>NC_087440.1:7863908-17863908 GCF_036321535.1 Camelus dromedarius
AGCTCCCTAAAAAGATGAATAAGCCCCGGTTTGTAACACTTGCCGATTTTCTTGGTAAATGTCCTCACCATGTGGATTTCAGGCTGCCTACATGATGTCACTAAATGCGGACTCAGGAAGAGAGAGGCAGTCACACAGCATTATATGGTGTGTCCACCACCACCTGGACACAAGAGATGTAAATAACCTCAAGAGCATAGGTAACATGAAAGTGTCATAGAATGACTAGGGAGCGATGAGTTTTGCATATTTATTACCCTTGCTTTCAATCCAATTTATTTAATTGCACATTTATATAATTTTAAATTATGTCTGGGTCTAACAGTCAGCTCACAAAATGCTCCAAAATTCAACAGTTGGCTTCAGGTCATCAGCGGATACTGGGAGGCAAAAGATTTGCTGTTAAAAACGCCACCACAACCAATAGTAAAAAAAACTCGTTAGGTCTGTTTCTCCTAAAGTGCTGCTTTACTGTTTCTGGTGGGAGAGACAACCCCACCCCAAAAGAAGGATTCAAGTTGGCTCCTGCTAAGAGAGAGTCTGTAATTTCACAGCATCTGCCAGGATTTTTGCTATAAAAGTTTAGCATCTGGAAGCAGATAGAAAAGTTTTTTTTAGTGATGGCAGAGACCTGGGCTCATCTGTCACTTGAATATATGGGACAAGAGAAAGGAGAGAATCAAAGATGAGCTATTAAATATTCAGCTGAAAAATATGCAGTTCTGATATCACATAAACCAGGTGCAATGCTGAGTGCTGAGGACACAAAGATAAAGATGACCGGAGGGCTCCTGGTCTGGGGATCCAGGGTTGACTCCCTGCAGAAGGGACAGCTAAGAGGTCCGGACCAGAGGAGGGGCAGGCTTGGGGAGAGAGCCTGATCCTGAGCTCAGAAAGAGCTTGATCTGTTCACTGAACAGAACGAAGCCTGGTGGCTGGCGTGCGGTCAGCAAGTGGGAGAGAGGCACGAGACAAAGCTGGGGGGTGTCGGCAGGAGCCACGTCACCCAGTCCCTGCACTGAGGACTCAAAACAGAATTGGAAATGACTTTCTGAGGCACTCTGAGGTTACCCCTCATTATATTCACACCATGTAACCCTTGCTTGTTAGGCAGTAAACTCCAGAGAGCTAGCACAGGGTCTGGTCCGTCACAGGGACAAATAAAAAATGTGTGGAAGTGAATGAATCGATACGTCCCTGCCCTCCCCTGCCTTACAGGTTTGGGTGTGGGGTTCAGACTTGAGCTGACTTAGAGGAGATGCTTCTGACTGAGCCAGACCTGAGAGCTACTCAACAGGCATAGACCCCAGGATTTCCTCGCTCTTGAGGATACAGGGCCAGCTCAGCCACAAGGAGACATTTTTTCCCAGGTCTCCACTTTCCAGGACCTCTGGGAGCTCTTTAAGGTTGATAGATTTGCCCCGAGTCCTCATAGGAACTGTGGGCACTCTGACTGGCTGCAGAGGTGAGCCCTGTGACCCCGGGAGAAGTGGGAGCCTGTGCAGCCTGGAGCTCAGGTGCGCCCTTCGTGGCTTCACCTGTCCCCACAGGTGTGTGTGCGATGCTTTCAGGGGACCCGAAGGACCCCTGTGCCCTTTCCTAGCACTTGGCTTTTTTGCGCCTACTGCTGAAGGCTGAAACTGCCCCTTTGAGAACTAGATACTGAATCCCCTGGAACGAACATTCCATTCCTGAGACCAGGAGAAATAAGAATAAAGGCATATTTCATGTCTATTGATCCTTGCCTCTATGACAGGCACTCTGCGAGGTGCTTTTTATGCTTTATCTCATCTCTTCCTCAGAACAACGCCGTGAGATAGACACAGTTATTATTCCCACTTTATAGAGAAGAACTGAGGCGTCAAAAGATCAGTTGACTTATCTGAGAATGTGAAGTTGTGAGTCAGGGAGCGTGAACCAAATCAAGTGTTTCTGATGTAAAGCCCACATATTCAAAGGCGGGTCTGGCTGACATTGTGCTTCCATTTAATTTCGGTGCTGGAGGAAGTAACAAAAGGTCCTTTCTAGCCAGCATTCCCCAATTTCTCCGAGGAACAGACTCACATGGGGACGCTTGTCAGTCACGGTGCTTTGGAGGCCTGTTGCATGGGGTTTAGAAATGCCTGAGTCTGGGATGGGGTCTTGGAGTTTGTATTTTACAAAGTGATTGTTTCCAGGGAAGTTTGGAAAACACTCGTGGGCTGGAATGACCTGTATGTGCTTTGCTCAGGACTGAAGCACAGCAAGACAGACGTTGGCCCAGACACCTCTCCACAAATAAAGAACTGGCTTTCATCTACCCGGAAACATTAATGGAAGCATTAATTCAGGAAATCAGTTGTTAAAGTCATACATGCAGTCAGAGAGAAGGTGGGAGAGTGTGGGGCCATCGGGAGAAAATCGCTGGTGAGTCATGTAGCAGTAGGATCTGGGGCAGATAGTCTACAAAACAGCTGACGCATTGCTCTCCCACTGGTTCTTCACATTTCCTGAGCCTTGCTTTTCTAATCTGCAAAATGGCAAGAATAATATCACCAAGATAAAAGTGTGAAGATTGAGTGGGAGCTGGCGTGGAACAGCACAATGGTGAGTGTCAGTGCTGGCCCCACACCGCCTAGGTTCATGGTTTAGCTCTGCCACTTACTTTCTGTGTGCTTTTGCGTAAGTTGCTAGACTTCTCTCTGCCTCAGTTTCCTCTTGTGTAAATAGGGAATAAAAACAGGAGTGTTGTCAAGACTTGCGTACAGTCTTTGGACAGTGCTAGGTGAAGAGGAGGTCTTCGGAGAAGATCTGCTAGGTTATTATCAGACTGTGTGGCCCATGGTAGGTCCTAATGCATGTGGGTTTCCGTTCAGGTGATGGAGCTGGACCTCACTACTCAGAAGCTAAAAGGCACATTAGCTTTTCAATAATGATTTTAGAGAGGAAAACAGAGGCTGCCCAAAGAGTGGTTTCAACTCTTGACTCATTTCTCTCTTGAGGCTGAAGTGGAGAGCGTGCCATCCCTCTGGAGGAAGATGGTGAAACAGGCACCCTGGTTGTCATCACTGTGGAGCAAGTCATTTCTCTCCTCTGCGCTTAGTTCCCTCATTTGTAAAAGGTTCCTTCTAGCTCGGAAATCCTGTGATTCAGTGAAAAAGACTCCTTGAACCTAACCTTCAAATATCGGTCACTTTGCTGGAAATTAGGGGGCTGGGGGAAAAAATCAATAGGGCGATTGGGTCCTTGAGACTTTCTCCTCACAAGTAACCTTATTTCAGACCCCTCAGTCATACAGATTTTCAAATGCACGTGGCTTTGCTTAGCTTGTCCTCCTGAAATGATGGTCTTAATCATAAATTCTAATCGGAACGGGATCCACCTCAATTTATTCCTGATGCCTTGGAAAAGCAGAACTGTTTCTAGGAATAAATTGAGATGGATTCTATGCCAATTAACAGTTTGACTCAGTTAAAGTCTTGTTAACCCACTGCTGTCCTCTGATAATCATCCAATTCATAGCTGGTGAGTCGCTGGCCTCGCCCGAGCTAGCAAGGAGGTGAGAGCCACCCAAGTACAGTCACCACTCTGAGTGATGTGTACATGGCTCAGCCCTCTCCACCCCATTCCTACCCCCCCCCCCCCCGCCCCGAGCAGTTTGCAGGGCACCATCAGTTGGCTTGCTTTAAGCAGTGACTGGATTGGGCTACTCACTCTAAATCAGAAGTAAGATGTTCCCACCTTATTTAGACAAATTCTGTACCAGTCAGCGTTCTACAGAGAAAGAGAACCAATAGGGTGTATAGGTACATAGAGAATGACTCATTTCACTCTTGAATTGACTCACGCGATCTGTAGAGGCTGGCAAGTCTGAAATGTGTGGTTTAGGCTGGCGGGCTAGAAACAGGAGTTCTGTGTTACAGCCTTGAGGCAGAATTCCTTCTTCTCCAGGAAACCTTAGTTTTCACTCTTAGGGTCTTCACTGGATTGGATGAGCCCACCCATGTTATGGAGGGTCATCTCCTTTACTTAAAGCCAACTGATTGTCAGTGTTAGTGATAACTACAAAATACCTTCACGGCAACATGCAGACCAGCGTTCGACCGACCAACTGGGCACCAGAGCCTAGCCAAGCTAACACTTAAAAGTTAGCCATCCTAGATGCCATGAATTGTATTTCCAATCCCCAGGAAGAATTTGCCTGAACTGGAGACTGGGTTTAAAGAAAGGCAGTAGACATGAGGCATTGTGACTCTGAGGGTGCTCCAGTGCCACTATGCACGGAGGGCTCAGGGTTTTTGTTGTTTGTGTGTGTAAATATACATATTTATGTTTAATTGAAGTAGAATAAGTTTACAATGTCGTGTCAGTTTCTGGTGTACAGCACAATGCTTCAGTCACACATAAACATACATACATTCATTTTCATATTGTTTTTCACCGTAAGTTACTACAAGATATCAAATATAATTCCCTGCGCCATACAGCATGAACTTGTTGTTTATCTTTTCTGTATATATATATATATATATATCTGTTAATATCTGCAATTTTTTATGTTAAATGTCCCTTCCATGCCGCACCCTTCACCTCGTGTCTCCAGGTGTGTTTTCCCAAGGCAGAAGTCAAGAGGCTTTGTTGGGCAAAGGCAGTTCTCTCTGATGGTCCGGTAATGTAAGGTTCACAGTAATTCCTACGCCCGCGGATACCAAAGGAAGGGAGAGTAGACACCAGCTACAGATTTCTGTAAACCAGTAGGTAAATATTCATGATTGAACGCCCAGCCTGGCAGGCACACTTGGGAGATTTTGACCAAAACACAGCCTCAGAATTTCCATTTCCACTGGGCAAACAGGAAAATGAGATGATGCAAAATTGATGTGTGTGGAAAGCACAGTGATTGGGCATTTACATCTATTTAATTAAGGAACACGTTGTAACCTCTATTTACTTCTGTTTAATTAAGGGATTGCTCATTTCGGAGGAGATATCATGCTGGGCCCTCTACTACTTTTGTGATTCAAAGCTCAGCTAAGGATGTATGGGAAATACTTTGGTGATCTTAGCTCAGTCCCTAGTGGCACGAGCTTCATATTACAAAGCCAATTAACTATGCTGCCAGACTTGCGAAAAGGGAGTCAGGGGGCTTATCAAGAAAATGATCTCTTCAAGACACAGGAGGTCATTCATGAGAATGTATGCTCTTCTAGAATAATTCTGATCAAAAGTTAGAACCACAATGGATTTTTTTATCTGCGTAAGAAAAGAAAGAGCCAAGGAAAATGATTAGAGCTTTAAGGTTCCTTATGTACAAGAAATACACTTAGCATGTTGACTGAGCCGTTGGCCCTGCCTGGGCCAAGGCAGGAAGGGTAAGAGGGAAGACAGAAAATGAGGGGGTATGTTTTTCTATACACGTGATAGTTCCCGTCTTACTCAGGTGTTGATTACCTTTGTCTCCTTGAAGGAGGCATTTCAGAACTAAGGTGACTCCTTATTTCATCTGACATTTTATAAAGTGACTCTGTTTTTTCTAAGCTCTGTGAGTCATGGTTAAGCACAAGAGGAGAATGGAGGAAGAGCTGTTCTGGAAGGAATTAGGGGAAGAGACGGCCAGTAGTTCTGAGAGTGGGGAGTGGGAGAGGAAGTTTCGGGATCTCCACCCAACCTGCCGGCCCTTGATTATCCAGCTAGATCCCCATCTCTACTGAACATCACTGTTTAATGTCTACCTTCATTCTAGCTGGCTAATGAGACAAGTCATCAGCTGGGTACCAGCCTCCTCAGTGTCCTCCCTCCATCACCAGGAAGCAGAAGTGCCTCTTCACAGTGTTCTCCTGGAGACAATGCTCTCCCCCCTTAAGTCGAAGCAGAGAACGGGATGACAGCAGGAGATGAAATACTACCTTGACTGCCGGTTCCTTTTTGCCCAGGTCCAGTCCATAACTTCTCTGAAGGAAGGACCACACCCTCCACCCTTGTACAGCCACCCAGCACCTCGCCAGTGCACTGCACGTTGTGAGTACTGAATTACACACAAGGGATGGGTGGAGGCTTTGCTCCTAGAAAGTTGCTTTGTTTTCTCTTAAATTCACTGTACATACATTCTTCTCTCACTTCCTGGAATGCCTTCCTACTCCCTCACCCAAGCCCAGCCTTGTGCCAAGGCCTAGAACAAGTCCCTCCAATTCCACGATGTCTTTCAGACTTACCCAGTCTTAGCAAGCAATCCTGCCTCCAGCGACCTGCCTCCCCTGATGACTGATTTCCTAGTTGATAAGGAGCACACTGCTAATCAGTTTTTTCATTTTTGTTTTTGATTTTTTATATGTTCTGTCTCCTCGGCTCGATCCTGACTCTGTGTGTGAGCTGTCTCCAGATGCTTCCTTCCCCACATCCCAGCGAGGGCACAGCCGCCCTGTCCTGATGCCTTGTATATAATGGGCTTTCAGTTAGTGTCTGTAGTCGGTAATGGATTTGATGGCTCTCTGACAGCATCATAAGCCCCTTGAGGAGAAGGGCCAAGCCTGTTGTGTTCAATATTGGATTTGTTGTACCTATGATGGGAGCTGCTCAAAGGATTTTTTTAATCCAAACACTTTACAAAGAATATGTTACATGAATAGTTGAATACGTTTATGTTTGGGCTGCAATGCCTTGCTGCTAAATATAAAATCATACCATGAATACCCATCAGTTACTGACTACCTAGGCATCTCAAGAAATACTTTCTCTTCCCTAAAGAGGGATTGGATTTAAACTTATATATAGTGTCCCAAGACTTCTGACTGGAGTGGTAATTTAGGAAACTTTTTTTGAGTACCTACAACCTCAAGATGCTAGGCTAGACATGTCAGGGATGAAGAGGTGAGAGAGTCAGTCCCTGACCTAGAAGAATTGAATGTCTAGTTTGGAGAGTTCATCAAGGAAGCAAGCAAATGTTCTAGGGTAGAATGTAATGTGTCATAAGGAAAAGCAATCATGGAAGAATAAAAACACATGAGGTGGGAAAGATCAGGAAAGATTTGATGGACATGGTAACCATTAGGAAGGGCAGAGTTGCAAAAATAAAGGAGAAAGGCATTCCTGACAAAGGGGGAAAAGCAGTGCATGCACAAGGGTAAGGGTATGAAAGGTTATGGTATGCTCAGAAGATAGCACGTGGTTCATGGTGGAAGGAAGTGTTGGAGTTGGGATGGGAAATTGAGGCTGGGGTCAGGTTGTCAAGAGCCTTGCCTGTCATGGTAGGACAGCTGAAGACTTATCTTGCAGGTTGAGGGAAGGGACTTGCTTATGGATACCAAAATATTCTACTCCCATCAAAACTTCCAGCTCTCCTAATCCTCAGATGAAAAATTGCTGGCACTATGCTATTTGCAGAAGTAGAGATTTGCTCATGAGTCTAAATCGCAGGGTGAATTCTTGACCTTCAACCCTGTCCTGTGAGTGGTTTTAAGGGCTGCACACTGTGTTCAGTGGAACCTTGGAGTTCTACAGAGGTTGGCCTAGGTTCCACGGGAGTATTTTTTCAGATGGTGTAGCTCTCTAGCTCTTTCCTGTGAAGGCGCAGATTTATTGATTGGTTATAGTTTAGGGTGGTGAGAGTCTATTTGTTTTGATCATAACTCCTTTCTAATCAATTGCCATTGACAACGGCGTCCAGTCAATAGTTACTGTGTGCTGCTGTGGTAAGGTGACAGTAGTGAGTAAAACAAAGATGTTTAAGTCCATTTCGGACTTCCCAGAGCCTGGTAAGAAACTATAATGTAAAGGAGTCCACAAATTAGACCTTTACAGAAACTGTCAGCTGTCCACCTAAATCCAATCTCCCCTTCGTCCATGGTATGACGTTTGTTGTCAGTCTTAGCTACACTACATTTTCCAGCCTCCCTTGCGTTTAGGTTTGATCATGTGACATTCTTCTTGCCAATAAAATGCAAGCTGGATGCCATTTCTCTGTCTAGACTTTAGGTAAGCCTCCTCCAAGGTGTCTTTCTCTTTCCCTCTGGCTGAAACGTGGACATGGTTGAGACCCATTTTCACACAGATAATGACAGTCCCTAGAGGATAGTGGAGTCATAGCTTAGAAGGAACCTTGGTCCCTATGTGACTTCAAGGAGAAAAGCTCAGTCGCTGTGGACCATTCTGTTATGGAAAGAATGTTATGGAAAGAGAAATAAGGGCCTATAGTCTTGAAGCCACTCCCTCTTTTGGTCTTTTTGTTATAGCAGCTTAGCATAACCTTAAAAATAGTGATATTAGTATCATAGGTGTGGTGTTGCTGTCACCCAAACCTAAATTACATAGACTTGGCTTAGCTGGCAGGTGGCAGATGGTAAGGACACAGGCATTCCAGGCTGGAAAGCTGGTGACCTTTGTTATGCCATGACCTACTATTTGGTAACACCATCTCTTGTTATCCTTTGAAGGCAGACCTCGTAACCACCAAGACTGTAGCTCTCAAAGAACAGGTTGGAAAGAGCCAGCATATTAATGTGTATTAGCTTTGCTTTTAGCAAGATGTTACAAGAAAGAGATGATTTTAGGAAAGGATGTAAGCAGAGATGGAAGAGAGTAGAGGATGCCCAGAAAACTGAAGTCTCAATAAATAGCTATTTCTGGACCTCCAAACAGCGGGAGATAAAATTGTAGTTGCTCAAGGACTTTGGCAAAGATAAAACTAAAGGTGCTGCCTTCTCACCTATGTGCCTTGTTTCAGATGGCTTCAGAGTACTCACTATTAAAGGAGAGAGAGAGAGAAAGAGAGAGAGATAGAGAGAGAGAGAGAGGGAGGGAGGGAGATGGAAAGAGTGAGAGAAAGGGAGAAACCATGGGTCAAGCAGGCTTCAAAACTATGTCTATAGAAAACTGTGTTGGTCACTGGCACATGGGACTAACTAGAAGCAACTAACCTTACTAAAGTTTAAGCATTATCTAAGAAACTGGAAACAGCAGGGAATCTCTGTGAAAGGTGTTCAGCCACCAGAAGGGCATCTTCCCATCACCCACTTTAGATGTAGCCACGGATGATGAAAGACAAGGAGGACTTTTTAGAGGATGAAGCCAGAGGCCACCTGGGAAGATAAATACATTTTTGTTGGTGAATATATCCAGGATCTTACCAGAGAATTGCCTCCATGTCAGGGAAGGGGGTACTTTTTATTTTCCCCCAGTAGGATTTAATCACTGCTCTTGGCCAATGATGGCTCTGTTTTGTATGCTCTTGTGGTTATCCTGATGCTGCTCCACTGCTGTGTGTGTGTGGTCGACCAGAGAACATGTCTTTTCATTTACAAGTTGCCTGACCCTGAGAAACCAAATCTGATCCCAAGAGGATGGTGAATCTCACAGAGATCCTGTCCTTAGAGCTGATGGATCTTGGAATAGTCTCCTTTGGAGAGAGGGTGGCAGAGGGTGCGCACAGATATAGGAGACCAGATGTGTGGATGGTGGTGGGCACCGCTACCTGTGCTCCAAATCCCATTCCCTCCTTCCTCCTTAGTAACAGAGTTGGATGCCAGCTACTCCTGGCTGCCCAGCCTCCTTTGAAGTTAAGTGTGGCCATGTGGCTAAGTGTTTGCTAATGCTGTGAGGACAAGTGGTTTTATCACTTTTGCTCTGGGACCAAATGTCCTGTACATTTCCTTTCTCCTTCCTCTGGACATATTAGCGACCAGCTTCAGCTGTGTAGATGATGAGACGGGAAACAACTTGGAAGGAATCTAAGTCCTTGAATGGTCATCCTGAATATGGCTCCTGCCTCGTACTATTGCACCAGAAGGATAAGCTTCTCTGTTTTCACAGTTCTTGTATCATTAGGTCTCTTCACAGCAGAAGCTTACCTTCACCTGAACTAGTTCACCAGATAAGAGTGCATTTAGCTTTGCTTTTAGCAAGATGTTACAAGTACAACCAAGGATCATGTCATAAACTGAACAACTCAAATCTTCCATTTTAATCAGGATCATGCAAAATGTTTTATTACTATTCTTTGGTTGCAAAACTCTTATAAAGTTCAATTTGAAGCCATTGGACCAACCTTTGGTCTTATCTAATTTTAGAAAACCTCCCATGGAAGAATGAAATCACAAAAATCTTCAAAATACCAATTTTATTAATATAAACTTTTAAAGGAAATAAGTCAGTGACATAGAATTTGGAGAATGGGAGTGGAAAAGCTGTCAGGAAATCCATCGGACAACAGCATCATAACACCGGGAAGCCTGAGAATGACTCACCTAGCTTAGATTATTTGAGAAGAACTATTTTGTTTTTAAGCCCCATGAATGACTTTGGATTGGTTCCGATCTGTGATGCTGAATAAGAAAGAGTTGTGTCTCCAAATAAGTTGGATGTTACCATACCGCCTTAGCTTTACTCAAGTTCATCCCTCTGCTTGATAGGCCCTTCCAGTTCCCCTCTTTCCTCCATCATGAAATTCTGCTCAACTCTAAAGCCCAGCTCAAGGAGGACCATTACAAAGATGTCCCTGGTTCTCTTTCCTCGCCCACCCTCCCTCTCCTCTCCACCCACACAGAACTTGGTCTGAAGTGCTGGGAGAGCATCTCTCATAGCAAGTTTCAGTTACTTGTTGTTCCATGTTAGATCGACCAGGAACTACTTAAAGGCAAGGACAGGACCTTATTCATCTCCGTCCTTTGTTCTTGGCGCACACCTGACCTGGAGCAAGCTGCCCATCAACAGTTGTTGAATTCCCAGGTCTGACACTCTCCCTGTACCCAAGGGAATAGAGCCAGTTGGGTGAGGGGAGGGGTGGTTCTGATGGCAGCCCTTTCTGTGTAATTATCTCCTTCCAGTGAATAATGGGGCTTCAGTTCTGTGTCTGACTCTTTGATGAAGATGAAACTATTTAATCAGGTTTGGTTGCTCAGCTCATCATCTTCCTGCATCACCCCCTTCCTGACGAGTTCATTAGCTGGAAGAAAAATTGATGACCTCGTTAGTTCTGCACGTTGGTTCACTTAGGACAAATTGGAGCTTTAAAATGTCACTCAACTCTGACCCATGGTGGGGTAAGGTCTCACTCTCAGGACTGTTTAGGTACACCGTGCCCACAGTGCCTTTGTGTGACAGGTTGCTCCGGAAATTTCTGTTTGAAATAGTGGCTTTCCCAACGTAAATCCCTCTCTCTTAGGTTGCTCCTCATCCTGCTTGGTGAGGAATACCCCACTCCCTCACAGTGCCCAGGGTCAGCTCACCTCCTGTCTACCTCCAACCCCCCACCTCAAATTTTTTCTGTCTGCCATCCATAGAAATCTTATCCTGCAAGTTCTAGTTTACTTCCTGGCCCTACCACCCTGCAGGAAACATTCCCAGCATCCTCAGGGTCATGCCTCAGATGAATCTGGAAATTGAACGTGCTGGGATCTCAACCAAAAGACTGGGAGAGGAGGAGTAAATCAGGACCACGGACAAGGCCTGGTGGAAGGCTCTTGGGAGCAGGGGCTGCTGGCCTCTGCAAGCCTAGACCAGGATGTGAAACTCCGAGTCTGCAGGAGTGGAAGCTGTGGCGGGTTCCGGTGCCATCCAGGGAACCCATTTTGGTGATCAGAACACAGAGGCCAGAGTAGTCTGGGTGGTGGGTAGTCCTGAGGGGCAGGGGCAGAGGTTGAAGGATTGTGGTCCTGGGTGATGCTATGCCCTCTTCCTCAGACGTTCTCCTTTCTCCCTCTCTAACTTCACCCTGTTTGCCTGACAAACTCCTGTTCAGTTTTCAAAACCCATCTTTTTCTAGAAAGCCTTTCCTGTCATGCGTCATGCTGGCCACTCCCATCTGTTAGCTCTCCGTCTTGAACACGTTTTTAAAGCTGCCTTTGTCATAGTGTTGTGATTACTCATTAAAAGTAGGTTCTTTAGTTCAGTGCCCGACTCTGGTAATACTGGCAGCGTAGGGTGTAGTGAGGGGAACTGAGACAGAGGCCAGTCCGATGGCCTGGACCAGCACTGTACCTTCTTAACATGTTGACTGGAGGTAAATGTTTTTCACAGATGAATGTTGTTGGGACGGTTTCAGCTGCTTCTTCCAATGGGTGACTCTGTTTATATTGGGTTAGTTCTTCAATAGCTTATTCTTTTTCATGTGTTACATTAAAAAAAAAATGGTGGCTACAACTTGGTATGCTGCAGACACAGACATATGGCTCACTGCCGGGCTAAACTCAGACATCTGTTGCAGACCAGCCTGGGGCCAGTGTCCTAGGGCCATGCTTGTCTGGGACAGGATGTCAGACAGAGATCATTTGTTCATAAGGAACAAAACCCCAGTCCTACTAAAGTAAATAAAAACAGACCCTGCAGGGAGGTCTTCCAAACAGTCACTGGGGCAGCTCTGGGGACACACCTAGTGAAGGGACAGATCTCCATTCTGAAGTTCATTATTCACATGCCACCCCTGCACATGACTGCTTCTTTCTATCCCTCTTTCAGTGTCCCAATTCTGAATTTCTGGGTACATCTACCCATATGCATATTGGCTCATCTTGGTTGGACACTCTATGTTGGACCCAGGAGTAGAGTGTCACAGTAGAAGAGGTCATGTTCTGCTAAGGTCATGTTCCATAAAGATGAACCTGGAAGAAAAACTGGGAACTTCTCTACTTGCAAGGGAAGCTTATTTAGAAGCCATGACTTTAGAAGTGAGTGAAAAGAAAAGCTGGGACCAAAACGAGGTAGACGAAACTCTCTTGGAGAACGAGGGCTTGGCAAAATCCAGAATGAGTTAGAGGACAGTGACAGATTGTGCAACAGGAAATGGGAGGGTGTCCCTTTGTGAAGAGCTCTTCTGTTTACAGAGTACAGTCCTGTACAATGACCATCCAGAGTTCTCCTGAAATCGGAACTGAGCCTAGTTCACATCTGCATTCCTCCACGTGCCTCTCACCTGGATGCCCATTGCTGTACAAAGCGGGTGTCTGGCGAGTGTCCAGAAAATGGAAACATTTGGTCCTTCTGGTAATCCTGGGAGGCAGACATGACATAAAGTAGTCCTACCTGATGGTGAAGGAAACAGAGGCTCAGAGTAGATAACTGATGTGCCAAGGATCATACAGATTGCAAGTGGTGAAAACAGAATTCAACACTAGGACTTTTACAATGTTGTGTCAATTTCTGTAAACTGACTTCAATTAAAAAAAAATTTTTTAATCTAGGACTTTTGTCTCCAGGCAAAATGGTCTTCCCAAGATACCATAAGGAAATATGAACTAGCCTTAAAGATCAGGAAACGTGAGAGAGAACGTGGCGGTGGATGGGATGGGGGAGGAGTGGAATTGTGATGGATATTACTGTTTTGACAAGATCCCTTTAACTTCACGGCAACCCTTGTGTGCTACCCTTAGAACTTAAATTGTAAATGTTTACAGTTACTTGTCTTTTTCCTCGGGAGGGGTATCCTAAAATGTCTGTCAAGTGAGGGTGGGAGCTTAGTTTCCATAAAACAAATCTGTCATTCACCTTCCACTGGACTGGTTACAAAGATGCCTTTTTAACACTTAGTGCCAGAGAGTGACATCTGGTTGCATAGCTTCCTAGGGAATTTCAAGGACTTTGCTCAGAGCCAATTAAGCCCACCTGTTCTATCTCCCCCGCAGGAGCAGGAACAAGCAAAAAGGGTTAATGTGCTTTTCTAAAGGAGCGCTCCCCCAGTACTTACCCAGTGCTACCCTCCCCTCTTCCCTGCCTCCCTTTATTAATGTTAACTAGGCGAGAAAGGCTTGACATTGACTGAGAGGAATCGGGATCCCATTTTTGACAAGCTGACAAGTGGAGGAAATTCATATATTATACGGCTGGAAGCAATAGCTTTTTTCTCTCATTTATTATACTGGTTTTTATCCATAGCTTTTTCTTATTTCTTTCTTTTTTTTTTTTTTTCTTCTGAAGCACATCTATGTTCCAGGGCAAAGGTAGGCAGCATGAAGCACCGTTCCATCTTGCTTTGGCTGCGGTGTTTTTAACGAGCCGCTCTCCTGGAATCCTTTCTTACTAAAGGCTGAGAGCTGCTGGGTATCCTGACCTTTCCCTTCCGCCCTCTCGAATGTTCATTCTCCCCACCTGAAGTGAGTTTGCTGTCTGGACAGGTGCCTTTGATAGAGCACAGAACCAAGCCTAAGGACAAGTAAAACTGGACAGCTCCATGATACGAGCAATTCTCCTCCTCCATCACTGCCACCACCGCCACCACTGCCAATTTTGTGGCTAAAGTCAGTTTCAGTGAGTTTCTGCCATTTGTGATCATAACGGTCCTGACTGATATGACGCTGTTACAAGGGGGTGGAGATTGGGGAACAGAAGGAAGATATTTGTCCTCAGTCCCAGGACAATCCCTGGGGGTCTGTCTGATTCCACAGACCCACTGGAAATCTCTGTCCTGGATCCCCAGCCTCTCCACTCCCTACTCCAGGGTGGGGGATGAAATCAAAGGCGCTGGGGCTGGCTTCTCAGTGTGGTCTCCTAGAGGAGAGCCCCCTCTTAAAATGCATCTCTCTGGCTTCTCTGTGTTTCGGTTCTGAGGGTTCTGGCCCAGTTGTCTCATACTGGATTGTTCCCTGCCCTGTCACTGGGGTGATGAGACGGCTCTGGGCTGCCCTCCATGCAGGAGGGTCTCCTGTCCTTGGAGTGGACTGTGGGCAGTTAGTTTTAAGTGTGGGAAAAAATGCTGCCTCTTCTCTCCTGTTCCTTGGAGGACCCCTTTTTCCCAATCTTAGGAACAGTGAGATCTAGTTCATGTGAGAGTCAGAGAGGATGAAGCCACAGAGATTCCTAGACCAGCTTGACCTGCGAGTCATGACTCTGCATCAGCTTCCATCACCACCAGTCCTTCTCTCCTATCCTCCTCCCCTCCTCTGACTCTTCCTTGTCACTGTGCCACCAGGGCAGCTGCCTGCGTGTCCAGGCCAGGCGCCACTTCCTGATGTTCCCAAGCCCAGGAGGTTGCTCCTGTCCCAACTCTGGGCTGTTCTTTGTCTCCCAGGCCCCACAGCACCGCTTGTGCCCAGAGCCTCAAGCCACCTTTGTGGAAGCAGCTTGCTCCCTGTCTGGCCCCACCTCTCCCCTCTGGGGCTGAACGCGGGTCCCGGGGAGTGGGGGCTGGTGGCACACCACCGCCTGAAAAGCCCCATGTTTCTCCTTCACCTGTAACAACCCACATGCACAAACAACTTGTGGAAATAAACGGACAGAGCCCAGCACTCAGGCTGGAATCACCTAACACAGCCTGCTCCCTCATTCCAGGAAGACCCTGACCACGAGACACCTGGGAGCTCGAAGAAAGTACTCACTTTTTAGTTAAGTACAGAATCCACTTTTCAAATATCAAAATTCCTTCCTAAGAAAAGTTGCTTATTGTTAGCAAAGGGGTCTTTTCGACATGAAGGCAAAGTTTCTTTTATGACTGTGAGCGACTCTCTCTCTCCGCTAAACAGTGATGCCCTGCGTCTCTCTCTCCTGCTTGCAGACACGATTAACATCCCACAGGAAGTGGTGTTTGCACAGTGCTCCTTGATGAGCGAATCCCCAGGGAATGAACCTTCTTTATAGGATGTGGGGCTGTGCTCAGAAACATTCCATGGATCATGCAGCCGTGATACCGGCGCAGACAGCCACGTGCCAGCAACCCTTGGTGCACAGCTGCTGCTTGGCACCGCTGGGCTGAAGGTGAGGGGACACAGGTTGTTAGTCTGTGTTGTTCCCTGTTCCCTTTTCCATTTCTGCGACCTTCCATCTCCCCTAGGTGGGGAGGGTCCTCACTCTCATTCCTCCTTCCTGCTGCCTCTTCTCTCTTCCCCTTCCCGCCTCTTTCCTAAGATCCTTAGGTCCACCTCCAACCCCCAGCTCCCCATCCCACACCTTACAGTGAGAAATGAAGCCAGTTTATACTGACGATTTAATTAAACCAAACATTTGCATTTTAAGCTGACTCATAGGAAAATAGGATTCTTTAACTCCTATTAAAAAAAATTCCAGGCCCCAGGTAGATTTCAGCAAGCAGGTAGAAAGGTGTCGCAGAAGGAGTGAGTCCCTTGAATAAGGACGAGGTCTCCTTAACTGGCTATGAAGGCAGGTAACAAAAATGTAAACCTTTGCCATAGTCACTGGGTTGGGCTGGGACCAGGAGGGCTGGTTCAAGACCTCTTCCATTCTGAACTTTGTCCCTTGTCCAGTGGAGGAAATCCAACCCCAGGAACAGGTTTTGTAGGGCTTGATGCTTATATAATCTGGGGGAGAGTGGGGGGGTCTTACCGAAAAATCCAAAATTACAGATAGAAAATTAGGTATGAATGGGTAAATTTATTTAGAATGATTATAGAAATAAAAATAAATGATGAATTTAAAAATGATATGTAAGCATCACAAAATGGTATATGGAAAAATAACTTTAATTAGGCCCAACATTAATTATCTGCTTGGCCTATTTCTATAATGTTTCTAAAATATTTCCCCCAATATTTTCTGGCTGCAAATACTTTGCCTTCTCAAATGACAATTTTTCAATATTTTCTATAGAGAAAACTCAAAGGTTATTTCTTTTAATACAGTTGGTGAAAAATTTTTTCACTTATTGACCATTTAGAAAATATATTTTTATTTTCAGCTTCACAAATTGTGGTTGGTAATGTCACCTACATTTTTAGAACTGTTTTTAAATGGGGGGGGTGGAAATCTCTGTCAGTTACTTTCATTTCAGACATACCAGCCTTCAGCACATTTTAAGTTTTCTTGTGCAAGGACTAATCTTCAATACTCTTTGAGTTATATTATGAATTTTTTTGTCAAAGTCCTCATGGTGGGCGCCTGGTATGTCAATTTTGTGTTATCCTTATTCATGTTGTATTTTGTAGAGATTCATAGAATATATGACTTAATTCAGTATTTTTGTAAAAATGCATAAAGCATTCAACGTGTCACATAGAAGCACCTGCTGTTTGTCGTACTGCCAAAGGTTTGTGCCTATTAGTTAATACACGAGGATTCTTACCTATTCTAAGTCATGCAATTCTGACCAAAATTTTAGAAAATATATAGTGATTGTGTCCCCTGAGTTACTGAGTTTATTGTTTACAGGAAATGCAGCCTCTGTTCTGACCAGGTGGTGATGAGACCTCGGTCCTGCTCTTATCATTTCCCACATCTGATGATTGGGAGAATGTCCCATGTAATGACTTTCTGGCTCTATCTATTTCAGAATGCATTTCTCCTCCCTTACCCACGTGTGTCTGGTGTCAGGTGCTACAGGACACCTTCACATGGGGCTCTCATGCCTCTTGCCCTGCACCTTTATAAGCCAGCAAGGTGAGCAACTGGGCAATAGGTGTATTCCTGAAAGACGTTCATATACCAGGACTATGGGTGATAACTGGTATAACTGTACATGGAAGAGACCCCCAGCTACATAAATATAATCACCTAAACCAAATCAGAATGGATCCCAAATTCCATTTCCCCTTACTTCGATCCCCAGGATGCTCATGACCATTTTCACATCACGTGACATGAGGATCAGTATGAAAGAGGGGAAATCGGCTTAGAAAGAGAGTGTAGCAATGTTTTCCTAGGTCAGTCTCCCAAGGCAATAGAAATGAAAGCAAAAATAAACAAATGGGACCTAGTCAAACTTAGAAGCTTTTGCACAGCAAAGGAAACCATAAGCAAATGAAAAGACAACCTACAGACTGAGAGAAGATATTTGCAAATGATGCAACTGACAAAGGATTAAATTCCAGCATATACAAACTGCTCATGCAACTGAATAATACAAAAAAAAAAAAAAAAAAACCAACCAAAAAATGGGCAGAAGACGTAAACAGACATTTCTCCAAGGAAGGCATATAGATGGCCAATAGGCACATGAGAAGATGCTCAACATTGCTAATTCAGAGAAATGCAAATAAAAACTACAGTGCAGTATCATCTCACCCCAGACAGAATGGCCATCATTAAAAAGTCCCCAAACAATAAATGGTGGACAGGGTGTGGAGAAAAGGGAGCCCTCCTTCACTGTTGATGGGAATGTAATGCGGTGCAGCCACTATGGAAAACAGTGTAGAGGTTCATTTAAAAACCTAAAAATAGAGTTACCACTTGTTTTCATTTTCATGGGCCATCAGTGATTTTTTTTTATACTCCAAACACTATTTTATTTCTGCCTTTGTTCTATAGTCTGCCTATATTAATTTGACTTCTAGATTTGAACTTTTAACCAAGAGCTTCCCTGGGATGCGTCCCCTTTGTTTCATGGCTACATTACTCTGCTAGGATTCAGTAGAACTCTTGGGCTCTGATGCCAGGGATCCCTACTTTGCTGTTGCCCCTTAGGGTGGTTATTTGGTTTTCTTGTACTCTGACTCTGACGGGATGATTGATGCAGTGAATCAGTCAGGACTCTTCCAGCTGCAAGTGACGGACATGCCAACTCAACATGGCTTAAGCAAGATGAACGGGAATATTTTCGGCTCACGTAACTGGGATGTCCAGGGTTAGTTCTGACCTCAAGCATGGTTGGATACAAGGGCATGTACAGAATGGTCTTCTTGCTCATTATCTCTTCCTCTCTTGGCTCTGCTTGTCTCTGCATGTTGATCTTACTCTCTTCTACTGTAGATGAGCAGTGAGGTACCTGGCTGCTAGCAGCTCCAGACTTACATGATGAGAATTTATGATGGGAGAGGAAAGACATAGCCTGTCTTTCTTGTTATGTACTGACAAATCCCACGGAATGACTCTGATTGGCTCTGCCTTGGTCACATGCTCTTCTCTCGGACTAATCACTAGAGACAGGACATGGGGAACCAGGACTTGGCCAGACCACGGTTACTTGCCTCCTCCTGCCTCTGTGGACTTGGGCATCACAGTTGGCACCAATCTCGTGATTGGAGTAGGGAGAAGTCCCTCAAATGAACAGAGACATCCTAGGTGAACTGAAACATGTGTTCCCTACACATAAGTAGAGCTGAATGTGATTGACAAATGGGAACTTTTTCGTTAAAATTGGCATATCATCTTTCTTGCTTCCCTAAAGTTGCAGTTTTATTCCTGCAGTGTGAAAGCCATTTAAAATTAGCCCGGCATACAGCACCTTCAATATTCTGTTATTCTCCTATATTTAAACTAGATCTGTGTTGTATGTCAGTTTTTCAGGAAACATTCTGAGACACGTGCAGAACGGAGAGCGAAGGAGGGAGAATGGGGCACAGGAGAACTTGAACTGCAACGTAGTTACCCCAGAGGCTTCCAGGTGATCTTACAGGAGTCTGGGAACTCGGAAGGCCCTGCAGAGTTGTCCCAGTTGAGGTAAGAGAGCTCAGGGCGTCATACCCTCACTTGACCAGCCACTGAACGGAGGTTGCGCCAGGAGCAGCTCCGCGGCTGAAGGTAGGTCCTGGGGGGGACTCAGGGTGAGCCTCCAGGGCCAGCGCTCCCAGCAGCTGGGAAAGTGGATTCTGGGTGCTGAAGGGGACGTGGGCAGTGCCCTACAGTGTCCACTGCGGTGGTTTCCAAAGAGGGGGAAAAAGACATCATTCGAATATTCACATATTAAGGGCGGGCCAGGTGTGGGGCCAACAGACCCTGATACCTGTTGGCACTTGATAGTTTTCTATATAGTCACAGAATTTGAGTCTTTCACTTTAGACTCTGTATTTTAAACTGTTCTTTCCAATGTGAGGGGTGCTCTTTATTGTTTCAAAATGCGTGATGTTAAGCCAAATTCTGATGTATTCTACGTAATCACTCTAAACGTGGCTTAAAGAGACAAAGCAGTAGAACTCTGAGACTTGTGATTATGCTGTGGAAGTGGAGCCCCTGGCTGGCCCAGGAAGAGCTCACTGTCTGGGAATCTCTCTAATCTTGGGCTCCTTCAGACCAAACGTGACAAGGGTGCTGCACTGGAGATACCACTGCCTGAGCGCCCCTTCCTCCCAGCTCCACCCGCCCCCACCCTGTCTCTGGTCTGTTGGAGTTGGCAGGTGTGATGAATCCTGCTCGGCGTCTGTCTTCATCGGTGCGGGCAGCTATAAGAGGATATCCTACATGGGGTGGCTTAAACAGTGAACTGTTTTTCACAGCTCTGGAGGCTGGACGTGTGAGACCAGGGTGACAGCTTGAGGGCCCTCTTCCTGGTTTACAGATGGCTGCTTTCTTGAAACCTTACATAACAGAGAGGGGAGGGGGAGAAAGGGAGAGAAGAGAGAGAGAGAGAGAGAACCAATTCCGGGGCTCCAACCCCACGACCTCATCTAAACCCAGTTACCTCTCAAAGGCCCCGCCTTCAAATACCATCACATTGGGGATCTGGGCTTCAACATATGAATTTGGGGAGCGGGGACACACACATTCAGTACATAGCAGCATCCCTGGTTTAGACCTTGGGCTCTCTGCATTCACAGTTCACCTTTCTTAACCTCTTCAGCTGCGACCCCTGGTTTTAGACCTTTTTGACACTAAGTATGCCCGTATTCCCACTTGGAGAATAAGAGGCCTTTCAGTCCACTCCCACATGTACAGTCCCGGGATTTGCTGAAGCTGCAGGACTGTGTGGACATGCAGGTTGGATTTTCCTCCAACTGGTCCAATTCTGGGCAGATTCCATGCTGCCCCTCCACCATTCCTGATCTCCCCACCAACACTTCTGATTGGTCAAATGACCCCACTTGAGCTGGGCTGTAAATGGGCTTAAAGCAGAAATCACAAATGGCTTCCCACGGGCTAGCCGTGGTAGGCAGCTAAATTTTGTTTGCCCTACACCATGTTTTTAAAAAAAATGTGCCAATATCAGCAGTCTGGAGATTTTGCCCACAATAAAAATCTGGATTTCTCTTCTCATTAGAAAACAGAAAAACAAAAGCAAAATCTCAAGATGATCCAGCGTTGCCAGGAAGCCTTTCTACCTGGCAACACTGGGCTCAAAGCTAAGTAAGTCCCACCAGTCCCACCACTCACTATCGTTGTAAACCTTCTCCTTCCACTCACTTATGTTACCTAGATTCTGTAGTTTACACCCCTGGTTTAACTTAGCATTCCTCCCAGGTGGTACTTGGCCTCTAATGCAAGTTGTTGGCAGTAAAGAAGGGCCCAAAGCATGAGATAAAGAAGAAAATCAAACCCAGGGTTTTCAATAATGCCACATTTCTTGATGCAGAGAAATTAGGCTCCCCTCCTTTGTCGATTTCACAGAACAAATGACACTTCATCTGTAGAATACATTGTGTTCTGGACAGAGACGATCCAGAATGAATTGATGATAACCTCTGCCACTTGTTACTCATCTGTTGCTAAGGAGGAGACTCAGGAAAGTTTCCACGTGGGATGTTCCTTCCTCCTGGGTCACGGATGCTGCCAGGGGAAAAATGTGAGATGTGCTGCCAAAGAGAAGAGTCTTTTGTTTGACACAGGAACCACATTCCCATTTCCCTGCCATAAGAGCTATTTCCTCCACAGGAAAGGCATGCCTGTGGGAAGTCACGGCAACCTGCGCCAGGCAGACATTGGCTTATTTCAAGGCTAACAGAGTTCGAAGAGAACAGAGAAGGAAAGGAAGCAAAAATCAATTACTCCCAAGTGACAGATGAATGGGTTTTCTCAGTAAAATATGAGAACTATCACCTAGTTGACCCTCAGCCCTACCAATCTTGAAAACCATCCAGATCTGCATCCAGATCTTCTAGTTTAAGGATGCTTCCAAATCAGTTGTAGTGTTTTCCTGCTTTAAAAAAAAAATGGTTTAAACTAAAGAAGTGTATTGTGTTGGGGGGGGCGTGTCTTTGTTGGGGTGGGGATGCAGGAGCTGATGCATTTACCGACTGAGGACCCTGGCTGAGCACTCTGTTCAGAGGTTGGTCCAATCTCTGCTCCCCCACCCCCATCCCACGCCCTCCCTTGGCACTTACTTCCTGTAACATATACATTTCTTAATTTAATGGGTTCATTAGTCTGTTATAGCTTTTCCAAAGCTAGAAGGGGCCAGAGCGGTGATGAGTGGTTTATCAAGAAAGCAGCTCAGAGGTAGGACTTCATGGCAGCACCTTGATGAGGGAATCCAAAGGACTGTCAGTGATGGGAGGGGAGAGGAAAGGACATTTGGATCACCAGAGAATTTCTTCCCCTGGGTCTCCTGACTCAGAAACATTAAAAAATCTAATGCAGCTTTATTCTCCATCCTCCTTTAAGCCTTAAATGTCTGCCTTTGGGGCATGGACTGTAATAGACTGGGGCTTTAGGACCAGTCTCTCGGAGAAGCAGCCGGTGTTCGAGAAGGGCCCTTGACATCGTTCTGACTTAATGCTGGACACATCTGCAGCTACTTGGACAAAATTGACATTGTCTGGAGTGCAGAGCAATCGCCTCGCGCAGCATTAGGGAGCATTTACTCTTGAGCCGTGCTACCAGACAGCAAATCTTGACCTTTAGGAGTTCAGAGATTAGATTTCGTTGCTGCAGGCATTGAAGATATTGTTAGGAATTTGTTGCTATTCAAAGCAGATTTCAGGGGTTACCTATGGGTTTAATTCATCGCATCAATCATTTTTTGGAAGGTTCTTTTAAAGCCGAGATAGCTTCAAATAAAAACTAGGATTACTTTTACATTGATTGTCAGTAGTTGGTGAGGAGCAAAGAGGGGAACGCTCTCGAGATGCTATTAAAGTTTCCGTATTTGTTCCTTCGCTGGCGGGCCGTCCCGTGGTGTTGGAGAGAAAAGGCAGCTTTCTTCAATAGGCATTTGAGGCAGTTGCTGCTGGAAAGGGTAGGAAATGAGAGTGAGGATTTGACTACCCAATGGTGTGGATTTCTCAAGCCCTTTAACACATTCAGCGCACAGGTCTCCCACAGGTTATCTCAAAGTGCATCGTTTAAAACAAGACCTGTTTAAGCCCACAGGGGTTAAATGGGCTTATTTCGTTGAGCTAAGGCATATAGGTACCCAGTCTCCTCCCCTGTCTGTGTAGGGGTGTGTATCTGTCTATGCACATATGGCACGTGCTGTGTGTGTGTGTGTGTGTGTGCACGTGCGCACGCCTATAGGTGGCCTCTCTTACTTGGAGGTCAGTTTCCCAGCATCCTCAGCTCTCTTGATTCCCGAGGCATGGAGAAAAGATTTCTGAGGGTCTCAGGAAAGGAAATGCCACACTGTGGCTGGACTCAAGCCATGCGCTTCCGTTCGTTCAGCAGACTTTCATCTGATCCTTATTGATTTTTATTTACCGTGCAATTCCTATTAAGCTCTTTTACTCAGCTCCCCGGTCCATTGTCGATTAGACACCTCGAGGAGACCTTACCCCCACGGCTTCTCTTCACCTCTCCAAATTTGCTTCTTATTTCTCAAAGAGAGAGTTTGCATCGGGTAATCCTGTTACACAGATTATATTGCAACTCAGAGGTGAGAAGGACTGCTTTTCAAGGCAGGTACAATAGCAGCAAAAAGAAAAACAAAAAAAAAAACCCAAAAAACAAAAAAAACCCACAGAGCCTAGGAAGGGAGGGGACACAAACTAAGGCAGGTAGAGAGCTGACACTCCCAAAGACAGGAGTGGGACACTGAGACATCAGTGAAAGTTACATGCAGGTCAGTATGTTTAGTTTAAGAAGCCAGGATAATGAGTAATTACTGTAAAATACATTGTAGGAAGATTTTTTATCTAAAATTGTCAACGTTTAAAAGCCCCATTGCTGGAAAGAGGAGGCTTTATTATCAAGATAACACGTATCTTTGGAGCAAGTTGTTGCTTGTTGCGGCCGAAGACACGAGACCCTTTTGTGGCAGGTTCATAACAGGTGAGCCATGAACCTTGTTGCTGATGCTCAGTGTCATGTCTTCATGATGCTCTGCACAACTTCAATGGGGAAATAAAAAGGAACCCAATTCTCTCCTCCATTCATGCAAAAGATGGAGTTGCCAGGCCTTTCTCCCTGTCCTTGGCAGAAGAGCTCCCGTGTGCCGGGCATAGCCCTCCATGAAGTAGGTGTTGTGTCCTCTTAAGCAGAGAGGAGACCGGAGGATCACTAAATTAAATAACACAACCACCAAAGCACATGGCTGGGATTCAGACTCAGCTCTGTCTCTTTAAAGGTTCGTGCTGGCACCACCAAGCCAAACCAGGGTTCCCACACAGGTGAAGAAACTGAGGCACGTGCAGCTAAATGGTCTTGATTAAGTTCCAAAGGGTGACCTGAATGAATATTTCATTCTCAGTCCACCCATCTTCTACTAAACCACACTTAACACCACTCTTATCGATTATATGTACATTAAGAGGCACTGGGAATGCATAATTTGCCAAATAGAACTACATGTGCGTACAACAAAGATGTGTGTTATACAGAGTGATTATTAACTGCCTTTGCTCTAGTGGAAATACATCTCTAGTGGAAATGCATTATAAGATGGCTGAGCATTTCTACCAGGCTTCCAAACCAGCCTGGGGTTGTTCCTGAGTCACCTAAATACAAACTGTCTGTAGACAATGGTCTTCAGGGCAGCCAGGACTGTGGCTTACTTCTAGATGATGCTGAGGTAGGGAAGGAGTCTCTTAGACTCCCTGCATAAGGATGTGGTTTATTTGCAAGAAATACAGCCACGCAGTTGCTAAAAGAATGACTAACAGAGGGTGATTAGGCCAAGCATGATGCTCTAGGTATGAGAAGTTAGTGAACACATCAGTTTGAACTTGCTTGAGTTCATTTATTTAAAAAATCTTTTATTGCAAAGGCAATCCCTCTCTACTGCAGAAAATTGAAGAAGTACCACTAAGCCAAAAGAAAGAAAATTCACCCAGGTTTCTACCAAGTAGCGATGACAAAAGCAAACACTCCAGGATCTGCCTGCTCCTCTATAAACTTATACTGTTTATGAAAGGATCGTACTTTCTATTCTGTTTTGTAACCAGCTTATTCCACTTAAAAACACTGGGACCGTCTTTTCATGTCATTAAATCCTCTACAATGTCATTTCCTCCTGCTGTGTGATAGCTTAGTGAATGGCTGTATCATGGCTTATGTTTAATAACTTTCCTAATGTGTTTCTGTCGAAGGTCCCAAACCATAACCTGATGAATGGTGAGGCCTTTAAATAGTCCTGCCCCAAACAGTGTCTTCGGTCCTGTCCTCTCTCCTGTTTTTATTAAATGATAAATGAGAGCTTCAGGCCACATCCCTTCAGGTCCTGAGAGCACATGAGATAACCTCTGAGGACGTGGGCAGACCCTGTGAAATGAGCCTGGGCTGTGGTCAGCACTTAGGACTGCTAATTCCCCTCAGTCCTGCAGTAGACAGCCCTGGTGGTGCACAGAGCTTCCGCCTCCAGTGGCATCCTCAGCACACCGGGTGCTGGGTCATGCTAATCCCCCTGACACAAGTGAGGGGTCCGCGGCTCAAGAGGCCGCAGTAACTGACCAAAGATCACCCCAAAAGTGAGTTGCAAAGCCAGCTTCTAAATGCAGACTTGTAGATTCTAAGTTCACTGAAAATGTGCTCCATGCTATGTGGAGGAAGGAAGGAAGCAAGCAAGCAAGGAGGAAGGGAGGATGGAAGGAGGGAGGAAGGGAGGATGGAAGGAGGGAGGGAGGATGGAAGGAGGGACGGAGGATGGAAGGAAGGAAGGAGCGAGGAAGGGAAGGAGAAAAGCTTTTTTTTTTTTTTTTTTTTAAGAGAGGCTCTAAAGATAGGCAAGATAGGTGTCTGGGGCCCTGGTGCTCTGTGGGCAGGCAGGGAGGGCAGAGGCGGTCCCCAGTCCATCCCATGTGCACCTGTCCGCTTATCTCCCACCAAGATAACGGAGGGACAGGAACAAGCTACTTCCTCGGGCTTGAGCTTCAGACCCAGAGGTCTCAAACGACCAAGCCGTTCCTCCCCCATGCTTCTGCAGACGCCACATCAACAGACCACCTGTGTTCGTGGCTCTCTCGCCTCCCCTCCCCCTGAGGTGCTCCCCCTGCAGGCGGAGACGCGCACTGACAGGAGACACCTGGCCCTGGGGCAGCAGCTGGAGGGGCGTGGCTGCGAGGAAGGGGGCGGCCCTGAGGTCTGTCGTCACGCGTTGGAGGGCGGGCCCCGCTGCGCAGAGCCGTTAGAGCTCCGAGGCCTTCAGGGCCTAATAGCGGGCGAAAGGTGCCGGGACAGCGACGCGTACCCACATTAGAAGGAGTCTTGTCGCGGCAGACAGGGTCAGCCCCTTGGCCACCCTTGGAACACGGACTTGGCCAAAAGAACACCGACTTCAGACTTTCTGCGGGATTCCGTGTCACCGTGACTCGTCAGCTGTGGGCCACGTGAGAGTCACGCAGCGTGTCTGAGTTCCAGTTTTCTCGTCCACAGAAAGGAGGGGAGATCGAGGTGAGTCCCTGTAGTTACACGGATATGAACTAACATAACTAAAGTGTATGCATGTGCATAAAATGCCAGGCGTATTTCAGGGACTCGCTTGAGTTGGCTTCTGTGTTCCCCGCACCTGGAGGCTGGTTAGCTCAGGGCCCGTATTAACACCACGTGGGTTTTAAAGGCCTCATCTGGATCTGAGCGTCTCTGATTTCGTGATGATGAAATTGTTTGTGGGGGAGGGGGCAGAGGGGAGAAGATATGCTGACGAGGTAAACACAGTTCCCAGGAAAAAGCTGATACTTTGAATAATGATTTATCGAATTCTTTTTGGCATGTGAATGGAGTGGGCTGCTTTCCTTTAAAGCGGCGGCTGTGGGTTGGCTGGGGAGGCCTTACCAGACCCCTGGGAATCTACCCAGTGTCTCCACAACAACTCGGAAAAATACACAGCCTCCGCACAAATTGTTTACTGTGGAAATTCGGCACCAACACGTCTCTCGCGCCCCTCCCCCAGCCCCCTCCCATGTAGAAAACTGGGAGCTGTCTTGCCCTCTAACTTGGTGAACTGGGTCAGTATGATGGCGAAGACAAAGACACACATTCTGTTCTAGCCTTGCGGGTGCTTAATGATTCCTTAGATGAGAGTCGGATATGAAAAAGCTGCACTTTTAGGATGCCAGCATACGGTTCTATTTGTGCTCATAGTTGACTCACCTCCTACAGCTCCTAAGGTGGGAAATCCACGGGCAGAAGTAGGTGCTTAGAAGAAGGTATCATTTGGGGCAGCATGAGGAGAACCCAAGGAACAGCATCCTTCTCGGGAGCTCCGTTTGGGTCCTAGAGCAAGGGTCGGCGCTTCTTCGCAAAACGGTCAACTATCAGACTGCTTTTATTTGACATTTGATTTCTTTGTTCTTTCATCCGTTTAAGTAATCAGCATGTGTGTACTGAGACGCTTGCTAGGCCCTGGAAATAAAATACTGATTCACAAGGTTCCTGCCCTGAAGAAGTGGGGAGTCTAGTGGAAAAGAGTTGCTTTGAAATTCAGGGCCATAGGCTGTGGTCTGCCCAGCCGTGGTGGGCTGTCACATCACTGTCACCAGACTGAGGGGGAGCTCTGTCTCTCCTGGTCGTCCTGCCATAGCATCCTGGACCCCCACCGACCCAGGGTCCCTTAGTGGAGGCAGGAGGATAAAGTCACTCACGTGGTGCATCAGACATAGAGAAGGGAAGGTGCAAAGGTGGTAAACCCTTTGCGAGGCTATATAAGCTTTGGCAAGGTCATTCTGAGAGAAATAAATAAGACCAGTAAATGATACAGAACCTACTAATGAATCAGACCTGAACTGTTCATTTTTTCTGCTTCCCTTGCTTTTGTGCTAGTTTTTAAGGGTATACCCTCTGCCCTTTATCCTGAGTTAACACAGTGGGGTCCGTCCTTCTCTCCCCACCCCATCCTGAACAGTACTTTCCATTTTAATTTTCCATGTTATCTTGTTTCCTTTCAATATGTCACGCTCATCTAAGCTCAGTAGTGGCAGAGCAAAAAATTCCAACCTATCCCCAGTCTTAGTCTCCAACTTCAGGATCTCTCTGGGGAGAGACAGTCTGGCGATGAGACCTGGAGAAAGATGGGGAGAGAGGGGTAACAGTCACTAAGGCATCTTCCCTGTGATGGACAAGTGTGCAGTGTGATGACCAGGTCCTTGGTCCTGAAACCCCAAGAGTCTGACAAAACCAAGCTCTTTGTCAAGTTTGTAGCAAACTCCCTGGCTGGCAGGATCCAGGCCTGAACTGACATGAGTCTATTTATAGACTTATATTTATCTTGCTTAGTATGAATATTCATACATTTCATTAAAGAAATATTAATGTGTTTAATTATGAGATGCTGCCACATACCCTGTTGGGGGTGTTATGTAATTTATGGAAAATGCCTCATATTAACTTCCTGAAATTCAAAAAATTTTGAATTCTTAAACACATTGGTCTCATGGATCTCTTGAGGGGCTGTGGAGCTGTACCATTTTTTCAGTCTGTCTTACGGTCTTTATCTTTCATAGACAATTTTAATTTTCTTGAGAGTACAAAGCAGAAGCTTTCTAAAACTCTTTTTTGCTTTTTCACCACATCTACTTTCTCCCACAGCACCCCAAATTAGCTTTTATTTCATGTATACTTTGCTTAGCACCTTGGGGTTTTTTTTTTTGTCATTAAAAAAAAAATCCCTGTGTATTTTTGTATCTTGTTTTTTTAACAGCTTTATTGAGGCATGATTTACATATCATGAAATTTACCTGTTTTGAGTTTACAATTCACTGACTTCAGGTGAATTTACAGAGTTGTGCAACCATCATCAATCACATCATGTCTAATTATAAAACATTTCCATCACCCCAAAAAGAAACCTCTTGCCATTTGTCTGCCTCCCCACCTCCAACCCCGGGCAGCCATGAATTTCCTTTCGGTCTATAATTTTGAGACCACGTTACATGCCAGCCACAGTGCACACAATCTTCCTGGGGAAACCGAGGCAGAGTTCGTGATCTTTCCAGAGTCAGCCAGCAGAGGTCAAGAGTGACCTCTCACTGGACAGGATCAGAGGCGACAGTGGCCCAGGCTCTGATGTTGAGAGAGGAGTGACCCCAGGGGGTCGTGAACTGGATGGATGACCTTTAGGCTCCCATGAGTTCTGCATTGCCTCGAGTCTGTAAATCCATAAAATGCCTCCAACTAAGCCAGGGACTTACTTTAATGAATAGATAAGAATGATGTGTCATGAACAGACTAATTGCATATAAAAGGAACGCTTCTGAAGTGCGCAGTGTGTTCCCTTAAGCACTTTAAAAGCCCCCCAGAGATGCAGTTTGCAGTCACAATTTGCATTATCAATGAAGAGGCAGTTTACCAAGCCAAGGGGAGCGTCCGCCTTGCCCTGGTTCGAGTCATCACACAGTCCAACATACTGATGTCTAAGTTAATGACAACTTTTGATAGATTTATTCTCTCAGCTTGTTAAATTTGAAGTTGGTGCTTCTGGTAGTATTGTCCTGGTCTGCTGGTGTTGTAGCTACATAAAAATAGTTGATAGACATAAAAATAGTAGATAGTTGAAATACCCTATATGTAATTGAAGAAACATCTATTATGTGCTTATTATTATTATTATCGGCTTCCTTTCTGTCCATTAAGAGAAATCCATTCTCAAAGCCAGCCAAGTTGGCCTCCACCTTTCTGCAGGATAGCCCTCTCCATGATCCAGACTGTTATCTGCTCCCCCACCCTCTCCACATTTCAGGGACCATGTGTTCTTTCTGTACCCTCTTCCCAAGCAAAACTCAGGCCTAGAAAGAGAGTTACAGGCCACCATTTCCGCCTTACTATGGTATTTAGAGCACTCAAGCCCCCAAATAGAGATTTCAGGTCCATGGGTTTTAAACTCTGTGGCAATTTTGTAGTAAAAGGTAATTGACCCCCAATAAAGATACTTCAGAGCACCGATAAGAGTTTTGTAATTCATGGACTTCTCTGGGTGCTTCTAAAATTGTATTGCATATTGTTGAAAGATAAACTGAGGCATATTAAAATTTTCAAGAGTTTATTTGGGCAATAATTGGCGTGAATTGGGCAGCATCCAATCTAGCAAATAGACGTTTTCAGGCAGAAGGGAGTGGGAACTGGGGATGGGTACTAGGCAAAAAAATGCAGGCTGGTCATTGGAAAGTCACTTTCCTTTAGGGGACAGCAGGGGTCTGTCAGGCAGATTATTTAACTAGTGCTGATCAGGCAATTCCTGATTGTCTCGTTCAAGAGATTTCTGGGAGAACTGAAACTTAGTCTTGGTTTGGTGATGTGGGGCTCAGCATAAACAACTCCCTTTGGGGCCTGTTGTCTTGTTTTCGACAATTTCCCCTTTTGATCAGACTCTCAGCCTAAATGAGAGATGTGATCAAAATTTAAGGCATTACTCTCAGCTACTGTTCTAAACTCACAGTTACTGCTGATTCCCTGTGTGGTTTTCACAGGTGGTGATGTTGGGTTCACATTCTGTAAGTCAGTCATTCTCTTCATTCCACTTCTGACATTCCGGGTCTTAGGGAGCTTGTTTGCGTGGTAGTTAGCAGCTGTGAATATGCACTTAAAGCTTTTGAGAGAATCCAGCACACCAGGGAGACCACTATGATTCTTACAAGCAGGATAATTCCCATTGTCTGGAGTGCTCTTTGGAGCCATGGTCTCCATGAGCCAAACCAATCGGAATCAAGTAAGTCAATGGAAGACCCCAGTTGAAGGAGTCAGTTTCCTAAAGCTAACTGGCTTCTTCAGTGATCTTACGTAGCTGAGTCTCAACTTCCCCAAAAGTGTCCATCCAAGTACAGCACGTGGTGTTAGCCACAGCACAAACACCTGCTTGTTCACCTAAAAGACAATCAAGGGCTAGCCTATTACCAAGAACACCTTCTGCAGAGAGTCCAGGAAATTTTGTTGGTCAGCAGCAGATGCTGCAGTGTCTTCCAAAGTTAAGGAGAGATTCCTGATCATAGCCTCACTTGCATTACTCCTGGCCAGGGCAGTAGGGATCTGCCAAAGAAAGCTAATTTTGAATCACGAATGCCACCTGGTAATTCCTGTTTGAATCTGTGGCTCAGGATTGGAAAGGTGACAGCCAATAAAATTGAAGGTTCTATAGACTGCACCAGTGGTTTTGTTCTAGTTACATTTGTCTTGTGTCCCTTTTTTAGTACAGAGCCTGGGTGCAAGTTTCCCTGGGTTTGGAATTGTTCTCAGAGGTGGGGAAATGGTGCCACAAGGTTAGGGAGTCTGACACCACAGAGGGAGCTGAGGTTGTTCCAGAGAAAGTGAGGCACTGGAAATCAGGGAGAAGTTTGTGACGGGCTGACCTGCATGGTTACCAGCAGTGTGGCAAATCCGGCAGTTATTTGCAGGTGGATTACTCCTCCTTGCAGTGGCCTGAAATAAGTAAACAATGGCATTATCTTTCCAGGCCAGAGCAAGACAAAAGGTGAACACAAGAATCATAGAGACCTTCATGCTGTAAGAATTAGGAAAAGGATGGTCAGAGAGGGAAAGAGGGATAGAAAGAAATGTTCTTGACCCAACATCTTGGGAGAAAGCAGTGTACCTCAAGGTCAGCTACTTCTCTTCCTCGCCAGTTGGATTTTGAGGTCTCCTCTGTTTGCACAGGACCAGATGCCAGGTGGGGGCTTCTTCAGTTGTGAAGTATACACCCAAGTGTCAACACCCCGTGATTTGGCAGCAATGTCAGTGGTCAGGAGTACTTGGTAGGGTCCTTTCCATCAGTCTCACTTTGCAAAAGCATCAGAGTAAAATAGTAACTGTCTGTAAATGACCAAAGACTGAAACATGCCCATGGTTAAAGATCAGATGAGAGTTTACTATAATAGAATTGATAAAGAAATTTGGTTATTTCTGGGACATAAGAACATTTAAGATAACTGGAATTATAACTGATAACATCATACCAGACAGGACATATTAGATTTTTAGGAATTTTATAGAATTTCTAGAACACATGTTAATCATATGCATCTATACAAACATAGCCTGAGAAGGTTTATCATCACTTACTTGACAGTGCTTCCCATGTAATTTAACATATCAAATAAACCTAATTAGTTTAACATCTCTTTTTTACAGGGTGGGAGAGAAATCATTTGAGATTTCCCAGGAATCCTCAAAGTTAGTTAGAGGTCAAAAAGTTTCCATTTAGAACTTGATTTTGAGAATATTTCAAAAGTTTTTAACATTTGATTAAATAAGATCACATCATTATGAAATAATACTTTGTCATCTGTTTAACTAACATGACAGCACTAAAGATGTTAGAGGCAATAATGGAAGGTTATATAGTTATGAACAAAACTTAGCACTTTTAACATTGAGAAGACTGGGTTTTCTTAAGTAATGAAAGACCTAATAAAGACAAGTGAAGCACAGTAAATTATTTTGGTAAGACAAAATCTCTGCTGTCCAGGCAGATTACTTAACAGGTAAAGAAAAACCTTTGGTTACAATTTTGTATCAAGAGCAGACCAATAATCTAATAAAGCTTTGTCCTTTTAACAGAGAGAAAATCAAATTCTAATCTTGCATCAGGGTACTTTTGTTTTTAAAACTCATTCTTTAAAAATGTAAATGAATCCATTCCAATCTTAATCAGCTTGACTACACATCACATTTCTTTCCCAAGATTCCTTTCCGCACACTTCTACAAGCTTTTTAAAATATCCATTCAGATTTTGTCCTACGATTTTTAACTCTTTTTGTGAGACAAGCAATAATTTTACTTTCCTTACCTACTTTTCATACACAGTGATTTCCTTTCACCCTTATTATTTCTACGTGGTTTTAATTATATAAATTGATTAGAATTTTAAACCCTTAGAATTTTTAATTTAAAGTGAAGACTAAGAAGTAAGCCACTGTGGACTGTAACGCTGTTGCGTGGCAAATTTAAAAATACATTCCATAATTTCTACAAGTGTATTCTCCCTTATAGTGAGTTTTCCAATGTGGCCCAAAATATGTTTACTAATAGACCCAATTATTTTTAGTTCCTGTTAAAGGAATCCAAAAGTGGAGAAACTTATATTCTGTAATTAATGTTTCAGTATTTTATCGTACTTGGAAATGACCCAGATTTTCAATGACTTTCCATCATTTAACTTATCTTCAGTATAACTTTATGGTTTCAAAAAAGATTTTGGAAACTATTTTTAAGTAGATCAACCATAAAGCATAATTATTATTGAAAACTTCATTTATAAACCTTTATCTTACTTGTATCAATTTAATTCAGTTGTTCTTAACACTTATGTTTAAATTAGTCGGGAAAACTTCATGAGGGATTAAACAGCTAACCATCATCTTAAATTATCCTTCTTGATGACAAATTCTATAACAGAGATAACATGAGCTTATTTGACTTTTAGTAAACCTAGGTAGAATAAAAGTATCACATGTAATGCTGATAACTCTATGACATGCCTGTTTTACTTAAACCAACAGATTTAAACTATCTTTTATCTACTAACGATTATCCTAGATTACATGAACTTGGAAAACATTTGTGTTAGCTTCTACATTTTTGAGAATATACTTGATTTATATCATTGCTTGTTTACCTTAAAGACAAAGCTTAAAGCCAGGTAAATGGAGCTCATTACAAATTAATTTTGGCAATACCAACAGGAGGTAGGAAAAAAAAATCACACATTTGTTACATACATACATAGACATATATAAACATATAGGCAGATGCAAACGGAGATCTTAAAGCTTGGTTTTTAAATTTTATATGTGAGACGGGAATCACAATGTAGAACTCACTAGTTTATAAAGAACAGTTGAATATAAACTGGGTGTCTGGCAGATGATAGAAGTTATCATCTGCTCAGATGGCTTAAACTTTTTACTGGTATTTGTGGAAGAAATTTAAAATTTTTTTCATGGGCCAAGTTTTCAAAACAGCCTTTCCTTTCATTTTTTTTTCTTCATTCTGGTAAGAACTACTTTGGTTCCTGGAGAAGACCAGGTAAAATACTTGGATGTCAAAAGGCACAGAGAGAGAATGCAGGTTCCACCAAGGAGGACTTTTGTTCCCTAGGTCCAGGTCTTTTACAGTGTCTGAAAGCCTTTTGAGATGGGGTTGGGGGTGGGGCTGGATGTGGAACTGGTAAAAAGGTCACGTGCACTTTGAATTGTTTCTAGAGCCACATTTCTGTTCTTGTGAAGACTTGATTTGTAAGACAATACAGTTGTTTTCAGTCCCTCAAAAAAAAAAAAAATTGAGTTAGAACCTGAATGATAGCAAGGTGCTGACCCACTCATCCACCTACATCATCTTCAGTTTGCTTTTTTATATCCGAGAGAAGGTTTTCAACTAAGATGGAAATCAAACAATTTCTGTTTTCTAGATTTAAAACTGGGTGTCTTTGGGATGTTTTAGTAAATCCTCCCACAATAAGCTTTAGAATGTTTTTACTTCCCTCTGGGTACATAGTTTCATTTTAGGTTAGGGGAGAAGGTCTAAAAAATGTTCCTTTCAGGCTCTGAATATCAGCTTCCAATGTGGCCAACTTTTGACCATAGACTTAAAAAAAAAAAAAACCTTAAAAAATATCTTGTCAGGTTTCAACTGGTACAAAGAGTAAATATAACTGGCAGTATTGATGATCCCATGAATGAAAGAGGTGTCCCTAAAGAGGGTGCGAAAGGTAGTTAAGTACCCTTGTGAGTTCTACAGCCAATCCCCAAGATAAGAAAAGAAAGTCTTTGTTCCCCTGAGAGCTGGCCGCGGTCAGCAGGATGCCAGCTGCACGTGGAGTACAACACACGTTCCTGTCCCGCTATATCCACCTGCAGGTGGGGTCCCACCCACATTTCTGTCTGGCCATATTTTTAGGCCCCCAGACCTGACAGTTGCCAAGCCAAGTTCTCAGGATATAAAACAAGACAAACAAGAAGGCAGTAGCTGTCCCTGGGAGAGAAAGGTTCCAGTGGGTACCTGTAAGCAAATTCATGAGTCACAGTTCAAAGATTTAATTCTTACCGGTATTTTTCCTGCCGATCTGAATTTGGAAAGGAAGGGACAGCATAAAATGTAACCTTCTTCTCTCCACCAGTCATCACAGATAGAGATCTGGGAGGACTGACTTTGGTAAGAATTCTCACCCTTTGCTGGTGTCTGCGGTTTTCCCAGGATCCCATCTGCAAGTCTGGGGAGAATGAGTGTCCCAGTGGGTCTCATCCTGATCACCAGAAACTGTCGAGGGAGAAAAATAACTTTCCCTCTCCCTTTTATAGTGAGTGCTTGGTTAGACCCCTGTTCCTCTAGGGCACCTCCTAAATGGACAAACTTACCTCGGTTAAAAGTTCTCCACTGTGGCCACTGTAGTTTACGATTACCTTTGGTGAGGTTAACCTGATTGTTCAACCTTAACACTTTGTTCACTGTGCAAGGTCTCACGCTCGACCCAGTCCAGCTTAGATCCTGGCCAAGATCTAAGTCATACCCAGTCTGGAAAAACAAATGCTCAAATAAAGTCTGAAAGCTCATAACACAAAAGCCGTGGAGCTAGGATCCAGAGGCGGAGAGAAAGCAGAGCGCTCAGGAGGCTCCCACGTGCCTACACCTGGTTGCTTGTTGCTGTTGGGGGTTGTTGGGGGTCCGCCTCTTCTGACACCAGAACTGTTAAAAAATAAACTGAGGCTTATTAAACATTTAATAGTTTATTTGAACAAAGATGGATTCAAATCAGACAGCATCCAATCTAGCAGCTAGAAAAAGCTCGGAGGAGCTGTGTAAGATGAAAGACTTATAGGCAGAAGAGAGCGAGAACAAGGAAGCTATACTAGGTGAAGAATGGGTTGGTTGCTATAAGGTTACTTTCCTTTAGGGGACCAAAGGGGTCTCTTGGGCAGATTACCTAACAAGTGCTGACCAGGTGATTCCTGACTGACTTGTGTAAGTGTCCATTTCTAGGCAAGCCAAAACAGTTGAGTCTCATTTTGGTGACATAGGGCTTAGCCACTCCGTTTTGGGCCTGTTGTCTTGTTTTTAACGGTATGTTATAATTAACGTCCATATATCTTTTGGTTGGTAAAGAGCTTTAATCTGTTTTCTGTCATATAATCATGATGATGATCCTACAAAGATGGTATTATTGTCAATTATTTTTAATTAACTTAAAATTTGTTGAGGTTGTTAATAGTTAATGATAAGGTATCATTAAATATTGATAAGTTATCAGTTTTATTGATAACTATTAAGTTATATAAATCGTATCATATTGTAAGTTATTGTAAATCATATAAAATCATAAAAATCATCACAAAATTGATAATAACTTACGAATTTTATTGATAACTATTGATACAAGGTATCATTAAATGAGATAAGCTATGCAGTGAGCCCAGTACTGAGCTTTCTGACTTAGAGAATATAGACAACAAGTTGACTATTGTAATTTTTTTAATCTTCACCCTTACTTTTAGGGGTAAGGAAAATGAAGCTCAGAGATGTTAAGGAACTTGCCCAAGGTTCACACAGCTAGTAAGAGTGGAGTGGGGGTTGAAATTTCATGTCAGTTTTTTCTGGGACACACCTTTGATAATAGCTTAACTAGCCTGGCCTTGCCCAAGGTCAAGAGTAGCCACTCTGCTGCTTTCTGGTTCCGTGAGCGTGGACGAGGCCATGCTATTTAAGCTTTTCTATCAAGCTATAGCACTGCCAAATGAAATCACAGAATGAAAGGTCTGAGCTTAAAGCTTGGATTTGATAGCACATTTCTCAAACCATGGAATTCTACACCTCTTCCTGATGGACTAGAGAGAGGGAACAGCTTCTCTACCACAAATAGCAGCAAAATGGCTTTATTTCGACTTAGAAATTTATACACTTGAGTTGCTCTCCTAGGAGCATTTTGCTGCTGGAATTAATTCGTTATAAGGTAGTGCCCAGTTGGAGAGAGATTTAAAAGTTTTAACAACAAACTAGTAATATAGGATTTTCCCAAATGTTCTTTCATATCTGTGAGCTCATCACAATTTGTTTCGTCTACTTACATCTCAGCACAGCACACCATTAAATGTCCCTGCATCTGCACGTTTCCATAAGCAAGAAAGTGCGTTCAAAAGCTTCCATCTGAATGCATATTTTCGTGTGAGAGCACTCATCTTGCTAGACGGTAAGGTTGTTTGAAGATGTACTTGGGGTGCCTGAGCCAGCATGGCTAGGACCACCAGACTATGTTTCATTTTCTGTTTCCTCGTTTGCAAGAGGACTTTAGTAATAAAATGTAGCTGGAATTGGTCTGTGGCTGAGATGGAAAGGAAAGAGGTGGGGGAAAGGATGGATAGTGGGAAATGTGCTCCCTCTGAAAGAAATGGCCCCACCAGGAAGTCCTGTGATGCGTCTCTCATTGGTAGTTGGCTCTTGTTATGGGACTCTTGTTAAGCATTTGCTTAATACTAACCAGTGTCTTTTATTATTTTTTTAAACTGGTTTCTCTATTTTTCTAATCTGTAAAATCCCTCTTACCTCTTGCCCACTTCCCTGATACTGGTTTTGAAATGTATACATATTTAAATAGAGAATTTGTGATAAGTGTTTCCTTTTTCTAAAGAATAATGTTAGGCTGATAGCCACTGCCTAAAAGGGACAAGGTGTTTCTCACCGCCCGCATGGTGGGAGCGATTAGCTGTGTCTGTTACCCCTGCAAGGACTGACCTAAGGTCATTCCCCCCTTATGAGGTCTGGCACAAGTTTATCATCTAGACCAGAAGTTGCAAAGCAAAGGGCCAAGACCAAATCAGGCTCACAGACATGGTTTGGTTTTGTTTTGGCTCAAATAATTTAAAAAAAATTTTTTAATAGTCACCAACTTTAAAACAAATTTGGAGCGTTCACATAAAAATAAGTTTCTGGCACTTTCTGAAAAATGCAAAGCTCTGCACACCGGGAACACTGCCCATAGTGACGTGAGGTACTTGTCATGTAGCTCTGCCCTTTAGAAGGGGCTTCTTCTCTCCAGGCTGCTCTGGTCCCCACCTCTTCCTGATGCCTGGAGGAAAGAGTGGCCCCTGTGGGCATTTGAGGTTACAATCCTAGAAGAAGTAGTCAGTGGCTGCCACCACAAACAAAAAACAAACCAACCAGCAAACATTACCACCTCTCAGTGTTTACTACAGGAATGCACAATGATACGTTGCTATCTGGGAGAAGGTGTACAAGGTCAGCTCGCGCTTGGGTGTGTGCATGTGAATTTATTTGTGCGATGGAGTGTCCCTCTCCCTTCCCCACCCCCCGTGCCAGCAAGTCCTAGAGAGGACAGAGCACAAGCTCTGATGTGAGGCAGACCTACCTTCAGGTTGTGGTTGTGCCACTCATTAATCACACGGTGTGGGCAAGTCGTTTAACCTCCCCCAGTCCCAGTGTGCTCCTCTATAAAAGTAACTGCCTGTTTGCACAGACCTGACCCACTTGAACACTAAACACATGTTCCCTGCTTCTGTTCTCTCCCTTCAAACCAACATCGAGATTGGGTTGGCAAGCTCTTTCACTGAACTGACAGCCAAATGGGTTGCAGTGGTTGGTGGAAAACACACAGAGCCCTCTGTGTACTGCAGTGGTGGGATGTGGGACCTCATTTAATACAGGAGATCCCTTTTGGAGCAGTCTGGGTGTTGCTGCACAACCCGCCTCTACCCCAAAAGACAAACTGAGACTTGGAGGCAGAGTTTTGGGAAAATCAGAGAAGAACCGCTTTATTGCTTTGCCAGGCAAAGGGGAGTCACCGCAGGCTACTTGCGTTAGAGACTGGGAGTCCATCTTGGGGTTGGGGGCCTTGAGGTTTTGTAGAAAAACTGGGTGGAACAGAAAAGGTGATAACAATCAGGGCACTTTACAGGGGGCTGCTACATTCCTCTTAACCTTGATAAATCTTTCTGGCCTCATGGAGGAACTCTGGAGCATCTGTCCATTCTGAGATTATCAGCCCTTTTCCTCCTTCCTGGAGCAAAGCCTCTGGGAGAAGCTTGGGGGTTGTTTAGCACAAAAGCAGTAAGGGAGAGAAAGCAAACTGTGGGGTTTCTTTGTCAGACAGGATCAGCAAACAGTCTTAGCATCAGGGAAGTTAGTCTGTTTCCCACTCCTTCACGGGCATCCTGCAGGTCCGGGTCCCCCCCAGACCCGCAGGCTCTGTTCAGGTTGTATCTTCCCTTGGGATGGGTTGGACGCATCCTCTGTGAGCTTGCTGCTGAACTGCAGCTACTTTAAAAGGAAGTATGGAGGCTGTGAATTTGAGATCAGATTTCAGAGTGGAGCCCAAAGGCGTCCAGTTACGTGTGAACACAGCATGAGAAATAACAATAGGGAGTGAGATATGCTAAAACTGTTCTTCATGAATTTACATTCAATAAAAAACCCCTTCCAGCTATAATTATCACATTTTTGCTAATATTGAGATTCTAGATGTCAGACAATATTTGAGTAAACTAATTAAAGAATGTTTTTTTCCTAGCCTTGACAATCTTTTTTATTGAAAGTTTAAAAAAAAATTTTTTTTTGGGTGAAACTGACTGATCTACAGGACTAGCCCTTGGGGATGGGACCCCAGGAATATCTCACCTTTTTACTTTTCCTTTGCGCCCACCTCCCCCATCCCCAGCTCTGCTTTGTGTTCTTTTGTTAAGGGCACTCTTTTCAGACAGTGTTAATGTGTCTTTTTTATGCATTTGCCAAATAGTTCTAGGTGGAATTGCCTCTTAAGATTTCCTCTTTGGCTGTGGCCCATTCAGACTCGAATTGTTGTGCTCAGTAGGGCCATTGTCACATTATAACAGGGAAAATGCTTCATCATGTGTTATAGAACAAGATGGAATCTTCGCTAAGGAGCTCAGGGATCAAAGCCGAGGGAAAAGATTAATTTTTATGCATCAAGTTATTATAGAGAGAGAAGGAGACATTAAGATTGCCAGAGAGGAGATTTTTTCATCTAATAGCTATATGGAGACTCTGTTGGGAGGACCATTGGCTCTGTTCTCAGATTTGTTTTTACCGTGAAAGTGCTCGGATCTAGGTCATAAGCTTGTTTGCACGTATTTCAGGTTTTATAAAGCACCTCCCTTTAAAAAAGGTATTATTTTGTCAGGATTTAGGTACATCTAAAAATATTCTGATTGTTTTTACTCCATAAAAATTCACAGCTATATTTCAGACAATTTTGAAAATAAAAGACAGAAGATAGAAAAGGTAAAGTAATTACTCTTTACCCTATAATCCTAATCCAACAACTGGTGATGTGTTTCCTTTTTATCTTTCAAATGACACTATTTAAGGGGCTTGTAAACGTATGTCTGTGACTTTTATATCCTGTTTCTTTTGTTCACCTAATATTATATGATATATGATTTTCCACACTCTTACCGAGGTCTCTCAAGCATGTGTGCCCAGTTTATTAAGTTCTTATTAGACAGCTGAGTAGCTTCCTTTTTTTTTTCCCACTCTAGAAAGTATACTTGCATACCAGGATTTTGCTGCATTCTGATTTATATTCTTAGAATAAATTTTCCAAAGTGGAATTTCTGGATCAAAGATTATAAATAATAAGATTTTGATGCAGACAGCAAAATTGCTTTGTGAAAAAATTATCTTAATGAGACAGGAGGGGAGAGGGCAAGGCACAGCCATTAAAGGAATGACACAGCGATTAACACCAAGATGGCAGGAGAGTCAACTCCCAGTAGGTCTTGAGCTTCATTCTACGCGCATTGTAATATATTATCATGGTAAACGACACACCCACAGGTGCCATGACAGTTCTGAGGCTGACCATGAAAGGTCAAATTGTGGGCAGTGACCCAATTCCTGGGATTCCTTGCCCCTTCACCAAAGTAGCTGGCATAATCCTCCCACTTGTTAGCATATGAAATAACTGAGCCCATAAAAGCTAACAACCCCACACCGTGTGGCCTTTCTCTTGCTTTCTGAGACGGGCTGCACTCTGTCTATGGAGTATGTATCTCTCAGAATAAATCTACTTTTATTCAACTGTGGCTTGCTCTTGAATTCTTTCCTGTGTGACGCCAAGAACCCACACTTGGCAGGGTGCGTCCCAGGGACTCAACTGAGACCTGGGACACGGCCATCCTTTCACCCCACATTTTCCTGTATCACCAGTGGAATGCCCTTTTACCACATCAGATCCCATCTTAGTTAACTTGTACCTTTTGAACTTTTAGAAATAGATTATTTCTTTCTTATTTTGGGTAAATTTTTTGATATGTCACAAAACATCATATATGACAGCAGTTATTACTAGTAATTATTCTCAGTACATAAACACTGTAACATTTAATGACGAAACATTAGTCAGAGTGTTTTAAGAAGAGTGTAGAGTGATGAAGGGGGTAGATTTGGGAGCCTGGCTGCTTGGTCTCAGAGCTGGGCTCTATCACTTACCAGCAAAGTGATCTTAGGTCAGGATTTCTCAGCCTCAGCACTTTTGGCATTTGGGGCTGATTATTTTCTTGTTGTGGGGAGCTGTCCTGTGCATTGTAGGATGTTTAACCACATCCCTAGTCTCCACCCTCCCTCTCCCTGGTGTGACAACCAAAATGTCTCCCAACATTGCCAAATGTTCCTTGGGGATGCCTCCCTCCTTTAAGATTCATTGCCTTTGGCAAATTACCAAACCTTTCAGTGCTCACTTTCTGTGTATAAAATGGGGATAAAAATAATGCTCACCTCCAGGAGTTAAGGGGAGGGCTAAGTAGATTTGTCCCTGTTGTGCATGGAGAAGAGGGTTTGCCCGTGCCAGGTGCTCGGTCAGTATCAGCTATTGTTAATATCTAATTCTTGGTGACTGCTCTTAAGCAAAATGCTTGTTTGTTATTTTTACTGTAAAAATGATTGTATGATTTGAAAAATTTAGAAAAGTATCAGAAGTTAATTAGGATTACCTATAACCCTAACAGCCAGGGACAACCCTCTTAACATTAAGGTGTATTTTCTTCTTATGCACCTAGAAGAGTTACTGGCACATTATAATTGCTCAATAAACGTGTTAGGTGACTGTGAAACAAGAGGTGAAGTTATACATGCCATATGTAAAGTTTCACATGCAGTTTTTCCTCCTTCATCACTGAATTGTGACTATTTACCTATGTGGAAATTCTTTGAAAAGATGTTTAATATGTGTATAATATCAACTCTATGACTGTTCTCTCATTTAATGAATCATCATATAATTTTTGGCAATACATAATGTCAGTTTTTTATATTTTTTTCCAACTTACTATGAAAAATGTCACACATATATAAAAGTTGAAAAAATAGAGTAGCATAGACCCACAGTTTAAATGTCTTTTAAACATTTTGCCATATTTTCTGTATCATGTGTGTGTGCGTGTGTATGTGTGTGTATCTGCGTGGACATAGGCATATGTACTGAGTATATTTTTATTGTTTTGTGGGACTATTTAAAAGTCAATTGCTAGGGGAGGGTATAGCTCAAGTGGTAGGCCACATGCTTAGCATGCATGAGGTCATGGGTTCAGTCCCCAGTACCTCCTCTAAAAATAAATAAATAAGACTAATTACCTTCCCCCAACAACAACAAAAAATTTTTAATTTAAAAAAATCAATTGCTTAACATCATAACATTTCACTCTTAAAGACTTCTGCCTGCCTCTCCTAAGAATAAAGACATTCTCCTACATAACTCTAACGTTCTGAATTTGTCTGATTGTTCCATGGTAGTGTCATTTAACTTGTTCCTCCAGCCTCTGGATTTCTTGTAAACTGAAAGTTAGGTCTAAAGTCTTAATTAGATTTAGATAAACCATTTTGGCAAAGACAATTTGTGGGTGATTACATCATCAGAAGGGTATATAACTTAAGATTGTCCCATAATCACTCATGTGAAATTTGATTACTCAGTTCAGGAAGTGACCACTAGATTTCTTTATTTAGAGGTATGTTTTTCCCTTTACAATTAGTACATTTTCTACAGGGTGCTCCTTTGGTATCATACGATTACCATATCCCCAACAACTTTTCACCTAATGGTTTTTAGCATCATTGGTGGTTCTTGCTTAAACCTGGTTATTTTATGGGGAGCTTCAAGTGGTGATTTTTATAATTCTCTTATTTCATCTACCTTTAATAGCTGATATTCTTCTGGAAATAAGAGTTTTCCCTCTCCAAATGCAGGGTAAATCCTTACTACTTATGTTTTAAGTACTAATTTTAAAAGTGAGGTAAATGAATTTTGCTTGTTTCTCTCTCCCTCTCTCATTTACTTTTATTTTCCCCTTAGTGTTACTATAGACTCATTGGGTTTTCATTAGTGTTGTCCAGTCAATTAAAATAACTTTCTGATGCCCAAGTTGTCTAATGGGCACTCCTCCTAACTGACTTCTGTGTCTTTTGGCATCCGTATCTTTTGGTAGTCTTTGGGTTTCCTTGTTTTTTGACTCATGTTCTAAGCTTACTTTAACATTTTGTGTCTCAGCTCTTGAATCAACCATTTCCCCATGGAAACTTAATTCGTTTTGGTGAATAATATAAATAATATTTTAATGAATGCCTTTGCAGATAAGACTTTCACCAAAATTGCTAGATTTGCAATTATTTTGACAAAGATTGTGAATTTTTTAATGCCTTTAATATGCTTGCCAAATCTCTATACAGCAGTTAGTAATAGTCAACAGTCCCTCTAGTGTTTGAGAATGCTGATCTCACTGCGTTCATTATTGACATTAACTTTTTTTTATTACAAGTAAGATTGAACAGCTCAGTTTTATAGATATTTATAAGTTTATTGGTTTTCTATTGTGGTATTTATTTGCACGTTTAAAAACATACCAGAAACTTTAATCCTTTGTACTGTTTGTTGTAAATAACTTTTCTAGAGTTTTTTGTGCGTGTGTGTGTTTTCTTGACTGGCAGACCCTTTAGGTGTTAAGCGGCCAGATTTGTTTACGTTTTCTTTGGTGATGTCATCTGTCTCTCTCATGCTTAGGCATTCCTTGCCTAGTCTAAGAAAAGTTAAATATTTGTCTATATTTTTCCTTCCATTTGAAAAATAAAATCAAGTTTTTAATATTTACACTTAGTTTTCAAACCATGTGGAATATATTCAGTGCTATAGTTTAAGGTAAAAATCTAAGCTAATTTTTTCCCAAGAGCCAATTTTCCTTACACTACAATAGGAACATCCATCACTTTCTCACTGGTATGTAACTATTCCTTCATCATATATGTAATTCCATATATAGATATATACACATGCATACACAGATACATATATAAATGTCAATTTTTGCACCAGTCTTTTTAAATTATTGAAGCTTTTAAATACATGCTAAAATACAGGGACCTTTTTCTTGTCTTAACTATTCTTTTACTTTTTTTTTTTCTTCAAGATGAACTTTGGAATAATTTTGTCATTTTCAGAAGATTTCATCAGTAAAATTTGCTTTAAGACGAGGCAGCATACAATAACATGAAAGCATTTGAAATTGTGACCTGTCCTCAGAGACGGAGCATGGTCAGTGTTGAGTGGGCTTAGTGGCACTGAGGTCTTAAAAGACTCTCAAGGTGAAGACAAACGTCCCCTTTTCCTGGCTTCAAAAGATCAGTGTGGTGGCCATCACCATAGTTTCTAATTAAAAAATTGAGACATGGGGTCTGATAAGTGGAATGATACTCATGGGAGTAGATGGAAATATAAATTTGAGCTGTCTGGAAGCTTTGAGATCTGTATAACCATTGGTCATTCAGCCACTAGGTTCAGACATTGCTTTTAGGGTTGTATGTTCCAATCCAAGTAGTGTTTGCTGTCCTTTCAATATCAGTTGAACTGTCCAAGATGTTATTTACATGGAGAAAGTCACCATGGGTTAAGTCTCTGAATGTCAAGCTGTGTAGTAGCTCAGATCCTTACAATATGATACAGTGGTGAAAAGTTTGTTCTTTGGCATCAGACAGACATTGGTTTGGATCTTCACTCTGCCTTTTCCCAGCAGTGTGACCTTTGATAATAACAGTATATCAGTTTCATGGAGTTAAGATTAAATGAGGTGCAGTATGTAAAGTACTGAGCAGTGCCTGACGTATAATAAAACTTAATCGTATCGGCTGTATTATCCCTGCCATCCATGCAGTTACTTCTGCTGCTATGATTATTGTTGGGTTTGTTTTTGTTATTGTTTGGGTTCAGGATGACAGAGCTCCTCGTGGACTCTAGCTCTATTGTGTTTCCATACGGAATCTCAGTTATAGTCAGCTCAAAGATTCTACTGACTGCTTTACAGCCCTGACAGGTGGTATGTTTTTCTGTAATAAGAAGTCAGCGCCCACTGCCAGTGCAAGGGCCAAAAAGCCAACGGAGGGGAAAGTGATGGCACCTCAGAGTTCTAAGACAAAAGCAATTAAAAACAAAAGCCAGAATTCCCCATCCATTCTTAGACATCCCTGAGAAGGCACACTTTCTAGGACTAAGTGTAGCTGAAGTCAAATGATTAATTTCCGTATTTGTCCATTAGAACTAGTGTATTTTGTGTTCTTTTCTTGGCATTTAAAGATAATGTTTCTATCCTTTCTCTTAAAAGAAAATTAGGTCTGATTACCATCTTTATAACACAGCATTCACAACAGAGGAACAGCATTTTACAGATTCAGACTCTAATTTAAATGTGACATTATAGAGCTGTCTGGGCTTTTGGATAATTCCTTCAGACATCTCAAGGTAGCACATATGGGGTCATTAATCAGCAGCTCAATATTTTATTCATATACTGGCTGGAAAAAAGCAGGAGAAAGACTGGGATCGAAGATGAGGAAGCGTTTTATTAGTAGCATACTGCATCAAAACAATCAAAATGTTAAATGAGCAAGGGAAGTTAAAAAAAAAAAAGAGCACTGCCGAGACCTTACACTTTCTAAGAAAAAGTAATTACAGGTCTAGTTAGCAAGAAATACTAAGCTATAATCCAAGTTATAGTTAATTTCCTATTTCTAGTTGAGGGCAAATCCATCAGCGGAGGACAGTAAGGTGATTCAGGTCTCTCTAAGCCACTCCAGAGAGCCTGGGATGCTGGTAGAGTCCGTCATTTCCCTTCCCACTGCCACTGCCTTTGTTCATGTCTTAATTATTTCTCACCACACTTCTGACAAACACCTCAGCCCTCGTCTCCCTTCAGCTTGGCTTCCTCAGACCATTTCCCCTTCTTTGCTGTAAGGACTGCCTTTCTAAAACTCAAAGCAGGCCCTGTCACCTCTACCTAAAATTCTTTTGTGTCTTTTTATTGCTTAAGATCTGTTCACTTTTCTATATATGTTATACCTCAAAAAAAAAAAAATGATGAGGAGGGGTGTGGCTCAGTGATAGAGCATGTGATAGAGCATGTGCTTAGAGCATGCATGAGGTCCTGGGTTCAATCCCCAGCACCTCCAACAGAAATAAGTAAATAAATGAGCGTAGTGAACAGGGGAAGGACAGACAGGAAGGAGAAGAGGTAGGTAGGATACAAGAGAGAATTTGAACTGTATTCTAAGTTAAGTGAACTCCCATTCGAGGATGTGAAGCCGGGGAATGGCATATAATTTGATTTATGAATTGGGAAGATCACTCTAACTGCTTTACAAAAGAAGAACTACAGGAAGGAAAAATGAGGCAGGAAGGCAAGTCAGGAGGCTGCAGCCAGGCTCAGAGTGAGAGAGGACGGCTGCCTGGACTCACAGTGGAGCAGAGGACCTTGTGCACGTTGGCCACAATGTACTCATCCACTGACCCGCCGATGGCCGTTTGGGTATAATTTCCAGTTAGGGGCTATTGCCAGCCATGTTTGTTTGCATATTCTCGTACTTGTTGTTTGGGGCACAGATTTATGCATTGAGTATATACCTAGGAGTAGAATTACCGTGTCAGAGCATAGAAGACACTACTGCTAATATAAACTGTCTATCCTTGTTAACACGCTGAAGGTTGCTTACTGAAAACACATGCATCGTTCTGCTTCAAGACTTTTGTGTAGCCATGGTTGCATATTTGACCAACATGAGCTCGAAGTGTCAGTAAAGTCATGCCCCTTTGCTATGGACTGAACGTTTGCATTTCCCCAAAATTCTTATTATGTTGAAACCCTGGCCCCCAATATGATGGCATTAGGAGATGGGGGGCCTTTGGGAGTAATTAAGGTCATGAGGGGGAGCCCTTAAGAATGAGACTAATGCCTTTAAGAGACACAGAAGAGATGATTTCTCTCTCTTAGCTGCGTGAGGGTGTAGTGAGGAGGCAGCTGCAACCAGGAGAAGGGTCCTCACCAGAGTCTGGCCACATTGGCACCCTGTTCTCAGGCTTCCAGCCTCCAGAACTGTGAGAGATACTTGTTTGTTTAAGTCACCATGCTGATGATATCTTGTTATAAGAACCTGAGCTGACTGAGAAACTCCCAGAAGAAGCACTCGATAGACAGATGGTCAGTAAAATCCAGATTCCTGTGACAACATGGATGACCTTGTGCTAAGTGAAATAAGTCAGATGGAGAAAGACAAATACTGTTCAATTTCACTCATATGTGGAATCTAAAAAAAACAAAAAAAATCTAAAAAATCCCCAAAAGAAACAAACAAAATAAAACAAACTCATAGTAACAGGGATCAGATTAGTGATTAGCAGACGGGAAAGGGGTTGGGGTGGGTGACATGCGTGAAGGGGGGCAACTGTATGGTGATGAATGGTCACTAGATTTGTGGTGGTGATCGCTCTGTAGCGTGTACAGGTGTTGAATTGTAATGCTGCGTGCCTGAAACTTACATCACAACAACACAGTCCAGGTTCCTCACTCCTTATTTGGGATAACGCCAGGCTTGCTCTACCCAGTGTCTCAGAGTTCCCCAGCAGTTACTGTGGTAACTGGTAAGACAAGATCGCCTTGTTGGCTTTATTACCTTTCCTGTATCGCTTGCAAATTCCCTGCTGGTGTTTCTATGTCCCGTCTAGTCCTGGCTGCTTTGGTTGCTCTTGATCCCTTAACATAACTGGTTTTGTTTGTTTTTGTCTAATTTTATCTGGCTTCTGTGAAGTATAGGGGTTGATCCACTACATGTGACACAGTCATAGTCATGAGAGTAGGACCTCTAAACATTTGACGTTAGCTGTTTCCGTTATGTAATTCTGTTGGTTTGGGAATCTTCAGTCAGCAATGAATTGGCTGTTCCATATAGAATTGTCAACGGTGACTATTGGAGACAGGCTAGAAATGGAAGGCAGGAATTTTAATGGTGTACCCCCAAAGGAATATTGATGAAGGTCAGCCCACTCAATATTCTTTTAACCCTTAAATGTGTGGAAATAGGGGCTATACTGGCAAGCAGTTAGACTATCTTTGTCATCAAAATGAGTACCTCCTTTTCTACATTTTCTATAGAGCACTGGCATATTTTTATACCTAATACCTTGCATGGGAAAAAACACTGTACATCAAAGTGCCAAAGGTAATTTGTCCACACACATTTCGACCCAGACTACACCATTTTTAAAGAATACTGTGACAAATCCAAATGTTTTCACCTATGGTTTGTTTTCTTTCCTTTGGTCTTAAAGACTACATCTGATACACAGTGTGCTTTGTTTCAGCCTGTCTTATTTTTCTCTCCTTTTGCCCCCCTCTTTTCTCTTCTGAAGTGTTAGAGAACAGAAGTTAAGTAATTTATTACACTTGAGTGAAAAAATTGAGCACCAAACTGTTTGTACAATAAGGAGAGGATTTTAAGAACATGGACATCTCTTCACTTACTATTGATCTCTTAAAAATAATTTTCAAAGCATATTTATTAAGCATTGACTATGTGTTGACAACTGAGGATATAGTAGTTAAAGCACATTTAAAAAAAAATCCTACCCTCATGGGACTTACGTTTTAATAGGAGGAGAGAAGAAAGAGAAATAAGTAAGTACAACATATAGTATGTCAAATGAAGGTAAGTGTTGTGAAAACCAGGGCAAGACTATATCCACTCATCAGGCCAGACCCCACTGGAGAGGTCAGCTCTAGGTAGGAGGGTTCTGATGGTCAAAGTGAGTTTCTGCAAGGAACCTTGAGTTACAGAGCTGAGAAGACCTAGAGTCATCACTGGGAGGAGTTACTGTGCTGTGTGTCAGGTCCAAAGAGTAAAGAGAGAATAAGATCAGAGAAGGAAGAGCCAGGTTGGGGGCTGGGGGGCAAGACTGAGTCAAGTGTGAGGAATTGGCCTACGAGAGTGGATCAGAGCCAAGTTCAGGAAGGCTGAGCCTGGGAACACTGAGCCGCACGGTGTAAGCTGCAGGGCGCTCCTGGAGAGCTAAGGAAGTCAGGCAGGCCCTGCAAAAGCAATGACACATACTTGCTTCTAGATCCTTGACTCAGACGCTTTCTAAACATCCTCTATGTGACACATATTTCATCATCTGACCTCACTTGCTACTATTCCTTCACATGGGAGAATGCCACAGAAATGATTATAAAATATCTTTTGTTTTACTTTTTCTTCTTTCTTTTTAAAATTTTTTTCTTTAAAAATTGAATTTTTTTATTTAAAATTTTTTCTGTTTTTTCAACTTTGTTTAAAATTAGCCCTTTGGATGTAGCTTTGAGTTTAGTTTTCTTTTTGTTTTCTTTTTTCTTTCTTTTTTTTTTTTTTTTTTTTAACAAACCCTCATGTCAAGGGCTGACTTTCAATAGATTACAGCAAGGGAGCTGCTCTGCTACGTATGATCCCCCAACCCAGAAGCAGGTTGTCTACGAATGGTTTAGCACCAGGTTCCCCATGAACTTTTGAACACAGAATGGGTCTCCTGCCCCAGAAGCACAGGGACCAGAGCAAGACAAGGATGCCACAGTTTGAAGTCCTGACTCAGAGGCTGTTGAGATGCCTGAGTCCCTCTGCCCCTCTTTAGTGCCTCCTTGTCCCCGACTCCATGCTGGGGACAGACAACATCTCTTCTGTCAACTTAGAAGCTTTCCCCTCTTTCAGGGAAGCAGAGGAAGCCAAACCAGGGTGTCATTTCAGGTGGAATCCCACAGAGGGTAGCTTCTGCCTGATACTGCAGCAGGTGTCTGTAGTGTGACTTGTCCCCCCGAGCCTGAAGCTGTCATGTCCCTCTACCTATCAGTCCTTGGCTAAAACCTGCCTGGAAGGGCCTAAATACCTGGGCTGTGGGGTGTGGAGCAAAGCAGGCTGAGGACACTTTCCCCAAAATAGCTGCAGGTGCCAGCTGTTGGGAACGAAAACCTAACAGCTTGGAGATGCTCGCTCTCCCATTCACCCATAGTAAAAAAGAATCTGAGACATTCTGGTCAGAGCCACCAACATCTAGTGCCATGGGCTTCTGCTTAATATGTTTGAAATTTTTGTTGTTGTTGTTGCTTTGATCATTCAGATAAGGTGTGTCTATGTTTGAGCTGAAGGGACCTATTAAAATTCCTTGGGAACATTTTTTTTTCTTCCAGTTTTCTTGAGACGTAACTGACATACAGTTCTGTGTAAATTTAAAGTGTACAGCATAATGATTTGAGTTCTTCTGCTTAATATTTTGATTCAAGAATTTCCACTGCTAAAACAAACAGTTTTAAAACCACTGCAGCAGGAAGAGAAGTAGCACGTGTTTTGGTCTAAATACTTAGCTTTTATCTTCTGCAAGGGGATATCTGATGTCTTCAGGCAGAAGTGGGGATCCTGTTAACAGACAACTCAGATAAATAGGTTAATCCTGGACAAGGAAAAAGTCACTGTATATCATCCGTGGGGACAATTAAGAGTTGACTACATACACTAAAAAGCCCACAAATGATAAATGCTGGAGAGGGTATGGAGAAAAGGGAACCCTCCTACACTGTTGGTGGGAATGTAATTTGGTGCAGCCTTCGTGATAAACTCTCTGGATATCCCTGTTTCATTGTTGTCTCCGTTATCCACTTCGTTAGATGGTTTCCGCCAGTCATGGGTGTCCAAACCCAAACTTATAGGTGTCCAAACCTATAGCTTACGACCGTTCATTCATCTAACAAATGCCTACAGTCAGGTTCCAGCACATGCCCAGCCAAGACTTTGTCCTGCAGCCGTTGACTCAAACAAGTTCTGCCCGGGAGTGTGTCTGTCTAAATCAGGGTCTGCTCCAGCCTGTTTAGTATTTGGATTTCATTTTGAATGGCACCTGTGAGTTCCGCTGTGTTAGGTGCTTTGTGATGGAGGGGAGTATCCTGGCCTAAGTAACAGTCCCCGCACTTACAGCACAGTCTAGGTCTCGTGGTCGTCTCCCTTTGTCTTCCTTTTCAACCCAGCTGCTTCAGTACATCTGTTGAGTAATAGCCCTGCTCCTCAGACCTGTTGTAAGGGAAATGCACTAGGAAATATGGACTATCCATTTTGTCTAGACTTCATACTGAAATATCTCTGTGGGGGCCAGGTGATTTAGCTTGCTGATATAGGATTCAGATCTTTTGCTAGAAGTGATTGGTGAACTGGATCCTGCCCTCACCTGACATTTCTGTCACTAATCATTTGATAGGAGCTCATTTTTATTTCAGATTCCTGAACAAACTGAACATCATTTTGTAAAGGTGACGGGATGCATCTGGGTGTGGTTACAAAATGAGTCTAACCAGGAAGATAACGTAATTTTCTACATAGGTGTCGAAGTTTCGGAAAACCAGGAGAGAGGAGATTGAGACTAACGCATCTTGAAATGACAGAATGCAGCTGTTGTTGACACCTGCAGAGCCAGCTGTTGGTCCTCGACTTGGCAGTGTCTCTTGCTATGCATGGAGAGGGATGTCTGTTTGCTTCTGATGAAATAAGGGCACAGCATATGTGCTCAACAAGCACTAAAGCGTAGACTTGAAAGCAAAAGAGGAAGCAAAGTGATAAGATCCAGTGTAATCTCTTCTATGGCTGAAATATGTACGAATATCTTTGGGAGTCCTGCCTCATTGGTTCCTATTGTTCCCTCATGTTTGCAACAACCTCTCCCTCCTTCCCACCTCCTCAACACTCTATGCTCTGGACAGATTCATGCCCACAGCTGAAAACTTGGGCAGCCTTGAATGCTTAATCCCTCATGAATTTGATCAGAGCACCACCTATTGTGTCTGGAGTGCTTTGTCATTTACAAGGCACTTTAAGATGATTTTCCCTTTTGACTCTCGTGGTACCTTTATGGAACAGCTTGGGTTGTCATTCTATTGTGCAAATGTGGAAACTGAGACTCAGTGGGTGTGACAAGTTAGGTGACTTGCCCTAAGTCCATAAGGAAGTGGCAGAGCTGGGTTAAGGACCCAGGGCTCCCACCACCCAGGCTGCCCTTCCCCGTCACGTCCAGGTGCTGCATTTTGCTTTTACTAACTGGCCCATCAGTGTGCTGCTTTTGTTACTCCCTCATGGACCTGTATGAAGACACAGGAGCAATGAGATAAAAATCGTGTATTTTGATACTTTATTTATTCGGCACCACCTTATCTTGTGGAATCCTGATTTTTCAATTCTTCTTCCCAGAATTGACTGCCCTTAGCAAGGCAGAAGAGACAGTCATCTACATGGAAAGGTTTCACACAGGCATCAGAAGGACCCTCCTATTCAAAACTATCCCCTACCCAAAGCCATTGCTTCAAAGCCCGCCATTCTTTTAAATTGCACATGTCCCTGGGCAAGGTGGCACATTGATTTCATTTGATTTAAAGTGTTAATTCATTCATTCAGAAACCGACGACAGCCTGGGAGAATCCTGAGCACTAGACAGAGGAGGAGAGCCCTGAGGAAGAGCGAGCGTGAGCGTGTCTGGAAAGGTTCCACGTGGCAGCTCTTGGGGCTGAGAGCCCAGGAGCCCACACCCCAGCATGTCTCTGTGCTGGGAGTGTGAGAGCCCGGCCCCACCCCTGAGGCTTCTAGGAGCGGGGAAGGGATGGGGCCCCAGCCTGGAGGAGGCCTGGGCTCCCTCGGGTTTGGGCTCAGCGCTCTCCTGGCAGCTCCCTTGGGCTGCCAGCACGTTTCTCCTGGGCTGCCTTCAGCGGGGCCAGAACAGGGTCCTGCACTCCAAGCGGCACTCAGAGAGCGACTTCTAGAGTGTTCCAGCTGTGGAAGCCAGAGGTGGCGACCTCCAGTTTGTGTTTGACAAATCCCTGGGCTACTCTTAGCACAACGGCAGGTTTGGTTATTACGGTCGCTGAGTGTAAAAATAGGAACTTTCAGGGCAGCTCTTTTTCTTCTGCTGGGACAGAATAGATCCTGGTAATAAGGAAACATTGGGATTAAGGTTTAGATTGGAATTGGAGTCCTACCTGGTTCTTTTGCTGATTGCTGCCCTGAGGTGGAGGAGTCTGGAATTCCTTCCTTTATGATTAAAGCTATAAAGCCTGCGAATGGGATGGGTTTGCTGCCTGTTTATTCTCCATGTAAGTTAGGTGTTTTATATTTTTTAATTTTCTTTGGATTTTTTTTTTTTTTTTTGGTGGGTGATGCCACTCACTGACCAATGTAGTAATGTCTTGTGACATTTTTAGTTTTGAAACAGAGCGATTTGAGTCAGGGTGGTAATGTAATAGGGACAAGGGGTTCCAGAATAAAAGGTGAGAGCCCCTGGGAAGTTGCCTTCCATACTTCACACCCCAAATTGAGAGTGCTTCTGGCCCCTCGTATCACTTGCAGCCAAGCTCATCTAGATGAGTTCAGTTGACTTCAACTGCCAGGACCTAGCGAGTCAAGGGGTGGCCCATAAGTTTCTGTCTCCCTTTGTTCTCTGCCGTGAGCTTGCCCGCGGCCCTAGCTGTGCCCCATTGGTGTGGATTCAGAAAGTCTTATCCCCAGAGTTTACTTCCATCAGAGAAGGGAGAGGGGAGGGAAGGAGGAAATCCCTTGCATACACAATTGCAGACACTCTAGAAGCATTCAGCATCGTTATAGAGTTACCAAACCTTCCTCCTCAAGACTGCAGTTACTCCTGACTCTGGCTCACTTATCTCTGACTTCCAAGTTAGAGAATGGCAAGGATTCCAAGGCAGTGAGCTCAGTTCTCCAAATCTTCAGAACTCTCCTGTTTTAAAGAAAGCTGGTTATAGAGGCAGGATGGTATTGGACAGAGGCAGACCATGTTTTCTGTACCAGGACTGGGGCTCACTGTCATGGGACAGGATATTTGAAATTGTACCTCCTGTGAAAATCCAGGAAGTATGGGCCGTAACTGTTACATGTGACTCAATATATATTAAAAAAAAAAAAAGAGTTCCATGTACTAACCAGCCTTCCAAGTACATCATGCAGGTGTAATTCCCTCCGGAATTACTTAGCATGAAAAGCAAGTCCATTTTAGTCTGACTTTGAAATTTTGAATACTCTCATCCAAGCCACCAGGTCCTCTCCGGTAGAAATGAGACACTGGATGATAATTAAGATCTTAATAATAAACAGCTATGATTTATTGACTGTTTTCTGTGTGCAGGTCTCTGTGCTCAAAGCTTTTCATGCATATCTCATTTAATCTTCAGAGCCACTTCATATGGTGTCTTCTTTATCCTTTTTTTAAAAAATTGTGAAAGATATTGAAGTGGATTTATGGGTGAGGAGAATGGAGTCTGGGGACAGTAAAGACTTTGGCCATATTGTCACAGTTAGTAGGTGGCAGTACCAGGATTCATCTGGGTCTGTCTGGGTTGACATCTGGGCACCTAACCCCTGAACTCGACTCTCTCAACAACAGTCTATGGTAACAGTAAACAGGAGAGAAGAGGAAATGGGTTTTCCCCCCTGGGGTCCCAGGAGAGTGATGGTCTCTTACTAGAATTCAGCCAAGAATTTCATGGCAAATATTGAAACAATGAGTGTGAAATTTGCTCAGTATTCCAAAAGCAAGCCTCCCAGTGAAGTCCCTGTTCAAATATCTTCTTCCAAATTGAAAGCTCTATTAAAAGCAAGTCTTTTTGCTCCTGTTGTTTCTGGTGGTGGTTCCCAGTGTGTTGGCCAAGCAGATCGCCCATTGAGGAAACTGCACGAGACTGAAAAGAAACAGAATGTTTCTAGGACTCTCGAGGGTGCCAACTCCTCTCCCGTCAGGAAAAATTATTCTCAGTATAGAGCTCAGCTTCAGCATGGCCAAGACTGAGGGAAGGTGGACTGGGCTCCCTGGAGGCAGCCTGGTAATGACATCTTCATTAACCTCTGTCCCTTCCGGCCACGACCCACACCTGTTGTCCCAGAGGGCATTGTGAGCGAAACCATGGGTGAATTAACTCGTCACAGGGCTGGCAGTTATCATAATGAGTTATGCACTTGTGTCACGGGGGGCCAAGTGGTGTCCCCTTCCAGTAGATTTCTAGATATCTGCCTCCCTTCATCTTAGCAGAAAGAGACAGCCAGCTCTAACCATCTCTCTCCCCTTTCGACTTTCTCCCATTGCTCTCCCTACGTACTTCCACTGCTCATATTTTTTTTATTGGCTGAGAGAAATTTTAAACTAAATTTGCAATCTGCAAAGAGAAAGGTTTTCCAGTTGACTAATATAAAACTCATAACTCCGTGCCCAAAGGCGGCCTGACTGCAACTGGTACGTGTCCTAGCCAGAGACACTTGATGCCTGGGCACTTACTTGGTGCTTTTTCAAGAGCTGTGCTTGAAGTCACTGGAAAGAGAGATACCCCGAGGAACTCAAGGGCTCATTGTGAAGATTAAACGAGCTCATACAGGTGTGGATGAGAACAGGGCCAGGCTTATGTGGTCAGTCAGAGTTAGCTATTGTTAATGTCAGCCACCCTACTTTCTTCAGTTTACTGATAAGGAAACGGAGGCCCAGAATTATGAAGTGACCTGCTCAGGATCACATAGAAAGCCAATGGCAGGCTTGGAACTGGAATCCCAGAATCATGGTTCCTTTCACACGTTATTCATATATTCAGCAACTATTTATCCAATTCTTTATGCTGTGCTGGACACTGGTGGGGATACAAAGGTGGAAGAGACAAAAAAAAAGAAAGTGGGCAAACTCAGCAGGAGCCACTTATTTATGCTAAGGGAAAATATGACCCATTTATGTCATATGGTAACAACTAATTGGGGTCTAAAGGTGATTTTCAAGTTATCTAGCCAGGTTTGAAATTTCACTGGGTAAAGTCAACAGTAGGAGCTCCTAATACTAACTTTTTAAAATTTAGTTTTAGTATTAAATATTTAAAATGATTTAAACATTTATTGAGTATTTATGCAGTGCACCTCCTACTCAGGGATTGTTGTTTAAAGGAGACTGCACACGCTGGTAGCATCCCGCCAGCCCCCTCATCCCAGCAGTGATCCTGGTGGAGACTTTCCATATGTTCACCATTGCTCCTCCAACATCATCAATTTCATCTCTCAAGATCCCCTCGAGAGGATATTGGGAGCCAGCTTTGTGCTCTGGATAGGTTTCCTTTCCTCTCTCTCTCCTTCCCTCTGCGCATCCTTTTTGCTTTCTCTTCTTCCTTTTTATTATTAAGAGCCCCATTTAGTGAACAAGGACCTCAAATAATCAGAATCACCTTAGAAATAGGATTATACATTCCACCAAGCAAGACTAGCCAGGTGTGGATCCAAAAAGCTACATTTCCCCAAAGTAGTAACAAGGAAACTTGGGAGAGATGCCGGACAGGTCGGGACATTTGCACTCTGCTGTCCTTTCTTTGGAAAGTGGCAGAAGATCCCCTGGCGTGGGTCTTTCCTGTGATACCCTCTAGACAACTAGGAGAGATTGTGTCTTCACAGGTAGTCTGAAATTAAGGACGCAAGAAAAGTGTTCCAGCCAGGGATGGAGGAGCGAGGATTGAATTATATAGATGGAAGTGGTTGGTGAACAGGTTATGACTGAGTTGAATGTGTTTCTCTGACTTCCTTCTCATTCTGCTGTAAGCGTGCATAGGGCCCTAGCTCTGCCTAGATTTAGAAATTCTTTTCTCCAGACTTTATATCCATCAGGATGAGTTGACATAACTAGTTTAATAAGAAGCTATTTAAAGGGAGACCGGTCTTCCTTTCTTCATTGATTCAGCATGTTGGGTATCATGGGGCAGCAGGTGTTAGAAGCAGCTTGTGGTCCTCATAAGGGGACTTCTCTTAAGAGGGAAGACACAGGTAAAGAGGAGGCTGCAGCCCCACCAGCTCATCTAACCGAACCCTACCTGTGCACTGTGGGTACATGACCTCATGGCCTACCTGTGACATCCACCCACCCCTAGTGCTTGCTCCCAACAGCCTGATCCATCTTCCTGTACCTTTCTTACCCATACAGCGTTTTGATAATCAAATGAGCTAACACATCTGAGAAGTGTTTTGTAACTTGGGAGGAGGACTATGTGTATGGGAAAGTGTGCTCCATTGTGTGAGTGATGGCGTCTCCAGTGTGGGAAATGGAGGGTGTGATCATGACAACGCAATGCATATGAGCTCATTTCAGCGTCACCTGTTTATATGTTTTAGGTGAAAGTGATAGATGGACACCTGTTTGCATGTGTGGGCAGACTTTTTGGAAGTGCGAGGAAAGGGAGATTTGGATGTGGCTGGGAAGCTAACGCGTGCCCCCTCTCCTGGCCCCTCTGTCATGTCAGGTTACACCTGTAAAAATCAGCTAAGGACTGGGATTTGCTTCTTTCTATTCTTGTATTTTTCAAATGGAAATCTGTTTTTAGGCATCTGCTTTTATACTAAAAGGGGAGGGAGTAAAGTCAAACTTTTCCTGGTTCCGGTCAGCCTCTGGAGGGAATGTGTTAATTTCTTCCTTCCTGCAGTCATTCTCTGGTGGGCCTGGTCAGGAGGTTTCCTGTGGGATAAACAAAGTTATTTTAGCTTAATGCTCATTACCTGGGAGGCAAGGTTGCCAGAGATGGTCCTTTATGTGTAATTTAAGCTTACAGGCAACATGCCTTTAGTGATTAACAAGCAATAGAGTACAAAGTTTAAAATAAAAGAAACAGATCTAATATAGAGTCAGATTTGTTCCTCCCTATTGCAGGAGATGGTGTCCTAGAAGGGTGACACCTAACTGAGTCTTAAAGGACTAGAACGATGAGGGGCTGGTTGAGATGAGCAGAAGGTCAATTTGGATGGAGGACTGATGTGAACAAAGACACTGAGGAAGGAAGTGTGGTTGAAGGGCAGGCAGAGGAACCCCTACCTGCAGTTTGGTATTTCTGCTGCTTAAGTTCAAAGCCTGCGAGGCTGGTGAGAGATCAGGTGAGCTGCCTAGGAATGGTTGGAAGGAAGATGCAAAATCCAAGGACTTTCAGCCAAAGCAAGGACAAACAGGCTGTGAAGATCTAGATAAGCAGGTTCCAGACGCTATGAGAGCAGCGAGTTCACAAGGGCATTAGTATTGGGAAATGCTGGTTCTGGAGCAGCAGGCATTGCTCTGTGCCCTTTTTATGTCATGTGTATAGTGTGGGATGTAGGCAGGAAGCCAAAGGGTAGACACTGTCCCAGGTTACGGCAGGGCCAGGGACCGGGCTGACCAAACTGAAGCCTGCTTGCTGTGGCCTCAAGGACACTGTCCTTTATAGACCAACAGATGTGTCTAAGCCCCTTTCCACCTTGCGTGTATATTTGCTTAATACCAAGTTTCGTGTTTACTAAAGAATTCCAGTACAACTGTAATGAAAGAATCTTTTAAGGTAATCTTTTTCTCTACACAAAAATAGATATATGAGTACTCTTTAAAAATTTGGAGCAAAGACATCTGAGAAATAATATTTAATTATGTGATCAAATGATAAGCATGGATATGCATTGCATATATTTTTATTTTCCATTTTAAAATTTATTATTACAGGGTAAATGTTTTCCACGCAGAGTAGGTAGGTGTGCTTCTTACCAACTTACTGCCCCTCAGCCTTTTTTTTTGTCAATTTCTGGTGTACAGAGTAACAGTTCAGTCATACATATACAAACATGTATTCCCTTTTCATATTCTTTTTCATTATAGGTTACTCCAAGATGTTGGATATAGTTCCCTGTGCTATACAGTAGAAACTTGTTGTTTATTTTATATATAGTAGTTAGTATCTATAAATAATCAAACTCCCAATTTATCCCTTCCTATCCCTTTCCCCTGCTGGTAACCATAAGTTTGTTTTCTATGTCTATGAGTCTTTCTGTTTTGTAAATAAGTTCATTTGTTGTCATTGTTGTCTTTTCTTTTTTTGATTCCACATATGAGTGGTATCATATGGTATTTTTCTTTCTCTTTCTGGCTTACTTCACTTAAAATGACAATCTCCAGGTCCATCCATGTTGCTGCAAATGGCATGGTTTTATCATTTTTTATGGCTGAGTAGTACTCCATTGTATAAATATACCACAACTTCTTTATCCAGTCATCTGTTAATGGACATTTGCCCTGATTAGTGAACCTGGAGGACATTTCTCCTTTGCCAGCAGGCAGGTATCAGACTTTGTTAATAGAAGGTGCTGGAGAGCCATGTTAGGGCCAAACAGGAGGAAGTCATTTCCCTTCCTATTTCTGGCCTTGGATGCAGCAGGTCAATGTCGAGGGGGGCCAAGTAGTGCTCATCTCAGCATCCTTTGTGGACCAGCTCTGCCGCCTGCACCTCCAGCAAGTTCCCCAGTACCCAGGGACCATTCCTATGCCCCAGCTGCCATCCATAGCTGCTGGCAGGTTTCTCTACTACCTGGCAGGCTGCTCCTACAGACCACTTGTGGCTAGCACCCTCTGGCAAGGATCTTTGACAACATCAGGGTGATTCTTACCCTTGAAGGGGACAGGTTCTCAGTTCCTTTTTCTTACCGTTCTCTGGATGTGTTAACTACTGAGTTCCTTAAAGTTCCCTTTTACCCCTAGAGGTAATTAGCCACCTTTTCATAGTTATACATGTTTATGTTAACTGTTTCCTGCCCAAGTTATTGCTCTTGTTTCTGCCTCCTGACTGGACCCTGACTGATACAGAAGAGAAAGGGGAGACATGTCATAAGCAATTTGGGAGAAAAGACCTGTTCCCTCCCTTTTCCCTCCAGAATTATAACACACACACACACACACACACACACACACACACACACACACACGGTACCCAGAGGCCACTGAGAATCACTAGTTTTATATGTTCTCTTTGTTGTAGCCCAAGTTTTCCAGGAAGCAAAACCTGAGGCAAGTCTTATGTGTTATACTTTATTAATGGTGCAGACACAGGGAGCAAGAGTAAAGGACTGTGATCCAAGCAAGGGACGGCAGAAACCCAGAAGACGCATCAGCAAGCTGGCTGCCTCTCAGCATGACTGATGGCTCGACCCTGCCCAAGTCCCCAGAAGTGGTGTAAACTGTCCCGTGCCGTCCACCAGCTCCAGCTGCACGAGAGGGGCTTGATGTGCATCTAGGTTATTCCTTGTGCAAGTACGTCCTCACTGTGATACAGCATGCTGCAATGTCTGTGGGCCTTGGATGATTCTTCATACAGCAAATTATTTTAAATTTATTGTGTCAAAGCATTGGAGATGAGAGTCTAAAGAGTCAGATTCTAAAACCAGAATTTTACTGCAAATTTCAGATAACTAGAATTCCTTATTTCCTGAACATTCTGGTTCATGGAAATTTTGAGTTTACTCTGTTTTCGCCAGTCAGATATCTCAATTGTAAGATATATGTGTCGTTCATGTAGCACCATGATTGTGTGTGTGTGGAGGGGTGGTCGGGAGGAGTGGGATGCAGTGGGACCACCAACAAATAGACAAATAGAATTTTTGCAAATTGACATACATTTGTTCATGAGATTTCAGGCTGCTTTATTTTTCAATAACACGAAGTTGGAGTCCACCTACCTTCAAATTCTTAAGGTTCTTCCAAATCACTTTTGACCACTGGAAATTATGCAAACCGTGGGGCCTCGTTGAGCACCCCGACTTCACTGGATGGAGTCGTGGGAACAAAGTAGCCAGAGAGGAAGATCAATACCATCGTCCTTAAGAAAGTGCACACACTCGACGTTGGTTGAGAACTGGACTGGCCTTTAATCCAGGGTCCTTCACCCACATGAGTCATAAAAGTAGGTCAGAAAGAACTCTAGGCATTCTAGTTTTCTTCCCAACACCAAGTCTCCCTTTTCCCTCGGTATTTGAATGCATGTGAGAAGTTGGCATTTGCTTCCTCTCTTGGCTTTTCAGTTCACTTGACAAATTTGGATCTTTGTGCAATCAACTTGACTGCTCTGTTGGAGAAGGGAAAGGAGACTTGTAGACTGTCCTCTGCAATAAAGATGCCTTCTCGGAATCAAAGCATCCTTTCCCAGAGCTGAGAGCAGCAAGGGTGGGCTGGGAGCACACTGGGTCCCCAGCACAAGGCTAGCCGCTGGCAGACAAGGAGGTAATGGAAAGCATGATCCTGGCTCTTAATGAGTTGGGGTCACAGATCCCTTTGGAAATCTGTTGAAAGCTAGGAGCCTTCTCTCAGAAAAAAGCCCATAACTTAGAATTTTGCATTTAATTCTTAATTCTCATGGCCCTGCTTTTGGCGACCTATCTCTGAACCTTGATTCTAAAAATCTCCAGCTTAGATAAGACAAATAAGAAACAGCACAAGGCAGTATTACGATTAGGAGCTAAATTGAGTAGTATATGTGTGGTTATGTATAACGTGAAAAGGACTTCCAAGAAAGTGGGCAACACCACAGCTGTCTCTAAAAATAAGATCCAGGAGTAGTGGGAGCCAGATGAATAGTTCCTAGAGCCTTGAAACTCTAGGAAATGGAGAAATGGCTCTCTTGGTACTTGCCTCCTCCTTCAATTAACCTTACATAGTAGGTGTTTCAATAGTATCTAATAATAAATACTTTTTTTGAGATGATTTGACTTGAACTCCCCGATGTGGGCGCAATATCTCCACTGCCTTGTAAAACCCTACCACCAGTGCATTTTGGTTTGGTAAGAAACACACTAGGAAGCCTGTGAGTCAGTTTGGAGGTTGGTGTGGAATTTTGTTTGTGAAAAGACTCAGAAGCTTCCAGAAATTGTGCAGAAAAGCATTTGAGTCCTGGGTAGAAGAAGATCAGAAGCACTTGAAACAATCAGGAATAGTTTTGTTCTTAACGGAAAGGGAAGTTGAAAGTGTAATTTAACAGTGGCATCAATTTAAAACCTAGACTTACATACAGCATTCTGAATTTTTCCTTTGGCAAATACTCACTGAGAGCCTGCTGTAATCTAGATTTGTGTTAGATTCGGCAGATTTAGATCTTTGCAAAAATGAGCATGACAGAACTTAATCTGGAAAGGACGGCCGAGTCCACCACCCTGGTCATTCTATAGATGAAAAAGCAAATCCAGTAAGAGGGAACGATTTTCCCAGGATCACAGTAGGATGAATTATGTTAACCAGAGCCCAGGGCTTCTGGCTGTCCAAGAGTGCAGTCACATTAGTAGGAATTTGATGGTGAAATCGAGGGGCTTGTCATATTCCACAATCAGACGTTTATTAAGCTTCTACTGTTTCCTGTACCAGTCGTTGGCTAAGGACCAGAAGTACTGAAATGTATGATAAACTGTTTGACCTTCAGTGACTAAAGTAAATTTATTTATAGAAGTCAATGACTTTAATGCGGTGACTTTTTATCTGGGCAAGCTGAAACCAACCAACCAAACCCAAAGAGCTAAATTTAGAAGATCACAGCCAGTTCTTGGGAGGAAAAATAGGAAAACAGAAGAGGGAGGAAGCAGATGGCAGCAATAAAAGGATCAAGCAGAAATTGAGCCACGTTTTGATGGTGGAAATATTTTACTCAGAGGTGGTCATGTTCCCCTTTGTAACCTTGTAAAGCACACTGACAAAGAACCCCAGCACCCTTGGGGGCCCGCACACTTGCAGGGCCCTGTCAGCACTGGAAGAGGGTGAGGAGCCTGTTAGCAAGTTCAGCCACTTTAGGGGAACAACCCTGACCAGACAGATTTGAGAGAGAATTTCCAACACCTTGTGTGCCCCAGGCTTGCAGGTGGGCCTTTGAAATAATTCCTTGGAGGCTGGCAACAGTGTGGTGCCTCTGGGCAGGCCTTTATTGATGTATCCATTAGAAAGTGACAGGATTTGATTACTAAGTTTCTGTTTAATTTGCATTTTAATGTCCTATCATTAGGATGTAAGTACAGGCCGAGGGAATTGAGTCATTTAGAAATTCCCACTGGGGATTTGGTAACTCAGGACTGTGAACTCAGGAGGCTGCAGCCTGGAAAGACGGGTCTGTGAGCTTGAGAAGTGTTCTGCAATGGACCCACCAGCTGTAGCATCAGATCTGAAAGGCAGAGGTTCAGGAATATGTGTTTTACATCTGAAGTTGGTGCCCACCAAGGTTGGTTTTCAGAGAATCTCCAAGAATGCCCCTGGTGTTTTGATTTTGAGTTTTTCCTGCTTGTGTTTTTTGCTGACTGAGGGTTGCAGGCAATGCATAGCCATTACCTCCTGGCGCTTGCGACTGTGCTTCAGAACTGTTCCTCTCTGGTTTGGGCAGGTAAGAGTAGAATCAGGTCAGGAAAAACGTGGGAGCCCAGAATTTAAATCCTTCACTGAGTTACGTGACGTCTCTGAATCTCATTGAGCTCTTATCTGGAAAATGGGCACAACAGTTAATTTGAAAATTTGTTGCGAGGACTAAATGAGATAGTATAATTAAAGTGCCTTGACAGTACCTGAGTCAGCAGGTGCTTAAAAATGTAATCATTTGTTACTTTTTGGTAAGTACCTCGTTTTGTTTCTAAACATCTCTAACTCCCATGTAAAGCTCTATGGGGAACATTGGGGTGCACAATGTGTCTTTTCCAATTCTGTTTTTCTCCAGATACATGCCTGGGGGTGGGATTGCTGGATCATATGGTAAGTTTATTTTTAGTTTTTTAAGGAACCTCCATACTGTCCTCCATAGTGGCTGCACCAATTTACATTCCCACCGACAGTGTAGAAGGGTTCACAGCAGCTCTATATACAATAGCCAAGACATGGAAACAACCCAAAATGTCCATCAGGAGAAGAGTGCGTAAAGAAGATATGGTATATATTTATATAATGGACTACTACTCAGCCATAAAAAAGAGCAAAATAATGCCATTTACAGCAACGTGGATGGACATGGAGATTGTCATTCTAAGTGAAATAAGTCAAAAAGAAAAATAAAAATACCATGTAATATCACTTATATGTGGAATCTTTAAAAAAAAAAAAAAAAAAAGGACATAAATGAACTTATCTACAAAACAGAAACACACTCACAGGCATAGAGAACAAGCTTATGGTAACCGGAGTGGAAAGGGAGTGGGAAGGGATAAATTGGGAGTTTGAGATTTGCACCTCTTGGGGAGTGATGGAAATGTTAGCTATCTTGAATGAGGTGGTGGTTTCATAGGTTTATACATCTATCAAAATTCATCAAATATGTGTAGTTTACTGTACAGGAATCATACCACAATAAATTTGTTTTTTAAAAAAAGAACTGCAGGATTAGAGGGGAAAAAAATCTCTATGGGGACCAATGCAGAGTTCCTGGCCATCCAAAATGGACTTGTCCCTAGCCTGCTTCCTGGAATTTGATCTCCTAGAATGACTGCTTTCTATAAATAGGCAAAGAGCATGAAATTCTGTTCAGGAAAGAATTTGAACCAGCCCTCCTCTTCCTCCCGCCAGAGCTGAGCACCCAGCTGTATGTATGTAACATGAGGGCTGAACACCCACTCGAGAGCCACTAGTCCAACCCCCTCAGTTTTGAGATGAAGAAATCGAGGGCAAGAAGGATGAATGGATGTGACCAAAGCTGTTTAGCCACTTAGTTGCAGAATTAGGAGGAGAACAAATGTCTGCTATTTTTATGGAGATTTCATCATTTTCACAATACTTTTGTTTATTTTATTTGAAGCTTACTGCAACTTTGAAAAGACAGAGAACGTATTATCATCTCCATTTTAGAGATGAGCAGACTGAGATTCACAGATGAAACAATTCCTAAGTCTCAAACCCAGGTCTCTAAACTCTTAAGTCTAGTGTCCTTACCAGACCCCAACTCAGATGCTACTGCTTTGCTAATTAATTCTGAAAAGTGTATACCTGGCCCAAACCTGGGGTGCCTTGCATGTCACTGGTCTCACTTTTGTCAGGGAGCAGAATTCTCAGATAAACCCTTAAAGGCAAAGGGACTCTGGGACAGAGTACATGTGGGAAGCAGATCCCAAGAGAAATCTGTTCATCTGCTCATTCACTCATTCACTCACTCATGTATATGTCAGATAGTTACCGAGCAGCCCAGTATGTGACTGCGCCAGGTGATGCAGGAATATGGAGGTGAATCAGACCACCCTCTCTGCCCTCTGGCAGCTTACAGTCTGGCAAAGGAGTTTACTGTCTGTGGGCATTTCTCTAGCAAAGGGTCCTTATCTGTTAAATAATAAAAATGAATGCAGCTTCACTGTTTGAATTGTTTAGGTTCACCTTCTAGACTTAATAACTCGTCTGGTGAGCATAGAAATTGATAACCGATCATTCTTCCAAGTTCCAAAACTTGAATTTCTGAGCATCACTTACTGCTGTGTAAGAACTAAAATAGTAAATCAGGAAGGTCTGGGCAGTTGCATTCAATCTAGACTGAAACCCTGAGGCTGAGTTTCTAAATATATACGTAGGTTTCATTGTTGTTTCTTTTTCTGATTTGATTCTGGGAACAAGGATTCTGGTATTTTGAGATTGTAATTAATTGAATTTTGGCTAATTGAGCTTTTATTGTATACAGTGGTCCCTCAGTGTCCACGGGGCATTGGTTTCAGGATCCTCTCCGAGGATGCTCAAGTCCCTTATATTAAATGGCGTGGTATTCACGTATAACCTATGCACATCCTCCCATATATTTTAAATCATCTCTGGGTTACTTATAATACCTAGTACAATGTGAGTGTGATGGAGGTACTTGTAAATACTATGTAAATATTTGGTAATGCATGGCAAATTTAAGTTTTGCTTTTTTGGATCTTTCTGGAAAAATTTTTTTCCGTCTGTGGTTGGTTGAATGTGTGGATGTGGAACTTGTGGATACAGAGGGCTGATTGTGTTTCACAAAGCAAAATGGTACTTGGCAAAAGTCTGTGTCCATTTACTCATTGAATAAGCATGAAGTTCTATTTGCCAGATGCCACGTAGGTTATGAATCAGGTCTTTAACCTCAAGGAGTTTCTAATCTAACTGATCACAGATGGCAAATATGCAACATGAATGCTCCCACTTCTGCTTATTGTGCTCATGATAGACATTGCCAGTTGATCTATGCATCTAGATCTGATTACAGAATCTTTCTCATCACAAAGCTTCAGGTCACTACCCATAATTAAAAGTTGCTTACTTGTTGAAACCTACTTGCCACCTGTGTGCTAAATGAACACTTTCTGACCAAAGAGCTGGTGGAAACATAGTAGTGTATCCAATATGGTCAAAACCAAGGACCAGTCTGAGATGAGTATAAATCCATTTCAGTTTACTCTCCCAGCCCTTCCATGTATGTAAATTATATGGAAGAGAAATGTCTTTCGTTAAATACTTAAAGCTTGGTTTTAATTGATTCTATGTAGAATTCAGTAATAGAGAAAATCAAAAAAATTTAAATCTCACTAACATGTGTTAACTATACAAAAACTACTACGAGATAATCACATTACGAAAATTAGAAGAGGTGTACTTTGAGGGCAGCTTACAGTCTCTTGGAATTTGTATTTTACGAGTCAGTCTCAATAACCATCCAGGTAAAACAGCTTTTCTTGTAAACACTCTGATAAAAGTGAACCAAAGGGACATGGATGGCAGGCAGTATGGATTCAAGTAAGATCTTGTTTTTCCTTTTTATCCAGAAGTTGCGTTCTGGATACCTTTTACTGGATTTTCACTTTAGTCCTTCAAAACAGGCAGTGTTGGTCATGTCAGAGGAGATAATTCAGACCACTCTTGCCAATTAAGACTGTTTACCCACAAACTATAAATCCTACTACTCAAGTCAGCAGAGGGTGAGAAGGAGCTGGTGCGTTGCACAGACCACAGATGAAGTGAACCGTGTGACACACGTGCTGAGTCAGCCCGACCCCACCCTGGCCGGCATTCATGGAACCACGGGCACCAGAACAAGGGGATGAGATCCTACTCGACTCTTCATGCCATATCCCAGCCGTGGCACTTTGTCCAGCTCTAGGTATCCAAGTTGAAATAGCTGGAGGCTTTTCTACATTGTAAAATACCTGGAAACCATGTCATTAGAAGGGCTGATGAGAGAGGAGTAGGGCTTCGTATGGTGATAGATCCAGGTTTTGTGGGGCCTAAAGTATATACAGTTTAGGGGAGAGAGTCAGGGGAGGAGGACTTCTTTAAGAAAAAGAATATAATGGAATAACAGTTACAAAATTAAATATGAATTTAAATATTGATTTTGAATGAATAAATGGATCACAGTAGTCTTCTGGGGACTTGGAGACTCCAGTCACTTTTTTCTGAGAACTCTTGGACAGTTTACCAAAAACGTTTATGTGTAAATACTTCCTGTAGGGAACCTGGCTTCCCGTCTCCTCCTAGGACGCCCTGTAACTCTCAGCACTCACCAGGCTTGTACTGGCTTAGGGCTCTGACGCCTGAGCTTTGATAGCTTCACAGCTAATCCACCTCTGGTTGTGAGTATGCGTGTGGGGTGGGGAGGAGGCCTTCAGAGACTAGGCGGGTGGGAAAGATGCTACCAGCTGTGTTCACCAGGTCAAGGGCATGACTCTGCTTCTCTAGTGTTCCCGGAGAGAGAGCTTGGGCCCACGGTAGAAACTGCAGCGAGGTAGAATCGGGCAACAGTAGAAGAAGCACCCTAACATCCAGAACCATGCATCCACAGGACCAGCTTCCTGGCCACGGGAGGAGGAACAGCAGAGCTGCAGTCATCACTTTTAGAGTCCTGTAGCCTAGGTCCCTTCATCAGGGGAGAGTTTGGTCAGGAACTGACTCTCTAACGTCCTCCAGACTCCCACGTTCAGTGTCATTCCATTATGGTCATCGGTTTTAGCCTGCCCTGTGCTCATGCATCCTACTTTTATGGACCCCTTTTGGGGGACCCACCCTCCCCTCTGTCCCCCACTGGCACCACGTTGTGGGCTCATGCCGTCCTTCTGTCCAGCCCCAGGACAGACATATGTTCTAGTTCTGGCCTCTGTAACTGTTCCCAGCAGGGGGCATGTCTCAAGTCAGTGTCATGTCCATAGTCTTGGGACTTCGGGGGCTCTACTAGGAATAGAAGAGCTCTTTACTGGCTGGAGTTACTAAGCTACAAGATGTAGGAATTTTCCAGTGGTCATCTTGCCCTCTTGAGAGCCACTAAGGGGGCAAGTAGAGCAGAGAGATGGAGACATGCACATTTGCTGGCCATGTTGGGAGACTGAGCTGAGCCATGCCTGATATTAGACCCCTGGACTTGGAGCCAGTAAATTCACATATTTCTCAGGCTGCTTTGAATCCGACATGACTCATTGACTCATTAAGACCTAAAATCCATTTCAGAGAGCTCACCCCCCTGCCACTTACTGTTTTTGGATAAACACTTTCTGGCTCTTTTTACCAAGGAAGTTAGGAGTTATGTTTGGTCTCATTTAACTACTTTATTTATTTATTCATTCATTCATTCATTTAATTGAAGCTTAGTATTTTTACAATGTTGTGTCTATTTCTGGTGTACAGCATGATGCTTCAGTCATACATGTACATACATAGATTCCTTTTCATATTTTTCCTTATAGGTTATTACAAGATATTGAATATAGTTCCCTGTGCTATACAGAAGAAACTTGTTTATCTGTTTTATAGATAGTCGTTAGTATCTTCAAATTTCAAACTCCCAGTATATCCCTTCCCACCCCCTTCCTCTCTGGTAACCATAAGTTTGTTTTCTATGCCTGTGAGTCTCTGTTTTGTAAATAAGTTCATTTGTGTCATTTTTTAGATGTTTAAAAGCATTATTTTGTTTGGCTGGTTTTGTTAGTCTTTTGAATTTTTAGCCTATTTCTGGCATCACAATTCTATTATAAATCAAGGTTCTGGAGGGCAGTTTTCACTCACATGACATGTATAATAGAGTTTCATATTTTTGGATGTAGGTAATCAAACTTTCCAACTTAGAAGACTAAGGTGATGTATCTGTTTTCCTTTGGAAAGTATGCAGAGAATTTTGCTTGGGTGGGTATCCCAGGTCTTTTTCATCTTGATCACTAATAAAAGATTTATATTCCCACTCACAGAATTTGACAAGCTAATAAATTAGACTTGCGAACGACCTTTCAATAAAGGAACTATTTTTCTATCGTTAACAGTCCTTTTTAGATATTAATAAGCTTACTTAGTGTTAATCATCTTGTCATTGGCAAAACTGTCTGCTAAAGAATAGAAACTGTAATGAAGACTAGCCACATTAAAAATGCTTTTTTTCTCATGCATAAGTCTAAGTGAGACACAGTCTTGAAATCAGCATATTATGGAGGCCATCCAGGCTTTGTCTGGTTGTGCAAAAATGTAAAAATGACTGAACAAACTGGAACCCTATAAATCATTCTTAATAACTAGGGGGGAAAATTACAATTGTTTTGTGACCTTTAAAAATTTTTGTCAAAACATCAAAACTGATCTTACTGTTGGTTTTCAATGTATAAGGAAATTTTAAAAATAGTAAAACTAGTGCTTATTTAGTATACTTTAAGTTAAAACATTAGGAACATTGAAAATTAAAGTGTTTATTTGTAAAAAACTAATCAAAAAGCTTAAATAGTGCTCACTTACTCTCCATCATATAACTTATGACATAGAGCTGGCATCTTATCTATTGCCTTAGTGAATTGTTATACATCTTTCTAAGTTGGGGTCAGCTTCCAATGTTTTATCCTTTGAACTTCTAGTGGTGGAAATATCTCAAGGAGTTCCTTTAATGTGACATTTTTGCTTGCATCGCTTCCTCTGGGACTTCTTCATCCTTTTGTCATAAAACAAGTGGGGTGTCTGTCAAAATCCTGCCTATAAATCAAGCCTAGGACTCTATCAGCATCGATCAGACCTACTTAGGCGTCATAGAGAGTCACTTGGAAATCCAGACCCTGAAGCCCAGTCAGTGTTAGAAATTGTAGTGCTGTGTGCATTTTCAACGTGTGCTCTTATTTGGTTCTCATTATTATTCTCTGAGTGAGGCTTGGCAGAAACAGTTATCCCCACTTTAGAGATAGAGCAACTGAGGCTGGAAAGCATGAAGTTGTGGCAGCAGTTAGCAGAATGCTCATCAGCCCTATTTCCTCTTCTTGGACACAGAGCCATTCTGCATTTCCCAGCCCCTTCCAAAGAGGTAGAGCCATGGGACTAGTCCTCACCAGTTGAATGTGAGAGAAGATTGTGTCACTCATGGGCTAGGAAATAAGAGGTGAGACTTCTCCATGCATTCCTTTTCCACATTGACCTTAGAGACCACCTGTGAGGATGATGGAAACCCAAGGGAAAGAGCCTGGGTCCCCAAGTCACCTCTTGGAGGAAAGCCATCCAGCCTACATTGAACTCTGACATACATGCCAAATCCTTGTTTGTTCTGTTAAGCCTTTGAGATTATAGGGCTTCATATGTAATATATTTTATATATATAGTATATATTGTAGATTGCAGAGCTTTATATATGTATTATATCTTATACATTATAGCAGTTAGTCTTCTCTGACTAATGCAGAAGTGATCACATGATCTGCTCAAAATCACACAGCAGTAACAAAGGCAGGTCATGAAAACAAGCCTCTCAAGTCATGTGGTATGTATAAAGGCTTGATTATTCTAGTGGCTTAAGGAATTAAACAGATTTGATGAAGAGGTGGTTGTGAGTTGAAGAGCAGAATAAATACAGCCTTCTTTCTCTAAACACACCCATCCTGAGCACCTTATCATGACGCTTCTTGGTGGGTGGTGATTGCATCCTTTGTATTTGGTCCATATCCAATATGTTAAGAGACATCAACTGCAACTATATTGTAAGTTAGCCAAGGTACTTAGGATCTGTTGGATTTTCTCTACCCTTAGGAAGAAAGGGTGGTGATTTTTTTTAATCAGAAAATGCATTACAAAGGGATTGAAGCCAACATGTGATGGTAAACTTTTGTTATTACACTCAGCCTGGCACCATTTGCAAGCTCACATCTCAAGGCTGCTTTTAGGAGACACTTCCTGGTGCATCATGTATATTTCCTGGGGACGAAGGATGGGCTGCATGTCCTTTGGTACAGTACAGGAAGGAAAGGAGAGATGCCCTTTCAGAAAGGAAAGTTCTAGTCACGAGAATACTGCCCTTCACCGTTTTTATTTTTCAAAGTCAGCTCTTGGTTTATACTGGACCTTATAAAATTAAGGAAATGAAAGAACTGATTCAATCAGGATATTAATTTCTCCCTGAGAACACATCAGAAATTTGGAGAAGCCACATTATTTAGCATGACACAAATAGCTCTAAGTGATAGCTTCAGTGCAGTCAGAGGTCACTGTGGGAAAATACCTATCTTACATCCAAGGATGGTGGCAGGTTTCACAATGGGAAGGTTGGTCTTGGAGAAGACCATCTTTGCTGCTCAGCACTTGACTTCCTCCTGATAGCATGGTCGCGTGTAAAGCCAGGCATCTATAATCTCAAGTGGTTCACCCACCCTCTCTAGGAACTGTCCTTAATTGTCTGAAGTGTTGATAGATTGATCAAAACTCTGAAAAATTTAGAGATATTTTCCCAAATGCCATTTGGAAAATGTTGCAAAATATTGAGGGAACTTCTCCCCTCCTTGCTGCTGGCTCTCCATTTCCACAATTTCTGCCCTGGAGGCAATGTTGATAGTCATTAATAGTAAGAATATTTTAAAGAGTTGTCATAAGCACTTTCAGAGGCATTAATAACTGAAGTTTGCTAAGTCAACAGTCAACTTTTAATTAACATCTCTTCAAACACTCGTTTTCCCCTGTTTAAAAAACTTGTGATGGGTGGAGGGTGGGAAGGGATAGACTGGGATTTCAAAATTGTAGAATAGACTACACTGTATAGCACAGGGAAATATACACAAAATGTTATGATAACTCACAGAGAAAAAAATGTGACAATGAGTGTGTATATGTCCATGAATAACTGAAAAATTGTGCTGAACACTGGAATTTGACACATTGTAAAATGATTATAAATCAATAAAAAATGTTAAAAAAAATTTGTGATACATATTGAATAGATACAAAACGATATTTACATCACATGTGTAATGTACAAAGAACAACAGTGAAAGGAACACTCATTCATAGGACATTATCAGTATCCTCAAAAACTCCATGTGCCCTTCCTCCTGCCACCCTCTTCCTTCCCCATAGAGGAAACCTTCTTCCTAAATTTTTTGTTGTTGTTGTTGTTTTTCCTTTTTTGTTCTATTTTCTTCTCAATTTGTTTTAATTATCCCTACATACTTCTAAATTTTATATGTATGAATATGCCTAAATCATATCCTTATATAGTCTGATTTTGCATATTTTGGTATTTAGTATAAATGTAATTATACCATATGTATGTATTCTCTTGCTTTATTCTTCATAATATTGTTTTATGTTCTGAAATTCAACCCGTGGATGTATGTATGTAGCTACCATATAGTTCTGCATTGTATAAGTTTACCATAATTTATCCATTCCGCCATTGATGCATATTTGGGTAATTTCTGTTCTTTTTTTAAGCATCACAGCTATAAACTTTCCTGTATATTTCTCATGCTGCATACATTCAAGAGAGGCCCTAGAGCAGCAGATCTCAAACTTAAGTGCGCATTCAAAGTGCCTGGAGTACCTACAAAAATCCCTAGATTCTATCACCAAGGATTCTGATTAAGAATCCTTCTGAGGGGAGTCCAAGAATCTGCATCTTTAAAACCTCCCCATTGATTCTGAGACGCCTGGACCACTGACTTTCCCTTGAGGACCGCAGCTTACTGTATCTACCCAGGAGTAGAATGCCAGACTATAGGGTACCTACACCTTTAACTTTACTTTGGAATTCAAAATTGTCTTCTAAAGTGGCTATGCCACTGATAACCCCACCATAAACGTTTCCACTGTTTTATGTCCTTGCCCATGTTTCAAAATTTTTCATGTTTGCTAATTTCTGGGTATAAAGTGGGATTTTATTGTGGTTTTCACTTGAATTTCTAATTATTCATGAGTTTGGATTTCTGTTCACATTGTTTCTTTCGCCACTCGTGTCCCCTTTCCTGAAGTACTGTTCAAATCTTTTCTCAATTTTCTTTTTTAAAAATTTTAATTCTTATTTTTTTATATTGAAGTGTAGTCGATTTACAATGTTAGTTTCATGTGTACAGCAAAGCAATTCAGTTGTACATCTGCGTACATTTTTTTCTTCAGATTCTTTTCCGTGACAGTTCGTTCCTAATTTTCTGCTGAGCTATCCTTTTCTTACTGATTTGTAGGAGAGCTTTCTCCTGTTATTCAGGAATGAGACAGAGGAGGAGGCAGAAGAGATGAAATGTGAGACAAGGACTTGAACACCCTTGATGGCTTTGAACTTGAAGGGGTCCATGAGCCAAAGAACGTGGGGTGGCTTCCAGAAGCTAAGAACAGTCTAGGCCAACAGCCAGCAGGGAGATGGGGCTGCGGTCCTGTAATCACATAGAACTAATTCTGCCAACCACCTGCGTGCGCCAGGGAACACATCCTCCCCCGTGCATCAGTATGGAAAGCAGTCCTGGCACACTGGTTTTGGCCTAGTAAGACGCATGAAACTGTCAGATAATAAGTGTGTGTTGTTTTAAGTTGCTGAGTTGTAATTTGTTATAGCAGCGATAGAAAACTAATACCAAAAGTTTGTGTGCTTTCCAGTTGGGTGCAATGTTTTATATTTATCCATCAGATGAAGTTTGCGAGTTGTGTTTAGATCGACTGTATCTTTTACTGATTATCTGTCTTATGAATGATTAAGAAAAAGAAAGGTGAATTTTTTTTTCAGTTTCTCTTTGTGGCTCTGTCAGTTTTTGCTCTACATGTTTTGAAGCCATACTATTAACTATATAGTCATTAAGAGTTGTGATAGTTTTTTGTCATTGTCATGTTTTTTATCCACTCTGAAAAACCTTTGTCATTTAATTGGATAGTTTAGTCTTTGAAATGTATTGAGGTTAGTGAGATGTTTGGATTCATCTACGCTCCCTTATTTTGTATTTTTCATTTATTCATTCTGTTTATCTTTTTTCTCTTTCCTTTCTTTTTTTATCATATTTCTCTTTCCCTCATTCTTCTTTTACTCTCTCCAAAGTTGCGAGTTTTATACTCCATTGCTATACTTTTACTGACTACCCTACATGTTTTAATATAAGTATTTTTTAAATACAAAGATAATATTTAAACCTTTCTTAAGACAATAAGAGGAGCTTACAACATTTTAATTCTGATTATCCCCATTCTAATTTATTTGTTATTTTCTTCCTATATTTTTAGTTATATCTTATTTTTTATCAATCTCAAATTAACAACTATTGTTTTATAAAGTAAATTTTCCTTTAGTTTTATCTATATATTTCTCAATTTCTGTGCTCACATTTTCCCATTAAATTTTTTTGATTTATTGATTTATAATCATTTTACAATGATTTGTGTCAAATTCCAGTGTAGAGCACAATTTTTCAGTCATACGTGAACATATATATATTCATTGTCACATTTTTTCTCTGTGAGCTACCACAAGATCTTGTGTATATTTCCCTATGCTATACAGTGTAATCTTGTTTATCTATTCTACAATTTTTCCCATTAAATATTGAACTTTCATTTGGGTTTCTTTTTTTCTATGCCTGCAGAATACCACTTAGAATTTCATTTCATGCCAGTATTTTGATAGAAAATTCTATTTTTGCTTGTCTATTCCATTCTTGGGAGATAATTTTATTGGGTATAGAAGTCTAACAATTATTTTTTTCTCTCAAAGACTAGATCATTCCATTGTCTTGTGGATTGTATTGTGGCTGTTGAAAATTAGCTTAGTCTAAGTGACATTCCTTTGCCAGATGAGCTGTCTTTTTTCCATAGCTGGTTTCAATATCATCTCCTTTTCTTCAGTGTTTTAAAATTTTAGTTTGTTGTCCACATGTGAATTTCTTCTTATTTATCCTGCTTGAGATGACTTTGGCTCTTGGTGTTGAAAGTTAGTGTCTTTTGTCAGTTCTAGAAATTTGTCATCCATTCGCTTTTGAATCTCTTACATTTTCTTACACCTGTTTATGTAACCCTGATTAGACATAAGTAAGACATTTTCCACTCTATGTTCCATGTCACTTACCTTCTCATTAATATTTTTATCCCTTTTCAGTTGCTTTGTTCTGGGTGGCACTGTGAGTAATTTCCTTGGCTCTGTCCTTTCACTGTTTGTTTCTTTAGCTGTATCTAGTCTATTTATTAAGTTTTGATTCCCGTTGTTTGATATTTTATTTCTAGAAATTCCATCTGGTTCTTTTTCAAATCTACTTTATCATTTTTAAGACTCCATGTTCCATATTCATATTAAACATATTAAAATATAACTACTTTCATTTCGTGTCTGAAATTCTAATATTCTCCTGATTGATAAATTTGTTGTCATCTGTATCTTATTTCTTTATTATTTTTAATTGCTACTGTAATCATTACAGTGAACTCAAGATTTCATCAATATTTTGAAAGCCTTGGTTTAAAGGATGTTCCTTTACAGAGGGTTTAACAAGTGCTTTATCCAGGCACCTTACACAACTTTAAACTAAATTTTTAACTTGGCCTTTCTCAGAATATTCTGAAAGTGTAATTTGGAATGCAGATCTACATGTAGGCTTATTTGTAGTTATGAAAGGTTTTGTTTCCCCTCTTCCCATCGTCAAGGTCAGGAAAGGCAGTTTTCTTTTAGTCCCCCTCTGTAGGTGTGTTTATTTCTAGTTCACTATTTCTCTAATGATATAGCTTTTTAGGATCCCAGATTATGCAGGGATTTCCTGTTAAGCTCTCCATCTTGGGTGGGCTGTAAGTTTGGCCTTCTGTCTCCCTCTTCTCATGCAGTAGTCATGATAGAACCTCAGAGTCACCGGAACTTATCAGAAGCTCTCCCGACTGAAAGTTGACCTCACTGCCCTGTGGATTCCCACTTTCACTGTATTTTTGGCATCAGAGGATTCCTTACTTTGTTTCCAGCTCAACGTTGCATTTCTAAAGAAGATTTTGTAATTCATCCAGGGAGATCTGTTTGGAGTTTCTACTCCACCATATTGTGGGGATGAAAATTCCTTCAAAAACAAATTATATTTATTTACCCACTGAAGATTTATTACTAAGCACCTGACATATAAAGAATAATAAAGCCCGGTCCCTGCTTTAGAAGAGATGACAGTCTTGGTAGCTGAGTTCTCTGGAATTTCTTCTTGGGATTCGTAACATTTTCTGCATTTCATTTATGTGAGAAAATATAATATAACCAATCTTTTCTCAAAAGAGTCAAATAGCCTTATCATATGAATGCATAAATGTTTGTTCAATGAATGCACAAATTAAATATTAATTGATTAAGGAAACAAGTTAGCATTGGTTGTGTCGCATGTGAGTCTCTTTTTCCCGAGTCTAACGCAGTACAAAGAAATGTAGAGGAGAAGCTTCACCCCAGAGACGGAAGGGGAGCCATGCTTACAACCCCTGCAGCTTTTCTGCTTTGTTTTGCTTTTCCTAGATAGGTTTTGTTAGTTGTCTGTGGCACAGTCCTAATGAGAACTGAGAGGCTGCAGTGCATAGCATATGTTCAGCTGTTCCAGTTGGATCTAATACGTCACATTCAGTAACAAGTCTTTCAGTCTCCTCCTAATCACGTCCTGATTCTATTTTACACTTCTCTGCCATGTGAAGATAAAGTCTAGTGACAGGCCGACACGCTGTGGCAGAGTGGGGGTTGATGGGAAGATAAACACTAGCATTAGTCACCCGTGCCTAGAAATACAGGAAATAGTTAATTTCCACTCAATTTCTTATCATGTGGGAACATTTTAAATTTAGTTTTGATGATTCTGATAGACAGGAGTTGTTGGGAAGACTGGATGAATAATTAATCTAGTACAATGGTACCCAGCAATATTAATATTTTATGTCACCATAAAGCCATGTAAAACCATGTAGCTGGTGGGTAACTTGGGTTGGGCCCTTCTTCCCTGAAATGAGAGATTCTTCCTTTATCTCAAATATAATTATCCATTTAAATGTCATGGGTCAATTTATGAACACTTTATTCATCGGGGTGTAACCTTTATTAGGCTTTATTGCTACCAGAAATTATATCCTACACAAATACAATAGAGATTTAAATGTTCTGGAGAATGAGCTGACGGCTCCTGCCTTTATGGTGTCGTTCAGTAATGGACCTTGACCAGCCGAAGAGCTGATAAGTATAAAATATTACTGCTTGATGCTAATTTGGTTCCTCTTTAATGACTGATAATCCTTGTCGATTTAGTGTGATCGTCACAATCTAGTACTGTTTCCCACCCCGGATGTGATTGTAACAGGAGCCATTAAGTATGTCTGCATAATAAAATTAGTCAGGGAAGCCAAGTACATTGTTTCCAGGCCTTCGGATTTCCATTATAGTGGTGAGGCTTGTTGAAGTGAAAAGTCTGCTGTCGGCTCAACCAAGTCCCCAGCTCCTCGAATGCTTTGGGAAGGACCGATGACGACCGTGTTAAGTCTGCTCTTAGAGCCCTAGAAAATGCATCCTGTATAAATAGGAGCTGTAGGTGTGGGGCTGGGAGAGATGGTTTGGTCACTGATTTGCCTAACAAAGCTTTACACAGCTCCAAAGCTTAAATACATAATCAGTCTTTCGCAGCTAGAATTTGAAAGGGGGAAGCCTCTCTTAGGTTTGGAGATTTATCGTTCCTTCAGAAGGCGGCTGCATTAAAGAAGCTGAAATTGCTTGACGTCTCTGAAAATAATTTAAATGTATGATCTGATCCTGCTGCCCCCTCGTAGAGATTTACAGGACTTGAATGGAAGGCAGGGATAAGGACCTCATCACCATGTAAAGGCAGTGAAATAAAATAAGTTCATCCGCCATGTTGCCCTTCCTGGTCCCCCAGCTTACACGGGATCAAGTTCAGATTCCTGTCTCTGAAAGCTGTACTGATGCGCGTCCCCTGGGAAGTACCTCCTGATAGCCTGCCAGAGAAAAAGTGGAGACTTTGTACCGAAGAAGTTCCCGTTTGGCTTCTGAACTAAATAGCCCTCATTTAAAAAAAAAAAAATTTTAATGGAGGTACCAGGGATTGAACCCAGGACCTCATGCACGCTAAGCACACACTTTACCACTGAGCTATACCTTCTCCCCACCACAAATAATCCTCATTTTAAAAGGCCAGAAATTTATATTCTAAATATTCAGAAAGCCTGGACTGAGAGTGTGAAGGTAATCGAATGTGCAGGCAACATCAGGCCCTTCCTGTAGGACTTCTTGATGATGTTGGGATGTGGCTTCAGCTTTTTTGTTGTCGTTGTTTACTAAGCCCTCCGGAGTCACTAAGACTGGGGTTAATAGAAATGAGAGTGCTTGTTTGGCATTAGAGTAGAGAACAAGCAACCATTTGTTTTTCAACACCAAGTGTTACAGTAAACCAACAGTTCATGGTTTAAAAAGGAAAAATAAATTAATTGGAAACAAGTGGAAACCATAATGTCTGTAGAGCGAGTGTCTGTTATCATCTCTCTGCTGCAGGGTGGCTGTGTGATTGGAGAACATTAAGCAAATCAGAAAATGAGGTTTGTTCCATGGAAGACTGTAGCCCGGTGGACTAGGCACCCTTTGGCTGTTTGGAAACTCCATTCTTCCCCTCTAGATTTCAGCCTCTCTCTCCTCTCTGTCTCACCAGTGTTGTTGTCTCCCTAGGTGGAGCCAAGAGCTTCTGCCCCCCAGCCAGCTGGCCCTAGAAAGTAGCAATGCTGCGTAGTCTTTTGAAGAGTACTGGGGGTAACCCAGGGCAGCCTGTCCCTTCTGCATCCCATCCAGAGGTGGGCAGGAGCAGGTCCCTGGGACTGTGGCCACTTCTGTGAGGCTTGAAGCGGGCACGTTTTGCTGGTCCACCGTAGGGCTGCATTAATTTCCAAACAGCAGGTCTTAGTCAGGCTTCTATGATAACAAGACACTATATTTTTCTGGGAATATAGCTTAACGTTTCCCACACTAGGAGATAATACGCCTACAGCTCTTCTCTATTTCCTTGTCTGTTTCTCTCTAGACTGTAAGATCCTTCAAGGGAACGTCTTGTTCTCTTGTGTATCTCTAGCTTCTCGTACAGTGCCTGACCATAGTCAGCATGCAGGAAATATTTGGTGAATAATCAGTTACTTTCTCTGGCACCTAATTATCTGAAACCTGTGCATCCTTAAAATCCTTGAGCAAGTCCTCTGTAAAGACTTCTCAGATAATTTCGCACTATAGCGGCCCGCAGGATGCACAGCACTTACTATCTGTATCACTTTTGGTGAAGTTAGTCAAGAAATTACTGAAGAGCTTTTTTACTGTTGGTGTTTTGTATTGCAACTTAAAGTTGTGTGAAAGTAAGTGTTTCATGTCTAAGGAGGTTACAGATATCTTGAGAATGTCATTATCATTTTGTGGTGTCCCACAGTCTCATGGTCTCCTAGATCAGTGCTTGACACATTATAAGCGTTTAATAAATGTTAATTATTAACTAACAATGCCTAGCCCAACACCTCTTACATAGTAATATGTACTGATTGATGAATGGATTGATAATGGAAAAACTGATGAAGACATCACTCAGTATGGCCAACCATTGCCCATTATATACACACATCCTTCCTTTTAGGGATTCTGCCCCACCTTCTGCCCTCAATGTCTTACTGGTCGTTTCTCAAAGTGACTGTCCTTCTGATCATACCAGAACTGGTTACTTAACCACAGGTTAGCCTATTATTGGACAAGTCTATGATCGAAATGATGAATCAGAATAATCAGAGTCCTCTGTCATTGATTCAGTGTGGGGTAACTAAGAGTCAGTCCTGTGTGGGTGTCAGTGGGTATTTAAGACAAAAAGATGCTGAAGAAGTCACAGCATATAGAGTGGACCGAAGTAGCCGTGATGGGCCATGTGCAAGTCAAAGGGACAAGGGGGCAAAAACTCCAAGTGAGCAGAAAAAATCAGTCAGTACAAAGAGGAAAACCAAGCAAAGCTGTAGAAAGAAGCTGAGATGCCAAGGCAGAGAGAAACAAATCCCTGAGAATCTTTTCCATTCTGGTTCCAGTACCAAATCAGTTCATGCATCTCTTCAGCAAAACTCCCTTTGATCATCTCACACTCATCGAGGTGGCTACTCTCCACAAACTAGAAGATAACAAGTGTTAGTGAGAATGTGGAGAAATTGGGACCCTGGTACACTGTTGGTGGGAATGTGAAGTGGCACAGGGAAACAGTACGGCAGTTCCTCAAAAAATGAAGCATGGAATTACCACATGAGTCACCAGTTCCACTTCTGGGTATGTATGCGAAAGAAATGAAAGCAGGGAAGAGAAATTCATACACCCATGTTCATAGCAGCATTATTCACAATAGCCAAAGTTGGAAGCAGTCCAAGTGTCCATCCATAGATGAATGGATAAACAAAATGTGGGATGTACATACAATGGAATATTACTCAGGCTTAAAGAGGAAGGAAACTCTCATGCACGCTAGAACCTTGAAGACATTTTACCAGGTGAAATAGGCCAGTCACAAAAGGGCAAATACCGTATGATGCCGCTTATGTGAAATACCTGGCAGAGTAAAGTTCATGAGACAGAAAGTAGAATAGTGGCTGCCAGAGGTTGGAGGAGTTAGTGTTTGATTGGCACGGAGTTTTAGTTGGGGAAGAAGAAATACCAGGAGATAGATGGTGGTGATGTTTGTACAATATTGTGAATGTACCTAACACCACTGAACTGTATGCTTTAAAAAGACTAAGATGGTAATTGTATGTAAGTGTATTTTACCACAATAAAAACCTCTTTTAACTTTAGGTAACTTGAATTGGAGCTAAACCAAAAAAGTGCCCTTTTATAAACATGTAGTATCCATTTTCTTGAAGATTCACTCAAGCAAGTAATGTCAATGGAATAGGGAGATGGAGGGAGGGGAACGTAGTGGGTTACTAAGGAGAGGAATCCAGGAACTAAAATAGGGGTCCGAGCAGTCCCTGGCAGAGACCGGAAGTGAACCCAAGGCAGCCTCAGTGGCGGGAGGTCATAGATCTTCCATCTGGTGCCATTACCTTCCTTCCGGTCTCCTTCCACCTCCTCCATTGTGTGTTTGCTGCCCCTTTTCCATGAGTGTTTATTTCATCTCAAAGCTCTGTTCATTCATGCCTTCAGTTTCCTCATACCTTTGGCTTCTCCTGGTCCAGGATGGCCCTCTGGCTTCCCTCTCTCCCAGACTGTGGAAATGGAGCGTTATAAGCCCCGGATTCTTTAATTCCACTTTGGTGAAAATTAGAGTAAAAGCCATTTGCCATACATAGCGTTCAATGATCTTTAATAAAGGGCTTTAAATGAAGAACTGGTTGACACAAGAGATTTTGAGGATGTAAAACCCTGGGATGGCCATTATCTTTTGTTTAAAAAGATAAGAGAGAGGATTGGTCAATATTTATGTATTAATTCTCATAAAACTTGAGGTAAATCTATACTCACTTTCTGTATTTTGTCATCTTGTAAGTTTTTTATTTTTTAATATATATTTTTTAACTAGAAAGACCAAAGGACTTTCCGTTTGTAGTACTCAGAGGTTTGCTTTAGTAGTTCTGAAGAACACTGACTTGTAACCTTGAGATAATAAATATTTGTTAGTGAAAACATTTATTAGAATATTTGTTGTGCAGAGTAGGATTTGTTCACTTAAAGTTACGAACTATGTTTGCTTACCAAACCTGTGTAATTAACCACTGAACAAGACCTCATCCGTTTAACTATAATTAATTCAACAAATAGAAATGGCTGTGCATATATTTCTAGAGTTAGGAACACTTTTAAAGACATTTGCCCTTGCAGTAGTTGTTTTACAAGTACACTTAAAAAGTGACTCTGGTAGGTAGCTTTGCAAGATGGTTCCCAAGGATCCCGGCTTCCTGGTATTTTAATCCTTATTATAAGTGGATCCTGCCTCAGCTGAGTCTTCAGATGACCACTGCCTCAGCCAGCACCTTGACTGCAGCTTCCTGAGAGACCCTAAAGCAGAGAACCCAGCTAATTATGCCTGGAAACTATGAGATAAATGAATGTTTACTGTTGTTTAAAGCCACTAAGTTTGGGGGTGATTTGTCATGCTGCATAGATAACTAATACAGATTGACTCCAACACATTGACTTTAAAACACAGTGCAAATCTCATTCTTCCAGGTAAACTTTTAGCCACTGATGACATCTGGTTTACTCTGCACTCACCTGTTCATTATTCTAAGAGAATTGAATTGATCCAGTGCATCTAAAGAGGAACCTAGTGACAAGCCACCTAGCAGACCTGAGCATAGTTGCTGACTGTCTTTGGGTCAGGTGCCCATCCATGGTTCAGTCAGCTGTGGCCAGGGTGGGGGCAGTGGGTAGGAAGTGGAGCTTTGTGATTCAGCTAAAAGCGGATGTTCCACAAAGGCTGTGGGTGAGGTGGTTTCCCTGAGAAGAGTTGACAAGCCAATCCAGAATCATAATTTACATGCCTAATAAAGAGACAGCATCACAGAACTGTAAATATATTCAGCCAGTGGTGATACTCAAAATATTTAACTAACCACGTAGGAAGGGTACCCCCTTTCCTAATGGTCCTTGGCCAGTGAGAGTGGATGCCAGCTCTATGCCACCCTCATGTGTGCAAATGAATATCATCCCTGAAGGAAAGCCCAGGCACCTTTACACACATTTATTTTGTTTATTTAGACACCGAAAGTGCTAAAAGAGCAGAAGACAGGTGTTTTGAATGAACAGAGTTTACAACATCAAGAGAAAAGATAAATATTTAAAAAGCTGAGTTCCTCAGCCAGGACCTCTTTTCCTTTTTCCTTACAGAGAAATTTTCAAACTGGATTATATCACCAAAACTTAAAGAATCAGGACCAGGTTCTCAAAGTTTTCTAGTGAGTCAGACAGACGGGTTATAGAGGGGAGCTCTTTATCACAGGCAAGATATTTTCAGTTGTTCACCCTTTCATGGTGCCCTTGGCATCTTTCAGAAATGGATCCCACGCTGATGGACTCAGTGTATAAAGAATTCCACGACTGAGCGCATTTCAGTGCTCTCTCTACTGTGTAGACAGCAATAGTATTGTAGGTTAGATTGTTGTTCAGCAAATATTCACTTCCTCCGCCTGTCCCAGTTTCCTGAGAGGAATATATTTTCCTGCCCCTTTTGATGCTGACCATGGCCCCATGACTTGCTTTGGCCTCATGATAAGCAGAGTGTACTGCACTGTCCCTTGACTTGGGCTTGGCCATGCACGTGATTTGCTTTGGCCAACAGAAAGTTAGCTTGAAGCAAAGCTGTGTTTCCCCATAGGAAGAATGTGCCTTGGGTAACCTCTTGTTTAAGGATGATGAGACACGTGGAGCAGACCTTGGGCCACTCCACAGCTTTGTGATGGTTAATTTAATGTGCCCACTTGACTGGGCTACAGGATGCCCAGATAACTGGTAAAATGCTGTTTCTGGATGTGGCTGTGAGGATATTTCTGGAAGAAGTTAGAATCAGTAAACTGAGTAAAGAAGTCGGCCCTCCCCAAAGTGGGCAGGCAGCATCCAATCCATTGAAGACCTGAATAGAACAAAAAGGTGGAAGAAGTGTGAATTCATCTCTTCTTAAGTTGGGACATCCATCTTCTCTTGTCCTCAGTCATCAGAGCTCTTGGTACTGAGGCCTCTGAACTCAGACTGAATTATGCCATGGGCTTTCCTGGTTCTCCGACTTGCAGACGCATATCATGGGACTTTTTAGCCTGCATAATTGTGTGGGTCAATTCCTATAATTCTTCTCTTCCATGTCTATCTTCTGTTGATTCTATTGCTCTGCAGAACCCTGACTAATACAAGCTTGGAACCAGATTAGCTGAAGCCCAAATGATCACAGACATAGGAGAAATAAATGTTAAAAAAAAAAAAAAAAGTTGCTTTTTGTTTGTTTTTTTGATCAGTGCTTCTCCAGACCAGCTTTTCATTCAGCCATTGCTAAGTATATTTCTCCCCCCTGTCACAAGGTTATTATTATCTTTTGGGCCCAGATGATTTATTTAGCTGTGGCCTTCCAGTGCAACAGAGAAACTCCTCACAGATAAATAAGAGGCAGTCACAAAGAAACCCCACACCAGGCCCACAATGCATGCCGAGCTTCAAGAAGCGGCTCCACAGATGTGCCCACAGAAGTTTTAAGAGGCAGCTTAACAGATGTACAAAGCCGCAGATCAGAGGGGATATAAAACAGTTAAACTTGCTTAAAGGCACAATGTGTCACCATCTAACAGTTACACGCAGCCTAAGCGCCACCGAGGAGAGGAAGATGCACAGCCGCGCTCCTGGCTGCCGGCATGCCAGTAAGATTATAAAAATGCCACGCTGTGATGTGTTGCCCCCCTGCCTGAGAAGCTACTATTAAGCTGAGTATTTACTGCACCTCTTCAGACAGGAGCGGCACTGCGGAGTGCTACCTGGCTTCTGGTTGGATAAATTAGCGGTGGGCGTCACAAGATGCTAGCTGCCCATTGTTCTGTCTGCTGCAGGTGGGACCAGACGAAAGCCCCGCGCTGCCCTTGTAACGTTCCATGTGAGATGCAGGAGGCGGCCTCTTTTCTTCCTAAGTTAATGGCAAAACAAGATCTGGACTGACTCTATTAGAGTTTGGGGCATAATTAAAAAGACAACACATAGCAAAGAGGGGGAGGGGGAAAACCTTTATTTATAGCGGGAGGGCATGGATGAAAGGAAAAAGGGAGCCGAGCGAGGAACCTGGGAAAATCAAACGTGCGGGCGGCGCAAGGTGAGCTTGCTCGGACCGCTGTATAAACTGGTGATGTCAGAACAGAAGTGCTGGGCGGTTAGCACAGAAAGCATCTTCAGTTTGTTCAACGCCTCTCAAAATTGTTTTTCTCTCACACTTCTGTGCTACGTGGAGCTCTGAACTCTAAATTAGTGTTAACAGAAATTGACCAAGCTCTGCATTAAAAAATATCAGCCAGCCAGCCCTACAGGCTTAATTATGGAGGGAGAGTATGATGGACGCAAAAAATCTCCTTTCAAAATTTTACCGCGTGCCATATAAATAAAAGATTATCTTATCCACCAGTAACCTTACGGATCAAAAGGAAAACAGGAAAGCGACTTCGCTGGCATTTATAATTATTTATCTTGCCTGGATGGTTCTGTGGGATTTTGACAAATCCAAAAGTTTATAATTTTTTGTTGTGGCGCAGAAGGGGTCGTAGCCCTACTTTGTGCATCTTAGATGTTGGTTCAGGAAATCACACGGATTAAAATAACACACTACTGTAAATGGAAAAGGTTTCCACATAGCAGATCAGACCATGTAGATTTATTCTCTAGCTGACATTTGTTGAGTACCTACTATGTGCAAGTATTATACAGGTGAGTTGTTTTTTTTTAATGTGCTTTATAATGCCTCCAGCAGGGTTTATGTTCTTTGTATATTCTGAGTCTTATGTTTATTTTTTCCTTTCCAAAACGAAATTCTATCGTAGCGGTTATGGTTTCACCCTAGATTTTTTCTGTGGTTATCTCATTAACACACAAACCAGGAATGATCTTCAGCCTCAGCTTTGAGATCCCATTGCCCAAACACTGTTCTCCCAGTTGGCTGCCATTAGAAATGCCTCCATGAGGAAACTCTAATTCAAAAAGATACATGCACCCCAATGTTCATAGCGGCACTGTTTACAATAGCCAAGACGTGGAAGCAACCTAAATGTCCACCAACAGGCGACTGGATAAAGAAGTTGTGGTATATATGTGCAATGGAATACTACTCAGCCATAAAAAGAATAAAAGAATGCCATTTCCAGTAACATGGATGGACCTGAAGATCATTGTTCTAAGTACACCAGAAAGCAAGAAAAATACCATATATCTCTTACATGTGGAATTTTAAAAAAGGACATAAATGAACTTATTTACAAAACAAAGACAGACTCACAGACATAGAAAACAAGCTTGCGGTTACCAGGGGAGAAAGGTGGGAAGGGATAAATTGAGAGTTCAGAATTTGCAGATACAAACTACTATATCTAAAATAGATAAACAGCAAGGTCCTACACTACTGTATGGCACAAGGAACTATATTCAATACCTTGTACTAGCTTATGATGAAATAGTATGAAAATGAGTATTTATATGTATAACTGAATCACTATGTTGTACACAAGAAATTAACACAACACTGTAAATCAACTATACTTCAGTTAAAAAAAAAAAGAAATGCCTCCATGTCTTCTTTATCATTTTGAACATTGCACACTGCCATATGATTAAAGTGACAAGATGATCCAATTTACCCATGACATTCTTGGTTTACTCCTATTGTCTGACATAATTATTAACAATCCTCAGTAATGCTCCAGTTTGAAACAATAAATTATATTTTACCCCGTGTATGCTGTGCTTTCCTTCCCATCAAAGATAGGAAATACTGAATGAGTGAGTATGTGAGGGAATGAATGTATGTCGTGGGAAATCGTTAGGAAGTGAAGGCCAGCTCTTAATTTGCAGGCTCAGTTCACCTTCAGAAGGATGCTGTAAAGGGAATATTGACTTGAATCAAAAATGACATCTCTCTGAGATTAAAGCATAGTTTCTTAGTCTCAAACTTACTGACACTTTGGGTCAGATAATTCTTTGTTGTGAGAGGTTGTCCTGTGCATTGTAGGATATTTAGATGTATCCTTGGCCTCCACCTACTAAATGCCAGCAGCATTCCTCACCCTGTCTGTGACAACCAAAAATGTCTCCCGGCATGGCCAAATGTCCTCTGTGGGAGGGCATAGTGCCCCCAGTTGAGAACCACTGGGTTAGAGAGTGGATATAACTGATTTTCTAAAATCGTTGAAGACAAGGAAGGGAAGAAAGACACATCAAAGCAAATGAAGCAGAGGGCATTCTACATACACCCAATATCATTCACTTTAAAGCCCAAAATGCAGAATTGTACTTTAAGTTTTAAAATGCATATAGTATATGAAGCCAAGTGAGAACTCGAAGATAAATTCAAGTTCTGGACTTAGTTTCTACTCATTTATTTTGCTTTGGAGGTTCATATATAGTAATTTCTTCATGTGCCTGTATGCTGATAGACATGAACTCAATCAAATTGTGTTGTTTGTTGCTTTGTATTTGTGGTGCCAACCTTATAATAAGGTCTGATCTGTGTCTCCTCTAGGCTGCCTGTGAATGAAAACTAAGGCGGGGAAATTTTGATTTTCCAGTAGCCACATTTAAAAAGTATAAATAAATCAGTAAAATTAATTTTAATAATATTTTTTATTTAAGCCAATATATATAAAATATGTAATTGATATAAAATTATTGAGTTTTTTACATTCTTTTTTTCTCTTGTTCTAAGTCTTCAATATCCAGTATATATACTACACTTCCAGCACATCTCGATTTGAATTAGTGCATTTCAAGTGCTGGATAAACCACGTGTGGCTAGTGGCTATTATATAGGACAGTGCAGACCTGGATCAGTGGTCTCCAAAGTTCAGTGCCCTTGATAGCTCATTGGGGTTTGAGAAGAAAATCTTAAAATACCTGTATATATGTATTTTAGCCCATCATTTAAAAATCCTAACAAATTGTGTTAAAATATACAAGGTACACTTAGGAATCCTTAGCAGATATATGGTAGTCAGTGGTGAGGGGGGAGAGACAGAGAAAGTATTAACATTATTTTTGTAGTGTCATTCAATTTATTTTTAAACTTTATGTATTTTACAATATCATATTTTTCAATTGCAGTGTAGTTGATGAACAATATTATATGTTACAGGTATGCAACATAGTGATTCACAACTTTTAAAGATTATACTCCATTTATAGTGATTCTAAACTATTGATTATATTCCCCATGTTGTACAGCACATCCTTGTAGCTTTCTTTATACCTCGTAGTTTGTACCTCTCAACCCTCCTCCTCCACCTTGCCCCTCCCCCTTCCCTCTCCCCACTGGTAACCACTAGTTCCTTCTCTACATCTGTGAGTCTGTTTCTTTTCTGTTATATTCATTAGTTGTGTTTTTTTAGATTCCACACGTAAGTGATGTCTTGCAGTATTTATCTTTCTCTGTTTGACTTATTTCACTTAGCATAATAGCCTCCAAGTCCATCCATGCTGTACACCAGAAACTAATGCAATATTTTAAATCAACTGTACTTCAATTAAAAAGCAAGCAAACAACCCATTTAAAATATGGACAGAAGAACTGAAAAGACATTTTTCCAAAAGAGGAAATGCAGATGGCTGACAGGAACATGAGAAGCTGTTCAACATCACCAGTATCAGGGAAATCCAGTAAAAATCACAGTGAGACACCATCTCACACCTGTCAGAATGGCCACCATCAAGAAGAACACAAATAACAACTGTTGGCAAGGATGTGGAGAAAAAGGGAACCCTTGTACATTATTGGTAGGAATGTAAATTGGTGCAGCCACTATGGAAAACTTTATAGAGGTTTCTCAAAAACCGAAAAACAGAACGACCATATGTCCCAGCAGTTCCACTCCTGGGCAAAAACCTGAGAAAAACAAAAACATTAATTCAAAAAGACACATACACCCTGCTATTAACAGCAGCACTATTTACAATTGCTAAGACATGGACGCATCCCAAGTGGACATCAATAGGTGAATCGATAAAAAAGATGTAGCACATACATGCAATGGAATACAACTCACCCATAAAAAAGAAGGATATTTTGCCATTTGCGGCCCTTCAGTCACTGTTTTGTTTTTTTTTTTTCCACTTTAAAACCAGAATTTTATAACTGGCATAAACATTTCAAAAACAACAAAATACCTAGAAATAAACTTAACCAAGGAGGTTACCTATACTCTGAAAACTGTAAAACATTGATAAAGGAAATTGAAGATGATACAAAGAAATGGAAAGATATCTTGTGCTCTTGGATTAGAAGAATCAACATTATCAAAATGACCATACTATGCAAAACAACCCACAGATCCAATGCAGTCCCCATCAAAACACCCATGACATTCTTCACAGAACTAAGATAAACAATTCCAAAATTTATATGGGACCATAAAAGACCCCAAATTGCCAAAGCAATCTTTTATAGGTCTTTTTTCCCTCTTTCTTCTTTTTTTTCTCTTTTCTCGTGGTTTGATGACTAGAGAAGTTTCTTTAACATTTGTTGTAAAGCTGGTTTGGTGGTGCTGAATTCTTTTAGCTTTTATCTGTGAAGCTTTTGATTTTGCCATCAAATCTGAATGAGAGCCTTGCTGAATAGAGTATTCTTGGTTGTAAGTTTTCCCTTTTCATCACTTTAAATATATTGTGCCACTCCCTTCTGGCTATAGAGTTTGTGCTGAAAAATCAGCTGATAACCTTATGGGAGTTCCCTTGTATGTTATTTCTTTCTTTTCTCTTGTAATTTTAATTTTTTCTCATTATTCTTAATTTTTGTCAATTTGATTACTATGTGCCCTGGTGTTTTCCCCTTTGGATTGATCCTGTGTGGAACTCTCTGTGCTTCCTGGACTTGGGTGATTGTTTCCTTTCCCAAGTTAGGAAAGTTTTTGGTTATTATCTCCTCAAAAGTTTTTTCAGGTCCTTTCTCTTTCTCTTCTCTTTCTAGGACCCCTATAATGTAAATATTAGTGCACTTCATGTTGTCCCAGAGTTCTCTTAAACTATCCTCATTTCTTTTCATTCTTTTTTCTTTTTTCTGTTCTGCAGTAGTGATTTCCACTGATCTGTCTTCTAGCTCATTGATCCGTTCTTCTGCCTCATTTAGTCTATTCTTGGTTCCTTCTACTGTGTTTTTCATTTCAGTGATTTTATTCTTCAACTCTGGGTGTTCTTTATATTTTCCAGCTCTTTGCTCAAGAGCTCTGTGCATCTATACTCCTCGTGAGTACTCTGAACATCTTCACCATCATTACTCTAAACTTTCTGGGACAAATTGCCTATCTCCTTATCACTTATTTCTTCTGGGATTTTATCTTGTGCCTTGGCCTGGGAGATATTCCTCTGCTGCCTCATATTGTCTATCTTTCTATTTGTTTTTTTAGGTAAGTTAGTTACTTTCTTGACCTGGAGAGGTGGCCCTCTGTTGCAGATGTCCTATGCATCCCAGCAGTGCACTCCTCTCTTGTCACTCAAGGGTCAAAGTCCAGCTGGTCCCAGTGTAGAGTCTGACCTGGGTTTGTGGATTCCTTCCACAGGCTTTGGGATTGTTGTTTTCTTACTTCTGATATCTGCCCCTGGTGGATAAGTCTGGGACTAGAGGCTTACTTAGGTTTCCTGGCAGGAGGAGCCGGGGCCTGCCCACTGCTGGGTGAAGCTTGGTCCTCCACCTCTGGTGGGTAGGGCTGTGTCTAGAGGCCTTTGTGGCTCAGGAAGTCTGCTGATGGGTGGGGCTGCGTTCCCACCCAGTATGTTGTTTGGCCTGACTCTTCCCAGCCCTTAAACCTACAGGCTGTTGGGTGGGGCTGGGTCTTGGTGCTAATGATCCAATCAAGATGCCAGCTGCCAGGAAAGCTCATGTAGATGGGCACTCCGAGAATGTGTGCCACCAGCTTTTATGTCCCCTGAGTGAGCTGCAGCTGTCCCCCATGTCCCCAGGAGACCTTCCAAAACCAGCAGGCAGGTCTGGCCCAGGTTCCTATGAAATCACTTCCTCTGCCCTTGGACCTGGTGCAGGTGTATGCCTCCCAAGAGAATGAAGTCTCTGTTTCCCCTAGTTCCATGAGGCTCCTGAAATTAAGCCCCACTGGCCTTCAAAACCAGATGTCCTGGGGTCACTTTCTCCGAAAGTCAGAACCTCTGGCTGGGGAGCCTGATGTGAGGCTCAGAACTCTCACTCCTGCAGGGGGACCTCTGCGAATTAATTGTTCTTCAGCTTATGGGTTGCCGACCCTGGGCATGTGGGGCCCGATTATATCACGAGCATGCCCCTCCTACCGTTCTGCTGTGGTTCCCTCTCTGTGTTTCCAGTTGAAGATCTTTTTTGCTAGAATGCAGTCTTTTTTCTTGATGGCTCTTCAGCAGTCGGTTGTGGTTTTGTTGTAGTCACCAGGATAGGTGACTATTCCGCCTTCTTGACCGGCAGTCTAGTGTCCTTCAACATCTATCGCAAAGTAGCTATCTCTTTTCTGTAACCTAAAGTCTAAACTTCAGGAGAAGTAACCACCATAAATCAATGAATATTATTTAAAAACACTAAAGAAAAGGCCACACTTACCTAGTTTTTTCCTAAAACACTCCAAAATGAATACCTTTTTTTGTGTAAAAAGCAGCTGATACTTGTGATGTAAACTTGACACATATAGAAAATATTCACATATAGAAGTTAGGCACTGCCAGTTTTTTTTTTTTTTTCCACTAAAGGTAGAGCAAACTTGATGATAGTAAAGTTCCTGGTTTTTAAAAACAACCTCTTTTTCATAGATCTGAGACACTCAGGAATGCCTCAAAGTAACAGGTTGTCTTCCTGCCATCAGTCTCCATATGCCATTGTCACTGCCACCAAATTAAAGGGCCCCGGGAAAGAGCCATGCAGTACATGTAAAGGCACCTTACTTAGGGCAGGTATGCTGGCTCTGTCAAATTAAGAGAGAGGATGTGGCATTCCTACCTACTAGGAATGAATGAATTCAGGCAGTCTTTGGAGATCCTGTCTTGATATGGTGTTCAGTGACAAAAAGAGTAGGATGAAGAGTTTAAGAGCTGGTATAATTTTGCTTGTGGTTCAGGGACTCCTTCCCTCCTTACCCACGGCTCTCCTCCCATGCATTGCTTTCTCACAGAAATACCAGCACGCAAATAAGCCTTTACTCTTTGCCGCCTCACAGGATCCAGTCTGGCACTATCCTTGTGCCCAAGCCTTGGTGGCTGCAACAGGATGTGTCATCAGAGGCAGACTCCCCAAAAAATCTTTCCAGGAATATTTTATGCATATATAAGCAAACAGTTGTTTTTGTTTTTGTTTTTTGCTCCTCCTTCTTTGCACATGGGAACGCAGTACATATACATTGACACCTTACTTTTCCATTTAATGTAATTTGGAGATCATTCACAAAACATGCATTGGATGCACTGAACTTACTTAACCAGTCTACTCTTGATGGACTTTTGTTTCTGTCCTTTGCTATTGCAAGCAAGATATAAGAACATTGAAATGCAGTGAGTTCACATGTATGTGAGTAAATCTGTTAAAGAAAAAAAGCAATTAGAAGTAGAATCACTTGGTGAAAGGTACATGCATTTCGATAAAATTTACCACATTTCCTACAAGGGAGGTTGCACACCTATTAGCACTGTCAGAAAACGCCCCTTTCCCTGCAGCTCTGTCAACATAGTATGTTATTGAGCTTTCTCATCTCTGCTAAATTATAGGGGAAAAGTGTTAGTTCAATGTAGTTTTGTTTTTACATTTCTCGTTAAGAGCAATGTTGAGCACCTTTTCAGATACTCATTATCATTTGTATTTTCTTTTCTGTTATCCATTCCTCTATTCATATTCCAAGTTCATTTTTTCTACTGAGGTGTTGTTCTTTTTCTTAGTGACTTGTAGGAACTAATTTATACTAGCAACGCCAGCCTTTGTAATTTTTTTGTAATTGCAGATATTATTTTACCAGTTTGTCTTGATTTTGTTTATGGTAATTTTTAACTTTCAGACATTTAAAAAAATGCTATCTAATCTTTTATGGCTCCTGAGTTTGATCTCATAATTTTAAAGATCTTCCCTGCTGTTAGGTTATAAAGTAATTTTCTTGTTCTAGAACGTTTTTACTTTTATTTTTTATACTTAGGGATTTGACCAACTTTGAATTTATTGTAATTTAAGGAGTATGGTATAGATCTGTCTTTGTTTCCATATGGCAAACTAGTTATTTCCAAACCATTTACTGAATAGGCTTTCTTTTCCACCCTGATTCGAGAGAGCGTTTTTACCATGTATTAGCTTTGATTCTCTGCTGAATGTCAATTTCTTGACCTTCAAGGCTGTGCCATTTCTGTCTCATTCAAAGTATTCAAATATATATATTTTCTTATTTCTTTGGGCTAGTTCCTTCTTTCTCTACTTTTTTGGACTTTTCCTGGCTAAACTTTCTAATTAATTTCTTTTCAACAATAGTGGCAGTTTGTCTCATTTCAGAAAAAACTCAGTTGTCATATTTGTAAGGATCACATTAAGTTTATAGGCTAGTTTAGAATTGATAGCTTTATGATGGTAAACCTAAGACTATCACATGGCTTTTGATTTTTGGTGTCCAGGAGGCATGTTTTAGTTCACCTAGTACATTGCGCATTTTTAAAGTTAATTTCTAAGTATCTTATATTTTTGTTGCTCTTGTAAATGAAGTTTTTCTCCTTTAATCTGATAACTGGTTAATGTTTATATATACAAAAGCAACTAATTTCTCTATATCAACACTGAATTCTCTTTGGTTTTAATAGTTTTTCAGTTTATCTTCTTAGGTTTTTCAAGCATCATATCATGGGAAACGTGATAGTTTTATTTCTTCCTTTCCAGTTTCTCTGCCTGTCATTTCTTTCTCTTGTCTAATTATTTTGACAATAAATTCTGAAAAATATTAAACAGTAATGGTGATAGTGTAATTGTTTTCCTGGTTTCAGGGAGAATTTGTCTAATGCCTTCCCATTAAGCATGATGCCAGTTTTTGGGTTGAGATACAGATATCTTACCATGGTAAGGAAGTATTCACCGCTTTCTCTTAAGAGGTTTTTTTTTAATCAAAATAAATGTTGAACTTTATCAAATACCTTTTCAGCATCTTTGGATATGATCATATGATTGTTCTCCCTGGAGTTAAAATCATTGGCTTTATGATTGGATTTCCTAATACTGAATCAACCTTACATTCCTGCAATAATCCCAACTTGTTATACTGTATTTTTCTTTAAATGTAATGTTGGATTATGTTTGCCAGTATTAGAATTTTCACACTGATGTTCATATTCATGAGATTCATTTGTAGTTTTCTTTTTGTGGCTTATCTTTGTTTTTTTTTTCTTCATTAAGCAATTTGAAGATTTTCCTTCTTTCCCCATGCCTCAAAACCTAAAACCGGAATTTAAATAACAATGGAATTACGTGTTCATTGGAGGTTTCATGGAATTCCTTGTGACACTACCTGAACCTGATGTTTGGGGACGAATAACATTTTGACAATTTCTCTATTTTCTCAACGATAATTGGCTGTTTAGATTTTCTCTTTTGAATTTGTTTTGGTAAATTATATTTTGCAAAAACTTACTCATTTTATTTGAGTTTTCAGATTTTTTTGCATAGAATTGAGCAAAGTAGGTTCATGTTATTCTTTTCATTTCCATGGTATCTGTAGTTATTTCAACTTTATCATTTCTTATTTTGTGTACTCCTGCTTTTTCTCTTTTGTCTGAATTAGAGTAAGTTCTGGTTGATCTAATTTACTAAGTTTTTTCTTAAAATAAATCAACTTTTGAATTTATTTGTTACACTGTTTTCTTTTTCCTATTTAATTTGTCTGTAATAATTTGTTTCCTTCACTTTTAGGTTCTTTTGTTGTTGTCTTTTGTATTAGTTATCTATTACAGTGTAAGAAAGTACTCCAAAACTTAGTGGTTTTAAATAACAATAAACTTTTTTTTAATCTCACATAGTTTCTAAGGGTCAGGAATCCATCCAGGTGCAGCTTAGCTGGGTGATTCTGGCTTGGGATCTCTAATGAGATTGCAGTCAAGCTGTTGGCTGAGGCTGCAGTCATCTGAAGGCTTGACTGGGGCTGGAGAATCCACTTAAAAGAAGGCTCATTCCCATGGCTGTCTGCAAAGCTGCAGTCCTTTGCCGTGTGGGCCTCTACACTGGGCTGCATGACTAGCCTCAGGATGTAGCATTTGGCATCCCCTAGAGTCAGTGATCCAAGACAGAAGGGAAGAGAATGACCAAGATTGGAAGTCACAGTGCCTTTCTATAAGTTAGCCTATAAACTCTTTGACAGATGGATTCTACTTCCCCTCCTTTTGCAAGTGGGCTGGACTTAGTGACTCACTTCTGATAGACAGAATAACACAGAAGTATCTCTTTTTCTCTTTGTATTTAGTGTAGTTCTATCTTTATGAATATTGATGCTTTGTTATACTATACTTCCTTCTTTACTGTTAATTACACTTTTCAACAAAATAAGAAACCTATTTTTTACTGATTTATAATCATTTTACAATGTTGTGTCAAATTCCAATGTAGAGCACAATTTTTCAGTTATACATGAACATATATATATTCATTGTCGCATTTTTTTCTGTGTGAGCTACCATAGATCTTGTATATATTTCCCTGTGCTAAAAAGTATAACCTTGTTTATCTATTGTACAATTTTGAAATCCCAGTCTATCTCTGCCCACCCCCCGCCCCCTTGGCAACCACAAGTTTGTAAAGAAACCCATTTTTGACTCATCGAATGCTCTTTGCCCTTTATTCAGCTGTGTCTGACATTAAGATGACTAACTTGTTTCCTTTTTGTTTGCATTTGTCTGGTATATTTTACTCATCCTTTTGTTTTCAACCTTTCTGGATCACTTTACTTCAGAGGTGCCTCTTATGTATGACATAAAGTTTAGATTTGCTTTGAGATCCATTCTAAACATTGTTTTCTTTTAGTATGTGAGGTGAGTCCATTTATGTTTATTGGTATGATAGATCAATTTTGTCTTACGTCTGTCATATTATTTTATATTGTGTTTTGTGAACACTTTTCAACATATATTCTATTGCTTTACCTGTTTGTGCATTTTTCCATGATAAATAGGAAGCTTTATTTTTTTTTTTACAAGTGGTTACCCTGAAATTCTAAGTTTATGTGATAATGAAACTCAGTTTCTTTACGCAATATACATGACTTTTTCAGAACATAAAGGACTGTATATTTCTTTTTCTTCCCCATTCTGTTTTCCACCATGCAGTTTTGTGAATTATTTCATCTTTCTTAGTGTTCGCCTTTTTTGGTGCTATTAGACATACCTTTGCCTCTTAATTTATTTGTCAGTATTAAAATGATATCCTTTCACTGGCAGCTATTAAAGATGAGGAAACCACATTGCAGGTTTTGTTTGTGGAATTTCTTGGCCTTTTCTTTCCACTTTTTTCACTTTTATCCTCCCAACTTACATTAATTCTACTGTGTCTACATTTTCGGGGCACATAGTACTTACTTTCTGCTCTGTAATCTGAACCACACATTTATTTAGTCTTAGCGCTAATATACCCAATGCTCATGTTGGTCCCTTCTCTCTCATATCTTGATTGAGAAAGTCAAAGTTAGTCCTCTAGGCTGTTCCCCAAAAAGGGCCTTGGGAACAGTATTCTCTGAGTTCTTACATCTTCAAAAGTATTTGCCTGTTGTTCATATGCGCAAACTATGTTGTTAGGTTACACGTGCTTTCCTTGAGATTGTAGGTACTGCTCCTCTGACTTCTAGCATTGATAGCTGGTGTGCAGAAGTCAGAAGCCAGCACCCTTTTTCTTTTTCCTTTTATAGATGACTCTGCCTTGCCACCCAAAGAATGTTGTTGTTGTCATGATGTTATCTTGAAGTCCAATGACTTTACTAGGATATGTCTCAGTGTTAGCTGCTCTGAGTCAGTTTTCCTGGAATGTGGTGTGTTCTTTCTTATGTAGATATAAATTTTCTTTTATTTCAGGACAATTTTCTTGATTTGTACTTAAGTGTTTGGTGAGGATTCAGTATTTTCTTCTTCAGCAGCCCCGAGTCTGCGTAGGTTTGATCTCCTTTGCCTGTCCCCTACATTATCTTCCTTTTTATCCTTTTAGCTCTTTTTTCATTTTACTTCATTTGTCTTCCTTCCTTCTTTCCTCCGCCACAACCCCCCATTTCTATCCTCTACGTACCCCACTGTGTTTTTAGCAGCAGTTAGTCTCCCTGGCGCTTTTTCCGATTTCAGTTTGATTTCTGTGATGGCTTTATTTTTTCCTTCAAACTTTTGCCTAAGCTCTGCCAGATCACATACCACCTCCCCCTCTGTTGCCTCATTATCTCTTCCTGGAGCTCTTGCATCTCTCATTTGTGCTCTTCCTTCATATAATCAATTGCTTCATCAAGATTTTTCAACTTTTGGCAGAAAGTTTAGTCATAAATTTCATGTACCTTGTGGCAGTATTTTTTTGTGTTTGTCTGCCACTTGTTTTATTTTTTCCTGTGCTTTTGTTAATCTTCTGATTGTTTCTTTTTTATTTTTCATCTTTGCAATATGAGTTTTTCCTCGACCAGGTATTTGCAAAAAGTTCACATTGAGGAAGGGCCAAGGCCAACTGGAACTTTTCTTATGTTGCAGAGTGTTGTATGTAAGTTTGTTTTTCTTGAGTCAATGGGATTTAGCAGGTATGAGGGTTTTCCAAAGCAAAGTTACTTTTCTCCCGCTCTGGCAGAGATAGATTGCTTCCTACAAATGTGACTTTTCTCTATGATTTCTCTTTTGGCCTCACTTTTTCTTCTTGGAATAAAACCAGGTATAAGGGCCTTCCTACTGCCAGCATATGCAGCCTGTTTCTGCTGCTGCATACATGGTATGAGGTTTCACACCACAGGGTCAACCTTCACCTTTGAAAAGTGTGTTTTGTCTTTTTTCCAAGATCTGTGCTGCAAGTCCTCTCTCTTCATGCATTCCAAAATAATCTCTACTACTTTTGGCAATGCTTTCACTTATTTATAGTTTGGGGTTCTATTTATTTCTTGGTTTCATCGGAAGTGCAGTTTGTCTTTTTCCTATCATTTTCCTTGTTGCTTTTGAGTAGTTTCCAGGAAGAGAAGGAAGAGGTGCTGGCTCTGTGGGGGTGGGAAGGGGGAGGGGGAGGAATAAGTTAGGAATTTGGGATTAACAGATACATACTACTATATATAAAGTAGATAAACAGCAAGGACCTACTATGTAGCACAGGGAACTATATTCAATACCTTGTAATAACCTATAATGGAAAAGAATCTGAGAAAGAATGTATGTATGTATGTGTATAACTGAACCACTTTGCTGTACACCTAAAACTAACACAACATTGTAAATCAACTATACTTCAATAAAAATATAAAATAAAAAATAAAACCACTCAGCTTGTGCAAACAAAAAGAAAAAAAAGTGCTGGCTTTATGGCACTATATACAACCCCAAAGTCTCTTCAGTCCTTTTAAATTACTATTATTTGGACATGTTTTAGAATCTCACCATATATTAACATGCTATATATATATATATAAATGTATTACATATAAATATATTAAGTTGCATGCTCCCTCCATATTTTTATTTATGAGATAATTTATCAAAAAGCTTAGAAAACATTGAAGTCAAGAAAATCATATGTATTAAATTCTATTTATAAAGGTAGATACCTAAGGTTTTTGGTCCAGAGAGAACAGCATCTCCCTCTTCTGATAAGTAAGCCTAGAGAGATATCACACCTTATGTTAACAGTGTACATTGAGGGGGAAAATTGAGGAACAATGTCTGATAGAAACACAATAATAACATGCTTTTGATAGTTTTACAGTTTGATAGGATAATACTTGGCAATGTGCTTTCACATGATAATTTATTTGATCCTCCAAATGGCCCATTGAAGGGGATATTATTATTTCTTTTTTACAGATATGGAAATTGAAGCCCACAGAGACTGTGACTTATTTCAGGCCACACAGAGGAATGTCAGTGACTCTGGTCACTGAAGTCCTCAATGACTGCTTGGAATTTAGGGCATGTTAATGTCCCTTGGTGGGATATGGACCCATACAAGAGCAAGTCCTACAATTTAAGAAGCTATCTAGTCAAGAAACTTAAATAATCAAAAGACATAAGTCCTGAATTTTTTAATGAGATGAAATCAGAGAGAGATGTCAGTTTTTTCAAATGCTTGAGGTCATATTTTCAAAATCTCTTAGACTGGCTCCATAGCGCAAAAGAGAAGGAGATACATTCATTCTTCAGTTTATTTATCAATGTGTGTGTTCAGGGCAGGTAACTGAACCCAAAAAGGATTTCAAAATGAGAACTGGAAAACAGTCTAATACTCTTTGTTATCTTACACATTTTATTTTCAACATATTCAGTGTTCAGATGGCCAGTGGCTTGGTATCAAGTCAATTACTATTTGAGAGTACATCAAATAACCATCAGTTAAAATGTCATAATAGCTTTATTCTTTTTAAATAAACTGCCTCTTCCATAATTTATTCTGAAGCTTCCTGCCAGATGCTATGCAATCAAATAATTGAAACTTCTGTCACTTCTAAATGTAGTGTAGGCAAAGCCGAGTGGGTAGTATTTTATTGATTTATTAGGACAGTCAAAATGTGTATGTGTGTGCATGTGTAGGGGAAGGCACAAGACCGTTATGAATAGATTAGCCATGCTCAAAGATTTCAAAAGATGTATAAACAACACTTGGAGTTGGGCATTATTTAAACAACCACAACCAATTGCTTTCACAAATTTATGAACTCATCACTGCTTGAATAAGATTGTTTTTGATATAATTCAAGGAACTCACATCACAGATAGCTGAGAGATTTTTTTCCCAAAGAATATTTTAAAAATAATATTGAAAACTTGGAAAGGGTTAATTTTCTAAATAAACTCCAGGCTTTGGAATAGGTGGCAATCTTTCCTCAACAACTATTCTCGTCTAGAAAATGTTCACTCTTTACTGCTAAAAGATAGGTCAAAAAACTACAAAAAGGAAGGAAAGGAGGGAGGGAGGGAAGGAGATTTCGTTAGAAAGTATTTATTTATGTATTTAGAATTTCATGTGAAACTAAGAGTTTAGAAGAGGCTTTTTAGTGTGAAATTATCTCCCTGCTTTCTGTACCTAATTCTACAGGCTCTAAAATGGCTAATTAAAACTAACTGTATTGCTTAGTTAATTCAGTTGAGAGTTAACCCTGGGGAATATTTTGGCAGTTAATTATATACATTGACAATTTTTATACGGTGGATATAAATTTATAGTGATAGAGCTATAAAATCCCACCCTGGCAAACAAATTTTTGCTCATACAAAGGTTTAGATTAATCTTAATCAGTAGTAAGAAATGTAATTGAGCTACTTTGATAAGTGATTATTCCCATAGTGCTTCAGAGAGCTTGTCATTCTTATGAATTGTTTTTCTGCTGCAGCACAATATGCAAAAAGATAGGTATTTCTAAGGACCACACAGTGGTGAATAAATATGAATCTCTCTCTGCCTCTCATAGACACACACCTTTTAGAGTTAGATTTCTTCTCATCTTCAAGTTTTACATCATTTCAGACTCAGTATAAACAACTATTCTGAGCCCAAGAACCTGTGAGGCTAAAACTGTAACAGAAACTCATACCAAAGGAGTTTATGGTCTAATTGTGAGAAAAGACTTTGAAGATAGAAACCAGAGAAATAAGTCAGAACTGAACTGGCTACCGATATACAAGAGGCTGTGGGGCAAAGCAGTGTGAGTTCTTGGGTTTCAAGGAGGAACTGAGACTCTGAGAATTGGAGGGATGAGGTATGAGTGGTGGCCACATGGTGTGATGTGATCTGCAGTAGTGTTCGGTACCCAGGGATGGAAACACAAAACAAGCCATGTCTAACTCCTGCTGGAAAGACGGGACAGCATCACCAGGAATATGACATCTGAGATGAGTGTTAAAAATAGAGTGTGTCCGATAAATGCTGGAGAGGGTGTGTCGAAGAGGGAACCAACCCTCCTACACTGTTGGTGGGAATGTAGTTTGGTGCAGCCATTATGGAAACCAGTATGGAGATTCCTCAAAAAACTAAAAATAGACCTACCATATGATCTAGCAATCCCACTCCTGGGTATGTATCTGGAGGAAACTCTAATTCGAAAAATACATGTACCCCAGTGTTCATAGCAACACTATTTACAATAGCCAAGACATGGAAACCCAAATGTCCATCGACAGATGACTGGATAAAGAAGTTGTGGTATATTTATACAATGGAATACCACTCAGCCACAAAAAAGAATAAAATAATGCCATTTGTCACAATGTGAATGGACCTGGAGATTGTCATACGAAGTGAAGTAAGTTTCTCTTTCACAGAAAGAGAAAGACATATACGATATGATATCACTTATATGTGGAATCTAAAAAAAAAGACACGAACTTATTTACAAAACAGAAACAGACTCACAGACATAGAAAACACTCATGGTTACTGGTGAGAGAAGTGGTAGGAAAGGATAAATTGGGAGTTTGAGATTTGCAGGTACTAACGACTATATATAAAATAAACAAAATTTTCTACTGTATGGCACAGGGAACTATATTCAATATCTTGTAGTAACCTATAATGGAAAAGAATATGAAAAAGAATATATGTATGTATACATATGACTGAAACATTATGTTGTACACCAGAAATTGATGCAATATTATAAACTGACTATACGTCAATAGAAATAAATTAATAAAATTTTTAAAATAGTTTGCCAAGAGGAAAAGGAAGGGCAGAGTACACCAGTCAAAGGCAGAAAACATTTAAAAATGCCAAGAAGTTTAAGCTTTACCTGCAGGTTATTGGGGCCTTGAGTGTTTTTAAGGAAAAGTAGGACATGGTCAGAGCTTGATTTTGGAAAGCCCTTTGGAAGGTGGAATTCAGAGGAAAATTATATTAGAGACAGGGAGGGGACATGAGAACCATCACACATGGCAGGACTTGAAGTAGAGGAGTTGCAGTGCAGGAGAAGGTACAGAAATCACCTTGTAACTGCATGGACATAGACTAAAGACTTTTTTAAAAACTGTATTGTTGTTTATTTTATATACAGTAGTTAATATCTGCAAATTTCGAACTCCCAATTTATAACTTCTCAGTCCCTTTATCCCCTGTTAACCATAAATTTGTTCTCTGTGTCTGTGAGTCTGTTTCTGTTTTGTAAATAAGTTCATTTGTGTGTATAGTATGGGGAACTATATTCAGTATCTTGTAGTAACTCATAATGAAAAAGATGAAAATGAACATATGTATATGTATGACTGACACATTATACTGTGCACCAGAAATTGATACAACATCGTAAACTGACTATACTTCAATAAAAAGGAATGCAAAAAAAAAAAAAAACTGGATTGAACAGTTGGTTTTAGGAGGCATAGTGAAAAAGGGATTAAAAGTGGTAGCTTTCTTCAGAATCACAGCTGATTACTCCTTGCCCCCATCTGCTTTGTGGGGTCTGTGGTCTGCAAGCCAAATCAACAAATGTTCATGGAGTGAGACTCTGAGCGCAGCCCTGGGAGCTTCCGTTTCTGTGCAGCGCACACTCCTCTCCAGCCACGTGGAATGGGGAACAGAAGCTGCCTGACCCAGGGGGCACCCTGCGGTGTGCAGAACAGTCATTTACGTAGGCCATGTGGGAGAGAAGGAAACATTACTGCGTTTTCCATTACCCCATGAGTTCCAGCCATCCACCCTTTAGCGCCGAATTAAATGTAAATAAATAAATACAACCAAGTTCTCGGGGAGCCTTTAGTGCCTTCCATTAATCAGAGTTAATAGGGGGTCTTTTCTAGGGTCTTCACTGATGCTCTAGAAAGAAAAATGGTGGCATGGGGTCAGTTTAGCTCCAGCCCTGTGACACTTTGTCAATACAGTATAGGCAATCCAGTTATGGTGAAAAACAAGGGCATTATTTAGCTGTTAGGAGTTAGTAAATAGATTATTTATTATGTTGTTTGTCATCAATCAGAACCCCATGCCAGCAAGAAGCAGCTGCCTGAATAATTTGCTCACAAAGGCCTAAAACACTTTGCCTGGGCTACACCCTACCCTCCTCCCTGCTCCTCTCCCTCTGTGTGCGTGTGTGTGTGTGTGTGTGTGTGTGTGTGTGTGTGTGTGTTAGAAAATGTTATAATATCTGAAGTTGATGAATGTGGGAATTTATTAACAGGAAATGAAAACTGATAGGTATTTAACATTTAATGTGAAATAATCTACTGTAACATAAAAAACTCAAAATAATACTAACTGTTTTAATTGTCCCTGGTAATTAAACTGTCACTGTGGTAATTAAAAAGATAGGTGGATAGTAAGTTATTGACACAAGCTCTTCAAATAAAGTGGGCTCATTTTAAAACTAAATTTAACTTAAATTGATGGTCTGCTTTCTCTCTCTCTCTCTCTCTGTGTGTGTGTGTGTGTGTGTGTGTGTGTGTCTGTGTGTGTGTGTGGCAGCATCAAAATCTGTTTTTGTCCGTGTTTACCAGGGATAAACCCAAAATAACTGAGTCAGCGCGCGTTAATAAAAGTTCCAAGGAACAAAAACTCCTGGTGATAAAATCTTCACTTTTACTAAATGGGAAAGATTATTTACCACATAGTGAGAGAACTGTAGTTTAGCTCTTTGGAAAGTATGTGTGTGTCTGCGTGTTCATCTCACATCACATATAGAAATAAATTCTGGATTGATGCAAGTTAACATTGTTTCATCAAACACAGAATTTGAAAAATATTTTATTGAATATACAGTTGACCTTTGAACAATTCGAAGGTTGGGGCGCCGACCTTCCTCAAAGTCAAACATCCGAGTATGATTTACATTCTCCCTCCCCTATTCAAGGTTCCTCTGTATCCTTGGATTTTACCAACCTCGAGTCGCTTAGTACTGTAGTATTTATTATATTGAAAAAAGTCCGAGTCCAAGTGGACCTGTGCAGTTCAAACCTGTGTTGCTCAAAGGTCAGCTGTATCTCAAATCTGGTGAAGAGAAAAAGTGTCTGGACTGGAAATTCTGTAAAAATCCTCTGATCTTCCATTCTCAGTCTGTCTGGTTTAGATGTAAAGTTATATAAACCTTATAAAATTAGTTGGGAAGAGTTTCCTCTTTTTGTATTTTCTACAGAAGCTTGTTCAGTATTGGACTGGGCTAGTAGAATTCAACTAGTGTTGTCTTCATGGGAATGTTATTAACTAACGTTCTGATTTCTTACAATTAAGGAACAAGTCAGTCTTTCTCTTTCGTATTGAGTCAGTTGTGCTGTTATTTTTTCCAGTAAGTTAGCCGTTACATCTAATTGTTTAAATCAATTGACATAAAATTATTCGTGTTCCTTAATTATATTTTAGAAGTTCAGCTGTACATATAGTTATTTCCCTTTTCTTTATATTGATAATTTCTATTTTCTTTTCTTGAGCAATTTTACCAAAATTTTCTCTATTTGATTAGTCTTTTTTTTTTTTTACAAGAAGCAACGTTTGGCTCTTTTATTTTAATACACGTGGTGGCTGGGGTAGGAGTAAAAATGAGATGTCTATGTATCTATGTGTAAATGCTTAAAAATTATAAATCAAGCCTACAAGCAGTACATACAGTATGTTCCATTTCCCAACTCTGAAAAATATACCTTCATATGACAAAGTAGAGAATTATGTATAAAACTATAGCTTTTATATGATTGAAAGTTGGCAAAATAGTAAAAACACCTGAAATTAATTATCGTGCGTGTCTGGGTATTCTTTTGATAGGTTATTGAAGCTTGGCTGAGAAATAAAATAGGGACTTACATAATTCATAAATGATTATATGCTTATTTCATAAAGTTTCTTTTTCATGCCTTCATTTCAGAAAAGATTACTTATGTTATATTCAAGATGTTCACAGAATTTATTTCCTATCAACACTGATGATCTAAAAAGATTAAAAACTAAATTATGATTGCATTCAAATTATACGGATAAACATTTGCCTGTCAAAATGATATACTTAATTCAGTTTCTTATTTCAAGAAACTGAAACTGTCTAATGTAATTTAAAATTATGATTATTTATTTATATACTATAAAATCGTTTGTATTTCTAGTGCTTCATGTCTCTGTAGTTTCTAACAAAGAATCTATAAGGTAGTAGCTCATGGTGAAAAAGAATATGAAAATGAATATATGTATATTCATGTATGACTGAAAAATCATGCTGCACGCTAGAAATTGACACAACATTGTAAACTGAGTATAACTCAATAAAAATAATAAATAAATTTAAATAAAAGAATCTGTAGGCATCACACATACATACAGTGCACTAAACCAGCAGGTCTGTGATTGTAAGAGCAATATAAATTGTTTAATATGGGAAAATTTCCTCTGCAGCAAAGTGCACTGGTTACAGAAACTTTGCTAATTGGTCAACCATCCCCAGAACCACAAATTACATACAAAGAGAAGCAAAAAAAATGGACACTTGAGATGGCTGAGTGATACTTTATTGTGTGACAACCTATTGCATTTCCTCCAAAGGAAAGGATTTAACAAATTGATTGATTTATCTTTTGTTTTATCTAAAGATTTCCAACCTTCAAATCCTCCCTAGCTTGTAAAGCAGTATCCATCTCCAGCAACCCCAACCTCACCACATCTAGACTTTATCCCTCTTTGTTTGGATGCTGCCCAGCCCAAGTGTTTGTTTCCCTGGGGCCTCAGTGGAGTTCGTCATGAGAGTGGTTGTGTAGGGCACGTCTTTCTTTGCCAGTGCTGAGCCCGAGTCTTTAATATCTGCGTGTACGTGTGTATGAACATACCCAAAGGTTTCTCAAAAGCAAGGGCCCAAGGTGGGTTCCCCTCTTGCCCAGGTCTAAGGGTGCTGTCAGGTTAGCATTGCCATCCTGCTGACCCAAGGCTAGACAGCCATCTATAAAAGACAGAGTTGCTGTCAAGTCACCACCCTCCTCCTTGCCACTGGCCACTCTGGTGTTATCCAGCCCCACCTCACATTTTTGCTGCCTTCTCTGTTTTCTAATAGACGGGGATCTTCGGAGACCTCCTCTCCTTCTTGTAAAATGAGTAATATTCCCAAGAGTATGTCCTTTCTAGAGTTCCAGAACCCCTGCTCTGCTCTGCAGCCTCAGGATACCTTTGAGCACCTAATTAGCCATAATTTTGAAAGTGGCAATCCCCCTAGTGCAATAGATTGAAATTTTCTGTGCCGTCGCATCCTCATATAGATCACAAGCTCTCGGAGGCCAGGGGTCGTGGATTATTTATGTTTAAACCCACCACAGTGCCATTGCACATCATAAATAATATTATTTATTAATAAATATTTATTGAGAAAAGTCAACTGAGGAAGTCACAAAAGAAAGGACAGATTTCACTTCATAATAGCAAAAAGAAAATTCCCAGTAGCTTTAGGAAAATCCCTGCAGCAAATGTTGCAGAGAGCAGTCACCTTCAGCATGTAGAGTTCACACAAGTAGCTGTGCAAAAGCACTAAAATGACATAGGTAAATGGGGACAGTACCTAGGAGACACCCTCAAAGGAGGAAATGCAACTAGAAATAAACTCCTAAACTGACACAATACTTTGGAACCAGTGTGACAGTTAAGAGCCTCAAAATATTCACTTTATTTGACCTAATAATACCACTGCTAAAAATCTAACAGAATTACACATTTTGGAGGAGAAAGTTTGATTTCTCTAACTCAAGTGTGGTAAGGTCTTTCTTGTTCTATCTCACAAGAGGTTCTCCAGTGTCCTTGCTGGGGGCTGGAGTGGAAGGAGGGTCAGGACCCAGAATCCAGGCATTCAGAGTCCACAGGAAGACTACTAGAGAAATAGAATGTGCGATATTTGCCCACCATTGAGTTTCATGCTGCCCCTTGGGTGTGAGTAGCCGTGCTTCCCTGTACCAGCCATCAACACCTGGCTCTGATTGAAACCAAGAGTAAAGTCCTCAGATGATCACACAGGTTGGAATGCAACAGTCTTCATTCTAATCATGTGCAAATAAAAACTTCTGCCCACTCACGTTTAATGGTGGTATTACAACTCAGAAATAGTTACTCCTGTAGAGTGTTGGTTTCAAGTGGCCTTGAGCCCCTTGGAAATATAAGGCTTCCATTCAAGTGGAATGGCCACAAGAGCTTATTAGCAGAAGGGTCCAAACAACTCAGTTTACCCAGCTGGCAGCCAGGCCATTATATGGAACAGAAGCTCTCTGCACAGGTAGCCCCTCCATGGTGATAATTAATACAAATGATTTTCCTTGGAACCATGGTGATAGAGAATCCAGAAACTGACAGTGAGCCCCTAGCTGTCCATCAAGAAGCACTGATGGGCCATGCCGCCCCCTGCCATTAGGAGAGCTTTCGACACCACCAGCCCCCTTGTCGTTTCTCTGCAGAACACACTCAGCTGGCTTAGCCCGTAATACACTAACGTGATTTCAACTGAACGACAGAGCTAAATACCAGAGGAGGAGGGCACTTGGAGCAGAAAAGAAGGGGAATGAAATAACTATCATTACCTTCCTAAACTTCAATAGCTGTGAAAGAGCCCTCTTTCCAAGAAGTCCAGATCCCCAATTTCAGACACTGTAATGGCAGTCAGCTTTGCAGCACAGAAGCAGAAACACTTGTCTGCTGATGAGATCTCTTGCATCTCTCACTGAGCAGGTGGAGATGAGCCTCTGGCCTCAGTCCCCGCCCAAGGTTGGAGCGTCTGACCTCATAGTCTGTTTGATCCTAAAGCAGGGTTTTGTAGATTCTTACTGAAAATTAATAACTGTGCATTCCCATCCTAGAGAATGGGCACACGCTACTTTGTACACAATTTCAGTGGAACACAAGGACCCCCAGAGGCCCATCCATGTAAGGCCCAGCCATCCCCTTACCCTACCAGCTAGTTCTCTCTACCCTTGTGCCATCACTGCCCATTCCTGAGCAGAGCAAGTGGCTCTACTCTGCTGAGGCAGGAGGAAGCCTTACAACCTTTCCCGGCACAAAGCTTCTGGAGGCCACACAGACTTCATTTCTGGAGGCCTGTGGTTAAAACATCCTGTCACTCTGTCCATAAATGTCCTCAGTAAAGAGTCTCTGTCCTAGTGGGACCCTTCTCAGTCTTGCTTCCCTCTCAGTGGGTTTATGTTGAGTTCTCTGACAGTGTTGGAGAGCAGTTTGGTGCTAAGGAAAAACAAAACCCCTCATGGCAAGAAATTAAAAGCAAAATTACATGAAGCTTTTTTTTTTAATGGTATTCTAGCTGCATTTTTCAACTAAGAGTCATAACATCATTTCCCAAGCCAGAAGTACCATTATCCTCATTTCACAGGTGGAAAACTGGGAATTACAGAGAGGTTAATGGCTGTGTCTAAAAGCACACAGCACGCCCTCATCAGAAGGAGCTGAAAATACAGGTAAAGTCAAGGGCTCACACTGTTCGGTGATAACCCAAAGTTTATGAACAAGTTTAGCTTGGCCCTAATTGGCATTCAATTTTAAAAAATGTCTTTCATTAAAAAATATAATTTGAAGAACTGGGTAATTGACTCACATTTGATTAAGGCAGAGTCTATTGGATTAACATGATTAATAGATAAAATTATAATCAAACAGAAACCAGTACAAAAGGTGACTTAAGTCATGGATCACATTAAGAGACGAAATCTTTTAAAGATGAATATGCCAGGGTTCTTTTTTTTTAACGGCAGAAATACTCATTTCACAGCGGCTCTCACACTGTTCAGCTGCCACTAGTAGAGTAATTAGAATGAAATTTGTGTTCAGGATTAAAAGAAGAAGTACTTGGGAAGTGTTTTGATTTCTCAGTGAGGAAGATGTCAGCTGTCCTTCTGATTCTCCCCCAATCATATGGGTCAGTGGTCATTTCTCAAACTGATAGTGAAGGAGGCCATTGCAGTGGTTGTCTCTGCTTAGGACTAAATATAGTTGATGGCACATTAAATTCCAAGGCCCTTCTCAGGAACTGTCATGTTCATCAACTTGAAATGGGATAACAAATTCAACAGTTTTTTTTTTATAAATGCAAAATTGTATCCTCAATGGAGACTTAGTTAATTGATACGAAACTATTCTAGCATCAGGCCAAAAGGTAAAATGATAAAGAGAATGCTTGATTTTTCTTTGTCACTTGTTCTTAAATCTTTTTTCCCAAGAAATGGGGTCTCCTGTGGCATCAGTGGAGGTGGAGGTGAAAGTAGCATTCTTCTCCCCACCAAGACTCTCTCCTTTCAAGAGATTGACTGGGTGGTGATAGCCCCCTTCCCGAAAACTTCCACATCTGCATAAACTGGGAGGTGGGAAGGAACCTGGGGAGGCTTTGCCCACTCCATAATCTTCATCAATGTCCCCAAACTCACATAGCCATCTCACATAACATACAGTATAAAGAAACAGCTGGCTTCCTGAGCGAGCGCAGCTCCCCTGCAGTCTCCTAGCCACCACCCCAACTAGCTCAACTAGCTTTAGGATTTTCCCATATAGAAAACTTGGAACCACCACCGCGGCCCCTCTTCTTATCACGTCTCTACTTCTGGGAGCGTGCTGTGCTCAGACAGATGTCCAAGGACCTGGGACTGAAAGATGGCATTAGAACGAGCTACCTTTCTTTGCCTACAATAATGACAACTTGTTTAAGGATTGATGATATTGCCTGTGGGAAAAGCTATGGAGAACAAGGAATGTCATACACAACTTGTAAGAGTACATTTTGGAAGGTAGTTTGGTAGTATGTATCAAATGAATAAAATACGCATCCTCTTTGACCAAGTCATTCCATGTACACCTGTGAACAATGATAAGGACTCAGGGCTGTTCAGTAAAACATTGCCTGTAGAGCAAAATATTGGAAACAACCTAATTATTCAAAAGTTGGAAGATGGTTGAAGAAATCATGGTACACTTTTTAAAGTCAGAATATCAAAAAATTTTTCCATAATATATTTTTAAGTGGTAGAAATATGTATTTATGTAATATAATCCCATTTGCATATTTTAAGACAGTATATGTATAAGAATGGATAGAAAAAGATCCGAATGGATGGACCACAACTGTTAAGAGGGTTGAAAGACCTCTGGAGCAGAGAAATGAGCTGGGAGGTGGAGAAGGGTGAGGAGATGAAGGAGGAGTTTCACTTTCTACTCAACATACTTCAATAATTTATTCTAATTAGGTACACCTATCATGACAAAATCAAAGAAGGCTGTGGTTGGCTTCTCCTCACAAGGCACTTGGTAGTAAGCTGGGATGAAGTGGAAATCCCAACTGATCCATTCAAGCAGGACAAGCCCCTTAACTCTCTAAGCCTCATTTTTCTCATCTGTAAAATGAGGACACCAGTGCCTGTCCTGCAGGGTTGTTGTAAAGGATCACAGGACAGAATGCGTATAAAAAGCTGTGTTTCCTGTTAAGCATAAGTGATTGTGCAATGTTAAATAAGAATTACTTCTACTAACTGCAAACAAAATGGAATAAAGAATGTGAAAGCCAAAAAAAAAAAAAAAAAAGAATTACTTCAAGATCAAGAAGAAAGAACTGATATAATGTAATAAGATGACCATAGATGGGACTAAATTACCCCAGCTTTGGGAAATGACCATCTATGTTGAGATGGTTTTAGAATGATTAAAGACATTAAAGCCATGTTCTTGGACATGGAGTTCCCCCTGAAGGAGATGGGCTACTCCGAGTTATAATAACCCTGGAACAGGAAATGAACAATGAAAGAAACTCCCCTTTAGAGGGTGAGATTCTCCCAGCCACATGCAGGCTAGGATTGGCCTGGGAATTAGACCCACATAACACTCTAAGGGAAGTTTGAACTTACATCATAGTTGTAAATGATCTGTGTAAAAATTTTCTTCTGTTACCACTGAAACTTCAAATCAAGTCTTAAAATTTGGAGCCTTGTCTCAATTGTTCAGTGGAGAAATAGCAGAGGGCTTGGCCAGTGTGCTCCACATCTGATATTCCCATCCTGAAATGAGGATGTTTAGGGGGCTAAGACTTCTGCATCCCATATGCATGGTTTGGGACCCTTTATCTATGGTGGCATTGGAGAACAGACCAGCTATGTTAAGGGTAGGCTGGTAGTCTCATCTCTTTCCATCCTAGGGGACCACTGTGAAGTTCTCTGGCTCAGTTACGTGGAAGTTTTGGTTCTTATCCCTGGTTTGGTTTTCCACCAAGCTGCTTGCATTGCCTCAGTACATGTATTCTATCTGTCAAGGCACTTGTCTAATTGGACACAGGTGTCCTTTTGATAACCTTTAAATTTTTTTAATTTTTATTTTTATTGAAATATAGTCAGTTTACAATGTTAGCTTCAGTTGTACAGCAAAGCAATTCAGTTATACATACATATATTTTTTCAGATTCTTTACCATTACAGCTCATTACAAGAAATTGAATATAGTTCCCTGTGCTATATAGTAGGTCCTTGTTGTTCATCTATTTTATACATAGTAATGTGTATCTGTTAATCTCTAACTCCTAATCTTTCCCTCCCCCACAACCCCCTGGTAACCACAGTTTGTTTTCCACAGTCGTGAGTCTATTTCTGGTTTGCAAATAAAACTTGTATCTTTTTTCTTAAGATTCCACATATAAGCGACATCATATGATATTTGACTTTTTCTGCTGATGGCCTTTTAACTTTTATTGGTTCTGCTAACCCCATGGTGTTGGTAGTTATCTCAGAGTCCTTACACCCCCGGAACGGTGACAGACTCAATGGAGAGGCTATGCAGCATGCAGACTGCTTCTCTAAGAGCCAGACTTTTAGAGATAGATGTATTGATTTAAATAGAAAATGCTTTGCAAGACATTTAATGAACAGAACCTGGTGGTGCTGAATGGTAAGATGTGGGAAGAACTTGTGGAGGATGTTCTCCATATATTTCGTCTAGGGCCCAGAATCATCGATTATGTCACAGTTAGACTCTTTGGAATTATTTTCATAAACTGCTTTAAATCTTCTCCGAAACTACAGTAGAGGCATACACAAATAAGCAAATGAACAAACAGTATTAATTGAGTGCTTACTATGTGCCAATTATATACTGAGTATCTTTCTCTTTATTATTTCCTTTAATCCTCGCAACAAGCTGTTGATCATAAGTTCTACCCCGCCTGATCTGCCAGATATTTGCCATGAAATGTAGGGGCCACGTGGGCCTTTTGTCGCCCCTTGGTAGCAGGCAAGGCAGAGGGAAGCAGCAGGAGAGAAGGAACAGCACTGCCACCGGGAGAACCTCTAAAACGAGGTGGAGGGGTGATTGTGAGCACTCAGGACGCCCAGGCTCAAGAGCTCAGGCTTGCCTTTCTTGGTGGCCGGAAGTGCCGAAGGAATGGCTTTGCTTCTGCTTTCTTTCGGGTGGCTTTTTGTGTAAATGCCCTAGATGGAAGACATCCAGCAAGGATAACTGCTCCGACAGGGCAAACGGAGCAAAGCTTTCACTTCCCTTCTCACTTGTAGCCCAAATCCATGTATTTCAGTGTGAGTCCACAGTGAGACTCCTGCCAGTTTGTTCGGTATCCGGGCACTGTGGTTCGTCTCCAAGCCTTAAAGAATTTAAAAAGTTATGCTTTTAGGATGTAATAGATCTTCCATTTGCATGACTAGTTCTCACAGCTGTGGGAAGCCCATTGTCACATGTGTGGGTGTGGGACACACTGGAGTCTAAAATACCTTTAGATGTCTGATCTTCCCCACTGAGTGAGCGGGAAACTGGGGCCTCTGCTCTGGTTAGGGGTCCTGAGACACTGAGCTGGAAGGCAGCAAAAAACATCCTTCTGAGAGACAACACCCAAACATAAATGTTGGTCACGTACCAAATTGACGGTGCAAATGACGTCTGGGTCTAAAGGAAGTGGACGGAAAGGCAGCAGGAGAGGAACTGAGAACCAGCACCAAGGGTCACAAGAGCAGTGCAGCTCCCTGGATAGAGTCACGTGGTCCTGGGAGGCGGGCTTCAGGGCTTTTTATAGAGACTGTTGAGTGGGGTGGAAGATGTTCAAAGCACTAACAACTGTTTCAGGTCTCACAACACACAAGGAAGAGACTCCATAAATATCAGGCAGATGGTTTAATTGTTGTCCCAACAAGGCAACCTCTCTCACTAGTTATGGAAGCAATGAACAGTCACAACTCTGTTACTGTTTCAGGTATGAGCTGTTAGAGAAACTGGATGCCAGGCTGGTTCATTGGCTCTCTGAGAGTTCACCGTGTGTGTGTGTGTGTGTGTAAGCCCTTGTACATGCACACACATAAGAACACTGTTCTGATTAGAAGCATAAAGTAAGCAAACAAGGAAAGAATCTGCATCATCCCAAAACAACCAGTTCCCTCTGTTTGTTCACTGAATTCACTGGACAGAAATAGTAACATCACATCTCCTACTAAACCAGGCAGAAAAGTCTTTTCAAGCTAATGTACATGAGCACTTATGCTGTGTCCCAAGCACTGCCTGTCACTATGGTACGCACCACAGGAATCTATGAAATAGTCTTTGACATTGAGAAACGTAAGATCTTTTGTGAAAGGTAACATTTAGACGTGTCAAACAGGTAACTTCTCAGGACAGGAATACATTTTCCTAAATACCAAATTACAGTCCCAGAACAGTGCATTTCCATAGTTCCCTCAAGCGGTCAGCTCCGTGGCTGAAGGGATGTCAGGGGTTCCCACTGCTGCTAGTTTGGCAGGGTTTGGCAGGGTTTGGCCTCTATACCAAACCACTCCCTACCAAGCCCTCCTTAACCCACCTGCTAAGTTGCTAGAGAACCAGGGCTCATGGGCTGCGGTGGAGGATCAGTGGGACAGGCAAGAAGGAAGATTCCATGTAAATAAGAGGATCTTCACAATGTAAGGCAAAGTCTAATATGAGAGGAAGCTGGTTATAAGACAGAGATTTATTCTCCTGTTCTAAGGTGCTGCTGCTCATTTTATGTGACTGCCCAGAAGGTACGGGCACCCTCACGTCTGCTCTGGAGTACATGGAACGAAAGACATTTCTATTTATTAGGTTTGGGGAGATTTTAGGGGGCTGGGCAGGTTGGTTCTTGTTTTAAAGGAATGAAGTCAAGTGTAGACAACTTTAAAACATTGCTTCCACATCTGTGCATCTAATTGAGTCACTCGTGGGTCGTCAGGCTCTGGAGTGTAACGATTTGTCAGCATAGGACACAGAGTGGACCAATTTAATACTTGCTGCAGGGGTTAGAATTTCCACAGCCTTTGATCAGATTTTTTTTTAGGTCAGTAACATTTAGAGGTAGATAAAAAATACCAAGTAATTGCTGAGAAACTGGATGGTTTGTGGCTAATTTGCAAAAGCACAGATTACATTGGTATTTGGATTTGATCCACTTAATGAAAAAGTCTTGAGATTTTTAGGAAGAACACATGAATGCTGATACCACGGCGTGCAGCCCACTCTGCTGTTTGCAGACGTCCGCCGTCTCTCCTCCTCAGCGCATCCTCCTCTTACTTGCTCACTGGAGCCACCAAGTAGGCAAAGGCTTTCATGTTCTTCCAGACAGTAAGATTATGTGACATCATTGCTCCTTTTCATCTCCTTTTACAAAAATTGAAACTGAAAACCCTCTGTTCTTCATCTAACATAGAATGGAGCAGGATAAAGAAAATGGAAATCTGATACATAATCAATAAAATGCCTATCAATTATTTGAAGAGAGCCTTTAAGAGAATCTCAGAGGTAGAAGAGAATGCCAGAGGTGTTGTGTGTTACTACTTGAAAACACTGCTCCCTTCCCACCCCAGCAGTTCAGAAACTGTTTCTGGAGGAGCCTTGACAGACCTAGTTCATCTCTGAATGTGTTGCGGGGCCAGTGAACACCTTTTTAAATCAAGCACTGACACTAAACATGGTCCTCCAGGAGTTCCACCTGAGCTTGTCCTTTCCCAGAAGCATTACAACTTGTTCCCTGACCCGCAGTTTATCACCTGATAACCCAGTGGCCTCCTGTTGTGTTTAGAAACAGAACAGGGTGGAAGAAACCCAGCAAAACTACTCTTTGGAGTGTTCCTTTCCATTTTAAAAAGACTGATCTTTTTTAGCCAGTGTATTACCCTACTGGGCTGGGCTGCCACAACAGAACGCCGTAAACTGGGCGGCTTAACCAACAGGCGTTTGTTTCACACAGTTCTGGAGGCTGAGAAGTCTGAGGTCAAGGTTCTGGCCAATTTGTTTTCTGGTGAGACTTCTCCTCCTGGCTTATAGATGATTATCTTTTTGTTATTTTCTCACATGCCTTTTCTCAGGTCTGTGCTCAGGGAAAGGGAGAGAAGGAGCTCTCTGGGTATTTCCTTATAAGGACACTGATCCTGTTGGATCAGGACCCCACCCTCATGACCTCATTTAACCTTAATTACTACCCTGGGGTCCCCGTCTCCAAATACGGCCTCACTGGTGGTCAGGGCTTCACAGTCAGTCAGTCCGTAGCATGAGTGTAGCTCTAATTTCATCTGCCCTTTCCGTATATCGTGCGTAATCTTTATGTTGCTGTACAATCTTCATCGTTACTTTCTTCACTTTTTCCAACTCCACTTTTTTCTTATATTCTTATTATTTAAACGTTTGGGGACATTGAGGGAAGTGTGGTGAAGAAAACTTAAAATCACCCAAGCATAATCACTATTAAATGTTAGTGTGTTCTCTTTCAGTATTTTTCAGTGCATTTCTGTGTACTATGCATAGAATATACACTTACAGAATGGACTGTACAAAATTTAATAGCCAACTTTTGTCTCTTAGCATGATATCATAAGTATTTCCCCAATGTGGCTAAACATTATTTGACCACATATTTTAACAACTGCCTAATATTTGATAACCTGACAGTACCGTGATTTGTTTAACTGAACTCATATTATCAAATATTTGAGTTGCTTCTGATTTTTCACTATTTTAAATAATATTTTAAGTGATCTTATGGCTTATATTTGTCTACATTTCATATTTGTTTTAGGCCAGGTTGCTGCTAGATCAAATAATAGAAATACTTTAATTCTACTTTAACATATCACCAAATTGTTTTATAGAATCTCAACACTGATTATGCATGGTTTTAAAAAATACTATTTGAAAAATAGAAATAATCACAGCACAGAAAAATAATTTTATTCAATCACCTAAAATAGCCATTATTAAAATTCTTAAGTAAGTACAATATTGTCTTATTTTTTCACTGCAGTATTTGTGAATATTTTTTCATGACATTATGTACTCTTCTATAATATTTTAAAGACTGCATTGTGTTCTATTGTATGGACACATCATAATTTAATTAACCAATAACCCTGTTTTTAAATTTTTGTTCATTTCTTTATTATAAATAAGACAGAGCTGAACATTCTTATAGATGAATATTTCAGTATATCTCAGATGCAGGGTTCTTGTGCCAAAATGTTCACATATGTTTAATGATTTTAATATGCACTTTTAAATTGTGCCCTAAAAGTTTGTGATTTATATTTTCATCAATAGTGTAAAAATAGTACCTTTGCTGGTAGAGAGAGTAAAACACAATCACTATGTATTTAGTAAGTAGAAGATCATACTTCAATTTAACGTCCATCTTTGATGGTAGTAAGTTTGGATATTTTTCATATGCTTATTGGCCAGTTTTATTTTTTCATTAATTACCTGTTAGTGTACTTTGACCATTTTTCTATTGTATGTATCCACTATTCTCTTCTTTCTTTTTTCCTTTCTTTCTTTGTTCTTTTCTTGATGTGTAAGATCTTCCTATATATTTAAGCAGCATTTAAACTGTTCTGAAGAGAATTAATGTCCCATGAAATGATAATAAATAATCTGAAAAAAAATTGATACTAGTGATAATGTTTATTGAAACTTTATAATAAGCTTTAGAATAAAGTTTAGATAAATGTTAGAATAAGATTGTTGAGACCTCCTCCAAAAATTTGCTTAGATTTTTACTCTAATTGCAATTATTCATTTATTTGGAAATAACTTACCTTTGTACAAGGTGAAATCTTCCTCTTCAGTAACATGGTACTTTTCTCTAATTTTTCAAGTCTTAACCCACTCTAAAAGATTTAACTTTTTTAAAGAAAAATTATTGCAATTTTTGTAACTGTAAATTTTTTATAACTGTAGTTATAACTTGTGTAACTAGCAGGTCCTCAGCTAATATTATTGGGCTTTCTTCTGCTATCATCTTATTCTTTTTTTTTCTTGATGTTTCCTTTTATAATGACTTTTTTCTTATTTCTATAACTACATCAGTAAATTCACCTCCATGAACCTATTTCTTTATCAATATCAATTGTTAAAATATCTCTTAACTTCTTCCTATAAAACTTGTGAAATTTACCGTCATGTCACTTCCTTTCTTTCCCATCTTGTTTGTTTTGTTGGTATGATCAGAGATTTTAGACCTAGATTCTTACTATTACTACTTTTACATTGTAATGCCTTTAAAGAAATCTTTGTTAACATTTGCATTCTCTGTTCACTCTACCTTTTCTTTTGTACTGCACTTTATCTATTCTTGAGGTTTTTTATTTTGATTCCCTTTTTTAATCAAAATATTTTTACATTTATAAGCAAGATACTGCTGGGTTCAAAACACTTGCATTTCTGATCATTTTTTTCTGAGGCTTCTCATTGTATATAAGAGTCTCAGTTCATAATTTTTTTCTTTCAACTCTCTGGTAGCCATTGCTCCATTGTCTTCTCAAATTTAGTGTTATAATAAAAAAATTTGACCTTTTGTTTTACATCATAAATACTTGTAGGATTTTTTTTTAACACAATAAAACCTATCTAGGTGTGAGTTTCTTCACTTAATTTGCCAGCCACTCAATTGACCTTTTTGTTCTGAATATTTGAGTCTTTTATCAATTAGTGGAAGTTGTCTTTTATTATATTTTTGATTATTACTTCTCTTCTCTCTGGTCTGTCTTCTCTTTCTAGAATTCCTAGTATACATATTTTGAATTTCTGGTAGCTCTCTTTAAAGTCAATGTCTTCTCTCCTCCAAAATCTCCTCTAAGTCAGGGGGAGAACATCTCTAGTTGTTACATTAGTCTGTAGTTTGCTTCCATTTCAGTTGTTAATTTAGCACTCGTGTTTTTCATCTCTAACATCTTTCTTGAGCTGCATTCTCTGCACAATGCTCTATTCACTCTGTTCTCTCACTTTATAGATTAAAACTCCTCCTGAATCTTGATAAGAAAATTTATTTGAAAATGTCTAGTTTTAGCCTGTTGCTTTGATGATAAGAGAAAATTTGATTGATAAAGATTGGTCCCCAGAAATTGTAGGTCTAGAGAAAAAATTTTGTCCCCCCCTCTTGAATTGCTTTGTCTTTTCCATGACTTTTCCCAACATCTGGGCTTGTTTGCTTTTATGAGTTCAGAAAAGTCTGCAAATTATTGAGATCTCTATCCAAACAATAAATAGAGAAAGAAAAAGTTTAAATTTGCTGTAGGTTATTTACATCTGGAAGCCCATGGAAAATAATGAACGAGTGGAGTAGCAGGGAGCCTCAGCTCCACGCCATTAAGTGTCATCTACATCTCAGCTGCGGCCACCCAGACCACTCCAGGCAGCACCCCAAATCTAAAATTTCCCTTATGAAGAGTCAGCCACAGCAGCGCCCTATATTTGCTCAGCTCGCTCAGTCACATTAATCGTAATAATAGCCACCATAATGGTTAACATTTTTGAATGTTTATCATGTGCCAGCCACTGTTCTGAGCTATGTAAGTGTACACTGGGTGTAAACACTTCAGAAAGACCCCTGTCCTGTGTGGTCTCCTCTTTTCCTGGAAAAATTACTGAGATTGAGATTTGATTCCTTCATCCTCTGGCCATATCATTTATCATCCAAACTGAGACACTTTGAAAGCAAAAAAGAAGATTAATCATTTTAAGACAATGAGGGTAAACTAGGACTGTCCCAGGTGAACTGGAATGTGTGGCCGCTGGAATCATAGCACACCCTCGCCTGCAGCCGCTGCAGCCCTGCGTTAGTTTCAGTGTCGGTGCTCAAATTACCCTCTTCATTAGGAGGTCCTCAACCAACATTTGTAGTGGCTGCCTAACAATCTATGTGTTTTCCATTATTTAATCATGTCCTTATTGATGGGTAATTAAGCTGCTTCTAATTTTCATCTCTTAAATGTAATTCAATATTAAATTGATCTTTATGCATAAAACTACATCCTTAATTTAGACTTTTCCTTTGGACTAGTCTCAAAATTAAAATTATGTAGTAAATTCTTCCTTCTCTTCCTCTCTTTCTCTTCTTTTCCTTTCCCTTTTCTAAGAGCCGTTATAGAAACTGGTTATAGTATATTACTGGTTCCCTTATTAATTACTAAGTTAACTAAAATCTTTGACAATCGTTCATTTTTACATTTGCAGAGAAGTTGTGACTTGGCTTATTTTTACTTGTCCTTAAACAGCACCTTTGGAGGTCCTCCACCAAGGTGCCCTGACAGAGCGGGGTAAACTGCATTGCCAGAGAGGTGCACCTACTGGGAAAAGCAGGGAGGTGGTGGGTGAGGAGGTGGCTTAAGACCAGGCGCATCTTTTCTTGGCTTCCAGAAATGAATCTCTGGCAGCAGTAGAACTTGAAATTTTCTGTCTCTGAGTTTCTGTAGCATTTTTTCCCCTGTCTCTCTCCTCTTAATTTTGCATTTTGTTTTTGTTCACACATGAAGGCTAAGTCATGATGGCAGCAATAATTAGTGGAATGTGGTTTAATGGTTCCAACTAGTTGGTAATATATGGAAATGAATTAATGGACCATAGAGGTCTGTTCTCTCTTGGGTGGAAGAATAGAGAATCTAGGTTTTTAGTCTTTTGTGTTTATATGTTAATCCCTTATGAGCTCAATTTAATTAAGAATTTCATACTCACGAGAAGAGTGAACAGCTCTATGATTGATACCTGAACCTGTGAGTTTGTGTGTTGCTGTCTTACTATTAACCTATGAATAAAATTGTAGAACTGAAGACATGCTCTCTCTCTTTATATAGTGTATCTGTGTGTCTACAATTCAGAAAGTCCTTTACCTTTCACAGTGTACACGTGAAACATTTTCCTATGTCTGGAGACATTAATAAATTAGAATATAAAGTCTTTAAAAGAAACTGTTCTGATTGGCCTATAGATATAAAGAAGTCCTATCAATTAAATATCCCTAAAATTCCTGACAAATCAGGAAACTGAACTCCAAATACATTAAGTATACTAGACATGAAAGCTGTTCATGGAGCAAAGCACACTAGGCGGGGTGGTGGAATCCCTAGATGCGGAGAGAACAGTGAGGGCAACTGTGTGGGAAAGCAGGGTGGGGCGATGACTGGAGATGGGTTCCATGCAAGTGGGTTAATCAAATAAGAAAGTACGTTAGCAATAATGGAAGTTCGATTTCTCATTGTCAAAGAAGGGAGTGACTGAAAGGAAGAAAACCACAACAAACCACATGGTAGCAGATTCAAATTGAAAGTATCAGTTTGTACTCAGAGTTTAATACATAGGTCTAAGTACCTCTACACATGTCTCTAGATAGCTCTGTAGAGAACTAGGCATAGATATAGGTCTAGCCTTTTCCTAGCTCTGTCTGCTGAGAACAGCTGGGAGGCATGACTCTGAGTGTCACTGGGCAGTGAGCACATCCAGCTCCCAGGTTTTGGTTTCTATATGTAATTTTCGACTAAAAGAAATAGAAGCTTCCAGTGCTGGTGCCGGAAAAGTACAAGATAAGCCTGACCCATCCTATGTCAGAGAAAAAGTGCTCAAAGGATGATGGAGGCGTGTTAAAACGAAAATCAACTTGAAGAAGTTCCCATGGGCCAAATCTGGGGCAGTTTGAACAACAAAATGAATAATAAGGTAATAGATTAAAAGCCCTTTGATTGGAATAGGAATACATGAGTTTATGATAATCTAAATAAACTAAGGATGTAAACAAAGTAATAAATTGAAAATTTGGTGAGTTACAGAATATTTCTAGCATCTCAAAGTAGGCATCTGATATGTATTAATTCCAAAGGGAAAAAAAGTAACTTCACAATGGAGAAAGCTGGTAGGTACCACCTCAGTGAATTGATTCAAGTTAATATAACCACTAATAAGACTAGTCAAACATACGTGCCACCTATTAGGATTCAGTGAGGAGAACACATCACCACTTCTATGATTGTCTTACCAAGTCACAGAATCTGAATCAACTCTTAAGGGAACAGCAGACTCACCCAAACTGAGGTACCATCTACAAAAGAACTGGTCTGCAGTCTTCAAAAGCAGCAAGACCATAAAAAGCAAGTGAAGAAGGAGGAACTTTTATATTGAAGGAGAATAAAGAGACGTGACAACTAAAAGCAAAATGTAATTCCAAACTGGATCCTTTTACTATAAAGCCATTATTGAGACAATTGGCAAAATGAATATAGTGTGAGGACAAGATGGTAGTAAATGTATCAGTGTTAATGTCTTAATTTTGATGGTCGTATGGTGATTATGCAGGAAAATGTATTCATTTGTAAGAAATTCATTCTAATATATTCGAGAATGATACAAGTATTGTATCAGCAACTTACTCTCAAACAGTATAGGAAAAGTTTTTTGTATTCCAGTTGCAATTTTCAAAAGTTTGGTATTGTTTCAAACTAAAAAAAAAAATTACATGGTTCAAAGATGTGAACATTTTAATGATTCTTGATACAGATTGCTAAGTTGCTTTCCAAAAGAGTCGTACCTTTATCTTATAACCATGCAGTTCCGTTTTTTCCTATTAAATTTTTGTCAGCCAAGCCAGCACTAACTGCATTCAGAGACCTTATTTTCAGTCCTACCTGTCACGCTTTATAACAGAAGTGCTGATATTCATGAAGTCACTTATTATCTCAATGTGGAGGCAATCACTCATTGTATCATTAGCTGATAATGACTAGATAAGCTGATTGAGCTGTAAATGACTGTGGTTGGAGATTGCAGCTCTAGCTGATTAGATAAATATGCCACATATTTCATTTTGATCATATCAATTTCACAATCATTTGACTGAAATGTCTTCCTTCAACCTAAAGTTCTCATTAAGGCATGGTAATTTCTCTGAAATATGACTGTATGCATGACTTCTATCAGCCAAAACCAATAGTTGCTGAAAAGGACGGTTATTTTACATTTTAGCAACTGCCTAGCTGTAGGATTTTACATCACTCTTAAAATCTGAAGTTCCTTTGTTAGAAAGTGAATAATGATATCTTCATTGCACTCTGAGTCATATGCAGATATGGTCAGGCAGAAAGATTAGTCCTTCTTTAACTGAATATCTTGTCTAGTTGAAGAATTTTGGTGAAGAGATTTGGGAGGTTATCCCCAGTATGTCCTAATGAATGGCTCCCTTTGGCACGTGGTGTCAAGTATTGTTTACGCTTTGTGGCCAAGTTCTTCACTTACTTTGATGTGTGTATAAATCTCATTAAAAATGCAGATCTGAGAGGGGGAGGGTATAGCTCAGTGGTAGAGCGCATGCTTAGCACACACGAGGTCCTGGGTTCTATCCCCAGTGCCTCCATTAGAAAGTAATTAAATAAATAAACTCAGTTACCTCCTTGCCCCACAAAAAAAAATGCAGCTCTGGCTCAGTAGGTCTGGGGTGGGGCCTGAGAGTCTATATTTCTAACAAGATCCCTGAAGATGTTGATACTGCACGTGTGCAAACCAAACTCCCAGTTAGAGCCGGTGTCTAGCAAACAGCCCACTTACGCTGTTCCATCAGGAACAGACCTCAGAGATTGTGCCTGAGGGGAGGCATGGCTACTGGTGAACCTGCTTCTCTCCAGAGGCCTCACTCATCCACCTGCTCGAGAGTTAATCCAGCAACCAGCTGGGTGGACCACAACAATGGCCACGGTGAACAGATTTATTGGGCCAAGATTGTATACTTAAGAAAACAGACAAAATGTGTCTTGCCCATGCAGTGGTCCTCATTGGAATGTCCTTACCTCTCATGGTTCTCCTAAATCTCTTTGTACAACCCTGGGGAAAACAAGTCACTGCCATTCCATGGAAAGGAAAGAGAAAAGTAAGATGAGGAAATGTGGGGTCTTGGGAGCTCCCTAGGAAACGTCCAGGTAAACAATTATCTTGTCTAGTCTGGTGAGTCACAGATTGACCTGGGGTTTAGGTTTAAGTTTATTTAGTCATTTTCTCTGTGTCTGGATAGAGAAGGTGCCCCTTTAATGGTAGTTGAGTGTTACTGAGCCTTTTCCATGAATAGCTTGGATTCAGAATTTGTAGGCAAGAATTTACTCTGGGTAAACAGGCACAGACATCTCAAAGGCATAATAAGGCAGCACTTTCTACTTCAGACTATCTTAACCTTAGGAAACTGGGTAATACCATCCCCATTATGATGATCTAGAAATTGAGGCTCTAAGAAATAACCTATTCAAGGCCACATTTGTAATAAGTGGTGGAGGTGGGGTTGAGATTCTACCTTTGTGGCTTTGAAGCTCAGTGGCCTTCTAGTACGCCATCCTTCTAGTATCCTTCTCTAATAATGTTTGTATAAGAAATGTATTTCAGTTTAAATCAGTGGGAAATTGGTGATACGCTGAGATTCTATTACTTGACCAAGATTATGCAACTATTAAGTGATGAAGAATTCAAACCCAGGTCTAGTCAACTGCACAGGCTTCACATTATACCCACTTCCTCTAATGACCCAAGATTTGTGCTGCTAACAGCAGTGACATGAATATCACATCATATTTGAACAACACTCTAAAATTCTCAGGGTTAACCACTTGGGTCCCCTAATCAGAGGTGAGCAGAGCCAGCTTTCCTTGCAGTTCACAAGTTGGGAAACCAAGACTTTGAAAGTTAAACCCAAGGGCTTATAACCAGGAAGTGATGGACTTGGAATCTAGGTCTTGGGCAGCAAATTCCTCACCATATTTCTGGATCTTTATTTTATTTTATTTTTTATTGAAGTATAGTTGATTGACAATGTTAGTTTCAGGTGTACAGCAATGCAATTCAGCTATACATATACATATGTATTTTTTTTCAGATTCTTTTTTGTTATATGTTATAAAAAACTGAATATAGTTCCCTGTGCTATATAGTAGGTCCTTTTGTTTAATCTACTTTATACATAGTAGTGTGTATATGTTAATCCCAAACTCTTAATTTATGCCCCCCCTTTCCCCTTTGATAACCGTAGTTTGTTTTCTATGTCCATGAGTCTGTTTTTGGTTTGAAAATAGAACTTGTATCTTTTTTAGGTTGTGCATATAAGTGATATCATATGATATTTGTCTTTCTCTGTATGACTAACTGCACTTAGTATGAAAATCTCTAGGTCCATCCATGTTGCTGCAAGTAGCATTATTTCATTCTTTTTGTGGCTGAGTAGTATTCCATTGTATATGTATACACCACATCTTTATCCAGTCCTCTGTTGGTGGACACTGAGGCTGTTTCTATGTCTTGGCTGTTGTAAATAGTGCTGCTGTGAACACTGGGGTGCATGTGTCTTTTTGAACTATAGTTTTCTTCTGGGTCATTTTTAAATGGATATATCCTCACCTGTGCACAGAGATTTATACCCATTTTAAGGCAGCCATTTACAAATTAGCCAAGGTTGTGATCTGCTTTTAGAGTCCTAAAATGAAGGCATGGCAGCTGTCCGAATAGGAATTTTTTGAGTACCTACAATGTGTAAAAATGTAAATGATGTAGACCCTGCCTTCAAGGAGCTTACAGTCTAGTAGACATGAAAAGGCCTAAACATAACAGACTTGAGAAAGATGAAAAATTCAGTTGCGTCTCTATTTAAAGAAGAAAACACAAACTTAGGCATGGATATAAGTGAGTAAGGAATAAATACCCCTTCCTGAAAGAGAGGAGCTACTCTGTGCTTTGAAGGTGAATTTTCCCATTAAGGACAATTACCATTATTTTGCTCCACAGTAAATTGATTCTTCATTTCTCTCTTCTGTATCCAAGAGTTCAAATGACCTGTTCAGAAATCCTTTCGAAATCTTATTCTTGACTAGCAATTACTATTAGCCCTACTCAGAATAATCTCCAATATCTCTGTTGGACTCTACATTCCAGTAGTATTTAAAAAAAATCCTCTTCCCAAACATGCTGAATTCTCACCCTGCTCCAAGCCTTTGCGTGTACTTTACCTCTGGAACACTGTTCCCTTCAGTTCTTTACCTGGACAAATCTTATTTATCCTTCAGGTGTCAGCTTAGCCTCATGCACACTGGGAAACTTCTCTAATTTTCCAAGACGGTAGTAAAACATGTGGTTGTTTGTATAGGGTAGGCTGTGCTGCAGTAATAACCATCTCCAAACGTCAGTGGCTTAATACAAAATCAACATTTGCTTCTGACACATGCTATGTGCCCATTGGGGTTAACTTCATGAAGCCTCTGCTTCATGTCATCCTTCCTTGGGATCCCAGCTCAATGGAGTCTTCCGTACGGAGTACTGTCCGTCACCGTGAAGGAAAAAGGCTTTCCACCCAGATCGGACTTGTGTTACTTCCACCCATGTTTCATTAGCCAAAACAAGTTGGGCCTAACTTTAAAGAGGTGAAGAAGTGCAGTCCTGTCTTGTGCCCAGGGAAGACCCGGAATCTCAGCAAATATCCCTAATAACCAGCACAGAGCTCATCCTACTTGCTCCCAGAATCCAGGAGTGACCACAACTGCAGTACTTGTTATACTGATTGCAATTACCTGATTACAGTCAGTGTCCCCTCACTAGATGCCAAGCTTCTTAAGGACAGGCACTCAACCCTTCTTTCATATCCAGTCCATGGCACACTGTGTGACACATACACCCTCAGTTAAAAAGCTTGAATCAAGGAGACAGTGTCCTCTTTTTAAAAATGCAGGTTTGTATCTTTAAATGTATGAATTCAGAACAATTACAATTCAAATGCTATTTACATCTTATATTCCTTAGGAAAGATATACATATAGCCTTGAGCTACAGTTCTGACTTTGCTTTTGAATGCAGATATTTTAACAAGTACAACACACAGAAGCTTGAACTATCAATTATTTCTAGCAGTGTATGTAAAGTATCTTGTTTATCCCAAAGATCCTAAATTAGATGGAAGGAAAAAAATTCTATCTTTTAAAACACATCTCTCAGATTTTTTATTTGTCCTCAACTTGTCTTAAAGAGGAATCAAAAGTTAGAGCTGCATAATATTTAAGAAATAAAGATAATACTTATTTTTAGTCTTCTTTGAGTACATTGATGACTAAACATAATAGATAAATGCAAAAGATAAATTATCCATCATGAGTTTCTGTGTTTATAATTAGGTATTAATTTTTCTATATATTTTCTGGGGCTTTAGAAGCATCAGTTGAATTTCTACACAAAAAGATCAGCTTAGGAAATAATTTGTTGCTGGATTCAACCAAAATGATAAATTCTTTAAAACATCCAACTTCTAACAAGTAGTTTGATCAAATTAAATGGCATGGCCCCAGCAAGCCAGAGTATATAAACATAACTGTAAGGTACTTTTGGAAAACACACAATGTGGAAGCTTGTAATAAAAACTACAGTCCCCTAAAATGTCATTTCCTTAACTATTCGTTTAGGAAATGTGTTTTCAGGGGAATCGTGTCATTTTCAAGTGCAAATATTTGATTTAACAATTATTAAATTTGGCTTGAAGGATATGCTTACCAATTTTAGCTTCTTTAATTTTGAAAGGTTTTTTTTAATATTGGCCCTAGGGAATCTATAGGCTATATATTTATATAGTATGTTTATAACATTTAAATTTTGATCATCATGATACTTTTCTGAGAGAGAGAAATCTCAAATACTTTCAGCCCCATCTAACCTGACTATTTTCCTACTAAGATTCAGTTTCCTTCTTAGTCAACTTCATAGCAGTTACACTTTAACAGGGAAATTTTCATGACTCCTCTCAGCAGCTAGCATTGAGTCAACTCTCCTCTGGTTTGGGTAAGGAAATTCCTCTCCCACAAGAGCTTCTGCCTGTGTAATTTTCTCCTTTTCCTGACGGCAAAAGCCCAAGCTGATAACTTATGGAATATATCTGGATGTTTACTTAAAAGAACTATGAGTTCCTATAAACAGATACTTGCTTTTAGGGTCATATTACCTTGTTTTTTACATTAAAAAAAAAAACTATGGGACTTGTTTGATGATATTAAAAAGTAACCAAATTGAAAGTTATTCTTTAAGACCCCTGAAGTATGACATAGATAATACTAGTTATCTCTGAAAATCTACAACATGACTTGAATTAGGGAAAATAGTGTAATAGATGTTGATCTTGCTAGTCCTTTCTCATTATTCAGTCGCTTAACAACTGGCTACCTACTATATGCCAGGCCCTGAGTTTGTAGTTAGAATTGAATAGTAAGGAAAAACCAAGCCTAGAACAATAGGAAGATACACATTAATCAAATAATCGTTTCGGGGAATGCAGAGTGACCAACTCAGATAAGCACTTTGAAGACGGTTGCCCATTCTTTGAAAGGGGATAATTCCAGAGGAACTTGACTTAGAGTGGGAGAGAGGGAAGGGGGAGGGTCAGGGGAGTCTTGCCTGAGAAGATGACCCTTGATCTGAGATCTGATAGATGAGAAGGCATGAATGGGGACCTAGAACCGAGAAAGAATGAATAGAGTTGAAACCCACAGAACAAGCTGAGGGGGGGAGACGGGGACTGAAGTTGAATAGGAGGCTCTAAAGGTTGGCAGGACCATACAGGACCTTATGAAACGTGCTCAGGATTTTGGTCCTCATCACAGGGGCAGTCGAGAGCCTCTGACATGTTTTAAATAAGTGATAGACATTAAACAAGTGATAGATCAGATTCATGTTGTGAAAAAAATTACTTGAACTTCAGTGTGGTGATTAATAAGAAAGCAGAAACAAAAAAGAACAACCACCAAAACAGTAAAAAAAAAAAAAAAAAAAAAAAAAAAAGAGAGAGAGCGAGAGCAGAGTGGTACAGCAACAAGAGTGGGAAGCCTGGACAAGAGGCGGTGACGGCTTAGATTTAGTGTAGCAGCGGGGGCAAAGATGAAAGTTGGACAAATGTGAGAGATACTTAGGTAGTATCGACAAGGTTTGGTGATGTATTGACTACAGAGGGAGAGGAAAGGAAAAGGGTCAAGGATGAGTCTGAGGTGTCTGTCTTAAACAACATTTCAGGTGCCAGCACTATGCAGTTAGAAAGCACCAAAGGACCTGGTTCGAGTTCGGGTATTGCACATGCTGAATACGAAGTGCCGTTGAGATCGCCAGGTGGAGATGTAGGGTAGGTACGTCTGGAACGCAGAGGTGAGGTCTGAGCTGGAGACTGAGATTTGCACGTCACTAGTAATTAACACAATAGAGACGTATGGAGTGAGATACAGGGGAAAGAACAGAAGAACTAGGCGTGACCAGGAGGAGCTTCTCTGTGTGATGCCTGGGTAGAGGCAAATGAGCCGGCATAGGAGACTTCAAATGGGAAAGCCAGACGCTAACAGGAAAACCAGGAAAGTGTAATACCTCTGAATTAAGGGGGAAAGTGTTTAAGAAGAGAATGATCAATAGTGTCAATTTCTGCTGAGAGATTGAGAGAAGTGAGACTGAAACGTGCAGGCTGGATTTAACAACAGAGCAGGTGATGGCAGAGGTTTGAGTATGTTTATCAGTGGGAAGCAGCTGCTCGCCAGGGAGGGGGCCACGTGCATACAGGAGGGAAGAGGTGACTTTGATTCTGACCCTCCAGCATCATCCAGATGGCCTAACCGGCCTTCCATCTTGTAGATGAAGGGCGCAGTGATACTGCTACGACGTGCAGGATTCTTAGAAAGATTAAAACACGATAGTGGGTGAACAGAAACTCTAAACTGGAAAATGGAACTGAAAGCAAGTAGATTTCCCCCTCAATCTCTGGGTTAGCCAAAGTCTACCTTTCCTATGCCCTCTTCCTCCAGGGCCCTGCTAGATCGACAACACACCGAGTTGCCTTATCTGTGGCTGCTTTGTCTTACTGCGCCGCTGCGTGTAGCTCTCAACCAGGGGTCCTCCTATTGCCTCACTGGTAAATCATGGAAAGAGGGTCTTAAGATCCCACAGCACAGCTGACCGGCGGGCAGAGACCGTCCTGAGCAGGGACCTTTTTCTCCAGCACACCAGGAAGCAACTGCCTTTTCCACCTGATTAGAAAGCCCTGATTATTAGGTAATAGAGAGAATGTCACTTTCTCCCTCTCTCCCCCCAAATCGAGTCGCCCAACCTTGTGAGCATTTCGGAAGGTTTGGCTTTGTTTTTGAGCCAAAGGGACCATTTAGAAAAATAAGGCAAGAATGCCATCTTGGGGTTTCTGCTGACAGCACAGGCTACCTAAGCTGCAGATGGAAGAAAGAATGTGTTCCTAGAGGTTTTCAAAGACACTGCAGCAATGTATGAGAGTAGACCCTTAAGGGCTTTCTCTGGTTGATTAAACTTAGCTGTTGGAAACCTCTAAATAAACTATTTAAAATTTAAATTCAGATTAATCCACGACATTTGGGTTTGGACCTTTCCTTGTCTGGCTGGATCACACTCAGTTTTTGCATACTCATCCTTGGTCTTATGTAGTCATCACCTAATTGACAAGATGACTCAGAGTTTGGGGGCATCATTTGGTAACCTCCTTTCTCAGCCATCTTTTCTGCTCATCTCAGGATATATTTTTTTAAAGTGGTCATCAGATTGCCCAGGCTTTTGTTTATTTTGTTTATTTTAATCAGGGAGGCATGGAGTTTATGGCTTACGGAACCAACTCCTAATACAGTAGCAGGACTGCTTGGTGGAGATGAGTTTTATTCCTTGATAGGACACCTTTATCATCTTTTACCTGCATCATTTTCCCTTCAGAGCTTTACTTTTTAAAAGGTAGTCGAGAAGGCCACATGCTCTGGTTGGCGTCCTTCATCCATCTTTCTGCATCTCACCCTTATTTACTAAAGAGAAGTAAATCCAGTCAAAGCTGCAAAGAATCCACTAGCAAATAATTTGGAACCCAACTTTCTTTACAAGTTCTTCTGCTTAAGGAGAAATCTTGGAGGGAGGGTATAGCTCAGTGGTAGATTATATGCTTAGCATGCTGAGGTCCTGGCTCAATCCCCAGTACCTTCATTAAAATAAATAAAATATATAAATTTTTTAAAACCTAATTATCCCCCCAAATTAATTAATTAATTTAAAAATAGTTAATTTTTAAAAATCAACATAAAAAAGGGAGAAGTCTTGCTTTGAGTAAGGTTGCCTATGGAATTCTACGTATGAGAGATGCAATATAGGGTGATGAAGAAAGATTTTCAGGATGTAAACTTACTTTCATTGTGCCTTCTGCCATAATCACTCCTATGAGTAACTCCACCCGGCCGCAGGAGGGTTTTTGAAATCCTTAAAGTAAGGACTCACACCTTCATCTATCTGGCATGGGGCTAGAGAGCAGTAAACATTTGTCAAATCCAGCAATGTGTGTCTCAAAGGTAAGATTCTCTCCCTTCAAGTTTCAGTGCATCTCCTACTATCTCCTCACATGTTTGGAAACAGCTTTTGTGACGGCACCTGTGAGATGTAGGGACAGGGATGCAAAAGAGAAAGTTGAGCACCAATCAAGGCGAGGGCTTGGTCTTTTCCACTACAGAAAACAGTATGATTGTTATTTAAAGAAAAGGGAGAGAAATTCGAAGGTTATTTTTTTTTTTTAACCTAATGTCAAGAAGTAAGTCTGGGTAGGAAGCTTCAGCTATGTCTCTCTTCATGTTCAAAGTCTCCCCTTAAATCCCCAGAGGTGGGTTGGGACCAGATTTTGCTTCTGGGCTCTGTGTGAGCTGTGTGACCTTGGGTAAGTAACTTAAACTCTCTGTGCCTCAAATTCCTCATCTGTAAAACAGGATTAGTCACAGTACCTCCTCTGTGAGTTTATCAGGGTTAAATGAGCTAATGACAGTAAAGTGACTGGCAAATGGCCACTGCTCTATAAAAGTAGCAGCCACTGCTGGCATATTCCAAAGGCCAAAAGGCCAACCACTCAGTTACCTCCATGGGGCTCCTTTCCTTGGCTACCGACCGCCCACAAGCCCATAATGCCTTGGAGGGAGCCCCCTTTGCAACACGTACGTATGTTACTCCAGGTTGGGGAAAGAATCATCCCCCATAAATAGGATTTGTTGATTACACAGTCATTTAAGCAAAAACTGCTGGGTCATCTTGCAAAAGTCAACCTCAAATATGAACTAAGCAAGGGTTTAGAACTCTTTGGAGAAATAGGGAATGATATTAAAGCAACTTCAAGAGTCTACCAACTGTGAGAGGGAAATCAATGAAAAAGAATTGGCAAAGAGAGTAGCTGCTGGTAGCAGTGTGTCCAGGCGGAGACTAAGTCCCAGGAGAAACAGATTTGTTTAGGGAGAGTTCTGGAAGAGGGAGAGAAGGGTTTGTTGCATGTGATGACAGGGGAGCTAGTTGAATTGCAGCCCACCCTGACATGTAACAGAGAGAACCTCCCTTCCTAGCAATGAGGGCGCTGACAATCTGATTTAATTGATCCACAAAGGAAGAGAAGATAGATGTCAGAAGCCTGAGTGTTTAGTCTTAGGAGGAGAAACCTCCTACTTCAGGGGTGATGGGAATAAAAATTGAACCTCAAGTTTCAAATCATAAAATCTTTTCTATAGACTTCTTTTGGGGGGTAATATTGATTGCAATTTTTCCTTCTTGAAAATATGTTTTACAGTAGGTAAAGACAGATGATTCACTTGTTTAACCTCCTTTGAAACCATCAAAGTCACTTGTTAATTTTTAAATAGTAAAAAAAAAAAAAAATCATTTCGCTGCCTAAGCAGGCACTCTGAACGTTGCTGGTGGGAGCGCGAATTGTTACAAGGCTGATAGAGAGCAGTATATTGATGTCTATCAAAACTGCAAATGCATATGTCCTTTGATGCAGCATTTACTCTTCTAGGAAATGAAACCTACAGGTACTTGCCTACATGAATGCAGCCTTTCCATAGATTTCTCGTTGTAGTGTATGTACAATGGAATACTCTGCTGCTATAAAAATGAATGATTAATTTATTTATATGTTGAAATGGAAATATCTCAAATATATACTAAAAGAAGGGATCAGGGAGGTGGGTATAGCCCAGTGGTAGACTGCATGCTTGGAATACACAGGGTCCTGGGTTCAATCTCTAGTACCTCCATTAAAAAAATAAATAAATTTTTTAAAATAATAAATAAATAATAAAAGCAGTTAATTTAAAAATAAAAAATAAAAGAAAGAATCAAGATACATGAAATATATATGGTATACTACTATTTTTTAAATAAAATCAAAACAGGAAGAAAAAGATGTGCATGTGTATTGAGTTACATATACATAAAAATTACCTGGAAGAATAAATAAGAAACTAATGACCAGTTACCTCATGGGTGAACTGGCGAGGATGGAGGGCAAGAGAGGGAGGTTTGAATTGTGAATGTATAAGGTATCGAAAAAAATCAAATTATAAAAATACCACATTTTATGAAAACCTCCATAACCTTCCATTTAATGCCAAAGAAAACCTTTCAAAATAACAGCTTATCAACTAACAGCATTTAGGAAAATACCCCTCCAAAAAAGTATATAAAGAATTTAAAACAACTCACAAATCTCACTGCAAACTCTTTGAGCTGAAAAGGACTCTAGAAAGCACATTTTCTTCTCTATTACATACCAAATGAATAGAGACTTCAACTGCAAGTTGGTTCACTTCTCTGTGACTCAGGGTCTTTGACAATGAACTGTAAATGGCAATGCTAGTTTATAATGTAAAGTTCCAACCAAGTAGATGCGTCTCTGAAGGCCTACATAAATATTTAATACCCCAGGAGTATGCAATAACTAAATATGTATGTTTCCCTTTTTCCTCATTGATGAAATAGAAATAGACTTTTATAATAACATGAGCCACAAGACTATAAGCCCTACGAAGGCAGGGGCCACATTTGTTTGGATCAGTACAATACTACTTTCACCCGTTATAGTTGATGTTAACCTGAGTTTCCCCAAAAGCAGAGCCTAAGACCAAGGCTATGTGCAAAGAGTTATTTGCAGGTGTGATGCCAGTGGGCGAGAGTAAAGGATGGGGAGAGTGAATAGGGAAGGAGGGAGAGCCAGGACAGGTTGCATTATCAAGTGGACCATTGCTACAGGTACCAGGTGGATACTGCGTGACCTTCTGAGGAGCCTTATAAAGTGCATCTCAGCCCTTCCACTCAGAGAAAGAAAAGGGGAAGTGTTCACCCATCAATCTCACCTCCCACTGGTCAAGGGTTGCCCCACCAAACTTTTAACTCCCCCACCACTCCAGATTATACAGGCATGAGTTACAGGTGCATTCTCCCCGGCATCCAGTGACACAGCTTCAGAGAAACAGATACAGGAAGCAAGAGGCCCATGATGCAGGACCACAGTGAAGTCTGGCCAGACTGCCTCTGTGCAGAGCCGGTTGAAGTCTGCAGAGGACTGGGGACCACAGCTGTGGCTGGCACAAGAGGCGAGTCTGAGAAGACCTGAAGTGATGTACAAGAGGCATTCAGTACTTGATGCGTATCACACTGTAAGTGCTCAATAAATATTTGTTCACTGAAAAGACCCCAGGTGACTGGATCACAGAATTGGAGAGTTGGAGGAGGCTTTGGAAATCTGCTCATCCAACCTCCCACCTGGTATGGGTTTTTCTTTTGAAGGAAGATGCTTCAACTTTGCCCAAAGCGGGAGCTCGCCCACCACTTGCAAGGAATCCTTTTCACGTTTAGGGACTTCTGCCTACTGAGACGTTTCCCTCACATGAACAGAAATGTGTCCTGCTGGAACTTCTGCCATCAGTTCCACTTTGGGCCCCGACAGCATAATGCAGACACTTCCTTTGCCAAATTGCACCTGTAAACGAGGTTTGCAAGTAAAGGCAGCATTTAAACAGGAAGCTGAGGGGTGTTATTGTGGTGTCCTCCGTGCCGGTTTAGCCAGCGTTCCCTGAGTTGGGCTTCATCATACCACCCCCCCCACCCCACAATCTATCCTGTAAGGGAGGGAGCTGATTTATATCCAGCTGGGTGGAGTGGCCTGATACTCTCAGAAAAGCAATTTTTGATATATGTCAGATGAAAACCTTCTGTCCATCATCCCAGGGTGAGCACCCAGTCCTGGGACAGTCACCCCTGAGGACCCCTCCTGAGTGGTACATTCTTGAGAAACTGCACCACAGCCAGAAGCAGCTAACCCTGCACACCCGGATGTTTGAAGACAGTGACTGAGTCTCTGCAGAGACATCTGAGTGCCTTCTGTCATTCCCCGTGATGAGACAGTTCCTTGCCGTGCTGACCACTTTCTTCTTGATCCTTTCCAGTTTATCAAGTATATACTTAAACTCTCTTAAAATGCTGCATCCATGCTGAAAGCAGCTCTCCCTGTGGGGCCTGACCAGCTCTGAGCACAGGGAGGCTCTGATTCACATCCACCCACTTTTGCTCATGTTAATGAAAAGGGAGGAGAAATCCTGCATTCAGTTAATTTTTGGAAAACTTGACTGAATGGAACAAACGGTGGAGAAACACAAAACACCCTTCCTATGTGAATACAAATAGGTACTTTTTTTAAAAAAAGTAAGTAATTTTGTGTTAACACTTAAAGAAAAAAGAGAAGAACCATTGTCTCACTTCATGGAGGTCTGGGTTTTTCACTCTCAGGTGAACCTGGATGAGAAAAAAATACCCAAACTGCTGATTGGCTGCACTCTAAGTTCATGATATCTCCCCTCAAGGGAGCCCTTAGTTCAACTGGAAGTCCTACCAGTCCACTCACTCTCTGTTCTCCTCACCAGATGTTTCCTGTATTCTGCATTCTAGCCCTCGAGACCTTCCAAGCCCTTCTCCTCATGCCCACCCTTGGCTGATGGGCTTGCCTCCTATTTCAGTAAAAGCACAGAAGTACTCAGAAGAGAAAACACCTGCCAGTCCCCACTACCACATCGACCAGCCTGATGGCATCCTGGCCCACATCGGAGGACTTCTGTTGTCACTGTACATGGCAGTTTAAACATACATCCACAAATTCTTTGACATTCAAAGAATTTTCAGAAAGAGGAACCTAAATTTTCTCCCCTTAGCTAGGACTTAATGACTCCTTTCTGACAAACAGAATGGGGAGGCGCTGAGGGATGTGTCTTAGAAGAAGAGATTATACAATTGTTGAGACTTCCGCCTTGATCACTTGTTCTGGAGGAGAGTGCCATGTTGTAGGAATACTCAAGCAGCCCTATGGAAAGTTCCTTCCAGGGAGGAACAGGCTTCCTGCTAACAGTCAACGTGAACTTGCCGTTTGTATAAATGCGCCATCTTGGAAGCCACTCAAACCTTCAGATGACTGCAGCCTTGGCCAGTATCTTGACTACAACCTCAGGAGAGACCTTGAGCCAGAACCACTTAGCTTAGATACTGCTAAATTCCTGACTGATGGAAATCGTGTACAATAATAAATGTGGGTTCTCTTGGCTTTTTAAGCCACTAAATTTGGGGTCAATTTTTACACAGCAATAGGTAACTAACATACTGTGGATGAACTGTCCATGATTCCATTTTAAGTCAACTCCTCTATATGCTAGGCCCCATCCCTTCCCACTAACTCACAGATGTTGTTCAAGTGTCCCCTTTCACCCCTGCAACACCAATATTTTCCCCTTTAGTGGCTCATTCCCATTGGCATGTCAACATGTTATAATATCTCCCCATCTAAAAAGCAAACAAGGGGGAGGGTGTAGCTCAGTGGTAGAATGTGCTTAGCAAGCACGAGGTCCTGGATTCAATACCCAGGACCTCCATTTAAAAACAAACAAACCTAATTACCTTCCCCCTAAAAAAATTAAAAATTGGGGGAGGGTATAGCTCAGTGGTAGAATGTGTACCTAGCATGCACAAGGTCCTGGGTTCAATCCCCAGTTCCTCCACTAAAAATAAATAAAAAAAAAATTACCTTCCCCCTAAAAAACTAAATAAAAATAAAAATGTGCAATTATACAAAATTATATTAAATTAAAGTTACAGGCAAACAAACACTCTTGGTCTCACGACTTCCTTCTAGCTGTAGTTCAGTTGCTCTGTTCCTCTTTATGGCAATTCCTCATAAGAGAGTGTATACTCTGTTTTCTTTCTTTTCATTCTCTCCTGAAGCCCCTCCAGTCACTTCTTTCCCCTCCACTCCACTGACAAAGCTCTCGTCAGGGTCTTTGATGGTCTCGGCACTAGGCTCCCATGTTCCCACTTAGGGCTCTCAGCGACACTGAGCACTCCCTCCACCTAAAAACACTTGCTTGGCTTTCTTGCTAAGACACCCCTCTCTCTTGGTTCTCCTGGTCTTCTGATCACTTCTCTGGTTTCTCTGCTGGTTCTTCCTTGTCTTCCTGACCCTCAGATATCAGAGTGCTCCAGGGCTCAGTCCTTGGATGGATTTTGCTCTCTAAGGTATCTCTCATTTTGATCCCCACCCTCTCTGATGATGGCTTGACTCTATGTTGCCTGTGACCCCTAATTAGTGCGGGCTCCGGATTCCGGGAACACCAGTGCCTGCTTTGATCAGCTGACAGCACTATATGCTGTGCCTTCACCAGTCCACGTCAAAGTCACTCACTAATTTTTGAAAAAAATCAGCGAAACCAGTTATTTTGATATATCAAAGTTACAAGATGTGGAGTTGTTTTTATTTCTCTTCAGCTGGTTGAGTTGCTGTTAGATTGACTACCTTAGATCAGGATGTCAGAAGCTGGGCAGGGAGAGCTGTCCTGTGCATTGCGGGGCAGCCAGCAACATCCCTGGCCTCTCCCCGCTAGACGCCAGCTGTGATGATCAAAATGCTGACATTTCCGAATGTCCTCTTGGGTACAAAATCCGCCCCAGTGGAGACCCACTGCCTGAGACAAATGCTGTGTGTGTGGACAGGTAGGTGGATAGGTTGAAGGATTTATTCAGCATCTTTTTAGGGAGGAAAAGGCTTAACATAAACAAACCCTTCCTGGGATCTGGTCAGTTAAGGCTTGTAATTGCTGTGTTTTTATCAGGAAGGAATACCTGCAGACCAGTCAACTGGCGTCTATTCAGAGAGGCTGCTGGAAGCGGGGGGCTAACAACCAGGGGGCTAATGAGGCCCCACCCAGATCACTAGTCCCTCGTATGCGTCGTATGACTACACTGTGACGCTTTGTGAGATGATTTCTTCCCGTTGCCCTCAAATGCTGTGAGCAGACTGAGGGCAAGGACCAGCCTCTAGCCTGGTTCCCAGTGCCTAGCTGGTGTTCAGTCATTTTTCATTGGAACCGAGTGTGGGTACCACGCTCTCCCAGGCCCAGAGCACAGGGTGGAGATGACCACCCTTCCACTCACAGCTCTCTGACTGCATCCCACCCTTTAAACATGACTTTGGCTTTCATTTTGCCAGATTCTTTACAAAGACCTGTCCTTTTCTGTGCTCTTCCACTCAAGAATTAACCCCTCCCTTGGCAAGGAACTAAGTAGGTTAGCTGGACCAGGGGCAGCCATAGCCCTCCAAGGAACCTGGCTGTTAAGACAGTGACATTCTATGGGGGAGATGCTAGCAAACCCCTCTCACCCCGCATCATCACCTGTAACCCCCTGGTAGTTGACAGAGAAAACTAACTGCTTACCATACAGTTTCTAAAAGGCTGGCTGGTGGGGACAGGGTGCTGTGCCTGGGAGAGCAGGGGGCAGTTGACATGTTTCTCCAAACAGTTTAACAGAAAGAATTAGAAAACACTAGAGCTGGAAAGAATTGTGCAGAGCACATTGTCCAGCCCTTTTTTCTACAGGGGACAGCCCCCAGTGCCCAGGGAAAAGTGACTTGACAAAGGGCAAACAATTTCAGCAATACAGCTCTGCCCAGGACCCAGCCTCCTGGCTCCCAGTTCTGTGCTATTTCCACCTCCCTGTGCAGTCCTGGTTGGCACATGCAGAAACTTTAGGAGCCACCCTTGTCCCAGCAGGACGAGCCTGACACTGGCGGAGCCCCGCTCCGCCGCCCAACCCTGACTCCCCGCGCGGCGGCTCCTCACACCCTTGGACGGTTTCTACTTGCATCTGCATCGATTAAACCTTGATCTCATTTATTATCTCAGGAAATGGTCTCAAGGTCACAGGGCTGGAAATTTAATTATGGTAGCAGTATATTAAGTGGCACATTTAAAGATGCTGAATTGTAGTAATTAATTTTTTGGATGGTGGTCTCGGAGGAATGGGTTTTCTCCACACTGGGTGTTCAGCATCCATCACGGCCATTGAGCTTGGCAGCTGTCTTTTAGCTCTAAACTGCCTCGTTACTCATCTTTTATGACTAGCCTTTAAAAACACTAGGCGCCGATACCCCTTTTATTGTAATATATGTGTGCGGTGGGAACAGAGCCATACTTCACCTTCACTATAAAACATGAACCGAGGGTGCCAGCAGCTACCTGAGCTGGCCTCTAAATTGAGACAACAATTACCCTTCGCTGACATCTAGTGTCAAGGCGTGAGATATAGCCAGCGCACTGAATCCATTGGCCTGGAAAACCGCGCTTCCCCAGTGATAAAGCCTGTCTCGCCCACCAAGCTCCAGCCCCAGCTGTAAAGGGGGGGATGCGCAGAGAGATGAACTTGGCCCTGGCTGTTGACTTTGCCAGGGCGCGAGGTTATCGAATGGGGCCCCTGTCTGCCAAGGCTTTAAAGAGCTTGTAATGTTTAATGAAGGGACGGTCATTAAATGTGTTTGGTTCAAATAGTAGGCTCGATGAGCCTGGGTGGTACTTAATAGAGAGGTGGGAAAATATGAATTAAATTAGAGAGATTCATTAAAGAAATTGGCCAGGAGCCCAAGAATGTCGGGTTGTCAGGCAGAGCTGCCGGGAGCTGGAGCTCGTCCAGGGAGGAAAACTCAACTAGCTTTAGACTTTAAATCCCAGAATTGCCCTGTAAGATGTGCTTAAATACTGGCCAGCCTGTGCTTGTGGAGAAAGGGACAGTCATAATGTAGAATATTTTATGGAACACAGCAGGGATGGAATGCTTGTGGATAGAACTTTTTTTCCCCCTCGAGGAAATGCTTTTGCCTTCCGCAGTGGAAGCGCACAGAATTTGTACATTTTCAAAGCAGAGATCCCAATTTCTCCCCACTTTGGAAAGGCTCTGCCGTCTCCTCTGGTCCGGGCGTTTTCAGTCTGGCACTACTGGTACATTGGACTGGATAATTCTTTGTTGGAGGATGGGGGGCTGGCCTCTGCAGTGAAGGATGTTTTGCAGCATCTCTGGGCTCTACCTTCTTGATGCCAGTAGAACTCCTCCCTTCCACTGTGACAATGGAAAAGGCCTCCAGGCATTGCCAGATGTCCACAGGAAAGCAAAATTTCCCTGGTTGAGAACCACTGGTCTCTTCTAACCTCAGGAAGCAGGTTCAAACCCCTAAACTGACCTGCCTCAGTGACCCTGCATTTGCTGGAGGATGCACTGTTGGTCCAGCACTTCTGAGTTGCCCTGGTAACTGGCCCGGTGACCACTCATGCCTGATGTCAACCATGACTGTGTTTCCTGGCTTGTATGTTGGACCTTGGCCTGGTGAACTCTCTCAGCTTTGGCCACAGTCCCGAGTCTTTACCACAAGCATTGTTTCATCTCCTGATCTTATTCTGATAACACTAATCCTATAAAAGAGTCCTAATACCAGCTGAGGTATCTTTGCTTCAGTTGGTCAGAGAATCAACATATACTTCCTGCTAGGGATTCCATAGGAAACAAGACCATCAAAAGCACCGCCTTAATGGGATTTACATCCTAGTGGTGAGGGAGAGGAGTGAGTATATTAATAAACAAGCTGTGTTCAGATGATGAGAAGTGCAATGAGGAAAATTAACCAGGTAATTGGATAGAGTGGAGAGGGGAGGGCGGGCCACTGCAACTAGGGTCAGTGAAGGCTTCTCTGAAAAAGCAAAGACAGCCAAGATGTGAACAATGAGAAGTAGGTGGTTCTGAATACTGTGTTCTCTCTGTTACAACAGGTTCTATTTTAAGAAGAAGAAATTTAATAAGATTAGAGCACTCACAGAGTAAAGTGCATAAATCTCATGTGAACATGTCAGTGAATTCACACACCCACATTTATACTCAGGTAAACACCACCCAGATCAATACACAAAACCTCTGCGTCATCAGAGGTTTATTCCTGCCCCTTCCCTGCCATTGCACACCTACGGAGAAGACTGCTCTGTCTTGGATCACCATCAGTTCATTTTGCCAACAGACTCCATTGTATTTTATCTTGTTTTGTTTTTTCTTGGAGAGCCAGTCAGGTCTTCTAGACCAGCAACTTCTCATAAATTCTCGTAAGCCTATAGTTACTGATAAAAACAGAAGGAGGCAACTATCTCTTCCCCTAGGAAACTTTTGAGAACCAGCTGTGATGGGACCCACATCATCGAGCCCCTGTCAGGTTCATCCGGTCCTGGCTGATGCTGTGATGGGGAGAGACACGAGGGGAAGCAGAGTCTCTGTGTTTTCATCCCTACCCCCCTTCCTTCCTGTTTGCTGAACAAACATTCCTGCCAGAGAGAACAGCAGAAAAACACTGAGCTTTGTCAGCCCCCCATTAATCAGCGGGGCCATAACAAATCACAGGATGAAGCCCATGACACATCAATTACACTAAAACCTGAGGGCAGCTACGGGAATTGGCGATCAGGTGCAGGACCTCTGGGGGATGCCTCCACCCAGCCCGGGAGGCCTAGATGCTCTGCTACTAATTGGTCCAGCGATGAGGTGACAGCTGGAAGGTGAGCTGGTGACCACAATGTAAGAAATGCTTCCAGTGGGCAGTGGTCTTGAGTAAAGATTCTCAGACCTAAAAGGGCTGTGCCTGGTGGGTCATCTTCAAGCCCGCTCTGGATGATAGATTTTCGCAGAATTTAGTTATCATGAAGAGGAATGATCCTGTAATTGGAAACTTACTTCTACCCCCACTGTTGACTAACTAGAAACTTGGGCAACTGAGTTGACCGCTAGGTGTCGCAATTTCTTTTGCTACGTCTGCTGCACCACCTCGTGAAGGCACTGCCTCTGGAGGTCAAGAAAGGGATTGAGAACAGTGTAAATGTGTGGGTGGTTGTGCTTACGTATGAGCTGGTGTTTATTCATCATCCACTTGATAACATTACATGTGTCCACTGGGCGTCGGCGCTTTGTTTGCCTCAAGGAGCTCACAGTGGAGAAGAGAAGACAGGTTGCGTTGGAAGAAAGCGGTCCACATGGAGGCATCCAGCAAAAGCTACCGCCTAGCATTGTAGTCCGGCGACCTGTCTGTTCCCCAGAGAGAAGACGGGCATTGCCTTGTTCTTGGCATCCGTGAGGCAGCCGGCGCCTGAGGAATGATGCAGTCGGATTCCCTAGGCTTGTCTGGGCCAGGCTGCGTGGGGGGTAGAGGACCGCCTCAGCCCTTACCATCTTCTTCCCACTCTCCTTTCCCATTGCTCCACCACTTCCTGGATATGAAAGTGGAGCTGAAAAAAAGGAGGACATAAATGGGAAGAGTCGTGGAACACAGTGGGAGAAAGTCACAGTGGCCAGATTCAGGACAGTGCGCTGGGGCTGGTTCCACCGGAACCACACGCAGGACCAAGCACTCGCTGAACGTCATGCAGCCTGTGAGTGCGCCAACCCCAGCTTTCTCATCTCCCGATTCCATGCTGTTTCTTACTCACTGGGGGTGGCTTACTAAGTCTGAGTTCTTAGTTACAAGCAACAGAGACTAATTTGGGCTGATAAATGGGAAAAGGAGTTTGTTTTTAAAAAGATGTTGCCAGGCCAAAATCACCAGTAGATACTAAAGTCACAAGGTAAAACTTTTTGAAGAACAGGATGTTCACAGTAGGTAAAGCACAGATTACTTACTACAAGATTACTTGCGAAGGGAAAAACCATGTATTTGCAATGAAGTGATCTGGCAGGGATCATGCTAACCAAGTGATCAAATCTAGTGTCGCCAGTAGTAGGCGAGGCTCTATCAGTGTCTGGTGTGCACGGCCCCACCTATGAAGCACACTTGCCAAAGATGTAAACTATTTTTTTATTGAAGTTCCATCAGTTACAGCGTGTCGATTTCTGGTGTACAGCACAGTGTCCCAGTCATGGATATGTATACATATATTCGTCTTCATATCCTAAACTTTTTTTTAATTGAAGTATAGTTGATTTACAGTGTTGTGTTAGCTTCTGGTGTGCAGCATAGTAATTCAGTTATATATATATATACTCACTGTAAGTTATTACAAGATATTGAATATAGTTCTCTATGCTATACAGTAGGACCTTGTTTGTCTGTTTTATATACAGTAGTTAGTATCTGCTAATTCCAAACTCCTAATTTATTCCCTCCTCCCTTTCCCCTTTGGTCACCATAAGTTTGTTTTCTAGGTCTGTGAGTCTGTTTCTGTTTTATAAATAAGTTCATTTGTATCCCTTTTTTTTAGATTCCACATATAGGTGATATCACATGATATTTTTCTTTCTCTGTCTGTCTTACTTCACTCAATATGATACTCTCTAGGTCCATCCGTGCTGCAAATGGCATTGTTTTATTCTTTTTCACAGTTGAGTAATATTCCTGTGTGTGTGTGTGTGTGTGTGTGTGTGTGTACACACCACATCTTTATCCAATCATCTGTCATTGGACATTTAAGTTGCTCCCATATCTTGGCTATTGTAACAAAAAATGTAACTTGAATGCATTCAGGACTTTAGCTCTAACTTCATATTTACAGGGAATATAAAAAGAGGAGTGCATGAAATATCACAAATAGGAAACTATGAGATTAATCAAAAATGTAGGAGAGCCTATAAGACAATTGTTTCCCCCCTCAAAAAATAAACGCCATGAATAAATTTTTTAAAGTTAGAAAGTACTCCAGAATAAAAGAGATTAAAGAGATATAACCACCAATTACAGTGTTGAATCTAGATTGGATCCTGTTCTGGAAAAACAAAAAGCAATAAAAGCTATTCTCAGACTGGAGGAATTTAAATATAGACTGTGTTCTAGATTGTATTATGAAATTAATTTTCTTAAGTTTGAAAGCAGTATGGTAGTTTTGTAAGAGATTATACTTGGGAGATGCACTGAGAAGCATTTAAGAGTAAAATGTTAGGATGTCGATGACTTTCAAGTGAAGTGATACAGCAAAAAAATAAGAATAAAATAAAACACACACACGGAAGGATAAAGCAAATGTAGCAAAAGGTGCCCAGTTGTTGAAGCCAGGTGAATTTAATACAGGTATTCCTCAGAGAGGAGGGGAGGATACTGGATAATTAAGAGTTGGTGAAAGGACTGGAAGGTCAGCGAGAAGCTAAGTTCCCCTGAGCAAGGCCTCAATCACCTGACATACCTGGCCAGGTAAGAAGTCGCTGTTGCTGCTGCCTCCCTGACCAGCAGAGGACACCGCCTCTCTGCCGTCCATCAACAGCCACTTCTGCTCCAGGTCTTGACCCTTGAAACCACTTGAGTAAATCCTCCATTGCCTCTGCTGCACCAAAACCTAGGTACCCATGCCACCCACCACACCTTGTGCGAAAACGGAACTGCCACGCACGGGTGTTTTCTCAGGTAGCTCAGGTGAATCCCCCACTGGTGCATCTGCTTGCTGGAGCCTAGTTCTCAGGCCTCTATCCTGGCTGCGAGGGAAGCTGGGAATTGGTACAGTGATGCTTCTCTTGCTGGGGTTAGCGAAAGATGATCCGCAGCCTTCGATCCGATAGGTGCTGGCTGCACAAAACAGTGACGTTTGTGAAGTAGCCAGGGGTCCAGGCTCTGTCCCAGGACTTGGTCCAATGATGACAGGACACTTCCTGGTGGAAGAGTAATTTTGACTTTTAAATCTTTGCCAGCTTCATACATAGCATTTCTTTAATGTTGAGGTCTGGGCATTTAATGTTGAGGTCTGGGTTGAGGCGTTTATTTATGGACCGACTCTGGGATTTATTTGTTTGGGCATATTGCCTTGTTTGATTATAAGATACTCCCTTAGTTGTTTTCTGTTTAAATGCCAAGAGGCCTTCAGGCTTGGATTGTCCATAAATTAAAATGTATTACGATTATTATTGTTCACAATGGTTCAAAACTACACTCTCTCATCAGAATGCATAATCAAGACATTGCATAGAGGAAATTTGTTTTAAAGCCTTGATGTCTTACCCACTGGAAAATCTAAGAGCATCTTGGTGAAGCTCTCCTGGCAGTTGGTGATAGATTCAAATGCAGTGGAATACAGACTTACCATGACCTAATATTAATATCCATTAACGCATTTTATATTGATCAATTCAGAAAGAGAATTCACGGTGCTCTTTCAGAGGCTGCTGGGACGTAGCTTCCACCCCCCTCATTTGTCATCATTATGGGGCAGAGCTGTGGTCCACAGCTTATCATTTGTTTATGGCAGTAAGTCCAGCAAAGGAGCCATAGATGGGGACAAGTAAAGCTATTGGCTTTCCCTCCTGTTCCTCGCCCCGGGGAAATGGGGGGTGGCAAAGCTATATATCTAGATGCTCATGCCCCACACCTAGGCAGCATCCCTGATAGCTTCCGCCCCCATGCTGCCCCCCAGCACCCAATCCATGATTCGTTCTTTTGATATTAACTCTCAAATATCACTTCTCTCATTTCCTTCAGTGTCAATCCTTTCCTGTGTTACCATAATTTCCCCTGTATTGACAGCACCTCCAAACCAGCCTCCCTACTCTGCTCTTCTCTGCAGCCTGAGGGATCTTTTTCAATGCAAATCAGGTCCTGCTGATTGCATCCTCGTACCCGCCCTACAATCTAAAAAATTTTTCAGTGGTTTCCAATTGCATTTATGAAACCATCCAGCATCCTTAAGTCTGGCCAATATGGCTTTGTAGGCTGTATCCCTTGCCCCATCATCAGCTTCTCAGTCTCATCTGGCAGTATCTCTCCCTTGTTCACTGGGCTCCAGCTACACCAGCCTTCGATTCAGTATCTCGTATGCTCCGAGCTTCTTCTCCCCTCCAAGTCTTTACATGTGGTGTCCCCTCTGCCTGGTATTTGTGCCTTCACCACCTGTACCCACTCTTGGGGAAATGCTCCCCGCAGAACTAGATCTGTTCTACATCCTCCTAGCCCCCTCTGTCTTTCCTTTTTCACATCATCACTATTTGACATTACACATGCGTTGGTGCAATTGTTTGGACTTATATTAACCCCACTAAACTGGCAACATCTTGAAGGCAAAGAGGATGCTTCAACCTCTTTGCAGCCTCAGCTCATGGTGCAAACCGTAGTCATGTGTGTATTTCTTGAATAAAAATATGTATATCTATTTGAACAAATGAATGAATGTCAGTGACCACAAAGAGGTATGACTCACAGAGAGGTCAGAGAGGGATGAAAAAGCCCAGGAGGCATTGAGATCGTGCCGTAAACATTGTCTACGAACCAGGATTTAGAAACAAGGTCGTGAACGCTGGCTGACGTCTTGTTTCCTCCCCAGCTGAGAAGCTGGGCTGGTCAGCTCAGATATAAAGAATTGTTGAGATGTGAAAGGTAAGCCTGAGGAGCAACAAAAACTGATTTGCAGAACGTGATGAGATCTCTATCCAGACTGAGATTTCCATGATTGAAATTCCCATAGCCGCCTCCCCTGAGTTGCGCTCAACTTTCCTAAATGAGATTTTATGGGAACTGATTGTGATTAGATAAATGGGCGACTCCACTAATGTATAATACAATTTTCAATTAGAGTGTATGTACAATAACTTACATTTCTTGTTGGATGGTGTGATATTTATGTGACATATTCTGGATGAGACCCGGCTGCTGTTTACATAATGATCTTGCTTTTTCTCTTAGAGAAGATCTGGTTTTCAATTTTCTTTTTATGCTGGGAGGTATTGTCATTCCAAGATAAACAGAGTATATCATAGAATGTGCGGGTGAGAAACATCAATAAAGTAATACTCTAGATGGGTTTTAATAATTCTTATTTATGCCACTGGATTAGGTAATAGAATAGTTCACCTTTCATAAAATGTTGGAATAAAAATGTCCCCAAAATTACAGTAAATTTTTTGTGACCACTCCTGTGGCAAAGTGCCACCGAATAGCAGAAATGAATGTTTTATTAAATGTATTTGACCATTAATAACATAATATTCATCACCAGAACCCTGCTCTGAAGTTGGAACGATATCAAAGGAAAGTGCCTTTTTTCTGACCTTTAAGACTAAGTCTGCATGAAACAAAGGCTTTTTGGCATTTAATCCCAAATATTCCTCCCCTCCTAGCTAGAGATGGTTGATGGACAAGGGAGAGAATGACTTCCAATCACATGCCATTCAGACAGAAATCTCTTCTTCACATAGCAAAGGGGAGGGAAGGAGAGCAAGGAGGCACGTGGAATGAACCCAACCGAGGGCTCAAGAAACAGGCAACTATCAGGATACCATGCTGGTGGCCTTGAACTCAGGGGACCACATCTGGGGGCAAAAGAAAGCCAAGGAGGCACGGCCACCCTCCACCATGCTTCAGCCAAACACCTCTCCTGTGCCCCTGGCATGGACTGGTGCTCCAGGTGAAGAGTTTATTCACAAGGAGAACTGGCTGTTTTTAGAACGTCACAAAAACACCTAATAGTGGAAAGAGCAGTGTTCTAGAAGTCAGCTCCCTGAGCTCCGTTTTCTCACTTACAAAAGGAAGAGTTTGCAATTAACGATCTCGAGCCTTTCTCTGTTCCACAATATGTGCTGTTTTATATTCCAGGCCAAACTCGAGTGTAGATGTGGCTGTTATCTGGTATAACAATCTAATCATGCCATGTTATCAAACAGCATGCTTGCCTCCCTTTTAACAGAACAAGGGAAGTGAAACATCCAGGCGTGGAACCAGCGATCCATCAACAGCGCTGGTCTCAGATGTAAGACACTCACTTGAACATGGGTCATTGGAAAGTGCCCGAATCACCCGCACGGATTCTAGAGTACGGGGTGAAATCCTGGAGTCTTCCCAAGTCCTTTTGTGCCTGGAAATGAGCCCAACACTAGATTAAGTTGCAAATAAATATATGTATATAATTTTACTGTCATTAAGAAACCTATAATTTTGGATAATGTTCTTTTTATCATAATTATTCTAGCAGTGAACAATTTGTTGTTTCTCTTCCTTTTCTGCAAAAACTCACCAGCTAAATGAATTAGGGCGAAATCGTAAAATCAAATACTATGAAACAAGCCTAAGAAAAATGATCTTCTAGTAATTTGCCGGGGGGTGCTACTCAGGGTCTCTGCTGATTGGAAATAGTTGATTAGATTCAAGCCGGTAGAGAGATTCAAAAAAAAAAAAAAAAAAAAAAAAAGCCCTACTCCTCCTGAGTGTGGTTTATATTCTTATGACCGCATACTATGCCAGTATCATGTTTTGTGAAAGCCAGAGAAGTAAGAATATGGCACGGAAAAGAGATCTCTCTTAAGGACTTGAATTCTATGCACAGCAAGAAACTGGTGGTTAGCAATTTCCCCCTGGAAAAACCTATAAAACATGAACAAATGTTGATGCTGATGCTGAAACACATTGCCACACAGTGTAACGGTAGTGGCCGGCTAGCAGTTTGAAAGGGAAACTCGTTATGACTCTTTAACACACAGCTGTGCAAAAGGAAGAATTTCTACAACATTCGCCTAAGACAAAGAGAAGGAATTATAGGTAGTGAGTAATATACATGTCTGGGACTGCTGTCAGGTTCTGCATTTAAAAATATTTCTTGAATATAATATTTAAATCTAAAATACAGCGATTTGTGCTTAGTCCTGTTTTGTTTCCAGGGGAGTAGCCTGTCATGGACAGACAGTCTTCTCCAAATGAGAAGTGGTTGCTGGAGCATGAAGTCACAGTGCACAGGAGTGACATGAGTGCCTGGGCCAGGAGGGACAGGGCTGGAACCCAGCACAAGCTCAGCAACCTCCCCAAGTATCAAGGAGTTGCTGTGTGGGCTGGGCCCAAAGGTGGGCGCTTGGGCAAATTCAGGTGATCCCAGATAGAGACTGAGAAAACCGAGGGCTTTTTGGAAGATCGGAACCCAAGATGGGAATAGTTAAAGATGGAAGGTGGGGCTGCCTTGAAAGGCAGTACCATATAGTAAGGCATTATCAACAGCCTTCATACCACAAATATTTATTTACCAGATGTTTGGGGAAACAGGTGACCTCTAGAAATGCAGACGCTAGAGCGACAGCTAATGTCATGACATATAAGAGTTTTAGGGGGAGGATGGATGTCATAGTGAATAATTCACGTTGTGGGGTGAGGTTAGGGGAGGGGGAACAGACAAAGAGGAGTGGTCGGGGATGGCTTTTTACAAGAAGAAACTCTAAAGCTAAGCCTTACAGAGCTCACCAGCTAGACAGAGAGAAAAGGGTATTTCACATAGGAGGACTAAGCAAAGTTTGGAAGCATGGAATTTGGCAGATTTGGGGAAGAGGAAATGGTTTGGTGTATCTGGATTACAGGGGCTGACTGGAGATCAGGTTTAGGAACTGGAAGAGTAGAGAGAAGGGTTGTGTAAGATATTTTGCCAAGAAATCTGAATGCAGTCCAGTAGGCAGTGAGGTTGAGTAAAGCTCACTTGTAGCTTTAAAAGTTCACACACGGAGAGTCAGGAGGTGGACTCATTGCAGGCTTTAAGGGGTCTGGAGAAGACTGAGATAAAACTTTTTTTTTCTTCAAATATAAATAGATTGTACCAAATACTGTTCTAAGTGTTTTTATACACGTCAACTCATTTAATCCTCATAACTCTCTGAAGTAGGTACTAATAGTCTCCTTATTTTATAGATGAGGGAACTGAGGCCCAGAGAGGTAAAGTAACCTGTCCTAGGTCACACAGCAGATAAGTAGAGAGGCAGGATAAAACCCCAAGCAGTCTGGTTCCAGTGTTTATGCTAAAACCATTCTGCCAAGTTCCCTATGTTGGACACTGGGCCCCGAAAGCAGCTCATGGTCAGTGCTCAGTAAAGGCTGGTGCATAGCGAACCTCCCGCTGCTCTCTCGTCTCTCAATAAGTGGGCTGCCTTTTTAGTATCATTCCATCATCCATCCCCCTTGATGCACCTGCTGGAGGTCGGGGAGGAGAGCCGGTAGCACCCACTTTTCGTTTTTTCTCTTTAGTCTGTATTTACTTTCCATTTCCAGTGTGTGGAATAGTGCCAACCAGGCAGAGTGTGGGCCCTCAGTGAAGACATTTAAATATCTATACTTTTATTTTTATATGTAGTTTTTGGTCAATAAATTTTTTTTTAATTTTGTGAGCTGTCTTTTGAAAGAAACCCTTCCAACTACGATAGAACACTTTTGACATGAGTCTGTAAAATTGATTGAGACAGTTTGCCAAAGCCGCCAGTCTTAATTAATGGCTCACTATAACCTCCAGTTTTATTAGGTCTATATTTCTAGTATATTGGTACATATATTAATGACTGGCCTGTGAATAAACTGACAGTTTTAAAATGATACGAGATAACTTGTTTTCTTACGGGGAACTCAACTTGTGCCTTGAACTTAGAGTAAAATGATGATTAGTTCAGTAAATTATAACTCCCATGCTCATATAATCACCTTAGCAATAGAAAGATGAGATTTTATTTCTTGATGAAACTCTAGTTTGGACGGGACTCTGGTTAATCTCATGCTCTAGGAAATAGGACTGTTGGCTTCATAGTAACTTTCTGAGCAGAAAAACGTTCACTAGGGGTGTGCTGGTTGCCTGTACTAGTAATATCCAAGCCTCCACAGTACTTTCCACTATCCTAAATAATGTGTTAAAATATAAATATATATTTATGTGAAACAAAATTACATTAAGCCAAATTAAATTTGAACTCTTTAACTTTTCATAAAATGCATATAGAATATTTTATAGTGAGAGAGGATATTAATAAAATCAACAATGTGAATTTCAGAACAACAACAGAAAGTAATTAGCTGGTCTACTGTCTTAATTTAAAACAACGTGCCTCCTTCCCCCAAAAGGGGACACCACACGTGCCTAGTTCTTTATATGCCTATTGCCCAGGCAAAATCTGGTTAAGATACGTTAGTAGAAGCAAAAAGTGCTGAGTCACTGCTGAATTGAATTGCCATATTTTCCAGCCCTTTCTTCCCAAATACCCTGTCTTTTTTGAAAGGTAAACTTTGACGTTAATGTGACAACTCAAAATGACAGTGAAAATATTATACAGAGCTGAAATTTTTCATCTGAGATTCACCCAGACAGTGTGAACCAGGCCTACAGTAAGTTGGTTGAATTTGTGGGGATGACATTGCATTTGAGGGTTACTCCCAAAGGCGTAGCTTAATTTAAGGCTGATTTTCCCGTAGTGATAAGGTAGCAGAGCTGGTGCTGGGTTCCCAGTTGGAGTGGCGCCACCCTGTGGCAACAGCATAAACACAGTTTCCAAGTCATTTAACCAGGCCAATTCAAAACCAGATACTTGACAATTTGTTTTGTTTCATTTGAGATTATGTGCATTGTTTTAAATTTTGTACATGAGGAGAGATTCAACTTCTATTTTGACATTACAATGATTTCAAGTTAGTATATTTCAAATTCACATAAGAGGTGCAAGTGTTGTTTTTATATAGCCATAGGCAGAGTGATTAAGAGAAGGTACTTTGGAGCTGGTTAGCCTGGATTCAAATCCCAGCTCTGCTACTTAACCCTCTGAATAATTCTGGGTAAATTACTCAACTGTTACAAGCCTCAGTTTCATCATCTGTAAATGGGGACAGTACTGGTACCCATCATAATGGATTGTTATGAGGATGAAGTGAGTTACCTCAAGTAAAAGACGAAGAACAGTGCCTGGAACAGAGTAGTTCCAGGAAGTCTTTTGTTATTGCTTTTCTAGTCATTATTAAGCTCAAAGAGACTTTGATAAATCATCTGATTCATCTTTCTCAGCCCATTTGGGTACCAACCTGAACCAGCTCACAGGAGATCAGCACCAGTGCGCAGACTAAGGAACAGACCACAGCTACATGTTGCATTTTAAAAGCCAGTGTCACACTTTGAGGTGATTGCTTTAAAAGAAATCAAAATAACTTCAGTGTCTTCGTGTCAGATTTAAGTGTTACATCACTCAAAATGCTCAGTTACAAATGACTGAGCTTCGTTTTAACTCCACCTACAAAATCCATTCTTCTAGACAGACGTCTCTCAAACTTTAATGTATATGCAAATCACCAAGGACTCCTGCTAAAATGCAGAGTCTGAGTCAGTAGGTCTAGGTAATTCCTGAGATTGTTGCATTTCTTACAGGCCAATAGTGTTGGCCTGCAGAGCACATTTTGAGTAGCAACGTTCTAAATCACTAAAATTCATGTCCATTTCCACTTTCCTACTTCCCCATCACTCAGCAAAACGTAGTAAGTTAATCACAAGTCAGAACAGAGCCATAGGAACCAAGATAACACCCTGTGCATCTTCACTGTCTCTAGACAACTCATCCTTCAACTTCACGATGGCAATGACTACAAAAGTAAAAGAATCATAAATGCCTAAGTGGGGCTGGGGAAGGTGTTGGAAGGACCAAGTTTTATCACAGTTGTTGATACCATGCCAGGATTTCCAAAGATGAGAAGTGGTGTCGTTCACACTAATATAGAAATGCCTTGTAGGTGACAAGCGGTGGGGGTTAGCGGGGAAGACGAAGCCCCCTGAAGTGTAAAACAGGGGTGCCTCCATCCTGGAGACCTCCCAGGGTGTGAGGGTCACAGAGGCCGTCCATCAGAGTGCTTTCTGACCTACTGAAAAGAAAGTTAAAGGTTTTATTAGTCGTAAAGCAATGCCCCAAATGCTGTAAATTTTAAAATTCTTCGGAAAATTACCTAAGGCTATCTAAAATCAATCTGCTATAATCCAGGCAAACCAGATGCCCTTTTATTGTGAGAGATTAGAAAATTACAGATCAAGAAATGTGTTAACGTGGAAATGACCCTAGAAGTTGAGACCTTTTCGGGGAACCTATTGTGAGGTACTGACAGCCTCAACTCTCACAAGAAAAACAGTTTAATTAATTTTCAGACGCTAAAAACATACCCTTAACATCCACATGCTTTTTTTAACCATATATATATATATATGAGCTGCAACATTTTATAGTCAGTTAAATCATATTTTAGTCAGAAGAAATTTTAAGTATATACAGAAAATTTTAGAAAGGTGTGCAATCGAAGAAGAGAAGAATTAACTCCAATGGTGATTTTTAATTTCTTTTTGTTTAACTGTACTTTGTCATGTTCTGTAATCAATGTATATTATCTTTGTACTATAGGCGGGGAGGCGACAGAACCAGGTTTTGCTTTAAAAAAAAAAATCATGTCCCGAATGTGAATAAATTATTTTAAAAGTTTACCATTTGGCTTCATATGATATGACTACAGCTTAGGACACTCCTTCCTCCATTTATTGCTACTGGCTGAATTTCTGAAAGTATAATTTAGTTCCTTTACTAAAAAGCAAATACCAACACCCACAATAGCTCTTTGAAGGACTGAGAATTGTTCCTGCTAATAATTAATTCCATGCGTCCTTTGGGTTCTAAATTACTCTGAGGAAAATCTGAAATAGAGGGACAAAAACCCTTTTTATTCATGTCTCCCTTCTCGTGGTCCCGACTGTGTTTCCACTTCAAGCGCCCTTGGGCCATCAAAATGGAATTTCTTAACTTTTTGGGCTCTGGAAACATTTCCAAGGAGCGCTTGCAAGAAAACGGCTTCAAATTGGAATCCTTCCTCTCGGGGACAATCATGCAAACAGCCGGCAGAATTTATTTAACCTTCAGCCAACTGCTCAACCAGCTTGAAATTATTGATAGCCCATCAGCAATGATCAAGATGGAGAGGCTAAATGAAGAGGTGCCTTTTTCTTTTCTTTTTTTTTTTTTTTTTACAAGAGAACCATTGAGCTGGTAACAGGACTTGAAATGCCGTGTCAGCTCAGCTCGTCTGGTCAGGGAGCTCAGCTGCTGGAGGAAAATAAAACTGTTCAGTTCCGGCCGCCCTCCAATCAGTCACAGGGGTAATGGTGTTTGGCTTCAGTCAGGTTGTATGTCAGCAAGTATACATCTCTTAGACAGCCCCTAAGAGTGCCTTAAGATCATGCTTATTGTTTTATATAGATAGGGGTCGGATGCTGATAAATGATGGTCATAGGCCCCCGAAATAAATTTTACCACGTTCAGCAGGTAAAGTTAATCTCAATCCTGGAGAATGAAAGAGCCACTTTGATAGAATATTCATTCCATTGACAGTGATGGGACATTTTTCCTCTGTGAACGTCTGGTGTGGAGCATATGCGAGTAGATACCCTCTCCTCCCCACTCCCCCAGCCCCAGTGGTATGAAGTCCACCTGCAGAAAAAGAGACCTCGGGAACAATCTGAGAGATTGCCGAAGATGGAACTTGAAAAGACCGACTTTGGTTGAAGAAGCTCTCCAGGGAACGGAACATACCGTAGCTCTACCCTTCGTTGGTCCAAGTGACGCAGGAATCAGATAAAGAATTAAAGAACCACTGGCTGTTGCATTCAATTATTTATGCCCTATCTTTAGTCCAAAAAAGGGCTTGAAGCAGCATTAAGCACTAAGTCATGGATGGAAAATACATGGCACAAAGGTTGCCATCCTCTCCCAAGTCTGTCAAATATCCATGATCAGCCACAGAACCCTTTTCCCGTGGAGCCCAAATGAAGCTCAGAATCTCAGCCCAGTGTTACACAGGTGTTCAAATTAAAACGGGTTTGCCACCATCCCCCTAGGTCCTGAAAATCCAGAAACCTGCCTTCAATCTTTCAAAGAAATAGAGTCCTCTGAAAATTTCCCAAAGGGCAGTGAGAGGGTGTTTCCAGTACTAGAACCTGTGAAAAACAGAGCCCGTTTGCGGATCCCTCAAAGACAACCCATCTGTGAGAGATTTTTCTTGGGAATGAGGCATGAAGCCCAGCAGAAACGGGGCACTGTGCTCTTCATTGGAGACATGAGGCTTTTTTTCCAAAGGATTGAATCTTATCTCCAGGCCAAGACTCAGCGAGACTCATGGATCTGAGTCATGTGCCTCCAAGAGCCCCTCAGAGCTCATCTTCATTAGAAACTCTTACGAAGTGTGAGAGGGGAGGAGGGAAGCGTGCTGGAAGGATGCTAGGGAAGGATGCTAACCGCGGAGTAGTGGCAGCGTGCTCAGCGTGTGGCTGACGTGCTTGAAGTGCCCAACCCTTCCCCACCCTTCAGCCCTCGTTAGATCTGCTGTAGGAGCTGCGACTTGCTGCATCTCCCTCGTCGACTGCTTCGTTTATCAGACTGGATTCCTCCAACATTATGACTCAGAGTTTGCTTGGGGGTGAAAAAAAATAAACTAATTTCTCATTTTCTTAATTTAGGGAGAGTAAGTCTTTGTTTTATTAACTTGTTCACCTTGTTGTTGCCTCCTTTCTTGAGGACAGGGTGTTGCTCACATCTCTCAGTATCTCAGGGATGGCCAGCACCCAATCCAGGAAAACCGGTGAATACATCCCTCAGCGTCTCCCGTTCAGAGCCTGCTGTCTGGATTTTTATCATAGTGCACATTAAGTAGGCCAATTGCTGCATGTAGGGCAAAGTATGTATTTATACTAAGTTCATGTTCTCTTCAACTTAAAAAAAAAAGAGGAAGAGAAAGAAAACCCAAATGATTAGACTGTCACAGAATTTGAAAAATCAATTTAAAGTGTTTTGATTCACAATTATTCTGTAAGCACAAGTCTTTTTTATTAATAAAAATGTGCTCTATGGTGTTCCAACAAGACAAATGTACTCCAGCATATAAAGTTAAAGGAAAGGCTGTTCTGAATTAGTCTCAACTACAGACTTTTTTTTAAATGCCTTTAAAAATTTTTTTTTAAATAATGAAAATTAATCCTTAATGAAGTCCTGCCAAATAGAGGTCCTAGAGGGCCTTCCTTTGATGAATAAATTAAGGATTTTTAATTCACTGATTTAATGGTTTCCTTGCCACTTCTTAAAAGAAGGAGTTGGCATCTAATGCAACATCACATCAACTGTAGCGCTCAGCACGTGGCTTGAACAAAGCTGACGCTCATGAACTAGCCACTAAGTAGACAAATGTGCTTGTAAGGGGTTTGAAAACAATTTGCTCCCTTGAGTAAACATTTCTTCCATATTTTTCATTTTATGATGTAATTGTGACTTTTTTTAGCCACTACAAAGTTCAGTTTCAGTCCAGTCCGTGAAAGAGAGATTATGAATTCCATATAAGTGGGATCCAAATTCACACCATTTTACTCAACTTTAAAATGTGGCACTATGAATTGAGAGCTTTTAAAATATACTTGCCTTTCACATAGTAATTTCACTTTTAGGAATAGTAAATAATAATGGATTATATAAAGATTCAAATAAAAGAATGTTCATTACTTGGAAGCAACCTAAATGGCCAAGTATACACTCAGTGGAATAATATTCAGCCTTTAAAAATGGTCTTGTGGATAATAGTGACTTGGAAAGATAATATATTACGAAGATTTTTTTTTTTTAAATCAGGCTAAAAAGGACCCAGCAGAGATTGGGAGATTAGCTACCTAGAGGCAGATTGAGCAATGGATCAAGAGAATCAGGTTCCTCACCATCAGAGAAGAGAGTTACAAATAGAAAAAGAGGGAAAGTTAGAATTCACCCTGCAGTATTGGACTGGAATTGAAGGCATTAGTGTGAATTTATGGGTTTCAGGATGCAAAATATAAAACCAAAATGTGAATATAAATATACACATACTACATACATGTATGTTTCATGACCCTGCCCACCCCGTGTATCTGGGAGCACCAGCACGCCGGTGGCTGTGAGCACGCCAGTTTGTACCTCGTGAAAGAGCTCTCCATTAGAAAGAACCTCCATTAAGCAGTGGCCAAAACAGCTCAGCTGAGGCAGCGTTAGACTGAAGAAGAAGGAACCTGCATTACAAAGAACCAGGAGAAACGGCTGATTCAGGGGTGGGAAAGGGAAAGGGCACACTATGCCTGGAACACCTCGTTCCAGAAAGTAAGGCAGTGCTCAGAGAGCAGTGTGGACATGTCAGTAGGACACGGAAGCTACCTTTCAGGGGCTCCCACTGGCTAAATACAGGATAATTTAATGGTCAGAATAATAAATGATAGTGATAGAAATAAATAATAGTAGAAAACAATAGAAATCCATGGATCCACACTGACATAAATGAATGAAGAAAAATCTCTTCTTTATAATAAAACATCAATTTAGAAATGTAGAAGAAATAATGGATTTAGAAATCACCATTTGGTAGCTATCATAGTAATAATAAACTTAGTTAAGAAACATCAATGCATGCTAAAGCTAGTGGAAAAGAGTTGTTTGAAGAATGGGATAGATAGATAGACAGACAGACAGTCAGTCAGTCAGTCTCAGAGTATCTCCACACAAAATATTTACTAATTACAAAGGAAAAGCAAGTAGTTTTATAGGGAAAAACTTGGCATACACTACCTACCAGTGACAAAAGTTAACATCACCCATAGTGGACAAATCAAATAGTGTGTCATCTTACAAAATGCACTAAGAGAGCACATCCTTTTGTGATCTTCCTGCCCCTCAGATGCATCAGCTGAATCTAATGCTGAGGAAACATCAGACTAAACCAGATAGAGGGACCGTTGACAGAAGGACTAACCTGTAATCTTCAAATATGTCAAGGTCATAAAAGTCAAGTTAAGACTGAGGAATTGTCCCACAGCGAAGGAAATTAAAAAGACTTGACAATTAAGAGTAGCCTCTACTTCTGGATTGGATCCCTTTGCTTAAAGAACATTTATTGGTGAGCTTAAGGAGTTCTTTGTATTGTACTTTCAAAATTTCTCAAAGTTTGAAATCATGTCAAAATTAAAAATCAGGATACAATACAGTATGTAAGCTATAATCCCATTTTGTAGAAGTTGTACATCATAATATACATGATACAAAGAGACGGATCAAAAAATATACATCAAAATACGGTAATCACTGAGCAATGGGGCTCTTTATACTTTGATTTTTTATCTGTTTTCATCTATATTTTGTAATTGTTTAAAAAATGAATATATATTATCTTTGCAATGCAAGAAATTATTTTTGCTTTTTAGTATTCATGCACTTTAGTAATTTCCAGTCTCAAACTGGTAAGATAATGTTGTAAAGCATAACTGCTTTATTTGTAATTCAGTTAGCATCCATCATATATAATTTTTCACTTCCAAGTCACTGAAGATTGTATTTTATTCCTAAAATGTGGAAAATAGTCATATTTTGGAAATGCTGTCCATCTTTTCTCTTTAGTATATTACCTGTTGCTCCTTGATCTTATTCCTGAAAAATAATCTGCTGTAATTGAATCACTTCCTTTCTAATTTTTACAATAGAACATTTTAAACAGACTAACTCTTCTAAATACTACTTATCTGGATTGTAAGAAAAATACTAAAATAACTGTCTTTTGCTAGTGTGAATTTCAACATCTTTTTATTGCTTTTCTTAATTCATTCAGGATCATGTTATGACTGTAAACATCATTGTTAAGGAATAATTAGAAATACTGATAAGACTAAAAGAATTAGTACTATTGCCAGAGTACACAGTATCTCTTGTCTAGCAAATCCTTGCTAAAAGAATTTGAGATTCTTGTTAATTTGTTTCATTGAAATGAAATGTGTTCAACATTCCTATCATTTGCAAAGGTCAAGTGCTTATAGTGTGGGTCTGGGATCTCAGAACAAGAACCTTGCAAACTTTATATGTGAGATTCTTCATCAGATTTTGATTAAATCTGGAGTTATGGTCCTTGTGCGCTTAACGTATAGAACACAGCACTGAAAATGTACAGTAAGTGCACTTTCTTGCCTGAAAACTTAAAAAAAAAAAAATACCTGGATAGTTTAGCTGAAAAGAAAGTAAACAGTGGGCCTTTGCAACCTTTTAAACCCAGAGGAACACACATATCTCCAATTAACTGAAACAAAATTCCCAGCATGCTTTGAGTGAAGAAGATATTCTTCAATCATGTCATTGGTTTTTGGTTTTGGTTTTGGTTTTCTTTTGTAATTGAAGTATAGTCAGTTTACAATGTTGTTGTCAGTTTCTGGTATATGGCATCATGTTTCAGTCATACCTATACATACATACATTGCTTTTCATGTTCTTTTTCATGATAGGTTACTACAAGATATTGAATGTAGTTCCCTGTGCTTGTTGTTTATCTGGTTTTGTGAGGATTTTGTGTTTCCCATTGTAAGATATATTCTGCCAAAGTTCAGTAGGTATTCCGTGAGAACTGTTCTGTAAGTAGATGTAGTCTCTGATGTAATTGTGGGAGAGGGTGAGCACCGCGTCCTTCCACTCCACCATCTTGGCAGTCTCTGCATGTCATTGTATTTTGGCAGGTAATTTTAATACATAAATCAGAATAGTATATCATGTGGCCAGAAGTTTCTAACAGCAGAACTGAGTTTAACACCCCCTCTCTGCATAGGTCTACACAGCACACTCTACCTTACTTACTAGATCTATAAAACAGAATTAGTATTACCTTGTGCAGTGGGAGAACCAGCTGAGCTTCGCTTGTGGAAATTAAGTTATATAATATATGTAATCTCATAACCCAATAACATCTCTACTACACTATAGCTATTCCTCAAGGGAAAGTCTCAGTCAGAGAAGGATGCTAAGTGAATGAAATGGGTCTTACAAATACCGAGGGCAGTAGCAAATTAAAATGGTTAATGTAAAGGTTATGTTTAAAATTAGGATTATTTTAGCTGCAAACGTAGAAAACTTACCTGAACGTGGCTTAAATAAATGAGCATTGACTATTTTACATGAAAGAGGTCTAAGAGCAGAGGCTGCAGGGAAGGTTAGGTCAGTACCTCAACAGTGACATCCATGACCAGGCTCTGCCGTAATGCTTACTTAGTTCTATTCCATGTGTTGTCTTCCATTCTCAGACTCATCCCCTCATTGTCACAAGGTGGCTGCTACTACTCTAGACATCACGGTAGTAACCATGTCTGGAGGCAGAAAGGGCAATGCTTCTCTTTTTTTCAGGGAGGAAAACTTTTCACAGAACTTCACCAGTAGACCTCCCCTTGGGTCTACCGGCCAAGACTTACTGGGTCACGTGCCAGTGCCCTGGCCACGAGGAAGGTGGGAAAGTACCTTTCTGACCTTTAGCCTCTGAAATGAGCATCAGCCCTGACAGCAAGAAAGAAATAGGGGAAGATGGAAGGGCTTCTGGGTAGGCAACCAATACTGTCTACTTTACCCTGTCCTTTCTGGTCAGAGTTTTGCTTTTTCTTTCCTTTAAAAAAAAAAATTGCACTTTTTATATAGCTTCAAGTAAGTTTTAAGTAAACCCATTAGATGTATTCATATGCTTTTGAATATGGTGCATTTGTGAGACCTTGTTTCTATGTAATTTTGCAACTATGAGGAGGATGTTTGTAGAAGTCTCCTGTGTTTTCATTGGGCTGAACACCCTAACCCTAATGCTAACCCTCTGTGCTGATAAGATTCCGAACTTATACCTGGGGCTCTACACTTTCATGATAATAATTAACATTTGTATAAGACTTTATAATTGGAAACACTCCCTATTCATGATCATATTTTTCAAACCTTGCTCTGCACATGAAGGCTGTGTTCATTTATTTAAAATGAGCCAGGATGATGCAGAGACTGTAGACCTGGTGCTCCAGTTCTGGACGAGGTGAAAGCCACAGATCGGGCAGTTAAGCTTCAGCCTCTGGAAACACTGTCAACAGCATCTGGGGGCGAGCCACTGGCCTAGTACCCAGGACACAGCTCCAGCCTCAAGGGAGGAAGAATAAGGCCAAGATGAGACTTTAGTCTGAAGGAAAACTTCTGTAATGGGAGGTTAGCAGATAAGGTTTAAATGGGGATCAGGGTAAAAATCCACAAGTAAGACCTGAGACTCAAGAGTATACAGAAAAACCCAACAAGTTCTCAATAAATCTTGATGAAGGAACGAATGAATGAGGTAGCAGACTTGTAGCAAAGGTGATTTAATACTAAGTCATTGCATGTTGATCTTGAAGACCTTAGCATTAGTCCTAGGATCTGGGAGCTGGCTGGATCTATAATTAAGGATCAAATGTACCGTACTGGAAGTGGAAGAAGGAGTGACGGTAATTGGTGCCTTTATTAAGTCAAAGTTTTACTGAGAACAAAAGTTACCGGAGGAGCCCCTTAATTACGCAGATTCTCAGCCACCTCCCTTAGAAATTCTGATTAGGAGGTCTTGTGTAGGACACAAATTTTTAACAAGAATCCTAGGTGGTTCTGATGCTGTGGCCGGTGGAATCATCTTATGTTCCAAATTGAACAGTAAGCCACTTAAGGATCAGCAGCATGCCTTATATTCCTCCTGTATCCCCCACAGAACCTAACCACATGATGTAAATGCTCCTCAAAGTGCACGTCGATCAAAATCTCTCCCATTTTAAATTGGTCAGTTCACTGGAATTGACCACTAAGGATGATGATTGAGTCACCTGTTGAAGAAGTTGAGATTATTCACCAGCTTAATGCTAACTGATTACTCCCATCTTTAAGGTGCTGGACGCTGTAGGGGACACGGAGGTGAGCATTTGAGGTAACCAGTCGGGTAACAGATTTGTACAAAAATGATGTACTAGGAAGAAGAATTTGATGAATGCTGTGATATGGGGAAAAGTGCTCAGAGAGTAAAGTGATTAGGGGAGGTCAGCTCTGCCTTGAAGAACAAGGCTTTCAATAGACCCAAAAAAGAATGGTCATTGCACACAAAGTCATTCACTGCCTTATTCATTCACTCATTCGTTCAACAAATGTTTACTGAGCATCTTGTATATGCCAGACACTGTTCCAGAGGTTAGGGGGACAGCAGGGTTCAAAGCTAAGTCCTTGCTTATATTCTAGGGGAGAGAGGAGACAGTCAATAAACAATAAGTAATGATATATTACGCTGTCCTTGATAAACTCTGATGTTCCATCTCTTGTATGTGGGAGTCACATGAAAGCTGAATTAGGAGGGAGGACAGATGGGGGCATGAGGGCCAGTGAGGAGACCAGGGTAAGAACAGAGGAAGACATGATAAGAATCCAGGCTATAACATGGACAGTAAGGATGGAAAGAAATGGATTCAAGGGGCATTTTAGAGAGAAACTGTCACAAGGGCATCAAAGTGTCCGACTATAAATCACCACAAGTATAATGAGAAGAACAAATGTAAGAAAGTTAACCATTTTCAGAACCTGAAAACCCAGGTCTTGACACCCACCTCCCTGGCTGTCCGTTCTTTTCATCCCTAGAGTAGGGCTCCCCAGACTCCCCTGTTGCCCACGTGGACCTGGAGATCATATGGAGAAATGACAGTAGACAAACAGTGAAATCATAAAAAAGACTGGAGAAGATCTTTTGTATTTATATGGAACAGTCTCTAAGATGTATCATTAAATGCAGAACCATGTGCCTAGCATACCACAATTTCTCTTTAAAAGGGTAGGGAAAGGATGTGTTCATTTCCGTAATATGCAAAATTAGCTCTAAAGAAATAGATAACGTTACAAACCTGTGAAACGAAATATCACAAGAAACTGGTAACGTTAGCTGCCTGTGGGAAAGGTAGCTGGGAGAATGGGGGACAAAGGTGACAGTGGAGAGCTTTTATAATATACCCTTTGGACTTTAAAATTTTTTTCATTTGTGAATATATTGTCAATTTAAAAAATAAATAATATAGTTTAATCTTAAGACATTAAAAGTAAAGAAGAATATTGTAAAATACCTAGCTTGTGGCTGGCCATTAGATATCAGCCGTAGATAAATTATCTATCACTGCTGTGAGTACTGATGTCAGGCAGCTTGCTTTTCTCCCCAAATATTAACCTTGCTCCCTCTGGTGGTGATGCCAAGGACTTGCACTAAGCAGGAGAATACAAATCGAAACATTGAATTCATGAGTAAATGAGAAGTAGACTGGATACATAACTTTATCTTCCATAAGATAAGCCGGTGCCTTTTCAAGGTAGCTTTCAACTTGGAAAGACTGGCTCCTCCATGCTTCCCCAAGACACACAAGGAGTTAAGAATAGATGTGATCACAGTGACCAGAGTATGTAGCTCCGTTTACACAGACTTGTGGATGCATCTTATAAAACTTCAGGACAGTACATCTTAAAATAGATAACCTAGAAATAAAGGTACAAATATTGTCCTTTGATCAAGGCAACTCAACCACAAGCATGATTTGTAATGAAGATGAATAATTCTGAAAACTTCCACAATTGATGATGTCCAAGGAGGCTGTTCCATTCTGTACTGGCTGATGTTTGTCTTGCTGGAGGAGTGATGTTGCTCGTCAGAGTTTTCCTACTGTGAGCCCCAGTGAAACCTCTGGAACATTAAATCCCATTAGCACCAGCCCCCTGGATGGAGAACTGATTTAATTGGGAGTCAACACACATTTTATATCTCTTTGGGAGAAAAATCTCAGGACTTGGGTGCGATGAACAGAAAAGGCTCCGTATGGCACTGTGAGGAATAATTATACTATAAATTTCATCCTTGTTTGCAAAATGAGAAATATCTTTTTTTAAAAAAATGCAGTCTACTCCCCACCCCCCAACTTTATCTGTCTAGGTAAATATAATTAGGTAATGGATGATGATTTGTTGGCATTTTATTTCTTGTGTTTGCAAGGGCATTAACAGTGATCATAAAGCTCACAACAAATATGGTCGCTTTCTGATTTTCAGAGGCGAGAACGTGACTTTTGAGAATCAGATGGGCCAGAAGCGGGCATTCTTGCAAATTAACTCTTCCTGCATTCTGAACAGGATCAGGGAGACTTTTGTCTTAGCTGATTTGCATGCGCTAATTGCTAATTCTGAGTAAATGTGGAGTGATCACCTACACAATTACATTCATAAATTAATATTTTTACTCCACAGTTATTTACACACAGGAAGAAACAGTACAAATAATTTTAAGGCTGTGTCTACACTTACATAATGAAGTGGTTAATTAAAGTAATGAGCTAGTTAATGACAAGCCTAGAGATTTTTCATGAAATATCCATATAAGGGAGGAAGAAATGTCTTTGGCTGAATAATTCTCTTAATTGCCTCAACATTTGATTTCACTTTCCACGTGCAGATACATGCCCTAAATGATACTTTGGTTATGAATCTAAATTATCTTTTGATTTCTCATGAGTGGTAAGGATGCCAAGGCTAACTGCCAAGGTAACAGGATTAAACTAAACCAGAGGTGTCACGCAGAAGGGAGATAGCCCCAACCTGAAAGATCAGACTGGACGCAGGCTGATTTCAGGCAAGTAGGTGGCACTGAATACACAGAAACAGAGGCTGAGCTGGGACTAGAGTAGATCAGCCATCGACTGTCAATACCTTGGGGCTCCTTTATCAGGGTGATCCACCCCAATTTTAGAGGAACCCATCCTTTTGCAATCTCTTAATCCTTTAGTCCAAAAGACCTCTGACCTCCATGTGGGAGACCAAATTTCCTCTAACTGTTTGCTTCACATGTGGAATCGAGGGGGCTGCCACAGACCCGAATCATCTGGGTTTGGACAACCACCTCATTCCTTAGGGAAAAGATCTAGCCTTTTCCCTATTTCAGCGAAGAGCACACCATCCACCCAGCTGCCCAGAGCAGACTTCTAGCGGTCACCCTCGTTTCTTTGCTTTCCCTCGTGTCGGTCTGAGCTACCATCATCTCTGATCATTGCAACAGCCTCTTCATGGTCTCCCTGCCTCCACTCTGGCTCCCCTCAGCCACACCACTGATCCCCAAAGCCTATTCTCAGTGCAGCAACCAGTATAGTTCTTTAAAATGTGCATCATACTATATCAGTCCTCTGCTCAAAACCTTGTGATAGCTAGGGCTGAAGCCATGGACATTCTCTGGATCTGAAAGCCTATAGAAGAGATAGGAGTTCAGCTTTGGTGAGATAACAGGGAGAAAAGCAGGTGGGGAACTAAAGCCCCTCTCACTGCTTGAAGCCATGACTAGGGGTGGAGCTGTCAAGTTCAAGGGTGCTTTGGCCCAGGAATATGATTTATGAGAAAATCAGCATCTATAGAGGTGAGGGAACACAGACACAGCCCCTTGACTTGGACCTGACGCAATATTAATAATGTTAATAATATCCCCTAGGATGGGAGATGGGAGCAGTTGCCACTACACTGAGTTCTAGCCTGAGGTCTCTAGAGGAGACCATGTGAAGGCAACTGTAACATCACTAGACAGCAGGAGGTCAGCACAGAGAGAGAGAGAAACTCCCCCCTCGCCTGAATCTGAAAATCTAAATTCTAAAACATAGGAAGAAAACTAATTCTAAGAAAGGGAACAAAACAAAACTATGGTCAAAAAACAAATTTACTTGAGATAAAAGGAAAAAAAAAAATTTTAATGTAACAAATGGAGTTTGTTTCCACAAAGAAACAAAATTTCATTTGAAATTTTTAAAAATTATAGAATAGGTTAAAAAACAAAATGTGTAGCTAATAAAGCAAACTAATTAGAAAGGGTTCAAGTGAAATATTATACTGATTTGACTTTTTGAAAAATCAGTAGAAAGAACAAACTCTGGGTAAAAGTGTTGAAGAGAGAATTACTGAACTGGAAGAGAAAACTGGGGGATTCTGTCAGCCTGAAGCACTATAAAAATATAAGCAGTTAATGTACATGGAGTGTAAGTTGTTTTGGACATAATTCCATTATGTTTCAGGAAAAAAAGATTGAAAAGAATATAGGAGAAGCAGCATTTGAAAAAAATAGAATTGTGTAAAATTTAAGAAAGGCAAAAGTCCTGAAATTGAAAATGTACTCTAGAAACCAACAGGAAAATAAATTAAATACACACTTAGCCTTGTCCTAGTGAATTGGAAAATGTCACTGTTAAAGAGAAACTTTAAATGTTATCAAGGAGGGGAAAGCATTACTTACAGAAGGAGTACCATTAAACTAATAGCCAACTTCAGTCTTCAGACACCAGAAGGCAATGGGAAGTAGCTGCAAATGTGAGAATTCCACACAAGTCTGACCTGTAATTTAAGAGTAAGAATAAAATAAAGACATTTTGTGGCAACTAAAAGTGTTTACCAGTTACTAACTCTCAAATAAAAATAATTCCTAAAGAATCTTGTCAAATAACAATATAATCAATGTCAAATAATAAATAATCTTGTCAAAGAGAAAAGTGAACTCAGAGGAAATAAGTAAGACATAATAAACAGTGAGCATTGAAATTAGGTTGGTTTTAAATGTTACTTAATTTAAATAACTATTTAGTGCATATAGTAGATAGAATTATAAGATGGCCCAAGATTCTTCCTCCCTAATATATACACCTTGCCTCGTTCCTATCCTTGAGTGTGAATGGGGCATCACAACCATGATTAGGTTATGTTTTGTAGAATAGTTAACTCTAAAGAAAATGGATTAATCTGGGTGAACCAGACCTAATCCAATGAGCCCTTAAATGGAATTGGTCACTCCTTAGAAATATTTGAAGCATGAGAAGGATTTGATGGAAGATTATTGTCTTTGAAGATAAAGAGGGTCACCTGTCAGGGGATGAGAATGGCTGAGAGGAACTGAAAGCATTTCTCCTAGTTGTTAGCCTGTGAGAAATGGGAACCTGGGTCCTACAGCCACAAGGAATTGAATTCTCCGCATAAGCCTGGAACAGGGCCCCAGTTCCAGATTGGTATGTAGCCCAGCCAATACCTTGATTTTACCTTTGAGATCTTAAGCAGAGAACTCTGTCACACTGTGCCCAGATCTCTGACCTACAGAACCCTGAACATGTCAAAGAGCATTATTGTTTTAAACCACCAAATCTGTGGTCATTTGTTTTGCAGCAACAGAAAATTGTTTTCAGTAGCTTAGTTCGATGGCTGTAATGAGGACTGATTGTAGCAGCACAAGTCTAGAGGACACAAAACCAGTTAGAAATTGCTGTCGTAATCTAGAATGAGGTGATACCAGAAAGAAAAACCCAGTTCCAGCCTGTGAAGGAAGAATTGTTTAGACTTGGGGTCCACAAAAACACACAGGGATAGTTACCTGCTATCGCAGTGATTAATTTGGAATCAATCATGAACTTTCTTTTGATATCATTCATGCTATTAGCAGATAGAGTAAGGGTTCCCCAGAGAAAGAGAACCAGGCATGTGCCATTTTTGGCCGAAGCCAGTTTGTGATCTAAGCCTGGCCACGGTGCTTGTTCAGCAATGAATGATCTCAAGGGAATAAAAGAATGCAGGGACAGGCAGCTGTTACCAGGAAGAGAAGTAACAGGAGCAAAGAGAGTGTATCAGTTGCAAAGACTCCCAGTTCTGTTTCAATGGTAGAGATTAGCCTGAAGCTTCAACCATCAGCTCAGCTGGAACCTAAGGAATGATGATGTTGACCTTTTCTCACACTTGTGATGTCAGTCAACTAAAGCTTCGACTCTGTCAGCCACCCAAGCCCCTTCATGAATATGCGTGTACCCTTAGCTTAAAAGTTCCCCGGTTTTGCTATTCAGGGAGACACTGCTTTAGGAAAGATCCCTAGTGTTTTGTTTTGTTTTGTTTTGTTTTGTTTTGTTTTGTTTTTAGTTGCTACAAGTAATAAATCCTTCTTTGACTTGAGTATTTCTTTTGGCTCAACACCTACCAAGAGGCAAACCCAATTTTCAGGTAACAGTGCTACCATATTGGACTACTATTCCATTTGATTTTTATGTGTTTGTATTAGCTTCTCAAGTAGAGGAAAAGTTCCTTGTGGACTGAATTCGCCCACGGAATCATATGTCATAGGTATGAAATGATTTAATAAAATTGCAGCATGCTTTACCACCTGTTAGACTGGCTCAAATCAGAACAAGCTGACAATATCAAGTGCTGACAAGGATGCAGAGCAACAGTAACTGGCATGCATTCATTGCAGGGGGAATGAAAAATGGTATAAGCTGTTACGGAACCCAAGTTGGCATGCCCAACACACAGTGAGCCCAAATATACAGAAATTATCAGAGTTGAAGCAGAGAGACGTTTATTGCAGGGGCCAAGCAAAGAGGACAGGCGGCTTGAGCTCAAAAAACACAAACTCCATGATAGTTTTCAGGGAAGAATTTTTAAAGACAAATTTGGGATGAGGGCTGCAGGATGCAAGACTTTCTTCTGATTGGTTGGGGGTGACGTAACAGGGTGGTGTTCCAGGAATCTCGGTCATCAGCCTTCTGGTTTCAACCAGTCTGGGGTTTGTGTGCTTCTGGTCATTATGTAGTCACCATCTTAGTTCCTTCAGAACAACTCAGATATACTGTCAGATTGTTATCTGTATCTCTTCAGGAGGAGTTAGGAGTCCTGTGACTCTATTGTCCTAATCTTAACTGCTTGAACCTGCCCTTTGGAACGCTTTGAGGAAGGCTTAGAAAACTAAAGCCTTTTTCTTTTTCTGCAAACAAGAAGCGGGGGACGAAGGGGGGCTTTTGTACCCAGGAGGGCTCAGCAGGGTCCTGCTTGATTTCATAGCTACTTTGGAAAACAGTTTGGCAGTTTCTTGTAAAGTTAAACATACACTTACCATAAATTCCACTGAAGGGAAAATAAAGACATATATACACACAAAACCCTGACTTAAATGTTTATAGTCGCTTTATTCAAAATTACCACAAAAAAAGAAAGAAAGAAAGAAAGAGCCCAAATATTCATCAACTGATGGATAAATGATGGCACAGCCATGCAGTGGAACACCACCCAGCGAGAACCCCCTGCTGATACATGCAGTAACAGGGACAAGTCTCAAAAAGCATTATACTAAGCAAAAGAAGCCCAACCCAGAAGACTGCATGCTGATTGACTCTGTTTATGGGACTTTCTCACAACGGCAGAACTATAGGACAGAGAATGTGTCAGTGGTTACCAGGGCCTAGGGTGGGGGTGGGTAAAAGTGATCGTCTCAGGGTCATTGTGGGCACAACGGGGACCAGTTGTTCAGTGACATGGTGACGCACGCAGGTTGGTAAAAGAATTTACCAGAGATAAAGTATGGGACTAGAAAGGAGTTTATTGGGGGTGCACGGTCATAGCAGTGGGCCACGCAGACAAGAGGTGCATGTGTGGGCCCCGAGGGCCAGTTGTTGGGGTGTTTTATAAGGTGGGGTCACAAGATGCCTGATGGGCTTGTGCACAAGTCTCTGATTGGCTGCAGGTGAGGTAAGAGGTTTAGGGTCCGTGAAGGGCGGTGGGGTTTGACTCTGATAAGATGGGCTGGAACAAGCCTGCCTGTGCCATTGTGAGATAAGGCATTACCCAGGGCTATTAGTTTGTTAGGGCAAACTTGCCCCATAAAGAATTTCAGACATCTGAGAGCCCAGGAATGGGGGTCATTGGACTTTGAAGGACGTCAGTTGACCCGACAAAGAGAATAGACATATTCTGTACTTCGTGGTGGTGGTTACAAGTCTGTATATGTGTCAGATTCATAGGACTGTGTATCTAAATGGGGTGGATTTTAATATAAGTAAATTATAGCCTGATAAGCCTGACTTAAAAAGAAAGAAAATTAAAATTTTACTGCGATAAGCACTCTGCAGGACCTTCACTCTCTGTCTGGTGAAACAGGCCCCCATTCAGAGCTTTTCAAGGCTGGATGTAAAGCATAGCATGTGTGAAGTTAAATCCATATTTTATGGCAAGACAAGAAAAATGTAAACATAAAAAATTTGTCCCTGCCCTTCGGCCTCGTCTCTCCCCACTACTGTGCATTGTATACGTGCGTTATACATCGACCAAACCTCCCCCAGCGGCAGGAATGCCTGCTCAGCCACCAACTGTACCACTCCCCTGGCATCAGTAAGACAACTCCTTAAAAGATAACATTGCTTCTTGATCCTGTAAGGGGTCCCATGATCCACCATGATGGTGCTCAGATCTGGATTGTGTAGAATGTCAATAATACGTCATTTCATGTACAGCCCTCTGTCTCAAAAACCTTACATAACTGTGCCTGGACCTCCAATGGGCAGAACAGTTCTCAGAGCTTTCTGAGAGGCTCTTCCCAGGTTGTAATCCTCGAATGCAGCTCAAATAAAATTTTTCATTTATTTCTTAGGTCAACTGATTAATTTTTTTGTGGACGTATGTATTATCCTCTTCCCAGCTCCCCACCCTGCCCCAACTTCAGCACAAAATATATATGAATTAAAATAAGTAAAATAATTTATTTTTACACAGAGAAATCTGACAAAAACAATAGTGGTTGTACTGAGGGGGAATGAAGAAAAGAAAGTATTTCAACAGGTCATGTTCAAGGTGATGATAAGGTCTGAAAGTAAGGAGAGGCTGCCAAGCCCGGACAGCATGTTTAATCTAATGTGTACCGGGGCTCCTGCTCTGGTTTTAGCACCAACTGTTAGCATTCTGCCATCCTCCACTCTCTTTGGCACCGCGTAGCAGCTGCTGCTTAAATCCTGTATGATAGTAAGCACTCCAAAAACAGAACTCTCTGCAGTTTTAACCCCAACTTGCCCCGTCTGAGGTCTCTGCCTCTAGGCTCTCACAGGTGTCTATGGTGGCCTAAGTCCTAGGAAGGCCTTTGCAGCATTTCTGTTCTCATACCTCTACTGGCATAAAATGCAGGCATAGCTGGTAATTTCCTATTTTCATGTGACCTGACTTGAATGTAATTTCTGTATAAACAGAAGGAGTGAACTATTACAAGATCCACCTCTAGCCTTAGGGAAGAAGAGGAGGATTTACCCTATTCTTTTCTTGCAACTTCATACACAAGCACACAAAACAGGTACCCGAATGGCACAGTTTAGGAAAGTGTATCAAATGAGAAATTGGTATCATGGTGGGACAGGAAGGAAGGCAGGCTAGCAATACTACTAGGATTAGTGAGAGCATGAATGCTGAGAGGACATTAGAATTGAAAGGAAGAAAAGTTCTGTGTTAGCATGATAGCATCTTATGTTTTCAGAAAGATGTAGGCATTTCTGTTTTATTACATTGGTTATCTTTCTTGAGTTTTATCTTTAAGATAGGGGTCTAAATTTTTTTAAGTGACTAAACAGTTTTTATTCTCTTTGAGAACAGAGGAATTTGAGTTTTAAATGAACAGTATTTCCAATATGTTAAAAGTTAACTACATCCTATGTTCAATATTTTCTTAAATAACAATTGTATGTAACAGGCCATTCTGAAGTATAATAAATGATGTCTTCTAAATTCTAATAATAGCTGGCATTACTTATGACCCTTTCTGTAGCAATAGCCAATAAAAAAGATCATATTTTCAGAATATACATATCATTTTGAAGACCCTAACATTCAGAAGTGAGTCAATTTATTTAATTTATAGGAATATGAAAACCATTCTAGGAATAACATTTTATGATTCTTCTCTCATCAATATCTGATACTCTAAATTTTCTTTTTAAGCATCTCCATTTTCCATTGTCATGTCTGAATTACTTTTATTATTGTATTTTACCTATTTCAATGTCTACTTCTTTTCTTTTATAAATGAATTCACGTGTTGAAGTCAAACCCTTAAGATTTAAAACACACTTTAATTATCATATATCATGTCATTAAGAAAAATCAGATATAGCTCTCTCTAGTAAGAATTATGTTTACATTTATCTCATCATTAAATCTGACATTAAAAATAATCTTTTAAGAGCCATAGAAATGGAAATTACATACAAAAAATTGACTGTATTCTTATTTTATTATTTAAAAATTTTTAACTATTTAAATGATGTTACAACTGTATTTCCAACATTCCCTCTGCTTATTTTACTTAAGAAAACAATGTTACCCATTAAAAAATGTACATGTTGGGGGAGGGTATGGCTCAGTGATAGAGTGTGTGCTTCGCATGCAGGAGGTCCTGGGTTCAATCCCTGGTACCTCCATTAAAAAAAAATTTTAAATTACCTGTAATAGAACCTATACATAAATAAATATGCATAAAATGAATACACATACATATATGCTTATCAGCAGACAAAACTGTAAAATGACTCTGTAAAACTTCTAGTATTAAAAATGCTTCAAATATAGTGATCAGAAAATTATCAGAGCTTTCTTTAGAGAACAGTGTAATTAATTACAGATAAACCCTGACTGGTCGATTAAGTCCACAAAAATTTTCTTCTGGTTTTCATTCATCATTTATGTTTTCCCATTAACCATTTTATAACAAATCAGAAAAATAAATCCAGTTTGTTAAGATCCCAGTATTATGCCTATTTACAGTGTCTTATTTTAGCCCCCAGACAAAAGACTCACACAGTTGCCTTCTATTTGAATGGATATGGAGAGAAATAAAAGAGAAAGAGAAATAAAGCTTTGTATAAACTTACTACACATCAATCAATCAATCAAACCAGTGGAATCTTAAAGAATAAATAAATGAAAGAAGGAAACAGTGGGAGCATTTGATCAAGATGGCTTTGGGAAGAGCAGAGGCCATAAATTAAAAAAATAAAACCTTAAAAAAAAAGAAATATGGCTTTGTTTCATAAATATCATCTAAAAAGTTAGTTTATGGTCCATGATTAAATATTTGACACTCATAAAGAAATTGCATGATATGCTTTTGAATTACTGTATATTGTTAATTGCATTAAACCTTTAAGTTTTCATTCCCGTAATTTTATTTATTTTTTGAGCATCTGAAACCCTTTGCTGGAAAAGCATTGCTATTTACTATCCATAATTATTTTCAATTCTCACCCATTCATTCAATTACTTTTTCCCTTCGAGTAGTTTATCTTAATTTATCATCTTCACTCTTCTCATAATACATTTCATACTGTCTGTTATAAATTTTGTATTTCTGTAGACTAAATAAAATTATTCTTGCCCTAGTAACCTAAATATGTTACAAGATTAGATATTACTAAATGTGTTTCAGAATTTGTAGGATGTGATATCAGAGACAGAAATTGATACCAAGGTTTAAGATTTTCAGTGGAAAGTTTTATGACACTATATTCTGGTCCCAATTTATGGCATAGAAACTTAGAGCAAAATAACCCAATGCATATGCAGATCAACAGATAACCAAGCCTGACATATACACATTATTTCTTGTGAACGTGTCTCATCTCCTTTATTAGATGATTAGCCTTTCAAGGACAGAGGCAAAATAATTCCCCAGCATCTAGCATATGCCTAGAAAATATTAAGAAATAAATGTTTGAATTGTTTTGTAAGCCCAGTGAATCTTGCTGTGTATATTTATTTATCCCGAAACAAAATGTAACACCATTTAAGATGTACAGCTACTGAGTTCTTTGCACATCCTATGAGCTCTACACGAGTCTAACAGATCAATTACCTGCATTTTCTACTGTGACTTCCTGAGTGTGCATTTCTTCCCTCTGTCAGTCGTGAGGGTGAGGTGCTTTTGTTGCCCTTTACTTAGATTGTCTGTCCATCTTCACAATATTTTACAAAGCAGAACATTTCTTTTAAACAATTTTTGTTCCCGACTTACCCTTTTTGCTTTTGAGGTTGTTTGACATTTCATGCTGGTAGGTAGAAAAAAGTAAAATTATTTTTAATGTGCAAACGAAATAATGGCCAACAAAAAAAAACTGTTCTCTGCATTGGATAATAGAGTTTTAATGTATTTCTGCTGTCGGGTTGGTGTATTTGTGTGATAATTTTATGTGACAGTGTAATTAAGTTGTAAAACAATTCCCACTTCCTATGTATTTTATCTATTTATCATCATTTATTTCTTTACCTTCTTTTTCTGCAATAAATATTATTGTAAGGAGAGTTAAATAAGTTAAACCAATGCAATTACTTTTACAGATTGAAATTAACTTCATATATCAATTTGTACACATTTATACAAAGTACCTACAACTTGCCCAGGATAAATAAATGTGTTCATTGCAGTATATTTATGATGTCACTGTGGTTTCCATGTTTGCCTTCCTTTTGAGTAATGATCTATATGTTTAAACTTGACATTTTAACAGTATTTTCAAACAATTTCATTCATTATCAAATAACCATTTATTACACTATGGCAATTTCATACCATTTACTGAACCCTTTAGACACTCCTAAACAATGATTTATCAACCGCTATAGAGATTTTAATGCTTATCACAGCAAATATAGACAGTAACATTAAACAGTGACTTGACAAGAGATAAGTAAATTATCTTTTTTTTTTAAATCTTGATGAGTCATGTTTAGCAATCACCACTATGCATTTTATAGTTCCACAAGAAATTAAAAGAAGTGTTTTGGATTATTATGATCATCATCTCTTAAGATGGTTAATTATAAAACCTATACAGACATCAGCCATATAACCTCAAATGTTAATTTTAAAGGAAAGAATGAAGAAAGAGTTATTTCAATGTTTTGGTTGCCGAACTACTTGGTAGCTTTTTGTGTCTGGGCTTCTCAATAGAAGGGACAAAATTCCTGCTCAGAAAATCATCTCTGGGTGACAAGCCTGGAATGAACCAGATGGATCATGATGTGTGAAACCAATGGCTCCTTACAAGAATCCTATCTGCTTGCTGCACACAAGACAGCCGCATCGTCCTCGTGAGGTCTGACGCCACCGTCCTCGCTGGAGCATCCCACAGAAGTTACATAGCTGTAAACTTTCTTAGGGGAGAAAATTTAATTTCTCTACCTGAAGGAGCCAAATCAATGGCAGAATGTTATCTTCCTAGGATCACACAGTTGATCGAGTGAGGACTATAGTCCTCTGAGAATACCGGGAGAAAGTTTAGTTTAAAAACAATTAACAAGGACAGAAAGGGAGGCGAGAGAAACAAGACAAGCTTCCTTTCAAGTAGGATCATTTACATAAAACATTAAACCTGATAAAGGTTTCTGTCAGTGTGTGGGAGGGTCTGTATTTCTTTAGTTATCCACATCCAGAATGAATTAATTTGACACTAATTGCAGCAGGATTAAATTTATTCAATCTCCATAGACTACTCCTTGACTATTAAAATTAAATGAAGATAAAAATGAATTATTCTTTCCTAGATCAAAAATTAAACACCGAACCAATTTATGAGGATGTGGGGGAAGATGGGCAGGGAAGACCACAGCCTGTGAGGGTGTTTTTTTTCCCCCTAAAAATAGATTGAAATGAGGAGCTTATTTTTGGATAGATTTATTAATTTAACAAAAAGATTCCTTATTTAGGAGACCTCTGGGATACCTTTAGAAAATAGACCCTAGGTATAAGAATCTGAAAATAGATACATTTTTATTAATACTTTAAAAATAGGTTGCTATGCCAAGAAATTGGTTTGCTGGAGAATGGCTTTTTTAGTAGTTAAAAAAAATGAATTAAGATCAAAAAGAAGAACAAATTTCAAGTGATTTCATTTCAGCTTGTGTCCTCTGTACATCCAAGTCAAATAAAGAACTGCAGCAAAACTATTACAAGAAGAGATGGTCTCATAAACTAAACTTTGAAGGAGCTCCTCATTTTCAAAATGGTCCTTAAACAAAAATTATAAATTCAAGGCAATTCCTGAGACTCCCTGAAACTCTCATCTTTTTCTTCATTTATTGTTGCCCGTTTCCTAGTCTTAGAGAATGCATGTTGCAGGGGGTGGGGGGGCAGTTCATGCGCGCGCATGCCCACACAGGTATCTACACATTCAGTGGTCAAGTTGGAATTTTAAAGGAAATCTGCTGATTCTGAATTCAAGTCTCTATCTCCTGTGTTGTGCAAACCTGCAAACTGTAAATACCAATATCCCTCGTAAATACTCAGATTTTTTTAAGTATCTTTCCTATCACCTGGCATGGATTTTATGTATGTATTTGGAGTATCTTCTTCTTTAATGCCACTTTTTAAAAGATAGATGATAACCTGTAAGATGTGTAATTTTCAGATATTTGTACTTAAACATCCACTTAACATTTTAGTGAATTCTTAAAATTTAATGAAGTAACAAGCCCTGATTCTGGCAAAATGCTAAATTAGGTAAAATGAGTCTTTGGTACCTTATAAATACTGACAAGGAAACTGAAGTTCTAGGGGGCAGAGGTCACTTGCCCAAGGTCACAGAGTGTAGCAAAATAAGGACTAGACCGCCTCTGGTGATCCCAGCCCTGTCCCAACCTTCCATGTTAGCGTCAGGTTTATGTGTTAAGCCATTCTATGAAAAATAACTGCATTCTAACTTGAATCAGTGTCATAAGCTAATTAAGGAAAGACTAATAATACAAGCTCAGGCATGAGTCATCTTATTCGTTCAAATTCACCACCACACTCTCTCGTATCCCAAACTACACACAAGGAGTATTAGATACGATATTTGTAAATAGTGCCTGGGTAAGTTCATTATAGATGGAATAGTGTCTCACATTTATATATACATAAAGTTCTTTATGTTAACAGGTAATCTGCTGAAGAGTTAGTACTCTAGAATTTCAGAGATTAAGGATCTTTTAAAGATGATAATTCCTGCTAACTTTCTGCCATTTGATCTCTCCCCATTCTATAAATACCTGAAATTAGACAGTGTTCTTTTTTTCAGTAAGTACAGTTTGATGCCTTAGCAATTATATTAAAAGAAAAGTGTTTATCTTTAAGTATTACAAGGGAACCATGCAAAAGAAAAATAATGTTACAATATTAATATTTTCTCCTCAAGTGTACTGAAAATGATTAAAAAGAATTGAATTAGTACATTTTACTTATTTACAGAGTTCCAGTGTTTCAAAATACAAGTAATCACCCAGATTCTTTCAGTTGAAGTAGGTACTTTTAGGAGCTTAAGCATTTTGGTAAATACATTTGTAGAACATTTAGCCCATTGCAGTAGTGAATTAAATGCTACAACATGTTAGTTTTTATATTTGTATTAAATAAAAATGCATTTGCCTTACATAGAGCCATGTTAGCACTTTGTTTTGTTAAACAGAACGAAATTCCCAGTTGACCGAACAATTATTTGTATGTTTTGAAATGTACTTACTTTTTTGAAACAAGTAGAATTATACTTTGACTCTAAAGATGCAGAATAACTTATCAATGCTTTAGTGAATGACAGTGCTGTACCCAGCTTTGTGTTACTCGGGGTGCAGCTACTGTAACTGGCTGCAGGACAGTTCACTTTAGTTAATCACTTCTCACTGATAGTTACCCAGCCCAGAAAGAATTTAAAAAGCATTATAACTGTGTTACCGAGCTCAGGTCTGTATTACCGAGCTCAGGTTCTGCTCCAAAATCAGAACTCAAGAGGGAAGTGTTGGTAGAAATGGAAAATGTCACTTTTAATCAGAAAGCTAGCCATCTGGGGACAAGGAGGACTCATGTCCCCAGAAACCAACTCTGAACTGTCTTCTTGGCCATGAAAGTTTTTTAAAAGAAAAGGAAATTAATCTCAGTTAATCACGCGGATAGGAAATCAAACTCATAGTCATTTCCCACTACATACAGGCTTGTCTGCTCCTTGTGATCTTTCTTTAGATGAGATCTCATTCACACAGTTTGTTTGCAAGATTACTAAAGGGGAAGCTAGGGAAGAGATCTGGTCATCTTTTAATTCTTATATTTTTACTTTTTTGATCTAGGAAAGAACCAACAGGTTAGGCAAGGTATTGTGTGATCAAAATATCTGAAATTTGTACTTGGAGGAGAGATGAGTACAGCGTGAGGGGTACCTGGTTTAAGGTTAGTTACAGTGTAGCTTTGCTGAAGTGACAAGACAAAAGGGACCTTCTGCAGAGAGCTCTTTTATGCAAAGAGCTCTTTCCTGCCAACAGCTGCTAAAATCATCATTCCCAACATCATCAACCCAACAGATTTTTTTTCTTAAATTGGAGGCTACTTCTTATTTATGTATTTCTAAATGTAGATGGTCATACTGCTACTAACATTCTAACATTTCACATCTTAAAAGAGAAGGAAGAGCGAAATCTCCTTCCCTCTTCAAAATTAATCTTAAGTAATAAACAAAGCATGGTAGTACTATGGCTCATACTTTTGCAAAAGCATTAAGTGGGGTGATTTTTTTTTTTTTTTAGCAATCTCTCTTCATGGTGGATGGATCTCTCTCCATCATCTTCTTTCACAACCATGATTTCCAATCTATTTGTTGCTATGATTCTGCGCCATTTTGTGCTTTTATATTATAAAATGTACACCATCAGATAGTTTAAAACTCATATTCGTCATTTCCTTTTGTTTGTTTGGTTTTTTGTTTGTTTTGAGGGTTTTGTTTTGTTTTTTTAATTGAAGTACAGTCAGTTACAATGTGTCAATCTCTGGTGTACAGCACAATGTCCCAGCCACGCATATACATACATATATTCATTTTCATATTTTTTTCATTAAAGGCCATCACAAAACACTGAATATAGTTCCCTGTGCTATACAGAAGAAATTTGTTTTTTATCTTTTTTTATATACAGTGGTTAACCTTTGCAAATCTCAAACTCCCAAATTTATCCCTTCCCACCCCCTTTCCCCCAGTAACCATAAAATTGTTTACTGTGTCTGCAAGTCTGGTTCTGTTTTGTAGGTGAGTTCATTAGTGTCCTCTTTTTTCTTTCTTTTTTTTTTTTTTTTCTAGATTCCACACATGAGTGATATCATATGGTATTTTTCTTTCTCTTTCTGGCTTATTTCACTTAGAATGACGATCTCTAGGTCCATCCATGTTGCTACAAATGGCATTATTTTATTCTTTTTTTACTGCTGAGTAGCATTCCATTGTATAAATGTACACAACTTCCTTATCCAGTCATCTGTCTGTGGACATTGAGGTTGATTCCATGCCTTGGCTGCTGTAAATAATGCTGCTGTGATCATCGGGGTGCATGTATCTTTTTGAATTAGAGTTCCCTCTGGATATATGCCCAGGAGTGGGATTGCTTGATCATATGGTAAGTCTATGTTTTAGTTTTTTAAGGAGTCTCCATACTGTTTTCCATAATGGCTGCACGTATTTATCATTTCTTGTATGACACTGCAGTAACGTCTTCATAGACTTGAATATTGGCTCCAAGCCTGGTTCACAGTATTAGTTTAAGCAGTCTAAGGGAGTGCTAGTCTTTCCTGAGTTCTGCTGGATGCAATGCATACCCCTTACTGTCCCCAACAAACGCAACCAGGTTTAGATCTGAACTCTTATCCTCACATGATTTAACCCATAACCTAGCTATTTTCTGGAATGAGCTGAATCCTTAAAACCCCATGTACTAAAATTCTCCAGTAAATAAGCCTAGTTTTCCTCTTAAATGGCCATCATCTAACTCTGCATGTGGAAATATTTCTTAGAAATGTGTGCTGTTGCTTCCCCGTACGTACCCTGTGGAATCTGGAAGCAACAGTGAAATATAATATATGTATGCTGTCCAATTTGAATTTTCTGAAATCAGGAAGCACAAATTCTCTCTGGAACAATTTCTTTCACTGGTTCACTGTAGAAAAGAAACTTGTCACCCTGCCAAAGACAAAACTGCTCCTGGGTTTGGTTTTGAATTTTATAAAGTGAATAAGTGAAAAATATATACACATTTATTTCAGGCCCAAGTTATGAATAATTAAATGAATATATAATTGTATCTGGTTTTACCCTCAAGCTCAACCAGCAAAGACATCTTCAGCCCATGTAAAAAGGCTACTTGGTTGTTTTTTTTTTTTCAAAAATTCTGAGTACACTGCCAAACATCACTGAATTTATATGCTCATAAGCAAGAATAACAATCCGTCTATAAAATTATACAGTGGAGAGTGCAGCAGCCTTCAAGAGTTTCGTTTAATGTACATTATGCCATCTGAAATTTGAATTTACACAGGCTTTTTCTTAGTGTTGTAGCAAATGTCTTCTTCATCACCTCTCATCTTACCTCGGTTCGAGGTTCTGCTGGGTATGGGGAGCAGGCAGAGCACCTCTTCAGTCAGTTTTGACTCGGTGCTGTAGTTTTGATGTGTGAAGTATAACAAAGTAACATGAATAATGACTTTTTAACTTGAAGTATAGTAGATGTACAATGTTGTGTTCGTTTAACAGGAATAATCTTAACATGCATACGAAAGCATGTATTCAAGTAAGTGGCGTCCCTCTTAAAGTTTTCCTCTTAGGACTCATCCTAATGGGCCTGTCATTGCACAGGACATATTTTGATCTCTTCCTTTGGAGCATAATTATAAAGTAATAATTGATTGCTTTTCCATATTGCTCATTATATTGGCTCAAATAAATTCTTAGTATTTAAAAAAAAAACTCCCTTTTTGCAGGGTAGGGTATAGCTCAGTGCTAGAGCACATGCTTAGTATGCATCAGGTCCTGGGTTCAATCCCCAGTACCTCTGGTAAATAAATAAATCAACCTAATTACCTCCCCCCACCCCAAGAAAAGGCCTGAAAAAAATTTTTTTGATTCCTGTTTTAATCTGGCATTTAACTACTTCTTTTTGTTACCGGCCATTCACACCCACTCCTCCTCCCACTGCTTGAGATCCAGCCATGATGAGCAGCATGAGGTTCCTAGAAACCTCCGTGTATTTGCATATGCCATTTCCTCTGCTCGGAAGATCCTCCTTCTGTTACTAAGCTCGATATCACCTCCTTCAGAAAGTCTTCCTTTCCTGACCCCACCTCCCACTCCTCACCCCCAATCTGTGTAGCTCCCTTCTATTTAGCTGTACCTTGGAAGTGCCAAGATCACCTCAGTCCACCAAACTGTTCACTGTCTTTGTTTGCGCCACTTCCTGGCTAATCTGTGAGCTCCTTGAAGACAAACCTTGTGTCTTTTTCATGTGTACCCTCAGGTCCGAACCCTTAGGACTCACAATATTGTTCAGTAAAGGTTTGTCCAATGATGGTTGGTGAATGGCTAAAAGATGTGTTGTAAGATTTGTGAACAGATACTTCAACACGTGGGTAACCTAAGATGTTAACTCTGAAGGTAACATTTCCTTAATTGAGTCCTAGTCAAGTTCAAGAATTACTGGATTATTCAGTAAATAACATTAGGTGAAATATTTTGTCAGTTTAGTAAAATCAGTTTCCTTACTCCATATCATAAGCATATATATTAAATTCCAGTTGGATTTAATGTTCCTATTTTTTCAAAGAATGAACTGTAGACAACTATGACTGTTTATATAATTTTAGTGTGAGGAGGGCCTATTTAAACATAACACCAAAACCAAAATCCACAAAGGAAAAGGTTGATGTGGCTCTGAACTAATGTATCACTCTCCAAATGAAACTTTCTGCTTAGGGTCTGGAAGCCCCACTTTTTTTCCTTCTGTTGACTTAAAAAAAACAGACAATGTAAAAAATTGTAAGTAGAGTTTATTCAGTGTCTTACTGAGGACTGTAGCCTGGGAGACAGCCTTTCAGGTAGCCCTGAGAAAATGTTTCAAAGAGGTAAAGGGGGAGGTCACTATATATGTGATTTTGGCAGAGGAAGTACATGCAGCCAAACACACATCTTGGTACAAGGTTCACGCCAGTCACTAGGAACACATCTTAGTTAATGCTGTCAGTGCTTTTCTAAATACGGGAAGATGCAAGAATCCAGGTTCGTAAAAAATTTCTCCTGAAAAATAACTATCTGAAGGCCTGTTCTGCCAGTTCCCTCAGAGCACAGAGTGCCTCACTGCTGATCTTTCAGGGTATGTTAGAAGTCAGTACAGTGGCTCATGATTCAATCCTTGTAGAGTTACATGGCTAGCGATATTCTTTACTTGGCACCTCTGAATTATTCTCCAGTTTTAAGAGTCTAAATATCTGCCTGTTCCAGGAGCCACATAGAAAAAAATGAGTGATTGTACCAATACACTGAAGCTTGTCTGACAAGTTTGGAAACAGGGAAAATAGTGTCTTTATCATGCTTTATTCAGGTTAACAACTGGACTCATTGCTTTGAGGTGTTTCACCTAAACTTTAAAGGAAAAAATATTGAGAGTATTATTTGGAAAAGTAACTACTACACTATTTGAAAACAAGTTAGTTCTAGGTTTCTGACGTTTTGGATACTCTGTGAAGTGTGGTTTTTAACTATTAAAAACTGAGCAACCTTAATGTTCAATAAGGAATTGTTAGTGCATAAATTATCCATAATAAAAAAAGTTGGTGTTGAAATATACTTAATGACCTGAAAAGGAGTTCGGGATGTATTTTTTAAATGAAAAGAAAAAATTAGATCATAAACAATTATTAGGTACATTATTTTATTTTTATAAAATGTGTGCTATTTTTATAGTTATATGTGTACAATAATCTGAAAGGACATACGAAAATGTGCTAATAGTGACTATCCTTTTTGCCTTATCTGTAGTTCATTCAACAATAAGAATGGATAATTTATGCGATGGGGATAAAAAGACAAATAGTAGAATGGCTTACTCAAAACCAAATCAAATACTGACCAAGCTTACTAAACAATAAAGTTACTGAAATGAAAAAGGAACTAAAGATTGCAAAAAAAATCACATAATTGTATTATGATTTCAAATGATTTTCTGCCACCCTGTGGAGAATACTACTTATTGCAGGATGTGGAACCATGAAAAATCAGTAACTGAAGATAAAATTGTTTACAGGACCATGGTCCAAGGAGTTGTTTAGCTAAAGCTCTGTTTATCAGTTGATCAGCTTTGTTTGTTCTCTCTGCCAGCTACTTAACAAAATTAGTAGAATAGGAGGAAAATAATAATTTCCAACCTAAATATCATTACAAGATGTCAAGCACTGTTTTAATATATATGTGACTTTTCTCACAAAAACCTTATGAAGTATTATTTTTCCCCCATCTTATAGATGAGACACCGAGAGTCTAACCCCCTGCCAAGAGTGAGTAAATAGTGCCAACGAAATGTAAACCCAGGAGATGCATTTTGGGTTAATGATTTAAAATTTTGAGCTTTTCCGTTCCCCTTAAGCCCCACCATTCCATAATGCATTACACAGATAGATGACTGCTGGGCCTTTGCAGGGATTTAGTGGGTGAGATTTGAGAGGTATCATTGTATTTTCCAAACTGATCTTAGTTCACGTGTTGCTACTCAAAATGTGGCCCACTGACCTGGGCCCTTCAGAGAACTGTTACTGGTCCACAGTGAGACAGGTAGTATAGAAATTGAGAGTTAGTGTTTAGGAAACTCTATGGCAATTTTGCAGGTAATTTTATGGCTATTGACTCTAAAGATAAAATGTTGCTAATATTTTTATTTTGTCTTCCCAAAGCATGGTCCATAACTAATTAGAAATTTTAAAAAACAAATTGATCCTTCCCAACATATAGTTTTGTAAGCAGATAGGGTAGGGGGTCCCCAGATGAAGAGAACTGGATACAGCTTTTTGACAAAAGAGAAGCCATTTGGGGCCTAAGTCATTTTGTGATCCAAGCCTGGCCACGATGCTTGCCCCTAAACCTTGAAACAGTGTCAGTGATAAGGAACTTAAGGGAACAAAATAACAATCGACTGTTATCATGCAAGAAAGGAAGTAATAGCAAAGATAATAAACCAGTTGTAAAGACTCCTAGTTCTGTTTCAGTGGTAGAGATTAAACTGAAGTGCTCAACCATCAAAGATCACCTGGAGCCTAAGGGATGACAATGTTGACCCTTTCGACTTCAATCAACTAAAGCTTGGACTCTGTCCACCTTTGCCCCAATTCTATGCAGAATTCTCTGCTGACGCCCCTTCTTGAATCGGCATGTACCCTTAGCTTAAAAACTTCCCCAGTTTTACTGTTAAGAGAGACACCGCTTTGGGAAAGATCCTCAGTGTTCTCCTTACTTGCTACAAGAAAATCCTTCCTTCTCCTGATCTTTGGCTTGGTTGTCTTTCGGTCTGACATCCAAGAGGTGAACCTAGTTTTCAGGTAACAGTTTAAGTAAAGCAATGTTTTAGAGCTATTGCCACCTCTACTTTTACCCAAATCTAAGGTCTAGCTCCCCAAAGAGACATAGGATATTGTCATCCCCCCCTCCATTTGCATCCATATCTTAATTACCAAGAAAGGCAACACAAAGAATATGAAATAGTTCTTTGAGATTCCAGGGCAGCGGTCCAGCGCAGAGAGGAAATGCCAGTAGCCTCCCAACCAGGAAGGCGCCACCCCACCCCGCACCCGCTGAGCAGCCCCAGGGCGCGGGCAGGGGCGCCTGCGCATGCGTTAGTCCCCCCCCCCCCACAGGACTGAGGGTGCGGGAGGAGGAGGGCTACTAGGTGACGCCACGCCTCCGCTTCCGCTGGCTGCCGGGTCTGGAGGAGGTCGGGATGTTGCCACTTCCGCCGGGTCCGTTCTCTGCATCCGGGTCAGCCGCTGCCGCTGCCGTCGCTGCCGCTGCCGTTGCTGCTGCCGCTGTGGCCGGGGGACTAGCCCGGGTCTCACAGCTGTCGGAGGGGAGCGGGCTCCGCTCGGCACTACCTTCTGCGACCTGGCCGTCAGCCCAACGTCGCCGGGCTGGAGGGGCGAAGAAGACGAGGAGGCCAAGGCTTCCTCCGGGGTAAGTGCGACTGGGGAAGGCTGAGCACGGCGGGTGTGAGCTGGGAACAGGCCTGGGGGGGCGGACGTCTGAGGGGCCCTTACCCGGGACCGTCCGAGGAAGGAAGCCCAGGGCGTTGTCCGTTGTGGCGAGCGCCATAGGAACTGCCTCGAGGCGCTTTCTGGATCCCCGCCCAGCTGAGGCCCCCGCCCTTGCCTGGGCTTCTGCTTGCTTTTGCCATCCTTGCTTCCCCTACCTTCGTCCCACCCCTTTTCCGTTTGTGACGGTTTTGCGCCGCAGGGAACCTGCCTTCTCAGCCCCCTTCACACTCCCCCGTCTGGATACGGTGACTGTGTCAAGTTGATCCCTTTTTTGTCACCAGCGTCGGTCCTTGTGCAGAACAAAGAAACTTGGACGTCTAATGTGCTCCGCACCCTTGGGGAACAGACACGGAAGCGGCGTTTGTAATCACGCTTTAATGGACTTTCCAATGCCCAAAGCCGAATTCTGCGTGGATTCAGACACTACCTTGTACTTAAATACCTGGCAAAAGTGATTTGGGTTTCCTGGGGTGTATCTAGTGTCACTGGAGGTATACTAGATCAACTCAGAAATTTATATGAGTCTATTATGTTGCTTTGAACTTCCCCTCGTCTTCCTGTTCTGGGAGTTCTTTGAGGGCACGGCGTTTGCCATGTTCATCCAGGTAGTCATAGTGTCTTCCATATCGTTAGTGGAATGAAGTGTGTGGTTGCATTTTGGTGTTGCTCTTTTCGTCCTCTTTTTCATTAGGACCTTTATTTCTCCTAATGCTTGATTTTCAAATTAACCGCATTTTATCTCTAAAATTATATAAGAATTTCTGCAATTTGTAAATGGATGTTTCCTCAGAATTGTAACTGAAGTTATCGTATCTAGTTACCCTACAACATATTATCTTGATCTTGCACAGCTTTTCCTTAGTTCCGATCATTTAACGTTTTCTCTAAACTGTATTCTTTTCACAGTCTCCTCTATTGCAGCCTAATATTGTTGGGTTTAGACAGGAAGTATGATAGGTCCACTGCTGCAAACCTGGAGGTTGAACTAGATGAGCATAAGTCAGTGCTATTGTAGTCTTACAGGACTTTAGAAACTATGTGTAAATCTGGCATTACCGGCTTATTCTTTATAAAGTTGCCAGTGAACTGGAGACAGTGTGCTGTATTAGAAACAGTCTTGGTCTAATCTGGGAACCAAGATACAGTGTCATTTGTCTCTATTGTATAAGATAAAATGGGGATAAAAACACCGATGTTTCATATGACACAAAATTTTTGGTTGGAACGTATGAGATGATGAATGTGCAAGTGGTTAGTAAATGTGAGAAGCACTCTTTGGAAAGGTGGTTTTGTTCATTTCATCTGGAGTCATGCTGCTAGAAAGAGCACCAGTGGAGAAAGACACCTAAGAAAGGAAGTGTATGTAAATATTTTGGAATATCCGATAAACTGGTCTTGGCTGACATTGGATCAAAAGATGTCTTGAAGCTTATATTCTCTAAAGCAGAGTGCTAGTATAATATGATGATAGTGATACTCCGAATTTACAACTTTTTATTAAATCTAATTGTAACTCTACAATGAAGTGTTAGAGATCAGTTATTAGACAATCTTAAAGATCTCAGAGCATCTCCAGTATGTTCTGCATACTTATAATATGATAAATGTACCTTTTGTAGGTGGCATAATTATCCTGTGCTTTATTATCTTCACAATTTTGAGAAATGTCAAACCATTGTAATTCTTCTTGAACTTTGTGTTAACATCTCTGATAGAGTATCACATTTAATTGAGGTATATAATTGACATGATATTTTGTTTCAGGTGTACAACATTGAGGTATAATTGACATTGAACTTATTAATTTAAGGTGTACAGCATGAAGATTCGATATTTGTTTATACTGCAAAGTGATCGCCACAATAAGTCTAGTTAATATCCATCACCATTCTTAGTTACACTTTTTTTCTTGTGATGAGAACTTTAAAGATTTACTCTCTTAGCAACTTTGTAATATCTAATACAGTAGTATTAGCTATAGTCACTGTGCTGTGCTGTACATTCCCAGGGCTTTTTTTTAGCTGGAACCCTGTTCCATTTGATCCCCTTCACACATTTAACCTACCTCCCACCCCTCACCACTGGCAACCAGCAGTCTTTTCTCTATGAGCTTGACTTTTTGGGGGGTTTGGTGTTTCTGTTAACTTGTGAGTCAGCAGTATTCTGATTTCCTTCAAAGTGGTTCTGCTTATATTGCTCCTTTCTTGTTTGTTTCCTGTTCCTACAGCTGCTGATGACAATGTGCTTCCAAGAGTAGTCCTCTCTCAATAAACTTTTTATCTGCCTAGTGTACTTTTTCCTCTAGAATTTGAAATGGTTAAGAGTGAATCTGTCTCTCCTCCTAGGTTCTGTTTAACTAGCTTAAATAATTATTCCCAAACTAGGTATCCATAACCGTGTGCTGTGATGTATTAACATTACAAGATTCAATGATGTTAAAGTAAGAACTGAATGAATCAGCTGAGCGGGCTGAAGGACTCTGGCTTGCTGTGTATATTTTCACGTGATAGACTCGTTCAAGTGGTAAAGCAGCTAAAAAACATGGTTTGTCCTCTCGAATTTCTCGAGATATGTATTTTCTCCTCCAAACAAGGAATGATTTTACCAACAGAAATTGACACTATGTGTAGATAGGTTGGGGCAAATGTTTCCACGACTCTTTTTGAGGGGTAAAACTTAACAGAAAGCCTATTTATATAGGGAAATTAGAAAAATAAGCTTAAGAGATTGAGCAAAACACAGACACTTCAAAAAATTTCTAATGTAACTTTGTCATTGTTGTTCTGGAACATAATGGGTTTTTGTACAACTTTGTGTGTCTTTTGAATGTTGTAATGACATAGTAGATAAGACAACCATATAATATCACCACAAGTTATATATACATGGTTTTAAAAGTTAAATAACTTAGAAAGATTTACTATGAAAAGCCTGATTTTCCCCATCCCACTTTCTTCCACTTTGTTATTAAAACTTCTAGTGATAATCTAGTAATACTTTTTCTCTCTGAAGAGTTGTGTGTTTTACTGCTTTTTTAGAAAATAACTTTAGCCATTTGTTGACTTACTCTAATGGAAGTGAACTAAATACTTGTTTATACCTCTTGGCCCCCAGAGTTGTCACAGTGTTTGTTGCGCTGTTAACCAGTTGATCTTAATGACTTTTTAAGTAATATACTTACACCTCTATTTTTTATTTCATCAACCATACCAAACTCTAGATCCTTCATTGTGTAAAATTAGGATACTGACACCTCCATCCTTCCTTGGAAAAACTAAAACTAAAATTTATGGACCAAGGTAAAACATGTAGTTGCATTAATAGAAATATTCATTAAGTTCAGCATCCGAAAACTCACGTTAAACTGTATGAGAAAAGCTTGGTATAGATATGAAGCAAATCAAAATGTAGCATAATTCATTTACTGGACAGTTAATGAATAACCTTTAAGTGGCTCGGGAATTATGGCATTGGAACTGTGGAGAAGGAAATATAAAAGACCGCACAACACTTGGCTCTCCTGAATCGTGAACATGTAAATGCTATTTACTATTATTTAGTTTCTAGAATTAACCTCTCCAGAGGACAGAAAATTTAATTATAGGTCTAGAGTAGAGAATGTATTTATTTAATTTTAGTATTTGTGTTCCCTTCCCCAGTTGCTTTTACATAATTTATAGTTCCTAATAAATGTTAAATCACATACTTGAACACATATGCATATATGCAACTGGAAAGTATTTAATTGCACGATACCCTAATTACCAAACAGTGATTACTAGAATATATATACTCTGTTTTCTAATTGGAAAAAAAAAAAGTGGTAGTTGCAACCCAATAAATGTATTTCCTGACCCAGGGTGGAGGTGTGAGCTAAGGTATAAGATTTTTGTGTCTTTTCGGCAGATAAAATGGAAAATAAGCTGTTAAAATTTTTTCCTCTTTTTTACAGGACATTGGCTCTCTGGATTATCAGGAGTCTATAGTTGACATTGAGTCCAGGCTGAGGATGGAAGGTGTAGAACTTAAGGAAGAATGGCAAGATGAAGATTTTCCAATGTGAGCAATGCTTCCAAATGAAAACAAATTTAAAACAAAATTTCACAATTTCTTTATTGAGATGTCACTTATTAACTGAATATTGGGTTTCTTAAGGAAACTCAGTATTGAAAGGTGTGCATTTAATACTAGTAAACAAAAGTTCTTTTGTCTAATAGTTAGACTCATTCTCTTGTATCCCACTTTCTAACCAAATATGTATGTGATCTTCTATAATCTTTTCATTTTTGTTTTGGACGCTCAAGTTTCAAATGTTTTACTGTTATAAACAGTGCTTTAATGTGGTATTTGTTAGAGTCAGGTTTCTGGGGAAAGGGAATCTTGAGTTGTCTGTAAGAACTGTTAAATTGCGTGCTTTATCTTAAGGAAAAAAACGTAGTAAATAAGGAAGTTTTCTAGATTATCTGGCCAGCTACTGTGACACGTTTGCATTTGTGTTTACAACTCTGTTGGCACCAGTTGGGTGAAGAGAGAAAAAGCAAAGGCAGAGCTTATATTTAAATGATGCTTCCATGACATGATGGTCAGAAGACCATCCAGTGCTCAAGAAGTTTGCTTGGCAGTTGGAATACTTAGCAGTTGGAATAGGGAGAGTACTCAGTTGTGTAGCACATCATTATAATAGTAGTGTAGAAGTGCTGAGCTCAAAAATTATAGTCATATATTCCCATTGTGAGTGGCAGCTGAGCTTCGTCATCATACATAGGATCACACATCACGTTAAATTCATGCATTTGAAATATGTGTGTTTTGTAGGTGGCTAATGATTTTTATATTTGTTTTGTTGTATTTAAGAGCAGTTACAAAAGGAATTTATATCTTTTATGTGTTACTTATATAAATATGTAAGTTAATTTGGGCAGTCTGAATTTTCTTTAACAGTGGTTTGTAAATTACTAAAGCTTAAGAAACATTGCTTAATTCAGTTTTCCACGTAATTGTTTCTATAAGCTCTTTTAACAGATCTTTGAACTTCAAAAAAATTTATTTTTAATTTCTGGGTGAAAAATTATATCTGTGTCTTCTAGACCTTTACCGGAAGATGATAGTATTGAAGCAGATATATTAGCTGTAACTGGACCAGAGAGTCAGCCTGGTAAGAACCTGACACTTAGTTTCAGTGATATTATAGACTTTAAGTGTGCTATTTTTTTTTAACACATTTCTTTAAGATAAAAAGATATACTTAGTTTTTGATCCATCATAAGGTGCCAAAGGATAAGTTAAATGTTTAGGAAAGCATTTTTGCAATGCTTTGGAAATTTAACTTTTCAAAAACATACCCTTGAGTTTCGGAAATTTCAACAAACGGGCGACAGGAGATCATTTTTAGTAGTGAGAGGGGACTGTAAGGTCTGCCTCTGTTATTTAAAAAGGCAGATCCTTGCTGGGATGTGTCATCTTGCTGTGATATAGAAGCAGGAGTGATCAGAATCCAAAGTTGATAAATTAGTGCTTTGGGATTGTGTTTCATTAATGTTACCTTCTCAAGATATCTTTTCTCTTACTCAATTTGTACATCTATGCATTTCTTCTAAATGTATCTTTCACTTTGTTTACCCATTCCAGGCTCAGTAGAAGTTAATGGCAATAAAGTAAGAAAAAAACTAATGGCTCCAGACATTAGCCTGACTCTGGATCCTAGTGATGGCTCTGTGTTGTCAGATGACTTGGATGAAAGCGGGGAGATTGACTTAGATGGCTTAGATACACCATCCGAGGACAGTAATGAATTTGAGTGGGAAGGTAAATGTCTCACTGTTTTTACCTGACCTTTATTAATGAATGTTTGTGCTCATATATCTACATGTTTCTGCAGTGGCATTTTCATATTAGGATAATTAGAAAACCTTAAAATATGATCATAAAGCCAACTAGAATCAATGATTAAGGGATTCTGTTGAAATATGATGTTATTCTTTTTAAAGTTCATATATTTGATACTAAGATATGAAATTCTGCTAGCACTGAATATCCTCATGGTCAAAACTCTTCATAGTAGTGGCTTTACTTTAATTGCCCAGTGCTATAAAGTTATGTTTTTTTCTTAATGTTGCTCTCAAATGCTTGGTAATTATGACATGTTCTTTTATTCAGGCAGTCAACTAAGAAAAAAGCTTTGAAGAGACATATTCTTTGAGGAATTGCTAGAAGTAGTTGAGGATTTGCAGAGGGACTTCTGAAGGCATTTTTTTTAGGAAGTTTTTTTAAATAGGTTTGCCTGATAGTGCAGCACTTTGTAAACCAACTTGAATTGATGTATTCTCCTAGCCCCTTCCCTTATATTCCTTATTAGTTAATTTGGAATTGAAAGGAATTGGCATGTGTTTTGCTTTACATGCTTTCTTGAATTAGGTAATTACTGTATATAGTGTCTTTAAATAGTCATAATATTTTATATATATATATAATATTTCATTTTTAAAATGACTTTTACTTCAAAGCAGTGTTTAGCACTAGGTATGTTATCTGCAGTAAAGAACAAGATCCTTAACGTGCTATATATCTTTTGTTCACTTTTTCTTCCCTATTTTACTGGTTCAATAAGTGGTCCAGTAATAAGCAATATTTTATAAAGATACTGAAATAGTTTTCTGCCTATGTGTTTTGTCTCTTCTCTCTTTAATGCTGCTGTAGTCATTTCCTGGAAGGATATTTTCCGTTAACAGCTTTGTCTTGGAAACAAACAACTAACATACAGTAGGTTTCCCTTCCCCCATCTTTTGGTAAGGACTATGATACTAAAATTTTGAAAATCATTACTTGATTAAAAATCACCTAAAATGCAATCTTAAAATGTAAATTATACCTAATCAATGGTGCTTATGCTTTGGCTGATGTCCACTTAAAATAGCCTTTTGCATGTACACTTCAGAATATTATCGATAATTTTCTACCTGATAAAACTGATCAAATGAGAAATAATTATTGACCAGTTAACCACTTTCTATCTTGTATTAAAATGTTCGGGGAATAATTTTTGTGCTCAACAACAAAAAATATTTGGCCCCTGAATAGTTGCTTTCCGTAATCCATAATGGTACCTGTCAAGGACAGTGTTATAAGTAGAATCTGGAAAGGCATTGTGAGGCCAACTATGATTTTCATGGCTCTATGAATTATCTTTTCTGAATTTGTGGATGGACATTGCACTTTAAGTCCTTACTGAATTAGGCAATACAAAAAAAAGTTAAAGAACTATGATTTCCAGAAATATAATTGGCCTTATCAAGAGCAAGCCTTTTCCTCTGTTATATTAGAAATACTTAAAATTCCACAGAAGGTATAATGAAACATTCTCTGAGCAATCTAATTAGATAGTAAAGTGGTTAACATGTAATCTGATTTTTATTGTACAATAATAATCTGTGATTCAAAAACCTTTTATTTTGACAGATGATCTTCCCAAACCTAAGACTACTGAAGTTATTAGGAAAGGCTCAATTACTGAATATTCAACAGCAGAAGAAAAAGAAGACGGACGACGATGGCGTATGTTCAGAATTGGAGAACAGGACCACAGGGTTGATATGAAAGCAATTGAGCCCTATAAAAAAGTTATCAGCCATGGAGGTAAGAGTTATGGAAGATAGTTCAGATTTTGTAATACAGTATCAGGGATCTGAATGCTTAGGGTCTCACCCTTGAGACAGTGTAATTTTGAAAGCATAATAAACATTTATCATGTCATTTTAGAGATGTAACAGGTTTGAAGTAAAAGGATAAAACCAACATTTAAAGTTCAACAGGTGTGCAGTGAGAGCTGCCACCCTCCCAGCCCTGTCCTCTATCTGTAGGTACCCCAAACTGGAACTTGACTTTCTCTCCTTTTAATCCATTTATAATTTATATACAGTGAAACACTCTAATCCTCTTTTTTTTTGAGTATTTGCAAATTCCGCCCCCCCCCAGCTTCATTAAGATAAAACTGACATAAAACGTTACGTTTAAGGGGTAAAACACATTCATCTGATAACATTATATATTGCAAGTGGTTACCACCGTAGCATTAGCTAACACCTGCATCACATCACATAATTACTATTTCTTTTTTGTGTTGGGAACATTTAAGATCTACTCTTTTGGCAGCTTTCAAGTACATAATACAATGGTTTGTTTTGCTGCTTTTTTGGGGGGAGGTGGTAATTAGGTTCATTTATTTACTTAATGGAGGCACTAAGGATTGAACCCAGGACCTCATGCTGAATACACACTCTACCACTGAGCTGTATACTCCCAATATTGTTAACTACAGTCACCATATTGTACATTAGTCCCCAGGATTTACCCATCTTCTAACTGGAAGTTTGTACTTTGACCAACATCTCCTCTGTCCCCTCATCCCCCAGTCCCTAGTAACCACCATTCTATTCTCTGTTTCTGTGAGTTCAGTTTTTCAGATTTTAGGTACACATGACATACAGTATTTGTCTTTCTTCTTTCCAACTTATTTCACTTGGAAATGCTCTAGTCTTAAGTGTATACATATACAGTTCACTGAGTTTTGACAGATGCCCATATAACCATATACCCATATAATCTACACCCCCTAGACAGAACATTTTCATTGCCCCAGAAAATTTTCTATTACTCCTTCTCAAAGAGTACCGTCTCTCCATTAACCACTATGCTGATACCTACACCATGATTAGTTTTGCCTGTTACAGAATTTAATGTAAGTGTAATCATTTAGTATATACTCTTTTGTCTGCTTCTTTCGCTCAGCATGATCATTTTGAAATTCATCTGTGTTGTAACGTGTATCTGTAGTTCACTCTTTGTTACTGCGGAGTGGCACTACATCGTGTGGATAAGCTAGTATGCTTATCCATCCTTTTTTTTAATGGACATGTGAGTTGTTTCCAGTTTGAAGTGTTATGATTACAACTGCCATGAACATTCTTGTACAAATCTTTTGTGGATATAAATAAAACCTGGCCTTCTAAAATACTACTCTTTACCCTAAAATCCAGAGCAAATCATTTAACTTTACCACAAAGTAGAGAATTTGTTCATTCCGCACTTTTATGAAACACCTACTTTACATATTTGAGGGATATACAAAATTAAGGCTTTGTTCCTTTACAATTTTGCAAGTGAAATAGGAAAAGCTACAAAGTGCAGTTGTAACTTCTGTCAGTCTGGCTGTGCTGTATATGGTTTACCCCAGCACTTTGTAAACAGTGCCAGGATGCTAGCAGTAGTCAGAATGCAACTTACTCTGTAGAGCATGTCATATTACCTGAAATCCTAATGCAGGACAGGAGGCCACGTAGGTGCAGCGGGTTAGCTATTTCAGGTAGAGTCATTTCCGCTTAATTTACTCTTTACCCAGTGCATTCTTCTGCTTATTTCTGTAGTCTTCATTTATCTGAAAGCAAATCACTTGAATATTTGCAGTTACATTATTCTGCCTAATTTAATCTTATTCAGATGAAGAAAAACAGGATAATATGGATCAGAAGGTCCACAGACACTCATTAATCCAGCCAGCTCATTGGAAGCAAGTTGTGAGACCTGCCTCATCATTTAAACCTAATGTCTTTTAGAAATAGTGCTATATTTTTCTTGGGGGAAAGTTATTAGGGCCTTTTTATCCTATTGAATTACCATAATGTGTTTTGTGACAAAGGGATTAAGAAAGATAGTGAAGATTCTGATGTACTTGAAATGATCTAACCTTTTCAGTGCATGTATGTAAATAATGGAAATAAAAGTCAAAGCAGAAATATCTGTCACTGATTACAGCTTAATATCTGTATTATAATTAAATTAAAACAAACATTTTAAAGATTATAATTAAAACACATTTCAGCACTGTTTTTCTTCCACTTAGACTTATATCAGAGGTATAATCTTTTCTTAGTTGTAATACCCTAACATCTGCAAAATGTTAGACATCATTGAATGTAAAACTATTTACCTTTTTTTTTTTTTAGTACTGTCAGTTACAGTGTGTCAATTTCTGGTGTACAGCAGAATGTCCCAGTCAGGCATATCCATACATATATTCGTTTTCATATTTAAAACTTTTTTAAAAAGCAACCACTTTAAGTATAGGTTGCATAAGAAGATTTTGTTGAGGATGTTGCTGTATTGTGTCTGCTTAGATTATATCACTATCTACGTGCTAAAATAAGACTAGCTTTCTGAGTATACTAATTTAAGTGAGTTTCAGGTTTTTATGCTCACCCTTCCCCTTCAGATTTTATTCTCTTTTTGAGAAGAGGAGATATAAAGATCTCTACAAGACTATACGGTCAGAACAGAAAATATATTTTTGATTCAGAAACGTGTAGACTATATCAACCATAATCGATATCTTCTGAACAATCTTCAGAGTAGAACCATGCTGATGATTTTGTCTTTGGGTCGTTTTTCAGGATATTATGGGGATGGATTAAACGCCATCGTTGTGTTTGCTGTCTGTTTTATGCCCGAAAGTGGTCAACCTAACTATAGATACCTGATGGACAATCTCTTTAAGTAAGTAGATCATCACAAAAGTGTTTGGACAGAATTGAGTTAAGTACATCTCCCGTTTATGGAGGTGAACTTTAACTGGGTAAGAATTATCAATATCCCAGTTCTGGTTCCTTAAATCAATTTTTTGGCATTGTGAAACTATCCATTGTCCCCCTCAAAAAAGGAAAACTGGAAGGGATATTTCAGATTATCTGTTCTAACTTACTATTTTACGTTGGAGGACACAGTAAGTGTAAAGAAGTAACTGATCTCAAAATCAGCTGGCTAAATTACATTTACCCCCAAGAAGCCAAATGTAGCTAAGCTGATTCAGCTTTATTTCCAGAGTCATTCTATTTCTCAACTTAGTGCAGTTTAAAAAAAAAAAAAAAAAACTGTTGGGAAAAATTTTAAACATATACAAAGATAGAAATACATTAAATATTTGTGTAACAATTACCCATTTCCACAAATATCAATTTGTACTTTATTCCCACAATTTATACACCCCCAAGGTAAAATTTTGAAGTAAATCCCAGATACCATATCATCTATAAACATTTCAATAAAGGTTTCTAAATGAACTCTTCTTTTCTTTAAATAATCATAATACCAACTAAAGCAGTTTTAAATTTTTAATTGTTTTTGCTCTCACTGAAGGGGAGGGAAAAGAATTATGTAATTTGGAAAACCTGGTTTGGTTCTGCAAAATGACATTTAAAACTTAAACCTAATTTGTTTTTACAGGTATGTTATTGGCACTTTGGAGCTGTTAGTAGCAGAAAACTACATGATAGTTTATTTAAATGGTGCAACAACTCGAAGAAAAATGCCCAGTTTGGGATGGCTCAGGAAATGCTATCAACAGATTGATAGACGGTATTGTAAATACAAGTTAAAAGCTAGTCTGAATAATTTTTATAATGGCCTTATTAGATTAAATTTTATTTTCTGTTGCCACTTAAAGCCACCATGTATCTACTTCATAAATTAAGTTTATTAATTTCATGACAAGTTTCTGTCTTCAAACTTATAAAAATCATTCTTTATTTCTCCTTATTTATACCACATCAAACACTTTCCTATACTTTACGTTTTGGGGAAGGATGGAGAATTTAGCACATTCCCTGTTCTTGTTATATTCTGGATCTTGCCTAATTTATAGTGCTTAGTATAATATGTTTCTTAAGATGCTTGCTGAGCTATAATCTATCTTTGGAATGAGCTCTGGAATTGTATTCTCCTGGGAGTTAGTCATCCATGCTAATGGAAGGAATTTTGATCTTCCGTTTGGTTTGATTTGACCATAGCTAATTCAGACTGGTTTAATCAACTCCAACCCATTAATAGGTTTCTCTTCATGCCTGCACATGACGTTGGCTAGTTCTTGTGATTCGGACAAAAAAAAAAAATCCTTACTGATGCCTTTATTTAAGTGTGAAATATACTGCTAAAACAGCGGTTTTTATTTTTAACATTTTAAGTTGTCTAGGATAATGCTTTTAACTTTCAATAAAAATTTTAGACTCTGTAAGAATACATTAGATCTGAACCATGTTACCTGTTCTTATGGTCTCCGCTCCCACCCTTCTGCCAGCCCAGTGCCTTCATGGTGTTGAAGAAATTAGTAACAGTTGCCCCTCTGAAAAATGAAAACAACTGACTTTTATATTCAGTGTTGGCCTCTACCCTGATTGACAGTCCTGAAGACAAGTGAATGTATTCTAGGAGATATTTAATAATAGGCTACACCGTGGACATAAATTTAGTCAGATTCATACCAGTAGGTAGGACCATTGGAATTCAAGAGTGCATTTGCTTGTCTTTAGGAATGTCATATCTAAATCACAAGTCTTGGATGAGAGTTTTTCAGTTGATTTTTTTTTTGTATAGACTTGCACATACTTATTGATTTGTTTGCTCTTCCTCTGGCATTAGAATTTGTAGAGCTTTTAAACTTTCTCTTTTTTTAAACTCCAGGTTACGGAAAAACCTAAAATCTCTAATCATTGTACATCCCTCTTGGTTTATCAGAACACTTCTGGCTGTCACAAGACCATTTATTAGGTAATCTTCTGAGAACCATTTTCTTTAAAAAAATAAGAACATGAACTCCTTGTATGAATTTCATGTTAGTTCTGTTGGTCAGAAATACTAAGATAATTATTTTTATTTTCTCCCATAGCTCAAAATTCAGCCAAAAAATTAGATACGTCTTTAATTTGGCAGAACTAGCGGAACTTGTCCCCATGGAATATGTTGGCATACCAGAATGCATAAAACAGTATGTTTTGTTTTATTTCTTTGCTTGTATTGGATCTTTATATTTTGATGTGCAAGAGGCAAATTTTTTGATACTCATTCTTTCTCACTTCATATAGTATACATATTTTGTAACTGCTCATTTTTGTACCAAAGAAAAGGGAAGGGAGACACTTTGCAACCTCTTTCCCATAGGTCACCGTGTTCTTCAGGCAGTCAGTTAAAGTAGGAGGAATTGTTTCTGGTTGTGATTCATTTATATTTTTAAAGACTAGTTGTAGTCTAAGAGATGATTTCCTAATTGGTCAGTACTGAAGAACATTCTCCAAACTTGAACATCCTGCTCTCCAGATCTGCATAAGCTCCTCATGGCATCAAATAATGATTTTGCTAGGGAAATGAAATATTCATATCAGCCTGACCTTAATATTTTCAGTGGCTGGAATTTTCATTTATTTCCATCTCACCTTTAAAAGGACTTGGTGGAAGGCTGTTAACACAAATACTTCAGTATCACAGTGCTTTAATATAGAAAAATGTTGGTTTGTTCTGTTAATCTGAGATTTTAGCCTGTTGAATATGTCAAAGCCACATTTCTTAAGTCAGTTTTGACTTCCTGTATAGTATATTAAATATTTTTCATTTTGCTTACAAACTTATGAGTTTATTTTTAGTGCCTTTTTTCAAGTTTTTGTTCATCTTCATAACATGTATATTTACTGAAATAACTCTTCCCTACCAAGGTATGAAGAAGAAAAGTTAAAAAAGAAACAGAAAAGGTATATGCACACCTTGACTGGGTTGCATCTAGACTAGTCCATTTGCATTGCATAGACTAACTCTTCCTTATTGGTTGGTTAGCTGGTAGACAAAGATAATAGCACTTGCAAATATAATAGACCCCAGAATCCAAATACAGTATGAATCCAAAGTTCCAGGTGCTGAGTATAGCTTGGATTCACTCTATTTGAACACCATACATAGTGCCAGTAGGAAATAAAGCTCACATCTCCTTCTCCTTTTGGTTTAAATACTGATGGTGAAACTAGAGAAATTCCTAAGAACACTATTTGCAAAACCAATTCCTTATAAGACCTTACTGGTTTCACCATATGCTGTAAATCTGACTTGTGTTTTTGAAATATGCATTTTTAATGAGTCAGTCCCCCCCCCCCCAGGGGTTGATGATTATATTTGCAATGCACATATTCTTTGGCTAACCAACATTCATCTCCTTGTATGCTTAAATGGCCTGCTAACCAGTCAAATTCTACATGTGATAAAATACCTAAAAGTTCAATGTACCGTTTAATAGTTAAACATTCTGCTTTCCATCTTAAATATACTTCTGAATACTTCTGCTTTGAGCATAACAATCTCTCATCTATTAATATCTTGGCATAGAAGATGAAAGGAAAGGGTATGAAATAGTTACTGTTCTATAATGTAATTTAGAAAACTGTAGGATTTGGATCTGACTTGCTGATGGGTTTTTTAAATGTTGACAGATTAGCAAAACAGAGTCACACAGTCTTTATTGAGTTAAGGTGAGAAATTTATATGTAGTTTTCATTTTGACCATTCTAAGGAACCAATTCTAAGAAACTGGAACATTCTTTGAACATACTTTGGCTCTGTATATGGGCAGGAACTCAGTTCACCTTGTGATAGAATCACAGCTTCACGTTTCTATATGACACTTTATGGGTAAACATTTTAACATAGGCACATGGACAGTTAAGTTACTTTTTGCTGATTTCTCTTTCCTCTCAAGGCATTGGTGGGCATTTGCCAGACAACTGGCTGAAATTTAAAATGTAGTCTGTAATTGTAGAGTATTTTGAAGCCAGCTGCTTCATGGATTTCAAAATGAGTTGCCTTTGTTGATTACATCTGCTGTATCATGTCTTTCTACAAAAGTTTTAGTATTCATTTGCCTGACAGAAGGCATTAGAGAAAAAGTGGAATTTTGCCTTTTATTTAATTGTATGTGTAACCTACCACGACTTTTTTTCCTTTTTTCCTTTTGTTTCATTTAACCTTAATTCAATCATTACATGTATCTTTCAAGCACTTCTTAAGTTTTTGTACAAAGTTTAGTTAGCTTTAAAAACTAATAAATCCTTGTCAGATTTAAAATGATAACATTCAAGTTTAAAAATAGAGGGGTGTGTTTTTAAAACTAAATAGCAGAAGCTATGTGTCAGAGAGCTTACTTAAAGTGAAATCTGTATAATGAGTACTGGTAAGGAGGATTCAAAACTGAATGCTGAAGTATAGCAGTTTAAAATGTTTTAGATGTTTCAAACAACTCAGTGCAAGAGAGGCCAGGCAGGTGTTCATTGTTCATATTTGGACAGATTTTAGAAATAAGGTGATTGTGAAATTAGTTCATACCAATATTTCAGATGTTGAAGGGGTTGATGTGTATTGCATGCCTTAGTAAGAATATATACCTTTCAAATTTTTGATAACAGTATAAAAGCATTTTTAGAGGTTAATCTGGCTTTACCACAGGCCAGGGCTTTTAGGTCTGATTCACTGAAGTTCAAGTGATACAGTAATGGAAACAAGTGTGGAAAGTATCTTCATATATCATGATAAATTGTTTTAAACTTCCCTTCGTTAGTAATTCAGACTACTACAAATATAGTATAAATATACAAATATAGTAGCAGTAGATTGTTGTACATTACCTGTGAAGGGTTGTCTATAATATTTGTGTGGTAATTACCTAATTTTTCTAATCCTTACTTGCCTAAATTTTGATGTGCTTTCTGTGCAACCCACTTCTGGTCCAGTCAGATTTTTCATGTACGTCTAGATGTTTCTGATTATTCCACTCTGTGGCTCCTTACTATCACAATAATTGAAAGGCATTCACATTCTTAAGTGTGCCAGTACATTCTGGAGAATACTTATGGATCTATAAATAAGCATTTTTAATCACTGAAAAAAATGGCCAATTGGTGGCATTAGTGGCATTTTAATATTCTAGTTAACAAAGTCATTTTTGAAGGAATTGCTTTTCCTACCACTCTCTTACCGGTTAGATCCTTGCCCCAGCCATGCTACCGTTCAGCATTTTAATATGCCTGTTGTAATCTGAATTTTTTTTTAATGAAGGTACTGGGGATTGAACCCAGGACCTCAAGCACGCGAAGCACACCCTCTACCACTGAACTATGCTCCCAAAGCCTGTAATTTGAATTTTTAATGTGGTTTATGTGGATTTGTATGTAAAGTATCTTATAATTTTTAAAGACACAGTCACATTTCTTGCCAGGATCCTCTTGCCTTTAAAAATTACCTTTCCTGGTTGGGGAAATGTTTGGTAACCTTTTACTATGTCCGCTTCTTTGCAAAGCTTTGTTTTTAACAGAATAATAATCTATGCTAAAATCAGTCATTTATTTTTAGAAAGAGAATTGTTCATTTGCTGATGTCTTAGTATCTGTATTGTTTTTCATTAAACAGAGTTGATCAAGAGCTTAATGGAAAACAAGATGAACCAAAAAGTGAGCAGTAAGATTGGCATGGTCCAAACAGACTGAAGAACGTGCTGATGAAGCCGTGCTCTTCTTTGCATTTATAATGCATTTACTGGTCCTGATTTTTATGTAACCTGTTACAAAATTGACTTGACTTTTTCTTAAATGGACTTTTGTATAAGGGACTGTTCACTGCTGTACTGGTTTGCAAATCTCTTGAATTTAGCTCTTTACTATAATTATAATCATTTTATATTTTATATTGCTAAATAGCAGAGAACCACACTTTATATAAAGCAGGTTTTGCATTTGTTTATTAAATGATGCATCTTCTTCAGTAAAATATTTATATGTCTAAATGGAAAAGGAAAGAGATAATATATATTTTTATGTTTTTGAGCAATATTTTTTAATGTGTAACTCTCTTGTGGAAGAATATGCAGGTAAATAAGACCATGATTTTGTAAAGTGCATGTTAGAATTTTTGTTTTTGTAAATGGTTAAATACATTTCCTGGGTCACTTAGAAAATAAAGTTGCTCATAAGATGGGACAGTTAAACTGGTTTTCATGAACACCCAAAGGTCATGTACATAATCTAAGTAGATTAGTACCATTCTGAGCTTTTTTCTCACTTAATGTTTATTGTGTCTCAATTCAGACACACAAATACAAGTGTGTTGCACACTTTTTCATTTTTAAACTTTCAGACAAGTGAAAAAGCCATTTTTAGAATTAGAGAATGTAAGAGGTTAAGAATTGGGGTTTGTATATATGTATATGTCAGACATTTTGTCTTCTGGCCAAAAGTCAGAACTTGATAAAAATTTTAGGTTTGTTCACTTAATGTGAAGTAAGCTTGTGTGTCCAGGGTATCACTCTCCTGAATTTGTGTGAGTGCAGTGTACTGTTCAGAGGAACTGTCACTACTTTTCTTTAGAAAACAGGGGCTGCTTTATTAACTGATCTCAGTGTGGGCTCTTGACCAAAATACTTCCTATCGGGTGTTTGACTTAGGCAGATATGGTATGTTTCCACATTTTCTGTTGGATCTTGTTGACAGTACTGTAAATTAAGTTATTTTGTAAGTCTTAGAGCATCATTATATTATGCTGTCTTGGATAGCATTTGGTGTAAGCATGTAAAATTCTTTAATTTGGTAAGTACCTTGACTCTACGTTGCAGTAAATTGTACTTATGCCCCCAAACAGAACTTAATTACTCACAAAATTACCCTAAAACCAGATTGGTCTAATACTGTGTCATGTACTTGTGGGGCTCATATACATTTGGTAAACTTAGTACCTTCATAACTTAAGGGTCGTACCACGTTCCAGCCCCTCCTATGAGGTAATTTACAAAAGAATAGCAAAATTGATAGCTAAGCTTATATCCTAGACTGAACACACATGTAGCTTTATCATTGCTGTTTTTAGTAAAAAAGTTTCTACCACAAAATAGAATTGTCTTTTTTATCCTTCTCAGGCGTAAACTTGACAGGCTAACTCCAAGCCCACTTGTGGGAGATGCTGGAGGGTTCCCAGGATGAGATTTTCCTCAGCAGCCTCCTGACTTAACTTGGATCCAGCAGCTGTAGGCAGGTCCCAAACTAATGTCACTATAATGAATAAAGCCAAAACCATTATTCCGTGCTCCAATCTTAGAAATACTTTGTGTTCAAAAAGCAAACCACCAATAACAGCTTAGACATTCCTTCTGAACGCTTACCATACGAGGATTACGAATAAGGGTGCGTACTGAATTGAAGTGTGATTAGGGTCTTTATTTGTAGAGCACATTAAGTCGTCTGTCATCTATAAATTTCTATCTCATTCAAACTGGGCTGAGCTTTTAAAGTAGGTGGCTGTGCGCCACCTTATGTGCCCAGTTCTTCACTTTCAACACTTTACACTGTCGATTGCCTTTTGCAAGCATTGTTCCTGCCTATTGATACAACTTACTGCAAAAGTGTATTTTCTATGTGTTGTTTTTTTTTTAAGTAGAAGTACCCTGTATTCTATTAGAACAGTAAAATTCAGAGAGAACAGTGATAACACTTGGGATATAAACAAAGGGATGTGCTGGGAATCACTAGATTTAAAAGGATTCCTACTCTAACCGACACCTTAATGGAATCTGCTATAGGGACGTGCCCTGTAATTTCTCTTAACTGTGAGACTTAAGATCATAACAAGGAGGTTAGAGGAAAAGCATTTATTGTTACTTGTAATTTGTGGCTGTGAGACATTTTCCCCGTATCATTTAATTTTAATTTTCCATTTTTGATTGAGGTAAAAGTACATATAATTGTGTGATTTTATCTTTCTGCTGGAATCATGGATCTAACTTGTTTAATTTGATGCTCTTGCCACTGTTTTTTTTGTTGTGCTTGGGCTTTGAGTGCCTCTTTTTAGCCAGAAGTTTCTCGTAAAGGAATTTGTGTTGTGCTCGGCCATATTCTTTATTAGCACTAAGAAGACAGTATATTGATCCTACAGTTGAAGCTGAATAGTCTTACCTGGGGATGGGGGGTATGTAAAGAAATATGATTCTAAGTAGGGCCTAGCGGAGAAGCTGAAAAGGAAGATAACAAAATAAGGAGGTAAGAGAAAGAAAACTATAAAGGGAACTGTAATCTAAGAAGGCCACTGAATGTGTCCTTGTTAACGGAAGTACTATATATGGCAAACATTGGTACTGTTTCTTGTATCAAGCAGGAAAACCTGCAGGCTACGCACAGAATATGTGAATAGGGAGACTGGAGTGGAAGGGAAAAGGCTGGTAGTACCTGTAACAAGAATTCATACCTTCCCCTGCTTTCTTTGTCTCTTCATAGCAAAGTAAGTTTAAATAGGGAAAGTCAGCAATTACAACGCTCAGATTGAAGTTCAGGGCTAGGTTACATTTCGTATTTCATGGTTGGTAAACATTAATGTAGTTTTCCAAAATGGACACCACTATTTAATAACCACACTGGATAGTGAAATTTGTTGATTGAAAAGTGTATGTAGGTAGCTAGACTTTCTTCAGCTGCAATTCCAGAATTTAAAAAAGAATTTTAAGAAGAAATCTGCTTTTTGATAGACTTCTGGTAAATGACTACATAGCATTACTCCTTGGCTGCTTTTCTGTATGTGTGCTCAGGGAATTTGAAAGTGTTCTAATTAATGCAGAAGTGGCTTTTTAGATTGCAAATGATAGTTAAATTAGCATCAGGACACATCAGACCAGTTTCCTGATGACACTGCTATGGTTATATATAAGATGACAGCTTCATCCTTTTTTCCCATGTTGTATGTGGAAAATTGCCACCATTGCTTGGTCAAGAGGAGGTTGAAAATAGATGTGGCTACCCCAGTTTTGTTTTCATGCCTATTTTTTCTCCTGCATTATGGCTATTGGAGAAATGGATCACAAATCTCAGAATGATGGGATAGATGGAGGAACTAATGTACTTGTAAGTTTGATCAATTCTGTTCTTGTCACAGGGAACAGGCATTGTATAATTTGAGTTGCTGGGAGAAAGAGTTACGGACGTAGACTTGATTGGGAAGGTCAGCTGGTAAAGGAAGTGGGAGATTATCTGCTCAATGTTCTAATAGTATAGAAGAGTTAACTGGGGAGTCTTTCGCCCCCCTCTTCCCATCCCAGGATTGTGAGTGAATTAGATCAGTGGTGCGTCCTAGTAATAACAACTTTCCTTTAAAGTTCTAACTGGTAATGTAAAATAAGGTAATATGTTGGACTGCAAGGTGTGACACTAAAATTTGAATAGAACTGTTACTGCAACTGTATATGATAGATTACATAATTTTTTACGTTTTGAGAACTACTTTTAAAATGCTATGAAAAGTCTACATAAAGTACTTACTAACCAGTTAAACTCCGTAAGAAAATCAAGGGTTTAATGCTTTTATATTACTGAAGAGTTATATATAGTAAGCTGTTTACATCAAATGGCTGGCTGATTCTGTCTTGTAAGACATTCTACAAGAGTTTAAAGCATTAGCATTTTGAAATTTTTGTTTTAACATTCAGTGTACCTAAGGAAGAACTTAAAAACTATTAGTTAGCTACTCCACTGCACTTTTTGTATATAAACTTTCTAAAGTTATGCCCATTAAACAGTTTATTTACCTAAACCTAGCTAGTAAATAGTGTTCAGGAATATTGAGTGTACAGCCCTTGGGGCATCGTTCACATGGAACACTGCAAATTCAGAGTTTGTTAGACACTAACGCACTTTGATATATATCTCAAAGATTCTAGCCTTTTTCTTAGTGGAAGTTCACATGCTGTCATTTAGACACAATGTACTGCAATCATTTTACTACTATTCAAATGATGCTGCCTAGCCTAGAGCTCTCATTCTAAGTGCGAGAAATTCAGGTCTAATGACTGTGTGCAAGATGTTGATGTGGTCCCTGTAAGAAATACTTGGGTCTTGATATATCAAGAAGATGTACTATTTTATTTTTCTTTTAAGGAATATGTTAAGGAATATGATAACTTGTGTCCTGATCTGTTGCACATCATATTGTTGCAACATTAATGACTTTAAATAAATTAATTGGAAAGTTTGTTTTTGACTCATTTTATCACATTTTTCAGTCTTCCACTTTACTTACTGCTGAATTTTTACACTGAATTATCTTGTAAGCTTTTCAAATAATTTTATACTTTTACTCTTGTTTCTCTTTCTGTAGTTTTGGTGCTGCTTCCTATTCAGGAGGGCGAAGAGTTCATCCTGCTTTAATTTTAAATTTTACCTTAATTATAACCAAATTATTTCATAGTTTAGTATTATTTTAGTTAATGGGGAATCCAACAATGAAATGAATAAGTGGCTGAAAACTTTGTATAAATAATAACCTGTTTACTTTGTAGACCTGCTCAGAGGTTCCAGTTGGTAGCATTTGTTTGCATTTACTCCTTAATCACTGTTCTGCTTAAACACAAACAGCTGTGCAGATTGCTGCCGACTTTGATCCACATTTAGGATACCATTTGGGACTACATAAACACGAAATACATATTGCAGTATTTCCCTTGCCTTTGGCACGAATTTTAAATACAAATCCCCCTAAATAAAAATACTTAACGATTCATAAACTAAACGTTTACTGGGCTAAATGAATTGCAGCCCTGTTTTGAATTAAGAAATCCGTGCTAAAATCTTTCCAAATGTCAGTCTTCAACAGTATTACCCTGAATTACACCTTAGGCACAAAATGTGACTGCCCAACATTTCCTAACTGTGCATATAACCGTGAAGAAAAGTAGTCTCTAAAATTCCCTTAGGGACGACTTAGTGAACCTGGTGAATTACTCGGAAACTAAGCCTGTGGAGCGGGCTAGGGGTTGGACTGCGGCCCCACGCCCCTCTCTCCACCTCCCCGCCCTCTGCTCCCAATGCTTGAGTGGGTGACGGGAATCAGGCAGTGGGCGGGGCTTCTGGGCCCTCCAGTGCGGAGTCACTTCCAGGTTCTGCGAGCGCTTCCGGGTCGTCGACCTATCTCTGCGCGCTCTGCGGCGGCCGGAGAGGAGGTCGGAGAAGTAGCTACCTCCTGTTGGGCTCCTGACGGTGCCGCTTCTGTCTTCTCCGCGGCGGGAAGCGCCTTTTCCACAGGTATTGAGTCACCCCCTACAGCAGGGATTGCGTTGGGTCTTTTGCGAGGGCCTTTTCCGCTCGGGGTCGGCCCGTTACCGACTTCGCTGCCGCGCTGGCCTTGCGGCGGTGCCCCAGGATGGGAAGGGAAGGGAGGCGGCCGGGAGACGCTAGCGTCCTGTGGCGGGAGGCTTGTCTGCTGGGCGCCAGCTGAACGGTCCTGGAGGAGGTCGTGAGCCCAGCACCGTATTTTTAGCCAGGCGAATGTCTTAAAGCATCTTAGGGTGATTTTTCCCCCTGGAATATCGGGGGAATTCCTTAAGTGTACTATTCTTGTGTTTCTTCCCTTGTTTAAAGTCTGCCTTTCCCACCTCGTGTGAACTCTGACACGAATGAATTTAAACTGAATGGTTTGCTCAAGAAAGACTATCAGGTTACTTTCGAACGTGAGTCTTCTAATTTAATTTTGTAAACTGCGAAATGAAGTAGTACTAAATTTGTGGCTGGTACCATATCTAAAAGAACGGAGCATTTCACAAGGAATTTTTAGAAATCTGGGATTATTAAAGCAAGTAACTTCAACAAACATTTAAATAAGTTATAGGTATTTTTAAAATTATTTTTACTGAGTTATAGTTGACTTACAATATATTAGTTTTACGTGTAGGACATAATGATTAAATTATTTGTCAAAAGGATCCCTACAATATGTCTAGGTAACATTCATCACCAGTCAAAAAATGTTTTTTCTTATGGTGAGGGCTTGTAAGATCTACTCTCTTAGCAACTTTCAAATATGCAATACAGTATTATTAACTGTAGTCTCCATGCTGTACGTTACATTTCCATGACTTTTTTATTTTGTATTTGGAAGTTTGTACCTTTTGATCCCCTTCACCCATCCTTCCCCCAACCCCCAATCTTATCTTCTATCTGTGAGCCTAGTTTTTTTTTAGATTCCACATGTAAGTGAGATCACGTGATACTTGTTTTTCTGTAACTTACCTCACTTCGCGTTATGCGCTCGAAGGCCATCAGCATTGTCCCAAATGGCAAGATCAGCTTTTTTAATGTATGAATAATATTCCATTATGTGTATATGTAGGTGTGTGTATTTGTGTGTATAGTGTGCGTGTGTGTGTATACACACACACCTCCACATCTTTATCCATTCATCATCGATAGACACTTAGGCTGTTGTAAATAATGCTTCAGTGAAAGAAAAGTGTGTATATCTTTTTGGCTTAGTGTTTTCTTTTTCCTCACATAAATACCCAAAAGTGGAAATGTTGAAATACATGACAGTTGTGTTTGATTTTTTTTGACCAACCTCTGTACTGTTCTCCATATTGGCTGCACCAATTTACGTTCCCACCAACAGTGCACAAGGTCTCCCTTTTCTCCCCATCCTCACCAATACTTGTTATTTCTTGTCTGTTTGATAATAGCCATTCTAATGTGTATGAAGTGATATCTCATTGTAGTTTTGATTTGCATTACCCTGATGATTAGTGATGATTATCTTTTCATACACCTGTTGGCCACCTGGATGTCTTTGGAAAAATGTCTTTTCTGATCCTCTGTCATTTTTGAATTGGGTGGCTTGCTTTTTTCCTGTTTGAGCTGTTTATATCTTTTGGATATTAAAATCCCTGATCAGATACATGATACGCAAGTATTTTCTCCCAGTCTGAAGGTTACCTTGTCATTTAGGGATTTTTTGTTGTCTTTTATATCTAATTATATATATTATATCATTTTGAAATGCTTTACTGTATTTGTATATGTTCATTGTTCTCAACATTTCAGTTAAGGTGTCCTGATCAGCTCAGTTTAATATTTAACTCATATATTATGTATTTTTAGCATATATGTAAACATACATATATGTATACATATATACATGTATTATAAAGTCAATTTTTAAAGTATTTTAAATTTCTATTTTATATCAACTGCATTTTTTTTTGACCCCCATTACCAGTTTCTCCAATCTTCCACTCTTCACCCCTGGCAACCACCAATCTGTCTCTGTGAGCTTGGGGGGGTTTTAGTTTGTTGTAAACATTTCACATGTAAGGCAGATGATTTGGTATTTGTCTTTTTCTCTGACTTACTTCATTTAGTATAATTCCCTTGAGGTCCACTCATGCCGTAACACTTTGCAAGATTTCTTTTTTTAAGTTGGAATAATAAACCACTGTGTATATATGTCAGTGTCTTTATCCAGACATCCATCAGTGGACTCTTAGGTTGTTTTCATATCTTGGCTATTGTAAATAGTTCTACAGTGAATGTGGGGGTGCATATATCTTTTCCAGTTAGTGTTTTCATTTTTTTGTAATAAATACCCAAAAGTGGATTGCTGGATCATTTGGTGTTCTTTTTTAGTTTTTTGAGGAACCTCCATACTGTTTTACATAGTGGCTGCACCAGTGTACCTTCCTGACAGCAGTGCACAAGGCTTCCCTTTAATCCACATCCTCACCAACACTTAACTGTTTCCTAACATTTTCATAGTAGCAGTTCTAACAAGTGTGAGGTGATATCTCATTGCGGTTTTTTTCCAAGCAAAAATAACACTTTATTGACATATTATTACCAGTATAGTTGACATGTTGACGTATTATTACCAAAATAGTAAAATATATGATGATATATAACATATATTGGCAATATAACAATACAAAGGATGGATTTTTTTTTTTAATTGAAGTATAGTCAGTTTACAGTGTGTCAACTCCAGTGTAATGTTTCAGTCATGCATATACATACATATATTCGTTTTCATTTTTTTTCATTAAAGGTTACTACAGGATATTGAAATAGTTCCCTGTGCTATACAGAAGAAACCTGCTGTTTATCTGTTTGTATTTAGTTATTATTTGCAGATCTCAAATTCCCAATTTATCCCTTCCCACCTCATTTTCCCCCGGTAACCATAAGTTTGTTTTCTCTCTCTGAGTCTGTTTCTGTCTTATAGATAAGTTCATTAGTGGCTTGTTTTTCTTTTTTTGGATTCCACATGAGTGACATCATATGGTATTTTTCTTTCTCTCTGGTTTACTTCACTTAGAATGACAATCATCTCCATGTCCATCCATGTTGCTGCAAATGGCATTATTTTATTATTTTTTATGGCTTAGTAGTAGTCCATTATATAAATACACAAGAACTGCTTTACCCAGTCATCTGTCAGTGGGCATTTAGGTTGTTTCCATGTCTTGGCTATTGTAAATAGTGCTGCTGTGAACATTGAGGTTCATGTATCTTTGAATTAAGGTTCCCTCAATATATGCTCAGGAGTGGGATTGCTGAATCATGTGGTAAGTGTATTTTCAGTCTTTTGATGAATCTGTATACTGTTTTCCATAATGGCTGCACCAAACTGCATTCCCACCAAATTGTAGGAGGGTTCCCTTTTCTCTGCAGCCTCTCTGGCATTTATCATTTGTGGACTTTTGAATGATGCCCATTCTGACTGGTGTGAGTTAATACCTCATTGTAGCTTTGATTTGCATTTCTCTGATAATTAGCAATATTGAGCATTTTTTCATGTGCTTATTTGCCATCTGTCTGTCTTCATTGAAGAATTTCTTGTTTTTGTCTTCTGCCCAGTTTTGGATTGGGTTGTTTGTTTTTTTCTTATTAAGTTGTATGAGATGTTTATATATTCTGGAAATTAAGCCCTTGTGAGACTCATCTTTTGCATCCATTCTGTATGTATCCATCCCATTCTGTATGTTGTCTTTTTCTTTTGCTTATGGTTTCCTTTGCTGTGCAAAAGCTTATAAGTTTAATTAGATCCCATTTGATTTTTTGGTTTTTGGGGGGGTCTTTGCTTCTATTTCTGTTGCCTGAGTAAACTGCCTTGGGAGAACATTGCGAGGATTTATGTCTGAAAATATTTTGCCTATGTTGTCCTCCAGGATGTTTACAGTGTCTTATCTTATATTTAAGTCTTTAAGCCATTATGAGTTTATTTTTTAGTATGCTGTGAGAGTGTTGTAACGTCATTGACTTACATATGGCTGTCCAGCTGTCCCAGTGCCACTTGCTGAAGGGACTGTCTTTTCTGCATTGTATATTCTTGCTCTTTTTGTTGTAGATTAATTCACCATAAGTGGGTGGGTTTATTTCTGGACTTTCCTGTTCCATTGATCTATGTGTCTGTTTTTGTGCCAGTACCATACTATTTTGATGACTGTAGCTTTGTAATATAGTATGAAGTCAGGGACCATGATTCCACCAGCTCTGTTCTTTGTCAAGATTGTTTTGGCTAACAGGGTTTTTGTGTGTCCATATAAATTTTAACATTTATTTGCTTCAGCTCTTTGAGAAATGTTATTGGTAATTTGATCAGGAGTGTATTGAATCTGTATATTTCCTTGGGTAGTATGACCATTTTAACAATATTGATTCTTCCAATCCAAAAACATGGTATATCTTTCTTTCCATTTGTTTGTATCATGTTCAGTTTCCTTTATCAGTGTCTTACAGTTTTCAAAGCACAGGTCTTTTGCCTCCTTGGGTAGGTTTATTCCTGGGTATTTTATTCTTTTTGGTGTGATGGTAAATGGTATTGTTCCCTTACTTTCTTTTTCTGTTATTTAGTTGTTTTAGTGTATAGAAATGCAGCTGACTTCTAAATATTAGTTTTGTATCCTGTATTTTACCAAATTCATTGATGAGTTCTAGTAGTTTTCTGGTCACTTCTTTAGGGTTTTCTATGTATAGTGTCATATTATTTGCAGACAATGACAGTTTAACTTCTTCGTTTCCAATTTGGATTCCTTTCATTTCTTTTTCTTCTCTCTTTGCTGTGGCTAAGACTTCCAAAACTATGTTGAATAAATTTGGCAAGAGTGGACATCCTTGTCTTGTTCCTGATCTAAGAGGAAGTGCTTTTTGGCTTTTCCCTGTTAAGTGTGATATTAGCTTGTATATGGCCTTTATTATGTTAAGGTATGTTCCGTCTTTTCTCATGTTCTGGAGAGTTTCTATCATAAATGGATGTTGAATTTTATCAAAAGCTTTTTCTGCATATACTGAGATGATCATACGGTTTTTATTTGTGAATTTGTTAATGTGGTGAATCACATAGATTGGTTTGCAGATATTGAAAAATCCCTGTATCCCTGGGATAAATCCCACTTGATCATGGTGTATGGTCCTTTTAATGCATTCTTGCTCGTATTTTGATTAGGATTTTTGTATCTATATTCATAAGTAATATTTGCCTGTAATTTTCTTTTTGTGTGATATCTTTGTTATTGGGGGGGGTTTTGGTATCAAGGTGATGATGGCCTCGTAGAACGAGTTTGGAAGTGTTCCTTTCTCTGCAGTTTTTTGGAATAGTTTAAGAAGGACTGGTGTTAAGCTTTCTGTAAATGTTTGGTAGAATTCATCTAATAAGCCGTCTGGTCTTAGACTTTTGTTAGTCAGGAGTTTTTAAATTACTGATTCAATTTCAGTGCTAGTAATTGGTCAGTTCACGTTATCAGTTTTTTCCTGGTTCTATCTTGCCAAATTGTACCTTTCTAAGAAATAATCCATTTTTTCTACATTGACCTTTTTGTTGGCATATAATTGCTCATAGTAGCCTCTTACGATCCCTTGTATTTCTGTAGTGTCAGTTGTAACTTCTCCTTATTCATTTCTGATTTTATTAATTAGGCCCTCCTTTTTTTTTGAGTCAGACTAAAGGTTTATCAATTTTTTATCTTTTCAGAGAACCAGCTTTTAGTTTCATTGATCATTTCTATTGTTTTTTTAGTCTGTATTTCATTTATTTCTGGTGTAGTCTTTATGGGTTCTTTTCTTTCTGGTAACTTTGGATTTTGTTTGTTCTTCTTTCTCTAGCTGCTTTAGGTGTAAGTTTAGATTTTTATTTGAGATTTTTCTTGTTTCCTGAGGTAAGCTTGTATTGCTATAAACTTCCCTCTGAGAACTGCTTTTTCTGCATCTGAGACGTTTTGAATCATTGTGTTTTTGTTTTCATTTGTCTCAGATTTCCTCTTTGATTTCTTCAGTTATCTATTGGTTGTTTTTTTCTTAATATTTCATTGTTGTATTATTTAATTGGGGGGGAGTAATTACATTTATTTATATTTTTTAGAGGAGGTACTGGGGATTGAACCCAGGACCTCATGCATGCTAAACATGGACTCTACCACTTGAGCTATTCCCTCCTCCCTGCATTGTTTGTTTAGTAGCATATTGTTTAGCCTCCACATGTTTCCAGTTTTTGCAGCTTTTTTTCTTGTAGTTGATTTCTAACCTTATAGCATTGTGGTCAGAAAAGATGCTTGGTACGACTTCAGTTTTCTTAAAGTTGCTGAGGCTAGCTTTGTGATCAGCATGTGGTCAGTTCTGGAGAATGTTGTGTGTGCACTTGAGAAGAATGTGTATTCTGTTGCTTTCAGAGAGAATGCTCTATAGATAATAGTCAAGTCCATCTGGTCTAATGCGTTATTTAGGGCCTGTGTTTCCTTACTGATTTTGTCTGGATGATCTCTCCACTGATGTAAGTGGAGTATTAAGGTCCCCCATTATTATTGTGTTATTGTCGATTTCTCCTTGTTGTCTCTCAACAATTGCATTATATGTTGAGGTGCTCCTATGTTGAGTGCATATATATTTACAGTTGTTATATTCTCTTCTTGGATTGATCCTTTAAGCATTATGTAATGTCCGTCTTTGTTTTTTGTAACAGTCTATCTTAAAATCTGTTATCTGTAATATAAGTATTGATACCCCAGCTTTCTTTAGGTTTCCATTTGCATGGAATATTTTTTTCCATCCCCTTACTTTCAACCTGCATGTGTCTCTAGCTCTTGTAGACAGCATATATATGAGTCTTGTTTTTGTATCCATATAGCCAGTCTGTGTCTTTCGGAGTCAGATGCACTACTGTTGCACCACGAGGTCAGCCAGTCCTATGTCTTTTGGTTGGAGTGTTCAATCCATCTACATTTAATGTAGATATCGATACGTATGTTCTTATTGCCATTTTGTTAATTATTTTGGGTTAGTTTTTGTAGGGTTTTTTTTTTTTCTATTTTCTATTTTCTTGTGCTTTGATGACTAGAGAAGTTCCTTTAACATTTGTTGTAAAGCTGGTTCGGAGGTGCAGAATTCTTTTAGCCTTGATATATCTGAAACTTTTGACTTCTCCCTCAAATCTGAATGAGAGCCTTGCTGAATAGAGTATTCTTTCATCATAGAGTATTCACTTTCATCACTTAAATATATTGTGCCACTCCCTTCTGGTCTGAAGAGTTTGTGCTGAAAAATCAGCTGATAACCTTATGGGAGTTCCCTTGTATGTTACTTGTTGCTTTTCTCTTGCTGATTTTAGTATTTTCTCCTTATCATTAATTTTTGTCAGTTTGATTACTGTGTCCCTTGTTGTGTTCGTCTTTGGGTTGATCCTGTCAGGACCTCTCTGCTTCCTGGACTTGGGTGACTGTTTCCTTTCACAAGTTAAGTTTTTGGTTATTATCTCTTCAAAAATTTTCTCAGGTTCTTTCTCTTCTCTTCCTGGGACCCTTATAATGCAGATATTAGTGTGCTTCATGTTGTCCGAAAGTTCTCTTAAACTATCATCATTTTCATTCTTTTTTCTTGGTTCTACAGTGGTGATTTCTACTACTCTGTCTTCTAGCTCCCTGATCTATTCTTCTGCCTCATTTAGTCTATTCTTGGTTCCTTCTAGTGTGTTATTCATTTCAGTAATTTTATTCTTCAACTCTGGGTATTCTTTGTATTTTCCAGCTCTTTGCTGAAAACTTCAGTTTGCATCTATACTTCTCTTGAGTTCTCTGAACATCTTCACCATCATTACTCTAAACTCTTTCTTGGATAAACTGCCTATCTCATCACTTATTTCTTTTTCTTGGATTTTTATCTTGTGCCTTGGCCTGGGAGATATTCCTTTACTGCCTCATGTTGTCTATCTTTCTGTTTTTTAGGTAGGTTAGTTACTTGCTCAGCCTTGGAGAAGTGGCCCTCTGTGGGAGACGTCCTTTGCGTCCCAGCAGTACACTCCTCTCGTATCACCCGAGGGCCAGGGTCCAGCGTAGAGTCTGGCCTGTGTTTGTGGATTCCTTCCACAGGCTTTGGGATTATTGTTTTCTCATTTCTGGTAACTGCCCCCTGGTGGATGAGGCTGGACTAGAGGCTTATGCAGGGTTCCTGGCAGGAGGAGCTGGTGCCTGCCCACTGCTGGGTGAAGCTTGGTCCTGGACCTCTGGTGGGTAAGGGTGTGTCCAGAGGCTTTTGTGGCTCAGGAAGTCTGCTGATGGGGGGGCTGTGTTCCCACCCAGTATGTTGTTTGGCCTGAGGCTTCCCAGCCCTTAAGCCTACAGGCTGTTGGGTGGGGCTGGGTCTTGGTGCTAATGATCCAATCAAGATCCCAGCCTCCAGGAAAGCTCATGTGGATGGGCACTCTGGGAACATCCGACATCAGCTTTTATGTCCCCTGGGTAAGGCGCAGCCATCCCCTACATCCCCAGGAGAACTTCCAAAACCAGCAGGCACGTCTGGCCCAGGTTCCTATGAAATCACCATCTCTGCCTTTGGCCCTGGTGTACCTGAGATTCTGTGTACACATCCCCAGAGAATGAAGTCCCTGTTTCCCCCAGTCCCATGGGGCTCCCGAAGTTAAGCCCCCAGTGGCCTACAAAACCATATGTCCTGGGGTCTCCTCCTCCTGGGCTGGGGCGCCTGACTTGGGGCTCAGAACTCTCACTCCTGTGGGAGGGCCTTTGTGAATTAATTGTTCTTTAGCTTGTGGGTCACCCACCTTGGGGGTATGAGGCCTAGTTATATCACAAGCACGCCCTTCCTGACAGCCCACTGTTTTTCCCTCTCTGTTTCTAGTGAAGATCTTTTTTGCTAGGCTCCAGTCTTTTTTCTTGATGGCTTTTCAGCAGGCGGCTGTGGTTTTGTTGTAATCGAGAGGAGAGGCGAAATTGTGGTCTAACTACTCCCCCATCTTGACTGAAAATCCTCCAAGAGTCGGAGGTTTTCATTGCTTTAGTTCTCTCAGGAAAGTAGAAAAGTTACAATAAATGCATCTAAGTATAATATAATTTGATATTAGCATTTTGACTTATCACCAAGTTTATTCACTAAAAAATACTTTTTTATACCATTCAGTAATAAGATTAGTAGTGTTGTTGTTGTTGTTGTTATTGTTATTATTATTTAAGCTGGTACATGAAACAACTTGGATAAATTTCTAAAACATTTTAAAGAGAAGACACACACACACACAAAAGAATACATATTGTAAGACTTTATTTACATAAAATTCAAGAATAGACATAACTGATATTTGATGAGAGAAACGAGAATAGTTATTATCTGCTTTTTTTTTTTTTTAAGGTAAGCACTGGAAGTATAAATTTGCAAGTCAGTAGCAGATAAAAGTGTTTAAAGCCGGAAGCCTGGATGAGGTAAGTGAGGGAGGAAAGCATATAGAGAAGACAGAAGTCAAATTGCTGAGCAGCAGCCAATAAAAGGAAATAAGGAACAGTAGTAGCCAGTGAGGCAGGGGAGAAAACTGAGTGTGAGGTCCCAAAAGCCAAAGAAAAGGCTTCAGGAAGGCAGAAGCGATCTGATGCTCACAAGCTGATGTGTAATGTGAAGACTGGTAACGCACCATTATTTTTGCTGAGTTTGACCGGATGATTACTCCTTGAATCTCTCTCTCTTGTCCAGCTCTAAACTGACGGTGCCGTGAGGTCAGGGATCTTACATGTAACGTGTAGTAGAAGCTCAGCATTTGTCGAATCTTTTCTGCTGCCACTCCCTTGGGGCCCTCATCCCTCAAATATTCCTAATCTTGCAAGCACGTTCTTCACATCGCTGCCTGTTTGTCTGATGTTTCCAGGCTTGAATGCTTCGGGGGCTCCCAATTACCTGCTCTGTATAACCCTGGCACCGCTCCTGATGAACAAAGCCATCCTTGTCATCTTTTTCAGCCTCGTGTCCTACTACTTCCTGTCCATACTCACACCCAAAACAGGAACAATTGATAGTTCTTGCTACCAAGTGTATTAGTTCTTACTTCTATGGATATACTTATTCTGGCTTTTTCAGCCTAAGATGACTTTCCCCCTGCTCTTGGGCAGAGTCTACCTTGAAGAATCAGGAAGCTTTTGTGAGCCAACCCATTCATCAGCAGGCAGCCGCCACAGGACACCGTGCGTCTCTCTTATCACAGTTCTTAGTCTCTAACTTTTTTATAGGCATAGGCGTGTTACCTTCTCTAAAGTATAAATTTTTTAGGGTCAGCAGTTATTTTTATTCCTCATCCTCTCCATGGTACCTATCACAGTGCTGTCTTCTTGGTAGGCACGCAAGTGTGAGCAAAGATTGGATCAGTGACTGGACAGTAAGAAAGAAAGTGGTACATAGTTCTAGAACTAGGTCAAAAGGTAGACATTTGAAAGAAATGGCAAAGATGTATGCTTTAATATATATCTATACTTTGTGTAAGGATGAAAAATGTATGTCAAAGTAACTGGAAAAATACAAACATCATTTTTAATTGTTTCTTGTAATTCCTACATTACATAGTAACTTACAATGTTTTCCTTTATTTTAAAATACTTTTAATATTACGTTTTTAGAACATCAATGCAAGCCTGAATAAGAAAAAGAATTTATCCCTCCTGAGCCATGGCCTATCAGTTGTACAGGAATACCACTTTGGGAAACAGTCTTCAGGAGAGCCTCGATGAGCTCATACAGGTGGGAGACTAAAAATCAACACTTCCTATAGATGGTCCATAGTAATTCTTGTTATACCCCATCTCCCAGGCAAAGAGATACACTGACCCAGCAAGTCAGTCATTCAGGTGAATAACCTCAGCTTGCTGTGATTATACCATCCTTGCTGTGGGATATGAAATATAATGAGTGTGGAGTTAGCTGATTTTCAAAGATGGTTGTTGGTTTTCAAATAATTATGACATTTGATGTAGCTTTACAATAATTTTGGATGCGTTAACATAAGTCCTTAGCTTTTAATAAGTTTTGAATTTACATTCTAATTTTAGAAAAATTAACCTTTTTATGTAAATCTGTCGTCTAACAATGTATTAACATTTATTGTCATATACAGTTTGAGCTTTGATGAGATTCATTAGATTTTTTAAAACATGATTGGTCCTAGGTTTCTTATTTAAAAGAAGCTTTTTTCCTTTAAGTTACTGAATACCTCTTTACAGACACGCTGAAGGAGTGGTAGACAGAGTTGTCTAAGGAATTCCAGTCTAGCGGCTCTGGGTAACCTCAGTTATGTCTTAGGTACTACCTAAAAGTACTATGTAATCACTACCCAATGGTCTGTCTGGTTCTTCCCTAAGGACTTACCATTCTTTCTTCTTGCAGTCTCAGCAGATTACTCCTCAACTTGCCCTTCAAGTTCTGCTTCAGTTTGATAAGGCTATTAATTCAGCGTTGGCACAGCGGGTGAGGAACAGAGTGAATTTCAGGGTAAGGACACTGTTTTAAGGGAGGAAGGTTGCATCAATGGGGATGGGGGGCGGGGGGGAGGAAGGACCTGTTCCCTCCCTTGCCAGGAGTGGAATTTCCTATAATCCAGATCAAAAGTTGCTCACCCAAGTATGATTTTTTTTAACCCATGTACATTTTTGGTTCTTTCTAACTGCTTTTAGGCATATAAATTTCTTTTATCAACTTCTATGTTTCATACCTGAATATGTGTGTATGTGGGTATCACATTATGACTGTATTCAGATGCTTCTGTCACACTCTTCAAGTTAGCTTTTCATGTTCAGATACATCTTTAAAATAAGACGGACGATAATACTGTACTTCAGCTGAGGTAAGTCACAGGATTATATTTAATGTTTCCAGGACTGCCCTGCTTGTGCACAAAGTCTGTACATAGAAATTCACATGAACTTTCATAATGTAGCCACATGAGGGCAGTAGAAATACACAAATGTCCATTCTACCTCAGCTTTCAGTGCTGAAAATAGATTTTAACTCTTCCCTGAGAAAATTTATGATTTTTTTTCTTCAAATGATTGATAGGATGAAAATTAAGGGAAAGCTGAAGCTAATCATACTATTTTAAGAATTATGTATTTGGTTTCTTATAATTGCCTGGAGAAAAATGTGACAGCAAAAAATGAATTTTCATGATTTCTCTAAATGTTTTGTTTTAAAGGGCTCTCTAAACACATACCGATTCTGCGATAACGTGTGGACTTTTGTATTGAATGATGTTGAATTCAGAGAGGTGACAGAACTCATTAAAGTGGATAAAGTGAAAATTGTAGCCTGTGATGGTAAAAGTAAGTGCTTAACTAAGTACTGTGAAAGCAGAGCTACTTGAAATCTTGTCTTCATGAATCTTTAGAAAATTGTCATCCAAAGTTGGGGGAAACGGCCTATGATCCACACCCAGGTAGAGAGCTGGATTCTCTCAGCAAGATTCTGAATAATAGCCTTTTACTGACTTAACGTATAAATTTCATGACACACAGATTACGTCCACAGGTTGAACTGGATCGGGGGGGGGGGGGGGGGCTGGGGAGAGCACTTTCATAAGCTTTTCTTCCCTATTTCAGTTGCAAATTCAAAGTGCTTACTTTTTTTTAAGAAAGTAGTTAACCTCAGCAGTTCTGTGGTTTCTGTGTTGCTGGCTACCTTATACATTTTATATTGCAGACCTAGGAACTTGTGCAGGTCCTTAAATGTTTCAAAACTGGAGATAACGTATCACCTTTTAATATTTTGCTGTATGCCTTTCCTGTCTTTATGTATATTTATATATATATACACAAACATATATTCTGTGTATATATATATATTTGTTCTCACATTAAGTCATTAACTAGTCTCTTAAGCCTGATTTTTCATAGTTACCTAAAATTATGCCTTTAGCCCTTTTGAAAGAAACTTTACACTTAGATGACTTTTTGAGGATCAGATACTTTGTTCCTTGCTGTAACAGCAAAAAAGATCTGTAGGCTTTTTTTTTTTTTAACAGTTTCTAGATTACAAATGATAATATTTCTCTGTCAGATAATGTATACTTCTTTTCATGCCTTATAATTTAGGCTAATAGCATCCTCATAACCCTTAGTAAAATCTGAGCATCACTGTATAATTTCTAGACTTCTATCAAAATGAGTTAATGATGTAGCCCAGTACTCTTCATAAAACTTTTGTACTGATGGAAATGTTCTCCAACAGCCACAACTGGCTATTAAGCACTTCAGATTTCCCAGTTGCCCTAAAACATTTCGGCTTATAATTTTTATTTCATAGCCACGTGCGGCTAGCCAGTGGCTGCCGTGCTGGCCAGCACAGATGCAGACTGCTGGAGTCTCTGTTTCAGTCACTTGAAACATACAGCCGTGAACCAAAAAGTGGGTAAGACCCCTGAGCAAACTGTATATCAAAATATGTATTTCACTTACCGGAGCGCCAGCGTGCTGGTCCCTAGAATATATTTCTGTTGCTTAAAAATAGGAGACCGCATCCCTTGAAGTCTGAACAGACAAAGTACACAGCAGTGCGCCTGCCCCACGCACTCTGTGTCAGTAGAGAAGACTACAATCAATCATTAAAATACAAATGGTTGTGGTATTTAGTGGTAGAAGTTTACCTAAGTAATACCTTTCCTAAGCAGTCAGATAAATGCAGCAGTACAATGAGATAAGCCTGTTTTTCCTAAAAATCAGCTTCCTTAAAAGTCAGTTGGTAATATAGATGCAGAGAAAAAGTTACAGTGCCTAGAATTTAGGTCTGTTCCTCACAAGGAATTAAGTAACAATTCTCTTCTGATTATATGTTTGTTACAGTCCTTCGTGGTTTTGCAGTTTGACATAGTAGAAGATCTAAAAAAATTAAGTAGCAGTTACATGAACCGAATGTAATACAAGTTGATTTTTCTCGCAGATAAATATGGAGGGCCAACACTAACCTTCCTTTCCAACCTTGTCTCCCCTACTTCCCCATCCTGCACACCAGCACCACCATTAGTTCTTGTTTTGCTTTTTAAAGATTTTCTCAAAATATTTAAATCTTTCTCTCCTCTGTTTCCCAGATACTGGCTCCAATACTACAGAATGAATAGAAAAAAATGGCTTTTTTTAATGCCATCTTCTGTTATTGCTCACCGCTTTTTGAAGAGAAGCATAGAAGAGACTTTTTTTTAATTTATTCTAGCATTGGAGAGATGACTACACTGTGCTGTACTATGTGAGAGTTCCAGTAGAGAGAAGCTTGTAACGCTGCACCCTCTTACCTCACCTTTATTATACAGCATGAAGAAGCAGGCCATTTTTTTTTAAGACAAATCAAACATTGTTTCCTTCGTAAGACTATTCTTTAATAAACTCCTTTTAAACCTCAATGTGAGTAAATAACTGCTAGGGCTAGTAAAGCTAGCAGTATGAAGACTGTAGATAAGCATTCTGACAGAGCACCATGTTCCTTGCAAGGGAAATCAGAAAATGTGTTCGCTTCAGTAAAGTCAAGTTAGTTTTATCAGTTGTAACTTTTAGTGATAAAAGCATTAATGGGGGGGGGAGGGGGCAAAACCAAACTCTGGATTGGAACTTTCCTTAGAAAAAACACTTTTTTAAAATTACGAAACCAAGGGTAATGACTGGTGTGAAAAAACCTAAGTACAACTCAATTAGGAAAAATTAGACAATCTTTAGACAGCTTCTGGAGCCAAAACAAAACCCAAGAAACCTACTTCCAGCAAAATAGTTTTTACGCAACATGTAAATTATTTCTTGAATTGGCCCTACAAGTTTCATTTAGAATGCTCTACATCTTACCTTTATAGACTTTCCACAAAGTGTTCTAGTACACGTATGCCACGTGTGTGTGCACTGGAAGGAAAAGAGTTTCCCTGTCAGCCTAGGAAGGAATATATGACAAAGAATGTGGCATTTCTAAAACAACACAGAGGAAGAATGTCAGGTGCCAGCTAACTGAGGAACTTAAATTTAGCAGCTGAGTATAGATAAATCAAATCCAACCAAGGTCTGGCCCTGTTTACCGTTCAGTAAAAATAGGCTTTTACACCCTGTGGTCGACCCCAGCTCAACTCATTTCATTTGAATGTATACCCGTTTGCAAATTTTAAATCCTGTCACTGGTGTCAATAGATTGTGCTTACAAAAGATACAGAAGCAACGTTGACCCAGGTGGTGAGTTTCTTGTAAGAAAGGACTGACTGCCATGGCCTGCTAACTGCAGTAATGACTTACTGCCATTCCCTGAGTGCCTCTACGATGTTAACCGCAGCACGTCAGTGTAGACCTTAATTCTCACATTAAAACTTCAGTCCTTGCAGCCTACTGTTCACTTCCTAACCTTCTCTACCAAAGATCACATCGTCTACTCCAGTTACATTCGAGAAACAAGCGAAAAAGCCAGAGCTAAGATTACTTTTTTGTCTTTGGTTATGCTGTTTTCTTCACTTCCCATGACTTTCAGAGGCAAAATCCTACCCACCCTTCAAAACTTAAACATACTGGCATATCTGAGTGTAACCCATACTGATTTCTTCCCTTGTGACCTATTACAAAGCAGTCATTTAAATACATGAAAAATACACAACAAAGGACAGGAAGAACTTGCGTCAGTTGCAGTACTCGCTCGTACTCAGCCCCGTAACTGGTATGGAATGCCTGGCGCTTCTACCATACCTCGCTGTATGCCCAGGGATTACCCCACAGTCCACTGAGACCAGCGCCTGTGCTTAGGTCAGCCACCAGACACGCCTGCTTCTGCCCGGGCAGGAGCGCAGAAATCAGCCCGACGCTGCCTCCTCCCACTTCCGGTCACCTGCATACACATCACGTGGCCGACACTTGCACTGTGATACAGGTGTTCTGCTCTCCCCACAGTGGTACCTAGACTTAGTGGGGAATTACAGAAGAGTCACTGCAGCAGCTCCCACACCACTTTGTGCTCTCCTACCTGGCCCACAGGCTCTAGTGATGATAAGCTTACTTGCCTGTTGATGTGGAAACAGAAAAATCCATTAATTCACCTACTGTTGGGACTAAAAGAAAAATCTGGGCTTTTTGAGATCATGTAGAGCCACTCCTCTCTACATCCATTACTTACTGCTATTTTAATACACAAATAGTGGACCAAAAAAGTAGCTTCTTTGGGTGTGATGCCAGACTAGTCATGGTTTGGTCTGTTTATTGTGACTTGTCTTTGGCTAATTTTAGGGGGGAAAATACTTTATTTCTGGGTAGACATCAAACCCAGTTTCATAGGGTATATCGCCTTCAGTTTTGAGTGGGTCATAACTGAATTGCTACTAAGAGTAAAATTTGAAATTATAAAATATGTACATGGAATGTGTATATTTTTTTTCCCACTCAACTGGGGAAACAATTTTTTGTAGCATAGTTATAAAACGTGCAATCAATAAAACAGAATGCTTGGTAAAAGAAAATGCAAATTCTCCATAAGACTTTGCAACCTTTGTTTTGTCAATCCATTCTAAAAATGCCCTCTAATTTGATGAATATCATCCAGCTATTTTTTATATGCCCTAGTAACAACAGAACTGTTTCATTTCCATAGTTCATAGATAGACACAATGTGCGTGGAACTGGGGGCAAGTCACTTCACCTTTTAAGAGGTATAGGAACTTGGCAACATGCAGCAAAGGGTGTAACAGGGTTACTTTAAGGGAGCAAGGAGACTGTCCGCAGTATTCTCTCTTGAGTGTCCCAACTCTCTTGTCCTCTGAGTCTGAACCTTCTACAGTTCTGTCCCAGGAGACACTGGCTTCAAACCTGGTTCTTCCACCCCTGGGCAGAGATCTGAGATTGTTCTTTCCACTTCTCGAGAAACATGGGCAGCACTAACTGCCCATGTGTCTGAGCTAAGGGACTGGATGCACATGCACTGTGCTTTTCTCCCTCCGCTTTTACTCATTCTGTTCCCCAAGATGAACCACAAAACTCCCTCAGTAGCCAAAGCAATCTTGAAAAGAACTAAGCTGGAGGCATCATGCTTCCTGATTTCTGACTATGTTACAAAGTTAGAGTAATCAAAATAGTATGTTATATTGGCATAAAAACAGAAACAGGTCAGTAGAACAGAATACAGAGCCCAGAAGTAAGTCCATACATATATGATCAATTTATGACAGAGGGAGGCAAGAATACAAGATGGAGAAAGGACAGTGGTGTCAGTAAGTTTTACTGCTGGGAAAACTGGATCACTGCATTACACCATACACAAAAATTAACTCACAGTGGACTGACAACTCGGATATAACCCTGAAGTGCTGAAAGTAGAGGAAAACTTACCTGTAAGCTCCTTGACATCAGTCTTGGCAATGATTTTTTTTTCTTTGACGCCAAAAGCAAAAATAAACGAGTAAAACTACATCAAACTAAAAAGCTGCACAGCAAAGGAAACCATCAAGAAAATTAAAGGGCAAACTATAGGATGGGAAACATTTGCACATCATGTATCTGATAAGGAGTTCATATCCAAAATATATAAAGAACTCATACGGCCCAAAAGCAAAAAACAAAACAAAACAAAACAAAAAAAACCTGATTAAAACAATGGGCAGAGGATATGAATAGACATTCTTCCAAAGATGACATACAGATGGACAACAGTTGCATGAAAAGATGCTCAGCATCAGTAATTATGAGGGAAATGCAAATCAAAACCACGTTAAGATACCACTTCACATCTGTTAGAACGGCTACTATCAAAAAACCAAATAAGCAGCACTGGCAAGGGTGCGCAGAACAGGGAACCGCTGTGCACTGCTGCTGGGAGTGCGCATGGGTGCAACCATTGTGGAAAACAATGCGGAGATTCCTCAATAAAATGACCATACCATTGAGCAATTCCACTTCTGGATATTTATGTGAAGGAAATAAAATCCCTATCTTGAAAAGATATCTGTACCCATGTTCACTGCAGCACTATTTACAATAGCCAAGACATGAAAATAACCTGTGTCCACTGATGGGTGAATGGATAAAGAAAATACGTTATCTATGAGGAGGGTGAGGTGGGCATGCAGAATATTATTCAGCCATTTTTTAAGAATCCTGTCATTTGCAACAACACAGATGGATCTTGAGGTCATTAAGCTAAGTGAAATAAGTTGGAGAAAGACAGATACTGTAAGATCTCATTTATATGTAGAATCTAAAGTAAACAACTCAAATACAGAGAAAGGATTGGCTGTGGCCAGAGGCAGGTGGTGATGGGGTGAGCAAAATGAGTGATGGTGGTCAAATGGTACGAACTTCCGATTACAAGATAACTGAGCCTTGGCAATGTAATGTACAGCACAGCGACTACAGTTGACAACACTCTATTTACAGATGACCCTGAACTGTGTGAGTCCACTTACTAGTACACAGATGTTTTTCAATAGTAAATACTACAGTACAACATAGTTTGCAGTAGATTGAATCCATGGATGCAGAACCACAGGTACAGAAGGACCGAATATACAGAGGGCCAACTATAAGTTATGCATGCATTTTTCGACTACATACAGTCAGCAGCCCTGACCCATGTGTCATTCAAGGGTCAGCTGATTTAAAAGTTGCTAAGAGAGTAGATCTTAAAAGTTCTCATCACAAGAAAAAAAAAATTAGATAGATATTAACATTGTAATCATTTTGCAGTATATACATACATAAAATCCTCATTTTGTATATATACCTAAAACTAATACAATGTTTATGCCAATTTTATCTCAGTTTTTTTAAAAAAGGTTGCCGTCTTCAGAGACATCTCTAAGTCATGCCAGAGTAACAACAATGGGACTTAACTTCTTTCCATAAACAACTAGAGAAGCGGACAACACGTATGGAAACTGTTTTCCAGATATTAGGCAACAGGCAGCACAAGGCTGTAATCCCGGGGAGGTGGGGAGGCTATATAATCATCCAGCTCTCTGCACGGAGGCAATATCCAGCCTACAGACCCAGGGAAAGGGATGCCCAGACAGAGCCTGGCAACCTTGCTGAGATGAGGAGACACTGAGATCAGAGTTTGGGGAAGTTGAGGTGGTTGAAAATTGCCAAGTTCCAGAAAGGAATCAAAACAGTGGTCCCCTAGACTCTTCGCTGGGTATCGGCTGCACGTGAGTAGAGGGTCAACTCTACAAAACTAAGTAACTAGGGAATTCATGGTAAACTGCAATTCCCAGTGCTCACACAGGATGGGAAACCAGAGTGAAGAGTTCTCAGTCATCACCCAGGGGTATACTACAGGGAGCGAGACCACCGAGGGGTCATGCCTCAGTAGGAAGCCAAAATAGAGTGAAAGCTACTTTAGCTTAAACCCACCCTAGCAAAAGTGAAAGCAGAATTCGAGGAAATCAAACTGATCTGCAAATAACTGCCAAAACAAAGTTAAATATTCTGTTAAGTAAATAAAATCCAGATTCTCACAACATAGCACCCACAATGTCCTACATCTTAAAAAAAAAAAAAAAAAATACTAGACATGCCAAGCAGCAGAAAGTGGAACGTAACTGGGAGAAAAGGTAGTCAATAGGGAAAGGCCCGGAAATGATGGAACATAGCGGCAGCAGATAGCGATATTAAAACCGGATTTTGTACAAGTATTTAAAACATGACAAATGGAAAATATTCTTTAAAATAACAAAGAACTTCTAGAAATAAAAAATAGGTGCAATGCAAATTTAGCTACATAAATTAACAGATTAGACAATGAAGAAAAAAAAACAGTGAAATTGAAGATCTCGCAATAAAGTCTATCCAAAATATACTACAATATACCTATCCAAAATATAGCATCGAGACAGCACTGGAGAAAACGGAGCATCAGTGACATGCAGAATTGTATCAAGTGGAAATCTCTACATATCGCCACCCCGCAACACTTCATACGCACCCCTCAAGAAGGAAGGGGAGAATATTTTGAGGAAAAAGCCAAGATTTTCCAAATTTGATGAAAACTAAGTTGAGCCAACTTTAAATGGCTCTCACTGGCTATAGTAGCCTGAATAATAGCCCCCAAAGACACCAGGTTCTCATCCCTGGAATGTGCAAACATTTCCTTAGGTAGCAAAAAAAGTATTTGCAAATGTGACTGAAAATCCTGGGGTGGCCAAAGTATAGGATAATTAAGATGGATCCTAAATGCAATCCCATGTATCTTTATGAGAAGGATGCAAAAGGAGCTTTGACATACAGGAGAAAGTGAAGTAGCATGACCGTGGAGGTAGAGATTGGAGTGATGGGACTATAAGCCAAGGAATGCGGCAGCCACCATAAGCTAGAAGACAAGGAACAGATTCTCCCCTAAAATCTCCAGAGGAACCTTGGCCCTGCCAACACCTTGACTTTGGCCCAGTAAAACAGATTTTGGACTCCTGGCCTCCAGAACTGTGAAAACAATACATTTCTGCTATTTTAAGCTACTAAATTTGTGAGAATTTGGTACAGCAGTGATAGGAAAACACATTAGCCAAAGATGAAGCATTTTGAGCATCATCAAAATAATAGTTACGGTGAACCACACCGTATAAATTATGTGTTTAGACAATTCTAGAGTTAAAAATGAATACACATAAATTCATTTGACATTGGTAATCAATTCATTGTTCTGAAAACTGATAAAAGGAAACAGCTGTACTTAAGAGTAACAATACAGTTGATAAGGCAAAGTTCTGTTTTATAAAAAATTTTAAATGAAGGATTTGTAGAATCAGGATACCACCATTTTGCAATTTGTTATGAAATAATAGAACTAAGCAATGATAATCAATGGCTACTAAAATAGTTACTTGAAAGGTTATGGTAAATTTATAAGCAAGCTTACAACTTCCAAATTCCACAGTTCAATCCCAACATTAAAAAAAAAAAAGAAAGAAAGAAAGAAAGAAAAACCAAAGACAAAACAGATATATGTACCTCCTGATGTGATGCAAAAGGAAATACAAAATACCTACCATGAAATTTTCTTGACAAAAATTCAAACCTGAATCTGAAGCTTCTAAATCGAAGTACCAGTTTACAAGAAGTACTGGGGAGAGAGGAATATGGTAAATAATACTGTTGAGATCCTATTAGCAGAATTCAAATATGGGGAACTCTTGAAAAAAAACCTAGCTTATTCAACAAATTGCCAAAAAAAAAAAAAAAAAACCTATAATTAAGAGATGTGAGAGATTTATCAATCCAAAGTGTCAAATAATCCACTGCAGAACCTAATATGACACAATGGGGGAAATTAAAAACCATTTGGTATTTGATTAAATTAAGGAATTGATACTATTTTAGGTATGGTACAGTTGGCTGACTTTTTAAAATATCTATTACTAATCTTAATTTAGGGATACATACTGAAGAATAAATGAATGAAAAAATATGATATCTGGGATTTACTTCAAAATAGCCCAGTTGGGGCTGGAGATAAGTGTAGATAAAACAAGACTGGTCAGGAGTTGGGAGTTGCTGAAACTGGATGACGGCTCCCTGGGAGTTTCAGGACGCCATCCTGTCTGCCTTTTGTGTATGTTTGAAGACTTCCATATTAAAGTTTCTTTTTTAAAAAATATTTCTTTCTTTTAAAAATATCTTCTACAGATCCTCATTACTTACGGATAAAGTCCGAACTGCCTGACAAGGTTGAAGCAGAACACAGGTTTTCAGCAGTCTGGCCATCTTCTAGGCTCACCTTCACCTGCCTCCATTTCCAGCTGCCTCCTCTTTAGCTACAAGACACTAAGGTCAGTTCCCCGAACACACCCTGTGTTTTCACACATTTAGTAATCCCATTTGCCTACCTGGAAAACCCTTCAGCACTTCCATCATTTGGTGAACTCCATGGCCCAGTTCAAATGTAACTGTTTCTATAGATCTTTTTTTTTTTCTTATTTAAATACAGTCAGTTACAATGTGTCCATTTCTGGTGTACAGCACAATGTCCCAGTTATGCACACACATACATATATTTGTTTTCACATTCTCATTAAAGGTTATTATAAAATATTGAATATAGTTCCTTGTGTTATACAGAAGACATTTTTAAAATCTACTTATATATATAGTGGCCAACATTTGCAAATCTCAAACTCCCAAATTTATCCCTTCCCACCCCCTTTCTCCAGTAACCGTAAGATTATCTGTTTCTGTTTTGTAGATGAGTTCATAGTGTCTTTTTTTTTTAGATTCCACATATGAGTGATCTCATATTGTATTTTTCTTTCTCTTTCTGGCTTACTTCACTTAGAGTGACGATCTCCAGGTCCATCCATGTTGCTGCAAATGGCATAATTTTATTATTTTTAAAAGCTAAGTAGTATTCCATTGCATAAATATACCAAAACTTCTTTATCCAGTCATCTGTCGATGGACATTTAGGTTGCTTCATATCTTGGCTATTGTATACAGTGCTGCTATGAACACTAGGGTGCATGTATCTTTTCGAATTAGAGTTCCCTCCGGATACATGCCCAGCAGTGGGATTGCTGGATCATATGGTAAGTCTATTGTCAGTCTTTTGGGGAATCCCCATACTGTTTTCCACAGTGGCTGCACCAAACTGCATTCCGACCAGCAGTGTAGGAGGGTTCCCTTTTCTCCACAGCCTCTCCAGCATTTATCGTTTGTGGACTTTTAAATGGTGGCCATTCTGACTGGTGTGAGGTGATACCTCATGGTAGTTTTGATTTGCATTTCTCTGATTATTAGCGATATTGAGCACTTTTTCATGTGCCTATTGGCCATTTGTATGTCTCCACTGGAGAATTGCTTGCTCAGGTCTTCTGCCCATTTTTGCACTGGGTTGTTTGGTTTTTTTTTTGTTGTTGTTATTAAATTGTATGAGCTGTTACTATAGATCTTTAATTGACTCCTTGAAATAGAACTAATGCCTCACTTCAAAGCAATCCCAACACATCACAGACATGACACGCCAGTATACCCCTTATATCGTCCCATCATCGACCTCTCCCCTCCCCACCTCACCCAGATAGAACTCCATGGTCCATAATTATGAGCACTCCCTTTAACACAACCTGAACTTCTTTGCCCCTCTCTCATACTTGCTGGGATAAATGATAAAACTGATTAAATCCTACAGTACGCCTGCACTCTTGCAGGTGAATGTGGCTGAGAGGCTGGTTTCCTTTTTAGACTCACTTTCCCTAATGTCAGTGGGTCCTTAATGCTGCCAGGCATTATTATTTCTTCCCTTGGTCTGGCTTCTTTTCCACTTTCCATTCTGCAACAATTATTTATATCTTTTCCTCTTTCCAAACCTCCAATATCTCTTCTCCCATACACATCTCATAAAATCATCTTGCTCTTTATTTCACTGAACAAAATAAAGGTAATAAAAGGAGAACTTCCAGGATATCCAAATGGCTAATAAGCATATAAAAAGCTACTTAACATCATCAGTCATTAGGGAAATACAAATTAAATCAACTCTGATACCACCAACACCCACCAGAATAATTAAAATGACAAAACACAGATAATAATACTAGCAAGGAAATGGAGCAAATGGAACTCTCACACCTTGCTGGTAGATCATGTAAAAATTATAGGACAGTTTTTACTAAAGGCAAACATGTGTATACATTATGGCCCAGCAATTTCACTCCTACACATTTACCCAATTGAAAGGTATACATATGTTCTCTTTAAAACATTTCAAGAAGGTTCATAGGAGCACAATTCATAATAGCTCAAAGCTGAAAACAACCCAAACGTTCATCAGCAATAGGATGAGTAAACTATGGTAGCTTCATATATGGAATATTACACACCAGTGAAAATCATTGCGCTGCTCCTACACACAACCTAGATGAAACTCATATTGGCAAGTTTAAGGAGCCATAAACAAAAGGGAACACAGTACTTTCAAAAAAAAAATCAAAAACAGGCAAAAGAATCCATGGTGTAGTTACTAGACTGAACTCAGACCCACTCACCACTCACCATTTTGTAAGCAGCAAACCCAATCTACTAACAGCAGATTGCCATAAAGTCAAGTACAGTATTTACTTGCAGGGTGCCAAGCAAGGAGAACAGGAAGCTAATGCTTGGGTCAAAAGACCCAAACTCCCCAATGGCTTTTGGGTAAAAATTTTTAAAGGCAACATTAGAGGTCACAGGATGCATGGTCAGCTCATGGACATTCTTCCTGATTGGTTGGTGGAAAGGCAACAGGGTGAGGTTTGGGGAATCTTAATCATCAGTCTTCTGGTTCCAACCAGTCTGGGGTCTATGAGCTTGTGATGCACCGAATGGAGGGGTCTGCAGAACAACTCCAAGATATATGTTAGGTTGTTATCTAGATTCCTTTGGGATGAACTAGGAGTCCTGTGACTGTTTTCCAAGCTCCTTCCTTTGCTCCTGCATTTTCCAGTTCTCCAATCATTAACTGTTTGAGTCCGCTTTTGGGAACTTCAAGAAGGCCTAGGAAAGGAAAGCTTTTTCGATCAACAAGAACCGGGGACATGGAACGGCTTATACCCAGGAGGGCCCCGCTAGTTCCGCTCAGTGTCAGTGTCAGTGTCAGGGCAGTGGTTATCTTCACCGCAGCTCGGGGAGTAATCTGGAAGGAACACAGGAGCCCTCTGCGTGGCTGCTACTGCTGTTTCTTGATCTGGGTTCTAGTTACACAGGTTTGTTCACTTTGTAAAAATTATTGAGCTATATACTTGTGATTTTTGAACTTTTCTACATGGATATTATGCCTAAGATAAAATGTTAGTTAAAAAAGAAAAATAGAATTCCACAAACCACCACATTGACCCATCTATGTGCATGTGAGCCCACCGACCCCGCCTTCACTCCTGTTACTGTGGGCAAACTGTTGTTCACTCTTCCATCAGACAGGCCCTTTCTCCCATGAACTACATCATTACCATGTCTTCTTCACCAAGAGCCACTCTTTCAAGTATCCTATCTCATTCCTTCACTTTTTCCTCTTGACTCGATCCTTGCCATCAACCTACAAACATGCTATCACTTTTCTAATTTTTAAGACAAACAACCTTCAATTACTGTACTTTTGCTTTAAGCCAAGCAAAGGAGCGTAAGACTCAAAACTTTTGTCTATACTTGTTGTTCTCACATTCTCTTTGAACCACCTCCAGCTGTGTTCTCACCTCCACGCTGCACAGAAGCTGATCTTATCAAGGTCACCTCCACATTGTTAAATGCCATAATCACTTTCTCCTCCTCGTCTTACGTGATTCTCAAGTTTTGGCCATAGTCATCAACTTCCTCTTTGCAGAATCACTCTCCTTTAGGCTTCTAGAATACTGTATACTGTTTTCCTTCTACTACGCTAGTCGCTCCTTTCCCACTTTCTCTTGTCGGTTCCTCCTCACCTCTGTGACCTCTGCATTTTGGAGAGCTCCCAAAACTCATTTAGGAGCCTCTTTTCTCTGTGTTCACTCCATTGGGATTCTCATCCAGTTTCCTGGCTTTACACAATCTCCAAAATGACGAACACCAGGTAAGTGTCTCCAGTCCAGATCTCTCTCCTGAATCCAGACTCCTGTCACATTCATCTCCTCGGCATCTCTCTTAGATGTCTAACAGGCACCTCCAGTTTTCTATGTTCAAAAGTGAACTCCTGATCTTCCCCTCAAGAAACCACTTTTGCAGTTTCCATGTCTTGGTTAACGGTAACTCTGTCCATCCAATTTATCATCAGGGCAAAATCCTTGAAGTCATTCTCGACTCCTCCACTGCTCTCAGAAAGAAACTCAATCTGTCAGCAAACCCTCAAACTTCCAAGCATTTCCAGGATCGGACCACTCTCACCATGTCTACTGCTGCTACCCTGGCTTAAGCCACTATCATCAGTGCTGAGATTATGACCATAACCTCCTAACTAGCCTCCCTGCTTTCACCCTCGCCTCCCAGTCAGTCTGTCCTCAGCGGAGCATTAAAATGTTCATCAGATCATGTCAGTCCTCTGCTCGAAACCTTCCAGTGGCCTAAAGTGTCACTCAGGGAAGACAAAGTCTATGTAATGGGTCACCAGGGCCTTCACAGTATCCCCCCAACCCCACACTCTTCATCCTTCCTCCTCCCTCCTTTACTCTGTGCCATTTACACCAGCTTCCTTGCTGTTCCTCACACATGGCAGGTGTGTTCCTGCTTCAGGGCCATACACCTCTCTCCTCTTGACCTAGAATGCTCTTCCCCCATTTATCCTCCTGGACCATTCCTGCATCTCCTTCAGATGTTCACTCAAATGTCGCCCTTTCAGTAAGGGCCTCCCTGACCACACTATTTAAAATTTTCCTCCCCTCCCCACTCTCCCAAGGTCTCCATCACTTCCTTCAATTTCCCTCTAGCACCTGTCTCCTTCTAACAAGCATATGCATTACTTACCTACTTAGAGTTGTTTTCCCACCAGTATGTGAACAACATGATTGTGGGGATTCCTGTCTGTCTCATGGACTGCACTATGCCCAGTGTCAGGAACAATCCTGGGACATGTTAACAGCTTAGGCAGTATTTGTGGAATGGATGAATGAGTTACTTCATTGCTTGTCACACACTCAAGCGTCATAGAGAAGTGGGCCATAACTTAGCTTTGTGATGACCGATCGACTAAAGGAAACAAGTAGGAACAGATATGTAAGGCAGGTAATGGATTTAATTATTCTTTCCCTTTTTAACCCAAAAAATTGATCTCCCCAAATAAATTATGTCATCCGTTCCTAAACAAGGTTAACTGCCTTTCATTTCTGTCTTAAATTTTCAATCGATCAGGAAAAGAGCAAAGATTACAATAGGCAGAATATGTGAAAATATAGTTATTAAAACAACATTCACCCATAGTCCACAAATCAAAAATAAAGGGGAAGGTCAAGCCTTGAGAAGTAATACAAACATAGTTGCTCATTTCATTAATAAGATGTTTCCTTTCCAGAGAAAGGTTAAAGAAGCTGATATGACGCAGAGGAAAGGAAAAATCAACAGATGTGTTGGTTTAATTGCACAGTTTCTAAAATACACTAAGCAAATGGGGGAGAAATGTGACCCTTCTGATACGAAGACCTTACATTTGTTATTAAACAAAGAGTACTTCCTACTCACCCGAATGTATTTCTAGAGGAACTTTCAATGCTTGGGGGATTCCTGCAACTTGTTCCCCCAAATGACAGGTTCACATTTTAATCCTTTCAGCTTGTTTTTATAAAAAGTTCTCTTTTATTGCACACAAAAACATATAGAGAAAGTTGAGTATGAAGCCAAAGACCCACGTTTTCCTCAGAACACCTGCACTCAGCTTTTCTGCCCCCTGGCAGCCCCTCTCAGAGGAGGACCGAGGACCGTCACCAAGGCTAGTGGGTGGAGAGGTCCACAGCCACTGCTGGGAAGAGACCCTGCAGGGCTCATCTGCTGAGCGTATCACTGGTCGTTAGTCGCCCCCGTGGTGGGGCTGACAGCAAGCGGGGGAGGACTCAGTGTGCCAATGCAGGGAAGCTGGTGGTGGCAGTGCCCACTACCACAGGAGCACAACCTGACAAGGAGCAATCACTGACTTAGAAGATTCAAGGTGTCAGGCACGGTGACAACTAAGTCAGAGCACATGGGTTGCAGGGAAAGCGGATTGTGAGAAAAAACCTGATTAACTGAATCACAGTCAGAATGAAACACACTAATGACATCAGGACATATTATTGGGAACATCATTCAAATTACACAAATTATTTTGGACATGAATCACTTTTCCAGAGCACATTGTATGTAGACCAGCTCTATTATATAACAAGATATGCTCATCTGTTTATAAAGGATCCCTTTCCAACCACAGAAGAGAATGACTAGTAGCCAGTTGCCCGCAATTACCTGACAGTTATCTCTGGAGCTTTAGAAAGGAAACTGGTTCACTCGGTAATATTTGTTGGGCAGGTGCATGGAAGGGTGGGGCAGAGAGCACACACGCACACACACACACAAATTGTCTCCCCACAAGGAAACGTATAAGCCACAACACCATGAACACTGACCATTCCATTCACATACTTAAATAAGAGTTTAGACTCGAGAGGCATAAAGACAGAATAACCAGGCCTAGTTTATTCTTGTTACCCAATGTAATTATTAATACTACAGCCCCTCAACTAAAATCTGTTCCAGTTTGAACAATACATTATATGGTGACCTTAGTAATGGCTACTGTCTTCTTGGTTATGGAACATTAAGCTTTGGCTGTGAAGCTGGCAAGATTAGTGCTGTAATTTTCCCGTAAGGATATGGGTGGTCAAACTGGTCAAATCACCTCACCTTCTCCCTTAAAGTCATGAATCTGGATTTCAGTAATGAACGAATCAGCTGTGTTCCTCCATGTTCTTCTGAATCTGCCCCTTATGCAGCCTGCCATGATCATTCTGGAGCAATGGGATTCTCTTGCCAGCCTCGAGGGATCTTAAGTGTCACCAACAGTTATGAGAGAAAGTCTGTTTTATCTTACTTCTGGCTTACTAGACAAAAAGTACAGGTAAGGATTTGAATGAGAAGCTATTTATTTTTAAGTTAATAGTACAAAATAGAAGGTTCTCTTTCCATCAAAATCCCCTCCCCTCTACTAAGCCTAGAATTACTAGGAATGGCATTTCCAAAGAGTGGAAAAGCTGACACCAGGAATTCAGCTGAAATCCAGGGTCTCCTGCCACACTTCCCTCCCTCACTCACCCAAGTAGCTGGTTCTTATTCTCAACTCTGAGAAAGTCAGTGGAGGAGCCACTGGAAGTGGGGTGAGCGAAGAATCAGCATTCACCCAGGGCAGTCATCTGCAGGGCAACAGACTGACTCACCCACACTCCAAGAGCAGTCCCCTTCCACCGGGGGATGCCGTGGATTCCAGAGCCCCGGTCTCCACCCCACAATGTCCCAGCACGTCCTGGGCATGTTTACATCTGTTCCTGCCCCTCGGGTAGCAGTTCTCTCAAGGTGTATCTCAGAGTTCAGCCCCATAGATGGCCTTATAGCGTAAATACTCTTCTAAGCACTGAAGAACATTATCATCCACCTTGGGGTCAAACTTGTTAGCCAAGAGGTGATGGTTCTGGAGAATCCAGTGCAGGTCCCCAGCCCCATAAACACAGACAGCCCGCTGGTGGATTCCAGAGCAAGGGGCATAAGGTGCCCCCATACTGATGTCTCCCTCGTGGTCTTGCCACTTGACCAGCCTGGCGATGGCCGTCATGTCTGAGATGTGAAACTTGGGGTGGTAGGGAACAGAGCCAGGCATCCATGGTGCACGCTGAAGGGTAGCCCAGAGGTGTTCATCGGGGCTGTAGGTGTCTTTGGCCCATTCAATCAGCCGTTGGGATTTGGGGTTCTCTAAGACATGTTGGATAAAGCCTCGAGAAGCCACAATATAGGCATTCCCCGTGAACATAGGTAAATTATCAGGGGGAGGGTCCTTCATCTTGTTGGTTACTTGCAACGTGTCTGTCACTTCGTAGTGATATTTCCAGCGAGTCTTTTTGTACTCAGTAGGTATCTCTGACTCCATACTGTTCTTCCCATTCAACATCTTGAGGGCCAGGACCATCTCGGCATTGGTCTTTATAGGAAAGTCTGTCCCGCAGGTGTTCAGTAAGTATTTCCACGGCACCGGGCTCCGGAGCAAGTCTTCCATACAGTTCAGGTCAGCCTGCACCCTGGACCAGGAGGCATAAACCACCCGAACCAATTTACTGGCCATGAAGACATTCGGGAAGCATGAAATAATGGCCTTGACTGCCTCTTTGAAAGTTTCTGGGGACTTCTCATCCACATGGACACAGTATATGTTCTGAGGGGCATACACAGCTCGCAGCAGCCTTTCAAAGTTTTCAACCTTCTCATGGACCACCATAGAGTAAGCGATGGGAAAGTCTAATTCTTCTTTGCTCAGTGGGAACCGTATGAACCTCCTTTTGGCCTTAAACTGCTCACAGTCCCTGGTCATGTTGAGGTAGTCAGTGTCTGTGAAAGGCTCCCGCTTCTTCTTGACCTCCAGGTTGTCCAGGAGAGCCTTGATCACTGCTTCCTGGTCCCCTCGGGTGATCCCAGAACAGTTGATGGATCTCTTTGCTGGCAGCTTCAGGGACTTGTACAAGATGTCCCTACAGTGCTGGCTTTGCAAGTCCCTGGACTCTAGATCCAGGGAAACTACGTCACATTTCAGTCTGAGAGAAAGTCTCAAAGCAACAAGGGCCAGCAGCATATAGCAGCCCAAAGCCCACAGATGATGCCTCCGGCAGAATTTCTTCTTCCACCAAGTCATCTTCGTGGAATGGGAGATTGGCAGAGTTTGTGCACAGGGAAGGAGGAGGATGAAATCCTTAGACAGAACAAAATGCCTTCAATTACAAACTAATCCTGAATGGGCTCAAGGAACATCAAGTTCAACTCCACAGTGAAGGCAAAACCAGATTTCTTCTCTAGACAAGTATCCTCAGTCCAGATCCGCCTAGGATCCTCATACACCCAGCCTGCTGATGGAGTTCTCTCACCTGACCCTACAAAGCTGATCGTGCTGGGGCTGGGATTAGGACCCAGCTCCACCTCCAACCCGGGAGAGATAAAGGGAAGCAGAACTGAGTACCTGCTGCTGGAGAGGTGTAGTGAGTAAGAGGAAGTCCCTGCCTTCATTTTTCCTTTTTGCCCCCAGTGCCTTCCCACCCTGCTTCTAACATAGTTTTTATCTAGGAGCTAGAATGATCAGTCTAGAGAGAAAAATCCATGAAATTCAGACTCTCAGCTTCAGTTCTAGAAGTCCAAAGTCCTTTGAAAAGAACAAGTGCACTTCTCGCTCCGATTAGATAATTCATATATTAAGATGCCTTCACCACATATAATTCATTGGTTAGATGTGGTATCTAGACACCCTTTAAAAAAAAATGTTCTTACACAAGCACAAAAAATTGGATGTAATCCCCCCAAATACATTGTAATCATTCATATAGACGACTCTCAGTCTATTCAAATTTAAAATATATCTACACACACAGACACACAGAGCTATGAATATGCAATATTTAATGAGTGCTTTTTTATAGGCCAGGAATCTTTCTCTACATTGTCCCATTATAATCTTCACAACATACCTGAAATATAGTATTATTAGGCGTCTTTTGTAGAGAGGAAAATAGAAGCTAAATAACTTGCCAAATATCACAAACATTATAAGACACAAATCTGGGACTCTACCATGCTCCCAATTCCTTTTTTTTTTTTTTTTTTTTTTTTTTGTCTAGAAGCCTAATACTTGTTCCTCCAAACCACAGCTACCTTTTAAATACAATACAGGGTACTTAGTACCATCCAAGAAAAGCAGACATTAAAGGGGGAAAAAAATCCCTAAAGGGAGAGAAAGACACCAAAACGTGACATATCTTGTCACGCAATGATTGTTCTCCCTTTTTGCGATCTCTTTGGAAGCTTAAGATTGTATCCTCTTTAGTAATAACTTTCAGGGGAATCTGAGAGGAAGGAAAAAATGAAAAATTAAGGAAATTCTCACCTTTAAGAGCTTTTTTCCTGCTTAGGGAAGATCTCTTGCCACGATGTGTTTCTCTTCCCAAAGAAAGATTGGTTGGATTCCGTGGAAGCAAATGTGAATACCATATTCTCTGGTCTTCTTTCAGCCTCTCCGAAGTACATTTTCTAATATTCCCAGCATGTCCAGGAAACCGTATCAGGCTCCTCCTTAATCTCTGCAAAGTAAAGAGCAGCAGGAGGCTCCGTCACTCACCTTCGGACTTCCTGCTCTCAGATAAGAGAGCAAGCTCAGCTATGTCATCCAGGGCATATTCTTGAGAACGAGTCATCCTGGGAGGTGAGCGAGGCAGAAAAAAAAAAAAAAAAAAACAAACCACGCTGACAATGTCTCAGAAGGCAAGCAGCTGCTTCATCCAGGACCGCCCAGTTTGTACCCAAGTTCTCCTGCCACAAAACCATTTATAAAAACCTGCCGATGCTCATTCTAGAACCTGAAAGCTTTTTCCCCCTTAAGAAGGAACCACAGAGACACACAGGTATGCCCCTGCCTTCTTTTGGCCTGGAGTCCAAATGTCACTCCTTTTACATTCCCTTAATACTCCCTGAATTTCACTCAAGAGGGAAGCAATAAAAATGATCTTCATTGACACAACATTGTAAAATGATTATAAATCAATAAAAAATGTTTAAAAAAAAAATGACCTTCAATGACTGTTTCTTTTGTTTTCTTAAAGGAAAGAGTCAGTGAAAATCAGAGTTCATTCTTCGATGGCAACTGTTTAAAAAAATTCATTTGTCTGCCTTTCCGTGACCGTTACTAATCCGTAGGTTGCAGAAATATCCTGGGGGTTTCAAACTGTAGAGCTCCTTCCCTAATGTCTGCGAGTCCAGGGCTCCGGGCAGTCTGAAGAAAGGACAACACTAAAGGCGGCTGGACTTCAGTGGGAGCCCCATGGGGGGTTGTGGCATTTGCAGCGTGTTAAGTGCCTCCTTCAAAACTGCTGACACTGTTTGCCCCTACTCGCCTCTCCGCCTCGCCCCCAAAGCACTCCTCCAAAAATGCAGCATTCCTGGCCAAACATTTGAAATAACAAATTTAATAACTGGATGTAAAGAACTTAACTAGGTATGAAGTTATTAAGCAGCTAACGGAAAGTTGGCCGCGGGTGTAGACGATGCTCAATTATTAGAGAAGTAGCCACTGCTAGGAGCTACCATCCTGACGCTGGAGGAACGAGGGGAAAAGTCGGGAAGTGCTAAATTGAGAATATGAGAAGGGTGCCAAGAAGCGGAAACTCAGGCCTCTGAGAGGGGACTTCTCAGTTGGTGCTGGGGTCTCTGAGCTCAGAGAAGGGTTGCGATCCCCTAGACTGAGACCCAGACCTCTCCTGAGCAGCTGCTGTCTGTCCTCCGTCACTAAACTGGCTTCAGGGCCGCTACGTAACCGAACCGCCACCGCGGGGTTGTTGACATGGCCCTGCTCATAGAAGCAGGAAGTAGACAGGAAGCAGACAGGAAGTCCCGCCTCCAGCCTCTCTGTCGCCCTCCGGCGCCCCCTGTTGGCAGAGCCGATAGGGGGCAGCTGGCCAAGCACCAACGTGGTTTGCAGAGTACTCCCCACCCCCGCCGCACGTCAAAGCTGAGTCCAGGAGGGTGGACTTTATCTGCACAATAGCATATGACGGAGATGAGTTAGTGTTGCCTTCTTCCTACAAGAACTGCTTATGCAGCCCCCAATATGGTGTAGGGCATTTATGTCTTTTTTTTTTTTTTTTTTTTTTTGGACCTCCTCTGCCTGTGTCTGACTATAGAGAAAGACAGGCCAATAGCAGGGAGCTATAAGGGGTCTCTTTTATTGGCACCACTCCACGGGCTCTGTCTTCTGCCAGCTTCTGTCACTCAGATTCTGTGTGTCTGTGTTGAGCTGTAAAATCTGAGGCAAAAATGATTACAGGATAAACACTTGCTCCAGTATGTGAATCTAGAGGAATCTTTCCAATTTGTTTATATCTTACTTTTCTTTGATGGCCCCCTCAAAGTCCCACCTTCTTTCCCATAAAAATCACACCCCAAAGTCTCTCAATAAAAAGAAAATAGTTTGAATATTTGATATTTAAGGTAACCAAAACAGGTATCCACTCTTATTTGCTAAATGTGTGCTACTATAACATTAACAAATTGTGGATCTGTTTGGCTGAAATAATCTATATATTAGTAACACGAAGTGGGTAGCAGTTATGAGCACACCTGGGCTTTGACAGCACAGAGCTAGGTCTGAATCCTGGCTCTGGTACTTTCTAGCTGTGGGACCATGGGCACATTTTGCAATCTCTCTGTGCTTCAGTGACTTCCTGGGTATAACTGGAGCTAATACTATTCCCTATTTTACAGGATTGTCGTGAAGCTTAAACAAGGTAACACATACAAGACACAACTTCAAACCCGGCATATGTGGCCCTTCGATGAAGGTTACTGTTAGGGAGGCTCCAGTGACAGGCCGCAAGGGCCTGATTTACTCCCAGAACAGCTCAAAGAGGGGACAAATAACATTCTTTAACTCTGGATCAGCAAGAGTGTTGATGCTGGTGATGTGACCAGATAGGTAGATCAGGGAGGAGACCGGCATTAGCCCCTTCTCTGGGCTCCAGAAAGAGACTCAGTTATAAGTGGTGGGTGTTAGCACCGCAGAGAGGAGGGTGAGCTGCTGCTGGCCCCAGGGAAGTGCAGGAGAGGAAACAGAAGGGCTGGAAAGAGGCCCCGGGAGATCAGGAGCCAGGCAACCTGCGGAAGTCACAATGCAGCCGACCTCGCGCCCTCCATCCACACTGGCCTCGAAGAGATTGTGAGGTCCTGGGAAGAGGGAGGAGCCCAGGCCCAGCATGCCTGGGGACCAGGTAACTTTCCAGGCAGGAACCCAGACCCAGGGAATGAGTCCCTTCATGAGGGCTTCTTTTTGCCCTGCTGAGGCCCGACAGAGCCAGATGGTCCTGGAGGCAAATGTAACCATGAGTCCAGGATGCCATGAAGATGTTCACAAGTCCCAAGCACTGAAAATGCTGAGGGCACGCACCTCCCTCCAGTATGGAAAGCGAAGGCAACATCAGGCCACATAATAAGCCCAATGCAGTCCAGAGTTCCCACCACGACGACCACCACGGCGCTGTTTCTGAAAGAGCCAACTTTTGCTGCTCATACCGCTCGTCCTTGTCTCCTAATCACAACTTCAGTTGGCTTATCTGGCAAATAGCTTTGCCTGCTTCCTCTGAGTTTCAAGTTATAAATCCCTGTATGTTTGTGAAATGGTCTGAGAGTTCCAGCAGTGGGGAGCAGAGACACAAAGCCAGGCTCCTTGAGGTAGATCTGGAAGAACCCAATGGAATGAACACTGATGGAGGCACTGGGAACCCTACAGCCCCCACAATAGGGTCAGAGGAGGCCCCAGGCAGCAGGGATCTAGCCATGTTAAGCTGAATTTACAAGCTGGCAGATGCCCCTCTTTACTTATTATGGTGGTGTTTACCTCTAGCATGCATCACTCTCGGCCTCTCATTGGACTGGAAGCTCCTAGAAGTCATGTTCTTTCTCTCAGCACCCAGCGCAGTAGGCATTAGGAGAACTCTAGGAGAACCCTGGAGAGCAAGGTTGCATGCGGTCATGGGTTGCAAGGGCGTCCCTACTAAGAAGAAGAGGCCGTGGCTCAGAGGGGCAGGAAGTAAAAAGAGACAAGCCAGCCAAGTTACTGTGCTACTGATGGGCTGGAGCTGGGCTTTGAAAGAGACCCAAGGGACTGAGGAAGATGGGGGGGGGGGGTGCTTGGAGCCCTAACTTTATTTCGTGTTCTGTATCAGTTGGCTCTTGGAGAAGATGAGCTATGAGCTCTGGCCACAGAGAAATGGTTAAAAGACTCAATATGATCATCTTTCTCTCCAATCAGGGATGAAGAACGCAGCTCCGGCGGGCTGGCAGGCTGGCCGGGGGAGCGCTCAGTCCCTCCGCGGAGCTCCACTCCCTCCGGGCACCCAAAGCTCTCCCTTCCCCTGGACACACTCCACACAACCCCGAGCGAAAGAAAAACAAAGATTCAAGAAAGAAAAGAAAAAAAGAAGAGAAAACCCCACAGAACTCAGTAAGTTCACTAAATGCAGAGGAAACTTCTGAGCGGAGGCAAGAAAACCATCTCCTTCAGGGGCAAGAATCCAACTAGTTCCTCCCTGCTCCTCATGTTCCAAGGCAGATGACTTGCTAAATTATCAAGGCGGCCACTTTCCCTTAACACCTCCCTCCCTTCGGGTGATGCTCCACCAAGGCCGTGGGCCCCACTTCTCAGCACCGCAGACTGAGGGGCAGCCACAGCAACCTTTCTCTTCAATTTTTTAAAAAGCTATTTTAGAATCATCTTAGGAAACACAACCAAATAGTGCTCTCCTTGACTGTGGAAATCAACCACGCTTTTTCTTTCTTTAACCTCTTTGCAGGTCTTTGTGAACACATCCAGTCATTTTCTTGGGAAAAGTAGGATTGTGAGTGGGTGTGTGTGCATGCATTTATGTCTAACTGAATACTAGTGGGTGTGTGTGCATGCATTTATGTCTAACTGAATACTAGTAAAACTACCTTTTTAATGAATGTCAAATTGGATGTTCTTATAACGAGAGCAACTTAAACGAGATACACTTGCATCACCAACACTAACAAAATGCCACTTCACTTACTTATAGGATCGATCTCTTAAAGGAAAATGACCACTGCACCAACCAATATATGAAAAGACAGAAATGCATTACATGACAAAACAACACACAGTACATCTTCGTTCTATTTTCTTGGTCTTAAAAAAAAAAAGCAAAATAAAAATAAGAAAACTGCTAATTCTGCATGCCATCCTTTTGGGTGGCACATGAGGAAGTATTTCTAGGGTAGTGCCCTCTCCAGGCTGTCCTAGCCCATAAGGTCCAGTCAACTGCACATACTCTGGACCCCTAGAAGGTTTCACATGTGCGATCATGGTCATGTCCATCCTTCAGGCACAGACCATTGAGACGACATGCCAGCTCCGGGCAGAGAGTCGCTACCTTCCTGGGTGGGGAGCAGACAGAAAGGTGAAGAGGGATGTAGGAAGCACTGGCGAGTCTCTTCCCCACACCTATGGGTCAGGAAGGCAGAGTGGATTCCTGAGCAGGTGAGAGGCCAACGAGGCTGGATTTGGTCCTTGGTACCTTTCAAGCCAATACTGCAGTTCTGTTACAGAAACGACAGGCCAGCCAAGAAACAAGCACCACTCGTAGGGCTGGAGTACTCAGGTTTATGCGCGGGGGCTCTGAGCACCTCTAAGACGTGTGTGGGAGGTTTTATAGGGTCGATTACAAGCTTGGGTATACTGGCCAATAAGGTGCAAACAGCTCAGCAACATCACAAAAGGGAAGCAGGGAATCAGTAAACTAGAACTTTTCCAGTAAGAACAGATCAGTTACAGACACTAATTAAACTTAGATTTATGAGTTAGCCCAGCCTGGCTTTTCCTTCTCAGTTCCAGCCCATCAGAGAGCAGCTTTGTCTTGGAGCAGTATTTCCTACTGAGCCAGGAGTGAAGGGGGCAGGGCACAACCATTCAAAGAATGACTCAGCAATTAACACCAGGATGGCAACTCCCAGGAGGCCCTGAGGCTCAAGATAGTGGGAGATTTATGTCTAGTAGACCTTGAGCTTCATTCTATGCTCACTGTAATATATTAGCATGATAAATATCATGCTCATAGGCGCCATGACAATCCCAAGGCTGGCCACAAAGGTCAAAGAGTGGGAAATGGCCAACTTCCTGGGAATCCCAGCCCCTTCCCCAGGCTAGTAAGACTGGTCCTTCCATTCATTAGCATATGAAGCTACGGAGCCCATAAAAACTGGCAACACTGCCCCTCACGGCCTTTTTGCTCCCTCCTCTTTGGAGACTGCCCGTGCTCTGTCTATGGAGTGTGTACCTAACTTTTACTTTAACCTGAGTACCCAATTGCCACACCTCGTGGTTTCTCTTCCCTTCTAAAACAGCTCACACTGTATGCAGTATGTATCTCTCTAAATAAATCTACCTTTACTCAACTGTGGCTTCCTCTTGAATTCTTTCCTGCACAAAGCCAAGGACCCACACTTGGCAGGGTGCGTCCTAGGGGCTCAACCGAGACCTGGGATATGGCCCTCCTAATACCCCACATCCATTTTTCCTGCCTCACTCACACCCCCTTTTTTTTCCTGTAGCCCTGCTATGGCCCTGGCCAGCCAAGCTTGGCTTCTGCAGCCCACATCCACCCTGAGTACATACCTGCTTCCCATAGGTGGTAGTGGACGCGAGCCCACGGTGGAATAGCTGCAGAATTCAAGAACGCAAGTGAAAATTCTAGCTCCCTTTGTCCTTGGGAAGCTCCTGGATCCTCTGCCTACATCTTTTATCTCATGTATGAGACAGGTAACAAGTATGCGCGGGTAAACAAGCACCATGCAAGTATAACCGAGTAGTCACTCACTGTTTGGCAGGGAAGAGGAATAAACAAGCAGTGACAATAAAGTGTGCAGAAGACCAAGGTTACTTGTACCAAGTGTACCCAAAGCTCTGTGGGAAGGTGGGATCCCTGGAGGACATCCTGGAGGAGGAGGCATTTAGACTAATACCTGATGGGTGAAAAGATTAGTCAGCCAAAGAGTAGGGTTCGAGGCAGTAGTCAGGCTGAAGGTTGGCCACAGGTGCCTTATCCCCAAGATCACAATACCAGACTTTGCCCCACCTGTGCCCAGGGACTCCTCCTGCCTCACTTTCAGCTCTTGGAAATTAACAGCTTTTGTTTCAGCTCCGGAATTTGCCTCAGGCTGTTCTCTCCACCCAGAGGGAATGGCCACTCCGACCTCCTCCAGGTCTCAGCTTGGTTGTTACTTCCCCTGGGCAGTTCTCCCTGACCCTCCAGCCTGGGGCGGAGGCCCCTACTCACTTTCTTTCTTTCTAATGGAAGTATTACAATGCTGTGTCAATTTCTGGTGTACAGCATAATGTTTCAGTCATACATATACATGCATATATTCCTTTTCATATTCTTTTTCATCATAGGTCACTACACAATACTGAATATAGGTCCCTGTGCTGTACAGAAGAAACTTGCTGTTTATCTATTTTATACATAGCAGTCAGTATCTGCAAATCTTGAGTGTGAGTGGTTCAGTGGTGGAATTCTTGCCTGCCCCCCCCCTTTTCTTACTTTCTTAACATCCTAAAGCATTTCCTCATCGTAGTATTTCCCACACTCTGTTCTCCACTATGTCATCAATTCCTTTCATACAAGGACTAAGCTTTCGTGCCCACCTTTTAAACCCTCACGCCTCGCAAATAATCGTCAGCGCACACTGAGACAAGCTGCTTGCCAGGCACTGTCTTACGCACTTTACGCTTCATTCTCGCCCCAAATCCTGGAAGGCACAGAGACACTGAGTAACTTGCTGAAGATTTCACAGCGAGTAGGTGACAGGGCCAGCTACCCTAGTGCCTGCACCCTGGTGTCTGGCCTGGCTCCCACCCCCTTATCCACTCTACTGCACTCCAGCAGCCCACACTAGGAATACAGCAATCCCTAGCCAGGCCGCCTCTCCAGCTATGATTCTAGATCAGCCTCGGCCTCTCCCTGACTGGGAAGCCACCTGGGACGTAGCCTTTATCCTCCTTGGACCTCCGTTTCTCCCACCCATAATGTAAGATAGAGTAGATCATGGGTAAGGGAAGAAAATAACCTGCCCAAGAAAAGAGTGCCATGAGATGGGTTCACATGCAGGCAATCCAGTTTCAGAGTCAGCCTATTTAATCTCGCTCTCACTGCCTCAGGTGCACAACGAATGTTTGTGGAATGAGTGAGTGGGCAGGTGTTTGAATGGATGAACCCTGCCCATCTCGGAGGGGAAGAAAGGTCACTGAATTCTAAGAGATACTAATCCAGCACTCTCATGATTGACTCATGGTATCTTTGTAGAAAATCTGAAGAATGCGTATCAACGGATGTCAACATACATAATTATTATGATGGTGATGCCAAAACTTGGATTATGTTTTACCTGCCTTTTTGAATCTTGCTTTTTCTCTTTACAATACACCCCGAAAGTCAATGTCAATACATTTTTATCAATGTAAATGAAGTGATTTCCAATGCATTTCTAATTATAAAAACTGCTGCATTAAAAAATGATACATAGTTTTGTACCTGTGGGCAATTACTTTTATGGAACAAATTATTAGAAGCATAATTTCTAGGTCAAAGATTATACAGCTTTAAAATTTTTTAGTTGGCACTACCCAAAAGGTTTTACGCATTTTAACTTCAGAAGTACCTATTTCCCCTTTGCCGGGACCAAACAGCTATGCTTTGAAACAAAGCTTTTAACCTCTCGGCTTGGCACTTAAGGACAATGCTCAACACCAATAAATGGAGGGAGGAAGGGGGACGGGGACCTCAGGAAACAGCGCTGCCTTGACGTGGAGGTGTCACTAAGTTCCAAAACAACATTTGATTTTGATTATGTAAACACCAGTCAGTGATTTTGAAAAACGACACAATGACGGCAATTTTGTGGGGGAAATCAGAACGTGATTCATAAGAGAGAAAGCAAACAAACTCAATCTTAATTGGTATTACACACGGGACTGTACTACCTCTATTAGGAAGCACACAATCTTGGCCACATTCTGAGTGGCAGAGTCTAAACACCTCGGGAGCTATTTAAGTAAGATACTCTTGTGGGCTCTAATCCAGATCCGCATTGCAAAGAAGCAGATACAGACTATGGTGTGGGCAACCATGAAAAGGTAAACAGCATCGAACATCAAGCTGTCTCAATTATACTTGCAGCAAGTAAGGTTTTTAAGGGACTAGCTCACTTGTTGGTTTCAGTGGAAGAATCCAAAAAAAGAGAGAGGTTAGCAGGGGGCGTCTGTGGAGGAAGGCACGTAGCACCGGGAGGGCAGAGGGTTGGTAGAAAGCCGAAACATACAGTGAAAAGCAAACAATTAATTATAAGTGTATCAGGAAAAACCAGCCACACGGTCCATTGAGCGGAAGAAGGAAGCCAGACGCTTCTGGGGTTAAAGGAGGCGAGATACTAACATCAAAGGAAAGCAGATCGGGACTGCTCTAGGGTGCTGACTGGGGCCAGATAAGCCTGGATTAGTTGGCTACCCCCTTCTCCAGGTCCATTAATGGAAACATTTTCTGTCCTGTACTATGCAATGGAAATCAGGGGGGAAACAGGGTAACATCCGGGATTTATGCACAAGCCAATTTCCAGGGACTGTCCCAAGGCCATTCAATCTGCTTACTAACCTCTTCAGAAAGATTCCACTCTTTCACTGTGTGACTTTAATCAGTTACTTGGCTTCTCTGGGCCTCAGTTTCTTCACTGTGTAGGAACCCTAACCCTAAACCTCATTCTTAACCCCTAACCCCAAGTCTGAAATACAAGCTCTTTCGGTTCAGAAATTCTGCGACACAGCTGTCTGGTGTCTTTGTCCCAGGAGCCACATGTCAGAGTTGTAGGCCGAAAATCCTTATTTGGTGGCAGAGCTCACCAGGGATGGAAGGAAGGAGGAAAAGACTGGCAGTGGGAAGGCCAACTGGGCAAACATTGCAGTGGTCCAAGTGGAAATGACGACGGCCCCACCAGCTCAGTGGTTGGCCAGTGGGGACAGGAAGAGGGGAGGGCTGTGAGAGACAGGGAGAATTTAAAAGCACCACGGAGACAGGTCTGAGAAGGCTTGGAAACCAATTCTGAAAACCAGGAACCTTCTGACCCAAAGTTCACAAAGGCAACTGCAGGACATGCCAGCCTTGAAAGGCAAAGTGCATCATGCTAAGTGTAACTCACAAAAGTTAAAAACTATTCACAAATATACACTGAACATGCTTAAGACACTCTGCTCACTAATCGATGAGAAAAGCAGTAAGATAGTAAAGCTGGTTCAAAGAGCATCTTGTTGAGTGGATAAAAAAGATGTGGTATAGGGATACAATGGAATATTACTCAGCCATAAAAAGATTGGAATAATGCCATTTGCAGCAACACAGATGGACTGAGAGATTATCACGCAAGTGAAGTAACCCAGAAAGACAAATACCGTACAATATCCCTTATACGTGGAATCTAAAAAATGACACTAATGAACTTATTTATGAAATAGACTCACAGACAAAGAAAACAAACTTATGGTTACAAAAGGGGAAAGATGGTAGGGGACGGATAAATTAGGAGTTTGAGATTAGCAGATACAAACTATTATATATAAAATAAATAACCAACAAGGGTCCTACTGTATAGTGCAGGGAACGATATTCAATATCCTGTAATAAACCATAATAGAAAAGAATATATATGTATAACTGAATCACTTTGCTGTACGTCAGTAACTAACACATTTTAATTCAACTATACTTCAATTAAAATTTTTTAATTTAATTTAAAAATAAAAACAAAAACAAAAAGAAGCATCTTAAGAAACTGGCTATTTGAACACATTTTAAAAAATCTTTTTAAACATCTTTTTTTCTTATTTTATTTATTTATTGGTTGGGGGTGGAATTAGGTTGATTGATTGACTGATTTTTAGTGGAGATTCCAGAGATTGAACCCAGGACCTCCTATATGCTAAGCATACACTCTACCACTGAGCTATATCCTCACTGCTTTGTACACATTTATAAAGGAAGGTTAGAGACAGGTTCCTAGGTTAGATACACAACTGGCTAATGCCATACAAGATAATATAAAACCATAACATTTGGGATCTGTCTTCTACTGTGTAGAAATTATTTGGGTATTGTGAATGAAAAACTGCAAGCCATATCAGTAAACAAAGAATGCTGAAGCCATCAAGTCATCAGCGGCTGCCGCCACCCCCCAGTGAAGACAAACCTGCAGCCCAGCCTCTGCAGCCACTCACAATGGTGCACTCTGAGGGGACTCAGAATAAGAAAGGACAGGATACTGGCCCTAGATAGATAGGTGCTTGTCAAAGGAATGAATTCAATGAGCCCAAATGTTTGCTTCCTCCCATACAGAGAAAAGCGCTAAATTCTTTAACTGGTTTTCATGTTCCAACTACCTGGTCTTTGTTGTAAAGCTCCTATATATCCCTAGCTCCTCCCCTACCTCTTCCGAGCAGTCCCTCAGAGCCAATTTGAGAGGCTGTCATCCCAGCTCGAGTCCTCAGAATTGTCCACCAAGTAAAACGTAACTCTCAACTTTCAGGCTGTCCGTTTATTTCAGTCGCCAGCATCTCGAGAACGAGATCTGCGAATTGACAAGGAACGTGACTGAGTCTGAGTCCTTCATTAACACCAAACAACAAAGACAAACAAATGTTCATTCACTAAAATGTTTATGGAACAATGATTCCCAGGCACTGAGTATATGCAGATCAGTGAGCAAAGCTGTCTTTCAGCTGATGGCCAAGGCCCTGGATTCCTCCCCTATCCCCTCTGCATCCTCCCCGCTCTCCTTTCTTGCCTGTAGGTTCTGCAGCTGCAGCCTCTTGAGTTATTCCTCTGCCCCAGTCTGGCCTCTCCTGTTTTTAGATTATCACCCTGAAGCATAGCTCTGCCCGTGCAACTCCCCTGCTAAAAACAAATCCCCAGGAATTTCCTTTTCCTCAGGGAATGGGCTCAGAGGATAAAATCCAGACATATTCACTCAGCAACCAGGTTCCTTCATGCTTAACCCCTCCGAGTGATCTTGCTCAAATATACTACTGTGAAATTACCATTCCGGCTCCCAATACAGACAGACGGCAGGCTTCCCCACACCCTCGCCTTCCTTTTGCATCCTCATTTGTGATGACTCCCTTATCTGCAGGTATCAAAAGGTGCCAGTTAATATATCTGTCATGCTAGATAAATATTTACCGGCCCCAAAATAAATATTCCTAGCGTGAGAAGACAATTTATGGTAATCTACGGCATGTCTGTAGATTAACAACACATTTTTCATAGTTTTTTTCATTTAAAAAATAAATTTTGCTACTTCTAAGCATTCCCCCAAGGTAGAGTTTAAAACTCTAACCTAACTTAAAACCTAAATTTGAAGCAACAAGTTCTTTGGGAAAAAGATACTCATCAAAGGAAGCAAGTACTACATTCTTTTTAGGATATATTCACGAAGAAGATTTATCATTTCAGTGCTGCACACGAGAATGTTCCTGGTGAACCAAAGGTGGTCCCTTATCTCGAGGAAAGTAATAGATTACTGGAGAATACAGGCAAGTATTTGACCATGTGTTAAGTCATCTGATAAGGTGCTTTGGAAGCACACATGTGAGTCAGCGACAACTCCTGAAAGAGGTTACGTCTAGGCTGAGACCTAATGTTTGTTTCTATGAATTTTTTTCATTTTCTTTTATAAGCAGCAAGCTTCAAATACCAGGATCGTCCAATTTCAAACCTGAACCTCTTAGCACTTGCCACAACATGGTCTCGACAGTCATTTAATCTCTGGGTTTGCACCCCACTACTTCACTCCTTTGTCCTGCCACATTCTTGCAGATAAAGACTATCTTGGAGACAAGGGAACTCTCCTACACTGTTGGTGGGAATGTAGTTTGATGCAGCCATTATGGAAAATAGTATGGAGATTCCTTAAAAAACTGAAAATAGACTTACACTATGATCTAGCAATCCCACTGCTGGGTATATATCTGGGGGAAATTCTACTTCGAAAAGATACATGCACCTCAATATTCGTAACAGCACTATTTACAACAGCCAAGACATGGAAACAACCTAAATATCCATTGACATATGACTGGATAAAAAAGTTATGGTATATATATATATGATGGAATACTACTCAGCCATAACAAAGAATGAAATAATGCCATTTGCTGCACCATGGATGGACCTGGAGATTGTCATACTAAGTGAAGAAAGTCAGAAAGAGAAAAATACCACATGATATCACTTATATATGAAATCTACAGAAAAAGACATAATGAACTTATTTACAAAACTGAAACAGACTCACAGAAAACAAACTTATGGTTACCAGTGGGAGAAGGGAGAGGGAAGGGATAAATTGGAAGTTCGAGATTTGCAGATACTACTACATACAAAATACATAAACAAGTTTCTACTGAATAGCACAGGAAACTATATTCGATATCCTGTAGTAGCCTATCATGAAGAACAATATGAAATGAATATATATGTATATGTATGACTGAAACATTATACTGTACACCAGAAATTGACACAACATTGTAAACTAACTATACTTCAATTAAAACATTTTTTTTAATTTTTAAAAAGACTATCTCATGCATTATATATCCCCAGTACCCAGGATTGTGGCTAGTACTTGAGCCCAACAAATTGTTGGGACAAAATGCAATGAAATGGATAAAATGAAAAATAAAATCATTTGGTGATACTGATGATCAAATTCAATTCATATGTGATCAATTCAGTCCAATCATTGCCTTTACCTCCTTTTTCTCCACTTGGTTGATCTAACCAAGCCAACCCCTCCACAGGCAACAGCCACTGAAAATCCAACAGCACAGCAGGCCCTGAATGGAGAGCAGTGAAAGACAAGTTCATGCTGACCCTCTCTTTATCAAGTGCTGTGCGGGAACCCCACAAGTGAGCAGGGAGGCAATAAATATTTACTAGCATGTGAGATTGAACTCTCTTCCGCAGCTGTTCAAAGGTATGGAGGGCCGAGCATTTAGACCTTGCTTTCTCATTTCAGGGAAAACTCACAAGGCTTGAGGTCGTACAGTTGACCGTTGTACAACACAGGTTTGAACTGCGTAGGTCCACTTGTACGTGGAAATTCCCCCCAATAAATACATACAGTGGTCCCTCACAACCCGTGGTTGGTTGAATCCACAGCTGTGTAGCTGCAGATGTGGAGTTACACGGATTGTAAAGTTATACTTGGAGTTTGGACTGCGTGGGGGTCTGTGCCCCTAAGCTCTGTGCTGTTCAAGGGTCCACTGCAGTTTAAATGGATGTGAAATGTGTCCGCTTGGACTAGTAATGACATATAAATAGGATTGTCTAGGTCTGGTCGACCAGGTGGGTCTTCAGACCAGCTGGGATCCCATCCTGTGCTGCCGCTACCTGTGCTTCTCCTAAGGCTTAGGGTGGACGAGAAAAAGGTATCTCAAGCAGAAGGTGACCAGAAACGCCTCACTCGGTAGCTTGAAACTCCCTTTCCGATTTTTTCCTAACCACCACCTTTCTTCAAATCAAAGATGTTAATTAAAACATCCATCCCTCTTTTTTCTTTTAAAAAAATTGGGGGGATGAAGGAAATTAAAGAAGACTTTAAAAAATGGAAAGATATTCCATGCTCTTGGATTGGAAGAATCAATATTGTTAAAATGGTCACACTGCCCAAGGCAATCTACAGATTTAATGCAATCCCTATTCAATTACCCAGGACATATTTCACAGAACTAGAACAAATCATAATAAAATTTATATGGAACCATCAAAGACCTAGAATTGCCAAAGCATTACTGAAGAGAAAGAAAGAGGCTGGAGGAATAACCCTCCCAGACTTCAGACAATACTATAGAGCTACAGGCATCAAGACAGCATGGTATTGGTACCAAAACAGACATATAGACCAATGGAACAGAATAGAGAGCCCAGAAATGAACCCACAAACTTTTGGTCAACTCATCTTCAACAAAGGAGGCAAGAATATACAATGGAATAAAGACAGTCTCTTCAGCAAATGGTGTTGGGAAAACTGGACAGCAGCATGTAAAACAATGAAGCTAGAACACTCCCTCACACCATATACAAAAATCAACTCAAAATGGATTAAAGACTTAAACATAAGACAAGATACAATAAACCTCCTAGAGGAAAACATAGGCAAAACATTATCTGACATACATTTCAAAAATTTTCTCCTAGAAGAAATAAAAGCAAGAATAAACAAATGGGACCTAATGAAACTTACAAGCTTCTGCACAGCAAAGGAAACCAGAAGTAAAACAAGAAGAAAACCTACGGAATGGGAGAAAATTTTCGCAAGTGAAACCGACAAAGGCTTGATCTCCAGAATATATAAGCAGCTCATATGACTCAATAAGAAAAAAATAAACCCAATCCAAAAATGGGCAGAAGACCTAAACAAGCAATTCTCCAAGGAAGACATACAAATGATCAAAAAGCACATGAAAAAATGCTCAATATCACTAATTATCAGAGAAATGCAAATCAAAACTACAATGAGGTATCACCTCACACCAGTCAGAATGGCCGTCATTCAAAAATCCACAAATGACAAATGCTGGAGAGGCTGTGGAGAAAGGGGAACCCTCCTACACTGCTGGTGCGAATGCAGTTTGGTGCAGCCACTATGGAAAACAGTGTGGAGATTCCTCAAAAGACTAGGAATAGACTTACCATATGACCCAGGAATCCCACTCCTGGGCTTGTATCCAGAAGGAAATCTACTTCAGGATGACACCTGCACCCCAATGTTCATAGCAGCACTATTTACAGTAGCCAAAACATGGAAACAGCCTAAATGTCCATCAACAGGTGACTGGATAAAGAAGAAGTGGTATATTTATACAATGGAATACTACTCAGCCATAAAAACCGACAACATAATGCCATTTGCAGCAACATGGATGCTCCTGGAGAATGTCATTCTAAGTGAAGTAAGCCAGAAAGAGAAAGAAAAATACCATATGAGATCGCTCATATGTGGAATCTAAAAAACAAAAACAAAAACAAACAAACAAACAAAAACAAAGCGTAAATAAAGGACAGAAATAGACTCACAGACAGAGAATACAGACTTGTGGTTACCAGGGGGGTGGAGGGTGGGAAGGGATAGACTGGGATTTCAAAATTGTAGAATAGACTACACTGTATAGCACAGGGAAATATACACAAAATGTTATGATAACTCACAGAGAAAAAAATGTGACAATGAGTGTGTATATGTCCATGAATAACTGAAAAATTGTGCTGAACACTGGAATTTGACACAACATTGTAAAATGATTATAAATCAATAAAAAATGTTAAAAAAAAATTGGGGGGGAGGGGATTACGTTTATTTATTTATTTTAACGGAGGGACTGGGGACTGAACCCAGAACCTCACGCATGCTAGGCACTCACTCTACCACTGAACTATACCTTCCTCTTCAAGATGCATCTCTCCTTTATGGGCCACTAAGGAAGAACAAACACCACCAACTAAAGCTGGACACAAAGCTTTCTTGTCATTTAGAATGTTTACTTTCTGCTTATTGAAAAAGCTCCTTCCAACTTATTTAGACACAAATGACCTGTAACGTGGGCTCTAACTTTTAGCATGGACGGCATAATTTTTGAGGATGAAGAACCCTGGGGGTTTAGTCAGTATTTCGTATTTGGCTACATTTACAGTTTGGGTTTTAGCTCCACTGAATCACTTGTCTCTGGAAAAGGAGCCACATCTGTTCAAACTCCACAGTAAGTCCCTCACAAGTTCACGGCCAACTCCTTGACAGTAGTTCAGCATGATGCATGTCATACTGACATGTCAGTGCTCTGAACTTTGTTTTACTGTGTGTCGATTATACCAACGTGAAGCTGTTTTTTCAAAATACTGTAAATCATCAGTGAATGAATGGATAAAACAAAATGTGCAAAAGGAAGGAAATTCTGATACACACTACAGCACGTAGCCAGCTCTTATACACACCTGGCACCCTGGTTTTGTGTCTGCTGCCCAGGGGTGACTCTTGATTGCCTGGCTCTGGTGGCCAAGGGCGGGGGTGGGGGCGGGCACTTGCATTCCTGGGCTCTACCAGTGGTAACAATTCAAGAGATAGTCCCTGACAAGTTACTACCCACAGGGCATGGCACTGACCGCAGACTGAAACTGAAAAAAAAAAACACCCCCAGTCTTTCCGTGAAAGAGGCCTATTTACTTGTCCCGGAGCTTCAGCCTGAGGGCCAGCTTCAGGTCTGGCTCACAACTAGAGGCCAGTGGAGATGCTCTCAGGGAACACAGGCCGGTGGACATCATCTCTGCAGCCTCCCTTGGCCTCATTGTAGCATCTCAGTATCTCCCAGAAAGCAGCTTAGACACACACCTGGAGCCCCAGTTTTTGCAGCGGCTTCCCATGGGACATCTCCAAATTGCCAAGCTTTCGCCAGTGAGGCTTACACTTACAGTCCCACGGGACTCCATATATTTGCCTACTTTAAAAGCTGCTGCCTGAGGGTCGGGCTTCTAATCAGCCTGCATCTAGGTGCTGACTGACATCCTTCCCTTTGGGCCCCTGACAGGTCTTGGCACGCCCTCAACTACTGGGAGCGATGAAAAAGAAGCTGCTTGGGCAATCACAAAGGTTTGAGAGATGACCAAGAGCTGTGCAGGGTTAAACAGTAACATTTATCTCCCATAAGAGGCTCCTTCTTAAAGACTGCAACAGATGGCTGTTTTATCTAATACATAGAAACACACACAGAGTCAAACAAAATAAAGAAACAGAGGAACATGTTCCAAGTGAAAGAAAAAGATAAAACTTCAGGGCGGGGGGACCTTAATACAACACAGAAAAGATAAGTAATTTACTTGATAAAAGAGTTCAAATAAATGGTCATAAATATGTCCACCAAACTTGGGAGAAAAATGGATGAATACAGCGAGAACTTCAACAAAGAGATAGAAAATATAAAGAGGGGGAGGGTATAGCTTAGTGGTAGAGTGAGTGGCTGGCATGCACAAGGTCCTGGGTTCAATCCCCAACACCTCCACTAGAAAAATAAATAAATTTTAAAAAAAAACCTACCCCCCTACCCCAATTTTTTTTCTTTAATCATCAAGAGCCAAATAGAAGTCATGGAGCTGAAGGATACAATAACTGCAGAGAAAAATACACCAGAGGGATTCAATAGCAGCCTGGATGAAGCAGAAGTAAGGATCGATGAACTCAAAGCAGGGCACTGGAACTTGTCCAATCAGAGCAGCAAAAAGAGAAAAGAATGAATAAAAATGAAGATAGCTTAAGAGTCTTAAGAGAGAACATCAGGTGGACTGACATTCACATGACAGGGCTTCCAGAAGCAGGAGAGGAAAAAAATGGCAAAGAACTTTTTGAAGAAACTATGGCTGAATACATTCCCAACCTCAAGATCCAGGAAGCCCAGAAAATCCCAAATAGGAGGAACCCAAAGAGACCCACACCAAGGCACATCATAATTAAAATGTCCAAAGTTAAAGACAAGGAAAAATATCTTAAACATAGCAAGAAAAAACTAGATCCTCATGAGACTATTGTCAGGAAATTTGCACCCACAAAGGAGTGGCACTATACATTCAAAGTGCTGAAAGGATAATAAATAAGAATAGAGTACCTGGCAAAGTTATCATTTAGAATTGAAGGAGAAATAAAGAGCTTTCCAGACAAGTGAAAAGCTAAAGGAGTCATCACCACTAAATTGGCCTTACAAGAAATATTACAGGGTGTTCCTTAAGTTGAAAGGGTGCTAATTAAGGACAAGAAAACATTTGAAAGTATACAAGTAAATATATAGTTAAGGTAGTGGATTAATCACTTACAAAGCTAGCATGAAGATTTTTTTAAAAGTAGTAAGACAATTACTGCAATAATTAAAGGATACACGTGACAAAAATATGTAAAACTGTGATATCAAACATATAAAACACTGGAGGGGGAGAGCAAAGATGTGGGATTTTAGAATGAGTTCAAACTTAAGTTAAAATAGACTGGTACAAATACAAGTTGCAAATATAAGTTGCGAATACAAGTTGTTCTGTGTAAGCCACATAGTAACCATAAAGCAAAAACCAATAGTAGATATTCAAAAGGTAAAGATTCTAAACATACCACTACAGAAAGTCATCAAACACAAAGGAAGAGAGCAGAGGAAAAGAAAGGAACAGAGAAATTACAAAACAAGAAAACAACAAGACGGAATAAGTATATACCTATCAACGAATGACTTAAATGTAAATAGAATAAATTCTCCAACCAAAAAACAGAGTGGTTGGATGGATACAAAATAAGACCCACCTACGCGTTGCCTCCAAGAGACCTGCTTCAGAAGTAAAGACACACATAAACTGAAAAGGAAGGGATGGAAAGAGATATTCAAAAGATACGCAAATAGAAATCAAAACAGAGCTGGAGTAGTTCTACATATTATCACACAAAATAGACTTTAAAGCGAAGACAAATAGGGCATCACATAGTGATAAAGGGGATCAATCCAACAAGAGGACCTAACACTTGTGAATATTTATACACCCAACAGAGAAGCATCTAAGAACGTGGAGCAAATATGAACAGACCTAAAGGGAGAAACAGACAGCAGTCTGCTGACAACAGTAGTCCTGATGAAGAATTCAGCGGACCAGATCAAGTCACAGGAAGAGCAGGACTAAAGAAACTGCAAGCTGCTAACCCTCCCAAGGTTTGGAAGTTTGTTGAAATTAATGTTCCTCTGGGAGAACTACAAAAATTCAGACCTGTTTGAATATTCCACTTTGTTCAGCCCCTGGATACAGTGCTGGGTGGTAGCATTGGCTGTACAGTCTGACATGCTCCTGGAGGGATTGGTTACTTAGTGGCCCAGGATGAAGTGAAATCGTATCAGAGCAACGCATAGGTGGTTCTTACCGGACGTAGTGCAGATAAGCAAGTTGCAGCTTATTCTCATTGTCATGTCCCGTTTTGAAACATGTGGCCTGGAAGGAGTCAACAAGGAAATCAAGATGGAATTGGATTGAATTTCTTCTAGAAATCTTGGTTGTGGAAACAGAGTTAGTGATGATAATGGAAAAGAAGAAAGATCCCCAGTCCTGGATGAAAGCTCTCCTTTCTAGATTCCTTACCAGTTGGGGAACAGGCAAATGACTTTACCCTGTAGAACTGGTGAAAACTAATTCTGTGACTTGTAACAACGGGACTTGATCTAATAATCTCTGCTCTTCTGCCAAAATGGGCCACGCAATTTGGATCCAAAATTGCAAAAAATGGAAAAGAATCATGAAAAGGCATCTGATAAATGTGGAAGGAAAGCTCCAAGCCATTTCCTTAGAAAACCTTTCCACTGAAAAGGATATTAGAACATAATACTTCACAGTGTAACAGCTTTTACTGAATAATGAGTAAAAAAATAAATAAAACACACACACACAAATAGACAGCAATACAATAGGAGTAGGGAACTTTAATACCCCACTTACATCAATGGATAGATCACCAAGACGGAAAAATCAATAATCAATCATCGGCCTTAAGCAGGTTGAACCAGAAGCACTTCACAGATCTATACAGAACATTTTATCCAAAAGCAACAAAACACACGTTCTTCTCAAGTGCACGAGGAACATTCTCCAGGATAGATTATAGGTTAGGCCACAAAACCAGTGTTTAAATTTATGATTGAAATCACATATAGCATCTTTTCCAACTACAACATTATAAAACTAGAAATCGATTACAATTAGAAAACTTGAAGATTCACAAATATGTATAGATTAAAAACATGTGACAGAGAAGCCAATGGGTCAAAAAACTCAAAGAGAAATTTAAAAACCTGTAGATAAATGAAAATACAACATAACAAAACTTACGGGATGCAACAAAGATAGTTTTAAGAGGGAAGTTCATAGCTTAAATAACTACTACAAGACAAGAAAAAAATCTCAAACAAAAAAACTAACTTGATACTCAAAGAACTACAAAAAGAACAAATGAAGCCCAAAGTTAGTAAAAAAAAAAAAAAAAAAAAAAGAAAGGAAGACCAAAGATCAGAGGGGAAATAAACAAAATAGAGATTAAAAAGACAATAGAAAAGATCAATGAAACAGCTGGTTCTTTGGAAAGATAAACAAAATTCATAAACCTTTAGTTAGGCTCACCAAGATCAAAAAAAAAAGGAAGGACTCAAGAAAAATCAGAAATAAAAAAGAAATGTAACAACTGATGCCACAGAAATACAAAGGATCAAAAGAGACTAATGTGAACAATTACGTGCCAACAAATTGAACAACCTAGAGGAAATGGAAAAATGCCTAGAAATATACCACCTACCAAGACTGAATTACAGAGAAATAAAAAGTCTGAAGAGACCAATTACTAGTAAAGAGATTGAACTGGTAATCAAAAACTCCCAACAAAGTCAGGACCAGACAGCTTCACTGGTAAATTTCACCAAACATTCAAAGAAAAATTAATACCAGTTCTTCTCAAACTTCCAAAAAAAAAAAAAGAAGAGGAGGAAACAGTTCCAAATTTCTTTTATGGGGCAGATTATCCTGATATTAAAACCAAACAAGGATGCTACAAGAAAGTTACAGGCCAACATCCCTGATGAATATAGATGCAAAAATCCTCGGCAAAATATTAGCAAACGAGATTCAGCAATACATTAAAAGAATCACACACCATGATCAAGTGGGATTTATTCCAAGGATGCAAGGATTGTTCAACATTCACAGAGCAATCAGTGTGATACACCACATTAACAAAATAAAGGATAAAAAACATATGATTATCTTAATAGATGCAGAAAAGGCATTTGACAAAATTCAACATTCATGTATGATAAAAGCTCTCAACAAACTGGGTACAGAGGGAATGTCCCTCAACATGATAAATGCCATGAATGACAAGCCCACAGCTAATGTCATACTTAATGATGAAAAGCTGAACTTTTCCTCTAAGATCAGGAACAAGGCAAGGATGCCCATTTTCACCATTTTTATTCAAAATAGGATTAAAATTCCTAGCTAGAGTAGTTAGGCAAGAAAAAGAAATAAAAGGCATTCAAATTGAAAAGGAAAAAAATTTTTAAAGACTATGAAAAGGCATATATATGTATACGTATGACTGAAACATTATTCTGTACATCAGAAACTGACACAACATTGCAGGTTGACTCTACTTCAATTAAAAAAAATTGAAAAAGAAGAAATAAAATAGTCACTATTTGCAGATGACACATTGTATATAGAAAGCTGTAAAGATTTCACCAAAAAAAAAAAAAAAAAATCTATTAGAACCAACACATAAATTCAGTAAAGCTGCAGGTTACTAAATCAATGTATTAAAAAATCACTTCTATACACTAATAACAAACTATCAGAAGGGATAAAAAGAAACAATCTCATTACAATTGATCAAAAAGAATAAAATACTTAGGAATAGATGTAATCAAGGAGGTGAAAGACTTGTACACTGGAAACTGTAAGATGATGAAAGAAGTTGGAAAAGACACAAATATATTCAAAGATTATTCCACATTCATGGATTAGAAGAAGTAATATTATTAAAAAGTCAGAACTGCCCAAAGCAATGTGTAGATTCAAAGCAATCCCAATCAAAATTCCAATACATTTTTTAGAGAATAGAATAAATCATCCTAAAATTTGTATGGAACCACAAAAGACCCTGAATAAGCAATCTTGAGAAAGAAGAACAAAGCCGGAGACACCATGCTTCCTGCTTTCTAACTATATTACAAAATTGTAATAATTAAAACAGTATGGTGTGGCATTAAGAACAGACACACAGATTAACGGAACAGAATAGAGAGCCCAGAAATAAACCCAGATATATAGTCAATGATTTGTGGCAAAAGAGGCAATACTATACAATAGAGAAAGAACAATCTCTTAAATAAATGGTGCGGGGTAAAATGAATAAAACTGGACCACAATCGCATACCTTATCCAAAAATCAACTCAAAATGGATTAAAGACTTAAACATAAGATCTGAAACCATAGAACTCCTTGAAGAAAACATAGTAGGCAAGCTCCTTGACATCGTTTTTGGAGAAGACTTTTTTGGATCTGACACCAAAAGCAAAAATAAATGGGATCACATCAAACTAAAAAGATTCAGCACAGCAAAGGAAACCAGTAAGAGAATGAAAAGACATCCTACCAAATGGGAGAAAATACTTGCAAATCATGTATCTAGTAGGGGGAATATCTGAAATACACAAAGAACCTGTATAACTCAATAGCAAAGCCCCCACCCCCACAACAATTCAGGTAAAAAATGGGCAGAGGATTTGAACAGACATTTTTCCATATAGTGAAAAGACATACAGATGCCCAACAGGTACACGAAAAAACGTTCAACATCACTAATTATCACCTCACACTTATCAGAATGGCTGTATCAAAAAGACAGGAAATAAGTGTTGGTGAGGATGTGGAAAAAAGGAAACCCTTGCACACTGTTGGTGGGAGTGTAAAATGGTGCAGCCACTATGGAAAACCATACGGAGATTCCTCAAAAAATTAAAACTAGAACTACCATATGATCCAGCAACTCCACTTCTGGGCATTTATCCAAAGGAAAGGAAACAAACACACATAACATGAAGTAAGCCAGAAAGAGAAAGAAAAATACCATATGATATCACTCATATGTGACATCTAAAAAAAAAAAGAAAAAGAAAAAACAAGACACTAATGAATTCATCTACAAAACAGAAACAGACTCACAGACGTCGTAAACAATCTTATGGTTATCAGGGAAACAGGGTTGGAAGGGATAAATATGGGAGTTTGAGATTTGCAAATGATAGCTACTATATATAAAAATAGATTAAAAAACAAATTTCTTCTGTGTAGCACAGGGAACTATATTCAATATTATGTAATAACCTTTAGTGAAAAAGAATATATGTGTATATATACACATGACTGGGACATTATGCTGTACACCAGAAATGGACACATTTTAATTGAGTATACTTCAATTAAAAAATACATAAGATGAAGCACACTAAAACAAACAAACAAAAAGCCCAGAAGACCCACATAACAAAACAGCATAATTTTCCCTTTCTCTCCAATTACCATGAGGATACTCTTCCTTCCCCAGGCTCTTCTATGATTCAGACAGACTCCTGACCCATCCTTATCACCTGTCCTTAGACAAGCCCAAATGAGTCAGCGGCCCAGAGTGAACACGATGTGAGATCACACAGAGACCCCACACACAGTAGTCATGTTGCACCAGTCTCGGAAAACGTCTCAGAGCACTCAGCTGCTGAGCAGAAGGCTCACACTCCGACAGAATTTGAGAAATAAGCTGCTGTTTTGTAGGAATTAGGAACCCTAATGAAGGAACCGTAATTCCTACATGATTCTTTCAGGAATCAGTGAATTATACAGACTTAGGGGTCTGTCCGGGGCGGGGGGGAATACTTTGAATTACAAAAGGCTTACATTCTTGAACAACTATACAATACCATATATAATAATATACAATCACACACATATACAATGGTTATATATGCAATGGATGTGTAATTTACATAATTGCACAGAAAATATACACCCTGTATATAGTATGAAATGACATCTTTATAGCAATTACACATATATCCTTTTTCTCTTTTTTCTCCTCATATCCTATCAGCACTGTATTAAAACTGCATACAATTATGGTTAGGAAAGAAAGTAGGTGAAAAATGACATTGCCTCCAGGCCCTAGGGGAGGGGCACTTTTAAATACAGAAGAGAATTAACTGCTCAATTTCAACAGCCTCCAAGTGCTGGTTCAGGTCCTCTGCGCTGCAGACACTAAAATGGGATTGAACATGCAAGACAATTATTGGGGAAAGAGCCTGTGAAGGATAAGGGAGAGAGTGAGGAGGTGGGCGTGCTTTCAAACTGCAATCTAGGGCCTGTTGCCAAAGGCAGAGAGAAGGAAGGCTTTTGTAGGAAGAGCATCAGTTTACAGTTCTGGGAAACTTTTGGGCAGGATGGTGGGGAGTCAAAGTGGCCTGTTAGAAGAGCTCTGCTCTGGGCAGGAATTGGTGGGCACACGTGCCCCAACGCGTGCAGCCCTCTGGCTGGGAGCAGCCCCAGAAGAGTGCGGCTTCAGCATTCACAGGGCAGCCTCTGGGGCTGCCAGTCAACCATGCTCCTGCTCTTGAAAGGTGAGGTGAGTGGGGTGCTTCATGGCCAATAAAGAGCCGCTTCTTAAACTTGTTCAGGAAGCAGGCTTCCAAGGTTCCCATGGGCCTCTCTTCCCGAGAGGAAGCTTAGGAAGACTGGTGGGATAAATTACAGCCCCGCTTGGTCGCAGGGACGGACCTGGTACTCTGTCCCTTACCTAAGTCTAAGTTCCCTTCACCTTCTATCTATCACCTCATAGGCCTTGGTGGCTCACTGGTGATGCGTCACAAACCTTTAGTTTCCAGGGACTGCATCTTTGGTGATCAGACCCTTCTGATGTTGGTCCATGTTACAATGAGGCAAGGAAGCACTCAGTTTCCACAAATACTCCTTCCTGCTCCCTCTGTGTGACAGCAGCCTTGAATCTTTCTGATGATTGGGGTCAACTTCCCTGCTAAGATGATGACCCCTCTCCTCAACTACTGTCTGTCAAGGCGAGTAGTTCACGGTGTCCTGGTGACGGAGCCTGGACCTGCAGGAATCAGAGTAGTGGGGATGGAAGCACCAAGACCCCTTTGGGTCGCCGATCATTTCTGGTTTTACCTATGTCAGTGCGAGCCCACCAAGAAACAGAAACAAGATGAGATTACATATGGGAGCTTTACTGGGGAAATACCTGCAAGGGATAAAGGCGGAGGAGGCAGACTAGGCAGGGAGAGACTTAAGACCACAAAGCAGGTCTGACACCTTTGAAAAAAGAGGATAATGGAAATGTTTTGTGCCTTGAAATCCACTCATCAAAGCTGGCAGAATAATACACTTAAGAATGAGCATTTTACTGTACATAACTTATACCTCAATAAAAGTGTTTTTAAAATATGAGATCTAATTATAAAGAAATGAAACTACACAAATGGTAGAAGATAAATGGATGAATTCCTGTATAATCTGAGTATAGGGAAAGACGTCCTATTAATGACTCAAAATCCAGATGCCATAAAACAAGACTGATACATTTAACTACATAAGTGTAAAAAACTTTGCGTAGGAAAATTAGACCAAAAGCAAGGTAAAAAGATAAGTACATTGGATGGAAATATTTGCAACGTTTGCACAATTAAAGGACTAATATCCATAATATATAAATTGCTTTTAAATAGAAGGGAAAGAGGCCAATTATTTTATAAAAGGACATGAACAGAAAAATCATCAAATGATAAAAAATGATCCTTAAATATGTGAAAAGATACTTAACTTCAGTCCTAATAAGAAAAATATTAATTAACAATTCCAAACCTTGGTCAAATCTATGGGCAAACAGGCCCTCTCAAACATTTCTGGTGGGAATGCAAAAAGGCTTAACTTGTATGAAGAGGAATTTGACAGTATCTAACAAAACTATGCGTGCATTTATATTTTGGATCCAACAATTTCCAGTACTGGGAATTTGCCCTAAAGTTATATACTCAGTGATTCAAAAACAGAAATGTACAAAGTTATTCTTATGTATACATGCACACGCGCGCACGTGCGCGCACACACATACACATATATAGGGAAATTCTATTTACAGTTACAAAATACTTGAAACTTTGTGAATGGCCAAACACAGGAGACATTTCTATTGTGGTTTATCGACACAATGCAATATTCTGCAGCTGTAAAAAGGTATGAGGAAGATCTCCTGATACGAAATGATTTCCAGATATACAGTCAAGTGAAAAAGTACAAAGTACTCTTCCAAGTACAAAGAACACATTACATACTACCTTCTCTTTGTAAGGAAAAAAAGAGAGACACAAGAAAATAGCCATGTTATCTGCTGTTTGGGGGGGGGGGGGGAATACAGAAAAAACAAAGTAATGAAATTGGTTAGCCTAAAAGGGAGAGGGGAAGAAGGATGGAAAGGATGTGGAAGGAAGGGACTTCTGTATCTTTTTGACTGCTGGAAGCGTGATAATGTTCCCTAAGTTCAAAAAATAAAATAGTGGTGGGGAGGGGAGTAAAACTAAAGACAAACAGAAATAAATAAGTCCCTTTGTATTCCAAGTGAGTAACATAACCACATTGAAGACCGTGGGGGGGAGAACTAACCCAAGTGACTCTGAATGTACTACTCTGACTATTTGCCTTTAGGCTAAAGGCAAAAGAACTCAAAAAAGTCTTGAACTATTTCTAGTAAGTTTGTTTTTCATAGTGGTTTAGGATGCAAATCTAAAACTATTTTAAACAAATCGTAGGTCTGAGCAAATGAACAATATGAAAAATATGTTGAGGCTGTTGGGAGCCAGCGTTCTCACTATGGACGAAGGGAAATACAAATGTGGAGTGAGAAAAAACAAAACAAAACCCTGTGGGTAAAATCGAAAGTATCAAAGTCAAGTCATGGTTTCTAAAACATGTGTATTTTTAGAAATCATGAATCAAACATGTATAAACATATTTCCTCTAGCTCAATACACTGACAGAACCTAGGAACAATGACACCCCCAAAATTGGGAGCATACTTAGTACCCAGAAATTGGCTTCTAAATACCACTCTCCCCTAAAAGGAATTGTTACCGAGTCCAAACTCATCCTGCTCACCACACGACAGGCCAACAAACTGGGAGACAAGGTGTTCGGGCAAGAAATAGAGACTTTATTCGGAAAGCCGGCACACCGACAGGATGGCAGACTGATGTCTTGGAGAACCATCCTGCTCCAATCAGAATACAGGCTCCTTTTATACAAAAAAAAAAACCCAAAAAACAAAAATGGGGGGTGGGGGAGGTTGGTTGTTGCAAACCTGTTGGTGTATGAAGTCTTTGTTCCTGCAATGGTCCACATGGGCCAGGTCATGGTTCTCCTGCAAAACCTCCAACAAAACAAAGGCTACCCTCTATTCTGCAACTTGTTATCTTTATGTAAGTGCAGAAGTTTTAATATCCTTAAAGATCAGAGCCTTGAGAAAAGGCTCTCCTGTTTACCAGACAGGATAAAGGCAACATTCATTTACAAAAGGTGCAGAGCTAGCAAGAATGAACCCAGAAAAAAAGGGCACAGTGGTTAAAACTAAAGGAACAGATCCAGTATAGAGTCAGATCTGTTCTCTTCTATTGCAGAATCAGGGCTCCTTGGAGAAGTAGATGATTCCAGGGCTGAGTTAAGGAAGGTACAAAATGAGACTGGATCATCTTGTTGTGCCAGAAAGTAAGGAAGTGCTCAAAACATGGTGGAAGCACATTAAAAGGACACAGGAACCAATTTGAAGTGACTTATCTCAAACACTTGAGCATCAAAACATATTAGAACAGTACTGGAATATAACTCCTGTAAGATAGGAGTCTGTGGGTCCATACTGATGAAATAGATGGATGGATGATGGGTAGCTGGATGGATGGATGGACAGACGGACAGGTAAGCAGGCAAACAGGCAAATGAGCGAGGAGGGGGTGCTCTTCCGTACAGCAGAATACCAACCGCTAAATGTGAAGGGAGTGAGAGCTGGAAAACCACCATTTTGCAACTATCTTAGTAAAGATTGGTTCATGCAAGGATCATCAATGGATTCTAAATACAGGGAAGATTCTAAATACAAGGTGGAAAGTTTGAGGAGGAACAGGATATCTGAGGATTTTAAAGTGCCTTCACAGATGTATTCATTGCAAGGGGTAAAATATTAATACAGTGGAGAAACCGGACAACACTGGCACCCGGACCTGGTGATGAATTACCATCGCCAGTGAGGGGCCAACAAGACATTATGTGCTGCAGAGGCAATAGCCTAAGACACACACTGTCTCACATAATATTCCAGCCAGACTTGACTATAAAGAGGAGGAAACGTCAGGCAACGCCAAGTTGAGAAACATCCTGGAACATAAATAGCCTGGTTTGTTTGTTTGTTTGTTTGTTTTTAAAGTCAATGTCTCGAAAGCTAAAGAAAGGCTGAACAAGTGTTCCAGATTAAAGCAGCCTAAAGAGGCTGGACAGCAACATGCAACATGTGACCCTGCACTGGGGAAGGAGAAAGTGCTGGATAGAAAAAAGCCCTGTGCGTAAAAACGTGCTATAAAGAGCACTCATAGGACAACGGACAAAGTTAGCATATGGACATAGACAGAAGCGCAGCGTGCAGCCTCCAGTTACGATTTCCTGAACTTGATACCTATGCTGTGGTCACGTAAAAGAACATCCTTATTCCAAAATACACAGGGAAGTCAGTCTTAAGGGAAAGGGATCAGAGGGTATGAGGATGTAACCTCTCAAATGACGCAGAGGGAAGAACATCTGAGTGTTTTCATGTGTCCCGGGGGTTGAGGAAAGGGTGGGCGGGTGGGGGAGAGAAAACAATGAACCTGAAGTGGTGAAGTGTTAAGATTCCGGGAATTTGAGCGAAACACACACGGGATTTCTTGGTGCTACTTTTGTAACTTTTCTGCTAGTCTGAATATACTTTTTTATTAAAAAATAAAAGCAGTTTGAATCTATTCTTAGTATGATCTAAATTTTTTTTTAAATCCAGTAAGTATGCTACCAAGAGGAGAGAAAGGGGGAGGGGGAGGAGGAAGAGAAGGGGGGTACAAGACCCTCCCCCTCCTCCGCACCCCCAGACCTGTTTGCCGTGTGTGGTAGCGGGCTGGGGAAAAAGCAAAGGTGTCCGTTAGTTTGATTTCAGGACATCAAGGTTATTTTCTACAGAAAGAGAAAAGAAATCAATTACGGAGTTCAAATGAATCATGCATGAATTTTTACAGAGCCCTTCGCGACTTGACAAAAACAGGGTGCTGAGCGAGGGCTTTTTTGGTCTAGGCTGTGGAACCCCAAGGTTGTCCGACCTCGCCTCCCTGATACGAGCGCGTGCAAAAGGTGTGAGAAGGCCAGTGTGAAAGGAGGACGGAAACAACGATGTCCGACCAAGGATTTGCCATTTCTAGAATTTTGTGGATAGAGTTAGGACCCAGGTCCCGGCCAGTCTCAGGCAATGCTACGGAGCTCAGCTTCTCTGGGTCAGAGGAGCTGGCCATTTGCCTCACAGCTTCAGTTCTCGATTACTCCATGGGTTGCACAATCCTTCTCTGTCTCCTGGCACCCCACTGCTCCCAGGGACGGTGACATTCTTCCTGAAGTAATGCATCAACCCCACCTGGATGGCAGGCTCAGGGGTCAGAGCTGTCCCTTCCATGTGCTCAGTGTTGTGGCTGCTCTCCAGGTTCCCAGAATTGCGTGGGGAGGCTGGGATTCCTGGGCTACGGGGAGACCACCGGGGTGCAGGGTGGCCAAGAGCCACACTGCTTGGTGGGCTGGGGTGCCAGCCCTCAGACAGATCTTCTGCTTCCAGGTTCAGTGGCTTTGACCTCAAGGGCCCCTGTTAGCCTTTGCAACCTCTGTCACTATTTTTTGGAGCATCTACTTATGTTTTTACAGAAGCAAGGATGAGGGTACTTGGCAGTACTTTCCCATGTTCCCCATCAATAACTCTTTCCTCCTTTTTGGCTTCCCCTACCCACCCCTGAAACTTCTCATTTTTCTCCACCACTTCTACACAAAGATCTAACATTTCTATAGTAATAGCAAGACACTGGAAATAACCTAAATACCTGTACTGGAGGAAGAAGGTAATAAACTAGGCTACATCATTATTAAACAACTTAAAATAATTACTAGGAGAGCCACTGAGACACATAGGATAGTGTACATGATGGTGATTAGAACATAAAGCCAGACTACAGGCAGAAAAAACACAGCTTACAGATTTCGACGCGTACTATACTCATGAGAATGCAAATCGTGTGTCTGGGTGAGGTCTGGAAGAGAACCTGAAAAAGTGAGAATCATTCCCTTTTGATATTAATATTTACTTGACATGTGCTAGGCCTTGTCCTAAAGGCTTTAGAAACAGACTTAATTCTCTCAAAACCTCATAACAAGGTAGGTACTAGCATTTCCCCTGTTTTGTGAATGAGGACACAAATAGGTTAAGTTGTTGAAGGTTACGTAGCTGCTTAGCGGTAGAATTAGGACTTGACCCCATGCAGTCTGGGTCCAAATTTCCCTGATTCTTCTCCACTACTCTTACACAGTTGACCCTTGAACAATGTGGGCGTTCAGAGTGCTGGCTGCCTTCATGGTTGAAAATTTGAGGATAACTTCAACTTCCCCAAAAGTTAACTAGTAATAGCCTCCTGTTGACCCAGAAGCTTAGCCAGTAACATACACAGTCGATTAACACATATCCTGTACATTATATGTATGATATACTTTTATGTATTCTTTTTTTTTTTTTCAGTCGACGGGCAAGGAATAGTGACTTTATTTGGAAACCCAGCAGATCGAGAAAACGGTGGACCAGTATCCTAAAGAATCATCTTCCCTGAGTTAGAATGATATACTGTATTCTTACAATCAACTAAGTGAGAAAAAAAGAAAATGTTACTAAGAAAATCATAAGGAAGAGAAAATACGTTTAGGGTACCGTATTTATCCATCTTGTAAGTTTCCATCGTCTGTTTGTAGGATGAACCGTCTGTCAGCACCTTCATCAACATTGCTTCCTATGATACAAATTACTACAGATGTCATGTATTCCCAACACTAGTCATCAAAAGTGTAAAGATAACATGAAAAAGAAATTCATATGTATGTACAGGTATGATTCGCGCACTGATAACACAGCAGCAGCAATAGGACTGCTTTAGAGCAGCCTCGTATTATCAGTATAATCGCTTCAACAGCCTAGCCTATATCATTACCAAAGCTTTTATGGCCTAAGTATCGCAGTCAGAGTCTTAAAACAGTATTGGAAACATTATTACCTTTTTTTTTTTAAACCACTTACCTGTGAAGACAGGCTGACGACGGGCTATTTCTCCAATAGGCTATTTTCCAGCGAGGGAAAGAGAAAAGCTATACTGCTCATCTGCTAGCGTTTTCAAGTTGTAGCAAACTTCCTCAAAAGCTTCCCAATATATTGACTGAAAAAATTTAAGTGGACCCACGCAGTTCAAGCCTATGTTTTTGAAAGGTCAACTAAGGGACGCTGTATAAAGTTCCCTTACACTACTCTAATCTTGCAAGTTAAGAAACTGGAGACAAGTTCCTCTTTCGTTTTCGTTTTTTCGCTCGCAGTCTATCTTTTTCTTCCCCCCTTAGTTTTTTTGCGGGGCAGGAGGAGGCAGTTAGGTTTATTTATTTATTTCTGAGGTAGTCCAGGGGATTGAGCCCAGGACCTCGTGCATGCTAAGCATGCACTCTACCACTAAGCAATACTCTCCCGTTATTTTATTTTTTTTCTCATAGGCTATTTTGCAAGTTAAGAAACTGCAGATAAGTTCCTATTTTTTTTTTCCTCTCACTATGACCCTTATTCTTTATGACCTAAAAATTTAAAACAAAACCACTAAAATCAACAAGACCATTTGGTCATGTTACATAAATATGTCATGTGTATAACTCTAAGATCAGATCCATTTTATTCGTGAGTTTTTGGTAGGCAATGTTTTCTAATGACCGCAAGAGAAATATTTTCACGTCATGTCAATTGAGAAAAGGCTAGACATTTAGCTTCATCTGCGAGAACGTAGAATGCGATTATTTGGGATGTGATATATTGACAAGCAATCTCAATAGATGTAGCCCAAATCAGTAACTCAAATAAACACTGTCTTGTTGTTATGTTCTAATTCAAGAATATATTTACAATATAAGATAAGACGCGGTAAACCTCCTAGAAGGAAACATAGGCAAAACATTCCCTGACATAAATTGTAGCAGTGTTCTCCTAGGGCAGTCTACCCAAGCAACAGAAATAAAAGCAAATATAAACAAATGGGACCTAATTGCTGATAAGGTTCTGCACATCAAAGGAAACCATAAGCAAAACAAAACAACAACCTACAGAATAGGAAAAAATATTTCCAAATGATGCAACTGACAAAGGCTTAATTTCCAGAATATATAAACAGCTCATACAACTTAATAACAAAAAGAAAACCCAACCCAAAAATGGGTAGAAGACCTAAACAAGCAATTCTCCAATGAAGACATACAAATGGCCAATAGGCACATGAAAAAATGCTCAATATCATTAATTATCAGAGAAATGAAAATCAAAACTACAATGAGGTATCACCTCACATCAGACCATCATTCCAAAGTCCATGAATGATAAATGCCAGAGAGGGTGTGGAGAAAAGGGAACCCTCCTACACTGCTGGTGGGAATGTAGTTTGGTGCAGCCATTACAGAAAATGGTATGGAGATTCCTCAAAAAACTAAAAATACACTTACCATATGATCCAGTAATCCCACTTCTGCGTATATATCTGGAGGGAACTCTATTTGAAAAGATATGTGCACCCCAGTGTTCAGAGCAGCACTATTTACAATAGCCAAGGCACGGAAGCAACCTAAATGTCCATCAGCAGATGACTAGATAAAGAAGTTGTGGTTTATTTATACAATGGAATACTACTCAGCCATAAAAGAGAATAAAATTATTCCATTTGCAGAAACATGGATGGACCTAGAGACTGTCATTCTAAGTGAAGTAAGCCAGAAAAAGAAGGAGAAATACCATATGATATCACTCATATGTGGAATCTAAAAAAGTGAAAAGAAAATAAGGACACCATGAACTCATCTACAAAACAGAAGCAGACTCGCAGACATAGTAAACAATCTTATGGTTACCCGGGAAAGGGGGTGGGAAGGGATAAATTTGGGAGTTTGAGATTTACAAATGTTAGCCACTATATATAAAAATAGATTTAAAAAAAATTTCTTCTGCATAGCACAGGGAACTATGTTCAATATCTTGTAATAACCTTTAATGAAAAAGAATATGAAAACAAATATGTATGTATATGAATGACTGGGACATTGTGCTGTACACCAGAAATTCACACATTGTAACTGACTGTACTTCAATTTTAAAAAAAAGAATATATTTACAGATAAGATGATACAACATCTAGGAATACTTCAAATTAATAGTGAATGGAGGTATGAATAGGGCAAGGCTGGCCATTAGGTTAATAAATATTGAAGCTTCATGAAGGGTTCATGGAGATTCATTTTACTATTGTGTCCACTTTTGTGTATGCTCAAAATCCTTCATAGTAAAGGTTTTCTTGAAGTATACTTACTATGAAAAAATGATGGCATCCAATGTTATTGATACAATACTACTATTGATACAGAACTATTTCTTGGGAATTTACAATTATACGTAGCAAAGGATAAAATAGTAATGAACAATTCTGATTTTTTAAGGGAGTTGCATTTTTTAAAATCCAAAATGTAGCTTATGCTGAGTGAAATTTTAGTAATACAGGTTTGAATTGTCAAAGAACAAGTTTCAAAAAGTTTAAAACATAACAATTTAATGGTGAGCATAAGTCAAAGACATACTTAACTCATTAATATGGGAATTAGCAGGATCTTAGAGCTGGTTTCAAGGAGGCTAGGATTACTAAATACATAATTAATGGGGGAAAGAATGTCAAAATAAGCCTTCTGGTTAATGCTGCACAAGATAAATCCACCGTAAACTTTCAGGTTATCTTTCCTATAGACAAAACCAGTTGCATCAATTCAGGACAAAAATCCACAAATTAACAGTAGTTTTGTGCAACCTGGGCCTAATCAATAGTAAATAATAGTCTAAAATCACATCTCTTAGAATTAGATGCCTTAGCAGGTGTGTTAGACAATGCTTCGGTATCTCCTATGATTTTGAAAGGGCATGCAGCAGTCTTATTGCCTCATTTCTCAGTTTTAGATAGTTTTTCTAGTTATTTAAAATTGAACTATAGTTGATTTACAATGTTGTATTGGTTTCTGGTGTAAGCATAGTGATTCAGTTACATATGTATATATTCTTTTTCATTATAGCTTATTACAAGATATTTAATATAGATCCCTGTGCTATACAGTAGGACCTTGTTGTTTATCTTTCTTATATTCAGTAATTTGTATTAGATAGCTTTTGTTAATAAGATCTCAACCCCTCAAGAACCATGAAGCATTAAAATTCTTTGCAAAGCCTCAACCAGAAAATTATGGACTGGATTCTATGTGTTGTCATATCACTTCGAGTTCAGTTCATTTACTAAATGTCTCCTTTGTGCCCTAGTTTCTATTCCAGGTTCCGGGTTGCCAGAATAAAGACAGCCCTTCCCTTACCAGTCTGGAGAGGCGAGAACACAGACCTGCCCGCATTCCACCCGCAGGGTTCCGGTTTGCACCTCAGTTGACGTTTTCAGTCTCAGGACGCATAATCCCTACCTGACCTCCCTCACAGGTTTCTTCTCTTGCTCATCTATGTCCGAGTATATGAAAACACTTTGTAACAATAATGGCACAATAGCACCAGCTGGCTTCATCATTGTTATTACTCATTAGTCTTGGCCTAGAGTCTAGAAGTATGTTTATCTCCACTACAAATACAGGGATGGGTCTTCGGGGCTCCCCTTTTCTGGGGTCTTACCTCAGCTGCAGAATTTGGTGAACAGATCTATACTTTTTATGCAGAACCCCGGTTCCCCAGGCTGCACTAGACTTGAGGTAAAAGCGAACATTTCAGACGTCTTTCTCTGGCTCCAATCCCCCCAGACTTCGTGGACCAAGACGACCACCCTTTGTCCTTTAAAGTCACCCCCGAGAGTGTCTCCCATGTTCATTGAGATGCCAGGTTCTCCTTCCCTCAACTGCTCTTCTGAACCATCCCCTGGCTGAAGAGCCACCTGCAAGAAGCTCATAGCTTCCTCTGAAGCTGGTGTCAGCTGTGAATGGCCTGTTGCCCATGCCAAGACGCTGTCACCCACTGCCCCTAAAGTCACTTGTGCCTTTGAAGTCATACATACCCTGGTGGTGCTGAGCTGAGCCTATGCTGAGCCAGCACTGCCAGGGGACCCTGTGGGTGAGTGATGCCTGAAGCTAGAACGTCCAGTGTTCCACCAAGGCAACTCATTTTAGCCACTGCTGGCAAAGGGAGTGGTATCAGCGCTGGCACCATCTCTTATCGGCACCCAGAACCGGCTACATCATTTGCTGGGCCCGGTGCAAAACATACCATATGGAGCCCTGTGCCAAAAATTATTAAGAATTTCAAGATAGTGACAGAGAGCATTAAAATAACCACAGGGCCCCGGGGGGTGGCACAGGTCACATGCCCACATAGCCTGTCCCGCTAACACTCTGAGACCATCAGAAAGAGATATCCCAAAGAATTCATTGCTTCCTTCACCTTTGTGCCCCAGTGTTAAACTGGGCTTGATGCCAGCTCCGCCTCTTCAAGATCATGTGTCTGACCAAAACCATGAGGTGTTTCTGTTTGGTTGTTACTGTTGCTGTTGTTGTAATTGCTGTTTGCTTCCATCACCCTCTCCACTGGACCCAGCACGATGCACGGGTGCCGCAGTCTCAGTCCCCACCGCCTACCTCCGCCCACACCCAGCCACAGCCCTGCCCCGAACTTCTCCCTTGGGGTGAGTTCCTGGCAGTTCGTGCAAATGGACTTATGGGCATTATGGGGACCACCCGCACCCTCCTCTAGATGCATCAGCCTCCCAGGGTACCCCCACAGTGACTGATGCCCCCAACAAGTCTGGCAGTTTGGTAGCTAGAAGCCAGGGAGGGCACTATGTCAACACTGCCAGCAGTTTGAGGTTTAAAGGAGAGGCAGTATTCAACCGTGGTGCTCAAGTTAATCTTTCATTTTGGAATACTTCGTGGCTATTTTGGGACTTGCAAAGCAAACAGCCAGATCCCGCCCAAGAACAGGAGGCCTGAGTCTGAAGGGGTGTCATCCTTGAGGGTGGAGCTACGTATCCACAGGGATGCTCAGGAGGGGAGGGGAGGATTTCCTCCGACCTGGGGTGTGATAATGTGATTTATAAAAATATATAAGAAATATATATTTGGTCTTCATCCCTCTTTCTGGCACTGGAATCCTAAAACCCTTAGAATTTTTTAAGTTATGAGAGCAAGAAAGGTGTCTTTTGTTACGACAATAAAATGACTTTTGGAAGGTTGGGTACTGGGTACCAGAAAAACCAATCTAATGATTAGAGGGTTGGAACTTTCAGTCCCTCCTCCTGACCTCCAGGGAGAGGGGAGGGCCTGGAGGTTGAATCAATCACCAGTGGCCAATGAGTTAGTCAGTCATACCTATGTAACAAAGCCTCCACAGAAATCCAAAAGGACAGGGTTCAGAGAGCTTCTCGATTGGTGAACAGATGGGGATTTGGGGGAAATGGCACAATGGAAGACGGCATGGAAGTTCTGTGCCTTTGCCCCATACCCTGCCGTATGTACCTCTTCCATCTGGCTCTTCTGAAGTCACATCCTTACATAACAGACCAGTAACCTAGTAAGTAAAATGTTTGGGTTCTGTGAGCTGCTCTAGAAAATTAATCAAGCTCAAGAAGGGGACCATTGGAGTCTCTGATCTATAGTCAGTGCGTCAGAATCACAGGTTACAACATGGGCTTGTGACTGGCATCTGAAGTGAAGGGGGGATGAAAGGGAGACAGTCTTGTAAGACTGAGTCCTTAACCTGTGGGATATGACAATATCTCTGGGTAGATACTGTCAACATTGAGTTGAATTGTATGACACCCAGCTGGTGCTGGAGAATTGCTTGGTGGTATGGGGGGGGGGGTGGTCCACAAATTGGAAATTAGTACCAGAACCATTACCAGGGAAAGGAGAGATAAGGGGCTAGATCAAAGCAAGCAAGCAAGCTGGCCTGGGTTGCGAGGCAACCAGTAGAGTCAAGGGAGAGGGTAAGCCTACAAGTGACCCTTTCTGTTATCAAGGCTTTGTTTATTGCGGGAAGAGCCCGTGTCCTTGCTTGGGGGCAGGGATAACAACTGTTTGGAAAGGATATTAAGTGATGGCTATATATCCTTCCGGGGAGAGTCTGAAGCAAGAATCATTGCTGACACCAGCACAGCCTCGGGACAGACAGGGAGACAGGCTCACATTATCTGGGCAGTCTCGGAAATATTTGTGGAGAAGAACCCAGTGTCTCCTGGACAGAGGCAAGACCTGTGTTATCTGGGTAAAAAGGGAAGGGTGACCCCGCCCGGGTGGAGAAGTTGCAGACATCTGGGTTACATCTATTGTATCCAACACAGATATATGCTCCTTTCACGGTGGTGTCTGTACCCTGTCCTAGGATTTCTGGCCCTGCTGCCCTTGCTTTTCCCATAACATAGAATCTACCCAACAAAGTTAGGAGAGACCTCCGCAGCAAAGGCAAGTAAGTTGAAGTTTCACGTAGTTCTCTTTCTTGATATCCTATTAAAATATTCATGTCCATTTCTAAGATAAAATAATTCTGCCCAGAGCACTTGAAAGTAATGAAAAAGATTACTGTAAGAGGAGACATTACAACTTCTACCACAGAAATAGAAAGGATCATAAGAGAATTCTGTGAACAACTGCATGCCAACAAACTGGATAACCTAGAATAAACAGGTAAGTTTCTAGAAACATACTACCCAGCAGGACTGAATCATGAAAAAATAGAAAATCTGAACAGACTAATTACTAGTAAGGAGATTGAATCAGTAATCAAAAACCTTCCAATAAACAAAAGTCCAGGACCAGATGGCTTCACTGGGGAATTCTATCAAGTATTCAAAAAACAATTAACATCAATCCTTCCCAAACTCTTACAAAAATAAAAGAGGAAAGAACACTTCCATTTACAAGGCGAGTAATGCCCTAATAGCAGAATCAGACAAAGTCAGTGTAAGAAAAAAATTACAGGCCAATATCCCTGATGAATGTAGGTGTAAAACCCACCAACAAAATATCAGCAAAGCAGATTCAACAACACATGAAGACTACCACACACCACGATCAAGCAGGATTTATTCTGGAGACGTAAGGCCGCTTCAACATCCACAAAGCAACCAGTGTGATACACCACATCAACAAAGTGTAGGATAAAAAAGCATATGATCGAGGGAGGGTATAGCTCAAGTGGTAGAGCACATGCTTAGCATGCACAAGGTCCTCGGTTCAATCCCCAGTACCTCCTCTAGAAATAAATAAGTACACCTAATTACCTCCTGATCCCCGCCAAAAAATTTAAAAAGTAGATAAAAAATAAAATAAAAAAGAGAAAAACATATGATCATCTCAATAGATGCAGTAAAAGCATTTGACAACATTCAACATCCAATTATGATTTTTTAAACTCTCAATAAATTGTGTATAGAAGGAATGTATCTCAACACAGTAAAAGCCATATGTGACAAGTCCCCAGCTAACATCATACTCAACAATGAAAAGCTGAGAACTTTTCCTCTAAGATCAGGAATAAGACAAGGATGACAACACTCAACACTTCTATTCAACATAGTATTGTAAGTTCTAGCCTGAACAATTAGGCAAGACACAGAAATAAAATGTACCAAATCAAAAAGGAATAAAACAGTCTCTATTTGTATATTACATTATAACATATGTAGAAAACTCTCAAGACTGCTCCAGAAAATTATTAGAATAAACAAATTCAGTTAAGTTGCAGGATATAAAACCAATATACAAAAATCAGTTGCATTTCCAAACACAAATAATGAACTATCAGAAAGAAATTTAGAAAACAAACCCCATTTATAATTGTATCAAAAAGAATAAAATATCAAGGAAAAAATTAACTTTAAGTTTAATTTAAAAGAGGAGAAAGGCTTATACAATGAAAACACTAAGACTGATGAAAGAAATTGAAGACGACAAAAGCCAATGGGAAGGTATTCTATGTTCATGGGTTGGAAGAATTATTATTGCTAAAATGTCTAAACTAACCAAAGCAATCTCAGATTCAGTACAATCTCTATCAAAATTCCAAAGGCATTTTTCACAGAAATTGAACCAACAACCGTAAAATTTATACGGAATCACAAAAGACCCCAAATACCCAAAGTAATCTTGAGGAAAAAATGAAACTGGAAGCACCACACATTCTAATTTCTGATCTATAGTCAGACGCGTTATCCATTGTGCCACTGGCCCCTCATATGCGTTCTAATTTCTAACTATATTACAAAGCTATAGTAATCAAAACAGTACAGTACTGCCCTAAAAACACACAGAAACCAATGAAACACAGTAGAGAGCCCAGAAATAAACCCACACATCTATTGCCAATTAAGTTATCACAAAGGAGTTAAGAATAAACAACGGGGGAAAGGACAGTCTCTCCAGTAAGTGGGAAAACTGAAGAGCCACATGCCAAAGCATGAAACTGGACCACTGTCTAATATCACACACAAAAATCAACTCAGAATGGATTGAAGACTTGAATGTAAGACCTTAAACCATAAAAATCCTAGCAGAACACACAGAGGTCACCTCCTTGACTCTGATCTTGGTAACGATTTTTTTGTACTTGACACAAAAAGCAAAGGCAACAAGAGCAAAAATTAACATGGGACTACATCAAACTAAAATGCTTCTCTGCACAGCAAGGGAAACCATCAACAAAACAGACAGGCAGCCTACAGCAGGGGAGGAAATATTTGCAAATCATGTATCTGATAAGGGGTTAATATCCAAAATATATAAAGAACTTGTACAACTCAATAGCTAGAAAACAGACTGAAGATCTAAATAGACATTGTTCTACAGAAGACAGAAAGTAGCCAACAGGCACATGAAAAGATGCTCAACACCACTCATCATCAGGGAAATGCAAATCAAAACCACAATGAGCTATGACCTCACACCTGTTAGAATGGCTATTACCAAAAAGACAAGAAATAACAAGCGTTGGCAAGGATGTGGAGAAAAGGAAACACTTGTACGTTGTTGGAGGGAATATAAATTGGTGCAGCCACTGTGGAAAACAGTATGGAGGTTCCTCAGAATAGAACTACCATAGGACCCAGCAATCCCACTTATGGATATTTACCCGAAGTAAAGGAAAACACTAACTCTAAAACATTTGAAATCCCATGTTTACTGCAGCCTTATTTACAATAGCCAAGACATGGAAACAACTTAAATGCCCATTGATGGATGAACAGATAAAGACAGTGTGGTATAAATATATTTTTAAAGCCATAAAAAAGGAAATCCTACCATTTGTAACAGCATAGATGGACCTTGAGGGCATTTATGCTCAGTGAAATAAAACAGAAAAAGAAAATATTCTATGATCTCACTTACTTGTGGAACCTAAAAACAAAACCAAACTCAAGGATACAGAAAACAGACTGGTGGTTGCCAGAGGTAGGGGGTGGGATGTGGGTGAAATGAGTGAAGGGGGTCAAAAGGCACAAACTTCCGTTTATAAAATAAAGCCTGGGGATGCAGGGTGACTGTCGTTAATAATACTATATTGTATTTTCAAAAGTTGTTAAAGAGTAAATCTTGAAAGGTCTCATCACAAGAAAAACATTTTTGTAGCTAAGTGTGGTGATGAGTGTCCACTAGATTATTCTGATGATCATTCTGCAATATTACATACATTGAATCAATGTTGTATACCAAACACTAATACAATGTTTTATGTCAATTACAAATCAATTGCAAAAAATTTCTGCATGTCACTGGGTCTAACAAGAGCTTATAAGTACTCAGCTTGCTAAAGCAAGGTTAAGAAGTAGCACCAAAAGCTGCTGTAAGTTTGCACGGAGGGGGACATGACAGTAAAATTGTTTTTCCTCCCTCTTCTTCCTATTAAAAAAAAAAGGGCATCTTCAGAAACATTATCTACCAGCTATTTATTTATTTTTAATGGAGGTACTACTGGGGTTTGAACCCAGGACCTCGTGCATGCTAAGCACACACTCTACCACTGAGCTATACCCTCCCCACTCAGTTATTTTTTGATAAATCAATTAAATAACTTATAGCCCAGCTTTGAAAGTTAAACTCTAAAGCACTACACGCAACAAAATAAATTCAGACACTCTTCTGCAAAGCAATTAAATGTTCAATTTTTACCTATTTTAGCGACTTGATTAAGGATGGGGATGGCAGTGGGGCCGGCAGAGAGCAAGGCTGGGCCCTGACTCTGTCTGCCTCTCCTACCTTGGAAACATCTCAGAGACCTGTCCGCAGAGCTTGCAGGTGCCAGCCCAAACCTCAGGGTACTGGCCAACCCTCAGGAGGAACGGACCCAGCCAGGAGATGGCTCCTTGCCTGCTCTCTCTTTGCATCAGCAGCCCCATGCTCTCCTCCTGTTTTCTACAATGACTGTGATCAACATGTCTGCTCTGAGCTGGGAATGCTGTCTCAGAACAAGCAGAGACTCAGGGACATTGCCAGTGCTGCCTCCAGTGTCCAACCCTGGCCCTCCTGCAGTCAGGGGCTGAGCACCGGCTTTAGGCCCTGGGGTCCCCCAAAAGAGACTGGTCCCCCACTACAGCTCTTGGACTTGATATCCACATTTGGCTGCCCTGAGTTTCCCCCTGCCCATCCTCTATTAACTGATGCAAGGCACATTAACCCTAACTTGGGGATGGAAAAGGGACTCTAGCTCAGGTGAGCGGATCTGCCCCTCTACTTGGAAGAGCTAGACTAGGACAACCCTGAAGCCGAGCTGAGTTTGGGCTGAAGAAACTGACAAGAGAAAGAGACATCCCAGGCTGTCTGAGCTTCAGCCCCAGACCCGACCACCAAGCCAGCTGGTGAATGGACCCTCTGCAGTTGGACAAGACCAAGAACAGGCTGGGCTGCTGTGAGTTTGTCTGGGAGGGAATCTTAAACAGCCCTCCTAAAGAGTGGGTCCCCAAAGGGTGTCCAGTTAATTGAAAAGAAATAACCTGGACCTGCTGAGAAGTTCTACAAGAAAAGGAAATAAAACCTCTTATGGTTACCAAGGGGGAAAAGGGGTTGGAAGGGATAAATTGGGAGCTCGAGATTAGCAGATACTAACTACTATACATAAAATAGATAACCAACAAGTTTCTTCTATATGGCACAGGGAACAATATTCAATATCTTTTGGTAACTGATAATGAAAAAGAATATGAAAATGAATATATGTCTGCACATGTATGACTGGAAGATTATGCTGTACACCAGAAATTGACACACAGCGTAAGTTGACTACACTTCCAAAAAAAAAGAAAAAGAACCAAAAAAGAACAAGAAGGTTAAAATTATCCCTAAAGTAGCTGTCCAGGACATACTGGTTCTATTCCCATCATTTCAGGTGCTACATGGACTGGGGGTGAGAAGGTGGGGTTCCCCTGGGTGGACAAGGGACCTGGTTCCCCACACAAAGGGTACAGGCCATCTGGCTTTTGCTGGGAAGAATGGGGAGACCTGGGAAGGCTTCCCAGGGGAAATGACCTAGCTAGGACACCGGAAACCCAGCATTGACCATGGAAAGGAGGAGAGGAAAGGGAAGGAGGAAAGGGAAGGAGTTTTCCAGACAAAGGGACAGCACATGAAAAGCTTTCAGGGTGAGACAGAAGAGCGGAGCTTCCCATAGACAGATTACAGGAGACTGCAGATCTGACACTGGGACAACAGCAACACATGAGGCTGAAAATGTGAGTGGCTTGTTTATGAAAAACCTTTTAAGTCAAGGTAAGGATGCTTCCCCGCTTTTCCCCCTGCGGAGCACAGTTAGGGAAGAGGGACAGAGTTCAAGTTATAGAACCATCTGCCTGTTGGCAGGGTGGGGTATAGACCAGGGTAAGACTTGAAGCACAGGGCCGAGGTAGGAGCATCTTAGACCAGGTCCCAGTGAAACAGAACCACCTGAGATAACAGTGCTACCAAAATGTGCTTAACACGGCCACTGAGCTGGGCACAGTGCCAAGTGTGTTATCCGTATCAATCATCTATCCTGCGCAGCAAGCCCATGGGGAAGACGCTATTCCACCTTACATTTGAGGCAGAGAGAGTCAACAATTTGCCCACGGCCGTATAGCAATGAAGACAGAGCCAGAATCCACCCATGGTGCTCTCAACCATTACAGGTCCTCTCTTGAAGGTGGGGGAAAAGTAGACAACAGATTCTAGAGACGGTTAGGAGGCAGAATTGATAGGACTTGGTGGCCAATGAGATATGAGAAGAAGAGTCAAGTCTGATTCCCAAATTTCTACCTTGCATAACTGGATGGATGACAACGCCGCTCACTGAGCACAGGTGCACAGAAGATGGTCCATCTCTGAGGGCATTTCAGGGAGGACAGGGTGGTCAATACTGGCAAATGCTGCTGGAAAGCCCCAAAGGAAAAAGTCTGAAAGGTTTATGGGAGATATGAGGAACAGCAGAAGCAGTGGATTCAGTGGGAGTGGGTTAAGGGATCGAAGCAACGTCGAGAAACAAGAGTGTGTAGACAACTCCGTAGAAGAACTTGGCTGTGACGTGAAAGGAGAGAAACGTCCCATGAGGAGGGCTTGCAGTTTTGCTATTGTGTTAATATGACCGAGACCCGAGCAGCTCCCACACGGTGACAGGAGGGACTATGAACAGGGTCAACTTGGTGGGTTCAGTAAAAAGCAAAGGGATTTGCCACTAGGTGGTTCCTGTTTTATCTGGGGGTGCTGTGGGGGTGGTAATAGAGCACCTCATATATCTGTTAGGTGCTGTGCCCACGGTTATGCTGGCTTGTCCTCCTGTGTTCTTCCTGTTATATGGCTTCTTAAAAGGTTTCTTTTGCTTTTTCTCAAGCAAGTAGCTTTGAAATACTCCTTTTTGTATAAAGTAGAATTATAATATTTAGTATTTAAGCCATCTTGTCGGATAGGTTGCTTTCTCTCTCAAGAGGGGACTTAATTTCAAACGGGCTTGTGGAGAAGGTGTACTGCACAGGATTCGGAATAAATGTTCTGTTGTTGAGATCAGGAGGCTTGTGTACTGAGATGGGTGAGGAATCCCTTACACATTTTAGACGGCAATGCAGCTTTCAGAAATCCACTTACAAGTTGTATGCCCAAAGAACTCTTTTGAAAAATAAGTAGTTTCTCCATTTTTGGTTTGTATTATAAAAAGGGCGGGGGGGGGGGATGAAGAGTCCACATAAAGACCATGGAGGCTGGATTGATTTGGAAGATGCTCTTAATTAACCTTTTATAGTGAGGGTTCCAGATAGACTCAGCGTCCAAAAGCACAGTCTGTGTAGTAATGTATCCAAATGTAGAGAGATGGGTGGGGGAGGTGGAGAAAAAGAAGAGAGGGAGAGGGTGCTTAGTGTAAAAACCCGGAAAACAAAACTAAGGACAAAATTTCACCCGTCTTCTAACGGAAAATCCTATCTGTCTACCTCCAGGCTTCTGGTAATGCATCAAAAAGTCACACACAGTTATGAAGTCTGCTCTTTTCACTTCGTATTATATGCTAAGCCACTGCTCATGCCATGAGGACCTCTTTGTAAACATCATTCAAATGGCAGCATTTGATCCCAGCCCCGAGACTTCCTGTAGCCCGTTTCCTCATTCACAGGGCCCCTCTTGGGCAGTGAGTATTTGCCATCTGCTTGTTTGCAGAGTCAGGTGGCAACCAGGGGCTTGCGGCTAAGAGGAGTGGGGGCCTTGCCCTCCAAACAATATAATTTCTCTGACTGGCTGGGCTTGACTTTTTATTGTGTTGAAGCAATAAAAAATCAGCCAGCAGGAAAATGTTAAGCTTGATCATTCAAGGATTACCATTTCTCCGGTTTTTCTATTTTCTTGGTTTCTGAGCCAATAATTATTTACTTAAGTTCCTATGAGCTTGGCCTGGCTCAGAGTTTGGGACAAACGAAGGCGTTACACTTCACAGCCTTGAGTAAATAAGTTAATAGGTTTGATGTCCTTCTGTCATCCAAGAGGAAAGACTTTGATGGACAGGCATCTCCTGGTCACATAATAAAATATAAAACATCTACCCAGATGCCACCTCCCACAATGCTGTAGGAATTCTTCCCCATCCCGGACCCCCAGCCCCCTAAACAGACTGTGGGATGCTAAATCCCTCCGCCTAACGAGCCCAGCGCTGGGCCTTGGCCATGCTGGGCTACTCTTCCTCTCCACATGGTAACCTTCCTGCAAGCCCTACCCGCGCAATTTTCCCAGACTAAAATGTCTGACTTTCTCAACTGCTGGGGAGCAATTAATCCAAGCTTCAGCTTCTTACCCTGTAAAATGGGAAGAGTGTTACTTAGTCATATGGTTGCAGGAATCTGAAATCGAGTTTACTTCTGCCAAAAGAAGAAGTAAAGATGGTGATTAGGAAGTGTCCCCACACAGAAGGGACCCTGATATTCTCAAGGGAAGGAGGCTGACATTTCTCACCATATGTTAGTTTCAGTCCTTTGACTTACGAAGCTGAGATGAAGGCATTGGACCACTAAGAAGCCATTCCACATTATCTAGAAGCTGGTATTAGGAGGAACTAAATCCAGGGAAGAAAGAGCCACGGCTTCTGATGCAGCAACTGGGGGAGTTTCAGAGCCCTGGAAACTCACGAGCCACCGCGGAGCACCCTCTGCTTGCCCAGTGCAGCGTTGCAGGCATCAACGTGGGAGCAGAACGCCTGGGTTCAGATCCCAACGAGGCTACTTCTTGGCAGCATGACTTACTTGGATGTGTTCTTTAACCTCTCTGTGCCTTGGTTTCCTCATCAAGAATGAGTTCAATTTCACAGAGTTACAATACAATATGAATAGATTTAAAACCCTTAGAGGAATACAACGAGTATCCGGACACAAAGAAATAACTCTACAGACGTTTGTTATAATTAATCAGATGCTGTTTGAGATCTAACTCAACTCTTTCCTTTCCCTTCGAAGAAACTCCTGACGTTGGAGGAGCAGCAGAGGGTCAACTATTGAACACAGGATTCGTGCTTTTTCTGGGCTAGACACACACAACTACATGTTTTACTCATTGAGTTCCAACAGCAATCCTGTGAAGTTGATGCTGTTATTCCCATTATACAGATGATAAAATAGAGGCTTAGACTGATTAAGTCACTTGCCCAGATCAGCAAAGGAGGTGAGGAGGAAGGGTCACTTCACTGGGTGTCCCCCACCTTCAGCGGAAGGAAGCAGGCTTTATCCCTGTTTGTACCATCCAGAACCTTTCATTTAGCAAGCTCTCCCAAGTATTTTTGGATTGATTAATTTATTAAGTGTGCAGCTAGCTTGACCTCTGAGGAAACCTCAACTTCACTATTTTTCGCTTTTGAATAACACGCGTCAGCATATGCAGCAAGATGCTTATTTAACAGATAGCTCTGGCATAATTAGCTTTCCATCGGGAACACATAAAGTCAGATCCATACTTCATCCCAAATACAAAATACATTCAAATCAATTAAAACTTAGTTTTAAGCAGACTCACAGACATAGTAAACAATCTTATGGTTACTGGGGAACGGGAAGGGGAAGGGATAAATTTGGGAGCTTGAGATTTACAAATGTTAGCCACTATATACAAAAACAGATTTTAAAAAAACTCAATTTTAATATAAAAGCAATAGAAAAACTGGAGGATAATACTTGTATTGCTTCAGGGGAAGGACGATCTTTTAAAGCAAGACAAGTAACACAGATGCTGTAAGTAAAATTTGAAAGCCTGCGACTTCACAGGATACAAGTTTGTTTCAGTGTGGCAGAAGACACCACAAGCAAAGTCAGCCCAGGGACAATAATGTTCACTTAACACCCGTAATAAGTTATTTCTTCTATATGACAACTAGAGGTAGCCACGTCCTGCTAAAATTTGCAGGAATATGTTTTGTGACGGGCCCATGATGTCTCATCAGGTGGGTACAGGGGTTGTGGGACAACAGTTTCACTTTACTGCATATGCAAGATAAATAGAATCAACCAATTCTAAGTAATTTATTGAACAAATCAGTAAGTTAATTCTATTTAAATCCTTTTAGCAGCAACTGGGACTTTCAAAGTGCTTTCACATACATGTTGTCCTTAGCCTGGCCAAATAGGCACATCTCTGGCTGTATCTGCAACAACATTCTCCCTCTTCATTCCATTCCTCACTCACTAGCCTCCTTGCTAGTCCTCAGACATTCCTTTAACATCTCCTGCCTCAGGACCTTTGCACATAAATTTCCTTCCTTTGGATACTCTTGCCTCACATACTCTCTTGCTTGATCCCTCATTTCATTTAGCTCTCTCCACAAACGCTCCCCCCTCAGTCAGGCCTTCCCTGACCACAAGGGCAGGGACTCTGCTTTGCTTCTACTGTGTCCTCTGTGCCTAATGCAGTGCCCTGCCCATAGCAGGAACTCAAATGAAAATCTGTTGACTCATACGATTAATAAATTATTTCACTTAATTTGATATGCATAATAAAAAGGTCCATTTATCCGAGATATTTACATTGCTTGATTTAAATGCTAATACATGCCCTGTTTTGTTTTGTTTTAACATCCATCCAGCTCAACACACCTGCCTGCCTGAAGCATTTAAAGGTTCATTCTTTCCAAATGTGCCAATGTGAATTATTCCCACTACAGAGATCCCACTGTCTAAACAACTCTTGTGAAGCCAACACTTGCAACAATCACTACTGCAGTATCACCCATCCTTATTCCTCCAGCTCACGACACAAAGCAGGCAGCATGGAAATCCAGCAACCTGACAATTGTAAGCAAGTCACCTCACAGCATTCCTTTTCTGTGACGATTCCAGGTTAAAGTGCCATTTCATTGTCATTTTCTGCAATAATTTCCACCTAAACATGAAGCTGTCCTGCCACTATCCCTGTGCTACCTGCAGTCACACAGGGGGCAGGTTTCACCACAAGCCTCTGCAGGTCCCAGCAGGGAACAGAGACATGAGTGTTCTACATCAGGGCCACGCTCAATGGGCCATTGATTCTTGGAGAAGGATAAATGTGATTTCCATCATCTAGCCTGGGGCAGAGGGTGAATAAAATATACAAAGTAGATTTAAAATCTTTGTTCTCACAGATTCAATATGATCCCTATCAAATTACCCAGGACATTTTTCACAAAACTAGAACAAACAATCCTAAAATCTATACGGAATCACAAAAAAACCAGAATTGCCAAAACAGTGTAGAAGGAAAAGAACAAAGCTGGAGGAATAACCCTCCCAGACTTCAGACAATACTACAGAGCTACAGTAATCAAAACAGCGTGGATCTGGCATAAAAACAGACACACAGATCAACGGAACAGAATAGAGAGCCCAGAAGTAAACCCAACAACCTACCGTCAATTAATCTTCGACAAAGGAAGCAAGAATATACAATGGAGAAGGCAGTCTCTTCAGCAAGCGGTGCTGGGAAAACTGATGTGTAAATTAATGTAAATTAGATTAGCTACATGTAAATTAATGAAGTTAGAACACTCTCTCACACCACACACAAAAATAAACTCAAAATGGCTTAAAGACTTAAATATAAGACAAGACATGATAAATCTCCTAGAAGAAAACATAGACAAAACATTCTCTGACATAAACCGTAGCCATGTTCTCCTAGGGCAGTCTACCCAGGCAATAGAAATAAAAGCAAACATAAACAAATGAGGCCTAATGAAACTTATAAACTTTTGCACATCAAAGGAAACCGTAAGCAAAACAAAACAACAACATACAGAATGGGAGAAAATATTTCCAAATGATGCAACTGACAAAGGCTTAATTTCCAGAATATATAAACAGCTCATACAACTTAATAACAAAAAAAACAAACAACCCAATCCAAACATGGGCAGAAGACCTAAATAAGCAATTCTCCAATGAACACATATAAATGGCCAATAGGCATATGAAAAAATGCTCAATATCAGATATATCAGAGAAATGCAAATCAAAACTACAATGAAGTATCACTTCACATCAGCCGTCATTCCAAAGTCCATGAATGATAAATGCTGGAAAGAGTGTGGAGAAAAGGGAACCCTCCTACACTGTTGGTGGGAATGTAGTTTGGTGCAGCCATTATGGAAAACTGTATGGAGATTCCTCAAAAGACTAAAAATAGACTTACCACATGATCCAGCAATCCCACTTCTGGGTATATTACTGGAAGGAACTCTAATTCAAAAAGATACATGCACCCCAATGTTCACAGCAGCACTATTGTTGCGGGAAAATGTGTTATAGCTCAGTGTTACAGCTCAGTTGTGACAGCAACCTGGATCCAGGCGAGAGACCAAGCAGCACTCGGAGAGTTGGAGAACTCAGGTTTATTACGCCAGCAGGCCAGAGAAGTTAACACTCCAAGCTCTGGACCCTGTCTGTAGGTTTACACAGGCCTTTTACAGGCTGCCAGTTTTACACTTTGCAACATCATACGCAAATAAAGTATAACAAATTTGACCAACCAGGAACAAGCTTTGTAGAAATAGACCAATCAGGAGTGAGCTCCATGCAAATGAAGTACTACAAATTGACCAATCAGAAGTTAGGGAAGTGGACCAATCAGAAGTGAGAGTAATAACTAATCAGGAGTGAAGGAAATAACCAATCAGAAATGAGCTCAGGGAACCAATAGAATTTTAGTTGTAAGTTAGCCACTTTAGAGGCAAAGAGTGAGATAGAGCCTCTGGGCCAGGGAACCTGATGGTGCTGGGAGGAGAGCAGCACTCCTGCCTAGGGTTCCTGCTGGTCTTTTTATGGGGCTTCCCGCCTCACTATATACAATAGCCAAGACATGGAAGCAACCTAAGTGTCCATCAACAGATGACTGGATAAAGAAGTTGTGGTATACTTATACAATGGAATACTACTCAGAATAAAAGAATAAAATTATGCCATTTGCAATAACATGGATGGACCTAGAGATGGTCATTCTAAGTGAAGTAAGCCACAAAAAGAAGGAAAAATACCGTATGATACCACTCATATGTGGAATCTAAAAAAAGAAAAGAAAAAAAAAAAGGACACTATGAACTCATCTACAAAACAGAAACAGACTCACAGAGATAGTAAACAATCTTATGGTTACCCAGGAAAGGGGGTGGGAAGGGATAAATTTGGGAGTTTGAGATTTACAACTGTTAGCCACTATATATAAAAACAGATTTAAAAAATCCCCGCAAAACACATTTCTTCTGTATAGCACAGGGAGCCATATTCAATATCTTGTAATAACCTTAATGAAAATGAATATGAAAACATATGTATGTACATGCATGACTGGGACATTGTGCTGTACACCAGAAATTGACACATTGTAACTGACTATACTCCAAAAAAATTTTTTTAATCCTCAGTCATAAGTTCAAATACAATAGGAGATTCAAGTCATGAAACCGTGAAGCAGCTTATTATAACAGAAATCAGAATGAAATAGAGGCTAAATTGAAGTCCAAGCACCGTTCTGTAGTAAGGCACATCGAGGAGGAAACGAGAGGTTCTGTTTGTATTTAAGGATGAGGATGCTTGGTAGACTGTGGTAGACTTAAGGGTGTGGGGAGGAACTGAAGTTACAAGAGAAGGGAGGATTACTGACGCTAATGAGTGCCTGAGTGGACAGAACTGTCTCTAGCGGGAGGAAGGACTATTTCCTCCTCTGAGACATAGAGACATGAGCTGAAGAGAACGCATGGGGAGGTGGTGACATCCTATTGAGGGATGGGAAAGTTTACACCACTGCCTTCTCAGAGAAGTGGAAGGCTAGGTCACTGAGTGAATGATGGCCAAGAAGGCGGCTGCAAATGAAAATATTCCAAAGAGCTGAGGAGAATGCGAGAGAGTAACAAAAAGAAAAGAACCAAGCAGCATTCAGAGGGGCAGCTTTAAGAGTGATTGCCTAACTTTGTAATAAAGTCAAGCAACGTGGTTTTGGTTTGGGCTTATAGAAACAGCGTCTGTGCACATGTACAGGGAATTTGCAGCTAGGTTTACCTGCAGTGGGAAGTTGACTATGTTCCTGAAAAGAAAATTAAGAGTGAGAAGAAAGCAGAGAAACATGAGAGCAGAGAAACAGCTGAGCACCAGGCTCATACCAGAAAGTGAAACAAATGAAGCCAGAGGGGACCAAGGCATCAGGGGAATCAGGAAGTGTTGAGGAGCCAGAAGTGGAGATGCTATTGCAGAGCAGGTGGATGAGGAAAGAGGATACAGAAAACGTAAAAGGTCACCTTCAGAGAAAGGAGCTTAAGGTTTGTAATTTCAGTTTCTGCGAGAGGACCTGTCCAAGCAGGCTGCTAACGTGGAGAGGAGGAAGATATGGTGGGACCAGATGTTGGATGGGTGAGTCACTCATCAGGACACTGGGGATGCCCTAGCCACCAGGGACGGAGTAGTGGACAAGCCCAAGATCCAGGGGCTGAGATGCTCAAGGCATCTGCAGGAGACCTGGAGGAAGGAGCAGCAGCCAATATGGCCGGTGGTGGTGGCTTAAGAGGGGGTGATCAAATCACCGTCCAAAAGCAGAAATAGAAAGCAGAGAGGTGGTGCTCTCCTCTCGGCACCGATATGCAGGGACTATGAGTTTGTGGAGAAATTGGGGGAAAAAAAAAAGGGCTGAGCCCACAAGGAAGAGCGAGGACAATGACAGTGGTGGGAGGGTCAGGTCAGGTGAGGGACCAGGCCACTCTTAGACGGCCCTTCCCTTCAACATGCTCCCTTGTAGGGAGCACTACTCCCTCCCACTACTCATGACACTTCAGTTACATCATGGGGTTTCTTTTTTCTTTTTTTTAAATCATTTTTTTAAGCATTTTTTTCACTTTTTACAGTTTTTAATGTGGAAACTTTCAAATACTCAAAGATAGAGAGTATAGTATAATAAACCCACATGTACCCAACTTCAGCAATTATCAACATTTTGCTAATTACACTTCCTTCCCTCCACCTATTTTTTGCTGCAATATTTAAACATCATGAGGTGTCTTCAAGTTTCCCTCAGGTTAGGGGATTTCAGTGGTGGCATCATGCTCTTTGCCTGATGGGTCCCCAGCATTCATTTTTTGGGTTCAAGTAACAGATATGAACTCTACAGATGAAAACTTCCAAGTAATTATTGTCCAGTAGGGATGAACTTTCCCAAGGCAATACCTGGGTGTGTCCGGACACAGGCCCAGGACCAATGACCCCTCTACTGAGCAACCGTTCCTGGCTAACCGTGAACAAGGAAATGACATCGCAGAAAAATCCCAGTTAGGCAACAATCAAATAACCATCTGTCCTCCAGCACCTTGTTCCTCTTCTCCTCCCTACCTCACCCCCACACTTGTGTCCCCATAACCAAGGGCTGGAGGCCATCACAGTGAAGGTGCTAACAGGCTGCAGGGAGGCCATGCTGGGTAGCATTTGTAGGGACCGACTTTGATCTCAGATGCAACTGTGATCCGGTTCAAACTCTGCCACACCCCAGCTCCTAAGCAAATTATATTATTTCTGTAAGGTTCAGTATATGCACCTCTAAAATAAGGAAATAAAATACCACTTACTTCATACACAATTTTTGTGACTACTAAGTAGGTGCAGTTCCAGAGGCTGGCACATGGAAAATGATTGCTAAATGTTAAGTATTATTACTGATACTAACCATATTAATATCAACATTGTTATTACGCATGTATCTATATGCATTAACACACATGCATGTGTGGGCATCACACAGCAGATCCCCCGCGAACGTCTGTGGAATGAATGCTTATGTACCTCTCCAGGGATGCATTCATCTAGCAGTAGGCATTAGAGATACGGAGACACTTGGTTTCTTCCTTGCATATGAAAATTACAAGAGTGTTTTCCATAGACGTTACATTACTCCATTAGATAGAAGAGTCAAACAGGTCACCCCAATTTGCCTTCCCCACTAAGACCTATGATAAAGTTGCTGGCTGCCTAGCTTTCATCACCTTTGGACCAACCACCATTCAAGCTCACTCTCCACGCTGCTCAGGCACCAGGGCACCTTTCGGAAATGGCAGTGGTATCAGATACTTCTCTCCAGTACCACGCTGCGTAACATGGTGAAGAATAGATACTCTGGGCTCGCTCCTCATCTTAGGAGGTAAACATTCAATCTTCCACCATTGGGTATGATTGCAGCTATAGGTTTTTTATAGATTTCCTTTACCAGATTGAAGATTCCTAGTATACTGGGATTTTAGGCAGGAACGAATGTTGGATTTTGTCACATGCATTTTCTGCAGCTTTTGAGATTATTATGCTCTTCCTTGGGTTTTTTAGTATGGTGAAATACATTGATACTCAAACAGTAAGTCAAGCATGAATTCCTAGATAAATGTCACCTAGTTACAATCTCATGTCCTTGTTATATACTGTTGGATTTGTTTTGCTAATATTTTATTAAGAATTTTTGCACCAATATTCGTGTGAGATATTGCTGTGGATTTTTTTTTTCTTGTAATGTTTTTGTCTTGTTTTATAGAAATGCTAGCTAGCCCTATAGAAATTTCAGACTGCCTCATCTTCAATTTCTGAAAAAGTTTATTTAAAGGTATTCTTTCTTTCTTAAATGTCTTGTAGAATTCACCCGTGAAGCAATCTGGGCTCGTATATTGCTTTCACGGGTGTGGAAAGGTTAACTACAATTTCGTTTTCTTTCATTGATTTAGGGCTATTCAGGTTATCTGTATCTTCTTTAGTGAGTTTTAGCAGCTTGTGCTTTTCAAGGCATTTGTTCATTTAGTCTGTGTTGTCATTTTTATTGGCATAAATTTGTTTATAGCATTATCCTTTCCCTATATGCAGATTTTGTAATAATGCCACATTTTTCATTCCTGATATTGGAATCTTATGTCTTTTTCTTTATCACTCTAGAGGTTTTTAAGTTTTATCAAAGTTCTTAACCAGTTTTTGGTCGTTTTTTTCCCTTCCAGTTTTATTGATATTTAATTGACATACAGCGGTTTCTGGTTTTTATTTCTCCATTGTTTTTGTTTATTCATTGATTTACCCTCTGGGTTTCATTTCCTCCTTTTTGTAGTTTTAAGTGGAAGCTGAGTTGATTTGAGACTTTTTTTCTTTTCTAATACAGATGTTTAGTGCTACAAATTTCCCATATGTATTACTTTAGTTAGATTCTAAATAGAAACTTTTTAAGTGAAAATACAGCGTATCTAATTTTACTTCTGATTTCCTCTTTGGTACAGGGTTATTTAGACATGTTATTTAGTTTCTAAATAATTTCAGATTTTCCAGTTTTCCATTAGTGATTTCTAATTTAATTTTACTATGGCCAGAAAACGTACTTTGTCGTACTTGAATTCATTTAAATATACTGAGAACTGTTTTATGTATGGCCCAGAATATGGTCTATCTTGGTAAAAGTTCCATGTGCATTGAAAAAGAATGTATTATGCTGTCATTGGGAACAGTATTGTATAATCACCAGTTAGATCAAGTGGATTGATATTTTGGGAGCAGGGAAGGGAGAGATGTAGGGCCCCATCCCAGTTAAATGCTTCAACCATTACTTAATTAGTTCATTGGCCAAAACTGATTCCATGGCTCTACCTACCAACATGGGGCTGGGAATGTTGGGGAACACATAGATGTCACCGTGACCTTGCCTGTGTCTTTGAATGGAGGCAAGAGTGACCTCTCTCAATAACGTACCCCAAGGAGATGAGATCTGGAATCATCATGTTAATACACGGTCTCCTGAAACTTCTACAGATGCAAAGCAAAACTGGGTTTGCTACGAAGGGTGACACCTGGGAGTGAGGAATGTCAGTTCTTTATCACTTTAGTTTCTGCTCTCATCATTGCTCGTTCTGTGCTATTTAGTCCGGATTAAGTAGAAATATTTCTGCTATTTCATTTCTTCCAGTGCAGGTGTGGTGTGCACGCTTTGTAGTCCCATCTGCCCCAGGAAATTCCAGGCATTAATTACCAACTATACTGACTTTGAGTTATTAAAGGCAGCAAGGATAAGAGATAAGAGCAGATAAGTCAGTGCTGTTTATTGGTCTTACTTTGGACTCCTCATCATTCTTTCTGGTAAATCTTTCAGCACATCTGTGTAGTTCAATTTGGAACAATATTCTGTGATCTCAGTTTCTGATACAGACCAAGCTCCTGCCACCTATGACCCACAACTCCAGTATTCAAGGTCCCGAGAAAGGGCAACACTGGGCACCGGCTGAGCAGCCAGTCTTACTCTTGTGATTGTCTTCCTTCAACTCTCCCAAAGGGCATCCTGGAACTCAGTACAGAGCCAAGGATGCAGGTAGGGACACAAGGCCACCCCGCAGAAACTCAGCCCTGGTGCTGTAGCCCTGAAAACCCATCCAGTGTGGAACCATTGACAGTTACCAGGGTTTCCCATTCTTTGTTTCATGACACATGCATGTACCCATCCCAAATGTTCTGTGACTGGGCGAGGGACCAATTTCTTCAACTCCCTGTCCCTCTCCTGTAGAATTCTTATCCATATATTCCTCTCCCCTCAGGTATCTTGTGAACTCTGATGAAAATGTCTCAAGTTAGAATCTCAATATCCCCTCCATTAACCAACCCGTCTCCCAACCAAACCAGCCTCTCTTCTAGGTCTCCCATCAGTAAGGGGTACCAACCGCTATTATGAGAAACCGAAGCATCATTCTTGACACCAAAGGATTCCTCATGCCAATGTATCACCAGGTCCCTTCAATTCCACCTGTCAATGCCATATTTCCTCAATTTCTGAAACACTTAGATATTCCCAGAAACAGAAATGCTGTGAGGATTGAACTGAATAGTTGAGAAGTTGCTCAATATCTACTATCCTATTTTCTTACAACCTACACCAAATAGCCATTAGGCAAAGGGGTGAGTTTTGTCACTGACACCTGTCACTATTCCCCACGTGCTGACCTCACTGGGCAGCACAGATGTTCTGACGTCTGTCACCACATTTATGGGACACCTCACAATAAGAGTATTTCATTTGTATTCTTCTTTCCATCCAAAAATGTCATCAAAAGGATCCTATCATTATGCAGGTTTTTTCTTTTAACTTTTTAACACAACTAGCTTAGGGAAAAATTGCAGAAAATTTAGTACAAAGCCTTCCCTTTACCTTCATGAGGTTCCCCAAATTTTAAGATTTTATTTGCTTTCTGAACCATTTGAAAGTCAGTGACATGAATGGTTAGACATGCCTCTTTACCCCTAAAGAATTCAGTTTGCATTTCCTAAAAAATAACACTCTCTTCAAACACCACAATGCCCTAAATCTGAAGATTAACACGGATTCAACCCTGTCGCCTAATCTGCAGAACTTACTCACATTTTGCTCATTGTCCTGAGTCCTTAGCAAAAGAAAATTCTGGATCATGCAGAACATTGTGTTGTCACAGCTCTTTCAAGCTCCTTTCACCTTGAACATTTCCTTGGTCTTTTTAGTCAATGACATTGATATGCTGGAAAAGTGCGAGCCAGCTATTTCGTAGACTGTCCCTCATCTTGCATTTGTCTGCTATTTCCCCGTGATTGGGTTCATATAAGGCGCTTGTGTCGAGAAAGCCACAAAGTAGGGTTGTGTTCTTCACGGTCACAATACAGTTTTAAACAAAAATCTCTTAGATACACACAAGATTGCCTAGCAATGCCAACTGTAAACACTGCCTATTGTTCTCAGACGGGAGGGGTTGGAAAGACCTTGAAAGACTGTCAATCACAGCTGAACATCTGTTCAAAGGATCCAGGTAACGTTCAGGAGAAGCCGTTTAATTTCCGGCATTATATCATTCAATTAGGAATAAAAACCAAATCTGCGAGTTCATCAAATAGAAAGTGCAGGTGACCCCTCTTTTCCATGCTTTTCACTATCCCTTGAAATGATATTTTCAATTTGCAAAGGTGCTGAAGAGACTGAGGTTACGACACAGTTTGGGGCGTAGCAGGGAGCGACGGCCTGAGAGGCTAATGGCTGAAAGTGATTCAGGCTCTTGAATTTTCAAAATCTTAGGACTTTTTGACACTGAAGAAAATAATCATAATTATGTGAATAATCGTATGTGACCATCAATTAATTTAGAACCAGAACACTTAAGATGCAAATACTTTTACCCATAGAAGTATACCAGTGTTACTTACATACACACATATTACTCCCTATACCTAGGGAGAGAAAAAAAAACACCCCGAAATACAGAACTATATAAAGGCACAATGGCATGTGCCACTAGAATGATTTTTATACATTAACAAATAGTAAGAATATCAGATAAGATTGGCACTTTTTCTTAAGTTCAACTGACAATTGACAGAATCCTTACAGAACAACAACAAAAAGTGGTAAAGAAAACCCCATGTCTGTCCTTATTGAATCAGGAAAAGTTGCCCCCCTCTAAGATGGTTATTTAAAATGTTTCCAATACAGAAAACAGTTACTTTCCAGCTTTCAGGAAATAGCTGAGTTCAAAGTCTGTAATTCTGAAATCTGGAGTTCACTTGCTGTCGGCAACATCAGCATCACGGCAATACTCAGATTTTATTACCATGAGATTTGTTATCAGCTCAGCCGTGTACTGCTGATTGTTAAGCTGGTATATTCTCATTTCTCGAAAATAAAAGATGACGTTTCTCCTCACACATACCCCACCCAGCCAAACGGTGTTCTGTTAAGATCCAACAAATGAGAAGGTGAAGTAGCAACTTTTCTGTAAGTAAAATTTTAAAGGTTCAGGCATGTCATGAGCTCAGAACTCATAATTCAACCAGTCTCCTACATCACTTTCAGCTACAGCTCGCACAGTGATAGTTGATGTTAATCACCACTCTTACGATGCATAATGAAGTTCCTGGAAAGATAAATTACGTGCCACTAATTTTAGTATCATATCATTCTACAATTATGGGCTCACTGCTTCAAAACAGATTACCCATGTGTAGTAAGCAGAGAAAATCTCCACTAAAGAGAATTTTCAGTAAGTCAGACCATATCTAATTTCCTGACCTTTTTGGTTAAACAGATCGGTATATTAACAATGGTATGAATCAAGTAGCATTCCCAATTAATAGGGAAACCCCTAATTTACAGTTTTTGCCCATTTCCATAGTATAAATCCTCTATTACACCCCATTTCAAGTTATCAGTGGTTCAACAACCAGTTCACAAATTTCCTCCATACACAATTTAACAATAGGTTCTTGTAAGTTGGTATAAGCCGGCTCCAGACCAACACCCATATTCTGAAGAAACTTTCTAAATTGAAGCAATAGAAAGGCTAGAAAATGCAGATGAGAGGCTAGAGTCAAAGGCTAGAAAATGCAGGTGAGAGGTAAGACCAATAAAGGATATAGGGTGAAGTTCTTTAATTGTAACCTAGAATTCCAGAAGGCAAGGGGTAGAAATGATCATCAAGATATTACCTGAGCCTTCCAAAACTGATAGAAGACATTGATCCACACAATGAAGCTAGAATATTCCCTCACACCATACACAAAAATAAACTCAAAATGGATGAAAGACTTAAACATAAGACAAGACACAATAAACCTCCTAGAAGAAAATATAGGCAAAATATTAGCTCACATACATCTCAGCAATGTTCTCCTAGGGCAGTCTACCCAAGCAATAGAAATAAAAGCAAAAATAAACAAATGGGACCTAATGAAAAGTACAAGCTTTTGCACATCAAAGGAAACCATAAGTAAAACAAAACGACAACCTACGGAATGGGAGAAAATATTTGCAAAAGATGAAATTGACAAAGGCTTGATCTCCAGAATATATAAACAGCTCATATGATTTAATAGGGAAAAAAAAAAACAACCCAATCTAAAAATGGGCAGAAGACTTAGACAAGCAATTTTTCAGTGAAGACATACAAATGGCCAATAGGCATGAAAAACTGTTCAATATCACTAATTATCAGAGAAATGCAAATCAAAACTATAATGAAGTATCACCTCACACCAGTCAGAATGGCCATCATTCAAAAGTCCACAAATGATAAATGCTGGAGAGGCTGTGGAGAAAAGGGAACCCTCCTACACTGCTGGTGGGAATGCAGTTTGGTGCAGCCACTGTGGAAAACAGTATGGAGATTCCTCAAAAGACAAGGAATAGACTTACCATATGACCCAGCAGTCCCACTTCTGGGCGCATACCTGGAGGGAACCCTAATTCAAAAAGACATCTGCACCGCAATGTTCATAGCAGCACTATTTGCAGTAGCCAAGGCATGGAAACAACCTAAATGTCCATCGACAGATGACTGGATAAAGAAGATGTGGTATATTTATACATTGGAATACTATTCAGCCATAAAAATGATAACATAATGCCATTTTGGATGTCCCTGGAGAATGTCATTCTAAGTGAAGTAAACCAGAAAGAGAAAGAAAAATACCACAGGATATCACTCATATGTGGAATCTAAAAAAAATAAAAGAAGACAAATGAACTTAAATATAAAACAGAAACGGACTCAAGAGACATAGAATACAAACTTGTGGTTGCTGGGGGGAGGAGGTGGGTGGGTAGGGACAGACTGGGAGTTTGAGATTTATAGATACAGACATGTATATATAGAATAGATTAACAAGTTTCTACTGTACAGCACAGGGAAATATAGTCAAGGTCTTGTAGTGGCTTATGGTGAAGAAGAGTATGAGGGTGAATGTATATATATTAATGTACGACTGAAAAACTGTGCTGTACACCAGAAATTGACACAACATTGTAAACTGACTATAACTCAATTAAAAAAATTTTTTTAGTTAAAAAAAGACATTGATCCACAGATGTGAGAAGCCTTGTAAACCCCAAGCAAAATAAATTTTACAAACCTTTTTTCTAGACATGCGATAGGAAAACTGTCCAGAACCAAAGGCAAAGAAAATCCTAAAATGCAGAAGCAGCCAGAGGAAAAAAAAAAAAAAGGCTTATTGTTTTCCAAAAAACTAAACTAAGAGCTAACATGATAGAATCCAGAAACCAGGAAGTAATGGAAAGAGATTACCAAGCTTCTGGAAGAAAATGACTGCCAACCTAGAATTCTACAACCAGTGAAATCAACCTTTGAGACTGAAAGAAAAAGAAGTTTCAGACCGACACTAAGAACTGGCTACCTGCAGTAAAGGAGACATGAGAGAATAACCTTCAGGCTGGAGAATTCAGTCCCAAGTGGAAGCACAGAAATGAAGAACGGAACGATGAAAGAAAACCGGAAAATCTAAATGAAAATAAAAACAGCAACAACTATGTCTTGTGGGATTTGAAATGAATTAGAACTCAAATATTTGATAAAAAATCGCATGTAAGTCAGGTGTGATATAAACAGACTGAAAGTGGCGGGGAGGGCATAGCTCAAGGGGTAGAGCTCATGCTTAGCACACACAAGGTCCTGGGTTCCATCCCCAGTACCTCCATCAAATGAATAAATAAACCTAATTACCCCCCCTGCAAAAGTCAAACAAATAAAAATAGGCTAAAGATTCAGAGAGATACTTCACCATAAAAAGATATACAAGTGGCAAAAAAAAAAAGCACATAAAGATGCTCAATGTCATTATATTAAAACCACAAGATACCACTACACCCCTATTCAAGTGGCTGAAATTTTAAAAACCTTGGCCATATCAAGTGCTGTTAAGAATGTGGAGAGATTAGAACTTGCATACTCTGCTGATGGGAATGAAAAATTAGTACAACTACTTTGGAAACCAATTTGGTAGCTTCTTGAAAAAGTTCCACACCTGTGATGTAATCCAGCCATTTCATTCCTAGGTATTTACCCAGGAGAAAGGGAAGTATTTGTCCATACAATGACTTGTACATAAACACTTATAACAGTTTCTGTAACAGTAAAAAATAAAAATAAAATAAAAACTGCGAACAAGTCAACTGTCCATCAGCAGGTGAATGGGTAAACAAATCAGCAAATGCCAACTAATCTGTAGTGATGGAAAACAGATCACTGGTTGCTTAGAGAGGGAGAAGTGAGGAAAGAAGGGGACGGGAATACAAAGGGCCAGAAGGAAACTTCAGGGGATGATGGACAGGTTCATTAGCTGAATTGTGGTAATGGCTTCACAAATGGATCCATACATCAAAACTTAACAAACTGTACAATTTAAATAGTATGACTGACATAAAATAATGTGCATATAAAGTTTCTTTTAACTCCGTTAAGGCACCATTTGTTGCCTATTAGAGTTGAAAAAATTAAATACGACAACCAGAGAAACCGGAGCTCAGTTAAAAAGGGCGGCCTCCATGAAAAGCTACGTGATACAGATTATCAACATAAAAAAAGCAACTGCTCTGACCTGCCTTGCTATTGCTGGCAAATTACCCTACAGAAATACTTTAATATACACAAAAATGTATTTCGGGAAGACGTGCTAAAGCATTGTTTGCAATACTTTTACAAAGTAGTATAAACACTTTGATGCCCATCAATAGGTCTAATAAAAGTTTCTTAAAATCAATTATAGTAAATTGACATAAGAACACAATATAGCTATAAAAAGTAGGGAGTTTTTTTTAACGTAGTGATAGTGGAAAGAACCTCAAGATACATAGGTGACCCTTCCGTAACACAGGCTTGAATTGCATGGGTCAACTTATAGGTGAATTTTTTCCCATAAATAGAATACCTGTATCTACATTTTAAACACACAAGTGTGGGGCAAAGTTTGCGCTTGATTAAAGATCACAGAATGTGGGAGCAAAAGAACTAGAGTTTGAATCCTGATTCTGTCCAAGCCACTTCAGCTTCCTGCCCTTGAGTGAATCATTTATCAAGACCTTTGTTTTTGAGGCAGACAGCAGTACCTGGATTTTTGACTGGGGCGGGGGCACCCCTAATCCCTGTGTTGGTCAAGGGTCAACTGTACTTTTAAAGGACAAGGTGGAGGACAGTGTGTCACGTAAATTACCAAGTGAAGAAAGCGAAGCTGAGAGAAAGAATGAGAATGTCAAGACTGGACACAAAGATGAAGATGGCATTTGCCATGTCACAAAACATTTCTTTTCAGAGTGAGAAAAAAAAGACAAGAAACTAAGAGGAAGAAAATGGTAAGAGACCAGGTATTTACAAGTGAGGATATCCAAATGGCCATTAAATATGAAAACATGCTCAACTTCATTAGCGACAGGAAAATACCAATGAAAGCCACCAGGAGATAATATTACAGATTTGCTGAATGCCTCAAGTTTAAAAGACTAACAATACCAAGTGTTGGTGAGGATGTGAACTAACAAATTCTACATTGCTGGTTGGAGTATAAACTGGTACAGCCACTGAAAACAGTTTGTCAGCATCTATTGAAGCTGAAGGTGCTCATACGCTGACCCAGAAATTCCTCTCGGAAATATACATCTAACAGAAATTTGTGTACCTGTTCACCAAGATACACATACAAAAATATCCCCAGGAGCCTTATCTTCAGTAGCCCCTATAAGTCCCGCACAACCCAATTTAATGCAGAGGGAAGTTCTTCCCACACCACCAAGCAACTCTCCAACACCAGCTGGGTGGCCTACAGTTCAGCTGACTTCCAACACTGTCTACCCAGGCATAGCATCCGACTTCACGAGTTAAGGGCTTAGTCCCATGCGACTGCCCTCCACTTCATATGATATTCACAAGCCTAGGTTATTTGTGCTTCTGACCAAATCAGAGGTTCCCATGACCCTCTCCCTGGGTTCAATTTGTTTACTGGCTCACAGAACTCAGGAAACCCGTTTACTCACTAGACTGCTGGTTTATTACCAAGGATATTAAATGACACACATCAACAGCCATATGAGTAGGTAAGGTCCTGAACAAAGGTGCTTCTGTCTTTGTGGAGTGTGGGACCCTGCATGGTGGCACATGGAAGACATTTGGTTCCCTAACCTGGAAGCTCCTCAGACCTGTTCCTTTTGAGTTTTTATGGAGGCTTCATTGCATGGACACTATTGATTAAGTCATTGGCCACTGGTATTGATTCAGTTTAGCCCTCTTCCCCTCTCTGGAGGTAGGGGTTAGGGTGGTGGCGGGACTGAAAATTCCAACCCTCTAAAATATTTCCCAAAGTCACTTCATTAACATGAAACCAATGTGATAGAAAGGGGCTTGTTAAGAATTTTGGTTTTATGGCTCTGAAGCTACTGAGGACCAGAGCCCAAATATTAGAACAAAAATGCTCCCATTGCTCTTATCACTGGGAAATGCCAAGGGTTTTGAGAACAATGAGCCAAGAACCACGGACAGAGACCAAACATGTATTTTCTATAAGTCATGATATCACAGCCCTAACCAGGAAACAGCCCAAATGTTCAGCTGCAGCAGAATAGATAATTAATTGTAGCATATTTACATAGTGGAATAGTGTACCCAGCAATAAAAGGAACAAACTATAGCTACACATAACATGGATGAATCGAACAAATGAAATGAACAAAGCAGCTTGTTACAAAAGGATATGTAGCATATCCACAGACATATGGTGTTATCCGGTAACTCAACCACCACCAGTCTTTAGAGACACATACCTAGGCAACAAAACCATAAAGCAAGAAAGCGATGACCGTAATAACCAGGATAGCAGTAATCTTTGGGGACAGGTGATAATGGAGAGGCTTATGGGGTGATGCAATGTTCTATTTGTTCACCTGGATGATGGTTTCACAGTGTTCACTCTACAGTAGTTCAGCAAAGCATTATACATTCTGTTCTTTTCTGTATGTCATCTGACTGCAGAAGTGTTGAAGGTATACAATGGAAGGTCCTGCGGCCACCCACACTTGTCCTCTGCTGCCCAGTTCCCATAGCCTCTCTGATGTAGGACTACTTTAACTTCCCATTACAAGGCACGTTTTTTAAGTGTATGTATAGGACACATCAATATATTCTTACCATCCCCCTTTCTTCTACACAAGATACAAGCATATTTTTGGTCTCTACCTTGCTGTTTGTTGCTTGGGTTGTTTGGTTTGTCTTTTAGTTAATAGATCTTACAGATCTTTCCACAGATTCTCTTCTACAGCGGCATAGTTTTCCATATTTCCTATGTACCATGGCTAGTCCTCTATTGAAAGACATTTGGTTTGTTTCTAACCTTTCCCTATTGCAAAGAATGCTACAATGAATAACTTCATAGATACATAATTTAATATGAGGATACCTGTGTATCTATAGGAGAAAGCCCCAGAAATTGAATTGCTGTAAGGCAGAGTGTGCATTAACTTTGATAATGTCAACATAGAACCAATTTGCACTTCCACCAGCCATGTATGAAAAATGCCCATGTCCCCACTGCCCTGTCATCAGTGTGGGTCACCTATCTTGGTAATTTTTGCCCATCTGGTATATCAGCCTAGTGTTATTTTCCATTTCTTTAATTATGTATAAAGTTGTGCTCTACCTTTCCACCAAATATTTGACAGCCATTTTTGTTTCCTTTTCTACAAATTGTTCACATATTTTGCCCCTTTCCTCTGAGTCTTAATCCCTTTCTTCCCAGTTTCTATGAGCTCTTGCCATAGCAGAGACACTAGCCCTTCACCCTCACCCTGTGACACGAGTCACAGCTATTTCCCCCCAGGTTGCTATTTGCTTTTTGCCTTTTCTTATGATGTATGTTTTGCCAGTTGGAGGGTTTGTTTTTCTCTTTCTCTAATGTAGTTAAAGTTATGTACCTTCTCTTTTTAGATTCTGACTCAAGTCATATTTAGAAAGGTCTTCCCCACTCTAGCACATAAAGGAATTCTTCTATGTCTTCTAATACTTTTGTGATTTCAGGAATTTTTTTTTTACTTTTTTTTTGAAGTGTAGTTGATTTACAATGTTGTGTTAGTTTCTGATGTACAGCACAGTGATTCAGTTATACATACACTTTTTCACATTCTTTTTCATTATAGATTATTACAAGATATTGAACGTAGTTCCCTGTGCTATACAGTAGGAACTTGTTTATTTTACATATAGTTTTTTGTATCTGCTAATCCCAAACTCCTAATTTATCCCTCCCCTGCCCTGTTTTTCCTTTGGTAACCGTAAGTTTTCTATGTCTGTGACAGTCTCCTGTTTTGTAAGTAAGATCATTTGTATTATATTTTTTGGATTCCACATTTAAGTGATATCATATATTTGTCTTTGACTTACTTCATGTAGTGTGATAATCTCTGGGCCCATCCATATTGCAGCAAATGGCATTATTTCATTTTTATGGCTGAGTAATATTCCATTGTGTGTATATGTGTGTGTGTGTGTATATATATATATAACCACATCTTTATCCAGTTGTCTGTAGATGGACATTTAGGTTGCTTCCATGCCTTGGCTATTATTAATAGTGCTGCTGTAAACACTGGGGTATATGTATCTTTTTGAGTTATGTTTTTCTCTGGATATATGCCCAGGAATGGGACTGCTGTATCATGCAGTAACTGTATTTTTAGTTTTTTAAAGGAATCTCTATACTGTTTTCTCTAGTAGCTGTACCAAATTACATTCCCACCAACAGTATAGAAAGGTTTCCTTTTATCCACACTCTCTCCAGCATTTATTATTTGTGGACCTTTTAATGATGATCATGTATGTTACATATTCTGGAAATTAATCCATTGTCAGTCACATTATTTGCAAATGTCTTCTCTCAGTCCATAGGGTCTTTTTGTTTTGTTTATGGTTTGCTTTGCTGTGAAAAATCTTATGTTTGATTCAGTCACATTTGTTTATTTTTGCTTTTATTTCTATTGCCTTGGGAGACTGAAGCAGGAGAACATTGGTACGATTTTTGTTGGAATCTACTGCATGTGTTCTCTTCTAGGACATTTATGGTGTCCTGTCATGTTTAAGTATTTAAGCTATTTTGAGTTTATTTTTGTGTGTGGTATGAGAGAGTATTCTAACCATTGATCTACATGTAGCTGTCCAGCTTTCCAACACCACTTGCTGAAGAAACTGTCTTTTCTCTATTGTATATTCTTGCCTCTCTTGTGAAAGATTAACTGACCACAGGTATGTGGGTTTATTTCTGGGCTCTCTATTCTGTTCCACTGATCCATATGTCTGTTTTGTACTGATACCACAATATCAGTATCAGAAACTGGAGGGTTATGCCTCCAGTTTCGTTCTTTTTTCTAAGTATTGCTGTAGCAATTCTGGGTCTTTTATGATTCTATACAAATTTTAGGATTATTGGTCCTATTCTGTGAAAATTGTCTTGGGTAATTTGATAGGGATCATACTAAATCTGTAGATTGCTTTGGGTAGTATGGCCATCTTAACAATATTAATTCTTCAAATCCAAGAGCATGGGAACCTTTCCATTTCTATAAATCATCTTTAATTTCCCTTATTAATGTTTTATAGTCTTCAGCATATCTTTCACCTCCTTGGCCAAGTTTATTCCTGAATATTTTTATGTGATTTTAAGAGGGATTTTTTTTTAACTTTCATTTTCTGATATTTCATTTTTTGTGTAAAGAAATGCAACCGATTTCTGTAAGTTAACCTTATATCCTGCTACCTTGCTGAATTCGTTTATCAGTTCTAGTAGTTTTTGTGTGAAGTCTTTAGGGTTATATATATATAGTATCATGTCATCTGCATACAGTGACAATTTTACCCTCCCTTCTAATGTGGATTCCTTTGAATTCTTTTTCTTGATTTCTGTGGCTAGGACTCCCAACACTATGTTAAATAGACGTGGTGAGAGTGGGCATCCCTGTGTTGTTTCAGATTTTAGCAGGAAGGTTTTCAGCTTTTCAACATTCAGTATTATGTTAGCAGTGGGTTTGTCATAAATAGCTTTTATTATGTTGAGATATTTTCCCTCTATACCCACTTTGGTTAAGAGTTTTTAATCATAAATGGATGTTGAATTTTATCAAATGCTTTTTCTGTCTCTATTGAGAGGATCATGTGGTTTTTGTCTTGTCTTTTGTTCATGTTGTGTATCACACTGATTTGCATATTTTGAGCCATTCTTGTATCCCTGGGATGAATACAATTGATTTTAGTGTATGACCTTTTTTATCTGTTGTTCAATTCAGTTTGCTCATATTTTGTTGATAATTTTTACATCTATAGTCATCATAGATATTGACCTATAATTTTCCTTTTTGGAGGTGTCTTTGTCTGGTTTTGGTATCAGGGTGATGGTGGCGTCATAGAATGAGTTTGGGAATGTTCCCGCCTCTTCAACCTTTTTGAAGAGTTTGAGAAGGATCAGAATAAGTTCTTCTTTGTATGTTTGGTACAATCCCCTCGTGAAGCCACCCAGTCCTGAACTCTGTTTGCAGGAAGTTTTTTGTTTGTTTTCTAGGGGTTTGTTGTTGTTGTTTTACAGATTCTACTTCACTTCTAGTGATTTGGTCTGGTCAAATTATCTATTTCTTCTTGATTCAGTTTTGGCGGACTGTATGCCTCTAGAAACTTGTCAGTTTCTTCTAGGTTCTACAATTTGTTGGCATAAAATCGTTCATAGTACTCTCCTGTGGTTTCCTGTTCATCTGTGGTGTTGGTTGTTATTTCTCCCCTTTTGTTTCCTACTTTGCTTATTTGGGTCCTGTTTTCTTCTTGGTGAGTCTGGCCAGAGGTTTGCTGGTTTTTGTTTGTTCTTTCAAAAAACCAGCTCTTAGTTTTATTACTTTTTTCTATTTTTTAATCTGTTGTATTTATTTGCTCTCTGATCTTTATTATTTCTTTCCTTCTGCTGGCTTTAGGTTTTGTTTGTTCTTCTAAATCTTTCAGGTGATATGTTAGGTTGTTTGAGATTTTTCTCATTTTTTTGAGGAAGGCCTGTATCACTATGAACTTCCCTGTTAGGACTGCTTATGGTGCATCCACTGATTTTGTGTGGTTGTGTTTTCATTGTCATTTGTCTTAAGGTATTTTTTAATTTTCTCTTTGATTTCATTATTGACCCACTTTTTTTTTTTTTAAACCATTACCATACCTACTTGCTTTAGACTGGTCATGTAGGCTCAAACACGATTTCTGTTTTTAATATTTAAATCTTCAGTCTATTTGGAATTTACTTTGGTCAACAACATGAGATACGGATCCAACTTAATATTCTCCCTGATAATCGCCTACTATCTCCTCACTGTTGACTGCATAGCCCATTGCTGCTTACTAGTTTTGCTCAGTACTCTGAGTCTCCCAGTAGTAAAATAAATAATTTATTTTCCAGAAAGGATTGTTTCAAGTTATCCTCATTCTATGCTTTCAGAGTGCTGAAAATTCAAACAGTACCTCTACAGAGGCAATCAATCCTGGTCTAAATGAAATGAAGGAGAATGACGCAGCTTCCTCTTAAGAATCAGGAAAGGTATAGCCCAAGTAATAGATCTGCCTCCAAAGGACTAAGAGTGGCAGGTCAGGACCATGTTCCAGGCTTCCAGATCAGCCAACTCAGGTTGCATCTTTCTTTCACCACAAATCCCTGGTTGTGAAGTTCTATTAAATTTTTTCTAAGATTATATTAACCAAGAAGCTGGTTTACAAGTAATAACAAACAACTCATTCTTATTCTTATTCTTTCAATGCATTCCTCCCCTCCATCTTCACTGAGTTATTCTATCCATCAAAATACTATAGCCATGTCCACAAATAATAAATGCTGGAGAGGGTGTGGAGAAAAGGGAACCCTCCTACACTGTTGGAGGAAATGTAGTTTGGTGCAGCCATTATGGAAAACAGTATGGAGATTCCACAAAAGACTAAAAGTAGACTTACCATATGATCCAGCAATCCACTCCTGGGCATTTATCAGAGGTAAACTTAATTCAAAAAGATACATGCACACCAGTGTTCATAGCAGCACTACTTACAATAGCCAAGACATGGAAACAACCTAAATGTCCATTGACAGATGACTGGATAAAGAACTTGTGTATTTATACAATGGAATACTACTCAGCCATAAAAAAAATAATAAAATAATGTTATTTGTAGCAACATGGATGGACCTGGAGATTGTCATTCTAAGTGAAGTAAGCCAGAAAGAGAAAGAAAAATACCATATGATATCATTTATATGTGGAATCTTAAAAAAAAAAAAAAAAGACAAATGAACTTATTTGCAAAACAGAAAAAGACTCTCAGACATAGAGAACAAACTTGTGGTTACCAGGTGGGGAGGAGTGTGGGAGGGGTTAATTTTGGAGTTAGAGATTTGCAGATACTAACTGACATGTATAATAGATAAACAAGTTCATGCTGTATAGCACAGGGAACTATATTTGATATCTTACAGTAACTTATGGTGAAAAAATATGAAAACAAATATATATATATATATGTTCATGTGTGACTGAAGCATTGCTTGTACACCAGAAATTGACACAACATTGTAAACAGACTATACTTCAATTAAAAAAATACATAAGCAAAAATATAATGGCCATGAATTTCAATTGAAAATACACGTTACAAAACAGGGTAGTGACAACATTATAAATACTTTCTTCCCCATTGAATTTAATGGACAAAACCAGAGTAACAACAGGAAAGGACGGTGAGAAGAAAAGTATAAAGAGGACAGAGAGCCTGGTGATTTATTTTCTCCAGAAAAGTCTTTTTTCACTTACCTCCTTCTCTCCTCTTTGACCAACGACGTTGAGTACCTCCTATGGGGCAAACCATGCTAAGCCCTACTTAGGTGTGGCTGGATCTTGTTTGGAAGAAACCTCAGTTAACAAACAGGAAGTTGAAGGGAAATGATTACCTTTCATCTGGGTGATGTGGGCACTAAAGGGTGGAAAGGGCACTGAAGGAGGAGCCTGAGACATGGTTTTGCTCTTTATCCACTGAATAACCTGAAACAAGTCACGTAATCCTTCTCCAATCCCTGATTTCCTCCTCCCTAATATCAAGTTATCATCTCTTCCATCCACACCCACAATTGGGCTAAGAGTTAAGTGAGGTATTATGTACAAAAAGGCTTTTCAAAATGCAGAAGTGTGATTTAGACTGCGAGGATGGAGAACAAGTCATGTGCTCTAATCTGATGTTTCCATTTCACTATAGAGAACCTGCCCATGGCCAGGCGGCGGGTCTGGATCCTCAGCCAGGACAGAGTTGGAACTGGAACCCTGACCTCCCAATGCCAAGCTCAGTGCTTTTTCCAAGCTGTCGTGTTACAGGCCTTCAGGAGACTGACAGTGAGACTACAGCATCACTCAGTCACACAGCCCAGGTGTGTGTCCACAGCTGCACCTGCCACTCTCAATATGCCCTGGGCCAAGACCCTCACCCCCCCTTGGTCTCGGTTATCTCTTCAAATCAAAGAGTTGGGCTACACACCTTTCCAGCAATTACATTCTAAGGTATAATCCCAATGTCAGTACACACACACACACACACGCCCCTTTTACCCGGCCACAGAGTGGGCATTGTGGTTCTATGAATTGCCAATCCACCCTCAGTTTCTAGGATTTCTCATTGCCTTTAGATGACATGTCAAGTCTGAACACCCTTCCTTGACATTCAAAGCCCTACCGCCACCCCACTGCCTTTCTCATTTTCACCACTCACTCACCTGAACTTCTCAGCCCACTGTGCCCCTCACTGTCCCCAAACGTTCCTGCCACTCTGCCAGCCCTGCGTTTGGTTTACGCTGCTCCTGACTTGCCATCCTTTCCCCGCTATTAGCAAGCCCCTGCCTTTCTGTAAGACAGGAGGGTGGCGGGAAGGATCCCGATTCGCCTGGTGTACCACATACACGTGCTGCATCCCCAGGGTTTGATGCTTTGGGGGCCTAGGACACGTTCTGTGCTTCTCGCTGTTCCCATGGTGCTCAGTGATGCCTTCACACACAGCAGAGTTTCCACTATCAACACTTTCTGCTTTTGAGTTTAAATTTTTTGTGAGGTTGGGGTAAAAGGGATCTGGAAAGGGGACAGGTTTGGCCTAATGTCACAAAGCTGAACAAGGACACATCCAAGACAGCCACACTGGAAAGAAAGCCTGGCTCCCCTGACTTCCAGGCAACAAGTCTGATCTGGTTTTGCCCCACTGATGAGTTGAATAATTGAGCATAGCTCAGTGGTAGAGCACGTGCTTAGCATGCATGAGGCCCGGGGTTCAATCCTCAGTCCCTCCAGTGAAAAATAAGTAAATAAATCAATCTAATTACCTCCCCCCCTTCAAAAAATAATTGAGCATCTTCAGTGGGCGTGTCTATGTTCACTGAGAGTCTATTTTTAAGACTGAGAAATTGAAAGCCACCAAAATAAGAATACATTATGGTACTTCCAGTCTGTGAACGCTATGAAGTCATTAAAACGTTTTTAAAGAGTCATTTGCAGTCTTTAAAAAAAATGAGTTAAAGCATACAAAGAATGAGACAGCCTGGGGAAATAGCCAGGACAGGTGGTCAACGTAGGGCAGTATGAATAACACAAACACACGTTTACCAGCACATACGCTCACTTACACACGTATGTAGGAGCACACCAGAAACCTGGCCTGGAAATGGACCTCAACTTGTTATCAGGGCTTTGCTGCCCTGGGAGCATTACTTGGAAGTTACATACATGCATAGTGTTTATACGTGTGTTGAAATGAACATGCGCCACCTTTATTATCAGAAAAAAACAGGATCCATCCATTTTGAAAACACAAAATGTATAAAAAGAGTTCTATGCCAGGCGCCCACTTTGCTCCTGCAAAGGAGGTCACTGTGGCCCCGCACATCCTACCTGGCGGAGGAAGGGGACACAGAGAAATGCACACAGGTGTGTGGCTCAGTGTTGGGACCGTTGCCATCACGGTACTAGGTGATCTCTAACCTGACAAGCTTAATTGCTCCCCTGGTGTAAGAGCTTTCCCATTAAGCCCTTAGCAGCTGTGTCAGAACATCAGAGCTGGTCCTCAGCTGACGGGAACCTGAGGGTCGGCAGAGAGGTGAGGTCCTGCAGGAGGAGATTCTCCAGTGTGGCCCCCAGATGGTCTGAGAGCCCCTCCCACACCATCTCTAACCACCTTGCCCTCTGTCCCTCTCACTCCCAAGGATGCTTTCTCGGTTATGGTAGGAATTACAAGACTTGGGGCTTAGTTCTTTTACTAATTCCAAGACAGGGGGGCCAGTCACCTTCTCTCTCTGACCCAGTTTCCTCTTTTACAGAGTGACACTCTGCCCTACCCCAACCCGCTTATCTCCCAAGATTTTCATGTCATCTTACTTAAAATATGATACATCGAGACCTTGGAATTCTATGTAGACATTACAAAGACCAGGGGTAGATCCCACGTGTGAATATGCCAAGGGCACCACAACAGATTAGCAAGTGAAAAAACTCAAGACACAGAAAAAGTGCTGTGTTGATCCTGTTTGGGTGGGAGATAGAAATTACACGCTTTTATGTGCTAGACGATTTCTCCAAGGACTCTGGAGAAACTCAGACCGTCCGAGGGAGACAGGGCTGAGATGACCAAGAAAGCATTTCTCATTTTGGTACCATTTGGTTCCATCTGAATTTTACTTTATCTTGTACTAATTTTCTTACAACAATTTAAGCTAAAATAGGCAATGTTATCTACCTTATGGGCTAGTTAAAAAGACTCAGTGAAGCTGTCTGTATAAAACTTTTCTGTAAAGTTGAACATAACTCACCAATATCACTTTTATCATTCTTGATAGCATCAAATATCCATTTATTGAAATCTAAAGTTACATAAAAATCATAAGAATCAATCACCTGATTTAGAACTTTGGTCTTTAATATTTTTGGGAGTTTGAAACAGCAGAGCAGTCACCATCTTCGGGTCCTGTGTGGGCCACTAGGATTTTTCCACCCCTCAGGTCACTGTCCTGAGGCCAAGCCAGCATGTAACTGGGCTCCTTGCTTCCTTGACACTATCTCTCCTACACAAGTTACAGGAAGCAATTGAAACTGATTACATTTCTCCTCTGCTCACAACTTCCTAGTGGCTGTCACCTCAGCCAAAGCCAAATTCTTTACACAGCCCTTCAAGGTCCTCCATCATCTGCCTCTCTCCTTCCAATTCTCAGACCACAGCTCCAGCCAGGGGTCTCTCGGCTGCTCCTGGCACTGCAACAACTCCCTTCCCTTCCTCAGGGCCTCTGTTCTCACTCATATTCCATTACCTCATCACCCATCCCTGGGTACCTGCATCGCTCACTCCTGCAAGTCATCACTCAAACGCCACCTTCTCAGGAGCACCTTCGCCCATCACCCACTTTCCAATCACACCCCTCCACGTGTACACACGTACCCCGTCCCCCTTTCCTGGTTGATTTACCTCTACACCACTTGCCACCGTGTATTTTATACATTTAGTTTATCACACATTTAGTTCATTGCCTCTCTCCTCTCACGGCAGACTTCGCTCCGTGAAGCAAGGAGAGTGTTTTGTTCACTGCTGCATCCCTGGTCCCTAGAACAGTAACCGGTACATAGAAGGTGCTTAATGCATCATTCTTTACTTAATTCTGGCCATGGGGAGATGGAATTGAGCTACCTGCCAAAAGAAAAAAGGAACTTGAGCAGGTAGGTGGGACACCCACCTTTTGGGCTTTTTATGTGTGTTTTTTTTTAATCTGAGGATCTGTGTGTGTGATGAAAGCAGGAAGAAAATCAGCAAGACAATATAACAGAACCATTCACTTAGATTGATTGACAAGAGTTTAAGGGCAGACGTGAGTCAGGCATTTACTAAGCGTCGTAAAGGCTCCCAGATGTTGGGCAGTGTTCAGAGTGCAGCCCCCCGGGAGGGAGATGAGGGAACATTCTCGCAACAGGTGAACACAGAATCAACACAGGTAGTAAAATAAATACAAATGTTAACGATGATACAGCATGCAGGGTTAAACATTTACTCTGTGCTCACAGTAAGTGCGTTAGCAAGTCATGGGGGCTGCGAGATCCTGGGGCACTTCCGGATCAAGTCAGTCAGATAATGAGCGGTCATTATCTCTCCTCTGACAACTTCCCTTGGGTTGTGGCCCCAGTGTCAGGGTGGCTGTTTCACAGCAGTGCTCAGCCAGCTGGTGGCTCAGGTCGGTCGCTGTGTGTGCCCTGGGAGGACCGCTAAGAGTCCATAATGATGATAATGAGTGACTGCCTTCCTGGAATGGTACAGTCACTGCTGGGCGGGAGCCCCAGGCTTGTGAGTCATGAGGAAGCCAGAGGGGTCCAGTACCTCAATGTGAGGGGAAAAAATAAATACTAGACACTCCCAAACCACCACACAGGAGAAGCTGCACTTTCAATACACCCGTGCAAAGCACCTGGGGCCGGCCAGGCCACTGTGGGGAGGTCCTTGGTATTGCATGATGTCTGATCGTCTATACGAAGAGGGGAAATCTCACTCCTGGAGAAGAGCTATTTCATTCTGCTTTGGGAAAAGCTCTGTCCCTCCTGCCCCACGTATTTCCAGCCTCCTCTTCAGCCTCTTCTATCTCCTTTCCTTGCCTCCCTCTTAAATCTCACTTCTTTTTTCCTCCCAGTTTCACAGCATGTGACAACTTTGAGTTGGAGAGTTTTAGAAAAAAAAAAGAGGGGGAAACTATTCTATTTCCTCTGGATGCTTTTCATTTCTGGAAGCCTGCGCAAGTTAGTATTCAGTTTATTTCTTTACTTATATTCACACTGATCCTACCAAGAGGATTTAAATTACAATATACATAAAATATACTAAATTAACAAGAATTAGGATGAGTCGGAAAGATGAGGCAAAGACACAAAAGGGACAAGACAGGACAGGAGTAAAACCATCAGGAACTTGCTAATACAGAATGCATACAAGAAAGTCTCATGCTTGAATAAAGAAGGTTTCATTTTCAATTTTAAACTTTCTAGCTTAAAAAAAAAAACTATCAGTAGTGTGAATCCTAGGGTTAGATTAAAAAATAAAATGGTTTGAGAAACACATACGTGACCTGATACCAACGAGAGAAAAAAAAATTTCTTCTACCGATATGTTATGAACGATGTCTCATCACTTTAGAAGGGACAAAAAAATGACAGTTTCGTGGAACTACCTCTTTTTAGATCCCTCAATAGTGCGGCCATTATGGAAAACAGTATGGAAATTCCTTTAAAAACTAAAAATAGACTTACCATATGATCCAGCAATCCCACTGTGGGCATATACTTGGAGAAAACTCTAATTTGAAAAGACACATGCACCCCAATGTTCATAGCAACACTATTTACAAGACATAGAAGCAACCTAAATGTCCATCGACAGATGACTGGATAAAGAAGTTGTAGTATATCTATACAATGGAATACTACTCAGCCATAAAAAGGAATAAAGTAATGCCATTTGCAGCAACATGGATGTGCCTAGAGATTGTCATTCTAAGTGAAGTAAGCCAGAAAGAGAAAGGAAAATACTATATGATATCACTTATATGTGGATTTTTTTTTTTAAAAAGAGACAAATGAACTTTTTTACAAAACAGAAAGAGACTCACAGACACAGAAAACAAACTTGTGGTTACCTCAGGGATAAGAGGGGAGGAGAGAAATAAACTGGGAGTTCACGACTTGCAGATACTAGCCACTGCATATAAAATAGATAAACAGCAAGGTTCTACTGTATAGCACAGGAAGTACATGCAATACCTTGTAATGGCCTATAATGAAAAAGAATATGAAAAGGAATATATATATGTATAACTGAATCACTACACTGTACACCAGAATTAACATTGTAAACTGAAACATTTTATTTCAATTAAAAAAAAAAAAATTTTTTTTAAAGATCCCTCAAGGAAACCATGGGCATCTCTCCACAGAGCCATTTATTGACAGCAATTCTAGAGAAGTCCAGACCTGGGGCAACGACTTCTCTGGCATAACTGGGTCACAAATGAGCAGCCCACACATGGGCTTGGTTTAGCTGGGACGGGTTTGTGATTATTATTGTTACTGTTTTAAAGTTAATGCCCTTCAATCTACCCAAGCAATAAAAATAAAAGCAAAAATAAACAAATGGGACCTAATTAAACTTATAAGCTTTTGCACAGCAAAGAAAACCATAAACAAAACAAAAAAACAACCTACAGAATGGGAAAAGAATATTTGCAAAAAATGAGACTGACAAGGGCTTAACTTCCAGAATATATAAACAGCTCATACAACTTAATAAGAAAAAAACAAACAACCCAATCCAAACATGGGCAGAAAACTTAAGCAAATCTCCAATGCAGACATATAAATGGCCAATAGGCATATGAAAAAATGCTCAATATTGCTAGCTATCAGAGAAATGCAAATCAAAACTACAATGAGGTATCACTTCACAGCAGTCAGAATGGCCATCATTCCAAAGTCCACAAACAGTAAATGCTAGAGAGAGGCTGTGGAGAAAAGGGAGCCCTCCTACACTGCTGGTGGGAACGTAGTTTGGTGCAGCCACTGTGGAAAACAGTATGGAGATTCATCAAAAAACTAAAAGTAGACTTACCAAATGATCCAGCAATCCCACTCTTGCGCATATATCCAGTGGGAACCTTAATTCAAAAAGACATAGGCACCCCAATGTTCATAGCAGCACTATTTGCAGTAGTCAAGACATGGAAACAACCTAAATATCCATCAACACATGACTGGATAAAGAAGTTGTGGTATATTTATACAATGGAATACTACTCAGCCATAATAAAGAATAAAATAATGCCATTTGCAGCAATATGGATGGACCTGGAGATTGTCGTTCTAAATGAAGCCAGCCAGAAAGAGAAAGACAAATACCACATGATATCACTTATCTGTGGAATCTAAAAAAAAAAAGACAGATGAACTTATTTACAAAACAGACTCAGACCTAGAAAACAAACTTACGGTTACCAGGGACAGAAGAGGGTGGGAAGGGATAAATTGTGAGTTTGAGATTTGCATACACTAACTAATATATATAAAATAAATAGCAAGTTTATACTGTATAGCACATGGAACTATATTCAATATCTTGTAGTAACCTATGGTGAAAAGAATATGGAAACTAATACATGTACATTCCTATGTGACTGAAGCATTGTGCTGTAAACCAGAAATTGACACATTGTAAACTGACTGTACTTCAATAAAAATAGATTAAAACTGAAAAAATAAATAAGGTTAATGCCCTTAGCAGTCTACCCAGGCAATGGAAATAAGAGCAAAAATAAATAGGTCCTAATTAAACTTACAAGCTTTTGCACAGCAAAGGAAACCATAAGTAAAACAAAACAACAACATACAGAATGGGAGAAAATATTTCCAAGTGATGCAACTGACAAAGGCTTAATTTCCAGAACACATGAACAGCTCATACAGCTTAATAAAAAAACAAACAATGCAATCCAAAAATGGGCAGAAGACCTAAATAAGCAGTTTTCCAATGAAGACATACAAATGGCCAATAGCCACATGAAAAAATGCTCACTATCTCTAATTATCAGAGAAATGCAAATCAAAACTACAATGAGGTATCACTTCACAGCAGTCAGAATGGCCATCATTCAAAAGTCCACAAACACTGAATGCTGGAGAGGCTGTGGAGAAAAGGGAACCCTCCTACACTGCTGGTAGGAATGCAGTTTGGTGCAGCTGTTATGGAAAACAGTATAGAGATTCCTCAAAAAACTAAAAGTAGGCTTACCAAATAATCCAGCAATCCCACTTCTGGGTATGTATCTGGAGGGAACTAATTCAAAAAGATACATGCACCCCAATGTACATAGCAGCACTATATACAATAGCCAAGACATGGAAGCAACCTAAATGTCCATTGACAGATGACTGGATAAAGAAGCTGTGGTATATTTATATAATGGAATACTACTCAGCGATAAAAAAAGAATAAAATTATGCCATTTGCAGAAACATGGATGGACCTAGAGATCGTCATTCTAAGTGAAGTAAGCCAGAAAGAGAAAGAAAAATATCATATATCACTCATACATAGGATCTTAAAAAAAAAAAAAAAAAGACTATGAACTCATCTACAAAACAGAAACAGACTCACAGATATAGTAAACAATCTTATGGTTACTGGGGAAAGGGGTGGGAAGAGATAAATTTGGGAGTTTGAGATTTACAAATGTTAGCTACTATATATAAAAATATATTTTAAGAAAGTTTCTTCTGTATAGCACAGGGAATTATGTTCAATATCTTATAATAATCTTTAATGAAAAGAATATGGAAACAAATATATGTATGCATATGCATGACTGAGACACTGTGCTGTACACCAGAAACTGACACATTGTAATTGACTGTACTGCAATAAATAAATAAAGTTAATGCCCTTAGCAAGGACATGCATGCTTCAACTTTCCACCCTGTTTTTACTCTAGTCATTTCCCATACATTTATGTTATGTAACTGGTCTCTAAAGTCATTTCATGGGAAACACCACTTATTCATCTATTTACATATTTTTGAGCCCCTCTTATTATCTGTTACTGTTCTCTGCAAGCAAACAAACAAAAGACATCCTGCCTCAGGAAGCTAAAATTCTAGTAGAAAGGAACGGATAATCAACAAGTAAAAATATGTGGTATACCGGATAGGTAACTGTCACGGAAAATAACAAAGCAAGAAAGGGCAAGGGAGTGCTGGAGGGAGGAAGATTTTACATAGTAGCCAGGGATGGCCTCACTGAGAGGGTCACATGTGAGTCATGACCTGAAAGAAACGAAGAAGCTTTGTGGGTATCTTGGTGAATAACAAGTGCAAAGGCCCTGAGGTAGGGAGGGGCTTGCCTAGATGGAGGCGCAGCATCCAAGCTAATTTAACCAGACCATAAGGCCAGGGTGAGCCAAGAAGCCCTAAAGGGAGAGAAGAAATGATGGGAAGGCAGGGCATATAACATAGGAGCCTGGTAAGTCACTGTAGGCACTTCAGAAAAAGCCGCTGAAGGGTTTTGAGTGGAGAAATGACATCACCTGACTCAAAAAGGACCGCTCCATCTACTGCATACAGTAGAGGATCATCTAGCAGACCCCTGCAATCATCCCCTGACTTGGAACAATGGAGAAACTGTGTATATTCTTCAAGAAGTTACCGTACGTATGGTTTCTCGCAGCCTTCATGGTCATATCCCTGGCAAAGAGCAGGTATATCGCTAGCTCAGGACAAGCCTCGGGACTGAATTGTCAGCGGGCTGACAGCATAAATTTAAGAGCCTGACCAAGACTGGAACCTCCTCCCCTCGAAGAGGAGAGCTGACAAAGCCCTCGCAAGTCCATCCGATTCAGCTCAAGACAGAAGGGTGACTAGTAGCCCCTGGAGCAGGGCTCCCAGCGTTGGCTGCCAACTACTCAAGCAGCAGGTACAACAGAACTTTTATCATCTTAGTCGTAAGACAAGGTGCCCATGGAACACTTCGCTCTGAGCAAAGTAACTCCCGGTGAACCCAAACTGGAAGGTCAACTTAGTCCAACTCTGGCTTCCTGGGACCATGATAATCAGCTAAAAAGTGATTAGATAGAAGCCAGGGCCCCTGAAAGTGGTTTATGGGCCTGGAGAACAATAGCCCCTTCTTCTGGTCTGAATGTGTTTCCATGTGTCCTAGCACTTAAAGTACCTGAGCAGGAAGAGCCCCTCCCCCCACAGGTGGCCCAAGCCCCCGGAGCACCTGCGGGCACTGGAAGGGAGCTGCGGGGGAGGGGGAGGGCTTGGGCCCCTAGGGCCAGTCACCTCTCTGCGAGATACAGCTTCTCATCTCTGGGTGGACTTTTTTTTTTATGAGGTTTCAGTGAGATTATAAATGTGACGAACAGAGCACAGTTTGTAATAGGGATCCCCTCAATTAATGTTGGTCCCTGTGCCTTCCCTTGGAGGCTGACCAAGGCAGGGTCCCAAGCAGGGGCCCCAGGCCATCTGACTGCTTTTCCCTCAGACTTGCCTTTCCCAGGTGCTGGCTCAGGGAGTCTGATGTTCCCCTGTCTGCCAGTAAGGCCCGAGAAACCTGCCAGAGACATAATGGGTTTGTCCCTAGGGAAGGCTGAGCAGGTCCCCATGCAGGGCCTTGGCACATTCCTGCTGCCAGCCAGCCCTCACACCCCTCCAAGCACTGCCCTTGCCAAACACAACCGAAACCAAGGAGTCAGAGCAGGAGAGCTCCACACACAGGCCTGGCCCCACTCAGCCCTCATCAGAGCCCCCGGGCCTGGACACTCAGCACAAGTGTTTCTCTCCATCTCTCTACCAAGTAATGAAAATGCAAGGTTGCCTACAAGGGCCCCAGGTTTCAAGAAAGAAAAAGAGGAAGTTCCTTGGTGGAAGAGCATTTTCCTGGGTGTTTCGTAAGCCTCGTCTGTTTGGGCTGAAGGGGTGCGGCCTGCCCAAAGGTCAGGGGTCAGGCCACAAGCCCCTGGACACAGAGTCCCAACACTTGGCAGCCACTGTTCTTTGTGGCTCTCGGCCTCCCTCCCAGCCACCTCTCAAGGTCTTGGAAACCACAGGGAGGCAGGGGATCCAACTGGCAGATGCAAACTACACACTGAAGCCAAGAGGGGAACTGAGCCGTTGGAAAGATGGAGCCTGAGAAGAAAGAGCAAGAGCCAGAAAGTCAAGCTGCCAGTATCCGCGAGGCCGCCCAGGGCCCAGACGGCTCCACCCCGGCCTCCCTGGGCGGGTTCCCCCAGCCCCCGCTCCTCAGCTCACCAGCACCATGGGGCTACCTGGCTTGACATGACGGGACTCTGATCCTTCCACCCAAGGAAGTCATGGTGCCACTGTCCCCCTCGCCTTCCTAGAACCGTTTCTATTGAAGCACCAGGCCACCCCAACCCAAGCCCCTTTCTCTGGCTGTTGCGCAATACACACCGCCCAACTTCACCCCAACTTTTGGTCCTGCCTCCCATTTCCTTGCGCCTCGCAGGTCACATGTCATCCCCTCAGATACCATATCACAGCAGGCCAGGGACTCAGAACTTTGGGGTCACAGAATCTGCCACCTCATAACGTGTCTTTTTGGCATAATAATTGTTTGACGCTGGTTACTGAGAAGCAGCAGACAAGGGAAGGGCTCTGAAAACCAAACAGGAGGTGCCCTTTTGAAAGGAACATTTACATGTGTAAGGGAAATCCCTGGTTTTAAGGGTGACTCCCTGTCTGTACCTGGAAGAGGAAGACGACCAAATCTCTAGACTTATCAATGGAGACAGCAAGGACTTGAATGCACGCAATAACCTTACCCTTGTTTACTGTGCTTTTCCTGGTCCCCGCCCGGAGCCGTCTCCACCCTCCACATCCTCTTTCATCTTGGGCTGGGGATGGCATTTAAGGTGAGGGCGTCAGCCATTTTGGTGCGTTACTCAATCTTCCTGGGCCTTTTTCCGTGTATACAGGTCATTAAAATTGTTTGATTTTCTCCTGTTAACCTGTCTCATGTCAATTTAATTGTTAGCCCAGCCCGAAGAACCTCGAAGGGCAGAGGAAATGTTCTTCCTCCCCAACACCCCTTTGCGGGCATCTCCTCATAGGACGCATTTTTTTTTTTAATCCGTTTCAGTCCACGCCACTGCAGTCGTCCTGACCCCAAACCCAAGTTCTGGTATGTCTCACGTCAGCTCCACAGACACTATGTCCCCAGGTGCCTGACAGTCCCAACACTTCAACTCCAGAGACCCACAATTACAGAGCAGCAAGAACGCTTACAAGCCTCCACTTCTTACAGAGCTTGAATTCCTCCTGCCGCTCCTAAGAAGCGGCAGCCGCCGGAGCCCCAGGACAAACCACCACGCCCCGCTGGACAGAAAGGAGCCCCGGGGCCCCCAGGGTCTTCCTCTGGACCCCACACCCCTCAGCTTCCTCCTCCCGGGGCAGCCCTTCCAGGGTCGGAGCACTTACCTGCCCCCTTTTGTTCTTCCTTCTCTTCTCCCAAGGAAACATCCTAACTCCTTCCTCGCCTGCTCAGAAGCTTCAGTTTTGAATCCTCCCCACCAGCCCAAGGGCTCGCCTTTAAATATACGCCGGCGGTTCTGCGCGCTTCTCACGCCGGAACGTGCACGAGAATCACGTGGGCTCCCATTAGCATCCCTTCTGGGCCCCGCAGGTCTGGGTGTGAATTTCCAATGAGCTCCAGGTGGTGCTCATACTGCTCGTTGAAGACTAACACCGGGGGACAGCCTTTCTACCCAGGATCACCTGGGGCTCCTGAGAAGCGTGACTCTTGGGCCCGATTCAGGTCTCCTGAGTCAGGATCTGGGGGTTAACAAGATCCATAGGTGCATAGCATGCCTTCATTTTTTTTTTATGTATTTTTTTCTTTCCTTTTTTGTTTCTTGGTTGTTTTTTTGTGGGGGGGGGGGTGGGAGGGGGTAATTAGGTTTATTTATTTATTTATTTTTAATGGAGGTGCTGGGAATTGAACCCAGGACCTTGTGCATGTGGGTAGGCACTCTACAACTGAGCTATAACCTTCCCCTAGCATGCCCTTTGAAGTTTGAAAAAGTAGAAGCTCGCAACCAGGGCTGAGAACCACCTGAGAAATGGGAAAATAATCCCATGGCCCAGCAGCACTGCAGACCATTTCCATCAGAGGGTGGGATCCAGGCAGCAGTGATTTTAAACCTCCCCAGGGGATTGGACTGTGCAGCTAGGGTTGAAAACTCTGCTGTCAAGGGTCTTAAAGAAGGGCAGGCCCTACTTTTGAGACCAGTGCCAGGGAAAGGCAGGATGTGTTCTGTCACCTTGAACTTATCAGGTCGTGTCCGGAGGTCCCTTGGGCTCTGGGCAGCCCTCCACCGTGCTGATTCCCTTTGAGGCAGTACAGAGCCGTGGTTAGGAGCGCTATTCTGGAGTCAGGTAGATGTGGATTCGAATCCAGAGATCAATATTTATTAGCTGCGTGACCTCAGAAAACATACCTAATGTTTCTGTGCCTCGTGCCCTTGTGGGCAAAGTGGAGCTGAGATAGTACCTACCAACTAAAGTCACCATCAGTGTTGACTTAAGTGAGAAAAGGCATACATGTGTGTGTGTATATATATATATATATACAGTTCTTAGCACGGCACCAGCCCCCATGGAAGTGCTCAGTAACTGTTAGCTGCTCTTCTTAACACTGATGCTAAAACTCCTGATGTTTTGCACGTACTGCTTGCTGCTAAACCACATTGACTCCACTGAGGTTCCCCTTCACAAGCAACTCCAGTTTAACCAGTTTTGGCTAACCTAGGCAGAGCAGAAGTATATTAGAAGACGTGCCCCAAACTAAGCACAAGAATGGAGCCCGCTGCAGGGATCTCAGTGGGAAATGTTCGTGTGGTGTCCGAGCAAGGATTCAGTCCTGAGAGCCTCCATGAGCCACTTGACTCGGGGTTCAGGTTTCCAAGCCAGAGTCTGATCCAGCTCAGCGGGGGTCACTTGCCCCCTATGTGGGAGGTAAGGGGCCTGTGACTAACACTCCCAGCAGGACTAGAAGGAAACTAGTTCTCCAGAGAAACCAGAGACTGTTACCTAAAAGAAGGTGGAAACTGGCCAGGCAAAAGGAGATGTCCTCCTGAGCCCATTAATTCTTGAACCCAAAGACGGGACCACACATTTATTCTTATTACATTTTTTAATGGAAGTTCATTTCATTTCCTCTTTGGGTATTTTTTAATGATAGCTTTATTGAGATCTAATTCACTCTTTTAAAGGGTACAATTCAGTAAGTTTTAATACATTCACAGAGTATCACCACCATCTAATTCCAAAACATTTCATCACCCCCAGAAGAAACGTCATTCCCATTAGCCATCACTGCTCCTTCTCCTTCCCCCAAAGTCCCTGACAACCACCAATCTACTTTCTAGCTCTATGGATTTGCCTACTCTGAACGTTTCCTATAAGTGGAACCATAATATTTGCCCTTTTGTGTATCAACATTTCATTCCTTTTTATGGCCAAATAATATTCCACTGTGTGTAGAGACCATATTTTGTGTCTCCATTCAGCAGTGGATGGACATTTGGGTAGTTTCCACCTTTCGGCTATTGTGAGTAATGCTGCCATGAATATTCTTGTACAGATTTTTGTGTGAACATCTGTTTTCAGTACTTTTGGATCTACACTTAGAGGTTGAACTGGTGGGTCACAAGGTAACTGTATGTTTAACCTTTTGAGGAGCAGCCAGGCTGTTTTCCATGCCAACTGCACCACCTTACATTCCTATCAGCAATATAAAAGAGTTTCAGATTTCTTCCCATCCTCACCAACACTTGTTATTGCCTGTCATTTTTATTTTAGCCATATAAGTAGGGTTGAAGTATTTCATTGTGGTTTTATGATTTGTGTTTCCCTGATGACTAATGATGTTAAGCATCTTTTCAGGTGCCTCTTTCCTGTTGCATGGTCAATTCAGCTCATGATCTCAACTGATCACACCCTGCTCCTATATTGCAATTCTTTCAGTTCCTGGCCAGTTGTAAATATCATGGGCATGCCCTCTATAGCCTATTCTCAAAAAAAAAAAAATTATTGATCGTCTTGGGACAGGTGGCAGGACCCTGCAGAATGCCACAAGGAATCTTTTAGGTTGGTGGTGAACCTCATTTAGTCATCTCTGAGTGAGAATGAATTCTTCTCTCCCTAGCTTGAACCCTAACCAGCTCTCTGCTCAGGGTGTAGGACTCTGTCATCGCCCTCTGCCCTGGGGCTGCTTCTCTGCCCCTCGGCACTTTCAGGAGGTGCTCCTTCAGCTGCCTGGGCCCCTTCTTCGCCACACTTGCCAGCTAAGCTCCCAAACTATAAAGCCTCCAGACCACATCCATGGAGAGAAAACCGTGTCTGGCTTCTGGTGAAATACCCGACACCTCTCCTCCTGTTTGGTTGGCTTATTCCTTCCTAGGTTCATTCTCCCCAACCGAGGTGCGATGCTCAGGAAGGTGGGAAGACCCTTCCTGATCTCATTCTGGTTTTTGCTGCTTAAGTGACGGGGTACCTAAATACACAGACCCTCCAGCACCGGGCAGTGCGGCCGTGGTCTGACTGAGCAGCCAGAAGCAGGCTCAGTGACTGGGATGGATTTGTCTCCTGTTTTTAGTACCTTCATCCGAGCAGGGTTTTTCAAAATGTGGTCTGTGGACTGCCTGCATCACATGCACCTGGCAGGGAGGGGTGGTGAAAACTCCACATAACTAAAGCAGATTCTCTACAGGGTGGATCCTGAAAAACCCACATTTAGAATAAGCTCCTCAAGGATTCTTATTTACACTAAATTGTGAAAAACAGACACCTAGAGGTATTATTAGGAATGTATTGCTAATCAACATACATGTATTCATAGGGCTCTTTAGAAACTTACATTTTGGTCCAAGGTCACACATCCTGTCGTCAGTAGTGAGGACACAAACACAAGACTTTCATCTCCTCATCTTGTACTCCTTCCCCCATGTATCAGCTGCCTCGCTTTTGTCTGTGGAAGCCTCAGGGCTAAAGCCTGATACACTGTCACCTACTTGACCCCAGAGAGCCCTGACACTTTCCTGGAAGGTGAGGGGCCCCTGGATCTCACTCCATCTGTTTAATTCTCTCTCCTGATTCCTTCCAGGACATAGAATATAGCCTAAGCTGCTGTAGGATAAATGTCCACATCACCCAAATATTAGCTAACATATGTCAACCATCCTTCACCACATCATCCTCTAGCAAGCAGAACGGATTGCATGCAAGTTTAAATAACTCTAGACCCAAAACCAAGTCATATTGAGGTGCGAAGCCCCATAAAAAGATAGGCAGGACCCGCAGGCAGGGCCACTACTCTCCTGCCAGCACCATCCAGTTCCCTGGCCAGAGGCTCTCTCACTTTTTGCCTCTGAAATGGCTTACTTACCCCTAAAATTCTATTGGTTCCCCGAGCTCACTCCTGATTGGTCATTTCCTTCACTCCTGATTGGTTATTTCCCTCACTCCTGATTGGTCATTTCCTTCACTCCTGATTGGTTATTTCTCTCACTCCTGATTGGTCCATTTCTACAAAGCTTGTTCCTAATTAGTCAACCTCTGTTATACCTCATTTGCATATGATGTTGCAACGTGTAAACTGGCAGCCTATAAAAGCCAGTGTAAACCTAGAGACAGGGTCCAGAGCTTGGAGTGTTAAGTCTTCTGGGCCTGCTGGTGTAATAAACCTGAGTTCTCCAACTGTCCGAGTGCTGCTTGGTCTCTCGCCCAGATCCAGGTTGCTGTCACAACTGAGCTATAACACCAAACTGAAACACCGAGCTATAACACTGAGCTGTAACACATTTTTCCACAACATATCAGAGATCACTAGCTCACCTGTGATCATCTGTCTTCAGTAGGGTGTCCACCTTGGTCCAATCAGCTGTGACCAGGGGTATAAGCCCCGTGGGCAACAGATTGTGTGCAGGACCATTTCATTTAAAGAGTAGTGGGCAAAGAAGTCACCAAAAGCGACATTTCTAGAATTCCAGAAGGTGGCACAGTCACAGAACTCCTGAGTATAAATTTTATGGTAATGAGTGTTCCATATACATTAGTGCTGTTTGCTGGTTTGCTGATGCTTCAGATAGAAACACCATCGACTCCTATACTTCAATACATGTTCAGTGATAATCATTTATTCAACAATACTTATTAATTACCTCTTAGCTACTGGTCTCTTTTCTAGGCATTAAAATAAATTTATAATTTGAGAGGGATTCAGGACAGCAAGGGGCAGGGATCACCATGTAAGGGGAGAACTTCTTACCACCAACATATGTTTTTCAGTCTGAGAATAATGAACTCCCATGAGGCTACCTACAACCGCCTACCACAGATAGCTGAGAACTACTAAAAGGAGGTGTCACAAGATCACCTGAGAAAGGTGACAGAAGGAGAGAGGAAAGAGAAGAGGGATTTTTTTTTTTTCAGGCTGAAACTAATGAGTTTAACACATTGATACTAAAGTGGTAACTTCTCTTTTCTCATTCTCCTTCCTCCTCCTCCGCAGCTTTAAAGGTCTGTGAGATGCAGACCTAAGTGAATCTGTGCCAAGGAAGGCTTGGACACAGGACTTCCTCCCCAGAAGCTTGGGGGATGGAACATAGTTGCAGTGGGAAATACATTAGGCCTGGGGTCAAAGAATGTGGGTGCCCAGGCTTGCTTCACCAGCCGAATGACCTTGACCAAACTTTCTTGAGATTTAGTTTCCCTATCTGTAAAATGGAAACGGTAATTTCTTTCAGTAGGTTGTTGTCCAAATTAAATGAGATATGCAGTTTTATTTATTTATTTTTGTTACCAAGTCCAAACTCATTCTGCTCACTGCACGACAGGCCAATAAATTGGGAGATGAGGTGTTGGGGCAAGGAAGAGCGACTTTATTCAGAAAGCCGGCAGACTAATGTCTTGGAGAACCATCCTACTCCAGTCAGAATACAGGCTCCTTTTATACCAAAAAATGGGGGGGGGGGGCATAGTTGGTTGTTGCAAACTTCTTGCTGTAGGAATTCTTTGCTCTTGCGGCCCTCCATGTGGGTCAGGCCATGGTGTCCCTGTAAACCTCCAACAAAACAAAGGTTATTTTTTGTTTCACAACTTGCCATCTCTACATAAGTGCAGAAGAGCTAACATCCATAAAGGTCAGAGCCCCAAGAATAAGGTCTCCTGTATATTTCAGGCTAGAGGCAACATTGTTTTATAAAAGGTGCAGAGCTGGCAAGACTAAGCCTAGAAAACAGGGCAGAGTGGTTAAAACTAAAGGGACAGATCCGATATAGAGTCAGATCTGTTCTCCTCTATTACATTGGTTTTTTTGGAGGTGGAGGTAATTAGGTTTACTTATTTTTGGAGGAGGTACCCGGAATTGAACCCTGGATTTCCTGCATACTAAGCATGTAATCTACCACTTGAGCTGTGCCCTCCCCCTGAGACATGCAATTTTAAGGTGTCTGCCACATAGACAATTTTAAAGTGTCTAGTGTTCAAGTAAGTTTAGTAACTTCGTTCTCCAGTGAAGACACCCAGATGGCCAACAGGCACATGAAAAGATGCTCAATATCGCTAATTATCAGAGAAATGCAAATCAAAACTACAATGAGTTATTTACCTCACACTGGTCAGAATGGCCATCATTAAAAAGGCCACAAATGATAAATGCTGGAGAGGGTGTGGAGAAAGGGGAACCCTCATACACGGTGAGTGGAAATGTAATTTGGTGCAGCCATTATGGAAGGCAGTAAGGAGATACCTTAAAAAAACTGAAAAGTAGATTTACCATATGATTCAGCAATCCCACTCCTGACATATATCTGGAGAAAACTAACTCAAGAAGATACATGCACTCCAGTGTTCACAGAAGTACAATCTACAATAGCCAAGACATGGAAGCAACCTAAATGTCCATCAACAGTTGATTGGATAAAGAAGATGTGGTGTATATATCCATACACACACACACACACACACACATATACATACACACAATAGAATACTACTTAGCCATAAAAAAGAATGAAATAACACCATTTGCAGCAATGTGGATGGACCTGGAGATTGTCATACTAAGTGAAGTAAGTCAGAAAGAGGAAAATAAATACCATATAATATTGCTTACATGTGGAATCTAAAAAAAAATGACACAAATGAACTTATTTACAAAACAGAAACAGACTCACAGACATAGAAAACAAACTTGTGGTTAACATTGGGGAAAGGTGTGGAGGGATAAATTAGGAATTTGGGATTAACAGATACATACCACCATATACAAAATAGATAAACAACAAGGTCCTACTGTACAGCATAGGGAACTATGTTCAGTATCTTGTAATAACCTATAATGAAAAAGAATATATGTATAAATGTATAACTGAATCACTATGCTGTACACTAGAAACTAACACAACATTGTAAATAATACTTCAATTAAAAAAAAGATCTTACACACACAAAAATAAAATTAGTAACTTCGGTTTCTGTATCTAAGAATGAGAATAATAATAGTAACACAGGGGTGTTATGAGGGCTAAATATTTTAGGTAAAAATGTTTTGTAAATTACAAAGTCCTATACATGTATCAGGTCATCATTATTTAAGAGATTTGAAAGTTGGGGTGGTGGTGGCAGGGCGTAGCTTTTTCTTCATTGCTTCTTAAACTCTACCTTATTGCGCCATCTAGTGATAGACTTTATAGCGCTACAATTTCTATAATATGGAAAAAGAGCCCAAATGAGATTAAGCTGAAATGATTTCTTCTTGAGTCTTGTAAAGTCAGAGAAATCTATACCATCTGGTTTTCAGAATACCTGTTTAAGAGAGGTCTGCAATAAGTTTTATTTTTCACATTTCGCAAATAACAGATAAATGAGATAATGTACAAGAAGTCACTTCACATAGAGTAAGTGCTCACGAAGTGACTAACGCAATGGTCCCCAAAATTTTACCTTCCTTTTGGAATTTTACCCCCAAATACAGACCTGTTAGAAAGATTAGTTTTTTAAAAAGTGCATTAATTAAACAGTTAATTGATTTTACTTTTTATTGATCAAAGACCTTAGCCCATCTAGAACTTTTTTTTTTTTTTAGATAACTGTGCTCTTTTATTTCATAATAATGAAAATCTGAGATTTATGGATGTTAATATGATGTATATATGCCTTTTGGCTTTGGAGGGCACAAAGGGACTTCATTGAACTTATTACAAAGTATTGCTTTTAATTTATTATTTCTAAATAATATTCTGTTTGGACAATTCAGTTACTGAAAAAGAGAACCCATATTTGACAAAAGCACATTGTTGTAACGTTTACCTTTGTTTTATTTATTTATTTATTTATTTATTTAATGGAGGTACGGGGAATTGAACCCAGGACCTTGTGCATGCTAAGCATGCACTCTCCCACTGAATCATACCTTCGCCTTAGTGGTTGTAACATGCGTAATGAAGTGAACTAAAGGAGACACTTGCAATGCGACCTACGCTGTCTCCATCAGTGACTCTCCCTAGTCCCTCCTGAAATTCTTCGTGGTCTACCTAGAAAATGATAGTCCATCTGGAACTTAACTCATGTTTCTAACTAGTATGGGCCAGGAAGCTGCAATACAGGGAGTTGTGATAACCAGAGACAACAGAACGAAACCTGAAACTTGAGTTATTCCACGAGTCTTTTCTTGGTTCGCATCTGACTCGACTTAAACATTCTGAGATAGCTGGGGACATGTGACCGTGCCTTCAAGATCACAGTCTAGGGAGAGGATATACTGGATATTTTGAAATAAGCTAATTTACTAATTAATGTGTCATTTGCATGTTCTTGCCCTCCCCCTGCCCCCTGTTCTGAAGTGTCCATTTGCTGGAGAGGGAGTTAGGCTGGTGACACCAGGAATGCCAAGAGAAGGCAGTCCACATTCAGTTTTGAAACCCACAGTAGACAGCCTGAACACAGAGAGAGACAAATCTCAAAAGCCAGGCTTTGTCACGAGAGAAAGACTTTTCTGAATTTCTTTGTCTCCAAGGAGGAGCAGGGGCCATGGACTTTAGGCAGGTCATAAACCCAACCTGCCTCCGTGGTGCACAGAGAGAACACCCCCTCTGCCGCCAGGGGCTTAAGCGGGCGGAATGAAGGCGGTTCCAGGCAGAAGCAGGGACAGAAAGCCCTGCCCCGTCTGTCACCCCAGTGGAGCCTGAGGAGGAGAGGGGAAAGCTAACAAACACGTCCCCTCTTTTCTCCTTCTTGGGATGAAAGCCAGAGGTGGAAAAACTGGTCAAAACACCCAGATGGGTGCGAGGAAGCCGAGAACATTGTGGGGAGTGTGGAGAAGGCTGAGGTCTTAAGAAACTCAGCGTGTGGTCCTGTCAGACACAGTTTGGGCGGCAGCACTGCAGCTAGTGGACACGGGAGTTCCTGGCCGGATTCTGGCGTGCCCGGCTGGGGACCGGGGCGGTGCTGATAGACCATCAGCAGCCGGGACAGGGACAGAGGGACTGCTCTGTCCGGGACGTCTAGGCGCATACAGGGATCGGTGCCTAGCACGATGTGGGGCACGCTCAAAACAGCGTTAGCCCGTAGAGATGGTGCTGGCTCACGAACAAGCACAAGCCAGCAAGTTCCAAATATCAGTGCGAATGATCAATCAACAATCTATAATAGGAAGAGAAAAGTTTTATTCAGCCAAACTGAGGATTAAAGCCTGGGAGTGTAGTCTCCACCAAGGAAGAAAGTGCTGGGGAGAAGCGTGGTTATGAGCACAGTTTGGTATCTTGTCAGAACAAAGAACATCACATATGACAGGGTACATTCCCTCAAGGGTTCAGAAGAGACGGATTCGCACGTACACAGCCAGTCAGCGTGACCTTGGTGTCCGGGAAGGGAATCTTAGCTTCGAAGGAGCACAAGCCTGGGCACCTTGGGTGGGTGGGGGTGCGTTCATCCTTGTCTTCACAGTGGGACGTCCTTTACTTCTGGATAACGCATTCTTTTCTTCACAGTTAAAGCAGCCCAAAAGACAGGCCGTTCTCATTAACACAAATTCAAGCCAGATCATGGATGAGCCAGAATGACCTCCCCGCACCTCAATATGTGAATATTTCTTCCATCACAAAGAGCCACGCGGCAAGGGAGGAAAAGCCTGTGTGTGATGCGGAGGAGCCACGTGACAATCCCAGGTACAGTTTACCCTCCATTCACCCAGACGCCTCCCTAGGTATTTCAAACAGGGAATGTACTAGAGAGAACTGGTCATCCAGGATATGGAAACGGAGAAGCCAGCAGGGGTCAGCAAGGCATCCAGAGATCATGAAAGCAGGGGGAAAAAGCTACTGTGTAGCCAGAAGGGCAACACATTAGCAGCTAGAAGGACATGGGGTGCCTGAATTGTAAATAGCGATATTTTATAAAAATAAGATGTCATGGGAGTGGGTATAGCTCTGTGGTAGAGCATATGCTTAGCATGCACAAGGTCCTGGGTTCAATCCCCAGTAACTCCATTTAAAAGTAAAAATAAATCGAACTGTAATAATTTGACCTAATAAAACTGAATAAGGGGAAAAAAAACCCTCTAATCAAAAGTGAAAAAATAAACAAAAACACTCTAATCAAAAAAAAAGTAAAAATAAATAAATAAACATAATTATCTCTTCCCACAAAAAAATAAGTAAAGAAGAAGATGGTAAATTCTTCCTGCAGAGATGCCAGCTCCCCCCTTATCTCCATCAAGACTTTGCTTCTCAGCAAGGTCTCCCCTGGGCATCCTCTGAACTGCACCTCCCTTCCTGGCACTCCCTACCCTCAGCGCCTGCTTTATCTTCCCCCAAAGCACTTACCATCAACTGACAGGCTGCGGATTTATTTGCCTGTTGACTTTCTCTCCCCATCCCCACCTCACGCTAGACCTAAAATCTGACGAAGGCGGACATTTGGGTCTGTTTTCTTGGCTGCCACGTCCCAGCCGGTGCAGAGTCACTGTTATAGTGACTGCTTGTCTGTCACACTATTGGGCAGGCGCATCCGCGAAGCCCACTTCCAACTTGTCTGGTACTCGGTTTCCTGTTGCAGAAAATGAAAGTTGAGCTCAGAGATCTCTGAGGGGTCTTCCACAGAGGCGTATTCCTCGGTTCTAGGTTCTGCCTGCTGGAACATACTCCCTCTATGTGGAGTCTGAAAAATGAAACAAACTTGTGCATGTAACAAGAAAGAAACAGACTAAGAGATACAGAGAACAAACTAGTAGGTACCCCAGTGGGGAGATGGAAGAGGGGGGCAAGGTAGGGATGGGGCTTTAAGAGGTATAAACTCCTATGTATAAAATAAATAAGCTACAAGGATACAGTGTACAGCATGGGGAAATCTAGCCGGTATTTGATAATAACTATAAATGGAGTAAAATCTTTAAAAATTGTGAATCACTATGTTGTATACCTGAAACTAATCTATTATTGTAAATCAACTATACCTCAATTAAAAAAAAAAAACAGATTCCCTTTAAGTTTCTATTCCCTTGATGTTGGGACAGCAAAGGACAGTGAATCTCCAAGGGCGGGCCACGTCGTGCGGGGGCGCTCTCCTGTGATGACAGCAAGTGATGAGAACGTGCAAACATCTTCACTCCCTTCCATCCTGCTCCCCTGCCACTCCTTCTCCTCCGTGTCTCAGAGAGGAGTCAGATCTTTGAATTCTTGGTGTCCCCAACCTAGTTCCAAGAAGAATTGAGTCACAGGTTTGCAAATTAAACGAAGCACAGCAGTTAGGGATAAAAACAGACCAGAAACCACCTAAAGCGATCTGACACGCCTGAGATAAGCTTAAAACAATAACTGAGACCTTAATTTAGCTCCAAATTTCTAGACATTTCTAGAATTAGGGGGAGGTGAGTGAGGACCTCACTACAAATGCCAAATATAAAGAGAAGAGCAGCCAAAACCATCAACCATCAAGACAAATATTTTCATGAAATATTTCTAAAAATCCAAATTAACTAAAAAAAAAAAACCCTGATGATGCATGAAGCATGAAAAATTTAAACAAAATTACAGAAAACTTGTATATCGGGCACACATTTTTCTTCTTGCCTCAGTTCTAAAGTAGCTGCACACAGCATGGTCGGATCTGTAATAAGGTTTGATACTTTGTTTATTGTGCATTTTTTGGCATTAATTTTTATCTTTAAAAATACTGCATTAACGTATTATTTATCTTAATGAGAGTTTTGGGTGTACCTTTTAAATTTTCCACCTTGCCTCCTCTTCATCCCAGGCCTGCCAGTCCGTCTCCTTAAGGGGCACCAGAATCACTCGAGTCCCCTGGCCCGCACCCCTGCGGGGGATCCTCCACACGTGGGGTGTCCTGGTGAGAAACTGACGGGGTCGCAGCATACAGGCAGCTGCCCCCGCCCCTTGGCTGACATGCGTTGGCTTTTCCCCCTGAGTCTGGCATCAGCCTCCAGACCCTTCTCAACACAGTGCTCCAGGCAGGAATATCTGCTGATCAGAACTGGCAGAGGAGACAAAGCCTCACAAGGACCTGGAAAACCATCTCTATTTGGGACAATTGACATAACATGGTAGGGATGAGGCTGGAGGGAAGTCCCAGCTCCGAAGCTCATTCCAGGCTGACAGATGAGGGTAAAGAGTTGTGGACAGAGCCGCCAGTTGAAAAGGTGAGGAAATTACTGCTCTACACCACAACTGTCCAATAGAACTTTCTGTGACAATAGAGATGTTCCACATCAGTACAGGTCAGTACTATCGCCATGAACCACATGTCGCTATTGAATGTTTGAAATACGGCCAGTGCAACTGAGCAACTGAATTTGAACTGATTGCCTGCATAGAACGCACATCTTTCAGTCCAGCCCAGCCACTCACTGACTCTTCAGTCTGTACAAACAAGCCTCAAATGCCAGCCGGCCACTGGGGCCTGTTCCAGATCTCATGTCCGAACTTAAACTCTGAGCTCTGCACCCCCAGCCTCCACATCAGCCTTTACCCCCTCCTAACGTGGAGCTCATCCTTCCCCCAGCTCTGACCTGCTCTCCAGGGGAAGCCACACCTGCTCCAGTGATGAGACTAACTAGCAAGAGGGCATGCCCGGTCCTTCCCCACGCTGGGGACTGTCCCCATGCTGGTCCTGTCTACTTACTCCTTCATCCAGGCTCCACTGCTCTTCCCTGCCTCAGGCTGGGACATCACTTTCTTTGGAGGTTAATCACCTCCCATACACAGTCCCAGCAGACACATGGGACCCTTCGGACCAAAACATGGCCCCTCGTATACTTTCTATGTCTCACCACCAATATTTCCCCTCCCAAGCCCCACTTTTCACCACTCGATACCCAATATTGCATTAACTACTTCAGCATTTTGAAAATGACAAACTAGCTCCCTCTTTTAAATTATCATCTCCATTCTGCAGATGAGAAAACTGAGACTCCAAGAGGTTAAGAGAGCTGCTCAAGGTCACACAGGTATAAGAGAGCAGGGACAGAAAAACTCTACATAGTTTTGGTTGAATTTCCAGGATGTCCTGAGTGGTTTGTGGGTTTTTTTTTTTTTTCCAGGCTGAAAGCCCAGTGTGATGACCACAATTTAGAAGGAGGTGTCTTTCCTATTCTGCTTTGTACTCACCCAAAACAACCCCTCTCCCAGTGCACAGAGCCACAGTCCACTACCTAGGACTCCCAAGCACACACGATGAAACGCCTGTCACCTTCCAGTTCTGTGGCACCAGCTGACCCCAGCTCTGCTGATACAACCAGAGGAAGACATCTGACCCAAGCAAAGCTAGTAAGACTGCCTCTCTTAGGTATTTGGAAACAGGGCATTAAAAATGCAAAAGAACTCAGACGGCCAGACCACAGGTTCATACAGAGATGGGCCTGGAGTCGGTGGCCTGGGAAGCCCGAGTTATGTGGGAGGCAAGGATGTGTCTTTAGAGGTAGGGTGTACTGGTTAGGTGGCCAGACTGCAGAAGTAGGGTGTGCAGTTTGAATCATGGCTGCCACTTACAAGCTGCAGGATTTGGGGCAAGTTGCTTAACCTTTACACGTCCCAGTTTTCTCATCCGTAAAATGGGCAAATGTATAGTACCTACCTCGTTATCATGAATGGAGTTCACACACACCTAGGTCGCAGCATGGGCACACAGCGCACACTAGAGTCTGCCAGCTGCCATTATTCCAGAGGCGAGAAGGTGCCCATAGCCCTGGAGACTGCCATATGGAGCAGCTCCCCGTGACTCTCCAGTTGCCAGCAGGTCTGCCTGGACGCAGAGCACTTGAGTGCAACCACCAAAGGGTTTCCACAGAAAGGTAAGAGGAATTAAATTTTCGCTTCACACTAAATGACTCAAATTTAAAAATCATCTACCACAGTGTTTTGGCAGTTTTATTCTTTTTATTGCAAATTTCTGGTAAAGGAAAGAACAGGGAAGCTGATTCTCATTTCAACTTTGGTGATAAGAGTACGCTGTCGACTGGGGGGCTCACAACACGTGAGTCACCCTATGGGGGTGGCACCTCTAACACATGCTGCTGCCTGTGTCCCCTCCTGGAGGTTCAGACGTCCCCTCCTGGAGGTTCTGACTTTGCTGGACCAGGGGGTAGCCCCGGCGGCGGCAGCAGCTTTTTGCACTTCCCGGGTGATTGCAACTTGCAGCCAGGGTGGAGGACCCGCCGGAGCTCCGACGTGGGGTTGGCAGCATCGGAAGCGTCTCAGCGGTTCAGCAGGCAGCCAGCATGACCTGCTCCCGTCACCCTGGACCCGAGCCCAGCCGGTGTCCTCCTCCCAGGTGTGACAGGTGCCGACTCTCCCTCCTCAGAGGCCCCAGAGGAGAGAGACGCTGGAGGGGCCGTGAGTCTCTGGGCTGTGGTTTGTGCTTAAACGTGGAGAACTGTGCTAAACACGGTTCCTCTATCACGAAAAGAAACTCACTTTCTGATTGCTAAGGAGCATTCACCTCTTTGTTTTTTCATTAAGTGGGAACAGTCTTCCTATATAAAGATGCAAAGACTCGTGACAAAATAAGGAAATATGTGTTGGGTGACGGGTTCCTTATATGACTTCTCAGGTCCAAATTAAAAAACATTTTTTTGTCAAGCCAGTGAGGGTAAACGCTTATGTACTTCAGCAGCACAATTCACATGGGTAAACAGTAACAGCCAGTCAGGGATTTCATGTACGATTTATCCTGAAATAAAAAATGCCTTAATTTTCCTGAGTCCTTGGCAGACAAAAAAAAATGTTTTTAAAATTTTCAAAGTATTTGTGTTTTCTTTTTCCCTGGGCACCCTCACAGTCTAGAACGGTGTGTCTCACTGTCAGTTTTTACATACATAGGTGAACACTCAGCACTGGTGCCAATTTTCAATGACTAATCAAATATGGAGATTAAAAATAAAACACCCATCATCTATGAAGTTGCTCAAAATGACAGTTTCTTGACGTTATTATAAATGCAGTTATCAGTCTGAGTCCCTGGCCAATACAAAAGTATGAATTTCTATTCCGTTAATAATAGTGAATGGTTAATGCCTTAACTGTGATAAAAGTCTTAGAACATTTAAAAAATACATAGGATCCGATTTTTACATCATAATTCTGATGTGTCATCATGCCTTCTATTTTGTCTGTAAACCTTTTACAGGGTACAGTGCATTGACTGGTAAAACCAAGGCACAAGGATACAGTTACAATAAGTGTATATAAATCTTAGCACTTTGTAGCAATTTTGGAAAAATTTAGAGAGGAGCTCCAAAAGCCTGAAAAATTCTCACATCCTATTATGATGAATTGAAAGTGTAATAAACAGGCTATTAACCACAATTCCATTACTGAATATATGGCTGTCACTGTACAGGCTGTGGATAATTGAAAAAAGTTGTTCATATTAAAACCTGTTACAACTAGGTGGTCGATGTAGATATTGTGCCTTGTGTGATTTAGATAACTGTATTAAGTTTCCATTTTAATTTGTAATCTACATGGCAGTTATCAACTTTTAAACTATTTTCACTGCATACACGGTGGGGTTTTTTTCCCCCTAAATGTTAAATCCCGTCCCCCTACAAAAGGCAGATTTACAAGAAGATAACCAATATAAGAAATGCACAGACAACAATAATAAAATCCAACTATGGACTCAACTCAAAGGTTGAATTCTAGTCTATCAGGGCATTCTCTTAATTTAGGGTGAGGAGCGACACGCTCCTGTGACAACTCATTAGTTTCTTAATGTAAAAAAATCACCATGACATTTTTCAAAATAGTAAAGTCTTAGAGCATCAAGCACTGAAGGAAAATTGTTTTAAGTCTTTTCATTCATAAAATGAAGGGGATAAAAGCCTTTCAAAACCCAGGGCAAGGAAGATGTTCCATTGAATTTAGATAAGTGGAATAAAGTGGTAAAAATTGTACTTAATACTTTTAAAGAGTGTTTTCAAGACTCAAGGTAAACATTGAGACTCACGAAAACACATTTCTTGGCACATGCATGCCATGAACGGAACAATCCTGAATGCAGCGACAGCCTGGCTATAGGAGGTATCCAGCTCCAGCCCCACGGGCACAACCACTTTTGAGGTCCGTGTCCCAGGTCCCTTCACATGGGAGCTTCCGGCTTCTGCATCTGTTGGATTTGCTTCTGTAACTGGTCCTTGTCCAGCTTCATCTTAGCTTCGAGAACTTGCCTGAGGGATCCTATGCTTTCATAGATGGCTGTAAACCCTTTAAGAAGAGATAAATTTCACAAGAGTTATTTTTTTTTTAAAAAATGCTGTATCAAATCCCGTAGTATATAGTAATCGTTGATTTGGGCAAAAGCTGTCAATAGACACTAACACTAATGGATTAAAAGTTTAATGGGAAACAGGAGAGTTACATGGTTTCATAGTATCTCCCTACAGATATAAAGGGAAAGAGGACATACTACAGTGGAAAAATCTGACAGACACAACTTTAACCAAGAGATCAAAGCTAACGTCACCAACTGTGGGAAAAACCAGCATCATATACCCCCTGATAAGATACCCCGGGAAGGACAGATTGGTTCTGTGGCACATCTGTCCAAAATGCACAACCAGAATCTAATTAAGAGGAAGAAAAAGAGACCCAGACTGTAGGACATCCCACAAAATACTGGCCTGTGTTCTTTAATGATGTCCGCATCACTGCAGAACTGATTCAGATTCAAAGAGACTAAATAAAGAAACATGACAACGAAATACGATGTGTGACTCTGGATTAGAACCTGGACTGAGGAAGGTTTGCTGGGAAGGAAACAATGGTCAAATTTGAAAATTGATTACTGAAAGATGTTTCATCGGTATTACTTTGTTCTATAGTTCTTTAAGAGAATGTCCTTGTTCTTAGGGTATATAAATTGAAATAATAAAAAGGAAAAAGCATCCTGACTTCTGCAACTTACTCCCAAATGACTCAGGAAAAAAATTATATTCATACACAACACAACACATACACACACACAGAGCAGATTTCCAAAATGTTAACAATTGGTGACTCTAAGTGAAACATATGTAGGGTTTTTGGACTAGACTTACAGTTTTTCTAAATTTGAAATTATTTCAAAATAAAAAGCTAAAAATAGGATAAATTCCCCATCAAAAGGTCACTTCATGTTTTTCTATATTCCTATTGGTTTTTAAAATAAATGCCAAAGAGACCTCATCTTCATCAGTAAATTTAGAATTTTCTCAGAAAATTTTCTTTATGTAACAGTTCATGAAAAAAGAGGTATAAAAATTACTTATTAAAAATAATGTTCTAAAAAATAAAAATAATGTTCTTACTGAATGGAAAGATACACCATACTGTCAAATAAAAGGGTAGGTTATAGATCCGTACGTATTCCACGAGCTTGCATTTGAAAAAGCATATATATATATAATATAATATATAATATGTGTATATATATAATATATATATCCTATATGTATAGAAAGATACACACAAAAATGACGTCTAGGTGATAGAAAGTTTTTTTTTTAACATTTTGTGCTTTATAATTCTCCATTAAGAAGTGTATTATTTTTATAAATATTTTGAATTTTAAAAGGCTCATATGTATTTCTTATTAGGTACTAAATATTAACAATCTTAGTAAGAAGCTGTATAGCTGATAATAAACCTACTCAGGAAATGATGCAAAGTTAACCATCGATGAAATATTCAAATGCCCTATTTGGATACTACAAAAGACCGAGAAAGAAAAATCATTTTTATCTTCACAAGTTCTCCGACTTATAAATATAATTGAGGCTTCTCCTTAAGTAAAATAGTTTTTGCTGGTCACAACAAAATCATTCTTGGGATAGCTAGCTACCTACTTTTGTTTCCACGTGGCCAAAATATAACATTTCCATGAAGAAAATTCACAGAATCACAGAATTTAAAGGGGTTAGGAGATCATTTAGTCCCCCTTTCCACACTACCAGACTGTCTTCTCTTTCCTAATCACGATCAACCAGCCTCCACTTGAATACTTCAGTAAAGGGCTTGGCAGGGGGAGGGGGTTACAGTACCTCCATTAAAAATAAATAAACAAATAAACCTAATTCCCCCCCCCGCAAAAAAAAAAGAGCTCTTGGGCTCACAAACCACCAGTGTCTTTCTAAGACCATTCACTGTTGATGCTTCTGCTTCATACTGGGTTAAAATCTGCCTTCAAGTAACTTCCTGTTACCGGTCCCATTTCTGTATTCCTGGGCTCAGAGTGTAAATCCAATCCCTTCTTTATCTGACAGCACTTCAGAACCTGAAATCAACTCTGATGTTTTCAAACAAGTGTGAATGCATGGGCCCCGTGGACTTCTGAGTAGAGAAGAATCATTCACTGCCGCGGTGGGACACTGCCAGCAGTGAAAAATGAGCCTTCAGAGGCCCCTCAAAGATAGGTGCTTATTCCCGAGATGTGCTGACCTTGGCTAGGACCAGAGAAGACTCTGCAGATAGCATTAAAGAGAAAGCACATCAGTTGAAAGCTAAGCGGCTTTAGTTCAGTCTGCCTGTCTCTCGAGGTGTATCCATTTTCGTGTACTTGGAGCTGAAACTTTTTTTTTTTTACTAAAGTTTAGTTGATTTACAATGTTGTGTTAGTCTCTGGTGTACAGCATAGTGAGTCAGTTACACATACGTATACGTATTCTTTTTCACATTGTTTTTCATTATAGGTTATTATAAGCTATTGAATACAGTTCTCTGTGCGACACAGCAGGATTCTGCTGTTTACCTAGCCTGTATAGAGTAGTCTGTATCTGCTAATCCCTGAAACAGAATTTTAGCTCAATACAGCACAGCCACTTAGAAAATCACCTCAGGGCATTTCACCAGCCAGGCTCGCAGGCAGCTGCAGGGGGATACTAATTAACTGGCTTATTCAATGAAACAGGAAATGAACCACGAGCACTGCGCCCTTGCTGGCCTACCCGCATCAACCTCCGCTTTCAAATCCTTCATGTCCTCGTTCAGCTGTAGCTCCAGCTTGCTGATGCGCCCGTGCACCTTGTCTTCTTCCTGCTTTGCCCTCTGCCCCTCCACGTTCTTCTTTTGACTCTCTTCTATTTTGTCCAGTCTGGCTGACATCTGGCTGAGCTTCTTCTCCATGTCCCTTTCGCTGGCTCCCTGAGATCCATGATAAGAACGGCACTTGATTATTCCAAAGAGTCTGTATTGCATTCGCATCAGTCATAGTATCATTTAACAACAATCTGCAGGGAACAGAATCGCAAAGGTTGCTTGTTGCTCACCCCAGCATCCAGCCTCCCCTTGTTCCATAACAGACCCCCAGTGTTCAGCTGGATATAAGGTCACCCAGGATAAAGACTACCTTTTCTATTGTCTCCTGAGTTGGCTGTGGCCATATGATTAAGTTCTGGCCAATGAGATGGAAGTACAAGCATATGCGGCAGCTTCCCAGAAAAGTTAAAAAAATAGCTGAGGCATAGCCTTGCCTTTTTTTTCTTCCTTCTGTTCCTGGAATTCAGATGTAATGGCTGGAGCTCTAGCAGCCATCTTGAACTATGAGCACAAGGGTCACTGTAGGACTGGCAGAGAGTTATGCCAGAAAGATCATGGGCCACTTAGGACTGACAAGCTGCCACAACAGCCCTGCAATCCCTACACCCAGACTATTTTTATGTGAAAGATTAGTAAGCTTCTACCATATTAAAGCCACCATTATTCTGGAGTTCACTGTTAGTTATTAAACCCATCTACATGAAACAATAGTGATACAGAGATCCAGAAGTCTACAATGTATTATTATGAATCCAAGTCAATCAACCAGTAGATCTGATTAAAAAAATGTGGGGACACAAATATTTGAAATAGGATATTTTCTTTCCTTTCCTCATCACCATGCTTGGTTTTTATGGGCATCTTGGGCCTTAGGCAAGCTTTAGAGGCCAGGACTACAAACACAAAGCTGTAAGTGGGCTACAGCATGACAAAACTCTCTTGCTGTGTTCAGTGCAGAGCCTGCAATTCAACAGCTCGGCACTGAGAGAGAGAGAGCAGAGTCAGAGATGCAATCTGCACCAGTCACTGATGCTCCATCAAAGTCCCAGGGGAGGAAGCAGTGCAAGAAAAGAGAAGGGAAAGGGCGATGGTCAGGCTAGAATACCAAACCAAGAAACATCTGTATCTCAAGCATATATGCAAGGCTTTCTTGATACGGTGTTTGAGCAGTTCTGCTGGAGAGTGGGGTAAAAGGACAAGAAAGGTGAAGAAGAAAATGATGGATTCTGTTTATAGGTTACATTCTGACACCTCACACTGGGATTATAGCATGAGGAGGGGCCTGGAGGGAGAAATCCAGTCAACACTTTTTACCAGATCATGAAATTAAAACAAACTAAGATGTATGTTTCTAATTGTTAGTTTTAGTCTTGACTTAGGCTCATCTTAGCTCAAAGTATTGACACTGTCTACTTAGCCTTTGTTAACCAAAACCAGTCAAAGTGCTCCATTTCTAAATGTAGCAAACACAAAGAATCAACACGAACCATGGAGATAGATTCTAAGGCAAGAAACAACTGAACAGCTTAACATAGGTGTGAAATAAATGAATGGTAATTTACTACGTAGTATCCCAGCACGGCAGGTCCCACCGAAGGGCTTTACTCTGTTATTGCTATACCTACACAGTTTTCCTTAACAACCAAGGAAAGCTGATCGATTTTCTGTAAAAGTTCTTTTTCTATCCGTTCTTGTTCCTGTTGCAACCAATTCCGTGCAGATAAAATCTGGTTACTGAGTTCCTCAACTGTACCTTTAAATCTAAAAGAAGAAAGCAAGTTAGAGGTAAAACAATTTTAAAACGACATCAAATAACTTCAGTGTCTATCAAATCCCTCATAAGTGTGTCAGCATTCAGTTCAGCTCACTCAGGATTATATGCTTACCTATTTCTCAGAATTGCATTTAGCACTAACCTGGGAAGGGAAGAGGGAGGGAGAGTATAAGGGAAAAGCACCTGGTCACACTTCCTCCCCGTGCAGAGACGGCAATGTGTGGGCACTGGGGTGTCACACGGTGATGCAGAGCCAGGCCAGGTGCTCATCTTTGCAGTTCAGAGGGTCCAAGTGCTGCTGGCTTAGGGGACACAGTATCCCGACTCCCCCTCCAGGCTCCCCTCCTGCCCTGGGCTTTTCCTCCGAACAGGAGCCTGGTTTCCTTTCTCTCTAATGTTCTCCAAACTGCTCTTGCCCCACACAGATACTTCTTAATTTAAATCAAAGAGAAAATTAAGAGGAAAAAACCCGCAACTCAATCTTCCATTCCTATAGTCCTCTCCCTTCCTAAATACCTTAACATAACATCCCACGCTTGCTGCCCTTTTAAAGTATTTTTATTGTGAAATATAATAAAGGTACAAAAGTATATATATGGCTTAAAATAATATGAACACGCACTGTGGTAGCTGTCCCTAATTATCTGCAGTATCTGCTCTCCTCTTCTTCCCTATTAAGAAACCTTCAAATGTGAACTGGGTCCACGGCTGCCTAGCCAAGACTACCTTTCCCAGCCTCTCTGGCAGCTCGGTGTGGCCATATAACTAAGACGGGCAACGGAACACATGGAGAAGTGATACGTAAACTTCCTGGTCAGCTCGTCAAAAACAAGGCTTCTCAGCTTTACCTGGATGGGAGGCCAAGCCAGCAGCCCCGCCCAACTGGTGAACTCTGCCCACAGCCCCACCTGACCAGGGAGACTGACCACGCAGCGCAGCAGCTTTACTGGATTCATTTATTCTAACAATTTTTGGTGGAGCCTGTAGGGTTTTCTCTATATAAGAGCGTACCATCTGCAAACAGGGATAACTACCTCTTTTTTTTCTGATTTGGAAGACTTTTTATTTTTTTTCATTTCTTTTTCGTTTTGTCTCATTGCTCTGGCTAGGACTTCCAGCACGATGTTGAACAGCAGTGGTGAGAGTGGGCATCCTTGCCTTGTTTCTGATCTTAGAGGAAAAGCTTTCAGAATTTCATCGCTGAGCGTGATACTAGCCATGGGCTTGTCATATATGGCCTTTATTATGTTGGGGTACAGCCCTTTTATACTCAAACTGCTAAGACTTTTACTATAATGTTGAATTTTGTTAAATGCTTTCTTCCGAATCTACTGAGATGATCACATGATTTTTATCCTTCATTCTGTTAATGTGATGCATCACATTGATTGATTTGTGTCCACTGACCCACGCCTGCATCCCAGGGATAAATCCCATTTGATTTGTATGACCCTTTTAATGTGCTGTTGAATTTGGTTTGCTAGCATTCTGTGGAGATTCTTACATCTATGTTCTCAGGGTACTAGCCAGCAATTTTCTTGTAGTGTCTGTATCTGGCTTTGGTATCAGGGTGATGCTGCACTTGTGAAATGAGTTTGGAAGTGTTCCTTTCCCTTCAACTTTTTGGAAGAATTTGAGAATGACTGGCATTAATTCTTCTTTAAATGTCTGTTAGAATTCACCTGTGAAGCCATTTGGTCCTGGTTTTTGATCACTGATTCAATCTCCTTACTCGTTATTGGTGTGTTCAGATTTCCTATTTCTTCATGATTCAGTCTTAGCAGGTTGTTTCCAGGAATTTATCTATTTCTTCTAAGTTATCCAATTTGTTGGCATACAATTACTCATAGTAGTCTCTCACGATCCTCTGTATTCCTGTGGTGTCAGTTGGGGCACCTCTTCGATCATTTATAATTTTATTTATTTGACTCCTCTTTTTGTCTTGGTCAGTGTAGCTAAAGTTTTGTCTATTTAAACTTATGAAATAGTTCTGTTGATTTTTTTCCCCATTGTTTCTATTCTCTATTTAATTGATTTCTGGGCTAATCTTTATTATTTCCTTCTTCCTGCTATTTTTTGGGCTTAGTTCTTTTTCTAATTTCTTGAGTACAAAGTTAGGTTGTTTAGTCCAGATCTTTCTTTTTTCTTAATATAAGTGTTTATCACTGTCAACTTTCCTCATAGAACTGCTTTTGCAGCAAGCATCCCATAAGTTTTGGTATGTTGTGTTTCCATTTTCATTTGTTTCAAGGTTTTTAAAATTTCCCTTTTTATCTCCTCTCACCCATTGCATGTTCAGGAGTGTGTTGTTTAATTTCCATGTATCTGCGAATTTTCCTAATTTACTCCCATTGTTAATTTTTAGTTTTATACCATTTTGACTTGAAAAGGTACTTAATATGAGTTCAGCCTCTTTAATTTGTTAAGACTTGTTTTGTGGCCTAACATATGATCTAACCTGAGAACGTTCTGGGCGCACTGAAGAGGAACGTGTATGCTGCTGCTGTTGCGTGGAGTGTTCTGTGTATGTCTGTTAGGTCTCCAGTTGGGCAGGGCTGCTGCCCACGCTCTGTCGTATGGCTCCCCATTCAAGCAGGGGTGCTGGCTGGGCATCAACTGGAGCCACTAACTGGGCTCTGTAATTACCACTGGCCAGGTGGGGATGCTGTGCTCCCTGGCAGGGTGGTGCTGCTGGCCGGACTCTGTGATTTGGGGGAGGATGGGATCAGGCTATGCTCCATGACTGGGCAGGCTGCTGCTTGTGCTTGACTGTTGAGTAAGGTCACTGGCCAGGATCCCCAGTCAGGCAGGGCCACCAGCTGTACCCTGCAGCTGGGTGGAGCTGGAGGCTGTGCTCTGTGGTCAGGTGGGGTGCCTGTCTGGGCTCCTTAGTCAGGTCAGGTCGCAGGGTATGTTCTGCTTTTGGGAGGAGTTGTCGGATGGGTTCCCAGCTTGGGCAAAGCGGAAGACTCTGCTCAACAATCAGGTGGGCCCGTAGGCTGGGCTCCAAGGCTGCCTGGGGTCACTGTTCAGGCCCCCCAAGAGGTTACAGCTTTTATTTTACATTATTATATTTTGTAGAAGCTCTATTTGTTTATTTGTCAATTCCAACAGATCATTTTTAATATGCTCTATTCCTTAGTCATAATTTCAAAATGTATGTGTGACTATTCATGCATACATATACACACACGAATACTTATTTTATCCAATAATCCCTATATATGCAGTATTTAGAAGTCTGATTCTGTTTATTGTTGCTTCTTCTCATTCTATTATTCATGTGTCTTTCCTTGTGTCGTTCTGCAGTTTTTGATGGTACATTCATGTTCCTCAGAACTCATCTGTCTGTGGGAAGATGTAAAGACTATGTATTTACATTGGCTTCTGCCAGGCATCTCAGACCATTATCAAATCAAGATCATTTGAAGACAAATTATCTACTGTGGTTTTCTTCAAGGTGCTTGAATAATGTGAATTCTAACTCTAAATCCATATAAAGGTTGTGTTGTGGTCCTGAATTTTCAAAGAGTATCTTTTGCCCCTACCCAGAATCAAGACGCAGACACGTAAGTCTCCTTATGATCTCTTTGTGGAATGGTTTTTTCCTAGTTCATCTAACCAGGGCCTCACCTACTGGGTCTCCAGTCTGTCCTTATACCTTGCACAGGTACCAGGCTTGGTCCCGTTTCCTCTGTGAACAGCCGCTGTGTCTGGACTTCTAGAGTTTTACATTGTAGGAAATAAAATAAAGATGTTCATGCCTGGTGACTAGTAATATCTCCTAAGGAAATTATTCACAGAAGGAAAAAAAATACTAAGGTGTTGATTTTCTTCCTGTGTGATGAAAGGAAGGGGATAGGAGAGGACTTTCTGTACTTGGCAAGCTTGTAGGAGCTATGAGAAATGGTGACATAACTCAATAACGATATAAATACAGATAATCAGAGGAAAGAGAACATGGTTTTTATAAGAGAATTCCTCTTAAATCAGCCACAAACCCTGAAATGGCATTAAACAGGGAGACAATGAGATATAAGAACCAGGAGAATGATTACTTTAAAATTTCCACAAATCTCTAACAAAGTTCCATATTGAAGTTATCTTTAAAAAAACATAACTCATCTGCAAAACAGAAACAGACTCACAGACATAGTAAACAATATTATGGTTACCGGGAAGGGATACATTTAGGAGTTTGAGATATACAAATGTTAGCTACTATATATAAAAATTTAAAAGTTTCTTCTGTATAGCACAGGGAACTCTGTACAATATCTTGTAATAAACTTTGTCGGAAAAAAATGTGAAAACGAATACATGGATGTATACGCGTGACTGGGACATTGTGCTGTACACCAGAAATGGACACATTGTAATTGACTGTATTTCAATTTAAAAAAAGTATGGAGGAGGGTATAGCTCAGTGGTAGAGCACATGCTTAGCAAGCATGAGGTCCTGGGTTCAATCCCCAGTACCGCCACTAAAAATAAATAAATAAGTAAATAAATAAATGAATAAACCTAACTGCCCCCCCAAATAAATAACATTTTAAAAATATATATTAAGTCAAATACACGCAGACACACATATACATATAGAGTCATATATGGTCGCTTTGGCTCTGCTCTGGCAGGAAAATGCCAAGCTCAGGAAGAGTCACGACAGGGAAAAGTGTATAGTTTTGCGACTGAGCAGAAGAGCAGCAGGTGAGCTTCATGGTGGGCAAGTACAGTTTAAAACACCACTGTGACACAAAGGGAAAGGACAACGCGTTAATTAATTAGTGTCCTAACCAGACAGCTCAGCACCCCGCAGTGCAGACCTCTCTCACCGACACGGCTGCAACAAGGCCCCCAGCTCATGTCCCCGTCCCTGCCACAGCCCGTTGTGATCCCTCTCCCAGCTGCAATCAAGGCCATTTTAAAAATGACACATAAATCTGGCTGTATCAGCCTGCCTGCCTGACAGTCTCCAATGGCGCTTCTGCTCTAAAGAAAGAGACACAGAGTCCTGAACGTGGTCCACACGTGGGGCCCTGCACGCCGGCCTGCCTCCACTCCGGCCTCGCTCCCCACCCTCACACTCTGCTCGGGCCACCTTGCGGTTCCCTGCCTGTCACGCTCCTCCCACGCCAGGCTACTCCATCTCCTGTGTTCTCATCTCGCTCTTCACCCAGTGAACGCCATTCACTCCGAACGTGGCCTCCTCAAGAAGGCCCCCCCGCAGGCCTCCGTTACTCACTCTCACAGCACCGCTGTTTTAGTGTCTCGGAGCTGCTATGACAGATCACCGCACACTTGGTGGCTTACAACAGCACCTTTATTCCCTGTCAGTTCTGAAGGCCAGAAGTCTGAAATCGGTTTTACTGGGCTGACATTGGGGTGTGAGCAGACGTGGTCCCTTCTTGGAGGCTCTGAGGGGAGAATCGTTCCCTTGTCTTTCTCAGCTTCTAGAGGCCACGTGTCTTCCGTGGCTTGTGGCCCCCACCCCCATCTTCAGAGCACGTCACTCCAATCTCCGCTCCCGTTGTCACATGCCCGTCCCTCTTGACTCTGACCCTCCTGCCCCTCTCTTACAGGGGCCGTAGGGTGACAGCAGGTTTACCCAGATGATACGGTATCATCTCCTCATCGTAAGACCCTTACCTCAGTCACATTTGCAAAATCCCTTTTGCTGTACAATATTCCATAACATATTGACAGAGATTAGGACGTGATATTTGGGGGAACCATTATTCTGTCTCCCACAACTGTGTGCCTTTCCTTCAAAGCACTTAGCACCATTAGTAATAATATGGCAGACACTCGTTGACGTCATTATGTGAGTGACATTCATCGACTCCCCAGACCATCAGCTCCACCAGGATAAGAACAGGGCCCGTTTTCCTCCCTGACTGGACCCTCAGCACCCAGGCCAGGTTCAAGAAATACTTACTGAATGAATAGACGGGTTATTATCCAGCCACTAAGAAGAATAATTAGGAAGGTAAAGTGGTAACATACCTATAAGGAAACTTTTCCTGTGAACTTCCATTACGGTTTTCGCTTTGTTTGTGCAATTAATCAAAACCAAAAGGAAACAAACAAACAAACAAACAAAAAACTCTGTAGTAAGCTCACAAAGAACTTCACCCGAAACAGATGTTTCTAAACTGACTACTCACTTAGTGTCCAAGAGCTGAAGCTGGTGGTTACTGTCTCTGTGGGACATCTTCAGTTTGGTGCTTTGCTCTGATATTGACAAGTCCACTCTGTTCAAAAGCTGAGAAATCTGGAAAAGAAACTTTGCTTGTCAGTGTCCCGGCAAACCTTTTCAGAGGCAATTTCAGAAAACAGTAGTAAGCGGTATTCTAGTCTTAAATTAGATTAAATTCAATCTAATTTCAGTAAATTCATTTTAATAAATTCATGTCTCCATTTTCTTTCATACACATCCACAAAAAATCCAGACCAATAGCATTCGACTACAGGTCTCTGATGGGCAAGCCCAGCTCCTGCCAGGGACCACTACTTCCACCTGCTGGCACAAAATGTAAGTCCTTTTTAACCAGGAATTTCTACCATTAGGGAGGCTGCTAGTCACAGAGAATGGCATTCTTATCACTTACAAAATCCATCAAAATTCCAGATTTACCTCCGCATCAAAGTAAGTTACCATAAAATATAATTTGCGGGTGGGGGTGGCTTTGTGGGTGATTGGGTTTATTTATTTATGTTTAATGGAGGTACCAGGGACCGAATCCAGGCCCCCATGCATGCTAAGCATGCACTCTACTACTGAGCTATTCCCTCCTGAAAATACAACTCTTAAACTATAACCCCCTTACTCCTTTCTCCCACTACCTACTCATTTCCCTCATCTTTTTACTGAAATTTAATACAAAACTAGTCCTCTGCGAAATGCCTTTATTTTCTGCAATAATTCCATCTGAAGAAAGGAACTGATACTCAGTGTTCCTTACTTCAAGATTCCTGGAGTAAGTATTTATCAGATCTGGAGCAAAGGAAAAGCACATCACTTTTCATGGATTTCTATGTGTTTTTCTACTTGGTTTGGCTACCAGAAAGCTTCGTATTTCCTTAGCAACTATTTTCTGATGTAATAATTCTGTCCTCACTTTTCTTTACAGAAAATTATTGGACTTGTCATGTCACTGTACCTCCTTTTCCCCATGATTCAATAATAACTGTGCTTTTCACATGAGTAGCTTTCGATTCTGGTTGGAGGTTGTCAGGACACAAGCATGTTTAACCCAACAAACTGACCAGACACCCCATTTTACTAGAACAGCCTCCCTTCAAATGAAGAGGCAAGCAGACACTGCAGGGAAAGTCCTAGAAGATGGGCCACATTGTGACAAAGGGAAACTTCCAAGTGGCCAAAAAGCAACCAAGAGTTTTGCTTTGAGAAGCTAATCTGTGAATTTCAAGGTGGAAGCCTCTGAAATCTATGAGCCAGCCTGCCCTACAGCTTTGTTCTAATTTTTCCCCGCATACAAACTGTGTGCTGAGGCAGCCCACCAAGTCCCATGAATACAGTAACTACTTCCTGAACCCAAAACTGGTACGAGACGCATGTGAAACAATGCTTTGACCCCTTACCTGTGCAGGAGGTAGTTCTGGAGACAGAATTTAGAATTTCTGGGACACATTAATTGTTTGAGGGACGAGGGGTAAAGAATCTTTAAAATTAGGATTGTACTGAAAAATCTTGGCATTTTGGTCGCCAGACGTATGAAGGGTCACCCCGGTGAAACAGAAGGAAGAAATGAAGAAGAGAGATGCTTACGCAGGGTGCCCCACCTCGTTTCTCCTGTTACTCTTAGATAAGAGCAAGTCACCCACTTTGGGAGAGCCAGCTGAAACGGGCCCTACCTGTCCCTCTGCGTCCTTGATCTTTGTTTCCAGGAGAAGCTTGGCGGCTTGCTGCTCTTTGTTCAAGTGCTGGAGGCCCTCGCACGTGCTTTTGTGCTCTGCAGAGAGCCGGGCAATGCTGGCATCACACCTGTCCAGGCAGACAACAAAGCTAATTCTTACTAGATTTTTAAAACACGCACTGGGGCTTCCTCCCGAGCTATGCACTGCACGACCCCGCTCAAAGAAACCGCACTGTGAGTCACTCTTTTTCAAAGAGATTCGCCTGAATTCAGAGAGCTGCTCTCATCGTGGATTTTAAGCTAAACCACAGGGATGCGGCTTAGTCAGCCTACAGGGGTAACCGTCAGAGGAGCAAAGGCTTTACGATGCTCACGAGTACAAAGCTGAGCACACGGTGAGAGCCCAGTTACAGAAAGCTTACGGAGCGAGCTGGGTGTGGCCCGTCTCTCTTCAGTGCCACCTCCGCCCTCTCAAGTTCAGGGCCCCTTTGGGTTCTGAGGCAGCTTCTCCCACGTGAGAAAGCACTGCTCCCAGCCTTTTACCGAACCCCCACGAGGCTGCTGCCTTGAGTGGGGTCCAGGTCAGGGGAAGGCTCTGCCGCTGGTCCACGCTGCCCTGCCCTTGGGCCTTACAACTGGGCGGTTTCAAAGGCTCCCCACGGTCTCTGTGGCAGATGAGGTGGGTAAAGCCTCTTGTCCAACCCTAACAGGAGAGTTAGAGAATGACCCCCGAGGAGATTACAGCCAAGTCGTGCTCTGTTTCGACGCAGTCACTCCTGCTTTGAGAAGTGGCTGCCACTTGCTCCTGGGCTCCAGCAGAGGTGGCGTGCCTAGGCTGGGGTCACCGGGTGACCCCATCACCTGGACCGCCCTTCATGACCACCACGCCACAGAGGAGGGCATACGGGCAGCACTCCATCTTCAAGGGGAGGGATGTATAGACATCAGGCCTCACAGGTCCCAAAGGCGTTGAGTCAGTTACATGAGCCCAGACTCCCATGGCCTCTACTCTTGCTACTTTCCTTCAACTCACATGTATGTCCTGGGGTCAAATGAGTGTAAAATGCGTATGTGCAAGGAACTAAGGAACTAAAAAACAAAAAAACAAAGATAGATTAACATCCATCAAGAAAACTGTGAACTATTAAAAAAAAAAAAAGGCAGAGATGAAAAAAGAACAAGTGGGTAAGAGAAAAAAAATCAGAAATCCTAGAAATAAACTAAACAGCTTTCTTCATGGAACTGACAGACTCTAGACGGGACAAGACTGAAGACAGAGTCAGTGGAGTAGAAGACAGCAAGTAGCAAGGTGCTCACTCAGAATTCAGCAAAGACAGATGGAGACTCAAAACATGAAAAGACAGTTAAGAAAGACGGAGGACAAAGAAAGACGCTAACACAAGAGAAGTCGAGGAGTTCCAGAAGAAATATGGAGAGGGTGGTATAGAAGCAATATTTGAAGTGTAGGTGCTGCCAATTTTCTAAGACTAAAGACAGACGCGAGTTTTTAAAGTGTTCAGTGAATACAAACTGGAGTAAGTAAAAATAAATAGAGCAGGGTGCAAATTAGATAACCCATGATAAAGATAAAATCTTAAAAGCAGCCAGAGGCTAAAGACAGGTAGGCTACCAATGACTGTAACACAATGATTGACAGAACCCGGTAGGTATCAGGAGACAATAAACACCTGAAGATGTTGGAGAAATATCTTCTCAGGATTGAGGGGAAATAACCTATCAACCAAGAATAAGTACAAAATAAAGATAAAGACAGTTTCAGACACACAAAGATTAAGGAACGTATCACCCACACACCCGTACTGAAAGTCACTAAATACTGTACTTTAGTAAGAAAAGCCCTCAGAAAGGAGTAGGATGCAAGAAACAATGGTGAGCCAACTGAGAAATCTTTTGAAAAATTCACTTTCTGTAGACTCTGAAGCAAGTAAGCTACCAGCTCAATTATTCCAACCTTCTTGAGTCCTCATGTGGTACTGACTCACATTTTCTCCAAGTTGAATAACTTGTTTAGCTTATTTGGTTAAAATGCTATAATCCTTTCGGGTCGTACCAGAAAAAAATGTAATAGGGAAAAAATTTTAAATATTTAAAATATATTTAAAAACACAATGTGACAAACTGCATACATGCATTTTTTAAACTTTTAATATTTGCCATAAAACTGATACAAATTAAAGCAATAATTATACATTGTCCTTCTGTATTGAAAATCTTTTTCAGTGCTAATACCCAGTGCTGGAGTGCGTGGAATCAGGCTACATCACACGCTGTAGGTGGAAAAGTGGATTTCACAAGCTTTCTAGAGGGCATCTTGGCAGCATACACCCCAAATCCTGAAACAGGAATATATTTCTATGTCCCTTTCAATCTAGGTATCAGCCCCAAAGGAACAACTGTGAGCAAGTAAAAAATCATAAAGCCCTTGAATAATTTCCTGCTGTTTTAGGATGAAATCAAAATCCCTTAACACGCTCAGAAAAAGCTGGTCCCGACCCACCACCTCCGTGCACCACCTCCCACATTCTGCCCCTTTCTCCCTCTGCACTCAGCCACGCAGATCGCGCCACAGGGCTTTGAACTTGCTCCCGCATCCAGGCCTCGACTCACGTTGTTCTCTCTGGAATGTTCTTCCCTGATCTCTTCGCCTGGTTAGTGACTATTTATCCCTCAGAGCCAAGCACACAAGTCAGCTCCTTACTGACACCTTCCTGGAGCCCCCAGGGAAGTTCAGACGCAGCAATTAGACACTTTTAGGATGCCCCACGTTTCTCTTTTGCTGAACTTCTTATAATTAAAATGGATGATCATTAATCTCTTAATCCTTGTTTCATGACACACTCTCATCATTGGTCCTTGCATGGGTCACTTAATTCAGTTAATTTTTTTTTAATAACTGCTCCAATGAAAGTAAGCGTCATGAACCCTGTGTCATCATTCCCTTGTTTTTCTTTTAAGACTGTACTGAACACATACAATCAGCACACAAATGCATGTATATGTCTATATACAATGTCTATTTCTTGAAAGTATATGTATGTGTCTTTTAGTTGAATTCAACTTTCACAGGAGGCATTATGCCACAGGTAATATTTTGATGGTAATTTTTTCACTTATTGCTAAGACTTATCTATATTGTTAAACATCACTGTAGTTGTTCATTCGAACTACGGAATAACAATTTATTGTTTGTTACAATTTAGTTGTCCATACTCCCACTGATGGGCACTTTGGGTTATTTCGGGATTTTGCTATTGTGACCCATGCTGCTGTGAATGTGCCCCCCTGTGGTACAGGTACAATAATGTCTCTTGGGCGGAAATGAATGGATCACAGAGTACGTGAATGTTCAGCACTGGAAGGTAATATCAGACCCCCCTAATTTATACTCCCCTTAGCAAAGGATAAGAGATCCTAGGCACCTACACCAATGCTTGGCATTTTCAGATGTTTCAGATGCCAATCAGCTGGGTGAAAAAAAAAACCTATGTTGCTGTATTTTTAAATTTTCATTTCAACATCAACCAGTGTTGAATTTTTTCACATGTTTATTGACCACATGTGTTTCTTCCTTGGTAAACCGTTGGTTCGTGTCTCTTACCTACTGTTACACTGGATCGCTTGTATTGTTCTTATTAACTTGTAGAGGGTCTTTATATATTCGTGACACTACCAGCGTTTAAGGAAAAAAAGGGTAAGGAATATCGCTGTCTCAGCCAGCACTGAGTCAAAGGCATCATTCCTGTCTTTTCAAAACACACTCACAGAAGACAACCTCGGGGCTTGAATGCAGCTGCGTGCATGACTCAACAGCTTTAGCTAAACAAGAATTTGCAATGAACCTGACCAGTTGTCCTATTTCATCCTGATGTTATATTATAGGTGAACCAATAATGTTCTCATTCCAAATTTTCCCTTTTCAGGTCTTTGGGCAGCTGTTATCGCCAAGGCACAGTTCCTGGTGTGGCCAGCAGGTGGCAGAACGACTCTATCGCTTGGCCAATCTAACGGCAGAGAGGTGGTAAGAAGTCCAGGAGAGAGTCCCAAGGACATGACTCGGGCAACACGCCTAAGCAGAACTTCTCTTACAGCTTGTGACATGGTGGCATATGACATTTAAAATATTAAATTGCTCGTCTTCCATATTATAATAACTATTATATATATAATTATTGTACATATACATCATTAAGAACTGGAAATAATTCAACTGAATCAGATTATATAGCAATTTACATCCCAGGGCACTGTCAAAAACAGTAGAGCAATGTGCCAGCAATTAGTGGAGCCTAAGATTTGGGTGTGACACCAACAGAGGCAGGCAGCTTAATAAAAGATGAGGGGAAAAGATGGTCACAGAGAGCCTTATTAAAACCACTATCATCCCGGGCTGACCGTGCAGCCTCTGCGGGATGACGTCAGTCCTGACATGAGAGGCTTCATATTGCAAGTAAATAGACATTGCTAAAACAGTCCAGCTAAGTCACTAAACAAAAAAACAAAAAAAAAAAAACATGCCCAGGGGCATCAGTGTCCCAGATTGCTATAAATGCCCAGTTTTTAACAAAATTTATAAGATATACAAAGAAACAGGAAAATGTGAAATAAACAAAGGGGAAAAGAGTAGGTAAAAGAAGCTAAAAGAAGCTGTCTGTGACAAATGCTGGAGAGGCTGTGGAGAAAAGGGAACCCTCCTACACTGCTGGTGGGAATGCAGCTTGGTGCAGCCACTGTGGAAAACAGTAGGGAGATTCCTCAAAAGACTAGGAATAGACTTACCATATGACCCAGGAATCCCACTCCTGGGCATATATCCAGAAGGAACCCTACTTCAGGATGACACCTGCACCCCAATGTTCATAGCAGCTCTATTTACAATAGCCAAGACATGGAAACAGCCTAAATGTCCATCAACAGATGACTGGATAAAGAAGAGGTGGTACATTTATACAATGGAATACTACTCAGCCATAAATAGAATGAAATAATGCCATCTGCAGCAACATGGGTGGACCTGGAGACTGTCATACTAAATGAAGCTAGAAAGAGAAAGAAAAAGAACATATATCACTTATAGTGGAATCCAAAAAATTACACAAGTGAACTTATTTACAAAACAGACTCACAGACACAGAAAACAAATTTATGGTTATCAGGAGAGAAAGAGAAGGTGGAGGAATAAATTGGGAGTTCAGGATTTGCAGATACAAATTACCATATATAAAATAGATTTAAACAGCAAGGTCCTACTGTATAGCACAGGGAACTACATTTGATACTTTGCAATGGCCTATAGTGAAAAAGAATATGAAAAGGAATATACGTACATAAAACTGAATCACTATGCTCTACACCAGAAATTAACACAACATTGTAAAAAAACCGACTATACTTCAATTAAAAAAAAAAGACAATGACTTTTACGATAAAAATAAATGCCTTCTTCACCAAGGCATCTATTGCCCTGTGAATACGTATACACAGCAGCAATAGATTAGATGAAGAATTTAGAAATGTGCCCAATATGGTTAACTTAAAACACCGTAGTATCTACTCTACCAGCTTTCCAGATCTTAATATCCACTTTAGTTTTTCATTCTTATTTATCAAGGAGAACCTCAAACATACACAAAAATAGAGTAGCATGAGGAACCTCCATTTACCCATCACCCAGCCTCAATGACCTTCAAACGTTGGCCAATCATTTGATGCCGTACCCACACCCCCAACCACCTTGCCCCTTCAGTATTAAATTGAAGCAAATCCCAGATACCATAACATTTCATCCACAGATGTTTCAGTATGAATCTCTAAAAGATAAGGACCCTTCTTTTCTTAAACATAACCATACTACCATTATCACATCTGAAAAAAAAGAATTAAGTCCTCAATATTGTCAAATATACTAGTGTTCAGTCTTCCAAATGCCTCATAAATGTCATAATTTTCATTGCTTATTTTAAAATCAGGTTTCAAATAAGGTAGTTACATGGTAGTTGCTGCTCTGCCTTTTATGTTGCTTCATATTGTGAGGGTCTTCCTCCGTCTCTTTTTTTTTCAAATTTATTTCATAAAGCAAATTAGGTTTTAAAATAAAGAACTATAGGAAATAACAACAAAAAAATAAAATAAAATAACAAGTGTGGATGAGGGTGTGTAGAAACCAGAGCCTCACACACATAAAATGGTGCAACCCCTTTGGAAAACAGTCTGGCTGTTCTGTTCCCCAAAAGGTCAAATACACTTACCATAGTCCTCAGCATCTACACTCCTAGATACACATATCCACAAGGAAAGACAGGACTATACAAACTTGTACATAAATGCTTGTAACATTATTTACAATGGCTAAAACATTTTAAGGTGATGATGCCCAGCTTATCTATTTTTCCTTTGCCCCTGGATTTGCCTGCCCTGAGGGAACTTGCACGCCTGCCTCAGGAGACAAGGTATTTCTTCTCCTCTAAGGCTCTGACCCTGACGTGCAAACAGACCTCGTAGAGGAAAGTGGATGAAGCCACTGGGTCTTGGAAAAAAGAGTCAAACAATGGACCAAATGTCCTGGTAGAAACAGGAAAGCTAAACTCCCTGTGCTCTGCAATAGGAAGGAATGGGAAACTCTCCGAAAAAGTCCTGTTTAGGGTGTGCTCTGCTTAGTGGGCAAGGGTGTCTGTCACCTCCATAGAGAATCTGCCTTTGCCTTTTCCAGCTGAATCTTCAGGGGGCTATCGGAGTCTGTCTCCTATCAGCTGTCACCAATGGATCCATAAATACTGTAAAATAAAATCTAGAATAATACTGCCACCTCATAATTTAAGAATATCTATTCTCTCAACGTCATGACATAATGAATGCAAGAAAGCCACAAATTTGCCAAGGAACTTTTCTTTCACACGAGTTTATTTCAGCAAAGGCTCGCTAGCATCCCAGGGGAGAGAGGAATGGAGCCACAAAACAAAGCAAAACCATGCACTGCTCACAATACAGACCGTTGCAGAGTAAAAGCATTTGTTAGAGAAGGAACACGCTGGGGAGAGAAGTTAATAAGAAACTGCAGAAGAAAAATGTAAAAATTCCTGAAAGTATTTCAAAAGAATCTCTCCATTGTGTAACCAGTATCGCGAGGACAATTTCACTGCCGCTGCCCCAGAAATAATAATACGGCTTCCATTAGCTCTGTATTCACTCCATCCTGTGCCCGCACGAAGCCTCTTACATCTTTTGCCTCATTTCATCTTCAACTGCCACCAAAGTGACTAGGGAGATCTTCAAAGCTCTCCTGAACTTCCTCCTCTGCCTGGGAGCTCTGAAGCTCTCTAACTCCTCCCAGTTCTGGCAGGTACAAGAGAGGTGGGGTGTCTTTTAAGCCAATCTCCACAAAAAAGGTTCATGTTTTTTCAATACAATTCCAGTGATTTTCCAGATGATTAATTCATCCACACAAACATTTCCTGAGTATCTACTGTCTTCTAGAGACTCTTCTAGGCACTCAGGTTACAAAAATAAAAGATGTGGTACTCCACCCTAAGACAGTGAAGACAACAGAGAGACTCGATGGAACAGAGAGTGGTGCGGCAGCTCGGGAGAAGGGGTGTCCAGGAAGAATTCCTGGAGGAGGTGACACTTAAGCTGAACTTTAAAGGCTGATTAGAAGTGAAAAAGAAAGGGAAAAAGCACGTGAGGTACAAGAACAGCATGTCAAAGGCACAGAAACAGGACAGCTGTGGGTCCCTTTTGTCCACTCCCACCCCTTGCAGACCACCTTCATTTTCACCTGAAACTGATTCGAACTGTCTATTAACTCCATGCCCCCGTGTGCACGTGCACCTGACTCTTACTGGCAGCAGAGGGCGGAAGAGGCCCGCAGACACGCCAGAGAGTGTGCCTTTCTGACAAGCCCCCGCGTGACGGTCCAAGAGGTGCTTTCAGCAGTGAGTGCTCGCAACAGCGCTTTTCATCCTATCTCAGGGGGAAGACCTTGTTTTCAAACTGACCATCCACCACGGACCAACGCTTTCAGAAAATGAAATAAAAATGAATGATGAGAAAAGTGAAAGCTTAAGAAGACATACAAAACAGAAGTCCCAACTTTGTGTCATTGGACTCGGTAAATGTAACACGAACCTAGCAAATGACACGGGTCAGCTGCGCCCTCCCCGCATCTCCTCTTGCGCCCACAACTCCAACTGCAGAAGCACAAGAAATCATGGCTGCTCAGAAATAGGTCTAATTTGCATCAACAGAGATGGATCTGGAGATCCTCATTCTAAGGGAAGTTAGCCAGGAAGAGAAAGATAGATACCATATGACATCACTCATATGTGGAATCTAAAAAAAAAAAAAAAGAAGACACAAATGCACTTATCTATAAAACAGAAACAAACTCACAGACATAGAAAACAAACTTATGGTTACTGGGGAGAAAGGGGGTGGGAAGGGATAAATTGGGAGTCTGAGATTTGCAAATATTAACTATTATATATAAAACAGACAAACAAGTTTCTTCTGTGTAGCACAGGGAACTATATTCAATAACTTGTAGTAACCTATAATGAAAAAGAATATGAAAAGAAACACATGTATGTAAATGTATGACTGAAACATTATGCTGGACACCAGAAACTGACACATTGTAAACTGAGTGTACTTCAATTAAAAATAAATAAATAAATGAAGAAGGGGAAAAAAACCCCCAAAAAACTAGGTCTAACTTCCACTGTTAGATTTTTATGCCAAAGAAGATGTACTAGAAGAATGCAAAGAGTCTGCTTTGGGGCTTCGTGAATATATCCCCACTAAAATGGGAAAAGTGGGTGAAAAACAGCTCTCAAAGCAAAGAGGTGCAAACCTCTGACTACGTACCTGGCCACTCTTCCCCGAAGATCTCCCAGACCAGAGAGCTGACGCATCTCCAGGGTCTTTAAGGCAGAATTCGTTCCGTAGCTGATGTTGTCCCGGGCACGGATCTGCTCCTGAAGGACCTGGGCGACACACAAAAACACTAACGGAGTGAGGCGGAGAGCATAGCTCAAGTGGTGGAGCGCATGCTTAGCATGCGGAAGGTCCTGGGTTCAACCCCCAGTACCTCCTCCGAATATAAATAAACCTGATTACCTCCCCTCTCCACCAAAATAAAATAATTAAACAATACAATAATAACAACACGAACGGAGTCATTTGAGAATCCACCTGCTGCCACAGAAGCATTTTAGACTTTTGGCAAAAATGAGAATGTTTAACTCCTTTCATAAGAGGCTTCTTTTTTGACGGTCACCTGATACACACATATATGGAGAACCAGGGGCTTACAAAGAGAGATCTCAGAGATCACACCCAGACCAAGGCCCTTAATTTACCAAGAAAAACACTTGAGACTCAGATGTCTGATTTGGTGCTTGTAATATTATGTTTCATCTTACCTAATGTTAACATCGCTACTGTACTTTATACATAATAAAGCAAATTCTTGCTTGGTCTAACTGTACACCAGGCACCGTTCTAAGTGTTTTAGGTTTGTTAACCCATTTAATCCTCACAACATCCTATGGAGGAGGTACCATTATTATCCCCATTTCACAGGTGAGGAGGTCTCTAGGTGGTCGAGTAAGTTGCCCAAAGCCAAGGTCAGTATGAATGGAGCTGGACCTGCACCAGGGAGTCTGGCTTCACAGACCGCGCGCTCCGTCATGACACTACATTGCTTTGCATTTCCATCTGTCCTTCCAGCTCACTTTAGATTTACAACTTAGTTGCTTTCTATTGTTTCCTTTCTCCTTTTCCTTACTTTGACTGGTGTCATCAGATCAGCCTTCACTGCCTTTCCTCCTCTTGTGACCCGGGGAATGTTCTGGGACACCGCTGGCCCACGAATGGCTTCCGTCCCTTTCCCAAAGCTCACAACCATCAGCCCGTCTACTCAAGCTCCAGCCCTGCACAGCAACCCCTCTCCTCCACACCAGACACTCACACCCACCCCTACCTTCTCCCTCGCAGTCTCTCTCTTTGTATTTGGTGCTGTCTTGGCACTTCTACTTTGTCTTATGGGCAACTAATTCAATTCATGAAAGTCACCATCCTTGCCTCTAGTTCCTCTACTGACTTTTAAAAATAATAAGTTCAAGGAAGGAATATCATGTTGTGCCCAGATCTCCTTAAGGAGTCTGTCTTGGTCAGTTGGGGCTGTTATAACAAAATATGGCAGACTGAGGGACTTATAAACAGCCCACATTTCTTTCCTGCAGCTCTGAAGGCTAGGAAGTCTGACCTGGATGCCAGCATGGTCACATTCTATGCGGGCTCCCTTCCTGGCCTGCAGACTTCTCACTGTGTCTTCCCATGGGGGGAAGGAGGAAGCTCTGGTCTCTCCTGTTCTTCCTGTAAGGGCCCTAATCCCATCATAAGGGCCTCGCCCTTATGACCTCATCCTAAACCTAATTACCCCCCAAAGGCCCCACCTCTAAATACCATCACCTTGGGGATTAAAGCTTCAACATATGAATTTGTTTGGGGGGTGCAGGGGACACACACATTCAGTCCGTAACATGCCCTAATTATATTTCCACTCAAGGTCCACCTGTTTCCTGTTTCGTCCGGGTCTGTTCAAAGGGCTGTGCTCATTCTTCCTCTCTGACTGCTGGGCCCCTTCAGGTGAGATGTTTCTTTTCATTCTTTGCTCACTGGAGTGAGATTAAGAAGGTGGTCCTGGGTGAAGCGGAAGGAGCTTATGAGCTGGAGGTGCAGCCAGTGAGAGCGTGAGAACCGGCGTCCAGCAGAGGCGCCAGGAGGAAGCTGCTCTGTGTCCTGCTCTCCGCAGCCCTCCAGGCCTGGGGCACGGGGGACACAGCCCAGCATCACAGCCCCTCCTCGCCTGCCTTCATCTCTTTGTGGGTAGGAGACCGGCTCAGTCACAGGGGCCGAGGCAGTCAGACTGGCCTTCCCTCTCTGATCTCTCTGCTGGCTCCCCTGGGCCCTCCTGCCTGCCTATCCCAGCTGCTCAGGAAGGTGGCACTGGAGTTGGAAACAGGGAGGAAGGCACCCTAAGCCACCCCTGTCCCTTTACCTCCTGCACCAACCTAGGGGTTTAAAGATACATTCATGTGGAGCTATTTGTTACTACTCATTTTCAGAAATTTGATGACTTACTGACATTTTGCAGTCCAACTTGCAAATGAACAGGAAAGCCCTTCTGGACATTATAACTATGCTTCCATAAATTATTTCTGTGTTCCCTTCCCTTCCCTTCCATATTTTTAAGTATAACACACATGAAGAAAAGTGCACTTATCTTTTAATAGGATTTTCAAACCTCCTGATAAAAAGCAGAAATTAGGCATGTGAGGATTCTGTGTTTTCTCTATTGGAAACCTGGCTGGCGCCACTATAGATAGAGTGATGCTGACAGTGACAGTAAAAAAAATATTTCACTGAAAGGAATTTGGAACCACTAGACCTATTTGTTATCTGCTGTAGTTTCCAGCTTTTTCTGAATGAACCTGCTCTGAGGGAAGAATAGAAGAAACCAAACCAGTCACAATCACCTGTGAATGGTAAAACATTAGTCATGGGAGCAGATTCTTGCAAGAAAACTTGAGATCTGACTAATCTGGTTCTGACACTCTCCCACTGATGAAAAGGTGCTGGTGTGCACTGTCTCTTCTAGTAGGAAATAACACTTAGTACTTGCAGTTAATAGAAAGTCATACTTAGTATTCTGTAGCGGTGCTTCACATCTTAGTTTATAATAAGGCGGAAGACCATGGGTTCTCAGACATCTTTGGGGTGTGTAAGGACCCCGGGGGGGCTTGCTAAACATACAGGTTCCTGGGCCCCACTCCCAGAGAACCAAAGTGAGGGAAAGGCCCAGAAAGGCAGATAGACGGTCATGGTCCCCAGAACACTCCTGGAGAAACACTGCATTAGACACTGTAGAAAAGACAGAGGAAGCAGCAGCGAGGGTGTAGCTCAAGTGGTAGGGCACATGCTTAGCATGCGTGAGGTCCTGGGTTCAATCCCCAGTACCTCCTCTAAAAATAAATAAGCAGACCTAATTACCTCTCCCCACCTAAAAATAAAAAAGACAAAGGCTCTAACCACTTGTTTTGTTTGAGCTGTTTCTCAATCAAAAAATCACTAAGCAAAGAACATGACTAGCAATTCACAGAAGAGGTGCTAAAAATAAACAACACATTTCTGAAAAGGTTCAACCTTTCTATAAGAAAGGAACAGGAAATAAAAACCATACCATTATAATGCAACCTAAAACTGCTCTAAAAAAAAATTAAGCCTGTTTTAAATCAAACCATTTTCATCTACTCAAGAAGCAAATATTTCTAATTTATAGAATTAAAATGCATATCAAAAATGAAAAAAGCACAGGTGGCCCTTCCAGATACAGCTTTTCCAGAGCATGATGTTTCAAAAAGCATTCACCATGTTCATAACCTTTGACCCAGTAATTCTAACTCTTGAAATTAATATTAAAGGAAATCATGAGAAAAATGACAAAAATGAACACACAAAGGTATCGTCATAATGTGATGCACATACCACGTATTTTACAAGGTATCAACACCGCACATTATTATGCAACCAGTAACAGGTTCATGGAGAGCTATTAAAAACAGGGAAAATGTGTACAGTTTAACATCAAGCAAAAAGGGAGGCTACAAAACTGATACACAGCAGGATTCCAGCTGTGTATAAGGTAGGTAAGAAATAATACTAGAACATTAACATTTGGCTTATCTCTAGGGTTAGATTATGGTTGATTCCTCTTTTTTGTATTTTCCACAATGAGCTTTTATTACTTTTATAACCAAAAAAAAAAAAAGCGTGTGTGTGTGTATGTGTTTTAATGCTAAGAAATAAGAAAAGCCCATTTAACTCAGAATTTTTATGCAGCTGAATAAGATACTGTATTAGAATTGCCTTCTTTGAATAACACAGAAGAGAATTATTTCTGAGCTTAGCACAATATTCACGTTACTGAAAAGTTATGTGAAAACAGAAGGCATTAGAGCGCTAACTATTTAAAGGAATTCTGTGATGAAGCCTTAGAAAAAGTCCCACTGTAAGGCCAGAAATGCTTCTTAGTTTGTCATTTTGTAACAATACATCATCAGGATGTATTTACTTTAAAAAGGTTACAACTCTAAGTATATCTTCAACTCTCCATTATTGCCAATTCAGTGCAAGAAACTCTTTTCTGCTTGCCTACTATGTGCTGTGCACCAGGCCTGCCATCAGGAAGCTCAGTTGCAGGTAAGACCACAGGGTGTTAAGAGTGTGGCCTAAATCCACACGAGCAGAGAGGAGAAACCAGTCACCTTAGAAAAAGGGATGTCCCGAGTCTTCAGTTATTCTTCCTAAGATGGGGCCGGTCTTTAAAGAAGCTCCCTTCCCAAGGGCAGCAGACAGCGGCGCCCGGGGAGGGGGGGGGGCTCACGGCGCTCCACCTGTCCCGCCATTTATGCGAAGGCGGTGAGGACCCAAGTGCTGGGACGCCACCCGCCCAGGCAGGCTAGGGCTGCCCGGAAAGGACCGGGAAGAAACAGCCTTCCATGTTCCTCCTGCTTCAGCTCTGCACAGATCTGTGAGGACTTGGAAATGAAAAGTGTAACTCCAGCATCACTGGAGAAGGGCCCAGCTCCAGGAGGGCAGGGCCTCGTAAGACTGTATCTCCTTTCGTGGCTTTTTCATCTTCACACTAGGACTTAAACCTCCTCCAGAGATCCAGCCTCATGTATCAGATTCCCTTTTCGGCCTTTCCACCTGGATATCCACCGAGGCCCCAAAACTTGCCAAGTCCTAAATGGAGGTCTCTCTCCTCCTAACTTGGAGGAGGTCCTATCAGCTCCACCTCCAGAGCAGATCCAGAATCGACGCCCTTCTCTCCACCCTCACCCTGACTCCAGCATCCAAGCCACCTCGACGCCTGTCTCCCAGCCCCAGTCTTGCTTCCCCACATCTCTTCTCCACCCAGCAGCTGGAGTGATCTCTGTGAAACACAGAGCAGTCTGTAAGCAACACGAGGGCAAGGGTTTTCAATCTGTTTTGTTCCCTGGTGTGTCCCCAGCACCAAAACTATGAATGAATTATTTAAATTCTCTTGCTTAAAATTAAATAATGGTTTCCCATCACCTCCCCCACCCCGGCCCATGACACCCCAGTCCCACTGGTCCTCTGTCTGCTCCCCCAACACGCCAAGTTTCTTTTGCCTGATGGCCTTGTGGAACCTGCGGTTCTTTCTGGAGTGTTCTTTTCCCGTGAGTCTCCTCCCCCCACCTCACCGCCTTGGCTTGGCTGCCCCCTCTGTCAGTCTCAGTTCACACATCACCTCACCCCCACCCCCTCTTCTTACAAGAGCCACTCAATCACTCTACATCGTATCATCTTACCAGAGCCCTTGACTCAGGCTACTTAGGGTTTATTCCTGTAAACTCCACTAGAGTGTGCAGCAGCCTAAAAGCAGGGCCTGGTACTCCTGGGTCAGTGCCTCGGACAAGGCCTGGCTCCCAGCAGGTAGCTAAGTAATTATCAGTCACTTCAGCTCTGAGTTCCCGGATCTGATCTTTCACACTGAAGGCCCAGAGAGTCTAGCTCGTTGGTGCCTGAGGTGATCAGGCCCTCAAAGATGGAGGCAGACAAACTAAAATGTATTAGATCTGGGGAAAAGGGGTGGGAAGGGATAAATTCGGGAGTTTGAGATTTACAAATGTTAGCCACTATATATAAAAATAGATTTTTAAAAAAGTTTCTCCTGTATAGCACAGGGAACTATGTTCAATATCTTGTAACAACCTTTAACGAAAAATAATATGAAAACAAATATATGTATGTATGTGCATGCCTGGGTTATTGTGCTGTCCACCAGAAACTGACACATTGTAACTGATTGCACTTCAGTAAGGAGAAAAAAATGTATTAAGAGACAAGGGCAGACACCAAAATACCAACTGGTTACTTTACATTGAAACACCTCTACCACATGTTCAGAACGAAACAAATACTCGAATTCCATTCAGTTCACTGCCTTCCGCCCCTAAAGTCAAGCTGCATGACAAGCCACATCTAGTGGATAGAGTTAAAAAAAAATGAGTTTGGACAGTTAATTATACATCAACTTGACTGGGCCATGGGATGCCCCGACAGCTGGATAAACATTGTTTCTGAGGGTGTCTGTGAGGGTGATTCCAGAAGAGAGTAACAGTTGAACTGGCGAACTTAGTAAAGCAGAAGGCTCGCCCCAACGTGGGGACCGTCATCCAATCCACTGAGTGTGACCACAGAAACAACAGGAGAAGGAAGGTGGAATTCGCTCGCTGCCTGACTGAGCTGGGACACTGATCTTTTCCGGCCCTCGGCGCCCCTGGGTCTTAGGTCTTCAGACCTGGCCTGGAATCCACACTGCTGGCTGGCTCTCTGGCTCACGGACCTTGCAACTACACCACCGGCTTCCCTGGTTCTCCAGTTTGCAGGTGGTAGATGGACTTCTCAGTCTCCATGATCATGAACCAACAGCTTATAATGAATATATCCTATGGGTTCTATTTCTTTGTAGACCACTGACTAATACAGGTGATTACCATCAAAGGCCCTCTGCTAATATACGTGTCCCAGTGGGGCGAGATCACGCAGCAGCAGGCTGAAATTTACCTTCTTTGGTAAATATATGAAGTCCAATAGCCAAGGCTCTCTCCTTGTTGACAGTGCTAGACTCACACTGAACCAGGTTCCCGTCAGTCCACCCAATTAAACACTAAATCATTTTCCACACCTCAGCTGTGACGTGCTAGTAAGGCCCAACTCTGCACTCATCACTTGAGTTCAGAAAACTCTTCAATAGCCCCGTGGCAAATTATTAGACTAGAAAATTACGTATAATCTAGTCAATTAGATGAAGGCTTGATACATTTTTCCATTTCCCAACTAGGTCAAAGCCAACACCCTAAGCCAGCAGGACATTATGAAGCCTGGGCACACGGAAACCAGGGGAAGTTCTGCAGATTCTAACCAGCCAGGTAGCAGACCCCACTATCTGGCCCCCCAAAGGCCAAAGACACAGTGAAAGCCCCAAAGCGACATGGGGGCCCCAACCACTTCCCTGAGCCATCAAACTGGCACAAAAGGGAAAGCTTACCGCCAACAAAAGGGCCGTGGGCTGCTTACCAGGCTTGGTTCCCACGGAAGGACTGGTGAGATTTAAATCAAAGACAGTAAGGACAACCCAGGCATGTATAATTCACAGCTGACTACATTACCTCTTCTGAATTTATAATGACGACAATTTGTGGAAAGTCTCTGAGGAATAAATAATCGATAACACACTCCATACAGCACGGCACACTGCCAGTGGAGACAATGAGTTGGGATGTATTAAAACAATAGATTCTTTCATTCAACATTTATCAAGCACCTACTATAGACTAGTACACACAAGTCATCTGTTTCGACACGAGACTCAGCTGACAGAATACGGGAAATAATTACAGGGCTCTCAAAGAGCCAAGGACCTCGGAGCCTTTGATTATGAAAGATTTCTTGAGCTCCTACAATGTGCTAGACACCATGCTAGGTGCTAAAAACAGAAAAATTAAGACTCAGCTCTAGCTCTTGAGGATGACATAGGTTAGCGGTTTGACAATATATTTCACTTTTCTTCCTGTGTATAACTGTGTGCAGAGCCATGTGACAGAAAATCATAAAGATTTACTGAGGCAAATTTACTGCGATGTAGTATCTCCATCTGACTGGATCGATCGGGGCCTGGAGTGAGCTTTCATGTTGAGAATGGTTTCAGTTTTAGCTTTATAATACAAAATCACCTGCAGGGACAGGTTTTTACAAAACAGATACCCAGTAAAATTTTACTGAGTGAACTGAAAAATAAACCAGTAACAAAAATAATTTAAAAACCAGGCAATTTACAGAAGAAATTCATTAAGAATTTACAGATAACAAGTACACCTTTCATATCATTTGAATACAACTTGAATAGCTTCACATCTCTTTGCTTTAAATATGCCAATTGTCTTTGCATAGTACCTACTCTCTCAATTTTATGTTGCTTATAAATAAAGACTTCCTTTTAGTACTTTTAAAGATTTTCATTTACATCGTGATTTCATTTTAACAGTGTTTGGCTACAACGTGGCAATTCTGACATCTCATCAAGCATTTCAATTTTGGTTATGTTTGAGTAAACATGCTTAGGGCTCATAATTTATATAAAACTTTGTAATTAGAGTTTCACATAGGAGTCTATCAAATTTCCAAACTTCCTTCTGTTACTCTATGATGATAAATAGTTATTCCCAGTTACAAAAAAGTAAATGCTTATATATGCAAAGTAAATTTTTTACCCAAAGTAGATTTTACTCAGTTTTCTCTCTCTGCAACAGAAATCATCTATTCATTTGCAAACTGCACACTCCAAAAACACATGTAAATGGAAGAGAGCTGTCTGGTTAAGGGAAGAACAATCATTACACAAAATGTGTTTCAGATGGAAAAACAGCAGAACTGAAATTACTTTAAAACTCACTGCACTGTAAATTATTTAAAAATCATCTTAAACACACATTAATGAAAAATCATGTCAAAAACACTTTTTAAAAAAAAATAATTAGCAAAAGCCTAAATGACTAACAACTATGGATTCCTAGGTATGTTTGCTATTAACTCTAATTATCTAACAGTTCAGTGAACTCACACCAAAGGAATGAGGGAATGGGGGAGAACTCAGTGAGAACTAAAACTGTAATTACCTACTTTCATGAAGAAATTCTTTCTGAAGGGGTAGAAATACTCAGAAAGCAAATAACAACTGGATAGCACCGCCTCTCACATTTAGAGCTGGTTACCTAAGATCGGGGTTTTAGAGGAGCTTCCGAGAGGCAGAGTAGAAAAGAGAAAGGAGCATATTTTTAGAGTGTAACACTCGGGGTTTAGTCTCAGCACTGCCATTTCCTGGCCTTAAGATCTCAGAAGTCTCTTCACTTCCCTGAAGGGCTCTAAAGGCCTCATGTGAAAAGGGCACAGTTTGCAGAAATGACCTCAGGGTCTCTTCTGGTTTCTTTCTGCTACCAGAAGACCTGCAGAGGGATTCGCTCTGAATCGGGCATTTGTTCACTTGATAAACGTTCACAGCATTTTGCTCCAGACACTGTGCTGGACAATGCAAAGATGAGTGAGGCCAGGGTCCTTTCTGAAGGGCTCACAATCTATCAAGGGATGCAGACTTGTACAGAGACAAGGTCAGTCTCACTCAGTAAATGCTAGGGGACCAGTGGCAAGTGCTGGCTGCCCAGGATCCAATGAGGGAAAAAGAACTGGGGCCAGGGAGGAAGTGGTAGAGAGGGCTTCCTAGAGTGAAGGAACTATTGGAACAGCACTGAGGACACAGATGAAGTCAGAAATTATATACCTGAAATGGTTCCAATCATTGGATTGGTACCAGAGTTTTCTAAGGGTAGAGTTACACTCTCTGCTTTTACGTGAGGACAGTAATGTGGAAAAGACTGTCTCCAGTCTGTAGTCTGTCCACCACCCACATAAGCAAAGAGAACCCAGCTGAGCACCCAAAGGGAAATGCCGGACATGGAACGAACGGGGGAGGCGACACTATTTTCTAACATGAAACATACGTGTGTCTGCATTTTTTATGACACACTTCTTGCCACTGGTTGAGGGAACAGGAAGCTTGAGAATCATTATTTATTCCCAGTCGCCTGGGTATTTCTCTCTCTCCCTCTCTAGAGTTGAGTGCAGCAGGGCTCTCGGCCCCCTGATATATCTGTAATTCTTTTCAAAATGGAAAAGTTTAAGCTGGGGTTCTTCAATTTTGTGTAAGTGCCAACTTGGGGTTGCCAAGTTATTCAGCCTCTGGGATAAAATTGCTTTAGCACTCAAATGTAAAACTGGAAAGATCATTCTAAATATAGACACCACCTTCCAAAAACAAGTAAATTATCTACAGCAATCTCTTAAGCCTTCCGACATCACTAGAGTTCCTTGGTTGCTAACAATTGAATCTGACTCTGGCCAACTTAGGTGGAAAGTTTGGAATTTATTGGAAGGAAACAGGGCAGAAGTGCACACACAATCAACAGGGCAGCAGAACAGTGGTTTCCAGGGGCTGAGTTATTGATTAATGGGAACAGAGTTTCTGTTTGGGATGATCAAAAAGTTCTGGGAATCGACGGTGGTGATGGTTGAATACAACACTGTGAATGTAATTAGTGTCAATGAATTGCATGCTTTAAAACGGTTAAAATGAGAACTGGCCCACCACAATAAAAAAAACTCATTTTAAAAAATGGGCAGAAGACTTGAGTCAGCATTTCACCAAAGAAGACACACGAATGACTAATAAGGATCTGAAAAAGTGCCCCATATCACTAGTCATTAGGGGAATACAAATTAATAGCACTATGAAACACCACTACATGTTCACTACGATGACTATAATCAAAAAGGCGGATAACAGCAAGTGTTGGTGAGGATGCAGAGAGACTGAAACGCTGACACATTGCTGGTGGGACTGTAAAATGGTGTAGCCACTTTGGAAAATTGTCTGGCTATGTGTTAAAACGTTAAACATAAGCTTACTGCAAGGACCAGCAATTGTACTCCTAGTAATTTACCCAGGAGAAATGAAAATATATCTCCGCGCAAAGACGCGGACACAAGTGTTCAGAGCAGCTTTATTCACAATAGCTAACAGCTGGAAACAATCCAAATGTCCATCAGCTAATGCCTGGATGAACAGAATGCTGTATACCCATAGAATAGGACACTAGTTAGACACGGAAAGAAACGAAATAGTGATACACACTGGAACACGGCTGAACCTCAGAAAGATTACGCTAAGTGAAAGAAGCCAGATGCGAAGGACTTCATGTTGTAAGATTCCATGTATATGAAAAGACAAATTATTTATAGGGACAGAAAGCAGATTAGCGGTTCCCTGGGTCTGGGATGGAAGAAGGGATTAACTGTGAACAGGCTTATATAAATTTGGGGATTGACCGGAATGTCCTACAACTGAATTGTGTTAATGGTTGCATAATTCTATTAATTTGCTAAAAATCACTGAATTGTACACTTAGAACGGGTGGCTTTTTGCAGATTTTAAAATGTAAAAACTCAATGAAACTGTTAAAATACATACATACATACATACATACATACATACATACATACATACATACAAATCTGACACTGAAAAATAATGAGTCTTACTTTCAGGAAGCAGTACAATCAAAATACCATCTTGATGACCTGAGACAAAGAGTTTCCTTATTTCAGCTACATGTCTCTTGTTCATACACTGTAACATTACAAGTGAAGGATACTGACATTGGTCAGCGATGGAAGCCCACGCCCTAAATGATCTTAAGCTTTCTGAATTAAATTCCGTGGTCCCTGTGTTTGCTCAGCAAATAGCAGTAAATTTACACACTCTAAAAATAGACAACATCAGCCTTTTATTGGGCTCATTTCAAAGAAAAATAAGCAATAAAAGGGAGTCTGAGAAGCAATTCAAATCCCTAGACTGAGTAATAAACTGTGTTATATATAATAATTGTGAACTAGAAACGTTTAATCTGAAGCAGCAAAGGCTGACCTAGTAATTGATTTAATAGCTGTCCTCAGTGATGTGAAGGGTTTTACAGGGAAACTGACTGGTTCTTCTCTCTTTCCATTGAGACCCCGGCAAAACAAAGCGATTTGATAATGAGCAAGGCACACTGAGACTAAACATAATAAACACCGACAGTAACTGCTATCAAATACTGGAATACGTTTAACTAGGATGTGTTTGTCCGAGCTGTTTCCTTGGCGATCCCTAAGACTAGCCCAGACAGGCGGCTCCAGTCTGCCTGGGAGCCCGGACTCAGAGGAGCCCACCTCGGGACGCTGAGCGGGTCTGCGGGGAAGGGACCGCCGCCCCCCTGACCTGCAGGCGCCTTACCTCGATATCCCGATTAAGCTGCTTCACGATGGCGGTTATGTTCCTGATGTGCTCCTCCAAGAAAAGCCTGGCCAAGCGGTCGCCTCCCCCTTTGTTCTGCATTTTCTGCAAGCTGCTGACAATGTCGTCTTTAATCCGGAAGGCGTGCTCCACGAGGGCGGCCGTGGTTTTCTCGTGGCAGAGGATCCGATCCTCCAGTTGCTCCACTAGGCTCACGGACGAGTAGGGTGCCATGGTCAGGGACTGGCTGTGTCGGGGCATAGTCCGAACTCGCCTGCGGAAGGGAGCCCCCCATCACCAGGGTTGTCAAGTGGGAGAAAGTCATTTTTAAAGCCAGATTCAAGACTTCCCAGAGAAGGAAAGGCCAACTACCTACCCCGACATAAGCTAAATGGGATGTGAGGCAGGGTTTCTGCCCCAAAGGGTCTGCTTCGTGAGCCAGGCAGCATCTTTAAACAATGGCACCCAGAGAGTTAAGCGTGCTGGTAGCAGGCTTCATGACCTCCCAAAGCAAGAGGCTGGAGGACCAACCAGGCTGATTGACAGATTCTCCTGACCTGCCCTCCTCCTCCCTCCCCCTAAAGCAGTGATAACAAACTCAAATGCCTACAAGGATCAGGCAGGTGACATAAACGAGTGAAGCACACCACGTGGGGTACAATAGGGAGTGGTGGGGACTTTGGAGAACTGGAAAGGGCATTCCTCAATTAAAGGGAGCCACAATTCTGCTCCACCCCTGAGGGACCATCTGGGAATGTAGGTCCATTTTAACAGACCAGATGATATTTCAAGAGTCAGGAAATCCAGGCTTGCATGTAAAATCATCTGATTTTTTAAATGTTAACAACTCATTTCAAAAGTCTTTAAGATGATCCAGGCCAAAACACAATGAACTTCTATGAGCCAATTTTGGCCTATGGACTTCCAATTTGCAACTTCTGATTTAAGAAGCGTTTTAGCAGAGATATCAGCCCTGAGCCTCTAGAGGTACGTTATACTATTGACCAGAAGTACAACTGAAGGGCTCCCATGACTCTCCATCTGTCACGGTCACTGAGTGGTCCACAGTATTCCACACGCTGGAAGCTGGAGAGGGGACAACGGCACCACTCTTGCCCTGGAAAAAGTCACTCTTGATAATGTAACATTTGCAAGGCTTCATTTATAATGACCATCACACCCACTAGCAGCCCTTATGGAATTGGTGGAAAGAAAAAGTATACCTTAGATGCATATTTTCCATATATTATACCTTTCCTCAGTGACAAGAGAAGGAAATACAGTGCTCCGTTGGGCCATTTTCTTTTTAATAATTCACATCTGTAAAAAAAAAAAGTATTAAATTATTAAACAGTTTATAGTTAGAACCTAAATGACTGCTAAAGCTTATTATTAAGTTACTAAGGAGATCAAAAATTATGCTGACATGCTGATCAATTATATTATTGAATATCTTATATCTTATATATGACATAAACAGAAAATGTTTCCAAATAAGAAGAAAAGAATCAAGCATCAAAATGCTTCTGAATGTAATGCCACTTAGCCTTGCTGGACAGATCAACAAGGGCCATCAAATGGAGCTTCCTGAAGTTTCCTCACACCGTAATCTGCATCTCAAGCTTGAGAAACTGCTTTTATAAAAACAAGACAGTTTCTTCAAGAAGCTTATTCAGTATTGTACTTCTCCGTAGAAATGTACGGGAAACCACCTTAGTTAATTTGATCTCAGCCAATTTAGTAAATCCCACAGCAAATTAAGAGCACTTATTTTTAAATTAATCTTAATCAAACAATGTGTGATAAATGGGATCTGATTTGGGGGAACTTATCTATCCATGAAGAGAAGGAGAATGATAGTCTTCGTTAAAACTTTAAAACTGTATTGCAAGACACAACCATTCATATTACACCATCCATATATAAGGCACACTGGATCATCACAATGCATTAGAAAGCTGAACAAAACTGGAAGGTTTTAAAAGTATTTCATTACCTAGGTTTCTCAGTACTGCTGTTAACTGCCTTAAAACAATGAATGCCTAGTAACTGTGACCTGATTCAGTAATTAGTTCTCATTTAGATGCTGGATTCAGAAAGCATTTCTGATTAAACTATTATTTTGGCATCAACTATCCAGTGTGTTATTTTTAGAGTTTCAAAATGTGAACATTCCACTTTCTTAGACAAAGAACTTTGAATTTAAACAAATTACATTTAAGAAAAAAAATGATTCATGCCAAACAAGCTACGACACCAAAGGAGATATCAGAGATAATAATTTCTGCCATTTAGATTACATAAAATTAGGCGAGTGTGAGAGATGTTAATGTTGAGAATCACAGAATCTGTACAGTTTTAAAGCTGCAAAGTAGCTTAGTCGAGATACTAATCTATAGAGTAACCCAACCTAAAAAACACTTATTTGGCATCTATTATGTAGCCAAATAACCTAAATAAGTAAGACAAAAATCCCCTTCCTCAAGGGCTTCACAGCCTACAGAGAAAGGCAGACAGCTAAGCCATCAAGCAACAATGGGGTAAGTGGCTAACTAACCACATGAACAAAAACACACGGGGAGAAAACACTGGAAAAGGCAGATTCACTTCCATGTTCATTGCAGCATTGTTTACACAGTAGAATACTATTTGGCCGTGAAAAAGAACGAACTCTTGCCATTGGCAACCACTTGTCATTTGGACCTTGAGGGCATTATGCTAAGAAATAAGTCAGACAATGAAAGACAAATACTGTATGATCTCACATATAATCTAAATCTTAAACAAAAAACCCACCAAGCTCACAGATACAGAAAACAGAATGATGATGGTCAGAGGCAGGTATTGGGGAGTGGGCAAAATGGGTGAAGGGGGTCAAAGGTACTAACTTCCAGCTATGAAATAAATAAGTCATAGGGATATAATGTCAGCATGGTGACTATATTAATAATACTGTACTGCATATTTGAAAGTCCTGAATAAATCTTATAAGTTCTCATCACACACAAAATTTTATAACTATCTGTGCTGACAGATGTCAACTAAACTTATTGTGATCATTTTGCAATATACACAAATGTTGAATCATTACGTTGTATCTCTGAAACCAATATAATGCTCTAGGTCAATTATACCTCAATTTAAAAAATCTAATATTAAAAAAAAGACACAGGAAGGGAAAAAGGAGAGGGATTTGTGTGTGTGTGTGTGTGTTTTTTCTGGGTGGCAACTAGGTCAGGCAAGAACTGATGAGAATGAGCAGGCTCTCCCAAAGGAGAGAACAGAGAGGGTGTGCCACATCTTCTGTCCTCTACATGCCAGCACCACCTCTGCTTTCATTACTCTCAACACATTCTGGCCTCCCCACCTCTGCAGCTTAGTTCCTGGCCACTCTGTACCGTAGCCACCTTCTCTGGTCAACTCTAACCCTGCCCACGGACAGCCCACCCACCACTGTCCTCGAGCTGTCAGGCTCTTTGCTGCCATCCTGCCCGCGCCTGTGTGCTCCCTCGGAAACACCCTTCCTACCTCTGCCTGCCTAGGAAACTCACATCCATCCTGCAAGGCCCCACCAGCCCCTCACGTCAGTAAAACGGCTCCCTCTCGTGTATTCTTCAGCTCTTTATGCTACAACTTCTTATGCTCTATTATTTTTAGCTGTTGGGTAGTCTGTCTCCCCTCCTAAACTATATGCTCCATGAGGGCATGTTTCAAATCTTAATGCACGCCGAGCTGACCTAGGAGATTCCACACTATGAGAGCATGACTAGTGTTGCAGCATCAGAAACTGCAGCTTATTGTAATTGGCTTATTGTCTTTATTTGACACGAGAGAATGTGGTTTAGTTGAAAGGGCAGTTCTTTACTGAGAATGCATCCCAAACATTAGCCACTGAATACATTATCTGTGAACAAATGGAGACATCTGGAAGGCCCTTTTCGGAAGGTCATTTCATCCACCTGGAATTGTCCCGCCTGAGAAGCCCAGCCACATCCCCTTTCTCAAAAAGGAGCCTAGCCACCACTCATTGTCTGAGATTGCTTTTCAGTAACAAATCTGCCAGTAACAAACCAAGCACTATGCCTTCCCTGTGACAGTAAATGTCACATGGCATGAATCCTCCATGCACACCGAGGTCTGCTCAGAATTAGTGCCCTTTTCATGAATGTGGTGGGCACATGTTTATCTGCTAAGTCTCTTGGTTGGTTAGCATCATGATTCTTTGCCAGAACAAGGGGATCTGGATTGTGAATGAATGCGGATTAAAAATAAAGAAGTCACTGGGTTAACTGACTTCTCAGAGATTGTTTCCAGATCTTCCCCTTGTCAGTTCTGGCTCACCGGCCTGAGCACATCAGCTCCTGTGTGTAACTCTGATCTCTGGCCCCATGAGTGTGTCCGCAGCATGACTAGGCAGGCCCAGGTCATGTACGTTTTTGATTGTGCCATGTTTCAGTGTTACAATACCCATCTCTAGTCGACGAGTTTAAAAAACTTGGGGGAAATCAAGGCAGGTAGGTAAAGCAGGGAGAGAAGAATTGAAAGGAATAAGAAAAAGCAAAATTACAATGCCCCAAATACGCAATACCTCAACAGAATCCGGGGATTCACAGAAGAGTAAAGAGAGATGCTATTATCTAAACCAAAATGCTTATTTCTGATTATGATGCTTCTGGGTTTATAGAGACACACATATATATTTTAATGACAAAAGGAGACATGAATGCCAACCAACGACTATATTTTTTATAAGTAAGATGAAACTGGGTAGAAATACCAGCAGTATCATTTTAATGTCAAATGACACAGGAGAAATTAAAATGACAATTTTTATGGAGAATTAAAATTTAGTGAGCTTTTCAGTTTACTATTAAAATACAGCGCTGATGTGTTCTGCTGAGTGTCAGTATAAAAAAAATAGGCAAACCATTTATGAATAAAGTGGTTGTAATTCGGTGGTGGAAAAAAAGCCAATTTCCTTATAGTTAAAAATAGTGAAAGGATGGAGGGCGGGGAACAGATGGAAGTGTGTCTAGGAAGGCAGGTGGGAGTGCTCTCTAACTGATCTCTGAGGCCAGGCTCCGGCTGGGACTCTGTCCTGGGGCAGCGAGGAGTGATCGGAGACAGGACAGTCAAGCGCAGTGAACGGCCAGCTGCTGCGAGAGCACCTCAGAAGCGAGAAGGGGTCACGGGGGTAGATGCTGGACCAGGGGTCCAGCCTGGGAGGGGCGGGATGGGGCCCGGGAGGGAGGAGGGGCTGAGGACTCCCCCAGAGCCTCTCGACTCCTTTCTCCCCATCACTGTGCAGGTCCTCTCACTTCCGTCTCACTGCCTCCTCTCTTTCGATTTTCTTGTTCTTTCCCTCCCATTCATCCCTCTCCATCCACCTTCCTTCGCTCTTTCTCTCTTAACTTCCCCTTTCCACCGTCCATTTTCCTTCCCTCTACTGCCTCTCCTTCCCCTCCTTGGCTCTCTCCCTTTCCACAACTACAGTCCAACATATTTTTCCATTCAGGAGGGCATGGTTGGAGAGTCAGGAAGAACCTTACTTGAATCCTGCCTTCCCAGCAAACCGTATGATGTTGGCGGGCTGGCCCCAGCTGGTCGGGTTGGGGATCACAGAACTCATGGTTGCTCTCTTCAGTGTTGACCCCGTGTTAGGGGCTCAAGCAGCGCATTTACAGGCATTGATTGAACTCATCCTCAGGACCGTTCCTAAAGGGACTGGTCTTATCACCCCCATTTAGCCCAAGGAAACTGAGACAGAAATGTGGAGCACCTGGCCTGACATCACCATTCAGGACGAAAGAGAGTAAGGAGCTGAGCCTAGGACCTCAGCCTCCTCATCAGCAGGCATCACCCCCAGGGAGGCTGTGGGGTACCCAGAACAGAGCCTGGCCTTGGGGGGCTGATATGCTTCCAGCAAGGGCTGGTCCTTCCCCTTCCCTGGCTCATGTCCCTTCAACACATCGGACAGAAAATACACCTGTTTTTAACAATGAAACTTTATATAAAAGGTTCGGCAAATAGTATTCATTTGTTGAAAGCGATATTATATTGGTGATTGCATGGGGTTAGTGGGGAAATTATTAGGCGCCTGCTATCACGCTTTCTTTTGGCCAAAGCTGTTCCTTCTGGCACCGACGTCTGTTGAGGTGACAGCTGGACTGAAGAAATGCTATTGTCACTTGTGTTTGTGAAACCAGAGCACATATGTGGAAAAAAAAAAACAAAACAATTTGCACCACACATGCTTTGTATCAAGAAATTTGGAACATTAAAAAAAAATTTTTTTTAAACTGAAAAATGCTTTTTGTGATTATAAAGTAATACAATATCAAAACTGAGGCTTGGAGTCGGGAGGGTATAGCTCAGTGGTGGAGCATGTGCTTAGCATGCATGAGGTCCTAGGTTCAATTCCCAGTATTTCCATTAAAATAAATAAATAAATACCTAATTATCTACCCCCTACCAAAAAAATAAAATAAAATTTAGGCTCTACATAAAGGCATAAAGAATAAGTTGAAAATCCCCACTCAGAAAGTGGTGTTTGTATCGATCTACTTTTTTTGAAGATCTCTCTTCGGGATACATATAATTTTCCTTTTTTGAAAAAAAAAAAAAAAACTCCTACTCTATGCTATGTGTACCCTGCATTTCCTAAATGACACTACATCATGAACGTTTTTCTGTCCATATATAAAGATGCCTATCACAATTCTTAACACCTACATAATATTCCATTAAATGGACGTAACATTGTTAGGCAGCCCCTTACTAATGGATAGTTACACTGAAATACTATTTACAATCAGGGTTTAGTTCAACTTTTTGGTCTCTTATTTCCTTACTTTCCTTCATTCTATGCAATGACGCAGGTACTATAAAAAGTCAACAGGACAGATTGCAAGCTACTTTCAGAACTGAAGTTAAGGTGAGACTCTGACAATGAAATCTAAAGACTCAAGAAGGGATGAACCCAGCAGATCTGTGAGAATGATCCCAGATACCACTGACAACTGAAACGAGGCAAACAGCCCCCACACTTGTGGTCACCGGCTCAGCATCAGTCTTTGGCTCTACACTGTGAGCCAAAGGGAGCTGTACTGTCCACAGTTCTAACCCAAGCGCCTGGCACATAGTAGCTGATCAAGAAACGTTTGCTGGGTGAACGAATCTCAAGGATAGATGACTGAAATGACGTCACTTCCTAACACCCGATTTAGTCAACTGAAATATATTCCAAGGACTGAGTGTGCAACCAGAAGGAGAGATGGTACACACAGCATGTCCACTATAGCAGAGTTTGGAGAGGCAAAATTTACCAGTGTTTCCAAGAACCTGAGAAATGGGGCAGGAGGAAGAACCCTGTTCTGGAGAGGGATGCATTAAGCACTCGTGGTCCAGTGGCGCTGGCTATGAGGAGACTCCTGCTCACTCTTCTTGCTGTGAGCCCACGCTCACCAAGCACCTCAGTTAGCTTCCTATGTGGACGTGCAAAAAGGTGGGAAATAAAAAGGAATCAGCAAGCCCCAGGCTAACTGCGAGCTACTTTTCTCCTGGTGAATTAATACACTGGCATTACGCCTCTGATGGGAACCAGACTTGGCTAATCAGTCTTCTGCAATCTGATGGTCTCTGACTGCCCTAACAGGGCTGAATGTTTAAGCCTATGACGCTGATACGCGGTGATTACAGCAAGGTACTTATTCAGAGGGCCAGAGGTTCTCCCGTAAGGCGGCCCCCACCTCCTCACCCCCTGGAATTCATACCTGTGTCACCCCTTCCCCCAAGCGTGGTTGGACCTGTGACTCACCTCTAACCAACAGGATACAGCAGACACCAGCCAAGTGGCATTCCCCTGGACTCGGTCAGCAGGGGCAGGCAGCTGGAATTCTGATACCAAATCACACAGGGTGTGGTTCTGCTTACTGGGAAGAGAGTATTTATTTCATAACCTAACTTTTAGGTCATTTAACAGATGTCTAAATGTTTCCTTGCTTAGAAAAATCTCCAAAAGATATTGTAGAAAGAATAAGAACTTTAGCACTTTTTTTTTTTTAATAACATTGGGTCTGTTTTGGCTGGTGGAAGCAAGTTATAAAATAAATCGAATTTGCTGCAAGAGATAAAAACACAAGAGATACCAATTTATCCCATCAGCTTGGCAGAAGTAAGGTAAGATCAAGCATAGCCTGGAATACACGTGGGCCAACAAGGACACCAGATGGGGTGTGCCATCAGCACCACCACTTTGGAGAGTGATCTCCAGTATCTCATAAAGCTAACGACGCACAACCCTCATGACCGAATAATTGTACTGCTAAGAAACACCCAGAAGCTTCTCACACATGACTGTTTACAACAGTACTTAAGGCAGTGTTGTTTCTAAGACCAAAAACGTGGGCAGAGACGGGGACCGAACACCTGAGGCAAATGGATGAATAGACTGTGATATATTCGTGCAATGAAAGAACAAACGGTTGTGGAAATAGATGGATTAAGAATTACAAGTCCCAACGTGAATGAATCTTACAGATATATTAAGTAAAACAGCAAGCTGATATAGCACAGGGAACTATATTCAATTTCTTGTAATAAAATATAATGGAAAAGAATCTGAAAAAATATGTGTGTGTATGTCTGTGTATAACTGAACTGCTTTGCTGTGCACCTGAAAGTAACATTGAAAATCGACTGCACTTCAGTTAAAAAAAAAAAAAAGGCCGCAAGGTGAAGAAGGGTATAAACACTATGATGACATTTTCATAAAGGTTTAAGCCATGCCAAATAATATGCCAAATTATAATATCTCAAGATGAAGGAAATGACAAACATCCAATTCAGGGAGATTTTCCTCTCTGAATGGGAGATAAAGTGGATCAGACAGAGGACGACGGGGGTTTCAACTAAACGTATGATGTTTTACTTCTTCAATTTATTTTTCACTACACCATTGAAAAGTAAAGAAAAAAATTGCTTCTTCCTGCCTCCACTTAAAAAAATAAAAAACAAATCTGTAAAGCCCACGAGCTTGAAGGGAGTCAAACTGTTAGACTCTCCAGGACATTGCATAGAACTCAGCCTTGCCCTACACATCCTGGGAGCATCAAATCAGAACCACGGAGCTACTACAATAGCTAATCCCCATCAAGTCGCTACCCTTGCACCTTCTTCCATACTCAGTATGCGATCTTACCTGGAGGCTAACATTTCTACCGATGGCTATTGGTTACATGTCCAACAGTAAAAGAGTACTTCATTCAGCCATGGCACAACCACTCGGAAGGATATGGAGAGCTATTTAAAATAATGGTTACAAAGAATATGAAGTAACATAGAAAATATTTATATGCTAGCTATAATGTATAGGTTTTTGTTCTTTTCTTAAATAAGAACAAGATTTGAAAATGGATTTTCAGTACTATATAGAACCACAACCAAGGGCTGGAAACAGAGCTTTGCCCCACGGCGGAACGAGAATTTAGGGGGTGCAAACATTTTATGAGTTTAGAGGACCCTGCAAATTTTTAAGCTCTACCCCTGCCACCTTCCTCTTCTCTACCTCCTCCTCCCCAAGGCGGGGAGCTCGCCCGACCCTGGACCAGCAGAGAAGGATGAGTCACCAAGGACACGGCGACCACCGCCCCTCTGAGTGCCCAGGCCACTCCTCACCTGCCTTCATCCCTCTCCCATCTGCCCACCACGGGCTCCTCTCTGCATGAGCGCTGGCTTCCTGGACTTGAGGCTACCTTTGATGCTTCCTCCCCCACCCCACCCCACCCTGGGCCGAATCTCTGGAATTGCTGTGTAGTGTGAAGAGGTGGTATCTGAGTAGATCATGTGTTTTCAGTCAAAGGAGGAGGAAGAGGACTGTGCAGCTGAGGCCAGGGATGACTAAATTCCAAAGCCAAAGTATCCAGATTGATAAGAAGGTCAAAGAAGGACCACTGATAATAGCAGGAGCTTTCCATAAATTAATGACGGGGCTCAGATTGGGGGATTGCCTCCGAATTACGTGCAAAGAAAATGAAACGGCACATATCTGTCTCCTTCTTAATAGGCAGCTTCCCTCTCCCTGCATCTGGCCAGAATTTTTGAGAATAGATGTGCCATCCTTACAAGAACATATACTAGCACTAGGCTATTTGGGGATGTAGATGGCATTATGGTTATGAGGTGGATCTGGGAGAAATCTGGGTAAGTCACCAAAGGAGGGAACGTATGGCCTTATACAGCCTCCAAGGACGTTGGGCATTCTCACACCTCCTCGGACACATCAGGTCAATGGCCAGCGACGCTCACCTGACACACCCTGGCATGTTTTTCAATAGTATTACCTCAGCAACCCAGAAATCCCTCAGCCATCCTGGAGAGAGTGTAGCAGGAATTCCAATCCTAGGACTACTATTGTAATAATATTTTTTTTCTGGGTTCAATCCCCAGTACCTCCTCTAAAAAACAAATACATAAACCTAATTACCCCCCCCCCAAACAAACCAAAAACATACACACACACACACACACACACACACACACATATTTAAACAGTAGAATAAATCAAAATATAAATAGTGGTACTGGGTACATTTTTATTCCATTTTCCCTTATTTTGAAAATACTTTAACAAGTGTGGTATTTTCACAATGACAAAAATGTAAATAAAAACTTCTCAAAGAATAGACCAATGAGAAAAAAAGCGAAAAAAAAAAAAAAAAGAAAGAAAACAAAATATTGCCCATTTTCAGCTACAAAAACCAAAGGGATATGGCTGATTCTTGGTTTAAAAGATGATGTGGTCCAGGTAAAATAAGTTTGCTGTTAATTTTCTTTTTTACTGTGGTTAAAAACATACAACATAAAGCAGACCATCTTAAACATTTGTAAGGACACGGCACAGTGTTAACTATATGCACACTGCTGTGCAGCGGATCTCTAGAACTTTTTCAGCTTCCAAAACTGAAACTCTGTAGCGACAGAACAACTTCTGGTTTGCTCATTTTTACCCATTTCCCGTGGGCACATAACGAGGCTTGAGCCAGAACCCTTGCTGAAGCCCTCATGGAGCCCTGCATTGCCCAAGTTACCAGGCATCCTCTCCACCTCCACGCCAGCACATTCACAAGGGGAATTCTGATGGGGCTAGAAAGGTGAAGGGTGTCTGTACTTCTGACCCATGAAAAATGAACTTCAAAATGCTCAAAACATTCACGGTGGCCTTGCAGTCAGGGTAGGGACTGCTGCAGAACTGATGGGATCCCATACATCTGCCACATACGTGTGGCCTCTGACAGATCCAGACGGAGCCATAAGTGGACATCGGGACCCCTGGAACCCAAGCAAGGGCCACCGATGTCGCTCTGATCCACGCTCCACAGCTCGGAGTGATGCTAACGGTTTTAGGAGAACCCCTGCAAAAACAGATTGGTTTCTGTTCCCATCTATTAATAACAGCTATTTTGAAACGCTGTTTAAATCTTCTATTGTTATTTGAACTTTTCATGGATTATGTCTCCCCAGCTGAGCTGCTCTAGGGCAGCAGGGACTACGTACCACGTGAATCTGTAACTCCCCTGAGCCCAGCACGCTGCCCCTTCGCACACACTCATAAACATGTGTTCATTTGCCTGTTTTTCTAATTTGGTAGGGACCATCATTTTAATGATTTAGTGGCTCTGCCCAAATGACATATCGATTGCTGACTCGGGGCCCCTTCCGGCTGGGAGCTCGGCAGATGGCTCCGCGCCCTCACCCCTGCCCGCACCCACACCAGAAGGGAGCTCATAGAACTTTTAGGGTGTTTTATTATGATCAACAGCTATTTTCGGCTACTTCTCTTTCTAGCATTAGAGAAGACACATTATCAAATGTTAAAAAGGGAATCTGCCAAATGCACCAGCTAGAACAGCAAAAGTATTATTAAAAATCGGTGTAAACTCTCTCGCTCCTAAACTGCCTACACCCCCGATGCATCAAGGATCACATGGAGGAGGGGCGGCATGACTTTGTATCCTCACGCAGACAGAATGCTAGTCGTGACTCTTCGGTTCTACCTGATAACAAATCTCTGGCTGAAAAGCTAAGGATTTGGGCTTGGAAGAAAGAGCCAGCCTCCAGTCTCTGCCCTTTCCCTCGTCCACAGCGGGAAGGGGCTGGACTCCTCTGCAGAATGTGGCAGGCTATGAGAGACTCTTATCTGGAGTAACGACTTGAGTTCAGCACATTAATTTTGTAACTATTTGAGAGAGAGCAGGGGAGGAGGATTCCTGAGCTCTTTCAGAGATAATTAAAAACGGGGGCAAAAGAAATCTGAAACAAATAAAAAACAAGCTGAAGGCATCAGGGGTTTCTGAATAACATCTTCCCGGTTAAACAATTTTAAGAATTCCATATTGAAAAAGCAACTCCACTCACTCTCTCCCACACAAAATGGGGCTTGTTATTTAAGCCCCATTCGGCTAAGCAGCAGAACCTCCTGCCTTCACTTCTATAGCTACTCCGTCCAGAGAAGATGTCATCTTCACAAAAGCAGCCTTGGGAGGGAAAAGAGGCTGACCAGCCGCCAGCAAGTGCAGGCACATGTCAAGGAGGGGCACCACTGTTGTTCCTCAACCACTCACCACCTGAAAATCTGACTGCTGACTTCAAGCAGCCACTGCGCCTTAACAGACACTGATAACTTCAGGTCTTTTGATGTTCGTCCACCAGCATGTTCCCGGTTACTTTCCCGCTGTAGCAAAGAGATAATCAAAGAAGCCATTTCCTTATCACTAATAACTACATTTGTCCAATACCAGGAACTACTGAGCGGTGGTCGGGGGAAATCAACAAAAGCCCACCGAGCCATGCAAAGCCACAGTTTGATCCTTTTCCACCTGCTTTTATATTAAAAACCTATGGAATGCGAAACCACATCCAAGGAGTCAAAAAATACAATAATCAATCTAGGGGGAGGGAGAAGAGTTCTTAAGAGAAAGGAGCAGACAGGAAGAGGGAAATAAGGAAGAGGAGGAAGAGTGTAGGGAGCCCGGAGGGAGGAAGGCAGGGCTGACTGACGGAACACAGGAGAGTCGGCGAGACCACGGAGAGGAAAGAACAGGTGGTTCGAGGGCTCCAAGGAGGATGTGAGCCGGAGAAACTGCTCCTCACACATTCAGCTGCTCACTTGGGGTGTGAAGAAATAGACGGGCCATTTTTATTATGCTATGTTAGATTTCTCTACTCTTTTTTTTTTTTGAACCGAATACACCCTTTCTCTGTGTTGACATGTTTACGCAAAGTTACGATGTCACGGGTGGAGAGAGGGGGATCATTTATCCACTTACAACCGGGAAATACCTTTGCGAATTACCTATCGCTTTGCTAACAGGCCCTATTGGGAACTAACACCCACCTGCCTCTTGGAGTAAACCATGGGTCCCATACCCACCAGACAACTCTAAGGTCAGCCTGTGTGTTTGCTTACTGATTTTAATCAAGTACTTTAGTCCAGTCAACAAATATTCATTGAACCTCTGCAGTGCTGAATAAGACACAGCCCTTGCACCCAGGAGCTTCAATTCAATAGGGAAACAGAACAGACAGGCCAACCATGCAGGGGTAGAAAGGCTGGTTCGGCCCCATGGTGGTCCACGCCAGGCCTTGCCTCCCTTTGGGCAGGGGGAGGATCTGTTTGAACTGGGCTGTCAGGAAAAGCAGTTGAGAAGCAGGCATTTGAGTGGATCAAAGAGCTGAGTTAAGTCAACACAAGGCAGCATGAGAAGAGGTGGAGGGGGACAGAGCAGAGGAAGCACTGACCAGCGAAAATTACCACGCACACGGGTTCCTGTTGGTAAGTCATGATAAACAGTCTCCAAGACCATGTGCAGAGGCCTTGAATCCATGACAGTCCGAAACAAGCAGGAATGGAAAGGAAGGGACGAATCGAGGGAGACTGTGCAGGGAACAGTGCGACCCTCAACAACCCACTGGATGTGGGGACGTGAAGAGGAGAAAAGTCAGAATAACCCAAGAGAGCAAAAGCAGGTCACAGAGAGGTTGATGACCGCACAGAGACCACCACAAGTGCACCAAGGGGGACACGCCGCCTCCCCTGTGAGGTGCCTCCCGGGAGATGGAGAACCTGGATCTACCATGAGAAAACTCCAGACAAACCCAAGTTAAAGGGTATCCACAAAATAACCTGCCTCATCACCCTTCAAGTGTCAAGGTCACGAAAGACAAAGACTAAAGGAAGCGGCCACGTAGGACAACGCAGCCCAAGATTCTGGACTAGATCCTGGACCAGGAAGAGACTTTGAAAAAAAAAAAAAAGATTTTTTTCCCCTTCTTTTGCTCTAAAGGACATTATTAGGACTAGGACTTGGTAGCACTTGAAGAAGGTGTGTAGATAAAAGTACAGAATCAATTTACTGATGTTGACGCTTGTTATGCCAGAAAGCAGCCCTGTGTTTTTAGGAAGTACACACAGAAGTGTTTGAGGGGGAAGGCAAAGGGGCTTCTTATCTACAACTCACTGTTAGGGTTCAGGAAGAATTACCACATAGGTCCATGCATACACGTGCATGCGTGTGGCGCACATGTGTAGAGAGAGGATGCCAGAGGAGGAAAAAGCAAGTGTGGGGAATGGTTATTATTTATAGAATTTGGATGAGAGGTATTTAGAAACTATTTAAATTATTCTCACAACTCTTCTATAAGTCTGAATTATTTCAAAACAAAAAGTTAAAAAGGGAAAAAAGGGATTAAGGAAGCTGGGATGAAGAGCTGTTTAGAAACAAAATAGCTGGGCTCCAGGGTATTAAATTCTGAATGGAATTTCGGAGAGAAGGGTGGGCTGGAAATGTAGGTTTGTAGGTGTTGGGTGGAGGGTGTTACTGAGCAAAATCTGGGTAAAAGTGGGACTTGAAGGCAGACAGCTGGAGGTCCTCTCTCAGTTCTAATCCTTAACAACCAGTGACAATAGCAATCACTTTAGTTATTCTCATTTCTCAGGTTTTTCACCTACTAAGAGCAGTGATCAGACTATGGCCTCACAGAGGCAGAGCGAGGATTAAAGGACACGTGAACCACGATGCCCACTGAGGCACATTAACCACTAGCTGGCTCAGAGATGGGGGTGATGCAAGGAGAAGAGAGGAGGCCAGGAGAGGAAGAGGAAAAGGCCCAGGACAGGATCCCATGGAATGCCACATCCAGAAATCAGGAGGAAAAAGGAGACAAGTGAGGTCTGAGTTGGTCCTGGACAGACAGTGACATGGGGTGTGGAAGGAGAGAGTGGGGCGGTGGGGGGAGGGGGGTGGACCACTGGCAGCAGACACAGGACAGAGATCAAGAAAGAGGGAGATGGAGTAAAGGCTTCAGCTCGGCAACCTGGACACCTCTGCTGAGACCTACAGGACAGCAGTTTCAACAGAAAGGTGAGGGTGAGGCCAGAAGAAGTGAAGGGGCCGTCCCGGGGGGAAACCTGAGGACGGTTCAGCACAGAAGCGGAGTGTGTGTGTGTGTGTGCGCGTGTGTGTGTGTTGTGTGCATGCGGAGACAGAATGTCCGAGAAGGCATACTGCCCAATCCAATAGCCATCAACCCCAGGTGACTATTTGAATTGAATTTAACTTAGAATTAAGAAAAATTAGAAGTTTAGTTGCTCAGCCACACTAGCCACATTTCACATGCTCAGCAGTCACACCTGACTACTGGTGACGATGTGACTGCGAGTGACCACCACATTGGACAGCAGAGACATCAAATACTTCCATCACTGCACAGAGTCCTCGTGGACAGAGCTGCGACTCTAGCACAATTTCTGTTATTATGACAAGGATGACTCGAATATATGGAGGAGTGAGGGTTGGGGTAGAGTAAGGAGGGACCAAAGAAATGAGAGAAAGGGAGTAACAAAGGGAGCCAGGTCCCAGAAGAGGCAAGAAGGAAGGGGAAAAGTCCAGGGAATGCGGAGTGTGGAGTGCATGTGAGTTAATTTTGGGTGAGAGCTGGTAGAGATCTTCTTCCTCAGAGGAAGGAAATAAAGAAGGACAAAGATGAGGCAAGAAGGGGGGGGGGGGCAGGTGAGGAGGGTACAGTGGGAGCTTATACAAAAGCAGAGAGTGGTAAGCTCAGAAGTAGATCTCTGTAGTCTTGTCAGTGACAAAAGACTGGCTCCAGAAAGGAAACTGACTGGAAGTTTAGAGATTGGAAAAGGTTGGTATAACCTCTAAAGTAATGCAGCTGGGAGTTAATAAAAGATGGATTTTTTTTTTTTCACAGAAAAGCAAAACCTAGGTGAAATTAGAGCTAGCATAAATTTGCAGTGGAACCAATGCAAAAGTCTTTGTGATAACTTGGCAGATAACTTGGTAGACTGGGAGAAGGAAAATCAGATGATGAGGGTGATTCTGGATTGAGCGCTGGAATATGAGAAGTCCACATGTTAAGACAAAGGGTTCCGGGATTCCAGACAAAACCAAAATGGTTGGAACATATATATTCCAAGCAGAGGAACACAGCCATAGAGAGACTGGAAGGGGCGGTGATTAAGGGACCAGAGTTTTCAGTGATGGTTAGTCTGGTGCAGGAGGTGGAAAGAATCAGCTAAGCAAACTGACGTCCAAGTTCCAGATCTTGAAGTTGGAAACATTTCCATGACTAAACAAGTCCAAGAAGTGAGTGGCTGCAGTAAAGTGAGGCCCTAGAAGCTGATGCGGAAGACCATGAGGAACTTCAAGGTCAATGAATTAATAGAGCCTCAACATAAATGCCAAAGTCACTGATAAGAGACAAGACAGAGAAGAGAACCGAGCTAGTTGCTCATGTTTGTTTGCCTGTTTGTTTGTTAATTTTTTTGGACCATCAAGCACAGTAATTCCCAACCCTGGGTGTACATCAGAATCACCTGGTGAGCTCTAATTCCTCTCCCCATCCTCCCTTGCCTCCTCTTCCTTCTTCTTTCTGGGTTTGTTTTTAAAGTCAGGATTTTTGGTCTTGGCGACCTTGATGGTTCTAATTTGGTGTGTTTGGGAGAGTCTAAAGAGCCACACTTTTCAAAGTGCTCCGGGCGATTCTGCAGAGTCACCAGGTTCGGCAGGCACTGATTCAGAAGGAGGAGGGTAGGGGGCACAAGCAGACAGCACGACCTTTAGGAAGAAGACTGTTCGTGATGGGTTTATGGTTTGGAGGCAGCAGAGAAGCAAGTGGCAGCCCAATCAATCCCTGATCCCGTGAGATGGGAGAGGGTTGTTGTGAGTGAAGTTGTTCACTCAGGCTCTGGAGGCAGGAGAGGGCCAGGGGATGGACTCAGCCACAGCAAAATGAAAACACAGACATATGGCTGCAGGATGTAAGAAACAAGAGACTGAAAAGCAGGTTGGAGACACACAGGTTAGCTAGGCTCGCAGAGAGAGGAGGCTGAATAGTCTGTTAGTAAGGGTTCCAGGTATAATGAGATGTGACTCAGTAAAGGGCTTGTAGGGCTTAGTGGCTGGATTCTAGGGCAGTGAGGCTTTTTTCTATCTGAATGCTATCAGATTTCTAACACATAAACTATTAAAGATTATTAAACCCTCAGGTAAACAAGCTTGCAGAAGCTTATTCATTCACGTTGAAAAAAATCTCTCTTTCCAGAAAACCCACATTTTTATACTGATGAAATCAGACTGAAATGAGTACTAAGGGTTACCTTGGCGCAGAAAGCCAGAATGGGTAACTCCAGAAACCTGCCGGAGGCACAGGGCATTCCCTCCCTTTCCTCTCCCAGGAAGACGGAAGTTTATGAACTGAGAATACAGAAAGGGGCTCCAGCCAATGCTAAAACTAGAAGAGGTGACACAGCCTACTGGGACTTAAGAGCACTTCTCTCCCACTCCCTGCACCACCCCTCAACACAAACATGCACTCCAATGGGCAAATGCTATGGATGTTTCTCGGTAAAGAACATACTGACTTTCACACACCAAACTCTTATTAAATGTTTGCTCCTGCTTCGGAGAGAGCAGCACGTCTGTGGATTTGAATCATTCTAGCATTATTTCTGCTTATTTCTATGGAATAATTCCTGATACTGACATACACAGACTTTAAGATGAGGGTGTGAGCGCAGCAAGGCACACACGCACGCGCAGACACACACACACACACAACCTCGTGCATATTGAAGAAATGACTCACTTAATTTGCTGCTGCCTGCCACTACTGGGGTTTTGATTCTACCTGTTCAATTACAAAGTTTCCTATTAGATAGATTAACTACAGGAAAGAACTCAGGAGTCTTAACCCTGATTTTGTTCATGACTTTGGAGCACCTGGGCATCATGAGAAGCCACTCTCTGGACCAGCCACTGCTTTCTCTCCATAATCTTTCATAAAACCACAATCTATCTCACCACTTTGGGAGCCAATTAATGGAAACTCGATAGAATAAACATAGCTAACCCTTGTATGTTGTGTACCTGCAGTACTTGGGGTCCCTTCTCAGCTCACAGCACGACGGCACAACAGCATCTTGGAACTGCAAAGAACCCAAGCCCCTCCTTTTAAAGATGAGAAAGGGGTGGGGAGGGGGCAGAGAGGTTAATCTGCCCAAGGTCACTCAGCTCCGAGTGGTGGGACGGCTGATTTAGCACTGCCCCCTGGCAATGTGTGCACCACCCCTGCTCCCCCAAACAGTCCCTCGGGGTTTCTGCTGGTTTGCTAGCATGCAAGCTCCCCCGGCCCCCGCAAAAATGCAATGCCAGTTGCGCTCTGTGCCCAACTTCATCCCTTCGCGTCAGCATGCAGTTAACCCTCTCGCGGGCAGCAGGTCACATGGGCCACGCTCAGCTCTCTCTCCCCGAAGCCCGGTTCCCCGGCGGCCGCCCCAAGGTCACCAGCGGGCCCGGGGCGGAGAGTTCCCGCCGCGGAGGAGCGGAGGCGGCCGGGCGGGGGCCCGGGGCGCGGCACTCACCGGCGCGGGGGGCGGGCGCGCCGCGGCTGCCCGTGTCCATGCCGACGCGGTTGGGTGCGGCGGCCGCTGGCTCGGGCTGTGCGGGGAGCCCGGCTGCGGGCCCGCGCCGCGGGGAGCGCCGTCCAATCAGCGCGCGCCTGCCGCCTGGCCCGGCGCGCGGCCCGGCCGGGTTCGCGGCTCCAACGGGGCGCGAGCCGCCGCGCGCCGCCCGAGCCGCTTCCGGGCGCGTTGCCTGGACGCGGTTGCCGTGGCAGCCCGAGCTGGAGGCTTTCCCCGCGCCCGCGCCCAGCCCCGCGGCGCCGCCCCTCCTCCCTCCGCGTTCCCACACCCAAAATAGCCTCTCCTCCCGCTGCCGTTCCCCACCCAGCTCCAAGCCCAGCGGCTCGGAGTCGGCGGGCGGGGATTTCGCTTATTGGAAAATAAATCCCGCTGTAGGGCTGGTTGACTCGAAGGGAGAGGTGTTGAAATGGTGCCTGATTAAGATAATAGCCACGGTGGCTGCACTGTAATTCTCTTCAGAACCCTCACATCCCTTATTTACCAAACCTCTTTCCCACGAAAAGCGTTATCCTTCCCCACCCCCTTCCTAATTGGGGAGAAGTTATTTTTTGAAGCCACTGTCTGGGAAACAGCTTGCGCGTTGACGCCCCACGTGTGCAGGGAAACTAACCCTCGAGGCGGCCAAGTGTCAACGAATGTATCACCCTGACACCCGCCACTGGGGCCAAGGGTCGTGTCTCAAGGCAGCAGACACGACGCAAGAAAGAACTGCTACCACCCTCCTTCCTCCTCGCTTCTGCTTCATCCTTCTCCCAGGGAGTCCTGACTCTTTACACCCTCCTCCCAATTTGGATTCTGAGCAGGATGCACAAGCCGATGCACTCAGAATTTTGCTTCCTCTCCGTGGGCGGGATTTAAGCAGAGAGAGGGACCCCCACCTATGCCCGCCTCGCCGCCTCCGGGTCATACCTCTTTCGTGTCGCTAGTATTTACTCACTACAGGTGTTCCCCTCCCCGACCGGCTGCAACCTCTCCAACCCAGGGAAAGGAGCATGATTTGGTAGAAAGACCCTGGGCTGTGGAGTCAGGCTGAGCTGTTCTGCAATCCTCCCTCCAGCAGTTACTTCTGTGTGGTCTTGGATGTTGTGTTTCCATACCTGTACAACGGGATGACACCCCCAAGAAGGGTTAATGCATCCATAACGTTCAATGAACAATGTTTATTGGATGCTTGTCAAACGCTAGAAACTGTGCTTCGCGCTAATACACGATGTGAAGAAGAAAAAGACACGTGTCTCTGCTCTCAGAGAGCTTACAGCCTGAGACACATCAAAGAACCACAGACACGGAGGAGACTGTTATAGTGATAAGGAAAGTGCATGACCTTGAGAGCTGTGGTGTGGCGATCTCACCTAAGAGTATCCTTTTAACTCATCAATTTGTCTTTCCTTTTCCCCCTTAGATTCCCACTGCCTGGCACATGGTATGCACTCAGTAAATATAGATTGAATTGAATCTTATGTCATGGTGATAACAGTATCATTCAGTTTCCCTGACTTTCTGCCAATGAAAATATATTTGAAACATACATAACTCACCGCTATGTCTGGAAGGATGTGCAGGTCTTCCCGGAAAGTACTCATTCAAACCCAGAGCCCATCATCAAGAATCCCAAGAAAGGCTGAAAATGTTTCTCTCAGGTCCCCACTGGATTGCCTTCTAGTGTGTAAGGTGTGCATCTCAGACGGGCACAGGAAAGTCCCCTCTGCCTCACTGCCCCTCCCTGCTTACAATTCCACTCTCTCCCCTGTTCCCGGCTCCATCCTGCCACACCCTTGATTCAGAGGCTGCAGGGCACCCATCCCTGGCTTCCTAGGAGAGTGGCAGTGATCCTTATAATCCTCAGAGTAGAGCATCCATACAATAAAGGAAACTCCCTCCTGCTACCTCTGCTGCTTCAAAGCGTACTTTGTGCTGCACCTGCGACAAGACTCCATCACTCTCAAGGGCAGAGAAGAAGAGGGCGTGGTAAGTGAGGGGCCCTTGCTACATAGAAATACACCATTTTTTTCCAGCTGGCTGTGATTTCTTTTTTAAAAATTATATCAATTAACATGAACAGAATCCAAAATTTTACAAGCTTCATTAATAAGAAGACAAATAATAGTAGAGCTTTCAAATTCTGAATTCTTCAATAGAAATCCTGAAGTTTCACAGTAGCCTTAAATTAGACCCACGACTTCCCACTTCTGACCTTTTTTGCCCCCGTTCATGTGACATGTTTTGAATCCTGAGGAGACAAAATTTACTGCACAATGATTTAAGCCTCCTTTTTTTCCAACTCAAACTATTTCTGTATGATAAATTTGAAAGAACTATCTGTTTTTCCAGAATTGTTGGATTGTGACTCACTACAGAAAATGGATTTTTTTTGCATTACTTTAATTAAAAAGCTATGATTTATCACAGATTATTTTATATTGGCAAAAATGACCAAAATAAGTTTCATCAAAGAGAGCAATTTTATAAACTTTATGGTTGGCAATACTATTCGCCAACCAGTCATTAAATACAAATAATTGGTGCAGTATATTGTGCTAGACACTGTGGAGATTTTTTTTTAATTTTTTAAAAAAAATTTTGGGAGAGGTAATTTGATTGATTGATTGATTTTAATGGACGTACTGAGGATTGAACCCAGGACCTCCTGCCTGTGAGGCATGCACTCTGCCACTGAGCTGTACTCCCCCCACCCCACCCTGGGAATTTTTTTTACAGTGATTTATGGCACAGCTGAGTTCTAGTCCTTGGTGGTGTCTCGGCACTACCAATAGTCATGAACATATGATGTACAGGGTATCTCTGAGGCCAACAGGCAGGCTTACCTAGGTCAAGGTGAAGGGATTGTGTAGGTCAAAAGTGGTATTTGTAAAAAGGCTGGAAAGCAGTTAGGCTGAGACTGTGCTAAGCCCTGCAGGATGATTGTGGGTTAGCATTTTATTTTGTATTCAGCAATTCTCAACCCAAGCTTGTAACTCAGTGGAGTGTTAAGATCTACAGTCTTCCTTACCAATAACAGAGCATCAAAGATCAACCCACGAGGAGTGGTCATATACAAGAACCAGAAATAGGAAGCGGTTTCCCACAAAGGGAACAATGAGGAAGAACCAGAGACATTAGGGATAACATCTGAGGAGCCCCAGGTGGAAAGTTGCAAGGTGACAAGTCCCAAAGAAGTCAAGAAAATTTGGTGAATAGAAGATCGCTGGTGAGCTTCTTGGGTATTTTTGAGTTATCAGACTGCTGTGGGTTAAGAAAAGACTGGGTGCCAGAAAAATGCAAGGGCAGGTGTGGGTCACTCTCTAGAGAAGATTGGCAGTGCAGGAACGGGGCGAGACAAGGTCAATAGAGAAGTTTTTAGTGCTGAGTGAACATTTTCAAGATAGGAGAAAACAGTCTGCATTTATATGTACTGTTTGAGTTGTGAAGAAATGAAGAGCGTAATACATCATTCTGCACTGACCAGCTCAATCTAAATTCTGCCTCTAATTTCATCATCACCATATCCATTTCCTTTTTAAAAATCTCTCATCAGTGAGGGGATTGCCAAGATGGCAGGGTAGATGGATGCTGTGTTCACCCTCCACAAATACAACAAAAGCTACATCTACAAACAGAACAATTCACACAAAGTACCTACTGAACTTTGGCAGACTATCTCTTACTATCAGAACTACAAGGAGAATCCTCACAAAACTGGACGGAAACAAGTTTCTACTGTATAGCACAGGGAACTATATTCCATACCTTGTAGTAACCTATAATGACAAAGAATATGAAAAGGAACATATGCATGAGTATGCAAGATGGAAACATTATGCTGTACACCAGAAATTGACACAACATTGTAAACTGACTATACTTCAATTAAAAAAGAAAGAAAGAAAGAAATCTTTCATCAAATAAGAAACATCTTACGTTGAACAAAGATGGGGCTCAGACCTTGGGACATTATTCTCTAAATAACCAATTAAAAACTTGCATTAACAACCAGTTAGCATAATATGTGTTATTCTTCATGGTTTTTCTTTGTTGATAAGAGTAACATCTTCAAGTCATGGAAGTCCCTTGTTTTTCTCTTTCATAAGTAAAAATAATGGATTTTTCATATGTTTTGAGTGAACTGTAATTGACTTATCTATTTCTGTTAATAATTTCCTTCCTTGTGTTGACTAATTCTCTCAAATATTGTGTTTTGCTTATGAATTTGTTGGTGTCTATCCATCTCGCAAGGATTTTTAAAAGTAATTATAATAAAGGCACAACCAGCAGGGAAGCATAAAATATTGGAAGATTCTCCCCAGCAGTGCTAACCTAGGAAGTGTCATCTGTGCCTTAACTTGGATGACTGCTGGTGTACATAGGAGGACAGAGGAAGCCTGGGTGTGTGGTCGTGTGGTGCTATGGCTTGTCCATACAACTGAGACCTAACATGACACTGCTCACCAGAGAGTGAGATCTGGACTAAAGGAGGATTTATCCAAAGAGTTTATGGCCACAAGTTCTAGAATAACTTTATAATAAAACTGCTTCATCCAAAACCCACTTCACAGAAACAGACTCACAGACATGGAAAATAAACCTATGGTTACTAGCGGGGAAAGGAAGGGATAAATTTGCAGACACTAACTACTATATATAAAATAGATAAACAAGTTTCTACTGTAGAGCACAGGGACCTATATTCAATATCTTATAGTAACCTATAATGAAAAAGAATATGAAAACAAATACACGTATGTATATATATGATTAAAACATTATGCTGGACACCAGAAATTGATATAACATTATAAACTGACTATCCTTCAAAAGTTAAAAAAAAAAGTTCAGTGACAGAAGGAGCATTATAGAAAAATTCCATTGCACTTTGATTTTGGAAAATGTTTCTTTTCAATAATTTTCAGAAAATAGGCCAAATAGATACTGTACAGACTTTAAGTGGTTCTGAAGTTTCATCCTCCAATAGCTCAGTTCAGTTTAGCTGAGCAAACATTCATGTCCATTTACCGTGTACTGACCAGTCAGGACACCTCAGTTTAGACAGCGGGACCCCACAGAAGCTGATGGTTTGTTTTAGCTACCCTACCAAGTCACACATTGCTGGACAGTGACCCGCACAGGTAAGAGAATTTAAAAAATTTCATTTGGGTTCAACAACAAAGAAGAAATGTTAAAACCCACCACATGACAATACACACCACGTACACGTCACACGGTGCCATGCAAGGCCACATTTGAGCAAGGCGAAGAAAAAATCAGGACTATTGCTCCTGTCCTTACTGAAAATTTGGATGTTTTATTCATCTTGGATTTTTTGCATTAATTTTGATTTTTAACAGTATTGCATTAAAACATTATTTAGGTTCATTACTGAGTTTTTTAAGCACCCCCTGAAATTTTGCACTTGAGATGAGTGCCTTACTCGCCTCACCTTGACCCTGGCCCCAGTGCTGTGATAGCCAATGTTTATGTGTTAGGCACAAGGCTAAATGCTTTACCTATTACAGCATTTAATTTATTCCTTGCAACAGTCTGTGAGTAAAACTGAGGTTTAAAGACATTACTATAGCTTGTCCAAGCCCCACAGCTGTTCAGCACTAGACTGAAGGAATACACAGGTAGAGACTATGGAAGCTCCATTTGCATGGAGGTATTGGATCATTCATCCATAATTCAGATCTCGGCAGATATAAGTAATGTGTGAAAAGGCAGTTATTGTGTCTGATGTATAGCGGATAGCTAGGAAGAGTCCCGTGAGGGTTTGTAAATAAGCAGATTTCTAACAGAGAGACAAACTTTCATCATGAAGAGATATTTGACAGGGCTGGTAGATCAATAAATGAATTGTTGACAATCTTGATTAGTGCGTGGGGTTTTCAGATGTTGGTCGTTGACGTTCTCATATTTGAAATATGACAATGACTTTTCGTGTCATTGGCCATGGTTAGATTTCATGTAAGAATAAAGACATGAGAGGGGGAGGCTGTAACTCAGTGGTAGAGCGCATGCTTAGCATACACAAGGTTCTGGGTTCAATCCTCAGTACCTCCTCCGAAAATAATAGGTAAACTTAACTACCTTCCCCCCGCCAAAATAAAATAAATAAATAAAACAGTGATGACATGTATAGTGTAAAATGTAAGTACCGTTTTTGTAGTATGGTGGAATTTGAACCTGGGCACTTCTGATGCCACCTTCCAATGACTGCATGAGACTAGGACGGAAAAACATATCACAGGCCTATTCAGTGGGTGAAGTGTGCGGCATAGTGTGACCTGAATAAAAGTTGTTTCCTTCCCCGCAGGACTGCACACATCAAAGAATATGAATAGTAACATATAAAAGATTTTACTTTGGGGAGAGCAAATTAATTTTAACACTCTATCTGTTTTCTTACACCTTCACCCAGGTTGATACTGGCAAAGAGTGAAGGTTTAGTGTAATTTTCCAAATAAACCTGATAAAAGAATCTTTAGTCTGAACTAGACAGAGCCAAAACTGTTTTGGGATTTGAGCATCTTCTTAAATAATAAAACTGAAGTAAGTTCTTTATGAGTGCATGCTTGCTAGCAAAAGGTATACAGAGTGATATTTTAAGTCTTAAATTAATAGACAATATACATTCAATATACATTGAAATTAATATTATGCTGTTGTTCTTTTTTTACTGAAGTATATTCAGTTACAATGTGTCAATTTCTGGTGCACAGCACAATGTCCCAGTCGTGTGTGTGTGTGTGTGTGTGTGTGTGTGTGTATTCGTTTTCATACAGTTGCTCTTAAAAAAGAAATATCAAGTATAATCCTTTGTTTCCTCTCCAGCAGTTGGATACACCTGAATTGTTTTCATGTACTTTTAGCAGATTTCCCAAGGCAATGTGAACAAGTTTTAGAATTTTCTATCAGGAGCCATAGCCCGCCCCCCGACTATAGTCATGCAGTAGACTTAAATAAATTTCTGTTCCCCTTAGAATCATAAATTGTAAATCTGACACATTCTTGAAGCTGCAAACTGTTGGCATGTACTTCGGCTAGTTACTTAACCTCCCTTTGACTCACTTCCATCATCTGTAAAATGGGGGTAATGTAGTGCCTACTTCATTGGGTTCTCATGGAGGTCAAAGGCACTAACTTATGTAAAAAAATTTACAATACCATTTTAGTTACTATTTTAATATTATTTACTGTATCTAGTATCATATAAATTTTATTATTGCTATTTTCTCCCAGGAGCCAATCAGAAGAGTGGAGGACTAATTAATGTTGGCTCAACTGCTTTATCTTACACATGCAGACAGAATTTGGTAATTAATCTGGCTGACTCACTCCTCACATTATTACTGACGTTGCTTGTCTTGGAACAAGTCTAAGTGTCCTTCTGGCGTCAGCCACACCCCAAACCATCCTTTCCCTTGCATGAAGTTATTAACGTCCTAGTCAAATGGACGTACAGGTCCCAACATCCTTGATCTTTTTCGGCTGCAGCTGACACAAATTCCAAAGTCCCTTTTCTCTAAGAACAATGAGTGAGATTGTCATATTTTGGCTTCTATCTTATTTATCTGAATTCTTCCTGCCCCACCTGTATGATTCAACCAAAGTACCCACCCAGGCTCTTCAAAAGGGAAAGAAGCCTATGTATTTGGTGCTGTGGGCAAGGTGCGGATGGCATCACCAGCCCATCCTCCTTCCTCCTACGGCCCGTTGAAGTCATTCTGCTCACAGTGGACATCTCTAAGGATGAATGTAGCCAGCGATGACTGAAGAATCAGTGACTACCCTCACCCCCAAGAACGCCAGATAATTACCTGGTCCCTGCTTTCAGCTGTTTGGTTGAGTCTCCTGAACAGTAAAGTAGGATTTCAAAGCATCACCAGAACAAGGAAGACTTTTACCTCCCTAACCGTACCACCACCTGACCTGGGTTCTACCCTCTGAGGTTCTTTTCTCCACCTGCCTACCCTGTTCTAAGCAACAGAAGTGGACGTGGCGCATTCCTGACTAGTATCTTGGCCCAAGTCTCTTACATCAGAAGTTAGGGCTGAGCTTTTCCTGGCTTATATTCTCCCAAATCTAGTCAGAAAAGTGAACAGCTAATTAATATTGGTTTGACTATTTTATTTTGGTAATTTCAGTACTCAAAAGTCAGAACATCTTTTTTTTGGATAGGTTACAGTGACAAATACAGAATTCATGCTAATTCACTGTAAGTTTAAAACATAAGCATATCCAGTATCTAACCTTCATAGAATCAGTTTGGCATTTCTCTTTTTAAGGAAGCATCTACCCTTTTTTCCAAGGGGAGAAAATAATAATGATAGTTATAGAAAAATTTTCACAGCTGGTATCAGCTTCCCTTTCATTAAGTTTAAAGAGAAAAAATTATAAATAAAGCTTTAAAAACTTCAACATAGGCATTTTTATGAGCAATACTGAATGACAGGACAACAAATATGACTGCCCATAGTAAGACCTCTGAAGTTACAGAAATCATTCAAGAAAACTTCCTGCAACGGAAAGACATTAGTATTTAGACTGAACAGAACCAAGTACTCGGCACCGTGAGTAAACAAAGACTCCAACCAAGGTAATTCATTTTTTAAAACATTTTTTATTGAGTTATAGTCATTTTACAATGTTGTGTCAAATTCCAGTGTAGAGCACAATCTTTCCGTTATACATGAACACACATATATCCATTGTCACATTTTTTTTCTCTGTGAGCTACCACAAGATCTTGTATATATTTCCCTGTGCTATACAGTATAATCTTGTTTATTTATTCTACATATGCCTGTCAGTATCTACAAATTTTGAACTCCCAGTCTGTCCCTTCCTACCCCGCTCCCCCTTGGCAACCACAAGTTTTATTCTATGTCTATGAGTCTGTTTCTGTTTTGTATTTATGTTCTTTTTTATTTTTTAGATTCCACATATAAGCAATCTCATTTGTATTTTTCTTTCTCTTTCTGGCTTACTTCACTTAGAATGACATTCTTCAGGGACATCCATGTTGCTGCAAATGGCATTATGTTGTCGGCTCCAAGGTAATTCATTTTGAAATTTCAGAGCACTAGAGATAAAGAGAAGATCCTAAAATCTTCTGGCTGTAAGTATATCACATACGGAGAATCAGGAGCCAGAATGGCATCAGATTTCTCAGTAGTAACACTGGAAGCAAGATCACTATCTTTAGAATTCTGAATTTATTTATTTCCATTCTGGAATTCTACATCCAGCTAAACTATCCATTGAGTCTGAGGGCAAAATAAAGACATTTTCGTATATGCTACTTCCCCCCAAAAAGGAATCCCGTCTGCACATTTTCTCAGGAATTTACTGAGAAATGTAAACCAAAAAGAAATAAGTGTGGGCCCAGAAAGTGGAGGATCCACTCTAAGACAGTAGCAAAGAGAATTCTTAGAAATATGATAAAAGTAATCTCAGGACTGATGTCCAGCAGGTCTTAGGGAGAACAACCCAGGCCAACTGAGGCAAGAAGGAAAGAGAGAGAGATGCACAGAGAGAGAAACAGATTGCCTAATATGTTGGTACCATAGTGAAAGGAGTTATAGTTCTATCCAAAAGTTTGTAGATGAGTTAGTGAGACGTCTACAAAGAACTAAACCAATGGCCAAAAAAAGGCAATTGTTAATGCCTAGAAAAGAAGAAAATTGTGCAGTTATACATAGCTTAGCTGCGAACAGCAGACATAATGTTAACATTGCAAGTTTAATCAAAAATTGTTACATCACCATATTGGGAAGATTGGAAGAGAAGTTCATGGGGCAGAAGGTAGACTGAGGCCTCTAAGAAAGCTAAATCCTGTGGGTTCGTCACCAGTCGTGGGTTCTGGCCAGCAGAAGTCCCACTGAAATGGAATGAATTACTCAAGACTCTGTGGAGAAAGTCAAGAGAGGGAGAGGGAGTCGGGAGCCAACTCCCCGAACCTCTCAATTGCTCCCACATTTATTGTCTACAATCAGAGGAGAAATCATTGACCATTGTGAGATGGAATGCAGGAATTTAGGAAATCACTGACCATTGTGTGATGGAATGCAGGAATTTAGGGAAAGACAGGGTGGGATTTAGATTGTAGGGTCTGGCTCAAGGTCAGAAGGCCCTCTAGGTTTTAGCAAGTCATATTTGTGTTGATATCAGCGAGCCTTACAGCTTATCAGGGCGGAATGTATGAGAAACAGCTGCTTTAACATTTTTCTTGGACTCAGGCGGCTGTGTCTGTCTTAGGTTGCCCCCCTCTGGGGGTCTTACCTGTCATTGGCTAACCAGCATTTTCACCTCTGAGTCTGCAGCTTTTTATAACTTGTTTATCATTCCAGCCCAAGACTCATTCCTTTGGGAGCCTACAGTTTACCTTCTTAAGGAAGTCATGGGGAGAGGGGAATAATATACATTCTTATAGATATGTTAAAGCAGGCCACCAGCCCAGAAGCGGCTGGGGTCTGTTACAATTTGTTAACCCAGTCATGGGCTCCCACAAAATCCTCACCTTCCACGGAAAGTCAACAGATAATATTTAACAGTGAAACATCAAGAAACACCAGTATCAGTATCTTTGACTTAATAAGCTAGGTACATGTATTTCTCTGATAAAAAAAAAAAAAAAAGAAAAGAAAAAGAAAAATCCAAAGCTACAAGAAAAAAAATCACCAAGTATTTCAAAAGTACATGTACCTATTATTTTGAAAATCCTCTGGGTATTTATTTAAGAGTCTCATTACTGCCTTTCTTCCTAGGACATAATTTCTGTATTTCTATATTGGGCACTTTCAAAATGTGTGGTTAGCAAACCACAATTCTTCCCTCTGAGAACGGCATTCTGAAACCTTTTTAAGAGGACTTAAGACACTAATTTAAAAACCAATTTTGTTCAAAAGAACATAAACCCATTGACTGCATAGTAAATTGTGCCAAATATATTTTAATAACTTTCTGACAGAAAAAAAAACCCTGTATGGTTTTCCTGTCAGTTTTAGCCCAATAAAAATAGAATAGTCAAGGTAAGGCCTATTTTATTAATACAGCAACACTTTCCAGATACTGTAGAGTATTCATATAAGGTATGATGTGTGTGTGTGTGTGTGTGTGTGTGTGTGTGTGTGTAAATATAATGTTTTACAGCAAGGAAAAAGAAAAAAATTTATTTTAGTTAGCTTTCTATAAGCATTAGGAATAACAAAGCCAGGGGGCCTTTTTCCATAACTCAGATAATAAAAATAATTGCCTGCTGAATGTACACAACATGAATGATCATGTAACAGAAGGACGCCAGAATTCAGAATGAAAAGACTTGGGTTCAAATTGTGGCTTCATCTCTTACTAACTGGATGATTTGGGGTGCATCATTTAATTTTTCTGAGCCTCAATTTTCTCCTCTGTTGAGAAGCTAGACGGTGATGGGCACTATTTTAGGCATAGGGGATACAGGAGTCACTGTGTAGTCTGTACCCTCATGGAGCTTATATTTTAAGCTTATATAATAAGCAAGCAAAGCAATTTTAGACAGTGATGAGGTGGATGGAGAAAATAAAAAGAGCCATAGGATAGTGACGAAGCCAGGACTGACAAGCCACGTTGGCTAGTTAAAAAGGATGACTAGCATGGACTTCTCTAAGAAGACAGTGTACAACTGACAGCTGGATGTTCTAAAGTCAGCTATGTGGAGATCGAGGGGAACAGAATTTTAGGCAGAAGGAACAGCCAGTAAAGAAGGGGCTTGATATGTCTGGGCTAAAAGGAGGCTGGTGTGGCTTAAGCTTAGAAAGAGAGGAAGAGAGGGGGCTACTGGATGGACTCAGAGGGCAGTGTATGTAGGAGCTTGAAAGCCACGGGAAAGAGTTAGGGTTTTATGTGAGATGAGAACTGAAGGACAGCTTTAAGCAGGGGACTAACCTGATCTGATTTGCTCTGGTGGAATGAATCTGGAGAATGAATTACAGGAGGGCATAAGAGAAGGCAGGGAAACTAGTTTTAAGGCTGTTGTGTATATTGTTTGTTTTTTTTTTTTTTAACATTTTTTATTGATTTATAATCATTTTACAATGTGTCAAATTCCAGTTGTGTATATTGTGTATATTGTAATGAAGTGTGATGACAGGTTGGATTTCAATGGTGGCAGGGGAGATGGAGATAGAATTGGACTGATCTTGGATATGATGTAAAGGTAGAGTCAAGCAAACTTGTCATGAACTAGTTAGGGATGGAGGAAAGAAGATCAAGGTGGTTGTTTTCTCAGTCTGAGCAACTGGGTAAATTATGATGCCATGTATAAGATGTAGAGTTCTGTGGGGGGATCAAGTTTAGGGGCAGAAATCAAGAGTTCAGTTTTAGATGTTAAGTATGAGATGCCTATTAGACCTCTAGCAAGGATTTTCAAGGTGGCAGCTGGAACTGTGAGTCTGAACTTTGGGGGAGAGTTTGAACAGAAGACACCATTTGATTAGCATTAGCATATAGAAGGCACTTAAAGTCATGGGACCGGATGAGATCAACTAAGGGAGATAGGCAGATGGCGGATTGCATGGGTCCTGGAACCAAGGCCTCGGTTAGAGAAAAAGGAACCAGATGCCTGGAGTCAAGAACCAAAAACTCAGAAAGGAGATTGAGAAGGAAGAGCCTGTATAGTTGAAAGAGAACCAGGAGAGTATGGTGACGCAGTAGGCAAAGAAGAGTTCCCAGGAGAGTGTTGACCCAGTGGTCAGCTGGGTCAATGGCTGCTGAAAAGTTTCAGACGTTCATGCCCCAGAAGAAAGTGATGGATTTGGCAACATGGAGGCCATTGGTGACCTTGATGAGGGCTGTTTCAGTGGAGTGATGGGGACAGAGTCTCTAACTGAGCACGCTGAGGAAAAGATGGGAATGAAGACGTAATGACCATAGAGATGCTTTCAAGGAGTCTTGCAATGAAGGGGAGCAGAAAAATAGGAGGGTAATTAGAAAGATTTTTTATTTTGTTTTATTTTGGTTTTTAAAATATAAGACATTAGAACAGCTTTCCTTTCTGACAGTAGTGATCCAGTAAAGGGAAATCAGTGACTCAAGAGAAAGGAGGTAATAGTTTAAAACTGTGATTTAAAAATCCTGACAGGTGAATAATTAAATACAAGTCCTTTAAATTAAATAAAAAACTTCTGGTAAATCTCCCTAATTTTGAACAGCTCTATGAAGATTTCTGGTGTTCTGTTATTTTCCTCATTTATTGTTTCCAAGCATATAATCTTGAGTTTACATGTATCCAGTTTCTTGCTTGGTGACAGTTGAACTTTCTTTAAAATCCATACTTGCAACAGAGAATAACTCTGTGTCCACATGAGGTACTATTTTGTTGTGATTAAGAGATCAAGTCCTGGAGTCATACTGGCTTGGATTAAGCCTCAGCTCTGCCACTGGGTAACTGTGTGGACCTGGGCAAGTTAATTAAAATCTCTGAGCTTCAGTGTTCTTTTCTGTCAAGACTTAATAATAATTCCTGTTTAATTAGGTTGTTCTGAGGCTTAAATAAGAAAATATATTCTCAACAAAATATTAGCAAACAGAACCCAACAACACATAAAAAAGATCATACACTATGATCAAGCTGGATTCATCCCAAAGACACAAAGATGGTTCAATTTACACAAATCAATCAATGTGATACATCACATCAACAAAAGAAAGGACAAAAAAAATCACATGATCATCTCAACAGATGCAGAAAAAGCATTTGATAAAATTCAACACCCATTTAAAGTGGATAGAGAGGGAGCATATCTCAACATAATAAAAGCTATTTATGACAAACTCACAGCCAATATAATACTCAATTGTGGAAAGTTAAAAGTCTTCCCACTAAAATCTGGAACAAGACAAGGATGCCCACTCTCACCACTTCTAGGTTTGGAAGTCCTAGCCATATCAATCAGGCAAGAAAAAAAAATAAAAGAGATCCAAATTGGAGAAGAGGTAAAATTGTCAGTATATGTGGATGACATGATACTATGTATAGAAAACCCTAAAGGTTCCACACAAAAACTACTAGACCTGATAAAAGAATTCAGCAAGGTATCAGGATGCAGGATTAACATACAGAATTCAGTTGCATTTCTTTACACTAACAATGAAATATCAGAAAATGAAAGTAAAGAGACAATACCCTTTAAAATTGTATTTTAAAAAAGTAGTTAGGAATAAACTTGACCAAGAAGGTGAAAGACTTATATGATGAGAACTACAAAACACTGATTAAGGAAATTAAAGATGATTTAAACAAATGGAAAGATAGCCCATGCTCTTGGACTGAAAGAATTAGTATTGTTAAAATGGCCATACTACCCAAAGCAATCTACAGATTTGATGTGATCCCTATCAAATTACCCAGAACATTTTTCACAGAACTAAAACAAATAATCCTAAAATTTGTATGGAATCACAAAAAACACAGAATTGCCTGAGCAATACTGAAGAAAAAGAATGAAGCTGGAGGAATAACTCTCAGACTTCAGACAATACAATAGAACTACAGTAATCAAAACAGTGTCGTGTTGGCACAAAATAGACATATGGATCAATGGAACAGAAATACAGAGCCCAGAAATAAACCCACACACTTACGGTCAATTAATCTTAGACAAAGGAGGCAAGAATATGGAGAAAATATTTTCTCTTCAGCAAGTAGTTTTGGGAAAACTGGACAGCAGCATGTAAATAAATGAAGTTAGAACAGTCCCTCACATCATACACAAAAATAAACTCAAAATGGCTTAAAGACTTAAACATAAGACAAGACACTATAAACTTCCTAGAAGAAAACATAGGCAAAACATTTTCTGACATAAATCTTAGCAATGTTCTCCTAGGGCAGTGTACCCAAGCAATAGAAATAGGAGCAAAAATAAACAAATGTGGCCTAATTAAACTTAGAAGCTTTTGCACAGCAAAGGAAATCATAAACAAAACAAAAAGACAACCTATGGAATGGGAGAAAATATTTGCAACTGACACAACTGACAAAGGCTTAATTTCCAGAATATACAAACAGTTCATACACCTTAACAAAAACAAACAACCCAAAAAGTTCTATTTCAAGGAGTCAATTACAGATCTATAGTAACAGCTCATACAACTTAATAACAGCAAAAAAACAAACAACCCAGTGCAAAAATGGGCAGAAGACCAAAACGAGAAATTTTCCAGTGAAGACATACAAATGGCCAATAGGCATATGAAAAAATGCTCAATATCACTAATTCTCAGAGAAATGCAAATCAAAACTACAATGAGGTATCACTTCATACCAGTCAGGATGGCCATCATTAAAAAGGCCACAAACAATAAATGCTGGAAAGGGTGTAGAGAAAAGGGAACCTTCCTATGCTACTGGTGAGAATGTAGTTTGGTGCAGTCATTATGGAAAACGGTATGGAGATTCCTTAAAAAACTAAAAAGAGAGTCACTATATGATCCAGCAATCCCACTCCTGGGCATATATCCAGAGGGAACTCAAATTTGAAAAGAATACGTGCACCTCACTGTTCACAGCAGCACTATTTACAGTAGCCAAGACATGGAAACAACCTAAATGTCCATCAACAGATGACTAGATAAATAAATTGTGGTATATTTGTACAATGGAATACTACTCAGACATAAAAAAGAATAAAATAATGCCATTTGCAGCAACATGGATGGACCTGGAGATTGCTATTCTAAGTGAAGGAGGCCAGAAAGATAAATACCATATGATATCACTTACACGTGGAATCTGAAAAAAAAAAAAAGACACAAATGAACTTACTTACAAAACAGACACGGACTCACAGATATAGAAAACAAACTTATGGTTACCAGAGAGGGAAGGGGGTTGGAAGGGATAAACTGGGAGTTCGAGATTTGCAGATACTAACTACTATATATAAAATAAAAAAGTTTCTTCTGTATAGCACGGGGAACTATATTCAACATCTTATAGTAACCTATAATGAAAAAGAATGTATGTATGTACATCTATGACTGAAGCATTATGCTGTACATCAGAAATTGACACATTGTAAACTGACTATACTTCAATAAAAATTTTTTTAAAAAAGAATGGAAAAAAAGAAAATATATGTAAAGTGTCTGGCATTTGTAGACATTCCATGAATAATAGCTGTTATTATCATTACCACATAGCAAATAAAAGACAAAGTGAAAAACTATTCATACAATTAAAATATTTATAGTTTTAAGAGTTAATAAATTGCTTAATGAATTAAATCAATGACAGAAATTTCTTCTGAATCACCCAAGGAATCTTTGTTTTCACATAGCTTTCAAAACGTATGCATTAATGGTCGAGCGCATGCTTACCATGCACGAGGTCCCAGGTTCAATCCCCACTATCTCCTCTAAAAACAAATAAATAAACCTAGTTACCTATCTCCCCGACAAAAAAAATTTTCTTAATATGCATTAAATGTTTTCTGGGACTAGACAGAAGGAGTGGTTGCAAAACAGCATGAAAGTACACGTATACTGAATACTGCAATACATAAATGGTATACTTTAAAATGCTTAATTTTATTTCTGTGTATTTTACCTCAATTTTTTTTAAAAAGGTATGCACTGAACACAAGCTATGTAAAAGGCACATATGCTATCCCTTTACCTTAGTTTGTTTATGAAAATATGGCCTTAATGAACTTTCTTTTCCTTTCCTGGTCAAAAACATTAAATTAAAGCAGAGACAGATGATGGATGGATGGATGGATAGATAGACAGACAATTGGGGTTTGATGGTTTAGAAAAATCCATCCCCAAGGAAAGAGCTTAAAGGTCTGAATACCTTTTCCCAGGCAGGACCAGGTATTGGCCAGAAATAAATAAGAGGGATAGTACAGCATCCAAGTCCAAGCCGGGCATATTTTCAAGCAAGGATTTAGACTGATGTTTTAGACAAAAGAGCTGAAATTCAGGAGGGGATCCTGTGAGGAAAGACTTGGAAGAAGTCTCCAGCAGCACCAGGGAGAGCTCCCAGGCAGTAGCTGTTTCTTACTACACCCTAAGAAGCAGCTACCCATTTTCCTTTAGAAACTCAGGTCTTCCCCAGCTTGTTATGCTTTCAGACCAAGATCACCTAAAACTTAGGACCTTTCTGGCTACAAGCTGTATGATTCCAACCAAAGGACATTCTGGAAAAGGCACAGCTACAGAAAGAATAAAAAGATTGTGGTTTCCAGGGGTTTGGGGAGAGGGAGGGAGGGAGGAATGAATAGATGGAGCACAAGGGATTTTTAGGGCAATGAAATTGTTCTGTATGATACTATAGTGGTGGCTACCACTATATGTCATTATGCATTTGTCAAAACCCACAGAATGTACAGCATCAAGAATGAACCCTAATGTAAACTATGGACTTTGGTTGATAATAACGTGCCCATGTTGGTTTATCGATTGTACCAAATATGCCACAGTGATGAGGGATGTTGAGGGTAGGGGAGTATGTATGTGTGGGTAGAGAGGGCTATGTATGAACTCTATTTTCTGCTCGATTTTGCTGTGAACCTGAAACTGCTCTTAAAAAATAAAGTTCATTAATTAAAAATAAAAACAAAAAGACAAAGAACAACAAAAAAATTTAAGGACCTTTCTGACCTCCAGTGATAGGGACCACATCTGCTTCCACACAAGAACTTTTGGTCAGGCTCTCAAGGACCTGCCTTTCCGTGGAGACCCAATTCTGTGTGGAACATTGCTACCCAAAATGTGGTCTGTGGGCCAGGGGCACCAGCACCATCTCTGTGTCAGAAGGCAGAGTCAAAGGTCCCACATCAGGTCTGTGAAACTGAATCTTCATTTTAACAAGATTCCCAGTTGATTCGTCTGAACTTTAACACTGAGAAGCATTCGCCTGGTGAACATGACTCCACCAGGATTTGGTAGAGTCTTCAGGAGCTTTGCTTTTTTCACTGGGGGAGAAACAGTGGTTCAGGAGATAGGAACCCTGGTAATCAGAATCATTGGGAAGAATCTGGAATTTTGTGTTCTGAAAGAACCCCAGGAATATCTTGCCATGTGGAATTTATAAGGAGTATCTATTTGATTATATAATAAATCATAAAAAGAACCAGGATGGAAAGAAACAAATGGGAAAATTCTGTCTAGGCTGATAGTCAGCATGCAACAATATGCAACAGATATTCAGTACAAAAGATGTTTATTTTTCCATTAAACTCAGCTGTCCTAATTTAAGAGAGTCTCCAAAAATATCAGTTGCTATTTAGCATCCCTCGGTTAAGAGTTGTTTAATTTTTTTTTGTAGACAATGAAGTTGATTCTCATCCCCGCAGAAGGCAGAACAGAGTGTCATAAAGCCACAGAAGGATGTCCCCACCTACACATGGTCACAGTGCCACGACTGGGGGACACTGTGACTAAAGGCATGTTCAGGTAGTATAAACTTAGAGAGGTATGATGGGGATAGCCAGAATCAGCGCTGGAAGCTGCAGAGAAGTGATGTGTTCCCTGCCCGTGCTGGCTTTTTGCATTTCAATTTTCCAGCAGGAACATTTTTGTCCTGCTTCTTAGATAGCAGTCCCCAAGGAGTGATTCTCCATTTTTATCCTGCAGTGGATTTTCTAGGCCATCATTTCAGGTAAACTCTCTGTGAATCAATCAAGTTTCCACCAGGTACTCGCTCTGAGTCCAACTCTGGACTGGGGAGAGTTATGGGGAAAGGGGCCTAGGGACTGAGACCCAAAGTATATTTAAGTTGCATGATCCCTAGTCTTCAGAGGTTTCTTGACTTTCTGGCCAGAGTTTAAAAAAAAAAAAAAAAAAGATATGCAAAAAAAAAAAAAAAAAGAGAGAGAGAGAGAGAGAGAGAGACCATTGGGAAGAAATGGAAGAGTTAAAAAGAGCTAAAGTATATGGTTCACACTTTAAGTACTATAGAAGGTCAGAAAAGAATGAGTTCTTTTCTTCTGAAAAGAGGAAAGGAAAGCTTAAAATGGGCTCTGATGAAATGTGGGACATTTTAATATATACAAGAGGTTATTAGGGCAGCTCCTAGAGAGGAGAAAAGGAGAACAGAGGTGAGGGTTATTTAATATGTTTTAATCTTACTTCCCATTTCCCTAAATGGGAAAAGGAGTAACATTATTTGTTTGTTTGACTCATAGGTTTTTAAGAGACTTAGATGAGATGGTCTTTGTAAATGTTTTCTAATCCAAAGAGTTAATCAAACTGGTGAAATGATTTCAGTAACCAAACCTACCAGAAGTGATTTTAAACTAGAATATGAATTTCTGATTTTATAACTAGCTGATGAAAAAAAAAAACAGCCAAAAGATTTGGGTCAGTCTTCCACATAGGATTTTTTTCCTGCAGTCAGTCTATCCAGAAACCAAATTACAGATCAAAAGATAATGATGATTGTGACAATCCTGGCCACCGTTTATTGCATACCAGTGTCCCGGGCTCCCCGCCCACATGGCCTCGCTGAGTCTGCACAGCAATCCTGAGAGGAGGAACCATCACGGCCACGCCACACTAGTCAAGCTTCACAACTAATAAGTGATGGAGCCCAAATGTAAACTCATGCTCTTCTGGCTTCAAAGCCCAAGCTCTTACCCCTGTGTTACTAAGTTTCAAAAAGGAATCAGAGCAAGAAAAGTTATTCATTAAAGTTTTTTCCTACCATGCCTATTGCTAGCATGGACAACATTTGGAGGGAAAAAACAGCTGGAAAAGTGAACTGTGATCACTGTACCAATCTTGAGAAGCACTTCTGCAACTTGGTATGAGCTATTGATCAGACTGAATTCTAACAACCTTTTTAAGCTTTCTTAACTCACTCTTGGAGAGAATGTGTTCCAGAGAGACCACAGAACTCAAGTGCTTATCCCTGTGAATTAGAGAATGTCGTCTTATGAAAGTGGAAACACTGGGTTACAGCGGATGAATTTGATTGGTTGTGAAAATCACTTTGGGTAAGACACAAGGCATCTCTTTTCCGCATAAAGGGTTTTCTGTTGCCACTGTTCATCGACTCACCTCTACAGCCGGTCTACGCGCACAGTCTTAGCACTACCTCCCAGCTGCTGCTGCATCCTCAGTGCACCACGCAGCTTATGCTATAGCGTTCATTTGGTTCCCTGGAAGGGAAAGTCTTAATGCCCTCCTGGGAAAGTAGAAGAAGTCTTTTCTCTTTTTTTCACTATTTTGATCATAGAGTAAGCTTAACACTTAGGGCTTGAGGAGGTGATATTAAGAAAATCAAGTAAATATGAAAGGGGAGATGACATTGGAGTGGGGATGGCACTGGAGCCACTGACTCAGCTTCCACAAACTCTGGGAGGGACCACAGGAGCAGGATGCTGGAGTGCTCAGCCGTCATCCATCTGGACCTTCAGCACGGTAGACTCACTTTCTATCTATAAAGTCACTAGCTTTGATTTTCCTTTCAGTAACTTCCCAGGATTCCTTCAGGGCAGTGACAGAAGCTCCTCTAACTGCTTCACCACACCCCCTCCTCCCCCACCAACCGCTTTAGGGGTTCTGGGCACATCACCTGGGGAAGACACACCTGCCGAAGTCTAGGATAGTGGCTTACAAAATCTTCAGCTGCTTACCCGCAGAAAGAATTTCAAAAACCTATGCGCCCCACCCCTGCACATTCTAAAGTTGACATCTAAAAAATATCACCATAATTTCAAATAGTTGCAAAAGATGTAATTTCTAGCACAGTTACATTTTAAAATTGAACTGTTCCAGCACACTTTGGAATGATTCCAATATCCTCTAAGTATTACAGCTCTTTAAAATGCATCCAATAGGGTCATTACAAAGGCTCACTGATGTAATAAATGACAGTGCCCTGCATGTGATAAATACAGTGTATTTGTGGTGTACGTGGGCGTGTGGAGAGAGAGGTGGAAAGGGGTGGCAGGTGTCAGCAGCTCATCCTAGGAGGGCTTGTGGCAGGTGATACTGATGCCCCACACTGCATGTTCTCAGCCTGGGTTTGAGTTCACTCACCCCCGTGGGTCACAGTTTCTGCTGTGCTGAAGACTATCCATCTCAAACGATGCACTGCCCTGCTTCCCCGCCAAAGAGCTCGCTGCAGCTCCAAGGATGCGAACACTGGTGTTTAGGTACAACCTGGAAACTGAGACAGTTGACTCCCTCGGGGTCAATGCTCAACCACCGGGGGACAGGAGGCAGTGGAAAAAAGCCCCAGTCCTCCCATCTTCTGGGAAGACAACTGTGAAATCTGCTGTACAGTTTCCCAGAGGGTCCCCAACAGAACTAAATCCCAGTGGCCCACAGAGGTGACTGTCTTACTAAAGACCCATTATTGCTGTTTTTCCTTTTCCTGTCTTTTCGAAATAAATAAATAGATTTTTGTTGTTGTTGTTTTAGGAAAACAGTCCCACGGTCTGGTTGGACATGGTTCCTGGCTGTGTGCTCCAGAACCGGTTCTATGGCCTTTCCAGAGTTTCTGTGAGCTACTGAATGTCCCTTTTATAAATCTATTTCTGCTTAAAAACAAATCTTTGGTATCGAGTGTGCTTAGTAGCAAGAGGTACAGGAGAGTGGTTCTGAACAGGCAGTCACTCTGTCACTCAAAGACGGCCAAAGCTCTCTCAGTCCCTCTACAATTGCTGTTGCCATCATTAAAAAATTGCCATGAATTTATTTCTGGGCATATATCCAGAAGGAACCCTACTTCAAAAAAACAGCTACACCCCAATGTTCATAGCAGCACTATTTACAGTAGCCAAGACATGGAAACAGCCTAAATGTCCATCAGCAGGTGACTGGATACAGAAGAGGTGGTATATTTATACAATGGAATACTATTCAGCCATAAAAACCGACAACATAACACCATTTGCAGCAACGTGGATGCTCCTGGAGAATGTCATTCTAAGTGGAGTAAGCCAGAAAGAGAAAGAAAAATACCATATGAGATCGCTCATATGTGGAATCTAAAAAAACCAAACAAACAAAACATAAATACAAAACAGAAACAGACTCATAGACATAGAATACAAACTTGTGGTTGCCAAGGGGGCGGGGAGTGGGAAGGGACAGACTGGGATTTAAAAATGTAGACTAGATAAACAAGATTATACTGTATAGCACAGGGAAATATATATAAGATCTTATGGTATCTCACGGAGAAAAAAATGTGACAATGAATATATGTATGTTCATGTATAACTGAAAAATTGTGCTCTACACTAGAATTTGACACAACATTATAAAATGATTATAACTCAATAAAAAATGTTTAAAAAAATTACCATGAATTTAGAGCCTTATCACGGCACAGATTATTACCGTACAGTTCTGTAGGTCAGAGGTCCAATAGAGACCTGGCTGGGCTAAGACTGAGGTGTTGGCAGGGCTGCATTCCCTTCTGGAGGCTCCAGAAAAGGCTCCCTATCCTTATCTTTTCCGGCTCTGAGGGGCTGCTCACATTCCTTGGCATGTGGCCCCTTCCTCCATCTTCAAAGCCAGCAACAGCAAGTTGAGTCTTTTTCACATGGCATTTCTCTGCTCCTCTCTCTGCCTCCCTCTTCCACTTTTAAGGATTCCTGATTAGACTGGCTCCATCTCAAGATTAGCACCTGCAACCCTACTTCCCTTTTGCCATGTAAGGTAACACATTCACAAGTTCCACGGCCAAAATGTGTACATCTTTGGGGGAGCCACTGTTCTGTCTATTAGAGCCTCATCACAGCCTGCCCCCCATCTCCCTACTCTAAGGATGACAGGATCACCTGAGAGGAAGCCAACCCTTCTGAAGCCAATAGGTTTCCAGGCCTTTTCCTGAGAAATGAAGACCACCGTCTTCCAGTGGCTTGAATTAGAACTCTTACACGCGAATGAGGAAGAACAGGTAATGGCTTAGAACTCTTCAAATTTAGGCTTAAGTAGAGAGACTTTAAAAAAAAAATTATTTATTGTTTGTTTTTGGTTTTTTGGGGGGGGTTGTTTTGTTGTGTGGGGACATAATTAGGTTATTTATTTAGTTGTTTATTTTAATGGAGGGACTAGGCATTGAACCCAGGACCTCGTGCATGCTAAGCATGCGCTCTACCACTGAGCCCTCCCACCATGAGAGACTTTTATATATTCTTAAGTTTATATGTCCCCTGAAATAAGGAAATCAGGTTTTCATTCCTAGGTTCACAAGGTGTAATACAATTTATTCAAATGCTGTCTTGACTCAGTTTTGAGGGCCTCCCTAGAGGCCAGTCAGTTCCTCCTTTTGAGCCGTCAATTAAATCCATACCCCACCCACCTCCCTATAAGATACTCACCCTCCAGGCTGCTATATACCACACCAGTCCCTCCAGGGCCAGGTACCAGGAAACCAGGGGCGGCCCCTATGCCCCAGAGCCAGCTGAAATTATTCAAGTCAGCCAGTCCTAAGCCTTCAACCTGATCTTGCCTCTTCCTTCTCACAGAAGCCACGATAAGGTGCTTGCCCCTGGTTCCGCTTTCCCCTCTGCTTGTGACCGTCCCCGGTTCTTCCCCTGAGTGGCCCTCTGCTTCCCCCCAGGGAGCTGTGAGTATCACAAAGCTGTAACACTCTTTCCGGTTGCTCGCATGATCCACGTCTGGCCTGACCCATGATAGTGTGGTTAAAACAGATGGTAAGCGTGTTGAATTGATTTTTCTCACTGTAAAGTTTGTGATTGATTTTTCTCTCCACAAAGGGCTCAGAAAACACCTTTCTCAATGGGTTCAAGGCTAATTTTAATGCCAGCAAAGAAAAGTCCAAAAGGGCCTGATGCAACTCTGCTGAGGGCCACCCTCTGCTCTCTCAGCCCAGACGCTCAGAGACGCCCCTTGGGCCACTCCATAGCAGATGGCACAGAAAGGGACTGACTGCAAGGCTGTTTCTTTAGAACTGTCTTTTGATTGGTCCAGAGATGACCAGTCCCCAGGGTAGGAACAGGAATTCTGCCTGGAAGAATTAGCACCCCCTTCACAAAGAATCTGAAACTGCTTCTTAGAACTCTGATGCTCCAGGAAGCCTGTTTCCAACAAAACTTGTGAATTGCCTACACCATCTTCCCCAAACCCCCAGCGTTTCCTCTCCATCTCACACATCGTAGTCCCCTTTCCACTTGCAAGCCCTGATTCTCCCCGGCCTCATCCCCTCGCTGAGGGAGGAGCAGAAAGCTGGATCCCTGTACACATCTGGGCAACCAGCCCATGAAGAGAAGCCCTCCCCCACCCCCAGCACGCCCCTCCCATCTCACCCTGCCCCCCCACCCCCACAAGAGCAGCAGCAGATCCACCCACAGACATGGACCTGGGAGAGACACAAAGCACTCTCCTCCTCTGGTGGATGGAAGTGGTGGGTGGGAAACTTTTCCTGCACTTGTGTCTGCCCTGTTCTGAAGGAGAAGTGGTGCAGTTGTGCTGAATTTAAGTCTGAGGACTGCTCTAGAAATGCCCATTCATACTTGAAGTAACTTCCTTCCCCTAATCATGCTTCCGGCTGAATTCTTAGTGGGAATGCAGTGGTCTCTACCGGGAGATATGCACACATCACTTTGCTTCTTCTGAGGGTCGAGGATCATCCCGCTTCTCCTTCCAGTTCTGGGCTCCCTACAACCTCACACAGAAGGAACCCCTCCCTCCCGCGTGTCCCCTGCCCCAAAGACTCTTCCCAAAGCCAATCCCAGCCTGTGCCCCGCGCTCTGTTCACACCTCTCCCTGACCTGTGGGACTGAGATCTGGGTTCATTCATTGAGCAGAACCCATGAATAAAGTAACCGTGAAGCTAATACAATTTGACATAACTCAAAAGCGAAATGAATCACCTAGTGTAAGCCTGACACTCAAGAAATACCTGTTGCTTGAGCTGAGTTTAAATGCAACATTATTCCAACTCGTATCTAACTTTGAAAATGGTTTCTTTCTTCCAGACACAGGATTTGGGAACGTTTCCCAGGTTGATTAGTTACCCATTTCCCTGGTGGTTCTGGGTCACCAGAAAAGTACCTGGAGTTCTTTCTCCTCCAGTCACTGTGATTGTTTGAGAAACAAACAGCTCAGATTCCCCTCCCCTTCCCCACACTCATTCCCTGCCCTGGGGGGAAGGTGGAGGTCAGGGAGAGTATTATGACTTAGTGGTTAAGAGCTGAGTGCATTCAGCTAGCTCCAGTGCCAACCCTGTAACCGTAAGGCAGTTCGCTTCACCTCTCCAAGCCTCATTTTTCTAAAAAAAAAATGGGACCAACAATAATAGTACTGGTATGGTTTTCTGTGCTATTAATTTCTGTACTATAACAACAGTACTGATATCGTATTTGCACAATTTCTATATTATAATAACCAACTTCTATACTATAATAATTGCATTGATGCTATGCTCTGTATTAATAATTTCTATAATATAATAATAGTATGGCACCATTTTTGTGCTAATTTCTGTACTACAGAAATAATTGGAAGTAATTTCTGCCCTATAATAATAGTACTGATACTATTTTCTGCACTAAGAGCTCCTACACTTTAACGATTTCTGTACTAGTCATACAGATGGAATAAAAATTTTGTGCCACTATTAATTCAATAATAATAATTCTGTACGATGTCTACACTAATAATATCTGTAGTAATAATACTAATGGTTTACTGTAAAGTGGGGCTAATAATACCGTTCAGCTGATAGGGTTATTCTGAGCATCCTATGAGAAAAAACAGGTGAGCTACAGCACGGCACAGAGTGGTGCTTAAGAAATGTTGGTTATTGTTACTGTTGTTACCTTTATGGTTGTTGTTTCCCTCCAGCTCTGGCACTAGAGAAGTTTACAAATAAAACTTAAAACTGGCTTGTTTTCAGGTCTGTCTTGGTAAAGAAAAGAGCATCCCTGAGAGGGAGGGGAGAGCATCGCCTTGCCCTGGGGGCTCCGGGAGCCCGGGGCTGCCTCCCCACCCGTGAAGATGCTTTGCTCCTGGTGAGAAGAGAAACACTTATGAGAGGGGTTGGGATGGACCATGTGGTCATGAAGTACGGGGTTTTGTTCTCTCTGGGTGGAGTGGCCATTTCTCCCAGAGGAACAGGGATGATGGCCTGGAGGAAAGAAGGGATTCAGCTCCCTCATTTCTCTCTCCACCGTGGAGAGGAACCCCAGAGAAAGACATCTCAGAAGTAATGGAGGGTCTAGAGGCAGGAGGTCAAGGTCTGGAGCAGAAATGAATATTGCAAGTTTTTCTGGCCAGAATGAGTGGGATTTGGGGGCAGGAATGAAAGAGAGTTGACTCTTTGCTATTGACTTCTTCATTCCCCTTTCAGGGAGGAGCTTCCTTGCAGGGTAGGATGTGGCTTTGGATCACGTTTTTTTCCAATCAGATTTGCAGGGCTTCATTCACTCTCTGTATTTTATTTTAAATAGAGCCATTCCTGAAACTGTTTCAAGTAGAAGTTCATGATTAAAATCAACAATTTCACATGTTTTAAGGAATAAAAGAACAGAAAAATCAACAGGTAGGATTCCTCCCTCCGCTTTGATTTTCTGCCTTCAGCCTGGCAGTGCCTAGGTCTGTATCCTCAGAAGCCAGGAACAATTAACACACATTTGGCACAGGGGTGGGGAGGGGGGCGGGGCGGGGTGGGGGAGGTAATAGCTCAGTGGTAGAGTGCACGCTTAGCATGCACAAGGTCCTGGGTTCAACTCCAAGCACCTCCACTAAAAATAAATAAATGCCTTCCCTGCAGGCCTCCTGCAGAAATGGAGGTCCAATACCTCCCTCCTTGTGTTCGTTCATTCAGTGCACACCTCTGAACTGAATCATGAGACTTAACTAAATAGTCTTCCCAAAATAAATGCAATTTTAATTAAAAAAAACCCCAAATAACCCAATCCAAAAATGGGCTGAGGAACTAAACAAGCAATTTTCCAGTGAAGACATACAAATGGCCAATAGGCACATGAAAAAGTGCTCAATATCACTAATTATCAGAGAAATGCAAATCAAAACTACAATGAGGTACCACCTTACAACAGTCAGAATGGCCATCATTCAAAAGTCCATGAATGATAAATGCTGGAGAGGGTGTGGAGAAAAGGGAACCCTCCTACACTGCTGGTGGGAATGTAGTTTGGTGCAGTCATTATGAAAAACAGCATGGAGAGTCCACAGAAAACTAAAACTAGACTTACCATATGATCCAGCAATCCCACTCCTCGGCATGTATCCAGAGGCAACTCTAATTCAAAAAGATACATGCACCCCAATGTTCACAGCAGCACTATTTACAATAGCCAAGACATGGAAACAACCTAAATGTCCATCAACAGATGACTGGATAAAGAAGATGTGGTATATTTATACAATGGAATACTACTCAGCCATAAAAAAGAGTAAAATAATGCCATTTGCAGCAACATGGATGGACCTAGAGATCATCATTCTAAGTGAAGTAAGCTAGAAAGAAAAAGAAAAATACTATATGATATCACTCATATGTGGAATCTAAAAAGAAAAGAAAAGAGACACTATGAACTTATCTACAAAACAGAAACAGACTCACAGACATAGTAAACAATCTATGGTTACAGGGAAAGGGGGTGGGAAGGGATACAGTTGGTGTTTGAGATTTACAAATGTTAGCCACTATATATAAAAACAGATTTTTTAAAAAGTTTCTTCTGTATAGCACAGGGAACTATGTTCAATATCTAGCAATAACCTTTAATGAAAAAGAATATGAAAATGAATACATGTATGTATATGCATGACTGGGACATTGTGCTGTACAACAGAAATTGACACATTGTAACTGATTGTACTTCAATTTTAAAAAAATGCAGTTTCTCATAGAACAAAAGATAATTCAGGATGATTTCATTTATATGAAGTACCTATTTTATTTTTCTTTTTTTATTGAAGTAGAGTCAGTTTACAATGTCGTGTCAATTCCTGGTGTACAGTATGTTTCAGTCATGTATATATATATTCCTTTTCATGTTCTTTGTCATGAAAAAAGACTGGAGCCTAGCGAAAGATTGGCTTCAACTGGAAACATTGAGATGGAACCACAACAGGAAGGTAGGAGGGTCGTGCTCATGATATAACTGGGCCCCATTCCCCCCGGGTGGGTGACCCACAAGCTGAAGAACAAGCTGCAGAGGCCCTCCCGCAGGAGTGAGAGTTCTGAGCCCCACGTCACGCTCCTCAGACCACGGCTCCAGCAGTGGGAGGAGGAGACCCCAGGACATCTAGTTTTGAAGGCCAGTTGGGCTTAAGTTCAGGAGCTCCACAGGACTGGGGGAGTCAGAGACTTAACTCTCTTGGGAGGCACACATGGGATCTCACGTGCACCGGGTCCAGGGGCAGAGACAGTGATTGCATAGGAACCTGGGCCAGGCCTGCCTGCTGGTTTTGGAAGGTCTCCTGGGGAAGTAGGGTTGGCTACAGCTTACCCAGGGGACATAAAAGCCGGTTGCTGACATTCCAGAAAGCTCTACATGAGCTTTCCTGGAGGCTGGCATCTTGACTGGATCATTAGCACCAAGACCCAGCCCTACCCAACAGCCTGTAGGCTTAAGGGCTGGGGAGCCTCAGGCAAAACAACATACTGGGTGGGAACACAGCCCCCCCATCAGCAGACTTCCTGAGCTACAGAAGCCTCTGGACACAGCCCTATCCACCAGAGGTCCAGGACCAAGCCTCACCCAGCAGTGGGCAGGCACCAGCTCCTGCCAGGAAACCTGCATAAGCCTCTAGCCCAGCCTCATCCACCAGGGGCAGATACTAGAAATAAGAAAACAACAATCCCAAAGCCTGTGGAAGGAATCCACAAACACAGGCCAGACTCTACCCTGGGACCAGCTCAACCCTGCCCCTTGGAAGACAAAAGAGGAGTGTACTGCTGGGACACACAGGACGTCTCTCACAGAGGGACACTTCTCCAAGGTTGAGAATCATAACTAGCCATCTAAACACACAAAGAGAAAGACTGACGAGATGAGGCTGCAGAGGGACACCTTCCAGGACAAGGCACCCGATAAAATCACAGAAGAAGAAATAAGTGATGCAGGAGAGAGGCTCTGGGCCACCTGATGTGCAGAAGGGTCCTTATCTCCTGAGAGATGCCCAGGTGAGCCCAGAAAAGTCAAGTCTGATCTGCCTGCCAGGAGCGGAATGGGTAACTAGAGTTTGCCTCTAGAAAGAGGCAGTGTGGGAGGAAGGGGGCCGGTCCCCAGATCAGCGGGGAGGGCTTGTCTTCTCCTTGCATGTGGAGGACACTTTATTCTGAAATTCTCAGGGACAAGGATGGACAGAGTGAAGTAGCAGTCATTCCTGAAGGAAAGAGGCATACAATTGCATCACTCACACCCTCACACTTCCAGTTCCCACACTGTCCTTGGCAGGCTGACCTGCTCATTCATTCATTCAACGTACATCTACCAAACTCCTGCTATATGCTCAGGGCTATGCTCCACAAGGTCCTGGCCCTCAGAGATCTTGTATTGTAGTGGGAGACACAGACAATGAGCAAGGAATCAAATGATTCTGTACAGAAACGCTAACAAGCGTAGAGTAGGCAGGAGGCAGGGTGGCTGGTGTAGACTGGGTGATCAGGGAAGACCTCTCTGAGGAAGTGACAGTTTAGCAGAGGCTTGAGGGATCAAAAGAAGCAAAGGTCTTAAAGAAGGGCAATTCCTGACCAAGGGAGGAGAATGCACAAAGGCCCTGGGGCAGAGTTCTATGTGTTCAAGAAGCAGAAAGAAACCAGTGTAGCTGGAGCAGAGTGAAAGGAAAGCATGGTGGCAGGAGATTAGCTCAGGGGGGGTGGTCAGGGCCCAGACCTGTTGGCCATGCTGACCACAGGAAACATGGATTTCATTCTAGGTGGGATGGGAAGCCGTTTGGAGCTTTTGGGGGGCGGGGAGACAGATGATGTGATGTACAGATTATTCTGGCAGGGCAGAGAATAGACTTCTGGATGCAGGAACTTTCTCAAACTGCTAGCACAGAATCCCACAGCAGAGTGAACAGCCCCTTCCACCTTGAAGCCCTCCTGGCCCTCTCTGAGGCGGGAAGAAGTAAGGACCGTGGCCCTCACATTCCTGGAATGACGAGACAGATCTCTCCTCTGGCCTTCTCGTTCCCATTTCGGCTCTGCAGGGGCTGTGTCTCCCCCTCTCCTCTCCAGCCCCCAAAAGAAATGGGATTTGCTGTTTGCTTGTTTGTTGAGATATACCTTTAGAAACAATTCAATCTCCACTAATTCTTTGACATTGAATCCTGTGGCATTGAAGAAAACATTTACAATGATGGGGAAGAAATTTACTACATGAAATGTTTCAACATGAAAAGGATCAGTGACCTCCCTGTGTGCCATGCATGCTCATTCCTTCTTTTTTTGGAAACATCTCTGCAACTCTAACCAGATCTGCATTGCCCAGACTGCAAGAAGGCCCTACCTGGGGCTTCCTAGCAAGAGGGATCTGGACAGAGAAAGGTAGCATTTGTCTGTTAGGGCTGCCATAACGAAACACCAGTCTGGGTGGATTAAACAACAGAAGTGTCTTTGTTCACAGTTCTGGAGGCTGGAAGTCCAAGATCAAGGTGCCGGCGTGGTTGGGTTCTGGGGAGGCCTCTCCCCTCCACTTGCAGACGGCCACCTCTTGCTATGTCCTCGTGTCCTTACCTTTTCCCTCTGTGTGTGCATGGAGAGAGAGCTCTGGTATCTAACCTGGGCACCCTGCGTCTGTGGCCTCTAATTTTCATCCATGTTTTCATTTACTCCAAGGACACATGCCTCACACTCGAGAGGTCCCCATGTCATCAATGCCACCTCCATGGGGGTCTCAAACTCAGTGTTCCCAAGGGCCGGCCAGATGACATGCATTTCAACAGAAGCCGACTTTGTCTGCCACAAAACATCAAAAAACATTAACATTTTCAAATGGTAAAAAAAAAAAAAAAAATTAAATATCCTTCTGGCCAAACAAAACACACATTTAAGGACTAATTTGGACTGTAGGCTACCAGTTTGTAACCCTGATGAGTATAATGGGTATGAGGTTTGTTCCCAAATGTAGGTTGTGGGACAGAGAAGAACGCAAGTAAACCCTTCTCCGCGAAGGTGCGTCTCAGCCGGCAGCTCTCCTAAGACCCTCGCCCCTCAAGGCCCTGCTGCAGCTGGAGGCTCTGCCCCTGTGGGTGACCCAGCCAGGGAAACACAGCAGCGACTGTGAAATCACAGGGCAACACGTGTACTCACAGAAGGGAACGTGGGAAACGTGTGAGGACGATTCTTAGCCAAGAGAGAGTTTAGGAAGCACTCAGCAACCAGAGCAGAGAACAGAGAGATGACTGGCGTTCACCGGGAGAAGGGCGGAGCACGCGGCTTGCAGGAAAGCCCCAAGACAGAAGGGAGGGCAGAGCGATGGTGGAACCGACTGCTGACCCAAGTGGCTGGACCGCAGGGAGAACAGGAGGGAAGGGCTCCTGAGCGGCAGGAGTGGTGTGGTTCTGAGGACTTAGCGCTGTGCCGGCCACGGGAAGAAAGCCCCCCTTGGGGATGTATGTAGTGGGGTGGGATCACGAGCATCTTATGCTGTGAAATGATGACACTGGGTGTGGTGTGATCAGAGAGTATAGGGTTTGAATGACAACCAGAGAGAGCCACAGCGGTTAAGTCAGGAGAGGGCGGTAGTGGCTTGGACTAGCCAGAGGGCAGAGGCGAGGAGGAGGCAGGTGTGAGAGCTATTAAGGTGTATGAGTGGCTGGATGTGAGGGGCGGGGGACAGGGTGGTGCTCAGATAACTCCGTATTCTCACTTGAGTGTGGGGATGTGTGGAGGTGTGTTCATGGAGACAGGGGACAGTGGAGAGGAATGAATTGGTGGGTAAGAGTATGAGTCAGTCTTGGACAAGCTGACTTGGAGATGGCTTTGCATCTCCCAGTGAGCCCTGGTCTCCCAGTTCACAGATCCCACCTGTCATGGTTGTGATAGTGATAGAAGGAGGTTATCTATCTCCTAGGTGTGGAGGGGCCGAAGAGGGCCTCCTGGGGGTGCTCTCTGTCCACCTCTCACCCACCCTGGAGCCTCGTCAATGCTTCACTGAAGATGCTTCATTCTTCATTCTCAGTTCTTAAATCCAAGGGAAAAAAAAGCTAAGTTCCTTCTTCACCAGGACACGGTGTTCTGTCTGCTCTTTCCCTTCCTGCCCTGAAGGGAAAGGCCACGGTCAGTAAACTTGAAGGATCAGATAGAGCAGGAGACAAGGGCGAGAGCCAGACCTCTGAGAACATGATGGGGGAATGAGGGAGTGAGTTCTCCCACCTTCACTCGGTAATCCAGCCAGGAGGAGCGTCTTTCCGTCCTCCCTCTCCCTTACGCCTCACACATGCTGCCTCCTCCCGTGCAACACTCTTCCCTTCCTCCTCTCCCACATCCCCGTCATCTGGATGAGACTCAGTCAGATTTCATTCTGTGCTCAGACATCACCTCCTTCAGGAGGACAATTCTGACATCCATGGCTGGGTTCAGCGTCTGTGGCAGAGACCACTAATAGTAGACACCCAACATCCATTCTCTTCTTTCCTTCTTGGTTCTAGAAGCCCTAATTTTAAAACTGAGTATATGGTGCTTAGGGTAAAGACTACATCTCCCAGCCTTTTTTTTTGCAGCTCGATATGGCCATTTGGCTAAGTTCTGGCCACTGATGTGAAAGCAGAAATGTCTGTAACTTCCAAGACATGCTCTTATGGGGAGGGGACATGTCTTCTTTCTTCCCCCATTTGATGGAGGAGATAATGGCTGATTCTGTAGCCACCAAGTTGTACCATGAAAACAAAGCCACACCCCAGGGATGGTAGGGATTTGAACTGGAAAGAGATCGTGTTTCCAGATGGCTCTGTGGAGCTACTGTACATCCATTCTGCACCGCCTACCTCCTGCTTTTGTGTATATAAAAGAGGAATAAACTTCCATCCTGTGTAAGGCACTGTTATTTTGGGGTTTTCTGGGGGGGTGGGTTGTTACATGCAGTCATGTAACAAATCCTAACTTATCCAGTGACCCTCCCATGTGTTTTTCCCTATGAAAATATTTACACCCTACATTATCGCAGCTTAGTTGCTTATCTGAGGGGAACAAAATCACCCTACTAGAGTTTACACTCTTCTTATGAAGCTGGCTCCAAAGTTGCCACCACCTAACATAACCAATCACCCACATATCTGCAAGCACCCTGGAAGTAACCAGAAAGCCAAGCCTACTCATTCCAAGGCAGTGCTAGGAACCACTTCAAAGGTGGCTTTCCAGTCTCGCGTTTCCAGCCTCTAGGTGGGGCCCTGCTTAGGGCTATGCCCGTTTCTCCTCTAGTGCATTTTCTTTCTCTTGGACCGAACAGTCAAATAATACCACCAATAAACCCACAGACAACAAGGTAAAAAGGCGCACACACAGATGTCCTATAACTGGCCTCTCCTACTCTCCATGTCCTGATAGTGTGTTGTTTGGCAAATCAAAAGTAATTTAAAAAACTCTGAAGGTTTGGCATTTGGAATATTGAAAGCAATCTGGGAAACCCTGATAGCAGCGTTTGTGTCTCCATCGCTAGCTGCAGAAGCAGACTGTCAGGACGAATTTGAGTAAGATCAGAGGAGTGAGTGTGTCCGGGCAGACCGGCTCATCTGTAGCAGCATTGATGAGTTTTGGTGATACACTCTTTAGCAGAGTCTAGTGGTGAATCTGTGCTAATTAATTCACCTTTTCTCCTTGCAGAACCTTTTGGAGGTCAAATGCAGTGTGATGGGGGTTCCTACCCTTACACCAAGAATTTCTGCTTCAATTGGCTCATCTCTTATTGATAAAGGCTTCAAAGTACAAACAAAAGTAATAATGGCCAAGAGCTAGATAGGTGTATGAAACCTGGACACTCTCTCAGAAATCTGAAATAAAAATTATTGCACGTTATCAAAAGAATAAAGTCCAAGTGTCTGGACAAATCTGATAATCTTACAGGTTGAGGTCTCAATTATGCTGGGTTTTTGGACTTTCACTGTCTTCCGCCAGCAGAAACTGCCATAATAACTCTTATCAGATGACCACTGTTTATTAATTTAAATGACTAGTTCACTTACTATGTAATATTCCATCTGATTCTCCTTTTCTAGCTTTAAAACCACAGTCACATGCCACAGCTTGGAACAAGAACTCCTTGTTTAGGGCTCCAGCCAAAACTTCACAAAGAAGCCTCACTCCCCAGAGTGTAGCCACGAGGGTTTGAGCAAGCTGAGCCTCCAGCACAGGGGTCAGAGAGTCCAACTTGGCAACATCTATATAAGTACAGTCATCAGAGAATTCATGCCAAAAAAAAAAAAAAAGAGTGAAAGTCAAAATAATAATGCTGCAGCAGCCCAAACAAAATGACTTCTCTCCCTTATGTTACATGAACTCCCCCTTCCCCTGTCACTGACTGTGCACATGCCACTTGGGTTAACAACTTTCCACCCACTTGGCTCCAGGGATCACATTGTAACCCATGTAGAAGGGGTCTCCTTTTCACACAGCTGATAAGGAGAAAGCGGGAGGGTGGAAGGTTCCTGCTCGTCCCTCCATTTGTCTCTGCAACCTTGAACTTGCACTGAGGCAGTGGGGCAGGCACACCTCCCAAGGAGGATCTGTGGCATCAGTACCACGGGAAAGAAACCAGAGATGCCATACTGATGTAAAGCCAGACTTGTCTATTGACCGGCTGGAAGATTCTCTACAATTGCGCTCAGCAAAAATCAAGTGTTTCCTGGAGGTAAGATTAAGAACGTTTGGGCTGAAGCTGTTTTTCTGGTTATATGTCAGCTCCCGGGAGTATAATCTGCATGAAATTTGTAAGAAGTGTATCTTCAGGGCTTGAAAACACAAAATTTGCCAGATTTAAGGTGGGGGACTCTGGTCAACCTCATCTTCTAAGAACCGATAAGCCAAGTCCAAGGTTAACATTTCAGGAAGCAGCTGGATCTACAAATGTATTCAGCAGCCTATGAGAGGAAGACAGGGGATGGGACGTCAGGACCCAATGGGTGGAGAGGTAGGATCAAAGGCAGTCCTGGCCAACCAACCACAAAGTCAATGTTTTGGAGTCAGCAGACCAAGCATGAGTGAGTTTTTTCATCGTTAAAATAGAGTTAATTAGAGTACCAATTAGGAGAAAAGCTGTTGTGACAGTTGAATGAGTTAATGAATATAGCACAATCTGCACATTGGCTGGCATATAATACATTCTCAGCAAATGTTAGCTGTCTTCATTATCACCACCATTATTGTCGTCTTCATCACCATCATCCTGGCTTTTCCACTTACCATGTATATGATCTGGAACAGCTCTATTTTTTTAAACATCTCTGAGTTTCGAATCTCCATCTTTACATTGAGACTAAAAAAATTTTTACCTTCAAGGATACAGTGAGGATGAAACAAGAGGAGGCACAGAAGCACCTAACACAATGCTTGGCGCATAGTAGGTGCTCATAGAGTGGGTATTATTGCCTAACTGGTTTTAAGATATTTCCTTTTTTTGCAGGGGGGGATTAGGTTGTATTTATTTATTTATTTATTTATTCATTCATTCATTCATTTAATGGCGGTACTGGGGATTGAACCCAGGACCTCGTGCACGTTAAACGTGCACTCTACCATTGAGCTATACCTTCCCCTCCTTTCTTGACTGGTAGTCAAAACAGGTGTTCTGACATAGATGAGTGTGACTAGGAAGGATGACACCAAAGTCTGCCCAGTGGGAAAAGTCAACTGGAAGAGACACTCTAGTTTCCAAGGGGAGTTTTTCTTTTCATTTTCTGAATGGCCCCACACGACATCCAAGACCTCAGATGTCCTTGGGTTTTCTGGGTCACACATTAAGCTTCTATTATGCAAGAAATCAAAGATGATTGAAGATTTGGGGACTCACAGATGGAAGGTTGCCAGACTTAGCAAATTAATTTAAAAAAAAAGATGTTCTATACTTTATCTGGAAATCATACATGGATGTCAACTGATCTTCTTGTAAAATCCAAGCTATGGGTTGACCTATGTTTTGTGACTTTCTGTGACGTCATAAAATGCAGGTTCCAGATCTTTTCAGAGAGAAAAAGATGCTACAGTGCTTGAATTTGCTTTCTCAGGGTTCGTGGTTATCAGGGGGACCTTTTACTATGCGTCATATTGGGCACATGTAGGGGGGATCTTGGAGGTTAGACTTCAGTACAAAGGTCCTGAGATAACTTCCTCAGCGTTTCTCTTCATTATTATTTCCTGTTATTATCAACAGAGTGCTGCACATTCCTTCTCTCCCCCTCCCTTACTCTACAAATTCTGTCTCTCACTAATGGAAACACTGCAGGCTCTCCACTGTGTAAGGGATGGTGTGACCTGTGGCTTCCTAATGATATTATTATGAGAACTCAGTGCAAACCTGGCTGCCTGGGCTGCATTTTGTTTCCCCCATAATATTCAGGAGTTATATCATTTCTCTTTCCAAACTCCCAGTGGCATTTCCCAGTAACTTTACTTTTGAAATGAAAGTACAGGTGGCAGAGCTAGTATCCGGTGAATGATATTTAGGTCAAAACCAGAAGAGTGTACTTCCTTCTAAGTGCGGTTTTTGGTGGAGGTGACATGAGCAGACTTCAGAGAAAAGTCAGGTGCTACAGGACCTCCATGACATCTCACCAAATGCCCTACCCTAATACGTTTTCTTCTTCAGAGTAGGTCTTGATTCATGCCCTGTGTGTTTATGAACCTCTCTCTAGAATTTTTGTGTCTAATCCTTACTGGCTGAGATCACATGGAACCAGCCTCCACAGCAGAGACTTTTGGAGCCTAGTAGTGAAAATGGGAGAGGAGAAGCTGGATGCCTTCAGAGCACACCCGTCTCCCTCCAGCCTGAGTCAGAAGAACAGAGATGCTGCACCGCACACCCAGCCCCAGGGCATCAGCTCAGCTTCTCAGCCCCGCCCCCACCCGTTCCCGATCTGCAGTTCTGAACTCAAGGCCTGCAGAGCTGCCCTGTCTCATGGTTGGGAGAACCCCGATGGAGAAGGGTCAGAAGACTTTAGGGTAATACCGTTTGTCTCTGTGACCCTTCTCCAGCCCTTGGACCTCTCTGACTCCCCTCCTTGTGTTCCCTCTCCGCCTTTCACCCTAGGTAACAGGAAAGGTTATTTGTGACCAAACAGGGAAACTAAATATTCCTGCCAACATGCTGTGCCTTTAAAGGTCCTTCCCCATTAGGTGCTTATCTCGACCAAGCAGAAAGTGGCAAAAGACAGAGGGGCACTTTGCTTCCTGTCAGAAGCTAGCTGAAGGGCACTACGTGCTGGGAGTGGACCATGGTCTGCTGAGCTCTCCCAACACCCTGTTCAGCAGAAGGGTGACATAAATAATGTTTAGAAGTCATGAAATCTACCCCTTTGCCTCCTAACAGGCAGTTAATAGTGACCTTGACCTTGAATTTCCTCAAACCATAGAGGGGAGGACATACAAAGACTATGAGTGAAGAATGGGCTGTTTGGCAAACCCCCGTTTTCTGAACACATGTAGCCGCAGAATTCTCTGCCCAGATATCCCCAAGCTTGCTTCCAGGCCCAGAGCAGTCCTTCTAAGAGTGACCCAATGCTGCTATGCACACCTCAGTCTTAAGGAGTCAGTTAAGGGTTGGTACAGTGGGGTGGGGAGGAAACTTAGAGGTATGGGCTGGGGAGTCCATATGGGTATGTGAGGCACCCCTGCTGATGCAGGAAGGGCCGGAGCGGAGCGCGGGAAGAGCAAGGGGAGCAGGATGAGGACTGAAGTGAGGACTGAAGGGTGGGCTGGCTCTCCCCATGCTGCCATGTTCTAGCAGGGAACTCTCAGGGGTCCAGGAATTCTAAATTCAAACCTGGACCTCCAGGTAGTCCTGAAGGTATTTTTGTCAAGGTAGGAGGATGGGACATATTTTATTTAATGATTTGTTAGCTTGATTTACAACTTCATAATATTCAGACATAGGGTTTGTGGGTCTCCATCTGTCCTCCTGTCTTGGGGCCTCCAATCCCCCACACCCCACTCTGATACCTTCTGAGAGAGAAGGCTTCACAGCCCACATAGCACAGTGGTCCAGCTGAACCCACATGCTGAACAGCCTTGCCCCTGTCCCACTCTTCAAATCACTCTATTTTAACTCCTAAGAGTAGTTAGATCGCATCTGGCATTAAGGAGTCATCCCGATGGCCACATGTTTTGCACGAACCCTACATTAGCTTCCAAGGCTGTGCTGCTTAGAGCATTAAGGGAGGAAGTTTCACCCAGCTTCCAGGGGCCGTTTCATTAATTCAGTTGAACTAGGAGCCTTGACGACCTGCCTAAAAAAGAGGAGGTGGTTCATATTTGGCCGACAACTGACTTTCTTTTAACTGGGCAGCAGGTGGCAGCTGAGGAAGGAGAAGGATGTCAGGCACCACAGGCCCCAGAGGCAATTTGAGGGAGGAAGGGGATGAAGCAGCTGCTAGGAGAGACACTTGGAAGCAAGTTCAGAGGTACATAAAGGTGTTTTTAAGGAAATTTTCCATATGTTATAAGGAACTTGCCTAACTTTCCTCAGGAAAAGTCAGTAAACTCTCCATTATTCGAGACTGTTTATGGCTTTGGATTTGTTGGTTTTGGAGGAGGGTGACTGAGGGAGGGGAACTGGTGCCGAGTCTGGCCTGAAGATGATCTAGGAGTGACAGCAGGAGCTACAAAGGGTTAGCTAAGTAAAAGGAACAGCGGGCACCCATTCCTCCTTCCCCGGAACTGACTGTGCGACGGCTTCCAAGGAGATGACCACAGTGGTCCAGGCTCCCTTGGGGCTTCCTGGAAGGTGAGCTAAGGGATGAGCAGCCTGCCCGGCCTTGGACCCCCACACTCCTGCTCTTCAACATTGTCTTCTTTTCTGTGTTTACTATGAAAGTTGTTCCTGCTCATTAGATACAATTTGGAAAATATAGAAAAAGGTTAAAGGAAAAGAAAGCTCATCCAGGGTCCTACTCTCTGAATCCCATCAGTGTCAACATTTGTCATATTTTCTTCAAGGCTTTTTTTGTTGTTCTTTGTATAGATGGTGTGGGTTTGTGTGTGTGTTTGTGAGAGAGAGACAGACAGACAGACAGACAGACAGACAGAGTCAGAGAGAAGAGAGAGGGAGAGAGATTGATTTGAACACAATTGGATCCAGTTCCCTAAAGCACTGTTTTCAAGGCAACTGGATTAATGTGATCTTAAAGTACTACAATGAGTCATTTTAGGATTACTGAGCAATGTCATGAGGCTTGGTGAAAACAAAGCTGATTTTCCTTTACGCTGTGGTCAGGAATCACCTACTCTAAATCTCCAGCGGCTCCGCCCATGGCCCGTTTAGTGGAAAGGCAGAAGATACCAGTCAAGGCGGGGAGTGTACAGCTCAGTGGCAGAGCGTGTGCTCAGCATGCAAAAGGTCCCGGATTCAATCCCCAGTACAATAAATACATAAATAAACCTAATTACCTCCCCCACCCCCCAAAAACAAATGAACAGAGATACAAATCAAGAGATGTGAAGGTAAGAAATGTAACTAAGACACATACTCTTACGGCTTCAACACTTAAATAATTACCCAAACCTGAGTCCATTAACCGTAAGAGATCTATTTATGGCTCAGGCTTAAGAGGTTAAAAATCAGGTTTAATCGTTTGAATTTTCTGCTAGGTCTGGTCATAAAACGGATTAGGATTCGATTTTTGTGGTCTTAATAACTTCACTTTTACTTGGTGACTCTTCTCAAAGGTGAGCAGGGCAAGAGCTCTGACATATCTGAGGATGGAGTATGAACAGTATATAAGGAGCACCGTAAATTGCATTTGACATTGAGCCAAGACTGCGAAACCAGATTCGTTTGGCCACAGTTCCAAGGAGGCAAAAATGAACTCTCAGCTTATTATTTTCTCAATGAGTTTGGGAAAATGTCCTGGGGAGAAGCGTTTCCAGTCAACTCAGTAAGCTTTCATATCCCTTTTGCTTATGCAGATCCTAAAAGCCAGAAGATCCTATGCTGATTCTCCACCTTTCTAGGTCAGTCTTTAAGGCCAGCCAGCTCATATGCCACCACTCCAGGAAGCCTTCAGAGACTTTTAAAATCTCTGTTTGCATGATCCCTAATTAGCCGTTGTATTAGTCTGCCATATGTAATAACACTGTATTCTGCTTGATAATATTTTAAAATGTTTCCCACTAACATGTTACAATAGTTCAAAAATAAGCAATACAAAACGTATCCAGCATACGGTTTTTTCCCCTGCCCTGCTCCCACATCTCACAAACACTTCTGTAAGTTTGTTGTGTCTTTTCTAAAGTTTCTTCAGGCAAACACAAACACAAATCTATTTTTCCCCGTACTTGTTTTCTTACACAAAAGATGGCTCGATATATGTACTACCGTTGATATTCCTACTATTCTGTACTTTTTTTCACTTTAACTTATGGATGCATCTTGGAAATCATTCCATATCAGTTCAGAGAGAAATTCCTCATTCTGTTTTTACAGTTTTTTTTTTTTTAAATTTAAACAATTCTATTATATGTTGTCTCCTAATACATTTAACCAGTTCCACAAATGATGGACATTTGGGTTGCTTCCAATCTTTTGCTCCGCCAATGATGCTTTGTAGACATATGTTAATTTCTATTGTGTGTGTACCTCTGTGGATAAATTCCCCAAAGCAGAATGGTGAGGTCAGAGATGGCACAATTTTGTAACATTGCTAGACAGTGCTGTTGCTGGAGAATAGGTTCTTCCCTCATGCAGGGAAGAATTTAGGAGCAAGGCATAGTAAACTGAACGCAAGTTTATTTAGAGAGATATACACTCCATAGACAGAGTGGGGTTCATCTCACTCAGAAAGGAGAATGTCTTAGGAGATACACACTCCATAGGCAGAGTGCAGACCCTCTCAGAAAGCAAGAGAGAGAGTGACCCCTAGGTGTGGGGTTGTTGGTTTCTATGGGTTCAGTAATTTCATATGCTAACGAGTAGGAGGATTATTCCAACTACTTTGGGGAAGGGGCAAGGATTTCCAGGAATTGGGCCTCTGCCCACTTTTGATCTTTCATGGTCGGCCTAGGAACTGTCATGATGTCTGTGGACGCACCAGGAGGCTCAAGGTCTACTGGAAGTCGAGTCTTTCTCCATATTGGTTGTAACCAGTCTGTCCTGTCCTCTGCTGCTGCGTCATTCCTTCAGTGGTTGTGCCCTGCCCCTTCCCTCCTGTCTCAGTGCCAAATTGCTTTCCATAAGGTTTCAGCCTATTTATACTCTCACCAAAAATACAGAAGGAATCTGTTTCCCCATAGCCTTGCCAACAGAGATATGAGGAGGGAGAGAAGGGTTAGAAAAGAGTGGTTCCACATGCAAAGCTACAAGAGGACAGCTAGACAAAGACTGCAAAGGCACAGACATGTCGGACCTGACATCTCCACCAGGGTTCGACCCATCCCTCCTAGGGATGCCTGGAGACCTCGCCGAGATCTCAATCAGCTCCAACCAAACACATCTAGCTCGGAGCTCACTGAAACTGGAGCCTCCTTTTGGTTTCTCATTTTCTACCAATGGAACTGCCATTTCCTCATGTTTAAAATCTTGTAGGAAAGAGTGTGGGCAGGTGGACTGTCTCTTTTTCCTTTATGAATTCTAAATTCATATGCTTTGTTTTATAAGCAGCAGCTTACATTTCTTTTGTAATTTAAAACCAATGGTAACGTACTGCAAACAAAAATTGGAAATCTAGTTATTTTTCTTTTGGTTTTCATTTATCTATTCAACCACTTTTTATTCTGTTAGCTGGTTTTTTTCTTTTTCTTTTTTCTGCCACGTGCTTATGGTTTTAAATAACTTAACTTTATAAGGAAATTAATCAAGAAAAAAACATTAATTCTACTTCTTTATAAATTGTTCCTAAGACTTGCTTTCCCTGGCACCTCTCTCATGCCCACTCCTAGATTTTAAACTGAAAAGAAATTAAGAAAAAACTCCTGATGAAATGTTCAAGTAATAGTCATTAGGGCTGGCATACTATTTTAGGGCAAGTTTGTGTAGTTAGGATTTATGATACGTGCATGGTTATTTTTATGTGCTATAATACACTTTGCAGTCCACTGAGGTCCCTTATATAATAAAAGTGCACTTTTATTTCCATTTTATACCACTTGCAGCAAAACTGCATTATTTTGAATTGTAGAAGCTTATGACTGTCACAGCTGCTTTTCGAATCACAGTCTTTGTCAATTATATAATTCGTTTGTTACCAAAGCCTTATTGAAGCATCTTTTTATGGGAAGTTATCAACAACTTTATCAAATTTGGCTTTATTTTGGGATTCCCAGGAATTTAATACAATAAAAGGTGGGGCAGTGGGGGGGGGCTATCTCTTGGTACCTTTGACCTGTCTAATTGGCTTTTGTACCAAGAAGGACACTATGCATTAATATACATCACCCATCTTTCCTATGTGGCATCAGCTGATAAGCCAGGTAACAAAGGAACATGTTGATGGATCTCTTGTGGTTGCTGCCTGCAGGCTCAGTTCACAGTTCAGTTCCATCTGTGCCAACATCTTTCTCAGCCTTGTGGCGTTTATTCAACTATGTCCCTACTAAGTTGCATTTAGCCTTGTTGCTTTATCAAAATTAGTGAAATATGGGGAAAATATAAATGCAAACACCAGTCAACAGAAGTGTAACTCTCATAAGCTTAGAACAAGTGAGAGAGAGAGAAGGAAATAATTAGGTGTGCAGGTGATGAATCGTTAGCCTCAATGGTGGCAAGTCACACTGAGAACTCTCTGTGCATTAGTCTCTATACTGATCACGTTACATGATTTAATTCCTTGAAATCTCACAATAATACGTAAGAAAGAAATGTTGGAGGTACTATCATTACCTCCATTTTCACAGATAAGGAAAATGATTCATGATCCAAACATGTAAACAGCTGACCCAAATCGGAAAGCTGCCTTTTAGACTTTAGATGGCCAGCTCTGCTCAGTTGGGATAGAGAAGCCCAAATCTAAGGAACAGCTACTAAATTCTGGGATTATAGCTTAAGACTATATCTAAGAGACAAGGCACAATTAGGAATTTTAGACTGTATTTTAGCTCTCTGAAAATAGAACCCTCTCCTTAAGAAACACTAATCTGTTTTTGAACTTGATACACCTAACATGGGTGAGTATTCTCAGGAGCATGCTGTGTATGGAAGTAGGAAGCCGCTGTGTTGTGTGTGTTTTTGATGTATGGGGAAAGATGCGAATCCTGTGAGGACAGGGCACTCATCTTACAGTTCTCCAGCGCCTACAACAGTGTGCAGCAAGTGTTTGCTGTGGTGGTGAGTGAAAACAGGAGTGGTTTGGAAACCATGCTACCAACATACAGAACACTAACACCAAGAAACACTCTATTCATAGTAAATCCCCCTAGGGAGGGGCAATATTTGGGGTAGGGGGTAAAACTATTATGTATAAAATAAGCTACAAGGATATATTATACAATATGGGGAATATAGCCAATATCTTATAGTAACTATAAATGGAGTGTAACCTTTAGAATTGTGAATCACTACATTATACACAGTTTATATAATATCGTATATCAAATATACATCGATAAACAATAAATTAAAAAGCCCCAAGAAAAACCCAGCAAAGTAAACCCCCCTGTTGAAAATACAGGAGGCTATGCATGTGTGGAGGCAGGTGTATGGGAAATCTCTGTAGTTTCTCCTCAATTTTGCTGTGATCCTAAAACTGCTCTAAAAGATAAAGTCTATCTTAAGACTTACCATGTGACCCAGGAATTCCGCTCCTGGGCATATATCCAGAAGGAACCCTACTTCAAAAAGACACCTGCACCCCAGTGTTCATAGCAGCACTATTTACAATAGCCAAGACATGGAAACAACCTAAATGTCCATCAATGGATGACTAGATAAAGAAGAAGTGGTATATTCATACAAAGGAATACTATTCAGCCATAAAAACTGACAACATAACGCCATTTGCAGCAACATGGATGCTCCTGGAGAATGTCATTCTAAGTGAAGTAAGCCAGAAAGAGAAAGAAAAATACATATGAGATCGCTCATATGTGGAATCTTAAAAAAAAAAAAACGAAACAGAAACAGACGCATAGACATAGAATACAACTTGTGGTTGCCAAGGGGGAGGGGGATGGGAAGGGATAGACTGGGAGTTCAAAATTTGTAGATACTGACAGGCATATGTAGAATAGATAAACAAGATTATACTGTAGAGCACAGGGAAATATATACAAGATCTTGTGGTATCTCACAGCGAAAAAAAATGTGACAATGAATATATGTATGTTCATGTATAACTGAAAAATTGTGCTCTACACTGGAATTTGATACAACATTGTAAAATGAGTATAACTCAATCAAAAAGTTTAAAAAAATAAATAAATGCAATCCAAGATAGATAAATAAATAAAAGATAAAGTCTAATTAAAAAAAAAAGTAAATCCCCCTCCGTGCGTGTAACATCATCTTGAAAAATATGTCATCTTAAGCACACACACATCCATATGCATATGCAAATAGTTACAAGCATACATAAACATGCATTTATAAGTGCACGATAATAAGGGCAAAACATATGTCACGTCTTAAATGCATCAATATATTTATAGGCATACGATGATAAAATTGAAATGATGATGATTGTTGCAAAACCTATGCATCTTTTTTTCTGTCGAAGAGGGGAATGAAATTTCTGTCATGGCCTCACCAAGACAACTGTGTATAAATTAAAGTAGCAGACAGATGCTGATGGCAAACAGCCAGGTGCCCCAAAGTTGGAGTGTCCCCTCTTCAGAGACTGTCCCCATTCACCATCTCTTTTTTGTTTGTTTTTTTTTTGGAGGGGGTAGTAGGAGGTAATCTGGTTTATTTGTTTATTTAATTTTAAATTGAGGGACTGCGGCTGGAACTCAGGACCTTGTGCATGCTAAGCAGTCACTCTACCACTGAGCTATATGCTACCCCCTCACCATCTCTTCTTAGTAGGGCAGTAGCTTTAGGACACCACCCCTGTGACAACATTTGCTTGGAATGCGACTCTACAGACACCCAGTCCAAGCAGAGCCACCCGTAGGCTTTCCAGTGACCTCTGTCCCGAGTGGCATAGTGTGAAGTGTTGAGCTGGTTGAGTCAGATTCTCTCTTTCTTTCTCTCCCTCCCTTTCTTTCTCTGGAACTTGACTCAAGGGACCACAAGGGAGGTTTCCAGTAAGCTGTGGGAAGCACAGCTAAAAGTTGGTTTGGGGGCCTGAGTCAGGATGGTGACAAACGAGAGACAGTTTGCAAGTTGAATTTATGGGAGGAGGAGCCACTATGAGTAAGCGGGAGAAGCTTGGAGAGACAGAGAGCGTCCATCCCTGTAGAGAAAGCCAGGAAGCCAGAAAAGGACAGAGAGCAGGCACAGACCTCCCTTCCTTTCTGTTGTTTTTCCTGGGCTCTGGGGCATAGGTAACCTTTCAAATATTTTTCTCATGAAGCAATCCAGGTGCTTTTTTGGTTTTTTTTGCTCCTTGTTACCAAAGGAGACTAGACTGGAATAGCAGACAGCAGGAGGAAAAAAGCCTCTGACAATGGAGGATGTAAAATTAAAAAAAGAAAAGACAGGATAACTGTATGAGCACAGCAGTCCAAGGCCATCAAGCATAGTGGCAAACAGTAGCTCCATTCAATAGTCCCCAAGGACCTCAGCTCAGAACAACCCTGTGCAATAATCGATATTTATAGTGATGACCTTGAGTATCGAGGCACAGGCTGCTTAATGTGCAGCACATTTTCAAAAGGCAACGAAGCATGTAGAAAAATTTTCCTCCAAGTTAAAAAAAAAAGTTTCCGTGCTTAAAAAAAAGGCTCATGCAGCTATGTGTTAGTTTTTAGTTTGTTAAATGCATATATTTATTGATACATGCCTTGCCTTGTTCCAGCAAAGATTAAAGGTGACTGACAAGAATACACAAAAGTCAGTAAGACAGCATAAGTTGACACAGGGAAGAAGAAAGAAAACCAGGCTGTGGACCCAGAATTGGTCCAGGAGATTGAATTATCTGCAAAGTTCCCTTCTGGGGAACACTTCACTTCTTGATAGACCATGGAACACTGTAACTAATATTACTCATTCTTTAATCATTTTTAAATCTGGAGGGAGATTAGGGTTTTACCTTATGCATGTCAAAGTCAAATCGAAACTGAAGAAAGAAAGAAAAGAAAATACTGGCTTACATCAGAGAAAATATAATAATAAATGTATATAAACATGCATTGAATAAACTGTTAATTTAAAAATATGTTTAAGGAATTCCTGTTTATTTTGGCTAAATAATTTCATCATGTTGGTAAAACAATTGTTACAGTATAGCAAAAAAAAAGGTCATATTAATCAGAAGTGGCATCCTATTACATTATCCCACTGTTGAAATTTTCTGCAGTATCTTTTTTTTTTTAAAAAACAAATCAATATTAACATATCAGAAGAACAAAGAAAGTCTAAGGTTAAGTTAAACTCTCTACACAAATGTAATGCATATTCCCATAAAAAAGCAAGAATTTTTCTAGGAGCCAGCCAAATGTTTTAATGAGTGTGTTCTTATTTATCCTGGGCCTGAATAAGGAGACTTTTTTCCTTATGGATGTTCCGACTACGGAGTCACTGCTTAGAGGGGAAGAGTTTGGCCTTGAGAGCCAGGCAAGTATATAGATCTGGTGCACGTGGCTGAGTGACAGCTTGAGTAGGTTACTTCAAACTCTCTCAACTTAGTTTCTTAACTGCAAATGAAGTGAATCGTGTTGTGTGGAAGATTAAATAAGATACTGTACAGTAAGCACTTGGCTCAGTAGCTGATACCTACTGAATCTAGTCAGTGATGCCTGCGAAACAGCGATTATCCAGGACATCTCTCACTGATGTGCCACAAGCCTCTTTCATTACTGTCTTGTTAAAGATTTCTGCCCTTATTGTCCCATTAACAGATTTTTCTTTAACTGTACTGTTGCGAACGCATTCTGATGCTCTTTTATGGTACTGATGTGGAAACTAGTTTCATTGCCCCGTGTTAGCTTCTTACTGATCATTTTCAGTGATTTTTTTTTTTTTTACTGATAGATTCTTCTGGGAATTTGCCCTTTGTATCCATCTCGATTTTTAATTTGGTTCCTTCTCATTCTGCCCCAGATAAAACGCAGTTAATCACGCCAGCGTCTGTATAGAGTCTCATCTGACTAGCTCCATCATGTGTCGAGAAAGAGTTTTACAGTTTTGAAAGTTGCTTTCCCTTCATTGCTACTATGGCCTCGAATAAGAAGAAATACCTGGAAAAATAGGGGTAAATCAAGAAAACTGGAAGAACTTCCATTTTAAAAATTGAAGACTTTTTAGGGGGTGCAATTTGGCCAAAAATCTACATTGGCCATGATTTATCATTCAAACAAGGCTTTTGGGGAATGCAAGAAGCGTGCAATTAATCGTTCCACTGAGAAAAACCAGGGCTCCCCAGGTAAACTGGGATGTACGGTCACTCCAGTAAAAACTGACAATGTATCTCCCTAAGACAGGGATGGAGCAGAGGAGGGCTTGAAGTGATTCTTCATGAAATTATAGGCTCTTCCACATGATCACACTGTATTCTATGTTCACTGAATTAGTGAGTTCTGCTTTTAGACTCTCTGCTTATAGTATGAGATTCAGTTCTAATCCTTATGCCTCAAGAAAAACACAATAATACAAAGACTCAGAGAGGAGTAGCTAATATGATCAAGAGCTGTGGGTCCTAATGTTTTGGCAGTTATGACATCTCTGAGGATTTGATGAAAGCTATTAACTCTCCCTGAACAAAAGGGCACACACAGACAGCCCCCAGGACTTGGCATGCGATTTAGGGGGCCAAGGACCATCTGATCTTACCCAGGGACCCAAGGCTGAATCCCTAACCTAGAACACATTGTATAGGTCAAAGGAAGAAAGAATCAACATTTGTTGACCATCTTTGTACATATTTCATTTCAGACTCACATCAATCTATTTTATAAATAAGGGAACTGAAGGTCAGAGAAATTAAAATTTTACAGCTAGTTAAGTGAAAAAGCCAGACTACAAATTCAGGTTTATGGGCACTAAATCTCATAATTTAAGTAATATGTAGACATAGAAGTTAATCTATACATTTATATTTCAATCTGGGACAGGATTATATTACAATGTCATGAACAATGAACACAAGCAATTATCTTCATCAAAGTCCTACCTTCTAGGTCTGGGGAATACTTCTTGAAACTGGAAAGAGATTATTAGGGCAAATAAAAATAAGCATTAAAAAAATCTCAAATGCCAATATAACAGACAGATAGTGTCAAAGTATTTCTAGATAAATCCAAGATTGATAGGTTGTTGATGGATTATTAAGAGATTTTTTCAGTAGGTGAGGGTGTAGCTCAGTGGTAGAGCATGTGCTTAGCATGCACAAGGTCTTGGGTTCAATCCCCAGTACCTCCATTAAAAAAGTAAATAAATAAACCTAATTACTTCCCCCCAGCAAAAGAAAAGAAAAGGATAAGAGATTTTCAGTGTCTCGTATCCCTGGGTTAACCTTGGAGAAAAGGACTACATCTTTGCCTGTATCCCTCAAAGCCCTTGTTAACTTCACTACCAATCAGGGCTGACCATGGACGGGATGGTGGCTTGGGCAAGGTGTCATTTCCAACCTAAGTAGTGTTTTTTGTGTTGCTGGTAAGCTCTTTCCCTTTTGGTAACCTCTGTTCCTTAGTTCTTAAAATACCTGATCCCATTTTGAAGCTGACGTGCCCCTGAGACCTGGGATCAGTTACCAGAGAAAGATGAATCAGGACTCTACGTACCTAGTACATAGTGAGTGCTCAACAGATGCTTGTGGTTTCCCGGCCAGTCTGTATTACAGACTTTCCTAACCTAACCTATAGCTCCGACTCTGGCAGTTCTTTGCACAAAACTCCTGTCGCTTCTTATTATATTTGCATTTTTCCTGTAATTATTTGTTTTAAAATTTATCTTCTGTCTCCCTCTTAAAATTGTAAGCTTGGTAAAGGCAGAAACCATTGTACTCACAGTTGCCATGGTGATGACCTATGGTAGGCATTCAATTACATCTGGTGCCTAACTAGATGGATGGTTACTACAAGAATTTGGTCACATGATTTTCTTTCAATGTTTAAGATGGAGATATAATTCATCTACTATAAGATTCATCCTTTTAAAATGTACAATTCAGTGTTTTCTAGGATATTCATAAAGTTGTGCAACTATCATCACCATTAATTCCAGAATATTTTCACCAGTAAGAAAACACATACCCATTAGCAATTACTCCCATCCTCCCCTCCCCCCAGCCCTTGGCAATCACTAATTTACTAATTTCTGTCTCTCTACATTTCCCCATTCTCTACTTTCATATAAATGGAATCATTTATATGATTCATTAATATGGGGTCTTTTTTTCCCCTGGCTTCTTTCACTTAAGGTTTTCAAGGTTCATTTGTCAGTACTTCTTTCCTTTTTAATGGCTGAATAATATTGCACTCAATGGATACACTACATGTTGTTTTCCCATTCTAGACAAGGATTTCCCATTCTAGACACTAGGATTTTTAACATCCACTCCAATTCTAGGATCCTCTATTCAAGTGAGGGGCTACGACCGAAGTTTATAAACTAAATCACAGTAAATCTTTATGCTTTACAGTTTTTCTCTGCTCTGAAGTTGTCACATCTTACCTACCCTAGATCCAGGGAGGATCATCCTGTTCTGACCTACCAACCCTGAAAACAGTAACATCAGACTCTCCACCTTGATTTCAGGATTCCGCTTTTCCCCCGACCCCAATCTTCTCCTCACTGCCCACCTATTTCTTGATTGTACTAATTGTTCTCAACAGATACGCATTGACTGAGATTGGACGGAATTTTCTTCCCACGTCTCTTGCTCCGTCCCCGGGCTCAGTGAACGTGCAACTTCTTCGCCATTAACCCCCCCATCCTCCGCCCCCCAACCCCCGCCAAAATCCTTCCTTTGTTTTCCAAGGAAATTCAGGTAAAAGAAAGGGTGGGGCAAACGATATTTTTGACTTTCCTCACAATCCAGACGTTGGAAAGAAAACGGATTTCCTTTGGGCTGCTGCCACGACTCTGATCTTTTATGCTGATAAAATATTTCCTTCTTCTAAAAAAAAAGTTATGGGAAAAAAATCATACCACTGCAGCTACAGTTACTCTTAACTCTCGCGTTTAAAGGGGGAAAAAAAAGTTTAGAAGTTTACCTCTCTTTCACAGAGCGGCTTTCTACCTAGCAGGTCAGGTCTCGCCACCGGGAGCGAGCTGGGGCAGCCGCGCTCTGGGGAGGCTGGCGAGCAGGAGGACTACAGGATCCAGAGGGCTTTGGAGACTCCGACAGCTCCAAGCCTGTTGGCTACTGCGGTTTCCCCGGGGAGTGACGCTATGAAAACAAACTCTGATTGGTCAGGCCTGAGCTGAATTCTCCATTTATGGACAGATTGCCCAGCCCGAGCCGAGGCTCAGCCAGAGGAGTACGGAGTAAGTGGCCGAAGAAAGAGGAGCGAGGCAGGGCGGCTAGTCTGACGCGCGGAGAGCTGCGGACTCACATAGGCGGGCGGCGGGCGGCGAGCGCCCGGTCCCGGTGGACCCCTGCCCTCGGCAGCATGTGCCCGGTCTGCTAGGTCGCTTCCTTCTCGCCCTCACCTAACGCCGCGGATCCCGCCTGGATGGAGTACCCCCAGGGTTCCCATTGGTTCCTGTGAGTGCTTGGGTGTCGAGAGCCTGTTTTTGGCGAAGGGAACCAACTTTTGAAGTTCTCCCAGGAGACTGCGTTCCAGCCTCAGCTCCCCGGCAGCCGGACCCGGAGGAGGCGCGACCGCGGCGCGAGTCACCATGGTGAGTTGGCTGCGCCGACGTCCCGGGGCGCTTGACCCCGGGATGGGGCGGGAAGCCCGGGCGCGGGGCACCCACCTTGGGCGCGCTGCCGAGGCCAGGGGTGGAGAAGGTGGACGCGGGAGTCGGCACGTCGCGAACCCTGATTTCCTGCCGCTTCCCTGCCACCGGGGCTGGGGCAGAGGAGGCGAGGGGCCAAGGAAAACTTTCTTTGGAGTCGCTCTCGGCGTCCCGAAACTTCGTGGCCGGGTGGCCATGGCTGCCAGCTGTCGGAAGCCGGCGCGCGGGGAGGTGTGCGTTCAGGGGCACGGCCCCAGGAGGCGACCGCTTTCTTCCCGCTGGGGAGGTGGGGGCAGCCGCCTGCACCCCTCCGTGCGCGCGCTGCCCGCGCGGCGGACCCCGCTCCTCCCCCGGCAGCGCCGCAGCTGTCCCGCTGGCACCCGCACTCCCGGCAGGGGCGGCGCGGCCGCACAAAGGCAGCGGGGCGCCAGGTAGGGCGAGCACCTGGCGGCGGGCGCGCGGTTGCGAGCCGCGCTGCGGCGGGGCCGCGGGGAGCCACGCCGGCCTGGGCTCCGCGGGGCGCCGGCGCGGAGGGTCTCTGCGCCTACAAGGTCGAGTAAACATACCCCCCACCCCCGCTCCCCGCCCCTTCCCAGGCGCGAGGTGGCTGGCACTTTTTGGGCGTACAGCGAACCGTTCGCACGGGAGGAAGTCGAGTTTTTTGTTCTTGTTCCTTTGGCACTTTGGGAATCTCTGCCAGTGGCTGGCTCTTTCTCCGACTCGCTTCTGACTTTTCCTCTACCCCATCCTCCCCGCCCCCAATAACCTTAGCCGCATCCCTTGGGCTTTGGGGTGGTGCACTTCTCTTGACGAAGCACAAAAGCAAGGACTGTGTTTTGAAGAGATTGGCAGTCCATCAGAGGGGGGAGAAAGTTCTGCTCAAGGCTTCATAGTTTCCACACTTGCTTCTTTTCAGATAATCCGGTTTAGGTGGATGAACTGGTCCTCTTCTGGATTGTTTTGTTGTTTTTTAGTGGCTGTAAAAGTGGTGACCGGTGCAGCGCGAATTTAACAATCTCAATCCCGCAGGACCAGCCTGAGGGAAACGTAGCGAAGGCCCATCGCGTCCTACACGCGAAACTCAAAAGCAGTCCTTGACCTAGTGCTGTGTTTACGCGAAAGAATGATAAAAAAAACAACCAACCATACAAACAAACACCTTTAAAAGTGCACTCTTGATCAAAGCTTTTTTTCTTTTCACGTGGTCCAAAATTGTCACCTTTGCCTCTACCTAAGAGGACACTTTATCTGCAAGTAAATTTTCCCTTTCAGTTTTAGGCTATAAGAAGTCACAACACCCCACCTTATTTTTGGAGCCCCCGTAAAGAACCATTTATTTACACTGTGTGTTTGGGTGGAGCTGTTTAATTGGGCCACTGCCTAATTGGCTCCTTGAACGTAAGCAATGTGAGTCTGAGTACTTTAGAATTGCCGTAAGTATTTTCCATGGTTCAATATTTCTTAAAAAAAAAAATCAATATGTTTTATGTGAAGAGCTGAAAGAATCTTCCTGAATTTAAATGCTTGAGTGATACCTTGAGAAAATTAACTTTCCTTTACTTGACTCATTTTTCATACTTGGACAGACTAAAAAGTAGTGTAAGATGCCTTTTCTGGAGACTTCGAAAACTGGACGCTCAACTCGGGCCAGTGCTGTTGAAGTGGTAGTTGGTGAAGTGGGTGCAGGAGAGGCATGTTCTAAGGAAGAGAGTCGTTTTCAGAGTGTGCAGGATGTCTGTGGAAGGACAGGGTGTGACTTACCTGTCGATGGGTTCCCTGCCAGCAGCACAGATGGCCATATTGTGGGCTGCCCGGAGACTATCAGTGCATCCGGTTACGGTTGCTGGGGCCACGATTCCCTGACCTCGCTGTCGTGAAATAGGAGATACCCCCTCTCCATCTACTGAATCTAGAGTAATTTGGCAAAAACTAAGTGAAGCATTTCTGAGAAATGAAGTCCATGTGGTAGATACATGAAGTTGCCTTAGAACAGAGCATTGGCACCTTAAATCGTCAGAATCCTCAGTTATAGGATTTGCTACCTATAGAAGACCCCTTTCAAGCCAAACGAGGCGTCACTTTGTGTTTCACGTCTGTCTGAGTCTGCCCAGCTGCATCCTTCAGCTGCTTGGAACAGGAAGAGAAGGGCACTGCCTCCAATGGGTGTGGTTGAGTGTTAGCACGAAGAATATAATTCATCAGGCCCTTGGCACCTATACTGTGGGTTTCTCTCTCTTTCTGGGTGTGTGTGTGAGTGAGAGAGAGAGAGATCTTAGGAAATTTGATTGCACATTAGGAGGGCTCTCCACCTGTACCTAAGGCCCTACCAAGACTCACTCAATTGTGATTCATAAGAAGGATTGCCATTTTCTCACTCATGCTTACAGTTCACCTCATATTGTCCTCTTGAAAACTCACTTTGGGACACTTTTCTTCCTCTTTGGAGAACCAAGAACACTATCAGGCAGTAGCAATTTGTTTCTTTTTTTCTTAGGAGATTTGAAGAACTGGGAAGAAAACCCCCGAAATCTCTGCATGTCTTTATAATTTATTGTACATTGGTTAGAAGGGGACAACCATCTCCTTTGACTTTAACTATTTTTTAGTAATACCGAACTAAGATTTCCTTTGTAGAATCTGGCTTTATCATCATCCACAAAAGAAGTTCTGCTTTTGTGGCCATGAGCAGTTTGGATTGTCTAATGGACTGAAACCCATGTGTGTAGTTCTGCCTTGTACTTTGGAGCTAGAAATTATGATTCATAAGGCATTTGTGACTTAGATGTACAGACATATCTGAGTGAATCTGAATTGGCCACTGCCTCAGAATACATTCAAGTTATGTTTCCTTCTTATGGCCATGTTACTTGTGTGTAAACTGCAGCTACTACACATAGAAATACACAGGACTAGATGTGCTAACTTAGAAATCTGATGGCTAGCTGGCGACAAGGTGTAGGTTAAGTTCTTTTGGGTGACGGCACGGCATATATTTAGAAAATCTGTGGAATCCATTTCAGACATGTTGTCTGGGAAGGTACCCATGTCCATCCTCACTGATGAGTTTATCAGATTTCTAGCAGTCTCCTGGCCAAAACAACCCAACGCAAAACCAAAACAGAAAGGAATGGGATGAGAGGTCCAGAAAAGTTTTGATGGAGACAGAGGGGTTAGGGAAAAGAGTGGAGTCCAGGACCTTGTCTAGGGGCCAGTGTGGGTGGGCCCATCTACTGGGAAACTTTTGACAGCCCAGGGCAAGGAGGGAGGCTGGGTGGGGCGGGGAATGGAGAGGATGGAGAAGCGGAGGATGCAGACAATTACAGAAGCTGAAAGCCACTTCCTCCTCAGTTTTCCTGGGGATTTCAGCTTAATCAGTGGTTGCAAACTCACATGTCCCCAGAGGCCAGGGTGCAGTTTTTGATGGGGTGAGGCTGGCCTCTGGAGAGTCAAGACAGAACAGATGCCCATCTGAAAAGGCACTGTTCCTTCCTTGACCCTAGGCTGTGGGTACCATATTACTACATTGTCTGCTTTCTCAAGAGAAGCTGGAAATCTCAATTTTTAGGCCAGACCTGCCAATTTTTAAGTGTTTGGATCATCGCTGAGATGCCAAGCAGCTCAGCAGTTTGCAGCCACTCTGCTGTGAATCTCAGAAGTGGTGTCCCATGAACCACAGTGTTTTCCTGCATTCACTCACCGGTGGGAATGTCTGCACTTGAGCCACATACCCAGTAATGACATTAGATTTTTATTGATGCATCCACGCCTTTCCACTGCGTTTCCCTTCAGAGAGGGAGTTGCCTGGTGTTTTCGGCCCTTGGACTCTCAGAACTAGTAAACAGGGGCAATCTTTGTCCAGCTGCAACCACTTGGAGCTAGTGAAATACCTGTGTAGGTAGTTCTGTGAGTGGCCAGACTGTAAATTGAACTCTTTTTCTTTTTTTTTTTTTTAACATTTTTTAATTGATTTATAATCATTTTACAATGTTGTGTCAAATTCCAGTGTTGAACTCTTTTTCTTAACCCTTGAACTCCCTCCAGTGGAAATGTACTCCCCCTGCACCCCACAAACCCCGTGCCCTCGCCCACCATATTACACGATGGACCTGTTTTATTACCACTTTCCCAGTTGCATTGTATGAATCTGACGTCTGTTTCAGGGGTTCTCCTTGGGGCTAGATAATGAACTTTTTGATAAATATGACTTGGAATGCAACTTTTTGCTCCTGACAATGTCATGAGCTTGTGAGAGACTAAATAAGAGAGTACTTCTCATTTCCTGACGAGAGGGCTGGATCTCCTTATTTGGTGAGAACGTGGGAAAGCTCTTTTCATCAGCAGAAATATTTTGAAACCTCTATACAAATGCAGAGCTTCATTATTGGATATATAGAAATTATGTACAGTCATGATTTTCCAATATTGGATATATAGAAATTATGTACAGTCATGATTTTCCAAGTGTGTCATCTGCTTTTTTTTTCTTTTTTTTTTTTGCAAAGAGGCAGCAACTTGTATTTTTATCAGTATGTGATTAAAATGAGTTTCTCCATGGTGAGTTTTTCATATTTCCATTTTTTTTTTTTACCTTGCTGGGACTCAATGTTTACAGAACAAATAAGGAGTTAAAGGTTAAATGCCAGAGGTATTAAAAATAAACAGCTTGGCTTTAGAAGCACATTCTGTAATAATGGTAATTTGTTAATTGCATTTTGAATTTCAACTTCAGAATTTATTTTGGCAGAGATGATGGGTTTGGGAGCATTGTGATGCATTTTTTTACATGTCTTGATGACAGCCATACTTGAGAGAAGCAGAACTTATGACTCGTCCCTGAACTCGGGGACATTGGCTTTAATAAGCCATGGACCTTACCCTGTACATCCAGATGAAGTCAGCCTTCCCTTCTGAGTTGTCACCATGGGAACACTGCCATTAACGATGTTCAAAGCACTTCCAAATGGTCATTCAAGAAAATGTTTTTACTTCCTTTATGACCTGAAATGTTAGTGTCCAGCCTGATCGTCCCATCTTACTCACCAGACTTTGCACCAGGCTCCTCTCAGCTGTTTCCGGATGTTACATTCTGCCTCCAAGGAGAAAAAAAATTGGTCCTACTGAAGATGTCAGGTTCTGGGGGCTAAAAAGGAGGTGGTTCTTCCTGGGAATCAGTACTATAAGAACCGCTCTCAGGGGGCCACACTCTCTTAAGTATTTTTGAGCTGTGATATGTTTGTTGAAAATTCATTCATAGACCTTTACAATCATATGCTGCATTGTAGAACATAAGACATATACTGCATTGTAGAAAGCCCAGAATAGGGTTTAGGAGTCTCTCCAGTATAGCACAGGGAAATATATACAAGATCTTGTGGTAGCTCATAGTGGGGAAAAAAAATTGTGACAATGAATATAGATATGTTCATGTATAATTGAAAAATTGTGCTCTACACTGGAATTTGACACAACGTTATAAAATGACTATAGCTCAATGAGAAATGTTAAAATAATTAAAAATAAAATAAAAAAAAGAGTCTATCTTGAGTCCTTTTGCTTGGCTTCACAGAAAGGTCTAGAAGGAGCAAATGACTTGCAAAGTCTCAGAGCAAGGTTTTGGGTGATCTGGTGCTAGAATCCAGATTTTCTGATCCTGTTTGATAAGGGATCCTTTCCCCTCCAAACCACAGCAGTGGGTTAGAATCTGGCGTGACCAGGTAGTTTTCTTTCTGGGGCCCTTCAAAAAAGCCTGCTTGGAGATGGAAGATTGTTACTTATTTTTGATTCATTACTGTATCAACTTTAAAAGATTATAAGAAAAAAACTGAGGCCCATTCACCCATCATACTACTACCCTCATGGTAATTATTTTCATGCCTTTGGCTTCTTTTACAGACTATCCAAACTCACATGGTGGTTATGTAGTTGTAATTAGAAGACAAATACACCGTGTATGTTCTGTTTTTCCCCACTTGGTTTCTAAGTTCTTTTCCTTGGGAAGCACGGTTATCTTTGCATTTTGGTGGTGGTGTGATAAGCCTGTGTAGCATGATTAACCAGCTTGAATCATAGCGACACGGAGACCTTTCCTCCAGATGCACCAGGGAGTGTCCCTCCCTGCACCAGCTGGAACGGCCCTGCTCAGTGTTGGGCTGCTCAGCCTTCCGTCCTCCTGAGATGTGGAGCACCATCTTTGGTACTGAGTCCAAAGCGGGACCGGCGGGCTTGGGGGCACACCCCACACTCCCAGGTCCTGACCTGAGGTGGGTTCAGCGGGTGTTCCCTGTAGCTGACGGTGCTGACACTCAAATGTGTGACAACAGTCAGTGCTCAGGCCTCTGACTCTAACTTGGCAGATAGGAATGTCCCTGTCAAAGAACCCAAGTGGTTGGAGACCAGGAGCTTTGAACCCCAAAGTGGAGAAGACACAGGAGCTGCAAAGGAGCTTGGCATACATGCCTGGGACGCGGGCATTCTTAACCAGGCGCAGTGGCGACTGCCAGGAAGTCAGAGATGAACTAAGCACCACCTCTGCTTATGAGGTGCTCACAGTCTCGGGGAGAAGTGATAACGAGGGACCTTCATATGGGAGATTTCATTTCATTCTTGCAACCAGTGATGGTTTTTGTTGCCATTCTCAGGCAAGAAGACCGCAGTCTGTAGTGAGGGAAAGAGACTTGTTCAGGGTCACACAGCGTGTATGTGAGGAACCCGGGCTTCTAACTTTGTACTCTTTCAGAAGCAGTGAAATACACTGTTTCTGAATTTGAAATTTCTGGCTCTAGGTTTCTGTATAACACGTCCATCACTTCACATACTCCTGAGGGAAAACAAGGGTTGTTTGTTTGTTTGTTTGTTTGAAGTCTGTTTTAAAGTCTGAGCCTTAACTTACTTGTCTCAGGATTTTTGCATATCACATTTGGGACTAGATGATATCACACTGCAATCAAGCATAGAAGTAAAAGTCATGCTACAAAGCTCTCTGATTTCAGTTTAAAAAATAAAAAATAAGGGAAACAAGATAACCATGAGAAACTCAGCCCTTGAGTCCTTAAGTACATGACAGAAAACAAACAGAAAAATTAGGATAGCGTATCACTAGTCTCTTAGCAATTTAATTGGTGTGACCAGCATTTGATGTTGACATCAATTGAGCATAACATTACTTGCTAACAGAATGATTTGGACAGTATCGTTGTCTGATTCTAAAGAATTTTCAACAACAAAAAAATTAGGGTGGTTTTTAGTGTCCCAGTTAGATATGGAGCTTTGTTACAGGACATTTTGGATTTGAATGTAGAAGCATCTTGGAAACTATTTTGGAGTATGAATTAAGATGGCACCTCCAAGACTTTGGGATGCTCTGATGCAGAAATAGGTCTGCAGAATGATGGCAATTCTCCTTCCTCAGATTGTCTGAGATTCTTAACATTTGGCGGTGTCCCGAGGCCCTCTGAAACTATGTTGGAAGCCATTGACGTGTTTCCTGACAGTGTTTGTAACAACAAAGAAAACCCGAACCAGACAAAAAGGAACAATCTAAATATCCGTTAGTAGATAAATGCATGAACACATGTGACTTGTTGATAACAGGGAATCAGTGTGGCTATATCTCACAAAGGTCGTGTTTGGTTTAGAAGCAAGTTGTAGAGAGATCCATGTAAAGTCATTTAAGAAAAATTTCAAAACATAGAACAAGGCTATCTCTATTGTTTGAGGGTATATATTCATATATGTATATATTTATGTATATATTCTTTTAAAAATACAAGTTGATGGGCTAGAAAGATAACAGATTCAAGCTGCTGAAGGGGGAAGGAGGAAAAGAGAGAACTGAGGTCAGCGGACTACCTTTAACTCTATTAGGAATGTTTTATTTGCTTTATGCATTAAAATCCAAAGCAAACAGGATAAAAGAGTATCATTAATTCTGGGCAGTGTGGACATAAATATTTCTGTTATTGTCCGTAGTTTTAACATCTTGCAATTAAGAAAAAAATACATGAACACAATTGTTCATTAAATTTTAGGCAGTACACAGACCTCCAAAGTCCATACAGAATCACTCCCAGAGTTGTAGCAAACGTTGTCTCGAGGTGAATCTTAGGGAGTAAGGTCAATTTTGGGTCTATGTCAGGTTATTTTAGTGACAGCTGACATAGAATCAAATCATTAGTAATGTTTCAATTACATTATGTAAAATTCCATTAGGGATTATGTCTCAGGATGTTCAGAACCTCTTAAGCATCTCTTTCTCACCGTTTCTTACCTTGTTATGTCTGTTAAGTTGTGGAGTAATTAACTGCCCCAGAACTTGGTGGTTTAAATAGTAAAGATTTATTATTTTTCGTGATTTCGTGCATTGGCTGGGGGAGTTCTGGGCTGGACCGGCTCAGCTGATCCCTGTGGGCAGCTGGTGCCGTGGCTGGGGATGGATGAGCTGGGATGGCTCACGTGTCTGGTAGTTGGCCCCGTTTCAGTTGGGGCAATGGAGATGACTTGGCCATGTGTCTCTTTCACAATAGGCTAGTCCTGGCTTGTTTACATAGCAGTGGTCACAGGGTTCCCAAGAACAGCAAAAGAGAAAGCAAGCTACCATCCATGCACAAGCATTTTTTAAACCTCTGCTTACATCATGCTTGATGTCCCCCTGGCCAGAGCAAGTCACATGGCCACCCTCAGGGTGAGCATGGGAGAAGATACCTTCGAACTTAGAAGGTACAGTTCCCACCCTCAGCCTTTTCTTTCAGCTTGCCTCAACTGGGTGAATACTTTGGGGCTGGAATAGATTCAGTGGCAAGTCCCGTTTTCCCAGCTGCTCCTATGAGCTGTGTGTTCAGAAGCCCCCATTGCTCCTCATACATCCGCTGCTGTTTTCCCATAGCGTGAGGAATTAAAATTGTAGTTCTTTTGTATTATGTAGCCTCAGTATGATTTTAAAATTTGCTGTTTTTGCTGGGGAAGAAAAGTAAAAGCAGAAACTAACAAGAAGGAAAAATCTTTTTTTTTTTTTTTTTCCTTTTTCCTTCTGGTAAAGGGAGCTTTGTCAAAATAAGCATTTCATAATTAAGTCCAAGCTTAGAGAGCAGTGAATCATGCCAAACCAGACCTGGCTGGATGGCCTGCTGGACAGAAGGGTGGAGCAGCACTGTTTGGAACAGGTGAGGACAATACTGTTCACTGCCTTGTTGGCCGGCTCCGAAAGACGTCCTTCACACACTCCAAAATACTTTTTTGTCTTGGATTAAAGTCATGTCTTTTGTACTGCCTGATGATTCCCAGAATAACCCACATTGGCGTCACCTCCATGTTCTGTGAGCCACAGACTGTCCTTTTTGCGGGCTCCTGACCAAGACGGAATCGAGTAGGGCTAACTTAGTTTTGGGCACAGGTCTCAAGAAAAAAAAAAATCCATTAACGTATGGATCTTTCCCTTTGAGTTTCCCTTTCACCTTCTCTTTTTAAACTTTTTTTTTCTTTCTGAGGGTGGAGGAGAATTAGGTTTATTTACCTTTTTAAAATTTATTTTAATGGAGGTACTGGGGATTGAACCCAGGACCTTGTGCATGCTAGGCATGCACTCTTACCACTGAGCTAGACTCTACCCCCCTCAACCTTCTCTTTTTAAATGGAAAAATTTTAACTGCACAAATGGGGAGAAAATTCATCCCCCAACTTCAACGACTGACAGCTCATAGCCAATCTTATTTCCTCTGTTTTGCTAATATGATGCATCACATTGATTGATGTGCAGATGTCGAGCTATTCTTGCATCCCTGGAATAAATGCCACTCGCTCGCGGTGTATGATCCTTTTACTGTGTTATTGAACTCGGTTTGCTAGTATTTTGTTGAGGGTTTTTGCATCTATGTTCATCAGGGATATTGCACTATAATTTCCTTGTTGTGTTCTTGTCTGGTTTTAGTATTAGGGTAATGCTGGCCTTGTAAAATGAGTTTGGAAGTGTTCCTCCCTCTTCTATTTTTGAGAAGTATTTGAGAGGATTGGTATTAATTCTTCCTTAAATGTTTGGTAGAATTCACCGGTAAAGCCATCTGGTCTTGGACTTTTCTTTGTGGGGAGTTTTTGGATTACTGATTCAGTCTCTTTACTAGTAATTGGCCTGTTCAAATTTTCTATTTTTCCTTGATTCAGCCATGGTAGGTTGTATGTTTATAGGAATTCATGTGTTTCTCCTAGGTTGTCTTAATTTTTTGGCATGTAATTTTTCCAATCTTATTTTTCTCAATTATCACCTTCCCTTGGTTTATTTTGAAGCAAGTCCTACGTCTCATATCATTTCATCCTAACTACCTCTTGTGTTACATTGAAATTTAAATAATGCAAAAACCTCAGCTCTCAGCTCTTGATACAACCTACTCCTTGGGCTGGAAGGAGGGGTGTACCCCCTTGGTGTATAGAACCCCTTTGGTGCACAGAACCAAAGTAAGTAGCTTCCCTTTGACTCTTAGTTTTACAGAATAAGGTAGACATCTCCAGGCACTGGGGGGACTCCTTCAAGTTTGGCCTGATCTCATCCGCAGGAGCATCTGGCAGTGATATCTCGGCATCCACAGTTTTGGTGTGCAGGGCAAGGGGTGGCCCCCACCCTATAATCCTAGCTCTACTCAGGCACGACCTTTAGGTGTGATTTGCAGAGAGCTAGTTCATGCTTGTTCGTCTGTTCATTCCTTCTCATACACACCGGTATCATGGTGATGGCTATGCAAATAATGCTTGTCTCTTTCAATGCTCAGGTACCTTTAAACAGAATGTCAAGATGAGAAATGTCCTAGAGACTTCTTGGAGGCAGAGAGTGGGGTCGGGGAGGGCAGTGGTGCTTTGAAATTGTATGCTGAAGTTTGTGCCTGTCTCCTTGTGTGCATTTTTCCCCGGGAAGAACCCTAAGTCCCTAAACTGGTCCATGGCCTCCCCAAATGACTCTCTAAAGTTTAGAGAATTTAAGTAGCCCGACCAAGGTCACTCACCAAGTTAATAGAAGATGTGGCCTTAGACTACGAGTCTCTTGTCCAGGGACCTTGGTCTAAAACCTCCTTTTACTGGAAATGTTTGAAAAGCAAATATAATAAATCTTTAGAGAGAAGGGAAGTTGAAAGTACTGAGTTAAAATAATTCTTTGTAAGATTCCCAGAGACACTAAACCACTATAAGTTACCATGTGGCAATGGTAAGTGTTATTGACTGACAATTAACTTGATTTTTCAGAATAGTTATAAAGCACTGGTCTTGTATTTATTAGCTTTTCATATTCTCCTGTGATCACAAAGAGCAATACGTCCCATACAGACTTCAAATATAAATCAAGGGCGTAATGTTTTGACTTTTATGTAAATAGTTGAAAGCTCCTTATTTCCCTGGTGGGGCTTCATTGTTCTTTCATTATAAAATTAACATTTACTAATTGAGGACACGTAATAAGAAGGAAATGACTGGACTTTGGGACAGAGTTCTGTGCTCTGTTTCTATTCTATAGGACAAGGGCTTTGGGGTGTAGGAAAAAAATTGGAATTTCCATAGCCTCTTCCTTCTAGCTCTTTTTCACTCCTGCCCCCAAGCCCCAGCTACATTCTCCATCTATCTCTCAACCTGTCCTTCCCCACAAAGCTCTTGCCCTTCTAGACTCTTCTAGGCAGGAAATACGTAGTTTGCACCTGCTTACACATGAGCACACGTAATTAAGGCTGCCAAAAGAAAAGGGGTGCTCTCCTCCCCCCTTGGGACCCTCCTTCTCCCAGGAGCCCTGCTTGGCACCTCTGTGGCCAGTGGGGACTCAAGCATTGTCTGCTGTACAGAGACAACAAGGCACTGTCACCTTTTAGGGGGCTGTGAATCAGTCTTCAGTGTTTGTGGCAGTTGTATGTAAGTGTCAGCTGGCACAGGTGTATTTTATATGCCCTCAATATGCGATGTACAGAATCGCAAGATTCCACCACCTGCCAAGGCCCATGGATTTCCCCCGTGCAGCGTGGCTTCCTCCTGCCTCTTTGCCTCTTCTCTCACCTAGGTCACCTGGCCAAGTTCAGCTACTTGCTTTGCCCCTTGCAGGCTTGGATAGTCTCACCGTTGGCTGGTGTCTGGCAGCCATCAATTTCTTCCCCTTCCCCATCCCCATGGTCTAATTCTCCATTTAGATCAGCCCCACTTCCACCTTCTTAAATTTCATGGTTGGGAGTTATCGTCAAAATCCCAGAGCTCTTTATCTGCAAAGATCTCATGATTGTTTGTGGGCCTTTTATAGGCCCTCTGTTTATTATTATTTGTATTATTTTTAATTGTCCCTTCTTGTTCATCTTTGGGTCTCACCCCCATTCTGTGACTTGCCATACTAGGTCTGTACAGTACTTTTCTAAAACCTAGTATTGGAGGGAAAAAGCTTGCATTTCCTTCTGCTGTGTGTGAGTTAGACATTCGGTAAACCTGCTCCCCAGGTCTTTATCTTGAGGGACAAAAAAGTAGAGTGCAGAGCTGCCAACACAGTGAGGCACTCTTCAAATGCGCTCCAGTTTCCGAGGCTCTTGGTCGCTCAGCTAATGGAATGAAACGGGAGGAGTGAATCCATGAAAGCGCCCTGCAATTCAAATGTCACTGGAGCTTTGATTTTAGTGGGAATGCTGGAGGTGTCTGATGGAGGTGTCACTCCCCACTTCATTCAGCGTGCCCTTTGGAGAGATGGAACGGTGAGGACAGGAAGGGGGAGAAGCATAGGGATGCTGAAAAGGGCACCTGAAAAACTGAGCGGCTGCTTCACAGAAGGTGGGAGAGGCATTCTGCCCATTGTCTTGTCTGTCTTCACTCGTCAGCCAGCTATAATGTTGAAACCAGGGCAGACAGCCTTCCCCTGCAACTGTTTCTGAGTCTGTGGAAATAGTTCTCCCAGAAAACGGAATCTATTGTGTAGGTTACCAGTGATTTTCACAAGCGTGGATGTTTAAGGCATAGGCAGAGATAATAGCTGGGAGAAAGGGTTGAATGAATTTGAAACGGGATTTTGAAGCAGACAGTCTGCTTTTTTATTGCATGTGGTTTTGGAGGACAGGTTGAATTCAGATGTTTAAAAATCCACGGGGCATCCGAATCCTGGTAAATTCAAACCGTCCCCGTGAAGTCTTTGTACTAGAAGTAATCCGCTAACAAAATATGCCAATTGGCAGTTTGAGGTTTTTGGAGGGTGTGTTTTCCAGACAGCTCCAGGTGGATAGGTGAGGTGGTCTGAGGTCTCAGAGTGTGGAACTGGCCTCCGAGGTGAGGTGGAGGGGAAAGGGAGACGTCCAGGTAACTCATGGGGTCTGGGAAGATAAATGATCAGCAGTGAGAACATTTTGAGGGAGGAGTTTTAAGTGGCTTGCAGACCAGGAACGGCAGGGTTGAGACAACACACAAGGCAAGTTGGGGCCCTCCTGCCAATGGGAGGTTTCCGAGTGATATTATTTCATGAAATGTTTATTGTTCTGTCCTGCTGGGCTGTAAACTCCTTAAGGGGACACTGTGTCATGCTGAGTTTTGTCTTTCCATCAGCTGCCATGACGTCTGGCACAGGGTAGAATCAGCGAGTTTGTTGAATTGAACCAGCTGTCCCCACTTGACCGCAAGTGCACGAAGTACCGAAACCTTTCCAGGGCAGCAAGGTGGTAGCAACCCAGCCGCCAGTAATGAGTGATTAATGAGAACCGGGGAGTCACGGTAGACCAGCTAATAACAGATTGCAAACTGGAAGTGCTTTCCAAAGATAAAAATACCCCCCAGATAAACTCAGTCGGGCTTCCTTTCGCCTCTTCTTGTAATACAACAGGATATTAACAAATTCAGCTGGGCTCCTGCAGAAGCCAGAGACTGAGCAGGGAGCTGGAATGGTTTCTAGGTCGCACTCTCCCTTTATTCCAACCTTCTTAACTGAGACCAGGGGAGGCGAGGTGATTGCAGAAGGCCACACAACCAGTCCCAACTTGTCCCCTCAGGGGTGGTGCAGAAATGGAACAGAATTCACCAGGACCCTTCCTGATGTAAAGTTCCCAGCTCCAGAGGGAACCTTTCCAAATCGGGAGTGACCTGTGACCTCTATTTAGGACTTTTCTCCGCTGGTTCAGGGGAGTGGTTGGACTGGTTTTGGTGATATTAACGATCACTGCCAGATTAACAGACAGGATAAGAAGGTTCTGCTTATTCAGCTATGTGGGCCTTCAGAGTGTAGTATTTCCTGACAACATTTTTATCTGTCTTGGTTTCAGGAGGAGAATTTAATGCTTTTGTTTCTTGTTAATCAGACTCGCCACTCACCTTTCTGAGTGGGCCCTGGATTTGCGCGCCTCCAAAGGCCAGATGGTCTCCAAGGAGACATGCTAATGGCTTAATTGTTTTGTTTATTTTGCTGCTCACAAATTCCAGTCGCTTCGTTTGCATGAAGAGAGAGTTAGAACTTCTTTCAGGAGTGCCTTGGCATTTCCTTTGGTTTTGAATGGCTCTTAATGTTTGCTCCTAACGTTTTTTTGAAAGGCCGGTCAGTCTTTAGTGGTAGGTGTGGCTTTCTCTAAATAGGAGTTTTTCTGGGTGTGGGTTAAAGAAAGTGAGAGAAAGGGAGAGGATTTTTAAAAAATTGCTTACACTCTATATGTACAACAAATGAAGATTATTTTGGAGGCTGATGTTTATGTGATTTTTGTTCACTTGGCTCCCATACTTTAGTTTGGGGGGTTAAAAGGTTAATGCATGCAAGAGAATGTTGATGCTTAGCCTTGCAAAGCTATGCATTTACAGAGCTGTGGTTTGCTTTTCAAAATGTAGAAACGGAGAGGTTTGCATCCTCACCTATGACAAAGAATTCCTAGTATAAAACTATTCTGGTTCATAAAGTAAATGCATTTTCCCAAGTTCGGGGTAAATGACACGTTTTAGATCAAACAGCTTTATAATGCATTAGGGGAGTAATTTTCAATGCGGGGTGGAATAATCTGACTTGGGAAAGGGAAATGTGAATGTTGAAGAACCTTAAATAGACTGGTGTTGGTTAAATCTATTCCTCTTAGAAAAGAAATGCTTTCCTTCCCTGCAAGCTAGAGTTTGGGAATTTCAGAGCTGGGAAATCATGTAGTAGATCTTAATATTATAAATCACTCACAGATACAAGATAATGCTATTTTTGGACATGTTTGTAGTAATGCAGGATGGTCGCAGGAAAATGGGGCACAAGAGGATGGACACGTCCCAGGTCTCAGGCAGGTCCCTGGGGCGTGCACCCTGCCAAGTGAGGGTCCTTGGCTTCACACGGGAAAGAATTCAAGAGTCCAGCCGTAGTAGAGTGGAGGGAGACTTATTCAGGGCGATACACACTCCAGAGAGTGTGGGCCGTCTCAGAAGGTGAGAGGGAGAAAGAGGCAGCGAGGTGTGGGGATGGTTAGGTTTTATGGGCTGAGTCATTTCATACGCTAACAGGTGGGAGGATGATTCCAACTGTTTTGGGGAAGGGGTGGGCACTCCCAGGAATTGGGCCGCCGCCCACTTTTTGGCCTTTTATGGTTAGACTCAGAACTGTCATGGCACCTGTGGGGGTGCCATTTACTACACTCACGTACTATGAGGAGCGTATAGGGAGGTTCAGGGTCTACTGGGAGTTGAATCTTCCACCATCTTGGGCCTAGTCAGGTTCTAACCAGCTTCTGTCCTGTCCTCAATTGCTGTGTTGTTCTTTTAATGGTTGTGCCCTGCCCCCTTCCCTCCTGTCTCAGGATTATATGATGATGAAGATTTCTCTAGTTTGAGGGTGTTCTGGGCTTTTCCATCTCAGTACTTCCCCCTGGAGGCCTTGGCATTTGTGGGGGGTGGGCAGGCATGCTTCTGTGAACAGTTACCCACACCATCAAGGAGATGAGAGCCTACGGTTGGAATGAACAGCTACTGAGGACCCTCTCTGTGCTGCCCAGCACCTCTTTTGAGGTAGGTATTATTTTTCTTGGTTTACAGAAGAGGAAACAATGCATGAGTGAGGTGACCTTCTAAAGGTCATGCATCTGAAAAATGTCAGAGGAGGGATTTAAATTCAAGGTCACCTGAATGGGCATCGCCTGGGATGTTATTAGAAACTGCAGAACTTCAGGCCCTAACCTGAGATCTACCGATTCTGAATTTGTATTTTAACAAGATTTCTAGGTGACTGCAAAGCACTAGTGCAGGGGAACACTGTGGTCCAAGCAAGGTAAAATAACTCTGAATACATCCCCAGGGGAATTCTGAAGCTTGTCCTCCAGGATATCATCTTTCAAGGACGAGGATGCAGCTAAAGGCCCCGAGCTTTCAGGAATGCAGTCAATCTTCTCTGATTATCCTGTTGGAGCAGAAATGACACGGCCGGGCTCGGGAGTGCGACTGAGGGAGAGTTTTCTCCCAGGCATTTCTGGAGTCAGCTGTCCTTAAGTAGATGCACGCAACAGTGGTTGTCTGTAATGGGCCTGGAAAACCTCCACCCAGAGTATCTCCTCCAGGGCCGCTGTTGACAGTGAGCTTTCTTCCTTTGCTGATCTGTCTGAACCACTGCACTTGTCCATTAGTAACCCTTCACCGTGAACTAGTCTGCCCAACCTTCTAAAGCTGCCCAAGAGCAGATTTTGTCAGTCTGGAGAAGGAAAGAAGGGATCCAGACTGGGGAATATCAGTAGCATGAAATCAGAGAGGAGCATTGAAGAAAGCCCAGCTTCCAGAATGTTCCAATCCTGGGGCTGGAGAAAGTGGCTTAACCTTCCACTGGTTTTCCTTTTAGTGTTCCCCTGGACACCTAGGCTGGAGACATCAGGGCCCTTGTCTGTCCTCTTCCCTTCCAGATTCCTGTTGGTTCTCAAGCCCCAGGAGTATGTCCTCACACTACGGTCCCTTCCTTTTCACACTGTCGCCTAGTTGGAACCTGCTTTTTCTTACACTGGGACCATCACAAGAATTTTTAAAGTGATCTTCATTCCTCCAAGACCTTGTCATTCACAGAAACAGCATTGCCAGAATCATCTTCCTGGTAAAGACAGTTTTGCACCTGTCACTCTCACTCAAAACCCCTCCGCTCTTACTGAGAATAGGCTTAAGCCCAAAATGCAGTACTGTCTCAAGTCTATTCCAGGCTGCCTCTGTCCAACTCTTGTTTTTCAGTCGTCCTTCTAGAAAGTGGAAACTCCATGAGGGCAGCCGGAATGCTAGTCCTATTAGCTCCTGGCATAGTGCCTGCATACTACAGGTGCTCAATAAACACTGATTGATTGACTGACTGAAAATGAGCCGATTCTCATGTTCATATTTAATAGCCTGGCTAGAGTACACTCCTTGGTCAGGCCATTTTCCATGACTGGACTTCCCTTGCCGTTTATTGGAATCCTTTGAGGTCCAAGTAAAGGGCTTCTCATTTCCTGGAAACCTTTGATTTCTCTCACTGAGATCATTCCTTCTTCATATCCTAGTCCATGTCTTGGAGTTATTTATCTGGTATTTAATTACATGTAATTTTGCATTGCTATCTGTTGTGTTATGAGTCATAACTGCCCAGATAGACTCTAAGCCCCTTGAGGTCAGAAATGATTTCCATTTCTTGATACTCCTCAGAACTTCCATCTTTCCCTTTGATTTTTCCACGTTCCTGTATGTTCTCCTCATTGCCTGGGCATTCACAGCTTTTCCACAGACTCCTGTTGGGCTTGTGGATCCAGCGTCCCGACCACCCCCCACCCACAGGAATGCCTGTGGTCCCTGGGGGCAGGGACTGCGTCACGTGGTTCGTCTTGGCTCCGTCTTTAGTTTGTTGACTGATGGATGCTAAAAACTCTGTCCTTTTGAATTTTATCTCCATTCTTTTCCTTTTGCTCCATTCTTGGAACTCCAGTTTTCATCCTTCTGCAAGTGTGATCCCAGTTAATGCTGCCATGACTCAGTGTGTCCTCCAGCGAGGGTGTGAAGGTGACTCAGGAGCCATCGCAAGTAGCCATTATGGATCTGCTGCACCCCGAGAGGGAGGCAGAAGCCTGCCTGGTGATCAGGAAAGAGGTGCCCCCTCTCCCCTCCCAATGTTTCCTGGAACTGAGGGAACAAATTATTTAACTCTCTGTACTTCAATTTAATTCTTTTCAAAAAGGAAATAAGAATAGTTTTCATTCTTTTAAAAAAATTTTTTTGGTGGTAATTAGGTTTGTTTATTTGTTTGTTTGCTTGTTTAAATGGAGGTGCTGGGGATTGAACAGGAACTTAGGGCTGCTAAGTATGTGCTCTACCACTGAGTTGTACCCTCCCCGCTTCATTCTTTTTCTAGAGGTGATACGTTTGAGTATGAACAAGAACATTATAATATGCTTTGAATCCAGTCACTGATACTATGTAAAGTATCACAACCCAGGCACTGGCTGAAGCTCTATTCGCCTTCTGGCTCTCCTGCCTCCCCCTAAAGTTGGAAGCAACCATTCCCAAGCCTTTTTATAACAAACTTGTTAAAGTCCTGGCTCACTAAACTTTAGGGAAACCATACCACTTACCTTCAGTCTCTTAACAAATTGTCTTTGAGTTAGTTACATGCTGCCCGGTAAGGAAATACATCAAAATTGGGAACAACTGAGTAAGATGAGAAATGTTTCAGGAAACCCGACCCATCTCTGCTTGCTCTTCCCAGCTTGAAACTTTCACATCCACTGGTTTGGGGAGGGACGAATGGCAGAGATGAGAGATCACAGAAGGAAATGAATTAGTGTGTATTCGTTGAATTTGGAGGGGGCAGCTTGCCTATTTGAAAAGTTCTTGGCAAAATGTCCCGTCACCCTCCTTTCTAATTGGCAGGGGAATTTAAAGTGGGCTTATTGCATTTGAATTTTCTGAATAGAGTGAATTCAGTTCCCCCTTTTGTATGTGGTACAGATTGTTGGAAGTGCATTACTGGGCTGGGGAAAGGCATCCGTTTCTGCCTTATCCCAGGGCTGGAGGAAAGACAGCCTTGTCTAGAAGTGTGATGAACACATGGTTATGACAATTTCATACACACGACAGAATCTTCTGTTAGAAGATTATAATTGCAGGAAGAAATAATAAAGGAGGCATATTTATATGCGTGTGTGTATAGTATATATTTAGATGTTTATATTGAGAGGTTGTGGGAGGAAAAGTGAAGTAATTCATTGCTAACCTAGGGTTTCTGATGGTCATTTTTCTCCCCTCTCCTCTGCCTGGGTGCCCTCTCTTAGATAACTTTCTAGATGTAGGCTCAACAAAATCCCATCCCCTCAGACAACCCTTCCCAGACAGACTCCTTCCTCTTCCATGTGTCCACGGCACCTTGTCTGAAATGCTCTCAGCTCATACGTCCTGGATTACCTTGCAGAACAATTAGGATTCCCGTGTCTCGTTAAGATGTGGAACTCGGGGAGCAGGGGTTGTTTCTGGGCATTGCCTGTGATCTCAATCTAGTTTAGAAGCACCTGTGGAGCTTTAAAAAAAAAAAAAAAAAAAGTCAAGCCCTGGACTCCATCCTAGACCAGTTGAAATCAGAGTTCTTGGGGGTGGATCTCAAACACAACTGTAGTACTTCTCAAAGTTTCCTGGGTGATTCCTTAAGGCAGCCAGTGTTGAGAGCCACCATTAGCAGATACTTGAAAACTGATGACTGTGCCGTAATTTGGTGAAGCACGAAGTGCAAACTGATCAGGATGTATTTTTGCCATGCTGCTGAGCTTAAGAGGTTTGGTGGGGGCTTTTGATGGGGGAAGGGGGAAGGGGTGGGGGGTATTTTAATACAGCCGACTTCTGTAAAAAAAAAAAAAAAAAAAAAGGGACTAGTTCCTAGGGGACTTTACAAAAGGAGAACCGTTGTATGAACAGCACCTGGGGGTCTTCTGTGACGTCAAGGCTGCAGCAGCCTAGCTAATGCCTTGCAATCTGAATCCTCCTGCCCGCTCCCCACCAAGACCAGAGGCCTCCAAAACATGGCGGGGTATCATATCCACCTGGGGGGGTGATTCAGCAGGTTTGGGGTGAGGCTCAGGAATCTGTTTTTTACAAGGGTTCCAGGTAATTCCACTTTCCCAGTGGCCGCTGCTCTGCGGTTTTGGAAGATGCTGTGGGTCTGGTATCATTAAGCAGTGGGTCTTTTTTTTCTTTTTTTGGTCTTTCCTAGATTGCCTTTCTTACCCCCAACTTTATATAGTCATATACGTATTTCCTCTGCAACTTTTCTATATTTTCAAAGTTAACTCCTCATATCATCTGAAACTTACTTCTCTGGCATGAAGGGACCACACCATATGACTTTTCCCAAATGGATGTTTAATGGTTGTAAAAATAAATAAGGCATTCTTCATGCTGTGTTCTGAAGTGCCACCTTGATCCTACATTAAATTCACGTGTGTAATTTGTTCCTGGCATCTTCTCTTCCTTTGATCCTTTTCTTTTTTCTTGAACTAGTTACCAGCAGCAGACTGTGTAATTACTCTAGTTTTAGAATATGGTTTTATGTTTGCTTGGGCACGACCTCCCTAATTATATTCCTTCTTAAATGAGTTCTTGGCAGTTCATCTTCACTTACTCATCCAGATAAAATTTAGGGTCGACATGTCAAAGGTCCAAAACAAAATCTGTTGAAACCTTAGACTGCAGTTGTAGAAGCTCTAGAGAGCAATTTGAGAACGTGAACATTTTTATAGCCAAGTCTTTTTATCCACAAACATAATATGCATCTCCATCAACTCTTCTTTTAGGACCTTTGGTAAGTCCTATGTTTTTCTTACGTTTCTTCTCACATTTCATGTGTAATACTGGCATTTTATAACTTTTGCTCCTAGTTTGAATGAGATCTTTTCTATAACATTGTTTTTTGACAATATTAATCATTTTTTCATATTTTTTCTTATAATTCAGTGGATAGCAAGCATGTCACAACCCACAATGAAAATAAGAATCTCATGTATCTGAATATGTGGGGATTGTGGTGTTTGGTTTATTCCATTTTTTAAGTGAATGTATGTTTTCTTGGTTAAAAAAGAAAAAAAAGAAGGAAACAAAATAATCTCTCCCCTCACTCCCAATGTCCTGGTGTACCCTTTCCCTAGTTCTCTTTCTTCATGAATAGAGTGGCTTGGACCATTAGGTTATCATTCCGAAACTCATGGCGGCTGCATGGCCCACGGATGCAGAAGGGGCAGAAGCTGGGCCAGATGTATTGGTAGCAAGACACACCTTGCAGTTGAGCTTCTGAATGGATCCCTGATGGTGGCCAGATGTTCAGTGATGAACCTCCTCTGCCTCAAATTAAAAGTGAAAAGAGGAGGAAAGTGCTTTTAACTCTGCTTAGCAGAATGAGGCATTCAGAAGTGGAGCCAGGCTTTTGCTAAGACTCTCAGTAGGAAAAAAAGAATGACTCCAGCAATTAAATAATTCTAAGAACTAATTATATAACAGTGTTTCGCAAACTATAAAGTGATATTCAAATGTGCTAGGAAGTACTAACTCCATGTGTTTTAGCTACATTTGAAAGACTTCCAGAAAAGAAGCAGTGCCCCTGCTGGAAAGAAAAACCTGGTCCACCTACCCCAGGATTGTTGTCTTGGCTTTTAAGGAAGTTTTATGTGGGAGCAGAGGAAACTGTAAGATACCTGTTTAATCCAGATATTTGTCTAAACCATGAGTAACACATAGACAGCCTTGGGATTCTGGTCAGTGGTGAATGTGCTGTCTATTCTTAGCATCCATGGCTCGCTAACCCCTCCATTCCCCAAGTGAGTGCGTGGAAGGGTAGTGTCCCATTATTAATAATTAATAATGTCTCATTCCTGGTACCTCTGTCTTTGCATTTCCCTGTCTTTTCCCCAGTCATCCTGTATCACAGGGAGTATGAAAAGTAGTTATGCAATCCTGTGTTCTGGTGTTAAGGTAAAAGGTAAAGATGAATGCTTAACCAATTGAGTTCTAATGACTGGTGGAATCAAGCATTTCAAATACAAAGAGTAAGTATTCTGCATGCCCAAGAAATTATTTTTTTCATCTTCATATTTTCACATTATAGTCTGCTGCTGTGAAATAAGTAGATGTGAGGGTTTTTTTTTTTTAACATTGATTTTCTTTTTAAAGAAAAGATTAGGAGGATATAATCTGTAAAAATATTGAACCACTATGTTGTGCACCTGAAGCTAATATATTTTAAGTTAACTATCCTTCAGTTAAAAAAAAGAAAGATCTGTAAGGGATAGAAAATGTATTTTAAAAATCATTGATCAAATGCTGGGATATATTTCAGGAATTTAAAAATAAAAAAGGAAAGGTTAGGAAAACAATGTGTGTATTAAAAATAAAGTCGGGCCATGAAACAGACACTCTGTTATGACTGGGAAAGTGAAGGGGAGGCGAAAATGACAACTAGAGACTCCTTAAAATAGAAGCGACTGGGAATTCCTGGAACTTTAATTTAGGATCCTAGTTCTTTCGTCGGATATATTTCTATACTGTGGCTCTTTATACAAGTGAATTTAGACGTGAAAATGGTTTTACTGGTGAGTTCTAGAACCCTTTTAAGAGATGCACAGGTTTTCTAACAGTTTCAGAACAGAGAAAAAAAACGCTGAATTTTTTTCTATGTGGTTAATCTCGATTAAAAACACCCAATCAGGATGGCCCTAAAGCAAACTGGAGACGCTTCACTCCTCAACATACATGCCACCCACTTTGGAAGTTTTGAGGTGGAAGAGACTTTGGAGACATCCAGATCGCTCCCGCCATCTTTTAGGTGAAAAAACAGGCTAGAGTGGCTTTACATATTTGAGGTCACAGTTTGGTACATGTGTAAGAAAGGCTGTTTCTTGACTCTTTGAAGTCAGACTGGCGTCCCCCTCAGGAAGGGGTGGGGATTAGCAGTCAGTGAGGGTGTGCCGGTGCCCACCATGTGTCCCGTGTGGATTCTCTCCTTTAATCTCACATGTGCCAGTTGAAGGCGATTCTCTTGTCTCCGTTGTTCAGAAGAGAAAGCTGTGGCTTAGAGAGACTAAATGGTGTGTGCTCAGAGTCAGATCTAGTTCTGTTTGCTTTTGCTTTTTTACGCTTTATACTTTTGCAAAGTCTGTGCTTTACTTACTTTTTTTTTTAACCAAATCCAAATACTGCGTTTTTAATCAGTCAGAAATGTTTCCTTGATTAGTTTAGGGAAAGCACTTCCAGTGGGCTGAAGGCGTTTAATAATACACCGTAGGATCTAAATTCCCCTCTCTATGGGGGAGAGGTGACTCTTTTGCCAGCTTAATGAATCAAGCCTCTTTTAAAAAAAATTAAAAATTATTAGGTATAGTTGACTTATAGTATAGTATTAGTTTCAGGTGTACAACATAGTGATTCAAAAATTTTTATAGGTTATACTCCAGTGAAAGTTACTATAAAGTATTGGCTATATTTCCTGTGCTGTATAATGTATCCTTGTAGCTTATTTATTTTATACATCGTAATTTGTACCTTTTAATCCTCTGTCCCTATCTTGCCTCCCTCTCTCTCCTCCCTGTCTCCATAGGTGACCATTAGTTTGTTCTCTATATGTGTGTCTGTTTCTGTTTTGTTATATTCATTTGTTTGTTGTATTTTTTAGATTCCACGTATAAGTGATAGCATACAGTATTTGTCTTTCTCTTTCTGAGTTATTCTACTAAGTGTGATACCCTCCAGGTCCATCCACAAAGTTGCAAATGGCAAAATTTCACTCTTTTTTTTTTTATGGCTGAACAGTATTCCGTTGCGTATATGTGTGTATATATATGTATGTATGTGTGTGTGTATATATGTGTGTGTGTGTGTGTGTGTGTGTGTGTGTGTATACACACCACATCTTCTTTATCATTCATCTGCTGATGGACACTTAGGTTGGTTCCATTTCTTGGCTATTGTAAATTATGCTACTGTGAACATTGGGGTACATGTATCTTTTCAAATGGGTATTTTTATTTTCTTTGGATACATACCCAGGAGTAGAATTGTTTGATCATGAGGTAGTTCTGTTTTTAGTTTTTTGAGGATCCTCCATACCATTTTCTATAGTGGTTGCACCAATTTAAATTCCCACTAACAGTGTAGGAGGGTTCCCTTTCTCCACATTCTCGCCAACATTTGTTATTTGTGGTCTTTTTTGATGATAGCCATCTTGACAGGTGTGAGGTGATATCTCATTGTGGCTTTAATTTAGATTTCTCTGGTAATGAGTGATTTTGGACATCTTTTCATGTGCCTGTTGTCATCTGTATGTCTTTTTTAGAAAAATATCTATTCAGGTTTTCTGTCTATTTTTTAATTGAGGCTTTTTTTTGATATTGAGTTGTATGAGGTGTTTTTATATTTTGGATATTAACCCCTTATTGGTCATATCATTTGGAAATACTTTCTCCTGTTCAGTAGGATGTCTGGATGTCTTTGCATTTTGTGGATGGTTTCTTTTGCGGTATAAAAGCTTTTAAGTTTAATTAGGTCCTGTTTGTTTATTTGCTTGTGTTTCTTTTGCCTTAGGAGAAAGATCCAAAAAGATAGTTCTTCAAATGATCTTATAAGCTATGATTATAGCTCTTCAACATGAAAATGGATGAGTTGGTAACTAAAAATGACGTGAGTTTGTATTCTTGGTCCTTCAGTTTTCATGGGTTCTCCTTGCTTTTGTTTTTGTTCTTTTTGGGAGGGGGAGGGAATTAGGTTTATGTATTTATTTATAGAGGAGGTGCTGGGGATTGAACCCAGACCTGGTGTGCGCTGAGCGTGCGCTCTACCACTGAGCTACACCCTCCCCCATCACGGATTCTTCTTGCCTGCTTAACTAGCTACTCTCAGGGCTTGTATTTATTGAATCTAAATATTATGTTCTTTTAAGACTTCTGAAATACCTCCTTCTTGATTTTTATCCCCAAATAAAAATCAAACACTATAAAGTTACTTTTCATTGTAACTTAAAAGTGTCCAAGTAAATTTGAAGAATGAAACAGGAAATGGGCAGTTATTTGCGAAGATGGTTGTGCGAATGGTATTGGCTCCTGTCATTTGATGCAGCACAGTAAAAAGGCAGTGAGTGAGGTCATAGAGAGACCCACCCCAAGGCTGACCTTTTCCTGTCTGGGCAATTTTCCTCCTCCATCCAACGGTCCACAGAAATGAGACTGTCTCGAGAAAATGTAACAAGAACACTGCATTTCAGGGAACTAAACCCACTTAAACAGGTTCTGTGTGAAAGATTTGCTTTCCTTAATTTTAACGTTAAGCTAGATTTAAAAAATTCTTAACAGAGAGGGCCTTTGAGTGAGGTGTGAAGGCAGGGAAAGCCGTCCTCCTGTTTCCCCTTGAAGTTTTGCCCCGCCCACCTCCCCCTGTATTTCCACCTTGCACCTCAGACGTCTTTCCTCACTTCTGCATGTCCCTGGAGCTGAGTTTGGAGCTCTCCTCATTCTGAGGAGCACAGCAGTGACCTTTTTCCTTTGACAAAAGAGATTTTGCAAGTCCAAGTACGTTTATTCTCCCTCAACTAATGTAAGTTCCATATACTGAATTCCGTTATGCATATTCTTGTTTTGGTTGTTATACATTCAATTTGCTACTTTCTCCAGGTGAGGATATTTAGGGAAGTGGAGGAGGGAAAAAGCAAACCTGGAAGTTGACCAGAAAGTTGCCTGGAGAGGCAAAGAGAAAAATAGATGAATCAAAATAAGGAATGCCTGGGAAGGGAGCCTAGCGTCCCTAGACCCGCCCTTCAGTGGCAGCTGGGAGAGGCATTGGCCTGGAGGTCAAAGGAAGGCTGGACAACTCTGGCTTTCAGGGGACTGGATTGAGAAATATCAAGTCCACGGCACAGAATAGGTCTTGTCAAAGATCTTCCACCTCAAGTAATCAAGTTACTTTCTAATCTCTGGCTCCACTTGGAACCAGGAAATCATTTGAACATTTTTAGAGAACCAGTCGTACAGGAACCATTGTCTCTTATTGCATGGAAAATCTACAGTGGAGCACAGTTAATTCGAAACCAATCACTAGACCCACTAGAGAGGAGGACCCTGAAAGATTTCAGTCTGGCAAGGAATGATAAAGTGGAAATTAAGAGCCTAGTGCCCATTATTGCTAGTTCAAGATGTATAAAATGTCATTGGCATTTTTAAAAGAGGGTGCTATCCTTATTTAAGTGTCTGTTTAAAAATGTGGTTGATGCCTTGAGGACTCCCCCATGCCCCCTGCGCCCCCAGGCTTCCCATCCAACTGGCCAGGGGCCAGCCACACCTACCAGTGCACCCACAGTAGTGGCCCTGCCCCCACAGAAGGACCCACACGCTCCGTATGGGGGCACCCCAAGTGCATATAGCTCTGGCGACGTACTGCTGGGCCCTATAGGAGGTCTCCTCGATAAGGCCACTTCTCCAGGATCCGGAAATGCAACTGACTGACCCAACACACAGAAATAAACAGAAGTGGGCAAAATGAGGAGACAGAGGACTATGTTCCTGACAATGGGGTGAAACAAAGCCTAAGAAAAAGAACCAGACAAAGTGGAGATGAGAGATCTCTCCAGGAAAGAGTTCAAGGTAATGATTGTAAAAATGATCAGCCAGCGCAGGAGAAGAAGGGTGAACATAGTGACCATTTCAACCGAGAGACAATAGAAAGGAGAACCAAACAGAGGTGAATAATGAAATAACTGGAAGAAAATGCTGATCAGATTTTCATAGCTTCACTCCTGGCTCTGGTCCTCCTGCATACTTTTTTTTCCTGGCATCCTGAATTTGTAGCCACAGGGTTTTGGGGTACCTGCCTCCTCCTGCCAGTAGGAAGTGAGTACAGCTTAGAGGGGCTTCAGACTCCTCTACTGTCTTTTCCTGGTCAGCAGGTTGGGTGGGAGCCAAACTGGCTCCGTGTTTAATGAAGCAAGCTTTGGGGAGGGGTTCTGAAAACAGAGGAAGCAATTTTCTGTTTCCCAGTTCCCGCTTCGTAATTTAGCAGACAATGATTGCTAGCACATCAGTGCTTCACGGGTTGATGGTAACTGTCCTCTCACTGGCCGACAGGTGGAAAAAGAAAAGTTTGTTTGGCACAGATCTGGGAGTCAGGAATGTACATTTCAACACCTCTTTGAAGCAAAAGGAAAGTTTCGACACTGACCTCGTTTATGTGGCTACTGTAAAAAAAAAAAAAATTTTCCCGTTGGTGAAAATAGAAGTTCAAATGTAAATAGAAGAGGCTATCGAATTCCTAAATCATCTATTAATTTTCTTCCCCCAGACTTCATTCCGTTTGCTTTGCCTCACGACCCAGTTCTTGCCGTGGGGCCACTTTAGCTACACCTAGTAGCTAAATCTGCAAATACCACGAAGCTTGACTTCCTTCAGAAGGATTTCGCTTGATTAATTCACACTCTGGGGCGACATTTCTCAGCTGAGTAGGAGGGGAAAAAAATGAATGTAATTTAACCGCATCACCCACCTCATGGATGGGGAGACGTAAGGAGTGTGTGTAAATGATTTATTTGCCGTATTACGTAAGTGAAGATGTTTCTAAGCTTAGGTTTTACCTTGTCCTATAAGAACTTTATGAGCGAGATATTTTAGATTGTGGTAGCCTCATGGTTTTTTAAGTCTGGTTCTGCAAGCCAAAGCTCTGTTTTCTGCCAGTTGTGAAATAGTGGAGCAGACTAAAACCATGTGCTTTATATTATAAAAATTGAATCTGATGTTCGTGTTTAGAAAAATCATAATCACGCTCACCATTTGTAGATACGGGTAACACAGCTCTCCTTTGCCACATAAAGTTGGTTTCATCATAATTGCTCGCCTTGGTGTGTTTTATTTTCCTAACTCTAGTAAACTCGATTTGGTTATATTAAAAACCATTCAGTGGAGGAAATCTGTAGCATGGAGCCTGGTTTGAGTCCCAGCTCTTGTGATTTGAGAGCAGTTTCATCAGTTTTCACATCTGTAATGTGGACGTGTTCATAATAGTCATAATAATAAATCACCTCCTAGAGTTGTTCAACAACCAAATCAAAAAAAGTATCTGGAAGTACACTGTGAGTGGTAAATAATTTAGTAATTGTAAGGAAGAATTTTATAAGCACAGGTTTGCTTTAAAACAAGAAGGCTCTTAGAGGTGTGCTATATGAATTACTGGAGGTTCCAGAGAATTTTCCAGACAGTCCGGCATGTATCCAAAATTCAAATCCTATTAAAAACACATTTTAAAAATAAAAGACACTCGTCATGGCATTCCCAGATCTAGATTTAAAACGACATAAATAAAACACTGAACAGTTTTTGTTTTTTAATCAGGAAAAAGCTTCAAGATTTTCTTCTGCGTTTGGTATTTGCTGGGTGGAGTGGGAGAGGAGTAGCAAATGGGAGTCACTGTAGGACTGAGCCTTTTGCATCATCAGAGAGACCCCCACACCACAGAGCCAGGAGATTATCACCAGGAAGGCATCGGAAACAAGTGTGCAAATCACACTGCATATATTCTAAATGGCACTTGTAACATTCCTCTGCATAAATTAGGGCCATGCGCAGTTTCAAAGGGTGGAAGGTTTTTTCCCCACCATTTTTAAGGGGAATCATTTGAATATGTTATTCCCCCCATATTATACCTGCCAATGTTTATCAGTAAATAAATACTCAGGCTGCTTAGCAGTGGCTGTTTTGGGGGGGGGAGGTATGGAGTATAATACGGTTTAAGTGCAAGTCCATCCTAGCCTCCAAGTGGCCAGGAAAAACAGGTGCTAGACTTCAAAGAGATCAGGAAGCGAACCTGCAGGTCTCAACTGCTTTTCCAGCCCTGAGCACCATGTGGCCTGTGCACGGGACAGCCGTGAAAAGCAGCCCTCGACGCAGAACCAGGTGGGTTTTTATTATTCATATTCACCCCGGATCTGTTGATGTAGAAAACATGCTCTCCTGATGTGGCCACTGAATCATCACTTGCTCCTTTCAAAATCGCTAAAATCTTGTATTCTGGCGGTATTTGGCAGGTCCCATCTCAAACTGCAGCAGCCCGTGCTTGCCAGCGAAGTGTCGGCAAGGGGGTTTCAAGTCATTTTTTTAACAAACGTTTTGATGTTCGTCCACCCGTTCCGCACATACCGAGGGTCGCATATCCCTCCACCCAGTTGTGCCAGATCTTGTTCTTTTTCCTTTTTTAATTCTAACATCAAATTTGTACTTTGTTTAACAAGAAAAGTAGGAAGCCGCGAGCTATGCAAGGAACAAATAAAGTTTATCCTGAGGAGGTTTGTGTCCCTCGTGAAGGCCTTTGTTTTTCCCTTATAGTTTGACCCGTTGTGGCGTGAAAATTCTCTTTGATTACATTACATTTTGCTTATAAGAAAGAGGTATTACAGATGGTTAAATTGTTTTTTTTAATTGAAATATTGTTGATCTGCAATGTTGTGTTAGTTTCTGGGGTACAGCATGGTGATTCAGTTATGCATTTATATATGTATACTTTTTCAGGTTCTTTTTCATTATAGGTTATTACAAGATACTGAATATAGTTCCCTGTGCTATACAGGAGGACCTTGTTGTTTATCTGTTTAATATATAGTAGTTTGTAGCTACTAATCCCAAACTCCTAATTTATCTCGCCCCCTCCTTTCCCCTTTGGTGACCATAAGTTTGTTTTCTATGAAAGAAGGTTAAATCTGTATATTAATACATGTGTCAAGACTTCTTCAGCAATATTTACAGCAAAGAGGGGATGAGGATGTGTATTTTGCAAATCAGCTTTCTTTGCTTAGTAATTTCCTTCCAGGCTTCTCAGAGTGTCACCCATGGATGACATGTGTGGGTAGATGGAGCAAAATGATGGAGATATTTGTGCCATCCTGCTAAGTGAATAATTCTAATAGTCAGTGTGAAAAAAAAAGCTGGCAAGTTTCCCCCAGACGCCTTTCTATTTTTGACTCTGCCAACTGGGCCGAGAGACCTGGCGGTGTGACGAGCAGGGGCTGCCGTCCCCTGCCAAGAGATTTCTGTGTTGTCAGCTCACGGAGACCTAGCAGGCTTCAGAGAATATTTGGATGGGGTTGGCGGCAGTTTTATTGCTACCATCTGATTCTGTTTTGGGCCTGGTGGCAGTTTCTGCTGCTTTGTCACCAACGGAAAAAAAAAGGCTGTCCTGTTTTCATCTCAGGAATCGTCTAAAATGGTCATACCTCGAAGAGCAAAGCATTCTGTTGATATTGGTTGGCTCCAAGACATTGATTCCTTATTCTAATTTGAAATTACGTTGTCCATCATAGGAATGAGCAAGACTAACAGAAGCTGGCAGTTGGGACGTGTGAAGGTCCCCTCGCACCCGACTTCCATTTCTTACAGTCCCGCCACACTACGGGCCCCAGTGGGGGAGGCAGAGGGTCTGTCTTGTTTACCACTTTTTCTTCAGATCTTAGTGCAATGTCCAGTGTAGAGAAGTGGAGTTTTTTTGAATGAATGAATGAAAAGCCAAGTAGAAAAGACATTCTGGAAGCAGCTGCAAGAATAAACAATTCACCTAATCAGCTGCATTTTGTGTAGTTTTTCGTGTTTGGTTGGTTGGTTGGCTTTCAAAGCTAAGAAGTATAGGGGAAATCCCACCAGACTCCAGTCTATATGTGGTGGTGGTTTATTTATGACGTGGATGGAGTGAAGGCCTCCTTTCTCCACCCAAGCACCACATCGTTATACTGAGTCTTGGGTGCCCCCATCAACCACCACTTTGTCCTCAAGTTGCTGCTGTTGTCTGCTACTCCAAGATTCCCCAGTGTTGGTGCCCATTTAGATGATTTCCATTTTTGTTAATCGCTCCTGCTAATGTTCCTGCCGCGTAGATTCTGAGAGGCAGGACTTGCTGATTCATGCCTATGACCCTGTTTTAGAAGCTCCAGAATTGACTTCCAGAAAGGTTTTGCCTATTTACGTGATCACCAGGGGTATAAACCAGTAGACAGCTGTGAAAGTAAGGTAACATTTTAGAATTATTGGAGGATGATTCCAGGTCACTTAAAACTAACTTCCTGTCAGCTCACAAAAATTTTGAGGACAAGACTCTTCAGATTTCTTTTATATTCTCCATCATACAGTTAACTGATGAATGGAATTGATCTCTTAAGTCAAGAAGCCTTACCTTTTTTCTCTTCACCATCACCTCAGGCATACATCCAGGGGATTTAAGAGGAGGAAAATGTAGCTCTTTTTCTATGAGGATATGTGGGTTCCAAAGTGTTTACTTAGATACACGGTGAAAGCTCTAAAGGTATTTATTCAACTCATTCTTGTGGTTAGGCTTTCGACTACTAACGTTATAGGCATAAAGAAAAAAAGTAAGAAAAAACTAGAGGCTGACATCAAGGCAGGAAGAGAGTACCTCTACAAGGAAGTGGGGGATCAGATGGCTCAGAGGAAGGACACGCCGCCAGTGGGAAATAGGTCTGGTGTGTGTGGTGGGATGTGGGTGGTTGTAGGAAGTCTTGGTGTAGAAAATTGGTCAGTGGATGAAGTATATTAGAAACTAGATAGTTGGGAAGCTGGATAGTTAAAGCAGAAACGTGAAAAGCAAGATGTGGAATCGGAAAATAGGACTTCAGAATTGAAAAGAAGTGTGACATTTCTTAGTAGATTGTACCTAGGTTGTGTTTAGCATACAACAGCGAGCTATCAAGGCTATGTATGTATGGCCAGTGCAGGTAAATAAGACTGTCAAGGCATCATGGAGAGGAAAGAAGAATTTGATGACTCATATTTCTGCCCAGCTCAACTCTTTTTGGGGGGGGGGGGATACAGTTGCAGGTTATGGCTAGATTTGTTTACACAATGGGAAACACCTGATTAAGACACAATATGGAGCCAGTCCTGACAATCAGACTGGCTGCATTCAGTAGAATGCCAACAACGTCAATTGCTGAAATCTCTTCCGTTCCATGGTAACACAGATGATGGGGAAATTTAGTTTATGTGGCTTTGGCGTTAGACAGGTTGACACTTCTGCTGTGGATTTATAGGACAGGGACTACTGCAACTTGAAATGCCTGTGACTAGACTGCTGGTGCCCGTCAGATTCATGTATATCCTAGTGAGGATGAACATCACCTCCCCAGGGACAACCAAGTAGTGGGAGTCCTGGATCAGCTTGCTCACTCGTTGCAGTCTAACTGTGAGTCATCATTGGAAATACTGAGTTTACTTTTAATTTTGAGAAGGTCAATGTGTGTGTAAGAGCTGTGGAAAAGCCCAAAATTCATTTCAATTAACTTGTCTGCATTCTTGGACATCGTGACCCTATCACGCACTTGGTCTCACAGGAGAAGTAGTGCGATTAGGAGACTTGGAATTCTTTCCCCGTGACTTTGAGGCAGGTGATTGAACCTCTCTGAGAACACAGTTCCTCTTTTGCAAAATGGAAATAATGTTTACTTCCAGTCACAGGGTTTTTTGAGGACTCAAAATGATGAAGGAGGTAAAAGCTAAAGTACTGCAAAATTGTAGGGCACTTAAAAAAAATAAACACTGTAGTTTCCTAAGATTTATTATTATTATTATCTTTTATTGAAGTATGGGTGATTTACAGTGTTGTGTTAGTTCCTGGTGTACAGCATAGTGATTCAGTTATACATATATGTGCATTCTTTTTCATATTATCCTTACTTTGATATTAGTTTTTCTGTTTCCTTTCATCTCTTTTGAGCATCACCCTTACTCTTCAGTAATAAAACAGAGCTGCAAGTAGTGAAATCAGGCTGGGAAATTAGAGTTGTAAAGCTGGAACGAGTTACAGGTAAAGGGAAAAGCAACTGGATTAAAATAATTCTCACCAAGGTAAAAATGACCACAGGTATAACTCTAACAGGATTATTTAAATTTTTTAGAGATGTGCTACTGACTGTTAGTCTAAATAAATTTCACATGGTGGAAGATATGACATATTGACAAGGTGGGACTCAAATTTATTTCCAGCTCAGTGTTTTTGGGTGTAGGGGAATGGTGTGTCAATACAGTGTCTCGTTAAGAATCAATTTGGGGCTGACATTCACAATCAAATTGATTGCAATCCATTGAAGAGGAAGTCTGTCCCATCTTTTTTTTTTTTTCCATTTGTATATATATATTTTTCCACCTCCTTCATCTCATCCTAAAATACAGGGCGATTACTGGATTTTAAAGTATTCCCCTTCTGACATGTTGCTGACCTCTAATTTCACATAACAGTGCTCTTCCCTTAGTTCAAGGATGTATCTCTGTTAATTGTAGATTGACATTTGAAAAGAAAGGTGGTTGTGATGTAAAAGGCTTGACACTTCTCTAGATACTTCAGTCTCCCCACAGTGCTTCCACAATACAGTGAGCACAGTTGTGGACTGTGCAAGGCTACACTCATAGCTTTTGGGATTCCCATCAATTTGTCCTTCTATATCTGTCAACAAATTTCTGTAAAGAGCCAGCTAATAAATATTTTATTAGACGATACAGTCTCTGTTGCCACTTCTGAACTCTGCCATTGTACATGAAATCAGCCATGAGTGTGGCTGTGTTCCAGTAAAACTTTATTTATAAAAACAAGCATTGGGCCATTTGACCTACAGGCTGTAGTTTCTGACCCCTGTTCTACATCATTTCCATAAAGATAGGCAGATGCACTTACAATGTTAAGTGAAATAAGTTTATTAATTTGGGGTATTAATTTATAAATACCCTAAAGGGGAATCAAAGATAGACTTTTCAAAGTTTGTTTAGGAATTTACCTACATAAGACTGTGTTATCCCAGTATTTAGTTATGTACAGAAGACATTTGACCCTTGAACAACATGAGTTTGAACTGCATGGGTTCACTTATACGTGGATTTTTTTCAAGTTGGAAAAATTTTTTGAGATTTGTGAGTTTGAAAACCTGCAGATGAACCACATAGTCTAAAGATATCAAAGTTAAGGGAATGACATGTCACGAAGGCATAAAATACATGTAGACACTAGTCTATTTTATCATTTACTACCATAAAATATACACAAGTCTATTACAAAAAGTTAAAATTTATCAAAACTTAACGCACATAAGCACTTACAGACCATACCTGGTGCCATTTGCCCGTGAGGGAAATGTAACTAATGTAAAGATGCTGTATTAAATCATAACTGTGTGAAACTGACTGGAGTACACACTGAACTACTGTAATAATTTTGCAGCCGATGATAGTCAGCTGCTTATGTTGTAGGTGAGGCTTCCAGGCAACAGCAGGCTACTGGCAGTTAAGTTTTGGGGGAGTCAAAAGTTACACGTGGATTTTCCGCTGTGCAGGGGTCAGCACTCCTCACCCCCGAGTTGCTGAAGGTCCACTGTAGGTTGAATTCTGGCAACAGACTTTGGGGATATTTACTGAAGTGTTTACTTTTCTACACACTTGGTCTAGCATTTTTCACGACTGTCATTTTAAATTGATACCACCAGCCTAATGCCAAGTATATACTGTTCAGGGAGAACCTCGTGAAAAAGACAGCAAGGGAGGCCTTGGAGAGGGAAGTTTACCTTAAATGATCCTTGAAGTCAACATCAGATACCTTGAGAAAGAAGCCGTGGCTGCTTGATTTTTAAGGTCTTCAATTACAGTTCTTTGATTCATAACCTGAAAAAAAAAAAAAATCTCCCTCGACCGTTTTCAAGCCATGTGGAATATCTATTACTGCTTAGGAATTTACTGTGGTTTTTCATTGATCGCAGCCCCAGACTCTGGAATATGTATTAATTTATTTGGGCAGAGAGTGAAGGAATCCATATGCAGAATAAAGCGAACTTTATGCTGAAGCAGAATATCGAAGCTGGGAATGATTAATTCTTAAAAAACGAACCATCAGCATTAATAAATATTGAATTCTAAGACGGTTATTTTGAAGTTTGTGTTTTAAAATACTGAAGTAATCTGACTCACTTCCTATTTTAAGTGGAAGCTTTTTTTTTTTTTAAGCTGAAGAGTTCCCCACCCCAGCATGAACAATATTTGTTTAGAGCCATTAGTAAATTATTAATCTGCATTCCAGTGTTACATGTTTGAAATACCAGTCCGCCCTGTCCGTTAGGGATTTGATCTCACGCTGCAATCGGTGGAGGGTTCTGGGAAGTGGGGATGGCTGTGGTTTGCTCTTTGAAAGACCTTAAGAGAGAATCAAAAAGCCTTGGTTGTCCAGGAAGTAGGGCTGCCTGGTGTTTGACAGCTGGCAGTTTCCATACGAGTCATATGATGCCGTGAACTTGGAAGGAACACTAAATTGTGGGAAAGTTTGGGTGGGCTTCCTCTTCCCTTTGATTTGCAAAGGTCCTCGAATGTCCTTCAAAGTGTTTCTGCAGCCCTTTTGAACAGATGTCAAAATCTCTTTGGGTTTGGAGCTACCCCGTGTGTTTATATTCTGATTCTTTGGCCCATTTTCTTCCAAAAGTGCACACTTAGGGTTGCTATGGGGGCATCTAATGAACTGGACTGGTCCTGCGATTCTGGGGAGCTCCCTGCCCTTGGCTCCCCGTCATCTTCTAGCTTTGGCACATTAGGGAAGTCACTTAACCTCTCTGATTTCCTCATTGAATGGAGGTTATAGCTCAGTGGTAGAGTGCCTGCTTAGCATGCACAAGGTCCTGGGTTCAATCCCGAGTACCTCCATTAAAAAAAATCCCAACAGTATGTACATCACAGTGTTGAGGATTAAACAGTGTAAGTCAGGGGACCCGGCATGAAGTTTCCCCCACTAGAATGTAAGCTCCTTGGGGAAGCTATATTCCCACTGCCCATAGCAGTGCCTGGCACACGGTAGGAGCTCAATAAATATTTGATAAATAAATTAATACTAAGCATTCTGTAAACATTAGGTATTATGGTCATTATTGATAATATTCTTGTACTTATTACTTATAGCCTTAGACTCAAGTCTCCTTTTGAGTCCCTCCTTACCACCTGCCAATGACAGTAATCTTTATGAAGCGGCTGTGATGTCACCGGAGTGCTGAGTTCAAATCCTGATCTGCCCTGATTAATTATATGCAAGGTTGCTTAATCTCTCTGAGCTAGTTTCCCCACCTGTAAATGGGGATAAAAGTGCCCTCTTAGAGAATGTAAGTGGGTACTATATCTCTGCCTTTGTTTTCTTGAGAATATATGGTTGTAAGCAACGCCGGTGCCTACACCTTTCCCCATTTCTTGGATTTTCAGCGGCCCTCACTGCTTAGCCCTGTAGGTGCCGTACAGCCACGCTGGAAGCCAGTGTGGGCTGCCCTAGGTGTGGGGGTCTGGTGACGTCCTCTCCGCTTTGTTTGAAACATCTGGTTTGGATCAGGCTCATCTCTGGGCCGCTGAAATTGTGTATGTCCTTTCAGTTTCCATGATCTGTCTTCATAAGATACTAACAGTTATGCTACTTCATGTTCTATGGATTGGAGAGAGACCAAAACCAGCACCACATCTGGGGGTTCACAGAGGCTGTGAAATGAAGTTTGACGTCCTCCCCATCACTCCTTTGGTTCAGTGTCTGCTCAGTCGCCAACCCGGGGCAGGTTGGTTCCTTTCCAGAGCTTAAAAGTTTGACGGTTTGAGTCTGGGAATGGGATCAAGCTCTGTTCCCTCCTACGGTATCTCTCTTCCAGTCCACACTCTGGGAGGTAGCACAGGTCCAGGCTGAAGCCACTTCCCCAGTGTGAGAAAATGCCCTGCTCTGCTCCTGCCTCTTATCTTTGGTTTGAGCAAAGGCCAAATTCCACAGAGCTCTTTAGTGCCCAGTTAATAGTCACGGGTGAACTTTCTCTCCCTCTCTTTGTTGATACCCCTGTCACCCAGCCCCGTGCCCGCTGGGTGTAGTGCGACGGAATCAGAACTGTCACCAGTGCAGCTGCTCCTGCTGGTTACCAGCCCCACCACCCTGCTCCATCTCCTTCCGAGGTAAGAACCTCCGTGAGGCTCTGCCTCCCCGCCTCCTTTCAGCCAGGGGTGAGCCCCTGCACTCCTTCCCCTGCTCTTGGGCCAGTCTCCTTCTCTCGTTGTGTGGGGGAGAGGAGGGAAGAGGGTGTCACCGGCCCAGGATGTGTCTGAAGATGACAGCCCAACCTAGCCTTTCCCTGACTTCACTCTTTCTCCCACCCCCACATCCAGCCATCAGCATGGCTCGTCATTTCTGCTTAAAAAGACAGCAGACCTGACAGCTTTATATCACTCCATAGCTGCTGCCCTAACTCAAAGACCACCCTTTCTCACCTAGAATGGTGGAGGATAGTCCCAGTTGGTCTCTGCCTCCATACTTGCCCCCCTGATTTCTCCACAGTGTACTGTTTTTAAGGCAAATAAATGCAAATATTTATATAATGCCTACAAAGTGTCAGTATGAAAAGTCATATTTAGGACTAGATTTCCTGAAAAATTTTTACAAAATGGCAGAGGCAAACAGGCAGTCATTGACCCAGGGCTGCACTTGTATTGGGTGTGTGGGGATGAGAAGCAGAGAAAAGGTGGAGGACCAGACTGGGGACTCCTGCAGAGAGCTCCGTGCTCCTTGGAAGAGTCAAGTAGGAAAACAGCTTCCCTGCAGAGGGGAGGTGGTACGATCATGGCCATGTTAGTTCCTTTTCCATCCAATAAGCCGCAGCCAGGTTCCACTTCCTAAGGGTGCATGTAGGTGGTTGCCTGAGTCCTGCTGCTTAGGACCTTCCCAGGCTCTTCTTCTTTGCTCCCAAGGAGTTCCCTGACCCTTTTTACATCTTCAGGAAGAGGGCTGGCTCTGGGCCATTCAGCCAGTAAGAGATAAACTCTGAACTGGATGATTTTGAGTCATTTTCCAGTATCCTACACTGACAAAAGGAGGAATTTATGTAGTGATCACATCTTTAATTAAAGCATAGCTATAAGATATACAAGTACAATGCATATTTTAAAAGAAAGGTCTATAGACAAAATCATAAGGATAAAATTAAAAAAATGTAATTCTGTTGTGTAGGAGTCTTTCAGGCTCCAAGGATTATTTTAAAACCAACCAATATCACTAGTTCACGTGATGCTGAAAAACATCGTGTGATTTTAAAGTGGGAGATGGGTTCAGGCTGACCACCCAACTAATTCTACTGTGCAATTTTCCGGAGGAAGTGAGAATTATTTGTGTATTGAGAGAAATATATAGTTGTCTGGGGTTTTTTTTTTTTCCACGTAAGCACCTGATAATAAAAAATGTGCCCAATAGAAGAGGAACTGAACCTTTGAGTCTGATTAGAGTTTGGTCTTCAGGGTATCCAGGACCATGAAGAGTGTGTGGTGAGTTTCCTCTTCACGCCACTTTGAAAGTTCCAGTTGTGCTTTGAGGAGATTCTTGCTGCCTCCACATTCTGACTCACTGGACAGCCCGGGTCATAGTTCATAGAGATCAGAGCTGGAAGGAGCTGTGTGTGTGTGTGTGGGGGGCCAATCCATGTCCCCCACTTGACAGGCAAGAAAATCAAGGCCCAATACTGAGAGTGCAAAGACTTACCCAAGCTAACAGAGGGCCACGACAGAAGTGGTGAAAACAGACCCCTTGTTCCACACTCAGCAGCTTTTCCCCAGCCTGGGGTCAGTTTAAGAAGCAAAAGCTTGTTTAATTTTAATTAATTTACCAGAAATGTAAGAAGGAAATGCTAGATTAATTTAAAAAAATGACTATTAGTATGGCTTCATTTTAAAAAGCTCATAAAACAACTGGACATGTACATTTTAGTACTTACTCTTCTAAAGGAGATGTTTTTAGATTGCACTGTCAAACTCTAGAAAACCCTGAGGTGAACTTGTAAATCATCTCCAGCCACAGTTTATCAGGGCTCTGTGTGCGGGGCAGCTGATCTCACACCCTGCTGACTGGGACTCGCTACAGGAATTTAAGGCTTTCAGTCAAGCTTTGATCATTTCCACAAAATCCCTGGTTATGTAATTTGGAAAGTTTTGATTTTTTTTTTTTCCCCTTTCTCCCCTAATAGAAAAGGAAAATTGAATTCGTTTAGATTGTTGCAGCCCTGCTGAAGGGGAAGATGGTTCCCTGGGCTAACGTTATATTTTTGCAAAAAAGCCTGGGAATGCTGAAACTGAAAAAGCAATTGAACTACTATTTAAAATTTGTAATTTGCAGTTGAGACAATCTGGATTCTCCTCAAGGCCTTCGTGACTTGCTGATAGAAGTGAGGCCTTTAGGAGTCTTTTAAAATCTTGTGGGCGTAAGTCTCCTTCTTAATCCTCAAGTTCGCCCAACAGTCTGAACCAAGTAGGTGCCACACTTGGGCATTTGTTCTGCCAATAATTCTGAGGTTCTGCTCTGTGTTGCTTTCTGTGTGAGAAGCTTGGATAGGAATTAAACAGGCAGGACACAGCTCTCTCCTTCCTGGGCTTCAGGGAGAAAGACTATTCACCTTGAACTTGGGGAGCTCTGTATGTCAGCCTCTCTTGAGATGCTTCTTCCTCACCTTTTCTCACCTTCAACCAACCTAGATTCTCTGGAACCCGGACCCCTCCTCCAAACCCGCCCAATTTCCCAAGATGGCCTGATTTTCTAACTTTTTTTTTTTTAATTGGAAACTGAACTGTTATTTTTTAAAAAATACAATTCAGGATTTAAGTGATTTGACCAAGACTTTCATTTCTGTGTGTTCACTGACTAGGGACCCTCCCTGGTAAGGTCTGGGTTTTCTAACAGTTTAGATTTCATATACTCTGCCTCGTTGCCCACATAGATTTATGTACTTGTCTGGTTTTGTGCCATGTTCTTTGACCTCAGAAAATTTAGTTACCCTACCTTCTCCCATCTAAGCCTTCTTTTCTTACTGTATTTGTGGCCAAAGTGGGTCCTGCCCTCTAGGACCGAGGCCACGTGGAAGGATGCCCCACTTCATTCAAGCGTACAGCTGGGGCAAGGGAAGAGTCCCTCCTCCGCCCTCTTTAGGTCTTGAACCTCAGATGTCTCTAGACTCTGTTTTCATCCTGCTTTGGGGAGCTTCCTCTGTCTCCAGGCAGCCAGCGGGGGCTCCTGGGACCAGAGAAGTCACAGCACGCATGGAAGGTTCTTTGTAGCTCTGAACTCAGAACACCAGAGCCCTGAAAGCTTTAGTGGTGATAGAAGGAGACAACCCCTCAGATGCTCTTGTGGGCCAGCCGGACCCTAAGCTTGCTGCTTTCCCTTAACCTCGAGGCCCCCTCCCTCCGGCGCGGCAGGGCCGGGCAGCACACACCAGTGCTGACCTAATCACCAGAGAAGGGCACACAGCCTGTCTCCATATCACCCCTAATTCTTAAATAGGAATTTAAATTTTCATGTTGAAATTTTTTTTAGCGTATCAGGTTCAGAAATGACCATATTTCATCAAAAGTAAGACTCTGTTGGTTTGTTTATTTTTGTAAGAAACTGATGTTTATTTTCCGTCAACCTTATTTCCATTTTCCGTTGCCCTCGATTTTTAAGAAGCACCATTTTAAATGTATATTTAGGAAAGAAAAAGGCTGTTAACTAGAAGGAGAGAGATGTCATTAGTTGTAAGGTAGAGTCTGATTTCAGCGTTAAAAAGCAAAAACAGAACAGTGTGCTTCCCCTGTCCCCCTCCCCACCAATGTGCTTCCTAGAATCAGTAAAATCTGGGTCAGGACTCGATTAGATGTCACTTTCCCTCTGACAGGGCTGCTTATGTTGTTAAAATCGCCAGGTAAGCAGGACAGTCTCCTTTCAGCCCATCGCCGGCTCTCGGCTTCCTTCTGCACTATGCTAGGTAAGCACTTTGAACTTGAGAAACACTTGACTGCCCTCTTAAATGGTCTGGATTGTTTAACCACAAAAGGTTTGCGCTTTTATGCCTGAAAGTGCTGTGGGTTTCTTTTTTGTTTTAATTTCACTTTTCAAAACTAAAAAAAAAAGAATAGCTCGTATGGTTAAAATTGTCAAAGCCATTTGTAGGTACTGATATAGCTTCTCTGGGACACTTCCTTTAAGTGGTAAAGGTGGCTCAAAGGACATCTCTTCTGAGTAGAGCCCAGTAACATCACCCAGTGAGAAGGGTAACATTGAGAGGTGACCAGTGAAGGAAAAACGGCAGGAAGGGTCCCCCAGTTAACAGAGATCTATCTCGATGTCCTTGTTTTTCAGCGTTGCCTTGTCCAGAAATCCTTCTGACCATTTCTGACAGTGTTCTTGACTATGTGGTTAAGAGCTCATTGTCTCAGAAGGGAGCCTGCTTATTTTTGAACAGCTACATGTATACAAACAGGAGGGTGATTGTGTTTCTTTTATTTTTTGTTTCTAAAAGAATTTTGCATAATCCATTTACTTTGTTTTGAAATTAGGGTAAATATAGGTGACCACAGAAACTTCATGTTTGAGCTGAAATTTATTGGTTTATGGCATGTATCCATTCATACTGGTTCTGTTTCTCTAGAAGTACCCAGCCGTGAAAGTCTTTCTCACCCAGTATCATGTCTTCTAAGATTTATAGGAAATGTCCAGTTCCCATCAGACATGAATTTAAACAGATCTGGGTTTATTGCAAGGTCAATTGTGAGTTCAGCTCTACGTTTTACTCACTGTGTGATCTTGGGTAACTTACTCATTTTCTCTCATCTTTAAAATGAAGATAAAGAGTTTGTGAGAAGTAAATTGGTTGGTTCATGTAACACCTGTAGTACAGTGCCTGGCCAGTAGTCAGTGCCTAGTAAATGTTAGTACCTTAGTTACTAGTCCAGTAGGCTTCCACGACCCCAGGCTTCCCAAACTCAAGTAAAACAAAAGCATCTTACTACTTTTAATTTCTTAATTTCTTTGAATGGTGCCGCAAGTGTTCCAGTCTCAGAATTCTGAAATCCTGATGGCATTTCCTTTTTCTTGATTGCACTGTCCAAATGAGCTATCAAGTCTTCTTCTCAGCCCTTCCTCTAACTCTCACGACCACTCATTTTGACAATTATAAAAATCTACTACCTGGTTTCCTTGCCTCCAGTTTTTCTAGGACAGTGTGTTCAAAACAGCAGGGACTTTGATGGTGGCCTCAGAATCTGATTCCACCACATACAGGAGTGAATGGGTATTCTGACATTTAGTTCCAGAATCAGCCACAAGGGAACCTGCCTCTTCCAGACCGATTGCTGGATAATGATAAAATTTTAAGATAAAACATCTGAGGTGTTCATGAAATGTCAGTTACCTTCCACTCAGCCCTCCAGTTCATTCTACATTTGGTGGCTACATGAATTTCTGAAATCAGTGTTTTAATTATATGCAATTAAAACCTTGCTTAAAACCCTCCGAGACTTCACATTTCCTACTAAGGCACGTCTGAAGTCTTCAGCACACATAACGTGGAACAGAGGCTCTCAAGCCAGGCTGGGTGTGCTTGAATCCTGGCTCCATGACTTACTAACAACCTTGGACAAGCTTTGTGACCTCTGCCTTAGGATTTCCTCATTTGTAGAATGAGAGTGATAATAATATTACCACCTCATAGGATTATCATAAAAATTGAATTATTGCCCATGTATAGTTCTTGGAAAAGTCTTCACCTATCATTATCCTGTACTCTCCCCGATGTCCCACCAGCGTTCTTTCCTGGCACTTTTCCAGTGACTTTTCTTTAGTACTCCTGGGCTCCTGACAAGCCAGACAGTGTGTTTTCCCAGATCTGTCCCTCACTTCTCTTCTCTGTGAAGGTCTCAATTGCCGCTCTCTTCCCAAAGTATTTCCTCTGTTGGTTTACCTTATGATTGTGAGTTTTGCATTTGCCCCCCCAAATCTTGACTCTTTCCACAAGTTATGTCAGATTAAATTCTCTCAGCCCCCTCCTTCCAGGATTTTTTAGGGAGAATGGGGAGAAGAGCATGTCTAACCATCTATGCCTTTTATCAAAATATTGGAATTGATTGTTAACCTGTCTTCTTGCCTTGTTGGACTATAAGCTCCATGAGGGCGAGCAAAGTACCTGTCTTGTTCGTCTCCATTTCCTAACTCATAGCAAAGTGTCTGGCACATAATAGGCACTCAATGAATATTTATTGAATAGGTGGTTGAAGAGAGCAAGATTGGAAAGTATACTGCCCCCATTGGCATCTCCAGATTGCAAATTCTTCTCTGCTTGTGGAGGGAACCACTCCTAGCAAGACTGCAACTCAGTGCTGTACAGTACTCTTGGCTACTGAGCTGATTTTGGAGGCTTTGCTACTGATAAAGCCATGGGAAGTTAGTTATTAGCATTTATGAGTGGTATCTTAATAACACCAACTTTCATAGGCACTTGGACTGAATCCAGATTTATTTTCCTAGTATAGTTTCAATTTTTAATATGCATTCTTTGCTTTGTATGATATTTCACTTAGCACAGTGTTTTCATAGAAATAGTGAAAAAGAATTGCTAAGGAATCCAGGACTCCCATAAATCGTTTGTGAAATCTGCAATGGAAAGCTGCAGAACCAGTGTCCAATCCACATGTGATGAAATGGATTTTGTCATCCAAAGACCAGTTCATACTGGCACAGAGTGATCAGACATAAAATAGGAAGGACAAATGTAAAAAAGCACATGCAGTCATCTGGTCGTAGTTTCAGAATTCTTTCTGGATTTTATTCATTTCCATTCCATTTCTTTCGTTCTCTTCTCTTAATACTGCTGGAAGGGGCGAGTGCTACCCACAATTTTTTTTTTGGCAGACTTGGGTGTCCCAAGTTAATTAACATTTTGGCCTCCAGTCTGGAGAGCAGACCCTGTTCTCTTTGTAATGGGCGCCATCAAGGAAGCTTTTCAAAGGCAGAGGGAAAAAAATGGCACCCACTCTGCTGTCAAGGATTTTTATGAGGGTCAAGTAGCCTTGGCAAGAATTCAGGCCAGAATGACTTGGCTGCTGCAAAGAGTGCCACAGCCCTGTGGCAGGTTAGACGTGCCATAAACCTGCATTCACTCGATTCTTAAAGTGGCGAGAGGTTGTTGCACAGTGGGCCCAAGAATTTCTTGTACACTTTAAAAAAAAAGTTTATATATTTATTTAATAAATTTTGGGGGGGTTGGAGGAGAAAATTAGGTTTATTTCTTTAATTTTAAAGTTGGTCCTGAGGATTGAACCCACAACCTCATGCATGCTGAGCATGCGCCCTACCGCTTGAGCTATACCCTCCCTCCGAATTTCTTGTTTACTTTGGTTTCTCTTTTTTGGTGAGTGCCGGTTGGATGGTTTGCTGCCCTCTCTTGGCTCACCTTCCCTCTTGCCAAGCATGCCCCTGCTCAGAATCACCATAAACCAAGTCACCCTAGTACTTGTTGGTCCACCACGCACCAACATACAAAATATTCTTTGGGGTCACAGAGGGCACCAAAAATATGTCTGTGTAACTGAGGAAACACGGCGCATTTGTCCAGGGAGAGTCTGATTTCATGGTCAAGTTTTTCTGCTAAGCCTCAAACAAACGTTAATGTTACTCTTGACCCAGTTGTGGTAGTTTTATTATTTTTCTTAATAGCAGCAGTAGCATTGGGGCATGATTTCCAAAGGCAAAAGATTCAGGGAGGTTGAGGTGATACAGGAACTCATTCGCTCTTCCTAACGGCCCAATGAGGTACCATTATCATCTGCATTTTACAGATGAGGGAACTGAGGCATGGAGAGGTTAAGTGACTGGTTGGTGTTTATCTTGGCAGGTCAGGACTAGATTTTTTTTTTTTTTCTAAGGTTCCTTCCAACCCTAAGCAGCCCTGAGATTCAAATTCTTATTTGGGTGGAGATGAGAGAGACAGGGGTACAGGGCTGTGTACTAGTTAAAGCTTTGAGGGACACATGTGACATCCTGGGCTTCCTCACAACATCCAAGGAAGTCGAGGGAGGAGCTGGATGGCTTCACGGGGGTTGTGAAGGAGACTTTCAATCTTCTTCCAGGTCAGAGGTTGCAAACTGGTGACCCCCTAGCCTCCATGAGGCTACATTAAAAAGAATTTGAGCTAGGATTTAAAAATCAGAAACTGTCATGTGAAAATCCAGATTTCCAGCTTTTTCTAGAAAAACCGGCAACCTTCAGCCCTCATTTCCTGAGTGACAATCAGCTGGAGGTCCAGAGCGGCTGCCCCTCCAGGCAGCGTAGTGTCCCCACTGCCAGAGTCATCCCTTCATTACCTGCCTAGACCCTGCAGGCGTTTCTCATCCTTGACGCTACGGACACTTAATCCTTTGTTGTGAGGGGCTATCCTGTGTGTTGGAGGGTCCTGCATCCTCAAGCTCCACCCACTAGAAGCCAATAGTACCCCTTCTTTAGTGTGACAACCGAAAATGAATCCACAGCTTGCCAAGTGCCCCCCTGGGGAGTAAAAGGCTCTCTGCTCTTAAATTTCTGGGCCTGAGAATCCAATTGATCTGGCTTGGTTCCAGGGTCTCCTCCTGTGGTCAAGTGGCAAGGTGGCATTGACCATCATGACTGCCACCTCCTGCAGAAAGGGAAACAGGACAGGCAACCCGTTGGGTATCCCCCGTAAGAACAGGGATGCAAAAGTTCTTTGGTGAAAACAAAGGAGAAAGTCCAGGAATAACTCTCAGTGGCATAACTGTCTTAACTTCCCAAACGATGTTCTTTGTACCAGTTCCTGCATTTTGTCTCTCCACAGGTCTATGAAATAGCCAAGGCACATAGTTTGCTTTTCTCGTTCAACAGATGAGGAAACAGAAGTTAAGGCTGTTGCCTGAGGGCGCATAGCCACTAGACAGAGGAAGGACTAGAACCCAGGCTTTCTGGAGCCCACCCTGCCCCTCTGGTTCCCCCTGAAATGGCAGCCCTGCTCTGTAACACACCACCCTGTCTGCTCTGGGGAGATTGAGGGGGAAGAGCAAAGCCAGCCGGCATCAGACACAGCCCGGCCCTGAAAACATGAATGACGCAGCCACTCTTGTCTGCAGAGCAGGCTTAGTTGGCTGGAGGCCACCCTGTCTAACTCCTGCTCTAGTCGGTCTGGGTGTAACCCAGCCATTATGGTCTCTCTCTCTCGGGTTTCAAATGCACAGGAACAATTAAGTCATTCTCATAATTTCATGTGGTACAGAAAGTCCCAAGCCAAAAATACCATCCTTGGTTCCTACTTTTAGACTTTCAGGGAACTTCCCCCTCCTTCCCTCCCTGCAATTCACTTTGATTCCTTCTGTTTTTCTCTTCTTGAATGCATTGGCCAGGTTACCTAACGATGAGCTGCAGACCCAACACAAATCAAAATAAACCCAGCCTCCGTTTGGCAGGAGTGGTGAAAAGCGGGGATTATCGGCGGTCCTCAAATACAGAAGCTTAAAACACAAGAGTGTGCAGATCTCACCTCCAGCATGTGGGGACAGGGGAACTGATCAGTAAATAACCACGGAAGGATGATTGGGTGACAAGTGGAAGTGGTGGTATGTGGTATATTCCTGTTATTATTTCTGGGTTCTAAGTAACCACAGTCAAGTCACTTTCTGTATCTTCAGTGTATAAAGTTTCTTGTCCCCTAGGACTGTCACATCAGTCCTCTGTTATTTCCTTAAATAATTAATTTTTCTAGATCTTTCTCAGATGTATATTAACTGTTATGTCTTGACAGACAACTGATTTAGTCTTTGTGTATACACACACACTCTCGTGTGCACACACGGTGTCTTTGCCTTGGTGCCTGGTACGTGTTGCTGGACCACCATTTAAGTTATAGCAAGAACTAAATGCGATGAATTCTGTTTAGAGATGGTTTGAAAGTTTCTTCCATAGGAACAGATTTATAAGCTTATTTGTAGCATGTCTTTTCCCTAGAGCAGTGGTTCTCAAAAGCTCTAGCTTGTGTCAGAATCACCTGGAGAATTCATAAAAACACGGATTGCTGATCCCACCCAGAGCATCTCATTCAGCAGGGCTGGGGTGGGGCCAGGACTCTGCAGTTCTAACCGATTTCCAGATCTTGCTGACGCGGCCCCTTTCTTTTGTGAACTAGACTAATCAAGAATGGTGCTTTCATCACTAGGCTTCCTCAGCAGCCGCGCTGACTTGCTTTCTCTGTTTCTGTGCCTTTGTTTGTGCTGTCCCTGGAAAGCCCCCCTCTTCCCCATTGGCCAGCCAAGTCCTCTGCATCCGCCAGACCCAGCCCAAGCTCCCACTCCTCCACCTACCCTTTCCTGACTACTCTGACTCACTCATGTCACTTCCCTTCTCTGAACTCTTCCAATTTTTAAAATAAGCCGAAGAATTGATTCTGTGTCTCCTATCATGTGCACTTTGCTTGTTAGTCCTTTCCCCGTAGAGGCCGACCACATTTGGTCATTGAACATGGCTGTGCCTCATATACTCTTCTGTGTGTCCCTGTGCCTTGCACAGGGCTAAGCACCTTGTAGATAACTCAACAATTTATTGATTGATGAAGGTTCAAAGTGAATTCAGAGAGGAAATAGAATGCCGCGTCTACCACCGATGGGCATTGCCTGATACACCCACCAATTACGATCTGATACAGTAACCCCAGTGACTTCTGCGCCCAAAGCCACAGACCGTTCTGCCGGATTCAGCAGTACCCAGGCTTCAGTCTTTAGGGAAAGGATGTTATGGGCTTGCTCAGTATGGTGGACACCCAGGCCCACTCTCAGGGCCACCTGGATGGTTGCCATCACCGTGCCTGTTGACAGCTGTGCATGAGAATCAGTCACTGGACCCCGGGGCAGCGTGATGGCTGGAGTGTGTCAGCATGCACGGAGAGGCACTGAGAGGAGGGGGGATGATGGCAGTCATGCCGGGAAGGTAGGTTGGGACCAGACTGTGAAGGCCTGACGTGGCATATTAGGGGCTTGGTCTTTGTCCTATAGAAAACGGAGGGTTTTTAGAAAAGAGAATGACAATCAAGTTTGTTTGTTGCGATCATAATTACGGAGGTCACGGGCTTCATACGGAGAAGGTAAGAAACTGAGAGAGGCAAACTTAGGAGTAGAGTGGTTTCGATTTGAAGGATTCTTTCCTGATGGCCAGCTTTCCCTCCCTTTCCTCAGGTGCTGTTTTAGTATCTGGGTGATGTTTAGTTTCCTAGGGCTGCTGTAACAAATGATCAAAAGCTGGGTGGCTTGAGGCAACAGAAACTTACTCTCTCCCACTTTTAGAGGCTAGAATCCAAGGTTGGTAGGATCACGCTCTCTGGAGGCTCCAGGGGAGAACCTGTTCCACGCCTTTCTTTTGGCTCCTGGTGTCACCACGGTCCTTGGTTTGCAGATGCATCACTCGTCTCTGCCTCCGTCGTCACACGGCCTTCCCCACCACGTGTCTGTCTCTCCTCCTCCTCTTACAAGCGTGCCATATTGGACACACTGGATTAAGGCCCGCCTAATGACCGCGCCATAACTTGATTACATCTACAAAGACCCATTTTCCAAGTTAGATGACATTCATTCACAAGCACTGGGGGCTTAGGACTTCAACATACCTTTTTCTGGAGGGGGGCACAGTGGACCCCATCGCAGGCACTTGCTCTGCTACACCCTGCTGTTTTAGGGCTCAAGGAAGCAAGGGCTTGCTGCGCTTCCCAGCCGGCCCTCTCCCCTGTGTGATGTGCTCTTGGGGAGGGTCAGAAAGCTGCCTTCACCTCCAGTGATACTAGCGGCTCACTTAAGTAGTTATGAAGGGAGGGTCCACAGGGGCAAAGCAGCAGGAGGTGGGGAGCTGACCAGAAAGACCAGCTGGGGTGCTGTTGCAGGTGAGAAAAAAGTGAGACCTCAGTAAGTCCGTGGCTGTGAGAATCGCGAGGAGGGGGTAGAACTGAAAAACAGGTCCAAGGTAGAAGCAGTGGGATTGGTTGTAGGGGGAGGAAGGACTCAAGGGTAGTTCTGCGTCTGCTGAATGATGTGAGAGAGTGTGTGTATAGGTGTGTAGTATCTATCTGTATAGTACACATGCATTTATTAATTTGGGGGGAAGATAAAGCCTTAGGGACAAGCCTCTCTTCTGAGTCTCTCCTCAGTTGACTAAGGTGATGCTTTATGGTGGTGGGAAGGAGAGGAATAAACTGGAAGTGCTAAGGAAGAAAGTGGAGAGCAACCTTGGAAATCTGTGGGAATAAAGATTTTTAAAGAAAAAATGGGGTGAGGGGAAGACACAACTTTTGGCCCACAACCTGCTGAGAGTTTCCTCTAAACGGAGCATAGCCTGAGCCGGTGGCAACCACTCACCTGCTAAGTGGACTCCTGACCCAGCCCTGCGGGTCCTTCATCAAGGCAGTTCCAGGCTGTCTTCCAGCCTAGGAGCGGGCCGCTGGCTGACCTCCAGGGAGACTCAAATGTTCCTTGTGAACATGCATTGCCAGGCTCCGGCATAATCCTCGTAACACTCTCTTCACCCGTCGCTAGCTAGCTTTTGCACCTGTTACATCCCATTCGGTTTTCACCACCTTGGAACAGTGGGAAATCCCTTGAACAGGTCACAAGAACTGAATTCGTGTCTCAGTTTTTTCCCTGGGAGTGGGGGTTAGTGCTCGCACAAGACGCTCAGCTTCTCAAAGCTCCATTTTCTCATCGGCAATGGACCAATAGCACCATTCTTAACAGGATTATGGTGGGGATAAAAGTCAGCTAATGCATGTAAAGTGCTTGGCTCAGAGCTGGTCCCTAATACATTCCCTTTCCCCTCCTCTTCTGTCTTCCTTCTCTTTTTCTTCCAGGTTTTCTGACTTTTGGGGCCAGAGCCTCTTTTTTCCATTCTACTCCTCTGGAAATAAAGCATAAATAAAAAAATAGATAAACTGGAAACAAATTCCCGAAGAGGATTTGTTTTAAGCTCATGGGAATCAATTGTGAACTGCATTCTCATCCAAAGGGCTGGACTAAGGGTTTTGGAGTCCTCGAAGCAAACCGTGAGAGTGAAGGTGAGAAGCAAATGTCAGAGTTACACCGGGATTAATGTAGACCTAATTCAGAGGCAGAGTCTGCGGCTCCCTCTGCTTCTTTCCCACACTGGCCGGTCCCAGCTGCTGGAATCTGTCAGCTGGGACTCCTGCTTCTTCCCCTTCCAACAGAAAACAGCTCTGCAGGACCTCATCCTCCTGGGGCCCAGGGTATCGAAGCAGCTGTTGGCGGATCAGGTCGGCTAACCCGGGCTCTAGTGCCACCCGAGACGCCGGACAGTGGCCGCTGCCCAGGTCATCCCGGAAGCGCCTCTGGGTGAGGCCCACTTGGACTCAGTTTCGCTCTGAAGTTAGAAAGCAGTGGCCTGCATTTCCAGCTACAGAAAAGTGGGATCGGTGATCCGGGCGGGCCTGCCCCCTCGACCTTCTGCCTCTGTGCTCTCCTGCGTTTCCCCGACAGGAGTGCTTTCCCAGTGTCCCCAGACTGGAGGTTCCATGTCAGAGTCCTTCTCACAGAGATTTTGGCCCGAGGTGCAAAGATACAGCTACAAGAAGGCTTATGGCCATGTTGCTCTTAACAGGGAAAGCAGGAAAATGACCCTAAGGGCTAGCTAGCCACAGGGCTTTTTTAGATGAATGGCTTCATGGGCAAGTCACTCACCCTCCCAGAACTTCCAGCTCCTCCTGTGTTACATATAAATCACTAGACCCCAGCCTGAAGACGGGGACTTTGAGATGATGAATATGAAAGCACTTTGTAAACTGCAAATGGTTTTACAAATGTGAGGGATAGGATGAATCAACAGTGAAAAAAAGTCCTTTGAGGCCTTTTACAAATAAAGGCATTTTATCTGTTTACTCTTGGCACTCAGAAATCTAACGTTTGAGGTTCTGCCAACCTGGGGTGCAATCCCGTAGCAGTTTGCAGTGTATCTAAGGTGTATATGTTTTTATCCATTCACAGACATGAATTTTCTCCCAGGAGGATGAGAAGCGAATAGGTGAAGCAGTAGAGGTTGAACTGTGATTACATTACAGAGTCTTTAAAGGCTCATTAAAACAGACATTTGTTCGGTATCTTTTATGCCCCTGTCGGGGGGACTCTGGGTTATTGGGAAAGAGTGAGACAAAAAGGCAACAACGAAGAATATACGGTGTAATTAGATAAACCATAAATACACTCCTGAAACAATTAGTGAGCATAACAATAGATACAACAATGTTACAAATCCCAGACCCTATAGCCTGGCACTAAAGAACTTCTGGGATTAAATTTAATTTTGCTACTTAAATATGGGAAAAAAAATTCCCAGCTGAGAATACGCAGCTGCAATTAGGAGAGCGTTTTATTGATTGTTACTGGTGTGAGTGTTTTATTTCTCTCCCACTTAACATTCTGGATGTAGACGGGGCAGGGTTGGTGTGGAGCCCTGCAGTTTTCTGCTGTGCTGTGCTAACCCCAAGGTGTGGCCCTGGTCTTCAGGGGCTCTGGCCACCCACCACCTGCCCATCTTGAGCAAGGGAGGGGTAAGGAGGGCCACGCCCCCTCCCTCCTTTGTGGTGTGTCCTAGGACTTGTACACACCCCTTCCACTAACATCACCTGGCCACACCTAGATGCACCAGAATCTGGGAGTGAATTCTTTTCTTGCGAGTAATCCTGTGCCCAACTAAAAGGCGGAGATGTTACTACTCCATGAAAGGAAGCACAGATGTTGGGGGAACAACTCGCAGGTGCTCCACAGCTCAGCCTCCTGTCTGCCCGGGAGCTGATTGTTCAGCGATTGTTCAGAGGGAAGGAAGTCTGAATGGAGGGAGAGACAAGTCGCTGCAAGAAGATTGGATCAGTGTTGAGTCAGTCTGTTAGGGAGGTCCTGGGGCAGTTTACTGCTGCTTGTATTTTTGGTTTCTCTAAGTAAAGGTTTCTTTTGAATTCACTTATTATTGAATGATCTTTTTGATGTCCTGTTCGATACAAAGGCTGCTCAGAGGCAGTTGTTTGAGACAGGAAAAGCGAGCCCTGACCTCCTCTGGTCTGACGCAGCTAGGTCTCCGTGTCATTGGAGCCGGGCTGGCGCTCACGGCTCAGCCATGTTCTCCTGTTGGACAGGAGTGAGATCACATAGGACCAGCCTCAGACAAGGTGCCTCTGCCACCATGGCCAAGGGAGACCAAGCAAGGCCACGGCTTGATTTCATGTAAGCACAGACAAAAACAAGGTTCCTGGACAACCCATGATACCCACCAAACATCCCCTCACCTGGCCAGTAGGAGTGGCCACTGCTTCTTTACCATTTTATGGCCCTTTCTGTGCTCTGAGGGTCAGCTCTCAATAGATAACACTTAATGAGATACTCACAGAATTGCCCTGCTTTCTGACAGTGCCCAGTCTAGAGCAAACCCTTGTTTCCTTAGACCTCCCTGAACACCACCCAACCAAAGTCCATCCTGTAATAAGTTCTGCCACCATCTTTCCAAGGAGGTCCCACGGTCCCCCATGGTGTACGCTCTCCCTCACTGCGATGAGTAATGAACGCGCTTGTGCAGCTACAGGTGTGTTCCTGCCTGTCTCTGGCTGTCAGGCACTGACGTGTTGCACAGTGGAAGGGGTGATACTGTCCTCTACATTTAGAGATCTGTGTTCATTCAGAGGAGATCTGACTGCAACCGTGGGCCTCTGAAAGCCTCGGTTTCCTGATCTATAAATTTGAGGATGGTGATATCAACCATCCAGGGTTGTGAAGTGAAGGAATATATGTGCGAGTACTTTTTACAATTACAAAGTGCTTTACAAATCTAAGGCATTTAATTTTGGTTATGACAGGGAAAATAATGATGAATTCTGTTTTTCTAAGATTTGAATTGAGTGGAGGTCGATGAGTATCTTGTTTTATAGCTTAATTTAAATCAGTAAGTAATTTTGCATTCATAGCATTCTTTTTTTCTTCTTCTTTTTTGTGTCCATTGCATTTCTAACCAAACCAGGGCAGTTTCAACAGAGCCCTCTTGAAAGAAAAGTTTTTCTGAAAAGAAGGTAACATAACAACATTGAATAGAGAAAACAAGAAAGGCAAAAGTCACATGATTTATTTTGTGTCATACCTAAGTAATTAAGAGAGAGACCTTTTCCTTAACCGCCTCTCCAAGATTTTCAGTGGGCTTCGGAAGTCTAAAGGAAAACTCTAGAACCAGGATACATTTCAGCTCCAGTTATTTCTCAGGGTCACTGTCACCCCAGTTTTGTGATGAGAGGGAAAGAGCTACCTGGAGCAATGGAGTAGGAATCCATTCTGCCTTTTGCTTTATATGTGACCTTGGGCGAGCACCTGATGGTCACTTCCCTCATTTAGAAAATGTGAATAGAGATGTCTGCATTACAAGTACAGTCGTCTCTTGGTGTCCTTGGGGGACTGGTCCAGGAGCCCCGTGGGTACCAGTACCCGCTGATGCCCTCACCCCTTTATGGAAAATGGTGTGGTATTGGCATATAACCTGCGCACATCCTCCCGTATACTTTAAATCGTCTCTAGATTACTTATGATACTGAGTACAGTATAAATGCTATGTAAATTGTTGCACGTGGCAAATTCAAGTTTTGATTTTTGGAACTTTCGAGATTACCCCCCGCCACCCCCGATATTTTCAGTCTGTGATTGGTTGAATCTGCAGATGTGGAACCCGAGGATGTGGACGGCTGACTGTACTTCAGCCATCACTCCAATAGGAAAGCGTATGTGCAAACACTTACCTGTGAAGGGCCGCACATTCAGGAAAGGAACAATGATGCTCCTGGTGGTGTTTTATGGGGAGAGGGCCTGCGTAGCTGGTTCTGTGTAACAGGCAGCGTTTGAACGCCGACTTTGTGCCCATTGCATCTATGATAAATTGTGCCACTGCCTTGGATTCCTTGCTCTTACAAGCTACGTAGAGGGCCACGTTCAAGGAGGTGCTTGTGTCTCGCTGCCAGTGCTTGGGGACGTAGCCCAGCTGTGGGTCACACTGCTCTCTCCAAGGGGAACCCTGGATGGCACTGTAGCCTCTTGCCTGTTTATTTCAGACAATGGATTTCGTCATGTTGGCAGCTGATTCTACCAGAGTTAGACCTGACTGGAGTCTGAAATTACCTGTTAAGCTGGATGGTTTCTAGAAACACCATCTGGGGTGTCACGTTTTCTTTCGTGTGGCGATCAGTTAATACAGTAGGTAGCGTGCAGTGATGCTAAGGGGTGATCTTACCAGACCGCAGCTGAGAGCTGTCGTTCCCTCTCAATCTAGAGGTGCCCTCGGCTAGCAGACTAACGCCATAGGTGCTCTGGCCACGACGTCCTTCCCTCTTGGGCAGAAGCAGAGGTACCCTGACCCGTCCTTACTTTCCAACACTGTTTTTATATTTTAAACTGGCAGGAGCCTTTTATCTGCCGCCAGTACCTGTCCTGTACACGTGTACGGCCCTCACGCACTCACTGCGTAGTGAGTGTGCTTTGCACCTCATTGTTCAATTACAGGTTTAATAACGTTGAAAGCTCTGAGGAGCGCCAAGCACTATGCTGGGTGGCCTCTCGGAATTCACAGAAAATGGGACAGCGCTCCCTGTCCACATGGCACTCAGCGTCAAGTCAGAGAATCCCTTGTGTTTACATCGAATTAATGTCAAGATGGCTTGGCCAACCCAGCCATCGAGATGGTTCCCGGGGTCAGCGCGGTTCTCCTAATGGCCCTGTGAGAGTGGCCTTCTCATGGACGAGGTAAGCGAGACCGAGTGGCCTTCAGTGGCTGCTGTGGTCGCCCCGCTGACACGTAAGCACTGGCCTTCTCCACCCGCACACGCTGCCCCGCCACTTGCCTTGTCAGCCTGCTTTCACAGCACGTTGCCATGTCAAGATGACAGATTAATGTCTCTGTTGGTTACATAGAAATTACATTTTGGGTTGACCATTCTCTCCAGACATTCAGGGAAGTGCCCTGGTGGGCACTAGTGCCCGGATGGACACGTCCTAAATCTTACTTCACCCAGCGAGCTGATCTCCTCGTTGGCATGATGGTTTCTGTTGGCTTCACGGTGTACTGTTTCTAACCTTTTCTTGCTCCCCTTTCCCCGCGTCGGATGCCTATCCTGCCCAGGACGTTCCCGGGATGTGAGCCGGATCCCGTCCTCTCTCCTTAACTCCAGTGGAACTTTAGCTCTGCCGGGCAGTGGTCAGGTTCACCCTTCTTTAGGTATTTGCATTTTGGGGGAAACAGGTTTGAGGATGGGGAACTCTTAAGTTTTGTGATGTGTATCCCAATGAGTGTGAGGGCGTAAATTGGGAGAAATAAATTAACTTGTCTCCCCAATTCTCTCTTGATGTTATCAAAATAACTCATTTACATGGCACCAATTTACAAAGGGCTTCCTGTCTTTTATCTCTTGTCTTTGATCCCCCACTCACCACCCTGAGAGGTTGGAAACAAGGGAGTTGAAGTAAGTCCCTGAGGCCACCCAGCCACTGAGCAGCAGAGAGGAAATCTGAGTCTCTTCTTCAGGCTCCAGTTCTTTGCTCTCTGCCAGGTCGTGGCAGAAGATGGGCTTAGTGATGACAAAGTTGGCTCAAGTACTGACAGTGGTTGTTACTCACTTTATTCCTCCCAGCATCTGAGAGAAGCTTTGCAGTTATAAATTGTAACCTCCAGCATTAACCCTGGAGGCATTGCTGAGGGTCTTAAGTGCTTTCACCCAATTCCAGGCTCCTTTTAAGTCTGTGAAGGGTGTGAGTTCATCACCGAAGAAAGCTAGCTTTCAAAATTGCAACAGATTGGGGTAGGATTTCCGAGGAAAGAGAAGGTACACTAGTGACTGCAAAGTTGTCGTAATATAAGTGAGGAACTTAGGAATCTGGAGTCCACATTTTCCTCCAAAGAGAATGCTTCCTGGGCTGTTGTGTAGATAAACTAACATAGGTCCTTGATTATGAAGACATTTTAAACAAATCCTGAGGCTTTGGCTGTCACTGCTAAAATGGAAAGAGGGAAAAAAAATGGAATAAGTCCTCTCGAAGAGTTTTGTTATTTCTCTTACTCTTGCTATGATTATGATTTTATCATTTGGATATTCTCTCAGAGCTAGTCTGTGAGCCCTTCAAGGAAGCCTGCCCCAGATCTGCATAACCACACCTCCAATCCGAGATGGACATTTTTGGGATTGCTGTTTAAATTAGAACCCTGGAAGGTTTAAAGCTAGAAGGTGATCACAGGTTTCTAGACCTGTGTACTTAGCTTACTGTCTCCAGCCAGCGTCCAACTTCCTTTTACATCATGTGACCCACTTCCAGATTTCAAAAATTGTGACAGCATCGGGGGTAGATTCACTTCCTCCTGTGGTTAAGTGTGAGAAGGGTGTGTGGGAAGGGTGGGCGGCTGAGAGTGGTGGTGGAGCCTGGTAAATGGTTTAAACTTTTGGTGGCTTTTTCTGGTAAAGACTCAGGAAAGGGGACGGCCCTCAGCGTGGGCAGGGCGGCCAGAGCCCTTGGAACAGGAAAACCCAGTCCACCGTCACTCAGCCTTTCTCCAAGGACCGGTCTTGCCAGACCTTCTGGTTGGGAAGAGCTGCCCTAGATTAACTAGGAGAGATTCAAGGGGACCCAAAACCCAGGCATTTAACAGTTAGTGCTTTACCTGATGATAAATTATAAAGTAGCTAATTGGGCTGCAGGAAACGGTTGCTCAAATGCCTTTTCAGCTTCTCAGTGGCAACCAAGTATATGAGACAAAGAGCTCACATATTAAAGATTTAGGGATCCACTTAGGATATTTAAAACCTGATGCCAGGTGGGAAGTGGTATCGCATACCTCACACCAAATTGCTGTCTTACAGCTGGGCATTGAGATTTTTCAAAAAAGCAACCTTTGGAGTAGAAAAGAACGATTTTTAGAGAAAATCTAATCAACTTAATTTACATGGAATAAATGATGATTGGAGTCGATCATTGTCTGACAGAGCTTGGGCTGATGTTTCTAAGATGAAGTTAACTACAGAGTTCTTGACGTGGGGTCATCGGATTAGGATTCAGTTGTCCACGAACATCAATGATTTGGCCGTCTTCTCAGTTTACCTGGCAGCCTGGAGTAATATTTCACAATTAAATGTGAAGTGCATTCACCTTCTTTTCCCTGATAGTCAGCAGCTCATTCAGTATTTTTATATAATGAAAGAATTGACCATTATATCAACAAAATTCATTCCACACACTGGAACTACCACTGCATACTTACGTAGTTAATTTGTAAACCTTTCTATCTCAAGAACAACAACAACAACAAAACAACCATTATATTCCCAAGGCCTGGTACAGTACCTAAAACAGGCTTTTTTGACAGGGTTAAAAACAATCGAATCAGCAAACGATTGATTGAATCGGTGAAGAACATACGATGTGGTTTGAGCAAAAGGACTACAAGAGTGTGGATGTTATTAAAAGAATGCCATCCCCGAAATTGCTGTGATCATTTATGATTCTGAATCTTTGGGAATTTTGTAGTACACTCCCAAAACTTTATAGTTAGGAGAAGAAAAATCTTAAATGTAAACTTTTTACCTGCAAAGTGTAAAACTTGATTTTTCTGGTGGCATTTCAGCAGTAGCTATTAAAATCACTAGCCTGTACTTTCCGGGAATGGGCTCCAGGCTTGTAAAATATTGACAAGGCAGGGAGAATCTTTGGTCTCCGAATCAGCTCCCTGGCCTTCCTTTCTGTGATAATTTGCTATAAAGACAGTTTGGGCTTCTTTCCAAGGTTCTGTCCCAGCCACTCGGTTGTGGAAGTAGCCATCTACTGGTGGCTCTGGCATAATAAAGTCCTCTGAGGTAACATTTCCACACAGTAATTTTTAGCAAAAGGAAAATGTTGGCCTTGTCAGATGATGACAGAGTGGCTGGAATCGAAGTTCTGCATAAAGAAGGTCTTCCTCCTTTGTGACCCCAGAATGATTGTTGGCAACCTCTTTGACCCGCCTGGTTGGACTTTGCCCCTGACCCCACTTGTCCCCACCTAGCTTTAAGCTCTCTGGTTCTAAAGAACTTACCCCACATCCACCTGTCATTCAGAAGCACTGCAGCTACACAAGAGAGGAGGGGCGGATGGGGTGGGGATGAGGCTCGGGCACGCTGATGGAGGGAACCAGAGATGACCGTCCCACACATCACAGCTCTGCATGTGGACAGACCTGACTGCCTTGGATGCCTCTTTCCATGGTGCTATCTGGGCCTTAAGAATCACCTTGACTCATGCTTCTGGTTTTCAGTTCAGCTTCTAGGAATGCACTCCAGCCACCTCAGCCTATCTGGAACCCAGCAGATGGGTGGAACCCAGGTACCCTGTCTCTCAGAAGCCCACAAAGATGCTCCATAGCCCTTGCCTGAAACTCCCAGCTTCTGAGAGTAATGCCTTTTCCCTGAACGCCAAATAAGTGGGCTTGACGTTTTAATTCTGTCAGAGTTGGTTGTCACAGTCTGATGAGGAACAGGACATTTACATAGTCTCAAAGTACCTCCCCACAAATTACTTAGCAGTTACAACAGGAGAAAAAAAAAAAAAGAAATTCTGCAGCGGAGAAATGGGACAGTACTTAATGAAGTGATAAAAATGAATTTCACCCACAAACATGATACACCTCCAGACAAAAAAATTTACTGGACTCGAATTCTAGCCCAGCATACAAAGCTGAATTTAATTATGAGGAAACATCACACAAACCCAAACTGTGGCAAATTCTATGAGAAAACTGGCCCGAATTCTTTAAAATGTCAACATCATAAAAGACAAAGGCAAGCTGAAAGGCTGTTACAAATTAAATGAAACTTAACAAATAGGAAAATTAAATGCAATATGTGATTCTGCACCAGGAAAAAAAAAATCTTATCAAAGGACATTATTGAGATAATTGATGAAATTGGAATATGGACCTAGATAAAAAGTAATTAACGTTACATTTCCTGAAGTTGTTTACTCTGGTTATATAAGAAAATTCCCTTCATAGGGAATACATGCCAAAGTATTAAGGAGTAAAAAAAGCATGTTGTATACAACCTATTTTTAAATGGTTTAGATTAAAAAAAAAAAACTATAGGGGGAAGGTATAGCTCAAAGTGTTAGAGCGGACGCTTAGCAGCAGGTGGTCCTGGGTTCAATCCCCAGTACCTCCACTAAAAATAAATAAACCTAATTACCTCTCCTCCAAAAGAAAACTAAAAACAAAACAAAACAAAAAAACACAAACCCCCCCAAAAAACTGTATATAGAGAGTGAGACAGAAACAGAGGGGAAGGAAATGTGGCAAAATGTTACAAATTGGTAATAAGAATTCTTTTTTTTTTTAATTTTTCTGAAATGGTGAAATTGTTTCAAAATAAAAGGTTTTTTAAAACCGTACTTTTGCTATCCTACCATCAAAAACAAACAAACTGAACAATATACCCCATTGTCTCATGTACCCTGAAATGGATCAGCCATCAGCCAATAGGGCTGGAAAGAGACTTCCGGCCGCTTTCTGTCCCTCATCCTTAATCCTAAATCACATCGACCTCAGGCGGATGTGGATGATTCCTGCAGAGACACCCAGTGGCAGGTTCTACTCTATTTCAGGGGCACCTGGCCGGGGGACCGCTAGGCGAGGTCCTTCCCATCGTGGCCTCAGAGAGCCAAGAATTCTCTCAGCAGCAGTAACAGTGGCTGCAAATCGAGGTCAGTAGGAAAACAGATCTGTTTCGGGGTTGTCATGTTGCACACAAGGCGATGAGTGGACAGAAAAGAATGTCCCCCAGTGGAGGGACGGCCTGTGAACCCCAGGCCTGGTTCTACATATTCTTACGATGCCCAGCATAGAAAACAGGAAACATCAGTTAAAATGGGAAATCGCTGTGGGCTGAATTACTGTAATTCCTCGTCTTACTTAGAAGCTGGCACGGAGCAGGCCTTCATCCACAGCCTGACGTCTCCTGCCTTCCCATGCCTTGATCATTTTGCCCTTTCTTAAGGGTGGTGCATTACTAAGTGAAGAGGCTTTTAGGCTGGAATTGCTACCTTTAAGTACGCTTAGAAATTGTGTTTTTAAAGAGCTGTTTGTTTTTCTGTGTCTCTCAGTTAAAAGCAGCTTGGCTCAGCCTCTGCTTCTGGTTCCCTCCTCCTGCCCCCTCTTTCTTTCTAAGTAGGCGAGATCCAGCACACAGAGCGACTCACAGCCCGGCTTAATAACAACCCAGCAATAAATGACACAGCCATTATCATGCTAGACGGATAAACAGAGGGACATTCCCCCACACGGGTGAGCCCAACCGGAAATTTGCTTTTCAGTCCTCCCCGCATCTCCACCACTCCTTTGGGGTCCTCGAAAGTATCAGGGAAATCTTGGCAGCCTGTCCAAGCTGTAAAATGGAGCTGATGATTCCTGCTCCCTGCCTGCCTGGCTGAGTTGCTTTAGGACTCTCAGGGGATGGTGAGCAGCTAGGTAGTGAGCTGCAGGAACCAATATACAAATGAGAGATGGTGTTATTTCTCTTACTGGACGGGGATCTGACTGAAGTAGTTTGGGCCCCTTCCCTCTGGAAGGAAGACAGTTTTTCTTTGTGACCTGGGCTGCACCCTCGGATGAGGAGTCCTTCTTGGCTGCCTGTTTCCTGTCTCCAGTGCCAAGTGCCCAGCCTGCCCTCCCGGCCTTCCCTTGGCCGCCTGTGTTTTTCCTGTCTCTCTGTTCAGTCTGTTTTCTGCCCCATCTGTGAGAAAGTAAGCTTGATGACAGCCGGAGTCTTGTCCTTTGGTCTGCAAGTGTTACTCCAGTGCCTGGAACAGCATTTGGTTCCTTGATAGTCATGCAACTATTGGAATGAATGAATGAATGAGTGAACGAACGAACAGGAGAGATTTCCCATCCTCGGTTTTCATATCCCATGTTGGCTCCCTGTTCTGCACAGTCTTGCTCATGCCCCTGGCGAGAACTCTTAGTAGCCAGTGGTGGATTCCTGGCCCATTTCTTGCTCCTAAGCTCCAGAGCTCCAGATCCAAATGCCCAGTGCCTACGTGGAGAAGCTCAAAACAGAAGGGATTATGGGGAACTGTATCGAATATCTTGTAATGGCCTATAATGAAAAAGAATACGAAAAACAATATACACATGTATAACTGAATCACTGCGCTGTATGCCAGAAACTAACACAACATTAAAAAAAAAAACTAACACAACATTGCAAATAATTATACTTCAATAAAAATAAATAAATAATAACATTAAAAGAAGGGAAGGGATTATGAGTGTAGATTCTTGGAAGCAGAACATTCGTTCACTGGTATTGATCTGGGGCAGTGATGTGACTTCCTTGTGCTAGTGTGTTTCTGCCTCCTGCAAATAGGGATTGATAATTGTGTTGACCTTACAGGTTTGCTGAGACAATTAGATGAGTTCGTATTATGTAACGGGCTTAGATGGTTGCTTGGTACAGAGTGAGCCCTCAGTGGAGTTCCCTGGATGGGGGTTTCATTCTAGCGTAGTGTTCCATCTGGTAAATTGGGGTGATTGCCTTTTCTTCTGCTTGTCTTCAACATGGTGGGTGAACTAGGGGGGCCCACCTTGGTCTGCAAACTGCCACTCTCCCCCCCACCACGCTTGGGGGGAGAGACCCCGGCTGATACTGTGCAGGTTCACTTCTCAAGCTCCGGCTTCTAGAAATTCAGCCCCTTCTCAGGCTGTGTGGATGATTTAGGCAGCAGGTAGTGGGTTACGTCCAGGTAAGAAAAGACCCCCTAATGGGGAGGCCCGGCTCCTGGTGCGGCCTCAGTTGTAACTGTGGTCCTGTCACAATTCAGTTGGGATTTTCATCGCCCTGGTCAGGAAAGTCATGGTGAAGGTTACTACAGCAACCTTCACTCTGCTCTGGAAAGCATATTGCTTACAATGGGGCCTTTCAGTGGCTGGGCCCCTGGAGCTGGGCAGTGATTCGGTCTATTCAGAACACAATGGGGCAAAACAGAATGGAAAGGAACCACACATTGTTTCAGGCCCCTGTGGCCATCTGCAGCCTTGCCTGCTGTTGTCCACCCTGGTGCCTAACTTCAGTTTTGTTACTTCCGTATTACACTTAATTCCACAATGCACATGCCTGCCAGTTGGAGTGCATTTTACGGAAGCTTAAATAATAGTGACAGTTCTAGAGGGGAGTACAAACTCAGCCAGAATGCGCTACAGAGATACCTTTGAGAAAAGGTGGTGTAGGCTTTTGGTTTAGAGGCAACGGAGGCATAAAGTGGGTATGTTTAAAAATATTCAAACCACTCTTCAGAATTGATCAATTTGCCTTGGACTTCTCTCAAACAACCACAGATTTTTTTTTTTTTAAGGGAGGAAATTTTAAATGACAAAAAAATAAAATAAAATCACCCTTGCCTTTGTTCACAGCCACTCAAAGCAAACCCACCCACCAAACAGAATTCATCCACGGATAGCAAATGGTGGGCTCCCTGACATTTTTTTTAAAACTAGGGAATGTTACCTAGGTTTTTCAAAGCTGAATTTAACTTTGAAGCCTGTGATCTGTAGTTACACCAAGCAAAAGAGCCGTGGTTTCTTTAGAATGAAAGTTGGAAGAAAACTTTTTTCTTATTTAATTTTTTTTCCCTTTAGAGCATTTATGGTATTTTATTTTATTTATTCACACGGCTTGTCCTGTGATCAAACGGCTTTTCTTTGTTGTATGTTTATATCTCTAGGGTTGGTTCATGTCCTTCCCTTCTTTAATGTTTCCCGCATGTTTAATTTAAATCATTGGCCTTTTATCTCTCTAAGGATCTCAAGCTCTTTCTGTCTTTTCTAACCTTTGTACTCTTCTGGCTGCACCGAATTTAAAAAAAAAATTGAAATGAGCTTTTCTTTTCAGTGCGAAGCTAGCAGCTACTTTTGTATCTTAAACCCAGCCAACCGCCATCAAGCAAAGGGTGATTCCATTTTGCTTTTGATTCCAGTGAACCTTAATCGACGTGTGGTCACTCCCAGGTATCTCTGGGTGTTGACTGTTTGATCAGTAAGTAATACTGTGCTTTTGGCCCCACTCCCAGGAAGAGAAGGGGTCACAGCCAGGGAGACTGTAGATATGGAGAGTATCAGAGCTGCTAGAGTTACATCTCATAGTTTGGATCTCAGGTTCGGGTAGAAAAGGGGACTTTTGTGCATTTGGGAGCGGAGTTTAGTACAAATCCTTTCAGCAGTTTTGCAGCCAGAAATCATGCAAATGTTTTTGCAAATCCACTTGTGGTCTTGCTGGCAGTTTTTGAGCGCAGACCTCTTTGTGAGGTGGTGACATTGACATCTACTTTCTGTTCCCTGTCCTGCCCCAGAGTGGGCACCACTGTTTTCTACATAAGCAGTCGGGCACAGTCTCTACCTGACGCAGAGAGCCGTTCTCGCCGTAGGTCTCAATTCTTGCATAAAGCGATTTCTGTTACTACTGCTTCGGGATCGTGGGTGTGTCAGTCCCAGCCCCCTTGAGTCTCATTCCTGTCCCCTACGAGGAGGACCAGAGTTCGCCCCCGACTGTGGACTCTGCAGGGCTGACGGCGGCCTGCAGTTTGGCCTTAGAAGTTCTGCCACAAGTCCCTCCTCCAGCGGACTGCTAAGTGGGACTGTTGTGGCAAAGCATGTCTGTCTTGCCCGGTTTGTCCCAGCGAGGACTTCTGTGAGGTTATTTTTAACAGATTTGAGTGTCCTTATTGTGCCGAGAGGCGGAGGCACCTTTGGCACAAAGGGAAACCATCGTCTGTTCCCCAGAGAACTTTGGATGCGATGCCTGCACGCACTGAATTGAAGACCAGGGTGTGGGGCTCTGGCCTCGAGGCTGGCCGTGAGGAGTCCTTTGAAGGCAGAGAGGCCCCATGTCTCGGGGTGGCTCCGCCCGCCGGGTCTCTCCATGTCACTGAGGCTTCTCCCGGCATCCGTGTTCTTTGTACGAGTCAGTCCTGTCTGTGCCTCAGCTGCCCCTGTTGAGAGAGGCAATCTCTGTTCCAGAGCCAAAGTGCTGCCTTTGAAACCTAACTCTCTCTCTCTCTTTTTTTTTTTTAAATGAAGGTACTGGGGATTGAACCCAGGGCCTCTACCACTGAGCTCTGCCCTCCCTGCCACCCCCTACCCTCAAGTCTCGCTCTCAGAGAATGGTTCCCCTGAGACATTTTCACAGAGTGGGGAATCCTTTTTGTTTGTCATCCACCATGGCCTCGATGTAAACAGAGTGACTCCATGACTTTCTCTGGTCAATCTTTTCATCTGTTCCCCGGCGTTCAGAGTACCTCCCTGGTCCTATAGTTCTTTTGATACCAAATGAAACAAAGCATCTAACATAGTGTTCGGCACATAGTAGGTGCTCAAGAAAAGCCGTGCCCACTCCCTGCTCCCTAAACCCTGTGGCCCCACCTCTAAATGACATGGGTTGCCTTTTCACTGCTGTATTGTAATTCACAGAACACAGTGAGCAATCACCAAAGCTGTCTTGGGGTTTTTTTTGTTTTAAATGGAGTTGTGAACTTTAAGCTGCTGTGACCCACCCATGCCCCATAATCACATCAGACATGGTTAGCTTGTGTTTTGTTTTCAATTTTAGTGATTCTGGCAGCAGAAAGTCACTATTGGAAGGAGCCCCATGGAATACTACAGCCAGAGATCTCTAGTCAGATTACAGTTTTCCAATTTCTGCAGGCATTTACCCTCATCTTCTGGAGATTACCTGCCTCCTTTCCCTACTTGTTTCTGATTTTTTAAGCCAATGCCTTGACATTTTTTCCCCTACAAACAGAGGGCTGTATCTTGGGTGGAAGGTAAGGGGTTCTAGGAAAGTGGTCCCCCAAGTGTGGAGTCTGTGCACCTTTGTGTGGAGGATAACCCACTGGAAAGCAGATATTAAAACTTCTGTTCACATTTACTTTAATATTAAAAACTAAGAAGAAATTAAGCTCTTCAAATATTTACTATTTGGATGGACACCAGTGCCCTGATGCAATCTGACTGCTGGAAGGTCACGGTTCACAAATGATCATGTTTATTATTTGAGAAATTTAAAATATTTAAATGCCTAGACTCCTTTGATTGTTCTCAGAATTTCTGTGGATGATCCAAACTTTTGCTATGTACAGGTTTGCTTGGGAGGGGCTGCACGGTGCTGGACTGGGAGCTGGAAAACCTGAGTTCTAGTCCTGGTTCTGCTGCTAAGGGGCTGAAACCATGGACACATTAGCTCTCTGGGGCTCAGATCCCTCACCTGTGCAGTAAGAGCTTTGGGCTGGTGGGCGAACAGGCGAAGGCCCTCTCCAGCTATAAACTTTTAGGATTCTGAATGTAAATATAGAAGTATTGTGCCCCTTCCTTACCCCTCATCCTTTGTGGATTGTTTAAACACCTTTGCTTTTTTGCCTGTAAGGCATCCGTCTGTGACTCGTGGTCCTCACTCTGCTTCGTCACAGCCTTCCTTTTTGCTCAGCCTGTTAAGTTCCCTATGTGTCTTCTCTGCAGTGACTGTCTTTCTTCTACTCTGCCGCAGTGGATCCCTGTTCTCAGAGAATCCTGGGTTCAGATATCTTACATGTTATGTGATGACGCGTCACTGGGGCATTGTGAAACTTTGAGGCCCGTATTTTTTTTTTATTGCATCCTGTCTCTGCTGTTACCTTAGCCAGATGAGATGACAGTATTCTTTCTTGAAACATCAGATACGCAATCAGAGCACTATTTCTGGCTATCAGTGTTCCCAGTTCACTTATTACTATTAACAACAACTTTGCTTAGCACTTAGAGTGGGCCAGACAGTGTAACAGGAACTCTCCATGCCTGATCTTATGTAACACCCTCAAAAGCCCTGAGTGGTAGATACTGCTTTCATCCCCATTTTACAGAAAAAGAAACTGAGGTGTAGAGATTGGAATCCTTGCAATGCCATTTTTACTAAATGCCCTTGAACCATTTAGCTTCCTTAAGAGTCTTTTCAGTTGTAGTACTAAGACAGCTGTTGAGAACCCCTTGCACTCAGAGAGAAGGGGCTGCTCTCTCCCTCTGCCTAACCTCTCTTTACCTTCCTGTACAATTTTTGTATTTAAAAAATCTGGATTTGCTTGCAGTTGAACTTTGGTAAGGATTTACATTGGTCAGTGGATGTCCAAGTCTACTTATTAGTGGCCTCTGTCAACCCTGGAAGAACACAGTGACGAGGGTCTCGGGTAAATTCACAGTGAAGCCGCGCTGATCTCCCAAATTGGTTTTTCTTTTTGTCTTTGTAAATGCACCCCTAGAACTTGCTTTTTGAACTGAGGAGGGTGGGTGCACCGCAGGTAGTTGGTAAGAGCCCCTTGGAAATCCCGTAGGCACAGGAAACAGAAATACAAGACTTATGGTCTTTGCTCCTTGCTGCGCAGGTGCCCACGCCCGTCCCCACCCAAGCCCATCTCCGCCCGCGCACCTCCGTGCTGGCCTGGCCTTCTGTGGTGCAGGTGTGGCTTCTGAGAGATAAGCTGATAACGGGACAGGCCTGCTTTCCTGTCTGCCCTAGGGCTTTTAATTGAATTAACGTGCTGATACGTGATTCTCTCCACCCACTTCTAACTTCCTGTAGCCCAACCTCTTTTTTTTTTTTTTTTTGTTCCATTCCTGAAGTCCAAGGTATGTATGCATCATGAGAAGACATGACAAGCTGGGTCCTGTGTCCTCCACTGGGCCATGAGAGGGATGAGAGGTGGGCCCGGTGTTGATCTTCACAGCTGGAGCTGCCCTGGGCCTTCAGGACCCTTGTGACACCGATCCGCAGTGCCCATTGGGGGTGCTCTGGTGTCATCTCCCCCTGAGATGTGCCCATAGAACCCTCCTCTCTGTCGCCCTGTGAGCAAGCCTCTCTGCCTCCCCAGATCTCTCTCCCCAGATGTCTGGTCTGTACCCTAAAAGCTGTTAGACCTTTTGGCTCCATTTTGCCCCTAGAAGAGCGTGGCGTCTGTGTGCTGTAGATCAGGCCAGATCAAGCAAGCAGAGGTCCAGATGTGCCCTCACCAACAGCAGGAGACGGTGTGGAAGGCATTTCTTACTTCTGACCTTGCTGCTTGTGGGGTGCCCTCCACCCCTGAGCTTGGCTTTTATCCTGGACTCAGTACCCCCATGGCTAATCTGTGACAAGGGCTGCCCATACCCCGAGACACCCCAATCACATTCCAGACCCTTCTCCCCACCCAGCACATCCTGAAACACATCCTGAGTTTTCTTGTGCAGATATGCCCAAAGTTCATTTTTCAGAAATATTAAATTATATTTGGAAAAAAAAATACATCAAACGAGTTGATTATCTTGTGTTGTCGTACCTCCGCCATTTTGCATGACATAAATAATGCATATTTTGCAATCAGTATAGAAAGATGCTGTGAAGGACAGTACATCCTGGAAGGCTGCTTTTACTCAGATTGACATCAACTCTGCTGCAGTCCAAGTCTTTACATATTTTTCTTTTTCCTCAAAATATTGTTTAAATTAGAATTTATTCCATGCTACAGAGTAATTGTTCCTTTTAAGCAGAATTGCTCAATGACCTCCCTGTTGTTACTTCCATTTCAGTTAATAATATGAATCAGAGTTAGCAGTGCTGGTATTTCTGCCTGGTCTGCCCGTATCGTTACCTTGGCTTCTTACTTCAAATCAAGAAATTTACTGAGCAGCGGACATTGCTTCAGGGGCTGTAATTTTCAAATCAAAGATCAGGACGTGTAGTCTGATAGGATTTTGTTTTCTTGATTTATGAGTCTATGAATAAAGTCCCGTCAGTAGTGATGCAAAACCTAAATCCCATTTACATGTGTATTAATAGACTGCCTTAATTGTGAAGCGTAAAATTACATGAAGTGGACCTTGCCCAAGGTCACAGAGGTAGGGCCCATACTTGAATCCAAATCTGCTGATTCTAATCAGTTACTAGATTACTAGATCGTATTCTCCAACCTTTATGCTGGAAAGCACAGGCGACGACTGGGAGGTCCCTGAAGGGATCGATCAGTGCCTGACATGGTGTCCGGCCAGCAGAGCTGCAGCTGAAAAGACAGACACTGACATCAATCAGCGTGACTTGTCTTCATTTGTTTGATTAAATTATAGATGGAAACAGAAGTAAAATGAGCACTTGTCGTATAAAGGGATTTCAACCATTTGATTCATTTTGTTCAGGAGCTTGAAATGTCTTCACCCTGTGGTTAAAATTAGACTGTTTTCCTTACCTGGATGCTGGTGGACAATTAAGAGGAGAAAAGAGGAGAACATCTTTTCCCGTTGATCTCCTGGACTGGGGGCAATAGACAGCTTTAGAAACTTCTTTCTTCCTTGGGGCAGACTCTGGATATAGGACCCCCATTTCCCCCACAGACAGCTGCCACAGTGAGATACACCTTGTTCTGAGATGAGCCAAATTGCCCGGAATTCATCAGCCTGACTGCTACTCATTGGGCATGACCATGTGCCCGGCATTGCCCCGCCTGCTGGGGACGTGTCCCCAGGGGGCAGACGTGAGCCCAAGGCCATGTAGAGCCAGACTGCTCGCTCTGTGGGCTCCTCTGTGCTGGACTTTGCACAAGGTACCCCACGTCCCAGTAAATACAAGTATCTGCTTTGTGCTGTTGGGCAGATAAAAGAAGTTGATACGCGGCAAGTAGTCAACATGCGATAAAGCAGTGACTGTTAACTTTATAATTCTTGCTGTTTCCAGCACTGACCTCCTTACAGGAGGCAGTAGGTATAACCGTTAAGTGCAAAGAGTTGAGAGCCCGTTGGCCTGGGTTTGAAGCCCAGCTGCTGGGGGTGGGCATGTCACTCAACTTCTCTGGGCCTGCCTGGTAAATTGGTGAGGATTAAATAAATTATCTTGTATAAATGTTCAGAACGCTGCTGGTATGTAATGAGAATTAGCTGTTGTGTGCCGCAGGGGAGAGAGCCACTACCCCAGATTTCCTAGAGATTCAGAGGGAAAAGGACGGAGCAGTGTCTATGAGTCTCGTAGGAAGTGCTTCCCCAGGGAGAATAAATTGCAGATGCTTGAGGGAGAATTTCCTGGACAGCCTCAAGGCAAGCCCTCTCCCGGGGGACTCATTCAATGTCCCACGTGTGGCTGGGAGGGTTTTCTGAGGCGACAGGACTGGAGGAGGGCTCTTGGGACCCCTGATGGGAAGTGCGGGGATTTGGGACACGAATAGAGAGCAGTTTCTACTTGTGAAAACATAACCATGGCCTCACAACTGCTATCTGAAGGGGAATCTGGTCTTGCCTTGTGAGATTTTTGACAGTAGAGAAAAATACTTCTGGGAAATAGAAGTCATTTAAATTCCCAGTGGCTAGACTTGAAATTGGTGGGAACCGGCCCAGGAGAGAGTGGCAGAGGGTCCTCACAATGGACAGGGCACCACGGTGGACGGTGAGGTCGATATGTACAGCTCCATGTTGTGTATTTTAAATCATATCTCTTCATTATCATTTTAACACACTGAAGAAATAAAACTGGTGGTTTTATGGAGATGGTTGTTCAGGAGTTAGTCAAATTAAAAAGGACAGTTTATGCAAAAATTTGAAGATAGGTCTGGCAGAACTTGGGTGAAGGGAAGTTGTAAAAGTAGTTGAAAATGAGGTTTAGGAGACACTGGAGTAGAGTGTATGTGAATAAAGGCCAGAGTTCATTGTAATCCCCTGGGGTGGACACATCCCCCCTGGGCGGTGGTGGTGGTAGAGGTGGGGGCACCCTCCGGCTTCAGTGGTCTTAATACTGAAGGAACTTTCCGATGGAAGGAGATGCACATTGAACATGCCTTCACAAATTGAAGAGGAAATTCCCTTGCTCTGCCGAGTTGTGGTCTGCTGTGGGCAGCTTGCTGTGGGCAGCTTGCTGTGAGCTGCTTGTCGGCCAGGACACTCACTCTCATGCTGTTTGGGAAGGGGGCGAGGGCAGCAGGTACAGAAATGATCACAGCACAGCCTCTAGAACTGGGCAATCATCAGCCCCACCAGCGAAACCTCTGTACAACTCCTGAGGTGATAGTAACGCACAGCATGCTGCTTCCAGAATAACTGAAATCTTCATAATATCTTTGATGATATTAAACAATGACTTACATTTGTAAAGTGCGTAGGACAGGGCCTGGCCTCTCGTAAGTGTTCTGTGTCTTAATTCATCAAGCCCAAGGTGCTACTCGTTGTCAGGTATGCTGTGGCACAGCATGGATGATAAGACAGACACATCCTAATTTCAGAATGTTCAGTGTGAAGAAAGGTGCGTCTTCAGGGAATTATGTTCAATATCTTGCAGTAACCTATAAAGAAAAAGAATATGAAATAAATATGTTTGTGTATGACTGAAACATTGTGCTGTACACCAGAAATTGACACATTGTAACTGACTATACTTCAATCAAAAAAAAAAAAAAAAGAGAAAGTAGAAGTCATCCTTCTCCCTAGAGTCCAGGCTTTCTCCCCAATGGAACCTTGTGAATCTTTCAAAAAAAAAAAAAAGCCAATTAAAACATGTCTTTTTAAAAACTGAGACAAATGCGATCATTCAAGATTTAATCCACAAATCAATTGCTATGTTCCCGAAGCCGTGGATCTGGAAGATCTTTCCACGTCAGCACAAGTGGATTCCTTTTAATGACAGCGTAGACCCTCCTTTTTGCAGAGTGGGCTATGTTCTAATCAGTCGTAAACCGTGTGCCCAGTTTTCCCCCATTAGATTGTGCTACAGTGAACAACCTTGTACCTACATCTTGGCACACTTGGTAGGTCTTGAGATAAAGTCCTAGAATTAAAATTGATGGAGTGGGGAGGGTGTAGCTCAGTGGCAGAGTGTGTGCCCAGCATACACAATGTCCTGGGCTCAATCCCCTGTACTTCCACTAAAAATAAGTAACTAAAAACCCAATTACCTCCCCTCCCAAAACAAGACAACAACAATTGCTGGAGGAAAGAGGGTGTGAATTTTACTCCTGTTTAGTTAATGGTTTATATGTTGGTCTGTGTGACTGAAGTTTTGATTCCTGCCTCCACCGTTCCCTAGAGAAATCTAGAAGAGGCTGAGGGCATTTCTGGTCACCCCTCCCCCAGGCCCTGCCCAACAGTCTCTCGTGTTTACACAGCACTTTGATGGCCTCCCTTTTCTGGGTGTCTGAAGGGCGTTTGAAGGACTCCGGTTACCCAGCGTGTTGTCTCCTCCTTTCTCCTGGATGAACCAAAGAAGAAAAAGGCTCGGAGACACTGGTGAGAGTGCCTGCGGAGCCGGGCTGCGTGGGCAGGGCCGCCCTGGGGCCTCCTCGGGGAGCACAGGTTGGCTTTCAGGGGAGAACAGAGCCAGCCTTTGTGCACTGACTCACCTTTGCTCAGTCCCCACCTGGTAAACCCACGCCCATTCAGGACATCTGCCTTTTAAATCGGTCCAGGTTCTTCCTCCGCAGCAGGGACTCCTGTGTCCGGGTGCCGCCTCTTCAACGTGAGGCACACACCGGACCATTAGGTGGGTGTGGGCGTGGGCGTACCTCACTTTCTAGAACCTGCGTGTAAATCCGTGCTTTTTAATCAACTGAATCGTCATTAGAAAGTCAACGTGGATCCAAGAAAGGCTGTGCTCAATCCTTACACCGTGGGAATTATCTCCCTTGTAATTTGTAATCCCTTTCAGGGCTGAGAGTATCTTCTTCATTATCATCATTGTTGTGGGCATAATTAGCATCTCTTACCTGCCCATCAGCCGCTGCGTGCCGTCCTTTGTCCAGCTGTGCTTCAGTCATCAAGACCTGCTGGGAAATGAAATACCTTGCTGAGTGCCCCTACTTGTTGCAAACGTTACCATTTTTAGTGGAAAAACAAAAGGAACATACCCACCCACAAAGTCCACAGAAGAGAAGGAAGCTGAGTCTTGTTGAGGTGATAACCTGGTAAACTGGACCTTTGCCCTCTGAGGACAGTGGCCCGCCTCCGCACGGACGGGGAGGTCCCCGTCCCTCTGTTTCTCCTCCCAGCACGCGTGGCGGCCCGTCCTGCCCCTACCTTCCCAGTCGGGGGTGGAAGGAAGAAACAAAAGGGTCAGAGTCATTTGTCCCGGAAACATTGCTCAGGTCCCGGAAACATTGCTCAGCCTACTGTCCTAGAAGAATAACGCTTTCCCATGCTGCTCCCCACTTACTGCCCGTCAGTGGCTGTGTTCCAAGGAAGGCCTCCGGGCAAGTCACGCTATGATCAAACACTGTGGTCCCCTCTAGAAAAACAGAGCAGCTCTTCTTTTTCACTGTGGGGGACTTTTAAGCTTCCCTGGGCTGGGATGAGAGCCTGTGCGTTCGTATTTGGTTTCCAGCTTCCCTGATCCAGCTCTCACCTGTGCTGGCACTGCCCGGGCCAGCCCAGCTTTCATTCATTTAGCTGTCAGTGGGTTCTGCCCTTGTCCTCGGCACCCTGGGTGGGTCAGCCTTCCCCCAAAGGCTCAAATTGTTCCCAGCCTTACCCCTACCTTCACTCCTTCCCTTTACCTCAACTGAATTGGTGAAAGGCATAGTAAGTATGGGGGTTAATAAAGACAAGCTACAAGACCTTGGGCAATTTACTTTAAAAAATCAGCAGAAGGAGATGATAATATACAGTATGGGGATGATTGTGAAGATTGAGTGAGTTCACATATATAACTATAATTGCCTGGGGTAAAGTGTGGGAGAGAGAGAGGTTGGTGACCAGCTGGATATACAAAATATGTCAAGTGAAAAATAGCTCCAGTGTTTTTTTAGTGTTTGATGCTAAGAGAAGGTGGTCATTATCAAAGATGTACGGTCCTCCCTCCATGTCTGCTGGGGATTGTTTCCAGGACCACCACGGATACCAAAATCCCTGGATGCTCAAGTCTGTTCTATAAAATGGCATCCTACTGTTGACCCTCCTTAGCTGCAGTCCATGGTGGGTTGAATCTGTGGATGCAGCCAACTGTTTGTCTTTTTAATGACAAATTTGGTGTTGGAAACGGTCTGTCATTCTGTTGCCATTTAAACTTACCAGGTGGAAATACCCAGTAGGTCACTAGGGAGACAGTGTGAAGAAACCATGGTGTTTGGTTGAGTTTATAATCATAGACTTTTGTTCATGTCTTGCCTTTGCTGCTTCCTGTTTGGAACATCTGTTTCCTTGCATGTCGTCTGGGCATGTTAACCCCTCTCTCGTAGGGTTGTTTGGAATAGCAGAAGGAGTGACCGCCTCCAATCAAATGGTTCATTGCCTTACTTACAGTAACTGTCAATCATACTATTGGTCCTTTATCTTCTTGCAGATAGAAGTCTGGAGACCCACCCAGGGATGGGACTCTTTAGTGCAGAGGGATATTTGAGACCATGAGAATCAATGAACTTCACAAGGAGCCCTGTTTTACTGGGGTGGGTGGGGGGGGTGTGGGTAACTGCCAATAGAAAGAGGACATTACCTCTGAGATGGGGCGAGCAGTAACTCATCACTCTGGATTGAGAGAAGAAACGGTTGGATTGGACACCAAGACCTACTTGGGTTACCTAGAGAAGGCATTTCTGGGGATCAGTACAAACAAACACACTGTGACACAGAGCTCCTCCACTTCTTGTACTTTGCAGACGTTAAATAACAGCTTCTTAATGGTCCTTTGGTTTTGTTCAACCGTGCTTACGTTTTTAAAGAGAAAATAACATTTTTGGCCTCTTAAGTAGATGGATACTTATTGGGGTTAAAAGCAAATAAACAAACAAGTAAACAAACACATCTACTGGTTAGTTGCTCTAGGACCTTAGTTTTGCATCCAGAGTAATTTGCATAGAAAGAATATTCAAGCTGGAAAAGGAGGGAGGGTGGAGGAGGGGAGGAGGCTCCAGGAATCTTTCCCTGGTTGGAAATCGAGTCGATTGAGATCCAGTGAGTCATGCTGTGGCCAGTGCTTTTCTCTCTTTCTGTTTTGCCCCAAGAGGAAGGAGGAGTGGTGAGGTTTGAGGTAATTTTGTAGAACTGATGCCGCATGTGGTTCTGAGAAAGTCAAATATATCATATAAACCGTTTCCCTCTGCAAGGCAGCACTCGTGGGTGGCAAGCTTTCCAGAACCCTCTTCTGGAGCGTGGACACATGGCACTTTTCCTATGGTGGCCCCTTCCTTGGCTGGTTTTTAATAAGGGATTTTCCCAGAGCCTCTTAGAATTTGCTGATATTAAAGGACCCTTATTGCCTGCAGCATTAAATAATTTTTCAAAATGAAATTTAAAATGTTTATCTTGTTTCCTTCCACCTCCCCTTTCTATCAAAGGGCCCATTACCTTTTCTCATTCTTAGTTTTGACGTTTGAGCAGGTGGCCTTTCTAGATATGCTTATTCAGAATTTTTTTCTCCTTTTTTCCAAACTCCCCCCAAAAGTGATCTCCTGAGAAGGAGGCAGGAGCCGAGTCTTGCTTAGTTCAGTGCCCACCACACTTGCCCAGCGTGTGACACTGGATGCACAAAGGGTCTGAAGGGAAGGGACAGTCTGATACCTTGCCATGCTTTGTTTGTCGTTATTTCATATGTATTGGCTTTTTTTTTTAGCCCTGTAAATGTAGATTATAATAAATACCCTTCCTTGCCTAGTCTTGTCTGGCAGATTCAAAATCTTTTAGATCCATTTCAAATGTCACCTTCTCCGGGAAGTTACTTCTGCCTCCCAGGACAGAGGAGTTTCTGCCCCCTCCCGGAACACCCATTTTACATGTGTTTACATACTGACTGTTGCTGATGCACAAATCGTGAATCATTTGGGTATCTAGGTCCTTCAACAGACCATGAGCTTCCCAAGTGCCGCCACTACAGCGCTCTCATCTGCCCCTAACCCTGGGGCTTAGCACATAGCTGAACACATGGGGGATTCCACTGCAGAGACGCCACGTGATGGCAAGCTCTCCGGCCCACAGGGGTGCTCAGAGGCTACCTCTGGTCTTAAGTTGTAACTTCAGCAAGGAGATGAAGGCCACAACTCCACTTACCCAAGGAGGCCGTGGGGCCAGATGAGGCCCTCCTGTCCATAGTATGTTCTGCGATTGTGTGTAGGCCACCCTGTCCATTTCTTTGTTAATACAGCAGGGATTGGCCATCAAACTGTAACTTATCTTTTGAATGTGAAAGGCCTATATTACACGGTCAGTGATAAGTTTATGGAGGGAAAGCAATTGAGCTGGCCTGAGGAATTGTGACAACATGACTGAGCCGTTGTGTGATACATACCCTTTAGCTTCTGAGTTCCATCGTATAATTTGCAAAACAGGTTTAGACCGTTTCTGTTTCATTGCTTATTTTACTTGTAAATTCTACCAAACAATAAGGTGGAAGGAATTATCCGAGCCCGTTGATCGTTTATTACGCTATACCCTAGATACTGTTGGGTGCTTTCATGTTATTTTATTTAATCCTTACAGCAACTCTGTGAAGTGTGTCTTATTTCTCCCATTTTACAGATGAGAAAAGAGGAAGCTTAAGTGACTCAATGCACTTAGATAACTTTCCCCCACTTCACGTGGTCTGTAGGTGGCAAAGGTGAAATCTGAATCCAGGTCTGTTGATAGCAACGCTCCTTCTCATTTGATGTAAGGGATATTTGGGAACTTAGTCACATTTTTTTTTCCCCTCAAAAGAAACCATCCTAATAATTGTGTTTCACGTTCACAGGGAAGCAAAGGTGCCTACCGGTACCACTGGCAGAGTCACAATGTCAAGCAGAGTGGCGTGGATGACATGGTCCTGCTCTCCAAGATCACAGAGAACGCCATTGTGGAGAATCTAAAGAAGAGATACATGGACGACTACATTTTTGTATCCTTTATTGGTTTCTTTGGACAGTTCTAAGTGAGATGACATGTCCATGGTAAAATGGCTTAATTCCTAGCATAAGATCCATCTGAAATTCTGAACTGACACTATGTGCTCACATCATTGTTACTGTTTGAGAATGTCATTTTGTACTTTGTGTCCCTTGGTTTAGGCTGTGGGGAGGGCAAGGATGGTACTAGATTTTTTTCTTGGCATTTCACAAAATCACGATGCAGACAGTATTCCTCTCCTTCAGTCGGTGGCAGTATACCTTTGATGTGCTTTAACCGTATACATGGCATCTCAAACGGGTACTCTTCCTAGAGAAAGTCCAGGTCTGCAGAATTCTGTCGGCGGTGGCTCCCTAATTGCAAAGCAGAGACGGTTAAGTCCAGACCTAAAAGGTTTAAAAGAGATTGCTGCGTGCAAAAAATATGCCATTTTGCCAGTTTTTCTGCATTCTTCTATTTATTGAAGGCAACATCAGAAGTGAAGACCAACTATTGACAATGCCCGCCGTTTTTGAGTTGATCTTTATGTTTCAATGTTAGATTGCCAAATTTTGTCTTTTTTTTTTTTTTTTTGGTAGGCCTTTGAGAAATTCAGAATGGAAATTTGATTCAAATGTGTGTTGACTTCATTATAAACAGAGAACTGTGATATTTGCCTAGGTTCCTACCAGATTGAGGAGTTATGTTTGGTGCTACCATGTAAAGATCTTTTAGTAGAATTATTGTAGAGTTGATCATAGATAAGCAAGGATCTGTGAAAAAAAATCTGTATAGTAGTACCAGAAAGTTTAGCCACGATGCTCTTGGTGACTTCTGAATATGTGGTGTCATTGATGATCTTTAAAAGTGGAGCCTTTGCAACTGTTGTAACGTACATTTTAGAGTTTAACCCCCAAACCTTGGGGAGGTGTAGTTTTCACATCTATAGCTTCTGTTTACTATTTACACCACTCCTTTGATTATTAGGTAAAGGCACCCATGCCTGTTCAGCAATACTTTTGCAATGGCTGCCTGGCTCATCACTGGTGAGGAGGGAGTTCAACCCACCAGGTCTTTATACAAATTAGCATTATTCCAAGGCACTTGGATGCTTCTAACCAATATTGTGCTGTTTCCTATTTACCATAGGAAATTTTTACCAACTATCTGGGTAGTTAAATCCCTAACCCCCTGCTTTCTTGGCATTAATGGGTATATTTGGATTTATTGGCCACATTGTAATGGCATCTTGACAGGTGTGGGAGCCCAGCACCTGCTGACACAATCCTGCCCACCGCAGGATTTTATTGGAGGAACACAGCAGTGCTTGTGGGTTTACTTTATTGTCTGTGGTCGCTTTCGTGCTACAGTGGTGGAGTTGAGTACTTGCAACAGTCCATACGATCTGCAAAGCCTAAAATAATTATTCTGACCCTTTACCAAAAAATGTCGCTGATTCCTTGATACCTTTCTTTCATTGTATGGAAGTAGTTGTCAGTTTTCATTTTATCTGGTCCAGAAATTGAAATAGGCTCACTGTATCTGTCTGGGCTTGCCATCATTAAAACGTTTTCATCACTTTTGTGTGCAAGACCCATGGCACATGGAAGCTGGCAGATGATGGGCTGGAAAAAGCTGGTGCAGGTTATAGATCTGAACGGCCTCGCCTTGAACCTTACTCTGCAGGAGCTGGGTGACCTTAACACAAGTTTCGTGATCTGTGTCCCTTGATTTCCTCACCTGTTAAATGGGAGTGATGATAAAATCTCCCATGTGAGGCTGTTGGAGGGTTAAATGAAGTGATGAATCCAGCAGTAAGCATTGGTTATCATTATAACACACTTAGGCAAGTGTATAAGTTCCTCCCGTATTTGTGAGTTACGTTCCAGAAATTCAGTTATAAAGTTGCTTATTGGACATTCAAATGCATTTTACCATAGAAATCATTTTAAGTGGAGGATTGGTTTATTGACAAGTTCATAAAAGGGTTATTTCCAATGAATGTAGTTGGACACGCTATTTATTGGGATGTTTTTAGAACGTGGGCTCAGCTTATTATATTATTTACAAGGGCATGGTTTTTGATCAGCTGGGTAAGAAAAAACAAACATCAGTGGTTGTCAGCAGTCAGTCCATCGTCAACCCAGACAGACTGACTGTTCCCATATAGAATGTTTATCCCTAAGACACCAGAAAACTCCTAAGAACAGGGACTGTATCTTACATATCTCTTAAAAAGCAGAGTTTAAAAACCACTTTAAAGCAATACATGTTCATTTAACATGATTTACAAAATGCAATCAACCAGCAAGGAGAACACTAAAACCCCTGGAATCCCACCACAGAAGGTTTGTTTTTAACCTCTTGTTGTATATTTTTCAGTTTAACCACATATAGACATACGGATGCATATATGTGCTTTCTTGTTAATTTTAGCTAAAACATGGCATCACCTTGCATTGTTTATTTCTTAGTTTCCTGCATAATTTTTGGCCTGGTGCATTGTATTAAGTGTTCATTCAAGATTTGTTGCCTCGGAAGACTTGCTTTTTATATTCAGCCAGCAGAATTTTAAAGTGACTCACATAGAGGGGGCTGATTCCCAGCCTTTGAATTCATGTCTTTGAATCAATGACTGACTAGTCGTGTGTTCTACCAGGAAAATGAGTTAGTTGACCACTAATAGACCTCGTGTTTTAGCAATCTCTGCCCACTCAGCGTATGAGAAACTCGGCATCAGTGTGCTTTCCGGCAATAGCACAGAGCAGCATCTGTTGGGTGTTTATGAAATAATACCAAGGATCTAACTGCAAATCTTTTGTTCTGATAAGTGATACAAGCCTCCTTTATCAGTTCAGTGCTAAAGGAATATTACTATGATAGAGTGCATTATTTTAAATGAGGTTCTCTTTCTCCTAAGCTTAATAGTTAAGAAGGGATTCGATTTTACATTAAGTTATAGAATTGCTCATTTTGCCTGTACTACATCTAATAACAGCACATTGTCTTGTACTGAAGGTCAGTATTTGGAACAATTGTTAATGCATTCAGGCTGACTTTCTTTGTTCCATGTTAGGAAAAAAAAAATCCACTTAGAAAATGCTAGCATTGTTAACCCATAAAAAACCACTTTTTCAGCTATTATCCCAAGGCCAGGAAGGTTTCATTTCCTGTCTGTTTTTCCTGAATGCCGCTGCACTTCCTACAATTACGTTCTAAAATACAGGAGGGAAACCTTGCAGTATTTATTCACTCTCTGCTTGGCGAGACGTCATTTATAGCCACTTGGCTGACAAAAATAGTTCCTGTACGAGGCACACCACACTCATTTGACCTAACTTTCTCCAAACTTGGTTTTACTCAAAGACCACACTCAAGTGTGCTTGGCATTTTCAGCCCTTGAATTAGGAGTTGAGACCTTTATGCCAGAACAACCAAAACTCAAGGCATAATCGGAACTCAAGGCAGCGCCATTGTTCCAAGTGAAGTTTGGCCCTCGGCAGTCAGTTAATGTTGGGGGGCAGAGGAGGGCGGGGGGTGGCTCCTGTGGTGGGATGGACTTGTGTCCAGGGGCTGGAGCCAGGGGCTCAAATTCCAGCTGGATCATTCTCCACACATGTAACTTCATGCAAGTCACCTGCCTCCCTGCTGCACCTCAGTGATAAATCCAGGGAGGTCAGCTACTTCAGTGTAGGTGATTTGGGGGAATTTCCTGGCCATTAAAATGTTAAAAAAAAAAAAAAAAGTTAAACCCTTAACTTTGCCTAATATGACCATTAAAAGCAAATTTACACAAGCTGCAGTACCATCACATTTCATAAAAGAAAGAATTTTAACTCTCATAGTGGGAAGGGAATCATCTAAAAATAAAGGATGGTCCTTTGTATTGAATAAACTGGGTTTTATGAAAAATTCAGGGCACTATTTCTCTTTTGGTCCTTATTGCTGCAGATCAGTAAAAGCTCATGGGTCCACAGACAAAGGCATTTGGGAACCAATCAATTCAAGATCTGTTGGGCCCCTTCTGTCTCACACATTCTATTTAATAAGATGGAATTTAGTTTATTTTTACTTCCCTTTCTTTCTTTCTTTCTTTCTTTCTTTCTTTCTTTCTTTCCTTCCTTCCTTCCTTCCTTCCTTCCTCCCTCCCTCCCTCCCTCCCTTCCTTCCTTCTTTCCTTCCTTCCTTCCTTCCTCCCTCCCTCCCTCTCTTCCTTCCTTCTTTCCTCCCTCCCTCCCTCCCTCCCTTCCTTCTTTCCTTCCTTCCTTCCTCCCTCCCTCCCTCCCTCCCTTCCTTCCTTCCTTCCTTCCTTCCTTCCTTCCTTCCTTCCTTCCTTCCTTCCTTCCTTTCTTTTTTCCAAACCATAGCCTTGTGTATCTCCATACAATTTGAAAATTAACCATGGACCACACCTTCGCACCAGCCAAAGGTTACGTGGCTAGAGACAATGATGGGAACAGCCTTTCCCAAAGGCACACCTGAATTATGCAGCAGGGAGTGGGAGTGGGTATTTGAGTTACCTGGGGAAGTGGCCCAACCCAGGGGATGGCCTGTGCTCTCACGGAGGTAGCTGAGGTGTCTGCAGACCCAGGCAGGTGGGAAAAATTTGTGTTTTCCTTTAAATTCCAAATCCAGTTCCCTTGTCTCAGTTCTTCTGATTTAGGTAATTTTGCAGCTACTGAGCATAGATAGGTGCTGCATTATCCATTTCAAACCAAACTTTATTTTTCAGGTGTCCTCCCAGATCACAGTGCCATTGAGACCCCTCCTGAGATCCCACTTCTAATCTGAGTCATTGATTCAGGGTTAGCCTGGAATATTCCAAAAAAGGTTTTTTCTTTGAGTGTCTCCTTACCAGAATTTATGTAGACTACCTAGTGAAAATCAAGACTACAAGATATCTCTTCACAGAGCAGATTATTAATGGTAAAAAAGAATGTTGGTTCCTCTAGGAGCTGTTAGGCACCCTAGTCCAGATTTATGTATTGGGTAACCAAGGTGGGTAGAGGGTTGCTTTGGTCTGGGTCCCCCAGCACCTCTTTATGCTCTGAACACAGCAATCGATTTGTCTCGGACAGGTGGCAGTCACAGCATTCCCTGTGGCGCTGGGGGAGGAGCACCGCCCTCCATGGAAAAGAGTCTATTTGCCCACGATTGTTTTTCTGTGGGGAGACAGATGTAGATATAGATATCCTCCTCTTCTGAGATGGGGATGGTCGTAGCAGTGCCCTCTATTTCTTGAACATTGAGCTTACCATAGGAATCACTATGTTTGTTTAACATGAGAATCAGAATGAGGGCCAGACCTCATTCATTTAGTGTTGATTTGGTCCCCTCCTTGTGGAAAGGATACTTAAAAAAAAAAAATCAACAAAGGAAGATGGAGTTTTGAGTACTCAAAGAATCACAGAATCTAAGTTGCAAGAGACTGTAAAACTCTACTCAAACCCCCTTCCACCCTGCATTGGATCCTCGCACTGCCAATTTAGGATGGCCAGATAAAATACAGGACGTCTGGTCAGGTTTGAATTTCTGATAAATAACAAATAATTTTTTTAGTGTAAGTATGTCCTGAACAATATTTGGCACATATATACTTATAAGGTTATTCCTTATGTATTTGAAGTTCATATTGAACTAGGTATTCTGTATTTTATTTGCTCTAACGGGTGATTCTACCAATAATAATAATATTAACAACAGCAGTACTTGCTGGCTGTAGAAAGACAGGATAGCTTGTTGGTTAAGAGTATGCACTCTGGATGCAGACTGCCCGGGTTTGAATCACAGCTCTGCCACTTACTAACTTGTGACATGACCAAGTTTTAGAATTTCTCTGTGCCTCAGTTTCCTCCTAGTAAAATAGGATTAAAATAGTGACAAGGTTGTCATTAGGAGCTTGTGCGATTAGTGCCGTGTATACATGTATGTGTTCCATCAGTGTTTGTTTTTATCATCAACACATACTGAGTCTTGGCGATAACACCATGGACACTTCTTGCCTGCTGGATAATTCTAACAAATTTATCTGTTCTAAGTTTTACCTCAAAAAAAAGAAGACCACCAATCTGTCGTTGACCTCATCTGACTCTGGCACTTGGGACTACATTTGCTCTTGGCCCTTCTCCCACGACTCTGTAGTGATTTTCAGTGATGATTCACTGCTTCTTCTGAATTTCTCTTAGTGCCAGGGACTGCCCCCAGACCAGCGCTGGGTGCATCTGAGTGTGCTATGAAAACGGGCCCCATCTTCTCTACCACTGTTTCATGTTCAACCCTTTTCAAGTCTGGAGATCTTTCTGTTTGGTGAAAAAGCAAGCAAAATTGCAACCAAATCATTTCCCATTGTCACGTTCATGTATAAATATTAATTTCTAAGTATTTTATGATCCATTCCATACTTGATTCATTTGTGTTCAGTAACATTACCAACACTGCATCTCAGAGATGTGAATTCGGGACAAGGTGTGCATCCTGAAGTGTATGAATAAAGGAAATTGCATCTACTACATACCAGACAATGTGCTAAGCACTGTGTACTGTTTATTCCATTTAATTCTCATAGCATGCCTATCAAGTAGGTCCTTTTTGCCTCATCCTCCATCACTCATAGCTTAGAGACGTGACTTGCCCAAGGTCAGTGTAGAACCGGGGGTGTAGAGTTAGGCAGTCTGACCAGATTCCCTGTGCTGCTCTGTGTGATGCTCAGGTCCGAATATATAAATATAAAAATGTCCCCACAGGGGAGGAAATCTCCATGCTTTACACTTCCAACTGCAGAATTTCTAAACATTTTGTACCAATACCATGCTGTTTTGATGACTGTAGCTCTGTAGTATTGTCTGAAGTCTGGGAGAGTTATTCCTCAAGCCTCTTTCTTTTTCTTCAGTAATGTTTTGGCAATTCTAGGTCTTTTGTAGTTCCATATAAATTTTATTATGATTTGTTCTAGTTCTGTGAAATGTGTCCTGGGTCTAAACATTTTAAAATCAGTGATTAAAGAGTCTGTGTGTGTTTTTTTTTCTGCTATTGTTACTTGCCCTTTTTTTCTTATTTTTTACTGTATTATTATTATTTTTTAAATGATTTTCTTTAACTCCACGAGGGCAGGGAGTTTGATCTGTTCTGTCTCTTTTGTTCACTGCTGTATGTCCCCGGCATCTGGAACAATGCCTGGTGTGTCGTAGACACCCAATTCAAAGTAGTTGATAGTTGAATGATAAATGGAAATATTTTATATAATAACACTTAATTTATTTGGACATATGTAACATGTTCCCTTCTGAGGGGCCTTCCTGGAATCCCCACGCAGAAGTAACACCTTCTTCCCCTAAACCTGGTCTCTGTGGTTTTGTAGTTTTCTGCTCTGAATATGACTTAGACGGTACAGCTCAGTTCCCCATAGCTTCTAAAGAGCAGGACTGTTCAGTTCATCTTATTATATCCCTCTATTTGTTAAACACGTAAATGAATTTGTTTTTAGTATACCTAAGAGATGTGAAAGCCCCAAGATAAAAGTAGCATTTGAGAACAGGAATTATAACTGCTCTTTTTCACTCCTTGGTCATTGGTTTTGTTTTGTCTTTTCCTAGCCCGTTCATGTCACCAGTCTTCACTGTGTGTGCTTTGATTCATTTAAAATAATGATTTCTTTTAGTAGCACCTTGGTAACTAAGTTCATGACTCCTCCTGGAGGAGAACAAAACCTGGGCTAAGGTGATTGCTTTTGCCTTCATTTGTAATCTTTCAGAGAACAAGCACGTGGGCTTTTCGTGGGGACAGCCGTTATGAATTCTGGATAGCATTTGGTTACTTAATTTAAAAAAACTGTGTAGCTATGAAGATTAACGATAGACCTTAACTGGGTTTGAATTCAGACATATATAGGATCTGTATTAATCTCGGTCAACCCTTTCAAGCAGATGCCATATTTTGGGGAAAAGGAAATTGAAATGTACCAAGGAGCGGTAAGTGCCATGCCACATAAATTCCTGTGGTGTTCGGGGGCTTTTATGATGCATGGGTAGTTTTTCTTGACGTTGGCAATGCATTTGCATTTTCTTATTATGAATTATTTATTGGGGAAGCTCAAGGAGGTGACACTGATTTTTAACGATGTGCTGCTCTTTAGAGTACAGCTGAAAAAGGCATGGGACTGTTAACATCGGGAGGCCATATACAACATGAGTTAAACAGGATGTAGGACTTCCAGCTTCAGGCGTCTTCCTCCTTCCACGTACTTCACAAAATTCTAAGGACTGAAAATTCAGTCATCAGTGAAAAGAAAGAAATAGGGCAACAGGAACCACTCTCTCCAAATCATGTAAGCTGTGGCTATGACTGGAACATGAAAAAGGGGTCTTTTATTACTTCATTTATTAATGTGACCCTATTCAGAGCCAGCCCTGTAGCCATTTCAGTGGTGTGATTTAAAAAAAAAAAAAAAGCCTGTAATCCTAATTAATGTATTTCACTTCATGGCTCATCGCTTCCCCAGACCTCCCCAGCTCTGCATCTTTTTCCTTCCCTCTTTCCTTTGCAGCAGAAACACAAGAGCGTGCATTAATGCTGACCCCTGGAAGACAAACAAAAGGGAGCCCACACGAATTCATCAGTTGAAGTGGAAGGCAATTTACCCAGAGCAAGAGCCCACCCCATTGTTGCCAGATGAATGGTGCTGGTAGCTGGAGCCGAAGGAGGCTGCCACGCGAAAGACCTTTGATAATGCTGCCTTTATGGGAGCCCAGCACAAGGGGAACACTGTCAGCGGAGGCTGGGCCCGGCCCCGGTGCCCTGATCAGCAGGGCCCCGGGGCAGCAGGCACGGAGCTGGCTTGGCGTCCTCAGTGACAGCCAAGGCGGGGTGGGTGGAAGTGCTGTGCGTTCGTGTTGTTTCCTTCCAGTTCTCCAAAACAGCATTGCTGCATAAATCCCCTTTCGACCTTTCCTCTTTTGAAGAGTTCTCTTTAAAGAAATGCCCTAGAATCTTGGAAAATATATTTATTTTTAACTGCTAATGGAAACCGAATGTTGTAAAATTGGTGTTCACTTAGTGCCAGGTACTGTGTTACACTTGCAAAGGTAATAAAGCAGCCCTGGGTGCTGGCTGTGTGTTACTGTCCATCCCCATTTCACAGATAAGCAAACTGGGGCTCAAAGAGGTAATGTTCTCGGATCCACTGAGTGTTGGAGCTGGGAGTTGAGGTGAGATCTCAATGAGTTTCAGAGGTTTCAGACAAGGGAAGAATCAGGTAAAGGAAATGTTTACCCTATAATTCTCATTGGTAGCTGAGAAGTACGTTGAGCCCATAGATGGGAAAACAATTTGAAAAATAAAGAGTGGCATGCAAAGGTCGACTGTAACTAGCTGAGCGGCTTTGAAGCCTTATCGAACAATAACTTGTCCACACCTTTCCCTGTGCTGCCCACAGCTTTCTCTCCACTCCATTTGCTTCCATTTTTCATCTTTTATTTCTTGCAATCCTCAATTTCTCTGTTTTCAAAGAGGGATTAAAGATAATCCTGTACAAGCAATGCTGGGCTGGAAGAGGCCCATCTAAGACTGTATCCTGAGGTCCCATCCGTGCATCCTTCCCCTTCTGACCACGAGGTGAAGGCAAGGATGACATATTATTTTTATCTCTGTATGGAATTATTCAGTCCATCTGTCCCGGGAATAGACTAGACCCTCACTGGGCAGTTTCCCTTCTGAGCCTTCTGCTCACGTATGGACAACCAGGCCCACTGGCTACTTGACTGCTTAACGTGAATGCAGGCATTGAAGCACACCCCCCCCACCCCACCCCCACCCCATTACTCGACTCTGATTTGCCGGAGTCGAGTGGTAGTTTCTGGGCCAGGCCTCTTACTCTGTAGTAAGTTGTTGCAAAATGAGGCTCAGAGCTGGACCAAGTCAGCGCTGCTTCACGTGTGCATCTTTCTCTGCCTTTTCAAATTGCTCTCCCGCCATCATCTCGGTTACCTTGTGGGATGCGGACCCTAGACATTGCCATCTCCACATAGAGATGGAGGCCAGAGCAGGGAAGGACAGTCTGAATGTCTTCTCGCTCGGGGTCTGGCTTTCTTTTCCCTCTTCTGTGTTAGACAGTCTTACATTTAAGGAATGTTCTTTCTCCAGCTTTGCCCCATTTGAAGTGTTTTTCTTTTTAGTAATTTTTGAGAGGCTGGTAAAAGTGGTGGCAAGAAATTGAAGAAAACAGGGCAGATGTTATCCGGACACAGTGCATGTATTGCCAAATTTATATTTACGCGTAGCTAAGGTATCCTGTGAGACTCAAGTGCAAATCCAATATCTTGGTGTGGTAGGATTTTTGTTTTTCCACTGAGAGGGAACAAACTGGTCAAACCTGTTTATCCCTCCTGTAAGGAACCACACCTCCTGCCGTATGGAAAATGTTACAGGTTTCTCCTTATTCATATTGTCTCACTTAATTTCCTCTGGGGTCCCCAAATCTCCAACTTGCCTCTTAGGAAAAAAAAAATTCAGAGAAATTTAGAATTAGTCTAAGTCAGATCCTCAGATCCAGGTTTTTAGTAGGCCTCTCTTAAGAACTGTTGCCCAAATGTCCTCAGAAACGTTTAGAAATGGAATGTGGTCTGCAGAGGCGTGCTGGGGTTGTCAGGGTGTGGTGTTGGAGGATCCGAAGACATGGATCATGTCTGAAGGCTGAATCACACATATGCCTACAGAAAAGTCCTTCCAAACTCCATTTTGATTGTGTTGTGTTTACCTTCTGATGACCTTGACAAGTTTATGATTCTTGTATTATGTAACCTTAAGATATATGGAATTATATCGTGTTGGACTCATTTCCAAGGCCAAGAAAAGAAATTCAGTGTGTTGCTCTATCTGATCGTGTTTTTGTTTTTGTTTTGTTTTGCTTTTCTAGGCGCAGTATGAAAACCCACCACATATCTATGCTCTTGCAGATAATATGTACAGAAACATGATAATTGACAGAGAGAACCAGTGTGTCATCATCAGGTATGGAAAAGAGCCTGAGGTCCAGGGCACGCTGGACCACGCTGTGGTTAGGATCTCGTCAAGGAGCAAAGCTTTGGCCATAGCCGCTCATTTCAGAGGCTGGTTAATGTATCTGAGTAACAAGCAGGCTGCTAGCTTGGCCTTGGTTTATTTTATAACTCCAAATTATAAAAGCTTTGAGCTTCCACGAGGTTGCTTTTTATACCCCTGTCCCTTAAAACATTAAAGTTTTAGGGCACATAAATCTAACTCTGATCATTATCAGTCCCGGAACTAAAATCATAAAACATCCCCCAAGGAGAAACTTGATTGTATTGTGGCTTTGTTGAATCAGAAATCCTTTATATTATAAGAATAATAAGCATGTGTCATTATTTTGTCAGCTGGAGTCTTTTTCTCTAGGTCCTTCTGTTTCCTTAATAATTTGATAGTTCAAGTTTGAATTACTTTGTTTTTCTTGTCATTTGCTTTTAATTTTCTGAGAGCATTACTGGTCAGCACCAGCACGAGGTGTCTGTAGCTGCATTTCTAAATTGCTTCAACCTGACCCAGCTCTAAGTCTTTGCTGGCCCTAAGGGCTTTTCCAGTTTTGTTTACTGTTATGAGCCTTTCCAAACATACTGAAAATAGAAGCATCCGTGGTCCTGTCATTTAGAGCATGACAGGTGTTAACACGTTGTCATATTTGTGTTCATGTTTTTTAGTTCTAAATTTTTTTCTTTAATTTTTGTTCTTGAAAATTTTTTATTATGGGTATTTACAAAAATACACAAAATTAGAAAGAGTGGGATAATACGCCCCTGTGTATCTGTCATCCAGCTTGCACAATGATGACTATGCAGCCAGTCCTGCTTTACCTTCTTCCTCTCCTGCCCCCACTTGGTTATTTGAGACAAATCCTAGGTAGGCAATCATTTCATTTGCCCCTCACTTAGTATGTACCTTTAGATGATCATTCTTATCACACCTGAAAAAATGAACAATTCTTTCAATGTCATCTAATATTACCAGTTTCAATTCCATGACTGTCTTATAAATTGTTTTTCATAGTTGATTTATTTTTATTTAGGTTCCAAACAAGGTACTTGGTTGTGTCTCAAGTCTTTTAATTGTTAACAACTCTCTCTTACTCTTTTTGTTTTCTTGGCATTGATTTGTTAAAGAAAAAGGTCTCTCCTGTGCAGTTTTCTGCAGTCTGGGATTAGATAATTATGCACCATGACATTGCACTGTCCTCTACATTTCCTGTAAATTGGCAGTTAGATCTAAAAGCTTGATCAAGTTCAGATTCAATTTTTTTTTTGGCAAAAATGCTCCGTCAATGATGCTATGCACTTAATGCCTATGGGTCTCTCTGTGTGTGATGTTCAGGTTACCAGTGGGTCCCTCCAGTATAAATTCTCATTTCACAATCATTGTTTAATTAATGATTGAAAAATAGTTATTTTCTATTGCTATGATTCCTTCTACATTAATTTATTAGTTGGAATTCTTTTATTTGTTTACCATAAAATATAATTTATATGGAAAATTAGATTAAAAACTTGATTTGTTGTCTTTTTCTTAACGTATTGTTGGCGTCTGCTTGCTAATATTTTGTTGAGAATTTTTGCACGTATGTTCATCAACGATACTGGCCTATAATTTTCTATTTTGATAGTGTCTTTGTCTGCTTTGGTATCAGGGTGATGATGGCTTCACAGAATGAGTTTGGGAGCATCCCCTCCTCTTCAATCTTTTGGAAGAACGTTGTCTTTATTTACTAATTTTCAAAGCAATGAGTCGATGCCCTGGCATCCTCCTGAAGTAAAATGTTTTGGTTTTCAATATCATTCTACACTAGTGGATTTTAAATACCTTGTCTGTTTAACTACGTTGTAGTCTCTTTTTTAGGCTTGAATGGTCCTATCGGTATTGGCTCTCCTTTGTCCCTTTGACACAACTCCAGTAGCCTTGGGCAGTTTCCTTGTTTTAGATGTTCCAGGTTCATCTTGTATGTTTTCTGCCAAGCCCTGGAATTGGCCATTTCATCAAAAAGCCCTGGTTCACTTTAATGGGAAATAGTATTTAGAGACCAGCAGTCTTGCCACCGAGTCCTCACTGCCATGTGTTATCAATGTTTCTTGTTCTTTTCAGAGGGCAAAGACAAGGAATATGAACTTTTTAAGAAAACAAAATGAAACATGAGTTCATACTGATAATTTCCAATTTGTGTTTAAGATTATAGGGTTTTCACTTCTTTGGCTATTATATTTGCACTCTGTTTCTCTTAAGCTATAAACCTTGGTTCCTGGTGATTAATTTGCTCTATACTCTGTATGTACATAAAAGTATAAATTATATATAAGTGGATTCTTATAAAAAACAATATATATTTTATATAGAGCATATATAATGGGATGAAGCAAATAGTAATTCTGTTACTGCTTTAAGGTAACAATACCAGCATTTTTCATAGCAAGACTGAACTCACTTTAAAACATCTTTGTTGTTCTTTTTTGTCCTTAGGAGTTACAGTCAAAATACTCGGTTTTAAAAGTCACTTAAAATAATTATTTTCCGTGTCATGAACATACCAACTGACCTACAGATAGGTTCATCTATTTCATTTTGGATTTTAGGAGTTTAAAGTTTTTCATTTTCATTTTGTTTTCTAAGTGTTTAAACTATTTACTTGGCTCCAAAGTCAAAACTATAAAACGAGAACATGGAAGTGTTTCAAGATAAATATAGACTTCGTGACATTTTACCTCTAAATATTTCCATATAATCTCTTGAATAAAAGTGTTCTCTTACTTAGCCCTAAGACCATTATCACAACTAAATAATAATAATTTAATATCATCTAAAAATAAGCAGTCTGTGTTCAGATTTCTCTAATTGTTGCAAACATGTCCTTTCTTGTCATTTTATGTCAGTCAGGGAACACTGGCTGCATTTGGCTACGTGTTTTTTTTTTAACCTGTTATCCCCTCTTTTTTGTTGTTGTTGATCAACCCAGTTTTCCTATAGACACTTTTTCGATTTGTCCAGTTGCTTCCTCACGGTCTCATTACTCTTCATTCCTTCAGTTTTCTGTAAACTGGAAGTCAGATCTCAATACTTAATCAGCTGCAGGTTAAGCCCTTTGGAAGGAACACTTGGGTGTTGATGAGTTTGGTTACTTAATTGGAATTGCTTCTGTTTGACCCCAAGTGGAGGTCACTGGCCAAGAGAGAGGTGGGAGGTGTTTACTTGACTTGAATTAAATGAGAGAGTGTAGGATGCATGCTCTGATACCTTCCCTTGCCCTGTCTCCTTCCTGCCAGGCCCCTAGTGAGATGAGGAGGAAGGGAATGGTCTTGTGGCATGAGTGTCGCTAGCCTGGAAGCTGCCTCCGTCTTCCCCAGCCCACCTCTCTCCCTCCCTCGAATCCCCTCAATCTGTCCCTGCAGGATACACGTGCCCTGGAGCAGGACACATGCCCACTTCTAAGGTCCCTCTGTCCTGCTGTTCAGGTGGCAAAGACTTGAAGGCCCTGCTGCAAGGAGCTCTGCTGCAGCGTCTGTGCTGTAATACAGGAGATGGCAGAACAGAGCGCTGCTTTGGCGTCTGACACTAACCCCCAGAGTTAGGGCCAAACTTCACACGTGCAGGGCTCAGTCCTCTGCAAGCCTGCCCTCACTTCAGACCCCAGCTGCAAGTTCAGGGGCTCCCACCACACCCTCAGTTTTCAGTAATTTCCTGGAACGACTCCCAGTACTCATGAAAGCCCTGAACTTATGGTTACAGCTTTATCATAGCAAAAGGATTGAAAGCAGAACCAGAAAAATGTAGAGACCCAAGAGCAAGGTCTGGGGAGGTCCAGGCACGAAGCTTCTGGGCATCCTCCCCCCAGGGAGCCGTGCACGGTGTTCCCTCCTTCCGGTTATGGTGTGTGGGTTGGCAGTACTCTTGCCAGCTAGAAAGTTCACCCGAGCCTCTGGTGTCCAGAGTTTCGATTTGGGCTTCGTCACATACTGCCTGCATGGCTGACCTGTGGTCTCCAGCTAACGTCTGTTGTCTTCATTTCACAGACTGCAGATCAGAACTTAGATGCTGCTTTCCAGAGCTCTTCTCATAAATCACTGTCCAGTTCCCAGAGCCCCCAGGCAAACAGAGACTCTCCTGTTGGGCAAGACATTCCAGGGCCCTGGAGCTGACCTCCTAACATCGGAGGGCAAAAGCCCGATCTCTCTTTGTGCAAATTCTTTAAACTCCCCAGGAGCTGTGGTTCCCCTGCTTTGAGAAGGGAGATTTGCTCTCTCTGGCATGCCCTGGTTCACTCTCGCCAGCTCTGCGAACCTGGGCAGCAAACCAAACCCTTGTCCAGGCCTTGGTCAGTTTCTTCATTTGTGAGAGAACTGATTGACCAGATGATCTCTGAGCTCGCTCTTGGTTTTGGGTTTGGAACTCTTTCTTCCAAATCATGCTTGAGGGATGGGTGGGCAGGGAAATGCTGTTCAGGGTACAGAGGCCCAAGTTTGCAGCTACTGACTCAGGAGAACTGGATTCTTGTTCCCTTAGGGCCGAGTCCAGTGCTGCCTGCCTGAATGCATTTGTGAACAGAAAACACATAAAACCGATTCTCCTCGGGGCTGGAAGAGAAACCTGCTCCTTGTGCTAAGGGCTTCTGCCGTAGCTGGAGAGACTAGGGATTTTTAGTATCATGTAATTAGGAAATAAAAAAATTAACTCTGGGGCTCTTTTAGACCATCAGCTTCCAATTTCCTTGGTCTAGGACCTTATCTCCATGATGAAATCCATGTTTTATTTTTATTTATTAATTTTAAAATAAATTATTAAATGAATTTATTTTTCTATCTGATTTAGTAAACATTTTATTAGATAATGTATGTACATAAGTATTTTTTGTTTAAAGCCATTTCACTTTAGAAAGGAATGTCTTTGGGGTTTACAGAACAATATGTATTTTTTGCATTTTAAATCATGACAGAAGAAGCTGAAGTGAGATCAAATACATTTATAGTAAAGAAGTATTGAAAAAGAGAATTATATTAAGGTGATGAGAAAAAAATTTTTAAGACTTTTTTAGCTGAAGTATAATTGACCTACAGCACTCAAATTCCTTTTTCACAACATAGTGATATTTCTGTACATTACAAAATGATCACCACGAAATGCACACTCTTAGATGGAATAAGGCAGTTCGTGGAAGCAACATTATCAGCTCCCTCCCAGTCTTACTCGTGTTTTCTAAAGAGGTGGATACGGCGACAGGATGGACGGGCAGCTGACTGTTTCTGAACTAGGAATCGGTGTAACAAATTGAATCTAAAAAGAAGGAATCAGGGAAGAAGACGGGCTGCTTTCTCAAGCACAGGCCTCCATCAGAGCCTTGGTCCTGAGTTTTGCAAACATGTACGGACTTGATTTGTCAAAATATGTGAAGAGGAGCAGCCTCATGGTAGACTGACTGGCCAACCAGACTCCCAGGGAGTGTGAATTAGACCCTAGTTCATGATTTTATAAGAACTCTGCCCATGGACTGCTCGGTTGATTATTTCCCTGGAGCACAGTCCAGGGGGGTCGCCAGATTACCATTAGAGGGTTGGATTCAGAGCAGAGGGATGACTGTAGTGGGTGCCGTCAGCATGCCACGGCCCCCACCCCCGTCTGGCGACAGTGACCTGAGGGGGCTACCCTGCTCATCAGCAGTGTGTTTACTTGGGGAAAACCCATCATGTCTGCTGTTTATTTTCCCACCCTGACTTAAGTAGGTCAGCCCTCTCTTGTATTAACCTACACTTCATCCCACCAGCCCATCTGGTAGGTTAAGTTCTATCAGGAGGAAGAAGCCAGGGTTTGCTTCAGGTGTTTCCCCAGGCTGCCCCAACTGCTCACTGGCAGACGGGTTGGGGAGCGTTGCTGCTCCAGATGCTAATTTCATCACCATGCCTTGCGATCACTCATTTAACTTTGCAGGGATAAATATTTCCAATTCCTGAAGTGCCCTGAAGACATCTAGCTACCCATCTAGAAATTCTCTTTCAACTGATTTATGGTGGGCCCAGGACATGAGTGTCTTTTTTCAAGGTCCCCAGCTTATACTAATTAAGAACCAAGATTCAGTCTCTTGAAGCCCTAATTCCCAGTCACCTCTTAGCTTTAGCACCCTAAGTCCAGGCAAGATGCACTCGCTGAAGGCCTGCCCTCTGCTGGGTGCTTCCCATATAGGCTACATGTATCTCTTTTCATCTGCACTCTGGGGGTCGGCATTGTCTTTTGAGGTTTCATCCAGAAAATGAAGCCTAAGAGAATTCTAGGATCCTCAAACTGGTAAATGGCACCGCCTCTATTTGAACTTAGCCCTGACTGATTTCAAACCTCATCCACTTTTCTCTGTGCTCTACCGTAAGTGACACCTCTCAAATGTCCCACATGTCAATGGAGCTGTTAATAGCTGCATATACTACGAGATGAGGTCAGGACATTCGATGTGGTTAATTATCCTGGACTTGAGCTCCTAAGGTCAAAGGCTCCCCCCACAACACAGATGCTTTTTTAAAACCTAATCCGTTATATATTGTTGGCCACAGTGCTCTCTGCAAAGCAGGAGAAGGCTAGTGATTCTGATTGTCAATTGGAGGACAGACAGTTGACACACAGATGCACTTAATGAAAGAACTTGACCTTATTGATATGTTCATCTTGATTTCTTACCGAGAAGTGAAGATGAATTTATCCACTAGATGGTCATACGTGGGCCATTTCGTTATCTTGATTGACTTGTTTTCCGGGACGTGTGTCAGGAGTTAAGGGTGGGTATTGACCCTTGCACTGCGTGCCTTCTGCTACAGAAGGCTGCGTTGGCTGAGGAAGCCCACAGGGCAGCTTTACTTTTTACCCTGCTGTTCACCCCACAGTATGTTCCTCACCAGCCATGTAGTTTTAAATGAGTTCTTCTCAACTGAAAGTTGGGGTCGTTCTTTATCAAATGGGCACACGCTCATTACATGAAGACATCAGAAAGGACTCCAATTGTGGAAACTGAGGCCTCTCTCCTAACCTAGGGGTTCACACGCTCTGGCCCATAACCTGTTTTTGTAAATAAAGTTGCATTGGAACAAAGCTACCCCAGTTGATTTCCACATCGTCTTTGGCTGCGTCTGTGCTCCGGCTGCACATCTGAGTTGTAGTGACAGAGACAACTGTATCTGGCCTCTATTTTATCAACTCCTGCCTTAAGCACAGATTCTCCCTGGGGCAGCCCCATTTACATGACATTTCTGGTACCTCGACTTTTAACAAGTTCATAATGGTTCTTTTTATTTTACCCCCAAACTTACTCCTTTACCAACGCTCTCTTCCAAACACAGTTGCCAGACGAATGCTCCTTCCCGATGGCATTATTTAGCTGATGTCCCACTCCTGCTAAGATATCTCAGTGGCTCTCCATTAACAGTAGAGTCCAGGGTCCCTCACTTAGGACCCCTCCAGCCCCACTTCCTGCCACTCCAGCCACGTCGCTCTACCCTCTTCCTCGAGTGAGCCGTGTTCCTCTCTAGCTCCCGGTCCTCACCCAGGTTGCACTCCCTCCCTGCCTGGAGTTATTTCCCCCCCACGCTGTTCTCATGTACCCCAACCCCCTGGTTTCTCCATCCTCAGTCTTTCAGTAATGTTTTATATACTCCTCATTTTCCCCACCTGCTCAGTATTATTATTCCTTTTTTCAAATTTGCATGTGCTCATTTTAAGTAGTTTTTCCATCCTTGATGACTTGAAAGTCGTGTTAGAATTCTTGGTTTCTCTGATGCATACAATACGTCTTTAGTGATAATTTTGAAGCTGAAATGCTAGCAATAAGCTGTGAGTGCTATTTGCATGTAGAAAAGGGGGAGATGAATTTGGGCTGAAACAGTCCGCAAAGGTGTCGCAGAGGTGTTGGGACTTGGCTTGAGTCTTCCCTATAGGATGTGTGGGGTGAAGAAAGCGTCGATGGCCTGACAGCCTCTGGAACCCATACTGCGTGATGGGGAGAAAATGAGGATACCAGCGTGGTTGTTAAGATTGCCATTATATGAAAATGAACATATGTATGTACGTGCATGACTGGGACACTGTGCTGTAGACCTGAAACTGACACATTGTAACTGACGGTACTTCAATAAAAAAAAAAGAAGATGGCCGTTGACAGGTGGTCCTTATAAACTACTTGAGGGCCATACCTGTGTCTTCCACTTCTGCTTCTACGTGATAGCCGCGTAGTCTTTGCGCAGCAGTGCAGGACTGGTTGATTTGGGGAGATATGGTTGATTTGGGTGATAGGTCACACAGACTAGGTGATTCTGCAGATAAACCTTCAGACCTTGGTGATGTCTCACAGGTCTCTGAGCAGAGACGTGATCCCACAGGAAGCTGGTTCACAGAGATGAGTCTATGGGTAGAAGAGAGATGGGCTCTTGAGAGGATACAGGTATCTGGTGAGCTTATGAGGGCCTGACCTGAGTTGGAAAGGCAGAGAGAAAACTGATGTATGACATTCCATAAGCCTGTGAAGGAATAAAGGAATAGGAGGTGAACATGGACTCCAGGCAGAACAGAAAAACACAACCACTGTAGGTACATTTGTATCACTGACATGATGAGCATCTGAAGACACAGGTAGCAAGTCCAGTAGATAAGCAACCCATGTCTGCCTAGCTCAGTCGTCCTCTGTGCTCCGAAACCCAGAATTCAGCTTTGTGTTTTAGAATTACATGTGTCATACCTTTGGACCTACTAGAGACACCTATGCAAATTTGTTTAATAAAATCATCATAGTGCAGAGGGGAAAGATAGCTGGCAAGTTTTTCTCGTGTTCTCTGCCATCTCTGTAGCACCAGACCGGACCTTAGCAGTGTGGCCAGAGGTGTTTCTGATGCCCTTGCCAACTGACCTCTGTGGAGACTTAACGGGGTCTTGGAGAACATTTACGTGGCAGTTTTATTGCTGCCATCAAAAGTGAATTCCTATCACTTTTGGCCTGCTTCAGCTCTTGCCATCCTATCCTGGTTAAAAAAAAATGTGATGTCAATTCGAGAATCTCATGTTTGGTGTGTTGTCTAATTTTTTTTTTTTTTTTTTTTTTTTGCTTGAAACATTGTTCAGCAGCTGTTTTTCTGAAGAGTGCGATGCTCTGTCCTGCAAAGTCTTGGTAGGCTGTATCCTGAATACGTGCTGAATAAATATTTTTAAGAACTAAATAAAGACATGTGAGGCCTTCTGAAGGCACACCAATAGGATTTGGGGGCCGACTAAATGTGAGAATTATCGTAGAGGAAAAGGAGATAGTTGTCACGATTGTACCTAAGATTTCTGAACTGTCTGTGTCACGAGACATTTTGGATTCGGAATCCCTTAGATTTGCAGTAGTAAGGATTAAAGACTAAACAATTAAAAAAAATCAGAGCACTTCTCATGTTTGGCTTGCGTATTACCTCTGCCCTCTGCCTCAGCACCTTCGAGTGTTTGGTGGACTCTCAAGCTGTCTTCCTGTCTTTGATGTATTTCAAGAGGCTTGTGTTATTACCATTGGAACTCTTCTGTTTCTGGTGGTCCACCCAGTTTCTTGTTTATCCCGGCACCAGCATCCTTTGAGGTTCCCTGTCCCTCTGGCCTGGAGTCGGGAGGCCCGGTCAGCCCGCACCCCTGACAGTGGTGTCTGTGGGACCACTGCCCTCTGGCTGTGGGTTTGAAGAACCGGACCTCAAATCTACTCTTTTCCCTCAGGGTCACTGCAAATCTTACCTACTAGCCTGTGTTGAAGAGTGTTATTTAGGAAGTCTGACTCATTAGCTAATTAATATATTATCTGTAATCATAATGTAACCCCTTTTTGAGTGCTTGCTTTGTGTCTCAGTGTCTTTTACTTGTATAATTTACACCCTAGTAAACTAGGTATTGCCCCCCTTCCTGCAGATCAGGAAACCCCCCTTTTTGTAGATCATTACCCCAGAGAGGTAATGAAACATGTTAAGTGTCTCGCATTTACAATGTGACAAAGCCATGCACCAGGCCCAGGCTGCCTGGCTCCACTTTTAAGTCTCAGTCCACTTTTCTCTGCTGCTTTGAGCCAACAGGTGGCGGGTTGCCTGGTTAATAATCTGTTACCACCCACGGTCATGTGGTGCAGTGGAAAGATCGCTGGGGTTGAGTCACAGGGTGGACTTGTTGTTCTGTTCTGTCTAAAGTGTGTGACCTCTGCATGCCTCAGTCACTTCATCTGCAAAATGGGGATTAATACCTTAAAGGAATAGAGGGAAAGCTGTTGTATGAGGAAACACATATAAACATTTTTTTTTTCAACTGCTAAGGAGTGATGTAAAATATTTGGTAGTAACTGTAAAAGGAATTACAGAGCTATTAGGTAGCTGAGCTGTGGCTCAAATGTGATCTTCAGACTGAACACTGGGTTCTTCCCACTGCATCAGGCTGGGCCAGGATGAGCATCGCCCTGGGGCCATTTTCTTGGCCGGTCGTAGGTGAAAATTTTGTCTGCCTGATAATACTAACTGATTTGGAAGAAATCACAGTTCTTGGTCTTATTCACATTTTCCTCATTATGTTAATGAATTTTTATCATTGACTCGGTCGTTTCGACATGTCTCTGTGGTTTTGTATTTTATTCCTTCAGCCGTTGCATGTACTGGAGGTTTTATTTTTCAGTGTCATCATAGGCTCTGGCAGATTGGAGCCTTCTCTCCAGCCCTGGAACCCTTCAGATGGGCAACAGAGATGCGTCCCTTCAGACTTACTTCTTCCCCACATCCAGCGGGGCTGCCAGGAAGGGCGTGGCGTGTGTGAACTGAGTCTTTGGAGAAGGCTGTCCGGAATCTGCTTTGATGTGTTTCTCATCCTCTATCCCGTCTAGTCTTGTGATCACAGTGGTGCAGGCTGTTCTTTGTTAGTTCCAACTGTGTGTGAGATAATAGGGGTTTTTGGCAGAAGCCTTACTTAAAGGGGTGTGTATGAGTAAAGCCTCAGGAGTAGCTCAAAGTTGGATGATACTGTGAACTGTGCGATTCATGGTGCTACTTTAGGAACCTCTGTTGGCTTTAATTGACCATTTAAATGTACATCTTCATCTGCAGCAGTATAGCCCAGGCTCCTGATTTAGACTGTCTCAAGTCCTTGCCTGGTGATGCTGTTCACCAGCTCTGTGTCCCTGAGCAAGTTCCGTAGCCTTTTTCATCAAATGTCGGGCATGAGAATAGAACCTACCTCACAGGGCCATTACTCAAATCAAAGGATTGATACACGGGAAGCCCTTAGAACAGTCCTTGGCGTGCCTGAATCACTCAGTGGATGCATGCTACAGTGATCACATCCGCAAAGTTTTGGTTTGCTTTCAAATTTCCTTTGGGATTGATGTTATTTCTCATCTTCCGGACTCTTTTTCAGTCACTAATATATTTATCTTTATAACTCTAGAATTAGAAGAAAAGTTTTTAAACTATCTCTGTATTTCTTTATCCTTGGTTTATACCTTTTGAAACAAGAGTCAAGTTCAATGCTAATATGTCCTTCCCTATATCAGAAAAGGATAAGCATTGGTCCCAGTGGGAATTTTCGGAGCTTCATTGTCTACCTGGTCATTCATTCTGGGCAGCAGTGCTGCCCTGTGATGCTTGCGCGCGTGCGCACCTCTCCTCACCCCCCCCTCACCTGGCTAACTTTACCCATCGTGTTGAGACTTAACTAGTATGACTTGACTTAGCTAGTGTGACTTCCTTAGGGAATCTTTTCCTGACACACACTTAGGGATCCCTAAAACTGTACCCATATTTCCACGGTAATTTTTTTTTTAAGAGAATCTTTTTTTTAATTTTTTTTTTTTTTAATTGGAGGTACTGGGGATTGAACCCAGGACCTCATGCATGCTAAGCATGTGCTCTATTACCGAGCTATTTCCCTCCCCCAACCCAGTGTTATTAAAGGGTCTGTGCCCGCTCCTCCAGGGCAGGAGACACATCTCATTCCAGCCTCCAGCCTAGCACTTGGCGCATGGAGGTGCTTAGACAATGAACGTTGGGTAAACAAACACACATACAATTTTTGTTTAAAATTTTCATCCTTTCTAAAGTGTGAACAGAGGAGAGGGAGGGGGAGCAGGACAAATTAGGAGAATGGGATTAACAGATACAAACTACTATACATAAAATAGATAAGCAACAAGGATTTACTCTGTAGCACAGGGAATTTCTACCTAATACCTTGTAATAACCTATAATGGAATATAATCTGCAAAAAACCCGAATCATTATGCTGTACAACTGAAACTAATATAATATTGAATATCAAGCATTTTAAAAGGTAATAATAAAGTACAAACAAATATAAAGTTGGAAAGGCAGTATTTCAATTATATTAACTTGGTCAGTTATAAGGGAAGAAGAGCTATTGTGGTGGGAACCAGCAGAGAGATTTTGAGACTCGAGAAGGGGAGGTGGGAGTAGATGGGTGAATCTTGCAACCATAGGAGTGGCTGGTTCACTACTTCATCTATGGGCTGTCTCCCCCCCAAAATATGACTGAAATATTTTTACATTTACTACAATCAATTGAAGTGAATTGAAAAGACTATTGATTTTTAAGTGAGGAACATTCTTCAGGCTAAGAAAAACAATTACAGTCCTCGAATCCAAGTATTAATGAATCATTGGAAATAGCTTTTCCCCCCAGAACATTCTTTCCATTTCTTTGAAATGTTAGCCTGTGTTTCCATTTGTATAACTAATGCACACAGAAACATTGCATTGTTTCCTATTTGAATTGATCTTTCCTATGAAGTCGGTCCTGACTATTTTAAATGTACTTAGCGTGTTCCCAGCCGGCTATGTGAGTGCTGGGAGTTGATTACAAATCCTTATTTCTAGGCCCTGTCCTTGGAGACTGGCATTCAGCAAGGCTGAAGACGGGCCCAAACGTAGGCATTTTTTGAAGTACTTTGATGACTCTGATGGGCTGCTGGATGGAGGGACCACTGGGGTGTTTTTCCAATCGGAAGGCGCATACACTTGCAGAGTATTTTTTGGTCCACATTAGAAGTCAAGTGAAGGCAATTAAATTAAGAAAGGCTGCCTGTAACATGAGCAGAACAAAATGCTGTGACTGCTGAGAGATGCAAAGCAGGTAATTTTAGCTGTGCTGTATAATCCGTCTGATACCTTCACATTCATTTACCTTGGATTTTAGTCCAGGGGGAGAAGCTCTTTTTCTCCCCTCATCCTGAAAGGGCCAGTATAATTATGGCTATATATACTGTAAGCCTCAGTATGTACCATTCCATCCTTGTACCATATTCTGAGCAAATTACCGGCCTCGGATCAATAAGACTTCTTTTTAAGTGTCTGTAAATTGAAACCAAGAAATGAAAATTCTGATCAGTATGCAGCCAGAACTAATTATTTTAAGTCTTCTGAAAAATATCACAGTTACCAAGAACGTGGATGTCCTATTATTGGACCTGGCATACTTATTTTAATACATGAAATGAACTACTTTCCGTTATTATTCTTTTCTCTTTTTTTTCTGCTTCCAACAGAAGACACAAATTATTTTATGTCTGATTACACTATTAACCAAAGATACAATGGGGGCATCACTATACTTTTATTTAATAAGTCTAATAGGCTTTGTTGTTTTTTCTTTTCTCTTTCACACACACATAGCTTTCTCTAAGGAATTCTAAATACAAAAGTTGTTTACTCACGATAAATATAATAATTTAAAGAAATTAATCAGTGTTGATTATCATTATGATGTCAGATCCCGCTTTTTCTGGAAATGCTGTTTTTAAAAATCTGAAATATATGTGTACTTGCCTCTCTCAAAATTTTAAACATTAAGAGAAATCACATCAAAAGAAGCAAGAATCATCCCTATACCAGCCCCCCAACAAGTCAGAAATAATTTCTTTTTCCTTGTTTCATTCCTCTTTCCATGCAGTTATTTTTGCATAGTTGTAATCATGTTACAGGTACAATGTCTTCTGCTTATGTTGCCACTTAAACTTAACTACATTGTCTTTATGTTGCCACGTAGTTTTCTGATTATTTTCCATGTCCGTGGAATATTATATTCGGTGGTTGTACCATGGTAGCCTTGGACTTTCCAGTGTTCTTGAGCGTTCACATTATTTACAACATTATACAGCGGAGTTTCATTGTTGACAAAATCTACGCTTCAAATGAGCGAGGGGGCATGTTTTGACCCTGGACTGATCTAGGTTATAAATCATCTGATGACATGGACCGTTTAAACAGATAACGTCCTCGTGAAACTGAAATATTTACTCTGCCTACTTGTGCTTGTGATTAAGCATGTCCTCTGTAAACAGTGTGACACACCATCCCAGACTCACTGGCTTTCAATTTGTTGCTGTATCTTATGTCAGTTTGGGTTCCCTATTCATGTGACCTGGGAGTCGGGAGCTGAGGACCAGGTGGGTGAATGAGTTGAATAGATGGATTCAGACCTTTAGAGGCCCTCACAGATTACGGTTCCCTCATTCTTCCCCATCATCTCTCTAATTAAACATCTAGCATCTTAGTTCAGTGAAATTCAACAAAGTTCTGAGTTTTGCTATGATGGCTGCTTTCATCCTTTTTTGTTTCATTTTGAAATATCTAACTATTTCCAAATTTATGTCAGTTTTGTTTTGGTGGTAGGGGGCCACCTGGCTTGGTTGGACCCTAAACAAGTGTTTCCTCTTTTCTTGAGTACCCAAGCAACTGGTAATAGTTCACTAGTTTGGGTATTCATAGAACAGTTGCTCTGCACCCCCAAATTTTTGATCCCCAATAACAAACAAAAATATTGTCTCATGAACTCACAGCAGCCTGAATTGTCATATTAAATTCCACCATTATTTTACATGCTACAGATTCCTTTCATCTAATTAATTCCATCATGGTAACACAAAGGCTAGCGTTAGACAAATGAGAAATCTGACTGACTCAAGCATGTTTTGAACTGAGGTCATCATCAGTCGAAGGGGATTTTGAAGGAAGAAATGGGTATTTTGAAGATGCAACTGTATGCTGTTAACAAAAGGCTTTCCCCATGCAGTAAGGCCACCAAACGGAAGTTGTCTTTATTTTTCAGGATGTGATTAATACTACCTCATCATTTAATTTTAGAACTTCTAAAATAAACTTGCTTGCATCAGTTCTGGGCATATGGTCTGAAACCTGAGAGTGCCTACTTTTTCTTTCTTTCTTTTTTTCTTTTTTCTTTTTCTTCTTTCTTTCTTTCTTTCTTTCTTTCTTTCTTTTTTTTTTTTTAAGTTTGGAAAATAATAAACCAAAAGAAGTCTCCGTGGTATCTTTTCCTTTACCAAAACCTCTGCTAATATTTTTGTGGTAGTTCTAACTGTTTTTTTTTCTTACGTGATTTTTTCTTTCTTTACCGTTTTGAAACCCTGTTTTATATGTCATTTGAATCTGATTTATTTCACTTAACATTACTTTATATGCTTTCCCCCCCATGTTTACAATCTTCATGTCAGTTGTAATCTGTACACTCTTATCGTTCTGGCGTTCTGTACTATTCCTGATCCTTTCCCCTTTATCAGGCATTTAAAATGCCCAATTGTCCTGTGCACAGTGATGATTATCAGGACCCTGGCCCACACACCACGTTAATAGTCATCATACAAGTCATGGGGGTGACCTGTCCTGTTGTGATTTAACTTTCTCACTAGTATTGTGCTTTTTTTTTTTTTTTAACTGAATTCCTCTCTGCTTGTTTTCTGTTTTATTGGGGGGGGGCAGCATCTTTTTAGAGGGGAGGAGGGAGCTGGTCGTGAACTGCCTCATGGCTGGGTATTTTTGTCTTTCTTTCCTCAGCGGTGAGAGTGGTGCTGGAAAGACGGTGGCTGCCAAATACATCATGAGTTACATCTCCAGAGTGTCTGGGGGAGGCCCCAAGGTCCAGGTGAGTTCATGCTGTGGCTCATCCTGAGATTTTGTACTTTGTGAAAGGAGAGGCTCCGTTTGCTGTTTTTGTTTTTTTGTTTTGTTTTTGAAGGGGAGGTAACTAGGTTTGTTTATTTATATTTGGAGGAGGTACTGGGGATTGAACCCAGGACTCTGCCATTTGAGTTATACCCTCCCCTGCGTTTACTGTCTAAGAAAGAATTTTTCTTGCACAGAGAAGACATTGGTTTTATAACCAAGAAACTTGAAGTCTGCAGAGAAATAACACATTAGAGAATTATGACATGAAGATGCCTAATATCTAATGAGTATTACATATAATCAATGAAATGTTCTCAAATCCAAAAGGAAAATAAAGAGCATGAAAGCCATCTCACAGAAAAAGAAATAGAAATGACTCATAAAGCATGAAAATACTCTCATCCTTACGCTAATAAGAGAAATACAACTTAAAACTACATTGAAGAACTGTTTCTTAACTCTCAGAGTGACGTCAATTTTTGTCGTGTTTTGTTGGTAAAAATATAGGGACATAGTCCCTCTCATACATTATTGGTAGGAGCATGAATTAGCACACTTCTGTGGAGGGCATTTTAGCAAAATCTATCAAATCTATATGCATACACCCTTTGACTCATCAGTTCTGCTGAAGAGAATTTATCCTTTAGGTGTGCTAAATGGATGTGAAGTGATTCATGTGTAAGGTTCTTTGATGTGGCATTTTTGATAATGTAGAAGGCTGGAGACAGCTTAAGTGTTCATCAGTCGGTGACTGGTGTAATAATTTATGGTTTATAATAGACTAGAATATTACACAGCCATAAACAATGAAGCTTTGTGTCCTAAGAGGAATTGATCTCTAAGCTGTATCATGAAGTGCAAAAAGCAAGGTTCAGAACATTGTCTATTATGTGCTGCCATTTGAGGAAAAAGAGAACATATATTTATAATGCTTGTATTTGTTTGGATATGTGTGACAGCTCTGGAGGGCTACACAAGAAACTGATAACAATGATGTCTTCAGGGAGGAACCTGGGAGGCTGGGACTCTGTGTACACCCTTGTGAAACTTTTATGTCTTGAACTATGTGAATAAATAGCAAATTCAAAAAATTTACAAAAACTTTAAAAAATGTATTTTAAAAATAGAGAGAAAAAGGAAAACAGAGAAAGGAAGAATGGAGAATTAGAGTGTTAAGGAAAGTGGGGAGACCCAGAGAATGAGGACACAGGAGAGAAAGAAAGGAAAAAGGAGGGAAAAACAGTATGGGCAGAGAAGGGGCAGATTCAAGAGGAAGAAAGCGGTAGACACAGCGTCATCTGTCTTTAGTTTTACTCATTGTGGTTGCAGAATCAGCATCAGCCGAAATGGGTGAAGCTCCTCCCCAAAGAGCAATAGTTGATCGTGATTGGGGGGTAAGGTCCACAGGGGGCTGCCCAAACTCGTGTTCATCACTGGCACGGACAGCTGGGAACTTTTTATTATTATTATTATTATTGTTAGAAATCATGATCCAGGATAGATTTCCCCCTAAAGATTAAATTTTTAATTAGAATCATCCAAGAAGTGATGTTACTGCCGTAGTCAGCTGTTGACTTAAAAAAATGACACATCAGTCTTCTCTTTATTATGGCTCTGTCTCCTCAATCAGTGGTGCTCCATCATGTCCTGGGGGATGAGAAAGCTTAAGGCAGAGTCCAGAATTCCTTATGTAGAGTGGAAGGGACTTAGGGGGCTGCCTTTACCCAATGAAAGGAAGATCTAGTGTAGCACCATCCAGTAGAAAGATGGTGCATGTCACACGCATAATTTCCGAGTTTTCATTAGTCATATTAAAAAAAAAAGTAAAAAGAAGCACATGGAATTAATCTTTTAAAATATATGTACTCCCGTATATCCAAAATATTATTTCAGCATATAATCATTAATCAATTAATGAGATATTTTATATTCTCTTTGGTCCTAAATCTTGGGAATCCAGTGTTACTTAAAGCTCGTCTCGGCTGGGATGTGCTGCACGTGCTTAGCAGCCGCCATGTTGGACTGTGTGTGCAGCTGTAGAACTTAGATTGGTGTGGTCCAGTCCGCTTGCTTTTCTCCATTTGTGTGATCACACTCCATCCCTAGAAGACTGATGTGGAGCCAGGAATCCAGGCTGCTGTTTTGTGTGGGAGCTGCTCCTTTGATTTGCTCTTTCTCTCTTCCCCATATATGCTGGCCACATGCCGCAAAATTCTGTTGGACGTCTTGATGGTGGATGGAGGGATGGATGCGTGCATAAAGAGTCTCAGTTGAAAAGTCAGTAATTAAAGAAGGGAAGAGACCACGAAGAGCCTTCCTTTTGTTCTAGCTCAACAAGACGCTGAGTGTTGACAAGTGATGTAGGAATCCCTGGTCCCAATTAGCAAGTGTACAAGATTAGTGTAGACCCACAAAGTTAAAATTAATTTTATAAAGAAAAGCAAATGTTACATAAATCCATGAGTTTTGAAAGGAGAATAAGCCGAGTAGAATTATCTTTCTAAGCTCTGGAGCAGACTCCATGGAGGGACCACCCATAATTAGCTCTTCGTGCCTCCGCTGACGACGTGTGCCCGGTTGATGGAATTCCACTTCTCATTCCTCTTCTCGGTGTTCAGAAGGGTGTCCGAGGAGCACTTGGGCTGTTACATAGTCAGTTAGTAGTCAGTGTCTTAATCTAGTCTATTTGCTACAGACGGCGACCAGACTGCAGACGTTTAATGTTGATTTTTCTCTTCCTGTTTTCCTATGAGGACAATGATACAGAGCTCTTGGCTTGAAATTAGTCAGTAGCTGAAGAGCACAAGCCAGAGACTTGCTATTTCTGGAGCCTGTTTAACCATAGCATGTGAATAATTAGAAGTACAAGGAATGACTCACTAGTCAAAAGTCCTCTCCAACATCAACTCCTGTCTGTTGAGCTGTCTTGCCCATGGGATGTTTTGCACACTTTGCAGTCTGACCCCGAATTGGGGTGTTTGAAAGCCAAATTTTGCCCCTCCAGTAGACCAGTAGTCCTTCCACACAACCCAGTGTTGACCCAGCATTGCTCAACTGGGGCCCCATGTTGGTAAGCCAGCAACACCAGGGAGCTGGTTTGAAATGCAGACTCTCAGACCCCCACCTCAGACCTACTGACTCAGCACCTGCATTTGAACAAGATTCCCGGGTGATTCATGCACGACAAAGCTTGGGAAGCCTTAGACTCCATGTCTGTAACATTGTTTGGGAAGGAGAAGCTGTTTAATTTCTCTGAAGGTACCTCTCCCTTGCAGTGAAGGGGTGGGTGGGGTGCAGTAGGTGGGTAGAGCCAGAGTAGTGATGGGAAAGACTCCGGTCAGAACCCAAGGAGATGCCCCTCCTGCCGTGGTTCCCGGTCCCCTGGGGAGCAGAGGGTAAAGCTGCAGCATCCAACTTGGAAACCCAGCCCGGGACCGTTTGTAGATCCTGCTTTCCAGTGGCGTCCCGGGTCCGGGGACTCCTGCATGGAGTCAAGGGAATTGGAAGACGGGAACACACAAACAGCACTGGGGCTGTTGAGTAGGAAGAGTAGATCCTCCCAAAACTCCAGGGGCGTGGATGTGAGGCCTCTCACCTTCACCGCATTCAGAAACCAGGTCCACGGGGAGAGTCTGGCTTTACATTGCAGGGCAGATGTTCACATCTTCTTGATTAACCTCTGCTCTGTTTGCCGTGACAGCATGTCAAGGACATCATCCTGCAGTCCAACCCACTGCTGGAGGCCTTCGGGAACGCCAAGACGGTCCGGAACAACAACTCCAGCCGATTTGTGAGTCTCTGTCCTCTGATAGCGGATGTCACCTGATTGATGATGTTGACGTTCTAGTCTAAGTTCTGTGTCCCTGAGGAGATGGGGGCTTTCCGCACATCATCAGAGGCCATTTCTTCAACCTTTTCTTCATTTTCTCTAGCAGTGGGCTGTCAGGCTTCAGTGTGCCCTTTGACTCAAGTTATTTTTGAACCCTGGGGATGTCAATAAGATAGTTTTTGAAAACAGTTCTCAACTTGCGCTGCCTTCCTAAGGAGAGTGAAGTGTCTGCTCTGGTCTTGGAGGAGTTCGCTCTGGGCCCTGGAGAGAGAAGACACTTTCTTTCCCAGACAAGGAACTCAGTAGACTAGACCCTGGGTCCTGTCACCTTGCTTTGCTTCCTGGAACTTGGGTTTTGGACACTGAAGGGAGCGCTTTGATCCAGCACCTTGGAGAGAAACTTTCTCTTCTCTGTCAGTAGAGGGAACAACTGTCTACCCCACCCCCTTGGCCTTGTGTGTGTGTTCTGTATGTATTCACGTGACATAATAACCTCCCAAAGTGGCTGGACTTGGCCTCCAGATTGCCTCCTAACTGGTCCGCTTACCCAGGGTAATGAAAATATCAGCCAAATGCCTTGACGTGAATGCCTCTGTCTACGTTTTGATTGGAAGTCTGGCAAGGATGGATGTGAATATATTCCCCTTGACAAAAAGCCACGTTTGCAAAGAAATGAGTGTTTGCCCAGTAGCTTTGATTATGTAAATTTTATATCTTATCTCAACCATAGATCATGTCTGGCAGTAAAGCATTTAGGGAGCCATCTGTGAGGCAGATTCTGGACCATTTTAAAATAAATAAGTGGGAATCTTGGAGAAAAATGATTTCTTTTTCCCCCTTCTGTTTTGGAAGGAAGCTTCTGTTTCCAAGAGGATTCTTACTAGGTTCTCAGGCAGCAGTTGTTAAGTTCCCTGGTGAGTTTAATCCATCAGAATTGCCCTCAGTTTCTTCACTGCTCAGTATTATTCAGATTATCTACTTATGTGTTCATCTTGCATATTTTTCTGCTCAGCGGCTGGGTTGTGTTATCTTGAAGTTTCTAGATAATGAAACGGGAAAGAAGATGTGAATGAATTTTTCGCTTGACTTTTTCTTCCCCGATTGTCAATCTCAGTCTGCCTTGTAAAAACGACTTGACCAAATTCAACTCTCTAGCTATGCATTCCCCCTCTTTTGCCATCCTTAGAGAGCAGAAAAATAACAAAATCAATATTTTTCTTGATTTTTCCAGTATAAATTATCCTTGGACAAGGAGGCTACATCGGTTCATTTTTGTAAAGCAAAACAAAAATACCCAGTATTTTTTATTTTTCTGATGACAGAATTTCACACAACCCTGATAAAAAGATGGGAAAAAGTATAGACAGATAATTCACACACACACACACACACACACACACACACACACGCATGCACACCCACATCCAGACATACATACTTGCACATGTGCACACAGAGAGGAGTCTGATGGGGCCTCAAAAGATGTTCTAACCAATAATGAAAGAAATATAAGCTAAAACCATGTATCATTTTCTGTCTCTCAGATAAGAAAACATTAAGGAGGTGGATAATACTCAAGAAAAGCTACTATTTCCCTAGTACAGCAATTTGGCAATTCTCATCAAAACTTCAAATACTCATTGTCTTTGACCCAACATTACTCTTAGGGTATAATAGCCAAGATCCCTGTTAGTAATGATTTATTTTAAAAGATATCCTTGATATATTATTAAATTTTTAAAAAAGTTAAGAGAACAATATCTACAATATAATCCTTTTTTATATAAAAATGCACATTATGTAAAACATAATTAAGGTGTCCGTAAATCAGAGTTTCGGTATACTGTTATAGTGGTTATTCAGTAGGAGGGTGGAAGTGGCATCAAGGTGGAATAATGGGTAATTTCACTTTTAAAAATGGGTACGTAGTGTCAGTCTTAAAAATTCATGCTTACAAACTCTTTCAAGTTTTACGAAATATATGAAATATTTCCATCTCCATTTAAAAACAGTACAATGAACATCGGTGTCTGTAGCACCGGGCTTAAGAAAGAAAATATTACCCAGAGTCAAAGTGTCTTTCCATTTACTTATGGAAGTGCAACATCCTCTCTTTTTACAATTTCCTCTTTCTCCCAGGCTGCTTTATGACAAAGCTAAACTTCCTGATCTCTCTTTAGGGGCTTTCGCTTTTATACTACAATTTTGAGTTGTGGATTAGCATTTCAGGTACATTAGAGCCGCGGTTCTCAAACTTGGCCACATGTAAAAATCACCCAAGCTTTCTTTGTTTGTTTTGTTGTTGCCCTTGTTTGTTTGTTGATTGACCTATACTCAGCTGCCATTTGTCAATTTCTGGTGTACAGCATTATCTTTCAGTCATAATATACTTACGTACATGTATTCCTTCTGGGTGCCAGTCCCTAGCCACTGATTTCCTTGTTTGGATGGCACCAGGCAGCATTTCTTGAAGGCTCCTCAGGTCTTTGTAACAGGCAGCCATGGTTCTGAACCATTTTCAGAGGGACCTGAGAGTTTGCCATTTACCAAATCTGCCTCTCCTGGATTTGACGTCCTGTTTTGTTTTGTTTCCATCCCTGGATTGATGGGGAATGACACTGGGGTGGTGGGGTTGTACACAAATGGACACAGTTAGTCCCTTCGGAACACGCCTCAAGGGGAAGGATGGCCGTGGTAGGAAGCAGGAGAACTTGCTCAGCAAACTTTTCTCACGAACCACCGTAATTCGTGACAGCAGTGGTTTGTGGTCCTTTTCTGTGTCTGGTGTTCCTGGGTGTTTGTCTTGGGGTTTATTTTTAGGAGAGGGAGAAGGAGGAATCATCAGATTAAGACAAATAGATGGTTAGACAGTCGCCTTCTTTTGTAGCCTTTTGGATACCTGGAGTTGGCAAGTAACTTAGCAGGAACACAGCAGGTACTGAGTGCTGTAGGCAGTAGGAGAAACATGCAGTGAGTTTATGGCTCTAGTCAGAGACCTGTGGTTTGGCAGGCTTCAGCCCTGAGATGGTGGATTTCATCAGCATACACATTTAAAAAATATTTAATGTAAAAAAATTAAAATAATTTTAAGAATTAAAAAATTAAAAATAAATTAATAACTTAAACTTTAAAAATGTTTTAATTACAAAAATAAAAATATTAAATGTGAATGAAGTTAGGCTGGGCATGCTGTGCAGTTTTTGACCCTCAGCCACACCACTCCCTAAAAGTCACATTCTCATCTTTTTCTTCGTTTAAATTTACCCTCCTGGACCTTTCTGAGAACTGGAGAGAAATTAGATTGTAGTTTAAAAAAAAAAACAAAAACCACTTCATTTACTCAACAATCTGGACATCTTTTTCAGCTACCCTCCAGGGCTTTATTCTCTTTTGTTCCTTATTAGCCTAGCAGTCATTTAAAAGGAAATGTTAACAACAGTAACAAAAATCCCCACACTCACAGCTAGCTGAAAGGAACTTTATAAGCAAGTGTTTTTATTTTAGGTAAGCATTTTAGTTGCTCCAGAGGTAAAAAAGGGATTGCTTTTGCTCCAAGTCATTGAAATAAGTCTGCCAGAGGGAAAACTTGCTTCCTCTGAAAGAGGCTGATAGAGTTCACTCTTGTTAGATCAAGGGCATTACGTGATTTTCTGTCCTATTCTTTACAACTTCCGGTTTCGCAGGCAAGCGCCTCTTGGGGGAAGATGGGAAGGAATATAGCATGTCCTTATTTAGTTGGGTTAGAATGGCAGATTCTCTCTCTCAACACAGAACTGTGTGATTGGACAAAGGCACATGTTATTGTCTGATAGGAAACAGTGAGGAAGCCTAGACCAGAAATGGGAATAATTCAGAACATATCTTTCATTAATGAATTTCCTTGAATTATATCCTGTACCCAAAAGCCCGTTTGGAACATCATGTTTTTGTTCACCAACCATTGAAGGAAATACCTAATTTTCTTGCAGGGAAAATACTTTGAAATCCAGTTCAGTCCAGGTGGAGAACCAGATGGTGGAAAGATCTCCAACTTCCTTCTGGAAAAATCTAGGGTGGTGATGAGGAACCCTGGAGAGCGGAGTTTTCACATATTTTACCAGGTTTTCCTTTGTATTATTTCTTTCCTGCTTCCTTATTCCTTCTCCCGATTTAAAATTTTCCTTAAAGTGAAATAATCACTTCAAGGTCAAAAAGTTTTTACTTAGACTCTCAAAAGCCAGGGAGAGTTTGGGACTAGAGTGGTGTGCAGGATGCTTTTAAATTGTGTTCTGGGCTTTAGGAAGCATCTAATTCAACTTTTTTTAAAAATGATTTTAAGTATTTAAAAAATATAATGGGTGGAGAATAATAAATAGCTCAGTGGTAGAGTGCATGCTTAGCATGTACGGAGTCCTTGGTTCAGTCACCAGTACCTCCATTAAAAATATATATATATATAGAGAGAGAGAGAGAGAGAAACCATAAATAATTTTTTAATGTATGGATTTATGTATTACTACTTCATATATTGGGGATCCACATTAGATGTTCTTTGAAGAATGGCCTGCCACTGTTTTTTTTGTTTTATTTTTTTGTTTGAAGATCCTTGGATCTGAAGGAAGTTAAGCTGTGTTGGTAGCTCACATTCAGTCTTTTCAATTACATAGACATTTTAGGTGATGGTAAAGAATTCTTCTGGTTAGCACCGGTTGTTTGAAAGCTATACGTAAATGACCAAAAGCTTCTGTCAATTCAGTAATGCTTTTAATTGTATTAATCAAAGCAACATGTACAGATGTTTGAAAAGCAATTTCATGTTCTCACACATGGTATATTGTTTATTGAGCACTAGAAAGAAGTTTATGATTATTTTCTGAATCCACCTTTTGATAAATGCCAACCCCATTCCCCTCCAGAATCCTCTGCCCACAAGTTGGAAAGCCCCAGACTAGAGACTGGGAAAGTGATGAGCTCAGGGGAAGATGGAGTTCAAGGTTCTGACATAAAAGTAACAGTCCAAGCTGTGAAGTAGATGGGACTCTTGTGGGAGTGAGTGTGGGGAGAAAGACCATGCCGACACGGGACATAGGGACCTGGGGACTGTCTGTAGGATGAGGGAGGCACTGAGGAGCCAGGGGTGTGGTCGGAGGAGGAAAGCTAAGATCCTGCAGGGTCACCAAAGCCAGGGGAAGCTTGGGGGGCTGAGGGGCAGGATCAAAGGATGGGGCAGGGGGCCTGGGGAACCAAGAGTTTCAGCTGGTTTTAGCCACTGGAAAGTAGCCATGAGAGTTATTTGATCAGAATGGTGAGGGGAGAAAGAAGCCAGAGGAGGAAGTCAATTTTGAAGCATGAAGAATTTCAGAGTCAAGGAGAAAGTTTCTAAAGAAGGCAAAGAGCCTTTTTTTTTTTTTTTTTTTGAAGGGAACATCACTTTTATTGACAAGAAAGGGTCACAGTGGGCAGTGCTACAGAACACAGATAAGACAGTCGTGAGACATGAGTGTAAAATGCCTTTGTAGATGGGAGAGAAGTAGACAAAGGGGTGTTTGAAGGTTCAGCTGAGGGGGCCCTATGATGTGGGTGGGGAGAAGACTGAGAAAGAGGTGGTGGAAGTTCTTAGACCAAAAAGGGGGGAGGGGGCAGAAAGCCAGAAGAAAAAAAAGGAAGAGAGTGGTACAAAAGGATTTTGAGGAGACGGAGGGGAAAAATTAAGGGAACCTGATGTCATGGGATGACCTAGAACTTCTTAGTAATGGAGATGAGGTTCCCTGTTTTAAGGATGTGGAGCCAGGATGACATGAGGAACTTGACCAAGGTGGGGAAGTGTGGACAGTGGCTAAATTCGGTTGGGGTGGAGCCAGTGGTGTGCTGGAGCTGGCTTGCCAGGGCTGTGTGCATCTCTTCCTTCAGTGACAGTACTTGGTAGCTTGAAATCAGTCATTGTAGGAGTATTTACACTGAAAATCAGCCGACACTACAAATCCATTCCCCAGCCCGACCTCCACCTCAAGGATTGATTGTTGAACCTTTTCCGGCACAACTCACAGGGTCTTGCCGAGAACTAAGGCAAAAACCAGAGACAGAACAGAAACCCAAGGGATGGGACCTGGAGCTGTTCTTTACCATGCATCCTGCAGTGAGAAGCCTCGAGGGTCTAGGTGCACTTTAAAAAGCCACCTGCAAGTTGAGAAGGAACAAAGTAATTAGAATCTGGCTTGCTTTCCACATTTCCCAGGGACCTCACTGTTGTAACTGTGCAGTTCCGTTTATTGGGCAAGGGAAAATTCGCAGCTCTTGCAGATCTAATCAAAGTCAAGAACTCGAATTTGTAGAGGCGACTGGGGGCTACTACACACAGAGCCCATAGTCTGAAGCCCTTTAGTATTTCAGAGGCAGGGACCACCCATCAGTTTAGGAAGTAGGGAGAGAAAATCCCATCACTTGGGCTCCGGGGGTGGTGGTGCAGGAACCGTGTGGGACCTTTGATCGCTCCGTGGGCTACGTCATGCACACACCCCTTTCTCTTGCTCAGCTCATCGAGGGCGCGTCCGCAGAGCAGAAGCACGGCCTGGGCATCACCAGCATGGACTATTATTACTACCTGAGCCTCTCTGGGTCCTTTAAGGTGGATGGCATTGACGACAGGAGGGAGTTTCAGGAAACTCTGGTGAGTGCTGGCAGCCTGGGCGTTGCCTGTGGTAGAAAGGGCAGGGGAGGTTAACAAAGCAAGGAGCAACCTGCAAGTTCCACCTCATTCTGCTGGAAGCGCTCCAGTTCCTGAAACCACATGTTTAAACACCCTTAAATAGCCATGTGCCCAGTTGCCGGAGGACCACCTAATGATGCAGAATGGGTGAGAAAAGTGGATTCATCATTACCTGCCCCCACCCCACCGCTGGAGCTCTGATTAACAGGAGATAAAAACTACTGTGGGTAATGCATTTACCACACCGGTTTGCCGATGGCTCACACAATTGTCGTACTGTTTCCGTAGAAAGGCAAAGCAAAAAGTGCTCTCATTTCCTTAATTGGGCTTAGCAACCCTAGAACAACTTCAACCTTTTCCCCACCCACTTTCTTTCCCTCTGCATCATACAGATCAGAGGGCGAGCCTCTCCACCACACTTTTCACATTGTATGTTTGTCATGGTTCAAGGGGGTGAATCCAGGTAGATTACTGAGGGTTCACATCCTCAGGGAAACAACTTACAAAGTCAATCTAGAACTTTCTGGAGGTGGGCTCTCCACTCACTTAACCTCAAAGTGCTGCATCACCACTGCCCTTGGAGTCAGGTACCAGCCTGGCTCGTCCTTCAACCCAGGTCCAGAACCACGTGGGAGACCTTGAATGGGCAGTTGGAGGTACGGTTTGATGGGGACCTGACATTGTGCTTGAAAGGGACAGACCGTCCTGGGTGCCAGGAAAGAAGATGTCATTAAGAGCCCACATGGCCTCAAAGAAGCTGGGAGGAAAAAAATACTGCTTGGTCTGCATTGGTCCTAGAGGACAGTTCTCTTAGGTTATGCATATCTAAGGCCCAGGCATCTTAACTCCTTTTATTGAATTTCATGGACCTCAGAAGCAAGACTTTTCTAATGGTGCTTTTCCTGGAGATTTTTAATCAAGACCCTTTTGCAAGTATAATCTATTCTCAGCCCTCCCAGTGAAGGGAAAGATCTCTGAGTCTGTCTGGAGTAGCTGGAAAGGGACATCAGTGCCCTTAGAGGGAGAGGGGTGGCAACCAGAGGACAACTGAGGGACGGGAACAGACTTGTTGACTGTGTACAGCTGCTGCTTCGTGTGAGTATCTTTCCTCCAGAGCTTTCTTGCCCGTATTCCTGGAAGATTACACGCTCTGTTTAAAGACAGAACTGCCTTTCTAGCATGACTTTGAGACTGGACAAGAATGTGTGAGAGTGCTTCGGTCAGTGAACGTGTCTTCCAGGGACTCCTGGCTGCCATTGCAGACGAAGCCACGTGTGACTGCACAACCCAGTCTAAGCTTTGGCTTTTTTTTTTTTTTTTTTTTTTGGAAGATCTGTTTGGCTTTACTCAGTGGTTCATGAGTTGGGCAGCATTCCATGTAACACATAGAATGGTGCTCCCAGCTTTGGCTTCTTTATGATGAGCTGGTAGAGCTGGGGACCGACGTGTCGGGCTCACTTCTCTTTCCCTTCCAGCACGCGATGAACGTGATTGGCATCTTCGCGGAGGAGCAGGCACTGGTGCTGCAGATAGTGGCGGGAATTCTCCACCTGGGAAACATCAGCTTTAAAGAAGTTGGCAATTACGCAGCCGTGGAGAGTGAAGAGTGTGAGTGGCTTCGGCACACGGTTTCTGAATGAGAGGAAATAATTGTTCAGTTCCCATCAGGAGTCACCTGCCACTTTCCTCTACTTTCGGTGTTTAGGGAAAAGGTGCTGGGAAGACTTAACGTGTCCTGCTTAAGACTTACGTGGCAGAAGTTAATGGCCTCATGATTGTTTCAATTTATCATTAACCTTAGGGAGCTCTGACAGAATTTCACATCTGCGTTTAAAAATGAAGTGATATTTTAATGAAATTTAGTATTTAGTAAGAGCTAAATTACTTACTGTTTAGTAAGAGCTAAATAACTCAAAAAGATTTGTCTCCTAATAAAAATATTTTCTGTAGCTGATCTTTAGGGTTTATATTTACCTAAAGGGCTAAGGAGCAAGTGATAGGATGTATGTAAATATCACAGGTTTATAAGTTGCCCCATGGGTTGGATTAGAATGGATTTCTGAAAACAGGGGAAAGAAAAAAGGACACTGACTGTTGTGTTGACTGCTGATAATGGCCTTTAATGTCACCTCTGTAGCTGTCAGAGCCTGAAGACCTGAATGATCACTTTCACTCTTTGGGAAGAAATCAGGTCCTTCCTGCAGACACGTTACTGGTTCTGTGTGCTGCGATGCGCCACACCTACGATGCTCTGTGCTTTTAGCCTCTTAAGCTTTCCAGGCGGCTCTCAGAACCCACACATCCTTTAACCACCCAGGAAGACGTTTCTTCCTTTCTCAGCATTCTTCAAAGACGATAAATTTAGTCGCCTAGTAATAAATAGTATCCTAGTCATTGCTGACAGTGCAGTCGGGCTCTTTCCATTCCAAATAAGGTTCTTTTTTAAGATTTTTGTTTTCTTTTGTGATAAAGGAGGGAAGTGCTGCTGACTTCTGATGTGTATCTGATAAAGAGGAACATGAGTTATGTTTACCAGGGAAGGCAGTCGAGTAGAAAAGAATAAATACACGGGGTGTCCATAAAGTCTAGAAACACCACTGCCTAATAATAATAACTGTTTCTAGACATTATGTACATTACCCTTCGCATTTGACAAGTGCTTGTATGTGTCTGAGAGGGTCATAAACGCTTGTCTTTCCACGTTTGCCAGTTCTGGTTTCTTGGTAGTTTCTGTGGACATAGACTGGAATTCTCTTGCCTTCTTGGATGGGACAAGCCTTTACTGCTTCTTTAGGCTGGAGAAGAAAGTCATGGCTCTGACGCAGCAAGCATTCCTTCCTCTGGATGCTTGAGCCAAGAAGTGGTTCACTGCACATTGATGTGCAGAGGAAGTAGCCTCCTCAGCCAGCTGGGTGGGGCCCAAGATTGGGGGCCACCAGTGAGATTCTCTGATTGGAGGTGGTGCAGGGATGGAGATCAGAAAAGGCCATGCGTGAAGCCACAGAGGTGTAACGAAGAAACGTGTCTTCCTGCTAGTCATTTTGTATTCTTTCCGTCCATAATCCCTTCCCAGGGTTCAGCATACACAGAGTTCTCACATCCACCCCTTTGGCTCGTCGACTTACTCCTCTGCCCAGAGGGAACCAGTGTTTCCATTTCCAGTCTCTTGTATTCCTTTCAAGCAGATACTGTGTTCCCCAGAACCTACTCATACCTGTTCTTTTTTCCCACTGCTGGGCTGTGTACTTTAACTTATTGAACCAGTTATGTATTGATGGATGTTAAGTTGGTTTCACATCTTTTGCTCTTCTAATGACTTAAAATGAGTAACCTGGTTTGTGTCATCTTTCTCATATTTGAGTTTATCTGTGGAATACATTTATAGAGGGCAGTACTAGTCCATGGTTTTAGAAAAGAAGAAAGCACTTTCCTTAGCTGTTGTATTATAGACAAAAAAGGTAAAACTCCCATCACATCTGGCTTCAGAAAAATATTAAATACAAATTAGCCTAAAAACTTTGTTAAGATTTGTTATTTACTACTTAAATAACCACAGGAGTAAAGTGACAGGGCCCCCACCGCCCCCCGTTATGTCATTATCGGTAGGTTAGAAAGCACAAAACTGGGGGGAGGGTGTAGCTCAGTGGTAGAGTGCACGCTTAGCATACACGAGGTCCTGGGTTCAATCCCCAGTGCCTCCTCTAGAAATAAACAAACATAATTACCTCCCCCAACCAAAAAAAAAAAAAAAAGAAAAAAAGAAAAGAAAGCACAAAACCTCTACGCCAAAGACTGGTAAACCACGTTTACCTTGCCATTTCTTTTACATATTTTTTTCAATATTCTTTTTTTGGGGGAGGGTAATTATGTTTATTCATTCATTCATTCATTCATTTTAATGGAGGTACTGGGGATTGAACCCAGGACCTCATGCACGCTAAGCATGGACTCTACCACTGAGATATACACACCCCCCAACCACTCCTTTTAAATTGTTAAAATGGAATTTTGTTTTGCTACATCTTTTCAGTTTCTCTATCCCCCCTATACTTAAAAGGAAAAATTAAATCCAACTTTGCTTTACACTTTAATGTAGTAATAGCAATCTATCCTCATGATCAGAATGTGCTAAAACATTGCTTTTTGGCAGATTCTTTTATGTTCTGCGTAACTCTGTTTAACTCTACCAGGATTACGTCAGCAATTTAAATTAATCAATGCCTTCTTGCTCTTTTCCCCCCACCCCAAACTTTCGTACTGACACTCCTATCCAGCCGCACCGCACACACCCTCATGGAAATTCACAGCCAGAAGGAAGTCAATATGAGCAGCCCTGTAATTTCAGCACCAGGGCAGCCACTGAAGACGATGTGAGGCCATAAAAGCTGGTACTTGAAAAACATGGCATAGATTTTTTTGAAAGCAAGTGATAGATTTCCCTTCTAGACTTCTTCGCTGGTTCCTTAAGCTTGCGGCTCTGATGCTTGGCCAGACTCCATGCCTTATTTTCCATGTGCCCGTGGTCCCTCACCTGTGCCCTCTTCTCCAGGAAGAGATACAAGACATGGGAAGATATCCTGTTTCTTTGTCAGTCTTGTCTGTCTCGTCTCAGGGACCCAAGGGCTTAGCCCATATTGTTTTATTTCTTGAGCTCTGGTCATAAAGATAATGGCATAAATATTTTTACCAACCATTTTACCATATCCTTAGTTTAGCATGGCTAGGGGCTTGGGAGAAACCTATATTTAATCTACATGCTGTCTGCCTGGTTTTAATGTAATAACTGCCATTAGGTTTCCCCTTAGTGAAGGCCTCTTCTATGACGGACTCATTGGTAAATGTCTCTTGATTCGCACAGCAAACCTGCATGTATCCAATGTGATTTATGGGCGTCTCATGTCCTTGTTCTGTGCAAGGTAAGTTTTGTTTTAGCGGAAGACGCCTCCAGATTTCTCAGCATATGTGTTGACATTAAAACTAAACTTAAAAAAATGGCCACTGGCAAATTAGTGCATTTAATTTTGTTCACATGCCCTTTGAAAAAGGAAGGCCTCTACTTGTCAGAGCACTTCTGTGGAGCAGTCACGGAGATGATAAATACCTTGTTCTGGCAGTACATTTTTTTCAAAATGCATTCACTGACTTAATCTCATTGGAAGGTATATACTGAGAAATGTCAGCCTGTTACGTTCTAACACCATCTGTGAAATTCAAACAGATTATCCTTTATTGGGAGCCTTACGATTTTTGAGCATTATCATAAGGTCTTTAATAAAATCCCTTTATTAGAGAATTTTGGCAAAGCTTTATGCAGAAAAAGACTCATATCCACGTTCAGAATTTCAATTTGTGTCCATAAAAATCTTCCATTCATATTGGAAAAAACCCGAGCATGCTTTCATGCCCAAGAATGGTGTCATTTGTTCACATGAGAGTGTTTTGACCAAAAGTCAAGAAAATCCGTTCATAGCACTCACCCTCCTCTTAGTGAGTTTCTTGGCATGAAACAAATTGATGAGCCAAGGAAAACTCAGCTTTTCTATCCAAAGACCACAAACTGTGCCAATTTCATACCTTTAGGATGGAGTGGGTGTGCTGTGACATGAGTGACACGAGCCCCTCCCTCCCTCTTTACACCATCTCTGGAAGCCATCCAGGCCCTTTGACTCCAGCCCAAATATCCCCCAGCAAGGCCCTCCAGCATCGGGATCCATCCTAACCTTTTGATCACCTGCCTTACCTTTCAGCTCTAGCCAATGCCGGCTTCCTTGCTGTACCTCAGCCGTGTCTCTTAAATTCCTGCCTCCTCATCTTTGCATGTTCCATTCCCCTCTCCCTTGTCGTTCCACCCAGGTATCTGTACAAATCCTGTTCACCTTTTTAGACCTCCCATCGCCCAATCACACATCATTTTCCTTGGCCACCCCAGCACGTGGTAATACCTTCCTGTTCTAAATTCCTCCAGGACTTTATTGTCAGTCTGTGTCACCTCCTCAGCTTTTTGTAGGCTTCTTTATTTGATAAACTACCTTTGCCTCATCTAGATGGTCTTCGAGATTTCTTAAGTATTTTTTATCCTGTCCTCTCTCTTGAGTAACCCACCACATGGTAAGCACTCAATAAATATGTGATTGGGTATCATTATGAGTTTGATGCTATCAGGTGCTTCAAGCTGTTTAGGAATGATGAGGCTATGAAAACACTGTACCGAAAAGGAAGAAAACAAGGTTCGGAGCCAAAGGAATGTTTCTTGATTCAGTTCCTTCCGGGCTGTCTTGCTGCAAACTTGGGAAGATGTCCATTTTAGGCATTTGGCTGTGTTCTCGGTAGGGGGGATCAGCTTGCCACCCTTCTTGGAACACTGGTTTGTATTATTGGAAGTCTTAGTCGTCACAGGAGTTGACTCATGTAATAGAACAATTGGGACAAACAAAGTGGATGGATGTGTGGGATTGCTGATAAGCAGTCTTCATTAGAGTGAAAGTTTTGGGGGGGCTAATGATGGAGTCTTGTATGTACATACACACACCCCCACACACCCACACCCACACACGGCTCCACATATTTGTGAGATGAATTGTTAAAATTCTGAAAGACAGTCACGTTTTCTTTTGTTTTGTATAGTTTTGGCTTTTCCAGCGTATCTCCTGGGGATCAACCAGGACCGGTTGAAAGAAAAGCTAACGAGCCGGCAGATGGACAGCAAGTGGGGAGGCAAGTCGGAGTCCATCCATGTGACCCTCAACGTGGAGCAGGCCTGCTACACCCGGGACGCACTGGCCAAGGCCCTGCACTCCCGGGTCTTTGATTTCTTGGTAGATGTAAGTAAACATAGGCTGATGTTGTTGATGCTTTGTATTTTAGCTTCATGAAAATAGCAAAACTGTGAAGAGCTTTGTTTTCATGTTTTGGCCTATTATAACCATCACCTGACTCCTCCCTTTTAATCCTCTCTCTTTGGGATCATTGAGTCTGACTTTTACTTCTAGAATTATCCAGCAAGACTCTAATATGAGGAACAGCTTATTGTGGACAAAATATTCAGTTAAAGCCAGGACTACAGACCAAAAAAAGAATCATGGATCTCGCTTGACTTTGAGCCTAAAGGTTCAGACTTTGTATTCATCTTCCATTGCTGTGTTACAAATTAACCCAAGACTTACTGGCTTAAAACAATTAGCATTAGTTTTTTCACAGTTTCTGTGGGTCAGGTGTTTTGTGGTTCTGACTCAGGAATGAGAGTGCAGTCAAGATGCTGATTGGAATTACAAGGCTTGACTAGGTCTGGAGAATCTGGTTCCAAGATGGCGCACTCGTCTGGCTGTTGGCAAGATGCCTCAGTTCCCTGCTCCATGGGCTTCTCTTTTGGGCTGCTTGAAAATCCTCACAACACGGCAGTTGGTTTCCCCAGAGTGAGTGATCTAAGAAACAGAGCAAGGAAGAAGCCACAAAGCTTTTTAATGTCCTAATCTTGGACTCAGATACTGCCACTCTGTCATCTTCTGTTCATTAAAAGCAAGTCACAATGTACAGCCCACAGTTGAGGGGAGGGGAATTAGGTGCCACTTTTTTGGAGGGGAGGATATCAAAGAATTTTGGGATATATTTTTTAAACTATCATAGACTTTTTAAATGATGGCATTACCATAGAGATATTTTATATACATATGCATATAAATACATATTTATATATGTGTACCACTTATAGATTCTGAAAATTAGTCTTGCAGCAGTGTGGAACTGCCATTGACAGTCTGTGTCAATCTACATCTAAATGGTAGGATTATAATAGCAAGCATTTTTATAGCACTTACTATGTGCCAGATACTGTTCTAAGCATTTTAGAAGAAAATAACTCACTTAATTCTTACAGCAACCTTGTGACTTAGGTATTATTATCTCTATTTTACAGATAAGCTAACTGAGGCACAGAGAGGTTAAGGAACTTGCCCAAGGTCACACCAGCATTAAGTGATAAATCTAGGAATTAAATCCAGGTAATCTGGTAGTGTTCCAGCTATTGAATTCCTCGGCTTTTATATATTCAAGCCAGGAAGAACCCCAGGGGACCCTAGTCAAGAGACAACAGCCTGGCCATTAGAACCAAAAAATCTGTGTTTGAGTCCAGGCAACAACATTTATAAAGCTTAAAGTATGGTTGGGTGTGTTCGGGGGTAAGTAGGTCAGGCAGGATAGGGTCATTATTCTCTGCGCTTCTCATGGTTACTTGAAGGGTAAGGTTGCTTGGGAAGGCCAGGGTCATACAAAACAGTCATGCTTTTAACTTCTCCAGGCCTCTCATTTTACTGACAAGGGAACCTTAGGCCTGAGTATTGGTTGATTCATCCAAGCCATTAAACAAGAGTGTGGTGCCAAACTGGGACTAGAACCCACATCTCTTGTCTCTGTTCAGTGTTCCTTCCAGTGCTGGGACTTCCCACCTTATTTCTTGTCTGTCTTCCCTTAATTCTCTGTGTGGTGTAACAGGATGGATGCCCCACTGTAAGTGATGCTAATTGGAGCTGACATTTGCTAAGCACTGACTGTGTGCCAGCCACTGGGCTCAGTGCTGTGTATCATTCCCCATTGGCTCATGAAAGATGAGGGTCATTTTCTTCGCCTGGAAAACACCTTTGGTACTTCTGAATTCATCCAGCTATTCGTCCCCCAGGAATTTTTCTCCTACACTCTTCCCTCCCCTGCAGCCCTCACCAACCTTCTATCATTTTCTGTTCCACTGATTACACATCTCTCCTCATAGTGGTCGAGAACACAGATTTAGGCATCAAACTACTTAAATTTAATCCCAGACCCTTCCTCTTCACCAGTGCGATCCTCTGCATTATAATGTTACCACTGTCGTTAAGAGAGTTGTAGTGAGAATTGACTGGAACAACACTTGGGAAGCCCTCAGCGAAGCCTGGCATATAAGCTACCTTTATTACCATCACTTTAACTTGTGTTACTGGTATTATTAACCATTGTTGCCTCACCCTGTCTATAAACTCCTGAGAGTAGAGACTCTCTTTTTGACATCCCCAGCATATTATATTAGGTGACCATTAATTGACTGCAGTCCTACCTCATTTTACTGCGCTTTGCAGATAGCGTATTTTTGAAGATTGAAGGTTTGTGGCAACCCTCTGTTGAGCAAGTCGGTTGGTGCCATTTTTCCCAGCAGCATTTGCTCACCAGTGTCGCATTTTGGTATTTCTCACAATATTTCAATCTTTTTCATCATTATTATATTTGTCATGGTGATCTGAGATTGATGATCTTTGGTGTTGCTATTGCAAAAAGATTACGACTCACTGATGGCTCAGGTGATGCATGGTTAGCATTTTTTGGCAATAAAGTAATTTTTAATTAAGGTAGATGCATTGTTTTCTTAGATGCAATGCTGTTGCACACTTAGTAGGCTACAGTATAGTGTGCACGTAACCTTTATATGCAGTGGGAAACCAAAAACAATTTGTGTGACTCACTTTTCTTTGATATCAGCTTTGTTGCAGTGGTCTGGAGTCGAACCCACAGTATCTCTGAAATATGCCTCTACTGAGTGGGGTCCATGGAAATAATATTTGCAGATCTTGTAATATTGATTCTTTTTGTGAAATAGGTTTTACTTCAAACATCCAAGGTGACATTTTCTTCTAATTCTCAAAGCTTCCCAAGAAAAACTAATTCTGCCAGAAATGACTGGTGTTGATCGTTAAGCAAACTTTGTTTTCCCACCGTACTGGTTTGCTTAGATTCTGGTGTTGTGCTGAGGCTTTTCTTAAGCTGCCATTCGCCTGTCTTCTTCTTGTCCCCTGTTTCCAGTAGGCGGTAGTGTCTGTTTCCCTCTCCCCCACGCATGCCCATTTTTAATATGAATGTAAGAGGAGTTAATTACCGCTGGTTGCTTTCTCCTAGTCCATCAACAAAGCGATGGAGAAGGACCATGAAGAATACAACATTGGTGTCCTAGACATCTATGGCTTTGAAATATTTCAGGTAAGACTAGTTCGCGTAACTGCAGACTGGGGAGGGTGATGCCTTTCTTCTGGCGCAAACCAAATAATTCTAGGCAATGGAAAGAAAAAAAAACCAGAAAACATCATGCCCCATTTTTGCTTTTTTGGTTCTTCATGTACCTTTACCAAGTTAGCTTCTCCTAAATATAAACCATGCGGCTCTCTCCTGATGCCTCCAACATTTCTGTTAAGGCTTTCCACTAAATCACTCAAGAAATGACTTTAAAATGCTTTGCAGAAGTAATTACATGCAAGTAACATTCTCTCTCTCTTTTTCAGAAAAATGGCTTTGAACAGTTTTGTATCAATTTCGTTAATGAAAAGTTACAGCAGATTTTCATCGAGCTCACACTGAAGGCTGAACAGGTGAGCCGTCCGTCTTCCTTCATCTTTTTCTGTTTGTAAGTTGTTGTGTTTTAAAAGGTAGAGATCTCTCTCTTTGGTAATAGATTCAGATTTTAGTCCTGTATTAGGAAATGTGCTTAATAGAGACAGAAAAACCGTATGTCATTGTGACATTTTAGTCTGAAGGATAAACACATTCTGCTACATTTTATTTCCTCTTTAAGTAAGTGATACTGTGAAATTGGGCTTATGACTAACTGTTGTTACTACTCCCTGACTCATTGACCAAGTGGAAATGGAAACCTCGTTCCAACCGCAGTTGTCCATGGCATGTACTGTGTGTTTCAGAGGAAAACTTGGTTTTCTGAGATATGCTCTCCTCCCAGTCTTCCATAAAAAGAAATGTGTCTTCAAGTGAACTTATTTACGAAACAGAAAGAGACTCACAGGCATAGAAAACAGACTTATGGCTACCAGAAGGGAAAGAGGACAGGGGAGGGATAAATTAGGAGCTCGGCATTAGCAGATACAAACTACTATATATAAAATAAACTCCAAGGTATATAGCACAGGGAATTGTATTCAATATCCTGTAATAAACCATAATGGAAAAGAAAAGCATGAGTCTTTAATAAAGCTAGTATTTAAATTCTGACTTGAGGCAACATGTCCTGCTTACAACTATCTTCTGGAAGTCGGATGCAAGTCCTGTTTTATTCTGGTACCCATGATTTTTCTATTTCTTGGGTCGCTATAATAAGGTACCACAAACTGGGCAGCTTAAAACAATAGAAATTTTTTCTCTCACAGTTCAGAAGGCCAGAATGCAAAATCACAATGTCACTAGGTAACACTCCTTTCAAAGGCTCTAAGGGAACATCTTTCCTTGCTCCCTCCAGCTTGTGTGGCTCCGGGCGTTCCTTGTCTTGCAGCTGCGTCACTCGGGTCTCTGCTTCTGTCTTCATGTGACCTTTTTCTCTGTGTCCAAATTTCATTCTCCTTTCTCTTATAAAGATGCCAGGCATTGGATTGAGGGGTCATCTTAAATCCATGATAATTTTATTTGTGAGATTCCCAACTAATTATATCTGCAGAGATCCTATGTCTAAACCTCCCATTTTGAGGTTCCAGGTGGACATAAAATCCTGGGGGACACGTTCAACCCACTGCACATATCAAAGGATGTTTGGGGAATGTTCAGTCATGGGGGCGTTCGTGCCCCTGCTTAGGAACCCCGGTGACCAATGGTTTTCACAGAAGCCTCTGCCCTGGAGTTGCAGCACCACCTTAGAGTAGCTGGAGCAAAACCACAAGGGAGGACATGGTAGGGATGGTGGTGGGAGAAGCTGGCAGAGGCCAGAACAGACGGGAACTTTGTAGGGCAGGGCGAAGACTTCTGATGTTTTAGTAAGTATGGTGGGAAGCCATCGGAAAATTCTGAGCCGAGAGTGACGCGATCTGATTTGTGTTTGTTTTTGACAAGGTCGCTCTGACTCTGAAGACTTACAGGATGGAGGCTGAGTTGGCTCAGTGGTAGAGTGCATGCTTAGTATGTGTGAGGTCCTGGGTTCAATTCCCAGTACCTCCATTAACAAAAATACAATTAAAAAAAAAATAATAATGAGACCAGACTTACGGGATGGGGTGAGGCAGGGGAGGGCAAACAGGAGCGGAAGTTTCAAAACAGTTGGGAGACTACTGTTGCAGACTGGGCGAGCAATGGAGGGGTGTAGACATGACGGTAGCCGTAGAGGTGGTGACATGGCGAGAGGTGGTCAGATTCAGTGCAGATGTTGGAGAGTGACTTGCTCACCATGGTTAGCAATACGCTGAGAAGGAAAGAGGAGTCAAGGAGGATTCCTTGCTTTGTAGCTTGAATAACAAGACCAACGGGGAGACTGTTTACTAAAGAGTGAGATTAGGAGAGCAGTTGGTTGAAGACGGTGGAGGAATGAGCAGAGAGCAAGGATGCTGCTGAACGTGTTCGGTCTGAGAGGCCTGTTATACTCCCGAGTTGAGATTCCAATATATTAAATATATGTGAATCTGGAACTCTGTTGGGAGGGCTAGACTAGAGAAATACATCCACATGTCATTAGCCTATAGGTGTTATTTAAAGCCATGAAATTGAAATTACCTAGAGAGCAAGAGCTGAGAAAACAGGGCTGGAAGACTGAGCCCTGAGACTCTCCACCTTATAGAGATTTGGAAAAAAGAAAGAGCCAGCAGACCCGTGAGGAAGGAGGACAAGCGGGAGAGCGTGATGGTGTTCACCAAGTTCAATGAGCAGCTGAGCTGAAGGAGACGCCGTCTCCTTAAGTACCTGGGTGCTAATCTGTGCTTCTGTCCCGCGTTAAGTTGAAAGCGATCATTTTACAACAGGAGCTGTAGGTTAAGCCATATTAAATTGTCATGTTTATATGTATGGTAGCAATTTCATAGGGTTCAAACCCAAGATAAAAATGACCAAACAACGAAATGCTCCTTTTGTATCCCTCTTAGAAGAAATTAAAGTTGCAAGTTTTTGTTGAAGGGCTTTTATGTTTTTCTTTCCTGGTGATTTATGTGCCTCTGACATCCATCTGTGCCGAGCTCCAGCTGGCCTTTCCTGGGTAATAATGTGAATTCCAACTTTCTGTCCTGCAGGAAGAATACGTGCAAGAGGGCATACGATGGACACCCATCGAGTACTTTAATAACAAAATCGTGTGCGACCTGATCGAGAACAAAGTTGTAAGTATTGCTCTGGTGTCTCGCCACTGCTCACAGGTTTCCATTGAGTGCATTTTTGTTCTGTCTGTCAACGCATCAGAGCAGGCAAAGTGACAGCTGATTTTCAGAGTGTTTTAGCAGTTACATTAATTTTGCATATAGGTATATGTGTGAAAATAGGGTTTTATTCTTGTGGTTAAGGTACACATGTATATATGGGTACAATGTCAATTTACAAATGGAAGTTGTTTCTGAGTCTTAAGAGAAAATAACTATCACTTACGTTGATGGCATAGTGTGTGAAGCCATATACAATTGGCCCTCAGTGAGGTGGGTATAGCTCAGTGGTAGAGTCCATGCTTAGCATGCATGAGGTCCTGGGTTCAATCCCCAGTACCTCCATTTAAAAAAAAATTGCCCCTTCCTTCTAGATCATTTATACAACTTCTAGGACTTTAGCCTTAGAAATAATTCAAAAGAAAATAAAGAGATATAGAAGAGATCTGTTCAGGACTGCTTTATTTTTATTTTTATTTAATAAAACCCCAAACTGGAAACAGTGAATACATCTATAGAGAATTCAATCGTTAAATACATTAAGTACACGGTAACATACGAGAGTAGGGAAATACGGCCATTAAAATAATAAGTATAAAGACAACGTAGAGTAGGAGGAGTTTTTGTAGCATAGTGCTATGCAGGATAAAGGCATACTTGATAAAATGTGTCCATTATGTAACTGTATTGACCATGTCTGTATAGGTAACAGGCTGAAAGCAAACGTTAAGAACTAGATTAGGGTCAAAGGAAAATGTTTTTATTTTTCTTTGGGGGTTTTGTAAATCAACTTAGTTTGAATAGGAGTGAGCGGATAATGATCTGTGTATGGCTTTGAATAGAGCTTCGGGGAGTTAAACTTTTTTTTTTTTAATGGATTTTCCTCCATCCTTGGATGTAAGTGGTGACTCCCATTTGAGATTGTTAATTGCATGCTTCCTCAAAAAGAAAGACTGACTTTCAGGATAGAATCATAAATCTAGGGAGCTGTTTCCTTGCTTCTGGGAAGTCCTGATAAACGCTGTGTATTTTAGAGCAGTCACTGAATTGGGGCTTTGCTTTCTCGGTCCCACCAGAACCCTCCTGGGATCATGAGCATCCTGGATGACGTGTGTGCCACGATGCACGCGGTGGGTGAGGGCGCGGATCAGACGCTGCTCCAGAAACTTCAGATGCAGATCGGGAGTCATGAGCACTTCAACAGCTGGAACCAAGGCTTCATTATTCACCATTATGCTGGGAAGGTATGGCCAGGGAGCAGGGCTTCAACAGGACAGCGGAAGTTATCCTTTCCGATATCTACCCATGTTAAGCCTTTGGGTCTGTAATCTGTCTTCTCATGAGGCAACTGGAAATAATGTCCATATAGTTCTGTCTGCTTCCTTGTGTTTTATTCATCCATCACTCATTCAACAACGAGGGATCTATGAAATATTTGGAGAGACAAAGAAAAGATAGTATACACCACTGTGTATTTTTTTTACTATGACTCACCCTTTAAATAACATAGGCATGAATCATGAATATAATAATAGCATGAGTCAGCATATATTAACTGCTGAAGGAATGGGTTTTTGTCTTTCCTCTTTTGCAATCACAAGCCTGCATTCTGTCCTTGTCCGTACTCCCTGGGAGTGTACATAAGGACCAGAGTCTCACTTTGGTGTTTGTTCTCATAAAATGCGTGAGTCATGGGTGCTACTGGATACTAAGCTTTGAGTGGGTGCTGGCGATACAAAGATAAGTAAGCTGAGGTCATGATACTTGGGGACTTTCCTATTTGGAAATCTATTGGTCTCACCCTTCATCCCAACTAATTTCTTGTTAACCAAGGGTCCCTGAGCATGAGGCTTTGGCTGAATTGATCCAACTCTGACACCATTTGTAGGAGAAATTCAAAAGCCTCAGATGACATGGCCCGTTGCAATGGGTTAATGAGCATGGAGAGTTTTATTTTATTCCATCTTAGCTAAAATTTAGGGAGAATGAAGTGTATTTAGACATTCCTATAGATGCACTGAAGAAGGGGTATGTAATCATGAGAGCTGGGGATGGATAATTTGGGTGGTGTCCACAGCCAAGTCCATTCATCAGCGTCCCCAGGCCGTCACGACCTAAGTCATCTAATCAGGCAAGGTAAACAAGCACAGCCTTCATGTGACAGATCAGGATGAAATCCCACTTGTTACGTCCGGAAACATACACATTCTCTTGAGGATGGCCATGCCGACTTGGCTTTATTGTTCAGTGAAATTCTTAAAGGATAAAATTAGACTTCTTTCCATTCCTGTCCAGGTATCCTATGACATGGATGGCTTTTGTGAAAGGAACCGTGATGTGCTTTTCATGGATCTGATCGAGCTTATGCAGAGCAGTGAGCTGTAAGTGTGTTTGCCTTATCGGACCTGGGCTGTGGGCTTGAGCGGACTGTTGATATTAAAACAAACGTACGACGTTTAAACAGTCAGCGTTTTGTTTCCTTGTGCTGTTGGGTCTGAGTCACCATTAGACCATTTGGTTTCTTCTCAAAATAGATTTTTTTTTCCAATCTTACCTTTCCCTTTACCCCTAACTTTCCCACCCCACATTCTCAGTGCTGTCTGCATGCCCTTCGGGGCCCAGCCAGCTTCATCATTTTCAATGGTATTATCAGGGAGAAGTGACCATCCTTGGGTTGGGTTGGGGTGGCCATGAGACCAGCTGAGAGTGGGACAGTCTGGATCTGTGACACTTTGCCTTGGAACATCATCCCAGGAATTCTCCGTGGTCACTCAGTTTTTAAAAACGCTAAGGGCTTAGCGGCACCCAGGTTAATCTGAGCTGCGAAAGCACTTGGGAAATGGCTCAAGAAATTGGGGAGGAGTGCACAGAGATCCATCTTAATTCCTGAGACCCTGACTGAGCTATAGGCATCGAAGCAGTGGGCGCATCCACCTAGCGAGCTGCTGGGGCTCTCAGGACCAGCTCTGCCATGTCCTTTCCTTCTGTCTTTCCTGCCAAGGTGCCCACGGCCCTGGGTAGTGGATGTGAGACGTCATTTACATGACCAGGCTTGTGCATGCCATGCAAGTGCAGTATTGCACAGTCTGCCAGATCTTACAAGCTTTAGAGCTGCCTCCAAGTCATAGTTGCCCTTTCAGTCTGTTGCTTCAACTATCCTAATTAATATCAAGGTTAGTCAACAGCTGCAAGCCTGATAATGTTCTGGGAAGGACCTGACTTCAATGAAAACAAAGCCGAGTTTCCTTTTCAGTCTGTGGTTCGAAGTTCTGCTCCACTGAACTCTCTTCCCCTCCTGCCTGCCTCCCCCTCCTCCCCAGCCCCGATCTCCCCACGCCTGAACTTCCTTGGCACTCACACCCCTCACTTCGGAGATTCTGAATTTCTCTCCATTTGGAACATAAAATCTATTTCCTCTTCTCTTAAAAGGTCTGGTAAGTCCTGGCTTATGGGGTTTATGACAGACAGGTACAGACATGCTTTCAGAGATTTTTTTTTTTAAATTATTAAACTTACTGTCAAGTTCAAGAGCTATTGATGCTTCCATGTAACACTCCTGTCTTATAGACATAGTCTGTCGTTCAGTAAACACAACTTGCTGCGAATATCTATAGTTGTGTCTGGGTAGGTTAAACGTTGATGCCTGGGGAGACTTTCTAGAAAATTCATGATGCCCCATAAGGCATTTAGGAGGAATTTAATTTGAGTGGCAATAGCTGATTTACATGGATCACTTCATTTGTTCATTCAGTCAGGAGATATTTATTGAGCACCTACTGTGTACCCAGCTCTGTTCCAGACACCAGGGGCACCAAGGTGATGAAGCCCTTGTCCCTGCTCTGCGTCCTTTGAGGCAGGCATGTAAACAGATGCAGCTCAGTTAGAAATACTAATGAAAATAGATTGGGCAGGCGAAGCATTAGAGGATTGGCTCCAGTTAAAGGTGCTCGTGCTCAAAAGCATACTTTGTCAAGGGTTTTTGCTTGAGGGAGGGGAGGGTGGAAACAGTGCCCTATTGACATGCAGTGGGCAAAGGCCACCGATGCTGTGAAACATCCCGTAGTGTGTAGAACAGCACCCCTACCCCAGCACGGAATTATCCAAGCTCAAACTGCAGATATCAGTAGCACCAAGGTTGAGAAACCCTGGTTTAGAGCAAAGCAGAGTCAGCATTGGATCTGGCCAAACTGTACAAATCCCTGAGCTCTGGTCTGAACTCAGCAAACCCATGCTGACCTCCTTCTGTGGTGTCCTGTTGCCAGGGTGTACCTCAATTCCAATGGGTGGGGGAATTCAAAAGGCAGTTTTAAATTTTATTTTTCAGGCTTAGACTCCAAGATGTTTCTATCTCAGAATTATTTCTCTATGGTTCTTTTGTCCATTGCTTTTTCTCCTGGGTCGCATCTTGATGGCTTGTGCTCTGAGTCACATGGCCAAGGCTCTGTGTTTTTCTGGACAGCTCTCCTCCCCATCCTCTATGGAAGCAGGCTCTCCAGCCCCCAAGGTACTTCCTGATTGCTAATCCATTCTCCTTCTCCTCTTCCAGACCTTTCATAAAGTCTTTATTTCCGGAAAATCTGCAAGCTGAAAAGAAAGGGCGCCCAACTACTGCTGGAAGCAAAATTAAGGTTTGTTCTATTTTGGGAAGTTAATAGATTCCAAAAGAGGTAGGGTTTTTTAGGAGTCAGGAACTACACCCCTGGGCCAGGATGAGGTCAGTGGAATTGGTTATAGAAGATAGCCAGAAGTAATGGCGCTGTTTGAGGAAAGGGTTACAGGATGCAAGCTGAATTTGTCTTGGCTGTCCTGAAACCCCAAATGGATATTAAGTACCTCAGAGCTTAATAGTCAGCAGATGATAGTCAGCTACTTTCTAAGCGGAAATGGCTTTACACTGAATCTAGGAGAATTCACATTAAACTATCACAGAAATTTTATGATTGAGAGCCACATTTTGGACTTTGATGATGGTTTTAGAGACCAGACCTCAAAACTTGCCAATTACAGAACTTTACGTACCTGAAATTCTACTGAGTCTTTTTAAATTGAAGTATAGTCAGTGACAGTGTGTCAATTTCTGGGGTACAGCATGACGTCCCAGCTACCAGGTCTTACAAGGGCAGTTTTTGCACCTTCCTTACTGGATCTCGCAGGCCCCTCTTTTCTGTGAATTATAGGCACCTTGGCCCCAAAGTCAGAGGAATTCTTGATCATTCTTGGGAGCCTCTTGTGGAGAGTGTGTTGTGTTAACGGAGGTGTTGTGTGATGAAACTGATGGTTCCTAATCGTACTCTGAATTTAGAGGTTGTGTGAAGCATACTTAATCATGTAACTCTTTGAAAACCAGTCACTAAACTTTTTCTTTTTTTAATTATACCAGTCAAAAACAGTTTTTTGTAGGGAGGTTCCTTAAAAAACTAAAAAGAGACTTAACCGTATGATCCGGCAATCCCACTCCCAGACATATATCTGGAGAAAACTAATTCAAAAATACACACGCATCCCAATGTTCTTAGCAGCACTATTCACAATAGCCAAGACATGGAAGCAACCTATATGTCTATCAACAGATGACTGGATAAAGAAAATACACACACACACACACACACACACACACACAATGGAATACTACTCAGCCATAAAAAGGAATGAAATAATGTCATTTGCAGCAACACAGATGGACAGAGAGATTATCATACGAAGTGAAGTAAGGCAGTCAGAAAATAACAGACATCATGTGATATCACTTATATGTGGAATCTAAAAAAATAACACACACTTATTTACAAAATGGAAAGAGACTCATAGACATAGAAAACAAAATTATGGTTACCAGAGGGGAAAGGAGGGCAGGAGGGATAAATTAGGAGTTTGGGATTGACAGATACAAACTACTATGTACAGAACAGATAAACAACAAGGCCCTACTGTACAGCACAGGGAACTATATTCAATGGCTTGTAGTAACCTGTAGTGAAAAAGAATATATATATATATATATATATATATATATGTAAAAATATGTATATGTATAACTGAATAACTATTCTGTACATCAGAAACTAATACAACATAGTAAATCAAGAAAAATTTTTTTTAAATAAAGAGAACAGTGTTTTAAAGAGTCACATCAATTAAATACCACCCCATCTTTATAACCAATAGGACCATTCAGTGATTAGCAGTAGCCTTCTTGAATCACCTGTGCTCACATCCCTCGCTGTGTGGTCGTCAGCAAGTTACCCAAGCTCCCAGTGCCTCTTTTGCTTTCTCTGTGAGATGGAGATTTGGGCACCTGTCTCAGGCGGGTCCTGTGATGGTTAAATTCCACAATCCATCTGAGGCATTTAGCACACAGCGTGAAACATACTAAACACAAAACGTGTGTGCTCTCCTGTTACATTCTGCTCCTCCGCCCTCTCCCTCTCTGCCATGCTTGTTCATCTCTGCTTAATTGCCAGTGGACACTTGTATGTGCATCTGCTGACCCCCCGCCGGACTGTCTATTCCCCTCATCTGGCTCTGTGTGACCAATCCTGCGTGTCCTTCTCCCAGTGCCCTCACGGATGACCCCAGCCTCATGGACACCGTGGTGGTTCTTGTCGGTTGGGTTCGCTGGCTGTTTCTTGTCTGAGTGTTTCCTGTGTGTCCCGAGCCTTGAGGGTGTGAACACTGCATGCGATAAAGGAGACGATCACAGCCGTGAGGGGGTTCCCGCCAGGAAGAGCCTCGGGTTTTGTGGAGGGAGGGTGTCAGGTGCAGGCTGGGTGTTGAGCTAGAGGGTAGAGTCCTCTGGGATTAGGGACAATCATCTTCAAAGAAGTGGAGACATTTAGTAGCCCGAGGCGGTGTATGGATTGAGTTCACGGGGGCAGAGAGGAGATGCAGGTCTCACGAGGCCCCAGGTACCGATGTCTGGGCAAAGCTCTGACTCACGCCTTCACTTCCAGGTCCTGGATAAGAATTAGCTCTGGGCTGGAAAACCCAGTCACAAGACCGTCACATTCACATCCGAGGGGCCCGGATCGTCCAAGTTGCAGTGACTCACTTTCCAGTGGTCTGGGTTCCCAGTTCAGCCTATTCCCTGTTAAAAGGAGGGTGGTGGTAGGAGCATTTTTCTCCTCCTTGGAAGACTTGACCCCTTTCCCTCGTTCATAGACCTGTCTAGTGGGATGCTCAAGATTGCCCCTTTCCCGGTGTGCTCAGGATGTCCAGGATTGCTCTCGTCTGTGGAGGTCAGCCTGAAGTCAGCCAGGTCGTCTGGGGAGCCTGCACTGCGCATGGTCTCACCTCCGGTGGTTCCCTCCTTGGTGAACTGCGTGGCCTCTGTCTCTCTGACCGTCTGCCTCTGTGTGGGAATGAGATTCTCCCTGTTTTCCTGTCTCCTGAGACACCTCTTAGAGATGCTCCGCCATGTTCCAATTTCTTAGACCTTTCACATGCACAGGGTTTTGCAGACACTGAGTATCATCTTAATGATATCCCTGAGGTGTAAGCGTTTTCAGGGATACTGAGTTCCTTGGAAAAAAATTAAATTTATGTTCAAGGTGGTTTTAGTGTTGGGTATTTTATTGTATTCTAATTCTTTAAAATTGAAAACTGTTCTGTAGGATTTAATTAATGGAATATTTATTTGGTGAGAACTCCCGCTATCATTGTTTATAAAAAAGAGTATTCTATATTTAATTACACGTGATTTTTGAGGCTTTATTAAATTCTACATTGTGTGGCTCAAGGGCACCAGTTTTGAAATTAGAGAGATGGAATGGAGCTCAGAGCTGGCAGGTGGTCTGGGCTGCAGCTCTATCCAAGTGAGACTGGGCCTCTGAAGGAGCAGATGTGACCGGAGATGCAAGCACCATGAGGTGATTGGACTGGTCGACATTTAACATCTGTTCCAGCCTTCAGATGAAGGTACTAGAGGTCTTCTCGCTCAACCAATTTAGTTTACAGATGGGGAGATTGAGGCCCAAAGAAATCTAGTGATTTGTCACATAGCATGCAAAGAGCAGAGCCACGACTCCAGTTCCGACTTGTCAGCCGTCTATGTGAAGGGTAGGACAAGGAGCTGGCACCCTAAGCCTCTTCTCACCTTCCGTCTGTCTGCATATTTTGTGTCCCGCTTCTGTTGGGCAAGTGCCCCCGGTAGCTTTCCATCCTGACTCGCAGGCTCTTCTTGTCTCGAGTCAGGGTGAATCCATGCTGCTGCTTCCAGCCACCTCAGGGGGCATCTGAAGTTGACCCAGAGCTAAATACAGGGTAATTTTGATGGCTAAGATATATCCCTATTGGCTCAAACTAATTATCCCACAACCTGAAGGCTTTCTCATCCTAGCTCACCCAGTTAATTCCTTCTTCTACCACACTAAATTATTCTATGTCTTCCTTGGGAAGCAGGTTAACATTATGGTTAAGGAAAAGATTTGGTAGCTCACAGACTTGGGTTCAGACCTTACCTTCGTTGCTTACTAATTATATCATCTTGAGCAATACTTTATTTCTTTAAGGCCCTGTTGTCTTGTCTAGATAAAGGGGGAATAATAATGACAGTGGCTGCCTCTTACAACTGTGAGGCATAAATGAGAAAGTCCAGGTGTCTAGGCCAGTATGCATATCCAGTAAATGTGACCCATTGCTATTTTGAGCTAGAGACGGCTATGTCCAGGGGCACATCAACTTAAGTCGCCCTTGCCCCTGTGTTTTCTCATGCTAATTTGAAAAGGTTTGCTCTTAAATGCTTAGGATGAGGGTCTTCCAAGCTATTCTTAAAAATTTTTAAATGAAAGTTAAGAGTTTGGGGACTTAAAGATTTGTGAGAACCAGTCCCTCCTCAGCTTCATCTTAGTCATTGCAAAAATCATTACATTTGTTCTCAAGCACAATCTCTCATCAACAAAGGGTCAATTTACTTTGTTATGGTAGAGCTTTGCTTTGATCGTACATCCTCTGCAGCTTCGCCCTCAATTCCAGGCCTTGCAAGGAAGTCTATATTCTGCACATCTAAACAGAGAACGTAATTCACCAGTGAGCATCTTGCTTTGAACATACGCAAGAGTTTTTCTCAAGGGTTTCAGATTTCCCAAACCCATGAAAACAGAAAAGCCCTAATTGGAACTGTAGGCAGATCCTTTCTGCTGACTTTGTAATGGTTTTCTGGCTTCGGAGATCCCTTTCCTCTATTTTCTTTTAGAGGTTTTCTCTCTTCGTGCTGATTTGCTTGGAAGGAGAGTTTGCACACGCGTGTGCCCCATTCTTGGATACGCAGGCGTGCTCAGCTGTGTGGTGGTGGGAATGCTGACGTGGGCTTTGCTCCTGTTCCTTCAAACAACAGTTGAGTTACTAATGATATGAAATAGATCATAAACAATTTCAGCTTTATTTATGTGGCTTTTTCTGCTTGGACTCAGTTGTTTTTTGGGTACCCAGTGCACAGGTCCTAGGAGATGATTTTATGTTGAATATTTTAGCTTTGTGAAGAAGTAAGTTTCCTGCCACAGTGAAAGGGCTTTGAGTCAGCAAGTTTGTAAAAGGACTTGTGAAGGAAGAAGGTGAATGAAGTGGTGTATAATAAGTTGATGACTCCTGAGTTTTTATGTATCTCCGCCGTTTAGTTATGAATTTCTATCAATTTAATAAGGTGATTCTTCATTGGTTGGATTGCCTAGAAAGAGTACAGGGGAATTTTGACTGTAAATAATTTGTGCACCTCCCTTCTCCCCAAAATTTGTGAGAAAAATGTATTTGCAAAGGCCCTCCATCAATATAAAATTAACTAAATTTGTTAATAACTGGCCTGTTTCCTTGTTTCTCATGAAAAGCATCGTATGTGAGGATTTACTCTGGTTTTTCTTTTTCTGTTTGTTGTTTGTTTTTTGCTTTATTTTATTAACTATACTAAAAAGGCCTCGTTATTTTAAAAAAATCTTAATTTCAAACTCACTTATGAGTGTGAAAATAAAAGACAGTCGAGCTTTCAGATAGTGTCATAGATCTGAGTTAAGCCAAGTGAACAAATTGTCCCCAAGATGAATTTCTAGCTGTACGTTTGCACACTCGAGTTTCCCAGGTCTCCTTTGAAAGCTGCTCTGCTTTAGAGCAAGTTCCGTGTTTCAAAATGATGCTCTTGTTCCTTTCTAGAAACAAGCCAATGACCTCGTGAGCACCCTGATGAAATGTACACCTCACTACATCCGCTGCATAAAACCCAACGAAACCAAGAAGCCCAAAGACTGGGAGGAAAGCAGGTATGGCGAAGACGCAGGCGGGCGGGCGAGGCCAGCGCGTGGCCCCAGCGCCTTTCTCCTCTGCTCCAGCTGGGCCTAAGGCAGGAGCAGTTTAAATTTGCCTTCAGATGTGTTTCATGCTTTTGTGTCTTAACTTTTTCAGGAAGACGCCTATATATATTTTTTCCTCCTCTTTGTTTTTTCCTAAAATGTTAGCGGTGCCATTCAGTTCAGAATTAGCCATTTATAATGTTGATCTTGGCTAATCTGGAAGCAGATGGGGAAAGAAAGGAAACCTGAATACCGCAGAGTCAGGATGGTTTTAGAATTAGTTCGAGGCTCTGTGTAGACATCCTTAGTGCACTCAGCTTCTCATCAGCCCCCATGGGATGTGGCCTAGAATGCTTCACTCAGGGCTCAGAGTCAAGATGGGAACTGCTGGTTAAAACCCATCTGTCATTTAGTTGCTCGTGTGGGTACAGGGGCTGTCGGTTCTGTAATCCTCTGAGGACTGTGCTGGTGAGCAGAGTTCTCTCTAGGAGGGAACAAGCCAGAGGGAGCCGTGTGGTACATACATAAGCATACAGTGAGCCCTCCCTCCCTGGCTTCTGAGGAACCCTGCATCGCTGTTCGCCCTACCGCTGGCATTCAGGGGTGTGTCCTCTGCAGTATGGAATGGAATGAGTAGGAAAATGTTAAGATGTTGACTACACGATATAGTTTTTGTATCCAGCTGGGGAAACCCTGCCATCCCTGGGAACATGGGAAGCAGAGCTGGAGAGAGACCTTGTGGGTGACTCAACTAGAGAGAGGAGCCCTGCCACTGTCACCAGATAATCAGGTCCCAGCACATGGGCATACTGGAATGACTGTCTTTCTTCCTTTTCTCTCTTGGAGAAAAGTAGACTCTTCTAAGTATGAAGTGACTTGATCAAGGTTAAACTCCAGTGGGAAGACCAGGGTTGAAATAGCTGCTCATTACCCGCTCTGAGAGACAAGGATGGGTCCATTTCCCATCCTACCAGCAAGACCTTTCTAACCCATGACGGGCAGATAATGCTCGATCCTTTACAAGGAGGAAAAAAGAAACGGTAAGGTGAGTGCTCGAGCTCGAGCATTCGCTGTTGGCAAGTCCTCCTTTTTATTTTCACACTTTATGGTGCAGACTAACTCTGTTTTCTCACCGTGAAGTGCTGCTCTGGGGTGTAGCATCCTTCCATTGGGTCAGCACACCACACGGTGCTCTGAATAGTCTCATCCAGAGATGCATGTTCCTGAAGCATCTTTTCTATTGAATTGCTGAAAATTTTCAGTGTGAGGTAATCTAAGGTTCCTTGTGCAATATTATTATCCCCTGATGATATTCAGGCTCTGATGAGGAACCCGCTCCTCCGAGGTCATCAGCCCACCTTTGGATGCTTCCTGCCATTAGCAGGACCCTCAGAATCGGCCATAAGCATGATTCTGAGGACTTCCCATGTGACAGCTCTCATGTTCAAGGCAGTCACCACCTTTCCCTGCGAACCTTCTCTTCCTCGGGCTCCTTGCTCTCACTTCCTCCAGCCGTTCCTCTGAAGAAGCTGGACGTGGAATCCGACCCATCTTGGTCGTTCCCCTGAATGTGCTTAATGTGCCCTCTGCTCTTCTGAAATGTATCGCTCACTCTCTCCTTTGATGTCAAGAGGGTAGCAGATAGAAAACATCTGAGGTTTTTTGCCTTCCTACACTAGTTCTCAGACTTGAACGTGTATTATAATATCCACTGGAAGGCTTATTACTGGTCCCCATGCCCAGAGTTTCTGAGTCCGTGGGCCTGGAGTCAGGGCTCAGGGATGTACAGTCTTAAGAAGCTCTCAGGTGATGCTAGTGATGATGGTCTGGGCCTCGTACTTGGAGAACAGCTGATCTGGAGCAAAGGGCTGGACTGGGGGTTGGAAGAACTGCATCCTGTGCTGGCCTGTCCCTGACCACTTTGAGTGAGATGCTTAATCTCCTCAGTCCTCAGTTTTTTTCTCTTTAAGCTAGGAGGGTCAGTCCAGAGTGGGACTCTTTCAGTCTGACAGAATGAACTCTCCCAGATCTGCTCCCCCGCGTCTGTCAGCCTGCCTCTGCCTGTGTCTACGTCACTCCCATCCTCACGCCTCACACGCCACCCCCACACCTCGTGCGTGTCTACACACAGGGGGGGCTTCAGGACGGCAGAACAGAAGGGTGCGGAGCTCACCCTCTCCCACAAATGCATCCACGTGTGGAACAGTTTTCAGAGAATACCTACTGAACTCGGGCAGAAGATCTCATACATTTGAAGCTACAAGGAAGGTCACTACTTAACCTGGTAGGATGGGAGGGAAGAAAAAGAATCGGGAGGAGACCTGCAGCTTGGGGATGCAGCACCCTGGGAAGCCCCTTCAACAGTGGGGAGATCAGCTGAGACAGGGAGCTTCAGAGGCTCGGAGGAGAGTGTAGCAGCCGCTTTGTGGCAGACACAACAGAGAGAGACCGGCACAGAGGGTCCGTGCAGTGCCCAGTTCGAGATGCAAGCCTGCTCTGCATGCCCGGACTGGGTGCTGAAGCTCTCAGTCGTCAGAGGACAGACCTGGGGAGAGGGCTGGGGTTGGCTGCTCCAAGACAACCTGCAGGGACTGGAGTGGGCTACAGGCTGAAGCTGGGATTGTATGCAGGATGGAGCTTGGTAGGTCCACCATAGGAGCCCCGTTGTTAACGTGCTCTCACGAAGGGAGGGACAGGACACCCTCATAGCTGTCTCCTCGGCTTGCTCTGGAAGGGCGCAATTGCCAGCAGGTTACCCCCGGGCAGAGGTGGGGCTGAATCCTGAGCCCCTTTCAGTCCTGCCCCAAGCAGCTTTGTCAGATTTACACTACTGGTGCCTTTGCAAAGTCAGTGCCTGCAGGCCATCTGAGCAGAATGCTGGTGTGCAGAGGCGGGGCTGGGGCCTGGGGGGACCCTGTAGCCCATGGGGGATCCAGGTACACGACCACGCGTGACTACGTCAGGTCATGGGGCCAGACTTCAGCGCATTTGTCCCGGTGGCTGTGTGAGCATAGCACCCAAGGGACACCTGGGCAGACTGCGGGCACTCCCACGCTGGGGCGGGGCCGAGGGTGGCGCCATCAGCACTTGGAGCCCACACAGCGCATGGCAGGCGACACCACGGAGGGCACTTCCCAGTGGGCAGCTCATGCAGAGGAATGCTCAGTGGTCCTTCTCCCAGCAGAAGTGCTCCCGTCCCACCTACCACACACCGCAGCTCAGAAACAGATCCGGGGGCTTCTATTCCAACAGCCGGGGAACAGACATGGCCCCGGACACGGCTGTGATAACCGCAGAACAAAGAGGACGCCCCCCGCTCAACCTCCAGAGCAGGCTCTGCTCACCGCGCCACCAACCACATCCCCATCAAGGGGGATGCCAGCACACAGGGGGGAAAGACGTGGCCGCCATCCACACTAAAAACAGTCCTTGCAACAAAAATATTCTATGCACACAGGCTACACAAGCATGCTCCCTTATAAAAACAGCCCTTCAAGACCACAGTAGATAAATGTTACTCCTCAATTCACAAAGTCAGAGAAATAGAAGTAAAATGAAGAAGCAGAGACACCACTCCCAATTAAAAGAACAGGAAAAGTCCCCTGAAAGAATGAACAAAGAAATAGACCTGGACAGTCTAGCAGAACTTGAGTTCAAAAAGGAGATAATTAAAATGCTGAAGGGATTAAGAGAGGCTACCGATAGGAGGGCAGATCACTGTAAAAGGGAACTAGAAACTATAAAGAGGAGCCAATTAAAATCAGAAAACTCAATCTCAGCGATGAAAGCTGAGCTAAGGGCAATAAATAGCAGACTAAATAATGCAGAAGAACGAATACGTGATCTGGAAGACAGAATGATGGAAGTCATCCAGTCAGAACAGCAGGCAGAAAAGCAAATGGGAAAAAAAATGAAAGCAAGACAAGAGACTTATGGGTTAATATAAAAATCATGGCAATCTGTGTAGAGTAGGGGCCCCAGAAGGAGAAGAAAAAGAAAAGGGGATCAAAAACGTATTTAAAGAAATTATGGGTGAAACCTTCACACACAGTAGAAGGGTGGTGTCAGAGGCAACCTCAGAAATAAATTGTGAGTCTTGGAAGCAGAGGTATTGCTAAGGGGTGCTTCAGCCCGCCCTTCCCCCTACTGCAACCTCTATCCAGTTTCCCTTCCCAGCAAACAGAGTCATGAATGAAAACATCTTTTCTCCCTCCAAATGCAGTACTTCCCTGGCACCGTCTCCCCTACCCACATAGACAGCTCTGCGGAAAACCACTCTAATGGAGAACTCTTGAAAAAGCTACTGGTTGGAAATTCTTCAACCCTGATGCTACCTTCTCGTAAAATCCAAATTGATTCGTTGGAATATCAGAAAACGGAGAGACTAAGATAGTGGTGCATTTACTCAGCCAATTTTCATTGAATTTCCCCCATGATGGTTGGTTTGTGTTTTTGTTTTTTTTTTTTAAATAATCATATCCCTTATTTGAATTGCAGTAAGAACTTCCTAACATACATTCCTGTAAACTGGTTTTGCAAAGTCTAAGGTATTCGTTGGTCAAGTGTTGATTTCTGTTTCCAGTAGGATGGCTTCCTGGGATCTGTCCCCTCATCCCGTTCAGGTTTACTGTGTGACAGATTGTCTCACTTCATCCCGGAGTGTGCAGCCTGGGGGTCCAGGAAAGGACAGTGTGCTTTGTTAGCGGGGATTACATGGTCAGTTGAAGTTCTTGGAGGACAGGGTTACTCATTCTGCAAATTTATGGGATGTGGTTAATTTTTCTTTTCCTTTGGAAAATGTGTTTTTGTTTGGCTTTGGCAAAGTTGCCTGACCTGGATTCTGAATTACTGCCCTAGCCGAGTTCTCAGACCTTGACCTGCTTGTGTTAATGGCTGAGGACAGTCTTGAAAGAGGACCTCCTCCCGGGGGGAGGAGAAGACACAACCAGGGAACAGCGGACATTGCCAGCCTGGCAATGTTTACTGAGGAGGTGACAGTGCTCCAAGAAGATGCAAAAATCATGAAAATTTAAATGTAACAGAATTTGTTGAATTGATAGTCCTGTTGACAAAAATTTCTATGAGAAGATTTCCTAATGATGGAAATTAGAATGAATGAAACAGTGTTTTAACATGAGGCATATTGTTTTCCATGTGATTCATGAGAAAGGAATGTTTCTTCTTGAATCAGTGGGTGATGTATTCTCTGCCTCAAAAGCTTGGGGTGAAGCCAGTATTTATGAAAAATACTTAAAGTGAGCAAATATCTCTAATTGGCAACCTCACGTGTGTTTTTCTTCGTATAGAGAAAGGGCTGGTGGTGAGTTTTGGATTTGGAGGATGAGAGAAAGGAAAATTAATTCTTCTCCTGGATCAGATTTCTCCCCCTTTAGTTAATTGGATTTGTGTCACTAATCAAATGTGGTTATTAATATTAATTCTCTATATAAAGATTTTTTAGGTTGATTGTCTTGAAAGGGCTGGCATTTCTGGATGCTGGTTCAATGGAGACCAGTTGGAATTGAACTTTTTAAACGTTCCTCGCTGTGTGACCTCGTCATTCCCAGGGCAAGCAAGGCTTCATTCCCCCACCCCACCCCACACACGGGCCTTTCCCATCTTTGTACCTTTGCTTTCACTGCCTCCCTGGTGAATTCAAGTCATCCTTCCAGGCCCAGGCACATGTCACCACTTCTGAGAAATCCTCTCGTGATGAAAAATCCATTTTCCCCCCTCTTCTTCTATCCTGGTTTATTATTGTAGCTGTGAGTGTATTAGAATAATAGCCACTATATGTTGCTGATGCCGGGAGCTGGCTGCGTGCTTTACGTGGAGTGTCCCCAGCTTGAAGAAATAACTAATATCACTATCCCCATTTTAAAGCAGCGGAAACTGAGGCTGGGAGAGGTTTCATGGTGGCAGAGCCAGGGGTGCCCCTGGAACCCAGCCCCAGCACCCGGCTCTTGACTGCTGTGCTGTCTGCGGGGTTTTCAGCAGGAACCTTTTCCGGACCCCCCAGCACCTTGCAGAGCGGGGTGCAGAGCAGCACGTGGTGGGCGTCGGCAGGTGCAGGGCTTGGTTGGAAGTGAGGGTGTTCACGAGGGCCTTGCTGGGAAGACAGCTGTGGGGAACCTACATGGAGGTGTAGAGGGTGCTGACTGCCTCTCCAGCACGGCAGATCCACGAGGGGCCTGTTCTCTCAACCCCATCATCACTGCAGTTGCCCCTGAATGTACTGGGGAGCTGCCTCCCTGCCTCAGCACGGTTCTGACATCTCACCTTCAGAAGAGAGAGGAAGTCTACTTTTTATTTCTCATTTTCCTCAAATACTGTTTCCAAGTGTCTGTATTCAAACAGCCTGCGTAGTACGCAGCAGAGGCCCTGTTTATCTCCCCGGAGTGGACGGTCGGAAGCCACGGTCCAGGATCTGTCACTTGCTTTCAGAACTCTGGGCTTCTCAGCAAGAAGTGGGTTTTCCCAACTCACATGTCCATGCACCACCCCAGACGGACCTGCCCTCCTAAACCAGAACCTCAGCCTAGTGCTGCCCTGCATCCATTCTCCAAAATACACGGCCAGTTCTTTATTATTATAAAAACCAATGAAAACTGTAATTTGTATATATATTTTGCACATTTTTTAACTTAGACATTTGAAACTAGTTGGTTTTGTTTTTTTTTTGATAGGTACTGAGCTAATTCCTTTCTTTCTTTTTTTTTTTTTTTTTGATTAACATAGTTTACGATGTTGTGTGAAACTAGTAGTTTTACATGCTTTTTCTCACCTTGTATTTGAAAAGTCTACAGGTGTAATCTCATTCGGTTGAGAATGACTATTCAACTCCAGGTTGATAACAAAAAATTTAAAGTCTTTTCCTTTAGTCTGTTGGAAAACCGATATTTTTGTTCATAATCCAAGTGATAGGTAGATGGCTTTTTGTTTCACTGTTTTTTTAAATAGATAATGTTAAGTCTCTTCTGTAATTACTGTATTTCATAATCAAATATTTTTATATTAGTATTCTACAAGCTCAGAGTCAGCTCAGACTCTGAACACTGTAAATGGTAGTCTTTTTTAATATGTTTCCTTGCAGTGTGGGATTGGGAGTTTGGGGGGGGACGGTGGGTAGGAGAGTGGGGTGAAGAGAGGATCCGATAACATCCTGGCTCCATTCTCTCCTTCACAGGGTAAAGCATCAAGTCGAATACCTGGGTCTGAAAGAAAACATTCGCGTGAGGAGAGCTGGTTACGCCTATCGGCGCGTCTTCCAAAAATTCCTACAGAGGTAATGAACTGGTGACTCAGGACTTCTGTTTTAAACAGGTTTATCGAGATAATAATTCACATATCATACAATTCACCCATTTAAAGTATGTAATTCATTGGTTCTTAATATATTCATAGACTTCTGCATCCATCACTATGATTAATCTTAGAACATTTTCATCAGTCCAAAAAGAAATCCTATTCCCTAATCATCAGCCTCCTCCCCGGCCCCTTGCCCGAAGCACACACTTCTTTCTGTCTCTATAGATTTGCCTGTGCTGGGCATTGCATATAAATCGAATCATATATGTCTTTTGTTCCTGGCTTCTTTCACTTTGTATGTTGTCAACAGTCATCCTGTAGCATATACCTACCCATCGCCAAATAATATTCCATTGCACCGCTATTCCGCTATTCCACATTTTACTTGCTCATTCATCGGCTGATAGACATCACATTTGGCTATTATGAACAGCGAATAATGCTGCTACCAGCGTTTACGTGCACATTTTTTATGCGGGTGTATGTTTTTATTTCTCTTGCGAACATAGCTAAAAATGGAATTGTGGGGTCAAATGGTAACTCTGTTTAACCTTTTTCATGAATGAACTGCAGGATTGTTTTACAAAGTAGCTGTATTTTTTACCTCCCCGCTAACAGTGTTTGAGGGCTCGGATTTATCTGCATCCTTGGCAACGTTTGTTACTGTCTGACTTTCTGGTTCTAGCCATCCTGGTGGGTATGAAGTGGTATCTTACTGGGCTTTTGGTTTGCACTTCCCTGTTGGGAAATGATGTTGAGGACCTTTTCATGTGCTTATTGACCATTTGATAAATGTCTGTTTCAGTCCTTTGACCATTTTAAAATTATTTATCTTTTTAGTATTAACTGATCATTCTTTTTAGCATCACTTATTATAAATAAATCAGTAGCCTCAAGTATTTTATCTGTGTAGAGTGACACATACATTCAGAAATTCATGGTAATTGTGACTTGGGAGGGACTGAGATTTAACTTGACTGAGCAGATTAATAATATCAAGGCAATTTCAGGAACATAACCTACTTAAGAAAACATGTTTAAGTATTTAACCTCCCATTTTTTGTATCGCCCATATATAAATTTAAACTGCCTTGTGTATGGTTCCATTAAAGTGCACTTGGCAGAACTTATACATAAATTCTTCTTTTTTTGTGCTCCTTTTTTTGAAAAGGATAAAACTTAGTGTCCTTAAAATATTATGTAACTCTGACTTCTCTAATGATTCTAAATTAGTGGAGGTCCACTGATTTCCTACACCTGTTTAATTTCCTTTATGAAAGAAGGGAGGCATAGTATTTTAATCAGAAAATAATTATGTCTTCCTGGTCAATGATACAGGAGCAAGATGTAAGAAAAAAATTTTTTTAATTCAAATTTTATGTAACAAAGAGGTGGTAGGATGGAGAAGAGCTTAGTTACTGTCTTTGAAATCCAGTACTTTTAATAAAGTCGTTTTCCCTTTGGGGATGGTGTTCTGCCATAAGCCTGGGGTGGCTGACCTACCGATCATCCACTTGGGTCATCCTATGTGCAAGGTCATTGATGTGGAAGGTCAGGAGAGGGCTAACAGAAGGACAGATCGTTCCATACGATAAAGCTTCATTGATTCTGTCCCCTGCATTCAAGATTGCTGATAATTTTGGAGGTGGATCAGACTAGGAATAAAACTCCCCCTCATGGCTCTCTGGATTAAAGGGACCACTACACCTCTACCGTAAGCAGAGCCGTATGAAAAGAAGTCTTAAGGAAGGTGAGAAAATAGATTGGGAGAGCTCTTGGATCACTCTAGCAGCATCCATTTGCTGGCAAACAACTGAGATGTTAATTATCAAAGATTTGGCACTTCTTTAAACAGATGGGTAGCACTAGCTCCGAGCAGGATTTCTCAACCTCAGCTATTGATATTTCGGGCTGGATGAGTCTTCGTTGTGGGGGCGGTCCTATGCGTTGTAGGAATGTAGCAATCTCCTTGGCTTCTACCCACTAGACGCCAGTAGCGCCACCCCCCTCATCCCATCCCCCACCCCGCCTTCCCCCAGTTTTTACACCCAAACCTGTATCCAAACATTGCCTAATGTCCCCGGCAGGGGGCAAAGCCAACTGAGTACCATGGCTTAGATCATCATTACAGTTTTTGCAAAACTGCATTTCTTTGAAAATACTCATTTTTAATTAAGAGGGGAAAAAATTAAATACAGAAAATAGTGAACAAGAAGTATGTCCTCCATCTTTCTCTGATTTAGAAAGGTCTGCCCTCAACAATTCCAAAACAGTTTTATCCTCTTTCAGTATTTTTTCTGCACTTAAAAACTCTAGCTGATTCTTGCAGATTCTCTCCAATCAGCATTACTATTGAAAACAGATCAGATTCTTTTTAATCTAATGTTGATTTTTTTTCCTTTTTTTTTTTTTTTTTTTTTTTGAGAAACCAATTCTAGTAGACCTCCTGCCTTCCATATTATTTAAAAAGAAGCCAACAGACCTGACTTCCATCAGTGGTGCTGTGAGCTCCACTGCACGGGGCAGAGCAAGAAGTCCACACTCTCCTCCCCTGGCAGGAATGTCTGGGATCCCCTGAGTGGGCTGTTACTTGTTTGCAGCAGCTCCTTAAATGAGCTACAAAATGACCTGGTTGTAAGATCCAGATCTCTCTCAGTGCCGTGGTAGTTGCATGGCTCTGCATGGCTCCATGTGTGCTGCTTCCTTTTGCAGCGTTCACAGAGTAAGCGTTTAGTGAATGTTATGCCCTTTGAGTTGAGGAACTTTCTCTGAAATGGTTCTATCCTTGGATGCCTCCCTTCTTAGCTCTCCTGCTGCAGGCTTTTCCATTCAGAAGAGACAAGTGGGCAGCCTTATCTTATGAAAAGCTGGCCCTTTGATGTCATACTTCTTTTGATTTGAGAATACTGGGAAGATAATAAAAAAGTGTAGAAGAAATGTTAGTTTTTCAGTAGAATGTACCTGTTTATTTTCCTCCTCAAAAATGGCTAGCAGGCCATAGACCTGTCAATGAGCAAGGACTGTCTGTCCAGAGACTGCCATTTTCCGTAAGGTATATGAGTGCGGGATCCTGGCCCGTGAAGAATTTGTCCAGAGTCTGCCCCTGACTGTCGCATTCTGTGACTCCCTGTGAGTAATTGAATCATCTCACACCTTTATTCTCTCCATGGCTGAGAGAAAAGGCTTTGTTTATAAAGTTGCTTTCTAGGTGCCCACAGAAAGACTGACCAGTGAGAAAGTAACAACCTTACGGAAGAAGCTGCATTACTACCCAGCACAGCTGTCCACATGTGCGTGTGTCACACACCCCTCCCTGGGAAGGAAGCCCACAGGTCTAACAGAGCGGTGGTTCAGGCACTATGTAGAGCTTAGAAAACAGTTTCTGAGTGTGTCCATTTCCTCTCTGAAAAATTCTTTATATGGGTCAAAACCATCCCTCTTAACTGAGAATTGGAGATTAAAAGTTATAAGATGCTCGAGTGTCTCCCGCAATGGACCATGTGCCCTGGAAATAAATCCTGCACTACTTAAGCAGTAGAAGGAAGACCCCTTATTCACTACCTACCTAATACAACTTTCGTCCCTTCAGAAAGTGTTAAAAAAAAAAAAAACCTGGTAGAAATGGCAGCCTCAGGGTGGGGGGAGGGTATAGCTCGGTGGCAGAGTGCATGCCTAGCGTGCACAAGGCCCTGGGTTAGATCGATCCCCAGTACGTGTGTCACACCCAGCACAGCGCCTGATGCGGGGAGCGCCCCGTCACGCTGGAGCCGTCAGTGTCAGTGCTCGCCGCTGCGTGCCTGGCATTGGGTGAGGTGCCCAGTGTGCAGGGTGGGCCGCACAGAGGCAGTGCCCACCCGCGTAGTGCTTGTCCTCAGGGAGGTGACATAAAGGAACCAAATGAGCGCAGATTGACTGTAATTGCAAATTATGATACATGCACTGAGGGAAAAATGTTATTTTCTATCAGAGGAAACTAGCAAGGGGCCAGTTTTTGCTTGAGTCATCCACAAAGGCCCCTTTGGAAGTGTCACGGAAGGGAGCCCCTGAGTAGGAGCCAGCCACGTGAGGAGTTTGGAGAACGGCACGGGCCAAGGCTCTGAGGGAAAGCGCTGTGTGTGTGAACGAAGAAGAGGCCGTCCTCCCGGGGACAAGCGGAGCCGGAGAAGGGCAGAGAGACGGGATTGGAGAACAGCCAAGGGCCAGGCCACCAGGGCCTCCAGATGCACAGAATCCCAAAGAGGAGACTCCATAGTAATAATAGAAGCTGCTCAGGGGGAGCTTTAGAAAACTCTGCATTGACTGCAAAGTGCTCCCAAGAAATGCAGGGAAACCAGTATTGAGAAAAGACTGTGATTTTGCCCAAAGAGTGTCATTGGCGACCTTCAGCAGTGCTATTTTTGGACAGTGGTAGAAAGAAAAAGCAGATTTTCTCCAGGGCGTTAGCATGGAAACGGATAAGGAAGGAGTGGGAGGCAGCTCTGAAATGGGCATCCCAGACCCGGTGGATTTTGGCAGCTGTCAAGGTCCGTCCCTAAGCCTGGGGAGGGAGGTGAGTGGCGGGCCTGGACCCCAGCAGCACCAGGTGCCTTTGGGGGGCAATCCAGTCTGAGCCTGCTCCCTCTCTCCCTTGTCATCCTCACAGGTACGCCATCCTGACCAAAGACACCTGGCCCTCGTGGAGAGGGGAGGAGAAGCAAGGTGTTCTCCACCTGCTGCAGTCCGTCAATGTGGACAGTGACCAGTTCCAGCTTGGGAGGAGCAAAGTCTTCATCAAAGCCCCCGAGTCCGTGAGTTTCCTCAGGGCCACCCCTGTCCCTGCAGCCCCTGGCCGGCCCCCTCCGCACAGCGCGGCTGCTGCTTTTCCTCATCCTTCAGTTCATGCCTTAAATGTCACCTCCTCATAGCAGGCTTCCCTCTGTCCCCATTCCCCACACCCCAGTGCCCTCAAAGCCCTCAGGGTGGATAAAAAGCTGTCATCGTAAAATGTGTTCTTTTCTTACTGTGTCTCTCCCATTCTAGGTGGTCATCTCCTTGAGTCTGTTTTCTGTGCCTTTGTATACTTAGAGCCTCGTAGGGAAAGTGGCTCGTGGGAGGTGCCTGGTAGTTATTTTTAGCATCCAGTAGTGTCTTAAGTGAAAAGGTCCTTCTTTGCCCACAAAGGAGGCTTGGGTGAACCTTCATCCTCCCTTGGGTGACACCAAACAGGTCGTGTCACAGAGGCTCAGGCTTCCTCCCTAAAGGAGACGCAGAGCCCGGGAGTGAGAATTCCCAGGACTGTGTCTTGAAGACCGTGGAGGAGCCTGGAAGGCGCTTGGAGGAAACCAGGAGGTAGAAGGGGCCGTTCTTAGGCTTAGAGAACATTTACCAGGAAGGAATCTGCACATAGACGGCTTACAATTCACAGACTTATCAGACCTCCACGGATTAATCGAGAGGAACTTAATTTTTCCTAATGAGGGTGTGGTCCCTGTGAGCCTCATGAGCGCCCACAGGAAGTTCTCAGCTGAGCGGGACCCCTCCACCGCCCCTCAGTTCTTCTGCCCCGTTAGGTCTGGGGCTGTGGAATGAAGGCTCTGCTTCCTGAGTTAGAGAAACTGCTGGAACTAACCAAGCACAGACATCACCCTTTCTGAGGTTCTTGTAACAATCACAAGACTCCATGTCAAGGGTCTGTGGTGAATTTGGCAAAATTAGTCACCGTATCCAGGGAAAATACCACGAGAACTTGCAATGTTGGCACAAGAGAAACACTAGATGGGAGTTTTCTCCCCTAGAATGGACCCCGGGGCTGCCAGCCTCCCGGCTCACCCGATCAGCCCGAGACTCAGAGATGTTGATGGCTGTCACTGAATGGCTTTGTGAACCACCAAGGTTGTTAAATAAATAAGTGGCCCACATCAATAGAACCCGTTTATGAAAAGTTTGCGGTAGCATTTTCCACCCCGAGTTATTTGTAGCTTCACAGCAATTTCGTTTCCAAATATAAAATGAAAATGTTGTGTCATACCCCATTAAGCAACCCACAGAACAGCTCCTGTTCTTTCTAAAACGGGATGGAGTGATGTCTCGGTACAATGGAGAACTCTGTTGTCGTATGCCCGCTTTTACTTTTTCAACTTGCTAAATTTTCACATAGAGCAGCCTTGATATTTTTCATGCTTGTGTGTGTGTGTGTGTGTGTGTGTGTGTGATTCAGTTGAGCTTTGGGATTTTACTTCCAAAATCAAGAATTTTTTTTTCCCCCGTGTCTTCCTCCCACTTGCTTTTTTACCATCTACTTGAGTTTCCTCTCCCCCATCTTTTTAAATAGGCACACACACACATACACACACACATCTCCCGCCCCGCTGTCACTACTCTCTCCCCTCCCCCGTCACTCATCCCTCCACACCTAGCCCTGACATTGCAAATACATTCACCAAAAAAACTGGTTTTTAAAAATTCACCTTGTGGTTTTTGCCTTGACTTTTGTAGTAAATGTGCTAAATATACAAAATAATCCACCGGCTTTAAGAATCCGCATCAGACATCAGGCACCTAAGGGTTTGGTTTTGTTTATTGGTTACATCTGTCTGTGATTTTTGCTTTTTTTTTTCCCCTTCTCTCTCTTTTTTTTCTTGAACCTCCCTGATTTCTAATCCCTATGGCTTTTGGAAATAACCTGAAACCCAGATAATCTTTCAAATTGTCTATAGGAAGTCAGGGGTTGGTTGCCTCTTCATGCTGCCTGAGTCACAAGTGTATTTTCTGTGACACTCCCAAAATAGTTCTGGGAAGAAGAAGAAAACAAGACTTACTCAGAAACCCAGCACACGAGATAAGAAACACCAACGAATAATCTTCCAGGCGACAGCAGGGCTCGGATTTTAAACATTCTGTCCAGTTGTTAAAACCCTTTTGTTCCTTGTGCCTGCTGTGTATGGCTCTGAAGGCTGTGCAATGACGTGCCGCTCCCGTGGTGTTGGTATTTCGAGTCTGAGGTGTTTTGACACGGCTGGGGCTGTGAGAAGAAGAAGCTGAGTGTCAGGAGGAGACAGATGTGGCTCCTGGGTGCGGATCCAGATAAACAGAAAGATAATCAGGCCCAGCTACCTTCAGACCAAACTCACCTGTTTACTCCTGGAACGTTTTTTACAATGACATTCATCGTTGCTGCTTTGGGTTTTTATCGGTCCATTTTATTTCTGTTCTTAGAGAGTCTTGTAAACCACTTCCTAGGTGTTTCCTACCATTTTACAAGTTGATCAGATGCAGGTTTACAGGGAAAAACTTGTCTGTTACATTGATGGAGAGTCTGGCAGAGCCAGAAAGACCTTGGTTCCCGTTCCATCCCCGCTCTGGTCTTAGTTCCAACGTACTCACCTGTAAAATGGAGAGGACAAGTAAGTGGCTCGTGTAGCTGTTGAGTGGGTGAAAGCAACGCATATAAAGCGTCTAGGATGATTCTGGACCCATAACGGGCCCTCGGGACCTTTCGGCTATTTGCCGTCATCTTCATTATCCCAGAGCTTTGTCGAGCGGGGTGCAGTGGTCAGCATTCATTGTTAAGACGGCCCGAATCTCAGGACCTGCCAGGGTCTGATGTGGGCCCTTAACCGGAGCAGTCTCAGCCCCTGCCAGTGAATCCCAGTCCTGACTAGCCCCTCTGAGGTCCAGCTCCAACCACCAGTTAGTATCCTCTGCCCCAGTGACTCTGGGGAGATCCCCATGAGGCAGGAAGCCTGTCCTTTCATGGAACTGAAAGTAGGCCGGCCCTCTTTCCACAGCAGCAGTGAGCACCAGCCTCCGCCAGCTCATTTGACGTAGCCACTGAATACCTTCTTTGGATCAAGGTGGGAAATAAGTGGCTAAGTGTTGAATCACTCATTTTGTTCTCACTGAGGTTATGAGCTGAATACACTTGCATCCAGCTACTTTCCACTATGCTTTTTTTTAAATGAAAAGTTATAGTAATCATAAACAACATGGTCTAGTAACCATTTTTTTCACATTTGTTCACAAGTCTAAGAAGCTGCTTCCTGCTCTGTCCTTGGCTAAAGTGAACGTCCCTGAAGTAACCCCAAAAAAGTGATGCTCAGGTCCTGCAAATTAGCTCACGTTTGTCTCCTCTACGTTCACAGCTCTTTCTTCTAGAAGAAATGAGAGAGAGAAAGTATGATGGATATGCTCGAGTGATCCAGAAATCCTGGAGGAAGTTCGTGGCCCGGAAGAAATACGTCCAAATGAGAGAAGAGGGTATCGTAGTCATTCTGTTTCATACGTTTACCAAATCACAAGAATGCTTCCACGCTAGGATGAGGTTACAAGTTCATTTTACTTTGTGTATGATGTCGTGTGTGGAAGGAAACCGTGTTTTCACTGAGAGTTTCTGTGTCTTTTCCACGCTGAGCGTGTTCATCCTTTCCCTGGGGGACTGACCCTTCTCCCTTCTCTGCCCCTTTGGGAATTGCAGCCTCAGACCTCCTGTTGAACAAGAAGGAGAGAAGGAGAAACAGCATTAACAGGAACTTCATCGGGGACTACATCGGGATGGAGGAGCACCCGGAACTCCAGCAGTTTGTGGGCAAGAGGGAGAAGATCGATTTTGCAGACACGGTGACCAAGTATGACCGGAGGTTCAAGGTACATGCTGACTGGCCTCCCCTGAGGGTCTCCAAACAGATTCCTTCAGTTTAAAATAACTCATAATTTTTGCTTTTCTGATTACCAAAACGGAACATGTTCATTGTAGAAAAAAATTTTTAAATGCAGAGAAGCCACAAGAAAAATAGCCACTTGTATCCAGAAATAGTCACCATTAACATTTTGTGTGTTCCCTTTACAACTTTTTTATGCAGACGTACGTTGGTCTATTCAGTTTTACAGACATGAGATCTACTTAGTACATGCTGGTCCATGTCCTGGGTGGTTTCTTAAAATCTGCCAAGGAGAACTTACTTTATTACTAGGTGTGTCGATATAAATTATTTTGTTTAGTTGCGTAGTATCCCATTCACCAGTCACTTCACTATTTTTTCTAACCAAATTCTCATTAATCTGTTCTTAGTGGGGTTTTTTTTTTTCTATCATAAATCAAAGGATGCAGTAAGCATCCTTTTATGTGTCATTGTGCATTTGTTTACTAATGCTTTTAGGATAAATTGATAGGAGTGGAATCATTGGGTCACAAGATTCCAGAATATCAAGGAAGTGTTCTTACCCATCTTCCCTGAGTGAATGACTAAGCAGGGCTTTAACATAGCCCCTGCGGGACAGCTGATTTTTTTTTTTTTTTTAACCTCTTCTCTTAGACACTTTCTTTTACCTGATAAAGTAGTGAAATCTGAAGCCACCAATAGCTTATGGACCCATTCAGAGGTTTTTTGTGTGTGTTCTTTCTTGTTTTTTTGGTCAGGGGAAAAAAAAAACATAACGATAAATAAGAACATTAACTTAACAAGAAGGATGATGTTGTCCTGCCGAAACCAAATCATTTTTTTTTTAACAGCCTGAGTATGGTGCCAGCTGGTCTGGTGGCGGATGTGAATGCGAACATGAGTGCTTAAGTCTCTCAGCGGTGTTTGGGTGTAACACAGTCTGTTGATGTAAGATTTTTAAAGGCTATCATTGAAATGAAAATGTATCAATTTTAAAAAGCGAAAATGTCATGGACTCACGAAAATTGTAAATGCAGACACTGGAGGGATCCCGGTGTGAGAAACGTTCTGTAGCAGACCGTTCATTTGTAGGGTCACCGTGTGTGTTGGTTTGTCCAGAACTGTCTCTTTACACCCGTCATCCTGGTAACTTGGGCGGATCCTTATGAATCCGCCTTGTTTGTGAGTCAGAGAGTCAAATACCAGCAGTTTAATGTATATATATCAACCTAATAATCATTTCACAGTGTCCCCGTTTGCTCTCGAGGGACCTGGTTGGATGATGCATGGAATGACCGGCCATCCGGTGGCCGTGAAAATTTGCTCCCTAAGGAGCTGCCTTCACCTGATAACAAGGGCCCTCCGTGCGGACTGTTGTCACTTTGACACGTCTGACTGTTACCGGGTAAAGGGAAATAGGAATTACCTCGGTTCTTGGCCACTTGAAAAAAAAAGAAGTTTTAACGAGAGACAGAAAGCATGACATAAGCAAGATTTTTATTCTTGAAGTAAAAAGGTAGTGAAAGATAGTGCACTTCCGAGAACTGGGAGCGGGCCATCCAGGGGAGGAAGAAAGGCACTGCGCCTTTATTTTTCCCGTGTCTACATCCTAGCTTAGGGGCGTTTTCGTGATTGATTGATTGATTGATTGATGTGAGGCTCAAGTTCCCTGTGCTCAGGCTGATTGAAAACCCGGGTTCCCTGCGCTCTGGCACGCCCGTCCCCTTTGGGGCAGGCTCATTGGGTCACGTTACGCCGGGGCCTCCTCTTACGCGCAGCTGCAGCGTTTTGATTTTAACTGGCTTCTTTTGCTGGCCCTCAGGGAAAGTAAAGGTTTCTGGAGTCCCTTATCCTCAGAGCAGACGTGCTGTTATTTTCTGGGTTGTTCCTTTCCCCTTCGTCTCCCCCTGCCCAGTGCTCATTTCTGTCTAACTGCCTAACATTCCCCCCTCTAGTCACAGGACCCCAAATCTTTGGAACATAGAGGGCGACCACCACTCTAGCTACTTCCTACTGATTGGGGGTGACGATGGGGCGCTTTGGGGTCACTGGTGGTGAGCGAAGGGTCGGTGTCCATCGAGAGGCTTGTATAAAAACTGTCTTGGCTGATTGGTTGATTACCTTGTTGGATAGACATTTGAAGTTTGACTCTAGATGAGAAGAAACACATTTTATAGGAAGGTTGAAAAGACAGAGGTCAAATACGCAGAGCTAATCCTAGCCAAGGGATGAAGTGGGCAGACAAGGTCATACCTAGTTAAATGGAAAAATTGTCTTTAAAAAAAATTGATGTCTGTGTTTTCTGTTGATTTAGGCTTTAGACGGCAGATGTTGGAGTGTTAGCCCAGTGAACCAAAGGAGGAGAAAAAAGAGGAACCCTAATGTCAGAGACATTTTAAATTAGTATTAAAACAGTTTGGTGGGGGCCCAGAGGAGAACAGATTAGAGCCAGGAGACATTTAAGAAAGAGGTTTAACTAACAGGGATCCGTAGTCCCCTGGGGTGATGGGACAGTCTCCCCGGAATGTCGCTTGAAAAGCAGTCACAGACCTCTAAGAGGTTCAGAAGAATATGTGGCTCCCATTGGTGAACCAGATCTCATCAGGGTTTTCCAGGGGTTGGTCGGTGAGATCTGTTCTCGCTCCTAGAGAAATGGACAGCGTCTCGTGACATAGGTGAAAGGAGGAGCCTCGTCTGGTGATGGTAATAGTGTAGCAGGACTGAGTGTCCCACAGACGGAGACAGTGACATCTGGGTTTTCCAATAATAATACCTGTTTAAGAAGCCGAGCATCTGAGAGCCAGAAATGTCCCTTGCCTTTTAAAAGATCAGAAACTTGGTGGTTAGCGTATGCTTGTATAGGGGCCCCCAGAGTTAGCTTAAAAGCTTCCTCCAGGAGACTGGAGAGGGCTCCCAACACTCTTAGGCAGGAAGGCCAGCCTCGAGCAGTGGGATCTAGCCACTTGGAGAGGTATCCCATGGGCTGCTGGATGGGACCCAGCCGTAGGGCGAGGACCCCCAAGGCTATTCCTCCTCTCTCATGAACGTACAACCGCAAAGGCCTTGTGGGATCTGGAAACCTCAAGGCCAGGGATCCTACTAGGGGATTTTTTTAATTCTTCCATTGCTTCCTGTTGGGAAGGACCCCACTGGAGAGGTCCTGGGTCATCCTTACCCTTTAAGCTGTCATTTGGAGGTTGGGCTATGGACCTATAGTTAGGGATCCAAAGCCTACAGGAACCTGTTAGTCTGAGAAATGCCCTGTTTTCGAGTAGTGGGATTAGGGAGTTATAAGATTCCCTGAATTCATTCAGGGGAAAGGCTACGGTGTCCAGGAGTCAGGACAATTCCTAGATAAGTTACTTCTTGTTTGACCATTTTAGCCTTGGACCTAAAAACTTTATATCCCCATTCAGCCAAGAAGTTAAGAGTTTGGACTGCATGCTGGGTGGCCTGTTCTCCAGTAAGAGGGCAGATAAGTAGGTCATCTACTTATTGGAGAATAGTTCCTTTTTCAGGCTGTAAGCCCTGTAAATGTTGGGCCAAAGCTTGCCCAAAGAGGTGAGAACTGTCTCCAAACCCCGGCGGTCGTGCTGTCCAGGGTAGCTGGCGTTGATACCCATTGGGTGAGTTCCACTGAAAGGCAAATAAATACTGGGACTGGGGACTAAGGGCTACACGGGAGAAAGCACCTTTAGGTCTAAGGTAGGGCACCACTGGGCTCCTGGAGGGAGGTTCCCCAGTAACACACGGGTTTGGAACCACTGGATGAAGAGGCACTGCTGCCTCATTTATGATTCGTAAATCCTGGACCAGCCTATAGGTCCCGTCTTTTTTAATGACTGGAAGGACAGGTGTGTTGCAGGAGGAGTTAACAGTGTAAGGAGTTACACTGTAAGAACTTAGAAATTACAAGCTGAAGGCCCATCCTTGCCTCAGGTTTTAAAGGATATTGTTTTCGATTAGGGAAGCAGGTGGGATCTCTGAGGGAGATGACAACGGGAGCAGCTGTCTTTGCTCGCCCTGGGATAACTGGATCCCAGGCAGCAGGATTAATTTTATTCTCCCAGGCCTCTGGGTCCGGAGGTCTTTCTCCTTCCCCAGAGAGCAGCAAGAGTTGTAAAGAGGTGGAAGTTTGGGGATTTTCTCCCAGGATAACTCAGGTCCCCAACTTGTAAAGATCTCGGCCCAAAAGGGGGCTGGGACACTCTGGCATGCATAAGAAAGAATGTGCGAAGGAGCATTCGTCCCAGAAACAACAAAGGGAGTGAGTAAAGAATCTTAAAGTTGGTTTACCTGTGATTCCCATGACAATACAGAATCTAGAGAAGGGTCTGGAGAAGGAAGTTGGGTGGTCTCAGTATCCAAAAGGAAATTTGCTGTCCTGCCTGCCACATCCATTTGTCCCCGTGGCTCCAGCCCAGTGATGGGGATCTCTTGCGTTGGGGCTGACTGCAGGGGGCTTCTTCAGTCCTGGTCAACCATCTGCAGGTCTTGGGCCGGTTTTCCCCCGCAAGCCATTTGGCTTGAAGGACAGAGGACCACCCCATGCCCCTGTTGGCTACACTGAAAGCAGGCAGATCTTGGAGGTCTGTCCCTGTAAGGACATTCTTTGGCCCAATGACCAGGTCGGCGGCAGATGCTGCCCTTGTCGTTGGACTTTCTAGGGCTGTTGGGGGCCGGGTACGTCAGGGCGGTGGCTGCCCTTGAGGGGCCGCAGTCACCTGGGCAGGCCTGGCCTCCTTCCTTCTTTCTTTCTCCTGAGCCCTGGCCTCTTGCATCTGATCTCAATTATAAAAAACCGTGGCAGCAATGGTTAGCACTTCATCAAAAGTTACTCCAGGTTCCAGGATCCCCTTTTGGTGTTTTCGTCTAATATCGGGGGCAGACTGAGTGATAAATTTATCCTTTGAGATGATTTGTCCCTCATATGAGCTGAGGTCTAAGTTAATATACTTAGTAAGTGCCTCCCGGAGCCACTCTATGAAAGAAGTGGGGTTTTCTCCAGGCTCCTGAGTAACAGCCAACACCTTAGAATAACTGTAACCTTCTGTTGGGCTGCCCGGAGTCCAGCCTTAACACAGATTAAAACATGGTCTCTTTCCCACTTTTGGTTAAGGTCATTGTAATCCCACCTGGGGCCCATAGGGGGAACAGCTGTTTCTATGGGGTAATTGTCATTAGATAGATGTAGATTATCTGCATATTTCCTGGCTTCTCTGAGAACCCTTTCCTTTTCTATGTCAGATAGGGTTTGGCCAAGGATAATATTAACATCTTTCCAGGTAAGATCGTATGCCAGCATGAGGAGCTGAAATGCCTCTGTGTATTTATCTAGGTTATCTGAATAGCTTCCCAGATCAGTCTTTTTTTTTTAACTTTTTTTTTTGAGTTATAGTCATTTTACAATGTTGTGTCAAATCCCAGTGTACAGCATAATTTTTCAGTTATACATGAACATACATACATTCAGTCACATTCTCTTTCGCTGTGAGCCACCACAAGATCCTGTATGTATTTCCCTGTGCTACACCGTACAATCTTGTTTATCTATTCTACATTTCCCAGATCAGTCTTAATTTGTCTCAGTTCTACCAGAGAGAACAGCTTACGTATGAATTGAGGACAAAATTCTCTACCGGTTTCTACCAGGGGGCAGCTCTTAGCTATCAAAGGTAATGGAGGAGCTGAAGGCAGTGTCTTTCCTGAGTATGAGGGAAACGAGGGGTATATGGTAGGGAGAGCAGGGCAGGGCGTAGGTTTAGGAGAGTCCCCCTCTCTAGTGGGTGTCGGGGACAGTAGGTTATTAGATGTAACCATTACCTGAGTGGTTAACTTACATCCTTCTAGGAGATCACTGCTGTCCCTCAGGAAGTAAAAGATATGAACGCATGGTATTTCAGACCATTTGCCTTGTCTCTTGCAGAAGAGATCAAGCTGGAACAAGATGGTGCGTTTATGCTCCCGTTTATAGGCCATGTTTCCTCTCAGGGATGTCGATATTGTGGCCAGGCAACATTACGAAGGAATATAAGTGTTCTTCTTTTGAGGGTTTGTGGATTAAAACGGTCCCAGTTGGCCAACATGCAGCCCAAAGGAGTCCCAGCAGGGACAGACTCTTGGCTTCCCATCTGAAAAACAGGGGGAGAACACAGAGGGGTTTCAGAGCTTAGCGTCCTAAGGTGAAAGGCCCGTGGACTAGGCTGACGTCTCAGCCTGTCCTCAACCAAATGCATCCTAGAGGGTAGCCATGGATCAGCAGTGCCTAGCGTCCTAGGGTCCTGATTCGGGGATGGAAGCTGACATCTCAGCCTCCACTCCAGAAAGGGGAAAACAAGTCTTGCTGTGTGCTGGGTGTCTCCGTGGTCTGATTGGAGTGATCTCCTTTAGTTTAGCCAGTGGCTGGTCACCCGGGAGCAAGAAAGAAAAGGGATTAAGTTTATTGTGGCTCTGGCCTACCCTTGCTGAGCTCCACCTGGAGCTCCCTGGAGGGCAGGGTGGTGAGGGGGGAGCAAGCTGGCTCTCACAGCACAGCGCAGGTGTGGACAAGGTGTGCTGTGGGCAGGCATGCATGTGGCTGGACATGGGGAGGTGGCATGTGGCCTCGGTACCCCAGTGCAGCAGTCTGCCGGAGCAGGGGATCCCAAATGGGCCACCTGCCGCCCAACCGGCCCAGCGCTGCTTAGAGCTCCGGACGCAGGGCAGGAGGGAAGTGGGGTTGCACCCTGGTCCCCAGCTCCTGGCACGGAGATCCGCGGCCAGAGGGGCCACCCGCCACCGACCGGCCCTCATGGCTTGGAGCAACCAGGTGTGCACCCAGCTGCCCCTCCCTGCCCAGCCACCACTCACCTACGACGCCTTGTATTCTCGGCCCAGCTGCACAACCGGCCCCAGGAGCTTGTGCTCCGCTGACTGGCCTCAAGGAGGGAAGTGGAAAGTGAAGGAGATAGGATTAGGTTTAAGCATGCAATCCGAGTCATGGCGCCTAAATTAATGTTACCGGGAAAAGAGAAGTAAGAATTACCTCGGTTCTTAGTCACCTGGGGAAAAAAAAGAATTTTTAACAAGAGACAGAAAGCATGATATAAGCAAGATTTTTATTAGTGAAGTAAAAAGGTAGTGAAAGATAGTGCTCTCCTGAGAACTGGGAGCGGGCCTATCTAAGGGAGGAAGAAAGGCGCCACTCCTTTGTTTTTCCTGTGTCTACATCCTGGCTGGGGGGCGGGGTTTCGTGATCAATTGATTGATTTGCGGCTCAGGTTCTTTGAGTGACCAGGCTGATTGACAGCTCAGGTTCCTTGCTCTCAGGCTGATTGAAAACTCGGGTTCCCCGCGCTCTGGCACGCCCGTCCCCTTTGGGGCAGGCTCATTGGGTCACGTTACGCCGGGGCCTCCTCTTATGCGCAGCTGCAGTGTTTTGATTTTAACTGGCTTCTTTTGCTGGCCCTCAGGGAAAGTAAAGGTTTCTGGAGTCCCTTATCCTGAGACCAGATGTAGTTATTTTCTGGGTTGTTCCTTTCCCCTTTTCCCCTTCCTGTCCCCCTGCCCACTGCTCATGTCTGTCTAACTGCCTAACACGACCACCTCCTTAACACGCCTCTCCCTCTCCTTGCAGGGTGTCAAGCGAGACTTGCTTCTTACTCCAAAGTGCTTGTACTTAATTGGACGAGAAAAAGTCAAGCAGGGCCCAGACAAAGGCCTTGTGAAGGAAGTGCTGAAGCGGAGAATCGAGATGGAGAGGATCCTGTCCGTGTCCCTCAGGTGAGTGGTGACGGCGCAGCAGCAGGGAGCCCCATCTCTCTTCAGCATCGCCACCCGCCATCCCAAGTGCTGCCTGGAGAAAGGCTCCTCACTCGCAGTCGTGGTGAAGGGAACTGAAATTCCCGTCTTCCCTCAGAGGGCCTGACCCTCACACGTCTCCGGGCGTCCCTGTTCCTCAGAGAATGAGATGCCGAGGAAAAGTTGCCTTATGATCTGCTCCTCCAGTCAAGGGACGCTCAGATTCTTTGTTCCCATAAAATTTGATAAATAAACCTAGGGTGTGAAACAGACACAGCCTGTTCGCACTTACTGAAGTGGGGCCGACGGTCCGGAGCCCCGCCCGCAAGCCCACCTCGGCCGTGTTGAACCCTAACCCATTTCACCAGCAAAGGCCCAAGCAGAGGGGCCAGACGGGCACCACGATTGGTTTAGTTTGCCGTGACCTCCGAGTGTCCTAGGAGGGGCGTGTCTTTGGACTCCTTGAGGCCCTTTCTGCCTGTTCATGCCCGGGAGGGAGTACAAATTATGCGTAGCCCTGGAGTTCTTGCCAGGTGCTCCTTCGTCTCCAAGTTCACGGGCAGGCCTTGCGCCCCTCCTGTGTGCACTCCGGCTTTCTTTTGGTAGAAGGGCATCTCTGCCTGCTGACACTTCCCTAAATCCTCCCATGCTAGTAACTTAGAGGGTAACGAAGCTCCCTCTGATGAGAGGAAACCCTCTCAGTCCACAGAAGGCTAAGGAAAGAGGAAGAAAGGTCCCGTTGAGCCAGCAGCTTCCTCCCTGCATTGCGTCCCTGGGCCCTGCTGAGGACGCCACTGCCTCTGCCGGTGGGCTTCGCGCTGCCATTGCATTGTAAGTGCTGTTCTGGTTGCGAACGTGTCTTGCTGGAATTGGGACACCTCTAAACTCTTAATCCACATAGAGGACAAAACTGCTGCTCCCAGCGGCCTTGTGTGCTCAGGCATCTGGCCCACCAGGCTGGCTGGAAATCCTGGCTCTAGTGCCGTCATCCAAAGCAGATTTTAAGTTGTGTCCATTCTTGGCTGTGTCGCTGTGGTTTCTGATTCTGTCTGTTTCCCATTTTCCTGATAAAGGGCCAGGCGGTGCAGCGAGGTTAAGTGTTTAAAACACTTCAGTTCAGGATGTGGTAGAATTTTTTTTTTTTTGTCAATGGAGGTACTGGAAATTGAACCCAGGACCCCATGCAAACTGAGCACACGCTCTACCACTGAGCTATTCCCTCCCCCAGGATGTGGTGGAACTTCTGAGCAGATGAGTCCATCGGCAGCTCTTTGCAGCCCCACCTTGGATGGGTCTCAGTGCCGTGGATTTCACGGAAAAGCTCTCAGCACTGTCTGGTTTTCAGGTCTTGCTGAGCATCCAAGCTCACTGGCTGGGTCACAGCCTGAGCTGGGCAGCCTGCCAGCCCCACCCTTCCTGGCTAGCTGGGCCTTGAGGCTGCCCTTGGTGTTCCAAGGAACCCAACTGGAAGCATCTCTTTTCTTCTTGCCCGGGGACCAGCTAGACCTCGGCGAACGTGGGTGAGCTGCGAAGTGCTGGGAGAATGACAGCTTTGGTGATCATTGGTCTTCCTTTTATTATTGCCCAGGTCTGTCTTCAGCCTTCAGACCCTTCAAGGAATGCCTGATCACAGTGTATCTACATTTGTATCAAGTACTTTGACACTTACTATCTTGTCCATCTAGTCTTCCAAGTGTGGGATATTCACTCTCAATTTTTTTTCTTTTTTCTTTTTTCTTTTTTTTCTTTCTTCTCACAGCTTCTGGGGATGCAGTGTCTCAGTAAAATCACCTTCTTTTTCTGCTTTCTCTTTAGTATTCATGGCCTGGACATTTGCTTCCTTGTGGCCTCTCCTTGTTAGAGGATGTAATAAAATGAAGGACTTAGCCTGAAATTTGTTCTGGCTCTAGGGAAAAAAAAAGCCTGAGTCATTTTAACTTGTCCTCCTTGTATATTACAGTTACTGAGCCCCACATTTACCAAGATTAGTACTGTTTCCTCGTTTCCGTCATCCATTGGGTTAGGACAGGAATCTCACCCAAGTTAGAAATGCACCCAGATGGATGATGGATTGTGTAGAGTCAAACCCACAATAGAAATTGATTGTAGTGCCAGATGAACAACTTGTGTGTGTGTGTGTTCTCAATATATTTCAGTATTGATATGGAGAAATATTTTAACAGTTGTCTTGCTCTTTAAGAAGAAAGTTGCAATGTGTGTGTGTTTTCAAGACTTTATGAGGCTTCTTGACTCTTGGCTGGAATGATCACCTGGCTGCTGCTCATTCAGACTATCAGTGTCTTCTTTCAGACCGTCTCTGGCTCTTATAACTACTATCAATAAGGCCAAATTGGCTCCCAGCTCTCTATTCAAACACACCAGCCCTACAGAAATAATTACGAGACAGTCTGGGGAGATGTGAGCACGGCAAAATATCCGATGAGGGATTTATTCATTTCTTTAGGTGTGCCGATGGTACTGTGGTTATTTTTATTCAAAGAGGCTTTATCTCTTAGAGATAAGCACTGAAATATTTAAGAATAAGATAATGTAATATTTATACTCTGCTCTAAAATATGCTAGCTGGTGTGTGGCAGTGGGGGGAGTGGGCCTGTAAAGAAATATGACTGACTGGATTGATCCACATTGCTGAAACCTCCTGACATGTGCAGGTTCATTCTGCTATTCTGCTTTTTTATATATTTGGAATTTTCCATTATAAAAAGTGTTTCCTAGTCCTCCGGTAGACATCATATTTTTAAGTCTTTACCTTTTGTAAATGTACTGAAATATATCTAGCTGAATTATAATTGAAAATTCTTAAAAATGTTTTTAACTTACAGGGAAAAAACAGATTAGACCCAATAGCTCAGAGATATGGTGACTACAGTTGCTCAAAGGAACAGGAAAGAAGTTTATCTAAGTAAAAGTTAGGAAGATTGACACCCGCATTTCTGCCTTCATTGGAGACATGGTGAGGATCTCAGGAGTGACACATTGACATGTAGTTGAGACGTTGGATTTCCGAGGCTTTGGGCTATCTGCTGACAGGAGGCCGAGCATCAATTTTTGAAGGATCCTTCCAGAGCTGCTTCTGGCCCAAGTACTGACCTGGCCTCACCCTTATTTTAAAAACTCAATTTGCTGGAAAGGTGGCCACCAGGTGTAACAGCCCACGCTCTTTGCCTTCCTGTTGGTGGCGGTGAGATTGGTGTCATCAGTCTCATACCTGGGGCTGTCTCTGCTGAAGCTGCCGACGGCCCTTCCCATTCCAGTAGCTGATCCCCAGAAGGCTAAGCCTGAAAGCTATGGGGCCGCCTGTCTGGGTGGGGAGAGTTTCTAGTACTTGTACTATTGGAAGAGGGGGGCTTTAGACGGAGGCCCCAGGCCCCCTGGGATGGTTCACTGCCTGATTGCCCTACTCCTCTGGCAGTAAGGACAGTCTGCTCCCCTCCCTGCTCGGCTGCCCTGACGCATGACTGAAACCCTGCTTGCTGTGGCCTTTGAGCTTTGGGAACCTGGGAGCTGTTGACATTTTTGGATCGATCCGCTTCCCTTGTGTTCAGCTCTGGATTCGCGGGTGAACGAGACACCATCCCTGCCTCAAGGCGCCCCATCCCGTTCTGCAAGAGGGAGCAGTGTCCTGAGTAAATGTAGCGCGTGGCTTGCACGTGTTGAGAGTGTGGTACCCGGGACACTCCTGGAGTGCAAAAAAGATGGGAGTGAGCCTTTTCCCCTGGGGGTCCTGGGAAGCCTCTCCTGGGAGGCCGGTGCCGAGGCCTAACACCACGTGTATCTGCACTTTCCCACAGAATTTAAGTAGGATTCCCAAACTGGTGTCATTGGTTTCTGTGAATGGTAGAATTCTTTTCACCTCTGTAGTGTTTAGCTTACTAAAAGGAGCATCTATTTCATAAGCAGGAAACATTTTTTTTAAGGCTTAAATAAAGGCAGCGGCTGTCCTAGCTGAAACTGCCTTTTTAGCTTTAAGGAAAAAAACTCCTGGGGCGAGGGTATAGCTCAGTGGTACAGTGTGTGCTTAGCATGCATGAGGTCCTGGGTTCAATCCCCAGTCCCTCCATTAAATAAACAAACAAACCTACCCCCCCCAAAAAAACTCCTTTAAGACCTTACCCAGTGTTTTATACCTAACATTTTTGAGAAGAAACTATTGGGGGAGGGTATAGCTCAGTGGTAGAGTGAGTGCCTAGCATGGGTTCGATCCCCAGTACCTCCATTAAAAAAAAAAAAAAGACTAATGACTTCCCCCACAAAAAAATTTTTTTTTAATTGAAAAAAAGAGAAGATACCGGTTATGGAAGTAAAACAAGATTTCCTAGTGTTGTTAGCAGTACAACAATAAGCCACAAAGATGGGAGAGTGAAGAAACAGTAGAGAGCCAGACCGGTGGCCGGTAACGCAGTTTCCAGCACAGGACACCACGCCGGGCATCTGTAAGGAATTGCAACTTGAGCATATGAGTAAGACGGGGGTGAAGTCCAAAAATAAGTCTGATTTTTTTTTAGGAAAAAAAATAAATGGAAAAGCTTTGTTTTCAGATGTAGGCGCGTGGGCCGCGGAGAGGGAAATGAGCTGAAACTCTGGCCTGGGTGAGGATGGCTTCCTGACACTTGGACCTGGGTCACCGAAGGGTGAGGTTTTGAATTTGATGGTTGAAGTCAAAGTGTCCAAACAGTCTCTTCTCATCTGCAGACTCATGCTGATAATTGACCTTGATGTTTGGCCTACTTGCTTTGTTTATTTATGATCGTGGAACTCCTAATTAATCTGAGCACATTAAACCACGCAAAGTTTCTTGCGTTGGGCTGATTTAACCCTGTTGAATAACCGCTGTTCCACCTAAAGCACAGCCCGGCAAACAGATGTGCCCAGACATGTCAAGTGCTTTGCATCAAGCAGCTAAAGCAGGAGCTTCACTCCACCCTACACACCAAATCTGGGGTTCGTCCTGGCTGCCTCTTCCCCGTCGTATGCACCCCCTTTGTATGCAGCTGCCTTCTTAGACCTGTGCTAGCACGCTGGCACTTTACTTTCTTAATTCCGAATGACGGGAGAGCCGTTCTGAGCAGCTTTTATGCAAATGCCTTTTGGAATTTCGAATTGCTGTCATTGAAGTGATGAAGACAGTTACAGAGTTTTCATCTGCCTGTTTCTAGGCAGCGGCTTTGTGGCCACACTCCCTGAGGTATATTATCCTCAAACTTTAAGAAAAGAGTCTAATTCCAGGTTTGGAAAAGTTGACGAGCAAGGAAGTACAGTGGGGATTGTGAGCTGTCCTGTGATTTTCATTCCTCTGCATGTTGATAGCCGGCAGCCCACCCCAAGGCCTCATCCCCCAGGCTCCTTTCTGCCAGGTGTGACCATGTGACACATCGCCGGCCAGTGGGGTGTGAGCAGTGACGTGCAACTTCCGGGTGGTACCTGTAAAGGTGGGGAGTAGACAGACGCCTGGCTGCCAGGCGCTGTAGGACTGTCGTGTTGGCCCTGAATTGCTTTTGTACATGCTGTTGAGTGACAGAGGTAAAAACGCTATGTTGTTTAAACCTCAGGTTGTCGGGGTCTTCATCACAACTGCAAAATCTGTATCCCAGCCAGCACAAGAGTGCGCAGGTAGCGTGGCTGTGATGCGGGGATATTTGGGAACAAACTCTGGAGGTAATAGTCATGACCACGTGCTCCACGCAGGTGGCCATTTGGTGTCCCCAGATGCCTGTAAAGGGTTCTGACTTTGAATCCAAGAAGAACTCTTCGATGTCCCCGTCTTCAGTGAACAGGACACGAAGGGCCCCGCTCTTTCTTCCCCGTGATGGTGTTTTGCCACCAGCTTCCTCCATTCCTGCCCTGGGGCTGCATGTGCTGCTGCTGTGTGCCTTTATGTTCCCGCTTGGTTGGGGTCCTACCTTAGACCTTCTTCCTCCTGTGAATTACGAGGCTCCTTTCCTGTAGGGAGACTGAGGAGCTGAGGTCTCAGAGAAAGAGGCTGTGGCTGTAGCATCTGGCTCGATCAGGGACAAGTCATTAGCTCCCTGCTGCGGCCCAGAGACAGTTCCTGACAAAGCTGGGATCATCCAGGCTCTCTCTGCCCACGAAGACCTCTGGTCCCACAGACCGCCCACCCCGACCTTGTCCTAGTCCTGCCACTGAACAGGGAGGCCAGAGGAATTGTAGTTCAAGTGGATCAAACTCTGCATGGAGGAGGAATCCCTCCCCTCAAGGATCCTCTGTACCCCAGTCCTCCGTGTTTGCCTCACCGTCTGGTGGTGTCACAGCACAGTCATCCCACGGATGCGGCGGTACCAGGGCCCCGAGGGCAGAGCATAGCTCTGGGTGACACAGCTCAGCTCTGGTTACTAAGGAACCCCGTCCTCAGCATTTCCTGCACTCGGAGAGATTACAGTTTCCTGTGGTCAGTTCACTGAAGCAAGATCACTTACTTTGTTTATTTTACCTGGAAGAACACCTACCATCCGTAATGAAATGTCACTCTCTATAGGGTTGTCTTAGGTGCTTGACAGTGTTGCTTGGAGGTGGTGGTAAAGTTGTGTATCATGAAGCCTTTGGGGTGGTGGCCTCCCTCCGCTGCACTACACATGCAACAACCAGGGAAGAAAAACTCTCAGTCATATGTGCGTTGTGGTTTCCACAAAGTCTGGCTGGGGCTGGGGATGGAACTAATGAACCCCTGACCACTAAGCGTGTTCCCCGGGACTGGCTTTGCCTCAGCCTCTCTCTGCCGTTCTTCCCACAGCTCCCAACGTTCCCTCCCTTCCAGCTGTGAGTCTCCCCACAGCCCTACCCGGTCCAAACATGCAGCTCCCACGAAGGTGTGTTAAGGTGGTGACTGTGCTCGCTGTGTGTGCACCTGTCTTTTATTTCTCTGGACTCTGGTGTGTTTGGACAGTCAACAGACCTGGCTTGCACTATAGCAGAGCACCGAATACCCAGATGCTCCTGAAAGGGCGTATGAAACCTAGGACTTTGGCTTCCCTGTTGATGACTGAGCTCACAGTTCTTGCCATTAGGATTTATTACAGTAGCTACAAATTACACCAGAAATGGACACATTGTAAACTGACTGTACTTCAATTTAAAAAAAAAAATTAAAAATACAGTAAGTACAACCATATCATAAATTCTGCTAACTTGGAACTTGCATGGAATTGTTCATTTTCAGTCACATTCTATTCATAACATTCTGGATTTTATGATTTTAGGAACATGGAAGTTGAATTTGAAAATGGACTTGTTTGAATACAGACTAAATTGCTCTTAAATTCCTGATTTTTAAGTCATATTGAAAAAACAGGGGAAAAAGTCACATGAGAGAAGTATTTCAATTATGCTTTTGGTTGGCTGTAAACTTCTTTCAGAAGCATATTTTAGCGATTTTATTTACATAATTTATTGTGTTTTGTTTTAAAGATAATCCATTACAGTAAGAAAGGCTGTAGAAACCTAGTGCTGTCTTATAGGATTTAAAAAGAAGTGAAAAAATCACGGAATAAACAGAAGTGCAGCTCTCACCGAGTCTGTCCCGTCTCTCTGCAGCACCATGCAGGACGACATTTTTATTCTTCACGAGCAAGAGTATGACAGTTTGCTTGAATCCGTCTTCAAGACTGAGTTCTTGAGCCTCTTAGCAAAGCGTTATGAGGAAAAGACCCAGAAGCAACTACCTCTGAAATTTAGCAACACGTAAGTTGCGATCTGGGGCCTTGATCTCAGTCCTGGGGTCCAGGCTGAGAGGCGGGGAGGCCTGTGGGGTGCGGCATGGGGTCTGACTGGCTCCAGTGGCTTCAAGGAGCCCTGGGTGCCTCAACTTTTCTGGTGGGCTCTTAGGACCTGCAGAAGAGAGTCCAGATGGTTGCCACAGACTTTGAAAAGGTCACTTATGCACTTCTGTCAAATAATGACTTCATCGAATGGTGCATTTTACTTACCCGCTGGACAAAGGTCACCAAGGTGAGGCTAGGAAAGGCAAATGTTTATATATGAGCAATAAAGGAATATTTTATTCAGCAGAGCAGACAGAAGTGGAGTGAGGCTCCTAGCAGAAGACAGTGATTGGAGTGGGAGCGCAAGTCCCCAGCTCAGTGCAGAATACAGCCTACTGGTGGGACATTCGGGGACTCGGGGGCTGTGATGGCGCGTGTCTTGTGTCTGGACTCACCTCCGTTTGCTTTAACATGGTCTCGACTTGTTAATTATGCTTGTCGCAGGCTTGAACTCAAGTTGAAAAAGGAGAACTGGGGTCCCTGGAGTGCAGGGGGCTCCCGGCAAGTGCAGTTCCACCAGGGCTTCGGTGACCTGGCCATCCTCAAGCCCAGCAACAAAGTGCTGCAGGTCAGCATCGGACCCGGGCTGCCCAAGAACTCCCGTAAGTGTTCGCGGCCACACGGGTGGGACCTCGGCTGGGCTTGGGGCTTCTGGGCTCCCTGCCTGGCCCTCCCTCACCCTGCTCTGGGCCGAACCCTTCTCCTGCCAAACGCTCACTATCCACGCTCGGATCTGCAGGGGAAAGAACCTGCGCGTTTACTGCTTTCTGGGGCTGGGATTTTCTTCAGTTTGAAACATTTCAAACTAAACCGACACCAAGGCAAATGGGCGGGTTAAACCTTTCTGAATGATTTAATGGTTATGTGGCGCATTCCTGGCATTACAGTACTAATTGTGTTTAAAACAAGTCAGTTTGTTGGCTTTAAATTTCCCAGCCCTTTGCACTCTGATCTTGTCAACAATACAGACCTCATCCTTTCTGTCCATGTTAAAGAAACTGACCACGTTTACCACTCCCTGCAGGGCTTCACTGTGTTACTCTGCCTCACGTCTAGTATCGCCCTCCTTCACTTCCAGGTGCGTCATTAGAAGACGCACATGCACTGACTCACATCTCAGTCTAACTCCTTTATTGGCCTCTGATTCTTTTCTATTTATAGATGATATTTATAAAATTGTAACACACAGCATAAAGTAATCATATGTGCTATGTATTCCTGTAATGTAGGTATCTTTACAGAAGGCAGTCCATATATATGATCAGTGAAGAATATGCCAAGTACAAAATAGCCTTCTTTTTTCCTTAAAGACTACATTTTTTTTTTTAATTTAAAAGAACATTTTTTTTCTAATGGAGGTACTAGGGATTAAACCCAGGACCTTGTGCATCCTAAGCACATGCTTTACAAATGGGCTATACCCACCCCCGTAAAACAGGCCTCTCTGACACCTGTCTACAATGTGCACGGTGGCACGTGCTGTAACTCACTAATACAGTACAGAGACACAGCCACTCAGGAACTGTTGGTGTCTATCTGTGTATGAATTGGCAATTGCCAGAAGACAGCACATTTAGGTGGGATCTTTGAAGAGGGTTTTACATGAAAGGACTCTTCACAGAGGTATGAGCAGGGTTAAGGAAACAAAGTGGGGACTCAGGAGCAAGGAACAGCAGGGCATCACTATCACCCCTAAGCCTGAAGGGGCCGCGGGAGGAAAGAGCTGAGACGAATGAAGGATGCAGGCAGGAAGCAGGTAGAAGAGATGCCCTGACTGCTCTCTCCTGGTGCTGGTGTCTCCGACCAGTGCCTCGCACTGGCCAAAGCCAACTGGGATGCAGAGGCTTAACAGTCCATTGGGCTCAGACCCCAGGGCACAGAGCCTGGCAAAGAAGCACTGCAGATCACCAGCAGGATGTGTGAGCAGTGCTCAGTAGACCCCAATACAGTGTCTAAGACAGTTTTACTACATCTGCATGGGGAGGAGGGGCAGGAAGGAGACACCCTCCCCTGGCCAGGTACTCTCACCCCAGGACCCGAGACCGGCTCCTTTGCTTCGTGCTCTTCCTGCCTTGTCCCTGTTCCCTTTACAAGGCACTCCCCCTGCACCCCGCTTCCAGCTGATTTAATCTTGCCCCCCTTCATGTCCTACTGGAGCCCTTGTTTCTTCTTGTCCTTTCTGACACATCATCTCTGCAGAGATCCCAGCTGGCCCCAGCGGCCCTCCCGCCCCAGCCCTGGTTCTGGCCCGCAGTGCAGCCCCATTACCACCGCTTGCCTTCTCACTCTGCACGCCTGTGTCAGGGCTACAGATCTGCTCCTACCCTCGGGGTCCCTGCGTTTACTTGGAAGACCGTAGCGCACGGCCTCTGGCGCGCGCGGCTCTGGGCGGAAGCAGAGGTGTCAGCGCCCCGGACCTGCGCGCCCGGGACGCGACGTGCCGCTCGGCTTCTGTGCCGCCGCGGGCAGAACCGGAGCGCCGGCGCTCGCTGTCGCATCTGTCTCTTTGGAACATCTACAAAAATAGAAACCCCTCTGCAAGCTTATTAATGCCTCTTTGTAAAGCCTTTGTGTCTCACATTTCAAAGCCCCGCCTCCATCAACGTGTCCTCGGGCCCCTCCCAGCCGAGAGCTGCGCGGACAGTGCAGCCGGCCTCCTGCAGACCCGCCCACACCTGCGGTCCAAACTTCTCACGCGTGTTCCCTGAGCACAAAAACCATCAGGAGCCTGAAACCAGCCAGTAGCGCTGACTCTCACTTTGTATTGCTGGTTTATTTCAGGTCCTACCCGAAGGAACACCGTTCAGAACCGGGGTTACCCCGGCAGGACCCACAATGCCAACTACCCGATGAGAGCCGCGCCTCCGCCCCCAGGTAAGCCTGGCGCGGCCACAGGCTGGGGCCGCTGGCCGGGAGCCTCCCGAGTAAACACATCCGGAGGAGACGCGTTAGCAGATAAACGACCGTGCAGGAGTCCGCCGTGAGCCAGTTCAGGGCCAGGTGTCATCCTCTCAACACGATGGCCCTACATGTGACCCCGAAATTCAGGGAAAGTTTTAGCTGATGGCTGCATTTAGCACTCTGGCTGCATTTCATTACCTGGTAATATTACTCCTTTAGGAAAGGCCTTGTACATCAGTCAGAGAAAAAGGAGTTCCTTGTCGGTAACAGCCAGAATGTCCTCAGCTTTGAAGTTGTAGGATGCTGCCTACATGGAAATAGGCGTCTACCAGGTGTAACCCTACCACCACTACCCAGCTCCAGCCAAACACCGTGAAAATATTGCACAACTAGTTAAAAACTTAATGAATAAATAGAAAATCTTTATTCTCAGTCAGGTAGAATCAAAGAGAACTGCTCTAAGAAAATAAAATATCTGAGAAAATTATAAAATTGATGCAAAAAATTTTTTTAGAGCTTATGTTTCATTTTTCTCATTTTTTAATGATAAAAATACAGCATGCAAGTGAATAAAATCCAAACCTGAATAAATAAGAGTTTTTGCCCTTAAAAACCTGTTTAGTGTGGGAAGAACTCTCTCAGAATTCACCAAATATTGCTCCATCATGCACAAAATTCAGTTAATAAAAAACAGACCCCGGAATGTTTGATTTTTCTTTTTAATGGAGGTACTGGGGATTGAACCCAGGACCTCATGCATGCTAAGCACGTGCTCTACCACTGAACTGTTCCCACCCCTGCCTCCCAGAATGTTTGATGTTAATAAGTTTAGGATTGTAGATCTGAAAGGGTCATCTTTGGACCGCTCTTGACTCAAATCGTCCCAGACGATTTATAGCATTGTCCAAGATAAGCAATAAAAAAGCATTTCTTTTGTGTCCTGGCTTGGAATCTCACACTTGTATGCTAAAATATGGACGCCCATGCCCACCAGCGAGAAACTAATTTTCATCTCTTCTGGAGTCCTCATCCTGCCTGGCCCTGTCTGTCTTCCCCTCTGCCTTTATCCTTGAAGAAAATCCAAGCACAAAGGAAGCTAAGAGAACCAGTGTAGCATTGTGTTACTACTTATGCACCAGCCACCCGTGCAAAATCCTGGCCGGACCACCTAGAAAGCTCACTGGCCTCAGTTAGGTTGGCTAAAGTTGCTTCAGACCAAATACCTGACCTTGAGCATGGCTCCCAACCTCTGCATGTGACAGTTTCTTCATCAGTGAAATGAGCAATTGGACCCGAATCCTTTCGGTCAGCACTTCTCATACTATCTTTGGTAAAGGACCAGGGCTTGTTTGGTTTGGTTTATGTTTTCTTTCCGCCTTAATTTTCAGTCCATCACAAACTTTACTTTTGTAAGATGTAATAAAAATTACTAGAAGAATGAAATTTTAAAAGCATTTTAAAATACAAGCCAAAAGGTCTTATGAGATTCAGCAGACATCAAATATGTCTGTGAAACTGCTGTGAATGTTTCTAAATGCATACTCTTAATTTCTGAACTTTTCGAGGGTGGGTGGGGCACGAACAGCACAGAGCAACCCATCAGTGGACCCCCTTTGCATATCATGACCCCAGAACACATCCTGCTCTGGATGGCCCTCTGTTGTCCTTGGCGACCCTGGCAGCAAGTGGGGTCTCACCAAGCTCCCTGTTTCTTTAATGAGGAAATTGACACTCTGAAAGGTCAGGTGCCTTGCTTCAGGTCAACACAGCTATCAGAGACAGAGCCAAAAGTGAACTCTAGTCCTGCGTATAAACTAAGGGTCATCCCACTGGTACCAGAGAGTTCTTCTCTTAATTTGGATGGAAGAGGTCTTAGAATGGATTCACCAAAGTGTGCCTTGGAGAGTCTTGTTCCCCTTCCCTCCTGCCCAGATCTGTCAGTGGAAGAAGAGATAAGGGCTTCATCACACACAGCATGGAACGATAATGCCCCTTCAGCCCAGACGTGTGGTTTGGAGCCCAGCGCCAGAATCCATTACTTACTGGCTAATGTGATCTTGACTAGGAACAGTTGGCTAGGAGACCTTGCTCTATCAGGATTGATCCAACCATCCGCCACATTTGCCCTGCCTGTGTGGGATGCTCCTTCCACCTCCCACAGCCTGGGGCTCCTGCAGAGGACACCCAAGACCGACCCCTTGAATATGGATGTCCAGCTGTTTAAACAGCTGCCTGCCAGCCCTCTCTTGAATCATAACCTCATCATTTTTCTTAAACCTAAGAATGCACCTGCCAACTAGTTGCAGGATTACCTTTTCTTGACTGTGGGCTTTGAAACCCTGAACATCTATGTGGTGGTTCTACTGTCAAGTTCAACGTGGATGTGTGAGCGTCTGCTTTGTACCAGGCACTCATCAGGCAATTTACAATGTCTTAGCTCTATTCTTCTTAATGTATTAGCAGTTATGCCCTCCATTTTCTCAGATGGGGAAACTGAGTCCAGGCGAAGCTAAGTAACTTGCTTTTGGCTAATAGTTGGAAAAAATTTAGAGAGCCTTTTAGCAAAGTTAAACTTTGTTTTCACCTCTTTTCCTCTTCCTAGGATACCACCAGAATGGAGTCATCAAAAACCAGTTTGTGCCACATCCCCATGCTCCTGAAAGCCAGAGGTCCCATCAGAAGAGCCTGTACACCTCCATGGCCCGCCCACCCTTGCCACGGCAGCAGTCTGTTGGCTCAGACCGAGTGTCACAGACGCCGGAGAGCTTGGATTTCCTCAAGGTCCCAGACCAGGGAGCCGCAGGGTAAGAGTCACTGCCTGTGGGAGACCTCCGTCTCCATCAGTCACACTCAGGCTTGAGGATTCGGGGGGGTTGTCTGTGCTCCGTCTCCATCAGTCACAGTCAGGTCCGAGGATCGGGGGGGCTGTCTGTGCTCCGTCTCCATCAGTCACACCCAGGCTCGAGGACTCGGGGGGGGCTGTCTATGCTCGGTCTCCATCAGTCACACCCAGGTTTGAGGATTTGGGGGAACTGTCTGTGCTCCGTCTCCGTCAGTCACACCCAGGTTCGAGGATTTGTGGGGGCTGTCTGTGCATGGTTCTCAAGTTCAGTTTCCCACCCACACATGTTGTAATCTAGCCCCCAGGCTGGGAGGCCCTTGGATGCCATTCCTAAAGTACAGCCAAGTTGATACCACATCACTCATTCTCCAGAGAGGGCTGCTCTTGGAAATATCAGAAGAGGTGTCCCCTTCAGCCCTGTGATCTTACTGCTCTGTGACCTTTTTCCTCTCTGGGATGGTTGAGGAATAGTGGGGCTTTTGGCTTATGACTGTGCCTGAAGTTGCATAAACACAGCAGCTCACTGAAACATAAGGAGTGACATCCCAGCATCCTGTGAGGTGTACATGCTTGTTCATGAATACGGGTCTTCTGGGCTTTAAAATGAGAGCCTTTCTGCATTTCTGTAACAGAAAGTGAAGAGTGGTAAAACCAAGGCTTTTCGGTTGGAGGAAGTGAAGATTCCTTAACTCCGTGTAGAAATGCAGTTGCCAGTGTGGAAAGGGGGTTGGACGTGTCCTGTGGAGTCACCGGGCATGTAGCTAGGGCCAACTTCAAGGCAAGTGTGTGACCTCTACCAGGAGGTAGATCTTGGCACCAGGAAACAAAAGCACATTCCAGTAGTCCCAAGATGAACTGTCCTAGAATGTAAGAAGCACCTTGTCCCTGGACGTATTCAGGCACAGGGTGGGTGGAAATCTCCAGGCAGGAATATTGCAGAGTGAGATTGTCAAATGCCAGATAAGAATGAGAATCCTGCTTCAGCCCCTATTACCTGTCTAGAGTCGGACCTGCTACTTCCCTCTCTGAGCTTCGTTTTCCTTACCTGTGCACCACTATAGGGCACCAAGCTTGCAGGGGTGTTGAGGGGACTGGAAATAACATACATGAAGTACCTGCTGTGGTCCTGAACATATGTGAGAGTCCACTCACTCAACTGTAGCTCGATGACCATGATGGTGTTGGTGCTGACGGAGGTGGTGGTACAACCCGTATCTCATGGTGGTTGAGCTGGTGACTTGCTGTAAGGGATCTTCCAACTCCATGTGATTCTCAGTGAGGGGTGTCCTTCTCTGCTGAACCCCACAGTGGGGTCGTTGCAGCCCCCACTTCCCCTCCCTCCTGCCCACCTCCGTTTTCCATTCTCGCCATATCTCTAGAATAATTGAAAAAAAAAGAGGTTCACGTGTGATCAGGAGACTTGTGTACAAAATAGAGCCGTGCTGGGTGAGAAGCGACAGATCCTTCCTCTGGGAGGGTGGCCACCCGTTCGCCTCTAGGCCCCACCCAAGACCACAGAGCTCTTGGGAGCTTTACCAGAGCTTCACCAGCCTCTCCCCTGGGGTTCCTTTGCCCCTAGCAAGTCTTACCTCATTTGGGCTTTAGAGGGGAGAGCACCTCAGTTTTATGCCGATGGCCGTCGGGAGAGCGGATGTCACTCTTAATCGGAGCTCTCTTTTTGCTCCCCCAGCTCTCGTGTACCTACCTGTATCCCGCCAGTTGCAATGATCATGGTCTACCTGATGGGCTCGGTCTAAAGAGTTAGTTCTCAAACCTCACTGTGCACCAGGATCACCTGGAGGGCTCCCTGACCTGTGTCCGCTGTTTCTGATTCAGTAGGATTGGGGCGGGGCCCAGGAATGCACATTTCTACCAAGTTCTCAGAGGATGGTGATATTGCTGACATCTTGAAAACCACCGGGCAAGTCATTTTGATAAAACCAGGGCAGTTTCTGTGTTGAGGCAACAGGATTCTTGCTCCATAACCCAGACCTGCACTATTCAGTTGGACGGACTTCACTAAAATAATCACACAAGCCTTCCTGGGCCCAGTTTGACTTCCCAAAGTAGGCAGGGGATTAAAACCAGTCAGCAAAATGCGCCAAATCTCTTAGCTCTGTCTGCTAGCTTCCTACTTGCTTTGGTTTTGGCAAGCGAAACCATCTTTCCAGCCTGCTTTGCAAGTTACAGACTTGCACACCAGCCAGCAGGGAGCATCTGTCAGCCCAAAACAGGCAATTGAGGAACATTGTGTCTTACCCGAGGCTGCTCCCTTCCAGCCCTCAGCTGCGCGGTTCCTGATTGGAACTTTCTAACGCCCTATACCTCCTTCAGGCCTAAAGATCAGGCAGACGTGATGCTGTTTTGGCGAGGGCTGGCAGGCTGGAAGGAGAGGGCGTGCCCTTCACAACCACTGCAGTAAGGCAGTAAGAGTTTCCCGACTGTATATAAAACTGGTGTGTAAAACTCTTACTAGGCACACTGAGTGCTGGAGCCCCAAGAATTCCAGCCAGCCTCTTCTTTGTACCCTTCAATCTGCTCTGATGCAAATATTCCTTAAGAAATCACATTCTGGTCAAGCTGCTGAGCTTTTCACTTAGTATGTATTTTCTGAAACACATGACAGTTAAAATAATTTCTAATGTGGGCCAAGACCTTAGACATGCATTCCAGGAGCCTCGTGGTTACCTACATTTAACAGCTCCTCTTTGGTAAGAGAACGTGAGTTGCATTTATTCCATGGGAGGTTGTTGGAGCAAACGGAATTTCCAGATCCCAAGCTTGTATCTTTCCATAAAGATGAAAATTTCTCTTGGCATCACAGTTCTCATCAGTGCCCTTGACTTTCCCAACCTGTAAGAGGGAGATTACCACCAACTCGCCTTGGACTTTCAACTCTTGGGTTCATCTTTCCTTTCCCTCCCCCGTCCCCAATGTACTTCTTTTTATAGACACATTTAGCCTAAGCAGTCATTTCTTTGGGATCATGTAACATAGATGGATAAAATCAAATGGTGTAGGTAGCACCTCGGGTTACTTCAGGGAAGTCTGTGTCAGTTTATTTTGGGTTCGGTCAATTTTGGGTTTTGGGGGAGTTTTTTGTTTTGCTTTGGTTTTTCTGGAGAGCGCATGAAGTCTTCACTAAAGCAGTGACCACCCCAACTGGACTCTGCACCCTGGTCCCGCCACGTGTGTGCCGTGGCATGGTAGCTGTGATTGCCACCGTCGCTGTTAACCTTGTCCGAGAAAACTGAGACTTAGAGGGGGTCATTATCTTGCAGTGCCTTTGTTGTCATTTTGAACAGTCTGATTCAGGTTCGAGGCCTTTCCTGCTTCTCAGGGAATGAGAACCAGTAAAGCAAGAATCACATAAGCAGTTCATTCATCAGCCTTTGCTCTGGCTTCACTTGATTTGCCGATCGAGCGTGCTTCATATCCTCCCTCCTGAAACGGAGAGGTACATAATCTACGCCCAGGTCATTGCTGGAAGCATTAAAACCAGGACTGGCAATGTCTTTTCTGTTGGCCTTTTTAATCCTCTGGTCCATTTTATGGGAGGACAACTTCAGGAAATTTCGAGATACTCCAGAGAGTAATCCAACTAGAAGTTGGAGAAACAGAAAAATATTGAAAAGTGCTCCGTGGTGGGGCTTCTGGCCATGCCGCAAAGGCGGGGTCGATGGAAGAATTTAAATGCTGCCTGTGTGTCTCTTGACAAGATTCCCCTAATGGAGTCGTATTTTCAAGGGGCTTAGAATTTCTAACAAGTGTCCAATAGCAATATTTCTCAACCCATAGTCTACAGGAGCAGCAGCCGTATCCTGGCCCAGGCAGACACGAAGCTTAGGAATTCCTGGCATCCATTCCCACGTTTCCAGTAATGTTTATAGATTCAACCTTTTGGAACAGAGCACATTTTAAAGAGCCAATGAAACAAAATGCCATTATTTTCCTTCTTGGAATTCCAAGACATAAATTTCACATCTGCAGAACAAAGAAGTGATATTTGAAAGCTTAATCCCAGCTCACCCTGGCGTAGACTCGGCAGACCCAGTACCCCAGAAGTGTGGGAGCGCAGAGCAATTCACAGAAGGTGGCCTGGCCTTATGCAGAGCAAGGATTCACAGTTGCAAGGACTCGGCTTGAGACCCGGGTCATTTGTTCCTTCCTCCATTGATTCATTCATTGAATATTTACTGAGCCATGTGCCTTCTGTGTGCCACATGCTGGGCACGTGAATCGTTCACTAATTACCCGCTGCGCTGCCTCATGTGACTTAATCTCCCCACACCTGGCTGTCCTCACCTGTATCGTTGAGCTAGTAATCATAGAAATGGAAAGCCCACTTGGGGTTTCTTGAAGATTAAATAAGGGCTTTGTAAACTATAAAGCACAGTGCAACTTGGAAGTTTATTTGTATTTGTTTTATGATTGTTATTCATGTGCTTTGGTCTTGCAGGGAAATAATAATATTCTACCAGAATTGAAAAGTAGGCACCCCCAAGCCCCATGAGGACATTCCAGAACTCAAGCCTTGGGCCTGCAGAGAGCTGTGGACTCCGTGAGGGTCTAAGCTTCGGCACTGTTGGCTTTAATGGGGGTGAGGGGTGGGGATGAGCAGCCTAGGGAAGCGAAGACGAGGGGACAAGTCGGGGAGCCGCTCCCCCCGCCCCACCCCGGCACACACACACGTAGTAGCCGGGCCGCTCTCTGTGGGCTCCGAGCAACAGCAGCGCAGAGAGCCGTGAGGTGACACTGCAGCAGACACGAGCTGCGTTTCAATAACATAGTCTTAGACTCCCTCTCCTGCTATACTGTTCCAGTCTCTTTCTAGTTAAACATCCTTTGTTCTAATCACCATAACAACTCACATCCCATGAAGAGTGAATGAACAGTCCTTCACTTTACAGTGCTTTGTGGTCATTGATGTCACTTGGCGTTCTGTGTTCTCGTGGGCTTCTGGCATCTGGTGAGACCGGGCATCTGTCCAGGAGGGCTCAGAGGTCGGTCGGTGGGCATCCGGATGTTTCAGGGCAAAGGCACCACTTGGACTCCCCAGTCACTAACACAGGACTTCTCTAGCAGTGAAGTTTGCACAAAGCAAGATGGATGCAATGTGCTTGATTACTCTGGAAACTTTATGGTGTGGGTTATGATCTGACTGCATTATTAGGTGTCTTAATGCCCTAATCAGAAAAGGGCCTGCTGTAAAAGCAAGGTACTATAGCTGAGCTGTTTTGTGTGTTTGTTTTCTTAATGAAGAATAGACACAATGAAGTGGTCCATGTGTACAGTCATCCCTTGGTATCCTCAGGGGACTGATTCTGTTACACACACATCCTCCATGTACCAAAATCTGCAGATGCACAAGTTCCTTATATAAAATGGCACAGTATTTGCATATAACTTATGCACACCCTCCTGTATGCTTTAAATCATCTCTAAGTTACTTATAATACCTAATACAATGTAAATGCTATGTAAATATTTGCCCTGCCCAGCAAATTCAAATTTTGCTTTTTGGAACTTTCTGGAATTTTTTTCCAAATATTTTCAATCTGCAGTTGGTTGAATCCACATCTGGGATGCAGACCCCACAGATATGGAGGGCTGACTATACAAATTACCCTGAAATGATGGATCACACAGTAACAGGAAATCTAAATTACACGGTGCCAAAGTTACATATAATGAAACACTGTATTTGCTCTGAGATGAGGAATTTTTTAACTACGTACAAATTTGTATAAAGTGAACCTTTATTGTTGAAATGGCAATAGGACAAATAACTGTCTTTGTGAGTCTGAAATTCTTGCTCCAACCCTCATTATCCCAATGAAGTAATTGTTTTTATAACAGTTTGCAATCATGTGAGGTTTATTTGGTGCAAATTATCATAAAATACAATTGGTACCAAAATGATCTAAAGCCTATATGACCTAAAGCCAAAATGATCTATATGCATTATAGAATAAGTCTAGACAAAGCGCTTTCCTGAAAGTGTAACTTCTCGGGGCACGAGGGTCTTGCTTGCTGTGTGAGAAAGTCTGGATTCCTTTCCCGTGGGTGTGAGTCGAGTCTGCAGGCACCTAAAAGGCCCCGTTAAATCAGTTTCTGGCAGGTCCCCGAAAGCCGTGGTCTCGCCCTGGGTTATTGATTGCACACGACCGCCACCTAGTGGTGGGAGGAGATGGCCTGATCTGAGTGTCCAGCAGACGGGAAAGTGGCTGTTCTCGCCGACGTTTTCTGTGGTGGTTTCTGGTCTCCAGCGTGGGGAGGTGGAGACAGCCATCGCCCCATCGGCAAAGGCGTCCTGTGTTCCACGGTACATCTGATAGTAGAGATTTTGTTGCAAGCTCTCTGTAGAGTCTTCCTTGAACTAGAAAAAGGGCCTGGGCCATTGCCTGAATCCCTTTTTTTTTTAACCCCTGAGGACACTGATCCCTAAAGAGGTGAAGTGATGGGCCCAAGTCACGTGCCAATTGGGGGCAGAGGGGCGCCTCAAACGCAGGGCACTGACTGACTCCAAAGCCGGTGTTCCCTCTGCTGCTACTCCTTCAGAGCTTGGGGAGTGAGGCCACATGGTCTCCCTGGGCCTGGCCCCGGGTCCAGGGGCTGCAGTGGTGAGAACAGGCCCCGCCCCCTGGACCGCTGCATCGACCCCCTGCTCTGAGCAGGCGCGGGGGCTACCACAGGGTGTGGCAGGGGGTGAAACTAGATCCAAAGGCTGAGCAGGAATTTACAGTGCTGGCTGGGGGGTGGGGAGCATGACCAGAACCCGGGGCCAGAAAGATCAGTGTGGCTGGAGCTCTGGTGGCCTGATGCATAAGCCTCATGCGGTCCAGTGATGAAGCCAGCAGGAAATTCTAGGAACCCACGTCAGTCATTTCGTGGAAGTGTTGTGAGGGTAAAGGAAGTAACGTCTGAAAATACCCAGCACAGTGCCTTGCCCAGGGCTCCAGGTAGGGGTTCCCAGACCATGTCCCATCTGTCAACACTAACAAGAAGAGTGAAGACATGCGTAGATGTGAGAATGACGCAGGAGTGACCCGTGAGGAGGAGGGCTTTGCTGTAACTGGCTTGCTTTGCAAAGGTGCTGCCCACCTGGAGCAGCTATATCCCTTGCTGGTCACAGAGGACATTTAAACAGGAAAGAGCTGGACAGTGGTGACCTCAGGGTTGCCTGAACAGCACCTTTCCTACTGCAAAATGCGGAGCTGCTCTCCACCTCCACATCCGCTCCCCATCAGACAGTCCCCTGGTCCACACTCTGCTCCCCAGCAAACAACACCTCCTCTCAGAGCTCCCTGGGATCTCTCCCCTCCCAACTGTGGAGTGCTGTGAACCCCATTCAGCCAAGTGATAAATGACCAGATGACTTTACACTGCATGGTAGCAGTTGTCCAGGGCCTGGGACAATCAAGCCCGCGGTTGCCAAGGGTCTACTGTACACGGGAGCCCAAATTTCCCAGTAATCCCTGAGGTTTTACTTTGATTGGTTTTACTCTGACTTATCCTGAGGAAGTAGGCTCTGATGCCTTGGGATCAAAGACCATGCAGTGGTTGTGTTCACACAGATGTTTAAACAGCCCGCCTCAGCTCCATCCGTTCCTCCGCTCTGCCCTGGTTCCCACCTGGGACTCCCAGCAGCTGCTTGCATACATTCTGGGTATCAACAGAGCGCTGTGGAGCCAAGTGGGGCCTGTGCAATTTACCTTTTTTTAAGCAGCTTTCTTGAGATATAATTTACGTACCATAAACTCACCTGTTGAAAGTACAATTCAGCAGTTTTTAGCATAGTCCCAGAGTTGTGCGACCATTATCATCATCTAATTTAGGAAGATTTTTGTCACCCCAAGAAGAAACTTTCTTCCCCTTAGCTGTTATTCCCCCAACCCCTGGCAAGCAGTACTCTACTTTCTGTCAATATAGATTGGCCTTTTCTGGACATTTCATATAAATAGAATCATCCTTCTTTTGTTAAATTTATTCCTATGTATTATATTATCTTTTAGGTATTGTAAGTGTAATTTTCTCAGTTTCATTTTTGGATTGTTCATTGCTAGTGCATAGAAATATAGCTGATTTTTATATATTGATCTTGCATTCTATCCTGCTGAATCTTTTTATCCTAATAGCCATTTAGTGTATTCCTTAGGATTTTCTATGGGCAAGACCATCTTATCTGCAGACAGTGGTATTTTTACTTCTTTTCCTATCTGTGTGCCTTTTACTTTTCTGGACTTACTGCTCTGGCTGGAGCTCCCAGTGCAGTATTGAGCAGAAGTGGTGAGCTGACATCCCTGTTTTATTCCTGATTTAGGGGAAAATCGTATTTTTCACCAGCAAATATGATGTAGGCTATAAAAGTCTGTGGACAGGGGCTCCCAACCCCAACCAGGGCTTAGATTTCTACCAAGAGATGTGAGAAGACGCCGGTGTGGCCTGCAGCAGGCTGGGGTGCTGGGAGCGAGCAGGGCCACACCTGGCAGGGACTGGGTAGGCCAAGAGCGGGGATGTTAGAAGGATTTTCAGTGGAGGGTGAGGTGAGCTAATAAATGCTGAGCTGGGGTGATGTTTGGAGAGCCCAGAAAGGCAACTGGCAGGAAAGACATGAAGAGGGAGGAACTGGGAGGCCTCCGTCAGTGCTGGATGCAGATGGGCAGAGGAGCAAGGGGGCCGACTCCCAGGATGGCTGCAGGCAGGATGGTCCTTCTTTTCAGAAGGTCATTCAGCTGCATCTCCTGCCCAGAGACTGCACCTAAGTCCCAGTACTCTTGGGCTGCAGATGCCTTAGCAACCTGCATTAGTGGTGGTAGATTTCTCCCTCTGGACATGAGACCAAATCTCCATCTGTGAACATCTGGGGAGTGTGTGTGCACACGCATGTGAGCCTGCACGCGTACGTGTGCATATGTGCATGGGCCCTCCCAACCCTGCTCTCTGGAGCCACCAGGCTGGAGGCTTCCTCCCTCCCAGGGTGTTCTAATGCTCATACCCACTCCATTTCTTGTTGCTGGGAAATCAGATGACTTGGGGTATCCAGGCTAATGGCTCTTATTAACCAAATGCTGACACACCCCTAATATATAGGTTGCTTAATTAAAAACCTGCTTGCCCAGCCAGCTTTCAGAGAAGCAAGCACTTCTCAAGCAGGGAATGGGGATTTCCAGTAGATGAGGAAGGAAGTGATGTCATGCTAATGATCTGTACCATGCCTTTGCTCCACGATACAAGAAAAGTGCTTGGTTGGGGTGGGAAGGTGGGGATGGGGGTGGGTCTGAGGAGAGTGGAGCCTGAGTTACCTTCGGGTTTGCTCCCTCCTACACAGGGAACCCCAGGAAGCACCCAAGGACCCCCGCCCCTGCTGGGGACAGTACTACACTCAGCTGGTAGCCAGCGCCCCCTTATCCCTAGCCAGCCCTTCATGGTCCGACCCGCTCATCCTGCAACCAGGAGCATCCATTATCACCGGACCTCAGCAAGGACGGTGGGGCTCCGCCTTCTTTAGAGCGCAGCTCAAAACTGGGTGTGCTTTTTCCTTCTAGAACTCAGGCCCCAGGAAATGCCCTCCCTTTTCCTCTCTCCTCCCACAAGTGTTAACAGACCTGACCAGCCCCACTATGTTTTCAGCCCAACCACTCTTAGAAAGAAATCTTAAGTTTCTTTTGAAGGAAATGAATGTCAGCCTTAGTATAGTTAGTCCTTAAGCAAAGGGGGGGGGGGGGGTGTTTTCTATATTTCTTTTTCCTAAATGCATTTTATGAACGTATTTAATAAGTAGTTGTTCCAGACGTTTAAAGGTCTTGCTAATTAATGACAAGCTGTAGTTAACATTGAGATCTTGACTGAAAAAAAAAAAAAGCACAACCTAAAAGTTGAGAATTATGTTTCAGTCAGTGGACATTTCTGAGGACTTGAAGCTTGGGAGACATCCTCTCGGACAGCTCTAAGGGACAGCTCCAGAGAGATAAGGGAGGAGCCAGGATATATAGGAGCTTTTGCAACCAGGTAATTGGACCATCAAAAGATTACTGTTAATTAAAGAAAACCAGGTATCTAAAGTTGAGGAATTTAGTGCTTTTCCATGTATGGGAAGGTGTAAGAGTCTGGGCTCACTGGAATCATTCCTTTGATGTGCACCTTGGCTGTGCCTTCCCATCCCGAGTCTCCTCAGCGTGCACCCTTGGGGGTGGCTGCAGCGGGTGATGCCGCCACCCTGTTTCCATCCTGAGTTCTCTCGGGGCGCACCACTGGGGGGGAGGGCTGCAATTGATGGCTGCAGCATCCTTTGTTTACTGATATGGCAGGCCGTATTTTTCATTCGCAGAGACAATGTATGTATGAATGGTGACTGGAGGCAGTGTGGTATGTAGAAAGGCTACATTTAAAGCTAGCAGACCTGGATTAGGGTTTCAGTGCTGGAGGTATTTTTGACCAAGGGGAGGAAGGAGGTGCTGCTGGGCATCCGAGGGGTAAAGGTGAAGGATGTTGCTAAACTCTCTGCAGAGCACAGGACAGCCCCCTCAACAAAGAATTATCTGCCCAGAGTGTCAAGACTGCTGATGTTAAGAAATTAGTCTGGATAAACTTTTGTGCAAGAACATTCCATAGCAGCATTTTTTTGTAATGAAACTGGAATCATTCCAAATGACCATCAATAGTGGATTGGATTTGGATGCACTGGAACAGGGTAAAGCAATGAGAATGAATGAACCACAGCTACGTGCACCAGCAATGTTCACTGCAGACATGGAGTGAGTGACCGTAACATGTGATTCCTCTTACACAGTTAAAAAAAAAAAAGGAGGCGGGGGGAAGCTACAAGTATTGTTTAGGGATACTTATGTGCATGGTTAAAACTCCAAAAAGGAGCATTAATATAAAATGAAAGCTTGGGGGTTCATTCTGGGAGGTATTACAGTTGAGGAGAGACACTTGCGGGCTTCTGTGGCACAGTTCTGCTTCCATAGTTGGGGGAGGATAGGTACATGACTGTTTTATCCTTTAGATGCACAACTATGTTTCATTAACTTTGGTAGCAGTATGTGTCTTTTCCACGCTTCCTTTTATGCTGGGGACACAGCAGCAGCCCATCTTTATGAAGAGCTAACTCTGTGCTTTTGCAACAGCCTTGTCAGAGACACTGTTTTATTCTCAGAGACAGTTGAGGGAGTGACATGTCTTTCTAATGTTGAAGCTGGATTTGAACTTGAATCGGCCGGTGCTGCTGCCTCCTGTTGGGTCCCGTCTCACCTGCCTCCACTCTCTCCACAGGGTCCGGAGACAAACAACCAGCCGGCCTCCCCCAGCCGGAGGCAGACCCAAGCCCCAGCCCAAGCCCAAGCCCCAGGTGCCACAGTGCAAGGCTCTGTATGCCTATGATGCTCAGGACACAGACGAACTCAGCTTCAATGCCAATGACATTATCGATATTATCAAAGAAGGTAGGTGCATGGCTGGCTGGCTGGCTGGCTGGCTGGCTGGCTGGCTGGCTGGCTGAGTGGGACCACCTCCAAGGGCATATAGTCGCATTGCTATAAAAATGAGTTTAAATGTGATGGAAATTTATGGGCTTCTGAAACTTGCAGAGGTAGGTCAGGCTTTAAGCTCAGTTTGGTCAAGACTCCAGCTTTTTTTTTTTTTTTTTTTTAATGCTTCTTTTAGCTTTGCCCTCTTTGTATATATTTCCTTCTCAGGCCATTTTTCCTCATGGTACCAAAAGGGCTACATCAGTTCCAGGCCAAAAAAGGGCTACAACCAGCTCCATGTCTAAAATCCACGTTACCTCTGAAAGTTATTCTCTTAGCCATTGGACAGAAGTTCTAAGTTTCACTCAGATTGGACCACATTGGTCATGTGTCCATTCCTGAACCAATCTCTGTAGGAAGACAGGCTGTACCCTGAGTGGGTTAGACCCGGTGGGGACTGCCCCGGGAAGCGGGATTTAGGTACGTCCCACCCAAACTTCCGGGTCTCCTCATGTAGATGGAATGGAAGCCAGGGGGGTAACCTGTAACATTCATTATAAAAGTGGTCCGTGGGCTTGGCTGAAGGCTTTAGTAATTTGGTAGAGAGGGTAAGTTAGAATATAATATACATGGACTCAAATATATCACTGCTTATGGAAGCATGAAGAACAACAGTAACTCCTAACTTAGGATGTTAGCAAAAGCACCGTGAAGGAAATGGCATTTGTGGTGAGGGATGGGAGACAGAAGGGGGAGCCATGGAGGCTAGAAAGAGCGAGTTGTTTTAGGAAAATGAGCGGACACTAGACTGCGGTGCAAGAATCCCAGAGATGATGTCTTGAGGGGTGAGGTGGAGCCAGAGTGGCCTGGTCATTGGCAGGGCTAGCTTTCAGGAAGAGGTGGCCAAGGGCAGTTCTAGGAAGCGCCTGCGCTCACTCCCGGGAGAATTCTAGGACCAGCCTCCTCCTAAACAGCCTCTGGGCACTAGCTTTACCTCCTATAACTGTCTGGTTTTCTACAGGTGTTACTATTTTAAGCCATTTAGTATCCTTCAAAAGTTGGAATAAATAAGCATTAAAATAAACCCTTAGTAACACAAACCGGTTTTTTATCACCAGCTTTGTGCAGCAAAAATACGGGAAATGACCTAACATGCAGTGACAGGGATTAGTGACGTCAGCACTGCTGTGTCTGTTCAGTGAACTTGGGTGCAAAAAATTTTGTGTTAAAGATAATGATGCAAAAGGACAGTAAATTTATTAAAGTGGAAACTTGTTCATGGAGGAAAGGAAAAAGGTTAGAGACTATGGACTGCCGTCTCAATTTTGTGAAAATATAAAACACATGGAATAGAACATGTTAAGTGGCCTCAAGTGTTGACTTCTGAGGATTACTTTTCATTTCTCAAAATTTTCTAGAAGTCATGTGTACTGTATCATTTGACCAGTTATCTGTGTAAAATGTAGAATCTGAGAAGTTATCAAAACGTGCTATAAATGATTGCTATAATGTAAACAGGGCTAGATGTATAGGAAGCCAGGACAGCACAGCACCAGAAACAGACCCGCGTGCGCGCAGGTACTTAATACATGATAAACGGGGCATTTGAAATAGGGGAAAGGACAGGCAATTACCTTCCACTTTGAAAAGAAAGTAAGTTTGATCTCTACCTCATACACAAATATCAGGTGAATTAAAGATCTAAAATATATATAACTAAGTTATAAAAGTCTTAGAAATAAACCTAGAATATTAATCTTTGGGTGAGAAAAGCCTTCCTAAGGAAGCTGTTAAACTCAAAAACCATATAGGATTTAACCTCATAAAAAGGCTACATTAAAACCGACATACAGTGAGCAGCACTAGGTGCAAAGTTAAGTCATAGGAAACAGACTAGGAAAAAATGTCTTCCATATATAAGTAGCTCCTCCACATGAATAGTAAGACAAGTAATCCAGCCCCAAAGTGGACAGTCTCCCGAGGCAGGCAGTGCACAGCAGAACCTCCTTCATCAGTGAAATGCGAAGTGAAGCTTTCACCTGTGGCACCAGCGAAGATGAAAATGTGACACGGTCCACATTCCTTCAACCAAATCGTTCGAGTTTCAGAAATCAGAGACAGGAGCGGGGAAGTTGATGATAATGGTGTATATACACAACATAGAGCATCGAACACCCCTTGCAGGTCCCAGGCCAGCAACGTAGCCTCAGTGTTTCTGCTGTGGGACCTGAGAGCCTTCCCACTCGGCGGAAAGAGACATCATAAACAAGCCCACGTCCGATCAGGTCAAGTTTTGCCATCAAATGAGTTACAGAAAACTTCATTTTCAGAACTTGCTGGATTTTGTCATTGTAAATAAATGGTGGATTGTAGGAGCTGTGCTTAGTCAGGTAAATCAGGTACCTCCTTTCACCAGTTACTGCTGGAATAGACTTTTGGCAAGGGAATTTAACAGTATTTACCAAAATTGTAAAACGCCCATGTCAGAATGGTTACTTTGGATTTATATATTAACCCTTCCCCCCCCCAAGATAAGTCCCAAGTAAATAAATATTTAACTGCATCAAAGAAACAAACTGCATCAAAGAAATACTATCAGTATGGGAAAGGATTTCTAAAAGTGATTAAAAAAAACTAAGAAGCTGTGAAATAGACCATTTGATTCAACTGCTTATGTATTAAAATGTCATAAAAAGTTAAAAATGAGAAGCGGGCTGTCTGTAACTCATTTAGCAGATTCACTAATATGTAAAGAACTCCTAATCAATAAGATTGAGACCAACAACAAACAGGAAAATAGGCAAATGATCTGAGCAGTGGCATCTAAGAGCTATGGAAACTCTACATACAGATAGGAAGTGATCTGAAGTCTTAAGGTTAGAAGAAGTGCAGAACATGTAGTAGGCCATCAGTTGTGGACAAAAGGGGGTAGTTTTTGTAACTACTTGCTTTTATAGTCATGAAATACCTCTGGAAGAAAGTATAAGAAGTCATACTGCTCACCCTCAGAGAAGGGGTCTGGGTGGCTCTTTTCACTCTATCCTTTTGTACGGTTCAAAGTATTACCTATTACAAAAAGTAATTTTGCTTTTCTTACGAAGAATAGATGGTGCATGTTCTTTGACCCGAGAATCTATCCTATAGAACTACTTGCACATGGGCATAAAGATGTGTGTGGACATTTATTGCATTAATAGTGAAAAATTGGGGAACAAATGTCCATCGATAAAGGAATGGTTGAATTTTGGCATATAGTGCCACTGTTTACAAAATGAGTTACACACACGGAAGGATTACTGAGTATTTAAAAGCAAGATGCAGAATAGTTAGATACAGAATGTTCTGTTTAAAATGAATGTAATGGGGAGGGTATAGCTCAGTGGTAGAGTGCATACTTAGCATGCACGTGGTCCTGGGTTCAATCCCCAGTACCTCCATTAAGAAAAAGAATGTGTTTATAATCACAGAAGAGGATCTGGAAGAATATATACCAGATGCTCATTACTGGTGAAGGGTCTGGGGCTAAGGTGGGAAGTAAGGATTGTGAGGTGTTGCCTGTGAGTTCCCCCAGAAGGGTTCTGAGATGGCCTGAGGAGTGTGAAAGGTGCAGCAGGGGAGTAGCCCCCATGGAAGAAAAGGGGGGAAGCACGATTGGAGCCATCAGACCCCAATTCCACCAGACGGTCTGCCGACCCAGCTGCTGCTCCAGGGCCAGGACTGCTTGTGGGGGAGGCTGGAATGCCGGGGCCCCAAGGGGAGCAACCCAACTGTCTCAGGCTGGGCACACCCCCCAGGGCCGGCAGCTGGAGCCTGGCAGCAAAACCTCACATCGAGGTTAAGAAGGGAAAGAACGAGGATGGAGCTCAGTCCCGTCGCCCGTGGGCTGCACCCTCGGGAGCGGGGCGCATCTGGCCTGGGCAGAAAGCCTTGCTCACCTTCACTTCCGCTGTCTCCCTGCAGACCCTTCTGGCTGGTGGACAGGTCGGCTGCGAGGCAAGCAGGGCCTGTTCCCCAACAACTACGTGACCAAGATCTGAGGCGCACGGAGGCTCGGACGCAGGGACGCAGGGGCTCCAGGCAGAGACGGGAGGGGACGTGTGGGGGCTCTCCTGCCCCGTGGCGAGCAGCTGCTTCTCCAAGGCCTGGAGCTATTCTGGCGCCTTCCCCGTGGAGGACCTCGAAAAGCTGGGCTGGGGACAGGGAATGTTGCTCCGTAAATGATCCTAAAAGGCAGCCTATTCGCAGGCACCCAGGAGGGCAAAGCAAGCATCCAGTAAGACTTATTTATTCTATTTAAACCTGGTGGGAGGACAGGCGAGGTCCACGCAGACCTCCTGGCTCTACCAAGACAGCACCTGCTCGCTCCCCAGGCCCGGGGAATGGCTGGACGCGGCCGCTGACAAGTGCCTTTAATTGAAGAGCACATTTCTCTCATCCTTCTTTACCTTACCTGCACACACATTCCTCTGGCACCTTCCCTCAGGGAGGACCGGCTCCCTGCCGGCGGGGCTTGGCTGAGCGTGCACTTCCCGCCGGGGCGCTGGGTGACTGCTGGGACCAGCAGGGCTGTCCGCCAGGCTTGCTCTGGGTCTTCAGTTGGAATGTGGCTGGCCCATGTTGGTTTTTGTGATTAATGCTGTACCTATTACAAGAAGGATCTCTTTTTTCAAGCTGTACATTTATTAAAAAAAAAAACAGATCGTATACTGTATATATAAAAATCTCAAGATGGTAGAAACATGTATGAATGTACTGAGTAGTATCCCACTGTACTCACGCATAAGGTAGGCCTTACTACGGACTCACACCGGGTGCTGACAGATGTGCACTGCTCCTTTCCAACTATAGCATCAGTGTTACTGCTTTCTAGTTCAGTCCTGCAGACCCTCCTAACCCTCTCGTAGGTAATTTTCCTCTGTCCCCTCCAGCCCCACCCCATAACCCCTCCCTCCTCCCTCCTAAATAAATAAAGGAATCAGTGAACCACCCTGTTCTTTCATGATGTTTGTCTGGGTTGAATTGTTCCCCCCTCCCAGAGGAAGTATGAGGTCCTAACCCCCAGCACCTTAATTGCAAATAGGGTCTTTACAGAGGAAATCCAGTTAAAATGAGGTCATTAGAATGAGCCCTCATCCAACACAACTGGTATCTGGATAAAAAGAGATTTGGACCCAGATCAACACACAGAGGGGGAGAAGATGATGTGACGGGTCTGCCATTGACATGCCAGGGAGGGGGCCTGGAACAGATCTTTCCATCACAGCCCTCAGGAGGAGCCAGCCCTGCCCACACCTGCACCTCGGACGTCCAGCCTCCACAACTTAAGGCAGTAAACTGCTGCTGCCAAGCCACCCAGCCCAGCACACCGAGGCAGTGTTTACTCCAGTAACAGTGAAAAGCTGGAAACAACGTTATGTCCATCCATAAGGGGGACCATGCCTTCTTGGTCTGTCCTTCCTCAGTGGCCTTAGCGATTCTTAAGTTCCTGGGCAGGTAGGGTGTGACAGCACACCTTTGTGTCATTCAGGATCCCCATGTCCTTGGAAAACAAATTATCCAGGGTTACTTATTAGGGACAAAGTATATCATTTAATTCTGTTTTACTTCAAGAAGAGAGTGCAAACTTCATTCGCTAACAATAGCAAATAATGTTTAAAGTATATTTCAGCTCCAGTTGATGATTAGTTAAAAGAGGAAAATAAAGTGTGATGACACGGGGAAGGGGAATTCTGACACTAAGTCTCTTTACATCTTACAAGGGACTTCCAATTTCACACTCCTAGGCTCACTGACAATGGGAGAAAGGCGACAGAACTAGAATTCGAACAACCCCCCACAGCCTCAAGTTACAGGCTGCTTTCTCGCAGGCAGGACCACCCAGATCGCCCTCATGCGTCACCTGTGTCACCGCCAGCCCCTGTCCCAGCCCCCACGCGCCTCGCCCAGGGCCGGGCTCACGGGAACGCTCAGCACACGTTGCCTAAGTAGGAGACTGAATTGATGTTTATAGTTGAGGACACACGAACCTAGGTTTCCTCTCATCTCTGGATCTAGCCAGGCCTGCTGTTTGTTCACTGTTCAGTTAAGCAGACAGGAGAGTAGTTCAGGAATCACTCAAGCAGGGAGGACATACAGAGGAGCAAGGGCCATGCCTGCCTTCTAGAACTGCCATTTCATGTGGGAGAAGGGGCATGTGTGTGCACATACCTCATGTGCATAGCAGTAGAAACTGCCCTGTACCTGTAAAAACGTGACAGATCCCTTCCACTGACAGTTTAAAGTAACCCAGAACCATGTGAGCAGGCTTGAACTTGGACCCTAGGGCAGAGGTCTTCAAACTAGCTGTGGACCAGCAGTTCCCAAACCCTGGCCTCAGAACCCCTTTATACTCTTGCACATTCCTGAGGCCCTCTGAGAGTTCTTCTTGAGTGGGTTTTAGCTGTCAGTACTTACTAGAAATTCAAACAGAAAATTTTAAAACACCAGCAATCACACGCTTTCCATCATCACATGTCATATAGCCTCTGTAGGATTCTACCATAAACTACTGACAGAATGAGAGTGAAAAAAGTAAATAACATCCTAGGATTATCATAAAAAGAGTTTTGACCTCCTAGACTTCTGAAAACCAGACACATTTTGAGAACCACCAGGCACGGTAAGTGCTAATGAATGGGGGATGCAGCAGGGAGAGGAGCTGGCTTTCTGAAACATCACGCCAGGGGCCATCTTGTCACCCAGCTCAGGGAAAACTGACACCCAGGGCGAGGGCAACGCTGAAGCCTTCTTTATGAGCTTGCTGCCCCACCAGCAAGGGTGTGGACCACCCACACCCACCTGATCAAACGTGACCCACCACCCTTACCAAGTCCACCCCATGAAGGCAGAGAAGGGTGAGGAATGCAGTTTCCCTTTTAAAGGATGTTCCTTGCAAAGTGCACACACCAGGTCCACTCACAGTCTGCTGTCCAGAACTTAGTCATGTGGCCTTAAATGCAAGGGTGGGGTGGGAGTCTCTTGCCGGGGACAGTTAGTCTCTGCGCAGAGCAGGTTGCCCAGGGCCCAGGAGATAGCTCCCTCTCAGCCATGGCTCCTTCCAGGTAGAGATGCTCACCAGGACAAGTGAAGGACAGCATGGCTGTGCAGCCGCGTGACCGGGCTCCCTGCAGAGCAGGGCATGTACGTAATCCAAATCCTTTCCCTTGTGACTCCCTCTGAACTCCCCCAGACCTCCTGAGTGGAGGTGGGCTGACCGGGGCTGGCCCTGCCTCCAGTACAGGAGGTTTTCTGGGTGGTTTCCTTAGTGAGTGAGGGTGGAGTCTGGTTTCAGGAGCAGAGAGTGCACGGTGCATCTTTGGTCGAGAGCCTAACGATATTCCTGGCACCCCTCACCTTTGAGCTCAAAGGAATAGGAAGCACTGCATTGCCTTCCCTTCATGTTTTGTCTCTCCCGAGGCCTAGCTGGTCTCACAGTTCCTGCTGAATTCAGGAACTCACTCTTATTCCCCCCAGGTCATCTTGATGCCTTTCCCTCCTATGGTACGGGACCTGCTCTGCTAACCAGCATGGCCCAGTCCAAAACCTCCACCTGCAAATGAGAAGGCACAGTCCGGGTCACTACCTAGCCCAAGGTCACAGCCTCGCCCAAGGTCACCCAGCTCACAATTGGAGGAGCTGCCATGTGAACCTTGATCTGACCCTCAGGCCCACCCATACTTTTCGTCTTTGACTTCAGTTCAATAAATATATTAAGGAGTTTGATAATCAGTCTCATTTTAAACTTCCAGTATCTTTCTCTCAAAAACCAAAAACCTACAAATAGAAAAAAAAAGCCTCACATATGACTCAACAGTTACGCACGCTCTTTTGAAGGGCAAGAGCTATGTCTGACCTATCTCTGAATGCCAGGGTCCATCTCTTTCCAAGAACATCAGCCTCCTTAAATGACAGCCAAGAACAGTCAAGCACCTCCAGACACCATGCTAAGGGCTTGACGTGCTTTAGTACAAAACCCCGAAGTAGACGCTCTCACCCCCGCTTGACAGACACAGGGACACGCCCAGAGGTCACACAGCTGCTAAAGGAGACGGAAACTCAGCCCCCCAGGTCCACGGTCTGTGCTCTTCAAATACTGGGGTTGCAGCATCTCATTTTCTAATTCCAGTATTTTTATGATATGATTTCTACTTTTACAGCTTATTTCACGTTTATAACACCTTAGTTTTGGGTGCCTGCTTGGCACATAAGTATCTTAAAGATCCTTTTTTAATAATGACGTCCTGGAAGTATGAATTTCCTGAGTCAGGGTATTTAATATTTAAGCCAAATATGTAATAAAGAAGCTATCAAATGTCTTTGGAATATGCCTTCAAAACCCATCCTTTCTTGATGAGAAGTTGGCGCTCGAGCGTCCCTGGGAAATAAACTGCTTTGCAGAGCCAGGAAAGCTCCCTCTCATGGTCTCACTTCATTCCCATTCACACTTATGACTAAGTTGGTCTAAGGCTGCCATGGGAACCAACTTCACTGACTCAACAAGGGATATTTATAAAACTTTATACTAGGACTGAACATATAAAGACACCCAGCTCCTCCCCACGCTGGAAACTTACTAGTCGGGCAGCCCAGGCCTGCCCAGGTAGACGGGTCAGCGAGGCTCCCCTCCCGGGATAGGGGCAGTCACACGCCACGGCCGAGTCACAGAGCCAAACACCTGTGGGCCTCGCTGTCAGGTGGAAGGCAGCTTTATCACACTCTAGACTAGGGACACACCGCATTAAACGATTTTACTGCAAAGCTTCCCAGAGCCTTTATGAATCTTACATGAGTTTGCAATGTTTCCCAAATGCATGTAACTCCTTTCTTTCAGAAAACCAATTAACATCTTGTTGAACTAGTAGTTTGGAAAGTTGTTGCTATAAGAGACTCATTTATTTCATGGTTTTTGGGTTTTTCTTCCCCCAGGTCACCCTTCCTTTTGTATCCTTATGGACTCATGTATTTTTTAGTGCATGAGAATGCACTCCCCCTTAGAAAACAATGTTAAATGTAATCAAATGCCCCCCTCTACCACCCCCACACAAAATCTAACCCATAATGTAGTTAGAACAATGGGAAAACGCATTCCAAGTTTCACCTTTAATAGGATGTCACAGGCCCCCTTCCTTTTTCCAGCTGTGGCCTCTTAGGACTGCTCTTCCTGGTCTCAGCCGTGCCTTCAGTGAAGCACATTATGAGGGTTACCGGTGGCCATCGCCCTAGTGGGCCAGGTGTTCCTGTATAGGAATTAGAGAATAGTTAAGTAAGTTCTAGAAAAGGAATTATCATGGTTATCCTCCCATTTTTTTTTTTTTTTTTTTTTTGCAAGGGGAGGAAATTAGATTTATTTATTTATTTAGTTTTTTGATGGAGGTACTGGGGATTGAACCCAGGACCTCATGCATGCTAAGCATGCACTCTACCACTTGAGCTGTAACCCCCCCCCCCCATTTTAAATTTTATACAATGAACCAATCTTTATATTCACCAAGTTTACGAATGAGGGAACATTCACTAAAGCCAAGTTCTAGTTTTTTTGTTTGAGAAAATTGTAGGAAGGTCAAAGCCATAAGGGCAGTAATTCACATGCTATTCATAATACCTCAAAAAGTTAGTCAAAGCAAGTTCCTCGTGATGTCTTCAGCACAGAACGCACAAATAAATACACACAGGATACCTTAAGAAAGATTAATAGCTTTATTTTTCCTCAATATACATTTAGAAAATCGGTCTGAGAAAAGGTTTCAGGAAATAGACCAGAGGACTATATACAAAGTCAGGAGTTCCAAATCCGTAAGACAAAGTGCACGGCCGAAGCACTGCTCCCCGAGGGCCAGGGCAGCCTAGGACCGTCCCATCAGAGGTGAGGCGAGCTCTTTGATGGCTTTTGCGTTCAGCTGAGGAATCGTGCTGATCTTCAGGAGCTTGCTGCTTGCATACTTATTCTTGACGGCCTGCAGAAGTCATCTGTGATTAAGCACACATCAGGAACCTCCCCGGCCCCAACTTATACCTTATTCCTAGTCTAATTTACAAGTATCAAAGGGCCACACCCACAGACCCACAAAGGCTAGGACGATGTCAAGTCACTGGAGCCAGCAAGTGCTCCAGGGCATGTGTCGGGCCTGACAATTTCCTTCCACGCGCAGTCATGCAAAAAGACCAGCTGGTAGCACAAGTGATGGGGGAACCAATGATTTCAAGGTCCAAAGAGCAGGCTGTCTCTCACAAGCCACCAGAGGGGTGGGAGGTGGAGCTGTGTTTATCACACCTAAGTGCCATCAGCACTGGCAGCAGTAACTGGCAATAAAAGCGAGTGGCAACTAGTGCTCAGCAGATCCCAGATGAAACCCTCAGGACTGAACACACATGATGCTTCCACAGTGTGTTAAATCATCCTCCAACGACAAGTCAGGAAGCAGATCAGGCCGTGAGGACACTTGGTACAGACGCCTCACTCTGTCACCAGACCTTCGGGGAGCTCTGATACTCAGCATCACACGAACACAGGACAGCACCCCATCTCCTGTGGCTCCTCCTCTCAGGTGGGCCACACAGAGACAGACCCCAGGCTCCCAGGACGCTGCTTCCTGAATGGGCTGCTTGCCCCTCCTCCTCCACCATGCTTGCTGTCCAGGTGCCTCTCAGTCATTGTCCTAACAGATGCTGGACAAAGGCCCTGAGTGATGTCACCTGAATACCCAAGCCTTCCACGGAGCCACCCAAGTTGGATGCTTGCTGTTCCAGACCACATGCCGGCCAGCCTTCCCTGCTTGCTGGGTGCCCTGCCCAGGGCACTGGGTCAAGGGGGGCTGGTACACTGAAGCTGCCTGGCTGACTACACTGGGCCCGGACACAACGAGCCTGATCTACCTTGTTTTAAAGAAAGTCTGCTGTCAGGGTTTATCAGCGTGCTCCTTCCCCTGCTGTGCTAGGAAAATATAAAGAGTTTGTGCTAAAACAGACTCTCACATATGCCAAAATATTTACATGGAAATGCAAACACACATACATATACATCCTCTCATACCCCAAACTCATACTCGAGTGCCTTCCACGGCTTACGGAAGAGTACTTACGATGAATTTTGTTAAGTTCTCGTTTACTTTCACGACATTCTTGGCCATGTGCTGCATGACTTCTAACACTTCATTCTCCATGTATCCAGTGTAATACTGCTGCTTTAAGTTCTGGAAGAGAATGCAAAGAAAGGGGCAGGATAAAGCCGCTACTTCTTTACAAGAGCACAGGTTTACACATGCTGGTCTTACTTATGGAAAAGCTATAAAAAAATATTCTTACCTTCCGGAAATTCAGTCACAGCCCCAGCCACTACCATGGTACCAGCAAAGCAGCCAGTGAACACAGGATGACTCTGGCTCTGAGCAAGACTAAATTAAGACATTGTGCGGCTCTGAGCTAAGTCAAGTGGAGAAGGTCCCAAATTATGATGTTTTAAAGAAAGTTGCACAGGTAAGTAGGGTCCTTCAAGTCCCAAAGCTGTCATGCTTACCTCTGTCACCACACTGAAAGGGAAGGGAAAGTGGGACAGAGTAAAATCAAACCCAACAAAGGAATGCCCCCTTCACAGTAAGGGAGAGACCTAAGACTAGCACATCCATGGTCCTCTAATCAAAGCCCTGCCCGGCAGTGGCTGGCGGGGCACTCGAGAGCCCAGATACATATATCGTCAATCAGGGAAAGAAGTTCAGAATTAAGAAACGGCACCGTAGGCAGGAGTCTAAACTCCCAAACCCAGAAGATCTAACACTGCTCGAGACTCTCTTGTTGGGCCCCACGTGGTTAAGCCCTGGAGAACACAGAGCACCCAGAGAAGGCTCCATGCCCAGCCTGGTGACTCAGCCTCCCAGAGGACAAAATCCAAGCAAATGGACAACTACTGATTGATAATGAGACAAAATCTGCATGAAGATAAGTAACCTGACCTTATTTCAGTTTTGTGATAAAATTCTAAAAGCTTAATTACACCCCTTTCATATACACAATGTAATTGGGAAAGTAAATCACAATTTAATCTTAATCCTAAAATAGTTTAAAGGAAAAAAGAACTAAGCAGGAGTGAACTCTGATGTAATGCACAACAATCCGAATTTTGAAATCAATTCCCCAGAAAACAGGGAGACCTGCAGTTAATAGGTTTAAACCAAGGATGCATGTCTAAAGGTAATCTGGCTACAATGAGCCAGTGGTACCAAGACCAGGTACCATACACATACTAGTGGCCTTTTTGCCTTAAGTTTATTTCAAAAAATTTCAAATTTATAGAAAAACTGAAAGAATAATATAATAAACATCTGTATATTTTCTGTGCAGATTCATCAGTTATTAACATTTTGCCTCTTTCTCTTTCCTCGTCTTTCTCTCTCTCTGATGGTGTCCACAATTCACTTTCAAATGGTTCAGCAAAAGTTGTGTGTGACTTCTGAAGCCATCAAATGGCTGTATGATCTGGAAGGGCGCTGCAGACGCATGACACATCACTTGTAAATGTTTCAGAAGCATCCCCTCAGAAGTATTTTTCTTCCTAGCCACAATAACTTTGTCACATAAGAAACATTATCAGCAGTTCCACAGTCTCATCAAATATATAGTCGATATTCAAATTTCTCCAACTGCTGCAAAGATATCTTTTCTAGTTTTTTCTTCTTATATCTAGGGTCCATTCAAGGTACACAAAGTACATTCGGCAGTTGCTGTCTTTAGTCTTTTTAAATTTAAAACACCTTCCATTTTCTTGGCTTTAAATGACATTAACTGTTTTGAAGGATCCAGGCCAGTTACTCTGAGCACATCTCACACTCTGGATTTGTGTATTTCCTGATGGTTGGATCCGTGTCCAAAATTTTGGACGTGAACTCTATACAGGCGACAATGCACACTTCCTACTGCCCTAGAAGGCAGGGCAAGTCAGGAAGGCCCACCCCTGGTGATACCAAGCTCCATCACTGGGATAAATGGTAGTAACTGTCAGACCTCTCCACCACAAAGGTACAGTTTGCCTTCAGAATTACTATGTAACTGTGGGGTGATATTTTGAGACAATGTGAATCCTATGGCCCCAAATTATTTCACCTAATGCTATAAGCATCATTCGATGATCCTTGCTTGAATCAATTATTACCCTGGGGGTTTTAAAATCGTGAAATTCTATCTCTGCCATTGTTTCTACTCTGATTAGCTGGCATTCAACTGTTACTTATTTTTAAAGTCCCTCTCACCCTTCCTTTTGTATCCTTATGGACTCATGCATTTTTTAATGCATTGTAATCTGTTACTGTCACTGTTTCTTTGAATGCTCAAATTTAGTCAGTAAGAGCCCTTTCAAGCCAGTTCCTATGTCTCTTTGATGTGACCCACTGACCTTTGAAAATTTACTTGCTATCTGTTACAAACTGATCAATTCAGGTTTACCTTTTATTTCCCGACACAGCCCTGCAATCAGCTATGTCTGGAAGGAGCCCTAGTTCCTAGTGGGTCTCGGCATTTAGTACCCAAGATGTGGGCACTGGACATGTTCTTTTCTACTGGGTTGTCATTGTCTCCTGGTCTTTTGTTATGAATTTACTGATATTTCTAAGACAAATCTATCTAATATTATAAGATCTTCCTTGTTTTCATTTGTTAACAATATTTTATCTTCTTATACTGAAAATTTTAGTCCTTAATAACATGAATGTTTATTTGCTTTATCCTAAAACATATAAGCAGCTTCAGAATTTTAATGACAGGTTACTATTAACCTCCTGTTAACATCACATCCCACTGAGGAAGCAGTCAGAATGCTGTGTTTGAGAGTTATTTGAATTAATTCTTCCCTGTGTTCTGTTACCGATTTGAATATACAGTGACATTGTTTCTGCTTAATTCTAGTTTAGTGTTTGCATGAAACATTCATATTGTTCAAAAGTCCAGAAAGTTACATTATATTGTGTACAAGTTAATGCAAAACTACAACCAGAAGTCCTGTTTCCCATCCTCAACCTTTTACCCTATGTGCCCACAGGGATCCAGTTTCATTAGTGTCTGGCCTATTCTTCCCATATTTTTGTTAAGAGTAAGCAAATACATAAGCACATACACGTAGACACGCTCTCTTATTTGCCTTCTTTCTTACCTAAAATGTCAACTGTACACACTTGTTTGGAGGACGAGCTCCACCATGATGCCCAGGCACTCCTGCACAAATCCGCACAGGCCATGCCGGCAGAGGCTTAAACCACATCTATGAATCTGTCTTGGGAAAATGCTTTTCGATCCTCCTAGAAGATGAGGGGACAGCAGGCATGGGAGCAGCTGCCCCCTAGCCACCTCCCACTCACTTCCCTGTCTCTTCTGGGAGGGAGGCTGTCATGAGACCATTCCCTATCACCTCCTGGGCTCTGATGAGGTTTTTGGTCTGCTGCTCTCGGGGTGCATCTACAGACTAAGAAGGTGCTCAGTGGCAGTCTAGAATGGGTGCGCCACAGAGGGTGCGACTCTGACTCGCGTTGCAGCCATCAGCCCTTTTTGTCTCCGTGGTGTCCTTTTTGGTATGTGAAACAAGAACCCAGGGAGCTGGCATCTTTGGCTCCTTGTAAGAACCTAAAAGTGGCCCATTTCATCTTTACTGGGTAAATCAGTCAGGCTTTGGCCTTGCTTTATCTTGAGTGCTTAACAACTTGGTTGTTTGACTTCACAAAATAATCCAGAAATCTTAGCATATCAGTTCTTAGTGGCCTTCCTCATTCTTTACGACTCTATGTTTGTGTGCCACAGTGCAGTCACCTGGTCTCCACCTGAGTCATTCCAAGCAGTTCTTTTAAGCCTGTGGACTTAAAACAAACGCTACAAGGATGGTGTTGTAAAATTACTAAGGCCTTTTATATCAAGAGGGCCTAAAATATAGCTAACTAATTTCTTCTTAAATTCAATACTCACCCATTTTCCTTGGCCTAGAACCTTCTGGGACAGGCAGGAAGCAGCTGCTGCCACCTTAGAAGGGTGATAATGCACCATGTCATAGTCAATGAGAGTCAGTTCCATCAGATATTTGGCTAACGTGTGCTGTTCAACGTCGACCTATGAAAGAACACCCAGGGACGGTAAGAAGCACAGCTGTTAGTATCTCTTGCAAAATTCTGGGTGAAGGCCTTGGAACTCCAACCCGCTGAACTCACTCCTCCTTCCCGGGCACTGCTCTAGGCCGCAGTATGTTACAGACACAGAATGTGAGGTTTTGTCTCGTAAGAACTAGTGAGATAACCATTAGGACTTATTTAAAAGGTGCTCCCTTTAAATTCATAAGCTTTCCTTTCATTGGACCAACGTTTGCGGGATAAGAGAACAAAATAAAGTCTCCTACGGAACTGGTGGCACTCACCTCCCCGGCTTTTGATGCTCGCCTTAAGAAGTGTAGTGGCAAAGGTCGACCCAACTCGAATTTCAGTTCTTTCAAAATCAGAGTTTCCATTTCTCGAATTTGGGAACTGGTATAAGCATTGTCTGTGATGTAAACGAAGTCTTCGATATTTGGAGAAAACATCTCCTCATACTTGGAAGCCAAGAGCAGAGCTGTAATCCCAACCAGCTGAAGCTTCTTACGAGAGACTGGCTGAACCTAATTGAAGAAGAATGTGTCAAAAGTCGTATCTAAGGAGAGAATGGGGGCTCTGGGTGGAAGAACAGTAGCGGAAACCAAGTCTTGGAGAAGTGCTCACACTCCTCTTAAAGACACAGGAGACCTGAGTGTTGACCTGAGACCCCTCACCACTCACAGCAGCTGTCATGAAGTGCTCACCATGTGTCAGGCCCTGTGCCAAGATTCAAACAATCATCTCAACAAATCCTCAGAGAATCTAGGCAGTATGTATTTATTCCCCCACTTACAAACAGGTGGCCTGAGAGGAGAATCAGACACCAGCCCAAGATCACTCAATTGCTGAACAGGGAAGAATCAGCCTGACAACCAAACTCCTAGTCACTGCTCCACCCCCATCATCCTGGTTTCAGAGTCTGGGGAAGCCCCAACACTGCACTCAGCATGGTCTGAATCAGGATGAGGCAAGCAAAAAAGCAGGAATTCAGTGGACGCGTAGGGATGAGGAAGGGGTGTCTCAAGCGTTTCCTTAACCCTCACCACCAGAAGTGCACACATTATTCAGCCTGAAGAATCATTCAAAGATGCTTCAGAGTCAGGGAAAATCTCAGTCTAGGGTGTGTTTCTCTTCTTCTTTTTTTTAAACCGGGAATTTGCTTTTATTGCTTCAACTCTCAATATTGAAAATCTACCAAAAATAAGACAGTGCTTTCCTACTCAGTGAGGACTGTATAATGGAAACCAGTGACTCTAAGCTTACTTAGCATCTTGCAGCATCTCGGGGTCATTATTATCAACACAATTATCCCTGTATTGCTTGGGCAGCATCTGAACTTGGCCTAAACCTATAATCAAAATGTTGACTTTAAATAAATAAATTACCAGCAGGGCTACCATGTGGTAGCTAACACACTGTGGTTACTGCCTGGCATTTCTTCTAACTGGTCAGTGTTTTTGCATTACCAGTTACAAACATTTTGATGATAACTTCTGCCTCTCAGCTTGATTTCTTACCTTCCTCTTTACTTTAGACCTCACACTCTCAGTACACTCCTCACATGTACTTCCACCCTTTTTTTAAAACCTCTGCTTTCTCCCTCTTCTATAGTGATTCAATGCCCCAGCTGGCTGGAAACTGCTCAGTTCTCTAGCCAAACTCCTTATTTTTCAGCTGAAGGGGCTTAACACCAAAGAGTACTGCACTATGGCAAGCGTGCAAGCCAGCCTGGAGAACCAGTCTCCAAACGCACCACAGGCTTCAGGTGGACTTTCAAACCATCTGCTGGTATGTCTCCTCTGATGAATGATTGTGGTAAGACGGCGTTCCCCTGAGCCCTTTTCCGCAGGCTGACCTAGCAGAAATGCCCAGCGCTGGTCAGCATCACCAGAGCATCACACACTTGGACTACTTCCTTTTCTAGCACCTGAAGTTCTGTGGCATCTCATAAACTGGCCTTTTGGTCTTAATCTCAGCGGTACCATGCCTCTGCACTGCATAAATACAACGTTCAGTAAGCCAGTGAGGGCAGGAAGTTCCTGAAGCAGACTTACCTGTAAAAATCGATCCATGATGGCAACGCACATATACAGAGTTTCCTGCAGCAGCCTAAACTTGGAGTGGACTTGCACCAGCCAGTCCACCAGGATGGCACGCATACGTCCGTTTATATCTCTCCCATCTAAGAAGTGTGGATTTATGGATTGCAGAACCTGTTGGTGGAATTAAAAGTTTAAGAGGCTGACCTCATCTCCTTCCCAGCTGTGTGGTCCATTCCACACTGCTGTACCACCAAAGCACAAAGGCCCACTCGCCTCAAGCTGCCTCAGGTACTGGTAGATATCCTTCACGTAGTCGCTGCAGAGCTGAGGGTTCTCCCAATCTTCATTATCGATATCCTCGATTTTGCAGAGCAAGGCGTCAGAGAAGGCCTGGCAGAGGTTCTCCTCCTTCATGGAGATATCCTCAGGGGCGGGAGAAGGGCGCTATATCCACAAATGAAAGCACGAGTGTCACTACTTAGACGCAGCCTTGATTGCAAACACATGCAGGGCCAACCGGTTTAAAAGCATCATATGCATTTTTATAAATGATAAAGCCAAAACAAATTTCACAGTGAGAGGTGAATAATTCAAGACGCAGTGGATGAAGCTCTTGGAGACATACTTCTGTTTAAAAATGCTCTAATTTCAGGGGAGAGGGTACAGCTCATGTGGTAAAGCGCGTACTTAGCATGCATAGGTCCTGGGTTCAATCCTCAGTACCTCCTCTAAAAAGTAAAATAAATAAACCTAATCACCTCCCTACACCAAAAAAAAAAAAAAAAAAAAATTAAAAAAAATTTTTTAAACAAAAAACAACACTCTTAATTTCACTCAAAGTGAAAACCTGGGTCCTCACAATGGTGGACGGGCCCTGCACGACCCGGCCCTCCCATCTTCCCCTGCTGACCTGTCTCCTCCTCCTCTCCCCTCAGCTTGCTTCACCCCAGCCTCCTGCCTGGGGCTCCATCACTGCAAGCACTGTCCCTCTTCCCAAAAGGCTACTGTCCCTGTGCCCGCTTGGGTAATTCCCTCAACTGCGTCAAGTCTGGCTTCCGTGTTACCTTCTCAGTGAGGTCTAACCTCACTCCTATTTAAAATTCCCACCTGCCTCCTAGTCTAACCACACGCTTCCTCTTACTCTGCTTTTCCCCAGAGATTCTATAAACTTCTAATACACTGTAGAAGTATATTATTCTAATACAATATGTGTATTACTTACCCTCTACCTCTGCAAGAATGTAAAATCTATAAGCTTACATTAATTTAAACTGATTTCAGTCCACTAAGGCATCTCAAATTCCTGTGTCATCCCTGACACATAGTAGGTGCTCAATAAATATTTACTGAGTGAAAGAAACTTAGATGCCTAGGTACAGATTCCTAGAGCTGACAGTTCACTTTAGTAGCAGTCTCTTCTGCAAGTGGAACGTTGTCTTCTCGTCAACTAATTTATTCTCAATTGAAAAACTGTTTGGCAAAGAAAACACAGAAAAGCACATTCCTGCCTATGAATCAAATAAAAGGAGGAAGCAAAGACTAAGTACACACCCAGAATTTTATTTTCTTGTGCTGACTGGGTGGTTATTTATAAAAATCACATGAATTAAAAACGTATGAAGTTAATAAAACAAGTGTTTAGTAATGAAGTATAAATAAACTATCACTTTTAAAAAAAATAAGAGGTACTTCTCAAAGTAAAACCTAACTGGACTGCTAGGCTGTAAAGAATATGTATTAAAGTCATGAAATATAGAAAGAAAGAGAAGGGAGTATAATAAACAATTTTGATTTACCTTAAAGCTCAATGATTATAGTTTCTAGTCTTAGAGAAGGATGAAACAGTAACAAAAAACAACAGAACATACACAGCAATTCAAAACATGCCCTTCCCTCTTAAATCAAAGGTCTTAAACCGAGAAAGTGCCAGGTGAGCAAGAAGCATGCACGTATCTCTCACTTAGTCAAGAACTTAAGAACTTGTAGAAGGGGGCTAGAAGGAATGGGAAGAGCCACTTGGGGTACCAGGGAGAAACCTAGTAAGGTTACCAGACAGGGTAAGACCTCAAAGGAAATGAGTAGGCGAAAGTATGCAAGTCAAAGTCCCAGGGGAAGCCAAGAAACAAAGCAAGTCTGGGAACAGCACGCTGACTTGGGACAGTGGGAGTAGCACAGGAGGTGTGAGAAAAGGGCTGGAAAGGCGAGCAAGAACCTGGCTAAGGAGTTTAGATTTTATCCGAAGTTAAGTGACCCGCTGGGGAACAGAGCAAGAATGACTAAAATCAGATGTGCTTTTTAGTAAAGCACAGGTAAGCTTCACTTTAAGGTTACCTATTTCGAGGATAAGCATCACCACTCTCCCCAGGAAGGGCAGTCAGTGCCAGGAAGCCTGGTTTAAGAAGGCAGAGGTTATCATTATGTGCTTCATGGACTGACTTAGCCCCCTGAAATGTTTACCTGTGTCTATTCAGAACTACACCTGAGTTTAGCCATATCCAAAAGCCAATAGGATAAGACAAAGATGATGGCTCTGGGCCTTGGTTTAGAATTTCTCAGCAGTATTCCTTTTGGACTCTAACATAATCTAATTATTCTAAGATCCCACTTGCTTGTGCAGACTGTAGCCTAAGCCCTGTGAGCTGGCTGTGCAGTCCTGTTCTGTGCCTGCTGCATGCAAAGGTAAAAAAGGCACCAGCTAGTGAACCATCACCAAAATGGTCCAAGAACGAAACCTTCAAATTAGATTAACGAATGAGTTCTGTGGGTTGTCAGAGACAACTGAACAGTCTCATCAGAAACAACGGAGACGTGAGATTGTGCTGCTGTTTGGAAGAGGGTGGGTGGAGAATGAGTAAAGGCTGCTGAAGTTCCAGCTCAGACATTCACCAAGTCAGGTGTCTTACAAGAATGGACTAATATGAATATGCAAATATATGGGTATTTACACAAGTTTTGGTAAAACAGAGTTCCTTTATTTACGAAATTTGCAATAAACAATGTCAATTCAGTGCAATAAGGGAGGACTAAGAAAAATTGTCGATTCCAATCTGACACTTCACGATTTGCAGCAGTGTGTACACATGCATTCACAGGTGTGCTCAGTGGTAAAGGCAAAATTAGTTACCATGATTAGCTTTAGGGAATGCCACCAGGTGGGATTTCGGCAGGAGGAGCAGTAACAGTGAACCGACCTTTTATTCTATGCACTCTTCGTATTTCATATTGTTTTGCTTTTTTATGACTATGTTTCTTGTGTAATTAAAAATAAAAGGCACTTTAAAAAAAATGTGAACAGTTGTGCTTATTTCCTTCTATATATAACTTTTGTATTAGGGAAAGTTAGGCCAGAAGAGATTCTTATACTTGAATAATGACTATTACTAAATGTCGTGTTTAAATCAAATCCCTAAATCTAAAACCTCATCAGAACTTCCAGCTGCCACTCCCCAGAATGTCTCCTAAGCGTGCATCTGCCTCTCCTACATGCTTTTACTCTGACATCCTGACTTAAATTGAGGGCTACCTGGGGATAGGCACTGGTTCATTCACCTTGCTTCCCTGTGCCCATCAGTAGAAGAAGCGCATAAAAAAAAACACTTCTCCTTCCTTTCAAACTACTCAGTGTTTGCCAAAGCCTCATGAGTCAGCAAAAAAGTTTTCTCCAAAAACTGTAGGATAATCAGCTTCTGCAAACACCTGTGAATGGCCGGCACCCTTTCAGGGTCTCAGCCAGGGCCCTTTGCATTCCAGGTGCTTCCTCTGCTGCAGAGAAGGAAACCTGCCTTCCAGCTTTACAGAAAGGATGGTAACTATTCCGTTAGCAGTCTGCGAACGTGTTTGCTTCCTGGGGTTTTCCAGGGCTCAGTGCTGCTAGAAATTCAGCGCCCATCTGGCATTTCCATACCTCTGGGGATTGGTTGTAAAGAAATAGCAATTACTCTGCAGACAGAGCAGATACAAAGTAAAAGCCAGAGGGCTGACCAGAGACAAGCCTGCATAGGGGCTCATCTGCCAGAGGGCGGGCTTCCCCAGAATTGTGGACTTATTGGTGTCTTCTGCACTGTTTCTCAGAGAAAAGTGTATTTGATTGGAAATAGGTATGGTTCATTAATCCCTGATGTCTTCTAAAACAGGAAGCATGTTTCAACCACAAAAGTGATTTTTATATGAAATGAGCTGTAGGTCCATAATTTTTGAAATATACTGTCAGGAAGTGAGAGAAAAAGGAGTCAGTCAAGGCAATGGGGGAACTCAAAAGAGTGAAGTTGTCATGGTTATGGGAGGAAATTTCCCTTTTGTTTTATTCATAACATTTTTTGTTTCTGTTTGTTTGTTTTTCTAATTTGCCTTTTTTCCCCAATTTGAACAGTAATAAGAACCTATAATGAAAAGTTTGAACATTTTAAGGAAAAAAGTGAAAATCAATCTTAAGTCCCACATAATACTCAAAAATAACTACCGTCAATATTTTGCATATAAATGCACACTTTTAAAAGTAAATCTAACAAGTTTATATTGTATAGCACAGGGGACTATATTCAATATCTTGTAGTAACTTGTGAAAAATATGAAATCGAATATATGTATATTCCTACATGAAGTATTGTGCTGTACACCAGAAATTGACACAACATTGTAAACTGATTATACTTCAATAAAAATATATTTTTAAAAAAGTAAATCTAGAGTTGTACTGCATTATATTGTTATAATCTGACTTTTCCATTAATGTCACATCCATTTTGATATCTTTAAATATTCTACTGAAACATGATATTTATGGTTGCATAGTATTTCATTAAATGGATTTAACTGACCTCCTGATATAAAACAGAGAATAAGAGGTATTCATTATAACTGTTTAAAGGTCCTTGACTGTCCCGCTGATCATTATCTTACGCTAAATTTTAAAAACAGCCTTCCTGGGTATGGAGAATAACCATCTGAAATATACTGCCAAGCCACTCTCTTGACATGTGGGAGGAATCACGCTCATCACCCATATAAAATGCTGTATAATGGTCAAGAGATCAAGGTCTGAAAAGCTGCTTTGGGTTTGTTATTTGGGAGGTCACTAGAAACTTCCAAGGCAAGTCCTATCAAAGGAAAGTAGATCTTGAGGATCTGTTCTGAGCTTTAGTTCTGGAATCAAAGCTTTTTTCTCCTGTCTTATAAACAACATGTTTGCAACCATCACCTCTAAGTAGAAAGCATGCAAATCTGTTCCTCTCTTTCAGAAGTTGCTGGCCCATTTCCAACTGCATTCCCCAACAGCTGTCTCCAACACCTCAACAAATCTAAAGCCAAATGAGACACCTTCCATAAAGCGACCTCACTCTGCTGAATTTCCTATATTTTATTAATTTATTCCATAAATAGTTTCTTGAATACTCAAGTGCTTAAGGGTCTCACTCCTCTACACCAAGCAACATATCCAAAGAATTCCTTCTGAACACAGGATGATGTCCCTGAAAGGAGTTCTGGCACATCCTAACACCGTCAGCGGTATTTCTTAGCACCCATATAGATCCTGGTATATGGGTAAGCACTTAGGGGAGATCTGGGCTGGTTCAAAGCACCCATCGGCCTTGCTTGTAATACCTCCTACTTAATGTCCCTTCCCTGGCCACCCTACCCTGCTTTCATCACTTCTCTCCTCCTCAAAACTTTTCAAAGGTTCTTCACTGCCTAATGGGATAAAAATCCAAATTTCAAGGCCTTCAAATCCAACTGCAGCCTTCTTCTCAACTTTTTTTCCTGCTTCCTCAAACCTTCTGAGCCAATTTAGACTTGCTGGGTCTTTGCCCAAAAGGACGTAATTCATAGGCTATGTCCACCTTAGTGCCTTGATTCCTGCTGCTGCTTTGTTCCCTCAAAAGGTGCTCTTTCCTATCAGCTTCTCCCTATCCTTAAAAATCCCACTTACTCCAGGAAGTTTCCCCAGACCACTCCATCCCTCCATGTTCTCTTCTTCCTTTATATGCAATTTGCATTCAGTCACCCATTGCCTAGGGCATCTAGCATCATTCCTAGAGTTATATGTTTAATTTTCAGGTACAGATACCCCTTGTAGATAAGTCTCCTCAAAACAAGATGTCTATCAGCCTTAACACAACTGGATGTGTATACTAAGTATGCAACACATTTCTCGAATACATCCAACTTTTTATTTTGAAAAATTTCAAGCATATAATAATACATATTTTGAACTAGAAAGAGTGAGGTAGTTTTTGTTGTATTCTCAGCACCTACAACAGTGCCTGTTTCACTGTAATTATATGAATGCATGTAATCCATAAATGAGAGCATGCATGAACTTGAACATGGTGGAAGGGGAACAGGCCCATGGATCCATCAGCGTTCTAACTCCAGTTGAGCTAATCGGTCAGAGACTGCAATGTATCAACACAGAATTCTGGCACGACTTTGTTCTTACATGAGTGAGGGTCTCAGAATTGTAAGCTTCTACTGCTTCATGTTCAAGTTCATTCTCACAGTGAACCATTTCAATAAAATCTACTCAGTTTTCCTCTGAGGTCACTAAATTTATTTGGGTATTGAGGTAATTAACTTTCATAACACTGTACGAAGGTACCATCACTAAGAAGATATCTAAGTTCATTTTCCACACTGCTGTCTCGAAGTCAAGCTCTGGCTATGAATGTTCAAGAGCTGCGATGATGATGAAGGCGGCCCTGCAGTCTACCCAAATCAGGCTACCCCGGTAAGTAGTTTGTAAACCCAGAACTCCCTACCTTTGGAGCCAACACTTCCATCTGCACTGGCTTCACAGAGGCGGTAGGTTTCAGGTGCTTGTTGACATTGGTAGTTTTGGTGGGTGGAACAGGTATTTTGGTGTTTTGAGCTTTCTACAAGGAAAAAGCAACGTGAATAGGGCAGGACGGCCAGTATCACCCCTCAGCTCTCTATACAATCAGCCCGGGGTGGATGCGTACTGTCTTCACAGTTCTTACCTTAGCTAATTGTGTGGTCCTGGTTGTAACTCTATTTCCAATTTCTTCTAAAACTGCCCGCCTGACAGTCACATGACTCTTAGGTTTAGGATTAACTCCTGTGTCAATATTTTCTAAATCAGTGGAAACCTAAAAAAAAAAAAAAAAAAAAAAAAAAAGGAAAAAAATTAATAAAGTTGAGACAATTTATAATACTTTGCTAATGTCAAATATCCAAATTCAGAATTGATTTGGGAAAGGTGAATATGCTGAGGTCTATCTGTGAAAGGGAAAAATAGAGGGGACAAGTCTAAAAATGCTATGTGATTTACAGCATTACAGTAAATTAAGCAAATCACTCACCCAACTTACTTAGCGGAAAAAAAACCTCACTAAGAGCTTCACCGATAAGTGATTATGTCTCATATAGTACACATGTCACTTACTAGAGATCCCTGCCTACTAAAGGCATCTATTTAAAAGCCTTCCTAGACAGAGATGAGTAACAAATGCAATTAAGACACAGTACTAAAAAGCTGTAATAGGTCTGGCTGTTTGAAAACGAGCTGCTTAAAACCTAAACTAGCTTTGATTCTTATACCATGCTAGAAATAATAAATGCTCCTGTAGACATGATCTTTAGAGACACAGCAGTTTACAATGAGACTGCCATAGCATGCACTCTCTCTTCTTCTAAGGATATTTAGAAAGAAAATAGTTTTTATGAGTAAAATAGTTTTATCTCAAATTCAGAGAAAGTTGGAATTATATGAAATAAAAAAAAATCGTTATTTGACCTTAATCTGCTTTAGACAGAATGTGCTTAGAAACAAAACCTGTTAGGAAAAGCAATTCACACACAAAAAAGTGTATTTTATTGTAGGTGATAAACATTTCATGGGGAAAAAAAACCCCAACAAAACAGCATGTACTATTCCTGAGAACTGGGGGTCCTAATCCTAAAAAAACTTTCCAACAGAGAGTTTTAATGGACTTACCAGGTCAGAAAGAGAGGTAGGGAAAAACTAAAGCCTTTCCTGAATAAAAAGAACTTGACTATGAAAGAACTTTATGGGATAGACAAAAATTACTTAACAGTTTGACTCAGACTCACAAAAGGATAGCAACTAAATACTGAATGTATTCAACTCACTAGGATTCTCAAAAGTCACACTGTTCCATTTTTCCAGCAGTTACTGCCAGTTTTTAAAAAAGTGTTTTAAAGTTTAATGCTTATGGATTGAAGCCTGGTAATCTGACTAAATTAAACCCACCTGGAAGGGAAAATGGGCAGCTTTTAACTAGCCTACAGCCAGGAGAATGGAGTTCAGGTGTGCCATGGCCCTCTATTTTTCAGCAAAGAAAAAAGTAGACCCAGGCTCAATTCAAATCCATAAAAAAAAATCCAAAATACCATTAACACTTTGTTGTTTGCAGAGATGAAATAAATGAATTTGGACCCTTCTCTCTCAGTCTGCCACAGTGCTCCAAATTAAATGCAAAATCTCTATCACACATTTTTTAAGGGAAAAACCCATACATTAGTGAACTTAGCCTGGAAGACTTCGTGTGCAGGAGTAAATAGGAAACTCATATAGATCGAAATGTGAAAAAAAAATCTGAAAAACAGCCATAGCACTCTACAGCCTGTGAATTTCTTCCACTCCTTCCCCCCATCCCCACCACGGATCCCTTAGCTGGCAAGGAGTTTGAGAACAGAGCAGCGGAACCCCAAGAAGCTGTATTTAGCTAACTCTCTTAACGACAATGGGCCCTCGGGGATCGCTCGCCGAGTCCTCGGCCCGGCGCTCGGGAGGCTCCCGCGACAAGTGCCGGCCCCGAGGCGCTTTCCAACCCTTCCCCAGCCCCGGGGCAGAGACGGCCAAGCCAGGAGCTGGACGGGAGAGCGGAAGCGAGGCGGGGAGGCCGGCCAGAGGACAGGCCGCAGGCCCTGGGCAGCCGGGAAGAAGGGAAAGCGGCACGGGCTGGGATGAAGAAGCTCCGAGCAGAGGAGAGAGAGAGAGAGAAGCCAGAGGCGGGCGAGGGGCTGCGCGGCCGGGGCCCAGGCCGTGGCTGGGTCGCCGGCCCACTCACCGTCGGGCGTCGGAGCAGCGCCATGAGGAACGGGACAGGCACGAGTGGCAGCCCGGCCCAAGGAGGGACGCGGACTGAAAACCGAGAGCACTAACTACCGCAGCGCGGTTACGACTTCTCTCCCGGACAGCACCGCTGGGGATATTCGCGAAGTCGCCTAGCTCCAGGATTCAAATACCGCGCAGCTCGCGGCCCCATTGGGCGGCCCTACGTACGACGCGCTCTTCCCATTGGCTGATCCGGAGGCATTCCCGCAGGCTGATTGGCTGAATTTTCCAGACCCGTTTGGTCGTCATAACAACCGGTTGTGGTTTTTTTTTCCTGCCTACTATCTTTTTAAAAAATCTCGACCCCTAAGATAAACAAAAATGAAATGCTTCATTGGGAAAACAGACTTCGGACCCTCTGAATTTTGATAGGGCCTCAATTACGGATGTCTACGTTTGTACTGGGTGGGCAGAAGTTGGTTCTAGGGAACATCCTGAAAATTGTCGTTTCTAACCTCTATTCCTCTTCCGGAAATTTCGAGTTGTAGTTTAGGTTGGGTTAGTCGGCCTGGGTCGTGAAACAGGCAGACGCCTCTGCGTGACTTAGGGCTGCACTGTGTTAGGTGGTTGAGACTCAGACGTGCTTTGATGGAACCTTGAGGAGCTACAGAATGCAAAGAATATCCCAACTGACATATCAAGTTGACTTTTCAGTAGCTGCCCCAGTTCTGGGTGAAGCTCTGCCTGTTGGGTGTGCAGGCCGACTGCGATGTGAGAACCAATCCCACTCTCACAGATGAGAGTGAGGCTGTGTCTCATCTCCCTTCAGTGTGTATTCCTTTTTCAATTCATTCTTATTCCTTCCATTCCCACACCTGTCCTTTAGGAAACTTATGCTCCCTTAGAAAATACCACCATTCCAAGACCTAACTCATTCGCATGAGCAAGTTCAAATAACTCCACACTTTTTAATGCTCACACCACATCCAGATGGATGATCACTTACAGGTATCATTTTCTGAGAAATATTGATGATAAACTAGAAATATCCAGAAAATAGTGACAAGAATAGCTAAGAGGCTTAAGATCCAGTTCATTTTTATTTTTATTTTTTTTAATTTGGGGGGGGTAATTAGGTTTATTTTTTTGGAGGAAGTACTGGGGATTGACCCAGGAACTCCTGCATGCTAAGCATACCTCTAACACTTTGAGCTACACCCTCCCCACTTAAGATGCAGTTTAAACAAAAGAATTCTAAGGATATTTCACTTAGAGAAGGGCAAAATAAATCAAGATAGCTGTCCTATAGTAACTGAGGAGCTAGCATATAGCAAGAAGCCAGACTTATTTTTACATTGTTCTAAAATATAGAATAGGACCCTGTAGCTGAAATTATAGGAACAGACACCAAAGGAAAAGAATGAGTGATTTTAACTGTTTACAAAAGAAATGTGCTTCTTCCACAAATAGTGACCTCATCATCCCTGGAAGAATATAACCAGAGGCATGATAATTGAATTTTCCAGGTTTCTTCAGAAATACAGATAGACAGATAGGTCGGGAATTGGCTTATAAAATTATGGAAGCTGACGAGGCCTACAATCTCCAGTCTGCAAGCTGCAGACTCAGGAGAGCCAGTGGTGTGATTCCAGTCCAGAGGCTGGTAGGCTAGTCACCCAGGAAGAGCCCATGTCTCAGTCTGAGTGCAGAGACAAGAGAAAAACAATGTCCCAATTTGAAGACAGTGAAGAGGAGAAATTCTCCCTTACTCATGGGATGTGGGAGGAGGGGAGGTTAAGTCTTTTTGTTCTATTCAGGCCTTCAATTGATTGAATGGGGCCCACCCACATTAGGGAGGGCAATAGATTCAAATGTTAATCTCATCTAGAAAACACCCCCACAGATACACTCAGAATAATGTTTGACCAAACGTCTGGGTACCCAGTGGTGCAGTCAAATTGACATAAAACTATCACAGTAACCATCTATCAGGAATCCTGCAGAAAGAATTTCTAAATTACACGAAGATCTGGCAGTCAAAAGACCAGAAATACCTAGCTATCTCCATTCCATATGTTTCTTTCTCAAACATCAGTGTAGGGAAGTGAAAGTTCCTCCATCACTGATTCCCCTGATGATTACACTTGAAAAAATAGACATTTGCACATATGCCTTCTCCATATGCTAAGCTTTGGTTTGGAGGGGGTTGAGGGGTGGGGAGAACTAAATGTATTCAGGAAGTTTGCACTAGGAATTCTAACAAAGCAGCGGTCCTTGCTTTACCGTACTGTGATAAATGAAAGACAGCCACACTTTTTTTGCTGCCACTTCTATCAACAGGTGTAGTCTATTTCCCCTCCCCTTGAATCTGGGCTAGCCTTGCTTTGACTAACAGAATGTGTCAGAAATGACACTGTACCACTTCCAGGCCTAAGTCTTGGGAGACATGACAATTTCTTCTTGGAGCTCTGAGCCACCATGTAAGTAAGACTAGCTATCCCTCACTAGTGAGACTACATCAAGACAAAGAAATGTCCAATGAGTCTTCAGCTGTCCCAGCCATCCCAGCTAAAGCATCAGACATCTAAGGGAAGCCATAATGGACACTCCATTCCAGGAAAACTCCCCGCTGAATGCGGCCCCACAAAGAACACCAGTCATATCACACTGAGATAGAACTGTTCCTGCCCAGCCCTGCCCATATTATACAACTATGAGTAAATAAATGTCATGCTTAAGTCACTAAAATTTGGGGTAGTTTGTTACATAACAGGTAACAGACAGATTTACTTAGGGGTATTCCCAATCCTTGCACCAAATAAGCTTTTTGTTTGCTGGAATTGTCTTGTATCTTATTAGTTTCCTATGGTGTCACAGTTTAGGAAAACATAACACAGCCGCTAGAATTTATAATTATTTGTAAACTCTGAATTCTCAGAAACATTCTTTGAAGATTTTTTGCACAGAAAACTTGAGTGCCTGAGCCATTTCCAGATGTTTTGGCATTTGGTTGCCTCCTGAGGGCACAGTTTATTTCATGCTGAACCATAGATCAGATGTAACTGAGAGACCTGGGAAGCACTGAAGCCAGTCTGATAGAATTTCTGGCCACAGAAGTCCCGGTATCTGAAGACTGGGTCTTGACAAAGGGGATAAGAGGGTTACTAACTGTGGTGTTTTGTTTTTATCTTTTTGTTTATTTGGGGAGGCAGGGATCAGGCTTTTGTTTATGTTAATGGAGGTACTGGAAATTGACCCTAGGACTTCATGCATGCTAAGCATGTGCTCTACCAGTGAGCTATACCCTCCCCTCTCCCCACCAACTGTGGTGTTTTAAAAATATATGCACAAATTCTTGCTATAGCTTCAAATGTTGGAACTTAATCAACTCCTCTTGAGTATAGGTTATATTTAGTGACTTGCTTCTAATGAATATAATGTGGCAGAAATGAAAGAGTATATGTAACTTCCGAGACTAGATGAAAAATGTCACTGGAGAATCCTCCTTGCTCTCTCCGGGATCACTTGCTCTGGGGAAGCCAGCTACCCTGCTGTGAAGACATTTGAGCAGCCCTATGAAGAGGCCCACATAATAAGGAACTAAGGTCTCTTGGCCAACAGCCAGTAAGGAACCGAAGCTTCCTATCAATAGCCATGGGAGTGGGCATCTTGGACAAAGATCATCCAGATGCAGCAATGACTTCAAATGACTACAGCACCTGCTATCATCTTGACTGTAACATCATGAGGCACCCTGCGCCAGGAGCACCAAGCTAAGCTGCTCCCAAATTCCTGACCCACAGAAACTTTAGATCTTGATGTTTAAGCCACTAAGTTTCAGGGTTACCAAGCAATAACTTTCACAGCAATAAATAATACAAGTATTTGGGGTTAGGGGAGCGTGTAGCTAACAATGAAGTTCTAGGAACCCAAGTCCACCACAACTTACTCTTTGAGCAAAAACTAACAGTATGGTAGTCTAGATACAGTTCAGTGAAATACATCCATTCCTTTTAAAAGTCAGACTGGTATGCAGTGGATGGGAGACTTACCATATCTCTTCCAATTCCCTTGTCAAACACTCCTCTTACCGAGGCTCTTCAGAATCTAAAAAACAGAATCACTAAGGTAACAGGTCAGAATGGAAATCTGAGTATCTTGAGCTGTGTTATTAGACACACAGGCCATGGCAGAACCCAAATTCTTCCTTTCTAGTACACAATGTATCAATAACAATCTGTAGAATTTTACACCATCCAAAGTTTTTCCCTAAACAAATATTGAATATTACCATCTAAAGCAAAACTGACTCAGAGAGTCCACAATGAAAATTAGCAGTTAGTGAAACTAACCATTCTTTGTAGTGATAAAGGATTGAAAGAGACATGAAATTTGGGCTAATTAAAAGTTTCTCCTGGAAACCATAAAGAAGTTGTGGTGTACACATGCAACAGAATACTACTCAGCTATAAAAAAGAATAAAATAATGCCATTTGCAGCAACATGGATGGAATTGGAGATTGTCATACTAAGTGAAATAAGCCAGAAAGAGAAAGAAAAATATCATTATCACTTACATGTGAAATCTAAAAACAAAGAAAAAGAAAAAGGACACAAGTGAACTTATTTACAAAACAGAGACTGACCCATAGACAGAAAGCAAACTTATGGTTACTAGCGGGTAAGGGGGTTGGAAGGGATAAATCAGGAGTTTGGGATTAGCAGATACTACTATATATAAAATAGATAAACAACAAAGTCCTGTTGTATATATAGCACAGGGAACTATATTCAATACCTTGTAATGGCCTACCGTGAAAAACAATATGAGAAGGAATATATATATATGCTGTACACCAGAAGTTAACACAACTTTGTAAATTGACTATATTTCAATTAAAAAAAAAATCTTGTCCTGGAAACCCGTAACTTCCAAATGCTCTCTCAGTCATAACTACCAGCCTATTCAAAGCCTAGAAGCAGCTAATACAACACTGACAGCTTAGTAGTGTGTTTAATTAACCCTTAATGGGCACCCAATCCCTGCATAACACAATTTGATGAGGAGTAACATTAGGAGTGAATGAGAAATTCTAGTTGTTAATTTCTCCATGAAATTTTCTTTAAGTGCAAAGAGGTTTCAAATCTTGTGCCAATTCTGATCCAATGGCAGTTAAGTAGCTGCCTAAAACACAGCAGTGGATGGCATTTATGGGCAACTACGTGCCTGTCGTGATTGCAAGGCAAGGAAAGCAAGCAAGCACATGTGCTGGGAATCTTCCATTCCTCCAGCAGAAGGAAAATTTCAACCCGTCAGAGAAGAGCTGAAGAGGATTGTTCCTTCTTACCTAGTAATCTGTTGCTTATTCTCAGTAAGAGAAAGATTAGCAGCAAATACTGATCTATGGTTCAGCACCTCGCAAAGGCAAGGCTATTTGGGTGGTGGAGTGGGATGGAGTGAGCATCAGGGGAATGTATTTTCTTAAGGATGTACTATATGCAAAGCTCTTTACACTCAGTATCTCATTTAATTCCAATAACAAACCATTTCTGTTATAGATAAGATGCTGCTCAGAAAGCTTAAGTTGTTTTGAGCTTACACAGTTTAAAGCCCAAGTCTGACATTAAATCCTATATTCTTTTCACAACTTCAGAAGATCCTATGTGTGGCCTCTGAATTTGTTCAGAATACACAGGAGAGAAAAGAAATTGTCCCCAGCAAGCCCAACCACAAAATTAGTAACATTTATTTTTTTAAGAAATAAATAGTTGTTTTGGACATAATGTTTAAATTTAGGGAAATGACTGAAATCTTTAACTGAGAGAAAGTATTTCAACCTGGATATACCCAATACTGTGACATGTGAAGTCCTGAATAAGCAAGAAAATTTACTGTGTTTCCAGAGGTTTCTGGAAGATAAATTAGAAATCAGGATGCATTTCCTATAGAATTAAGTTATTTTCATTCATGAAAAACTAGAAATGTCCACAGAGTTTACACTTTAATTTGTGTTACAAATACCATTTTAAAAACAGAGCTGGTTTTCTGTATGTCAAATTGTTATGGTTCAAATGATGAAGTGTGCTAGAAGCTAAAATAAAGTCACCAAATAAGAAATATATTTTAAATATCAGTTTATCATTTGTGTATTAACAATGAAAATAAGAATTTGCTGACAAAAGAATTTTAAAGTATTTGGACAGCTATCACTGAAATTTTCATTTTGACATAAGATATAGCAGGATATGGAAGACACCAAAACAAAGCACAAAAAATTAAAATACTAAAAATTATTTTCTTCCTTACTTGGTTCATTACTAATCACATTTTTCTGTAATTAACTGTAGTAGTTTAATAAGTTCCTGCTTTAACAGTTCAGGTATATGCTATGAATACTTGCATTAAATACATTTTAAAGTAATGACGCTTTATCTGTATTAAAAAAATCAGTAGCAATTATTAAACAAGTCAACAGGTAGTTGTGTATCTAAATCTCATGTAATACTAAAAAATAGAGAAATCTATCTGTACTTGTGTTTTGGGGAACATCAAGAGGACTCCATTGTATAGTATTCTCCCTGTCTTATCTCTCAGCATGGACCCTGAGTTTTCCAGTGGTAAAGTCCTACATCCAACACAGGCTACTAGCTCTTTTTCCCAGTAAGATGGCAGACATAAGTCTCCTTTCTGTCTCCCCGCTACACCCTTCTACAACTGTAGCTTAATCAAGTATTCTTTTTAAAAATAGTATTTTATATCCAAATCTCTTAACCATACTCCATCCTCCATCTCTACACATTCTATGTTGAAGCACGTTGATTTTGACAAAATCAGTGTAACATTTACCAATACCAAAAAAGGGGCAAGCAGTCATAACTGAATGAATACAAACAACAAATTATGCAAGTATCAACTTGAGTGAAATCACTATGTTTGAATTCCAAGATATTTAATATAAACTGTTTTATAAAAACTAATTATGAAACACAAAGACAATAGAAATATAAGTTATTTATTAATCAATCCACTTACAAAGCAGGTGGCTTAATGCAAGCTTATTGACATCTTCACATATGATCCATGGGAACATGTCTTCCACATACAGACAGTGATGTTACTGACTGATGCATTTGCAATCTGGGGTGTATTAAGCATATTTAGACAAATAAAATTAGGCTATCCTGTATATGAAAGTATCTTGATAATATGCATCCTGAAGTGGATTAAAACTTTCTCCAAAGGAGAAATGTTAGTACATTAACTTAACTTTAATATTCTATATTATGCAGTAAATTTTAACTATAGAAATTAAAACTTTTATATCAGTGATCGACTCTTGGTAATGTATGAAGTGGGAGTCTAAAACCAGAGCAACAGTAGGTTGACAGTATAATTTGTGCCTCACAGTATCTGCAGATTTACTGTTTTCAAGTTTAAAGAGAAATAAAACAAGAGACATGTAATTCAGCTGACTTTATTTGTCTTTAAACTAATAAAAATCCCTTTAAAAGTGATCCTGGGACCTTTAGTAGTTCTATGAATGCATAGATACCTGCCAATGACTGCAATTCTAAATCCTGACTGAATGTGTTTATAAAATCAACATAAGCAGATATCTTTACTATACGTGCTTAGCAGAAGACTGAATAAAATTCTACATGTCTTCTTCAATTTCCCTAAAATTTCATTAAATCTGCAAGTATATACAATCCAGCTAATTGAAATTAATATTTAGTGTTCATCAGAGCTGTTTCACAGCAGCAAAAATTGAATCTGGGAAATAAAGTTCTAAACGATGTAGGAAAAAGATAAATACAATCAGAACAGCAGTCTAAATGTATGATATCAATATTCAACTCTATCTGCATTGTGCTGAAAGGAAAAGGATACACCAAGAAAATTTCTATTGATCACTCTGGTGATGTGAATACCACCTGCATCTGATTGAATATGGTTTGTGTTCTGTTCCCAGTATTAAGGGTGGTATTTAACTCAGAACTCCATATTGTAAATATACAGCAGCCATTTTGTCCTAATTAAGGAATGTCTTAATACACAATATTATCATCTTCTAGAGGATCTTTACACATTAAACTAAAGTACATGATTGATTAAATTAAAGGTTAGTAATGGATAAAAAAATTCATAATTCTCAAGACCTGGTACTATGTAAAAAACAAAAAGACCACAAAATTCTACTTACTAAAGCAGCTAATCTTGCCTGCAAGTTTAGGGTCATAAGCCCATAATATGTGCAAAGAAATGCAATACAAGGAACCATGCAAAAATACAGTAAAATGATACAGGAAAAATGTCAAATCTAGAAAAAAAAGCTTTTATAAATACATCAAAATCAACTGTATACATAAACTGTAGGTCTAGCATTAGTTGTACCATATAGCAGAGACAGCACTCTAAGTTCAAGGCTTCCAAATCTGCGCAGGTAAGTCATGCCATCTTTGGTTGACTGCAGTACCAGGAGGATGGGAATGAGGGGTGGGGGCAAGAGTTCTGAAACATGGTGTCAACTTTCACTTGGCAGCTGGGCCTCAATGTCCACTCTGCATATGGGGCACTTCTTATTGGTAATCAACCACTGGTCAACACACACTTGGTGAAAAAGGTGCATACAGGGAAGGCGTCTATTATAGGCAAACAAAACAAAAAGCAAGTTAGTTTTATGACAACTGCACATGGCATGTATTTTTAAACAAATGATACATGTAATAATTCAGTCATATTTTGAAGTTACTAAACCTCTTTCTCTTACGTAAAAAAAAAATCCTCTCTAATGAGAGTTACACCTACATTAAATTAACACTGAGCGATATAGTTAACTGTCACAGCTATGGAATCAAATTATATAAAATCTCAAGAATTTTAAGAACAACTACACTGGCAATTATTCCAACTTTGTTTCTATACATGATCTGCCAATGCAATGGAGATGGCAATATGGTCCATGTAATATAATACTGCAAATATATTTTTAATATCAAATTATTACATTTGTGAAGTACTTTCAAAAATATTTAATTTTCTCTCAGAAACCTTAGAACTTAATGTTGTAAATATATAGCAGCCATGTCATACTGATTAAAAATTGTCTTAATAATAATATTACTTTCTGTTTAGAGGATCTTTATACATTAAACTTTAAGCCCGTGATTGACTAAAGGTCAATAAGATTGTTTGAGATTGTTTTCATGTGATATTATCCACTTAATATTATGCTACTCTTTTAAAAGTAGGTTAAAAGAGATGTTTACTTTGTACACTACACTAAGTTATCAATTAGAAATTGAGAAATAAAGCTTCCTTGCAATAACAGGGTAATATTAAATCTATAACAGTAGGATAAAAGTTACTGACTTAAGTGTCCTTTTCTACTTCCATCCACTGTTAAGAGTTGCCATACATTTTCATACTTCCTAACATTTTGCAACAATAGTAGCTAAAAGGAGGTGTTCCAATTACTCCTGGCACAATACTGTCAAAATTATTGTTAAAAATATTATCCATATTTATAAATCGTCACGGGAAATACAGTTTTCAAATAAGCCTGTATGTGGTATGGTAGAGAGTTGTTTATAATTTTTTCCTCTCTCAGCCAAGTGAAGAAATATGATAAAGCTATCCTTATAAACTAGGGCAACAAAATTACTATAAAGTTGTTATATATGTTATAGAGCCTGTTTCATATAAGATTATGTTACATTAGAAAAACCAGAATAGGAACAAAACAATTATTTAAGAGATTATAAAAAGAAAAGCCTAAAATTAATATTTGGTTAGCATAATAATATTTTCTAAGTCACAAAGTTGCAAGAAGAAAACAGTCTGACAAGTTGAGAGGAAATTTTAGGACAAGATTATAAAAGATGCTATAAAACAACAGCATGGAGCTAATCTGGATCCCCCCTCTTAAAGTTTTGGAGAATACATTAATCTAACTGTCTTGGCCTCCAAAGCTTCTCAAATTCTACTTTCTGCAAGATTTATGGAGGACAATTTTGACCACAAAATTTCCCTGGCCAAGTCGTGGTGTGGCCCTAAAACAGGGAGTATATTTCCTATCCCCACCTTTGTTGGAAATACATAGACTTTAATCTTTTTATTCTTTCATTCACTCACAATAAGAAGGCAATTCAGAAACCGGTAATATACAATTATGCCAGGACTAATCTTTATTTGGTTTCTGGTCTACTTTCAAACAAAATCTCTTGTGTAGTTTTGACAGTGGATTTTAGATAATTAATGTCTAGTTACCTCACATCTTCACCTTCCTCTAAAATAGACAAACAGATAGTACATTTTTCCTCTGTGTCTTCCTCAGTCCCTTCTTCCCCATCTTGTTTGCAGTGCAGTTTCCTCTGTGAGAACCAATCAGTTGTTACCTTATTAGTAGAGATGACATTATTGAACAACTGAGTAAAGTCTGCGTTTATTTGAAAAACAAAACAAAACAAAACAAAACCACCCATTCACCCACAACTTATACCCCAGGTACAACTCTCATGAATTAGTGGATGAATTAAGTGACAATCATCAACTAAGTGTTCTTTTAAGACACTTACATAATCAGCATCAAAAGCAAAATTGAAAGCAACAGAAATTCATCAGTTTGAAATTTCTCATTTTTAATCCACCATTAGGATAATATACACTATTTTTGTCCCATCATGACCACAGCTAGAACACTTTATTTTAGTAATAAATGTTTCAAATAACATTAATTAATTAAAAAATTAATGTTAATTAGTTTAGACAGTTGAAAGAACTTAAATTTAATAACACCTCATTATTATTCTTAGAGAAAGAATGAAAAATACAAAGAATAATAATTTTAATACTTTATTTTTCTCTATAGAACTTTGTTGTTTGTTGAAAAACATTTATTTAACATGTCTACTCCATAATTTCTAGCTGGAATACTACATACGGAATTGAGGGTACAATACAAGAAATGTAGGTCAATTTAAATATCCATCAAAATAACTGGCTAGTTAAATTATGGTACTACTGTATGATGGCATTTTGTATAAGCTATTAAAAAGAATGTGGCTGATCTGTGTGTGCAGATATAGAATGAAACGAAAATGTATAAAACCGTGTGCATATTAACTCCTTTGTGATATTTTTCAAAGTGGAAGAAAAATATATACATATGCACATTATTATAAATGCATAAACATATGTGGAAGATTACATAAGAAATCTTTAACCATTATTTTTCTTCTGGGAAGGAAGACCAGGATTGCAGGGTAAGAGACTTCAGAATATGTATTTTCATACTTTCAATTTTTTAAAAACCATATGCATGTATTATTTCAGTAATAAAAAATGTAGTTGCTAGACTCCATAAACCCAAAGAAAGTCCATAATATCTTTATTTTCTTTTTTAAATTTTTCTTTTTTATTTTTTTGGTAGGCACTCAACAGGTAAGTTTACTGAACAAAAGATTCTTTAAATTCTACAGTGCTTTACAATTTTCAGAAGTGTCACACATGCTTTCATATATATTATGAGAAAGTCCATAGTAATAAATATTATGCACTTCAATAATAATGTAGGTATTTCAGAGAATAAATTCTTACCTTTTTGTATTTATGTGGATATGTACATCTTTCAATTGTCCCCTGGGATGCTCCACGATTAACATTTCCTAATCTTTCTTCCAAATGAATAAGTTCCTGAAGGTGAAGAATGACTAGTATTAAAAGCCAGAATGATTATTTCTTGAATAGCACTGTCAATACTGTAAAAGCCAAAATGTGCAATGTAAACAGAATGTTCAAAAGCCATATATGTTAAGGCAAATGGCTGTGTATAATTCTCTCTCAGCTTACTAAAGTGCATGGCAAAGTTATCCTTACAGACTAGGGCAATGTAATATTACCACATGGTACTACACAAGTCAGTAAGCATGTATGCACGTAGAGGACGAAATCACTCTAGTAAAACAGGGAAACAAATCGAACAGTAGTTCTAAGATCCACTGACTCCAATTTCCAAGCTGACATGAAGAAACAAAACTTTACATAAAATTCAAAGAAGATATTTAGCTACAAAGTGAATTACTGAGATTTCTTTTTTTCCAGCAATGCTTCTCTAAAAATTAAGTTTGGACTGAAAGCATTAAGGTTTTTCTCCCACATTTAGTGGTATGGTTCTTTATCTGATATTTAGATTAATTTAATAAATTTCTGTTCTATATTAGATATTTCACTCTTCTTTAAATACTTGAATAATTTTTGACACTAAGATTAATACTGCTTACAAACCCTTCTACAATAATCCCTAGAGGCAAAATCAGAAATTCAGACATTTTTTACTGCCTTCTGATCCCCAGCCACTGTAGCGATCCTACAGTTACAAATACTAATAATACATACATTCTTTCTTTGCGTGAAAGACACTGTAGCAAATATTATTAATTTTACTACATACCTCAAAATTGCCCCTGAAAGGACCTCTGAATGATGTTCCATCCAATCCTGATGAAATGTAACGAATGTGAGGATAGCCTGCCATGTCAGGAACCTATTTTAATAGAAGAGATAGGCTATATCAGTTAAGAATAGGCCCAAGTTTTACTGTTAACATTGAATAATTCAGACACTCAATTCTCTCCTTTCAACTACTCACAAAATTCAACTTCAGTAAGTATACACAACTCCAAAGGAGCATTCTGTAAGAGAGATTCCTCTTCAAAAATAATTTCTTTTATAATACTACTGAATTATAATCAGAAGGGAAAAAAGAAATAGCTATTTCATAACAGGTTTATTCTAAGTTGATTTATTTTGCACAAAGAATCTTAAGTAGAAAATACTCAAACCTAAGACTGATGCTCTTAGTAGCCTAAATGTATAAAGAGCAAAATTTTCATAATTTCTGGTCAATTTCAGAGAAATTGAATGGTATTAAGATATAAAAATGAATAAAAATTTCCAACAAAACTTAACTTCAAGATAAAAATTTTATTTGCCTTCCCCTAACTCTGTATTAGCCAAAGGTACCCTTGCTCCTTTTTCGGTTTGGTTCTGTTAGTGAAAGTTTTAACAGTTTAAAAGTTAAAAGAAAGTTTAAATTTTCTAAATATTTGTTAGGTATAGCCAATCCTCATTATTCATGTTCATGGATCTCTTTTGTGAATTCACCTACTTGACAGAATTTATTTCTAACTCTAAAATCAATAGTTGTGCTCTCACTGTCATTCTTGGACCTGCACAGCACAGCAAAAAATTTGAGTTGCCCAACATGTATGTCCTCAGCTGAGGTAGAAACAAGACTCTGCTTACCTGTTTCAGCTCTTACACTGTAAACAAGTCTTTTTTGCAGTCTATGTAGTGCAATGTTTTTCACATTTTTGTGCTTTTTATAGGTAACTTTGTTGTTTAAGATGGCCCCCAAACATAATACTTAAAGTGCTGGCTAGTGTTCCTCAGTGCAAGAAGGCTGTGATATGCCTTATGGAGAAAATATGTGTTGATAAAGCTTCTTTCTGGCCTGAGTTATGGTGTTGCTGGTCACGAGTTCAATGTTGATGAATCAACAGTATATGTCAAATACAGTGTCTTCAATCAGAAATACACATTAAAATAAGGTTATATATCAACTGACTGGTTGTGACCAAAGGATTGCAGTAACCTAGCACTGTATTTATCTGGGGAATAAAAGTTCAATATTTGCTTCCTCAGCGTTTGCAGAACTTTATAGAACATAACTATGGTGACTAACAAGAGTTGACCATAGTATTAGGAAAGGGAGATTCTGGGACAGAGCACCATTCTTTCATCTGTATAAATAAATCTCCCAAATTATTTTTTAATCAGCACTGAATCACAGCATACCCCTAGCAGTTTTATAGCTTTAAAAGACAGTTCATATGTGGAAAAGAATTTAAAGTGAGCAATAACTTTTCACCTTCAAATACCCTATTATTTAAATATCTGCAACTTTCCTTATAATCAAGATCAACAGTATCCAGCTTTAAGCAGATAACCTAACTTCCTACACATCTCCAAGAAAAAGGATAAACCAAAAGCCCCTGCCCCCCACATACTTACACCACATATATCCTGTAACCCTCCCTAACCCCTCCCTCTAGTTTTCATGGGTGACCTTCCTCTTTTTCCTATTCAAAGATAAGCTCTATCACCTGTGCCCATCTTCTCCAGCTTCCCCACCCTGGGTCATCCTTAATTAACTGCTACCCACCCCTCTCTTTTATATCTTCAAACAAGTCCTCTCTAATGCTGTTTTGTCTTAAACCTAAAATTTGTATATTTTGTAACAACTTTATCACCTTGTTTTAATATGCATTTCTAAAATTACTTTCAAGTTTCTCTAAACTCTATCACCTCTTTAAGCTGGAACAAATTCGAACACTATTTCCCACTTTCCCTTCACTGCCAAGTTTATAAAGCAAATAGCTCATGTTCACTATCTCCACATTTTCACCTCCCTTACTGTAATCTAGGACACACCCCATCTCCATTCCTCACCATACTGAAATCACTCTGACAAAAACTACCAATATAACCACTCAATGCCACATGCACTCAACATTTTTTAAACTTTATTTTTTTGTGGTGAAACACTACTGACCATATTATTTTGACATTATTCTAACCTGGTTTCTCCTCAACTTCTCTAGATGGTTCTTAGCATCCTTTGTTTTACGTTACAGTATTATCATTTAAATATAGAAATATTATTCTCCAAGGTTTTTTCAACCTCTTGTCAGTCTGAACATTTTTCCTGGAATTTAATCCTCTTCCATAGATTTATATATATAATGACAGATATGTGACACATATATATTATATATTGATAGATCACAACCTATCTTTAACTTGGATATCAGTTTATATATAGTTATATATGTATATTTATATATATAGTTTTTATATTTTTTTTACTGAGGTATAGTTAATTTACAATATTGTCTCAATTTCTGGTGCACAGCACAATGCTCAGTCACATGAACTCACATGCATTCGTTTTCATATTCTTTTTCACCATAATTCCTACAAGATATTGAATATAGCTCCCTGTGCTATACAGTATGAACTTGTTCGTTTATAGTTTGCAGGTCAAGCCCATACACTTAACTTCATACTGGACATTCCACCTTGATACACAGTTATCTCAGATTCAGTATGTCCAAAACCTAACTCATCTAACTCCTTCCCTAAACCCTCACCTAATAGTTTCCAGTTTAGTGAATGGCAACAGCATATACCTAATAACCTAAGCTAGACATCTGGGAGTCATCCTAAATATTATTCAAATGTATCCCATCATTTTTATGCCAACTGCCACAGCCTTTGTCCAGGCATTCACCAACTTTTATCTCTTCTACTATAATGTCCTAACTAGGATCCTTCCTCCTACCCTGAAATCTATTTTCCACACAGATGAGGTAGCGGTTTATCTACTACAACCTGATTAAATCACTTAACCACAAAAATGTGATAAAGAGATTCCCCTTTCCCGAGTCCTAGATTCTTGGCAGGGCAGATTTCTCACTGCTGAGTGACCCTTACCCCTAAGATGTAGAAATACCAACTTACTTGGAGTTCCTTGTGCTTATGCTATTTAAAAGCTCTTAACATACTGTAACCACTTTAAATCATCATTTTCAATTCCAAAGCCTGTTTAGAAGTTGCATGTATAATAAAGTGTCTTGGAAACCTCTGCAGTGCCTCTACCCACACAAGACAAAACTATTCACCTCTCTCTACTGCATAATATGTATTATAAAGAGAAGACTCAATTTATGCTAAACTTGTTCTTTAGGACTCAAATTGGTATTAACAAAAATCTGAACCTGTTCAAACTAGATGTACAGAATTAGTATAGTCCTTCTGCTGATCAGAAAATAAAGTATGAATGCATCAGAACAGACCCATTATCACTTATAACAAAATAAAGCACACGTTCTAGAGAGAGCGGATCAAGATTGTCATCTTGGTATAAATGCAAATACAAATACATATTCTAATATATCTAATACCTTTATATAGCACAATTCCCATCTAATAATAATTCTCAACCTCTACTAAAACATCTATCAACAACTAATATGTTAAAAATATTTTCAGTAAAATATTTAATTTAGAAAAGGAAGAATAGTTTTCAAAGAATATGTCAGAATTTTGAAGTTTTCGTATTTTACCATTAAAGGAAGAGCTCCTAATTGTAAGTGATGAAGTCGAGGTGGTGCGTGGTAATGGGCCAAGTGAGGATGCAATGCTCCAGGCGTGTAAGTAGCTGCAGTCACTCCAGCTTCAATTCCCAGTTCCCTGACAAGGATGAGAACAGCTTAACTTTGAGACATCCTCACACTGTCTTTATTTTCAACAGAAATGGGGGGAGTATGTTTCTATTTTTAAAAGTAACCTGAAGTTTCTTAACTTAGTTGAGAAAAAAAGATAATTTAGCCCAAAGGATATAACTAATAATTTCAAGTTCATTTTGGAAATTAAAACTCAAAAATTCTATTTTATGATCATGAGGAGCAAAGCTTACATTCAGTTTCACATCTTACAAAGGAAGAAAATACAATGCATGGCCCCTAAGGTTCCTTCCAATCTAAAAGTCTCATTCTACTTGAGAAGCGTATAGAATAGAGTTTACATGAATGTTGCTCCCAGGGCTTTCATTTGTTGGGTAGTGTCTCTGGGTTGTTGGCATCAAGGATAATTACAAGAGTAGACACTTCTATACCTTATAAAGCAAGGGTAAACAAAATTTTAGAAAGAATAAAATTGGTTAAGTGCCAAATCTTCATTTATTTATTCTCATTTTCTGTTTTGCCTCAAAAGTTACTGTGGAACAAGATCTGAACGACTACCTACAAACAACGGATCCAGAAAGAAAATTAATGTAAATCTGCTTCCACTTCTCTAGGAAACAAGCCTAGGAAGACGCAGGCTGAATTTCACTGAGAACACCAGGGGTTAGTGGTTGAAAAGCAAATCTGAGTTCAAAGGTTGGGAGGGGCATCGATAAAGAAGTTGTGAAAACTAGGATCCATTTAGAGTTAACTTCTATGGTAGATACCTGAAAAACAACAACAAAGCCACTACTCCTATTTGACATGGTTCCCCGCCCCAGAACTCAAGCTCCTACTCTCCTCTCCAGGTCTCTATGACTTGCCAGAGACAGTGCTTCACAGCTAAGCTGGAATTCAGTTTCTCCACATCACCCTTCTGTATGGCATTCCACCACAGAGTATCTCTTCCAAGTTTTTAATCATAAACTACTGAGCATAGCTTTGAAATAAACACAATACTGACCAGGCAGATCTCTCTGGAGCCTGTCGAGGATGTGAAGACATAGTCTGAGGCACATGAATATGATGCCCATGACCATAGTTTGGGTGCATCCTATGTGGATGGGGTGGGGGGCGTTCATGTGCCCGCCTGGAAACACAGAACACAAAAAGACCACTGGAAATAATTGAATAATTGGTTATTTCTTAATGTAGAAAAAACAGTCTAGTATTAATATTACAAACATCTATAGATTAGTGATGAAATTAATTCTCTAACAATTAAAGAATATAATTTAATTATTAATAAATCAATAAACCATAATCCCACAAATTCTCACTGTTCATTTATAAAAATGCCTCCAATTTAAATATCATCCAAGGGAAAAGAGAGTTTTAACATTATTTTGTATATCTTCCATACAAGAGATATTTCAAATAGAATAACAGGAGCTAAATGAAAATATTTTAAAAATTAATACTACAGCAAATGCTTAAAGAAGTTATTTTATATGAACATACAAGGCAGGAAAATGGAAACTATTTTCTTCACTTTTATATTGTAATAACATTCATCCATTTTAATGGATAAACCTTGTATTAAAAAAAATTTTAACCTTGTGCATTTTTTCAAATACATGCAAATACATGTCAACATATCTGGAAAAAACTGGTATTAGCTCCATTCACACTCTTTATTTGGCATCCCAGCTTATTACATTTTCTCTTTGTAGTATAAAGTCAAATATACTACTGTAAATGGTCATGAAGTTCTAGACAAAGGGCACTTAAAAGAAAAATAGTTTCAGAGATTCACTTTTTATATAATTCTTAATTTCTAACAGTTTTGAACCCATTTATAGATTTTGCATGTCTAATCTTAATGATTTAGAACAAGTAATTTTCTAGACACTGGAAGATATGAATGTTAAATTGGCAACTTTCTGTATAAAGGGTCACTATACTAGAACGACAGCAATAACCAGACATTCTGAATATAATCTTAAGTTATGTAAGTAAAGGAAGAAGTTACACAAGTTCCAGGTCATTAATTAGATTGAGAGTTTTGTGAGCATCCTGTATGGGCCAAGTAGTTAGAATGGTTTGCTCTATAGGCCACGTGGTCTCTGTCACAACTACCTAACCCAGCTGTTGTAACATGACAGAAGCCACAGACAATGCATACATAAATAAGTGTAGCTGCTTTCCTCTAAGACTTTATTTACAAAAACAGACAGGCAGAGTAAGACCAACAAAGTATGTTGCCCTGAATTAGAAAATCAGATCCTGGTTGGGGGAGAGTATAGCTCAGTGGTAGAGCACGTGCTTAGCCTGCATGAGGTTCTGGGTTCAATCCCCAGTACCTCCATTATAAAGTAAATAAGTAAATAAACCTAATTACCTCCTGCCTCCAAAATAAAAATAAAAATAAAATAAACAGGAAAAGCAAATTATTGAAAGAAAATCAGATCTTGAACTTTCAAAAGAAAACAAAAAGTTCAATTACAGTCTTTTCATAATGTTTGGGGAATATGATATTTTAATATTCAAATTTATAAATAAACTAAGGTAAGAAGACTGGTGTTTCAATGCCAGTTGTTGAAAATTCTACTAATACTCTTCTTCCCTCTGGTTGGTAACATAAAATAAATCAAATTAAATCTTTAATAGCTTTATATCTTATTCAGGATCTTTAATTTTAACATTAATCTTTAGTTTGGAATACTGAAGAAATAATCAAGAGATTGGTTTGTAAAAATAAATGACCACAAGTCATATCCTGAAAATGCTTTGATTTCATTAAATAACCCAATATAAATGTGTTTTGTCAATACCTACAACTCAGAATAAGACAGAGAAAGATTCTGGTTAGTAAAGAATTTCCTAGTGAGTTGAGGATTTAGTATAGTTATATCACTCTAAAGATTTTATAGTTTTAAAGACTAATAGAAATAGAAGGAGAAGAAATAACGTGTGATTATCTTTTTAAAAACAAAAAACATACGTTGGATGCTGCATCATCCTCCTCCTTTGAACTTCCATCCTCTGCATCACTTCATGAGGATGCAGTCTCTGTGCTGGAGGTGCGGTGGCTGGAATATGGTGTGAAATTGGCTGGTGTGTGGGAGGAAGATGCTGAGGGATTGGTGCAGCCGTACTGGCTAAGTGAGTTGGGGCTGGGGGTGCCACAGGGTGAGATGTTGCATGAGAAGATATTTGAGAATGGAAAGCATGTACAGGATGAGGAATAACATAATCCACTTGAGGTGGAGGCTGAGTCTGAGGAGGAGGGTTTCCATGAGAGTGGGGGCAGGCAGAGGCTTGATGATGAAGTGGTCTTGTCAAAGAAGCATCTGTTAAAAAAAAAAAAGGATAGGCACCATGGAGTTGGGCATATACTGGCATTATACATTCCTACTATATTTTACAAACATATTAGCACGTATTTAATTTTTATGAATACTTTATCAATGCTTCAGTCTGCTTAGTTCTGCTTGGCAACCTGCTTTCTTCTTTGAATAATCTTAGATATCTTCTCATGTCAATATAACACAGCTTTACTTCATGCACAGCTTCACAGCATTCTATTACAGGAATGAATCAAAATTTATTGACAAAATCACCAATTGATAAAAATTGAAAGCAACCCAAAGCTGCAATAAACATCTGTGTGTATGATTCCTCTTGTGCTCACTCTCTTTCATATATGCATGCACATGCACACAACACACTACTCAACAGTTTCTCTAGCATAAATTCCTATAGGTAGTTGAGTCTGAGGCAGTAATTTACATTCAGATATTAGTTGACAAAATATCCTTCCCAAAATCTGACCATAATTAATTTCCATCAACAGTGCATAAGCGTTTCTGCCTAATTACTCCTACATTATCACTAAATTTTTAAAATGCTAATTGGACAAAAATCTTGTATTTATAAATCACTTATATTTCTTCCCTGAATTATCTATTCATATTCTTAGCCTATTATTTACCTTTTTCTTGCTGATTAACAAGTATTCTTTGTATACATGGAAGCTTTGTCAGAGGTAGTATAAATTTTTTTTCAAATTGCCTTCTGTTAATTTTATTTTGCCATATTCAAGTTTTTCACTTTTGTGTAGTCAAATGTACAAATTACATATTTATAAATATATAAATCTTGTTTTCCTTTATGATTTACTGGTTATAGAGCACTACAGAGAGGTAAGGAACTTGCAAGTCCTCCTAGACAAGTCTCCAAAGATACTCTTTCATTGCTGATCTCTGCTCCATGCTTTTTCCCGTGCTATATTAAGAAGAAAGAGGGATATTTGCCAGGAACCTGCCATGGAAAATAGCCTTAAAAAAAAAATGGCTTCAACCATTTCTTCATTTTGAATTCTTATGTTCCAAAGTGACTATTGAAAGGTCCCTCAGAGGAATACACATCTCTCTTACTCTAAAAGATGTGCATCTGTTTACTAGAAATACATTTGTCTCCTCTTTGGATTTTACCCTAATTTCATTTTATCTGGAAGATTTCCTTTGTAGCATTGTACAGAGTTATAGTGATTCTCTAGTTTCATTACAGAATGATTGCCTTCAATATCAACTTCTTTGATTCATGCAGCAGGGGTGAAAGTTAGGTCATTCAGCCATATTTTCAAAGGAAACTGCAAGCATGTATTTAAAGGAAACTTTCACTAAGCTCAATATAAGTTGTGAGACATACTTTAAAACTGATTTTCTAAAAGTTACATTTTCAAATCAATGTTATACTCCAAGAAGTTACAAAGCTCAGTACTTCTTGATTATCAGAAAGAGTCACTATGTTTTATTATTGTTAACTATATCCTTCCTTAAATTTAGAGCATTTTTTTTCCAGTTTCACTTTCAAGTTTTCTATTTCTATAATCATTACAGGAAATAATATTCACAAATATCACAAAACTTTGAAGTTTTGTTTTAGAATGAATTAATTTAACTCCTCATTCATTTTATTTCTTTTTCAGCTTTATTGAGGTATAATTAATAAATATAACTAAAAATTTTAAGTGTACCATATGATGATTTGACATTTGTATACTATGTAAAATGATTAGCACACTCAGGTTAATTAACATCACCTCACATAGTCACCACTTTTTTGTGTGTGTGGTGAAAATTTCAGCCATCATTATAATTCATTATCTAAACAAAGCAATTACTAAATAAGCACTGTACAAAGGTGACATATTCTGCATTCCCATAACCATTTCCCTTCTCTATTTTATGTGTTCTTGCCGATTAAAAAAAAAAGTCCTTGACCTTGCTTCCTAAAAAGTTCAACATGTCATTTAAATCTAGCAATTTCACTCCCAGAAAGTTATCCTACAGACAGACTACAAACAATTTAAATGTCCATCAACAGAGGAGTAATTTAATATATAATGGAATATGATGATAGCATTAAAAACAATAAGCTAGATTTTTAGGGGCTAATATGGAAAAAAAATCTAAGATGTATTATTAAATTAAAAAACCCAAAAATCAAAAAATGAAAAAGCAAGAGGCAAATACAATGTTTCATATGATCCCATTTTTTTAAAGAGACATATATATATATATATATATATACACACACACACTTTTGTGTGTACAAAGAAGATTTCTGAAGGGTTTTATAATAAGCTATAAACAGTTGCTACCTCTGAGGTATTAGGATTAGTGGGAAGAGAGAAGGGTTTTTAATTTCTCATTTTATAAAAACAGATTTTAAAAAAGGTTTCTGCTGTATAGTACAGTGAATTAGGTTCAATATCCTGCAATAACCTTTAATGAAAAAATATGGAAATGAATATACGTATGTATATGCATGACTGGGACATTGTGCTGCACACCAGAAATTGACACATTGTAATTGACTCTACTTCAATTAAAAATTTTTTTCTCATATCATTCTGCAGTTTCCATTTCTTAGGATGTACATAAGTTGTTTTTATGATAAAAGTAAAAAAGTTTAAATCTAAAATATTTATTTTATTAGGACTAAAAAAGGAATGGATACACTCACAAATTGCTTTAATTTATTATTTTTAAAGGGGAGGCGCAGAAAACCACCCGTTTTGAGTTTCCAATAAAAGATGATCAATTAAAGATGAATAGCAACAACTAATACAGAATAGCTTGTACATCTTACCAGTGTTCACAGAAAGAATTTGCCCAATGGTCAATGATTTGCAAAAACTAACTCTGCTTCAAAACCTGCTTTTTACCTTACACTTAAAATTCTAAGTTCCATTATTGAAAAGATAAATGATATATCACCAGGTTTCACTGTACAAATTCTGGATTGACTCTAGCTGTGTACGTAGGACTTAGATTTTAAAGATTATAGTAGAAGAAGAAATCTAAGATACATTAACTGAAAATTATCCCTTGCATGTAATCAGAACAAAGTAAATTTCCTTGCCAACTTTCTAGTTTACTTCTGGCATGAATTTTCAGTGTTTTTTTTAAACCAAAGTATTTAATAGGTTTCTATTTTATTATTAGTCTATGATTTAACAGAGTAGTAAATAAATATTTGTTACACAGACTAAGGGTATTTCTCATTTCTTATGATAGCTCATAGATTTCAATTTCTTTAGAAAAGCTATGTCTGATTCCATTTTACTTCCTTTTTTTTTTTTTTTTCTCCCGACATTTTTTGTTTTGTTTTTAATGGAGGTACTGGGAATTGAACTCAGGACCTCGAGCATGCTAAGCATGAGCTCTACCACTGAGCTATACCCAGCTGCCCCCATGTCTGCTTCTATTTTAGAATGGAATGCTTGCATCAAATGAGTATAGAAACCTTTCTGCAAATGGCAAGCTTTCTATCAAGGAATTTTCTCTTTTGCCTCAGTTAAGCTTCAGCATTCTTAGTCAAAATTTACTTTCCTATGCATAGAAACAGCTACCAAACATTCAGATTTCCTTTTACTCCTAAAGGATAAATGTAAATTCCTTAAAATTTCCTTTTTAGAAATCTAAGGTGCTATTCAATGTACTTTGAGTTCATAGATATTAAAATCTAGATGTTAAAATGTAAAATAGACAAACTGATTTTTTTTTATTATTTTCATGACCTTTTAAAACAACATGTGCTCTTTTTACTTAGAAGACTGTTTTGGGTATGTGAGGTAAAGGCAGGATGAAATGGGAAAATACACCCCATTCTTAGGCCAAGGAAATAATAAAAATTTATAAATTAGGATTATTGAAAGATTATGTCATGGAGGAGAACACAATGCTTCATTTATATGCCTCTAAGTTCTTCATCTGTTATTTATACTTACAAGGAGGTGGCATATAATGTCGACATGATGACAGTGAGGCTTGTGGAGGGGGCTGGGGCTGGGGCTGCGCAACCATGCTTGATCCATAACCATCTATTGACAGCGGCTGACTCGGGGCAGCAGCAGCAGCCTGATGGCCAAAGATTGCAGCTCGGGAAGAAGAAACAGGGCAGCAGGGGTCAAATGCAGATGCTCCATGAAAACCACCACTTCCATGACTTCTGATGCCACTGTTGCTCAGGTCTACTGGCAATGCCTGCTGTATAAAGAGGAACTATACTTTATCTTTCTAACATCTGGTCAAAACATTGTTTCATGTTATATTTCAAAAATACTCCTAATACAATCTAGAAAAACAGAACCTATGAATTTAAAACTGGTAAAAATTTTGTGTGAAGACCTACTGAGCACCAAGAAAATACTATGTGTATCTTGAATTGTAAAAATTATTATATTATTGTAATAAATTAGAAATTTAATTTTTTTAAATTAAGCATGAGATCATGCTGTAAGATGAACAAAAGTTAATATATTATTTTAAGATCTGTTTCTCTTCCATTATCTAGATCTTAGAGAGAAAAACTTGAAAACCATACTTCCATATTCTCCTTTACCCCAAAATTCTGACTGGTAATTTACAACTCCTTTGGAAAACATAATTATACCACTGAAAACATTAAGGTTCCAGGTAAAACCTGTCTGTCCCGTTTTTAAACTGTACATAGCAAGCATTCAACTGAAACTGTAATAGTGCAAATATTATCCAAGATAACAACGGGCCTAAGATTATTCAAACCATGAGCTAGCTTTGCCTCATAACCTTTCTCACTTGTCAAAAAAAGGGGGGGGGGATTAAACCATGATTTCTTTTATTAGGAATGTGATTATATGATTTTAGGGAAGACCCATTTACTAAGATGGAAAATAGACTAGAGTCTAGATTCTGTTTCTACTCAAAAGTAATTAAGCTTTTTCCCCAGAGGACTTCAAAAACTCCTAAGTAAAAGACTTTACCTTCTATTCCAGAGCAGATTATAGAAACAGGATTGCTTCATTATATTCTTAAGTATTTTAAATACAAGCCTTTGTTTAGTGTTCAGTGTAGCTATAATTTTAAAAATGTGATCAAATAAAATAAAGATGTTACTATGGAATCATATACAGGAACTAACTGTTCAATACTGGAGGCTGAGGGGCTGGAGGTGAAGAAAGCTAGGTAATGCATTTATAAGAAGGCCAGGTCACACAAGAGAGTCCAGTGAGGAACCATAATGGTCTTTGTACTTTCAATGGGCTCCCAGCTCAGAGGATAGAGAAACAAAAGCTAAGTCTGGCTGCTAAAAGGGAAGGGGAGTGGTGGTACAGGAGAAGCTGTGGGAAGGTGAAAAGGAAGAGCTACTTTCCTTTTCTATATTATGTGTCTACAATCAAGTAAGTAAATATCTGGCCTCTTTCTTTTGAGTTGGCAAATACAATGTATGCCCTCATTCTGGGTAAATAAGGTTTAAGAATAATACTTTAAGATTGTGAATTATTACTTATGCTTCAAATTCTTTTTGTTCTTTCCTATTTAGGCTAAAATTTGGCAAATGGACTGGAATATCAACATACTATGAAGGTGAACAAATTTCCTATCTTCTTCTCCAGTCAGTATTAAGAACACTCCCAGAGAGTGAGTAAAGTAGGGTGAAGGTCCTCCTAGAAGGAACCAAGGGTAAAGTTAAAAGAAGAGAATAAAAAGAAAAGGGGAAAAACTAACAAAGAGAACTCTCTTCCTCACAATTCCAACAGTTCATTCAATTCTTATTCTAGAAGGAAAAAGGAGGATAAGCAAGATGGCAAATGTTACTTTACGTAGATTTTAAGTCATGCATAACACTAATTAAACTAGTCTCTCAAAAGAGAAAGCTATATCCAAAGGTGCAGTAGGCTATAGAGAGTCAGATGACCACTGCAATTCCTCTGTTGCCAAGCCTAATCCTTCCCATCTTTCTCTGCCTATCTCCAGTCTGACTCAATCATAAGCACCAACACTTATAAATCCTCAGATCAGTTTGCTTTTCCTCAACTTCCTGCTGTGTCTACAAAGGTCTCAACTGGAAACTGTGTGAGGTGATCTCAAGGGATTGTGGCCAATTTCAGAGTCCTAGAAATATCTATATAAATCTCAAACTGTTCACATCTCCGAAACCTCACTCTTTGTTCTTCATACCCATTATCACCACCAAATGCCTGATCCTGCTGATAATTCTTGTACCCAAATACCTCTACTTAGAGATAAGTGATTAGGTTACATTTCTACTTTACACAAAACAATAAGAGATTCTACCTATAATTACTCAAAATTTTTTCAGATGAAGCAAGTAATTTAGGAAAGGTCAGAGGGTCCAGTAAAGCAGTTCCTCCAAATTTCTTTTTAATTGTGCTTGTTTTTTTTTCCAAATTTCTTTTTGATTTTTTTTCCAGCACACTTTTTTTTTAGCATATATGTCAGCTACAGTTTTACTTGCAAATTACCATGTTTTATTTTTTTAAAAAACGCACCACCTAGGTTTATATCACAATTATACAGAGACAGCAGAGCAAAAGTTAATATAACACATAATACCTCACTTTCTGTACTCCATGTGATCACCAATACTAATTTAATATGACCTGACATTTCAAGCACTCACTAATAATAAACTAAAAACCTCATCTGTTCCTGAGAAACTATGTCATAGGTTTGCATCTGAGAAGGCTGTTAATTTCTAGATGAGTGGAGATTTTAGGGAGGCTCCAGAATAAGAGGCAGAGGAGAAAAAACTAGGAGAATCTCCCAATTTCTCATGAATTAGTTTGGCACTGCAGTTTCAACTCTTTGCTTAAAATAAAATCCTAATGACATGTGTATTTAACTAAAAACAGCAAAAACCATTCCAGAATAAAAAGTAATACCACTTCTGATTTTCCACATCCCTGGCCCCCTCAATTAGTTGAAATAAATACACCATCAGAAAATCCTAGATACTTAATTTTCTTAAAAAGTCAGAGATCACTAAATTAGGCCACTTTTGCATGGGCAATAAGAATGACTTACCTAGTATATAAAATTTACCATTAGGGTTTTATTTTTTTCCTCCTGAAAGAATCACAATTTTAAAAAATTAAGAACTCATCAATTTCCACATACCTGGTCATGGTAGCTGGTGCCAGAGCTAGTATTTGCTCCACAAGGTGCTTGTACTTGTGGAGGTCTTTCCACAGGGCAAGTAGGATCACTAAAGGAAGGAGAAACTGGGACAGCTGGGTGGGGAGTATGGTGATGGTGGTGATGATGCTGAAAATGGTGGCCATGCTGCTGAAAGCAACTTGTGTGTGGATGTCCTAACGCGTGGTGATTCTGTGACGACCCTCCACACGGTGAGTGCTGGGGACAGCAGGAAGGTAACCTTGGCATTGCAGGAGGGCCAGTTTCCGTTACAGCACTAGATGTAGTTCTCCTCGAGTCATCTTGAAATGAAAAAACGCACTGAATAATCAAATGATCAAATATCACTGTGTAAAAAATAAGTATATATTTCATATATATGTTTAAATGTGTATATGTGCATAAATAAGTAAATAAGAAATGTTTAGTAAATTCAAATGTCTGTAACTAATGATGTGAAATAGCCACATTCTTAATACACATATCATATAATTTCAGACAGTGATGTTCACTGGGATTTTCCTTAAAGCCTAAATTCTCCAAGAGGCTTATATTTATCACAACGTTTAAATGTGGCAATAGTTCGCCTTTTCCTAGGTCATAATAAATGACTAATTTTAAACTGCATTTTAAAAACTCTAAAAAACTATGCGAGTCCTTCCATTATATGTAACAAAGGCAAGGTTCTGCTCCTGAGCTTCATGAGCCTCTAATACTATAAAATCATCCCTACATAATGCCCACCTACTAATGCAGGTGGTAAAATCTTATCTTCTTAAGACATAACCACCCATCTCAGAGCATATCTGGCTAAGTAAGTCTCACGAACTTCCAATGTTCTTTTCCCTTCTTCTGGCTTCTAAACTCAGACCCAACAGAACATAAGAAATGGTAAGACTCTACTACGTGGGAAATTAAAGGTCTCTTTTAATAATATAGTGACTCATGTTGAGCAATGGGGAAAAAAGCATGCAGTCAGATGGACCTGAGTTCTAATCTTGAGCCTTTCTAATCCTGAGCCTTTCTAGTAGTCCTGAGCAATGTGACCTTAGGAAAGTTATTTAACCTCTTTTTCACCTATTAAATGTAGCAATAATTGCCTTATACGGTTGTTGTTAGAAAAGATGATAATCTTCCAGGTATGAAACACGTGAGTCCTTACTATGCACTCTGCCACCTGCCCAGAGTTATTCTGGAGGTATGCTCTTCCACGACAGAAGAACAGCAAGTGTCCCCAGAAGGTCTATCCTAATGTTTCAAACTCCTTTAAAAAAACAGCACCCTTTCCTCAAACCACATATTATGTGGAAACTATATAAAATGGATAAAAATGGAGTCAAAATTTTTTACTTAAAAAATAAAAATTAGAAGAGTAGAACACTCAAAGCCCTGTCTTTCCCTTCCCCTACCCCAATGTGACCCCTGAGGCATCTCCTCAGAAGTCTGGAGTACCACTGTCCTAGCCTTACTTCTAGAGTAACCAATACCAGAGATACCCTGCTCCTGTTTGGCTCACAGTACTAGTAGCTAATTTCTGCTGGAATTACGAATCTTCTGGTTGTTTACAAATAATACAAAAATCCAATCAAAACTGGCTAAAACAATAAAGGGAATTTACAAGCTCACATAAATGAATGTGGTGGGGATGTTTAGGCTCTGGGTGATGGGTCTATTGCAGTTCACCTCCCTGGTAGTGCTCCTGGGTCTGCCCTCCCATCCTGGTCCTATCTTGCCTTTGCTGATTCTCTTCTGGGCAAGGTCTGTGATCTAAACCCGACTAAGGCAGTACCTCTACTCTAAATCTCTGTATATTGTTTTTGTTTTTCCAAGGTCCTAGTCTGGCCTATTTAGGCTAATTTCCTGAACCCTTTTGTAAAGGTTCTTAACTTGGGAGTCTCTGAACTTAGAAAAAAATTGTACAAATTTTTACTAATCTCTAATTGCCTCCTGGAATTAGTACTACCTTATTAGCATCAGTTGAGAGGTTAAATATTACAAGTAATTTGTAACAAAAAAAAAAGTCAGTAAGTTGTTTACTTATAAATTATAGTAGATACATAGTTCTATAATTATGTCACTTTCATTCATTTTATTCCAAATTTCTTGAATAACCTGGACAGTTACAGTAAGCATATGAGGAATGATCAATAGCCTATCTTAGCTATGCTGAATCAAACATTAAGTAGCTATTTCCTATAGGCTGTAATATCTGTAGAAATAACATTATTACAGGAACTTCCTACAACATTTTCAGGGTTGTATCTCTGTCCCCATATCAAAGTGTTATACAAGTAAATATCGTCATTTATTGTGTGTTACTTCAGAAAAGAAGACTGAAAACCTTTGGGACACTAAATCCATCCAGTGGATAGAATAAATGACCTTCATGGTTCCTTCCAACAATGATACTTTAGTTTTACAAATCCAGTTATTTGAGGATTACGTGTAACTCTAAGACTCAGGAGAAGAGTCCGTACCCAGAGCAAGAGCTACATGGACTGCTAGGACCACGACTGAAATGAAAGATCTGACATTTTTCTGTTTAGGAAGAACTTGCCCTCTTTGTCTTCAATTATTTCAAATACAAAGCACAATGACTATAATATTATAAATATCTTTAAGGCTGAACACATATTTAAGGGGTTAGATGATTAACAGTGTGGCCTCAAAAAGAAGACTGGCCTTATATTATAGCTCTACTTCTTAGGGTACAGTTTTGGCTTCTAATTAAATTAATACCTATTTTCCTACAGTCCAGAACCTCTGTGTTGCTCAAACAGGGTAGCAATCCAAAGTAAAGACAACTGAATCTCCACTTGTTCAAGAGTTAGTGACTAAAGAAGACTGCCATAGAGGTGAAATACAAAGATACCTGATTAAGTAAATAAAACACTGCCTTTTTATTAAAATTAAAAGTCCACAGAGTGTCCACTAAAAATTGATAATTTCTCTGGTGCCCCTGATGTAGTCTAAGTATCTGTATGTGCTTCTATCAGGTTTATACAGAGGAACAATTTGGCCTGGAACAAGGTTCTCCTACTCTAGAGAAATACAGCACGAGCAAGTCCATCCCAAAGGTGGTCATTAATATATAGAATAACATCATGACAAGGCCACTCAGGCAGTGAAGCTGCTACTTAATAGATTAAATGTGAATTCTAAGGGTGCTAAAAAAAGAAATAAACAAAAGCTTTGCGACTACCTGAAATAAAGCTGGGACTGTGTCACTTCATATCTAGATAAAAGGTACAAAGAGCATAGGGTACAAGGAGCTAGCAGGAGAAAAGTGTGAATGAGAAGAGTTCAAATCTTTGCCTCTAAGACTATTAACCTTGAAAGTACTTAAGTTCCCAGATTTCTTCAAATCTGAAATGGGAAGGGTAATATTAACATCAAGAAAGGTTTTAAAGATTAAATGATAAAACATAAAAGAACATATAAAACACTCAGTAAATTACTGGGGATAAAGTATGCACTCAATAAATGAAATAAAAGTTAGCCTATTCACTTGTGCCTACATTTTTTCCCCCAAAGAATGTATTTAAAAGACACCCCTGGGAAATCTCCTTGGATACTGTCCTCAATTTTCCAGGGAAGGGAGGTCTAATCCAGACACAAGCATTTTCCAGTCTGTTCTATGTAAGTTATAAGGATATTGTAAGAATTAAACGTGATCTTATTAAAAGCAAAAAAATGACAGAAAAATATATAGTGGTTTCATTATTAATGGTGATTATTATTATTATTATTATTATTATTGGTGATACAGTCAACCTACGAGCTACAGGGTCTAAGATGTCCCTGTTAGTAAACAGCCAGTTCCCATCTCTGTGCTAGTGTCCAGCAGAGAAAGAAGGCTAGTTTAAGGCCCAGTTAAACTGCTGACAGAAAAGAACCAGAGATATCACTGCCAAATGAAACATAAGAAATAATCTGAGGTAAGAGCTAAAACTTTAAAATTATTAAAAGAAAACATAGGAGTAAATCTTTGTGATCTTAGGTGAGGCAACAGTTTCTTAGATATGATATCGAAAGAATAAACAACCAAAAAAACTGGGAAAATGGACACCACCAAACTTGTTAAAACTTCCATCCCTATTTTCAATTCTTTTGGATACGTACTTAGGAATGGAACTGTGGGTCATACGGTAACTCTATGTTTAACTTTTTAAGGCACCATCAAAATATTTTCCATAGCAACTGCACCACTTTACATTCCCATCAGATAGTCACAAAAGTTCCAGTTCCTCTGTATCTTTGTCAGCCCCGGTTATCTTCTGATTTCCTGTTCTTTCTGTTTTGCTTCATTTGATTACAGACATTCTGGTGGGTATAAAGTGGAATTTCATTGTGGTTTTGATTTGCATCTCCCTAATAAGTGTGCTATTCACGTGCTTCTTGGTCATTTGTACATCTTCTCTGCAAGAGTACCTATGTAAACTCTTTGCCCATTTTAAAACTATGTTGTTTGTCCTTATTGTTGTGTTGTGCGAGTTCTTTACATATTCTAGATACTAGACCCTTATCAAATACATGATTTTCAAATATTTTTGTCACACTCTGTAGGCTCTTTTCATTTTCTTATAATTTGCTTTGATGTACAAAAGTTTTGAATTTTGATGAAGTCCAATCTACCTCTATTTTTCTTTTGTTGCTCGTATTTTTGGTGTCAGCCATTCAATTCTCCCCATCCCTTTCAGCTGAACTATGATACTTTGGTAACTTAGGCTCTTGCTAACATAGCTAAAAATCTTAAAAACAACATTTTTTCTAACAGAGAGCCCCTCCTAGCCCATCTTCTTTTTACATACCTCCTGTAGAAATACCAGTCATACTGTTGCTTGTAAGAGTAGCTGAAGTCTCTGACACTGTGGAGGGTTGGCTACCAGTGACAGCTGAAGCAGTATCAGAGGCCTGCTCAGAGGTAGATGGATTTGTATTATTAATGGAAGCGCTTGTGGTTTGTGATTCCATTCTTGCAGAAGTGGTTGGTACTACAGTAGGTTCTACAAAATACAAAATGTTATTTAGCATTTCAAAACAAATTAAGTAATGGGTTATATTTTAAACCAAGCTAACATTTTTATGATAATTATTAAAGCCAACTTTTAAAATACAAACCCTCCAATAAGTAATGATATATAGTAAACAAAAAAGAGCTTTCATAAAGTTAAACTGCAACATTAAAATGACATGTTACTAAAATGACATGTTACTGCATTTTTAAAAGCCCAATACATATATATGCATATTCTAATAATTCAGATGATTATCATAGTTTTGGAGGGTAATGATTATGTAAGTTTTCTGATCTACCACAAAGAAAGAGGAAAAGTAAAAGTCCCTCTGTTGTGTTCATACACATTGTTACAGGCTGTTATAACAGTATTACAAAATTGTACTTTCTTTGCTACACCATGGATTCTAGAGTCAGACTGCTTGGATAGCAATGCTGATTTCACCACTGACAGTATGATCAAGGATAAACTACTTAACTACTCTCTATTTCCTCATCTGTAGAAGTGGGAAAGTACAGAATTCCCTTCATAGAATTGTTTTCAGGATGAACAGAGATCACGTATATAAAGTACTCTATATGATGCTTTACAAATAGTAGTCATTTAATAAACATTAGCTATGATTTTCAGTATCTCCTTTAATTTTTCACATGCCTTCTTGTATGTTTTCCAAACTTTTTAAAAATATTCATCAGTGCCTTTTAATAAAAATTAAAGTTTCTGAAGTAGAAACTAAAAGAAATTTCAGGCAGATGCTGACTTATGAGTTATATTTTAAACTGACTGTTAAATGATTATGTAAAATTTGAGAAATGGGAATAAACCTGTCCAAAGCACAGTCACAATAATTAGACCTGAAAAGAAGAGATTCTTTAAATGTGATACAGAATGAGAGGACAAACTATGATATACAATGCAGTGTGGCAGGCTGAGTCCTGAAACACAAATAGTACCTGTTAGCCTACAGGGGACACTGTACTTTGGATGCTTAAAGAAATGTACTTGCCTCAACATCAAACAGGGGAGGGAGGAACCTCTGTTCATTTGCAAACAGTTTATCTCAGTTTCTCAATCTTAGTGGCATTGACATTTTTGGCTGAATAGTTCTTTGTTGGGGGTGGGAGTAGGCTGTCCTACGCACTGTAGGACGTTTAGCAACATCCCTGGCCTCTACTCATTAGATGTTAGTAGCACTCTCCCCAAACTGTGAGAACCAAAAATGTCTGCAGATATTGCCAAATGTCTCCAGGGGCACAAAATGGCCACGCTGGTCTGATATACTTAAGTTTGGGATTTATTTTTAATAAGATAGAAGCCTTCCACTGAGAGAAACCAATAAGGAGAAGGGGACATTTACTGATCACTGGAATATTTTTAAGCTAAAAGTGAAAGTATTCTAGTTGAACTAATTCTAGTAGGTTAAAAGGCTACTCTGTCACTTTTTCCTGCTTTACTGGATGGCAAATGTCACATGGGAAAACACACACAAAGTTTCCCATATAGTCATCTGATATTTAATTAACTGAATAATCTTCAATTAATATCTATTATGTTAACCACTGTCTTATAGATAATTTATAGTGCTTCAAAATAAAAATGAAAACACTGTTGAGTGAACAAGAAGAATAAATTCTCTCTTCATAAACGTCTTAATTTCAAAGTACTGGTACTCTGAAAGTTATGATTATCCAAACTGCAAACAGCTAATTTAAGAGCTGATTGCACAAGGTCCCTAACCCTACCTACTGAAGGTATCCTTTTTCCAATTTATAGCTAACTCCGAAAGCTAAAAATATTCATATATGGCTCACTGTCTCCTTAAGATTGACCATTTCCTTAAAAAATGTAACTGTTAGTATCTAAAGATAATTCTCAATATGAGGGAAAATTCACATATGTATTCATGTATTCCTACTTGCTACCACTTTCCCTAACCTCCATTTTACAACTCTAGCTTTGTTTCCTCACTTTCTTTACTGCAGTTGTAAGCCAAAACAAAACACTAAAGCTGAGCAGCACAAAAAGTAACTGTAATATTACAATGAAAGATAACGTAATTTTAAAAGCAAATTCAATGTCTCAAATAACCACTATTAACCATTTAAATTCAGCTATACTGCTTTTCTGTTGTCTGTATTTTAAAAGCACCACTTCTATTTTTCATAGTCAAAGTATGACAATAGTATTATAAATGAAAGTAACAGGTAAGTTTGAGGATAAACTACCACTTATATAATTTTTTTTCTAAGAAAATCACTACCAAGCAATGAAGTAATAATCAGAAAGAACTTTAGACACAGTTTACAAACCAAGGTTATTATGTCAACTGAAAAATAAGACTAGGACACCTGACAACTTCTCTATTATCACTAAGTTCCTAGCATATTAAAATACTTCATTTTATCAACTTTTCTTCAAAATTCTACACCATTAGCACTCCAACTTACCATCTTCATCAACAGTAAGGTCCACAACTTCTGCTGCATTCTGCCTCAAGGGCTGTATGACAGTAGAAATCCTACTGCGGTTCCGTGGCTCCTGTGGCCGACTTGTATGAGAACTTGAACCTTGGCTCCAGTGAGATCTGGAGTGTCCAAGGGTTGAACGAGACCTTAAATAACAATCAGTATCAAATCAGTACATATGAAAAAATAAACACAATTTTAGTTACCTAAGAAATCATAAGCCTTTCCTACAAAATAACTTGTAAAATTCTTCCTGAAAGAATTCACCAAATAATCATAACAGAATTAAAACTTATGACTAGCAGAATGCCTAGCACTCAATAGACGTTTGCTGAATTAAATGTTCAGCAAATGGTTACCAACCAATTGACCTAAGACTATGCAAAATGATACGTTAGACCATTCATTGGTATAAAACACAGAATTCTGTTTCAAAAAAGCTGCTTTGCTTTCATTTTATTCTGAATACTAGCCTGGGTTATCATCTATTAAAGTTACTCACCATAGGTATAGCAACAAAAATATCAACACCCTAAACATTTAATAACACTCACATGGTCTTGTATGTTTAGTCCAGACTGGATTTGCAAAACATGGCTTTGGGAGTCCCAAACCAACCTAAGTTTCTGGGACTGTCCTAAAAGAGAACTGAAGCATCAGAGATTTTCCTGCGGTCAGGAGAGTAAGGATAGTTGCAGCTAGTTTACTAGTTTGGTAGCTATAAGAAATATCACTGTTTGAATCACTTTATGCTTTTAAGGCCTATAACCAGAAACCCTCAACACCTAATGCTTTCATCACCTTTTAATTATCTGTATGGCACTGTACTGTACTAAAGTACTTACAGGTATATATTTTATTAAAAAATTTTTAAAGAATTCACTGTAATGATCTGGACTAAGGGTACAGAAGGATAGTATGTAGAAAATGCAATTCTAAGGCTCCAGGAGAGAAAAACAAACCTGTTTTAGAAAGGTGAGGCTTATAAAGTTGGTTTTTTTTCTCCTGCCTAAACTGAATGCAAAACTGCTTATAAGTTTATTGTCAATATGTATGGAAAGAGTGAGATCCATTCACATGCATGTCATCGGCAATATGAGCTGGACCACCCAGAAAAGAACTCCAAAGTTGAAACTAGGCTGAAGATGGCCTCAGCAACTGCAGAGCCTGAGAGTTCAGAAAGGAGCTCAAATGCTAAAATGAGATTCTCAAGTAACAGGAGTGTAGCAGTTAATTCCTGAGAAAGAAAGGAAGAAAGGAAGAAAGGAAGAAAAGAAAGAAAGGAAGAAAGAAAGGAAGAAAGAAAGGAAGGAAGGAAGGAAGGAAGGAAGGAAGGAAGGAAGGAAGGAAGGAAGGAAGAAAGAAAGAAAGAAAGAAAGAAAGAAAGAAAGAAAGAAAGAAAGAAAGAAAGAAAGAAAGAAAGAAAGAGGACAGTGTATTCCAGCAAGAATTGTACAGATTAAGGCATGACAATAAACAAATGTCCCAAGATGAAATGGTCTTAGATGAGGAGGAAGATCCCCATTTAAAATTCTTGAGAAATCAAGAGTCTTTGATGAGCCTGAGTAGTCTGTTATTTCTGAGAAGCTGTTAACAGTTGCACAAAGTTCCAGGCCCACTTTGCAGTACCTTTGTGAAAGCTTCATGGGATGCCCTAAATCCAAATATTATGCTGAATGAAGCACCAGCAAAAAACCTGATGTATGAGGAGCACTTTCACAGAGAACTTAGTGACCCCTATGATTAGTGGCAATTGTCAAATCCTGACACAAAGCAATCTGAAACACAGATATACTCTCTCTTAAAGAGGAGGGCCAAGAGTCAGCTGAAGTGGCAAACAGTATCTTAGGTAACAATAAGGAAAATGAATATAGGTAATGAGCACTGTGTGTCTTTTTCAAGATCACTGTCTCTCACTATAGCAAACTCAACTGTTTGAACATTAGGCATCTCCATGACAAGAAAGCTCTATAGTTCCACAAGGAAAAACAAGTTCTTAGTTTCAGCAATCCTTGTAGCTCATAAAAACTGAGTCAGTGTTGTACCAAGCACTAGGGACAGTCACAGGAAAACTGTGGCACATAATATGGAGTATCAATTTTCCTCAGAGTCTGGGAAAATCATTTAAAAATTAAAACATATAGGGATAGGGGTGTGGGTATGGCTCAGCAGTAGAGCACGTGCATAGCATGCACGAGGTCCTGGGTCCAATCTCCAGTACCTCCACTAAAAACAAATAAATAAAATAAAGCAATAAGGTAATAAAACTGTAAAAACAATAACAACAACAAACAAAATAAACCCAAAAACCAAAAACACAGGGATATATTATGGAGTGCTCTCTTCCATTTCTCCAATGGGAAGTCGCAAGTACAGAAGTACACTCTAGGCATGTCTGTAACATGCTTCTGAGATAAGAATGTCTTTTTAAAAAAATCAATAAAATACAATGAGCAAATTCATTCCAACACAAAAATTAAGATTGATTCATAGATTAATTTGTTGTATCAAACAAAACAGAGGAACACTTTACTGATTCCCTTACCCACATTTGTAATCATTTAAAGCACAAGATGAATACAGTGTTAGGGTCTCTTTTTTTCTAGTCAAAGTGATTCTCAAAAGGGCAATGTCATTTCCAGTTATTTATTAAAACAAATGAGGATTTTTCATTTTCATTTTTTATGATAGGGCTTTTTTTAATGATAAAATTACTGAATGAAGAACAAAAATTTTTTAAAAATATCTTTTATACTATGTTGTCCTAACATAATAGCACAAACATCACTGGTATCAATAAGATACCAGTATCATCCCCAATATTTATGTATTATTCATAACTAAATTTCAAAGGAGTTTGTGAACTTTCTGAATCATTAACAATTTCATAAAACACTAAGTAAAGTTACTGTTTATCTAGGGCAATGACTCTTAACACTATGGTATACTTGGGGTGCTAAAAATTACTGATCCCTAGGATTCTGGTTCAGCTGCTCTGGCCTACAGTCCACGCAACAGTATCTATTTTATAAACTCCCCAGATGAATCTAATGGAGCTTGGTGTGAAAACTACTTATCTGGTTGGTACACACATACTCAAACTAGATTCAAAAAAAAAAAAAAAAAAGTAAAAGAATGCAAAAATATGTCTAAATATTTATATTTAACACATCAAATATAGAATTAGGAATTAAAATCTTACCGATAGCTTTCTCCAACTGTTACTATTTCCACTTCACTGTCTGTTGAGGTAACATTAATTTCTTCATTGGCAGTGACCTGGGGAGTGGAAGAAGCTTCTATCACCACAACATCTTCATCAATACTTCCTGGAAACAAAAGAAAAACATTTAAAGGGCATCTGCCTATAAGCCAACTTATAGACAAATTTTTATTTTGACTCTGAAGACTGAAACTCATCACAAAAAAAACTCTTCTCTGTCAAAATCAAAGTTTTTTTAAAAAAACAGAGCTAACCCACACATAGTGAAAATAGTACTTACTCTCTTAATCTGCACATTTTCATGTTTATTTCCTCTCATGACTTTTCTTTACAAACTTTCAGTGGTTTCCATATTAATTTGTATAATCTTATATAGTGATATTAATACTGTAAAATTTAAAAGTACTGATATAAGATCTTATGTAAGATATTCACATTCTAGACGATATTAACCCTTTACTATCTAAAATAAAGATGTTACATTCACTGTGTGTTTTCTTCCAGATTTCTATTTATGATATGGTATTCTTTTAAGAAACACACAGTAGCTTTTCAGTTTTGCGCTATAAAATATAAAATTTTGGCTTTTCCAAAGTATTCTAAATATGGAAATTGCTTCCTTATTTGGAAGATGGTACATATTATATCAGTTCAATTCATTTCCTTAATTATTTACTTTACCTAGAACTAATTTTTATTTATGGCATTAGATAAGATTATAAGTAGAATTTGGGGGTGAGGGGGTATATAGTTCAGTGGTTGAGCACTTGCTTGGGGTGTACAAGGTCCTGCATTCAATCCCCAGTATCTCTGTTAAGGGAAAAAATAATTAAAACTTTTTTAATTAAAAAAACTTTAAAAAATATAAAAATGAATAAATGTAATATGGCCCTCAGTGAAATAACTCAGTCATACACACAAAAAATCACTGTATGATTCTATTCATGTGAGGTACCTAAAGTGGGCAAATTCATAGAGAAAGTGGAATGGTGGTTACCAGGGCTGGGCAGAGAAGAGAAAAGGGAGTTGTTTAATGGATATGGAGTTTCAGATTGCAAGAAGAAAAAGCTCGGGAGATCTGTTTCACAACAATATGAATATACTTAAAACTACTGAACAGCACACTTTCAAAAGGTTAAGATGGTTAAAAAAAAAAAAAAAAGAAATGTTATGTTCCATTTCTTCTCTTGCCGTATTTTTCACAAATTGGGCGCTGAGTATCTTCTTTTTGTAAAAATTCCTCTCTCTTCATTACTATCACCTGGCAATGCAAAGGTCAGCCAACAGTTTACAAGTCATGTTTGTGATAAGAATTTTCCCATAGTAAGAATGTTGAGAGCTAAAAGTGTTACACATTTAAAATGTACATTTCACTGATTTTAGTATATTTATAGAGAGTAACTATCACCTCAATCCAGTTTTAGAGTATTTCCAACACTCTAAAAAGATTCCACATGTCCTATCTCATTCAATCATTGCCCCTCCACCTCCATTCCTTCGCCTCTACAACTCACCTGCTTTCTGTCATTACGAATTGGTTTGGTTTGTATTTTTAAGAGCTCAATATAAATGGAGTCAGACATTACTTGTACTTTCGTATCTGGCTCCTTTCACTAACTGTACTTATTTTGAGACTTAATCATGTTGTGTGTTTCAACAGTTCATTCTTCTTACTGCTGAGTAGTAGCCTATCATATGATTATATCACAATCTGTTTATTCTTCTGTTGATGAATATCTGAATTTTTCTCATTTTTGGCTATTACAAATAAAGCTGCTATGAACATTCATCTATAAGTCTTTATAAATACATGTACTTTCTTTTTTCTTGGGTAAAGACTTAGGAATGTAATTTCTGAATACTATGGTAAATTTATGTTTAGCACTTCAAGGAACTGTCAGATAACTTTCCTAAGTGGTTGTTCAATTTTACATTCCCAGGAAAGTGAGGCTCTAGTTTCTCTACATCTTTGCCAATAACTGTCATTGTCTCTTTTTTATTATAGCTGTTCTAATGCATATATACTAGTATCTAATAACAGTTTTGATTTTCATTTCTATAATAACTAATGATGTTGAGTATTTTTCAAGTGCTTATTAGCCAGCCACTTTGATGAAATGTCTATTCAAATCGTTTGTCCTTGGATTTTGGTCTTATTGTTGAGCTGTAAGAGTTCTTTATTCTTTTCAATTTCTTAATGGCGTCTTATGAAGCATAAAAATCTTTAATTCTGATGAAGCCCAAATTAGCAATTTCTTTAGCGGATCATGTTTCTAGTGACCTATTTGAGAAATCCCTGCCCAACCAAAGGTGACTAAGAATGTCTGTATTTCTTCTAAAAATCTTGTAATTTAGCTATCACATTAAGTCTGTGATCCATTTTGTTCATTTCTGTATCTAACATGATATAAAAGGTCTAAATTCACCTTTTTTGCATGTAGATCTACAATTGTCCCAGCACCATTTGTTGAAAAGACTAGAATAATTCTATTTTGATATTTAGCAGATTCAGGTTTTCCTAATTATTCTTATAAAACAATTAGGATTATAAAATCAAGGGGAAAGAAAAATTCTTGAGATTTGGATTTAGTTGGCATTAAGCAACAAAAATGAAGCCCTGATATCTCTATTTTATATATATATATTTTTTATCCATGACCATATCTTGCCATCTAACAATGTTCTCTTATAAACCTCTAGAAAAATCAAAGGGTTTGGTTTGATTATAAATGTAACTCTCTCCAAAGTTACATAATTTTCTTCATAGAAGCCAATAAACTCCTATTGAGATTATTCTTAGACACTTTATTCTCTTAGTTGCTCTTATAAATAAGCTCCCTTTTCCCTTATATTTTCTACTAGTATGCTGGTATTCCATTGATATTGTTTATTTTTATCCAACTCTTACAGAGCTCTTGGCTTACCACAATGACAACAAATGGCTCAACCCTCTCCTCACTGTGGAATTTACAGAGTCTACATTCCTTCACCCGAGGCACCATTCCTAGACAACCTGGAATTCAACTCTAATTCCTCTCTGCATCATCAAGTATCTGCACTACTTCAAAAGCTGGCCAGTATCTAGAGGAGATACAAGCCCATGACAAAAATCTATAACATACTCTCTGATATTCCGAAGAGGATAACAAAGCAGTCACTAGTAAATCACAGAGGCAATCAAAGATGATCTGATTGGAGAAATTATTATTTTTTAAATACGTCATAATATTTCTATTTTGGAATATTTGCAAACTGTCCTATCAATTAAGTAGGAAAAAGTCAAGATTAAAAATTATGAGGTGCAAATTTTTAAAGTAGTTTTTAGGTTCTAAAGATTATAGAGACGATAATGTTATGGTTGAATGTATTTTTAACAGCATAAATTTATTATAGGTAGAGATAAATAAAATAGCAGCACTCAAGTGGCTATTTAAAATAATATTCACAATTCAATTTCCAAATTACTTTTCTAATCTTGCTTCATAATCAGGTACATAATGCAGTTTAAGGTAAGAGAACACAGGGAATCAATACATTTAAAACTAAAAAGCACTGTACATAAAAATAAAACATCATGGATATTTTTAAAAAGATATCCCTTATTTTAACCCACCATTTTACCAGAACATTACCATTTTACATGGAGAAAAGCTACATCTATGTATCAACTTTAATAGTGATTTCCTCCCCAGTATTTGTACATAAAGTTTCTTCACAAGCCTGAAAAAAATCACCTAACATTAAATACCTTTTACACAGTTAAGTCAAATATAAATGTAATAATTTTAAGTTCCAACAATAAATGACACAAATCTACCGTTGCTAATACATTAAAATTCAATTTATATAAATTTTTTAAACATAGAGATTGCATATCTAAAAGTTATATAAATAACTCACCTAGGCACTGTTATTCTGCTTAAACATCATTTTTCTAAAAAGAACCTTTATAAGCATAATTTGAACATAATATATAAAAGTCATGGACTAAATAATAATCACAATAGGCATGATTTTAGCATCTCTAGAATGATAATCATTTAAAACGAAATTTAAAGGAAATATTCCTAAAATTATGAGGTTAACTTTAATACAGCTTTAAAAATTCAAGAGAATAGGTCACTTCTTATTGGGCCAATTTCATTTTCATGTTTTTACATTTACAAATATTAAAGAATGAGAAAGTTGAGTGCAGCTAAGACATTAGAGTGATGGCACCTGCACGTGATTTAACTATTTCTTTTAAGATTACTTATATTGTTTGTACTTTTTAATACATTATGAGAAAAATAAAATGTCACAGCCGGGGCAGTTTAACAATGGTAACAAAAACAATGGCTTCTCTGACAGAGTTCTTCATGAACTCAAAAAAAGTCATTGACTATCCTAGTCCCTCTGTGCTTTAAGTCTGGCATGATGTCAATAAGAATAGCATTCAACGTGTGAGCATAGACTTTGTCCCATGTATACTATTCTGCAGGTCTAACTGCATCAAGAAACTGAAACTTAGAAAGTTTAACTTGTCAAGCAAACTAATTTCAATTCCAAACTCAGACTCTTTACACAAAGTACATCACAATGCCCTAGCTACTCAACAAGCTGGAGCTAGTTGCTATCAAAAGCATCTTCTTGCTACCAGTTGCCTTTGCCACTGTGGTCACAAAGGTACCGAAGTTGTAACAGCTTTGACTCTTCTGTGGGACTCCTCTGTTGGGTATCTATTCAACAGAAACGAAAACATACATAGACACAAAGAGCTTGTACTCATATGTTCATTACAGCATTATTCACAATAGCCAAATACTAGAAACAATTAAACATCTGTCACCTAAAAAAATGGGAAAACAAAACGTGGCATATCCATACAATGGAGTACTATAAAGGAACTACATAATAAAATAGAAACTAATACCTGGGGTGATATGGATGAATCTCAAAAGCATTATGCTAAATGAAAGCAGTCAGACACAGAAGACTACACAGTATGTGATTTCATTTATATGAAATGTCCAGAAAAAGTAAGTCCATAGAGACAGCAACAGATTAGAGGTTGTGTGAGGAAGTGAATGTAGGACAGGGATTAATTGTAAACAAGCAGGAGGGGATCTTTGGAGATTAACTGAAATGTCCTAAAAATGTATTGTGGTTATGATTGTACATCTCTAAAATAACCAAAAATTACTGAGTTGTACACTTAAAAATGGAAGAATTTTATGGTAAATTATACCTTAATAAAGCCGTTTAGAAAACAAAACACTATACAACATTCCCTGCAAGATTCAAAACTAGATTTCAGTAAATGAAAAGACATTCCATATTCTGGAATAGGAATAGCCCAAATCTTAAAGATGTCTGTTCACCTTTATTTAGCTTACAAATGCAATCCCAATAAAAGTATCATGCATCTCTCCCCAACCATGACTCTCAGATAAAAAGTTGACTATAAGGTCACTTTGAAGAACAAGCAGGCAGGTATAACCAGGCAAATATGAAAGAGTCTAAAATTAAAACAGTGGAACAGTATGAAAGTTCCATAAATCAATCAAATAAATGCCTATGGAAATTTAACATATGACAAAGGTGGCAATTCAAGTCAACAGGAAAAAAACATTTTTAATGATTTGTTTCAGGATAATTGAATACCCACTTTAAAAAAAAAAGGATCCATTCTTCACACTGTACATGAAGACAAGTATCAACCAGATTCGTGTTTTAAAAGTGAAAAAAAAAAAAAGTAAACACAAGGGCTAGGAGAAAATGAGTTAATTCTCTTATAAACTTGGAGTGGGGAAACACTTTCCTAATTATGACTTAAAAATCTAGAAACAGTAAAAGTCAATAAATGTTTCCACCCTCCCCCCAATTTTAGTATGGTAAAAAAGTACTGCAGAATCAAAAAACGAATGACAAGTTTGAGGAAAATGTGTTACAAAGATGTATATCTCTATTATATAAAAAGCTTCCAAAAATGGATGGAAGAATGAAGACCAACATTCTGATAGAAAAACAGGCAAATGATAAAAACATATTGATCACATGAAAAGAAATGCAAATAATCTTTAAACATATGAAAGACATGTAACAGTACTCACAAAAAATAAAAACCAAAATATACTGACATACTATTTCTGACCTATCAGATGGACCAAAAAATCAAATCGACAAGTTCTGTTGGAAAGGCTTTGGGAAAATAGGCACTTTCTTATGTTGCTGATGGACCCCAAATGGTTACAACGCCAATAGAGAAATTTGGTCTTTTTTAAAAGTTAACATAAGCTTTTATTTTTTTACTCAACAATCCCCTCCTAGAATTCTATCCCGAAGACTCAAAGGCAAAGACTATTAGATGACATATACAAAAAGTTATTCACTGCAGTGCTATCTGAAACAGGAAAAGTCTGTAAACTGTTCATCAATAGGAGACTGGCTGAAAAAATCATGGTATAACTATACAATGGAGTACTGTGGAGCTGTGAGAAAAAATAAAAAAGGAATGAAAAAGAATGAATAGAGGAATGAAAGCCTATATAACATCCTTTATATCTCATATACATACTTTTATTCCTCTATTATATCTCAATACGCTAACAATTCTATATATTATTAAGTGGAAAAAATAAGAGCTACTTTTTGAGTAAGGTCAGGGGAGAATAAGTATACATATAAATATGGGCTTATATTTTTGAAGAAAAAAATGGAAAAAATAAAGTAAAAACTAGTGAAAAATTATTACCTATTGGGAAGAGAAAAATAGAAAGAGCAGAAGTGGAAAACCAGACCAGGTAAATGTTTCACATAATTAAAAAGCAAAATTAAAAAATTTAACAAATATCTTAAAAAAAGAAAAAACCTTAAAACAACCACAAAACAAATGATCTTAAATGCATATTAAATTAGTAGCATAACCACACAGAAAACTAGGCAAGGGCAAAAAAAGGAACCACACACAAAAAATCTTATATTCAATAGAATTATTAGTAGTAATAATTATAAATATTTTCATTTATGTTCATTTATGAATGTTCACTTACATGTTACATATTTAAGGTTTGTATAGAATAAAACAAAAACATGAATAATATTGTTAAGAATATTTTCAACGTAAGAGTGAAGAGATTCAAATATAAAATACAAGCTTACGTAAAAACTCTAATCCCAAACTTTCAATGGAAATAGTCACATGAATTAATGATTTATTTCTTTCTAGAGTGTTAACATTCCTAACTTTGTCCAATAAGAAAGAAAAAGCAATGATAACCCAGTAGAGCAATAAACACCTTTGTTCCCAATGTATAGCTTCTAAATATCACTTCTCAATAAAAAGAAATAAAGACTACTTGGAATGGTTGGTTCCAGGTTTCCGGCAGGAGACGTAAAGGATGAATCTGGACTATCTTGTTATATCAAAAAGTAAGGAAGTTATCAAAAGCTATTGGAGTGGTATCAAAAAGATAAAAGGCCCAATCTGAAGATGTTCCCACTGGCCAAAATGAAACTATTTGAGCACAAAAAAGAATAAAAAGATTGCAATCCATCAACTATACTAAAATCCATGAGTTCAAAATGATACTTAAAAATGAAAAACCTCTTTGAATACTGCTATAATTCATTCTGAAAAGTAGTAAATGAAGTAAAGACTCAAGCATTCTTCTTACCCTCCCTGTAAGACCTGCATTTCAGAGTACTAATTAATTGATGTAAGAAGAATTCTTTCTTATAAAAGAACCTCAGTTAGTAAGTTTAACAGAATGATAGAATTAGAAACTCAGCATTTTGCAACCCCCTAATGACATAATGGATCTAGGCAAGATCATCAAAGCTGCTAAAAGTTACATGAAATGCTGATGGGGAACTTTATAGTGGAAGGATCAAGATGACACCATCTGAACCCTCTAGTCAATTTTAACATGTGGGGCAACAGAAAGTACACAGGGTACACTAAGAAAGTGTTGCTGAACTGAATGTGAATCTAATCAAGTTTTTGATCTACCAATTTGCAGGAAATATGTAGTATATAAAACAAATTAAGCCTGAGAGGTGATACACACATTGTTTATGGAATAAAAATGGAGAAACCCTGAAAAAAAAAAACCCTTAGTATGCATGACAAGTTCACTGGCATTTTCATTAATATTATTAATGGTTAAGAGCATAGGCCTGGGGGTTGAGCTGCCTGGGTTAAAATCTCAGTTCCATGCAAGTATCTTGTGCAAGACACTTAACCAATCTCGGCCTCAACTTCTGCATCTGTAAGATGGACATATTAACGGCACCAACTTTAAAAGGCTGTTGTATGTAACTGTTAGATATTATATTGTTACTTCTTACTGCCTCTTAAAAAAATTAAATGTATGATGTCTAGAAACTGTTCTGAAATTTTCCAGAAAAAAAAAGTGAGGGGTAACAGATGAAATAAGAATGGCAAAATGTTGAAAACTGAAGTTAGATTAGGAATATGTGGGAGTTCACTGTATGTCTATGTATTTTTATGTGTGAAAATTCCCATGTAAAAATAATAAAATAGTAACAACAAAAACTCTATCAACGTTATTTTTGGAAAATGAAGAAAAGAAATATTCACAGATTTAGATATAATTCCTAATGTTAGGACTTTACAATTTCAAGGGTTGATCACCATCTTAAGAAAGCTTGTAAAACACTTAAGTCAGTACTAGAATACTAGGAAAATATAAACATATAGCTGTTGGATACATTTTTTTTAAAGCTGTAAATAAAACGTACAGCTATTAGACATAAAACAAAACAAAATAAAAAACCCTGTGAAATAGGATTTTCCAGTCACATAGAAGGAAAATGATATCTGTAGCTTGGTATAAATTTTCCAGTAATAGCATTACTCATGGACTCAGCAAGTGCTATATCTCACGCAAAGATGAGGATAATATGATGTTGAAAACTGTTTAATGACTTAAAATGTGGTTCCAGCAATTACCAAGTCACTGATATGCCTAACTGTGTGAAAAGAAACTTACCAGGAAATGTGAGTACTAACAGGCAGTATTTCTAAATTAACATTTATTCAATACTTTATATATGCAAATAAATTAGTAATTTAGTCTTAAGACACCTACTTCACAGCCCTAAACGTGTACATTCAACATAGTCAAAACTTTTTTTTCTCCTCAATAAGAAAACAGGACTTACATATTCTGGTTCTCTTATTTGGGGGCATATATAGTATTTATATTTCCTTCATGTCTGGAGGAAATATAACCTATAAATACTTAACTTACAAGTTAATAAATAAGGAGGTCCTTATATGCACAATTAATTGGGAAACCCAAGGTTATAGCACTATAAAAGGAAAATGTAAGTGAAGTTCAGATAAGGTACACTGAATAGATCACTCTCAAATGTAGCTTCTATTAAGGTTATTTTAAAACATCTGAAGTTCTTGGCAAATGTTATCAGGAACAAAACATGATGCATAAATTCTCAACCTAATTGGCAAATGGGAATAACTCAAAGTCCAACAACTCAATTCGTATATCATTTTGACTTTCTAGGCTTAAACAGAGAACTCTAATAAATTTAAAAGACAGTAATGTGAAGCAAGAGTCAAATAGTAGCAAGAGTCAAACTACTGATTACAACAGATAAACTAATGTTTATTATATGATTTAAAGTACTGACTTAAAATAACTCATTCTTAGCTGATCTGATTAAACTCATTAATTACCTACAACTGTTTTGCCTTAGAGTTTGAATGTACAATAAAATACTTCACATGTAGAATATTCTTTCCATCAGTTCACTACAGCAATAACAAATAAGTGCTGATGGATAGTGTATGAAAAGTTGTCCCAGCAGTACCAAACAATATCCATCCATACAAATCATATTATTAAAGTTTAGTAAATAGATCTAATTAAAATTTGAGATATTCCAACCCTCTCCTAATTCCTAACACACACTAAAACATACTGGACTTGGAGTCAGAAAGCCAGCACTAAAAATATATCTAGAAGAAAACCCTATCTCTTAAGCATCAAAGGAAGTCAATTTTTTGAGAGCACAGAGAGTTGACAATATAGCTAAGTTCCATCAGTATTTCAGTTTATTCTGAATATAAATAATTTAAAAATGATTTCCTAAATGCTTTGTCTGTGATGAGAGGGTGATGATGACTGAATCCACCTCATAAGAGAGGAGGATTAAATGAGAATATATACAAACACTCAGAATGTTACCAAGACTACTAAATACCCAATAAATGTTAGATATTTTTATCATCACATCATCCACTATTGGGTGGTAAAGGGACTTGAGGCAAACTTCTTGGAGGGCATTCTGGTAACAATAGCTAGCAAACTTTTAACTGAATATATCTTTTCATACACTTTTAAAAATTATTCCTTAACAAATGTGCAAAAATACATGTACAAGGCTGTTCAATGCAGCAAATATTCATCAACAACAGCTGGCTGAATAAACTATGAAACATCCTACAAAAGGGATACTATGCAACTGTTGTTTTAAATGAGATAATTATACATACTGATATTTTTTTAAACCCACATTATCTATTTACCTTTACATATACTTTCACATTTTCTGAAGGAGATAAGAAAAAGAAACTGCTGATTACTTCTGGGTAGTTAGACTGGGACCTAAGAAGAGGAGGTAAACTTTCATTTTTTATTTTATGCTTTCTTGATAGTTTTCAAATTTCATGCCAAGTGAATATTATTATTAAATCATTATTAAAAATAAAACAAAAACTAGTTTAAAACAGAACATTGGTCTAGAAACCAGAAAACATGAGGAGTACCTGGCTTCAACTTCTGGATTTGTGTTTCCAGAGACAGTTACTGGTAATATCTGAAAATCATGCAGTTGAAACAATGTAATCCTTCTAAGAAAGGGTTAAAAAAAAAACCCCAAAACCCACATGCTACAATAAGTATAAACAAGATTTAAAAATGAATTACAGAGTTTGCATTTATCTTGAATGCTTGATATATGAGCTCCTTTCTTCCCAGGAAAAGACACTGATACTGGCCTATGTTTATTCTCATGTGCCTCCTACAAATATCAGTTCCTTGGAACTTCTGCTTTACAATCATCAACCATCCTGCCTCACTAATTTCAAGCAGAAATTGGGCTCCGCTGCTCCCTCTCCCCAAACTACAGTCTTCACATTCTAATTACCTAAGAAAGATGTGAAATGTGACAGTTACGCAAGACAATTCTTATTCTCATCTCCCTCTTTCTCAAGAAACTGTAGAGTACTGTTGCTGTAACCTCTTCCCAGCTGTAGGTGATCTCAATGAACCCTTTTTACAACAAATATTTGGATAGGATTTTAAAAAAATGAACTAAACTAAACACAGCTAAGATGAAAATTAAGAACAAAGTTACTAGTTTCAGGGTTCTGGCAGGAATAGACAAATAAACATGTAAGAGGGAGGAGAATCTTGGGGAAGGATGAAAGGGAGGGAGAAATGGCATAAAACAGGGAGGACATCAGGCAAAGAGTGGGAAAGCTCTGTGTGTCAGTATTGAAAACCATGATGTTAGAACGCTCCGCCCCTCATTTTCCTTACACTTTCACAAGAAATTAATCTCTTCCCTCAGTTCAGAGTTCACTCCTCAATGTTCACTTCAACTTACTTTAAATTACAACAAACTGTAAAAACAGTAGATATAGAACATACTTATACTTCAGAGATTGTACATAAACTTATTCTAGTTAATGGAACATTTACTGCGGTGGGGGATGCACTCAAGCTAATCATCTATCAATTCAATTTTAACTGATTAATCATATGCTCGACTGGACACTGTCAGGACTAAAAGTTTGTGTTCTAGTATTAGAATGAAAGTTACCTCTCAAATACCTGAAATTATTTTTCAATTATAAGGAACATGACAAGGGAATCATAAACAATAATAAAGTACTTAAAGGAAAAATAAATGTCTTTTTTAGTGATTAAATTGTTCTTACTGTATATGAATGTGAAAGAAATCCATCACAGTGCTACCTGAAAAAGTACTCATAGAAGTTCAACATACAAAAAAAAAAAACACTAAAGGAAAAAAAAAACTGTACCATAAATCAGCAACTCACAAAACATAATCTAATATATATAAAATGAAAATTTTCTTTTAAAAAATCATAAACCCTCTTGCTTTATTTTTATCAGAAAAAAATATAAATTTTCTATTTAAAAAATTTAAAAATGTGTATCTTAGAATTGGGGCCATGGTTTAATACTACAGTTGGTAATTACTTATCAGGCTTAAACATAAGTTAATAGAACCTCATATTCCTTCTAAATACAATGAAATTATAAAGTGTAGAAGATTAGCACAAACAATGCAATAGCTTCCATCCTTTACTAAACTTAAGAAACACAGTTTTTACCTGAGGGAACAGTTGGATTGTTTTGGTGGTTTTCACTGGCAGAAACAAACAAATCTTCTTCTCCTTCAGTTGATGAGCTGGAAGAGGATTCACTGCTGAGGTCATTGTCACTGGAACTACTAGAACTGGGGAGCAATGCATATTTTCTTCGGGCTAATACTTCTCGTTTTTTCCTCTGCATTAATATCCTCTCTTTTTGTTTCTGTGTCCTCTGTGAGGAATTGTTTTTTACAAATCTCTTTCTGCATGGAAGTCTCCTTAATGAACTGCTATGAAAACAGGGTCTTTTCATTAACAATCCCGAAACAGATTCTGTCTCAGTCCGAGGCCACTTTTGGGACCGTGCACCATGAGTTCTACTTTTAGCACTCAAAATTGCCTGGGAATGTCTTACAGAGACTTCTTTATCCTCATCTGAAGTCACAGTATCAGAATCTCCAAAATGCAGACTAGATGAAGGAGAAGAAAGACAATCACTAAAGGAGGAATCATTATCTTCATCACTTGGTGTTTCTAGGTGTTGCCTCAATCCTAATATTCCCTGGTTCTCTTTAGCACAATTTTGCATGTATGAAGGGCCAGCCTGCTGGCTTTTGCGTTTTTTCCTCACAACACTTTTTTCTTGTTCTTGTTGGTTACCATTCATGTCCTTCTCTTGTTTTTGAGAATCATCACACAAATGAGAGAATTCATTCCCCACTTTACTATTAATCATCTCAACTCCTGCAGGAAAACTTCTGGCTGCCCCAATGGGCTCTGGATGCAAGAGGATCCCTTTCAGACTCTCCTGTGTCTCTGGCGCATCAGAAGGAATCTCACTCTTCATATCCACTTCTAAGGTATAGAGCTTGTTATATCCAGGAGTCCATTGAGACATGGGAAACTGTAAGGAAGGCCTAGAAGACACAATTGGATATTAAGAAGATTGTTAATGTGGCTTTTCTTATACTATTTAAAGAGTTCTCAGAGTCCACTGAAAATATCTTTATATTAGGGCAGAAATGCCTTTTCTTCACCAGAATATAATGACTATAACAAGTCATTTAACATTCTTGGAAACATTTTTTCTCTGATATCTGTTACCCATATATCCAATTTTTAGAAATACAGTAAAGATCACAGAACACAGGCCTGCATAAAAACTTCTTTCTATTAACCGAAAGCTGATTCTACTGTGTATCTTCCTAACTTCAGCAACATATTTGGTCAAAATCCAATAATCTCTTCAAAACCCAGAATAGTAAAAGTAAACAAAACGGTTAGAATTCAGAAGACTTTGATTAGTCAACAATGTTTTTCTCCTGGTATCACATTTTAAAGTGATAATTACATTAAATAGTTTTCTGCACATCTAAATGGTTACTATGTTAGATGGATTACCATAAACAATGAACTAGTATAAATATAACTACTCTTTCATGGTTCTTTCCTTCAAACTACTCTTTTCTCTAATGAGAATCTGAACTCACCAATTGACAGTAGGCACTACTACTGCATTTCAGAAAGTTTTAGATTTATACAGGAAGACTAGAGCCAAGACTGTGAGTTGCTGAAGATCACTCAGTTAAAGCAACACAGCAGAAAACAAAAATCAAACTTCCTACAGTTAATCTAAATAGCTAAATCATTAATCTCTGAAATTACGAGCTGCTGAACAAGGGGACTTGAAATTAAAGCATCTACATCAATGCAATGTACATATGAAATGGTGATACTGTAAGATAGTAAATATCATGACTTAAAATGGAACACATTCATTTAAAATGTAGTTAATGTGACAAATGAAGACCTTTACTAGTGCTGAAAATGATTTAAATGATGTTAACAATTTTAAATTTTCATTGAAGTGAAACACATATATATTCTGAGTTTATAGCTTGATGAATTCTCATAAAGTGAAAACATTCATGTTAATAGCTCCAAGATTGAGAAACATAAGATAACTAGCACTTCAGAAATCCCCTTCCAGTTACTCCATCCACCAAGAGTTATAATCACTATCCTAACTTCTAACACCATGGATTAGTTTGTACTTACGCACTTTGTAAACCACTGTCTAAAAAGAGAGGAAAAAAAGATATTTAGTAGCAAGTTTTTTCCTTTTCCACAAATGACAGCTACAGAAATATACAACCTCACAGGCCTCCCACTGTATTTTAGTATATGACTATTATCAGAACAGATAACAGTAATTTAAAAAATCTAACAGCTTATTTCTATATGAAACTATCAAAAGTACTATCTTCTATTAGTCTTATTTACAAAGGCAAGAGGTGTTATATCCAAGATCAGCCCTGTGTGGAGTTTAGCAGGAGCAGCAGCAAAGGAGGAATAATAAGATAGGTGAACATATGGGCAAAGAAGCGAGCAAATTACAAGAGGTAGCCAATCAGACAAGGATCATCATAACTAAATGCAAGAAAAAACAAGTCACAATGATAAGGCACAGGTGCATGTGATTTAAGATTCAAGCAGGTCCCACTAGGATGGCTATAATAAAAAATACAGATAGTAAAAAGGGTTGGCAAGGATGTAAAGAAATTGAAACGCTCATACATTGCTGATGGGAATGTAAAATGGTATACACACTTTGGAAAAGTAGTTTGGTAGTTCCTCAAAAGATTAAATACAGAGTTACTACATTCTATTCATAGCACCATTAGCTAGTTACAAGAGCCAAAAAGTGTAAACAACACAAATGTCTATCAAATGATGAGTAAATAAATCTATAACAGACTAATACTCAGTAATCAAAATAAATGAAGTACTGATTCATGTTACATGATACGAACCTCAAAAATACTACACTAGGTTTTAAAAAGTCACAAAAGACCATGTATTTTAAGATTCTTTTTACTTAAAAAGTCCAGAATAGGCAACCACAGAAATAAAAAGTAGATTAGTACTGTCTAGGGATAGGGATAACAGGATGACTGAGGTGTGATGGCCAAAGAATATAGGATTTAGCTTTGGTGAACTGAAAATGTTTTAAAATTGACTGTGGTTGATGGTTTTTTAACCCTGCAAATATTCTAAAAACCAATGAACTGTATACTTAAAAAAGGAGAATGGCGTGGTATGTGAATTATTTCTCAATAAAGACGTTGCCAAAAAGTCAAGAGGGGGGACCCTCCTACATTGCTGGTGGGAATGTAAACTGGTACAGGCACTATGGAGAATAGTATGAAGGTTCCTTTAAAAACTAAAACCAGAGTTACTACACGATCCAGCAATCCCATTCCTGGGCATATATCCAGAAAAGATGAAAACTCTTAATTTGCAAAGATACTTGCACCCCAACGTTCATAGAAGCACTATTACAGAAGGCAAGACATGGAAGTAACCTAAATGTCCATCAACAGATGAATGGATAAATAAGATGCTGTATATACACAGTGGAATATTATTCAGCCATTAAAAAGAATGTAATTATGCTATCTGCAGCAACAGGAACGGACCTAAAGAAAGGAAGTCAGCAAAAGATATGATATCACTTATACATGGAATCTAAAAAAAAGGATACAAACAAACTTATTTACAAAACAGAAATAGACACAGACACAGAAAACAAACTTATGGCTACCAAAGGGGAAAGGTGGAGAAGGGATAAATTAGGCGTTTGGATTAACAGATACACACTACTATATATAAAACAGATAAACAACAAGGACCTATTATATAGCACAGGGAACTATATTCAATATCTTTTACCCTATAATGGAAAAGACTCTGAAAAAGAATATATATATGTATAAGTGAATCAATTTGCTGCACACCTGAAACTAACACAACATTGTAAATCAATTATATTTCAATTTAAAAAAAAGTCAAGAGGGTAAGTATCAAGATTTCTGATAACTATGGACCCCTCTTTTGATTCTTATCAAAAGAAACACATCATTGAAAAAATCTGGTGGTGGGTGGGAAGGGACAGACTGGGATTTCAAAACGTAGAACAGATAAACAAGATTATACTGTATAGCACAGGGAAATATACACAAGATCCTATGGTAGCTCACAGTGAAAAAAAATGTGACAATGAATACATGTATGTTCATGTATAACTGAAAAACTGTGCTCTACACTGGAACTTGACACAACACTGTAAAATGATTATAAATCAATAAAAACTGTTAAAAAAAAAAAAAAGAAAAAAGAAAAAATCTGGGGTTGTTCCAGAAGCCCATGTCTCGCAGGAGTTGTGCTGAGTTGGATCTCTGAGGAAACAGTCTTTATATGCTGAAGAAAAAAAAAACTGTTTTAGACTTCTAATCCTTAATTACCAAGTCATCCTCTGGGGCTTGGTAATTGAGGTCCTGAGAGGCAACAAAAACTTGCCAAAAGAACAAATAAATTCTGAGAACTGGAATCCAGAAGTGAATTTACAAAGAAGTGATTCTTGGCATAATTCACTAAACTCAGTTTCTTTTCCATCAGTTTATACCTCAAAACCAAAAAAATGAAGCCTTTATGGTTAACTCTGCTCTGGCTTTTAGTGAACTGTGTCTGCCCAACTGAAGCAGTGAGGGGGTAAGGGAGAGAGGTGGTGTATGGTATGGTTTATGTGTTTGTACACCAGTAACTGTTCTCTGAGTTATCATGTCATGCAGTCATTAAATGCAAAATTAACATCCTGTATTACCTTAGATGTTCCCACCAAGGAAGTATAAATACATGCTCTATTTTGAACTGAGAAAAAGAGGAGGAGGAAGGTCATGTAAAGAAATAAACACAAATACTACATTTTTTAACTAAAAAAGCAACAAAACACAAAGGATCAGTAAAGAATATTCTGAACGATTTGCTATTTGCTAAAATCACAATCTAGTCTTTTATTTCTGTAAAAACTATTGGCTAATCAAATTTACAAATGAGGCAGGTATGTACTAGATATATCTATCTCCTCGGCCACATTATGAATAGCTTGATATTATACATTATTCAATACTGAAACTGTAACACTTGTCCCTCTTTGTACTGGTTTGATCCAATCATTTTATTGCTATGTCATAATAGCAACATATCAATTACTCCTGGTATCAGTTCAGGATAAACAACCAGTAGTAAATCTTGCAAGAAAAAAGCACAATAGCTAAAAAGTCTAATTTTCAAAATTAAAAACTGGGGTTAGGATTTGGCAATTTACATGATAAATTAAGCTTATGTGAGGGTATTAGGTTAATAAGAGGCAGTAAAAACTCATTAAGACTACCAATACAACTTTCAGGAACTCTACCCCTAAATTGTGATATGGTTTAGAAACAGTCATTATTGGTATAAACTTTCACTATCAATGATAAGTATACATACTTTTTAAAAGATAAACACATTTTTTAATTTTATAAATGAAAATTATAATTAATTTTACAGAATTCTAAAGGAACAAGATGATAAAAGAAAACCACAAGATAACTTTGCATTCTTCTATAAAAGTTTTAGAGATTTTCAGAAAATCAACTAGAAATGTTCATGGTTTATCTTTTTTCATATAATTCAATGGAAGATTAATATTTGTACCATAGGGATATTACTTAGGGAATGTTTTAAAATTTTAATTCCCTTTCACTGCTATTTATTTTACTTTGTGCCAGCTTAAGAATATTAAATCAGATACATGCACCCCAACGTTCATAGCAGCACTATTTACAATAGCCAACACATGAGAACCTAAATGTCCATCAACAAATGACTAGATAAAGAAGCTGTGATGTATTTATATAATGGAATACTACTCAGCCATAAAAAATAATAATATAATATCATTTGCAGCAACATGGATGGACCTGGAGACTATCATTCTAAGCGAAGCAAGCCAGAAAGAGAAAGAAAAATACCATATATCACTTATATGTGGAACCTTAAAAAAAAAAAAAAGACAAACTTATTTACAAAACAGAAGCAGACTCTCAGACATAGAAAACAAACTTATGGTTACTGGAGGGGGAAAGAGGTGGGAAGGGATTAACCTGAGAGTTCAAGATTTGCAGATACTAATATATATAAAACAGATAAACAACAAGTTCATACTCTATAGCACAGGGAACTATGTTCAGTATCTTGTAGTAACTTATGGTGAAAAAGAATATGAAAACAAATATATGTATGTTCATGTATGACTGAAGCATTCATGTACACCAGAAATTGACACAACATTGTAAACTGACTATACTTCAATAAAAATTTTTTTTAAATAATATTAAATCAAGAACCTGACAGAATACTCTCTCCTATCATCCAAATGCTTTATAATGACCACTACCTATAGCTAGATAATAAGGATAATATACTTTGTTACATAATATAAATAGTGAAAACTTCATTAGCAAGAAAGAACAGTATCAACAGAGTGAAAAAGCAACCCAGGGAACAGAGGAAAATATTTGCAAATCACATATCTGATAAGCAATTGGTACGAAGAATATATAAAGATCTCGTGGAACTCAAGAACAAAAAAACAAATAACCCAACTAAAAATTATCAAAGGAGTTGAATAGTCATCTCTTTAAAGAAGATACACACACGAAAAAATGCTCAAGATTTCACTGACAATTAGGGAAGTATAAGTCAAAAATTCGAGATACCAATTCACACCCATTAGGATGGTTATTATTAAAGAAACAAAATAACAGGTGTTTTTAAGAACTTTGAAAAACTGGAACTCTTGAGCACTGGTGATGGGAACATAAAATGGTACAGCAGCTGTGGAAAAGGGTGTGGCAATTCCTCAAAAAGTTAACACAGAATTACCATAGGATCTAGCAATCTCACTTCTGGGTATATACCTAAAAGAAAACACAGACTTGAAGAACAGATATTTGCAGACACGTGTTCATGGCAGCATTATTCATAATAGTCAAAAGGTGGAAGCAACCTAAGAATGCACTGACAGATGAATGTATAAATGAAATGTGGCATACATACAATGGAGTATTTTTCAGCTTTAAAAGTTTAGGAACTTGTACACAGATGTTTACAGAGTTTTAATCATAACTGACAAAATTTGGAAGCAATCAAGATGTCCTTCAGGAGGTGAACTGATAAATAAACTGTTGTATATCCAGACAATGGAGTATTATTCAGTGCTAAAAAGGGAGCTATCAAGCCATGAAAAGACATGGGGGGAACTTAAATGCGTATTATTAAGTGAAAGAAGCCAATCTGAAAAGGCTACATTTTGTATAGTTCCAACTATTTAACATTCTGGAAAAGGGAAAACTATGGAGACAACAAACAGATCAGAGGTGGCAGGGCAGGGGCGGGAGGGACAATGAACAGGTAGAGTACAGAGAATTTTTAGGCAGTAGAAATACTCTGATATTATAATGATGGCTATATGCCATTACTCATTTGTCTAAATCCAAAGAATGTACAATACCAACAGTGAACCCTAAGGTAAACTATAAACCTTTGCATGATTATGGTGAGTCAAATTAACTTCATCCATGGTTAAAAAAAAAAAAAAGGTAACATTTTGGTGACTGATGCTGATAATGGGGAAGGCTATGCATATGTAGGGGCAGACAATGTATGAGAAATCTCTGCATCCCCCTTTTAATTTTGTTGTAAACCTAAAATTGCTCTTAAAAAGTCTTTAAAAAATAAGAAAACTCTGACAAATGCTACAACATGAATGGACCCTGAAGGACATTAAGCTAAGCGAAATAAGTGAGTCACAAAAGGTCAAACAGTGTGATTCCACTTTTATGAGGTACCTAGGGTAGTCAAATTCATGGAGACGGAAAGTAGAACGGTGGCTGCAAGGAGCTAGGGAGAGAAGGGAATGAGAGAGTTATATGACTTCAGAGTGTCAGCCGGGAAATATAAAAAAGTTCTGGATGTGGATGGTGGTGATGGTTGTACAGCAATGTGAATGTATTTAATGCCAAACTGTATACTTAAAAATGGTTAAAATGTATCTTATAACGAGCTATAATGGAAAAGAATCTGAAAAAAATATACACGTATGTATATGTATAACTGAATCCCTTTGCTGGACACCTGAAACTAACATTGTAAACTGACGACAGTTTAAAATAACGATTAAAAAGGGGAAAAAAAAGCAAAATAGAAACAATCATGGTAAAATAAAATTGCAATGAAAACTCATAAAGTAATTCCATAAAACAAAATTACAAAATAAAATACTTAACTAAATCCCTTAAGTATAACATCTAAAATATTCTTTTAATGTTACAGTAAATTATCTTTCTTACAATTTGAATTTTTTCTTTAAAAAAGAAAACCAGGAATAGGAGTACCTAAGCTCCTATTGGGTTAATACATTTATCCAAAGATCAGAGTTCTAATAATATACTGTACCAATATCTAAATCAATAAATACTTAATGGACACTTTAACAACTGTGAATGTTTTAAGGAAGGTTAATCAAATTCATTCTTCACCTGACATAGCAAATTCTTACACCTTGAAATCTTTCAAGGCATGTAATTTAGAAAATACATAATACACAGGGGAAAGCATTTATAATCTAAGTACTCAGAATCAGGAACTCACGTGTGTATCTATAAACCAGTTTTAAAAAATTAAATAAAAACTTATTAACACTTTAAGCAAAGTTTTATTATCTTTACAATGTTGTAATGGTGTAATATGAGCATAGAAATTTCATTATCATCTATATAACTAAAAAGAGACTAGTAATTTTTAGTAAATAGCTTATAATGGTGTAAAATCTGACAAATTTAATCATTCTCAGCAGAAGTACTTGGCTGGGTAAAGATAAGTTTAGTGCTATTTGTGGCAAACAGGGATTATATTTTGAGGTGGCTTTGATAAGATTAATATAAACAAACACAAAGCTTTATATTAATTTAGATAAATTATTTGGCTTTAAGTCGTGAAATCTACTATGTGATTTTGAAAAATTTACCATAGTCAAAATGAAAATATATTGTCTTCATGTAAATACATTGTCTCCGCTAAAGAGTTGGTATCACTTGAGTCATTTATAAAGGTGAATAAAACTAGACTGCATTTAAAGGAAAAAAAAAGGCTAAAATGTAGAATCTTAAATAAATAAATAGGGAGTTCAGGATTAGTAGATACAAACTACTATATATAAACTAGATAAACAACAAGGTCCTACTGTATAACACAGGGAACTATATTCAATACCTTTTTAATGGCCTATAATAAGAATATGAAAAGGAATATATATATATATATATATGTGTAAATGAATCACTATGCTGTACACCAGAAATTAAGACAACACTGTAAACCGACTACACTTCAAAAAAAATTGGTTAAAGTAGTAAATTTCATATTATGTATATTTTACCACACACACACACACAAAATCCCTACACATTTAATCCTTTTGTGGCATCTCTTACTCAGAGAACCTGGACTAACACACACTCCACTTAAAAGTCTTTTTTCCCCATCACTCTATATGACATCCTGATTTTCATCAAGTAGTTGACTGTCAGTTATTTTTATTATATATTGTACAAGTTCTTTCACTAAAATGCAAGTTCCAACAAGGCAGTAACTGTGTCTGTACTATTCACTGCCTGACCTCTTACACTAAAACAGGTGACTGGCACACAGTAAGCAATTAATATTTATTTGTATTGGATTAATCAGTAAAAGAATGAATGAATAAAAGTAAAAAATGACTGCTGTGTTTCTTGCTTGGATAACTGAGAATATGATGATACCAATCACTAAGATAGGAAAGAGGAGAATATGAAGAATAAGAATAGTAATCAAATTATGTAATAATGTCTAAGACTTTTTGAACATTTTCCATGGCCCATTTTTCAGTTACAGAAGCTCTAGAACCACAGAAGACATTTATTTCACATGTGGGAGTCCAACAAGCCATTAAAATAGAGAAACTAATCACAAAAGAGAACAGTAGGGAAAGAAGAGATTTTCTTCTCTATAAAATTGATAACCTGATCTACATGCAGCTTCTAGATTCACAGTAAGTATAAAATAGGAAAGTGGTTGTATCTTTCAGAAAGTCTGTATAGAGCACTTTTAATGTCTCTAAGGATATCAAGGCCCAAGGTTAAAACATAATCTTCAAAAAGAGAACTCTCCTACACTGTTGGTGGGAATGTAAATTGGTGCAGCCACAATGGAAAACAGTATGGAGATTCCTTAAGAAACTAAAAATAGAGTTGCCATGTGACCCAACAATCTCACTCTCGGGCATATATCCAGAGGAAACTCTAATTTGAAACGATACATCCACTCCAATGTTTCATAGCAGCACTGTTTACAACAGCCAAGACATGCAAGCAATCTAAATGTCCACTGACAGATGAATGGATAAAAAAGCTATAGCATACATACAATGGAATATTGCTCAGCCATAAAAAGGAATGAAATAGCGCCATTTGCAGCAACATGAATGGACACAGAGATTATCACATTAAGTGAAGTAAATCAGACAAAGACAAATGTTATGATATCACTTGTATGTGGACTCTAAAAAAAATAATACCATTGAATTTATTTACAAAACAGAAACAGACTCAGACATAGAAGACAAACTTTTGGTTACCAAAGGGGAAAGGGTGTGAGAGAGGGATAAATTAGGAGTTTAGAATTAGCAGATACAAACTACTATATATAAAACAGATAGGGGCAGGGTATAGCTCAGCGGCAGAGTATGTGTCTAACATGCACAGGGTCCTGGGTTCAAACCCCAGTACTTCCATTAAAAGATAAATAAATAAATGGAAACCTAATTACCCCCCCAAAATAAAACTATTTAAAAAAAACAGATAAACAACAAGGTCCTATTGTATTGCACAAGGAACAATATTTAATAACCTGTAATAAACCGATAATGGAGAAGAATATAAAAAATAATATATATGTATAACTGAGTCACTCTGCTGTATACCAGAAACTAACACAACATTGCAAATCAACTATATTACAATCAATCAATCAATCAATCTTCAAACCAGAGAACTAACTGGCTGGATTCAGACATGTTTTATTTGGTCTGCACAATTCAGGGGTAAAAAAGGAGATGGTTAATGGTGAAACATTATAGGCGTTCTCATTAGAATCAAGAAGGAAAAAAAAAGGGTTTTCATTGATATTTAGCACTGCTCTGGAAAGATCAGTTAAGTCATTCAAACAAAAGAACGGACATAAACATTTAAAAAGGAGGGTTTTTTGGTCATTTTTTTCAGATGACATCAACAGATGAGATCAACAGGAAAGCCACTGGAAACAGTAAGACAGGCCAGTCATATGTATGTTTAGCAAAATGCTACTTCAAAATCAGTGACTTCCCTTTAAACAAACAGTAGCTAGTTAGAAAACGTTACAGAACAAGAACAAAAAAAAAAAAAAAAAAAAAGAAAAAAAAAAGAAAATGTTACAGAACAACAAAAATATACCACTCACCATAGAGATGAAAAGATTTAATACCTAGTATCAAATTTAATGAGACACACAGGACTTACATGAAACAACTATTGTTACGTCAATTATGCAAAAATTAATGGAAAAATTTTAAATTATAAATTAAGGGAAACTAGTATTCTAGTTCTCTTCACCTTCAAACACTCCCTGTTATCCATAGTCCTCCAGAGCACTATAGATCTGTTCATAGTTCTGTGTTAAGGAGCTCAGAATTTCTCCTTACTTTTCAAAGTAAAATCTTGAAACCCTCTGGGTAGAAAAAAGGAAGGACAGGGAGTCTCACTGAATGACTCTATGCTGATATAAAAAGGAGTGCCCTATTATTTACTAGAGTCACAGATCAGTCTTAGGGTTGCATTTCAAAGTCACTGAATTAAGTATGGGGGGGAGGGTATATAGCTCAGTGGTAAAGTGCCTGCTTAGCATGCTCAAGGTCCTGGATTCGATCCCCAGTACCTCCATTAAAAAAATAAATAAACAAACCTAATTACCTCTCCCCAAGAAAAATTTTTTAAAAAAAAGAATGATTTATATGGAGAGTGAAAGGACTGAGACCTAAATCTAGGGATGTTCACATTTCTCCTTAACCTAAACAGATATCCACAGAGATAATGACTTGAGAGGAACTGGACATGGGATACTCATGTGAGAAGATTCAGAGACATCCTCCATTCCACGTTGTTCTCGATATTACTGCTCATGGTATTAAAAGGAATGAAGGTGGTACAATGAAGATATAGTACAATAGAGTTTATAACTGTCAGACTCTGAAAGTTGCCTTGTGAGAGGTCTGCCCAGGATCATATTTCCTCTAAAAGGGTAAGGGGGAACTGAGAAACACAGATCGCACCATATTTACATTTAGAGTTCAGTTCATATGGGTTGATTATCTCAGCTAAGGCTTACTCTATGAATGTACAATCTTTGTGCCCCACCCCCCAGGACAAATCTGACCTCAAATGACTCAAGGTAGAAAACTAGTTAACCAAATCACGAAGAGGCAGATTTCAAGACTAAGAAGTCTCACAAAATTTTTGAGAAAGCAAGAGAAAATGAAGGCATTATAACAATAACCAAAAAAAAGCTATAGCAAATCTAGGAACTATGGGAAAACATAAAGGAAAATGAAACGCTCAAAGGATACTGAGTGATAACAGGGAAGGTGATTATCCACATTTAAGTGGGATCATTGACAAAAAGGAGTAAATAATGAAGCAAAGATAAGTGTTATTTATTTGAGTACTAAAAATATTTGGATTCAAGTCTTGACTCTGTTCCTGACTAGCTGTGTAACCTAGGGCGTATTACTTAAGCTAACACTGTTTCTCCTCTATAAAATTAGGACAATTATAGTATCTACCTCATAAAGTTGCCTTCAGGGTTAAATGAGAGTACCTAGCAGAGTACTTGGCATAATAACTATTATTATTAATTCCTTTCCTAGAGGAGCAGTTACACACATAAGGCATATAATGTTTAAGACCTTGCCTTGTTACTAGAAATAAACAAAATCCTTAGAGACAAAGAGGGGTATAAAATTGACTATTCCTATGGAACCTTAAAAGAAATAAAGGACTAAGTTTCTTTGGCACAAAACCTATAAAAGCAAAAAATTCTAGACTTTTCTATGAAGGATTAGAAAGTTTGGGGAGCTAGATATTTCCGCTCCCTAATTTCTAATACTAGTACATTCTACTTTTGGAAAAAGATAAATATCTCAAATAATAGGTTTCTATTACTCAATGAACTTAATAATTTTCTTACTTGTCTTGTTTAAAGAACTCTAAAATCTCTAAGTATTAGTCATCGAAGAAAAACACATCTAACATCTACTTAGGTCTATCAGTACAAACTGGGCGGAGTTCAACACATTATACAGAGTCTACTGCTCTAGTCATGACTGTGCTATTATCATGGCCAGTGGCAAAATGAAGGATATATCTAGCCTGGGAAGCCTGAAGAGTATCTGGCAGTCAGTTTCAACTGGTTAGGAAGGCAGTACTACAAATTATAGGGTACAATGCACAAATGTCTAACATTTGTGGTCTGGACTCTGAAATTTATATTATAACATGAAATATGAGAAATAAAGATACTGCTAATGATCTATTAAATAAAATATGCTCTACAGAGAAAATCTGAAAGAATTAACCAAAAAAGGTCTATATGCAAAAAACTACAAGACAATCCTCATAACTGGAGAGACACCTCATTTCTAAATGAATAGACTCCAAATTGTCTGCTATAAATTAGAAGAAAGTCATACATTTTTTAAAATGTAAAACACAAATACATCACCATAGACATGTTAGGCCTTTAAAAACATTGTATTTTTTCAAATAGTCTGAATACATAAATACAAAAATGAAAATTCATAGTTTGCATTCAGTATCTCATCATTTTGTTCACTGGAACTTTCAAATAATCAACATTTAATTAAAATAATAACTATACAGTTACGTATATAACTGAGGAAGACAGAACTGAAAGGGAAATTCTGAACTCAAAATTTTTTTCCCTTTTTTAAATCAAGCATCAATTTTTACAACAAAGATAAAATTAGGGCATATCCTGTTATCACTTATATATGCAATCTAAAATATAAATAAGTGCAACAAAACAGAAGCAGACTCACAGATAAAGAAAAAAACTAGTGGTTACCCATGGGGAGAGGGAAGAAGGGAGATGCAAGATAGGGGTAGGGTATTAAGAGGCACAAATTACTATGTATGAAACAAATACACTACAAGGATACATTGTACAGCACAAGGAAATATAGCCATTATTTTACCATAATTTTAAAAGGAGTATCATCTATTAAAATATTGAATCACTATGCTGTACTCGCTGAAACCAATATTGTAAATAAACTATACTTCAATTTAAAAATAATTAGGGTATATGCATAAAATAAACTGCTAGGTAGCCTTCAAAAATGAGGTAGGTTCTATATAAAATGATAATTTTTTAAAGCAGGTTGCAAATAAGCCTAAACAATTCCTTTCTGTAAAAACAACTTATGTTTATATGCGCATGGGGAAAATTGTAGAGTAGAAATTTACAGCACTAGGTTAGGAGCTTTTACCTTTTATGCTACAAATTTCCTCATGTTTTGAACTTTTTTTATAAATTGATCATTTGCCGCTTCTGAAATCAAAGTACAAGGATTTTTTAAAGGAGTGAGAAATTATCACTGCACATACTTTATTCTTCCACTGGACCAGGACACAACTTTGTAAATAACAGATTACTGCATAAATCAAATACATGCTAGTATGATTTTTCCAAGAATCTTGACTAAGCAATAAAATTCCTTAGTGACCAGAAATGACCACCAGTCCTGGACAGCTTAATGATAGAGTAGGGTAGAAATAGACAGATGGCATCTGATTATTGGCAAATTTGAATGGAACTGTCAAATTTGAGAGCCGATTATGCTTTTTATTTACTGATACTAGTCTACAGTCCCTGGGCATGTTGTTTCTGAACATAACTTACTGAAAAAATTTTAATGCCTGGAAAGTAATAATCTATCATCAAAACATTTTACAAAATCTTTCACCAATAAAAGTATAGCAACTATTATTTTTTAGTTAACTGAAATGTCAATAAGAAGTCAAAAAAATGTACAAAGAAAACAAACCTTCACAATCTTCTGTTCTTGATATTTTTTCAAGTAATCAGTCTGACAACTTTCAAAAAGCTTCAAATTTACAAACTACTTTTACAGATTACTATTATTTAAACTTCCACTTTCCAAAACTGAACTTCAAGTGGTCTCCAGGATTCCCTGGAGACTGGAACTTGGTGAATTGAGAGTTCTCTCTCGCTCTCTTTTTTTTTAAAGTGATAGAAACCAACGCAAAGACAGTATTTTTTTATGCCTAATATCTTATCAAAACTTAACATTCTTGTAAGAGCTAAATGTAAAATTAAACCACACTGCTAAATAAGGTCTTAAATCTTTAGAAGCACATTTAACATTTTGGACTGAATTTTGCCAATAATTTTAAGTGACTTGGTCTTTTACTTATGAATAAGCAGTTACCTATGTTGAATGCTGCTAAAGAAGTAAGGAGAAACACAATCAAAAGTATAAAAATAAAAATTACTGTGCCTTACACAAGACTTTGAAGAGAACAATCTCAGCGAAGGAGTGAGCACACATCCCTGAGAGAAGCAGGAATCACTATTGAAAATATGGTGGAACCAAATGATGATGGGCTGAAAATGTCAAGCTGACAATTTTTGACTAATACAGTATATGTCCAGTTATTCAATTAATTACAGAATAATTACTTTGTATGCTGGATCTGTGGGTAAAGATAAAGGTAAGATACAGGGTCCTATCTTAAGAAGCTCATAATTTAGTATAGTTGAAAGAATATAAATAACCAAAATACAGAATGCTATGAACAATGATATGAATAAAAGCATTCCCTATGGAACACAAAGGAGGAAACATGTGGTGTCTCTCTGAAAGGCTTCACAGAGAAGATGACATCTAAGTCAAACCATGAAGGGTGCAGAAAGTGATGGCAGGCAGAGAAAATCCTTCATTTCAAACAATGCTGAGACATGGTAAGAAATGACAGTATCTAAATACTCCAATGTTTGGGGTGTAGGTGTTTTTATTTTTGTTTTTCAGTGGGAGAAAATAAGCTGGAGTCAAATCATTAAGAAGTGAGAGATTATGTTTCTACTCAGCACAGTTTAGGCAGACTTAAGGAGTGCTGACAGGAGTAGGCTGGAAGGAAAGTAGAGAGACCAGGGAGAAGGGGGCTTTGCAGCGGTGGGGGCAAAGGGCAGTTTTAGGGGGTGTGGGGTAAAGTGATGGAAGGAGAAGTGGTTTACCAAATCAAGGACTGCATCCTCAGAAGTGAAAAAACTTGAGCCAAAACACCAAAATATGACCTTGAAGGTTTCAACATTTTTTCAGAGTACTGCTCAACAAGCAAGCTAAAACCACAAACTGCAGAACACTACAGAACTACACCATTTGGGGATAAATGTTGTTTTTGTGCTGGTATCACACTTAGACATAAACCTCATACTCCCACCCAAGCAAACAGTCATGTTAAAATATTGCATCTTTCATAATTCAGTTACTTATAATTCCCTTGCATAAAATACTCTTCAGGTTTTATCATGCTGTTAAAATAACCCCTTTTTTCTTTCTGTGAGGCAGTAATAAATACTTCATTTCTTTGGAAGTCAGATTTCCAGCAACTTCAACTTTTGGGAACAGAGCCTAAAGGAAAATGATTCTATGAAGTTTCAAAATAACTGTCAGAAAGGTCACATGCAATTTAATACTGAGACTATTTATTTTACATATAATTCTAATAAGCTTAGTTCTCTGGATTACAGGCATAACAGATAGGATACTGGTGGCAGCACCTAACAACAATTAAAAGACAGACAAAGGCACTGAGCCCAGTAACTAAAAAATCAGCAGTTTGTCTAGATTAAATAACATTATTTATGTGAACAGATTCTGAGGGCAACACTGTAATAAAGCACAGAATAAAAGCTGATGTTCATAGTCATGATTCTGAGCCGTCCAGAAGAGACTGTTCTCAGTAAAACAAACAAAATATAGCATGTTTTAGACATATTTACAATAATATCATTAATAATTTTTAATTGTTTACCAGGTTAACATGACAGTTGTGACTAACAACACTATCTCAATTTTTATTGAAAATGTACAAATAAGATGACAATGTCAATAGTACAAAAAACTGCATATAAATTCATGAAAATGGTAAAAGAATACAATTTTCAGATATGCAAAATGCCTGCAAAATTTGAACACTATATTCCTAATATGCAAAATTTCTTCAAACTGATAAGAAGGAAAACTTAAGTGATTTCTATCCTATGTTTTACTTATTTTTATTCTTTATTTTTGAGAAATTTATAAAGCAAAGTAACCAAATGGGGGGAAAAAAAGGTGGGGGAGAGAGAGGGATTTCGGTTTGTTATTTAAAAACTTTGGTCCCTCGTGGGTGTCAATTCTAAGATCTAAGGCTAAATGTAAGTAGGAGGACAGAGACTGAACTACAGAATTTTTAAAGGTAAGAAACTGGGAAGTCCAGAAAACCCTGTGAATATCACCAGCTCTTCCTTTTTTTAAACACTCAGAAGTGCTTTTAGAAAGCTGCATTTGTAACTCCACAGCAGAAGACAAAGACAACACACACAGATACTACCAAGTGCTATGATACGAATGTGTGATGCTACATCCATCCAAGTATCCAGGTTCAGAGTTTCCACATTTTGCATAGGAACTGAAGAGTCAAAGGGAAAAGGCACTAGGACCTAGCATCCAGATTCTGATTTTTAATACTATTCTCCAACAAAAGGAACCAGGGCTCCTTGGAGTAATGGCTGATACTAGGACTATGGCAAGAAAAACAGAAGATGAACCTAGAGCATCTTATAGTAAAGAACACAAAAAACCAAAAGGATAGGGGTATATCAAAGGGACACTGGAGCCAACCTGAAAGAGCTCCCAATGGCCAAAGCTAGAACAACTGTTCCAACAAAATAACACAGTATTGAATTCTAACCCAAAGTATGAAATAAATATCCATTTAGTCCACTCTGATGCAAATGATTGAATTAATAAACATGTGAGAGGAAAAAAAGATGAATCTTCCTTACAGAAGAATTCCAAAAAAATAAAATAAAATAATTCCAAATGATTATCATAGATATATCCCTTCCACGAGGTGGAGCTTAACAATTTGTCCACCGTTAGCAACTTGCTTCCAAATAAAAGACTAATGGGAAAGGAGAATAACTTTATAGTGGCGAGACCTGGCTGACACTACCCTGGCCAGGTGATCAAGGTTAATAATCATCAATTATAAGTCAGTTGCTAACAAGGGCACTTCACTTCGGTGGTAATTCTTCTGGAAACCCACAACCCCAGTCAAACCAATGAGAAAAACATTAGGCAAACCCAAGCTGAGGGCATTCTATAAAACACCTGATGAGCACTCTTCAAAACAAAGTCATGAAAAACAAGCAAAGGCCAAAATCTGTGAGACCACAGGAGACTACAATCAAATAATACCTGGAGTTTAGTTAATAGTAATATACCAAAGTTGGTTTCTTAGTTGCAATAGATGTACAGTAAGATGTTAACAATAGGGGAAACGGGGGGAGGAGTTTATGGGAATTTTGTGTACTATCTTTGCAACTTTTCTGTAAATGAAAAACTACTGTAAAATAAAAGCTTTATTTTTTTTTTCAAGGGGGAAGAGAACACTAGGGCATTATCTGCAAATTTCCCAAATCCCTAGGAAAGGGATGAGACAAATTAGAGACAATGGAGTTTACCCTTCTCTCCAATCTCACCATTCCCTCACTGCTGACAATAATATCACCCCAAATCTTACACTGAACTACTAAGGGAGGAGGGAGTGGGAAATTAAAGTTGGCACTATCAAGGGAAAAGAAAGGGCCTAAAACCATCTGGAAGCTCCACTGGGACAGCAAGGCATGTATCTGTATACATTGGGAAATTACATATAATTCACGGAATTTCCACAGAGAAGTTATTAAATGGTATCAACCTTTCCAAATTACCACTGGGAATTTACAAATAAACATGATTTACTTGGGTTAAAATGTTCAGCAATCATGCATTAACAGCCAATATGTCTACAAAGCTTACATGCCCAAATGTGTATGTGAGTATATATTTTATCAATTTTTTAGTGACCTTTCTAAAGAATAAAGGAAAGAAACTTACTAAACAAGAATGGCTAGGTAGTACTTCAAACCATAGGCTACAGGTTCTTAGGTCATTAAATATGTACTACAATTACCCAAGTGGGAATTAAAACACCAAAATTAAACAATTTGTTCTTACACAAACTAGGAAATCATTGTTACCAACTTTCATAACCTTGGTATGGTGTTAGATCATAACAAATCACCTTCAGCTGAATATATACCAAATCAAAGTATTCACGTATTATGGACGGAACTGTGTCCCCTCAACATTCAAATGTTGAAATCTTAACCCCCAGTACCTCAGAAGGTGACTACATATAGGGCCTTTAAAGAGGTAATTAAGGTTAAATAAGGTCACGAGGGGGCCCTAATCCAATGTGACTGGTGTCCTTTATAAGAAGAATCTGGATACAGAGTCAGAGAAAAAAAAACATGTGAGGATACAGTAGGAAGGCAGTCATCTGCAAATCAAGGACAGAGAGACCTCAGGAGTTTCCATAACTGTGAGAAAACAGATTTTTGCTGTTTAAGCCACCCACTATGCAGTATTTTGTTATGGAAGCCCTAGCAAATGAATACATCATGCAATAAACATTTCCTGAGTATCTTAAATGTGTTAGACTGCCACAAATATCGTAAATACAAAGATGAATAAGACAGAGACCTGTCCTTAAGTTACAGTTGAGCAGGTAGGGAAACCTATCAGTAGGTACCTAAAATACAGTGTTATCAAAGAAGTTTGCACTGAAACAAATTTAATTAATACCTAATTCAATTCTGAAGGGCAGGGTGTATCAAGTAAGGTTTTCTAGGAAGCATAAAGGGAAAAACAGTGAAATGGGAGGAAATGAGACTTGATTATTCTATTTTCCATGGCAAAGGTTCTCAGAATGAACCACATATTTAATGATGAAGCATATCTACAAAATTTACAAAATCATTTTTCTGAAAGACATCATATGCTCTTCTGATAGACAACACAAAATCTTCAAAGATGCCTCCACTTCAAACAACTATTTGTCTAGAACCACTGTTAAAAAGAAAAGGGAAAAATAAGACGACTTCTAGGGATACTTTTCAGCATATGAAAGACTAGATAAAGGTCCACAGAATTACAAGATTTCCCCTAGAATTTGTTTCAATTTAATAACAGAGGGAGGAATCTGTAAGAACTAAAGCCCTATGTTCTCCCTTAATCCCCAGCAATAACACTAAGCTCCCTAGCACTCTCACCAGGCAAAACAGTCTCAACTTCATTACCCTTCAGAGTAGGGAGAGAAGAACTACAAGCTATAACACACGTGAAAGTTAAAACAGAATAAAGATCAATTCCCAAACTTGTCTAGAAATGTATAAGTAATCAGCAATATAAACGAAGTGTATAACTAAAAATCAGCCTACAACATGCATTCCAAAATCTGTTTTTAACCATGATTTCACATGAAGGTATAAATGGAATGTTCACCATAGTCTCAAGTGACACAAAGCTGAAAAAGGATTACATATAAACTGAATGACAAAATCAGGACCAGAAAATAAAAGCTTAGAATGAGATTAGCAAAATCATTTAAAAACAAAAACTTTAATAAATATAAAGTACAACTAAATTTATCTCATATACAGATTAAAATCACAGGGGAGGAATCTTAAAAAATGTTTTTCATGGAATAATTTGCCTAGAGTCAATAACTGAATAATATTCAGAGACATTCACTTACAAATGCTCTAAGTTCTAATTTTGGTCTAGCTCTATAAAAAGAATACATGACATAATCATCTTTTTTCAGACTCAAATATCAAAGTTTTCTGGTCTGAATTTATCAAAGTTTAAAGAGTTTTTCATAAATCATCACCATCTGGTCACTTTTGTAAAAGCAGAATGGAATAAAGTGAATTCTACTAGCATCTTCCCTCATGGAGATACCCTCACAAGGATTATTCTCTAGCTATAACCCTAAATTTGAAGAAAGAAATCCCCCAAAACCAGTAACATGTAAAAGTAAAATGTATAGCAATAATAACACAAAGCACATGAGGGGAGAAAATAAAAGCAAGACTGTTGTAAGTTTCTTATATTATACATGAAATACTCTATTATTCCTTGAAGGCAGATTGTGAAAAGTTAAAGATGCATAGTGTAAACCCTAGAGCAACCATAATAGAAAAAAAATATAACAGGTAAGTATAGCTAATAAGCCAGCAATGGAAATAAAACATAATGCAAAAACAAAACAAAACTAAAAAACTCAAGCCTAAAAGGAGCAAGAGAAGAGGGAGGTGGGAGTGGAAAGACCAGAGAATAGATGGGACAAATAGACAACAAGAACATTTACATTTCATTATATGTAAATTTTACTTAAAAAACAAAGAAATAAAAACAAATATTCAACTCTAGTTAATGACATGGAAGCTGAATTTGTTTAGAGATAAAATGCACTGATGTCTGTAACTTAATTTAAAATACAAAAACAAAACACCACACATAACAATAAGCTTGATTAATGGGCGATTAGGTGAATACATAGATGGAATGATATGTGATAAAGCAAAAATAGCAAACTGTTAATTGCAGAACCTAGGTAATAGGGAAATGGACGTTCACTGTTCAATTCTTTCAATTTTTGTATGTTTGAAATTTTTCACAGTAAAATGCTAGAGAGAAAACAGCTGATGAGCAAAAGAAGCCAGACACAAAAAAGTAACACAATTTGATTCATAACTATATGAGGATCTTAGAACAAAACTAATCCATAATGTCAAAAATCATACCACCCTATGATCCAGCAATCCCACTCCTAGGCATATATTAGGAAAATAACTCTAATTTGAAAAGATACATGCTCCCCAATGTTCACAGCAGCACTATTTACAACAGCCAAGACATAGAAGCAGCATAAACGTCCATCAACAGATGACTAGATAAAGAAGTTGTGGTATATAACAGAATACTATGCAGCCATAACAAAGAATAAAATAATGCCATTCGCAGCTACATGGATGCACCTGGAGACCTTCAGACTAAGTGAAGTAAGCCAGAAAGAGAAAGAAAAATACCATATCACTTTTTATGCAGACTCTTAAAAAAAAAAAGGACATAAATGAACTTACAAAACAGAGGCAGACTTACAGGCATAGAAAACAAACTTATGGTTACCAGGGAGGAAGAGGGTGGGAACGGATAAATTGGGAGTTTGGGATTTGTAATACTAACTACTATATATAAAATAGATGAACAATAATGTTCTACTGTATAGCACAAGGAATTATATTCAATACCTTGTAATTACCTATAATGAAAAATATGAAAAGGAATACATAAATGTATAAATGAGTCACTATGTTGTACACCAGAAATTAAAATAAAACATTGTAAATTGACTATACTTCAATTAAAAAGCATTTTAAATAAATAATACAAAAGTGAAAAAAATTTAAAAATCAGATAGGTGGTTGTCTGGGACAGGAGATGGCAATAACTTATGGCAAAGGAGCAAGAAAGAACTTTCCAGGGTGACAGAATGTTTTATGTCTTGATTCAGGTGTTGGTTACATGGATATATGCATTTGCCAAAACTGTCACTGAATTGTACAGCAAAATGTGTGCCTTATATTGTATATAAATTATACCTCAATTAATTTTAAAAATATGTTCACTATAGAAAATCTGGAATACACCAAAAAAAGCAAAGAAAAATTAAGTCCCTCCTAATCACATCACCCAAATAAAATATCACCATCTTTCCCTCTCTGTTGACAAAGCCCACGCCCAGTGGAGATATAAACACAGTTTATTGTTTTCCTTAAAGGCATTATGGAAATACTGGTTAAGACCCTGAATTTAGAATTCCTTTCTCAGGTGACACAAAACCTACTGATGTTAAATTCTTTCTACCCTATCATTGCTGTGAGTCTTCAGCAAGTTACTAACCATTCTGTGCCTAAATTTCCTTCTTTGAAAAATGGAACTATCTACTTCAAAAGGTTGTAAATTTTAAACCAAATAATGTATGCACATCCTGACTTTTATTATTGTTTTAAATAGGAAGTCAGCTAGGTTTTTAAAATCATCCTGGCAAAAAAATCCGTAAGCTCTTCTACAGGAATTCCTTCTCACTCTCGCTTTTTTGGGGGGCAGTCCTTCAATTTTGCAGGTACACCCTCCTTAAGCTAGTGTTATTCAAGAGAACCTCAAATTCCTCTTGCAGATCAAACCAAAACCCTGAGTTGTTAAAGCCCCAAAGCAAAGGTTGGTGTAACAAAATAAAAATAAGACAGAAAACTAGATTAGAAAAGATAGCAGGTGCCCTGAGAATGTAAGATCTAATGTATTGAGCAGAAGTGTCCAAGGGAACAATTTTTCCTTGAATGAAGTCCAACAAGTTTATTTACATAAAAGTTGTTTTTCCTCTACCTATGTGATTTAGATCAAAATATAAAATTGGAAAATATTCATTAAAGAGTATGTTCTAAAGAATGAGAAAAGAGTCATAAGAGAAAAGCCAGGAAGAGTTACCGATATTTTAATGACTGAAGGTAAGTCATACTGAATATTGGGTCAGGGGAATACCTCTGGATAGAGAATACACTTATAATATGAATTCAACTACATGAAGTCAAGAAAAAAATAATTTAGACCATGTAGATTATGTTTGCTAGTCAATGTTCAATGATTATATGCCCAGAATGAAGACAAAAAGGTAACATTTTACTATTTTCTAGTTGGTCTCACTTTCCACGTGCCTCTTGTGATATGAGCATCTTGCTGTTCTGTCAGATTCTAATGTTTAGAGAAATTTATTTTTCCCACAATATGGACCATAAACACAGCCTACTACTTCATCTGGTGTTTAACAATGAAACATGATTTGTTCCAATACTGAAGGAAAAACAGGATGTGTTGGACTTTGAGAGACTGTATGTCTGTATTTTGTATTTTATGGGCAACTTTAGGGATTTCCAAGGTTATTCGGACTAAATGACAGTTTTGTCTTCCTTGAATCTGTGTATTCAGACAGCAAGTGAAAATTCTTGTGGCAAGAAATAAAAATAGCAAGCTATTAAACAATTCTAGGATACTGGTTTGGGGAAATTATTTGGTAAGCCTAATGTCAGCCACTTTATTCAACAAACCTTTTTCAGTTTTTCTGGTACCAGTCACTGTGCAAGGTGATAACTTTAAAAAGTTAAAACTTTAAAAACCTGTTTCAAAGAATTTCATATTCTAGATAAATATACTAACCCTAATCCTAATGTGGATTCCCATACATGTTAAGTGCAGCCTACAAACATTTACTATATACTTTTTGGGCAATCTTCAGAATTTTGGTTACAGTATACATAAACTATGAGTTCTTCCTGTTGGGGAAGAAAGTGGCAACTGAAAAAGAGGCAACTGAGGATTAACAAGGATGATGGGAGAGAAAAGAAAAAATATTTTAAATTGAAGCTTAAGATAAAGGAAGATGACTGAAAAGTAAGTCTAGGCCTTAGAATTGCTACCCAGAACTGCTATTTATGTGAAGAAATATTCACTCACACTGAATAAAATAAGTAAATCCACGTCTAGGAAGAGAGTTTCAAACAGATCAACTCAGTTCTAGCAGGATAAATACAAGTTAGGTTTTCCAAACTTTTGCCATCCCAAACATCAGGGATCAGATCACGAACTGGAAATGATACCCCAGTAACAGAAATAAATTTTACAGTAGTTTATAAATATTTTAGAAGATACAATATCACTGATAATACATTAGCTACCACTTACTTGTGTACTGTTGTCGTTCAATAAATATTTATTGAGAGCTCATTATAGGCTGGGCACCATTCTAGGCACTGGGATCAACAGTGAAGAGACTATATAAAGTCTTTGCTCTTGTGGAAATTGCACACAAATGAGGACAAACAAGACAAAAGTAGACAAACAATTAAGATAATTTTAGAAAGAAATATGTGTTATTAAGGAAATAAAACAAACAGTAAAGACTGACCATCAACAGCCTCCTTGCTAAGAAGCTAAAGACCTGAATGATGAGAAGGAACCAGCCACCAGTCAGCCAAGCCACACAGTTCTGGAGGAAAAGTATTCTTAGCAGAGGAAACAGTAAGAAAAGATCATGTGGCAGGAAAAGGCCTAACATGTGCAAAGAACAGAAAGAAGAGGAGTGGGAGGAAAGGAAGATGGCACACAATGGGATCAGAGCTGGACAAGGGCTAGATTAGGTAAGGTCTTTAAGGAACTGTGTGCCACACTTTTTTTTTCATTTTATCCTAAAAACTACTACATCCAGGGAACTGGACTACAGAAGTTACGTGACTTACCTAAGGTCTGCAACAAAACACCTGGATTTTCATTTCTACATAAGTTGTTGGCTTTGGTCTCTTTCTTCTAAACTAAATGTATAGTTTTGAGAGCTCTCATGACTTCAGTTCCCATGATTTACTTATGATTTTATGTTACTCAACCACAATTTCTTCTCTTTAGCATAGATTTTCAGAACTTAGCTTCCATAGTGGGAGAATGTTAAAGTTCTAGTAAAATTAGATAATTGCTACAAGATAAGAAAAGGACCAAATACTATGGAGAGACAAAAGGGAACACTACTGATTCTGCAGGAGAAACCACAGACCTTTAAGAGCTAGTCTTTAAAAGCAAGATTTCCTCAAGTGGAGAATAAGGATAAAGGCATATCAGAGGAATGACAGGCAGAAAGATAGCTCTGAAAATAAAATGGCAGTTTTATCCATTCCTATATGTAGGTCTTTAAAGAAATGTGATTTTATAGAAAATACAATCAAATCCATGATAATAAATCACATTCTGCAGATGTTCTGTAATAAAAATCTTCTATCACATGATTTTTTTAATAAGACTACTTTGTAATAAAGAACATACCTGTTAAAGTAGGAAAAGGCTTTGTAAAGTGAACCTATTTATCACATATATGAAAACTGTATTTATTCACATATTTAAATATGATTTTACCAGTAAGAGTTGGGGAAAAAGCCCAGTTTCACATCAATAATATAACTTGCACCTGCTAATTCTGTCATATTTATGAAAAGTAAAAATTCACATTTTACTTAAACACAGTAAATTATACACATATCTATATCTCAAATTTCCTTACTAAATTGACAGTAAAAACATTAAAAAAAAAAAAAAGGAGGGTGGGAAGGGACAGACGGGATTTCAAAATTGTAGAACAGATAAACAAGATTATACTGTATTGCACAGGGAAATATACACAAAATCTTATGGTAGCTCACAGAGAAAAAAATGTGACAATGAATACATATATGTTCACGTATAACTGAAAAATTGTGCTGAACACTGGAATTTGACACAACATTGTAAAATGATTATAAATCAATAAAAAATGTTTAAAAAATACACACACAAACATGAAGTTGAAAAAGAAGTATTTTAAATAAACTTTTCAGGTAAGTGTGGATATTACCCTTCTTTAATATTAAGCCAAGACTTAACAAGTGTAATTCTGTAGAGGTTAGTTGCCATCTGAAATCACACCATTTCATTTAAAATCTATTGATCTCACACTTAAGGAGATCTTTTACTCACAGAATGACTTGGTATATCATATACTGACCATTTGAAAAAAGTTGGTCCACAGAGTTATACACATCTTCCAAACACTGACACATTTCACTGTAACACACACACACACACACACACACACACACACGTTAATATCACCATCAATTTTACCAGCAAGGTCCTGAGAAGTTGCCTAGCTCATAGTGACAGACATGTTTTCCAAAATTCTAGTATTTGCCTAGAAGTCTTAATTTTATCTTGGCAATAAATTCTGTCAGTTATTCTCCCTGAAGTGACAGACTCATTTCATTTACTTTTGAGAAAATATGTCCAAATATCCAAGTTTAAGTAACTATAGTTTGTCATTCTTTCAAGTAAAAATAGTGTTCCATGATAAAAGCAACTAGCTTGCTAGTTCAGCTCGCAACTCAATCACAGAAGTATTTTTCAAGTCAAGCATCATACTTTGGTATGCAGCAGAAGTGCCTTATAACATTTTTCTCACTTTGTACATTGAAATATTAAAAAGACAGTACGCCAGGGTCAAGATTAATAAAATTAACAAGCTTTATTGCTTCATGAAGGACATTCTTAAATGAAATGAGTTTTTTTTTTTCAACTACAAAGGTATAGTGATGAAGAATATGACTATTAGTACAATTTTTGCCACCCCTGTGATACGCACTACAGGGCCAACAGTTTTACTCATCACTGTGTCTGCACTATCAGTGCAAATGTAAACATAGTTAAGTAGCAAAGAAGAACTTAGTATCATTATGAAATAGTTTCAATCTAACAGATGATCTGAAACATTTGAATACCATCCCCCGCCCCCAAGAGTCCACAGACCACACTTAGAGAATCACTGCCAGGGAAATACATATAAAATAAGAAGAGAGAATGTATCTCCAGGGAAAAGAACTGGGTGGTAGGAAGACAGGGATGGCAAGGAGACTTATTTTTCCCTGTACCACTTTGTACTCTGAATTTAGTATCCTTTGTATGTATTTTATCTTAAAAAATTAAATAATTGTTTAAAAAATTTAAAAAGTAAACTGGCATCTAAAGTGGCTAAGACAACATATAAGCATATTATTTAGAAATATGAGGGTAAATATAAAAAAAATTTTAAGAGGGCAAAATGTTTCCTCTTAGGAAGCAGAACTAGGGGACTGGTAGGGGAGTAGCATAGAGGACTGCTGTTTTTTTTATTATAAGCCTTTTGGAGCTAACTTTTAAACCACGTACAGATGTTAATTGGTTCAAATAAAAATCATTCAAAAATTTTGCCTGGAAAAACACTTAGAAATTAAGTTTAAAAGATAATGTAAATACCTATGCACAGGTGAGAGAATTGGCTGTGAAATATACCAAGGTGTAACAGTAACTGCCTAGAATAATGTGCCTGTGAGTTTCCACTCTTACATGAAGTATTACTTTATACTATAATAAAAATATTTTCATCTAAAAAGCTAGTTAAAAAGCAACAATTTCCTCAGACCAGAATGTCTGATGACTTAGTTAAAAACAGACAAGTATATAAACCTTAAAGTCACTTTTTTTTAACAGTTAAGTGGTTAAACTCTCTCCAAACACATACACCTCCACACACAAAGTAACATAAAGTAAAATAACCTTTTCTCCCCCTGCTTTTTCATTTGATCACGATTAAGATAAAATCAGAATTTATTTATCTGAAAAAGAAAAGAAAAGAATTGCTTTATAGTAAATATAAGCTGCTAAATCTTACATAATTACTTCACAAAATCATCACAGAAATATAAACCCACTACCAAAATCTAATTTAAATTTAGTTTCTCAGATGTTCTGATCCAGAAAAAGAGATTATTTCTAAATATAAATAGATAACTCAAAAGCAAACTGGATTCCCCACTAAGAGGAATCCTTGAAGAATGGCTGATTCCAGGACTGAGATAGAAAAGATATGTTAAACTTGGAACATCTTGCTGTGCAAAAAGAGAGGAAATACTGGGGGGGAGGGGGTTGGGGGAAGGATTATGAGAATATGTCAAAAAGACACAGAAGTCAGGGTAGAAAGGCTCCCAATGGACAAATCTGAGCATCAAAATAAATAAAGGCAGTTATGCAGTATAACCCATTGAACAGTATAAGAAATACATAAGTCTATATTGATAACAGATAGATAAAAGGATGCTTCTTCCTTAAAACAGAGTGTCTGTTGATAAGGTAAAAGAGAGTTAGAGAATAACCCTTCTGCAACCATCAATGTAAATAAGTATCAGTACAGTCAAGAACCACCAATGGATGCTCAATCCAGAAGGGAAATTATGATAAAGATACAGAAGCTCTAATTAGAAGCAGGATCACTGCACTATCTCAAAGTTATCCCCACAGATTGTTTATTAGGTACAAGGGGAAAACAGTAACTATACAGTCCTGCAAAGAAACTAGACAACACCATGACCAGGTAACTAAAAACATCACCAATAAGGGGCTGACCAATGATACATACTCCAATATCACACCCTGAGAAGGATACAACATCCTTGGCTGAGGATGCATAACCTGAATCGAATTATGAGGAAACATCAGGTAAGTCCAAACTGAGGAATATTCTATAATATATGTACTCTATATTCTTCAAAAATGTCCATACAATGAAAGAGAAAGGCTATGGCACTATTCCAGATGAAAGGAGACTAAAGAGACATGACAACTAAATGCAGTTTGCAATCCTGAACTGGATCCTATGGGGAAAATGCTACAAAGGAGCAAACACTATTACTGGGACAAACTGACAAAAATGAAATAGGGAGTACAGATAACAAGACAGTATCATCAATGTTAGAGTTCCTTAAACTGGTAGCTGTACTGTGATAATGTAAGAGAATACAATACACAGTGAATATTTAAAGAAAAATGGGCATAATATGCAATTTACCTTCAAGTGATTCAGAAAAGAGAAAATGAGAAAGCAAATGTGACAAAATTTTAAAAACTGGTGAATCTGAGTAAAAGTTATCGAAGAGTTCTCAGTACCATTTTTCATACTTTTCTGTAAGTTTGAAATTATTTCAAAATAAAAAATTTAAAGTCAAATTGGGATGTCAAAACATGGTGATAATAAGTGATTTATTCTGATGCCCTATAGCACATATGAATAAGGGAAATGAGTACAACAGTGACGCAGACTGGCACACAGCCCCGGAGAGAATTTCCTAAACTTTCAATTCTCTAGAAAAAGAAAAATACTTTTTAAGTAACCATATAAACACTAAAATGCTAATCTTGTATACCCTTAGGAAAACACAGAAATCTCTGTTTCATGTCAACATAGTCCATATTGAGGGACTCTCCATTCCTCCAGCAAACCATAAACTCCTCATAGGCAAGTCTTAAAGTCCTGCTCTTTGTTGTAACTCAAGCACTAACCAGGTGCCTGAAATACACTACTCAAATTTGTTGAACAAATGATGAATGTTTAGAAAGAGGAACAAAATTCTGTATTTTATCAAAATTGAGAGGAAGAGAAAGGAAGAAGACACCTAAAATATGATATGTTATTATAAATACTTATTTAAAAATGAACATTTTCAAGCCTCACAAAAACAGAGAACAATATTATTAGTATGCACATACCCATCACTCCCACCCAACAACTACCAGGATTATTCCACACTTGCTTCATCTAACTCATCTATCCCCTCCTTTTTTTTGGTCTGAAGTATTTTAAGACAAATACCAGACATCTTTTTTCCCTTCCTCATTCTTCAGTCTCCATCTCTTTAAAAAATGGGCATTTTCTGACATAAACTTAATGCCATTAGCATCCCTAACAAAACTAACAATAATTCCTTGATATCATCTAATAACCATCCACATTCAAACTTCCCCCAAAGTGTTTCAAAAATCACTTTCTACAATTGGCTTGAGTCAGGATTTAAACACCATCAACACATTACATTTGGTTACTATATATACTATATATAATCTTTCTTTTTACATTGTCTCTCAGTAATTATGAAAAAGCCTAACAGACAAGCCAAACAATTAATTTACATTTGTAGATTCTCCAGAATCAAGCCCAATCTAATGCATTTGCTGGTCCCTTTGTCTGCAGCTCTCTTCCTCCAGATCATCACTATGGCTGATTCTTTCTAATCACTGACAGCAAATCAATTATTGCCTCTAAAAAGAAGTCCTTTCCAACTACTCCTTCCATAGTTGAGCCCCACTTTCATTCATTCTCCATCACACACTCTAATTTTCTTCATGGAACTTAACCATTACCTAAAACTATTCTGCTTATAATCTGGTTTCCCTAGTAAAATGTCCACTCCATGAAGGCAGACTGCCTTCTCCACTGAAGGCCAAGAACAATGCCAAGAACATGAGACACCAATAAATATTTACTGAATGACTAAACAGTAATGCAGTATCTCTATTTAAAATGTAAGCTCAGTTTACTATTTGTTTTTAAACATTATAGCTCACTGCTCACATAATAATATAAATTGAGTACCTGTAGAAACCTGGGCTAGCTGTTACCAATACACTATGGGATGCAGGAAAGAAAGAACAGAGATGTAAGGCATTCAAATGCATTTCTGGACTTTGACTGAACAATGATTACAGGTTTCTGAAAGAAAAATTATTCAGGATGATTTAAAGAGCATTGTCAGAAGTAAAATAAAGTTTCATTTTTTAGTATCATATGAGAGCTATTAAATTATGAGTAATATCTACGATGGGAAATAAGCATTATCCAGAATAACAAATATGGCTCAAACGTAGTTTTTTTTTTTTAATATGTATATCACGAGGGAATTTATACTCTGGGTATACCATTTCTTTCTGGGGATTGGATCATGATGAATACAATTAATACCAAAAGCACCTAACTAAAGATACAAACCATTAAATTTAGAGCCTAGAGAAAGCTAAAGTTTTCTATTCCACACTTAAACAGTTGAGAGAGATCTGAAGCCCAGGATGCATTTGCTGTTCCCTTTGACTCATCAATAAAGTCAAAGATCTAATAAACAGCAAGCAAAGCTAGATCCAAAATCCAGATCTCCTATCTCTAGCCCTATGCCTTTTCGTAAGATGTCAGGCATAGAATGCTAATGTCAAGTTACAACATACTTCACTATCATTTTTAGTACCGTGACTTTTTTTCCTATTGAAGTCCTAGCCACCAGAGGAAAAGTCAAAACAAGGGCACATATAATTATGCTCTAAGCAAAGCATGGTACCGAAACTCCGCTTTGACAAAATAATTCAAGAAATTTCTAAAAAATCTAATTGGCTTGATTCGAGTTTTTTATTCCACATTTTAAATTTTATAGTGAAAATAACTATTTAGGAATATCTGATGACTATTCTGTGGTTTAGAGGAGTAAACTGCTGTCTTCTAATCTTGAAGATCAGTATAGCTACTTTTCAATTATCTATAGAAACAGAGCCCCGAAGTGAAATTTGTCAGTGTGTAATCTACACTATGATGCTTTTTTCACCAAAACAAAATTATTTTTATTCTTTCTTCAAAAAACAACTCTAGTGAAAGAACATGCAAGTGACTAAAAGACACCAAATAAAAAGGAAAAAGTGACAGAAGAATCCAAACACATAAAATATAGCATTCTCAATGATCAAGGAGAGACCCTACCCTTCCTAGTTTTCCCAACAATATTGTTCAGACCAATTCATAAACACTTCACCAGTTCTTAGAAAACTACTCTGAATTGTAGGAGGCAAACAAATGGACAGGAAAGAGATGTCATTTGTCCAAGGTTAAATGACAGGAGGTAGACAAAAGTAAAATATTTCAAGGTTTTTTTAAAAAATCCAATTTAAGATTCTTTTCAAAGTGAAAGGGTTTCTCTCTCATCCTGCTTTGTCTCAGAAACACAACCAAACACGACTACATAGTATGAAAAATAACATGGTTTACAGTGACATGAAAATTTTTACTAAAAACCATAGTAACGAACTGTCAAAATGCTGATTTTCGCCCTAATAAAGCCAAGTAAAACCAGTAGTATAGAACTTCTACGAAATACCGAAATCACACACTAACATTTGAAAACAACGACACATAAACAAAAATGGGAAAGGAAATGGAACCTTAGCTTATCTCTTCCCCCGTCTGTTCTTTTTGGTTGAAGAGGTCCCTAAAACAGTTAAATTAAACATAAAACATACAATGAAATAAAGTTTGGATTAAGTCACGTTCAAAAGCTATAAGAACTATAAAATGAAGTCTCTGTCAGCTGATATCTTACCACTCCAGAGAGTTCTAAATTCATACTGCATATAAATCAAGAAACAGGAAAGCATGCAACACAATGGAGTCATCCCATATTACAAACACGAAAAAATTAAATGAATACCCTATACTTCCTGGTATTTTTTTAACGTTGAAACTAAGACTTGCGTTAAGAAGTTATCTGTAAAGATCTACTATAAACCTATTTAAGAACTGTGGTGACAAACCTCTATTTCTGCTCTATAGGACAAACATTTCTACTACAGCACTGCCTCCGTCCCTGTTAAGTTATCAAAGGACAATCATAAAAAATATCAAGCTTCCTTTTTAATGACCAGCAAGCCAACTCTATACACAATCTGACGCGTCTGTATTTCTTCTGTTCCGCGGTCTACGTTTCCTTGATCACATAAGCAGCCGACTCCCTAACCGTCAGGGCTGACTTAGCGCCCTCCGACACCGCGGGTGCAGGTTACCTTCATCGCTCCATTGTCAAATCGCACTCCTACGCCTCAGTCCTCAGCCCTCGTCCTAAGACCCTAGGGAGAGTCGAAAAGGGGAGAGAAATCCCCTCACCCACAGTCCCCTACTGAGGGGTGTGGGTGTGTCTGTAGACGAATGCTTTGCTGAGACACAAATCAGTCTTCTGCGGACACGCAGACCCTAAGTGACCGTGGAGCCAGCAACAGCCGGCCGGTCGCCGACCCCAGCCTTCGGCGGCCGCAGCCCTTCCTCTTTCTCCCCTCAGGCCGGCCCCTCCCCCGTTGCGCGCACGCGCGGCCTCCGATCGATCCCCTCCCCCCTGGCCCCTCACCTTAATCATTAGCCACCCTCTTTCCAGGCTCCGGGAATCACTGGCCCAGGAAGGAAGACAGCAGAGGTAAGAGGGGAAGAGGATGCGTCGAGAGCCAGTGATTTGCGCCTCAGACGTTGGCCTGATAGGCCCCCACAGTCAAGAGCAGCGTCTGTCACCGCCACCAAAACTGTACCAGCGGCAGCGCCTGCTTCGGCCCAGCTGACTGGCCTTGGGTTCAGAATGCCTGACTTGGTCCCACAGCAACTCCTTCCCCGAAGCTGCGGGCGTTTCTATGTTGCGCAGACCGAACACCTCGCCACCGTCGCCGCCACTGAGGATGGTCTTCGGCCGCCGCCGCTGCCGCCGCCGCCTAACCAATCCCTCCTCTACCGAGCGAGCGCGACACTCCGGGGCTTTACGACAGTTCGCAAAGTGAGAACGCAGGAGACTTCACGCCTCCCTTAACATCTGTTTGTTTCTGCGCTTGCTCAGATTCTTGTTTCTCACTGTCCCGCCCCCTCTTCCCAGGCCCTCCCCCTTTGTACTCGCTTTATCAGTCTGTTGGCGAAGCCGAGCGATGTCATAACGCTCATTATTTTATTTTCCTTGGTGAAATGCGTTCAGTATTTAAACAAAATACTAACTACATCTTGGCTAATTTTTTCATAACTATAAATTACAACTAACCACAGAGTTATTGACTATACGTAGGGTACAATTAAACAAAACCATCATGGTTTAGTGTCTTTCATAGCAAGTGATACTCGAATCATACTTGCTAATGACAGAGACATCATGGTACGTCAACGTTACGGTGAATTTGCTTCCAGAATCAGATCAAAAGTGGTAATAAATATCCTGAGAACTAACTGCAGTCACATGCGCCTTCTTACTTAATTATTTTATTAAAAAAATCAGTAGATAGCAAATGCCTCATTACGTGCGTTAGGTGGATGTAGGGGGAAAGGATGTAGACTGAAATCTGTCAGACTTTCTTTCAAATCCCAGTGATGCCAGTTTACAGCTGGCTAATTGATTAGACCTTTGTAAATCTGTTTCGAAAAAAGAAAAAAAAAAGAAATGTCAATTATTAAATTATTACTCAATTAAAAAGAAATAAAATTAAAGCATATCTAAAACAAAAACAAACAACCTCAGTTTCCTCCTCTATAAATTGAGATGACATCATTTACCTCTAAGGGTTCTTGTGACATTAAATAAGACAGCTCATATAATGCTTCGAACTTTACTTACCAATTAAGTGTTCAATAAACATCGATTCCCTCCCTTTGTCATCAGCTTATCTTTCTGAATACCCTTTCTTTGTTCATGTTCTCCATATTGTTCAGTGAAGAAAATATTTTAAAATAATAATATGAAGAAAGGGTAGCAGATTGTGTGAGGAAACTGGAAAAGCATTGGACTGGAGTTTTTCCTCAATCCTCCTGTTTTCTCATTCTAAATATAAAATTCTTCCTGGACTATCTTATCTACTGCCAAGGTTTTAATTGTTATCGATTCATGACTTCTCAAAGTCCTGTATTTCCAGACCTAACCAGAAAGAGCTTCTTCCTAAAGCTCTTGACCTGTGCTCTTCAATAAGGTAGACACTAGCTACATTAACTGTTGAGCATCTAAATGTGGCCAGTACAAATTGAGAAGTGCTGTAAGTGAAATCTATACATCCAATTTCAAAGATACAATACAAAAAATTGAAAAAAATCTCAATTTTTAATACTGATTACATGTTGAAATAATATTTTGCCTATATTGGGTTAAATCAGTGGTTCTCAAGCAGAGGTGATTTTGTGCCCTTTCCTCCCCCTGGGATATTTAACAATATCTGGAGACACTTTTGTTTGTCATAACTTTAGGGGGAGGGGACTACTGTCATCTACTAACAAGAGGCCAGGGATGCTGTTAAACATCTTATAACTCACAGGATAACCCTACACAACAAGTAATTCTCTGGCCCAAAATGTTAATAGTACAGTTGAGAAAACCAAGGTTAAGTAAAATACACTCTTAAAAATTAATCTAACCTATTTATTTTACTTTTAAGATGTGACCACTAGAAAATTTTAAGTTACATTTGTAGCTCACATTACACTTTTACTGGACAGCACTGACTGGGATCTAGCTTTTACTGGATAGCACTGACTGGGATCTAGACCCATATGGCTGTTTACTTGATATGTTATTTACACTTTAATGTCCCACCGGCATCTCTGACACATCATGTCCAAAATAATAAATAAATGTATGTAGACAGTATTTAAACCCCATCCATCTCAGTCTTTCCTGTCTCAGTCAATAGAACCAAGTTATCTAACTAGAAACATAATGGTCATCTTTGATGACTCTCTCTTCCTCACTCCCTACCTCTTATCAATCAAGAAGTCCTTCCAATTCTGCCTCTGAAATATCTTAGATATTAAAATTCAACCCATTCCTCTCTGTATACTCTGCACCAGTCCAGGTGTTTAGTATATTCATTTGTTTAACAAACATCTAGTACTTACTATGTGTTAGACATTGTGCTGGGCACTGTGAGTACCAGATACATAACCACTTCCTTACTTGAAGTATTCTCCAAGACCCAGAAAGCAAACCCATTATTTACACTATAATGTGGAAGGGGTAGGATGGTATGCTGGGTACTCTGAGAACACAAAGATGAAAAACTAGTCAAACCAAGAGAAAGTTTAAATTAAATTTTGCAACATGAATGAACACAGTTAAATACAGCAAATAGAGAAGGCATTGCAGGCAGAAATCAGATTGGCACATGCTAAGGTACAGAATCCTCTAGCTGAAATAGCATGAAGCAAATTCTCTGCTAGGATCTATTAAATGTGTCATGCAAGGAAACTATCAAGAGATGAGAGAAGAAAAGTAGATAGAAATGGATTAAGTAAGGTTGTTTTTGCTAGGATAAGGAGCTGGAACTATAGTTTTACTTAAAATTATGGAAAGCCATTCAGTGAAATCAGTTAAAGGAATAACAATCAGATTTGACTATTCAAGACACATTATGTAAGCAGAGTAGAGAATAGATTGAAGAAAGTCAAGAGTAGAGGGGAAAATACTATGTGGAATTGCAGGTAAAAAGTGATGAGGGTGGTGGAAATGAAAATGAGAAGGAAGAGACAGATAGAAAAGATAAGAAGACTGAATAACTAAGTGGGTATAGGAGGTGAAGGAGAAGGAGAGGCTTCCAGATTTATGGTAAATGGTTGGGAGCTAGGTCATTCAAGAAAGAGACACAGGCTTGAAAAACCCAGCTTTGAGGATTTGGGACTTTTAACTGGGGTAGGATGAAGGAGGAGGAAATACTTCTTTATTGGGCAAACTGGGTTTGAGATAGCATTTACCTAAAGTGGAGATTCCAGTAAGCTGTTGGCTATATGTGTCTGGAGCTCCAGTGAGGTCTGGGTTGAAGATCGAGATTTGGATTCATTAACTTATATGGGATAGCCGAAGCCGTAATTTTGATGAAGTTACCCACAGTATAAGTGAGAGGAGACAGATACCTGCGGAAGTCTGATATTTTAAAAGTTGAGGAATGAAAAGGAGTCCCAGAAGGATATGGACAGACCAGAACAAAGTTAAACAGATTACAGGTCAAGTGAGAAGAAAGTTACAACACTGAAGTGGGTGATCAAGCATATGAAATGTCTTTGAGTTTGGCAGTAAGGAGAACTGTAAATAGGAGCAGTTTCAGCAACTGTCCTACATTTTAGTATGGAGGTTCTCAACTGGAGTTGATTTTGATCCCCAAGGGTTATTTGGCAAAGTCGGGAGATATTTTTGGTTGTCACAACTAGGCAGCTGTTACTGACATCTAGGGGGTTGAAGCCAGCGATACTGTTAAATACCCTACAACGCATAGGACAGTCCCCCACAACAAAGAGTTATCTGACCCAAAATGCCAATAAGATTCCAACTGAGAAGTCCTTGTTTAGAAAGGACTGAACAGTGTAGTTATGGTCGGCTTCATGAGCTCTTTGAAAGAAAATGAAGCAAAGTTTGGTGATTTAATGCACTGAGATAGAGGATATGGGGAACTTGTTTAAAATATTGACTATTTCCTCAGATGAAAGTTTTCACAAGAATTAAAAGGACCTAAGAGATGCACTGGTCAGAACACTTAGTGATTCACATTTTTTTTTCTTACGGACGTACCATGGTATCACTGGAATTTGAAATTAAAAGAAAAATTTTATAGATTGCACAAAATTGGATTTCAGTGGGCTGATATAGTTCAGGAATACAGGTCCTCACTAAAATTCTATATATGTAATTTGATTTCAGACTGTAAGATTGTAGAAACTGTTTTAGTTTGAAGATTATAATCTTTATTATACATTCAGAGAGACAGAAAAACAGAAAGTGAGGTTATCATTAGGCAGAGCACTTATTTCCTACCATTAAATTGTTTTGAAGTTAATGGAATCATTTTGAAAAGCTAAGGCACTCTTTGGTGGTAGGATAACTTCAAAAGACAGCATAATTTTCATGAATACCTATCATTTTTTTAAGTTTTTCTGATTGTCTTTGGAATGCAACCTTCAAGATATATTTGAATTATCAAGCACTAATACCACCTGTGTGGCTCAATCTTTGAAAATGGAAGTAACAAATTATGGACTAACAAGGAGACATAGAATGCCTGGAATTTTGTAGATAAGCATTTGAGACTTCAAGTATCCTGAAATATTTCTGGCTATCTGGCCAAATTCTGGGCATGCTTAAGGCCACGTGGTTCTGTGAAAGCATATTTTAAAAATACAACTGGAGAAAAATGAAAGAGAAAGCCACCATCCACCTATGGTTATGTAAGCCTAGCGTTACACTGAGGTTTCCGAGTTGATTGACAGTTGTTCTCAGAACAGTTTGTTCTGTTAATTACCAGTATTTTTATACACTTGGTCAAAACTGGTCACAGGCTTACTAATGAACTTTTACAATAGTTGTTTTAACTCTTTTTAGAATGCTTTCACAATGTTTTTAAAAAACATAATTTCTAAAGGGCTCACTTCTGTTAGCAATAAAAAAATTTCACAAAATTCTAATCAGTAAAAATACTAATGAGCTCCAGAGTCCCTTAGAGCTCTAACATATTATGGTTTGCTTCAGACCTAATAAGATTTATGTGAGCCCTGTGAATATTACAATTGCAAGCATGATTTCCATACTGGTAAATTATTTGCAAATTCAGAACAGGAAGTAAAGATATTTCTATGCACTTGCTTGTTATTTATAGATCATGTAAAGTTTTCCAAAACCATTAAATGTTTCCCTAAACTGTATTAGTATTTGTTTAATTGCCTAACATGTATCTTAACTAAGATTTTGGATTACAGGATTGGAAACAGAGCTTGTGCTTTGTGGAATTTATAGATTATACTACACATTTAAAATACTGATATATTTGGGGACTATTCAGAAGGAAGGATATACAAGAGAATGAAATGAAACTGTAAAAAAAGATTTTTAAAATATTTAATAACTTGAATCTGAATGCTTTTAATACTCTGCAATTCTGATAAGATTGTAATTATTTTTAACTTTTGATAGAGTATAAATCACTAAAACACTATCAGAAATTTGGAAAGGTTAGAGATTTTAATTTAATACTTTACTTTGAAATTTACTCAAAATTTTTAAGTTGTGAAAGTATAAATAGGTCAAAGTTAATGATGACCAAACTGAAAACTTATTTACTCGGATTATAAGGATAAATCAAATCTTTCTACTCTGAAACCTTCGAACGCTAATTTAGGATTGAGTTAAACTAGGAAAGAGTGCCACCTACTGAATCAAAACGACTAAAACATCTCAACATTAAGTTCATTTTTCAGAACATCTAAAGTTCTCACATTTGTCTCTCAAAGATATACATTTAAGAGGATCTACATACAGAAAATACTCTGAAAAATATTCAACTAAATATTCCCTGCTAGCAGAATAATAGACTAGCCATCTGTATTTCTCATGCCCGCCATCATCTGACAGACAATAAAGGAATTTAAATGGTACAAACCCAAAACAACAAGCAGATGGGAGCAGGTCATCAGTAAGCAAGTAATTCCACCAAATAGAAGTCAGAAAACTGTTGTAGCAGAGTGGTGAAAAAAAGCTACACCATTAACTATTACCAGAGAGGCTGTACCAATTACAGAGCTGATATACCAGAAGCTAGGGACTCATGCCAAAGACAAGGGAGGCCAAGTAAAAAAGGCAGAAATGAAATAGAAACAGACTAATTGTAAGTCTGTATGTGGCATCGTTAAACCTCTCCACGCCTCTCTTAACCATGTAGAATATACAGCATCTAGGTTTTAAAGTCCTAGGCTAAAAACAAAAGTGAAAAACAAGCAGATTGAACTAGTTGAGTAGATAAAAAGCAGCTGGTGTGACAGCTTATGCTAAATACTTCAATTTGGTTACTAACTGGTTCCACCTGCTCACACCTGCAGTGGGTTGGCAGTGGGCGTCATCCTTTTACACAGACTTCACATTTAGTTTTTATATTACATAGTCAAAAAATATTTATTGAAAACCAAGATATGCCAGGTATTTGAGGAAAACCTGTAAAGCGAAAGAGACCAAGCTAAACATAAAAAAAAAAAAAACAAAAAAACTGCAGAGAGTAGAGATAATTTAACACAAGAAGGGGAAAAATATTTTAGCCTCTCTAATATCCTCAGAAATTTTAAAAAATGATACTACTTCTTTATAACAGGAAAAGAATGCTATGAAAAAATAAGAAAGAGTGCTTGGAAATTAAAATGATGATTTCTGAAATTAAAATTCATTCATTTGAATGATAAAAGCAAGAAAATTTTTCAGGGTGTAAGACAAAGAGGAAAGGAATGTGAGAGAAAAGGTAAGAATTAAAGAGGACCAATCCTAGAGGTAAAATATCCAACAGAATTTCCAGAAAGGGAGAACAAAGAATATGGAGAAAAGAAAGTACAGAGTTCTAAAATGCTAAAACTGTTTATTCTTTCATCTCACTGGACACTCAGGTTGTTTCTACCTTTTGGCTACTGTGAATAATGCTCTTATGAGCGTTCATCAACGAGTATCTGTTTAAGTCCCTGTTTTCAGTGCTTTTGGGAGCATACCTAAGAGTGGAATTGATAAGGTCATACCACCATTATGTGATTCGCTTTTTGAGGAACTCTTTTTCTCAAACATTTTGCACAGTGGCCACACAACTTTACATTCCTACCAGCAATACATGAGGGTTCTAATATCTCCACATCCTCTCCAACACTTGTTATTTTCTGTCTTTTTAAAAATTATTACTACAGTCATCCTAGTGGGTGTAAAGTGGCCTCTCCTTGGGGGTCACACTGTTTTCTCTTAGTGGTTACTTTAGAAACGCCTTAACAAAGCCATCCTTACTTAATAAAACCTAATACTGATACCTTTATCACCCTCCTGGGGAAGAACTCATAAGTGGTATAACAACACTTACCACGTAGACCCCTGCAACATGCATACATATCATCCATGGTTATTTCTGCCATGTAGTATTGTAATTCTACATTATTTAAATGCCACATGATTGTTTTCTGACACCCCTACTTTCACAGTCAATGTGATTTAGATGTATCCTCGTAATTACCGTTTTCTTTGGTGTCTATCACTTTCTGCATCTGATCTTTCGTGCGAGATTATTTTCTTCCTGCATAATGAACAACTTATAGAACATCCTTTAATGCTTATCTGTTGTTGCTAGTATCTTTTATTTTTCTCAGAAAATGTATCAGTTTTGCCATCTTTATTGAAGTATATGTAGAGGGGTAGTTATTTTCTCATAGCACCTTAAAAATGGCATTTCACTGTCTTCTGAAGCTCTTGTCATTGAAATGTCAGTGTTGAGTTTAACTGCAGCTTCTTCAAAGTTAATCTGTCTTTTTTTTCCTGGCTATTCTGAGATTTGTCTCTGTCTTGATTTACTGAAGTTTCCTTTTTATGTGTTTCATTGAGGATTTATTTTTATTTATTCTGCTTGGGCTTTGTGGGGCTTCTTGTATCAGTAAATTATTGGCAATCATCTCTTCAAAATATTGCCTCAGATCCACTCTTTCTCTTTTTCTTCTGGAACTTTACTTGAACAGGTTAGGTCCCCACACTGTTTCTAACATGTCTCTTGCCTTTTGTACTGTATTACCTATTTTTAATTAATCCTTGCTTCATTCTGCAGAGTTTCTTCTGAAATTTATTTGTCACCTAATTCACTGTTCATTTGTGACTAAACTACTAATCAAAAATTTGAAAATTTGGTATTAAATTTCACTTCTGGATTTCTTTTTTTCCCTCCTAGTTCTATTATGTCATTTTTTATTGTATAAAGTTCCCTGCTAAAAATTTCAAGTTTGATTTTGTCCCTTGAACAGAATAATCACAGTTTTTTTTTTTTAAATAGAGTCTGTGCCTGATAATTCCAATCTTTAGAGTCCCTCTGAATCTTTTTCTGCTATTTGTTTTTCCTGCTGGTTCTAATTTATGGCACCTTTTGTCTCTTGATGTGCCTCTTTGTTTTCAGGACCTGTGCTTAAATTTTATTACAGAAATCATCTGATATCAGTTATTAGCATTAACTTCCCCACAGTTTTTGTTGGTATCTGCCACATGCTCAAGGTGGTCAGCAGGGCAGGACCAAGGTGTGGTTTGCTGCACCACTACATGATGTGAAGGGAGACCATAATCCATAGCCTTTCTCCCAAGAGTACACTGTCATGGCCCTAGCCCAGAGTTGGGTCGGGGTCACTATCCTTTTCTTTTTTATTAACATTTTTTTATTGAGTTATAGTCCTTTTACAGTGTTGTGTCAAATTCCGGTGTAGAGCACAATCTTTCAGTTATACATGAATGGGTCACCATCCTTGATGAGCTCCATCTACCAGTCTGCATTCCTTCAGCCCAGCAAGGCTTCCATAAGCGCAGCTTAGTCTTTCATTTGCCTTCTTAGGATTGGCATACGTACCTAGGTCATATATATATACATAATATATGTATTCCCATAATATGCATACTATTTCATTCAATTGGCACCTGAAACTAATGTAATGTTACATATTTATTATACCTCAATTTAAAAAATATGCTCCAAATATGAAAATGAATATACGTATGTACATGCATGACTGGGACATTGTGCTATGCATCAGAGATTGACACATTGTAACTGACTGTACTTCAATTAAAAAAAAAGTGCTCCTAAATATGTCTTTGGGAAGGTAGGTACAAATTATCTAGTTTATCATAATTTAAAGCAAAATAACTTGCCTTCAAGTTTCAGTCGTAGAGTTTCCTTTAGTGCTCACTGTATTTCACTCTCTCCCTAAGTAATTTTATATGCTACTTCATGTATATGCTGATATCTCAAAATTTTCTGTCTTTGCCCAGATCTTTCTTCTGAGCATCAGCTATATACGTTCAACTGCCTATTCTACATCTCCACTTGAGTGTCGCACAGGAAGCCCCAAACCCAGGATTTATAGAATTGGATTTGCATCTGCATGTCAATAATTCCAGTCATATATGTATACATATGTATTCCAGTAATATGCATACTATTTCATTCAATTCCTACATCTTCCATGTAGATTTTAGCACCAAAGTTTTAGTTTATATTTCTCTGATCCCTGGCAAGATTGAATACTTTTCATTTGCTGTCATACCAGATTTATGGAAAGAGAATCTGAGAATATAAGTAATTTTACAAAAGTTGAAATCAGTATTTAAAAAGCCAGGTCTGGATTTCTGCTTCATGCCATGAGGACATAATAGAGCACCATTGTTCTGCCTCAAACCATTAGAAAATCAGACCAGATATTTGAGACAGTTTTCCAGATACTGGACAACAAGCAGGACAAGTCAGTGATCCTGAGAGAAGGAAAACTAAGAAGGTGAACCCATCAAGTGCCTGATATTGAGAGGTAGAACCCAGACAGATCCCAGTGGTTTTACTAAGTTGAGGGGACAGAGATCCAGGGAGGCCCAGGCAGCTAAAATTTACAGAGCATACAACCAGAGAAGAGGAAGCTGCACACACAGAGAGGGGAAACTCAAGAAATGCAGAGGGGCTCCTTGAGTCTTTGACCGAGTACTGATCTACACATGCATACGAGAAAACTACTAAGGATAGGAAAGGAAACATCAAAGAGAGTGCACAAGACATCTCTAGAACTCACATAGGGCTGTTAATACTTGTGTTTTCCATTAGCCAAAGTGGAAAGAAATAGAATAGAAATCAACAGAAATGCATAAATTACACAGATGATATAATTGGTAGACAAGGAAATTAAAATAACTATTTAAAAAATACACCATTTGATTAAGAAGGTAGAGGAAACACGAGCATAATAAAAAATAAAAGGTAAGAAAGACCCACATCAAATTTCCACAGGTGAAAAATACAGTATCTGAGATATAAAATACATTAGATTGGACTACCAGTAAACTTGAAGAAAAAACAATAGAACCTATTTAAAATGAAGCATAGGGGAAAAAAGAATGGGAAAAAATGAACAGAGCATCAACGAGCTGTGAGAAAATATCAAGTAGCCTAATATATGTATATCTGGAGTCCCTGAGGAGATCTGGAGTAGACGAAGTTGAAGAAATGCCAGGATATATTCAAAGTATGGTGAAGAATATGACTTACTGATCGAACAAGTTTAATGGACTCTCAAGCAAAACAACACTAGAGCATATAATAATCAAACTGCTTAAAAACAAAAACAATGTTGAAAAAATGTGACAATGAATATATGTTTGTTCATGTATAACTGAAAAATTGTGCTCTACACTGGAATTTGACACAACATTGTAAAATGACTATAACTCAATAAAAAATGTTAAAAAAACCCCAATGATTAAATCTTGAAAGCAAGCAGAGAAAAAGATACAACATATAGAAGAAAAAGTACAAGAAAGACAGCCACATCTCATTAGAAAAAATGCAAGAAGAATGTGAGTAGGGTGGTATCTTAAAGGCATTAAAGGGGAAGGAAATGCTAACCAAGAATTCTATACTTAGCAAAAATATCTCTCAAAAACTTAGGAAAATAAAGACTTTTGCAGACTTATAAAATCTGAGATAATTTACCATCTTTAAGCTGGAACTATAAGAAATGTTCAAGTAATTCTTCAGGTAAAAGAAAAATGATACAGATAGAAATTTGGATACACAAAATAGATAAAGAACACCATATACAGTAAACATAAAGATTAATACAAAAGGCTTTTTTTTATTATTTTAAAGATAATTTACTGTCTAAAGCAATAGTTATAACAATATATTTTAGAGTTTGTTATATAGTGAAGGTAATTGCATGACAAAGGATGGGAGAGAAAAAAGTAGAAGTATGCCGTTCTATAGTACTTATTCTGTATACACAGTGTTTCAATATTATTTGAAGGAGACTAAGTTAAATATTTGGACTGTAAATGCTATATAAACCACTAAAAACAAAAATAAAAAGAATACCTACTAGGCCAATAAAGAAGGTATACTTGAAGCATAAAAAATTCTCAATTAATGCAAAGAAGTCAGGAAAAAAGAGAAAAAAAGAACAAAGGACAGATGGGACAAATAGAAGAGATACATAGAGAACAAGATGGTGGATTTAAACTCAAGCATATAATAATCACAATAAATTTAAATGTATATGGTATAAATAATCCATTTAAAAGGCAGAGGTTGTCAGAATGGATTAAAAAAAGCAAGAAAATTATATGCTGCCTACCAGAACTCTAAAAGACACAGATACGATAAAGGTAAAAGGATGGAAGAAGATATATTATGCTAACTCTAATCAGTTAAAATGGCTATATTAGGTAAAGTAGATTTCAGATAAACAAATGTTATCATAGATAAAGTTATTTCATAATGATAAAAGTTTCACATTGATTAACAGACTATAAAAATTCTAAATATGTATGCATCTAATAAAACAAAGTACATTAATAAAAAAACTGATAAAACTTATATGAGAAATGCACAAATTAACAATTAGTGCTAGATATTTTAACACTTTGCTGTTGATAACTGATAAACAAATAAGACTTAAAAAATCAGTAAAGATATGGAAAACCTGAAGAACGGTATCAAAAATCTGAACTACATCCAAGAACAGCATAATACACATTCTTCTCGAGTGTACATGGTACATTTACCAAGTTTTACCAGTTATATTCTGTGACATAAAACAAGTCCTAAATACGGAAGGATTGAATTCATACAAAGTACTTCTCAACTTAAAGGAAGTGAACTAGAATTCAATAGCAGAAAGATATTTGGAAAATCTTCCCAAAGAATTAAAATTAAACACAACACATAAATAACCAATGGATCAAGGAAGTTCACAAAAGAAACTTTTGAATGTTATGAAGTGAATGAAAATAGAACCACAATTACTCAAAATTTATGGGATGCCATCAAAGCTCTGTTTTCAAGGAAATTCATAGCTTCAAATATTTATATTAGGATAGAAAACAGCTTTAATATCAATGACCTAAGCTTCTATCTTAAGAAATTAGAAGAGTGAATTAAATCTAAATCAAGCAGGAAGAACATCATCATCATCATCGTCATCATCATCATCAAGGCATGTGGGCACCAGCTGGAGGGCCGTGGGGCTCCCACAGGGCCATGGGGCTACACAGCAATTGGGCTGGAGGCCTCCATGACTCCTTCATCTCTTGTGGCAATGAGAACTTGTTTAAAGAAATTTTCCTCAAAAATATTTCATTTGTGTCTCTTTAGACTTCTCTTGAATATGGCAGTTTCTCAAATTTTCCTTGTTTTTCATGATTTTTGACAATTCTAGAATTGTTAGAATTCTAGAATTAGAAAAATGTTTAGTATGAAGGTCTTTCCTTAGGATTTCTCTTGACTTCCAATCATCCAGGTTGGAACTCCTAAAGAAGAATACTTCAAAGAAACCCAAGAGGGAGGACCATGTGCACTCAAGGCCCTGGATGACCTTCTCTATAAAGCACTGACAGATTTGCTGGACACCTCTGAAGTGAGCCAAGGGATCTATGACCTGAATGTGGAGTTTTCAAGGTCTCTCTGACTGCAGACCTTTCAGCCTGCTGTGTGTACTGGAAGACAACTCTTTTTGCTGAACAGAGTGACCACACAGAAACCATCTTACAGAAAAGTGCTTTACTTGTGGGGCACCATTTGATGTCTCAGCAGACCCGGAGGAATGTGCTGCCTATAGTGTCTGTTTGAGACAAAATGCAGCTCTAGCTGAGATGGATCAGTTACTGGCAGTTGCCCTTTGTGGACCTCGGATGAAAAAGAAGACTTTATACAAAGTGACTTAAAGGAACCTATGACAGTCCATCATGATCTGATGTCATGGAATTGGCTGTGCACTCAAGTCTGTGTGGAATCAATCACAAGACACTCAGCAAGCAAATAACTGAATATAAAAGCAAGACAGAAATGCTTGGAAGTTTAAGCCTAGTCTGACCAAAATAAGAGCAGAAATAATTGGTTGAGTTAACAAAGCAAATGAAAAAGGAAAAGAAGAAAGCAAAGCCCCTCACGGATGATTACGTTCCCCGCGCGCCTCCCCACCCACCGCCCTCTGTAAGAAGTATCTGTTGGGTAGAATGAGTGTAAATGATCCAGATTATGCTGATGCATTTTTGGAGGAGCACACACTGGAATACGAATGCAAACTACTAGAAGAAGAGAAACTGGAGGCACAGGGAGGAGGTGATAAAAAAGAATCAAGTTAATTGGTTACACAGTATGAAGAAGTGTATCTGTGAGGCATCAGCTCTGCTGATAAGCTTCTTTCGGAAAGTTAGACTAATACAGACCAGCAGTTCCATAAAAGTCTGTACAATGTTTAGGTCTATGTACTGTGTTATTATATTTACACAAATGAACTCTACTTTGGAAGGCAAAAATTTTTTAACATTTCAAGTAGAAAAAATAAGAGCAGAAGTCAATGAAATAGAAAACAAACAAAAAAAAAATAGAAAAAAATCAGTGAAACCTAGAACCGGTTCTATGAGAATATCAGTAACACAGATAAACCAGTAACCAAACCATTCATGGATTAATAAAAGAGAGAAGAAACAAATTGTCAACATCAAGAGTGAGAGAGAGGACATCACTTTAAATCCATACATTGAACTCATTGTTTGAAAACTTCTCTAAAGAACATTTGAGGTCCAGATGGCTCCATTGGTGAATTCTACAAAATATTTAAGGAAGAAATAATCCCAGTTCTACATAAACTCTTATAGAAAACAGAAGAGTGAATATATCTCAACTCATTCTTTGGGACCAGCATCACCCTAAACCAAAACCAAAGATATTAAAAGAAAATTTCGATGAATAAATTTGAGAACACGAACACAGATGCAAAAATCCTTAACAAAATTTTAGTAAATCAAGTCTGATGATACATAAAAATGGACAATGTATCATGACCAAGTGTGTTTAATCACAGGAATTCATGGTTGATGTAATAATTAAAAATCAGTCAATGTAATTCATCATATTCTCACCCTAAAAAAGAAAAACTATATGATTATCTCAAATGACTCAGAAAAAATCATTTGGCAAAATTAATGGCCACTCATGATAACTCACAGCAAATGAAAAATTGAAAAAAAAATTTCCTCAATCGAAAAAAAGCCATCTATAAAAAGCCTACAGCTAATATCATACTTAATAGTGAAAGACTAATGATTTTTCCCCTAAAATAAGGAACAAAGAAAGTCAATGTCACCCGCTGACTCTTCCTCTGGCTTTGCAATTAGAGCTCGTGTTTCCCTCTTCTGTATCGATAAGATTATGTTGATACCCTCTGTTAGAGCGCTTATCACATCTTATTAATTAATCCAACTACCCTCTGTCTCTTACTTTACTGTGACCTTGTAAAGGCTACATCTTTTGTTTTACTCATTTTTGTATGAATGTTAATGAATAATTCAATGAAGATTTGTAAAGGGTCTTAAGAATTATCCAGTTCCGTCATCCTATTTTCCCCTAGAGGAAAGTAAACCCTAGAGAGATCAAGTAGCTTTCCTATATCCTATAGCAATTTAATTAGTAGTAATAGTCAACTTTTTTTTTCATTTTAGAGGATATTGTCTCCTTGAATTGGTCATTAAGTGAAATGTAGGCATTATTCCCATTATAAATGAGAAAATAATAGCTGAGAAAGTCTAAATTACTTGCCCATGGTCAATATTAAGTGTTTAAGGAATGAGTACACAAAGGCAAGATGTTTCACATTAAAAATATTTTTGTTGCTGCATGAAGAATATTTTCCACTGTTTCATTTTTGGTTTGTGCAGTAAAAACCTGTCTTAACAATAAGATGATGAGCTCAGAGATGCAATCTAAAAATTTGAAACTACGACTTTTAAAATGTGAAATATTCACTAACTCCTTGCTACAAGTGCCACTTTAAATGAACCATCTTTCATTGTATTTACTTCTGTGTTTAAACATTCCCAGCCCTATTCTCTAACAGTATTTATGAGAGCTTTATACGAACACATGTAATATCGGGTTAGAAACTGAAACACAGTAAGACTTTAGAAAAATAATGACAAATTAAATGAAGATAGGAAAATTTCACCAGAGATAATTATGACAAAGAAATAATACACCATGGAGTCCTGGACAAATTCTTGACATGAGCCACGAATCTAATTTTAGTTTCCTTTCAGCTAAAGCCAATAGGGAAATGCAGTCAGTAACAAGGTTCATGAGTATCAATAAGGTAATATTGTCTCAGAAGCAGAAATTTTCCTTTCATTGAAAGAACTATTGTCATTAAAAAGACACTGTGTGACAGTAGACATCATTCTTAACAACATGCATGGTGAGTCTCATGGAGAGAAGGAAGCTGAGGAGACCTATACCATGGTGAGATCCTTCCACAACTCTTTAAGAAAGGAGGTGAGCCCAGTTAACAGGAAATACATAAGAGGGAGGCTGACAAAGGTCAAAGTGTGGATCTGGTAATAAACTGTTTCATAATTTCTTCCTAGAAAAACCTTCCAGGATGTTTAGGGCTAGGAGGTTTCGCTTTTTCACCAAGGCAAGCTCAGAGCTTTGCTAGAGTGTTCATCTACTGGTAAGATTTCCTACATACTATCCTCTCCTGTCCTGCTGGTATAGCTTATCCAAAATCCAAGAGCTAGGTAAGACAAATACCATGGATTTTAGAACATCCTACTACTAGTCATAAAGAGACCACTTGTTGCATGACATGAATAAGCCCTACTATTCACCAGTACCATCTACATGGGGAAACTCGTGATGTGTGAGAATGATTTCAACAGCTATGTCTCGAGTAGCCTAGGACAAGGTTTTTTTAGAGCATCAGCCATAAAGGAGATGGGAGATACATTAAGCTGTGTGAAGAATTAATGAGTGTCTACTATACTATTTTTCCACTTTCCTCTATGCTTGAAATTTTTCAAAATAAAAAGCTACAGAAAGAAAACACAATGATGTTGAAGATCCTTGGAGATCAATGAAGAAGCAAATGTTACTTCTACAAGAAATTATAAAACAGAAAGTAAACAAAAGTAAATAGATGCAAAATGTACCAATTAGAAATTCCAGAAATAGAAAAGTAGTCATAGAAATTTTAAAGAAACCCCCAAATAATCCACTTACGAATGGGCAATATTTTACAAAAGAAGTATATGAATGGCTGGAATAAATATATGGAAAGATACTCAACTTCATTAGTCATTAGGGAAATGCAAATTAAAACTACAATCAGGAGGGAGTAGCTCAGTGGTAGAGTGCATGCACAAGGTCCTGGGTTCAATCCCCAGAACCTCCATTAAAAAATTAAAAATTAATTAATTAATAAACCTAATTACTTCCTCCCCCAAACAAAAACTTAAAAAAACAAAACTACAATAAGATACCACTTCACATCCACTATTATGGCTATAGTAAAAAAAAAAAACAAACCAGACAATAACAGGTGTTAGAAAAGATGTGGAGAAATGAAACCCTCATATATGCTGATGGGTATGTAAACAGTGCAGCTGCTTTGGAAAACTGTGGCAGTTTCTTAAAAATTAAACATAAATTTACAATAAAACCCAGCAATTCCTCTCCTAGACATCTATCCAAAAAAAATGAAAACATATGTCCACACAATGACTTATATATATGTTTTCATAGTTGCATTATTCATAATAGCCAAAAAGTAGAAACAACCTAGTCTATCAAATAGCTCAGGGATAAACAATTATATATATGTGTGTGTGTATACATACATATATACAAACATTGCCATTATATATAAACATTGTCAACAATATAAAGGAACAAAGAACTGATAAAGACTACAAAATGGATGAACCCCCCAAAAGCCAGATGTATAACATATATTATATGATTCCATTTATATGAAATGTACAGAAAAGGCAAATCTATATAAAGATAATGTTGCCTAGGGCTGGAGCTGGGAGCAAGGATTGACCACAAATGGGCACCAGAGATCATTTTGGTTTGGTAGAAATGTTCTAAAACTGGAGTGTGAGAATGGTTGCACAACTTTGTAAATTTACTAAAAATCAATAAATTGTACATTTTAAATGGCATGCAAATTTGTTATAGATTGAAAGTTTGTGTCTCCCCCAAATTTATATGCTGAAACATAATCCTCAATGGGATAGTATTTGGAGATGGGGCCTTTGAGAGGTAATTGAGCGAGCTTTGCCCTCATGAATAGGATTAATGCCCTATAAAAAGTGGCACTAATCCAGAGAGCTCCCTTTGTCTCGACTGCTCTCACCAGACACCGAATCTGCTGGCACCTTGATCTTGAATTTCCAAGCCTCCAGAACCATGAGAAATAAATTTCTGTTGTTTATAAGCTACTCAGGTCTATGGTGCTCTTGTTGAAGCTGACTGGATGGACTAAGACAAAATTATACCTCTATGAAGCAACCAGTATTAAGTTACTTGTATATTCTATCAGATGATGCCTTGTGTATTTATACATAATCAAACGTAATATTTTCCCTTGCAAATGATAGCACACCATTCACATTATCCTCTGGTGCCTGGCTTTGTTTGTTTGTGTTTTAATTGATCTGTAGATCTTTCCACAGTAGTATATGTACTGATCTATCACTCTTATTAATATGTGCAGAATATTCTACTGTATAACCATATCATTGATGAATGTTCATGGATTAATTTTCAGGTTAGGGTATTTTGCTATTATAAGCAATGCTGCAATAGATATCTTGGTACACATGTTATTTCCCGTAAGTATGTCATTACCTATAAGAATACATTATTACCTATGAGTAGAATTTCTGGGCCAAAGGATTTGCGCATTATAATTTTGTTATATATTTTCAATTGATCTCCACAGAGGTCAACTTATTCTCTAATCAGCATTGCATGAGCACATCTTGACAAGACATTTTTGACCACACAACAAGTTAACAAACTTTTAGCTCCATGCCAACCTAATATGTTAAGGGAAAACAAAGGCATTTCGTTATATTCTTGTCTCTTAGAAGAAGAAAAATTTCCTTTTCACCTGGAACAGTTATGCCAGTGTTTTCGATAACTTAGGTGAAAGGGACAAATTCCCTGAAAAACACAAATTACCAAAGCTTATTCAAGTAGAAATAAACTACCTGAAGAGCCATATGTCTACTGAAGAAGTTGATTTTGTACTTAAAAACTTCCCACAAAGAAAATTCTAGATTTAGAGGGCTTCCATGAGGAACTTTGCCCAATGTTTAAGGAAGAAATGATACTAGTTTTGTTCACACTGTAGAAAAATAGAAGAGAAAGGAACACCTCCCAGATCATTTTAGGGGACCAGCATTACCCTGACACCAAAAGCAGATAAAGATATTAAAGGAAAGGAAATTTCATACCCCACAAATACAGATTCAAAAACCCCTAACAAAATATTAACTACTATAATTCAGCCATATTAAAAAGAATAATTTACAACCTATGGGTTGAAAAAATTTTAAGAAAAATTTTAGTTTTCCAATTAGAGTTTATTATAAGAACACAAGTTTAGCTCAACATTAAAAAATTAATCAATATAATTTAGCACATTAGAGACTTTTGGGAAAACCACATGATCATCTCAATGGATACAGAAAAATTATTTAATAAAGTTCAACATCCAATCATGATAATAATGTTCAGTAAACTAGGAACAGAAGGAAAGCTCCTCAACTTGATAAAGGGCATCTATGAAAAACCTATAGCTAACATCATACTTATGTTGAAAGACTAAATGCTTTCCTCTTAAGATCTGGAACAAAGCAACTATATGTGCTCTCACCACTTCTATCCATCATTACTCTGAGTTCTGAGTTAGTGAGATAAGACAAGAAAAAGAAATAAAAGGCAGATGGATTAAAAATGGAGATATACTCTCCATCTAGAAAAAAATCTACAAAATGTGGCTACAACTTATAAGTAAGTTTAGAAAGGTATAAGGACAGAAGTCAAACTATAATTAATTGTAGCCTGTATACTAGTAACAAAAACTGAAAAATTATATTAAGAAAACCAAACAATTTACAATAGCATCAAAACCCACAAAATATTTTTGGCTAACTCTTAACAAGATAGAAACAAAATTTGTATGTTGAAAGCTACAAACCATTGCTAAGAAACAATAAAGAAGATCAAACTAAATGGAAAGAAATACCACCATATACACGGTTGGGAAGACTCAATATTGTTAAGATGTCAATTCTCTCCAAATTGATCTAAAGAGTCAACCCAATTCTAACTAAAATCCTACAGTTCTTTTTTTTTTTTTTGGAGAAATTGGAAAATGGATTCTTAAATTTATATAGAAATATAAAGGACCTTGAATAGTAAAATAATTTTCAAAAAGGCAACAAATGTGGGGACTCACACTATTTCATTTCAAAACTTACTATGAGATTACAATAATCAAGACAATGTGGCAATCCCGTAGGGATAGACACACAGCTCAGTGGAACACAGAAAATTCAGAAAGAGTTCAAAACATATGTGTTCAATTGATTTCAACAATGTTGCCAACTATTCTTTCAACGGGGAAAGAATAGTTTTTTCAACTAATGGTGATGTGACAGTTATACTACCATATGTAATAAAGTGAATTTTGACTGTTCTCTTACACCATATACAAAAATTAACTCAAAATGGATCAAAATGAGTTAAAACTATAGTACTTCTAGAGGAAAACATCAGAGAAAATCTTTGTGTCCTTGTGTTAGGCAAATTTTTTTTTGATAAAATGTAAAAGGTCTTAATCATGGAAAAAATGATAGACTGGATTTCCTAAGTTTAAAAGTCCTGTTTTTTGAAAGTACTCCTAATAAAATGATGGTACAAGCTAGAGAACAGTAGAAAATATTTGAAAGTCACATTTCTAAAAGAGGAGTTATATGCATACTATTAAAAAATTAAAACCTCAATAATAAGACAACAATCTAATTTTTAAAATGAGCAATAAGATTTGAATAGACATCTCATCACATATAAGATGGCAAGTAAACACATGAAAATATACCCAAAATTATTAGCCATAAGAGAAATGCAAATTAAAATGAGAATAAAATACACTGCATATCTACTAGAATGGTTAAAATAAAAACGACTGAGCATATTAAGTGCTTATAAGAATTTAGAGCAACTGAAATCCTCAGATATTGCTGGTGGGAATGGAAAATGACATATCTGGGAAACAGTTTGGCAGTTTCTCCTTAAGTCAAATATACATACTACCTACTTCTAGGTATGTATCCAAGAAAAATGAAAACATATATCTATACAAATACTTGCGTGGGAATATTTACAGCTGCTTTATTCATAATATTCAAAACAACTCAAATACCTATCAACTGGTTAATGGATAAACAAATAATGGTACAACCATATAATGGAATACTGCTCAGCCATTAAACAGAAGGAAGCAGTAACACATGCAAGAACATAGATGGACCTCAACAGCATTAAGCCATGTAAAATAAGCCAAAACCAAAAGGCTTCATACTATATGATTCCATTTATATGACAAATTGGAAAAGGCAAAACTATGGTGACAGAAGTCAGGTCACTGGTTGCCAGGAACTGGGAATTCACCAATGCTCTCTTCCAGGACTTGTATGATTTCATCGCTCATGTTTAAATATCTAATCCATTTGAATTCAACCTGGTATTAGAAATGGGTTCACTTTAGTCATTTAAAATGCCAACTTTTGATGAGACTTCACTATATACCTATTAAAACAGCTGAATTAAAAAAAATTCAATGTGGAAAGGCTGGATGTCTTGTTGATTACTAGTGGGACTATAAAATGGTACAGCCACCCTGGAAAACTGTGGCAGTTTATTAAAAAGTGAACATCCATAGCACATAACTTTTTCTTCTCTACTTTTAAAAGCTCTTTTTATTTATGTACTTTTATTTATTTATTTATTTGGCATAAAAGCTCTTTTAAAATTAGGGATATTAACCTTTTGTTTTTGACATAGCATTCACACTCTTGGGCATTTGTCCCAGGAAAATGGAGTCTACACACAAATCTATAACAAATATAAATAGTTCTTTGTAATAGTGAAAGGCTGAAAGTAACAAAAATTTCCTTCAATAAGTGAGTGGCTGAACAAACTGTAGTACATCTATGCTATTGGAATACTAAGTAAAATAAATCAAAATAAAATAAAATAATAAAAAGGAACAAACTATTGATACATGCAACATCTTGGATCTCAAGGGACTTATGCTGATTGGGAAAAAAAAGATGATTTCAATGATTCCATTTTTGTAACATTCTTTCAGTAAATTATAGAAATAAAGAATAGGTAAGCTGCCAGGGACTAGGGTTGGTGGGGGTGGGGGAGAGGAATGGGTGTGCTATAAAAGGAGTACCACAGGGGATATATTTGTGATGATGGATTAGTTCTACATCATGAGTTTAGTCATGGTTACATGAACCTGTGTATGATAAAATGGCATAGAATTATACACATACAATGTACCAATATCAATTTCCTGATTCTGATATGGTGGTAATAGTTATGTAAGAGGCAATCATTTGGAGAAACTGAATGAAGGGTACATGGGAATTCTGTATTGCTTTTGTAACTCTTTTAATGGTACCTTTTGATAAACAAAATTCTTAATTTTAATGTAGTCAAATAAGTCAATCTTTTCCTTTGTAGTTCATGCTTTTTGTGTCATTATAAATAAATAATTTCCTAATTCAAGATCATAATAATATCCTTCTAGTATTATCTTTGAGGAGAGACAAATTTGAAGGCTAACCGTCAGATCAGGCCTGCCTGTTTGAGATGGAGCATCAATCTTCTGCACACAAACTGGGATTTACACCAGTGGCTCCCCTGGTTCTCAGGTGTTCAGACTTGGACTGGAATTACACCACTGGCTTCCCTGGGTGTAAAGTCAGGAAATTGTCTTTTTTTTAAAAAAAAATAAGTAGTCTAGTTTTATTTATTTTTTTAGTGGGGGGAGGTAATTAGGTTTATCTATTTATTTAATGGAAATACTGAGGGTTGAACCTAGGACCTCATGCATGCTAGGTATGTACTCTACCACTGAGCTATTCCCTCCCCCTGAGGAAATCTTCTTGATCTATAGATTTAAGAAGTTCAACAAAGTCCAAGTGGGATATATTAAAAAAAAAAAAAAAATGAAGACACATCTCCACAATACAGATAGCAGATCTTGGGACTTCTCAGCCTCCAAATTGTATGAGCCAAGACTACAGTCTGGTTTTGTTTCTCTGGAGAACCCTGACATACATCTAAATCTAAAAGTAATTATATTAAGTGTTAATGCATTAAATATTTCAGGTAAAAGAAATGATCATCAGTCTAGATTAAAAACATAACTAATATATACAAAATAGATAAACAACAAGTTCATACTGTACAGCACAGGGAACTATATTCAAAATCTTGTAGTAACCTATGGTGAAAAGGAATATGAAAACAAGTATGTGTAAGTTCACGAATGACTGAAGCATGATGCTGTACACCAGAAATTGACACGACTTTGTAAACTGATTACACTTCAGTTAAAAAAATATATATACAACAACAACAACAATACGCTAGTTAGAAAAGCACATTTAAGGAGCACACAAAAAAGGGTTAAGGCAAAAGTATGGAAAAAGACGTACTTTGTAAGCACTAGCCAACGAAAAGCTGGTATAGTATTTAAGGGTGGAAAAAACCCAACTAAAGATAAAAGGCCCATTTAGTAATGATGTAACGATTACACTTTTTTATGCACCTAATAACAAAGCCTTAACATACATGAAGTAACATTTGACAGTTCTACAAAAAAATCAACAAATCGACATTCTTGGTGGGAAATTTTTAACACACTTCTCACAGTAAGTAATATAACAAGCACATAGGAAATCAGTAAGGACAAGAAGATTTGAATAATATATTTGGTCAAGCATTTTTGTTATCTTCAGAAGGGACTTTTAACTATTATACCTCCTCTGTCAATACCAGAAGCTATACACTTTCCATTAGGAGAAGGGTACAATAATGCAACTGTTGCCAATAGTAAATAGGGGGGTCAAGCAAAGATATTTCAAGACACAAAAGGTTTGAAGGCCTAATTTGAAAGTAGGGGTAAGGAACCATGATGCTGGGCAGGAATATGGTAAGCAAAGACTGAGGTATCTAAAAAAAATAGAGAGAACAGTATCAATTGGGGCTTAACATTAGGAGGAAGGAATAAAACTTTTTTGGGGTATGCAAATAAACTTTAATGGAAAACAAGGTGTTACAGTAAAAAAAAAAAAAAGAAAAAAAAAGCAATAGATTTAGAATCATCCTGGATCTTCTTTCCTTTATTAACATTTTGCTCTTGGACTACTTACTGACATTGTTGAAACTCAGGTTTTTCTTTCATAAAATAAGGATCATTTAATCTACCCCTATAAGAGTTAAATTTTCCTATTATAGGTTCCCAGAGCACTGTGTCTTTATCTTTCATTCCCCTAGCTACAGTTGCAATTTTATATGTATTTTTAAGATTGACTAATGTCTTAGTTTGCTGTCAAGAGTGTAAACCCCATAAGGGCAGGCAAGTCTGTTTTCCTTCAGGCAATCAGTACTTACTGAACATTTACACTCTGTTAGGAGCCCACACAATGGTGAACAATATAGATAAGGTACTCATTTTCTTCCTAGACCTTGACATGCCTGGCAGGTAGTAAATATTCAATAGATATGTGTTTAATGATGAACTTTTATAAAAATAAATAACATAATGGGTGTAGAAGTACTCAATAACTGGCAAGAGGCTTTATACATAAAATATAAGTTGTCATTATTTTTTTAGCATCATTCTTGATAGAGAAACAAATGCATCACGTTTCTTCACCTAAATATATTTCACTACAGGATGAAAAGAGGAAAAATGTATTGTAGTAAACAAAGATTCACTTAAAGGTGAATTATTTAGATAATTCAAAAAAAAAGCAAAACAAAACAAGAATCATAGATTAAATGACAAAATTAAATATCATATATGTTAAAGGTAAAGAAATATATTATCTTTGTTTTATTTTTTCCTCTATTACAAAAAACATTAGATTTACGTATGGATTTCCACCCAATTTATTTTTAATAACTTCAAACCTATAAAAAATTAAACATTATACAGCGAACTACCTTATGGCCTTCATCCACATATTCTAATTGCTACTGTTCTCTAATTTTGCCACATTTGTTTCCCTAATTATTAACATTTTGCTACACTTACTTTATTGTAACATATTGCCACACTTGCGTGTTCTCTCTCTCTCTTTCCCATTTGAAAGTAAATTGCAGATAGAATGAAACTTCACCTCTAAGACCCTCAGTGAGTATCTCCTAAGAAGTTGGACATTCTACATAACCACAACATAACACTCCAGATTTTTAACCTTGGTACAATAACAGAATTTAATACACAGCCAAATCTCCCAAATGTTTCAAATTTCTCAATTATCCATTTAGCAGCTTTTTTGCTCTTTGCTCCAGGATCCAAACAACAGTCACACGTGAAATTTAGTTATCATATTTCTTTAGTCATCTTTATTCTAGAACTGCTCAACTACTTTTAGTTTTATGATATAATCAGAACCTCCATACCCATGCATTCAACCATCCATGGATTCAACCAATGGCGGATCAAAAATACCCAAATAAATAAATAAATAAATAAATAAATAAATTCCAGAAATTTCCAAAAAGCAAAACTGGAGTTTGCCGCATACCAGTGACTCTTTACCTAGCATTTACATCGTATTTACAAATATTGACACAGCATTTACATTGTATTAGGTATTTTAAGTAATCTAGAGATGATTTTAAAAATACAGGAGGATGTGTCCAGGTTATATGTAAATACTACACCATTTTATATAAGATTTGAGCATCTACAGGTTTGGATATCTGAGGAGGTCCCAGAACCAATCTCCTATCTGATACCAAGGTACATCTATACTGCTTTATTGAAGAATCCATAGCAGTTATTCTGTGAAATGTCCTACAATTACATTTGTCTGATTGTTTTCTTACGGTGAGATTTAGGTTAAACATTCTTGGCAATATGGCAGGTGATGTGTCCTCAAGTGCATTGGATCAGAAGGAAAAGATCTCCATTTTAAGATAACTTCATTATTAGATTTTCTTAAAGACAAAAAACTCAGTCATTTTACATGTAACATTAGGTTTTGGTGTCATAGTGTCCATAGAAGAGGGGAGAAGGGTGGCTGAGGGGAAAAGACACTGGTATGAGATTGGAGGTTTAATGCCAGTTTAGCCAATAATCAGTTGTGGATCCCTCAGTAAAATTCTTAAAATCTTCATGTATTAGAGAGAGAGAGAGACAGGACTGAGTCATAAGATTTGTAAAGATCCTTCGAATTCTAACATTCTATGACTGTGAAACAATTTGTAACAGAGACAGAGGTGGATTTGGAATCAGGAGACCGGATTTGAGCACCAGTTCGGCTACATACCAGCTATGTGAACATGGACAAGCCATTTAATCTCTCTAAGCTTTAAAGAGATTTACCTCACAGGGTCTGGAAAGATTAGGGGGTTATTGCATGTCAAAGTGCATTACAAACCATAAAGAACGGCCCAAATGTTAGGTATAATTTTACAATATGCAGTCTTTTTTTTTTTTTTTTCCTCTAATAGTTAATGAGAAAAGGCAACCTAAAGTACACAGACCTCATCAATTTGACTTTTAAAACCAAGAAATGTCAGTAGGAGTTAACTGTGTGTCACACTCTGTTTATGGAATTTATAGAATACTTTTTATTCCATAAATGCTTAAGCTTTGATGATTAATAATGGCAAAAGTTACTCACTTGTACAGGCCAGCTCCACAGAAGATGGTCATTGTTCTTGGAATCCCAAACTCTGGAGGCACAAAACCATGAACGCAATGTCTGAGAACGGTAACAAGCACTTAAAAAACTTCCTCACTCAGTAATCAATTTCGTGTTTAGCCGCCAGGTCCTCCGAGGAGGATGGTAAACAGGCCAGTGCAGGGAAGCTGTCCCGCTTTTCCAGTGACCTGGGCAGCCCTGGAATAAACTAAGCCTTCCTGGGCAAAGGCATGTTTTCCCCTGAGACAGCTGGTGAGACTTGTCACACATGCCAGCCTTTATATTCCTATAACCCTTTATACTCTTTACATTAACCACCCTAGGGTTTCTTTCCAGCTTTTGAATGGAACTTGGGGAACCTAGTTCATTCGTGCACGGTGGCCACAGTTTTTCGATTATTCAGCAGAACCTTCCTGGAAGAGGGCCAGGGCGCGCGCACGCCCCTTGGGCTGTGTTGAGTAACGCGCGAACTATCCCTGCCGAGGGTGCCTAGCACACTGCTGTTGCTCAAGACTCGAGACGTTGCCAGAAAATGGCTAACGAAGCGGAGGGGGAACGGCGGCAGGGCGGACGTTGGCGCGGTTGGACTCGCCTGACCTCCCAGCCCACGCAAGCGGACGCACCGCCCAGGTGGCCGCCGCCGGCTCCGCGGCGCGCGGGGCGCCGTCCCCCCCGCCCCGCATCAGTGCGCACGCGCGTCCGTCATCCGGGTGCTGGTTGCGGCTGCAGGTTGCGCTGGGGTGGCGAGCAGGGGGCGTGGCCAGCGGCTCATTGTGCGCAGCGCTGCGCGGCGCCGGCAGCCGGCGAGGCCTGGGTCGAAGTTGGAGCTGCTGCCGCCGCCCTGCAGCCCACTCGCTGCCTCGGCAGCGCGCTGCTCTTCTAAAATGGCTGCCGCTACCGGTGCTGTGGCAGCGCCGGCTGCCTCGGGTCAGGCGGAAGGGAAAAAGATCACCGATCTGCGGGTCATCGATCTCAAGTCCGAGCTGAAGCGGCGGAACTTGGACATCACCGGAGTCAAGACTGTGCTCGTCTCCCGACTCAAGCAGGTGAGGCCCGGCGAGGTCCGGGAAGGCGAGCTTAGGCCGCGCCTCGGAACCCCCACTTCCGCCGCAGCCCCCAGCCGCCCGCAGCCGCCGGGTCCCGCGGGGCAGCGCGGTGGGGAGGCCCCGGGCGGCGCCCGCGCGCGCGGGGAGGGCGAGGACCCTCCTGCGGCGCCCCCGCCCCCGCCCCCGCGCGCTGGGACCGGCCTGCCAGGGGCCCGCGAGCCGCCCGGGACAGGCCGCCGCAGCCGAGCGCGCCCCTGCCTCCCCCGGGACGTCCCCGCCAGGCTGCGAGGGCTGCGGCCGGCCGGCGCGGCCTCCCGAGGGCGATCGTGGAGACCCGGGAGGCGCTCGGTCCCCAGCCTTTAGCGATGGTGAGCGCGTGCATTTCTTGGCCTCGAAGGGACTGGTTACTTTGGTGACTTGTGCGAAGTTACCGTTTAATTGTGCCCAACCGTTTCCTCCCCGTATTGGGGGGGAATTCGTAGTGGGAGTTGATGGGTGGGTAACAGAAGGGGTTTGTTTTCGGCTGGGTTTTCAGTTTTTGCATTAGCGCTATAATCTGCTTTTTCATCCCTGATTATCTTTCCTGGTTTGAGCGTTGGAAGTGTAGTAGAGGAGAGAGAAGTTTGCATTATGGAAATTAGGAAAGCCCCTTTTAGCTCTTTACTTTCGCAGCTAGCAACTTTTCTGCAATCGAGAATATTTAGACTTTTATTCAGTGTGATAATATGTGATTGTTAATTTTCTCGTCTGGGTAAAATGTAAAACTTCATATGATTTTGATACTTAATGATATTTCCTCCTGAAAGTTTCTCTCTCTCGTGTAGTTTAATTGCTTCTTTTTGAGGTTGGTGTATGAAATGACTGGCAATTCTAATGTCTTGAGGCTTGAGGTTTGCTAATATTTTTCATTTCATTTTTATAAAATAAGTTTAGATAGATTGTGTAGCATATTAACTTCTCTTTCTAATGTAGGCTATTGAAGAGGAAGGAGGCGATCCAGATAATATTGAATTAACTGTTTCAACTGATACTCCAAACAAGAAACCAACCAAAGGCAAAGGTTGTTACGAGTTATAAACATATTTTAAAATATATTTTGGTTATATAACTTGCCTCTGCTCTTGTGCCACTTGCCCTGTTTATATAGTGCTACTCTTTGCTGTTTCCCTCTGGCACTCTGCCTTGTTGGGTCAAGGAAGAAAAGTTACTGTTGCCAGGCTCTGGGTGACTAGTAGCCCTTAAGATTTGGCTGAAGTTGACCTGAAAGTGAGAGCAGTTCTTTATTGCTTCTGAAAAAAATTACAAAGTCAAGTTTCATTGTTTCTTCCTTCATAGTGTGAAGACTTGAAGAATAAAATACAGTTTAATACATGTCTACCTTGCCCCACAATTGGCAGAGTATTGATGGAATTCCTACCAGATCTTTCACCTTGGCTCCTTGCTGTTTTCTCTAGTACATTAAAATTCTGTAACCTTTGTATTTAGTATTTTGTTTGACTTGGTGAACTTAATTTGCATTTATGCCATTATACATTCTGATTTTCAGTGAAATTCAGAAAGACCTCACCAATCATACTACTAAGGTAGGGAAAAAAAATCCATGATTAATTAGCTTTAAAAAAAGTTTTAAGTTATAGGAATATCTTAAAGGTTTCGATTTTACAACTTTTAAACTAGGCCAGAATGTATTTCTAGGATATGGTGATTTAATGAATAGGTAAACGAAGTTTTAAATGAACATTTGGACAATATAAAAAGGATTTAAGAATATTTAAAAGGTTCTAGGTAGTGAAATCCTTACTTGAATAATTACAGATTTCTCCCTCCCTCCCATAAAGACAGTGACAGAGGGTGGACATGATGTGAGTATCTGGATCCTGGTATCTACCTATAAGTTCCATGCAGTGTGTTCATGGACAGCTGTAGCATTAAAAATAATCTAACTTCCTTTACTGCTTTAAGTGATCCAAATGCTACTTTGTCTGCTGTAGACCAGATTGATTGCAACTAGAGTGAAATGATTGAATGCATTAACCTTGAGAAGATGGGAATAGTCAAGTTTGATCTTAAGCAGTCTGTGCGGGTACCAGGTCCAGGCAGATCTTGATGCCGTCTCTCCGTATGAGTTTTCATAGGTTTGCAAGAGTCCCCTGTTTGTGCCAAAGGAAACTGAAAAGGACTAAGATGCATTTCCTGGATGGGATAGAAATATGGCAGAGGTGGAAATGGAGTTCAGAGGAGCAATAAAGTTATCTTGAAGATCTGTAGCTTTTAGTATAATTCTGACTCAGTGTCTCACTTTGAAAGATACATTTCCCTGTGTTTAGAGAAGCTTGTGTTGAGAAGCCTCTGCTGACAAACCTAGAGGCAGTTTCAAAATGAGGAACCATAAAAAATTCAGAAATAAGTACATCGGAATTAACCATGTTTCTTAATAGTGATTTTGATTCGTGTCATTTATTTAGCACATTGTGATAGTCTGACTGATGTTATGCATTAATCGTAGTCCCAAATTATTCGAGCTGATTATTGATTTTAGTATGTAAATTTCATTTGATTTATTCATTCTCACTTACTTTTAATTTCTCTCTGTATCCCTTTCTTCTTCAGTCATTAGGAATTTCATTTTACCCTTAGGAGTAAATTTGAAAATACAACATTTTAAGGAGTTTTTCAGTATACATGTGTGTATATATATATATATGTGTGTGTATGTATATATCAATATGTTAATTTTTCCCTTGTATGTGGATTATAAGGATATTTGAAATTTAATTTTTCTGTAACTCTGATGTTAAGGTGTCTTACAGTCTTTAGTTAAGAGTTGTAACATTCATCATTTGTCTACAGCAGACTACAACTGAGTCCTTCATTAGACTCATTCTGGGACATCCGTGTTAGATAGCTCTTGTCTCTTTGAATTCCATTTATTCCATTTGTTCTGAAAATCCTAAGAATTACAAAGAGCATAATGTAAATCCCAAACTGAGAACCTAGTCTGAATTAATTTGTAATGAAGATGTTTATAAGTAAGATTATTTTAAATTAAGTTTAAGAATAAGTTTTAGACATCAAATTTGAATAGGGAAACTTTAACAATAACAAATATCAGTAATTAACAGATTTTTAAAACTGAAGTTTCAAGAAACTATTATTTTAATATGCTCTTTTTGACAAATTTATTTTGCTTAGCACTATATACCTTGAAAATAATTTCATCTTGGTCACACCACTTTTCCTTCAGTGGGTCTACTTCCTTTTTATAAAATTGGAAAATTTACTCTGAGTCTCTTAGTTCTGAAATTTAATAATTGTATATAGCCAGGAGCCAGAAGAAAAATTTCTTTTGTTTAGCTGAAGTAGATGTATAGGAACAGGAAATCTCATAGGTCCTTAATCAGTATGGGTATCTTTAGCTGAGGTTCTAGAAAAGGAAAGGGGTTTGTTAGAGGCAGTCATGTAGACATCAGCAAGACACAACATGTTAGGGGAAAAAAAAATTTCTTACGATAATATAGCTTAATGTTGCAAATAAACGTAAAATGATAAAGCAAGAGAAGCTTCATGGGTCTTGAAAAACTACTTAGGTGAAATATTAAGCTCATTCTCTTACAAGTGCAGGGTCACTATGAAAAATTTTATTGTGTTAAAATGGTTGTATTTCAACAGATTAGAGGAAAAGGAATCTGCATTGTTAAGTATATTGTAGAATACTTTTTAAATGCCATTATTACAAGCACAAACATATAACAAATGTTGATAAATGTTATTAGTGAGTTCTAAAACTTATGATTAATATATTTGTAAAATCTATTTGCATAGAGTTAATACGGTGAAATCGTTTGTAACTTAGATTGGTTCTCTCATCTGAGTCTTTTTACGCTCTCTTTGCTGTGAACTTTTTAATAAGTAACCTAGAAGAAAGCTTCCCTGGTGAGATTCACTGTCATTATTTGGGTGTGTGTTAAGAAAGCAGTTAAACAGGTAGAGCCAACTTCTCATTACCTAGTTTTAGAGATTATAGATTTAAGCTTTCTTTTGGTTCACCTGTCAATAGCATATCATTCTTTTGCATTTTTCACCTTTAGAGTCACCTCTAAACTTCAGCAGAAGTTATTTTAAGTAATCAGTACAGTATTCAGAAGTATGTGTAATGCAGTTGAAACTCCCTTGCAATACATGCAGGTTTAAAAAAGACTCAAACTGCTATGTAAAATCTGATTTGTTTGCACTATAGAAACAAATATATTTTTAGGTTACAGGTTTATTCAAACACCTAATGCCTGATTTTGTGTGGAAAATACCTTGGTCAGTGTAATTAATTTCATGTTTACTTTGTAAAGCTTTCTAAAATTTATATGTCAAATAAGAAAATAGTAGTCAACCACATAAAATGAATTTAATATAATACAGTGTCAGTATCACTGTATACTGTAACTCTTGCTTTTTTTTTTTTTTAACTGCTGTATGTTTGGATGTTAAGGAAACTTTAATCTACTGTGACATTGAGAAGGGCTTTGGGGACAAAATCAGCATATTTTTTGGAGTACCCACTGGGCTAGAGACTTTGTGAGGGTAAGGACATAGTCTTTTATTTACATTAGTCTCTGTAATATCTCGCGTATTGCTGGGCACATAATACGTGGTCAGAAAATATTTGTTAAATGAATGTCGGGGGCCATACGATGACTTTTGTAACAGCTGCTTTTGAAAATCTCTCTTTTGGTGCTTGTTTTAATTGCTTGTTTCTTTGTAGGAAGCATGTATATCAGAGATTAACAGTCTTCCAAACAGTTTTTCTGTTTAAGGTGCCTTTCTCAACAGCACTAGTGGCTTCTCTTTAAACACTGATAAGTGAAATGTACTTACTGTTAGAACACATGAATCATTGCAACTGCCTTTTATCCCTCACTGAGTTGTTGCTGTGTTGGAAAGCCTCCTAACTTTTGCTGGAATATTGTCCAGCTTCAGAAGTTGTGTATGTCATTTTTATTTCACAAAATCAGGCCCTTAAACCCAGCCATTAAAACCTGCATTTGCCTCATGCAGTTGTGTATGGTGGATTACGTGTATTATCAAAGAACTTTTGTGCTTTTTTTCAGCTATTTTATTGTATCAAATATGGTGTGTGTCACGGGTCCTGGTGGGAGGATAGGTAAAATTTTCTAGTACTTTAAGACAGTTTTTTTCTCCCATGTCAGTCATCTTGTTTTGAGTTAAGGGCAGAAGACTTCAAATGTCATCTTCTCTTTCATGAACTCATGGAAAATAAGGTACAAATTGTCCAGAATTTAGAGGAAAAAGAAATCATTATTATCAATTGGTGGCATCAGAAAGGACTTTAATGAAGAGTTTGAACAGTGCTTTAAGGGTTTAAGGATAGAATTTACTGATTTATTTAATCAGCTATAAGATAGTTCTCATGTGTTACAATAAAGGGCCCACGGTGTTGTGCAATTCCAGGAGCTAACCATTCACACCATTAGCTCCACACCCCATATGGGCCTTACATGGCACTCCTGGTACCCTGGAGGAGTAGTTTGCATTTTGGCTTTACTGAATTGTTTTCCAGATTATAAAAGTGAAAATTTTCATTTTAAAAATTAGATAATCCATGACAGATAGAAAAGTGAACATTGCCCATAATTCCATCACCCTGAATTTATTACAGGTAACATTTTGTTGATCTAAGGTGTGTATGCACATGTGCATGTACTCATAGAGGTTTATGTTCAAGGATTTTTTTCCCCCTTTACAAGAACTCAAATAGTGCGGTTTTGTTAAAGGTAGATAGAGCTTAAATTTTCTCTAGTCTGGAGAACCTGAAAATAGTGACCTTCCTCTTATATTCTTCTCACTCCAACTTCTTCAGTTTTGCTCAGTCTGCTCTACAGTAGAGTCATTTTAAGTTTTTAAAAATATAGACACTAGGCTCCGTCCCCCAGAGATTCGATTTCAGTTGCTCTGTTGGGGGCCCAGGAATCAGTATTTTCTAAAAGCTCCCCAGATAATTCTTATGCAGCTGGAATTAAGAACCACTGGCTGCTCTAGAGTAGAGCTTGAGACTTAACATCGTTTTCATTTATCTCTTTCTGCCTGTCAGTTTGTAACTTGTTTTATATACTTTACAGTTTTCAGAAAACTTCCACATTGCTTTATTTGATCTCACAACAGTGCTGAGAGTTAAGCTGTACTATTTTCTTTTTATTGATAGGAAAGAAAAGTAACCCATTAAGAGCTCAGTTACTTTTGCTGCCTTTCAAAACCTTAGGCAAATGCTCATAAGTGTGTGCTTGCATGTGTGTGTGTTTATTCAGTTTCGTTATCTTTAGATGACAAAGTTAAGAGATTTTAAAAATATACTTCTGGTGTTTTCCAGATTTATTATAATGAGTATGAATTATCTTTATGGATTTTTAAAAAATTATGAAATGACCTATTGGATGACTGCTATGTTTAAGACAATGCAAAGCTTTTTAGGGAAATGATTGTATTAGTAAAATATCATTCTAATAGAAGAGAAGCTAAAACACATATGCAAACAGTTAACAAGGCGCACAGTCCGTGGTTATTTTAAGATTTCATGCAACTGGGGAGAGGTTGATGCTGGAAACATTAATGTTGTTCAGTTTGACTTAAACCCTGTCTTCTCCAACAGAAGTTTTATGACTAAACATTTTCTACTTTTCATAGCTTCTGTAAATGTTTAGGGGAAGTTACTCAGCCACAAAGTTTTTTGGCAAAATGACTTTAAAATCTACTTATTAAGTGGATTTTTTGTTTTTGGAGGTATTTCTGAACTTGAAAAGAAAAATTACAAACATTTATAAGGACCAATTTGCCTTTGGAGGAGAAAACAAAATTGTGACCCAGAATTCTTTATTCATAATTTTGAAATACAAAAGTTTTGAAAACAAAGTTTTTTCTTAAGTTTGGTGGCAGAAGTAATTATCCAAGTGATAACAGTCTTGACTTACCCTAGTTGATGTTAGTATGCATATATTTCATTGCACAAATATTTCTCGTATTGATTCAGAGGAACTGTTCCAGAAGCTACTGGGAGGTTTAAATTAACAAATGGTATACACACCACTGTACTCTTTTAAAATCTGACAATTCTGAAACATGTCTGGTTCCAACCATTTTGTTAAGGATTTGTGGACCTATACAAACTCACGTTGTGTAAATGAGGGGGTATTTTTAGCGTCGTCTTTCTTTGGTGTATACATTTTTATTTTGCCATTTTACTTTAGACCCTAAAATCATGCAGAGAAACTTGCATTGTCTTTTATATAATTTCAGAATAGCCATATGTTATTCCTATGATAGTTTGAGCTGTGATAAGTAATTTTGCTTTCATTTTTTACTTTGTTACTCAGACTATCTTGTCTGGTCAATGTACTTTCTAGTTTTGTTCCTCAAAGCTTTAAAGTTATGCTTCTGTTTACATTAAACTTTTAGTTAGCTCCTTCATCCTGGTCATGCTCCTTTCCTTTGGACCAGTTCACATTTCTGTGGTACATGCCAGATTCCTTGAAGGACAAAAGAGGCACTGATGAATTTATAGGAGGAGCTTTGATAGCACAGACTTAAATGGGAGATAGGGGTTTAAATGGTTACTGACTGTACAAAAATGTGCTAAAGCTGGTGCTTGTGGGTTAAGAGGGATTTGGTTTTTCTTTTATGTTATTGTCTGTGACATCGTGAAAGTTCAGAATCTGTAGGTGTGCTTTGCAGCATCATTAGAGCTGGAGTTTACAGTCCTTCCTGACAGGATGGGATTGCACATGATGCTAGTCTGACTGGCATGCTAGCTCTTACCTTTGTCCCAGTAAGAGCGGAGTGGAAGTCCAGACCTTGTTTATTGCTAGCGTCCAACCCAGAACTTAAACCATTATCACTCAGGAAATATATACTGCTGGAGTGTCTGCTCACTTTGTAGCATTATGCTAGGTTCTGCACTGGATGATGAACATCACAGGTTTTTAAAATGTCAGTTATATTTTATATGTAGGAGGGATGAACTTTTTTTCATAAAGGAAGAAATTACAATATAGTTTTTAATTCAGCATGTGTAAACAAGCCCACAGTTACAGGTTATGAAGGCAGTCAAAAGCTAATGTATAAAATGTCAGTTTTCTTAAGTACTGTGAACCTATTAGGTTATTATTACAGTTTTCATTACTGGATGTTTGCAAATCTTGTCCTCATGTTTTTTATGTTTACAAACTGATGACACATTAAGTGTCCAGTGCTTTCATGTGGTACAGCTGTTAAAAACAGTAAGGGGTAGCAAGGTTGGACCTTTTTGTGTACCTCTCCCTCTTGCCTGTTCATCATGGGGCAAGTTACATAATCTCTCCGAGTCTCACATTTAAAAATTTTATAGACGTGGCTTTTGGAGCCTTGGTTTATGCTAAAGGAGATAAAAATTTTAACAACTAGCACATTGTGGCTACTTGAAGAGCTAATGGTTTTGTGTGTTTTGAGGAGTTGGAAATAGGCTTGGGTTTAAATTGAAGCCCTGCCTTTTACTAGCTTTGTCATCTAACTTTTCAGCATCAGTTTCCTATTTCTGAAATGGGGATAAAAGTTTGAGAGTGGCTGTGAGGATAAAATAAATACGTTAGTCTACGTGGAGCATTTGTCCTGGTGCCTGGACCACCGAAGCTGCTTAAGCAGTGGTCGTGATTGCTGTTGTTTTTGTTGCTTTGTTGTAGTGTAATTTGGTTTTCCTTTAAGTAAACTAAGGCAAGTGAAACCACTGAGTGTGCATAGTATATGTAGCTTGTCATTATGCTGAGGGCTGCCATTTCAAAGATAGTATCTTTACATTGAGTTAATTAACCATTCCTTACTAGAATAATGTCTTTTAAGTAGGTCATAGTAAGATGTAGTGGAAAGAATTTCGGACTGGAAATGAGAAACCTTGGCTTCCAGTTCTGACAACACCATGTACTAGCTTTGGGAAAGCTGTTTACCCTCTCAGGTTCATCTTCTCTTTTGTAGAATTGTGATTACCAGCCCTTTATATCATACGGTGCTTGGAAAAATCACTTGAACTTTTTAAAGTGTTTTGCAAATTGTAAAGCATTTTATATTTGTAAAGAATAAATAGTATTTGCGAATGATCTGAAGGGATTCATCCCAAAGCTCTACACTATAGGTTATTTGGTGGTGTGTGTGTTGGGGGTGCGGTGGGGTGGGGGTGAGAAGCAGGAATCCTGGTGTTTTTAAAAGCTTATTTTCCCCCAAAGGTAGCATCTTTAAGGTTATTATATTATGGAACTTCCTCTCTGTAAATGTGTTAGAAGAATTTAGTGAGCTTTTCCTCACTTGATACTGTTTTCTTTTTCAAGTAAGGAGCATCTCTGTTTACTTTTTAAAAATAGATTAACAAACACTCTCTGATGAACAGGCTTTCTTAGTTGTTGCACTTGTAGTAATTTCCAATTTTTATTTTCTCTAACATACAAACACCACACTAAAGCCCCACATTTTGTTTCTCTCTTGATTCACATAAGCCCTCAGGGACAGGGACAAGCCCTCTGTTACCTCAGTGGGTAAAAGAAAACTCTCCACTCTTCGTCTTCTTTTCACATACCTGGAAGTACCAGCTATCTTGTTTCCCTTTTCACCACTCATTCATGGAAAGAATTTCAAGTTGGGAGTAGATGGAAGATAGGAGCTGGTGAAGAGACAAGGGAAAGAGGAGGTTTCCTAACTTTTTTTTTTTTAACAGTAAACTCACAGCTGAACCCTCTACCCTGGAAGTCATGGGTACATAGCAGTTCCTGTTTTGGGGAAAGGAAAATTTAATTAGTTGGCTTCCGGAAAGAACAGTTATTAACATTTCAAAATAAATGAATTAAAACAAATTTAATACTAAAGTTCTAGAAGCCTTTTTTTTTTTTTTTAAACAGCATTTCTGTTACATGATGGGTTATTACGTAGGTTTTTGTGGACTTCCCTGAAAACAAAAACTTCAGCATTGGCTCTGTGGAAAACCTTTTTTTTTTTTTTTTTAATGTAGAAAACATTTTTAAAATTTCAGCCACTAATTTGCAAAGTTTTGAAGATGAGGTTGAGTCAGGAAGGCCTGTAGTTTATCTGGAAGCTATTAACAGTTTTCAGTCTGCAGTAATTCCTACTTGCCTTAAATCAGTTAAATCAGTCATTATGTTAAGTGCCCAACACTATTTATATTTAGGCCTTTGGAGAAACACAAAATAAGCATAAAAGCAGTCACTGTACTTAAGGTATTTCTTTAAATAGTGAAGCAAGATGTACTTGAGTACAAGTATAATCAACTGATGGATTGTGAGATGTCAGATATGAGAACTTTATTTCAGAAAAGGCTTGTTGAAGAGGAGAACTTAGGGAAGACTTTGCAGGGAATATGAGTCTTGAATTTAGCTATCAGACGTCTGGTTACATATACATTTAGTAGTATTCTGTTGAAAGGTGCTGCTACTTCCAGGAGAATTGAGGGTAGAGAATTTGAGTGGAAAAAGAAAAACGCGTCATATATGTCAAGTCAGTTAAGATGATGGGTGCATATGTAGGATTAATTATTTGCACAGCTTATTTTAGTGAAACAGCATGTCACTGTTAATAAAGCTTTTTTTTTGTTTGAGACAGCTATGACCAGGTGGTTTATAAGCAGTTGGCATTAGCGTTGTCAGAGAATTTGGGAGTAGAGAGTAATACCTCGGGGTGAACTTCATTGAATGTTTTTTGCTCTTAAAGTAATAAAGTATTGGTTGTTAGCCCATTTTCCTTCTTTCGCAGGTAAAAAACAGGAAGCAGATGAGTTGAGTGGAGATGCTTCCGTGGAAGATGATGCTTTTGTCAAGGTAAAGTGTTAATTACTCAGGTTAAGATGCTTATTTTGAGCCTAGTGTTTTGCATGATGAATTCATGCATTATACTTGAACAACAGACAGTAAAGTATGTAGACTTAAATAATTTTGTCAAAGGTATTAATTCTCATAATTGAGAAATAAAATAACTATCTCTAGTTAAATGAGACAGAAAGCAGAAAATGTTTATCTAGGCCTTTAAGTAGAAATCTGAGACGTAGGGGCCAGAGGAACAGCCACAGGGCAATCGATATATTAGTTCCTGGACAAGGTACCGCAGTGAAGGATATTGATAATTTATTTTCCATCTGCCCATTGCATTTCGGTTTTTGTATATAACACAGAACTTAGATTAATGTAGTCCTTAAAGTGGAGAGAGGAAATTGCTGATGTGTTGCTGCTTGGTAAGGATCAAATTAAGACATTTGTTTTGCCTTTTAAAGATAAATAAGCCAGGTCTTTATTGGCTAAAAAAGAATGTATTTCAAAACTAACCAGCCAGATAAACAAAGTATGTAATTTTAATTGGAGTTGTGGCAGTTATATACTAAGTTATTTTTAATCATAGTTTGATTTGTTTTCATTTTAATGAAATGTGATCTGCTCCTTACCCATCATTAGGTCATAAGTATTGTGGCATTTGCGGGAATTATTGAATGAGCATAGTTCCTCTTAAATTATGGGCAGTTATACCTCCTGTATTTCATTTTCTGTGTACAGTTAGTCTATACTGCCATAAAATCTTCGGATGTCTGCACGCTCCACCGTGAAGTCAGCTCATGTCCATGCACCCACCTGTCTCTCCTTCCATCTAGCTCTCTCCCCTCCCCTTGTTACACACACACAGACTGCACAGCACCACACTTTGTATCTTACACTTTGAGGGCAGGCACAGAGCAAAGAGAGACGTTTGATTGAGGAGTTAGCCCTGAAATCAGATCATTCTAGGAGGTATTTGCTTAGGGACCCATTAAAATTGATGATTGCATGACTGTAATCGGCTTTTGTTTGAGCCTTGAAAAACTTTATATTCTGTTATCCTTGTGGTATGTCTTCCATTATGTTTGTTCCTTTTCCTCTTATTTTCTCTAGTTGTCTTCAGTAGTGAGTGTATGGTTAAGTAAAAATTATCCGTAAGCTGGAAAAGCTTTGTGACTTAGTTAAAAACCCTTTTAGTTTTCAAATTTCTAACTTTCTTTCAACTCTTCCGTTCATAAAAATGTTAGTCATTTGAAATATTAAGAGAAGATATAATAGTGCTGTCTCTCATATATGCTGCAAAGGATGCCTTTGTGTTATTATTAAATAAACTGGTTTATGTCTAGAAGAACAAAAGAGCTTTAAAAAATTCTGTTTATATATGTCTTCACTTTCTTCTTTATATTTCTTTTTCCTTTTGGAAGTATCAGCATTTGTTATGTATTAGAAAATAAGTGAATATGCTTTCCCTGTCTCACAGAGTTGGTAATTTTGGAATTTATACAGTAGTAGTGGGTAAATATCACCCATTGCTTAGATATATGAATAATATAGAAATTGCTTCCAGTCATAAATGAGGAGAATGGTCAAAGCTGGCCCTTCAGAGTAGATGAAGTTCCCTCAGTGACTTCCTGTGGTTTTTTTGTTTTTTTGTTTGTTTGTTTTGCACCTGTTCTTCTACAATCATATAACCAACCACCTACTCCATTTTGAATTCCCAACATGCCCCCACGGTATGTAGTGAAGTTGGTTAAACCAGCTTTCCCAGAGATGCCCTGCTCCCAAGCACTCCACATTCCAAAACACTCACATTCCTTCTCTTTGCCCACCTCGCTCAGAAATTTCTGTTCCCTCATTGTAGTTCAGCTATGAATGATTAATAGTTACACTCCTGCCCTTTTCCCCTTTTAACTCAGGAACCTTTTCGTAAATCTACTGATTTACCATAAGACTAGGAAAGGAGGAAGGAGTGTTCATTGCTTTCAACATTTTCTGCAGTTAATCAAAGAAAGAAGTAAGCAGATTGCTGCTTTTCTTTGTTTCTACTGAAGTACCCTGTGTCTAAACTTTGAAGGGCAAGCAGATATTCCTTCACAGAGACAATCCCAACCTATGCTCCTTGCCTTTGGCATTGTGGCATAGTGGTAGATTTCAAAACAAAAACATTTAAATTAATTATTTGCATATTTTCTAAGAACAGACATTGGTGTATTAGTTGGGATTCCTTATTATTAATTAGAAATAAACTTTATGTTATCATATATAAGACTTCCATATTCTTTGAAGTTAAATCACTGTGGCACATGGACAACACAAGTTATTTCTTTGAAGCCATATCTTCTAGGACAGCTTATAGGATGTGACTTGGTAAATATTAAGTAACTGGAACTTGAAAGCATTCCAATTAGTGTGTACCTGTTTCAGTGTGGGAGATTTGGGAACTCGGATGCATAATTTAATGGCCTTGGTATTAGACCCTCTTTATTTTTAAAGACACAATATGTAAGGTAAAAGGAACTTTGCCTTTGGGAGTAATGTCAAAATATGATAAAAGAGAAAACATTTAGAGATGTAAATAACCGAAAAGTTTTGGTAGATAGCCTGCACTACTTTGCCTCTAGTTGTACCAAATTTTCTTACCATTAAAAGGACTGTGAATTGGAGAATCAAGAGGCACATGAACAAGATGGAAATGATGAACTAAAGGACTCTGAAGAATTTGGTGAAAATGAAGAAGAAAATGTGCATTCCAAGGAGTTACTTTCTGCAGAAGAGAACAAGAGAGCTCATGAATTAATAGAGGCAGAAGCAATAGAAGATATAGAAAAAGAGGACATCGAATGTCAGGTCTTTAGCCAGTTTTTTTTTAATGTGACACAGATAAATTAAGTACTAAATAGTAAAGAAGTATTTTTTCTAATTCAATGTGGAATTCACAGACTTTTGAAAAAATATATTTTAAAGCTGTTTATAAGTCACCCAGAATCCTACCACCTAAGATGACCTTTAAAAATTTTGCTTATTATTTTCCATATATGTATTTTTACATAATAGTTATTATGCCATGTTACTATTTATTCTGTGTAATATTTTCACATAACATAATGACTTCATAATTCATGTGTTACAGCATAATTTATTAGACTGCTCTCTACGTGTCTAATAGCTACTCCTTTAATTTGGGACATTTAAGTTTTAAGTTTTTCACTACTCTGCTATGAATGAGTGTACCAATTTCATCCTGACCTTGCCAGCATTACCAGGTGGTAGTTAATTATTTTTTTCCTTTTGCTACTTTAGTGAATGTAAAAGATTAATTTGCATTTATTTGGTTATTATCAAGGGTGGGGAAATCACTTATGAAAGTTTAATTCAGTGGGGAGGGTGTAGCTCAGTGGTAGATTGTGTGCCTAGCATGCACGAGGTCCTGGGTTCAATCCCTAGTACCTCTGTTAAAAAAAAAAAGTTTAACTTGAAACTGTATACTTTAAAAAATCTTTTCTTTGAATGAAATAGTCCATTTGCCCTGCTTTGAAGTATGTTAGTACATGTTAAGAAAATCAGTGGATTTGGGAGTTAGTCTTGATGCTTAGAACACTTCGTTTTCCCTAGCCTCATAAGTGAAGGGCTCATGAAGGACATTTTTCTAAGTCTCTTATCAATATGACTAAGTTTTTATGTTGCCATAAAAAATACAGTCTGAATTACTAAGCACTGACTTAGTGCCCATGGTATCCCTAGACTTTGTACAGAACATGAGGCTAGTGATAATCAGGTATAGCATAAAAGCATTCTCATATTACCCAGATATTTTGTAAAGCAAAGCTATTGTATACCCTTTTACTTAGGAAATTGAAGCTCAAGAAGGTGAAGATGATACCTTTCTAACAGCCCAAGTAAGTTTACATTTAGTACTATGAATTTGATATTGTGGGTGGAAGGGCTTGGAAAAGGAATCTTATTTTGACTTCATAATTCTTTAATTCATAAAATTGAGTTATTTATGTTGTGTATATATCAAATACTTAAAATTGGGAGCTGGAATTTCTGTTGCCATAGAGGTAAATGGAAGTTATTACAACAAGGTTCCTACTGTTTTCAAAATAAAAATAAAAATAGTCTATCCTTTCTATAAAGTGTAACTCTGGTTATCAGTCTATTGGGAAGCCTACACACTCCTTGATTTTTTTCTGTCACTTTGGTATAAAATAAATCATTTAAAAGTACTAATATCCTTTTCAAAGCTTTAAAATGTTAATTTAACATTCCTAGGATGGGCATAGTATAAAAATGATAAAAGTCTCTGTTGAAGTAATTTACTTGGGGTTATGTATGTGTATGTTGAAAATGACTGCTCTTGTGTATTATCAAATTTTGCTTTTGGTATATGTGGTATGCATAGTGTACATTTTGAAAGCTTGATGTACAGATGCTGTACACAGACATTTGTAGCTCAATCATGTACCTTCTTTAAATAGTATACTTTCAAATAGAGATAGGAGTTCCCTCTGTTTACTAGATTTAGAAAAAATAGTGATCTGGTCTGTTACTTCCTCACATAATATTTACTGGAAGAGTGTATGATGGGGTTTATATTCATAGACTGCTTAGTTGATTGCCTTTGGTCATGCCTTCTTTTCCTGTAGTTCTCTTGCCTTTGAAATGCTAGTGAGGCTATATATTGGCTCTTTGTGTTTATTGCAGTGGGGAAGAAATTACATTTCTGGGAGAAATGTTTTTGATAATTCGGAATATTCAGGAAGGAAATGTTAGGACTGTGAAAGTCTAGAGACTTGTCCCCCATGCTATCCCCAGGTTTGTTCATTTCTCAGTGATAAATAATAGATGAGAAAGATTAACTCTCAAATTGGAGTAGTACTTTTTCTAGATTTTAATGCAAAAAGGTAGAGTTGAGCTCTCCATATTTTTTGGCAATTGGCTTTTTAATTTTTATCAAGGGCCTTTCCTATAGTTGTGCAGGCTGTAAGTATGTGAGGGCATCATTTATAAGGGTCCCCATTCACATAATAGATACATATTTATTATAAAAATTTTAACCAATGGAAATAAAGTATCTTAAAAGATGGGTGCCTTTCCCTGATTTTCAGAAGTTTTTATGAGCTAGAGTTGACCTTGCTCCTGTTCCATCCTGATAGTGAAAGAATACTTATTTCTCATTAAGGGGCAAGTTTTGTCTTACTGTATCAAAAGATAGGGAGGTTATGTCTTCAGAGAAATTTCCTTTAAGTAAAATGACATTTTTCCTTTTCCTAAATTATGTGTAGTGGAATGTCTAGAAATACAAGTGTATCTGAGTTCCATCATGATCTGATGCTTCTAAATTCTAAACATGTTTAATGAATATATTCTTATGGTGTGCATTAAGGAATACTGCATGGAGTGTAACCATCACACAGCTTCAGTTGTTATCACTTCAATGGCAGTATTGTTTCATCTACACCGCCATTCACTTTCCCTTTTCTGCCTTATTTTGAAACAAATCCCAGACATTATATTTTGCTTTAAAAATTTCAGTATGTATCTCTAAAAGAGAACTTTTTGTTTTAACTGTCACTCCTAATACGTGATTTTTAACATACTCAAATATCCAACTGTTCATAGTTTTTTGTTTTTTAAACAGGTTTTATTTGAATCCAGATATAAGTAAGATCTACATATTGTGATTGATTGAAATATCTATTAGATCTCTTTTAATCTTTAGGTTTTTTCCCTCCATCTTTTCCCCCTTATTTTATTTGTTGAAGAAATTGAGTTGTTTAACCTATAGAGCAAGAGTTGGCAAAGTTTTTCTTAAAGGGCTAGGTAGAAAATGTATTAGCCATTGTAGGCCATGTGGTCTGTCACACTGTTCAACTCTGCCATTGTAGTGTGGAAGCAGCCACAGACACTAGGCAAATAAATGGATGTGGCTGTTTCAATAAAAATATTCACAAAAAGAGCATCTGGCATAGTTTTTGCCAACTCCTGCTGTAGAGCTTCCAAAGTCTAGATTTTGCTGATTACATTCCTGTGGAGTCATTCAACATGTTCCTCTGTTACTGTATTTCCTGTAATTTGGTAAGTTGGTTATCAGATAGAGGATTGCTCTCTGATTCCTGCGCCCCCACCCCTATTCTCCCAAAATGTACAACTCGTGCATAGGAAGTGTGCTATTCTTCCATTCAATACACGTAATGTCTGATTGTATCCTCTTGGTAATGGTACCAATCTTTGGTGATCCATACCGCATTAATTAATTAGGGAAATCAAAGTGGTGATATTCCAATTCTGTCATTTTTTTCTTCGTTTATTAGCTGGAATGTTCCTAAAAAGAGAAACTTCTCCTCATCTACTATTTGTTTACTCTGTGGTGCCATGTACAAAGGAAAGCCAGCATCTGTGTTTGATTTTTTTTTCTTCTTTTTAACCAATTTTCAAAATAATGAGCTGGTTCATAAGCATTTTCATAGTGACTAATGAGTTTTTAATTTTTCCTTTTTCTCCCTTAGTTTCCTTTTGAACTTGTGGATTTAAATACATTTAATATATTTTAGTCCATTGTAATTATTATCCTTATTAATGCTCAGATTGTCCCATCTGTAGTGAGTAAGAACCTCTTCAGGTTGGCTTTTGAGTCCTTTCAGCATGATCCCGGTAGTCTTTGCTTCCTTGCTTTCTGGTTAAGATGTTACATTTCCTGCTCCAGGCCTGTAAATAGCCATTTTTTCTTTTTAGTGGTAAATGATATTTTCGAGTCAGCAATGTTGGTGGTGGTGGTGGTACTCATTGCCACTGGATTGTTCATGTTTTCTAGGCCTTTTTAGTGTACAGTGCTAGAGAATGTGTGCTGTTGGTTTGTTTTTGTTGGTTTTTATTTTTAAGATAAAATAGGTTTTGAGTTCATAGGGATACTTACTTCTAAGTTAATTACTTCCTTTATCTCACAGTATACATATGGTAGTCCTAGAATGATAATACTACCACCACCCCTAGTGTGATTTCTGAAAATAATTGAAGATATTCCACCCCCCCCCCCAAACCCACCCCCAGTTATATCTTTCCTAAGGATGTAGCCCTCTGGAATGAACAGATCACTGTGTTTTAAACTAGTCATTCTAAATGATCACCAACTAATATATATTTAGGTTGACTTGTTTCATTTTATCTTCAATAATTAGATACTGCTTTTTTGAAAAATTTAATCTGTCATTTCTTGGGAGCCTATAATTATTAAAATAAAAAGTTAGAAATTTAAATTTAATTTTATAATTATTTAAAATATTTACATGGTTTCAAAGTCAAATCTGCAAGACAAGATAAACTCAGAAAAGTCCCCTTCACCTATCCCCTGGTTGGTGAATTTTCTGAAATTCAAGATTTACCCTTTTATAACTTGTTTTTAAAAATATAAGCAAATAGGTAATAAATTTGTGTAGGGATATATTTATTCAAAGCCAGTCTTCAGGCTTTGACTTGAAGTTTAAATCTTTAGATTTTAGGTGTTAGCCTCTAGGCAGTTTGTCATACCAGATAGAATTTGGTTCACATTCTACTTCTATTAGTTACTTACAATATTGTGACTGTGGGCACATTCTCTTAGCCAATTTCTGTGTCTGTAAAATGAACATTGTAATTCCTACCTGCTAAATTGACAGAAAGATTAATCATACGTGCTGGCACATACTATATATACGAAATTAGTGCTTACTTGTAGTATTGTTTTACTAGTGGTTTGAAGATATCAATTACTTGAGAATTTTTTGAAATTTTTCTGAAGAATGTTTATATTTGCTAATGCTTTAATTCTTAAAAATTTAGTCTTCATCTTGTCAATCTTCTATGACTATATCATGTATATTCTTTTTTCTGTTTGCCTTTGCCCCTAATATTTCATTAACTTGAAGGGCCTTCCCCTTCTTTGTTGTATGAAGTCTATATACCTCTGAAAGTCAAATTTAAATCTGTCTCATCCATAAAGCTTTCTCTAATATCTCTTTGTTATATAGTGCTTTGCTTTTTATGTCCATTATCTCATTTAATCCTACATATCCTATGTCATATGTTATCTCTATTTTGTAGTTATATTCACCTAGGTAGATGACAATACCACAGAGTGAAATTTAGTGGTAAAGATGCCTAGTCTGGTATTCTTTTCACTAAACTCCACACTAGTAAATGTTGTTTTCTGAATTCCATTGTACTTAACACAGCGCTGCGGTTAAGCCCTCTGCGGTTAAACCCTCTGCCTACATAAAAATGAGCAGTTAGTTCACTCCCTCCACCAAAGACAGCAGTGTCTTACACTACATTTATTCGGTAAATTCATTCAACAAATATTTATTGAATGCTTGTTATGTGCCAGGTATTTTGTATTTCCCACGGTCTTTTGCCTACTGTGAGATAGATAGCACGCAGTTAATGGCTTAGGGTTATTTTGAGGTTTAGTTTAAATTAGTCAGATTGAGTGCAGTGTTTACATAAAAGTCAAGGTAACAGAGGCCTTCAGAAGAGGTCTTCTTACTTAGCACACATATGTACATGTATCACAAAGTTGAACTAGGGGAACATAACAGGATGGGTATATAGTAAACGCTTTGTTAACTGAAATATAAGTCTTAGGCTTATATTTATTTCTCACTAGTCATTGCTACTATGGCTGCTATGATGAAATAAAAATAGAGACGCTTCCTGTATGAATTTTGGCATTTGACTAGGGCTGTAGATCCCATTACAAAGATAACACGAGCATAGTAGAGCTTTTGCTTCATTTTCATACATGAAATATTATATTTTTTCAAGATAAACTTAAAAGTTAATTTTAAAGGATGCGTACATTGTTGTTACTTATTTATCATTCTGAAAAAAAAATCTGTTTTCAGTGGGGGAAAATCATTTACAAATAAGGTACATGTCATGTCTGTGCGTATATATCATATACAGGGAAAATTTCCCAATGTCTTTCTCATATTTAATGGTTTGTTTTTATTAACTACTGGGGTTAAACCAGGGAGGAATGGTTCAACCTTAGTAGTGCTATGGTTAGTGCACACACTGAACAATAACACAAATACGCACTGGTATGTGGCTCATCTTTTCTACTAACTCTAGTTGTTTTTGTGCCTCAACCCCATTGTAATCAGTCTTTTTTCTAGAAACTGGGTCAGACTCTTTTCTTATGGGCATTTAAGTAATAAAGCTAGTGTTACCACTATTTTGAGAAACTAAAGTTATGAAATCCTTCAGAAGACCTGTTGAATCATTAGGCTAAATATCTAAAAACTCTTGAGCAAAGTACGGCAAACCTTACCAGTTACTTTAGCAGCTAGAAAATATTTCTAATTGGCAGGAAGTGCAGCAGAAAGGATTTTGTTTTTTTACATCATAATGTTTTCAAATTTTTTATTTTATTTTTTTTTAAGGGAGGTACTGAGGATTGAACCCAGGACCTCATGCATGCTAAATGTGTACTGTGTGGCTGAGCTATACCCACCTCACCCCTATAAATTTTACTTTTTGCGATAGCAAATACTTTGGTCATTTTTTTCTCTCAAACCTATCAGTATTGCATTTCTAAATCAGAATAACTTGGAAATGGTTTGCCTTTGCATCTCAGGTAGACAAAGGAGAGGCAAGTTGCAGTCTTTAGGTTCCTTTATTCTGCTTTTCTAAAAACAAATATATTATATTTTACTTTGGGGGGAATGTCATTAGGTCTGTTTATTTATTAGTTTTTTTTTTTTATGGAGGTACTGGTGATTGAACCCAAGATCTTGTGCATGCTAAACATGCACTCTACCACTTGAGCTATATCCTCCCCTCTTTATTCTGCTTTTAGGTAAAAGTTAAGATATTCCAGTTTATTTATCCCTCTATAAGATAAATTACCAAACTGAAAGAGGGTTTGGAAGAAAAAGATACTAGTAGTTCCAGCATAACTCATACTTTTATTGATGCCACTGCCTGCCACTCCACCCATTTTTCTTTCCTTTCTAAATGTTGCACATATGAATGTACAACAGTTGGGAGATAGAGCACAATGTAATGGATTTATGTAATAATAGGATTCATATTGCTGTCAACCAGTAATCTATTTTAGACTATTTTATTCCCTAAACTTGTGGCTTAATTGTTTCAGTGTTTTCAGTTTCCTTCATGTTACTTTAGTGTGTAAAACAATTGGTCATTCCTTAATTGAGGCACTTATATGTTAATTTAAAATTGAAAAATCATTTAAAATGATTTCTTAGAAATATGTTTGTTATCCAAATATAATTTTGAGTATATGGTAAAATATTTGATGTTTTTAAGGCATGCATGCTTTTATATGAATCTAAAATTGTATTATAAATATGCCATTTAAAGTTTTGTTTACAGTTAAATTTTGCTTTAAGTCTAATTTCACTGTTAGGCTGTCACTCTAAGGCAGCAGTTCTTAAATGTGTCATCCCTGTACCAACAGCATCAGTATCACCTGGAAACTGTTAGAGATGCAAATTCCCAGGCCCTACTCCAGACCTGAATCAGAAACTCTGGGGTTGGTGCTCAGCAATCTATGTTTTCACAAGCCCTCCAAGGGATTCTGATACAGACTCTAAGTTCGAGAACCACTGTTCTATAATACTTTGTATGTAGTAGTAGATTGACACCAACTTGACTAAAAATGATCTACTTCTACTCAGCTTTTATTTTTAAAGTTATAAATTAAAACATTCCTTAATTTTTTTAATACTGAGATTATAATCCATATTACTTTGCTTATTATGATCTTTAATTTCGGGAAATGTTGATTTGATCTTGCTATAAGTAAGTAATTTTTGCAGTATTTGCTGGGTGTAGGGTAAATAAAAATGTTTTGCTTTCCAGTATTTCTGTTTTCAAGCCAGCATGTGCTCAGTTTTAGATTAGGTGATGTCACATATTTTAAAATTAAAATGTCACATATTTAAAAATTAAAATCAGTCATTTAAAACAAATTTGTCAGTTACATGCTTTGATTACCTATAGCAGAAGTATCATTTTTAAAGTGGCTGACCAGTGTATGTGTGACAGCTTATGAATTCATTTTTAACAGATGAAAAAAGATAAAAAGGAATGAAGAATTTGAAACTACTCTTGTAGTCATCCTTCTTACTTCTGAGATGCCTAAAAAGGGAGTGTGTTTTGTTTGTTTTGTTTATTAATATGCATTCAGGCCCTTGAAAGTGTATGTCTTATGTTTTGAATAGTGTGCCCTAAGAATGCCTTTGAACTGTGTCATAGAAAGTAATCAGGTCAGGCTTTTTATTGGTATTTCTTTGATATGAGTAAGATTTGGGTTGTATAAACTAGTTTTGAATACTGAAACTAAGTAATTCAGTTAGTTATTTATCTAATCATTGACAGTCTTGCCTGTTTTCTTGTCTAAAATCATGTATACAAGACGTGCCAAATTTCTGTAAATGTGTTTTGGTTCTGATTAGAATATCCTATATTTGTTAGTGATAGGTGACTCTAATATTATTATATTATAGGACAGTTTAACCTGATAGATTTTGTACTATTACTGAAATCCAGTTTTAAGTGAATTCATTTTACATTTGATTATTTTTTGAATTTCAGGATGGTGAGGAAGAAGAAAATGAGAAAGGTATGTTTGATGCTAAGTAGAGTTTAAAAATTGGTGACATTTAGAAAAACTAAATTAGTGAGAGTAAAGCATTTCTTATTTGAAATCTTATTTTTTAAAATGAGTTTATTTTCAAATTTATCAATTTAGTGAATTAAGTTAGCATCTTAATTTTATTTTTCAATTGGTTTTAATTTTCTTTTTAACACTTTAAGACATATTCTTACTTAATGGTACATATCAGTTACTGTAGTGGACAATGCCATTTTTTATTTAACCCAATTTAAATTTTATTTTTAAAAATAATTTCTAGCATACGGTAAGTTGATTACATCCTTAAATCTGGCACTGCAGTAACTCATACGTGCTTATTCGAGTCCTAATATGTAACAAGTAATTTTGCAGCTAGTCCTAAAAATGTTAGGTGACTGGGAGACTATTTGCTACTTAAAAAAATTTTCGTTCGGTCTTCTGACAGTTATATGGTAGTTTAGGAGAGCTGTCTCGTTCAATATAATTACAGGGACATCAGTAGCAATACATGTGGTCAGTATGAGGTTATGGAAGAGTTCTTGGAAAGAAGTCAAAGGATTTTCTACTTTGGACTAGAAAGGACATGGAACAGGGTTCTAAGCAAGGCAGAATTCAAAACTTGGAAGCAATGATGAAGTAAAGCTACCAACTGAAAATCTCAGATGCCCGAAGCCTTTCTATTTCGGGAGAATGCAAGACATCTTTGAAAATGGTAACTGCAGGACTGACTGGACAGGATGAAGACTGGATATAGCCAATTTCCTAAACCTTATGGAGCAGGCCATCTTTGGAGCCTCCTGTAGCGGTTTTCCATGATTCTGGACTACCCAAGAATTGAATAAGAAGAGCGAAAAAGATGAGGCCCTGAATACTTTGAAGACTGATTGATATCCTCAGACTGTGACCTTTCAAGACATCACCGTGGGAGTTCCGAAGGTCACAAGGGTTAAATCCCAAGATCATTCGAACATTGAATAACAAATCTGCACACTTGTCACTATCTCATGGAGGAAAAAAATCTTCCATATGCCATTAACTTATAATCAGAAATGAAGAACTGGTATCCTCAGGACGGAACCATTTCCTCACTTCCGTTGTTTGGTATTTGTATGTAGAGATCATTTTTTCCATGAAGAATAAGTGATCCTGGGTAAAGGATTGTTTATGTTAGTTAATACCCTTGTGTTTTTCTTCCTAACCTTCCCATCAGTGCTAATAACTGGCTTTATATTTTCTAGGTCCTATTCTAGCTTATGAATATGAAATTGTTTAAACTTCTTGTTTTGCCATATTTATTCCTGTTAAATCCTCTTAGATATAGCAGGTTCTGGTGATGGTACACAAGAAGTATCTAAACCTCTTCCTTCAGAAGGGAACCTAGCTGAGGCTGATCACACAGCTCATGAAGAGATGGAAGCTAATGCGACTGTGAAAGAAGCTGAGGATGACAACATCTCGGTCACAATCCAGGCTGAAGATGCCATCACTCTGGATTTTGATGGTGATGACCTCCTAGAAACAGGTAAAAATGTGAAAATTACAGATTCTGAAGCAAGTAAGCCAAAAGATGGGCAGGACGCCATTGCACAGAGTCCGGAGAAGGAAAGCAAGGATTATGAGATGAATGCGAACCATAAAGATGGTAAGAAGGAAGACTGCGTGAAGGGGGATCCTGTCGAGAAGGAAGCCAGAGAAGGTTCTAAGAAAGCAGAATCTGGAGACAAAGAAAAGGATACTTTGAAGAAAGGGCCCTCGTCTACTGGGGCCTCTGGTCAAGCAAAGAGGTTTGTTTTTCTATGTCAGTTCTTTACGATACTGAATTCCAGCATTCAATAAGATCGCTCTACATTAAGGGGGTGGCTTCAAGACCATGTACAGTAATTAGTACTTATGATCCTGCCTATAATATTTTTGACCGTCATAAGTTACTTTTAAAAAAAATTTCAAGAATCTTCATAATATGCAGTGTGTCCTACTGATTGCATTGTCGAATTGTCAGCATATATTTGGTTTTTTTTTTGTTTTTTTTTTTTGTTTTTTTTTTCAAATTGACAATTTTTTTGTGTTTTATTTTTAAAAATCCTTGTGATGATGGTTAATGAACAACTATCAGTCCTAAGAACACAAAATGAAGTCAAGTCCCAGTCCTGAAATCTGGAGAAGATGGCCATAAAACCACTGAATAGAATTGTCAGAAAATCTAGATCTTCAGGCATCTTGGGGAAAATCAGTGCAAGAATCCTAAGGGAATCATTTGTTCAAATAACCTAATCTAGGCCTTTGGAATTGTTAATCTGTTTGAATAGCACTAGTTTGAAATGCAGTCAATATCAAGCTGTTCGATTTTTGGGTTTTTTTGGTTTTTTTGTTTTCAATTTTCTTCTGGTGATTTGCTTCTTTAGCTCTTCAAAGGAATCTAAAGACAGCAAGACATCATCCAAAGATGACAAAGGTAATGGATTTTTTTTTCCTATTTATTTCAGTGGTAAATTGCATATTTTTATTAAAAAGTAATAATTGCCTGGTATTTCCTTTGACATTTAGTCCTTGAAAATTGACATACTAAAAATTTTGGATGGCCTTTGTGTAAGCAGTGGAGTTAGATTACGGCAAACTCTCAGTGTACTTGAAGCATTACTCTCTTAATTACTTAATTTGTAGACTGGTATGAGTTTGCTAAAAATCTGATGTGTGTTTTTTTACATTGTGTTCTGAGCAACTGTATAGAATATTCATATAATAGGTATTTCATTTTCTTACATTATAATTTCAGAAGTATTTTATTTTTGATTGCAGTCTCTTATAACCCCTACATACTACCACTATCTTTTCCCTGTTCGGTCTAGTAGGAAATGTGCTATAATATTTCTGTATATTTCTGGAGCTGAATATTTGAAAGAAATTCAGTTTCTACCATTTGGTTCTACTTTTTTTCATTCTTTAAATCAGGGCACACTTCTATTAACATAGCCAATTATTAGCATTTTAATTCTTCAGAATTTACTTCCTAATTGACTTATTTTAGGTTGATGAGAGTCTTAAGTAGGGAAGTAGTTTTATTTTAAATTTCTGTAAGCTTAAAGGTGTAATATTTGATTTCTTTTTGTTACTGGGAAGTCTCTGGTTATCTCATGGCCATACGCTTTAGTTTTGTCTTGTATACGCTGTATATTTGAAAAATATGTCTTATATTCTTTTTAAAAAATCACTTTAAGGGAAAATAATACCATTTAGGTACTGTAGATTCCTAAAATGCCTCTTGAGTGCCTAAAAAAAAAGGAATATTATGTGTCCTCTGTGGTTTAGTATATTTTGTTGATATATTTTCATGATTAGAAATTTTAGTGATTGACTTAGTAATTGACAATTAATTGCATTACCTACGTCTCTTGCAATTTTGGTTAATGGATAAGATATAATAAATTGTTATCCTTTAAATTTAGAAACTTACTGTAGTCTTAACTAAATGTTAAGTTTTTCCTATCATTAAAAATGTTTTTCCTGTAATTGGAGAAGTATGTGGGCCCAAATGTTACTGGTAGAATAAAAAAGATACACAGACTTGTAGTTAACATTTCATGAGATAAAACAGATCCTTGGTAAGTATGTTTCTTAAGAATAGAATGCAGCAGTCATTAATATTTAAAATATTTGAGTCAGGCATGTGTTGTCTCCTCGTAAGCACACTGACAGTAGTTTTTCAGCTAAAACTTGTGGCATGTAATTTTTTAAAGCAGAGAACATTTTACTCTTTCTGCATATAATAACTTGAAGTTTTAAACATTTTTACTTTTATTTGTTTATGTACTATTTCTCTTAACGTGGGTAGGGATTGTTTTCCAAATAAAGTCAAACAAATGAAAATTCCTGTTTTATAACAGCACATTTGAAGAAAAGCACTGAAGGGTGATTGTATTGTATTGTATTGTATGAAGGGTGTGTAGGCCTGTACTTTAAGAAATGGCATCTATCTGTATGGAACTAGACTTTGTGGAAATAGTACAGAAACAATTCATATAACCATTTACCTTCTAAAAGATTTTGAGGTCTCTAATCTTATTTTTGTCATTGATTTGTTTTAGAAGATTGATTTTTGTTAAATCCAGAGTTATCTAGCAACATATAATTTCCATTTTCTCTTACCCTTTCTCTAATAGAGAATGAAGATGTACTGGTTGATTAGTGTTTGTTATTAAGTATTTAAATTCTTGAAAACAGTTTATCTTTTGCTTTGATTTTTCCCTCTTGCACTTTGTACTATCAGAATTAAACAAGAGGGTTTTGTAATTTTGGAAGAATATGGCCCTAGTAATTTTGTATACTTAAACTTCTGATGTTAAATCTGTTCTAGGAAGTACAAGTAGTACTAGTGGTAGCAGTGGAAGCTCAACTAAAAATATCTGGGTTAGTGGACTTTCTTCTAATACCAAAGCTGCTGATTTGAAGAACCTCTTTGGCAAATACGGAAAGGTACTTCTTTTTACCTTTTTAACCGTCTTTGTAGTATCTCCATTTTAAACAAGGGTTGTATTCAAAACAGTATAAATAAAATCTAATTTTTTAACTCTCTCAGGACTGTTACAGGCATAATTATTGAGTTCTGTGGTAATGGTGAGTTTCATCATATAATCTCACTCTGAGCCCTGGGGATCTTTGTATTAAGAGTTCATATTTTGAGCCCATTTAAATCAAGGACTGAGTTTCATTTGTTAAATTCATCATAGTTTTTCTAGGAACTAGAATTGCTGAGACTGATCTGGTCATCCGGAAAACATAGGTAGACTAATATTAGGCAATAGAATTTGACTACAAAATGGATGTAGTCCCTGTCATCGTACAGATTCCAGTAGAGCGGTGGAGAAAAATGTAAAACTGTTAAGATAGACTTAATCAGAAGTTTTGATGTGAAGGATGAGTGCAGGGTGCCAAGAGAGCAAAAAGAGAGGCTTTTACTCTGGTTGGTTCATCAGAAGTTTCTCTGGCATATAAGGGGACACCTAATGGAAGAGAAGAATAGTCAATAATGAATTGAATATTCTGTTAATAGCTGTTGAATTAAATTGCAATTGATCTGCATCCCATAGGGCACTCACTGCTTTCTACCTTACATTTTAGTTTTCGATACACATCATATGTAACCTACTGTGGGGTAAGCTCTTTGATAGCAGGGATCTTACCTATTATACTTTGTGTGCACATGGTAGGCTTTCAAGTATTAGCAAATAGCCATTAATGAATGTTACAAAAATCTTGTTTATTTTAGGAGCTGTTTTTTTTCCTTCTAATTAGAGAGTTGCCTCAGCATTAAGGAAGTTCTTGTAGGAGCCACAGACAGAACACTGAGAATTGTAGTCTCATGATCAGCTGTGATATATTTTTGGTTCTGTTAGAGCTATAAAAATAGTATTTCGATGGCATTTATTAGGACTAAAACTGTATACGAATACTAATGCACATACAACAAGGATCTTGGGCTTAAAATTAAATTGCTGTTGGGGTGAGTCAGCCCTTCCCGGGGTTAACATAGTTTGATAGTTTTCAGCCAGCCACGCCATACAACCTCCTAAACTCCTGTGTACCTCTTCGTGACATGACGTCTGTGTAGTATTTGTTCAGCACTAGGTTGTTCTCTCTACCTTTTCTTTTCACTCACCCATCCCTGTGTTGTCTCTTGCAGCTGTTCATGTTATAGAATTGAAAGTGTCATTTTTTTTATTGATACATATTTTAAAAGTACATAGATGGAAAGTGTGTTTTTAGAGTACATTTTCAAGGCTGCCTTTTTACATGCAAATTCTTTATTTTTTAAAGTTTCTTACAGTGACTCATAGAAAAGTGTTAACACTTATCTAGACATTTTTTGGGCACTTACAGTTTTTTTTTTTTTTTCTATCTTTAAGAGATTCAGGGTGGGTCTTTGATAGGGAGACTTTGGCTCAAATCTAATTGAGTATATTGTTTCTTTGCTTTCATTAATTGTACCATTACTTCATTGATGGGAATGCTTGTATTTTGATGATGTATTTGAAAAAAAAAAATGAAGAAACTAAAACTAGGTTAAATTGCGCTTTGACCCTTTAAATTGTTCCCCTGAATTTTACTAAGTAGGCAAGGTAGATGGTGATTGCAAGAATATGAAACAATTATATAGATCATCAATGTATCCTTTATCCTGAATTTGTATATCCTGAACACATGCTTTAATTTGAATAGTCTCCATTGTAAAGTTCCATAGATATGTTGTAAATATCTAGATATTTTGTAGATATGTTGTAAAGTTGTAGTTGTAAAGTTATAAAACTTTCTGAAGTATAGTCTCATTTTACAGGTTCTGAGTGCAAAGGTAGTTACAAATGCTCGAAGTCCTGGAGCAAAGTGCTATGGCATTGTAACTATGTCTTCAAGCACAGAGGTGTCCAGATGTATTGCACATCTTCATCGCACTGAGCTGCATGGACAGCTAATATCTGTTGAAAAAGTAAGCTTGCCTAACTGTTAATAAAAGGGAGGTTACTTTGAGGGCTAGTAATTCTCAGTTTAAAGATGTTACACTGGTAGGAAGTAGAATTAGGAATGATTTTTATTTTTATTCATTTTTGTTTTTTTACTTCTGTTTTCCAAATTTCCTATCATCAACATACTTTTTATAAACACTAAAATGTAACTTGGAAACTTACATATTTTTTTCTATTTAAACCTTTCAGGTTAAAGGTGATCCTTCTAAGAAAGAACTGAAGAAAGAAAATGATGAGAAAAGTAGTTCAAGAAGTTCTGGAGACAAAAAAAATATGAGTGATAGAAGTAGCAAGTAAGGATTTATTTTTTTAATAAGTACCTGGGCTTTTTTGGTACATTGATGAAGTGGTTCTGATTCTGTTGTTTTCTTGTGTGGGGTGGTACGGTCAGGACACAAGCCTCAGTCAAAAAAGAAGAGAAAAGGTCATCTGAGAAAGCTGATAAAAAAGAAAGCAAGGATACTAAGAAAATGGAAGGTAAAGATGAGAAGAATGATAATGGATCAAGTGGCCAAACTTCAGAATCGATTAAAAAAAGTGAAGAAAAGAAACGAATAAGTATGCTATATATCTTTCTTCTTAATCCCTTTCTTATGTGTCCTACAGCTTAATTTTTACTGTGGAAGGGGGAACTTGGTATCTCAGTCCAGATAAACATTTCCACTTCATTATTAGATGTCGCTGTGGTAGAAAAGGAGCTCTAATAGGACTGATGGTCTTCTCCTTTTCCACTCTTAGGAAACAGATATCTTCTTCCAGCTCAACCTATTTACTATTAAATCTGGGCTGACTGAAAATGGTCGTTGATTAATAGCTGTTTAATTGATCTTTTGGTATCACTGAAAGTATTTATGGCTATAGACTGAGCTCTAAAAACTTTACATTTAAGTTCTTATAGAATACATTTTTTATTTCATGTATTGGTTTGTGAATATCTGGTTGTCTAAGAAGTCAACATTTTATATTATATTTATTTTATCTTTTAATGAAACATTTTTAGACATTTGCTTATCTAATTTTTTTTTCTCCTAGGTTCAAAGAGTCCAGGACATATGGTAATACTAGACCAAACTAAAGGGGATCATTGTAGACCATCAAGAAGGGGAAGATATGAGAAAGTAAGTCTCTGAGAGGGATATTTTCCACCTGTTTCCAAAAGAAGATAATTCAGTATCTCTGTGACCATTTTTACATACTTCCACACTAGAAAATCTAAGAAAAGAGGAATGTCATTACTCATTTAAACTTCTTAAATGACCAGCTCAATTTGAAAAACAAAATTATTTTAACATCTAGTCCTATTATAATTTTTTTCTTATAGATTCATGGAAGAAGCAAGGAAAAGGAGAGAGCTAGCTTAGATAAAAAAAGGGACAAAGACTATAGGAGGAAAGACATCTTGCCTTTTGAAAAGATGAAGGAACAAAGATTGAGAGAACATTTAGTTCGTTTTGAAAGATTGCGACGAGCAATGGAACTTCGAAGGTAGGAAAAGATTCTGTTTTATACCTGTCTGTAACTATAGGTACATCTGTAACACTAGTTATAAATCAGATTTGTAGGAAACTGTATTGTTGTAGAAAGATGTTTCTCACTTTTAAGAACTGCAGTAAAACGTAATGATTTCTTAAGTTTGGATAGCATTTTACAAGTTATAATACATCTTTCTATTATCTGTATCTTGACAGCTCTGTAAAGTTAGTTATGTCCGTTATGTATTTGAAAAAAATGGAGGCCCAGAGAGGCTAAATGACTCTTCCAACGCCACATGGCTAATGAGTGGCAGAGTCGGGACTCAGACCCAAGTCTTCTGACTCCAAGTCCAATGCTCTTTCCTCTACTCCAAAGCTGCCGCCATAAAAAACATAACATTAAAGGAAAAATTGATTCTGTGATAAGGTAGTGTAAGCTACAGTGATCAAATAGTATGCTGACATAGGAAAAATCCATTGTACTTTGAATTAGAGCCCAAGTGAAGGAAGATTACTGTGTTCAAGCTCTGTCCCAGCGCAGGCATTCTCTTTAAAACAAATTGAGAACAAAACAAAACATTCATATTTTTAGTGGCAATATCTCATGAGTGCCTGTTTGCTTTCATTATTGATTTTTGGTTGACACTTAAAATATTCTTGAAATATTCTTTATAGTATGAATTTCCAAATATTAACCTATATTGTCAAATGGTCACTCATCATGGAATTTCATCTATTCATTCACAAGATTGTTTGGAACTACCAGAGATACTTCTAGCAACTTAAATAATACTATGATTGCCACACGTTATACTAAAAGGAAATCATCCTTGCATTACTCAGAATCTGTTTTCCATTTTTTTGCTGAAGTCTCAATATGCTTAGCTTCCTGTTTAGATGACAACATGTTGGGAGGAGAGAGAGTTATTAGAGCATCAATTCTCAAACCTACCAGACCAGCATCCCTTTTATATAAAAGAAAGTTGCTGTACCTTCTTTACTATTCTGAAATGAAATTAATATATAATATGCCTACCTATAAAATAATTTCCAAAATATCAATATAATACCTTAACTCTAATATAGGGGAGAAATAAAAGTAATTTATAATGAAGCATATATTCCAGATACGAATGTTCAGGCATGGCTCCCTAGAAGACATAATGAAGTAGTCAGCTGTTTGCACTCCTCTCTAGACTCAGTGAGAATGTGACAGCTACAAACACAGATTGTTATCAGTGTGTCGTATTGGTTAGTCAAATACCAAGAGTGGTGTTGACATTATGATTTCTGAAATGGTAACCAACTCTTGGAGAAGTTCTCAAAGTATAATTTTCCCTCTATATCAAGTTGCATTCCTGGAAATTTTAGTGTATGTAAAACTATGTCACAGCAAACCAATTTAGCATTTATTAAAAATGGGTTAAGTTCTAGAGTCAGATTTTTTTTTCCTAAAGGTGATTTTGTTTTGTTTTAACGACATGAATGTCCATTATGGCGTTTAAAAGGTATTAGGAGTGTTGGACAGGTTTTTTGTTATGCAGGACAGTCCTGACTGTTCCGTGCATCATAAGAAATTTAGAATCTTTGGTCCCTCACTAATGCTGGTAACAGCCCCTTAGTCATTGTGATAATTAAGAATGCCCTTCAGATTTGCATGGGGGCAGTACTAGGGGAAGACATGCTGGTAGACAAAATATTCTGGGTGCCTTAGAGTGAGGAAATGATAAAAACACTGTTAAAAGTCTAATGCAGGGTTTAATTTAGTTCAGCAAACTTTTGAACTATCTTCTGACTCAGAGAAGCATGTTACCTGGAGCCATCTGTTACAGACTAGTGAAACTCCAAAAGAGGTCTTGAGGGCAGCCGTTTATTATATATAGATTTTGCCATAATTCATGTTGATGGTTATGATCCCAAGTCATCAAAAGTAAATTCTACCTTGTTTAAGGAGATAGAATATATCCTAGATTCTGGAAATTTTTCTGTCAAAAACAATGGAAATTGTAGTTTTGTAAATTCACATATGTAGAATCTTTCCTTTTTAAAATGTTGATTGATTAATGGGCTATTATTATAGTGGGAATTTTATTTAAACAGCAGTCATCTTAGAGGCAACTGCTCTATAAAATTAAGCTGTTCAGTTGATAGTCTTTAATAAATAAGTGACAGTATTGAAATTTGTTTGAAGTTTTATTTTGAGTTCTCTTTCCAATTACATTAAAACTACTTAGAATGAGTTGAAGTTTAAAATTGCCAACCTCAAGGAAAAATACAAATTCAAAAGCTATTCTCTTTCACACAGTGCTAGCATAATTTAAGTATTTCTAAATACTGATTTTTGTTAGACGAAGAGAGATTGCAGAAAGAGAGCGTCGAGAGCGAGAACGCATTAGAATAATTCGTGAACGGGAAGAACGGGAACGCTTACAGAGAGAGAGAGAGCGCCTAGAAATTGAAAGGCAAAAACTAGAGAGAGAGAGGATGGAACGCGAACGCTTGGAAAGGGAACGCATTCGTATTGAACAGGTGCAGTCAGAAAATCTTTTCATCTTAAATAACTGACCTTTTTCAAACCCTGTGATTTTTGCCCTAAAATTTGCTTTACTTGTTGTAAAGCTTCTATAGGATGAGTTCAGCTAATGAGCATATATTAAGTATCCCTGAAAGATAATAGTGAATTAGGTGCTAGTTAAAAATACATTTAGTAGTGACCTTGTTCTAGCCAATTGGTAATAACTTGAGCTCTGCAATATCATGGCAGCCTAATAGTCTGAGCATAGGACTATGAGTCCAGAGTAGTTGTAATCCAGGCTCTGTCACTATCCCATTCTTAGAAAATAATAACTACTTCCTTACAATTCTCATGGGAATGATTTCCCAAGGCTGGAAGGAATTAATGCCTCTCTTTGCAGAATTGCATCCAGGATTTTAAGGCACTTAGTCTTCATACATATTAAGAACTCTATTTCTAATTCCCTTTAGGTGCTTTTGTTACAAATGATTAAATCTGACCTTCCCAAGTACTTGCCAGCTTTCACCACCCAATCTGTGTTAATTTTAATGTTGCAGAACAGTAGTCATAGCCTAGATTGCCAATTACCGGAGTCAAATTTGTTATTGATTTGTCCGAGGTATGTGTTTTGCCTGGTGCTTGCCTATGATGCTTTCTTAATGACAGGATTACAACAAGGTTGCATATATACTTACGTTTTCATTTTGCATTGGTTGGTTCTTCCTTCTGTGTTGTGTGAAGGAACGTCGTAAGGAAGCTGAACGTATTGCTCGAGAACGAGAGGAGCTGAGAAGGCAGCAGCAGCAGCTTCGTTATGAACAAGAAAAGAGGAATTCTTTGAAACGCCCACGTGATGTAGATCATAGGTAGTCGCTTGCTTTCTTCAACAGTTCCTTGCTGTATTACTTCATTCAAGCTAAGACTAACAGGAGAATTAGAAAGTACAAGTGCCCCTCACTGGAGTAAAAAGTCGTGATCAACAGGGATGGGAACGATTGCAGTCTCGGGTTGGACTCCATGCATTGTCAAGGGAGAAGAGTCTGCTCTTCCTTCCCTACTTACCTTCCTAATGCCAAATGTTTTTCCATTATGGCTGGAAATACATGGGAGGTTTCAGTCATGCTTCCCAAACCCAGGCCCATTTTGAAAATTCTTATAGGATAGTGTACAGAAATGGAAGTCATAAACTTGGGAAGACTAAAAATAGATTCTGTGGTGTGTTTCCGTTCATGGTTCTTAATAGACTTCAAAATATAATATAGTCATTTAATTTTCTGAATATAAATGCTATGGGATTTAGTTGATTGTGCTGAGGAATAAGTGGAATAAATGAAATATGGTTGGGTCTTAACCTCTCTAAGCTTTCCAAAATTAAGTGCAACAGAAAAGGTTGTGTACTGCTGGTTAGAATTTTATTATAAAATGGTATCAAGTATTTTATCTTATTTGTCTTTTCCATTTAATAATTTTAAAACAAATAATTTTTTAGCTGTCTTGTGAAATTCCTGTAACACTTATATGACTTAACATAATTTAATAATTTTTTGCTAGCTTGTTCTCATAACAGAATGCTTTGTCTTGAGTTTATTAGTGCTCTGTATTCACAGTTCCTAGCATGTGGTATGTATGACTCCAAGTAAATGTTATTTGATTGCTGTAAAACTAATTTATATAAATGAGCAAATATTTCTCTTCAAGGCGAGATGATCCTTACTGGAGCGAGAATAAAAAGTTGTCTCTAGATACAGATGCACGATTTGGCCATGGCTCTGACTACTCTCGCCAACAGAATAGATTTAATGATTTTGATCACCGAGAGCGGGGCAGGTTTCCTGAGAGTTCATCGATACCGTCTTCATCTTTTGAAAGGTAAATAGATGTGTTGAAAATTGTTGTATTTGGTATATGAGCCTTGCCAGCGATAAGTTTGGTTCTCTATTAAAATCTTAATTGAGAAGTACAGGTTATAACTGTGTGTTGAGAACAAATCATGTTTGGTTTTTGGTTTTGTTAATGGGAATGTGACAGTATTCAGAATTAGTTTAATAGGCCACCATAACAAGGTCGAATAGTTCGGCTTTATCTTCTTTATCTTAAAAACTAATTGGGAGTACTGTTAGCTTTGGATGTGCCTCAGTTGTGAAGAACAGTAAAGAGCACTTCAGGCTGGTATGACTCGAGTGTTTGATGTAATTCCCCTTGGATACCAAAAAACCAGCATCCGTGCCAGACATTTAGCTCAGTTTAAATGTAAGTACGTCTCAGGACCTGTGTTCTTTGTTTTGGTAATAGGCGAGAACGTTTTGTTGGTCAAAGTGAAGGGAAAAAAACACGTCCTACTACACGAAGAGAAGATCCAGGTTTTGAAAGGTACCCCAAAAATTTCAGTGATTCCAGAAGAAATGAGCCTCCACCGCCAAGAAACGAACTTAGAGAAACAGACAGGCGAGAAGTGAGAGGGGAACGAGACGAGAGGAGAACGGTGATCATTCACGACAGGCCTGATATCACTCACCCTAGACATCCTCGAGACGGAGGGCCCAATCCATCTAGACCAACCTCCTGGAAAAGCGAAGGAGGCATGTCCACTGATAAGCGGGAAACAAGGTATTTATGAAGTTTCTAATGCCTGGCTGATGGTGGTATATGATGCATTTGGGTTTTTAAAAAAGTTGTAGTAGAGTGTTGATTGTGTTTCTGTGTTTCGTTTAACAGAGTTGAAAGGCCAGAACGATCTGGGAGAGAAGTATCAGGGCACAGTGTGAGAGGGGCTCCGCCTGGGAATCGCAGTAATGCTTCAGGCTATGGAAACAGAGAGGGAGACAGGGGAGTAATCGCAGACCGGGGAAGTGGAGCACAGGTAAATGCGTATTAAGGTTTATTGTCAACTCTTCAGAAAGAAATTTAGAGGACTTCTGAGACATGTCATATCCATCGCATCATTTTGGTGTGGCCTACCTAATTTAGTTAGATTAGAATGCTTGGGAGACTAGCTTCTTATAAAAGATCTTAATGCTTCTTGTATTTTACAGTCAGTAGTTGAACATATAGCCCAGAGAAGTAGGATACGAGCCCTGAAATTGCCCCCCCCCCAGTTTTATTGAGATATAATAGACGTACAGCAGGCACTGTTCAGGTAAGTTTAAGGTGTACAACATAATGATCTGACTGGAATACATCATGAATGGATGACAGCCCTGAAATTCTAATTCTGTTTTTACTAACTCTCTGCTGAAATTTGGGAATTGTCTTTGGTAGATGAGCCTTCCCAATGATGAGTTTGATTTTATTTCTTTCTTAAGAAATTGAGGATTTCAAATCAGATGGAAAATACTTGGTCCCTACTGTGTTTCCCTTTCACTTTTTCCTTTAAAAAAAAATTACTCTCCCTTTTCTCTTTCATTAAGTAGCTTAAAGTGTAGACTGAAATAAAACTTTTGTCTCTTTTTTGTTCTTTCATCTCTAAAGGTAGGCAAGCGGAATATTTTATATTTTTTAATTGCTTTTTACTCCCGTGACAGTTCATTGACTTGAATATTTTGTAAGTTAATGAACCTGGGCAGAGGACATCTCTTAGCAATTCAAATGAACAAAAACCTTTTAACTGTTTTTAAAGCATTCTGTTGGTGAAATACTGGCATATGCAGAGATAGCAGCAGAGATAGAATACTCTTTAAATTAACACACAGAAAAGAATTCTGAAGTGTGTGTGTGTATCCATCCTTCAACCTGCATTATACTCCAATATTCTCTTTTGCATTTGAATACGTATTAGGTTTTGAGCAACATTTTTTACCAGAAAATGTTTGAATTTCCTGGCATGCTGCTTAATACCACTATATGCTTTCCATTTCATGCAGAGCACTGTGGAACAGATTTGGGCCTGCTGGCATTTATAAGTGTTAATGTTTCTAATAAGTAGAAATGTTCAGTATATCAGCTCACTGAGCTATTTACTCTGAATAGAACTTCTAAGACTTGGTACATAATCCAGGTATATCACCTCATTTAAAGTAAAATTCAAGGCAGTCTCATAGACTAGCCCCCTGCATTCAGATACCCTTTTATAAAATGTGTCCTGAGGAGGAGAGCCTGTCCATCCCCTGGCAATTTGGTTTTCGTGATGTTGGTCTGTAAGGTGTTCTGATGGTAGTGTATCTCTGTAGTTCCCTTTCAGCTTTATTTTCTGCAGTCTAAATATCATAACTTTTGACTCTTTTTTCCCTCAAATCTTCTTGCTTTTGTTTCTTTATGTTCACTACTCTTTTTTTTTCTTTCACAGTCATGGATGTAAGACCTTGTAAGAGCGTAGCACTAGCTAGTACTGTGTACAGTAGGATGAGAGCTCCTGTTCCTCTGCGCTGTTTGCATGTTGATGATATATACTCCACCCTGATTTGTCTTCAGGGCTTGACCTCCCTGTACGTCTTCTTCATATAGGTCCAGGCGTTATACATAGACTCAAGGGTCAGGAAGTACATGGGTGCTAGAAGGTATAGCAGTAACAGTGCCGAAGCATTTCCCTCGTACCCTGCCCTGAAGCCTGAGTAATTTCTCACTTCAAAATAGATGGAAACTGTCTTCATATTATTCATTCTGTCATCTTCTCAGGCATCTTATTAATTTGCTTCTGACATTAAAAGTACACCAGCGTTAAGTAAATTGGCCTGAGGCTGAGGCTGTCCTGACTTTTCTCTTAATGTGTTATTCTTTAGCACTATCCTGAAGAACGACATGTGGTTGAACGCCATGGACGGGACACAAGTGGACCAAGGAAAGAATGGCATGGTCCACCTTCTCAAGGGCCTGGCTATCATGATGCGAGGCGAATGGGTGATGGCCGGACAGGAGCAGGCATGATAACCCAGCACACAAGGTAAGTAGTTAATCATTTAAGACTTTTCTGCCAGCATGTGACCAAACCTTTATCTTTTCCTTAAAGGTCATTGTAGTTTATGAGAGATTGAATTGCAACTAGTAACAAACCTTGGTCTGCCCAGATATTTCCACATATTGACTAAAAATCTCTAGGAGATTATATGCAGGGCAGCTGATGTTAATTTGTTAGTTAATATTCCTCATTGTAAGTTAGTTGATTGGCATTCTGGCATCCTGATCTGGATATATACAGGCATGTATGTCAGAATCCAGTTGGTAATAGATAGTAATTTCATGTTGGAACCATATTCTTGCTCAGTGTCTATCATTCCTAAAATTCCTAGAAAGGGAGAAGAAACTGAAAGGATGTTCTGTTTTCTCCCATTTCAAATAACTCTAGCAGCATTTTTGGATATTTATGCCAAAGCCTGTTCACAGGCTAAGAGACGAGCTTTATTTTCTCTTCACACCAACATCCATTGTGGCTGTTCAGCTGGCAAGTCTTTGGCCTCTCTCTCCCCCATGATCTTTCTTTCCCTTTCCTCTGTCTTAGAAGAGACAGTGGCTTGGCTCCATGACCCGAGTAACCATTCCATTGGTTGCTTGTACCGTCACACTCAAGTGTTTATTATACTTGTGCCTGCACAGCCTCATCACTCTTTCTGTCCTTGGTTTTTGAAGGTCACCAATGCCTTTTTTCTTGATAAATTCAGATTCCTTTAATTTTTTAGTTCTCAGACTCCTTTGTGGTTAAGCACTGTTGCTTTTGCTTTTTTGAAACATTCCTCTGTTTTCTAATGTACCGTAATATTCTTTGTATCTTTTTGATTTACTTTGTTGGCTCCTTTAAATGGTTGGATTTTAGACACTATTTATTTTTAGCTCTATTTTGTGATCTCCATGCAGTATGTTGCGAGCTCCATGTAAATGCCTAGACGTCTCCATAAAGTCAAGGTCACAGGCAAACTCATTCCTCTCCTATTTCAAACCTTTATGTTTCAGTTGTCTCCAGTTTCTTCTAATGTGCCAGTGCCACCGTGCCTCTCATTCACCCAGACTGGGAAAACATGGGCCTCATCTTTATCTCTCTTCATTCCTAGCATAAATTTCTAAATATAGTTCAGTTTAAAAAAATATATTTGTAATAGCTTTACCCTCTCTCTCATTTCAGCTTTTATCTGATCTTCCCCAGTTAGTCTTTTGCATCCTTTATTATTCACAGTATTTCTAAATTTAACTGTTGAGACTGTCTTCTTACACCATTTACTTGCTCCAAAACTATAGACAGCTTTTCTAGGTTACAGGATCTAATCCAGATTCCTCAGTCTGGCATCCAAACTTTTTCATAATCTGGTTTTATTCTACTAAAACCATTTCCCCATGAGATTTTTCTCTCTCAAATTTGTTACAGGGGCTTGGGGTGGATCTTTTTACCTGTATCATTCAATTGTATCTACTACACTGCATTATACGTATAAAAGAAGTTAACAGAAACATTTCTTGAGTGATGTCCTCTAGCTCAGAGGTTCAAGTTCCTAACGTGATGCTTATGCTGTAGATCTGGGGACCACAGTTTGAGAACCACTGCTCCAGTCCGTTCATGCACTGACCGTTAAGTCGCTTACAGAGGGAGAGACTGCCCAAGTTGAAATCCTCACTCTACCATTTATTATCAGATCACCATTGTGATCTTGGGCAAATTACTTAACTTCCAAATCTGTTTTTTCATCAGTAAAATCAGGTTAGTGATGGTACATACCTCACAGGACTGTTGAAAGGAGTAAATTAATGTGGGTAAAGTACAAAGAACAGTGTCTGGTAAATGATAATTTTGTAGGTGTTAGCTGTAATTATTTGTTCTTCTGTTCTCTGACTTTTTTTTCTTTTAAACCTTTTTCAGTAATGCATCCCCAATTAATAGAATTGTACAAATCAGTGGCAATTCCATGCCAAGAGGAAGTGGCTCTGGATTTAAGCCATTTAAGGGTGGACCTCCACGAAGATTTTGAACATTAGCTCTCTGCCATGGTTTCAAGATAATTTATTGAAGTCTGTAAACTTTACTTGACTGACTACTTATGAAGAGGACCTCTGACTTGCTTGAGAGTTCTGTCAGACTTTTCTTTTTTTTCTCATTTTTTAAAATTTAACATGATTGCTTTTCTCAATTTTGGAGAAGATGTTTAAATAGTTCTGTTGTAACTTTTAATAGTTTGTGTATCATTCAACTTTTTTTCTTGCAGCACCAAGACACATTTGAAAAGATAGGAATCAAAACCATTTTGTTTAACGCTGTGTGAATATAAAGAGTAGTTTGCAGGTGTGTGGTAGTAGTTTAATTTGCAGCATTAGCTCTGTGGTGTCAGGCTCTAGAGTTACTTCTTGTCACCAAGCATTTTCGGCCTCCATTTTGAAGGCTTAAACAGTCTGCTGTTTAATTTTTAGAGAATAAGATTGTTCCTTGCATTTCTGAGTATTATGTAACCTATTTTTGCAGAAGGTACTGTTACATTAAGTGCATCTGTGTATCCTGGTTTTAAAAAATGTACTCTTTTTTGAAATAAACCTTCATATTCTGTATAGTTGCTAAAGCGTTGAGAACCTTTTTAATTGTAAAATCAGAACCAATTCTCAGTTTAGTGTAGCAGCACACTTGTTCAGGTTTGCATGGTATGAAACCAAATAGATAAATGAAACCTTGGCCATGAGGTCTGTATCACTGAGGTTTTTAGACTGAGTTGTGCAGGTAAGTGCACTTTTAGGTAATCTGCACTGTTTGATGGATAAATTCCATCTCTGGGAATTGTGTGGGTATTAATGTTTCCATGTTCCCAACTATGTTGAGAAGTGGAAAAAAACCCAGGTTCCAGATTGGTGAATCAGTTGGGTTTTGTAAATATTTGTATGTGGGAAGGCATTGTTGTCTCTTTGTGAAAATAAAAATCCACACTTGGAAGTGTATGTGTCTTTGTTTCCAGCTTTTTAGGTGTAAGTTCTCCAGCCCTTTCTGGAGTTAAACCCAAAGTAATTGACTAGGTTTAGAGCTTTAAAGGAAATTAGCCTTAACTTTAACTCTTCACCTCAGTAGCTGGGCAGCACACTCTGTTCAAGTGTTGGAGACTTAACCGCTAATCTTGTGACTTTTTTTTTTTTAAAGGCATCTTTTCCAGGAAAGCCCTTCAAGGTAAATTCTAAATACCACCACTTAAAGCCTCCCCTATTCCTTCACATAAATCAGTGATGAGTAACCCAGATGGTCTAGATTCTTGGAAAACTTAGCAGTCTGTATGCTCATACGAAGTAAATGATGGGTACAAGGGATTGCTCTGAGGTCATCTTTTGATTTGAAGAGTCTTTATCAAAGTTCTTGTAAATGTCCCTGGGTGGATACAACTGTGCCTGTAAGATGGCTCAGACTTCTGAGTGCTGTGGGCAGTTAGGGTACCCTGGTCTTTGACTCTTTGGGGAGCTGGCACTTTTTGTGTTGATCTCGATTTCATACCCTTTTCTGCCATTTCTAGTCCTAACTGTGGGAGCAGGTCGTGTGTGTGTGTTTGGGAGTCTGCTTCTTCACTTCCTCATTCCCCACCTCTCCCTCGCCCTGCACTTTATGGAATGGCACAGTAGAAACCTCAGTTTGTGTTGGAGTGAACTAACTTCTGCTCTTCCTCTTTCTGACTTTGGGTCATTATGTCACTTCTCGCCTGTTTTCCTTATTTGTAGAGTGGAGCTCTGCTTATTTACCACAAGGGATTACACAGTTGCTAATATTTGCTATGACTTAATGTGCTAAGCATTTTGAGTGCATTTGCTTGCCTAATACTCAGAGAATCCTACTGGCTATAAGTAACAATTAACTGTCCTACCCATTTTTCAGATGGGGATCTGAGAAGTAACCTCTTAAAAAGTTAGATGTTGGATTTGTTCTAATCTTTTCTACACCTACATTGAAGGGTACAACAGTCCAAAGACTAGTATGTAGTTATTTTTTCTTCAGGTTGCCATAGTCTAGCATTTTCAAGTTGAAAAAACCTGACAAAACCACCTTCTGAAATTTTGGCCTTGAGGTTGGGAGTAGCCCTCAAGGTTCAGGGGTACCACTTAGTAGAGGTCTGGCTGGCTAAGGATCAGAAGTGAAAACCAGTTTAAGAGATTTTGTAAAGGAAGCTGGATTCCTCAAAACCAAGAGAAAGGAGAAAATTTGCTGTTCTCCATATACTTGGTGAGCAATCAAAACATGTTTCACCAAAATGGAGGTTTCAGTAATTTAGGAGTAATAGCTTATAGTGGTTCAAGAAAGAGCCAGTCCTAGTAAGAGACTATACACGCCAAAAATAATTGTAAAAGAAAAATAAAAGCTTCAGAAATGCATAGAAAAATTTAGAAACCTTTCTGCCTATATTTGTATTCCTTGGCTATATTGTCACTTAACTCAGTTCCTCCACACTTAAGCCAGTTCCAACAATTAAATACTTACTGAATCCTTATTGTAAAAATGTCAAGTTACTTTTGCATTCTTTGTTTAAAAACTTCATCCAGTTCAGCTCCTTATCTACAGATGAATCTTTTGCAGTACCTCCAATAGTGCTTAATTAGCATTCCTCTCAAGCATGGCAAATTTAACATGTTCCATTACCGCCTATAAACTAATCCTCACAAACATTTAGTCACTATCTTTGAAGTCAGTAAAGCTGCCATACATAAAGTTCTCTTTCCTACATCACTTAAACTGCATCAGCCAACAAATACTGCTTATTTTTACCTAAAAGAAACTGTTTCCTGAAATCCTTAAGTGCTTCCTGCAAAATAAGCTTCTTTCTCTCTCTATAACATTTAGCTCTTCCAACCAGGCTTAACAGGTTCCATACAGTTGATTTTCACCTATGTATTATGTACCAGTTACCTTTATCTTATGTCTACAGCACCACACCTCTTTTCTCTCAAATACCACTTCATATCCCTTGGAATAAATCCAAACTCTTTGGAGGTACACTGTTTCTCTCACCTCATTTCTTTAACTACTTTCCTTGCTCACTTGTCACTTGCCTCTTCCTGTTTCCTAAATACAGCATCCCATGTCCAGCCTTTTGCACTTGATTCCTTGATCTGGGATGCCCTTCCTCTAGATATCCACATATCATACTTCAAGTCTGCATGAAAATGTCATTTTCTCAGTGATGCCTTCCTTGATATTTAAAACTGCCACACTCTTACCCCACCCTTGGTATTCCCCTTCCACCTTACGCATCTGATATTTATCATCTGTCTCTTCCAACTTGGATGTAAGCTCCGGGAGGGCAACAATATTTGTTTTGTTTAATTTTTCTTTCACTACCGTATCTGAGCACCTGGCACTTAGTAGCTACTCAATAAATAGTTGTTGAATGAATAACTGTGGAGAAGTCACAATTTTTGTAGAAGAGGCTTAGGGGGCAGCAGTTTGGTTAGAGTAGGGGGTAGGGTAGGAATGTGGGCTTTGTCTTGAGAGTATCTGGTGAAAATTGAGGTAAGGGCTTGAGGAGGGCCAAAAGCCTCTCCTGAGCTACCCCTTGGTGTAGCTACCAGTCAGAAATGGGACTGTATACACAGGCTGCCTAGACCATCGGACTTAACCCAAGGGGCTTATGCTCCCTGAGAGGAGATGCCTGCCTTCAGCATGAGTATTAGCCATGAAGTTGTCTTTGCTCAAGTTCCGTGCTCACTGAATCATACATTTGCTTCCCACTTGGATTTGCCAGCAAGGTTGGGAAACAAGAGTATGAACTCTGCTCATTAGGTAGATTTTTATTGGTTTGTTAGAGACTGCCTAAGCACATCAAAACCTCAAGCAATAACCGGTCATTTGGATAGAGATGGCGGTTCTTTAAAGTTTCTAGTGCTATCCACCAACATATAGTAACTAATTAATTTACTCATCATATGCTGCCAAGCATTTGGGAGAGAGAGTGGAGGGGAGACAGGTCAGATACCATGACAAGTAAGATATATGGTGCATTCCTTAAGTATATGGTAGTACATAAGGCTAAAAACTAAAAAATTATGATTCTATAAAATAAGGAAGAGTCTTAAAATATCCTAATTTGCATAAAATTATGTCACCTATAAGCTTTTTAAATGACTTTATTCCCCAGATGCTCTGCCATCCTTGGTCCCTCCTGTTCCTAGCTCACTGGCCTCAGGGAAGAGCCTGACTGGTTCTTTGCCCTGTGTATATCTCACTACCACTGAACCACTCTCATAATGCAAATTTAGGTGAGACTGTACTACAGGGAAGGCCCTTTTTTCCTGGGACAACCTGCAGGGTTGTCCAGTCTAAAGCCTTTGGAATTAGGAGTTCAAGTGCCATTTACTAGATGGGTACAATTATGGGCAATTTATCTAAGTCCAGGATGCTATGATCAACTTGGCTTACCTTGCTGGGCTGTTGTAATGATTTAAATAGGGAAAATATTTATGGAATCCTGAACTAATTTTCATTATTTCTCTTGTTCTAGCAAAGTCATATTATGCTCTCTGATTATAAAACAAAAGAGAAGCACTTGATTTGTAAATGTTGGTTTAACAGAGAGCTGAACTGGTACAGCTGCTGCTGACAAAACCTTAGGTCTAATTGGGTGACATAAGGCAGTGATTCTTAAGCCTGTGCCCTATTCCAAGATATTCAGGGTGGGACCTAGGCATATTTTTCTGCAAAAGTTCTAGAGGATTTGTATGTGCAGCCAGGGTTGAAAAATCCCACTATGGAGATACAGCTCAGAGTAGGTAAGAACAAATGCTCTTTGAAGATCAGCTATGGTTTTATGAGTAGTAGGGTTTTCCTCCTGACTGCTCCAACACATCATTTTACTTTTACAAACACCATCTCTTGTCAGTGGGTGGGATGTTCTGATTAAAGTAACTTTATAGTTAACTGGTGAATAGCAACTTGATATGATTGAATTGCTCTGGGTAGGGCAAGAGGGAACTTCTGCATCAGTTTTAGAAACTTGTGTCCAAGGCTTTCAGAACTGTCTTGGTTGAGCTATAAAATATTAATACTATGTATTATTTAGATCAGGACACTTTTCATTCTATTAACTGGAGAGTCACCTTTAAAAAAGGTTATAGACAGATACCAAGATTAATAGACTAGATCCAGAGTTAGAAGTCTTGGAGTCTGGTTCTTATCCTACCAGCTGGAGCATATAATTTAACCTTTATGGACCCCAATTACTTTATCCACAGATTTATGGCCTTTATCATTACTGTGTAACTTCTGGTATGATAAAAATTCAAAATGTAGGCAACTCTGGTCATTCTAAGTAATCATAGGAAACTAAAGGGAAAAAATCTTGTCACATAATGAGGTAACTAATATTTCAAGCTTACTATGTGTTAGGTGTGTTAAATTATGAGTTCAGTTGTCATCACAGAAGTTAGTATTTACTGAGCACTTTTCTTGTACTAGGCATTGTATTAGGTAATTTACATGCATTGACTCATTCTCACAACAGGCTTATGATTTAGGTATAGGTACTATTACTATTCCCATTTTAATGTGTGGGAACTAAGGAACATTTTGTCCCAGATTATAAAGGTAGCAGGTGATATGACCAGTGACTTCTGTAATATATTTGACACCACAAAGCAAATAATTTCTAAACGCCTCCTCTATATGACAAAATTATTTTCTGTTATAAGCATTTCCTTGATTTGTTCCCTAGTTTTAAAGTACTGATTAAAAATGAATTTTCATTGTAAAAGATATTATAATTCAGTAATATATTTTTTGCATGTACTAAAATTTACACTTAACAGCAAAAAATTACATTTTATAATTCCCACTCTGTTTAACTATTTTAAAATTGTAAACATAAAAACTCCAATTGAGCATAGTGACAGAAATGAGGTAACTCAAGGTCTAGTTTTCAGTATATAGGTCTTACATGTGTTTTGTTAAATCTATAGTATGTTTGATTGTAAATGGAATTTTGTAAATTTCAATTTTTAATCATTTGTTGCAAGTATATAGAAATACAATTTTTAAATTTTTGAAGTAAAATTTACAAATAATATGCACACATTTTAAGTGTACAGTTTAATGAGTCTTGACAAGTGTGCACACCCAAGTAACCACTACCAGGATCAAGATGCAGAATATTTTCATCACTAAAGGTTTTCCTTGTGCCCTTTCCTGGTCATCACAATTCACATCTTTGGCCCTAGGCAACCATTTATCTGCTTTCTATCACTAGAGATTTTATTTCCTAGAGTTTCAGATAAACAATCATACAATAATGTCTTTTTTTAATCTGACTCCTCTTGTTCAGTATAATGTTTCTGCAGTTCAGCCATGTTGCTTTGTATATCAGTAGTTCGTTCTTTTTGTTGCTGTATAGTATTGCACAGTATGGGTGTACTACGATTTTTTATGCATTCACCTATTGATGAAAATTTGAGTTGTTGACAGTTTTTGGCTATTATGAATAAAACTGGTATGAATATTTGTGTACAAGTCTCTGCACATGTTTTCATTTCTCTTGAGTAAATAGGAGTGCTGGAACTATATGTACACATAGTAGTAGTATCTATTTTTTTATTATACATAACGCATAACTTGTTTTGTGCTTCACAGATACTGCCTTTTTTTTTTTTTTTTTCAAATTGAAGGTCTGTGGCAACCTTGCATTGAGCAAGGCTTTTGGTGCCACTTTTCCAACAGCATCTGCACACTTCGTGTCACATTTTGGTAATTCTCGCAGTATTTCAAGCTTTTTCATTATTTGTTTTGGTGATCTGTGATCAGTGGTCTTTGATGTTACTACTGTAATTGTTTTTTGTTTTGTTTAGAGTTTAGATGGTATTTTATTTATTTAAATTTTTTATTGATGTATAATTGGTTTACAATGTTGTGTTAATTTCTGGCGTACAGCATAATATTTCAATTATACATATATATATATTCCTTTTTATATTCCTTTTCATTATAGATTATTACAGGATACTGAATATAGTTCCCTGTGCTATATATAACTTTGTTGTTTATCGATTTTATATATAGTGTTTAGTATCTGCAAATTGTGAACTGCCAATTTATCCCTCTACCCACCTCTTACCCTCTTGGTAACCATAGGTTTGTTTTTTATGTCTGTGAGTCTGTTTCTGTTTTGTAAATAAATTTTTTGTTTCATTTTTAAAGATTGCACATATAAGTTAACACCATATGATATTTTTCTTTCTTGCTTACTTCACTTAGTATGACAGTCTCCAGGTCCATCCATAATGCTGCAAATGGCATTTTTTAATGACTGCATAGTAGTCCATTGTACATACATACCACAACCTCTTTTGTATTTTTTAATTAAGGTATGTACATTGTTTTTTAGACATAATGCTATTATTGCACACTTAATAGACTACAGTATAGTGTAAACATAACTTTTACATGCACTGGGAAACTAAATTCATGTGATTCACATTATTGTGATAATTGCTTTATTGTGATTGTCTGGAACTGAACCTGTAGTATCTCCAAGGTATGCCTATATTATTTTATATGCATATATAATATATATTAATTATATATATATACACATTAAGTTAGCATTACAGAAACATGTCAGAGAGTTTTCTGAAATGGTTCTACTTACATTTGCTCCACAGACTCACCAAACGTTTGTATTGTCAATCTTCTTAATTTTAGCCATTTTAGTGGATGTATAGAACTATCACATTGTGGCTTTAGTTTATATTTCCCTGCTAGCTAATGATGTTGAGCATGTTTTTATGTGCTTATTGACCACTGATAAATCTTCATTTGTGAATTATCTGTTTAAATCTTTACCCCATTTTAAATTATGCTTTGTCTTATTGAGTTATAAGAGCTTTTTGTGTATGATGGAGACGAGTCCTTTATCAGATATGTACTAGGAGTATTTTCTCCCAGTCTGTGGCCTGTCTTTTCATTTTCTTAATGGTATCTTTTGGAGAATAGTTTTTAATTTTGATGAAGTTTAATATACCAATTTTTGTTCAAGGTCATGGATATTTTTTGTTTTTTCTTAAAAATCACATATGCTTTCTGCTATATTTTCCTCTAGAACTTTTATAAAGTTTTAGCTTTTATATTTATATAAAATCTATTTCAAGTTGGTTTATGTTTGGTATGTTAGGGTTAAGGTACATTTTTTTTTTCTATATGGATATCCAGTTTTTCCAGTATAATTCACTGAAAAGACTGTCTTTTCCTAATAATAATCTTAGCACTCTTGTTAAAAAATTAATTTACCCCTTATATGTAAATCTACTTCTGGATTTTATTCTGTTTAATTGAACTATATGTCTATACTTTCACTAATACCATAGTCTTGATTTCTGTAGCTTTATAGTAAGTCTTGGAATCAGATACTGTAACTCCTGCAAATGTTGTTGTTTATATTTTTCAAAATTGTTTTGGCTAATTTCACTCCTTTGCATTTCCTTATGTTTTTAAATCAGCTTGCCAATGTCTACCAAAAAATGCTGCTGGAATTTTGAATGAAATTGTGTTGAATATAGAGAAAAATTTGGGGAGAACTGACATGTGAACACAATACTGAATTTTCCATCCTATAATTAGTATATTTTTCATTTAGGAGGCCTTCTTTAGTATCTCTCAACAGTGTGTTACAATTTTTATTGTATAGGTCTTACACATTTTTTGATAAATTTATCACTAAGTATTTAATATTTTTAATGCTATTGTAAATGGTATTTTAAATGTTTACTTTTTGATTGTTCATTGCCAGTACATAAGAAACATAATTGATTTTTGGATATTGACCCTCATATCTTGTGACCTTACTAAATTTACTTATTAATTCTACTAGCTTTGTTGTAGATGCCTCAGGGTTTTCTGATGTACATTATCACGTCTTCTGGAAACAACAGCAGCGTTATATCTTCCTTACCAGTCTAAATGCCTTATTCCCCCTTTCCTTATTGCACTGGCTGGGGTCTCCAGTAGAGTGCTGAATAGGAGTTGTGAGGGCAGGCATTCTTGCATAGTTCTCAATTTTAGGGGGAAAGCATTCAATCTTTGACCATTAAGTGTGATGTCAGCTGTGAGTTTTTCATTTATATCTTTTATAAGGCTGGGGAAGTTCCCTGCTATGCCTAATATGCTAAGAGTTTTTATTACAAGTGGATATCAAATGCTTTTTTCTGGATCTATTGAGATAATCATATAGGTTTTCCCCTTCATTCTGCTAATTACTGATATTAAAATGTTACATCAACCTTGCATACCAAGGGAAATTCATACTTGGTTATGGAGTATGTATGTGTGTGTGGCTGGATTTCATTTACTAAAATTTTGTTAAGAATTGTTTTTTTCAAAACTGCTTTATTGACAGATAATTGATAGACCACACAATAAACCCACTTAAAAGTGTACAACTTAGTGATTTTAGTACATTCATAGATAATGTGCAACCATTACCACAGTCGATTTTAGAACATTTTTACCACCTCAAAAAGAAGCCCTGTACTCTGAGTGTCACCACCTCACTCATTCATTTCCTTCCTCTAGTCCTAAGCATCCATTCATTTACCTTCTGTCTATAGTTTTGGCAATTCTCATTTTATGTAAAGGAAATCATACAATATGTTATCTTTTGTGACTGGCATTTTTCACTTAGCATAATGTTTTTAAGCTTCAACCATGTTGTGGCATGTATCAATATTTAATTCCTTTTTATGGCTGAATAATGTTACATGTATGGCTATATCACACATGGTTTATCTATTCACAGTTGATGGACATTTGGTTTGTTTCTACCTTTTGGCTATTTGAACAATGATGTTATGAACATTCCTGAACCTGTTTTTATGTGGGCATATGTTTTCATTTCTCTTGGGTATATACCTCGTAGTGGAACTGCTCGGCCATATGGTAACTCTATGTTTTATTGCTTGAGGAACTGTCAAACTGTTTTCCAAATTGGCTGCACCATTTTATATTCCTATCAATAGTCTATGCAGGTTCTGATTTCTCCATTTTCTTACAGTATTTACTATCTGTCTTTTTTATTCTAGCCAATCTAGTGGGTGTGAAATGGTATCTCATTGTGGTTTTGGTTTGCATTTCCCTGATGACTGTTAATGCTGCGCATCTTTTTCTGTGCCTGTAGACCATTAGTTTATATTCCTTGGAGAAATGTCTATTCAGACCTTTTGCCATTTTTTAAAATTGTTATTTGCCTTTTGTTACTGAGTTGTGAGAATTCTTTATGTATTTTAGGTAGGAGTCCTTTATCAGATATATTACCTCCCATTCTATGGGTTGTTTCACTTTATTATTCTATGAAACACAAAAGTTTTTAATTGTGATCAAGTACAATCTGTTCCTTTTTCTTGGTGCTTGTGCTTTTGGTGTCATTTCTAAGGATTCATTGCCAAACCAGAAGTCATGAAGATTTACTACTGTATTTTCTCCTAAGAGTTTTATAGTTTTAGCTCTTAGATTTAGATTTTTCAGTATGATTTTTTGATATGGTATGAAGGGTCAAATTTCCGTCTTTTGCATGTGTATGATCAATTGTCCCAACACCATTTGTTGAAAAGATAACCCGTTCCCCACTGAACACAGATCTAAAATTTTGAGGTCTCTAACATTAACTTGAAGTTGTAAGGTGTGTTAAGTCTAAGTTATATTTTTCATGACAATAATACCTTGGTGTATTTCTTGGGTCATGATGGTAGGTTCTGCAGTTATATTACTGAAAGGAATGAACTGATAGTTCAGTAAGGCATATGTACATGTTAGTGGTATTTGTAACCAAGGGGCAGGGGTAGTTGTGGCAGCCATGGTTGGAGATGCAAGGTGAAAAGTGACAAGTCAGAGAGGGGGGAGAATGTTGTGGGGAGTGGGAGGTCCCCTGGGGTGGACTCATGAAGTAGTTGCCTCCTGAGGAAAGTAATAATTTTCATCATTTTTAGAATGATACAGATAGTAGTAAGGTCTAGAGGATTTCCTATCAGGTATGGGAGTATAAGGGTGTATATTTTGACAGAAAGCAAAGAGTATTCTAGGATCATGGGTGACATAAACTGTGAGCTCAGGAAACAACAGAATCCTTAATAGCAAAAGAGGAAAAGCAATGAATGACCTGTGTCTAATTTGTCAGTTAGGAGAGGCCACCCATGGGCATCACTTGGGCAGTTGTCTCAGTGTTTGGGGTGCAGTCATCTCCAGTGGTGAGATCTTAGGAGAGATGGTGTCTGAGGCGATGTTATCTACAGTGGTGAACTTCTGGGCCACAGCATTGGCATCTGGGATATGAGACTGGTGTATCCTTCCTAAGTGGATGCTCACTCAGATTGATATGGATCATTATTTTGTGACTGTATGGTATTGTAACAAGACTGAGCTGCCTATGGAATCTGAAGGCAATGTTGGGCCTGGGAGCTTGAATTGCAAATACCTTTTAAGTCAAGACGTTTTGTGGGTGTACAACTAGCAAAAGTGATGCTGGCATCCATGATACTGCCATAATTGGGCCAAAGTGCCAGAACCCAACTGGCACAGTTAAACCCCAACTAGGAGTGGCCAAGTGTAAAAACTCCCAACAGTTCAAGATTTTCTCCAGATGAGTGATGAGACAGGTTCTGCAGCAAATAGCTTTAAATTTTAAATCTTATGGACTGATCTAGGTACATGCTGTTAATAGAGTATCAGGTTGTTTGCCATTCAGAATATCCATGGCTAAGGTTGTTTGAGTTCCAGCATTAAGCTGTGGGTGGGTCCTCCAACTTGGCCAGTTATTATAGGCCTTTTGTTCTCTGTGTTGGTCTGACTGTTGGCAGGCAAGCTGGCAGGGCCTTTGGGCTGCAGAGCTTGCATTAGTCACACTCGGTGATATGCAGGCCTCAACATTTGCTGTGTTTGGTTGAAACAATGACTTACTTGGAGGATTTAGGCCTCTAGACTGCAAACCAACAAAAGCACACAGACCAGAAGTAACAAGCGCAATAGCCAATGGAATGGTGCACAGCTGCACTTGGCAGCCTGCTGTTGCCGGATGTGGATTCTCTTTTGGCACGTATTATTACCAACAAGGGGCTTGTTTGGTTTCATCATAATGGGATGTTGTGTTGATTTTATTATTATCTCTGAATGTGATTTTCATTTTCTAAGTGGGATTTTCTATTTCCCTTCTTGGTAATACACACTATCTGTGGAAATGTCTCTGGACAACTAATTTTTATTGCCCTGAAGGGACTGGAGCAAGAACTCAGAATTACCCACCCCTTTATAATCTGAATATTGAGGAAGAGTTCAGGTAGTGGAAGTTCAGGCCCAAAAGGGTTCCCTATCAGATGTGCAGGTTCCTAGCTTGACAATCTATAGTTAATGGGTCCAAGACAACTGTGCATCCTGGATCTAGCCTCCTGCCCTTATGGGGTTGGGGCAGGACTGAAAATCCACAAAGGTACAGGGAGACACTATTAAAAGGCGTCACATATAATGAGGCACATGTACACAGAGGCAAGACATACCCTCTAAAGATAGGAAAAAGGATGGAAAGTGGTTTTAAGTTGGTGTAAGGTGTGAATTATCCAAGGAGATTTAAATTAAGAGAGATTAAGGCCTGGGGCAAGATAAAGACCCATTTAGGGGTTTATTTGTAGGCTAGAGTAAAAATAAGTTATTTGAATAGATCATTATGTCTCTCATTAAATTGGCTGTTTGGGAAGATAAAAGTTCAGCTGAATGCCTCTTCCAAGAGCCCAGAAGTGTATATTTTGAGAAGTGAAATGTGTGCCTTGGTGACTATTGGTAATGCCTGGAACTTTGAAGGGGATAATGAGTGTCTGGTGAGGCCTTGTATTATGGCCTTAGTATATGTAGATGCATGTATGACTTTGATTTGTTTCTTGGATATCTGTGAGGCAAGAGGTTCTGAGTTCGTCACTTTGAGGAGAAGAGATAACTCTTAGGCAACAGCTCAAAAGTTTATAAAAATGTGCAGATGGGGCAATTTGCCGACCAGGGCACTTAGTGTTAAGATGACTGCCTGAAGTTTGGCCAATTTCACTAACCCCTTTGTCCCATCTTTTATCAGGGACATCTCGGTTAAGGGATGAAAGCAGCAACACTGCACTGAGATCCCTCATTTATGATGGTGGCAATCCCCTCTGTACACTCTGTGAGCTCCCATTGCTGTTCACTCAGTTAATCCCAAGTGGCTCCCCAAGTGGCCAAGGGGTCTGGAGAGGGAGTGACATCTAGTAAGGGACTGACAGCAAACTCCATTTTCCCTTCAGGTGGAATATGCCAGTGGGCCCTGCATCAAGGAGTACTCAGGAGTAGTGCCAAGCTTGTGAGGTGCTGCTTCCATGGGTCAATGCATAACAGGCAGCTGGATATTAAGGGTCACAGGCTCAGGGTCTGTGAGATCCTCTGTTTCCAGGATATCCCTGTAAGTGACCAGCAATTTCTGCTCTAATAGTATATAGCATGAAGCTGAGAAGGGTAGTTTTTGCATTACAAGCCTATGGGCAATTTTTGGCCATAATAGGTGATTCAGAGACTCCAGGAGGCCTGAGGGGAGTTGTCAAGCCTCTACAGCAAAGGAATCTTCAAAAGCAATGGAGGAAGTGCCTTTTGATTTCTAGTTTAGACAGATTCTAGAGCCTTTTGTTGAAGGGAGCTGCTTTATAAGCAGGGACATCAGTGAGATTAAGTAAAACTTGTAAATGAGGAATATGTTGTCTTCAGAACCCAAAAGGACTAAAAGATGTTGGACTTTTATGTCCTTAGGCAATGTGTCAAATGAATCTCCAGAAAGGAGGATGTCATCAATGCAATGTAGTATCAATGCTCCTAGAGAAAGATGAATGCAGTTGAGATACTGTCTGCAAAGACTGTGTGTGATGGCAAGGGTGTTGAGGGACCTAGTAAAGGTGTATTATGTCCCATAAAAGGTGAAGGTGGGCTGTGGTTGAGAAGCTGTGTAAATAGGCACCAAATAGAACATACTAGCCAAATCTATAATAGCTAAATATAGACCAGTCTCTGATGGGCTGGCATTAGTGATGTCAGTGATACTGGGTATTGTGTATGAAGGCCCTAATGGATAGGACCACAAGAACTAAGACTGCAGCAAACCACTGTGAGGCATCATCATCTTTCTAGGTTTAAGAACATGCAAAAGTGGGCTGTCAAATGGAGAATCAGTGGGAATAATTACCTGCTCATTAATTATGTCTTTTATAATAAGTTTCTATCCCTGGAGGCCGTGTTTTAACCCTCATTGGGCTGTATTAACTACTTTAACCAGGGGTGTGTGGGGTCTCATTTTGTCCAGCCAATCTGTAAGTGCCAAAGACTCAAAGTGAACATCTGTGCTCACTTTGGAACATTTTAGGGCACTGCATATTCTAGCTACGGGAAATTTAGGCAAGGCTAAATTTTAAGTGAGGCATACCTGTTTTCCTTCTATTTTACATTTAGTTACTCTCCTAAGATTATTGGGGTACCATGTTCAAATTTAGTGTGATCCCAGATATAACAAATTTGAACCCCACTGTTAAGTCCATGAAGCTTTACCAGTTCGTGCATTTCAGTACATGTGAAAGTTAATTGAGAACCTGTATGTTATAGAGGCACAACGGCTAATGAGCGCTATTTTTATCTTTTTGTTATAAAATTTTTTTAAGTAAATTTTGGATTTCCAGTTGGCTCAAATTATGGACATTTGTTTCAGTCTAATAATGTGTGTGTGTTTGGGTGTGTATTCATTTATTTTATTATAGCTTCTCCTGTATGCAGACTCCTTTCTTTTCCTTACTCCTTTCCTTTATTCCTGTTTCCTTTCATTTCCTTCCTTCCTTCCTCTTTCTCCGTCACTCCTCTCCCTCTCCCCTCTCTTTCCTTATCTCTTTCCCTCTCCCTCCCTCCCCACCCTCCTCCTCTTTCTTCTCTTCTTCCCTCCCTCCCTTCCATTTTTTGTCACTGAATATACTGGAGGAGGTCCTTTAGCCTGCTCATATTGATATACTTTTTTTCTCTTGAGAGTCTCCAATTAGAATTGCTAGGGTTAGGGACCTCCCTCATGGCAAGTGATTGTATGGTTTAAGGGCCCTGGGCTTAAGTCTGGTTTGAACTAATCCCTTTGCTGTGCCTCAGGGGTACCATGGTATTTTCTCTGGAACTCTGAGAATTATTAGGCTTTTCGTTGCAATGCAACAGAAGAGTGCTGGTCCCACAGCCCAAAGGCTGAAAGATGGAAACAACTCTGCTACACATCTGTCTTTTCCTGCATAGAGGAAGCCATAGTCTTCACTGTGCATCTCTTCCTGATGACTCGTAGTGCCAACCTTCTAGGCAGTTATGACAAAAGGAAGAGGAGGGGCATGACCTGCTCCTGGGTGGCTGTCTTTCTTTTCCCAGGGATCTGGGTTGGGACTTAGAGCTAAAAGAACCTCTCTGCCCTTGGTACAACACAGTGAGCCCCTTGTCTAAAGTATCAGTACCATGACGTGTGTTATGTGGTAGCACTTGCTAAAGCCCCAGCTCACTGTCTAGGAGTCTTGAATTATTGGGTAACCCTAGCAGGTATTCTGGTTGGGGTGGAGGGGTGCAGAGATGAGATATTCTTCCCCTATCCCCTCCTGGCCCTCCCTGGTTGCTGTAAGTTTTTCTCTTTATCACTGGTTTTCAGCAGTTTGATTATGATGTGTGCTGGTGTGTGTGTTTCCTACTTGTGGTTTGTTGAGCTGCTTGGCTCTAACTTTTTTTAAAATCAAATTGGAAAACTTTGACCATTTTTCTTCCTTTCCTTGTTCTACACAACCTACTCTTATTGTGAGACTTCATTTACATGTATTTTTTAACTTGATGTTACTTCATAGGTCTCTGAACTTGTTTATTTTTATTCATTTAATCTTTGCGTTTTTTCCATTTACCAGTCTTTTCTTCTGCAATGTCTAATTCACTGTTAATCTTATTCTGTGAAAATTTTATTTCACGTATGTTTTTATCTCTTAAAGTTTTATTTGGGTTTTTAAAAATATTTATTGATTTCTCTATTATGTTCACATTTGCCATTATATACACAAGTATAGTATCTAAGGTCCTTGTGTACTAATTTAACATCTCTTACAATCTCTTTTATTTGAGATTTTTTTTTTTCCTGGTTAGGGATTCCATTTTCTTGATTTTTGGCAAATCTAATCACTTATGATTGGATGCTGGACATTATGAATGCTGTATTGTTGAATATCTGGATTTTTGTTGTCTTCCTTCAGGAGGCTAAGGCATTTAAGTTATTTGTTGATCATTTTGATAAATGTGAGCCTTGTTTACAGGCTTTGTTCATTCAAGGGATAGTTCAGTCATAACACTGTGGGGTAGCCTCTTTGTGGTCGACAATATATGCCCTAGTTGATCACCCAGAACGTTTGGTCTTTGCTGGCTGAAGCTTGAACTCCTTGCCCTGAATAACTCTGGGAACTGTTTAGTTTAAATCTGCTATTTTTTTTGCTTAGCCTCATGAGTTTCATCTTATGCATGTTTGGCCTAATAATAAACATAGATTGAAGGGGCTTTATATGGAGCTCTTTTTCTGCAGAGCTTCCTTTTCTCCAGAATTTTGTCCTGCAGCTTCCAACTGCTAAGTTTCTCTGAACGCCAATCTTTGTCTTTTCATACTCAGCACGCTGGGCTCTGATTGAGTTCTCCTTCCTTGCACCACTATTAGGAAAATGCATCCAGGCAAAAAGATGGAGAAAATCATAGAGCTCACTTCATTTGTTTCTCTTCTCTCAGGAATGATAACAGTCCTGCACTGCCTGCTGTCCATTGTTTGAAACAGTTCTTTTATGTATTTTGTCCAGTTTTCTAATCATTCATGATGGGACAAGTGTAACCTTTCTTACTCCATCCTTTACTGGTGAATAGTGACACAATAAATTGCATGTAAACACTGGATACATTTATATATAGGTATAAATTTATGTGTATACATGTGTGTCCATGTTTGTGTGTATATATATATATACACACACACATATACACGTATATATTCCATCAAACCATCACAATAATCAACATATCCATCATTCCTAAAATTTATTTATGCTCCTTTCTAATCCATCTTTCTCACTGATTTCCACTCTATTCTCGGGCAACCACTTATCTATTTTATGTCCTACAGATAAGTTTGCATTTTCTAGAATTTTATGTAAGTGGAATCGTAAGTATAGACTCACTTTTATCTGGCTTCCTGTACTCACCATACTTAGAAATTCATTCACATTGTTGTATATATCAGCAGTCCCTTCCTTTATGGTGATGCCAGTACTTCATTGTATGGATGAGCCACATGTGTTTGTGCATTCACCTGGAATGGACATTCAGGTTACTGTCAATTTGAGGCTCTTTCAAATGAAGTTACTCTGAATATTTGTGTACAAATCTTTGTGTGCACATATGCTTTCACTTCTCTTAGTTAAATGTCTAAGAGTGAGATAGGTAGGTTGCATGGTAGGTGTATCTTTAACTTTTTAAGAAACTGCCGAAGTTTTTTCCAAAGTGATCATATTGTTTTATATCCACACTAGCAGTCTAAGAGAGTTCTAATTGTTTTACATCTTTATTAATATTTGGTATTATCAATCTGTTTAATTTTACCCATTCTAGTGGGTATATAGTAGTATCTCATGATTTTAACTCTCTATGACTAGAGATGTTGAGTATCTTTTCATGTACTTATTTGCCATATGTGTATTTTCTCTGGTGATGTATCTATTCAAACTTTTGCTAACTTAAAATGTTTTTGCCTTCTCATTGCGTTGTAAGAGTTCTTCATATATTAAGTTCTTCATATATAAGTTCTTTGTCAGTATATGTTTTAAAAATATTTTCTCTCAGTATTTAGCTTGCTTTCTCATTTCCTTAAAAGTCCTTAGCAGAGCAAAAGTTTTAAATTTTGATGAAGTATAATTTATTGACAATGTGTATGTAGATTAAGAGATTAAATATTAAGATGTCATTTCTTCCAAAATTTATCTATAGATTCAATCCAATCCAATCCAAAATTCTATAAGGCTTTTCTTGTAGAAACTGGCAGAAATGCAATTATATTTTTAAATTATATAAAATTTTAATTATATGGGACCTATAATAATCAGAACAACCTTGAAACAGCAGAGAAAATTTCAATTACTCCTGCTACCTGATTTCAAGACTTTTTGTACAGCAACAGTAATCAAGATGTTATAGTACTGACATAAAGACAGAATAACAGATAAATGGAACCAAGAAAATAAAACCTCAGACATTTATGCTTAATGATTTTGACAAAGGTTCCAATACAATAAGATGGGGAAAGGATAATCTTCACAATTAAGGCTGAAATAATGGAATAATCATATGCAAAAAATGAATCTTGATCATTACCTCACACCACATAGAAAAATTAACTTGGAAATCAGCATCACGGCAGTGTGAATTGTGTCCTTTTTCTTTCCCCTTTGATTTACAACTAACTGGACTTACATGACAAAATGAAACACAACAAAACAAAATGAACCCTCTGCATAGCATACTAGGACATCTGAGAGATCCATCCATGTGTGCATCTGAATGTGGGTGGATTGCAACAGAGAGGCGACAGTGGACTGAGGGAAGTGGTGGTGGAGCCAGCAGTGGCAGAAGTGGTGATGGTAGAGAAGATGGAAGCTGGTGTGGCAAGGAATAGAGGAGGAGGATAAAGATGGTGAGTGGGGGTCTGCCTGGCTACACACGTTGCAGCTGGAGGGACCAGTTTCTCTCTCTAAAGAGAGACCACAGTGAATGAAAGGAAAGGGAAGTAGGAAGACCAAGAGAGCTACAGGGAAGTGTCTCTGGCTGTCTCCCTGGGAGGAAAGAAGACCACCCCCAAATGTCTGGGTACACCCAAAGCCCCAAGTGTTAAGTACATGCCCCCCACCCCCAAGCTCTAGCACCACCCTTTGCTTTTTATTTATTTATGTACTTAGGTATGTATGTGCTTATTTAAATTGAAGTATAGTTGATTTAGAATATCATGTTAGTTTCAGGTGTGCAGCATAGTGATTTGGCTTTTTTTTTTCTTTTTGCAGGTTATATTCCATTGTAAGTTATTAGGAGACATTGGGTATAATTCCCTATGCTACATGGTGAATAGCTGTTGCTTATCTATTTTATACATAGTAGTTTGTATCTGTTAATCCCGTAGTCCTAATTTGTCCCTCCTCACCTCCCTCTCCCCTTTGGTAACTTTAAATTTGTTTTCTATGTTTGTGAGTATGTTTCTGTTTTGTACATAGAGTCATTTTTTAGGTTCCACATATAAGTGGAACATATTTGTCTTTCTCTAACTTATTTCACTAAGCTTAATATTCTTTAGGTCCATCTATGTTGCTCCATATGGCAATATTTCATTCTTTTTTTATAGCTGAGTAATATTCCATTGTGTGTATATGTGTGTGTGTGCGTGTGTGTGTATGTATATATCTATATATCTGTATCACATCTTCTTAAGCCAATTGTCTGTTGATGGGCACTTGGGTTGCTTTCATGTTTTGGCTATTGTAAATAGTGCTATTATGGATATTGGAGTTCATGTACCTTTTTGAATTCGAGCTTTTGTTTTTTCTGGATGTATATACCCAAAAATGGGATTGCTGGATCATACGGTAGTTCTATTTTTAGTTTTTTAATGAACCTCCATACTATTTTCCATAGTGGCTATACCAGTTTACATTCCTACCAATAGTGTATGAGGATTCCCTCTTCTTGACATCCTCTCCAGCATTTATTATTTGTAGACTTTTTGATGACATCCATTCTGGCCATTGTGAGATGATACCTCACTGTAGGTCTGGTTTGCATTTCTCTAATAGTTAGTGATGTTGGGCATCTTTTCATGTGTCCATTTATGTCAGTGGGGTGTAAAGTCTCCTACTATTATTATATTGTTGTCAATTTCTCCTTTTATTAGTATTTATTTATTAGTATTGTTAGCATTTGCTTTATATATTTATGTGCTCCTGTACCGGGTGCACCCAATATTAATGAGTATAATATCTTCTTCTTGTATGGATCCCTTTATCATTATATAATGCTTCTTTGTCTTTCATTATGACCTTTGTTTTAAAAGTCTATTTTGTCTGGTATGAGTATTGGTAACCCTGCTTTCTTGTCATTTCCATTTGTATGAAGTATTTTTTCCTTCCTCTCACTTTCACTCTATGTGTCTTTCACCCTGAAATGAGTCTCTTGTAGGCAGCTTATTGCACGTTTTTTTTTTTTTAATCCAATCAAGCCACTCTGTCTTTTGGTCAGAGCATTTAGTCCATTGACACTTAACACAATCATTAGGTATGTACTTACTGCCATTTTATTCTTTGTTTTCCAATCGTTTTCATAATTATTTGTTCATTTCTTCCTTTTACTTTTCCTTTAATGGTTTGATGGTTTTTTGTTTGTTTTTTGTAGTATGCTTGAGTTCCTTTCTGATTTTTGTGACTCTATTGTATATTTTTGATTTGTGATTATGTATGTTGACCATAACTATATATCTACTGCTTTAAACTGAGTCATTCAAGTTCAAACACATTCTAAAAGTTCTACATTTTTTATTTACTTTCCCCACTTTTTGTGATTTTGATGTACTACATTACATCTTCATGGTTATCCTTTTACTGCTTATTGTAGTTATAATCGCTTTTATAATTTTTATACCTTTTAAAATCTATGTACTGGCTCATTTAAGTGATCTTCAGTCCTTACTATATATTTGCTTTCCTATTGAGATTTCCCTTTTCCTGTAGACTCTTACTTCTTTTCTATGTAGAAGGACCCTTCAGTATTTCTTTTAGGGTAAAGGTTAGTATTGCTGAATTGTTTTAATTTTTGCTTATCTGAGAAATTATTTCTCCTTTTACTCTAAATGATAATATTGTTGGGTAGAGTATCCTAGCTGCTGTTTTTCCTCTTTCAGGATTTTACATCATGCCACTCCCTTCTGGTCTGCAAAGTTTCTGCAGAGAAATCAGCCAATAGCCTTATGAGGGCTCCCTTGTAAATGACTCATTGTTTTTCTCTTGCTGCCTTTAGAATTCTCTCTTTAACTTTACTGTTTTAATTATGATATGTCTTGGTGTGGGTCTGTTTGGGTTGATCTTGTTTGAGATCCTCTGTGCTTCCTGGACATGGATATGTTTCCTTCTTTAGGTCTGGGAAATTTTCAGCCACAATTTCTTCAGTACATTTTCAATACTCTTTTTCTTCTCCTTCTGAAACCCCTATTATGTGTAGGTTGGCACATTTTATATTCTTCCATAGATTTCATAATTTAAAAAAATGTTTTCTGTCTGCTGTCCTGATAGGGTGATTTCCATGATTTAATCTTCCAGACTACCTGCTTTCTGTGTCATTTAGTTGGCTATTCATTGCTTTTCAATTGCTTTTTATCTCAGAAATTGAATTATCTATTTTTGATCGGCTCATCTTTATAGTTTCTAGTTCCTTGTTACAGTGATCTGCGTTTATGTCAATAGGTCTTTCTTAATTCAGTCAGCATTTTTATTACCACCTTTTTGAACTCAGGGACTGGTAGACTGGTGAGCTCTGTTTTATTATTCTTTCAGGGGATTTCTCTTGCTCTTTTAATTGGCAGTAGTTCCTCTGTCTTTTCATTTTACTTAACTTTCTCTGTGTCTATGAATTTAGGAGAAACAGCTATCGATGTGGTCTTGATGGGGTGCTTTTATGTGGGAGTGTCCCTGTATAGACTCTGTGTGTCCAAATCTTTGGTGTGAGGGTTGGTTTTGATAAGGATACCAGCCATATCTTTCCTCACTGTGCTGGCTGCTATCACATTAATAGAGGGTGTGGCTGGTGTTAGAGGATCTAAAGCCTGTGCAGGGCATGAGGAGGAACTTCTTTGCTTGTGGCTGTTGCTGCCCAATCAGTTGCTGGTGTAGATACCCTGCAGACAGGGATCAGTCAGACTCCATTCAGTTGACTGTTGCCTTGCCCCAAAGGTATAGAATTGAGGTGGCTATGTTGCTGCCAGAGAGCTGGGCTGCCTCTATGACAGTCTTCTCCCAAGACTTGTCTGCCCCATGTCCAGTGCCAGGCTGTGGCGTGCAGTGGCTGGGGCCACAGTGCTCACTGGGCTGAAAGACAGACTAAGGTTTGCTGGTCACAGCGCCTCCTATGGTGCCACCCAAGTAAGTGCTATCAGTAGCTGCTGTCGCTCCACTTGGACCATACTCCAGGCCCCTGAGCTACATACCCAGATCACCTTCTCCCAGGGCCTGTCTGTCCCAGATTAAGCACCAAACCGTGGTGTGGACTGACTGGGGCTGGAGTGTTTGCCCTGCTTGGATTGAGGAGTGCACTAAGGCGGCAGCTGCCAGTGCAGAGCTTCCTTCGCCTTGATCATTGACAAGCCAACACCCACGCATTCTTAGTCGAGTCTAGGGTTCTCCAGCCCTTCTATCTGTCCCAGCAATTCTTTCAGCAGCAAAGGGGGCTTGTCTCCTCTAAGACCCCAGGGCTGGGATGCCCGGTCTGTGGCTCGATTCTCTCGCTCACCAGTGCGAGGGTCTGCCCATGTAGAACTTCTCTTCCTTTCAGATCCCTCCCAGGGACAAAGGCCCCAACTTTATGTTTTTTTTTTTCTGTCCTATTTGGTTACATGGAAATCTTTCTTGTAGCTTTGGCTGTATAGGAGTTGTTCTGCCAGTTTCCAGTTAGTTTTGTGAGAATTGTTTCACATGTAGATGTAATTTTGATGTATTTGAGGGGGGAGGTGAACTCTACATCCTACTCCATCTTGATATGATTCCCCTATTTATTTTTTATCCCCTCCCCTCCTTAACGGAAGGACTGGAGATTGAATCTAGGACTTTATGCACTCCAAGCACATGCTCTACCGCTGAGCTATACCCACCCCCCTATTTAGTTTTCATATGCATGTTCACAACCTTAGTGGTAAGTCAGTTCCAGTAAGAGAAATAAAAATATGCTGTAGTACCACCTTCTGGAAAAACAAAAGGAAGGCTCCTAACTACCAATCTGTTGAACTATTAGAATCAAAGTAAACAAAACCTTGTCTAAATAAGCAAAGTGTTCATAACTCCAAATACAGCAGCAGAGGCATTTCTCATCAAACAGCATGAAAAACCATGGTAGTATGGTATCACAAAAAGAAAATGAAAAATTTCCAGCAACCCAATCCAAATATGATGAGATACTGTGATCTAACTGATAAAGAATTTACAATTACTGTTATAAAGAAATTTAACAAGGCACAAGAAAACTCAGAAAGGCAATATAATGGTCTGTGGAATAAATTAATGAACAGAAAGTATATTTTACCAAAGAGATTGAAATTCTAAAAAAGAATCAAACTGAAATTCCGGAGGTGAATGACTCAATAAATGAAATGAAGGATGCATTAGACTGCATTAGACAAAAAGATAATTTGTGACATCAAAAATATTAAAGGAGCAGAGTAAAAGGATGAAAGTTTTATAGGCAAATGAAGATAAATTGCTATCAGCAGAAAAAGGACGACTTTATCTATGAGATGTTTTATGTAAACTTCATTGCAGCTACAAAGCAGAAATCCAGAGACATAAAACATAAAAAAGGGGAGACTGAGCAAATTGCCATGGTAAACCACCAAGTTACAAAGGTAGATGGAAACAGAAGGAAAAAATAATGGAGAGGCAAAATAACCAGAAGGCAAAAGAGAAAATGGCAGTAGTTAAATCCTTAACATATCAATAATCATCCTATATGTAACTGGATTGAAGTCACCAATTAAAAGCCACAGATGGATTAAAAAAACAGGATCCAACTATATGCTGCCCACAGGAGACTTGTTTCAGCTCTAAAGACACACATAGGGTCAAAGTGAAAAGGCGGAAGATGATATTTCAAGCAAATGGAAGTGAAAAGAAGGCAGGTATAGCCATATTTGTAATCAGACAAAATAGACTTCAAGTCAAATAGGGTAATGAAAGAAAAACAAAGTAATCAAATAATGATAAAGGGATCAATACATCAAGGAGATATAACAATTGTAAATATATACTCCTAAAGACCCTAACACCAAAATACATTAAGCAATTACTAACAGATCTTAAGGGAGAAATAGGCAATACAATAATTTTAGCAGAATTCAATACCCTCCTATCAGCAAGAGATAGATATCCAGAAAAAAAAATAAATAAGGAAACAGTGGAATTGAACCATCTTAAGACAAATGGACTTAACAGAACATTCCATCCAACAGCAGCAGAATACATTCTTCTTCAGTGCACTCCATATTCTCCAGGACAGATCATATGACTGGCCATAAAACAAATCTTAGCAAACTGAAGAAGACACCAACTTCTTCTCTGACTACAATGATATGAAAGTAGAAATCAACAATAAGAGAAAAGTGAGAAAATGTACAAATAAGTGAAAACTAAACACACTTCTAAACAACCTCTGGATCAAAGAAATCAAAAAGGAAATTGAAAATTATCTCAAGCAAATGAAAATGAAAACACAACATAACAAATATCATGGGATACAGCAAAAGCAGTTCTGAGAGGAAAGTTTATAGCTACAGATACATTTATAAGAAATAAGAAATATCTCAAACCACCTAACTTTATATCTCAATGAACTAGAAAGTCTTCTCTTAAAGAAATTAAGCTCAAAGTCAGTAGAAGGAAGGAAATTATAAGGGTCAGAGAAGAAATAAATGAAATAGAGACCATAAAACCAGTAGAAAATATCAACAAAACTAAGAGCTGGTTCTTTGAAAAGTTAAACAAAATTAATGAACCTTTAGCTAGACTAAGAAGAAAAGACAGATGACTCAAAATTAGAAATGAAAGAGAAGATATTACAACTGCTGATAATACAGAAATACATAGAATTGTTTGATACTACTATGAATAATTATGTAGCAACAAATTATATAATCTAGGAGAAATGGATACATTTCTAAAAACACACAACCTACCAAGACAGAATCAGGAAGAAACAGAAAGTCTGAACAGATCAAAAATGAGTAAAGAGATCGAATTAGTCATCAGAAACTCCCAACACAGAAAACACAGGACTAGACAGTTTCACTGGAGGATTCTACCAAACATTTAAAGAGTTAACACTAATCCTCAGACTCTTTCAAAATATCAAGGAGGAGGGTACATTTCTAAATTCATTCTATGAGGCCAGTATTACCTGGATACCAAACCAGATAAAGAAACCACAAGAGGAGGGAGGGGAGTAGGAAGGGACAGACTGGGAGTTTGAAATTTGTAGATATTGACAGGTATATATAGAATAGATAAACAAGATTATACTGTATTGCACAGGGAAATACATACAAGATCTGTGGTAGCTCACGGTGAAAAAGAATGTGACAATGAATATATGTCTGTTCATGTATAGCTGAAAAATTGTGCTCTATGCTGGAAATTGACACACCATTGTAAACTGAGTTATAACTCAATAAAATAAAATTAAAAAAACCACAAGAAACGAAAACTATAGATCAACGGATAAAAAAGATATGGTATAGATACACAATGGAATATAATTCAGCCATGATAAAGGAAGATATCCACCCATTTTTAATAACATGGATGGACCTTGAACAGATTATGCTGTCAGACAAAGACAAGAACTGTATGATATCACTTATATGTGGAATCTAAAAAAGTTAAAACTGTAAAAACACAGTAAAATGGTGGTTACTAGGGGACGGTGACGGATAAGGGGACAAAAGTGATGATATTTAAGGGTACAAACTTGTAACAAGCTGTAAGTAAGCCATAGAGATCTAATCCACACTGTAATGAATACAGACAATAATATTGCACTATAATTATATATTATAAATTTTACTACATTAGCAATCATAACATATAAATGTATCAAAGTAACACGCTGTATACCTTAAACTTAACACAATGTTGCATGTTAAATTTATTCAATTAAAAAAAAGAAAAAGTAACTTGAAATGGATCTTAGACCTACCTGTAAGAACTAGAATAATGGCACATCTAGAAGAGGAGCAAATCTTAGTGATCCCAGGTTTTAAATTATGATTGGATACCAGAAATGTGGATGAAAAACATTAGAAATGTAAGAAGTAGCTTAAAAAGGAAACAAATCATTGGAACATATTAGGTATGGAAATTTGTGAATGCTTCCATAATTCTGAAGTAAAGAGAATGGACTTTGGAGTTACACAGTTTGGGTTTTAAATTTCAAGTTGTCACTATTCCTGACCTTCTGCTAGTTGCTTAATCTTTCAAATTTCTGTTTCCTTTACTGTGATAGTATCCATCTCCTAAAATTGTTGTGAGGATTAAGTAAGAATAAGAATATAATATTGACAGTACAATGTCTGACATTTAGTGATAGTCCAATAAATAGGAAGTATTGTTGATATAATAATTATTAGTAACCTTGTTTTAAGGACTAGGGTATTCAGAAACTACTACATTTATAATATCACCACTTCTTCATAGTAACTTATCTAGTAAAGTTGGCAGCCCAAAGAAAAGTCCTCAAAAGGATAAAGAGTCCTTTAAAAGCTGTCACATTTTTGCCTGAGTTGACTGAAAGATAACAGAATATGCCACCCTAAAATATGCCTCTTTGACCTAAGTGTTATTTTGAGAAATAGCAGACACAGGAGAAACTCTGAAAACAAAGAAATTACCTTTTTGTAATGGAAATTTACACTTATAAAGGAAATCTTCCTTTCCCAGAAAGAGGATCTAATCAATGGAAAAGGCACCAAATTTAAAGACTTTTATCTGCATAGCAAATCAAAGAGTTTACTTTTATAACACTTAAGGGGGCTTCCTAATCTCCTGAATCAACATTCTTTCTTAAAGTTCTTGGCTAGTAAGAAAAAATTATCCCTACTATGTTACTTACAATCTATTATATTGATTGTTTATTATGTATATGACATTTTGAGTACATTATCTTTAATCTTTACAATTTTGAGAAATGGTTCCATTTTTAGAGATGAGAAAAAGGCTGAGCAGAATTAACTTGCTCTAAGACTAGTGAGTACATAGGATGCTTACAGGTTTGATTTTGAAGATTTCTGCAGGGTTTGAAACAGATGTGACTTAAAAAATCAAGAGTCAAAATTTGAATATGGACCTGATCACAGACTTTTCTGTCCCATTCCAGATATATTTGTGAACAGTCTTTGGAGTCAGGTTGCTTGGCTTCAGATCTCAGCTCCAACAAATTAATAGGTGCCTACTTCATAGGATAATATAAAGGAAAGAGACTCTGCAAAAAGGTTATGAAATGGGGAAAGAACAATGCTGCTTACTTTAGTTTTGTTGAGGCTGTTGTTCCCCAGGTGTTCATCTGCTGGTTGTAGGAGGATGTAGGATACCCAGGAAAAACTTGGTTGGGGTGATAGAGGGGAAAGTATTAAGGATTTTGGTTCCTTCTATCTATATAACTTCTATGCTAAAGGGGAAAACTGATTCAATAAACCAACTTACTTATCTTATTTATTTAAAGGACAGACAAGCAATAACTTACCATATAATAAAGGTATTTAAAAAAAATTCTAAGTATTCTAGTTCATTTAAAGTGCCAATGATCACATAATTGCCAAGAAAATCAAGATGAATAAGACGTAATCTCTGTTCTAAAAAGGGTCATAATCTAGCTTAAGTGCTATAATGAAGGGAAGTCAGCAAAACACTATATGGAATGATTAATTCTGCCTATAGAAGGCTAGAAAACTTACACAGAGAAATGTCAGACATTGGTTGACAAAAACTTTGTTAGATAAAAAGACTTTGGACAAAAAGTTGATATTAGGATTTGCTTGGTGTAAGAGATACCTAGCTCTTTCTAACTTAGTCCTCCAAGAGAACAGAAGTATCAGATATAACAAATCTACCATTGGGATCAGACAGTTAACTATTAAATGACTGGGGGTTAATTATTTCTTTGTTCACGGTCTCTTGAGGGAAAAACTCTGTCTTTATCAAGAGTCGGTCCAAGTATGATAAGAGTTAATCCTAGGTAAACGTGAATCAATGTCAACCCCACTTCCCCACTCATCTTAAATTTGTAAGAAGTAGTTTAATGAGATGAATATACATAGCAGAAAGACTTTTGGTCTAAATATCAAAGTTTATTGAAATAAAATATAATCTATAATAAAAAATACTAAGGGTGTTATCACTGGTTACAGTTCTAAGTATATTAACAAAAAAAAATCCAACATTTTAATCCAAGAATGATGCTATCCTTTTGGTACAATAACAAACATGAAATTAAATGTTGACTAATACTGAATAATTCTTTCAGAATTATTTTATACTTTCCCATCTATGTTCAATTTGCCTTTCTAGGAGTATCCTCCAAAAGTGAAACTTTTGAAACTTAAGACGTAGTTTTTGGAATCAAATAGTTTTAGCATAATTAGCATATACAACTTTCTTCCATAGATATTCAGTTGAACCCTAAGCTGAGTAGATGCTTTAAGGTGTTTTAAAAATTTATTTCAATGCTCTTTTCTATAAATTTCTAGGGTTGCTATTATTCTTAAACTAGAATTGAAGCTGGTCATAAAGCAAAAGAGATGAATTATTTCAGAAGTAGAAAGGGCATTAAGATAGTAAAAGAAAGGAGGAGAAAAAAAATAGGCACTCATAATCTGTAGACTTAAACTCTTTAAGAACTCTAGTTCTATTGGCCAATCTTGGCCTGGCACAAAGAGATCTATGATACGTCACAGCAGCTTCTTGACCCAAATAGCAAGACAGTAAAGTGTTTTTTTCTTGTCGTATTTCAAAGCCACTTTCCCTGCAGTCATTATACCATTTCACTTGCTACTCCCCAAATATGTGCCACAATCCAATTATTCTACACAATTCAAAGAAAAAGACTCACATGCACTAACTTTAGGAAATGACTTTCAGGGTACCTCTGAAGTTTTCACAAGTGAAGATTATCCCTTGTGCTGATTGTTGGGTAGCAATCATACATCAATCTTCAATCATATTGTCCTACTTGTGATGTGTGGATCTGTGAAAATAATAGTTGTCATTTTATTCAGGAAGATAGCCTTTTAACAAAAACCACTGGAAGCTTTTAAATTCCTCATCTTTAAAAATCTGTAAAGCTCTAAGATACCCTATATACTCTGGAAAAAATGGTTATTTCAAACAAGTAAGATGTAAAAAGGAACAACAAAAACTGACAAAACTGAGAGATGTATAGGACAGATTAAATTCCAGTCTTAGTCTTAAAACACATTTCATTAGTCAGAACTGCTCATTTCCACAGGTCACTGATTTGGTCATTTAAATGGGCATTTCGGTTTCCTGAATTCCTATTTAAAGCTGTAAGTAGTAGAGCCAAAGAAGCTAGGACACCTTCAGAAGAATTTTGCTTTGTCCACCCTCTAATCTAGGAGGCACCCCTATCTCTCAAGGTGTAGGATATTACAGTGGGGATAGATATGAAATTTTTAAAGTTAATGATGATAAATTATTAAGGATTTGAAGGAATTCTTAGAATTAATATTAGATGAAGTAAAGATTTACTGTAGAATAATAATACAACTTTTTCTCTTTAAATCTACTGTGTTTTAAAGCTTAAGTTTTATGTTTCTGCTATGGTATTTCAACACCTTATCTGGGATAATACCATGCCCTAAAAAGATCTATTATAGCAGACAAGTCTAAATCTCCTCCTTTCTCAGGACAATAGGACAAAGCTAAACTTGAGGCAATAGCTGAAGAATTTTACCCTGTTTTTTGAGTTAAATTTTTTGAGATCAGAAAAGTGAAATTAGAAACTAGAATCCTTTATGTAGAATTATATATGCAAATCACAATTTATTAAACTCTAATTTCTAATGGTAGAAACAATGAGATTAAGTAAAGGACATGAATGATTAAAATTTAGATAGATCTTCAAAGTAAGTTAAACTTACCAGGGTCCTGCAATTTGTCCCTCAGATGCCATTATCCCTATTTTGCAATATATATTTTTTAAGAAGCCTTCAATTATAATTTTCGTTTGTTTTAAAGTGTTACTCAAGAAGAGTAACCACAATTTTTCATGTTTCTCAGTAGCATTAGAAGTGTTAGATATCAGTTAAAAAAAAAAAAGACAATTACCAGAGAACCTAAGAACTCTGATGAGTTTCTTTCCTATTTTCAGTCACGTTCTAAAAGAAATTTAACTATATTCTCAAATAACATCTTACACTAAAAAAGAAAAATAATTTAAATAGCCCTAAAAAGGACAGTACTTAGAGAGATCTAAGTGAATTCCATCCATGCAAAAAGTTTATGTTTTGGTAACCTGATACCACTGTATTTTGTTCCATGAAGGAAGAGGCAAATAATCTAAATATTTGGATATATGAAAGATACTGGAAAAAACAGATTTTAATGCTTTTTATACTCTCAAAATAGTCCTGATTTTGATCCTACCCATAGAACACAAAGGGAACTATAACATACATTTTGGGAAGAGATGATGCCATACTGAAAGATAAGATAATTCTACAAACTTTGACAGCATTAAAAAAACTGGCTATAGTAGTATTATCATTGGGGAAAAAATCTACACATTCAAGAACAAAAGATGTATAATATTTATAATTATTTAAGTAACACTCTGTGCTTATACTATGCCCTTTATTCCAAAGTGCATAGCACTAAAAATGAGCATCCTTTAGATATTTAGAGTAAACTGAGGCACAGAAAGTTTGCAAGATAAAAGCCAAGGTTTTAGACAAAATGATTCAGAGTTTCACATTTCCCATTTCTTAAAATACAAATTACACACTATCTTTAATGTTTCCATCTTATTTTACCAAACATTAATAAATTTATAATTATAGTTTAAGTTGTATGCCCAAGCATTCTGTGACAGGCAAAATCCATAAGCTTTCCATCATGTTTTAAAATAACTGAATTGAACAGAAAAGTTAAGTGAAACACAATCAATTTGCTTTTTGCTTTAAAAAAAAATTTTTTTTTTTAATGATATTGTTTTAGGACACCTCTGGAAATTCTTGCCTTGATCTTTCTCCAGCAGGATTTTATAAATATCTGCTTTATATGCCAGCATGAATATGATAATTCTTTCCTTAACTATTTATTTGACTTCTAGTCCTCTTCCCTCTCAAGATCTTCTGTCTCTTAGTGAACTGAGTTGGTGATTCATTGAAACCAAAACATTAAGGTTTCGTGCAAGTACAAAGTGGTTAATGATGGTTTCAGTCAACTAATTTCCGATACTAACTTGCTTAATTAAGCTAAGATCAAAAAGTATGAGGCAGAATTCAAAACATAACACGGGTAAGTAGTCAAATACGAGAAATGTGAGACAAAAAAACCAAAATATATTCCAAAGCCTAATCCTAAATTTAAATCTATGACTCATTCAACTACTAACGACACCTTGAAACATTAAATAAGTTACTTTACTTATGTACACTGAACCAGCATCTTATAGGAAGTAGTCAATGCCAATTATAGCTGCCTCTAACAGCCTGGTGTGTGTATTCTTAGAATGGTGATTCTTAAATTTGAGGGAATGTTTCTAGATTACTTTGAGTATCTAATAGAAGTCATGGATTCTTGCTTCAGAAACATACCCACAAACACACCGGCCCCCCACAACACGCACACCATGAGTACTTTTAAGTGTTGATAACCTATTATAAATCACAGTGTTGTCAATTCAATGGGGTTAGACAAGAAAATTTTCATATTGTTAATAAACACTGGTTACTAACCTTAAGGAATAGGCTTTGAAAGTACAAGAAAGTGCGGTGACCATATCCATTTGTTCATCCACCTCTTTTGCTAGCTCTAATGGTTCATGCAGATGTGCCCCTAATCTAGCCTATAAATCTTAAAAACAAAAATGTTTAAGTTCTAATTTCTGCTAGCAGGGTACATGTAACAATTTTCAAGCATTACAAAATACTGTGAGGAAAGACTTAACCACTATCAAATTCCAATGTACCCAAACCAGCAGTCAAATATCTGAATATGTAATTTGTTGCCTTGAGCAAAATACAAGAAAATAAAGACATAATAGCTCTAAATTTTTTACAGCCTTCAAGGATGGGAAACCAGTATCTCTGAGAATTTTTTTTAATAGAATTAAACACTTATTTTCCCCCACAGTATTCAAAGCAAACATTTTATCATTATTATTCTTGGTATAGCAAACTGAATTCCAGGAATGTAAGAAAGTCTAACTTGGAAATATTACATAGAAAAAGGCTGAATTAACAAACACATTACATTTCTTAGTTATTTTTTATAAGTATACGTTGACATCTACTTATCTGATAGCAGCACTGCTGGTTTTGAGTGAGTTTTTTTTTTCTTCCAATGGGAATGCAGAATGGCAGTATTATCTTTGGAACAAATTAAGAAGACAGTAACAAATAACAGAAGAATAACTTCTATGCTTATATTTTTCAAGGGCAATAAATAGATAAGTATATAATTATGGAAAAATATGCCTCAAATTTTTTTTTTAATTTCTCAGGGTTTATTGTTTTATTTCTTCGTAATAAAATATAATGCACTGTTACTACTATCTGTTCTGGGAAAAACAAACTCTGAGGTTTGTGTTTCCTCCTTCAACCAACAGAGTGATATTACTAATAAACCTGGACTAAGGTCTACTTGTTTGAGCCAATAGAGAATACTGTAGTATATCTTATTATTTTGCCAGTATATGCATATTTTGGGTTTTTATCAAGAGACTCACCAAATATTTTGTATGAAAGTTTTATACCCAAAACAGGTTCTCTGATGATTAATCATGCTAGCATAGGAAATTTGAAGGAATAACAAATGGTATAACATAAATAGACATGCAATACAGAAGGACATAAAAGATACATTTTGACCCTGGATATTTCCCTTAGAATCATTTCTTCCATAAATAAGACTTTACTTTTTACATATAGATTTATCCTATAACTGGTCTTGGATCACGGAGAATGTTAAGGACATAACTTAAGAAATCTAGACCACATTTTTCGTAGTCTTTTGTCACCCCAGACCACAAAAAACATTCTCCAAGTGGATGCTCAGGTTAGATTAAGATGCTCTTAAATTTACTGAGGCTTAGAATGTAAATCATGTAACTACCTGCAGCAGGAATAGTCTTTTCAAAAATGACTAAAACAAACTTTTAAATATAAAGCATATAAAAAGGACTATTAAGGATAGTTTTCCAAACTAGAGAAATACAGGAAAATATGTGTTACCTCATAATAAAGTTCAATAAATATTCTTTCTGAATCCTATAAACACTACAAGATGTTATAGGTTTATTTGGTTCTCATAAGTTAAAAAAATCTGATTGCTTTTACATAAATTCCTCCAAATTCGTATCTATCCTCAAATAGATTTTACTAATGCTTCTCCACTAGACTCAGAGATTAACTCCAACATCTTTTCAGAAATGTGCTTTTTTCTTGGTTTTAATAAGTATACTTAATTTTCTAGCAAATAAACATGATTTAAATTTTAAGGTTAAAGGTAATTCTAGAAAAAGGTAGACACTGAACTATCTCCTTTTCTACATCCCTATATTTACAAGGCCTAGCATCCACTGTGGTTTCCTCCTAATACTCACTTGTCACACTGTCAATAAATAGTAACTGTGGTCCAAGTAACCTATATTAAAGGTTTCAAAATTCCTCAAAATTTTACAACACTATAAAGTTATTAAGGTCTGATTTTGATAAGATATTAGTGTTATGTAAATTTTTTTGCTATTGAAAAGAAATACAAATATTGATTTTTTTTCTATCTAAATTAAATCCAAGCTCCATTATCAGTTCTCAAGATATATCTAAAATGTACATTCCTAAAGAAAGGTAAAGCTGTTCAAGGGCTGAACTAGTCCAATATACAATTAAGGATTATTTATTCTTGTTATTTTTTGTCTTTTTTTTCTTTTTAAATCTCTATATTAAACCCCTGGTTTCTCATGGATTAGATCATAATTTAACATTGTAAAAATTAATTTCAGAAACTATTGTGCTAATATTTAGATTTGAGGAAGGAATCAGACAAAATCAATTACCTCTATTCATTGTTAGAACAGAATATGAAATAGCTTACTAACTGATATGAATTATGAATGTCACTATGACACAAAATTTGCTGTGATTTGCTTATTTGGCTACAAGTGCAGTATTTTTCATGAATGACAACACACAGCATTTCCAACTTGTAACATGAAACTCCAGCTCATAAAGAGTGTACTGTGTGACTTGAAAAAGTCTGATTGTAACTAAGTAACAACCTTTCCCCTGAAAAACATGAACAAAATCCATTGGGAAATCAGGCACAGACGGTATTTATCGGTTTTTCTTCCTTTCCTCCTGTGGTTTTGTTTCTGAAGACATATAGATGACTCCGAAAGAATCCAACACTTCTTACAAAATGACACAGCTATTTTTTTCCTTTTCTTTTTCTTTATCTTTTTCTCGAGGCTCCTTTCGTTTACGTTCACTATTCCCAGATTGTCTTCCACTTGATGGGGAGGCTTGTGCAGGCTGGCTTTGCTTTAAGAAAAAGAAACAGTAAGAAATTACCTCACCTTTTTGAAGGTGCTTAAGCATAGTTATCTAAGAAGAAAAACTCCAAGAGTGAAAGAAATCATTAATGGAAAAAGGCTGTTGGTGTATAGACTTGTTATATTACACAGTATCTGAGTAATTGGCTCTATCATTCAGGACAGATATAATTAATGTATCCATTATTCTGAGTAAATGGAATTTCATAATAAATAACTAGTATTATATTGCTGGAAGACTCAAATTCAAGAAATATTTACGTTAAAGTTTAGAAAATGTTAAAGAAAAGGACACCTTTTGAAGCTGTAACAGTTCTCTAAGATATCATTAAATACTACTATAATAAACAGATTTTAAAAGAAGGAAAAAAAATCCTGAGAACAGAGAGTATGAAATAAGTGTATTCTGTGAAATGAGAGAAATTTTTTAGTGAAAAGCTAAGCATAACACGATAGGTTTTCATTTTTAAGTTTGGTGTAGTCAATATTTGAGCTAGAAGTAGAAATGTTGTACCTATTTTAATGGAGATCTCTATATTTAAAGTTTCATCAGACCTTAAAGGGCATCATTCTTTCTCGTGTACTCAAACCAAAGGAACAGTTCTAGCATGGTACAGTTAAATGTAAAAGAAAGAGTATTTTTTTTTTCACTTAATGAAATGAGATTTAACAAACAGAAACCTTCTTAGTCACATCTGCAGCGCTTAAAATATTTAACTGGAAAAAGTGAAAAGTGGAAAGGCGCTAACCTTAGTTGAATACTTGGTACATGTCAGACATTGGATTAAGTGCTAACGTTATTTGTTCTTAACCACAAACTTAAGAGTTCAGTATCATTTTCTATTTTACAGATAGGAATAATGAGGCTAAGAGAGGTAGAGGACTTTGTCCTACGTGTTGCAACTAGTATGGGAAACAGAAGCAGGAAATGCAAATCCGTATCTATCAGGCTCTGAAGTCTACATTCTTCCCAGTAGTACCTCATACTGCTTCCTAACTGATAGAAAAGATTTTGTTCCAACTAGTTTATATTCTTTGACGCTACTAAGAACTTAATAAATTTGATTGAAAAATCTTGCCATTACAACCTAAGAAAAAATAAATTTAACTAAAAAAGAAATATATTAAGGGAATCACAAACTTAGGACAATGCCATAAACCCTTTGGGTGCTAAACTGCTAACGAAACTGAAGAGTTAATACCTAATTAAAAAAATTTACCTTAGCACAAATTTCTTTATTGCTAAAGTGATCATTGTATTTAAGAATCAGAACACTAATTCTGCTCAATTCTGCTGTGAACCTGAAACTACTCTAAAAAAATAAAGTCTATTATATTTAAAAAAACAAAAGAGAGAATCAGAACACTGGTTTTTACCTGGGCCTGCGTAGAAGCAGAAGCAGAAGCAGCAGCTGCTGCTGCTTGTTCCTGTTCCTGGTAATACTGAGAAGCCCGTCTATCCTCCTCTTCTTGGAGTTTCTTTGCTAGTTCCAAATCACTGATTCCTTCAGGTATTTGTTCCCAGTTGAGCTCATGGCTCTGCTGTTCTTGTTGGAGAGATAATGCCATAAGGTAGTCCTAAGAAATTAAATTATAGCCATCTTTAGCTATGCAATTTTACCCAAGAACAGGTGTATGTAAATATAGAGGTTCTATCTATAAACCTATGAGAATGGCTTTTAAAAAAATACCAGAGTTTAAATATAAAAATACAAGCTATCTATTTCTGTTTGGGAGTTATAAACATTTCAGCGATTCTGCCTTTGTTAAAATTCACTTGAAATTTGGCGGGGGGTTATAGGACAATGGTAGAGTGCATGCCTAGCATGCAAGATCCTGCGTTCTATCCCCAGTATCTCCATTAAAAAATAATAATAAATAAATAAACCTAATTACCTCCCCCCAAAAACAACAACAAATTCATTTGAAATTCTTTCTAGAAGCAGTATGTAAGGCATTCAAGAAAGCTTAAACACAGTCTGCAGAAAATTTAGACAAAATAAAAAAGCATAAAAAAGAAAGTTAAGATTACCATAATATCATTATACAGAGAGAACTACATTTAACGATTAATATGTAATCCACTTCGTTTTTTCTACATTAACAAACGCAAACACATCTCACAAGCCCTGAAACTACTAGGATCTGTTTTCTTTCCCATTTAATGTCATAAAAGTCTTCTGTTAAAAAAAAAATCATAAGAACTTCCCAAGATTATTTATTAAATACTCTTCCCAATATGACTTTTAAAGCCAGCATAGCTGTCTATCACACAATCATATTCAGTTACTTAACTACCGCCACACTCCTCCCCCTCACACAACCAGATTATTTCCTATTAAAAAACTGATGCATCTTTAGTTAAAAATTATATTATCTAACTTAACATCCACTTTTATTAAGAATCAGTGCTGAATGAAACTTGACTACTCCATGCACCTCCCTCAATCTACCCTTAAAATAAGAGAATTTTATTTTACTTTATTTTTAATTTTTTTTGAGAATTTTAAATAATCACAGAGGATAAGCAAAAGGTTGTTGAGTATGTTGACTATGATGACTGTTTGTCAAAGGAAAACCAAGAGTCCTAGAAATATTAGCATTTATTTTCATCAAGTATTTTGCACACTCATCACTTGCTATTCAAATGGCTGTTATAGAACTTAACATATATTAGTTGGTCAAATATCTGGCTCCCCAGCTTAACTGCAATCTTTGAGGACAGGACTGAATGATTTATTTGTGTCCCTAGGACCTAGTTACAGTGCCAGGAAATACGACTGCTCAGTGAATATAGGCTAAATGAATGCAGTTTCTATGCACTTGAATTGTTATCAGTGAAACATGTGCCAACTGCTTAACAGAACCATATTTCTGCCTCAGTTGAAGAAAATGTTCACATCCCTGTTATACTTTTAGTAATAAGCACACTTGTGACTCCAAGCCTGCTCACCTACAGCAGGCAAAAATCTCATCTGTCTCAGTTCTAAATGAGAATTCCACTCAGTAGGGCAGCTCCTGCTGTGTCTGTCCTCCTTACCTTGGACTATAAGGCTTAGAATACCCACCTACTCTTTACCCAATGCACTCTATTTTCAAACTCCCTCTTTTCTACTTTTTCTGACCAGCCAGAGTAGATCTCAAATATGTACTCGTCTCTTCATCTTTACCACCAAGGTAAGCTATCATCGCCTCTGGCTTGGACCACTAGTCTGCTTACACCTGTGTCCTTCCTGTGCATTCTCCATATGGCAGGTTTTTTAAAGGTTAAGTAGTGATTGCTTCGGCAGCACATATACTAAAATGGGAACAATACAAAGAGTAGCATGGCCCCCTATGCAAGGATGACATGCAAATTCATGAAGCACTCCATATTTTTTACAGAAGTACAAATATAATGTACACATGAATACGTAATGTTATAAGCTAATGTTACCTCAATTAAAAACAAAAAAAGTAGATCATGTCCGTTCCATGTTAAATACTTCGCATATCTTCCCTACTACAATTAGAATAAAATTCAAACTTTACCATGACTTTCATAGTTCAATATAATCCAATATAATCTAGCCTTCTGAACCTAAGTGTATAATTAATGTACATGCAGAATGATCACTTACCTATTTAGGAAGTGTCAGGAAAATTTCACACGTAAACTAATGAACAAATCTTGACTTCAAAAGTTTGGATACTAAATTCACATTTGAAAGGAAAGAGCATTTCAAACAATAAGAGCAGACAGAACAACAGTCTACCTGATCTATCTGATCTTGTTGTCCTCTGTATACAGTTTCAGGATCTGAAGGAGGCCGCAGATGAAATTCTGAGTCACAGAAATTTCCATCACCATCGACATTGTGTAGGCTTTCCCAAACAACTTTTTCTTCCGTGAGAAACCCCTGGTCTGTTACCAACAAATACAGTAGACCCTTAGTAAGAAATAAGAGAAAGAACTGTTAAATTGATCAAAACTAGTTAACATAGGAGAAACTGTGTAATCTGTTTAAAACATAATTATTCCTATTAGTTAGATCTGTACAACATAAGAAACAGTAGACCAAGTACATATTTTATTTGCTCATTGAATTATATTCACATGGCTCTGAATATAGATTATAATTGGTACACTGCACTGCAATGAGAAATAAGAGTTCTTGGCATGCTCAACTAATTCATAACTTATAAAATAGCCTTTGGGGGTTTATAACCTCATTTCAAATACAGAAAAATACAAATTCCTAAAAATACATCAGATAACAAGTAAGACACAGTCACAATAAAATGATAACACATTGAGTGGTTTTTAAAAAATTAAGCCTATATGACTAATCTAATCCATACCAATTTTTCCTCTCTCTTCACCTTTAGCTGTTCTCAATTTGTACACCAACAGTCCTTTGCACTTATTTCTACTATCGCACTGAATCACATTGTATGATGATTGTGTTTTCCTGCCTCGTTCTCCTGACTAGTTTTAAATCTATCTCTGGATCTAGTGTAGGGTGTATCATAAAGTTGGTGCTTAATGTTTATTAAATCAATCAATGAACTCATAATGTATTTATAGTCACTACCAAAGAATTTAGCATTTTTCTCTAATTGTTCATAAGCATTAGTTCCAAGTCCAAACATACGTAAAGTGTCCCTAGTATACCATATAAAATTTGTAAGCCATTTTTCCTTTAGATCTGCCAAGGATAAAACTTTTCATTTACTTGCTCAGAGTTCCCATTGGTTAATATACTGTTTATTACACAAGAATCATACTTTTCATGTTCTCATCTGTACATAATATAAATAATTAATAATAAGAAATTCCTTTAAAGAGTTTGGTGGTGAGGGTAGAGAAATTAATGAATTAATTCTGAAGCTTAAAAAAACTAAGTGATTATTGTTCTTGAACATTTACTATGTGTCCAGCACAGCTATGCCTCAAGTACAGCGTCTTTCCTATTGTCCAGTAGCAGTTACATTCAAGAGTGTGTAGAATACTCCCTGACTTCAGACTATACTACAAAGCTACAGTAATCAAAACAGTATGGTAGTGGCACTAAAACACACACATACACAAGTCAATGGAACAGGACAGAAAGTCCAGAAATAAACCCCCACACTTATGGTCAATTAATCTATGACAAAGGAGGCAAGAATATACAAATGGAGAAAAGACAGTCTCTTTAATAAGTGGTGCTGAGAAAACTGGACGGCTACATGTAAAAGAATGAAATCAGAACATTTTCTAACACCGTATATAAAAATAAACTCAAAATGGATTAAAGCCCTAAATGTAAGACCAAATACTATAAAACTAGTAGAGGAAAACATAGGCAGAACATTCTTTAACATAAATCTCAGCAATATATTTTTTTGGATCCATCTCCGAGAGTAATGGGAATAAAAGCAAATATAAACAAATGGGACCTAATTAAACTTAAAAGCTTTTGCACCACAAAGGAAACCATTAACAAAATGAAAAGACAACCCACAGAATGGGAGAAAATATCTGCAAATGACATGACTGACAAGGAAGTAATTTCCAAAATATACAAACAGCTCATACAGCTTAATATCAAACAAACAACTCAATCAAACAATGGGCAGAAGACCTAAACAGACATTTCTCCAAAGAAGGCACCCAGATGGCCAAAAGAAACATGTAAAGATGCTCAATATTGCTAATTATTAGAGAAATGCAAATCAAAACTACAATGAGGTGATACCTCACACCAGTCAGAATGGCCATCATCAAGCGCCCACAAATGATAAATGCTGGAGAGGGTGTGGAGAAAAGGGAACCCTCTTACACTGTTGATGGGAATGCAGTTTGGTGCAGCCATTATGGAAAACAGTATGGAGATTCCTCAAAAAATGAAAAATAGATTTACCATATGATACTGCAAAACCCACTCCAGGACATACATCCATAGGGAACTCTAATTCAAAAAAATGTTCACAGTAGCACTACGTACAGTAGCCAAGACATGGAAACAACCTAAATGCCCATCAACAGATGACTGGATAAAGAAGATGTGGTATATATATATACAATGGAATACTACTCATCCATAAAAAAGAATAATGTAATGCTATTTGTAGCAACATGGGTAGACCTGGAGATTGTCATTCTAAGGGAAGTAAGCTAGAAAGAGAAAGAAAAAATACCTTACCTGTGGAATCTAAAAAAAAAAAAAAAAAAAGACACAAATGAACTTATGTACAAAACAGAAACAGACTCACAGACACAGAAAACAAACTTACGGTTACCAGCGGGTAAAGGAGATGGGAAGGCATAAATTGGGAATTCTAGATTTGCAGACACTAACTGGTATATATAAAATAGATAAAAAGTAATTTTATACTGTATAGCACAGGGAACTACATTCAATATCTTGTAGTAACCTATAATGAAAAAGAATGTGAAAAGGAAAATATGTATGTAAAAAAGAAAAAAACCTCATTAAAAAAAAGTACTTAGGAATAAACCTGACCAAGGAGGTGAAGGACTTACATGCTGAGAACTTTATAGAAACTATGAATGATACAAAGAAATGGACAGATATCTCATGTGCTTGGATTGAAGAACTGATATTGTTAAAATGGCCATACTACCCAAAGCAATTTACAGATTTTATGTGATCCCTATCAAACTAATATCCCATGACATTTTTCAAAGAACTAGAACAAATAATCCCAAAATGTATATGGAATCATAAAAGATCCACAATTGCCAGAGCAATCCTAAGGGAAAAAGAACAAAGCTGGAGACATAACCCTCCCAAACTTCAGATAATACTACAAAGCTACAGTAATTAGAAGAGTGTAGTATTGGCACAAAAACAGACATATGAGCCAATGGAACAGAACAGAGAGCCTCGAAATAAACCCACACACCTATGGTCAATTAATCTTTGACAAGGGAGGCATGAATATACAATGGAGAAAAGACAGTTTCTTCAGCAAGTGGTGTTGGGAAAGCTGAACTGTTGCATGTAAATCAATGAAGTTAGAACATTCCCTCACACCACATACAAAAATAAACTCAAAATGATTTGAAGACTTAAATATAAAACATGATGCCACAGAACTTCTAGAAGAGAACATAGTCAAAACATCCTCTGACATAAATCTTAGCAATATTCTCCCAGGGCAGTCTACCCAGGCAATAGAAGTAAGAGCAAAAAGTAGTAAATGGGACCTAATAAAACTTATATGCTTTTTCACAGCAAAGGAAACCATAAACAAAACAAAAAGACAACCTATGGACTGGGAGAACATATTTGCAAATGATGTAACTGACAAGAGCTTAATTTCCAAAATATACAAATGGCTCATACAACTCAACAACAACAAAAAACAAACCACTTAATTTTAAAATGGGCAGAAGACTTAAATACAAATTTCTCCAAAGAAAATATACAGATGGCCAAAAAGTACATGAATAGATGCCTGAAATCACTAATTATTAGAGAAATGCAAATCAAAACTATAATGAGGTATCACCTTACACCAGTCAGGATGGCCATCAACAAAAAAGTCTACAAATAATAAATGCTGGAGATGGTGTGGAGAAAAAGGAACCCTCTTACACTGTTGGTGGGAATGTAAATTGGTGCATCCACCATGGAAAACAGTATGCAGGTTCTTTCAAAAACTAAAAATAGACTTACCATATGATTCAGCAATCCCACTCCTGGGCATATATCCAGAAAAGAGTAAAACTCTTAACTTGAAAAGATACATTCACTCCAATGTTCATAGAGCACTATTCACAATAGCCAAGACATAGAAGCAATCTAAATGTCCACTGACAAATAAGTGGATAAAGAATGGAATACTACTCAGCCATAAAAAAGAATGAAATAATGGCATTTCCGGTAACATGGATGGACCCACAGATCATCATACTAGGTGAAGTAAGACAGACTAAGAAAGACAAATATCATATCACTTATACGTGAAATCTAAAATGCAATACAAATGAGCTGATTTACAAACAGACTCACAGACAGAGGAAAAAGCTTATGGTTACCAAAGGGGAAAGGGAGTAGGGGAGGGATAAATTAGGGATTTTGGGATTAGTAGATACAAACTAGTATGTATAAAATAAACAACAAGGTCCTACTGTATAGCACAAGGAACTATATTCAATATCCTGTAATAGACCACAATGGAAAAGATTATGAAAAAGAAAAAAGAACACACACACACATACGCACACATATGCATACATATAACTGAATCACTTTGCAGTATACCAGAAACTAACTCAACATTGCAAATCAACTATACTTCAATAAAGAAACTAAATTACCTTTCCTAGGTAATCCTTTTTGTCCTGCCAACATGGATTCTTCCTTGTTGGTCTTGGCCTGAGACAATAATGGCATTTGATATGACATGAGTGCCAAAAAAGCATAAAGATCCTTTCTGCAAATCATAATAAAAATAAGCCCCACTAATAAATAATACAGCTTAGATACTTTTGACTGATTGCCAGCTTACTAGAGACTGGCAGGTTTTTATTATTTATTATTATTATTATTATTATTATTATTATTATTATTATTATTATTATTATTATTATTATTATTAATTCCCTAGTTATAGACACCATTTATCTGTAGCAGAGAAATATTCTATCCAGATATTAAATTTATCTTTTGTTGCAAGCTCATCTGGAATTCCATGGCATGAACTGTGTTTATATTCTAGGTGTTCCAAGGAGTTCACAGAGGTAGGAAGATGGGCAATATAGTGATTAAATATCAAAGCAGCCCTAAAATCTCAGGGTTCTTTAAAAGTCAAATGTTAGAAGGCCTTATGAAGATCTAATGCAGTATTTAAAGTAGGCATATATTGTCTGAAGAAACAGCTTTCTAGTTTTTCATTACTCATATTCTTATTATATCACAGATGCCCTGGGGTTCAAGTTTATAAAGTACAGACACTCTAACAATCCAGGTATCAGTGGTAGAGAGTAACAGGTTTAATGCTGAACAGGTTTAACAGAACAAGGGCCCAATCTTCCATTTTCTTATTTCCTTATCAAGAACACCTTCCCTAAATTTTATTAAGCATCCCTTTAGAGCTTCTAGTTCTACACCAACAACCACAAAAGTGTTACAGATTTTGTTGTAAGTCAGTTAATGAATCATTGATCGATGAAGAGGGAAAGTGTCTCTGACTCTTAGAAAGAACGTACTCATTGGGTAATCCGCCAGAAGTAAAGCAAGTCTAATTTAAAAACTCTCAGGACTGGAAATATAGTTCAATGGGAATATAGGAAATAGCACTGAGAGGATTATAATGAAGCATATATAAATAGCCCAAAGGCCCATAAAGATTCCTGGAAAACACAGGAATCCTACGGAAAAGGAGTTACTTCACCAAATGTTAATACATCGTCCTTGATTAGATCCTGGTTTGAACAAACTATCCATAAAACCATTTGGAGAACAAATGAGGAATTTGAATATGCACTGCATATGAGATGATATCAAAAATTATAAACAATTTTGTTAAATAAAATAATGGAACTCTGCTTGAAAGGGAAATGTTCTCGTTTAGAAATTCATATTGAAGTACAAGCAAAAATAGAAAAAGATGAAAAATAATATAACATTATTGTTAAAAGTAGGTAATAAGTATAATAGGCACACATTAAATTATTCTCACTACTTTTCTGTAAGTTTGTAATTTTTCATAATAAAAAGTTAAAAACAGCATTACTGTTTCACTTTGGTAGTCCCTATTGCAGGCAATAGTACTTTCCCCTAGATACTGGCTACCAGGATAGTTGTTCCCAACTATTCCTTCTATAAAAATAGAACTACCTAGTGAAGAATAGTGTTTTATTTGCTTTAGGCAAATATTTATAAATTTGGACAATATCATCATCATGTTCATAATACCATCACGTTCCTAAATTCCTTAGCTCTTCTAGTCTTTGTTGCACCCCTCTAACAAAGTCCCAAATCTAGAATAGCAAACTAGCTACCTTTACCAGGCCTACAATCTGAAGAATACTCCCCCAGAAAAATCACACAAGTAGCATATTCATGTAATAATTACCATCCTCAACACTGCCTAGTGATTCTTCTTAATTTCTCTATTTTAACACTTTCTCCCACATGCTGTAAAAGAGCATTTTAATTTTTTTCGTGATGTCAATATTCTTTTTTTTAAATCAAATATAGTCAATTTACAATGTTGTGTTAATTTCTGGTGTACAGCATAGTGATTCATATATATAACACACACATATATATACTTTTTCATTATAGGCCATTACAAGGTATTGAATATAGTTCCCCATGCTATACAATGTAAATCTGTTGTTTATCTATTTTATATAAAGTAGTTAGTATCCACAAATCCTGAACTCTCAATTTATCCCCCCCAACCCTTTTCCCCTCTGGTAACTATAATTTTGTTTCCTATGTCTGTAAGTCTGTGTTCATTTTGCAAATGAGTTTATTTGTGTTCTCTTTTTGTTTTTATTTTTTTGATTTCACATATAAGTGATATCATATGGTATTTTTCCTTTTCTTTCTGGCTTACTTCATTTAGTATAATGATCTCCAGGTCCATCCATGTTGCTGCAAATTGCATTATTTTATTCTTTTTTATGGCTGAGTAGTATTCCATTGTATATATGTCCCATATCTTCTTTATCCAGTCATCCATCGATGGACATTTAGGTTGCTCCATATCTTAGTTATTGGAAATAGTGTTGCTGTGAACAGTGGCATGCAATTGTCTTTTCAAATTAGGGTTTCCTCTGGATATATGCCCAGGAATGGGATTGCTGGCTCAAAGGGTAAGTCTATATTCAGTTTTTTAAGGAATCCCCATAGTGTTTTGCAGCATAGAAATGGCTGCACCAAATTACATTCCCACCAACAGTAGAGGAGGGTTCTCTTTTCTCCACGTCCTCTCCAGCATTTATCGTTTGTGGATTTTTTTTAACGATGGTCTTTCTGACCAGTGGGAGTGATACCTCATTGTAGGTTTGATTTGTGTTTCTCTCATAATTAGCAATTTTGAGCATCTCTTTTTTAACAAAGGTAAATCCCTTTCATTTGTGAAAATGTCTATCCTTTCCAACTCCTTAGGAGCCTTCTAACATCAATTGTCTCCTCTCCTGAATTTTCAAGATTTCTCTCTCTATTGCGTCAATATTTAAACACAATCAAGTCTCATATTAAAAAACAAAAACAGCCCTCTCTGGATTCCACACTCTACTACAGCTATGAGCCATTATGTCTGTGCCCCATCACAGACAAACTGTTCCAAATGTGTTTCTAGTTTCTAACATCCCATTCATTTCTTAACCAATTCAAACCATCTCCATTTTTCTTGAAACACTCTCTCCCTGTTGATTTACTTGATACCATATTCTTTTACATTCTCCTTTTGTTCTTTTATTTTTCAGTCCTCTTTGCCAGTTCACACTCCTCTAATTGATCCTTAAATTTTGGCACTCTTTAAATCTCTGTCCTAGGACTTATTTTTTCTTCTTCGTCCACATTGTACTTGTAAATCTCCTCCTCTCCGCCAAATTATTATTTGCACACAAAACTTCTTCCAGTCTTAAACAATTTACCCAACATTTCCACTTGAGGGGACAGCTGAGAAGCAGCTCTAACAGTTCCAAGGCTGATTTCATAACTTTCTTCTCTTCTAGTGTTCTGTGTTTCAATAAAGAGCACCATCATTCATCCAATTGTTCATGCTCAGAACCCAGAAATCATTAGTTCTTTTTTTTTAATTGAAGTATAGTACATTAAAACATTGTGTTAGTTTCAGGTATATAGTAAAGTGATTCAGTTATGCATACAAATTTTTTTCAGGTTATTTTCCATTATAGGTTATTATAAGATATTGAATATAGTTCCCTGTGCTATACAGTAAATTTTATTATTTATCTGTGTAATATATAATGGGGTGTATCTGTTAACCCCATACTCTTAATTTATCTCTCCCCTTACTTTACTATTTGGTAACCATAAGTTTGCTTTCTATGTCTGTGAGTCTGTTTTTGTTTTGTAAATAAATTCATTTGTATTATTTTTCAGATTCCACATATGAGTGATTTGTCTTTCTCTGCCTGACTTAGTTCACTCAGTATGTTAAACTCTAGGTCCATCCATGTTGCTGCAACTGGCAATACTTCACTCATTTTTATGGCTGAGTAATATTCCATGTATCTTTATCTATTCATCTGTTGATGGATACTTAGGTTGTTTTCGTGTCTTGGCTACTGCGAATAGTGCTGATATGAAGATTGGGGTGAATGTATTTTTTCAAATTGGAGTTTTCTTTGAATATATGCCCAGAAGTGGGCTTGCAGGATCCTATGGTAAGTCTATTTTTAGTTTTTTAAGGAACCTGCATGCTGTCCTCCATAGTAGCTGCACCAATTTCCATTCCCACCAATAGTGCAGGAAGGTTCCTTTTTCTCCACATCCTCTCCAGCATTTATTATTTGTAGACTTTTTAATGATGGCCATTCTGGCTGGTGTGAGGTGATACCTCATTATAGTTTTGATTTGCATTTCTCTAATAATCAGTGATTTTGAGCATCTATTCATGGACCTTTTGGCCATCTTTATGTCTTCTTTGGAGAAATGTCTATTTAGGTCTTCAGCCCATTTTTAAATTAAGTGTTTTTTGTTGTTGTTGAGTTGTATGAACCATTTGTGTATTTTGGAAATTAAGCCCTTGTCAGTTGCATCATTTGCAAATATGTCCTCCCAGTCCATAGGTTGTCTTTTTGTTTATGGTTTCCTTTGCTGTGAAAAAGCATTTAAGTTTGATTAGGTCCCATTTATTTTTATGCTTTTATTTCTTTTGCCATGGGAGATTGACCTAAGACAGCATTGCTACAATTTATGTCAGAAAATGTTTTGCCTACATTCTCCTCTAGAAGTTCTGTGGTCTTACATATAAGTCTTTAAATGATTTTGATTTACACGAGGCTTCCCAACACCACTTGCTGAAGAAACTGTCTTTTCTCTATTGTATATTCTTGCCTCTCTTGTGAAAGATTAATTAATTAATCTCTATTCTGTTCCACTGATCCATATGTCTGTTTTTGTGCCAATACTACATTCTTTTCATTGCTGCTGCTTTGTAGTATTATCTAAAGTCTGGGAGGGTTATATCTCCAGCTGTATTCTTTTTCTTCAGGATTGTTTTGGCAATTGTAGGTCTTTTATGGTTCCATATAAATTTTAGGATTATTTGTTCTAGTTCTGTGAAAAGTGTCCTGGTTAGTTTGATAGGGATTGCATAAAATCTGTAGATTGCTTTGGGTAGTATGGCCATTTTAACAATATTAATTCTTCAATCCAAGAGCATGGTATATCTTTCCATTTCTTTGAGTAATCTTCAATTTTCTTTATCAATGTTTTATAGTTCTCAGCATATAAGTCTTTTACCTCCTTGGTTAGGTTTATTTCTAGGTATTTTTTTGACACAATTTTTAAAAAGACTGTATTTTATTTTTTCTGATATTTCACTGTTAGTGTAAAGAAATGCAACAGATTTCTGTATATTAATCTGATATATGCTAGTTTACTGAATTCACTTATTAGTTCTCATGGTTTTTGTGTGGAGTCTTTAGGGTTTTCTATATAGAATATCATGCCCTCTAGATATAATGACAATTATACCTCTTCTCTTCCAACTTGGGTATCTTTTATTGCTTTTTCTTGTCTAAATGCTATGGCTAGGACTTCCAATACTATGTTGAATAGAAGCAGTGAGAGTGGGCATTCTTGTCTTGTTCCAGACTTTAGCAATGAAGGCTTTCAGCTTTTCATATTGAGTATTATATTGGCTGTGGGTGTGTCATAAATTGCTTTTATTATGTTGAGATATGTTCCCTCTATACCCACTTTGGTGACAGTTTTTATCATGAGTGCATGTTGAATTCTGTCAAATGCTTTTTCTGCATCTATTGAGATGATTGTGTGGTTTTGTCTTTTCTTTTGTTGATGTAATGTATCACATTGTTTTGCATATGTCGAACCAGACTTGTGACCTTGGAATTTGATCATGGTGTATGATTCTTTTTATGAGTTGTTGGATTCTGTTTGCTAATATTTTGTTGAGAATTTTTTGCATCTATATTCATCAAATAGATTAGCCTGTAATTTTCTTTTCTTTTTTTTTTTTTTTTCTTTTTGGAGTGTCTTTATCTGGTTTTGGTATCAGGGTGATAGCAGCTTCACAGAATGACTTTGGGAGTATTCCCCCTCTTCACTCTTTTTGGAATAATTTGAGAAGGATAAGTATAATTTCTTGTTTGTATATAAGGTGGATTCCCTAGTGAAATCATCCAGTCCTGGAATTTTGTTTGCAGAGAATTTTTAAATATTTTAGATCCTATTTCATTCCTAGTGATCAATCTGTTCAAATTAATCTGTTTCTTCTTGACTCAGTTTTGGCAGGCTGTTATGTTTTTAGAAACCTGTTCATTTATTCCAGTTTGTCCAAGTTGTTGGCAAATAACTTGTTCATAGTATTTTCTCATGATTTTTTTTTTTTTCTGCAGTATTGGTTGCTATTTCTCCTCTTTCATTTCTTATTTTGTCTGTTTGGGCACTCTCTCCTTTCTTCTTGGTGAGCCTGGTTAGAGGTTTGTCAATTTTGTTTATCCTTTCAAAAAGTCAGCTCTTGGTTTTTACTAATTTTTTTTTCTATTTAAAAAAAAATCTCTATTTTATTTGTTTCCTCTCTGATCTTTATTATTTACTTCTTTCTGCTGACTTTCAGTTTTGTTCTTCTTTTTCTAATTCTTTTAGGTGGTTGCTTAGGTTAGGTTGTTTGAGATTTTTTGTTTGTTTCTTGAAGAAGGCCTGTATCGCTATGAACTTCACTCTTAGAACTGCTTTTGCTTCATCCTATAGATTTTGTAAAGTTGTGTTTTCATTGTTGTTTGACTTGAGGTATTTTCTGATTTCCTCTTTCATTTCATCATTGACCCATTGGTTTTTTTAGTAGCATGTTAATTAGCCTCCATCTAATGTGTTTTTTGTTTTGTTTTGTTTTGTTTTTTTGTCATTTTTCTTCCTGTGGTTGATCTTGTTTCATACTGTTGTGGTCAGAAAATATGCTTGATACTTCCATCCTCCTTCTTATTTTTCACACCTTAATCACCAAGTCTGGTTGATTACATCTCCTAAATGTCTACAGAATCTCTCTACTCTCCATTTCTTTATCATAGAGTTCAAGTCACCACAGTCTCTTACTTAGCCTCCTGCAGTAGTCTCCTAACTAAATCCAAGTCCACCCTTGTCTCAAAGTTCAAAGCACCTTACTGTTATACAAAGAGCAGGGAGACATACATCAGTAGTGGTACACTGTTAAGTCATAGGATAAGGTTTACTAAGAAAAACTTAGAAGCAGAGAAGTAGAAAAAATGCACACATTCTCTGAGCTATCATTATCTCACAGAAATGCATACTTAGTCCAGAAATAGACCCAATGTAGAAAGTACTCCAGGACAGACTCACCCTTCCCAAACACAAAGGAAGACTAGGAATACACAGCTGACTAGTAAAGAAATTCCTGTTCAGGGATGTGGTCTTGATAAAAAAGGGAACATCTACAGCTCAATTTTGGGAGGTTGTAAAACCACCACCAATGACACCTAGAGACCTTTTTTTCCCAGTTGAACTATTTCACCACTGGTGAGAAAACAGAGAAAGAGAGAGAGAAGGAGAGAGAGAGAAAGAACAAAAAGAACCACTAGGCCATCAGAAGACCAAGATCTACTTCTCCTCTTAACTCAGGACTCTACAAGATCTAGCACTTGCCCATCTCTTGAGCCTCACATCATGCCTCTTATTTTCTATGCTTCAGTCACATAAGCCTTCTTGTAATTCCTTAAAAAGTTAGGTTCTTTCCTTCCTCAGAGCCTTTGCACACATGTTCCACCATCTGCTTAGTTAACCTTTTTTCTTTCTCCTTCCTCTTCTCCTTTTTTTTTTTTTTTTTGTGCTAACTGATAAGCTCCAAGAAGATTTATTTTTTAGGTCTCAATTTATATGTTACCTTCTCAAGGAAACCTTTCCTGATATCCCCAGATACGTTACGTCTTAATAAAAGCACTCAAAGCATGTTGCATGTACCCTTTACAGAGTGTTATCTCAGTAGAAATAATAAGTACTTCTGCAATTATGTAATACCTGTCCTATGCCAAACTAGGAGGTCCTTAAATGGCAGGAACCATAGATGCCTTGCTCAGGCTGCAGTCCTAGTACTTAGCTGAGCACCCTGACATAATCATGCTCAAGAGATATTTGTTAAATGAATGAATGAAGTGTGGACTTGAGGAGATCAGGTAAAGCAAGATGACTTACTATGTAATGATAATTCTGATTTTGAGGTTCTTTGGCCTTAGATTTCTGAGGAGTATGGATAACTCTGGGCCCATACCTAGTACATGTCTAGCTTAATTATGGGAACAATACAAATAAAACCTTGCTATAACCAACAGGGAAGCAGGAGGGCTAGGGCTTCAGAGTATTTTTATATAAGCAAACAAAACATTATTTTACACCACTTTGCACACTTCACTGATTAAAGTGTTGAAGGAAATATGACTTCAGTAAGTTTACCTTCATTTAGAAAAATAAAACATATTTACCTAGAAAGAAAATTGTTAACTAGATACTCACCAGCAAGGGCAAAGTAAGGATGATGTGGCCCATAACAACTAAGGGATCCTCAGCCTTAGCTGCATATTAAAATCATCCGGGGAGCATTTTAAAAATATTGATGCTCAGGTCCCACCACCAGAGATTCCAATTTAATTCAGTTGGTTGTGGGCTCTGGGCATTGGTATTTTTTTTTAAGAGCTCCCCAGGTACTTGTAGCATACAATCTGGGTTGAGAACCCCTGGTTTAAGGAGAGAAAGAGTAGATTTACTGAAGAGTTAGCAATTTGAAATGCTTCTTAAAAGATAGGTGAAATTTGGATAGGCAAAAAGGAGTGAGAATTCTCACACAGGGATTAAGGAATAAGAAATGGCAGTAAAGGAGCAGAAATGGAAAAATATAAAGTGTGTATAGGGATTAAGGGTTATTGATAAGGAAATAGACCATTATAGCTGAAGCAAAGTGTTGGCACAGCGGGACAGTAGCAAATACTAGTAAAAAAATACATTTTTACTAGTAATAATAGTAAAAAATACATTTTTATTCTTTAGGCACTGGGTGCTCCTAAATATTTTTGCTATGTTATTGATATGATCAGAGCAGTATTCTACCACAGAAGACCAGGGATAAGTTGATAAACTCCTGAATTAGGTGGTAGCTATAAAAACAGAAGGATTGAAGAGATAACAAAATGATGAATTAGTAAGATTTTTTGGCAGAGCCATAAACAGCATGATAAAAAGAATTTAAAGTCACAACTTTAATAATGGAAAACACTATCAGAAAGACAAATTTTGATTCTTTCCTCTAAACTCCTTCAGCTCTCAAATATAAACATTCTTCATTAGCAGTCACCCTGATTCTTTCTCTAGAGTTTATCTTTTTTTTTCTTAGAAGGAAAATAATAACTATGTTTAAATGAAGTAATCTGTGAAAAAGGAGTTGAGACAAACAAAAAGAAAAAGTGATCTGAAGTAACAAATTGTTAACCCATTCTATTCTCAAGAATTATTTGATAATTACCTTTATAATTTGATGGTTAAAGAATATTATGGTAATATTTTCTATTTTTAAGCAGATCATAAGACATCTCTAAGTCAAATTCATTTAGTTTAGAATAACAATAGCTATTTCTATATCATACCTTGTATTTGGTCATGGTGCTAAAATGATTATTCCGAAAGAACACACAAAGTTCTCCTTCCTGAACTGTTGAAGTTAGTTCACATAATCCATGGTATGTCAGTTGAGTGGCTGTGTTATTTAGAAACTGCTCAGCTACAAAGCCTATGGAACCAATGCATAATATTAGATAAAAGAATAATTTCAAAATTAAAAAGTTTTTCTATTTACATTGTTTCAAGTATGAAGAAAGGCCAATCAAAATAAGACTCTTCCTACTATATAAAATGATGGCCCTAAATTTGAGATTCTTCTTTCTAATTCAGCTATGGAAGATATGTCTGTAGATATTTATATCCTAAAGAAACAATTATATGAAATTCTTTTTAATCAATAAATGTATTTATTTATACCACACCTATTTCCAAAGAAGATTTCATGTGACTTGCAATAAAAGACACAGACACAATAAAACTAAAACCCATTAAAACAAAAAGGCATGAGTGAGAAACTTAAAAAGTGGATAGGAACAAATGTACGTGAACAGCCACTTCCCCAATAGATAGGTGTTTAGAAACTGAAAGTAGCCTGAAGAAATTTAGTTGCTTAAGATTTTTACAAAGACTCCAGATAATTCTCAATTCACAAATTGCTCAATTCTTGCCTTAAAATTAAAAGTAGGTGTAAGACTCAACACAGAACAGTGGGATAACTGATGACATTTTTACCCTAATCTCCTCTAACATTTGCCACTCATTATGTTGATGTATCAAGTTCAGAAACAGAAATTATCTTTTGTTTAAAAAACATAATGAAATAAAGTTTTCTGGTGTTTAATTTAAAACATATAAGTACAGTTGATCGTCATTATTCATGCGAGTTCGTATCTGCAAATCTGCCTACTAGCTAAAACTTATAACTCCAAAATCAATACTTGTTCCACTTTCAGGATTATTCCTGGGTATGTGCAAAGCAGCAAAAAAATCGTCACCCAACACGCACATTCTCCACTGAAGTCAAACAAGGAAACACTCTGCCTTCTTGTTTCAGCTCTCATACTGTGAATATATGTCGTTTTCATGGTCTATTTAATGCCAAATTTTTAAGATTTTTGTGCTTTGGTGGGTATTTTCACTGTGTAAAATAGCCCCCGAGCATAATGCTGAAGCTAGTGTTCCTAAGTGCACAAAGGTTGTGATGTGCCTTATGAACAAAATACATACTTTTGCAGCTTCAGTCAGGCATGAGTTACAGGACTGATGGCTGTAAGTTTAATGTTAATGAATCAATAATATAAATTAAGTAAGGTGTCTCTGAACAGAAACATACATTAAGCAAGGTTATATATTGATCAGTTGATGAAAATCTTGTGACCAGAGGCTCACAGGAACCTAATCTTGTGTGGGTCACAGCAACTGTACAGAACATAACTACCAGTAATAATGATAACCAATTATATAAATATTTTAAAAGCTTGCACTTCTCTTCTCTCCTTCTTCCTCTTCCTTCCTTCTTTTGTTTCCTTCCTTTAATAAAGAATAGGGGGTAAAAGAATGCTGTAAAAAGTTCTACAGGTGAGCAAGGAGATGCAGATATAGGGAGTAAAGAAGAACCCATGTTAGAGAAACTAATACCTCAGCAAGAAACTGAAAATAAACTTGGCAGGACCAGAGGCAGCTGCATAATATAGGTTTATTCCACTTCCTCACCATCCCTCACTTTTGGTGTCAAGTCACAGCACTTGACACTTCAAGGAGCAAAGTGGCTGCAAAAAGTTAGTGATATAGCACACTATTCCAAGGAGTTATTCAAAGGGAGCAGGGGAGGTGCAAATAATTATACAGAAGGTCACAGCCAAAGGAAATTTATAGCACATTTTCAGCTTCTTGGTTTTATACATCTAGAATTAAGACCCCCTCACCTTGATTACTATCATTACTTTGATAAGTACTAAGTTATTGAGAACATATTAGCTACATACTAAAGCACTTAAATATTATATAGCATTTAAAAAGTATTATGACTATGCTGAGAAGTACCACTGCTGCCTGTAAGATTCCATTTAACTAAATACTTCCTTCAGAAAGATGTTTCTAAATTCCCCTCCCAGGCCTCACTCACACAACATCTTCTCTCCAAAGAAAGACACAAAAATTCAGTGCAGATATAGTACAACATTACTTTTGTGTATGAAATTCAACAATTCAATACTAGAAAGGTCTTTCTCAGCTAATTCATTCATTAGAGTAGGTGTCAGAGAGAATAAGTGATGTGCTTAAGAACCTAAGACTAGTTATGGCAAAGTTAAGACTGAAACCCAGGAGAAATAATAGTATTAAGTTAAAAAATTTAGTGCTGATTATTATAAATGCAAACTGAACTTTATTTCCCCCCAACCTGTAAACCATAGCCCTAATTTACACTTACAAAGAAAAATGTTTCTTAATTCTTTTACTAACTCTTAAGCAATGCCACCCTGTGATTTTAGTGTAATATTAAAAAACCTAATCTAGTTTCAACTTTTCACAACCAATTAAACAAATTATGGAGTTTCAAAGCACAATATCAGAGATTACTCATTAATTACAAATGGCAAAGGGCATCTTTCCAACAAAAAAAAAAATCTAGTAAATATCATTTTAAACATATTTGAACATCATCAAAAATGGGATTATCAGACGTCATGGGCCACCTCAGATTTGCTGCACTAGAAAAGATACAATGTCACATATATAGTATTCCCACCAAAAATATATACCCAAATCTACTATCATGCTATCTCTGTTATCATGAGGTAACAATCAGATGAATCCAAACTGAGGACTATTCTGACAAACAACTGGCCTGGACTATTAAGAAAAGTAAACACCACCAAAGACTAAAAAGAAAAAAAGAAAAGAAAAAAGGTTAGGGATTTGTTCTAGATTATAGAAGAAGACTAAATTGATACGACAATTAAGTGATCCTTGATTGGAGCCTACACTGAAAAACTTAAAAACTATGAAGAGCATTACCAGGAAACCGGGGAATTTTGAATGTGAACAGTATGTTATATAATAGTATTGTGTCATTGCTAAATTTCCTGAAATAAGTGCATTGTGATTATATAGGAAAATTCTTTGTTCTTAGGAGACAAATATTGAAGAGTTAATGGATAAAGTGCTATAATATGTGCAATGAACTGTTATATGATTTAGGAAAAAACTGTGTGTGTGAAATTAAAAAGCAAAAATTCAGAATGTTAATAACTGGTGAATTTAGATGAAGTGGATTTATGTGCATTCATTGTGCTATTCCAACTTTATAGGTTTGAGATTTTTCAAAATAAAAGAGAAAGAAAAACAAAAGAAAATCAATATTATTTAATCAAAAATAATACGAACTCAAGCTATAATCTTCAGTGTTTATGGCACATAATAAAGGCTCAATAAATATCTGAGTAAGTGAATATCTGGAATAATTTCCTTAAGCATCAATTTTTTTTTTTTAACCTAGAAACAACTGTTAAAGAAGAAACTACTGAAAGAGCATCTGGAATTAAATGACCAGCTTTGGTGAAGTCTGGCAACTGCTACTGTGCTATTTTTCTCCTTGTTGTTTTTTGCTGCCATGCCGTTACAACTTGATTCAAAAAAGTCCTAACATCCAGAAGAGGCAGCAAATAATAAGTATTCTGTGTACATGTAAAATTTCTGTACTTTTGCTTACAAGGTACTGCCATCCAAAGAAAATGAGTATTATCTGAAAGAAGTTGAAAGAGTATCTAATTCTATTTGACCGTTAGCTAAATAATATTTCTTTTTCGTCAAAAAAGAATGGCAGTAAAAGTTATTTCTTGTATTCTACACCTTATGGAGATGAAATATTTGAATTAAAAAAAGTAGTTATTATCTAAGAACTAAGTTTGATAATTTTTAATAAAGAAGGATTAGAAATAAACCACTTTTGGATATTTTGCTGATTCAGAAGGAAAGTTATAGTTGTAGGGTAAATAGAAAAAAAAAAGTAGACTACTTCTTTGAACAATATACCTAAGATAATATGATGAAGATAATGGAAAAAAGCTAATTGCTACATTATATAACTAAAAATGTCCATTGTGGCCTTTTATTTCCTATATGATTTCTTAGTGCTTTATAAAAGTAGCCATTGGGATTGAATAATTATTTCAAATAGACTACATATTTGTAGTTTCTTATAAACAAAAAACTAGTTTAGCTTTTTAATTGTACTGAATTCCACATATAATTTTCCTTGATATGGAAATCTAATAAGCAGAATTTCCATTACAAAATTTATATATCAGGTAATTAATCAATTTTGGTACATACTACCTGAAAATTTTATACCACTAAAGAGGAAGATTCCTTCCTTGCTTTTACCAAGATGTTCTTCTCAAGATACCAATACTATACAAATTAGCTATAGTTTTTTTGTTATTGCAGGGAATCAATGTCAGAGAAATAATAATAATTGTTGTAACACCAGGTTGAGAAAAAGGAGAAGTAATGAAAGAACTGCTGTTTTGTTATTGTTCATTTCATTGGGGTACTTAGTCCTGGCTTGGGAAGAACTCTGGCTTGAGAAAAATGCTATTAATAGTGTTTCCTACAGTTTCACGCCTTATAAATATATTCACCCAGATATCGTTTATTGGCTATCATTCCATCTGTTAACACTTTCTGGGTCCCGTTGTTTCCTCTATTACTACCGAATAGCATATTGGAAATTACTAAGAAAGCAGGAATCCACAGATGGAAATTTTTTATACCTTGCTTTCTAGGAATATTTACAGTAAAGAGAGCCTGAGTAAGAAATGTAAAGTTCTAGTGAGTGGAGTTTTGTTAGTTGAGGGAAGACTTCTTGTTGCTTTAGGTTGTAGTGAAAGAGGTGTCACAAATCAATGATCAATATCCCTGTATATTTGTTTTTATTGCAAGTAAAAGACTTGGATGAGCCTTAACTAAAATACTGTATTTTCTTGCTACTTGCCTCTTGCACAAAAACTTCTGGATAATTGAGTGATATAATTAGTTCAGCTCTGATTAATTAATCAGAGTATGAGATTCATGTTCACATCTTTTTATACATTTTTATGTACTCTTGTAGTCACTTGGCTTTTTTTTTTTAAATGTGGTGACTATGATCAACTTTTATTATACCTCACTTAAAAGAACGTGTGTCAGAGACAGAATGAAGCTAATTGCCTGCTTCTCATGATTTCTCTTTCTTCTGTTAACCCTTCAAACCAAGAAGAATAGCAGCCTCAGTATTTGTGCATATTAACAAAAAAGTGAACTTGGTGTTGGGGAAGTTATATCCAAATGCTATGACTCCTGATAGCATTCTGGTTTCCAATCTGCTCTTCCCTTCACTGACTGGAACACAGCTTTCAATTAAAAAAAAAAAAAGAAAGAAAGAAACTGCTTCTATGTTGATGAATTTAGCGATGCTTAATTAGGTAAGGATTAGGGAAATTAATGATCAGAGGAGTACTCTGACCCAGAACAGAGCTTTGATGTACTATACTGTACTGAAATCTAAGGCAGAGCTCTACTAAAATGAACACTTGAGTACTATAATACACATCACAGTCAACTTAAGTGTTCAGGATGAGTTATAAAGTTCACTCAGTACTCCCAAATAATAATCCTTTTTAAAAAAGAGTAATTATCAGTAACTCTTGGGTAACTGATCATAGCAAAGATAACAAGTGATTCCAAAGACTTTTATTAGAACTCAGGCCTGATTTTACAAATCAAGTGAAAGGGTTCTAAGAAAAACCTTTCACTGGCAGCTTTATGAATAATTACTTCTTTTAATTCCCACAAGTAGCATCACTTTCATTTTTTAGAAGTCTTATTTAAGACATTTAAAAGATATTAAATTATAAGACGTTATTTTGCCAAGAATAAGTCAGGTAATAGCAGCACTCACCCACCTTCACTAACCAGCTCACTATTGTCTGACTGCTTACAAGAGATGATCTTCTCCACTAGTTGGTTGTAGCTGCAGTTACCAACAGCTTTTACAATGTCATCAATCTAGAAAACAAATGACTGTCTCACTAATCATGATAAAATTAAAAACAATAGCAAAGAAATCTATATCACTCTTTAGGGTTTTATTCTAATACAATACTAAATATGAAAGTATTACATATGAAAAAAGAAAATCAGCACTAAAATCAACACCCAATAGTTTCTAATTTTGTTTATAGCTCACTAGAACATATTATGAAAAATATTGCTTAGCTGCATTTCAATTATGCAAAAAATAATAAAATGGGATTATCATATGCAACTTTATTTCTTAGATTGTAAAGAGGCATTTAAGTGATTAAAATAAAGTCAACTACTTCAGAAATAAAATTCAGAAAATCTTTTTTTTATTAAAAATAAATATTTTGCATTTAAAGCAAGGCAAATATAAAGATGTTAATTTATGGAATTAACAGGGTTTTCCCATTTTATTTATTATGCAGTTTCTAGCAAAGTATAGTGAAGATATGAGTAGACATAACTAACATTATTTTCCTGAAGAAAAGCTAATATATATTAACAGGGAAAGATTCCTACTTAATCTTTGTGGAGGTACAGTAGAAAAGTAAATTCAAGGTTTTAAGCTGCAGAAATTGATACATTATAACAGAGTATACTTTAATTAAAAAAATTTTTTTTTAAGTTTTAAGCTATAGGAAAATAAAATTGAGTATCTCTATTCTCCCTCCATTATACTTTGCTTTGAGTATTGAATAAAAATAGATTTCTACTGTCTAAAGAATTTATTTTGATTCTCCTCTCATCCCTAAAATATATTTATTTTTAAGTTACTTACATGTACTTAATTAATATATTAATTAATACAAATTTATACAATAATATAAAAAAATAAGAGGAACAATGTTTTCTTTCCACATCCAAATGATCTTCTTAAACACCTAATCTTTGAACACCACAAGAATTGAGAGATCTGCACAACTAATACTAAGGACAGTGGTTCTCAAACTGGGAGCTTTTTAAAAAGCTGAAAGAATTGCAAGCTCAAGTTGTTTCTCAATTGTCTAAGTTTTCATCCCACTACCACACAGCAAAGTTTGAGAACAACTGCTTTAGGCTATAATTTATTTTCTTTGTTCCTGCAAAAGTCTAGCATAGTAAAAGCCCCTTAACCATGCAAGTGGGACTGATGGTTGCCTAAAGATCAGTTAACTGAGTAAGTAAAAGCAGGGAATTGTGGAAAATGTTATTACATATTTTAAACATTTCATGTTAACTTAAAACTCACAAATGTATTCACTTGTCAATCTTTTTTTCCCCCCACTTGTTAATCTTTTGATGCAGAGTCAAATAAGGCCTTTTCTTTGAAAGTGGATATTTTGGCCATGATTCTATGTAAATGACACAGAACAGCATGCCTTCCAGTTTTTATTTATTTAAAATGAAAACTTAGACCCTTAAGAAGAAATCTCAGGGCACAATCCCTTTAGATTTTCATTATTTTTTGGAACACCTTCACTGTTTACAGCAATATTCTTTAGTGACTCAACTTCATTCTTTCCGCAGAACTGAATTTTCAATCCTAAGGAATCCATAAAAATACAACTAGAATAATAAATACAAGATCAGTATACAAAAATCAATTGTTCTATAGACTAGCAATGAATAAAAAGTTCAAATTTTCATGGGCAGGATCTCTACATTAATATTTCATTCAATTAATTCATTTGGATGCCTTTTATGTACTACTATGTACAAGATGTGTTAGAGAAACTGCAGACTCAGCAGTGAATAAAATACATGGTATATGATTTCATAAAGTTTATATTCTAAAGACAAACAATAAAGCAAGTAAACAAATATAAAATATGCTAGGTAGTTGTATGTAGTGGTATGCAACTGTTCTTTGTTTTCATTGTACTATATCATTCCACAGTATAATATATTTATTAATTCATCTTTTGATGGCTATTTATTTTCAGTTTGGGGCTATGACAAATAATACTTCTATGAACATTCTTGTACATTTATTCTGTTTCACAAATCTAGAGTTTCTCTAGGGAATATGCCTTATCAAATTCTTAGTCTTATCCTCAACTTTACCAGATAACTCCAAACTGCTTTCTAAAGTAGGTAGCCAATTTATATTATCACCAGTAGGGAATGAGAATTCACTATATTGCACATCTTCTCCAACATTTAGTATTGTTAGACTTTTAAATGCCAGCCATTCTGCCGGGTGTATAGCGGTATCTCATTTTGGTTTTAATTTGCATTTCTTTGATGACTAGTTCATATGTTCACTAGTCATCTGGGTATCCATTTTTGTGAAGCGCCTGTTCAAATCATTTGCTCCTTTTTTTTTTTTTTTTTTTTTTTACTGGGTAGTCTATTTTTAAAAAAACTTATTTGTAGGAGCTCTTTATATCTTCTAGATATTAATTCTTAATTCATTATATAAATTGCAATCAGTTTCTACCCTGTGGCTTGCCTTTATTCTCTTTTGAGTTTTCTTCCGACAAATACCAGTCTCAATTTTAATGTATTCAGGTTTGCCAATGTTCTTCATAGTGCATTTGTGTCTTGTTTCAGTAATCCTTTCCTATCGTTGTCAGAAACATATTCACAAACTTTTACAGTTTTATCTTTTACAATTAAATATCAATGCACATGAAACAGAATTTTATGGTGTGAATCAGGAGCAACAATTTCATTTCTTTTCTAATTGTCCAGCAAATCCAAAATTTGAATTGGCTAGTTAATAATCTCAGCACCTTTTATTATAAGGACTGACCTTTGCCCATTGCTCTACAGTTGCCTAATTCTGTCTATACATGCATGGTCTTTTTGACCTCTCTATTCTCTGTTATTGGTCTAATTCTTAATTATAATACTTAAAATATTTCATGTCTAGATAAGTTCTCCCTACTTGTTCTGCTTCAAGAATATCTTGGCTTCTCTTCCTAGTCCTTTGTATTTCCATATAAATTGTAGAACGAACCAGTCACATTTCACAACTACTACCCCCAAATCTGCTAGGATTTTGTTTGGGGTTGTAGTGAAACTATAGTTCATTTTATAGAGAACTGACATCTTTATAAATTCAGTCTTGAAATCTAAAATCTACAGACCTATATTTACATAGGTCTCTAATTTCTCTCAAAGGAAAACTGGCCCCATAGAGGTCTTGCATATCTTTTTGTTAGATTTATTCTTAGTAACTTACGCTATTAAAGAACATATTTTTAAAATTTCATTTTCAAATCCTTTTTGAAGAATTTTAGCTTTGTTAATCTTTATTATATGCTTAATTTCTACTTTAATACTTTCTGCTCTTAAGATAGATATATATAGCTCATTAATTTTCAGTCTTTTATTATTCCTTAATATACAGATTCAAGGCTTTAAAAATCCCTTTAAAAATTGTTTTAGCTAAATCTTACGAGTTTTGATACAGACTTAGTAGTTGTACAGTTTAAAATATACTTTAAGTTTCATTATGATTTTTTGACCCGAACAGTCTCTACTGTTTTTTTCTACTGATTTCTAGCTTAATTACACTGTGATCAGAGACTATTCTATACTCCACACATTTTAAATCGTTAGAAATTTGTTGAAACTTACTTTATGGCCCAGAATTGGGTCAATTTTTGTAAATTTCATGAGCTTATAAAAAGAATGTATTAGTTAGGTTCACAGAAAACAAGGAAAGACTGAGAAAACATCACAGACAAGGAGACACCAGGAAGACATTAAATGTAATGTGATATCCTAGATTGCATTCTAGAACAACAAAAACAAAAATCAGTGGAAAAGCTGGTGAAATGTGAATGAAGGCTGTAATATAGTTAGTAGTAATGTACCAATATTAAATTTCTAAGTTTTGACACATGTATCATGATCATATAAGATTAGGGGAAACTGGGTGAAGAATATATGGGAATCCTCTATAGTATCTTAGCAACTTTCCTGTAAATCTGAAATGATTCAAAAATAAAAAGTTCATTAACTTTTTTCAAGAATGTATGTTCATTAGGTTTTCATTTCCACTTCTATCATTTGTAGAGAAAGGTATATTAAAATCTTCTAGTATGACAATCTATTTTTCTTATAATTTTGTTAAATGTTGCTTTATATACTTCGATATTATGTTATTAAATGCATATAAGTTTTGTTTTCCATCATCAAAAACTGACCTTTACTCTTTGTGACAGTTCCCATGGATCCAAGGAGTAACAGTCAATCAGTTTATTCACTTTCCTGGTGTCTCCAGGCACATACAAATTTAAAATGATTATATCTTTTTGGCAAATTAAACGTTCTATCATTAATAATGCTTTTTGACTTAAAGTCTATTCTTTCTCATATTACTACGGATACACTAGCATTCTTTTGATTAACAATGGTATGGCATCTCTTTTTTCTTTTTATTTGCAATCTTTCTGTTTAATTTCATACTGTTTTATATATGTCTCTTGTAAATAGCATATATATATATATATATATATATATATATATATATATATATATATATATATATATATATTTAAAAATATATATATTTTTAAATCCAGCCTCAGAATCACTGTCTTTTAACTAGATTTGGTCTTATTGACATTCTCTATGTTTGAATTTATTAAACCTACCATTCTCTCCTTCCCATCAGTTCAACATTCCATAACCTCTCCTTTCTTCCTCCTTTTTGGTTAATTTTCCCCTTTCTACTAATTGAGAAGTTATCTAGTGTGTTTTCTATTCTTTCCATGGTTATTCCAAAAGAGTATTATTCAATATCATGGTGGTAATAATGGAAATATTCCAAATCTTTGCTGCCCAATAAGATATTCACTAGCTACACGTGGCTTCTGAGCAACTGAAATGTGTCTACTACATTTGTCTACCATACCAGACAGAGAAGTTACAGAAACTATAACATCTACCCCTACCATATCAAATTCAGCAGTTAATATTCTCTTCTTGAACAATTAATTCTAGGCCCTAAGAATATCTTAACCTTCTCCCAACTTATGTTATTATTATCTGCATATGCTAATATTTTCTTTTAAACCCCAAAAGATAATGTTATTATTTAATACAGTCAACAATCTTTCATATTTATCATGTTACTTTCTCTCCACTCACACTTCCATCTGGATCACTCTCCTTCTTTTCAAAATCCTTGTTTAGAATTTCCATTAATGATGGTCTACTGTCAGGAAACTATCTTACATTAATTAATTTAAAAATGACTTTATTTCTCTACATTACTGAAAGATAATTTTCCTGGGAACAGGAAATAGGTAGCATTTGTCTATTTTCAGTACATCAACTGTATCATTTCCACTGTTGCCTGGTTTCCAATGTTGCTCTCAAAGAGTTAGTTATCAATAATGGAGAACTACCTTCTCAGTTGTTGAATCATGGTGCCTGCCCACCATCCAGAGAACTGCTGATATTCACTTGCAAGATAATTATTTGCAGAACACATAATCAGAATACAAACAACTAGCCAGTTCTGAGAGATATTTCATAGAGACCTATGGATTTCAAACTTTTACCTTGTTCTTTTTTCTTTCTCAGCATCAGAATCCTCCTGTCACAAAACAAGTAAGTAAAATAGATAAAAAGCACAGCTCTCACAGCCTTCCAAGAATTTGAAAATCACTGTGTAGACCAGAAAAGTCTGAAGAACAATCTCTGTCTTACATGAGAGTACATTATTTTTCTTTAAGCATATGAATTCAACTGTTTGCCAGACAATATGCAGCTACACGTATAGTCAGAGGGACAATCCGAGTCCAATTTTAAGAACTCAGGTTTAAGTTCCTAAGTTCCTTAACCTCCTATGACCTTAGGTCGTAAGTTCATTCTCCTCAAGAATCTAGGCTACCTGGCATTGCCATGAGCCAGGATCCAACATGGCTCATCTTGAATGCATAAAATGTTAGACATGTTTAGACTTTTCAGTGATTGTTTCAGAGTCAGAGTGCCAAAAAAATACAGATGCCCTGCTTACAGAAAGCCATCTTTTTATTGCTCAGAATACCAGTTGCTTTTATCAAGAGACAGGGATGAAGAAACATTACCAAGTCCTTACTATTATGATCCTTCCTACAGTTAATGCTTCACTCCATCAGTTAATGTTGAGAAACTACTATGAGCCAAGCACTGCTCTAAACAATGAGAAATAAGAGCCCAACCGTCATAAAACATATACTCTAGTGGGAGATCATAGTCAATCAAGTAAATAAATAAATAATAATTCTAGATAATGACTGGGGGAAAAGAAGGTGACTAAATTAAACAAGGGAAAGCTTCTCTAATAAAGTGACTTTTGACCTAAGACCTGAACTTTGAGGAACCAGGAGTGGGAAGATCTGGGAGCACAATGTGTTTGGTTAGTAAAACAGCATTCCACAGTGGGCAATTAGGTAGTACAAAAACCCGAGATAGAAATGACTTTCACATGTCTGAAAAACAGAAAGGCAGTTAGTGTTGCTGGAGAGTAGTAAAAAGGGGAGAATTATGTGAGGTGGAGCTGGACAGAAGGCAGAGTCTAGATCATGCAGTATATCATAAAAACTCTGATAAAATTTTGCACTTTATTTTAATTACACTGGAGGCTTTTAAAGAAAGGAGTATGGCACAGGGATAAAGGGGAGGGTTTATTTTACAAAGATTGTTCTGAGTGTCAAGACAATTCAGTGGAGGGAAGAATAATTTTTTCAAAGAATGGGACTAGGACAACTGAATAACCACATGCAAAAGAATAAAGCTGGATCCCTTCCTCAAACCATATACACAATCCAACTCAAAATGGATCATACTCCTAAATGTAAGCACTAAAACTATAAAATCCTTAGAAGAAGATAGAAGAGTAGATCTTTGTGACTTTGGGTTAGGCAAAGCCTTTTTTGGAAGAAACCAAAAGCATAAGTAACAACCAAGAAAACCAGATAAATTGGACTTCATCAAAATTTAAAAACTTTGTGCTTCAAAGGACACCATCAAGAAAGTGAAAAGATAATCAACAGAATGGGAGAAAATACTAGCATATCATGTATCTGGTAAGACATATACCTATAATATACAAAGAACTCTTAGAACCCAATAACAAAAAGACAAATAGCCCAATTAAAAATGGGCAAGAAATATGCAGACATTTCTCCAAAGAAGATATACAAATGACAAAAAGTACACAAAGAGATGCTTAACAGCACTAGCCATTAGAGAAATGCAAATAAATCCACAATGAGATATGATTTTAAACCTACTACGATGGCTATAATAAAAAAGATAGACAATAACAAGTGTTGGTGAGGATGTGAACTCAACTTCATAGTTAGCCTCCAATTCCATGAAATTACAGTCAGAAGTCTTGAGCAGATTTAGCAGTCTGGAGGACTGCACTCTTAACCTCACATTTTGGCTAATTCCAGATAAAAGCACAAAAATATAAGTATCAGAAAACATAAATCTGGATTAATTTGCCAAATTAGTGAAATTTTACGATATTTTTATCATTTAATTTAAAAATGTTCTACTTACCTGAGGGTCCACTAACCACCCATGGTACAAAGGAATATCAAGAAGATCAAATACTATGCATTCTGGTGTATATTCAAACACTCGAACACCAGTGAATTTTACATTTACATCCAAGCCTGTCTGTAGTTTGTGCAATACTGCCATAGCATCACTCATATTCTGAAAACAGAAAGGGGAAGGGTAAAAACGAGGAAATCAAACAATAACAAAAAGGTACTTAAATGCAGGCACATTTACTTCAAATTTTCCAATTATCCAATTTATTCACCCCTTCAATTTGTATTATTAAGTACCTACTATGTGCCAGGCACTAATCTGAGCTCTAAAGATATAATAGTGGATAAAACAAAGTTCCTAATCTCATGGAGCAAACATTCTACTGTGAAAAACAAATACATAAATTATAATATCATGTCAAGTAGTAGTAAGAAAAGTTGAGCAGGATAGGATGTACAGATTGAGAGGGGTGAGGAACCTAATTTTAGACCCTTTACTTTTAACTCAGGTTTGCTGTATAGTGTGTTTCTCCTATAAACAGCAAGTAATTAGGTCTTGTTTTTTTCCCAAACTGGAAATGTCTTTCAGTAATATAATAATGGCTTTTAGATTGTGTTAGGACTAGATATATGAACATTCAAATTCAAGAAATTTTGCAATACTGAAATGAGTTTTCTTTTTGCCATCTGGATACTGGTGAAGGTATGTAGAAAAAGTTACTTTGAAAATAAATACAAAGTTTCCACTGATGTCTGTTTCTGCCTTGGCTGATACTTTCTTCCACTGTAAGAATCTGATTTCTTCTTGCCTTCCATTGTCAAACAAAGGAAGAATACTTAAGAAAATGGAAGCTCTACTTGCTTTCTTCCAGCTTCAATAATTTTGAACCCAGTGTTCCCTCCTATATTATAGGATAGTATTTCTAAAGAACATGTAAAGAAATGCGGACACACTGAAACTATGGAACAGTAGATTTTGTCCTAATGCCACACACCAGACATCATTTGCTGAACTGTTTTCTAAACACAACTTAATTGTAAAATACAAATAAATGAGGAAAGATGAATCAATGACAAATTCACTTGAAAGTCGATTTTTTCAAGGAAATTACCAGGTTATAATTCTACATAGAAGTGCAGAATGATATCTATATTTCATTCTATATATATAGGTTCATATAAAACAGAGATCAGCAAAATATGGCTTGTGAGTCAAATATGGCTATGAGTTAAGAATGGTTTTTACACTTTTAAAAGGGTGTTCAAAATAAAGAAATCAAAAAATATACCTGAAAAGCCACTGATAGGGACCAATGAATACATCCATAAGTTAAAATGACATATTTTAATATAACAAAAATTATGTCAATTACCTGCTCATAGTTTAAACGTTGAATTTCTGAAATTTCTTTTGGCTTTGTATCAAGCATGTAATCTCCTGGAAAGAGAAATTGTTAAGCTGCCTTTTAAAAATGTTTTGTTTCTAATTACAAAGATAACAGATTTTAATGATAAATTATAGCAATATGTGACATAAAAAACTGACTCCCCAGTTCTATTCAGAGAAAATCAATGTTAATTGTTAGTTACTGTCTCACATATTTTTTTCAGTGTACATCCTACAACGCTTTGGAATTTTTTCTGCCCCTTTACAATACATTTGAGCATCTTGCCATGTCATTGCAATAAAGCTCTAAAAGGTTTAACCAAGTTTCATCAACAATATAACTATTACCTCAATACCTTTCCAAGAATGGGTGTTACCACTCCTCTAAATATCTGCCATTCTTAGAAGTAAACAAAATTTTCCTTGCTTTTAAAAAACTGACATCTTATCATGAACCCTCCTACACTGTTGGTGGGAATGGGTTTGGTGCAGCCACTGTGGAAAACAGTATGGAGATTCCTCAAAAGACTAGGAATAGACTTACCATATGACACAGGAATCCCGCTCCTGGGTATATATCCAGAAGGAACCCTACTTCGAAATGACACCTGCACCCCAATGTTCACAGCAGCACTATTTACAATAGCCAAGACATGGAAACAGTTTAAATGTCCATCAACAGATGACTGGATAAAGAAAATGTGGTATATTTATACAGTGGAATACTATTCAGCCATAAAAATGACAACGCCATTTGCAGCAACATGGATGTCCCTGGAGAATGTCATTCAAAGTGAAGTAAGCCAGAAAGAGAAAGAAAAATACCATATGAAATTGCTCATATGTGGAATCTAAAAAAAGAAAAACATAAATACAAAACAGAAACAGTCTCATACACATAGAATACAAACTTGTGGTTGCCAAGGAGGAGTGGGGTGGGAAGGGACAGACTGGGAGTTTAAAATTTGTAGATACTGACAGGCATATGCAGAATAGATAAACAAGATTATACTGTATAGCACAGGGAAATGTATACAAGATCTTGTGGTAGCTCACAGCAAAAAAAAAAAAAAAAAAAAGTGACAATGAATATAGGTATGTTTATGTATAACCGAAAAATTGTGCTCTACACTGTAATTTGACACAATATTGTAAAATGACTATAACTCAATAAAAAATGTTAAAAAAAAAAAAAAAGCTGTTATCTTAGAGATTACCAGTGGAGAGAGGGAAGGGAGAGGGGCAACACAGGGGTATGGAATTAAAAGATACAAACTACTATGTATAAATTAGAGAAGCAACAAGGATATATTGTATAGCCCTTGGAATTAAAGCCATTATCTTGTAATAATTTTTGAGAAGTATAATCTATAAAAATGCTGACATTATGCTTGCTGTATATCTAAAACTAACATAATATTGTAAAGCAATTATACTTCAAAAATTAATATATTTTTATATATGTACCTTTATTGGTATCACCTATTTATTTATTTGAAGTATAGTCAGTTTACACTGTCAATTTCTGGTGTACAGCATAATGTTTCAGTCATACATATATATACATATATTCATTTTCATATTCTTTTTCATTATAGATCACTACAAGATATTGAATATAGTTCCCTGTGCTATACAGAAGAAATTTGTTTATCTATTTTATATGCAGTTGTCAATATTTGCAAAGCTCAAACTCCCAAATTTATCCCTTCCCACAACCTATCCCCCGGTAACCATAAGTTTGTTATCTATGTAAGTCTGTTTCTGTTTTGTAAATAAGTTCATTTGTGTCTCTTTTCTTCTTTTAGATTCCACATATGAGTGATATCATATGATATTTTTCTTCCTCTTTCTGGAGTACTTCACTTAGAATGACGATCTCCAGGTCCACCAATGTTGTTGCAAACGGCATTATTTTATTATTTTTTATGGCTGAGTAGTATTCCATTGTATAAATATACCATAGCTTCTTTATTTAGTCATCTGTTGATGGACATTTAGGTTGTTTTCATGTCTTGGCTATTGTATATAGTGCTGCTATTAACACTGGGGTGCACATATCCTTTTGAATTAGAGTTTCCTACGGATATATGCCCAGGAGTGGGAATGCTGGATCATACGGTAAGTCTATTTTTAATTTTTTGAGGCATCTCCATACTGTTTTCCATAATGGCGGCACCAAACTACATTTCCACCAACAGTGTAGGAGGGTTACCTTTTTTCCACAGTCTCTCTAGCATTTATCGATTGTGGATCACCTTTTTAATATATATATGACTTTTAGTATATGTGACACTATTTAAATATATGCAGTACCTTTTTAATCTATGTTTTACCTTTTTAATTATGTATTAACTATATATACATTTTCTTTGAATTACTCACCTATACAAGTATTATTCTTTTCTTGAATTACAAAAGTTCTTTTCCAATTAGAGGAATTAGAACATTCCCTGTTATATGTGTGCTAAATATTTATTTTCCTCATTTTTTGGCCTATTTTTCACCATACAGAAATATTTAATTTTAATATAGTCAATTCTCCTACTATAGTTTCTGGGTTGGATGTTATGTTTAGAAAACTATTCACCTCTTCAGAATATACAAACATTCACAAATGCATTCTTCATGTAATTTTATGTTTGCTTTTTTTCATGTTTAAATCTTTAACTTATCTGGAATTTATTTTGATATAAACAGTAATATGTGGAACCAGCTTCTCATCCAGCCTCCCAAATCACTAACATGCTGATGAAATTGTTAATATAATCTTTATTTTCTAATTCAATATAAACTTCTAAAGACTGCATTAAGCATTCTGATAATCTTTCCAACTCTGACAATAAAAGAATACCTATAAACATCAATATATTATTATTTATGCTTTAATTAGAACTTTAAGACAGCAAAATTTAGTAATAATTTTATTCCACCATAGGCACAGGAACTCTAAAAGCATTAAATTAACTGATTCATAGAAATATATAGACCTAAAAGCATTAAATTGATTCATAGAAATATATATAATATTCATACACACACACACACACACACTCTTAATAAATATGTTTGTGTCCTTACCATACATGGCACACTGTATATTTATATGTTGAGGTTTTAATACATTTAACCAAAAACTATGCTTTGAGTAACTTTCATACATTATTTATTCAAATAATTGCGAGCATATTTGCTATACTTGTATCCAGTATTTCATTTCTGCATTTATCCTGATAACAGACTGTAGTATATCCTTTCTTAACACTTTAGAAGGGTCAGGATGCAGAATACTATACAATTCAATATTAAAATGACCCTAGACATGCTATCATCGATTAAAAGCTTAAATGCTAAGAAAATGCTAAGAATAGAATAATTTGGGGAAAAGACCCAGTTAAGAACTCCTCTTTTTCTGATGTCACAAAAGCTCTTTGGACAAGAGAATAGCCTGGTTAAGAGAGGCAGCCTCTTCAATGGACCTCAATCATCTCTATCTCCTGATGTTCATACCTTTTTATAGCCCCCTTCCCTTGAGTGTGGACTGAACTCACTTGTAGTGAATAAAATGACATAATTAATGAGATATCATTTCCAAAATTAGAATACAAAATATTGTGGCTTTTGTCATGGTGCTCCCTCATTTGTTCACTCTGAGGAATGCCAGCTGCCGTATTCTGAGCTGTCTTGGAGAGACCTGCATGGAAAGGAACTGAAGGAGGCTTCTGGCCACAGTGAGGAATTGAGGACCTCAATCCAACATTCTGTGAGGAGCTGAATCCTGCCAATAACCATGTAAACTTGAAAGCAGATCCTCCTGAGTTGGGCTGGAGATGAGACTGCAATCCTAGCTGACACAGTGAATGCAGCCTCACGAGAGAGAGAGAGCTTAAGCCAGAATCACTCAGCTGCACCCAGCTTCCTGACCTACATGAGATAATAAAGGTTCATTATTTTAAGCAACCAAATTTTGGGGTGATACGTATGCAGCAATGGTTATCTGTATTTTTAGGGAAGTTTGTAATAGAGAATTAGATTTTTTTATAAGACTGAGTTTGAGTTTCTAAGGGAGCATCTTTCAGTTTTAGGTATCTAAATAAATCATCTCTTAAGAATGCTGTTTTATCTAGCTTATCTAACCTTTATATCAAAATTGGTCAACAACACTATTTCAATCAAAAAGTATTGAGAATCTATTCTGTGTTTAGTAACAGGTTAAAGCAAATACCCTGTTTGGAAATGCCTGTTTCCCTTAAAGAAACTAATAATCCAGTTGGGCAAAGAGCATACAGGAAACAGAATAAGATAATGATAAAGTATAATATACTGTACAGTGTTATAAATGCCTTAAGTACCAAATGATTTTGAAAAGAGATATTGATAAAGCCTGTAGCACTTAGAAATATCCTTTGGAGAGGATAGTATCTAAATCAGATTCAGAAAAATGGACAGAACTTGCCAAGGTAGTAAGAGAAAAAGGATTCCTTGAGGGAGAATGAGTGATGGAAAAAACACACATAGGAAACACCATGCCATATGGACAGATTATAAGAGGGTTTATATATAAGATTATGTTGCAGGGTGGTGGGAAATATGGCTGGTTGGGTAAACTTGATCAGATTATAGAAAATCATAAATAATATGTTAATAGGTTTGGCTGTTTGTGAAAAAATCATATAGGATCTTTACGCTTTTAAGTAGACAAGTGAAGGATGAAATTGGTGCTTAGGAAGATATCGACGGTATGTAGGCTAATTTGGAGAGGAGAGGAAACAAAAGAATTGGCAATAAATCATGCTGTGAAGTACCAGTATACAGAGAGAGGAAAGAATTTCAAAGAATGAGTCCGTAAGATTTTGCTCCTAATGGGATATTCTAGACAAAGAGAAATCAAGAAACAAAAACCTGCAGCTAGCTACATTAAGCCAAAAACGGAAGAGAGGGCTTGGCAGAAGGTAACCTACCCTAGGTGATCATTTGGAAAAAAGGAAAGACAGTCAACTCTGAACAAAATTAAAATGCTTCAACACTGACCTCTTTTTATTGTATTTGTTTTCAAAAGATAAAAATAAGTCATCTTTTGAAAAGTCAGACAGTACCACCATCTCAATAATTATTTTCCTTACTGTAATACATAGTGCTAGTCTCACCATCATACAAACTAGCTTGGATGGTTAAAATCATGCTGCACATTCTAGTTTATGCTGTGCTTCTTTACTTCATCTTCCTACCCATTTTCTGCTTTCCACCTGCACTTCTTCCTCACCTTATTTATGAGACCTCCTAGTGCTTCTTAGGTATCCTAGCTTGCCATGTTCCTTTCTCTACGCCAGAGTCCTCCAACAAGCCATGTCCATGTTTGGCCCTGCTCTAATGCTCTAGTAACAGAAATTTCCAAATTAAAGTTCACTCCTCCTCTAACCTTTGCCAGTCGAAATTCCCATTTCCTGTGGTTCCTCAGCTAGGTACTAGGGAAGCAATTAATTTTACAGTCTTTTACAATCTTTCTTCTAGTGTTTGCTTATTAATGCAAAAATATCTCTGGTTCCTCCAGAGAACTGGAGTAATCTCAAGAGGAGAGAATCCAAATAGCTTAGAAAATTAAACAATTTGTTCTGGCAGGATTGGCCTTGAATAAAGTTCACTTTTGGTGAGGGAGTGTTTTCAGAATCTCTTTCCTCACATCACTCTTGCTCACTTCTCCCCCACCTCCCACTGGGATCATATAACTTTTATGTGTCCCTAGTAGTTAGTCCCTAAACCCTCATTCAGGACTTTCAAACCTCTTTAGGTACCCCAGATCTAGATATTCTTCATCAATTTTTCTTTTTTCCTATAAATAAAAAAATTCTCTATTGTGTGTCCTATTTTCTCAGGACTTCTCCAGCTAACAGATAAATGTAACATACCAAGTTACTTTTTTTCCAAGAAAAATATCATGTTAACATTTTCATAGTAGAGTACACTTATACAGTCACACTGACTGTATTGTTGACACCTTCAAATAAGTTATCCACAGTACATGATAAGTAAATATTTGCTGGATAATAAAAAGGGGGGGGGGAGAAAAAGACAAGTAGTAGGAATTTAAAATATATTAAAAATACTTTTGAGGGGTGGAATGGGAAAAGGGATATACTTTTGAGAATACTAGCCTTTCAGCATTTAAAAAATCATATTAGGTGCCCAGATGGAGACAGCACACTATTTCACCCTTCTGAGCTTATGTCATCTGTAAAATGATGAGGTATTACAATTGATGATGCTTTTATTTCCACTCCAATCTTACCCTTTTCTACTATTAGTACCTCCATTCCTATGCCCTCTGCCTATACTCATGGGTCTTTCCCACTGTGTGTTCTTTGGTTAGGGAAACTAACAGCAAATGAGCTCATTTTCTCACCGGGTAGTGTAGACAAAGACAAGTAGAGTGACGGCATTGACTAGCAGGGAGGAGGATAGGTAAGTGGCATCAGCCTACGACAGCACAGAGAGCAGAGCCAGAGTGAAATCAGAAGCTGTGGAGTGGTGGCACAATTTAGGTTAGCACTGTCCAGTAGAAATATAATGCAAACCACAAATGCAAGTCCATATGTAACTTTAAATTTTTAGTAGCCACATTAAAAAAAGTAAAAAGAAAGAAGTGAGATTAATTTTAACAACATATTTTATTTAGCCTAGTATATTATAAACACTATAATTTCAAAACAGAATCATTATAAACAATTACTGATATTTTATATTCTTTTTGTGTGTGTGCTAAATCTTTGAAATCCAGTGTATATTTTACACTTCAAGTCACTCTGGCAATATTTCAAGTTCTCGATATCCACATGTGGCTAGTGACTACTATACTGGACAGTGCAGGTTTAGATTATTATGGTCACGATATGAGAACAAAAAAAGTAGGGCAGTAAAATGATGATAAATCAATAAAAAATGTTAAAAAAAAAAGTAGGGCAGACAGTGGTTGGATATGGAAGAAATGAATAGGAAACTGGGCTCAAAAATATACATTTTCTATTTATAGTAGGCATTCAAAAATCTGTCAATATTTGACTACATCTGAACTACTATTTCCTACTTGGTCTCAATCAGACCATCCTAAAAACTGTATTTAACATGTTATTTACTCTACTTAACGAAACTAAGATAAATTAAGTGGCCTACTATGGTGAACCCAAACTCCCCTGCCTAGTTCCCAAGTTTAGCTGCAACCTGCTAATCTAATCTCCATTCGTAGAACAGTGTAACATACAGTTACCAACCACAGTCAAATTGTACTCCTTCACCATTTTTCCAAATATGTCTTACATATTTTCACCTCAAGCTTGAGCTTAAAATAGTTTCCACCTACCAAAACATTCTTCCTGCTTCTTTATAAGGGTTTAGATTCTAACCATATTACAAAACTGAGAACAAGTCTCATGTTCCCCATTAAGCCTTCACCCACTTCTCATACCCATCTACAGACAAACTTCTCAAAGCTATTTGCACTTGAGTCTTCATTTACTCACCTCTTAGATGCTCTTCAACTCACCACTCCATTTCCAGCCCATCAGTGTACTGACACTGTTTCTGTGAAGGTCACAATAACCTCCATGATGTCAAATCATGTGTAAAGTATTCTCCAGTATTCAATACCCCTTCTTTTCCCTTCTAACACTCTCCTTCTCTTGGCTTCTCTATATCACCCTCTTCTTGCTTTTCTCCTATCTTAATGATTACTCCTTCCCTCACTTCTCTATCCTCTGACCCATGCTTTTCAGCAGGGGGTGGAGCAAACAATGCTTCTTGGAATGTGGGGGAAAAGTTTCTTAGATATTATAACGGTTTGTGGTCTTCAAAGGGTCACAGTACATGAAGAGACAAACAATATACCTGCAGTATTAAAATTTCCTGGAGTGAGTGATTAGGACAAAAATGTCTACAAATGCTCTTTAGGGGGACAATAATGAAAAAAATAGTTGAGAAACACTGCTTTACCCAAATCTTGGCATGCTGGGAAATTTCAGGGGACAATCCTGGACCCACTTCTGCTCTCTTTATACTTTCTCTCTTAATGATCTCATCTATTTCCACAGATTTAAATACTATTTTTATATGAATGACTCCTAAATTCTTATCTTGAATTTCAGTGCCCCTGGAACTCATGGTCTTTCAACAACAAAATTTTCTAAGTATTTTCTTTTCTTAATGTATCCTTCACCTTCTGGCCTAAATGAAATTTGGTTCTCCTTTGATGACACTCCTACCCTCTCTAGCGAAAGCTCTTTTCTCTTCTTTACCAGTGAGCCTGGAGGTAGATCAGATATCTATTGCTCCTTATTGTCACTCTTTCTCCCTCTCCTCCCTAAAATACCTAGTTTTAATACCTGGGCCATCATATAAAACTACCCATTATCCACCCACCTGACTATAGTACTCTACCAACTTCTCACTGGTACTGAAAGTTCTCATTGAATCCCCTCATTCCCAACTCACTCTCTTTCTGACACAAACCCTGCCATAAATTTCAGTAATTTCAATACTCATAGAGATAACCCATCTAATACCCTGGCCTTTGTTTCTTGGCCTCTTCTCCAACAAAAATCTTACATTTTACCTTATCTCAGATCTTATGGTCACATGTGTTTGTTATTACCAGGTGCCAAAAATTCTTCAAGTCTGTCAGGGCCTACAATCCATTAATCCAATCACATTTTCCTTCAACATATTTATATCCTTATGGTCTCTTAATGCAACTTAAATTCTACGGCTCAGCATTATAATCACTCTCTACACATATCTTCAATTTCCTAGACTCTTCAACATACTCACTTGGCAAAACCCAACTCTGGTTAAATCCTGCTATTCAGACCTATACTCATGCAGCTGAACACAACTGGAGGAATCATACCACCCATGCTGGCTGGTCTCACTAACCTCATGGGTAATAATACTAATTATCCAGCATCTCCCTATTCACTCTCCCACTCAACTAGGCAACTATTTTGTATCTCCCTTCTCATCTTCAACAACTCCTCCTTCAACCTCACTCTCAGCTGATGAACTGGTTTCCCATTTCATTGAGAAAAAAAAAGAAAAACACTCAAAAGACCTTCCACAAGCTATCACAACCACATCTACCCACTTACCTGCATCTATTTTTAATACATTCTATCTTTCCTCCTATTGCTAAGGATGAACTATCTGTACTACCCAAGACTAATTCTTCTATTCCTCTAAAGTACTCTTGTCAGGATTGTGAAATTAACATGATCTAATTTTAAAACACTTTTGTCCCTCCAACTAAAAGAAATTCTATACCTATTAGCAGTCAATCTCTATTTCCCTCCTATCTCCCCCAGTTCTAAGCAACCACTAATCTACTTTCTGTCTGTATAAATTTGCCTATTCTGGACACTTCATATAAATGAAATCATAGAATATGTGGTCTTCTGTGACTTGGCTTCTTTGACTTAGCATGTCTTTAAAGTTTATCCATACTATAGCATTTATCAGCACACTCCTTTTTAAGGCAGAATAATGATTCAGTGTATGGATATAGCACATTTGTTTATCCATTCATAAAGTCATGGATATCTAGGCTGTTTCCATTTTTTGGCTATTATGAATAATGTTGCTATGAGTATTTCAGTACAAGTTTTTGTATGGACATGTATTTTTACTTCTCTTGAGTGAAACTGTAGGTTCATATGGTAATTCTATATTTACCTTTTTAAGGAAGTGACAAACCATTTCCCACAGTGGCTGCATTATGTCACATTCCTACTGGTTACGTATGAGGGCTTCTAATTTTCTCTTGTGCCCATTCCAGTCAGGTTTTCATCCCATGTACTTGTCAAGGTTACCGATTACCTCCTTATGGCTCAATCAATGGTCATTTTTTAGTCTTCATCCAGCAAGACCTATTAGCAGCATCTGATTCAGCTCATCTCTCACTCTTCTTTGAAACTCTTCATTTAGATTCTAGGCAATCAGTCTCCTGTTTTTCTTCAACATAGCTGAGCATGCCTATTCTTCCTCTTCTTCAGCTTCTAATCACTAGCATGTCCCAGATTCAGTCCACTCATCTCTTCCATTCTCTATCTACATTTATTCTATTCGTGATCTCACTCAGTCTAACTACCATTTATATATGTTGTCTATTCCCAAATGTGTATTAACAGGCTAGATGTGCACTGTCCAATACAGTAGCCAGTAGGAATATGTTACCATATAAATTAAGATTAATTAAAATTAAATTTAATATTCAGCTCCTTAGTCACATTAGCTACACTTTAAGAGCTCACGAGCCACATGTGGCTAGGGGCTATGAAACTGGACAGCACAGATAAAGAACGTACCCATCAACACAGAAAGTTTTATTGCACAGCACTGATCTACACTTCCCTGAACTCTACATCCCACTGCCTCCCTGATATCTTCACTTGGATGTCAATAAACATCTCAAAACCAAACTCCTGATGTTCCTCCCTATACATGTTCCTTCCATTTTTTCCCCTGTTTCAATTGATGTTAACTCTAACCTTCTGGTTGTTCAAACCAAAAACTACAGGGTAACTAACCCTTGACTTCACTCACACTCCAATTCAACTGATCAGCAAATTCTGTCAGCCCTGTATCCAGAATATGACCACATTTTATAATCTCCACTTCTACTACCCTGTTTGAAGACACCACCATCTTTTGCCAGTGTAACAGCTTCCTGACTGATCTCCCTGCTTCTGTCTCTACCACCAACCAACTTCTATTTTCAACATAACAGCCAGAGAATTCTAGTTAAACTCAAAGTCAGATCATGTCAATCCTCTGTTCAAAATCCTTTAATGGCTTCCCAGATCACTCACAGCAAAAGTCAAAGTTGCTATAATAGCCTAGGGCCCTATGTGACATTACCCTATGACCTCTCTAATCTCATATCCTAATCCCTTCCCTTTGCATAGTCCGTGGCAGTCATACTGGCTGTTCCTCAAAAGCACCAAGCATATTTCAGCCTTCTCCATGAAATGTAATTCAGAAACCACAAGGTTTAAGAATCTCCAAGCTAAGCTAAAAAAAGTATAAACAGACATTCTACTTCCAGATAGCTAGGTATTCAAAGTAATCAACAATTAACTATGAAGTTCCTTGGCTGGTAAATGGGATTATATGACATTAGTTACATAAAGAAAAAGGTCTTCCAAAAGATGCTATCTTGATTACTTCACTAAGCCTACATCTCACGAAAAATCAGTTAGCTAGTTGTCTGGAATGGCATAGACAAACTAAACAACTAACAAGATTTTTAAAAATAAAAATTAAATTACTAAAAAAGCTGTAAATATGGATTAAGATTTCCTATTTGGTAACAGTATGAACATAAAAATTTTTATTTGCTAAATTGTAAAAGACTTCAGGGTAATATATAACTACCTGCTCTGTAAACAAGTTCTACTCAATGCAGCTGGTCTGCAAACTGTGCATTACTGGTCTGTTTTGAAATGAGAAGCTTTTGTAAGAATGCAATTCAATACATTGCTTCCTTCATTAAGAAAATTTCACTCTGAAAAAATTTCAGATGGACTAGTGTGCTTACTAATTTAAATAACTCTACATTCTAATACAAGCTTCTATCTCACTGCAGACTGGTAACTAACATTTTATAGACTGGCATAGATTAAGTAATTATATTTGGGGTAGCACTGTTCTAAAGCACTTCCTGGGTTTTATTTCAAGTCTACTGAGTATTTTTAAACTCTTTCTGCATGAAGTGTTAGGGTTTCTGTGCCATTTCCCATTCTGCAATTTATTGGAATTAATATGTACCTTGTTGTTTTCCAGATGTCACCAGTCTCCTTATTTACATTACAAAATTTTAATGCTGGTCAGAAAGAAGGCTTTAACATCCAAGAACAGTAACATATTGATACAAATTTTTAATTAAGATATTAAAAATAGCTCATATAATAGCACTTCAGAAGGTGAAATTTGGTAATATATTTGAAAGTTTTGAAAACTTTGTTTTATTTTAAAAGAGATATAAAAATCATTCACTTTTCAACACTAACCTAAATATTCCATCAGTTGTTCAGCAGTTATGATTTCCATCATCGGTGGAAGTTTCACCTGAAAAACAAAGTATTTTTTCTATAAAATCAAATGTTTTGGTGATTAAAGTGTTTCTTTAGTCAGAAACACAAGTTTGTATATGTATTATATGTATCTACTATGTGTATACAACATTCACATTTTTAAGATCTTTATAACCAATCTTTAATACAACAAAGTCAATCCTATCACCATAAAACTTAGAGGGTGATACAAGATCCCACAGAGACGTTGGGAAATCTGTTCCAGAGCCAAGTGCTATGCCTTTCACCACCCATCCTGGTTGTCATTAGGCACCTGCAACAGTGTCCTGCATGATAGAAAATGTAGTTAAAGGGCAGGAAGAGACACCAAACATGTTTTGGCAGGTCACTCATGGGAGCAGTTCTACTGAACACAGCCTTGAACATAGCTCAGTATCTCATCACTTCAGTCTATAGTGGCCATTTTTATTGTTGAATAGCTAAAATGAATACAGTATAAATGATTAGTCATAAACTGAAGGATTCACACTATATGAGCCCATCTGTAAAATTTAAAAACAGGCAAAATTAAACTATACTGTTTAGAGCTGTACACATATAAAGAAAAGGAAAGGGCTACTATAAAAATCACAACTGTCGTTAGCCCTAGGAATAAGGGAAGGAGTTATAGTTGGATTAGGGCATACAAGAGGCCTCTGAAATGTTGGCAATGCTCTGTATCTTGACTTGCCTGGTAGTTCCACCGTTTGCTATACGATAACTTGTTAAACTGGACATCTCTGTTTTATGTACTTTTCTGTGTGTGCTATATGTCACAATAAAAAGGTTAAAAGTAAATACATACATTATAGTCATATTTAAGTTTCAGAAGTTAATTCAGCTACAACACATTAGTTTAAATTTAATTTTTCAAATTAATTATCAGATGAGTTACATAAGTATTATAGCCAATAACTGTAAATATTTTAGCTGACTCATCGAAACACATACTCCTTGGTATATTCATAGAATAGAAGAAAAATAGATACTGTAGGATGGAAACTCAGAGTAATTAACATATCAATGACAAGAGAATAGCAGTATAATTAAAAATTCTTCAGGAATTATTTTCTGTTTAACCAAGGACATTTTAAAATAAGCAATTTCTCCAGCAAGTCCCCCAAGTGTTGAAGAAGGTGCTCTGAGCATTTATGCTATGTTACATATGGTAACAGTATGTCACAATTTTTTGTTTTAATCAATGAATAAAGTAAGTCCTAAAAAAGATCCCTGTAAAACAAAACAGTATGAGACCCTCTGAGAGCATACATGACAGTTAGTGCTTATGAGTTAGTTATCTAGCAGATTTATCATTCAGTGAAAACCAAGAGATGCCATGGAGGTTTTAATCTTGATTCTTGGTTGTTTTTATTTTGTGGAATTTTTTTTTTAAATAGTGATACTTTTTTTTTGAGCAGTTTTAGGTTTACAGAAAAATTGAGCAGAAAGTACAGAGAGTTCCCATATATAGTATATTTTAAAACTGAAACTCACTGGCAGATTATAGGCTCCTGCTTATTTTTCAAAATAAACTTTTATTGAATGTCACTCTCATTTGTTTATGTACTGTCTTTGGCTGCTTTTGCACTACAATAGCACAGCTAAATCTTTGCAACAGAGAGCATATGGCCCACAAAACCTAAAATATTTACTATCTGATTCTTTACAGGAAAAATTTGTTGATCTCTGCTTTAGATGACTTTAACTGCTATTTTATAATATTTTATCAAAGTGTTTGAGTACCACTTTGAAGGTCAGAAATTTAAACCAGTAATTTATATACACTGTAAATATTTACGTTCTGAACAACTCTCAGACCAATTGGAAAGTCCCATTTACACATAACAATGTTTCTTAAATAAAATAAGAACTATATATTCTTTTACTCCAAGAAGATTCACTGCAGAAATATGTTCACCAGAAAATTCCATAAATAAACAGCTTATTCTCTTCTGGTCAATGCAGTAGTCCTACTATAAAGTTGTCAAAATAAGAAACCAAGGCACTAGCAAGCATATGTATTTGGGAAATACATTCTCAATCCTAGAATTCTACAAAGAGATGATTTCAGGGCTTACTCATGAAATTTCCGAATAATAACAACTGCCTACCATGTCTTGCTTCAAACATCTGAAATAGGAAATGATGACCTTTATACAGATTTCAAAAGTGGAACAACAAATACACAAATATTTTAGCTGACTTTTTCACAAGCAAACTCGGTGATATATTCTTTTCTTGAATCTAAGCCAATAAAATACTTTGGATGTTCATTAAAACTAGGGACAAAAGACTATAATAGTGAAGAAATGCCTGTTTCCCACTAACATTGAATCTTTGCAACAGAGACCATATGGCCCTAGACCAAAAATAAAAACAACAAACCCTTCTGTTTGAAGTATAAATAATATCCTAAGCAGGAATGTAAAGCATTCCAAAAGTGATATGCCAAGATTTTGATACCTGTGATTTTGATATTCTGAGCAGGGAGAGAAATGCAGAAGACCCAGTAGTACTAAGAAATAAAAAGCAGTTTATATAACTGATGGTAAGTATGAAAATGACGAGCCAAAGAACATTGTTAATGTTTAATCAGAATGCCAATTAATAAGTACTCAAGAAATACAAAGTCTGAATTCTAACACCTCCTTAAAGCTGGGAAGACATAGTTAAGGAGATAAAAATTGATATTTACAGAGCAGAAATAAATAAAATAGAGACTAAAAAAAATCAATGAAACTATGAGCTGGTTCTTTGAGAAGATAAACAAAACTGATAAACCTCTAGCCAGACTTATGAGAGAGAGAGAGAGAGAGAGAGTCCAAATCAATAAAATCAGAAATAAAACGAAGTTACAACCAACACCACAGAAATACAAAGGATCATAAGAGACTACTACCAACAACTATATACCAATAAAATGGACAACCTAGAAGAAATGAAAAAATTTCTAGAAATGTGCAATCTCCCAAGACGAACCAGGAGGGGAAAAAACATATGAACAGACCAATTACCACTAATGAAATTAAATCAGGGGAAAAAAAAAATCCCAACAAACAAAAGTCCAGGACCAAAAGCTTTCACAAGTGAATTCATTTGGAGAGGTTAACACCTACCCTTTTCAAACCATTCTAAAACCTGCACAGGATGGAACACTTCTGAACTCATTCTAAGAAGCCAGCATCACCCTGACACAAAACCCAATGAAGATACCAGAAAAAAAGAAACAGGTCAATATCACTGATGAAAATAGATGCAAAAATCCTCAACAAAATATTAGCAAGCCAAATTCAACAATACATTAAAAGGATCATATACCATGATCAAGTGGGATTTATCCAGGGATGCAAGGATGGTTAAATATCTGCAAATCAATCAATGTGATACACCATGTTAACAAACTGATGAATAAAAACTACATGATCATCTCAATAGATGCAGAAAAAGTTTTTCACAAAATTCAACATCCATTTTATGATTAAAAACTCTCAACAAAGTGGGTACAGAGGGAACATACCTGAACATAATAAAGACCATTTATGACAAGCCCACAGCTAGCATCATACTCAATGGTGAAAAGCTAAAAGCATTTCCTCTCAGATCAGGAACAAGACAAGGATGTCCAATCTCACTACTTTTATTTTATTTAACATAGTATTTTAAGTCCTAGCCACAGCAACCAGACTAGGAAAAGAATAAAAGGAATCCAAATTGGAAAGCAAGAAGTAAAACTGTCACTGTTCACAGATGACATACTATACATAGAAAATCCTAAAGATACCATCAGAAAACTACCAGAATTCATCAATGAATTCAGAAAAGTTGCAGGATACAAAATTAATATATAGAAATCTGTTGCATTTCACATCAAAAAAGAATACCTAGGAATAAATCTAACTAAGGAGGTAAAAGACCTGTACACAGAAAACTGTAAGACACTTACAAAAGAAACTGAAGATAACATAAGCAGTTGGAAAGATATACCACACTCATGGACTGGAAGAATTAGTATTGTTATATTCACACACCAAGGCAATCTATAGATTCAATGCAATCTCTATCAAAATACCAATGGCATTTTTCACAGAAGTAGAACAAAAAAATTATAAAATTTGCATGGAAACAGAAAAGATCTTTATAGCCAAAACAATTTTGAGAAAGAAGAAAAAGCTGGAGGTATCATACTCCCTGATTTCAAATTAAACTACAAAGCTACAGTATGGTACTGGCCCCAAAACAGACACACAGATCAAAGGAACGGAATAGAAAGCCCAGAAGTGAATCCACATTTACATGGGCAATTAATCTACAACAAAGGAGGCAAGAATATACAATGGGGAAAGGAAAGCCTCTTTAATAAATGGTGCTGGGAAAACAGGATAGCTACATGCAAAAAAATTAAACTGAACTATTTTTCTCATGCCATGCACAAAAATAAATTTTAAATGAATTAAAGACTTAAATGTAAGACCTGAAACCATAAAAATTCTAGAAGAAAACACAGGCAGTATCTCTTTGACATTAGTCTAATTAATATTTTTCTGAATTATGTTTCCTCAGGCAAGGGAAACAGAAGCAAAAATAAACAATTGAGATTACATCAAACTGAAAAGCTTTTTGCACAGCAAAGGAAAACTATCAACAAAACAAAAAGGACACCTACTAAATGGGAGAAGGTATCTGCAAATGCTATATCCAATAAAGGATTAATATCCAAAACAAACGAAGAACTCACACAATTTAACATAAAAACAAAACAAACACAAACAACCCAATTAAAAAATGGGTAAAGGATATGAATAGATATTTTTCCCAAGAAGACATACAGATGGCCAATATCACATGAGAAGATGTTCAATATCACTAATCATCAGGGAAATGCAAATCAAAACCACAATGAAATATAACCTCATACCTGTCAGAATGGCTGTTGTCAAAAAGACAACAAATAACAAGCGTTGGCAAGTATGTGGAGAAAAGGGAACCCCTGAGCAATGGTGGGAATGTATATTGGTGCAGTTACTATGAAAAACATTATGGAGGTTCCTCAAAAATTTTAAAAGAGAACTATCATAGGATCCAATAATTCTATTCCTGGGTATTTATCTGAAGAAAACAGAAACACTAATTAAAAAAAAGATACATGCACCCCTATGTTCATTGCAGCATTATTTACAATAGCCAAGATATGGGAGCAACCTAAGTGGCCATCAACAGATGAATGGATAAAGAAGATGTGGCACATATGTGCAATGAAATATTACTCAGCTACAAAAAAGAATGAAATCTTGCCATTTGAGACAACACGGATGGACCTAAAAGGTATTAATTAGGTTAGGTGAAACAAGTCAGAGAGAAAAAGACAAATACTATATGATTTTACTTTTATATGGAATCTAAAAAACAAATGAATGAACATAACAAGATAGTAACAGAGTCATAGATACAGAGAACAAATAGGAGGTTGTCAAATGGGAGGGGGGTAAAGACAGGAGAGATATAAGTGAGGGAGATTAAGAGGTACAAATTTGCAGTTGCAAAACAAATGCGTCACGGGTATGAAATGTACAGTGTGGTGAATATAGTCAATAATTAGGTAATATCTTTGCATGGTGACAGATGGAAACTAGACTTATCTTGGTGATCATTTTGAAATATATAGAAATATTGAATCACTATGTTGTGTAACAGGAACTCACATAGTGTTGTAGGTCAATTATACTTCAAAACCAAATTCATAGAAAAAAGATCAGATTTATAGTTACCAGAGATGGAGAGTGGGAAGAGGGGTAATTGGATGAAGGCATTCAAAAGGTACAAATGTCCAGTTGTAAGTACTAAGGATGTAATGTACAACACGGTAAGTATAATTAACACTGCTGTATATTATATCATAAAAGTTATTAAGAGAGTAAATCCTAAGAGTTGTCACAAGGAAAAAATTATTTTTTCTATTTCTTTAATTTTGTATCTATATGAGATAATACATGTTCACTAAACTTACTGTGGTGATCACTTCATGATATATTGAAGTCAAATCATTATGCTGTACAACTTAACCTTATATAGTGCTATATGTTAATTATAACTCAATAAAGCTGGAAGAAAAAAATGAGTATTTACCAGTCTGTGCTCTTAAGAAAGTCAGAACAAAAATTAAATATATTTAACTTCTGCTAAATGCCATTCAATTTGCAAATTACCTTAATCCACAACAATGGTACAAAGTAGTTATCTTCATTCAAAGAATAAAAGGCATTAAAATGTTAATTTGTCCAAAGTAGTAGAGCTATGATGTGACTTGGAGGTTGACTCCAAAACCAATTACCCCTTCTATTATACCACCATTTACAGACTTTTAAAAACAGCAACACTTTCTTTCAATGAAATCTTACATAAAACATAATCTGAAATATATTTTAAATGAAAAACTGACAGAACTTTTGACCAATGAAAAGTGAAGGATGATGGAGAAAGAATAATTGAAGCTGACTCTAAGGCTCAGAAGACTTTAAAACTTAAGATCCATACAATTAATAAAAAATAAGAAATGGGGTAAGGGAAGATAGTGATGGAAGAAAATGATGTCTGCTTCATAACTGTGAAGTTTAGTTTGACACTCAAAGAGTGTTGAGTTGGAACTCAGGAGACAAACATTTTAAATTTGTCCAGGAATTATCTGATTTCTGTGCTATAGTCTACTTTTGCATTACATATGGTAAAATGGACCACTAAATAATACAATTTTTTCTTCTCAGTTGAAGTTTCACTAACGTTGAATATGCAGTATATTATATAGCATTCTTTTTTTTAGTTGAAACTGTAAAGAAATTATTTTTTAGAAAATATTGGAAGTATTAGGGGGAGGCTATAGCTCAGTGGTAGAGAGCATGCTTAGCATGCACAAGGTCCTGGGTTCAATCCCCAGTATCTCATCTAAAAATAAGCCTAATTAAATCCCCCTAATAAAATAAAAATAAATAAATAAATGAATAAAAATAAAACTGTTTATAAGAAAAAAACTGAGAAAATACTGGAAGTATTAATGGGAATCAGAAGAAATGTAGCATTTTTCAAAATAAGGACTGAAAAAACTTAAGGTTCCTTTTGTGAAGGAAAAACCGGGCTGGTCTAACAAGATAACTCACAGGTCTAGGAATGTGAAGGAGAGGCTGGGCTGGGCTAACAAGTCTAAGTATTGGAATACTGATCTGAGTTCTGCTGGACTAACTTGTAAATCTAGGTTAATTAGTGTTGGTTTGCTGTTTATGTGTTTTTGCTAGCCAGCTGGATTTTCAAAGATACATATCTGGCTTTGGAATGTTGGTTTGCTGCCTCCCCGCCTCCACTTTTGTGATGATGCTGCTGCTAAAGCTGTTCCATGCCTATTGGCGGAATACCCCAAGCTTGTACTTTACCCTATAAAACCTCATGTGCACATCTTGAAGGTACTCAGAGCTTCGGAGCAGAAGCCCCTCTGAGCCCGCCGGCGTAATACATCTGAGTACTCCAACCCTTCGAGTGGTGCTTGTTTCTTGACTGGCCTGTCGTTTCCGTAACACTTTCAACATGACTTTAACTCTGGCTCCAGCAAATAAACATATATTACAAACTATCATACACCATGCTTTATATTCTAATTTCTTATACATAGTATTCATTTATTATTAAGAATAATTACTGTACTTGAAAATACTAAAATTCAGACTTCTTAGTAAATCTAACTGACTTTCTACTTCCCATCAGTATTTCAAATCAGGAAAATTTAATAAGAGACAATCTTCAACTTAAGCCAATTTAAAACACTTTACCATCAATTTTTATCATAATTTAGATGCCATTCTCAGAGTAATACCAAGGCCTAATTAAACTATTTAAAAACATCAGAAGCTGCAGATATATTCACATGTATTAGATTTTCAAGAATGTTCTATTTTATATGCAATTCAAAGGGTTTTAAAACAATGAAGGAATGTTGTTCCAGTGAAATTTTCCCAATAAAAGATTAATAAATAAAAGAAGATATCTTTAGTTCAAATTTCACTGGACTTATATTTAAGTAGCTCAGCAAGCTAAAAAAATCTACCCCCCAAAAAAACCTAATTGCTTGAAAAATAGATGAGACTAAGAGAAGAGACCAGTTGGAAGGCTACTAAAGTAGTCCAGGTGAGATGAAAGTGACCTGAACTAGGACAGTGGCAGGAGAGACAAGTTACTAATTACTGAAAATATCAAAGAATATATTTAATAAACTTTGATGGCAAAGGCAAGCTCATTCACCACAGAACTCAAGAAAGGCTCTGAAACTGTCAAGATACTTCAGAAGACATAGGATGAGGCACAGGGGGCTAAAAACAGAAGGAACCTGTATAAAACCCAGATCCCCAGGATTTGTTCTAAGAAATCACGAAGTCTGATTCTGCTTCTATGATTTAATCACTATCTCTTCTTTCACCCTACTTTGTCCCAGACCTATTGTCCACTAGGCTTACTGGTATCTTAAATTTTAACTTCCCAACCAAATATCTCAAGTAAGAGTTCAGGTTCTGAAGCAGATGGTAACCTTACTTATAGGGTAAGTTATTTAAACTCTATGCACCTCAATTTTCTATATATGTAAAATAAGAACACTGTGTATGTAAGGATTTCATGATGGGGTTGAAAAAATTAAAAGATAAAATGCATATAACGCATGTAAAAGACTTAGCATAGTATCTGGACATAAAAATAATTGAGTACTTATTATTCGAAGCCCTACGGTTGCCAGTACCACCTATGCTCAAATGTCCTTCACCTGGGACTCAACACAGACAAGGTTGGAAGAGGAATGGGAAGGTTTTCCTGCAGGGCTACTCAGAGCAAGCGGAGGAGAAAATGAACACATCACAAATAGGACAACCACCACAGGGAGTATTCATATCATCCTCAGCTTATGTCCGCTGTATCTCACAAATCTAGAGGTATTACACCAATCCTAATTCTTAGGAAAGACAGGAAACGGAAGCCTCAGAAGTGTTACTTGCATCTTTTGTGTAGACAAAACTAGACCATTGTATGAACTTTTTAATCTCTTCTTACAGGATCTGTATTAAAAAAAAAAAACAGGGTGGGCAGAGGCTAAAATGGAATATTTGGCTCACCATCTGTTTTTCCATTTTTGTAAGTAATAAAGAGACATGGAAATTCTCAAAAGAGCTGTGTGCCTACTTTAGGAAAAGGGGCATATAAGAAAATCTGTGTGATTCCAATGTTCCTATTAGTCAGGAAGTTTAAAAAAAAAAGTAAAATAAAACTTAGAAGTAAGAAGACCACAATATTGTAAACTGACTATATTTCAATTTAAAAAATACTAAAAAAAAAAAAAGTAAGAAGAGTTATCTGTGAAAATGGTATGGGAAAAGAAAAGTCATCAAGGAGGGAGGGGGAGCTAGAGCAAAACTTCATTGCTGGCAAGAATGATAATGAGACAAACGATATGTCCATTTCAACTTCACTGAATTTTCTGCTAATGATCTTTTGCTCATTTTTCTATTGGGTTGCTCATCTTTTTCTAATTTATAAGGGCTCTTTGTAAATTAAGAAATTAGCCCTTAGACACATATAATCTAGGAGATAATTCCTGCAGTTTGTAGTGTGTGTTTTGATTTAGTTCCTGGTGAAGTTTTTTTGGGGGGAGGGGGTGTCTTTTTGTCTTTTTTCACCCTTAATCTTAAGCTTCTTTGTTTTTTTCTGAATCAAATGTATCAATCCTTATTTTACAGTTTCTAGGTTTAATGTCTGGAGCAACCAGCCTAATGTAAACAATCTTGCTTCAGAATCCTGGTGTTCCTCCCTTGATGTGGAGTAGGAGATTGTCTCAGCTCCTGCTAAGCAAAGAAGAGGGAAAAAAGAATTTCCTACCCAAAAGACTACGGAGGAAAGGAGAAGTGCTTCCAGCATCTTAAATCAGAGCAGTGCATTCAATCTTCCATGAAAATGCTACGTAATGACTAGACACATAATACTGCATGTCCTCTATCACAATGTACAGTATATATTTTATATATATATATTTTTTGAGTATGTGGGCCTTACAACCTATATTCTTTCTATAAGAAAACGAAAGCATGACAAAGCAGGGACTCCCGCTGTTATTAAAGTAATACCTTCATAAATATAAAAATATTAAGGCTGATAACAACATTGTAAACTGACTATACTTCAATTAAAAAAAGTAAAAAAAAAAATTAAGGCAGAAGTTTTTAAAAATGCTTCATAATGCAAAATTTAAATCATGCAAAAGTAGAAAAATAACAGCATAATCAACTTACAAGTACCCATCATTCAGTTTCAACATTTATAACATAGGCCAGTATCGTTAGAAAGTAAATTTTATATTTTATATTTCTTCTGACTTGTTTGTTTTTATAAACAAGTGATTTTTATAAACCAATGATTAATTGGGTCACAGCTCTCAAATAAACCTATAAATGTCATTGTTTTTAACAGAATAAAAGATTAAAGAAAAACTATAAAATACACCAAAAATAGTCTAAAGAAGCAAAATGAAATGTATTCCAAGACATAAATGTGTGTATATTTACCTGGCGACAGTTAAACAAAATTAGAAATGTGAGCTTGAATTAAATTTAATGAATAGATTTACTTCTTTCTTGATTTGTTGGATTATCACAGATCAACTATTTTATAGATTATTAACGATCACCGACTACCCATTAGTCCTAAACCAACACTTTTAATTAAAACTCCAACATTTCCAACTCAGTACTTACCCTCTTTGATAAATTTTAACTGTCATCTCTTACTCAGAACCATGGCACTTACTTCCTTTGAATCTCTCAAATCCTCTTAATATATTTAATTTATTAATTTTTTTTTTATCATTACTTCATCCTCCTCCAAAAGAGATGATCAACTGTTTCACTTTCAACTCTAATTCCAATGACTCCATGAATCAACTCTTGAAAAGTCCAATCCATGATAATCCTAACCAGTGACTCTTCCTGTTCCTATCTCCAGGGATAAGAGAAATACTGGGGAAAACCCAAAAATTGATATACTAGAAGCTTTTAAAGAATACCCTGATTTATCCACTGCCACTTACTACTTTCTACTTATGCCTCAAATTACTAGACATAATTTCCAGTGAGTTTAGAACTTCTATAAAATACAACTTAATTTTCTCACAAAATTCACCCCTCGATGCTTTACAACCTCTCTCCTTAATTACTGACAAGTTCAATAGTTTTCACTGATGAGATCAATTACTATTCTGCCCAAACCGATAATGAAGCCTTACTTTCCATCTGCCCCTCCACCTTAACGTGACCTTGTCTTTGTATCTTCCTTGACTCATTCCTTCCATTACTTCAGAAAAAAAGATTGTTGTTCTTTTCCTCTGAAGAGAATTTTACCACCTATTCTGTTATTCCTGTTATCCTGACTTTTCAGCAACCTTGTCCTGATACCTGTCCTTTTTGGCAGTCTTTCCCTCTTTACAAGCTCCTTGATGCTATTGCATTTGACAATGATAACTGACTGTTTTTTTAATTAGAGTCTCTCTCCCAGACTACTATCATGACATTGTTCTATTTCTAGTTCTATTTACATCTCAAATTGTGCCTGTATTGGTCTCTTTTACACTCTCTTGCCCTTAACATCACCCTCTCCCCATCAACTTTAATCTTTACTCCTCTATTTTCTTTATGTCTACTGGAGAATGGGATGGAAAAGGCAGTGGGGAAAATAGAGGGAGGATAGGCAGGATGTTTATGCTGGCAATTTGTAGTTCCTCATAGCATTTCTCAAAATTTTTGGTCTCAAGAACCTCTTCAGTTCTAAAAATTATTGAGGATCCCAAAGAGCTCTTGTTTAAGTGGGTTACATCTATTAACACTTAACACACTGGAAATAAAAATTGAAAAAAAATTTAAACACAAGAATGCATGAGCACACATTCCACTGTCAGAGCAATGATGTCAACACACATCATGCAGCCTGTATTGACACTTGGGAGAGAATGAGAGTGGAAAAGGGAAAAAACATCCCAGTACTATTATGAAAATAGCTCTGACCTCTAGAACCCCTGGCTCACTTTGAGAACACTGCTCTTTCCAACCCTGCTCCTATTAATCCACCTCCTTATCAATCATTGATGATTACTGATGAGTAATTTTTGTATGCATCAATAGCCTGGAGGCAGAAAGAAGGCTAAGAACCAAAGCTGTATAAAGTAATCTCAAAATTCATTAGCATGCCTGCTCATTCACAGTTTAACCCAACACATCAAATTTATTTCCTGCTATTGCCATTTCCTTCATCTCCACCGTAGTCCAACCAAGGCTGGCGTTTCCAAATAGAACAAATCTTTTTCTGCTTCAGTATCTTTGAATATACCATTCCCTCTGCCTGGAAGGAACTTCTCGTATTCATCTTTCAGATCCAGTTCATAGGCTACCTCTTCTATGAAGCTTTCCCTTGGCACATTCCATCCCCAAGTACACTTTTCTCTGTAATTCCACAGCATATTTAGAACTTCTGCGCACTGTGATTACTGTTATATGTCTGTCTCCCCATTAACACTGAGCTACATAAGGGCATACTTGCATCTTACTCATCTTTTTATTTCTAGTACCTCACATATAGTTGGAACCCAAACATATGATTATTCACTTGAAGCCATGTCTTTCAAAGAGTCAATTCAATGCCCATCTCATCTATCCCCAAATATTTGAGACCACAGTACTTGCTCTTTCTTCCAAACTTCTGCAGTACTATATGGATAAGTAAGAAGTGAGAAGAGCCTAAAGGAAACCGTTATTCCTTCCTACAAAAAGACTGGGACTTTGGCTCATAGAATGAAGTCTAACTCCCTAGTCTGACATTCAAGGGCCTTCATCAAGTGGCTCTTCTTTACCTTTTCAATCTTATTTTCTTTTATTCTGCAATACAGACTTATCACTCCTATCATCCAACACAAACACAAACACACACACACACACTCACTCCATTCTATTTTCATCCTTTTTGTTTATACCCTTTCTTCTCCCAGGAATTACATTTTCCTGTTATTTTAAGTTCTATTTTTTCTTAAAAGCTTCCTTCAAGATCCACAACTTCCATGAAACTCTCTGGAACTAAGCCAGACCAAATGAAAATTTCCCCTTTTGGGATATCTAAAGCATTTCAATCTGTTTCCTATAACCTAGTATTTATAGACTATTGTCTTGCATTGTTCTTTAATAATTCCAACAAGTCAAATGCTGCAACTCCCAATAACTCGACAGCTCTTCAGGAGCAGGCATGGTCTGCACTTAAAACATCTGAGTGCCACTATGTACCCGATCTGGTAATATTTCTAATCTTATTCCTTTTGCATCAGCCTGTGCTAGTAAGGAATGAAGGGGCTTAAACACTATTCCCTTTATTTGATTTTCTTCCTAACTGGTCACAATAATCCATCTTATTTTTTTCTAGGGAACATTTTATCTACAGATACAATTCTCAATTTGAAAGTAAAATATGTGCTCTAAGATGCATCTTCTCAGCCAGTTAAAACTTCAAGTTTAAATAAGACACTAAATTTACGGGTAATTCACTCCTGAGTCCTCAATATACTTACTTTGGAAGGGCCCTTCCCTTTTTTGCTCTTTTAAGTGGGATATATCTTATCTTATTCTGGTTGTTATGGAATAGCTCCCTTAACACATTCTGATGTGTGGTTACTGGTAATGTCAAACTAACTACAGCCAACGAAATGAGGCAAGTAAAAATCATGCATAAAATAAAAACAATCTTTGAAAACCAAGAAGTTATGGTAATTAGGTCTCAGACGATCACTTTTCCTTAAATGGAATTTGTCTAAGGGGCAACATCTTCCCTATTACCATTTCCATAAGGATCCATACCGAAATGGAGCAAGCATGAGTTGGAAAACAGACTAAACATAATCATCAAAACTTGCTCCGTGGTATCATGGATTGATGGTAACTTCTGAAGATCATTTTCCCCAATTGTTCACTCTTTGACATAGGTGATAAAGTCAGTATGAAAGAATAACATAGAAAAGTATAGTTTAAAAATAATCAAAGGATAAATACATAAGTGTAAAAAGCTAAAGCTCTAATCTGTTCTTAGAAACAATCATCAGTACACATATGTAAACTAAAAAAGTGCAGTATATTGTATATATGTACTTACATGCAATATAATGTATGTGCAGTCAAACTGTAGTAATTCTACCTAATAAAACTGAAAAAGGAAAAAAAACAAAAACAAAAACCCAAAGGGTTTAGGATGCTCTAAGTCCTTCCAAGTATATCAGCCACAACTGAATGTTGAACTCTAATTAGATCTGAGGTTACCGGCAATTCTTTCTGATGTACATACGGGAATATTCTTTCAACAGGAGTCTCAGAATGAGTTTCATGTAAGAAGAAAAAGGGACTGGCTGATGAATAAGGAAAGAAAAGAAGAAGCCATCAGCTGACACGCAGCAGCTCCCTCACCCGTCTCCCCCCTCCCCAAAACCAGTGGTTAATAGAAAGCTGCAGAATGTACCTTCCAGGCCAGAAGCAAAACATTGAGGATGGCCAGCAAAGGGCAGGGGCCGTTCTCATTTTGGGTGATGATGGGTGTGTTCTCCTCCTTCCACTGGATCCACTTAATGTGATAGACAGACTGTCCCGGGAAACGTTCCTTGGAGGCCGCCAGCACCTGAGCCGCCTCCCCCTCCTCCTCCTCCTCCTCCTCCACGCACAGAGGCACAGCCCCGGGCGGCACCGCCGCGCCCTCCTCTTCCTCGGGGACCCTGTTCTCCGCGCCTTCCTCACTATTGAACTCGGAGCTACTGGGAAAAGAATGCAGGTTAGAGAACGACTCCAGGGAGTCCAGGCTCGGCGATTCCCCAGGAGGGCTCGGGTCGCTGCAACTGCTGCTGAGGCCGCCGCCGCTGCTGGGCTCCTCGGAGCCCGCGGCTGCCGACTCTGCCCGGCAGGTGCCGGCGGGATCCGGGCGGGCGATCGCGTCTCCGGCCGGACCCAACCCATGGCCGGCTTCGGCCTCGGCTGCCTCCGGGGAGGCGGTCACCTTGTGCTGCCCTCTCAGAGGCGCCTTCTGGGCAGCAAGACTCTCCAAATCGTTCTCCTTCAAGTCCAAGCCCGGGAAGGAGCTGCAGGGTGCGAGAACCTGAAGAGAGCCGGAGGGGGAAACCGAGTCCGAGAGGCTCCTCCCGGCGGCCGCCGCCCCCTGCCCATTCCCGCCGCTGCTCTCCGCCGCCCATACTCCAGGACCATCCCCAGCAGCGAGCCCGGTCCCCTGTCGCCCTTCCTGCGGAGAACCTGTCCCTGGCGCTGGCCCAGCGGCCACCTCGTGTTGTAGCGGCTGCAAGCTCTCGGGGCTGCTCTCCATAACCAGCCGCCAGCCCCTCGCTCTAAATAGACCGCCGCGGGTTCTCTTCAGACAGCGCCTCGGACGCCATGACAGCGGCACTGGCAGCTACAGGGCCCTTGCGCGGCCTCGGCCAGGCACGTCACGGGGGAGGGCCCCGGCAGCGCGCGCGCGCGCGCGCCGCCGCGCTGTCCGCCAGTCCTGGGCGTGCCTGCGCGTGCCTGCACGCCGCGGGAGAGGGAGAACCTCTCAGAGGCCTCCCAAGCGGCCCCGCCCCTCCCGCGCGCCCGCGCGCTCCGGCTCGCGCTCGGAAGGCGAGGCGTGGAGGGCGTGGCCAGGAGGGAGTGGCCAGGAGAAAAACATCCTCTCATTATGTGGCCGGAAGTTGAACTCTGGGGCAGCTAGACCGCGCGCGGCTTCTTTAAAGGCGAGGCGGGTGGCGGACAGCTCGGGTGTGACCCTTCAGAGCTGGGTCGTTTGTGGTTCAGTCTTGGGCTCGGGGATGGAGAGTTGGCAGTGGTTGTAGTGTTTGGAAAGGAGGTCGTCCCTGAAGGGCTCAGGAGATTTGTTTTCCCAGCTTGTATTGTGGAAAATTGAAGGAATGTCTTACGAGATGCAGATTTTAAAGGCTGGAATCCACTCGAGATGTTTGGATTACTACACTGCACAAATTCCACTCTCCCTCGGTTTTGGCTGAGAAACACTGTGCTCCCCACCAGCTACTGGTGAAAACGTTTGCCCTACATGAGGCGTCAGTGCGGTTGTGGATATTGGCCTGCGCAGCAAAAAAAAAGTGGGTAATTTGGGCCAATCATAATAAATCAGTTTGTGCTTGCATTAGCCAAGACCTTGCGGTTCTGTTAACTTGGCCTCACTTTGCACGGAGTGAGAAGTGCCTGTTCCTGGAAAAGTGACTTTTCTATTGAGAATCTACTCTTCTGAAGGCCATTCAGTTTTCAGAGAAGGCAGAGTAGGCGGGACGTAAAAGGAGATTAGGGTAGTATTCTGACCTGTTCCAGACAAGGGTTTTTGTTTGTTTGTCTTTCAGCATTTTCTAGGGTCGGGGGATACAAAATTTGACAAGACAGGTCTTCCTTGGTATTCATACATATAAATTCCTGATACCTAGTAGAATGTATTTTTTGGTGGAGTTTTTCTAGGTTTTTTTTGTTTTATTTGTTTTTTGTACCTCTTGGTTAGAGGAGGTAGACAAAATTACTAAGTAGTGTTTCATTCCCTCATTTAACACATTTCAGTACCCAGTACATTGCTGGATACTGTTTGGCACTGGAGATGATGTGGTGAATGAGAGAAATGGTTCATATCTTCATGAGGTTTACTGTCTAGTGGTTTTTTTCTTATTGCTACATTTTAAATATTTGCTTGGTAAGTACCGTTTCCTGACAATGCAGAAGATGGAGGTCATCTTTAATATTTGCTTGGGAAGTACCGTTTCCTGACAATGCAGAAAATGGAGCTCATGTAAATATTTGCCTGGGAAGTACCTTTTCCTGACAATACAGAAGATAAAGCTCCTTTCATCTTTTTACAATGGAACAATATTATATTTATCCAACTCTTGGAAAAGAGGGAAGTTAGAAAAGATAATAGAAAGCTTCTTCAGAAATACTGAATTTAGGAGTTCTGTGTGGTTTTGGTCTCCATGTCAATCTGTAAGCAATAAATAGTATTGTTCAAATTAGAATTTTTCCTGAAAAAGAATGGCAAATGTTAACAGATTAAAATATATGTTGCTGGATTAATATGTTGCTGGGTTAATAATTTGACAGTATTTAAGACTGTTAAGTACAAATGAGAATATTATAGATTTCAGGGAATTCAGAATTTAGCATTTTTCCTTGATTATAAAAAGGAAATTTGTAAAGGTGTATTACATGAATAAATTGAATGAATGAATCATTTACAGTCCAGAAGCCATAGTAGAACCAAAAATCATGAAAGATGCATCTCAAATAATGGCCTTTTACCATCTTCCAAAAATTCTTTACTTAGATAAACCTTCGTGCTCTGGTAGTTTTTATTGGTATATGTTTTAAATGCTCACATGCATAATTTAATAACTTATTTATAACAGAGAGAAATAAACTAATTTTTCTTTTCACGTCAGCAATTGTATAGGTCAAATATATATATTTATTTAAGTTTGTGAAAATGTACATAGTATTTTTCTAAGGGTGGTGGGGAGTGGCATCTAGGGAGAAGTGTCAGTAGTCAATAAACTGAAAAATGTCTCATTCTCTCTTTGCTTATTTGCATCTTTAGTTAAATGTGAGGTAAAGCGTACCATGTTAAAACAAGATGGTTACTATCCAAAATTTTTTCATTATTTTTCAAAGTTACGGCTGTAATAGTCGTAAAAATCAGTAAACAAAGCAGTTCCTTGCTCTATCCGTCCACACTGAAGCAGTCTCAGCTCCGAGGTATCTTTAGCTCTTTATCCAGTATTACTGAGTAACATGATTACATTCCGATTTCTTCATTTGGGAATTGCAGATATTGTTTATTAATTTATCACATGAATAAACATGAATTTTATTGATGAATTACATGATGAGGATTTAGTTCTTTTCTCACATACCATTCTTCCTCCTCTTGCTCCAATCTCCCAATTATGTCAAAATTTTTTATTGAAGTACTCAAAATGTAAGCATTAGAGAATAATAAATATATATATTATTCACCACTAAAACAGGTATTTTAATGTGGTTGTGATTACTTTTTTTGTAAAAATTTTGTTTTTCCTGGAATTAACAATTGCATCATCATTTTGTTCATTTGCTTAACTCTTCACCTACCACTAATTCAACCAGACTAACCAGGACAACCAACCATATAAAGTTACTTCTCAGACCCATTTTAATCTTGGGTGCATCTCTTCTGGAACACTCACTTCTCTTGCTCTGATCTGGACTTGCGTTTTATAGGCCAGCTGGACAGCTTCACCCTGGAATTTCTCTTCACTTAGGAATTCCTTCTTCCTCTCTTCTATGTGGATTCCTTTCTTTCTTGGATCTTCTGTCTTCCTCTTTCCTTGATTTGGTGAAACATGCTTAGCTTCCTGAGAAAGTGCATAGGAAGCACATTTTTATAGATCATGCTTGTCTGAAAATAGTTAGACCTTTTTTTTCCCTGTACATTTTATAGTTTGGCTGGATGTAAAACATTGGAGATGCTTTTTCTCCATTTTAAAGTCATTGATCAATGGTCTTCTAGCTTCCAGGTGATTCTAGAGTAGTCTTATACTATTAGACTCCAGAACCTTTGTATATAACTTATTTCTTCTCCCTGAAGTTTATTTGATCTTCTCTTTCTTCTTGGTGTTCTGACATTTCAGTATTTGATAGACCCTTGAGTGGGTCTCACTTTATTCATTGTGCTGGGTACGTGGTGACCACATTCAATGTAGAAACCTGTGTCCTTCAGTTCTGAAAAATTACTTATTTCATTTCCTTTGTAATTCTTATCTTTTCTCTAATTTTATATATCTTTTTGGCCTACTTTCTAAGAGATTTCCTCAAATTTATTTTTCAGTTCTTTTTAATGCATTGTTTATTGACACTATTATCTATTTATTGTCCAAGAGCTCTTCCTAGTTCCTTTATATTGTTTGATGGCATCCTGACCTTTCATCTCTTAGAATATTGATCATAATTTTTAATATATCCTTTATATTTTTCAAAGGATATCTCAACCATATGCTGTAAAATAGTATACTTAATAGGGAGTTATTGATAGTGCCAGAGAGTGAGATATGGGGGATACAAGTGTAAAACACTGGTTTTTACTCTTCAGGAGAGCAAAATCTGTTGTGGGAAATAAGACATTTACTTGAATTGATCATTGAGAATATAAGTTAATTAATAATTAATACTAATGGAGTGGTATAAGTAATAACTTAAAGAAATTCAGATAAGAAAAAAAACCCTCTTAATGTGAGATAATTAAGGAGGAATTAAGCTATACTCTCCAATTCAAATCACAGGCTGATTATTACCTCAGGCTTAAGAAATCCAAAAAATACATTTCTAACTCTTAAAATGATTAATTATTCTTTTAAAATTCTCTTTTTCATAGTTGACTCATTGCTTTTCTAGCTACCAGGACAGAAAAGTTGATGCTATCTTTGCATTTTACCCTAATTTATTTACTGACTATTATCTCATCTACCAAGTCTTGCCAGTATTATACACACCTTTCCTATTTCATCATCGGTAGCCGCTCCCTATGTGAATCCTTATCACCTTACTAGGAGAGTATAGAGCATTCTAATTATTCCCCAGCCTATAGTTTTGTCTTCCTCACCTTATCCTTATAGCATAAATCTATAAGAGCTACAATTCAAACATTTTGATTTTGTTTTATTGATGGTTCTACTAAAAACAATGTGTTGGGTTTTTTTTTCTTATCCAACTGAATCAAAATTGGCCTTGAGCAGAATATTACACAGGTATGGGACATATATGCCATTACTCCTCTTCTCTTAGCTTTCTGCTCAAGATAGGGTAATAAAATTCTAAGTTAAAATTAAGAGTTTGCATATAACTCAAATTGCCCTGGCTCTAGCCCTCCACTGACTATGCAGAAACTCCAGCCTCCTGTAAAGTACATCCCCTGTTTAATTATTTCTGAGAGCCCCCATGAGGAGTCCCACACCTGTTCAGAAACAGATCCAATCCTATGATATTCTACCAGGTGCTGCTCCTACTCCATGCTGTTTCACCAGATGCTAGTCTGTCCTGGTGGTGGTAAAGATACATGATGGTGAATAGAGGGAAATGACCTTCTCTTTCCTTTTATTGTAGCTCTAATATGCCACAATATTTTTTTTCTTTTGTTTCTGGCTTTTTTTTTCTTACTAATTCTTATTTTTTATTGAAGCATAATCAATTTACAATGTTAGTTTCATGTGTACAGCAAAGTGATTCAGTTATACATATACATACATACATATGTATTTTTTCAGTTTCTTTTCCATTACGGCTCATTACAAGAAAGTGAATATAGTTCCCTGTGCTATACAGTAGGACCTTGTTGTTTATCTATTTTATATATAGAACCGAGTATCTGTTCATCCCAAACTCTTAATCTATCCCTCCCCCACCTTTCTCCTCTGTTTACCATAGTTTGTTTTCTATTTCCGTGAATCCGTTTCTGGTTTGTAAATAAAATTTGCATTTATTTTTTTAACTCCACATGTAAGTGACACTGTATGATATTTTTTTTTTCTTTCCTTCTTTTTTTTTTTTTTTTTTTGCAGGGGGGAGGTAATTAGGTTTACTTATTTATTTGATTTCTCAGTGGCGGTACTGGGTATTGAACCCAGGACCTCAGACATTCTAGGCATGTGCTCTACCACTCGAGCTACACCCTCCCCCCTGATATTTTTCTTTCTCTGCCTGACTTACTTCACTTAATATGATAATATGATAATCTCTAGGTCCATCCAAGGAAGCAAATGGCATTACTTCCTTCCTTTTTATGGCTGAGTATTATTCAATTGTATGTATGCATGTATATGTGTGTGTGTGTGTGTATGTATATATCACATCTTCTTTATCCATTTATCTGCCAATGGACATTTAAGTTGTTTCCATGTCTTGGCTATTGTAAACAGTGCTAATGTGAACACTGGGGTGCATGTGTCTAGTCCTGGCTCCTTCTGAGAAACATATTTGTAATATGCCACAATATTAATGAAGCAGTTTCCTCAGTTTCACTTATGTAGTCCTTTTTAAAAGTGGGACCTAAATATGGGTCCAGGTAGATTTCACCAGGAATGAATCCAAGGAATATATTCCATCACCTTCAACTCAGAATCCCTGTTCCCCTCCTATCACACCAATGGTTAAGTTTGTTTTTTTTTTTAATAGAATCTAGTATAGTTCATGCCTTAGGATTTCTCTCCTCAAACATATTTCTGCCCTGCCAACCCACCTACTTGCCCTGCCAGGTATCTCTCAACTCTAGTTCTCAAAATGTGATTTTGGGATTAGCAGCATTGACATCACCTAAGAACTTATTAAAATGAAAAATATCTAATCCCACTCAGATCTACAGAATCAGGAACTCTGGGTGTAGAGCCCAGCAACACAGAGGTCTGTGTTTTAACAAGAACTTGAGGTGATTCTGATACAGAATAAAGTTTGATAATTACTATTCTAGCACTAGAAGAAGCCTCCCCTCTTCACTCGACTGCAAATAAATAAATCTTGGCAGGAGAAAAAGGTTTCTAAATTTACATCTATTGCCAATGTTATTTTTCTTTATTACTCTCCCAGAACTTTCACACTGCTCCAAAGGTAGTCTTTTGGCCATTTTTTTTATGTCTTCTCCCTTGATATGTATGTATATAAAATCCTGATCCCAAAATGCTTTTTTGTTCTTGTCTTTCCCACATTTTCCCATTTTAGTATCAGTCTCTGTCTCCCAGGCTTAAAACATTCAAGTAGCTTTGTTTTAGTTTCCTCACAGTCAACAAATCCCATTTTTTTTAATATAAAATGTTCAATGTAAATATATAATTTTGCTTTCTTAATACAAAACCAAAACATACTCATTTTAGAAATATTAGAAAAGATATATAAGCAAAGAGAAGAAAATAAAAAACACCATGTTTTTTGTCACACTGTGTGAAGTATTAGAAACAACATTAGTGATGCTTCACTGCACATCTGTCCTTCCCAAGTTTTTCTAGGCACCTGAACACATACGTATTTATGTAAATAAGAATCAGACCATTCCAAACACATTTGTTTTGTTATCAGTATATTTGATATTGCATTAATATCCATCTGCAACATTCCCGGTGAATTAATATTCCATTATATAACTCAACCAATCCCTGTTTCTTGGACATTTCAATCATTTCAATCATTTAACTATTATGAACTTCACTGCAATCAATGTCCTTGTGACTGAGTCTTTATATATGTTCTTATAGTTATATTCTTCAGATAAATTTCCAGAAGGGCAAGTCAATCAGGATTTGACTCTTCCTTCAATATTTTATCCAGGCCTTGCTTTCCATTCTGTCTGCTGTTTTTCCAGGTCAGTGAGTGTGTTGGAGTAAACTAACTGATTTCTCCACAATTTATTTTCCTTCGAGTCCATTGTGTATCTTGCTAGATTAAACAGTGTTTTCATTATTTCCACCTACTGCTGAAAAACCTTTAAAGGCACTTCCATAACCACTAAATACCATGAGTTGGCCTGGCTGTCAAAGCTTTTCTTAATCTTTCTTCATTCTGTTTAACCACCCTTATCAACTACTAAAATGTAGTAACTTTCTCTCTATAAGATTTGGTTTTCTCACTCCACTAATTATATCTATCCAAATCATTGACTCATTTTGTTTTCCTAATTTAAAATGTTCTCTCTCTTCTTAGTTGTCAAAGTCTGTTTAGACCATGTCCAACTTCCCACCTCCACACTCTTCTGTTTTTACTACACTATTTAAAATATAATTACTGAATATCCTCAAGTCTAAGCTTCACTTCTTAATATTTGAAATTTTCTAGATTCAGAATTAAACATGTTTTGAAGATGTAATGCTCTTTTCTTCAAAATCTATTATCGAATTAGTGGTATATCTTACAATTAAGGGTATCTTAGAATCAAGGAAATGTATTCTTTATTATTTTTATATGTTGAAGTATATATATAAATATACATAAAATGAAGTGTATATATATATATATATATATACACACACACACATACATATGCACACATATATAATGTTGACAGTGCCTTTCCAAGAGAACCTGGTATCTTATATTCAATCTATCCCTTATTATGTTTATTTGGAATAGTGATTGCCAAACTTCAGTGTAATTTACTCTCAGGTGGGAAGCCTGTTAAAATGCATATTTCTGGGCTCTATACCTAGGAAGTCTGTTTCAACAGAATTGGAGAAAAACCCAGAAATTTGCAAGTTTTTTTTAAAGTATAGTTGATATATAAGGAATCTGCAGTTTTGACAGGTATCTTAAGTGACTCTGATTCTGGTGTTCTACTGCCCAGTCACTGAGAAAGACTTACCTAGAACAATATCAGATAATAATCATTTGCATTATTGAGAAGTAAAGTTTAGTTGGTATGTTAGTAGGCTTATAGAAAGAATTATGACTCATGACTCTTTGGCTTATAATTACAATAACAAACCTCTGTAATTATGTATTCAGTATCTACAATGTAGTGCTTTGGGGCACAGAAGAGAGTATTAAATATGGCCACATGGAAGCTGCCTAATGTAGCAGAAATTGTGACTAATAGAGACCATAAGACCTGGGACCAGAACCTGGTCTTGACATTGACTAAATTTATAAGCTTGGGTAGGTCAGTTCACCTCTCTTAACTTCAATTTTCACCTTTAGTAAAAGAAAAAAAAAAAAGCAGGGGAAAAATATTAGTATGAATGATTTTGCTATATAGTCTTGTAAGTGATATGGGAACAAGTAGTAAAGGTCTTCAAATATATTATTATTGTCACTGTCCTCAAATAGGTTACAATCTGGTTAGGAAGACAAAACATAAGGTCTATAAGTGAAATAAACAGATGATACCTGAGGCAGTGTATAAGGGCTACTAGGAAGTGCATCCCAGAAAGATGAGAATTAAATAACCAAACCTGGTGGGGGAAGAGTACTGCTTAAGTGGTGGAGTGCACGCTTAGCATGCACAAGGTCCTGGGTTCAATCCCCAGTACCACCTCCAAAAATAAATAAGCCTAATTACCTCCCCTCCCCCCAAAATAACCAAATCAGTATAAAATGAATCAGATTAGCTATTTGTCATCATTCCCTTAGAAGACAGGATTATTTCCAGGTCCTGAAGAAGCAAAAGTAAGTACTAGAAATCAAATCCAAGTCTGAATGGGTGTAAAAATTTGGCCTAATCAATTCTATTATTCCTAAAGAAAGCAAATAATAACAAGGGAGATGATAGTCTGCATGGGGTCTAGAGAAGACCCCAAAACATAAGAGTTTGTCGCAGTATGCTTTGATGCCCTTCTAAGGTGGAGGGCACCTGAACAGGTGGATGACCTGGTACCTGTCTGCTACTTTGTAGATTCTAGTGTGGCATAGTAAGTCGGATGGTTGGGTAAACTAGCCAGTAAAATCATTCCATTAATTTCTTCTGCACTGATGCCTTGCTTACTAAGCTGCTTTCAATTATGACTTAGCCTCTGAAGTATTGAACATAAAAAAGAGAATGCAATGACTTGCTAAAGTGAATATCTAATTTGTAAAATCATATTTTTGATCAAGACATAAGTCCCTTGAGAGCTTAGCTCCTACAAATTAGTCTTTGTTGGCTGATCAACTCAGGTTGCAGTGAGAAAAATAAAGCTTCTTGGCCTTCAAAATCAAGAAGTAGATTCTGGACTGTGGCAATACTATAATAATAATGAAGGGTTTATCCAGTAATTAAAAAAACTAGACTATAAGATTCAGAGTCAGACAAATTTGGTTTAGAAGCCTGGTCTGCCTCTGCTTCCTCATTTATAAAATAGAGCATTGTCTACTTCATAGCATTATTGCAAAGAGTAAATGGGATCATCTATGGGAATTGCTTATCTTGGTGCCTGGCACTATGTCAGGAATCTTGTCTTGGTAGTCTGGGAATCCCCAAATGAGGAGCAGGACAAATATTTGTTGAATGAATGACCAATAATTTCATTGTCTCCCTGTAAAGTTTTTTGTGAAACCCTCTGCTTTGCCTGAAAGCCTCTCTTTTTCTGCCCACTGTAATATTAGAATAATACTAGAATCTCCATAAAGTAACACATGAATAATTGCAGATGAAGGATATAAATAATATGTGTTTTGGCCTAAAATTTGGTTGAGATTAGGGGCCCCAAGGGTCTAGGAAAACACTTAAGGACTATTTGGAACTTGGTCCACTTCTTAAAACAAGGGTTGCAGAGTCAAATACAGGGATAATGCAAGCTGGGGTGACACTAGACCAGCCCTGTTCAAGGAGGGCAGCCTCTATTCAGTTTCAGCCAACTGATGTTTGGCAAGAACTTGTCTTCTTAACATTTCAGTTTTCACAGAAAATCTGGCACCTAGGTTTTAACATGAAACCTCCTAACTGTTGAATATCTTCATGTAACTAAGAAAAAAAAATTTTTTTTAAACAAAAAATTGAACCAAACATATCTGAGTCTAGTTTGGTTTATGAGCTACCAGGCTGTGACCAGCACTTTAAAGCCTGTGTATGAAATACTTGTTAAAAGATTAGCTGAAGCATATTTTAAAACTTATGAGTTTATTTGAGCAAAAATTGATTTGAATCTGGATGCATCTAATCTAGTAGATAGAAAGGAGCTGTGAGGAACTCTACAAAATGCAAGACTTTTATAGGCAGAAGGGAGTAGAAGCAAGGAGGTTATACTAGGCAAAAAAAAAAAATTGTGTTGGTTATTGCAAAGTTACTTTCCTTTAGGGGAAAGCAGGGGCTTAGTGGGCATGTTATCTAACAGGTGCTGCTCAGACGCTTCCTGATTGACTGGTGCAAGTTTCCATTTCTGGGAGAACTGAATCTGCAATTAAGTTAAATCTTGGTTTGGTGACTTGGGGATTAGCATAAGCAACTCCATTTTGGGCCTATTGTCTTATTTATACTGTATGAGCAGAAAGGAAACAGAGGGAACAAAAAGCATGGAAGAGGGAAAGTTTAAGATGCTTTAGGGTTCCCAAGTATAGACCATTTTGGGTAGAGTAGAAGTTTCATTGAAAGGAGAGGTGAGAAAAGACTGGACAAATGAGTTTTGTGGAGCACCTTGAATGATCAAATAAAATATCAGGGTTTTAGGCAATTTTTAAATAAATTAGTGAAATGGATCCTATTCTGGCATTAAGAGCCAATAAACATTTGTTGGATATATATTTGCTTAACTCTCTGAGGCCCTGTTTTTAAAACTCTTATAGCATGTGATTCATTACCATCTTTAAGAATTAGGAAAGATTTAAAACAAACAAATACAGTTTGATACAGTTACATTAGAAGTATGGACATGGTAGATACTAAATTTTGTCTAGAGGTGAATTTAGTGAAGGTTTTAGAAAGGAGCCTGAACCATATGTTTAACCGTATCTATTCCTTTATATATGAAAGGAAAGTGACTTTTATTACATGTCTTCTAAATGCCTTAGGTTATAAATACCATTTTTCACTGTTCTCTTTTCCCCAAAAGTGGATTTTCTAAGTGCTTTTCTTCTCTGATTCCTCTTTTATATAGAAAGCAAAAATCCTAACAAAAAAATTGTCTTAAAATGAATTTTTGAAATTCCTTATGGAGGAAATAAAACGTGCAAAGATATAAAAGAGGGGAGTGATATGTGTGTTTTGGAAGACAACTGCAGTTGAACAGCAGCATATTGTAGTGATTAAAGCACATGATTTGGAAGCAGATTTAACTCTGAGTGCTGGCTCTGCCACGTACCAGCCTTGAGACTTTTGGTAACTTATTTAAGTTCTTCAAGGTTCCAATTCCTTACTGACAGCCAGCTACTACTGTCTCTCTGATTTTTGTCCTTGGTACCTTTAGAGGATAAAGTAGATAAAGAGCCATGGAAGACAGCAATGGAGGCAGGGAAGGCCATGACCAGATCACGAAGGCCTTGCATTTCATCCTGGAGATAAAAGGATATATTTTTCAAAAAGCTCACTCTGGCAGCAATGGGGGCAAAAGGTCAGGGAGTGGGTAACGTGAGGCAGTAGAGGTAGGTCGGGGGATTTCATACAATAGAGAGCAGAGATGACGATGATCTGCTGCAATGGGAGACAAGTTTAGGGAGTTACATGAATGGTATTACCACTTACCAAAATAGGGGATTTAAAAGGGGAAAAAAACCCAAAAGTTTGGGTAGGTTGATGTAGGGGTTTGTTCAATTCGGGTCATGTTGGTGTGGCCATGTAACTTCAGGAAGGAGTTGCCTAGCATGTGTTAGCTATGTAACAGAAAAAAGCCTGAAATTTTATAATGTGTGCTGTGGGCCTTGCAATATTCTCAGTGCTTAGTACCTCTATTCATTTATTTAGTTTTCAACCTTCTGAGATTGGGATTACCACTCTCCTCACTGTAAAAATTAGGAAACTGTGGCACAGGTGCCTTAACTTACTCAAGGTTCCACAGCTGACATGTAGGGCTGGAGCTTGGGGCACAGGTGGAGGAAAAGTGCTGACTACGCGTGCTAGGCAGTGGGCTAGATTCAGAACAAGATAGACCCAGGCTTTGTTTTCATGGAGTTTATAGCCAAGTTAATCATAGATATTTCAGAGGTAGTAAAAAAATGATCATAAAAGTGAAGAACGAAAAGATAAAAAAAATAAAAGCCAAGGTTAAAGTCCTCAGGCACACTAATATCAAAAGGATAAAGAGAAGGGAAGCCCCAGGGAAGAGATGCAGAAGTCACAGTTTAAAAAGTAAGGAGGAAAGTCAGGAGACTGCAAGGTCTTGGAGGAGAGAATTTTGAGGAGAGAGTGTTAATTGACCAAGAGGTCTGGTTAGATAAGGAGTGTGCAGTGGCATTGATAAGTGTCAGATCTTTGATGGTCCCAGCAAGAGTAGGTTCTCCGGAATGATGGGGATAGAAGCAAACTGCAGTGGATTGAGGTGAGGTTTGAAAGCAGAACCAGAAGTGAGAGAGACTGGAGTGAGATGGGTTAGAAGTACACTAAGCAAAAGAAAATAATTGTGTGAATTGGAGTGACAGTAGTGGGTAAGGAAGGATTAGAGGCACAAAAAAGACATTTTTAGGGAAAAATCAATATTTGGTGACTGGTTATGAGTAAAGGGAAGAAGAGTGTGAGATGAGTCCACCCTCCATCTCAGGGTGGTGCCATTATGATAGAGATAATAAGTTAAACATATTGAGTTTGGCCTGACAGTGAGACATGCAGCAGGCAGTTCTTTAGGAGTTGGTAAAATTTAAATATAATTGTTGAAACATTTACCAGGATTAGCTTTAAGTTGTGCTACAAGCATTTTCCTGCAGTATTACTTGTGTAATGTACTGTATATGACCATATGCTTCCTGGCTGAATTTCTCATTACTAAAATTTAAGGATAACTTTTTTTTTTACATTGGTAGTATCAAAGCTGTATATTATTGCTAAGGAAATAATGCTATTAATTACTGCTTTTGAAGGGATGTGTGTTTAAGAAAGAACCATGCTATTTATGTGTTCTTAGTTAACAAACACTTATATGGCAATTGTTACCTGCTATACACTGTTATAATCATTTTACAAACGTTAAATAATTTAAATTTAATTATCAGAACAATCTCATGAGGGACATATTTTATCATTTCCATTAAAAAAAGAAATATTGAGGTGAGAAAGGTGAAATAATTTTGCCAAAGCCTGCAAGCTTATAAACGGTAGAGCTTGGAGTCGAGGGCAGGTTGTTCATGATGGTATAAGACACAGACATTATACTTCCACGTTTCATCAGTTTCTCATACATTTACAAAATACCGAAATGTAATAAGTTAAAACTTCAAAGAAAATAGTGGTCCAAACATGTAACATTGGAATACCATTCATTATGATGCTGGTATGTAATGTATTTATGTTTTTAAATAAAAAGAAATACAATCTTAAACATAATTTTCAGTGATCACTTTGGTGATGCAAAATGTGATTTTCGATATTTTCCAGTTGAAATGAAAGAGAAGGTGCCATTTGCCTCGAGCCACTGAAATTAATTATAAATCATACTGTGCAACACTAAACATGCCACAAAATGGTCTAATAGCTAGAAAATCAAAACATTTGTTGACAGCACTACCAAAACAGTAACAAGCATAGATTATATACATGCAAAAACTATATTTGCATGTAACAGTTTCCTAAGATTGGATTTTTTAAGTAGGGAAAAAAAGTTCATGAAATTCTGCCATCCTTCCATACATCTCATTATAAATGGACACTATTAATGCTGATTTTAGAACTTCTGACTGTATATTTGAGCTTACTAATGTTGGAGCAAAACTATAATTCATTTTTCAAAATGAGAATTAAAGAAGCATACTGTTGACTTATGTTAATGGTAATAACTTGTAAAAAAATACACAGTAAAAAGAAGTAGGAATTCCAAATTATTAGTAGTATTAATACCATGAATATATTCTCTAATTCAGCCTACTGAAACAGGATGCCAAGTAGATAAAGACTATCTAATTAAATGCCATCAAAAAGTTCTAGTTCATGAAATAGAAAGTTCTTTTTTTCTTATTTGTCACATGAATATGTTTTGGAACTAGACAGTGGTAACAGTTGCACAGCATTGTGAATTTACTAAATGCTGCTGAATTGTTTACTTTTATTTAGTTAGATTTAATTATTTTCCAGCTTTATTGAAATATAGTTGACATATAACATTGTGTAAGTTTAAGTTGTGTACATGTTGATTTGATACACTTATTATTGCAAAATGATTACCAGTATTATTAACTATAGTCAGCATGCTGTATATTAGATCCCCAGAACCTCCTCATCTTGTAACTGGAAGTTTGAACCCTTTGACCAACATCTCCCCATTTCCCCCGCCTCCCAGCCCTGGTAACCACCATTTTACTCTCTGTTTCTGTAAGTTTGGCTTTTTTAGATTCCACATATAAATGAGGTCACACAGTATTTGTCTCTCTTTGTCTGGCTTATTTTACTTAGCATAATCCCTCAAGGTTCATCCCTGATGGCAAGAATTCCTTCTTTCTCATGGCTGAATATTATGTATACATACCACATCTTCTTTATCCATTCATCCATGGATGGACACTTAGGTTTTTTTCCATATCATGGCTACTGTGAATAATGTTGCAATGAACGTGGGGGTGCCGATTTCTCTTCAAGATCCTGATTTCATTTCCTTTGGTTATATACCCAAAAATAGGGTTGCTAGATCATATGGTACTTTTTAAATTTTTTGAGGAAACTCCCTGCTGTTTTCTGTAATGTCTTCACCAATTTATATTCCCACCAACAGTGCACCAGGGTTCCCTTTTCTCTACATCCTTGCTAACGCTTGTCTCTTGTCTTTTTGAAGATAGCCATTCTAAGAGTGAGGTGATATCTCATTGTGGTTTTGATTTGCATTTTCCTAATGATGAGTGTTGTTGAGGATATTTTCATGTATCTCTTGATCATCTGGATGTTTTCTTTGGAAAAATGTTAAATTATTCTGCCCATTTTCTCTTTTTTAAATATATTTTTTATTTAAGTATAGTCAGTTTACAATGTTGTGTCAATATCTGGTGTACAGCACAATACTTCAGTCATATAGGAACATACACATATTCATTTTCATATTTTTTAACCATAAAGAGCTCCTTATATATTTTAGAAATTAACTTTCTGTTAGAGATAGAATTTGCAGATATTTTCTCTCATTCTGAAGGTTGCCTTTTCATTTTGTTGACTCTTTCTTCTACAGTGCCAAAGCTTTTTAGTTTGATGTAGGCCCACTTATTTTTTTTTTCCAAAATTAAAAAAATTTATTTGTTCTTGCATAATTCTATAACATATAATTCCTATATTCACATAAATGTGTTAAATCTTGACTGCCTATACAATTTACCTTACATATTACCTAGACAGTTGAATGATTTAAAAAATAATATTGGAAGAAATATTATAAAGTGAGACTGAAAGAAAAGATACACATATTGGAAAATAAAATTATCCTTAGTAGCATATGACATGACTGTCTACTAAATTAAACCCCAAGAATTTAGATTTGTGTATGTTGAACCATTCTGGCATTTTAAGGATAAATCTTGTTTAGTCATGATGTTTGATATTTTGATGTGCTGTTGACTTCAGTTTGATAGTATTTTGTTGACCAGTTTGCATCAATGTTTATCAGTCATATTGGTCTTTAGTTTTCATTTCTTGTTTGGTTTTGGTATCAGGGTAATGCTGGCCTTGTAAACTGAGTTTGGAAGTGTTCCTTTCTTTTTTACTTTTTGGAAAAGTTTGAGAAGGATTGGCATTAGTTCTTCATTAAATATTTGGCAGAATTCACCAGTGAAGCCACCTTGCCCAGGGCTTTCATTTGTTGGATGGTTTTTGATTCAATTTAGCTGTTTGTTACTGGTCTATTCAGATTTTCTATTTCTTTATGATTCAGTCATAATAGTGTGTATGTTTCTAGGAGCTTGGGGCTCCATTTGTTATGTTCTTGCACATCTGATTTTTTATATTTGTCTTTTGTCTTTCTTTTCATAGTTGGTCTTGCTAAGAGTCCATTATTTTTAACTTTTCAAAAAACAAATTCTTAGCTTCCATGATTTTTTCTCTTCTTTATTTTATTGTTTCATTTATTTATCTATCTAATCTTTATTATTTTCTTCTGGTATCTTTGAGCTTAGTTCTTTTTCTAGTACTTGGAGGTATAAAAGATAGGATATTTGTGCTCTTTTTCAATATAGATGTTTATCACTATAAACTTCCTTCTTAGTACTAACTTTGTTAAATCATAAGTTTTGGTATGTTATATTTTTGTTTTTATTTACCTTGAGATTATTTTTGAATTTCTTTTATGATTGTTTAAAATTGTGTTGTTTACTTTTAACATGTTTGTGAACTTTACAGTTTTCCTTTTCTTATTGATTACTAGTTTCATTCTATTATCATCAGAAAAGGTAACTTGGTATGATTTCAATCTTCTTAATTTGTTAAGATGTGTTTTGGGACCTAACGTGATCCATCCTGGAGAATGTTCCATGCACACTTGAAAGATGTGTGTTCTGCTGCTATTATGCGAAATTATGTGTATGTTTATTAGATCCATTTAGTCTATAGTACTGTTTAGGTAGGCCCACTTACTTATTTTTGCTTTTGTTTCTTGTACTTTTGGTGTCATATCCAAAAAAACATTGCCACGACTAACATTAAACTTTTTCACTTGTTTTCTTCTAGGAGTCTATGGTTTCAGGGTCTTATGTTTATTACGAGTTTAAGCAATCAAAGTGAGTTACTGAGAAACCAAACAGCAGCTTCAAAGAAGTTGGGGTTAAGAGAATTGATAGGTCACTTCAGAGATGAGCAGAGGCAGTAGTAAGACTTTTCTCTGGCTGGAGATTTAGAACCCTGTGGTTTAGGTAGCGCGCTTTTAGAATGTGTAAGGCCTGATTTGAAACACAAATTTGTAGAGTTCAGAAAAATGTGCCTTAGGCTGTGTCTTTCTGACGCTTGAAGGTTTTTACGTTTAGCTTCTGACCATTGGCGCCGACGCCGATATAATTACCGCTTGTTGGGACTTGGCTTTTGTTTACTTGGTAGATGTCGTGCACCCTGAGAGGAAGAAAAATAAGAAACCAAAACCTCCGTTCCCTGTGAAGTTAAGAAGTAGCAAGGGGCGCCCTTTAACAACCTTCACTCTCGCATTTTAGCGCAAAGGACCGCTCTCGGCAGATGTAAAAGCGAGCCTTGCACAGTCGGCAGAGTTGCGCTCCGGTCCGTGGGAGGGGCCCCAGGAAACCCCGCCCCTCAAGCCCAATCCCAGCTCTCCGCCAGCGGACAGGAAGCGGCGGCCGGCCTAGCAGACCGGGAACCGGCCCCCGTGCGCATGCGCGCGCCCCTGGGGCGCCTGGGGGAGGGGGAGGGGCGGGAGGAAGGGGTGCGGTTCTGCCTGCCCGTTGGGCGCCCGGGGGTCACGTGGCGAGGAAGGAGGCGGAGGTCCCGGGCTCGGGGGAGGGAGGTAGAGAAGAGGGAAGGAACGAGGGAAGGAAAGCGGGCAAGGGAGGAAGGAAACGAACGAGGGGGAGGGAGGTCCCTGTTTTGGAGGTGCTGGGAGCTTTGCCGGCCCCTGAAGTGGGGCGAGAGGGAGGTGCTTAGCCGTTTCTCCTGCCGGGGGAGGTCCCGGCTTCCCGTGGAGGCTCCGGACCAAGCCCCTTCAGCTTCTCCCTCCGGATCGATGTGCTGCTGTTAACCCGTGAAGAGGCGGCGGCAGCGGAAGATGGTGTTGCTGAGAGTGTTAATTCTCCTCTCTTGGGCGGCGGGGCTGGGAGGTGAGGCACGACCCCGAGCACCGGGGGCGCCGTGACCACGGCGGACCGCGCGGCGGCAGCGGCAGCCGGGCCGAGTGGAGCCCAGTCGCGCCGCGCGACAAGCGCATCAGTCAGCCCGGCCGGCCGGCGGCGCCACTCGGGCGCTCCGCGCTCCGCGCTCCCTATTGTCCCCCGCGCCCCGACCGCGTTCCCTTCCGTGGCGGGCAGAGGAGGCTCCGAGCCTCCGGCGAGGCCTTCCCCGCCCTCTGCCGGCCCGGCGGCAGGGGAGGCGGGGAGCGTCCGCCGGAGAAGCACAGTCGGGAGGTCTGGGTCTCCAGGCGAGAGCCGTGGAGCCCAGGCCGGTGGCACCGTCCCTCCAGCCGGCTCGCTGGGCGCCAAGGCAGGCAGTTGCCGTGGGGCCCGCGGTGTTTGCCAGCCTGGTCCCGCGCTCTTTTCACCCTTCCGCCCCTAGCTCCTGCCCGTTTGCAAATTCCGGAGTCCGCTGCGCCGCGGAGAACCGCCGCGCAGGCTCGTGGGAAGTTGGGATGTGTGCAGCCAGGCAGGGCTGTATTGTTCTTTACCGCCCGCGACGATCCATACCGACCCGGTTCTGCAGAAGGGCCGCTGGTAGAGGGGTAATAGTGGTGTCCTGCTTATCTGAGCCGGGCAGCTTCTGCTCTCCATAGTGCCCTGCCTCTGCCCGGTTGTTTGGAGAGAGGGAGCAAGAGGGTGTGTTTATGTTCAGTGAAAACATTCTGTTGCCCAGGGGAAAGGGTTTGGTGGGGAGAAAGATAAGCCGGTTCTAAATGTTGTTTGTTCTGTAGGCTGCGTTATTTTGGGTCTTTTAGAGGTATGGTCCCGGGGTGACCCAACTTGAAGAGTTTTTTTAAACTCAGGTGCTGAGTAGACATTTAGTGTAGTTAGTGGATTGTGAATACAGTGGCAACCCTCCACCCCAAAAATTGGAGTTAAAGTTTGCTAAAAGCATATAATTTCTTGATTACTCGGGTTTTGAAGATGATTTTTATTTCCAGTGTATTCCAGGACCAGCTGCATCATTTGGTTGTTGTGTAAAGTGCTTTATCTTAGGTTAACTTTTTGACTTACCCGTAGTATGCTTAAAGACCTCAAAGTGTGTTTAAAAGCTTTGGATTAAATTTTTTCCTGAATGCTTTGGATGCTTATAGACTAATTTGATAATTTAGAAAGTATCTGACTATTTCATGTCATGGATTGTTTCTTTTCCTTTTTGTCCCTTTGACTTATGACTGCACAACCACGCTTATTTTTGTCCTGTGTTCTATTTAGTCTGGATGATACTTCGTAGGTAGACTTCTACTTTCGACTTTGTAGTGTTCATTTGCTAGAGAAACATTTCAAGTTAGGAGCTTCTAGTAGACGTTTAGTTTAAACTGTTGTATGCTACAGACCCTCTATAAGATGCTTTTCTTTAACATTTGTATTTATGTTTTAAATATGGCTTCTGACAAATCACTTTTCTGTCCGTTTTCACTTTTTGTTAGACACTGATTTCTATGAGATAGTAAAAAGTAAGACAAACCATGTGAGGCAGTTTAAACTACTGAGAGTAGTAGTATATCTAATATCTTTTGTTTTTCAAGCGTGAAACAGTAAGAATAGAAACTAGTGTAGCCTTATGGTTGAAGAAAAAGTAAGTTTACTTTTTATTTTTATGGCCTAAGATAATCTTTGTGGGCTAAGACCCTTGTTAAACAAAAATTTTCTAAATTCAGAGCTCTGGAGTCATCTACAAAGTATAATTTTGTATTGAACATTGGTTAAAAGGCTACTTACTTTTTGATGTTTGTTTTAAGCAGAACTTTTTCAAAAAGAGTAAGAACTCTTTCATTTTAAAATTAGTGGTCAAGATTGTAGCTTTTGGGTACGTGGAGATACTTGTAATCTTATCTAATATATAATACTTTTATCTACGAATCAGAGCTATTTATGATCTGGTTTGTAAGAAGTTTATATGAGAATGATATGTAGAATAGAATACATTCATATTCTCATATGAGAGAATGAATATGTTTGTGTAGATTAGGAGACACTGTAGTGGATTTTTAGGTACTTAATCCTTTTTCAGTTGTTTCCCCCATCCAATTTGTCAGTCACTATATTGCATTAGTTTTTCTTGCACTTAATGTGAGGGTTGGGAAGCTGGAAAAGAGAAGTAGTGTGTTTGGAGTCATAAAACTTAAACTTTCCTAATGCTCTCCATTTCTAACACATGTTCCAGCCTATATTGTATTTGTAGGACGATACCATAACTTTTCTAGAGTTCAGTAAGTGTCTATATAGACATGTACTCAAATATATGTAAGTGCTTTTCCTTGTTATTTGTAACCATATTAGAAATGTACTGAAACTATTGTGATTAGGTATAGCCCAATGAATTTTTATGTATGTGTGAGTATTACTTTAAAAAAAAATATGTTGAGTTATTGTCTTTTCTTCCTTAAAACAAAACTAATTGGTGTGTTTTGAGAGGTCAAAAGATATTTTAACTGTAGCAGTAAATTCAGTTCCATAATGTTCAGTTTAATGAAATCATACTTTAAATGAACTTTAGATTATGACATGTTTTTTATGCTGAAAAATCTGGTATAAATGCTTTGTTCCATGCATTACATAGAAATAAGTTTTCTGGAAGTTTGGCTAAAAGTTTTAAAAATATCAAAGCTTAAGCTATTTCACTTATACCAGCAAGTCTGTGAAATTAATGAGACAGACTTTTTGTCTTTAGCTTTAAGGGACTCTGACTCTTCAGCTTTTTAACTTGAGATTGGTAATCCAGTTAGCTGTATCATTTTAAGAAGGCCCATTTCAAGCCATCCCCTACATTAACAGTATCTTCCTTGTGTATGTACAGGACCTCTGAGTAGCAGAGGTTGAGGGAAATGGGCATGACAAGCATCTCTCAGTTTTCTGATCTCCTTTTTATAACTTGTTTAAGGTCTTTCAGGGTGTTTATTATCTGGTATCTTTTAAGTTATACCTACAGACTTGCAGGGTGGAGAAGTCAGTATAAGGGACATTTCTATAATGTCGGCTCTGTGTCTGATACTATGTTAAAAGTTTCACTTTTCAACATTTATGAGAGAGTGGTGATATTTTGCATTTGAAGAAACAGGCTTGAAGAAATAATTTTTCTATCATCATCCACCTGCTAAGTGGTGAACTAGACATTCAGACCCAAACCAGTTTGATCTCAAAGGCTGAGCTTTTTATTCATTGCCCCCTCATACCTTTTTGAAAGCAGTTTTCATGTATTAGCCTAAAGGTGGCCTCTGGACTGAACCACCTTAGAGATGTGTTTTGTTTGATTTGCAGTGTCTTTGAATTTCAACTAGTAATCAGCATTAAAAAACTGGGAACTTTCTCGATGAGGTTTATGGATTTCTGGATTTTTAGGGATGACTTGAAAATCCAGTCACTGGTAGGCTGTATTCCCATCGTTTGAAGCAGAGTGGAAGAGCAGTAGCTGCCTTTTGTAGATCGGGCATGTGCAGTCAGCACTGTTCCCCTCACCCTGACTGGGCCTGCTTGGCCTGCTGCACTAATTTTTTGTTACCTGCCTCAGTCCTTGTAGGTATATGTTATTTGCGTCTCTGCCTCAGGTTTACCTTGCATGGATGACTCCAACCTTTAAAAAAAAAAAAGTTTTTTGGACTGTGATCACTTATCCAACTTCTAATATATTGTTTGTAATTCTTAATTTTTTCAAAAGTCCTAAAAATTTGTTAATAAAAACTGTGGCATATATAATACTTTTTATCCAGCATTAGGTTATTAGGTATTTTAAAAATCATTGTTTTTATAATAGTAACAATTTGAAAGTCCTAAAGAATGATGATTATATTTTTTTTGCATCTCTTCATCTCAGTCAGCAAATAAAAAACTACTTCTTTTTTAACTGGGATGAGACTCACACACAAAAAGTTGATTGAAGATCATATAAATAACTTTTTTTCTTTTAAGAATGGGTTATAGAGATATCACTTCACACTAGTCAGAATGACCATCATTAAAAAGTCCACAAACGATAAACGCTGGAGAGGGTGTGGAGAACAGGGAACCCTCCTACCCTGTTGGTGGGAATGTAGTTTGGTGTAGCCGTTATGAGCAAACAGTATGGAGATTCCTTAAAAAACTAAAAATGTACTTAGCATATGATCCAGCAGTCCCACTCCTGGGCAGATATCCAGAGGGAACTATCCCAATGTTCACAGCAGCACTATTTTCAATAACCAAGACATGGAAACAACCTAAATGTCCATCAACAGATGACTGGATAAAGAAGTTGTAGTATATTTATACAATGGAATACTACTCAGCCATAAAAAGAATAAAGTAATGCCATTTGCAGCAACATGGATGGGCCTAGAGATTGTCATTCTAAGTGAAGTAAGCCAGAAAGAGAAAAATACCATGTGATATCATTTACTTGTTGAATCTAAAAAAAAAAAAAGACAGAAGTGAACTTAATTACAAAACAGAGACAGACTCACAGACATAGAAAACAAACTTGTGGTTACTAGGTGGGAAGGAATAAACTGGAGTTCCAGATTTGAAAATACTGAATACTTAACATAGACTAGGTAAACAACAAGTCTACCGTACAGCACAGGGAACTATATTCAATATCTTGTGGTAGCCTATAATGGAAAAGAATATAAAAAGGAATGTATGTATGTATATGTATGACTGAGGTATTAATGCTGTACACTAGAAATTGACTCAATATTGTAAACTGACTATACTTCAATTTAAAAAGAGTGGATTATAAATATAAACTCTGCTTTTGAAATTAAGACAATGAAATGGAATAATAAATTCAACAATAAGCATTTTTCTAACATTGTTGGTAGACGACAGGTTTGGCAAAGAGAAGATTGCTGTGTGACAAGTCTCTGGGACCAGACTGTAAAATTTTGGCTGTTTTTGATGGAAGTTTTTCTAAGATGTGTTACATATTTACTGTGTCCCTAAAATGGACAGGGTTTAATATTTTCTTAAATGGTTGAGGTTTAGTATAAAAACAACTCATTGTTTGGGGCTCTCTTGTAGTTTCTGTTTTTAATTTTTCCAGAAACAATTGAAATGGACATTCTAAATTTACTCTAGATGATCGTGTTTCTTATTCTTGTATCTAGTTTTAATAGTATTTCCAACTTTTTGGTTAAATTTCCTGGTTTTCTTGCAGACCTTGAGGATATCACCTTCTCTTTAGTTGTTTCTAATATATTTTCTGTGGGGAAAGTAATCGTACTTGACATTTGCATGTAAAGTGGAATAAATAAGTTCTGAATCTTCTGTGGAGTAAAATATGTGAGCTTTAGTAAGTTTTTTGTCGTTGTTGTTTTGTTTTGTAATGTTTGTTTTGGCTTTGTAGAGTTTAGTGTTGAGATTGCCCTGTTACTTTCGGAACAATTGGGATGATGCAGTTGGGATGATGTATTAGTTAAAGTGAGGCTAAGTAGAATGGAGAGAAGAAACTGATGAGTAACCAGAAAGACACAGCAAATAAAATGCACATTCCTTAGGCTTCAGGTGGATCACTTCTGAAATTTGAATCATGAGTACTCTGGTTCTAAACTAATATACTAGGTTATTGATTTTAAACATACCCTAAAATGTCCGATTATAATATTCTCTCCAGAAATGTAAATTATCAGTGAAGAAAAAATACTTTATGTATTTAAAGGTAAGAAGTAGATGACAAAGGCTCCTGATACTGTGTTTTATTGTTAGTTTGTAGTAAGTAGCTGTTGTATATTACATTACAGTTTTGGTGACTTGATGATTCATATGAAGTTAAATTTATTGTCCGTCTTTGAATTGTATTACATTCTAATGGTCAGGAAGATTTTGCCAAAGTTGGAGGTATATTTTTAGGGTGGCCTAGCTTCAAATGAAGTCTGTATGGAGTATCAAAAATGGAGTTTGTGTAGAGAGATTTGGGGGCAGGGCAAGGGCAGTCTATAACTGCTGTAACTGCTAACACAAAGTTTGAATGAGAGGCCTACGTGGCCACTAGTTGCAGGAAACAAGTCGCAGATATGAAAGGTTGTGAGCAGATAAAAACACATGGTACCTTCAAATCTGAGCTCCAAATCACAGGGCATACACTCCAGATTGCAGGACTTGATTTGTATTTTGTCTGTTTCACATAGGCAACTCTATGTGACATGCTTGGGTGAAGAGCCCCAGGTTTGTTTGTTTGTTTGTTTGTTTGTTTGTTTTTTAAAGAAGGAATTGATTTATTTAATGATTGTTACTGATTCTTCAAGCAACTCTGAAGTCTACTTGTTCTGAATAAAAATCCAGCATTGTTAGTCCTAACTTAGTTTAGCTATCAATTTTTGTACTAGGGAAAGGAAGCAATGCTAAGGATGAATGGAAAATATGGAGCAGTCCTACCAGTTAGATTCCTATGAGGGTAGTAACATTGCTGTCTAGTAGTGTGAAGGCCTCAGCTTAGTGCTAGCGGGGACAGTCCTGTCCTAGCTGGGCTGCGGGAAACAGCAGTACTGAGAACAGTTCTCAGGGAATGGAGATTCCTTTTGATACTGGGAGAATTCATCCTGAAGCTACTACAATTCCAGCTAAACAATGTGAGAACATGTACAGTGAGAGCATTGCTGTTTAGTCACCAGAGTTTATTGTATGTCTGTGATTCTAGGAGTCATGATGCCACAGCCTGGAGTGGGAAGAGAAGTAAAAAACACAGTTTGTCAGAGTAGACAGAAATGCCAAGATATAAAAATAGAGTTCTAAATATGTATTGTGGTTGCAGTTGAAATGAGAATTTATTAAGCTGGAAGGACATCAGCCAGTTGGGGAGAGCTTTTTGAGGTAGAAGGGAATGGCATACAGTCTAGTAAGGTGCGTGTAGGTTTACTTGCCTGGAATGGAGAATCCAAGGCAGGAAATAAGGAGAGATGCTAACAGGACGATGATAACTGACACTCTGATTATTCACATAATAGGCCATGATAACCATGAGGTAGAGTATTTGGAATTTTGGTTGGTTGAGCAGTTGGGATATGATACAGTAGGAAATGAATTAGCTGCTTGATGAACTGGGTGATTGAGTCCTGGACTAGGGTAGTGATTGTAAAAATAAATAAGGGTAGAACAAGACATTACGTGGAAGAAAAACTGGTGAAACTTGGCAAATGTTTAATGTGAAAGTATCAAAATTTCTTGAGGGCTCACTCTCTGGGTTGAATTTGGACCTTAGAGGCTGTTGTATTGGAAAGAGTTTGATTTTATAGAACTTTGAGGACCTCAGTCTTTGAAGTTGAAAATGTCTAAAATTCTGAATCTAGATAGGAGGTTATAGGTTAGCATGTGTGTCAAAGTCAGATTTTATCCTCCTTGCAAGCTAGAACTTTTGTTTGGGGTTGGTTAAAGCTTTGCACAGTCCTTCAGTAATCTGTGGCTAGTCATTTGGGAAGCTTTGCTCCAGATAGTTGGGATGTAGAAGTTTGGTGAATTTGGAGCAGAGGGAAGAAATTAGATGTAAAGATACATTATCAACTATATTTTTCCTTTACAAGTATATATTTACTCTCTTTAAGTTGGAATTAGAATCTTCAGTTCAAGAATATGCTTGATACCATTGATTCATATGTGAATTGTAAAATTCCTATTTCAGAGACTAGTTGGGGGAAACTGTGATCTCTGCATTTGAGGCAAATGTACATGTATGATTTGTGGAGCAGAATTACCTTTCCATTTATCTCTTCTTGCATCGATGATGGCAAAGGATTCACACATACACATCTTTGAACTTTGAACTTTGGATTTAGTTTTCAAAAGAATACAGATAGAATCTTATAATTAGGAATTGAGTGGGATAGTAATATACTACTTCTTTTTCTAAGAAGTAGGCTAAGTTTGTAAAAATGCTGAAGAGACTGTAAAGTGCTTTGCAAATACTGTTAAAATTATATTGTTTCCAGACCTAGTTTCTTTTGGAATCTGTTAGTTACAAAATATGGATAAATAAACATATTTTTAGAAGTTGAAACACTGGAACATCATAACCAAACATCATCTAATAGAATTTAAAAATTCTTAATTCCTTCTCAAATACAGTTTTATCACTTTTTAATATTCATCATTCAGTCTTTTAGAATGCCTGTTGTTATGAGTTTACATCATAGTACTTATGCAGTTTTGTATCATTTAAAAAATTAACCTGTATTAAAAATTTATATGCAAAGCAGACCCTGAAGTATCTGTAAGTAGCCTGGAGATAGTTTTGGTTGTCACAGCTGGAGGGATGCTTACTAGCATCTGGTGGGTAGAGGCCAGAGATGCTGTTAAACATCTTACAATGCTTAGGACAGCCCCACAGCAACAAAGAACTGTCTGCCCAAAATTGTGTCGTGTTGAGGTTGAGAATCCCCGCCCTAGCAGAGATTTGTCTGTTGTAGTTGTCTTCTTTGTCTTTTTTGTTGTTGTTGTTATTTCCCACAGCTTGCTGTCTTAATTGATTATTCAAGTTGCATAAGCTTCCCATATTCTTATCCTGTTGAAGCCTTCCTCTTCCAGTGCTTTATGCACTGCAGTTATAAAAAATTTAATTTCCACGGCTGCCCGTTCTTCTTTTCATCTTTGAGTTTGTGTTTGGGAAGAATATCCGATTCTGTTAATTTATAAAAGCGATTGAATGATGGCCCATGAGGATATCTCAAAACCAGACCAAACCAGTTGCTTATTAACCCAGGAGAGTCCTGGATTAGAAGGAATTTAGTTTCTGTGGGGAAAGATACTTTAAGGCACTTAACCAGCAACTTACTCTGCAAGTCTGTCTTCAGAATTAGTTCTACTCAGCTTCAACTTTTCACAATTTATTTTCTTCAAAATTTTCATTCAGAAGTCCTCAGACTTCATATCTTTCTCATAACTCCATCCCTCTCTCCCCTTATTGTCATCTGTAACACCTTTGGCAGAATTGTTTTATTTACACATCTGGATTTCCTGGAGAGAGGCAGAGGCAGATGGTTTGAGGTGTAATATGGGAGAAGGGTTTAGGATATACTGCAGGATGTGGGATAGATAAATATCAACATTGGGGTAGTGACTAGAGCCATTTTGTGTGTGTGTGTGTGTGTGTGTGTGTGTTAGATGGGTTGAAAGTTACAGTCCTTTATGTGGGTCACTCCTGTCTGTACTTGTGTCTGTACTTTCTTCAAATGGTGTAAAGGTGTTTCACATCAGCATGGAAGTCTAAACTATGGACATATTTCCACTTTTGGATTTTTAAGTTATATTTTGTAAGTGGTTGAAATTTAATATATTCAGTATTAAATTGATGTTTTATGTCTTTTGTGATTGATTTAGTTTATAATTTATAGTTTATTATTTCACTTTGAGCCAGCTAGCTTTATTATTTTTAAATATTTTTTAAGCAACTTTTTTTTTAAACTTTGTTTTTAATTTTATTTATTTTTTATTGGGGAGGTAATTAGGTTTACTCATTTATTTATTTTTAGAAGAGGTACTGGGGATTGAACCCAGGACCTCATGCATGCTAAGCATGTGCTCTACCACTTGAGCTATACCCTCCCTGCTATTACTTTTAATTCTTAGAGACTAGCTTGTCTGAAAAAGTGGGTGTGTTGGAATATGCATATAATTGTAGACACCCTCCTATCTAGAACTTTCTTTTGTAGCTCTTAGGTGTAGATATTTGTAGAAAATAATTTGACTAGTTTCTAGTGAAGAAATAGATAATGTAGCTAGGTTTGAAGTCACATTGTAGAAGTTGCTTTTCCAAGACTGCAGTAAAGGCACTTAAGTATATTGCTGAAATGTAAGACAAGATTGTTCATCGAAATCTACCTTTGTCATACAAGAGAACAGCTTTGTTCGTGGTATTTAGTGCTTTAAGATCAGAGTGAATACATAAATGTAAGAAGCATTGGTCAACACAGTATGATGCCTAAGACATGGTTGATGACTCAAGTTCCTTAGGAAGGAAATACACATTTATGTTGGGGAAAATGCTCTTGCTATCTGATTTTAAAATTATACAAGTGAAAAGGCTGTACGAAACACCTTGATTACAAGTAATTTTTCTGAGAAATGGGGAATGTGCCAGCCTTAGCTTATTCTTACACATTCTCTCATTTATTGTAATTGAGTTTTTCTGTCAATAGGGAGATCTGTAATGTCAAAAGATTTTTGCAGATTTTCTTCCTCTATTCATAAGATTGTATGATCAACTTTCTTTCATATGAATAGGAAAAAAAATTAAATTTGTTTCTTATACAATATTGCTATCCCACAAAAAGATGATACTGACCCACCATCAGTAAGATGTACTCATTGTCTTTTCTCCTCTGATGTTAATGAAATTTTCATTGTATGTTTTTTGCCCTGTTATATTTAATTTAGATTGGAACAGAAGATTGTAGGCTTTAGATTTAGGAGTTAGGAAGGAAGCTTTTGTTTGCAAGCATTCTTGGGAAGTAAGATGCTATCTACCCATGGCATATAGAAAATAATCATAATGGCTAGCATTTAGGGCATACTCATTATATTCCAGGTTTCCAGATTGATTAACCTGGGTTAGGGCATTTGGTGTAATAACGCCAATTTCACAATATCTCTGTAGGGTTCTGTTACTCTCATTTTATAAATGAGGGAATAGGATCAGGGAGGGTAACGTATTCAAGGTCAGAAAAGTCCTTTAGCTATTAATTGGGGGAGCCATGATTTGAATGTATTCAGTCTGGTTCTAGAATTCATGCTCTTAAAAACTTAACTGCCTCTAAGAAACATATGCTTTAAAAAGTATAACGAGGTTGTTAGATTCTGCCTCTGTACGAAGCTTGGATCCTTTTACAATCAGAGCATAATTTAGGCTCTTTGTACTTACAGTATTTGACCCATTTGACTTTTGGTCAGTCAAGTTCTTTGCAAGGATTTTTGTTTTGTTTTTGTTTTTGGTGTTAGGAAGTGCTTACAACTAAGAGAGGAGGAGCAGCTTACAGAAACATTTTATGCACAATGCCATTTCAGTTTTGTCTTAGATAAATTTATACATTCATTTTTTTAAAAGCTGAGGACGGGTAATAAATCTCTGGATGGTGAGATATAGGTTATATCTTTTACAAAAGTATTTATTAGAAAAGTAATCGCTTATGTAATTGTGTAATCAAGTAATCACAAAAGACATCGGGGAAAAAAACCCCATTTTTTAATGGCAGATTACCTTTAGTAAATACCAGTATCCTGGTGTCTTTGGAAAAAGTTACAGGAAATAAAATGCTTTCCTCAAATTATAAAATAGAAGAGACTTCCTCCTGAGCTCTCCAGTGGCAAGGAGACCAAGTTCTATTTTTTTCTGTTTAGAGTCTGCTGGCCATTTTTCTATTATTCTTGTATGTACGTATGTAGGTGACTTTTGGTGTTGCTTTACTTTTCCCCCCAGTTTTTCTTTTTAACTGTGAAAATAACTTACCTGTTTTCTCCGTCTTATAGGTACTATCTAATTATTTTTCTACAGTTTTACACATAGGCATTTGCTTGATATACTATGTTTGTTTTTTCCTAATTTTTTATCTTGAAAACTTTTATATTTTCTAAAAGGTTGGTAGTGTATATAGTCCAGTGAATATCTGTATACTTTTCACCTAAGTTTACTAATGGTTATTGTTTGCCACACTTGTTTTATCTCTCTTAATATATATTCTTTTTTTGTTCTGAGCTCCTAAAGTAAGTTCATACCCTTAAATACTTCAGTTTGCATCTTACTAGGTTAAGGACATTGTCCTTACATAACCAAGAAGATTATTTTTTCTTTTTAAGTGTGGGGATGTTCAAATTTCCCACGGAGCTTGTAGGTACTAGGCACCATGTGAATTTATTTTGTGCTTTGTAAAGGTCAGATTCCTGGCAACTACAACTAAGGACTGGAAAGTAAAACGCTGTTGGTATGCTTTTCATGTATAGATAAAGTAATAGTAAAGAAAGAGACATTGACAGGGCAACCACACTGCAGGATGGAGCATTTTATATAAGAACTATGGCATAATAATATAATAGCCTAGAGGTTATCACATCATTATGACCTCTTAGGATAAAGATGTTAATAAGGATGAGCCTGGCTGAAGAAGATGCTAAAGTAGAGGAAAAGAAAAACAAACAAACAAGTAAAACCCAGTACTGTTTCAAGTGGAAAGATATTTGGTAAACTTCAGTTATCTAGAATTTTCCTCAGTGGAACCTGTCATTTTCCTTTGATGTCAGATTACTACCATCTTACTGTACTCTAGGTTAAATGTATTTTGTTTTCATCATTGTCAGGAAACAGATCTGTTTTCTCCATTGTTAAGGTCTTTACATGATGAGAACATCTTCAGTGAGTATTTATATTCCTTATTAGAAGGGAGAAAAGGAATTAAAGGTTGCCATCCTTTGAGTCCTTCCTGGTATCTTCCCTGTGATTCATTTTGCCCTGCTTGGATAATATATCAGAGTGATAAAAGAAGTTCCAGGTCTGTATTCAGGGACTACAATACAATATTTGTTTTTTTTTCGTTGTTCACTGTTTTATTTTATTTACTCTTGATTCGTAGGCTTTTTTTTAAATGCCCTGTTAATTAAAAATATTACTTAGGTTGAATGGGTTAGAATTTTCTCTATAAAAACTTCATTGCTTTTTTTCAACTACTATGTGTTCCTATTAAAAAAATATTTTTAAAAACTTAGCAGTTGTCATTCCCTGCAAAAATTAGACTAAAAGGAAATATAGAGTGTCTTCATGATTATCTGATTATGTCCAATAAAAGTTGTAAACTTTACTATGCTATTAACATGAAACTTTATAAAAAGCCCATTTTCATTTTGGGGTAGATTTAGAATCACAGAAGGAAGTTTTGTACTCTTGGTTAGGTTACTTACCCTCTCTGTGCCTCATCTTAAGATTAATTGTACTTGTCATATATGGTTGTTTTGAGGGTTAAGTGAGATAATATATTCATTGATTAATTAAGCCATAATTTAGTGCATTCTTACCTGTTAGATACTGTACACTATTTTAAGCACATTAATTCATTTAATCCATATAACAACATTATTAGGTACAGATACTGCTATTTCACTTATTTTACAGACAGGGAAAATAAGGCACAAAGAGGTAGGTAACTTGTCCAAGATCACTCAGCTAGTAAGTGGCAGAGCTGGGATTCTAACCCATGAAGTTTAGTTCTACTTATAAATAAAAGCTAATGCTTGCTAAACTGTTGAAATATGAAGTAAGATGTTGACCATGTACTTCCGTGGTTATTGAAGAACTTAGTTGCAACAGCAGCATGACAGTTACAACGCTGTCCAGAAAGTCATGCAAATTGGTGCTGAAAGTTGCATGGGTAATTGCAGAGACCAATATCTAAAATGTGCTCATAGCATCAGTGGAAGATTTTTAAAAACCTTATCTAGTGAATAGATCTATAATAAATTTATTTTTAACAAATTGCACTTTGCAAATGCTAGACCTATTAGAAATTCTGATACTTCTTGGATGAGTATCATAGGATCACATTTCCTGATGATTGATGCATGGCTCTCTTATCAGCAATGTATAGCTGCTTTTTTTTCTTTATAAATATAAATGAAAATGGATATTTCCATGGAACATTGAGTGGATTCCTTAATTCTTATGGCAAACATTTATTGAGCACTTATTTTCTTTCTTACTCTGTTCTAGGTAATGAGGGTACATCATTGAACAAATCAAAGTCCGTGTTCTTATGGAACTTATGTTCAAGTGGTGGAGGGATATGTCAATAAATAATAGTGTGAAGAAAGATAAAGCAGGGTTGGAATGAGTATGATAGGGACATAGGCTTTCAGATAGCATGATCAAAGAAAGCTTTTGAAGAAATTGAGTAGGTATCTGAATGAAGTGTGGCAGCCAGCCCTTCTTTGAGGGAGGATGTTCCAGGCAGAGGGACAGGTGTTGAGGCTCATGTGGCTGCAGAGTAAGGGAAGAGTGACAGAAGATAAGGTGAGACAGATATGGGAGTGGAGTGAGAGAACGCAGCCCCTTATAAGGATCGTGGTCAGCCTTGTAAGCCATGGTTAGGATTTTGAGCAGTTAGGAAACCTTTAGAAGGTTTTGAGCAGAAGACTGACATGATATGACTTTACTTGAACGTTATTACTCTGGCTGCTGTATGAAAAATAAGACTGTAGTGGGGCAAGAGTGGAGGCCAGTAATTTGTTATGATTTTTGACTGTCTAGAACTTTTTGAACCTTGCTTTGTTTGACACATTTTCAGCCTTAAGAATTTCATCTCCCTAATTTAGACTCCTCAGCCTTTCATTTGCAACTAGGACACAGACATGTAAACTAGTCTTCTTAAGTAGGCTCCTCTAATCAGAAGCATCACTGGAGATCTGGATTCTGGATGAGCAGACATGTATGCTTGCTGAAGTTTTGCCAATAGTGTACATCTTTCAGACAGTTATGACAGATTTTCCCCTAGTTGTTTAAAGCTTGTATTTGTGGTACAAAAGTGGCATTGGAGAGGCAGGCCTCTCCACTAGGGTTGGTGTTTTTCACAAGATATTTTGGGGGTAATTATGGTATATACTCCTGCTTCTGGAAATACCTGGATAGTCTTGAGGAAGATAAAGGTGGGGAGGGTTCCAATATTATTGTCAAGTGATAGAATAATACTTCAAGTAAAAGAATATTGTATGGGAAGTATGGGAATTGAATGAGATCACAATGGAGAATGCTTTAGTGTTTATGGAAAAATCTGTAGATTCTGGGTCAGGTTTCCTTTGTAGGATTTGCATGTTGATTTGTAAGAAGCACAAAATCTTGTATTCATACTTGTGTCTGGTGTTGCTTTGCTTGATTCATGATTTCTCTTGGTTCATGCTTATTATTATAGAAGCAATGATATTGTTAGTATTAGGGCATATGTTTTCATAGGATGATGGAACCTGGAAGAGTCTAGCAAGTAACAGGGATCAGGAATAGGGTAGCTGATTAGGAATTGGAGTAGACAAGTAGGCAGCTTGGAACTAGGGAATCAGGAGATCTGTAACAAAGGGGAGATAAGATACAAATATGAGTAGATCAGAGGTCAGGGTCTGTTCAGATATGGTTGAGGAGATGGATGAATATTTAACTGCATCATTGAGATTTGGTGTTAGAGCTGCATTCTGTCCCTACTTTTTTGAGCTTTTGACTGGTTGCTAAGGTATAGGAACAAATCTCAGTTGAGTAGGTCCAGACTCTGCATGTGGGAACAGGCAATTTTGTGGTGTCTGACTGAGCTAAGTAGTGCAAAAGTTGGAGGTTGGCATGGGCTCCTGCAGAGTAAACTGTGCCAATTTCAATCACTAGCTGTGGAAATCAAGGGTATACATACATACATGCATATATATATATTTGTGTGTGTGTGTGTAAGAAGTACAGTCTTCTGTGCTATTTCATTACATGTTTTTCCACATCTTAGAGGTAGATGTCAGTTTAGGTTTTAAACTGGTTTAAAAGATCCCTGTTATATGCTATATTTAGATAATTTTTTTTCTTTTCAGTTTTTTTTGGAGTCATATCAAAAATGTGAATCAGTAACTTGCCTTGTTTATGATGAGGGTAATAGAATTATTGTAGAAAGTCATGAAGATTGAAACCAAAATTATCTCCTTGGCACTGTCACCTAATTGCTGTGTGACCTTGGACTTGTTTATAGATCTCAATTCTATTTTCTTTATTTTATTTTTTGAGTGTTTTTTTTTAATGGGGGTACTGGGGATTGAACCCAGGACCCCATGCATGTTGAGCACACACTCTACCATTGAGCTATACCCCAACCCAGTTTTCTTTAAAATGGGCTAGTAGTTCTTACTTTATAGGTCAGTTGAATGGATTACATGAAAAGCTGTAGCAAGTGCTCAATAAATTTTAGTTATCATTCCATCCAGTAATTTTTTAGTAATTGTTTACATCCAATAACATTTTTTAGTTAAATACTTAAACAAGAAGTTTATCCAGTCAGGCTATTTTTTGCACCTAGTGAGCTATCTGTACATTTAAAGAATTGAATACATTTTTAAAATAAAGGAGGCATATATAGTTTTGGGTTTTTAATTTTTTCCATTTATAGATGTGAAATGTGAAGCTTTTTTTTTTTTTTAAACACGTTTGTTTTCAACACATTCTTTTAGCCAGATTTTCATGTGAATTTTAAAATACTAGATTTCTAAAGTAGGAATGGGAAAAAAAACCTAAGTGTAATATTATGAATAAATTGTATGATGAAAAGTAAAGATGTTTTTATTAAAGTCAGGAACAAAGCAAAAATGCTCTCTCTCACTGTTATTCAGCATGGCTTGATAGCCCTAGTTTAAGTAAATTTATTAAAATTGATAAAATTATAAATAAATGAGTAAAAGATTTAAGTATGAAAAGCAGAATCAAAGTGCCAGCAAAAAAAAAAAAAATACACACACACACACACATACACATTCTTAGAATTTTTCATGCAAAAATCAAGGGGTTCGTGAATCCCTTATAGAGATGGATCTCAGGTTAGAACTCCTGTTAACAGTGGGAAAAAAAAGTTGGTTATAACCAGTCAACACTAATGAAATTGAGTGCTTGTGTAAACTTTCTGTAGGTTTGTTATCTATTTTGCAATGCTCTGCCTTTTCAACTCTGCCATTGTAGTATGAAAATAGTGATAGAAAATACATAAATGAATGAACGTACCGCTCTGTTGAAAAAACAGATTACCAACTTCAAGTTGGCCTTTGGATTGTAGTTTGCCTACCCCTGTTTTATATTATTTAGGAACTTTTTCTAATCAGTACATTACTTGTGACGTCAAGTAAGGTATATCTTGCTTAAATGGTAGCACTGGTGGTAAGTAGCCTTATTAATATACTTAATGTCAAATGCTTAGATTAAAGCAAACATGTAGAAGAAGAAGGATACAGCTGCTGGTGGAAATTAGGGAATTTCTGTATGCAGAACAGTTGCAGAGTTTCTCAAACTTGAATATGTATGCAAATCATGTTGGGAATCAGGTACAGCTGAATAGAGCCTGAGTCATTTTGGGATCAGTAGATGTGGGGAGAGCCCAAGATTCTGTACTGCTAACAATTCTTCAGGAAATACCCATGTGGCTAGTTCCTGAAATGCAGTTTGAATAGCAGGATACCGTGCGTGAGGAAAAGGCAAAATGTTGTACACAGAAAAAAATTTAGTTGGTTAAGGACTGAAACATCCACAAACACAAATTTCCAGTCTCAGTGGTAATAATTAATGAATAAATTTGTTACTTGAACATGCGATGAATAGTAGGCACCCAGATTTTCTTTTAGCTTTTTAGCTTAAATGTTAAGTTGTACCTTCAGTATTGCTAAGAAGTTCTTCAGAATGGTCTAGTTGCTACTTTGTCAGCTGATATTTTACCTTGACGTTTGGTTCCCCCAGTGTTCTTTTGGTGCTTGTGATTAGTGGTTGTCATTTAATCTTTTATTTCCCCAATAATTTCCCCATTTAATCTTTTATTTCCCCAGTAGTTATTTATTTATTCCCCAGTAGTTATTTATGAATAATGAGCCATTATAGGATGCTTAATAGTTTCTTGGAGGTGAATATAATGTTGATTTTATTTATTTTCCTGAAGGAGGGTAAGTTGAAATATTTTGAATTGTTTTTGTTTTTGATTCTGGACTGTATTTTTGGAAAAAGTTTATAATTTAGGGAAAAGTAAGAGAAAGGCCAAACACCTATATGCCTATCACCTTGTTTCAACATTTTTCTTTAAAATTTTTAGAAAATAGCTTTATTGAGGTATAACTTCTATACAATAAAATTCAACAATTTTGAGAGATGTATATAGTTGTCTAACCACTACCGTAGTAAAAATAGTATAGGACATTTACATCAGCCTATAAAGTTCCTTGTGCTCTTTGCAGCTAATTCAGACTACTTTCTGATTTCCATTTTCATTAATTTTTTGACCCATGGGCTCCTTAGAAGTGTGTTAAGTTCCTTAAGTTCCTAATGTTTGGGGATTTTTCCAAGTTTCTGCTGCTGATTTAGTTGCACTGTAGGAGGAAAACATGCTTTTATTATTTCAGCCTTTCAAATTTTATAGAAACATGCTTAAAGATCTAGAATTGAGGTCTGTCTTGGTGCATACTGCATGTGCCCATGAAAAGAATATGTATTCTTTTGTTGGGTGGAATATTTTGTAAATGTTAATCGGGTCAAGTTGTTTGATAGTGTTCAATCCTTATTTTTTTTTCTTGCTCAGTGAAGACTGTTATGATTTCCAACTATAATTACAGATTTGTCTACTTGCATTTCTGTCAGCTTTTTCTTCATGCACTTTGAAGCTCTGTTATGTGATATGCATTTAGGACTGTTACATCCTTTGGGTGCATTATGAAATGTCTGTCTTTATCCCTCAGATTTTTTTGGGGGGGTTGTTTGTTTTAAATTTACTTTGATAAAACTGCAGCCACTCCAGGCTATTTTTGGATCAGTGTTTGGATGGTATAACTTTTCCCACCTTTTTTACTTTAACTCATCTTTTTGTATGTGTTTAAAGTGTCTTTTAAACAGCATGTATTTACATTTTCTTTTTTGAAAAATAAGAAAATTACTTTCTGTCTTTTAATTGTTATGTTTAGATTATTTACTTTAAATGTAATTATTTATATGACTGAGTTTAAAACTGCCATCCTACTATTTGTTTTCTGTTAGTTCCTCTGTTCATAGTCTTTTTTTATTCCTCATTTCCTACATTCTTTGAGATTAATTTGCTTTAAAAAGTGATTTCATTTTATCTCTGCTATTGGCTTATGTAATATACCTGTTTATTATATGTTTTTAGATGTTGTGCCTGGGTGTACAGGATACATTTGTGACTTATCAATGTATACCTTCAAATAAAATACCACTTGACTTATAGTATACTTCTGTTTCTCTCCTCCATCATGCTCTGTTGTCGTACATTTTAATTGTATGTGTGTCATAAATGCCACCCTACATAGTGCTTTTTAAGTACAGTCACTTAACTCTGAAAGAGATTTAAAAAATGAGAAAAGAAATTTTAAAATTTTCTCATATATTCTTCATTTCTGGCACTGTTCTTTGTGCCAACACAGATTTCCAGCTGGTACATTCCTTCTGCCTGAAAAACTTTAACATTTCTGCAGTGCAGGGCTACTGGTGATGAATTGTCAGCTTTGATGTCTGCAAAAGGGTTCGTTTTACTTTTTTTTCTTTCATCTTCATTTGTGAAAGATATTTTTGCTGGGTATAGAATCTTAGGTTGAGATTTTTTTTCTTGTACTTTAAGCATGTTGCTGAATTATCTTCTGACTTTTGTAAGATTAGCTGTCATTTATACCCTTGTTCTCTGTATGTAATGTCTTTTTCTCTAGCTCCATTGGTCCTAACCCACCCACAGCTGATTTTAAGGTTTTTTTGTCCCTAGATTTCAGCCATTTGCCCATGATTTGCCTCTAAGTGGTTTTCTTTTATATTTATGATGCTTAGAATTTGTTGAGTTTCTTGGCTCTATAGACTTAGAATTGTATCTTTCACTTTTTCCCATCATGTTTGTTTTCTTGTATGTTTTTATAATGTTCTTATAATGTGTTTATAATAATTTTTAACTTGTTTGTATACTAATTCCATCATCTCTATTATTTATGTTTCAAATGTCTGATTTTTTTTCCCTCTGGTAATTGGAGAAAAAATATTTTCCTGATTCTTTACATGCATAGAAATTTTTTTATTGAGTTATAGTCATTTTACAATGTTGTGTCAATTTCCAATGTAGAGCACAATTTTTTAGTTATACGTGAACATACATATATTCATTGTCACATTTTTTCTCACTGTGAACTACCATAAGATCTTGTATATATTTCCCTGTGTTATACAGTATTATCTTGTTTATCTATTCTGCATATGCCTGTCAGTATCTACAAATTTCAAACTCCTAGTTTGTCCCTTCCCACCCCCTAGTAATTTTTGATTGGATGGATCATCATTGATTTTTACTATTTTTGTGTGTTTGATTTTGTGTCTCCTTTAAACACTCAGATTTGATTTTTTTTTTTTTTTGGTGTAAAATTAAACTACTTGGAATTAGTTGAATCCCTTGGAAGATGGCCTTTAAACTTTGTTATGGTAGATCCAGAACAACCTTTAGTTTATGGCTAATTTTACCCCATGAATAAGGTGATGGTTTTCTGAAGACTTTACCCAGTGCTCCATGTATTACAGGTGTGTCTTCTCTGGATGGTGGGAATATGAACATTTCCGAGTTCTGTATAAGCTTTGAAGATTCCTCTGCTTACTTTCTTTGTGGTTTATTTTTCTGACCTGGGACAGTTGATTCTCTCACATGATCAGATTTTTACTCAGCCAAACATGTAAGGGGATCCCTCCTCAGGTCTCTGAGCTTCCTTTCTGTGTAGCTTCCTCTTCTTTGGTACCCTGACCCACAAATTCTAAATGCCTGCCCTCTCTGAACTCAGATATCTGGCTCCTCAATTGAGTGAGACCAGCAGCCTCTGTTTGGGTTCCTTCACCCTGCACATTGACCTAGAAACTCCTTTTAGGTAGTAAGTTGGGCCAGTTGTATGTCTTAACCTCATTTGTTTATCCTACCATGTATTTTTTCTAGTTTTCTAATTATTTATGGTGGTAGGTTAAAGTTAGTCCCTTTTCCTCCATTATAGTCAGAAGTGGAAATTGATAGTAATTTGTGTCCCTTTCATTTTTGACCTGTCATGAATCACTTCAATGAAAATTATGCATGTCACTTTACTGCTAAATACTTCAAAATACATATCCAAAAATTCAGATTCTTTTCCTACTATATAACCATGATGTTGCTATATTGAAGAAAATTAACAGTTTGTCCAGGATTGTTTCCAAGTGTTTTTTGCTTCCTTCTCAGTTGGGTTATCTTGTCTTTTGCTTTGTTGTTGTTGTTGTTGTTGTTGTTGTTGTTGTTGTTGTTGTTGTTTTGCTGTCATATGTTTGGACAATGTCATGTTCATGGTTGTGTGGCTCTTCTCTGTCCTGTTGTTTTTCTGTGATGTAATGTGGGTAACTTCTTTTTTCCTTGTCTCTGAGACCAGTGTGTTTTTTTCCCTTCAAGTCACAGTTTGAGGGGCTGATTATTTTATGTTTTACCTACTTTTCTGGAGTCATGGGATCATGATCATATACAGCCTTTTTGAGAATTCCAGAGTTCTGTTCTCTAGAGGTATTTTTTTTTAAGTGAATTTTATGAGTTCTGAAGGTTAGGGCCAGCATCAGGAGTCCAGTGTGGTATGCTTTTCCACTTTCTCATTAGAATATTCTGTTTATTTCCTTGGCTCCTTGTTTCAAAGATTATGCTACTAAGTTATACCCAGTGTTGTATTAGTACACTGGCTGTCTTGAAAACAAGAAAAAAGTTGTTCTGATTTGTAGCCTTTTCTAATTTCAGTAGTGTAACTACTCCATCCATGGTTGATTTCAAGCTGCCAACATAATGCCATTGAGCATAGCATTGGGAAGAGAATTGGCACTCATGAGCCTGATCAGCCAGCTCTAGGACACAATGGTTATATCTCTACTTACTTGGTTTCAGTTCTTGGGGATTTTTTTTTTTTTTAATGTGGGAGGGTGGACTGCTTTTTGTAGTAGTTGTTGTTTTCCCCCATGGTTCTCCCTTTGTTTCATTAAGTATTGGAGGGAGAAATTATAATACAGTTTCATTCAATACATAATCTTCAATAATTTTTTATATTACCGAGATTGTATTGTAAATACTGATATTTAGGCATAGTTAATACAGAAGCTATAAGTCTTACGTAGAAGATGATAATGAAGTGGACTTGTTAACTCTTATGTCCTTGGGTAGCATTTTTAACTTTCTCAGTTAAGCACCGTAAGTCATGTTTTATCTCAATTATAAAGATTCGGAAAATCATTACTCAGGTCCTTTGCAAATGAAAGTAAACATTATGTTGCTTTATAAAATTCCTCTGTGTGTGGGACAGAGGAAAGATGACTTTGTTTAATAACTCTCCCAGAATTGTTCCTGCCATGCAAATAATTGAGCTTTAATCACATGTACTTCAGCAGAACAGTCATAGCTATTGTTTTAAGTTATCCGAACTGGCAAAATACTTTATCTGCTCTGTGACTTAAAAAGTTCACTTTCTGGTGCTGAAGAAGGAGTGGAAGCAGTAACTTTGCAAAGTTAACTTTGTGCTGTGACTGCTTAGTCCACTTAAGAGAGATACAATTCAGTAGTCCTACTTTGGTTTTCAAAATGAAAGAAACTACCCTGAAGTTCTCACACTGCATCTTCCTTATTCTTGATTTTTTTCTTGATTTTTCTTTTGTAGGGGATGTTTTTTTTTTTTTTAAAAATCCAGCTATAAATTTAGAGATATTTTTAAGGAAAGAAAAATACATTAGCATGATTCAATTATTTAGTCTTGATTGAAAGTTTCATACCACTAGGCTTTATTTTCTCTTCTACCCTGGCTTCACTATATTTTCTTTGCTAATTGTAAAGAAAGCTATGCATTCTAGTTTAGGACTCCATTTCTGTCACCTCTCTTTAGAACAGTGCATTTGAAAGCATGGTGAAGTGACTCAGTTGTAGTTTAAATTGAATGGTTTTTGCATGCCAGCCTTTGTGCTAAGCAGTTTATTTTCATTTAAGGTATTCATTGTTGTTTCTATTTTACAGATTAAAAAACCCCTGAGATTTTCAAAAAGTTAAATAATTATCCAGCTCATGTAGTCATAGCTAAGAAATGTCAGAATTCAAACCCAGTTCTGTCTTTATTCCTGAATGTATGGCCTCAATGTGTACATATAGGCCTCAGAGAAGTGTGGGAGAAGGAGGAAAAGGAGGAGGAGGAAAGGGAAGAGATGGTGATGACTATGAATAATTCATTGAGCCTTTACTGTATGGTAGGCACTTAGTTAATTGCCACACATGACTTATATCATTTAATCCTAACAGCCTTAAGAGAGAGGTATTCTCCTATTTTAAGGGTGGGAAACTGAAGCTGAGTTTTCCACTTAATCAGGGAAACAACCCAGTAAATGAAGGTAATGGGATTCAAACCCAGATAATTTTTTTCATTCCAGTAAAAAAAATGCTAATTGTGGAATTTACTATCTTAATCATTTCTTATGTACAATTCAGTAGTGTTAGTAAATATATTTACCTTGCTGTGTAATCTCCAGAACTTAAATCCAGATGATTTAAGAGTTTGTATCCTTAACCATATAGTGACTAGCCACTGACTGCATACATAAAAAATTTAGTGATGAAACACTTAGGGTTTATGCAATATATTAGGCAAATTTATGAATTAAAATTAAAAATTAAATTAAAAATTGAAATTTGGTGTTTGTTTTATAAAAAAGGGCAGTTTTCTGTAGGAAGAAATTATACCTGATTTGTTAAGGAATCACTGTTTCTGACTTCTGCTCATGATGAAGATGGAGAAACCAGGGACCAGATTTATCTTTCTGCCTGAAAAAGAGCAAGAAAACTAGGGGAAAAACCAGAGAAACAATGGGTTTTAAGACACTGGTCGCTAGATAGTGAGGGACATTGATCCCTGAAAGAGGAGAAACAAATGAGTCAAGACCTATGATGGTTCGAGCTTTTGCCTGTAAGAAATTTCCATCTCCAGTGCTATGAGAGGGAACCTTGGTGGAGGGCAGCAGAATTGACGAGATGGAATGGTACCAAAGCAGCTAGAGTTTGCAGACGGAATATCAGAATTAAGAGCACTGCATAGAGAGAGAATGCCTGAGATCTGCAGAGGGTTTCCCCTGGAGCGTTGGGCAGAGTACTAGTCAGTGTGCTCGTGTGAGGAAACTATGAGAGACCAGGGAAAGAAACAGTGCCCCATGTCCACTTAGTGCAGGAAATAGTGCCTATTCTCACTGGCCAGACCGAAAAACTCATGATTTGTGGAGCACTGGATAGAGTACTCAGATCTTGACCTCAGTGGTGGAGAATAATTAGCCCTACCCTGAGCATGGCTCCAGACTTAGGTAACAAATTATAAATGCAAGACCCAAAAGGATCAAACCATTTCTAACTACCTTTACTTTGTCCTATAACAAAGCCTAAGAATATTTATAGGAATACAGAAAATGTCCAGCACCCAGCAAGGTGAAGTTTACAGTATCTGCCCTCCATTCCCTGAAAGATTATTCAGAAAAGATTATATCCTGCAGTGAAGCAGGAAAACAATCCATAAAGAGAAAAATAAGCAGTCAATTGGAACCAGCCCGTAACTGACCTGGGTATTAGAATTAGCAGACAAGAACATTAAAAGACTTATTATACCTATATTTCATATGTTTTAAAAGTTAAGTAGAGACATAAAGGATATAAAGCAGACAAATCTAACTTCTAGAGATAAAAACTACAGTGTTTTCAATGGGAAGCACACTGGATGGCATTAACAACAGGATTAGATGTTACAGAATATTATTGAACTAGAAGACATAGCAATAGAAACTACTGAAAATGAAACTAGGAGAAAAGAAGTTTTAAAAAATATGAGAACACCATGAGTGGGCTTTGGAAAGGTTTGCATGACCCAGTATACTTGGAATGCTTGGGTAGGGGTGGAGCGGGGAGAATGAAAAAAAAAATTGAAGAATTAATAGTTGAAAATTATGAACCCACAGTTCCAAGAAGTTTACTGAAACTTAAGATCAATAAATATAAAGGAACTAAAGTACTTTGTAATCAAATTGCTCAAAACCAGCATTAAAGAGGAAAATCTTAAAAGCACTAGGGAGGGAAAAGACATTATATTCAGAGGAATAATGGTAAGGATGACAGATTTCCTGTCAGAAGGAATTCAGATGAAAAGGTAGTGGAGCAATATTTTAAACATTTTTTTTTTTTTTAAAAAGCAAGCCTGTCAGCCTGGAATTCTATGCCCAGTGAAAATATCTTTCAAAAATGAAGATGAAATAAAGACTCTGAGACATAAAACAGCTGGAAGAGCTCTTCACCAGCAGAGGAAATGTTAGCGGATTGTATCCAGGGAGAAGGGAAAAGATACCAGATAGAAATATGGATCCACACAAAGGAATGAAGAACCCTGGAAATGAGAAATATATTTTTTCCTGTTATTTAAATCTATTTAGAAGATAACTGTTTGTTTAAATCAAAACAATAACAATGTATTGTGGAGTTAATAAGATTTAAGTAAATAAAGTATATGGTGACTATAGTCTAAAGGCCAGGAAGAGAGAAATGAAAGTACAGTAATGTCAGGTTCTTATACCTGAAGTGTTACAATGTCACCTGAAGGTAGTCTAAGTTAAAGATGTATCCTGTAAGCCCTAAAGCAACCACTAAAATAACCAAAGGGTTTTGCTAATAAGCCAGTGAAGAGATAAAACAGAATTTAAAAATAGTCTCAAAGAAGGAGAAGGGAGCAAATAATAGATGAAACTAATAGAAATCAATAGCAACATGATGGATTTAAGCCTAACCTTATTAGTAACTACTTTAAATGTTTATTAAACACCCCAATTAAAGGGCAGAGATGATCAGATTGGATAAAAAAAAAAAAAAGACCCAACGTTATGCTACCTACAGTGAACTCACTTTAAGTATATAGGCACAGATAAGTTTAAAGTGAAAAGATGGAAAAAGAGATACCATGCTAGTCAAAAAAAAAAAAAATAAAAAGATGGACTGGCTATATTAAAGTCAAACAAAATAGATTTTAGAACATAGAATATTACAAAGAGTAAAGAAGATCATTTGATAATGATAAAAGGTAAATTAATCCAAAGGCATAATAATCATTAACATTTATGTAATAATAGAACTTCAAAAATCAATTAAGGAAAGGATTGCAAGGAGAAATAGAAAAAGTCACAATCTTAGAGATTTTAATACCCCATTCTCAATTATTGAACAGGTAGATAGAAAATCATTAAGGATAGGAAGCTTAAACAACACTGTCAACCAACTTGAGCTGGTTGACGTTTATAAAACACTATGCTCAGTAAGAGCAGACAGTGACATTTCTATAACACGTGTCCATTATCAGCAGAATACACATTCTTTTCAAGTGTGCATGAAACATTTGCAAAGAGAGACCATATTCTTGATCATAAAATGTCTCAAATATATGTAAAAGGATTGATGTCATACAAAGTGTGTTCTCTGGCTACCGTGGAATTAAATTAGAAGTCAATAAAAGAAAAATAACTGAAAAATGCTCCATTTAGAGTTTAAATAATGGAGTTCTAAATAGCACATGAATCATAGAAGAAATTAAAAGGGAAATTAGAAAGTATGTTGAACAAATGAAAATGGTAACATAACAGAATTGGTAGGATGCTGCTAAAGCAGTATTAAGGGGACATTTATAGCACTAAGCACATGGATTAGAAAAGATGTCTTAAATCAATGGCCTTTGCTGAAGAAAGAAGGGCAATTAAAGTCACAATAAGCAGTAAGAAAGATCAAAGTGAAAATGGAAAGATAGAAAATAGAAAAATAATGAAGGAAAATCAAGGAAATAAAAGTTGGTTCTTTGAGAAGATCGGTAAAATCCATAAATCTCTAGCTGTCCTGATCAGGAATGCAAGAGAGATGATGTAGATTACCAGTATCAGTAATGAGGAAGGTAACATCATTGCAGATTCAGAAGATATAAAAAACATAATAAGGAAGTATTATGAACAACTTTATCTCCATAACTTCAGCAACTTATGTGAAATGGACAAAATCTTACCACAGCTCACTCCAGAAGTAGATAACTGGAATAGCTGTCATATATGAAATTGGAATTGTTATTAATAACCTTTCAAAAAGAAAACCCCAGGCCAAGATGGCTTCACTGGTGAATTTTATCAAACATTTAAGGACGAAATATCAGTTCTATATAAATTCATCCAGAAAATTGAAGAAGAGTTAATAATTTTCCAACTTTTTTTTACATTGATACCAAAACTTGACAAAGTACAAGAAAACTACAGACCAGTGTTTCTCATGAACATCAATAGAAATTCTAAATAAAAGTATAGCAGATTGACTCCAACTGTATTGTAAAAGATGATGTATGATGACAGATTTATTTCAGTAGGGCAGGGTTGGTTTAACATTAGAAAATAAGTCAATTTAATTTGCCTTATTGATAAATTAAAAACAAAAAATTATATAATCTTCTTAAGAGATACAGAAGGAGTGGGTGACAAAAGTCAACATCTGTTCCTGATAGTTTTTATCAGCAGATTATTAATACAAGAGAACTTCCTTAATCTGATAAAGTACATCCTAGACAAACCCATGGCTAACCTCAAAACTTTTGTGTGTGGTTAAAATTCCCATTACAATAAGCTTTTTAAAACTGTGAAAATGAAATACTAGGATTAGTGAAGCTGTTGTTTCTTACATCTTTTTAGGTATTTGAATAATCATGGAATATTAGAACTCAAATGGGCCTTCAATATGATACTAATTCTGTTTACTTTTTATAGGTCAGTATGGAAATCCTTTAAATAAATTCATTAGACATTATGAAGGATTATCTTATGATGTGGATTCATTACACCAAAAACACCAGCGTGCCAAAAGAGCAGTCTCACATGAGGACCAGTTTTTACGTCTAGATTTCCACGCTCATGGAAGGTGAGTAAATTTGTTGCTGTGTCTGAAGTTCCCATATATTCACTCTAAGTTTAGAGAAGCAATTTATACCCTTAATTTTCCTTCTCTAATGGAAAGGTCCCCATTTGGAAATTCAGCCTACACTGGAATTTGGTGTCCACTTTAAGCATTTTTTTCTTTTCATATGGATTGTCCTTTTTATATTGTTAAGGAAACAGTCACATTTAAATGTTTTAAGTTTATGAATCAGATCCTCTATTGTATTATTAGAGAATATGTCTTTAAAGAAGAGTCTGTGTTTGTAGTTTCCCTATTTCTTAATGTGTTTTAAGGTCTGTATATTTCTTTTCTGGTGCCAGCAGTGAAGGTAGCTAGTTGTATGCCATTGAATAAGTCATTTAATTTCTCATTAACTCAGTTTTATTACCTCTAAAATGACAACTTGTAGATAGATTACTTACTATACTGCTCAATTCTCAGAATTCTTAAGGAATAAAGAATAGGGAGGCAAGGGAGAGAGGTAAAAATCATATTTATTTAGTGTTGTGATGTTCTAGGTACGTAGATGATTTATGTGCATTTTCTTATTAATCTTCTCAACACCCAAACAAGGTAAATTATCTTTTTATATTTGAGGAAACTGAGACTCAGAGAAGTTAAATAACTTCTTCCAAGTTACATAGCACAGATTATTTGACCCACACCTGGCTGACTCAAAACCCCATAGTTTTTCCTTTGTTAGGGGTACTTAGATACAAAATCTTTGAGAATTCTTTGTCAGACTCTCTGTGTTGCCTGCTGTAATTAATAAATTATTCCTTTTGTACTTTTTCTGTTGCTGTAACCCTGATTTATTATTCAACTCTTAATGGGTTTCCCAGCTTCCACTCCATTTATCATTAAAGCTCACCTTCGTACTACTACATGATGACTCTTCCTTAAATGCTTCCTTTTACATGTCAGCTTACTGCTTTAAGTCTTAAATTAATGATTGTTAGCCATTTCTTAACTTGGCTTTCAAGATTCTTTGTAAGGCAATTCAAGTCTATTATTCTAAACTTACTGTACTCCATTTCCCAATATTAAGGGTCTCTTTCACTCAGAATGGTCTTCTGATTGCTGAATATACCATGTACAGTTTGTTCTGTGTATCATTTAACTTAAATACATTCCGATCATCTTTTAATACACAATTCAAGTTCTACTTTTTGAAACTTTTCTTACACCTTCCCCTGAACCTTTAACTTACTTATATGTACTGTTGGCATTTGATTTGATCTCTTTTTCTTTTCATGTGTGTATTTCTTGTTTATTTTTCTATAACTGTGTTGTTTGTTCCTCACAGGCTGGCTGCTAATATTTAGTGTGTCTGCTCTTTGCCCTTGTAGTACTGATGCTCAGGAAAGATTTTAATGGATGAAAAACAACAGATAATTAGATATGCTTTGAAACTTGAAGTGTTTTGCACATGGAAATACATGCATTACTTAAGTGAAATTAATTTCCGTATTACAAAGTAATGATCATTGTAGAAAAACTGCTTTCAAGTTATAAAATCTACTTTGATTTGAAGGGGGAAAAACATTCATTTCAGGGTCTGTTTGCTCTTCTAGATAAAAATTTTAGTGACAGCAATTGATGTAAATTTTTTTATTACCCTTAACTTCAGATATTTTTGAATTATCCATTCTTTATTGGTACCATGAAATAATAAGCAATCATTAAGCCTTCCTAAGTTTTTAGTGACTATCTCAAAATGAATTTAATGCTATGTTGCAAATATAGGGACTGCCAAAAGAAAAAGATTCTACCTGCCTTTGTTTGGATACCACATTTCTTTTATATCATTAGATTTTTACTAGCTCCATCACCTAATTCATACTAAACATGTGGCAAAAGCAAATCCCTAGCCCCTCTTGTTTTTCTGTATGTGTGAGAGTGAGAGAGCGTGTTATGAGTTCTCACTGTTATTTAGTCATTGTAATAGGAGCAGCAAGATAGACGTAAGTCATTGTATAAGAAGAAAATGTGATATGGTGCTTTAGAGATAAAATGCTATAAATATTCAAAGGAAGGAGAACTTACTTCTGGCTAAGGCTTTCAGCAAAGGACCTGGAGTCAGAAAATCTCATGCTGTATATAAGTGGTTATCTTAGGTACTTTTAATAGAAATCTGTTTAATTAACTATATACATATATCACATTTGTCAGAGTAGATCTGAATTCAGGTGTTTTATTTTATTGTCTCAATTACTATACTTATATATTTAAACTGTCTCAGAATTTGTGCCCTAAAACATGGTCATTTCACTACCTTCTAACATACCTCAGTTAAAAACATTATGATCTGATAGTTTTAGTTCTCTCTTTCCTTGAAACAGGCTTGCAAAATGACCTCGGTAAGTATGATTATAGATTTCCTGCTTAATCTGTCCTCCTCCCCTGTCATATACAAAATGTTAGTTTTGGGTACTAGCACAGACTCTATGGGGTATGACTCTGTGTGTGTGTGTGTGTGTGTGTGTGTGTGTGTATGTGTATGTATTAAAGTTATTCTTTGTCTTGTGTGTGTGTGTGTGTGTGTGTCAGTATTAAAGTTATTCTTTGCCCTGTATGCCTAAGCACATAAAACTTCTTTTAACCTGGATTCCAAGTTTGCAAATAAGAGCGTATCACATCCCAAGTTTACACATGTTAATTTTAAACGAAGAAATGTCAAGATTCTTTAAGCCTAATGTCCATTTTTGAGAATTCCGTGAAAAACTGTCACTCTTTTTTCTCTTCCAGTCTTGAGATGTAATTATATAGCACTATATAAGTTTGAAGTGTACAGCATAATAATTTGATGCATATACATCATAAAATTGTGTTTTTTTCTTATGTGTATTTAAACCCTTTCCTTTTTATTTTGTTTTTCATGATGTACTTTGGGTAGTCATCTTTGTTTTCTGGTCTTCTCACCACTTTGCTGACTTTACTTCCTCTGAAACATTTACATTTGTGTGGGAAGCTACTTAGTAAAGAAGCTCATGATTTTATAGGAAGTGTATGTATTCAAACAGCCATAACTGGTTAGAGAAAGGAATACAGTGATAGTTTGGAGACTGAATGAATAACTTGACATGAGTTATCAAGAGATTTCTTTTGAGCTTCAGGTTCCTCATTAGTAAGACCTTGAGCTTTGGATGAGATAATAATGTTTAAGGCTTCCTCCTACTTTAAAATTCTGCAAAATATGTTAGTAACACCCATGTAACTAAATTTTAAAAAATCAAAACACTACCTAGTCAGTGGTAAACTATTTTTTTCTGCTTTTGTGTTTGATTATTTAGGTACATAATCAGTAAATCAAAAATTGTTTCTATCTACTAGTGTGATTTGTATGTAGTATAGAAGATACCAGAATTTTATCTTAAGTATAATGTTTTGGAGAACTTAAAAGTTCCTTTTTTTTAATTTTTACAAGATAATTCTTCCTATAGCCTTAATTGTACATTTACAAACTGTTCAAAGTAAATGGTCAGATATTTGATTGGAAGTTTTCTGTGCAGTTTGAGACTGAAGTTCTCCCTACTTCTGAAACATGAGGATGTCAAGAATGTGTCCCAAAAAAACTGTGAAAGGGATAAATATTCTCTTTGGATCCTGGCTGGGGTTGAATGAATTAGTCTGGAAATGTCTTATACTTTATCTTTGGCATATCATGAGTAGGGTAGCAGAAACCCAGGATACTTTTAACTCTGTATAACTTTTTTGGATTGACCTTTTTTTTTTCCAACTTTTTTTTATTGAGTTATAGTCATTTTACAATGTTGTGTCAAATTCCAGTGTAGAGCACAATTTTTGAGTTATACACAAACATACATATATTCATTGTCACATTTTTTTTCGCTGTGAGCTGCCACAAGATCCTGTATATATTTCCCTGTGCTACACAGTACAGTCTTGTTTATTTATTCTACATTTTGAAATCCCAGTCTGTCCCTTCCTACCCCTGCCCCCTTGACAACCACAAGTTTGTATTCTATGTCTATGAGTCTGTTTCTGTTTTGTATTTATGTTTTGTTTTGTTTTTAGATTCCACATATGAGCGATCTCATATGGTATTTTTCTTTCTCTTTCTGGCTTACTTCACTTAGAATGACATTCTCCAGGAACATCCAAGTTGCTGCAAATGGCGTTATGTTGTCGGTTTTTATGGCTGAATAGTATTCCATTGTATAAATATACCACATCTTCTTTATCCAGTCATCTGTTGATGGACATTTAGGCTATTTCCATGTCTTGGCTATTATAAATAGTGCTGCTATGAGTATTGGGGTGCAGGTGTCATTTTGAAGTAGGATACTTTCTGGATATATGCCCAGGTGGATTGACATATATTTTTGATACTTGTATATAGGAATAAAACCGAGTTATTAACTTGTGTGCATCTTTGAGACCTTAAATTATAATCACTTTGAACTAGTTAGGTTCCAGAGCAGTTTGTTTTGGGAGAATAATGCTGAACCAACAAATCAAACGTAAACATGAAGTCTAGCATATCAAGAATCTCAGATGTGATACATTCTGTCACATCTGAGACAAATCTGGGACAAGTGGTTGTGTCGCAGTATTCATTGTCATTGTCTTTTAAAGAAATTATAGACCACAAATTCAGTTAAATGGAATTTTTATCCCTGAATTGAATGAAAAAATGTATCATGCATTTCCTTTTGTTTAAGTTTATTTGAGCTACAAGAGATGTTTCGTAAGTCTACTTGTTTATTTTGACCCTTTAATCGTTTTATATATTTATTAAGCATCCAATGTATTTCCGGTACTTTTGGTAGTCAGTAGGAATAGAATAGCTGAACAAGAGAGGTCTTTGCTATCGTGGAGTTTATGGACTCATGAGAAACAGGTATTTGATTAGGAAAGCCAGGTGTGATAAGTGTTAACAAAGGAATGTTTAAAAGATTGCTATGGGAGCATAGGGGGATGCCATCTTATCTGAAGGTCAGGGAAGGCCACTCTCAGAAAATGGCTTTTAAATGGATCCTGGACGGATGACTAAAGAAGAAGATAAGCAAAGAAGGGGAGGAAATGTGTTCTAGACAGAGGAAACAGCATGTGCAAAGATACTGAGATGAGAAGTGGCATGTTCTTGGAAGTGAAGGAATTTCAGTATGAGTGGTGCTTAAGATGGGAGGGAGAATGGTTTCAAGTGAGGTTATAGATGTAAGCAGGAGCCAGATCTTTGAGAGTTTATGTAAGTCGTGGTGATATTTTTTTACTTAGCCATGGAAGATTTTTAATGGTAAGTAACTTATGAGGTTTAAAAAGTCTAGTCTGTGAATGAAGAGTAGTTTGGAAGGGAGTAAGGTAAAATGCATTGAGACTAGTTAGGAAGGATAGTGAATAGATGTAAGAGCTAATTTGAAGGTAGAATTTATTGGTCCTGGTTAATATGTAGTGAGGTATAAAGAGGAGTCATTTTAAGTTGTAGGTGGAGGAGGGGGTACAAAGGCTGCTGAGTGAAAAGTAGAAAACCTGAGAGCGTGATACTAGATGCCAAGGGAGAAAGTGTTTCAAGGAGAGAAGTGGTCAATTTGCTGCTTTTTTGTTTTTGTCATGCTCAGCATTACCAGTGTTCTAGTCCATGTTACTTCTCCTTCCTTGAGTTTCTCTAGTTTTGTTTGATCTTGGTGATCTAATTACACAGAGTAATCCAGATGTACATACATCACAGTCTGGTTTAAGGGTAAAGAAATAACATTTTTGTTTGAATTTCTAATGATTCGTGGTAATAACCAATATATCTTTGGACATTTTGGTTACAAGAGCATAGTGGGCCAATATCTTTGTGGAACCATCCCTGCTAATTCTGTGGTGATTAATTGCAAGGACCCAGTTATCTTTTGAGTATAGCTTGGCTAATTTTTTCCTAAATGTATGAAGTACAAACACATTTAATTTGTCCATTGTAAGAATCTTCTGACTAAATACATGACTCCAATTTTTATGTTTCAGTTTCAGCAGTGGCTTACTTGCACCTGTCAAACTGAGTGAGCCTTTCACATTCTTTATCTTGAGAGACTTCAAGGGTCATTTTGTCCAACTTAATGTTGGGTGACATTTTGGAGAAATGGTCATTCGACTTCACCTATATGTATTTAAAATCTCCAAATAGAAGATTTTACCTGTGTTTTCTGTGAGTGTTAAATAATCTGTTTTATTGAAACCTTTGCTGTCTTATGCTGTTTTCTCTCTTCTTGTTTTTAACAAACTACATGATAATAGGATGATGGTGTTACTTTCTTCCTAACTTCTTGTCACTTCATCAACCAGTTATTCATAATTTATCAGCATTAACTCTAGAGTAGAAGTTCTCATCATTGTGTTCTTTTTCTTTTAGAAGATGATATTATCAGCAAGACAAATAAAAAAGCTATCAAACACTTTGCTGTAGCAAACAGCAATACCTCTGCTTCATCAGAAATTTAAATGGGAGGAAGACTCGGGATAAGAAGTGATCCTCAGTCCTCTCTCTATGTGGAAAAGTAACAGGGGCAGGAAAATGTGGATGCAAGTGGAATCCTTGAGGAGCACAGGGAAAAGATGATACATTTTATCTTTTAAAAGGAGAGATTTGAGATGATGAGTTTATGGCAGAAGGGCAAGTCCCCTTCCTTCCCCTCACTCCCCAAAAAGGGAACAAGGAATGTTGTAGTTTGAAGGAATATATTCATGGAGATATTTTGGAGGGCATTTGTCACATAGAGACTTGCTGCTCCGACAAGTCTTCATTAATTCAGTGAAGGTTTTGGAGTCTCTTGTGTGCTAGGTTCTATTCTCTTACCTCATCTCTTGTTCTCTCCCTTCTTTATACCGCTGTAGCCCCAGTGGTTTTTCTCCAACACACAACGCTTGCCTTTGCACTTGTAGTTCCTCTGCCTGAAACCCTTCTGCATCTCTGCTCCGTAACAACACAGCTCTTGCTCCTCCACTTCATTCAAGTCCCTGCTTAAATGTCGTCTGTCAGAGAAACCTTTTCTACCACTCTTTTGTGAAATAGCATCTTCTTTCCCTCTCCCACTCTGGCCATTTATCCTGCTTTGTTTTTCATCATAGCACTTATCACTACGAGACCAACTTCCTTCTTTCCCCCCTTTTCTTTCCCTTTCTCTCTGCGCACTAACCGTGTAGGAGCTAGAATGTGGATTGTGGATTGCGTTGTGCATGCCTACGTCCCCAGGCTTAGCGCTGTGCTGGCCCTACTAAGTGCTCAGTAAGTGTTTATGGAGTGAAGGAATAGCATACAGTTACGTTCATGGTTTGGATCACTTTCTTTGGATGTACACTGCCAATTTTATCTTTGAACTCTTTTTTTTTTTTTCAGCTTTCCTTTTATGGACACATTCTTCTTTTTAACAATACCATTGATTATGCTTCTTAAGTCAGTCTTTTATTTTTGATTTTAGGGAGATGTCCTGTATTTTGCCATCCTGGAGCTCCCTTACTGTATCCTAAGCAGGGGACTGTAGCGTGGTGTGTTGGAAAGGTCATTGGTTGGCTAACTGAGGACTTTGGGTTCAGATTTGAGCTCTGGTTTTATTTGTGTGATCTTGGTCTTCAGCCTTCTCTGGTGTGTGAAATAAGTAAATTTAGGTGATCTTTATGATTTTATACTTTTGATTTACATTAAATATCTGAGTAATTGAAGTCTCACTCAACTCTTAAATATTACTGTTTCAGTGTTTTATATACCGTAATTTTGCTTGCTAATTGTTTAGTTACATAGTTGTATAAGGTGAGAAGGTATTTACGGAAACTTTTTTTCTCTCCAATAGGTAAATTTACTTATTCTGTAATCATGTGTAAGACATGTAGGCATGTGTTCTGTAATCGTGGGCTATGGCAGATTCTTCTCCTGGCTCTCCTCTGTGTGGCAAAGGCGCACTGATGATCTGCTCCTCCTCTTATAAATTTTCTTATTTTGGCTTGAGTTTTAGTTTCACCTTTGTCTTCCTTGGGAACTTGTGAGGAATCTTGTTTATGTATTTTGCTAATTTGAGAATATCTACCTCAGAGCCATCAGTAAAGCCTGAAACTATGTTTTGCAAACAGTAGAGCCCCCAAAATTTCTGTGGGAGGATGCCTCAGGTGCTGCCCAGCAGGGTGCATGAGGGCTAACTCTGCCCTTTCCTATTCTACCTACCTGTTCTATTTTATCTTTTTTTTTGGATAGTGGCTTCTTTAAGATAATTTTAAAGACGACTTTTTTGTTTCAAAAAGTATACTGGTGGAAGTAAACTAGATATTTGACTCATAGTAATATTTGATAGTAATATTGGCAGCTTGTCTTATAAAAATAATTTGGATGGAGAATCTCTCAAGCATCTTTATTAAAAAGAAGGTGCATCTTAAGAGGAAAGAATACCTAGAGATGTCAGGGATGGCCTTTTAAGTCCAGTTTTATTTCTAGGAATCACTATCCTGGCCTACCATAGACTGGTTCCGTTTAGACACGATAGACCTCATTGGGACGCTGGATTACACTGACATACTTGGCAGCAAGGTTTTTGCTCTCAGGCTTCTTCCCTGTGTTAATGAGGTATTTCATTAGTTGGGGCTTTTTGTCCTAATATGTCAGTTCAAGATACATACCCTTATCTATTGCTGTTTTCTTCTGAGAATCAGAGCCATGCTGTCTTTAGCCCAAATAGCAATAATATGGGGAAAGGCTCTATATTCTTGTCCTTCTAACTGTTCAAATCTGTAGAATGGTACCTCGTTAGCGTAGAAGGTATATGGCCTTCCAGAAACGTATGGAATCATATCTTACCATAATGTATTTTGTTGTTCTGTAGCAGAGCTGGTTCTAGTACCTCTATTATTTGTTTAATTTAGATGTAGAGTGCTTTTCTAAAGCCTGAGAGGGAAAACCAGCTATTATTACCACATAGTACACAATTGCATTTTCATAGCACTGAGGCTGGAGATTTGGAATCTGTTTTGTGTATTTTTTCAGATTATTGTTATTTGTTAACTGATTTTGCCCTTCTATAATTTCACTCTGTTCTTTATAACTTTACTGTTTGCTGCTGATGAAAGCCAAAAAAAAAAAAATTGTAATAGAATTACTATAATCAGGATGAGAGGCAAAATACTATTGATCTATAGGAACAACATAATGGTTAAATCTAACGCTAGGAAAACATTCCCAGTGCAAATCATGTTCTTTATACAGAGCGTTTTCCTCCTCAAAGGAAATCTAAATTTATCTTTGATGACGGTGTACTATATAATAATAATAATAATAATAATAATAATAATAATAATAATAATAATAATAATAATAATAATAATAAAAGGAGAACTAAACTTACTGGAAGAAATATAGTAGAAGGGGACAGAGTTTAGCCTTAGTCTTAAAAGTGGCTCAAGCATTAACAACAAGAATTTCTTACAGTGGTGGTGTAAAGTAGACTTTTCAGTGAAAGTCAAATAAGGTTATATTTCCATTTCTATGTCTTATTTGCATTTATTCAGATTTTAAAAGGTGACTTGGCCAGCTGATAATATTACATTCAGACTGCTACAACACTCAGCATATATTATTAGCTTGACTGCTTCCATCACGTGCATGAGATCCATTAGTGGCATAGTGGAAAGCAAGATGCAGCAGCCAAATACTAGAGCTTTAGTCCTAATTCTAGACCTGTTACCTAAGTCATACCCTTCAATAAAAATATTCATCACGCCTCCTTTGCAATGTTACTGTGAGGGTGAGATGCAGTAATATGTGTAAAAGTGCTCTGAAACGATAAACCTATATACAGTTAAGAAAAATGGTATAATCTCATCTCATTATCATCACAGTACCACTAGCTCAACCAATTCTCTAGGAGCTTTTACTCCACTAGGAAAGGTATCTCTGGCCACACAATTAGAAGTTTTTTTTTTTTAATTTTTAAACATTTTTGTATTGAGTTATAGTCATTTTACAATGTTGTGTCAAATTCCAGTGTAGAGCACAGTTATTCAATTACACATGAACATACATGTATTTCATTGTCACATTTTTTTCACTGTGAGCTACCACAAGATCTTGTATATATTTCCCTGTGCTATACAGTATAATCTTGTTTATCTATTCTACATTTTGAAATCCCAGTCTGTCCTTTCCCACCCCCTACCCCTTGGCAACCACAAGTTTGTATTCTATGTCTATGAGTCTGTTTCTGTTTTGTATTTATGTGTTTTTTTTTTTTTTTGATTCCACATATGAGCGATCTCATATGGTATTTTTCTTTCTCTTTCTGGCTTACTTCACTTAGAATGACATTCTCCAGGAGCATCCATGTTGCTGCAAATGGCGTTATGTTGTCAGTTTTTATGGCTGAATAGTATTCCATCACACAATTTTATTTTTTACCCTTGCTTTGGGAATACGATGATATTTTTAAATTTATTTTTATTATGGTAAAATAACATATAACTTACCATTTTAACCATTGTTAAGTTTAAATGTACAATTGAGTGACATTAGATATATTCACAGTGTTGTGCAACTGTTTCCACTATTCATTTCCAGAGCTTTTTATATCAAACAGAAACTATGTACTCATTAAAAAGTAACTCCCCATTCTGCCCTCCTACCAGCCCTTGGTGACCTCTGTTCTGCCTTCTATCTCTAGGAATTTGCCTATTTGACTCCACTCATAAGTGGAGTCCTATGATAGGTAGCCTTTTGATCTGGCTTTTTTCACTTAGCTTCGTGTTTTCAAGGTTCATCCATGTTATAGTGTGTATCAGAATTTCATTCCTTTTTAAGGCTGAATAATCCATTTTATGTGTATACCACTCATATATACATTTTAAAATCCATATGTTGATAGGCATTAGGATTATTTCTACCTTTTGGGCTATTAGGGTAATGTTGCTTTAAAAATGTGTACAAGTATCTGAGTCCATGATTTCCATTTCTTTGAGTATATACCTACAAATAGAATTGGCGCATCATATGGTAATTCTATGTTTAACTTTTTGAGGAACCATCAAACTGTTATCCCAGAATACAGTGATTTTTTTAAATTGAAGTATAGTTGATTTACAATGTTGTGCTAGTTTCAGGTGTACAGCATAGTGATTGAGTTTTATATGTGTGTGTGTGTATGTGTATTTTTTTTCATATTTTTTCATTGTAGGTAATTACAAGATATTGAATATAGTTCCCCGTGCTATATAGTAGGACCTTGTTGTTTATCTATTTTATATATAGTAGTTTGTATCTGCTAATCCCAAACTCCTAATTTATCCCTCCCCCACCCCCTTTCCCCTTTGGTAATCATAAGTTTGTTTTCTATGTCTGCTGGTCTATTTCAGTTTTGTCAGTAAGTTCATTTGTATCATTTTTTAGATTCCATGTATAAGTGATACATATTTGTTTTTCTCCTTCTGACCTATTTCTCTTAGTATGATAATCTCTAGGTCCATTCATGTTGTGGCAAATGGCATTATTTCTTTTTTTAATGACTGAGTAGTATTCCAGCGTGTGTGTGTGTGTGTGTGTGTGTGTGTGTGTGTGTGTGTGTGTGTGTGTGTTACATCATCTTTATCCAGTCATCTGTTGATGGACGTTTAGGTTGCTTTCATGTCTTGGCTATTGTAAATAATGTTGCTGTGAACATAGGGGTGCATGTGTCTTTTCAAATTAGATATATGCCCAGGAGTGGAATTGCTGGATCACATGATGACTCTAGTTTTAGGTTTTTAAGAAATCTCCATATTATTTTCCATAGTGGTTGCACCAAATTACATCCCATCAACAGTGTAGGAGGGTTCCCTTTTCTTCACATTCTCTAGCGTTTATTGTTTGTGGACTTTTGAATGATGGCTATTCTGACTTGTGTGAGGTGATACCTCATTGTAGTTTTGATTTGTACTTCTCTGATAAATAGTGATATTAAGCATCTTTTCATGTACTTTTTGGCCATCTGTATGTCTTCTTTGCAGAAATGCCTGTTTAGGTCTTCTGCCCATTTTTGATTGGGTGGTTTTTTGTTGTTGTTGTTGTTGTTGTTATTGAGTTATAAGAGTTGCTTGTATATTTTGGAAATTAAGCCCTTGTCAGTTGCATCATTTGCAAATATTTTCTCCCAATCCATAGGTTGTCTTTTCGGTTTGTTGATTGTTTCCTTTGTTGTGCAAAAGGCTTTAAGTTTAGCTAGGTCCCATTTGTTTATTTTGCTTTTTATTTCTTTTGCCTTGGGAGACTGACCTAGGAAAACATTGCTATAATTTATGTCAAAGAAGGTTTTGCCTATGTTCTCTTCTAAGAGGTTTATGGTGTTCTGTCTTATGTTTAAGTCTTTGATCCATTTTGAGTTTATTTATGTATATGGTGTGAGGGAGTGTTCTAACTTCATTGATTTACATGGGGCTATCTGGTTTTCCCAACGACACTTGCTGAAGAGACGGTCTTTTCTCCATTGTATATTCTTGCCTCTTTTGTCAAAGATTAGTTGACTGCAGGTGTGTGGATTATTTTGGGGCTGTCTATTCTGTTCCATTGATCCCTACATCTGTTTTTGTGCCAATACCACAAAACTGTTCTGATTACTGTAGCTTTTTAGTATTGTCTGAAGTCTGGGAGGGTTATGCCTCCAGTTTTGTTCTTTTTCCTCAGTGTTGCTTTGGCAATTCTGGGTCTTTTATGGTTCCCTATAAATTTTAGGATTATTTGTCCTCATTCCAGAATACAGTGATTTTTATAAGGCAGTGTTCACTGTAGTTTTTCTGGCCTGTGGGCCAAAATTTTAAACAATTAAAGAATCAGGTTATGTTTTCATATTGTTTTTTATTCAAGGCTTGTTGAGAAGCTGGGAAGGTAGAAGGTGTTTCTTAACTAATTATTATTATTATTTTATAATGTGTTATCTGACAGGAATATTACAAAGAATTTATAATTCATATAAACATTGTAATATTTATATAATGACATTTAATAAATAAATATTATAACTATATAAATGTTAAAATAACATAAAGATACGAACTATCAAACAGATGGTATGGACTTAAAATTAGGGAACTGGAATCTAATGTCTTAGTTAATGGAATAAATTATGTCCATTTTCTGAGTATTCATTTGTAGTTTATCTGTTTCATAGATTGTGACAGACTTTAATTCAGTCTGTCTTCTTCTTCCATTTATCTGCCTTCCAGGCTCACTGTTGTTCCATTCCCTCTTTGTTGATAAGTGTTTTAGATGCAAATTAGTTTTGATATTAATAAGAGTAGTGCATTTTGAGGATATGCTCTAAATTTGATTTTTTGTTTTATTATCTATACAGCTTCTTGACTTTGTACATGGATAATTGAAAACTGATTTTATATATGGTTTCAATCCAATTTAAATCAATACTGAAAGTAATATTTTGTATATATGAGGTGATTTTCCTGTTAAGTCAGTATCAGGGTTGGAAGGAGCCTGCTCAAGTGTTGTTAAATTCTTTCTGTTATAACATCCCTCTAGGGTTGCTATCTGCTTGCATATAAAACTAACTTTTCTGGTTGGGGATATAGCATAGATTGTTCTTATATTGAACTTAAATGTCTTTCTGAAGCTCTTACTCCCCATGCCTCCATGTTTTTTTGCCACATAGAGTACTAATGCCCTTGCTTATAGTGGTTTTATGGTACAACAGTTTTGCTGAAAAATAAATCCTGAGTGATACATACTCAGTCCTTGGACATTTTTACTGTTTAGTCTGTTTAACAAAGATATTCTTTTAGAGGTAGTATTTATTATAGTAACTTATAAGTATATATAATGATAAATTAATGATTTTTCAAAATAATTGTGATCTCTTAAAAATAATTTATGTATTTATACTTACATATGTGATCAAGAATTTCCTGTCTATTGGTAAAAACAATTTTGTGAGAAGACAGGATGTGCAACAAGAATTCAGGCAGCATTCCTGTTTGTTTAGGATAGTCTGTCATTAACTTTGTCTTTGGAGTTCCCATCTGGAAGATGTGTTTGGCTTTGTTGATTACTTGCTGCAGTAGATTGGAACCTTGAGACTCTAAGGATGCCTTTTCTAGCCTATGGTCCTTGTCACAGCACCTGGGAAGCCCTAGGAGTTTTTTGATGAGAGTTTTAAGCAAGTAGAAAATGAGTGCTGCCTCAGAATAAAAGGTTACCAAGATTGATAGGAAATTAAGGAAAAAAGGATAAAATAGACAATGTTCAAAAAGGCTTATACTTTCTGAAGCTAATGAGTATACCCTGTTGTCTCCTATTCACTTGAAAATGAGTTGATTTTTTTCTTTAGGAACAACTTTATTGAATTATAATTTGCAATAAGTAAAATATAGTTACTTCAAGTGTATAGTTTGAGTTCAGTTTTGACAGATGTATATACTTGTATACCTACCATTCCAGTCAAGGTGTAGAACGTTTTCCATCATAGCAAACAAACATTTCTTCCTTCTCTTTTGCTCTTTGTCTTTCTTCTCTCCAAGCAATCACTGATCTGCTTTCTGTCACTACAGATAGATTTTGCTTATTCTGCAATTACATACGTATGAAATTATACTATGTGGATTCTTTTGTGTCTCATAAAAGTACCTATTTGTAGTAGTTTGATAAGTTTATTAGTGAATAGTTTGCCATTGTTTGAATAAGCCACAGCCCTCTTCTGTCTTTACTTGCTGGTAGACATTTAGGGTATTTGCAGTTTTGGCTGTTAATGAGTAAAGCTGCTTTGGACATTTGTGTCCAGTTCGTGTGGACATGTGTTTTATGTTTTCATTTCTCTTGGAGTAGAATTGTGTGCCATAGAGTTTTTATATGTTTAACTTTATAAAAAACTGCCAATTTTCCAAAGTGACTGCACAGTTTTGTACTTACACCAGCAGTGTGTGAGAATTCCAATGATTCCATATCCTACTAACATTGGAGGTTGGCCAGTTGAAGACTTTGGTTCAGATTTATTGAGCAGAAATTGTGCTATATGCAGACTTTTATGGCAATTAGAAAAGAGACTTGATACAGTGTTTATTAGTAATGATAGCCAATTTATTGGTCTTTCCCTTTCCTTTCTAAAGGACAGTTAGAATGAGTGTGATTTCATTAATATCACGGTCCTTTGAGTTTGGATCTCCAAATTTAACTGAGAAAGGTCTAAAAATAATTAGAAGAATTAGATGCCACAGGGAAAAATTAAGGAATTGAAAAGTTGTGTGTATGTGTGTACACCTGTCTCTATGTGTGTCTGTCTGTGTGTCTGTATGTGTGTAAGAGAACATGCATACTTGCTTCTCTGAGAAGAGATGTTAAGTATCTGAATAGATTCCAGTTTCCTATATATTATCTCATTTGGGTTGTGAAAAGTAGGGGAAATGGCGGAGCTGTGAAATTACTAAGGAGGGAAGACAGGTAGTGGTGAGTAACAGCAACTGGATCAAGAAGCTTGTTTTTATCTCCAAACAACTTAGTTGCTGTTGGAATGATCTTGTTATGTAGGAATCAGCCTGTAAGCTTTTATTTTTTAGTATCTCTTTGGTGGTTACTATTTAATTGTATGTAATTAAAAGTTGTATCACAGCTGTTAGGTTGAATTTTAGAGCAGAATTTTTATAAGAAAATCTTGGTCAGTATATTTCCCAAATAGACAAATTACGTAAACAATTCACATTTTGCATATTTTTTTATTTAAAAAATAATTGTTTAAATTTGGATCCTTTTAATTTCATTTTTTCCCCTCTCCCACTCTTTTTGTAGACATTTCAACCTACGAATGAAGAGGGACACTTCCCTTTTCAGTGATGAATTTAAGGTGGAAACATCAAATAATGTACTTGATTATGATACCTCTCATATTTACACTGGACATATTTATGGTAAGTTGGACCTTAAAAGAACTCTTTTCTCTAACTTTTTTTCCTACTCAAGGAAATACGTATATTTTGAAGTGTAGGCAAATATTTCAGAAAGATGGGACAAATCCTGAGGAGAATCAAGTATATCATGAAGAGTGAGGGTCTTTGAAGAATGAAGTAATTCTTGGGTCTTCCTTTACATATCTGTTTAATATGGAACTGTGCAGTGTCTGGGCTTCTGAAAGGTGTGCAGTTTTGACTCTCATTCCCTCCAAGCTGTTAGATTTTTAAAAATTTTTTAATGATTTATATAATTTTCTAATCTTTCAAGCAAGATGACTTAACTGTACTTTATAAGGAAAGAAGAAAACTCTAAAAGAAAATTGTAAAGATCATCCTGACTGCCAAAGATACTGTGTAAAAGTCATTCATAGGAAAATCGTCCCAGGGCCTTCCTGCCTCAGAATCTATTTGCTTTTTGTTCACAATTCTAACACGTTTCTCTTACTTCAACAGATAAAAAGGTATCAGGGCAGTAAGAGGCACACCTAACCCAGTAGAAAGTTACATTTGACAGCTTAGGTAGTGTGGAAAGAACAGAACAATTCGTGGAACTCATAAAAAAGCTAAAAATTCGAAGTGTTCTGGAGATATTATGGGCAAAATATCATTGTGTTATAACTCTGCATTGATAAATATTCCAGATGATCCTGATTAATTAAGACAAAGTTAACTGAAAGTTAAATTTTATTTCTACATATTACAGATATTTCTTCTCAGAATCCTAACATGAAAAATTAAGTGCTTCAGGAAATGTTATTTTTTAATTATGCTCGATAAGTTAGGCATTTCTATACTTAAAATTACTTGTTTGCAGAGTAAGCCTCGTTAATAAATTAAAAGTTTGTTTGTGTTCTTATAATTCTGTAATGGAAAAGGAAAGTGTTTTTCCATAGGTCTAGATTTCTAATGTCAGACTATAGTTTTCTATTATTTTCTTACTCATTTATCTTGCTGGGAAGTAATTTAATAGCCTCTGCCCCTCCTGCTCCTCTCTTTTTTTTGCTCGATGGTAGTCAAGAAGAGTACAAGACTCAGTGAATTTGCAGATAAAAATTATACCATTTAAAATACAAATGTCTTGGGCTCTTTGCTTCAGCCTATGACTAATTTAAAGTCAACTAATACTAATTTATAAATTAGAAATTACAGAAAACCTGAGTTTTGTTTTAATGAGAAGATTTTAAAAGATAAATTAAACTTTTAAAGCCCCTTCTACTTCCCACCTCTTCATATCATTTGATATTAGGTGCTCAGATTTTCTTTGCGACTATATTAAAAACCAATCTACCTTTTTCCTTGTTATTTTCTTTCCTTAAAGAAATATAATTGATAGGACAATATTATGACTCTTTTCCCAGTATCTTAAAAAGGATTGTTCAAATTGCTTCTGAAATATTTGTACTCTTACTTAAAAATGTGTTTATAAAATCTAGAGGTGGTAAAGAAGCCAAAAGGCTCCTGCAGAATATATTAAGTGGGGAAAGGCACTTTCTTATGGCAGTTAGAGCAAAAATTCAAAAAATAATTCAGTGTCTTTATTTTGGAAGTGTGTATTTTATCAGTGGATCTCCTTACTTTTTTCCAAGTTTAAGTTAATTTAATAGTCGTTTATTGAATGACTACTGCATACATGCCAGGCAGTGTATTAGGTGCTAGGAACGTGATTGTCAACAAAACAGATGTTTCATTTTTCATTGTTGTTACTAGTAATTGCATATATTTTAAGTAAGTACTAGTTGTTGTTCACATCTCAAATTAAAGTTGATATATTTCATGTGAAAATTAATTTCCCCAGTAAATTTGTGTTTAGGTTTTTTTCAGAGTATAAGCATGGTTTTTTTAAAGGAGAATGAATTTAACATTCATGTGAAAGTTAAACTTTTAAGAGTTTGTTGCTTTTCCTAATAGGTGAAGAAGGAAGTTTTAGCCATGGGTCTGTTACTGATGGAAGATTTGAAGGATTCATCCAGACTCGTGGTGGCACATTTTATGTTGAGCCAGCAGAGAGATATATTAAAGACCGAACTCTGCCATTTCACTCTGTCATTTATCATGAAGATGATATTAGTAAGTACTTAAGTTTTATGATGTAGCCCTTTGCAAAAAGGCATATAAATAGATAAAACTATGTGGAGACAAATGAAACCTGAGCTATTTTCTTTCCTAAGCTGTTAATCAGGCTAGAAAACAGTTTCACAAGCAAAATCTCAATTGAGTGAATAATAGATCTGTATAATGAGCCAATATCACTGTCACTCTATGCCAGTACTACTTTGTTAATAGGATGTAATCAATTCTACTTGAACTATGAGACAACCAATTCTGATGGAATGGGAAATTCTACATTCTGATATCATCCGATTATTTAATGTTGTAATGTCTTTGTGTGTGTGGCCTACTGAGGTATCATCTTCTTATGTAAATTTCAGTGTAGATATTTGCATAGTATTTATGGAATATTTTAGGTAATTTTGTAATTTCTAAACCCTTTGAGTATTTCTTTTCGGAATCTTGAAATGACTTGACTTCAGCTTGACAATACTCCAGATTTATCATTATAGATTTTGTTCTTTATATGATGGTATTTTTGGGAGAATTCTTTTCCTGTGTTTTAAGAGTAAAAAAAGCTATTTAGATTTCACCTTTTAATTCTACCATTTCTATTTACCCATAGTCATCTAAACATGAGACTGCTTTAGTGAAATGACCCAGAAATACGTATGTCTAATTTATATGCCTCTCAAATACTCATGTTTTAATTTGACTGTAAGAAGACTAATCTCTCAGTTTTTGCCTATTTTCCTTATTTGACAGCTTCCAGGCTTCATTTTCCTTTCTATAGTTAGAAATTTGTTGTCAGTGATTTCATTCTCAGTCCTAGTAATGTACTGGAAAGTCGTAACTTTTGACTTTTTGCTCCATCAGTTCTGACAGTTTCTGTAAGTAAGTCTGTCCAACTGCTTGTCATCTCTGATGCTGTTACTATAGAAAAATAGCATAATTTTTCTAGGTAGGATTTGTTTATGATTTTAGCCACTTGCTAAATCATAAATTCATTAATGCTCCTTGCCCACATTTCCACTCACACATCTTTGCTTCCTTCTCCAGTTTCCTCTCCTGGTGTTTCAGACTCTCTCCAAGCTGAGTCCTCCTTCACAAGTTAGAGTATGAATTCCTGTGTCTTCCTTTCTTTCTGCCAACAGAGTTATCATCTACTTGATTTGTATGTTACTTTGTAATTCTCTTAGTAATTTAATTTAATCTTTTTGCAGGCTTACCTCTCCCCTATCAGGGTGTGTAAGTTCTCCAACTGTAGTTTCTGTTTCTTTTGCTCCTTTAACATTCCAGATACCACTTATCTCTGGAACGGTTTCTTCATTGATACCTAGTAAAGTCTTGAAACATTTTCCTTATAATGTTTTCTCAAAATCAAATAAGACCTCTGGGAAAGGAAGAACAGAAAGGGAGTGATTGACAGATTTTCAACTCATGTTTTCCTTCCCATCAAATTGTAATCAGGCATTTTCTTTTGCTTTATGCTTCCCATTAGTATCCTCTACGTGTTCTGCCTTTTATGATTTCTATTATTGTGTCTTCTCTCTCTTGTTTCATTTCTTCTCTCATCTCCTAGTATGGAGTTTAAGCATATTCTGCTCTTCTTTTCGTACTTTATTTCTTCCTTGTCATGATTGCATTTTCCCACTTTACATCTTATGGTAACTTTCAAATATCTCTCTTTATTTCAACCTTTCTTTTTCCCCGAAGTTGATGAGTTTGCTTGGAGGATGAATGACATTGGCTGCAACTTGGTTTTCTGTTCCTCTTGGCATTTAACTTTACCATTGATTTTAGCTCTTAACTTTCCTTGTCTAAGTATGTGTTCATGGTAAGGAGACCTTTTCATGTTCTATTTATTATATGCCAATTGTGGTATTAGAGCTTAAAAATAGTAATGTTCAGAGTGATTTTTATTTGTAACTTTCTACAGTTAAATGGAAATATAATGATATGAGGATGAGAAGGAAGGAATTACCTTAAACAGAGGTTTTAATGCCTATAATTACCAGACAATAACTAGACAACTACTTATGAAAAACGATCTGAAAATCGTCAGGTTAACCGTGGTTTATGAAGATAACCACGTGTTAACCTTTTATTTCTGAGTAGTTGCTATATTCTAGATTCTAGACCAAGAGTTGGCATATTTTTTCTGTAAAGGGCCAGGTAATGAATATTTTGGTTTTGTGGGCCATATTAACTACTACAACTAAATTTGGCCATTATATTGCAAAAACAGCCTTGGAAAATGGATGAATGAATGAGTATGGCTATGTTCCAGTAACACTTTAGTTATTGTCACTTCAGTTTCATATAAAATTTCATATAATATTTACATGACACAAAATATTATTTTAATTTTTTTCAACCATTTGAAAATATAGAAACCATCTTTAGCTTTCATACCTAACAAAAGGACTCATTTATCTGCAGGCTGTTGTTTGCCTACCCTGCTTCTAGAGAGTGGATAGATAAGTTTACGTTTTTGAAAAAAATTGAAATATAATTGATATACAGTATTATATTAGCTTCAGGTGTGTAATGTTAATTTAATGTTAAATACATTATGAAATCATTATCACCACTAAGTCTAGTAACACCTGTCACCATTTAAAGTTATTACTGTATTTATTATGGACTATATTCCTTATGCTTTGTATTACCTCCTCATGACTTACTTATTTTACAGCTGGAAATTTGTCCCTCTTAATCTTAAACTTTCATCCAATCCCTTACTCCCTTCCCTCTGGCAACCACCAGTTTGTTCTCTGTATCTGAGTCTGTTTCTGTTTTGTTTGTTCATTAGTTTTGTTTTTTGAGATTTTACATGTAAGTGAAATCACATGCTGTTTTTCTAGGTTAAATTTACTTTTAATTGGCCCTTTAACCTCTCCGTATGTAATACTTGAGGTTCTAATAGCAGTAGTAGTAGTGGTGGTGGTGGTGGTGGTGAAAGTAATTATTGCTATTTAATGTATACCTGGCACTATATAAAGTTCTTTGCTTGCATTATTTTGCTTAATCTTCATAGTAACCCTTTGAGGTATATAGGTGCAAATGTTATCCCCACTTTGTAGATGAGGAAACTAGCAGAAGACTTAACATCATTTGATTGTGGATCTCATGTACTTAACCTTGTGCTTTTCTGCTTCATACCTGGAAGAAAGCTGTAAATTCTCACTGTCATTATTCCAAGAATTTCTGGTTCTTTTCTGGAATTTGTAAGCCTACCTAAAATCACACATTTGCATCTATTGCTTTTTGAGTCAAATTTTTCCTTAACATATTATCAATGGATGTTTTATTTCACAACTAATTAAAAGGAGAGGATGTTCCCTTAATATATATTATTATTTTCATATAATTTGCTTAAATGCCAGTAATTTATTTTTACAATTGAAATACTGCTTGATTGTTTAGATCAATTGTGTATATACTTGAGTGAATTTGGTGTCCGTATATGTGTTATTTTCAGCAGAAGCAAATGACAGGGGAGGCACACCAGCTCGGCTAGCAGTTCTGATAAGAATCTGGCTGCCTTCTTACTAATACGTTTTTGCAGCTCTAGGTGTGAATATATGAAACCACCGTGGAAAGTGATACTACTATTCTGGAGGACCTTAGGGAGTGGCTTCTGAGACTGTACCAGAACACAGAGACAGTTTTAAATATTTAATAACTATATGCTTTGATACCCAGTTAGATGTGAAGGTGATAACTACATGTAGTTATTAGCTTAAAATTCACACTTGTTCAATTCTGTACTTAGGTGGTAAAAAGCACCGTCTCCTAGGACAGAGAAGTGTGAACAGTTATGACAGGGTAAGAATGCTATTTAGTCCTCTGCCCCTTAGTCCAGTTTATTTTAAAGAAACTGGGAAAAAAAAATTGTCCCATAAATTATACTGTTAATCTTACTAATGTGAACAGCTTTTAGGAATGACTGTATGATTGCTTGGAATTGTTAGTTGTAAATAGTGTACTGTTGTACCGTTTTGTGTCCTGCCTTTGAGAGGCACAGTTCTAAGTAGTTTTTCCATGCTGTACTTATAAGGAAATACTTCATCTCTGAATTAAAAGATACTTTAAGTAAATCTATGAAACTGCAGAGTATGAGTGTTTAGGTTTATTTTTTCACCTCATATTTATTTTCCTTTGTGTGGTGTAGGAAGGCCCCAAGAGCTTGACCTTGCCCGTGTCTCCCAGTAGTAGGACACTCCTGCCTCCAGCCTGTGCGCTAGCTGTAACCATACTTAACCACTTTTTTCTCATGCTTCAGGGGGAAGACTCCTTACTTCTTGTTGTAAAAATTGAGACTATTAAACTTTACTTAACTATTTCAAGGTGAAGCCCTCATTTATGTGGAGGCCTCTTCATTTGTGAAACTTCAGGATATTGCTTTTAATAAACCTTGAAAGAATCAATTAGTTTGATACTGTGTTTTTGAAGTTGTGGACATAATGTGTTTTGTTACAGTCACTAAGACTTCTCACTCTTTTTGTGTCACTATTAGTGGGAAGGAGGGACAAAGGACAGAAGGAAAAGAGGGAAGGAAGAATTGAATTGAAAAGTGTTAACAATGACTAGCATTGTTCAAATCCGATTGATAATATTCTTCCAGAAGTAACAGGAAGTTCTGAGGACGGTCTCAAAAAGTTTCTGGCCATGCTTAAGATACAGTCTGGAGCTTGGAAATATGCTTATGCATATCAAGTTGCGATATACTGTGGTGGACACTTGGAAAGATTGAGGAATGGAGTGTTCTGATTTATAATTCAATAGCAGGATTATCTACCTGATTTAACACTGTGACTGGAAGTGCCCATGACTTTAGAATTCCCACAGTATCCACAAGTTTATTGGTTAATCTCTTTACTATATATTTTAATTCACATGCTTTACTAAGTATTGATGTTAAATACTTAATTTTCTTAAATGTAGTGACAATATTTGAAAAAAATATGAAAACTTAGAGGCATTGTTAATTGTTTTTGCTTTTTCTCCCTTGATCAGTCTCTAGGGAAATATAAATTAATTTCTCCAAACAATTCACAGGCACAAAGGAAGAAGAGTTGAGAAGTCCATGAGAAATGGTAGATATTTAAAAAATAATATTTAATTAGAAATGTTAAATATTGGAAACATTTAAAAAAAAAAAACAGGTAAAAAGAGACAGTGAGGGGTTTAAGTGTTTTGCAGAATTTGCAGAAAATGTGCCCAGCCCTTTCATACTTTGTCAGAATTTATTTTATTTTATTCACGTAAATAAGACTCGAGTTGAGAACATTTAATTAATTAATTTATTCTGTATATGTATATATTTTTTATTGAAGTACAGTCCACAGTGTTGTGTCAGTTTTGAGAACAATTTAGATCAAGACCTTTTTGATTTGTCACCATATATATAAATTTGCATATATATTTATTTTAAAACATAAATAGAAAATATTTTACCTGCATAAATGATCATTTCAGAAACATAAGATTATTTGAAAATTACAAAACTCTTATATTGTAGAACAGCTTTAAAACTCATCCTAGGAAATAAAATTATATTTGAAAATTTTATTTTTTTTTCTGAAAATTATCACCTCATGATTTTGTTTTGCAGTGTTTGAAGTTTGTTTTTCCAAAGAAATTGAATAAGGAATTCAACTTATTGTACAAACTGAACATTGCATTTAAAGATGCAGTTTTGAATATAGTTCTCAATAAACTGTCAAGTCAAATGTTTGAGAATTTGGAAAAAAGTTTGTAGACATTTGATTTGGTAGTAAGGAATTAATTTGAAAGTTTTAAATTAAGACTTCATAATCATGTGCATTTTAAAAATACAGGTTTTTCCTTTTGGGGGCATTGTTTCTTCATTATGCCTTATCAACAAACTGTTATGGGAAATAGAGCTGTCTGGAGTGGACTAGAAGATTGATGAGTATTGAATTTAATAGAATTCTGTAACTTTACTACTCTTGTAAAAGGCAATAAAGTTATTTCAAAATCCTAAGTTTAAAAGATGATGGAAACTGAAGCCTAAAGGGTCTTAAACAACTTAAGCTGACCAGATATAGTCATGACAAGGATCCATGTCTCCTGGCTTCTACTCCAGTACTTTATTAGTTAGAAAGTTAGGAGAGACTAGTTTAAAGGTGGTTAAAGTCAATGGATGTAATAACAGTAAAGACAGTTATTGTAAGGATTAAAAAAAAAACAAAAAACACCCACTAGGAGAAAGCTAAGGCTTTGTCTTTGGTATCATTATTGATTTGCAGAAGTGTAGCTGTGTTTGCTACTGAAAAATAGAGTAAATTTACATTTTAGGTTCAACTTTTATGAGTGATGAGTTGTAGAAAAACTAGTAGAAATGCCATTTAAGAGTATATGTATGTGTATGTTCTAGGGATAAATGGAGCTAATAAGACTCTGGTTTTTCACATCTCTTATAGTACAATTCAGTGCATGGTGTTTATGCCAGTGACCATGTGAGTGTGCCTGAGGACACTGGTCCGGGACTTGGACCCCCCAAAAGAGCTCTTTCTAAAGAAGCATTGTGATATCTGATTTATTATAAAAATGTTAAATTCTGCTCATGGTTTATAAATTTGGAGATTAAGAGATTAAATAATCTCTATAAGCAACCTTGTTATATTTATATTCAAACATTAGACTAGGAAGTCATTGATGTGGATTTTATTGGTTTCAGCAACTATAGGAAGGAAAAAATTTCCCTCTGTCCTTTTTTGGTTCTTCTAGCTAGTCTAAGAGTTAAATTGACATGAGATAGATGGAGCAAATCAGATTTAACTATGTATGTGTGGGGTCTTCATCAGAAGAATAAGACCTCAGAACAAGTTAGGCAATTGAGGTTTATATGGCATTTGAGAAGAGACGGGGCTGGGGTTTGGTATTTCAAAGGGGAGGAAAAAATGTATGGGAAATTGGAAAAGAAAATTTTCGATAAACAAATGTTTGCTATGCCATGCAGACACAGTGGGACCCAGAGAGGATTTTGGTCTCTAGTCGCTGCCTAGTTCCTCCTACCACACCTAGCCTGTATTCTTTGTAGGTATCCCTAGTGATAGTGCTCCTCGTAGACCAGGCCCTTTATTTAAATTCTTCTAGGCAGTTAAAGGAGAGGTAAAAAGAAAGATAACCTGAGGCTTCTGTTTCTTAAAAATAATCAGCCTAAAGTAATCTTCATGCCAAAGAGACAAATTTTCAGGTGGCAGATTTTGCTTGCCTACAGAATCATAGGTCACCTTTAGGTACCTTGTAGATAAACTGCTTAAAACTGTTTCAGAGTTTAATTCATTCACTCAAGTTAGTGGCAGACATGGTGGGGAGAAAGTACAAGAGGTAATGTGTCAGAACTGAGGCATGGCATGTGTATGAGAAAGTATTTCTCAGGGAAGTCAGAATGATGTATTAGAATAGCTTTGTGACCTTATGCAAGTAACTTACTCTTTCTGGGTCTCATTTTCTTCATGTTATAAAATAAGGCATTAATTAGATCATTAATAGTCCTTATTTCTTCTAAAATTTGATGTTTCCAAACTACTTTTCCTCTAAAGCTGGAAGTATTTTTGGTTTTGTTGATTATCAAATGACTCTTTAAAGTATACATTTTTGCATGTTAAGTAGAAGGCGAAGTGTGTCTACCACCATTAGAATTTTGGTGAATAGCCTTTTAGAGCTTACTTACTTAACCATTTTAAATCTCATTTGCAGTGTATCTTAAATTTGTTTCTATGCCAATACAGACAGCCCTGCCTTTTTCTTTTTAATAGATGTATAATATTTCAATGTTTCATTGATGAATGTATTATTTATGTGCTCATGAACATGGGCATTTAGATTGTTTGCCCTTTTGTATTGTTAAAAAAAAAAGTAGTGTACATTACCCCCCTAACATTTGTATGATTATTTGCTTAAGATTAATTCCTGGAAGTAGTATTGTCAGGTATTTAACTTTTGATACATATTTCCAGATGACTCTGAAGGTTATATGAATCTATACTCTTCTATCTAGAAATTTAACATTTATTAAATAATGGGTTAATACATAGTCTGTAGGCATATTTCTCTAATTGCTCCCCTAAAATGAAGTCGTAAAAAAAAGTACAGGATTCAGTCAAGGTTTACACATTATATTTTGTTGACACATCTCTCTAGTTGGTATTACTTTTTAAAATAGCTTTATTGAGGAAGAATTGACATACAGTTGACATTGTCGTACGTTAAGTATATAGTTTGGTAATTTTTAACAGATGTCTACATCTGTGAAACCGTCACTGTAGTTAAGATAGTGTATGTGTTGTTGACGTCCAGAAGTTTTCCTACTCAGTGTAATCCTTATTTTCTCCCCAGCCCTTTTCCCAAGCACTACCTAATCTGCAGGTTAGTTTGCATTTTCTAGAGTTTTATGTAAGTGCAATTATATATATTAAATATACATATTAAAACTGGCTTTTTAAACTTAGCTCTAGAGATGGAGTATTTTGGAAATTTGAGACAAGCCTGTAGAAACAAGAGAGTGGAAGAAATGCTCCAGTTATACATAGATTCTCTCTCCCCCAAACCACACTTATCCTCCAAGATACAATTCAGATATAATCTCCTAGAAGCCTTTTCTGTCACCTTAGTTCTGAATATCCTCTACTGCTGATTATGTGTTAGCGAGTCCTCCTTATGTTTTGAACCCAGTGTTTCCACGTTCTTGGTCATTTGATGACCTTTAAGAAGAGGCATGGAAGGAAAATAGCTGTTGGCTGAATGAGTAAATTAAATTCAACCAGTATTTAATAAACTGTGGATGACTGCAGGGAGACGTAAATCTTGGCAAATAAATACTTAAATGGAATATTTGTTTACATGTCTGACACTCCAGCTAGACTGTAAGCTCTTTGATGGTGTATATTCTTGTGTCATTTATAGCTGCATCGCTTGTGTTTGGGAAATAATAGTTTTCCCCTCCCATTACTAGTTTTATGAATATATTAATACAATTAAGAGTAATAGGAAATTTATGTGTATACAGGCCCTAATTTTGAATGTGTTCTATTTTATAGTCAATCTGTAAAGTAGTTAGGGTCTTAGAACACACTTTTCCTGTAGGAACAGTTTTAAATGGTAGACAGTGCCTAGTTAACTGCAGGCAGAATGTTAAAAGGTTACTGGAGTCAACAATTTGGTTAATGGTCTTTGGTTAATGGATGACCTTTGAAAAGAGGTGTGGAAATCAGCTGCTGACTGAAAAATTAAATTTAACAAGTGTTTATTGATTTGTGGGTGAAGGATTTGTACAGGGAGGATTTTTAAACCTTCAGGGGAATTCTCAGTCAATAATTGAGAATCAAAGTGTTATAAATGTGAAATGTCATCAAAGCAATGGCACACACTGCTGGGGGAGCCATTGAGGTATGTAGGAAGACGTCCCAGGAGAGGTGGCATTTGATTTGAACCTTGAAGATAGGGATAGATTTTTGACTGCTACAGATAAGAATCTATGATGACTGGGAAAGGTAACTATTACTCTGTCTGCAACGATATTTCTTTTTATCTGTCACAGCTCAGGAACTTCAGGAAAGAAAAGATACTGGCATCTTCTTTGGCCTGGCATCACCTGTTTTCTGTGTATAGGTGTACAGTCCCAAATTGGATAAAGGGAAATAACAGTCACTTTAAATCAATGTGATACAAGTTTTCATGACAAGTTTCAGTTTTAAATTTTACAGATTTAATGATAAATTAGTTAATATTATTTGAATGCCTAATCTGTGCAAGACACTTTCAGATACATTGGATACAGTGATGAACAGGGCAAAGGTTCTGTCCTAATGCACTTTAGAGTCCAGTGATGTTATTTATAATTGATCAGAATAATAGAGCAACATCTCTGCTATTGACCTGACGCTCATGTGATCCCTTTGGCCTCCAACACTAACCCTTCTTAAAAACCATGGATGGGGAGGAAGATGCCTCACTAGCTCCGTATTTCTGCCTCCTGGGAGATTTTTGTTGTGAGTGTGTGTGGGAAAGGGGACCATCTTTAGCTTTTCCTCCCCAGGGACCTTCCCCTTCTTCTGCTCTTCTCAGCCTCCTCAGAGACTGAACGTGGGGGATGGGGAATGGGGTACTAGGGAGAAAGGGACCTCTGTCCACTGGAATTAGGAGGAGGAAGGACATTTGGAGGCTCCCAGACCCATTCTTCCATTCCTCCAAACTCATCCCCTCCTCCCCACAAAAGCCTACTCTTCTTTTTGCTATGTCTCAGTGAATCCTTGTTGATTTTTGGCAACTTTGGGAATAAATTGCATTTTCATGGGCAAGGACCCCACCATCTACTCTCCAGATATTAACAAAGCAACATTTTGTACATTACCTTTTGAGGGAGTCACTCTTTTCAAAATTCAATTAATGTAATTAAAAGTTGGGTTATTTGATTAAATTTAGTGATTCATAGCATGTCATTGGAGGGATTGTATCAAGTTTTGGTGTTTAGAGAGTCATCTCATAGCAAAGGCTTTGGTCTCTGCAGTCAAATTCCTAACCCGACGGTCATGTGGAGGGAGGGTGCCTTGCTGGGAGTAGTGAGATGGCAAAGTCTACTCTAGTTAGTGAGTAGTGAGAAGTGGGTGTTTTATGCATGGCTCTGTTGCACAAAGGTCTGCGCAAAGGTCTGTAAATATTCCCCCTTCCTGGAGTGGCTGATTTAGAGTTAACTAGAGCTATTTCCTGTTTGGGGTAGTATCACAATATATGTATTATTTATATTTGTGCCTCATACAACAAAACAGAAGCAAGAGGTTGGCATGCAGAGGAGCTGGAAGAAAGGCCATAGATTTAAAGCTGATCTTTGTTTTAAATAGGCTGAATATTCTACACCAATGACTCATTCTTTGTGAAAGAATATGCTGTTTGGCCTTTTCAGGGGAACTACAGTGCATCCTATGATTTAGCATCTCAATGAGGGCTTATTCATTAGTTGAACAAAAGCTTTTTCTAGAAATGGGGATTATATTGTCAGTAATTTTAGAGGGAAAATGTCATTGTCCATTTTCATAGTTAATGTGATGACTGGGAAAAACAGGCTCTTTTTGAAGTTTTGAAAGTATGTGGGAAACATTTTATACTTGATTCCTTTTTTTCTTTTGGGAGAGATTTGTGCTGACAGATTTGAAGCATAAATAAATACTGTTTGTTGTTTTGGAAATATTTTTTTCTTAACCCTAAATATCAATCTTTCAAAAAGAATGTATGATACATAAATTTATGATATATAAAATAAACTACAAATAAACTAAACGCTCTAGCTCCTTTATTCTAGTTCTTGATGTTTCTAATGTTTAAATTATACTGTGCTAAATAAGTAATAGTTTTATTACTTTTCATTCCCCTATACATTTGTAAACAATAAGAGAGTTTTAGTATTTTGACAAAAAGTTGTGAAGGTCATGGAATAGTTGTAATTTTCCCCCTTGATTATTCAGGTCACTTGGCATAGTTTGAGCTTGCATGGTCAGTTTTAGTGCTTGTACTAATGTGGCAATGCAAGGACTGCCTGTAGTTAAATAGTGAAATAGGACTGAGAAGGGACTCCGGAAATGCAGTATCATTGCCAGATGGCATAAAGGAACTGCTTGAGGTTACAGATTATGATTTTTGAGTGAGAATATAGTCACCAGTTTCTCCTCCAGCTGCATTCAGCTGGAGGGGTACAGGTAGAGGGTTGAACTTAAACAGGTTTTGGTTAGAGTTGGGTGGGGATGGCAAGGGACTTTAAGGCAAATGCAGTGGAGTAATTATAATAAAAATTAATTACGGGGTTTAAGCTGAATAAGGAGAAAGAGAATGTCCAGTAGTGAACTGGATGGTAGCATTGGTGGATTGAAGGGGTTTTGTGATGTCTTGTTGGAGTCTAAAGAGAGTGCTCTGAAAAGATGAGTGGTGGAAAGAGAGTAAGATGTGGAAGTTGAGATTTATCAGTAATGACAGGTTCAAGAGTGTGAGCATGTGAGTGAGACGTTGAGGGTAGGAGAAGACCAGTGGAGAAAAGGTAGTATGACTGTATTGGAAGGATCATCAACGCTAGTGTCAGAGTAACTAAGAATTACGATGGGGTGGTGTCAGAGAGCATGACAGGGAGTTAGGAGCAAAACATAAGGTAATAGAGGGAAGTAGTGACTTGGAGGTAGCAAATACCTATAGTAGGTTGGAGTAGTTGAGGGTATAGTCTCCTGGCTGTGAAAGCCGGGCCCTAATGAGAATAGTCCTGATGGTCCCCAGGCAAAACATGGTAAACAGCTGTGAGTGTTTAGTGAAGTGAGGGGCAGGGGAATGTCTTCCCAAGAACAGGGAGAACTCTGGGCCCTTGATTCCTGCTGGTGTCCTCCTGATGGAGGCGAGAAATGCTGCAGAATGAATGATTCTCTTGACCCCTGCCAGATGATGGACCAGAAGAGGTGATTTTGTGAAACGTAAGTACTCTGTTGATTCCAACCAAATGCTGCCCTTTGTGGGTGGGATAGTGGCAGGGCAATCTTACTATCGAATCCAGGCCACCTTTTTACCCTGGGGAGTGATAGCCTGCTAGATGGTTGTTCTTTTCATTATTATCTGCTGGCTTCCTTTCAGCTACTGCTGATATTAGCCAAATGGCAGTATGGTATTACGTTGGTACTTGCTGGGCTTCTGACTGTGTGGAGGAGTGGTAGGAAAGAAATTCACTCGAATATCAGCTATCTCTACAGTGTCACAAATACATATATGTATGTATATACGTGTATGTTTATGTATATAAATCAACTTTACATATTTTATCAAATAGATGAGGTACCCATTAGACAGTAGTTGTTTGATTACCTTAATCTTAATGTTCAAATGCCCAGCATCGGTGCCAATGTATCAATGACAGAGAGTGCCAATGTGCTTAGTATTATTAATATCTGGAAAGTATATTTTATTGGAATACTATATAATAGGGAATGCTGATTATCTATAAATCAGATATGTATATTCTTCATTGGTTTCCCTTACCATTACGTTAAAGAAAATGATGCTACAGTTAAGATAGTGATTATTTTCTGTTCCTAAATTTTGTAAGATGTTTAGTTAAATGCTCTGTACATGTAGTTGTTCAGTGTTTGGAGGCTATAAAATTGTCTCTTCCAGAAATACTTTGTAGCAGCTCTTTTGTGCCTGTGTAGGAGCAGATTCAAAATGTATTTTATCATATGCCTTGAATGAAGGGTAAACCTAGTTTCTATAATGATTATATTATAATAATTGGTATATCTCACATTTGAATAAATTCAGGCATATCAACTGACTTCACCATATCTTGAAGTATATTAATTGAACTGAATTATATATGAAAACAAAAATGTTGTTTTGACATATGGTGGACTGACAACTAGATTGTTAATGGACCTCACAGCTTTTTGCTCTAAAACTGAAAATCTTGCATTCAGTAAATTCTCTTGAAAAGCTGTTTGAAAAATGATAATAGCACTTATTTCTCTAAGCATGCAAAATATTTAATCTGGGTGTTGCAGAGCCTCCCGGCTTCTATCTTTAGTTAAAAGATGGAATTATTACTATTGTGTGAATATCAGTCTTCAACTTAACTATATGACTGATTTTTTTGGCAAAAGTTGTGTCTTGGAATGAGTGAAAACTAGTTAAAAAGGAAAGTGTTTAGAAAACAACAATGAAAACTAACACTGTTAAACAGTTTCTGAAATGCTGGGCCAGAATTATTTTGGCCTGTCTAGGACAGGAAAAACTTGCCAAATGCCAGTGGAGATCAGATATATAATGAGTTCTATTCTACTTAACAAAAAAAGTTTTTGCTGTGTCTTAAAGGTAGTGCTATCTATAGTACTAAAAGCCCCCAAAAGAAGTGACAAAAGGCACTGAAAGCTCATTTCTCAGTATGTCAGGGTTTAATGTGAGTATCCTAATCAGGCAGCTTTTCTTTACGAAATGAGTCAGGAATCTCGGCTGCTTTACTTTGTGCCCATATTACTCTGCCATTCCCAACTTGCCTCCTACTAGCCATTCAGAAGGGGGAAAGAACATGAGAGGATCCTGGCTAGTACACTTAACTACTGCTCCCATTCCTTCAGCTAGAACTCGGTTATTTGTCACACCTAGCTTGGAAGAGAGGCTGAGAAATTTAGTCTCGCTTTGTACATAATGTACATGATGAGGAACCACAGTTTGGTCAATGACTGCCAAACTGTGCCAAGAGTAAAATGGTTTTTTCAAATAAAATATTTGAACATTTAAAAACTTTTTATTGGTTCAGTGATTGATAGGTGATATAAAGGGTTTTCAGAAGGTTGGGTATTTTGCTAAACACATTATTCCCTAATCCCTCCTGCCCCATACACTTAAAAAAAAAATTGGGGGTGTGTGTGGGGGAGGGTGTAGCTCAGTGGTAGATTGCGAGTCTAGCATGCACGAGATTCAATCCCTGGTACCTCCACCAAAAGTAATAAACAAATAGATAAACCTAAATACCTTCCCTAGATACAAACCAAACCAAACCAAACCAAAACAGATTCTTTAAAAATTTGGTGATGGTGAAATGTGAGGGATGGAGAGACTAGCTATGGTAGATGTTCAGGGAGAGTTCACCTGAAAACCAGATGTAATGATTTAATCAATGGTGCTTCTTTCGAAAGTATCAGTTAAATAGATTTTTATTTGGGAGTGGGGTCATCGATGTACATGCACCAGTGTCTGTGTTCATATCTGTGCCAGAGAGAGCAGTTTGAGTAATGAAGTTATTACGATGGTTTTAAGAAACTTCATGATAATTTTGAGCTATAGTTTTTAAAAAGCTCGTGTGTGTGTATGTGTGTGTGTGTGTGTTGTGAGATATCTAATTCAGCTCTTTATAAAATTTCATAAAATATTGCAGATATGTTTATTTCATTGAATTTAAAATAACCTAAGGTAAATGGCAAAGTAGATTCTGATTAACTTAAACATTGACTTAATAAACAAATCTAAATCAAGGCACCACAAACTGATCCATAAAGGAAGAATAAGAACAGAACGTACTAATTGAATCATAAGTTAGTTGCTTATCACTTTGGAACAGAAATTGAAATAAGCTTTTGAAAATGTATACAGTAGTCTCTTTCATTTTTCTGTGGTAAAATATTTTGTGTATCAGTACTCTATAAGCATTTTTTAACTTATTTGCTCCTGGGTCAGCAGACCCATTGCTCCTGGTTCACATTGTTATCTTGTAAGAAATAGATAAGTCCGTGATTTAAAAGAAAGTTAGCGGGGAAGGTATAGCTCGGTGGTAGAGTGCATGCCTAGCATGCACAAAGTCCTGGGTTCAATTCCCAGTACCTCTGTTCAAAAAACAAAACAAAACAAATAAACCTAAAATTACCCTTCCCCCCCATTAAATTTTTTTTTTTAAAGGAAAGTTAGTGAATGGATCAGGCCACATTTTTACTTGTTGGAGACTGGACTATCCCAGTATTGGGGTAAAATAACACCAAATGGTGGATGTATAAATAATGTCAAACTATGGACTTGGCTTCATATAACAATTAAAGCAAGTAGCAAAATTCCAAGGGATCTAAAGTCTATTAACTGAATAAGGAACTTAAGTGTGTGTGTACACTTGTCTATGAATGTGTCTGTCCTTTTTTTCTTTGCTTATTGAAATGAGTTTTCTTGGCATGGAGAAACTTCTTCAGCTGGTGGTTCAGACAAGCTAGATTCCATTAAGAATCTGGACAAGGGTCACTGGGACATTTCCATGTTAAAATTATAGTAGCAGAGGAATGCATTGTGATAATACTGCAAATCTACTAAAAGGTGAGATTGAATATCTTGGCATATTACACTGGAAAACTTTCCAGCCTTTGCGGTAGATTCTTATTAGATATATGTTGGATGGGATTGTATTTTCACTTTCCCCAAACCAACCTTTGAAACATTCAAATAATAAATATTAGATTTTTTTCTCATTCAACACTTCAGTTGTGTTAGTTTTCCACTTTGAAATCGTTTGAACTTGTTCCACCAATACTGCAACTGTTTAGTCCTAGTTTTATTTAGAACATTTCAAACTTAAAAAAAGTTAAAAGAATTATGCAATGAACACATATATCCTTCTCCCAGGTTTGCCGTTTAAAAAAACATTTTGCACTGCACGCCCCACTACCTACCACCCCGCATTGCCATACACTTTTTTTTGGGAAATCATTTGAAAGCAGATTGCAGACATCGAGAAACTTCACTGCTAAATACTTCAGCACTCATCTCCTGAGAATATGTACGTTTCCTAAATAGCTAAAATTGTGTTTCACCCCTAAACCTTAGCATTAATTCAGTAATATTATTTACTATACAGTGTATGATAAAATTTCTCCAGTTATCTTAAAATACTTTTTTTTGCCTTTGTTTATTATGTCGCTTTTAGTGTCTTAATTACTGAGCCCCTTTACACATCCCCCTCCCCAGTTCTTGACTTTTCTGTTTTTTAATAACAGAAAATTGTCATTTTTTTTCACGTGTCTAGGTCAGTGACTAATAGAATGTCCTACATTCTCAGTGTGTCTCGTTGTTTATTCATGATTAGATTCAGTTGCCATATTTTGCCAACAATACTGCGTAGGTGAAGCTGCATTTCTTACTGCATCACAAGAGGCACATAACATTGTTCTATTCTGGTAATGCTTAGTTTTATCACTGGGTAAATGAATAATAATTCCTGTTTCTCTTTGATGTGAAGGTGCCTTTCCCCATATAATTAATAACTGATCTGTAGGGTGATACCTTCAAAGACTTTAAATATCCTACATATCAGACGTCTTTCCCCCAACAGGTGTGGCAACCATTGATGATCCTTTCCTAAATCAGTTTTTACGTGTAGGGTGGTAAAATGGTAAATTTTTAAGTCTGTCGTTTCTTTCACACTTACTAATTGAGATTTTATAGCTGTTAAGGTCTTGACCTCTGATAAAAATGAATTTAAAGTTTAAATCGGAGCCGTTATATGTAGCTGTTGTATGTATGTTATATGTATATGTGTCGGTTGTCCATAATTCCTACCCTCTACCTGCCAGTTTAGATTTGTATTGTAGTATTTAACTAGTATTTCAGTGAAAAATAGGTCACTAGTGTCCGCTTTAGATTCTAGATTTACTTAAACAGTGTTTCTAACTGTAATTCTGTGTATTATATCTGTATGCTACTTAAGGATGTTTCAGTGCTTCCCCTCTCACCTAAGTCTTGGTATTTTATTTTGACAGTTCTCTTAATTATGATTACTAGATTGAATTATAAAATTTATTCATAAACTAAGGAGAACCTTAATAAGGGGGAAGTATGTGAACTTTGGGAGAGTGGAATAGACTTTTAAATAACTACACTAAATTGGACAGCTCTTTGAAAATAGAACCAATTCAGTTAAGACTAAAGTAATCACTGTTTAATTATAAAAGGAAAACAAATGATAATAAAATAGTTATTGCTTTGTAAAGCATTCACTTGAATTATACATTGAAGAAATCTAAACTCAGTCTGCTTTTACTGTGCAATGGAGCATGTTTCTAGTTTACTTTTCCTTAAGGCCAGTTGGTATTCATTGAAGGAATTCAAGCCAAATATAATATTATATCAGCCCAACGGTAGTTCAGATTAAGATGACTTTGTACATTTGCAGAATAAGAAATTTAATGTGTTTGGAGGGAAGGTTAAAAAATAATGAAGTATTATGGTAGCTCACATAGAAAAAAATGTGACAATGAATATAAATATGTTCATATATGACTGAAAAATTGTGTTCTACACTGGAGTTTGACACAACATTGTAAAATGATTATAAATCAATAAAAATTTTTTTAAAAAATGAAGTAACTTGCAGTATTAAGATGCTCTATATATCGAGAGTGAGTAAGGTTGGGAAAGTTAAACCTAGAATAAAGAGTGGTTATTGTTCTCTTTTAGAATTCACAAATCATTTGTATGACAAAAATCTAGAGGCCAATGATGTTTTATTGAAGGAGAACTTTAGAACCTGCCAGCTTTTAAAATGAGAATGACTAGCACAATACCTTTCCCAGTGGTTCTCAATAGCTTTTGTGGCTTTCATTAATTATGACAGTTAAATTTTCATTTATAAGATAATTGGTAATATCTAAACATGTGACAGTAATGACATTTCTTCTTTGTGTTTTAGGCTATCCCCATAAATATGGTCCCCAGGGGGGCTGTGCAGATCATTCAGTATTTGAAAGGATGAAGAAGTACCAGATGACTGGTGCAGAAGTAACACAGGTAAGGATTTTAATACCAGCTTTTGTTTAAGAGATAAAAATGAGCTTGGGCATATGTTCCTACATTAAAAATGTATGGTCTAGGATATATAAAAGACTTACACTGCTGTGGGGGAAACATTTATATATTTTAATGCTCAGAGACGCCAGGTAACTTTATATTAAAAACTTGATACTGAGATTTCAGTACAGATCTGCATGACTCAAAAACAAATTACATGTCCAAAATATACTCCTACATGTTTTATAATAAAGTTAAAAAAAATCCAGCCTGAACATGTATTTTGTATAAATGTGTTTGTATTCATATGAAAATTAAAGTGACCTACTTCCTCTGGTTTGCCAGGGACTTCTCCACTTTAGCATTGATTTGTGTGTCTCTGAGCAAACCAAGATGGTTCCCCTAAAAAATGACAGTACTTCTGGTATTTTAATTGTAAGTTTTTCTGCCATTGACTATTGATCTTTAATTCTTTTTTTGACCTCTTTTATTTTCGTCATAGTTGGTAGGTTTATAATTACTAAAAACACAAATTTAAAATGAAAAAATTATTTTTTTTGTAATAAAACATTTACCATGTATTTTGGACATCCTTTCTAAAAGTAGTTTCTTGAGTCACAAATGTGATTTGTCTGTTTCTTGATCTGCAAAATGACATAAATTTCAAAAGGATCTTTCAAATATAAGTGAGATTTTATTCCTGCATTTGTTGAACAATTTTCTATTGATATGTTAGAAGATCTTGATAGGTTCTGGGAATATGTGGAAATTAAGATGAAGGCTGCCCTCAAAACATTTATAATTTAATTGGAGACACAGAAAAATTAAAGGTAGTAAGAAATAGAAAAGAATTAAGCAAAGAGTGGTATTCTACACAGAAGAAGACTAGTTAACCTAGCCTTGGAAATATTTGAGGACAATAATCAAAAACTAAAAGAATAAGCAGAAGTTAAGTTGACTATGAAGAGGTAGAAAGATAGGAGGAGCAGTATATACAGAGGTCAGAAAGATAGCAAGACCAGTAAAGAATTCTTAGCTCCAGGGTGGAGTGCAAGGCTAGAGACTGGGAGACTAATTAGAAGTTGTTGCAGTTATTCAGTTGAGAAGTGATAATGGCTCATATAAGGGAGCAATGTGGATATAGAAGATGCAACTACAGATCGCTAGATATAATAGAGTTTACAGTGGCTAGATATAACGTTAATACACAAAAGTAGGTTGCGTTTTTTTATATCAACAGTAGAACACCAGAAATAAAATGTAAAGGAGGCTATCATTAATAATAGTATCAAGAATATCATGTATTGAAGAATAAATGAGCAAAAAATTATAGGACTTAAAAGGAAAATTATAGAACTATGTAAGAAATGTTACAATTGTTTTTATTATGGAGAGATATACTATATTAGTGGAACATACTACCTAATATAAAAATATTACTTTTCCTTATATTGATTTATAGATTCAGTGCAATTCCATGCATATTACAGTGCAGTTGTTCATAGCGCTTGATGGGTCTAAAATATCATAAAGAAAAGTAAAGGCCAAAAAGAAATAAGGCCCATCTGAAGGTGGTCAGTAGGAACGAGGAATCTACCCTAGAAGATACTAAGACTTATTGTAGTAATTGTGGGTGTGATAGTATCGTGAGAATGAACAAATTGACCAAAGGAATAGAACTGAGTCCTCGTGAAACTTTGTTATGTGATAGAGGTGAAATTTCAAATCAGTGAGGAAAAGTAGAGAGATCATTGAATAACTGGAGTCAGAAAAAATGTTTTATCCATTGGGGAAAAGATGGAGTTGGCTCTTCATCTCCCATTATATTTAAAACCAAACAAAATTCTAGATACAGTATTACACATCTAAAACCAATACTTTGAAACTCTTCGTAGGACAAGTGGAGATTTCCCCTTCCAGTTCTGATGGAGTAACTGGTATCCAAGTAGCCATCCTGCAAAACAAAGCAAACAAACAAACAAACAAACAAAAACAACTAGAAAACTAGGGGGAACAAAGAGAGAGGGAGAGAGGGGAACAATTGTTCTCAAATACTGGCCAATAGGCAGTGCAGGAGTGAGATCTGTGAGAGAGGAGAATTAAATATCTCCGCGATTCCCTTGACTTTTTGACTGGTGGCAAACTTTCTGAAATGGCACAATGAAGAGCATCTCAAGAAGAGTAAGAAGTACACTGCACACTTGCAGAATTGAAGAGACAGGTTAAAGTTCAGGAAGGCGGAGGTATCTGGATTTATGGACAGAGTATCTGAGAGGAGAGAGCTATACTGAAAAAAGCTCCAGATACCTGCATGGGGGTCACCTTGAGTCTTAGCCGGATTCTAAGCTGTGCTTGCATAGGGTGATATTCTGTGAGAAGACTATTGGAGAACAAAAAACTGCTGAGGAATCTGTGAACTGAAGAAGTATCAGAAATTATACCTGGTAGAGATTTCAAGCCATACTAGGAGCAGGCTAACCTCATGCTAAACTAAAGGCTACTCCAGACCTGCCCTAACTAAGTGGAAAAACCAAGCTTCAGAAAAATCAAGGTGATTTTCATGTAAATTAACTGCCTGTCAGAACATAGCTCAATAATACTTGTTAAAGGAGGACACTGAATGCAGATACTCAGCAATGTAACATTTACACTGTTTAGCATTCAAAAATCATTGCTAGATGACAAGAAGTTCAAGAAGTTGAAAAATGTGATCCACAGGCAGCACAAAAAGCTACCCAGATAGAAACAGACTAGACATGATAGCATTAGCACACAAGGAAGTTAAAACAACCATTATTATTATGTCCAAAGAATTACAAAAAGCTATGAAAACAAAGAAGAACAGAAATTATGATAAAAGAACCAAATATAATCCCCCAGTGGTGATTTATATAGTAATTAATTGACGAACAGATTCTAAATGTTACACAGAAATGTAAAGGACCTAGAATAGCCAAAACAGTTTTCCAAAAGGAGCAAAGCGAGAGGATTTATACCAGTTGGTTTTAAGACTTACTATAAAGCCATGGTAATCAAGATGGTGTCCCCTAAATTCAGGATAGACATATAGATTGTGGAACGGAATAGAGAGTGTGGTCAGCTGATTTTCGTAGAAGTCCTAAGGTAATTTAGAGGAGGAAAGAAGGGGTGAGAAGGGATAAATTGGGAGTTCGAAATTTGCCCCTCTCGGGGAGTGATGGAATTGTTAGCTATCTTGATTGTGGTGGTGGTTTCATTGGACTATACATCTATCAGAATTTATCAAGTTGTACATCTGAAATATATGTAGTTTAAGGAATCATACCACAATAAAGGTGTTAAAAAATAAAGGAGGAAAGAGTGGTCTCACAAACAGTACTGCAACAATCGGGTATCAATATTTCTAAAAAATGAACCTGGGGAGGAGGGTGTAAGCTCAGCAAAGAGCGCGTGCCTAGCATGCACAAGGTCCAGGGTTCAATCCCCAGTACCTCCATCAAAAATAAATAAATAAAACTAAATTACCTCCCCCTCCAAAAAATAAAAAATTAAAATTAAAGAAAATGAACCTGAACCGACAGTGTTTTACCTTATACAAAATTAACTCAAAATGGTTAGTAAATCTACATGCTTAAAGCTGAAGCTACTAGATAAAAGCATAGGGGATATTTTTGTGACTTTGGAATAGGCAACAATTTCTTACAGCACAAAAATACTTAACCTGTGAAAAAAATTTTATAAACTCGACTTTGTCAAAATTAAAAACTTCTTAAAAGACACAGTTAAGAAAATGTAAAAAAAAAAAAAGCCACAAACTGTGAGAATGTCAACAACACACACATCTGACAAAAGGCTTCTCTAGAATATGCAAAGAACTCATATGACTCTAAATTTTTTTTAAAAATGCACAATCCCTAATTAAAAAATGGGCAAAAGGATTTGAAAAGACATTTGACAAAAGATGTTAAAAAAATATTTTGTATTTTGAGGTAGAGAAACACTTTGAGTAAGGCATGAAATCTTTGACTATTAAAAAATTAATTTTTCACTGTATGAAAATTAAGAGTAAAAGATACCTTAAAGTGAAGACACTTATAGGTTTTAGACAGTATTCACAGTACATAAAATTGGCAATTTTTCAAGAAATAAATAGTCCTCTATTCAGAACAACTAATAAAAATCAACCTTACCTCAGAATATAAATATTAAAAAAAATATATGTCTATGTTTATATTTGTGTCTGCATTTGTGTATTTGTTTGGAGGCATTAGACAGGAAAGATGGCTGTGAAGAAATACTAGGCCAAATCTTAGGGGAAAAAAGAGGACACTGACATTTGGGGCTACCTTTTCTCTAGTTGTATCTTCTAGTTCCTAAGGAGGTAGCTAAGAGATTGAAAAACTGAATAGATGTCTCCAGATTATTGAGGCTAAAGATTAAAATACTATATAGGGCCTTCTAAGTAGGGCTTTAGGTTGGGATCTTGAATGAAGTGTTGCTCCCTAGAAGTAGGGGTAAATCAGAAGCGGTTCTTCCTCCCCTTTACCAAGATTAAAGTTTCACATCACATCTTCTTAATCTCTGATTGGATTAAGATAATCCAGGATTACTAGTGCATCAAACCTCATTGCTTGCCAGAAGTAAAAATAAATCTTCTCAAGAAAGATATCATAATCTGAAGCCTCAAATTGTATCTATGGTTTTCTGTATACATTATCTGGCACTGAGTTCCAAATTATCAGGATATGAACAAATAAGACAGTATGATGGAAGAATGAGAGGGAAAAAATTATTTACCAAAATCAGCCATTCAAGAATAAATGACACAGTATACACCCTCAAAGAGCTTACGGTCTAGCTAGAGTGTCAGACATGTAAACAACCTAAAAGTATTTGAATAATGAAATGATTAGATACAGATACAGACTTTATGATGTGTTCAAGTAGATAAAGATGAAATAAGAAATTTCAGCAGAAAATTGAAAATGAACATAAGAACCTAATGGAAATTCTAGAATTGAAGAATAAAACAACAGGAATTAAGAATTTGATGGATTTAGATCTGGATGATATGTCATAAGAAAATAGAGTAAATGGCTTAGAAAGAAAAGGATAGAAAATACAGAAAAGAGCTTAAGAGATAGAGGTGATATGTTAAGGAGGTCTAAAATACGTGTAATTGATATCTCAGAAGGAAGAAAATGAGAGTGAAATAGGGACAGATAGTGGCTGAGAATTTTCCAGATACGACAGATGATAGCAAACAACATATTCATTAAGCCCTGTAATTATCACAGGAAAAATCTTTTACAAAGAAATTAATACTTTAGCACAATATTAGAAAAGTATAAACACCAAGAGATAGACTCTTAAAAGCAACCAATAAAAAAGTCCAGTCATCTTCATAGAAGCAACAGTAAAAATGACAGCTCATTTCTCATTGGAAACAGTTGAAACCGGAAGACAATGGAATGTGCTGAAACAGTAACTGCCATCCTAGGATGATGTACTGAGTGAAAATAGATAAAAGTAAAATGAAGACAGTAACTAAGAGAACAGTCAAACATGGAGTTCAAGGGAGAAGGAAATTATAAAATGTGAGTGTAAATTTGGAATTGTGGCTTAAAATTTAATTTAATTTGAATTCTCTATTACTGTGTCATCAGATTTCACTTAAAATGGTCCTTATAGATGTCAGCAGATGTTTAAGTGCTTGGGTTCAATAGCAGAATTAATTCTTTAAACAAATACTTATTGAGTGTCTACTGTTTGCCTGCCAAATATGTTAGCTGATAGCAGTATAGAGAGAAGCAAACACAGAGATAGTTTCTTCTTTCTAAAACTCGTATTCTAGAGGTTAAAGTAATGGTGGTGGGCTGGAGACAGAAAATAAACCGATAACCACATGATAAACTGTGAAGTTGTACTATGTAAGGGACATGGGTGCATGGGTCTGTGAGGTGGTAAAATGGATGAATTGACCTTTGCTGAGTATGAAGAAAGAAATTAACTAGATCAGGAGAGGCAGCATCACCATGTGCAAAAGACTGTGGCAGGAGAGAGACTGTGTTTTGGAGGATTGGAAAGGAGGCCCGTGTAGCTGTGGCACAGAGAGTTAGAGCTGGGTAAGGCAGTGGGGTCTCTCTGTGAAGTAGCATGGAATGGAACAAAGCTGGACAGGCAAGTAGAGTCTGCGGTGCTGATTGGGTGCATTTAAAAGGTTTAGGGCTTTTTCCTTAGAGCAGCAGGAAGTGTTTGAAATGTGTTATGCAGATGGATAATATTTTGGATTTTGGCATTTTGAGAAGATTGTGGTATGAAGATTAGGTTGAAGGCCACTAGTGGATATAGATAGATAGACTCCATCGCTCTTATTGCAGTACTCTAGGTAATAAGTGATGGTGGCTTGGGCTAATGCAGTAGAGCCGGAGGTGATGGGCAGATGCCCTAAGTATTTAGGAGCTAAATTTGACAGGGCTGGGTGAAATTAGAGGTGGTGTTAGGTATTAGAGGTGAGGCAGCGTAAGATAGGTAAACTACCTTAAGACTTGCTTTATATTTACATGATTACACATTAAAAGATATTTTTTAAATCAACTGAAGTCCATAGTTTATTCAGGTTATTAAAGGGTATGTTTTGAAAGTGTTTCAGAGTGAAAGAATTGCTTGAATAAATAAATCATCTACACAGTAGAATGTTACCAGACTGAAAGTGATATTTATGAAGAAATTTTAACAGCATGAAGAAGTACCTATGGTCTCACATAATAAAGCAGAAAATGAAATTGCTTATAATGTGTCATCTTAACTATATAAAATTATAATAAGTGAAGCATGCTAATGATCAGAAATGACTTTCTTTGACATATAGACACCTCATGAAGAACATACTGTTAATGGCCCAGAACTCCTGAGGAAAAAACGTACGACTTCAGCTGAAAAAAATACTTGTCAGCTTTATATTCAGACTGATCATCTATTCTTTAAATATTACGGAACACGAGAAGCTGTGATTGCCCAGGTATTTATAATTTTGCTACTGTTTTGTTTCACATACTGTCATATTATTTCTTTATACCTATATTTTCCTCTAAAAATTAAAGTTACTGTATATCACATTTTGGAAAAATAAGGAGATGTATTTCCAATTGTGATATGATAAAATATGTAACATAAGAACACAGATTACTGAAAGACTAGTTAGGATATTTTAGTGTCATTCAAGAGAGAAATGTAAGAAAATGATCTCATGGAGATGATGATATTGGAGCTTAGCTTTGAAAAGAGGGTCATATTTTCATTTGTGGTCTTAAAGGAGGGAAAGTTAGAGGAATCCTTCCAATAAGAATATTTAATTTCTGTTCTGTATTTTCATTGTGTTGAGCACTTTCTGAGTTACGTTATTATCTGCACTTATGTCTTTTCAACCCTTATTAAAATATAAATTTTCTTGAGATACTCTTCAAAGTAGCCTTTGTTGATGGTATCCATTGAGGGTTTGATGAATGCGTTTTGAGTCCAAGGATTTGAGACTGGGAGGATGGAGGCACCAGTAGTATAAGTGGTGAACTAATTTTGACAGTAGTGATGAACTTATTTTTAGACATGTTCAGAAGCCCATGTGCATGGGAGAGGTTAGCCTTGAGCTTTCTGCATGTAATTTAAGGATATGAAAGAGATAGTTAAGGAGAGAGAATGAAAGGGAGAGAATGAAATCAGAAGGAAAAGAACTGGGAGATACAGTCCTTCTGTTGAGTAGGATGAAGAGGAGAAGCTATGAGGTAAAATATAATAGTTGAAAAGGTAGGAGGTTAAATAAGATCAGCCAAGGAACAAGCAAAGTTTCAAGACAAAATGCATAGCTAATAGTGTCGTATCACAGAGATATCAAAGAAAATGACCACAGTGTATTAACTAGATGGTAGGGATCCTTTCACAGTGTATATGTATATTGAATCATCATGGTGTACATTTTAAATATCTTACATTTTGTTTGTCATTTATGCCTCAACAATGCCAAAAAAGAGAATGATTATAAAAGTTAGTTGATTTTCAGTTATTAGAAGATTACTGATGGGCTTTAAGCACACTCTCAATAAAGTTGTGATGGTGAAAACATTGCAGACCATAAGGAATGTGCTGGCAGGAGCAGTTAGGGTTTTAAGAGATGTGAAAAACTGAAAAGAAAAAAAAAAAATGGTGGCTTAGAAATAATATGAAATGTTTGAGTGAAAGGGGAATTCTTGAGAAGTTGGTAAAAAGAAGAAAATGACCCAGTAGAGAAGCAGTATAAGATGTAAGAAAAATAAAAATTGATGGGAAACAACATTCCTTAAGGTCCAGCAAGGGTTAGGATCAGGAATATAGAAAAATTACACTTTAAGGAAGAGTTACCATTTGAGGAAGACAGCAATGGATTAAAAATAGAAAAATTTGAAAGTTAAGAGAGGGAAGTCAAGATAAACTTTCAGTAAAGTAAGACATAAGATCATCTGTGGAGAAATGTTTGAACGGCCCCCGTTGGGGTTTAGTAGACACAGTGAGAATTGGATAAGGATTGGTAGGCAAAGCTGAGGTTAGATGGAGTGAATTTATGATGGACCCTATCTGCACTGTTATGGTGTTCTTTATCAATGTTTGCCAACCTGGCTACTTTTGAAATTATTATTGTTAATGATTCTATTTGAATATCTTATGTTTATACAATTTCTTTGAAAATAGTTTTGAAAGTATATATACATATTTTCATGTAAGTGGTAGCAAGAGTGCTTTTTGTAACTGAGGATAGGAAGGTTGCTATAGAATGGTTTAGAAACCAGAGAGTTTAGCTGGGAGTCAGCTAGGTAAACAGGGGTTCTTTCTGTGTTCTGTCACCCTGTTTATCTCTTTGTACAATTTAGCAAAATCTGAATGTATGTTATTTATATTTGTATTACTTTCTTCTCTTCTTCCCCCTCTAGAATAAATCTCTAAATTTATAGGGATCTTCTCAATTTTGTTCACCACTATGCCCCCAGCACCTAAAACAGTGCCTAGTATACAGTAAGTGGTGAACAAAACTTAGAGAATGTGCACTAGTGCAGTAATGGAAAGACTAAATTCAGAATGACCGAGTGTCCTGATACTGTCAGGGAAGTATTCCCAGAAGATATTTGAGCTGAGTCTAAGGGATGAATACCATAGGCATAAGGAGCAGCATGTGAAAGGCATGGAGGTATGACGTTTTGGGATGGATCGAGGAAACAAAGTTTTATATAGCTGAGGCAAGAGTACATGTTTGTTTTGACCAGAGAAAAGTGGAGAAGTCACAGAATTTCCCTCTCAGCTGCAGTTCATTGATATTTTTCAGCCTTTCGTACAGTATATGATATAGACACTTTAAAATTTGAATTTGGTGGAATATGAATAATTCTTGATTTGGGAAATGGAAATTCACAATCTTTTTTACATTTCAACATTGCCTCTAAAAAATTCTTCTTTTTTTTTTTTTCTAAATCAATAGATATCCAGTCATGTTAAAGCGATTGATACAATTTACCAGACCACAGACTTCTCCGGAATCCGTAACATCAGTTTCATGGTGAAACGTATAAGAGTAAGGAATTTCAATAGATAAGAATATTGAAAAAGAGAAACAATAAGGACAATGTTTACAAAAAGAAAAATGCTTGCTTTTTACTTCATCTTTGTGCATTAAATAGTTCAAATTAAATTGTATTTACTCATACAGTAGATCTTTACTCTTTGATTTTACACACACACACACAGGGGACACTTGGGTTTATGATTTAAGAATGAAGTCTATAGGGCTTTACTCTGGACTGCAAAAGAAGTATGATAGAAAGTACTGTTTTCTATCTATCTGATTAACATACCAGTTAGAAAGCCTTCTCAATAACGACAGATAGAGTACTTGACATTTTTTCCCCTGGTGTTATTCCCCAGTTTCTTCAGATTTGGCTTGCAGTGTATTTCAGAGTGTGTCTCATTTGATGTTCCAGTGGAGGGAAGGATAGATACAGTCGTTAAATAAAATTGGAAGCTGGAAAAACATTTAATACTATTTCTTCTTCTTGAAATTTAATAGTACACACTGATGTATTCCAAATTTTGAGAAATCCTTTGAGAAAGAAACTCATACTTTTCTAAACTAATTTAATCTTTTTTTTGTATTAACGTCAACTGAGACTTCAAAGAACTGCAGAACACACTTTGAGAAATGCTGGTCCAGAGTCACTGATTTTTAGTTTTAATGTTATTAATTTTTAATAAGTAAATACTTAACAAAATTGAGCTGTTTCAAAAATTTTCTAAATATGTAGTCTTTCAACGCACTTTAAATGTTTTTAAGAAATTATGAATTAGATAACCTGAGTTTTAAAAATCATTATTTTGCAAAAGTACTTGCCACAGGGTTTCTTTGTATTTATGCTTCTTACATGGTTGGCTAGGTTATAACTTTAGTACATTCATGCAATATGTTTAATAAAATAGCTGAAAGTGGTCCTTACTTCTAAAAGTGGCATGATTAAATATTACATTGGATTGTTTTAAGGTGAAAGACAGTTTGTAGGTATACAATATAAGAACTATTTGTGATCAATTGCTTTCATGTATTTTGAGAGCAATATAAACTTTTAAATGAGCAAGCGACCATGATAAGTGGTGTAAGTACTGCTGTTTAGTAGACAGAGTAATAAAATGCAGAGTACGAAAAGTAGAGAACATCTGAAAAAATTTTAGTGAAGCACGTTTTTTTTGAGTAAAATAATGTGCTTTATGAAGAAATGCATGTATATAAAAGGGTAATGTGGCATTTGGTTGTTTTCAAGCCTTTAACTAAGATTAAAATTTTATATCGCATCAGTTGAAGTTTGTGACTCATTAAATAATTTGAAATTTATATTATATAAGCAAATATTTAAGTATTGGTCATCTCATTTTTAATATAGATAACTAAAATTTAGATGCAATTTTTATTTGTAGCCAATATTACAGAAGCATCAGAGAGTCTTATTTATATGTTTAGTGGGAAAAAGCCATATGTCACATGTCTGTAAGCGTGGGCTACTTGAAATATATAGTGTTCTTGTTTCTGGATTTTTTCTGTGTTAGATGAGCATAACTGATTGCTGTGGGCTAATTGTTAATGAATGAACCAGATGTTCTCAAATCTGTTCTTAGACAGTTGCCCTCAGTGGTGTTTCTGTCATCTGTGTCTAATTTAAGCTCCTTGGTTTTACTGAGGGATGTGGATCCTAAAAAGACCGATAGCTTCATTTTTATGAACTGTAATAGCCTCCCCTTAATACTCATATTTTCAGTAGACTGAGATTTGCCTTCTAAACAATGTTTACTTTCAATATATTCCTTTTTATTCTTTATCCACAGTCCTGTATATAATTCTTTGACTTACTTAGGGAAAGCCAAATTGTTCTAGGACTTCAGGGCATATGGCAGGGCTTTCTGAAAGGAAGCAGAGACTAATAAATGAAAGCTATTGTTTGGTAGAAGTTTGGTATCAGAACTGATTATTCTTCAGATTGTGAAGGAGAAGCCTGCAGCAGGAGTATAGTAGCTAAGTGTCAGAGGAAACATTCTTTAGGAACTCAGCTTGAAATAGTAAGAGAAACAAATTAGCAAAGAAAAAAAATTCTTATCCATGTTCAGGGAAAAACATTGAACTTGAAGTTAGTTTGGCTTGCTTGACTGAGGACTTTCCAGGCAAGGAGAACCAAGAATATGATTTGTCTGCTGAATTGACAGTCTTAGGTTCGGTATCTATTTTATGTTCTAATAATTAGCTGAAATAGAGGGTTTTATGTCTTTTTACTTGTCACCATATGTAGAAGATGAGCATTAAAAGAGACTGATCAGATGATTACATTTGGGAAAGTATACTTCCTTATCAGAAATTTTGAAAGCAGAACTTGTTTTTCCATCCTAATTAGTCAGTGTTCAGGAATCTGGTGAATACTTGCTCAGAAATTGAATGTATTCAATTTTATTTTTTCATTGTTTTTCTTTTCCCTGTTTTTTTTATTTATTTTTCTTTTACTGAACGGATTCAATTTTAATTTCCTGACCCTGCCTTTCTTTTTCCCTTCTTTCTTTTTGGCTTCTGTGATTAGCTCAGGGATGGAGGCAGTGGGAATCACTGTAGAAGCCGTAATTCAGGCCTGATTCCCTTGGTACCCAAGCATATTGTGCAGGCAGATGCTACTTACACTAAGACTCTGCTAACATTAATTGCTTGTTAAAAACCATTGTTTTGGGTTTTAGATCAACACAACTGCTGATGAAAAGGACCCTACAAATCCCTTCCGTTTTCCAAATATTGGTGTGGAGAAGTTTCTGGAACTGAATTCTGAGCAGAATCATGATGACTACTGTTTGGCCTATGTCTTCACAGACCGAGATTTTGATGATGGTGTCCTTGGTCTGGCTTGGGTTGGAGCACCTTCAGGTAGTTTATTTAACTATGTTTTTTGTCTTACTACTTGAAACGAAAAGCAATTCTCAGGGCTGATTGAATTTTATAAAGTATAGGAGAAAGTGACGCTTATATAATATCTTAATTTAACCAGTTTGAGGTAGGCAAGATTCATAAGCATATTGTAAATGGAAAAATAGATTAAGCAGCTTTTTGTTTGGGAATGAGTAAATGAGTACTAACAGGGAGATATCCTGACATTTGGTGTGTTCAGAGGCTGAAATAAAAAATTTTATGGGAAAAAGTGGTACTTATTTATGAAACCAAAAAGCAAAGTATCAATTCTTTTCACAAAAGTTAGTATCATTAATTCATTAGTTAATTAATTATTTTGAGGGTTGGGGGGATGGGGAGAGGTTCTTAGAGTCAAAAGGGGAAACTTGCTTCTATTCTACAGTGAGATGGAGAGAGACCCTGATCAGGAACAGCAGGTAGAAAGAAAAGCAAAGACTGCCTTTATTATTTTATTTCTAGCCTTTATTTTAACAAAAAGGAAGTATTGCCTGGAAGGAGATATGAACAGGAGGTCCCAGTAACCCTATCTCCATTTGCCTTACCGCATGGGCCCACACTCTGCTGGGGGCTCTGCCTTAGCCATGAGCTACTGCCATTGAGAAAGCTGGAACAGGATAGTTCCCTTCCCATTGCAGTGAGGTGGGGGTCTGTGATTTATATTATAATAAATTCAGTAGCCTAGTTTAGAGAAATACAAGTTTATTAACTGAGAGATGAGTAGAAAGAATCCCAGACTCCTGGAATATAAATTTTGCCATACAGAGTTTGATCAGTAATCTGTCGTCTTCTGAGCTATATATAGCAATTTCTCCTCCTTCTGACCCACCATTTCTATCTTTTTAAAAGAATTAACTTCTGCTTTATCCCACGTAAGACCTGGATAGGATAGAATAGGAATAGGTATTCCTAGTCTTAGTTTATTCTTTGATTTGTTATGCATATTTTAACATCTTAGGACTGTATTTCTGCTTTTATATTTCTTACTCTCTGGCTTTTTTTTTTTGATTTTTAAGCCAGCAATGAATATCCTCTTTACAATTTCCAGAGCTTTTGTTCTTCTGCTCCACTTTGAAGTGTACTCAATTTTGTGATGTCATTAAAGTAAAATTTTATGTCACAGACTGCATATATCATACTGCAATATGTTTGGATATTTGTCCTTTATAATAATCTTTGCTGGTTTTGTGTTACCTGCATTGTCAGCAGATTGTGCAACTCACTCTTTCCTATGATAATTTGCATGTTTTATAACTTTTATATTCTGAAATTTCTTTTCCCCTCCTTGGTTAGTTGGATAATTTTATCACAGTGTTTATAATCCCTTCTCTTTATGCATCAGTAAGTACTGTAAAGACAGAAATTCATTTGATTTTTCTTTGTATAGAACCATTACTGTAGTGGTTCTTTAAGTGTGCTCCGTGGACTAGCAGCATCAGCATTGCCTGGGAACTTGTTAGAAATGTGAATTCATGGGCCCCATTCAGGTGTACTGAATCAGAAACTCTAGGTGTGGAGCCCATCAACCTTTGTTTGAAGAAACCCTCCACTCGATTCTGATGCAAACCAAAGTTTGAAAACCACCATATTGATATTTTTTGCTCTCAAAAGGTCTATTGGGCAAATGATTGGATGATTTTAAACTAAAAAGTCTGCTATTTTTCATTTTCACCTCCAGACTGTTATTCATTAAGAATGTAATGCTCCTGAAGAAGCTTGGTCAAAATTTCCTAAATCTTTAGGTATTTATCCATCAATGCAGCCACTTTTTTTTTTAAAGTAGACTATATTTTTAGAAAAGTTTTAGATCTATAGAAAAACTGAGCAGATAGCAGAGCTGTCTCCCCCACTTTCCTATATTATTAACAGCTTACAGTAGTATGGTACCTTTGTTACAGTTAATGAACCAATATTGGTACATTATTGTTAACCAAAGTCAGTCCATAGTTCATTCAGATTTCTTTAGTTTTTACCTAAGGTCCTTTTTCTATTCCAGGTTCTCATCCAGGATACTGCAATACAATACATTTGGTTCTTGTGTCTTTAGCCTCTCCTTGTCTGATAGTTTATCAGGCATTTCTGGTTTTTCATAACCTTGATGATTTTGAGGAGTATTAGTCAGGTGTACTGTAGGATGCCCCTCTGTTTCAGCCTGTTGGGTGTTTTTCTTATGATTCGACTGGGGTTGTGGGGTTTGGAGACAGTTATTTTGTCTAGTTGTTTATAATAGCTGGACCACTTATTTTATGAAATGCTGCTTATTTTACTGAAACAGCAGTAGGCAGCGTTCTGGATTGAAAATGATGAGACACATTACCTGTATTTTTGTTATTGGGTTCTGACGCCTTCTTCCTTTACTCTATGTTAACTCCTCAACTCCAGCTCTCAGAAGCCTTTTTCCAAGAGCTTCTGGGGAGGGGCTAGGAGGGGACAGAAGAATGGGGGCATGAGTTGGAAACAGAAGGAATTTTGTTCTTTGACATTCTGCTCATCTCTTATCCATCTTAATGTTATTACTTAACCCAATGAACATATTCTCAGTTTGGCCAGGTCAGTGACCAAGTCTAGCTCTCGAATTCATCTCCAGAGGTACTCCTGAACTATTCAGTATTCCTTTGACCATTTGTGAAAAACTTTTTTTTTTTTTTGAGACATTTATTTTGGTAGAAATTGTCTCTTCTGTTTTTCTTGGTTTAGAAATTTTAGTTTGGTTTTACGTATTAGAATTTGACTGCATGCAGAACTCAGCATGAGGTTCTCAGGATAACCAGCAGCCTATTGAATTCTTAACCTGTTGTTTGAAAGTCTATAATTAAAAGGCCAGGAGAATTACACCATTAGAATATTACATTAGTAGACTACAGAGCACTTAATGTTGGCATTTTGTGCAGGTCTGGATTGTCCCTTACAGAATATTTAACATCTCTGGTACTACCCGTTATGTGTGAGTACGATTCCCTAGACATGAAAGACAGGGAAATGCCGTGAGACATTTCCTAATAACCTGTCTGGGAGTGGTATTAATGTCTGGTTCAGTACTACTGCTCAGATTAATACTGTATGGTCAACATGCTACTATTAAGTTTTAGATGTTTAGGCCTGCTCCTGTCAAAACTACATTTATGGACTCTGGTATTATATTACCCTTGTAGGTTTTATAATTTTTTTCTTTTGGTGGTGGGGGATCTGTTTTAAGTTTAGTACTGATACTCTGTGACTAGCTCTCAGACTGTCCTGTAGCTAGAAAAATGTCGTTATATTCCTTTGTTGGTTATTGAGTTATCATCCTTCAGTAATTGTTTTTGACTCAAATTCTGTCCTCATTTTTATACATTTTTGTGTTTTTAAGTGTTTACTATGTGTGTAAACTCTTCGGTTTACACGGTTAACCAATTACTGAACGTGATTTATGGCTTAGCTATAGGTATTTATATTATCAATTGAGTTTCTAGCATGTCAAAAGTAGTTGCAGTATTTAAAAATTAAGTCATAACTTATAAAATTAGATTTAGTATTTTATTTCTCCCTGTATGATTTAGTTATTCCAATGTATGTGATTAGTCTATAACAAACAATAAACTTTCCTGTATAAGCAGTAGTCATTAAAAATCAAAAGCAATTGTTTAAGACATTAAACAAGGTATGAATTACAAAGACTATATTTCGGAAGAGTACACTCAAATTTATGTATTATTTTCCCCTAAACTAGCTAGATCTTAAAAATACAGAAAAGTATATTATCAGAGTTTTTAATATATGCCATTTACTTTTTTTTAACTGATAAAGATTTGCAGTGTGGAGTCTTCTATGCTTAATTCAACTTTGACAGTACTGCATTGGACCACTTTGCATATGACACATCTTCAATAAGGCAGGATATTAATTTACTATTTATGTAAAATTATAATAGGAAGACTGTAATTATTATATCCAGAGTGCTTATTCATATCTTTTCTAGTTTCTAGAAATAGTGATATAGTCCTTGGGACTCATCTCCAAAAGTAGAGGTAGTTTAAGAAAATATATTAAATATTCATAAATCATTTGCTGTTTTCTTTCTAGTCAGTTTTCTGTGTAGAAAAGGTAGTAAGTTTTAAATGTCATAAAGCTTCTCAATCCTTTGCTGGTTAAAATCTGCACATGGCTTAGTCTTTCGATTATCTTTTCTGTGACGCACATTCTCTTTTCAGCTTCCTGTGTTGTCTCATAACAGTAATTCAAATTTATGATTTATTGCCATATACTTTCTAATATTAAAAGGAACAAGGCAGCAATTGTAGTGTCATGCCATTCTTTCAGATCTGTTTTGAATTGCTTTCTATTATATGCTTTATCAGATTATAAATGTGACATTTTTTAAAGTAGATTAATAACGTGGTTGTAACTTTGTATTACAGTGTGTGTAGAAAGCTGATTTGAAATCATTTGATCAGTTATCAGAATATCCTAACCCATTTGATTATATTTTAATTAAAAATCAAATAAAGAAACCTTTTAAGTGTGAATGTAAACCAAAGAACTTCTCACTGGAAGTCTTTAACAGAGTTATTTTAAAGACTATGGTCGTCTCAGTGCAGAGCACATAAAGACATGGATTGGCCAGCTAGTTTCTGATTTGCTGTTTTTTTTTTTCTAATTTCTTAAATTAACTGCCTTTAGATGTGAAAGCACTTTCATTTCAGTATTAAGCTCTCAGATTTGAAAACTATTAATAGGTGAATTACAAAATGATTTGATATGTATCATATAAGTAAAAATGCAGGTTTTCCTTTAGAATTTAGAAGTATTCTCAAGACACATTGAAAAACCGTAGTTCAATTTTTTGAACTTACTTTGAAAAAAAATTCAAACCTGCCAAAAAATTGCAAGAATAGTGCCGTTTACTCCTGGTGGATTCATCAGTTAACATTTTGCCTCATTTCCTCTCTCTCCCTTCCTACCTAGTCTCCTTCCTTACCTCCATTTTTTTTTTTTATCCATTTGACATAATTCTTTTCTTTTTTTAGCTTTATTAAGATATAATTGACAAATAAAATCATAAGATACGGAAGTGTACAGCATGATAATTTGATATTCTTATGCATTGTGAAAGGATTCCCCCACCAGGTTAAGTAATACATCTATCACCTTACACATTTCCCTTATTCCCTTTTTTGTGAGAATGTTTAAGTTTTATTCTCTTAGCAAATTTCATTTATGTAATACAGTGTTATCAACTAATCATCATGTGTTACACATTAGATCCTCAGACTTTATTCATCTTAAAACTGAAAGCTCGTACCTCTGTCAGCCTTTCTCTATCTCCCCCTCCCCCCAGGCCCTGCAAACCACTAATTCTTTTCTTCATTAAAAATATATCATGTGTTGCCTCTCAGGATAGTGAATCACATACTCCTGTGTTTCACTGCTGTTATTTGTAGAGGTGACTTTCTCAGAATCTCCTTGAGAATATTTTGCTCAGCTTTCATTTAACTTAAATATAAGTTTCATTTTGAAAGATGAAAAGATACAGACTTTGAACCTAGTGTAAATACTGAAATATTTAAATTTAACAGAAACTATAAGTATTTGTTTTGCTGAATTAATGGGAGCAAAAATTGGAGGATATTTTGATTATGAGGTTGAACATTTTATAAGGGCTTTGTACTCAATCCTGGGAGTTTGTGTTCCATTAAACTTTTATTTGAAATGACTTCCTAATCTTGGACCAAAGAAACTTTTTAGTATTTGATATATGCGTGTACCAATTTTATTTTGGATTCAAAATACATAGGAAATGTTTCAAGTTAATATAGCATATATTCGAAAATTATTTTGGGGGGGAATAGATGCTAATTTTAGCCACCTTTGTTCTGAATTAGGAAGCTCTGGAGGAATATGTGAAAAAAGTAAGCTCTATTCAGATGGTAAGAAGAAGTCCTTAAACACTGGAATTATTACTGTTCAGAACTATGGGTCTCATGTACCCCCCAAAGTCTCTCACATTACATTTGCTCATGAAGTTGGACATAACTTTGGATCTCCGGTAAGTGTTGCCTAATTTGTTAGATTTTTAAAAAGTTACTAATCTAATTTTATACGGTGTAGTTTTTGTTGTTGTTGCTTACAGTGAGAACAAGTACACATGAATGTTAAGTTCTTAAGTTAGAACACAGTAATGTACTTGGCCACAGTACTGGAAGAGAGAAAGATAGAATACTTGTGATTAAAGTAAGAAAATAAGCACAACAGTGCCAGGATTCTATGAAGGCAAGGAATTTTGTCATTCATTCTCTTCCATGTCTCCTGCCCCTAGAACAGTGCCTGATACATGATTCATTCATATATTTATTGAACGAGAATCACTTTCCATTATGTAAAGTACATTTTGAATGTTAGCAAATTGTGCAGTGGTTTTTTTGCTTGGTTTCTGTAAAAGCATTATTGGGGCTTACTAGATTTGTCTTTGTCTACTATGGAATGAAACTTTTAAAAAAGTCTTTCAGTATAATAGGCAAAACATTCTCTGACATAAATCTTAGCAATGTTCTCCTAGGGCAGTCTACCCAGGCAATAGAAATACGAGTGAAAATAAACAACAGGACCCAATTAAACATATAAACTTTTGCACAGCAAATGAAACCACCACTCAGAATGGCCATCATTCAAAAGTCCACAAACAATAAATGCTGAAGAAAGTGTAGCGACAAGGGAACCCTTCTACACTGTTGGTGGGAACTTAGTTTGGTGCAGCTATTTTGGAAAACAGTATGGAGATTCCTTAAAAAACTAAAAATAGACTTACCATATGATCCCAGAATCTCACTCCTGGGCATATATCCAGAAGGAACTCTAATTCAAAAAGATACATGCATTCCAATGTTCACAGCAGCACTATACACAATAGCCAAGATACGGAAGCAGCCTAAATGTCCATTGACAGACGACTGGATAAAGAAGTTGGGATATATTTATACAATGGAGTACTACTCAGCCATAAAAAAGAATAAAACAATGCCATTTGTAGCAACATGGATGGACCTGGAGAATGTTACTCCAAGTGAAGTAAGCCAGAAAGAGAAAGAAAAATACCATATGATTATCACTCATATATGGAATCTAAGAAAAGAAAAAAGAAGACACTAATGAACTCATCTACAAAACAGAAACAGACTTGAAGACATAGTAAACAATCTCATGATTACTGGGGAAGGATGGGAAGGGATAAATTTAGGAGTTCAAGATTTGCAAATGTTAACTTCTATGTATAAAAACACATACCAAACAAATTTCTTCTGTATAGCATAGGGAACTATATTCAATATCTTGTCATAACCTTTAATGAAAAAGAATATGAAAATGAATATATATATACGTGTGTGTGTGTGTGTGTGTGTGTGTGTGTGTGTGTGTGTATGTGTGTATATATATATGACTGGGATATTATGCTGTATACCAGAAATTGACACATTGTAACTGACTATACTTCAATTAAAAAAATTTCAAAGAAGACTGAAAAAAATAATAAAATCTTTTGCCCTTTATATAAAAAAAAACTTTCAGTATGAAAAATTTATTATATACACAGAAGCAGAGAAAACTATTACAACAAACTCTGATGCTCATCATCCGGGACTGGGATCAGCAAACTTTTCCTGTAAAGGGCCTACTAGTAAACATTCTAGGTTTTGTTGGGGATAACAATTGGTCCCTGTTGTGTATTTTTCTTTGTTGTTTGTTTTACAATCTTTTAAACTTGGAAAAATCATTCTTAGCTTAGGCCATGTAAAAATAAGGTGCAGGCTACAATTTGCCAACCTCTGATCCAAAGTCAGCGATCACCAAGATTTTGTTACGTCCCCTTTCTGCTTTTCTTTCTTATTCTTTGTAAGATATTAGAAACAAATGCATTCATCCTTACATATTTCAGTATGCATCTCTTAAAAAATTAGACATTTCTTCCATAACCACCACATGGTTATGATACCTGACAAAATTAGCAATTGTTTGATATCATTTATTTTATTTTTTTACCTATCTATCTATCTATCTATCTATCTATCTATCTATCTATCTATCTATCTATCTATTTATTTATAATGGATTGAACCCAGGACCTTGTGCATGCTAAGTATGTGTTCTACCACTGAGCTAGACCCACTATGCCCTGTACACCCTGTTTGGTATCATTTAATACCCAGTCCATTGTATTGATTTTCAAGGGACCTAAAGTTAATACACAGAGAAGTACAAAATACTGAAAGATATTCTGTCTTTATGATTTTGGTAGGGCTCATTAAAATAAGTTCGGGAAATTTGTATTTCAAAACTGTATATAAATTTATTTTACTTGTACCTTATCACATCATGTAAAAATGGAAATTTTTATGACTTTAGAAAAAATTGTATACTTATAGCTTAAAATTCTGAAACGCACTTACCTAATTTCCCCTCCACTTTGTAAAATGTAAGTAAGGTACTCTCTAAGTTGGAAGTCTTTTTTCTAAGCCCCAGTCAAAAATTGATAGATTATTATCAGTACTCTTGGATAAAGTATTTAAAATGTGCTTAATCTCCCTACTTTTTGACTGCTTTTGTGATCTGTTCTTAAAAGAGTAATTGAAATTTTAGAGATGGAATTTTTGGAGAACTGTTGTTCATGGTTAATTTGCATTTTCAAGGGCAGTTAAATGTCCCCTCTACTCTCCCGGTCCCCCTGATCCAGTCCTTACCAGGGGAAATTTAGGACCCTTCTAACTACTCTTCTTTCCTTTAGTCTAGGGCCTCTCAAATTTTAATGTGCTTACAAATTCCTGAGGATCTTAAAATACAGATTCCATTTCGGTGGCCCTTAGTCTAGGGTCCAAGATTCTGCATTTCTGAGACTTTCAGGTGATACTGGAGCTGCTGGTCTGTGGACCACACTTGGAGTAGAATATCTAGTCTATTCTTTTTTCACCTCCCATCTAATCTATCCTCTACCAGGTTGCCAGAGAGGTGATTTTAATACATTAAAGTTATATTACTTTTTGCTTATTGTTTAATGGATAAATTGGTTCACATTTTTTGCCTACCTTGCTATCTTTTCCTATCATACTACTTTTAATGATTCTCCCATGCTCGCTTACTCCCCATTCTTTTGTGTATGTTGTTCATGCTACTGTACATAAAGACAGTAGGTGCTTAGTAAATATTTATTAAGTAATATAATAGTGAGATCAGCCAGACCATGAATTCCTGAGCCTGTCTCCTTTGACATCTTTACTAAAATCTGTCTTTATCCCTTATGTTTATTTATCCTATCCCAAATGTTTATTGCAGACTTCTGTTAACTACTTTATAAGCTTTTTCTGGGAAGTTGTAATAAATGAGACAAGTTCCTCCCTCTCAGTATGAAGGTTTTAATATTTGTTTACTCTTACCAGATTAATCTTTGTCTAGATAAAGTTCTAATCGTTCTGTGCATGTCACATATTTCTGCAGCCTTACTTCCAATACCTGCTGGTATTGCTGATACAGTTTCTTTATCCTAGCATTTAGGGTTTTCCATAATTTGAGTTTAAGTGTATTTCCAGTGTTATCTCCCCTTCCCTGTCAAATTAAATAATTTATAGTCCTTTAAAACTTTACTTCTGTTGGGAAGCCAATTCCTTCCCATACCTGCCTATTGAAATCTTAATCCATGTTGTTACATAACATAAATTAATATGGTCCTTTTGTCAGACAGTTTGGCAATTTATATCAAGACCTTTAAATGTTTGACTTTTTAACTCAGTGTACTCTACCTCTGGGAATCCAACTAAAAGAAATAATTGGAGTAAATTTTTAAAAAATCAAAATAAAAAAGTATCCCTTGCAGTTAGACCTTCACTGATTTTTCCTTCCCTTCTAAGACCGTGGTCCCTAAAAGAGCAAGTTATCTTCCGCCTGACAGTCTAAAACAATTGTAAAATCTGTTCTAAAGTAGGACCTTCATTGTTCTTCCGATGAGAAAATTACATTTAATCAGATGACCTATAAACCTTTTTTTACTTCCTGTTTATGTAACTCTATATTCTGTTTGACAGCATGATTCTGGAACAGAGTGCACTCCAGGAGAATCTAAGAATTTAGGACAAAAAGAAAATGGCAATTACATCATGTATGCAAGAGCGACATCTGGGGACAAACTTAACAACAATAAATTCTCACTCTGTAGTATTAGAAATATAAGCCAGGTTCTTGAGAAGAAGAGAAACAACTGTTTTGTTGGTATGTATATTTTCCCTACATTTAGTATGAATATTTTTAAACATTCAGAAAACTTGAGTTGTATAGTTAATACCTTTGTACCTGCCACCTATATTTTACAGTTGTTAATACCTTAATGGATTTGCTTTATCACATATGAATCAGTCTGTCCATCCTTCAGTCCATTTTTTTCTTTTGAGGTGGGGGTTGCAATTTAAAGTGGATTGTGGATATCAGTATACTCCTAAACACTTTACGCTACATAAGTAGAGTTCAAGATTATTTATTGTTCTTTTTAAAAATTTTTTCATAAGTGAAATGTACAAATCTTAAGTTCACCATTTGATGAGATTTGACAAATGCATTTACTTTTGTAACCCAAGCACATATCAAGATACATAACAGTTCTATCATCCCAGAAGGTTCTTTGATTTCCCTTCCCCATCAATCTCTGCCCCACCCCACCCCAGGCAACCACTATTCTATTAAACCATAGATAAATTTTGCTTGTTGTATTTCATATAAATGGAATCATTCAGTTTGTACCCTTATTTGGAAGGCTGCTTTCACTCCGCATAATATTTTGAGATTCATTATTAGTATTTGTACCATTTTATTGCTGAGTAGAAGTACATTATCATGAATACATCATAGTTTGCTCATCCACTCTCCCATTGGTAAACACCTGGGCTTTTCAGGTTTGGGCCAATATGAACAAAGTTGCTATGAACTTTTTATTTGTGGCAAAATATATATAACATAAAATATATATTTAAACTAATTTCAAGTGTACAATTCAGTGGTATTAAGTACATTCACAATGTGTGCAACTATCACTGCTTTCCATTTTCAGACTTTTTAAATCACTCCAAAAAGAAATTCCGTAACCATTAAGCAGTAACTCCTATTCCCCTCTCTCCCCAGCCCCTGGTAACCTCTAATCTGTCTTGTGTCTCTGTGAATTTGGCTCTTCTAGGTACCTCATATAAATGGGATAATACAATATTTGTCCCTTTGTTTCTGGTTCACTTCACTTAGCATAATATTTTTAAGATTCATACACGTAGTAGCATGTATCCAAATGCCATTCTTTAGAAATAATGTTCCAGTATATGGATATACCACATTTTGTTGATCTATTCATCTGTTTTGCCTCTCTTGTGGCATTTAATATGTTCTGAATATTCTATTTCATACTATATTATTTTTAGGGGGGTCCTTATCCTGTTTCACAAGATTATAAATTACTTGAGGGCAAACACCCAGGCCTGCTCACCTTGCACATAAACAACACTCTCAAAGATGAGTTAAACATTAACGATAGCAAAGGATAAAGAATTGAGGAAGACTTCCAGATAAGCATGGCCTTTTGATTTTTTTAGCTGCATTTTTTTTTTTGAGGTATAATTGACAATACTATGGCCTTTTGTTTTTAATTGAAATTTATATAGAGATAATTTAGATTCACATAAGTTACAAGAAATGATAGAGATTGCATGTACCCTTCACCCAGTTCCCCCCAATGGTAACATCTTGCAGAACTGTATAGTACAATATTACAAGGAGAATTTTGACATTGATACAATCCACAGATCTTATTCACATTTCACTTTTCTGTGTGTGTTTAGTTCTTTGCAATTTTATCACGTGTAGGTTTATATACCAGTAACTACAGTCATGATAAAGAACAGTTCCATCACCACAAGAAACTCTCCATGTTGCCTTTTCATAATCACATCCACTTCACTCCTGCTGTTCCCTCACCTGCCCAACTAAATTGTTCTCCGTTTCTAAAATGTTGTCACTTCAAAAATGTTATATATATATATATATATGGAATTGTACAAGCTGTAACCTTTGGGAGTGGCTTTTTTCACGCAGCATGATTCCTTCAAAATTAATCCAAATTGTTGCCTGTGTCGCTAGTTTGTTCCTGTTTATTGCAGGTGTTATGTATGTTCCACAGTTTGTTTAACCATTCATTTATTAAAGGGTATCTGGGCTGTTTTCAATTTTTGGTTGTTAGGAATAAAGCAGCTATAGACAGGGTTTTCATGGGAATATAAGTTTTCGTTTTTCTGGGGTAAATTCCCCCAAATCCAACAGGCCCATCATTTGGTAATTGTTTTTATTTATATGAGACTACTGACCTGTTTTCCAGACTGGCTCTACTGTTTTACATTCCTACCAGCAGTGTATGAGTGATCTAATTTCTCTGTCTCCTTGTTAGCTTTTGGTTTTTTAATTATTTTTATTTTATCCATTGTGATAGGGTATCTCATTATAGTTTTAATTTGTATTTTTCTGATGACTAATAATATTGAATATCTTTTCATGTGCTTATTTGCCATTTGTATATCTTTTTTGGTGAGACATCCATGTTTCTTGGCCATTGAGGTTTTGGGTTGTTTTTTTTTTCTGTTGGGTTTTGAAAGTTCTTTATAGTCTAGATGCTAGTCATTTGTCAGATATTGGACTGCATATATTCTCTTTCTGTCTGTAGCTTATCTTTTCACTCTCTTCACAGAGCAAAAGTTAAATTTTGATGAGGTTCAAATGATCAGTTTTTACTTTTATTGATTGCCTTTTTCTTTTAAAGCCTTTTTCTTTTAAAGGGGCAGATTAAATTACATTGATGTTACCATTTTTATTGTTTTTATCAGTGGTAGTTTTTCTAAATCTTCTTAATGTAGAAGTGTTACATAGATTTTTCACTTGTAAACTGGGTTTTTACAATAAACTTTCTGAAAATGACTTTTAAAATGAGCATATTGCTTTGTAGGTATTATGGGAATACCTCTGTGTTTAAATTGTTAGCAAATAGCTGATTTCAAGTAATATTTCTATATGAGATGAAAATGAACATGTAGTAAATATTGCATGAAAGATTTTCTGACTTTTATCATTTTTCCCTTTCTCCTAAATTACATGTCACATGAATTATAAAATGATTATTACTAGACTTGAGAAAGCCCATCATTATTTACTTAGTGTATATGTGCATGTGCATGTTTCTAGTTTTAGAGAACAAAGGAGATGGTTTGGAACAAAAGAGGGATGAAGCTTCAGTTACCACTAAAATCTGCTTTAATATTTGATAAGATTGAACTTTATTAATATAAAGCTAGCTGTTCTAGAATATTTTTCATTCAGGTGTGCCTGGTTTGGGCTTCCTGCTTTGAGATAGGTTCTCTTCTGCTTACTCAGTTCTCAGTTTGAAGCCTGTGCTACAGCTGTTTTGCACATTGATTTGGTGTAGCAGAAAGAAAAGATACACCAGATTTTAGATCTAGGGGGCCTGGGTTTGTGTTTTGCTCATACTAGGTAGGGCATATGGTTTCCAGCAAGTCGCAAAATCTCTGAAAGTTAGTTTTCTTTTCTATAAAATGAAGACATCTGATTCTTATCATTGCCCTGCAGATGCTAGCATTTGTGATTTTATGTTCTTACTAAGAGCATAAAATTCCTGTTCCAATTTTAAACTTCACTGACAAAATCAAAGAACTCAAAAAAAAAAGAGCCTAAAAATCTTTATGAAATTATTCACTATGCTTATTAGTCCAGACAGTCTAACCTTAATGAGCTAAGATTTGACCTGATATTGTTAGACTGCAGAAATACAAAACGTATAAATAATACATGGTTCTTCCCTTAAGGAGCTTGGTCTAGCTGAGGAGCAAAACTAAAATATATTAAAAAAAAATTACTTATTGACTGGGATACAGTCAGCCAAATAGAATGTGGGAAATTCCGTAGGACGAAATGACCCAATTTCTTTAGCAAATAAGTAGTGTAAAAATTAAAAGAGAGGAGGGAATCTGTTATATATTAAAAGAATTTAAGATACATGTCAGCAAAAAGCAACCATGGGAAGAGAGGTTGGGGGAAGCTTGTGCGGAACTTGGTTCAAATAAACCAATTGTAAGGAAAGCAATGAGGAAAATTGAAAATGGATTGGCTATTAGATACTATTTTGCATATTATTAATTTTTTGAATGTAGTAATGGTATTATGGTTATATTTAAAAAGAACTCCTTATCTCTTAGATTCATCCTGAAATATTTGTAAGAACACATGAATATAGTAGATGAAGTTGTTTACAGCACATTGTTGATAATTGTTAAAGCTAAGTGATTGGTACTTGGGAGCTCACTGTACTTACTCTTTTATTACTTCTATATATATTTGGAATTTTCTAACAGAAGAGGTTTAATTTTTTTCTGCCTGCTGAAGCACTAACTTACTTTGTATTTATGTACTATAAATAGTGCAGTCATTGTTCAATAAAGCACAGTGTGGCATGGCCTAAATAGAATGCTGCCACCTCTAGAAGGGATCTTAGCAAGGACCATCAGGTCAAATTTCCTCACTGTACAGATTAAGAAACTAAGGCCCCCACAAAAAGGAAAGTGACTTTCCTAAGGCCACATTGCTTGTTAGTGACCGAGCCACTGTTAGATCTCCAGTTTCCAGATTCCAAGTTTGTTCTGCTTTTCTTAGATTCTTCAAAGTTTTCCTTTCTCCTTTTGTTTGAAGCACTAAAGAGTTTATGAATTTTAAATAAAATTAATGTTGCGTACAGTGCTTACTTTGTCTTGTTTATTTTCTTCAGAATCTGGCCAACCCATTTGTGGAAATGGAATGGTAGAGCAAGGTGAGGAATGTGATTGTGGCTACAGTGACCAGTGTAAAGATGAGTGCTGCTATGATGCAAACCAACCTGAGGGGAAGAAATGCAAGCTGAGACCTGGAAAGCAGTGCAGGTACCTTGCTAATCCCAGCGATGTTACTGTTCTTTCCATCTGAAGGCAGTTATGACAAACTTAAAACTGAGATTAAGAGATGCATATGGTTTTGGAACTTTGTTTTTGTTTGTTGTTGTTTTATTTTTCTGGAGGAGCATGATTTAGTGCACTGATATTGGCAGATTGAAGTACTTGTAATTGTGCATTGGGTATTAAAAAAGGACATGCAAAGGACACTGAATAAAATACATGTTATTTAATTCCTAACTTAAAAAAATGTGACTTTAGTTCATATTTTTAGAACCTTAAGTTTAAATATTTAGGTAAGGTGGATTCTATACACTCTTGTAACTTAGTGTCATATAATTATTTCACTTGTCAAATTATTTTGGTAGTGATAGATAAAAGCACTAGAATATTGTTTGTCCAGTACTTTTAAAATACGTGTTCTGTGTATCCGAGTTTGATTTTAGCATATAAATATGAGAAATTGATAAATTGACCAATGTATGGTGTATCTATGAAAAACAGTGATAACTTGCCTCATATTTAATCCATTTTCCATTATAGCCTTTTACTAAAGGCAAATAGAATAAGAATACTGAGTATAGTATGCCTTTATTATTAAAACAAGATACTTAATCACTTTCTGCACTTATTAGGACGTTGAAATTTAGTAGCCTCTTATTCCAGTATTTGAAGTTGTATAATAGTAGCATACTTACCATTTAAAAGATGAGATTTATGATATAAAAATTAGGACCGTATCTATATATATAGGAAATATCCCAGCAGTTTTCCTTAATCACCTAAATGTTTTTCTAGTCCAAGTCAAGGTCCCTGTTGTACAGCACAGTGTGCATTCAAGTCAAAAACTGAGAAGTGTCGGGATGATTCAGACTGTGCAAAAGAAGGAATGTGTAATGGCAATACAGCTCTCTGCCCAGCGTCTGATCCTAAACCAAACTTTACGGACTGTAATAGACATACACAAGTGTGCATTAATGGGGTAAGCATTTAATTTCATACGTTTTTAAATTAGTTTTATGAAACCTGCTTTTTCAGAATCATAATTGTTGACACTTAAAACTACATGGTAAAAGTAATTAATCTTGGTTCCTGTTTCAATGATATCCCTGTCTGTTTCCTCACAAAGCCGTGAATGCACTGCATGGCTGAAGTGCCTGGTGGCATTCCGTTAGTTGTTGACTTGTCTTTCATCTTTCTACTGCTTGTGTTTGGTGTTCTCTGGAGAAATACAGTTCTATAACTAGGCATGTGACTTCGTACTGCTTTTAAGTTTTATAAGTTAATATTTAACAGCCTAAATAGAAGAACATTCCCTCTGAATGTGAAGTCTTTAAGACTTTCTTGGCTAAATAATCACTTTCTTCTACATGAGGAAAATTTCGTTTTTCGCTTCTTAGAAAGAAGCCATAATAACCAGCATACATAAAGTTGATGCTTATCTAATCTCTTCCTCCATTTTTGTTTTGTTTAGATTTTTAAGTTACCATTTCTTTGAAGACTTACTATCTTATTTGCGCTTACTTTTTCAGGTATATTTATATGGTCCATTTCTGATACTAATCTATGCTTTTTTCCCCCAACATGTGTTTCTACTTAATTATTTTAGCGTTGGAGGCTTATATCTGTCTATTACTGTGAACAAGAGGTGGGATGTATACGGATTAAGTAATTTGTCCTTTGTTTTTCTCCCAGCAATGTGCAGGTTCTATCTGTGAGAAATACGGCTTGGAGGAGTGTACCTGTGCCAGTTCTGATGGCAAGGATGATAAGGAGCTATGCCATGTCTGCTGCATGAAGAAGAGTAAGACTTTTAAAACACAAGAGTATAAGATCTGTTTCAAAAACCTTATTTTCTCTTAAAGTTTAAGTGTTAATCTTTGGTAAACAGTTGGGACAGATAATTTCCAGCAAAACTGTTCCTCTTGAGAAATTTTTAAATGTAGCATTGTATTGTGTTTCTAGTATTATGGTCCCTACAGTGTTTTTAAAATGATAAACTAGACAAAAACCTGCCAGTGTTGTGGCAATAATTAACATAAACCCTGTTAAAAGGTGTTAAAGCCATTGTAGGCACTACATCAGGAGTTGCTGTTGTTTGTTTATATTGTAATGTTCAAGGTGAATTACCAGTGGTGTTACCCAGCCTAACTAATCGAAGTCTATATAAACATCACGGTGATGATTTTAGGCATAACCCCCAACGCCCTTTTCTTCCCAACTACCCCGATGAGAAATCTGGTCTTCAGCTTATGTTTGGCACTTCTTTTCCAGTGGAGCCATCAACTTGTGCCAGTACAGGGTCTGTGCAGTGGAACATGTACTTCCTTGGTCGAACCATCACCCTGCAACCTGGATCCCCATGCAACGATTTTAGAGGCTACTGTGATGTTTTCATGCGGTGCAGATTAGTAGATGCCGATGGTCCTCTAGCTAGGCTTAAAAAAGCAATTTTCAGTCCAGAGCTCTATGAAAACATTGCTGAATGGATTGTGGTAAGTGTAATTTTTATTTATAAAGAAACTTGATCTTAAAATGATTTGATCATCATTTTACTTGGTCAGAGGTCACCAATGTTGTGAGGAAGTCACTTCTTTCCTGTTTATACTGAAAGTAGTTAACCCTTGAACAATGTGAGTTTGAACTGCATGGGTCCACTGATACACAGATATTTTTCAGTAGTAAATTCTAGTGTAGTACACAGTCCGTGGTTGTTCAAATCTGCAGATGCGGAGGAACTGTGGATATCGAGGGCCAACTATGAGTTATATGTGGATTAACTGCCCCCCCATGTTGTTCAAGGGTAAAGTGTGTTTTATCTGAAGAATGATTTTTAAAGTCAAATATCCCTGGGTATTGTTTTCTTCTGAAGTGATCAGGATCTCCACATGTGTGTCATTCATAAATTTGGTTGGTAGGTGATGGAAGTCATTCCATTTCACTCTGCTCCCTGGTAATGTCCTGGATGGGTTACTTCCTCCTTTGGTCCATATGATTAGAGCATTGCCAGGAGACTTTTTCCTGAGGTTGTTTTGGAAAGCCCTGCTTGCTTTTTATATTTCCCCCTTGTCTCAGTATGACAGATACCCTGCTGTGGGTTCTACTTTGCCGAACAGAAGAGGTAAAAGAGAAATGGATGATTTTCTGAAGGTTTTTTCTGATGTTTCAGTATAATTTCTGGGTCTTCATCTTGTCCGTGATAGGAAACGTTGAACAGGGTGATATCAGATACAGAGTCTTTTGCAGATTTATTAATGATTATGGATGTTCATCGAACATAAATCTATTGAACTATATAACTTTTCAGCCCACATTTTCCCCAGTTGTACAGATGTTGAATTACCTGAAATTTTTGAAGAAGATTGCTGAGAGTTAATTGTCTTAAGTCATTTAAATATTTATAAGTATTTAAATATTTATTTAATATAAAATTTAAATCATGAAAAATATCAGTAGGAAATGTGCAAGTGATGTGTTTGAGAAGGTGCTGTACGTGAACTGAGTAAGTTTGCTTTGGAAATTGACTTAGAACTCAGCTCCTCCTCCTCCCCTGCTCCCAAATTATTTTTCACATATTTTGTATGTGTTCAGGACTGAGGATACCTTGAAAGCACACACAAAAATAGTCATCTGTGTGGGTTGGCAGCCCTTTTTGGTACTGTTGTAGTAAAAATTTACCGTAAAACTTCTGGAATTATCTCTAGCATTAAAACGGTGTTTATTACACATAAAGAAGAATAATACTTTGTATGTTAAAATGTGATTTTTAGATATGTAATGACTGTGTAGTGGGAGAATTATTGAAGTTGGATTTAGGAGACCTAGGTTTTAAACCAAATAATTGGACAAAAATGTGGTACGTTACTCATTTTTGTACTCCTATGCTTGGTGTATGATGTATTATAAAAAAAATACCTGTTAAGCTAAAGGTGCCTCTGGCACTATGGTAAAGTAGAAGGAATACAGGCTTGGAATCACATAAGGATTCAGATCATCCTTCTGACATTGACAGTTCTCTGACTTCAAGCAGTTTATGTTTTTCGGTCCCTTTACTTCCCTGTTTCAGCTCAGATCCAGTTCTTATTTTCTTTTTTCTGGTTATCTCTAATAAGAAGAAGTTGAAAACTGATATACTTATCTAGTGTGAAAGACAGTGTGTTCAAAGAAAAAAAGTCTGATAGTGGGGATCTCAGACTTATGTTCTGCTGAATGTATGTTGTGCCAGATAGCTTAAGTTTTCTATCTAGTAAATCGTACCATCTAAAAATTATATTTTTTCACTTTCCTTCTTTATCTCTAATTTTGACTCATTTTATTTAGAGTTTCAAAAGCTTATTTATTCCTATCTTCAAAATATTTAATAGAAATGATCTTTTTTAAAGTATTTTTAAACTATTTTTTTGTATTTTAGATTTGAGGATTTAATGAAATGCTTCTTAACAGTGAATTTGAGCAATATGAAGTCTTTTTGTATGCTCTGAAACGTTTAGGTTTGTGCAAGTTTGCCTTAAGTGAGTGTAGAATGGTGTAGAATGCTGTTACTTTATATCAGTGTTGACATTCATGTGCCACTCTTCCTAATAGCATGGTCTCTAATGCCTGAACACTACCGCTAGTCTGTGGCTGCATTTGTGGGTATTAACCAGGTCAAAGAGTAAGATAACCAGCATCTACTTCCTTATAAATCATTTGTCTCATTTGTGTTACTTGCAAGGTTTGCTTGCATAGCAGAGTTAATTTTGTTACATTATATTTGTTACATTAAATTTGTTATGTTACGTCTGTCCTAGTTAGTAATGTAGGTTATTAGTATGCTCTGATGTGGGAAGCTCTGAAAGGGACAAGAGGTTAGTTTCACTGACTTCCCTTTCCAGTGGTACCCGGTAGCTTTTTTGTCTCCTTTTGGTAGTGCACTATGGCATCTTTTTTCCTCATGGAGCGTAGAGTGGGGAAACCTCAACAGTTTAATACTTCAGGGCCTGAGTTACTGACTGCTTCTGATACTGTGGAAGTGACATGATAAAAAGATTTTTCCTTTTTTTTTTTTTCCTGGGGAAAAGTTGTTTTTGACAATAATGTTTGATGTAGGCTGAGTGCCTCCTTTGTGTCTGGCCAGGAGATAATGATAGACATCCTTTGCATTTATCAAGGAGTCACCTAGTTCTTGAAAAGTTTGAAAGCGTTCACCAGTAAATCTGTTTAGACTATCATTTTCTGTCACCTTTTCTTTAAATGAGTGTCAGGACATTAGTAATTCTTTTTCATTTTTCATAGTTATTGATGTGTTCACATTTTCTGCATCTTTTATTTAGGTTTGACATAGAAAACCGTCTTTGACCTTGATTTTTTTCAAATTTATCATTGTATTTCCCCCACACTTTAAAATAATTGCCTGTTTATTGCTTTTTTTCTTTTTTGTTCAGATTTAGCAGGAGTTTATATGAAATTCAAATTCTGTTACCCATAATAATTTATGAAACATGACCACACCCATTCAGTTACATATTGTCTGTGTCTGCTTTTACCCTTTGAGCAGGTGCAACAGAGACTGTATGGCCCCACAAAGCCTGAAATATTTGTCTGGCTTTTGAAAGGAAATGTTTGCCAGCCCCTAATCCAGAGCAGTGGACCCCAGAGTGTGGTTCCCTGACCAGCAGCATCAGCATCACCTGGGAACTTGATAAAAATGCAAATTATCAGACCCCATCTAGACCCACTGAGTCAGTAGGTGACGGTGCATGTTAAAGTTTGGGAACCGTTTTTGTAGTCTCTGCAATGTACTGGCTCCTTCTCAAAAGACTTGTAACAGAAATTTTCTACTTTGTCATCCTGCTATGTTGAAAACGGAAGGTGGTTGTGGATCTCTAGGGTCCTTTGTTGCCTCATAGAAGAGGCCACATAGCTATCACTAATGAGCCTTTAACAAGGATGCAGTATTGTCACAGGGCTTGGCATATGGTAAGGAGTCAGTGTGCATTTGCTAGATGAATGGAAGCAGATTTCTTACATGTCATAATTTATAAAAATCATACATATTACCCTAACTTTGAAGTTGTAATGTTTTCAGGTTTCTCTCAGTGGTATTTTATTCTGTTTGCCCAGGCTGAGTTTAAAGGAACAAGATTAGTAGCCAGTTGCTTTCTGCTTGGCAAATTGGTATGAGGGGTGGCATGTGGGGTGCTGAAGGACAGAACATTTAGTCAAAGTCCGGACAGTGGTATCTTCTGAAGGATAGGAGGAGGCTTTCTGCCCTTGCAGGATGGCATAATCGGTATCACGACAAGGAACTGTGGGCCTCACGTGGTCTTGTGACCCATAAGAAGCCTAGAGTGTGTTTGCTCAGAGAGTTGCTAATACTGGAACATTCACTGAAAGGATTATATGGTTGACTTTTTTCTGGAGATCTTAAAAACAGCAAAGATTACCTTACGTCTGAAGAGACTTGAGTGAATTTCTTGCCCCTTCCCCCAACAGTTTTTTGGTTGATACCTGGTTTATTGTTTCATTATCCAGTAGATCCTTTTTGTTTATTTAGATTATTAAATTAAAAAGAAAACTATTATAATAGTACATACTAAATTAGACTGGTAGATTTTGACCTTTTAGTTTGTTATTTTTGCTCCTTTTTTCTCCTTTATGTTCTTTTGGCCTTATAAGTGGATATATTGAACATCATCTGTCTCTTCTTTATGTAGAATTATTTCCTCAGACTTGATTCAGTGCTTGTTAGCTTCTAGGCTTTTTCTTGAACTTTTGGATGTCTTCTCTTTGTTTCTTAAGTTTCACTTAACACCCTTGTACCTATGAAAGACAAGAGCTTGGTGCATAATTTACACTCATTAAATGTTTGTTGAATGAATGACAGCTCTTGCTTTCTTCAGAGTCTAACCAATGGACAAATTGTGATCTTTTGAGATGAAACACATATTTTTTATTTATTAGCCTGGTTGGTAATCTTTTACCGGATTTTATAGTATGTGTAAAAGAGAAAACATGTGATTTAGCATTAACCACTCTCTGATAATTCTCTTTTAAAGGGAGCATTAGAAAAATCCTTTGTACCAAAGGTGGTACACTCTCAAATGTACTATTGTTTTATTTAGTTTTTTCTTGCTGTCCTCGGTCCGCTGTGATATTCTTCTGAAAAACTACTATCATTGTCATTAAAATATCTCAAACTTTGGGCTTTTGAGATATGTAGTTACCTGGAAAATTCTGGAGGAAAGCCAGGAACTCTGCTAAAAGGGACTGGAAATTCTCAAGGTGCTGGGTGCCACATTTTGGTAAATGTCTGTTGATCTAAACTGGGACTTGATCCTTCTGACCTTTGTTTTCTACAAGTTTATAACCATTATTAAATCCAGGCTTCCTCTCTCCAGTCTGTGTCTTCTATGCTAGACTAGTTGCATCTCTATTTAAGACTGGATAGGTACTGAAAAACCAGTATTAGAAGAGGTATCAGAACTACTGTGTTTTATGTTCTCTGTTGTAAGAGCCTTTTTGCGCTATTTGTATGTGTGGGCAGTCTAGACATAATAAATAAACTGGTAGAAGTGTTTTGAAAAGTCAGTATTTGAAGTAACAACTCACAAATAATAACTAACCCAGCAGGTTCTTTTCTGTAGGGTAGGTACTGAGTTTGTAGAATATAACTTCAAAAAGCTTGCATCCAGTTTGGGATGGAGTGGAGAAGCGCACAGAAACCTATTTTCAGTTCTGCATGGTGATTTCACAGAAAATAGGTGGACCTGTTTGGGGAAGGCCTCATTAAGGAGGCGATGCCAAAGTCAGTTCTTAAGTACTAATAGAAGTAGAGAGTACAGGTGGGTGTTTTATAAAGAGGGAGCACCTGAAAAAAATCACTGAAGTATGAATTACTTTAAATAAAAATTTTTGTTCTTTTTCCCTTTTGAAAGGGTGATTATCTTTTTTTTTTAATTGACAAAGTAAACCTTCATTTTACTCTGGAGCCCAATCTTCTCAAGATGAGCTTCTTGAATATTCTTTAGAAACTGTATTTTTATTAAAAAAATAATACTTTCTAAAAAGTAGTGGAATCATATATACACTGTGCTGCAGCCCGTTGTGTGCTCAGGTTTTGTTTTTTTTCCTCCCACTTAGTGATTTATCTTGGAGATCTTTGGTGGAAAGCTTTTGAAGAAGGGTTATACATAGAAGAGTGACATAGTTTCATATTTTAAGTACCTGTTAAACTGATGGCTGTGTGGATGATTTTGAGCAGGGAAGACTGGAAGGAAGGGTGTCAGAATACAATGACATCAGGGACAGAAGTGCATCTCCTGTAACTGAACTAGCCCATCTGCCTGAAGGTAATAGGAGGACCCTCCTCCCTTTGTGCTGATGGCTCGGATCACCTTAGAAGTGACACCGCCTCTCCAGAGGGTATTTGGAAATATACAGTAGCTGTCAGAGTAACTGAGGGGCTCTGCTGGCGTTTGATGGATGCGGGCTGTGTATGCCAAACTTCCTGCATTGCTCACATGGTCCTGTGCCACAGTGCCAGCATGTCCTCACTGAGTAAGAAGTCCTCATCTGCACCCTAGTCACGGGCACGCTTGTTTAAAGTGCAGTTGCCTGGGCCCTCCACCAGAACAACTGAATTGGAATTTCTGGGATTGGGCCTGAGAATGTCTGTTTTAATAAGCATACCAGATCATTCTTAGATGTACTCAGAGACGGGAACCATTCCTTTGCCATGTGAGGGCTGATTATTTGAGCAGCTCTTCCTAGTCACAGGACTCTCTCTCCACAACCAGCCAGATGTTTACAGCTTCCCCCTAAACTCTCAGTAGGATAAAGAGGTAGAACTAAAGAGCTAGTGTTGAGTGGTATCCATTTAGGTACAGTTTCCCAAACTGATATGCTGTATGTGGGTATAAAATGGGGGTTGACAGACTATGGCTTGTGGCTCAGATCCGTTCTGCTCCCTGTTTTTGTAAGTTATATTTACTGGAACACAGCCACACTTTATTGTGTATTATCTTTGACTGCTTTTGTACTGCAGCGGCAGGAATGAGTAGTTATGACAGGGACCGTATGGTCCACAAAACCTAAAGTATTTACTGTTTTGGTTCTTCATAGAAGAAGTTTGCTGATCTTTGGTGGAGACCAGTAGCTCTTAGTCTTGGATGCATAATGGAATCATCTGGGTAGCTTGAACCAAGTTGTGGATGTCAGGATCTCACTTCTGCTCTGTTGCGGTCTGGGATGTAGTCCAGGTGTCTGAGTTGTAAAAGCTTACCAGGTGATTCTAATGTGCAGCCAAGGTTGAGAACCGCTGGTATAGGGCAGGAAGAGTGCTTGTAGCAGTACAAGCTGGTGATGTTGGTCCTTAATGTATTTTACTATGTCAGAGTGTTAGAGATCCAGACAGGAAAGGTAGAGGAAGGCCAGACTTCATTAAATGTCACATTTAAAAGGCCTCTGGATGCTTAGACTAGGACCAAAGCTGTGCATATAGTTCTGCATGTGACGGTAGGCAGAAATGAAAGGAGAAATCAACTGACGCTCTAGTTGACAGACTGAGGGCAGGACTTACACCCTGCCTTTTGATGAATAGTGGGGCCAATATCTGAGGATGAATAAAACAGAAGAAACAATAGGAGCTTATGGAAAATTTATATAACAAGGGAATATTATTCTAAAAACTCACAGGGAGGGGCAGTGCTCTGAATATTATTTTCTACAGAAACCAAAAGAAAATTTTAGAAAACTATCTGGCAATCTCAGCAGGATACAAGAAATGGCTTCTGAAAAGTAGATTGTAAAGTTGTGGTATGCAAGCCAGATTTGGCTCTGCAAACATGTCTTGTATGGTCTGCCTATTGGTTTTAGAAATTTTGAATGAGTTGCTAGCATTTAAAAACTGATTTCACATAAAAATTCAGATTTGTAGCTTCTCCTTTTAAAAGATCAAATCTTTCAGCCGTAAGGCTAAATGAATCACATTACCCCTTATCTTCTCCTTTCTTGAACAATTCACTCCTAAAGGCATTAGGTGGGGCAAGGCAAGGCACCCATGCCCAGTAAGGGGAGCTGTACTGGCACAGGGAAGGGTGCCCTGTGTACCCTGTGGAGGGGTGACTAGCTTGGGATGTCAGAGTACAAGTATTGTGAGGAGTGTGTCTACATAGGAGGGGCAGTTCTACAAGGAACCAGGGCTCCTTTGAGAAATGGCTGATTCCGAGGCTGGGGCAGGGATGGAACAAGATGAACCTGGAACTTCTTGTGTCTGAAAGAAAGTGCTCAAAGAATGGTGGGGACATGCCCCAAGGACACAGTACTGATAGTGATGGATTATAACCCACTGAGGAACATCGGAAACCATGAAGGAATAAATAAATGAATAAATTGAAATTTAGAGGAAGACCTGGATATTTACATAGTTTTTGATTATGTTCCTATAGAATACACATTGACTACAAATGAGAAGAGTATCTTTCTGGTAAAGTTTCACAGATAACACCTTGATCAAGTGATCAAGTTAACATCATCAGTAATGAGATCAAAGTCACATGTCATCTGGTAGGATGCAATAAGAACACAGCATCACTTCTGAGATATTCTTACCCAAGATGTATGACCTGAATGTAATAATAAAGACACATCTGAGAAACCCAGACTAAGGGACATTCCAATGTAAAATAACTAACCTATAATCTTTCAAAGTGTCAAGGTTTTTATAAGCTAAAGAAACACTGTGCAACATTTCCAGATTGCAGGAGACTAAGGAAACATGGCTGCTAAATGGAACACACAATTCTGAATTGGGGGTATTGGGACAAATGGCAAAACTTGAATGAGGTCTGCGATTAAATGGTAGTAATGTATTGGTGCTAATTTCCTGATTATGATAATAGTGCTGTGATTATCTAGGAAAACACCCGTCGGTTGTAGGAACTATATGCCTGAAATGTTTGGGTGTAAACAGGACATCATGCTAGTAACTTACTCTAAGATGGTTCCAGATTTTAAAAACCTTCTTTGTACCGTACTTGAACTTTTTTTATAAGTCTGAGATTCTTTCAGAATTAAACAAATGAAAGAAACATATGTATATTACATATATATGAAAGGCTTTATGCACACATGGAAAAAGTGGCTTGGGGTATTCTGCCACAGTGTTCACTTTTATTTTAGTTTATATTTCTTTACACTGTTACTGCTTTATTAAAAAAAACAGTACAGAAGTAGTATGCTGTTTGTTTTAAAGCCTCAGATCATAGAACATCTTAAATGGGAGTTTAATTGCCAGTAATAGCAATAATTGTGTGTGTATTACAACAGTCTGTGTAGGCCAATATGAAGGTTCATAGTTTTCAACTTGTTACTGTTTTGTATGATGTTATACATGCTATCCTAAAACAAAATTTGAATGTTTTGAATAATAAAACAAGCTTAGAATTTATTATGAATGAAAACAGTAATTTTTCTGTAAATAAGATTATGACAATAATTTTTGAGGTTTTTTTGTTTAGCTAATTGATTTATTTAATATGATTTAAGTTGGAAGTGAAATTTTTAGTACCTTCTTAGAGGTAAACTTTGCCTGCTTCTAGAATGTGTATATCCTTCCAGTTTTCATATTAAAAAAGACAGTTAACTTTTAAATAAGTGAATATATAATAGATATTTTATATATAAATATAATAAAAACTAAGACATGTAAAAATCATTTAATAACAGTAGTCTGGGTCTAAAATTCCAAATGAGATAGAGAAACAGGAAGAGGGAACCTAAAAAAGATAGAATTCAATGTCAACTTTAAGAATTAGAAAAAAATATAGATTTAAAGAATATTTTAAAAATCTATCTAGTAGTAGAATTTAAATCAAGTTATATACCTTCTTAGTCACTGGAGAATATAAAAAGCAAACAAATTCTGTAAGAGTAATAGACAAAAGAAAAGAAGGAAATATTTAAATCAAAAAATATGTAATAACATGGGAAAATACAATATAAACTATATGCAGAACGACCATAGTTTTGCACTTGTGTTTATCTGTATATATAACAAACACAGTTATATAGAAAAGAGACTGAAATGAAAATAAGAGTTAGTGGTTTCCTCTAGGAAGTGAAATTATGGGTAATTTTTGTTTTCTCCTTTGTTCTTTTTTTAATATTTAAAGAAATTAATATATATGTACTTTTATCTCTGTGCAAGTCCCAACCAACAAATGTTCTTTAAAAATTAAAATGTAATATATTATATTGTATATTTTATATTATATAAAATATCTTAAAATATTTTACAGTTTTTTCAGTGGAAAATCTGTTTATTTCTAGGCTTATTGGTGGGCAGTATTACTGATGGGAATCGCCCTGATCATGTTAATGGCTGGTTTTATTAAGATATGCAGTGTTCATACTCCAAGTAGTAATCCAAAGTTGCCTCCTCCTAAACCTCTTCCAGGTAAGACCACTTGAGCGAGGTACGTGGTTTTGTATCTCAGGACCATTCAGCAAGTAGAGCTGAATTATAAATGAGTCTTCACTAACTGATTTATAGTACTTTCTCCTTGAGAATGGGGTTACTGGATGAATTATTTGGTTGATTTTTAAGTGTGTTTTTAAAATCAACGCCATCTAGCTAATAGCTGCCAATTTAATGCTAATATATATATATATATATATTTTAATATCCTACAATCTTCCCTGTTTGCTTTTATTATGATAGGCTACTTTTAAATGATTGGTCTTTCTGTTCTAGTAGTTATGCTTCTGGCTTCTGTTACTGTTGTTAATGTTCATGCTTTTGAAATATTTTCTGGCACATAAGCTCCTTTTCCCTAGGGATGATGCTTTTGGGGAAATTTTAGGATAGAGGCTTCAGTCACCAAACAGTAGTTACTCTCCATCTCTGAAAACCACTCCTCAGGTTTTGTCTCCACCCTTTACCTGTCAGGAGACGGGCTAGGAGGAGACCCTCTTTAGTTGAGCTCCAGGGATTTAGAGAAGGGTAAGGAAGTGACTGCTCCGGATTATTTAGGCCCTACCTATTTCTCCCTCCCCCTCCCCACTGTGTGGCTTCCACCCTGCCCTCAGGACACCTGGACTGGAGGTGTGTAGGTGTGTTCACTGTAGGTGTGGGGCAGACACTGTCCCAAGGCCATGGCGGAGGAGAGCCTGAGCTGCACAGCAGCAGTTCCCTCTTGCACACACGCAGTGCTCACCGAAGGCTCTTGCTTCAGGCTAAGTCCACCACCCCACACAGAAGAGTTTAAAACTAGGGGTTCCTTATACTTCTCTCCATTCTCCCTCAGCGCTTCCCTTGCATCTACCTGTCTTGAGGCAAGAGAGCTCAGTAGTCATGCTGGGACTGCACCTTGGTGGGAATCAGAGGAAATTTGATTTTGATGTTACTGCTTTCCATAAATTTACGTTGGCACTCTGGTACTTATGTCAGTTTCTTAGGAATTTCCAGGGGCCGCTTGACACTTTTTAGATATATATAATGGTCTCATTCAGTGAAGCAGTTCTTTTAATTTCACTTTAAGTAAATTCTACCTGTTAAAATTAAAAAGCTATTAACTGTTGTTTATTGAACCTTCACAAAAAGTGTTGATCACTTTTGCATGAATTATCATATAATCCTCACAGCACACTATATGAGTTAGTTATATCCCTCTTTTACAGGCTAGTCACCTCAGTTTCAGAGAGGTTGAGTCATTTGCTCAAAGACACTCAGCAATTTCTTCATCATGGATTCTGTCTACACAATCCATATTAATCTAACAGTTGTAGCTGTTAAGCACCTGAAATGTGGCTAGTCTCAACTGAGAAGTTTTGTAAACATGAAATACATACCAGACTCTAAAGACTAAGTATTAAAAAATGAAATATTTCATTAAAAATTCTTTATATTGATTGTATCTTGAAATGATTAATTTTTGACTACATTGGGTTAAATGAAATAAAAAATTATTAACATTATTTTACCTGTTTTTCTTTCACTTTTTCCACTGTGGCTACCAGAAAATAGAAAATGACAATATAGGGCTCATACTGTATTTTTTTGGATAGTGCTGATCTGGAACCTTTTTAAAAAAAAAATTGAAATGGCAGCTTTGTTTTTAAAAATTAAAAAACTCATGGTAACTGTCTTTCGTTTCTGTTCATGACTCCCAGGCACTTTAAAGAGGAGGAGACCTCCCCAGCCCATTCAGCAACCCCAGCGCCAGAGGCCCCGGGAGAGTTATCAGATGGGACACATGAGACGTTAACTCAGCTTTTGCCTTGGTTCTTCCTAGTGCCTACAATGGGAAAACTTCACTCCAAAGAGAAACCTATTAAATCATCATCCCCAAACTAAACCCTCACAAATAACAGTCGAAGAAAAAAATGGCAAGAGATCATATCCTCAGATCAGGTGGAATTACTTAAATTTTAAAGCCTGAAAATTCCAATTTGGGGGTGGGGTGTGAAAAAGGAACCCAATTTTCTTATGGACAGATATTTTTAACCTGATGGCACAAAGTCTTAGAATATTATTATGTGCCCCGTGTTCCCTGTTCTTCGTTGCTGCATTTTCTTCACTTGCAGGCAAACTTGGCTCTCGATAAACTTTTATCACAAATTGAAATATATATATATTTTTTTCAACTGCCAATCAAGGCTGGGAGGCTCGACCACCTCAACATTGGAGACATCACTTGCCAATGTACATACCTTGTTATGTGCAGACATGTATTTCTTACGTACACTGTACTTCTGTGTGCAATTGTAAACAGAAATTGCAATATGGATGTTTCTTTGTATTATAAAATTTTTCCGCTCTTAATGAAAAATTACTGTTTAATTGACATACTCAGGATAACAGAATGGTGGTATTCAGTGGTCCAGGATTCTGTCATGCTTTACACAGGCAGTTTTGAAACGAGAATCAGTTTACCTTTTCCTTATGACGGAGTTGGTTTTGAAATTCATTTTGTTTTATCAGTGGCTGCTAAGAGCACAGGAGTGACTATGCTGAAGAACACAGTTAAATGTTGTGCAAACTGGACATACGCAGCATACTACTACTTCAAACTTAGTTCTTTACATAAGCGTCTGATTTCTGCTTACTTTTTTTAAACTTTCTAATTCAATTCCATATTTTGAATTGCTAGGTGAAATTTTATTCATGGTTTGGTAGAAATTATGTCAGCAAAATGATTCTTTTTATATGTAGGCTCTTTCTGTGTCTTCCATATATCTGAAGTGTGCTAATTATGGTTTTGATTTTGTTTGATATGGAAAAGAAAAGCTGTGTCTCTATTTTATGAAAATATTTGAACAGTTTTTTTCAGCATATCATCACTGATCATTGGTAACCACTAAAGAGTGATTTGCTCAACTAGTAGTTAAAATTGTAGATAGGCCTTCCAACATTTTTTTTCCCTAAAATATTTTAACAATGAAGGTGAAACAGCACAATGTCCCATTCCAAATTTATTTTTTAAATAGATGTAAATAATTGGCTTTTTAAAGAAAGAAGGCAACAGCATTTAATGTATTAACAGGCTTATTATTGCTATGCAGGAATGGAAGGGGGCATTACAAACAAATTTTAAGCTTGTGACATATTTATTGCTTCTGTTTTCCAACTACATTACCTAAGTTAGAAGTAAACAGCTATGATTTTCCTGGCTTCACATAGGAGGCAAATTTAGGGAAAGTTGAAAAGATTTGTGTTTGGCTTTTTTTTTTTTTTCCTTTTTTTCTTAAGAGTATAAGGTTTACACAATCATTCTCATAATGTGACGCAAGCCAGCAAGGCCAAAAATGCTAGAGAAAATATTGGGATCTCCTCCTTGTAAACTTGTACAGTATGTGGTGACTTTTTTCAAAATACAGCTTTTTGTACATGATTTAGAGACAAATTTTGTACATGAAACCCCAGATAGACTATAAATAATTCTAAACAAACAAGTAGGTAGATATGTATGTAATTGCTTTTAAATCATTTAAATGCCTTTGTTTTTGGACTGTGCAAAGGTTGGAAGTGGGTTTGCATTTCTAAAATGGTGACTTTTATTCTGCAAGAGTTCTTAGTAACTTCTTGAGTGTGGTAAACTTTGGAACATGTACATTTTTTGCTTGTAATGTTATCCTGTGGTAGGGTTTTGGCAGGCACACACTGCCCTATTTTATTTTGAGTCTAAGTTAAATGTTTTCTGAAAAGAGATACGTGCACTGAACTCTTTCCACTGCAAATCAAGATGTGGTAAAACAAAAGGATCAAGACAAATGAGATCTAATACTACTGTCAGTTTAATGTCCACTGTGTTTTATACAGTATCTTTTTGTTCACTTTGGAAATTTTTACTAAAAGTTGCAAAAAATAAAGTATTGTGCAAAGATGTAAGGTTTTTTGAAACTTGAAATGCATTAATAAATAGACTTGATGAAATCAACTTGAAGGTTTCATACTCTTTGAACTCTGAGAACTATCAAAAGAAGTTTCCCGCAAGGCAGCTTTTCCTTACTAAATGAAAGAGATTGTTAAGCAAAAAGAGTATTCTCTCTGTCCACATGAGTATAGATACCTTTATTCCTGGTTAGAAGTTCATGTAAAAAAATTTGAGTAGCTATCTCTGTATCCATACACTGAACATTTGGAAAACACTTAATCTCAGCTGCTTTACATTAATTCTAACCAATTTTCAAAGTGTTTAAAAGTGTCTTGGTGGAAGAACTGAGTCATTTTGGAAACTGTGGCCTTATATATTTTTTGCGAAGTTTTGAATGCTGAATTGAACCTCATTTATTTTAAAAGTCTAGTTTGATGATACATATATTTTAAAAATTTGAGTCACATTTTCCTGCTTTGTCAAATTTATAGCAAATAAGGAGAGACTTGACATTACAGTCTTATCTAGAAAAAGAACTGTAAGCCCAGAATGGTGACCTGCACAGAATAATCTGCCCCAAATTCTTTTTTTGTTTTTAAACTGAGGCCAACTTGAGTAAGTAGTATTTGTTAAATAAGTAAAAATATATAATACTTTTTAGTTACCTTAATTTAGAAACATCAAAATGTATATTATGTTTAATTGTGTTTGTTTATGAAAACATCAATATTAGATGATTACAAATGTATTAATTTTACTTACAACTGAATGCTTAAATTTTGTTTCTATTGAATCAGCAATAGAATAAAGTTTTGCCATTTCTGGACTAGCTCCCCACAGTGTCAGGAAATACAGAGTTTTGGGAAGGGTTTCTTTAAGGGAAAGATCACTGTACCTCATCAGGCATGTTCTCTGAGGTGTCTTCAGCACCTTGTGCTTTGGGTACTTCATTTTTATCATATTCACCGACTAGTTAAAACTGAAGATTTCTCCAAACTGTGCAAACTGCTCTCAAGTCCTTACTTCTGTCTCTGTACATTTAAGTCTTAACGATTTTCATTTCTCTGAAGATGGGATGAATGTCCTGGCAGCTGTGCATTTGTCGGTGCTTGTGTTTGAGAAGGCTTTTAATTTCTTAGGTATTTCTCATTGAAAGTTTACAGAGGGTCAGCATAGTGAGTCCATTACAGAACCGGACAGCCCGTCTTCAGGGGTATAAGACGTGGTGTTCCTTACCCAAATTTAAAGAGTCAAGGTCTCCCAAAGCTAGAGAGCAAGTTGGATATAGTTTTAAAGCAGCTGCCAAGGACAGTTCATCTTTAGAGAAGTCACTAAAGTTGCAAAAAAATTGTAATTTCCTGAAAAGCACTTTTGATTTCTAAATAACTAAAAGTGTAATCAGCCTGCCCCCCCAGAGCTCATCTTCAGTTTCAGCATTTCTGGTTTTATGTTCTTGATTATAAACAACTTCCACTTGAGTCTCCTTTTCCATTTATTATCAGTTTAGTTTTTCCACTGTCATTTCTGTATCCCTGGCTTTATATTATTAAGATACAAGTGAGCCCTTGCATTTTATATTGCTATATTGTTTGTGTGTCTTAGATACATACATGTATACATTATTTCCAGTAGAAATTCAGATATATTTAAATGGATAAGGTCTTCAGAGTATCTGTTCTCTCCTGTGAAAAGCAACAGGATGTTAGGTAAAAAGACGGAAGGTTGAGCAAAATAATTTATTAGCCTCTGCTCTTTCCTAAAATCTCTGCTAAATCACAGTGATTGGGGAAAGAAAAGAGCAGAATCCAATAAGGATAAGGAATATCGAAGAGAAGATAACATTTTTGACACTGGAACACAGAGGGAGAAATAGTATCTGACCTGGCAGACCCTGGAAAGCCAAATCCTAAACCAGCAGAGAAGACATTAGAACAGCCCTGTTTGCATTAAGATTTTGGGATATAGCCTTTAAGACTTTTTCTATGCATGTGGCCAAAGACATAATATGCACACTTTGGTAATGCGCCTTTCTTACTTTAACAATACATTGATACTGTATCTGTGTCATTTTAATGAATGTAAATATTTTGTTCTATGGATGTACTGTACATTTAAAAAATTAAGCAGTTCCCTATTGTTTGGACATTTAGGTTTTCAGGTTGTTCATTGTTTTAAACAATCCTTTAAGGAAGATCCTAAGCCTCATACTAAAAGAAGTTCCTAAAAGTGGAATTGTTGGGTTAAAGGTTTTTTAAAGGTCATTGATTAAAAATTATGATTTGTCTTCTAGAGAGATATACCAAGTTATATACTACAATTAACATATAAGAAGATTTCCACCTTTAGCATATTTATATATGATTTTAAAAAAAAATCTGAGAGCCCTGTGGTTAAAAATTCACATGTATGCAGCCATGTGAATTTATTAGAAACAATAGTAGAAGACAGTCCTGCTTAATTGATTTATTAGCTTTGAATATAACTCAAATGAAAGTCAAAAGTAGTGCCCTGTTTGTGGTCTTTAAATACCATTTTCTTCAAAGAAACCACCCTTCCTTGAATAACTGGCTAATTCCAGGTCTAGAGAAAGAAATGTGTAAGTAGAGCCTAAAAAAACATTGTTGTACCAGAAAGCAAAGAAGCGATTATAGAGGTCTGTCAAAAAAGATTGGAATGACCTTAAAGTTTTCACTGGCAAAAGCGGTTTTACTTTATGAGTTAATAATGATAGTTTACAAAGTCATACTCACCTTTGGACCATGCTCTTAAAGAAATACTCCAGCTAATAACGTTAAAGAGGAGTGATACAATGTCACCATTTTACCCTATAAAGATTAATGGATCTAGACAGTGATCATCAGTGACTGCTAACCTCGCGGAGAGAGTGGTCAAATACTTGATGCCTCCTGATGGAAACAGACATACCATTTACGGAGCAGTCCTGCCAGAAGTCGAACCTAATCCTGATCAAGCCTCTGCATCAAACCACCTCTTTACTAGAAACACAGGAAACAAAAGAGCTCGTCAAACAATACCACAAGGGATTCATTCACCAAAATGCAGGCTGGAAAACTACAGGACAAATGACACTGTTTCTTCAACTAAATTGCAAGGAAAAAAGAAAAAAAAAAGATGGATTAAGAGAGACTTGAGATGGACTTATATGATCCTGATGTAAATAAACAGTGAAACATGAGACCATTGGGGAAATAGGAAAACTAACTGGATATTGGAAGGTTTTTAGGATTTTTGCAATTATTTATAGGTGTGATAATGGTATCATGTTTACTTTTTAAATAGAAGCCCGTTTAAAGATGCAAATTGAATAATTAAAAGTGAAAAATGATAGTGTTCAGATTTGCTTAAAAATAATTTTGAGCTGCAGTTGCGTAGTGCGTGAGTATAGTTGAAAACAAGACTGTGAGTTGACAATCATTGAAGCTGGGTGATGGGTACTTGGGGATTCATTATACCATTTTCTCTACCTGTGTTTATATTCAACCTTTTCCATAAAAAGTCTTTTAAAATGTGAATTAAATTCATGTAGAAGCTCAATTCATTACTGTTTTTATTTTAGCAACAGTTCATGATAATGGCCTATATTCATTATGATTTTTATAATGATTTTAGTGGAATTAAACTTGAACCAGTCAAGCTAACATAATTAATTATATTCTGCTCCAGTTGCAATGAATGATTAATTGATTTCAACTGCTGGGGTGAATGCTTGAAGCTATCAGTCATTCTGCAGTCATAGCAAGCAGGCCATTAGATCCCTCCCTGCTCACTAGTTTCTGTGGAGCTTACTAGCTATTTAACAGAAAATAAATATTTTCTTTTAAAACATGTCAGGGAGTGTGATCAGATTATCTACATTTAACCTGTGTGTCCCACATTAGAATAAATCTTAAGTAGCTCAGTACAGTAAACTAAATTGTACTCTTTCTTGTTAAAATGATAATGATCCCTGGAGGTGGAAATGTATCTTAAAAAAGACACTTGGAATTGTTTGTTCTTAGTGTAAAGACATTAGAATAATCTGATCTAGTGTAGGTTGTCTTATATAAAATGTGTTTCCATTGCATACATTTTAGACATCAGTTTGAAAAGTGAAGCCTGTTTGGTAATTAAGCAATTTTATTCTTCTAAATGTATATTTTATTATTCTTTCTTTCCTTGCCTTTTGGACAGTTAGCCTTTGTATTTCTAAACCCAAAAGGACAGTTTTGATAAAATAAGATGTCAATATGTTATGATTAATTTTTCATCATTTTAGTTTTGTGATTGCATTTAGTTCTTATTTTTCATCAGTCCCTGTTACTTACCTCTCTCATGAACTGTATTGACCTGTTAACCATTTTTTTCCTGTTCTCCCTTCAAATCTTAGATTTCATGTTTGGAACTCTTTGGCTTGTATGATATGCATGTGCTGATTTTCAGGGACTGGCTACCTCAGCTATTCATTGGCCACATCTGCCTTAAGCATCTGGTTGCACCAGCACCCCTCCCAGATGGTAGGTATACAGTGGTGAACTTCCAGGGTCCCTGCCCTCCTGAAGCTTACAGTCTAGTAGGTGAGACAGATACAAATCGAAGAATCATGTGAACACATGTCGGTAACAACCATGGTAAGTACTGTGAGGGGGAGGCTTTGGGGGTCCAAGAACTGATCATGCAGGGATGGGACTGAGGAAGGAGGTAGGACCTAGTTAGGAAGGTCAGGGAATGCTTCCCCAAGAAAGTGATGCTTGGCCCCAAATCTGAAGGATGAAGAGAGGTTAAATAGGTCAAATGGGGTTTAAAATAATATTGAATGGTTTATATATTGGGCGCTGATAGCTAGTTTTTCTTTGGGGAAAGGTAATATTTTTTGCTCTTAATTTTATTATACGTGAACCCAGCCGTTGAAGTTTCTTTGTGTATTTTTTTAAAGTGCTTTTTCATTTTTGCTTAACATTGTATTCATTTACTGAAGAGCTGGCTTGTACTTTGCAGATGTCATACTTGGTTATTGTTCTTAAGGATGCTGGCAACAGTTTCGGAGTTGTGAAAAGCCCTTGGATTTTCAGACCTTGACCTCTGTTTCATGACTCCCATAAACTCAGAATCAGGACATCGAACCTCCTACCAGGCTGAGTGAGGTGTCCCTCTGATTTACTGCTCTCCAGCGTAGTATGCATTCCTGTCGTAGCATGCATTCCTGTCGTAGCACATACTACATTGCATCGTAATCCTGCCTCATCCACGCCAAGCGCTTGAAAGAATTATCTGTACTCAGTGGCTACTTCAATTCTCATTTATTTATGAACCTACTGCATTTTCTCCTCACAGCCCCCCCAGGGACTGCAATCCAAGCTGTCAGGGAACTCATAGTCTAGTGGAAAGAAAAAAATCCAACAATCATAATGCAGAGGGATTTGTGCTGTAAACTATATAAATGCCGGTAGCTACAAGCTCAGAGGAGATGCATATGTGAGCCAAGACAAAGTTGAGCCGAGTTTTGGAATTTCGATAAAAATTTGCTCTTACTTGTTCAAACTTACTGTCACTTTTAGAAATTGTGTAATTGCAGGGCAGTTTCGTGCGCTGTCGTACTTCCACGCCGTGCGCTTTTCCCTCTGCCTGGATTGCTCCTTCCCTCTTGGTTCTTCTACAGGACTGAATTTTAGAACTTGGCTATAGTAAGTGTTCAGTAAGCGTTTGTATTTTAATACAGGGTATGTGCTTTGCAAAATAGGCAATGATTTCACAAGATAATGAACAAAAGTCTGCCTCATCATAACATATACCAACACCCATACTTCTAACTTTTAACGTCTCTGATTCTAAATTCCCTAGCGTCACAGCCTCCTCCTCTCTCCCCTAGAGAGAATTTTTCTCTCAAAATCTAATATGCATTTGTATTTATAGAATATAAAATGTACCCACCACGTTTTGCACAAATGGAGAAAGCACAGCTTAGCTTTGGAGCGTATAAGCAACAAATTATAACTCTTGGCAGAAGAAGAAATGGATTCACAAAGCTCAAATTAGAAATTAAATGGGGAGGCCCTAGCTTCTTTGTGTGTGTGGACAAGTGTTTTCTTTAGCTAAATCATCTACGGTATTTTCTATTTGACTCTTTCATAATAAAAGGTAGACGTTAAAACATTTTGTAAATGTTTGTGCTGTAAATGTAAGTGCTTTCCTGCAGCAGATGTCCAGAGCCACATTTTTTTCCTACAAAGTTCTCCCACAAAATTCTAGTTCCATAGGTTTTTAAACAAATACTCAGAAAAAATAAAAAGTTGAGAGGGGATATGGATTCCAGGGTCAAATGAAAATGCTGAGTAAAATTCAAACAGGTTTTTGATTATTGATTGATTTTTTAAAATGAGGTACTTAAGAGCATCAAATAAACTAACACTAATTGTGATCTCTGACGAACAGGGTCTTTTTATAGTACACAGTGCTCCGAAACCCAGAAACGCTCCCACCTTCCCCTCACCTGAGAGTCTGGGTTCTGTAAAAACACTGTGCATTGCTGCTTAGATGGTGGGTACCTTTGCAGGATGCCCAGCAGGGATAGGTTCTCCTTACCAAAGGAGTTCTCCCTGGGCTTAGAGTTTCCCGTCTGTTAAAACACATGGCACTGAGGGACCACTGGTTGCAGAGATTCAGAGGTCAGGCCCTTAGCCTGCTCTTTCAGACTTCCAGGCACCGCTGCCTTCTGTGGCACTCATTAAAACAGCTGCTTGGGAACATGGTTTCCAACTCTGTTGATCTTGTACCCCATACTTAGAAATCTTGAGTACACATTCCTAATATGGAAATACTTATAAATAATGCAAATATTATTACATTATTACTGTTTTAAAATATGCAAAAATTTAAAAGCATGCATTAAAACTTAATGGACGCTACAGTATTTCTTTCCACATTCCAGTGGGTCATTTTGCACACACCTTGGTGTGTACACAACCCACTTTGTAAACCTCTGGCTTTGGAGATGGGATTTGCATATCTTCCAGATCAACTAGCTTTCACCCTTCCCATGTTCCTGGGTGAAGTTTGCTTTCCAGGGGAACACTGAAGCTGTTGAAGAATGCAGGCCACTCCTAGGTGTCTACTTCTGAAGACCTCCAACATACAGTAAGTGGAAAAAGCAAGTAATAATAAATATGTATGGTCTGATTCCTTGTGTGCAAAATTTTCAAAGTTTGTAAAAATATGTAATTTATGTATAGAAAATGTCTAGATTAATACATTAAAAACTGTTAAATTATTTCTTAGCACTGGAATGAAGGGTCTTAGGAGAGGAAGAGGATTTTTAATTTTTGCTTTTTATCCTTCCATAGTGTTTGAATTTTTTATGATCTCAGATTCTTTTTATAGTAATTTCAAAAATTACTGCAGATAGTGTGATGTCAACTATGTTACAACACATTGTCCTTGTTGATTGTTGGAGTTGGGTAATGGGAACATTGGGCTTTTACAATATTTTTATTTTTGTGTGTATTTGAATATTACCATAGTAAAAAATTAAAATTAAAGAAAAATAAATGCATCGCGGAAAGAGTCTATAGAAATACACCCATAGTAACAGTGATTATCTTGCAGGTGGGAGGAGAGCTGGGGAGTAGAACTGGAGGTGTCTTTCCCCTGCTAGGTTCTTTTGTTGTTATTGTTGTTGAACAGTTATTTTATTTATTTATTTTTAAAATTTTTTTATTGATTTATAATCATTTTACAATGTTGTGTGCCCTGATAGGTTCTTATGTTCTGTGAGTGCCCATTGCTTTTATAATGGGAAAACACTTAATTGGACACACACACGTACACAGCCAAGCCCTGAGTACAAAGAGTTACATGTGTAGACAGGGGTGTGAAATACTTGCTTGACTTCCCAGATGCTTGTTAGTTTCTAAGGGAACATACAAAATGAATGCACAAGCCACGAGTGTTTAATGTGTAGAGCTCAGGCTATCATAATAAGATCTTGAGGCTTGTTTTATAAGAGGATTCCTGAGCTTGTTGCATAATAAAACAAAGGTGAAACTCCAAGGCATAGCCAAACAGCCCTGCACAGTCCCAGCTGCGACAGAGAGAGGACAGCTGGTGGTCCGCCATGGATGGTTTTGCACCATGAGCTGGTTACCAGGCTCCATAGTATGAAGGACAGTGTCTGAAAGCAGAGTATCTAATTATAGCTCTCACGTGGGGTCCAAGGGAATTACTATGTAAAGGACGTTTTCTGTCGCTGACTGCAATGCTAGGCTGCATTCATAGACATATAGAATCTATAAGGAGGGAAACGATGGCTCATTAATTGTGTGACCTTGTTAAAGTTAGTTAAGCTCTAGGTCCCTCATCTGTGAAACAAGGATAAGAATATTAACCACCTCAGGGGACTGTGATGAGGATTAAATGAGCATGTTTGTAAGGCACCTTGCATATGGCGAGCACTCAAATGCCAACTAGTCTTGTTTTCATGTGAAAAACTGCTTATTGAGCTGAGAACATTTAGCTCGGAGCAGGTGTTCCTTGATTTAATCATCTTCTCCTCAAACAGCCCTGTGGTTAGGGATGACTGGTTTTTGGTGTAATCCCGTCACCCTCACCAAATTTAGGAGTGGGCATGTAACCCAATCTGGCCAGTAAGATATGAGGGCGTTTCCACTTTTCTTTCTCTGAATGTTGTCATGTCTTAGTGTGTTGCCTGAAATTGCAACATCCAACTTGCTGTCAGCCTGAGGATGAAGCCAACATCAAGGATGGCAGAGCAGAGGGAAAAAGAATAACCACAAAATCAAAAAGCCGTTTATCCTACTGAGTGCTGAATCAACCTTCCCTGAAGCCCACCTTACCTGGGGACTTGCTTTTTTGTGAGATTTTTAAAAATATTTTTTTATTTAAGCCAGTTTGAGTTAGCTTCCAAAAGCATCGTAATGTCTGGAAGCTGCACCAGAGAATATTTATGGTAGGGGTGATGGCATTTATTGTTATTTATTGAACGCTTTGGAATGTGAAAGTAAGAAGTGAGGAAGCTCTGAGACGCGCGGAACAAGGAATAATAAGAGGTTCCAGAAAGATTCTCAGCTCAAACACATTGTGCCTCTTTTCTACTTGCAGTTTAACCCACCTGCCTCTCCGGAAAAAAGCAGCTGCTGGGGCCTCCAGGCGGCAGACGGTGCCTGGGATGTTGGCGAGGCTTCAGAACCCTGACAGAGGGAGGACCAGGGGGACAGTCCTCGTGAGTGTACCTAGTGCCCCTGGTTCCCGAGGAGCTGGACAGATTGGGTGAGCTGCCTCCATCCCTGGGAGAGGTGAGACGACTAGGAAGGGCTTCCTCCTCGTGCCTCAGCAGAGAACTGGCAAACCCTCTGCTGCTGAGCTTGGGCCAGGGGAGGCTGAGACTACCGTTCCTTCCACTGCTTCGGGAATGCTCCACTTAAGACACTCCAATACCTGGGGACAGAGCCCCCGTGAGCAAACGAAGGAAAAGAAGCTTCCTCACACAGCCCAGCAGCCAGGGAGAAGAGTTACAAGCAGAACCTTCAGTACAGAAATAGCTGCTGGCATAGATAACTTGAACCAGAAGAATAAGAAAACTTAAAGAGATTTAATTGCAGCACGCGCGTGCGTAAACACACACACACACACACAAACTGATTTTCTGAGACCAAAAAAGATTTTGATGTAAGAATTTCGGGAGATGAACTGAAGGAGAAAGTGGTCACTGTTGATGTCTACATTAGTATCCTGGAAGCTAAGAGAGAGAGACGCCTCAAAGCACAGTGCAAAAATACAAAGAGAGAGAAATCAGGAGATGGATAAAAATGGAGAAGGGGGTGGGGGATACAATAGAAGAGGCACTCAGTATTATAAGGAAAGTTTCTTAGCTGAAGAGAGATTCACATGTCCCAGAGTTCCAGGAAGGACTGATGATACAAAAAACAAAACAAAACTCCTAGTCATATTGTTTCTCTGAGCTACGAGAATAGAGGAAAATCTTACAAGTTTCCACAAAGCAGAAGTTACTCCTAAAGGAGAGAGGATCACCCTAGCACTGGACTGCTTATCTACAACACTGAACACTACAGTGTAGCAACCTGCTGACCAACAGGAGAAAGGGACTCTGGAAATTGACATAGGCAGACCTCCTATACCTTTAGTTCTCCCAATCTTGCAAAAATAACCCAAGAATATGTTATTAGCTTCTTTCACTTAGTGACCAAATAAACTCAAAGAATCCAGAAGAGTGGAGAAGGGCCAGGAGAACATAACGTCTTAGGAGAATGGTAAGAGGAATCATAACCCGAATCAGGGTGTATTACCAGCAACCGGATGGATACTCAAAGCTCAGATACTCAGCTTTCTGACTGTGGAGTGTGGCTGGGCTTCCACTCCATAAAAGTCTGTTCTTTTCCTGAGTTGATCACATCACCATCTGCCTTGACAACTCTTCTAAAAACAACCTGGAACTAAAACTAATAAGTGAATCTCAGCAAATCCAGGCATCAGGGGTGGGTGGAAAGAATTGTTCCAAAGGTCTCATCTGGGGAGTGGCTGTGGAACTGATGGGGGGGCGGGGTGTGAAACTATTATAAAATTTGGAGTGGAAGCAGTGGAGGAAGAGAGTATTTTGGTGGGAGAAATTTATGTCTGGTTTTCAGACAATGGTAAAGGAATAGTTATCTGATTATGAGCAACAGGAAAGGAAAAGTAGCAGGAAATAGAACGAAAATCCACAAGAAAAATGATGTTAACAAGATGGAAAGGGAAATAATATCAATGTGATCAATCTGCAAAAATAAATACAATTAAAACTAGGAAATAAGTAAAGTAAGCCAATAACTAAGTAAAATAAGATAGGAGGAGGAATCCAATCATGCTAAATGTGAAGGGACTGGGTTTTCCCCACTAAAAGACAGAGATCCTTAGATTGAGCTGGAAATATAAATCAGCCACCATACAACATATAGAAGAAAAATATCTAAAACAAAAATGTAAAGAAACAAAGTGTAAAGAAAAGTTGAAAGTAAAGGGATGGACAAAGATGCCAAGCAAATATAATAAAAAAGAAAATAGAAATAGCAAAGTTAATAGACAAGGAGGAATTTAAAGTAAAAGCTTTATAAGAGGGATATTATGTAACAATGTAAAGCACATGTGCAGAATTAGCATTAGCAATCCTATATATGCCATACAAGGTAAATGTAAAGACAACTTGATAAAAGTTTTGTAGATTTCAAAACATTTTTAATAATCAAATCTAACACACAAAAAAAGATATAGAAAAATTGAATAATACATTCAACATACTCAATTTAATAGATAAATGGACAATCTAACATCCCTCAAGTGAAAAAAAATAGAATTGTTGATACATCCATTAGAATATAATAAAGATTGATTATGTGCTTGATCCCAGAGTCTTACCAAATTTAAAAGTGAGAGATTTTTTTTTTGTAGCTGCATCTAATAAGATTAGAAATAATTTAGAAGTGTCTAGAATAGCCTATTTATAAATAAAGGAACAGTTCCTGGAATTTTGGAGCAAAGAGGAAAATAGAGCTAAAACTGAAAACTGTATAAAGCATTAAAAGGGGTGTGCTTCCCATCAAAATCTGTACTCAGAGGAAAATTTATAAACATATATATGATTATCATCAAAGAACATCTAAAAATAAAAAAAAAAACTTGTTTTCCATGCAACAAATTATTTGAAAAGAACAAAATTAAGCGAAAGAAAATAAGAGGAAGGATTCAACATAAAGTTGGGACTACGGAGAGGCAAGTGAGGTGCCCAGGACAAGAAGACAAGATCATGCAAGTGCCCGCCCGCCCGGGCAGCCTGGGCGCCCCGCTCGCTCGTAAGGCAGCGCTCACTCTCAGGGTCACACTAGCGAGGGCTGGCGCTTGCACTGTCTTGTCTCCTTGGGTTTTGTGTTGGAGGTGGCTTGCTTGCCTCACTCTAGTCCTGGCCTTGACTATGGAAGTGAAAGCTTCCTTCTTAGGGAGAAAAAAAAACCATTGTCCTTTATTTCTTTCTTTTTGTTTTTAAAATTAACGAAACTCATAAAAAGCCAGATGTAATTTATGCTTGTTATTGTGGTTGTTTAATTTTACTAATTTTACTCCAGACTGGAAGACAGTAGAGTCAGAAAAGATCTCACAGAAATAACTTACAGCCCGTTAAGTATTTCCTTTTAAGAATTTTTTTTTTTAAGTGCATTCGATTCCTTACCTTACTTTGTATTCCTAAATAGACGGGTCTATTTTATGGGCCTACACACATCACATGTTGTTGTATTTCATTGCTGGATAAATACAAAACGAGCAGTAAGACTCAGTGTACCTCTTATTCCATTTACAATTTCAGAATATAGGGTAGGACACAAACACAAAGAGCATCACCCACGCAATGAATGAACTCACCGGTTCCCCAGGAATGGTAAGAACTTAGGGTTACTCCAAATGTACTTCCTAAAAATACAGTATTGAAATATACTCTTAGGAAGAGTATCTCTAGGAATTGGGAGAAATATACCATTCTCCAACATAGTTTCTTTCGACAGTAAACTAAACTTTTTAACTTTATCGTCTGCTGGTTTCTCTTTCCCCCTCAGCTTTGGTGAACTGTATCTAAATTTAATGTTGGACAGAGCCCTACATACCATTCCTGTGGCTTAATCTTATTTTCCATGGAAGATGTGCGCATTTGCTCAGTTACCTCAAGCAGAATTATTAGAATTTCAGAGTTTAGTTTGGGATTTTTCTTGCGCTTTAATGTTACGCCTTCATTTACTCATTATTGTGAGTAACTTTGTACCTCTTTTGCTTGAAGGTATTTCACAAAAGTAATTTTAATAAATGTTATATGCAACAAACAAGTAAAAGCTGAAGACCTAAGCATACTATATGCAAAAGCACAAGGACCAGATGGTTTCACAGCTGAGTGTTTCTCTAATTAAAAAAATACAAAGATCATTACAATATTATATAAACTATTCAAGGCCATAGATAAAAGCGGTGGAATATCAAAGGGTAAAAATATTAGAGCCCAAAAAGGTGTGGATCGGTTTCTCTTATGAAAATAAAGGCAAACTTATAAATAACATTTTAGCAAGTAAAATCCAACAATGTTATGAAAAAATATGTTGTAACCAAGGAGGGTTTATTCCAAGAATGCAGGTGTGAATCAGTATCAGGAAATTTGTCAACATAATTAATTTTATGAATAAACTAAAGAAGAAAACCAGGTATTACTTAGGCATTCCCTGAATTTCAGCAACCACTTTTATCCATATAGAAGAAAATAAACTTGACAGTCTGTCTCAAACCATATACAAAAATAAATTTCAGATTGACGAAAGCCTTAAGGTAGAAAAACAAATTCAAATCTCAGAAGAAAATCTTCATTTTGTGCAATCTGCAATTCAGTGATGAGAGAGACTGTCACCAAGTCAGGAAATCCATATGTTATGAAAGAAATGTTAGGCTTTTTTGACCTAAAAAAATTATATACTACTGTATAGCAAATAATAGTATAATTAAAATCAATGGAGGCACAGTTCTGGAAAAAATATTTGTGAAAAAGCCGAAAGATAAAGTGTTAATAAAGTTTCATAAAATGTGTAGTTCTTATAAACTGACAATGGAAAATGGGACTTGAAAAATCAGTTCACAGAAAAGCAAATTCAGTAAAACTATGGTAAGATTCTGAGACTCAGTAGTAGGTAGGGAAATGTAAGTAGTCACAATGAGGTTATCACTTACATTCATCAGACTAGCAAACACTAAAGCAAGCAATAAGTATTTCTTCCTGGAAGGAAGTGGAGAGAGGAGACTAGTTACTCATAGATTAAGGTGGAACTGCAAATTGTTGTAATGTTTCAGGAAAGCCATATGGCAACATCCATTATGTTGAAAAAAAGAAATCATTTGACCTGGCACTTCCAGTGCTAGAAATATTTCCCACAAATGAGTGTGAGTGTGTGTGTGTGTGTGTGTGTGTGTGTGTGTGTGTATCTATACACACATTATATATATATATATACACACACACATTAAATACAGCCTTTTTCAGAGGGCCAAAAAGTTGAAAGCAAAGTAAAGGTACATCACTATGAGACTAATTGAATATTTCAAGACACCTCTACAATGTAGAATATTATGCAGTCATAAAAAATATTGAGAGCTATACTAATTGACCTGGAAAGATTTCAGGAGGTACCATTGAGTAAGAAAATCAGTTTGCTAAAAAGAATGTATAATATAACTACATTTTTGTGAAATAGTGACAACTTTCCTTTATATGAGAATGTGTATGTATGTTCAGGTGTATGACCGTAGAAAAATTTCAGTGACACCCCTAGTTGTTTATGTGGGTCAGGAGACCAGGCACTGGCCCAAGTAGGGAAAATATTGCACTAACCCCTCCAGCAGGTTTAATTCTAGTTCTACAGAAATTAGAAAAAGGATCCAACTCTCCTGACTTACAGGGATATTAATGACATATCATGAACTAAGTTGCAGAGGAATCTATATAGTGTGATTCTACTTTGGTGAAAACCACAAAGCCCTGAGTGTGTATAAATGCTTGTGGATGTTTAAAGGAATAATGTAGCAGCTGTTACCATCCTCTCCGGAGCTCACTGGGATTGTGTGGGAGGAGAATGCAGGGAGATGACTAGCTTTCTCTTTACACATCTTTGCATTGTTTCACATGTTGTGTTGACACTTTTGTAAAACATCTCAAAAATGAGAAATTTAAAACAATCCCATGAACAAAACCCAAGAACACATTACTTCTTCCCTCAAGGAGCTCACAGTCTCATCCAGACTGTCTTCAGCTGTTTGAGGCCTGAATTTGGTCTCTGGGGTGTCCAGGCAAGAAACTAAGGAGGGGAGGTTATGCCCTGGCAGATTCCTCTCTGCAAAGGTAGGGACCTCCCTTCACTGAAGGTCCTCGGCCACAGGTGTGATGTTCCCTTGAGAGGAAGGTTTTGGTCCAGGTCAGTGTCATGCCAAATTTTTTGATGAGAAGATTTACCCAGGGTACTTGGGAAAAGTAAAAAAAGTCTCTAGGATCTGTCCTTGACCCACTGAATGAGAATCTCCAGGGGATGGGTCTGGAAAGACGTATTTTCATTAGGGCTCAGGTGATGCATGTCATCAGAGAAGGGTGGGAAACACTGACCTCCACCCATGCTCCTCACAGCATGGCCTGGGGACCAGCAGTGGTGGCACCAGCAATGCCATCACCTGGGAGCTTGCCAGAAATGCAGGCTCTCGAGCCCCACGGAGGACCTCCTGGGTCAAAATGGCACTTGACAAGGCCCCTGTGCACGCTGCAGTTTGAGAAGCACTGCTCTGGATGACCCCCCCATGTTCACCCCCAACTCTAACTTATTTGGTACGAGGATAGCTCTAAGCCTCTAGCAAGTCCTTTTGGTGATAGGCCTAATTTGAAAAGCAAAAATATAGTCAAGGAACACAAAGGCTTTTAATGAAACCTGAAACAGATGCCAAACCAGGAAGAGAGGACGCTAGATGGCATGAAAGGATGAGGGTGTCCTTGGGGGGGAAGGGAAGCCAACCCCTACAGCAATCTGGCTGTTTTTGCACGGAATGAGGAAGCAGTGAACTCTATCTTGAACAGATCCAGTAGTTGGAGCTTATAATCTAATTGGAGAGAGAAGACATAAGTATAAAAGGATGACTGTCACTTGCCAATTCAACACATATTTACAGGATGCTAAATCTGCCGCAGTGGGCTGGGTGCTTAGGTTAACGCAGTGAGCAGCTAGAAGCTCCCCGACTTCACAGCGCTGCACGCGCAGTGCTCCCGGTGGACGTTAAATAGTCCCGCGGAGTTCCGGCCAAGATGGCGGAGCGCTAGCACCAGGAGCTCGCAGCTCCTCGCGACGACAACGAAACGACAACTGACTGCTGAACAGCCACGGAAAAAAAGACTGGAACCTAGCAAAAAAAGATGTTCTGCAACTGGACATATAAAGAGGAACCACAGCAGGACAGTAGGAGGGGCGTGCTCACGATATAATTGGGCCCCATCCCCCCGTGGGCGACCCACAAGCTGAAGAATAGTTACATCGCAGAGGCCCTCCCACAGGAGTGAGTTCTGAGGCCCACTTCAGGCTCCTCAGCTCAAGGTTCTGGCACTGGGAGGAGGACACCTCAGGACATCTGGTTTTGAAGGTCAGTGGGGCTTGGCTCTGGGAGCCTCACGGGACTGGGGGAAACAGAGACTTCATTCAGTTGGGAAGCGCACACAGAACCTCACGTGCACCAGGTCCAAGGACAGAGGCAGTGATTTCATAGGAACCTGGGCCAGACCTGCCTGCTGGTTTTGGAAGATCTCCTGGGGATGTGGGGGACGGCTGCAGCTCAGCCAGGGGACTTAAACTTGGGGGCAGACATTCCAGGAATGTTCAGCTACATGAACTTTCCTAGAGGCTGACATCTTGATTGGGTCCTTAGCACTAAGACCCAGCCCCACCCAACAGCCTGCAGGGAAGCCTCAGGCCAAACATACAGAGTGGGAACACAGCCCCACCCATCAGCAGACTTCCTGAGCCACAAAGGCCTCTAGACACAGCCCTACCTACCAGAGATCCAGGACCAAGCTTCACCCAGCAGTGGGCAGGCAGCAGCTCTTCCTGCCAGGAAACCTGCATAAGCCTCTAGTCCAGCCTCGTCCACCAGAGGCAGGTATCAGAAGTAAGAAAACAACAATCCCAAAGCCTGTGGAAGGAATCCACAAACACGTAGAAAGACAGGCACAAGGCCAAGGCACAAGATAAAATCCCAGAAGGAGAAATAAGTGATGAGGAGGTAGGCAATTTATCTGAGAAAGAGTTTAAAGTAATGGTGGCGAAGATGTTCAGAGAACTCAAGAGGAGTATAGATGCACAGAGCAAAGTTTTTAGCAAAGAGTTGGAAAATATAAATAAATAGTCCCACAAATTGAGAGGACTAGGGTTTGGGGACTGAGGCACTTGCCTTGGTTGTACAATTTAAGGCAGCTCCAAAAACAGCTATCAAGATAATATTTTAATGCAATATTAAAAAAATCAAAATCAATGCAGAAATCTATGATTAATATATCAATATTTTTATATAAAAACAGCATCAGTGTTACTGATTTTTTGTTTTGTTCCAATATGGTTCCACACTGCATGGGCACAAATAATTTTACCAGAAGTAAGAGATGTTAAGCATGTGTATTGCGGGGGAATTGATAGACATTTGGGTGGGATAACCTTTGTTAAATTACCCCTGAAGCAATAACACCTAAATTGGGACTGGAAGCACGGGAAGAAGCTGGGAGAAGAGGAGAAGGTGTAAGCAACAGGGCCAGAGACAGAAGAGCTTTGTACCTTTCAGGGAACTGCAAGATGGCCCAGGTGTCTGGGCCCATGGTTCTCAAATGTATCGCATATTAGGATATTACCTGGAAAGCTTTTGTCCTGCACAAAATGTGAAAAAAAGCATTGTGTTATGATCACTCTGGCTGCCGTGATGAGAATGGATTGAAAGAGGAGTGGATGTGGATGCCGAGGGAAGAGCTGCAGAGTCGTGGCAAACATCCAGGTAAGAGTGTGGCGGCTTGCGCTCGGATGATGGCAGTGGAGGCAGAGAGATGGAGCTGGAGAGATTCAGGAAGTACGGGTAGAATTCATAGGATTTGGTGATTGTACGGTTGTGAGGGGCCAAAGAGGAGGAAACACTATAGATGGCCCGTCAGTGGTGTCTGGTGTCAGCAACTTGGGGGGTTGGTGATGACATTCACTGAGACACAGAACAGGCAGCGCAGGGAGGGGCAGGTTGTGTGGGGGGACAGCAGGGAGGCCACTGGGCTCAGCTCTGAACACTGAGCTTGTGAGACAGCAAAGGGGGAACCGCTGGGAGTGGGGAGTGCCTGCTGCTCAGGGGCCCACATTGCAGCTCTAATGTGTCGTTGGGCCTGCATGGGTCATAAATGAGGCCCCAGGAGTGGGGAGCTGGCCCCAACTGAGTGAGCAGAGAAGGAGGCCTGGACCTGAGGAGCGCAGCCTGCCGTGGCAGGCTGAGTAGAGGGCCAGGAGCAGAGAGGAGGGAAGGAGGAGCGGAGGGAGGAGGGAAGTCAGCAGGGCGCCAATAACCGAGGGCCTGGTGAACCGTTTCCCTTACAGCCAGGCGTTCAGGGGAGAGAGATCCCTGGGGACTGGGCTGAGCTGGGAAGTCACCGGTGAAGTGAGATGCTGTTGGGCAGGGAAACTCTGAGGGAAAGACAAAGGGGAAGAAGGTATAAGGAAAGGCAGAGATGGGAAGTGTCGGGAGGGGGAACTCCTCCCCGCCCCAAACCATCTGCAGTTCTTGTGGCTGAACTAGTAACAAGGTCGACACACAACAAATTAACAGGAGAGAAAAATTCAATGCGTGCGCACGGAGATCTTGTAAAAATAGGACCTACGAAATGGCCAAAGCAGGCAGCTTTTATACTTTTTAGATAAAGAGACAACATGTTTGTGAGGAATTGACAGGACAAAGAGGTTTTGGGTGCTCAATCAGCGAAGAATCTAAACAGAATTTGGACTTGGGGCAGTAAGTTAAAGAAGTAACAAGGTTTGTTTATATGGGTTTCGCAGCCCCAGTTCCCTTTCACTGGGAATCAGGATGTCCTACTGCCTGCAGGTCAGCGAGTGTACCTTTCACAGGAGAGATGTATTTCCTGCCTTCAGGGAGTCAGAAAGGAGAGTCAGTTATTTCTTGTTTTAAGAGAGACAGGAAGGCGGGGCAGAGTATCTCTCTTGCACTGGCTGTTTCTTCAGCAACTTTAATTCAGAACAATCAGTATGCCTCTGTGACATATTTGGGGGCAGCCTGCCCCAGTAGAAGGAATGAGATGTGTTGGGAGTGTTGTTCATCACAATAGAAGTCAAGGAAAAGTGTGTGGTGTGAGATACGGTGAGCAGGTAGTTGGTGACTCTTGGGATCGCCTTCTTCAGCCTTCCTCCGGCTTGTCTATTTCCCATCCACCTGACTTTTTGGGCTCTGTGGTAAAACAGGCATTGCACTCGCTTGGCCACCCCAGAGACGTGTAACTGGTACCAAAGCTTGCGTTTGCGGCAGCATTACCAAGGTGAACGCTGAGGACAGCCAGCTTCACTCTGGAGGAGAGTGCATTCATTTTAGTGTTGAATAGAGTGCTTGTTTCCTCCTCTGTGACTTCGGGCCCCTCAAAGAGCCCAGCTGCGGTGTAATCGAAGCTCCGTTTCTTTTCCTTGTGCTCGCTTACAAGTAAAAGCACAAACAGGCTTTTGCCTGAAAGGCAAGCTGCCGGTGTTATCTTTCCTGAGTGGGCTCATAAATACAGAGTCTTTGCAGAGAGGTGTGTATAATCAGCATACCAGCCAGCATTTTGCATGTGCAATGAACAGATGTGGCTGCATTATTCAGTTTCCCTATTTGACTTCCCTCCTAAGATGAACTTCAGAAAAATGTGATGTCATGAACACATCTTCCCAAATGAAAATAATCCATGCCAAAAGGAGTCTCAGATGTTCCCGTTAACCATTTGTCATGTGGGTTGCATGTTGATTTCTCTGCCCCAAATGTTATGACGTCCTGTGCCACTTCAAGTTTTCCTACTGAAGATGAAATAATTTCTAATTATATTTTGTGTGGAACCCTATTAATATTGGAATGCATCACACTATGGAAATATGCTGGTTTTAACTCTGACCGTGATTTTCTTGGTTTTTTTTTTTTTTTGTATTGTGAAATGTGACATTCATACTAAAAGTGAGTGCATCAAATATGTACAGTTTAAGGAATGGTTATAAAAATGAACACCTGTGGAAGCACCACCCGGAGTGACAAGTACGATGTTGCTGGCGTCTGGACCGCTGGTGTGCACTTCCTGCTTCCTGGATTCCCACAACCTCACTATTCTGCTAGGGATCTTATTACTTAGGATTTTACCACCTATCTGTCCACCCCTCACAGTATAACTTAGTTTTCCTTGCATCATACCACACATACATTTTGTGTCTTTGTGCAAATGCACAATCCAGGAATGCCGCCTTCAGTTCTGTCCCTAGGATGCCTCGCTGTCTCACTCTGGACTCAGCCCTATTCTTGTTACGTGTGTGGCTTTGGTTCATTTTTTAATTTTTTTTTAAATCTCTGTTTAACAACCTTTCATAAGAATATACCACAGTTCACTTATGCATTGTACGGCTGGATATTTGAGCTGTTTCTCCTTGTGATGGTTTCAAGGCTGATAGGAATATTCTTCAATACGTGCATAGATTCCATAAGGGCATAGAAGCAAAGAGTATTTTTAAAAAGTGATATTTTAAATTCCTTCTGGATAATGATCAAACATGCCAATCTAACACAAACATGGTTTTATTGTGAATCTTAGTATTTTAGATGTAATGGGAAATACGGTTCATTTTAATGTCTGTAATTTATAGACACACATACACAATACCTGAAAGTGTGGTCAGATACTTTTGCAGGCAAGATGAGCATCCAGGACACAGCACAACATTGACCCAGCTGTCCTTCCTCCCCCTCCCCCATATCCTTCAGTGTTGTGGGTCTTTCCAAGAGAAATGAAAGTGAATCATGCAAGATGATCTTAAATTGATTACATCAGAGGCAGACATCTCTTCGATATTTTTGTTTCCACAACCTCTGCTCGGGTGAAGAAGTTGAGAATTAGGAGCCGTGTAGAGCTGAGCTTGTGTGCATGTCAAGTGAGTTTGCTGAGTGTGCATAGCGTGCTCCTCCTCTCTGAATTACTTGAAACACAGATGTAAGTGATGACCATATCTAGTATTTCCTTACATGCTCTTCAATGGAGTTTGCTGGTCAAAACATCATTATTTCACTTATTAGACAGTTTGAGACTTGATATCTAAGTTTTGAGATTTCCCAAGTTTTCCATTAGCTTTTGTGGCAAGCATTAGTAAAAGAGGAAAATTGCACTTAAACAGTAATTTGATTATTAACATGACCAACTATGCGGCTTTTGTGGTTATCATTAGTGGTTTTGGGAGAAGTCTACTATTAGTTTGGTTCAGTGAAATAATTGTATGATTTTTATGATGGCATCTGTTAGTGTAAGCAGACTTTTTCCTTCCTTCGGTGAGCTGAATTGTCTTAAAGGGTGTGTGCTTTGGGACACACAGCTGTGATTAATTGAAATCTCACTTTATGGAAATGCAAGTTATGTAATAAAGTATTTTTCCAGCATGATCAGAACAAACTAGCAAGGAATTATGGGAAATCTGACTTAATTGTAAAAGCCATTTTAAATTAGAACAACAGATCTAAAATGGCTCTCACATTTGTACTTATTTGCATATATTACCATTTAATCAGACATAAAATTGGGAGATTTTTTTTTTGGTTACACTAATATTTGAATAGAGTTATATAACATTGTTTTAAAAAGCTCGGTTTATAATAGTGATGTGTACTATCCTTTAAATCTAAACTCTAGGCTTTTTGCAAAATTCTTTGTATAACTTTGGTTTCCAAACAAGACAACCGTTCCAGATGAGGAATGAAATCATTTCTTCTTCACACTGGGTCTTCGTTAAAGCTCATCTGATCTTTCGCTTCAGTTTTTTAGAGTTTGCTTCACATCTCACAAAGGTTTTCTCCTGGGCTGGGTGAAGTTGTGGATCATTCATGTTTTCCGAGCAAAATGTCATTCTGAATAGGAAACATCAAGCAAACACAGCACTAAGTTTTAGATGGAGCTTATTGAAGTGTTTCATCCTTTGTCAAATACTCAAATTTATGTAACACATGCTATGATTTTTTTTAAATTAGATTCTTATGATCGCAAATATTTCCATAACTTCAGAGGAAAGCAAAACCCGAGTCAGTGAAAGTAATCAGCGCAAGGCTTCCCGGAGCTCTGCATGGTGTGATTTCAGTTCTATAAGAACTGAAGAGTCCTCGGGGCAGTCCTGCTTTGTTCTCCTTTATATAGCTCATCAAAGACTTGGAGGGGAACTGTTGTTTCTTTCACTGCAATGCCCTGTCTCCACTGCAAACATTCAAACATTCGCATTTTCTTCAACTTGCTCCTCCCAGCCTTCCTTCTTTGGATATACTCCAGTTTGTCAGTGCCCTTCTTAAAGGTCCCTGGACATGAAGCCACTGTCACCAGCATCTTCCTGGCTCAGCCCTGTAAGCCCTGCCCCTTCCTCTTACATGGTTCTCCAGCCAAAGAGGACATCACTATGTGTTTTGGGTCTCTGTTGGAGACCCATGGCTAGAATGCTTTGGTCATTAGTTTGGCCTGAGATGCTATTTTGTGTTACCACCTTCAACTGCATCTATTAGGGAAAAAATAGCAGTAGTCACAGAGAATTGTAGTTTATAGCTTTTTTCTTCCCCCTTCAAATTGCATTCTACGATCAAGTCTTTACTAAATCAAACTTTTTAAATTAAGTTAAGAGTATTATGAGTAGTTATAAATGCATTCTTGAAAAATTCAAATAGTAAAGAAATACATGAAGTTGAATATTAGAGATCTTCTTCTTCGTCACCTTTCACTAATATCACTCCCCTCCCTGCTTTCATGGTTTGCTTTCTGTCCTTCCAGACCGCTTTCTGCACGTTTACACATATATGGATGTTCATATGCAAACATAAAGATTGTTGTATGTATTTTTCTGAAAAATGTCCTTGTCATCCAGTAAGGTACTTGGAGACCTGTTCATGTCAGTACATGTAAATCTAGTTCACTCTTTCACTGGCTGCACGACATTGCAGTGCCTTCAGCCGTTTTCCTATTGCGGGACATTGAGATTTCCCCCAGTGGTTTAGTGTTTACAAACAGTCCTGCAGCAGACATTTTTGTACATATATATGCTTTGTGGACATTTTGAGCATTTCCCTAGGATAGACACCTAGCATAAAATTCTGGGGCAAGATTATGCATATTTCAAAATTTGATACTATAAGCTCCCTGAGACCAAGGGCTTTGTCTGCTCTGTTCACTGCTGGATTCCTGGTGCCCACAGCAGTCTGGCATAAGATAGGTGCTCACTAAATGTTAGCTGTTGAATGAAACTCCCCTGCAGAAGCTCTGTAATCTATACGCCAATGAACATTTTATGAGAATGCCCATTTCTTCACACCTTTGCCAGCTCTGGTTGTTATCCATCTTTTAATTTCTGCCAAACTAGTGGGTGACCAGTGATCATTTCATTGATTTTTGTTTTGTATTTCTATGATTCCTGTGGAAATCAAGCATCTCATTCCAGTTAGCCGATCACTTTTTTTTAATTAAAAAATTTATTTATTTATTCACTTTAATGGAGTTACTGGGGATTAAACCCAGGACCTCATGCATGCTAAGTGTGCACTCTACTATTGAGCTATGCCCACCCCCTGGCAATCACTTTTTATGTCCTGCCGTAGGACCAGTATTGTCTGAGCCTACATAGGTGGTGACAGTGAAGTCAAGATTTGGGTTCAGGACTGGCTGATGCAGAAGTCATTGGATTCTGCCTACATACTGCTTTGCCCACTGCCTGGCTCTCTAGAAATGCCTCTTGGCCTCCCCAAAGCCTGTTGCAGCACAGAGCCAACAGCAGCAACCTGAACTGATGTCCTTTTTAGACTTCCTCTGCCATGCAATAACCAGACCCTCACTGTTAAAGTGCGGTCTGGGGACCAGCGGCATCAGCAGCACCTGGGAGCTTGTTAGAACTGTAGACCTTCAGGGTCCATCTCTACCCACTGAAGCAGAACCTGCTTTTTAACACGATTCTCAGATGATTCGTGTGCACGCTCAAGTGTGAGAAGCCCTGGGATGGAGGGATGGAGCGCATCATTAGTAAAATTAATGAAACTTGTTTTCCTAATTAGGTCCTGGAGTTTCTTTATGCCAGAAGCTACAACGCAGATATTTTCTGGTATCTCTCAGTGGTGCCTGGTACTGCGAAGACACATAGGAGGCACTGAGTTAAAAACAAAGTATAGGTCCTAGAGCCCTTCCCTCCTTTCCAGGATACCCCCTGCAGTTCTGAGGAAGAGTTTGATGTACAGTTATCTTAATTTCCAGCTCTGTAACTCTACTAGATGAGACTAAGGAAGGTCAGATCAGTGGGGTTAAGACTAAGGAGGGAAGGAGCTGTTGGAAACCGCACATGTACAACAAACGGGTCAGACAAACCGAATCTGAGCTGGGCTTGGACAGTTATTAACAATATCCTCAAGCTGTGAAACGTCTGTGAGTCTGAGGTTCCTAGTCTGCCCAGCAATACTACCCATTTCAGAGGCTCCCTGGGATGCTCCCTCGAGGGGAATGCTCTAGGGCACCTAGCTCAAGCCCACGGGGGCAGCAGGAGCTCTGTCAGCGCCCCTCCCGTCCCTCTCCTCTTTCCTTCTTCAGAGCCATGTGGGTGAGCACCCGGGGAGAAGGTAGCATTGTGTTTTATACAACCTTTCAGGTCAAGGTACCTAGAATTGCCATGGCGAGCAGCCACTAACGCTGAGGAATTACTCTCTAGCTGAGAGAATCCGGGAGGGGTGGTGCTCAGAAGCAGAGCTGTTCTAAAGGGCCAAAAAGTCATGCAAGAATAGCTAAGTGTGTAAGAGGAGAGAAGCAGTTTAATTTTCTCAAATTGATCATGTGGAGAAGTCTGTTGGCAGACTGCAGAGTGTGCTCTTAGTAATTGCCAGGATTTCGTATCCCAGGGAGATAAAATCTCAGAGTGCGGTTGTATAAGGGACTCAGGGGGCATAAATCTGCCATGGGCCTACTCCTGGCAGTGTGACCCAGGGAGTGAGGGAAGAGAGCAGTTTGAGGTGAGAGGTGTGCTGTTTTCTGTCTCTGCTGGGGACAAGCCGAAGAGAGAAATGGGCTGTCCAACCGAGGGCAGTGGGAGAGGAGAGACAAGTTCCCTGAATACAGTGGGAGGAGATGGGAAAGGGTCTAGGGAAAGACAAAATTCTCCTTTCGTGGAGAACTGCAGAACCACAGGAAATCCTGATTGCCATAGCAAAATATGGTGGGCATCCCTCTGCTTTGCTGAGAGGACTGAAGGAGCAGCCGGATGTCCTTTCTTTCCTTCACTCCCTGTCCCCACGTCCACGCGTTCCTGTTCCTGGGGACTTGAGGCCAAGGGCAATCACACAAAGCCACGTTCCCTGAGGGTAATCCGTTAGTGCACATAAGAATTTCTCAGGGCTCTTATCATGAGATGTGTGTCCCTTCACAGACCACAGCCAACCAGAAGCTCTCCAGGTGGGTCAGGACTTGCTGCATGTTTAATAAGCTTCCCAGCGATCCCTTGGCACTCTCAGATTTGAAAGGCAGCACCACAGCCTGAGACTGTGATCTGTTAAAAGCCTTTCACCAGGTAAACAACAAAGCAGAAAGGTCACATCCAGATCCCTGTCACTCAAAGTGTGGTCCTTGGACCAGCAGCACCAACATCACCTGGTGAAGTTTGAAAAGCACTGGGCTAGTGAGTTCTCAACCTCCAGAGGCAGGTAGCTATGGACTGTGGGCAGACAGAAGAGGCTAAACTGGGAATCAGAAGACCTGGGTGCAAATCCTGGTCCTTCCACCTATGGCTGTGTGAACTAAGGAGGCTCATTTCACCTTTCCGAGCATCTGTATGCCATGGTTAGGACACAGTGATGCCCATTTCATAAGGTAAATGCAAGTATTAAATTGTGAAAGTGCAATGGAATAAAGACAGTCTCTTTAGCAAATGGTGGGAAAACTGGACAGCAGCATGAAAATCAATGAAGCTAGAACAGTCCCTTACACCATGCACAAAAATAAACTCAAAATGGATCAAAGACTTAAACATAAGCCAAGATACAGTAAACCTCCTAGAAGAAAATATAGGCAAAACATTATCTGACACACATTTCAAAAATGTTCTCCTAGGGCAGTCTACCCAAGCAATAAAAATAAAAGCAAGAATAAACAAATGAGACCTAATTAAACTTACAAGCTTCCGCACAGCAAAGGAAACCATAAGTAAAACAAAATGACAACCTACGGAATGGGAGAAAAGTTTTTCAAAAGATGAAACTGACAAAGGCTTGATTTCCAGATATAAGCACCTCATATGACTTAACAAGAAAAAAACAAACCACCCAATCCAAAAATGGGCAGAAGACCTAAACAAGGAATTCTCCAGTGAAGAGATACAAATGATCAATAGGCACATGAAAAAATGCTCAATATCACTAATTATCAGAGAAATGCAAATCAAAACTACAATGAGGTATCACCTCACACCAGTCAGAATGGCCATCATTCAAAAGGCCACAAATGACAAATGCTGGAGAGGCTGTGGAGAAAGGGGAACCCTCCTACACTGCTGGTGGGAATGCAGTTTGGTGCAGCCACTGTGGGAAACAGTATGGAGAAAAACAGTATGGAGATTTCTTAAAGGACTAGGAATAGATTTACCATATGACCCAGGAATCCTGCTCCTGGGCATACATCCAGAAGGAACCCTACTTCAAAAAGACACCTGCACCCCAATGTTTGTAGCAGCACTGTTTACAATAGTCAAGACATGGAAACAACCTAAATGTCCATCAACAGATGACTGGATAAAGAAGATGTGGTATATTTATACAAAGGAATACTATTCAGCCATAAAAATGACAACATAATGCCATTTGCAGCAACGTGGATGCTCCTGGAGAATGTCATTCTAAGTGAAGTAAGCCAGAAAGAGAAAGAAAAATACCACATGAGATCGCTCATATGTGGAATCTAAAAAAAAAAAAACCCACAAAAAACAAAAAAAAACATAAAATACAAAACAGAAACAGACTCATAGAATACAAACTTGTGGTTGCCAGTGGGGTAGGGGGTGGGAAGGGACAGACTGGGAGTTCAAAATTTGTAGATACTGACAGGCATATCCAGAATAGACAAACAAGATTATACTGTATAGCACAGGGAAATATATACAAGATCTTGTGGTAGCTCACAGTGAAAAAGAATGTGACAATGAATGTATGTATGTTCATGTATAACTGAAAAATTGTGCTCTACACTGGAAATTGTCACACCATTGTAAACTGACTATAACTCAATAAAAAATTTTTCAAAAAAAAGAAAAATAAAGGGAAAATAAATTGTGAAAGTGCTGGCACAGGTAGATGCTTAATAGATGTTAGGAGGACGTTGAACCAGGACTCACCTTTGCTGGGTTTCTCCCGCTTTGACTCTGATGCTCTTCAGAGCAAGGCCTGAGTAGACGGGCTCTTCTTTCCCATGGAATGTTCCTCTTCCCCATGGGATGAAGCTTTGGACCACGTTCCAGACGTTGGCCCACACCTGGTAATTTTCCCACTTGAACTTGATCATGATCAGCTCACCGATATCCAAATCCAATGTGATAAGAAAGGAATAGGTTTTATTGCTAGTAATTCCTCCGTTCCTTGAAGATGCAAAGGAAACCAGACCCAGTCAGTTGATTTGTAACAGGGAAGCAACGCTTAGGCACATTCGGGATGTGTTACTAGGTTTGCCTGAGTGACTTGGGGTGGTCTTTTCTCTGCATTTCCCAAGCTAGTGTTGGACAGACTATTAATAGAGATAGCAATAGATGTGCCGGGATCAAAAGGATTTTCTGGACTAGTAATATTGGGAAAACCATCCTATTTTTTGAGTTAGCATATTCAAAAGGCTCCAAGAGTTCTGTAATAATGAATCTAACTAACTTTGTTTAGCTCAGGCTTCGTAGTTTCTAGGTTTACAAACCAGAAAAACTGGCCCCAAAGAGATGGTGGGGCTTTGGTAGTGGCCTTTGGGCTATTCCATTCTCTGTAGGTGTGATCAGCACATTACAGCCACACCAGTCTTCTCTCCTGAGTAATGCTTTTCTCCTCCCCATATAAATAGAAACTTCTGTTAAAACAACAAAGGATAGCAGGAATATAAAAACCACATATAAAAAGGATGCACCAGTTTGGAGCAAGATTTAAATGCAGATCCTTAGGTATCATTATCAGCTTTACTCACTAATCTCCAAGACATTAAAATGTCCCAACAGTGACACAACAGCTAAATGCCCTTTGCACTCCTTAGAACAATCTCCCAGGGAGGGATTGGGGACAGTGCAGAGTTTACGCTGGATTTAGGGTGAGACAGGTGGCTGGAGGATTCCCTGGCTGGGCTCATCATAGCTCTTCCTGCAGTATGTTGTAAAGAACCGTTTAGGAATCCACCCACCCTACTAGGCTGGGAGCATTCCAGGGACAGGGTCCTCTCTGCAGTGCAGCTCACCAGCAAGTCCTTGCTGCGTGACTGAATCGGGTGATGATCTGAGAATTAAAGCTTGTGGCAATTTTCCAGAAGCTGAGGACTATCTCCCGAGTGGGTGAAGGGCTAGTGTCACTTCCCAAGGAGAGTTCACTCCGAGGGTCGAGGTGCTGAGAAAAAGTAGCTAATGGGCCTTTTCTAGCCAGTGAAGCAGGGGAGCCTCTGCGGGACGTGTGAGGCCACTCGCCATCTCGTGAGCAGATGTGTCGCAGGGCGAAGGACAGATGGGCAGGGCTGGCCGTGCAGGCTGATTGGGATGGGAATGTGTGCCAAGTTGAATGATAACCAGTTTTGTTTCTGGGTTACGGTTTTGAGGACTCACTGGAAAGGTGCTCAGGGCCTTCCTGGGGACACCTGCTCCAGCCGTCACCACTCCTCCCTGCTTGAATCTTCTTCCTGCACTGTGGACACAGACTGGCCACCTCTGGCTTCCTCTCCATTCAGCCCCCATCACATTGGGCCCATCACAAACAAGAGGGACATAAAGCAATTTATGGGTGGGGCTGAGGAGGGATGACGAAGTACTGGGCTTGGGTGGCTGTGCCTTCTGACAGGGTGTTGGGGGCAATCATAATGGGCTGAGAAGAGTAAGTTGTGTCTGGCCTCACCCTTGAAAAGCACAGAGTCCATCCAGACCCTGTGAGAAAATTAAGCGTGTCATCACCACGGGCGAGGCTGCATCTTGTACTCACAGAGTGATGGGAAGTTTCTGCTCTTCCTCTTTAGTTCCGAGGAGTGATATGGCAAAATTTACTTTTACTGGTTCCTCAGTTTGGTTGATGAACTGCATCTTGAACTGGTAATGATAAACTGGAGGAGAGGATGGAGAGGGAGAAAGAAAGAGAATTTAAGCTGGAATTTTAAAAATTAAAAATCTCATTAAAAAGTTTAAAAATGCAGAGGGAGAGGTCTGGATGGAGAGATACCCCGGTTTTTTTCTTGGTGGTGAGATTATGAATGCTTTTTATTTTCTTCTTTTTTCTCCACTGAATTTCCTAAATGTCTAAGTGGACTTGTATTGTGTTTGTAATGTAATAAGTATTACCCAACAAAAGAAGGCAGCTTAGGAGTCCAGTGTATTTGGCAATTTCTGGACGCACTCCTGTTGGACTGTTCTATGTATTTGGCAAGGGTCTCCTTTCATAAATCAAAGGATATATTGCCTTTTAGGCACCTGACAAAGGCAAGAGAACATACTGCCATTTTTACTTTTGCCTCTGTTTGATGGGGTCAGTTTTGGGGTGGGACGGGGCTCCAGCTGAGAAATATGCCTTAATGACCACTTTTCTTGTTCTGGGGCAGGTCCTGGGAACTAGCTCTGTGGGGTTCAGCAAGCCCATTTTCCAGTGGAAATAAGATAACTGTAGTTCTAGTACCTGGGCCTAAAATTTTTCTATCCTGTCAAATGTCTAGAATGTCCTTCTACTGGGTTATTTGGAAGAGGGAAATTTGTTTTATTCTTGTTTACCTAAATACAGTCCATGTTTAATTAATAAAAGCAAACTGCCTGCTGTCAGATAGTGTTGCTAAACACTATACGTTGCATCACCTCATTTACTGGTCATAATGTAAAGGTATTGCTATTCTCAATCCCAGTTCATAAAGGAGGAAGCCAAGGTTAGAGAGGTGAAGTGACCTGCTCAAGGTCATAAACCAGAGTCTGTGCTCTCGGCCTGGAACTGCTGCCTGGGCTCAGTCTGCCTTGCTGCACCAGCCAGCTGTGGGGCTATTTTCAAAATTATCCCACCTCATTCCCAAATGACTGATGGCTGCTTGGACTTCTTTTTCTTGCTATTTCCATATTCTCTAAGTACTTGCAGCATTTTAGCTCCAAGATGGCATGTCAATTTGATTGCTAGGACTGCCTGGAGCCCTGTGTTGAGATGGGCTCTTTGGAGAACTGGTGTCTGCCTTGGGCAAAGGATAGGGGATTTATGGTATATTTGTTGTGTCTTTGCTTTTCCTGTTCTGGATAATGATTAATCCATGAGTCCTGATAAGAGCTGACACATAGTAGGTGCTTAATAAACACTTGTGGGATGAATGAACTGAAAGTCTGCTGGGGAGTATAATGATGTGTATGAACATTTAGCAAGATGGAAAGCACCTCTGAGAATTCAAGATCTGAGATTCAAGCTTTGTTGTAGAATTCCTCCTGGAAAGCATAGATCACGGAACCAGCCACTTGCTCATCCATCCTATGCACCCAGCATGTGGAAATAAACCATCCTCATGAATCAATCTACTTACTCCCAAATGGTGCATTTCCACCTGAGGTTGGTAGCTGCACACAGACCTGACAGCAGCTGTGGCTAATGGCGTGTTGCCAACACGTCAGCCGCAGGGTCCTGGTGTGCTCGTACTGCTGGGTTTCTGTGTTACTTACACAGCCCTACCCTTTGGCATAAACCAATTTTCCCATTTGGGTTTTGTGGTGGATTGGCTCCAGTGCCCTGTGCATAATAAGTGCTCAGATCCTCTAGCCTGGAATAAAGTAGTTTGACGCTCTCAGGACTATGAGGCTGTGGATGGGAAGCAGAGGAGAGCTGTGAGCCCCAGCTGCAGGGAGGGTCCCTAAACGCTTGGGTGGCAGTGGTGGAGACAGGGACTCTGGTCTATCATCCTAGAAGCCTCTGGAGAGGTTTTACATTATTCGGGGCCTGTGAGGGAACTCTGTAACAAGTGAACAGTGTTATAAGTTGAACTGAGGCAAAAAGCAAAGATAACAGGCCATAGGCGTCAGGGTGGGGGTGAGGGGTGGGCTGTGGGCAGGATGATGTGAGAGAGCTGGCCTCAGGTTAACCCCCTAAGGAGGAGGCAGGGCATCTTCCATAGCTAACAAGAAACACTCATAGCAACCAGTTTAATATGTATCAGTTGGAAACATATGATACCCAGCCCAGTGCTAAAAGCTGTTGGGGATAAAGGAGTAAGAGTGTAGTTGGTGGTATGCATGATAATAACATCAGATAGTATTTATTTTGATTAGCTGTGCCAAGCACTTTTTATTTATTATCTCATTTAATCCTTACAACAGGTGATACTATTATTATCTCATTTTAGAGAAGCGGAAATGAAAGAACAGAGAGGTTAAGTGACTTTTCCAACATCACACAGCTAGTAAGTAACATAGCTGGGATGTAAGTTCAGGCCATTGGCTCCAGAACTTGAACTTTCAGATGTTTATATTCAGGACTATCATTTCAGGAAGTGCCAAGATAGAGGAGTAGAGAGACTCACAGCTCACCCTCTCCCACAAATACACCAAGAATTACATATACAAACCCAATGAATTGAACAGAACACCTACTGAACTCTGGCAGAGTGTCTTTCGCTTCAAAATTCAGGATTCTCGCAAAATCCAAGAAACAACAAGTTCATACTGTATAGCACAGAGAACTATATTCAATATCTTGTAGTAACTTACGGTGAAGAAGAACATGAAACCAAATATATGTATGTTCATGTATGACTGAAGCATTATGCTGTACACCAGAAATTGACACAACATTGTAAACTGGCTATACTTAAATTAAAAAAAACCCATATATATATATATATATATATATATATATATATATATATAAAAATTAAAAAATACATATATATCAATTAAAATATATATATATATATATATATATATATATATATATATATATATATATATATATTCAGGACCAAAATCTTTATATACCCTAAGAAAAGACTTGAAATGTGGAAAGAGTTTTAAGTTAAAAAATGTCATAACAGAATTACTTAATAAAAAATAAATACCACCCTAAATATTCACCAGTAGAGGAATATCTTTGGACTAATAATGGTAATTACGATAATTACCACTCAGCTCTTTATTATGTCCCAGACACTGAACTATTGTTTCACATAATTACCTCATTTCTCTTGACTACAACTTTGTGAGATGACTACTTTAACCTCCCTCTGCATCGTTCTACAAATGAAGAAGCTGAAGCTCAGGAAACTGAAGTAACTTGTCCATTGTCGGGCAGCTCAGAACTGGCGAAGCTGCAATTAGACGTTAGTTTGCTGAATCCAAGTTCATATTCCCTATCATGTGATCTACTCTTAGGAAGTTGTTAAAAGATGTTTTTGGAATGATTTCAATGCTTATGAAAGAAGTGGGGAAAAAACCCCATACAACCATCAGGATACAAATTATATACTTAACAGGAGACTAACTCTAATAAAACAGAATGCAGAGAAGGAGGGGGAACCACAGAAGTCTCACCAGAGCTTATCTTTGGAAAGGGGAGAGTGATCATTTCTATTCTCTAATGCTTTTCTGCAAGTTCCTCATTTTCTACAATAAGCATGTATTCCAATTAGACTCTTACTGGAAAAAGGGAATTTTAAAAAGTATTAAGAAAACAGGAGAACCAGAAGCAGTGGTCCTGGCCTTGGAGGAGCTCAAGGCTGGTAAGCAGAGTGGCATCAGGTGACACACTAAGCACTTTACATACGTTATTTCAGTCCTTGTAATAAGACTAAATAAGGATAATATGTGGTTAGACTCTGTTTTCCACACCTACTCTTGCAGTCCCCATCTGCTCTCTGCCGAGCTCTGAGCCCCAGGCCTCAGCCTCTGGATCTCTTGCAGGATGGTTTCTGGTTGGGACTGACCCACCAAAGAGGCACCAGCAGAAGGAGACCTGGGCAGAGAAGAGAGAGGTGAAGGAGTTTTGCTTCCTGCTTCTGAAGCTCCCTCCTGCTTTGGAGCCTGACTATGTAGTAAGTGTGCCCCATGATGAGTGGCTGTTGGGAGCCTCTCCCCCACAGCTCCCATTCTCCTGGGCTAGTCCCCCTCCTCACTTCTCCTGGTGGCCTGATGTTAGATTCAGGGTGTGTCAACACCCCATGTTGGTTTCCTTAATCGCACCCACTCTCTGTAAGGAGTCCTGCCTGCTCTCTTCAGCTGACCCAGGTGAGTGGAGTCCTGCTTTCTGCTGAGACCTAGACAGATAACGATGTCAGCAGTCCTGGTCAATTACAGATAAGGAAGCAGAGATTTGGAGACAGGTCCAAGGTGACCCAGATGGTTAGAAGTGGAGCAGACTTTGAATCCAGGAGTCTGTCTGATTCTAAAAGACCCTTCCCACTCTCTCCTGGGGTTCTGGTTCTGGCAAGCTGAATCTGCCCTTTGAAAGCAAATGGTAAACGCTCAGCCCTTGAAGAAAAGCCACAGCCTAAACCTGCCTCCTGTGAAGCCACCAAGACAAAGTGCCCGCCTGCTTCAGCCTCCTGCCATCCATCCTGGGCCATCACAGCTGCAGATTCCTCTCTGCTACCTGCCTGCTGAACGTCCAGCCCCTGAGCGGGGATTAGTGTTTCATGTCCCTGCACTGGAGGTGGGATTTTGCCTTCCTTTGTTCTTAAACTGTGAATAGCAGGAGAATGATATCCACGCCTGAGATGCCATGGTTCCACAATTCTGGGGGAAGGGGTCGACTGAGATGATTGTGGAGGAAGGTCCCTTTAGCTCTTACATCCTATGAATGGGAATTGCCTGTGCCCTGCAGTGTCTCCCTGGAGTGGGACCTGTGCAGGAGGTCAGAACCTCCAAAGTGTGTCAGCTGTGAGGAGCCCGGGTGAGGCTGTGGAGGGAGGGGCACAGATGTGCGGGAATGTGGGCACCTCTGTGTCTGCAGTAGCCAGGTTCCAAGCCCAACGCACATTGATAGCACAAGGAATCCTGTACTTCCTGCACCAGGAGAGCCACTCTTGGAGAGAAATCTTGAAATGAAATTATTTTTTAAAAAATACGAAAGACACTTCCATGTTGAGAAGTAATTATTCGTTCTTATTTGGGATTTTTGTGTTTTTCCTTAAAAAAAAGAAAAACAGACAATTCGCCTCCCAATCTCTACCACCCCACAGGACAATGATGCTGTTACAAAGATTGAGGGGAGAAGCATGAATAATTTTGCTCACTTTACCTTATGGCATGTTTAATAAGGATTTAAAAAAATGATGTAGGGAAAATGCTTTTGATCCTGTGACGGCAGAGGCCAGCACAACGCATTCCTCAGTTCAGGCAGGAGAAACTATTCCAGGTCTTATAGATGAAAAGCATGAAATAGTCCATTAACCCTGAACGAGATCCGGCAGACTCCACCTGGGGCAGAGATGTGAGGCCTCTGGAGAGTCTCCTCACCAGAGATGCCTCCTGGGGTTCAGACACCCTAAAACCCTGGGTTCCGATCCCATGTGGGCCCCACTGGTGCCACTTTAAAAAAACAAATTTTTTGTTTTTCACCAAGCAGCCACCAGGAGCACCAGGTTGTAGAATTTATAAAAAGGGAATATTTTGTTTCCTTTTTTAATTGTCTCATGGAAAAAATGATTCTGAATCATTAGCTATTGGCTCTGGGAGATAGTAGGACTCTGTTTGCAAACATCAAAGACAACTTTTTTTTTTTAGACTATATGGATTTTCTCTCATGGAGATGGTAGGAATGAGATCTCATGTCTTCTTGCAGCACCCAGGCCTTGTTCCTGGGTCTGAAACGGTCCTAACTCCAGAGAGAGGGGGGATGAAGATGATGTGAGTGAGAGGCCTGAGGGTGTTCTTATGCAGGGGCTTACCGTCAGAGGCAGCCAGCACTAGCGGGGGCTGGTTGAATGAAGCCAGAGCAGAGCAGGCTCACGGGAGGAAGGGAAGGAGCAAGGATCTATGCGTGTGCATGTATGTACTTGGGTTGGTGACCACATTTGGGCTCAACAGCAACATCCCATTTATGTGATGCTGGTGTTATGAGATTGGATGCTCGCCCCTGCTGCTGGGGGTGGAGATGGGGGAGAGTGTGTGCATGTGTGTGTATGTGTAAGGGATGAGGAGTGAGAGTGTGTGTCTGTGTGAGGGGTGAAGACTGTTAGGCTGATTGGCACTGGCCGTCTGTGGTTTGCGCCGTGGCACCCCACGTGGGATGACAGAAAGTGCACTCAACTGAGAGCTAGGAGCCTCCTAGAACCATCGTGAGGGCTTGGGCGCTCATTGCCTTTCTGAAGCTCAGTTGCCTCACCTGTAAAACAGGTGTTAAAAGCTTCCTCACAGGGTTATTGTGAGGATGTGACCCGATGGCATATGTGAAAGTGCCTGGCTTCTCGAAGGTGTTGACCAGTGACGCCTGTTCCCTTCCTCCATGCTGGACTGACCAGGAATGGTTCAGAGCCCGCCCTGGTGCCAGTGTTGGTGGTTCTCCCTCATGCTGGGCCACACACAGTCACTGGGTGGCTGAAGAAACTGAGGCCCACGTAGGTTTTGTCACAAGGTCAAGGTCACTGAGATGGTTGGGAGCAAAGCCAAATTCTGGACACTCCTTGCCCCAGTCCCAAGCCTTGGCTCTCTCTGCGGTACCCACTGATTCTTCTGGAACTCCCTTTGGAAAGCAGTGAAAACCTTCCAAGGAAGTAGCTGAGAAAAGCCAAAGACAAACAGACCCCCCCCACAACAAGTCACAGTTTGGCTGCTTATCTCAGTAACCAGAAGAAAAGAGTGCTGTTGTCAGCTGGAGCGAATTCCCTCCGGCTGGATGGGGCCCAGAGTGCAGGGGCAAAGCGCAGGCCAGGGAAGACCGGGAAGAGAGGAGACTCAGAAAGAGGAGCTGGGGAGGGGGGAAGATGCGCACCTGGTGACTCAGCAGTGAGCCGTCACTCAGTGAACTGGCCGTGGTCCTACACTTAGGAGGCCAGGGGGAGTGAAAGGAGCGAGGGCCAGGGAATCAGGGAGACCTGGGGTCAAGCACTGCATTTGCTCCTCACAAGCTGTGCGACTTTGGGAAGGGGAGCTAGCCTCTCTGAATCTCAGTTTATCTACTGGAAAATTAGGCATAATCAGGGCCCCCCTTCCATCTCTGTCTCTCTCAGTCTGTACACTGTTGTGAGGATTAAATGATAAATGAGATAGTTTACACAACACATCCAGCATGGTTCCTGGACAGAGTAAACCTCCCTGAGTGCTGCTTCCTCCTCCTCCACCGGGTTACCTCATCCAGTTGTGAGGATTAAAGTAGATAAGGTGCTTGCTAAGCAGGTCTTAATACAGATTTGTTTCCCTCCTTGTTCTCTTAAAAAAAAACAGGCTCCCAATCTAGCAAAGGTTCCTCTTGAGAGGGTGAGAATGGAAGTGGGCGATAAATCCCCTCGTTTCGCTCAGTGCCTGCTTCGCAGCTCTCTTCTGCTACTGCTGCACTCTCCAGTGTTCACCCGAGTGCTGGCAGATGGCTGCAGAAAAACAGACCCTTTGATGGTTTTGTCAAAGTATCTCGGGAGCCAGAGGAATGAGGTCCTAGTTAGTCATCCTTTGTGCAACTACAGTCAGGAGGTGATGTTTATCTGGCCCAGCCAGACCCTGCACTAAAATATATAGTACAGTTAGATGTCCTTGAAAAATAGGGATTGTGGGTTCTCTGTAGCCAGGGTTGGGCAAGTCTGTTCCTTTATGAGTCTGTAAGTGTTCATCAAATGCTGGAGGTGGCCAGTGAGAGAGGCTCTGGGGGCCCAAGTCATAGATGATCGTGGCCATGATGGGCGGAGAAGGGTGGAGTTATGGTGGCCTAGATTAAAGACTTGATGCCAGTGCTGTCAATAGAACATTCTGGATGATGGAAACGGTCTATTTCTGTGCTCTCCAATATGGCAACCACATATTTGAGCATTTGAAAAGTGGCTAGTGTGACTGAGGATTCGAATTTTTGATTTTTTTTAACTTAAAGTAACTTAAATGGCCACATAGGGTTAGCGGCTACCATACGGGGTGACATACCATTATAGAGACTGCAGTGTCCCGTGAGCAACCACTTCCATGTAGGTGGAGTCTCACCTGGGTGTAACTTCCAGCAGTGCCCGGGCAGCTGGATGTGACCACAGGGCTGCAGCTCCCCTCCAGCAGGTACATTTAGGCTGAGTAGTTTAGGACTTTGCTCACTGGAAGGACGGAGGTGGACCTGGGGAGAATGTGGAGGGCCCAGAGGCGGGGAGGGCCCAGTGCCGGCCGCAGCTCATCACTGGACTCTGTCAGGGGCTGGGGGCTTTGGGTTCTGAGCAGTTTCAGGCAGTTCTGCCTCCCAGTCCCATGTCCACATCACTGGCCTCACTGGTCCTGTCCTCTTTGGATATCCCTAGAGCAAGATGAGTAGCTGGTGATAAAGGGACCCAAGAGCTGTCACCAAGGGACTCATCGTCCGTCTTCCTGGACGGCATTGAGCCTGCAGCACATGGAAGGGGTTCGGTCTCCTGTGAGCCCCCTGAGAGAGGGCCTCTGCCTGCCCTGGCTCAGTTTATGTTGGAAGAATAAATGATGGCTGGGCGCATTGGGGTTGGCAGCTGCTGGGTGAGATAGTGCTGCTCGAATGCGATTCCTTGGTCCTCCTTCACAGGAAAGGGGTCCCTGTGAGTTCACAGCAGCAGCGTGTGGTGCTCAGGCATCTGGGCTCCTTGGCAAAGGGAGAAACAGCCTGGCTGGTGTCTACTGCTCTTCCGCCCTACTCGTCCGTCTGATACTGGCCTCCCTCCCCCATCTCCCCGCCCAGTAGATGTCCTCGGGCTGGACCAGTCCCTCACTTCAGATGCACAGCCCAGCCTTGGAAGGTGAAAAACAACCCCCTTTCTTCCTAGCTGATGTCAAGGAGAAAGGGAGACCCTCCGCCTCCTCTCCTGCCTTCCTCACCCCACAGCAGACCAGGCGCAGGTTACTGAAGTGAAACGTCATTCGACTAGTTGCTTGGAGGCTCAGGTCTAAATGCTGGCTCTGCCAAGAGTTCCCTCTGTGTAATGATTTTCCCTCATCTGGGCCTTAGTCTCCCAGTCTGTGAAATGGTGGGGTTGGGTGGTTTCCCGAATTGCTAACATTCCAGGATTAAAGTAGATCCAGTGAAATGTGATTATCTGAGAGGCTTAATCACTCCAGGCGGCTTTGCCATTTAAAAGAGGAGCTGGTTAGCCCAGATGAGTGTTTAATTGGCAGCCTGTGAGTGGGGGGAGCTCCCTGAAGGAGGAGGCCTTCCAAATTTCCTCACCTGCTTCCGGATGCCACAGGCTGTTCCACCCTTCAAGGACAGACAGGGACCCTCTGCCCCTCAGGAAGGAAAGAGCCCACCCTCACTCCAGGTGCTCTCAGGAGCTATCAGCCACTCAAACGGATTTCTGTCATTCCTGGGCCTCACGGAAGGGAAATTTGACTAGAGGGCAAAAGTTCAGATAAACAGAGGAATCCTGTGCCTGAAAAATAAGCCGCCTGGGAGCTTGAACTTGAGAGTGTGGTAAGGAAAGGAACCCTGGCCCAGGAGTCAGAGGGACCTGGGTTCTAGGCCTCCTGTCAGGCTGTGTGGCTGTGGGCAGGTCACGCCACCCAAGCTCTGCTTCCCTCCTGTTTAACATGGAATTGTGACCAACCTTGCAGACCTCGGCTGTCATGGGCACCTCAACGTGGGCTGCATCTAGCGTTTTGGGACAAACAGTATGCAAATGCAAAATGGTGGTGACAGCATGTTCACCTTCTGCAGCTACAAATATCTGTACAGTAATAATCAAACAGCACAGCCTCAGGCTCCTCCCAGCGCCGGCGAGCATGTGCTATGAAACAGTGAGACGCTAAATCACTCCCGAGCTGTTTTAAGGATTAGGCAGAAATGTTAATGGCAACAGATGTTGGCTTGTTCCCTCCAGGAGGATTTAGGCTTCAGTGCAGAGTTTCTCTGCTGGCTTCAGCCCAAATCATGGCCACAGCCCTTTCCCTGACCTCCTGTTCAACCCAGAGAACAGAAGGGGCTCGGTTTCTGTCCTGAGGTTGAGAAGAGAATCTTGCGAGGACCTCCACAGGATAGTGATCTCCTGTAAGGTGAGCTGATTCAAACTTTAGGAGAAATGAGGAGCTGCAAATGTAGCCCAGAGCCCAGGTTTTTTGGTGGGGCCCTGTGAGCAGAGATGAAAGCACTGGGTTCTAGTGGGAGTTCAGAGATGCCTCCAGGGCTCTGCACAGTGAGGCCTGGGTGGTCGAGGTAATTGCTCAAGGTCTTCCTGATCTCACATTCTAGGGGATCATGAAAATGGATGAAACAAAAGCCAGCCCAAGGATTGTTCCAGAAAGTATCATGCTTTCTCCTCCAGCTCTTGCCACACATTCTTGGGGAAACAGAGTGACTGTGTCCACATCACAGTCTGGAATCTGCAGTGTCGGAAACACTGAAATAGCAGAGCACGATGTAAGAAGGAAAAGACTTCAGGGAACTTCCGGACCCTTCTGAAGACAGCGGCTGCATCCTGCCCTTCTCAAGGCTCCAGGCCGCCTGCACTCACCTTTGAATGGGGACTGGGCTCGAGTCACCAGGAAGAGGCTCTTGCTCCTCCTGCTTTGCCGCCCCCGGCGGGCGTGGTAGCCCAGCGAGTTGCAGCGGCCCTCCTGGCAGCTCAGGCACAGGCCCTGGCTGAAGCTGGCCATGTCCCTGCACTGGTAGGCCGTGCTCTGCATGCCGGCGTGCAGCAAGGAGTCGATGAAGAGATGCACTGACCGCTCGTGGGCGCATTTGACGGCCTTGGTGATGGCTGAAACACAGCGCAAGAAGGATGTTATTACCCCCTTTCTTTACCCAAAGGCTCACCCCGTTCCTCAGTGCAGAGCAGCAGCACATTAGGAAGGAGAGAAGGGCTTGCTAAGGTTGGCCCGCTGTCTGCAGTGGATGCGATAACTGGCTGAAAACTACACAAAGAGTAGACCCTTCGCAGTCACTTAGCGTAGAGGCGTAATCTCAGGCTCCAAGGGGCTGTGAGGGAGCCCTGCTATTACACTGTGTTATGACCCCAGGTCACTAAGAAAATATTGAATTATTTAACCAAGTGGGATAGTGTGATTCATTTGGGAAATATTTTAGTCTCAAATGGTTAAAAATGCACAAATGCCGATGCTTTGGGGGTAAGTTAGCAGGACAGGCTTGTGTGGAATACTTCTTCTTAATAATGCTGAGGAAACCCGTGCCGAGGCACTCCTGGGACTTGGCTAAGGGCTGGTGAGAGCTGAGCCCTCTCCCATCATGTCTGCCTTCTGTTCCAGAGCAGCCACTGCCTCCCTTTGGCCTGTAAGACCAGAAGGGGATTGGCTTCTCGAAGGGCACACTCCAGTGACCAGGTCTGAATTGGCCTGACCCAAAACAGCAGGTTTAGGAGGTTTATCTAACGTGGATTTTGACCTTTTTTTCTGGTTTGTTTTTGGGTCTCCAGATCTTAATATAACCTTTAGTAAAGTGTTCTCAAGGAATGTTGAGGAACCACCATGGGACATGGCAAGTACCACACGTGAGGGTAACTTTGGTAACTTTGCCAAAAGCTGTTGCCCCAGGATTACTCATCTCAGTTCTTGGTCATTAGTGTTTGTTGAGCACCTACTCTGAGGCAGGTACTATGCTGAGTGCCTCTATGGGTGTTCCTGGCGGCAGCTGTTATCAACGAGAAAACTGAGCTTCAAAGACATTCGCTAGCTCACTCAAGCTCACCTAGCCAGGAGCTGATAAGGATGCTAAAGCAGTTATCAAGTGAGCAAGTTGTCACGTTCACCCCAGTGTGGGAGCCGCTTCCAACATAAGGGTGAAGAAAACTCAGGAAAATCACAAGGCCAAGCAAGCTAAATAAATATACTTGGTTCCATCACCCTGAAGGGTAGCACCAAGGAGAAAATGGCAGTAATTGGTCAGAGATGCATTTACAGGCACCTGTTTAATGAACACCATCCTAGGGGGTCTGTGTTGAGCTTAGGGAGGTTATAGACCTGGGAGGAGGGCTAGATGGTCACCGAGAACTGCTGGTGACTAGAGGAGCGAGGATTGGAGGAAGATGTAAGGAATGATAAGGGGAAATTCCCAGAACGTTCTGTCCAGGTGGGTGGGTGGAGCTGGGAGTCCAGCCAAAATGAGATAATGTCGAGTGTGAAGGTCATTCTGATACAGGAGATGTGAAGGTGGTGGTGTAATCACAGAGAATGTGTTCTCAGCTCAGCTGAGATGATTGGGTTGAGGAGGTGGTCTGCGGGGGTGGAGCTCTCCAGTTGACTTGGAGTGAGTTGGCATATCTTAATCATCATGTTTTATCATAATGAGAAATTTGGAAGGCCCGTGGAACGTAAGGTTTTTGCTGACATTTTTGTTCTTTGATCCTGTGTCTGCTATCAACGTCCACGTCAATGTTTCAATTTCAGAATTTGAGAAGTGGGATCACAACCCAGATAAAGCCACATTCAGCTTCCGCCCTGAGACAGAGGACATCACAAGGACCTATTTAGAGCTGAACTTCGAATTGGAAGAATCTCAGTAATGAACGTCCTGTAGGGTCAGCTCATTAAACCTCCTGGGAGGGAATGGGGGGCAGTGGGAGAGTTATTCCCACTTTTGTGAGACCAGGGATCAGGAAGCCATGATCTATTCAGTGGATTGTTACATGGCCCAGAATACGGGAAGCTCCCTGAGTGAGGAAGCTTCTGGAGAAAGAGAAATAAGCACAGACATGAGCACTCAACTTTCAGAGGGGCTAGTGACCCAGGAGCTACTTTACTGGGTCCTCTGGGTGGAGGTGAATAGTGGGGACCCCTGGTGGTGCCCCTCAGCTCCTCCTCAGCACTTAGGCTCCCGTGACCACTGCCTGTTAAGAGGAGGGGCCCCGGGAGGAATGGCAGCCTTACCCACCCCCACAAGCCCTCACTCTGTGTGGACTTGGTGACCTTTCTCCCTGGGCCCCTCCCTTGCCAAACCCTTCCCGGAATCCCGCAGATTCGATTCCACTGGATCCAGAGGCCCCATTCAAGTGTGGGAGTGTAAACCGGCGTCGGCTAGTGTCTTCTTTCTCACCATTCAAGCCGTGCATGGCGATACGTTTGTAGAGCCCTAGGAAGTCGCAGCCAGGCTGGAAGGAGCCCCCATTGGGGTAGAAGTCATAGTGCGCTATGGGCTGTTTGATGCCCACACTCAGGCCCAGGTGCTCCTGCGTGAAGGTGTGAATGGCGTCCACAAAATTGGCATCATCTGGTGAAAGACGGTCGTTGGGGGAAGCGTTTTCAAACAAAGGGCCCGCAGCATCCAGTCCTAACAGGACAGCAAGAGGAAGGGTGAGGTGGGAGCAAGGGGAGGGGAGGAGAAATGCTCTTTTTAGCTTTCTGGTGTTATTACACATTCATGAGCTAGCAGGAAGAAGAAAATCCTAGGACATAATCTTTCTCTAGAAAATCTTGCTGTAACCTTTTTGCAGTAAAACCACAGTAATTCATGGTGCTGAAAATTGAACACAGGCTGGGCATTATCTATAAGGAAAAGAGGTTTGCAGGAACTATCCAGGGGTAGCAATAAGGTTATGAGGTAATGCTTGATTTATTTAAGCAAATCAATTTTAAGCACCTTTCAAGCTACTTTCAAGAGCATCTGTCTGCATACCCAAACTCTGCTGTGCTTATCGTAAGCACGTGCCATCAAAGAAAGAATTTATTTGCCTGCACATTGTCAATAATTTCCCTAAACAAGCTGATTTCCCCCCTACACTAATGTCATTTCATTGGAAAGTTCAGAACAGCCCTGGGTCATTACTGTTCTTTGGGGAAAATTGTTGTGAGCAAATAGGATGGTTCACAGCTCTGGTTCTTAAGTGGCAGGTATGTTTGCCTGAGACAAGTGGTAGCTCCTGGCTGACTGTAGTTGGGGAGTATTTATGCATTCAAGGTTTTTTCTCCATCTTTCTTCCTTGACCTTCTCTGGAGGACTTTTTGTTGTCCCACAACAGCCCTGGCTTCCATCCCTGTTGGGGATGAAGGAATTGACAGGGGGCCTTGAGAGTAACTGCTCCCCAGCCCTCACCCGTAGTTACAAATGGAAGATATTTCGGTGTGATTTACATTCCTTTCTCCATCAGGCTGACTACAAGATGACCACAGAATAATTAGCTGTCCTGCTGCCTTTGACACGTGTGGGCCTGGATAATAATGCCTATGTGATCACAACACCAGCTGGTGTAGACAGGGTCCTGGGCCCAGTGCTGCCTTTCTGCAATTCTGACTCAGCCTTCTAGGCCTGGTTTGTCCATGATAGGCTCATTGGGTTTCTATGGAAGGTGTTCATGGGAGGTCTGCTCACCCCCAGGGCTATTCAGTGTTAAATCATGGAGGCCACCAAATACTGGTCTGTGGATCAGGCCTCCTCAGGCACCAGCAAGGGAAAAAAAAAAAAAAAAAAAAGGACCAGAAGATGAATTCTCATCATGACAAATTTGCTTAGTTCAAATATCTGTCATCATCCCTGTCTTTTTTCAATGTTAAAATAAATCTCTTCTCTTAGGCAAAATAATGGTAATAGTAGATAGTAGTTGCCAAAAATGTTCTTCCTTGATAAAATAGGTCACAGCAATGCTATTCATCTCAAATTTTGTTTGAATTGTTTCAGCTTGTGAAAATTGTTTCTGCCTGCTGAGTCCTGAAGGATGAGTAGGAGTTTGGTAGGTAGACTAGGGCTGGCGGTTGAGTGGTGTCAAGTTATTCCAGGCAGAGGAAACGGTGATTTCAAAGGCCCAGAAGAGCAGGAGGCCATGGCGTGTTTGTAGAGTGGAGGCAAGCCTGGCGTCATGGAAGCCTGGAACTGCAGAAAGGGATCAGCAGGTGGAGAAGTTGTAGAGCTCTGGGGAGATGACACTGAGGAGGGCTTTGCCTGGCCCTCCTGAGTTTTACCCTGTAGGAGTCAGTGCGCCTCAGGGACTTGGCTGGGGAGCCAAGACATGTCTTTTCTTCTGAATGTAGCTCTGGGAGTGAGGCTGGTGTTGGGGCCGCCTGTCTTCAGCTCTCCTAGGATATCTAGGGCCATTTCCAAGCTGACTTAGAGCTGAGGGCAAGGTTTTTGGTGCAGAGATCCCTCCCTCAAGCCAAATGGGCCCCAGAGTAAGACCCGTGAGTTTCACAAATGCAGAAACTGAGGTACTAACGTGATTGTTACAGCAAATTCAGGGCTGTGATTCTTTAACTCACGTTGGGCTTTTAAAGATATCAGTTGAAAAAGAAACTGCTGCTTCAAAAGTGTATAGAAAGCCTACTTTTTAGGACTGGCATGACTGTGAGAGGCATTTGTCTGAGGAAAGGCAACAGGAAGCGAGGCTGTGATTGGCTCTGAATTCGCTTGGAACAGCAGTCAGTGACAGTGGTCATGTTTGAAACAATGCTTCAAGTCCTCCGGTGAACTCTAATACAGCTCGAGGGAAGCCCGGGGTGTGTTCGTTATGAGACTGTTGCAAAAGCGGGTCCTCACTCCACGCCCCTGTGCTGTTGTGGAGATTACAGTTAGTTTCCAGGCATGGTTACCTGTAATTCTCCCAATCTTGTGCTTTCTGCCCATGTAACTGCCGGCGAATCCTGAGACATGTGCACCCAGGCTGTACCCAATTAGATGAACATTGCTTGGAGAAAATTGCACAGATTCCTGCAAGACAGTGGTAAGATGGTTGCAGGAGGGAGGGGAACAGCCCCCTGGATAAAAGCCTTTTGGGGTCCAGCTTGTTCTGGGCTCTCTGTTATCTTTGGGCCTGATCACTAGTGAGGTACTTAACTCCTACTCAGGACCCAGACTGGTTTCTCACCTGCTGACTCTGTCCTTTCTGCTTTCGTACTTGGTTTCCTGGGACCCTGCCTCCTGCCTGCCCATCTTCACCTGGACGTTAATGCCCTGCAGATCCCATTCATTCGTGTGAGGGTTCAATGCTTTACAGGGTGTGTTTATATCCCTTCGCACATCCAAGGAGGTGAGCATAAAAGGAATAGTGGATGGCGTAGCAGGGGAGAGGATTCCACAAATAGGGCTTCATGGGAGGCATCTGAAAGAGCCCTGGGAGTCTGTTCTCTGTCCATTCCTGTGAGCCTAGCAGAAGTGGTTCTTCTGTCTGGGTTGCTGTTGGAGATCAGCTCAATTCACTCCATGTTAGAGGAAGAGAGAGGAAGGGAGAGGAGGTGAGGGACGGGGATGGGGGAAGGCAGTGGGGGTAGGTCTCACCTCCAGCCACTTAAGGAGAGCTGCGATCTCCTGGCCGACCAGGCGAGCGTTGCGGACGGCCACGGTGTACTGGTGGTAGGCCAGGGTCATCCAGTCTGCCATCCCCACGTTCACTGGCTGGGCCTGTTGGGACTTCAGTGCAGCCGCCATCTGCCAGGTCCAGGTTTCCAGCAAGCCGTCCACCTGCGGGCGGGCCCACAGGGTCATCAATGTCCCCGGGAGGGTGGAGGGAACACCGTGCTAGCTCCTCTTTCTCCCTGTTCACCTCTTTCCTCCTCCGACTCTTGGCTCATGCTGGATCCTTCTCTTCGAGAGAAAGGGCTTAACACGGGGCTTCCCGACCTCAGCATCGACGACATGTGGGGCTGGGTACGTCTTTGCTGTGGGGGCTGTCCTGTGCACAGTAGGCTGCTTGGCAGCACCTCTGGCCTCCATCCATGAGATGCCAGCAGCACCCCCTCTCCCCTGCATCGAGTTGTGAAAACCAAAAATGTCTCCGGACTTTCCACACGTCCCCTGGGGGATAAGCCCAGCCCTCAAATGAGAACCATTGTCTTAAAGTTTCCCTATTTTAGGACTTTCTAAGCCTTAAGACAATGAAAAAGTCTCTGTAGATCAGGTGCTGAAAGCTGGTCTATCTTTTGAGGGTGAGCTCCAGCGCTACCTCCTCTGGGAAGCCCGCGCTACCCAACGTGGGAATCCCGCCTCGCTTGCTCTCCTCTCACCCACCGTGTTCTGCTTGCTTTAGAGGGACTAGCCCTGTGAGCTGGAACATAGTAGGAGCTCAGTAAGTGTTTATGCAGAATTGTTCTGTGTATGTACCTTGTTTCAGTACCAGTTTGCAGGGCACTCCTGCAAAGACACATGTGCTGTGTCTTAAAGGATAAATAGGAGTTCACTGAGACGTGTCAAGGTGGGCATGTGAAAGTGGGGGCTGGGGTGAGGTCAGGGGAGGTCCGGGTAGAAGGAAGAGCACGTGCAGAGGTGCTGAGTCACAGAAGGGCAGTGTGGTGTGTCTGTCCGGGGAGAGGAGAAAAGTCTGACGTGGTTGATGACTAGACTGCGGAGGTGGGGCTGGACAGCATGGTTTGGCATATGATTCCAGGGTAAGATGTGTTCATATAATAAGTGTTTATCCAGTGCCTTCTATGTGGAGGGGGCACGTTTGGTTCAAATCCAGACTGTCCTAGTTACTAGCTGAGTGACCTTGGGCGAGTTAGTTAACTTTTCAGTGCCCCAGTTCCTTGTTTGGAAAATGGGGATAATAATAGTGCCCTCTTTCCAGGATTGTTGTGAAGATGAAATGAGTTAATCAATGCAAAGCACTTAGAACAGTGCCTGCGACATAGTAAGGACTCAGTAGATGTTAGTTCCTGCAGCTGCTGTGATTATTATTATTACTAGCAGTGGTAGATGTATTCCAGTCTGGACTGGATTTTGAGAACAAAGAACTCATTCTGGTAAAAGGATCCTGGTAAGAGGACCCTGCTGATTCCTGTTTGTAAACAAGATGTTTAGTCAGCCATTGGTTCAGGTGACAAATATTTTTAGCACCAAATATATAATGGATACTGTCCAGCAGGAGAAGAGGGAGAGGACACTCCAGGCAGAAGGCACAGCCTGAGCCAATGGTTCTGGGAAGGTAACCCCCCAAAACACACATATACCAAGTCAAGAGGAGAGGAGTCATATGGATGGGGAAGGAGCTCGAGCAGAGGTGAGGGGAGGCGGGGTCGGGCAGGGGAGTGCCTACTCTGCTGTGTGAGGACCTCCTTACCCGGAGGCTCTCAGCTCCAGTCCCTACCCCGAGTCAGGTGCCAAGTCCACAGCTCTGCTCTCCCCAAAGCTCTGCTCCATAAGCGTTCCCTCCTTGCCTGTTTCTTTTCTCTTTTTCTGTTGTAAGGGGAGGTCCCTTTGGCTAAAGCAGCTGAGGAGAGGGGAAGTTCTTCCCTGACAGCGACTGGCCTTCTAACCCATGCCTCCCCCGCCCCACTCCCATGGGAGAGCTTTCCCTGTCTGATCCTCAGTTCCCTTGAAAACAGTCTTCATCTCAGGGTTCTGCCCTCTGCCTCCTAGTCCATGTTTTTCTTAAAGAAACAGAGACGGAGCTCCTGGCCCAGCTGGAAAGAGCTACAGTGAGGAGATTGCCACGTGAAGCCTGTTGTGTGATGGGCCCCCTGTCAAACCTGTCCTTGACAAAGGCTCCCTGTGGAGGGCTCTTTGAGAGTGTGGCTTTGGAGCATGAGGGTTCTGGTCTTGGATTTGTGCCCAGTGAGGACTGTGTAACTGTGGTTGCTGCTTGACTTCTCTGAGCTGCCATGTCGGGGGTGTGTAGGGATTCAGTGGGCTGATGTCTAGTGTAAAGGGCCTAGCTCCTGCAGGGCCTCATCTATGTTAGGTCCCATCTGGAGCCCCCCCCCCCCCCCCGCCTTCACTGCCAGCTCTGTGGTGTGGTGGAACCCGTGACCTCCCTGGGACAGGGGCCCTTTAAATACTAGAGGGAGGCTGCTGGAGGCTGCTGGTGGCTGCAGAGCCTCTGTGCTTTTCTGGGCTGGGAATAGTGGGCCCCCACCTCGTGGCTACACCCATGTGACATCATGTGGCTCCCCACTACCCCACGAGGCCAAGCACAGGGTCTGTTTTGTTTGTGTGGAGGGTAGGAGCCTGCATGTAGCAAGCTCTTAGTACACAGCTGTTGAAAGAGTGGTGGTGGGCAGATGGGCTCGATTTGCCCTGTAGGGAAGGATAGATGGGCGGTTTCAAGAGTATTTTTCAGCTAAATGGCAGGGAAAGGTTTTTAAGTCATGAAATAGACCCCAGGTTTCTAGAGGTTTCAAATTGCGAACCAAGCTTCAAATGGTGGGAGGGCTGGAAACCAGTAAGGCAGAATTTCCTCTTGGAAACATGTCTGACTTCAATCACTGTCCACGATATTCTTTCCCTACTCCTGCCACAGTAACAGATTTTAGCATCACTAAAAAGCTACACTTTCTCCAAGAGGCTGCATATTCAGCCACCTTTCCATCTAGGTATGGCCAATGGATGTAGTTAGAAGCATTCACAGATTCTTCTCGGAAGGTAACCCCCCAAAACACACATATACCAAAAGTCATTGAATTGTACACTTTAAATAGATGAATTGTATGGTATGTGAATTATCTTTCAAAGTTGTTTTTAAAATATTCCCTGCTTTTTGACTTTTTTGTGTACACCTTCTACTACCTTGTGCTACCTGGAATACAGATGTGATAGCTAGTGCACTAGCTGCCATCTTGGGTTGTGAGGATGAGGGCCACACTCTAAGTGTTGAGCAGGAAATGAGCTGGGTCCTTGAGGAACTTCATTGACCAAAGCTGTTTATTCAGTTTTGGATTACATGTTTCTGGACTATGTGTGAAATGGAAATAAACTTCTGTTTTATTTGAACCACTGCCAATTTGCAGCTGAATTTAACCCTTACAGAGACAACATTTCATTGGGAGACTATGTCTTCCGGCTTCCTACCTCCTCTTGTGAAACATGCAGATTCACCTGCATGAACTGCCATCTCTTATGGGCATTTATGTGCTGTTTGACCTCTTTGAGCCACATTTTATTACTTGAAATGTGGAGATAATTATACTTTCCCTGACCTGCTTACTCATGGAATTGAGATAATCAATGAGATAATGTGTGGGGAAGCACTTGGAAAATTAGAATGTGCTTTACAAATATTATGCAAGAAGTTGTTATCACCAGCTCCCTATCTTTTTATTAAAATTGAACACACTAGGGAGGAAATAAAAGAAAACATAAAAGGAGAGGGAAAGGGCATGTCAGCATTTCCTACCGACCACCCGTGGATTATCATCACCAGGGGCAACGAGGAGTTGAAGGCGCACTGCTGTAATGTGTCTGGGTGGTTGAGCCGAATCTGACAGCCCTTATCGGTTTTGTCCTTAAAGAGCAGGAATCTTGTTTCTGTCTCCTGTGATGTTTCGTTTGTTTCAACAGCTTGAGATCCTCTTCCAAATGGCTCTGGAATATAAGATTGGGGATGGTGCTTAACCTGGCATCTGTTCCATCTCTGCTGGCTCTGGGACATCCCAAAGGTTTCTAAGAGCACTAGATAATGGGGTTACTGTGAGGTGGTGGAGGTGAGCTGCAGCTTTGGGAAGCCCTAAAGAGCATTTCCAATGGAATGGTCATTTCTCTCTTGGAAGATGATGGAGGGTGACTTATGAGGACCCAACAAAGATGTGCAGGGGGCCACATTCTCCATCACGCCATCCTGGAGACTAGGACCAGCCAGTCAGATACTAGAGTAACTCTAGGACAGTGGGAATATGGGAGAAGCAAGTGGGACTACAGTTCAGGGAGGATAATCATTTCATACAAAATCACGCTGCCAATAAGTGGTAGGATTTGAACCTGGTGTTTCTGACTCCAGTTCCCTATATCCCAGTGCTAGGGAGACAGCACATAGAACATCTTAGTTAAATGACCCTGTGCACACTCTCATGTGGCTCAACCCGCTCTTGCTCACAGACACATTATATCACATGGCCTTGCACAGACCAGGTAGGGCTGTGGTAGGGAGGATTGCAAGGGGAATGGTGACTTTTGCTTGATGGGGAGTGGCATGCAGGGAGGACTTCTCAGGGACAGTGATGCTGATGCTGCCCTTGAAGGGCTTGTGTGTATGCGTGGGTGGGTGAGCTGAGGGAACAGCTGGGTAAGGGCTCAGAGGTTTGGGATGCTGCGGGTGTTAGGAGGCAGAAGCCTGGGCAGCCAGAGTGTGGGGGCCCTGGGATGCTGAGGAGTCTGGACGTTTTGCTCTTGATGATAAGTTGCTGCTAAGGAGTTTTTCAGCAGAAAAAGCCAAATGAATACCTATTAGGAATCTTTCAAAGATCGCAAGAGGATGGGATAAGAAGAAAAACATTGTTTTTAAGAATTCACCTTGTATTGTTTCCCTGAAAGTCCTTCTAGCCTCTCTTTTGGGGGAGCCTCATCCTGACTCTGAGCCACTTTGTGGAGTGTGGACAGTCACCCGACTCTGCAAGGCAGCCCACCAGCGGTCAAGACCGTGGTGTCAGCCAAAGACATACCCTTCTGGTCAGGGGCGGGGGAGGCCTGAGGAGGTGCCATGTTCCCGGGTGGTGGCACCCCAGCATGGGTGACATCCTCTCTGCCAAGATTAGGAATCAGGCCAAGAACAGGGGGGTGGGGTGCTCTCCCCATCCCTTCCAGCCAAGGGTGGGCTCCCCTGTGGCTGAGGGGCTGACTCAAGGCCATACCAGCATTTTAAGTCAGTAAATGCAGTTCAGCCCAATTACTAAGAACCCTGATCATCCTTTCTGAGCATAAAGTCATTCAGGCTTCTCAAACATAAGTCTTGGGCTTTTGGTTTCAGGGGACAGCAGGACAGAGAGATGATGAACCTACAAAGTCCAAGAGGAGGTATTAATGGAACCAATTTTCCTACCCAAAGGTTATTAATTCGAAAGGTTATTAATTCCCAGAAAAGGGCAATGATTTTTCACTATGATGACAGAATGAAATGCATCATATTTTATTAAAAGGAGATGTGAACGAGACTCTGAGTAACTTCTCTGAGATAATGAAGAAGATTTCTGCTGCCCAGTTTGGCTTTCCCAAGCTTAGAGACTGAGCTTGTCTTCGTCCCTGCAAGCATGCTCCAGACCGCTCCCTATTTCATGGCAAGCACTGCCCCCCTGGTCTCTAAGTCAGGAGCTGGGGTGTCATCTTACGCTCTTTTACCAGCTGCCCAATCAGCCCAAAGCTTCAGGTTCCCAAATATCCCCGAATCCAGTGCCCTCGTCCAGGTGCACACTGTTTCTTGCTTGGTTTACTGGCACGACCTCCTAAGTGGTCTCACTCTGTTTAGTCTCACCACCCTCCCTCACACTGCTGCCCAAAGAATCTTCCTAGAACAGAAATGACTATTGTATAACTTTCACACCTGCTGGTGGCTTCTTAGTATTGCAGCCAAGGCCACCACCTAAATGATAATCCCTCACCCCTCTGCTCCCCTCTCTACGTTCCTTGCTACCCCAGGCTGCCACTAGCTCCTCCCAAAGCCGTTTCGCATCCCTGCACCTTTGCACCATTGCTTCTCTCTCTGCTGCTCCCCAGGAATGCTGGTCCATTTGTTAAAGCAGAACTCAAGACATCACCCCCTCCAGGAAGCCTTCTCCTCTTGCTGCCAGCACCATATTGGGGCTCTTATTTGTCTGGGTGTGTGGTATGTCCTCCACCAGGCTGTGAACTCGTGGCGGTCAGAGCTGGTGGATGCTTAATTAGTGCTCGGTGAGCAATGTGGTGTTATGTGGGATCCGGTCTCAGAGCAAAGGCTAACATTTGAATTGTCAGCCATTTATATATTGGAACTCAATGTAACTAATTTTCATTTATTCAGTGACTGAATAGCTACATCTTCCTTCATTTCAGGGTACCTGACTTGAATGCTGAAAGGACCATGTGAAAATAAAACGGGGATAGATCTAATACCCATCTTATGAAGTTGTGACAAGGGTTAAAAAAATGGCATTTGTAAAGAGCTCAGAACAATGCCTGGCACATAATTAGCACCAATGTAAAGTGTGTGCCAAAATAATACTAATTGGAGCATCCAGCATCTTGCATTAAAAAAAAATTTTTTTATTGACATGTAGTTGATTTACAATGTTAGTTTCAGGTGTACAGCAAAGTGATTCAGTTATACATATACATGCATATTTATATACATATATTTTTTCTTTTCAGATTCTTTCCATTATATGTTATTACAAGAAATTGAATATAGTTCCCTGTGCTATACAGTAGGTCCTTGTTGTTTATCTATTTTATGCATATTAATGTGTATTGATCTATCTCCAACCTCCAATTTATCCCTCCCAGCCCTTTCCCCTTTGGTGACCAGGCATATTGCATTTTAGATCTGTGAAATCATTTCTTTCTGTGAAAATTTATCCCAGCTGCCCTCAGAGGACCAATTCTGTCTTCTGTGTATTTACTCTGGATTTAGCTGGGAGAATCAGCTCTGGCCCCATTGCCGGGGGCCTTAAGGATGTTCAGGACAGTTGTCAGATGGAAAGGTTCACAAACAGCTGGACTGACCTGGGCTCTCCCTTTTCTTCCTGGGCCATGTGTGTGAGTGAGGAAGTTCATTCATTCATTCATGTCCTCAGCAAATACTTATTGAGCACATATTACTATCTTGTGCTCTGCGCCCTGGCTGGGTACTAGGTAGCGGCAAACAGGGCCTGACCTCTGTGTTTCAGGAGTTCCCAGTCCAGTGGGAGAGCAAGCATGAGAATCAGCCGTTGCATGTGGTTGCTGTGAGCGCGGCAGTGGAGAGACTGGAAGGACGAAAGATTCTTTAGAAGCTCACATCTAGGATAAAGTGTTCAAGAAGGTGGAGCTCTAGTGCCTAAAATAGTAAGGTTTAGTGGATTTGTTGTGGGAAGAGGGCCTAGAATTCTTTTCTGCAACTTCAGGAGATAGAAACAGAGTCAGAAAAATTTTGACTTTAAGTGGTTTGTCAAAATTCGTAGTTGAAGAAATTGGGACAAAGAGAAAATAAAGGGAGTGAAACAACAAAGACAGAAATGTTGATAGATTAGCACCCTGAAATGCACACTCTGGGATTATACAAGTTTGCAGAAGATGGGCCACAGATTTGGTTCTGAGCTTCCTACCGGCCAAGTCAAAGGGGGAAATTGGAGCAGTTACAGGATTCATGGCATCCAGTTGCTCACACTTTCCTGGTCCTGAAGCCTGAAATGGTTTCCCTGTGGGTTATTGTAAAAAGAGGCCACTGTGTGAGGCAGTGGTCATTGTCTTGAACACCATTCCTGTGAAATATACAGTGGTAAGTTCTATGTGGTTGACTCAGAGTGCTCTGTAGTCCTCAATGGAAGCAGCACCCACAGCACCAAACATCACTGAAGTCACAGTGAGTCTTCACTATAATCCAACAGCAGTCTTGTGACTGCAGGAGGCTGGGGCTGCTTCAGGTCACATTTTGGGAGGAAGGGGTAGGGCTCCAGAGCCCGAGTGTCTGAGCCTCTGTGGGAGCAAAGTCTGATTGTCTCCTTTGTGCAACACACAGAATACTGGAGCATCCTTGTGCAAGCCATGGCTTCAGGGATACACGATTGTGACTCGAACCCTAAAGTATAGCAAAATCTCTTCTCTAAGCTTTAGCCCTGCACTTAGCCAGCTCTGGACTGGGCTTCTCTACTTGGGTCCACTTTTGACACTATAAACCCAAGGAGGACAAACTGAGTTTATTTTCTTGCCTCCCCACCCATTCTTCTTCCTTTCTTTCTACATTTCCTACTGTGGTTTGTGACACCATCATTTGTCTATGCTGTTGCTCAAGCTAGAAAGTTTTAGGGCTGTCTGGAATGTCCTCTCTGTCCCCTGGGTGACCCGCCAGGGTCATCAAATGCTGAGGACTCAGCTTCAAGATTATCTTCTCTGCTCCCTGCCACCAGCCTAGTCTAGGAACTTACATTGTTTTAGTTTTAGTTGTAGTATTATAGTGGACTCTTAACTGTTTCATATTTTGTCTATATGTAGAATTAATACAATCTGCAAAATTCTGAAATGAATAAAGAATCTCCCTACTCAGAAAGCCACACAAACAATACCTGGAATATTTTCTTCCAGTCTTTTCTTATGGAAATGTTCGTTCCATAAATGTTTATTTGGAGTGTCTGTAACTAAGATCAAGGGGGAGGGTGTAGCTCAAGTGGGTAGAGCGCATGCTTAGCACGCATGAGGTCCTGGGTTCAATCCCCAGTACCTCCTCTAAAAATAAATAAACCTAATTACCTCCCTCCTCCCCCTCAAAAAAAAAAAAAACTTAACTAAAAAAAAAATCGTATGTGAATGGTTTATAGCCCTCTTAACCTGTCATGGTAATTTTCTTATAACATTAAAAATTCTTCAAAAACATGCTTTTGAAAACTAGTGAAGTTTATTTCTTTATTGTTGGACAGTTAGGTTGTTTCCAGGTTTCTTTTTTTCTTTGTCTATTACAAAGTGCTCTGATGACCATCTTTATACATAAATCTTGCTCTGAATCTATGAGTATTTTTTTATAGATTCCCAAAGCTAGAATCATGTGCTTCTTAGGTATGCTCTTATTTATATCTCTTTATATATGTATTTATATCCAAACTGATACTCAGCACTTTTTAAGCTAATATTTATTGAGTGCCTTTGCTGTGCCAGGCACTTTTTAACAGTCTTGTTTGTATGAACTCATTTAAATCTCACATCTCTGTGAGTCAGTGGTGAGGAAATCCGATGATTTTGTTACGAGTGAGGAAATGTGTCCCAGTTGTATGAGATAGGAACTTTTCCTTTTCCAGGTATGTCTTCTGAAATTGTCACTTTTCTCATGTCTTTGGAAGAGATAAAGACAGACCAGTGATAAGAATCTGGGGATGAGGCTGTGGTTTTGAGGGGGAGAATATTAATTAGGTCAAAGCCTTTGAGGGAGTCAGCCCCTGTCACCTGGAAGGTGAGCAGACAGGCTGGGGAGATGTGGGGCTGCCCTCTTTGTGACACCAAGTTCCTGGGGCAGCACAACTTCCTCAGAATTAGTCAGGAGGAGACGCTGGGTACAGGCATGACATTTCTAATATTAGATTCCTTGCAGCAAGTGATTTCTCTATTCCTAACTCAGCCCCCAGGTTTGAGGATTCCTCAAATTTCATGCAAGAATGAATGATTTCATTTTCTTTTGGGTAAGCACATCATTAGGTGGGTGACTGCAGGCAACTGAGCTGGCTTAGGGCAAAGCCAAGGATTCTACAGTGAAAGGCCCTGATAGGAGTCAGGGCCTGTCCTCGGCCTGTGATGCCTGGCCTGGGTGCTTCTGCTCAGCTCCGTATTTGTCCAGCACCTCCATGCACTGGCTGATGCTGGGGACTCAAGTGTGTAAGACAGGAGCCACAGGTATTAATATGACCCCGAAAGAGTTGTTTGTGAAATATCTTCACATACTTTGCTTAAATTGCTAAGGGGTGTGTGTGTGTGCATGTGTGTGTGTGTGATTTCACTTTGCTAATGTACTGAAAATATTCCCAGACATAGGAGTAGTGAGAGGGGTCCTCTGAAGACCATTACTTCATGATTGCTCTGAAATCCTCTGGGCCATGTCCTCTGCTCAGGATAGAACAAACCCATGAGATAAATGTAGCCACCGCTCTGTTCGTTTCTGCCTGCCGTGGTCAGGCCTATGGTTTGTATGTAGGCAGCACTGACTTCAGAATTTCTAGGACTGTGACAGGATGGAAGAATGTGAACAAGAATTTAGTCACTACTAGGCCGCTGGAGATTCAGCTCTTAGCTGTTGCTCATCTTTGGTGACAAGCAGATTCTGCCCGAGCCCAAGTGAGCATTTCTTCTCTCACTCCTGCCTTCTCGAATTTTGCCCTGCCCTGAACATCCCACACTCCCACTTACTTACTATCTTAAAAATATTTCTGTGCCTGAATTTCTCAATTTGGGTAATATAGTCACTAATCTTTATAACATCCCCCAGGTCTTGTGATGCCCCAACATCACTGCACTATGATGGTGAAGCCAACTGACCCAAGGCGGAAATCGCTCCAATGAGGGGCTTTATAAAGCTGTGTCAGCTTTTCAGGTCGTTAGGATGTTGTTTTGAACCCAGCAGAAATGCCTAAGTTTGTCTTGAATGAATTTATTTTATAGCTGCTCTTTAAGAAAAGCTTTGGGGTCTAGAGCTGCCGTCGCAGGCTGCCGTCTCCCCGTTCTCTTTAGCACTCCTGCTTTCTCTGTTCTTCTTGTTTGTTGCTTTTGCGCTTCACCGTTTTGTTGTCAAATACGATGATGATAAGAGATGGAAGGAAAGCTGTTTTCACTAGTCTGATTAATTCAGTTTTCTGTGTCTATTCTGGCCTGACTTTGCTAGCCATCCTGCAGCCTCACACCACAGTTTTTCCTTCTGTGGATTCCAGGAAAGAAAATAAACAGAGGCTGTGTTTTCTTGCTGGAAAGTTTTTTTTCCCCCCTCCAAACTTTCTTCTTCTTTCCCTGCAACTCTGGCTAGAATCAGAATTTTCTTTTTCTTTCTTTCAAGAAATCTGATTATGAAACAGTATGCCATTCAGAAAAGCTTTGCTGTTGTACTGGAATCCTTTGGAGACAATGGGGCTTACTTCCCTAAAGTGGTCCCAAGGTTGTGGCATATTCTACTGTTTTTTTGTTTTTTGGTGGGGGGAGGTATTTAGGTTTATTCATTGATTTATTCTTAGAGGAGGTACTGGGGAATTGAACCCAGGACCTCATGCATACTGAGCGTGCCCTCTACCACTTGAGCTATGCCCTCCCCCTACTCTGGATAGATTTAAGGTAGGGTGACCAGTTGTCCTGTCAAATCAGATAAGTTGGCCACTTCAGTTTTAGAACAAGTGAATAAGTGAAGAGATAAAAGATGATAAAAATTGCCTTCCCTGTTGATGATCATTCTGAGATTTTTCTTCCAACATACCTTCCTGCCTGGTCTTTGCTCATATGGTCCCCTGCCCTGACGTGCTCTGCTCTCTTCCCCTGTTTGCCTAGCTCACATCACTCTTTCTCCAATTCTAAACTCAATCTTCATTTCCTCAGGGGAAATTTCTCTAAGTTTCTTGACTTGGCCACATCTCCTTATTCTTTGTTCTCTTAGGTGTTCTCATAGCTGTAATTTTCTATTGGAATAATCATTACCTAAACACCTGTCTCCCCAGTTTGGTGGTAAGCTCCGTGAAAGCAGGACCTAGGTCTGGTTTTGCTCACATTAAAACTTTAGTGAGTCAAGTGTAGTGGTCAGGCCCCCAGACCAGGAGCCAGGGGGTTTGGGTTTGAGGTCCACTTCCAACACTTACTACTTGTTTGACCTTGGGCAAGTTCTTTAATGAGATACTGCCTCTCCACTTCCCCTCTAAAATAGCTAAAATTAAGAAGACTCACAACACCAAATGTTGGTGAGGCTGTGGAGCAACTAAACTCTTCATTCATTGCTGGTGGGATTGCAAAATACTATAGCCACTTTGGAAAACCGCTTGGCGATTTCTTATAGAAGTAGATGCACATGTACCATAAAACCCAGCAATCCCAAACCTAGGAGTTTACCCAAGAAATGAAAACCTATGTCCACACAGAGATGCAGATATTCACAGCAGCTTTATTCATAATAGCCCCAAACTAGTAACAATGCATGCCTATCATCTAGTAAATGGATAAACAGATTGTGGTATATCCATGGAATGTACCACAAAGGAACACTACTCAGCAATAAAAAGGAATACATTTCTGATTCATGCAGTGGCAGAGATGAATCTCAGATGCATTACAATATAGTGACAGTAGGTCAGTGGTTTCCTGGGGTCTGGGGATAGAGAAGGCAAAGGGAAACTTTCGGAAGGATTGGAAATGTTCTATATCTTACTGGTAGTAATGGTTCCCTAGGTGTACATTTTTAAAAATTGGTGTAAAAATGAATTATAGCCTTGCAATACTGTTGCCTCTCCCTGTGGCCCAGGATCTAGGCCTGAGCACTGCAGGCCACATGGCACACTTTCTGTGTCAGTTGCTTGTGTGGGGCTGGGCTGGCCTGAGAGGACAGGATGTTTCTGAGTCCTCTGGGGTGGGGTCAATTGGCAGGGAGAGCTCCAGCCCTGATTTTGAACCAAATGACTGGATCAATCCGGGACAGGCCTAGCCCTCTAGGACCTCAGGGAGACCTGGTGCACTTGCAAAGCCCTTCCAGGTTCCTTTGGGCCAGAGATGACTACGGGACCCTGGGGGGTCCCTCCTTGGGAACCCAAATCATTTGGTCAAAGAGGCTGAGAGGGCACAGGGACTGGGAGACTGTGCTGTGTCAAGGCGCCCAGACTGTTTACTGCCCGCTTTTCATTTTCTTTCTGTGCATCTCAAACAACCTGCATTTATTGCAGAGTTTCTCATTTTCATTTTTTATTAAGTAAGGCTATAGATAACACCACCAATCTACTCTTGCAACCCTCTGGAGAGAATACCACAGCAAACAGAATTCCAGTGAAAAGCAAAGAATCTTGACATTTAGTTGTTTTGTGTGGTACAATCTCCCTTTGTAATTTGTTTGAAAATAGCTTGGGAACACCCTTCTCCCACCCCCAACCATTACTTCATAAGGACCAGAGACCTGTCGGTAATAATGATCTAGTCCAACTTCCTTGTTTACAGATGAAACTGGGACCCAGAGAGGACAACAGACATGTCCCAGTCCAGGCGTCTAGTTAACGGCAGAATCAAAAGAACACATCTCTCTTGCCATCCAAGCCAGCACCTTCCTACTCTGGGGAAGAGGGGTCCCAACCCACATCCCTGCACTGTTTTGGGACTCTTCCGCCCTCACTGGGATGAAGCTCAGAGGACTCAGATTCCGTGCCTCATAAAGGCTGGTCCCATCAAGCAAGGCCCCTAGTTATCAAGTAGGTAACATGTCTGGAGCCCAAGAGGACAGCCGCTGGGGCAACCTCTTGCTGATGGAAATTCCCCCAGACAACTAAGGCGACCAAAATAATAAACGGCAAGTCCCACGACCCCCTCAGACACCCATCAGAATTGTCTGCCAGCCTCATCTTTAGACCAGAGGTTGTCCCTTCTCTCATAGAGGTAACTCTGGGAGAATTCTTGCACAGCTAAGCAGGCTACGAGGCTGGCATCTGACCAGAATCAGGTCAGGAGAAGCTGCCCCAAAGCTGGACAATCACAGGTTCTTCAACAGTTCTTAGAATGATAGACCTTGGCTGAAAGTCTTGGCTTGAGAATTGCCAAGAACTATCTTCAGAGACAAATTAACTCAATAGTGTTCTTGTTTCAAATTTTTATTTGGATGTTAATGACTGTCTGACTCCTGACTTTGAACTTCATTTTTCCTTATCCCTCACCGCCTTGTCTGTGACATGACCTACACAATTGCCAAGTGAGTCTTACAAGGGGCAGGAGGAGGGGTGGGGGCCAAGGACCTTAACTCTAATTATGGAGTTAGGGCATTGTCAGATGGTAGCAGAGTCAAGGGTTCTTGGAGCACTTGAGTCCTACCCTGGACCAGAGCCACCACCTGGTGGAGACAAGCTCACTGGGAGTAATGGTGGGTGGGGATGCGTACTGTGTTATTATTGGCAGTACTTGTGCCTGTAAGGGGAAAATGGGGCCCGCTCCCTCCTCCACAGTCACCTTCCAGAAGATGAATTGGGTACTTAACACCCAGAGGAGGAAAGAAGAGAGATTGCTGGCTCTTTTCCAACTGGCCCTGTGGATGGAAGAGACCAAAGGTGAGATCTCTCCCTGGGCATGGGTTGTTGCTGCCCAGTGAGACACAGTGCTGTGGACCCATTAGCAACCTGGGTTCTGGACCTGGATCGCCTAGCTTGAATCCCAGCTCTGCTACTTACTAGCTGTGTGGCCTTGGGTTAGTTACTTCACCTCTCTGTGGCTTACCTATAAAATGAGATTAGCATTAGTTAGTCCTGTTTTACAGGATTAATCTTATAGCCCTCATCTTACCTTAAGGATTATTATGAGTTACAGGTTAAAATATATTGTTTTAAAACAACCTGAAGGAAAGATTTATGGATTTCCTCTCAGTAACCTTTAAGGATGATGCATGGTCTGTTTTTAGTCACAAGACCACTTAATCAAAGGAAAGAATAGATTCAGTTTGGAACATTTATATTTATTTATTGACAAAGGGGCTGGCTTATTTTGGGGGAGGGGTGTTCATCAAAGGTCAGCAATTCCACTAAGCCATATTTCAACATAAATAAAATCAGCAGACTACACTTGATAGAGTGAATAGCTTTGACCATTATAAATTAGCCTTAATCTACAGTCCTGGAATTCTAGTGCTGAGAAAGGCCCTGGAGAGCTTTCTAGACGTAGGAAGCTTTCACTGTGTGCACCTCTAGGATGTGCCAGAGCTGGCTCAGAAAAGCCACTTGTGGTCACCTCTTCCCAACTCTCCACTTTCAGTAATTTAAAGTTGAGAGTTTGAAATTGGCCACGTACAAGTATTTACACCATGGAAATTGGCTAAATATCAAGGGTTTTTTTTTTGTTGTTGTTGTTGTTTTTGAGAGAGATAGAGCATCAGGTAAAAAATAAGCTCATCACGGAGTAGGTTCTTAGTCCACAAAACTTAACTGAGTGACAAATAACACATTTCTTTATTTTCCTTTCATCACCTTAAATGGGGCATTGGGTCCCCATCCTGTGCAGTTTTGGTGGAGTTCATTTACCCCAAATCTGTGCAAAGGCCAGTCTGTACTGCTCATTGTTCACATCAGGTTCAGCTGCTAAGAAGCCCAGTCCCATTCCGCATAGTCCCTTCAGAAATTTCACTTTTTGCGGTTGTGCTTAAAGGGTGGGAAGCTCCGTGCAGCTGAGGCTGAGGCTAAGGGCACCGCATATTTCATCCCTGAGGACTGTCATGGAAGCTCTGGCTGGGTTCTTGCTGTCTGGGGACACACCAGCCCCTCCCCTCTCACAGGCAGGGAGTTAAGCATCCTCTCTTTCTCATCTCCTTTTTGAGGTGCCTAGAATTATCTTTTTAGACTTTACATGAGACTTTTATGAGTTTAGACTTTTACAAAAGACAGCAACATAGGGTAGATTCATGTGGCTTCTGCTCTCAGTCCTGAAAACAGATGGTGGTGGTGGGAAAATGAATTCAAAATAATATCTCAATGTATTATAAAGATGAAGAAGCTGAGACTCAGAGGGGCAAATTCACTTATCTATGCTCACACAGCTAGTTAGGGACAAAGAGGAGATTTGAGCACAGAGCTTCTGCCCCATTCTAGCTGCTTCCCATGATAATACGTCTCTTCAGTGGAGACCCAGGCAGTCTTACTAGACTGGCTCTGTTTCATCCACTCCTGATGGTCATATAAGTGGTCAGCGTTTGCTGAGTGTTTGCTATGTGCCTGACACTCTGCTAAGCCTTGTAAATCATTTATTTTCCTTTGTGCCTGCTCAGGTGTGCAGTGCCTCATTCACCCTCTTACCCAGGAAGGATAGATCCAGAATGGCTTTTCCAAATAGACCTGGGGCCTGTGACTTAAATGGAAAAACAACACACAGTGTGGTGCTCCCCTTCAATCACTTATTCCTTTATTTACTCATTCATTCTGCCAACCAGCGCTTCCTGAGTACCTACTCTGTGCCAGGCATTTTCCCACAAATGAAACTTGCCTTCAGCTACATTATTTCTGGAGTGAGTATCAGATTTTCTTCCCTTCCTTTTAAAAATATATTTGTTGCACTAAAGTGGAGTGATGGCAGAAAACAAAGTTTTAAAAAATAGATTCACATTCTCATCACCCTAATGGGTTGACTTTTTATTTTCCTGTACTTCTATTCTGTATCCAGAAGCAAATGTATTTTTCATGTAACTGTGCAGATAGAACAGCTTTTTGCTTTTTTCATTTTACATTATATAGTAATCACCTCTCCATATTCCTAGTGTTCATACTCATCATTTTTAAAGGCTGAATAATATTCCACCAAGGGAATGCTTTGTAATTTATGTATCCATTTCCCTATCTGGGATGAGCACTGTGTTTTCAGTTTTTCACCTTTATAAACAAAGCTGCAATGAACTTCACGCAGAGAGCTTTTCCTTTTAGAGAATTATTTCCTTGAGGGTGAATTACCTGGTGTGCGATTACTTGGTTAAATGGTGAGATTGTTTTGCTGACATGGGAGTTGAAGCAGTCTTACAAGTAAGTCCCCCTCAGGTGTAGTCATAATTATTACAAACCCAGAGTATCCTAAAACCCAAAAGCTCTCATTAAAGCTAATGATGGGATTCTGGAGGAATTGTTAAGTCTGGTTAAAGGGCTGTGTATGTGGTTGTCAGTTACCTTTTGCTAGTAACTTGGAATTCCTTATTTTATCTCATCCTCATAACACCCCTGTGAGTAGGTGCTATCCCCAAAGAAACTGGGTCTCAGGATAAATGTCTTGACCAAGGTCACACAGGAAGTATTTGAGTTGACACTTACGCCAGGAATGGCTCCTTTGCAGTCCAGGAAATTAAAACCACCCACTGGGACAGACTTACAAATCTCCTTTGCCAGACCTTCAGCTCCCCATGGGAGGCTCACTGACCACGAGATCTTTGAAATCAGCATTTTCACAACTGCACTCCCATGGTCTAGAGTGTGGCTGTGTTAAATTGCATTTACATGGTCCCTTTGAAGAGAGCTCAGAGCCTGACTGAAGGCATTTCATATGAAGCAAGCAACAGCACGTGCTTGTTTGGGTCTGCAGCATCTGCATCTGCTTGTATAGACAATGTGGCTTTAGACACTCAGGACTACCTTACTCATATTTGGCTATTGGTGAACTGTGTGTGCTTGTGTGTTGGCAGATCTCCATAGGTCCTGGTTTCCCGTTAGCTCACCCTGGTTGACCTTGAGCAAATCAGTTAACTTTCTAGACCTCAGTTTCCTCATCTGGAAAATGAGGAGATTGGACCCACTGGCTCTGAGTTCTCCATGGTGATGCAGAGATGTCCTTTGCTTTTTGAGTCAGCTGGACCAGAGTCCTAAACCTGGATTTTCCTCCAAATCAGCTGGAAAACTAAAAGGTTGGGAGAAGATCCCAGGGTCCCTCGGGTGCTGAAATGTGTGAGTTCTGCCTGTCCTATCTCTGTAGATTCAGTAGATAAAAGGTTCCAGAGAGAAGTGTTTTTGAGGCCAGAGCTAACCAGGCAAAAAGAAAAGTGAGAGTCAGAGTGGAGATGAGCTGGGGACTCCTGGCTCTGTTCCTGCAGGACTGCTGCCCTCTCCTGCACTGGAGTCTGAGCCTGATGCTTTGCACAGATAAACACTTGCAGCAGGAGGAAAGCGTTAAGCATTAACTTGGCCAGACGGCCCCAAGGTTACTCCTTAAGGCAAAAGTAAACCATGGGTGAGGAACGTGAGCCATAAGGGAGTGGTCCCAACCCACCCAACCCCTGAGCCTCCCTTGGGGTGTCCTTGAGTTGCAGTCTGTGGCTGAGAGGGCAGGTCACTGGGCCCTATTATAGCTTACATCTTAGAGGCTGAGGACCCACCATGACTCCATCATTCATGTATTCATTCATTTATTCTATCACACATTCAGTGAGCACCTATGATGTGGAAGGGATTGTGCTTAACATTGTGGTAGATACAACAGGAGGTAAGACAGATGGTGCTTTCAAGAAGTTCACGGGCATATGGTGGAAGCAAGTAAATGGACAATTGTTGCATAGCTCGGGAAGTGTTTCGATGGCTGAAGACTAGGAGAGGCAACTACCAAGCTGTAGCATGGCTGGTGTGAAGGCAGCCAGGGTACCCAGTGTTGGGCAGTTATCAGTTCCTCCAGGTAATCCTGGGGATTACAGTCAAAGGTCGGTCCTGACAGGAGGGGACTATGGAATGTGGGAGAAGAACAATGAGCCCATGTGTGATCAATAAATCACCCCTGGACTCACAGAGCTTGAGGTCATGGCTGCAGTCTGCACCCGGGGCCCTTCAGCTCTCCTGGGACCCTTGTCAGCCCTCATCTCTTTTGAGATTCCCCAGCCCTGGGGTCTGCAGAACAGCTATTTCCTTTCTCTGCACCTTCATTTCCTGATGCAGAAAGGAGGGGCTCACTGACTGGCCAAAGGCCAGCAGCTGGCTAAACGAAGCAAACCAGGGCCAGAATCCCATTTCTCTACCTCTCTCTCCTTGCACCTCAGTTCTGTGACTGCAAAACCTTTCTGGGTCTGTGCTTTTACTCTTGATTCACTTTCCCTAAGGTGTTCTGGATTGGTGTCTTCCTTTCACTGTGTCTGGAGGCATGGCAGACTACTGCCTGCCCCCTTCAGACCATGAACATGAACCTTGATTCCTGGGGCACCCTGGAAGCAATGGCAGAGGCAGAACAGTGTAATGGAAAGGGCACTGGCTTTGGAGCCAGTCAACTATGTATTTGATTCTCTATCAGTTAGGAGCTGTGTGACCTTGGGAAGCTCACTTAACCCGAGGGAACCTCAATTTCCTTCTCTTAAATTGCAAATATGAATATCCATCCCACAGGGTTCTTGTGAGAGCTGGAGGAAGCTTGGAGAAAGATCTAATACAGATCTTAGCATTCAATACTTCACTTCCCCTTCCTTTTAAAACTTGCCTAAGATCTCTTCCATCTCATGTCGTGACCCCACACAGTTCCTCCCAGACCCTTTCTGGTACTCACGCAGTGAGGTCTCTGCTGATCTAGCACTTTTCTGTGAATTCTGTGTACCTCCTTTAGGCAGCACATCACATGTCTTGGCAAGAGCACTGTGCCTTTGTGTCAAGAAAAGGAGGTCCCTCTTCAGAATGAGGATTTCAGCCTCCCCTCTCCCATGTGTCCACGCTCTTTTAGGCGGTAAGAATCTATCGACCTTATGCAGCAGCTTTGGAGCCTGCCCAGCTGCCTCTACCAGCTGGGGTTCTCCAGGCATGCCATTCGAATCAGGCAGCTCCAGGAGCCAAACCAGGCTACAGGTCAATGGGGAAATAAAACCCTGACTACAAGACATACCCAGCCAGTGTTCTGTCCTTAAACCACTGCTAAATAAATACTTGCCCTTCCAGGATCCCCTACGTTTTACATTATCTTCTATGTTTGTGAGCAGTGGTTCTTCCATACACACATGCCTAAGATGCAGACTCCTGGGTGCCATGCCCAGTGCAGCTGATTCAGTAGGGCTGGGGAGGCCTGAGAATCTGCATTATTCTAAGCTGACGGATCATCCTGAGGATGACTTGCCTAGTCGTTGGCCATATGAGCTTTGGCCATCCCTGATGAGTACAGATGCAAAAATTCTTAACAAAGTTTTAGCAAACCAAATTCAACAGCACGTTAAAAGGATAATACACTACGATCAAGTGGGATTTATCCCTAGGACTCAAGGATGATTCCACAAATCAATTGAGACACCACATTAATTTAAAAAAAATATGATCATCTCAATAGATTCAGAAACAGCATTTGACAAAGTTTAACGTCATGTCATGATAAAAACCCTCAACAAATTGGGTATAGAAGGAACACATCTCAACACAGTAACGGTGATGTATGACAAACCCACAGCCAACAGCATAGTCAATGGTGAAATGTTGAAAGCTTTCCTTCTAAGAGAAAGAACCAGATAAGGATGCCCCCTCTGGCCACTTTTATTCAACATAATACTGGAAGTCCAAGCTAGATAGACAAGAAAAAGAAATAAAAGGCATCCAAATCAGAAAGGAAGAAGTCAAATTGTCTCTGTTTGCTGATGACATGATCTTGTGTATAGAAAATCCTAAAGGCTCCATCAAAAGACCGTTAGACGTAAGATACAAATTCAGTAAAGTTAGGATACAAAACCAGCCAACAAAAATCAGCTGCATTTGTATGCACTAAGAATGAACTATCTGAAAAAGAAACAAAGAAAACCATCTTGCTGTTCATTGTAATCCCTATCAAAATACCCATGGCATTTTTTTATACAAATAAAAAAAAAATCCTAAAACTAGTATGGAACCACTAAAGACCCTGAATAGCCAAAGAATCTTGACAAAGAACAAAGCTTGAGGCATCACACCTCCTGATTTCAAACTATATTACAAAAAATTGTATTACAATTATAATTGAAATAGTGTGATATTGGTATAAAAACAGACACATAGACCAATGGAACAGAATTAAAAGCCCAGAGATAAAAACACACACATATGCCTTCACTGACCTTGGCCCCAGGGGCCCTTGACTTCGGCTGTTGAACAAATCGGGGGGCCAGGCTCCTTCCCGTGGGGTCCTTAGTGACCTGAAAGAGTGAAGTTGACCCCACAGGGAACCTCCCAAGTAGGCAGCTTCCTCTCTGGCTGAACTGGGCCCAGCAGATGGCAAAGTGCTTGGGGCCGTGGGGAGCCAAGGTGCGAGAAATTCCATGGAAAAAAAGCCAGGCAGCAAGTCCTCTAGGGGACATCCCTGGAAAAGTGTTACTAGAATTCAGCCTCTACCCTGAAGGTAAAGCGTCCTCAGAGGAGGCTGTCTTGCTGTTGTGTTTTCAGTGTGGCCTTACTTTATGTGCAGTGTTACGTGGTCTCTGCTTCTGCAGGGAGATGGCTCATCCCAGGCTTCTTGGGAGCTGGGGGTGGAGGAAACTGAGGTGGTGGCCACTCTGGACCATGAGCTGCTAGAAGAAGGAGGGTGGAATCATCCTCCAAGGGGCTGGGGTCAGGCCAGTAGGGCCAGTCTTGGGCAAATCAGGGGGAGAGGGGAGAGTGGTGAGAAGATATGTTGGATATGGCCCACTGGGGATCTAGGGCTGGCGGTGTGGGACCCAGTGGAACAGCCCAGTCTGTCTATCTCCTGCAGAAGGATGAATGGGGAGCAGGGAGAGAGTGGCAGGGGTGGATGGAGAAGCTGGCAGCAGCTCTGTCTGCCCCCAGGTGTTCTCTAGAAAGGACACATCAACTCTCTCTTGCTGACCATTGTCTTCCCCTGCTTCCGCCCGCAACTCCCACAACCAGCAGAGACGGGAGATGGGGAGAAAGAGAGCTCACAGTCGCCTTCATCGTCATCATCGTCATCACCATTAATGCTTGGGCTTCTTATATCACCTGCTGAACTTGTTGAGGACTGAACTTGTCTTTCCACCTCCCACCTTCAACCAGCTTTTGCTGACTTCCTCATCCTGCTCCCATGTCCCTCTTCCTCCAGGCACGTGCTTACCAGCCTCAGTCATCTCCCACTCCTCCCTCCTCTTCTTCCCCCCTTACCGTCAGCAACTACAACTCTAGCAGTAATATATGTGACTTACTCCCCGGCAGTTCCACCCTTCCCTGTCCACCCCCGTCCTGCCAGATGCTGTGCCCCAGCCCGAGCTGCCTGGAGGTCCTGGGCAGCCCTGCTCTCTCCCGCCTCCGCGTCTTTGCTTTCACAGTTCCCTCTGCTAGGAATTCCCTCTCCCCTCCCTCCGCCTCAGCCCTCACCTTGGGGGGACCCAGAATGTGCGCTTTAGGGCTGAGGTTTCAGGAAACTTCTGACAACTGGCTGGGAGGACGGCCCCTTCTGTGTGCTCCCCAGACCCCTGTGCAGACCCTGGGGAGGGATTCTTTGCTTCTGTGCTGAATTGACGACTAGTCTGAACGGCCTGTGCCTTAGGCACCTGCGTGCTCCCAGCACCCTAGGGCAAGGCTGCCTCAGAGGTGGGTATCTGATGAATTGAATTAATAGGATAATTTCCTTTTTCTGCTCTTCCTAGGGAAAGATGTTTCAGTCAGCCAAAGCTGAGAGGAAGAGGAGGGTAGAGGCAGGGACTCCACAATGCCACTTCTGGTGCCCACAGGCCCCTTGCAGTGGTCATGAGCTGTTAGACCATCAGCACGGTGATTTGCTGTCTAGGAATGCGCTGGAAACAAAGGCGCTAACAGATAAGAAGAAAGTTCCAGATGTTCTTTGGAATCATAGATGGTCCTTTGTTTCGTCTTCATCTCCAAGTTCTCCAGACCCTGAAGCAGTCTCCTTCCTTCTCTTCCCTTCCCCTTTTGTAATTCCTCATTGATTTCAAGCCTTACAATTCAGTTTTTAAAAATTGCCTTTGTGAAGCCTGTTCTGGATCTGGAACTCTGTTGCAGTATTCATAGGGGTTGTGGGAAGAAAAGAGTTTTGTAGTCAAATAAATTTGGGAACTGTTGTAGTAAGCAACCTTAATCAGGCTTCCTGCTGGCCAGAGGCGTTAAGATGCTACTTACTGCGCATTTAATCTCTTAGGGAGAAATCCGTGCGGTGGTTCTCACACTCGGTTACAGCTGACCCTGGAACAATGTCGAGGGTGAGGGATGTCAATGCCCCGGGCAATGGAAAATCCGAGGACTGTTATCTCGGCCTCAAAACAAAGGAACTGATAGATGACTCACCCAGGGGCAGGAAGCTGAAGCAGTCTGGATAGAATCAGGGTTCAAACACTAGTTCTTTTGATTCCACATATTGTGATGTCTAATTGAACACAAATTTCCCCCCACACTTAGTTAACTTAAAATCTGTGGGGGTGGGTATAGCTCATGGGTAGAATGCATGCCTAGCATGCACAAGGTCCTAGGTTCAATCCCCAGTACCTCTACTAAAAAAAAAAAAAGAAAAAAAAAGATCTGTGACATGAAAGTACAGGTACTATATTTATTGAAAAAAATCCATGTGTAAGTGGACCTGCACAATTCAGACCCATGTAGTTCAAACCAGTATTGTTCAAGGGTCAAGTGGACTTTGGGGGAGGTTGCTCGCCGCCCCGTCCCCCACAGCATTCCTTTCTGCAGCCAAGCATTTCTGGGACTGCTATCTCACGGGACCCACTGGAGGAAATCCTGTCTGAGGACAGTTTTCCTTCACGCCTGTATCCTGTAGGGCCCCACTCATACTCATCTGTGTCTGGAAGGCCCCGGGCTAGCTGCCCTCGTGAAGGGAAGGCCTCAAGGTGGGGCACAGGCTGGGCACTGGGAGAGCGTGTGGTCAGGCCCCTCAAGATGACTGTTCTCTAGCTCTTTGTGCATCCCCTGCTCCACCAGTCCCGGCATCACCTACACCGTGTGCACATGAACTTGCTCACCACCTGCCCCAACTAGTGATTGTTCTAATCCTTAGGCCAGAACGGCTCCCCTTCCTAGTTTATTAAAGGGAAACATCTGCCCTGTGATGCTTGTTAACCTGTTGGGCTGGGAGGGACGTGCCCCGGGCGCTGGTTTCCCTGGTAACTGATAAGCCCCCCCGCCCCCTCCCTGGCATCAATTCCCCCTCGAAGTGGTAGCCTCCTTCTCCCCCGACTAGTGCTAGTGACAGCTGCTGCCTTGTCCTGCCTGCTGTCCGCCTTACACAGTGGGACGTCGCTCCAGGACCCTTTCCCTCTGACCTACGAGATCCCCTCTCCAGTAAACCACTGGTGTCTCTTTCTCTGTCTCTGGGCTCTTCTGTTCTGAGGCTGGGCCCCTCTGAGGCTTGCAGGCCTGCAGGTGCCGCCCAACAGGGAGGGACAGGGTCTTCTTAGGTGTCAGTTATAGGCGGCTCTGCAGGACAGCGAGAGCCGCACAGCTCTCTGTTGGAATCAGAGCTGGGATATTCTCGTTGGGAGATAACCACTATCCTGGCTTTTTCGGTGTTTTTCCTTCTAGTCTTTTTCTGTGCAGATATGTCGTATGGGATTTTACTTTTAGGTTTTCTTTAAAGTACAGAGGGTCTGTTGATTAAAGTTTGTGGAATCAATAAGAATGGGGGCACTTAGGAGTATTTTAGCTAGCAGGTAAGTTTTTTTTTTTTTTTAAAGATCAAATTGAATGGTTTTTAAATCGTGCTCCTAGGATTCCAAGCCCAAGGCCTGTGGAGGTGCTCCAGGGGCTGCTGGGGTGCGGGGAGGGGCTGCAGAAGTTGAGGGGGCAGGTTCCTGATGTCCATGTCCGTTTGAACCCAAACAACAACTGCTGTCAGGGTTTAATGTTTTTTGCTTGATATCCTGTTTGTGAGAGGGCTTCCACTGGCTGACATCTGTTCATAAGCCACAAATCTAGACAAATCACTCATTTCACAGATTAAAACAGGAACTGTGAAAGAAAGGTTAAAATACACGTAAATCAGTCACACCTCTAGGTACTGGCTCCAGAATCCGGGTTTCCCGATACACCATCGAACACTCTTTCTACACACCCTTGTATCTGTTTATTTCCTTCTGACTTTGCCACTTTCCAAAGAGAAGAATAAAAGATAACAAGGAGCAAACAGCAGCGAGGGTGCCGTGGTAAATGCACTGAGACGCGGTTGGGGGAAAGGTACAGATCGATCCCATCTGTTCCTCATTTCGTCTGTTTCACTGCATCTCTTCTTATGCTAGGCCTTAAAATGTGAAGAAACGGATGATAAGAGCGAGGGCTGCTTCTGCCAAGAATAACTCACGAGGAGACGCAGTACAGTACCCCAGTCTCCAGTGAAATGAACTGTTTGATCAGAACTGCCGTGTTCTGTAAATATTCAGTCTATTGATGAAGAGCTCTACAAACAGGGGCAGCTCCTGCGCCAGCCTCCTGAGAGACTCCGGGAGGAGCTAGAGAAGACAGAGAATGAGGGCAGATTCGGCTGTCTTGATTACTGGGATGGGGGCACCGACAGAGGAGGGGGGTCAAGGGAGTCATCATGTGCCTACGGCACGGACCACTCTGTGATCAGAGCAGTGGTACGTGGGCCAGGGGGACAACAGAGGGGTTCAGAAGCACCTCTCCTAATCCTTCACTTTGCCTGGGTGGTTAGAAGTGTGTCCCTTTCATTACAGTGATGCTAATACTGTGTAGGTCCTATGCCCCACTCAGTTCACTAACCTCACACGAGACACTGAGGTAGGAGGGTCCTCCTCAAACCCACACAGTTTGGCTCCAGAGATGGCCTCTTTTTTGAGGTGATAAAGCTTATTTATTTATATGAAGCTATAATTTATCTTAAATGTAGAGCTCTGTGAGTTTCTGCCTCTGTTTACGACCAGCGTGGCTACTGCCTAGAGCAAGACAGAACATTTCCATTCCCAGGCGGTTCCCCAAACCTGTCTCCAGGTAACACCACCGAAGACATAATCACTGTCAGGACTTCTGTCACCAGAGATTGGCTTTGCCAGTTCTTGCACTTCAGGTAAGAGGTTCCAACCAGCGCTCTTTTGTGCCTGATTCCTCTCACTCACCGGTATGTGTGGTTCAGCCTTGTTATCGCATGAGCAGAGCCTGCATCTTAGCTCCTATGCATCCTGCCTCTTGTCAGGTTAACTAACTTCGTGCTGCCTCCTGGAAACGTCTCCTTGGGAAATGGTTTGAGTTAACGCAGAGTTGGCTAAGTCTGAAGGGGTGCAGTGAGGATGCTGAAGGTTAAATTTGGGGTGTGGCCAAGAAGAGAACGTTTTCGATAACTCCTAGGGGCTGTAGCATGTAATGAGAGAAGGGTACAACTCTGAGGGCAAGAGGTAAGAGGCCTGGTGTGGTGCAAAGCTCGTGCCAAAGAAATATTAGGGCCCAGTCCTCACTGCTGGGCTCCAGGTCTAGACTCATTGGTGTAAGCATGAGTTCCCCTTTTACAGAGCAAACCTGGTCCCTGCCTCCCTCTCCAACATGGGGGCAGCATTCTTAGGCCTCAACTGAGGGGTGATTTTTGTCTCCCCTTCCCTTCCTCCCCCGCTGGGGACATTTGACAATATGGTAGCATTTAGAGAGATTTTTGGTTGTCAGGAGTAGGGGTTGGGGACGCTACTGGTGTCTAGTGTGAGGAGGCCAGGGGGCTGCTTAACATCCTGCAATGCATAGGACAGTCCCCCGGCCCCACCTCTAACAAAGGAGCATCCAGCCTTAAATGTCAAAGACGCTGCAGTGGAGAAGTCCTGGTATAGGGTCCTCATGAAATGTGTAGCTTGTTTTCTGATACAGCAAGAGAAGAGCAGGGCAGAATGGAAAGAGTTCTTGACCTAGAGTTAGAGGACCACAGAAGTTCAAGGTCCTACTCTGCCACCAAGCAGCCATCTGACCTGTTCACATCACTTAACTTGGGTGAGGCTGACTTCCCTCATCTTTTGCTGGGAACCACGCCACCTGCCTCTCCTACTTACGGACTTGCCAGGATCAAGTGAGAATGTCAACGAAACAGCTTTGAAATGCTTACATGTTAGTCTTTTATTGGACTGTGGCAGCAAATCAAGCCTGCGGGGGATTTTGTGTCCAATGCTGGTGCGAGAATATTTTCAGCAGGGTTTCTGTTTTCCTGTGTTCAGTTTCCAGGGTCGTAGCCTCATTCTCACATCTGTGTCGGAAAGAAGCTCTTATACAAAGGGTGTTTCCTGGAACTGTGGGCAGGGCTTCAAACATCCCTGCAACTCTCTAAGGCTGCAGTTCTCAACACTTGCAGCCTGGAAATTCTCTTTTAAAACCTTGTGAGACTTCCAAAGGGGTCTGCTTCAAAAACGCAAGGTATTTTTAGTCTTGAGTCTTGGATTTGATTTTGTCCCTTGGGAGGCTGAGGGAGAGGCCCTCCTGGGTGAGGATGTGGAATGTTACGGCAATGTTCATTTGTCGGAATATTGTTCGCTTACTGGGCTGTACCATGTAATGCAGAGAGGGGTACAACTCTGAGGGTGAGAGGTAAGAGGCCTGGTGCGGTGCAAAGCTCGTGCCAAAGAAATATTAGGTATTTTTAAAACATTGGAGAACTTTGCTTTGTAAAAGGTTGAGGTGAGGTAGTAAACAGTTCTACTCAAATACAGTGCTGAAGGGAGACTCAGTGTGCTGATGGATAGTGTGGGATGTGGGTATTTTGGCATCATGTGGTAGTTATTCACGACACAAGCTGTGTTGTTTAGAATCTTAATACAGGGAGGAGGTGGGCTGAATCCTTTTAAGAGAGCCACGTCAAATTCTAGCACTCAAAAGTGTCTACCAAAGGACTTCTGCTGCTGGCCAAGATGAAATAAGAGAATTCAGATTGATACTATCACCCTAAATAACCGGACAAAATATATGAAAGAACAGTTTTCAAACACCGGGCTGTAAGCGGCACAGGATGTGAACTTGAGAGGGGAAGTGAAGGAGGAGGGCGTACCACTGCCCCGGTTTGCAACCTGGAGAGTTTCCAGCCCACAGGCCCCTCCTAGTGGAGGGGGCAGATTTGGGAGTTGAATTCCAAGGCAGTTTGAGTTTAGAAGGGTGCTAGAGAGGAGAGTGCTCCAGAGATCTGCAGAGGGTCTCCCCTAGTCTTCAGCTGATAAAGAGATTAGCACAGGCATTTGAGGAATCTACCTGAGGCTGGGGAAGGAAGGAGTGGAAAGGAGCGAGGGCAGTAACTCACACGGGGCTGGGAAGAGTGTGTTCCCACCAGCAGAGAAAGCCTCATAAGCATAAAGCATTGGCTAGATTACTCAGAAGGTTGTCACTTCCAGAGTAGGGCACATTAGCCCTAGACTAAAGGCTGCTCTGGTCCCACCCAACAAAGTTTTAAAGGAAGCCTTAAAAAGATTAAGCTGTTCTAAAGTGGTTTAGTTGCATCCCAGAAAAAATCTAAAGAATGTTTAACACAAGACTATTCAGCACTGACAGTAAAATTCATACTGTATTATCTAATCAAAAATTACCAGGCATGGTAATAAATTTGCCTTGCACAAAGTATTTGCTAAATAAATAAATGAGTTTACAGCAAAACAAAAACAAAACCGCAACCAGACCCAAATGGTTAGATTCTGCAGAACAAGATTCAGTCTGTGTTAGGCTGAACAGTGACCCTTCCCCAGAGTTGTCCACATCCTGATCTCCAGAATCTGCGAATATGCTCACTTATCTGGCAAAAGGGACTTTGTAGATGTGATTAGGTGAAAGATCTTGAGACGGGAGATAATCTTGGACTATTCTGAATGCGCCGAGTGGAATCACCTGGGTCCTTAGAGAGGCTGCTGGCTTTGTGAATGTCGGAAGGGGCCATGAACCAAGAACGACAGGCAGCCTCTAGAAACCGGATAAGGCAAGGAAATGGATTATCTCTTCAGAGCCTTTAGAAAAAACACAGTCCTGCTGACATCATCATGGTTTTAGGACTTCTGACTTCCACAATTGTAAGGTGATAACTTGTGTTGTTTTAAGTCATTACATTTGTAGTAAGTAATCTGTTACCGAAGCAATGAGAAAGTAATGCACAGCCCTTATTTCCCTGTTCACTTCTTAATCTTAACCTGGGGAAGACGTGTAGCTTTCCCGGATCTCTGTTTTACTTTCAGCCAAGTAGGGTTAAAGCTGTCCTTCCTATACGTGGTAAAGGCAGCATGAAGTAGCACTAGTTGAGATCACAGAAAATACGACTTAAAATCCCAGCGCTACTACCCTGAGTGTATTTCTCATGTTGTGCAGGTGCCCGACACACATTCAAACCTGCAAACACTCTTATGCAATAGAGACCATTATCCACCGTTTAGTCATGGAAAACCGAGGCTCAGAAAGGGCAAGGAAGTTGCTCAGGGTCACAGCGGTAGAAACAGAGGAGCTGGCCTTCCGCCTTCTGTCTCAGGTCTGTCTGACTGCGAGCAGGTGCTCCTGCTTATTTTGTCATCCTGGCAATGATACATGTTCTGTAAACGCGAGCTATTCTGGGGATGATGATCACTGTACCACTCTGTTATTATTCTGTCCTCATGCCTCTTTCCTGTAACAACATCTGAGTGTTCCACGCCTCGTATCCCAGCCTGTCACCAGCCTGTCACAGAAGTGATTGAAATGCTACTAATTCAGCATTATGACTTTCCGGCTGGGCGAAGCTGGCAAGGCACTGCGGAGATGTTTGTTTATCCGAGAGCAAGTGGCTCTGAGGTTTGGAAACGGCAACGCCCCTCCTTCCACCTCTGAGAGAAGCACAGTTGCATGTGGTGAGGGTGGTGCTTGGCCCTTTGCGAGTGGGGGACAGGACATGGCTGCTGGCTGCCCCCGTCTCTCCAGACTTCTCTGTTGCACAAGAGTGAACTCAGGGGGCTTCTTTGAGGGGGCTCTGCCATTTGAGCCCCTGATCCTTTTTTCTTTTTTTTTTTTGGTAAAATGAGATGCATGCTAATTGCAGCTTGTTTTCCAATCCGCCTTCCCCTTCTTTCATGTACCTGCTTCCTCTTCCCTTTTCCTTCCCTCACCTTCAATTTCCCCGCATTGTTCTGAGGTCTGTTTGTTTTTAAGGGGTTCGCTTGGCTAATAGGAATTAGGGCCAAAGGGGCCGGCTCTGCTTGAGCTGTGCTTCCTGGAGTAAAGAGGAATGGTTTGCTTTGAAGGTTGTTGAGAATATTTGGATTAATCACATTCCTTTTAATATTTTCCCTTGTTTCTGATCATCAAAGAGCTCCAAAAGGTTTGAGCTGGTGCAGAGTTTCTTCTAGTTTGTCCTTGGGAGCAAGTGTCTGGAACAGGATTGATCTAAAAACATTTTCTGAGGGAAGCCTTGTTAATGGGGCAGGCTGCAAATTCACATCAAGGGAGTGTCATCTTTTGAAACAGCTTCTTGGCAGAAAGGGATGTGGGATTGCAGGGGAATCTGAATCTGCTAAGCTTCCATTGAATGTACCCCTTGTTTCCAGACGGTGCCAAGTGGAATCTGGGGGCTGTGGGCTGGGAAAATTGGACGCCTGCAGGATGCCTCAGAAAGGTCAGGTGTCCTTTGAGGTGAAACAGTCATCATTTCGGAGTTTTTTGTTTTTCTGTGTTCCTCAGTGTTTCCTTTTCTATGTACTTTTTTGGGGACCTTTTTTTTTGGTGGTTGTGTTTTGTTTTGTGTAGTTTAATGGAGGCAAAAGATGGAACTTTTGCCCTAGGGTCTGGAAGATGTTTGCCGAATGAGCCTTCCTGTGCCAGGTCCTCTCTTTGTGGCCGTCTCACTGCTTCCCGTTGACTGTAAGCACCTTGGGGACAGAGGCCACAACTTCACCTTTCTTCCCTACCCTCCACCTTGTACACCATGCAGGGGATGCTCAGGTTGTTTGGTACCTGACCCCAGGCTATGTACATCTACGTGCCAAGGCTCCAACTCCATGAACCAGGCCACTTTAAGACGGGATGGGGCAGGTCCAAGAGTCCATCTGCCTCTTTAAAAGACTGTTAGATCCAGAGAAGCCACCCATGGCCTTTGAGCCCTGTGGGTTTTCTAAGCAGTGTGGTTGGCTCAGCCTCCTTGGGTCATTCACTTTCCTTCCTTACACTTCTGGCTTAAAGGCTCAGTCCTCGTTTTTCACATCTATCCCTACCAATGACTTGAATGGCCTTTTCTCTCTTAAAAAAAGCAAAATAAACCAAAAGCCAAACTCTTTTTTTTAAAGAACTTAAAAAATAGAGAAACACCAGAAGTACAAAGAAAAATAACTAAAATGACTTGTAATCTGACAATTAAAGATAACCATTGGATTATGGTTTCTTTCTAGTTTTTAAAATGAGAAATGTGCTGCATGTGTGTATGTGTGTGTGTGTGTGTGTGTATATATATATATATATATATATATTCCATATATATATATGGAAAAGTATGTATATATAAATATACATGTATTTCTTATTTAGAATCCCAATTTTATTACTTAATGTTTTGTCTTAGACATTTCCCATGACATCAATAATTGGCTTTCACAGCTACAGAGAATTTCAGTGTGTAGTTGTATCAGAATTACTTGGCCAATCTTCTACTGTTATAATTTTATCCACTTTTTTCCTTCCAGATGTAAACAATACTGTGACACAGTCGTCCTATTCATGGACCTCTTTCTACATCCCAGATAAATACTTTTTTGAACGAATTCCTAGAAGTGGAATTACTAGGCTAAGTGACCTGAGCTTTTAAAAGAGCCCTAATACATGTTGTCAGTTGTCTGTTAGCTCCAGTCTAGCTCTTACTGGTGCAAACCAACTATGGGGTTCCCTTGTGGACACAATGGGTCCCCCCTGCCTCAAGTCAGTCCTACCTAGGAGAACCCTCCAGGGGCCTAACCCTTGAGGTGTGGTATTTATGGATCATGTCTCTGCAGCATCTGCCATCATCACTGGAAACCCCACGGGAGATGCCATGGAATGAGTTACTGTCTGTACTTCCTGGGGTCAAAGCCTTGCATTTAATGAAGATTGAGCTACTCTCCTTTTACCAGTCTCCCTTCCCAGGGACAAAGGAGGAATCGGGGGAGAGAACTGAAGGCTACCTTTGAGTTGGATCAACAGCTGGAAAGCCTCAGCTGGAAACCTGCCAGATTTGTACACAAATGTGGATGATCATCTAATTCATATGTTACACTGTTTCATGTATTCTCGTTTTGATTCTTACAGGCATTAATTGAGTGACCTTGGGAAATCTCTTCCCCTGTTTGAGCCCCAGTCTTCTCCTCTGTAAAATACACATACTAATGCCTCCCAGGTACGGTTATTGAGATGCTGGAATGAGATGTTGTGTGTCAGCACTTTGTACGCTAGAGTGTACCTGGAGGGAAGTGTCCTCAGCGTCGTCCTCGTCGGCTGCACCTGCAGCGTTGTTGGCCATGCATCAGTCTGTGTTTCAGGGCAGCTGCCTCTGGGCCTCTGAGTTTGGACCGGCCTGGTGCAGGTCCTCAGAGACTAGACTAGACAGCATAGACAAGGGCACCCATTTGTCCTACGGTTACCCTTGGCAAAGTCATCGCTAAAGACCTTGAGGTTTCTGGTGAGGGGGATAGCATTCCAGGCCTGGTCAGCCAGGGACCTTGTGGCCTTTGGCAAGTCACGCAACCTCCTCACAGCCTCAGCGTCCTCATCTGTGAACTGAGGGCCAGCGCCAGAGTGGGCAGGGGCCTTGGTTCTGTAGGGTGTGTCCAGATGCCCTGCTGAGGCATTTGGAATTAACTGAGTCAAGAAGGAAAACAGAAGAACAGTGGGAAAAGCTACCATTTGTTGAGGGCCAACTATATGCTCGGCATTTTATTAGTACCCCCCTTCAGTCACTGATTCATTCATACACACACACATCCTTTACTTTCTCTTTCTTCCTTCCTTCCTCCCTTCCTTCCTTTCTTTCCTCACTCTCTTTCTTTCTTTCTTTCAGAACTTACTATATGCTAGGTTAGATACCATGAACAAAACAAGAAATAAGACAGACAAAGTTAGTGCTTACGGCCTTATAATAGTACTTTATATTAAATAAGAATTTAGCACAGTGCCTGGCATAAGGAGGGTTCAGTTTTCTATTATTTGTATATTTGTGGATTAAAGAAGCTAACGTGAGTTTTTCTACAGCTGGGACAGTGAGGAGATTCCGGAAAACGTGTGGGGCATTTGTCCTTCTCTGTGAGAATGCTGCTTGGAGGGAGACCATCTCTTTTTTATGAAAGCTGTTCTCTCTGCTGCGGAAAAGCCTGCCTGAGCCACAAAGGACGCGTGGGCGGTGGCTGGGGAAGCATGTGCAACAATGGTTCAAAGGGAGGCTCGGGTTCTGCTCCCCAAATGTCTCTCAGCTTGGGCTGGTGCTCACACACTGTGGGCACGTCTCTGTGCTGCTTGGCTGGCTGGTTATTTGGCTGAGAGGGAAATTAGTGGTGCCAGCAAGGCCTCTGGTTAGGAAGCTGCAGAGGGTTGTGAGTCAAGGAGAACGTGCCTGTCCTCCGTGCGGCATGTCTGTGCTGTCTTACGAGGCCGAGTTGGGTTGGAAGACAGAGATGATGAACCGCCCATCAGTGAGGGCCGCCAGGAGCCAGGCTCTTGGCAAAGTAATTCCAATCAGTCCCCCGACAGCCTTGCATGGCGGCATAGCACCTCGCTTTAGCAGACGGAGGAATGTAGGCGCAGAGCCTTGCTCAGTGTCCTGTGGCCAGTCAGTGGGAGAACAGGCCTGCCTGGTTCCAGTGGGAGCCCCGAGAAGTGAGCTTCCACCCGGCGGTGCCCTTTGACCTGAGTGGGTGCCGCTCCTTGGAGTGCAGCCGAGTCAGTCTGTTCAGAGATGATGACTGAGTTGGTGAATTAGCTGGGAATTTTCTAGCTCCTTATTTCTCTCCTGATGCTTTTTTGGCCATTTCACTACTGGTTATCACCAGCCAGGGAGGTTGGATCGCTCTCTGTGAAACATGCTGGTTAAGAAGAGCACATGGAGTTGATGGCCCAGCGTGGAGCAGTCTGTGCCTCTGTGAGAACAGTAAACATACAGCTCCGTGTGAACACCCGGAGGAAAGCCAGGGTGTGGACTGAAAAGAGGGGCAGAGTAGCCAGAATCCTTGATGCTGAGATAGGATTGAGACTGACACAGCTGGACAGATTTCCTCCCCACCTCTGTCCCCCTCTCCTTTCCTCTTCTCTTCCTGTAAAGACTCGTGACGTGCCTGCGCTGTGCCCGGCTTGGGCGTACGACAGAGATGGGAGCGTCCCCGTCCTGTCAGTGGAGCAGGCAGAGAAGGCAACAGTCCACCAGCACGGTGTGGGAGGCGCTCAGGGAAGGGAGCACGGGAAGGGGTGTGGGCTTACAGCGGGGCCTGTCCATATTTGGGGGAGTCAGTGGATGCTTCCTGCAGGGAGCAGATACCTGAAGAAGGTTTCAAAATTAGGCACAGGCAGAGGATGGGGTGGGGTGGATGTAGGTGGGAAAGAGGTAAAAGCAGAAACAGGTGTAAAAGCCCGGAAGTAAGATAAAGACTTAGGCAACATGATTAGGAAGGAGATGACCTTCTTGTGCCTCCTCTGGTCTCGATGGGTTTGAGGAATAGGTTTGAAGAAGAGTGTTTGGGGGTTTGTGGTGGTGGTAACCATGATGCTGTGATGGGCTAGGAATGAGGAGGAGAAGGGGTGCAGATAGAGAAGAGTGCAGGGGTTCTTAACCATTTTGTCCTGATGGAGCCTAGGAACTGATTTCAAATGCATGACATAAAATACTTATGTTTACAAAGGAAACCGGTGACATGCACATACAGTTCCTTCATCCAGGCGGTCATGGCAAAGCACTACCCAAATGTCCTTCTAGGAAGGGCGTGCTGCCCTGGGTGTGGGGAGTGCTGTCAGTATTTGGTCTTTAGTGGCCAGGTCTTCAGTGTCTGACTGATCCGCAGAGAGCAGCCTTGCCCAAGGTCATGCCCGCAGCCGGTGACGATGGAGCTGAGAGTAAAAGGCCCAGCCATCTCAGCCCGATGCGGGGTGATGCTGACAGTCCACTTCACATCCAGAGCTGGCCGTGGGGTTGACCGAGGCTGCTGGGTTTGCACTGAAGCTTGACTGCCCCTCTGTCCCCTCCTACTTCTTTCCTCTCCCTTACACGGCTGTGGATCTCAAAGGCCCTCCGTAATAAACCACTGAATGCTGAACACTGTCTCTCCGTCTGCTTCCTGGGGAATCCAAATTGCATCAAGCACTAAATAAGATCCAGCAGCCAATCTAATAACGACTGTAATTTTGAAGTGGTTGTGAGCATAAGTGATATTTTGAGATACTTACAACCACTGTAATGTGATCTGTTGTGCTTGGTTGCCTGTGTTCATAATCAAAAGAAACGTTAAATTCCAATTACGAGTTAGTGCAGAGATAATTTTTGCCATTTGAGGTCATGAACTTCCTGAATTCTATCTGCAGACCCCCCTGAGGCTCTATGAACTCTAGGTTAACAGTTCTTGATATAGAGGAAATCTGGCTGGAAGAGAAAGGGAGAAGTTGTAACCACGTAGAAGGGTCCGAAGGTGGAGAATGGGGAGAAGGAAGAACGGCCACATCCATTGCACTAGCAGGATTTAGCAAATCCAAGCACAGGACACCCTGTCAGAAATGAATTTCAGATGAGCAGTAGACACTTCTTTAGTATAAGTATGTCCCACTCAGTATTTGGGACATATTTATACTATAAGTTATTCATTATTTACCTGAAATTCAAATTTCTTGGACATCTTGTATTGTATCTGGCAACCCCACTTGAACAGCTTCTCTGGCCCCCTTACTTTGGAGGTCACATGGCCTCCTTAAGGACATGAAAGAGCCCCGAGCTGGGCTTTTAGTCTTTGCTCTGACAGCTGTGTGGACTTGGGTGAGTCACTTGTCCTGGCCCCAGCTTCGGTCTCCTTGTCTGTCAGTGGAACTTAGAACCTGCATCATAGAAAGGGTATGAGGATAAAGAACGAACGAAACCTCCTTCAGAAACTGTAGTGCCTCTGGTGGGCGGTGGTGACTCCTGCCAGCTGGAAGAGGGTCCTAAGCTGTTGTGAAAACAGCCATAAGAAGCGAGTCCTGGAGGGGCAGTCTAGGTGTCTGCAAGTAAGTAAACTGATAGAGCAGGCCAGTTTGCTAAGGGAAATTGACTGGTTTATTTATGAGGTTAATTTGCTTCTAAACTAAGACTCCTGATCCAGACCATCCATTGATTTTAAGGACTTTTTTGGCATTTCTGCAAAATGTATGGTTGTGAAGGACACCAGGATACAGGCAGAGGAGAATAAAACACTCCAGCTAAAAAGGCAGTTTTCACTTTTCCGCCTCATCTGAACTGGGTTTTCACTTTTTCCCTCACGGTTATTTACGACTGAATTTCTTTGTGGGTGGTGACGACAATGGGCATTGCCTTCACCAGAATAATTAGACTGTATTAGACTCCATATGTTTACTAGGATGAAGCGTCATAAATATTTTTAAAATTTCCAAATTGTTTTTGTTAGAGTGGTTGGTTCCCTTTCCCCACGGGGGATGTGTTCCAAGACCCCCAGAAACCGTGGCCAGTACCATATCCCATATGTACGGTGATTTCTCCTATTCTAACGGGCAGATGGCACATGCAGTGCGGATGTGCTGGGCAAGGCGATTATTCACGTCCTGGGCAGGACGGAGTGGGCGGGTGCAAGACTTCAACATGCGGCTCAGAAAAGTGTGCAGTTGAAAATGCATGAATTGTTTATTTCTGGAATTTTCCATTTAATATTTTCAGATGGTAGTTGACCACGGTTGACTGACACCGAGGAAAGTGAAACCACAGATAAGGGGGAACTACTGTGTAATGTTTGCTGTGTGCCGATTAGCAGCGTGCTGGGCTGGTTTGTGGTCTCATGATGTTGTTGTGAGCTTCTAAGCAGGCCTGGACTTTAACCAGTGATAAAATCCTCCCAGACCACACACACTCTTTCCCACCTCAGGGCCTTTGCACTAGTGGTTCCCCTTGCCTAGAATATTTTGCTGACTCTTTGCAGGGTTGGCTTCTTCTTGACTTTGCCTCCTGAGGCAGGCCTTTCTTGCCTGTCTGTATAAATTAGGTTGTACTGTAACTCCCTATGACAGTGTCTAGCTTATTGTTTCGTAACATTTTTGGGAACTGGAATGATTTTATGCTTCGCTTCCTTGTTTATTATAGTGCTTCACTGAATACAACGTGCCATGGATGGTATGATAATACCATTGTTTTATACAGCACGGAAAAGGGAAAAAGAAAGCTACAAATTAAACTGTGACACGAAACCTTAATGACAGGCCTGGGGCAGGCATGAATTGCTCACAGTAGCCTCTGGTTGCTTTGAGATTTCTTTCATCTATTTTAAGGATTTGGCAGTTTCTCCTACTGTCAGTAGCTTTGCTTAGAGTGTGATGGACAATCCTTTTGCATGTCTATCAGTAAAGCGTGACTTCATATATTGCAATGATCACTCCATCAAATACCTGTTTGTTACTTTGTAAGAAATTATGGGATGGTGGTCATCTCTCCTAAGACAAACATCCCATGGATGCCTTCACACCATCTCCACGCATTTTTGTCTGAAAATCATAGGTTAGTCTTTTGGAAAACATTTTAACTGGCAATTAACCTTGACCCATCTAGTCTCAGCAGTGCACTTAACTCAGCTGAAGTGATGATAATACGAGCACTTCTGATCAATCTCACAACCATGGCCTAGCCTGCAGCATTGCTAAGGCATGTTCTGATTTCAAACATGAAGAAACACGTGCCTTCAAATTGATGAAATGAAGTATCTGTTTCCTCTCCCGGGGAACTGAGCTCTCGTCAGCTGTGTCTGCCATCGCGTGCCCAGCACCTCGCACGGTGTTGGCACACAGAAAGAATTCAGTAAATACGTGTCACGTGAATGGAGGAATGAATAGAATTCTGTACTTTTACATTTTCGTTAGCTGTGGAACTGATTGAAGTCTTATGGAAATAAAATAGTGTGAAAATAGCGTTGCTATTTTTAAAAACTCTTTTGTTCTGAATTCATTTAATTGATGATACCAATTATGAGAAGTAAACTTTTGACTGGTAGATACAATGGTAGATTCCCATTGATAGAATTCTCATTATCGTATTATGAAGCACTTTTGCGTAACACTTTTCAGTTTCCAAACACAGACATGCTGTCACTGGTACTAGTGACAGGTGTGAGTCTTAGTCGCCAAGCAGTGTAAACTGGGGCGCGTAGGACACAGAGTTGCATCCCTGTAAGTGTTGTGGCAAAGCACTGAGAATACACAGAGGGTGCTGGCCTGCTGAAGAATTGGCAAGCAGTAGTATGACTGCTATGCTCTAGAAAGGTGTAGAAGAACTAGGGCTGTGTCAGTGATGGTGGGAAATGAATTCTGAAGGAGAACAGGTATTTACTGAGCCCCTATGAGGCTAGTATGTGATCCTCACAGAAACCCTTGGGTTAGATGGCGTTGTGACACTTTGCAAATGGGGAAACTGAGACTCAGAGAGGATAACCAGCCCACAGCCAGTGGGCAGCTTCTCTAGGATCCCAATGCTTTTCCAAATACTCTGTGCCAACCCAGAAAACCTGGGATTTGTGGGCTGTCTAATAGGAGTTAATGGACCTCAAGGAGACCTGGGCCAGCTCTGGAATTAGAGTGGAGAATGTGGCCCGTCATCTGGAGAGAAGTCAAGGCATCGAATTTGATGGATTCTATTTTATCTGAACCACTGGTCGTGGACTGATGTCTTTCTCAGGCAACACTGAGGGGAACCTATAGATTTGGTAACAATGAGAGGATTTTGGTAATGGGTCCCCCACCATTCCCTGCACATCCTCTTTACTGTACTTCATTTGGCTTGTTTTATTCTTTGGTCTTTTCTGTAGTAGCTAAAAGAGTCACCGCACCAGGTGTGCTTTGATATAGGACCAGACACAAATGCACTGGGCTGTGGTGAAGGAGGGAATACTGGCTACAGCCTGCATTCAACAGAGAGGAAAGGAAGATGTGTAGAGGAATGATGAGAAAAAGCAGCAACAGCAATGGGTGAAAAAGCCCGTGGTCCTTTCACCAAGATCAGGACATACTGAGTGGTTCTTCACACGTGGGGCTGGGCAGGGTGCAAATGAATGGGGAGAAAAAGGCGTCCAAGAAGCTGGGATATGTGAGAACCTCAGCAGAAAGACTTTAGCCTTAAAGCCACTCCCTCAGCCGTCAGCACTGCATTTGGGGATGAATGCATACAGCTTTGTTCTAGAGCAAAGTTGATGCACTCAAACTCTCCTCTATTAACAAATTCATTAATAAAGAGGGTGGGGGTGGGCTTATAGGAAAGGTAAGGAGCTGGGAAAGGCATTTTCTGCTTCACCAAAGTGTGAGTGTTAAGGATCTCCTCCCCCGATAGTGACCACAGAGCACTAGGAAAGCCCCGAGACCTGTGTTCGGGTCACTTGTCGTGAAGGGAACTGGACTGGATTGACTGCTTCGGGGACAATCGGCTTAATTTTTGGCAGTGCCTGGGAGGGTTTTTAAAGTCACTGGCAAATGGTGCTTTCTGCATTCCAGAATTCCAGAGGCTGAACTCTGTCCTAGGGACCACTCTCTCTTCTAGAGGGGGACCACTTTAGTGAACGCTTTTGTTTATCTAAGTAAAGTAAGTACTCCTACTTTTGGGGGGAGGGCAGAGCCCTGATTAAAAGAAGTAATTTGAACAAAGATATGTCACATGACCTGCAGAAAGGTGAAGGATCACATTCCAGGGACAGAGATGATCCCATTTGTATGTTTACTAATCAACTAAGTTGACTCACTTTGGCTTAGATTGGTTTCAATTTTTTTTTAAAAGAAAACAAATATATTTTTCTCTTTTGGTTAGAAAGACACCTGAGCAGATAAGAGAAAGAAAGAAGGAATTCCAGATAGCCTAGCCACTGTAAAAAGCAATTTCATTTCCGAGCCCGTCAGAGCAGGTAAACCTGCTGGTGTTCGCCTCATTGCCTCCGTGCACCTGCAGCGTCGTTCCCGGGTTGGGATGGAGGGAGCCAGCGGGGCTTGGGAGGCAGGGAACAGTGCCAGCTCTGAGCAGAGCACAGTTTGAGCCTGTGTCTCCAGGGAGAACACTAGCGCTTTATTGGAGGGGCCTCTTGGCAGTCAGTATCATCTGGAGAAAGAAAATATTGCCACCTGCCTGCAAGCGTTTCTCAAAAGCTATGGGTCTGGCTTTGGACTTGCAGGCAAAATTGACTGGGAATGGAGGGGGGTTGGGCACAGGTGTCCGGGCCTCCCTGGCTGTGCCTTCTCCTCTGCCTCTACCCTGCTCAAGGGCCCATCCCCTCAGCTGTGGCTGTCGCTGAACAGCTGGCCGAGCGTCTCCTGTGTGAGTGTGCCCTTTCAGTCCTGGCAGGAGTAGTGCCGAAGCAGGCTGGCGTGACTTCTGTTGCTGGGCTCCAGCCTAGCTGTGGGTTTAGAGATCTATGAAGGCAGCAAAACAACGCCCTTGTCCCTGGCGATGCCACAGGCAGTGCAGCCATCTCCTTCCTACGCTCTCTCCTCTCCTGGACTAGGCAGAGCCCCGTTGTGAGGCACGGGTGCTGGGGGATGAGTCCCACACCAGCGTTTGTGTGAGACCAGAGCACCTGTCAGCCATCCAAGTGCAGCCTAGGCAGGGCACACCTCCCAAAGACAAGGCTGAGGGGGACAGACTGCGGGCCAAGACTGCTGCCCTCCCTCCAAGGAAGTCCCTCCAGGCTGGCTGGGTGAGGAGGGGACTCCAAGCAGATGGATTCCTCTACCAGAGGCATGGGGGTCGGGGTGGGGCGGCCAAAGGAGGCACCACCATCTCCTGTGAGCAGGGAGCTCAGGAGGCTGCGTGCGCCGGCTCCGCAGCTCTGGCTCCCGCCTGCAGCCCCAAGAAGGCAGTTGCAAGTCCCACAAATGCAAGTGTGTACTCAGCGGTGGAGGTGATGGTTTTCATCTTGGAATGTTGATTTGAGTGGGAACTGGCTTAAGAGATGGACATTTAGCAGCTTGAACTTGTTCCAAGGAGAGTGACCTAAGGTGAAGGGACTGGAAACCATGTCTCCTGAGGACCAGTTAAGGGATATTTAGCCAAAGAAGAGAAAGGCTGGTGTGGGGCTCGGTGGAACATGAAGGAAGCAGATCTCGGTACAGTAAAGGGAGGAACATTCCCACAGCAGCCGTAAGATCAGAGCAGCCTCTGAAGACTTATACTGTTGAAGATTCCACCTCGCAGGCTTCCCTACCCACCAGGCTGACTGTCCGACAACAGTAACGATTGAGCACTTGCTATGTGCTGAGCCCTGTTCTAAACGCTTTTCTATTAAATCACTTAATCCTCACAACAACCCTGTGAAGTACATTCACCTTTTATTATTCTGCCTTTTAAAGATGAGGAAACTGAGGCTTGGGGATTATGTAACTTGCCTGAGGCCACATGGCTAGTGAGTGGTGGGGCTGGGACTGTACACAGCAGAAGCTCTGGTCAGTATGTAGACCAGAGTCTGCTCCCACCAGCCCCACCTCCAGCCTAGCTCCCGGGTAGCTTTACAGTGGCGTCCCGACCTCATCGGTCCCTGCCTGTTCATGGACTGTTGGCCCCTGCCGGTGCGGTCACGTCAAGTTTTAGATGCCTCAGAAGAGTGGGGACCTCTAATGCCCAGTCTCCAGGGAATTTTCATTCCCTGGGAAAATTGCCCACTGATTACCACAGCTTCTTCGTGACTCAGGTGTTTTGTGTTGTTGTTGTTTTTTTAATTGAAGTATAGTTGATTTACAACATTTACAATGTCGTGTTAATTTCTGGTGTGCAGCATAGTGACTCTTTTATACATATATATACATATACATTCCTTTTCATATCCTTTTTCATTATAGGCCATTACAAGGTATTGAATATAGTTCCCTGTGCTGTACAGTAGGACCTTGTTGTTTATCTATTTTATATATAGTAGTTAGTATCTGCAAATTCCAAACTCCTAATTTATCCCTTCCCACCTCCTTTCCCCTCTGGTAACCATAAGTTTGTTTTCTATGTCTGTTTTTATTTTGTAAATAAGTTCATTTGTGTCTTTTTTTTTTCTTTTAGATTCTACCTTTAAGTGACATCATATGGTATTGTTCTTTCTCTTTCTGGCTTACTTCAGTTAGTAGGACGATCTCTGGGTTCATCTATGTTGCAGCAAATGGCATTATTTTATTCTTTTTCTTATGGCTGGTGACTCAGGTTTTGAAGCCTGATATGACTGAAACTATCTGACCATGTGAGTTCTGTTCTTTCTCAGGCTGTGTGCTTGCCGTCTCCGATGCCACTTAAGAACCGGGAGGTCATTTCTTTGCCACCAGAAGCACAACGGTCCTTATAAAACAGAGTACAGCTTGCCCCACTCTCCTGGTGTTGAGATAATGGGGCCACTTGGATTCCTGTGCCCTGGGTATTACTTCGAGCTCTGTTGCTCTTGGTGTGCTGCTTTCTGGTGAAAAGAGCACTGGTGTTTAATGGGGGCGTGTTATTTCAGCTTCGTTTCTGACAATAGTGGTAGGAATTTCCTTTCTTTTGACACATTTGAGATTGCCAGGAGAAAGAGAAAAGGAGGAAAAGAAATCCAAATTTGTTCTTAACAACCAAAAATCTATAAAATGAGTTGTTCAAAGTGTTGAGAGGACCTCACTGACCTAGCGCCTCAGGCTGAGGGACAGAGCAGTGCAGTCCTCGGACCGTGCTCTGAGTTGTCTCTGCCTGTTGAATGCTGTCCTGCACCACCTGAATGCCCCCCTACTTGTGTGTAGGGGGGTGTTGACCTCTGGAGAGAGAATTGGATAAAATAGGAATTTTTTTGTAGCTTTGGCTTGAAGAAATGCCTGCTTGAGACTCAGAAACCATCTCTTTTCTGAAGGGTCTAAAGGGGACACAAGGTATAAAAAAGCAAAACGTAGGAAGGGGCAGCTGTCCTCACTTCCACCATGGGGCTCCTGACAATGGCATGTTTCTTTTCCTCTGCTCTGAGTGGTTAGCGGCCCATCTGGGGCAGGGGTAACCCAGCCATAAAGGAGGTATTTGTGCTGCAGACCTGGTGTTCCAGTGGAGTCTGGATGGAGCTCGTTTATTCCAGTTAGGATGCCACACGGCCCTGCACTCCGGCCTGGTCTGTCGGAATAAGCTTTCACACTGGGGTATGATGTTCTATGGTAAACAGGGGTTCCTGAGCATTTCTTTCCTTCTTTCCATTTGGAAGTTAGGTCCTTTCAGCTCTTGAAACAGATCATGGGCTGGGGAGTGCTGCTCTCTGGTTTTCTTAGGAAAATGCCCACATGAGGAAGCAGGGCTAAGGAGCAGGTGCATGCGTGCACCTATGTGCGTGCATATACCTGCGTGCGTGCATGCGCGTGTGTGTGTGGTCTGCCCTGGGTTCTGAGTGGTGTGGGTCCTAATGCCTGCAGAGTCACAGGCTAGGAAGATTCCTTCTCCATGGCTACTGCACTGCACTCTCTGCTCAGGTGACTTGCTCTTGGATGCTTGCTCTGTGCTTGGTCCCTGGCAGGTGTGGGGCCTCATGGAGACAGGTGTTGACAGTAGTTTGCATGCTCTCTGCCCTAGGTGGGCGTGCAGGGGCTGAGCCCTGCTCCTGGAAGCCTGACCTGATAGCAACAAGACCCTCGTGGGTGCTGCTTGTTTGAATGGCAGCTAGAATGATGGTAGGGGCCAGGACCATGGGCTCTGTCCATGCAAACTAAACCTTTGCCTCCTGGGGTCCTGCCAAAGACGCCGTGATGTTCCCAGATCCCAGTTACCCAGGGCCTGTGCTGCCCCAAAAGTCATATTATAAGCCACCTCTCCAATCCTCCTGCTGGTCTCCAACCTTGGCCTCTGCCCTGCTCCTCCAGTCTCGGAATCGACATCAGGCAAATCCAGTGACAGATTCTGACCAGGGTTTAAGGAACGCACTGAGTTCTCTTATCTCAAGAAAAAAATCCGGATTCTACCACTAAATAGGCTGTGTGACTCTGGGTAAAATAGTTAACTTCTCTAAGCCTCAGTTCTCTCATTTTTGTTACAGGACTAGCAATACTGTCCTCATTCAACTGTGAGGATTAAAAGAGATGATCTATCTGTAATAATAAGTAATTAATTGTGCAAACCTTATAGAGTTGTTACAAAGATAATTGTTAATGTTTATAAAGCGCATATGTAAATTATTTATATCTATATGCCATCTTCAGTGATGCCTGGCCTTTATGATAGAAGTGTTTGTTTAAAAAAGGAGAAGGGCTATAAGAAGTATTTCAGCACCTCACAGACTCGTTAAATGCTTGCTGAAGGACTAGGGAAGATCTCCAGGCTGAGAGATTTTCTGGGTGGTGGTCACTATGTCTTACTCATCTTTATACCCCCAAGGCCCAACATGCTTTCTGGCACATGGGAACACTCCAAGAGTTGCTTATTCAATACGTATGTGAATGAATATGCCCTACTCATTCTGTACCTTCTCTTTAGCATTGAGAGTCTTTTACTTCTCATTTTGGAGCATTATCCCCTACTGCCCACACATTAGTCACTTGAGGCTAACTGCATTGATACGTGTGACCCCAAAGTAAGAATGATGGCAAGCTACATTATAATGTTTTTGCAAAAGAGGGAGAAATTTACATGAAATTAAACACAAAATATATAAACCCAAGTGGAGATGCTGAGTAATGATGCCCCTCAAACGTTTCTTTCTTTTAGTGGACTATATTCTCAGCACCTACTGTGTGCCAGGTAGTGTTCAGGATATGTGGATGAGTAAGTCACAAGCCTGTTTTCCAGGTGCACACTGTCTGGTGGGGAGGGTGGGTCCTGTGCATAAAGAACAGTGTAGGAGTGCAGAGATGCTGCAGGGAGGTACAGACAGTGCTGTGGGACTTCAGAGGAGGAGAAGGGCCAAAGGGTTTCTGCATGAGGGTGGGGCACCAGAGGAACAGCAGAGAAAGAGAGAGAAGGAGAAGATGTCCTGGCGTGTCAGCCTCTTCTTGCCTCATTCCAGGAGCTGTAGTGTCACTAAGAGCCACACAAAGCTCCAACTCCCCGACCTTGCCCGTCAGTTACCTAGCCAGGCCTCAGGTCCAGCCTCGAGCATCTTTCAGCTACTGAGTTTCTCTCAGCCCACACATCTCAAGAATCCCATTAAATTCTAGCCTACTCAGGAGTGTGGCCGAGGTGGGATTCTATTCCCACTCCCTAACACTAAGATACATAACAGATAACTAGTTAGTCTTTCCAACCTCAGGTTTTCATACCGAAATTCAGGCTGCAGAAAATTCCTAAAGGGTAGAGAACCATTTTCTCTAAGATGGCACCAATGTCTGTTCTCAGAATCACAGTGTTAGAGACAGATGACTGAGTTAGGTTAAGAGAGAACTTCTGCGTTTGCTTATTCTAAAAAATCTTGGTAGGATAATTTTCTCATAAGGAAATTGGCTTCCACAGAGAGTTTTAAAAAATGGTATTGTAAAAACTGGTAAATATATTCAGGCAATTTAATGTAACCTTCCTTCTTATGATTAGACCCAATCTGATATCACATCCCACTTCAGCCAGCACTGATGAAAATTCCTGTAAGAGCTAAAGCTACATAAGTTCCCTTTTTCCTCCCTCCCCACCCCATCACCAACTATGATTTCTTTGTTCACTGACGCATATGTTAAAAGTAAATTAAAAATGTTTCTAAATTATTTGTCATTTTGGGAGCAGATCTGTCCTCACCAAAGAAATACTAGAGTGTAGAATTGGAAAACAAACAAACAAACAAAAAAACCCAAAAGCTTAAGACATAAAAAATAGCAAGAGTGACTTCCAGGTAATGATTATTTGGGGACAGGGTGGATGCATTTGAATATACGTATGCTGAGCTGCTTAAGTCTTTTTCAGAAAATCTAGGTATGGACTGGCTGCAAGAATGGTTAGATTGATGGATGCCTAACTGGACCGAGGTGCTGAAAGGACCGCTATCTGGGCTGACTGATGTGTTCTTGAAGGGAGTGTTCCTGTGCTCCGACTTCGGGTCCAATCCTTGCCTTTGGCTTAGTAGTTTTGCTGTTGATTTGAATAATAATATAGAGTCTGAGTTCATCAGATTTCTGGTGTCAGGAAGCTAGAAGTGACACCAGAAACAAAATCTAAAATTTTCCTGAAGAAAGGGAGAGGGAGAGAGAGAAACTGAAAGAGGAAATTTCACCGAGTTGCACTTTGATCTTAGATCCTAAACCCCACTAATCCAGGAAAAGATAGTGAGCTGTGGCTTAGTAACAGCACTTGTGGAAAGACCCATGGGTTTATTTGATTCTAATTTTCATCGTCAACAGGAGTGAACACTGTACATTGTCTCCTCTGAGCCCTCCTTTGCTTGCAGACTGCATCGTTAGAAGCATGCATTTTGGAAAAGAAAGGTGACAGTCCTGTTCAGTTCTGTGCTAGTTAAGTGACAATGGAGCATTGCATTTGGTTGTGGACACTTCATCTCAGAGCAACGTGGAGCCAGCAGAGCATGTTCAGAGGAGAGCCCCACGAGGGAGAAGGGACTAGAGGAGGTCCCCCAAATCCCAGCATCATCAACACCACATCTGTCAGTGCCTGCATCTCACTCAGTCTCCACTGCAACCTATGAAGTAGACACTATCATCCCCATTTTACATAGGAGGAAACTGAGGCTCGGAGGGTAATGCTGCTTGTCCCTGGGTCTACAGTTTGCACGAGGGAGAACTGATACCCAACACTCATGTTTTTTTGGTTTTTTTTTTTTATTATTATTCCTCACTGCCTCCCAAATCTTACCATCAGAGGGACTATTGAGGGATCTGAGGGACTATTGAGGGATCTGGGGACCCATAAATCTTGGCTGGCCCCCTGCCCTGTACTTGAGGTCGAATCATCTTGTTTCTCCTACATTCTCCTCTCCCTGCTCTGGCTGGGTCCTAGTTCTTCATCTCTTGTGCCAAATCCGATCTCCCTGATTGATGACTCTGACATCCACCTCAGTTGGTAAAGGCTGCTGCCTAAAAGATGTTTAGCCAAATCCTATCTGCCACTTATCTTTCTCCCCCAGAACAGAGTTGGCCTGGACCAATTCTGTTGCCCACCTTTGCTTGGGCCAGGGCTGTACAGTTATGACAACCCAATCTGTCCAACAGGAAGACAGCTTTGGGGCTGGGGTGGGTTCTGAGCTGGGTGGCAGCCAGAGCTGGGGCTTAGGTAGGAAGGGGAAGCTCCCTGGAGAGACGCAGAAGACCAGGCCTCAGGCAGTCAGAGAGCCTGGACCAGGAGAGAAGGGCTGCCCAGGTAGATCTGCAGGGTTGGGTGGCTGGTTGGACACTGGGACTGAAGGAGAAGTGGGAGTCAGTGACAGCTCCCAGTCTGGGGCCTGGAGAGCACTAGGCAAATGACAACAGAGATAAGAAGTGGAACCCAGGGGTGGGACGAGTCCTGCATGTGAGCCTGTTTTTGAGCCAACACAACATGCATGTAGATTCCACCAAGTCTCTGGGCTCTACTCCCAAATAATCTACTGGTCCCAAGAACATCATTTAGTGACAAGAAACTGGTTCAGAATTTGTAGGGATGATGAAGAAAGAGTTTATGTAACTGCCACTCAGAGCAGTGCCCACATCAGGCTGGGGTGTGTGTGTTTCACACGGCTATGGCTCTCCTAGGCTTCCCCCAGCACTGTCTCTCTGCATCCCTCCCCACCCCGCAGCCCCTGGCCTCCCTGGGCAGAGGACTCCGGTTTGGCCCTGCAACGTGCATTCTCGCGCTCCTGTGGCTCAGCAAAGCCAGGTGGTCAACAGGCCCACCTTCCTCGGAAGGTGCTGCTCTTGTTACTCCGCTGGGCGCTTTGGCAGCTGGCTCACCGCATCCCTGTAACAACTTACTAAAGCTTCTCTCCCACCCACACACAGTGCTCTCTTTAAGTAGTTTTGGTCTGTGTGACTTCCTCTGTTTCAGTGCAGAAGCTAAAGTGAGTTTGGGTGGAAAGATCACACAGTTGCTCCAGGGCAGAGCTGGCATTTGAGCCTGGGGTGTGACTCCAATTCCAGGGCTCCTTGCATCAGTGTCAGCTATGGGATGGGCTCCAGGTCACTGGAGGGGAGGGGCTTAGCAAGTTGGGCCAGAACAGTGTTTTGTAACCTTTTTTGTTATTACCCCCTAATAAGGTCTTTTTGGACTTTCTTCCTAAGTGCCCACCACAAAATTTTAATGCCACAGATATACCAGAGATCTGTTCATATACCGCACATATATCTGCTTTATTATAAAAAGCATAAGATTTTGTCTCCCCCAAGAACCACTTTTCACTTCCTTAGGGGTAGTGTTCTCCCTGTTGAAAATGCATGGATTCAAAGTGGTTTTCAAGGTGCAGCCCTCCAGCCAGGGGCAGCAACTGCAGCACTGGGCATCTTGTGAGTGGTGCAGATTCTCCGTCCTGCCCGGGACCCTCTGAACCAGACACTCTGGCGGGGAGCCCAGCCTCCAGGGGGTTCTGCCACACGCTGGAGTTTGAGAACCCCTGGACTAGCTGATAGAGAACACCACTGGTTATTTTTGGCTAGAATAATTATTAAAGCCTGCCAGAGGGAAGCACGTATCTTCTCTGTTTTGTTACTGATTCCTCATCGATTGTGAGTTAGGATCCATTCTTCTCAATCCTCATTAAGCACCTATTATGTGCAGGGCATGCAGGGCTCTGTAGAGATCACTGTGGGCGAGGAAGAGCCAGGTTCTGTAGGGTCAGAATCATAGATACCGTTTGGGGGGCCTCTTTATGAAAAGGAGTACAAAATCATGAATCAGTGATTATGTAGGGTTTGGAAGGGGCTTGGGCAGGGGAGGGGTCTTGAAACCTAGGCTCTGTGGGCTCCATGGCAAGTCTGCCTGTTGTGGCTGAGACGGTGGAGGACCCGGCAGGTGGTGACAGCACTGAGACAGTGGAGGACCCGGCAGGTGGTGACAGCACTGCAGGAGGTAGCAGAACAAAGTCTGGCAGCCAGGCAGGTCTGAGCTCCCAGCCAGGGGTGTTCAGCGGGCGGAGCACGCCAGGGACCTTCGGGGAGGCACATGTGCTGCTGGGGCATAGAGTGGGGAGAGTACCATCCTGATGCGGAGCCTGGGAACAGCCTCCTGTGGGAACAGGCTTCATTTAGGTTTTGGAAGAGGCACATCTGTGGTGAGGGGGGGAGGGGTCCCGTGACTTAGGTGCTGGGGAGCACCATAAAGGGCGGGAGAGAGGATCATACAAGGACTTGTCATCTGATGGTTTCGAGGTATTTTCTGGGTGCCCACGAGACCTTGAGGAGAGCACAGAGAAGCGCTGTGCTCCTCCGGTTGGCCGTGGGGTCTCACTTGCCACAAAGGGCAGGAGTTGCGCTTCCCAGCAAGGTGTCTAGACTCAGAGACCCCTTCTCCTTGCCCAGTAGCCACAGGCTGACCTCCCCCCTCTTCCCCACCTGAAGTGAGAATTAGTGGCTGCTGAATTACTGTAGCAGGTGGGGAGGGGGGACAGGGGCATCACCTGCTAGCTCTGACAGGGGAGCCATTTGTCATTTGGTCGAGAGCTGAAGCATTAGCTGCCCTTGGATATCTGGATTTGCAGCCCACTGGCCAGCCCTCCTCTGGGGCTCGGCTGTCTTGGAATGAGAGCTGTCTATTAAGCCTTCCTCAGTGGCAGCTGTAACTACTGCAATTTTCCCAGCGGACACCTCTAAGGAACCAGTTATTTATAAAAAGGGCAGTGCATTTGTACCTCACTAGCTCCATCACATCCATCAATCAGGACTTACTTTCACAGGGGGAAAATTTCTGTAGCAGGAGTTCGTTCTCTCTCTTAATTCACTTTATTAGTATCGGCTTAAATTATGCTGAAGCGTAATTAAGAAGGTATTCACAGTCAGCCTTCTGTCTGGAAAAATGTGCAAGAATTGATTTTAAACGGTCAATAGCCTTCTGTTTTATGAACAGAGGTCTTGATTTATAGAGTTTGACTTTCTTGTCCACCAGGAAAGCCAATATCTTTTTCTGTCTTTCTTTCTTTTCCATCCCTTCTTCCTCTCCCCCGTCCTGTCCTTTCCTCCCTCTCTCGGTCAGTGAGCTTTTACTCCACGCCGAGTACTTTGTTGGATGCTGGAACCAAAGAGGACTCAGACAAGCTGCCCAGCTGTGGATGGCTCCTCTTGTGTAAGCAAGAGGAGCGAAGAGCCTTAAGTGGAGCTGGGGAGTCCTATAGCGCGAGTTTCTCAGTCTCAGAACTTTTGACATTTAGGGCCCGATAATTCTTTGTTGGGGGGGGGTTGTACACTGCAGGCTGTTGAGCAGGATTCCTGGCCTCCCCTCGTGAGATGCCAATAGCAACTTCTTCCCCAGCTGTGACAACCAAAAACGTCCACAGACAATGCCACGTGTCCTGGGGTGCAGAGTCACCCCAGTTGAGGACCACTGAGAACCACTGCTCCTGCCTGACCTCCGGACGGACAGAGCTCATGCCCTGACTCTGGGACCGGGAGCTGTGTGATCAGAAGCAACTCACCAGACCTTTTCAGGCTTCCTTATTTGCAAAATGAGGGTTGGGAAGACTTTCTTTCTAAATTCCCCTGAGTCTATGAAAAGTTTGGATTTGTCTGTTATCACATATTAGATCATATGCTCTGGAAAGGGGCAGACAGAGTTTATGCTTCGCCATATGCTTACAGTGTCTAGGATGGAAGCCTGTGGTCAATCAGCAAATACTTACAGATGCTGACTGTGTGTAAAGGAAATAGGCCTGTAATCAAGAAGTCTAGATTCTTTGCAGAGGAAGAAGTCAGTCTTAAGAGAGCCCACCCTGGTCCCAGATAGCTTGTGTTTGAATCCTGGTTCTGCCTCACACAGGCTGGGTGACTTTGAATAGGTTGCTTACCCTCTCTGAACCTCGGTTCCTCATCTATAAAATGGAGATGGTGAGAGTGACAACGTCAGGGCTGTTGTGAAGTCAGTGTGGTAGAATAGAGCCTGGCACATGGTGAGTGCTCAGGAGGGGGCAGCTATGGTGGTTGTGAAGATGAGGCTGAATTACCAGCTCAAAGTCAGAACGGTTCCATGCCTCGTGCATGACACACTTAGGTGGGTCTTGCCAGTGTTGAGAAGGAAAGAAAAACCTGCAGGGAGAGAAACAGAACTATGAAGAGTAGCTCGGAAGGCTGCATATAGCTTGCTTTTGGTAGGGTGCTGTAGGGCAGGCGAGGTGGGGGCTGTTGGAGAAGGCACAGAAGAGCTGGGTGAGTAACTGGTGGGAGCATTGAGTCTTTGATAACCAGATCTGAATCACTCAGAGCGGCCACACCTGGACCAGGGTCAGAGCCAGGATGGGCACTCTAGTTTCTTGACACCTCTCCAGTACTCATGTTGTCCTCCCAGCACTGAGGGGGTTCCAGAAAGAGGCATTTCCTGGTGAGAAAGTTCTCGGTGTTCTCAATGCCCAGAGTTAAACTAGATCCGTCTTGAGAGCCCCTGTGGCAGGACAAGGGGTCTGGGAGGGGAGGGCAGCCAGGTGGGTTTCAGGTGGGATTGTTGGCACGAGAGCTGGGCGATGTGGAGCCTGTAATGTTCAGAGAGGGCCAGGCTGATGCTGGCTTTCATACTGCCTATTAAACAGGAGAGCCAGAGTTGCTAAGTAAACAGGATGAAGGGAGGATATTTACATGAAGAGAAGAGATCATCTTCAAGCAAGAACCAGCAAGAACTTCAGGCTGCCTATCTGCATTCAGGTGAAAGGCTAATTATAAATCAGCTCTAACAGATCATGAAAGAGGTCCTGCCCAAGCTGTCTTCTGCAACACTTCATTATCGGGCGTCGGGAACTGGCAATCTGAAATGCACACTGGTGCTGACGGACACGGGTGGGTCGGGCGCGAGAGTGCAACAGAGAAGGAGTCCCCAGAACCGTGTGTCACCGCGACTGCCAGTGACAATCAAAATAATGTTGCCTCCTCTTTGTACGACACTTCTTTGTACAGAGCCCTGTGAATAATATTTCCAGCTTAGCCAGAGGAGATGCGCTGTTTCTCTAGACGTTGTTGATCCCTGGCAACTCTGTCACCCTCCTTTTACAGAAGGGCAGAGTGAGGCTGGGTGGGCTCACCTGCCCAAGGGCTGCAGTGTGGATACCTCCCACTGAGAACCTCACCACGCTTGGTGCCCTCCTGGGCCTCGAAGGTCCCTACCTCCTGGTATTCACACCTCTGTGTGGCCCCCCCCACGTGGTACCAGCGTTCAAGTGTGTGACTGCGAACAGCGGATGTGATGGTGTGTCATGCTGGAATTAAACCGCAGAGGACCCAGCCTTCTGTCTTGGATTCTCTCTCCCTCTCTCTGACCTCTGACTCTGGGAGAAGCTCCCTGCCATGTCATGAGCAGCCCTGTGGGGAGGCCCCCATGGCAAGGAGCTGACACCACTGCCCAAAGGCCCGTGAGGAACTGAGGCGCCCCAATAACTAACCCCCTGAATGAACTTGGTGATGGTTTTCAAGCTGCAGTGGAGCTTTGAGGTGCCTGCAGCCCCTGCTGACTTGCAACCCCATAAAAGACCCCAAGTCAGAACCAACTAAGCTCTTCCTAGGTGTCTGGGTTTTAGTAACTGTGAGATTGTGGATGTTTTTGGTTTTAAGCTGTTAGGTTTAGAGGTGATTTGCTACATGGCAGTGGATGACTCCTACACCCTCTGCACCAGGAGATAAGGTGACCTCTGCCCTCCCCTCATCCTCAAAGCCTCTTTCACCCTGGGTTGCTCCAGTGAATGGAACTCCACCAGAGGTGACAGATGTCCCTTTCGGTTAACCATGACCATCTTCAAAGGCCTCGTATAAGGAAAATGCCCCTGGGCGATGCAGTCTCTACTTAAGGAGCGTCCTTTTAAATGTTTTCTTTTTATAGGGAGCCATTTATGTGTGGGCCTGTATTTTTAAAAAAATTGAGAACCGTAGGGCTTAACGTATGTGTGTTGGACAAGACTCAAATGTAGGTCCAGTGTATACAGAGTCATTATTCTTTTTGTTTTCCTTCATTCCCCATAATGACCCAATTTTGTGACATAGTTCTAGTGGAAATAAAGCTGAGCAGCCTCACAATGATACACGGGATCCTCCAACACCAGGTTATAGTCTGGGTGAGCAGGCCGTAGGCGGGCTGCGGTGGAGTGTCCAGGAGGAAGGGGCCGGCACAGAGGACCCCTTGCCTTACTAGTCACCCGTGCTTCCCAATCATGTGAAGTTAATCCCCCCCCCCCCAAAAAAAATCTCTGACAAGGCCGGGAGGTGTTTTGGGTCTTGGGCAAGTAATACAGCCTCTCTGGAGTGTCCTTATTTCTATAAGAGGGTAGAACAGTGGTTCCTACCTCATATGTTTGTTGTGGTGGGGGGCTGGCTAAGATAATGCTTATCACAGACCTGCCATGGAGTCAGAATAAATGTTAGCTATTACAGCTACATTATATGTTTGTATTACAGCTGAATATATTACAGAGATATAAATCCTAGTAGTATTAATTATGGTAATATTAATATATTACAGCTATAGAATAATAATCCCATAACATCTCCAAGGCCACGAGCAGAGAGTAGGTTTAAGTTTCATCTGCTTGACCAACCCTCCCTCCTTGCCCTTCACAAACAGCAGAGCAGACAGACTCGAGAATCTTGCAGGAACTGAGGGCCGTGTGGGTGAGGGTAGCTGTGCTTCTGGGTGGAAGGTTGAGGAGCCTCTCTCTCTGCTGCCAGGATCTAGGGAGTACCTCTGGACTTGGCAGGCACAGTCCTTCTCTGGGGTTGGAAATTCTGAACACTGGGTGCTCTGTTGCTTGCTGGGGCCGTGTCAAGGTATCCAACTCAGTCAGAAAAGCAGCTATGGAGAGCGGGCTCCAGGCTCCGGGTCATGCGTGAAAATGAGGGCAGAGAAGCCCCCAGTCTCCAGGTCTGTTGGCACCACTAGGTCTCACTGGGATAAACAGTCCTGTAGTGCCCCAGCCCTCCTGCAATGACACTCTGTGGTCAGTCCCAGGACAAGGGGGAGGGACAGTGCTGTATGTCCCTGGTCAGGCAAGGGCAGGTTCCCCCTAAAGCCTGGCTCTCGGATTCTGGTCCCTGAAGTTGTGCCACGTGCTGAATGATGGGGCAGAGAGGGCGGGACTCCGGGGTCATTGCTGCCTGATGGCTGGCTGTGAAACTATAACCAATATCTAGCAGAAATATCCCATAGAAATTCATCAGGAATTTGCTCTCTGGTGTGTGGGGTGGGTGGTGGTGGAGAGGGACAGATTAAACTAACTCTGGCACCTCTTATGTTCTGGGGAGTCTGCCAGGAACTTTGCATTCATCTTATCTCTTAAGCCTCAAAGCCTCACAACCAAAGCAATAGCATAATTATTCCCATTTTACAGTCTCAGAAACAGAGGCTCGGTATAGTTGAGTGACTTGCCCGGGATGAAGCACCTAGGAAGAAGCAGAGTCAGGATTAGAACCTGCAGCTGTCCGGCTCACACCCCAGGCTCGGACTGCTCTATGGCATTGCCTCCCTGCTGTAAACCACTGTTACTTCTCCTGTGTTTGGGTGGCATTGGCAGCTCTTGTAATGCTAGCTTCTGAGCTTCCAGCTTTGGGGTTTTCTTGGGACATCAGCAGGGCAGGGTTTTGTAGACAGGACATCTGTCCTCCTGAGGCCACAGCTCAGGAGCTAAGCATTGTGCAGCTCTCCTTTGGGATGAGGCTCCCTTTCCCTGTTCTTTTTTCTATCTTTAAAAAAATATATTTTATTTTGGCGGGTCAGGGAGGGGAGGTAATTAGGTTTATTTGTTTATTTTTAAAGGAGGTACTGGGGATTGAACCCAGGACCTGTGCATGCTAAGCATGAGCTCTACCACTTGAGCTATACCCTCCCCCCTTTCCCTGTTCTTAAAGGGCACTTTTGTTCCTTCACCTTCAGAGTTTAGGGGATAAATCTGAGAATGACTTTGAGGCTGCAGTGTAGAAATCCAATCCCCTGTGAACTCCATTCCTTCATGGCTCTTTAACAGGATCACTCTTTCCCTGGCAGGTGAGCTGCGGTCAGGCTCCCACCTGGGTGTAATTATAATCATCTACACTTTCCGGCCTCGGGCTCTCAGAGACCTGAAGTTTTTGCAAGTGCTTCTCCCTCCCTAATAACTGGTTGGCAGCCATTCATCAGAGCCGGAAGCGACCAGGTGATGCCTGTCCTTGCCCCCTTCCTCTCTCCATTGCTTTGGAGACAAAAATCAGGGCTCCACTCACTCGTGGCCCTGGGTTCAGAGAGCTGGAGAGGATGGTGGGGGGAAACATTTCTCCATATTTCATTGTGTTTTCATTTACATTCATCTGGAGAGTGGCAGATTAGAGGCTGTGAAACTATCAGGGAAAAACAGCTTCTAAAAATACAAGAGTTGCTAGCATGATGGACCAGTTTTGAAAAGAGGGCGTCTTGCATTTTCTCCCGAGGTGAGAAGACAACAGGGTAATTATCCAATGAATGGTGCTGGTTCTCAGAGGAGCAGCAGTGCCAAATATTCGTGATGCCTATCTACCCACTCAGTGACAAAGGGGCATTCAAGAGCCCTGTAAATAATATTTCCAGATTAGCCAGAGGAGATATGCTGCTTCAGAAAATGAACAGCGTCAACACTCTTTATTTCCGCCCTGGCAGAAATGCTGGCTGTCTTCGTGGAGGTGAACTGGGCACTGGGGGCACCGGGCCAGAGGGCGTTGTAAAGTGGGCTGAGCGTGGCTGGTGCTGGTCCACGTCTCCTGCTGGCCTCTGTCCCCTGGCACCTGCCCTGTGTGTTACCCAGGGCCAGCCACCTTCCCAACCTCACCCGTGCTGAAGCCCTGACCCCGTCACTCACATGGGCCTTTAGTGGTTGCCTAAACTCTCTAAGGATCTCTTTCCCAGTTTCTGAAATGTACTATGTAATAAGCCCTGTCTCACATATTGATTTGGGGTTAAAAAAAGAATTAAGTATTGCAAAGGGCCTGGGCTATGGCAAGGTCCCAATGCATGTAACTTTCCTTCATAGTCTGAGTAGGTAGGTCACAGCTGGCAGAGCTGTCTAAGAGGGTGCTTGAATGAATCACAAAATAGTTGAATTTCAGGACATGGGGAAGGTATTTTGGGACAGGTGAAACTTTCTGGTGGTGGTCCAACTCTGTGGAGATGTTTATCTCTTCCGCTTACTTGTGGGGTCACCCCTGTGCTGTCACGAAGTGAAAGAAGGCCAAGAGGGGCACCCGTTAATGTCTTCATGGTTTATAGTGGACTTTCAGATGCACACTCTGCTTTGTCAGTACCATGTGCGTTTTGCAGACGACAAAACTTGATGTCAAGATTAATCCCTTTCTCAGGTGGTAAAACTAGGACTCCTAAATCCTGTTGTCCTTCCCCCCAATAAGATGTAATAGGGAATTCATCCTTAGGTTGTCAGAGGATGCTGGGGTGTGTGCGGCCTTCATAGAGGACGTCCTCGGTGTTGCCGAAAGGACTTAAGGGGAAGAGGCTTGCTCATCGTGGATTCATTTTGCTGTAAGCCTGGATGATGAGAGGCAAAACAATTCCAGAATTTCTTCTGTCCTGGAACTTATCCCTCCCCTAAGACCTGGTCCCTTTGTGCTGAAGGCCCCAAGCCTGGGCTTCACACCTCTGACATATTTCAGAGGGCGGGGTAGGGTTAGAGAGGCAGCCCCCCGATGACTCCAAGATGGAAAGGACACGGAAATTGGGATGAAGTGTTTTCCTTCCAAGGAGCCTAAGTCTGGAAGCAAGGCATTCCTATAGGGTTGTAGAGATAGGATGGATATGGGAGTCACTCTTCCAAACACCTAGCACAGTGCCTAGCACCTAAGAGGAACTTAATAAATAGCTGTTGGATGCATGGCAGAGATTAAAAAACAAAAACAAAAACACGGAGGCATTTGGTGGCTATATGTTATTCAGTGGCCAACTGGAGGGTAGGCAGAGGTCTCTGAGAACCGTCTGATTCCTGGGTGGGAGGGAGCCTCAGGAACTAAGACTGCTTCCTCACTTTACTGATGAGGAAACAGGCCCAGGGATGCGGGTGACCTGCCCCAGGCCACGCAGCTCTCTGGCGACAGAGCGTGGCTTTCCTGACCTCCAGCCTCCCTGCTAAGCCCTCACAAGGCTCCAGGCAACAGGATTTCATGATGAATCCATGGTGGACACAAGATTGCCTCAAACCCCACTGAACACTCCCGCTGAATCTCCTAAAAATAACTGTTGTGATCAGCTTAATGCGTTAGAGGTTCTGGGGGTAAGGCAGGGGAAGAAAATCCTGTTAAACCTGCTAATTGCCCATTTATTTCAGTCTCAGATTTGAGAAAGCAGCTTCTGAATGATCGTATGTGTTCTGGAAATGCTGTAATTAGTCAGCCTGTTTGGGCCACCGTGTTCTGGAGCAAGAACCATCGTGTGGGAAATAATATGACTGATGGTGGAGAAACAAAAGTGTAGTTTTAAATGACAAATTTTCTGAAAGCTCTATATTAAAGGATTGTCTTGCTTCGGCAACACTATGGAATGCCCAGATTGACTAGCCAGTTTTTTCATTTTTAAAAGTTTTAGGTACCCAGTAAAAGCAGTGCTCTTCCCACTCCTGAAAATAATAGCCGCTGCTTACTGAGCAGTGGCTGTGTCCCAGGCGCTCTGCTACGTGTTGTGCGCGCAGGCCTGTGAGGGGCAGGTATTACCCTTGGCCCCATGTACACAGAGGTGAACCGAAGTTCTGCAAGGTTAAGTCGTTTACCTACTGACGATCACTTAGTTACTGAGTAGTATAGCTGGGACTCAAGCCCAGGGGTGCTGGACTCTAAGTCCCAGAGTCTCACTCCTGAGGGTTCTAATGTCAGCATATGTGTATAGTCAGAACCATCTCTGAAAATCTCTCAATCACTCATAATGTAAGCGTTCAGCCAATATTTCCCCCAGTCTGTCATCAGATGAAGGCATTTCCTTCTGTTTAGGGACCAGGCTGCTTGTCTTTGTATGCTCGAATCATAGCCGGTGCAGCAAGAGGCTCGCACGACAAGGGACGAGCAGGGGGACAGTGGGCCCCTCCTGCTTCACACCCGCAGTGGGCACATGCTCACCGAGCTGCCTGGCGAGTGGAACCATCCCCTTGCTCATTATTATTCTTTTTTCCCCTCTCTCTTGAGCTTGCTCACTGTTTGGTTGTTTTCCAAGCACCTATAATTGAGTTCTTTCAAGTTAAATGCATCTAGGAAGAGATTTCCCCTAAGTTATCCCCTAAGTTTCCAGCTGACAAATGAAACGAACAAAAGACAAAAAAAATGTTTAGGCTCTCATGGGCTAGTGTTCCATCTTTCTCAAGCCATGAATTTTGCTTGTGAGCTTCTTTAATGGGTGTCCTCTGACTGCTTTGCTCCCCCATCACTTACTACACTCACCCTGAGCCTGTGCTCACGCCATACACTCATTCCACAAACACTGCACACCATGCCCAGACTTCGGGGATGAACAAGGCACAGGACCTTATCTTGAGGAGCCACATCTCCTTCAGAGGAATAGACAGGAGAGAACCAATGGCTGCAAAACAGGTTGAACATTTGCTGGGCTTGCAGTAAGCTGACACAGTCCAAACACCTAACCTAATCATGGGGCTGCCCTGATTTAGCACCAAATGTCCAACAATCCAGGAGATGATCCCTTTTTCCTGGTGAATCAGGACAGCTGGTCATCCTACACCCAGCCTGAGGAGATGCTGAAGGGATGCTCCAGGTGAGCCTGAGCCAAAGAGTAAGACCCCTCCAGGCACATAAAGGAGAAAGAGAGGAGGAGCCAGGCAGAGGGATGGAGACAAGCAAAGGGATGGTGGCAATAGAGTGACATGGGTAGAGGAGGGGTCCATTCAAGAAGGTAGGAGAGGAGGCACCACATCTGTCCTCAGTTACCCTGTGGGTTGTCTGTTCACTGGAGCCTATTTCTAGGAAGAACAGGGAAATCCTGGGTGTCTGATTCTTGGGAGGCCCTTTGCTAAAGTTTGGAGGATGAAGAGAAGCATGTTGTATGGTGCATACCTGCTTTGGGTCCAATGGTCCCCGTCCCGCCCTGCACCCCACAGCATGGGCTTCAGAACTTCTCATTGTTGCTTAAATTCACATCTCTAATCTGCATGCTGAGTAGCCGCAATGCCTTTGAGAAGAAGAGGTCCCAGTCCAAGCTCACTTTCCCACAGTGTCACAAGAAGGCAGCACTGGGTGTCTGTGGGCTCTCCCACCTACCACCTGGCCAGCTCTGGGCCTTCTCTGACCCTCAGTCATCTGTAAAACAGGGATGGCAATAGCTTCCTTGTAGGGGGGCGTGAGGGTCAAATAGGACAGTGTCTGCACAAGTGCCTGGTACAGGGCTCAGCACGCGTACGTGTGAGGAGGAAATGACATTCAAGCTGAATCTCTGTGAAGGAGTTCTGCAGGTGAAGGAGGAGGGGAAGGACACCCAGAAAACTTGGGTCATCACGTTTGAAGGCATGGAGTCCTGAAGCAGCCTGTGACCTAGAAGAGTGGTGAACGGTGCATGTGGCTGCTGTGCGGGACCTTCTCCCCCACCTCTACCCTAAGCCTGCCCACCCCCCAGTGCTCCCTGACCCTGTGAATACCTAGTCTTCAGAGCCATCGTGGACACCTGCCTTTCTTCACCTCTCATAATGAAATGGTCACCCTTTGCTATTGACACTACCTCCTAAGTCTCCCTTGAACCTGCTTTCATCCACCCTCACCCCCACCCAGTGGACCATTAGCTCTCTTTTGGCCACTGACCTCCCTCAGGGTCCCTGCTTCCACTCTGGCCTTCTCCCGGTCCGTTCTGCATACCAGCAGCCAGAGTGATCCCTGGGTCATGCAAAGCTGATGCTGGCATTTCCCCACCAACTCCTTTCCATGTACTCCTAGCTTCTTGGAGAACCCGCCACAGACAACCCTTGGCCTGCAGTGAGAGTGCTGAATGATGTAGTCCTGCCTGCTTTCCAGCTGCCCTTTGAGCTACACTCCTTCCTCCACACCTTCCTGCCTCGGTGGGCGGCTTTGCTCAGTTCCTAGAACACATCTCGCTCTTTCGCCACCCAGAAACTTGACTTACAACCCACTTCCTCCCCATGAGCCTAGTTACCTCCTGTTCATCATTCAGGTTTTAGCACATATGTCACTTCCTCTTGTGCTCTATAGCATTCTCAGCTTGCGTATTCCATTCGCATCTAATTTTAGTTAAGTATCTTTGAATTTGGAGGAGAAGGTGTTTGAGAGGCAGCGTAACCCAATCATAGGAGCGTGAGCTCGGGGAGCCAGGGTGCCTGGGCTCAGAACCTGGCGCTGACCCTCACTGGCTCTGTGACCTTGGGCAGGTTTTTTACCCACCTTGTATCTCAGTACAAAGGGAAAATAATAGTATCCATCTCATTGGATTGTGAAGATTGAATGAGTTAATACTTGAAAAGCCCTTACTAGCACTGTGCCTGGCCCATAATAGGAAGCTATGTAAGCATTCGTTACATAAATGACTTGCTCTCATGCATTTTGCTCACACCTCTGGTGCCCAGAGAGGTGCCCAGTGCACAGTGGATTATCAACAAATGGATTTGGAAAGGAACAACATGTGATGAAGAAAGAGTTGAAATGCCAAGGACAGAACCTCGTTACCTCTGCCCATGCCCATTTGAATGACAGGCCAAAAGACAGGGTCCAGGGGTGGGTCTCCCTCAGTTTCAGTGGTCTGCCCTCTCGGGTAGACTCAACACCACTGGTAGATTCACCCAAAATTTTCATAGAAATTTTCTCACACAGCTCAGTCCTCAAGATCAGAGCCCACGTTGGACATAAATTTTAAAAAAAGAATAAAACTCAAGGAGTGATCTGGACTGTCTAAAAATGTCACTTTAAAATGCCCTTTTTAAGCGTGGAGGAAATCAAGATATTTGATGAACAGTTAAATGTCCTAGAGAATAAATTAGAAAATACTCAGTTTTTTTGCTTCAATAGTATTTTTCACTGAGCTATTAAATTACCAAGACTGAGTAGGAAAAAAAGAGGACTCATTAAGAAAAAATGATTTAGGACAACTTGCTAAGAGATATTTTTACCCAGTGAGCGTGGCATTATTGGAGACAGCTGTGCTCTTTAACTCCCCAAATTTACTTAAAGAATAGATGGAGAACCATCTTTCTACTTTTTATCTGTGATTTATTTTGGGGAATGAAGTCTGTGTGCTGAAATGGTGATGCAGCAGTGAGAACGACACGGCTGACAGGCCCGGGTTCTGCCATCTTCCCAGACTGCAGGGTCCCCTCCCGCCCTCACCATGTCTCTAGTGGGGTGTGTGTGTGTGTGTGTGTGTGTGTGTGTGTGTGCGCGTGCGTGTGTGTATGTGCATGTGTGTGTGTGTGTCTTCCTGTGTGTGGGGATTTTCCAGGTGCAAAATCCCCATCTATCTTCAGGATCACAGGAGTCACTCTAAATCACAGTACCAGTGTGCCAGTTGCTTATTTGCCAAATATCAGATCAGAGCCCCCTAGAGTTGGAAGGAGTTTTAGAATAGCTCTCCCCAGCTGCTATTTTACTGGTCTGTAAAACTTTTGTTACAAATGGTCCCTTCTTAGTGGGGAGGGTGTAGCTCAAGTGGTAAAGCGTGTGCTTAGCATGCATGAGGTCCTGGGTTCAATCCCCAGTACCTCCCCTAAAAATAAATAAATTACCTCCCCCCAACAAAAAACAAACAAATGAAAGATCTCTTACTCTTTATAACTTGGCATTTGGCACAAGGAGTATTAGCTACTTTAATTAGTTCATACGACTTACACTTCATTTCAGTAATGATAAACATGAATTAAAGTTCATTTAAAAACTCCCTCTTTGAAGAATTTAGTTGATTAGCTTTGAAGAATTTAGTAAATGCTGGTTCTATACCCACATCATTTTGTCAGTAGGGGTATCATGGTTAAAGCTGGAAATCACACTCGTCGCCCAGATTCCCACCTCTGCCACACTCTCAAGGGCTCCCCTAACACACCCCTACCTGAGGCTATAAGGCTGGCCGGGGTCTGAGAAATCACCCCCAATCTGTGCTAGGCTCAGGGTGAGAAGTTCATTGTTCAAGGAGGTCTGGTTAGTGATAAAGCCTCAAAAGTAGATTTCCTGACTCCTAACCCTGAACCCTTTCAAAAGTCCCCAAACCCAAGGTGAGAAACTGGTGCTGATCATTAGCGTAACAGCACACCACCAAGTCTTCAACTTGCTGTAGATGTGTGCCTTAGAATGTTGCCTCTGAAACACGGGATGGACTTACCAGGGGGTGGGAGGGGCCCCTGGGGTCTGTGGTCTTCTGCTGCCCCTGGGAACACTGCTCAGTGTGCGTGGACCCAGAGGTCTAGTGACCACAAGAGCACCACATACCTTCTAAGTGACCTGCCTGCTTTTCATGAGTTGTTCTTACCCTTACAACCTAAGAGGTGGGGGTTACGTGTCCATTTTACAGATGAAGCAGTAAGGCCCAGAGAGGTTAGGTAACTTATTGAAGACGTGGGTCTGCCTGACTCCAAAACCGGAGGACGCTCTTCCCATCTAGGCAGACTCCACACAAGTAGACAGCCTGTCCAAAAGGTGGCCCGGCTGTGCGCAGAAGAGAGGGATAGAGAACTAGCAGGAGAGGGAAGACGAGGTCATTGGAAGCTTTCCCCCAGTTCATTTTATGATGATTTTTAAAGAGAACACTGGCAGTGCATGGGCAAGCTCTGAGAGGGGACAGGAGGAAGGGGCTCCTCTTAGCTGCTTCTGGGGTAGAAACCAGGAAGCTGGCGGCTAGGATGGGAGAGGCAAGTTTTTAATCACACACTGTTTTGTTCCTTTTATAATTATGTACATGTGAACGTATTACCTTATTAAAATTAATACAATTTAAATTTAAAAAAGGAAAGAAGAGAACAATAATGCATGCACTTGCGGAAGGACTTAATCCGCACAAACAGAATACGGAACACAGCGACGGGTCTCTTTCTTCCTACCCCAGGCCTTCCTGCCCCTGTCCCGAGTCAGCCGTTGGTATTCTAGACATTTTATGCACATGCAGGCACACAGGTACACACGCCCTCTTTTTGCAAAGTTAGATTAGACCATCCATACTGGATGGCATCTTGTTTTTTCACCTCATACATCTTGGAGGATACGCCACATCAGTACATACAGGTCTACTTCATCCATTTGAAAGCCTGCCTCGCATTTCTCCTCTGTGAATGTACCAAGGTTTGTTTATGCATTGCCTTGTTAATGGACATTTAAAGTGTTTCCAGTCTTTTGCTACTGTAAATAACCCGACAGTGAATATTCTTAGTATGTCTTTCCACACATGTGCAGTTAGTCTGTAACATAAACATTTAGGGATGCAATTGTGGGATCAAAGGGTATTTGTGTGTCTTTGATTTTTAAAAATAGTATGTGCAGTTTAAAATTTGAGAGCTATTGCCATGTTGTTTCCTGAAGAGGTTTTGTACAATTACCCTTCCACCACAAGGCAGGAGGATGTTGGTTCTTCAGAAATAGGGAGAGTTTTGCAAAGAGGTGCAAACTTTCTATGGACGAGAAGTCTTAAGAGACACAGGGCAAGAGCTGTAAGGACTGGAGCTGTGGCCTCTCCGGGGCAGGGGTGGAGCCAAGGAATTCCACGGGCACTTGCCCTTCTGCACGGGGACTGGGCTCCCCCCCTCCAGTCAGTCTGTGGAACATCCATTGTGCACCACGTACTTTACTGGGAGCTAGAAAGATGACCAGGAATCAAAGACGCTGGACCTGGCCCCCCAAGAAGCTTGTGATGTACTCGGGCCATGAAGAAATCCCTACGAGAGGAGAGGCAACAGTACACGGCCGAGAGCCCAGGTTCTAAGTGAGGCTTATGGACAGTGCGCGTCTTTGTAGTTCAGGGGGAGTCAGACCACTTTTGGCTGGTGTGTGCTTGGGAAGGCTTCTCTGAGCAAGCAGAATTTGATGCTAACCTTGAAGAATGAAGGACCTTGCTGGGCCAAGAGGAAGAAGGTGGGTGTTAGAGGTGGGAAACAGATTCTTAATTATTAAGCAACAATTAATTTGTGCTGACAGCATGCCAGATGAATGCAGGACATTCACTCATTTGTTTAAGCACCGAGTCCTGCATGCCTTCTGTGGGCCAGGCCTGTCCTAGGGGACGGGGGAACTTAGAATCTAGGCACTTTCATACATGTATGCCTCATTTTACAGAGAAGCAAACTGAGGCCCAGGGAGGTTAAATGACTTGCCCAAGGTCACCCAGCTGGTAAGTGGCAAAACTGGGGGTTTAATGTTGGTTTTCTGATTCTGATGGGGGTGCATTCTCTTGCTAATCGCTGCAGAGCGAAGGTACAGCAGGAAAAACGCACAAAACCCGTTTGGGAGATAAAATACAGGTCAGTTTATGAAAGACAAATTAGGCATCAGACCCGAGGTCTATTCTAGTTATCCAAGCCACATACCCTTATATAACAAAACAATCTGTAAGAAAAGATGACATTTCTGTGGTCTAAAATTTCATTCCTCATGCAAGTGGTGTTTATTTTTTTCCTGCAAATTAGAATCTGCATTGACATTATTAAGGAAATCACATGGACCCAGCAGAAAATGAAGAATCCAATTGATTATTTTTACTGCTGTAGAAGTCCTTCGTAGGCGGGCTGGGCAGAGACCCAATTTCATTTGCTTGCAATATTGCAAACACCGCTAATTGCCTGTCCTTAGTAAAGGATAGAGACAAAGGAACAATCAAAGGTATTTATTAGAAATTCTGTTTGGACAAATTAGCTTCACATTTCAGTGGCCTCCATCTCGGTTCAGACCTCCCAAACTCCACGCATTAGTGTTAATAAATGACAGTCATGACTTCACCTTTCCTACTGTTTGTACAGTTATTTCTGGCAATGTTGTGAAGTACTATTGAATTGATTATTTTCAGGCTGACTTTTTTTTTTTTTCTGCAGAGCTTGAACTATTAGTGCATTGCCATTCAATCCAATTTAGTAGTTATGACAGTTGGAATAACTACATTGCATCTTAATGTGTGTGCCTCATGCATAAATCACATTGTTTGCCAAGCAATAATGAGCAGAGAAGCTGCTAGGAGACTGGGAATCAGTGCTCAATAGACAACGGGATCTTATAGATTGGAAGGTGGGAATTCACTGAACACCTGAGAGTCCAGTGAACTCTGGCTTCGATTCAGGGGCCCAGAGCCCATCAGAATGTGGGCCACATGGTCGGTGCTTAATGGATCTTTATTGACATGGCATCCTTTTAATGTTTATAAAAGTTGCCTTAACTCTCTAGTCTGATGCATGTTTTCTCTCTCTCTCTCTCTCTTTCTCATTCATTCATTCATTCCTGAAAACTCAGTGCTGTTGAAGGTATAAAGAATCATGCATAGTGTTTGCCTACTGAATTATATTCCTGTAAAGGCTACAAAACCACTGCCCACTAATTCTAGTAGTACGAGGTGAGAAGTGGTCTGCGGCATGAAAGCATTGCCCTTGGGAGAGGTGGCATGTGATAAGCTTAGAACCAGACTCTAAGTTCAACTTTTGGCTCCTTCACTTACCAACCGTATGACCTTGGGCAACTTGCATTAACCTCCCTAAGTCCTAGTGTTCTCATCTGTGAGTCAGGGATAAATCATACTTCATGATGGGGTTGTTAGAGGGTAAAATGCCTGGCACTCAGCTCAAGAAATGCAAGTTGTTATTATTATTATTATAATTAATTCTCAGAGTTCAGTCATTACTTCTAGCTTGGCAGCAAGGCAGGTGGTGGGGGTGGTTATCAGAGGTGACTTTAGGATGGGCCAGGCTTGCGTATGCTGAGCTGTGGGGAGGAGGCCGGCCTTTGGGGGACAGGAGCTAAAAGCCAGAGCCTGGGCAGACGGGTATGAGGTGAGTATAGGGTACAGCTCCCTCTGACTGGAGTGGGGAAAGTGAGAGGAGACTGAAAAAGTAGGTGAATCAGATCATGGAGGGGCTCATGGATCCCTGCAGACTGGCATGTGGTTCAAATTTTCCCAAGATCAGGCCAGTCCTCATAGGTCAAGGGGAAGTGACGTGGTGAAAATCTGTTGCTTGAGCCCTGGATCTCCTGGAGATCATGTATTTTATGCGAAAAATGAAATTCAGTCACTGCTTCGCTGGGCAATTCCATAAATTAAAGCAAGCAGAAAACATAGGCATTTCCCAACTTTTCATCATCCCTCTCTAAGACTCTGTGGGAACTTCCACCAGGGGTAGTCAGGGTAGGGACATGTCTTCTACAAGCTTAAAGGAGATGCATTATCAATGATTTTGGAATCTTTTATTTTCCTTGGTGTGGAGTTTTGTGCCCTTTACGAGGACACAGTGAATATTTTCCCCCAAATTAATCGATAACAAAAGCACTTTGGCTCGTAAAATGTCTGGGAGATCCGCCTGCATCTCCTCTCTCTCAGCCATTTCCAGTTCTCTCTGCAGGAGCTGGTCCGTTGGGGATGAGCTTTCTGGAAACGTGGGGCCCAGTCCCTGGACTATGGTGGGTGTCTCACCCCTGCTTCCTTCTTTCACTTCTTTCTTCAGCTGTAACGGGACTCACAGAGCCTCAGAAGCACCTACCCCGTCCTAAGATATACCTTGGCAGAGAAAATCAAGGCAGGTTTTGTTAAAAGGGGTAGGAGATGGCAGAGCCCCTTTCTTCCCTGGAAGAAACGCTACAGACAACCAGCTGGCTTTGTCATCCAACACCTGTGGACTTCAGTTGAAGGGGAAAAAATCTTTAAGAGGAAAAGCTGAAGGAGCTTGGTGGGGATGCGCTCACTTAGAGCTCAGTGAACACTGACTGCCTAGGAACGCAGCGTGGTGCCACTGTGGTGCAGGACTGACTGCTCTGAGACAGCGCTGCTCTTGACGGGCACAGAGTGAGTTAGAATGAGCCTGATTATTGTTGGAATGCAGAAGAACCCTGGGCACAGTACGATCCAACAGAAACACAAGGGCTGCAGAGTTCAAGGCCGAATGGACTTTCCTCTGAACTGTCACCGGGCAGCAGCTGTAGCACATTTTATAGGCCCCCCCCCACAAACATGCGGACACATGCCATCCATTTGATTCTGACCACAGCCCTGTGAAGAAGAAGCTCTCAGTTTTGTTTCATAGGTGAGGAAACTGAGGCTCAGAGAGGTTAAACAGCTTGTCCAAGATGTCACAGAGTTAGCACCTGGCAGAACCAGGGCTTCTGAGAGGCCAACAGCTAAGCCTCCTCCGTGGCCCCATGCCACTGTCTTGGGTATGCAGCCAGCCCAGTGGGGCCCAGACCAACTGATGGGCTGACCCCCATGTATTCTATTCTTAGTGTGAATCGCTGTAACTCTTTGGGCCTCAGTTTACCCAGCTGCATGAAGGAGGGGACTGACTCCAACTTGCACCCATGATGCTAGCCCCAAAGGAAGGCATAACTTCTTGGCACACAGAAGAAATCAAGAGGAGCCAGCTTGTATTGCTTCTGGGAACTGTATCCCTGGCAGGATAGTCTGTAAAATGTGATATTAGACTAAATGGGACAGAAAAGGAAGCCTCCTCGTACCACATGTCTCCCCTGCACATCTCAGTAGGCTCTGCTCTGAGGAAACCTAGCCGGCCTTCTTCCCGCTTGAGCTCTGGGGGCCACCCGGCATGCTGCTGTTCCAGAGACTTGGAGAACCTGGGCACCAGAGCAGATGGTTCTAGGCTGGAAGCTCAAGTCCATTACTTATTTCTGTGCTGATCACATAGCCCAACTGAGACTCAGTGTCGTCATCTGTGAAATGGGGGCACGTAGGAACACCCTTCTGCCAGGGTTGTTGTGAGAAGTGAGACAATGCATGGACTGTGCTTGGCACGCTGTCAGCATAAGTGTCCCCTACATGATCTGTCACTTTTATTGCTAACGTTTGTTCAGTGCTCACCCTGTGTGAGGCACTGTGCTGACCACTTTAAATTAACTCACTCAGCCCCTTTAAATGACATAATGCAAATGAAGAGCTTCACACAGTTCCTGGTCCACCGAAAGTGCTCACAGTGGTACTTATTGTAGTGTCTTGTCCAGGTAAACCTGCCCGAGTCTGGGCCCTGACCTGGGAGCTGCTGTCATGGGGACCAAGTGCCATGATTTGGCTCACGTGGTCCTTCACCATCTCCCTTTGTTGTAAAGTCATTTATTGCTCAAGGCTTAGCACAGAGGCCACCTCCTCACAGGTCTGTGGTCACTGGTGGAGACAGACACGTGAACCAGCAGTTGCATTGTAGCTGCAGGGGTGCCTCAGCTCGGGGGAGTGTGAGGTGTGGTCACGGAAGCAGGAGGGGGACAGTCACCTCTGATTTGAAGGCTGGAGGGTCAGGGAAGGTGTGATGGAGAGAAGAGACTTGAGGTGGGTCTTGAAGGAAGAACAAGCAGAGGAGAGGAAGGAGGACATATTCAGGAGGCTGTAGGTTCCTGGTGACGGCCAGTGAGCAGGCAGGGGGAGGGCCTTGGTGGCCAGGCTAAGTTGTGTTTTCTCCAGAGGCCATGAAGAGCCATTTGATGGATGTTAAGCAGGGAAGAAACATGATTGACTCTGCCTCATCAGCAGATCACTAGGATTTCAGGGTGAAGGATGGATGGGAGAGGGTGACCTGCTAAGGGCCTGGAGCAGGAGTTCAGGGAAGGGGGAGTCAGGGTGTGAAGAGGACAGCAGCGACAGGGATGTAGGGGAGGGAGGTGGTGAGGTAGGTCAGCGAGTGAAGGTCGGCTGGATTTAGTGACTGGCTGGTGCAGGGTGAGGGAGAGAGAGTGTCCACACTGACTTCCAGCGCCCCGACTCAGGAAGGAATAACAAGGGAGAACTGAGAAGGGGCCATTAGGCATGGTGTTTGAGAGATCACTGCTTTCCTCAGCTGGGGCAGTTCAGTAGACAGAGATGGGCACCTCTCTGCTTTGGCCGCTGGACTGAGGCCTTGAGTCCCAGGGACCTGGAGACTCGCCAGCCCTCTCTGGCTGTCCCAGTGTGCGAGTGACTTTGTGTCCTTGAGGATATGAGAGCAGAGCTGAGGACCTGTGGGTGCTTAGCCTGGGTGGAGGGACCAAGAGAGTCTGAGGAAGCTGTTACCCTTGCAATGACCTTTCATGCCTTCACGGAGGAGACTGAGCTCTTTGTGTCCCTGAATGCCAAACTCTGACACGAGTGACAGCCAAAAGGAGGCAGGCCTGGGATCAACATAAGACGGACTTTGTTTCCTTGTCTACAGGATGGTGTCAAATTGTCCACTCTTTCCTGCTCTTAGCACAGAGGATGTGCTCCCTAGCAGTCAGGATGCCCCCAGAGGAGGGGTCCCCACCTCCTCCACCTAAGGACTTGTACCCATGATGCTAGCCCCAAAGGAAGGCATAACTTCTTGGCACACAGAAGAAATCAAGAGGAGCCAGCTTGTATTGCTTCTGGGAACTGTATCCCTGGCAGGATAGTCTGTAAAATGTGATATTAGACTAAATGGGACAGAAAAGGAAGCTTCCTCGTACCACATGTCTCCCCTGCACAGTCCCTGCCCCAGTCCCTGGACCTCCCAGCAGAGGAGGGCCAGTCGCTTCACAATGGATATAGAAGGACTTCAGATTAGGTGGCTTAAGTGTTACCCTCCCCATCCAAGGCTACGCCATTCCTGGGTCAGTAGATGGATCTAGTGTAGCTGCAATGCATTTTAGCTGACAACGGGTCAGGAATCAAAAAGGTGACGATTTTTGTTTTAACCAGATTTGCTTCACCGTGAGACATAGAGAGAATGTCAAATGGCTGTAGTCCACCAGAAAGACTGGACGGCCTGGCCCTGACGTGTTGAGGTTGGGGAGGGCCAGGACCCTTGATCCTATGGGAGGCAGCCTTGTACACAGGAGTGAGTGAGAGATCTGGGGTCAGGGAACCTGGGCTGAAGTCCATCTTTATCCCTTAGTAGCTCTGTGACCTTGGACAAGTCATGTTCCTCCTCCTCAGCGTTGTTGAAAGGAAGGTAGGAGATGATGCAGGCAGAGCCCCTCCCTGCACCTGACATAAAGGAAGTACGCACGAAGCCATCACCGAGTCTATAGCTGAACCAGCTGACGTGAGAAAAGTATTAACTGGAACAGTTTCTTCTCCTCCCACCTACCGGCTGCATCTTCGGATGCCGTCCCCAGACATTTCCCCTGGAGTTCTGTCTGTGGGTTGTCATTTTGTCTGCTTGCTTTTCATCCTCCTGAAGTCTCGCTAATCGCACAGGAAGTGGGTGGGTAATGGGCTGCTCTGTTGCTCCACTGGCCTCCCAGTGAGCCGTACTGTTTTGCTTTCCTCACCACGGGGGCTTCTCACACCCTCTAATGACTGTTTTCCTTTCAGAAATGGCATATTTTTAGACAAAAGCATTTCCTGTGGCTCATCTCCGACTCTCTGGCAGATCTCTGATTTCTCGTCAGTGTTTCCCGCCTCTCTCTGGTCACATAAAACCCACCCCGGCACCACGTGCACTGGAAATGCCAGAACCACATGCTCCCAGCAGCCTTCTCTGCTCTGAGCTGACACCCTGTGCTCAGGGACTGGGGCCCTGGCCAGGGCGGGGTCATCCTTGGTCGAGGTGTTGGGTCCGAGTAGCTGGGACTGCAGGGGATGTTTCCTCTGGCTGCTGCCCTGCCCTCCCTGGCTATCCAGCTCCCCTCTGCCGATGTTGGAGGGTGGGGGGTTTCAGAGTCACCCAAAACACTCACCCTTCTTATTCAAACCCAAATTGAAATGACCCCCTTCCTCTTTTATTAACAGCATAGTCAGGCATACCTGGGTGTGACCTGGCCTCATGATGGCCTTGGGCGCAAGCCAGATGCGCCCATCCAATGTGAGGGTGAAAAAGGATTACCCCGTGGTCCCTCTTAGTAACCAGTGCTCTGTGTGTGGTTGTGACCCTGGTGGGCCAGGGAGAAAGCGTAGGATCCTTAATATGCCAACATGCTCCTACAGCAATATTCCCTTATCCCTTCTAAGTTATTAGAAGGAAAATAAGAATGGTAGTGAGTCAGTGTTTAATGTTTATCATCCCTTGTCATTTCCTCTTTAGATCAAGCGGGACAACCCTGGGTATGGACAGGAGAGGCTCAGCTGAGACATATTAAGTAAACGCCTCCACGGGAACCCTAGCAGCTGTGCAAATAAGTGGGCACAAGATGGAGGGCTTACCCAGGCAGAGGACCCAAGGTTCACAGGAAGGAAAGAAACCAATTTAGCGGTAGTGGATTGTAAAGCACACAAGCTTTCATGTGGTGAAAATGTTCCCAGCCCAGCAGAGTCTGTGCGGGGCAGTTCCATGGTTCTGGAGTTCTCAGTCCAGGCTGTCTTTACAACTGAATGCTTACTGCTCTGGGGTGGGCCTTTGTGTTATATTAAAAGTTCCCTGGGTGATTCTAGTGTGTGCCCAGGGGTGAGAACCACTCCATGTTTTTAAAAACAAATTCCTGGTGAGGATACTGTCACAGGGCTGGAAGGGTTAACTCATGGGGATCACACCAGGATTTGAGGACCACCCATCTCAAGAGACATGTTATTATTCCGTAAAGCAGTGGTTCTCAAACTGGAGCTTGCATCAGAGTTCCCTGGAGGACTTGCTAGAGCCTGGATTGCTGGGCCCCATCCCCAGAGTTTCTAATCTATTGGGTCTGGGACCCCAAAACTGACAAATCTGACAAGTTCCCGAGTGATACTGATGCAATGGGTCTGGGGACCATACTTTGGGGACCACCATTGTAGAGGACGCAGGTCTTAACTCTGAGAGGTGTTGCTGGAGAAGTGGAAAGAGTGTGAGTCTAAGAGGCAGAGGGCCAGGATTCAGGTCCTGGCTTTGCTGTGGCTCATGCACAGGCTGTGTGGTATGGGGTGAGCTGTGTGACCTCTCTGAACCCAGTGTTTTCATCTATAATCTGGAGGTGAGATACTCATTTATTGCAGATACTCTCATTGGGTATTGATCAGGTACTGAGCATTTTTGATATATTATTTTGGTTGATTTCCTCAACATTTCTATAAAGTAGGTCCTATTATTCTTATTTTATAGGCTCAGAAACTGAAGTTTAGGAAGCTTCAGTGCCTCAAGAGCACTGTGTCAGAGGCAGTTTGGGCTGGCCGCAGAGGCCAGGCTCTCAGCCGCTGAACCATCCTTGACCCTCGGTTGGAAACCCTGTGAATGTTAAGACTTGCCAAACGGTCTCAAGCTGTGTTCTTTGTAAGTGCTGAGCAGGGTTTGCTGTAAGGGATACCTGGTGGGTGAATCACTCTGCAACAGTGAGCAAACCCCAATTAATTCAAGTCTGGGCAGACTGGGAGGGGTTCCGGAAAAAAAACACAACAAAACACATCAATCACTCAGTAACTCTGTTTGAGAACGGGCCACTCATATAAGACGTAGGCATTAATTAGGAGGAAAAAGGAGCAGAGCAAACAGCCGGCGGGAAGACCAGAGGCCTCTGCCGCAGGCTGCCTGAAGCCCAGGAAAGCTGCCTCCCAGAAAACGTGGCAGCAGATCACAAACACTGCAGCGGATTTGTTAAGTCAAAGCAGCCATCTTGGGGAAAGGGCATCTCTGAAGCAAGAAAAACGTGCCTTACACGAGGGGACCAAGAAAACCCATCAAGGGGACCCTGATACGTGCAAATCAGAAATTGTGCGCTCAGGAGCAACTCAGGGGAGCTTACAGAGATAAGGAGCCTATAATCAAAGTTCCTGCACCTCAGACCAGGAAGCCTCTGAGAGCTGAGTGCCTTTTGGTCACTGGGAACGTGATTCCATGCTCGGGGGCAGGTGAGACAGATGGTCACTGAAAGCCATTGCAGCTCTTAGTTCCAGTGACCCTCTGGCAGCTGGATGCACGCTTCACAGGTCCACCAGATTTCGTTCCCAAAGTCAGCAAGCATTTGGGTAGGAATACAATGAATGAAAAAATTCAACTATCAGAAACAATTTGATAACATTTCATGCCAAAGTCTATTAGGAAAAAAAGTTGTTACAACTATCACACATGGGTAAGAATGTTAGGTAACAAACTGCTTTATAAAAAACAAGAAATGGGATTGGTACGAGGGGTCAGATAAGGCAACGGATGTCTAAAAAGTGCTTTGAAAACTTGAATTGTTATTCATTAGAATAAAGTCACCACAAAAATTGAGATAATATTCTGAATGAAGAGATGTGAAAAGTGACTTTCCTTAGTAACTGCAATAACTACCATATAAGAGTTTTATTAGATCTGGAAAGATAAGAAAGAATTCACATTCATTTTAGGAGGTAAGATGCTCGCTGCTGGTAATGATGAACTGGGACCCTGTGAATGGGCAGAAAAGTAGCAGATGAACTTCAATATGGACAAGGTCACGATGTGTTTAGCAATAAGTAACCCAAACAACGTATGAAGTGGTTGGCTCTGATCTAATGGGTATTGTAGGGAAGCAAAACTTACCACCCCAGAATGGCATGCAGATTATTTTGAGTTGAAAATAATCAAGGCCCTAAAGATTCAGGGAGAAACCTTGACTTTCCCCCTAACTGCCTAGAATTTGGATAGAGGGCCTGTTTCCAGAACAGAGCTACTCAACAGAGATCTCTATGAAGAATACAGGCTAATTGTGGTTGGGAAACTGCACAGATCCTAGAGATCAGAGTCCCCTCTATGTCCCATTGTCTCTGTGTGGTTCAGTCAACATTCGTTTACCAAACATTTGCTTTTCCATCTTCATGTAACTTGCCTTCCTCCCCTTTGAAGTCCCAGACCACTAACCACAACCTCCCCTTTTGTCTTTATTAAAGACAGTTTTTTTTTTTTTGAAGTATAGTTGGTTACAATGCATCAATTTCTGGTGTACAGCATAATGTCCCAGTCATACATACATGTGCCTATATTCGTTTTCATATTTAAAGATAGTTTTTAAGGTGAAGACTTTGGCCATTTTGGCGAGTTACTCAGTTTTTTTGGGTCTCTCCCATGTATACATGTTATGAAACTTTTGTTTGATTTTCTCCTGTTAGTTCGTCTCCTGTCAATTTAATTCTTAGACCGACCAGAAGAACCTAAAAGGGTTGGAAATTTTCCTTCTCTCTGCATAAACGTGAGAAAGATTTTGGTCTTTGCAGCCTGTTTCTCACCTGTGATGTCAGTTTGGTCAAGAAAGCTGATAAAGCATTTAAAATAACTTTAGATCCTTAGCATTTAGGGGCCACGGTAATAGTGTAGTCTATTGGTTAATTTTAATATGTGAGAAAACTGAGATCCAGAGAGCTAAGTGGCTTGTTGAATGTCCTATAGCTAATTAGAGAATGCAGTGTATCCAAGATGGGAAGCATTAGTCTACCTTTCATGACAATAAGCTATCTGATAAAGGCCACCTTAAAGAGGGTGGGGGAATTTCTAGAACGTTTCTAGGTTGATGAGATGGAAGGCTGACCAAATGCTCCTACAAAATGCTGGATTGTATTGCTGTAAAAGACAAATCATTGAGCTGGATAGACACCTCCTGACTGGTATAATTTTCCAAATTATCTTATGTAAGTGATTTCTAATAAATCACGCAGTCAGGACTTCACAGTGTAATCACAAATGAGTTTGGAACAGGCATAATGATGACAGCCCAAACATCTGTTGACTTTGGGAACAAGTCTCTGTACTTTAGAACTGGCATTTAATCATTAGGAGATGGGGCTTGATAGAACTTCAGAGGATTTTTAGATACACAACAGAATATCTAACACCTTGGACTCTGTGTTAATTAGAAGCGACAGATGTCAAGGGCTCTGTGTCTCTGTCTAGTTTCGCGGAACCTGTATGTACCTAGTTTGACCACACACCACAGAGAGTAGAGAAGATGAGAGGACAGAAAGCTTGGCACTGTTTGGATGTGATATTGCTGATGACTGCACTCTCTGACTCTAACTTCCCAGTCCCTGGGTCCCCAAGGCTTGTCTGAGCCTTCCCTTACTCGCTGATTTCCCAGGTGCGTGAATGCCTGGCCCAAGCTCTTCTGTTCCCTCCAGCTCACTGTTTCCTCTTTGAACTTCACTCCTTAGAGATCTGATCCGTGATGTCGCTGGGCTCACCCCTGCTCCTTAGTTGGACATTTGGGCTTTGTCTCTTCTGTCCAGCCCCGCCCTGCATTCAGTAATTTCCTATAATAATTATTTCATTGATCACTTTAATCTCCCATTGAAAACCTTTTCTACTTTCATGCGGAATTTCATGGAATTCTTTCTAAATGTGCTTTTCAAAATCTTAACCTTCATCTGGACTGTGTAAGAGCAGCCTGTGTCAGAAAGCCAGGTGTAAAAACCACTGGAATAAATAAGCATAAACTGTAAAGCAAATATAAATCAATCAGCGGGCACATCCTGCTCCGGAGGGCAAAGAGCTGAGGTTAGGGAGGCAGTAAAGTAGAGGGAACTGACGTTTTCTGGTTGGAAGGATGGGAGCAACATGGGCAAATGTGGGGCATGCATGACAGAGACTGTTCTGGTCCCCGGAGGGACGAGATACAGAAACTCCAAATGCCCAGAGGAGTGACAGGGCTGCAGTAATTGGGCTTTTCTTCACTCCAGAGCAAACCAGCAACAGTAATATTCTTTTGTTTCCACTTTAAAGGTAAAGTAGAAGGAAGGCCCCCACCTGTTTGGATGCCTGGTGAGGCCACTGAAAGTTCTAGAATCAACTCCAGGAAGGTTGAAGGTGAGTTAAAAAATTGCCTTTTACACACATCTGAGAGGCTCACGTACCGGCTTAGGCTGCGGTGCACGGCAACGAAAGAACAGTGGTCCAGATGCTTTCTGTTCATATGTCTTTAAATCTTACTCTAAATGAAATGCTTTGCGTGTCCTAGTTAAGTGTTTGTCACTATGCTCTCTTTTACTGAAAAGCCCTGTTGAGCCCTAGTTGTGTGGGGAAGCAGGCTGGTATTTGGCTCTGCTAACCCTGGGGCGGGGGGGGGGGTAGTTGGGGGTCTGTGCGGCCCAGCGCGGTCATTCAGGTGGCACCTCTCACCTGAGGGGGCCGTAGCACTTCCATGACCGCCATCACCAGCCTAGGAAACGGTCACTACAAAAGCCGCGGTTCTTAAAGCCGGACACGGATACCTCTATTGGGAGATGAAAACTCAAGGAGGCAGCAAGTGTGTGTTCCTTTCATCATGATCTATTTAACACAAAATAGTGCTTTTGGCAATATTTTCCCCAAAATGAAAGCTTTGGGTTTCAGATGGGGTTATTTGCCTTTCGTCTGCGTTTTCTCTGCTGTTCTATTTTCTGATCCATTACTTTCATCTTGGAAACCTGTCATTGTGACTCTTGTATCAATGTAACTATCACTCAAAAAGCTTTTTACTCTTTGGGTCAGAAGTGTTTAATATCAGGCAATTTAAATGATTTTCTGTGTATTGACCTCATATTTGAGACTCATGCAGGATGTACTGTGAAATCAAATGTTCAAAGATAATGAATACCTTTGTTTGATGTTTTTTTCCCCCTTAGGTGAGACAACAGTTGAGAATCCTAAGGGACTGATGGAAAACTGGAAAAGCTGGTAAGTACCCCATGCCAGGTCCCTGAGGGAGAGGGCGGGAGAGGGGCTGGAGAAATGGACTGGAGAAGACGGCTATGTGCTCACCCTCAAGGCAGAGAGGAGACCTGATGGGTTTTCCTCTCTTTCCTGGTGAGAGGAGGAGTGTGGCTGACCCAGGCTGATGGCAGGGGCTCAGATGGGTTACAGGAGTTGGGGCAAGATGGTGGGTACTATAGCTTGAAGGTGAGCAGTGGGCACGAAGCTAGAGTCAGGCTGGGCTGTTGCATTGTGGGTTCACCACAGCAAGAGAGAGGTGAAGGGGGTGGGGCGGGGGACTGGGAAAGAGCAGAGCAGATTTTGCAAGCTTGACTTGGTCTGGGACATAGACCTCTACAGTGGCAAAAACGTTTTTGATAAAGCTTCCTTTTAAAGACTTCAGTTGAGGGGGAGGGTATAGCTCAGTGGTAGAGCACGTGCCTAGCATGCATGAGGTCCTGGGTTCAATCCCCAGTACCTCCATTAAGTAAATAAATAAACAAATGATTAAATAAACCTGATTACCCCTCACACAAAAAGACTTCAATTAGCCAATTAAAATATTTATAGAACTTTCCCTGGGAGGAGCTCTCCAGGCTGTAGGAACCCAGAACTTAAACTTTAAGTCTCCCACTGAAGGGGCTGATCTCTAGTTTTCCAGTGAGACAACTGGTCAGAGAGGACAAGGCATTAGAATGAGTGTTAAAGTTTGGGACAGAGCAGGAAAGGGGCACACTTCCTTTCATCCTGACCACAGCTGGTGTGCTTACATGAAGAGGCTGGAGCTCAGAGAGCATTAGGACTTCCCCAAGTGGGCAGTGTTGGAACCCAAATTCAAACTCTGGTCTGTGGACTGGAAAGCCACTCTCTTTGCACATCACCACATTGGCTTAGAGTCAGGATTCTTGGGTCTGAATCCTGGTTCTGCCAGTGACTAGCTGTGTGATCCTGAATGAGTTATGTCATCTTTTGAACCTTAGCTTCCTCATCTGTTGAATGAGGAGCATAAGATTATTAGGTAGATGAAAGAAAATGGTTCAGGCCTGGGATTTAGCATGATGCCTGGTGCTGTAAGGGCTCAAAACAATTTAACTGCAATTATCAAAGAAATGAAGATCAAAACTACAAAGAGGTATAACTTCACACTGGTCAGCATGGCCATCATTAAAAAGTCCACAAACAATAAATGCTGGAGAGGGTGTGGAGAAAAGGGAACCCTCCTACACTGTTGGTGGGACTGTAGTTTGGTGAAGCCATTATGGAAAACAGTACAGAGATTCCTTAAAAAACTAAAAATAGACTTACCACATGATACAGCAATCCCACTCCTGGGCACATACTGGGAGAAAACTCTAATTTGCGAAAAGATACATGCACCCCTATGTTCACAGCAGCACTATTTGTCATAGCTAAGGCATGGAAGCAACCTAAATGTCCACTGACAGATGGCTGGATAAAGAAGTTGTGGTATATTTATACAATGGAATACTACTCAGCTATAAAAAATAATAAAATAATGCCATTTGCTGAACATGCATGGACCTAGATTATTATACTCAGTGAAGTAAGTCAAACAGAGAAAGAAAAATACTATATGATGTCACTTACATGTGGAATCTAAAAAATATGAGACAAAGAACTTATTTACAAAACAGAAACAGACTGACAGACATAGAAAACAAACTTATAGTTACCAGCTGGGGGAGGCAAGGGAGGGCTGAATTAGGAGTTTGGGATTAGCAGATAAAAACTACTATATATAAAATAAACAACAAGGTCCTACAGTATAGCACAGGGAACTATATTCAGTATCTTATAATAAGCTATTATGAAAAAAGGATATGTGAATATATATGTATAACTCAATCACTACGCTGTACACCGGAAACTAACACAACATTGTAAATCAAATATACTTCAAAAAAGAAAAAACAAAATTAGCTGCAAATAGCACAGTATTCAGAGAGGAGTATCAGAAACCTCCAAGGAGGAAGTGAGGCCTGAATCAGACCTTAGCAAGTGGGTGAAAGCTGACAGACATGAGCTCAGAGGAGCAAAGTGGAGGGAGACCACCATTTGAAGCAAATGAAGGAGTAAGGGGAGGCGGAGGGAGAGATGAAATAATAAGGCAGTAAAAGATGGGTGTTTGCTGGTTGGTGGGTTGGTCAGTTTAAACTCTCAAATGGTGTAATGAGGCTTGGGGGGCTCTGACTGCCCCCTGGGGAGACCAGGATGCCTTCGTTGGCACTGAGACAAAACGGCCTCTGCGCATCCTGAGAGAAAGGGTAAAGGACGCTGGTGTGTGTGTGTGTGTGTGTGTGTGTGTGTGTGTGTGTGTGTGTGTGTGTGTGTGTGTGTGTGTGTAACTCTAATAAGCAGAGAAGTAAAGGAGCGTGGTGTGGGTGAGGGGGTGATGTTTCTGGGCCAGTTCCTGCCATGTTTTCAGTGGATTAAAAACCGTAATTACCACCTTTCCTTACTTTTCTCTCTTCTCTCACACACAGAGCACCTGATACAGGGCCTGATCAGACATATTTAAAAAACCAGGAGTCTCAGTGGTTCTGTGGTTCGGTGGCCGCTACAAACCCCACCCAACACCTGGCTTTGCTTGTGTAGGTTGTAAGGAAATGTGGACCCAAGACACTCAGCACCTCCCTTCTCTCCTTTTCTTGGTCCCCAAGCACCTGTCTGATGTGGACCAGTGGTGGCACCTGCTCAGGGCCCAGGGGAACCACAGCCCAGGAGCCTGCCCTTTGCTCTCTGTCTTCCATGGTTACTTTGCCGGCAGGCAGCAGGGAGGAACCAGCTCTTTGGAGCCTTCCTGACAGTCAGCTGTGGGGGCGAGGGTCTGGCTTCTGTCCCTCTCTCAAAACCGTCTGAGTGTAGGGAGAGCACAGACAGCTTTCTGTGACCCACTGAGTCACACTGACATGCTTCTTTCTACTTCCAAGTCCACGCACATATGCGCGGAGGTGGGGCAGGCACTAGAGATCAGTGTTCAGGGGGTCTGAGCCCTTTCCCAGGTCACAGAGCACTTTGCCGCTGGAACCCAGACTCAGGCCTCACCAGCATTCTTTGTGCTGAGCAAGCAGCGGTCAGGACCCTGGGGTACATGACGTGGGATTTCCCTTCCCACTCGGTCATCCACGGAAGACAAGAACAAAGCAGTCAGACAGGGAGGCCCTTTGCCAGTGTAGGGCTCATGCATCACTGGGGGAGCTGGTCCCTGGCTTTCGCTCTGTACCAGCCAGCTGGCCCCACAGCTGCTCCACTGGGGTCCCTGCTGGGAGGGAAGACTTGGAATCAATTTCTTGGATTCTCCTGCAAAAGCAAGGACTTCAAAAGCCAGGCTGAGTCTGCAGTGTTCTGGGGGCTACTTAGCACCATGGGAATAACTCAGAGCTGTGCAGGTGCTGATGAGCACCAAGACAACCCTGCTGCCCTGTCTCGGCAGGCCGGGCCCAGTGCAGGGGCGGGGGCTGGTCCTTGCGGTGGTTCTGCGGGTCTGCTCCCTCTGCCTGGGCCTGCAGAGGCCGGTGGGCTCCCTCAGACAACCTGAGAGGGCAGGATGATCTGGAAGGCCTCTGAGCCAGAGGTGTGCCTCTCCTACAGAGGAGGAGGAAGCCAAGAACTGCAGGTGAGAAAATCAGACTGGCAATTAACCTGCTCCACGGAGCCTTACCTCTGAGGTGGTGTCTTGGGTACAGCTGGCTCATCCCTGCAGGGCCTGGGTTCTGTCCTCTTGTGCTTAGAATTAATTTGAGTGGGAACAGAACAGGGGGAGGAACGCTTACTTCCTTAGCTTTGGTCTGGGGTCCACTCAGGGAAGAAATGTGTGTGTGTGCATGTGCGTGTGCATGTGTGTGAGTATAAACCAATGGAATGGATTACAGATGAGGCAGAAAGCAGACCAGTCATATCAACTCTTTAAGACAGACACAAAGAGCCTTTATGATAAACACTAGATGTGAATTTGTTTAGTGGGATGGGTTGGAGGCAGAAGGACCCCTCTCCTGGAGCCAGTTGTTCATTCATTTATGCAATCAATTATGTTAAATCACTCAACAGCATTTATCTAGCACCTACTATGTACCATGCACTGTGCACAGACTGGACTAAGACTCAGCCTCTTTCTGCCTTCTTAAGTGCTCACACTTTTATAGGGAGGGTGGAAATATTAACAAGCAGACAAAGAATACAATAAATACAGTGTGATACATGCAAGAAATAGGTACGTTGGTGACAGAAGCAAAGGAGAGGTGGGCCTAACTCTGGGGGCAGAGGGCTGACACTCGGTATGCGGCGTGGATGAGGTGTGGATGTCAGATGGGTAAGAGGGGGAACAAGGGGCAAAACTCCGGGCGTCGGCGAGCAGGCCTGGACTGTGGGAGACAGTGGGAGGTAGGTGTGGACAGGTGGACAGAGCGGAGGGTGAGAGTTTTAAGGGGAAGCTGGAATCTGGAATTTGAAGGGAATTGGGACCAGGGAGAGGAGGAGGCTTCCTCGGATCAGTCACTGTGAGTGAAATGCAGAGGCCAAAGTAAGAGAGCTGTTCTTCCCTTCAGGACACAGGGAGAGGCAGGGTTTTGTGGGGATTAAGCACACAGGCTCTGCACAGAGACTGTCTGAGTTCAAATCCTGGTTCTGCCATTGGGGGCAAGTTACTCTGTGACCTTCACTTTCCTCACCATCCGTGATCCGGCAGCAGGGCTGTTGTGAAGATCAGGAGCCCTCGGTGGGGTAATGGGCAGAACTCTCTGCAGACGTTAGCACTTACTACTGTCATTATCCCAGGCAATCCCTGAATGCTCTTTGCTTTGCCTTTGAAGTGTTTCTTGCATCTTGCTTTGACCTCCCTTTTGCAACAGTGAGTGCCGCATCCTCTGCACCTGCGTCTTGCCCCCTTCATCTCACATCTGGGTTTTGGCACGTTTAGGAAACTGGCCTTGCTGGCTTGCTTTCTTCCCCTGCAGCCAGACTGTGGACCAGCCCCAAGCCCAGACCCCTTAAGCGTCATGTTGCCGTCACTTCTTTGCTCAAGAGCCTTAATGCTCCCTTTTTCAGAGATGCACCAGTCTGGCCCATTGTCCCTTCACAGATGAGAGAACCAAGACCAGAGGGGCTAAATGAGGATGCCCCTCTCTGAGCTGTTTGGTACTGGGTTCTTCTGCTCTTGATCCTGACTCCTTCCCTGTAACAGGTGGCCCTGTTTCCCCACCTCCCTAGTCTGGTGCCTTATAATCTCTCAGCTCCAGGGCTTCTCCAAACCCTCCCTGGGAGATGCAGATGCAGGGCAGAAAATGGACCTGCATGAGCCATACTGCCAGTCGCTTGAGTTTGCATTCCAGCCCTCCCCTAACTAGCTGAGTGACCTTGAGCAAGTACGGTCACTGTCCTGAGCCTCCGGTTCCTAATCATTGAGAGAGATGTTATGAGAGCTCCCCATAGGGTGGGTGAGGGTGGGAGATGGGATTATAGACTACGGGAAGGGCGTGGTAGTGTGTCTGGCACAGAGTGCGGGGCTCTGGAGTGTTGCAGCCCCTTCTCTCTGGTCACGTGGGATGCCCCGGCCCCAAGAGCCCACCATGACTGTCTGTACACGCTGCTCCCACTTGAATCCCCTCCTTTCCTTTCCATTTTACATCCCTAGTCACCCCGAGGGCTCAGCAACCCCCTTCCCCACGAGCTGTCCTCTGTGTTCTGAATTCCCCAAAGCTTCTACCTCACTGCTTTACATCCAGAGTTAGAACTCCAGGGAGAGGCCAAACCCTTGTTTCAGAAATACGTTTTCAGCATCCTCAAACACAGAAGCCAGGCTGTTCGCGGGCCAAGGTGCTGGGAGCTGAGTGATTTTGGGCGTTTTAGAGTTGGTTGAATGATGCTCATTAGGAGTTGAAAAGACTTCCCGAGCAGACCCCAAGGGGCCGCACTCAGACACCCAATGGAAGGCATGAAAGCAGAGGGGCAGGACCTGCACAGCTTTCCAGGGGAGCCCTCAGGATGAACCCCTTCTTAGGAAAATGGGAGGGGTCAGTTCTTGTCTGGTGTGAGCCCACTGCTCCCACATCTGTCTGTTGTTCTGATCTTAGAGGAACCCAGGAGCCCCACCAGGGGCCGCCCAGGGCCTTTACAGCAAGGAGGAAGTGTCTTGTTTGCACAGGGCCTCAGAGGCCCTATGATAGCAATATGGTAGCTGTCCCTCACCAGCAGGTAAACTGAGCAGAGTCTGTTACAGTGCAGGCGGCCTTGGGAAGGGGTGTGGCTTATCCAGTGCACAGAACCCGGGCTGCTTTCCTCCCTCAGTGTGTGCCAAGCCAAGCCCACACTGGGGGAAATGCTTATTTGTTTTCTCCTAAATATAAAAATCTATTTATCTGACTTGAGGGGATATGAAACACCTGTTTGCTGGTAGACTCTCATCTTGTTTATATTTTCTGTTTTTAGGAGTGGGTGGGACTTTCCTCCAGAAACTGCTAATTTCCTGAAAACCTGGACCAGGCTTGGGAATTGTTATGTCTTTGTAGGTTTTATTTGGTTTATGTATGCAGATATTTATTGTTAAATCTCTAAAAGAGACCCCAAAGAGGGGGAAAAAACAATGAATCCAATTCTCCAAAGGCTTTGAAAAGATAGCTTCACTTAAAGTTAGCAAAGGACTGAAATACAACCTCACCAGCAAATATTTACCCTCTGTATGGGGGATTATCCAAAGCAGGGTCTCTAATAAGACATTTTCTGCGTCACTTCCTGCTCACTGGGAAAGGTCAAAGGTTGGCCACTAGATTTTTAACAAGACTTCCCAGCAGTCTTCCTGTGCTGAGAGAGGCCTGCCCCACCTTGAGTCTGCTAGGGCATTGGCTTTCAGTGACTGATAGCTCCTTTTGTCTCAGCCGAAGTAGAAAATAGAAATATCACCTAAAAAATATGAAGCAAGCCCCCCCACCATCCTTCCCGTCTAGAATGTATTGCATCCACAGGCAAAGGGAAATTTATAGTCTTCTCAACATTCTATGATCTATTACCTTTTCCTCTTAAATATTCATTAGAAAAATAATAAAGCCATGGACATAAGGACCTGAATGGTGTTATTGATGGCAGGCTTTGGGATTGAGCTAACGTGCAAATTAAATCATCTCCTAAAGATCAGGGAGATGGTTGACAAGGGGCTTTTTTTCAGAAGGTGCTGAAATCTCCTTCATCCTCATTCTTTTAGGACTGTGGGGTTTAGGACAAGGGATGGAGTGTACTGGAATGCAGATGGTGGTCCTCTGTATGTAGTCCCTGGGGCATAAGGGTGACTCCAATTCTACTGGGAAGAGCTTGGAAATAGGGACTTCTTTGGCTTCTGAGCTTTTCTCAAGGGGAAATGACCCAAGAGCGTTTTTCAGCTCTGGTGGAAAGCTGTTCTAAAAGCTGAAAGCATCCAAGACTGAGGGTTTAGACTAGGTGGGAAAGCCTTGAATGGGACATTCTTTGGAAGGTGTCACTGCAGATGTTTTGACTTGGAGGAAAGAGCCAGGGATGAGGACAATCTCTCTGCTATGAATGATAACAATGACATATACACTAGTTAGAGTGGACACTGATCTAAAGAACAATCCCAGTGGTTCTTGTTGTTTGCCTTCATCTCCCCAGGTTATGCTTTAATTACGCAAGGTAATTGCGTGGGGACGCTACGCTGTTGGTCGAACCATCACACATGCCCACCTTGCTCAGGGAAGTCCATTTCCAAACTTTAACGGTCAGTTTGTGAACTTCATATTTAGTTTGTTCAGGAGATGATCCCGTTTAAACTTTTATTCTTTTAAGAAGCATGGCACGAGGTATACAGGTACAAATTTTCCTCTAGAAGTTCACCTGTCTCTGTAGTAGTAAAACTCTGAAATAGGTACTTATTTTTTTTTTTTAAAAGCTTTCCAACTACTGGGGACAGCAAGGACTTTTGCCATTTAATTTTTGTTATTCCCCAACTTATGAAAATGTATTTCTTAATCTTCCAGCTATAGATGTTCCCGATCAGAAAAAGCATAAACTTATATGTTCCCTGTGCTCCAGTAACTTATAATTTAAGGTTAACAACATGGCATGTACACAGAGAGGTGTGCAGAAAATACCCAAGTAGTCAGCAACAGTGGCAGGATGAAGACACGGGCTTTGGTCCAGGAGGGAGAGGAAAAGGAATTGTGTGAGTCACAGGGGCTGCTAGGTATTTAGATGCAAGATGAAAATCCCCACTTTAGGGGGAGGGTATAGGTCAATGGTAGAGCGAGTGCTTAGCATGCATGAGGTCCTGGGTTCAATCCTTAGTACCTTGTTAAAAATAAATAAATAAACCTAATTACTTACCCCCCCCAAATTAAAAAAAAAACCCACTTTATATGTAGTTTGGTCAAATTTATATGGAAAAAATGACCAAGCCAGTGTTTTTAGCCCTTTTGATTACCAAATAAAATTACCTGGCTGGTTTGGCAAGTAAAGGTAATAACAGTGAAAATGACTGATCACAAAATGACATGACCTTAGTCAAAGAAAGGCTTTATGGAGAAGACAGCTTTGCAGGTCTCATCCACCACAGGTGAGGAGCGAGTGGTCCCATGCACCGAGGGAGCTATTCCAGGTGTGTGGTGTACAGAGGAGAAGCCAGGTCACATATAATAAGTTGGGTGCCTTGTGGGTGCTCTTGCTTCCATGGGTAAACTTGAGGGAGGATTGGAATCGGCCATGCTCTGAAGCCCAGAACTGCTCGGCCTACCTGCCGATGAGCCTCCGGGCTCCTTAGATGCTGAGTAAGGGGGTACCAGGCCCGGGTGTCACCTCTGCTGGAGACCAGGGTCCACCCAGCTCTGTGCCCTTGGGTATGGTGCTTGGCCTCCTGAGTTTCTGTTTCCTTCGTAGTGGAATAAATGAGTTGGACTGGATGTTCTCCAGGGTCCCTTCTAATTTTCTACTTCTATGAATCAGGTGTCCTCTTAAAAACATCTACTTCTTCACTTGGGAAAATTGCAACGGTGAAGTCCTAGAAAGACAGAGAATCTCTCTCTCTCTCTCTCTCTCTCTTTTTTTCCTTTCTCCAATTTGTTCTGCTTTTTTGAGTATGGAGGGGGAAAACTTTGCAAACTAGTACTTGAGGGAGAAAAGAGAAAGAAGACACGTGTGTGAGGCCGAGGAGTGGGGGCAGACCCCCTCACGGAGAGCACTGCTTCAGGCCCACAGGGCCGGGGCATTCGCAGTTGTCACCCAGGAGAGGGGGCTCACCCCCTAGTCTGCAGTGCAGCCCTCCTCAGCGCCTCCCTCCCGGGGCCTCTGGGCTGCAAGGGGCCAGGTGGCCTCTTCTTGGCTATGGCTTCGGGTTTATCCCAGTGCTTTAGGGCTGCCTGCTTTTTGCCCTTTATACCTGCATGATTATCAAAGTAATACACACCACTTCAGAATAACAGGAAGCTACAGAAAAGTGCTAAGAAGCATGAAAACAAAATCAGCTATAATCCTGTCACCCAGAGCTATTTACGTTTAAGTGCATTTTCTTCTAATGTATTTTTTTCCTTAACACAAGTGCACACATTTTGTAACCTGCTTTTTCTCTGCTCAACCTCATAGCACGTTTCCATGTCATTAAATATACCTGGGCCCACTTCATCCCCCACTGCTTCCTGTGCTGGCCCTCTCCTCTTGGTAGCCCTGACCGAGTCAGGGCGTGCCTGCCTCTGCTCTTTTGTGTGTGCTGTTTACCTGTCTGAAGCACAGCCCCTCCCCATTCATTTTGAGTCCTATGGCTCTTTAGGGTGCTGTGTCCTCCATGAAGCCCTCCAGGATATCCTGGAGGGCCCGCCTGATTGTCTCTCCATCCCTGACACCCCTCCCCTTTCCTAGACTCTGGTCCTCCAACACGTGCTTACTCTGGACAGTTTGGTCTCCTTTTATGTAGCTGCCCCACAGGCAGTAGAGTGATGGGAAATATTTAACATCGGCTCCCTGGAAAGAAATGTATGCATATGTATACATACGTAATTTATTATATAGTCTATTAATATCAAGGCTATGTATTACACAGTTTATAAGGAATAATAAAATATCGAGTACTCTTTATTGTAAACTCCGTATAGCCAATTGGCTCTCACAGAACGTTCCTGTTGACTTTTGCTGGACTTTTCTATCACTAGCCAGCCCCCTGGGTGCGAGTGATGAACGTGGATCGTTCTAATAGGAATGATAGTTGATATTTTCATTTACGTGGAGTAAGACAAAACTGAAACAATGAAGACCTTAAGTTTCAGAACTTAAACCATTCAACAATGACATAAGCTGCTTCTCTGCTGTATCAGATGATTGCTTTAGAATCCTGGAAGAGCATCTCCTCAGTTTTTTGTGCTGTTTATAGTTGGAACAACTACAGACACAATACACTTTTCAGTTTAATCCTCATAGTCAACATTTTACCTTGATAGTTAAGGCTTTCTTAAGGGGCCTGCAATTTCTGGCCTGTCAAATCTGGCCCATCTCCTATTTATGTAAAGAAAGTTTTATTGGAACACAGCCACATTCATTCGTTTATTGTCTGTAGCTGTGTTTGTGCCACGACCGAGACCGTATGACCTACAAAGGGGAAAATATTGACTGCCTAGCCCTTACCGAAAAGGTTTGCTGATGCTTGCTCTACATACTCAGCAAAACAGTAAATCAAACCCTGATTAATTATTTTCATCTATATTTTTATGTATTTATTTATGTAAAATACATTTGTAGTGTTTGCCAATTTCCATGTGTAAATACAGTAATCATGGCTACTATTTAGCTACCAGCGTGATGTTACTACTAAGGGGAGTTGGGAAGAGATGAACTTTGGCACATCAATATATAGTATTTCCATCATAAATCTTGGTAAATGTCAATAACAGAGATAATACTGAAATGTTGTAAAATAACTAGAACAGAGGAGTTTGAGTATTTACTACTGTTGTTTTTAACTTTATTTAATTGTAAGTTTCTAAGATTTAATTTTTATTTTTTATTTTTAAATTATTTTTTAACATTTTTTTATTGAGTTATAATCATTTTACAGTGTTGTGTCAAATTCCAGTGTAGAGCACAATTTTTCAGTTATACATAAACATATATACATTCACTTTTTTATCTGTGAGCTACCATAAGATCTTGTATATATTTCCCTGTGCTATATAGTATAATCCTGTTTATCTGTTCTACATTTTGAAATCCCAGTCTGTCCCTTCCTACCCCCCACCCCCTTGGCAACCACAAGTTTGTATTCTATGTCTGTGAGTCTGTTTCTGTTTTGTATTTATGTTCTTTTTTTTTTTCTCTTTCTGTCAGTTTTTATGGCTGAGTAGTATTCCATTGTATAAAAATACCACCTCTTCTTTATCCAGTCGTCTGTTGATGGACATTTAGGCTGTTTCCATGTCTTGGCTATTGTAAATAGTGCTGCTGTGAACATTGGGGTGCAGGTGTCATTTTGAAGTAGGGTTCCTTCTGGATATATGCCCAGGAGCAGGATTCCTGGGTCATATGTTAAGTCTATTCCTAGTCTTTTGAGGAATCTCCATACTGTTTTCCACAGTGGCTGTACCAAACTGCATTCTCTAGGACAATCTACCCAAGCAATAGAAATAAAAGCAAGAATAAACAAATGGGACCTAATTAAACTTACAAGCTTCTGCACAGCAAAGGAAACCATAAGTAAAACAAAAAGACAACCTACGGAATGGGAGAAAATTTTTGCAAATGAAATTGACAAAGGCTTGATCTCCAGAATATATAAGCAGCTCATATGGCTTAATAAGAAAAAACAAACAACCCAATCCAAAAATGGGCCAAAGACCTAAACAAGCAATTCTCCAAGAAAGAAATACAAATGATCAGTAAGCACATGAAAAAATGCTCAATATCACTAATTATCAGAGAAATGCAAATCCAAACTACAATGAGGTATCACCTCACACCAGTCTGAATGGCCATCATTCAAAAGTCCACAAATGACAAAATGCTGGAGAGGCTGTGGAGAAAAGGGGAACCCGCCTACATTGCTGGTAAGATTTAATTTTTAAATAGTGGCTGTGCTTAACAATCAGCTCACAAAATTCTTGAAAAAAAATTTTTCTTTTTTTTACAAAAGTCTTAAAAATTTAACAACTGGCTCTATTGAGGGTGAGCACTTTGATCTTTGGTGGGGAAATATGATCCCAGCCCATCTGGGTGGAACCCCAGCCCCGGGGGCAGTTCTGCCCGGGATAAGTGCATGCAAGGGTCTCATGGTCATCATAAGTCTTTACTTAAACTTGAAGAAAGAAGCCTCTTGTGTGTAGCAGGGGCTCCAATCCCATCTGTTGATGAGAAAATTGCCATGCAGTCTGGCCATTGTCGGAAGTTTAACCGTGAACCTCCACCCACCATGTGTGGAAATGAGTCATTCTGGACAGAGCCATCCAGAAGGCACAGATGGTGCCCTGACCCTGCACGACCTGGGATGAGTATTCTGTGAGGCCAGAGCACAGGGTCTGGCCAGTCAGCCCTGTCAGCTCATGCCCAGCTTTTTGCTTTGGAAGTACCAACTTATATCCCCTCCCCTGCCCCTTCCCTAACCCCAGAAAAGCAGGAGGGGCTGGCTGACTAAAGCCACCTCAGAGTTCCCTGGGGTCATGTGGCCTCGGCCTGGGAAGACAGTGGTTACGACCCCATGATGTGAACCAGCTGGTGTTTTCTCTAAGGTAATCCCGTGCCCCAAACCCTCCACTGTCATCTGCTCCGTGGCTTTGGAAACAAGCATTTTCCCGGTGAGCTGCTTTGAGTCTGTTTAAAGCTGCAAAACAAGTGTGCTGAGGCACTGCATGAACCAGCAGGGAGAGGACCGGTGCTGGAGCTGCAGGGCTGGTGCCTCTTCCACCGCCACCGCCAGGCACGTGAGGTTGAGCTTGTCAGTTAACCCCCTTGAGCCTGTTTCTTTTAGGTTAAATGCCTCACAGGATCACTGTGAGGTCGAGATAATATACGTGAACACGTGTAGCAAAGAGCAAGTGTAAGAGGACAGTGAACAGAACTGGCACCAGAAGATCTGCTGGAAACACCTTGTGCTAAGTGACCCATACTCTCTAAAGAGATCAACCCCAAATCCAGGGCTCTCGAGGAGAGGGCCCAACTGTCATTCCTGCCCCCTCCCCTGGCCTCACGTAGTGAGACAGATGAGAGAAGGGCAGAGGGAGTTAGTGGGAGATGAATTTACTTCTGCCCTCCCATCATGACTCTCATCTTGAGGTCCAGCTGGGGGCATCTATGGAAATCCCACATGGAGATGGCAGGGTGAGGCCTGCAGGAGGCTGACTTGTCATATTGCTCCAGGCTGGATGCTTGCTCAGGTGCTGAGACCCTTGGCCCATCTGGTGGTAGGGATACATAGGTTGATGGAGTTTTGGAGAGAGTTTGTGGGGCTCTGTGTGAACGTGGAGGCTGTGCCTTGTTCGGCCATCTGAAGACAGGCAGCTCAGCCACGTGGGGAGAAACAGCTGGGGGGTGGTGTGCCTGACGGGGTGGGATTCTCACCTCAGCTCCCTTCAGCCCTTAGAGGGTGGGGAAGGAGATGCCAGCGGTTTCTGAGGCTCTGTGCAGAGTGGTGGGGGCACGGACCACTGGAGAAGCCAAAGGGGCTAGAGTTGTCCTTAGTGACAGATGAGCTGGGGTCACACTGACAGGGCCCTCGGAGCCACACACATCCTCAAAGGACCATTCCACAGCCAAGGCCACCAGCAGCACATGGGCCCAGAGTGGACCAGAGTGAGACCAGACAGCCAGTGAGCAGTGAGGATCTCTCTGTCCCCACCACCTGTACCCCACCACCAGCTTTCCCAGAGAGGGTAGGCCCTGCAAAGGGAGGGGGAGCCATTCCAGAACCAGGCCTGCTCTCCCAGCCCAGCCCAGCCCACGGCGCCCCCGTGAGGACTGAAAGAGTAGAACTCTGCCCGGCCCACTCCAGATCCCACCTCCTCCCTGAATCTAGCTCATGAAGGGGAAAAGGAAGAACGTCAAGTCACGTGTGAGATGGAGGCTTTAGAATAAAATACGATGGAGAAAGACTTTAATAACAGAACTGACCAAACGTTAAGAAATCTACTCAAGATGCTATTAAGGGGTGAAAAGGTATGACTTGATGGTACACGGTTGAAGGCAGGATGGGGTGAAATATAACACTGTTTCCTATTTATACTCCTCTAAATTCAGACTGAACAATAAACCTGTAACATAAGCCTTAGTTTTTATAGTCTGTGGTCCCTTTGAACTTGGTGAATTGAATCTAGTACATGCATAGAGCCTTGGGTCTCAAACTTCAGAACACATCGGAATCACCCAGAGGGCTTGTAAAACAGACTGTTGGCTCTGAACCCAGTTTCTGATCCAGTAGGTCTAGGGTGGGATCAAGAATCTGCATTTTTATCAAGGTCCCAGGTGATGTCAGTGTTGCTGGTCTGGGGACTGTAATTTGAGAATCAGTGCACCTGGAATAGAGCATCACTGAAGTGTGTATTTAACACAGCTTTGAAAATAGGCCACGGAATTTCCTAGGAGGCCAATAAAAATGATTTTATTTATCTCACTTTTCTGGGGGGAAACAATAGTGGAAAGTTGCATTGGTGTTCCTATATGTTAAAGAACCAATTGAAAATCCATCGCTCTGCAGACAGCTGAGCCTGCAAGGCCATCCAGGATTTCCCCGTGCTCATGAGGCCAGCTCTGCCCACGTAGATTAGGTGCTACAGCACACCTTGGAGCAGGGGCCCAATGTGCCTGGTCAGGGTTATGTAAGCAGGAACAGAGAGGTCATTCTGCTCGCTCCTAAGGAAGCAGGAGTCTTCCTTGCAACGCCCCCCCCACCCTCGCCCCCGCCATCCTCAGGCTTCATAGCCAGTCCTCTCTGGTCAGGCTGACATCTCCCCTTTAGAGGAAGTGCCCCTCCCATGTGGATCCTGCTCAGTCAGGTTGGGTAGATAGAGCTGATTCTTCCCAAGGGGTGGGCATGCTTCCCAAACCAGGCCAATCAGACAGCCCATCCTCCTGGCCAGAGTTGTCTATTTAGAGGCGAGCACCCAGCCAAGCAGAGTCCTTTCTGGGATGGTTGCCAGAGGTCTGCAATAAGGTATTATAATCTCTCTGGAATTTTAAGCTCTAAGGAGTGATGGCACTCCCAAGTGCCATCTGGAGGGAAGGAGAGAGAGGAAAAGAGAAAGAAAGAGAGAGGATTGAGAGACACTGTGTTTTTATTATAGGCATAGACCCAGCTCTACCTGAAGCCTGTGTTTTAGACATCGCTGTTTCGTGAGTAAATTCCCCTTTGGCTTAAGTTAATTTGAGTTGGATTTCTGTTCTTGTGACCAAAAGTCCCAACTAATAAAATCAGTCATTAGGTATTATCTACTTTTTCACAGCTCTAAATATGTTGACTTTCCTCCATCCCCACTGTACTACCTGTCTTGGTAACAGCCTCCCAGCCCTGTGAGGAGTCTCCTTTGATTGCTCTGGGGACACCCTCGTGCAAGAAATGAATCCCTAGTGATGACTTGCCCAGTCCGTTGGACTTGGAGCAGCCTGGCTTCAGTACACAATGGCTCTTTCTAGCACATTTCCTGGGGCAGTTGCAGCCTTGTGACTTGGAATGTGAGGTCTGATGCAAAGAAAAAGCTACCATCTGCCTCCAGCACCCTTCTGGTGTTCAGCTCCTGGAGACTGTGGGCTGTGCCCCTTTGTTGCCCTGGGTCCAGTTTCACCTGCAAATCCTGACTGTTGCAGGGAAAAATCTCTTAGGGACCATTGTGTGTGAACCAGCAGCACGGGCTCTGTTACCAACACCAGGAATCTCCTTACAACTGTCACCCAATAAAGTTGTCAAAACATCCCAGCAGCCAGACCGTGACCTCCTAGTAACCTAGGTACAGCAGAACACGGATGGGTGGCCTGGGTGGTTCCAGACCATTAGCACGTCAATGCATTACCAAAACAGCTCCAACTTTACTTCACTTTACTTTAAACTGACCTTCAACTGAAGATTTCCTAGAAAGGGATTTAAATTACACACTGCCCAGCAAAACTTAATAAAAATTCCTCTCTAGACATTGTTATTCTATTTCCAGAGTGACAAACGTTGCCAGTAGCCTCTTCCCCCCGACTCATGGCCTGTAATACTTCTCATTCTTATGCTAAAGTGGTTCTTCAGGTGGGACCCCCAGGACCAACATCAGTATTGGCATCACCTGGGGTTTCATTAGAAATGCAAAGTCCTGGGCCCTACCCTAGTCCTCCTGAATAGGAAGTCTGCAGTGGGGCCCAGAAATCTGTGTTTTAACAAACCTTCCTGGCAATTCTGGTGCCAGCTCAAGTTTGAGAACCAATGTCAAAACCACTGACCTAAGTGATTCATTCAGCTCCCGCCCGTTTCCAAAGCTCACCTAGCAACACAAAAGACCACCCAGCTACATAAAAGACCAGGAGTGTTGAGAGGGGACCACCTATTGCTCCTCAAGCAAGCTCCTTGGTGGTCTCAACTCTGCCCTCAGATCATGTTTACTGGCTTCAGTCCATAAAATAGGGGCAAGTCTTTCCTTATTGTCACACTGGCATCCTGACTGAGGACACACTGGTTCCTCTTGTCTCTGTTCCAGAGCCTCAAATACATCAGAGTATTTAAGGGGTAGGGGCAAGATAGGGCTTACACCATCAGACAAAACAGAATGAAGTGCAATACGAATAATAAATGCTGGAGAGGATGTGGAGAAAAGGGAGCCCTCCTCTACTGCTGGTGGGAATGCAGTTTGGTGCAGTCATTATGGAAAATAGTACAGAGATTCCTCAAAAAACTAAAAACAGACTTACCATATGATCCAGCAATCCCACTTCTGGGTATATATCTTCAGGGAACTCTAATTCAAAAAGATATATGCACCCCAGTGTTTATAGCAGCACTATATACAATAGCCAAGACATGGAAGCAACCTAAATGTCCATCGACCCATAACTGGATAAAGACGTTGTAGTATATTTATACAGTGGAATACTACTCAGCCATAAAAAAGAATAAAACAATGCCATTTGCAGCAACATGAATGGACCTAGAGATTATCATTCTAAGTGAAGTAAGCCAGAAAGAGAAAGAAAAATACTATATGATATCACTTACACGTGGAATCTAAAAGAAAAAGAAGACAAAAAAAGAGGACACTAATGAACTCATCTACAAAACAGAAATGGATTCGCAGACATAGTAAACAATTTTATGGTTACTGGGGGAAAGGGGGTGGGAAGGGATAAATTTGGGAGTTTGAGACTTGCAAAAGTTAACCACTATATATAAAAATAGATAAAAACAAATTTCTTCTGTATAGCACAGGGAACTATATTCAATATCTTGTAATAACCTATAATGAAAAAGAATATGAAAAGGAATATATGTGTGTGTATGTGTATATATATGCATGACTAGGACATTATGCTGCACACCAGAAATCAATACATTGTAACTGACTATACTTCAATAAAAAGAAAAAAGAATAATAAAGTGGAATAAAAAAATCTCCAAAGAAAGAAACAAATGCAGCAAGCCGAGTGGATTATAAAGCCGCATTTATCCTTCAAAGTAAATAATAATCAGTCCCGAGGAGCTAGGAGACTTTCAAATAATGGCCAACATGTGTTGATATTGACAGTGACCCATAAATCTCAATTTCTTTGGAAGGAAATGTTTGGGCGGCATTTTAATTCCAAGCCATCGAATGAAAAGGACCAAGATTTACCTCTGTTGTGGGTATGAGTGGAGCATCACTGGAAATACAACCCGATGGACACTGAGTTAAGCATTAATTGATGGCCTCCAACATGCTTCCTAACACTCCATTACCCAGATGTGGGGTGCGGCAGCTGAAGCACGGACCAGCTGAGCCTGGGGTGAGCTGCCATCCAGGAAGGACGAAGGGCCCTGGGTGGCCGCGGCCGCGCCTCCCCCAGCATGACTAATCACCGCCACCTCTGTCAGAGCGCTCTGCCCTCATGTGTGCGGTGGGGGTGCTCTGGAGCCTGCCAAGGCCTTTTCTCGAGGCTTCTGTTGCTTCTCTCCTTAGCAGTTTTCTTATCATGCGTGGCCAGTCCCAAGCCTGGTCCCTATCTTCCAGCAGAGACAGGAGGCCTTTCTCCAGCTCTCCAGGTTGTTGTGCCCGAGAGGGAGGCTAACCAGCTCCTTCTCTCCCTTCTGCCGTCTAAAGAAGGCATTACAGTTACCATTTATTTCCTACTTGTTGGACAGTGTGCTCAGTGTTTCTGCATACATCATCTCACTTGATCCTTACTCACTGTGTGATGTTGGGCCAGTCACTTGACCTTTGTAAGCCTCAGTTTCCTCATCTTTAAAATGGGGACAGTAAGAGCACTCACCCCACAGGGATGAAGTGGAATATTCCAGGGGAGGCCCTGGCATGTGGGGAAGCTGGCCACTCAGCGCTGCCGGCCCCGAGCTGTGCTGAGTTAGTTGCTCTCCTCCGTGTTCCCGGGGCCGTTCCGCTGAGAGAGAGACTGCGTGTCATTGTCTCCGTGTCCCTAGCTCTCAGCACAGCATTTGGGACACAGTTGTGCTCAGTAAACATGTGTGAAATTAGGAAAGAAAAGAGGAAGACTGGGTGAGCCCCAGAAACTGGGTGAGCTGAGAAGCTGGGGCTGGGTGTCCCCAAGCGGCAACATAACAAAGAGACTTTCACCCTGACCTGAGGGGAAGACTGGAAGAGAGCTTAGAAACCAAACCTTTTGTCAGAGAGAAAAGGAATTAAAGAGTTCCCAGTTTGGCGTCCAGGGGAGGGCAGTGATTTATCCAGAGTCACATGGCCATTTGGTGACAACGTTCAGGCCATAATCCATGGCTGAGGTTTCCTAGCGTGCGCAGTGTTCGATCCGCCACATTAGGAAATACATTACCGGAAGCAGTCAGAAGACCCTAGGGACCGTGGCCCTGAGCCACCTGCTGGGTCCTAATTCCTGTCTCTGGTGGTGGTTTAGAGCCTCCTGCCTGCTGCCACCCCACCTCCTTCCCCGGGTCCCTGGGGTCTGCTTCCTGGGCTCTCCCTGCCCTTCCTTCTGAGCACTTGATGAGAAATGCGGCAAGACCAGGTGTGAGAGGTGCAGGGGGAAAACACAGGCCTCGGAGTCAGGGAGACCCCAACTCAGATCTCATGGCAGCCTTTTACTGGTTTGGACAAGACAGTTAGGCTCAATGAGCCGCAGTTTCTGCACAAGTAAAATGAGAACAACAGTACACACTGTGTAGGTTGTAAGTTGTAAGAACGAAGGCAGCTTAAGCCAAGTGCTTGGACATGGTAACTGGGCATCTCCAGCTGGGTGTGAGGCAAAGAACCGCATCTTGTTCGCTTTTATATTTCTTCCTGTTGCCTGGTTTGCCAGCGCTGAGCACACTCCCTTATGTCTAGCACCAGGTGCCAATTACTAGTTCACTGAGTAAATGAGGAGCTATTTTGTGTTCTTCAGAACTCTGCTTCTCAATGTGTGGTTGGGGAACCAGCTGCATTGGCACCACCTGAACACTTGTTAGAAGTGTAGGATCTTGGAGGCCATCCCAGATGCACTGAAACAGAACATTCCTTTTATTGAGCTCCTCAGGTGACTCGTATGCACATTAAAGTTTGAGAAGCTGTGCTTTAGAGGGCATCATCTGAAGCGGGGGGAGCGTAGAACTCTTAAGAAAGTCATGAGCATCATGGGGAATTTATAGGCAAAACAACAACACGAACATGATATACATCTCCTCTTTCCACTCCCGCCGTTCTGGAAGTGGGTTCCTGGTTCCATGGAAACCTAAAGGACTTAGAATCACTTCTGTAAGGTCCACAGTGGGGACAGAGCCAGCTTCTCCGTGCCCCTGTGTGTGTGTGTTTTCCAGAGTAGACTGTGATCTGGACAGCATTTCTCCCAGGCAGATGGACAGTTGTATCACAGACATAGAGGGCAGCCTCTCATCAAGGGTCCCAAGCGACTTCTGAGTCCCCGTGCTTTTACAGGGGGAGGTAGAGCCAGACCTGCGCGGGTGCTCCTGCACTCTGGGATGTTTTCCCCTGATCTCCAGCAGGGATCTGGAATTGGCGAGATGTACTGACTTAAAACTCGTTTACTTTTAAAAACCATTATGTTAGTTAGTCCTTTGTTGAGGCGGTGTATACCCCACAGTCACTTGCCATGTGCCTACTCCATGCCAGGCCTGTGCAGGTCCTGGGGAGACAACGCTGACTACCTTGTCCCTGCTCTTGAGGTGCCCCTGGTCCAGTGAGGAGAGATGTGTGGCCGGTAATTAAAGAACAGAGAGCCAAGTGCTGTGGATGAGAGGTCCACAAGGGGCCTGGGAGAGTGGGCTCAGGCATATACGAGAGAAAGAGAGAGAGGAGATAGATACATACATTCATGATTCATATGGGGGCGGGGAGGGTGTAGCTCAGTGGTAGAGCACATGCTTAGCATGCACGAGGTCCTAGGTTCAATCCCCAGTACCTCCTCTAAAAATAAATAATAAAACCTAATTACCTCCCCCTGCCATAAAATAAAATTAAATAAAACAAAGTTAAATAAAATAACATATAGAGAGACAGAGAAGTCAAATAGTTCTTCAAAACACACACACATACAAGTATGCATGTGTGTATAGAGATAAAATACTAAAATGTTAACAGTTACTGAATGTCTCTGGAGGGACTTTGGTAATTCATTGTGCTACCCTTTCAATTTTTTCTATACTGGGACACCTTGGTAATAAAAAGTGGGAGGAACCCTGGGAGTGTTACATGAATCAGGCGAGAATTACAATGGAGGACGACCTGGGACATAGCAGGTGCTTACAAACGTTTGTTCCATAGCCAGCAGTGCCTAGCTGCATTACGTAGTTCCACATACATATACAATCCTATTTTTATCCTCAGAACAACCCTGTGGGTTCTCTAATCACCCCATTCACGACTGAAAAGCAGAGGCCTAGACACCACGGTGATCTGCCCAAGGCCACCTGTGGGTAAGTGACCTAGCAGGACTGAGACCATGTTTTTAGACTCCAAATCCAGTTCTCTTCTCACACAGAGTCTCCCTCTGGAGTCCGTGGTTTATCAGGAACTAACAAAGCCTGTGCCAGGAACTGAGAGCCCAGACACAAAGGGGACCCAGTGTTTATCTTCCCAGTCCTGCTCTGTCCTCGCCTCCTCTTGGGTCTGCAGGGCTGGAGGAGGGTGGCAGGCAACAGGGAGATGATGGCAGCTGACCTTGGCTCAGCCTGGGTGGGTCTCGGCTGCGGCCTGGCTGACGGCAGCCTTCCTGTGTAGGGAAATGGCCTCTCCGCGTCCGAGTGGAGAGCGCCGTGTGGGCTCACACGGAGCACCTCCCTGTGAGGACGGCGGTGCCTCAGGCGCTGCGCCAGAGGGTGAGTTTCATCACTTACCCGCAACCTGAGCCAGACAAGCAGCCCCTTCCTGGTCTCCTGCCAGTTATTGCTCCTGCTGCCAGAAAGTCTTAATCACGCTGCTGGAAAGGGCCGAGCCCCCCCACGCCTCCCAGCTGCCAGCTGGCTCCTGAGGCCTCAGCTGGGCCATGGCTTCCCCAGCCCCTACAGCGAAGGCCCCCTCTTTGGGCCTGGTGCAGAGGGTGGAGGCTTACTACTCACTTTGTAATCTCAGGTATATTTATAAGCCTCTTTTTCTAACTCTGAAGCTCCCCTGCCCAGGCGAGTTGCTACAGCTAACAGAAAAGTGATGTAACTGTGGTGTGCCTAGGGACCCCACCCCGGTGCCTGGCCCAGGACACAGGTCAGAGCAGGATCTTCAAAGGGTTTGCTGGAGTAACACGGGCTCAATTGTATTCTCCGCCTCCACCCCCAAATTCATATGTGAAGTCCTAATCGTTATGTCAGAATGTGACTGTCTTGGGAGACAGCATCTTCAAAGAGGTAATTAAGTTAAAGTGAGGTCATTAGAGTGGTCCCTACTCCAACGTGACTGGTATCCCAATGAGAAGAGATTAGGACAAAGATACATACAGAGGGAAGACCATGTGAAGATAAAGAGGAGGAGACAGACACCTGCAAGCCACGGAGAGCTGCCTCAGAAGAAACCAACCCTGCCAACACCTTGATCTTGGACTTCTAACCTCCAGAATTGCAAGAGAGTAAATTTCTCTTGTTTGAGCCACCTAGTCTGTGGTCTTGTGTCATGGCAGCCCCAGCAAATGAATACACTGATGATTGTTGAACGTGGTGGACCTGCACAGGGCTGGTGTGTGGCTGGCTGCATGGGTCTGGCCCAGGTGCCATCCTCTGAGTGTGGACTTCCCTGCTTAGATTGGTCATCTGGACCTACCCCAGTGAGAGGGCACAGGCTGAGCCCCACCCTCCCTCCAAGACTCTTCTCCAGTTCTTTCTGCTTTGACATCACCCATCCTGATCACGAATCTCAGGGATGGGAGCCTCTCTAGGTGGCGGTGGCATGAAGGTGGTGGCCAGGGCATGACAATACCGCACCAAATGACCTAGTCATGGAACAGTTGCAAGACCTCTTAAAAGAAGATTCTCAGGTGCTGTTTTGCTGATATCACCAAGCCACAGAGAAGCTGGGGAGGGTCCAGCTCAGTTTGTGAAAACAATTCTATATTTAGAGGATTTTCTTGGGTGAAGAGAAATGTTTTAACCTTTTCGAAGCATCCTTGGTTGCCTTAAATCGGCCCAGAATTTTCAGGCTTAACATCATGGGGCCTCTCCTTTCTTTCGGCTGCCGGATTTGTGCTCACACCTTGTTTCTGAGCTTGACTTTGGGGAACCAGGGGCTGCAATGGAGAGTGAGACACGAGGGGACCAGGACTTTGTCCAGGGATGGGTTTCCTCCTGGGCCACTGAGAGGTAGACATCACTCATAGTGGGTAAGGTGACTGCAAACTTCTAGTTAGAAGTGGCCGGGCCCAGAGAGGCTCAGAGTATGTCCCTGGCTCCCCTGGCACTGACGTCCAAAGTGGGAGACCCCTGAAAGCCAGCGTACCCACGTGGGCTCTGGGGGGCACCAGTGTGGCCAGAAATGAGCACTAATGAAAATCCCAGGGCGTTCGCTGCCTTCGCTGCCCCTTCCTCTCTCTGAGCCACAGTGTCCTCTGTCACGTGGGGATGGTGATATCTCACAGGAGGGTTGCATGGATTAAGTAAAATAAATATGCAAAGCATCTGACACATTTTAAAGTTCTGAAAAATAAGAGTTGCTGTCATTTCACATGTCTTGGTTCTACTCAGTTAAAACAACCTAAGCATCAAATGTATATTTTTCATTGTTAGTACTTGATCAAAAACAGATGTGTGTCTGTTTAAACCAGCATTGGGAAAGGAAAGGTCTAATGGTCGTTTACTGCTTGGCTTGTTCTTACAGAATCTCGCCTTTGTCCTGCTGGTGTTTGGGAATCTTTGAATAGCTCGAGGCAATTGAGTTGCACTAGGGTTAAGGCAGGGGGCAATGTCCCATGTTGAAAGTGGATAGAACTCTGCATATTTCTCTCTCCGGTTAGTGGTTAAATAGCTGACACCAGGCGAGGCAGCCATTGAAGTGTCAGAGCACCACGATGACCTCTCAATGCGCCCTGCTGACGCTCAGGATGTCAGTTCTGGAAGGGACCCCACACTACTGGTGAGAAATCAGAGGCGCAGAAGGCAGCCACCCAAGGCTGTTACAGGGCTAGGGTGGAGGTGTTGAGAGGCCTCGAAGACATTACCCGGGTTTCTTGGCACGTGAGAAAATGAAAACAAACACAACAACAAAAACCACCCTTGCTAGCAGCCAGACCACAGTGTTCCCAGTTGAACAGAGACAATGCGCACAGAACAGAAACAATATGTTACAAGGACCCTGTGCGTCTCTGTTTGCAACAGGACAGAAAGGAGGCCACTTTGAATCTGAAAACGTGACTAAACAGTCCCTGCTTCCAACTAACAAGGAGTGACTGCCGCTGCCAGCCCTGCCTGCTGGAACAGTATTGATTAAATTAAGCAACAATGAGTTCACAGCAATTAATCATTAAATTATTTAGATACTGGGTCACTGAGTGGCCCCCTCCCCCTTTGACAGAATCCCATCCAGAATTAGCCCTGCTGTGCAGCAGTGGCGGTATGGTGGTGAGGGTAGCTGCCCTGCAGAATCGCCTCTGGTTCCCCAGCCCTTCCTTAGTCTTAGCCAGCACGAGCCCCAGTCTTCTCAGAAAACCCCTCTCAGCTCCTCAGGCAGGGACACCCTCAGGGTGCTCTGGGGTGCACCCTCACCTTGCTGCAGTAAGCCAAATAATCCTAGCTTTCATCTGACTCCGGGTGTGTTCCTAGTGGCTTTCGGTTGGTGAACTTTTACATCTATAAAATGGGCATAAGGACACCTGCCCAATATTCTTTACAGGGATATTGTGAGAATCAAGTGATATCACGCAGGTGAGAATGAGGTTTTAAAGTTGAAATTGCTGTAGGTGTCTAAACTAGTATGATGTGGAATTTCCAAAGGGTTCTCTTTTCAGACTTGGAAGAAGATGCTTCTTAAATAGCAGATTCCAATTCAGGCCTCTATTATGTATTTCTGACTCAGTTTTCATTGGTATAAATCCTACCATTTAGAGTTAGGAATAACACTCTAACAAGAAAACTTCAAATAGACTTGCCCACGGGCTGGGGCCCCCGTGAGAAGAAGATCTGTGGGTACCAGCCAGGTAAGGCTGCAGAGCTGGTGACTTCTGAGCCCCACCCCCGCCTTTTCCTGCTGATAACATTGTTTTCTGCCAGGGAGTGGCTGGGGTTTCAGCCAGGCTGGGAGAGAAAGCCACCCACCCAGCAGGAAAGGCAGCCAGCAGCCCAGCCCCTCCCTTTTCCAAACACCAACCTCAGTGGTGGCCCTTCTGCTTCCAGGGTGAGGGCCAAACTCAGTACCATGTCCTCTGAAGCCCTCACCCATGGCCCTGGGCTGTAGCAAACTTGCCAGGGGATTCCCAATTCCATTATCCATTTTCAAGCCTCCAAGACTGGTTCATGCTTTTCCTTCTGCCTGCTGCATCCTTCCACCTCTCCTTCAAGAGTCCACTCACCCATCACTTCCTTTATAAAGCCTTCTTTGCTAACCTTTCCTGCCTCAACGCCTTGTGATATTTTGTACCTAATTGTGCACTTATCACTCTATGTTGGAATTACACCTCTTCCAATCTCTAACCTACACACACACACACACACACACACAGTCTCACGGCTGGCTGTTGGCGCCCTGACACTTGGTTGGGAAGCTCGTTGATAAGTGGAAGCATGCTTTTTCGCTTTTGCAACCTCAGGAATATGCTTTTGTACTAACCATGGGTCCTGGTACACAGAGGGTGGTTAATAGATGCTGTAATTTGCTGTGGTTGACCTTATGTTTCAGTATAAAGCAGTATGTTGTTTTTGCTATTTTGTTTTCTCTTGGGACAAGGATGCTGGAACATTTGTCACTGGAAAGTTTTTCACAGTCACAGAAAGGCCAGGCCTCGTTAACTGAGACTCCCAGGCTCTGCCCAGCTTTTGGTCATGCCCAGCTCATATGAAAAGAATTTCCTTGATCCTAGTTTCAGGCCTGCCAAGCTGTGCTTTAGTGAACATGGTTGGTTCATTTTTTGCAATTAGTGTTTTTCTACCAATTACAAGTAAGTCTCAGCTTGGGAATTTTTTTTTTCCCAACATGATATTTTATTTTGGAGGAATAACTTGTGACTGTCTCAGGGTTTTATATTATTTGGGATATGGCTACTCCTGAGAGGTCAATATTCAGGATCAATAGCCATTGAGATCCCTCTCCGCTCCAGGGGACTGAGAAATGAAAGCCAGCTTTGTCCTGAAAGCTTGCATTGTTTCTGAGGGAAGAGCTTTAAGCTTGGAAGTCCGGAGACCTGGGTTCAAGTCAAGTCAATGTTTTACCATTAACTGTCTATTTTTTGTTTTTCTTGTGGTTCTCAAGCTGTCGTCCCCAGACCTGTAGCACAGCACTTGGGAACTTCAGAAATGCAGATTCATGGACCCACCCTGGCCCACTGAGTTAGAAACTTGCAGATGGGACCCAGAAATCTTATTTTAATAAGATTTATTTATTTAATCAATTTAATAGAATTTGTTTATTTTGTAAATAAAGGAGATTTAATAAAATCTTATTTTAATAAGTTTCTGATATGCCCTAAAGCTCGAGAACGTCTGACTAGTTAAACCCTTTTGTTTTATGATTTTGATGTAAATTTTTAAAGTATTCAAATCATTAAGGTAAATATACTGTATACACACTACATTGCATAACATTGAGAAGAGACAAAAATTTAGATGTAAACTCAACTGAAGTCTGAACACGTAGGTACATTTTCTTCTAGTGCTTTTTCCCTCAACCACACATGTGCTCACAAGACACACACAGTTAGGCACACTGCTTTTGCCCCACTTAGACTTGGAATGAAAACACTGGTCAATGTTGCCGTTTTTACGTTGCCATAAGAACTGTTTGTAATGGTGCCACAATACGCCGTCCAGTGCTGTGCCAGAATTTACTTCACCAGGCCCCTGGAGGTGAACTTGTGCAGGTGGAGGTGAAAATGCTGCGGACAGACAGGAGGCCTCCCCTTCCAAGCAGTACACCTTCTCTTTACTTCTTCCCATCCCTCCCCCAAAGATCCCACGGTAGAAACACTGAAACTGTGGCTGTTTCAGGAAATAGAGTCATAAACAGAGAGAAAAAGGGACGTTTGCCAGTAGCCCTGAGTTTTTCAGTCATCCGGAAACTTGGGTTCTCCCAAACCCGAATCCTCTCCTGAAACCCTGAAGCAGCTGAGACATCACTGCGCTACCTTGTGGCAATGCTCAGAATCGCACCCTCTCTTGGGAAGCCTGGCCGCACCCTGAATCCTCCAGGGTCGGAATGACAGAGTTTGTCTCCTTGCCCTCAGCCTGGCGCCCGAGTGTGAGCCCCAGGCACCCGCTGTTTACCTTACTATAGTAACCCCACTCCCTGCTGGACTGACTGGCCTCTGACCCATTGTTCTAGTTTTCATGTCTTACCTCCTTTATTAGACTCCATGGTATACCTTATGTATTTGAAACCCAGAACAGGTTGTTTTAATACCCCTCTGCTCTGTAAGACAGGGTTATTTTCAGTAACATTCGTGTGAAAATAAGTAACAATCACTATTTTCTTGACTTGTTCTTTAGTTTTAAAGCAATGAACAATTTGAAAAAGAATACATTTCCACTCTAAAGATACTCAAGTTCATTAGAAGTATTTCCTGCAAGAACCAAAATTTTGACTTACCAAACAAAATATTACACCCCGCAGTTCACTGTAAAATCTGTTTGACTGTTTTTAACTTTTAAACATGAAAAACTCTTAAGTGGTCACATAGGATAACAGAATTGAAGTTCTCAGGTTCTGTTTCTTTGTCTTTACAATCACTATGGTATCATTTTAAATTTTGAATCTGCTGTTAATGCAAAAACAGGCAGTAAGCACTATGGGATTTGGAGACATAAAATGACCAAAGTGAGTTGGGAGGATTCTGAACCATTAGACATTTGCAACGAGCACGTGCCACAGTCCACTAATATTAGGGGCCAGCTGCACAACTGGGAGTTCTCTAAATTGATGTCGATGGAGAACATTAATTAAAGAAAGAATAAAACTGCGATCATTTGGAGTTTACATATATGTTAAAAAAAACTCAACAGTAACCACAGAAGTTGTTTACAGCTTTGACCAAAAAACTATTTTTGCGGAGAGGGGGTTTTATTTTTTTTTTTATCGCCAGCATTATGTAGAATTGTGATAATGAAAGAGAGACCAGCTTTTAGTAGGTTGTATTAATCGTTTTACAGTCTCTATGGACAATGACCTCTTTATTGCCAGCTTTTAGGGTGGGCAGCTCCCACCTCCCCACTCCCACGTCCACCGGTGACGTGACAGTAAGCTAGCTGGGGGCAGGGACTGCTGGTGTAGTCCACAGTTGCACCGTGTATCTCCTGCACAAATGCGGCAGCTCTGAGTGTGGGCCCAGGTGGGTCTCTGAGGATGTCCTCCCTTTTCCTGTACGTGTGGCTGATTTTCTTCACACACTTCAAATGAAGCAACGTGTCACAACAGAGTCAGCACAGAAGCAGGTGAGAAGATCTAGCCACTTCCACTAAGCCAGGCATTAAAGAAATTAGCAAAATTTCTTTGTGAACCAATGTCCCTCTTCTGACTCACTTTTTTGTTGTTGTTTAGAAAATACAAGTTATTTCTCATAATATCATGTTATACATGTTAACATGATGAGTATGTTGTTTTTAAAAGCATCAAAATTTTAAAATGTTCTCGGTTTTAGTCTCCAATCTGGTAAATACTCATAGCTGTATTCGATATAAAAAAGAGCCGTTTGAAATTTTAAATAATTTTTGAGAATGTAATGGTGTCCCGGGACCAGAAGCTTTGAGAACTGCTGTACTAACGCACTGCCTTAGACACGGCAGATGCCTTTGCACACTTGTTAAATGAGTGAGTGACGGAACGGATGGGCTTTGGCTGCTCCCAGGATTTGGAAGCTGTGGCTGGGACTGGAGGGATGGGGTAGGCACCTGTAGGTAATGGTGGTGGACACCACTGGGGGGGTACCACTAGAAGGTGAGGGCTGCCAGGGTCTAGGAGCAGTTGCCAGCATTTGAAGCAGCGTTGCCCCTCGCCACCGGCCACACCAGTGAGGTGAGCGTGGACCTCAGGCAGTGAGGTCTGGGGGTGAGGGTGATGGTAGCTCTGTGTCCTGGGGGTTTCAGGAGGTTCACCGTCTCCTGTTCCCTTGGTGCTGATGGGCGGACATTGCCTGAATCTACCTCCCCTGTGGGAGGAAGCAAGCAGAATGCATTTCTAGGAATGGATCTCTGGCTGTCAAACCACTGGACGTGAGCACAATGGTGGGAGATGCCTGTAGCCTCAGGAAGGCAGACCAAGCTCTAGGTGCCTCTCCCTGCTCTGCCCTGAACAGCCACGGGAAGTCGCTTTGCTGCTGGCTGACTTGACCACAGGAGAGGGTGGGATGAAATGTTTGTGCCGTGTCCGGCATGTACTGGATGCACAGTACATTAGTGGGTCCATTAGCAATGTCACTAATAATAAATAAAAAAAATAGTAAGCTGGGAGGGCCGTGGTGGAGGAGGAAGTCCTTCCTGGCCCCTGACTGGTGATAGTTGGATCTTGGTATAGACCAAGCATTCTCAGCCTCGGCTCTGTTGACATTTTGTCCTGAATAATTCATAGCTGTGGGAGTATCTTGTCCATTGTAGGATGTTTAACAGCATCCTTTGTGTCTCGCCACTACATGCCAACAGCACTCTGTCCCCAGTAGTGACAACCAAAACTGTCTCTGGACATTGCCAAATGTCCCTGGGGGGGGTGTGGTTTGTAAAACTATCCTATGAGGTATAGATACTCAGACTTGTGGGGAGCCACTGTGGAATGCTTGCTTCCCTGCAGCAGCCCAAGAAGACGTCGCACCAGCCTCGTGCACACTGATCTGGTCCACCCCCTGCAGAAGGAATTCTGTCGAGACATTCTGCTCTCAAGGGAGCAGGAGGCCCCCTGACTCTGATCCTCATCCCCGAGGAACCCGCCCACTAACTGTGGCTGCTTCCCTCAGCTTTTGGACAAACTAAGATCCTGGGAAAGCAGTAGCTGACCAGCATGGGATTTGCTGAGGGAAATCTGGACGATACCTGGCAACTGGGAAAGGCTGTCCTGCTTTTCAATCTTCACCTTGGCTCTAATGGCTTCCAGCTCCCAAGCCTCTACTGAAACAGAGTCTGGACCAGTCAGCAGCAGAACGGATGAGGCAAGGGAGGTATACGCGCACAGCAGAAGGCTGCAGGGACTGGAATGAACGAGTCCCACCACGTGCAGCCGCGTGGGTGGACCTTACCAACGTGATGTTGAATGAAAGAAGCCAGAAACAAAAGAGCACATACGGTATGTTTACGTCACTGAAAAGCTCCCCACAAAAAGCAAGATAATCTATATTAAGGCACAAGGGTATGCAAGGGAGGCTTCTGGGATGCTGGCTCAAATTGTGGAAATTCATTGAGTGCTTACTACGTAAGCGCTTTTCTAGATATATGTTATACTTCACTAAAAAATTAACAAAAACATTCTGGGCCAAAGGGCAGGAAAGCCTCTTCAGCAATATCCCTGCGAACACAGGGAATAAAGTTCATCAGCAGTTCTGCCTGCATGGCTCTAAGTTATTATTATCTTTTTTGGACATGGCTTTATGAGTGAGATGTATGGAAAGTAACTAGCACTGTGGTTGACATGCAGAATGCTCAGTGGATGGTGATAATAAATACTGCTAGTAAGTTATCAACTGGCCTAGGATACAAAATAATAGTGAAATACAAAGAACAGTCCTTTTTCTTAAAGGAGAAAAAAAGGTTTTGGAATTTTCAGGTACATCTTTGAGTAGTAAGCTCCTAATTCTTTTTGGAAGTCCCTCCAGGCATAGTCTTGGAGGAAAGAAAAATCTAAGCCTCTCCCTTAGAGTTTCTAGCCCCTCATCAGTAACCAGCACAAAAACAATGTCCCAAACGCCAGTGTCATTTGACCAAACAGTCCAGTTCACATCATATGCATCATTGATCAATTCAACGCGCTGCTTAGCCAGGAAACTGGAATCCACCCACCTGATCAAGCATTTGGATCTCTTTGGCCATCAGTCTAGTTTGTGAACTTAGAGACCAAACAGACGTGATTGCTATTGGATTCCTCAGTCGCAGAGTAAAACTTTGGCAGAAAAGGCCAAGTCTGGAAAACGTGCAGTGATAGCTCTGCTTTAGGCCTGACTGGAAAGAGGGCTCTTCTGAAAGAGCCAGCAGTTAGACAGTCTCAGCAAGGCAGAGCATTTCATTGCAAGCTGTGCCCCTCAACTGCAAATTAGACGCCAAATTAACTCTCAGAAAGATCTGAAACTCCTTCAGAGTATTCTCCACCAAAGAAACCTCAGCCTGACTATTTCTGAATTGGATTTGCGAGAGACTTCATTGCTAGCTGCAAGCGCTTTGAGAAGACTTCTACTCCCAGAGTGGTTTCCTACAATTTCAATCCTGCTTACAAATGGCTACAGGTCCCTTGTGACCTGGGGTGCCACCGACAGAACTACCTGGTATGCTACAAAGCAAGCTCTGTCCCACACAGTCAAGAACACTTACATTCGTTGTGACAAACATTTAAAAAAGAAAATCCATGCCCATCTCTGGAGAAAAGGCAGGCTCTTACCTAGTTCCAGGCTTTGTCCATGGACACTTGACTGGATAAAGATGCACAAAATCAAGAAAATAGAGACACACAGGGGATTTTCCATGTTTCCTGTCTCAGCCAGGGTCCGAGGTCTTCTTGCTAATTTCTGAAGCTAAAGAGACCAGATTGCCTATTGATACTTTGTTAGGGAAGACTGCTCATTAATAATTAACCTTCTAAACACATTTTCTAGTGTTCACTTTCCTCGCTACCTGTAATCCCAAATCTGACTATATCTCATACCAAAAAAAAAAAAAAAGGTTGATTTACCAAAGGGTTTGTTTTTGTTTTCAATTCTGATACATTTTGAAACTAAAATATCTTGTCATGTACTCTAACCTTCTCGGGCCAAGGTCATAGTTCCAAATTAATCAATTTAAGGTTAATGTGTTGTGCTTGGAAATGCTGTCAAAGGTCAGGGGTAGGTGGCTCCCACATGGTTGCCTAAGTCTCTCTCTGACAGCACTGCAAAGGGGAGGCAGGCTCTTGCCAGCGGTGTTTCAAACTGCAGGCTAAGCCCAGAGAAAGAAAAAGACTCTGCTATGAGGAGAGCCCAGAGGGTCTGTTTTCTGTTGAATTGGGCAAAATTGCTGGTGCCTGGGGTCAGAGAGTTGTGGGCAATATTTCTAGAGCTGAAAGTGGTAGAAAACCTCTAACCTTAGTGTAAGAAGGGGCTGATGGAGGAGCAAAGATGCAGAACTGGATGCCTTTTCCGGGGGCCCCTGGAGTAAACATCCTGTTTCCTCCTCCGTGTTAATTAATGCTCCAGCTGTGTAGAGGACTGAGAAGTAAGGACACGCAGCAGAACCAGGCAGGGAAAATGTTTCTGTGTATGGCTCTTATAGTGTTCTTTGGGTCTCTATTTTACTTAAACTTTATTCATTTGTTCAGTTTTTTTGTTTGTTTATTTTTGTTTTTTTGCATACCTACGATGTGCCAGGCACTGTTCTAGGCACTTGGGATATGCAAGTGAACAAAACAGACCAAGATTCCTGTCCTTGTGGAGCTTATGTACCATTGGGGATGGGAGGTGTCAGATAATAGACATAATAAGTAAGAGATGATGTAGATTGGTAGAATGCAATCAGAGCTACGGAAAAAGGAAAAGTATGACTGAGTTAAGGGGGTTGGAGGAGGTAGTGATTTTAAATAGAATAGTCAAGGTGAGCCTTGTTAGAAAGTTGCACTTTGAGCGAGCGTTTGAGGGAGCTGCCCTTGTGAACATCTTGAGAGCTTTAGGCGGCCAGAACAGCCAGTGCAGCCAGTGCAAAGGCCCTGAGACAGAAGCATGCCTGATATGTTCCACAGATTGCACGGAGGTCAGTGATTAGGGAGACGTCATCATAAGGACTTGGGCTTTCACATGAGATACGGGGAACCAGCCTGAGCAGAAGAGTGACACGGTTTTGTATTACATTTGTGAGGACCATTCTAGTTTGCAAGGCTAGGAACAGATTATTAGTGAGCAGGGGTACACGTGGGGGAGATCTATTGCTATTGGTGGCTTGGTTCAGCATGGTAAGAGTAGAACTGGGGAGTGGTGGATGGGTGCTGATATGTTTTGAAGGTAGTTGCAACAGGATTTTCTGAATCCTGGGATGTGGAGAAAGAGAGGGGTAGAAGATGACTTCAAGGATTTTGGCTTGAGCAAGAGGGACAGTGCTGTTGATATCAGCTGAGGTGGGAAAGGCTGTGAGTGGAGCAGGTTTGGTGAGTGGGAAGATGAGGAATTCAGATTTGGCCACGTGGAGTCTGAGATGCCTCTTAGACATCCAAGTGGAAATATTGGGTAGGCAATTGGGTAACGTGGTGACCATTGCCTGTATGAAAGTGACTGACAAGACCATCTGAAGCCACCAGCAGTTTGGACAGGCTGACCCTAGGGCAAACCTTAACACTGTGCTGTCCTGTGGCTGCACCTCCTTCCAGAAGACTGCACCATGGGGACCAGCTGGTCAGATGCATCATTTCTGAGCAGAGGCTTCTGCCCTGGCTCCTTGGCTGGCTCCATCCTACTTTGCACGGTTAAGCAGGAACTAAAGTTTCCACTTCTTATTTCCCAGAAAGTTGGAACCTAAAACCAGCTGACTATGCACTTTGGGCTCCTCTCCCCTGGGTCCACCTCATCTTTTGTCCTCTGGGTACTGCCGGGAACCAACTGTGCCCCCATCTCAGCCTGCAGATTAACTCACCAAGATACCAGTGAATCCGAGTGCCTCCGGGATCCGGGGTTTACTATCAGCTAGCTGCAAAATGTTATTTAACCTTAATGAATTCCATCTCCTCACCTGTAAAATAAGATACCATGAGCTGGAGATAGTATTTTGAGGTGTCAACTTAATATACTTCTCCCAACCTCTGCTGCACACTCTCCCTCCCTCTTACAAAGGGTAAAGTAGAGAGAAGGCTAAATCTTTGTCTTCTCAACCTTAGGACCTAGGGTAAGTGAATTCCAACCAACAAAGAGAAGCAAAAAGCTAAACATGTTTTAAAGGGATGTGAAGGGAGGAGTACCCTTACCTCCCCATCACTAGAAGGAGAGTCTGCTGGGCTTTGCAAGTGGGTAGGGGAGGGGGACATTTGTCTATGGGACAGAGGGGGACGGTTCCTTGCTTCCAGAGGTAGTAAGAAGCCAAAGAGGAAACGTCTGTGAGTGTGTCAGCAGTGGGGCAAAAGATGCCCCTGTGCCTGGCATCGGGTGGGGGCAACAGGGAGTCTCTGGTGCCGACAGGTCATGTAGATGGGGAGGACCAGCCCCTCAGTCAGTGGTCCCCTATGTGGACTAATGGCAGAGGACCAGCTGCTCACCCCTAACCCCAGGCCTGGGTATTGTGTCTGGTCTCAAACTGGCAGGGGGAGTAGGGTGAAGGAATCCAGGAGGGCTTGAAAAATAGGAGTTTGGAGTCATAATTCAGATGGGTTATAGAAAATAATGATATTTCTTCCACATCAGAATCTGTGGACTGAGATTCACACCTCTGCAAGCATGGGTCTGTCATGAGTGTTGGAAATTTGTACGTGAAGTGCCCAGCCGAGTGCTTTGTTCAGAGTAGAATTTCAATAAATTATAGTGATTTATTTTGTAGGCAATATGCTTAGTAGTCAAGAGTCCAGGCTCTGGAGTTAGAAAGATCTAGGTTAAGGTCCCTGGCCTATCACTTACTGACTGGGTGACCTAGAGTAGGACATTAGTGATCTGAGCTCTAGAATTTTTGTCTGTGTAGTGGGACTAGGTGTATTTACCTGATCAGGTTAAAGGAGGTGAGGTGAAGGGGTAAAGCCCATAGCAATCGTGGCAAGCAGGAGATGATAAATGGCAACTATTCTTATTATTTTTATAGCATTTAATTCATGTAGGGGGTCAAGAGAGTGTCCAGGAGGTAGATAAACAGCAAGACCACAGTGATAAAATTTTAGCCAAAAATGAAAAGGTTAGGAAAACAGAATGGTCTGGATCAGTGGTTCCCAAATCTGACTGAGGGTTGGAATCAGAGTCAGTCCTCGAGCTCAGGAAGAGGGGAGCCACAGGCCCGTCCCAAGAACAGTGAATGGGCACTTCTAGGGCTGGGGCCCAGACAACCTGCATTTTAAACAAGTCCTCCGGATTATTCCTGGTCACCCACAGTTTTGAGAACCATTGCCTCAGGGTGACGCTTGAATGATCTGTTGGGGCACAAGAGGAAAATGATAGGTCTTTCAGATTTCTCTTACACTACCTGCTAGAGGCTGAATGTTTGTGTCCCCCCAAAATTCATAGGTTGAAACCTAGCCCCCAAGGCGATGGTAGATGGAGGTGGAGACTTTGGGAGGTGATTAGGTCACGAGGTCAGAGCCCATGAATGGGACTAGTGCCCATATGAAAGGAACCCCAAACAGATCCCTCGCCCCTTCCTCCCTGTGAGGTTACAATGAGAATATGGCCATCTCTGAGTTCCTCGTCAGACACCAACTCTGCAGGTGCCTTGATCTTGGACTTCCAGCCCCCAGAACTGTGCGAGATACATTTTATAAGCCGCCCAGTCTATGCTATGCTCTTATAGCAGCCCAAACAGACTGACACCACCTTAGAAAATTTTGTTTATGTATATATAATGTTTATAATATACTTACACTATAACATTTGTATATAGTACTATGTAATATATTAATGCTATATAACTTATAAGCAGATAAATATACCCATATATTTTGGGGGAGAATTCAAAAATTTTTTCAAACTGATAAAGGTGCTTCACTAAAAATGGGTGAAATTACAGACCAATATCACTGATGAGCATAGATGCAAAAATCCTCACCAAAATATTAGCAAATAGAATCCAACAGCACATAAAAAAGATTAACATCATGACCAAGTGGGGTTCATCCCAGGGACACAAGGGTGGTTCAACATACGCAAATCAATCAATGTGATACATCACATCAACAAGAGAAAGGACAAAAACCACATGATCATCTCAATAGATGCAGAAAAAGCATTTGATAAAATTCAACACCCATTTACGATAAAAACTCTCACCGAAGTGGGTATAGAGGGAACATGTCTCAACATAATTAAAAAAATGGGTGAAGACTGCTGTAGAGGGACACGGTGGCCCCTGAGCCTCAGGGACTTGACTGGGGTCAGGGGATCTCATCAAAGCACTGGAGCAGTCAGCAGATCCATTAGTGGGATCGAGTCATCTCCACACTCCAGAAAGCTCAGCAGCTACTGCAGGACCCTTCACTTCCCATGAACATGACCCTTGGCGCCTCCAGTTAAGTTATCCACGTTGCCCACAGCGGTAGAGCCCAGGGCTCGCTCTTGTCTGCAATCCTCAATCCAAAATTATAATGGTCTCAGCGGTTGGGGGGGGGGTATTGCTCAGTGATAGAGTGCATGCTTAGTACACGTGAGATCCTGGGTTCAAATCCCCAGTACCTCCACTAGAAAAAACAAAACTTAAAGGTCTTATAACCAGATCCCTAAGAATTGCCCAGTTCATGCTCTCTTTTAATTTGAAAAGCTTCTTGAAGAAATAGAGATTTCAAGAGGCTGGGCTTTGATGACCTGGATGTAACCTTTTCTTTTAGTGTAATGGTGATAAGAAAGTTAATCAGGAGAAAAAATATTTTATAGAGATAAAGAGAGCAAGTCCCAGAAGGGAGAAGCCAGGAGATCAAGGTGACATTTTGTGGTGAGAGAAACAGGGTTTTATATTCTCAAATCAGCTTTTCTTGCTTTCCTCATCAGACACCGGGGATAGCTGAGAATGGCAGGCTCTTGGTGGAGTTCCAAGAAAAGGGCAGTGGAAACAGTAAGTTTTCGATTGCTGCTATTATGTCTCTCATTTTACAGTTGGGATTTAAGAGATGAAGAACTAGGGAAAAACTGTATTTTACCAGGAAAAACCTGAGGTAGGGGAAATCAGGGCCACCTGAGTCCAGGGTGTGATTTCTTAACCACTTAATCTCTGGCTTTTCTCAGGACTGCACTGAGCTTTCTTTCCTACACCTCAACCCCACTCCACTCCCTACAAGAAATCTGTGAAGTGTGCAGGGTCAAGTCCTTGGAACATAACTCTCCTCTCCTACACCTGATTGGAGCCAGGCTGCTACCAGAAAAATGAACAATCTTTTATTGGGTCACAGATCGATCTGTGTGGACATTCTTGTACCATGTGGGATTACAGTAAAAACAAGTCCGGACACTTCTTTGAATTGGCTTGGAACATGGCCTTACTGGAAAGGGGGTTGGCCTGAGGCCTAACCTTTTCCTTATCTGTTACTTTTTATTTTTTTTTGAAGACAAGTAAACACATGAAAGGTGAAAACAAGATTGTGGATGATGTTAAAACTGTGAAAGAATGAAGTGTTTCAAGCATTTCAAGCAGATATGTATTCGTCCAAGATCATCATGCCTGCATTGACTAACCTTTGCAGAGTGACCTCGGCATGGGCTCTGCCTCTGACTAGTTGTGTGACCTCCTGCAAATAATGTAACTTCTCTTTGTGCGGGTTTTCTCATCTGTAAACAGAAGTGTGAGGGTGAAATGGTTATTATATGGAATGTGTTTGTAACAACTATTGGCACATTCAGAGTCATTTGGTTTTTGTAACAAATGAAATAAAAATTACTTCTTCCATTTTACAGGTGAGAAAACTGAGACTCTGAGATTCCTTGTGTAAGGCTATGTAATCTCTGTAGACTGGATCTGAGGACTTCAAGGTCCCTCTAAACTGATACTCACTCACTCCCAAAATCTGAAGTGAAGAGCTAGGGAACAAAGAACTGAGGTCTCCTTCTACACTTAATTCTGTTTTCAGCTCTATGCTGGCCCATTTTTTCTCCCTATCAGAATTTCAGCTGCTGTTTTGTGGAACAGTGAAACAAACAAACAAAACACAAAAACCAGAGCTGTCTTTTTTTGGTGACTGGATACTCTGGAACCAACAATGCATTTTATGATGTTAATAGTTCCAGTAGAATGGAAAACCGTTTGTCTCTGTTTGCATTATGCTTGTAAAGCAAAGGGAGGTAAAGATTTAACTTGGTTTTGAATAGCCAGATAAAGACCATTGCTGCCTCCTTAAAGTCTGACAAGGACTTTCCCCTCTGTGGGAAAGAGGGTGGGCATAGAATGGACTCTGTGCCTACATCCTCCAGCTGCTTCAGGTGCTGCCTGGGCTTATTGAGAGGTGATCATGCTCAGCTCCTCGGGGAGACCAACCAAGATATGAACTGAATTGGCTCATTGCAGCAAACCAAGGGCACAGCTGGGGAAGGCAGGCCATTGGCACAGCAGCTCTCTTTCTCTGGATCCCAGTGCTTCCAACTATGGGGCAGCCAGGGGCACAGTCCTCATTCTCGCTATCAGGCAGGACTAGGGCATCGCTCAGATCGAAGCAGCCCAAGCCTCCCTCCAGCAGTTGGTGCTTGCTCCAAAACACCCAGTCATCTCCTAAAAGCCTTCTGAGGTTAGCCAGTGAAGTCCTTGGCTAAAGAAATCAGTTCCCAGTGATCTGCTTCGAGTGCTGCTAGTGACTCATTATTTTTCACAGGGTATCTTGTTGTCATGGTTAGTCATCGAGTCCTAGGTAGGCCCAGAAGTCAGGGGTTAACAGTTCAGGGGCCAACTCCCATAGATCTCACTGAAGCCTCGGGAACAATCCCATGATGATGCATGTATGATTATTTCCTTTATGCACAGAGGGAAACCGAAGCTCAGAGAGGTTACTGAGTCATTCAAATCCACACTCCAGTAAGTGGTGGAATGAAATCTGAACCATGTTTGTCTGAATTCAAAGCACACACAACAAAAATTAGTCCTGCCAAGTGCGGTAGGAATTGGCCACGAGAATGGATCTAAGGTTAAAAAAAAAATGGAGTTGTGTTGTGCTCCGGAACTGCTGATGAAGGTGTAGACTAGGTGTTTATTGTTATTACTTTAAAAACAAATGTTCTAGAGCCTTTCTCAGCTGTTTACTGGAGGTAGCCTGAAACAGCCCATGAAACACAGCAGAACATAGACGTAATGGAGACACTATGGTGGGATGGAATTACATAATTTATACATAGATTAACTTTCTCCAATCAACAGTGAAAAAGACCAGCCAAGATGAGGGGACAGGAGTCTTCACCCATGAATCTTTGGCATGGACAGAACAGAGTGTTTGGCAGGAAATTGTTAGGGCAAGACTGTGCTACAAAAGACCTGATTTACAGACCAGCAACAGTCATCCAGTTACTCTTAAAACCATTTGGGTTAGGTCACGCCGAAGGGTCCTGCAGAAGGCAACAATGAGGTGCTTTGACATGCTTTGATAGTTCTGTTAAGACATAATATTTTTTTCAAAAAGTAAAACCATAACTCTCATTCAGATATAAAACTGAATCTATGGTAAGTATTTTGTTTAATTCACTAATGAGGAAGCTGGTAAGGATGTTATAACCAATTCAAAGGAGAAGAAAAAAACCCCACAAACTTATGTGGATAAAGCGATGTTGAAATGAATGGGCAAATGGCAGGGAAGTGGCTGGAACTTGTACAGGAAAGCACAGAGGCTGCCTTTCACGTTGCTGTTAGTTATCTACAATGCACACAGTTGTAAAATGCCTCAAGGGCAGTGGACGCTAGAATCAGTTAACCCAGGAAGGTTGTGTGGTTTGTGGGGAGTGCGTGGTTTTCTATTGAAGCACAAAATTTCCATGTCATTCCTATTGTTAAGAAGTGATAAAGGAAGTATTCAGCTGCAGAACTTTAAGATAACAGGTTAAGGTTCCTTCCAAGGAAAGGCTGTCTCTTTTGGTATTTGTCTCTTGAGTGAGGGCTTTGTGACAGAGGACTGGATTTCCTTGCTGGCTTCTCCATTTTTTAGCGCCATTAGCAGGATAATTATTTAAAATCTTTGTACCTCAGTTTCTCCACTCTAAAATAGGGACAGTACTTTTTTTTTACTTCATAGGGTTTAGGGGAAGAATAAATGAGAATAATCCATGAACGGTGCTTAGCACAGTGCCCAGAACAATACCTGTTGGCTCTTCTTATTTGTATTGATTATAGTCTTTCATCGAGCTTTTTATTTCTCCTACCCTTACATGTTCCTTCCCTTTCTCTTTTTCTGCTCATTTAACTGACTATTTATAACAAAGAATGGAACTATTTATAGTGTTTTTAAGAAAAAGTGTAGAGAGGGTCTATCCTTTCTGGTCTTGATTTTGAAAGAAACTGTATAAGTTGTTATGCATTCCTTTGTATTAAAAAATAAAAAGCCCACTCTCCAGGGGGAGGGTATAGCTCAGTGGTAGAGCACATGGTTAGCATGCATGAAGTCCTGGGTTCAATCCCCAGTACTGCTGTTAAAAAATAAATTAAATAATTTTTAAAAGCACTCTCCAAAAAAAAATTTTTTTGCTATCTTGTTTTTTGAGTGATTCCCATCACCCTGAATTTAAACTGAAAAAATGTGGCTCCTTTTCTCAGGTCAGTGGCAGAGAAAATGGACTCTAATATGAGAAAGGCCCTCAGAGAGGGGGTCCTTCCAGGAGAGCTGGGGACAGGACCCACCGCCTGGAGAGGTGACTCTCAGGAGTCAGGACTAGGAACTCACTGGTGAGTCTATCCCTGGTCTGAGTCCTCAGACCCCAGGGGTCATGTCCAAGGGCCGAGAGTCTGTGCCCTGGGGGCCAGTGTGTACCAGGCACCAGAGAAAATTGACCAAACAGCTCTTTCCAGAGTAGTTGGTGCAAACCTACCTTTGGGAAGTTTATTTTTTTCCCTTTGGGTAGGGTGGAGAGAGGATCTCTTGAACTACAAAAAGGAATTCCTGGATGTTTCCAGGTCAAGATACCTGCATGGATTTGACCCTGTTGTCAACAAAAGCCCATTAACAATTCCCATGAAGTAAAAATAGAATCTGAGTAATAAAATGAAATCTAATCTTTTTTTTTCTTTTCCATTGTACTTAGACTAGTTTCACTTCCTCATAGGGTGCCTCGTGCAGAGGCCTCACACGCAGTTCCTGATGTGAAACTGCTGCACCTGTCACCTGGGCTCGCGAGCCTCGTGCAGAAGCCCCGCGCACGACGCCGCAGTTCAAGCTGGCACGCGGGCCGTGTGCAGACGCTGCGCGGGGCGCTGCGGTCTGGCGCGGGGGGGGGGGGGGGGCTCGCACCTGCGCCTGTGCCGTGAGACCCGCGCCCCTCCTCGCGGTCGCCAGCCCTGTGAGGCGGCCCCGCTGCGGGCCTGCCGGGGGAGCGTGGACTCTAGACTGTGAACTCGCAGGTCTCCATTTCTCTAACCAAAGAAGAAAGGTTTCCTTGGCTTCTGAGCCAAACTCAGTCTCATTCTCTCGAGCGGCCCCGGGAAGGGAGACCCGTGTCGGGGCCCCGCTTTCAGTTCTCACGCCTTGAGGAAGTGCCAGATTGTTCAGGTGAGGCGCCCTCCCCTTTCCTTAGCAGCCTGCGTGTTGCAGGGGAGAAGGCACTGGAGCAAGCGCTGGCTCTGCATGAGCCGGGCTGGGGAAGGAGGGTTACCTCTAGGCAAAGTTCAGGGAAAGGAGAAGGGAAATCTTGCTGCGTCTAGGCTTCCTTTAAATTTATGGCCACTGGAGTGATACTGTGGAAAGTGCCATTTTTCACTCCACAATTCCACTCCTATCACCTAATCTGACTGTCAGGCTGAGCTGGGTTGGGGTAGGGGGTACTCTGGAGAGCGAACCATGCTTTCCATGCCTTAGGAAATGGCGACGATTAGATCTCAGAGGTCAGCCGGTGTGTAATTGGGATCTTGGGGCTGGGAGAACACAGTCAGATTTACACAGGGTTTCTTGCCTCTAGGGACTCTTTCTTTTTGCTATCATATCATCTCTGGAGCAAAACTGCTTGTTTTAACTCTTGGTAGAAAAGTAACTTCCCTTGTCCATTTTTCACATGCAGTGTATAAACGAGGAAGGAAATGGTAGACTGTTAGTACATGTTGCAGTAGCCACTTTGGGCCACACTTGGTGCCATGGAAAGTGACGTGGATTTGAGGGTAGAAGATCTGGGTTTGAGTCCACTTCTGCCTTGGGTAAGTTGTGATGTTTCTACAGTGGGGATAGTGAAACCTGTGATTCTGACCTCACAAGGTCATGAGAATGAAGGATAAGGATGGTAAATGGCCAAACATCCTTAAGCAATAAAAGGACCCATGTGAATTAGAGACTCCAGGCTGGGGTATCAAGGGGGTGAGTGTATTTGTGGGACATAAAGATGTTAGGTGATTTGGGGACCCAAGCCATTTTGCTTCCTGACCTCAGAGCAGGACATCCCTCATCATCACAGGGTCCTGGGGTGGCCATCAGCCACCAGCAGAGGGAAAGGTGTGGCTCCTAGCAGGTCGGGACTCTCCTAGAAGCGCAGAAGGAGTGCTGAGGTGCCCACCTTAAGTGGTTATGAGTGTTGGGGAGGAAGAAACTTTCCTCTATCCTCTGAGGTTCTTCTGGCTGGTCTAAGAAATAAATTGACATGAGACAGATGGAAAAGCAAGTGTTTGGTAAACAAAGGTTTACTGGGCCACACAGAGACAGTGGGACACAGAGTAGACTCTGATCTCCAGGCCCATCACAATTAGCCCATATTCTTTGCAGAGATCTCTGGTGACAGCACTGTTCTGGAAACTGGCCCTCTATATAAATTCTTTTAGGCAGTTATGGGGGATCAAAATTTCTTCCTGAGTCTTTTGGGCTTTGTTTTCAGCTCGAAATAATCTGCATACCCAAGAGACATTTTGGGGTGGCAAATTTTGCTCCCCTGCATGGACTTCGGCAAGGAAGCTAGTATGTGTACAGGCTACCTAGGAAAAATCATTCCTGCAGGCTTGGGAGGTTGGGGTCAAGGACAGCTGAGATCTGGTGGCCTGAGGGCTACTGCAGTGAGGAAATTCCTGAGGACCTCACCCTTACTCCCTGGCAGATAAAGCCTGGGATGTTCAATTATAAACAATGTAAGGAATTTTACAGTGAAGCTTATTTTAGGCATCTCTTTGATCCTTTTTGCTGGCCCCTCCTGTCTTCACTGCCCCCTCCTGTCTTCACTGCCCCCACCTTTGACTGAGTTCAGAGCCCTAGAACTGCCTTCAAAATCCTCCAATCCCCAGAGAAATCTCTGCTTGGGTCTGTTTTCTCCCTGAAGACCCACAAGGAGAGAGCTCTGGGTATACGGATGAGATCCTCCAAACAGTGTGAGCGGACAGAAAAGAGAAGATGTCAAAGGAATGAGCACTGAGAGTTGCAACATTTAGAAGTCAGGAGGATGCAGAGGGACCTTTCTGCTTTTGCCAAACAATTTCTTAAGAATAAATTCTTAGTGGTAACATTTCTGGCTAAAGGGTGGGAACCATACAGCTATAAATAAATGTATGAGTCAATTTCTGGGCAACTTCACCATCATTGGATATTAGCATTCAATTTTTTTGGGGGGGGGTTCTTTTTGAATATGTAAATTGTCATCTTCAGACTGCTTTCATTTACATTTCTTTGATTTCTAGTGAGAATGAACATTTCCCCACTGTTTGTCTCCTGTTTTTCACTTATGGGAATGGTCCTGTCTTTTACCTATGTATCTTTTGGAATCTTGACTTTTATTTAACATATTTGAATTAGCCAATTTTGATACATTTTAATTCTTTGTAATGTTTGATAGAAATATTTCCCCTCTTTAAAAAAATCTTTAGTAGTGTTTTTTGTTTGTTTGTTTGTTTGTTTTTTTATGGTGCAATCATTTAAATAGCCTCAAAGCTGAGAAAGTTAAAATTCCCCCAGAGCGGTGATCAACACTTTTTTTCCAATTTTCTGCAAGTTCTTCCATAATTAGATTTTATAGTCAAATCTTTAATCAACCAAAGCTTACTTTGGTAAATGCTTTATTTTTAATAACTTTTTCTATTATAAAATCAATAAATGTGTATTATTGAAAAATAAGAACATTGCAAAGAGGATCCATAACTCCACCATGCAGAGATAAGCACTGCTGACGTTCCCATACGGATTCCTCCAAACTATTTTCCTGTTTATGTGTTTATTTTTTAAAAAGCAACTGTAAACATACTGTACAAACTTTTTAATAGCTTGTCTTAACAACATATTAATGACATATTTCAGTGGCAATAGATTCTCTTTTAAAATATTGTTTGAAACAGCTGTGACATATTGCATTCTATAGATGTAGCGTTGTTGGCTTAATCCTCTATTGTTTTTTATTATCTCTCATGTGTCTAAGATACTGCTATTATTAACAATGCTGATATAAACATACTTGAGCATAAATCTTGATCCCCATTTCTGATCACTTCCTTTGCTTAAGTTTCTTAAAGTGGAATTGCTGAGGCAAAGGTTATAAATATATGTACATAACGTTTTTTGCCTTTTCACGTATACTGCTATGTTAAGTAAACGTATCATTTTAAGTCCTCATCAACAGTGAATGTGTGTGCTCACCCTCCCACCCTATCTTCCTTCTTGTTAATATTAACTATTAACATTTCTAAAATTTGATGCTCAATTGATAAGCCAAAATGGTATGTGTATATTTTAATTTTTTTTTTACTAGTGAGTTAAAGTTGAATTTATCATCACCTCCGTTTTTATTGGCTATTTTCTCTCTTTATGAATTACCTGAAAATGATGTTTATGTATTTTATATAGTAGTTTATATGTTTTTATATATTTTTAAAATTTGGATGCTCATTAAAATTTTTTAATAGTTTCAAACACAATATAATGAATATTTGTGAATAACACCTTGCTACCCAGATCCATCAGATCCTAATATTTTGCTGTATATGTTTCCTATTTTTGTTAAGAAATAGAATAATTGTGTACCTGTGTACCTGTTCTCATTTTGTTTTCTCCTCTTCAGAGGCAACTCCATTCTGACTTGGTGCCTAGGATTCTCATCTACGTTTGTATACGTTTGCAACATAGGTATGTGGCTATAAATATATAGCATTATTTTATAAGTTTACAAATTATTAGGCTTACTTGCAGCTTGTTTTTTCACTCAGTCTTATATTTTTGAGATTTATCTCTTGATAAAACTGCTCTAAATAGTCCCAATATATGGGTATATCACAAATTGTTTATCCTGTTGATGGATATTTGTCTGGTTTACTTTTTTTGTGTTTGGTTTTTACTTTTACAAACCATGTTACAATGGACTTGCATTTTCCACAAGTGAGCTTCTAGAGTTTACTCCTAGAAGTGAAATTGCTGGGTTGTGAGATATGTATCTCTTCGGTGTTGCTAGATACTAGAATAAATACTGGCAATTTATTCTCCAAAATAGTTACACTAATGAACACACCATCAACAAAATGTGAGTGCTTCTCTAATTTTTCCACATTATCACCAGCACGTGATAGTGTAAGATTATTTCATTCTCACCAGTTTGAAGGAAGTAAAATGGAATCTCGTTTTAATTTTCGTCTTTCTGATTACCGGTAAGGTTGAACATCTTTTTATATGTGCCATTGGTCATTCAGATTTTCTCTGCTGTACAATGCTTGTTCCTGTCTTTTGCCCATCTTTCTAGTAGTTCATTAGTGTTTTTCAGTAAAAAAAAGTCTTCTAGTTTGCATTGTCTTTTGACATTGCTTATGACTCTTTTGTTGAACACAATTAAAAATTTTCACATAGTCAGATTCATCAGTCTTTTCCTTCAGAAACATCCTGTAGGGGAGGTATAATTTTACTTTTATCCTGTTAGGAGTTTTTGGCAGGACCTGAGAATTAAACTGACACAAGACAGACTAACAAAAGAAAAGCAAATCAATTTATCTAAGTGTTACATGACAGGCGAGCCCTCACAAGGAAATAAAGACCTAAATAAATGGTGAAACTTAACATGCTTTTATACTGGGTTGAACAAAGAGAGGCCACTGTGGAAAAGTAACTATATTATGCAGAGAGACTAAAGGAAGATAAAAATTATTTTAACAAGGTCTGTTGGTACAGAATTCTCTCTGCTTTGATTCCCCATTGAAAATTGTTTCTTTTCTCCTGATACTGAGAGGGCATATTCCACATGGGAATTTTTATCTGCTGTGTTAGGGAGAAAAGGGGTGATTAGAATGCCCTTCAAGCATCTGCTGTTTTTCGAGTGCCCGTAACTCAAAACAATCCTTATACCAAGGTGGCATATTTTGGGATAGTGTATATGGCCACCCTCCAGTCCTTAGTGTCTTCATTTCTTCAATTTTTCTTTTAAATATCACCCCGCACCCCAAAAGCAATTCTTCTATGAAAGGTGTTCTGTGATTTGTAGCACTCTTTCACATTCCTAGAGTTTACCTTTTTGGGTCACCCTGTGCTCTTGTTATAGCTGTGTTCCGTGAGCTCAATTAAAAATGATTTTTCTGCCTCTGCTCATTGGGCCTGACGTGGTGAGTTGCCTGGTAAAAGTTAGCAGACAGATGATTTGTACAAGCTATCCCTGCCTTTCATGCCCTCAGTAGACAATGCTAATTGACCTGTATTAATTTCTTTATTCATATACCCATTATTCATTTATTCACTTATCTAACAACTATTTTTGGAAAAGCTGCTATGCGCCTGAGTCTGCTCCTAGTTTTTTCAGACCCGTTGTATTGGAATTGGCACGTGTGCATATTCACCATCCTAGGACTGTGTGTTTATGTGTGTGTACGTGTGATACTTTTCACAAATCTGAGGATGAGGATGATGTTTATCTCATAATGAATTGGGATCAGGTCTTGTTTCTCTGTGCTTTGAAACGGACTGTAACATGGAAAAATCTGTTTCTTGAAGTCATAGAAATATTATTCAGTAAATTTGTTTAATCGTATTTCTTTTGGTGGCTAAGGTATTTCTTTAGTAACTTTCTCAATTTCCTTCTCCATCATTTTCATGTCTTTAATATCTGATTTTGCTAATTTTATATTTTATATTGTCCATTTGGCTAAACATTTTGAATTGATTGTCATAAATTGTGCATGGCAGTCACTTATATTTTAAAATCATTTATAGCAATAGTTAAATAAATCACCAGTTTTATTTTTAATTTTGTTGATTTATACCTTTTATTTATTATATTTCCAGGGGTTTTAGTCTATCTTACACTCTTTTCAGAGAATGAGCATTTAAATATATTTATTATTTCTACCAATTTTCTGTTGCCTAGTTTATTTCTGTCCTTCATCTTCATTATTTTATTGTATTTTCTCTTGTGTTGACATCTTCCTTTTATAAGATTTTAAATCCAATGCTTAGTTCATTTACTTCTAACATAAAAGCACATCTGCACCTTTGCCTCTGAGCCTTGGTTTGTCCACACCCCTGATAGGCGGTATTTTCAGTTTTATAATATTTTAAAAATTATTTTCATGTTCTTAATTTTCTACTTGATCCTGTTGTTGAGAATTTTTGTTGCTGTTGTTAGAAGTTGTCACCCATTTATTTGTTGTTATTGTAAATTTTTATTTGTGTATAATTTTAAACTTGCAGAAATATTAAAAGGCTAGTGTAAAAACCTTCTGTACATTCTTTACCCGGATTCACCATTTTTTATATTTTGTTTGTTTCTGTTTCCCCCTGATTGCTGTATCACTCATTTGCTCTCCATATAGAATTTTTTTCTGAACCATTTGAGAATAAGTTACTGATGTACATACATACCTGAATACTTCAATGTATATTTCCTGAGATAGTCATTTTTTTCCTTATAAAAATCAGAAAATTTTAACCATTAAAAAAAAGGAAAATTCTGTATTGATAGATATGATTTTCTAATTCTATTGTCCATATTCAAATTGCCAGTTATCCCAATATTATATTTTATATATACACTATATAGTACAGTTATAGTATATATTATATGTAGTATAAATTATATATAATAAATAGAAATTCATATACTCTATATTTAAATAAATTTATATAGTCTATATTTAAATTTATAATTAATTTCTATTTAAATTTATATTTTATTTATAATATATATTATATGTATTGTGTGTGTATATATATATATATAGAGAGAGAGAAAATGAAAGTATTCTAGAATTTACAGTAATGAAGATGACAGTGGCAACAAGTGAAACAGGCTGCATGTTTGCAGCAACTACTACCTACCTATAGGATACTCAGTATATTATGTTTATTTTCTTCTTGTTCTATATTCTGAAGAAGTGTTCATATTTATTTTTATATTCATTATTGTTTTATTGTGCACTCACTATATTTTCAGAGTAGAAAAATAAAGCAAGATAAAAATCACCTAAAATTTCAAAGCATAGAGATAATCATTGTTAGCACTTAAATGCATATTTTCTAGACTTGTGCTTTCAATCAGCAGAAAGTCTGGATTTTTTTCCTGGTTAAACAAAGTATGAGAATATTAAAAATATGATGTCATATTGTGTGATCTGTGGTTTTAGCCTTCAAGTCTTCATATCATATTATTTTACATACTTTATAGGTAATATTCATAACAACTTTTCAAAGTAGAGCACGTTTTTAGATGCAAAGCCCAAGGTTCAGAGAGGTTCAATAAACTGCCTAGGCCACACAGCAGTAAGAGATGAAGTTATAGTCCAAATAATGAACTGTCTGCCTCCAAAGCTATAGATTAGAACACTATTTTGCCCAAGCCTCCTTTCATTGTTTTTACTTATATCATTAACACTTAGTTTTATTGCATTTTGGTGAGAAAATATATCTGTATAATTTGTATATAGACATATTTATTTATCTTGATTTATTTTTGGAGCCTTATTTGAGAGTCAGTATATATGCACCACTGCCCCATACACTGAAAAAAACATATAGTCTATGTTGTTATTGAGTTCAGTATGTCTACTGGTTCTAACATATTAATTTTATAATATTCATAACCTCCATGTTATTTTTCAGATGTGTATCTATTTTTGTCAGATCTTCAATGTCTTCTAAATGTTTGTCTGTTAATTTTCTTTAATTTGTAAGATTGTCTAAATTTTGTCTTAGTCTGATAGTGAATTAACACCTCCCATTACAATAGTTTTTTATTTATTCTGTTTCTCTTTGCATTTATAATTTTGGTAATCCATGTCTTCACTGTGGGTTTAATATTTTTCACTGTAATCAGGAGCCTCCTAGCATCCTCCTTCCACTTTTTTGGCTTCAAAATCTACTTATAGGACTTTATTTTCTTTTTGTTGTGTGAGTTTCCTTGATAAGACTTTTTTTATTTTTAGCATTCTGCATCTTTTTGTTATGGATACCTATCTTTAAGCAACAAACATGTTGTTGGGTCTTCTAATTTAATCCAGTGTGGGAATTTGGTTTTCAAGAAATGAATGGCCTAGTTATATGGAGTCCACTGGGATGCAGATGATGGTACTGCTGTGAGGTGGGTTCTCAGCTATGAACTGAGGACTTTCTGCTACTTACTTAATGATTCTGTGACGAGGCCCAGGTACCTTAACTGTAAAATCGTGTTAATAAGAGTACCAACTTCACAGAGTTGTTATGAAGAGTAAATGAGGTCAAGAACACTCAGGAATAGAAGTATATTAAAGCATATTAAATTATTATATGTAGAATGTAATTGTACATATATGTACAATTATGTACATAAATGTAATTATCTGCTTTTATAGACATCATGCCTGGAAATAGCATTCAAAACAAGTTTCTTGGCAACAGCACATAAAGCAAGTTCTTAAGACAAAGATCTATGCCCAAAATGCGAGTAATCAGTTCCATCCTTTTCTCTAACCACGTCTCAGATTTCTCTCTCACATAATGCAAATGACTTACAATAAAATGGCTGAGAGGCAGTGGTCCAACGCCCCTTACATGTTCCCAGGTTTCAGTTCAACTCGTCCGTCTCTGCTTCTGGCTGCACTGTGGAGTTTCACAACTTGACTTAAATTCAGCCCTGTCAGGAATCACTGCCTTGCTTTCCACTTAGTTAAGTAAGTGTTTAGGCTGCACAGATAAGTTGTTTGCGCCCGTAACAGGTATTGGATCGGAGGCTTAGTTGGCCTGGCTCTTCTCATCAGGCCTGGAAAAACTGAAACTAAGAAAAACAAACCGAAGCAATGCTGGGTTTTCTACTTCCTGGATCATGTAACTTGCTCATCCAATGAAAGCCATCTGGTGGGCATCCAGGCACAAGGACTGCTCCTCAGCCTGCGGTTCTCCTTCTAGCTGCCTTCCAGCCCCTGCCCAGCTGGGACCTCTGCATCTGTTACAGCTGCTAGGAACTGCAATCTAATTCTCACTCACGCCTGCTCCTAAGGACCAAAGAGGGACAGAGAGGAAAGCTAAGAAAGTCTGAGGTTTAAACTAGACCCCGTTTTTTACTTTCCAAGATGGTCTTGGTATTTCTGGATCCAGGTAACCTTAAATCAGACAATGCTATATTACCAAACCAAGGAATAATTATCCTGGACTATTATAATCTGATAAACTCCAGGATAACATGATTTGTTTTTAGTTGCAGGAGCTTCAAATCTCTCATGGCTTCTGTTCGATCAGTCAGAGGGAGATACGAGTCCATTTCCTACCTAATACAACAGAGCAGTTTTCTTAAACTTCCCTGATAATAATAATCTCATCTCTTTTTAAACATGTTTCCAAGGCCCTCTCCGGAGATTCTGATTCAGTGTGTCTTGGATGGGGCCTCAGATTTGTGTTCTTAATGTGAGAAGAGCTTGGGAAGTATCAGAGTAGACTGAGGGAATAGTCTGTTTTTAGAATCAGCTCTGAGCTGAAATCCTGAGTCTTTCACATACCGGTTATATGGCCTAGCACAAAATGACTTAACCTTCCTTAACCTCACCTTAAAACAAGTGGAGATAAAAACATCTACCTCAGAGGGTTGTTTAGAGTATTAAAAGGACTAAAAACCCTTTATAGCATCCACTTTTCTGGGTGCTGCTAAATCATTTCTACTTGGGTTAATTTGAAGATTATCTGTGAGTTTACTTAGCACGACATAATAATTTTTGGTGTTTTTTTTTTTTAAACTTATCTTTTCCATTTATTCAGCAGATACTTGTAAAGCTTTTACTGTGTGCAAGAAACTGGGGTTCAGAACCCACTAAGCACCTCCCTGATGGTATGGTGTGTAAACACAGCCCACCCTACTCTTTACGAGACTGCCCAAATTTCTTGTGTGAGTGACTTCCCGTGGCAGTCTCCTAATTATTCAGGGGCTTTGTAAATTTAGGATGTCATGGCCTTATCCCTCCATTGTACTAGAAATTCAGTTTTCTTGAAACCAATCATATATATATATATTTTTTTTCCATGTAGTTGAGACAATTTTCCCCCAGCTTTACCGAGATATTATTGATATATATAACACGTGTAAGTTTAAGGTGTACAATGTGATGATTAGATTTATGTACACATGGTAAAATGATTACCACAATAAGATTAGTTGACATCCCTATTCCTTGACATAATTACATTTTTTGTGTGTGTCTGGTGATAACATTTGAGATCTACTTTCTTAAAAACTATCAAGTATATAACACAGTATTGTTAATTATAGTCACCACGCTGTGCATTAGGTCGACAGACCTCATTCATTCTTTCACTGGGACTTTGTACCCTTTGACCAACATCTAAAAATATGGGATGTTTCATGAATTTGCGTATCATTCTTGAGCAGGTGCCAGGCTAATCTTCTCTGTATCATTCCAGTTTTAGTAATACAGGCTGCCAAACCAAGCACCATGTACATATACTTTTTTCTTCAACAGAAAATATATGCTTAAATTATTCCATTTGACTTTTACACAGTATGTGTTCTAGGTGCTTTGCATTATGCAGTTTTCCCTTGCTGGCCAAAAGAGCATTTTTCCTTTTTTCCTCCCGTGCTAATAGCAAAAAAATCAAGTGGATTTCTGAGGGATATGCTTTTACTTTCTTTATATTTAGTCCTGCTTCAGAAAAATTTAAGACACCTTAAAAAGATACAAATAATGCAAGATGTTAAAAAGAAGATGTAGGTAGGGGAGGTAAGGATGGGAAGAATAAGGTGAATTAGTGATTAAGGTTATACATCAAATACATGTTGTACTGTCCTTTTCACTTCCCAGTCATGGGCTAGGTATTTGCCCTGAGCTCTCAAGCAGTCACTGTAAACTCTCTGCAGATAAAAGATGAAGGGGATGATCCTCACGCCAATTACTAGGATGATCGTCTTGGTAAGCCTTGCACACTGTTTTAACTTTCCCACTAGCCCAAGACTTTGTGTCCTAATCAACATTAGGGTCATGAAGGACCTACAGAAGGGTCATGAAGTTCCACAGAAAGCTATGTGCTCTCCAGTATTCCAGCCAAATACCAAATGGACCGGGGAATAAGGAAGCCTCCTGCTGAGTTGATGACAGCGAGGAGGACGAGCTGGGCTGAGGACCAGCCAGTCCCCTGGTCCAGAAGCCATAACCATGGCAACAGCAGTGATGGCAGCGCTACTTCTGCCAGCAGTGACGCCCTTAAGAAGCACCAGGAAAGAGAGGAGCCTGTCATCCTTTTGGGCTAGGCTCTGGGTGGGTGAAGTTTGTATACTCTTTATGCAGAATCACTGGGGAAAAAATAAACAGCCTCTTTTCACGTTAACCTTGCAAACCCAAATCTACAAAGTAAAGGCAAAATGTCCAGACACACAGCCCGGCTGAGGCCAGGTATGAGTTTCTTGTATAGGAAGCCTGTAGCCTGCCTCAGATTGGCCTTTTTTCCTCTTTACTTTCTAGTAACAGTGCCGCTCAGAACTTTCAACAAGAAAAGCCCAGAGGAGGATAGTTGCTTTTGAAGCCACCCCTCTTGTCTGCCTCATTCATTTCAAACAGAGGTTCTTCTCAAAGAGATGAAGGCCTGTGTACAAACAACAATGCCCACTGCATTCTCTTGCCATCAGCTGTGATGTGGTGGCTTTTGATTCTGCACAGAAGCTGCCTTGTTTCAGAAACTGATTGATGGTTCTTCTGAATGAAGGAGGCAGCAAGAACAAACGGGCAGGGCTCCTGGTAAGGCAAGGGCTTCTAGAGATGGGCTTGAAAGCGCTTGAAATAAAAGGTAAACACAAGCCTCCATGAAAGTAAAGCTTTCCGAAAGGCACTGAGCTGTTCCTGGTTGACAATTTGCAGGTCTTAAGGATTTTCCCGTGTTTGTGCAAACACACATAAGCTCCTTGGAGACATCTGAGTTGGGACTTCAGATTTTTTTGGTGGAGGGAAAAATAGAATTAAATCCAAATAGAAGTCGTAAAACAGAGTAAACTAATTGAAATAAAAAAAAATAGGCGACCTGCATCAGATGTAAGGCAGTGAAACAGAAAGCGATGCATCGAAAGAACTGTTAATAAGGCATCTCTGCAGAGGAGAGGGCATGTGATTTCTCTTTAGAAAGAGTGGAAAGGCCTGCAAAGGCTCGTTACTGACACCGTGGGCAGTGTTAGGACCTACTCTGTGTGAGCTTTGAGGGACAGGCTTCCTCCTTCCATAAACCTTTGTCTTTACCTCTAACAGATAGATACAAACTGGTTAAAAGTAGACATGAGAAATCTAGCCACATTAAATACTTTTATTGTTAAGAAACTCTGTCAAACTCCCTGTTGGTCAGCATTCTTCATGAGTCGGTGTCAGGGGCACAGTGCTGGCTGAGGAGCAGGTGGGGGTGGTGAAGGGGTGGTGAGGGTTGGGGGGAGTGGGGGAGGTTAAATGGAGCAGGAATCCTTGTCCTGGCCAGTGGTTCTTACACACCATGTTCTCATTAAAAAAAAAAAAAAATCCCCTAGCTAGAAGTTATTCCACTGTATAACTAAATCAGGGTTAGCATCTGTTTCACAGAAAAAATTTAATCAAACCAGCCAGTCCTGTTTGCTCACCCAGCAGCCATTCTGTCCTTCAGTTTTTTGCTCTCAGAGTCCCAGTTTTGATTGGGAGTCCTCCTGCCCTTATGGTGATTCAGGGAAGGGTGACCCTATCCTGAACTCCAAGAATAAATCCTGATTTTGTTTCTTTAATGGTGACTAAAGTAGGCAGAATTTTGGGATGGCTCTCATGCTCTTCACCCTCTGGTGTTACTCCTGTGGTCATGGTAAAAGGCAGAGTCTGGGTGGGCTCAATCTACTGCAGGAGCCCTTTGAAAGCACAGAATTTTCTTCAGCTGCTGGTAGAAGGAAAAGTTGGAGAGACTGGAAGTACGAGAAGGATTCAGTGCACTGTTGCTGGTGTTGAGGATGGAGGGGGCCAGGTGTGAGGATGGAGAGCCACCTTTGGAGTTAAGAGTGATCCCTTGCCGCCAGCTGACAAGGCCATGGAGACAGTTCTACAGCCGCAAGGAACTGAATTATGCCAACAATCTGAATGCATTAGAAGCAAATTCTTCCCCAGAACTCCAGATGAGAGCTCAGCCCAGGCAACACCTTGATTTTAGCCTTGTAAGTCCCTAAGCAGAGAACTCACTCAAGACTTCCCAGACTTCTGACCTATAGAGCTGTTAAAAAATGAATAGGTATTGTCTTAAGCTGCTAAGCCCATGATTATTTATAATGCAGCAATAGAAAACTAATAAAGCAACCTATAGGTAGTGTTAAGAAATTCATATTTCTGCTCGGGAGGAATTAGTTTTCAGCTCTGACCCTGACCAGGAATCAGCAAGTGACCTGTGGCAGAGACTGGTGATTAGCTATGCAATTAGCCACTCCCAACTTTTTTAGCCACTCCCCCTATGAAAGTCACAAATACCAGAATCTTGCTTTCCCCCTACTCCCATTGCTGGGTGGTCATGTGACCTGGATCTGCCTTTGGATAACAGTCCTGTGAGAACATGAGAATAGAGCTGTGGCAGCCATTTTGTAACCATGAGGTGAGAAGACTAAAGATGGTTAAGTGGACACTAAGAAAGATCTTGGTTCTTTCAATTTAATTTTATTTTTCTTTTGTGACTATTTTGAGCCAACTCTGGAATTCCTTGCTTTCATATCTCTTGTTATATAAGACAATTCTCTTTATTGATTAAGTCACTCTTAGTTAAGTTTTCTGTTGCTTGAAGCTGAGCATGTCCTAACATACTCTTCCTACCTTAAAAAGTATGGTAGGCAGACTGCAGAGACATCTGAGGTAGAGTGAGTGTGGAAGTTGAAGACCAGGCTTTTGGCGTAGTAGAAAGGGGTTCATAGGTGTCCAGGGGCATAAAGGGCAATTTTCCTTTTCTTTCCTTATTCCCTGAGGTTTTTTCCCAATGCAGAAAACTTTATGTGGCACTAGTCTTACAGAGTTGGACCATTCTCTAATCTTGATGAACCTCAGTTTACTCGTCTTCAAAATGAGGATAACAACACCTACGTCACTGAGTTTTATGAGGATCAGATTTGATTGTGTATGTGAACTTGCTTTGGAAACTTTACAGGGAAAGTCTGGTATGATGTTAAAGCCCCGCTTGGTGCCTGGCACATATTAAGAGTGCTCAGTAAATATTTGTTGGGTGGATGTACTGTGTCTGTTTATTCACACCAGGTTATTTGCATTGCTCTGTGAATTTGGAGGTCAGACTGCTGTCTAACTAATTGCTTCACGTAGCATCTATTCTAGACAAAACTTACAGGAGGGTTTTATTAAATGTTTTCTTCTTGGCAGTGATGTATTAGGTACTGCAGCCTGGACGGAGAATCCAGCTTTTGTTCTCTATGTATTTTCCACTAAATATGCTGTGATGAGGTGTCTGTTATGATCAGGGACACTGTCAGTTATTCCTCTCCCACCCCGACTTTCTCTGTGATTCAGGGTGTGAAGACATCTGCTGGCTTTAACCTATCACTGTTGTGTGAGATGCTTTGGCTCCAATCAACAGGGCTGTGTCCAAGGCAGGCTGGCCCCCTGTGAACTCCCAGGCTGCTGAATCAATCATCCGCCAGGTGACAGGTGGTGCCTTTAAGACATTGTGGAGCAAAAGGAGACAGTCACACCTGGCCCTTTAAAAGCTTTCCTATGCCAGACAAACCAGGAAATGATCTGTTTCCTTCAGGCTTGCCCCCTGTAGCATCATCCACTTTCCCAGGTCCTCATAGATAGTTCACATTTCTTGCATCCACTTGTGGATCTCACTGACCCTGGCCTTGCCTTGTTACTGTGCTCCGTGCTACACTGGACATGAAACACGCAGAAGCACTATTGAGGGCAGACAGGCTGGCATCTGAGAAAAACCTATTTCAGATTGGTCCCCAAAAGGAATTGTGTTAGAGTAAGGCAGGAGAGAAGATCCGGTGCTCGGGAGCTAACAAGCATCAGATCAGAGAGGTTGGAGACACCAAGGTGTGAAAGACTTAATGAGTAACAGAGAAGTTGAACAAAACACTTAGGTACCAAGATGTAGATGGTGTAGCACTGATGAAATAGGATGGGAGGCGGTGTGGGGGTTAGTGACCAGATTATGCAGCCGAGATGAGGAGAGGCAAAGAAGAACACGTTGATCCTGAGGAGCAAAACCATGGGCTGGAAGCAGTGGGGTTGAGAAGAAAGAATGGGCACCAGAGTCAGAGGATGACCGTTCTGTCTCTTACTCTTCCTGGGACCCAGGAACCCCTTGTCCCTCGTCTCCTCATCTGTCAAGGGAGAGCCCGGCACTTCTGGCCTCACAGGGTTATTGTGCATTGCTGATTATCTAAAGTGAACATAGTGTAGACAATACTATAGAAACGTGGTGTACGTCGCGTTCTCCTTGGCATCTTCAGTTTATTTCTGGGCGTTTGACGTAAAGCACGGGCCAGGTGTTTCTTAGGTTCTTCATTGTCACTTCTAAAGCTGCCTCCTCTCCTCCCCTGAGGCCATGATGAGAGTGATGGGCATGACCTTGTGGGGGACAATCCTTAGACAACAGGAGTGATGGTGACAGCTCCTTAGAGGAGGGGGCACAAGGCATCCCCCACCCCAACGGGTGCTCAGAAATTTAGTTGTGAAAAGTACTCAGCTTCTGAAGAGCTGGATTAAAGACAGATTGTCTTAATTTACAGTCACAGGTCATTGTTGAGGCGGGGGATGAGCAGTGAGGAAAATTGGCTTGAAAATAGGTCAGCATCTCCTGCATTCTCAGAGTTGGGAGGAACCCTGGAAGGTGCCTAGTGAGTGGGCACTTGGGAGTCTGATGGAACCTGCTGGTTCAGGGGCTTCTACTGGACGCCTGTGTTCTCCTCGCCGGCCCTCTGAGACGTGCTGCACATACACCCTTTGCCACGTGGCCGTCTGTCAAATGTTTGTCTCTCTCCCTCTTTAAAAGTGACATTTCTGAATCTCTTGAGTCACTCTCTTTTAGACATATTCAAGTTTCTGGGATTTAATTTTTAAATCGTTTTGAGATAACCATAGATTCATGGGCAATTGTGAGAAGTAACACAGGGATCTCATGTGCCCTTTACCCAGTCTCCCCTGGTGCCCTGCAGCTGGTAGGTACTTGTTGAACAAGTGAACTGACTTCCACACACATGAAATTGCCTCATTTGGGCAGCGCTGTGCTGGGTACTGTAGGGTAACGAGGAGGAACCATGCTCCTCACAGGAGATGTCCCTGCCCCATGTCACTTACAGTGCCCGCCTCTGGGCGTGCCCTGGTTCACCAGCTCTTCTTTCGGGCCTTCCTCTCTGCGGTGCCCAGGCCCCGTGTGCGTCAGCCCCAGTGGGACGGGTTGGAACTTCTCCGTCACAAGCCTGTTCCAGAGGGGAGCCAGAGTGCATGAGCCACCCCGACCCCCATCCCCTACCCAGACACGCATGCCGTTTCCTAAAGGAAAGCCATTTTTGTGACTGTCAGAGTTGGACTAGAACTGTCAAAGTATTCAAAACCACCTTTAGTCACAGTTCTATTCATCCAGTGCTGTTGTAAAAATATCATTTACCTTTTGATCAAAATTGAAAATAACAACAAAGGGAACCTGAGAACTAGGTGAGGCTGGGCGAGAGTCAGCACTGGCCCAGAGATGGAAGCAAAGTATTTCAATACTGTGGACATGTGGGCACGCTTCCTGCCCCCACCCCAGCCCCACGCCCCTCCTCGTCCCTGCTGCACAGAATGCAGGAGGGTTTCTCCCATGGCCGCTGTGCACAGTCCCACGTGAGCCCGGATGGCTGCCTTTATGATGGCTCTGTGATGCCTCATTACCCATATTCTGTACTAGTATGTGCATCCCATGTTAAATTAATGGTGTTGACTGTGCTGGGGCACTGGATTGGCTAGTTGCTCTCTTTCTGAGCAGTTACTCAAGCTTGCCATCTGGCGAACCCAATAACCAGGTGGTGACCCTAAATAACCTCACTTTGACGGGGTAGAGGGACCCCAGTTGGTTCTGCTCTTGCCATCTGCAGCCTCCTTCTTTTGGATCGAGATGTCCAGAGAACCAGTCACGCTATTTCTTAATGGAGTAGCTATTTGTTATCAGAAACCCTCCCACTTCACTTGTGCGGAACTTGGCTCTCCCGCATCTTCACCAGTTTAGAATACTTGCAGGAACCAGGAGTCATGCCAGAAAAAGGCTTTGTGCAGCTGAGATGGCAAGGAAGCCCGGGGACTAACGTTCATAGGCCTCCCTCATGAGAAAGCTTCCTTGAGCCGTCACTCCTTTTTTTTTTTAATTGAAGTGTAGTTGGTTTACAATGTTGTGTTAGTTTCTGGTGTACAGCATAGTGATTCATTTATACATTTATATATTCTTTTTCAGATTCTTTTTCCTTGTAAGCTATTGCAAGGTATTGAATATAGTTCCCTGTGCTATACAGTGGGTCCTTGTTGTTAATCTATTTTATGTATATAGTAGTTAATATCTGCAAACCCTGAACTCCCAGTTTATCCCTCCACCTCTCTTTCCCCCTCTAGTAACCTTAAGTTTGTTTTCTATGTTTGTGAGTCTGTTTCTGTTTTGTAAATAATTTCACTTAACTCATTTTTTTTAGATTCCACATATAAGTGACATCATATGGTATTTTTCTTTCTCTTTCTGACTGACTTCACTTAGTATGATAATCTCCAGGTCCCTCCATGTTGCTTCAAATAGCATTATTTCATTCTTTTTTATGGCTGAGTAGTATTCCATTACATATATGTCTGTCTGTCTGTCTGTCTATCTATCTATCTATATGTATATGTGTGTGTATACACACACCCCCATCTTTATCCAGTCATCTGTCTATGGACATTTAGGTTGCTTCCATGTCTTGGCTATTGTAAATAGTGCTGCTGTGAACATTGGGGTGCATGTATCTTTTCGAATTAGAGTTCCCTCTGGGTATGTGCCCAGGAGTGGGATTGCTGATCATAGGCTGAGTCTATTTTCAGTTTTTAAAGGAATCTCCATACTATTTCCTGTAATGGCTACGTCAAACTGCATTCCCATCAACAATGTAGGAGGGTTTCCTTATCTCCACACCGTCTCCAGCATTTATTGTTTGTGGACTTTTTAATGGTCGTCATTCTGACTGGTGTGAGGTGAGACCTCTTTGTAGTTTTGATTTGCATTCTTCTGATAATTAGCAATATTGAGCACTTTTTTCATGTGCCTTTTGGCCATTTGTATGTCTTCAGTGGAGAAATATTTGTTTAGGTCTTCTGCCCATTTTTGATTTGGTTGTTTATTTTTTTGTTAGTGAAGTGTATGAGCTGTTTGTGTATTCTGAAAATTAAGCCCTTGCCATTTGCATTGTTTACAAATATTTTCTCCCATTCTATGGGTTGTCTTTTCCTTTTGTTTATAACTTACTTTGCTGTGCAAAAGCTCGTAAGTTTAATTAAGAGTCTTCGTTCTTATTTATACTCAGTGATACCATGGAGTTCATCTGATTTCCAAGCTTTCAGTATATTGGAAGCTGCAGAGCAGAGGGCAGGGGAGGGTGTGTAACAGACACATACTTTGACAAATAGTGAGGAATTTCTGAAGGTACTAAAAGTTTTAAAAGCAGATCCAAGAACTTAAAACATAGCAAACCAGGGTTGTTTGGTGAGGGTCAAGGTGTGCCACAGCTCTAGTATATTACCTGAGAACACCACCGCACAGTACAGCAGTAGAGTCTAGAATAATAAACCTGTGTCACCAGCACTGCTCATTATAGACACTATTTTGGGGGCAGGGGCCCATGTCATACACTGTAGAGATGTCCTCTCTAAGTGCTTGATGTAAGAAGGTTGGACACACAGGGAATTACATACTCAGCTCTTTGAGAAGAATAAAGTATCCATGAGTAAAGTGAATTGAAATATTACATAAGGTTTTTTAAAAGACCAATATTTTCATTATCACAAAATAAGGTAGTTCCCCTAAGAAAATTTAGAAAAATACATGAGCAAAGAGAAGGGAATAAAATATTGCTATAACCCTTCCAAGATACAACCAGTGTTATTTTGTGTGCTCTCGTGTTCTCTCTTCACATCTATTTATGTGTTTATATCCATTCACCCTGTCATCTGCCTGCCTGTCTGTAACTAGTTGGAGTTAATACATAGGAAATTGAATCACACGACTCTGTAACTTGTATTTACCCATCTCCGCCGCCGCCCTCACCACGACTTAAATGCACAGGTAAGAAGCTTTTCATGTTAGTGAGTGAACGTCTTCAGCATCACTTCAATGGCTGCATTGTATTCCATGCTATGATAGCCATCCAAGGGGTTATGGTAATTCGTGATTATTTATAAAATCATATATTGCACAGCAATATCTGGGAAATTAGAAAAAAAAAAAAAGCTGTGATGATCATGAGCAAGTAGGGCACAGAGACTTCCTTGCTGACCACCACCAGCCACTGCCACTGCTGCGGCAGCAGAATTGAGAGCATCAAAGCTGACCCTTTTTGTCTGCATGAGCCATGCTGGCTGCCTGCCAGTTGTCGGATACTTAGAACCCTGAGTCTGTTAGGATGCTTTTGGTGGCAACAGAAAACTCAAAGTAGCTGAGTGATAAGAATTATTATTTCACATTGTACAAATCCTGTAGATAAGGCTGGTCCAGGGCTTGTTAATGCAGTGACTCAAAGGCATCACCAAAGATTAGTGTTTTTCCCCATCTTTTTTTCTGTCCTCAGAGGGTCCCAAAATTGTGGCAGCTATTCCAGGCACCATATGAAGACACAATATGCAGAGGCAGACAGTCTCTTCCTTGTGTATCTTTTAAAAAATTAGTTTTAATTGTGATAAAATACACACGACATAAAATGTACCATCTTGACTGTTTTCAGGTGTGCAGTTAAGTAGTGTTAAGTTCGTTCACATCCCCTTGTAACCATCCTTCTAGTCTCTTACCCTATGAATGACTACTCTATGCGTTTGTATAAGGGGAGTTGTACAGTATATGTCTTCTTGTGACTAGCTGATTTCACTTACTGTAATGCCCTCAAGATTCATCCGTGTTGTAGCACGAGTCAGAATTTCCTTCCTTTTTAAGACTGAATAATATTCCCTTGTATGTATATACCGCATTTTGTTTATCCACTCATCAGTTTATCTGTTCACCAGCTGAGTGGACACTTGGGCTGCTTCCACCTTTTAGCCATTGTGAATAATACTGCTGTGAACATAGGTGTACAAAAACCTCTTCAAGACTCTGCTTGCAGTTCTTTTGGGTATGTACCCAGAAGTGGAATTACTGGATCATACGGTAATTCTACTTTTTTTTTTTTTTGAAGAACTGCCAAACTGTTTTCCATGGTGATTGTACCATTTTACATTCCAACCAACAGTGCGAAATTGTTTCAGTTTTTCTCTGCATTCCTCACCCCTCCCTTTTTGTTGGGATAGTAGCCATCCTAATGGGGATGAGATAGTCCTTGTGTTTCTTTTTAAGACTGAGGCAACATTTGCTCTCACTTTTCCTGTCTCACTGGTTAGAACTAGGTTCACACGCCTATTTTAAACCAGTCACTGGTAAGAAAAATGGAACCGTGATTCATTTTCATAGACCAAGCAGCACATTCCGTGGGGCTGGGAGCAGGTGCGCCCCCTCTGAAGCACGGCTGCACTGAGTACGTAGACTGCAGGTTCTGTGAGGAAGGAGGAAGCCGGCATGAGTGAAGGTCACCTCTGACTTCCCTTGACTTCATCCCAGTTTAGGGGAGCCCCTGTGATCCCATGCATGTAAATGTTGCCCCAGCTTAATAAAAAGAGTGCTTCAAAATAAGATCAATTTGAATACCCTGAGAAAGGGTTTTTCATGTAAATATAAAACACATACAACAAAAATGCCCTCACACAGAATTGCCTCCTTACATGATGAAGTAAAAGAAAAGAAGTGTTGCCCACTCACAAAGGAAACCTTAACCCTCTCATCATCTTTCCTCCCAAGGTAGTCTCCTCTACCCCCTCCACCTCCTGGACTTCAAACAGGATTGAAATGACATGGTACCAAATGCCAACTGCTTGCTCCTTAAGTTTTCAACGCTAATGTGCGTACACATGCCTGGAGCTACTAAAATACTGATCCCTGTTCACTCGATCTGAGGTGGGGCCTGGGAGTTTGCATTTTTAATCAGTTTCCAGGTGGTGCTGATGCAGCTGGAGGTGATGAGACCCCCACTGAATAGCGGGGACAGTGCACCTCAGAATCCACCAGAGTGTGTGATTTGGTAGGTCAGGGCCGAAGTCCAAGAATTTGCATTTCTAACCAGTTCGTCCTAAGCGGCGCTGATGCTGCCGGTCCAGGGGGCACGCTGCTTTCCCCTGACCTGGAGGATAGTCACTGGGGCTGGTGACCCGTTCTGCACCTACAGGCCAGCTTGGTCCTGTGGAAGCTCAGCAAGTTGCTCAACCTCTGAATCTCAGTTTCTTTCATCTGTAAATCAGGGTTGAGAACACCTACTTGAGAAGACTTTTGCGAGGTACTGCGCATGCGCTATATAATGTCTGTGGTCATTACTTGCCCTTCCTTTCAACTAAGTAGGATTGGAACGTGCACATTTTCTGCTTTTCAGAAAATCTTTTGGGAAGCAAGTTATTCTCCCCAGGCGTGTTCAGAGAAGCTCTCTTCTTTCACTGGTGCCCTGGAACGCAAAACTGCCCTAGATCTACTTTTTTCCACCATGCTATTGATTCCTCATTAAGCGTGGGGATGCTGGGTACTGCCAGCCTTTAACCTGGAAGCCCAGGACGTCCTTATAAATAAAGAATGCAGCAAAACCTAATGAGAGCTGCAGCATCTCAGGCTGCGGCAGCAAGACTCGTCTCCCTCGGCTTCCTAGGAGGGCCCGCTCTCTGAAAGCTCGGTCCGTTCTGGCTAGCACGGTCAGAAAGAGCGGCTCCCAGCATCCCAGGCAGCACTCAGTGTGAGTGCTTTCATCATATGCAAGGCTGAAGAAAGGCAGCAAGCAAGCAGACCCCTGCAGACAGGCTTTTTACCTGCCTGTGCCTTCAGGCTGGGGACGGCTCAGAGGCTGGAGGATGTTTCAGGCAGAGCAGCCAGCAAAGACTGGCAACAAGAGGTAGTAAGGTGGTGGGCGCTACCAGCTGAGGCCCCGTGTGGCCAGAATGCGAGTGCGCTATCAGGTGGGGTCCCTGACAGGGCCAGGTTACCCAGGGACTTGTGTGGCTTGCTGGGACGTTCCTACAGATGAACTGAGGGAGGGAGGCTATGTTAGGGCAATCTTGACTACAGGTAATAGAAACCAACATGCCTTAGTTAAGGATTCAGGCTGTTTCACAGAGCCCGAGGGCAGGTTGCAGCATCCTTTAGGAAGGCGCTGAAGCAAAGAGGCAACCAGGCTCATTCTCTCCTCACTGACGTCTCATCCCCAGTATGAGCTTCCTCTGCTTCTACAATCCACATGGGTGATCAAAAATGTTTACTCCATAGCACTCAAGCTGACATGCTGACAGGTTTTGGATTTAACCATCTCAAGAGATACTGACTTTTTCTTAGTCCCAATTTCAGATGTCTGGCAAAGAGGCTCTGATTGGCCATCATGGGTCAGGTGCTCAGCACTTGTCCAGTTAAATGCTGCCATGATGGGGAGCAGAGACACATTGCCCAAAACAGCTGTTGGGGCCCTTGGTTGTGAATCGCGGGTGGGCAGTGAAGGGTTTCTTTATGAACCAGGTAGACTCTCTAAATGGACTACCTCAGAGGAAGGGCAGAGCAAACTCTAAGGTCCCTTCCCCTCTGAGGTGCTCTGACTGGACTTCTGTGTGCAGTACCTTTTCTTTCCCAGTTGGCAGTGGAGGGAAAGGCAAACACAGGATCTATGTTTCTAGGTTGGAGCTGAGAATATGGGGGTCTGCCTCCTGGGGCACAGGTGTATGACAGTGTTGGGCTCTGCAGAGTGACACAGTCCTTATGGAGCAGATCAACCTGCTTACCCTCTCTTTGGAAGCTGAGAGTATAAATGGCAGCAAACTACCAAACAGTTCTTCCACAGAACGTGAAGATATGCTTTCCTAAAAGCATGGTTTTTAAATATCAAACAGCAAATTAACGAAAGTCAAAATATAAGAAACGTCACCCACTCATGATCTCACTCAGTTCTCTTTGTTCCCTCTTTCCTCCTAGCTTCTGTACACATGCACACAGAATCTTGCATAGCTTTAGAGAGTGTAAACACCACTTTGCATTTCATATTATGTAATGAGTAATTTCCATGCTGCCTTGTCATCTTCTTAACTATCTTTGTCAGTATGCCATCCCTCAAATTAAGTATGTTATACTTTGCTTAGCACATAATTAAGGTCTGATTTAAAATTTGAGACTGTGAAGCTGAAAGGAGTCTTAGGAAATCACTGAGGCCAAAAAAAAAAATCCTGGAGAGGAGAGTGAGTTCCCCAAGGTCACAGAGCTGGTTAATTCCAGACTCGAGGCTAGGTTTCATTCATTTTTCCAAACGTGTGCTTATAATTACCCACTTGCTATCAGGCAGCAATACATGAGTTTCATCTTATTTTAGATCCCTTTTCGCCACCTTGCATGACCTAATTAACATGTGTTAGAAAGGAGCCATTTCTTATTTTTCTTAACAGGGAAAGGAGTGCTTTTTCAACTCACTGTCAGGAGAATAGAGACTGTGGAGCTGAAATGAGTAACAGCAATTTTAAATTGGACTGGTTTCGTGACTGGTAGATAAGTCAGCATGCAAAGACATTTATGTTTCCCAGGTTTGGCTTGCTTTCTCAACGCCCTTTGCAAACTCCACAGGGATTTTAAGCTTTAAGTCTGGTTATAAGCTTATGCAAGCTGTTAGTCACCTTTTTAGATGAAAAGCACCACAGGATTATGCTTGAAAATGTTCCGTGCTTCACTACAGATTCCTTTGGAGTAATTCAGCTATAGTATGATTTTGAGGGAGAACTGATTGAACAGATACATTTCAAAACACATTTGCATTTGAAAATGAGAGTTTATCAGCTAAAAGAACTATTCTTGAAAGGTAACACATGCAGGGCAAATTTAGAACAAGCAGAACAATTTAGACATGATAGCTATGAATTGCCCAAAAGCTTAAAATACTGGGGGCGCTTGATCACGCAGAATCCTGGGCATGGATTGAGTCATGAATATCTGGTGCTGTACTTTGAAAAAGACATTGGAACAGAAAATCTTGTCACTGCTGTATCTCCACAGATCATTCCAAAACATTCTAGGCATGCATCAACATAATTGTAAACACACATTTGATCAGATACAAAGCAGTGGAGAAGCCTAAGCTTTTGGTACAGAGAAGCCGGTGGGCTCTGGAGTCAGACTACTTGGGTTGACATCTTGGTTCTTCCACTTACCCATATGTCATCTTGGCTGGGTCTCAGTTTGCGCATCTGCAAAATGGGGAGAATATTCTATAATTTATAGAATTGTTGTGTTGAACTGATTGTGTTAAATCATGTGACATCACACCTTTCAAACTTGAGTGTGAACATAAATCACCTGGAATCATGTTAAGATGTAGTAGGGACAGAAGAACTCAAATATTGTATGATCTCATTTATATGTGTAGTCTGGAAAAGCCGAACTCATAGAAGCAGAGAGTAGACAGTGGTTGTCAGGTGCTGGAGAGTGGGGGAGATGGGGAGATGTTGGGCAAATGGTACAAACTTGCATTTATAAGAGGAATAATTACGGGAAGCTAGTATATAACATAGTGACTATACTTAAAAATTCTCTACTGTATACTTGAAAATTGCTAAGAGAGTAAATCTTAAATATTCTCATTACAATAACAACAACAAAATGGTAATTATGGGAGGTGAAGTGTGTGTTAACTAACCTTACTGTGTAAACATATATATGTATATGTTAAACAAATATACGTGCACCAAATCATCACATTGTACGCTTTAAACTTACACAAAATTGTATGTCCATTATATGTCAATAAAGCTGGAAAGAAAAAAAGATGCAGTGGGCTAGGGTGTGGACTGCTCTCTGGATTTCTAACAAGCTCTGGTGATGCCTGCACTGCTGGTCCCTGGGCCATGCTTGGAGCAGTGAGGACGCACAGTGCATGTTCCATGAGCAGCATTCAGCAGTGCTAGTCATTACCCTTCAGGTGGATTTCTCCTCTTTCTTTCCTACCACAGTACCGTTGCTCCCGCACACCCAGTCCTTCCATTTCTTTCTCTCTGTTCTTGAAAAGTCTTCCAGACCTTTGTTCCAGCTACTCCTGCTGAGTTCTTATGATTGACTGCACATGCATTTATGGTGTGTGTGTGTGGTGGTGGAGATGCTGAAATGGTCACACTCAGGTTTGGAAAAAGCAGTTCCATCCTGATCATACCTTACACCGTGACTTACACTTGCCAGTTAAAGAAAATTCTGTCTTTCTTGGGTCAAAAGGCTCTTTGAGCAATTAGTTGATTTTAAGTTCAGACTTACTAGCAGAGAGGGTGTCCCCTCCCTTCCCCACTCCCCAGTGCCTCTGAGCAAGGGAAGCTTCTCATCCTCGCATCCTGTGGGGAGAGGCTCCTGGTCTGAGCTTTGTGCTTCTCTGTCGCTTCCCCTGCCCTCTGGACTCCTTTCAGCCCCGGTCTCTGTCCTCGTGCATCTGCTGCTGACACATGGTGACACGGTGGTGTAACTTGGCTCTGCTGTTCTGGCATTTTCAGGGGTTGTTGGTCCCCTCTTGTTGACTCGACCCCATCTCAGACCTCACTGGCCTAATAGATCCCTGAGCACCAGCTACATCCTCCATCTTGGTCACTTGCTCTCTCCACACTCCCTTTGCTCCCAGCTCTGTGTCCTTCTTTGTCCTGTGCCAGATGCAGGTGGGAACTTCAGACTCCTCCACACTTCATGTGAGCAGAGACGCTCAGGGGCACTGGGTCCAGACCTCTCTCTTCCTGTACATCCCACATGGTCCTCTCTGCCTGCTGTGGCTGCACCATAGTGGCATGGGTGCTGGGTGAGGTGCCTTCCCTGGAACTCCAAACAGGAAGTGCGCTGGATCCGCTCTGGGTCCTGCTTTTCCTTCTTTCCCCTCAGAGTTGCTCTCTGTCCTCACTCCCTGCCCTGAGCTAAGGCTCAGAGGGAGAGGGTTCGCAGGCAGCTGCTTCTTCCCAGGTTTATCCTTTCCAGGATTCTCCACTTCCTCCCAGGAAGGGTTCTGCTTTCCCTTCTGTCTGTTGGGAATTGCTCTGCATCATGTCTTTCTTATTCCTCCTCCTTATAAACTCTGATCTAGGCAGGCCCATCCTACTGCCCCTTCTGTGAGGCAATAAACCTCATGCCCTCACCACCTCAATGCAAAAGAAATATGGGAATGGAAATGTTTTGCTTATTGAGAAGGGAAATTAGATTTAAAATATTTAAAAAGATATTATCCTTATTATGTTATGTATGTTATAGCTGCTGTGTGTACATTGGGAATGAAAAGTGAGCCTCCTTTGCTTCTTTCCTTTGTCCTTAGCAGACATTACGAATCTATCACGTTACACAGTCTTAGAAGACTTCTTCCCACAGTGTTCCAGGCAGCCGGGGACAGTTAACAAGAGCTGGTCTTGGAGACAGAAACACTCTCCTATCATTAGTACAGAATCAAGCGTGAGGAAGGCAAGGAAAATAAGCAAGATCTAAACCTCACATCCGCACAGGCGATGTAAGTCTAAAAGCTGGGAACTGTAGGATTGGAAACCACTTTAAAGTATGAAATCAGTACCCCACAAAATGATCACTTATCCTCTTCTTGCATAACCTTTACGACAAGGAACTCACTACCCCTTGACAGTGAACTGCCTTTTTAGACTATTCTAAGTAGTAGAAAGACATTCAGTGTGTTGTACTGAAACCTGCTCATTTCAGCTGGCTCCTGCACATGAAAGATGTTAAATGCCCGTCCATACCGTTGGCCCTTCAGCTATTTGAAGGCAGCCACCATGGCCCCCATTAGTGTCTCTTTTCTAGGTTCAGCCTGCCCTGTTCTTTTCATTGTTGCAGCCTCCAGCCTCCTCACCAGCTTGGTGACCCTCCTGGATTCTGCCCTATTTGATGAGCCATTAAAAGCCAGGAAGGTGACTGATGGAGAATTCCCCTATCTTCCCCACCCCCACCCCACTTTTTCTTTGAAAATTGGACATACAAGTTGCATATAAAGGTGCTGATTGCTGGAGATTTGTAAGGGTTGCTGTTCCCTGCAGCCTGCTGCTGTGTGCTCAGAAACTCCAGCTTGTCCTGGTACTTATGCCCCTTTTCTACCCCTCTCCACATATCACACACACACACACACACACACACACACACACACACACACACACACACACACACACACACACCTTTCTGGGCGGCATCAGTTCCCAGCTGGCTACTCAGAGCAGAAGCTTGTACATGCTTATTTTACTGTTTGCTTGTCTAAGCTACAGGCTTAATAAGATGGCTGCAGGAGAAAATGTTTTCAGCTCAAACGGAGCCATTGAATTAAAATCACTTCGTTTTGAGAGATCTGTGAAAGTAACCTGTTGAAAAGAGCAGGGAAGGTCCTCAGAGGGGCTTGCTAATGCCTCCTCAGTTTTGCCCCCAGATGATTTGGTGCTGCTTGTTAGGGCAGGAATCCTGGGGTTAAAAAGAGTGACTATAATAACAGCCAACACGAACATGATTGAGCATTTTCTGTGTGCCTGGCTGGCCATGTTCTGCCTGCTTTATGTTAATGAACTTATTTAATATTCACAAGTTTGACCTCTTGTCCAAGGTCGTGATCTACTAAGTGGTGGAACCGGTCTGAGCCCACACACTCTGGCTCCAGATCCCACGCGGTAATCACTGTGTGATCGTGTGCGTTAATGGTATCGCCTCCAGTAACACCCAGCGCATGTCAACAGACATAAGTAAGCGCATTTACCAAACTGTGAAACAAAGCTTCCCAAACTGTGTGGTTCATGTCTCCATGTCTCAGTTCCTTCATCTGTAAAAATGTGCTAATATAAATTAGTGGTGCTATTTATATAAATATAAATGGTGCTAAAGGCAAATTTTTTTTCCTACTCACCTTCCCCCAAAACACATAATTTCAATTGTTTTAAAAACAAGGCCACATCATTCATTCAGATTTGATCATGGGTTCTATTCTACTAAGATCTCCGTGGTCTCGAGTGCTTCTTTAGGGTTTTGGATGATGGCCCCCTTGCATACATCACACTCATGTGGCTTCTCCTTCTGGAATTTATCCTCCCTGTCCACTCAAGCTCACCTAGATTTGCAAGTTTCAACCTGGCTCATCTCCTGCATGAATCCCCTGACCACCCCATTCAACTTTGAGGTCTCCTTTGTCTTAAAGTGAGCACAAGCCAGTTGTATTCCATCAACAGACATTTTTGAGCATTTATTATGTGCCTAGAATGATTCTAGATCAGGATTTCTCAGCCACAGCACTATTGACATTTTGGAGGGTGTGATGATTAATTTTAAATGTCAACTTGACTGAGCCATTGGGTTCCCAGATATTTGGTCAAACATTATTCTGGGTGTTTCTGCGAGGGTGTTTTTGAATGGGATTAATATTTAATTGAACTTTGAGTAAAGCAAATTGCCCTCCCTGATGTTGGGTGGGCCTCATTCAACCAGTTGAAGGCCTGAATAGCACAAAAGGCTCACTCTTCCCCAAGTAAGAGAGATTCATCCTGAATGATGGCCTTTGAGCTGGAACATCAGCTCTGCAGGGTTTGGACTGGCTAGCCTCTGTAATACAGAGTGTAAACCAACTCCTTATAATAAGTGTCTCCCTCTGTACATGTATATAATTATTTTAATATAATATTATAAAAGAATAATAAAGTATAAATAAATATGTTATACATTTATAATTCCTGTTTCTCTGGAGAATACTAACTCAGGCAGGGTAACTCTTGGCTGAAGGGCTGACCTATGCATTGAATGTTTACCAGCACCCTGGCCTCTACCCACCTGATGCCAATTATTACCCACCACAGCTCAGTTATGATAACCAAACTGTGTCCAGAAACTTCCAAATGTTCCTAGGGGTGCAGAATTGCCCTGGTTGAGAACCACTCTACTAGCTTCTGCTTCTGCTGGTATTTCTGTGGCTGAGGACCTCATGGTCTATCTAGGAGTCAGCACTAACAGTCAGGAATCATCAACATGGAACAATTAACTACTAACTTGTGAAACATTTTGCAATCTAATTTTTAGCTAAACTTGTGTGCTTCTTTCTTGGGGGAGGAGTAGAGAGAAATGGAAGCAACCTTTACAGAAAAAGTAGAAAACTTCCTTCATTGGAGAAGGGGAATCATCTTAAGAAGTTATTACTTTTCAAGTATTGAAAGATTCATTAATGAGAGAAAAATCACCCATATGCATCAGCTCTACTGACTGACTCTAGTGGGTAAGAAATCTGTGCAATTCCACTTACAAATTCCACTTGAGCCCTGATAGTTTTGAGGGATTAAGTGATTCTTCAAATGAATCCATAACCCGTTTTTGGCCCTGGACACATTTAATAACAGAATTCTGGGAGAGTAAGATTAAGAGACACAATCCTTCAGTCCTTCCCCAAACAGTTTTATTACTGAAATGATTCATGCACTGGGAGTCACTGAAATTGATCATTCGTAATTTATATTCTTTGCAGACAGAGCTTTTGAGGTTCCTTTTCTTAGTAGTTCAATGTCAGTTGTCTGATGAACGATGCCAGTTGTTCAATGAAAATTTGGTTCAGTTCTCTAAGAAATTTACCATCCTGAAAACATTGTGAAGCCTGCAAGGGGTTGAGGAGTGACTCTGGGCTGGTTTTAGCAAGCTGTGCATGGCTGAATACATAAAGCATTAAAACTAATCTGAAACACAATGTGACAATCAATAGCAGTACAGTATGTGCTGAACAGTAAGGTTTAATATTAGCTTAGCCTTGCAGCAAGAGGCAGGGTACCAGTCAAGCTGGGGAGGAAAGAGCCAGGATGGAAGCCTTTCAGCTGAATTTAAGAGCAGCCTCTTTCTGAACTGTTTGCTGCTGGAGATGGCCTGAGCGCTTGGGGCAGAATTCAGTGCGGGGCTCCAGCACCTCTGTTCTCCTCCACCGTTGTCGTTTGTGAAGTGGAGCTGATGTAAACAGAGTTGATTTCTGCCTAACCAAGTGTCAGAGCTGTTGGACTCGAGGGGAGGTGGGGGTCATGTGCTTTAATCCCTCACATTGTAGGTGAGGAATTGCAGATCCAGAGTGGTGTTATGATAATTATAATAATAGTAAAATTAACTTATATGGAATGTTAATTGTCTTCCAGACACCCAGCTAAGCGCCCTATGGACATCTCGTTTTATCTCTGTGAGACAGACACTCTCATGATCCCATTGTTACAGGTGAGGAAACTTGAGTCAGAAAGGATTTAATCTTTGCTTCCAAATCACACTGAAAGTTAGAAGCTGACAGTACTCAAATCTGGGACTCCGCCCTTCAGCAGCCTGATGCGTTTTTCACTCTGCTGCTGAATTTTCTCATCTGTAAAGTCTCTTTCACTCCTTTGCTTCCTTCTCGTCTCCCTCCCTCCCACACAGGGCACTGAGCACTTAGACTGGACCAGGCACTGCCCTAGACTCTGGGAAAGCAGCTTCCTACAGCCAGTGGGTAGAGGACTAGTCCAGGAGAGATGAATGTAGGAGTTAACGTTTCTTAGTCTAGTCTTTCTCAAAAGCAGTGTGTGAAGAAGAGGGCCTGGACCCAGAGGCCTTGGGTAGGTGTTGGTGACCAGAAGGCCTGCCTGAGCAGGGCAAAGGGCCAGCTGATGGTGGATGGCCATGACTGGGGTGGGCCTTGTCCAGTGATTTCTCCTCAGATGACCAAGAGCCCTGGATGTGGGCAGCTGAAATGACCTTAGCCTGTGCAGAAATGAATTTAGTTACATTGGGCACTACACTTGGCCTTTGTTGAATTTAAAAAGGGATGAAATATCACAGATTCCAAACCACTTGGGAATAGCCCGCTTGGGAATTAAGACAGTAGCTTTCTTAATGATAGAGCTGGAAAGCCAAGATAGATTTTACTATTTCCTCCTGCAATGAGATCCTGGAGTGGGGAGAGTTTGGTCTCCAGGGCAGACCCTCATTGCATGGAGGAGGCAGTAAAGACTGGGAATGTGAAACAAACACTTGTTGTCTGCAGAAAATCAAGGCTTCTTACTGTCAAAAATTACAGAGGATCTGAGGCTTTACCCTACTTGCAAGCTAACAAGCTAGCCTGCAGCTGTTTCATGGGTGCTGGCAAGAAGATAGGAGACTCCTGGATCAGAGACAAAGGATTTTATTCCTCATAGCAAATGCAGTAGCCAGGGCGTCAGCATGATGTTCACACCAGTTGCCCCCCAGGTCCCATGGGGACAGCGCAAGTGTTTCCAGATTGACCCTGAACACGCAGGGGACTGTTGCAGGAGAGGAAGTCAGAGCTTGGTGTCTCACCACTTTTATAGCAAGTGGAGGCAAGGCTGCTCTCTGCCCAGGGAGAGTCATTACCTCCTTTCTCAAGGTTTCTCTCTGCCAGTGCAAATCTGAATAATGGTCTGAGTGAAGAGCAGTCAGACTCTTGAATTCATGGCTTACACAGGCAGAATATTTAGAGATATTCAGGGACCATCGCAGACTGCCGCTTCCAACACCAATCAAATCAGGTCCCCCTTCCCATGGAAGGAGAAGGAGAAGGGGATGAGGAGAATAGAGAAGTGTTATTCCAACACTTCTCCCTCCTGGGGATAGAACAGCAGTCCCCTTGTAGGGCCACTTCCCAGCTTTTGCTAACTTAACCCACTGGGATTGACAAGCAAGTCAACAGGCTTGTGGCTGCCCCTCTTTGGAGAGGAGAACAAAAGTTTATCAGATAATCCTGCTCCACATCTGCTAGAATATGCCCAAACCAGTATTGTTCTTTCATATTATCCTTCTTGGACAAGTTGTGGGCAATTCATAATGGCTGGGCACCTAGTTATTCAATCAAACACTAGTCTAGGTGTTGCTGCAGAGATGTTTTGTAGATATGGTGAACATCTACAACCAGTTGACCTATAAATAGAGGAGATGGCCCTGATAATGTGGGTGGGCCTCATCCAATCAGTTGAAAGGCCTTAAGAGCAAAACTGAGATTTCCCTGGGAAAGAAGAAATTCTCTCTCAAAATTGCAACATTAGCTCTTGCCTAAGAGTTTCAACCTGCTGGTCTTCCCTTCTTGCCAGACCCCACAGTTGTGTGATAAGATTCCTTGAAATATATCCTATTGGTTCTGTTTCTCTGGAGAACCCTGACTGATATGCCTGCATAGCACATAGAGGTCAGAAAAGACAGTAATTAAATAAACCCATAGCTTTGCTGCATTCATGCTCACTACACAGCCTTGTCATTGCTTATTCATGGTCTCAGGACTCTGACACCCTCAACCCAGACCTCAACAGAGAACACAGACTTCAACACCCTCAACACAGAACGCAGACCTCAATAGTCCAGCCACAACAAGATAACAAGTTGTCATTTTTGCTGCACTGTCCATATTTTCCAAACCAAAATATCAGAGCACAAGTTCTGATAGGTAAAAATGTACTTATAGGGAAAATGGGTGAGAATATTTGAAACCAGGTCTGTACCAAAAAATCTGGGACATATAGTTGCTGTATTTAGGTATCATTCAGGTTTACTTCACCCCAATCCGTTCCCCTGATCCGCATAAACTTTAAATACACCTCACAATGCCCAACTTCTTGAAACTGCAAGATTGAAGGTCTCCAAAATTACTCGACAAATATCCAATGAGTATGAGGCAGATCAGGCATCATCTTGGCATTTTGGATAAAAGGAAGAAGATACCATTTCTAGTCACTAATAGCTCACAGTCTGCTGGGACAGATGGGCAAGTAAGGAGGCGATTTCAAAGCAGGAACACTGGCATCCTGACAAAGCCAAGCCCCAGGGGCCGCCCAGGGCTGCACCAGCCCACCCCTGAGGTCCCCACAGGAATCTGGAGAGGACAGGAGGGGAACATCTCTCCTCCAGAAACCCCAACGTGTACTGAGTGCCAGGCTCTAGGCTAGGAGCTGGAGACGCCATAGTGAAAAATTTCCCTACTCTCTTGGAGCTTAGAGTTCACAGGGCAGAGAGCCTGCAGAGGCATAAGAAGATAATGCAGAGTGTTGAAAGCTACACAGCAAGAGTGCCTGCTGACCACATCTCCTCTTCTGACATTTTCTTTCTTTCTAATCTGACTCTCCGAAGTCACATTTAAATCACCTTCGTTGGATTTAGGTTATTCTTAAGTTTGTAAGCAACACATTTACCAACTATCTCTTGGGAAGGGTTATTTGTCATCATTATAAGGGTTATAAGCTCATCGTTGTATGTTGATCTGTACCAAATTCATTCACAGAGGATGACTTATCACTATAATTTTGGAGTGACTTATGTTCTGATCATACCTTGTGTAATAACTCAATCAACCAAACAGACTACAGTATTAAAACTTGAGTTATAATGAGAATGTTGAAATTATTTTAAGTAAATAATGTTTGTAGCAGATCTTTTAATGTCATCCTAATTTCTACTTTCATTATGTTTTTCAGCAAATATATTCCAAGTAGAGTAGAAATTAAGGAATCTGTCTGTCTATCCATCCACCCCGACATATTGTAAGTTACTGTGCTAGGCACTAGGAATATAGGGGTAGCTAAGAATAAACTTTTCAAACACTCCAGTCTCCTAAAAGGATAAATGTGGTTCAATCATGCAAATAATGAAAATAACTAAATTTGCAGAAGGTTGATTGGTACTTAATGCCTGGCTACAAAGGCAATAGCCCTCAGAGTTACAGCCAGTCTTGGAGAATATATTTTTTCTTTTTGACTGTAAATGCAGGGATGTGCCTCTACACCCTCATGTAGGAGCTGATAATCCCAAAATAACAGACATCCAAATATTATCTGTACTTTTGCCATGATCCATATACATTTCAGAAATAAAATTTATAAAAGACAACATAATTCAATTTATAAACATTAATTGAGTTTCTACCACACACAAGGACCTACAGTAGGTTCTATGGGGGACATAAGGCAAGATCTATGCCCTTGAAGAATCTGCAGTCAAGTGAGGGTGTTAATTATTGTCATGGATTTATGAGTTTACTTGCCAGGCAACGGTCTCCTTTTTCAACATAATAACTCCTTTATGATTTTTGTGATGCTTTTATCAGTAGTTTGTTGGCTACAATGTCTCTTTATTAACCCAAGTCCCAGTCAAGATATCTGTATTGCAGGAAATGAATGAAAGGCTAAAAAGGAGGGTGATAAGGAAGAGGGAGAGGAACAAACACTGACACCCATCGGGCACTTTATTGTCTAATAAATTCACAGAAGGATCCAGGAAATAGGGATCATTGCTCTTTCCCTCTTTTTAGCAGATAACAACATAAAAGCTCAGAAATGTTCAAACATTTCCCTGAATCCAGACGGCAAGTGGCAGAGCTGGCATTTTTAGGTCTGCTTAACACCAAAGCCCAAGCCTGGTCTGCTACAGTATACTTGCAACCTTCCAAAAATGCGTGTGTGTTTTCAGAAGCAAACAAGCAAATAAACAAGCAGGCAAGACATACCTTGAAAGCAGTGAGTTTTCTGGCCCTGGAGGTATTTACAATAAGCTGAATAACTGTTGGCAGAGCATTGTGTGGAGGATGGACAGAGTAGTATCAACACCCCTTTCAATGCTGGGATTCCACCTCTGAAAGCAGAGGTAGGGTTTGTACATATTCCCCTTTTCGTGGGATCCTCTTCCGCACATGCCCTACCATGAATGGAGAGAGTCATTGCAGCAGGTAATGGGAAAAACAAGCCATCTACAAGCCAGGCATTGGGGCCTCACCAAGAATTGAATCTGCTGGCATCTTAACCTTGGACTTTTCAGCCTTCAGAACTGTGAGAAATGAATTTCTATTATTGAAGTCACCCAGTTCATGGTATTTTGTTGCAGGAGCCCACGCTGACTGACAGACCCCTTGAGGCTATTGTTAAAACCTATTTTTAAGAGTTGGGCTGGAGATTCTATTTGGGGAAAACCTATTTGGGGAGAGAGGTTGTCATAAGATCCTTTGATTTTTACAGATTGAAAAAAAAGTGGATTCCTTGGGGATAGGGAGCAGAAAGCGAAGGTGGGAGAGTGGTGTGAACCTCTGCCATAGCAGGCTGGGCAGCTGGCGCCTCGGGACACAGGTGTGCAGGGCAGAAATCCCTGCGCCTTCTCACCGGCTGGACTGAGCTCTGCGGGAGTGTGGGCTCTTTCTCCAAGCACCAAGGACCACGTTCAGTAGTGTCACTAAATGGCAGTGAGCTGAAATGACAAGGTGGACTGATTGGACACCAGGGCTCAGCAAGGGGACTTGGAAATTAGATGTCCCAACTGTCTCTTTGAACTGTGTAAACCTGTGAAGTTTTTGCATTTTGTTTTTTGTTTGTCTTCTAAACTGTTTATAGGAAGGAGGAGACCCAGAAGGCAGGGCCAGAGTGGAATAAATTTGAGTAAAAAAAGTCATTGCTGAGATTTGCTGCAGGAAATAATGGGGCAGTCAGTTCCCTGGGCCAGCGAGGGACCCCTCTCTCCTGGACAGAGGGGACAGGCTGAGGCAGAGGGAGGCAGCCACGTCCAGCCACACCTTGGGTCTTTACAGTGGCTGGGCAGCCATAGTCTTTGCGGAAAACTCAGTGTCTTTATTATTCTTGGTCTTAGAACTCTCAGACTTGGCATCTCAAAAACAAAAGAAAATTCTAGATGGAAGCCTTATTTAAGTTCTGAAGAGGGGTTATACTTGGAGGAGCAGTGTTCAGATGTTTGGAGATTTAGGTCTTTGGCTATTTGGCACTTACAAAGAGCAGTAGCAGTAACAACAGGGAAATATAGATCTAAAGGTTTAATATTTACCATTTGGGTTTCACTGGGTTTACTCGGTTTTACAAAAACAGCAAAAACCCTGGCAGGCATGATGTGATTGAGTGACAGATCTTTGTGAGCAACCCGGGAAATTCCCCTTGAGTTTCAGGCGGCGGAATGAGAGAGGCTGGGAAGGACCAGTGGTGCATAAAGGTCCCGGGTATTTGTGTCCTGCATTCCTCTTTACTGAGGAACTAAGAGCAAATGCCACGGGGCAGGGCTGGGGAGTTTATCTTTTCCCTTATGATTTGTTAGTGACTCTCTTCCTCTGGGCCAGGCTCTGAGTTTCACTCATGCCTGACGGATGCTCATCAACCCTGGATCCTACGTCCTGACACCTAGAGGAACTGCCTCTGCTTTCCCAGAGCGCCCTTCACCTTCTCCCTGTGTTCAGCTTTCTTTTCTCCCTGGGCTCCAGGAATCACTTTCAGAGGCCTGGTGAATCTTGACCGGGTGCTCTGAAAGCCCCTTCACTTAGGGGAGCGTCTAGTCTTTACCAGCCAAAGAGCCGATGGCTGCTCAGTGAGATCCTGGTCAGCCTTGGGGAAGGAGGCTTGAGAGGCATCCTGTAGATTCTAAAGATAAGCATTTTCTTTCTGCCCTGGCCCTCCGCTTACCTTCACCAGGAACGTCAGCAGCTCTAATCCAAAGCCATTGCTTCCTCTCCATCTCTCTGCCTCCTTCCATGCCTCTCTCATTTCCCCCCCGAGTGACTGACAGTATCATAACTCATCTCCCTGCCTTCAGATTCTTACTGTTTCAATCCATTCTCTGCATCAGCTACCCAAGAAAGTCTTCTAAAGCACACATCTGTTCACGCCGTTCTCTTGCGTAAAGGCACTCACTGGTTCCCTATCACCTTCAGGACACTTTGTATATTCACCCCGACTTGGAAGGCCCAGCCCCTCTTTCCTTCCTGGAAAAGGATTCATCATTTATCACCTCCTCTGAGAAGCCATCCAGACCCCTTTGGGTGGAGTCAGCCCCTTGTCGCCACTTCCTTCTCTGAGCGCCGTCCATTGCCCAATAACGGGGAGCGCTAAAGAGCTGGTGAGCTCTTTTCATGTCCCAGTTGCTGTCCAAGCACCTACCACGCGTTGTCTCATTTTGTTGTCACAGGAACCTTGGAAAGTCTGCACTGTCCGTATCTTCATCTTAGTTGAGGAAGTGAGGCACAGTAACTTAAATGTGTGCAAGGTTATGTGGCTAGTTAGAGATGGAGGCAGGATTTGAACTTGAGTTGTCCAGTCTTGGGTCTCTGTTCTTAATCACCACACCGTTCTGTGCCTGTGTGTCTCTGTGAGAGCACTTATCACATGCTGCATTCTTTACTTACGTCTCTCCTTTCCATCAGACCGAGCACCTTGGGCAGAAATACTGTCTCATTCATCACTGAGACTAGCACACAGTTGATGCTTAATAAATGCTCGAGGATGGAAGGAGGAAAGGGAAGATATGTTGCTATGATTAAATGAAGAAGGACCTAGAAATAACCCTGCAAACAGTTCAGATTTTCTGGGGATGAGACCAGGCCTATGTTACTAGAGCTTTAAGGGAAGATCTTGTGCCATGAAAAAATCAGAATAGTTTTGCTGTAAGTGAAAAGCTAACGTTACGAGAAAGTTTGGACTAAGGTTGGATCAGAAAAAAAATTTATTTTAAAAATGAAACAACTGACCACAATCATTAGACATTTATTTTGTCCACAGTTCAGTAAATTCACTCAGACACAGTCTGGGTGGCTATGGGCTGGAATCCAAGCGAGAACATTCATGGGCAAACGGCTGCCACCAGGAAAGGGATCCCTGCTTGTTTGAGAAGCTGGTAAAACTGATGGATTCTTTCCCTAGAGAAATGCACACACCTGTTCTAGGAAATGGACTGTTATTTCCAAAGATTTCCTGTCCTCTGAGCACAGGAAACAGCTGAGGTGGGGCCGAGGCTCAGGCTTGGGCAGGGCACGTCCACCCTGCGGTGCGGCATTTCACCTGCTACGCCTCCCTCTCTGAACCTCTCCGCCCCGTGATTTGAATGTAGTTGGCTCCTCACCTCTGATGCCCCTTCCTGTCTGACTGGCACTGTGGGTAGAACAGGATCTGTTTGAGTCTAAAATTAGATTAAGAAAATATAAAGAGACAACTGCTACAAAATTGTGGAATATTTTTGCGGGGGGGAGGGGTCTGTTATGTGGGCAAAGGGTTGTTTATAATTCAATAGTTTCAAATTAATACTGTATTTGAGTTGAATTATTTAGCCAATGGACCGACGACTTATTGAGCACCTACTATGTGGGTAGATTATATAGAAAAAGAAGTTCATGCCTTTGTGTTTTTAAGCAAAGAGGGGAGACAGAGAGTAAGCATGATAAATAAGTCAAAACATGCTGTATGTTAGCTGGCACTAAATGCTAAAGAGGAAAATGAAGTGGGAGAGTGGGGAGGAGGAGGGGCAGGGAAGTCAGGGCTGTACTGAGAAGTACATTAGAGACCTGGAGGAGATGCAGGAGGGTGTATTTGTTTCCTGTTGCTGGTCTGACAAATTAACACAAGTTTAATAGCTTAAAACAACACCAATTTATTATCTTCTAGTTCTTGAAGTCAGAAGTCTGAAATTGGTCTCCCTGGGCTAAAATTAAGGCATTGGCTGGGCTCCATTCCTTCTGGAGATTTAAGAGGAGAGTCTGTTTCCTCCCTTTTCCAGTTTCCATAGGACACCCCCACACTTTGGCTTGTGACCTCCTTCCTGCATTTGCAAAGCCAGCATCACCAGGCCAAGACCTTCTCACACCATCTCTGATTTTTCTCCCTTTTGCCTCCTTCTTCTATTTACAAGGACCCTGCAGTGGCACTGGGCCCACCTAGATAATCCAGGATAACCTCGTCTCAAGATCAGCTGTTTTGCAACCCCTGTTAGTTTGCTGGGGCTGTCTTAACAGAGGACTGGGCAGCTTAAACAACAGAAATCACTTTTCTCACAGTTCTGGGGCCGAAAGTTCGAAGTCAAGGTATTGGCAGGGTTGGTTCCCTCTACTGCCTTCTCCTTAGTTCATAGACGGCTGTCTTCTCCCTGTGCTTTCACATGGTCTTCTCTTTGAGTGTGTCTGTGTTCTGATCTCTTCGTACAAAGACACCATTCATATTGGAACAGAGCCCACCTTTGATGACCTCATTTTACCTCTTTAAAGACGCTACCTCCAAACACAGTCACGTTCTGAGGCTCTGGGGGTTAAGGCTCCAACACAAGAGTTTTGGGGGACGCAGTTCAGCTCATAACACAAACTCCGTCTGTTGCCTTAGTTCCCCTTTGCCATGTACCCTAACATATCTGCAGGATTGGGGATTAGGACAGGACATCTTTGGGTGGGGCATGGGGGAGGGAGCATTATTCTGCTTAGCCAGAGGAGGCCACACTGACACCAGGGGAAGAGTCTTCCAGGCAGAGGAGCAGCTAGAGCCGAGGTCCAGAGGTGGCGGAGGCCGGAGCCGGTGAGAGAGGAGAGCCCACAGCTCCAAGGTCATCACAGTGGGGAGCCTGCAGTGCTGGCCCTGCAGAACTCTGTGAAGACTCTGGACTTCACTCTGAGGTTTTGGTGGAGGAGCAACATGACCTGACTGTTTGAACAGGATCTCCCCTGGCTGCTGAGTTGAGAATAGATTAGAGGGGCCAAGGTGGCAGGTAGGAGCTGACTGCAGTAATCCTGGAGAGAGAGGATGATGGCTTGGGCTCGGGTATAGCAGGGGAGGCCCTAAAATGTGGCTGGATCCTGAATGGCTTTCAAAGGTAAAGGCATTAGGATTTTCTCATGGGTTGATGTGAGTGGAATGGAAGAGTCAAGAATGACTGAGGGCTTTTTGGACTTGTGTGACCAGAAGAACAGAGCTGCTGTTTGTTGAGATGGGGACACTGTGGGAGATAAACAGCTCCACTTGGGACATGTGTGAGATGCCTAGTTGGACACCCAAATGTGAGAAGCTAGTTTTCTTTACGTATTTAAAGCCAGTCTTTAAATATTTAAATTTATACATTTAATGATTCTTGTGAGAAAATAAAAAAATAATTTCACTTATTCACTGATTTTCAGTTAACTCATGGGCACAGATTAAAATCAGTCCCATTTACAGACTTGGTTAATGGCATTCCCTTAGACATCTTCAACCACATTTATAAATTTAATATGTTTAATTTTAAAATACTTCAAATGCCTGGCAGAGTATACTTACAGTATTAATAAGCAAAACCCTCTTAAGCATTCAAATTACTCTTATATCCAATAAATGAATAATTATGGTAAATTAAGTTCTCTTAAACACGCCACACTCTATAAACTTAAAATTCTTATACTTTCCCACTAAAAATGAAAATAGATTCAGATTCTCTTAAACATGACAGACACTTTGAGGGTTGTTTTTAGTTGTCGAGCGGGGAAGTGATACTTGCTTTCCATGTGTAACTTGCAAGGATGTTGTGAAGAGAGCACAAGGCGTGGCACTTGGATGATGCAAACAAGCTGTGAAAAGTTAGGATGCAGTTTTCATTGCTGGAGAAAGCTAACCTCTGTCGAGGACACTCTGAGAAAGCTAACCTCTGTCGAGGACACTCTTGAACCGTGTCTTGAAAGATGAGGGTGAGTTTTCTTGTTTTTTTTTTTTCTTCCCCCTTCCACACATGAAAACTCACTCTGAAAAAGAGCAGATGATTTAGATGAGGTATAAATGACCAGTAGAAACGTCCTGTGCCTTCTCTTCCAGAGATATGATACTGACACCGTAACCGGGGACTCTCCTAGTTGGGAAGCCCGCCGGTCCTCGGCGGGGGAGGGTCTGGGGGCTTCTTGGGCCTGGAGGTGTTTTGTTTGGACAAGTGAATGAAATGATGTGTTTTGCTTGGACAAGGGAATGAAATCACAGCAAACAGGCAGCCGCCTGCTCTGCCAACCCTTGTGCCGGCCTTTCTCCCTTGGTCCATACATAAGGTAGAGAATAAGGGGGTTAGCAGGAGCAGCAGCAGTGAACACTGCACGTGTGCGGAGAGGGGCTGCAGGGTCTGGATGCTTGGCAAAGCCCCCAGGGCACTCACCTGTTTGCTCCTAAGAAGGAAGAGAGGGGCGCCCTCCAGGGTCCTGATAGGAACACTTGGGGAGCTTCCTCTGACAGTTTTGCTTCCTGGGAGAGGAGTGTCACCCTCCCCTCTGCAGTCTAAGCAGGGTGGTTCATCTTAAAGTGTCTGTTCCTGGTGTCTGCCAGGCAGTAGTTTCTACTGGGCCACTCAGCCAGCAGCTCCGGCTCCTGGAAGCATTGACACCCTCCTACTGTGTATGATGTGGTGAAAACCTCAACCCCCCGAGGCCATGAGGGTGAGGCAGGCCTGCAGGGTACACTGCCTCTTACCGGCCAGTTTGTTGACCTGGGCAGAGGTGCAGTGGACTCAGGTCTGGCTTCTGGAGGATGACTAGGCTCAGCTAACGTTCTCCTGGACAGAAGGGCCAGTGGGTCATGGATTTGGGGATGGTAATCCCTTGGCATGACTGAGTCTCCCTGCTTGAGGGTGTCCAGCTTTGATTTTGGCCCCTGGGACTGGTCTGCTGCCAAGTGGAGAGTCTTGCCTCTTCCCTTTCCCCTCCTTCCTTCCCCTTTTCTTGGAGTCTGGGGTGGTCGCACTGCCCCATGGGACATGCCACTGTGGCTGGGCTGCTTCTGACTCAGGGCACCTCTGCGCCAGCAGCCCTAGGGACTGCAGCTCATCAGGGCTCCAAGACCCTTCCCTCACCCTGTCTAACTTCCCTGCATCGCAGCAGGAGCACTAACCCCGAGTTACAAGTCAGGAGGCTGACAGCCACAGCTGTCAAGGAACGAGCTCCAGATTACACAGCAAATTCACTGTCCAGGTGTGAGGCCGGAGCTGGAATCAGGTCTTCTACATTCCTGAGGTTTTTTTCCCCTGTACCACCCTGTGCCTCTGCCAACTGGCCGTCCACAGTTACAGGTACAGGGATCTGCTAGGTGCCCAGCACAGAGCTGGACACTTGGGGAATGCAGAGGGAGGGATAGAAAAGGGCCCAGTTCACAGCAGTGTGAGGAAGTTTCTAGCAGCAGGTCTGGACCAGTGCTGAGAGGTCAGGGTGTCGGTGAGAGAGAGTGCACACACAGAAAAAGACAAGGGACAGACACAGGGGAGAGAGGGAGAGAGGGCCGGAGGAGCTTGTCTTGCCTTCCACGTGGTCACAGAGGGAGGGTTTGCCGCTGAGGCAGGCAGCAAGGTTGTGATGAGGCGGGACCCGGGCCGGTGCACAAAAGACAAGCAAGTCCTACGTCTGTTCGCGGCCTACCTGGGGAGACAGACCGGTGCGTAGTGTTAACAGTGAGTGTGGGAAGTCCTGCTATAGAGGAGACATGGGTGCTGTTGGGGCCCAGCGAGTGGCCCACCCACTTCAGGGAGCAGGAGGAAGATGGAAGTGGCAGGGCAGTGATGCTGCCCGGGGGCAGGCAGGCCTGGGGGAAGGACGCTGTGAGGGTCCTCGGGAGCTGGAAGGATGCCTGAGAGCAGCAGGGCTGGGACCGGGAAGCAGGGGCTGCAGAGACGTGTGTGGGATGTAGGAGCACTCGTCCTGGTTCTGTAATAAGTTCCCCTCAAGTTCTTTAAAAATGCAGAATTTTCTCCTCTCACTACCAAGATTCTGATTTTTAATAGGTAGGTGTGGGGTGGGCTCCCGGTGTCTGTATTTTAAATGCCTCTCAGGTTCACTCAGGCTCACTTACCAGCTGTTAGAAACCACTGGTTTAGTCAACGGCCGTACCACCCTGAACGCACCCGATCTCGGCTGATCTCGGAAGCTACGCAGGGTCCAGGGTTGGGCCTGGTTAGTACTTGGATCGGGTGCTGCAGGCTTTAAAAAACAAGAAAAAAGGAAAGAAACTGCTGGCTTAAACTAAATCTAATGATGGTCTTGTCTTTTATCGTCATTGACTTTCCTTCTGTTTGGGCATTTATAGAAGTTTTGCAATGAGGCTTGTTCCTGGTGGCTGGTCCCTCGGCTTTTTCACATCAAGAGATGCTGTTTTTTTTTTGAAGGGGACAAACCAGAACCAATACCGTTGTCCCTTTGAGGCTTGAGACAAGGGAAACAGGGCCCATTAGTCTGTTAACCACTGGAGGTGAATCCTAGGGGGAACACTCCGTAGCTTCAGATAGTAAAAATGCGTGGTGTTAGGGAGTAACTGTTAACATACGCTGTAAGATGTTTACGATTCCCCGGGGCCAAATAAGTAAACATTCTTCCAACTTAAGCTGCAGGAGATAGGCAGTTTCACAAAGAGGTGCTTTCTTCATTTATATAAGATGACTACGTGCAAAGGAGGGAGTCTCGGGTGCAGGTGCGGAAGCCTCTGCCTAAGACCTGTGAAGAGTGCTTGTGTCGGACACTGTGTCTGCTGGACAGGTGGCCAGAGTCGGAGACCGGGGAAAGGGAGCTTGGTGATGACCTGCTGCTGGGGCATCATCCAGTCCCTCTCGTGAGACAGGGAAAGGTCACTGTCAAAGCCTTACCTTCCTGAGGGCAGAGAGGAGAGAGACAGAGATGGTTCTTGGAGATAACCTTTAAGAGCACTGGCCATGCTGGGTATACCTAATTCTAGGAGATTAAACTAGATTAGACAGAGGCCTGTGCAGGATCAACTTGACTCAGAAATCAAGTGAGGCTGAGTGAGTGGGTGGAAAGGGGTACTGTTACAGGTTGGGTTATGTCCCCCCAGAAAAACATATATGGAAATTCTAACCCCCATTACCTCAGACTGTGACCTTATTTGGAAATAGAGTCTTTACAGAAGTAATCAAGTTAAAAGGAGGCCATTAGGGTGCTAGCTTAGCATTAGGATGCTAGGCCAAACTATCTAGCATCCTGAAAAAGGGGGTAATTTGGACACAGAGACAGCTGTGGGCCCTGGGTCATCTCGATGTGTGTGTGTGTGTGTGTGTGTGTGTGTGTGTGTTTGTGTGTGTGTGTGTGTGTGTGTGTGTGCGTTGTAGGGGCTGCCACGAGGTGGCCTAGGGCTTAGGACTTAATGCAGATGTGTAGATCTGGGTGGACCTGAACTTTGGGGAAGACGTTGGGTAAGAGTTTGCCTGTGTCTCAAGAAGGCTGCTCCATGGCTGGCAGGTCAGCAGAGGAGTGGGCACTTTTGAGCTTCCAAACGAGCAGCCACTCCCTTTGCAATTTCCCGTGTGAGGCTAATGTGATACAGATGGTCAAGAAATACATTTTGGGGGCCATTTTAAAGGCATGTTCCATGGCATCCTCTTCAGAGCCACACTGGACAGGCGAGTTTCCTTTTCCAACTCCTATCTGGATGGAAGGAATCCTTCTGCCTAAATCTGAAGGTTTTTCCCACGTAATCTCTAATCTGCAGATAGAGGAGCAATTCTCAGCCTCTTTTATATGGAGACCCACATTTGATGCCCTGCCCATTTTTTTCATGGTATTGCTGGTACCTAGCACAGTGCCTGGCACAGAGTTCCTTCAGTACGTATTTGTGGAACCAGTATAATGAGAGGCATGTCTGGACTGGACCCAGCAGGACCGTTAATACCATGGAAAGAGCATCAGCAGAGTGACCTTGCCTCATTACAGGGACAGAAAGGCAAGGGACGTGTGTGGGTCACTGGGCTTCCGGGTTGAGGGAGTGGCCTTGTTAGGAAGGGGGAAGCTGGGGGGCTCTGTGGCGGGGGATACGAAGTTCTCTCTTGGTTTGCTCGGAACTGCTAAGCCAGCTCCTGCTAAACTCGTGGGGAGGGGATGTGTCTCTGGGGCTACCCAGACTTACCTTCTCTCAGTATCGTGGTTGTTATTACTATTGTTACGGTCTCCGTATGAACCAGCTGTACTTCTAGAACATTCTCAGGTATGTGATCTCCTGGAGAGTCTATTCAAAATGCAGTTTCCTAGGCTTTTCCATTGCAAATCTTGATGCAGCAAATCTGGGGATAGACCTCAGGAAACAGATCCTTAAATCTCCTCACCTGTGGAATGATGGCGTTAGATGAGCTCTGGGGTATCCTACAGTTGGAAAGGTCTAGAGTTCTTTCCAGTGGTGCAAAATCTAAGCACAAGATGCTTGCATTTCTGATGTTGAAGGTTCACCTCTGATGCCTGACCTTGACTGTTAATATGCTTCAGGAAGTTGTACATTTCACTGGCCCACATGTTGACCTGGTTCCAGGCACGTGTGAGAACACGGCCCCCAAAGCGGGAGGGAAGTTGATCAAGTGGAAAGGACGAGGCCCCCAGTGTGGCTCAGTTGTCTCCCTCTGCTGCCCGTACAGATCAAAGGGATGCTCATGCAGGAGTCTGTGCATGTCTCTCAGACTCCGGCTCCCCGGGTGGGCACTTTCTTTTATGTTGTGAAATAACATGATAAGAGGAAACCCATGGCTTTGTATTGGCCTCCTGCGGTGGAAAGTCCCAAGATGTGAAATCTCATACTGCGTCCTCCCATGGTGTGACGTGAGATGAAAGAAGGATGGGAGAGAGGTGCTGGCCCCTCCTGGAAGGACATGTGGTACTACTGAAGGCGACTCGGGCTCTTGGGCTCTGTTACCCACGGGAGACCTCTGCACCTTAGGTGTGGCCACAGGCTAAGTGGTACCAGAAAGAGCAGGACTACTGATGCTTCGGGAAGCCTGAGGCTTTGGTTTCCATTCACAAAGAAGTGCTGAGGTGGTGTAGAATCTCCATGAATAACAACTATTACCAGTCACCCTGGGGCTGACATCTGTGGAACAAGCCTTCAACTTACTCTGGTTAAGTTAACAAGCTTGGCTCTGCTCTGCCAGCGCTCTCAGGACAACAGAACCACATGCAGGCGACCCAGAGGCTTTGTGCAAGGTGTGTGTGGTGTGTGGTGGATGGTAAGTGTGCTGTGTGTGGTATATGTGTGGTGTGTGTCTGAGGTATGTGTGGTATGTGGTGTTTGTGGTGTGTGTGGGGGGTGTGCATGTTGTGGTGCAAGGGGAAGAGTCCTGGACCTGGGTCCTGGGCCTTCAGAGAGCTCCCAGAACCTTAGTGGTGACTTGTTTTTTTTGGAATAAACTCCTAATGTCATTCAGAATTTGCCCTCCTGTCCTCATTTCCAGCATAATTTCCCACCACCTGGCTGTAGACCTACCCTCACACATAGGGCGTGGGGGCTGTGCTTAAAGCCTTACTTGTGTAATTTCTCCTGTCCCAGAGCCCCAGGAGGGCACAATGCCATCTCATTCCTGTCCCAGGTTAAACAGAACTCAAAAGCCTCTATACTTGTCCTGACTGCCCAAAATGATCCCCAGTGTTCACGGGGAGTGGGAGGCAGATGCAGCAGCACTGGACTTTCCAGCCGCTGTGCATCACCACTTGTCCTATTAAGTCCCAGCACTGATACCGATAACAACATGGACACCAATCTGAGTGTGGCCACTAATATGAATAGAAATAAAAATACCAACATTAATGCGAATGTGAATGGAAATACGAATATTGATACAAGTAGCAGTGGAATATCCAGGACAAATACCAACAGGATCACGAATATGAATACTAACATTAGCTTTTCCATTGACTCCAGAGGGCTATCTGAGGCTTAGATAAGTCACTGTTCACAAAAGCACTGTAATATTTGGGTCTCCTTACCATCCCAGAGTCATCCTCTACCTACCTTTCTTTTCCTAGCAGGAGAAGTCAGTTCTTAGGAGAGGGAACCACTTTGGGGCTAGGAAGGGCAGAAGAAAACAGTAAGATGACCCTCAAAGTGGAAGCCCTGGCTCCCGTGGGGTGGAGAGCAAATCTCCTTCTGACCCATGTGAGGTGGGGACAGCCTCACAGGCCCTGATCCCACCTCCATCAGCCAGGGTGAGGTGAGGAGCTGCAGGGGGCCTCCCTCCTCTGTCAGATCCTGCAGAAGAGGGCCTCCAGGCATCGGGATCTGGTGAAAACCCCTCGACACGGACACAGCCCATGTGTTGAGTCTGCTTTTGGCAGCAGGTGCTTTCTAGACCAGGTTCTTCCCATTTGTTGGAAGAAAGAACAAAGTACACATGGCAAAACCCTCCTAGGTTGCCAAGGAGAAGCAGTGAGAGACACAGTGGGGGGACCCATGGTTGAGTTTGTCTTGGGCAGCATGTGATGTCCAGTCTAGAGGCCTTGGAGTGTGGTTCTCCTGCTTCACATGACAGTGGAGGTTGACAGCTCTTGCAGCTTTGCCTTTATGGTTTGCTGTGAGTTGCAGCCATGCTTACTTGATAGGAAGCTCTCATCAGGACGCCACCGCCCCCTTGTGCTCAGGATAGCATGTTCTCCTTGGCCGGCCTGGAGAGCTGGGTGGAGGAGGCTCTGCTGGGCAGCGTGGCCCGGAGTGTGGCCAGAGCCCAGCGGGGGCAGAGCAGCCTCCCTGCTCCCACCAGCACTCGCGCTCCACTGCCAGAAGCTGAAGGGGCCTCAAATATCACGGCCCCCAGTTTTGGGTTCTGCTGTAGCTGCTTACTCAACTTCTCCCGGCTTCGTCTTCCTTGTCTGCAAAGCAGAGCCAGTAACCTGCTTATCTTCCTGAGTGAGTGATGTTGAGGAGTCAAGGAGATGACGGGTAAATAGGAAAGTGTCTCAGAAAATGATAGCTCTGACTCTTATGATTATTATTTTCCATCTGAGCAAGGGTTTTCATTTGGTGGAACTGTTCTTTCAGCAGCTTCTGACCCTCCCTGTTCCGCAGTCCCTCTAAAAATACCGCCTCTCCTGGGTGGGGAGCAGAGGCAAGGCTCCACATGTTTCTGACTGGGGCTGAGGATTCACAGAACAGGAACTGAGTTATATTTAGGGTGTCCTGAGAATTCCCCGGACACTCTTTCAAGCACAGGCAGGTGTGGGGAATCTCAGAGCAGAGGGGAGAAAGAGGATCCTTAGGGAACAGTGATGAGAAGGAAGCCAGAAGGGAGAGCAAAGCTGGATGACACTGCACAGAGAAGGGTGAGAGGCAGTGGAGACATCAGGGAGGAGCTGGCTTTGCTCCTGAAGAGGCAGATGCCTTGGGATGTCGCTGAGGGCAGGGGAGTGTCCTTGAAGGCAGGCGTGTAAGGTGGGTGGGTGGACAGCAGGGGAAACAGCTCCTGGGCAGCACCCTGTCAGCCTCACACAGTCTCCCTGTCCATGTGGGGGTGCCACTGAGGATGGAAACTTGGCGGTGGGTGGGGAGGGGTGCCTCACTCTTGCTCTCCAGGGCTGTTACCTGGCTGACTGGTGAGGGGGTGGGTGGCTATATTGGGGAGTGGGTCTAGTCACTTCTCTCCTTCCTCTGAGCATCCCTGAATGGAGGTGTAGTCTCTTGGAGCTGACCTCCAAGTGTGCCTAACGAAATCATCCAGGTAACGCTTCCTTCTTTTTTCAGGTAGGCTCTTAAAGGAGTAGTGTATTTTCCCCATGCAACAAAACTGGGAGAAACAACATTTCTGCAGGTTTCTTGATAGGTTCACCAAAGTGGAAGCACTTCTCTGAAAATTTCTTCTAGAATATCTTTCAAGCTTCATTTGTTCAGAATCCTGGCTGAAATCCAAACCCCACCCATCATGTTAGAATTTGCTTCCCAAGGGCCCCCTTTGTAGATGATGGAGTGGAGGGTAGTTCTTGAGGGCTCAGAGGTCTGCATGGTTATGGGGTAGAGCCTGGTAACAACTTGTAAACCCTAAAGGAACTGTCCCACTTAGCCTTCCACAGGCATATCTTGGAGATACTTAAGGTTTGGTTCCAGACCATGGGATTAAGGTGAATATCCTAATAAAATGAGTTACATGGATCTTTTTGGTTTCCTAGTGCATATAAGTGTTATGTTTACACTGTACTGTAGTCTATTAAGTATGAAATCACATTATGTCAAAAAAAGTACATACCTTAATTAAAGATATTTTATTGCTAAAGAATGCTAACATTCAACAACGCAGCGTTGCCACAACCTTTGATTTGTAATACACACAATATCTGTGAAATGCAGTAGAGTGCAATAAAACAAGTACCCTGTACAAAACTCCCCTCTTAGCTCTCCAACCTCAGGCACACACAAAAGTGTATTCGTAGCTGGCCAAAACCTGCCTCTCTAGTGATACAGCAAAGCCAGGAAAATCGCTATTCTGCCACATTGCTTTGAGGCATGCCTTTTAAAAAACAAAGAATAAATCAATGAACTACCATCCCTCTCTCCCCATCCCCCATGGACCGCAAAATCTGTTCACAGTAGAAGGACTAGAAAGTCACTTGTTTAGACTTTTTTCAAGCATAAAAAATGCTGATATTTCAAAGACAGATATCCTCCTTTTAAGTGCATTCATATCCATTAACATCTTGTCTTCTCATGATTCCTCTTGGCTCTGTTTTATGGTTGAAGAAAGAGAGGTTGAGAGGTTTAAATAGGTTGTCCAGATCCAGTTGCTGCTCCATGGGGCAAGCACAAGCCACGTTCAGAGATTCTGACTCCAGAGCCGTTCCGCCATTCTGCCCTTAACGTGACTTGGGTTGGGTCACAGGGTCTGGGGTCCCTTCGGCTTCTGAGCAGTGGACAAAGCGTGCTTTGCTGGAAACCAGTCTGGCAAGTCTCTCTCCACTCACCAGAGCCCCCCTGAGGTAAGCAGGGTAGCCTAAACCATCGAGTAATACAATCTTTGCCCTGAAGACACAGTGCAGTCTTCAAGGCCACACTCCAGAGTGGGCTACTGTCAGAGAAAACGCTGCAGGAAGGAGGTGGAGGCTGCATGCTAGGGACCTGGTATCGATGAAACCGTGGCAATGACCAACAGTAGATCATAAAAGCAAAGTTGTAAAAGCCATAAACCTATGTTGTTACGTAAAATCCTAAAACCATGTTCCAAATCCCAGACTGGGCATTCATAAACTTCCAGTATTGATTATGTGACGGGTCCCAGTGCCCTCTAGGGTGTTTCTGATACTGTAATGCAGTAACTTATCTTCCTGGCTGCACTGTTTCACCATTTTCTCCCTCACATGTTGACTTACGATTTTGTTGAAGATCTATTTCACTCTTTCTCATGTGATAGCTAATCAGTTACTGTTCATCTTTCCCTCAGACACCTTGCTCTTTGACAGCAGGTCCTGTTCAGTGTTATCCATGTCCCTCTAGTGCCTAAAATAAGCAGTAGGTGTCATCAATGTTTTTTGATTGCGTGTGAGACCCCAAGACGTTGGCTGGAACCACCAAAGCTTGCACTTAGTTTGAGTGTGATGTATTTCCCTCCGGATGTAGAACATTGGTTTATAAATGACTCCTCAAAAACAAACTGAGATCTGTAGGAAGGGTCTTTAAGTGTTTTTACTTTTAACTCAGTTTCACTCTTGAGAACATATTTAAGGAAATAATCTGAAAAACAAACAGATATCTCTGCCTAGGAAGCACCTGATAGTATTATTTGTAACAGTGAGAAACTGGAAATGATCCATGTATCTGATAGTTCTGAAGGGATGACATCAAATGGTTTATCTGTTAGATCAACTATTAGGCAGCCATTTAAATGATGCTTATTAAGGCTTTTTATGACTTGCAGAAATGCTTAGGATATAATGTTACATGAAAAGACTAGAATTCAAAACTATATGTGAAGTCTGATATAGGATTATCTCAACTATGAAAACAGCATGGAAAAATTGCGAAGAAAAGTGACAATTTTCATAGTGATTTCTCTAAATGGAGAAACTCTGAGTGATTGTTACTGCTACAGACTGAATGTTTACATGGCCCCTGCCCAGATGTACATGGTGGGACCTGATCCTTGGTGTGATGGTATTTGGAGGTGAAGCCTTTGGGAGGTGGTTATGTCACGAGGGTGACACCCTCATGAATGGGATTAATGCTGTCATCAGAGGGACCCCTGAGTGATCCCTTGCCTCTTTCGCCATGTGAGAACACAGCAAAAAGAGAGCGAGCTAGGAACCAGGAAGCAGGCCCTCACAGACACCGAATCTGCTGGTGCCTTGTTCTTAGACTTCCCAGCCTGCAGAACTGTGAGAAACAAATTTCTGTTGTTCGTAAGTCTCCTGACCTACAGGATTTTTGTTACAGCAGTCCAAACAGACCAGACAGTTACTTTCTTCCTTACATGCTTCTATAAACATAGATTTTTAAAACCAAAACTAAAGTAATCCTCCAAAAACCAACAGATAAAGTATTATCTTTAAAGTGATGAAAGTTACTGTAAAAAAGAGCCCAGATAACTTATATCCAAACACTTATTACCAATTATTGTGAAAAAAGGCAGGAGAAACAAAAAGGAAAATGGGCAGAAGTGTATGAGTGGACCTTTCACGGAAAGTCCACCGCCCTAACAAGTACGTGCAAACATGGTCAGCCTCACTAGCAGGGGAGATGCCTGTCAAAAGTGCAGGTGAGAACCCGTTTTTCACCCAGTGATTGGCAAGATCTAGGAAGAGTTCTGGCGAACGATCTCTCTGGCTCTCAGGTTTCTTTTACAGTATTGATGAGCAACGCAGTCCTCGGGAAGGTGTAATTAGTGTCTAAGAAACACATGTACCTCTCTATAAGTGCAGAGGTATAAACTTGCGGCTGCTTCATCTGTGGGAGGCGTCAGACAGGGAAATCAAAAGAACTTTGCGCCATGAGTTCTGTACGTTAGAAACTCTTATACGGAATACTGATGTGGCTTCCTCTCTCTTAAAACAGAAAGCTCCTTTCTGGGTTCTCTGGGAGGCAGACTCTGAGACAGAGAGGAGCACGTGGGAGTTTACTAGCAATGTCCTTGGGGAGGGAGCAGGATTCAGCAGAGGAAGAAGCCCAGCTGTGACGGAGTCTCAGGGTAAGCTGTCACGGTGACCCTGCAGGCAGTTCTAAAGATGGGTGACCCTTCAGAGCTGAGACAAGAAAGCTGGTATTTATGTTCCCTGTGTCAGTCAGGAATGTGACATGCCCATGGGGGAAGTAACTGCTCATTCGGCTAACGCAATTCCAGAGTGGCTGATCCTCTGTGCCACTCCCAGCAGCTAAAGGAAGAGGGTCTGGGGGTGTATCACAGTGTCCACCGTAAAGTGTGCACTTGATTGCTTTAAAAAAAAAAAAAAGCCTTTTTAGGTTCAAAGCAAAATTGAGAAGGTACAGGTACAATTTCCCTTATATTCCTGGCCCCCCCCACGCCCTTCCTCCATTATTAGCACTCACTTGGGAAGTGGTACATTTGTTATGACTGAGGAAGTACACTGACGCACCATAATCATAGTTTACCATATTCTATAGTTTACGTTAGGGTTTGCAGTTGGTGCTGTACATCCTATGGGGCGGACAGATGTACACTGACATGGGAATCTGATGTGATGAGGGTTGAGGTAGAGAGGTAACCTGCTGAATGCATATTCTTTAGAAAACAGCAAAGTTAACAAAAAGAGAGGGTACCAGTGAAGATGTGGGAAGGCTGATAATTTCATATTTTGCATTTGGGTGAGTGGGTTTCTAATTTTGGAAAGTAATTTGGTGATACCTATTTTTTTTAATTGAGTTATAGTCAGTTTACAATGTTGTGTCAATTTCTGGTGTACAGCACAATTTTTCAGTCATACATGAACATACATATATTCATTTTCATATTCTTTTTCGCTGTGAGCTACTACAAGATCTTGAATATATTTCCCTGTGCTATACAGTATAAACTTGTTTATCTATTCTATATATACCTGTCAGTCTCTATAAATCTTGAACTCCCAGTCTGTCACTTCCCACCCTAGCAACCACAAGTTTGTATTCTATGTCTGTGAGTCTGTTTCTGTTTTATATTTAAGTTCATTTGTCTTCTTCTTCTTTTTTAGATTCCACGTATGAGTGATATCATATGGTATTTTTCTTTCTCTTTCTGGCTTACTTCACTTAGAATGACATTTTCCAGGGACATCCATGTTGCTACAAATGGCATTATGTTGTCATTTTTATGGCTGAATAGTATTCCATTGTATAAATATACCACTTGTAGCAGATAAAACTTTCACTTGCCCAGAGATAGAAAATTGTTTAAGGAAAAATGCTTTATTTTTGCTATTTTTATTATCAAAAATTGAAAAAAAATGCAGAAGTTGATTGATTTTTATATTGCTTATTAATGTTTGCTATGTTCCAAGCACTATCTAAATGCTTTACCCATATTAATTCATTTAACCATTATAAGAGCCCTTTATGTATTTTGTATTCTTATCCTCATTTTACAGATGAGGCACTAAGAGATTAAGAAAACTTCCCAAGGTCACAAAGCTAGAGAGTGGTATATTTGGGATTTAAATCCACTCAATTCGGTTCCAGGGTTGATTCATTTAACTACTAAGCGTACCTCCTCTACCACATCAGTGAAGCTTCTGCTACAGTGACAGTGCTCCCGGGCCCGTCATGCACAGCAGTGGCAGGAGTGGGACGGAAGTGTTGGGGCCGACTCAGAATCCAGGAGCCGCACACGGGTCACAGCTGCTGAAAGGAAGTGCCGAGGGCTGCGCTCCCTGACCTGTGATTGTCTCTCAAATGCCAGAATCTAGCTGTGGTTTTAGGATGGATAATTCCTCATCAAAGCACTGTGTGTGTGTGTGTGTATGTGTGTGTGTGTGTGTGTGTGTGTGTATGAATGATTCATAGGGAAAGGGCACAATGGGGCCAAAAAAACCACGTAGCTCGCTGTTTCTTAAACTTTAATATGCACGTGAATCACTCGGGACGGGGCCTGAGAACCTGCATTTTCATCCAGCTCTGGGTCGGGGTGAGGTGCCTAGGCTAGATCCACCACTTTCAGAAGCAAGGAGACAGAGGACCAAAGCTTTCAAATCTTAAAGAAAAACACACACTGGGATCCTTTCTTCCAATCAAACCTTATGTGAAGATTTAATATGTAAGACAGATAAAAGTGGAGCCAGCCTGGGTGCAGTGAAGGGGGCAGCCAGGAGCCCGGCCCCAGATGCCTTTTCTCTCCTCCAAACTCATAGGACCTCAAAGAAACACGAGGCAGGTCTGAAATAGCCCAGTAATCTGGACTCTCTCCCTGTCTAACAAGGCTTTACTATAATACTGTACATGTGGCTACCAAGTGTTTGAAATGTGGCCAGGTTGACTGAGGCATGGAATTACTGAGTTAATATAAATTAACCTAATTTAACTTAAAGCTTTAGCAGTATAAAATATTCCTCCTGTTAAACACAACTTTGTTGTTTTGGTTGGACATTTAATTACGTTGCATAAGATCTTACTATAGTCTACACCTAAACACTTCACCCAAGTTGATGTAAGGCTTGAATGTTTTTTTTCTGTATGTCTAATATAACTTATAAGTATTGTGTTTATTTGAATATTTTCTGCAGGCAACATGAATTATAATGATACCCATGGAAATTATAATTAGTGATTACCTTTATGAAACTTTCAAAATTCATTTATTTTAATAGTAACATAATTAAATTATTTTTCCAGTTAAAAATAAGTATGGACAAATATTTAAGTTTAAAATGAAGGCATATTACTGCTGTGGAATCAAGTGAAGATGTAGCAGCTATTACTATGACTGGAACAGTAATGTTTAGGTATTTTTTTCTCAAAGGAGTTCCACATTTACAAAGAAATGTAAATTTTTGCCCAGAAAAGTTGAACTCAAGGGCATGGATATTTTTTAATCTTTTCTATTTATCAAAGAACATTAGCTTGATATGAAAGAATTAGTTTCTATCATGATGTACTGTGATCTAGCTATATCAGTTTAAAAATCCAGATTGATTGGAATTTTGAAATAACAGACTTATGTTTCCATTATTGCTTCATTTCACTGTGTGACACATACTGAAAATATTTGGGCTGGGTTTTCTGGAGGAGATGCTATTGAGAAGTAATGGATGGAATTGTTAAGACTCTTCAGTATAGATGTGCAAATGCTATGAATCATCCCAGTTTCCAGAAATGTTGAAAGAAATAGAAGACAATGGGTTTAATGAATTTACTGTTATTTGCCAGGACTCATTGTCTGAGTCGGGGAAGAGTTTTTACAAAGATTTGCTGTACTGGGAAGCCCAATTTCTTTTTTTTTGAAACAAAAGAAATACTTGCCAAATGGTCAGTGATCAAAGACACACAGCGTCAGTGTGATTCATGTCTCCTCACTGATACTGCACTGCATATGGACGTGTGAAATTTGAAGTTTCAAGTAAAGGAAAGGCTTATTATTTGTGACCTAGCTAGACAGGCACCAAAATTTATGTTGAAATCAAAAATTTTCATAATCCAAATCAGTGACAACAATTTTATATCTTTTTTCTAATATGAATCAGTTGCAGACAGTTTTAATTATAATTGACAGTGTTATTATGTAAATTGGCTGGAAAAACTTGAAGGAAGCTTTGTCGATATTGATAAGTTCAGAGTTGCTTTTTAGTTTATGTAATAACCTTTTGAATTTGTGTCAGTAAGACTGAGATGATCCAAGATTTAGTAAATTTAGCTAAACTGAACAAAAATTGTTTTGAAACCAATATGCTTTTGCTCCAAAGTCAAACCATTTCTTCTAAAAAAAAAACAACCATGAATTAATTTGGTCAATTGGATGCAAATATTAAAAGAAAATTATTTGTAATATTCAACTAACTTACTGGGAAACCTTTAAGTTTGTTTGGAACATCTTGGTTATGTGACTATTTTTTTAATGATAAATTTTATGAACTCTAAATACAGATCTAGTACTCCTGATGAAAATTTAGTGTTCAAATTGAGATGTGCTGTAAATATAAAAACACTCTGGATTTTGAAGACTTAGCATGAAAAAAGAATGTAAAGTATCTTATTAGTTTCTTATGTTTATTACATGTTGAAATAATACTTTGGATACATTTAAGTAAAATATGTTACTGAGAGTAATTTCTCTAGTTTCTTTTTACCTTTTAAATGTGGGCACTGGACAACTTAAACTTATGCATATGGTTCTCATTTTCCGTTTTTCTTTTGTACTCCTGGGATATTTGTGTGTGAAACTTCTCCATGAAAGCAGGGATCATCTTCGTCCTTTTATTTTTTCTCCACTGCTGAATACTTGGTATTAGACCTGTAACATTCAGAAGGCACTCAGTAAATGTCTGCTAAATGAGTGAAAGATTTTGGGTATATGCAGTTTTTTTTTTGCTATCACAGATATCTTTCATAAACATCTTGTGCAAGTTGATGTGTGTATGTGTGTGTGTATGTCTCGTGTATTTTATTTATTCCCTTAGAATAAATTCCAAGATCATTGTGTAAAAGGGCATGGATCATTTTTATAACTTGTTAAACAATGCCAAGTTAATCTCAGAAAAGAATGAACCAATTTATAATGCCATCCACATTGTAAATTGGTTCAGGATATCGGTCTCCCAATGCCAGCTTTTAAAATTATGTGGAATGATTAGCAGTGTGGCATTGGGCAAGTTACTGCTCTCTGAAATTCAATTTCTTTAAATTGTAAAATGGAGATAATAATATAAGGTTGAAAATAGAGTGAGTGAGTGGGTAGGCAAATACTTACACAATATTTGCCTCGGGTGAAGTTGGCGTTAAATGCATGATTCCAGTATAAAAAAGTGGAGTATCATAGTGCTCTCCTGTAATAGTAATGCATCTCTGCTGGGGTACAAACCGCCAGGGGAGGTGGGACATGGCTCCTCCGAGGGCAGGGCGGCAGATATCAGTCACGTGATAGGTAACTGCTGGAGCTGCTGGAGTCAGACATGTTTGGGAGAAAGAAATTACTTCACCTTTTTGTACACTTGATTCTCTAGCCGCAAAGGTTTATTTAAAATCATTGTAAGAGCTAACACCCCATATATGCCTAAGAACACAATTCCAGGAATACTTAATTTCAAAATGAATACTTTCTATTACCTAGCACACAAAGAAAAAGTCCTGAATAAAAATCCCCTTGGGTGATGATTTGACAAATTCCGAAATGGGGCGTGGGTGGGTGGAGATCTTTAACCAGTTTAGAGGATCACTAAGAAAAAACAGCTTGTCAGCTGCCCCATATCCAGGTATTATTCTCAGATTTAGGAGTGCCTAGACCTCCTCTGTCCAGTAGAGTAGCCCCTGGCCACGTGTGCCGGTTGAGCGCTTGAAATGTGACTCACCTAAATAATTAGTGTGAAAAAAAAACGCAAAATAGCTCATCAGTGATGTTTACATATCATTACATGTTGATATGATAATATTTTGGATGTCTTGGGTTAAATAAAGCATATCATAAAGTTTACCTGTTTCTTTCTCCTTTTCCAATGTGACTATTAGAAAATTGACAATTACATGTGTGGCTCACATTACATTTCTATTGGACAGTGCAAGTTCAGACCCCTGCATCTGCTTACAGCATTCCCAGAAACAGTCTAGAACCAGTGGCATACTTTCAAATATGCATTGACAGCTCTGATTAGCTCTAAGCTGGGAATTCACAGCCTGGGAATGAAGCAGCAAGTGTTTGCCTTAGACAGGGATCTGTGAAGCTGATTGGAAACTGCTAAGAGAAAAGGCTGTCACCAGAACTCAGACCAAAACCACCGCTGTTAACATCAGTAAAATTCCAGAATTTCCTTTTGCATTTTAATTAAAATGGACCATTAGTGAGGCCAAAAGTCTGACACCGATAGCTGAGAAAATTTTTTTTTTATCTTTGGGTTTTTCAAGTCCAGAAAGACAAAGATATAATAAACTAATAATGTAGTTCTCCTATAAAGGAGTAAAACAAAGCTATTTAGATTAGAAATTATATCATTGTGGATCCTCTAGGAAGCAGATGCCAAGATGAGCGGAAACATGCAAGAGATTTATTAGGAGAAGTGTGTGTGAAGGAGAAAGGGGGAGGTGGCAGGGGATGGCAGGGAGAACCTTCAGACCATAATGCAGGCCTGACACCTGTAAAAGGAGAGAGGGAAGGACGAATTGGGTAGAAAAAGCCTCTGACATCAGTGCCTTTCGGTCAGGACAACAGGAGTCCCAGAGCACAAAGGCTGCAGCTTATGTCAAGTAGAGGAGCACTGTACCCCCACTGCTGTGCTCAGCCACTGTCTGGGAGCAGCCTGGGGGACACCAACAGGAAGGTGGGTCCACAGGGCACTACCTGGGGCTGTCAGGCAACTCTGCTCCCCTCAGCAAGTACCCCTGAAAGGCAGCTGAGTGGTGCACTGCCACACCACCACAGAGATGTTGATCTCCAACATCAGATATTGTGCTGATTTAGAATTAAATCCACAAGCTCAGGTGTTCTTGTACTCTTCTCTATACAGGTGTGAAGTCCTGAAAACCTCCATTAGAGACTGGGCACTTCTGCAAACTGATGTCCTGGGTCAGGACCAGAGTCAGAAGACCAGATCCTATCGGTGTTGGCTCTGCATGCTCAAGGCACTTTACTTTGGTAACATTGCTATGAATTATAATATCTGCCTTGCAGGGTAGTTGTGATTATTAAAAAGGGTATCGTGTAAGGAAGCTTTTCACAAAGATAAGATTTTTTGATCACTTCATTCATATACTGAGAGTCCCACCTACTGGAAATCAGGTTATCAAAGCTAAAGACTTCTAAGTGCAGTTAATGTCATGTCGATTTCTTTAGCTATTGGCAATACTTGGCTTGAAAATGACTCCCATCTATGGAAAGTCAGTTGAATCATTCTAACTGATCCAGGTTGCACACAGATCAGGAATTTCTTGCAGGTTTTCATCTTAGAACGCGTCCCCCAGACATTCCCAAGGAGGGATCCATTCCTCCATTCCCGTCTCTGCTCTAATGTCACCTCCCGGGCCTTCCTTTCTCCCCCTTACCCAAAATAGCCACTCCATCCCCACTTGTCCCTTACCTTGCTGTTTCCCTTCTCAGTGCATGCCAGTTCCTGACATTGTATTATTTTGTTTGTTAGTTTATTATTGTCATCTCTTCCAGAACATGAGCTTCGTGGGGTCAGGAACTTTGTCTCCTTGACTGTCATACCCCTGGAATACTGCCTGGCATATAGTAAGTAATTGTTCTTTTTGACTGGATGAAATTCACATGTGGTTTCCAAAGGGAATGAGAAAGCAAATGAGGAACTGAGAACAATAATACTTTTCATGAATATCTGGGTTTGCTTTAATGGTGAGGGGAGGAGAAAGAGGCTAATTGCAGAGCACAGGTGTCCTAGCATCTCACCTTGGATGGCTTCCACCTCCTCCCCAGTAAGACCTTTCACCAGAATTGCTAACAAGAAGCAAGCAGGCAGATCCAGTACTCAGTTTCTCTAGGGGAGGTGAGCAAGCTTTTTTTTTTTTTTTTTTTTCCCTTAAACCCATGGAAATTGGGTGGGAAAAGAAAATTGAATAAGAGTTCTGCCCAGCCCACCAAACAGACGCTCAGTCTTTGGAGGATCAAGAATAGTTATGTCTGGTGTGGCTTGTCCCTTTAAGCCACGAACCAGGCACAGCTGTAGTCTAGAGCAGGGAAAGCTCTCGCTCTACATCAGCGTAAGAGGCAAAAGTGGCATTGCAGAGTGGCTGATGTCAGAAAGGTCTGGAAGGTCATCTCTCCTGCGTGGACCCGTGCAGCAGCCGAGGGGCCGTGAGGGATGGAGGAGGATTGCTCATCCTGAGAAGCATTCCGGCGGAGGGTAGTGTCCCTCTGGGGTGTGGCGGACGGGGTTCCTGGACTGCCTGCAGTAGCTTCAGACTGGAGGAACTCTGTGGCCCTTTTCACTTACTGACTCCATGAGGAAACAGACTATTTACCCAGAAGGTCAATAGAGAGAAAACAAGAAATGGGGTCATTTAGCAGCCAGATGAAAGCACTCAGCTCTGTATAAGGGTAACTTGCTCTGCGATCACTCTCAGGTTCCTCCTTCCTCTGAGGAGGACCTCGTTCCTGGGAGAGCCCCAAGGTTCCAGGGACCCCCACAAGCTAGGAAAAGGCTGTCTGCCAAACAGAGCCCTATGTGAGAGAGGAACACAGGGCACAGCCAGAATTCCAGCAGTCTCTCCCCTTAAAGGTGAGTGCTTCTTGCTCCTGTCCAGAGGGGAGGGAGTCAGCCTCCACTCATTCACGAGCTTTAGTTCAGTTCTCATAATACTGTGGGCAGTAGACAGAGCACAGGGCTGGGAGACAGAAGACTGAGGTTCTAGTCCCAACTCCACCTCTTACTTTGTGACCTTAGTCAAGTTGCTCAGCTTCTCTGGGCCTCAAATTCTTTTCCATAAAGCAATAGGATTGAGTTAAATGACCTCTAAGGCTTTCTCAAGCATTTTTTTTCTTCTAGTGCTCATGTTTGTGAACAGGTGATTGGGTGGATTCAATGAGGGCTGGATTATAACTCCCTTTTAGAGCTCTCTCTGCAAGGCAGTTTAGCATTTGGCACTAGGGGTGGGAAATGAGGTGTGATTGGCCTGGGAGCTGCTTGTCCTGTCTCTGCCCCAGGGCTCTGGGGTGGCCCTTTCAGGAGCGTAGTGCCCTCACAGAAGAGGGTGGAAGGCCTGGTGATGGAGTGCAGGTACCGTCAGCTGGTTCTCCCGCCTCCCCCCGCACTGACCTCGGAGTGGTGAGTCACACTTCATTACCACGAGTGCCTGGCAGCGGCCCTACACAACTTCTTGAGCTTGTCAACACCCAGGGTAGAATAAATCATCAGAGACCCATTTTTAGCCAAATGTGAAAAATGAAGTCACCAGAAGTTGCCAATTAGGGATGCAGATGGGAGGCAAGGGTTTGTTGAAGGACAGGGCTGTCTTCCCAGGGAGCCAATCCTGGGAAGTCTATAGGATCTGCAGCCTCACAGCATTTGGAGAGAAGGGCTGGAGGGAGAAGCCCACAGCTGGAGGGAGGGCCCAGGGTGCTCCCTGCCCCTACCTACTTTCAAGATTGCATCCACCAGCAGAGGGATCCTAGCTTCTTGCTCTAGGAAATAGGCCCTTCTTGCTATCTCGAATAATAAAATCACAGGGAGTTAGGCGGGAGATGCTGAATTCTTTAAATCCAGTGACCTTCCAGTCTTTTGTTCTGCTTTATTTTAGGAGCAGAGGGAAGAGGGAGAGGAGGGTTTGCATTTGCAGCCTGTATGCTCAGCCTTCCTTCCGCTTTCTCCCCAGCTCTGGCCTGGACTAATTCACCTCGGGGGCTCTTCCACTCCTACCGTTCTGTAGTTCATTACTAGATTCGAAAATAACACGTTTCATCCAAGCTGAGCATGTGGGAAAATTGCTGATATTTTAAAGATGAAACAGCACCATTTCAGAAAAAAGAAAAAAATTCCAGTTCTGTTACTTTTATGAGCTGTGGGATGCTGTTCAAGTTACTTAACCTCCTGCCTTTATTTCCTCCTCTTGTCAAGTGCAGAAAATAGTAGTGCCTGCCTCAGAAGGTCCTTGGGTAGATTTAAAGATAAATCAGGTCAGGGCTTGTTTAATACAGGGCCTGCCAATAAGCCCAGGCAAGAGGGTGTCTGAGTAGAAAGCACACTGGTAGGGCCCAGGCTCTCTTAGGGAGACAGCAGGAGCTGGGGGTCTGTTTCAAAGTCTGGGTGCCCATTCTGTCCCCTCTCGGTCTCCTGAAGGGACAAGTGAGTTCTACTCCTGGGCAGCCCTCACAGGAACTAATGTGTCCTCTCTGGACTTGGCTGACTAGGCACTTTCTCTCCAGCCCTTGCATACGTCACGTATCAGGAGGGAGGACTGACAGCCTCAGAAAACGCATGAAGGCACAGAGAGGGAAGAACCAACATGTGCGTTCATTCATTCATTCATTCATTCATCCAGCAAAAACTGCACCCATCTGTGCCTGGTAGGACACCAGGCCTGGGAGGATTCAGAGACCACTGGGGCCTGGGCCTTCCCTTCCAAAGCCTTGGGGAGAGGCCAGCCTTCTTGGGACTCAGCTTCCCTCTTGACTCCCACCCTCCTTTTCCCTCCCCCATTAATTAGGCTTGGACCTTGGTCATCTAATTTAAAAATAATCTTTATATCCGTGGGCCTCTTCCTCTTGGGGGTGCTAGTTGATCCAGGTTATTAGGTCAGATTGTCAAAGGACCGAATATCCAGAAAAGAGAATTTACCTCCGGGTGAAATCTTGGGCAATAAGTACATTTGAGAATGAAACAGGAGAAGATTTCAGTTTCCTGTGAGGCTGGCCCTGATCAAATGCCCAGCGTAGAGAGGGGGCTGGGCCTGCAGGTGGGGATCGGGTGGCCCCAGCTCAGGGAAGAACAGGTCTGGCAGAGACTGCAAACCAGGCTGATGGTTCCCAGAGAGAGGTAAACACAAGGAGGTGGGTCTGAGGTGGAGCTGATTAATGGGGTGGCTGGTTTAGATTCAGGGGAGGATAACGACCTCTGCCTTTAAGATGATCTCAGGCCAGCTGTGCAGGGGATCTTCCCTCATTCAGAGACCAGCGCACGGATGAGAACGTAACCCCATCAAACAATGTTTCTCAGTTGACAGTCGTGTGTATCGGCGATTCACCTGGCCCTCGCCACAACCTTGTGTGCTAAGAAAGGGAGGTTGTGCTTTCTCCATTTGCAAGCGAGGAAGCTGAGTCTCAGTTGGCAAAGGGGACTTGTCCTAGGAGGCAGCTGACAGTGAGGGGCCAGGAGAGGCATCCAGGGTCAGCTCAGGCTGCAGTTCCCTGAGCCCTCTCCTGTCTTGTTTTTTCGTTTGTTTTATGTTTTTGTTTTGGTGGGAGGAGGATAGTGGCTGACGGTGGATTTCAGGTCCAAATTCTGGCCCTTCCCCTTACTGACTTGTGTGCTTTGGGGAAAGATGCTTAATCTCTCAGAGCCTCCTTTTCCTCATTTATAAAATGGGACAGTAATGCTGACTTTCCTATTCTTGATGTCAATATGCCAGGAATGAGGGCTGATTCAGTTCTAGGTTCTTTCCTTTTATCTGAACAGTTAGCTCCTAGAGCTTCTCACTCACACCTACTAGAGCTGTTACTCAAGCATGGAGGACAAGGAGGAGGAGGACGTGGAGCAGCATTTCCAGCTAGAAAGACTCTTACTAGCTCTAGATCTATATTGTCAACTGCCAGTCCAGCTTTCACACTTGGATCTCGGGCATCTCAAAATGGAACATCATGCTCTTCCCCAGAGGACTCCTTCTCTGATGCCCCCTGGCTCAGTCCATGTCACCAGCCACTCAGTTATTCATGTCAGAATTGGTCAGTTACCATGTATAGTTTTCTTTTCCACATTTCATCACTTATCAAGTTCTGTGGATTCAAAGTCCTAAATTTTGCTCCAATCCACCCATTCCTCTCTGTCTCCTCTCCTTCTCTAGTCGAGTCTGGTCAAGGCATCCTCATCTTCTGCCGGCACTTCTGCAGCATCTTCCAGGGGATGTCACTGGCTTCACTCTTGCATACTTCCTGTTCATTCTTTCCACAAAATTCAGAGCCATCTTTTTTAAAAAAATTAATTAAACCATTTGTAACACATTACACAAAATTTGCCATCTTAGCCATTTCTTAAGTGGATGATTTAGTAGTGTTAAGTCTATTCACATTGTTGTACAGTCTCCAGAACTATTCATCTTTATGAAACTCTTTATCATTAAATAACTCCACATTCCCCTTAGCCCCTGGCAACCACCATTCTACTCTCTGTCTTTGTGAGTTTGACTATTCTATGTACCTCATATAAGTGGAATTAAACAATATTTGTCTTTTTGTGAATGGTTCATTTCACTTAGCATAATGCCTTCAAGCTTCATCCATGTTATAGCATGTGTCAAAATTTTTTTCCTTTTTAAGGCTGAAAAATATTGCATTGTATCTATACGCCACATTTTGTTTAACCATCCATCTGATGGGCACTTGGATTGCCTCCACCTTTTGGATACTGTGAATAATTCTACTATGAACGTGGGTGTACAGATGTCTCCTTGAGATGCTGCTTTTAATTCTCTTGACTATATACCTAGAATTGGAATTGCTGGGATCATATGGTAGTTCTATTTTTAATTTTTGAGGAACTGTCATCCTGTTTTAACATAGCAACTACACCATTTTACATTCCCACCAACAGTGCACAGATGATCCAATTTCTCTACATCCTTACCAATACGTGTTATTTTTCGATAGTAGCCATCCTATTGGGTGAGAAGTGGTATCATATTGTGGTTTTGATTTGCATTTCTCTAATACTCAGTGATTTCGAGCATCTTTTCATATGCTTACTGGCCATTTGTACATCTTCTGTGGAGGAATGTCTATTCAAATTCTTTGCCCACTTTCAAGTTGGGATTTTCTTTGTTGAGTTATGGGAGTTTTTTAAAATATATATCCAGATACTAACTTCTTATCAGATATAAAATTTGCAAATGTTTTCTCCCATTCTGTGGGCTGCCTGTCCACTCTGCTATCTGTATCTTTTGATGCACTTCAATGACTTCTTTCTACTCCTAACATAAAAGGCCAAAGTCCTGCATAATTCAGCTTCAGGTTACATCTCTGGTCTCATGAAGCTCCCTATTGATTATTAGGCTGTCACCACTGACTTTTCTTTAGTTGCTCTTAGACGCTGTGCTCCTCCCCTCTACTGTTTGCTTTGTCCTTTGCCTAGAACACCTAACTAGTTAGTTAGCAGTGTGAGCATCTGCTCGCAGTTCACCACTCCTAGCAGCAGACTCCATGAGGACCGGCACAGTAGGCCCACAGGCCGTGATACTTTTAGGGATCCAGAAAGAAAAATACTTTAATTTAAATAATTTCTCTTCAAATTAGTTGAAGAAAAATGAATACAAGAATAATGGATATATAATAATAAATCCAATCTACATTGTATTTGTCTTTACAATAACACAGTCATCAAATATAAATTAATTGTTTATTTCTGGAGGAAAGAACTCAAAAAGACTACGTGCTGAGGGCCCACAAAGTGTATAATGTGACCCTGATTGTGCCTGTCTTGTTCATGCCTGTGTCCTCATTTGGCCAATGATAAGCCAACACATACTAGATGCTCAACTAACAGGCACTGAATGAACAAGGAATAAGGAGGAATAAGAGTAACAAGGAAATATCTGCCGCAAATGTCCTGAAATTCCCCGACACAGATTCCTGGAAATACACCCACAACTCTTAGTCATAGGAGGTAGAGGACACTGACCTTCTTCCTGTCTGAGCCCAATGGTGCTTTGTTCTGGTAGCTGGGGAATAAAGCCATCTGTTTTGGAAGATTTTAAGAAGGAACTACAGAAAGTCAAGAGCTAATCTTAACACAACTTAATTCAACCTGAGTTGTCCACAGTTCTTAAAAACTGAGCCTCTGCACACCGGGAGGGCCTGGGACTGAGGCAGTGTTTTCCCTTTCTTTCTTTGTCTGTTTTTTTTAAAATCTTTCAATACTTTAAAATTTAAAAAAGAAAAAAAAAGCTTTATTGAGGTGTAATTGCCATACAATAAACTGAATATACTTAAAGTGTAAAAATCTGACATATGTACATACCTGGAAACCATCGCCACAATGAAGAAAATGAACACGTTTATCCCTCCCAAAGTTTCCTTTGTGATCTTTCCCATCTGCCCCTCTCAGACCTCCACCCGCAAGCAACTGCTGATCCAGTTTCTGTCACTGCAGGTTAGTTTGCATTTCTAGAGTTGTATGTATATAAATGGAATATACAGTATGTATATATGTCTACTCTTTTGTCTGGCTTATTTCACTGAGAATATTTGTTATGAGATTCGTCCGTGTTGTTGCATGTATCAGTAGCTCGCTCATTTCTGTTGCTGGGCAGTATTTCATTCTATTGATGTACCACATTTGTTTACGATGAACATCTGAGTTCCTCTTTTTTGGCTGCTGCAAATAAAGCTCCTATGAACATTCATGTATAAGCCATTGTAAGGGCATGTATTTCCTTTTCTCTTAGGTAAATAACCTGGAGTAGAACAGCTGGATTATATGCTGGGTGTATCTTAACCTTTTTCAGAAACTGCCAAACTCTTCGCCAAAGTGGTTGTACTGTTCTGCATTCCCATCAGGTGTGTGAGAGCTCTAGTTCCTCCACGTTCTTGCCAAACTTGGTATGGCCCGTCTTTTTAATTTGAACTGTTCCAGTTAGCGTGTAGTGGTATCCGATGGTGGTTTCAATTTGCATTTCCCTGGTGACTCATGATATTGGACATCTTTTCTTGAGCTTATTTGCCATCTGTATACCTTCTTTGATGAAATATCTATTTAATTCTTTCATCCATTTGAAAAATTGGGTTGTTTGTTTCCTTATTGTTGAGTTTTGTGAGTTCTTTATGTATTCTGGATACATATACTGGATCCTGGATACTTTATTAGATATATGCTTTGCAAAGTTTTCCTCCTAGTTTTTGGCTTCTCTTTTCATTCTCTTACCACTGTCTTTCAAAGAGCAGAAGTTTTTTAATGTTGATCAACTTATTCTTTTTAGGTGCAGTGCTCTTGGCATTATACTTAAGAAATCCTTGTCCCTAACCCCAGATGACAAAGAGTTTATCCTATATTTTCTTCTACATATTTTATTGTTTTAGAGTTTACATTTAGCTCTATGAGCCATATTGATTTAATATTTGTATATGGTATACAAATGTATCTATTTATAGCTAGTTAACCAATTTTCCCAGCGTACTTTGTTGAAAAGGCTGTCATTTCTCCACTGCCTTGCCTTTAATCCTTTGACAAAATCACTTGTCCGTGTATGTGTGGGTTCATCTCTGAGCTCTGTTCTGTTCCAGTTCTATGTTGTCTGTTTTTATGCCAATATCACACTGTTTTGATTGCTAGAACTTTGTAATAGTTTTTGAAATCGGGTAGTGTTAGCCATTCTGTTTTGTTCTTCAGATTTGTTTTGGTTATTCTAGGTGCTTTAGAACCAACGTGTTAATTTCTTTAAAATAGCCATCTGGTACTTTGATTGTGAAGCTTTGAATCTATAGAGTAATTTGAAGAAAATGTATGTGTATATGTGTGTGTGTGTGTGTGTGTGTGTGTGTGTGTATCTCTATCTCACTATACAGCCCTATATACTGTTAGGATGTCAATTTTCTTCAGATTGCTGTATCTATATCTACATATCTCCAGCCCTTCTTTTCCAGCCTTATCACCTTTTTGCAGATTCTAGGCCATAGCTCAGATGGTGACCCCACCTAGAATACGCCACCCCAGATTACAGAGAGCATTGACGTAGAAGGCAAAGGGAACAGTTCTGACTAGACGGAAGTTTAAAGAAAACTCTAAAATAAAAGCCAGCTAGAAATAAGGATGTGTCACAAATGTGGTAGAGAAGTTAATAGCCTCAATCTTTAATAGAGTTTCTTCTTTGATTTTAAAAACCCACAAAAACATCAATATAGGAAAGTGGGCAGGGGACATGAACAGTCAGTTCACAGATAAGGAAATAAAAATGACTTATAAATCTATGGGGAAATGTTCAGCTTTACTGGTAATCACAGAAATGCACTCACAACAATAAAATGCTGTTTGCCCCCTGCTGCATCAAGCAAGATTAACACCGTGACACTACTCAAGGCTGGCGAGGGTGTGGGGAGGATAGCCCTGCTCCCACACTGTTCAGGAAAGCAATTTGGCAATGGGCTTTGAAAAAAATATTCGTACTCTTTACGCAGTAGTTCCTCTTCCAGAAATCTTCCAGAGAAATAATCAGAAATGCAGACACAGATGTATGGGCACAGATGTTAATCACAGTGTCATTTATTATTGACGGTAACCTGCGTGCCCAACGCTGTGGAAATGAACGGATTGTAGTACATCCAAACAATACAGTCCCCGGCAGTTACTTTAAAATGATATTGACTAAGCTGTTTTAACGATATGGGAAGGTTTTTTTTTAACAAAAACTTAAAAAAAGATCAAAATTGTGTATTCAGTATGATCGCAACTATATAAACTTTGCAGGGAAAAAAAAAGGCCCTAAGGTAATGAAAAGAGTGGTGTGATTTTGGGTGATGGTTATTGTCTGTATCCATTTTTAAGGTAAATTTTACATACACAAAAATGCACAAATCTTCACCATACAGTTTTGACAATGAGTATACGTACTCATCTCGCATTCCTGTCACACATAGAACGTCTCCATCTCTCTAGAAAATTCCCTTGTGCCCCTTTTCTAGTCACTATCCTTCCTGCAAGAGGCAACCTCTATTTTTCTTTTTTTTCCCTCCTTGATCTGTTTTGCCTGCTCTAGAACCTCCTAGACATAGACTCGTAAAGTACACACTCTTCTGTGTCTGGCTTCTTTTGCTCAGCATTATGTCTGTGAGTTTTATATTTATTTTAATTTTCTAAATTTCGCTTGTTGCACCTGCCCTATTCCAAGAATAAAAAAGACTTATTTTAGAAAAGCAGGGCTCTCATTCTTTGTCCGCCCACATTTGGTCTGTGTGCACCCTTGTGATGCTCCATCCGTCAAGCCCTTGGCCCCCTGGTCCCACTGACCTTCCTCTGCTGAGCTTCTGTGCAGCTGGGGGCTTGCCGGACACCTCACTGTCTGATGCTAAGTGCCACTGTAGGAGAACAGCTCTGGGGTGCGCCCTGCTGACCCTGCACATGGCTACAGAAGCCACACGGGCAGGACTGGACCCACGGTGGGTGTGAGTCTTGGCAGTATGCCTTGTGATCTGCTTCCCTCTTGCCCTCTTTCCAAGGAGGCTGACACTCCTCCCATGTTTTAGGGGGAATGAGGCTCCAGCAGCAGGGACCCCGGCACTCGGGTTGCAGGCCTCCGGCCCCCTTTGTTCTGGTGTCACGGGCCACAGGGAGCCAGCACCTTCGGCTGCTTGTCCTTACACATCTGTGTAAGTAATAGCCTGTCTGGATCTAGACCGGGCCAGTGTTTCTTCCCCAGCCACAGCTCAGTTAGGCCTTGGTCCTGCCTTGTGCTTGACAGTTTCAAGGGCACGTCTTTAATTTGTTTCCTAGGCCTGCCCTAACAGAATACCACAGAAAGATATCACCTCGCAGTCTTCGAGGCTAGAAGCCCAGATCAAGGATGGGAGCCCTCGAAGGGCTGTGAGGAAGAATTTGTTCCGGGCCCCTCTCCTTGGCTGATAGACGGCCACCTTCTCCCTGTGTCTCTCCACGGCGTTCTCTCTGTGTTTGTGTTTGTGTCCAAATTACTCCTTTTTATAAGGACACCTGTCATGTTGATTAAGGCCCGCTTTAAGGAACCCCTCTTAGCTAATTGCTTCGGCTACAACCCTGTTTCCAAAATAGGTCCCATTCTGAATATTGGAGGTTAGACTTCAACTTACGAATTTAGAGGGGGGACACAATTCAACTCATAACAATGTCTTTGTCCCCAACCAGACTGTAAGGTCCTGGCCAGGAGGGTCTCAACACATGCTTAGCAAGTTTACAGTAGGTAACAGAAGAAAGTGAACTAAATAAGGAGTTGTCAGGAGGAGGCTGCAGGGGGACCTGGGAATGGCATTACTCCAGTCATATTCCCTGCTTGTCAATGACCCTGAACTGGCCATGTTCGAGAAGGTGAATGAAGGTTGTAAACCAGACATGCAACTTACTAGTTTCCAACAGGGACCGGAGGGACTCCCTCTAGCCATGGTATTCCTTGCCTTCTGTGGGGCTGAGTTCCTGCAAAGCCACATTAGTCACCCCAGGATTCTGAGAGCCTTGGTGAGCGCCAGGGAGGCCCCTGGAGTGAATGCAGTTCCTGGGGAGGCTGGAGGAGGAACTCAGAGGTGATACCACCCATTTTCCAATGTTACAGGTGAGGATACTGAGGCCAAGAGGCTGAACAGGTTGTCTGCTCTTGGTGGTAAAGTGACAAAAGCTGAGACAAGAGCCCAGGGTCCTGATTCCTGTGGAATGCTTTTCCCCACGAAGCTTTCAGTGAGCCATTTGTCTTCTCTTGGATGCACTGTCCCCAGCGTTAATGTAGCAGATGCCTTTGTACCCTGTCACAGAAGATAACGCCTCAAAGCCATGGATTCCCACAGCCTGGGTGAAGGGTGGTCGCAAGGAGCTGGTCGCAGAGAATGTCCCAAACACCTGGTTCTTCAGCAGACCCTCCTGCCCCAGCCCTGGGAGACCCCCTGAGTTCATGCTCAGGCACTGGGTTTACTTGTGGTCCTTCACGTGTAGTGCCAGATTCCATTCTAGTGGCCGAAGCAGGCTACTTCCATACTCAGCACTGCCCTATGCTTTAAGATTTTTTAAAAATAAAATCAGTGTTCATGTTCATAAATAGAGTACAAGTTCCTTTGAGAGACTTTTCCTTTATCTTTGTCTCCTGTTCCTGGTTGTATAGAGGCTTAGTAAATAGATAAACACGCCAACGCAATTTGTGGGAGAAGCCCTTCCCTGCTTGTGATGGTTGTGAATGAGAGGAGGCAGATTTGAAGAATCCATTTCTTTTCCCGTCTACCAAAGTCTACTGTTAGGTTTACTTTGGCAATAACATTCTCCCCGCCCTTCCCCTCCCCTGCCCTCCCTTCAGCTTCCAGACAGTGGACCTTGAAAGAGGGCTTTTCTTTAGGGAAGAGGGTTTAATGACCCCAAACCAAAGGGTTGTCAGATTTTTTCCCCAAAATCCTCTGTTTAGGAATATCAAGGGTTTCCCTTTAAATTTAATTAAAAATCACCACTCTAAACCAGCCATAAAAAGGAGGAGCAGGAGGTAAAAAAATGGCACCCAACCAAATCCTCAGTGTGAATCTTCAGCGTAGACCCAGTTTTCCTTACTGGAACACCAAGGAAAACATGATAAACATGATCAAAAATGGTGCCATTTGAAAGAGCTCATTAGTGCATCTGGGAACCACCAAGAGAAATTCCAGGGAATCAGTGGCTTCTGGGAAATGCATGTTCATAGAAAAGGGATCCACCATTTTCTCCCTGAAGATCAATTCATTAATGTCATGACATAATTTCCAAGCAATGTCTTACATAGCCTGACACTTTTTAAGACCCAGCGGATATTAACAGGCCACTCCTTTGGGCCTCAGTGATGCATAAGGAGTCTCCAAATGTTGATCTGAGCCTTTAAGAAATATTCATGCTTAATCCAGGACTGCTCCCAGAGTGTGTCTTCACTGTGCTCCATCCTCTTGTACAGAATCTAAGGTCAGAGTTGGAAGAAACAGTAGGAATCATCTGTAACCATCCATCTGTAATATCATTTCAGATACTGCCTCCCCGTGAGGTCTTTCCTAACCTGGCAGCAAACTAATTACTTCTTCCTCTGAGCTCCCATGCCCCTTGCCTGGTGTTGGTTACAGATTTTCCCAGCGTGCACTATAATTATTTGTTTGCATGTCTGTCTGCTGGGCTGTGGGCTCCTGAGAGCCAACTTCATGTCTTAGGCTCACATTCTACCCTGGCTCCTAGCAGGGCTCCTGGCAAGCGCTGGCTGCTCAACTGATGCTTGTTGAGTGAATGAAGGAGGGCCCCACTTTCTACAGGTGATAAAAGCCGGGGACACACAGGCGGCTGATGTGCCCTGGGTAAGATGAAGATCTCTTCTCACTGCTTATATTCTTCTGCAGTGAATTATGAAAGAGATTGAACTAATAGTAAAATGTAGTTTTTATTTTCTGTGTTTACTGTCTCTGACCAGATATGTAGAGGCCACATACTTCCAGCTTGTTTTGTGTGTTGCCTGATTGTCTTATTGAATGTGGTTGACTCTGGTTAATGATGGGAAACTGTCGTCCCCTGCTCTTGCTCAAATCTCAGGCTTGTTTGGCCTGCTTGTCACCATTCAAGAAAATGTAGTTGGCTGGAAAGTAGGAGATCATGTCATGAGTCTCTTTTCTTCCTTTTTCTTTCTTAATATTTCTTATTCTCTGGACAACTCGAGTCAACCCGACTATAGACTGGGTACATTTGGGAACAAAACTTCAAAGACCTGAGCTGTCTCTTGCAAAAGCTGAGCAGAAGTCCCAATTTGCTGTTGACCTTTTCAGTTAGTATGTGAACAGGTAGAGCTGGGGTTTTCAGCTTTCTGCCACTTGTGTCCAGAAAGCTGTTTGCCCAAAATTGTCTTTCTGATTTTGCCCACACATACCAAGGTATTGCAAAAGGGAAACGAGCATTGAAACTGCCAGGAATGATCTTTGAGATATCCAACAACACTTCTAGCACAGGCATGGCCAGTCAGGGTACCCTCTTCCAACTCTGGGGGAGAGGGGTGGGCGAGCCCGAGCAAGGAGGGGGGTCTTGGGGAAGGACAGGGGCTTGAGTCAGCAGCTGGGTACCAACCGATATGAAGCTAGTTCAGAGTTTATACATCTGGGATGACCACAAGGATGCGTTTCAGGAGAATATCTGCCTGAGAGTAGGAAAGACCTGGGGCAATTAACATCTCCACCTTCTGCTCTCTGAAAGCGGCTCCCAAACTGTCTGCATAGCAGAATCCCCAGAGGATCTTTTAAGAATGCCAAAGCCCTCAAACTTACGGCTGCCTTGCTCTCCAAAGCCCAGCTGAAAGCCACATTTATGAAGAGTGACCCATTCCTCTGGGTTAGGTGTTCACCACTTGGGTCCCACAAGTCATAACACATCTGTGACTGGGGTTCAGGGCTCTGGGAACAGGAATCCTAGGCAGCATTTTGTATTTGTGTAAAATGTCCACTTCCTCGCAGGGAACTATAACACAGCTTTCTTCAGATTCTCAAAGGGAAGCTCAACACCACACCCACCCCCACATTTAAGAATTATTACCTTAACATCTTCCTGGAAGAAGCTGCCCCCAGGCATGTCCTTGCTGAGTGGGCCTCTGTGGAACTGTTTTGGGGATGACTTTTGGCCTGATATACAAACTTATATTGAGGAGCCATGAAAGAAATAACCCTTGGAAGTCCTGTAATAAGACGTTGGTGATTTGTGGGCGATATTACTCTGTGTGCAATCCTAAAGCAGCAAGAGAGAGACATCTTCCAAGCCACTGGGCAGTTGTTTTAATCTTGTGGACACTTTCTTTTTGTCTTTGGCTTCCAGAAAGCTTGCAGCACAAGGAAAGTTAGAAATAATTTTTCTCTGGTGGAATGAGTGAAGATCAAGATGTGAGGCATGCCTGGCCTCAGTGGGCCGGAACCCAGGGAGCGCCATGTCTCGGGAGGAGTACCCTAATTTCAGCGCTGGGATCGCTCATCACTGAATCCTCAACGCTGGGCACACTGTAGGTGCTAAGTAAATGCTTTGTGAATGAATGTGGTGTTCCACAGAGCTCTTAAAGCTCTGTGTTTCCTGCCGAAGTAGGGGGACCCCGGCCCACCTCTGTGTTGCATTATTATTTGGATCTTGAGGCAGGCTGCCTTGTGACCCCAACGCTGCCCAGAGATCCTTGAAGAAAAAGCTTTTACACTTCTCACTTCCATCCTCCTCTCCCTCCAGCCCTTCTCCTTCCTGGGTTTCAGGTGTGGAGTGTGGTCTGAGTGACAGGTCTTGCTGAGCTGGAGACTTCCCGCCTTCAGCAGAGACAGTATTCCTGCATCCAGCAGCAAATTTTCTCTACTTGAGGCCTTTTCTCTTCTCATGCAAATCCAAATCCATCCCAAGACCTGGGCCGTGTGGTTGATTCACTCATTGCCAACCCAGGGCTCAGCTCTGGCTCCAGGCGGCAGCTGCAGGACTCGGGGCACACTGTTTATCTTCTCTAAGCCTCACACTCCTCATCTGTGATACACAGATAGTAACAGCACTTCCATACGGGCTTGGTGTGAGACCCTGTTAAGCACGGTGACTCAGGCAGACCCCAAGCAAAACCCATCACAGATCAGAGTCTAAATGTTATTTAGACCAGCTTTTTGTTTAAGGTTTCTTGAGGACACTGAGGAAAGAGGGTACACAGCCCTACACACAGCAAAACTTCCTTAAAATTCTCTGTAGACATTTCTTCCGCTTACCCAAGTTCCATCCCCACAGCAGCTGCCTTTTCTCTCTCTCCAGGTGGTACTCAATGCTGGGATCATCTTATCTCAGAGCTCCAAGCTCTTCTTTATGTAGAAAGAGTTCCCTTTTGACCACTAGTTTCTGCATTTTTACCATCCCTTCAGCAAACAAAAGACTCTCCCTCAAGGTCCATTCTCTACAGTGGAATAATATATACTTAAAAAAATATATTCTTTGTTCTAGTCAAAAATTTAAAGCATTACTTTGCCAAAACCCTAAAGCTGAGATCCCTTTAAAATAGCTATTTGTTTTTGCTAATTTGTGGATCTCAACCTTGGCTGCACCTGAGAATCACCTGGAGAACTCCCAGAACAACCCCAGGCTGTACCCTAGACCAGCTGAATCAGAATCTCCCAGGCATCAGTATTTTCAGTTGAAAACCACTACTCTTGGTCCTTTCCTCTTTAAAATGTGCTCCACAGACTGGCAGCTTGGGTGTTAGGTGGGAGCTAGTTAGAAATGCAGAATCTCAGACCCCTTCCACACAGATCAGCTTCTGCATTTAACAAGATCCCCGGGTAACGTGAATGCACATCCAGAAGCACCCCTTTCGGCCTTGCTCAGCCTCCGGGTGAAGTGGGAGTGGCCAGCAGCAGATGCAGGTACTGTCTTGGAGGACTTCGCCCCAGGATGAATGCAGGGCTGCATGATGAACTGCCAGAGATCCTGAGCATAAAGTCGGAGGGGGTCCTCACATCTGTATGTTCACCAGACTCCTAGAGGCTCCAGTTACCAGCCAGGAGCGGGTACCCTCCCCAAGGAGGTGGTTCTCAATTCTGGCTGCACCCTGGGATCACCAAGGGGAACTTAAAAATAATCCCTATACCAAGACTGCAGCGCACACCAACTGAATGAGAATCCATGGAGGTGAGACCCAGGTATCAGTATTTAAAATCGAATCAGGTGATTCAGTCGGTAGATAATCCTGAGAACCACTGGGAGGACTTCTGATACTTTTCAAACTTACCTGAGAATAAAAATAAATCTGAGCATTATGCTCCTAGAAGAACTCACTTCGTATAAAAGTCAAATCCTTACAGCATGGGAATAAATCATTAACCGCTGCTGGTGGTGGGGTGGGGGGACTCAGTGTGGGCAGAGTAGCCTTCTCTTTAGCATCCTGCATAAACTTCCTGTCATTTTGGCAAATGTCCTATCTCATCGCTTCCTGTATTACGCCTGAAATAGTCTATCGGTTTAGAGATCTCTGTGCCAGATGAAAATGGCTTTCAGTTACATCTGTTCCTGTGTTTGGCCTCCCCAGCATGTGCCCTGCAGCCAAGCATCAGGACAAGGGAAGGATGCTGGGAGGCAGGGGTTGTTTCAAGGCGACCAGACTTTTCTTGCTTTTGCATCAGACTCTGAACTCAGGCCCCGTTAATGCTCCGCATCCCCTGCCTCCCACCCCTGTCTATTTCCCTGGGGAATGTGCTGACAGCCTGCCCTGTGTTGCTGAATCCCTGGAGAAAGACAAGCTAAGCATTTGGGTCAGGATTTCCAGAAGTGGGCAGGAGCTGGTTGGTTCTATTCCCACCTGCTAGTTCACAGCTGAGCTCCCACCAGGAACAGAGGTTCTTCCAGACTCCCGGTCTTCATTTCCCCCCTCATTACTGCAGAGGTGGTAGTGAAGTCTTGGTCTCAGGCCAACTCCAGCTGGAAGCAGCTCAAGGCTAGGGTTCCCTCAGAAAATTTCCAGGAATGAAGGAAAATGCAGGAGAGGGAAGCCAGAGGAGTGAGTCAACCAGGATATAATCCTCTGTGTTAAATGACCTTTTAGGAGTAACATTTTTTACAGTTTTATTAGGGTATAATTCATACATAATAAACTACCTGCTATTGTAAAATGATTATAAATCAATAAAAAAAGTTAAAAACATAAAAAAAATAAACTACCTGTATTTTAAGTGTACAATTTGATAAGTTTTGACTTACGTATACCCCTGTAAAACAGTAACTACAATGATGGTATTGAAAAGAATTTATTTTCCCTCTTTTTCTGGATCAATGAAAACAAACATCTAAAATCCTACTAAAGAAGCATGCGCATGTGTGTATCTATGTGAGTTCAGCTGCTTTGAACTTTGGCAAATGTATCTTTAAAAACTCAGATGTAGAGAATCTTTTGAACCTCAAACAAAATTGTTAATCACAAATCATATAGTTTGCAAACTATTCTTTTTTCACCATTTCCGTATTAGCTCATAAGGCATTTTTAATTTTAATTACATTATTTTATAGTTCACAAAAACTTTGGCATTTACTACCGTATTTCTTCTGGTGTGATTTTATTCTCACCAAAGCCCTGAGTGTTCATTATTATTCTTTCTGTTTTAAAGCAAAAGAGTGTAAAAGGACTTGGTTAGGACCACACAGTTACTGCAACCAGGCGGTTTTGATGATGGATTCCCAGCTCTGGGCCTTTTGTAGCACACTGTGTAACCATCCGTGAGGAAAAAGGAGAGGCCTAAAAACCCAAAGAATTAACTTTTTAAAAAAATCTTCAAACAGCCTTGACATTTATTTTTTAAATGAAGATTTATTTCACCATGGTATGCCATCACTTCTGCACCATGTGTGAATAAATGAACTTTGGCATCAATGAATTCCGTTAGAACCTTGTGATTCTTTTGATGCGTTGCCAATTAGCCTAGAGGGTCAAAGTCCTCAGTAGTATCCAGAGAGTGACAAGTGGCTTTATTTTTCTTTGGTGGGGGATTTAAGATTTTTTGAACTGAACTCCTTTTTTTTTTTTTCTTTTTCTAATTTTTGAAAATAGAAGTTGTGAATATACTGGATGCCTGATGACCACGGGGAGGCTGCTGCAACATTCTGAATAGTTAGTCCAGAGAGAGAGAGCCCATCCCCTCAAGGGGACATGAGAAGATGTCCACCCCTAGTGCCTGAAATGACAGCCAACTAAGAAGAGCAGGAAAGTTTAACCCTGAAAGTGATAGGATCCAGAGTTTAAAATCCTAAGGTCCTAATAAGTTAGTAGAAAACGTTGCAAGTTGGAAGGGACCTTAGCGGTTTTTCTAGTGCAATCAACTGATCTTACAACTGAGGTCCTGGGAGGAGAGGTGGTTTCTCCAAAGTTGTCCAGCTGGTTAGCCAGCCACAGGGCCAGGCTTAACACAGAAAGCCTCTATCTCCTGGGCGTCTTCCCACTGGATCAGTGAGCCTCCATATTGGTTCAGTTGTCAGGAACCCTTTTGGAAGTCAAAACCATTTCACAGACACTCATGTAACTCTTGCTTGGTAATGACTGGTTGAGCAAATAGATAATGAGAAAAAGCAACTGTGAGTTCATTAATAATTCTCAGTTCTCTATACAATGCCGTCTTCTCCCAGGAATCTGCAGGTGGAGACCGGAGGCTGCTCACGCCTACACCCGATGATGCAGTCTCACCGCTGTGGCTGGACTCTGCTGGTCTGGAAGTTTCCCTACCCAGTGGAGAGATAGTTCCATGGAGGCACAGGGTAAAATCCTACAGAACTAGAACTAGGAGTAGGACTGTGATAAATGCTGAGCCTACAGGGTCTTGGCAAAGGAGCCCTATGCCGATTATCCAGGGGAGGCACTGCTGTCAAACAGAGGGCAGGGGGCTGTCAAGGCCAGCAGAAAACAGACTACACCAGGTAAGCAGGTGCATCAGCGACCCGTCCCCCACCTCTTTCTTGTTCATCTTGATTGAAGGAAGGTAATCTGTCATGACCCAGCTAAAGAATTGCATTTGGTTTAGCTCAGTGATAACGTTCCTCTCTCCTTTTGCTAGATACGTGATTCGCAGCTTCCAGTGTAGCAGGAGTTGTCACCTGATGCGGTTCTGGCCAAGAAGATGGGAGGAGAAGCCTGCTGGAAGCCCAGCGGAAAGCTGTGGCTTTGCGGATGAAAAGCCGCTAGCCGGTGCCATTCTCTCGCTAGTCTTCCTGCTGTGAACATGGCCAAGGTGCCCATGATGGTATCTTGTGATCGTGAGGCAAAGGGCAGGAGTGGAGTGGAGATGTGACCCAGAGACCTGACATTATAGCTAAACCTACCCCAGAAATTGCTTTCAATTTCTTGTTATATGAGAAAAACAAATCCCTGTATTTAAGCCACTGTTATCTGGATTTTCTATTATTTGCAGCTAAGAGATTTCCTGATAGCAAAAGGTAGAATCACTCAACTGAGCAAAAAACAAAGAGAACCTGGAAGATGAATGAAGGGAACTACGGATGTCCATTAACTACAGCCTCAGGATCAATTGTAGAATTAAGGGCATACCCTACCTCTTTTTCAGGTTTATTTTCCCTTCCTTGCTAAAGTGTCTGAAAATTGAGGAATTATACCCTATTCTGCCACCACCATTTTTATAAAACAAGACAGATGTTATTATTTTAGCTACTGCCAGCTTAAGAATGTTCTGTATTCCTTCTGTCATGTTTATCAGGTGTGTTGGTGGCGGTTACATTCACCATTTGCCCTGAGTTTGCAAAATAATGAGGAATAACCCCTAGAAATGGTAGCAGAGGGAACACAAGAAGAGTGAGTATCCTCAAGAGATCGTGGGCTTGATGCTGAAAAACAGCTTTGTCAGGTGCGGCGTGACATGGCCGTGGCACACGATACCTGCAGGACGTGCACATTTGATTGTCTCCTTGCTGGGAGCAGGTGAGTTGTGTGCAGCTGTGTGTGTTATGATTTGGAACACTGGGTGGGAGCCGTGAAGACAGAAGGATGTGTTGCAGGTGTGTAGTCAGGCGTCTGCTGTGTTCCGTGTTCTCCTCGAGCTCAAACTCCTGGGCCTCCAGCCACCTGCTCTGAGACGGAGCCCTTGGTTGGTTCTTGCATGGGAGTAACCACTGACTGAGCCGTGGGGAGGTTGCCTGACTCTAGGACAACCAGTCTCCACAATGGCCTTAATGTTGTCTAGTATGAAACAATGGCCTCAATAAATGGATTTTCTCTCTTAGAAATGTGAACTGAATGTTCAAAAAGAACTCGCTACTTGGGAAGAGAGGAGACGTGAGGAGGTGGCTGAGTCACGTTAATGCCTGGGTACTAGTCGGTGTGGACAACCTTCCTCCTGCCCCCGTGGGTCCATGATGACTCCTGTTCCCGGATGTGCATGTGTGTTGGTTGGTTTTATGTCAGTTTGGCTAGTATACTGCCCAGTTATTTAACCAAATTCTAATCTAGGTTTTGCTGTGATGGTATTTTGTAGATGCGGTTAACATTAACGATCAGTTGAATTTAAGTTAAGGGAATCTCCCCCTCAGTAATGTGGTTGGACCTCATTCAATCAGCTCATTCAATCAGCTAAAAGAAAAAGCTGACGTTACCCAGAGAAGAAATGCTGCCTTAAGACTGCAGCATCAACTCCTGCCTTTATTAGTTCTATTTCTCTGGAGAAATCTGGCTGAAGCACCATGGAAGAGTCTGCCTCCTTCACCACTCCACGGCATTACTACCAAAGAGCCCTTCTTTCTGACTTTGTTCCTTAAAATCAAAAGAACCTAGACAACAAACTCAGTAGTGTCTGGTACTTGTGTGAGATGGTGGCTCCTAACATTAGTGGGAGACGTGGTGATTGAGTCTACAGTAAGTGCTGTGGATTCTCAGGCTCAAAATACCTTCAGTCTCAAGGAATTGGGAAGCACAGATTGACCTGCTCTGCCTCGGATATAGGATTTCATTAACTGCCTTTGCCCTGTGCGCCAGAACAGTAGGAAACAGATTCATTGTCCCGGGAAGCAGTCCTGTTCTTCCAGGATTATTTAGTGAAACTTGCTTGACCTTGTACTACAGACTTGTTAAGAGAGAATGAGCAACTCAACCCATGGTAGAGCAGACAGGGGCTCTAGGGCACATGACGTCGGGTCTCCAAAGATACCCACATTCTGAATTCTCCCTCATACCCCTGCCTGCCATGGGAGATGCTTCCTGCACTGGGGACGTGCCTGCTGCCCTTCCTGTTTAAACCTCAAACTCGTCCTTTCACCCTACTGTGCCCTGTACTTACCTGTGCTGCCCACATCCGTCCTTTATTGCATGTAGCTTATTCTCTTATTTTTATGCATGCACAGAATACAGGAAAAAATGATTACCAATGGCTGGCAAGCTGAGGGAAGAGAGATGGGGCGAGGCACGGGCTGCTGCTCTGGGTGGGGATCAAGCACTGGGCACTAGAACCTTCTGGAAGAGGGGCAGAGCTAGATGCTAGTGTGGTGGAAGCAAGAGTCACCAGAAAAGGAGGACCCAGGAAGACAAGTTTCACCCACTTTATTTCCCTCTTTGGGCTGTGAAGAGGCCAGGGCACAGTTTTATGCTCAGTTACAGTAATCACACTGACTGTAATGATTGTCATTTGGCCTTTTCCCCTCACAGCTCTTTTAAGACTTAAAAAAAAATACTTTATTAGTCATTTTAAGAAGCAAATGTAGTGAGAACCTTGCCATTTTGTAAAGGAGGTATGACAACCTGGAGTAGTAGGCAAGGGTCCAGTTTCGGAGTTGGACCCGTTCGGATTTGGATCCAGACTCTGTCACTGGCTGTGTGACATTGGACAAGTTACTTCACCTTCTCTAAACTTCTAAAATTGTGATGATAATGATACCCATCCTGCAGGAACTTTATTAGGATTCGTGGAGAGTATACATAGAGTGTTGCACATGGCGTCTGAAGACCATCGCCACCTAGCACTCCACAGTAATAGCCTGGGGTAATGAGCCCTTACGATGCTGTAGGTAACGCACTAAGCACATGAGCTCATTTGACACAGAACCGGGTCCTCTTGGCCTCCAGTCCCCCTGCCACTCCCCCCTCCAGCCCCCTGTCCAGAGGCCTGTCTAAGGCCTGTCTGCTGAGAGGGAAGCAGAGTATTGGCTAAGCCCTGTCCTTGAGATCTGATCACCTATCTGGGGCTCACCTACAGAGGCAGCCACAGGAGGTCTGGGAGTCTAGGAGATACGGCCAGGCTCAGCCGGTGATCCAGAGACAGGCTTGGGGCTGGTGGGGAAGCCGGGTTACCTCTCAGGGGAGTCCCGAAGTGGATGAGGTTGGGTTGTGCATCACGGCCTGTGGCTTCTCAGGGGTCCTCAGAGAGCTCAGCACATTCCCCTGGCACCTTTCTAACTGCACATGGAGTGACTTCTGCCCCTGACCTCTGAGGGCTTGGGATGCTGTGAGAGAACAGAGCAGAGCCGAGAAACCCTATGAAGCACAGGGCAGGGAGCGCTGGGGAGGGATTCCAGGCTTGGCCCAGTGGTGAAGTATTTGGTTACTCTTGGGAGGGATCCAGTACAGCTAGAAGGGCTCAGGACAGAGGTGCTGAACAGAAGCACTAAGTTGGTGATGCAAACTCAAGGCCAGAACCAGCTAGGGAGGGAGAGTTGTTGCCGTGTTGTCCAGAGAAGCCAGGTGCCAGGTTGCCAAGGAACATCTGTGTTGGAATTGTATATGCAGGCCCAACAAAGCCAAATTCCTTAAAAGCAGCTTCTTTCTGCCCAGATGGCTTCAGCAGCCTTGACAGAAGGGTGTGTGTGTGGAGGTGGGTGGCATTCTCAATCTGGGTCTCCTTTTTTTAGGACTTTGTCCCTTAGTGACTCTTCCCCAGTTAAATTGTGCTTCTTGCTTTTCTTAAGCACTTAACTAGGGTGGAGAGAAGATGGGCTTTCCGAGACAGAAAATGTGCTGGAGACCAATCAGGACCACTTCGGTGGCAGCATCCCACAGTGACTCTCACTCCCAAATACCCACACATATGGAGTGATGGCTATATGGAGTGCATAAGCCATCCCATGACTGCTTTAGGCCAGAAATCCCCTTCCCCCAGCCCTGACCTGCTGATACACGGTGCTGATCCAAAAGAGCCTAGGTTTATTCAGTGCCACTCAGAAACCCAAGAGTCTTAACTGCCTGAGGACATCCTGGTGGTGACTAGTGAGATGACAACTCTTTCTTGTCCAACACCCATTTTTCTGGGAAGCTGAGACCTGGTAAAGTGTTCTCACACATAAACAAAAGGGAGAGAGGAAGCTATCCAGGGTGGTGGCCCTAAATAACCCACAGAGGGGTGATTCTAATCAAGGGTATTCACCAGTACTTCCTGGGGAGGCTTGAAGAAATAAAGATGTTGGGGCCCCACCCCAGACCAACTAAATTTGAATCTCTTCTTGGGAGGTGCCAACTGTATCTTGAAAACATTCCCTGGGTACTTCTGATGGGCTGCTCAGATTGAGAGCCCTAGTGCTAGAGGAATAATTTCCCCTGAATAAACTAATTTGGGCCATATTTCTCAGGAAGCTAGTTTCTCACTGATTGCTTATCTTCTAACAGAGACAGCCTAACAGTAAGGCTAGGGACATGTGTGGTGGAGCCCACCTGTCTCCCGTTTCCACTGCATTCTTTGGGAAAATTACTTGGCCGTTTTGCTCTTTAGTTTCTCTCATCTGTAAAATGGGACTAATAATAATACTTAGCTCAGAGGGTTGTTGTGAAAACTGAGATAATGCATATCACACACCTAGTGTTTTACAAATGATAATAAGCCTTACCCTGATGGACATTAGCTATTATTATGAACACATTTGACGTGATAGTTTCTGAGAGCCTCTGGGATGGGTAGGCTGGTGTGCTATGTGTTTTTCTCCAACAGAAGTCCGTTGGTTAGCCTCTCTGAAAATTCTTTTTAGCCAGAAAAGGAATGCACACTCATGCAGATTGGTTCAGGTTCACAGGTGCAGAGTGATGCAGAAATTAGCCTTGGCTAAAAATAAACCAGCTTGATCATTTCTCTTTCCAGCAATAGAGTGAATTAGATAGCCAGAGTAATTTTCCCATCCAAAACAACTGAAATGTTGAACAAAATATATTTTAAAATCTTAAAAATGTGTCTCTGAGCTGACATGGAGCTCCCTAACAAACTGAAACCAGGAGCTCTGGGAGGTAAGTGAATATCAAAGCTTGCTTTCACCCTGGAAGCTTCTGCCAGATGCGGACACTTTGGGCTACTGCCTTGGAGATTGTATGGGGATGGGATACAGGAGTTCAAGTCCAGGCTTGACCAAGGTGGGGTACCTATGGGAGATCCTTAAATAAAGCTGGAATCCCAAAAGGTTACACATGTTTTACGGTGAACAGAGACAGAGGAGCAAGAAAGCTTGTCTGTCTCAACCCAGGTAATCACTTTGGCCTGGCATAAAGTGACCCTCACTTGTGTTTGCAGTTCAAATGCAAATACCACTTGTGTGGTCCTAAATATCTAAATCTGAAAATTCAATGTGATCTCAGTTTGGTAATACCTCACTTGACCAACTGAATAAACATAAATATATTCTGGAGGAATCCAGCTGCAGCCCAGTCCTCTCAGAATTTCCAGATTATGTCCAAGGAGAATGAGCAGCTTATAGTCAAAAAATCACAAAACACACAAGGTAATGACGTATTGGGATCGTAAGAACCAGCAAAAAAGCAAAACACAAAACTGTCAAAACAGATCAGCAAGAGTGTCAGACGTTATTTATTGAACACCGAATGTAAAATAACTGTGCAAAACATGTTTAAAGATATAAGAGGAAAGCTGGAAAATTTGATCAGGAAGCAAGTAGACTGGGAAAAAAAACATAACTTTTGAAAAATAAAATATACGAATTGAAATTAAAACCTCAATGGATAGAGTAACCAGACAACTAGATATAATTAGAGGTAAATAATGGAGATGGATGCAGTGGCATTATCATGGGTATACATTTGGAAGTAATTTTAAAATGGGGGTGGAAGGCAAAAAAGAAAAAAGAGGACAAAGTGAAAGATTTCAGTCAGATATGGGGAGGGGATTTAATTTCAACAGAAAATGGCTGAGAATCCTCCAGAATTCTTGAAAGACGCTAATCTTCAACAAATCTGAAGGAGGGTAGATAAAAAGAAACACACTCCTAGACACATTAGAATAATTACAGAATAAAGAAAAGGGTGATCTTAAAAGCAGTCAGAGAGGAAAGATGGACCTTCTGTAAAAGAATGGCAATTAGAGGTTAGTGCGGACTCCTACAACAGAAGCCCAAGGGTATAACGTGCTGAGAGAAAATAATTTTTAACAAAAATTCTGTATGTGGCCAAATGATTTTTTCAAAAAATGAAGACAAAGTAAAGATATTACAAATAAAAGTAAGAAACAGCAGTTTAATGGATAGTTACCACCAGAAGATCCCCACTGAATGGAATTCTACGTAATAAACTCCAGGTAAGAGAAAGGTAGTCTAAAAGATAAGAGATATGAGACGGAATGGTGAACAGATACATCATAAATGTGTGGCTAAAAATAAATTAGCCTTGGGGGGAGGGCATATAGCTCAGTGGTAGAGTGCACACCTAGTATGCACCATGTCCTGGGTTCAATCCCGAGCACCTCCACTAGAAAAATAAATAGCCAACCCCAAAATTTTTTTTAAGAAAAATTAAAAAAAAAATTAAACTTAACGCTATAACATAATAAAAATGTTATATTTTCAGGAATAAAAAGAGTATTAGAAGTAAAATACCAGAGAAAACAAGCATTAGATTAGGTGGGCAGATAACTGGAATCTGAAAAAAACATTTAGAAACCTTGAATTTTTCAAGAGGGAGTTAAAATATTAATTTTAGAATTATTAAAAATGCATCTTAAAATTTTAGGGCAAACCACAAAAAGATACGGATATGATGACTTCTAAACAAACAAGACGATGAAACACAAACCAAAGCAAACTTGCTTAATTCCCAAGAAGTGGGGTGAGGGAGAAGAGAAAAAGTGACACAAGTATAAACCACATAGCAGGATGTTAGAAATAAATTCAAATGCAGTAGTAATTCCTATAAATACAACAGGACTGAAATCCTCAGCTAAAAGACAAATATTGATAACCTGGATAAAGAAATATAATCTGGCATATGCTGTTTACACGAGACACTTTCAAACTTAAGGAAGGAGAAGTATCAGAAGTTAAAGGGCAGGAGAAGATACAATAGGCAACTACCAATCAAAAGAATGATGGAAAAATACGTTTATAGCAGAAAAAAGCAGACTTTAAGGCAAATAGCTTTATGAGTGATAAAAAAGTCACCACATAATGGCAAAATGCTTAATTTCTCCAAAATAAATGATAATTCTAAACTTGTAAGATATATATATAATAAATGACATATATGAGGTACTATTTACATTAGCAATAAGGCATATATTTTTGTTCTAATATATGAAATTTATATGTGTGCACATAGCCTCAAAATACACAAAGCAAGCAAAATGTCAGCACTACAAGGGAAGCCAGACAGATCCACTATGCTGGTGGGAGATTACAACACACTTCTCTCAGTAATTCATGGACTAAACAGGTAAAAATCAGTAAGGATATAGAAGATTTAAAGAACACGCTAAATAAACCTGATAAAATGGGCATATGGAGAACCCTGCACTCTGCAAGTCAGAGATTATTGTTTCTTTTTAAGCACTCATGGAATTTCCTATGAATAAATTTCAAATGCAATTAAGTTATAAACCAATGACAAAAATATAATGAGACAAAACCTTACATTTGGAAACGAAAGTCACCTTTAAAAGCTCATAGATCAAAGAAGATGTCATAATGGAAATTTAAAAATACATAGAACTGAATATGATGCTTTAAAACTTCTGGAATGCAATTAAAGCAAACTAGGAATAGAAGAGAGATTTGTTAACTTGGAAAAGGACCTCCTAAAAACCTACTGCAAACATCATTATTAAGAATCATAAGTTTAAGTTCAAGGGATAAGATAGAGACGCCCACTTCTGTACAGGAGGGCATAGCTAGGGTAGTGAACCAAGAGAAAGAAATGGGAAGTCTAAGAATTGGAATGGAAGGAACAAAACTGTCACTATTTGCAGATGTAGAAATTCCAAAATAATCTATATATGAATCATTAGGGTTAATAAGAGTTTAGCAAGATGTCTGCATATAAAATTGATATAAAAATCAGTTGCGTTTCTATATACCAGAGGCAACTAGAAAAATGTAAGTTTAGAAGATAAAGTTTATACTAGCAATAAAAATATGAAATGCTTAGTAATAAATTTATAAGAGATGTAAGTCTTTATAGATAGAACTCTAAAACTTTACTGATGGACTTTAGTCCTAAAGTCTTGGTCCTAAAACCATGCAGATACACACCATGTGTACCATATTTTTGAGTAGAAAAACAGTATTACAAAGATGTAAAATGTTAATTCCTCCCTTTTTGATCTATAGATTTAGTGAAATTCCAGTAGGAAGTTGTTTTTTTTTTTTTTTTTTGATAGAACATGACCAGCAGATTCTTAAATTAATGCAGAAGATCAAAAGATTACCACCTACAATGAGAAGCCAAGTTACAGTAACAAATTAACAAAAACAACAACCAAGGTGGTAATTGGTAGTGTTGAGGGTGTGCAAGGAACTTACTGCTAGTGGGAATATGAATCGGCACAACCACTTTGACAGACAGGATAGCCTCACCTAGTATTGCCTAGCAAAGCTGCACACCCACACACTCTGTGGCCCAGCAATTCCACACGTACCTGAAGAAGCTCTTAAACACGTGTGCCAGGAGACACATGCAAGGGCAGTCATAGCTGGGTTGATCTTAATGGCTCCAAACTGGGAACAACCCAAATACCCATCAACAGTAGAATGAATGCATAAATTCTGTTATATTTGACTCAGGATATGAAAACAATGTGATATAGCTGTGAAAAGGAACACACCGCACACAGCTGCCCTCAATAACACAAAGGAATCTTAAGAACAAAACAGCACAAGCAGCAAGTCACAGATGAAGTCATCACAGCATGACTGCATTGACATAAATGTCAGAAACAAAATTTGTCTCTTTTTTTAGAGGCATATTCACAGGTGATAAGAAAAGGCAAGAGAGAACCATTAACACAAAAATCAGGCTAGTAAGGTTAGCTCTGCAGAGGAAGGAGAAAGTGGTCTTGAGGAGGCACGCTGGACTTTTTAAGGCATGGTAAGAGTCTATTTCTATTCCTGAGTGGTGAATATGTTACCGACCAGCAAGGATCCTCCTGCCGGGGTCGTTGGAGCCAACAGAATGACAGTGAGTTTGGTTCAGAAGCAAAGGAAGGCTTTATTCTTTGATCAGAGAATGGAGAGCTGGGAGCTCTGGCCCTTGAGTCCACGCTCTCCTAGACAGGCTGTGGGCGGGGCCGCCTCACGGGGCCTGCGTCAGCGGGGAGGGGCGGGCGTCTCACGGCGCAGGCGCAGGCACGCGGCTCACGCTCCAGATGGCAGTGCCCTGGTAGCGCCTGCACCCGGCCGGCGCGCCATCTTGGACTGCCGTGGGGCGCACAGAGCTTCTGCGCTCGGTCCTCAGCGGAGCGGCCGCCAGCAGCCGGTTCGTACCAGGAACTGGACTGAAATGTCGGGAGCAAGGCCTCTGCGGGCGACACCCTTTGAGCAAGTGAAACTAGGCTAAGCACAAAGGAAAGGAAAAAAAGGTTAGCTTTTATTTTCTTGCCCAGACTCTATTTTTATTTCCTGGGAATTGTTCATGGGCTTTGCCGGTGACAAATACACAGGTGTTCATGTTGTTGTTAGCTTCTAAACTGTACATAAGCTTTTTACACCCTTCTGTGCACAGGATATAGTTCACAACGAAAACAAAACAGAAGAAGTCATTGGGCAAATAAAATTGAGGCTGTCAGCTGAACGAAACTTGTGGGGGGTGTGTCAGGGAGAACTGCCAGGCGCTGTCTCCCCCACAGGCAGCGCCGCCCCCTCGGGTGTGCTGACAGCGCGGCTCAGGCCGGAGCCTCCTCACCCTGGCACGGGAGAGGAAGGGGCCTTTTCCCTCTCTCTCTTTTGTGTTAATGAGATCACAAGTCCGGGTCAACTGCTTTGTCCAAGGTCGCGCAGCTACTGAAGGTTCCCAGTCCGCCGTTCATTTCACCTATTACCATGCAGTGTTTTATTTTATCCTTCCCGGGAGGGCTTCGGAGAAGAGAATATTAAAAGGCTACAGTAATTAGCCTCACATTGTAACACCCTTGACTCCAGGGGAGCTCCTATAGGAGAAGAGAGAGACATCTAGTCCTCATCTCAGATGGGTCTCACATTCTGACTGGAAAGCTGGAGAGAATTTCCTGAAGATGCCCACGGGTGTCTGGGGTTGCTTTGGGTCACTGTTGTTCCCAGTGGCATTTGAGCAGTAATTGTGGACCCCAAGGAGGACAAGGCATTAGATCTCCTCTGTGTGGTGGGGTAGGTTGTGTGGGCCACGTGGAGGAGACTGGACAGATTGCCAGGGTTGTGGAATTCCTCGTTCCATCCTGAAAGTCTGACCCGGTTTTGACGCTCTTATCTGCAGAGCAGAGCTGCAAGTGAGCTGGCTGCAGGTGAGCAGGTGAGAGCGGATGAATGGGGGCCCTTCATCCAAGGAGGCTCCTTCCACTGCCCCACGACTCTGTCCTCCTGTCTCTGCAGTGATTTTAAGGAAACCATCTTGTAACCCTTTCTGTTAAAACATGTCTAAAGTAGTGAAAGATATAAAATGTGACCTCACCTGGGTCTTGGACATTGCTGGGGGTCACCAGGTGGTTAATGATAAAGTTTCAGGACTGTAAGTCCTTCATTGTCTGCAGAGGGTAGGGTGGAGGGGACTGCTTTCCCATAACTGCCATTCTGGTAATCCACACGCAATCCAAGATGGTTTCTGCTCTCTTTTAGTTTATTATCAAGATCCTCACTTGAGGACTTGACAGTAATTTAAAGATTTGGAAGACAGGAAGGAAAGTTGTACAGTACACTGCCCCTCGACAAAAGGTTGTAGAGGTTTGCACAGGCCCTGTTGCATTCATGACCTCTGCCACCCAGCTAAGAGCTGCCAACTGGAAATGCCATCAGTGCAGGCACAACCCTGGGGACCCTGTGTTGCTGGAGAATAGGTTCTTGCCTCGTGCAGGAATGAATTCAAGAGCAAGGCATAGTGAAGTGAAAGCAAGTTTATTCAGGGAGATACACACTCCATAGACAGAGTGGGGTCTGTCTCATTCGGAAGGGAAAACAGCTTAGAAGACACACACTTCATAGGCAGAATGCAGGCTGTCTCAGAAGGCAAGAGGGAGAGAGGCCAAAATGTGTTGGGGTGTTTAGTTCAAAGTAAAAGTAGACACACACTCCATAGACAAAGTGCAGGTTGTCTCAGAAAGAGAGAGACCAGGAGGTGCAAAGTCGTTAGTTTTCGTGGGTTCGGTTCACATGCTAATGAGTAGAAGGATTATTCCAATTAGTTGGGGGAAGGAGCAGGGATTTCCGGGGAATTGGACGCCCCCGATCCCCACCTACTATTTGACTTTTACAGGCAGCCTAGAACTGTCATGGTGCCTGTGGGTGTGCCTTGAGGCTCAAGGTCTACTGGAAGTCAGATCTTCCACCGGTAACCAATCTGTCCTGCCCTCCACTGCGGTGTCATTCCTTCACTGGTTGTGCCCTCCCCCACCTCCCGTCTCACCTGCCCACTCCACTCACCTTGCCAAGCCCATTGCCCTTGGTCTATGAACATTTCTTATTCCAGGTTCTTCCTTCTGCTCTTAGGGAAGGTGTCATCACAGCCTTAGTAGTAATCCAGCCACCTCTAGAGGCGTGTCTGGGCTTTGCCGAAGACCTATTTAACTGCAAAAGACAAAGGGAGAACTGTACACTTAAAGATGGTTAAGGAATCAAAATTTATGTGTATTTTATCAGAATAAAAAGAATTCGAAAAAGTGACAAAGGGAATTTTGTCCTCATAAAAAAATACCTGATGCACTGAAGTTAAAAATGAAATTATTTTGGGTAAGTGAAAATCATACGACTTTTAAATGCTTGAAACTGCCCCCTGGAGTTTTTCTTGCGTATGTTTGAAAAGACTCAGTTGGGGTCAGGGAGGCATTGCAGCATCGTGGTGAAGGTTTTGGGCCCCAAAGGTTTGGAGCCAGACACACCTGCCTCAGTTCCAATCATGCTTCTGCCACCACCAGTCTTTCTTTCCTTGTCTGTCAGGTGGGGCTGGCACCCTTATCTCATGGGGCTCTTGCTAGGATTAAATGAGATAATGCATGGGGAGCATGTCTGGCATCAGTGAGTACATGCATAAGGTTTCTTAGTGATGCTCGTGGTTACAGCACTTTCTGGGGTTGGTTTGGATTTTCAGAAGGGCCTCAAAAAGCATCCTTTGGAAAGCCGACTCTGGCAAATGAATCTAAATGTATTACAATGTGTGATGGTCACTTTTATGTGTCAGTGAAGCTGGGCTGTAGTCACTTGTTACTCAAACACTAATCTAGATGTGGTTGTGAATGTGTTCTGTAGATGTGATTATAGTCCGTAATCAGTTTACTCTAAATAAGGAAGATTATCCTAGATAATCTGGGTGAGCTTGATTAAATCAGATGGGAAGCCTTAAGAGCAGAGCTGAGGATTCCCTGAAATAGAAGGAATTCTGCCTGTAGACAGCAGCTCAGGCTTGCCTGACTCTCTAGCCTACCCTTCCTGGTGGCCTGCCCTCTTGATTTCAGATGTGCCTGGTTATGGATTGAACTGTGACATCCCCACCCCCCACCGGCTGCCAAAATGCAGAGTCCTCACTCTCAGTACCTGTTAATGTGACCTTTTTTGGGAAATAGGATCTTTGTAGACGATCGAGTTAAGATGAGGTCGTTAGTCGGGCTCTAATCCGATATGACTGTGTCTTTATAAAAGGGGGAAATGTGGACACAGAGAAGGACATGCGTAGAGGAAAGATGATGTGCAGAATCAGGGAGAAGACAGTCGCCTGCAAGTGCAGGCACAATATCTGTACCTGTCTACACATCCTACTGTGACGGATGCACAGTATCAGAAAGGGTACCGCTTCTGGATGGGATCCCTGGATTTGATCCTGGAACAGAAAGAGGGCATTTGTGGGAAAACTAGTAAAATCCAGATAAGACCTAGAGTCTAGTTAATGTACAAATGTTGTTTTCTTAGTTTTGCCAAATGTACCCTGGTACATTTGATTTAGCCCCGAAGGAAGCTGTATGATGATCTATGAGAACTCTGTACTATCCTTGCAACTTTCCTGTAAATTAAACCTTATTCTGAAGCAAAAGGTTTATTTTTTTAAAAAGGCAGCCTGTAGGGAGAGGAAGGAAGGAATGAATAGACAGAGCACATGGGATTTTTAGGGCAATGAAATTATTCTGCATGATACTACAGTGGTGGCTATATGTCATTATTCATTTGTCAAAGCCCATAGAATGTACAGCATCAAGAGTGAACCCTAATGTAAACTGTGGACTTTGGTTGATAATAATATGTCCATGTTGGTTCATCGATTGTGCCAAATATGCCACACTGAAGAGGGATTTTTGAGGGTATGGGAGTATATATATGTGGGTGGGGAGAAAAATAAAATAAAATTAAAATAAAATAAAATAAAATATAATATAATATAAAAAAAAAAAGGCAGCCTGGATCCAGCACTTAACAGCTGTGTGACCTCAGGAAAGATACTTCATCTTTCAGTGCATCAATCATGTTTTTTGTAAAACGGGAGTTAATAATGCAACCTGCCCATAGAGTCATTATAAGAATTAAATGAGTTAAAACACACAGACTGCTTAGAACAGTACCTGGCACAGATAAGTGCATAATAAATGCTGGCTCAAATTGTAATATTTTTGTTTTATTTTATACACAACCTTTTCTCCGTGGCTACTTGCTCAGTGCGTGGTAACCCACAAAGGCCGGTGTTCTCCCAAGTCGGGTGTAGCTGGGCTTGTACAAGAGGGTGAGAAGAAAAAGTAGAACTTCTATGTTTATTTCATTCCCTTAAGTTCTCAGTATCTGTATATGTGCCGTAACGCACATCTTTATTCAGTTATAACATGCAAGGGAGAGGGGCGCACGCCACCTTTTTGTGGATAGAGTAAGTGATCCAAAAGGCGCGGGGACCCATGCTGTGCTCCGGAGGCAGGGCATGCTCTTGCATCTGTGTGACCTTCTTTGGGCTCAAAGACACAGCCACTTAGGCAAACTAATTTTGCATTAAGCCCTAATCCCTAAACCATTAAAATTTGCATGAAAATAATATTTTAAGTCCAGAGGGCTGAAAATGTTGAGGTTGATTCAATATGTATTTCCTACCCAGTGTTTCTTCAGCCTGGATTATTTCAGTTTGTTCTATTGCTGGACAAAATGTCTCCTCTTACTTTTGAGAATCTAAATTTTCCCTCTGGCTTCCACCAGACCTTATTTGTTGCTTCACATAATAGACTCTTCGAGTTATTTCAGGCACAAGATGTTTATGAATCTAAAGCTTTTCGGATCTAGATGGTGATGCTTGTAGCAAGATAGAATGGTACTTTTTGAGGCGTGGAACAATGTAGCTGACATTCATTTTAAGTTTTGTAGGCATCCATTTATTCATAGTTATTCTTTCACAATAATTCCTTCAAATGTTGTTTTCGTTTAAAAAAAAAAAAACGTTGTAGAGGCAGTCGGGCTAGGTTCGAATCCTGCTGGTTTTCAGAACCTAGGTTCAAACTCTGCCATTAACCAGCTGTGTATCCTTGGAGAATTTATTTTTTCGACTCCTTTACATCCATTTCCTTATTGGAAAGATAGAATATTTACCTCGCAGGGTTATGTCAGGAATAACCATATTTAGGTGAGGTACTTGCACGTGTTTGGGGGAGGGTGGGCGCTCAGCAAATCGATGATTTTACTGTTGTTACTTTATGGTTATCGAGCCAACTAATAGGGTAGACCTAGGAAAACAAAGATGGCTAACGTGTGGTCCATGCCTGTAAGGAAAACGCACTCACACGTACGTAGACATCTGAAAGTATTTCTGACACAGCTGATGCACTGGATATAAAGGAAGAATTGCAAGAGCCGTCTTACACTGAAAAGCTCCATCTCCTGGCCTGCCTCGCCCAAGCCCTCACCCCATCCTCCGGAGGCAAACTTCACTGGCTGTCACTCTTTTTCACTCTTCTGTGGCTTATTCTGTAATTCAAAATAATAAGCTTATATCACCCTTGCCTCATTTCCTTGCCTTTAGAACATGCTGCCGACTCCCTGTTATGACAGATGAGGACTTAGGGCCCAGGGCCTGGTACTTCCCCTCCCTCTTTCCCTCTGGATGTTGGATGGTTATATTATTTTCTAAAAATTCCTCTAATGCTGATATTTCAAACTTTCAATACCTCTAATTTAAAAACCTTTCATTTTTGCTCTGTCACCTTCAGTTGGTATCTTCTGCCCTTCAGGTATCACTCTTTTCTCTTTAATCACTTACCTCCTTTAAGAAGTAGCCCAGTTCTCTAAAATGCGATGTGATGAATAGCAAATGTGCTGAATTTACCAAATTTAGGATTTTGGTGTTTTGTAGTCACGTGATTGCTTTGGATTCCTCCTTGGCACTTCCGTTCGCGCGGAGATGCCAGCTAACTCACTGAACTGACCTAGAGCCCCTTCTGCCAGCCAGACTTTCCTTCTATGTTACCAACGTTCGTTAATATTTGCGTTCAGTTCTGCAGCTGTAATAAAGGCTTCCCTGCTTTCTCTATGGTTTGATTTTAAAAGTTGTAATGCACAGAAAAGGCATTTGCATTATTATGGTTATTTAAGTATTGCCCACTGCACGGAGGGGCAGCATCCTGGGGCTCTGTGCACTGCTCCACGGGCCCGGTGTCAGGATCTATGGGCTACGTGAGAGGGAAGAGACGCTGCAGCATCAAGGTCAATGGTTTTTCTTTCCTTTCAGACGAGCGATTATTTAAAACTGTGTCACTTTTCATTTGCTTTGTGTCTGGATCACGACCTTCTTGACTGTGTCACTTTTCATTTGCTTTGTGTCTGGATCACGACCTTCTTGTATAGCCTCTGGTCTTCTTGCCGTTTCTCATCTTTTATCTTTCTTTTTCAAATCTTCCTCCCTCCCTCTCTTTCATCTTTCCTTTCTGGCAAAGAGAAGAATGTGCCTTTCCCAGAGCCCCAAGTCTGGTAACCCTTTCAAACGTAGCCATTCTTGCAGAGCTCCTGTCTTTCTCCTGTCCTGGCTCCCTGACCTGAGTTAGGACCTCTCGCTCTTCTGAACAGCTGTCCTGAGATTTCTCCATACAACCTTCCTAGGTTTCCTGTTTCCTGCACCCAGCATCCTTCTCTCTCTGGAGTACATCCCTAAGGAACTTCTTAAGAAAGAAGGAAGTAGTTTTTTGAGGCTTTGTTTGTCTAAAAATTATTCAGATGGATCATATTTGGTTAACAGCTTGACTGGGTATACAATTCTATCTTCAAAATTCACTCCCCCCCAGCTTTTCTGACATCAAGTATTGCGTGTGAGGAGTGCAGTGTCAGAATGTTTCTTGTCTTTTGTAGGAAGCTACTCTGCCCCCCTACCCAACACCATGGAGGCTCTTTGCATTTCTTTATTCCTGGTCTTGTGTGTCTAGTTGGGAATCTTCCAGAAAGTTTTTTTTATTTGAATATTAACTTTATTTTTTTAAATTTTCTTACACTTTTTTTAATTGAGTTATAGTCATTTTACAATGTGTCAAATTCCAGTGTAGAGCACAATTTTTCAGTTATACATGAACATACATATATTCATTGTCACATTTTTTTTCTCTGTGAGCTACCGCAAGATCTTGTATGTATTTCCCTGTGCTATACAGTATAATCTTGTTTATCTATTCTACATTTTGAAATCCCAGTCTGTCCCTTCCCACTCCTGCCCCTTGGCAACCACAAGTTTGTATTCTATGTCTGTGAGTCTGTTTCTGTTTTGTATTTATGCTTTGTTTGTGTTTTATTTTTTATATTCCACATATGAGTGATCTCATACGGCATTTTTCTTTCTCTTTCTGGCTTACTTCACTTAGAATGACATTCTCCAGGAACATCCATGTTGCTGCAAATGGCATTATGTTGTTGGTTTATATGGCTGAATAGTATTCCATTGCATAATTATATCACATCTTTATCCAGTCATCTGTTGATGGACCAGAAATTTTATTGTACTGGGCAAAAGTCATTGTCTGATGACTTAAAATTTTCATTTTGGGTGAATTTTTTTATTATTTTTAATAAATTCCTTCTCTCCATTTCTTTACTTTTTTTTTTTTTTGTAACACCTATTAATTGGGTAATAGGCCTCCTAGAATGATGGATACTCTTTCCATGTCTCATGTTATCTGACATATTTCTTATCTATCTGTGTTTTGGCTGCCTACTGTAAAAGACTTATATTTTATCTTTAGCCCTGCTTTTAAGTTTTTAATCTTTTTTTATCATTTCAAACCTTGTTTTTTGACTCTTGCTAAAGGGTAGCATAACTTTTATGTACATATGTAATAACAATAATATAAAACAAACCCTGAGTTTGTATACATATATACAATTTATATATTGGCACTATACAATATATATATAATGTATATATAATAAATATAATACATTTTCATATTTCCCTTTAGATTTTAGGTTGTTTTGTCTTGTGTTGTGGATAACTTTGTTGGTTGCTTGTGTCTTGATACTCTCTGGTCCTTGAATTATTTCTAATTCCTCAAATCAAGTTTTGTTTTAGTTTTAAGCTAGTTTTTCATTTTTCCCTGCTGTTGGTTTTCTTACACATATTTCTGTTGATTCTTCAAGCTCTCGAGCGTGCATCCACTATAATCGCTTCCTGCTTGAGTTCATGAGTCTACTTTAGTTCTCGGCAAGGAAGAACTCTGATCGTTAGCCTCTTATGTTGACACCACTTCATGAGGTAGCTGTGATGATGGGGGAGACCTGAACGGTTTGAAAATAACTGCAAGGTTTCCTTCAAAGTTATTCTTAGTGCCAGCATGTAAAACCTGACATGTTCAGACGAAACAAGAGCAAGTCCAGCTTGAATTACTCAGAGGTGTTTTAAGGCATAGTTTTATTTATTTTTTTTAACATTTTTTATTGATTTATAATCATTTTACAATGTGTCAAATTCCAGTGTTCAGCACAATTTTTCATTCATCGACATATACACACTCATTGTCACATTTTTTTCTCTGTGAGTTATCATAACATTTTGTGTATATTTCCCTGTGCTATACAGTGTAATCTTGTTTATCTATTCTACAATTTTGAAATCCCAGGCTATCCCTTCCCACCCTCCACCCCCCGGTAACCACCAGTCAGTATTCTTTCTCTGTGAGTCTATTTCTGTCCTGTATTTATGCTTTGTTTTTGTTTGTTTTTGTTTTTGTTTTTTAGATTCCACATATGAGTGATCTCATACGGCATTTTTCTTTCTCTTTCTGACTTGCTTCACTTAGAATGACATTCTCCAGGAGCATCCATGTTGCTGCAAATGGCATTATGTTGTCGGTTTTTATGGCTGAGTAGTATTCCATTGTATAACTATACCACCTCTTCTTTATCCAGTCATCTGTTGATGGACATTAAGGCTGTTTCCATGTTTTGGCTATTGTAAATAGTGCTGCTATGAACATCAGGGTGCAGGTGATCACTGTCTCTTAGACGCCCCCAGCACCCCCAGTCGGCACTGTGTCCAGGCTCTGAACTGTGGGCTGCCAGGTGATGGATCCATCCCTCCATTAACACCTGTTTGTCAAGATCTTATTACATGTGGGGTCCTGATGAGACCGTAGTGAACGAGAGTGAAGTCCCTGTCTGCTTGGACCCTTACGGTCTAGCACAGTGTCTCATAATTGGTTTGTGGGTGTTGCATTCTCTCGTCACCTGGACTGTTAGTTCCTTGCTGGCAGGAACCTGATTTTCTGGACCTTTTGCGGCCTACACGCAGCTTCATACAGTGCTGGGCACAACACGGAAACAGTGGCAATGGATAATGTCTGGTGAGTTATAAAACATTTATAGTTTAAGAAGCACTTTTCATATATACAATCACATTTTTTGATGGACTCCTTAGTAGGTAGGACAAAACTGAAGACTATTGCTTCTCAGTGGTTTAATAATCTTACAGTTCTTAAAATCCATATTCAATAAATACTGTTCAGCATTTATTAAATGAGAGTAGGAGAAGCTGCCTTCCCTGTTGTTCTGTTCAAAGCAAGGGGTTTATATGCATCAAACCTTGTATAACATTAGAAATATTAATTTTTATACAACATGCATGTGTTTAAAAAGAATGACATGGTAGGGCTTAGAGTTAAACAAACAAACAAACAAACAAACCATGTCCCTCCTCTTCCTTATCTCCTGTTCTGCTTCCCAGAAACAGTCATTCTGAACTTTGTTTTTGTTTTTCTGTGTGAGACAGACGTGTAAATAATTGTGAACAGAGGGCAGATGGTAGTAGATTATAAATGTGCCCACAGATTCCTCCTCCTGTCATGTTCACCCCTTTACAACGTGACTTTGCAGCTCCTTCCATCAAGAGGCAGAGTATGTTTCCCTACCTCTTGAATCCAGGCTGGCCCTGGGACATCTTTTGTTCAATAACGTAAGGCAGAAGTGATATTTTGCAAAATCTGAAGCAAAGCCTTTCTTTAATAGGCTTTGCAGCTTCTGCTTTTTGCCATTCGGAATGCTGTCCTGAGACCGTCACTTAGGGAAGCCAGTCTAGCCTACAGAAGTGAGTGGCCATGTAGGAGCTGACAGCCAGCATTAACAGCCAGATGTGCAAGGAAGGCCACCTCGCACTGGACGGTCCAGCCCAGCCCAGCCAGTCTTTCCAGGGGAATATAGCTCCTGGGTGACCCCAAGCAAAATCAGTGGAGGAACTACCCAGCAAATCCACAGAATTATGAGAAATAACAAATAGTTGTTGTTTTAAGATACTAAGATTCTTCATCTAGTTTTGGCGTTGTCCATTCATCCCCTGCTATGACAAATGAAGATTTAGTCCATTACTTCATCCCCTTCTCCCACACACCCTCATTTTATAGTTTTGATACTAGTCTTGGTTTCTCGATTCATCACCTTTGCATCTTCAAATTAGTTAAGCCTACATTACCTGTTCCATTAATAATAATATCTATTGACTCCCCACTTTTTAAGATGGAAGCATTACTGTTTCCTCCCTTCTGTTTACCTGTATCATCCCCTTTGACCTCCTGATTTCTTTAGGCTCTACCTTTTCTTTCTTTCTAGAGAACTTTCAAGTGAAATATAGTTATACTCAAAAGTGCAGAAATCTTTAGTGAGAAGTTTGATAACTGAACACACCTCTGCAGCCAGCACTTAGCTCTAGAAATAGAGCTTTACCACCACCTGGAAGTCCTCTCCTGCTGGCTCCTACTTACTACTTTCTACCAAATGTGGTGATTTTTGTAACTTCTAAAACTGTGGATAAGTTCAGCCTCTTTTTAAGTTTCATATACAGTTGACTCTCAGTTGGTTCCAGGACCTGCATAGAAACCATAATCAGCAGGTGCTCAAGTCTCCTACAGCTGGCCCTGCAGATACGAAAGGCTGACTGTGAATGTCACTATTCGGTATGCTCGCCGTTGTAGCTGGCTTTTTTGTTACTGGTCAACATTATGTTTGTGAGATTTATCCCTGTTGCTGATGTATGTATATGTCATTCCTTCTTATTTCTGCAATGTATTTTGCTATATGAAAATACCACACTTTATTTATCCAGTCTAATGTTGATGGACACTTCAGGTCTGTCCAATATTTGGACATTTGGAAGTGCTAAAGTAAGCATTATTATACTTTTTTAAAATGAACTTATGTGTACATTTCTATTGATATAGGCCTAGAAGTGGAAGAACTAGATCACAGAGTACCTATATGTTCAGCTGTGCTAGTTAGTGCCAAACAGTTTTCCAAAGGAGTTACCCTAATTCGCACTCCTACCAGCAGCGTAGAAGAGTTACCGTTGCTCCAGATCTTTGGCACCATCTTGTATCCTCTGACTTTTTGTTACAACCATTCTTTTGAGTGTGAAGTCATATAATACTGTGCTTTTTAATTTGCATTTTCCTTAAGGTTTGAAGTTTTTGATGCTAGTGTAATGGGATCATTTCAATTTATCATATTCCAATTGTTTATTCTGACATATAAAAAGAGCAGTGTTTTGGATCTTGGATCCAATGACATTGCTAAATTTACTTAATAATTCTGAAATCATCTTTTGATGTTTTTAGAGTTTTATGTACATAACTATATCATTTGTCGATAAAGTAGAATTATTTCTTTCTTTCCAATCCTTATGATTTCTTTTCTTGCCTTATTGCATTGACTAGAACCAATACAGTGGCGAACAAAAATTAAGATAGAAGCCATCTTTGTTTCACTTCCTGTCTCTAAGGGAATGCTTTTAATATTCCACCATGAAGTAAGGCATTTGCTATAGATTTTTATAGGGATATTCTTTATCAGATTAAGGAAGTTTACCTCTGTTCCTGATTTGCTAAGAGTAATTATCAAATGCTTTTTCTGTACCTATGGAGATGCTCATATGATCGGTATCTCTCTTTTTATCATTTATGTGAACTGAGTCACAGATATTAAACTACCGTTGAACTGCTACAATAATCACTACCTAATTGTGATGTACAGTCCTCTCGTATGTCACTGGCTTTGATTTGTTGATTTTTTTGTTTAAAACTTATGCCCTATATTCATGAAGAAGATGGGCTTATAGAAATAGAAATCCTGAGAGCCTAAATTTGGTTTTTCTAGAGAGACTGGACATTTGTTTGTGGTCCTAATAGCAACTAGGACCTAGGGGTGCCACCAAGAATGCTTCAGCCCCCTGTAATGATCATAATGGATCAATCTGAGATTTAGCTCACTCACTTTGCTGTGGGCCAAAGGGTTGGTCTCCAGATTTCAGAACTGTTACCAACATTTGCCTCTGGAGCAGTCTTGCCTTTAGCATCATTACAGTTTCTTCTGTTTTGTTTGTGATGAGTGAATTTATATACTCAAGATAAACATGCAAAAGAATAAAATCACCAAAACTAGAAGTTGTGTTGGCCTATCCATGATTTTTCACATTTTTACTCTGCTTGTGCTTGAGCCAAATGCCAGAATTAAACAAAAAAGCCACCCTGCTAAACACAGTGTTTCATGGAGGTCTACAACACACACACACACACACACATTTCAATGTCCGTCTTTCCACGATTTATCCATCTATCCTTTAAGGGTGCATTGCACTGTTCTCCAAAGCTTGTGTATTCTTTTTAATTTAAATATTTAAGACAGCATTCCAAATGCAAGTCAACATTCTGGTTATGTGAATCCAAATGGTGAACAGCAACAACAAAAATCCTTGAAGTATTGAAGGGAAGGTTGGAGTTATAGTTTTAAAAGAAACGAGTGAATGTGTGATAGTCAAGGAACAAAGGAGGCCACACTGCATTCCATCAGAGATGACACTGTGAAGAAAGTAAAAGGAGAGGTGGATGCACCCCAGTTATCCTCTGTGTTACTTGGGGTTGGGAAGCATTTGCAAGGGGTTGGAGCTAATGGCGACAGTGCTCAGAGCAGCAGGATGGCACCCCATGTCTGGACGCATGGGGAGCTTCTTTGTGAAAGGAGAGATCTGGGAGACAACAAAGGCAGGATTTCTATTCTAAGCCAGAGCAAAAGAAAGAGAAACAATGAGCCGTAACCCTCCACCACTGGTGTCACAGCATTTCAGCCTAAGAGTGACGTTGCTCTTCCTTCTCCCTCTTCTCCTCGACTCCAAAGCTGTGACATTTCACTACAGCAAACAAACCTACACGTTTTGTCTATGATTACTGCTATTGTATTTATTATTAGAAAATGAAACTGGCAGTAGCATTTACATATGTATTTGTTTACTTTTATTATGATAGTTCAGTGATTTTTGTTTATGAGACTATACAGGTTTAGAGTGTTTTTCCTAATCCCAGCTTTCCTGTGTATCCTGTTCTTTTTATTATGCAAAGTTCCATGGCTTAGTGATTTTACAAACACATAGACAGTTTGGAGGGTGAAGCCACATCATGCAGGTGACTGCTCCCTCCTTTGGGTCCCGTTCACTTACTTTTTTTTTGTCTGCTTTGCCTTCTCCCTTTTTAATGTCCTTCTCCTTTCCTCCTGTTCCTCTTTTATTGACTTCGGCTTTTAGAGAAATTTTGTTCACTTTCTTGTGATGTCAGCAACACATCTGGAGCCGTGTTTGTTGTCATTTACGCAGGACTTAATTTTTAGTGACAGGACGCTTCAGAATATTCAACCCGCTCTGCTCCCAGAAGTAAAAGTCTCTACCTGCTTTTCATCTTGTGTACATGTGTTGAAATCTTTCATCCACTCATGATCGTTTCTGATTCTCTACATTGTTGTTGAGTCTGTTCTTTTTTAAGTTTCATCTTAATGTAGTCTCTGGAGAAAGAGTAGATAAATGTATTGTGTTCGTGCATTATTCTGAAATCCAAACCAGAACAGTTTTTTCAAACTGAAGATTTAAATACGCTCTGCTTTGTTCTTCAGTGGCTTTAATTGCACACCAAAAAAGGTAGATGAAAAGTCAATAGAAATGTCAACCTAAGTTCTAAGGAAAACAAAATTGCCATTTAATTAACTTCAAAATTATGGGGAAAATTAATACTGCTAGAAAGTAATTTTCGGAGATTTTCAAGGTTTTTTTCAAAAGTAAGTCTAACTTGTTGTACATAGAGGGTCATTGTCCACCTGTTAACTTATTTAAAATATTTGTTTGAATAAATGACACCGCAAGGTAACACTTTACCTTGGAGTGGTCTTTGGGTTTTTGTAATATTAACTATCCTTATTCACTAAGACTATGAGTTACTGACATGACCATAGTTTAAGAAGACCAAGTCTTCTTAAAAATAAGTTGAAAGGCTGCTCTTTTCTCATTTTAGTATCTGACAAGTCCATGCTTTGAGTGTTATACTTTTCAGTTGATAACAATACCTATGCATTCATTTGACAGGAACGTTCAGAAATTTGCTTTGAAAATTATCGGCAAAAGCAGGATTCTCCACTAGCAGTATTTGTATAATTCAATACTGTAGGAAAGTAGTGGTTAAGAGATCTCCAGGATAAATAAACCAGTTTCTTTCTGCACATATACTTTGACAATAGACAGGTCATGACAGCAGATGGTGGTCATTGTTTTAGCTACCTGGCATCCAGACCCCTTTGTCACAGTGGCCTAAATGACTTTCAGAGCAATGTTCCACACATGTGCAGCAGGATGGCAGATCCGTGGTGTGCTCTTCCCGTCAGAATCTAAATGCTCTGTTTGTCACATGCTTCAAGTCCAAACCCCAGTAGCAGACAGGAAGGCCCCAGGCTTATGCTTAGCTAGTAAATGCCCCCACCCCCCGCCTCTGTCTCTCTCTCTCTGTCTCTCTCTCTCACACACACACATGCACACACTTGGGAATTTGAATTTGGACTGGAGTGTCACAAAGATGAGATAAATGATTGGAATCATTTAATCAATGATTTGCTAAGACCTTTGACCTGTTCCCGTCTCTCAAATCTTTGAAGACTATCTCTTTCTACACTTTCCCCCCCTGGTTTCATCAGCCCCCTTTTCAGTCACTGAGCTTATTTCCCGTACATTCTCTTCCTGCCCAAACTACCCTGTTATGTCCTGTTATTTAGTAACAAAACTCCGTAACGAGTCACCTTATGACACAGTGTTTAAGGGTCACCGGCCACCAAGCAGTGTCATAGTAAGTGATGTCGATAACTTCAGTCAAAGTGGCTTAGCTCTGCCAGCTGGAACTGTAGAATCGGGCAAACAAGAAGACTGTTTTCATCCCTACCGGTGTTCAGAACCAGAGAAGAAATTATCTGACACAGCAGAATTGAAGACCTCTCTCCTTTGATTTCTTCTTCAAACCTAGAATAGGAACCAATTCTGTACAGGAAACTTCTTAGAAACAAAAGGAATGACATTGATACAACCATTAACTCCCTTCAGCCAGTCTGGACAGAGAGGCTGAACTCACTTGGCAAAATTGTTTCTACTTTCCTATATTTTCTGTTACTTCTTTACATTTTAAAACAATTTATTAAAATAAAGTCATGAGACATTTCAACATGTATAAAATAATTTAATAAAAGCCATGGACCAATGTACTATACAGGGCTAGGTTTCAGGGGCTTGTAACCCCCAAAATGAAAAAGAGTGGGTTTAGAAAGTTAATTTTTCTGTTGTAATAAGAAGTTTGGGAGTAGGGATTCCGAAGCTGATATGGTAGCTTAGAGAGGCCTGCAAGGACCAGCTTTCTCTCTGGCTTCGCCTCTACTCTTAGCACCACCTTAAGTGGCTTTGATCCTCCTCATGATGTGCAGATGGTTGCTGTCACCTTGTCCATTCCAGGCAGGAAGAAGACAGAAAAGGGCCTTCTCCATACACAGAACCTTATTAATTTTGTTTTATTGCATCAGAAAGCCCTTCCCTGGGACTTTTGCCCCCCTCTTCTTTGGCCAGATCAATGTCATATGGCCGTTCCAGGCTACAAGAAACTTTGGAAAGGTGGCATTACCAACCCCATCAAAACTGGGGCTTGTAAATATGAAAGAATGGACATTGGGCAAGTAACACACCAATGTCTGCTTCTGCCAGACTTAATAGATGTTCGTATTCTGCAACTTTGCTTCAGATCTTTTGTTTTCTTTTGAAGATACAAAACACTACAAATAAAAGTAAAGACCCATCGCTCTTTCTTTTTCTTCCCTTCCATCCCACAGGTAACTTTTAACCTAAAGCTGGCATGTGTAACTCTTGGATTTTTTTTCTTTTTTTAGAAAGATTTTATACTCTCACCACATAAAAAGATTTGGCTTCTGATAACATTGGGCTAGGTAATTCAAGCCTTTCCTCATGGTAAATACAGGTAAATGTTATCTGGATAGATAGACAGGCAGGCAGGCAGACAGACAGACATATACTTTTTCCCTAAGTCATATTTCAAAATCTAGTAAAAGTGTTATAGAAATGATAAGATCATAAAGAACCATCAGGCCAGAATTTGAGGAAAAGGAGGAACTGAGGGGGGTCAGTTGCATACCAGCTGACCTCAGCCAGCACAAGGCAGCCCTCACTAGTGCCCTCAGATGGGTTCAGGGCAGAACTTATAGTTTATCCTCCCCTGAGGGTGTAGTCTTTCGAAAACAGCTTGATACGGAAAAGGGCTTTCTATTAGAGGACCCAGGTTCAGGATGAGCCCTGGGCAGTTACTTTTTTTTTTCCCCCTCACTTTGTGAGGCTACCAAACCTGAAGTCCAAGTTTGCCTAGATCAACCAAAGCCCAAAAGCAACGTCAAGGCTCAGGTGTCCTACTTGCACAGATGGGCTTTCTGTTATGAAGGCAAGCACAAATTAACACTGAAAAGATCTGCTAATACTTGCAATTTCTCAGGCATGTTTTCCCTAAACTTCTACATTCTTTGAAATTTACTATTTTCTTTGCCTAATGTCTTTGTTTAATTTCTTAGCTGATTTATTTTCCTTTATTGGTATAATTATTTAAAGTCATGAATTTTTTCTCTGTAAGTACTGCTTTATCTACATTCACAAACTTTTGACATAATAGTGTTTTACTGATTTATTTCTAAAATATTTCTAGTTTCTTTGGCCTATAAATTATGTATAAACACACGTATTTTAGAAACATGTAAAAAATATGCGCTCAGGAAAGTGCATAATTATAAAAGGATACCCATATAAATGTTCAGAGTGAACATATCCGTGGGACAACATTCAAATCAGGAAATAAAACAAAGATCTTACTATTTTTGTCTTTTAATTCAATTGCTGAGTCCCTTTACATTTTAAACAATTTCTTTTAAGTTACAATTTTCTTTCAAGCATACTTTTAATTTTTTCTTTTAAGATTATTTAATTGTCAGAAGTTATTGTAATTCTAAGGACCACAACTATTATATTTGGCACACTTCCTCACGATGGATTACTTATTTGTGAGTTTTAAAACTTTGGATCGTGAATTCACATTCAGCATGCTTTCTCTGTGAGAACGCCATGCAAACTAAGGTGAGGAAACAGCCCTCCACAATGTTTGTGCGTTTGCTCCTGCTTGGTAATGTGAATTTGAACCTTAATAAGGCATAGGCCAAGGATTTTGATTTCTCAGTTGTATTAGTCTGGGTCTTATCAGAAGACAGAAACCACACAGTAATTTAAATAGGTTAGTTTAAGGAATTATTAAGCTATAAGAGGACATCTAAAAAGATACAAAAAGAATGAAGAGAATGCTGACGGGAAAAACAAACTTGAAAAGAGAGCTCTCCCCCAGGCTAGGGTGCAGGTCTCCTTGGTGAGGGGCGGTTAAGCTCACGGGAAGGCAGAGAAGCTTTCTGGGCTGCGCAGACTCCAGTGGATGCACAGACCTTGCGCAGGCAGGAAGCAACCCTCTGGGGCGCAGATGTCAAGGCCGTCATGTGGGTGCACGCAGAGACCTGGGATGCCATCGTGGGCATGAAACCCGGAGCACATGGTATCTGTGTGGTCTCCAGGCCTGGGCTGGGACATTGAGGTCACCGAGAGGCTGTGAAGAATACCACTGGGTGTCCCGGCACACCCACACTGCTGACACAACATGGGACAAGAGCGAGGAAAAGCAAACCCAGCACAGGGGAACCGGGAAGAGAAGCCCCCTTCCTCCTGCAGTGTCCCTCCAGCGCCCTCTGCTGACAAAGCATCGCATCCTGCTTTACTGTAAAGGAGAAATGCTTAAGGCAGCCAATCCATTATCACAGACCAGGGACTAAAAGACGAACTTGAACCTGAGAGGCAGTACGTTAAGTGCCCTATCAGGACTGCCGTTCCTCCTTACCCAGAATGTGGGTGAAGACACACTTCCTTGTCTGTTTGCCAGGGCATCCACTTATTGTCCGTCTGCCTTTCTCCAATGGTGCCGCATTTTTGAGAGTCCTGTCCTTACGCGGGGGCCCTCTTCCCACTTCCCACCTCATTTGGACTCAAGGACTTCTTTCCTGTTCCCATGTGGGCATTAAAACCCAAACTTCTTGGAAACTGGTATCAGTATCACCTCACCTAGTTGAGTCGCTGCTCAGTCAGCTCATCACTTACTGCTTTTCCTTCATGCTCTTTCTTCGTTAGGATCACTCGGGTTGTGAAGTCAGTTGTGCACTAAAAACAAAGAGGCATGTGTTACACCTGGCATTTCTGAGTGGCCTTAGAGGGAGGGTTTTCAGTCTGTGTTGCTCTCGCAGTTTAACAATACTTTTTCTTGTTCTTTCTTCATTGTTCTTTGCCAGCTTCTTGGACCTGGTAACTTCTTGAGAGACGTGCTTGGTGGTTTTAAACACAAATAAAATAGCTCTCACTACACGTTGCATGATACTAAAAGTATATCAGTAGAGGACAGCTGCTAGTTTCAGGTGATTAATGAATTAGACTTCCTTGGGCTTTGGTGGAGAGGCTTGTACAGGGGTTGTCCCACATGACTTTTCATGTGTACATTTAAAAAACACTCCAGGGATGGATTCATGCTGGCATGGAGAGCTTTCAATTTCCACTCAGGGTTCTGCATCCTTTGGTGGGCGTGTGACCAATTTCCATTTCATTACTCATGTAAGGTGTCACTTATCTCGTTCTTAATAACTGGAACCATATTTCTGATTTATTTCAGCAATACCTTAACATATAGATTGTGTTATAAATTGGACTTCTTCTTAGTTTAATCTTAGAGATTGATGTATTACTTCACTAGAGAAACTAATGCTCTGTGAATTTAGGGAGATCCTCTTCTGAGGTCCTGACCACATTTTTGCATCTAACTAGACTGTTATCACCTATTGATTGATTATAATTTTTGTTTACTTGTCTAACATTTCCTTCATATTAGGAGATCTTGGAGGATGGGGTTTTGTGACCTGCCCCAGAGTCTAGCACAGCTCCAGAAAGGAGGGGACAATGAAATACTTTTTGAGTCAATACATTTTTGCCTGAGATCACACAGCTAGGAGTAACTTAGCTCAACTTAAGTTGAGGAACCACTCTACTTAAGGGGCTTAGCTGGAGCAAAAGGCATGTGAGGGAATTATGGCTGTGTAAGTATGCAGAATCCAGATCCTGGGATATCTTGCACACCAATGCTAAGATTTGGGAATTTTGCTAAGGGTACTGGGAGCCATTCAGGAGTTTCTGAAGGGAGACATAATCAGACATACGTCTTAGAAAGATCACTGTGTTGGTTTCATATAGACTGTGTCATTATATCAATGGCTCGCATTAAATATTGGTGGAGTAAAAGTGGATGAAAGAATGAGTTAGGAAGGTGTACTGAGGCTTTCTACAAGTGAGCTTTTCTTTGAGTTTATTGTCTGAGACAGAACGCTTCCTTGGAAGGTGTCAAGGGTTGAACTGTATCCCCTCTTGTGGAACGTCAGAATGTGACTGTATTCGAGATAGGCCTATGTGAAGGGAATTAAGCTGAAATAAGACTGGATACGTTTGGCCCCTCCAATCTGACTCATATCCCTGTAGGAGGAGGAGACTAGGACACACAGAGAGACACCAGGGCGCGCATGCGGAGGGACAACCACACGGAGAGGCAGTGTGAAGGCGCCGTCTGCAGGCCAAAGGGAGCGGCCTCTGGGAAAACCAGCCCTGGAGACACCTTGATCTGGAGCTTCCAGCCTCCAGAACCGTAAGAGAATAAACTTCTGTTGTTTAAGCCGCCCAGTCTGGAATTTTGTTATGGTACCTCCAGCCGACTGTTCGAGAAGTTTCTACAGGCGGGCCAGTGCGGCCCTCCCTACCTGCCTTGGTACCTAATTCAGTTGTTGTGTGGTGATGGTGATGAGCTGTTCTCTGTCCACTGCTTGGATTCAAGAGCATGGGCAGAACGCATTAGGAGGGGAGAGAAGCAAGATGGTGGAGTAGAAGGACCCTCGTAGCTCACCCTCTCCCACAAATACACCAAAACTCACATCCACGGACCCCTCAGCCAACCAGAGCACCTGCCCAATGCCGACAGAACATCGCCCTCTTTGAAAGACAAAGGCGCCAAAAATCTGGTAGGAGAAAAGGAAAAAAGAAAGAAGAAAAAGCAAAACAGTGCGGGACGGGTCCCACGGGGAGGGAGCAGCAAAGGAGGACTGGCGCTCGTTCGCTGGGCCTCCCCCCTCCAACGGAGAGGCCAGCAGGACAGAGGGGGCGCCTCCGACGCATTAGGAGGAAGCTACACTAGGCATAAGGACATTTCCTCATGTAGAGGAGAGGAAATTATTAGAATGTCTGCCCAAAGGCTTCCCAGGTTTAAGGAAAAGATTGATCACATTTCAGAGGACCGTGCATGAAAGTAGAAGAATCCCTTAAGTGGCATCATGAGACACTGGCCAGCTTTCTGAGTCTTCATTTAACTACTTAAATTATTTATTAACTATGCAAATGTGCCAGACACTGTACTCTCCATTGGGGCAAATAACAGGCCCTACCTTTTAGGTTAATTAGCGTAACCCAATTAATTAACTAAGATTAATCAAACACTGACTTTGCCCTCTGCTAGGTACCAGTCCAGACTTGAAAACAGATCCTTGAAAAATAACACACTCAGGCCTATCCTAGAGATACTACCTGCGTACTGTGGGAATACCATGTACCTGGAGCCTAGGGAAAGGCTTCATACAAGAGGTGATATTGGCAGGGTTTTGAAGTGTGTGTAGGAGTTCATCAGCTTGATAAAGGCAGCAGGAGAGAGAAGGGCATTCTAGGTCATGGGAAGAAGCCCTGTGCCAAGGCTCAGAGGCATAAGGGCTGTGGTGTGTTTGGGGATCAGTGAAGACTGCACTGGGACAAGATGCATGAAGGAGAGAGCTCAGAGCCACAGGAGGTGACACTGGAAAAGTCAGTTGCTACCAGGTGGTGGAGGACCTAGCATTCCATGTTCATGGGCTTGTCTCTGATTTTGTAGGCAACAGAAACTTAGTGGGTAGTACAAGGTCACTGCAGCCACTGTGGGGAGATCCAGACCCCACGGGGGATGTCTTGCCTCTCTGGTTTCTGCCCCTTTTCTGAGTTTATCTTTCCAGTTTTTCTATCAATCCAAGAGTGCTCCCCAATACCCTGCCAATCGTCCTACTCAAAGGAGTCAGGTTTCGTCTTTGTCCTGGGAGTCAGAGCATTATTAGACTAAAGGTTACTATAAAACTTTTTGTTCAAATACTCTCATGTATTTTTTAAATTTCAGCTTCATGGAGGTAAAACTGATAATAAACTTTTAAGATATTTAATGTGTACCTCATGGTGATTTGCTGTATGTGTACATTGTAAAAGAATTTCCTCCATCATCCAGCGAATTAACACACCCATCATATTTGTCTTTTTTTTTTTTTGCGAGAACATTTAATTTCTACTCTGTTAGCAAATTTTAACTTCAACTATGCAATGGAGTGTTATCAACTATAGTCACCATATTTTACAATCGTTCCTCTCAAATGGTAATACCTGAGTAGTTCAACAATAAAAAGGATATTTAAGTGTCATTGGGAAATTAATCATTTCAACTAGGTCATAATGCATTAGACAACAATGAAAAATGAAAAGATATTCTTGCAGCTGAAGGATTTACGAGTCCAGAAAATCTACAAAGATCACACTCTTGTACATCTGCTTACCATTAACCTGTCCACACACATAACCCGAGACTGATTTGCTAAAAGATCTCAGATTCAATTACCCTCCCTCCGACCCACACTTCCTGTGCATTAATTCTCCCACTCTTCTCACTACTGGCCTGGCTCTCCACCCGTCAGGAGCAATCCTCCAGCTGGCTCCATTCATTAACCTCCTCTGGACAGAGTGCAGTCCCTCACCTGCTGGCATCTGCATATTCTGTACCACTTCCTTGTCTTTTCTCCTGAAGCAGCTTAAAGCCCAAAGTCCTTTCCCTTTAATACCCTCTTGCTAATGAATCTCAAGGTCCTTGCCTCCTGTCCCCTTTGCTCTACCTGCATGGTCATCCCCTATTGGTGGATAAATGCAACACAGCTTCTCTGCACCTACCTCTAGGCTGCCGAGTGGGGCTGAAAGAAAAACAGTTGCTCAACCACAGATCCTTGCCCCATCACCTGATCTCCACCCTCATCTGTGTCTTCATCACTGTAGGGACAAACCTTTCCATTTCCTGGTCAGCTGTCTCCACTTTACCAGAGAAGCCTTCTCAAACCCCATCCACACTCCTCCTCAGTCGAAGACACCCTCACTTTCCTTCCCACTGTTTATTCTTAGCAGATGACTTCACCTCCCACTTGAGTAGCAACTAATGTTTACTGAGCACCTGCTGTCCACCAGGCCCCCATTCAGGCTCTGCGGATATTGCAGTGGAAACACAAACCACTGATGCGTAGGGTTTATATTCCAGACGGAGATGCATGATAAACGATGGCCACGCAGAACACCATCAGCTGTGATTATATAAAGAAAAGTTAAGTAGGATATGGGGTGGGGGAAGAGGGGTGTGGTGCTCTTTAATTTAGGGGGAGTCAGGGAAGACTATCTGTACAGGGAGCAAGTTATGTGTTTATCTGATGGAAGGAAAGGTAAACAGAGCCCCCAGGATGGAAACAAGCTGGGTGTGTGGGGGAAACACAGAGGAGGCTGGGCGGCTGGAGCAGAGTGAGAGGGAGAGTGATAGGAGATGGGGTCAGGCAGGTGGGGAGGGAGGACCAACGTAAGGTCTAGGTGGCCATTGTGAAGATTTGGCTTTTCCTGTGAGGGACCTGAGAGCCATTGGAGGGCTTTCAGCAGAGGAGTGACAGGATCTGTTTTGGGTTTTAGACGGATCATCCTGGTTGCTGTGTGGAGAAGAGGAGGAGCAAGAGTTTCAGAGGTGTCAGAATTGTGTTGTCCCTTTGGGCAAAGGCAAGTATATTTTTGGTTGTGCAAAAGAAAGTTGCAGTTGCTTTGGGTGGAAGTATGGGGGCGGGGCACAGGGAGGGGGAGGGGGAGCCTGTGAGGTGAATTTAAGTCAGGGAAGAAGAGCGCATGTGGATGCTGGGAAGTCTGTGGAAATCTATTAGAGTAGTTCTTGCTTGTTTTGCTGCCCACTGTTGAATTCCCTTCCTATGAAATGAGAGTCCTTCGTTGAGTGCTGTTGGAGTGTGGGGCTCAGATTCCTTTTAAAGAAGCTCCTGGCAGCTAGAGAATGCACTGGGGACCCAGGCTCTGCCAACTGGATGGCCACACCCAGAACCTTCAATCGTGATGGAATGGCACAGAGAAGACATTCCGTCAGCTGAGAAATTCTTCATGATGGCTGCGGCACGGTGGGAATCCAGCTGGGGGTGATGGTTCCAAAGGTAGTACTATCTCAAGCTGAGTCCTCTCTGGTGGCGAGGCAAGGGGTCCCTGGGTGGGCTTTCTTGCCCATGTCTTTCCCTGTGCAGGCTTAGTTTTCCCTGACCTTTGGGGTCAGTTCTGTTGCAGCCAAGAACCCTGCAGATGCAATGGAAGAAGTTTTTCACCCAAGAATTTTGCAGAGTACTACATTCTAAAGAAAGATCATTCTAACTCTAGTGAGAGTAACCCTCACTCTAGAAGTGGGGTGATGTTACCAAAGTAAACAAGTCCACTCACTCACATGCAGTAAAGGGGCTACGGTGAAGGAAACTGCAGTGTCTATTTCAGGTGCCGAACAAAGAGTGCGGGCAGCTAATGCTCTAAAAAGTTAAACTCTCCGGTGGGTTTCAGGGAAGAATTTTTAAGGGCAGGATGAGGAAGGGGAGTCACAAGGTGTGTGAAGAGGTCGTGCACAATTCTTTGGTTGATGGTGAGGTAGCAGGGTGGTGTTACAGATGTTAACGTTATCAGTCCTCAGGCTCCAGTCAGTCTGGGGGCTACATGCTCATGGTCATCGCGTAGTTAACTTCTTCCACTTGGTGGGGATTTTAGAATCTGTAAGACAACTCAGGGATGTGCACCAGATATTGTTATCTGCATCCTTCAGGGAGAAACTAAAGATTCTGTAACAGCTAAATGGCTGGTTTACCGTTTAGATTGTTGCCAGTTCTTCTGGCCCAACTGCAATTTTTTGTTGTTACTATATGCTTACATTCTTTCAATCGTTAATACTTGGGCCAGGCTTTTGTGACTCAGGGCTGGGAGAGGACAGCTCTTCTACAAAGAAGAGGCAGGCAGAGGACAAGGGGTGGAGTGCGGGTGGGGTGGGGGCTGCACCAGGAAGGCCCCATAGGGTCCTGCTTGGTTACAGTGAAAGGAAGTCACAGAAGTCATTCAGTATGAAGTTGTACTTAGAGAGGAGGAGACTAGGGTGAGAACAAAGACTGGCAGAAGCAAAAGTTAGATGAAACAAATTAAAATGCTTTATGAGATCAATCTGAGTAGCTCAGACTAAAATTGACACGTTTTTGTGTATTTTTTCTTTTAAAATCATTTTAGCACTTCTTTTGAAGAGAGCTACTGATTAAATTTTAATTCTTTTCTTGAGAATATTGTCAGAGAGGGAGAAATTTCCCTCTACCCTTCTAGGTTCTTCTGGCTGGTCTACGAATTAAGTTGAATGAAAAAGATTAACAGGAGAAAGTCAAGCAAAAGTTTAATAACGTATGTACAAGGGGGAGACCCAGGAAAACTGAGTAACTCATCAAAACGGCCGAAGCTCTTGCTGTAAATATTATTCTCAGCTAAAGGCAAAAGAGGATATTGAGAGTAGTGGCTTGGGAATTCAAAAGGGAGGAAGGCAAGTCACATGAAGTTGGAAAGGAAATGTTTGGTAAACAAATGTTTGCTGGGCCACACAGAGACAGTGGGACCCAGAGCGGGCTCTGATCTCTAGGACCTGTGGAGTTTCCCCATCACAATTAGCCCGTATTCTTTGCAGAGATCTCTGGTGATAGAGAGGAACAGCCTCTCTATCTAAATTCTTTTAGGCAGTTAGGGGGAAAGTCAAGGTTTCTTTCTAAGTCTTTTGGGCCTGGATTGCTTTCAGCTCAAAATAATCTGCATGCCAAAGAATCATTTAGGGTGGCAAATTTTGCTCCCATACAAACTTATTTGGGTGTTCTGATTATGTAGAAATTTGGCAACCGCTAATCCATTCTCATCACTATAGTTCTGTCTTTCCACGAATGTCGTAAATGGAATCATAAACCATGTGACCCTTTAAACACTGGCTGCTTACACGCAGTGTGATGCCCTGAGGTTCATCCAGGGTTGTTCCTCTTTATCACTCCCTGTCTGCCCCTTCTCCTGTTTCCAATGGTAATCACAGTCCTTAAATTGGTATGGTTGATTTTCATAAATATTTTTATAGCTTTAGTGTATATGTATTTAGTCACAAAACAATATACATTTTTTTTGTTGTATCCTAGAGTTCAAAATTTAAATAAATGGTATTATAAAAAACATGCCGTGCTGTAAGTTGCTTTTATAACTCGCCATTATGTTTTTGCAGGGTTATGCATCTAGGCACAGTGTTAACGCTGGGTTACTGAATTTCATGGTTACGTAATACTCTGTTATGTGAATATGTCACGTACGGCATGGATTCGCCCATTAACGTATGGATGGACGTTTCTTCCCCGTTTATCTCTCTGTCTCTTTACCCCACCCTGACCCTGTTAGGCTCCTCCCCAAGGCTTCCAGTCCAAAAGCAGGCCTTGTAGATTGTTAGAAATGCCCCGTCTGGGGATCATAATCAGGAAATCCCAGATCTTATCACCAAACTTGGTTGCTTGCTTGGTACAGTGCCTGGATGGACTTTGTGTCTGTATCTTCCAATCCCTACGTAGACCCAGAGTTTCAGTGAGGTCTCCTCAAACCTGGATGTGTACTAGGCTCTCCAAGGGAGACTTGTAGAAGAGAGAGACAGAGAGAGGATGAATTTTAAAATTAAATCAGAATTTCAGGGACAATGACGTTTTTTAAAAAAGTCTCCAAGTGACTTTAAGATGCAGCCAGGGTAACAATTCCTGATTTTAAAAAAACCGAAACAAACGAAAAACACCAGACAGCTTTTTCCAGCTTCCTTTCACCAGCTGGGGAGCTGGCCTCCAGGCCCAGTTGCCAACAGTGAGCGTTGCACTGCAGCTCCACATCACCCGTCCCCACCCTCCCCCTGCCAACCCTGTGGTCCTGCTGGAGCTACTTCTGTCTGTTTCCAAAACCTGCCTCGAAGACCCTAACCTCAGTCCTGCTCCCAGATAGGGGGTTTTCTTCTGTTCCTGGTGCACGGCGACACTTACCTAGTTTCTGGGCTTTGCCATGACTTACAAATTTCCTCAATTTGTATTTTATCTAACATTTCTGTATGTTGGAGCGAAAATGTTGCCTCGGAGCATGAACTCCTAGAAATGGTTTCTATCTCAGACTCTTGAAAACACACTTTACCTGCTGAAGGGCTGCTATTGTGACTTCAAAGGCACTCACGCCGCCACCTTACAGCTTCTTTTCGTGTTTTACTTTTTTAAAATGAAAATGATTGCTTTTTTCTCATTTCAAAAGTAAATTATGCTTGTGGCAAACTGTTCAAAGGTTGTGGAAATGTAAAAGTCTTCCATAATCATTCCCCTGCTCATGATTCTGTAAACAATTTTGAGTATATTTTTTCCACATTTTTACTATGCAAAAATTAAACTAAGAAACGTTAAAGCATATTGGTGAACTATAGGGCCAGTTGATTTTTACACTTGGTGTATCACGGGAAATATTTTGTACTTAGATATCTACCTCATTATTTTTAGTGGGCACATGGTCATCCTTTGGTTGCACTGTGGTTCATCTAGTGATGACCGTTTGGGATGTTTCAGGTTTGGGCATCACAGATGACGCCGAAATAAATGTTCTCACATGTCCATCTTTGTGCGTTTGTACAAGGTCAAAAACTGCTTTATCTCCTTGGAACCCACATTTCCCATTGAAGCCCTGAGTAAGGGTGTTTACCTGTGGGGAAGGAGGAGCAGCCCGAGGAACGGTGTGGAGGAGGCCGGTGGCCACCTCTGCGTTCGGAAGGCAGAGGACACAGGTGCTCTCTTGAGAGGCTCAGCCCTGTGGAGTCCAATTCCTGCATCTCAACACCCTTGATGCTGTGCACACTGAGACGGAGTCCCTTTCCCTCACCTGCCCAGGTGCTGGACATCAGCCTCCAGAAGGTTGACTTGGAAAGGTTTAGTGCTGTGATTTTTACATTTCTGGGCTGTGACCTATTAGTAAAATCAAATTAGAGGGCCACAAAATGTTAATGAACTCAAGTTTGCATGCCCAACGCACAGTGAGGCCAAACAAACCGAAACCTCGGAGTTTGGAGCAGAGAAAGGTTAATTGCAGGGCTGAGCAAGGAGGACAGGTGGCTTCTGCTCTAAACCCTTGAACTCGCCAAAGGGTTTCAGCAAAACATTTTTAAAAGCCAGGTGAGGGAGGAGGATCACAGGGTCTGTGATCAGCTCATGCACAACTCTCTGACTGGTTGAATTTGGGGTAACAGGGCGGTCAACATCACCAGTCCTTAGGTGCCTGTAGGTCAGGGGCTCATGATCATCAAGTAGTGAATTTCTTCCATTTGGTGGTGGTTTTAGCATGTGTGAAACAACTCAGGAAATGTGCATCAGATACCGGGATCTAGGCACCTCAGAGAGGAGCTATGGCAAAGGAGATGAGGGAAGGGTCTGTCCCAGGAAGGCCCCTAGGGTCCTGCTCAATTACAAAAAGAGAGAAAAAAAAAACCCCACAGAATAGAATATTATAGAAAATACCAGTCAACACTCAGCAGCTGGGAAGTGATATAAAGTGTCCTTCTTAGTGTGGGTCACCGTAAAAAAATGAGAAACACGGGTTTGGAAGAATTTAGTCCATCAACCTGTGGGAAAGAAAATGAAGCCTTTGAGGGAGTGGTGGTATAGCTCAGTGGTAGTTTGGGGTCCTAGGTTCAATCCCCAGTACCTCCACTAAGAAAAATAAATAAACCTAATTACCTGCCCCCACCAAAAGTTAAGAAATAAAAAAAAAGAAAAGAAAATGAAGCCTTTAATGCCACACTTTCCCTCGTTTCATTAGACAACAGCAAATTCCCAAATGCAAGGGGAATTTTATTCCCATGAGAAAAGAAGCATCACCACAGAAAGAAAGCAAAATGCAGGGTCTATTCTTCATGCTTTAAGCTTGAGCCTTAAGGCCCCAGCAACCATCTAAGGAGTCTTAGAGCTGTGTTTCCTGGTTTGGGGCAAACCACCTTGGGGTTGTGTGGGGAGGTGGGCTATTAGGGGAACCTTGAAGCTGTGAGATAAGCATGACACATTCTCGAAGCCTTAATTTAAGTTCAAATATTAATTTAAGTTCAAATATTAATTTAAGTTTAAATATTTTAAAACTTCTAAAAAATATTTTAAAACTTTTTTATGACTATGACTATAATATAGAACAAAATATAAATTTCACATGAACTTTTAGGATGAAAAAGAATAAAATTACAAAGAAGTTTCAGACTTTGGACCATGCTCCCAGATGCTTAGAGGTTCTTATTCATCGGCCTCTGCAGTTACACACTCCAGGAGAAATTGAGGAAAAACAGCAGTTAGAGTAATTATTCTTCCCCCTTTAGGAGGGTCTGGTGAACACGGAAGGCTGGGGCCCTGAGTCCTCCAGGATCTGAGCAGTTTGCTGGGAGCTGATCTCAGTCTAAACAACAGTCTCAGCCCCCACCCTAAACCACCAGAACCATTTAGTCAGGCAATAGATCGTTATTAAGTACCAGCTAAGTGCCAGCGTTGGGGACAACACGGTCAACAGGACAGACGGTCCTGCCCCCATGGGCCGCGCTGGTCCGGGGATTCAGACCAAACCCCGTAAATAATGCAGAGTCATTAGAGCGGCTCACCAAACCCTTCTGGCTCTTAGGCACATGTTAGAGCGCAGTGGCAGGGGTCCCAGGTGGGTGGGTGCGAACATTGACGAGTTCTGGCCAATGAATCATGACTGGAAGTGATGTGTGTCCCTACCGGGTTGAGCAGTTAATGCACGGCCCCCTGGAGCTCTGTTTCCCTCCAGCACAGTGACCAGCTAAGTGCCCCATATGTGTGTAGCTGCTCCATCAGCTGGTCCCTGAGCACAGCCTCCCGGCTGACATGACAGACATGTGAAGAGAGAAGGAATAAATCCTTGCTGTTTTAAGCTCTTGAGATTTTGAGGTTTTTATCACTGCACCATAATCTGGACTATCTTGACTGATATAAAGCAATAAAATAAAATTACGATAAATATAACCGCTGTGAATAAAATGAACAAGTTGCTAATGGAACATGACAGAGGGTGGTTTACACGGCCAGGGAGTGCTTCCGTGAAGACAGGAAATTTAAGCTGGGTTCTAATAGATCGAGGTAATGCATATTTCCATAATTGTTTTGCTTTGATGTGGAGAGGAGTAAAGTAGCCCTGGACTCATGAAGCCAGAACAGGCAGGAAGAGTAGGGGCGTAGACGTGCCCCAAGTCACACATGTAATGGGTGGCAGGGTGAGTGCTGTGACTTCAGCACATGGACTTGGGGCCAAGCCCTCTCCAGTAGGGCTGCAACTAAGGAGGTGTAACATCGAAGGAGGCCGCTCTCTGGGCCAACCCTATGCTTCCGACCCGGAGAGAGAGTGCCTCCTTAAATGTTGCTTCCGAAGCCCCTCTTGCCTCACCCTTGTCCCAGCTCTGCTCCACACGAGCATTCTCAATAACAATAACACGAAAGCACATAGCATTGAGTAGCTCTGGCTGTGGCTATGCCCTCAGCATTCTGGGTGTCTGCTGACTTAGTCATTACCAATAGCATTACCTTCATGGGGACCATGTGACAGACAGCAAGGCACTTCAAGATGGGAAAGTGCAGTTTTCAGGCAGCCAAAAATTAGCTTCTTTCCAGAGTCTTTGGTGGGCAGTCAAACAAGGAGACCAGAGGGAGATTTGGGGAGTTTTAGGAAGGGCTGCAAGTTGGCTGGGGCCCATCTTCCCGTTCAGTGCAAAACCAGCCTTTCTTCAACTCTGCAGAGAAGGAATTTGATGCAGTCATCCTCAGCAGGGTGTCAGTGGCTAACAGCACCCTCTTTTCCTGGCAGAGGTTTGGGGCAGGAGCATAGGAGAGAGGAGCTGGCAGCTAACAGCTCCTATATGTGAGATTGGTTTGATTATTCCCACTTCACTGAGAAAAACTCTCTTCTGAGTCTAAGGAACTTGCTCATTTGAACACAAGTCTGTCTAATTCTCATCTACTTGAGGACAAGGGTTAACAGAAAGGGTAAAATGAGGTGACCAGAACCTGGAGGAGAGGACAGATAACAGAAAAGAGACAAAGCCACCTACTTTAGTTTTAACCCAGATAGTTTTAACCCAGACCACCCCTGATTTTTGTATAAAATTTCACAAATCCACCACCTCCTGGTTCACTGTTCTTAGGCATTTTCTAACTAGATTGTTGAACAAGTGGGTGTGTATTGAACAAAAACCAAAATTTGTGCAAACCTTGGAGATGTGGAGAGTCTCCCATTTGCCACCCCCCCCCCCATTTTACCGAGGTATAATTTATAACCCATGGAATTTGCTGGTTGTAAGAGTAGAGCTGGTGATTTTTAGTACATTTATACAATTCTGAAGCCATTACCACTTCCTTCACCCTCACATATCCTGTCGTGACTGTTTATGTTCAGTTCCTTTTCCTACCCACAGCTCCAGGTGATCCACAACTCTCTGTATCAATAGTTTGCCTTTACTAGAAATTTCATATAAATGGAATCACATATATGTGATTTGTGTTTGGTTCTCCCACATTGAGGAATGTTTTTGAGATTCAACCATGTTATTGCTTGTAGTGGTTTTGCTCTGATATTGCTGAATTCCTGTTCCATCGTATGGATAGACTATATTTTGCTCATCCATTCACCAGTGGATGGACATTTGGATTGTTGCCAACGTGGGGATACGGTGACTAACGCTGCTGTGGGCGTTCACATATGTGTCTTTGTGTTGACATATATGCTCATTTCTCTTGGGTATATACCTAGGAGTGAAATTGCTGTATTATTTCATAGGTGTGTGTTTAGCTTGTTAAGAAACCACCAAACTTTCTTCCAAAGTGGTTGTAACTGTTTTACATTCCTATCAGCAGTGACTGTATGGATGTTCCAATTTCTGCACATCCTTGGGAACACTTGGTATCATCAGATTTCTTGGTTATACTCATTTTAATGAATGTGTGGTGATAAATTATTATGGTTTTAATTTACATTTCCCTAATGTATAATGTTGTTAAACATCTTTTTGCATGTTTCTTAGCCATTATCTTTGGTGAAATATTTGTTCAAATCTTGCCTCATTATTGAATTTTAAGAGTTCTTCACATATTTTGGATATAAGCCTTTATCAGTTACATAAATTACTGTTTATATAACTTTATCAGTTTTGGCTTATATTTTAATTTTCTTAATAGTATTTAAAGAGCAAAATTATTTAATTTTTTAAAAATCCAACTTATTAATTTTTATCTTTTATGGATCATGCTTTTGGTGTCATATCTAAGAAATCTTTGTGTAATTCAAAGTCATAAAGATTTTCTCCTATGTGTTCTTCTTGAGGTTTTATACCTCTAGCTCTTACATTTAGTTCTATGATGCATTTTGAGTTAATTTTGTGCAGCCACATCTTTTGAAGCCTCCTCTTGACAGATGAGGAAACCAAAGCAAAGGGGCTTAGCTCAGGTTCTGAAGCAAAGTAGTGACAGAGCTAAGATAGATTGTTAGGGTCCCTTCCAGGCAAAGGCTTTGCTTTAGAGCTTACTTGAATCCACATCCTCCAGCTTCGATCCTGCATGATTGTTTCCTCTAATTTTACTTGTTTAAAAATTCCTTCTGAACGTCTGAGCCAGATATTTCTTATCAGCTCAGGTCTATTTTGTCCGTTCCTTGATTCAGTAGAAGCACAATTGTTTAGCATCACTGTTTATACACTTGGAGCCACCTGAGACCATCCTGTCCTCGTTTCTTCTAGCTAACTCACTTCAGCTTCTTTTCCTCCCAGGGGCTGTCTCTGCCCATCCCAGCCCTGGAACTGCTTCCCGACACTAATGTCCTGTACATGGCGCTTGCCACTTGGTATTGAATGTTATAGCTTTGAAATCAAGGGCAGGCTGGGAACATGTAGTTGGGTGGATTTCCCAGAGGATGCCGGAGGGAAAACAGCTGTCGACTTCCATTCCAGTTTGTCAGGCAAAGCAGCTGGAATTGTTAAGCCATTCAGTTTCCTGGGATCTCTTGGGGAGAGGGAAGGCCAGGGCAGACAGACCTGCAAGGAAAGGCTAGGCCAAGGGAAGCCAAGAATCATTCATAATGGTTACTCACTTAAACACTTACAGAGCTGACAGTTTATCATCTTGTAGTTTTGGTCCAACTGTAATATCTGTTCTTTTCACCTGGTCCTGGAAAGACTGCATCAGCAATTCTCTGCCTCTTGATGAAGTAAATTTTAAAATTTTATTCAAGTGATAGTGTGACAGTGGTGAGTTGGAAGCAACCTAGATGTCCGTGTCTACAGAAATGAAAAAGGGGTATCTGGTGGAGGAAGAATGTTCTGCAGCGGACGGAGGCATCCAACAAGGTGTGCACGCACATGAGAGTGTGGGAAGGCTGTAACATATCGAGTCTGGCACAAAAAAGACAGCAAACCTGAATAATATTGATCAGAAACACAAACACCCTCCAAACAAATCCAGTTTTTACAAGTTCACATACTTGTGTCAGGCCATGTGTCAATCACACAACAGTCAATGTTTAGTGTGGGGAGGGAAACTGTTGTGGGCGTCTGTCATAGTTTTCTGTGGCTGATGTAACACATTAACGCAAACTGGGCAGCTCAGAACAATGTCACTGTATTCTCTCATGGTGCTGGAGGCCAGAAGTCTGAAATCAGTATCACTGTGCTGGAATTAAAGTGTTGGTTTCTCTGGCATCTCTAGGGAAGAATCCTTTCCTTGCCTCCTCCAGGTTCTGGTGGCTGCTGGCATTCCTCGGCTTGTATCTGTGTCACTCCAGTCTTCAAGGCCAGCATTGTCAGATCTCTGCCTGCTCCATCTTCACATCACTTCTCCTCTGTGTGTCAGATAGCCCTCTCCCTCCTTCTTATGAGGTTACATGTGATTGCATGCAGGGCCCACCTAGGTAATCCAGCGTATGACCTCCTCATGTAAGTCCTTAATTACATCTGCAAAGACCTTTTTCTTTTCCATATAAGGTAACATTCACAGGTTCCAGGGCTATCTTCTGGGGAGCCATCCACACGGTCCTTTGTTCTTTCTCTTGCACACCTCTTACCCAATCTCTCAGTAAACTATGTTGGCTCAACTTTCCAAACATATCAAGAATTGACGAACTTCCACCACCTAGTTTCAGGTGTACAGCATAAATGATTCAACATTTGTATATATTGCAAAAACATTGCAGTTGAAGAACATAAAGTAACTGTAGTGGGCTGAATAGTGTGAATATGAATGGTATGAATTTGGACTTTTTTGGAAATGGGGTCTGGGCAGATGTAATTCATTAAGGATCTCAAGATAAAAGCGTCCTGAATTTAGGGAGGGCCCTAAATCCAATGCCTGGTGTCCTTGTAAGAGAAAGAGGAGACAGAGGAAAAGGCCATGAAAAGATGGAGACAGAAGCTAGAGGACAGCCACCAGCCAGGGGATGCCAGGAGCCAGCAGCCACCAGAATCTGGGAGAGACATGGGATATGTTCTCCGAGCCCTCCAGAAGGAACTCGCCCTGCCGACTCCTTGATTTTGGACTTCTGGGCTCTGCTGCAACTATGAGAGTAACAGTCTGTTTTTTCAGGCCACTCAGTTTGTGGCAAATTGTGGTGGCCGCTCCAGGAAACAGTATGGTAATCCTCCAGCCAATTTCTCCTTCCAGGCAACAAATACACAGGTTGTGCTGACTGCATTTACTCAGAGAGGCTATTTGTTCACTGTTAGAGCTGCCCCGTGACACTCAGAATGTCTAGAAGCCATGTCTATGAAGGCAAATCAAATGGAAATTTGAGATAATCCTTTGGTTGACAGAGGAAAGAAAACTAACATTTACTGAGCTGGGCTCCGTGTTAAATGTTTACAGTCACTATTTTATGTAACCCTCTCCATATCTCTCTGAGGCCGGCACCATGATACTCCCTTTGTATAAGCTTGGATACTGTAGCAGAGAGGGATTAAGTAACAGATTCTAACCTAGGTCTTTCAAAACCCTAAGTACTCATGCCTTAAGACTGAATCGAACTGGAACTGGAAACTGATCAAATCTTCCTTAAAATTGTTCACATTCCCCCTTTCCATTGTCTTTGTAGAAAAGGCTAGAAAGTTCAAGGTTTCCTCCAGCCAACTGTTAAAGCTTAAAAAATAAAAAAGAGTTGAATAAATCTAGACTATTTCTTCATATTCTTACCATATTCAAAGGCTTTCTCCTAAGAGAAACTTCTAAGGATTCAGGTCATTAAAAAATGTTAGCAACTGTTCCATAGATTTCACTGATGCTCATTTGATTAAGAAAATATTATCTTTCCCCACAGCTAGGCTTTTGTCAGAGATGGGGAAAGATAGCTGAACTGGCAGGTCAAAGGCGCAGAGAATTCATTACCAAGATAAATCGCAGAAAGAGGGGAACTTGAGAGGCTCTGTGGGACTTACTCGGATTGGCAGGGCCATCATTCTTTCTGGTGTCGCCACACACCCGTGCTCTGTTCAGAAAATGAAGACAATTTGATACGCCTGATGCGTGGAGGGTTACCCAGTGGATTATTTTCGTGGCTAACCCTTTGAGAATCTTCCCCTTTACTTTTCTGCAAGTTGGTTTAAACAAAGTTAAAGCCAAAGCCAGTGAGCGTCTGTAACCTCAGTCCCAGGGTCACCTCTGTGTTGCCGGTTTGAGTGGGAAGCAAGCTCACCTGTCTGACCTTTCACTGGAGGAAGCATATCCTGGGTTATCCTTCACCACCGCTCTGGTGATGGTCTCAGGGCTTACTCAGCCAGTGATAATGATCCTGGCTACAGTCTCTTAGTGGAGAGAAAACGGGAAATTTGGACCCCTCCATCTTGTTCTGTGCCATTCTTGCTGGCACTGAGCTTGACTGATCTGGTTGCAGGAGGGTTGGCAGCTCAGAAGCTCAGGCTGGACCATGCCCCCTCTGCTGGTGACGTGGCTGCACGGTGGTGTCACTTGTGCAGGGATGCGTGCTGATGGAATGGGCTGGGAGAGGTGCAGGAGCCTTGGGTTACTCCTTGCCTAGGCCTGCGACCCTTCCCCTCTGGTCTTAGGACTGCTCCCTGTAACCTCACCTGTCCCCCGTCCCCAGGACATCCTTCCTCTTCCACTGCCAAGGACGGCCCCTGGGCTGGCCTCTCGCTCTGACACCGATGCTTTTCTCAGGTTGTTGGTTGGTCAGAATAATCCAAGGTTTAGGACATGTGCTTTCATCAAGGCAGTGGCAGAAAATAAGATTGGGTGGACAGCCTGCAGCCAGACCATGGTGGACCTGCGGTGCTTCGTCAAGGGCTCCTGTGAGGGTTTTGAGCTGGAAGTGAATCACTTGTCCAAAATCCCACCTGTGCTTCTAGCCACTGCAGCCTGTGTCTCCAAGATGTGGATGTTTTAGTTGAGTCCCTGGATACCAGAGGCTGGAAGGTAGTGAGAGGGGAGGTATGTGCTCACCCCTCCTGGAGCATCCTGGGGAGCTTCCCCGGGTCTCCTCCCCTCAGTCGCTTGTCCCTTTCATTTGTGATTCTGTGAGGGAGCTGGAGACCTGGGCCCTCTCGGCACCTTGACTGTGTGAGACTCCCTCACGTGCTGAGTCGGCTGCTGACTACATCCCCACACCTCTGCTCATTCTTCCTGCAGCTGCTGTTCCAACCAAGGGTACGTGTCTGTTAAAGACGGAGTTTAGAGGAAACTTATGTTAAGGGCTTCCTTTCCTTTCAATGTTCACGGAGGGCAGAGTGTGGAGCAAAATGAGCATCAGACTAGGGGGTCAGAACCCTGAGGTTTGGGGTTGGGGCTGCTGACCCACCTTGGCACATCCCCTCCCCAAGACTCAGTTTTCTCATCTGTAAAATAGAGAGATTAATTGAGTTAATTCCCAGAGGTACATCCAGCTCGACTATTCGGTGATTCTGGGGTTTGAAACTCTACTTGCTCATTTAATATTATTTTCTGAAAACCTGACATCTTAGTTGCAGCTCCTTCTCCTGGCTGTATGCTGATGGTAGAGAATGGCATTTTAATGACCTTGGCATCGACACGTTTTAGAGCTTTTTTTTTTTTTTTGGTAAATCTTTAAAGTGCTCTAGAGAAGCACAAATTTGAAATGAAAGATTCTTTTTAATGTGGTCCTTCCCTCCCTTCCTCCTCCTCTGTCTCTTTCATTCATGAGTTTATCTGTTTGCACCTGTCTCGAGCATATTTGTCTGCTTAAAGCTTAAGGGATTCAGAGGTCCAGCACTTCTGAGATTGCTGGATATTTCTGGAAATGGGCAACTCTGCTCCTTGCTTCAGAGGACAGGGTGGAGAGGGGAGTCCCCACCCGGACCGAGACCACCTCACTCCTTGTCTCTTGAGCCCTAGATCTCTTGGGAGGTGGCTCTGCCACTAGTTAGGCGGTGAACTTGGGCAAGTTATCAGACTTTGTGCCTCAGTGTCCTCATGTGTGAAATGGGAGTCATAGCAGTATTTTACCTCATAGGGTTCTTAGGGACATCCTGCTTCAGAATTACCTGAAGTACTTGTCCAAAATCCAGATTCCTGGGACATAGTTCAAACCTACTGAATCAGCACCTCTGGGGGTGGGGCCCAGAATCTGGATTTTTAACAGCTCTCCTATGTGACACTGTTGTACGATGCAGTTTGAGAACCCATCCCTTAAATATATGATGCTTCCCAGCTTATGTAGATTTTAACCTGCACCTACTTACTTAAACTCATCTTGACTATGAGAGTCTCTCCCTTTACTGACTCTTCTTGCAGGAAAGGAGGGGTGCTAGTGTGCAGCCCGTCACAGAATTTGGTTTGACTTCTTTTCATTCCTTTGAGTTTAGCAGGTGAGTTTCCTTGCTCCCGTCTGGCAGATAGCCGTCGTCTCCCTTTGTAAATGTTTTCATCTGCGGCTGCTTTTATCTTATCAGATCCACAGTATGTCTTCGTCTTTCTGCTCCTAAAGATAATTCCTGCTTTGCTATATGTCATAAATGCCATCTCAGTCACAGCTCAAAATATTAAATAGGTTTTTTTCCAGTGTGGAAAGAAATCTGGCAACACCCTGCCTAGACAGAGCACAAATTCTGAGCTCGCACCCTCTGCTCCCTGCCAGGCCCTTTAAGGGACTTGGCCGTACACTCTGAGAGAGGCAGAGGACCCAGCTGCCCTGGCATATGAGGGGGGACAATTTTGAGTGCCTCAGTAAGGATGAATTGGGAGAAAGTGGAGTGCTGCAGCCTGGACAAGTCGGAGCAGTGTCCTGGGGACACGATGCCCACACCTATAGCTGAGAGGTAGGAAATACGCCAGGATCAGCGTGGGGTTGCAGTCACCCTATCTGCAAAATGAGTAGCCCCCAAAGAAAGTAAACTGGCTCCTCTGAGAGGAGCAATGACCCCAACCCCCACCCCCTCCCCAGCTTTGCCTTGGATCCCTTGGTTTGCTAGAGATGTCAGATTTGCCTCCTGGAAACTGAGCAGCGTCCTAGTGGCTGAGGTGGAGGCGGGAAATGCAAAGGCGCTTGTTCCACGCTCTGGGATCATCAGCAGAACCGTCGCTGAGGGACGGTGAGCGAGGGCTAGATGCGGGTGCAGAAGGGGCTATCGGGGTGTGAGGCCAACAGTCTTCAGTACCTATCTACTTAGCCTGTTACAAAATGGGTTGCTGTTTATCTTGTCTTTTAATAAAACTTACTCTGATACATAGTGGTCAGCATACATCTGCACACACCCGCCCCGTTCCAGGCCTGGCTGTGCCCCAGAGGGGAGGACTCCAGTGTGTGTGCAGTTACCCCAGGGCTCCATGTCGTGGGCGTCTCAGATGTGGGTCTCCCCAAAGGACACTGGGTTCCTGTAATGATTCCATCATACATAGATGGAATTCCTGTAATGGGTTCCTGTAATGATTCCATCATACACAGACCAGTGCCTTTCCAGCCTGGCACCTTTGGGCTGGGTAGTTCTTTCATGTGGGGAGGGCCCATGTGTTGTGGGATGCCCACCCACCAACTCCCAATTGTAACCAGATGTCTCCAGATGCTGTCAAATGTCCTCTGGGGGCCAAAATCACCCCTGGGTGAGAACTATTGTAGATGAACAGGAGTAACATGTTTTCAGAGGCTCTGGGACTCAGGCTGGTTATGGATACATAAAACCTTTCCATAAGGGCCTGTGGCCGAAGAGCTATCCAAAGATTCTCAGTTTAGCACCTTTTCTCATTCTCTGGTGTCTCATTCCCTCAAAATGGCCCCTATCACCTGGAATCCTGACCTTTCCTCATGTCCCAGGCTTTATAGCCCTGCTCCCAGGCCTAGCTTGGGGCCAGCTCTTGCCTCTGGCTCCATTCTAGCTGCTGTCCTTCATGCAGCCAGACACCATGCGTCTGCTAGGCCAGTTTCTAGAATGGTCCCTGCATAGATTAACCCAGATTCCCTCAGCATCTGCCCCTCAGTGGTAACTCCTCAGCCTAGAAATCAGCCTTTCAAACTCCTTTAAACCTCAGTCACCCCTCAGCCTGCAGGAACTGCCTTGCACTTCTCCAGAGCATGCCTCAGTGGGGAGGGAGAAGCCAGGGCCAGTGCCAGCACGCTGCCTTCACAGTGCACTGGGCATTCTGGGCCTAATGTGTGCAGCCACCTCATGGAGCCAAACCTGCCGTGGCAACTAAATCACTGAGATGATTGTTAAAATCCAGGTTCAGGGTTGTGCCCCAGGTGACCTGGGGACTAGGAATCTGCTTTGTCACATGTCCGCCAGGTGACAGGGCACCACTGAGGTCGAGAGCAATTTGCAGGCAGGGCTTGCTCCTCAGCAGCTGGGTCTTTCATTTCCTCACCAAGACCTTCCTCCTGCTTGGCCCTGCGCTTGCTGATCTCGTCTTCTACCCTTGGTCTCATCTGTGCCCTTACATTTGCTTTTGAACTGAAAAATGTGAAATCACCTAGCAGACTTCCGTGTGGGTGCTGGGGTTGGGGCTGTGGGTGGTGGGGAGAAGGTCTAGGGTTGGGAGTCAGAGCCCTGGTTCAGGTCCTGCGTGTACCTCAGCAGATCACTTCTCTATCCCCTTCATTTCTCTATTGGTTAAGGGGGGGTTGACAGAAAGTAGGTTTCAAGGTCTGTTTAAAGTGGTGGAATTCTATTCCTGCCTTCAAATGAGAACTTATTTGGAACTCCAATATAAAAAGTAGTGGAAGCTCTGTTTGCAGAGGGGTGACCCCCAAATCCCACACTCTCAGCCTCCTCTGGGGCCCCTCCTGTCCTTGAGGCTTCACCAGAGGCATCCAGGGCTCCACCAGCTCAGAGTGAGTCTGCAGGGCCTGGACCCTCCCTGCCTCAGCATTTGTAACTGGCTTTCACAGCGTCTGGCCTCTGGCTGTGAGCAGCCACAGCTCCGTTTTCCTTTCCCACATTAAGGTAAATTAAATGGAAATACTCTCTTCACCCCTAGGTAAAAACTCCAGCAGACTCATAATTTTCAGCTCACTCTCAGTTAACATGGTCACTTTAAGTCCCAAGACATAGTCTCAATTCAGCTGTGTCCACTCCAAGAGGTTAACCGAAACTCTGAACTTCATTTATAGCAAATCTTTACCCCTTGTCTGCCCCACCACCTTTCTAGCTTGCTAGGCAACTTGTGATCTTTCTAGGGTCAGAGAGGAGGGAGAAAGGAGTGGTAAATGAGGGCTCACCAGGTCAGCAGATACTGACCCCTGTTTTTCCAATGAACTGCCTTCTCACGCTCCTCCAACATTCTCATCACTGGAGCCCCCACAGATCCCTTGATCTGGTGGCTGCACCTCCATTCTTGGTGGTCGCTGGTAATGCCTCCTCCCTGGGAATCCTGAGTCCACCACCAGCTTCTTCCTGCCGGGCTTGCTCTGCCCCTTCCACTAGTCCTATCAGTCAGGGCCCAGGACAACCCTACAGCCCCCTAAACTCCAGGCAACCTCGTGGACCCCAGTGCGGCCACCTTGACCCTGTGCTGCAGCTTTTTGAGGCATATGTTAGGTGGCAGCTCTCCTATCTCAGCTGCTGGAGCACGTGTCAAAGTTCTCTGAGGGGCCCATGGTGGTCCGTCATGAGGCTTGAGGTGTGAGAGGAGGTGGCCACACAGGCCGCAGCTGCATCTCTCAAGGAAACTGCTTGACAATTCTTTTTGTGTCACACTCTGCCTCCTTTTTATCCTTGATCTGGCCCAGGGATACAGCAGTCAGGGTCCAGCCAGGGACACAGACCCTTAGGAGTGTTAGGGAATAAGGAATTTGCTGCATACACAGTTGTGGGAGGCACAGGGGAAATATAGGTTTGAAAAGAGGAGCTGAAGGGTCAGGAAAAGGTCACGACGTGGCCTGGCACAGGTGGATGAGTCAGAGTTCTCAGGGACAATGGGGAGCTGGGCTCTTCCCGCTGCTGGAGCAGGTGCATGAAGGGGGCAGGTACAGAAGCCCGTGGAAGGTTGTCTGCTCTTCCTAGTTGCTACCTCAGAGTTCATGGCTAAGCACCTGTGGTGGGTCTGGGGTCACTGCTGGTCAGCGGGGTCAGCGGCTGGAAAGGGGAGCTGGACGCACTGCAGAGAAAAGTAAAAATGAACTGGAACCCATTGGCACCTCTGCGTTGGTCTCTCACTGCCCTTAACCAACAGCAACCACGAGTGAGTAAGGGTGACAGCTTCAATTCCACATCCCAAATCCCTCCCAAATTCACATGCGATAAATTCAAATCCAGAACACTCTGTAAGGTTTTCTGGAAAGTGTAGTGCCCAGTGTAAACAGGTTGGCACTGGAACAATCCAGCACAAGGAGTTACGGAGCTGGTGCTGGGTTTTGTTTTTTTTGTTTTTTTTAACTTTACACTTTGCTTTTTTACTCTCACATCTGTTGTATCTTGGTGAGTAGTAGAAACTTTCCATTTTAACACCCTATGATTCTTCTTTTCCATTTAGCACATTTAAATGCTTCCCTAAAAGAAGGGGAAAAAAGCGCAAGCCAGTGATGCACCATTTGCAACTTGCTCTTTAGAGAACCAGCAAACAGCTGTTCTCTGGCCTTGGGCTACTTTTGCAAACGCAGTCAGCGGCGAAAGAAGGTCATGTGGGAAAGAAGCATTTTCCCGACCCACTCAAGCTGGTGCCTGGGACTTTAGTCATCAGTTTCAGATGTTGGAAAAGAAAATTCATGAAATAACTCACTTTCTCAGGGGTGGTTGGTTACATTTTCCAAGTCACAAAAAGTAAGACAAAATGCAAAGTTCTTAGTGTGTACCACTAGCCCTGCATGGAGTTGGGTAGCAGCTGTTAGGAAGGTTACAGTCAATTAATTGTGAGGTTTTCCCATAGTTTGCTGGAAAGCAGTGGAGAGGGCAAATGCTGGAAACTGCTTTAAAAAAATAGGATGGAGCGATGAGCTGATCCGCTACACTCCGGTGGGAGTTTGTGCAGGTGTGGCACACATCACCACCAAGCTACCGATGTGGCGATTCATTGTAACCACCGCAGAGGGGCTGTGCACCCTAGCATCTTGGGACTCTGGAGAGAGGGCTATGAAAGATGGAGGAGTGGCCTCTCCAGTGAGCTGTCGGAAGAGAGGTGACAGACGGAAGGGAAGAGAACAGGAGACTCAGAAATCTACAGGGCGTGAAAATGTACAACTTGGCGTGGGCAGGTGTAGAGAAAATGACTTATTCTCTGCCTGGGAATAGAAATGTAGTTCTCTTGGCACTAGATCCCCAAGAATGCTCATACATCCAAATATATCCTTTTTCCTTGTTAAATCTGTTTTGGAGATACTCCCTTCATCCAGCTAAGGTAGATGATACTGTGTAATAAAAGTAACAATATCATAAGAACAGCAAATACACATCAAGCACAAATGTACTAAAACTAGTATAAGTACATTACATGTATTAGCTCATTGGTTTCTCACAACAGCCCTGTAAACTGGGTACCATAGTTGTCCCATTATCATGATGCAGACACGGAAGCCCAGAGAGTTTAAAAAACATATCCAGGAGGCAGTGAAGGTGAATTAGCTTATGTAGAGATGAAAAGCATTAATTTTGAATTTGGACCCTGAAATGCTACATGTTTGGCTTTGAACAAGTTGGTTAATATAAACGAGTTTTACTTTTTCGTCTCTAAAATGGGGATAATATTAGTTCCTAAATCTTGGAGTTGTGATGAGGATTAAATATTATGGTGGCATTAATATGCCTGGTATATTATAAGAACTCAGTAAGTGGTCTACTGTTGTTATTACTCCCTAGGATCTTTTGAGTCTTTCTCACCCCAGCTGTCCCCAACCTTTCCCCCTCACATACATAACATTGCCATCTAAAACCTTTGTGTGCGTGCATTCACGTGTGCTTACACACTCCTGGTCACTGGGGAAGAAGGGAGATGGAGAAATGAGTCAGCCACTCAGGACTCAGCCTAGTACTGGGAACTGTGCAGTTGGCTCTGCATCCCTGGGGTATCATCTGCCTGCCATTTTTTGTTTGTTGATTTATTTTGATTTGACACACCAGGGCAGATGGCCGGGGGGGAAGGGGGTTGGTAAGAGTCAATATTTGGTGACATGTGAATAATGCACTTGTGGAATTAATCAGCCTTATCATTTTTGGCTAGTTGCCATGGCTGTGGAAAGTCGTGTGTTATGTAAATCAGAGTAAAGGGATTGCAGCATATTGTTACTGCTCTTTGTTTTTCTCAATCCAAGCCTCCTCAAAGCGTCCCTGTCCCCCAAGTCAAGGCCATGGTCTTGGGTAACAGCTTGTGGGAGGCTCATCTAGGCCTCTGGATGATGGATAGACTCTGTCTCTCTTAGGGATTGTGTCCATTTTAGGGCAATGGTTCAAAGACCAGCAAATCGATCTGGGAAACATCAGAATTACTAATAATTTGGTGGGGGGCATGTAAGTGCATTAAAAAGAAAAAAAAACTACCAATATTTATAAAAAGGCATTTTAATATCAAAAGTAGGAAGAACATAATTTTAGAATAGATGGGTAGTTCTTTAAATAGAAGAAATTTAGTTTAATGAAAAAATGCTCCATCATCCTCATTTTTTTCTCATTTCATTGGTGACTATTGAAATCCTCCTTAACAGATAGGCCATGTATGTGTAATTTATATACATGGATGCAAGAAGACAGAACATTTGAAATAGAGCTACATTTGGAATTCTAGTGGGCATGATATGAGAGACATGGGGGGCAGAGCAGTTAGCTACTCAGTGCCTCAGTATTCCCAGTCATAAAATAGGCAGGTCAGTTCCCACCTTGCTTACTTCATGGGGTGGTCCCAAGGTTAACTACATAGTATACATGGAAACAAATATTAATCTCTTGCCATATCTGGGAAGTCCTTTGGGGCAGCAACTCTCTGTCTTTCTTTGGCATCTCATGTCTGTTGCTTAAAATGTGCCCAATACAAGTCTGCTGAATGAATAAGACAACAAATCAAAGGAGTGACTGCAAAAGCAGGGACTCCAAGCCACACTGAAGGGAGGGCGCTCCCAGGGCAAGGTGCCTACCTGCACCTCCTTCCTCTTTCCAGCCACTGCGTATTTACTTATTTATAAAGACTAGATTCAACACTCAGCAAGACTCTTCAATCTCCAGCAAACTCCATTTGTTTTCCCTGAAATCCAGTTAATTTTCTTTTCCTTGGGGAAGACCTTTCAAGCAGTGACTGTTGTCAGTATTTGTGACACACTGTATTAGGGTATTGATGTTGGAGCTGGACGGCCAGAGTTCAGATACTGCCTCCTCCACTTATGAGCCTCATGTTCTTTGGCAAGTTACTTAACCTCTCTGTGCTTCAAGTTTCTTATGTGTAAATTGGGATAGTAATAGAACCCCCCTCATGAGGTTTTCATGAAGACTGGATGAGTTAGCATACGCCAAGTGCTGGGCATGGTGCCTGGCACATTGTAGGCACTCAGTAAATGTTAGTCTGTGATTATTAATGCTCAGAGGCTGCAGGGAGACCCCCTCAAAGAATAGGGAGTTAAGTAGTTGTCCTTTGAGGGTCCAACTAGACTCCAGCATTTATGGGCAGATTCTGAGAGAGACAGCTTCACACCCAAGCCTCTGAGCTTTGATTAATTTGACTGACTATTTTAATGCATTTAAAGACAGCTGATGTCAGTCAGTCACAAGGGCATAGTCACCATGGAAGCTAAGAAAAAGGAGAGGACCTACGACGGAGGTGGGCAAAGTCCCTCTGAGCTCTCTCTTAGTTGGTGGTGGTACCAGAAGCATTAACCATCATCTTTTGAGGCTTCTCAACCTACTATTTTATGTCAACTGACCCTGCAGTGGTGATAGCTGCCCCAGGCAGTCTTAACAATTGCCACCTTTCACCTGCCTGACTTCTCTCTGTCCTGATCTAGGGCCACAAAACCCCTTTCAATAGCCATTGAGTGGGTTTCCATCCCAGATTATCTTCAGGGGGAGAATGGCTTTATGCATTGATCATGTGATCACGGTCAGTTGTTCTCTGTGTGTCTACTTGACCATGGACCACGGTCAAGTCCTTAAGTGAGTAACTGCCACATTGGAAAGCCTCTCAGAAGACAGCTGTGAGCCCTTTTCTTATTTGACCTTCTGGAGGTGGAAGTCTTTCTCCGCCAGCTGACACATAGGCTAAGGGGCCGCTCCCAAGTCTGGGAAGGGGCCAATGTCCAGTGGGCTGTGTGCATTGCCTACAGGGACGGACACTGAGCACCCTGAACAGGATCAGATCCACCCAGAAACACAGTCCCAGGTGATTCTTCCTTCTAGCACCTAACTCTGCTGTTGAGCCTGGCAGATGCCAAGGGAGACTCACAGTGCTTTGTAAGAGTTGACTTAGGAGGTGAAATAACCCACATCAAGCTCCCATTTGTCCCGGAATAATGGTGCCTGGTACGGTGGCTTTGACCTCGGCTGTATCACAAAAGATGAGTTAGAGACAGGAATCTGAGCTGGATGACCTTGAAGTGGCTTTCAAAATGCCTGGGTCCTGCAGCCAGAATTAAGTCTTAGTGGTTGAGAAGGAGCCAGAATTAAGTCTTAGTGGTTGAGAAGGAGCAGAGAACTCTCTGCTCTTCCCCATTTCTTCTCGGAGCTCTCCTGCTCCGAGCTGTCACGTGTGCTGCTGTTCCAGCACAAGGTAATACACAAAACGCCTTTCTTCTCTGTCTCTGGCAAACACCCTTCCTCCAAAACCCAACACAAACAATAGATCTGACGGAGCTCAGAGAAACCTGGTTCAGTGGTTTTCCACCCTTTCACCACCAAAAGTCCTTTCATTAGTTTCCTCCACGGGCCCTGTGTTTTGAAAGATTTTTGTCCCCCAGATGAACAGCATTTAAGAGGTAATAATCAGATAATTAACCAAAGGCTTAATATAATTGCCAAGGTGAACTTTCGATTTGCAAAGAATCATGCTGAGTTCATCTAACTCCGGCCTAAAGCAAAGAAACCTGATGGTTTTAGGAGTCTGGGGCAGCCTGATCTCTGGGAACTGTGCAACTTCAAGTAGATTTTCTGGCAGGAGACAGTGAGAGGAAGCCCAAGGACTATTTTCTAGGCTCTCTGGAGGTCTAAGGGCCCTGTTCGGGGAGCTATCAATCTAACCCCAAACCTCGATTTTCAAGTGAATTCATTTATTTTTTTATATTGGGACAAATGGACAGGTAGCTGACATTTATTGTGTCTCTACCATATACAGGACATTGTGCTAGGTCCTCCACATGTGTGATCGCACTGAGAATTCACATCCCTTTTTTGAGACAGTGCTTTCATATCATCCCCATTTTACAGATGAGGACACTGAGGCAAGTGTAAGTAGCTTTCTCGAGGGCATGTAACTAGTAAGTGACAGTGTTAGGACCCTGACCCAGGGTTTTCTTGTTTTGTTTTAATAGCTTTATCAAGATTTAATTCGTGTACAAGTCACCCACCTAATATGCACAATCCAGTGGTTTCTAGTGAGTTCCCCAAGTTGTGCAGCCATCACCACAACTCACTTTAGTTAGTTTTCATCACCCCATAAGGAAACCCCAGACCTATTATCAGTCACTCCCCATTTCCCTCAACTCCCTTTCTCAGTCCTGGGCATCTACTAATCTACTATCTATCTCTGTGGAGGCACTTTTCCATTCTGGATATTTCACATCAGCTCTCCCAGGTGTTTGGACTAAAGTCCACATACATCAAACTCTAGCCCAGGAATCAAGGCAGATTACAAATCTTTTCCATGATTTTATAGATGGTTTCTTATTTAATGTTGGAAGTACGCAGGATGTAGAAATGCTACATCCTTCACATTTGAAGCACACAAAAACGCAAATATTATTCCATACTGGGGTAAAAATTGGCATATAATTAATTAGCTGTCATATAGTTGCATTTGAATGGCCACACTTCCCATTCTCTTGTATCACTTTGCCAGGCAGTCACCAAGCAATGCAAGAGAAGAGACCTCTGTCCTCGCCCTCTGTAAGCCTTCTCATCATTAGGTTTTGAGCTGGGTCACCTTAGCTGACTTCAGGGTACCTGGTGTGTCCCCCTCTCTGGGTTGCGGGTCCCAGCCCAGATTGGGAGGTCCCCTTCCTGAGAGACCCTTCTGTGTTTCTGGCTCCTCTGTTCTATTCTCCGTAACCTTCCTTTACCCACAAATTGCTGTTGGCAACATGATTTATTCTCCTGCCACAGATGGTAGGGATGTCTAACACCCATGTCTAATAGTTTTCCACATAGAATTCCCCTCTTGTCAGCTGCTTTGTCTCTCAGGTTCAGGTTCTTTTTTCCCAGGTGATTAATTATTCCTGCTAGATTCATCCTTTGGCATCTCCAGGGTCTGTCCTGAAAGTCTGTCTTGAGTGCTTGTGTCTGGCTTGTGCCTTGGGTATCAGTGAAAACTGCTCATCTTCTGCAATCAAGACAGGTCACAGGGGACATGGGCAGGCCTCCTTGAAACAAGTATTCCACAGAGAGTCACACCCCTTTGTTCATTTGTTCCTTCCTTCCTTGCTTCATTCATTTTTTCGTTGCCTCATCCAGAGCATCCTCAGCTTCCCCACCACTGTGGGTGTGTGGGACGCAGCCTCACTCCCCACGCAGTGCTCTCTCCACTGGCCCTGCTTCTCATTTAAAGAACAAGTGCATGGAGTACCAGATGTGGGTTTGAACTGGGGTTCTCAAACCTTTATACAATTACGGGGACTCTCTCTAGAGTGTCATATTTACTGAACATTTCAGGAGGGATTTTTAAAAATTAAATCAAGAACTGAGCCATTATGGGGAAGAATTTAAAATTAGCATATATTAAAGATAAAATACAAGATTTCAATAACATCTTTGGGCTTCTGGGGAATTTCTTTGACCCTCCCACTCCTCTGTCACCCCACCCCACCCCCACCACTGCACGCGCGCGCACAGACACACACACACACACACGCACACACACACACACACACACACACATATCAGACATGCACACAGATGAGCCCCAGGTAGACATTTACAACCTCACTGAGGCATAGGGGCCTCTAGATCCAGGGAAATGAAGGAACTTCTTGATTGTGCTTCTCTTGTTATTCAAACTGGAAAATCTGCAAGCAGGTTTACAATGCAGTCTTTTGAACAGGACTTTTTCATTGGGTCTCTCTGAAAGGCATCTGGCAGCAATTTTCCCACCCAGGGCCCAGGTCACCCATTAAACCCTCTAAACCTCCACTGGAAGCCAGGGAGGTGAACCCTCTTCAGTGGTGTTTAGACATTTTAAAAAACCCATGTCTAACACCAAGTAGGCTTTATTCTTAACTGCTCACCCTGTTAGATGACCTTAAATGCCTGTCTACTTTTTGTGAAAGTTTCAGATTCATGTCTAATTCCAGACAGGGATGAGGTCACCTCTCCCACCACTGCTGAGGGACCAGCGAGCAGCACCATGTTCAGAACATGCCCCCTAGCTGTGCAATCAAGGACTGAGCCATTAGGTGTGTTCCCTAACCTTGCTTTGCCCATTTCTTCATCTGTAAAATGCGGCCACTAATAGTTCATTCTTCACAGGGTCGTTATGAAATGGGCCAAAATGTAAGGCACTGAGTGATATACTGGGCACACTGGGAAGTCGGTAAACATTTTTATTAGTTCAGTAACTGTGTACTGAATATATACATGGTTGACAACGTTTCTTCTCCAAGGAATACCTTTATTATTGTATATCCATGTGCTCTAGTTTAGGAACCAATGCCATAGCACAAGAATAAGTCCATTAGCAGGGATGGAGTTATCTGTCTTGAAAAAAATCAGTTCAGTTTTAGCAGAGGCCTGAGAATCCTTAGGTGATTTCTCCTTATCGTTGAGGATTTTTCAGGTTGATTTTTATTTTTTTCCTTCTAGTATTCTGTTTACCATCTGCTTCTCAGAATGTGCGTGCATGTGTGTGTGTGTGTTACTACTTCAAGATATACTATATTTGCTTAATTTCTTTTATTTGTGAAAGACTTACAGATTATTAATACTTCAAAGGACTGGCCTCCCTGGATGCCAGTGCATTTTGCTGGGACACACCTGCAAGTTTCCCTCAAGCCTAATCTATTTAGTGACACAAGGGGTCTGGGATCTCATATGCCTAGGATTTTCTCCCTGACCCTAGAAGGTATGACCAGCCACGTACGTCTTCCCTGTTAGTAATTATAAGTACACACCTTGATTTCTCTTTTGGTGCTGAGATCCACCTGGCAAGTTGTAGGACCAGGCCACCCAAGATGGCTGTTCTCTTGCTCTCTGTGCCTCCACTCGACTAGTCCCTGCTTCACCTACACCCTTCTCACCTGCCCGACCTGCCCTCCAATCACAGAGCCTAATCTGTAAATGCCCATGTACTTGCCCCCGGCCCCAGCTAGTGATTGTTCTGACCTTTAGATCAGAACTATCTCGACTGTGATAGTTTATCACACGGGCCATGAGGGGCCTGCTCCTCTGCCAGTTTCCCTGGTAACCGATGAGCCAACCTGACTTCAGTTCCGTCTATAACTGGTAACCGCCCCCCACCCCCAACCTTCAGGAGCAAAGACTGCTGCTGTATGCCGTCCACCGTCCACCGAGGGGTGTCACCCCAGGACCCCTTTCCTTCGGACATGGAAGATCCCCCATCCATTAAACCACTGATGTCTCTGTCACTGACTCGGGCTCTTCCTCTGGTCTTGAGGCTGGGTGAGTCCGGGGCTTGCAGGCCGGCAGGGTGCCGCCCAGCACAGGTGGATTAGTCCACACAGTCTGGTGCTCTGTACTGTGGAGGAAGGGGGAAGAAAAGATCTTTTCCTGTTACAGTGGAATCCCCCGCTTCTCCTCACTAAGGGAGTCTGTGCACCTCTGGGCCCTTACTCTGCTCCTTGTCGCTCAGGCCCATCTTTTTGAAAGGAAGACTGCCTTTGTCTGTCTCCAGCTTCTCTCTCTCTCTCCCCTCTAAGAGGTGAGGGGACTTAAAACTGAACTCCCTCCTTTGTGTTAAGAGGTCACCAGAGCCATTGTGATAGTCTGAATTTGAATATCTGTCTCATAAAACAGTTCATAAAAGAAGTTTGATCAAGATGACGAGTTCACTGACTTTGGAACTGTCTGCGCTCCTCTTAAATTGTCAACTGGCTTGATTCAGATCTGGACCACTGATGCTTTAGGGTTCATGGACAGAGTTTCAAATTTCTTTCTAAAGTGCACAGAACCCGGTGTGATTCTTCAGGGAGTTATTTTCTTTAATCATAGAATAGATGTCACTTTCTTTGTGATCATTTTTGTATGGCTCTGCCTTATGATCAGGGTACAAATCACAGAGTGTTAGAGACAGAAGGAGATTAAAGATCACCTCGATTCAATTGTCTCCCTTTGCAGAAAAGGGACCATAAGACACAAGGTGATTTGGTCGGTCGTAGCAGATTGTATTTCCTATAATTGTTTGATGAAAGCCACACTTCTAGGACACGTGTGTTCTAAGCTGGGGGAAAGGGTGGGGGAGGACAAGAAGGATATCAAAGTCAGTGACAGGAAGTGAGCTGGGACGTTGTGTGAACAGGGCATGTCAGAATGGGGAACCAGATGTTACCAGATAATCGAGGCCAAAGCAGGAGCCCAAACAGGAGACATAGGTGAGATGTCAAAGGATGGGAATTCAGGAAGCTGGCCAAGTGCCAAGGGGCAGAATTGTGAAAAGAACTAGGGAGATCCATGAAGCTGTGTTAATTGTGTGAATTCTTCTCATGGGTTTGCCTCTTTTAAAAATAAGTTTTCTTTTTGTTAAAATTAAGTAACTATATACATAATCTAGAAATCAAATAGTGCTAAAAATGCTTGTAATACAAAACAGTAGTACCCTGTACAACAGCTGCCAGTCTTTTGCTAAAGGTAACTGCTTTGGAATTTTATTTGCTTTTTGTGGTAGTTAAATTTACATTTTAAATAATAGCATAAATTGCAGTTTTTAGAGTTTTTTTTTTCTCCAGTTGTATTGAGAAATAATTGACATGCATCACTGTATAAGTTTAAGGTGTACAACATTATGGTTTGATTTACATACACTTGTGAAATGATTACCACAATAGGTTTACTTAACATCCATCAATTCATATAGATACAATAAAAAGAAAAAAATTTAATTTATAAATGTTATTAGAGATGAAGATTTAGTACCTCCACTCTCTTTCCTCATCCTCTCCCCTAAATTTTATCATGCTTTTAATTATATCAATAATTAATGTTTGCATCATTATACCAACGTAAATAGTGTTCACTGCAGAACCTATTGGAATACTGTGATTCCATGTCCTTTCTTACCTAGCCTTTTATCATTCTTTGAATTAACAATTGCCTCATCACATCTTCTTTCCAGTTGCTTCATCATCTCTTATATCATATCAACCTCCCTATTGGGTCTACTTTTTTCCTGGACCCTCTTTTGTGAAGCCCTTTCTCTTACTGCTCTGCTGCGGATGGGTGGCTCTGTAGTCCCGCCACACAGTTATCAACCTGAGGTCTTCTCTTAATGGCTTTTCTAGGTTGGATTTACTGTCTCTGGAATGCCATGTCTTCCCCTTCCTTAGTTTACTTCTTTGTCTGACTGGTGTACATCCTCTAGTCACTTTCTAAGGTCAATTTTCTGAGTCTAAACCTGTCTGAAAGTGTCTTTATTCTGTTTTCATACTTGACAATTTGACTGGAATAAACCTCTAGACTGAAATTTTATTTTCTTTCAAAAACTGAAGCCATTGCTCCACTGTTTGCTTGCTTTTAGTATTGCTGTGAAGAAGACTAATAACCATTCTGATTCTTGTTGTGTTGTGATTTGTTTCCCAGAAGCTTTTAGAATCATCTTTTTATTCCTGGTGTTTCAAACTTTCACATTTTGTGAAGACTTTTTCATTTGTTTGCTGATCCTTTAGTGGGCTTTTGATAGTTAAGTGAGCTGACACCAGGGTCAGATGGCCCAGATTCAAAACCTGGCTCCCCCTTTTACCAGCTATGGTGCTGGTTAAGTTGCTAACCATTTCTGTATTAGCATGTTTGTCTGTAAAATCATAAGGAACCTCATGACCTTGTGGTGAGGATTAAAGTAAAAATCATAAATGTACCATTTAGAATAGTGCCTGGCAGGAGTGACAACTCAGTACATTTTTTGCTGTATTATAGAGTCATCGTTAGCATTCAGTTCTGTGGACTTGGCGTAGGAAAGTGTGCGCAGTCCAATTATGCATCTCCCCCAATGCTCTGGTTGCTATTTACCAATGGGGCCCTCCAGGAAGATCACTTGGCACCAGCCAACATTCTACAAGGCCACGGAGGAGAACTTTCAGTCCTTACTGAGTTCTGTCTCTGTCATCACGTGCTTGGCTGGCCAGGCCCTCACTGGCAGCTGCTCCAGTTCCTCTTGTTACTCACAGGCATGATTCAGCAGGACTCTGCCTCATTCTTCATGCCACCTGCCTTTCACTTCCTGCCCTAGGGATTCCCTGTTCCCACTGAGGCCTGAGAGTCTGTGGGTCTACCCAGTATCCACATGTGCGTGCTGGTGCCCCAGGCGGGACCTGAGACACTGCTGGCCAACATGCAATGCACGGATGTGCTACTGGTCAAAGTGCACATATCTGGATGCTACTGCTACAATGAATCTGGCTTCCTTGGTGGCCTCTGGAAAGGCCAGCTGGAGCAACTAAGAAGTACAGGAAGGAAGAGTTAAAATCCCGAGGGCACGTTTGACCAGTGGAAATGAGAGCCAGTGGGTCAGTTCTCCTACTGCCTCCTGGTTGGTTTGTCAAGAGGCTGAAAAGCAATCAGCTGTACTTGTTACAGATTTGTGGCCAGTCTGAGACCCCCTTCTCTTATAGTTGTTCTCCCCCTTTTCCTACCTACCCTCTTTTTCCTCATTCCTGCTTTCCTGGGATTGCATTCCCAGGTGAAGGGCTAGCAAGTAAATGTGTATCTTTGGCTCGGTTTTGTAGAGAATCCAGACTAACACATTGAATTCAAGAGCTTGGGCTCTGGAGCTGGACTTTGTGTTTAAACCCTAGTCCTGGCCCTGCTGGGCATAAAGCATTGGGCAAATGATCCAACCCCTCTATGCTTCAGTTCCCTCATCAATAAAATGGCAATAATAATAGTAGTTACCTTAGGTGACTGGAGGTTTAAATGAATTAATACTTATAAAACACATAGTAAACACCCAGTAAATGTTAGCTATTATTATTCAGTTCTGTGAACTTTTCAGGGTCAGTTTTGGATAGTTTCCCACCCTCTGTTTTCTCAATTCTCTGATTTCTGAGAAAGTGTACGTAATATCTTCTCCACACCCCCGGACTCTCCCACTGTTTGGGCTTCTCTCTTGGGCGATACTGATGCTGGGCGAGCTTCCTGTTCCTTTGCCTTAGTGACGACAGTCCTCTCCCCGTCTCACAGTCCCTTCCGTTTTATTCCCAGTTGTAGGGTTATCAGATTCAGCAAATAAAAATACAGGATGTCCAGCTAAATTTGAACTTTAGGTAAACAATGGTGAGTACTTGCAGTGTAAGTGAGTCCTATGCAGTATTGGAGACATACCAGAATATTTTCATTGTTTATATAATATTTAAATGTAACTGGGCGTCCTATATTTTATCTGGCAACTCTGTCCAGGTGGTTTTTAATTCTCTGAAGATCAAAGTAGGCTCAGTCAATAGTACAAAAGAGCTTTGTCTTCACACCGTGTCTTTTCTTAAAGGAACCCACAGCTATTTCCATAACATATGGCAGTCTCACACCATGCAGTTGTAAATTAGAGCCTGCTTATTCATTGTCAAGTTAGGAACTCAACCATATTTCTCAGCTGCCTTCAGTTCCCTAGCCTCAGATTCAACAAATAAATGTGTTGTTCCCATAGTGTTTGTGCCATTGTGTGGCCTTTGTTCATTGTCTGTGCCTGCTCCTGGCCCCGGGGCAAGATGGCCCTGCCACCCTCGTGTGACCCTGCCTCCAGGGTCAGCATCTCTGGTCTGTTCTCTGGAGGGCTTAGAGGTAATGCTCACCAGATCTCGGTTTTTAAGAGCATGACCACATTCTGTTGGTTTCCTCATTAGTGGGCGCTGACAGGTGACATGTGCAGAGCAGGCTTTGTCAGTGCTGTGTGACCGAGAACACGATCTTGACAAAGATCACGTGTCCCAGAGGAAAGCTAGATTATGACTGAACCATTTATGGGAAAAGAATACAATGAAGATACACTGCTCAGGAGAGCAATTCACAAAATAACACTAACACATTCATCTAATCCCCATGGAGTTGTCCTTTTTTTAGGCCATTTCCTTACAGGCGTTCTTCTTTTCAAGTTGTAAACCTGTTCGCGTTATTCCAGTCTGAGTTCCACGGTTGAGAACTCTGCCTGCTACGTCCCTGAGGAGATCCAAGGGGGTCAGCTATTAACAGAGCTGAGCTAAATATATCCCTTCCTGGAGCCTCTGGTCTTTGCTCCAGGTCAGCACCCTCTGTCGGCTGGGGCTGACTTCCTTCCTGCTTCCCTTCCACCTGGCAGGGCAGAGGCCTCAAGGGTTAGCCTCAGAGTCTGGCGTGAGGAACCGAGAGACGTCTTAAAGGCCCTGTCTATTTACCTGCAACGGCCGACCCACCCGCCCTGCGTCACCTCTTCACCGCACCCATTTGTGTGCCTGCTGCATATCCTGCCTCCGTGTGAGCTGTGAAGCACACCCCCGACCTGGCAGCAGAGACTCTTAAAGGAGGGCTTCTATACATGGGATTTATAAGGTTCATCAAATGACAAGGCATTTGCCTTTTTTTCCCTAATGAAAAGGAATGAAGCTCTTGAAGCAGAGAGAGTCTGAAATGGGAAGTTATACGTATGTGTTTTGCTTTCCTTGAGACTAAGGAATTTTCCTGGGTGTAGGCCTTTCAGTGCTAAAACTGGGACAGTCTTGGGCAAACCAGGACAGTTGGTCACCCTCTGTCACCTTATACCACCACCCTCCAAATTCCCTTTACTAGTTTTTCTTACTCTGTCTGACAGAAGAAGCTTGGAGAGAGGTCATAGCCTAAGACTGAGCTTTGGAAGTTCTCACAAACCATAATTCAGAGATCTGGGGAGTTTCACATTAAAGCAACATAAGGAGGAGCTAACAATTCTTTGGAAGATATTTGTGAGAAAAAGAACCTTAAGAAATTGAAGGGAAAGATTTGTTTTTCATTTGTAAAACCCCTCCAGAGATCTAGTTTAAATAAGATATAGAAAAATTATGATTGTAAATTTGTAGAGTTTGAACCCAGTACTACAATCTGTAATTTTACCAAATCCTCCACTACCCTTTCAGGGCTCACAACCCATGGCCCTCTGCCTCCACCTGGTGGCAGTGTGTGTAAATAAAGTCCTGGCCAACCCCCCATCCCGCCCCACTCTTTGCATGTATGTGCTGAAAGCCTCACTTTGAGGAACTGATTCTTTTTTTTTTTTTTTTAACATTTTTTATTGATTTATAATCATTTTACAATGTTGTATCAAGTTCCAGTGTAGAGCACAGTTTTTCAGTTATACATGAACGTATATATATTCATTGTCAACATTTTTTTCTCTGTGGGCTACCATAAGATCTTGTATATATTTCCCTGTGCTATACAGTATAATCTTGTTTATCTATTCTAAAATTTTGAGATCCCAGTCTATCCCTTCCCACCCCGCTCCCCATTGGCAACCACAAGTTTGTATTCTATGTCTATGAGTCTATTTCTGTTTTGTATTTATGCTTTGTTTGTGTGTTTGGTTTTTTTTTTTTGTTTTTTTTTTTTAGATCCCACATATGAGCGATCTCATATGGTATTTTTCTTTCTCTTTCTGGCTTACTTCACTTAGAATAACATTCTCTAGGAGCATCCGTGTTGCTGCAAATGGCGTTATGTTGTCGGTTTTTGTGGCTGAGTAGTATTCCATTGTATAAATACACCACCTCTTCTTTATCCAGTCATCCATTGATGGACATTTAGGCTGTTTCCATGTCTTGGCTATTGTAAATAGTGCTGCTGTGAACACTGGGTGCAGGTGTCATCCTGAAGTAGATTTCCTTCTGGATATATGCCCAGGAGCTGGGTTTCTGGGTCATATGGTAAGTCTATTCCTAGTCTTTTGAGGAATCTCCATACTGTTTTCTGCAGTGGCTGCACCAAACTTCATTCCCACCAGCAGTGTAGGAGGGTTTGGGGAACTGATTCTTAAAGCCAAATTATAAAGACACCAACTCATCTCATATGATACTATAGTCCCTAGTTGAAATGCAGGGTCAATTGGGAGTAAAGAGTGTGTCTTCATATTTGCTTTATACCTCATCCCGTGAAGTACTATGAGTGCATGTAGCTTTACACAATAATCAATTACCTTAATCTCTTCAGACAGTAATAATATTGTAAGCGAACACCATGAAGTACATAATTTGTGGAAATATCATAAGTGTCCAGATCTTATTAGATTATAATGATCAAATGAAACTTGTAAGGAATTTATTAATCCGGCATGGTTCATCATGTCCATTAACACAGTGAGTTCCACACTTATAGTTCACAGCAGGGTTTTAGTCAAGATTGCTTTCACACAGGTAAATCTTTTTTTTTTCTTTTATATTCTTTCTCCTCCTCTTCTTATTTTGTTAATTCTTCAGCATCCGAAATAATTGCTAAAGTTCACGGGTTATTTTGTCATTAACGTAGTTTGTGGGAGTAGAAGACTCAAATCTCACTTGTGTATTTTGCATTTTCTTTGGGGGAAGTCATTTCAGCTTCCTAGGACTGGGTTTCTGGGTCTGTAAAATTGAGACAGCCCTTATGTAAGTCATCAGGTTTGTATGAGAGTCAGGTACTCTGTGTGCGTGTGTGTGCACGGTGCTCTGTTATCCAAATGATCGTCTCCGGGGCATCATCATCACTTGCGAGTTGAAGACAAAGATTCCAGATCTTACTGCCTCGTCCCTGGCTGACTTCTGCCCTCTGTTTAGATCCCAGGACTGAATTTTCCTAAAATATACCCAGGAACTCTGATTTTCTCTGCACCTGTGGTCCTCATGCCTGCCAGGCCGTCTCCAAATCCCCCCACCCCGTCGCAGTCTCCGCCTCCCCCACACTGGGTGAAAGCTGCCCAAGGGACAGAGCCCCAGGCCTAGACTGGGTGTGGCGTGGGGAGTGCTTTGGTGAGTGGGGATGGGACCCAGAGCCTGTCTCCCAGACATGTTGCCACAGAGAAAACAGGTAGAATAAGGGAAAAGTGGGGAGTAGGGGGGTGGCCCCAAATTTCCTCTCACCCCTTCCACCTAGATCCTCTGATATGAGTAAAGTAATGCTACCTTCAGGTCCAGTCTTGGGAGCAATCTGGTTCCATGGCGAGGAGAATTCCCCCTTCCATTATCTCCTCTAACACCCCCAACTCCATCCTGACCGAAAAAAAGAAAAAGGAGAGGGACATACACACTTTGCTGTCATCTCTTCCACCTGCTTGCGTGACTCATGTGAAGCCTCTCACTGCACCGAATGGAAGGTGTGAGAAGAGTTCTGGGAGCACAGAGGGGCCTGGGCAGGGGTGGTTGAGGTGGGGGAGGAATGCTGCAACGGAGAGGCATCCCAGAGTGATGAGGTCCGTGCCTGGTCCCAAGGAGGTAGACCTCAGTCAGTGGAGAATGGAGTGGTGAGGAAACACGCCCTTCTCAGAAAGGAAAACGCTGTCGTGTCCATCCAGGCCCCTCCGTTCCTTCTCCTGAGCTGGTCCGGGCCTCTTTCCTATTCCTCACCTGAATGGCCCCTCCTTGCACAGAGGCACAGACATTCATCCCGCTTGCGCAGATCGTGTGGCATGCATTTCTGGAAAACCACTTTGATGTCACACCTCATCTTACTCACCTAATTTTATTTTTGTCTTCATCTTGATTTCTTCCTAAAGTGGAAAGAAAAAAAAAAAAGCATGTCTCAAATCTCTCTTTGGAATAAAGTTGGGGTTTCCAGCATTTTGGTTGCTTTGATAGGCATTCAAATTCACTGCTGTTTTCAGGTTCTAATGGCCTCCCCCAACTCTCTTCTGTGTAACCTAACGATTTTAGGGTTTACCTCTTGGCTTCTGATGTCATTCCCACCCGTGGCAATAGTTTTTGACAGGCATCCCCATTGCTGGAGGGCTGCCTCCCAGGTAATGGGGGCTCTGTGACTGTACCTGAGTTGGAGCAGCTGCTAGGCTTTTCCCAGAAAAAGGAAAACAAGAAACATTTCCATCAGCAGATACCCCTCCTGCTACTGAGACCCATACTGCTGTCTGGGCGAGAGCACATGTCAGGTTTTAAACCTTCCAGAACTAGATGCCGGTCCGTCCCCTCCCACCTGTAGTCAAAGCCTAACCCCGTGGAGGACCTGCAGTGCTGCAGGGACGTGTTGGAGACTGGGTCATCCAGCCACGGGAGTGAAGCCCGTGCTGAAACCTCGCTTTAACACATCTGGCATTGGAGGGGGGTGCAGTTGGAGGACCCACCGGGCGCACCGCCAGACTCTTTAGGCTGCATCTGGGGGTGAACTACACTGGAGGCGCCAAAGCACCTGGGCCCCGTCTCCAGCATGGCTGGCAGAACATGTCTGAGATACAATTTGCCCTCAGAAAATATTTCACATGAGATTTATTCATTTTAAAAGCCTTTCTGTGCTTGTGAAACCGTTAACGGGTGATTCTGTCTACTGTCTCATGTAACACCTCCTGTATAAAACCCAAATGAAAACCTTTTGCATGAGATTATTGCCAGAAAACGTTTTGTCTCTATGGATAAAATTCTGGCGTGAAAAGGAAAATTAAAATTACAGAATCTATCACATTTTCCTCCAAGTCTTGGGTGCCAGGTAGCTTTCAGATAAGTTCATTGTCCAAATGCCCTCATCTATTCAAGTCACATGCCTGAGACATATCTTCTTTCAGCTATTTTTTTTTCTGAACTGAATTATCTTGTCTGTCTATCCATCTGTCTACCTGATTATTTTGTTGAATTGAGATTTATTTTGTAAAAAGGCCCAAATCCTTGGCAGAAGTAGGTACACAGGCATAGGCTGAACTTGAAATTCGTTCCTCAGGCTGTAGAAGAAAAGGCCGTTTCAAAATTACAGTGATTTCTTCACATAGTCACATTCACACATTTTTGAAACGTCGGATGGTGAAGGTAGGAGATCCAGAAATACAGAACTGTATCCCAGACATAAAATGCAATTTCTGTTTTTTTGGATTTTATTTTGCTTTGACAGGAGAGTTGCAGTAGTGAGTAGGGTGGCACCGTAGGGAGGGCCCAGCGGCAGGGGGATGTCCAGAGGGCGGGGTGCCCGCCCTGCATCCTAAGGGACTGTTTCTGTGGCAAGACCTTGGCTGTCTTCCTGCTGCCTGGATTCTAGCCCACATTCCTGGGCTGGGTCATCTGTTTCTGGCCAGTTCTCTGAGCATCCTGATGTCTTGCCCAGATTCCCTTTGGGCTTTAGTTAATCAGATTGAGTTTGTACTGCTTGTAACCAAGAACTCTGACTCATCTGTTCAGCAAATTAACTAGTTCAGTGGTTCGCTTACTCAGTCAGCACTCCCTGAGCAAAACACCCGTGTGATAGTATCCTGTTTCTTCCTTTTATGGATGCAGAAATTGAAGCTCATGGAATTTAAGTTTTGAAAATCAATATTATCATCTAGTGTTTGGTGTTTAAAGTGGTGTTTTCCATTTCTTTCTGGTCTCCTTGAGGGCAGTAAGAGTCAATCCTGGAGGATTTTGAGCTATTATCACTGGGAAAATGTCTATGATTTAGACCCCAGAAGTGACCTACCCAGTTGGAGTTGTGGTCTTTGTCCAGGAAGAACTTGGTATGATGGCCAAAATACCTTCCATCCGAAAGGACTCATAAGCCCCAGTTTGGGGAGGCTTTGGGTGGGGCCTCTTTTGAACAGCACCACTGGGATGCTAAATGGCGGGGAAGGAGGGGTTGAAGTGAGAATGTTGCTGTCGTAAATCATATATTGTGCCCCTCATTTCAGCAAGTTACTCTACCTAGAATTCAAACAAAAGAATGATTTTGGAAATTAATTCTACTGAAACAAAGGTCTTCTTAAGATCTCTGATATTTAAGAATAGGTTAAGCCTTTCTTCCCCTTCTAGAAAAAGAAAGAGAAAGCAGTGTCAAAAGTTTATACAAGATAAAACCTCCACTTCCCAGAGCTTTGGGGCCAGCAATTCCAGTTGAGATTGTTTGATGAAACGTGATCAGGCAGACAACCAAGTTAAGGACATTTTGCCGACAGAGAGATCATCACTCTGTAGGGCATAGGTAATAGAAGCCCTCCCAGCTTTTTGAAGCCTTCTTGACAAATATACAGCAAAAGAAGTAGGCTTGGGAGGTTATATCAGGGAAACCAGTCAATTCCCTTCTGGAAGAGACCATGGCCTTTCTTGGAATCATATGCGTTGCTGGTGAGGAAAGGACAGGGGTCCAGTGGGGAAGAGGAAGTGTTCTGCATTTTTAATAGCCCCCAGGTGAACTGTGGAACACGGCAGAAATTCTTAATTGGATACCTCCTCCTTGCCTGTTGTGCAGTTTTCAACTTGTTCTGGTAATGTGTTATTTTCTGATTCTACATTCCTTTTGCAGGGCAGTTACTGCAGCTTACCATCATCCCCATCTTTGGGGGAGGTAATTTAGCTTGCTCCACTGACAACTGTGTCGTTTTCCAGTTCACACTGTGGAAAAGGTGAAGGTAGAGCTGGCCTCGGAGACTCTGATGTCCAGGGACTAAACGCCATCTGGTCTCCCTCTTGATCATTGTGCACTGGCTTTATTTCTTCCCGGTGCAGATAAACCTTCTCTGTCCAACAGGGGGTGAAGCTAACAGCAGCTTCCAGGCTCTTATCCTCAGAGCTTTGCTACCAAAGAGGAAAAGACTTGTGTCTCTCAGTTCTCATTTTTTAGAGCCCCCTGGAAGCGGTTTTAATTGGCTCGGGTCAGGACATATGTTCATCCCTGGGCCAAACATCGCAGCTGAAATATCCACATGCAAGAAGATAGCCACTCTCATATGGATCCCATGTTACAGTGTGGAAAAGGGTGAGGGAAGGAAGTTGCTTCCCCAAAGCAAGCGGGCTTTACTCCCAGAAGAAAGGAGAGGCGCTTGGCTAACAAATAATAAATATTGATTGAGTAACTGCTATACCAGACAGCACTTTTAAAAGCAGGAGCCAGAGCCAGAATTGTTTTTAAGAGGATAAGCTCTTTGAGAATTTTCAGAAATCTTGTGAAAAGATTTGGATTTCCACAGAGCATGGAATGGGGCCAGTCCTATCCATACTGTAAAGCGTTCAGAGATCTTAGCTGATATCTGGGTTACGTTGTGGTTTTGAGGGGAGGGGAAGGGGGGGTCAGAATAGTATTCATTTTTAAAATGTATTTTGAGCTTTTGAATATCATATTTGACTGCTTTAATCTCTAAGTTTTCCTCATCCTAGGATAAGTGGTTCAGTTTGTTCTTTCACATTGCCTATGTAGCTATAACCTAAAATCTATTGCAAAATATGATTTTGTTTCTAGTTTCTATAAGCTGCTTCTAAGGTTTATGAATTTCTCTGTTAAGTTCTTTAACTCTTACCTTCATTCGAGTTTTAAAGTTAGTGCTACTCTGAGATGCTTTTGCTTTCAAGTTAGTTTAAATTAAACCCTAAGAACTTAAGCAGTGAGACAGTGGAATAAATCTCGTATCTGGCCAATATTATGTCTCCCTCAGCGATGCCAAGCAGTATTGTAAGGGAGGGGTGGAAATGTCCTTTAAGGAAATATTTTTAAAATCATGGAGTGTGCATAGAGTTGTGCTGCCTCCTTGAATTAACACAGCTTAATGTTAAGGCTTCATTAATCTATTTACATTTTATCTTATACAAGTTACGTCTTTACAATTAACACAGTGAAGTAGTTTTATATTATTCCAGTTTGTCTTAACACCCACCTTGCAGAGACAAGTTTTTTTCTCATTTTCTGTCCAAGAATCAAGTCCTCTTTCAAACTCTCAGTGCTTTTTCTAACCTGGTAGATAACCGATCTTTTTACGGATAATAGTATAGGCAGTGATGCTAATGTCTAAGCATATACAGATGCCTAACTGAATACTCAGTCTACAAATTCTACCCAAGTTTATTTTTTAAAAATATAATATTATATGTTCTAAATGCTGCATAGCTGTGAATATTAGATTATTTTCAGTTAGAAGTCAGTTTCACAATGAGCCACTATAATCGTATTTGTTACATGTTGGGTCCCTTATTTTCAAATTTTCTTTATGTCTCTGATAGAAAATTCTCAAAGTAGGCACAAAAGTTTGCACAAAAACAAGGTCATGCTGTCTCATCGTTTTCTAACTTGCTTTTTGAAAATGTTAGTATTTCTATTGCACTACTTATAGCAAAAGCATTAGGTGTGGTATCTTCTGGAAACACACATTCTGTGTGTAACTTATTCTGTCTGTATCTTATACTTGAATCCATTGTCCTATATACTAAATTTGAAAGATTTGCCTTAAATGCATTAATGTGTGTTTTTCTATTTGAAACTAACCAGGGTCCTACTTAAAAAAGAATCAAGATTATGCTCTAATTTATCATTTCCATTTGTCTTTGGAAACTGGAACATTTTAATATAATGTATGTTTTTATAGTTTTTCTAAATTAGTTTTTTTTAATTGAAGTATAGTTGATTTACAATGTTTCAGGTATATAGCAAAGTGATTCAGTTATACATATACATATATATTCTTTTTCAGATTCCTTTCCATTATAAGTTATTATAAAGTATTGAATATAGTTTCCTGTGCTATACAGTAGGACCTTGTTGCTTATCTATTTTATATATAGTGGTGTGTATCTGTTAATCCCAAATTCCTAGTTTATCCCTCCCCCATTCCCCTTTGGTAACTATAAGTTTATTTTCTATTTCTGTGAGTCTATTTCTATATTGTAACTTGTATCATTTGTATCATTTTTTTGGATTCCACATTTAAGTGATATATGATATTTGTCTTTCTCTGCCTGACTTACTTAACTTAGTATGATAATCTTTTAGGTCCATACATGTTGCTGCAAATTGTATTATTTCATTATTTTTTATGGCTAAGTAATATTCCTGTGTGTGTGTGTGTGTGTGTGTGTGTGTGTGTGTGTGCGCGCGCACCTTTTTTTATCCATTCATCTGTCAGTGGGCATTTAGGTTATTTCCTTGTCTTGGCTATTGTAAATAGTGCTGCTAAGAACATTGTGATGCAGGTACCTTTTCAAATTAGAGTTCTCATCTTTTCTGAATATATGCCCAGGATTGGGATTGCTGAATCATACAGTAACTCTAATTTTAGTTTTTAAGTGAACCTCCATACTGTTCTCCATAGTGACTGTACCAATTTACATTCCCACCAACAGTGTAGAAGGGTTCCCTTTTCTCCATACTCTGTCTGGCATTTATTATTAATTGACTTTTTGATGATGGCCATTCTCTCCAGTGTGAAGTGGTATCCAAAATTAGTAGAAAAGAAATCATAAAGATCAGAGCAGAAATAAATGAAATAGAGACTAAAAAAACCATAGAAAAGATCAATAAAACTAAAAGCTGGCCCTTTGAAAAGATAAACAAAATCGATTACGCATTAGCCAGACTCATCAAGAAAAAAAAAGGGAGAGGACCGAAATCAGTAAAATAGAAAATGAAAAAGGAGAAGTTACAACTGACACCATAGAAGTACAAAGGATCATAAGAGACTGCTATGAGCAACTATATGCCAATAAAATGGACAATGTAGAAGAAACAGACAAATTGTTAGAAAGCCACAATCTCCCAAGACTGAACCAGAAATAAATATAAATTACGAACTGAATTACCAGTACTGAAATTAAGTTAGTAATTAAAGAACTCCCAACAAACAAAAGTTCAGGACCAGATGGGTTCACAGGTGAATTCTACCAAACATTTAGAGTTATCATCTATCCTTTCAAAACTGTTCCAAAAAAATTGCAGGGGAAGGAACACTTCCAAACTCATTCCATGAGGCCACCATCAACCTGATACCAAAATCAAACAAAGGTATCACAAAAAAAGATAATTACAGGCCAATATCACTGATGAACATAGATGCAAAAATCCTCAACAAAATACTAGCAAGTCGATTCCAACAATGCATTCAAGGGATCATACACCATGATCAGGTGAGGTTTATCCCAGGGAGGCAAGGATGTTTCAATATCTGGAAGTCAATCAATGAGGTACACTGCATTAACAAACTGAAGAATAAAAACCATATGATCATCTCAATAGATGCAGGAAAAGCTTTTAATAAAATTCAAGCTCTGTTTGAATGATTAAAAACTCTCCATAAAGTGGGCATAGAGAGAACATACCTCAACATAATAAAGGCCATATATGACAAACCTACAGCCAGCATCGTACTCAATGATGAAACGCTGAAAGCATTTCTTCTAAGATCAGGAACAAGACAAGGATGCCCACTCTCACAACATTTATTCAACATAGTGTTGGAAGTCCTAGCCACAGCAGTCAGATAAGAAAAGGAAATAAATGTCACCCAAACTGGAAGGGAAGATGTAAAACGGTCACTGTTTGCAGAAGACGTGATACACTACACAGAAAGTCCTGACAGTGCTACCAGAAAGTTACCAGAGCTCATCAATGAATTTGGTAAAGTTGCAGGATACAACATTAATATTCAGAAATCTTGCATTTCTATACACTAACAATGAAATATCAGAAAGAGAAATTAAGGGGCCAATCCCATTTACCATTGCATCAAAAAGAATAAAATACCAAGGAATAAACCTATCTAAGGAGAAAAAAAGACCTGTACTCGGAAAACTTTAAGAGTCTGATGGAAGAAATTGAAGACCACACAAACAGATGGAAGGATATACCATGATCTTGCGTTGAAAGCATCCATATTGTTAAAATGACCATACTACCCAAGGAAATCTACAGACCCAATGTAATCCCTATCAAATTACCTATGCCATTTTTCACAGAACTGGAACAAAAAGTTTTAAAATTTGTACAGAATCATAAAAGAACCCAAACAGCCAAAACAATCTTTAGAGAGAAAAACGGAGCTGGAAGAATCATGCTCCCTGACTTCAGACTATACTGCAAGCTACAATAATGAAAACAACATGGTACTGGCACAAAAACAGACACATAGATCAATGGAATAGGACAGAAATCCAATCCCAGAAATAAATGCACACACTGATGGTCAATCTATGACAAAGGAGGCAAGAGTATACAATGGAGAAAAGACAGTCCCTTCGACAGTTGGTGCTGGGGAAACTGGACAACTACATGCAAAAGACTGAAATTAGAACAGTCTCTAACACCACACACAAAAATAAACTCAGAATGGATTAAACACCTAAATGTAAGACTGGATACTATAAAACTCCTAGAGGAAAACACAGGCAGAACACTCTGACATAAATCACAGCAATAATTTTTTGGATCCATCTCCTAAAGTAATGGAAACGGAAACAAAAACAAAAATAAACAAATGAGACGTAATTAAACTCAATAGCTTCTGCACAGCAAAGGAAACTATAAACAAAACAAAAAGGCAACCTACAAAATAGGAGAAAATATGTGCAAACAATGGTACCAACAAGGACTTAATTTCCAAAATATACAAACAGCTTATACAGCTCAATGTCAAAAAAAAAAAAAAAAACCACCAAACAATCCAATTAAAAAATGGACAGAAGACCTAAATAGACATTTCTCCAAAGAAGACAGACAAATGATCACAGGCCCATGAAAAGATGCCCAGCATCGCTAACTATTAGAGAAATGCGAATCAAAACTACATCGTGTTTTAAATAAAGCAAAAATAAAGTAGTATCTTTGATGGCAAGTAACTCTAAAGATAGAGGTTCTTTTGCCCCAGAAGTTTTGACTAGTGGCACCAGTTAAGTAAATTGATAAAGAACTCGAAGGTGATATGATACAGTGAAGTGTAGTAGGTTTATTGTCAGGAATATGGTGTCCAGTTTTGATTCTAGTCATAACTGGATGACTTTGAGTGTCTCCGGCTGGGTTCCCTAAGATGTGGACCCTGAGGTGGAGATCAGTGGGTAGGGGGTTTACTAGGGCATGCCCTTGGGATGAAAGCCTGGAGAGGGAGGACGCAGGACTGGACAGAGGAGAAGCTGGGCTGGGAGACAGTCACAAGGGCTTAGCCTGCACCATGAGAGCCCTGGCGCTGGGGTGGTCCTTCAGAGTTGCCCTGAGCTGGGACAAGGGGACGGGGCTTTATTCCCCCCACTCAGCTTGTCTTTGCATGCGGGTTTATCTTGGAGAGGAGTGGGGTCTCTGTTGAGGCAGCTCTTTCCACAGCAGGGCACTCCCAATAAGGAGTGCCAGCAGCGGGCTCTCAGCGGGCAGCATTCCTGGCAGCGGGGATTAGTTCTTCAGTCCTGAAGGGATGTATGGGCAGCCCAGCCCAGCATCTGCTACGTGGGGTAGGTCATTTTGCCCCTCTGAGCCTCAGTTGCCACAGCCGTAAAGTGGAGAAATGGGTTCACTTGATCTCTAAGTCTTCCCAACTTAAAAATCTTCCATTATAGTGCCGAGTACTTACTGGTTCTTGTTTCCTGAAGTCTCAGTTTGTAAATATGCCTTTGAAAATTCCTAGCAATACATGAAAAAATAGTGAGGAAGATCTTTATGAATGGATTTGGAGTAACTTTTAGGATAGGTTGTTAAATGAAAGAACCAACGTACAAAAACGTGTATAGCAGGATATCCTTTCTCTAGAAAGAAGGGAAAATGTGTGTGGCGGGGGTGTGTGTTGCAAAAACAAATACAGGAAGGATAAACCAGAAACTAATAAAATCTGTATGGGATACGGGTGGGACTGGGGTGGAGGGAATGAATATGGGAGGAGATGAGTATTTTATATACCTGCAAAATTAAATACAAGAATGGGAAGAAGCAAACCATAAATTGGAGTACAATAAAAAAAAAAAAACCAAATGAATGTAGCTATATGTCATATTGATAAAATAACTACACAGAGAAAATAATTGATTCAAGTAAAATTTGGTATCAGAACTCTGGCTGACTAGATTCCCTTAGTGGAATCTATTCTAAGAATAACAACAGAATTCAATGGCAACTAAAGTTTTAGTATGTTTATTGGTTATTAGTAACATTAGGATTATAATTTTGAAACTATATGTAAATATTGTAGAGAAAAGCACATAAGTAGATATTGTAATAGTATTAGGAATTAAGATTTTAAGAGAAAAAGATTAAAATAGAAAATAAAAGGTTTTTTTAACTTTTATATTAAATTTAAATACATGAGTTCTGGATTATTTGTTTGTTTCTATTGTCTTAGCCTTGCCCACTTGAAAAGGTTTACAAGTAATAGACTTAGTTGCAATGAGCACACCTGCTTCCCTGATCTTGATGTGAACATCATTTTCCATTAAAAATAAACAGAATTCCTTGGAGAATGGCTGAATCCATTTCTGGGGAAGACAAATATGAAATGAGTCAGAAATATTTTATAGACATTAAAGAGGAAGTTAAAAACCAGTGTGTTCCTATAAAAAGGATACAGAATCCATCCTAAAGGGGCTCCCTCCCGCCAGATTTGAAACCATTTGGACATCAAAAAGAATAAAGAATGTAACTGATTATAATACATTTAAATATATATGAAATTCCTGAGACCGTAGTAATATGAAGGTCAGGGAGAAGGAAAGGGTTCGGGGAGATAGAGACAGAGACAGAGAGAGGGAGAGAGAGACAGAGAGGGAGAAGACAGAGAGAAGAAAGAGAGAAAAGAAAGAATAAAAGGGAGGCTCATTTTTCCAGAAAAGTGCCAGGTAATAAATACAGAAGTAAGGATAAAACGAGGCAGCCCTTGCAAGCCCAACATAAGGATGAACTCTATGGATGCTAAAATAGTTGGATTACAGGTTTATTCATATGGCATCAAAATTTCAACTCACAGATTATTAATGATGAAGGAGAAGAAAATGTAACTTTACTCCAGAGAGATCTGGCCATGACCACTTTAACTAAGGGACCAAACTTAACCTCACAGATACTGGGATAGCCTGGTATTATTATGTGGCTCTTGGTGTGATGCAACATAAAGAACACAAAACTGTATAAGAAACATCTTCCCAGAGATGTCTAACCTGAATCTGATCAAGTTGCAAGACCTAACTTTCAGAGTACAGGAAATGTAGGGATAGAAGAGTATGTTGAACCACACCATGAGGAAACAGTCCGCCTTGTCCAGCATGTGTGAAACATTCTACAAAATAACTGGACTCCTCAAAAAGTCAATGTAAATAAATTTAAACAAAGAAAAGAGAGAGAGAGAAGCACTGTTCACTATTTTTTTTTATTTTTTATGGATTTATAGTCATTTTACAATGTTGTGTCAAATTCCAGTGTAGAGTACAATTTTTCAGTTATACATGAACGTAAAAACATTCATTGTCACATTTTTTTCTCTGTGAGCTACCATAAGATCTTGTATATATTTCCCTGTGCTATACAGTATAATCTTGTTTATCTAGTCTACATTTTGAAATCCCAGTCTATCTCTTCCCACCCCCCACCCACTTGGCAACCACAAGTTTGTATTCTGTGTCTATGAGTCTGTTTCTGTTTTGTTTGTTTGTTTTTTAGATTCCACATTTGAGCGATCTCATATGGTATTTTTCTTTCTCTTTCTGGCTTACTTCACTTACAATGACATTCTCCAGGAGCATCCATGTTGCTGCAAATGGCATTATGTTGTTGGTTTTTATGGCTGAATAGTATTCCTTTGTATAAATATACCACCTCTTCTTTATCCAGTCATCTGTTGATGGACATTTAGGCTGTCTCCATGTCTTGGCTATTGTAAATAGTGCTGCTATGAACATTGGTGTGCAGGTGTTTTTTTGAAGTAGGGTTTCTTCTGGATATATGCCCAGGAGCAGGATTCCTGGGTCATATGGTAAGTCTATTCCTAGTCTTTTGAGGAATCTCCATACTGTTTTCCACAGGGGCTGCACCAAACTGCATTCCCACCAGCAGTGTAGGAGGGTTCCCTTTTCTCCACAGCCTCTCCGGCATTTTTCATTTGTGGATTTTTGAATGATTGCCATTCTGACTGGTGTGAGGTGATACCTCCTTATAGTTTTGATTTGCATTTCTCTGATAATTAGTGATATTGAGCATTTTTTCATGTGCCGATTGATCATTTGTATGTCTTCCTTGGAGAATTGCTTGTTTAGGTCTTTTGCTCATTTTTGGATTGGGTTGTTTGTTTCTTTCTTATTAAGTCATAATGAGCTGCTTATATATTCTAGAGATCAAGCCTTTGTCGGTTTCATTTGCAAAAATTTTCTCCCATTCTGTGGTTGCCTTTTTGTTTTACTTACGGTTTCCTTTGCTGTGCAGAAGCTTGTAAGTTTAATTAGGTCCCATTTGTTTATTCTTGCTTTTATTTCTATTGCTTGAGTAGACTGTTCTAGGAGAACATTTTTGAGATGTATGTCAGATAATGTTTTGCCTATATTTTCTTCTAGGAGGTTTATTGTATCTTGTCTTATGTTTAAGTCTTTGATCAATTTTGAGTTTATTTTTGTGTATGGTATAAGGGACTGTTCTAGCTTCATTGGTTTACATGCTGCTGTCCAGTTTACCCAACACCATTTGCTGAAGAGACTGTCTTTATTCCATTGTATATTCTTGCCTCCTTTGTTGAAGATTAGTTGACCAAAAGTTTGTTGGTGTTCACTATTTTGAAACACTGAAGGCTGAAAGGCTAAAAACAACAATCAGTGCAAGAATTGAGCACAGTTGTAGAAATGTGAATTTGAACTACATATTAGATTGTGTGGAATTGCTGCCATTTTTTTAGATGTGATTGTGATATTGTCCAAGTCAACATAATCATATCTGGGCCATGCTAATTGGAATCCTCAGTTCTAAACAAAAGGCCATATACAGGGCAGTATCTTCCTACAATCTCCGAAAGGTAGCCTGAAACACACCAACCTATACATAAAACCACCAGGCTGAATTTGCCCACGAACATTTACAAGATGGTGAACCAAGGAAAAATAAACCCATTTCCCAGCCAGCCCCCCTCTGCCCCAAAGGAAGGGAGGTAGTGGTGGAGGTGTTCTATGGGAATCGAGCAAAAGCCACAGGGCTTAAGCTTGTCCAGATAAGGAAATGAAAACAACTCAAAGATCTTTAAGAAGTTTGGATTGAACTGTTCAGCTAGTTCATACCGCCCCCCTCCTTTTGTTCATTTTCATTTAATGTGGCATTTTCTCTTTCCTACTCTGATGTGCCCACAGTTCATTTTTCTTCATTGACTGGAACAAAATGATTCATATTTTTAATGTGTACTGGACGTTTGATATTAAAAATTCCAGACGCTCAACCCTTCTCCCCCACCTACTTGTTGCTTACAGTGAACCTCTTTTCAATGAATAGCTAGTGAAAGTAGCTGTTAAATAAAAATGAATGTTATATATAAAATTGTTAAATGTTATTTTCTACCTTGTAAAGAAAAAAAAATGTATCAGTGTGGAATGTATAATTTGTAGTCAACCAGGAAGACTGTGGCAACTTAAATGGCATCGGGCATGGAGTGGGCAGAAAAGCTAAAGACATCAAGAAAAGCTGGAGGATATACGGAGATTACAAGATAATCACCAGGGGTTTGATGTGTTTACTGAGTAAGGTTCTCGGAAAAACAACCCTGTGGGTGCGTGTTACTAGCACATTCCCTCCAAATGAGAGACATCATTTCTTCTCCTGAATTTACTGGACCAAGTTCCTCAGTTCTAGTATGTTGCGTGTCTGCATATGGAGCTCTAAAATTAACTTTCAAAGCAGGCATAACGAGCTGTTGGCCTGGATTTTATTTGGTCTGTACAGTATTTTTAAAAAATCAGAAATGTACACATAGAAACCCAAATTTCCAATTTCTCTTGACATATTGGAAGATCTGGCAACACTGGGCTTGAATTTCCTCCTCATAAAGGTTGATTGTCTCCCATGGCGATGAAGTTGGGATTTGCTACAATCCCTGGAAGTCCCTGTTGCCTATCCAGGCAGCTTTACTTAAATGGCAAGCATCTGAGTTTGAGACCTACATTATCCAGTTTCAATTCATTTAGATAAAATAATTTCTTTTGACAAAAATAGGTATTTATATCTAGGAAGGCACCTTGTGCATTCAAGGTGTAAAATGCCACAAGGCATTTTCCTTTACATCATTTTATTTACTCCTCCCAACAACTCTTATAGCCATTCTCAATATCTCAATATATGATTCTGAATCTTGGAGAGGCTGTGTGACTTATCCATGGTCACACAGTTGACAAGGAACAGAGCCAGTATTCAAAGCCTATACTGTCAGAGACCAAAGAGAATGTTAGTTTGCAGTAATCTACAGCTGATGTCCTTGAAGAACAATAAAGGAACGTAGAAACACATAATAAAGGACTATGGGTCAAAGACCCAAGAATTAGGACTGAGAACACAGGCTTGTTTTTCTGAGGACTTAAGTACTTATTAGTTGGTAAACTTGGGAAACCCCTTTTCCTGTCTTGACTTGAGTTTCACAATGTTTAAAATGAGGACGGGGTCGGGTAAAAGAGGAGACTTTGAAAGGCTCTGCCCCTCTGTCTTCCCCGTGTTTGGTACCTAATCTGAAAATGGATTTGTTCCTTTTCTTTGGCTCCCTCTGCTGGCCATGGAGCAAGAGAACACATTTGCCTCCCAAGCCACTTAAAGATTTAATTCAATTGCCTATGGAGGGCTTGCCCTGTACGAGGGAATGGTGGATTTCTGGTTACTTGGTGAGGAGACAGACTAGGAATGATCGTGAGTCACTTTTTGATCACCATTAAGCAGAGACAAAGAAGTGAAGGTCTAAAGCAACTCAAGATTCTGTTACATACATGGGGATTACAGAATCAGAAAACATACTGATAATCATGGAAATAATGAGAACTAATATTTATTAAGGACTGACAATAGGCCAGGCACTACCTAATGTATTTTGTATCTTTAATTTCCATTTCATTCTTAAGTAACCCTATCAAAGATTCCATTTATTATCCTTACTTTGTGCTGGGAGAGAAGTTCAAATGCAACCCCTTCTTTTTCCAGATGAAGAAATTGAGGTCCAGGGACGCTAAGTGACTCAAAGTCACACAGCAGCAGATGACTGTTGGCAGAACTAAGACTATAAGCTAGTCCAGAAATCTTTTTATTCCCTCATCCAGCTTCTCCAATTTAAAACCTCGCTGAGATAGGACTAATAATTAACAGGACGAGGGGTGTAATTAGAGGCTTAGCTTCTGAGAGGTGAAAGGGGCCTTAGAGGCTACTAGTGTGGCTTCCTGCTCTGACAGAAACTTCTCTCCATATCCCTGCAAAGTGGGTACGTAGCAATTGAGTTAAAACCTACGTCTAGTCCTAATTTTGTTCCTGGAGCTCTACAGATCTAAGCCCTGTTTTGTACACAGTCTTTCAAGAATTTGAAAACAACTGTTGTGAACTTAAAAAATGAACATTATGTCTATGCTAAAATCCCCAACTTTATTCATCTTTTGTGTTATACATGAATTTTAGAACAAGGTTCATTATAAACCTGGTTGTCCTCCACTGATGGACCCCAAAGATGGCCTCCAATGAATGATACCTCCTGGTATTCATCCTCGGTAGTCCCTCTCATACTGGGGTTTGGCTGCCCTTTGGCCTCCAGAGAATGGGCAGGAGTGGCTGTGCCAGTTTTGGTACTAAGACTTAAGAAAGACCAACAACTTTTACCTTTGTGCTCTTGGAGCTGGCCTCCATGTAAGACCTTTGGCTACCCTTCTGGCAAGGAAAGGTCCCAGGGGATGAGATGCCACGTGGAGGAGAGCTGAGGTGACAGCTCTGTGACGTCACCCATCTTGGATGTCCTGGCCATGGAGGACTCAGGTCCAGAGTACTCCAGCCCTGGCTACTGTCTGACTGCCACTGCAAGAGAGATTCTAAGCAAAATCAACAGAAGAACCACACATCTGAACCCAATCAGCACAGAGAATCATGAGAGGTAAGAATAAACTTTTTTTGAGCCACTAAGTTTGTGTGACTTGTTAGGCAGCAATAGATAACTTGAAACAACCCATTCAAAAAATATTCCCAGAAACACCATTGGTATGTCTAGTGCTGAGGGAAGAATGAATAGAGCCTCTGTTTATCCTGACACTGTTAACACTGTCCTGGATTTAATTTATATTTGGCAACTGCATCATCAGAGCCAACGTGTGGCCAACTGTGAATCCCTGGCATTTGTATCTGAGTGGCTGTTTGGTACCTTCCCTCCAACGTCTTCCTAAGTGATGTTATGGACCTAAATAAAGGACTTCGGGTTTTTTCCAGGGGGTGGGGTAGTGTTTCTTGGTAATTTTCATATTGTCTGTTGTGATTCATCATTCCAGCTTGATGAGATTTTTAGAAAAAAATTCAGTTCTGTCATCTTATATAGTAATTATCTCTTGTGTCCTCTGTAATTTGACAAATATATCATACATATATTATCAGAATCTTTGATAAAATAGATGAATAGGACCAGGCAAATTCAATCTATTTTCAGGACACCAAGGATTTCCTTCTGAGTAGGTGTAGATACATTAATTGAACAACACTTTTAGGAAATGGTCATTCCAGCTAAAAAGATCTATTCAAATCTGTTCTCCAATGTAATAATTATCACTCATGTCCTCTGCAAGTTAACGCATGCCATACATATTTTATGCAAGTCTTTGACAAAATGATTGAATAGGATGGGGAGATTCAGGGTCCCTTGGCAGGATACTACAGTCCTTCTGCTGAGTAGGTTTGTTCCACTGACCGGGCAGTGCTTTCCGGAAGTAATCACTCCAGCTATGAGTCTATTTATTCTGTTGTTCACCAAGCTGCTTTTCTTCTTTTTTGGTTCACAGTGGCATTGCAGACAACGTGCTTTGCCTAAGTCAAGGAATATTTGGTCTCTAGCCTTTTCCTGAACTTTCTGGGTAAAACTGTCCAATAATGTGGCTTAAATTTAGTCTGACATGACTGGTTATTAATCCACTCATGTGGGCTCCTAATGAACACCTTTACTTCCTGCACAGTCATGAGCAATCTCTTTCAGAATTTGAAGAGCACAAGTTTTGCTGTCAAACATACCTGGGTTGAAATCTTGACTATTTTTACTGTGAACTAAGGCAAGTTTCCCACTTTCTCTGTGCATCAGTTTCTTCATCCGTAAAATGAGGATAAGAACACTTTCTTCGTAGGTTTGATGTAATGATTAAAATGAGGTAATGTGTGGACTATAGACAGCACCATGCTTGGCATATACTAACTCACCACGTGCTGGGTTTCATTACTCTTACCGTTTTATTATTGTCATGATAAGTTGCTCAATCTGTAGTTTCTAAAACTGACCTCTTTCTTCTCACTTGTCTGAAAATTTGAATAACACATGCCTATCCCTAGTCTTTTGGCACTGTGTTGAAGAATGTAATAAAAATAAAAATAGTACTGTCTTCTATCTGCCATCTGTTAACATTAACCATCTGCCTAAGGCTATGGGCCTATCTCTTTTTTGTTCTTCTTGCTCAAAATATTGATTAAAATGTGTCCGCCATCCCCGTGCCCAACCGGAACATTTTTTCGGCCCCAGATTTGCGTAGCTCAACATATTTGGGGCTCCGGCCGCCGTCAGACAGACCCTCTGGGACCACACCTTTGTTCTGTCTTTTTGCATAGGTCTTTCATCGCCAGGAGTGGGTGAGGCCAGACTCGGAGGTCCTTTAGGTCTTGCAGAATGGGGAAGGAAACCAGGCAACATTAGGAAGTCATGGGATCTAGGGTTAGGGAGCAGACTTGGAGAAGCAGGAGTGCATCCTAGTCATGGGGGAGCTAAGGCACCAGGAAGGGAAATGAAATAGGATTGCAGACGCAAGAACCCGGCTACCAAGTCATAGAACCAGGCACCAGGCCAACATAGTGAGAGACCAGAAAGTACAGACCCACCTCCAAAGTTGGTGGTACCAGATCCTGGGTTTGAGTTCACTGTGTGAGTACTATCAGGTGGCCCGGCTCGGGGGGTTATTGTCCTGCCCCGGCAGGGAGCCAAGCAAGGAACTTAGCTATCCTCCAGAATTCCTGACGCATGCTCATCCCATCCACTTCTTCCAGCTTGTCCTGAATTAAATCCTGAATTAAAAAGAGCCCTTCTTTTTCATCATTTCTGAGTCTTTTGTGAGATGACCTCATTGTAAGGCTAGTCAGAAATCTTATCAGATGCCTTTCTTTCAGCAGGATGACAATATTTGACTACAGCTGGGTGGGATCTAGGTCATTGGTGACTTTCTGAGTACTCAAAATGTCAATTTAAGGCTAGGACAGATCTGATAAGAATGGAGAGAGGCAGTGATGGGTTACACTTCATGGGGCAGTCATTTTTAATCCACTTTAATGACCCAAGGGAATGGTACTGGTTATAATTCTCTGGCTGTCTGTACTAGCAAGGTGCCCTTAGGTGTCCCTTAAAAGCCATTTAAGAATTTGACATTTTAAAATCTTTTAAAACTAAAAAATATTTTCAAAAAATTTTTTAAAGAGATGGAGAAATAAACTCCATCACAATCCCACCTCCTGGTGAAAATCTCTGTTAAAATTCTGGGGTGTATGTGAGCTAGCTTCTTTGTGCCCTCCTGTCCCCCTGCCCTGCCCCCTTTCTCCTTTCTCTCTTTGGACCTCAAGGGCAGAGAGCTGAGTTATTTATACTTTCCAGTCATGGCATATTATCAACATTTGCATGTCTTTGACTTTGCTTCTTTCTTCATTTTATTATTTCTCCCCTCCTCCTAAGTCTTTACTCTCAGTCTCCCCTCCTACCACTGGTAGCTGTTCTAAGATGCTATATGCTTGCATTTGCACGTATCATTGAAGAATATATTGTATTTATGTGTTTTCAATTTGCATAAATGGTGCTTGCTATAGGTCTTGTTCTGTTTCTTTTTATTTTTTTAACTCAACACTGTTTCTATATTTATAGTGTGGATGTCCATCTGGCTCATTGTTGCTAACAGCTACGTGGAGTTTGATAGTACATATCCACCACATATTATTTATCTATTTCCCTAGTGATGGGCTTCCAGCTTGTTTCTGAAATCTTGCTGTCAAAACAACACAATAAACATCCCCATGTACATGCCCCTCTGCACCTGATTATCAGAAGTGTAGAGACATGAATGAGACTGCCGAATCATAGGGATACACATATTTAGTATCGCTAAGTACTTCCAGATTGCTCTTCAAATGGTCATAACGTTCTTTTTCATTGAGAAATGACTCACATACTATAAAATTCACTCTTGTAAAGTATATAATTTAGTAGTTTTAAAATTATTCACAGAGTGGTACATCTAATTGCAGAACATTTTCAGCACCTCCAAAAGAAACCTGGTAACTATTAGCAGTCACTCCCTATTTCCTCTCCCCCAGCCCCTGTCAACCTGGGGCTGAAAATCTACTTCCTGTCTCTATGGATTTGCCTATGCTGGACGTTTCATATGAATAGAATCATTCTATATGTGGCTTTTTGTGTCTGGTTTCTCTCACTTAGCAAATTGTTTTCAAGGTTCATCCATATTGTAGCATGTATCAGTACTTCATTCCTTTTTATTGTTAAATAATGTTCCATTGTATGGAGATACCACATTGTATTTATCCATCCATCAGATGATGGACATTTGGGTTGCATTTTGGCCACTATGGATTTCGCTTCTATGAATAGTCATATTCGAGTTTTTGTGTGGACATATATTTTCAGTTCTTTTGAATATAGTCCTGGATCTTATGGTTAATCCACATAAGTATTAAGGACTATTTCCCAAAGCAACTGTACCATGCCCTATTCCTCCCAGAAATATATGAAGAATCTGATTTCTGTACCTCCTCGCCAACTCTTGTTATGATCCATCTTTTTTATTATAGCCATTTAAGTAGGTAGCGTCTCATTGTTTTGCATTTGCATCTCCTAATGGCTAATTATTTTGAGCATCTTTCTATGTGCTAATTGACCATTTATATATCTTCTTCAGAGGAACATACATGTAAGTCCTTTGCCCATTTAAAATTAGTTTATTTGTCCTTTTATTAGGGAGCTATGGTAGTTTTTTAAAATACACTATGGATAAAAGTTGCTTATCAGGTATGTGGTTGCAACTATTTTCACCCATTCTGTAGACTGTCTTTTCACTTTCTCAACTGTATCCTTGAAACACAAAAGTTAATTCCTATGAAGTCCAGATTATCTATTTCTGTTGTGGTTGTTTATGCTTTTGGTATAAACCATTTGTCTCATCCAAGGTCATAAAGTTTTATGTCTGTTTTCTTTTAAGAGTTTTGTAGTTTTGGCTCTTACATTTAGAGGTTTTGATAAATTATGAATTAATTTTTGTGTATCTTATAAGGTATAGATCCACATTCATTCTTTTGTGTGTGGGATATGCAGAATATTCAGTCGTTTCAGCACCGTTTCTTGAAAAGACGATTCTTTTCCCCATTAAATTGTCTAGGCATTCTTGTTGAAAATCATTTGATTCTTTTTTTTTTTTTAAGTTTCATTGGGACACAGCCATGCTTTTTCTTTTTTTAAATTTGGGGGGTGGGGTGGTGGTAATTAAGTCTATTTAATTATTTGTTTAATGGAGATACTGGGGATTGAACCCAGGACCCTGCCCACCCTGAAAATCATTTGATTCTGAATGTGAAGACTTATTTCTGGACTCTCAATTCTACTTCACTGTTAAATGTCTATCCTTATCCGCACTGTCTTGATGACTGCCACTTTGTACTAAGTTGTAAAATTGTGAATTGTGAGTCCTCCAACTTTGTTCTTTTTCAAGATTGTTTTGGGAGGGTTTGGGAGTGTTAACCATCTGCATTCGTTTTCTTCAGGTTCTGTTATAAATTAGCACCAAACTAGTGGCTTAAAACAACAGAATTTTGTTACCTTACAGTTCTGTAGCTCATGAATCCCATACTGATTCACCGAAATCGAGGTGTTGTCAGGTTTGTGTTCCTCCCTGGGTGCTCCAGGGGAGAATCCATGTTCTTGACTTTCCTAGCTTCTAGAACCCACCTCACTCCTTGGCTCCCGAGCTGCTTCTCCACCTTTGCAGCTAACGGGGTGGGGTGGGGGACCCCGTCCTTCTGATGCTGTGACACTGCTCCCCAACACATCCTGTCTCCTGTAGTCACACTCCCCTCCCACAGCCATGTTGTGTAGTTCTAAGCATGCAAGGCTTGCCCTTCTTTTGTTAAATGTCTTTGTAAATGTTATTCTTTTTGATACTGTTGTAAACGGAATTGTTTTTGTAATTTCATTCTCGGATGGTTTATTGCTACTGTACAGATATAAAACTGATTTTTTTAATCTTCTATCCTGCAAACTTGCTGAACTCATTTATTATATCTGGTGGTATATCTTGTGAAATCCTTAGGATTTCATACATGAAAGATCCTGTCATCTCAAAGTAGAGGTAGTTTTACGTTTTACTTCCTGTTTTCCAATCTACATGTCTTTTACTCTTTTTTTTTTTTTTTTTTTTTTTTTTGCCTAATTCCCCTGGCTACGACCTCCAGTAAAATGTTGAATAAAAGGACCAGAGTGGACCTCCCTGTCTTGTTCCTGATCTGGGGGGGAAGATCTCAGTCTTTCACTGTTAAGCGTAATGTTGCGGTGTGTTTTCTGTAGATGCCTTTTATCTGGTTAAAGAAGTTCCTTTATTACTAATTTGTTGAATGTTTTTATAATAAAAGTGTTTTGCATTTTTGTCACATGATTTTTCTACTTCTATTAAGATGGCAATATACCCTCCCATGTTTTTCTCCAGACGCTTTATAGATTTAGCTTTCATGCTGAAGCCTATGAAACATCTTGAACTATTTTTTTGTATATTGAGTTACCCTGAAGTAGGAGTCAAGGTTTCCTTTTTTTTCTAGCTGTTGAGTACCAGTTTTCTTTCTCTATAGGACTGCATGGGCTCCTTTATTGAAAATCAGTTTACCCTATGAGTGTGGGTCAAAGTCTGAATTCTCTATTCTGCTCCATTAATCTGTTTGTCCCTCCAATAGAAATACTGTCCTGACTACCATGGCTTTATAGGAAGTCTTAAAATTAGATACTTAAATCCTCCAACTGTATTCCTCTTTTCTTTCAGTTTGTTTGACTCTTCTAGTTCCTTTGCTCTTGCATATACATTTTAGAACCAGCTTGTCAAAAAAAAAAAAAAAAAAAAAGAATCAGCTTGTCAATTTCTACAAAAAATACATGCTGAAAAATTTTGATTGGAATTGCATTAAATCTGTAAGTCATTTTTATTGCTTGATAGATTTTTAGATTAGTTTGGTAGCTCCATTAGGCAACTAAGTAATTTGGTTAGTTTCTTTATTGAAGCTAGGCTGTAATTCATGAACTAAGCATGGCCCTGTGCAGATTCTTTCCACCTCAGTATATGATGAGAACTGTCAAGGCTAAGTCAGTCATGTGACTTGGATTGTTTAAGTGTCAGCAAATTTACACACCTGGAGATTTTTCCTCATCAATTTTTTTTTTTAATGTTAGCAAAGCAGATATACAGCTGAATTTGTAAATGCGAAATCATAATAGAATTAGCTGACACTTATGAAGAGGAAAGTAAATTCCCGTCTCTGTTGAATTGGTCACAGGCATTTCCTTTATATTTTCAACAACACAGAGAAAGCAAGTGGTAGTATTGTTGCAGAAAAAATGTGTTACAGCTTGGTGTTACAGCTCAGTTGTGCCAGCAATCTGGATCCAGGAGAGAGACCAAGCAGCACTTGGAGAGTTGGAGAACTCAGGTTTATTACGCCAGTGGGCCCAGAGGAGTTAACAGTCCAAGCTCTGGACCCTGTCTGTAGGTTTACACAGGCTTTTATAGGCTGCCAGTTTACACTTTGCAACATCATATGCAAATAAAGTATAACAAAAGTTGACTAATTAGAAATAAGCTTTGTAGAAATGGACCAATCAGGAGGGAAAGAAATAACCAATCAGGAGTGAGCTCAGGGAACCAATAGAATTTTAGGGGTAAGTAAGCTGTTTCAGAGGCAAAAAGTGAGACAGAGCCTCTGGGCCAGGAAACCAGATGGTGCTGGCAGGAGAGTAGTGGCCCTGCGGGGGTCCTGCCGGTCTTTTTATGGGGCTTCCCACCTCAGTATTGTTCCCACTTTATGGATAAAGATGCCGAGGTTTAGAGGGCCACACAGCTATTCAGCGGTGGGTCAGAATTTTAATCTAGAGCCTGACCTCTCAAGCGCTGGCCATACAGCCTCCAACCTGTGATTGCACGGATTCCTTTCAAGGCCTTGTTCCAAAGGTAAATGGTTCAGCACCAGAACAGCTATTCCTGCCCTTGGTCCCAGGCTGAGAACAGGCTCCTGGATTGGCAGTGTGTGGTCCTCTTTCCTCCTCTATCCATGGAGGTCTTTTTGGCTATCAATGTATTATCTATTAAATTACAATCTGATTCTCAGAATATCACCAGGTGATATCGGCCATCAAAACTTCCTTTAGTAGAGGTGATTTCCTGTATGCAAAAGTTGGGAAGTACTGTGCCACTTTTTGTCAGCGTTTCTTTCCAAAAGCCTGAAGTCTTTGGGCAAAATATATAGACAAACAAGCAATAAATAGGAAGTCTGAAACAACCACTGCTACTAGAGGTTAGAGCAGTTTAGGAATTTTAGTTTTGTACCTAATCAGCCCTCACAGAAGGCTGCAAGGATGTTAAATATTTGGATTTCTTTTTATGGTGTGTTTTAGTTTTGTAAGCATTTTACAGAGTGTGCATTTTTTGATGTAATAGTAGATACTAAAGATTTTTTCCACAATTCAGGTAAATTCAAGACTTCCTCCTTGCCTAAAAATAATTTCACTCCTGGCAGATAGCTGCTTTTAGTAATAGTAGGCAAATGCATTTTCCTCTTGGTATAAAAATAAAAATATTTTGTGAAAATCTTACAGAAGACTCTGATAGAAGGATACAGAGCTGAGGTAAGCTTGTGCTACAAAGCCCCAGTGTTCTCCTAAGCAATTAGACATCAGAGTAAATCACCTGTCTTCAGTCTTTATAGATTCCATGTTGTTATTCACCAGAGTTGAAGGACAGTCTCAGTGGAAATGTTAACTATAACCAGATATTTGATGATATTAAGAAATTATTGATAATTATTTTTATGTGTGATATATTTGAGCAACAAAACACTTTCTTTAAGTAAAGAAAGTGTGTGCCTGTATGTATGTGTAAGCAATTTAAAAGAAATAATATCTTATATCTTAAGGATTGGACTTTTAAATGTGACATTTTTACTCCAGTTATTCTGTTCAACAGCTGAGTATCAACTCTGGCTTTTAATGGTTAGAAAGATCCTACAACCTTTGACATGCTCTGAGATCTCAACTGATTGGGAAATCAGAGAAATTCTATCTTTGACATTAAAATAAATGCTTAAGTTTTGTGGTTGACAAGGAAGAGAGGAGGTGAGATGTTTCAATTCTAGCTCCTAAAGAATCTATTTTTAAAAATAGGTATTTGACTCTAACTGACTTCTGACACAGATCATTCAACCTCATAGACGTTCTCTTGGGTAAGAGCCTGGCCTAGGCAAACCCACTGTAAACTGGGGGAGGAGTTGAGTGTAAGTACTTGGAACAAAAGGACTCCTTTTATTTTTTTCACTTAAAAAAACCTTCCTGGGGTTGATTTCTGTAAGAACATTTCCTGTTTGTAATCCTAGTCATCAACCACCAAGTGGTGTTTAAGGAGCACCTGCATGGAACATAGATTCCACAATTCAACCTGAGAACTCTAATTTTGGGTTGCCTCTTCCTCTGATAAGTAGGAGGCTCTGGTCCTGACTCATCTAGCATCTCTGTTTTTGGCAGAATTTGGATCAGGGCGCAGGATTTCACATTGTTGCAAAGGATTTCTCTAACTCCTCCTTGCCTTTTCTCGAATCTAGGGTCTCTTCACCTCTGCAATCTAGACATTTGGGAATGAATGTTTCTTTATCGTGGGGGAGGGCTGGCTGTCCTGTGCGTGGCAGGATGTTTAGCAGCGCCTCTGGCTTCTACCCACTTGATGGCAGTAACATTCCCACCCCAGCTGTGACAACCAAAAGTGTCCCTCCCCAGATACTGCCAGGCATCCCCTTGCAGGGATCGTGGGTGGGAGTGGGAAGGAGCAAGCAGTCCCCTGCTGAGAGCCACTGCTGTCTAATCCCTGAGGACCCCAAGACCAAGAATCCTACCAGGAATTACCTGGCCACCACTCGACATGGTTCTCAGGGAGACCTTAGACCCACGTAGTTTTAACAAGGCAGTGTTCTCAACGCTGGTTGCCTATTAGAATCACCTGAGACATTTACCAATGCCCAACTGAGCGTTAGTATTTTTTTAAAAAAAGCTTCCCAGGGCCTGTTAAATTGTAAACAGGACAAACGACCTCTGAACCGAGTGTACTGAGCAGTCTTAATATTTATAAAAACACCAAAAAAAAATCCACCCCAAATTTATTTCAAATAGGAAATACTAAGTAGTTTCAGAGCAAGAAAAAATAATTCCATTTGTCAGTAGATTAGAGAACATAGGCCCCAGGGGACATGTCACATTTGCTTTTTGTTGTTCTGTTATCATCACAAAGTAGTTGAGAAACTGGATACCTCTGGGCATTGTGAGCTTTGTAGCAGTTTGACTGAAGGCGCCTCTACTCGATGGAGAGCAATTTCTCTGGTGCTTGTAAATCAGACTCTTTTGACCAAAGTGGCAGGGAGGAGCCTGGCCAAGAGGAAATTCCTGGAAGGTGAAATGTCTGGGATTGGCAGGGAAGGAAGATCAAGACTTAGCAAGGCTAAGGGTGGCCTAGGAAGGGAAGCCTTCTGATAATGTTCTTCAGCAGATGAAAAATATGACCCAGTGGCTTCCTCTTTCCTTTGTTAGTGTTTCAGCAACAGTGGGAATAAAATAAGGAAGTTCTTGATAACTTAGGATCTGGATGGATGATGCCCAGAAGGCGTACATGTTCTGGCAGCTGCCAGTCATGGCCAGCCAGGAGGGGCTGGCCAAGGTTCTCATCCAGCTACTGATCTTCCAGAAGGTACAGGATGCATTGGATGATGTTCCATTTTCCATGTGGTATTAGGCAACTCACTTAACTTCCCTGGGATTTTGTTTCCTTATCTGAAAGGTGAGCAGCATAGTACTTACCCTGGACAATCACTGTGACAATTAAATTAGACAACGTGCTGTGTGAAACGTAAAGCGGTACCGGCAGCCAGCTGTAAACCCAGAGCCAAGCACGCCATTACATGACCGCGTCAAGCTCGTGTTTCTCTGGTTTGTCCTCTGGTTGTTCTGCCTCCAAGTCTGCCTTAGGGTCTGGCTGGTGGATTTCAATGAAAACAACGTAGATGAGGCCTCCAATGGCAGCTCCAACAAAAGGGCCCACCACGGGAATCCACCAGAAGTTGTTCCCAGCTCTGAAAGCAAACAAAGAAATTAGTGATACACCACTTGGCCTTCCTCTGGGTATTAATGCTAGTTATTCAACTAACCACCTAGTCTTATCAGCAAGAGCTAGGACCTGTACAGCACATGGAACTATATTCAATATCTTGTGTTTGCTTACAATGGAAAAGAATCTGAAAAAGAATATATGTATATGTATAATTGAATCACTTTGCTATACACCTGAAACTAATACAACATTGTAAGTTAACTATACTTCAATTAAAAAAAATCAGCAATAGTATAAGGGCTCTAACTGTAGCTTGGCAACCATCATCCTAGATTTTCCATTATACCTGATTTCAGATGATCTGTCCCATTGCCTATTAGTACCTGTGAGAGAAATGTACCACTTATTTCCTTTTAAGAAAACATAGTCCCTGGACCTATGGTCAAAACTGAGGGCACCCAGGGAAGATTCAGGTTGATTATTCAGGAATGGCCTTTCCCTCACCCTGAAATAATGAGTCCTGGAGATTATGGATGAAAGGGATATGTGGAGAGATTCCTGGACATCAGTGGTGTATGGGGGCAATTACAAATTAATCAGAAAACATTTGCCAATGAGTGAATGAACTTAAATCAAAAGTGGCTATCTGAATTGCCTACTAAGTATAATTTAATTCACTACTTATACTTTGAGGTCACAGCTTACTTAAACTTACTCTCTGATAAGGACTTTCATTCAGTGATTCCCTCTCCCCTCCAAAAATCCTCAGTGTCAGTACATTGTATTGGAGGTACAGTTCTGGGCGGAAGCAGGTGCCCCTGTGAATTGTCACCATCTTTTTTGGGGACAGAAAATCCATTTAAGTAACTCCGTAGGAAGGACCATGAGTGCTTAGAAGCAAGTAAAACTATATAATATATTATTTAAGGGTATGTACATTTGAGATACAAACTTTTCAAAAGTGGGGGAACAATGAACAAAAAAATTCAGGATAATGCGGAGGAGACAGGAAAGAGGAGCACACAGCTCCGCAGCTACAGTGCTCTGTTGGGGGAAGGATCCACGCTGCTTATTTTCTTGTTACACTTGCTAACTATACACATGTTCCATGGACCTTTTGTTTATATGCAATTTTGATTACAGCGTATAATAAAGGAAATAAGCACGAAACAAGGGGCTGTCCTAGAATTCATGAGACCTAGTTTTAATCTCAGGACGGTCCAGAAGGTCTTTGGGCAAGTCTCCCCACCTCTGAGCTTCATTCTTCCACTAAAAGGCGGTCCCTTCCACTCGGATCATCCGAGTACTCTCTTAGATCATAAACCTTGGATCATCAATGCGGATTCACAATAAGGTTATAAATCTTAGACCATAAATGCAGGCTCCAGGGGAGAGCACTGAGATTGAGCACAGCGGCCACCAGATGTCACTCTTACTGCATGGGAGAGAATGCTGCGCTCAGCGGTTCTCACAGCGCCCTTTCCCACGCCTCCAAATCCAGGTGGAATTTTCTGAGAGGCACCTGGGCTTTAAAGAACTAGGTGCCTACTCTTCAGGTAAGCACATGAAGCAAGTGTAAGCCAACTTACGTGGTCCTTCCTTTCTTCCATCACTAGTTGAAACAAATCTCTCACTGTCCTTTAACAGATTAGGGTTCAAGATGCCTGCCAGCACACATGTCCTTTCACTGGCTGGACCCTCTACCTTCCAACAGAGTTGAATATACTGTGCCAGGGTCATAAGTCTTAAGTGGAGGAGCTCAGATGTGGTTCCCTGCCTGGCCCAGTCTTAAAGGTAAACGAGGTCATTTGCATGCTATGATTTGGGGAGGGGTGTGCCAGGAAAATGTCTGTGTTAATTGCTTAAGGTACCATCACCAGGGACTCATTCTTTTGGTTAAACTATTTTAAAAATTAACAGTACCCCTGAGATGCTTCATCCATTAAGTTATTAACACTTCAATGTGAATTAGTGAAGACAACTTGCTTAGGAAACATCCTAATACTTAAGAGAAAAGCAAGAGTCAGCCAGGGTCTGTCTGGCCCTTGTCAGGCCCTCTGGGGCCCAGCTTCCCATGTCATCCTCACTGCGTGCCAAGCAGGGACAAGTGAGGGTCCAAGAATAAGGCAGTCTGGGTTTTATCTGAGACCTCAGGTGTGGATCCAAACCAAGATACCTCCTGGGATGCTTACCTCGGATGTAGGACCCTGAAAGGATGGGACACTCTAGGGACACTCTGGAGTCCTATTACCCCTCAAAAGTTTTTATAGGAACTTTCTGGTTGAGGACTGTCAGCCAGCCTAGTTCTTTCCTAATTGATTTCTACCCCCTCTGCTTCTTTTAATCCATTTTATATAATGATGTCAAATTAATTTTCCTAAATCAAAGTTCTAAACATGTCAGTCTTCTGGCCTAAATCCTTTGCTGCTCCCCATAAACTAAGAAAAGACAGTAGGAAAACCCCAAAATTCTCCTTCTAGGAGTCTAGGTGCTCTGTGATCTGAAACAATTGCCCTTCCAACCTTCTTCATGCACCCTTCCAGCCAGTTCGTGTGTTATTTTAACATTTTGTCTTTGGATATAAAGTCCTCTCTGCCTGAAATATCCTCTCTGCCCCCATTTAAGCACTTCCAAATACTACAAAATGCCCCTGCTTTCACCCCCTTATTCCTAAATTTGGAGATGCAAACCTTCTCTCAACTCCTGGAGTTCATTAGTCATGTCTTTTTAATGGCACATGACATCTTCTACTTGTGTCAGAGCCTGAGTTCACTCTTCAGAAACAGAACATTAAATAAAGCGTGATGGGCAGCGACAGTGAGGGCCTTTTTAGCACAGGGCCTTGGACCAGAGATCAAGTAGCTGCATGGATGAGTGAACGAGGGGGAAAGACCCAGATGCTCACAAGGGACGTGATGCTAGGAGTCTGGCATTACGTGATGTCATCATTCTCCCGCAGACCTGGTCTCCTACTGTAAACTGAGCAAAACAAAAAGAGAATAGGCAAGATCTCTACCTGTTTCAGAACCACCATCACACCTAAAGCTTTGGGTGAATCACCAAGCAGGGCTCAAAGCGAGGGCAGGTCACTGTGGGGCAGCTTTGTTCTAGGGGTCTGTGTGAAGCTCACAGAGGTGACTTGGTGGCTGGGGCAGTGGTCTCCTGGAGTGAACCTCAGGAAGTTGGGATTAAAGGAGATTCATGGGCTAAGTCTGAGCTTTGGAAATAAGAAGGTCTTTAACATATGTTTTTGATGCTCTTTGGAAGAACACAAAGGATCCTTCCTTTTGGGGACATTCTGTTCAACCTTTTCATGTTCCAGGAGTGATCATTCTGGAGCAGAGCTTCTCAGCTGTGGCACTCTTAACGTTTTGGCCTGAATAATTCTCTGCTCGGGGAATCTGTCCTGGGTTCTGTAAGATGCTTAGCAGTATCCCTCTACTGGCCTCTGCCCACAAGATGCTGGTGACAACTTCTGCCCCCACCCTCCCCAGGGTGACAACCCAAAGTGTAACCAGGCATTGCCGAATGCACCTGTGGGCAAAATCACCTCTGGCTAAGAACCACTGCTATAGAAAATTCATTGTATTTTGCTTGATTCTCTTTGTATCCATGATCTCCTAGGACATGTGTGGCACACAGCATTTACCCATTCTTTTGTTCGATAGCTTTCATTGAGAGCTTTCTGTGTGCCAAGCCCTGTCCTAGCCACTGCGGACACAGCAGTGAAGCACCGTCCAGGCCCCTGTCTTCGCGACGCTCATGTTCCAGCAGCTGTAGCGCCATTTGTGCTGGTGATCAGAATGGTGTCAGTGATTTCAGTTACTCGTGTTTCGTGCTGGTGAAGGCAACCCAAGCTCTCACTTAAATAAACTCATCCCGTGAGTGCGACTATATATGCAGGTCAGCATTAGGGATGCTCCAGCGTTTTGTTCTCACAGCAGACATTAAACTAAAATTAGCTCACATGTATATTTACTACTTCTCGTTCTCCGTGTTAGAGCCCTGTTTCCTGGGGAACCACGAGGAGTCCCTTCACAGAGAGATGTGATGAGTGGATGGGGACCGGCCAGCATGACTTTATGGGGAGAAAGTGGGAAGGAATTGCTGGGGAAAGTTTGTCCTGGGAGCTTGGTACCAGCAGTTGGCCTATTTCCTCAGCACATTCTGAGGTAGCAAGCCCACGGTCTTGCCATTTCCTGTGCACAGCCAGACTCTCTTTTATGTCTTTCTGCCAGGACTTTTTAAACTTCAAGAACCAGCTCGGCGCTCAGTTCTTCAGTGGTGCCTTCCTTAACTGATGCAGGCAGAGCTGGTCACTCCCTCTTCTGTGTTCCCTCAGCACTGTGTTTCAGGGGTTGCCGAAACACTTGTTACCTTGTTCAGGGCCAGCGTCTTAGCTGAATTTGAAATTTCCTTGCCTAGCACAGTGGCCACAGCATAGATAGCACTCAAGGAGGACCTGCCGAGTGGATGAATGAAGCAAAGCTAGCATGGTTCATTAGGAAGGGCCCTGGAGTGGTACCAGAGGATGTCAATTCTGCCCCTAACTTTGTCACAAAGTGAATATCAGACATGCCATACAACTAAAATACTCACATAAAACCCATGTACCAATGGAGAAATTATTATTATATAGGACAAATCTGTGTCTTTTGAATTTTTTGAGAGACTCTCTGTCTTTCTCTGTCTCTCTCTCTGTCTCTCTTTGCCTCTGTCTCTGTCTCTGACTGTCTCTCTGTGCCTGTCTCTTTGTCCCCCTCCCCCTTCTCTCTCTCTCTTCCACACACATACACACACACCCTGTATCACCAATGAAATATTCCACACTTATGATGAGAATGCATTTAACCTCCACCCTCCCATCTGTCCTCCCTTGGACCCCCAGGTTGAAGCACAGCTTCCCCCAGTGAGGCACAGCATGAAACTTTCTCCTTTCTCCTTGACCATTGTTACTTACGTGAAGACCTCAAACCCCCATCCTGCCAAAGCAGTGAAAAGCCTGGGACCCAGGTCTCGAGCCGGGTTCATGGCGTTGCCACTGTTCATCCCCAGAGAGGAAGTAAGGACAGCAATCAGGAGGCCAACAGCAATGGGCTCTAGACCTCTGGGGACTCCCAAGTTTCTCGAGTCAAAAATGGCAAAGACAACAATGATGAGGAACATGGTGGATGCTACCTGGGGAGGGAGAAAATGTACAAGGGGGTTAGCTTAGCTTGCTCCCACTTGCCCACCTCAAAACTCATCCCCTCTTGTTAAAAACAGACATAGGAATAAGTAACCTGCACGGGTGAGCACTCTGTGCCAGACACTTCTTGTCACAGCTGTGCTAGACATTCTCCGCCACGGATTAGTTACCTGCCCAAGGGGGCACTGCCAGTGGCAGTTGCGTGTGGATCCAGAGAGTTCACTCAGGAGACTGCTGTCTTTACTGCAATCTCATGCTAAGCTACTACCCAGCCAAACAGAAAGCAAGCTGCTGGCTGGAAAAATGAACCAAGGGCCTCCCTCAAACTGGTGAGAAAAATAATGTGAGGCATCAATAGGTAAATGGGCAAAAGAAATGAAAAAAAAAATTCATGAAAGAAAAATAGACTTAAGAAACAAGTAAGTGGGCAAAACTGATTTGTAATGAAAAATAAAATGCAACTAATACCAAATGTTAGGGAAGTGATGCCGGTTCTTTCAGGCTTCCCTAGTTGAACTAAACTCATACTACACTTTGTAAAGGCAATTCAACAGTAATTTAGCAACATGCATTAAAAAATTATTATTTACTTAATTTGACCCAGTTGGATATGTGAGAACCATACCATGGAAATAATCTAAAATATGGGGAAAAATCTTAAAACAAACATGCAAATAAATAATGAAGCATTATTTATAGTACTGGAAAACTGGAGTCCACATCCACAGGGAAAAGGCTAACTATATTACAGGGTGCCCATTCTGTGGTCAGTTATATAGCCATTAAAAGCAGTAAATATAAAAACGATATGGCAGCAACATTTAAAAATTCATATGATATTCAGTTAAAAATTATATGTGCATTACATTTTATATTTGAAAACACGCATAAAATGCAAGTTGTAAGAGATTTTGCAAACAATAACAGCGGTGTTCTGAAGTGGTGCAGTGTAGCAGGTGTTTGCCCCACTCTCTGTTTTCTAAAATTTCCAAGTGATCATTTAACTTTAACAGCTAAATGACAGCTACTATTGTCCAAGTGCTTATTATGTGCCAGGGACGTCACATACTTTCTCTCGTTAGAACTTCACAAGAATCCATGAGATAAATTCTATTTATTGCCAGTTTACAGACAAGGAAATGTGGATAGCGGTTAAGAAACTTGACCAAGGGCACACAGCTCATAAGCAGAAGAATCAGGATAAGAATCAGGCAACTGATTTTAGACCAGAAGAGTTGTGCTGTTGGCTATACCACAGGTGCTTGGATGCAGCTTGTTTAAATGTCAATAAGGCAGAGACACTTCTAGCTGCCTGGAGAGTCTGGATAAAACTGTGCACATGGGGAGACACGGACAACCCGTGATACTCTCTCAACTACCACACTTCACAGTTCTTGAACTAAGATAAAAATGTCTTTTCTTGAGGCGTCCATGTTTTAGATCACGTGCACAAAAGAGACAGTTAGAGTGAAGCAAACCCTAATGCCCCTACAGGGGTTGAAGTGTCCAGTCATCCACTTCTCTCTGAACCTCAACTGATGTGAAACGGTGTATATATTAAAGAGGAGGCAGGAGACTTAGTGGTGTCAACTTTGGCAAGGCAAGAATTGGTCAACAAAGCTTGGCTTACGCTTAGGGACCTCTGACTTTGGAAACATAGCCTTTCTTTTCTGATAGGCCTATGATGTTCATATACATCCCCCTCATTAGATTATGTCTTTTCACCAAAGCTAAGTCTTTGCTGAATGTGCACTTACTTGTTCTGCGAATGCATTTGCCAGAGACAGATACGGAGCTGGGTATGTTGCAAAAATGTGAGCTGTTGCATTTTCTCCCACGATGAGCAGTTTTCCACCAGCAAAAGACATAAATGCATCTACAGAAGACAGAGCCCTGGCACATTAGTGTCCTCTGGGCAGGGGTGAGAGGGGCCTCAGCCAGGTCCTGTGATGAACAACTAACTGCAGGCAGACATGCAGGTTCCGCTTGGCAGATCCACATCATTTGCCTCTCTTCACTTCGCAGTATGGTTGTTTTAGGGACGTCCAGAGAAATCCCAGCACGGCGGGTCAGGGAAAGAAAGCCCCGGCTACCCTCGATGGTTCACTCCAAACTCCAGCCAAATCCCCACTCAGTGGATCCCGGGATCCAGTTTTCTCTGGGGGAAAATCTTGGAATTTTCAAGATTGACCTGAAGCCAAAGTGAAGCTTGGACCTACTCTAGGCAGAATTCATGATGCCCAGTGGGGTCTCCATAACTCCTAATGATAGTCCAGAATTTGAGGGTGTCAGGTACAGTGAAGATGCCCTTGGAGCAAGGGACAGAGCAGTCCCTGGCACTGCCAGCGCCGCTCCCAGGCCTCTCTTGCCACAGCAGCCAGCTCTCTGGGCTTCTGGTCTGGTCTTGAATTCCTATTTACTCTTTCTACACTCTTGTTTCTTAGAACATGCTATGGGAAGAGGTCCCTTTCCACAATGTATCTCTCTTAGGCTTGGCTCATAAAGTCTAGTTCCTAAGAGCTTCAGTGTGAGAGACATACAATATTGAAACTTGCCTTGGGTTGGAGAGAAGGAACTACTTTACAGTTGATTTTATGGACCCCCAAGATTTTTTAGTGTGAAGGGCCTCAGAAGTCATCTAGTTCAATTCTTTCATTTTCCAGAGGAGGAAACTGAGACCATTAAGGTCAGACGACATACACAGCTACATACTCGGTTCACCTGGAACTAAAGTCTGGGTCTTCGATGATCAGTACTGTGGTTCCCCCAGGGCTGTTGCAGAAAGGAAGCCCTGGCTATTGGACAGGAGAGAGATGTTCCCTACCCAGCCCATTTCTCTCTGTACTCCCTCCCTTCAAAGACTTTGTTCCAGGTTCCCTCTCTAAATACTTACTCATCAGACCCTTTCCCCCCAGTCCATGGCTCCTCTCCCGGCCAAATCAGGGAAAGCCCTGGAGAAGCCACTGGCCTGTTGCTTATTCCGACATTGCTCACTGTAGTGCTGGTTGGGTCTAAAGATAGACTTCCTTTAAGTTCTGCTCTGCATTTAAGTCGTGACCATTTTCATTAAGGGGCTTCATGAATTTGCCCTAATGATAATGTTGGCCCCGTTATTTAGAACTTAGGACTCTTAGAACTGCCTTTAAAGTGTAGAATGCTTCCTGTTCCTGGCTTATCTCATCTCTTCCAACCAAGTAATCCTGATTTTCAACTTAACGCACAGCTCTCCCTAATATCTGGACTCAGGGGCTCTACTCACCATAGTAAATGCCAAAGAGGACTGCGGACCCTGCAAAGGCTCCTAAGAGCTGGGCGCCCACATAAAAAGGGAATTTGACCCACTTCATCCGTCCAAAAAGACACATTGCGAAAGACACGGCTGGGTTGACGTGTCCACCTGCAAGGAAGAGAAGGTGATTAGGAAAGTCAGAGGGCAGGCCAGAGAGAATTATTGTGAGGAAAACCTTATCTGGAGACCTCAGACAGAACTCAATCTTCTAAACAGGGGACTGTATGTTAGGAGACGCGGGTGTGTGTGTGTGTGTGTGTGTGTTGAGTGGAGAGGAAGGGGATCTTACCACCCTCATGGCATCATTAGACATTGTTTAGGAAGTTCAGCTTTCTGAAAGGGAAGTCAAATATAGAAAGAAACTTGTACTCAATTGGTTCATTTTCTTTCTATTTTTCTTTCTTGCTGTCTATCTGTCTTTCTTTCTTTCTATCTACCTACCATCCATCCATCTATCTACTGGGTTATGCCTATCTATAAAGCAATAACCCCAAAGAGACTGATGTAAACTGTTAACTTCAGTATATTGTTAAGGGAACATACTTACACATCTAGTAATTCCTGAGTCCACATCCAGAGGTCACAGAAGCAAGGTTAGAACTAAAAAGAGACATCTCTTTAAGGGGAAACGGCCCCTCCTCCACGGTCTGTGCCTCTCACTGAGGTAAGGGGCTCAGTTTACTCTGGGGTGGTCACAGCGTCTGGGTGGATTCTCTGCAGTCCCTCTGGGTAAAGGATGTGTATCTCACACACAGAAATGGAGCAGCATTCCATTCACTCCAACCTCAGCTCTGACTTGAGACGTCAGCCTCCTTGATTCTCATGTCTCTGCAAGACCAGAGAGAGGGCCTGCTCTGGGGTGGGTCCCTGATATCCCCCGCTGGCTTCACTGGTAGCAACAACACTTACTGAACACTTGCGAGATGCTGTCACAGGGGTGTGACATGTGCTTGGTCCCCCTAAGAACCCAGTGAGACAGGTACTACTCTAGCTAATCGGTGAGGAAACTGAGGCACAGAAGTAATGTCTTAAGGCCACATGGCTAATGAGTGTTAGGTCTAGGATTCAAATCCAGGTTTATTTGAACTCTAGGGCCTATGTTCTAGGTTATACCTCTTTCAGTTTATAAAAGTTTCTCTGCCTTAGAGGGCCAGAAAATAAAAAAGAATTTCAAAAATCATCTCTGAGCACGTGGGCTTGCTTCCTAGGTGCAAAGCGTACCTACTTATGTGAAGAGTATGGACCACGTCTTGGGGGGGAGGGCATGAGTGTCACTGGCAATGTGGCCACACTGAAATGTGGGGCCTGTGGCTTGTGGAAACAGTGTGAACAAAGGAGTGATGGTGATGGTGATACTTTGCCATTTGAACCCCGCTTCCACTGCTTTTGGAAGCCTCCACCCTCAGCCTCCACCGTGAAGAAAGCCATGCTTTTCCTGAGTCTCTAAGCTAATGTGGGAGGGGTTCTGGCTGCTGGCTAAACCATGAGGGTCCTTTCTTCACCAGTCTCTGCCATTGGGGGGGCTAATATAAACAAGAAAATGCCAATATATCAAAGCACAGATGACTTCCTAAAGCCTTACAGACATGTCTACTGTTTTGTCTTACTTTTATATCCAAGAGGGTCACAGTTCTGGAGACTGGCAGGAGTACACCTTACTAGGAAAGCTGGAAACAGGGGTTAAGAGAGGGGAGCGCAAGGGCAGTGGGAAGTTCCTGAAGCCAGCCCTGTTCCTCTTCTCCCAGAGGCTGGCTGGAGGGTAGCTGCCACCCAGCCAGCCTGGAGGGACCCATTGTGAAAAGACAAGGGGACATAAAAAATCAACTCCAATCAAAAATACTTCCTCTCAGATGAGCCCACCAATGGGGGATTTATGGTTTAACACGCTCTTCTTCCAAAATAAAACTTGCTGTAGTTAGGCTTATGCTTTTAGCCTCTCAAAAGCACCCAGAGACAGGAGCTGTTTGTTACTCACCTTGACCTTCACATGCTGCAAGGCACTTAGTAGGTATTCAAGATATGAAAGTTGGGGAAGTAAATAGAGTCCTTTATTCAGATAGCTCAGACTGCAAAGATCTACAGAAGGAAAGTTGTTTGGGGGTCAGAGAGGGTGTGTCTGGGAGGGTGCTCCGCGAAGCAATGAGGGAAGTTTCTCCTTGCAGAGGTGAGTGATCACTCAGCTTACCCAAAGGACAGAGCAGAGCAGTGTAGTGGAAAGAACATGGGTGCTAGAGTCAGAGAGGGCCACTCTCAAATCTTGGCCCTGCCAAGGTTGTGATGATCAGATTATTCCCATGAAGAGCCCAGGGGGTGTAGATGGAGCCCACGAGGCCTGAGATGAAAGTCTTACATGAGCAGGCCGAACTTTTCCAAGGTTCTGTCTTAGATGGGTCCCCTCCTCCCCACCACCCACAGATAAATCTGTGATAGAGATAATATTTCATTTGTCATTAAGCAAAGCTTTTTTGCTTTTTTCAATGAATTTTTACTGCTTATAAAATGCTATATCAAAAACAACCGCCATAGTATAGGGACAAGTAAGCAATGTAAACACTTCTTGGGGAATGGTGCGTAATTAGGGCGTTATGAGTTCTGATTGGCCAGATTGGATTGCCAGACTACTGGCATATTCTCAAGGGAGCAGGGTGCGGTAACTGCCTTGCAGTAAGGTGATGTTTTATATTCCAAAACCAGATGTCAGCTGACCTTACCAGTCTGGACCACAAAGTGGGATCCCATTTATGTTTATGCCCAATATACATTGGTTATTTTTGGAATTCTCAAAGAGGGCCTCACATGTGCCCACAAACCAATGTGTTAGCTGCAGCCACCTTAAGAAAGTCACCTCCCACCATGTAGTCTTCCTCTCCTATTTCTGAGGCTGCTGAAGCCAATACTGAGTCTGCGTGGATGTCATTGGTGGGCCAGTGTGTTGTCTGTGCATGTCCCCCCCAGTTCTCAGGGAGCCTGGATATAACTAATAGAGATGGGGAAATAATCCTCCTTTCCAACTCAATGCTACCTTTTATCAGCCAAGCTCAGATACTGCTCTACCTGTACTTTGAGATCTCACAGTCTCTCATAAACAGTTTGGACAGCTCCAGAGCTGCGCCTGGAAATAACCTCTAGTGAAAACGGTCCCGTCAGTTCTAGCCCGCACCCCTCTGAGCACAGGGGCTTAACCCCAGGCTAAAGGCCAGATGGGAAGACTCCACACCATCCGTCACTCCCTCTCCTCCTTCCTGCTGGCCCCTGCCCCTTTTCCTCCTGTGGCAACTCCAGATATACCAGTGGATGCAAACAGACATTGTCAGCAGTGGTGGCGAAGGGTGTTAGCTACGTTGGTAGAGTCTGGGACCAATTTACCCTAAGTAAATATTTGATGACATTCAATTCAGGGTTTTATGCAGGTGAAATACTGCAAAACCACATTTCCACCTAAAAAAAAGAAAAAATAGCTGAGAATATCCCTACATTTATATTGCATGGTTTGTGGAAACCACACTTGTGTGGATGCAGTTGGGAGCATGTAGGGGGAGACATTGGAGCATCCTACCTGCTTATTCGAAGCCAGGAGTGTGTTCCGTGTCTGGTGTCAAGGCCTGCACTGTAATTAAAGCCTTGGCACGTTCAGGGTGGTCCCTTGGTTATTCCTGTGCCTTAGGTAGGCAGTACAGTGCTGGGTTCACAGCAAAGGTTCGGCAAGAGTTTGAACAGAAACACTGCTCATGCCAAAAAAAACTGCACGTACAGGACTCTGTAAGCCAGATTGCACCAGGATCTGAGTCTGCCTGTGAAATGGAAAGGCTGCCAGCCAGCAGATGACTGTTCCCCTGCCCAGACCACAGAGGCTCTGAGAGGGTCTGTTTGGGGCACTGTTTAGTGCTCCAAAGGGAGTATTTGTCTCCAGGCCTGGCAGCTCAACTGCAGGATTCTCCAGCTGGACCACTCTGCCCAAAGGCCCTGCCTGCCCTGCCCTTCCCATGATAGACCATTGTGGGATAATGGAGACCTGTGCTTCGCTGTCATGTAGACCTGGGTCAGGTCTTTAATCTGCCTCTTTACCAGCTCTAGGACTTCCAGCAATTTTACTCAATCCCTTGGAGCTCAAGTTTTCTCTGTAGAGTGGACAATAATGCCTGCCTCCTCAGCCTGCAGCTGGAGAGGAGAGAGGAGATAAAGCCTGTATGGCACCCAGCACAGAGCCCAGCATGCAGGGGTTACCTTTCTTCCCTTATTACCAGCAGTCTTGCCTTGGTGTTCTGAGCCCCCTGACAAGGCTGCTGAAGATTCTACAAGCCTTTGGGAACTGGATCATTTCCACAGTCCCTTCCTAGGTTCCCAGGCCGAATTAAACGTCATTTCATTTTGCTTTTCAGAACCTTGAGAATGGCTCCTAATTAGCCCACCCCTCAGGGCAGGATTGGACCAAGCCCTTCAGGACTAGGTCTGCACCTCCATGAAAGCACCAGCCGTTTTGCAAGTGACCTAGACTCTCTCTCATTGCTGTAGAGAGAGGTCTGGGGACTTGCCTCTGTTGTAGTGATCTACACTGGGCTGTTCAGCGTGGGGCAGAGCTAGTAAAAGATTGTATTGACAGAGGAATTGTAGGATTCAGTGGCCAGATTTAGGAAGCAGTCAGTTCTAAATGCTAACGCCCATCTCTGTCTCTTGCTAAATGTTGCCTTTGCTCAAGTCACCATTTGCTGGCCATTTAAATTTTGTTGTCTATGAAAAATAGAATCAAATACATATTCTTGCAGGACTGTTGGGATCTAAAAACTAATGTAAAGCACCCAGCACTGTGCCAGCACGTTGGAATGGCTGAGCTAACAGCAGCTACTATTAGTTTTACTACTTACCAGAGACACCTCCAGTCACATAAATGGCCATCGCAACTGCCATTGGAAATCCAATAATGATAGTGACGATTCCTCCAAAATGTCCTCGACTGAGGACAGCCTGGGCAACAGAGCCACATCCAAGGACCTGGGATGAGAGGAAACTTGGCAAGTGAGTGCAGACGGCCACAACCAAAGACAGCGAAAAGTCAGAGTAACAAGAAGTATATTTCAAGCAAACTCACGTATTGGGCTGCCACAGGCTTCACACAAATCGAATTATAACCCTCTAGCTACGCACAGATAGCAAAGTGGTGGTCCTAGGGCTCGCCTGGCTTCCCGATGAGTTTCGTTAGGCCTGCACAGTGTTGGAATTTTGTACGGGTAATTTCACACAATGATCCAGACCTCTGGCTTTTATTTTAATTTTTTTTTTTAAATTTGAGATAATTGTAAATTTACGTGCAGTTGTAAGAAATATCACAGGAAGATCCCACATACCTTTTGCCTATTGGTTCCTTTCAGTCAATTAGAAAATTCAGCAACGCGTAGGAAAATAATTTCCTGGGACAGAGTGGCCATAGGTTGCTCCCTTTAAACAGAGTTTGAGTCCTCCTAGCTGGCTCACTTCACTTGCGCGTTTAAGTCTTCTTCCTGGCCCCTGCAGGCATTTGAGTTTGCAGTTGCTGCTCTAAGGGCTCTCAGTATAAGCCAGATGGGCTCAGAACAATTGTATGCACACCCAGAAAGTGGGAGGGCCATTTTTACCTTGTAAAAGGCCAGTAGAGGCTAAAATGCCAGAAAGCAAAAGACTACAGGGGGACAGAAGGTCTCTTCTCCCTGACGAGGCTGTATTTTCCCGAGAGCAGAGGCTGCCAAACCCACCGCTTCTTGCGTTCCCTGTGGCACCAGGCACAAGGCTGCAGGCACTCCACAAACCTTTGCACAAGGAAGGCGAAGTATCATCATGAGCCTCCGAAAGTCTCCAGCTGATGGAGGCTCTTTTGGAGAATGCAATCAGCATTCAGAAATGTTTGGAATAAACATAATATGGTGCATCTACCAGCAGAATGCTATGCAGTCATAAAATAGAATGAGGGAGATCTGTGTGTCCCAAAGTGAAAAGACCCCCAGGGTTTATTATTAAATTTAAAAGCGATGCAGAGCAATTTTAAAGCAGACTGCCAATTGTATTAAAGACACACTATAGGTATTTCTTTTTATATGCATGGGATATCTCCATGAAATAGGATTGGACACTGTGTGAGGAAAGTAGGTGGCTGGGACAGGTACTGAGAAAGAACTTTTCATTATGTATCCTTTTCTCTTTACCAACTGTCTTAGTCCATTTGGGCTGCTATAACGAAATACCACAGACTAGGTGGCTTATAAACAACAGAAATTTATTTTTCACAGTTTTGGAGGCTGGAAGTCCAAGATCAGGGCCAGCATGGTCAGATGAGGGTCCTCTTCCAGGCTGTAGACTTCTCTCTGTGCTCTCATACAGTGGAAGGGCAGAGCTAGCTCTCTGGGACGTCTTTCATAAGGGCTCTACTAACCTTACTCATAATGGCTCTGCCCTCAGGACAATTTCTAACCAAAGGCCCCACTTCCTAATACTGTCACCTTGGGCATTAGGTTTTCAACAAATTCAATGAACCAAGGGGCAGGGGAACTACAAACATTTAGACCATAGCACCATATATTTCCTAATTTTAAAAAAATATGTCATATATATTGAATAACCAGTTAAAACCATTTAATCATGGCCCATTAGAGAAGCATTTGGTAAGAAAATGTGATAAATATAAATAAATAAATAAACAAACAAACACACCACATACATACACAGTGGAATATTATTTGACCATAAAAAAGAATTAAAATTAACTCTTGCCATTTGCAACAACATGAATGGACCTTGAGAGCATTATACTAAAATAAGTCAGATAGAGAAAGACAAATACCATATAATTTCACTTATATATGGAATCTAAAAATGAAAAACAAAAAGCCAAGCTCACAGATAGAGAACAGATTGGTGGAGTTAGGGGGTGGGTGAAATAAGTGAAGGGAGTCAAAAGGTACAAACTTCCAGTTATAAAATAAATAAGTCATGGGGATGCCACGTTCAGCATGGTGGCTATAGTCAGTAATACTGTATAGCATGTCTGAAAGTTGCTAAGAGAGTAAATCATAAAAGTTCTCATCTCAAGAAAAAAATCTTTAACAATGTATGGTGACAGATGTTAACTAGATTTATTGTGGTTGGTAATCATTTCACAATATACATAAATATCAAATCATTATGTTGCAAAACTGAGACTAATATAATGTTATATGTCAATTTTAACTCAGAAAGGAAGGAAGGAAGGGGGCAGGGAGGGAGGGAGAAAGAGAGAGAGTGAAAGAAAGGGAGGGAAGGAAGGAAGGATGGAAGGGAGGGAAGGTGCGAAGCAGGGAGGGAAAGGGAAAAAGAAAGAAAAAAGAAAGATTTGGCGAGGAGGGGTTATTGGGAAAGATGAAACAGTCGCATACAAATTTGGTAGGAAAACAACAGGACAACAAATGACCATCAGCCATCCTCACATCATGCTTAAAGAGCCACTGTGGTCCTGGTGGAATAAGTTCTGGGCTACAGGATCATTAGATCGTTGCTCTTAGATGTGCAGTGGTCAAGCTTTTTCTAGAATACATATTCCAGTTTAGGTTTCATAACTCAAGAGGAGCCAACTGGAGGTTAGGGCTTGGCATCAAGTAGTGAATAATTAGTTAAGGGCCTGTGAGGAAAGGTTTCAGAAACAAATGTATTCCAGGAAAAAGAGATGACAAACATGAAGACTTCTTACCAGGAAGATAATAACCAGATACTGCATCTCTTCACAAAAGAATGAGAAGGGAAGTCTGAATGTGAAATATGGCAGGTTGCACAGAAACAATTTCCTGACAGTGATGAATTAGTTCTAAATAGCTCCCCTGGGGCCCATTTGTGAGGCCCTTCAGAGAAATATAATTTACAAACAAGGGATATTTAATACATGTGGAATGGTTTTGGTTTACTCCTCCCTGAAGGCAGAGAAATTACCTAGATGATTTTTTAACATCCTGTTTAGTCCCTGATCCTAAGATATACTGACTTAGTTCTACCACTAGACAGCAGGGACAGGTGAGAGGACTGGACATCTGGAGGGTAGCGCCGGGGCTGCATATCTCACACACAAGGCTGTCTTGACGTTGTTCACAGGCTTGGCTCCAGACCCTACAGTGAATGCTAAATAAAGTTGCAGCAGGAACATGTTCCCTTTTCTCCTTTCAAAATACAAAGAAACAAAAAAATCTCCTGGGTCCATTTCATAGCCTACCAGTTTCACCTAGACTTGACATTTTATTTTTTATAGGATTCCTGTCTATTATAATAACAGAATTAAAAGCACCTTGGTGTCTTTCTTTCTTTTTAATTTAAAGCCAATTAAATGCCCTGGGCACAACTTCCAAGCTAACCAACATTTTGGTAGCATCTTCTGAAAAGAGGAAAAGAACATTCCTGACGGCTGAGATGACCTGATTTAGACAACTCCTTTCCACACCACGAGCATAGGAAGAGACGCATTCAGACACAGGCCTATCCTGAGACAGGAATACTTTACAGATAAGCTTCTTCCCTCTTCTATGGTGTGATGTGCATGCACTTGGGATAGTCTACAGGAGGCATAAAAGCTTTGAATGGCCGAGTGGACCTGGCAAGGCTTCTGCCCTGTCAAACTTCGTTAAGAGTAATATTCTCTTCTCCCACCATAGACGCTGAACTTGCTTTTCTGTTCTTGTCTAGGGAGGATAACTGATGCTGTGCACTGCAGGAAAGGAACAGGAGGAGAAACGAACAAGGTGAGGACCTGAGTTACCCTAGTCATAAATCGCTACTCAGATGATTTCAGCCCATATTGACATCCTTGCTTCCTAATTTTTAAATACATTTATTATAGCCTGAAAAGCAATGAGGAAGACAGGTAACTGCCGACCAATGTCCTTCCTTGCCTGCCTCCTCCCACCTGCATTCACTGCACCAGAGAAGCAGATCTTGGATATTCTAATGTATCATGGTCTGATTGCTAGGGAATTGGCCAGCCACTCTGGTTTCCTTCTTCTGTGTGCGCAGTGTAATTTTTTTCCTTAAAAATGAGAGCACGACCCTTCATGGTATTACTGATAGAATTTCCAACATGATTCCCTGCTCTGACCTATAAGAACTGCCATACGGTTCCCCTCCGTAGACACAAGAACAGCCAATTATCATATCCATCCTGTCTCAATTTTTCTGGAACCCCCATTTAGAAATCTTTTTAGGACCCATCACCCTTTCACATTCTTCCTGCTAAGCCTAACCTCTTTTCTCTGACGTTCAGTTGTACTGTCCGTACTGAACGAACAGTACTTAATTGTTTTCCAAGTGCCTGATCTTGGTTTCCTTATCTAGAAAGCAATCTCTAAGATTCCTTTCCATACCAATAGGCAATAATATGCTAGTCTGTTCTGTTCTAGTCTGTTTCCTTGGGTGTTGTGTTTCCCAAGTCCACCACCCACTCCTCCTATGCATGCCATCCACAGGCCTCCAAGGTCTCTTCCACCTTCGTGCCAGAATCCAGCACCTGCCTTCTCCAGGAGAGTTAGAAAAATCACAGAATCGTGTAGCAGAGGGGAGGTATTACAAAGCTACAGATCTAGTCTTCACTGTGCCCCGCAAAGTTCTTATTCATCTCTTATTCATATCTTCCCAATATTTTCACCAAGCCTTCTTTTTTCATTAGCCTAAGCCACCTGATCCCCTTTCTGCAAGTAGCACCACCTTCTACTTGACTCAGCAGCTGTCCATGGCCTTGAAGATCAATGGCAATTCAGAATGTCATATAAACATTGTGTTCCAGTTATTCAGTGCTATGTAACTAACTCCCCTCCAACTTAGTGGTTTAAAATGGTAACGTTTATTTTGCTTGTGAATCTGTCATGTGGGCAAGGCTTGGTAGAGCATCTTATCTCTGCTCCATTTAGTATCAAATATGATGGTTTAAAAGTTGGAGGACTGGAATTATCTGAAGGCTCACACAGTCACACGTCTAGTGGCTGATGCCAGCTGTCGGCTGATGCCTCAGATGGGGCGTTGGCCAACACACCTACAAATGGCCTCTCTGTGTGGCTTGGCTGGGTTCCCAGGGTGAGCACTGTGTGGCCTCCAGAGCCTGCATTCCTAAACCCTCCGTCATGCTACCTTAAGAGAGGTTCCATGGTATAATGGTTAGCACTCTGGACTCTGCATCATGCCACCTTGCAGCCTTGGCACTACATTGTTCCGAACTCAGTAGCAGACAAACTACAACATCCAAAATGAGCATTAACCTGGCCTGTGTTGGTTACCTTTAGGAATAGGGGGCTCATTACCACATCAGGCAGCTTGTTCTGTATAGTTTTGGTGTCCCAGTGGTTGAGGAGTCCTTTCTTATCTGAAGCTGGAGTCTTCTTTCCATCCTAACTTCTGTCCATTAACTCCTGGCTTACTCTTGGGACCACAGAGAAGAAGGCTGTTTCACACACCAGGCATTCCAGTAAGTGGAGGGAGCAAAGAGTCCTCCCTGAGTTCGTTTCTGTCCCTTCATCTCTAACCCCTGGGGCTCCTCAGATTCCCAGTGAGTCTCACTTGGATAAGCTCTAGGTTGTCAGCATTCCTCTTAAAACACAGAGCCCAGGAATGGGCACAATCCTCCCTTATTTTTTTTTGAGCCTTTAAAAATGTTTGTTAAGACTAAAAATCCTGTACAGGCTCCTTAGAGAGAATATAAAGAATACATAAAAATATAAAGAAAATAATAAAACACAATGCCTTTACCCACAAACAGACATGATAAATATTTTGGGTTATTTCTCCCCAGTAATTTTTAAAAATCACATATTTATTTATTGAGGTATGATTGACTGACAATACCATGTTAGTTTCAGGTGCACAACACAGTGATTCATTATTTTTATACATTACAAAATGATCACCCCAAGTCTAGTTAGCATCTGTCATAGTTCAAACTTATTACAATATTACTATGTTTTCCATGCTGACCCAGTGACTCACGTGTTTTGTAACCGGAAGTTTGTCCCTCTTAATCTCCCTCATCAATTTCACTCATCCTTCCACCCACCTCCCACACACACACTTTGGCAACTACCTGTTTGTTCTCTATATCTATGAGTCTGTTTCTGTTTTGTTACGTTTGTTTATTTATTTTAATTTGAGATTCCACATACAAGTGAAATCATACAGTTTTGTCTTTCTCTGTCTGACTTATTTCACTTAGCATAATACCCTCTAGGTTCATTCATGTCATCACAAATGATAAGATTTTACCCTTCTTTATAGCTGAGTAATATTCCATTGTATGTGTATATACACACACACACACACACACACATTTTCTTTATCCATTCATCTGTTGATGGACTCTTGGATTGCTTGCATATCTTGGCTATTATAAATAATGCTGCAGTGAACATAGGGGTGCATATAACTTTTCAAATTAGTGTTTTTGTTTTCTTCAAATAAATTCCCAGGAGTGGAATTGTTGAATTATATAAACTTCAATTTTTATTTTTTTGAGAAACCTCCATATTGTTTTCCATAGTGGCTGCACAAATTTACATTCCCACCTTTTCTCCACATCCCTACCAACACTTGTTATTGTTTATTTGATGATAGCATTCTGACAGGTGTGAGGTGACATCTCATTGTGGTTTTGATTTGCATTTCCCTGACGATTCTTGTTGTTGAACATCTTTTCATGTATCTGCTGACCATCTGACTGTTTTCTTTGGAAAAATGTTCAAGCTCTATGCCCATTTTTTCTTTTTTTTTTTTAAATTTGAAGTATAGTCAGTTTACAATGTTGTGTCAATTTCTGGTGTACAGCATAATGTTTTAGTCATACATATACATATATATATGTTCCTTTTCATATTCTTTTTCATTATAGGTTACTATAAGATATTGAATATCATTCCCTGTGCTATACAGTAAAAACTTATTGCTCATCTATTTTATATATAATAGTTAGTATCCGCAAATCTAGAACCTCCAATTTATTTCTTCCCACCCCCTTTACCCACTGGTAACCACAAGTTTTTTTTCTATGTCTGTGAGTCTGTTTCTGTTTTATAAGTAAGTTCATTTGTGTCTTTTTTTTTTTTAGAGTCCACATATGAGTGACATCATACGGTATTTTTCTGTCTATTTCTGACTTCACTTAGAAATGACAATCTCCAGGTCCATCCATGTTGCTGCAAATGACATTGTCCTTTTTTATAGCTGAGTAGTATTCCATTGTAAAAATATACCAAAACTTCTTTATTCAATCATCTGTTGATGGACATTTAGATTATTTCCATGTCTTGGCTATTGTATATAGTGCTGCTGTGAACATTGGGGTGCATGTATCTTTTTGAATTAGAGTTCCCTTCAGATATATGCCCAGGAGTGGGATTGCTGAGTCCTATGGTAAGTCTGTTTTGACATTTAAGTCTCCCCAAATTCTTGAGTTATTTCATTAGTATCCAAATTTACTCAATCACTGGACGTAATACTATTAAATCTGAAATATATTAATATGTGCATATGAGTGTATAAGAGATTGACCTCAAGAGGGACTTGATTGAGATGATATGAGATCAAGATTTCTCTTCTGATATTTCCAGAAATAAAATGGTGTTCGCACTATTGCCTCAACCACTTTTGCCAGGTGAGAAAAGAGAAGGGCTGCAATCTGGCATGTAGGAGTTAGATTTCTAATAGCCAGGCCTCCTGGAAACAGAAGATATCAAATAGAAGGCTCGGACCATCACAGTCTCTCTTTTTTGATGAGAATATTTTGTCTTTGTAGAATATGGTTAAGGACACCTTCAGGGCAGAGTCACACGCTGGTGGTCCATGGCTGGGGACAGCCTGTGAATAGGATGGCCTCAAAGATATGGTTTGTTTGGCCCACATGGTGATTTTTTTTTTTAATTTTAGAAATTGTTGTCAGTGTTTAAAAATAGGAAAGTTATACATGGAACTCTGGATTTCTGTCCATTCTTGAAGAACTGGAAACTCTGATAAAGCTTTACCCCAGTCCTGTTCAGCCACAGTGGAGAGAATCTGTGCGGCAGATGCCCCCTAAGACAGGGCGTAACACTGTCCACTTCCTCCCTAACCCCACCACGCCTACTTCACTCAGATATTTTACCTGCCTGATCTTAGTTAGCTTTGGGGCCATTGACCCCCATCTTAAGTCCTGGGAAGAAAAATCCTTTTAGATTTTGGTGCCAATGACTTCCTGGCCCCACAAATACTGAGGTTATGATAACACACCCGGACTGAGATGCACGACAGCCTCCCAGTTCCTGGAGGAAGGCTCTCTGGCTGCCTTCGAATGAAGGGCTAACAAAGGGCAAAACTTCGTCAAAGGAGGTAGGAATAGACCACAAAACACAGTCCCAGTCTTAAGAAGAAAGTCATTTGGGGACTTGCTAAAGGCTCTCCTCCCCCTGTAAGCATTTTGTTTTTTGTAACTGGGGAGGAAGGAGAACAAACCCCCATCTGTCAGTACATGGGTCTCTGCAGACTGTGGCCCTCCGGCCGGTGCTACAGGTGTGTGCAGCCACAAGTCCCACATCCTACTCCACCTGTCTACAAACCTATTTAGCCCGTGTGACTTTGACCATTGGAACATGTGCTGATAATAGTAATAGCAACAACAATGTCAAGTGCTGTTTATTGAGTGCTGTCTCTGAGCTGAGCCCTTTCCAGACATTAGCCCAGGAATCCTCACAGCGACCCCGAGTCAGGTCCTCTTAGAGAGGTTGAGAGGTCAGTAGAGTTCCTCACATTCACATGGGCAGTAGCATGTGATAAGGCCCAGGTTGGATTGCACATAATTTTGACTGCTGGGTGGTTGACTGAGCAGGTATTTACAGTGTGTGTCCCATAGACGAGGCACTCTCACATGTGTTACTTCCGTCATTCTTCCTGACACTTAATCCCCATTTAAAAAGTGAAAGACTGGATGGCTTAACAAAAAAATCATACAGCTAGTAAGTGGCAGATTCTGACTGGAGCCAGGTTCCCTGATTCCTGGTCCTGTGCTTCTCCTGTGACTACTGCTACTGTCTCGGTGGGGCCACGTGGTTTCTTTATTGGGACAGAATGCCTATTTATGTGCGGCTTTCCAGTCAGTTACTTTCAAAATTGGAAAATAAAACTTTCTCAGTCATAACAGAAATACTCCCAAAGAACCAAGACTGAAACCTGGACTCTCTGGTTAAAAATGAAGCATCGGGCGGCATGTGGCCTGAGATAACATCAGGACGCGATCCATCACCTCTCGAGAACCAGCTGTACTTCAAAAGAGATGATGTTAAAGCAGACTCATAAAAAGAGAGGCATCTGAGATTTGAGAACGAGGTGAATGGGCAAATGGCCAACAGCGCTGCTCTCCAAGTGAAAAAGCGTACCAGGTGCCAACGCAGGCCTCAGAAATGAGAGGTGACTAAACAGTACTGTTTCCACTAGGCTGGAAAGAACAGTACTCTCCTTTTCTGACCTGCACCAGGTACTCACATCCCTCAACTCACCCAAAACAATGGTAGCTGGGACAAGAGCTTGATCATGATCCCAGGGCCAGAATAAGAAACGAATTAATTATTTACTAAGGTGGGCGTGTTCATACTAGGATAACTGTGGGGCTGAGTGTGCTGGGTGTGGATGGGGGGTTGGTGAGGACAGTTCTCTCTGTATTCAGAGTGGCCCAGCCATGTCAGATGAACCTCAGATCACTCTCAAATCTGGAAGATTCTTGAAGACGGGGGAGTTTGGGGCACTGATTTGTTTCTTACGTTCATTCCAGGGCCTGCAGTTCCCAAAGTATAGGAATTCCATGAGGTACTCCTCAAAAAAAGGGATTTGTGGGACAACTATATAATTTAGTCTCCTTTTAGAGATTTACAGTGAAGATTAAAGGCTCTGATAATTCCTGCAGTTGAGAAAACTGCTTAACTTATTTTAATGTAGTGTTTCCAAAGCATATTTGGGAAGGACAGCATATTTTCTTTCACATAATTCTTGTTTGCAATTTGTGAAACTAGTGTTCTTCAGAACACATTTCGAGCAATTCCCTAAAACACTCGGAAGGGATAAATTCCACTGAGTGAGCTCAGCGGGGTGAAGAAAATATGCATGAACATGTAAAGAATTTTCAGTTACAAAGGATGTATATGATAAAATATAAGAATTTGTGTCCTTCCCACCCCAGACTTTATTTTTTATTTTCCATAAGTAATTACTATCAATACTTTCTGGTATATTCTGTTAAAAAATACACGTGTGTGTGTGTATTTTTGCAGATGGGAGTATTTTATACATACAATTTTCTGCCTGCTTTTTCATTTGAATAGCTTAGTGATTATTTCTACATCAGCATACAAAGATCGGCCTTATTATCTTTAATGGATGCACAAGTCCATTGTGGAGATGCACCCCGATTTCCTTAACCAATCACTGGTTGATAGAGGCTCAGGTTTTGGGGAGAGGTTTCCTTCTACGAAATTTTGAGTCTAAGCCATGTGGGCTGATTTGAGGATAGGAGGGACTAAGCCCTCAGGTCCTTTTTGGTCATTACTGACCATCCCAGGCCTGTATCTTAGAGCATGTCAGCCAGTCTATCAAGATGGTCGAGAAGGCTGGTGGTGAACATTCTGCCGGCATGTTTTCTCTTAAAGAATTTGCTTTGCTTGGCAGGGTCAGTGAGGGCAGCAATCCTACCTCAGACATGAAATAAGGTGCCCACTAGACGCATGGAGTCACTGCAGGGCTCTTTTAGCATTTGGATGGTGGGTTGTTCTCTCACTTCTCTGAGGCTTCCCTTCCTCACATCCTTCACTTTATGCCGCACGTACATCACAAGGCTGATGAGTAAGGAGGAGCCAACTTCTGCTCTCGTCCCGTGTTCTCCTTTCTTGTTAAGTAATGAGAACATGTTGCAACAAACTTTGTCACTAAAGAAAAACTAACCAACCCCACTTCTGGAAAGGAGAAAACAAAAGTACTTCCCCTTTGAAAGTAATTAAAATAGCAAGTTTTCCGGGTCAAAATTAAAACTCAGAGATCACAAGCAGGGCTACGTTTGGCAGAATTAAATTTGGCTTTGTGAGTCTGCCGCCCTCAGATCAGTGACTCGGAACAGACTTTTCTCCCCAGGCCCTTTGGAACTCTAAAATTTCCCAAGTTAGTCTGGCCCTTCAGGCTCATTGCTGATAAGGGGAAGCCTGCGGGACAATCCTTCTTCAGCTGATACTGACTCAGGCTCTAAGGACTTGAGAGAACCAGCCTCATTTGGAGAAGGCATGGGGTTTCCTAGTCACTCATGGTCATGCATCCCACGTGGGAGAAAGGAAGCAGAGAGTGGTTCTTTAGAGTGAGTGCCCCTCACCACAGCACCCACGTTCATCAGGCTTTATTCAGCTCTCCACTTCACAGTAACCGTCGCTGGTAGTGATGTACTGGGCGACCTGGCAGAAGCAAGTGCAAACCTGTTCTAGAAGAAAAGCGACTCCCCAGGGGAGGCCATGTGGCGTTCCCGCACTGAGTAATAAGCCTTCCTGCAGGGTTTACAATGCAAATTCACAAAACACTCATGGAAATGATCCTTTGTGAATGAGTCAGTAGATAAAATAAGCAGGATGAGTAGCTCCTCCAAAATTCGAGATGATGGAACTAAAATACCATAAACATATTAGGCTTTAGTGAGTTAAACGGATTAAAAAAGCAAGGGAAGGGAAAAGAAAGGCAGGTAAGGACAAGAACCAAACAGAACTTCTAGAAATGAAAACATGTTGATGTAACTGAGGACTTAATGAATGTATTAAATAAGACACTAGAGATAACTGAATAGGGAATTAGTGCATCAAAGGACAGATTTGAGAACATGACACAAAATTCAACGTGGAGAGATTGGGATTGAGCATATGTACAAATATAATATAATAGGAGTTCTAAAAGAAGAAAATAGAGAATCTGGTGGAGAGGTAAGGTGATAAAGCTGAGAATTTTTCAGAATTGCTGAAAATTGCAAATCTTTAAATTAAAGATGAACCCTGAGTACTACTACAAAGAAAATAAATTCACTCAAGTCATAGTTTAGTGAAATCTCAGAGGAAAAAAAGAGATAGAAACTCATAGTAGTAGCCAGAGAAATGCAGATTATTAAGGACAAAAATTAGACCAACAACAGACTTGTCAACAGCAACAGTAGAGACACTGGGATGACACCTGCAAAATGCTAAGCAAAACCAGTCATCAACCTAAAATCTGTCAGCTAATTCATCACTGAACTTTGAAAGACACAGGCAAAGAAAGACTGAGAAAATGTATCCCTCACACACCCTTCGTGAAAAATGTCCTAAAGAAAGTTTTACTACCCAAAGAGATTACACCTGAAAGAAAGTAACAGATGAGTGTAGCAATGATTAGCAAATAAGCTGGTAAATGACAGTAAATTTAAGTAAGTGTTCACTCTTAAAAACACCAATAATGAGAATAATGAGGGTAGGATTTTAGATAATAATGGCATAAGGTAGATTGGTAGATTTTTAGAAGGTTTTTGTGTTGTTCAGAAGGAAAGAGATGTTGATTCACTTTACTTTGTTAATGCAAGAATACTTTTTTTTTTTTTAATTTAAGGGTGAATGCTTAAAAAATAGAGAGAGCAAGCAAAGAAAGGGGAGAACTAAAGAAAGCTGATCAGCTCCATAGGAGAACATAAGAAAGGTCAAAGCAGAAACTGCTAAGTGGGAAACAAAGAAACCACATTAAAAATTAAACAAAGTTGCCAGGGGGACTGCGGTTGGGGTGGGGTGGGAAGGGACTGGGATTTCAAAATGTAGAATAGATAAACAAGATTGTATGTGTAGCACAGGGAAATATATACAGGATCTTGTGGTGGCTCACAGCGAAAAAAAATGAGACAATGAATATATGTATGTTCACATATAACTGAAAAATTGTGCTCTACACTGGAATTTGACACAACATTGTAAAATGACTATAATTCAATAACAAAAGTTTATATATAAAAAAAGAATTAAACAAAGGACATCATCATAGGTACAGCAGAGATTTTTAAAAGTCATAAGCAAATACTATGAAAAATCATTTCAAAATGATTACTTACACTGTATTAATTTTGAAAGTATTAACAATTTTGAAAAACTACATTTGAAAACAGAAATGAAGTACAGTTCCCTGGTGGGATGGGGTAGGGGAGGGGCTGGAAGAGAGGAACCAAACTGCCAAAAATGGAATTAAGAATAGAAAATCTAAATTAGACACAGTTTTAGAGAAATTTTCTCTCAGACATGTCTCTCTCTTTTTCAATTCACAAGCTAAGTAATCTTCAAGGAACACATAATCCTTATTTTATACAAAATGTTCCAGAAAATATAAAAAGAGGAAAAATAATTCCAATTCATTTCAAGAAGCTAATATAACCTTGGTAATAAAACTGGGTAAGGACAACACAATAAAAATTGCAACTTAATAAAACATTGCAAACTAAATGCTGGATGATTAGGTGGGAATTAATCTCAGGAGTGTAAAGATGATTTAATACTAAAAATATTTATCAATATAATTTTCTTTATCAACAGATTTTTTAAAAAACCCATATGCTCATCGCAATAGATGTAGAAAGATTTTTTTTTAATTCAACAATCATTCCTAATGAGAGTTTTAGTAAATGAGGAATAGACAGGAATTTCCTTTCTCAAGTCAAGAATGTCTACCAAAAAACCTCTAGAAACTTTCATGTTTAATGATAAACCATGAGAAGCAGATTTTAAAAAGCTGGGACTAGAACAAGAATGCCTCCATTATAGCTTCTAACAACACTGTATGAGAGGTTTTAACTACTATAATAAGACAATAAGAAGAAATTAAATGTTTAAGGACTGGAAAGAAAAAATTATCTCTGTCAGCACAATCCAGTAGAACATTTTTCAATGAGAGAAAAGCTCTGTTTATGTGCTGTCCAGTACAGTAATCAATAGTCATAATGTGGCTCTTGAGCGTGTGAAATGGAACTAGGAAGACTGAGGAACTAAATTATTATTTTATTTAAGTTTAACTTCAACTTAAGTAGCCACATATGGCTAGTGGTCATCAGATTTGACAGCCTTGATCTATACAGAATATCCAAGATAATCTATAAACTTACTTGAATTAATAAGATAATTACCAAGTTTCCTGAATGCAAGATCAATATAACAAAAATCAGTATTGTTCCTAAACCCTAGTAATAACCAATCAGAAAGTATAATTTTAAAAAAGGTACTATTCACAATAGTGATAATAACCATAAGACAGCTAGAAATATATCAAACAAAAATACATATGACTGATGCCAAGTAAATTACAAAACTTTGGAAAGAAGTATAAAAAGCAAACATATGAATGAAAAACTCTTCATGGGTGAGAAGATTCAGTATTTTAAAATGTCAATTCTATCCAGGATACTATAAATTCAATGCAATTCCAGTTAAAAATCTCTACAGGGTATTTATGGAACTTGATAAATGGATCATAAAATTCATGTGGAAGAATAATAGGCTAAAAATAGCCAAGGCAATATTGAAAACAAAAACAAAAACAAAGGAAGAAACATACCAGATAACAAAAATTATTTAGAAAGCAATTATAACAAAAATATGTGGCATTTGGACAGAGAGATCAATGGAACTAAATACAATCTAGATATACAACTACATTTAAATGTGAACTAGTGCATAATAGAGATGGCATCACACTCAGTAGAGACAGGACACACCGGTCAAAAATGGTACTGGAACGATTGGCTATCCTTCCAGATAAAGAGACACTTACACCAGACGCCAACATAAATTCCAACATAAATTCTAATAATTTAAACACCTAAATATGAAAAGCAAAATATTGAATTATAATTAGAAAACACAAAATATCTTTAATGTCTGGATTTTAAATAAATATCAACATCCTTTAACCAATAAGAGAAAGCAGAAAAACAAAACAAAACCAAAATATGCAGAGGCTATGAGGAGGCAATTTCCAGAAGAGACAATCCTAAGGTTCGGTAAACATGAAAAGGTCGACTGCACTAGGAATTCGTTAAAATTGCTGGTGAATTTCCTGTATATCATATGAGCAAAAATATACGAGTTGGATAGTATCAAGGGTTGGTGAGTGTGTGAAAATGGGAACTCATGTTGCTGCTAGTAGTGTAAATTTGAAACTGCTTTGGAGAGCAATGTTACAAAGCACATAAAGGTGAAGATACACATCCTAGGGCCACCAAACCCACTTCCAAGCATGTACTCGAGAGGAACTCAGGAACACATATACCAGGAGATGTGTACAGGATGTTCACAGCAGCAGCATTGATAACTGTGACAAACTGCAAACAGCATAACAGTTCACGAGGGGAATGGATATATAAACCTGCCCAACTACATGACAATTAAAATGAATTACCTACACCTACACATCCCCAAGTAGATAAATCTCAAATTGTAGAAGGAATACAAGCTATGAAGCCATGTATGTGAGTTTGCAAAACACAGCAAACTAATGTAGCTTGTCACGGGCGGCAGTGGTAAACATTCAAAAGCATGCACAAGAGTGAAGAGAAACCAGAGAGGATGGATTCTAATCCAGCTTCACCACACATTTCCCTGTGGGTCAGGAGCTCCACCGCACTAAGCCTTAATTTCCTCATCTGTAAAATAAGAACAATCCCCATATCCCGTTAGATTTTTTTCAGGATTAAAGTGAGTGTTAACTCAGCTTTTGGCCTCATCACGTACCTGTGTTCTCTCACCTCAAGCCCCTTGACACCCTGTTGAAGGCACAGGGTAGAAGCCCATGTGGGACCTTGTATTTGGCTCTTCCACATCTCAGATTTAGAACCTTGGACATTCTTCAAGTGACAGAACACCCACGTGCGGAAGTACAGATCCATGCAAGGCAGAGTACAGGACAGAAATAATAAGTAAATAAAAGAAGCAGGTAGGGTTGGCTGTGGATGTTCTGTTTGATGTTCTGCTGTGGTAGAAAGAGCATCTGACAGAATTCTCTGAGCAAGCGACTGGGTCTCTCGTTTCCTCATCTGAAAGATGCAGGAATCAAACAATAGGGACCACTTCATTCCAAAGCCAGTATGTGAGGGCCTGAGGGTGGAGGATCCCTTCCTGGCTGCAGCAGACAAGCCATTGGAGGCCAGCAGAGGCTCCTAGTCAGTCATCTGTCAGCACACTGACAGCTCTTAGTTCCACGGGACACTGAGTCCTGGACATCCCAGGCCTGCAGTGGGGCGCGACTTTGCAAAGCCATAAGCAAGAACCAAGCAGAGAGAAAACAGAGGGCAGGGGGCTGCCGAGCCAGAAAAGCAAGAGAGAAGAGCTATGGGGCCTCTTAAGGGCCACTTCCCTGCAGGTCCTTTGCTCTGGGCCACAGATTGTTCTCATGGAGGATCCAGCAAATAGAAGTCCTGGGGGGAAACACAGTACTGTGCATGGGCAAAGTGTTCACTAAAGCCATGGAGAGATGGCTGAGTTCCTTCAGAGTCCTGGTGTTACAAGAGGTTTGAATGTCTTTGTAGGTGGTGAAGAGGTCCAAAAACTTTATGCTAATAGGTCTATAAAATTTTCTTGTCATGATCATGCCTGTTCGATATAGTAATCTTTTTAAAAAATTCTTACTTTTTATTGACGTGTAGTTGATCTACAATATTAGTTTGAGGTGTACAGCAAAGCAATTCAGTTATTCATATACATATATATATATATATATATATATATATATATATATATACACATTTTTTCAGATTCTTTTCCAATGTTCTATATAATAATCTTCTGACACTCTACTATCTAATGTATTTTAGGCTATAAAATTACTAAAGTTCTCTTTGGCTTTCACATGAAAGGAGTCAATTCTCATTAAATAATGGTTTATTAGGAATGACTAGAGTTAAGATATCAAGCCTTACTCATGCATTCATGGGCTGGGTGACCTTGGGTGAACCTCTTAGCTATGGTAAATATTTTCCCGTCTGGCAAAATGAAGTTGATCACCTTTCTGTCTGTCTGTCTGTCTCCCCCCCACCCCGCCCCAAGAAGAGTTATAAAAATAAGAGTCCAGGTGAAAAAAAACTGTATGCCTCTTAGAGGTAAAGCACAGTGGGAACCCAAGACCAGTGCATAAGGCAGGACAGCTGGGCTCCACGCTGATTCCAAGGGCAAGTGACTGCACCAGCCTCACTCCTACCTCATCGCTGTCCTGTGAGTCCCTGGGAATTCTAAATAATGTAGTGGACCAGAATGTCCTGAATGACACCCTGCAAAGCAGACTTATTTTAAGAACTGGCTAATTTTAAGAACTTTCCTATTTCACTCTAAATGCTGACCATATATTCTTTTATTTCAAAAGCTCCCTAAGATGGAACAGACCTATTCCAATATCTGAGCACACTTTGTAATAATCATTTAAAAGCCCTACAACTTCTATAGCCAGCATATCTGAGAACCCGCCCAGAACAGAGGACGTGAACTTGGTGACTCTGGCAAGGAGAGAAGTTTGGTCACGAAGTCATGGAGGAAGGCAGATCAGAAATGGGAAACACCGTGGGGTCTGAAATTTCTCTGCCCATCCCACCTCCTCCCTCCCTCTTGCACTGCCCACTCCCCTCTGACCTCCATATCCTGTGTCCCAGGGCTCTGCCCTTTCTATTTCCCTTCAGGGCACAGATAAAAGGTATTACTTTTAGCAAAAGTATCTGCATTATTTCATTCTTAGATATGCCAAAAGGTAGGTGTCTAATGTACAAGCTTGATAGAGTGAGAAAAGAATGTAAGGTCTTTCCCAATACACAAGTAGATGCTATCCACTCAAAAGTCCAGCCGGGAAGGATGCCCTTCCACCACAAGAGGAAATATGGTTGCTTGCTGGGCTGTTTGCCTCAGCGTCTTCAAGAGTATGAGCTCTGTATGAAAGAATCCCGAAATGTTTGGAAAGCAAAGAGGGTACACGGAATGCTGAGGCGTGAACACAGCTCCTGAGAGAAATGACAAGAGATCTTGAGAAGTTCAGCCCAAAAAAGGAATTATTAATTCAACACACATCGATGGGGTCCCATTTATGTAGGGACAGAGTTTGGTAGTCGATGCCAGGGAAAGGCGTGGGCACGATGCCCAGGAGGGAACAAAGCAGCTGTTTTCAAGTACTCTCAGGTAAAAGACGGGAAAGATCGAGGGGTGAGGGAGCCAGCATATAATGAGCCTCCTATGTCAGGAATTTTACAAGGAGTGTATATTCAATGTGCACTTTGAAACCCAGACACCATGGGCCCACATGCAGAGGGCTGAGAAATCTCCTGTTCTCTGCTTTCACCGCACACATGTCCCCGTGAGGTGAGCAGTCTTTTCTGCTTAGGGACACAACTGATGGTTGGTCTCATCAGATGCTCACCGATTAGACTCACATGCCCACAAGTGAATCAGAGATAACTTGGGGCTCTCGTCTATGGAAATGTTAAAGCAGAGTCTGATTTACTGTCTATCAAGGACTGGCCAGAGGAATTCCAGCAATGGGTGAGAAGTATGTGGAAAGCGTAGGCTCTAGGATTAGAAGGAATCCCAGTTTTGGCCAGTCACTTCATCTCTTTGAGCCCTCATTTCTCCAACTGTTTATGAGTGATAATAAAGCCTTCCTAATGCAGCCACTGTAAGGATTAAACAAATATATGTAAAGAAGCTAACAAATGGGCGGTACTTCATACATACTCCCTACCTCGGCAGCTCAATGCTTCTAAACCTCTTCTCTGTGATGGGGAAGACGCATTGCAAGCCTTCTCCCTGGCACTAGCAAAGGCAAAAAGGCCTGCCTATCCCTATGTCTAAAAGGCCAACTTGGAGCGAGCTCTTTAGCTTAGGATTTAATTATTGGTGTGTTTAGTCTTACTCTACAAAAAAAATTTTATGGACCTTCTCTTCCCTTAATGCTTACCTGTAGCCCTTATCAGTCATTTGCACCACAGTGAAATGAGGTTGAGACGCTTTCCTTAATTAAGAGCAGTTTTTGAGAGGAGCGGGGGAACCGGCATCAGACTCCCAGTGTCTGGGGGAAGCCAACCTCACAAATTTGAAGGACCTGTGAGTCCTGCACATCTTCTGCCAGCTTTTTAGTGCTCCCTTTGCTTCATGCCTTATCAACGTGCAAAGCTTTTTACTAGAGAAAGCAAGGCAAAATGCACATTTTCTAATAAAGCAGAAACAATTACTTTGGATAATCTTTGAGCAAAACCATGTAAACTTATTAGTTAAAAATTTGTGTTTCTGCAGAAATTTCTTGTTTACACATCCCCACAAGCCTCAACAAAATTGAAGATGAAAAATCACAATTAAAGATTTCATCAGGGTTCGCTTTAGAAAATATACGAGTAGACAGAAATCAAACCTTTCAGGAAATAATTGGCTTTAGCCAGAAAAGATACAAAGCTTAATTTTTCAACATACAGTATTTCTTTAGTTCCTGCTTTGAATAGTAATGGAAGGCACAGTATTCTTTGCATGAGTAGAATAGTGAATGGCTAAAAGCTACTTTCATTTACTCAACTTAAACAGGATGGGATTATGAAATAGGTCCTTGTTAAGAAATAAAAAGGGCTTTAATTTGGGGAGGGTTACAAAATACATAGATGTTTAGTTCACTTCCTCCTCTATATTATTGCAGAGCACTCAGAACTGTAACTGAATTGGCTTCACTTGTCTGTACCACAGGTCACCATGAAGATGAAGTGAGGCTGTGGTAATAACCACTTTCCCCTTGGGCACCAAATTGTCAACATGACTCCAGGGTTTCTGTCTCCCTGAGGGCGATTTTCCAGTAAGCAGTGACTAGAATCAGAAGAATCTTGGATGTTTCTCTCTCTTTTCCTCCCAACGCCCTTCCCCACCCCCTGCCCTGCCCCTGCCTAAGTCACATAGATGAGCAGTGAGGATGGTCAAGAGAGAATGTGAGAAATTATCCGTAACAGTTGAAAATACTTGGATGAATCAGGTAAAAAGAAGCCTTCAGAGACTAGAAAATTTACTACGCTCTCTCTTTTTACACTAGTTCTATTTTTTGAGTTCACGTTCACTTCTCAGTCTTGGCTTATTCTCCTAAATTATTACGTATTCACTCAAAGCAAAGACCTTTTTTGTTTTTTAAATTGAGGTATAATTAGAATTAACAATGATTCAATATTTGTTTATATAGTGAAAGGAACACCAGAATAAGTCTGGTTAATATCCATCACCATACACAGTTACACCTTTTTTGGTGTAATGAGAACTTTTAAGATATACTCTGTTAGCAATTTTCAAGTGTGCGTTACAATATTACTAACTATAGTCACCATGCTGCACATTACCAAAGCACTTTTAATGTACAAAGTTTATGGGCAATCTTAAGAAGGATGGAATTATTCGAACATGGAGTAGGGAATTTTTGAGCAGGTTTTTGTTGTTACTTGTTTAAAGCTGGTTAAAAGCAGTAGTTGCTTCCCATGAAGATGATTACACATTTAATTTTCTGCTCACAAATTGTTTGACTCCAGCTAAAACTTCAGGATCCAGAGAATGCTGGAATATGCAATAGGATGAAAACTTAGACCCCATGCCACTTAAGCAAACTTTCCAGTCTTTTCTTAATAGCTGTACAAATCTCTGGACAAAATCCTCGAGAGGTTCTTAGAATCCATCCTTCCTTTATCTCTGGAAGGTTTTTGTAACTGTCTAATTAAAACTCTTCAGAGATTAGCTTGAGTTAAATAGAAAAAAAATGATATAAAACTGGACCTTTGCACAGTACACTATTTCTACCTAATAAATTAGTACAATTTCTAATTTAGTAAAGATCAAGTGATCTGACAACACAATCTTTGCCAAGCAATTGTGATAATAAGCTGTTTCTCGGCATCCATGTTTCTGGACTGTCAGTACTTCAAGTGACTGAACCACCTCAGTGTCTGTGGGAAACAAGCAGGAGATCAATCAACGAACCAACGAGAGAAATTTCTAACCGCTGAATTCACTCATACAGTCATCTTATAGCCTGAGTAAACTCTGAAATGAAGAAAATGCTTCATGCCCCCTCTTCCACTCCCATCCACTTTTGTAGATAAATGGAGTACATGGAAACCTAAAGTTTTGGCCACTGAGTAGCCAAACAATCTGGAAGGAACTTGCTGTTTCCTGGAAGAGATGAGTCCAATGATGAACTTAAAGAAAAGGAACGAAGACAAAACCCTTTACCACCAACAAGGTTACAAACGAGGCATTGTTGGGTCAGAATTCAGGAAATCAGAAAATACTTACAATCATTATAAATGTGCCCAAGAACTCGGAGAGCATTTCTTTTGCTAAGCTGCTCTTCAAAACCAGTCTCTGCTTCCAGCTTTTCTTCCTTTGTCTTGTCTCAGACTGCATCCTGGGGCTTCTCCAAGGACCGCTCTTTTCACCAATACCTGCTTCTTCTGGTTCCTACTTCACTGACACATGAAATGGAAGTTTTGACAGCTGCTCGCAGATTCCTGGAGATGCCTAGCGAGATTCTCTGGCCGTTCAAATCCTGCCCCAATTAGAGCCTGCGGCTTAATCCTCTTTTGGTGAAATTGTCATTCCCTGTTCACTGCTGTTTATTTGAAACGGTGAGCTAGAACCTGAAATCCCAAAAACAATCCTTTTTGTGCCCGATGGATTAATCATTACCTTTATTCTCAAGGTATTTTTTCCCTCTGTTGAGTTTTTTTTTTTTCAAGAGATGAGAAAAGAGATGTGTTGGTTGTGTTGCCAAACCACAGCGATGGGCTCCAGGCCAGAAGAGATTTACATGTTGCACAATTGCAAGCTTCTGATTTTTTTTTCCCCTGTTCGGAAGTGGGTGGTTGTGGTGTTGCTTGGAATTGTCAAATCAGGTATATATGTATATATCCAGTGTAAGCTCTCTTCTGAAGATTTCTTGCAAATTGGAGAACATGAAGAAAATATAGAAATGTTGTTCTGCAAGATTAGTCACTCTTGTTTTCTTCCGATAACATTTCAGTAATTTAATGACACCTCCCTGAGGGTGTTAAGAATCACTGCATTTGCTCTAGAGATGAAATTAACTCACGGAGAGACCACCGCAAGTTTCACATGCAAGTCTGTAGGACAGGATGGGATCTCCTCCTCAGTTACTGTAGCCATACTTCATCTACTAAGGATAGTTTGGGATCCAGAACCAGAAGGATCGATAAGCTAACTTAAGAAGCACTGCAGTTTGAAAACCAGGTTACTCTCCTTCATTTATCATGAAATATTTAAGCAAAATGAATTGCAAATAAACAATAACAGCTTGAAAGTCTACACTGCTTGGAGATCGCTGAACCAGAAAGAGATTAATCTGAGTACATGCCACCCCAATTAAACAAGAAAGGGGGTAAATATACCTGAACAAGGCTTCTAGGTTATATCTTTTAAGTTTGATGAATTAACATCCTTGCAGGCAACAAACCGTGTCCAGGACTAGCTTCTGGTCATGTCAGATATTCAAGCCTTCAATTGTTTTTTGAAACTAGTTTTGTTGGAAGAAATAGAATCCAGCAGTTGCTTCTGAATACCAAGGCAGTCCCATGGAATTAGCGCTCACACTGTGTGCTTCCTCCCAGCCCTCCCACAGAAAAGCTGTCTCTCTTTCAGGCCCTGCCTTATCTTTGCAGGAGGCCCACAGTCAGTCCCAGCTGAGGAGGCAGGCTGGAAGAGAAGGAGGGGTCTGGAGAAGAGTTCAAGGGCAGAAGACACACCTAATCTGTGGGTGAAACCCAGAGTTTAGGCCTAAAGAGATTATAACTTGCCTGAGGACACGTCATTGCAGAGCCAAGATAAGAATGCAGCATTCTGACTCTAACTCCTGGTTAAGACCTCGTGGATACCACTGTCTAGGAGAGTCATTTAGGACCACACTATCCCCAAGTCCCAGTGGATGGACCAGAGGAACAGGACTTCATTGTTGTGACTACACCTAATGCCACACAAGTGTGTTCTTTGGTCTCTCTGTTCACTCACCTTACAAGTATTTATGGCATACTCATTATGTGCCAAGCACTGCACTTAGCAAATCACCTGGGGCTCTTGCCCCTTACAGAGCTTAGAGTCTCGTGAGGGAGACAGACACGAGTGAAATAATCATGCACACAGAAATATGGAATCACAGCAGAGATGTATGCTATGAAGATGGAGGACATATTTTTATGAGTAAATATAAGAGGGGGATTTCATCTTGCCACAGATCTCTGGTGGCTTCTCCTGGGAGGTCATGTCTGAGCTGAGATCAGAAGGAAGTGTAGAGGTTAACTACTTGAGGTGAAGAAGGTCTTGGGGCGGAGGGTGGGGATGGAACAGTATGGTGCCTATCCATGGACGAAAGAAACCCGCTGTGACTGGCTTCCAGAGACAGCACAGGAGCACAGTGCAAAATGAAGCTGGAGCCATGGGCAGAAGCCAGACTATACTGAGCTTTGTAAATCATGTTTAGGGTTAAGAGTAATAATAGGTCACTAAAGTGTTTTAACTTTAACAGGGCATCACCAGGTTTGAGTTTTGAATAGATCGTCCTAGCTGTGAGGTGGAGAGGGGACTGGAGGGGCCTAAAGTGAGCATAAGTAGACTCATTGTTGGGGGGGTGGGGTGCGTAATACAGAATTCCAGGACTAGGTTGTGGCTTTGACAATGGAGAGAAATGGAAAGATTCAAGAGTTCTTTGTATCTTAAAATTGGAAGGACTTGCTGGATTGGCTATGAAGGATAAGGAAAAGAAATTCACGTCTGATGGCTACAGCCATTGGGGAAGGAGGTGCTAAACCCCAGGAGAGGACCAGGACCACCAGGGAAGGTCATGAATCCTACTTGTGCAGGCTCAGGGGCTCTCTGGTGCCTCTGAGAGACTGTGTCAAGTAGGAAACGATATGGGTCTGTATTAGGGGGAAGGTCTGTGTGGTGATAGCAGAAGCCGCAAATAAAGATGAGGTTACCTAAAATTACATTAAATTGGAATTTTTTAAAAAGATGAGGTTATCTAAAAGAAAATTTGAAGAAAGCAGAGGCTGAGCTTGTGATACTGATCATTTCAGGCCTAGGTGGAGAAGAACAAAATCTTTATAATTTTTTCACTCTGCCTTCAGAGGACAGTTACACTTTTCACCTCCTTCACCGTGAGTTCATTGTCAAACTAACTTGCTCACGCTCCCCTGTGCAAAGCACCCTCACACCAAAGTTCCTATCAGAAATATAGAGCTGCTTAGTTTTCTTCATTTATTCATCCAGAAAAAAATCTTTTATTGAGTATTTACTGTATGTCAGGCACAGCATTAAGCGGTGGAGACTCAAAAATAAGGAAGATAGATCTCTACTTCTAAGGAATTATGACCTCCAAGTGAAGACATCGTATAGTAAATAGAAGCATGTGCAAAGTATCAAACCAAAATTCCAGCTATCACCACATGGACATCCTAGAGGTCACTGTGCATTGCAAACATACTGATTCATCCTGCCACCAACAGTTCTAAAATTGTGCTTACCTAGATACAGTGCCATGCTGAATCTCTGGAGCTAACCCACCCAGCTCTTTCATTTCTCCCTGACTCTGTCCCTCCCTGACCTCAACATTCTCTTTTCTATCTGCTTTTGCCTTGAGTAACCATTTTTTCCTCCATCATGGGGTTTAACAAGTCTGATGTTCGTAAGGATAACTATCTCGCATTCTGACCTCACTTCCCCAACCACTTCTACTTCAGCCAACTTTATCCCTGTTCTAGTTCAGAAATCCTTTTGATGGCCACTGTTGGGACTCTGTCACCATCTCCTTTCTCAAAATCTTTCATGCCAAGACACATCTCACTGACTAAAACTTCCAGTTCTCACATTTTATCCACTGTCTGATTTCACAGATCTGCTTCAAATCCTCCTTATAAATTCCAGCCCCTCAACTCCTCCCTCTCCACCCAGTTCTTACCTCACCATCACCCAGGTTAATGATGCACCTACCAGCATGTCTGGTTCCACTGACCCATTGACTTTTTTCTACACCTACAATGCCAAGGTCCAACTCCAAGTATATCCAGTCATCGATTTTTCTCAAATGCTCTCTTCCCACACTGTTGAATACTGCTGGAAAAAAATTATATAAATGCATTGATTGACCCTAAACATAATTGTAATCTAGCATCAGCAATGGCCCCATATCCTTAGTTAACCTTTCATTTCAAAGGTTCCAGACTTCAGGGTGCATTCGGATCGCCTAACTTCACAGACTATGATTTGGTAGATCAGGGATGGAGCTCAGGAATCTTGCAAGTATACCTGATAATTCAGATGCCATACACGATTTCATCTGTGCATTAGCAATATACCTCTTCATGCCCGTCCAGTTCCCTGTCCCAAACCTCCTGCTTAGCTGATGATCTTTTCTTCCAATCCACTGGGAAAATAAATGCATTTGTTGGCTGTAATACCTTTTTTATTTTCTAAAACTGGGACTACATTATACATACTAATGTGTTTTCTCTTAAAATATTCTGTTCATCTTTTATGCCAATGTGTAACTCATCTTTTTAATGACTGTGTAATATTCAATTATAAAAATGTGCTATAATTTAAACAACTTCCTTTTGATAGATAGTTGGTTTTTGCCAATTTCCCTCTATTAAATGGACACCCTTAGTATATACTTGTCTACCTCTTCGCACAACTGCCTAAAAGTTGAATTACTGGTTGAAGAATATGCACTTTATAAAAAGTGTTTTAAATGTACCTATTTCTCCCATTCCCTTTCATATTGGTTAATGTAAAGCCTTTCAAAATCTCTTCCCACTGTAACAGTTAAAAGGTAATATTGTTTTTGTATGCATTTCTTTGACTAATGGTGGGGTTGAGCATCTTTCATGTGTGAGCTATTTGTATTTATTCTTTTATACATTTTTAACTTATGTCCTCTACCCATTTTTCATCAGTTTTGTTTTTTATTTATTAGTTTTTCGTCACTCCTTACAGCATAAGAATTTAAATCTTTTATCTGTTATCTGTGGCAAATCATTTTCGAGCTGATCATGTATCTTTAACTTACAATGATGTTGTGTGACTGCCATACAGAAGTTCAGAAAAATCTATATACTCGGGTCTATAAACATTTTTCTGTATGGTTACCAAATTTGGTATTCCTACTAAAAGAAGACCTGCTCTATCTCCAAGTTACAAAAATATTAAACTTTGTCATATATATATATATATATATATATATACACACACACACATATATTTCAGTATTTTTGTGATTTTACTCTTTACACTTAAATTTTTAACTTTTTAAGAATATATTATGATGTATATTGTAAGGGAGCACTCTAATTTATTCACCAAATATTTTGACAAGTTTTTCAACATTATTTGGTTTGAAATTTCATCTCTCTTGTATAAAACATTCCCAGAAGTAAAGTTATGATTTTAGTTATTACTCTAGTCCTGCTATACTTTTTGATGTCCTGGTTGAGTAGCTAGATCCTCATTCTTTTTTTTGTTTGTTTTTTGGGTTTTTTTGTTTTATCTATCAGTAATTTATTCCTTTTCATTGACGAGTAGTATTTCTATACAGCATTTTGATTATCCATTCACCTGTTGATGAACATTTGGGTTATTTCTAGTTTTGGTTGTTATAAATAAAGCTGTGTAAACAGTTGTGTAGAAGTCTTTTTAAGGGCAAATGCTTTTATTTCTCTCGGGTAAATACCAAGGAGTGAACTGGCTGATTCATATGGTATGAGTGTATTTAACCTCTTAGAAACAGACAAACTACATACCTAAGAGATTGTTCCATTTTACATTTCTACTGAGAGTATGAATGTTTAGTCTTCTCCACATCCTACACAATGCTGGGTGTTGTCATTCTAAGCGAAGTAAGCCAGAAAGAGAAAGAAAAATACCATATGAGATCACTCATATGTGGAATCTAAAAAACAAACAAACAAAAACAAAGAGTAAATACAGGACAGAAATAGACTCATAGACAGAGAGTACAGACTTGTGGTTGCCAGAGGGGAGGAGGGTGGGAAGGGATAGGCTGGGATTTCAAAATTGTAGAATAGATAAACAAGATTATACTGTATAGCACAGGGAAATATACACAAAATGTTATGGTAGCTCAGAGAAAAAAATGTGACAATGAGTGTGTATATGTCCATGTATGACTGAAAAATTGTGCTGAACACTGGAATTTGACACAACATTGTAAAATGATTATAAATCAATAAAAAATGTTAAAAAAAAAAAAAACCACAGTGAGCTACCACTGTACACCTAGTAGAATTACTAAAATTAAAAAGATTGGCTACATCCTCATTCTTATTCTCAAATATTTTTATTAGCTAGGGGAATTTTTCAATCATTTTTAAAGTTTCATATCCTCCCAACTATAATTAATGAAAAAGCATTAACTTTGTGGATAAAGTTGTAATATTGAATTTTCCCTTCGAAAATAGAATTCCCATCTCTTCATTAATTCAAGTCTTTTTAATGTTCTCAAGTAAAGTTACATTGTTTCCTTCACTGGGTCTTGCGAATTCTTAAGTTTATAGGCAGTTGATACCTAGTTGCCTTTATTTTTGGAGTTGGGATGAGATCTCCTTTTTTATTCTATTTTCTACTGACCATTACAAGCAATTTCTGCATGTGTATCTTCTATCTGTCCAACCTAATGAACTTTCTTATAGTTTCAAATACATTTCTAGTTGACATTGCAGTGAACATTGTTAGTTGCCTATTTGGCATCGATTAAACTTTCTTTCTAACAGGACCAGATTTTCATTTGGGTATCTATCTTCTTTTCTATGCAGCTGTGAGCTTTGGGTGAGACACTGATTAAGGGTAAACACAGGTTTGAAGTTTAAGGGTAAAACAAATTAGCCTAAGCCTATCAGAATCATTTTCCAACCTTGAAACCATGCCTGGTTCAGGAATAATAATGTGGTTTAATTTGGGTTAGTGAAATTTGAGAAGAAACTTTTGGGGCTTTGGAAAGGAATTCCACAATTCTCTGAAAGCTGTAAGAACCAAGTTCTCTGTCATACCCGGACATGAACAAGGAAGCTTATAGCCCCAACTGTTATAAACACCCATCTTGTAACCTTGGGAAGAACTAGTCTTCTAATTAAGCTGACACAGAGATGAGGATATGAAGGCAGAATATACCTGAGTCCTTGATCACATCACTGAACCATCTTGCAGTTATGTAAACCAGTCATGTTTAATATCTTTAAAGCCAGTTTGAGATTTATGTTAATTTTACTATTAAAGAGCCCTAAATTGTTTGGTTATCTTAAATTTTTTTAGATAGCATATAATATGAACTATAAATAATCATCATTTACTCTCTTTTTAACACTTCTGTTTATTTCATTTTCTTGATTTATTATATAGGCAGAAATTATTACAAAAATACTTAATTATAATAATGAAAACCAGCATCCTTGTATTTTTCCTGAGTTTAAAGACAATGCCTTTAGTGAGCCACTCATTAAGTTTCCTGTTTATCAGGCTAAGACTTTTCTAAAAATTTAAGCAATGTTATTTTAAAAACAGGACTGTGTGTTGGAGTTCATCAGATGTCTTTTGAATATTTAATGACGATATTGCATTTCAAAAAATTCTTCTGTTACTTTTTATGTCATTAGTTAATTATATTATATTTTAAATGTTCTGCGGTTGAACTAGTCTTGTGTTCTTGAAAAGACAACTATTTCTTCATGATACACATATACATATACTGCTAGACTGAATTTTCCAATATTTAGGTTTTGATTTTTTTTGGCTTGGATACTCACAAGTAAAATTATAGGTAGCTGATTTGTGTTTTATTTGCCAGACCTTGATATCGGACTAATACTATTCATGAACAAAAAAACTGGAAAGTTTTCCATATTTCTCTATCTTATGGAACAGTTTAAAAAACCAAGATTGTGTTTCTTAAAAACTGATGGGTTCCATTTATATAGAAATATAAGCCAAGCTCTCCTTTGGTTAGTGGATCTTTGAGAAGGTTTTAATATCTACTGTAGTTATTGTTGCTTATATATCTTAAGTAAATTTTGGTCAGTTATGCTTTTCTAGAAGTTCTTTTATTTATTGTAGATTTTTTAAATTGGCAATACTGATGTAGCATACAGTTTTAAAGCATCTCTTTTCACTTCAAACATTATTTATTTATATTTTCCTCTCTTTTCTCCTTGGTCTGTTACCAGAGGTAAATCTCTTTCATTGTTATTTTTGAAGAACCAAGCCTTGGTTTTGTCATTTACAATTTTGTTTCATTGAAAATCAACTAGTGTCTTATTTTTCCTAATATAGTTCCCCGAACTTAGTTTATCTTTTTGTTCTTTCTTTTATTCTTGGGTTTACTGATTAATTAATTAATTTAAATTATTCCTGAAAGAAGTAATTAAGGATGTAAATTTTCTCTGAGAAATGCTTTATTTGGATCAACATATTTTGGTATATTGGGTTTAATTATTGTTAATTCTTAGAAAATCTGTCATTTCTGTTTGATTTCCCTTAGATCAAATACATATGTTTCAGTGTGATTTTCTTAACGTAGTATCCAAGGAAGTTTCATTATTAGTATCTAGCTTTATTTATTGTAGAATATTCAGAGAATGTGTTCTATAAGATTTCAAATTTGTAGGATGTATTGTAAATGTCTTTGTGGCCTAATACTTAATCAGAGTTTTTAATATTATGCAAACTTTTGAAAAAAGTTTTCTTTGCATTGCACAAACATATATTCATATAATCAAAATAAATGCTTATTTAAGAGTGTTACTTCATTTATTTAATTATATTAGTTTTCTGTTGTTGCATTACAAATTACTACAAACCTAGCATCTTAATACAACACAAATTTATTCTCTCACATATTCCATGGGCCAAGACGACATAGATGGTTCCTCTGCTCAAATCTCACAAGGCTAAATGAAATCAGGATGTTGGGAAAGAGCCACTTCTAGGCACCTAAGGTTGTTGACAGAATTCTTTTCCTTTTGTTTGAAAGAATGCTTGCATTGTGTTGCAAGCCTTTATTTGGGAACTACTCTCAGCCCTTAGAGGTTGCCTTAGGGTCCTTGCCATATGATCCTCTCCAGAGGCCCTCTCAAACTTCTAAATTTCTCAGTTTGGGAAGGGTCCAGTCCATTTTAAGGGTTAATTAAATCAAACACACCAAGGATAACCTCCCTTTTACTTAGCTCAGAATCAGCTGATTAGGGATCTAATTATAGTTGCAAAATACTTTCAACCACGTAATATAATCACAGGAGTGATAGCCTGTCATATTCACAAGCCTGGCCCATGCTCAAGGGGTGTGGGTTATAGAGAGGGTATACGCGTGGGGGTGGAGAACTTGGGGACCAACTTAGGATTCTGTCTAACACACTTAACCTATCAAACTCTGAGAAAAGTATGTTCAAATCTTCTGTTATGATAATGATTTTATGAAATTCTTGTATTATTGGAAGGTTTTGCTTAACTTATGTTTATATTATGCTGTATTGTCTGTGGAGTGTCTTTGCACTGTGTTAACATGGCTAAGCTGAACACATCTCCCAGAATTCCCTTTCTGCATATTTCTGCTTAGGGTGGAGCCTCCAGAGAAATTCTTGCACAGGACATGGAGGACAGAATTAAAGGAGTAGTCATTTTGTAGCTCAAACATGTTGCAGCTTGTCTGTTGGCTCACCTTGTTGGTGGGAGGCAGCTGCCAGATTGCACTCACTCCACCTTTCCCTGGATCCTCCTTTGGCTTCACCGACTCCTGCACTAGGGGTGTTTGTGTGTGTGTGTGCGTGTGCGTGTGCGTGTGTGTGTGTGTGTGTGTGTGCATTCAACTCCATAATGAAGTGTCCGAGCTTCAAACCACAATGAAGTGTCCCAGGACGTCCAAACCATTGAGGTCAGGGGCAACCAGAGCTGATAGGTTTTAGCAGGTGTCAGTCTGTCCTGGTAGACTCCTGTAGTTTCCAGCTTCTTCTTGAACTCCCTCACTTTTCATCTGTCTTGCCTTCCTGACTGCCTGCCCTGTGGACCTCACATATGCTCTGCTTTGTTAGTAATTGAACAAATGCAAATTAAAACCCCAATGAGATAACAATTCATACCAGATTGGCAAAAACAAAAAATATTTACAGTATCCGGGGAAGGCCAGGATTTAGAACCACTGCAGCACCAGTGTATTCCTGCTGGCAGTGTGATACAACCCATTATGAAACCACACCCAGTTTGATATTATCTAATACATTTGAACGTGTGAGTACCCAATGACGGAGCAATTGCACACCTAGAAATACACCCTGGGAAAACGACTGCATAAGTGTACCTGGAGAAATGTACAGGAAGACTCCTAGCAGCACTATTTCTAATAGTGAAATAACGAAACAACCCAGATGCTAATCAGTAGTTAAATGGATAAATGGACTGAGTAAATTTTTACAATGGGCTATCATAAAGCAGTTGAAATTAATGAAATACAGTTACAAGAAAATGACATAAGTTAATCTGAGAAATATCATGTTGACCCAAAAATGCATGTGGCAGAATAATTTGTGAAGAATGATTCATTTTACATTAAGGAAAAAACCTACAGAATTGTTCAACATATTTTTAGGGACCAAGTGTAGGTCGTAAATCTATGAAGAAATGCAAAGGGATGGCAAACATAAAGCTCAGGATAGAAGTTATGTCCCGGGGGGGGTGGGAGAAGGAAGGGATTTGAGAGACCAGGCAGGGGACAGGAAAGTAATGGTCCTGTTGCTCGTCATAAACTGGGAGGTGGGGTCACAGGTGTTCATTGTGTCATAAATTTTTATTGCACTTGTTTTATTAGGAGACAAAGTAAAACAATGTTGAAAATTAACAGAAAAACTGAGCTCCTTGCCTCCCTCTGCTCACTGACTCGCCCTGTACATCTTTGAGAGAGAAATCTATTTAAAGCATGATTTAGTTGTCCTAAAACTCAGTGATTCCTCATTCTCTACAGGGTGACATTCAATCCCTAGACTGATATTCAAGGCCTTCCACAAACCTGGCTCTTCCAGACCTTCCCAAAAATGTGTGTCAATGTCCCCCCAGAAGAAAATACTCCATTTCTTCTGGAAGGACCCATATAGGTTCCACAAGATGCCTTGCTCATTTCTCCCTTGTGCTGTATCTGTTCACCTCAAACGCCCTTCCTCCACCTCTATTCCCATCCAAACCCTACTTACATCATATTCCAAAGGCCATGCCCACTTTGTAACTCATTTATGATTACTTGTCTCTCAATTCCATTGAACAGTGAAATCTCTCAGTTGAATACCCATCCTATTCATGGTGTGACTTACTTAACCATCAATTACGTACAGCTTCTTATCTCTTCCTGTCTGCGTGTGCTCTATATGTAGGCATACATGTTTTTTTTTTTCACTCCAAATAGACGATGAACTCTTCAAAAATAAGAACTATGCCTTGTATTTCTTGGTATGGCTTAAAGTGCTTAGCACAGTAAACATTTGTCATAAAGAAGCTTTCTCAAAATTTTTTCATGGTATGAGATGCTCTGAAAATCTCAAACTAAAATCAAACTTGGAAACAGTTTTCAAAATTAATTCTAATGTTAATGTACTGGAGTGTGTCTAGCTTATAGTATGTGCTATGAAATTCAAATTTCCCACTGGCTCTTCTTCTTCAGAAATACCCTCCTTTACGTGACATTCTGATGTAGCCATTGTCACTCAGTTACCATGGTTATAAGGACATTTTTCACATGATCCAAGAAACAAACTTTCAAATGTTCAGATTAGTCAAAATTTACCAGTAACATGCACGACAGACCCTCCATCCTATCCCTCCCTCTGTGTCCTGAGACTCGACCCATATATGACCCTGATAAAGGGGCTTCAGGAGTGAGGGAAGGAATGGTGTGTCTTGGCAGTTAAGGAGAGGTGAATGGATAAGGCTTTCGGAAAGAATAAGAGAGCGCGTACAGAGCCACTTCAAAGTGGTCCTGTCAAATATTCTGCCTTGGAAATATCACCTTCTTTTAATGTACCTCATTTTCATGAATTAAGGAAATCTATAAATCTTTATCAAGCACACAAATCATCTCACAATAAAATTATCATCATAGAATTACAATTTTTGGAGTGAATATGAAAGTAAATATGGACAATCAGTATGGGCAGAAAGCTGGGGTTTTTTTTTTTATAGCTTTTCACAGCTTATGAAGCATTTGCATAAATTATCTATTTTTACCTCAAAACAATTACGTAAAGTAAAAGGGGCAGATATAAATTGCAATTTCTTGTTTCTTCCTTGTCTCTTGTACTACACAGTGAATGTTTAGAGGATTAGAAACTACGCTGACTGTTAGATACCCAGTAGTTGGTGTGCCCATGGCACATAATCTTTGAATAAACATGTTGAGTTAGGGAGTGAAGAGAACATTGATTTTATTTTTCCTTTCTTTTATGTTTAATTTCAATATGTATGTTCTTTTTTTTATTGAAGTATAGTTGATTTATAATGTTTCAGGTGTACAGCAAAGTGATTCCGTTTTATACATATGTACATGCACATATATATTTTTTCCTTTCCACTATAGGCTATTGCAAGATATTTAATATAGTTTCCTGTGCTATATAGTAGGTCCTTGTTTTTTTTTTTTTATCTATTTTATACATAATAATGTGTATCTGTTAATCCCAAACTCCCAATTACCCCTCCCTCCCCCTTTTCTCTTTGGTAACCATTAGTTTGTTTTCTATGTCTGAGTCTTTTTTCTGTTTTGTAAATAAGTTTATTTGTATCATTTTTTTAGCTTCCGCATACAAGTGATCATATGATAGTTGTCTTTCTCTGTCTGACTTACTCAGCTTTGTATTATAATCTCTGGGTCCATCCATGTTGCTGCAAATGGCATTATTTCATTCTGAGTATGGCTAAGTAATACTATATATATATAATATATATATGTGTGTATATATACATACCACATCTTTATCCATTCATCTGTCAATGAACATTAGGATCCCTCACTTTCATTTGAGAAAGCTGAAGCCCAAGACAAAGCAGCGACCTGTCCAAAACCCTGCAGTTAGTGGGAGGGTGAGGATTCAAATCTGAACCTTTGGACTCTGGACCCTGTGTACCACCTACCATAGCTCAGACACAGTGGAGAAATCCCATTTTGTCACAAATAAAAGGAGACTTTGCCTCATGGATAGATTTTTATTCAGCCTTTCCTGATTTCTTTATGAGTATGCTACTTCGTAGAGTGAATACACTACAACTGGGAAAAGATTCCTTTGGTGGAGTTTCAGCTCTCTGTGAGGAAGGCTGAGTGGAGGGCTTGGTCCCTGGACAAACTCCGCAGCCTCAGCCATTGCACCTCCAAATTACACAGAGCTGATCATACCAGCCAGGGGTGATCTTGTACAAACCTGTCTCCAGAACTGCAAAAAAACAAAAGCCTGTGCCCTGCTGATAGTACATTAGCAACAGCAACTGTGTATGGGGCAGCTAGTATTTAACTGTAAATTTAATATTTCAAGAGCCTAAATTGTCCATCTGGTTGGGGATCAGGATGAGGGGTCACAAGTCCCCCAAGGATGTCCATTCCCCTGAAAGCTCATGCATTCCCCTACCAGGAAGATACTGGACACATCATCCCGAGAAGGACATTGAGGGCCCTCCCAAACCTCTCAGCAGTTGGAATAGGAGTTGACTGCCTGCTTTTTGAGCTCTTCCAGGGAAGAACCCCAAAGACCTACGAGTTCTGTACAGCAGTCCAGCGTGCCTTTCATACAATCCCAAGAATCTGGGAATTACCTCTTGTTCTCTTGGTTGGTTATAGTGCCAGGCATGTCTATAAAAGTGCTAGATCAGAAGGCTTTCCTTCTGGAAGTTACTCTTCAAGTTACAATTCCAATTGCTCCACTGAGCACAGAGGACACCCAAAAAATCTGTTTTTAAAACTCTTTCCAAGGTAGCCGTCTTCTCCTAACTACACAATGAGGAGAGTCAACAGTGGTCACTGATCCACTTCTCAGTAAAGGGATTAAGTCAAGGGTGATCCTTACCTTTTCCTTAGAGAAGGCATGGCATCCTAACCTAAAGAACACCCTGGGACTCTCTATAGACTTCTAGGAGACTCCTGTGAGAAACATGCACACATGCAAGGTACATTTCCTTCACCTCCTGAATCCACCAAGAGTTCTATTATTATTACAATTTTTAAAAATTTAACTTGCTAACTGGTGAAAAATACATCACAGGGAATCCAGAAATTTTAAAACAAAATCATATAGTTTCAAATAGACCATTGTCTAGAAATTCACTGCAGAATATACCAATGGGAACAAAAGTTTTGTCCTTAGTGGTGAGTTCACAGTGTGTTTTGAAATGCCATATTTTTCAATGGAAGTATGCTCTCAAAACACCTCTAAACATCTTCTGGTTTAATACAAAGAATTTGGAGTCTATGATAGTGGCTACTCATATAGATCTTTTGCAGATTAATCTCTAAAAAAATTGATCAAATCTCCAAATAGCTGAGGTGCTTTAACAACTGAATTGATAAGGGTAACCAATCAATTAATGATCATGTAAGCAGAAGAGAAAGAATTTGAAGTCAACTCCCTTTGATCTGAATTGAATGTAGTTATGGCTAATGTGTGCTTGCTGGGAGGATTTTTAATTCCAAGACTGTCATGTCCTCTATGATTTCAGTTCATTGACCTTCTGGGTACAAAGATAAAGAACATCTGTTTATTCAAATATTTGCTCAGAGAGAATTTGATAAGTGAATGTGTGTTGACCAAATGAAGCAAGGTCACTTTAGTTTTTGGTTTTTTTCTATGATATCAAAGGGTTTGACTGATGAAATTTGGTGTGCTACTAAAGGACATGAGGGTAAACTTTAAAATTGATTTGAAACAAAATGGCAGTCAATTACATGTATCAAATGAGAATTTAATCTGTAATTTTAGAATACGTATTAAATTTGGCACATGGGAAAAGGTAAAGTGATATCTTGAAAGTGTTTAATCTACCATCTGAAAACTTACTGAGCATGTTGCCCGTATTGTCTCTAGTATAATATGTTGTTCTTATCCACATCGATTCAGTTCAACAAACGCTTTCTGAGTATGCAAGTGCTTTTGAGTAGACTGTGCTAGGTCCCAGGCATGTGAAGATGAATGAAAAGCAGCCTAGGCCTTCATGATGATCTCAGTCCAATTAGGAAACCACACAGATAGTTGGTAAATTTGGTAAATGTATGAATGGTTGAACTCAGTGAACTCTTAGTGTATGGAAATTTCAGAACTTTTTGCTGCTAAAAGGATGTCAAAGAGAGAGGCTGACTAACTGTCTTATGAAAGGAGATTGTCGTTTGAATGGAATCAATTGAGACCCAGGATGTTGTCTTCAGCTTTACACATCTAAAACTTAATTTCATTGCGTCACTCAGATGTGACTCAGCCCTGGAAGGCTGACTCAAGTTATTGAATTCACTAGATGCTCACTAATAAATGAGAAGCCTGTTTGTTAATTTACAATGTGAAAAATAACCGTCCTACTCCTCTTGGCTGATAAACACACACCTCTTCAGTAATAAAATCTTCACAGAAGCCAAATCTTGAAAGCTTGGAAAACATGGATCAGAACAGAAGGAAGTGGCTGCCTCCACAACTGCTCCTTCCACCCCTAGGCTGGTGCCCAAGGAAGGATTTGCTTCTCATTTCACACTCAAGAATCCTCTCTCTGGGCTCCAGATTCTACTGATCCTCATCTTGTTGGCTCCTTTCCATACTCCTTTGTCCTCAACCTTTTCAGTTTTGACCTTTCAGTCCATCTGCTTTGGGACCGGTGTTTCCTTAGATGGTCCCTGATTCTCAGCCTGATTTTCGCTTCTGGCTTCTGTCCTTCAGCTAAGTCTTGGCACTGACCATGCTCATTCCCACATCTAGTCCAGCAGCTGGAATCCTTCTCCAACCAAAAGCCTCACAACCCCATCCCCATCACTTTGTCTTGGAGGGGATTCAGAAGGTAACCTGATTGATGATGTACCTATTTCTACTACAGAGATCTGTCCCTGGGAGGAACGAGACCATTGTGTCCATCAATCATGACTCCATCAGTAGTGCTGGAGACCATTCGTTCTCTTGAGAGAGAGTTCAGTGTGGGGTTGAACTCGCAGGCCCTGGAGTCAGAGAGCTTGGGTTTCTATTTTTTCTTCACCACTTAATAGCTGTGGAGCCTTGGGCAAGTTATTAACTGCTTTGCACCTCAGTTTCCTCACTTGCAGAAAGGGCATTATAATAGCTCATACTTCAGACCACTGTTCTGAGGTATAGGTGAATTATTTTATACAACACCATCCATATGGCACATGGTAGGCACACAATACTTGTCACTGCTCTTGGTCTGTACTTTTTCTCGATTCCAAGCATCAACTTTCTTTTCTGAGAGCACAATGACCTCAGATGTTACACAATGCAAATGAGTGGGTTATGGTTTCAGAGTAACACCTTCTTAATTTGATGCAGGAACAGATTAGATTAAATAGCATAGTCATACTTGCATATATATCTTCTTCAGCTTACACAACTTAGCAGCTGCCTGATCCCAGTGACAACAGCCACCACTTACCCAGCACTTTTTAACGTGTCAGGCAGCGCGGGTACGAATATTACCACATGTAACACTGGCAACATGCTTCTAAAGGAATGTATTCTTTGCAGTTCTAAAGATGTGGAACTGGGCTTCCTGGTATGAGGACATTTCCCTGGAATGGACAGCAATGAGAGAGCTCTGATTTGAACCGAGGGCTTCTCGGTTCCAGTACCCATGCTTTTCTCCACAGTGCTTTATTGACTCCCTCAGAAAATTCAGCCTTGCCCTTTCCTTAAGTTGTCTGAATATTGTAGGGGCATCTTCTTATAGATTCCCAAAATAAGGACATGGACCTACTGTCCGTAATCAGTTCGAACCAGATGCCGGGAATTTCTTGGGACAGCCCTGCTTGTACCCTTTGGCACTAGCTGTCCTGCATTTGCTTTATTAGTTTTCCTCCTGTTGTTGCCATCACTGTTATTATTTTGGTGCCCGTGCAGGATTCCTTACTCCTAACAGGAACCAATTAACTGAACCTTTCTGTCCGAATACCCTCTGACTGAAGACCGAATTACTAATCCTAGAGTTAATAAATTCTAGACCTAGGGTTCCTAAATTCCCCTCTTTTTAGGGGCAGGATTGGTCCTAGTCTAGACCCTTTGGTATGAGTCAGTCCATCATATTGATTAGAGGACTTGGTGCCCACAGGTCAAGGGCACCGTCCTCACAGCCACCTCTGGCTTCCACCTCCCTCTTCCAGCTCTAGTCAATACCGGCTGAGGTAACAGTCCACAAAGACTCTGTCATTGGCTGCTCCCCAGCTCAAGTCTGGCTTCTGGGTTTTCTGCAAACGCAAGTGTTCCCCTTGAAGATCCCGAGTCCTGAGATGAACTGGGAACTTTGATTCTGGCCCTGGCAGGCTCTATTTCATGGGCTTTACCCTCTATCTTTTCCCGGACAACCTTCTTGTCTTCCCACCATCTCCATTTCTTGTTGACATATCTCTTCTCTAGGTCTGCCAGGTTTGCAGTCTCGGAGTCACCTTTGATGTGTACCTGACCTTAAACTGCACATTTAGCCTTCCACCATAGTGTCTCTTAACATCTGCATTATCTTTTCGTATCTCACTGACAGCCCTAAACATTTTCATTGTGTGTATGAAGTACTGAAATAACATGTGAACTCCAGAGCTTTAAACCTGGGAAACAAACACCCCTGAGAAGGTCTGTAGATGAACTTTAATGAGTCTGTAAATCCCCTGAAATTATTTTTTAAAAATACTGGTGTGCAAACATGCCTTTTTCTATGTTAAAAAAATAATTTTTATCAGTCTCTCAAAAGGAGTTGTATCCGTTTTCATTTATCACTGAAACAAATTACCAAAAATTTAGTGGCTTAAAACAACACAAATTTATTTTCTTAACAACTCAGGAAGTCAGAAGTCTGAAATCAAAGTGTTAGCAGGGCTGCATTCTTTCTAGAAGCTCCTGTGTTCTGGCGTTTTTTAGTTTCTAGCGGCCACATGCATTCTGTAACTTGTGGTCCCTTCCTTGCTTCACTCTAACCTCTTGCTTCAGTTGTCCTGTCTCCTACTAGTCACTCTGATCTTCTGCCTCCCTCTTATAAAGACTTGTGATTACATTGGGCCCATTCAGGTAATCCTGGGTACTCTCTGCTTCTCAAGACTTTTAACTTAATCACATTTGCAAAATCCCTTTTGCTATATGAGGTAACATTCACAGATTCCAGGGATTAGAATACCCACATCTTTAAGGGACTATTATTCAATCCACCACGGAGTTAATGCCCCAGATATGCTGGATTTTTTTTTTAATTCCTCTTGCATTTATTGGTTGACAAATTTTTGTAAAGCCAAGTTTCCCCTGTTTTCTCTTTCTCTTTATGGTATCATGGACTTACAGATTCTTTTTTTTTTTTTTTTTTACATTTTAGAAATTGAAGTATAGTTGATTTACAATGTTGAATTAGTTTCTGGTATACAGCATAGTGATTCAGTTTTATATGTATGCGCGCGCGCGCACACACACACACACACACACACACACACACACACACATATATTCTTTTTCATTACAGGTTACTACAACCCATTGAATATATTTCCCTGTGCTATACAGTAGGACCTTGTTGTTTATCTATTCTGTACACAGTAGTTTGTATCTGCCAATCCCAAACTCCCAATTTATCCCTCTCTCCTCCTTCCCCCTGGTAACCATAAGTTTGTTTTCTGTCTATGAGTCTCTTTTTGCTTTGTAAATAAGTTCATTTGTGTCATTTTATTAGACACCACATATAAGTGATGTCATGTATTTATGTTTCTCTGTCTGACTTACTTCACTTAGTATGAATCTCTAAGTCCATCCATGTTGCTGAAAGTAGTATTATTTCATTCCTTTTTATGGCTGAGTAGTATTCTATTCTATATATATATTCCATTCTACTTTATAATTCCAGCATATATGTATATATGTATATATATATCTCACAATTTCTTTATCCAGTCATCTGTCGATGGACATTTAAGTTGTTTACACGTGTTGGCTATTGTAAATAGTGCTGCTATGAACATTGGCGTGCGTGTATCTTTTCAAATTGGGGTTTTCTCCAGATATATGCCCAGGAGTGGGATTGCTGAATCATATGGTAACTCTATTTTTAGTTTTTTAAGGAACCTCCATACTATTCTCCATAGTGGCTGCACCAACTTGCATTCCCACCAACAGTGTAGGAGGGTTCCTTTTTCTCCACACCCTCTCTAGCATTTATTATTTGTAGACTTTTTGATGATGGCCATTCTGACCAGTGTGAGGTGAGACCTCGTTGTAGTTTTGATTTGTGTTTCTCAAAAAATTAGTGATGTTGAGTATCTTTTCATGTGCCTGTTGGCCAGCCACCTGTATGTCTTCTTCGGAGAAATATCTAACAAATATGCCGTCTTAACTGGCCTCTTTAACAATGTAGACAATTACTTCTAAAACATCATTCTCATTGTGCTATCTCCTGCATAAATTTATAAGTATTTCTTCTTACCTATCAGATCAATGTACTCTCTGAGCCCAGCATTCAGGGCCATTGGCCAATGGGTCCCAATTGATCTCTCTAATAACATTCCCAATGTTCTCCAGCCGGGACACTCTAGTCATTCCTCTGAGAATGCATTATTATTCTCATCTCTACCACTGTTCACACTGTTCACTGCCAAGAATAACCTCCTGACTCACTCCTCTCCACCATTGTAATTTCCACCCTTTTTATCAAAGACTATCTTCCATGCCATTTATCATCTACGATGTTTTCCTTTATGAAGCCTTAGACTCATTGTTGACCAATACCATAATTATGTATTATTTTGACTCATCCTCTAGCTGAGGATGAGTAAATATTCTAAGGACAAACGTTTCTTTCACATTCTTCAAAATGCCTAGAGGAGCTTATGAATGAACAGTTCCTTTTATCTCTTCCATCTTTCCCCAGAAAACAATTCTTTACTCCACAGATACACTGTGTCTTTTATTCTGGTCCTTTCTCCACCATCCAACAATAGCTCTTCTGAAATATGATCCATCATGTGACTTATATAAAGAAAGAAAAAGTCTGATGGGCAAGAATTTGTAAAAGTATTCAACTAAAAAAACACTTATCTTTATTTCAACCTCTGATATTTAAAAGCCTAAAAGGTATTTTTCAGATTTCTGCCCCCCTGCCCATAAAGGATGAGGAAAAGGCACAATTTTAAAAAGTTTAAAGTGGGGATTATTTTACCTATAGTACAGATGGAATGTGTTGTTTATTTATAGTGAGTTAGAAATACATGCAGTCTACCTTTGCTTCTTCCCATCAGTTGGGGATGATCTTGGCCAAAGCACCTGGATGTCGTATAAGATTCCCTTTAGAACACTGACTGGTATTAGCGTCCTTTCTCCCTCTCGTTTTCTATTTGCTTCTTCTCTTGGCTCTAACTACAAATTGTCTTTCCTCTAAGACCTTAGTTTCCTCTGTGATGCTATTTCCAATGGCTCATTTTTCTATACCCCCTTTCCTGTCTGCCCTTTTGAAGAGATGTAGTTAGTTATTTTGTAGTGTCTCTCAACTTGGGTTAGCCTAATATTCTCTCAGCTTAAACTGAGATTATGCATTTTTGGTAAGAAAGCCAGAGAAGTGATGTTGTGTTCTTTTTAGTGCATCATATCAGGGAAGACGTGCTGCTGATATATGTGGATAATGTATCTTTTATACAGGTGCACATTCATACACAGGTCTGGGTATGCATATGTATATATATAATATGTATATATACTATGTGTATAATATAGGTGTTCATCCATACACAGGTCTGTAGACACATGACACGGGGTGTGCCGCCACCCCCACGCCTGAGAATTCTCACTAATACTCAGCAGTTTGTAGGCAGTAACCTGTAGCAAGAAGTCAGTAGCCTTCGTAAAAGCTGAGCAAAAGCCGGAGCAGCAGATGTTCCGTACACACGGCTGTGGAGCCTTCAGCAGAGGTGGGAGGACTGCAGGACTCGTTGCTACAGGGAATGTTGCTAAGCTGGGGCACTCAGCAGGCGTCCGGAGAAGTAGCGCTTGCCTCTGGCCAGGACAGGCCCTGTTGGGGCACGTGTGCACGCACTTCCCCCACCTACTATAACCAATGACCACAAACGTAGTAGTCATCAGTTACAGTAATTAAACAACTATAAACAACAACACAAAGTTATTAGGTCAGAAGTCCAAAATATATCTTCTTGGGCTAGAATCAAGGTGTCTGCAGACCTGTATTCTGTTAAAAGATAAATGGAGGCATATTAAAATTTTAAGAATTTATTTGAACAAAAATCGATTCAAATAAGCAGTGTCAAAGCAGAAGTGGTTCAAAGCACTCTGATGACAGGAGCTGGGGAGAAACCTGTATAGAGACAAAGCAGAAGCAAAGAAAGGAGATTATTTGATTGGTTACAGCTTAAAACCTAGTTGGCTATTTATGATTGGTTGTCCTTAGGTTTCTCTTCACAACCTTGAGGTGTTTACAGGCTCAGGTTTGGGGTTGCTGATATTGGCTCCCATGGCATTAGAGCCACCTCAGTCTAATGGCCTCCTTATTTAATTAATTTAATAGCTTCTTCCGGAGTCTCCAGAGGACAGTCTGTTTTCTTGCCTTTTCCTGCATCTAGAGGCCACCTACAGTCCTTGGCTCCTGGCCCCTTCCTTCATCTTCAAAGCACATCACCTCCACTTTTCCCTCATGTCTCCGTGAAAGATTGTTTGCTTGAGAACCATCTTGGCATCTCCCCATCACCTCATGCACTTCCTACTGAGTGAGAAGAGACATCTTACTGGTGAGTCTGGGGGAAATAGCTGCTTGGTAAGTCCCCATCTGGAGTCTTTTTCAGAGATTAAATGTGGAGTAGGGGGCACTGTGGTCCATTTTCATGTGTTGAGTTCATGAATGGACACTGGATGGACTCTTCCAGCAAAGGGGAGACCTACAGTTTGGGGCCATTCCATTCATATTAAGACACTTTTGTGGCTGCAAATTGAAACTATGTTCCCCAGTTCATCAAAAAGCTAAATTTAAAAAAATGTATATCTGTCTATAAAACTCCTGTGTTTTCTTTCTCAAGTGGTTCTAAACTTGGCCTCTTAAAATCCCTGGTTTCCAGCTTGGCTAGAAATCTTAAAAAAATAAACAAGGACTGACAATATGGAGTCTAAAATATCATGTGGTAGTTGAAACTTTGAGGGGTGTGCACATGAGACACTTTAAGACGTTCACGTTTGAAGGCACATAGTTTTTTCACCTTTGCCAGTTTGAGGGAATTCAGCTGTTGGCAAGTTTTTACAGCTCTGTGGCTGTTTATAACTGGAGAGGGCCAACACAGCCTTAATACTTGTATTTGGTACGTGGTCCTTTATGGTGGACCTTAATGTGATCCGGGTAGGCATAACTTTGGCCTGAACAGATTAAGTTTCATTTCAGCCTGGCTGGAATAGGAATTAAATTATTGGGAAATATGTCTTATAGCCCCAGGGAAATTTTACCTCAAAATAGGCGGAGCTTCAGATTACAGGTGTTTTAGGCATTGGTTTGAAGAATAATTTTGCCTTCACGTGGTTTATTGGTGAGGTTAGTAACCATGACTTTAAACTAGAAAGATGGCTGGGTCAGTTCTACCTGGGCTACAGAACACTGATATATGAGTTTTTTGCCAGGCTTAGTTAGGAAGAGCCAGAGAAGCCCTTTTGTGTTTGGCCAGTTACTAGGACCAAGAGATGTAGTGGTGGATGGCCTAGCCTCTTGAAATCTCAGTTTGTAGGTTTAAGTGATCTCGAGTTGGCTGTGGTTTTGTTAGCTCTGTCAGTTACAACTGTGGTTTGAGATCTGGCTTATTCCACAAAATGATGGGTGATTGTATTAATGAACAAATCAAAAGGAATAGAAGCCTTTGTAACAAAGAGATTATGATACACTTCTTGGGTTGAGGAAGAGAACTAGTTCAATGACATTATCACAAACCTAAAGATTAAGCAGTAAATAGAAAAAGCCTGTATCTAGAATACCATCTTTGGGAATAAAGTTTGCTTGGGAAACAGAGGAGGTGTTGTTTGAAAGGACTAGTTGTGGATCCAGGCTTTGTGGTCCTTGCAGATATACAATGTGGATGCCTTCTTTGAGAAAAAATACAAAATTTTAAATGCAAAATTAATGATTAAAAATTCTTAGCTTTAAATGGGGTTCAATTTAGCAATTTTCCCTTTACAGTTTTTTTTTATATCTTATTTGAGAAATCCTTCACAACTCCTGAGGTCATGAAGATATTCTTTTCATAATCTTAGAGATTACTAATTTTGCTTTTTGCATTTGATTTTTAATCGTTAGCTATTTATTTTTCTGTCTGTTATGGGGCAGGAGTCTGATACCATTTTTCCTCATTTGGCAGTTGTTTTGGCCCCATTTGTTTAAAAAATCTTTCTTTTTTGTTATTGCTCTGCACCTCCAATGTCAGTCCTCACGTAGATCTGCTTCTGAGCTTCATAGTCATTCCAGAAGTTTGTTTCTTTATCCCTGAACAAATATCACACTAACTCAATTACTGTAGCTTTATAATAAACCTTCATATGTGGCAGAGCAAGTCCTCCCATCTTGTTCACCTTCAAGAGTGTCTCTGATGTTTCTTCATGATTCAACTGCGAAAACACAATACATCAGGCAAAATTCTGGGACTGAGAGTGGAAAGTGAGCTCAGGTTGAGAGTCAACCCTAACCCCAAAGAATGATTTTCCTCAGAAACAGTTAATGTTAATGAGAAGATTCTTTTAATAAAAGTGGGACTGAGTAGGGGGAAGTTGGAAGGTGTCCTATGGCCTTATCCTTCATAGCCAAACTTCTTAAAAGACTGCTCTGCCTCCACTTCCTCCCCACCCACTCACTTCTGCTCCCACAATTGCAGAAAAGAAATTCCCTTTTCAAAGGTCACCAGTGAATCATTAAATCCTATAGCCCTTTCTCAGTATTCATCCTCCTTGACCTTCCTGTAAAAACTGATACTATGGACTACTCCCTTCATCATTGTTTTTTTCTTAAACAGCTGGATTGAGTTATAATCCATCCAGAGAAAGTATATGAACCAATGGCTTTTAATATATTCACAGAATTGTGCACTGATCATTACAATTCATTTTAGAACACTTCATTACCTCCAAAGAAACCCCACCCTCATTAGTTGTCATCCCGCAATTCACCCACCTTCCCCTCTCCCATTCCTAGGCAACACTAATACACTTTCTCTCTCTAGGGATTTGTCTATTTTGGACATTCTATATAAACAGAATCATATATGTAGTCCTTTGTGACTGGCTTATTTTTCTTAGCATAATGTCTTCAAGGTTTATCCATATTGTAATATGTAACAGTCCTTCATTCCTTTTTATGGTTGAATAATATTCCATTGTATGGATTTACCAAATGTGTTTATTCATTCATTAGTTGATGGACATTTGAATTGTTTCCACTTTTTGGCTGCTGTGAATAATGCTGCTCCCCTTCTTAGTAAAACTGTTTCTTTTGACTTTTGACTTCTTGATACCACTGTATGCCATCTTCCTTTAATTGTTTTCTCTTACCTTCTGAATTAAGAAGGAAGGGAAGGGAAGGGAAGGAGGAAGGATGGACATATCCCATCTCATGTCTTTGACTAGAGGCAAACTATATCCAGTGATTTCAAGCCTGGGATTTTAGGTGGCTTTTTATTTATCCATTCCTGCCAAAGCCACCCTTCCCCATATTTCAAGAACCAAAAAAGCTCTACCAAATTTTCAAGGTTCATCTCAAATGCCACCAAAAACTTTTCAAGAATTATTCTAAGCTAAACTTCTAGTGCTTTGTTCTTGCCACTATTCTGTCACATACCTTACTAAAAAGCTTTTCATGTATTCACTATCTTCCCTACCGAACTTAGTCCTCGAGGGAAGGTGCTATGTCTTATCTTGGTATGTCTGTAGCATCTCTCAAACTTGACCTTTTCAAAGTAGTGTTAGAATAAATACTTATTTGTGAAACTACTCGAGGGGAACTGACTCAACATTTCAAAAGAATATCTAGATAATTTGGCAAGAGGTATTTTGCGATTCTGAGTTATCCAGAATCAAAAACTTCAGTTATCTTTAATTTAAGGCATGACCACAGAGAAGATGATTATTGTCTTCTGAATAATTCCTATTGTATTCTGTTTGGGACAATGACTCATTGTTTTAAATATACTTGACTCAACACTAATTCTAACTAAGTATCTACATATATGAAATCAGTGGTGAGTGACTTAAAAAATAGTTGATTCTCTACAGTTAGGGGCATCATAGTTTTCAAAACAACACTGATTATAGCCTTTAAAAAACACACACACAAAGGGAAAACAAACAAAAATGAAATAATACAGCCGCATCCAATGGCACTGTCAGTGAAAGGATTCTGTAGTCAATTGAATGGAGCTACCACCAAGATCACAATGTGCCTGGGTTTGTGGCAGAGAAAGATTTCTGAGACTGACTTTGAAATAGTTAAAAATACATCATTAGTCATCCTCAAAAGATCCTTAACTCTAGCACCACTCTAAAATTTGTCATGAATGTAACCAGGCCTTAGGTTCAAACACCAATTTATAGGAAATGTAGGAGATAGGGGAGCAAGTTAAATTACACCATGAATCCAGAACAACAGCTGAATCCAGAAAATGAACCATTCCATGACACTAATAACATGTTTGCTTTTAACAAATCGATGCCATAAAGTAAAAAAACAAAACAAAACAAACAAGCAGAAAAACCCCAAAACAAATAAAACCACATACAAAGGATTAGGGACTCTTTTAAAACAAAGAAACTTAAGAGACATAATAAATGCAACATAGGGGCCTTGTTTGAATCCTTATTTCAACAAATTGTTAAAAAAAAAAAAAGACCCTTTAAAATAATCAACATTTTCATATCAACTCAGTTGTAGATATTAAGGAATCACTCTTAATTCTGTTAGGTATAATAATGTTATGGTGATAGATTAGAGATGCGTACTAAAGTATTTACATGTGACATAACATAATGTCTAGGATTTGCTTTAAAAGATCCAGGAACAAAAAGTGTTGAGAGAAAGGTAAAATGAGTTTGGCAAACTGTTTACATAAGTTGAGCAGTGGAAAAATGGGTATGTTGGGGTTTGTTAGAATTCTTCCTCTCCTTTTGTATATGTTTGAAAATTTCCACTATAAAAAAATGTTTTTAATTAGTAGTACAAAATATTTGAGTTTAACTGAAATATATCATGTACTTTCTATAAGGAAGGCCCTGTGCTAAGTTTAACCCTTTTATAAACTGTACCTTCCATAATTGACAGTATAATCCTGAAAGAGGTATTCTTTTCCCTATTTTATACATGAGGATGCAGAGGTTCAGAGAGATTAAAAAACTGACTTGGACTCCCAGAGTCGGTAAGCAGAAGAAGTAGGAAGCAAAGTCAGATCCTGTACTTCTAAATCCACAGCTCTTTCAGTTACATCAAAGCTGCTTCATGATCTTATCGATAATTTTAACATGCTTTAGCCAGATAAATTAAATTGGTCATTCTCTTACAATGGGGAGACAGAAAAGAGAGGTATGAAAAAATTCAGAGGTTCATTTCTTTTTATAAGAGGATAAAACATTAGAAAGAAATAAAAGGTGAGGAAACATTGAGAATTATTGATCAAAAGGGGAATGAACTTTAGGAGAGAAAGAACAAGAATGTATGAAGTCAGTGAATTCTGGGGAACACACAGGAACTCAGACAAGATAATTCTGAAGATTGTGGGTGTTGAACTGTACTGACTCCATTCTCGTTGCCCTGGTCACACCACCCTCGGGTGTTAGTGATAGTCTAGTGAGATAATCCCTGCAATAGGGGTAAAACATGGCTAGGGGCCAAGCAACGTGTGACCTAGCTACCTCCACCTTGGAGCAGGTCTACAGAGGGTGCTTCTGAATTTTATGCAGTGGAGAAAAGACGAGGTCACAAGAAGATGGACTTGATTTGTAAGTCAAAATAATAGTACAGCTGCAAGCCTGAAGGTGTCAGGATCTGCAGTCCTGTTGTATCTGTCATAATCAATGTAGAGAAGCTCAGTGTTAATGACTCCATCTTGCCCCCTCAGCTAAACATAGGCCACTGCTGCATAGGGAAAAATTCCAGCACTGGAACTCTTTCTCCTGGTATGTTACCCTTTGAATGAATTTATCAACAACCAGTAATAACTTCCTTTTGTTAGCTTAAGTCATCAGCAACTAATAACTAGTGGCAGCCTGCTGCCCAGTGGCCTGCCCTACTGTTTTACCAAGAAGCGTCAAGCCCCAAATGTTGTCACATGGACCAAAGGCTGAGTAACAGGATGATTCGAGCTATTTGATTAAGCCCATTGCAGGAGCTTGTCCCTTCATGTAGACATTCTGATACCTCCCAGGGCTGATTGACACATAGGTTGTGAACCTGGCATTTCCTTGTTCTGGTGCCAGGATGTTCTTAGCTCTTCCTTCCATTCTCCCTTCTTTTCTTTATGCTCAGGTCTTCTATTGACTGCCTTGAAAAAGCCAAGTTATAGCTATTTTCAAATTTTAACCTTATTTTCAAGTTTATCAAAAACTTTTGAAGTAAATGCACAGAATATGTTCTGATCAACCGTGGCATTTTCTGGCAGATCCAGTTTCTGGGTCCCACAGGGTTCTGTGTTGTATGTATGCATAGCAGCACCTGGTAAGTTGCACAGGGGAATCTCAGGGGTGGCTTTTTTTTTTTTTTTAACATACATTTGCATAGAACTCGGCAATCCAGCTGAAAGTCCAAGAGGATTTTACAAGCTACCATATTTTCAAACAAGTGTCTATGCATGTCTCCTACTATTACCGAATAAAAGTTTGTGTGCCCAACACACAGGGAAGCCAAACAAACTGAAGCATTTGTTTCAGAAAGTTTGGAGCAGAGAAAGGTTTATTGCAGGGCCAAGAAAAGAGAACAGGTGGCTTGTGCTCAAAACGCCCAAACTCCTCAATGGTTTTCGGGGAGAAGTTTTTATAGGCAAAATTTGGAGTGAGGGCAGCAGGGTATGTGACTTTCTTCTGATTGGTTGGAGGTGAGGTAACAGGGCAGTGTTCCAGGAATCTTGTGCTCAGCCTGAAATTGCCATCCTCCACCTGGGTGGGGGCCTTAGTTCCTGCGGAAGAACTCAAAGATATTGTTATGCGTATTCCTTGAGGAGGAACCAGGACCCTGCCCCAAGGCTGCACTATTGTTTCTTGACTGTACCTTCCTTGTCTCTGCACTCCCTCCCTTCCCTGATTAGCAACTGTTTGAATCTTCTCTTTGGAACTCCGGGAAGGCCAGGGAGGCTGAATGAAGCCTATTTATTTCAAACAAGAAATGGGGACACCAAAAGCATCTGGACCAGGGAGGATCTCACAGGGTTCTGCTCTGTGTCACTACTATCTGGGACAATAACCTTGTGAAATTACCGGGATTTACATAATTCTAGTGAGGAACAACAACTGCTGCCCAGTAAACATGTCAATATAACCTGAATAGTCAGGTTAAGAGCTATATTATGTTCCCCACAAATTAAAGTGTTGCACCTAACCCACTTCCCTCAGAATGTAGCCATGTTTGGAGACAAGACCTTTAAAGGAGGTGGTTGAGTTGAAACAGACACCCTGATCTGGAATTTCCAGCCTCCAGAACTGTGAGAAAATAAATAAATTTCTGTTGTTTAAGCCCCTCACTCTGTGGTAATTTGCTATGGCAGGTCTAGCAAATAACAACAAGGCATCACTTATTTTGTTAAGTTACCATGATTGAAGAAAGAGATTTTTCAAGTACTAGATAATGGGAACCCTTAAGCCTTGGTTGGAAAATTAGACTGTGAAAGAAAAAAAAAAAAAAACCAAAAAACAGCTATATACGTATCCACACACACATATCCACACACACATATCCACATAAATGGGTGCTGTTAAACTGTAACACTGATTTCATAATTATTTATTGATTGCCTTAAGGTTTCTGGAATTGTGATAATAATAATATTAATGATAATGATAATAATAATGTCTAATGTGTACATAGCATTTACTATGTTCCAGGCAATGTTTTGAGTACTTCATCTATATTAACACATTTAATCCTAAAAACAAACCCTCAACATAGACGCTGTTATTATCTCTATTTCAAAGGTGAAAGAACTGAGGCACAGGGAGGTTGAACAATTGCCAAAGGTCACAGAACTCACCAGAGGTCAAGCTAGGATCTGAATTCAGATAGTTGGCTCCAGAATCTGACTTTTTAAGGACCATGACTGCCTGCCAGATTCTGACAATGTGAATAGTGAATGATTTAGAGGCTGGGGCAGATGTTCACACGGGGCTGGTGAAAACTGCCTCAGATGAAAAGGCTTAACAGCTAAGTTCTGAGCATCCAGCCAACCCTGTGAGTATCACTTGTCAGTTTGTCACTGCATGGATAAAAACAAATTATATGATTATAACCAATAAACACAGTTTACCTTCGATTACTGCTGTTATAAACAAACAAACAAACAAACAAACAAAAAACGGCCTGAGTCCTCCAAACTTTCTAGCCCACAGTGAAAAGAATCCTGAATTTGAAAGTCAAAATGCCTACCCCAAGGCCCTGCCTTACCACTGCAAGCTTTTAACCCTGAGCCTGTCAATTAACTTAGATTCAGAAAAGTTTTCTTAAGTGTAAAATAGAGGTAAAACACTACTTCGTGAACTTATCTGAGGATTGAGTAAGATAATGAATATGAAAGATCCTGATAAAAAGAAATTGCTCAATAAATTCTGAAAAACTTGACTTAAAAATCTCACTAAAATGAATAAAAATGCATGACAGTACGTATATGATATTACTGCCAACTACTCCTAGATAAATCTAGAGATGAGTCTAATATTTCATGGGCAAAATGAAGCATAAGTGAAGTGAAGGAAAAGTTTTAATTCACTTTATTTTTGGTCTACGTTGCTTTCCTAAATATCTCAGACTTTTACACTCTAACCGTATATACTGGGCAACAGTTAATGATTTAGGGAAATGGATGTGGGGAATGAGGAGGCCGAGTCCCAGGTCTCGGTTGAGCCTCTGGGACATGCCCCGCCAAGTGTGGGACCTTGGCTTCGCTCAGGAAAGATTTCAAGTGCGAGCCACTGTTGAGTAAAGGTAGATTTATTTAGAGAGATGCATACTGCATAGAGTGTAAGGCAAGAGAAAGGCAAGGAGAGAGGTGTGGGAATTGGGTGCTCAGGTTAAAATAAAAGTAGGCACACACTCCATAGACAGAGTGCTGGCCGTCTCAAAAGGGGAGAGAGAGCACAAAGGCCTCTAGGCGTGGTGGTGTCACTTTTTATGGTCTCAGTAGTTTGAGATGCCTACAGGTGGGATCAACCCAACTGCCCTGGGGAAGAGGCTGGGATTCCCAGGGACTGGGCCACCGCCCATTCTTTGGCCTTTTGCGGTTAGCCTTGGGGCCGTCTTGGTGCCTGAGGGCATGTTATTTGATCACACTATTACAATGAGCATATAATGAAGCTCAAGGTCTATTAGAAGTCAAACCTCTTAATCCTCAAGGCCAACCAGAAGGTGAATCCTCCACCATTTTGGTTGCTGTCACTCCTTGAGTGGCTGTGCCCTGTCCCTTTCCCTCCTGTCTCATTAAGTCTTGCTCTAATGATAACATACCATTAACACTATACAACCAAACCATTTGTATTAATGAACATGTTGCTTTTTCCAGTATTTACAATCATCTTTGGTGTCGAACTCGTACTCAATAGTGTAAGTCATATAAGTCTCGTGATTATGATTTCGCTCATCCATGTTAAAAGGCCAGGACCTACCTCCTCAACAGCCGAGATCCCCTTCCCCTCAAACATGTCCTCCCATGCCTCCTACAAGCCCCCAGATGCTGGTGAGCTGGAGGCAACAGAAACTCTCGGTTATAAGACCGGCATCATCACCTTCATACTCGGAGAGAAGGCAAGGAGAAGATACCAACTGGGAGGTGTGTGCTGTTAGCCAGGGGACAGCATTAGGGAAGGATGAGGTCACCAAGAAAACAGACTCTAAGAGCCAGGATCTGGTTATAAGGGAGCGGAGGAAAAGGCCACGCCTGGGGAGGATGGGAGACAATCAGATCAAGCATTTTGCTGTCCTTACTGACTCTCACCTTTGGGTACATAGAAGCAAGAGAGTTTCTAAATCAGGCTAAAATTAAAAGTTTTCCTTAAAAACTCACAGATACTCTCCTGCCCTACCATTCCCCCCAGCCTGGATAACTGGCAGAGCCTTGTTTTCCCAGCCTCTAAACCAAAATTCCCCCACCATCCTATTTCCTTACGGCCACCAGGGCCGTCTTTTGAATTTGCTATCCCTTTGCCACTTCCCTGATGAAAACAACTTCATTGGTTCCCTGGTGTTTTTAAGAAGGAGTACAACTCCTTGGCATGACTGTATGCATTATCTACTGCTATACAGAAATTACACTAAAACCTAGTGGCTTAAAACAATAACAATCATTTATTGTCTCTCCTAGTCCCTACGGGTAGAAATCCAAGCAGAACACAGCAGGGATGGTTTCTTACTGCTCGGGTGAGGTCTGGGGGCCTGCAAAGAGACTCACTGGCCAAAATCACTCGCAGGCCTGTTCATCTCATGTTTGATGCTTGATGCTGGCTGGGGCTCCTCTGGGGCCAGAACACTCACACCAGCCTTTCCATTTGACCTGGCCTTCCTCACAACATGCTGACTTTAGAAGACAGGGGCCCAGAGACAAAGGGAGAGAGGCAGGAGGAGAGGGAGAGGAGGTGGGGAAGGAGGAGGAGGAGGAAGTACACTGGGCAGAAGCCACGTTGTCTTTCATGACCCAGCCTTGGGAATCATGCAACATCACTCCTGCCATGTCCTATTGGTCAGGGAGGTTACAGAGGCAGCCCAGGTTCATGGAGAGGGAACAGAGACCCTGCCTCCTGGTGGTGGAATGTAAGATCCTGCTGGATGGGATATGTATTCATGAGGTCATCTTTGAAAACTACAATCTGCCACATGACTTACCTGACCCTTAGCCTCCGACCTACCTTTCCAGCATAATTTCCTTCTATTCCTTGCCACTCACTCTACACTTTCCATACTGAGCTCTTTTGCTTAGATTTTTCCTTTGACCATGACAAACTTCCATGCCTCTGAACCCTTATATGTACTGCTCCCTATGCTTGGAATGTCCTTCCTTCTCCCTGTTAACTCCCTAGTGAAAATCTCCTTATGCTTCAAGTCCACATTCAAGGAGCATCTCTGTAAAGCTTTCTTGTCCCACTCAAAGAAGGTTAACTATTCTCTTCCCTAGGCTTCTATTCATGGTATGCGCACACCTGTCTTACAGTGTTATCTGGTTGAATTTTTACCCTCAACGGACTGTGAGCAACTCAAAGAAAAGGACCAAGCCTTGTTCTTTCATTGTTGTTGTTCTTTTCTTTCCCCCATATTTTCCTTGTTCTCTACTGGATGTCAAATATTTATCATAGTTCATAACACAAGGTCCTCACTCATTAAATGTGAGTTGAATGACTGAACAAACTTTAAGGCAAACTTTGGGAAATTCTCATTTTGAGGGCAAGGTGGTTCCCTTGACCTTTTATTGCAAATGTTTTTCTTTTTTTTCTATTTCTACTATTGCCTGAAATACTTCACTTTTTTAAGGCTTGCATTTATGAGTGAAAGACAGAGAGAGAGAAAGCTGGATAGCACAAAATCCTGGTCAAGGCAACACACTGTCTCCATCAAAGTGTGGGTGATGACAACAAAGGCATTTCTATGCAGTGAGAGAGGAAAGAGCTGAGAACAAGGACACCCTGGGGGGATGAAGGGGTGAGGATACCAACAAGAGGGGAAGAAAGCAAAAAGGGAAGCCTGGAAACACCAGCAGCAAATTCTACTCTGCTCACAGTTTTGCCCTCAGGCAAATCTTGCTTGTCTTCGGCTGTCTCTGGATGACTAGAAGCTGGGGCTGAAAGTACCCCATGTTCTGCCTTGTTCCTCAGCAGGAACACAGCCCAGGATTTTTCACTCTCTTGCCCTCCCACTGCCCTAGAACTGTTGCTGCTGTGGCCCCACAGGGCTGACGGGGGTGAGAGGGAGGCCCTCCCTGCAGGGATCACTTACCCCCAGGAGCCCCACTATGGACTTCAGGTTGGGCTCTGGCATGGACACCCTGGTGACATTATTATGAGGTCTGTCATCCCATTTACAGCTGCCCTCCATTCTGGTCCTGGCCCTCATTTTCTGGACTTCTGCAACCAGTGTGCCTCTTTGGACTTGTGTTTCTTCCTCAGGTCCACAAACCATCTGAACATGAGAATGCTCTGGGGGAGCTCAAGTTGTTAATCACGCAGACTCTGGGCCCTTCCTTGGGAGACTGATCCAGCAGGCCTGGGAGGAACCTAGGAATTTCTTACAATCACAAGTAGTGAGGAGAGTTTATTAAAAACGTGGACTAGATGATGTCCAATTCCCTTGTGGGGTTTGATTAAATGGTCCTATGAATGTTCTCTTCTCTAACACATGGTTATATGATTAACCCTCTGAAGTCACAGATCTCATCAAGGAGTTTGGGCTTCATCCTGTGGGCAATGGGAAGCCACTATGGAGAAGAGCAGCAGGGTCATGTTTAAGATGTTGAAAGGCACTCTCTCCGAAGCATGAAGGGTGGTGGTACAAGGTGAGAAGCAGTGAGGACAGAATTATATTACAATAGTCCAGAAAGCCTCTTCTCCCACTAGTGGCTCAGAGCACTCCGGCTTCCCACAGGCCACGGGAGCTCATCTGGTATCACGTACCTTTAACTGAAGTTCATTGTCATCATGCAGAGCTACCTATACTATTCCAGAGGTGGGGCAGACCAGGGCCAAATCGGTAGCTCTAGAGGTGGAGAGGAGGAGCAGGACAAGGGAATGATAGTGAGATAGGAGATACAGAACTCGGTGAGGAAAGGGTTAACAGACCAGTCTGTGCCTGAGGAGGTGTGGTAGCCAGCGGCCATGGGAGTGAAATCTTACCTCTTTCTTAGCTGCACCTTCAGGCATCTCACAGCCCTTTCTTTTTCTTTTTTTCTTTTTGCCTCCTCTGCCAATGGCTCTAGGAATTTCTCTCATACCTGGGAATCCTTTGATTCACGCCTAGCCCTTTTGGACATTTTTCTGCTTTTGCCTGGCTGTTTACAATGTTGAATGGCAATAATTTACACATCACACTTCTCTAGGACTTGTTACCACCTTCCGCACATGATATCCCAGAGTAACAAGATGAGACAGACATTCTGCTAAATCAGTCTCTTAGCTTATCATCCAAGCTCTGCCCTAAGCATGCCTTTACAGGTGTGTCACACTTTTCTTTCCCACATTTTGCTCCATCCTTCCTGCCAGCATGCCAGTCTTGCCTAGGTGCCCTCCTATGCTGTAGGTACAGCTCAAATGCCATCCTTCTGGTTCCCATGGAGACATGACCACTTCCTCTTCTGACCCCCAGAGTGCTGCACACCTGCGAGCGCTGCACACACACAATGCTACAACTCTGCTCCCTGCTGGCCGAGCGCAGCGCTCCTTGACATGAGACGATGCTTCCTGCACATCTCTGGTCCTCAGTTGCTAAGAGTGTGCTGTACTTGTTTTTGTTGGATTATGAAGATGAAATGATCACATTTAACTTAAATAATTTGTTTAGCTCAACTGCACCCTAACTCTATTCCACAGTTTTGAGAATAGCTTTGTAACATACATAAAAAGTTGGAATTGTTTTCCTTTTGTAGTTAAAAAAATGATGATTCAGCTCTCCTAATACAAACTTGGGCACTTTCTCATGAGGATACAGTCACATTAGAATGGACATTTTCTACTGGAGGAAGTAGGGGGCATCTCAGTGGCTCAATACAGTGAATAAGGGAATAGTCAGGACTAGAATTGGGGTTTCCTGAATCCAGATCCAGTGCCTTTTCCATACTGGTAACCAAACAGAAGGTAACCAAACAAAAAATTATTCCAAGATAGAGAAAACCCCAACAACACTGACTCAACCTGTTAACAATACGTGAAAACCACTTTAAAGTGAAGAGCCAACTAACATATTGAGCTCAAATTAAAACAACGTTTCTGGAAATACTTTACATGCCTTTTCAGAGAAAACTATAGAAATATGCAGGAGAATTTATCACAGGACAGTCAACAAAAGAAAGCAGTGCAAACAAACCGAGTGTCTCTGGAAAGTCCCAGGGCATCAGGACATAAAGAAACAGCGATCTCTTAAGCCCACAGAGAAAAGCATCTCCCTGCATCTGGGCCCACCTCTAATATTTGTGGAGTCCAGATAAAGAGGACAAATGGAGACCCAGACACCATACATATTCATATTTTGTAATTTTTAACTAGACCTATAAATTCTTACATGGAAGGTTATCTACTGCTTTAACAAATAGATCTTCATGATGGCAAAATGTTTACATATGTAAAGCTATACCTTTTATTTGACTGAAAGTCAGCAAAATATCAAGATACTGAATCTCATTATTATTGTGTATGTCTTAGTGCTCTGCTGATGCACCAGTAATGTTTGTGTAAGTAATAAGATAAAGACATGTATGACACATAAATTATATGTTTATTCCACAAAATAGAGCTTTGCCTTTATTTCATCATAATCATTATATTGTTATAACCAAGATTTTCATATAATTCAGTGATATTGACAGTAATAATTTAAGTTTCTTTTTAAAAGGATTTATATTTGAAGTGTAAAAAATCTGAATACAGTTCATCAGAAATGTTAATTGATAAAAATAGAAACATTAAAGTATTTCTTATATACATTTTCAAAAAAATTATTTTTCTAAAATATTTAAAACTTGTATTAAAGTTAAACGGCAAAATAGAAATGAAAATTGAGTATCAAACTTAATAAAATTACTCAGTTTTTAAAAATATAATTATATCTCATAAAATATTTTTATAAATTTTTATAAACTATTAGAGATTCTAGATATTCATGTCCATCTAGTTGCCAAGAATCAATATCACACTTACTGCATGTTATGTCTGGACCTACATACACACAAAGTGTTAGCGTATTATAAATTATTTAATGTTGTAAAATATCCCTCAGTTAATACAGAGAACTGTTAAGATTACCTACCATGTTAAAAAACCACCAGTTGGAACACAAAGAGGAGCAAGAAAACGGACACTTGGCAGTCTTGGGAGACAATACTTCCGCTTTTGAAGAATCTGCTACCTTCATGCTATCTCAGAGGAAGGATCTGATAAATTACTTCATTTGTCTTCTCTCTCATCTCCGTGCTGGCCCTGCTCATATCCTGCCTGCACTCTGATGATGACAGCCACTTAGTAGACTCATCTGCCAGCATTTCAATGTTATCTTTTGTTTTCAGACACAGGACGAGAGATGAGGAAGAGCACTTCCTTGAAGACCTGGATGGGGTTAATTGTGACCGTGGATGTTCAGGGTGACCAGCACTGAGAGTCAGATCCTGAATGACAGAGGTACCCAGATAGTCTTCATTGAATTTTCATTTTGTGTATGTGTAACTGCAGGGCCCCCTACAGTTGAGTACCAGGGCTGACATTCCTCTTACTCAGGTGTAGCTTATGTGGTCTCCTTCCAGTCCCTCTAAGCACATGAGGTGCCTCCCCACTAACCCTCTTTTTTTGTGCTCCTTAACATCTACTGAGAAGAGTGTGAACAAGAGTTAGTCATATTGGCACCATTTTTCAGGTACTGAAGAGGGTAAACCACACTTAAAACGTGTTCAATCTTGTATATTTGTTGTCAGTTATGAAGATTTTCCTTATGAAACTCAAGTTGTGAATTTCTTGAGATATGACTCGACCTTATGGTTTTATTTTTCACACTCCTGGGGAGGCTTGTCAGCACTAGGTACGTAAGAAGCCATCACCATTAGACATACAAGTAGTGTAATAATTCATTTTTAGAATATCTGATTAATGTGCACTTGATATCTAGCAAGGATATTGGGACTTTGAGCTTGTATAATTGGAAGTAAGAAATACGGTCTTTTAATAATCCAAGTGCCATCCTGAATGTAAGTAAAATGGAAGGGGAAAAAAGGCTTTTAAGGCCCCAATAGAGTAGCATACACATGTCCTGAAATAGTCTTACCTTCAGACGTAGGTCCAAAATCACTTGTTTAATTCTTGCTTTGATGTGGAAGAGACCACATGCTTTGGAAGTGATTTCTTATTGTTTTCCTCATAGTCTTGCCACCTCTAATTCAAGTGAATTCTACCTCTCACCCACCTTTCCTGAAACGGAAGGATTTTTCATAGTTACTTAAAATGACTGTATCTTCATAGCCAGAGAAATAAAAAGCCAGAATTTTAATAACTGAAAATATTATGGAAATAAATTTTAGATCTCTGAATTATCTAGATTCCAAATCTAATTGACTACTGGAACATCTAGTTCCCAAAGTAATGTCTGGCCATATCTTAAAATACATAAAGTCACATGAATTTAGAATGATCCTAAAGTATATTAGAGTAAATTAAAGTTTTCTTTAATTTGCAATATTAATTTTCTCACTGAGTTTGTTATCTTAAGCATTTTTAATGAAAACCTCAGGTTAGAAAAACTCAATAATTTGAGATGACAATCTGGACCTGTACATTTTCATATTGTAAAGTGTCTTCAGATGTATATTTCTTTTGCAATTCTGATTTCCATATTTCTCTGAAAAGGCTGCTATCTCTGGGCCACATACTGTTTTTTCAGGTTAGCAGGCCCATAAAACCCCTTAAGAGCATTATAGTACACAGAAATGTTAAAACTGAAGGCTCGAGCTGTTTTAGTTATATACCAGATTCTTCTTTTTTCATAGCAGATAAGTTTGAATCTTTCCAACTGGCAAGCAGATGTTGCCCTGGTGCTGCCTCCATATTCATTAGCCTGTAATGAATCTATTAATTGAATATGTAAGTTTGGCTAATTAGATGTAAGACATTTCTTCAGATTTAAAGGGTAATAATAAAAAATTTAAACTGCAACACCAGATCAAGCATTTAAGAGTTGATAAATGTGAACTGGAAAGTGCACAATTCCAATATAAATTAGTTAATTGCCTCCGTTAATTTAGGTGAAATACATTAGCAGAAAGGTCAATCCATTTGAGGCTTGATGTGTTTTTCAAATAGTAAATTAAAAATAGCAAATCAAAGAGCACTACGAAGTGGGCAGCGTGGAATTGACTTTCCCTATCCAGAGGCTGCAGAGTGGACCCAAGTAACCCCACAGAGTTAACCTTCTGTGGGTCACCAGTGCTTCACAATGCCTTGGGCCCAGTGAAATGCCTTGGGACTAAGGAAATCTCTGGAAGTGGGACCTGGCATCCATGTTTTTAAAAGTTCCCTAAATGATTATAATTAGAACTCGGGTTAAAAACCATTAGACTATTCCATGAGTGTAATAGCAGGAGTGAAGGGGCTATATCAATCCATGGCAAGTATGTAAGCTCTCTTTTGTTCCTACACAGGGAAAACTAAGCTGCCCTTAGTCCCTGTCCCTCTTCTCTTCGGGCGAGGTCTGTACCAAAAGCTCTTTTACTTGAGAACGTGTAACTAGGATTTGGGAAGTGGGAAGCAATCCCAAGTCCAAACTTTTGCTTTTGGATACCATGAGTTACCTTTACACCAAAAAATGTCAAAGGAGTTCTTTGTTGGGCATGTTTTGGAAAATGTTAGCTTTATCTCCTGTGTCTTATGTCCCCCATGGCAACTGGAAGAGTACAGGGCCCATGGAAAGCCCCACCAAAAGTATTGGTGAACAGGTCGCCTCCTTTCTGGCATTATACTCCTTCACTCTCATTCTGCATTGTATATGCTGACTTCTTTCCTGTCTCATATGGCCCTTGAATTATTTCACATATGCAGTTACTGTCATTCCACACACTTCTTTTTGGTTCCCCACAGACTATATGTAAGTGCTTGGCTCATAATGTATTGTCAGTGAATATTTGTTCAGTTGAAGCTAGTTGATTGATAGAGGGAGAAAAAAAAATCCAGGCTTGACAATGCAGTCAGTGAGTCACAGATGCTCTGAAAGGGTGAATATGTACGCTTGAAGCAAAAGACCCTCCTTTGTTGTCTGGGCTTGGATGTCCAAACTAGATGCCTGTGTCCTGGCTCTGAATACTTCCCATTCTCGCCCTGTGCCTCTCAGACTGAACTATGTGGTTGAGAAGAAAGAGGCTGGCATTCTCCTTCTGTTGTCAAGACATCTAAAGTGCTCCTCATTATTTTTTCAGTGGCTCATTCCAGCATGTAAAGTGGAACAATGACTGTTCATCTAGCCTCGTTCACTAGTGCACATGAACACGGATCCCTGCCCCAAATATCACCCAAGTTCCTGTAAGATTTCCTTATGCCCAAAGACCCTTTGGCTGAATGACTGTGTAAGGGCAGGAGGACTTGGAGAAGAAGCTTATGTTTGAGAACAAGAGAGTTCTAAAGTAAGTAGTGACAGTTAAGAGTTATGTGTACACATGAAGAATTTTAAAAGTAAAAAGAAAAATGTAAACTAATGAATACAAAAGGAAAACAGAAAAGCAAACTTCACTTTGTTACATGCCAAGTGCTTATCTGGGCGAGGAAAAAGATTCTGGGGCTTGCCTGTTAGTAACTCTTCCTCACCCACGATGATAGTTGCTTCCAGTCTGAGACATACCCATGTGACTTTCTCTGGGCTATTGCCTGCTCATAACTACCATGTGAGTGGGACTATAGGGTTCCAAGTATTGCATCTTTTATGGTAAATTTGGCTAATGAACCCCATCACTCTTTTCTTAAAAGTCACAAGGGTTTTTAATGAAAGTCCCTCTCCTAAACTGACTGCAGGGTAAAATTTGTCTGGATCTCGTTGATTTTTTTCCCTCTAAAGTAATTCAGGAGAAATTACAACCAATACCACAGAAATAAAAAATACTATAAGAGAATACTATGAACAACTATATGGAAACAAATTGGACAACCCAGAAGAAATAGACAAGTTTCTGGAAACATACAGTCCACCAAGACTGAATCAAGAAGAAATAGACCACTTGAACAGACCGGTCACTAGAAATGAAATAGAGTTAGCAACAAAAAACCTGCCTGCAAACAAAAGTCCAGGACCAGATGGCTTCACTGGGGAATTTTACCAAACATACAAAGTAGAACTCATATCAGTCCTTCTCAGACTCTTCTAAAAGATTGAAAAGGAGGGAGTACTCCCAAACTCACTCTATGAAGCCACCATCACTCTGATACTAAAACCAGACAAAGACACTACTGAAAAAAAGAATATTACAGGCCAATATCACTGATGAACATAGATGCAAAAATCTTCAACAAAATATTAGCAAACAGAATCCAACAGCATGTAAAAAAGATCATATACAATGATCAAGCTGGATTCATCCCAGGGACACAAGGATGGTTCAACATATGCAGATCAACCAACGTGATACACCACGTAAACAGGAGAAAGGACACAAACCAGACGATCATCTCCCCTAAGTAATTCTAATTAAAATTGTAACATCTAAAGATTTCCCATCAATATCAGATAAAATATGTACATTGACTCCAAGCTATTACTTTCTAAATAACAATATTCACATGCACATACATACCATCAACTGCAGAGGGAGCTAGTGCCTTTCTCCTCAGGCACGTTAGAAATGGCTGCATAGCAGGAATTTTACTTTCTCCCCATGCCTGTTAAGTGTGATTATTGATAGAGCATTGAGCTCATCTCTACACCCAAATTAAAGCCTCTAAAACACATGTGAGGTGGAACTGGGCTTTACAACAAAGAGGACTCTAGTTTCCACTTTTAAAATAGTCTCCTGAGGTTCTCAAAAAAGTGGAGGACATTTTAAAAGGAAGGAATTGTGGGTTTTTGTTTTTGTTTTTGTTTTTGTTTTTATCAAAACATGACTTTTGGAGTCATAACCAGTTAGGAATCTACTCCCTGCAACTATAAATAGCCTTTTTCATAGTATATAGTGACCAGAGGCCACATCAGGCATGAGGGACTCAATATGAAGAGAATTTTTATGGTTAATAAACGCCACGATCTTAGCCTCTTTTCTTCTAGATATTGGAAGGACAAGGATAATTAAATGAGTGTTTAGATCCCAAATAAAAAGTTAATGTTCCCATTAAACAAAAAATATAAGTGAATTTATTTTATAGAATTTTTCATAATGGGTCCAAAATACTTCATTAAGCATTTCTGGATAAAAATATGTAAAGCTCTTTATAAGCTCTTGTTAAGATATTAAATACCATTTCTCTATAAATATACCTTGCATTAATCTTTCCTGTTAGAGTTTTCAGGAAACATTTCAAATAAAGTAGCTGAGCATAACCCGTTTGAGATGAATGAGATCATTAGGAAACACATATCTGAAATAAGCTCTGAGATCATTCTGCATACAACCCAAGGGCCCTAATTTTTTAAATATTTCAAACACTGTGCCCCTTTCAAATCATTAGACTTAGAGACATTTAAGGAACTGATTCAATTAACCCAGAAGAAGGAAATGCTATAATGTGTGATTTATTTTTGCAGATAAATTAAAACGCAAGTGTTATCTGTTAGAAAAGGTAGGCTGTCATCATGGTTAGTGATGGGAACAGGAAGGCAATTAAGCAGGACCACTTGAGGCTGAAATAGCCCCTGAACATGGAAGTCTGAAGTTCAAGCTGGACATTCAGTTATTGTCAACACCAGAAAGATTCCTTCGTTGGAAGGAATCTTTTTGCTTCACTTAATTCCCCTCGTTGATTTCTAAAAGATGTTTCTTGGTTTAAAAAAGTACTTCCCCCTCCCCCTTAACAGTAATCTGAAAAGAAGCCTAAATTGCTATGGTTTCATACCTTAAAGTCAAGCTTCACATAAAGCTGATGCCTGAAAATTACAACTTTGCATTCTACTCTTTAGGTGAGGAAATATGAGGCAAGAATTTATTTTTCTCCTCTACAACTCCAGGATATTGGCTCCACCAGGCCTAATAAATTGTTTTCACAAGGAAATAAATAGAGCATGTTGTAGCTTACGTTCCCTTGTGCAGGGGGTTTTAAGCAAGATGTATCCTAAACAATAAATAATTACAGATGGGGGAGGGTGAGAGAAAGAAACATTATAAGGGTGGGAAAAATGTTTAACAAAATCACGGAAAAGACTGAAATTCAAAATGTTAGAAATCTGAAGATAGTTAAAGATTGCCACTTTAACCATTGTGAACTCTATGGAAGAAATGAGAGGACAATAAAACAAGTTAATAAAAGAAAGAGAAGAGGAGGAAAGAATAAGAACGTGAGAGAAGAGATGTCAAGGCAGCTTTCAAAGTAAGTTAACAGCAGAATAAATTCTACTCAGAAACCAAGAAAACTGAAGAAGTAGTTATAATTCACTGTTCTTTTCTGCTAAATCTTGTTTCCCATCTCGAATTAAAGAGTTTGGACAAAAAATGGCCATAATCATGAACTGAAGATTGGAGGAAAGAGGATGATTATACAAAGAAAAAAAATTCTTAGAAATCTATGAACAGACAAGGTTGGAGTAAAAGATGGGGAAAAGCAAACCAAAACTTAAGATCAGGAAGAGGAAATATTCCTTAATCAGAGAGCATAGGAAAGTTAGCTTCATTTGCCATTGAAGCGGTCAACAGCACTATAGAGAATATATTTTGCTTTTTGCTCAAACCACTCAACAAAAATTCTTATTAAATAGGTACTATGTGCTCCACACTGTTTTAGGAATTGAGGAAGGTGCAAGAGGAATAGACAACACAGTTCCTGCGCTGACAACACACTTCAACACACTTCACTGTCTAGTTGGAGAGTGAGTCTTACACAAAGGAAGCCATTAGGGAACGATTCAGACTAGTCTGTCATCTGTCACTGTACTAGACCTTTTGGAGATGTTTAGGAGAAGAAGCCAAGAGACCCTCTTTTTCCTGCCTAAACAAGAAGGGAGTCTCTTTATTGCTCTTCCTCACTGTGTAACAAATGCTAATAATTCCATCATCCTGTTTCTTCCAGCCATGGTGATGGAACTGTAGTTAGCACACCAGGGGTGAGTCAAAGGTGAACACCCTTGTCTTATGCTTCGAGGAGAATATAAATCAATGGTTTCTGGTAGTGATAGTCTTTCCTGACAATATTCATTTATCAATTCAATTTATACAGATTTCCCTTTTCTCTGCCTCGGAATCTTTTGATGACTTCTCCTTCTCAGCGTCTCAAGATCAAAGTCTTTACAAGCTTGAGACAACTGCCTTGCCAGCCTCCTCTGCTGCTTCCCCAGCACCACTGATGTCCCCTAAAAAGGATTCTCTACACCTTTGCTCTTGTGGACTCTTCTGCCTATACTGTCCTTCTCTTCATTGTTGAAGCCTGATCTCTCCTTTAAGGCTCAGCTCGAAAGTCAGTGTCCCCAGAGAGCTGGCCTCTTCCTTGGTGGGGCACCCAGGTCATGTTGTTGTTGCTCTTTCATTACTTTTCCCCACAACTCTCATAGTCAGTGATCCACCTCTCTGTAGGGAAGGATTTAAGCTCACTAGTGGCAAGAGCTCTCTGTTGTTTGCAGCCCAGTCTCTAGCATTGTGCCTTGTATTGGGAGGCACTCAGAATATGTTTGCCGAGTTGTTCCACAAGCATCACTGATTTCCCTTGCTGCTAACTTCTCCCTTTCTCCTCAACTAACCTTACTTTTTAATTTCTTAATTGTATCTATAACCCTCTAAGATTTTAATGAAATTCTATATCTCATGAACATATATTTCTATTAAGACACAATTTGGGGACATAAAGATCCCCTGTGAATTGAAATCTCACAACTGCCTAAGCTAAGGTTCATAGTTTTTCCACAAAAACAATGCACTCTGGTAACCTTGTGTAGACACTCCGGGTTCTGAGAGGCTGGACGTTATTTCTTCAGACCTAATACTAAAATGAAATATTTTTGTTTATTTCCACTGGTGTTTAGCATCCAAACACTAAGCATTAGACAGTTCTAATTACTAAAATTATCTAAGGCAGGGTCTTTTCTGGCTGACACTTAACATCCGAAGAAAAGGACTCGGAAAACGGCAATTAAGGTAGGAATCAGTAGCCCACTGCCAGGTTTACATTGGGAGTGAGGAGGCGAAGTGATCTATAAAGGTCTTTTTAATCTGGACCTCAAATTTAGCCTACTGAGCCCAAAGCCCATTCTGACATGGGGTCTCTGTGTTCTTGATGTAGACCTATATGCTGACCTCTAGAGTCTCACAAACAAGAAGAAAACCTGTTGGAGCTACGGAAACGCTTAATTTAGCAGGGTATAGTTATGGGACTTCAACCACAAAGGGGCAGTTAAGTGAAAAGCCCTGTGTCTGGCAGGATGATAGATGTTAGCGTGAAGAATAACAGAAAAGCAAAACTATGTGTTTGGGGGCGAAGAGAGTAAGGGTTGGAAAGAGGGATCCGAGAAAGACCAGAGGGGCCAATGCAACTTGCAACTCTGGAGCGAATGAGGACCAAGGCCCCATCCTCCCGGCGCAGCCCAGACCGCCCGGAGCCGTCCCGGCCAGCAGAGGGCAGCAGCTGGGCGGGAGAGTCCTGGCGAGGGACGCGCGGCGTCGACCCGCTCCCGGGGATCCTCATTTTAAGTGTGGGGCGAGGGACTCTCGCTCATCACTACCGGTCCCTGACCCTGTGGCTATCGCGCATATTGGGCCCGGTTTCGGGGAGTGGGTGTGCGTGGGGAGGGGTCGCCGCCGAGGGCCCGGCGATCCTGCCCGGAGAAGGAAAGCGGAGGGCGCCCCGCGGGTCCTCGGGAGAGAGGGGGAGCCGGGCTTCCGCGGGCCCCGTGCCGAAGGGGATCTCCGCTCCCGCTACAGCGTCACTCGCCCCATTCTCGGTCCGGCCCCCTCAGCGCCCGGGGCTTCTCCCGCCGACACCGCGTCCCACTCTCGGGGCCTAATCAGTGCCGGGCCGCTTGGGTACCCCGCCCGTCCCCGCCGGCCAGGCTTCCGGGGCCACGACCTGCGCCCGACATCGGCCAAGGTGTGCCTCCCGCCGACACTGCCCGCTTCAGAGAGAGGCCAGTACCGCCGGCTGAGCCGCGAGCGGTCGCGGCTCAGGTTTGCGCTCCCGCCGTCGAGGACAGCGGCGGCGGCGTGGGCGTGGGCTGGTCCCCGCGGCCGGAGGGTGGGGAGAAGCGCCGGGCGCACTTGACCATGGGCCCCGAGCGTCCCGGCCGCGCGGCGCAGGCGGCGGGCTTTATGTAAATCGGGGCCGCGCCGGGGCGTCCTAGGTAGGATGGACCAGCCCCCCGCGCCTCGGCCTTCACGTCCAATAAGAAGAGCCCCAGCTTGACACCTGCCTATATACAGGCGAGCGCGCCCCCGGCCCGCGGACCGCGCGCACAGCCCGCACAGCCCACGCCGCGGGCGAGCGAGACCTCCGCCCGCCTCCATGACTTCCAGTGAGATTGAGATGCCCGGCGAGGTGAAGGCCGACCCCGCCGCCCTCATGGCGTCCCTGCACCTCCTGCCGTCGCCCACGCCCAACCTGGAGATCAAGTACACCAAGGTAAGGCGTCGCGGGGGCCTGCAGTCCACGGAGACTTTCTAGAACCTTCCTTCCTCTCCGTGGTCTGGTAGGGGTAAAGCTCTGGCGGCGTGACAGAGTCGGAGGCCAGGGTCTTCCGGGCCAGCCTGTCGTCCCCGCGCAGCAGAGGGACACCCCGTCCGTGGGGTTGGGTCTTCTGAAGTCCCGCCAGGTCTTCGGACTCGTCGGGGACTCGCCCCAACCTGCCGCGCGGCGCTGAGGGTCGCCGTCAACGGCTCCCTCCCAAACCGCATCTGCCGCTGCCTTGTGGTCCGACTCTCCGGGTCCCGACTGCTGCGGGGAAGGCGTCGGCCCCGCTTGGGCCCGTCAAAGGGGGAGGAGGGGTCCCTCGCCAGGCTGGCCTCGCAGCCTGGCCGTCTCTTCTCCTGGGCCGCCGGCCCGGCTCGGGTCCTCGGCGGCCCGCACGGTGCGCAGCGAGCGGCGTTCGCGTCGGATCGTCCAGGCACGCAGCGGTCTGGCCGCCTGTGCACGCTTCGTGGAAACCTGGCCGCTGAGTGCAGGAGACCCAATGTCAGCGTTTCATTAGAATTTTGTAGGCAGTGGCAGTTTTCCTGGAAAACTCGAGAGGTCTTTAAATCTGTGCAAATTAACGGGTTCGCTTTTGAACTGAAAAAAATTATTTTTTATAACGAATGTTGGGGTGGCCAAGTAGGAATTTTTTGTTGCACCACAACGTAAAAAGGAATATGCATTCGCTACCTTGATGTAAAGAGAATTCACTTCCTTTCCACAAATTTGACGTAGAAAGAAGTGTATTAATTACACACAAAGGGGGATTATATTATGGCATTGGGTTGGGGGGAGAAATAGATGCAATTTAAAGTAATGTTTCTTGGAGTTCCTTTGCAGTTGTCTTGTTTGATTTTTCTATTCCTTTCAGTTTATTTCTACAACAAACATCTCCCAATTACTTAAACATACACTGCGCATACACAATATGGTTAAAGTTGTTTTCCATTGTGCTTATTACAAGATAAACTAAATCTTGTCGAGAAATAAATTGTTTGGTTCTGGCTTAATGGTTGAATGAGAAATTTTTTGAAAACCCGACAGAACATTGAAATTTTACTTGCTGAGTTTTAGGACCGAAATCAGGGTGACTCGTGTTTTGAATGCCAATTTAGATGGTTTTAATGTACCTGTTAGCTTTTTTAGATGGTGTGACAAATTTTTGAAAGCCATTTTAATGAGAGGTCGTTAATGGTTACAACCATTTAGGCATTGTTTGCATAACAATGGTGCCAATGTGTGGCACTTTTCGGAGTTTAGGAACAAGCAGGGAAAGCATGCAGCTCAAGAGTTTTGCTTTATGCGGGCCCCTAACCTCCTCAGGCTCTCTTTAAAGGTCTTAGGATGCAAGATCTGCGTGTGAGAGTAGACCTCAGATTTGAGAGGGCTTGATTTTTAGTCTTACTTTAGGTTGGGTTTTCCTCATAGCCCCTTTGAAAGGGGTTTTAGGTATGCAGTAGGTATCTCGGAATTTAATTTGGAAGCTCTTCCAGTTCTCTTTTTCTCTGACAACACCCCCCCTCTCTTTTCTCTTGTTCTCCCCCAGTAGGAAAGACAACTGATTTATAGCTAATTGAAGCCTTTAATGTGGAGTCCTTTAGCTCAGGGGAGACTTTTATCCAGTATCCACTTTCCCACTTATTACAAAGAAAAACAATCAGAAATGAAATAATGGATTGTAACTTGATTCTTTAATTTGTGGGGAGGAGGCACCTTATTTTAGGCTTGACAAACAACCCTCATAAACACTGAGTAATACTAATCTAAAGGCAAGCTCTTTTCACAAAACCTTGTAAAATAAGGTATCTGTGAACATTCCCAGCAGCTTTCCTCCTCAGCTCTTTAGTGAGACTTCTAAATTTTCTGAGACAGGCGGCATGGGCAAGCAACTTCTTTACACGAAGAGCAGAAGTTGCTCTTTTGGGAGCCGAGGGTAATGGGTAGTGATTTTCACTTGAAAGGAAAATAAGATTAATGGAGAGTTTTCCCAAAATTCACTTATGATCAGAAGTGAGGGAGATTATATTAACAATTTTAAGCAGAAGAATGTGCAAGGTAGAATGGACAGTTAGTCCTTTAGAACCGTGATACTACGCTCATTAGGAATTTTTAAAAGTGTCATGGCTAAAATATTATTTTGCTAGAGGGCTCGTTGAATAACACATAGGAAAGAAATACAATAGTTGTGTCAGAAAATGGTACAAGACAAACAGATAGATCCTCAATAATTTTTGTCGTGTTAAACGAATGCATCTTTAGTGAAGGATTTATAATGTTAGGATTTTAAAATACGATTTGGGGACCCAGGTAAAGTCACTACTTATATGTAAGTGGTGATATTTTGAGAGTTTCAAGTAGCATGCATTTAGAAAACTTTGCACTTAGAATCTTGTATTTTTCTGTATTTTTCCACAGTTCTCTTTCTTTTAAAAGTATTTTACTTTTTTTTTTAATAAAAGGGGAGTGGGGGAGATCATTAAAAATAAAAGTTACTATTTTTGTCTGTCAGAGGTCCAGTGAAAATGCTCCAAAAGTAAAGTTCACTCCCCAAGGAAGCTGAAAGGGCTAAACTCGTGGTTTTTACATTACATTTAATTTTTAAAATGAGCCTGCCTCTCTAAAGTTCCAACACCCATTTAGGACTAATGATCAATGAAATGGCAATACCATGTTTGGAATGTGTCTATTTTTATTTTCCTATTACAGGAAGCTAGACCCCAAGTTTTAAGATGGATTCTTTTTAAAGAAATATGTTTTTTTAAAAAAAAACCTGGAAACTGTACTAGTCAAGAAAGACTGATAACTCCACCAAGATGAAGCAGCGAGGGGACCACTTTGGGTCTGGGAGAATGTACTCTCTCTTCCTTGTATCCTAAGAAGACTGCTTCCCAGTTAACATGGGAGTGTGACTGCTTTTAGCTATAATTTTATGAATTAAAGATTTTGAGTTGTTCCTGTTTTATCGGTCTGGTTTTTAAATTTTTGTATATCGGAATACGTTATAGGAGTACACAAATTGTGATATCAAGGCTTACACTTTATTGACTGCCCCTAAGTACAGGGGAGATCTCTTCCAGATTCCCAGAAGGGAATCCCACCCCCTTTATCCCACCCGCTTTTTCCCACCCCTACCTTCTCTATTGTCTCTATCACCTCTTCTGGCTCCACCAGTTTCTCTCTGCCTCACCTCCCCCTGCACACACACATTAGCGCTGTGCTGTCTCTGTGTTTATCACTTTTTCAGTGAGAATTTATGCCTGTAATAGTAACATAAAGGGGTCTGTTTTCCTCCAGTATTTGAGACTGTGGGGAGCTATAACAGAGGGAGGGAGTTATGGAGGACTGACCCACTAAACTAGAAGAGAAAAAAAAGAAGGCAATCAACTGAAAATTGGAGCTAATGTGCATTGGGTAACTACTATTTATTCTTTTATTTATTCATTTAACAACCTTTTATTGAACATCTTGCTGTTTTCTGGGATCAGTTTCAATTCAGCTCAAATGATATTTAAGAGGCAGTGTTCCTAACAACAGTGCTTTCCATTACACTGTTTGGGCTATGGAAATATTCGACTTCTAGGAGTTTAGGGTCTTATTAAAAAGACTGAGTGCCAAAAATTGGTTATCAGCGTGGCAGTAGTTCAGTTGATCAATGTAATAATAACAGTAATGTTAATACTTATAATGCCATTTATGTTGTTTATAGGGCCTAATGACTTACCTAGCACTTTCATAAATATCTTATTTGATCCTTGCAAAACCGTTGAAGGAGAGAGAGTAGGAAGTAGGAATAACTAATAAGGAAAACCGTGGTCGTAAGTTTTAAAAAATTGATAGAGCTTTCCTTACTAGACGCTTTGCTGTTACTAGCAGTCATGTATTTCTTTTTAAGAGAGAGAGTTTAAATCTTTATTTTTTGTGTGTTGCTTCTGTTGCAAACATGGAGAGAATATGAACTTGTCTGCTTCTCTTAAGAAGATTCTACCTTTTGTGGCTTCTGATTCCCTAACTTTAAATTACCATACTTGATGTTTCTATGAGACCTTTTTTTTTAGGTCTGGGGCAAGATTCTTGCCCATCTCAGGAATTATTTTTTAAAACATGGCACAGGTTTAGTTGCTTCCAAACCTCTAATCAAGATTGTATGCTTGATCATAAGTTATTAATCAAACTCCATGTTCATAGGGGAACTCAGGTTTTCAAAAATGTATTTTTTCATAATTGTACAGCTTTTTGATGCTTCTGTCATCTTTGTTTAACCCAGGAAAGCTAAACAGCTTCATTCTAGGATTTGAATTGAGTAATTCTCCTGGGGTCCTACCTGATGCTTTCCGCTATATATGTAGGAATCGTATATAGTCATCATTTGCTGACACGCTTTTGTCCTTTGTTTCTTTAAGATGAGGAATTACAGTTTTTCTATTGGAGGGTAGAAGATTCTCTGAGGAGCCCGTTCTATGAGGTCTGATTTTTTTGTGGCCCAGCTTAAGAGAAGCCAGTCATGCATAATAAGTTCTTTGTTGCATTCAGTGTTGGTTAGTGTGATGATAAAACCACAACTAAGCCAAAAACCTTTCAGATAGCAACATGCATAGTTCTCTTTCAAGTCTTCCTCAGTTGGATAATGAAGTGCAAATACTGATGTGTATTTTTATCTTTTTAGTTATCTTAGTGACGGCTTGTAGGGGTCAGCAAACCATAGACTGCCTGATTTTGCAAATAAAGTTTTATTGGAACACAGCCACATCCATTCCTTACATATTGTCTGTGGCTGTTTTTGGACTATAGTGGCAGAATCAGGTAGTTACAGCAGGACCATATGACCCATATTTTATAAAGCGTTTACAAGCCCTTGACTTAGAAAAAGAAAGGATCTGAGTTAAAATAGGCCTTTGTTCAAATCTTGGTCAGATATGTACTTGTTGCCTATGCAGGCAGTTAACGTTTATTAACCACACAGAGCCAGGTATGGTTCCGAATTCTGGAGATGCAGCAGTAAACGAGGTGTGGACGGTGTCTCCTCTCAGGGAATTTCTGTAGTGTCAGTCTCTACATCTGTCAAAGTTGAGATAAGAGTACCTACCTTACGTGGTTGTTGTCTGGACTAAATGAGCAAGGGTGTGAAAGTAAGCAGCATATAATGACAGTCAGCCAAGGGCTGGTTTCATTTCATTTTTGTAAAATGATGATTACATTTGTCGTTTCAAATTAATGGGTGCCCATTTTAAGAAAGATCAGAATTGTGTAATCAATAAAGTTTTCTTAAACAGGCCATTGTTTATTATTTTAATTAGTCATAAGAGTTTAATATTCTTGGTAGCTGTGGAATCCTTATAACATGTTTACATTTGATTTTCATCAGATGAGATCCCTTGGAGGTTTCCCTACCAAGGACTTGTCTTTGCTAAAAGTCACTAAATCAAACAACTTTCCAGCCAGTATTTTAACAGTCAAATTAGATATCTGACACTTGTGCCAAAATTCTGCATTAATATGCTTCAGTATACCCAGTTGGCTGGGCCTAAATGACAGATGGCAAAGAGCCATTTCTGGAATTTTAAGTAGTTTGGACAAGGATGTTGCCACGTCACTGGTGCATAGATCTGGGAATTATGACAGCATGAGAGGACATTTTCAGAAGGTCCATATCTTTCAGAAGTGGGAAGGTATCTTACTTTACATAATTTAAAACTGAAGAGAATTTTAGTGGTCTTGAGTGCCCAATTTGGGGGCACTTCACCATCCAAAAAGTAAGAGCACCACACAGCGACAATTTTGAAAGTCCTCCTAGCATTTCTTTAATTTCTTTATTCACCGTGACAGGTAATTTCAAAGCCAGTCGTTTCCTCTCAAACACCGAATCAATGCACATAGAAGTGATTGCCATAATGTCACCTTGGTTAATTTTTAATTGCCTTTTCAGACATATCTTTGAGCTTTATTACAGTTTACCTTTCAGATATATGAGATTACCCAAACTGGGAATTTCTTATCTCTGGCATTTCTCTGTTGCTAGTTTCTCTGTCTGTAGGATGATGGAGTTATGTTTAAATGGTTTCCCTTTAAATCTTACTGAATTTACTTACAGCAAGCCTCTATTGTGTCACATGATTTGAAAACACTTCCAGCCTTTGAAAATTCCAGTTGGAATAATAATTGGGTGCTTTCACCATCTAGACTTTTGCTGGGCTCTCAACAAAACTTCCCTGGGGCTAAACATGGGGGTTTATTGACTTCTGTAGAATGTGGTTAAAAATTAGAATGTCTGTGAGTGAACATTCTAATTCCTATTATAGAAGGAAGCTTTCCTTTTACTCTAGTTCAGCTCTGTTACCTCCAGAAGTAGTTATCTGCTCTATTTCCTTTCCTCACCACAGTCTGACCTTTGGAGAGCCCAAGTAGCAGTTTCTTTATCCCTGGATCTCTAGAAAGATAAAACCTGTTGTCCGGTTGAGACTGGAAACACCTCATTTAGACAGATTAAGATATTGTGGGTACTAAAACACTTTCCAATATTGATTATAAGCTATGGGGGAAAATTCAAAATAATTGAAGATTTTATTTTTATATATTTTCTCATACATAATTTTCATTTGTCTAGCTTAAGTCTTTGGATTTCAAGTCTAGTGACTCTTAGGGTATTTTGCCCCAGGTCACTTCTAGGAATTTTTAAAAAATTAAACTGAGTCAAAAAATGCTATAATAGGGGGAGGGTATAGCTCAAGTGGTAGAGTGCATGCTTAGCATGCACAAGGTCCGGGTTCAATACCCAGTACCTCGTCTAAAAAAAAATAAGTAGACCTAATTACCTCCCCCCACCAAAAAAAAAAAGAAAAAGAAAAAAATGGTATAATAGTACCATTTTTTGACTCAGTTTTCCCACAGTAAGGATATGACTTTTCCCACAGTAATTATGGAACCTACCTCCAGCTAAGTGGATCTGGTAAAATATTGTGAATTTAGTAAACCCACTAACAGGCAAAAATCACCTATTTCTCTTCTCCCCCACTCCCCATCACTGACACACGCTTAATCTATGGGCCAAAGTGTGTGTAATGATGGAGGGTTTAAGGTTGAAAGGAAGAAGGTAAATAAGAAGACCGTGCCTGGGAAGACAAAATTTATGATCTACAGAGGATAACTTAAAGTCTGATTTCCCTAGGTGTGAAAATTGGACTCCCTCACTGAGTCCTTTTTCGGAGGAGATCAGAAAATTACTGTTAGACTGTTTGAACCTGAAACCAGTGAATTCTGCCTTATCTGTGTTTCAGAGCTTGATACCAGCATACCACTAAGGCTTGATTTTCATGGGGAAGGTTATCGAATTGTATTATCTTGGGGTCACTTTTATTTTTAACTTCAATCAGAGCTATCCTTTTTGCTTCCCTGAATTCATTCATTTGTTTATTCATCTGATGATTATTAAGTCCTCTGTGTCCATTGTTAGTCACTGTCTGGCATGAAAAGATACATAGATGTGTGCCCTGCCCTGAAGTTCAAGGCTGGAAGAGGATTCCCACCTGGGTGTGGGAGGAAGACATGCACATAGTAACTGTGGTGCATGATAGAAAATACTAAATGCTTGACGTGAATTCACTTAAAGCAAATGAGGATTCAGAAGATAGAGATGTTTCAGCCTCAGCAGCTCAACAGCACACTGTATTTTTCGACATCCTTGAGAGGAAATCAAATATTTCAGTCATACCCAAGAGTATAGACAATATAACAAATGTGTACATACACCCAGATTTGTTTGTTCTTAACCATTTGCAATATGTGCTTCTAATTTTTTTTAAAGAAATATGTTGAGGCTCCCTCTGTGAATTTCTCCCATTCCCTTCTCTTTCTCCCCTTCCTTCCTCAGAGGCATTTTGCATTTATCTTTTCTATTGGTGTATGTATTCATAAATAATACATGCTATTATCTCATGTGCTAAATCTTTTTATATAAATGGTACCATGCCATACGTATCCTTCTGCAATTTGCTTTGTTTGCTTAGCATAGTATTTTCAAGATTTATCCATGTTGTTGGATGAACCTGCAATTCATTCATTGTCATGATTGCATAATATTTTGTTCTTTGACTATACCACAATTTTTAATTCATTCTACTATGGACATTTAAGATACTTCCAATATTCTGCTATTACAGTAATGCTGCATTAAACATCCTTGAGCATATCTCCTTATCTGCCTGGGTGAGAGGCCTTCTAGGATATACACTTACAGTGATATTGTTGGCTCATGAATGTGTCTGCAACTTAATTAGCAACTACCAAATTTCTGTCCTCTGCCACCAGCAGTATGTCAAGGTCCCCATTGCTCTATATCCTTACTTATACTTGGAGTTCTCCTACTTAGTAAATTTTGCCAACCTGATGAGTGTGAAATGTTATCCCATTGCTGTTTTAATTTGCATTTCATTGATTTCTTGTAAGGTCGAACGGCTTTTCATATGGTTATTGGTCGTTTGGCTTTCCTCCTTTGTGAACTGAGTAGTCTATCATTTGCTTATTTCTCTTTGTGTGTGTGGTTGTTTTTATTGATTTGTAGCAACTTTTATATATTTAGGCTTATGATCCTTTGATAGTTGTTTATTGTATGAACATTTTCATTTTCATCCCTCTTGTACCTTTTCTTTTTCTTTTTCTTTTTTGGCATAATTGTCATGTAGTTTTAAATGGAAATGGAGGGGAATTTTTCTTTTTTCCTTTGTGTTTAGTGCTTTTAGTGTCTTGTTTAAGAAATCTGCTATTATTCCAAGTTTTTCAAGATATCCTTCTATATAGTCTTCTGAAAGTTGATTTTTACTATTCAAAATTTCACCTTTTGTGCTTGTGTCTTAATCCACCTATAATTGGTATTTGTTTATATATAATGACACAAATTTTAAGGACAAATAATATAATGTGTGGGAAAGTCAAATGATATTAATGTGTAAAGAATTTTTCAAAATTGTATTTTATGCAATTTTGGAATAAGATTAGGAGGTCCAGAATTCTTCACTGTGTACTCTTTTATAGGACTGGAGAAAAATCAAGAGGTGACAATAAATATAATCTGAAAAAGAACTTCTAGTAAAGACAGACCTTTTTCTTGACTAATACAGTACTGTGCCTCATCCTGTTAGTTTAGAGAATTTAAATTATTCCTTAGCACCAGGCTTGAAAATAACATTACTTTGTATTTTATTAGTGTTTGAACTCATTGTGTTTTAAACTCAAAGTTGGTGTTGTACATTCACCCTTGTGTTTGGATTTCATAAGTTACTTGATCTGTGTATGTGTGCCTCTGATTCTAAAGAGGCTACTGAAGAATGAAATTCTCCAGCCTTAAAAGTGAATCCAGCCCTTCTGTTCATGTTGCTTATGTAATACCTGACAGAGTTGGCCCCACACTTATTTTTTAGGATGAACATATTCTCTCAACGCCCTTGTTACTTGTTTGCACTACTCCTAAAGTGTGCAGTTTTTGCCTTGTGTTATATTTTCCTGTTTAATCTTCTACTCCAAAACTGTACTGGATTATAAACTCTCATTCATCTTGATATTTCTGTAGCATCTAGCTCAGTGTCTCACAGTGTAAATGCTCAGGAAGTGTGTGTTGAGTGAATACTTGTTATATTTTATTATTGTTAATAGCTACTAACAGCAATTAATTATCCTTTTATTAGTAGTACTACTTTAATTATTAACATGTTATCCTTTGTTATTAATACTACAGTTTCCAGAGTTCTTTTCATATATGATAACTTTTAATAATTGTGGAAGTCCTGTGATGTGAATATTATATTAATATCCCCATTTGATAAGTGAGAAAATCAGGCATATTAAAGTTAAATAATTTTTCCAGGATCAATAGCTAGTTGGTGGCAATTCCAGAACTCAAGTAATCCTTCTCCTTCCTTGCTCATAACAACAGGAATACAAAAACCACAACAGAGACGGTACAATTTGAACTATTAGCCTAAAGCTCTGCTGAGCGTTTTACAGGATAATGCCAAATCCAGTTCTCCTGGCTACAAATCCTGCCTTAAGTCCAGTTGGTATTATTGTAGCTATCCTTAGCAACAATTCAACCTGACATAAAGATGAGAGTGTGCGTTCAAAAAAGAAAGTTGATATAATCAGCACTTTAGGTATGAATCAGCTGGGAAGGTGTGATTCTTTGGGCTGTGGGAAAGAACTGTATTTTTGGATTCTCACTGGTTGGGTAGCCACACATGGCCCTTAATGACACCTGCTTGTTTGTTTTTCATTCAGAAAGTGCTTTCTTTGTTATGGTTATTCAGATTCACTTGGGAGTGAGGATGTATGAGATTATTGAAAGCAAATATGTTTCACATTCTTTCTGATGCTTCCTCTCCCCACAAAGGCCATCATTTTGTGTTACTTCACTATAAATGTGGGAGGGGCACTTGCCAGAAAGAGTTGGGTAGATGTGTTCCATCTTGCCTAAATTTTATAAACAACCCTTTCTCACTAAGGCTTAACTACTGTTAGATCCATCTAGTACATGTAACTTCAGCAGGGATGAAATAGAGGAATAGAGTGGTCCCCAGAAATATGTGCAATATCCAAACTTTAACAGAATTTCGGTGACAGAGGGTGATGGTGATTGGGATGCACAATTAATGTTTCATTGTAAATGGCTCAAAAATCCAGACCTAAGGAACTGTTGGCAGGTTGTCTCCTTTAAGCCAGATCTTCTAGTCTCCAGATTTCTGTCTTCACTTTTAGAGAGAACTCATTTCTCTTTCTCCTCTGCTCCCGAGTCAGAATCCCTTCTTCTCACCTTTTCCATCTCCTTTTAAATTTTTACGCACTTATGCTTCTCGTCTGCTTCCCTGAGTGTTTCTCTCAGGCAGGTCTTGATGACCCTCAGTCTTTCGTTAGACTCATTTACCTGTTTTCGTAAAATGGTTAGTTATGCCTGGGAACCTCTGTAGTCAGCTCTTCCAGCTGTTGGCTTAAATGGTCCTTAGGGAGCTCAGAAGCAACGAACCTGGAATAACCACATTTGACTTCTGTGAGCCCTCTTGAGAATTTAGTAATTACTTAATGGATTCAATTGGTGACATATACTATTCCAGATAACAGCCTGGGTTGCATTAAATTAACCTTTACAAATGGGTATTTATAGGGGTACTCTTAAAAGACGACACGTGTTGACTGTAATTGCTCTTCCATGTTTCTCCATGCTGTTAGGTATTTGTAGCGGGTGAAAAATTTCTCAGATTAGAGCCTGGGTGGTAGTTGTGGCCATTTAGTGATGTGTGTCATTGTGTTCAGCACATTGAGCATAAATCCTGCCTTGTAAACAGCAGGGAGACTAATGAGGTTTGCCCACATTCTGGTATCATTACCAGGAATTCCAACAGAGAAAAAGAGAAAGCTTAGAAAAGAAGTACACAAATAGAGTGATTTCTGGAACTCTGGATGATCCAAATTAAGGAAAGAGATTATTGCTCAACATTTAGTATAGACGCGTATGTGCAAATATGGGTACATAAACTACATTTAGCTAAAAAAAACAAAACAAAACAAAACAAAACAAAAAAAAAAAAACCCAAGCTTCTGCTTTTAACGAATTCTAGCAAAGTCAGTACCTTAGTTCTTCAGAGAGCTAATGAGGGGCTTATTTATGAATGTCTCTAATTGTGAGTGGTGTAGTCGGGACAGCTATTGAAATAACGCAGCTGTTAACATGATAGCACAATTTTTACTTTGTTGGAACTCCTCATTTCAGCCAACTAAAATTTCACATCACTTTTTGTCTTACAATTTTTGGAATGATTCTGCTGTAAATAATAATAGTCACAAATGACTTCTGAACACACCAACTCTCTTGTGAGAAACCTTTCACATGGTTTTTGGGGAGATTTATTTCAAATCTTTATTTTTATTATTACTGCATAAATAACTCATGTGTTTGATAATGTCACATCAAGGAATCCAGTACTGCTTAATGCCTAGGCTACTTACCTTCCTGGATTTGAATTTTCATGAAAGCTGGTATCATGGCACCTTTGGCACAAAATGTGGCCCACACATCTTTGTGTTTGAATAAATGAGTAAATGGATGAATACTAGAAAATAATATTGCCTGATTCCATTTGTAGAGTTACTAATAGAGTGCCAAGACTAGAAAGTGAATTGCAGGGTAAAGTGTTTTGAAATGAATAGCTGTCTTTCTTTTCATATGTGTGCATATTCTCCCCCCCCCCCCCCCCCCGCGCTTTAGGATGGAAAACTCCCCTCCTCCACTCCCACTCACTTACTCCTTCCTTTGAAATAGAAGCCCCTCAGGGTGCATTGTGCAGTGGTGAGCAAGGCAGCAGACTGGGCACTCGAAGACCTATGTCACAGTCCCAGCTCTGCCATGGATGTATGCTCATCTAGCTGTCCCTTGTACATGGAGGCACACAATAAATACTCACTGAACTAACGAATGAACAAATTACTCAATCACTCATTGAGTACTTCCTTTTATACGAGGCTCTTGGGATATGAAAATGCTTTGTGATACTGAGTGAGTTATTTAAATTCCCTGAGCATCATTTTTATTACTTACAAATTGATAGGACGGAATGAAATGCTTGTTTATTAACCCACCTAGTACTTATGAAAACAGCTGAATTAGAATAGCTCTAAGATTCTTTACCTCACCCTGATTCTTCAGAACTCTTTAATTTCCTGGGTCCCAACCTAGGCTTGAGGTCCGGAGGGAAATACCAAACTTGTTTGTATATCTAGTTACAGTCTTTCTGGTACCCCGAATTTTCACTCAGAATAATGTTCTTAAAAAATATTTTCCCAAAGGTAGACTTAAAATTAACAAAAAGCAGTCCACGGAAATCTGTTAATGATTCTCCTTATATAAATGAGTGTTTAGCGGTGTCATAAAGATCCACTGGAAGTAAAAATTTTTGTGTTCACTGAACACTTAGAGTACTAGAAATTAGAGCAGTGACTCCCAAGAGAATTCCTCCTTTAATCTTAGGGATCACTGATTTTAATACTTGATAATAGTGGTAGAAAGAAAAGGTTTGTTGGCACTTTTCTTCTAGACCATTTCAGCAGCTTCTCTTTCGACCTAAGCTCATGAAAACCACGGCGGGTCAGGGAAGCTCTGTGGAGAGGGAACTTGTCAGGAGCTTACAGCTTTTCACTTGAGTCTAGTAGAGACTTAGCACTTTGCAGGTCAGTGCCACTGCTATTTGTCTCTGACCCAGGAGATCTGGAGTTCTTCACATCAAAACCACATCTTGCTGAGCAGAGATCAAACGTAGGAAGGTAAGGATTCTGCCAGTGATTTATCATGCCAGAGAGAGTGATCAGGCCATATGGGCCACTGCAAATGAAGTTGACATTCCAGCAGTTTCTCATATAGGTCTCACATGTAGTTATGGTTAGTTTTTCTTATAGAGGAATTCCGGGTCAAGAGGCAGCTTTCAGTGGCATTTCTTAGCAAGTCTTACCTAGAACATGAGGTTTATTTCAAAATCAAGTCCTAGCAAGATTTTTCTAATATTTTATGCAAATGGAAGGCAGGGCTTTCTTGACCAAATATTTGAAGATTAATTTGAGCTTCTCATTTGATGTCTCCTTTCCTTTTTATTTTTCCTTTTCTGGGATGGTACCTATTTTAAAAAAAAGAAGAAGAAAGAAAGAAAGGAAAAGAAAAATTAAGGTGATTTGAGGTCTCCAAAAGAAAGTTTCTTCCTAAATATTAGATGTGACTTTAAGGTAATGAAATTGACTCTATAAGCTGTAAACTATGCACAATTAGGCCCATTAGTTCATCACATTTTATTAACTCAGGGTTTTAGGAATGAATTACTACAAATATTACAATCCACTTCCTGCGGTAGGGAAGGCATCACGTATACCCTTCTGTATATTTGTAATGGCCAAGAGCAAAGAGGAAGCATTTAATCATTTAAGTATGAAATAGGTATAATTATGTTTGAAAGTATTTGCAAGGGTTTAAGTCAAGGACAAAAATGCTAATTTTAATTGAAAGAAAGAATTCAATAATCCCTCTCTTCATCTAACTATTTATGTCAACAGATAAATTAACATGGTTTTTCAACACAGAATTCAGCTTGTTTTTTGTTTACTGTCACAGGCAAATGCTTAGTCTCCTGTGGAGAAATCACTCATTTATTGGTTCAAAGGCCTCTTCAGTCTCAGGATATGCACTGTGGTATTTCAGCCCTTCTTTGCATAGGATGTTTACTTTGTAACTTAAATGAAAGATTATGTTGTCCTTTAAATGTAGTAGTTTGTGACATTAACGTAATTCTACTGAAGATACCAGTTGTCCCTTTTATGTTTCACTTTTTCTGAATGAGAAAAATAATCATAAATGGAATGGGCTTTGGTGGTTAGAAGTAGGTCTCATCCTCTGATTAAAATTCACTTGATTTCCTAAGGTATCAGTATATCTGTTTATTAACTGGGGATTATTATTCTGAGTTATGAATTACTTCAAAGCTGCAGGGAGCAAGTTTAAATATAATAATAAAATGGACTTCCAGTTCTCATCTTTGGCATCCTTGGAAAGTGTGCAACATCCATGAAAACCTTGGAGGGGTGCCAGATAAAAATATAGGGTGTCTAGTTAAATTTAAATTTTAGTTAAATAATGAATACTTCTAAAATATAAGTATGCCTCATGATTTGCCAGTGATTTGGGACATACATATACTGAAATTTAATTCATTGTTTTTCTGAAATTTATATTTAACTAGGCGTCCTGTATTTTTATTTGCTAAAACTGGCAACCCTAAACTGTTACACACATGGTTTATGTTTTATCTGTGACCAGCAAATAAACATTATTTTAATGTAAAATTAATTGGCAATAAAATCAAAGACCAAAGGAATCCTTTAAAATTGTTGTACTTGAATAATAAAAAGGTGTGTAGTAGAAAGACTTTTTTTTAATCCCTAGTATTACTAGTTTGTGAGTAAACAGGGCATCTAGGCCCATTGTAAGACAGCCTAATCTCCTAAATGAATTGTTCCAGCCTTTTAATTCAAAATCATACAAACAAAAACATTGAGATAAGCTGGGTGCTTTTTCAAATGGGGACCCCCGTGGCTTTGAAAATAAACACTTCAGCCTCCTTCACCCCCCAACACCCACACCCACACTCGCTAACCTTTCTGATGTCTTCCATTTGCAAATGAACAGGGTGAATTCTGAGAAAGACAGAAGACTAATTAAACCTAGGGAAGATAGGCAAAGGAACATTTGTTTCCAAGCAGAAGACAAAAAGAAGTCACATTCTGCTTTCTCAAGACTGACAGGAGGTCCTTAAAGCCCTTCCTGAAGTTTCTTCTTCATGTGTATTTCCCACACCACTGCTCAGGCCCTCTGAGGACGAGGCCACCCTCGTGTGTTTGACCCCACCTGCATTAGCCTGTCTTCATGGCTGAGTCGGAGAAGGGTCTCAGTCAGAAATTCAAAAAGACCATTCGATGTGTTGGATGGCCTTCATCTTTACCTTCTTCTCCCTTCATTTTGCCCTGTGTGTCTCTCATGGTTTGGCAAAGGGGTCTTACTTGCTAGCAATAGAGAGAATATATGAATGAATAAACAAACACCAAACAAGGAGTGACTGCCTTTTTAAGAGCACTAATAAATTGCTCGAATTTGATGGTTTACATTCAGAATCAGAATCAGTTAAAAGTTTGAGTGTGTACTATACCAGGCTTTTCAGTAACCCAATACCTTATTTGATCCTTACAATCACTGGATAAGGTGGTTTTCTAATCTCTGTTAAAAATGAGAAAATTGAGCCACAGTAAGATTAAATCACACACCTAGGTCACACCATTTAGTAATCTTCATACACACAGAAATTTGATCCATAAATAAATAGTTTAGGAGCAATAGGAAGGCAGAATTTTATCTTAGGACACCTTTGTCCATTTTTATAGCTAAAGAAGACCAGAGAGACCTCCATGAGTTTCAGCATAGGTGCTTGTCAAACCTGGTGGCATGACTGAGGAGGGCTGGGAAAATTAGACAGATTAGGTCTATGGTAGAGATCTCCTGCCATAACCCTTGGGATCCTGAATCAGCTAGAACACCTGGTCTGCCCTAATCTGAATCACAGGTCCCTGGAATTACCTTGGAGCCCTTTAATCTAAATGATCACAGCAGCCTCATTTTGGGAGGGAAGGCAGCCCCCACTTCACCTTCCAGTTCATTTGGATCCAGCCTTGTCTTCTGAAGGTTGACCAAACTGAACTGTCCTCTGGGGAACATGACCTTTTGTCTCTGTGCTCTCATCAATGTCCTTTCACTTTCAGAAACAGACTTTGAGGTTATATGGGTATGTGAGAAGTTGGATTTATCTTTGTTACCTAACTGCTAATGTCCTAACTTATTTCTGTTTACAACATTAACACAATTTGTTTAATCATTGCATGTTAGTATAATAATATGTTGGGTAGACAACATTTATTTTAAAATACTCTAGCACAATCATGTTAAATTAATATTTTAAAGCTGTTTAAAAGTTTCACTAGAGGCTTCTTATTTCTTTGACCTTGTGCTATCTGTATACTTTGAAAGTCTAGTTTGCAGTCTTTTCTAATAAAGGCTTTTCTTTTATCCTGCCTTTCAGCCTAGAACTCAGGATAAGTCAGGTTCAGGCATACGATATTGGGTCCATTATGTAAATCTGTTAATTGATTTAAAGTTAAGATTAATAAACTAGTCCTTGTCACAGCAGGCTTTGTAAAACCATGCTTTTTGCCAGTAAAAGATTACACCTATTGAACAAAGGCTGTGTCTCTGTAATATCAAAACATTGACTTTAAAACAGAAAATGCAATCAGTCATCTAGGTGTTTTCCTATACAGTGCCATTTGGGTGTTTCTTCACTCTTTAGCCAGATGTTCTGGCGTGAAGCAGAGCGAAGGCTGGAAGGCAGCGGATCCACTTTTGCTCTAACTACCCACCTAGGTATTTCAACAGGAAGCTTCTCCCCTGCCCCATAAATGATTTGAACATTTGCTTTGTCATTTTACTTTATATAAGTAGCCTCTTAATTAGAAGTAAAATAGGTGGGGATTTTTTTCATTAAAGTTAAAAATATCTTTATTACCTTTGATTATAATATTCAAAGGCTACCAGCTTTGCAAGGTAGCATACAGAGGTGATCATCAATACAGTTTTTCTTGTAACAATAGAAATTTAATGATAAGTTAAATAAATGATAATGAAATTTAAATAAATGATAGTGCTGTCCTTTGTTGTCTGTAAATCTCTTTAAAGTACATCAGTGGAAACAATGGAGCAGTCATGTAAAAGGAGATAACTAACATGACAAGTCCTCAGACTGCTTCTTTCCCCTGCTTAATTAAAAGTAATTGAACTTTTTCCTATAAATAGATCAGTGTGGTTATTGATTTGCTATCTGGTACTCTCCTTTGATGAGCCAAAAGCAGTTTAGTGGCAAGCTGGGGAAAATTCAGCTCTCCAAGGCATAATCTACTGCAGGATTTAATACAAATCATTTGAAGCATTTACTATTAAAAAAACAAAACATTTTATTACTGAAATAAAACATGGCAGCTTTATGTCAAAGATTCATTGAGGGTAGGAAATTATTTACACCTAACACCTATTAATGCCTGCTGCTTTGAGAACCCCTCAGGGGTTTAGATTCTCCAATTAGAAAATTCATGGCCTCTCTGTATTGTCACGGCCACTCTGCTGTGGGCTGACAGTGTGGCAAGCCTGATTGTCCTCGATTGCCTTCCTGCTGCAGAAATGGCCAAGTGATGTGGCTTGGCTTACATGGATAAGCTTCTCTGTTTGGAATTTTTACCCGAGTAACTGCTGAGATGTATAAAATTACTTAAAGCAACTTAGATGAATCAGATACCTGTTGACAGCCAATCCGAATTCCTTTTGCCCACCTTTGCTTGTTTCCCCAGTATAGCATGATTTATTTTATCTTTTGAATAATGACTGCATGTTAAGTGCTGTGTTAGAATGTGGGGGAAACCGAATGAAGGTGGGACCTTCCTTCAAGGAACTTAGAAAAGGGAGAAACTTTCATTTTAACCAGCAAAGCCTTAGACACATTTACATTTTATGTTATTACATAATTGTACAACAGCCCTGAAAGGAATAGGCTTTATTTCTTTTTTACAGAAAAGGAGACAAAGCTCAAAGAGTTTGAGAATCTGTCTTAAAGATGGCTTAATATTACACAAGTGGTAAAAGGCAGACTGATATGTAAATGGAGGTCTTTCAACTCTAGTACTTCCGTTCTGGGTTTATTCTATGAGGAAGATAAATACATGCAAGACTAATCACCTCAGTCCTCAGTGAATTTCCTACTTTGTTTTACATACATAGACATGACCCTTATGGCATTTAACCATCACTATTGAATAATTATGCAACTTCAGTCTCTACACTTGTCTTGAGGAGAACAGACTTGCATGCTACTTTATCCTAATAGTGTCTTTAGGAAAAAAAATGTATAAACCAGCCCAGTCATCATGAATTGGCTTTCAAAAACCCACCTTTGTGATCTTTACTAAGTCGAAACACAACCAAATACTCTATTCATATCTCAGGGTACCTCTCTCAGATGTTATGAGATATCTGTTCCTTTCAGGTTTGGGAAGGAACACTTCTGTTTGGCAGAAGGCCTTTGTTGTAGTGGAGGACTGTCCTTGTTAGAGTTCTTAAAAGCGTTCCACCAGGAAGGGAATACAGTTTCTGAGATGGGGAAATAGATGACATTTCCTGACCAGGTGCCCAGAATTCTAGGATGCTATGAGATAGTTACAGAAGGAAATTGTACTTACAGGTTTTTTCCCCAAATGCCTGTGTGGTGTTTCCCTAATAAAATGCCATTATGAATTTTAATTTTAATTCCCTTTGGTGGGTAACTGTGAGCCTGACAGCTGTGATGGTTTCATAAAAACTGCAATTGATGCCTGCATTGATACCTAGATTCTAGAGAAAGGAACATATGACGAAGGAATCACTTTATTTCAGCGTATTTGTAACCAGCTCCTAAATCAATCAGGGTTGGCCATTCCCTTGCGCTTCTGCTCATTCAAAAACCAGCCCTTCTGTGAGAAGTCATTAGGAGAGGGATTGGTTTTGAAGTCCCTTTCCTGTACCCTCAGATACCAGCCTGTGGTTGTAAGAGTGCAAAATTGTTCTTTAATACACCTAGGAAATCATTTTCTACCTAATGATCACAATAGTATGGCTGCCATCCTCTGGCAGAAGTTCCTGCTTCTACCTGTGAGGAGAAGGCAGAAAATGTCCTGGAACCTCACCTCTGAGTGGGATCCATTGGGAATGTAAATCACCGCTGTTTTCCCAACACATTTTGCTGTCGAGAAAGGAAATGAAAAATTATTTTGCTGTCACTTGTGTTGATTGTGCTGAAGAAAAAAAGGACTCAAGCAAAATTCCTTGTGCTGAATAATTTTTAAAAGACATTGTGAGAGATGCTTATATTTATGAAATCTGCTTTCTAAAGAAACGTCAACAAAATTTAAATTTAGAAAAAGCCCTGGGATGGGAATCAGGATGTGGGGTTCCAGTCCCTTTTCAGCCACTAATGGGCTGTGTGACCTTGGGCAAGTCATTGGACTTCTTTTCACAAGTTTGTTTATCTAACGCTTTCCATTTGCATAGATTATATCTACGGCCCTTTCCAGCTCTCTGAATGTATCTCTTCCTAACCAAAGCGGCATCTACTATATTTAGATCAAGAAATAAGATATTTATTTGTTAGTGCATTTTAAAATAGTGTTTTATTGTTTTAATAAGACTTATTTGTTAAAAGTATGAGCTCGGCATACTGCATATTTTCACAATATGAAACTAAGACCAGTTTTGGCGGGGAGGTGGGCCGTTTCCTGTTGTTCTTAGTGATAACTTTGCGTAGGTTTTTAAATGTTTGTTATAGGACTCTTTTCCAGCTAAATTTCACTTTTTCAAATGGTATCTTTCTAGCATACTAGTTGCATGTTCAAGTACTATACATAATTGGAAAAGAAGGCAATAACTTTTGACCCCAGAGAATGGACTCTGCCATGGGCGTGAAGATACATTATTCAAATAGTTATGAAACATCAACATGCACTTAGAAAAGGAGCAAGACAAACCTACAATGTCACAGAAACTCTGATAAACTCTCTTATTGAGTGCGCACTGGTGGTGACATGTGTTCTATATCCAGGACCTCAGATATGCAGAGCATTAGAACTAGGAAGTCCTTAGACTAAGATGACATCTTTCATTTAATTGGTAGTAGCTTTCTAAAGTGCCATGTTGAAAAGTAGTCAAAAGTTCAAGTGCAGAGTGTCATGATCAATTATCAGTGTCTGTTAAGGAGCTGGACAGAAGATTTGTATCACAGATGCCATCCACGAGCCTATCTTTGGTTGCCAAGTGCAGTATTCTCATGGACGAAACCGAGGGTTGGGGAAGGTGGGAGACTTGCTGAACATTTAGTGTGAAACCAAGAACAGAACACAAGTGCTTCATCTCCTCCTCTTTATTTCCCTTTGGAAGGAAATAAAACTGTTAAGGTAGTATCTTTGTATAAATAAGCTCCTAGGCATAGTCAGCTTAAATAATCAACTAAAAGTGGCCACACTACATAACTGGTAGTGGTTGAAGGAGGAGACTGCAGTTCCAGATCGGCTTCACATGTTTCAGGTCACTGAAGAAAATTCCAGTGTTCTGGTCCAGTGCCCCAGAGAAAAGTAGTTCCTTTTGAACCACCTTCATTCTAATGGTTTTTGGCAGAGTACTGTGGTACGGCAGCCTTTTTAGGTTAAGTAAGTAACTCCATTGTCTTGGTGATCACACTGGTATCCAGAATCATAATCTGGGTGAAAACTGTCTTAACCTCAATTCAAATAAGGAAGAGTAAGAAGCATGGTATTAGTGAGATGCTATTCAGTGTAGATTGAGGGGCCAGCTTCCCCAGATAGATGATTGTAGCATTCCAAGAACCTTGACTCCTGGAATTCAAAATATATATTGTTTTTCTTTTTGTTTGAAGAAAGAACTTGCTTCTCATGTAACACAAATACATATCAAACGTTTATGGAGCAACAGCTTCTTCACTGTTCCTTTTCTAGGTACTGGAGATACAAAAATGAAGATGACATCGTGACATAGTATTTGTCCTTAAGGAGCAAACAGTCTAGTGGGGGACAGAGGTGAAGTATTACAGGACAGTGTGATACTAGGCAGAAGTCAGAGGGCCAACAGTTAGCTCTGTCTAAAGGGATTTGGGAAGGCTTTACCGAGGGATTGTATTTGAACTGAGTTTTGAAGGATGAAAGATCCTGATGCTTTTTGTCAGGTAAAGAATGAAAGGAAGAACATTGTGTTCAAAGATCCTGATAAAAATTCATAGCATATTTGGAAACTGGTCTGGTTTTAGTCTAGGTAGTCATAAGGAGGAACTTAGATCCACGAATTTTAAATGACTAATCTCCTCATTTTGTGGCACACTGTAAGACACTGGTCCACACATTGGTTTCCCCACAGGCACCCACACCAGTCTGTGTTAAGATACAGATACATCCTTTATTTTTTAACATTTTTTTTTATTGAGTAATAGTCATTTTACAATGTTGTGTCAAATTCCAGTGTAGAGCACAATTTTTCAGTTATACATGAACATATATATATTCATCGTCACATTTTTTTGTTCGCTGTGAGCTATGACAAGATCTTGTATATATTTCCCTGTGCTATACAGTATAATCTTGTTTGTTTGTTCTACATTTTGAAATCCCAATCTGTCCCTTCCCACCCCCCAGATACAGATATATCCTTGATGGGAAAATGGTGTTGTTTTTGTGTCTGTTTTTAATTTACATAAATGGTATTGTGCTGTAGATGTTATTGCAACTTAGATACTTGGCGATGAATGGCCAGTGGTGAGACTAGAAAGATCGGTTGAGACCAGATTATGAAGGAAACTGCCCCTTAGGAAGAAACGTGTTTAATTAATTTATTTTGAAACAGTTCACTTGGCCACTTGTCAGTTTTGCAGCAACAAGAAAATTGCACCAGGGCACTAGTCTGTTACAAACACCAAGGTACCAGACTGTGCTGTTTTGGATCCCAGCGCCACTGCATTCCTCGCCATGGCCAGTTCCTGTACCTCTCTGAGCTTCCACTTCCTTCCTCATCTATGAAACAGGGATGGTGACAGGGCCTACTGTATGTCAGAATTTTTAAGGGTTAATTGAGTTAATACATGTGACGTGTCTGGAACAGTGCCTGGAACACAGTAAGCACTCTCATGTTACTTTCATTATTATTCTCTTGATCAATTTGTGTTTTCAATTCTGACTCAACAGTAAATTTCCTAATTATGTTCTTTCTCCTGTCTTTGGCCTAACTGAACACAGATATTTAACTTAAGGTTATAGTTTAGCAGAGAAGGTGGGTAGCAACCAGTAACTTTGAGAGGAATGAAAAAGCTCTGTATGCAGCGTCGGAAGACCTAGGTTCACATTTTTGCCGTGTAAGTTATTTGCAGTATAAACTTGCACTTGTAACATAAACTTTAGTTTAGTCATCTTGCAGGGAAATACCTACGTCACAGATTCGTTATATAGATTAAATGAAATATTCGTTATAAAGATTAAATGTTAAGTAAATGGGAGGTACCTAATAATGTTAATAATCTGAATTATTTATTGAATGTGTGTTATCCGTGTACTTTGGATGAAAACGAATTCCTCTCCTGGGTGACCTCTCTGCAGGTTGCTTTGGTCTGCATGGTGTAGTTGAGCCTATGTGGATAGATGTGCTCTGTTAGCACAGCCCTTGGAGAAGGACTTACTCATAAAACAATCCTGTCTTTCCACCTGTGGGTTCAGAGACGTGGTGCTTTCTCTGAAGCCCAAGTCCCCTCCTCAGAAGGACGTTCTCTTGGCTTCTGTCAGGCGGGTGTGGTTCTTTGGTTGGATTTATCTGAGGCACACAAATTACTTGTCTAATGTTTTATAAAATTAGAATGTAAACTATATAGTCCTTGACGCATATTCATCATAGGTATTTAGTAAATACTTTTGAATGTTGTTTCCACATCATATAATGGGAGCTGTTCCTTTGTTGGTCTTCCCGACTACAGAGCTGAGCATTTATTTCAAGGGTAGAGGCTGATTTTATTTATTTCTGTATCCTCAGTGCTTGCCATATAGTAGGTGCATAATAAATGATTGTGAATAATGGAAAAATTAATAACTTTAAGGGAGATAGAACAAAGATGCTAACCACCTCCCCTTTCACCAAGATTGTCCTTTGTTTTTCTTCTTTCCCTCCCTTTACAGCTCCTCCCTTCCTCCCAGTAACTAGTGTTGTGAGTCACTAGCCTTAATTCACCTTTTTAGAAGATAATATTTCTTTCATTTCTCCTCTTCACAAAAATGAAAGGTGACATGTCTTCATATAAAGAAATGGCCTCAGCCACTTCTGGAAAAACTCTACTGGTTAATCAGTTACTTTTAATTTAAATATATATGCTTAATGCTGAATTACATTGTAAACTCCCAGGCTGATTTATGGCCTCAGTCTGCCTTAATTAACATCGATTCTAGGGGAATAGTAAATGGGAATGGCCTTCACAATTGAGGCTGAACAATGAACTCTCTGGGTGTTGTCCAATTTGTAACATGATTTACATGGAAGCTAGCCCTTCCTTTCCTGGGGTTATCCCTTTTTCATCTGGTGTTTAGGACGGGTTATATATAATCCATAGATAGGAACATTTGCTGTCAAATACTTTTGCTGATTTAGAGCTAGGCCACAAAATGGTCACTATTAATAAAGAAGGAGAAAAAAAAAACCTAATCTGAGGCTTTGCAGGGATTCCAGGTTCTTGCTATGTGTCATCGCTTGTCCAGTCTGTGGCATTTTTATGAAGTGGCCATAATGAAAGTCAGATTAAATGCACAGGATATATACATTTAATCAACAGCCATTGGAGTCTGTGGTGCTGGAACAGTTATAAGAGCCCCGTGAATGCAAATTTATTGCAAAAGAATCCAAGGGGTGAGGAATGAATGTCTGCTGAATGGTACTACCTGACACAGGACACCAAAAAACTTTCCAGAGTGAGTGATTTAAGTGTAAGGTTTGGCTTGTAAAGCTGCCAGCTGCTTGGTTTCAAAACTTGAAACATTTCCAAAACATTGGATGAGGCACTTTATATGTGCACTAGAGTAAATACTCTGGTTTTACTGCCAATTTAAATGTGCTCAGTTTACAGTAATGAGCTTGTATAGGCATTACCTTGTTTATAGAAAGTGGAACAGGAAGAAATGAACATTAACCATTACCAGTAGCAACTCCCATTGCCTTCTGCCACATCACTGATGGCAAGTGTAGTTTCTTCCAATTTGAGAAAATGTCACAACTGACATTGGTGTGTTTGTGGCTTTAATGTCAAGTTGCTTCAACATGTAACACAGTAACAAATGCTGTAATTCAAGGTGGCTCTGATAAGGCTGGTCAGACCAGTTGACTTTCTTACTATTTTTCCTAAAACAGATTCTCAGAAATGGGAATCATGGAACAGTAGAGAAAGTAGGTACCCTGATTACACATATTGAGTTTATTTTAGCCAAGTCTGTTTTCTACAAGCAAATCAGTGATGAGAGTCATTTGTTTTTTCCTAAAGAAATTATTTGGCTATGTTTTGGTGCTCTACGTGGAAGCAGTGGCCTTTGTCTTTTGGGATGACTGGTATAGGAACCCCTTTAGCCCTCTACATGCAGATATATTTAGCCTGAAAGACAATTTTCTCAGCCTGGGAAAGAAAGAAAATATAGAAATCTAAGGAGACACTAGTGAGCACAATGTCTAGAAGGGAATAGGCACTCAATAAAAATTGTTGAAGGAGAGGGAAAGGAAGGGAAGAAGGAAAGGGAGGGTGTTTAATAGGAAGGGAGCATGGAAACCCATATTTTAAGAGAAATAGCCTCATGAGTTGAGCTGTGTTTAGACTAGACTTCTTTAAACAAAAAAGTCCCTACTGATTGCCAGGGACTCCTTGTCTTTATTTCTGTGTTTCTTTTCATGGCTTCTGAGAACGTTTTGGCCCAAGTACACATACTTATGAATATCTGGATTGTGCTACCCAAGGAATACCACACTTCCCCTACAGTATAATTCCTTCTCCATTGTGTGGGATACTAGCAAAATGCAGAGACTGACCAGCACCACGAGCATGGTATCTGGGTGCAAATAGCATGATTCTGAAGACACAAGTATATGGCTACCGAATTGTTCTCATGCCGCAGACTGTGTGTGTTTTCTAGTTGGTCTTGCTTTAATGCTTTTTCTAACAGTAGTTCCATGGTGCAAAAAAAGAAAAGAAAAGAAAGCTAGTCACTCAGCATTGAATAGTTCAAAATATTGCATGTCTGAGTTTTCCTGGCAGATGAGTTCCACCTCTGTTGGTTCTCCCTGTCGTACCCTCTCCTTCCCCTCCACCCCCACCTCCCTGTATCCTTGCTTCCTCTCTCAATTCATTGTTTCTCAATATGAAGTCGGTAAGGCTTGTTTTTCTCAGCCTCTTGTATTTAAACAGAACTATATTTTTTAAAATAAATACTTCTTTTCTAACTCTATTTTCAATATTCATTTTCCATTATCTTCTAAAAGTCTCCTCTCCATGTTTCCTGTACAGTGTTTTTCACTCCTTTTAGTTGCTACTCTTCCTAAATGTGATTAATTTATAACATATTTTTAAAATTCTTCTCTTTTTTCATGTCTTCCTTCTTCATATGACTCTATTTGACTAGCTTTATGAATTTCTGACCTGTTTTCTCTGACTCTATGGATTTTCATGATTATTTTTGGCCCTGCTTGCCTGAAGGCACGCTGCTTACTCTGAAGACAGTGCTGTGGTAGAGGCCAGTGCTGAGACCCCAGGGGTCGCTCAAGTGCTGGAGCTACTGGTAGAGTCCGGGGAGGGAAGGAGAGAAGCTAAACTTGGCTCTCTTCCTTCTCCATCACGCTCCTTCAACCCGGGTATCAGATAATCTTTGAGAGGAGCTGAAGTCAAGGAAGAGGGGCTGATCAGGCCAGCTGAATAATTTTATTAGGGATAGGGTTTCTTTCTTCTGCCTTATCCTTTCCCTTCCCCAGGTCACACTCCCTCATTATTTCTTGTTTCCCTCAAGTGTTCTTTTAACATGTCAGCCCACACTGGTGTCACCCTTCTCCGAAGCGAACTCCTGTGGTGCTTATCTCTACCACTCATCTTGGTACTAAATCATAGAGTGTCTTACGTTATTTAACTTTCCTGAAAGTAATCTTGTCTTTGAAACATGATTATAAGCTCCAGGACAGCAGAGTACATGTCTTCTGTAGATTTTCAGTAGTACCTACAAAAAACTCCGTGTTTAGAATAGGCCTTTAATAAGCATTTTGCAGTTTTTCTGTGAAACAAATTTCTGTTCAATAATTCCTTTCCCTCTTAGTTTCAACTCACACTGGTTTTCTTCTCTCAAACCTGTTTCACAGAGGAGGGGTGAGAGAGTTTTGTAGCTCCCTCAATTTTATGAAGTGGTTGCATTGCAACTAAGAGCCGTAACTCCTTTTTAGACTCTTCTAGATTATTATTTTTAATTTATATAAATTAAAAGATTAATAGTTACTGCCCATGATTTATACTTCTGACATTAAAGTAAACTATATACTCTAAAGGGTCCTTCTGTTACAGTGGAGCTAGATCTTGTATGAATTAGTGTGTGTGTATAAATATATGTACTTAAACTTCATTTTCCATTAATTTGTTGATAATGTATTGATCTTGTATCCTGGGACTTTGATAAATTATACTTAAATTATACTTCTAGCAATTTTTTGGTAGATTTTTTTAGGAATTTCTACACAATCAAGATGTCTGAAAATAATGACAACATTACTTATTTTTAACCTTTTTGCCTAAAAATATCTGATAATATTACAGTATTAAATAGAAATAGTAGGAGCAGCTATCCTTGCATATATTACTTTTAATGTATTGCTTAATTAAAAGAACAGTGATCTGAAAACGGATCAAGGAGCTGAGGGAAAATGCAAAAGCTGGGTTTTCTCTAGAAGCAAATGCTCTAGGAATAGTTAAGCTAAACCTCCACCCAACAACAGCATATAATATACATTATTATCAGGTTCACATGGAGCATTCATCAAGTTAGACCACATTCTGGGCCATAAAATACACTTTGACAAAATTCAAAGAGTAGAATTTTTACCAAAAATACACTCTCAGAACACAATGGAATTAAACCATAAATTAACAATAGAAAGATAACGTGGAAAATCCCAAAATATTTGGAGCTTGAGCAACACATTTCTAAATAACACATGGATCAAGGAATAAGTCTTAAGAGAAATTTAAAATATTTTGAACTAAATGAAAATACAACTTATCAAAATTTGTGGGATGCAGTGAAAGCAGTATTTAGAAGGAAATTTATTGAAGAGATAACATGTACCCCAATGTTCATAGCAGCACTGTTTACAATAGCCAAGACATGGAAACAACCTAAATGTCCACCATCAGATGACTGGATAAAGAAGCTGTGGTATATATTTATACAATGGAATACTACTTAGCCATAAAAAAGAATAAAATAATGCCACTTGCAGCAACATGGCTAGATCTGAGGATTGTCATTCTAAGTGAAGTAAGCCAGAAAGAGAAAGAAAAATACCATATGATATCACTAATATGGGGAAATCTTAAAAAAAAAAAAAAAGAAAGAAACAAAAAAGAAGACACTAATGAACTCACCTACAAAACAGAAACAGACTCACAGATGTAATAAACAAACTTATGGTTGCCAGGGGGAAAAGGGGCATGAAGGGATAAATTGGGAGCTCGAGATTTGCAGATACTAACTACTATATATAAAATAGATAAAAAAAAATTTCGTCTGTATAGCACAGGGAACTATGTTCAGTATTCAGTATCTTGTAGTAACCTATAATGAAAAAGAATATGAAAAGGATTATATGTATGTATACATATACGACTGAAATACTATGCTGTATACCAGAAATTGACACATTGTAAACTGACTATACTTCAATTAAAAAAAAAGTATACAGGGAAATTTATAGCACTGAGTACATATGTTAGAAGGTAAGAGATAGTCTAAGCTTCTACCTTAGGAAACTAGAAAAAGAAGAGTAATATGAACCTAAATCAAGAAGAATAAAAAATAGTAAATTATAGCAGAAATCAATGAAATGAAAGACAGGAAAACAATAGAGAAAATCAATGAAACCATAGGCTGTTTCTTTGAAAAGATCAATAAAATTGATAAACATCTAGCCTGGCTAACAAAGAGAAAAAGAAAGAAGACACAAATTGCTAGTATCAGAAACAGGGAGAAGCCATCATGGACATTAAAAGAATAACAAAGGAATATTATGAGCAACTCTATGCCCACAAATATGATAACTAATGGACACATTTCTTAAAAGACACAGTCTGCCAAAACTCACCCAAGGAGAAATAGGTAATTTGAATAGCCTTTTATTTTATTGAAGAAATTGAATTTGTTGCTAAAAAACTTTCTCACAAAGAAAACTCTAGGCCCAGATACCTTTACTAGTGAATTCTACCAAATAGTTAAGGAAGAAATAATGCCACTTCTACACACAAACTCTTCTAGAAAACTGAAGAAGACAGAATGCTTCCCAGCTCATGCTTTGAGACCAGTATTACCCTGACTCCAAAACCAAAGACATCACATATAAAATCCCAACACCTACTAAACTGGTACCCAGTCTTAAGATAGTCATCACTTCTTGCCAGCTCCTTCACAATTCTTTTGAACGTAAGTTATCCTGACCCAGGACTTGGCCCTTAAATGGCCTCAAACTGTACTGCGTGACCTTCTGCTTCCTGGTTCCAAATGTTTGGACCTAAGAGCATTTAATTTACATCTGAAGACTGGCTTGAAAAGATGTACTGGAACCCAATCAAAAGCCCTTCTCCTGAGGCCGACCTAAGAGACCTAGAAGGAAGGAATAGTTGATGGTTGGAGCTGAGGATGGAGACTCACATTGGCGAAGCCTGGATAGACCTGTATCTGTTTAAGAAATTGAATCAGTAATGAATAATCTCCTCAATAAAAAATGCACCAGTTCAGATAGTTTCAGTAGTGACTTCTATCAAACACACCGATTTTCTACAATCTCTTCCAGAAAACAGAATTAGAAAGAACAGTTCCTACCAGAAAGAACAGTTTCCTACAGGAAGGGAAAACTACAGATTGATCTCTCTCATTAACATTAATGCAAAACCCTTAAAAATATTAGCAGATAAAATCTAACAATGTGTGAAAAGTATTATATACCACAACCAAGTGGGGTTTAGTCCAAGTATACAGGACTGGTTCAACATTCAAAAATCAATTATTGTAACCTGTCACATCCACAGGCTAATGAAGAAAAATCATGTGATAATATGTGTATGTACAGAAATTAGCACTTGACAAAATCCAACACCCATTCATGTAAAAACTCTCAGCAAACTAGGAATACAAGGAAACTTCCTCAACTTGATGAAGAACATCTGTATAAAACCTATAGCTAATATCATACCTAATGGTGAGGAACTAGATGCTTTCCCTCTATGATTGGGAACAAAGCAAAGTATTCTTTCTTCAATGTTGAATTCCTGTTCTACATTGTACTAGAAGTCCTAGATAATACAGAAAAAGAACTAAATGAGAAAAAGAACTAAAAGGTATACAGATTGAGAAGGAAGAAATAAAACTGTCTTTGCTCATGACATGATTTATATGTTGAAAAATCCCTAGAATTGACTCCCCAAACCCCAGAAAAACAAAAAAACCTCTAGAACTTATAAGTAATTATAGCAAGGTTGCATGACACATGGTTAAAATACAGAAGTCATTTGCTTTCTTACACACCAGTTGAACAATTGGAATTTGAAATAAGGAACACTATGCCACGTACAGTCCCACAAAAGAGAAATACTTAGGTACGAATCTAACAAAATATGTACAAGATATTTATGAAAAAGAATATAGAACTCTGATGAAATTAATCGAAAGAGATCTAGATAAATGGAGATACATCCCATGGATAGAAAGACTCAATATTATTGAAATGTCAGTTCTTTCCAACTGGATCTGTAGATTCAATGCAATCCCAGTAACAATCCTGATAAATTATTTTGTAGGTAGCAACAAACAAATTCTAAGGTTTATATCAAAGGGCAGAAGAGCCAGTAATATTGAAGGAGAAGAGAAAAGCCGTAGGACTGACAGTACCCAACTTCAAGACTTCCTGTGAAGCTACGATAATCAAGACAGCGTGCTATTGGCGAAAGAACAGATGGAGAGTTCAATGGAATAGAGTAGAGAGCTCAGAAATAAACGCAGACAAATACAGTCAACTGATCTTTGACAAAGGAGTAAAGGCAATCATTGAGAAAGGATAGTCCTTTCAACATGGTGCTCAAACGAAGAGACATCCACATGCAAAAAAATGAATCTGGACACCAACGTTACACCTTTCACAAAAATTAACTCAAAATGGATCATAGGCTTAATGTAAAATACAAAACTATAAAACTTCTCGAAGATAGAATAGTAGCATAGGAGAAAATACAGATGATCTTGGGTTTGGCAGTGAATTTTTATATACAACACGAAAAACATGAACCATGAAAGGAGAAATTGGTATATTGGACTTCCTTAAAACAAAAAACTTCTGATCTGCAAAAGTGAATGAAAAGACAAGCCACAAACTGAGAGAAAATATTTACAAGACACATGTCCAATGAAGAACTTGTATCCAAAATATACAAAGAACTCTTAAAATTCAACACTAAGAAAACAACTCAAACAACAGGCAAAAGATCTAAGACACCTCATCAGAGAAAATACACAGCCAGCAAATAAGCATATAAAAAATTCTCAACACCGTATGTCATTGGAGAATTTCAGACGAAAACAAGATGCCACTGCACACCTATTAGAACGGCTAAAATAAAAAACAAAACAAAACATAGCAAAAGAGAAAACCTGAAAATGCCAAATGCTGACAAGGATGTGAAGCAACAAGAGCTCTCATGCATTGCTGGTGGGAATTCAAAACGGTAACTCAACTTTGGAAGACAGTTTGGCGGTTTCTTGCAGAGCTAAGACTAGTCTTTCCATGTAATCCAGCAATCACTCTCCTAGGCATTTACTCAAATGAATTGAAAATTTATGTTCACACAAAAACCTGCACACAGCTGTTAATAACAACTTTATTCATGAATCCTCCAAACTGGAAGCAACCAAGATGTCTTTTAAAAGTGAATGGATAAACCAACTGGGGTACATCCATAAATTGAATGTTATTCAGCATTAACCGAAAAATGAGCTAATAAGCCATGAAAAAACATGGAAGAACCTTAAGTACAAATTGCTGAGTGAAAGCAGCCAGTCTGAAAAGGCTACCTACTATGTGATTCCAGCGATATGACATTCTGGGAAAGGCAAAGTGAAGGAGACAGTAAAAATATCAGTATTTGTCAGGGTTTAGGGGGAAGAGGGAAGGATAAATAGTGGAACACAGGATATTTTGGGCAGTGAAGAAAGTATTCTGTGTTAAGTCATGGTGGATACATGACATTATGCATTTTTCAAAACCTATAGAACTGTACAACACAAAGAGTGAAGCCTAATATAAACTATGGACTTTATCAATACTTGTCCATCAGTTGTAACAAATGTACAACACTAATGCAAGATATTAAAAGTAGAAGAAACTGAGGAGGGGAATAGGGGGTATGTGGGATCTCTCTGTGCTGTTTTCTGTGAACCTAAAACTTTAATTTTAAAAGCCAAGACAGAATGACCAGGCAGATTTGAAAAAGAACAAATCAGAATTTTTAGACATAAAAATATAAACATTGAAATTACCAGATTAGAGCCAAGTAAAGGGAACTGGATGATAGATCTGAAGAAATTATTCAACTGCAACACAGAGAAAAAGGAGTAGAATAGAAACAAATGTCTGTCAATAGAGGGCTGATTGAATAAATTTACATACACCCATGCACGCATATCCACACGTGCACACACACACCTATATATTTATGTGCATAAAATACATATTGGAACCCAAAGAAATCATTAAAAATATCCGCAGTATATTGTTAATTTTTTAAAAAGCAAGTTCTAAAGCTCATGTAAAGTTTATCTTGTTTTGTGGAATTATATACATATATGTTTGTGGGCCTAGAAACATGTCTAGAAGGATGGTCATGAAGATGTGAACTTAATTATTTCTGGATGATGAAATTTGAGGTGATTTTGTAACCTTTTCTTTCCTTTCCTGTATAGTTTGAATTGTTCAGAAGAGTCTGTCGCACATTTACAAAAGCAACAAAGCTATATTTACATAAAATATTTTTTAAAAGAGATGAAAAATGAGTGGTTAAAAGACATTGATGATGGGCTAAAAAGGTATAACACTCAGAGTTCCAGAGCAGAGAATAGAAAGAATGATATTCAGGGAAATGGTGATAATCATTAAGAATATTCTAAGGGGAAGGGTACAGCTCAGTGGTAGAGGGCGTACTTAGCATGCATGAGGTCCTGGGTTCAATCCCCAATACCTCCATTAAAATAAATAAGCAAGTAAATAAATAAATCTTATCACCCCCCCCCAAAAAAAAAACAAAAAAAGAGAAAACCTAAAGAATAATAAAGAACATTCTAGAACTTAAAAGACAAAATTCACAAATGCAGCAAGCACAATGCTTAACTATCAAGATAAAAAAGAAATTGATACGTAAACATATTGTGATGAAACTCAAAATACCGAGACAAAGACAAGATCTGAAAAGCAACCAGATACAAAAGGTGAATCATCAACAAAATAATGATCATCAGAGACTTGCAGCAGAGATATTTTGTAAACACCATTGCAGGAGAGAAAATACTGGAATAATATCCTCAAAGTTCTGTGAGAAAATAATTGTCTCGCTAGAATTGTATAACTTTCTAGGTGTATCTTTTGAGCATGAGGGTGTAGTAAATTTATGTTCAGATATGAGACTTTACCCCCAATAAATCTTTACTAAATGTAATTCTAAGAAATAAAATAAAAATCAAGAAATCTTCTATATTAGAAATCATTTTCTGTATTAAATAATAATTTTATAACAAAGAAACCCCTGGAGAAGAGCAATTAAATTTTGTGTTTTAAGTCCTTTGTAATTATTTGGGAGGAATTTTAAGTATATATTAACTTTAGACTTTACTTTGTTAAATATGAGTGATAAAATATCATGGATAACCAATGAAAGAATAGAAAGACTGTATACAACTTCCAAACTAATAAAAGAGGGAAATTAAATTGTAAAATGAACAAACGTTAATTAAGTTTTAAAAAGAGGCAAGAAAGGAGAAAACAGGAAGTCAAATAAAACAAGACAAATAGCACTAAGTCCAAATATCACAAAAGACATAATTTAACACAAAATATGATGACAATAAATACAATTGTATTAAACTTGCCAGTTAAAGGACAGGGATTTTCATATTGAATGAAAAAATATAGCTGTAAAGCATTTAAAGAGACACATCAAAATGGTAAAGTCATAATTGAAAGTAATAGGATGGGAAAAAATGTGTCAGGAAATACTAAAGAAAAGCTTAGGTGGCTTTATGCATATTAAACAAAATAGTCTTTAAGACACAAAGCTTTTTTTAGTAATAAAGGAGGTCACTTCATATTGGTAAATAGTTTTATTTTATCAGAGAATCTAAAAGTTACACTAAAATTCACTAATAAAGTAAACTAAAATTTATAAATATAAAAATGAAGCACAGGGAAATATACACAAGATCTTATCGTAGCTCACAGAGAAAAAAATGTGACAATGAATATATATATGTTCATGTATAACTGAAAAATTGTGCTCTACACTGGAATTTGACACAACATTGTAAAATGATTATAAATCAATAAAAAATGTTAAAAAAAAAAACAAAAAAATGATAGAACTAAGGGGTGTATTGACAAATCTGCCACCAAAGTGGCAGACTGCAGCACAGCTGTCTAATTATCAGTAGGACAAGCAGACAAAGTGTTAGTAAAGATCAGTTTGTCCATTACTGGTGATGTGAACTTTAGTCACTTGATTAAGGTGCTGTCTGCCAGGTTTCTCTAGTGTGAAGTTACCTTTTTCCTCTTTGTAATTAATAAGAATCTTAAGGGGAGATACTTTGAGATTACATAAACATCCAATTTTTCATTATACTTTTACCTACTAATTTTACCATCCACTGACAATATTTGCCTGAAGCAGTTATTATCGTGCTGTTTGACAAATGATGATAATCTAATTGCCATTCCTTGTCAGTAGTCAAACAACTATTAGTTTGAATTCTGCTGTTAAGAGCTTTTCCTTATCTGCCATTTATTTATTTATATATTAAAAATGTGTATTATTATGGACTTTTGGATGCCTGTTTTGTTCTTAAGGTAATAATCCATTACTACCATTATTTATTTTGCTGCTCAAATTATCCCAGTATTGCTCCCATTGGGAGCCCCTTCACGTTGGCTCCTGTGTCCTTTTGATATATCGCTGTCAATTTTTGAGCATGTACTTGATTTCTGGCACCACAATATTCCAGGATCATCTTGTGCTTTCCCTGCTACAGCCCTGAGGTAAACTGTTTCTTCAAGGAGGCCTGGGGTTAGAGAGGATCACATTAGACAGCATTCAAAACTTTCAAAATTGCTCAGAGAAGCTGAAAACTTTCAGGTAGTTTGGAGGTACTTGCTTTCTTGTGTGCCAACAGAGTTGTCAGTATAAGTTTTTTAAGCGTCATAAGGCTAGGTCTATGAAAATAGTAATGCAATAAAAATATCATATATTTTAACCTTCAGCATACCAGGAAAAATAGTCATCACATTTACCATCTGGGCCCAGTGGAGATTATATAGCTTTAAAACTTTAAGTTGTTTTTTGAAAAATTTAAAGAAGTAAAAGTAAAGAGATAGTGAAAACAACAAAACAAGAATTTTAAAATAACAAACCAAAATTTTCTTCCGTATTTTCTGGGTGTTGGAGGTATATGTACATGAAATGAGCCATGGCCTTTGAATGCAGTTATCTGCTCATCAGTTATCATGTTTGAACCTGGAAATGTTTATGTTATAAATAGTGATTGGAAATTCTAAGCACATCCCTAATAGGTTACTTTTAAGCACATCTCTTATTGTTACTTATTTTTACTTTTGGTTCCTCATATTTGCATTATCATTATGTAATACTATTGAAAAATTTGAAGGCTCATAATTTTGTAGAAGAGAGCATGGCCATCTTTTTGTTGTAAACTACAAAAACATTTTCATTTTTAGTTTTATAAATGTAAATTAGATTGATCAATCCAATGAAATTTTTTATTTCCACCTAATATCTATCCTTCCAATCATAACCTTTTGTGTGTACACCTGTCTTCAGTATTTGTCCATTTGTGAATCATATCAAGTAAAATTTTTCCCACAAATATAAAAGATAAATTAATTGTTAACATATTCTTTTATCAAAACAAGATGGTCCAGAGTTCTTGTTGCAAAATACTAAATGATTAAGTCCTTATTGAATGACTAACTGGGTCATATTTCCTTTTTGTGTTTTTAAGCATCTTGTTTGCTCTTTGATTCTTGTTAGAGAAAATGTATTTATTTATCCTAAAGACTCATAGTCCAAGATTTTGCTTATATAGTCAGTTTCACCCTCATCAGTAGACTCTCTGATGTTTCTGTCTCTTTGCCTTCATCTCTGACTCATCTAACAATTGTGAAATGTCTTTCTCTGTTAATTTTCTTCTCTTTCTCATTATGGACAGAAATGAAAAATTCTGAATTCTTAATTATGTTCGGTAAAAGCTAAAAAGAAGATGACAGAGATGGTGTCTCCACCATTCTTTTATACTCTTTTGAGAGATGATGCATTACTTTGGGCAATATAATAACAAAACCAAAAGATAATGAAATAATGGTGATGTATTCATTTATTTCTGAACAGTTCCGTAATTTTTGTTTCCTTTTTATTTTAGGTTTTTTAAAAAGCATACTTAGAAATAATTGATGAGTGATGATGAAATAATTCCTAATGATGAAGTAGCAAAGTGTTTCAAGATATAGGAAACGATCACTAAGATCTGATAATGTACTTTATTTTATTTTATTATTTTGGGGGGATTGGATAACATTATATCTTTATTTTTCAATACTCTCTAACTAAAATCTTACTTCTTTCATTTATGTAAGTAGGCAAAAAACCACAATAGTAATAGTGTATTTTCACTTTATCACCATTAGAAATCACAAATATTTTCATACCACGATACAGTTATAGTTACATTGCTTTCCTGCATTCTCTATTTTGCTTGTTTTCTGATCAACACACGGAAGGAGGTGAGCCAAAGGCAGCCCCATAATTTAATGTTCTTATTTATGCCAAGCAACAATAGCCTTCACACTGGATAGATCTGTTAAAAATTTAAACAATTTTAATGCCTTTATTTTAAGTTTATAATCTTGTTATTTGATGTGTTAATAAAGGCATACATATATTACTATTCTACAAATTTGTTTTTGATAACTGTATTTCAAAATGATTTGCTTCCTTTGTAACCTGAAATATTTTATATATTAGAAAAGATTATAAAATCAACTATACTTCAATAAAAAAATTATTGAAAAGGGATCTGTAAGTTATACTAGCCTGTCAGTAGGACCTGCCCTGAACTAAACAAAATCAAGAATCTTCCAGAAAGATCAAAGGCTGGTGCAGGGTGTAAGGATAGATTATGGTGGGCAACTAAATGTATCGATATCAAGGAATGTGAGTTTCGTATCCCAGGACAATAAGACATCAGTGAAATATGTTTTTAAGGTAAAAATTTTATTGAACTTAACATATAGATAGAGAAGACTATTTAAGTGTATTTTTTCCAAACTTCTATATAGTACCATAATGTGTATATATATATATATTTTTTTTTTTTTTTTAAATTGAAGTACAGTCAGTTTACAATGTTGTGTCAATTTCTGGTGTACAGAACAATACTTCAGTCATATAGGAACATACATATATTCGTTTTCATATTCTTTTTCACCATAAGTTATTATAAGATATTGAATATAGTTCCCTGTGCTATACAATATAAACTTGTTGTTTATCTATTTTATATATATTAGTTAGTATCTGCAAATCTTGAACTCCCAATTTATCCTTTCCCACCCTCTTCCCCCGCTGGTAACCATAAGTTTGTTTTCTATGTCTTTGACTCTGTTTCTGTTTTGTAAATAAGTTCATTTGTCTTTTTTTTTTTTTTAGGTTCCACATATAAGTGATATCATATGGTATTTTTCTTTCTCTTTCTGGCTTACTTGTATTTTAGATTAATAAAATGATCACTGGACCTAAATGATAGCAATAAAAGAATTAATTTTATCCTATTAAAAATAAGTAATTTTTCTCTGATCTTTGAAAGACCTCCAAGATACAATAAAAGTCGTGAAATATCAATCCTTACATATAGTTATAAATGTTCAACAAAGAAGCCTATAAACTTAAATTGGATCTGATTATGTTCCAGGGGTGAAGAAGTTCTAGTCAAATAGTCAATAAAAGGAGTAAGGAATATTGGCAAGACCCATTCTCCCTTAAACCTGGTAATACTCTAGAAGTGAATTTTTTTTAATTAATGTATAGTCAGTTACAATGTGTCAATTTCTGGTGTACAGCTAGAAGTGAATCTTTAATGAAATTAACCTCTTAATTTTTTCCCCATTTGTCACCTTGGAGGTTTATTGTGTTTCCAAATAGTATGCAGATTTGAAGAGCTGTGAATTGTTAGGAAATTTGTTAAGTGGAATGAAAAGAGAACTAGACCAGGACTCCAAGAATTACAGATCTTAACTTAGGGTTGGGCACAGTTGTGTTTCTTTGGGCTGAGCAATTCTGGAAGCCATGGTGTGGTGGAAAGAGCAGCAGCCTGCGTCAGAGCCATGGTGAGAACCTGCTTCTTTGGACTTCTAACCTCCCTCAATTTTTTCATCTTCAGTAGAGATAATAAAATCCTGTCATTAGGGTTGTTGTAAGTATTTAATGAACTACTGGAGACTGTTCAACTTGGAGGGCTAGAACTCTTAGTCATCTTTATCTCTCCTGTGTCTAGAAATATCTACACATTTAATGAATACATTATACAAATGAATACGTTATGTTAAGTATGTTAACAAACGACATATGAAAAACTGTAAAACGTGCAATTTCAAGGTCATCATATTTGTGCTCAATACTTTTGTATTAAGTGCTTTTACAGAGGTAAGGTAATTTTTCCCCTTATCTTAAAAAGCTTTCAGGAAAAGACTCCTTCAACCCAGGCTCACTGTATTATTAAATCAAGGAAAAAGCAAAGCTTTGAAATAATCTGGAACTTAATATTTAAAATTGCAGATCTACACTCACTTAACCTTGTCTGTGATTATTCAAATGCCAGGCAGTAGCAAACCAGTTTATCATTGTGTTTGTTCTAAACTGACTGACTCATAAGTTTAGAAATTTTTGTGGTTGTGCCATAAATTTTATAGAGTAAAATATCTTTGTGTATGCTTTGAGCTTTCATTGTCCAAAAATATTAGTTTGGGTTTCTCAATAAAATTTTTAAAAATGTCTTTGTCTATATTTTCCCTCCTCCTTTAAACCATATCTTACAAATCTTCTGAGAAGTTGACTTGAATAATTTCTTAAGCCATTATTCTCCTTGCCATTTTAATATAATCTTCATTTCCTGTATAAAGAAACCAAGGCTCTTACGAAGTTCTAGAGAGACCAGTTTGAAAGTTATAGGTCTTTTCCCTTTGCTGAGCCACAGAGCCTCTCCAGCAAAAGGAAAGAAATCTGACTTGGATTTACACATGTAACTTGTTTAACGCACCAGTTGGTTTGGTCAGTCGTTGCTCAGTTTGGAATCTGACTGTAAATTAGACAAATGCTTATTCCAGCACACTTCAGGTTTCCCTGTGAGGTCACTTATGCCTCTGACAGAGAAACTAGTATCCAAGGCCTGATGATTGTCCGTTTGATCCACGATTTACTTTTTTGAGATATTGGTCAGAGGTTGGACTCTAATACTTTCTTACCCTCAGTGTATGGTTTATATATATGTGAGACTCTCTGTCCTCCCTTCCTTGTTTGGCTCTCTCACTAGTTGACAGGTTCAGTAAAGATAAGAATTATATTTAATCTCTGGATGATATTGAGGTAAAAATACCATAAAGGAAATTCCTGAATTGGAGGTGAGGCTGGACTGCACAATAATCAACGGTCTCGTACCTCTTCAAATTCCGTACTTTAACTATATGTATACCAGCAAGCAGATAGAGAAAGTATTACTACCATGGTGCTTCCGTGTAACACTCCACCACTGGCTGGCTTCCTGCACTTGTCTCACGGACCCCATTCTGTTGTCTGCTCCCTTAGATCTTTATTAACAACGAGTGGCAGAACTCAGAGAGCGGCAGAGTGTTCCCTGTCTATAATCCAGCCACAGGAGAGCAGGTGTGTGAAGTTCAAGAAGCAGACAAGGTACGTCCGTCTTAGAAAAAAAAGTTCCCTATGAGATAAGTACCTTGAGACAGCAAAGCACTAAACATGCTCTCCAGACATCACCACTGATGTCATTAGTCACTTTTTGTGAAAGCAAGTGGTTCTTGCTTTATTTGCAGCATTGCCTCTCTTCACTTGTGCCTCTTCCTCTCTAACAGGCAGACATAGACAAAGCAGTGCAGGCAGCCCGCCTGGCTTTCTCTCTTGGTTCAGTGTGGAGAAGGATGGACGCTTCAGAAAGAGGACGTCTGTTGGATAAGCTTGCAGACCTGGTGGAACGAGACAGGGCAGTCCTTGCAGTAAGTAGCCTGACAAAACATCGAGTCTTTACCCCTAGCTTACCATTCCATTGAAATCTAGATTCCTCAGGCTTTCTGAAAATATGAGGTGAAGCAAGCCTGGGGAACAAGCTACGGGGTTTGGCTTTTGGGGTCACATGGGGAAGTGGAGGACCAGCTGAGTGTCTCTTCTTGCTGAATTTTGAAGGACAAAACCATAGCTTCCCATGACTGGAAAGGACCTTCCTGCTTTCCTTGTCCCCCTTCCTCCCATCCTCAGCAAACAAAACAAAACAAACACAGTCAAGCAACAGGAGACTCATCATGCTGCTTGCAGGAAACCAATACCAAATGACTCTTTTGGCAAGCAAGCAGGACCAGTTTTACCTCTCCAGAGTTAGCCCTCTTGACTAAAGAGAAGCCTTCAGAAGCAGAGGGCATGGCGTGGACTTCCCGCATACTTCTGCTCCCTTTGTTATTCTGTCACTTTCTACAACTAGTTAGCAGAATGAGCATTATGATCATTTTCTCATGTAAGGAACTTCCGCTCTCATAGTGGTTTGTTGTCGCTGCTGCTGTTTTTAAAGTAGAAGTCAGTTTCTCGGAGAATACAAACTTTGTAGAAACCAGGGATCTTCACCTGCATGACCAGCAGTTGATCAACTACGACCTAGGGCATCTTTGTTCAGTCAGGGCATTCAAGCCATGGATGCTGTGTCCTGCTCTCTGGTTGGGAAAGCAGGACGCTGTTGGGTTTGCTTTGGGAAGGGACGGTTTGGGCCCTTCCTCAGTGTCTTTTCTACCATGGCTCTCCCTCCTCCAACCCCCTTGGGGATCTGTTTATAGTGTGGGAACCAAAATGAATCATTAATGGAGGTGGTTTGGAACTCTTGCCACATATAACATTAACTTACCTATAAAAACATTTTCTAGTTTGGTATTTCAAAGAATACTGTTTCCAATGAGGTGTTTATACATATTGGGAAAAAGTGTTTCATGGTGAAGTAACTCCTTAGAGATTCACAAGACATTGAGCATATTAAAGACTCTGAAAAGCCCTACTCAGTATTTCTCAAGCCTTTTGGAACCGCAACACTATTTTTCTGGCTAACCTATCAATATTGTGCGAAATAGAATTCTTTGGAATACCTTGGGGGAATACTGGTCTATATGCTGTCTCTTCACTGGATTATGATTTCTTTGAGAGTGAAAACTGTATTTTGCTCCTTTTTTTTTTTTTTTTTTTTTTGTAATGCTAGCACAGTTCCTGGTACATAAGTGGTGATTGGGGCATGTTGATGGTCTGTAAGTGTCTGTTTAATTGAGTTAAATTTGTACAATATTTGCAACATTAGATTAGCAGTATTTACTAGATAATGATGTAGTTCATTTCTGTAGTTACATTTTTATGTCATGAAATTCAGATGCCATCCATTTTCTGACATATGTCTCACTGTGGTCAAGTCCTTTTCCCCTACTTTTAAACATTCTGAAGCCATGCCACGAGAAGGTTGAGTTTTAATGAGTATCCTCTGGAATACAGGGGAGCTTCTGACCAGAAAACTGAAGTTACTGCTGTACCCAGGTAAACACAGTTGAAAATAAACCTCGGGCTGGCGACTCTAAGGTGAGTTTCACTGGTGTCAACAGCTCATAGGGATGAACCATTTAGGTAGCCCAGGTTCTGGTTATTGACTGCACTTCAGTCTGTGCTGCCTACACCTTGGCTCTGGGCCACCTGCGTGGAGAATGTAACACTCATCTCATGGACGTATATTTATACTAGTTTAAACTTTTTAGACTATTTAATCTGAAAAGAACTGGGAAATAATTTGATTCCCTGTAATGGTGAGCCAATACACAGTGATAGGTCACATGATATTATAAATAGAGTCCCATCTTATACACATAGTAAGTGGATAAAGTCAGAGTAAGTAACAGTATTTTCATGTCATTGAATGGAGAATATTTCAGTTTTAATTTTGTCGCTCAAATACTTTTCATACTAATGTGTGTTATAAAATGTCTTTGAAGAGAAGGACATGCGGTTACAAACATAGGTTTTTATTTATTTTATTTGTTAAATTTGTAGCACCTTCAATATTTCTCAAGTCAAAATTCTCTTTTCTCATTTTATTGTGTTCTTTTATAATTCTTTTTGTTACCCTATTTAGGAACATGTCGTTAAAATAATAATGTTTGTAATCTTAAACTGCTTAATAAGTCTAACTCTATTTTTATTAAATGGACCAGATACTTCATTCTTAATAGATAATGGTCGTTAACATAAATATTTACAAAAAACCAGCCCTCAAGTTGTTACAGTACGAGCTTCCCGAGAGGAGACCTTGTTTATGTGCTGGTAATAAATAAACTCACTGTGCACTGTGGCTATTCCATTTCTCAGCAGGGGTCTTGGCAGCTGTGGAGAACATTTTATATTCTCATCAATTGCATAAAAGCCCATGTCCCTGCTCCTCTTTATAGATTCAGATTACTGGTGTAGACTCCAAAAAATCCCCATACAGCTCTGATCATTAATATAACAGAAGCTGGTCTGACAAGCAGAACACTTCTTTATCACCAGTTGTGTTTATATTTTGGGATGGTGGTTACTGGAAACACAGACACAAGAACATGCACATATATATTCGTTGTGGTTTTTACTGGAAACTAAACTAAATGAGTGGTACTAAAACTCTTTTCATTTGGGAAATCAGAGTTGACCAGGTATGCATCATTATTCTGATCCATTTGTATTCTCACTCCTCCTTTTGCCTTCTGCTCCGGAAATTATTTAGTGTATCACTGGAACGTTCTCTCCATTTCTTTTCCTACAGACCATGGAATCCCTAAATGGTGGCAAACCGTTCCTGCAAGCTTTCTATGTGGATTTGCAAGGCGTCATCAAAACCCTTCGGTATTATGCAGGCTGGGCTGATAAAATTCACGGGATGACCATTCCTGTAGGTATGTGAAATCCAAGTACATTGAAAAGAGAAACTGAGGCTCCATCAGAAACACAATTCCACCACCAAACACAGATAGCAGTCACATGGAATACAGATCTGAGCACACTTGCAACAGCTTGAACTAAACAACCAATGAGACAGAATATGCCACTAATTCTAACAATATCCCTATTTCAGTATGTAGACAGTTCACATATAGGTGCGGGGGCAGGACACTTACATCAGTACGCCAGTCAGCTGACGAGCAGGTATGCGATTGTCAGCTACAAAGTGCTCAGCACTGTGCTGGGTTAGGGGTGTGGAGAGGCGTTGAGTGTGGGGAAGTTACACTGACACTTTTTTTTTCTTTTAAGATCCAGGTTAGGAGACAAAACCAGTAACACAAAACAAAGATCTCCACAGGAGAGTTACACTTATGTGCTAAGTCGTGTGGCTTGGCCTGTCAGTGCTGTAGCCCTTGAAAGAAAAGGGGAAGTATCCACACAAGGTCAGTGGAAAGGTCTGGAGCTGAGCATGAACGCTAGCTGTAACTAATGCCAAATGCAGTGCCTTCACAGCAGCCCCGAGGGCAGGCACCGTTATTAACATCCTCAATGACAGAGGAGAAAGCCAAGGGCTAGAGACGTTAATTTTCCTGATTCACCACCAAATAAATTGTTGAGTCAAAACTTTGACATCAGTGCCTGGTGTGTGTCTTCACTAGAGGATCCTGGGAAGAAGAGGTACTATGACAGGACAGGGGCCACCTGAAAGAGATATGAGGACATTGGCAGTGGTGAATAGATAGAGAGAAAGAAAATACATGTTTGTGAGTGTGCCAGGTACTCTACCCATGTTCTCTGGAAAACAGCTTGCTTTCTGTGCGCTCGTGAGGAAGAGTGGAAAGTGCTGCTGGGAACTACGGAATGCCCAGTTCGGGCCTTCCGAGGCTGAGGAGGATTGGTTTGCCAGAAAAGCGGATGGTTGGTTGATAGTGTGGATGGCTTAGAGCAGTGCTTCTCGAACTTTAACGCACACGCATATCACTTGGAATCTTCAAGTGCAGATCGAGGGTGGGGCCCGAGTTTCTGCATTCTTACCCAGCTGCCAGGTGACGTCTGTGCTGCTGGTTCTCTGCCTTGAGTAGTGAGGAGAGGCTTCGGAGACCAGCACTGACCAGGTGGCCATTGTGATGCCTCATTTAGGCAAGAAGAAAAGAAGTCAGAGTGGAGAAGGGACAGAAGTGAGACTCCAAAGGACTATTTTAAAATCATCTCCGTGAGTGATGGCGACATGTGGAATGTTAGTCTTTAGAAAATGGTTGTCTGGTTATAGGGACTCTTCTCTGCCATCCAGAGGGTTCCCATGCTCAGCAGACTCAGAAAGATGGAGATAATTGCTCTTAGGGAATGTCAGAGTCTTAGTTCAGTCCTGGCTCTGGGGTATCACAGAGCTGCTGTTCTCCGGCCTCGTGTGTAGGATTGGGGAGTGGCCTCAGTGAGCAGAGCTGTTATTTAGTATAAGCCTGGGAGTTAAAACCTTTGTCAGAAACAGGACATGTGTGACACAACATTGTAAAATAACTATTACTCAATAAAAAAATGTAAAAAAAAAAAACAAAACAGGACATGTGTCAACCTTTTTAGGTTGGCCTCTCCTGTTTCAGTGTAGAAAGGAAGTTACCAGAATCAAAGGCCCTGGTTCTTTTGCTCCCCACCGCACCTGCCATTTCACTGTTAAGACAACAAATATGTTTCAGGTATTTAAACATCTTTTCAAATAATGTACAGATATCTGAGAAATAAGGTGAAACAAAAGACTGTACACATAAATTTCTATTCAGCTCAACAGTGTCTTGGTTTTCGTTTGCCTCCTTAGGAGAGAAGACCTTGATTGATTAGATAAAGGTTTATTGGAATTTCTGATACTGTTTGACACTTTGCTGTTACTTTGGCCGGAGAGGTGGTTGATCCATAAGCTTCCATAAGCTTTTCATCTCATGCTCTTTGGAGATTTTGAGGATGTTGACCTAGGAGTTAGAAATACAGGGCTTTCACAGTAGTCTCTCCCACCTTTGCTCGTAAACTGGTGTCCAGCCAAGGGAAAAAAAAAATGAGGAATTCTCTTAAATGCTAAGTAATTTTTGTTTCCCTGATTTTTCCTAAAGTGCATTTAGAAGGATACCAGGGTGAGTGACTCTCCAGGGAGTCAGAGCTGTAGGCAGAGCTCCTACGAAGCTGGGGGTCTGGGGTGGGAGAGCTTTCCTTGTGGTCCCTGAAGCAGGTAAAGGAAGGATGGAGATAAACGTGAACTTGGCAGCTTTCCTCTCTGTTCCAGTTTTAGATACATTTGGGCATGCCTGTAGGCTGTTGAGAATTCATCTCACAGCCCCTCTGGCTACTTTAGTGCTTAGGGAATCTAGCTGGCTCAACCAGGGGGGTCAGAGTGGAAGATCAGGGAAAGGGAGGGTCATTATTATTCACTTACTTATTCTCAAATTTGTTCAGTCTACTTGTGCTTTGTCATTTGTAACTTCGTATTTTAATATCAGTTTGATTTTTGTCAGTATTCTTGTCTGTATTCATTTTTGTCTTGTCTTTGTATTTTTGTCTGTATTCATTTTTCCAATGAAATCTGGAATATAAGAAGGTTGTTAGTCTTTAATCATGGGATCTTTATTATGTTACATGCATTTCCCTGTGAAACACTCTAATTTGTTTGAAATTATAACATAAAGGAATAATATACTTTATATTTGCATAACACTTGAGAGTATAAAATGCTTGTTCACATATAAGATTTATGTGATTCTGTGTGTGATCCTGTGTGACAAGTTAGATTTTAAAAGGTATTGTACCCATTTTACAGGTAAGAAAATGAAACACCAAGGGTTTAGTGTCTTGAACAAGGTCACATGCGAGTAAGTGGCAGACCTGAGATTCAAGCCCAAGTCTCTTTCTGCCCAAGCCATGCCATTGTTGACCCCCTTGTGGAGACCTGTTCAGCAAGGCAGGAAAGGGAAGACACCAGTCACCCTGATGAAGCATTTAACCCTCTGCAGATTTTTAGATTAACATCCAGTGGATTCTCATTATTCATTGTAGTTATGCTCTGTAAAATTGGCGTGGACACTGAGTTAGTGAATGCTGAGCCATTGCTCCTAGAGGAAGTACATGGATGAAAAGCACAGTTCTGTCTAGTCACCCATAAAAATAAACCTGGAAGTGTTTTTTTTTTTAATTTTAAAATATAAAACTGCTTTGTTACATTGAGTTATAACTCCATGGTTCATCCAGCTTAGTATCTCTAACACTAAAGGATAAAAACCAGAAAGAGTGGGAAGAATTAAGCTCTTGTCTCTTGGACTCCTTTCCACTTAGGAAGCCTGCGGAGTCTGCCTTGTCATGAGAAGAGCTCTTCCTTCACCTGCTCTACCAGGTGTCATCCTCAGTCTCTCAGTCATTCACTCATTCCTCCGTATATTCATTCATTCAGCAGATTTTTTTTTTGTTTAGAGCACCTGCTGTTTCATGTCCTTGGTTAAGCACTAGGGATACAAAGGTGAGTAAATAAGATGCTTGTAGAATAGTAAGGAAAACAAACAAGTAGACAGGGAAGTGTAACGTAGTGTGGCTTATTCAGATATGGAAGCATGAAGTTCGCTGGTTCTCCATAGCAAGGGCATCTCACCCAGTATTAAGGCTTCCTGGAGAAGGAAGTGGGATGTACCAGATGATATCTGAAGGGCAGGTAAGTGGAGATGGAGACAGGGCCATCACCAGCGGTGGTAATAGCCTGTGCGAAGCATGGAGGGAGGAGAGTACCGTGTGCTGATGGACCTGAAAGTGTATCCAGGTTTAGAAGACAGGGAGCTCTGGGCCTGGGGAAACCATGCTACAAGTTTTATTCCACAGTAATGGTGAGTCACTGGATTATTTTAAGTAAATGAATGCCTTGATCAAAATTGCATTTTAGAGACTTTGATTACATAGTGGATAATCAATTGGAGAGAGCAAGTATGTACTTTCTCCCCTCCCCCCGAGGCGTGGCTTCCCTCTAGAATATTTGGGAGGAGAAGGAAAGAGTTGTGACACGACCACTTTGGAGCTGTCCCCCAAACAGCCGTTTCTCCCTCTGAATTGAGAGATTCTCCTATCCCTGTCCATTGCATCCCACTCAAGGCCCACAGTTGGGTGTTATCGCAGAATCATGAAATATCACTTTGATTCACAGGGGTCTGATGTTCTTCCCTGTGCAACGTGTCTGTTATTTCCTGCTGTGGTACTCAGAGGAGCCGTTCTTTCTGACCATAAATCCTATGCTTGACCCTTCTGCTACAGCATCTCCTAATGACGATGATAAATAACAATCATCGCTATGATTTATTGTACGCTTTCTCTGTGCCCATTATATTATCTCTAATCTCATAGCAGCGCTCTAGGGGAAGTATTATTTTCCCCATTTTGATTATTTTAAATCTATATCCCAATTCTCTGCTCCTCTCATGTCCACAAACTCCTTGTGATAGAGGAAGGAACAAAGCTTGTTTTCAGTTTACTGAAGAAGGAATGGAGGTTAATTGATTTGTATTACTTATGATTTTTCTTTGTAACAAGTGCTGATTTTATTTTTTGATATATAAGCAGAGAAAATGTAGTACATGCTTTAAGATGAATTCTGACATAAAAATGGCCTTATGATACATTAGCATATAGGAAAAGTTAGAAAAAACTACCCAGGCCATCTGTAATTATTTATCCACTTCACCCCCTTCCAGTTTTACCTGTTAAACTAAAGAATAGGCTAAAAATGTACAGAAATTGTCTCAGATCCTAACTAAGGTTTTGCCTTCAACAGCTCGATCTAATGTAGTGTTATCAACAGAGGACGCATATGGTGAGGTCTTATTTATTGTTCACTCAGAATGAGAATAAGGAGCTGTTTGCTCTGCCCACCTAAGAAGAACCCCAGGGTAGTTGGAGTTACCTGAATTGATGGTGACAGGAGATCACATGGTCTGCTTCACATGTAACCTCTTCAAGAGATTAAGGCTGAAGAAGACGTCAGGGATCCCTAAGGCCAGTCTCCTCATTTTTCAGACAAAGAAACTGAGGTCCAGAGAGATGAAGTGACTTTTTTTTTTTAAGATGGTGTAATGGAGGAGTGGTAGAGCTAAGATACCTTCATAACTGACTCAAACATGCAATTCAACTTCTGAGAGGCTACCAACAGACTCATGGGAGGAATAATGTTAACACCACTGTATATAATACAGAGTCTCCAGTGTTGGTGTGGGCATTTACAGAGTTTGTCAGTATAGCTGTAAAATGTTCAGTAAGGTCTGTTCAGTCTCAGAATACATAGGAATCTGCTAGAGGACATAATGGACTAGTTGAACATGTAGTTGGTCTAATTGTTTAATATCCAGGGTCACCAAAAGGGTTACTAGCTCCTTGAAAGGTAATTTTGTACACAGGTTGGAGATTTGAAGATGGCCATCCATTCACTGAGTTGTGTTATAGATTCTGATGCTATTAAATAAACTCATTTTTACTGTTACCAGGTATGTAAAATTTGCTACAGTTCTTGAAATACTCTTAGTATTGTAATTGGGAGCCATTTCTTGAGATCCAAATTTGATAAATTTCCCCTCAATTTCTGGCACAGTTCAGATTTTTCTGACTTTATTGACTATACATATTACCTTATCATATGGTTTCTAGCTTGTGTATAGGTTGTGTCAATGCCAGATGTTCGTATGAGAATAATAATTCTGCCAAAAATATTTTTTAAGCAACTATAAAATCTGCTTTAGGAAGTAATGTTTACCCCGAAGGAATAATCCAAATAATTAAACTGTCCTGATTAACCAAGTAATTACTGTCTCTTCTGTGTCATTTCATGAGCCCCCATCAGAGAACATAGAACTGTGGCTCAACGTTCACAAATACGGAAGAGATTTTTCTGTTACTCAGCTCTAGGGACAAAGCTTCTTTTTAAGTAAAATTCTATAAATGGCTCAATCTGTACATACTCAGTAAAATTTGATCCATAGCTCAACCAAGTTCATAGTAAAATAAAGATTTTAGTTGTAAGAGTTTTATATTCTTCATAAGGCTGTAATCACTCAGGTAAAAACACATCAGAGAAGTTGTGTCTGGATGTGCCTTAAAATAACCCCCTTTTAAGAGTAGTATCTGTTACTCTCTATTTTTTACTTTCTTGAGTGAAATGGAAAAGAGGCTGAGAGGTAAAAAGTCCTACACATGTGATTTAAGTATTTGTGTTTTGGTGTCTCATCTCTTCTTTAGTTTACTCCACCATAGTTGTATTCTGACTTGTTGGCTCAGAATGTGATATTCAGAACATTTATTTGGCATTTTCATCAAATGTGGTCCTTCGTTGCTGAGTGTGCGCTCTCTCTGTAATGCCTTGTGTTTGATAAGAAGACCTAAGATCATTGTAGCCTAAAATAGAGTATTTGAGTTTGGTTGGAGATTTTTTCCTATGTCAAGCTCACGTGCTTTATGGCACAAAGCTGCAGAAATGAAGAGAACAGCCTTTTAAATCATCTTGCCATGTCTGGAGAACATTATTAACATAAAAGATGGGAAAATGGGCTGTAATTTTTCTTCTAGGCAGAGAGGAGTGCTCGTTGTATATCATCTTAAGGATGGAGGAAAGAGAGAGAAGTAACACTTGGCCGCCTGTTGGAGTCGACTTATCCTAGGGGAGGAGAGGCACTCAGCCCTGGGCTCCCCCGCCTGAGGGGAGGGCTGCTCCGTTGTGTTCTCTTTATAACTTAAGATACAGGAGACTCTGTGAGTTCTCTGTGTCCACATCCCACATCCTCAAAGGGTCATCTTCACTCTTCACAAAAGGGTTGTCTTTTTTTTTGCTATTTGCACTCATTGACCTTATACTCTGATTCTGTAGTTCATGATATCCATCTAACGCCAACACCTTATTCACAAAAGAGCCTTTAATATGTTTCTAAAGGAAATGAACTTGAGATCTGGTGACCCAGATTCAAGTGTAGGAGCCACAACTTAACCAGTTTATCTTTGTAGACTTAAAAATCTCTGTGCCATAATTTCTCACAATTATAAAATTGTGATAATAACACTTGCCCTAATTTTCCATAGTGGTGGTGTGCACGTAACAAGGCAAGAATGTGAAAATATTTTGTAAGGTTCTGTAGATGTATATATGTTTTTGTTCTTATTTTACTATTTTAAAAGTGTTTAAACACTTTGTTTAGATTCTCCTACACTTCAGACTCCTTCCAGGCAAAAAGTAAATAAATAGAACTCAGCAACTGTAGGTCATCTTGATGCCCGTGGACTCCCCTTTACCTGCTTGATCCCTCTGAACCGTGCTATTGGAGTGTGGTCTGTGGATCAGAAGCACCGGGCCCACATCACCCTGGGAGCTTGTAGAAATGCAAACTCTTAGGTCCTACCCTAGATTTAAGGATTCAGAATCTGCATTTTAACAAGATCTCCAGGTGCTTAGTGTACACATTTAAATTTGAGAAGCACAATACGGCATACATGTGGCACTGGTACATGCAAGTTGATTCTACACGTTAAATAGTAAGCATGTTTTATTTTAATTATTCAGTTTGAAGAATATTAGAAGATAATATTGCTAGTTCAGGAAATCTGTTATTTCATAGATTTTCCTTAAGGTGAGGCTAACAAATAGCTATCTGTTACAGATTTTTTTTAAAGGTGAGTTAATTTAAGAAATTGTAAGTAAGAGAGTAAGCTATTATTATAAGTAAGTAATATAATAATATTATTATAAGTAAGTAATAGAGTGAGCGATACCACTGAGCTCAAGGTCTGGGACCCTCTCTATCTCTTTCACTCAGTGCTCTTTTAGGAAGAGTTCAAGCACCAAAATACCCTTTATTTCTTTATTTACTGCTTAGAGGAACTTAGATGGAAGATTCTTCAGTTCCTTTTTGTGCCAGCCTTTGGCTAAATGTCAAGTCTTTGAACAGTTTATCCAAGAAAATTTTCATTCCCCATAACTCAGTTCTCTTGAGATACAATTATGGAGTGGAGTTCAGTTCTTGAAGTTAACTTTTTAAGATTTTCCCACATTTTTTCTTCTCCGTTTCATTTCTTAAGTAACTTTCAGAATTACATAAGTCATACAACTGAATTCGTCAGTATTTAGAGCGTAGGGGGAAATGCTTTACGAATTACCATGCTGTGCTTGCGCCAGTGCCCTGTGAACTTTCTCTGAACCATTGCAGTTTCCCACACGTGCTGCTCAAATACCTGTGTCGTTTCTTCAGCTCATATTCCCATTTTTCTCTCAGCTCATTTGCACTCCATCCTAATGTTACATTCTGGTTCTGTTGTCTGTGGTTAATACTTGAATCCATCACCTTAGCCAAATTGCAGAGTTTACTTGGGAAGAATTTCCTTCCAAATGAAGCTCCTTTGTAATTGATGAGCAGTTTTGCTCCCCATGAAAAAAACTTTTCCAAGAAGAAGCCTAATATCGCATTTGTATCTTCTGGGAAAAATGTGAAACATTAAAAAGTATTAATAGGAAAATAAACTTTACAGAGATTTATAAATTGAAGAAGGGTAGCAATTTGCACTATTGTAAGGAAAGACATCTATAAAAATTCTTGAGTTGTCTGTATACAAACCTAAGAGTTAATTTGAATTTTAAAATATTACTCAAACTTCTTGTCCCTCTATTGACAGTTTCCACATTCTGGCTGTTTTCTTGTGGTAGTGGAGATACATTCTAAAATAATTTCCTTCCTGCAGTTTCTGAGCACTACCTACTTCCTAAATTCTTCCATTTAAAGTAATATACATGAAACAAAGTTGGGAGACAAGTAGCTGATTAGGGAAAGACTTTACTTATACACGTGACAAAGGCCTAATTTCCTTAATATACATAGAGTTTGCTAAATTAGCGGCTAAAAAGAATAACCCAGGTAGAAAAATGGGAAAGGATATAAACCTGAGGAAAAAATTTTAAACAGCCAGTAAACATGAAAAATATTAAACCTGTATATCATTAAAGAGATCAAAACACGTTGCCAGTTTTCACCTGTAAGGTTGACTAAAATTAAAATGATTGAAAAACTCTAGTGTTAAAGGGTAGGAAAAAAATCATGTTGTTGGAATTATGAGTTGTGTGATTTTCCTGAAGGTTGATTTGGCAATGTTTATCCAAATGTGAAATGCCTATATACTTTGACCATGAAATTCCACAGATATGTAGAGATATATAAAATGATAGTGTTACAGCATTATTTATAATACCCTGAACTGAAGGCAGTTTGTGTGTCCCTCAGGACAGTTTACAGTAGTACTGTTATTTATTGAGCCAGTGGAATAATACTCAGTAGTTCGAAAAATGTGTAAGCTTTATATGGAAAAAAAGAGGGGGAAAAAAACAAAGTATAGAAGACAATGGATAATATGATCTCATTTTTTTTCTTAAGAGAGAGGGGATAAAAGCACGCTACTGTATGTGGGGAAAAAGTTCTTTGAAAAGATGCATCAGCAACAGATGGCTGTTACTTCTGTGCCCACTTCGATCCCCACCCCTAATTGTAATGCTCTTCTTGAGTATTAACTAAAGAGTCTGCACTTTCCCTGTGGAACGGCTTTTGAGAGAGAAAACAAATACCAGTGAAGTGATCAAAGGGTTGGCACTTGAGGGAAAAACAAAGACCCAGTACCAGAAATGAAAAGCTGTCTGCTAAAAACTAGACGTTCTTCAGTAGTTCAGTTAGCCACCTAAAATAATCCAGGTAAACATAATGGTACTTTCCTAAAAATGAATTAGGTTTGGATTTCTTAGGTATTTATTCCAATTGCCTGTTGCTCCTATAAGGAACATAAGGTTATTAAATCATCTTCATTTCCATGGCTAGCTTGAGGGTGGAGGCTTTGGGTTATTGATGGAATCTTCTTTGAAGTAGACTTTTGCCTTCTTGAAATAGGCCTAAACATGCCTGGGTTCTCCCAGTGCCTGGAAGTGTACTTGGACACTGGGATTAAGTTATGAAATAGGTCTTACTTCTGTTCCTCACCTTTTCCAGTCACCTAGCATTTTCAGTGTACCCAATAGCATTTTACTTACTTTCTTTTTTAGTACTTCAGAAAGCTGTTTAAAATTTTGAGGTATCTCAGTTTTTAACTCAGTTAACTGTGCTACATGTAAGTATCGCTTTAATATTTAAAGTAAAATTTAGTACTTCCTGGTTTCCTGGGTCCCATCCCTGCCTCGCCCTCCACCGCAGGACCGCATCTGATATCATAAACGAGGTCCTCTCATCAGTACTCTGTTCAGGTGTCTGGGAACCATATCTGGAGAAACCCGTTGCCAAGTGATAGCTCTCCTACAAGCTTTCATACATGGCTGAGTAGGAACCATGAAGAAAATAAAGTTTTTTTTCAACTTTATTTCTGCTTTTTGCTGCCATGCACGTTCTCCTTCTGCATTTTTTTCTTCTTGTCTGAACTCTCTGATAGTGACATGCTCATTTCTTTCAGATGGAGACTATTTTACCTTTACAAGACACGAACCCATTGGAGTGTGTGGACAGATCATCCCGGTAAGTGTATCTCCTCACGCCTTGTATTTATTTTCTCTTGAACCAGTTCTCTTAAGGATACATAAAACATGGACCTCAGCGATGTGTGTTTTCCATTACTGGGGGAAAAAAAGCCCTGAGCTCATGTTGTTGACATATCTTTAACAGCCTCCCTGCAAATGCTTATTTGAACAGGTTAATAGGGTTTCAGCTCTGTTACCAGGAGTTGAGTTCTCAAGTCATGGAATTCTCATGATTAAAATAAGCAAAGCAAAGCCCAGTGTATTAATAACCTGCCCTTGGTTATGGATGTCCAATCTGCTTATGGAAAATTAATGCTTTGTTATATTTGCTTGTTTATTTTTTAGAACTGTGACTCACCATTTTTCCAGGCATATTGTTTTATATGGTCTTTTAATCCCATTCTTTCCCACTGTTTCTTTTCACAAAAATCTAGATAGAAGACTCTACAGAAGACACAGCAGTACAATTAACGTCACAGTCATAATTGAAACCATGCCGGGCTGTTATGTGTCTTGTAAAGGGAAATAGATGTGGTGCTTAGTGTTTGGATTGGAACATTAAACATTGTCTTTTTCCTCTGTCTCATACACAGCCTTGGCACTACACAAAACATCATCGAGTCTTCCAACAGTACTAGCTAATCGTTCTGGCAGGGACTTCAGGGGAGGCTCAATTTGAATTACAGTATGGACAAGAAGTTTTCTCTTCTCAAAATACAGGAGAATAATTCAAGCTAATCTTTGGTTTTGGGAGCCAGAGATTTTTGAGAAGTAGTCATTTATATTTAATGATCTACAAGCTCTGGGTTACTGTGAAATTTATTAGAGAATGAAAAGGGAAGATGAGAGGTTTGGTTTAAGTTCTTCTGCTCCTAAACCACCTGAGGAAATCCCAGTTGGATCAGAGTGGGGATGAGGTCTGTCACCTTAATGGCAGGAACTCAAACCTGCTCTTCTTGCCCTTCTCCAGACTCTGGGAGCTGCAGCTTTCACTGACAGGACAAGAGCCGCTTGTCAGCCAGCTCCAGCTCAGTTACTGCGCTCCAAGATTTATATACTGTAGATGGAATTAAAACATCGCTGTGGACTCCCAAGTTTATAAACAACTAAGGGGAAAAGAAATTGGGTGTTTGGTGAAGGCAAGACACTTGTATATTTTTGCAAGCTTGCCAGGGCCAGTGAGAATCTTTCAAGGATGGCAGCTGAGACGCTTCAGGCAGAAACACACTGTGGTCGGGGGCTGAAGCCAGGGGACCAGGATTTCTGTTTTCTGTCTTAATGAAATTATCAACGACACCTGATAGTACTAAGGCTCATGCCTGCACTTATGACAATACAAGCTTAATATCCTTTTAAAATCCACTTAAACCATTTTAGGCCCCAATTCAGATACTCACATATATTTTTTTTGCAATGGCAAGAAGGCCAACTAAAATTTTTGTGTACTCATCAGTAGATATGCACTTTATTTTTGTAATCATGTGTCTCGTGACAACACATGTATGTTTGTACGTAAAGAAAAGGTACTACCTTGAAGTATACACTGACTTCTAGTTCTTCCACACTGAAGAGCTTTCATACCAGTCTGATATCCTGGTTTAAAAATCACAAATGCAACAAAAAATTTCCATGCACAGAATTTACTGGAACCAAAGTCTAATTTTAAAAACATATAAAATAACAACAATGAAAAACCTAAACAAAACAAAGAAAAACAGACTCCCTTTTCACCATGAGATTTCTTTTGGTGGGTAGCTGGGAAATAGTAATTTGCTAACCAGAGAGAAAAGGAGAGATTTTCATGGTCGATCCTATTCTATTCTTAATGAAGTAATTTAAAAAATCCAAACATCTATACTCTGTGGTGGGACAAGATTTATGTTGAGGACAAGTCTGAGAAATCTGAGAAGTCACAGGTTGAAAACAAAGTAATAGAGAAATATTTTTCCATCTATCAACCCTGAGTTTTTCACTTTCAGTGGAACTTCCCCCTGCTGATGTTTGCTTGGAAAATTGCTCCAGCTCTGTGCTGTGGCAATACAGTAGTTATTAAGCCAGCAGAACAAACACCACTCAGCGCACTCTACATGGGAGCCCTCATCAAGGAGGTAAGTGAAGCCAACTTCAGGGGGTCTCCCACTCCCTTCACGGTTGGGGCCTACTGGAGCATATCCGATTTAACGTGCTTCATCAGCTTTCACAAGCCACGTTTCCTCCAATTCTGTTTTGTTAGGCTGGCTTTCCACCGGGAGTCATCAATATTTTGCCAGGATACGGGCCAACGGCCGGGGCAGCAATAGCTTCTCACGTTGGCATAGACAAGATTGCGTTCACAGGGTCTACTGAGGTAGGTGCCTGAGAAACCATGGCTTGAAGAAGAGTCCTGTAAATGAGTAGAGGGTTTAAGAGAAAATTGGAAATGTTACCCATAGGCTGAGCACTAGAAGAGTAGTGAGTACCCAAGGTCTCAAAGGGTAGTGTTGGTATCATAGCTAGAACACTGATGAATGTCAAAGTCAAGGTGTACATTGACCATTTGATGCCACAAATCTCTGAGCCTTTTTGTATGCCATTTTGTAAACCCTGTCCCAGGAAAACAAACAAAACCCTATTATATTTTAAAATAAAAGGAACATATATCAGAGGCAAAAACAAACTCACTCTCCTAGAAGAGACTGTCCTGAAGCTGGGGTTCTGAACACTTTCTTGAATCAAGAACAATAATGGCAGAAGCAAATTAAGAAGCTAGAAATCTAAATTAATCCCTGATAGAGATTAAAATGGAAACACAGCTTTCTCTTCTCATTATATCACCAAATCCTGTAGGTGCAATTTGCAGCTAACTATGCCCACGAACCATTTCTTTTTTGTTATATTCATTAGTTTGTTTTATTTTTTAGATTCCATATATAAGTGATAACACAAAGTATTCAGTTTTTCTCTTTCTGGCTCGTTTCACTAAACATAATACCCTCCAGGTCCATCTATGTTGTTGCAAATGGGAAAACTTCATGTTTTATTGCTGCATAATATTCTATTGTGTGTATATATCACATATTCTTTATGCATTCATCTATTGATGAACACACTTAGATTGCTTCCTTACCTTGTGTATTGTAAATTATGCTGCTGTGAACATTGGGGTGCATGTATCTTTTCAAATTAGCGTTTTCATTTTCTTTGGATATGTACCCAGGGGTGGAATTGCTGGATCATATGGTATTTCCATTTTTGATTTTTTGAGGAACCTTCATACTGTTTTCCAAGGTGGCTGCACCAATTTACACTCCCAGCAGCAGTGTATGAGGGTTCTCTTTTCTCCACATCCTGTCCAACATTTATTATTTGTGGTCCTTTTGACAGTAGCTATTCTGACAGTATGAGGTGATAACTCATTGTGATTTTGATTTCCATTTCTCTGATAATTAGCAATGTTGAGCATTTTTCATGCATCTGTTGGCCACCTGTGTGTTTTCTTTGGGAAAATGTCTATTCAAGTCTTCCACTCATTTTTTAATCAGGTTGTTGTATTTTTTGATGTTGAGTTATATGAGCTGTTTATATATTTTGGGTATTAATCCTTTATTGGTCACATAATTTACAAATATTTTCTCCCATTCAGTCGATTGTCTTTTCATTTTGTTGATGGTTTCCTTTGCTGTGCAAAAGCTTTTAAGCTTAATTAAGCCCCATTTGTTTATTTTTGTTTTTGTTTTCTTTGCCTTGGGAGACACCCCCCCCTCCAAATTACTATGATTTATGTCAAAGAGTGTCCTGCCTATATTTTCTTCTAGGAGTTTTATGGTTTCTGGTCTTACATTTAGGACTTTAATTCATTTTGAGTTTGTTTCTTTATGTGGGGGTGAGAAAATGTTCTAGTTTTATTCTTTTACATGTAGCTGTCCAGTTTTTCCACCACCACTTATTAAACAGACTGTCTTTTCCCCATTGTATATTCTTACCTCCTTTGTCATAGATTAATTGACCATAAATGTATGGGTTTATTTCTGGGTTGTCTGCTCTGTTGCATTGATCTACCTGTTTTTGTGCCAGTATCATACTGTTTTGATGATGGTGGCTTTGTAGTATAGTCTGAAGTCAGGGAACATGCTACCTCCAGCTCTGTTCTTCTTTCTTAAGATTGTTTTGGCTCTGTGGGGTCTTTTGTGTTTCCATACAAATTTTAAAATTATTTGTTCTTGTTCTGTGAAAAATGCCATTGGTATTTTGATATGAATTGCACTGACTTTGTAAATTCCCTTGGTAGTATGGTCATTTTAACAATATTAATTCTTCCAATCCATGAATACAATCTATCTTTCCATCCATTTGTGTCATCTTCAATTTCTTTCATCACTGTCTTATAGTTTTCCGAATTCAGGTCTTTTATCTCCTTGGTTAGGTTTATTAGGTATTTTATTCTTTTTGATGTGATTGTAAATGCAGTTGTTTCTTTAATTTCTTTTTCTGATGGTTCATTGTTAGTATATAGAAATGCAACAGACTTCTGTATATTAATTTTGTATCCTGCAACTTTGCAGTATCATGGCCTTTGTTAAGTTGAGGTATGTTCCCTCTGTACCCACTTTGTACAGAGTTTTTTAAACCATTTAAAAATACGAAAGCTGTTCTTTGCTCACAGATGGTACTAAAATAGTCAGTAGGCTAAATTTGGCCAAGGGGCCATAGTTTATTGACTCCTGACATAGAATCATGAGTCTCCTTAGAGGGATTTCTTTTAAAATATTACTACAGAATGTCTTGGATTCAGATAACAGAGATGATAAAAAAGAGGGATTGATTGTTTCAAGTAGAACTTCATGGCATCACCGTTGAACAAAGGATGTTTGCAGGCCTAGAACCGTGCTACCTAATAGAAATAAAATGAAAACAGCATTTGTAATTTAAAATGTACTATTAACAACATTAAAATTTTTTTAAAGTGAAATTAATTTAAAAAATATATTTTATTTAATCTGGTATTTCCAAAATATTATCACTTTAACTTATGATCAGTATTAAAAATCATTGTCACAGTGTTTTGCATTCTCTTCAGTATGAAGTCTTAGAAATCTGGAATTTTTTTACATTTACATCACATCTCAATTCAGACTAGCCACTTTTCAAGTGTTCTATAGCCATGAGTGGCTGGTAACTCCCATATTGGACAGCACTGGTCTAGGGTCTTGATTATATCAGTTAATGGTACTTGGTTAAACTGACTCATGTTGAAAAATTTCATAAGAGATTGACTAATAAACCTAAGTGTTAATTTACAGTTAGAGATTATTGAGTCTTACGTTTGTCAAGAGTAATCTTGTTTGTTTCTAAACCTTTTATTCTGTTTGTTATAGTAATTTTGCAATTTTAATGAAATGTTTAAACCAAAATGTATAAAAGGGAATTATTCTTCCTATCTAAGTCTAATGCTTTGAAAAGTTTTGCTAAGGGCTCATGCTAAGAACAACTGCAGTAATCTAGGCGTGGGCAAGACAATTGTGAAAGATTGGGGGAAAATACAAATCTAGTTGGAGTGTGTATTTAGATTGCTTTGCAAGTGCTTTAAAATCCTCACTCCGCTTTAAAAAAATCAACCAGAAATCTTAAACAGTATTTTAGGGATATGGTTTAATCAGAAAGGACAGGTGGACTCATAATTAAAATTTGGGGTCCAATATCCAAAGATAGGAGAATTATTGTACATATTTTTTTAAATGAAAAGGAAATATTTAAAAGTATCTTTCCCTGCTTTAATGTTTTTTCAGTTAACCAACCACTGCTCCTGATTGAGTTAAGAGGCTTCTGCTGTATAATTTGTTTTAGTAAAAATTAGGTCATAATGTATAAAATGAGATATAACACCTTGTATGTCAGAACCTATAGATCTTCTTCATTCTTTTTAATAACTGAGTAGAATACTCTTGTATCAATGTAAAATAGTTCAATTAATCCTCATTAATATACACCAGATTTAAAAAAATTTTTTTCCTATTATATAGAGTACTAAAATAAAAGTCCTTGGAGACTCAAGACAAATTTTGTGTGTGTACACACACACACATGCATATACATATAAGATAGCCTGTTGGCTATGTTTTAGAAGTGAAATCGCAAAGTAAAAGGATACTTATACTTTAACTTGCCTATTACCAAGAATGCATTAGAGTGATGATTTCATTTATAAGATCTCTATATGTATTAAATATGTTCATCTTCTTTCTCTTGTAGAATTTGCAGATATTCTCAGTTGTCATGTACAAGCTTTGAATTTGTTTGTAGTTATAGCTCTCAGTCTTTCTCTTAATGGCTTCTGGGTTTTCTGTCATCTTTAAAGAAACTCCTTCAAGATTATACAAATGGTCCTTAGCTTTTTATTTTGGTATCTTTTTAGTTTTGTTTTTGTTGAGATCTTTAATCCCATTGGAACTTATTTTCATGTATAATGAAAGGTGAGGCCTAAGTTTACTTTTTTAATAAGTGAGTGTTCAGTTACTTCAACACCCTTTGTTAAGCAGTTTACCCTTTTGCAGCTCACTTGAATACAACGTCCACATTATATGATAAATTTCTGTATATATACATGTTTCTGTTTTAGGACTCAGTATTTTGTCTATCCTCCCCCACCCCAGTTTTATTGAGAAATAATTGACATACATCACTGAATAAGTTTAAGAGATACACCACGATGGTTTGACTTACATATATTGTGAAATGATCACCACAGTATATATATATATGTGTGTGTGTGTGTATATATCTCATAGAGTAGCACTAGACATCATATTGTACATCACATACCTAGTACTCATTTATCTTATAACTGGAAGTCTGTACCTTTGCCCACTTTCCTCCTATGCTCCTTCCTCTTATCCTACCCTCTCCACCTCTGGTAACCACAAGTCTGAACTCTTTTTCTATGAATTTGTTGGATGTTTTAAAAAATATTCCATGTGTAAATGAGATCATAGAATATTTATCTTTCTGCCTAACTAATTTCACTTAGCATATGCCTTCATCGTCCATCCTTGTAGTTGCAAATGATAGGATTTCCTCATTTTTTTCTATTTTTAACATTTTGTTGATTGAGTTACAGTCATTTTACAATGTTGTGTCAAATTCCAGTGTAGAGCACAATTTTCCAGTTATACATGAACATACATATATTCATTGTCACATTTTTTTTCGCTGTGAGCTACCATAAGATCTTGTATATATTTCCCTGTGCTATACAGTATAATCTGGTTAGGATTTCCTCATTTTTAATGAGTGAATAATATTCTATTGTGTGTATATACACACTTTTTTTTTATCCATTCATCTGTCATGGACACTTATGTTGTTTCCATGTCTTGGCTATTGTAAAAAAGTTAAAAATAAAAATAAAATGCTGCTGTGAACATGGGATGCAGATTTCTTTTTGAGTTAGTATTTTTGTTTCCTTTGGCTATATTCCCAGAATTTGGATTGCTGGATCATATCATGGTTCTGTTTTTAATTTTTGAGGATCTTCTATATTGTTTTGCATAGTGGCTATATGATTTATAGTCTCATCAGCAGAGCACGAGGGGTCCCTTTTCTCCACAGCCATGCTAGCCTTTGTTATCTCTTGTTTTTTTTGATGGTGAGCTTTCTAACAGGTGTGGGGTGATATCTCTTTGTGATTTTAAATTGCATTTTCCTAATGACTAGTGATGTTGAGCATCTTTTTTATGTACCTGTTGCCTATTGTATATATTCTTTGGACAAATGTCTATTCAGGTCCTTTTCCCATTTTTCAGTGATAAATTTTTCAGTTGGGTTGTTTTTTTCCTTTTGAATTGTATGAATTCCTTATATGTTTTGGATATCAACCACTTTTCAGATGAATGGTTTGCAAATATTTTTTCCCATCCTGTAGGTTTTCTTTTCACTTTGTTGATGATTTCTTTTGCTTGCAGAAGCTTTTTAGTTTGATGTTGTTCTGTTTATTTAGGTTTTATTTTATTGCTTGTGCTTTAAGTGTCATTTCCAAAAAATCATTGCCAAGACCCATGTCAAGGAACTTTATTTCTATGTGTTCTTCTAGAATTTTCATGGTTTCAGGTCTTACATTAAAGTCTTTAATTCGTTTGAATTAACTTTTGTGAATGGTGTAAATTATGGATCATTTTAATTCTTTTACATGTGAATATCCAGTTATCCAGCACCATTTATTGAAGAGACTATCTTTTATCCATTGAGTATTCTTGGTTCCTTTGTCAAATATTAGTTGACTGTATATGCTTGAGTTTATTTATGGGTTCTCTATTCTGTTCCCACTAGTCTGTTTATCTGTTTTTATGCCAGTATTATACTGTTTTGAAGACCATAGCTTTATGGTATAGTTTGAAATCAGGAAGTGTGATGCCTCATGCTTTATTCTTTCTCAGAATTTCTTTGAATATGTGGGGTCTTTTGACTTTTATATACATTTTAGGAGTGTTTTTCTTCTGTAAAAGATGTCTTTGGAAGTTTGATAGAGATTGCGTTGAATCTATAGATGGCTTTTTATAGTGTTAACATTTTAACAATGTTAATTCTTTTAATCCTTGAACATGGGATACCTTTTCATTTATTTATCTTTTTTGATTTCTCTCATCAGTATCTTGTAGTTTTCAGAGTAGAGATATTTAGAGTTAAATTTATTCCTAAGTGTTTTATTGTTTGTGATTCTATTGTGAATGGAATCTAGTTCTATATTTCTTTTTCAGTGAATTTGTTATTAGTGTGCAGCAATGCTACTGAGTTTTGTATTAATTTTGTACCCTGCAACTTTACTGAGTTTATTGATTAGATCTAACAACTTTTTGGTTGAGTCTTTAGGATTTTCTGTATATGAAATCATGTCTTCTTCAAATAGAGACAGTTTTTCTTCCTTTTTTTTTTTTTTTCCAATTATGATACCTTTAATTTCTTTTTCTTGCCTGATTACTCTACCTAGGAGTTCCAGTACTATGTTGAGTAAGAGTGGTGAGAGTGGTCACCCTCATATTGTTACTAATCTTACAGGAAATCTTTCAACCTTTCACCATTGAGTATGATGATAGCTGTGGGCTTGTCATAAATGACCTTTATTATGTTGAGATATATTTCTTCTGTGCCTAAGTTGTTAAGAGTTTTTATCATGAATGGATGTTGAATTTTGTCAAATGCTTTTTCTGCATCTATTGAGGTGATTATTTGATTCTTTTCTTTCATTCTATTAATGTGATGATTGATAGCTTTGATTTGTGTACATTGAATTATACTTGCATTCCAGGGATAAATCCTGCTTTATCATGATGAGTAATCTTTTTTGGTGTGCTGCTGACTTTGTTTTGCTAGTGTTTAATTGAGAATTTTGTATCTATATTCAACAGGGATATTGTTCTGTTGTTTTCTTTTCTAGTAATATCCTTTTCAGGTTTTGATGTCAGAATAATGCTGGCCTTATGAAATAAGTTTGTGAGTGTTTCTTCTTCAGGTTTTTGGAGGAATTTGAGGATTGGTGTTAATTCTTCTTTACATCTTTGGTAAAATCCATCAGTAAAGCCATCTGATCCTGGTATTTTCTTCACTGGGAGATTTTTTTTTATTATTAATTCTGTTTACTTATTAGTAATTACTCTATTCAGATTTTCTGTTTCTTCCTGATTCAGTCTTGGTAAGTTAAATGTTTCTAAGAATTTTTAAAATTTCTTCTTGGTTGTCCAGTGTGTTGGTAAATAGTTGTTCATAATAGCCTCTTGTGATTCTTTGAATTTCTGTGGTATCTCTTGTAATATTTTCCTTTTTCATTTATAATTGTATTGATTTGGGTCCTTTCTCTTTTTTCCTTGTTTAGCTAAAGATTTGTCAATTTTATTTATACTTTTAGAGAATTAGCTCTTATTTTGGTTAATCTTTTTGCTGTTTTTCTATTCTTTATTTCATTTATTTCTTCTCTAATCTTTATGATTTCCTTTCTTTTGCTAACTTTGGGCTCAGGTTTTTTTTTTCTTTTTCTAGTTCTCTGAAGCATAGAGTTAGGTTTATTTGGGATTTTCCTTGCTTTTTAATGTAGATGTTTATTGCTGTGAATGTCCTGTTAGAAGTGCTTTTGTTGCATCTCATGAGTTCTGGTATGTTGTGTTTCCATTTCCATTTGTTGTAAGAAACTTTTAAATTTCTCCTATAATTTCTTTCTTAATCCATTGGTCATTCAGGAGAGGGTTGTTTAATTTCCACTGTGTTTAAATTCCATTGTGTAATTTCATGTGTTCATGAATTTTCCACTTTTCTTTCTATAACTGATTTCTAATTTATGACATTATGATCAGAGAAGATACTTGGTATGATTTCAGTCCTCTTGTTTTGTAGCCTACAGATGGCCTATTCTAGAAAATGTTTCATGTGCACATGAGAAGAATATGTAATCTGTTTTTGGATAGAATATTCTGTATGTGTCAGTTAGGTAACTTTGGTTTATAGTGTTCAAATCTGCTGTTTCCTTACTGATTCTCTGTCTGGATGATCTGTCCATTTTTGAAAGTGTGTTATTAAAGTCCCTTACAGTTACTGTTTATTTATACTATTTATTTTATAACTGTAATATACAGTTATCTGTATATTACCATCTATTTTTCCTTTTAGCTCTTAGTTTTTGCTTTGTATATAAGTATGGCTACCCCTGCTTTTTTTTTTTTTTTTTTTTTGGTTACCACTTGTTTGAAATGTCTTTTTCCATCCTTTCACCCTCAGTCTGTATGTGTTTTTAAGGCTAAAGTGAGTCTCTTGTAGGTAGCTTATTATTGGATCTTGGTGTTTTGGGGTTTTTTTTTTTGAATCTATTCAGTCTTTGTACGTCTTTTAGCTGAAGAGTTTAATTTATTTACATTTAAAGTAATTATTGATAGGTAAGGATTTACTATTGCCATTTGTTGTTTCTGGTAGTTTTGTTGATCTGTTGTTCCTTGTTTCTTATCCTAATATCTTTTATTGTGTTTTGATGTCTTTTGAAACCAGTCTGCTTTGACTCCTTTATCATGTTATTTTGTATATTTACTACAGGATTTTTCTTGCGGTTTCTTAAGGACAGCTTCACTGAGTATAGAGAGAATTGTTTTCTTTCATTATTTTGAATACATTGTCCCATTCACTCCTGGCCTGAAAAGTTTCTGTTGAAAAATCCTTAAGTAGTCTTATGAGGGTTCCCTTGTATGTAATTTTTTTCTTTTTCTTGCTACTCTTAAGATCCTTTTTTTTTTTTTTTTTTTGTCTTTTACTTTTGGTCATTTAATTATAATATGTCTCAGTATAGCTCTATTTGGTTTCATATTATTTGGGAACCTTTGGGCCTCGTAAATCTGGTTATCTGTTTTTCTCCTCATGTTTGGGAAGTTTTTAGCTGTTGTTGCTTTAAATATACTTTCACTTCCTTTCTCTTTCTCTTCTTCTTAAATTTCCATAATGCAAACATTGTTTCTTTTCACTGTGTCCCATAATTCCTATAGACTTTCTTCACTCTTTTTCTTTTCTTTTTTTCCTCTTGATTGGGTGTTTTCCAGTGTCCTATCCTCCATATTGCTGATTCTTTCTCCTGCATGGATGAGTCTGCTTTCAAAACTCTATTGAATTCTTCAACTCAGTTGTTATATTTTTCAACTCTAAGATTTCTGTTTATTTTTTTTACAATTGCTGTCTCCTTGCACCCTTGCAAACCTCTTGCTTTGTTCATGCATTGTTTTCTTAATTTTGTTATTTGTATTTTCTTTTAGTTCACTAAACTTACTTAGGATTATTCTGAATTCTTTGGCAGTTCATAGATACCCATTTTTTTTAAGAGTCAAGTATTGGAGGTTTATTAGTTTTCTTTGTTGGTGTAATATTTACATGATTTTTCATGATTGTTGGTTCCTTACATTGGTATCTGGGCATCTGATTAATTGGGCTCCTCTTCCAGACATTCTGTTTGCTTTGGCAGAGACAGTTCTTTACTAGTCTGCTCAGTTTGGGTTTCTGGGTGTGTCTGCTGGTAATGTCCTTAGGCAGACATGGCCTGCTATTATGGTTTATTTTTGGGGTGAGGCAACTATCTGAGCTCTGAGAATGGAGATAGGGGGTGTGCTACTGTTAGCTTGGTTCCCTGCGTAAGTGAGGCTGTAGACTGGGCTCTGCAGTTGCCTGGACTCTCTGGTCTGGCTTCCTAGATGGTTAGGACTGGGTATTGTCTTCATAGTAGATGCAGATATGAATTAGGACATCAGGACAGGCCCCCAGGGCCTGTGCAGCTCATTCTTTGGGCAACCAAATTAGTCCAGAGTGTGCACTGAATTCCCTGGTCAGATGAGGCCACCGATTTGTCTCTATAGAAGGGGGAAGTCACAGGCTGTGTTCTCTGTTCAAGCACAGGTAGGGCTGTTGAATGGACTGTGCAGCTTCCCATGTGCTCTGGTTAGATTCCCCGGTCGACAGGCTAAAGTCTGTGTTCAGCAATGCATGAGGCTGCAAACTGGATTTTCTGCCAAAGCACAGCTGGAAAAGCAACTCGAAAGCCAGTAAAGCTCTTTGTTTGTTGTCATAACTCAAGCCAACCTGCACCCCAAGTTCCTTGACTGAACAGGGCCACTGGTTTTACCCTGAAAACTATCAGCTCTGCCTGCCCACCTCTCATCTTGAGTGCTGCTGGGACACACAGCTTTAAGGAGTTGTCACCAGCCCTTCTGGTCAGATGGGATGCCAGAAGACACACTCCCCAGTAGGGTGGGTGTGGGGGCCTTTGCCTGGGTAGGAGTAGGGGGACACTCTAGACTGTTCTGTTTCCCAGACAGCCTCTTCAGTTGGTAGGGGCTGGGAGCTGCCCTCAGACTTAACTATGAAGTAATCCCCCTGCTTGTGCATAGAATGGGAGCACTCCGTGTCCTGTACTGGCTTTGCTCCAGGGGCAGTCAGCTCTGCCTGCCCAGCTCTGGGCTCAGACAGTACTGGGCCACATGGCTTGCAGGAGTTGTTATCAGCCTTTCTAGTCAGATGGGGTCGGAGGATGCCCTAAAATGGATGGTGCCATGATTCAGCTCCTTGTCTGGGCATGCGGAAACCGGGCTCAAGGGCTGGCAAAAGTCTTTGAGTAGCTGAACCAGGCAGATCTGCACCCCTCTGTGTTCTCTGGTCAGCATGTGCCCAGTTTGGTTCTGCAGATGAGCAAAACCGCTGATCGGGATTACTGCTTGGGGACTGCAGGTATGATCGGTCTGCCAAGATCTGTGTATTGCAAGCCCCTACCCACTTCTCTGTCGTAGTCAAATTCCCAGTGGTTGAGCCCTGCAGATTCCCCTGCTATCCCCATGGTGCCAGATCAGAGTAGGGGCTCCCACAAATCAACCCATAATGCTGGATTCTCTTTTCCCACTGGAGGAACCAGAGACTCAGGAGAAATCTCTTCACATGGTGCTGCACTGGCCTTGGGGAAGGACAATGTGGTCACTTTTCTTAACCCTTCTAATGGCATCTTTCTGGGTTTCCGTGGTACGGATGGTGGTTTAGGCTTATCCTTGTGTTCTAGGATTCTCTCAGTGATGTCTTATTCTTTAATAGTTGTTCTTGTGAAGGGGAGCAAAGTTGCCAACTTGGTGACATCACTCGTCAGTTTTTTCACTAGTACCAGATTGCTTTAATTATTGGATTTTAAAAGATGTGTTGTAATATGGTAGGCAAGATACCCTCTTACTGTTTTTTTTCAAAACCCTTTGGCTATTCTTGCCCATTCTTTCAGATAAAATTTTAAATTGATTTCCTAAGTACCTTGCCTTCCTCCTCAAAACTCTCATTGGCATTTTGATTGGCGTTACATTACCTGTCTATATTAAATTGGGGGTAACTGCATTCTCTGCAGGATTGGCTTCTCTAGAAACATGATATAAATCTGTTAATTTATTTGTCTTATAATGTTCGTCCCTGATGTCATCATTTAGGTCTTAGACTTTTCTTGATAAATTAATTTCCAGGGGTTTAACTTTTTCTTCAAAGGATATCTTAGTTTAAAAACAGAGCGCTTTTTTTTTTTTTAAGCCACAATATTGTGTATTGGAAAGTTATATTGAAAGGACAACCTAATTTTTCAGGCCAGACAAAAATGAATCAGTAAGACCATAAATGCTTTGTCCAGCCTGCCCACTTAAAAATTTTTTTTCAACTTTTAAAAAACTTTATTGAAGTATAATTTACATACAATAAAATGCACTCATTTAAGTACCAAATGTATACACTCATGTAACCGTTACCCAAATCAAGATATAGAGTATTTCTGTATCCTGAAAAGATTTCTCATGCCTCTAAAACTGTCGGCCCCAGGCAATCACTGATCCTTTTTATTAATTTTTCTTATTCTATTAGTTCAGACAAGTGGAATAATATAATATGTATTCTCGTGCCTTTTTTTTTTCGGTCAGGGTTGTGGGCAGTTTGTTCAGTATTTAATAAATTATTAATATGGTTGGTTTGAATCTCCCATTTTGATTTTTGTTTTCTACTTCTCCCATCTGTTTTTTGTTCCTTTTTCCCTCTTTTTCTGCCTTATTTTGGATGAATTGGGTACTCCATTTTGTCTTTTATTTTGGATTATTTATTTGGATTATTTTTAAGTGCTTGCTTTAGTAATTACAGTGTATATCTTAATCACAGCTTACCATTTAAAAGTATTGCATTTCTTCATATAAAATGTAACAATTGTACATCAGAATTGTATTTCTCATCCCATCCTTTGTGTGTTGTTGTTTTATAATTCACTATTATGTATGTTATATACATAGTACATTTCTATGCATTTTGTTTTAAAAATTCAACTACCTTCCTGAAAGTTTTTTAAAATGAGAAAACAATTATTTTTTCCTCACATATTTGCCATTTTTGACTGTCCTCTTCTTTGAGTCGGTTTCTTTCTGATATAATTTTCCTTCTGTATAAAGATCTTTAACATTTCTTATAGTGCAGGTCTGTTTGTGACAAATTCTCTCAATTTCTATATGTCTGAAAGTGTCTTTGTTTTCTTTTTATTGACTTTTCTTCTGAATATAAAATTCTGATTCAACAGATTTTACTTAGTTTTCTTTTACTTTCAACACTTTAAAGATATTCTGGTTTTTTTTGACTTGCACTGTTTCTGATAAGAAGTTAGCAATCATTCTTATCTTTGTTTTATTGAACATAATGGTTTTTTTTTCTCTGGCTCCTTTAAAAATATTTCTTTTTACTGGTTTTCAACAATTTGATTATGATGTGCTTCTGTGTAGTTTTTTGTTGTTGTTTTTCCATTTGAAGTTCATTGGAAATTCTTGGATCTGTGAGTTTATAGTATGTTTTCATCAAATTTGGAAAACTTTGTCCATTATTTTTCAAATATGTGTGTGTGTGTGTGTGTGTATATATATATATATATACACACATACTTGCTTTTTCCATGTCTATTAATTTTTGAAAGGACTCTGAACATTATGACCATTACATTATTGAACACGTGATTTTGTTTCTTTAAAGAGTGCTGGGCTTTTTTTTCTGCAGGTGGTTAAGTCAGTTGCAGTACAACTTGACCCTTTCGACACTTAATTTTAAGCTTTGTTAAGGACTCATTTATCTTTTACTAAGCTACTAAACTAAGATTATTAAATTGGGATCCTTCTGGAGTTTCTACTGAATGTTCTCAGTGTTCAAGTAGGTGTTTCCATTCTGGCTGGTCAGAACGCTCATGTCCCCAGCCCTGTATGAGCTCTGGGGACTGTTCAGCATACAGATTACCTAGTCTTTGTTCTTCATCCAGGCTTGTGAAGTCTCACCATATGTATATCCAACTGGCCATCAGCCAAAGACTCAGTAGGACCCCCACCAGATTTCTGGACTGGTTTTTCTCCCTCTTGATACTAAGTCCTTTACATTTTAGTCCCCTCAGCCTTTCTAAACTCTGATCTTATTTCATGAATTCAGTGAAAGCACCATGTTCTACATTGGTCTCTCCAGGTAGGGATAATCTTTTTCAAAGGGACTTTAGCCATAGAAGAGGCAGTAGCCTGTATGCAAGAGATGGCTTCAGTCCAGTGTGAAAACATATAGACCAGGACTAAATTATATTTTTATTCATGTGTCGGAGGAAGTTATATGAAATCTATTTGCCAGACCTTGAATGGTCATTAGGCAGTTTGAAATGCCTGGGAGCAGTACAAGCAGGCTTCCTGGGTTGTACTTCAGACAGGTGGGCTAAGTGAGGGAGGCACTGCTTGCAGCCTTCTGAATGTTCCCCCCAGTACTGAGTCATGAATGCTGTCATTCTGTCAGTAGACCAATGGCTTAATGCTTGTGCGGTGCTGAGGAGTGGGGATTTTAGAGTCTAGTCTAGGACTGAGTTGTTATTTGGTCCAAACCAGAGCTTTCTCTTTTTATCAAACCAACAGTTGTTGAATCTCCAATCTTGGTTTTCCTCCTCTGATGTCAGTTGTGTTGGGCTTCTTCAACCAGTTTTTCAGTTATCATTTGGGGAAATATCCCTTTGGACCATGACAGAGGTTTGGCTGTTGTTGGTTACAGTAAATAATTTACTTCCGGTGGGAATGGATGTTAGTAGCATATGAAGTTTAGGAACGTGGGGTGTTGAGGGATAATAATGTTGTTTATTGCTCAGAGGCCCTGGACAGACCTCCACCCTTGGCCCTTGGTTTTCTCACCAGTAAAAATAGGAGTATTGCAGGGCCTACTACAAGGGATAATGAGGCCTTGAACCTTGTAATCTTTTATTATGGGCTTTGTGCCTTGAAGGGCTTCTTTACTTGCAGGATACTGATTAATTCTGGGGAGAGGTTTTAAGGGATCTATTTGAAACTTGATGGCAGGTGCACTGGGAATTTTGCCAACATCAGTTGGACATTTTGCCTATGAGGAGGTGGCAGATGATTCAAAAGGAACAAATGATCAGTGTTTCCATTTCCAGAATCAGCTCTAGTACCATCAGAGAAGAAGCCAACAAAAGATGTATGTCAAGTGTCGTTTAATTCACCTATTTGGCTGCTTTGATGACTACTGTCAGTTTCTTGAATTTTTCCCCTCTTTTGGGAGAAAGAAATTCTGGCATGATGCTTCTCTTAAGAAGTCTCAGCTAAAAATGAACAGGGGCAGAGGAACTAAGGAGAAAGGGGTGTGTGTCTTGCAAAGGGTCTAAACAAAAGGAAATAAGTTCAGAGACAGGAACCTCTCAAGGTTCATTACAGATCCCCACTGTTTGAAATGTTTTAGCACTCTGAGGCAGGGGCTGCTTTATAGTAGTGGAGTTGAACACCAGAAATGTGGCTCTGATACCAGTTAGGGCTGGAGAAGATTCATCCCCAATCTGGAAAAATACTTCTCTAAGATGATTAAGAGGTTGGATTGGGAAGAACCCCCATAGTTCCTCAGAGCCACTTGATTGGAAATTGGAAGGATGATGTTAAAGGACTAGTTAAAGGACTGAAGGCCCCCAAAGTGCTTGAATTTGTAGCTATCTTTTTTCCAATATCCTGGCTTTTTGCAAACATAGCAGAAACTAAGAGGGTTTTGGTTTCATTGAGGGGCCTTCATTTGCTGGAGTTGAAGATTGAGAATTTTAGTCACTATCCTTTTATGTGACTCCTCTAGAGTGTGAGAAGGCTGGTTTGCCAGAGTAACTAAATCTGGAGTGGGCATAGTTTCCCATTCTACCCCGGTCCTTTGTACTAGAAGAGGAAGGTCCCAGTTCAACCCATAAATAAACATAAAATAAAAAACTCCCCAAGTGGAATCCACATTTGAAGGAAGACCAGAATTTTCCTTAAGAATCTGAAGTTGATTATAATAATTATGAACAGGTTCATCAGATTTTTGTATGCAGGCTTGAATTTTGTTCTGATCAACACGCTTTGGAAAAGCCCAATGAAGCGGCCTAGCAATAGCCCAAGCCTGATCATACAGGTTAGTAAGCTGGTCCCCCAGCTTTAATTCTAGAGATCTTTCAGAATTTTCCCAGTTAGCAGTTTTCATCCAATGCTGAGCCTACCGTCTGCCAGCAAGCATATGAACTAGCAGATGTAAGTCAGAGAAACCAGGCTGATAAGTTTATTTTGTGGAACCCATAACTGCTTGTTGTGGATATAGATGATTTACTACGTTTATCTTTTAACCTTCCTACTAGCTTTATAAGTGGGTGATTTAGGTTACTCTCTCTATTGTATATTTGCCTTTACCCATGAGATTTTCCCTTTTGTGATTTTCATATTTCTAGTTGTAGCATTTTCTTTTCTGCTTAGAGAAGTTTCTTCAACATTTCTTTTGAGGTTTTTTCATGACAGTGAACTCTTTTAGCTTTTGCTTGTCTGTAAAACTCATAATCTCTCATTCAAATCTGAAAGGTAGTCTTGCTGGGGAGAGTGAGTATTCTTGGTTGTAGGTTTTTTCTTTTCATCATTTTAAATATATTGTGTCACTCCCTTCTGGCCTGCAGAATTTCTGCTAAAAAGTCAGTTCATAGTCTTATGGGAGTTCTCTTGTATGTCACTAGTTGCTTTTCCTTTGCTGTTTTTAATATTGTCTTTATATTTAATTTTTGCCATTTTAATTACAGTGTGCCTTGGTGTGTTCCTCTTTGGGCTGATATCATTTGGGACTCTGTGTGATTCCTGGACCTGGGTATCTGTTCCCTTTCCCAGGTTAGGGAAGTTTTCAGCTATTATGTCTTCAAATATGTTCTCTGCCTCTTTTGCTCTCTCTCTTCTTCTGGGACTCCTATGATGTGAACGTTAGTATGCTTGATGTTGTCTCAGAGGTTTCTTAAACTGTCCTTATTTTAAAAAATCCTTTCTTCTTTTTTTTGTTCAGCTTGAGTGACTCCCCCTACTCTGTTTTCTAGTTCACTGATCTGTTCCTCTGTATCATCCAATGTACTATTGATGCCTTCCTGTGTATTTTTTAATTTTAGTTGTCATATTCTTCAGCTCTGTTTGTATCTTCTTTATATTTGTAACTGTTAAAATTCTCATTGTGTTCATCTGCTCGTCTCTCAAGTTCTCTTAGCATCTTTATGATTATTACTTTGAATTCTTTATTGGGTAGATTGCTTACCTCCAGTTCACTTAGTTCTTCTGACATTTTATCTTTTTCTTTCGTTTGGAACATGTACCTTTGTCACCTCATTTTGCCTAATTTCCTGTTTTTACTTTATGTATTTGGGATGTTGGTTATGTTTCCTGGTCTTAGAGAAGTGGCCTTATGTAGGAGACGTCCTATGGGACCCAGCAGCACACTCTCCTTTGTTCACCAGAGCTGTCTCCACTAGGGGCCCTCTATGTGTGCTTTGTGGGCCCTTCCACTGTGGCAGGCTGACTACTGTGGACCTACTTGTAGACATGGCTGTCCCCAGCCCACTTGATTGCTAGGTGCTGACCTGTATGGAGGCTGCTCGCTTCTGGTGGACAGGGTCAGGTCCTGGCACAGGTGGCTGCATAGGGTCTGGGAGTCCTGGTCCTGGTGCTGACCCATTGGCAGGCAGGGATGGGTCACAAAGCACCTAGTTACAGAGCTACAGGGGTCTTGGGGCTAGTGTTGGCCCTCTGGTGGCTGGAACTGCATCCTGGGGTGGCTAGCTGCAGGGCAAGGCGTCTTGGAGCTAGTGTTGGCCTGCTGGTAGGTGGTCTGGGTCCTGACCAGTGCTGGACAGGACTGGGGCCCAGGGGATCTCAGGGTGATGCCCACCCACTGGCAAGTGAGGCTGGGTCAGGGCTAGTGCCAGCCCACTGGTGGGTAGAGCCAGGTCCTGGGGTCTCTGGCTGCAGGACCTGGGGTTCCTGGGGCTGGTGACTGGGCAGGGCCAGTCCAAGAGCAACTGGGAGTTCAGGATGTTCTATGGCAGCAGCCCTGCTAGTGGGCGGGACTGTGTCCCTGCCCCACTAGCTGCTTGGCCTGGGGTGTTCCAGGACTGGTGCCGACTGGCTAGTGGGCAGGGCCAGGTCTTGGCGCTAATAAGCTAGAGCGAGAATTACAAAGTGGCATTTGCCAGCAGCAGTGTCCTTATGTTAGAATGCACTCACCAAAATGGCTGCTACCAGTATCTGTGTCCCTAGGGTGAGTCCCAACTGCCTCCTGCCTCTCAAGGAGGTTCTCTAAGATCAGTAGGTGGGTATGACCCAGGCTTCTTTCAAATTACTACTTCTGTATCAGGTCCCAGAACATGTGTTGTATCTGCCCTTTAAGAGTGGAGTCTCTGTTCCCCACAGTTCTCTGGGTATCCTGAAAGTAAGCCCTGCTGCCTTCAAAGCTAAATGTTCTAGGAGCGTGTCTTCGTGGTGCAGAGCCGCTGGGCTGGGAAGCCTGATATGGGGCTCAGACTTCCGGCTTCTCAGGGAGCATCTCTGCAATTTAATGATCCTCTGTTTGTGGGTCACCTATCCAAGAGTATGAATACTGACTATATTGCATCTCCGCCTCTCCTATCCATCTCATTGTGATTCCTTCTTTATATCTTTAGTTGTAGAAGATCTTTTCTGCTAGTCTTCAGGTCATTTTCACTGATAGTTGCTCTGTAAATAGTTGTAATTTTGGGGTGCCCATGGGAGGAGGTGAGTTCAGGTCTTCACACTCTGCCATCGTGGCCACTCCTCCTATTTTATTGTTCTTTGATTGTTTGTGTCAATTAATCTTAAAATCTTATTTTGCAGAGAGGCAATTTTAGGCTCCTGATAATGTTTGGAAACCTCAAAACACCAATAAAAATTAAGTGTTCTATTCAGTTTGCAAAATTTTAGAGCTATGTCCAGTTCAGTTTTAAGAAATGTAAGTTTGGGGATTTCAGAAGTTCCCCATAGTGGCCATTGGCATTCTAAATTGCCTTTGATAAAGGTAGGTTTCAGGCACTTACCTATTCTCATAGTTTATTATTGCCTCAAATTGGATATGTTATATTAAATGAGATTACAAATTTATATACTTCTGTTGATGTAACTAGAGTCTTAAGAATACAACCCTAATGATGTTTGGATTTAGAAAGTCCTGGTTGTTTGGTATATAATATTTTAGAAGTACTTTAATCCCATAAATCACTAATTTCTAATCTCTTTGGATAAGGTAATTTGCTTATCAGCTTAGTGTTGATTTTTTAGCTTTAATTTTAGGTAACAGTTTCTGATCATGTATGTAGATTTGTAGGGGTTGCATTCTCTTTGTAGCCTACCCTTTAGTGATTCTTCTCACTACCCAAAGTAGGCATCTGATGTATAGTCAGCATGCATTATAAATATTTGTTATGTACACAAAGGAGGAGAGACTAAATTTGAGAAATAAAAGCTTAATCTCAGAGCTAGAAGGTTTTGTATCAATGGAACACTTTCTTTCTTTAAAATGCCATCAATAGCTTAGGGTTCAATATCTTTTACTTTTAGCTGTATAATTATGGACCACTTAATTCTGTACAAAATTGGCTTAATACATTGGCACACATTTCTCAGGGTTGTGAGAATCAAATGAAAAATGAGTTTGTAAGTTGTAGGCAATAAGCAGATGTTAGTTTGTAATATGTCATTAGCATCCTGAAAAAGCTGAGAGCTCTGTGGGTTGGATAGTCTGTCAAGCTTTAAGAGGAAAAAGGGTTTGATATAGGTCTTGTAGGATATGGATAAGTGGAGTAAATTGAGAAGTAGGAGCATTAGTCAGCAGCTAGAGGCTGGAGAATACAGAAAGTCTTAGCGGAGTAGATTAGGGATTAGGAAGGGGTTAGGGAGAAAGGCTGGCGGGCAGATGGACTAGAAAGTAATATTCTGCAGATCAAACCATTGAAAATAATTCTCAGTTAAAAAATTGAGACCAGAGTGTAGAAGACCTTTCAGACAAAGGCATCATATGAAAGCTAAACACCAATGTCCTTTATGAATATGGACACAAGAATCCTCAATAAAATACTAGCAAACAGGAATCAGTTACTTAAAGGATTTTATACCAGGACCAAGTGGAATTTATCCAGGAATGCAAGATTGGTTTAATATCCAAAAAATCTGTCAATGTAATATTCCATATTGATAGAATAAAGGACAAAACCACACAGTCATTTCCATAGACACAGAAAAAAGCATTTGACAAAATCTAAAACAATATAGAAACATACAGAAATGTTATTCCTAATTTTTGAAAAGTGGAAACAGTCCAAATGTCCATAAAATGATGAGTTGATAAACAAAATGTAGTATATCCATATCCATAAAATGGAATATTATTCAGTCACAAAAAGAAGGAAGTACCAATACATGCTATGACATGGGTGAACCTCAAAAACATGCTAAATGAAAGAAGCCAGTCACAAAAAGCCACATATTGTGTGATCCTATTTGTATGAAATGTCAAGAATAGGCAAATGTATAAACCGAAAGTAGGTTATTGGTTTCCAGGGGCTGGAAGGAAGGGAGAATGACTACTAATGGATGTAGAGTTTCTTTGGGGGTGATGAAATATTCAGGAATTCAACGGTAGTGATCATTGTGATGATTGCACAACTGTCTGAATGTCCTAAAATTGAGTTGTACGTTTCAAAAGGTAGATTTTATGGTATGTGAATTATATTTCAATAAAGCTGTTTAAATGGATGATTTTTAAGAAGTATTGATGACTTAAAATTATAGATATTAATAGCCAACTTCGATTGAGCACTTACGATGTCCAGGTACCTGCTGAGTGCTTTGCATGTATCATCTCACTACATCTTTCCAGCAGCTCTGGGAGACATAGATGAGCAAAGTGTGACTAGAAGAGGATAAATTACTTGCCCATGGCCATGTGCTAGTAAGCTGTGGGTCTGAGAATCCTATCCAGAGCTTATACTTCAGATCACAGTGCTATGCTGCCTCGCTGGCTAAGGGGCCAGACATGGTATCATAAGAGGAGGGAACCATTAAAATCAGGAATGCCATATCAGAGGGGGTACGTAGGAAGGGTAGTCTCAGTGGAACATATTTTGTTCAAAGCATGGTCAAAAGTATCTGATTCTGCAAGGTCATAGACACTATTCTAACTCAGTTTATTTCCTTTTTTTCTAAGACTTACTTTTTAATTGCCTCTTTAAATCTTGTTTGATATATTATATGGCTTTCATCAGATACTTTCTGGCACAGGACTTAAAATTTTAAACCTAAGCTATCTTGTCCACTCTGGAAGCATTTATTGAGCACTTGCTAAATGTCAAGTACTCTGTTAGACCTTAGAGAAATTGTGCAATTCTGTCTAACCCAGTGATAGTCTTTGAAAATGTATCTAATGTATTGTGGTGTGTATGGGAGCATGGAGGAAGAAAAGAATAATTCTGTACCATTTTACTTAAAATTTCCTGAGTTTGAAGATGCTTTCTGAGATCAAGGCTAGACCTAAAATTCTTTTGCTCAACATGGTTTTCAAATGTATCTATCTGTGCATTAGGGAGAAACATCATTAGTTTGAGATATTTAAATTGAAATGAAAGGCTACTTCACTCAAAGATAACACTATGTAAGAAAAAGATAATTCTACGTCTTAATTCCACAGTTGTTAATATTCACAAATGAGGAAAATGTAAGTCTATCTTCCTTTTCTCTTTGGAGAAAATGAGATTATAGTGGTATGGTATGGGAACAAAAGTACAAAAAGGACTTGGAGGAAAGGAACTCCTGCTGTGGAGACCTTTGTGAGTAACATGTTGCTTGATATTGGCAGATAATCAACAAATACTGGTATAATTCAATTCTCAGAATCATTTGCTGTGCCCGATATTAAGGACCAGCACTTTCAAAAAGCTCGACACATGTTTTGCAGAATGTAAAATGGGACGTTAAGTTCCACTGTTGTCTCTCAATAACTAATGCTATTTTTGTTTTTTGCATTTTAAACAAATGCGGCTCTGCTTTTAACAGGCATTTATATTACGGAGCTGCAGATTTTGTACTAATTCATTGTGTATCCCTAAAAATCTCTTCTAGAAGTGAAAAGCCTGATAGAAATAGGGGGGTAAAAAACAGCCCTTAGAGTCTAAATCATGGCAGATGGGCTTGTTGAGGAGTTAGTGTGTGTCTGGTTTCCTTGTGCTCCGAACACTTAGTAGAGTGAGCCAGTGCTGGGCCCCAGATGCTCAGTGGCTGCTAAACATACTTCCAGTGTTTCAGTGGAAGTATTTTTATATTTATGGGGCACAGAAGTGTGTAAAAGTTAGGTAAAATATTAGGTTTTTCCCCATAGCCACTTTCCATAAATTATCTTTCTAATTCTCAGATTATATTACTCTCACCTGTGTCAGGCTAAGTTAATTTCCACCTACAAAACTAACCAGTGATTTATGAAAAGCAAAGGTAATAACTGAGCTGAAGGGTTAATAATCAATCTGATCAATCTAATGATCAGCAAAGACCTCCTTATGGAATTTTACATTCGTTAAGGGAGTTTAGAGCTTTGATGTAGTTCAGCTTGAGTTTCTTTCTTTCAATCCTTTATTTAGAGTCTCTTAAAGAAAAATAAAGTACTCCTCATGGCTTTGCTAAAATGAAAGCTTGAAAGAATGCTTCGTCACAACACCACACTTTGCCTCTAAAATAATTAGAGGAAAATATCACTTTTTCAATAAGAAATTCCAAACATAATCTTCAAATCATACTAAAGGCAATCGAGATTAAATATATCAGATCCATATCAGAAAAGTAGACATAATTTAAATCTCTACAATGATGGTGTGGATTTGTTCATGGTACATGTTAATATTTGACCTTTCCCACCTCAGATTCCTGTCTGCAGATAGATGATTGTACCTAATTCATGGATTATGAGGATGAAATAATTTAGGATATTTAAAGGGTTTAACACAGGGCCTGGCTCTTAGTAAGCTGTCGGTAAATATTAGATGTCATTGTTTTCTATTTATTTTAAAATGAAGATTTATATAACAATATATGCTCAGGAAAATGTGGTGTATTATAGAGGAGGGCTGGATTCAAGCGACCTTGGATCAAATCCCAGCTCTCGTGCAGTGAGATCTTTGGCAAATTATTTTGTCCTTCTGATCTCTCATTTCTTCATCTATTAAGAGGTGTTACGAAGCACTCCTTACGTGTTTATTTGTGGATTAATCAAGACAGTGTATTTGAAAGTTCTAGTCCTTTTGCCTGCCACTGTAAAAATTCAGTAAATATTAGTTGCATCTGATTGATTCTAGTTGAATCCATTTGCAAAGAATGTTATCTGTCAAAAATGAATTCCTGCTTTTTTCTGGAAGTTTTACTTTCCTTTTGTTTGTTCTATGATTTTTATAAATATTTTACAAAATGTTTTGTCTTCTAATAAATGTTTTTTTGGTTTGTTTTTGCTGTTCTGTTTTAATTTTTTGGAAGATTGCCTGGGTGCTTGCTCAAATAAATTGATTTTGAATTTTTTTTTTTTTTTAAGTGGAGTAGTGTACTCCATTTAGGGAGTAGTGCTGTAAGAAGTCTCTTGGTACCTGTTAAGGAACTCACTTATGATTCTGCATAGGCTAGATCAGTGGCCACTCTTTCAACCAAAGTTTGCCAGAATAGAACTCTGGTGTAGGGAGAAATGTCTTTGCAGCAGAGTATAACGTAGTTACCATTGTTTGCCAGCGTCACGTAGTTAGGAGTGTTTTCAGTAGTACTTCTGCCTTTCCTCCAGTAACGGAGGAGGTGGAGCAGGGGGGACAGGAGTGACTTGTTTAAATGCAGATTCCTGAGCACCACCCAAGATCTTCTAAATTAGGACAGTTGCAACTGGGCTCCAGGAATTCTTATTTTAATTAATTTTCCTAGTGATTCTTATTTATGTTCATTAACATTCACAAATCACTAGTTTACACATAATTTGAATTGCTGGGTCATAACACTAGAACATGTTCCCAGGCCCATTTGAAGAAAAATCTACAGTTGTGAGTTTGTTACTCGGTGCTAAAATAAAGCATTTGTGTGAGCTGACAGGCGCTGCTACATGGTCTGCCATGTCTGTAGTTTCATTCCAGCGATAGTGTCCATCCTAAGTACCGGAAGAGAAAAAAATGAGTTCACAGTTTGTTTAGCAGAGCAAGTGTTTGGTCCATAGCCACCCCTGTACACGTCAGTTATTCAACAACAAAACAAACAAACAAAAAATGCGAGTATTTTATTAGACATTTGCAAATATTTCTAAAAGTGCATGCATACTACAAAACTGTACAGTTTTGGCGATCTGGGAAAACAGCTGACTGAAGGCAGGAGATCTAGTTTCCATGTGAGAAGAGTTCTTCTCTGATTATATTCCTCAGAAAGAAGCTGTAACTCATACAGTGTCACGGTAAATTGCTAAGACTTATTTCCATAAGCTATACTTCATAAACAAGAAGCATAGCTATTCCTATGCCCCTTTTCTGTCTGTTTGTAATTAATGACATTTTCCCTCATCCCTGTTGCTCCCACACTGGAGCCATCAGAGATCACAGAAGGGCAGTAATGGGCAAAAGAAAGATGACTTTGATAATCTAAGAACTAAGATTCCTTGTTCATCCAAGAAGCATTTTGAGTCTCTCCTGTGTTCCAGGTACTGGGAAAGATGCCCTTAAGTCACTCCTTATTTTTTGAATGAAGGAACTTGGGTTCACCTGTCCTACAGAACATGGAACTGATTCTTGGTAAAATGACCTGAGTTCTTCACAAACTTAATCCTCCTTGTCTTCTGTTTCTCCTGTGCTCCACGCCTGTTCCCCAGGGGATTTTGTAGGTTTGGCAAAGCTCCAGTGCGGCGACATTATGCCCCAGGATTATTGTGGGCCCCTCTGCGTAGGTTGCTCACAGGAGCTAGAGGAATCAGCTGATGGATTTGTAGAAAACTTCACCTTCTAGGCTTAGCTGATAAGATTTTCTTCTTAAGGAATTTTGGTTGATTTAGCCCTTATCTCCATAAAAGCAATATTCCTAAGAGAAGATCCAAGTTTTATTTCAGTCATAATTATTGGTTTCTGAACATGGAAATTAACCATTTCTCACTCGAGCTCTCCTCCTTCCATATAAGGCCATCAGTTTAAAACATTTATTGCCTGTAGTTACCTAATTGGTCTGTTAAATTATTTACCAACGTGAAAATAATCAAATGAGTCAGTCAATGTAGTATTTCATCTAGAAATTCCATTTAGGATATTTCCCTGAAATAGCACATTTATAGCTATGAACCTCTCTTTTGAGCTCCATACTTGCTGCATTTGTAAGTGTAGAGTGGACATCTCTACCTGGATATTTAAACTCCTTAGGTAACAGGTTGACCTGACCCCTGCACCTTCCATGCTCTCTAGCCTTACCAGGCTGCTCTTGCAATCCCCCAAATGGGACACGCCTTTCACTGTTCTGACTTTGCACATGCTGTTTCTTCTGCCAAAAATGATCACCCTTCCTTATCTACCTGGTGAGTTCTTAGCACAGTGATTTTGTTCCACCATCTGTACAGATAAATGAGAACTGGTCAGCTTCTATGAGTATGATGCTTTTTTTTTTTCTTATTCAGATTCATAATCTCAAATATTGCCATCCTTTTACTTGCAATAATTTCTTTTATTGGTCTCTAATCTTTTCTTTATTTTCACCACTTTTTGGTTTCCTTTACTTTTTTCCCTCTTCGCTTGTTCTCTTTCCCTTTCAGTCTTTATTTATTTTAAGTTTAATTAATTTATTCTAATGCATTTGACTTTAATTAAAACCATTAAGTCATCATCTAAATAGTCATGTCAATTCAGTATCGTTTCCCCATCAACAGTCCACAGAGGACAACAAAGAGTTGTATGGCATAATTACTCTAATAAAATAATTTTTTGCTTAATATATCTTTATTAAACAGCTTTGTTGAAGTATAACTAATATACAGTAAATTTCACATATTTGAAGTGTACAATTTGGTAAGTCTTGACAAATTTATTCACCTGTGAAACCATCACCACAGTTCACGCAGTGCACATGGTCATCACCCTCAGACGTTTCCTACTGCCTCTTTGTAATCCCTCTCCCATCTTTCCCTCTAGCCCTCCCCCTCCCTGCACTTAGAGGGAAACCAATCCTGTGGTCTCTGGAGGATCTTCTAGTTTCTTCTCTGGAATGATATCATTGACAGGTAATGGAGGATCCTGAGGAAGAAGCATTTGACTAGAATACGAAAGTCAGCTTGTTATGATCACATTAATGGTGGCAGGTAGAGAACTGTCACAGCAAGTCTAGTGACCACGTAAATCCCGAGACCCCTTTACAGCTGTAGTTTTTTACGTCTTTATCCATCTACCCTCTGTTAGATTTGTAGGCTACTTGGGAAATTGTAGAGAGTCTGCCAGAGGGTACATGTCACTTGAATATGGATTTGACTGTGGCTTCTGTTACGATTACCCTAGAAGGGGGACCTGTTGGTGCATCACAAAATGTCTGGAGCAGCAGCAACAAGAAGCTTATTTGAAGTGGCCTTTTTCCATTTTACTTCAGCAAAAGGCCTTTAAAAAGCAAACAGAGTTACTCAGATTAAAGATAGGATTAATTTCTCCTTATGCAGCTAAATACATAAGCAATAAGTGTAAATATTTAATAAGTGAATATAAAAGGGCTCTTATAAACACAGAGTCAATAAACAACCTCAATAAAGTTCAGGAAAACAGTTTGCGTTTTGCTTGGTATGATGTTTTCTTTATTCAGTTAGATGAACAAACCATGATTTCATCATCAGTCAACAGGATAGGAGAGAGACCATCAAAGCAAACTACAGGAGAGTCCAGATTGATTCGTGCCAAACAAATGTTTGTAGCTAACAGCTGTATTATCACTGATTCTAATTTACGCAGCCGGGGTTCTCCTTTCATTTCCTACGTGAGATGAATGTCATCTTATATGATACAGACAACCTCTCTGCTGCTTGAGTAATGAATCTGGTCAGCTCTCCCCTCTGGGTAGCCTCACCCCTCTTTGTAGCGGGGGTGGGAAGTGGCCTGCTACAGTTTTAGTTATTCTTTAAAAACAGCTTATGAGACTCTTTCTCAGGTTATATGAGTCCATTAGTGAACTATCCCAGCATTTGAATCAAAAATACCAGTTTGTTGTGTCAAAACCTTTGGATATGCAGGTTGTAAATTACTAACTTTCTTCCTTTTCCTCTCTAGTACTTAAATAAAAACTTGAATACTGAAGCAAAAGAAAGAACATGCTGTAGCTTCTGCCTGCTACCTGAGACTCCTTGATTTAGTCTGCAGTAGATTTCTCTCCTCAGAGTTCAGACTGAGTTTGAACAGGTCTTAAGAGGCTTTATGTAACAGAAGGAGGCTAAGTGTACAGGACAGTTGATCTAGAATGCACGTTAGTTGTGGATAGTGTGTTTAGCCAGCAGAATTCTGCTCATAGCAGAGGGCATCTAATCCCAGGAAAACATCTGGAAAAGAGAAGCAGGAACCACAGAGAGAACCCGTAGTGGAGTGAAGAGAGCCCTGGGCTTGGTGTGAGCAATCTGAGTCCAGCCCTGGCTCTGCTGCTCAGTGGGTGCCTGTCAGCAAGTCATTTCTTGACCTGAGTCATATTTTTTTTTCAACTCCAAAATAATTCTTGCCTCACTGGATTGTCATGAGGATGAAATAATGTTTGTGAAAACAAGTGGCATAGAAGGTGCCCAAAAAATGATAATAAACAATTGGAAAGCAGAGCCAACAATGAAAGGTTAGTGACAGTGTGAGAGAAATGCCCTCTAAAGGTTCTTTAATCCCATGGTTTTTTACCCTGGCAGCATGTTAAGACACCCATGCCTGTGGGCTCCACTCCAGACGAAGATGATCAGAATCTCTGGAGGTAGAGCCCAGGCATAGAAAAAGTTTTTAAGTGCTCTGGGAACTTGGACATGCAGTCAGTGTTAGAACCATGAAGCCATTCCCTTCATTAAACATGTAGAAATTTCAGCCAAAGATAAGTAAGAAGAGGAAGGTTCAAGATCATACTGCTAGTTGTGGCAAACAAAGCCTTGGACATAGGCTTCTGTGTTCCAATCTCTCACCTCTGTTTCATGAAAGACTTAATATTCTCTGATTTCCAGAGATCTCAAGAGCAGCTGTCATGTTCTGGCCCATTAACTCATCAAATGTTGCTGAAAATCTGTGTGTGTGAGTGTGTGTGTGTGTGTATGTATACAGGAGTCCCTCTGTAAGGGGGACTAGTCAGTCTAGTCAGTCAGTCTAGTAAGGAAGACAGCTATTAAACAAGAACAGGATGAGTTATGTGGGATCAGAGAAGGGGGAACACCAAAGCCTGTAGGGAGGGTGGATCCACAAAGCTAGCTTCTCAGAGACTAAGGCAGAGGTAGAGCGGGAAAAATGAGTAGGCAGGGAGAGGAAAGGCATTTCAGGCAGAGGAAATAGCCAATATAAAGGCACAGTGATATTCCAGGAAGGGCAGGTAGTTTCATGTGCTAAAGGGATGAGTGTGTGGCGGTGCGAATGTAAGAAGAGGGGCTGGAAACGCAGTTAGCGGCAGCACTGGTTTTCACCTGAATTTGAGAATAAAGTTTTGAAATTGGCTGCCACCACTTAGATTAACTACTTACATGCCTTGGTCTGGTTAACTTTCTGGTGCAACTGAACAGATTGATTTTGTCTGTTATTTCTGGATATTTCAGAAAGACAAGAAATACCCAATTATACATATTTGAAGCATTTCTATTTCTGTCATAGTCAGAACCAGTAGCAGAATAAAAATCTATAAAGGAGAAGAGGGAAGAAGCATAGAATCAATCTCTTTGGGTTTTAAGAAATGAAAATATATTGCAGAAAGCAGGCATCTTCAACCAGTTTATTGAACTCTCTCCTAGAGATTTTTCCATTTTCCATTTCCAAAAAAAGGTGGCATATCTGTGAGAAGAAATCCACCCTAATATGTGTAATTAACTAAACAAGAAAAAGAAGTATCTCTGAGAAGAAGCCCGTCCTAGACATATGGGTAATTAATGAATAAAAAGAAAAATTTTACCCAACTTTAGAAACCTGATTTGTGGGAGCAAAAGCCTTGGATAAAGAGGGCATAGAAAGCCTTCCACAGTCTTTTTGTCCTGTGAAACAAATTATTTTCCATTCGAAGCTCCAAATTGCATTTCCTACCCTGCCGCAGTGCTGAGAGCACGATTCTGGTGCATTGTGGCTCTTCCAGGGATACTCCTGATATCAATCTTGAAGACTAGGCAGAATGAGGATGGGAGTCAGAGTTGATCTGTGCCAGCATTCCTGCTGAGAATTAGCCCAGTTCCATTATGTGTGGGCGAGCCCGCGGTTCCCCGCCCTTGCCTGTTTGGGGTGCACGGATACAGCTGAGAGACTGCAGGGAGCATCAAGTTAAGACGGCACATGATAGGAGCGCCATCACTTACTCTTCCGTAATGAGCTGTGGGAAACTAAAACGATCAGGTTTTTCCACCATTCAGTGCAGCTGTGGTGCCTCTGAAAAGCTAGTTCTGCTCAGTAAGACAAGAAACATCCAGAAGAATTGTGGATGGACTCTCAGAGCGAGCAGGGATTCCAGGGCCCTGAGTCTTTTTTAACTCCTCCAGCTAAGTGGAATACTAAGGGGCAGATGGCTTGGCGTGCATCTTCTTCATCAGATGAAGAAACTGAGTCCCACAGAGGTGAAGTGGCTTCCCCAAATCAAAGTTAGGAGCCAAGCCAGAGCTTGTAGTAACTAGGTCTTCTCACTCCTATGGGCTAAATTGTAGTCCATGAACCTGGTTATGGTTATAGTTAACTAGGTTGTCAGAGATAGGACAGGATGTGTAATAAGAGTATATTGTGAAAGCTTTCCTGATTTGGGGAAAAAAACAGATAATGATGAACTCAAAATTTGGTCTCTATGCCTTTCTTAATTCTATTTAATATGTATTCACATACAGGATGCAGTTTCTCAAACTGCATATTTCTGTGTTTCATCTCACAGGTTGCCTGTTTATCAGAGTAGGGCTTTAGTGTTATGAAGCCCATCCCTGTTGACTTGGCTTTAACCACTCAGGAGACCTGTGCGTCCTGGCAGCCCCTCTCATCTCACTGTGTGCTCCCGCCTTCTGGCCGTGTGTAAATGTGCCTGGTGCAGCACACACACGTCCCTGTGGAGTCCTGCTTACTGCTTTTCTGTCTTAGATGGCCAGTTCATCCCAGGCCTTTGATGTCTGTGTTTTGTTCTTTCCGAGACTTTCCTGCCTCATAGATTTTTAACTTTGGAAACCTTTGCATGTGATTTGAGCAAGTAATATTTTAGGTTGGTTTGCACAGGACCTGTCATATTTTGTAAGAGTCAGCTCTCATGTAAGCTTCTTGTTTTTGAACATTCCTCTTTCCTGTGGAGAATCCCCTGCTTTGGAGTGGCGTCTGTTCTTCCTCTTGTCTATTTCCTCCTCATGGTAATGACAGCGAGGAGTGCCTCCCTTCAGGGTCACTTACCCTCATTCCACTTGCAGGGAGAGTTCATGAGTAGTAGTGTATTCTCCAGAGAGAGTCTGACCTGGAAACTGAGAGTGTCATGATAGGGGAGGTGTATGATGCCCAATCCCGTAATTAGTGAAGGTTGCTGCATCCCAGCTCACCTTTCTGGGTAAAGCGTAGAGGATCCTGACTCTAGGAAATAACCCAGAAAGTGCTGCACAACCATCACTTCACTGTTCAGATCTAATAGTGAATCAGGCCCAGGATTTTCTGCACTTACTGAACACCTGTTAGGTATACATGGGAATCCTCTTATCTGTGAATTCGTTGTTGGTAAGGAACTGTGGCCAGCTTTGCACCTGGCACATAGGAGGAGAACTGGGAATACGTGTTGAATGAAGGGGAATTGGTGAAAAACTGGGGGTTTTCAGGGTATCCTGTCCTGAGGCAGATTCAGATAGAAGTGGTTCTCCTGTAACCTAACAGCCAGTTCTTTTGTGAGGCTCGGCTGCAACTTGGCTTTCTTCCAAAGATGAAAAGGAAAAGCATTATTCATCTGAGACTTGCCTTGCAGTGTTTAGCACAAATTTGGTTTCTAAGGAAAGGCTGGCAAAGCATTGATGCAGGAAAAATTATTCTGAGGTATTATTCTCTTATGACCGTAGACTGAGCAAGATTTTTGTATGGTTACTGTAGCCATGAAAATACTAATCATTGGACAACATTCCTAGTGCAGCAGATACCAGCCCACAGAGCACTTTGATGAAAGTCAGGGAGTAGGGCTAACAGAAATGTAATGCCAGCGGGCCAGCAGTCTCTCTACCAACTCCAAACATTTATTCAGTGTCTTACTATGTGTAAAATCCATAATTTCTCATTGCTTTTGCTTGTTTTTCAAATGTCAATCTGAAGGCAGAGCATAAGTTTTGTAACTGATGAATTGTGGCCATTATTTGTGCTTAAAAAATGTTGTTTTTGCTCACTTTTAAATGAACTTGGAGTTCAAGGCTAGAGTTTGGATGGTATGTGGCACACACTGGGTGCTCAGTAAATATATAAACGAAGGCAGAGTGCTGGGAGGAGGTTAAGGGGAGGGGAGGGAGTGACCTGTACTCAGGCCCTGGAGTCTGCCTGCACGGGGTCCAGCAGGCTCTGCCAGTAACCAGTCAGGTGACATGGTAGCATCCACTGACTTTAACTCTTGGATTGCTGTTCTTTCAAATGATACCTTGTAGGGGTTTTGAGAGGCTTAAATGCATAAATACATGTAAATGTCTGATACAGAATGACACAATAAGCCAGTTTTTTAATAAATGTAATAATAATGTTCATGACTTCCAGTGATTGTCTTCCTTGAGAAAGCACTTGTCTGTTTATCTTCCTGGACTTTTAGATGAGTCCCCATCAGTTAACATGGATTCCTCAGGGCAGGGAGAGCAAAGCACACTAAAACTGCTCGGAAGGACGGGCAGTCGCACAGCCTCCCGGGGATGCCCCGGTGCCGCTGCCCAGCTGCCCTCGTGTGGCTTCGGTCTTGCTGGGGTCTCGGGCTTCCATCGTAACCTCACCTGACCACTCTTCTCTTGCTGGATGAAGGGCCAGATTCTCCTTTCCTTTGTGTATGCATACTTTTTTCTTGAAGGAGAGAGAGCAGGTTTGCCTGAGAACCAGCCCTTTATTAGCCCATCTTCCTAGGGGCTTGACCTGGAGGTGGAAGAGACTCAAGCTGGAGAGTAAGGGAAGGCGCTCTGGCCATGGGCGGGTGCTGGTGCTTCTTAACCCGTTGGTGGAAACAGTGTTGTGCATCTAAGAGACTCTAATTTGACCTCTTTCAGAGACATCACTATATTTTCCCCAAGGTTAGATTTCCTCAGAATGAGAGTGTATTTCCTAAAAGTTTTTGCTGTGAGGTAGAGTAATAATAAAAACATAAAAGCCTTTAATCCAGCTAATGAGTAATATTGGAGACTGGTGGCAAGTCAGACAGTTTCCCCAGTGATTTCCTGAAGTAATTGATGTGCATAGACAATTTGGGAGTCATGGGAGGAGACCTGCTTTGGAAGGTCTAGTACAACCAGCTTACAGCCGGCTCCGTTTCTCCACGCAGGACCTGGAAGAAGAGGGGCCCTGGCTTCTCCCCCTGCACGTGGCTCACGCTGCGTGCAGCCTGGGTTCTGGGGGCCAGCTATCAAATCACTTCGTTCTCAGGACAGCTAAATTCTGATGTAGGTACTGCTTTTAGCTCCATTTACAGAGGAGGGAACAGAGGTTCAGAGAAGATAAAAATTTTCCCAAGGTCAAACAGTCACTAAGTGATATAATCAGTAAAACATTCAGGCTCCAGAGCCTTTTCTGTTGACCACTGCTCTACCGGCTTGAGGAGTTAGTCCTGCCCGAGGGTCTCAGCCTGGAGCCAGAGGAGTCCAAAGCGTATGTAGCATTTCTTTTCCCACGGCTTTTAAAATACTTTATTTTCAGTAGGATTCCGGGCACAAGTAGCATTGTTCATCTCAACAAGGGCAGGCTGCCTGTGGGGGCTGCATGGGGGCTCAGCACTTTCCCTGGAGGGGCCTCTGCCCGCAGCAGAGCAGCACCCTGCCACAGGTCAGGGTCTCCGGGAGGCGTCGCTGAGATGGAGTTTGCCAGGCAGGTTATTTATCAGGGGTCCCCTGCTGAAGGGGGTGCACACAGGGGGAAGTTGAGCTGCCACGCAGGCCTGATGGCCTCAGCCACACCCATAGGCATGGTGGAGCAGACATGGTCCCTCAGAGCTGCCGCGTGTTCTGAAAGGGCAGGGCCTTTATACCTGTGCCACCATCAGGCAGTGGATGTGGGAGGGTCACCCCTTGGGCATGGATGCTCTTTTCAGCTGAGGTGACTCTGAAGGAGCTGACAGCAGCCCTAGTCACTGAGGCGACGCATTCTTCCTTGAGTAGGGGCTCTAGGTGGTGCCATCTTGACACTTTCAGTTTTACTGGCAGTGTGAGTCTGCACAGTGGGAAATGCTTTCCTCACACTTAGCCTGTTATTTGTTTGGATTCTAGATAAATGGGCATTGCACAAATAAAGACAGATCCTCAGCTTTCTGGAATCCTTTCACTATAGCCCGAGGCAGAGGCAAAGGTATAACATCAGTGTATATATTTGGACCATGTGATTAAAGCCATACCTGGCATTTTTGGAGACATGTGAAGGGTTTGTTCTATACGTATCATGTCTTTCAAGGGGAGCCATTTGGCTTTTTTTCTAGAGGCCAGAGTCTAAAGCTGAAAGCCACAGTGCAGTGGTAGAAAATCTCTAGTTACATTTTGCTTGCCAGTTGTCTTTAGAGAAATCTTTCAGTGATTAAGATTCCTTGTTTAACCCCCTTTTTTTGCTCCTTCCATCATGAAACTAAATCAGTCTTCCCACTCACTTCAGCACAGACTTTAAACTGCATCGCAGCTGACTTACATCTTGTCCACACAAGTTGACCTCAGGGGTTGTTCCTGTGTTGTCCAGTGGGCGGCTTTGCCCTGCAGGCTCCGTGACTGCTGTGTCCCACAGCTGGCCACACTGCTGCCCACAGCTGGCACTGGCCACCAACGGTCTCAACTGCAAGGTGTACAAAACCTCCCTCCATTTCCTTTCTTACAGGTTGGAAAGCTTATCCAAGAAGCAGCTGGAAGAAGTAATTTGAAGCGAGTAACCCTGGAACTTGGAGGGAAAAGTCCCAATATTATCTTTGCAGATGCTGATTGTAAGTCAACCACAGATCTCCTGACATCCTGGCGTGCTGCCCTTCGGTGCTGTCTCTTGTGTTGTCACTTTTGACAGAACACCAAGAAAGAGGCCTTTGAAGCTAAGTGGCTTTCAAGGAGAAAAATCTTGACCCTTCCTTCTAAGGAGAAAATAGTTTAACATTGGGAAAGACTGCTTATCAACTGACAATCAGAGTTTGTTTTCTAGACATAATAAGCCATTTTGACTCTGTGATTTGTAAAATAGGGTAGAGGAGGCGAAGGCTAGGTGGGTGTTGTGTAGTGGAAAGAGCAGTGGTCCAAGCCTCTGAACACCTGAAATACAACCTTTCTGCCTAGATTCAAGAAATCTGAAACTTCTCATGTATGCTTGGTGGCTTTGTAGATCATTAAAAAAAATTCTAGTTCACTAGCCCTGCCAACATTGTTCCATACCCACAGCCCCTTCCCAGTTTAGCCACCCCACCTCTTTCTGTTGCTCCCATGGCTCTCAGTTGGGATGACAACACACTGTGGTCAGTTCTGTGTGAACAGACCTGAATTGAAGGTGATTACACCCTAGCAGTAGGGCTACACGGAGGCTTGGAGCTGTAGCCTACAAATCCCCACGTCTCCAGGAAGGATGCTCTCTAGTCCACTCTGCACAGGTGTGGTCTTTCCGAGGATGAAATTAGAAAATCTCTTTCAGTCATCCTTTTTCTTCTTCACGTCCTTCCAGGCAGCACTGTTTCCTCAGTTTCACCACTAGAGAGATCAGGAAACAAAGTAAATTGCCTGGATTTCAGCCCCAGCTTGGAATTTGCAGAGAGTTCAGCTCCAGCTTTATAGTGGTTGTCAAGAGGATCAGAATTCTATACCTAAATTCCTTTTTGAGGTGTAAGCACCCCACTGACGGAACATTGATTCATTCAGTCAGTTAGTCATTTAGCAACTAGCAGACACCAGATTATTAATACTGTTTTTTTAAAAAATATTTTTATTTATTTATTGACAGAGCTACTGAGAATTGAACCCAGGACCTTGTACATGCCAAGCATGCACTCTACCACTGAGCTATATGCTCCCCCCATTTTTTTTAACATTTTTTATTGATTTATAATCATTTTACAATGTTGTGTCAAATTCCAGTGTTCAGCACAATTTTTCAGTTATTCATGGACATATACACACTCATTGTCACATTTTTTTCTCTGTGAGTTATCATAACATTTTGTGTATATTTCCCTGTGCTATAGTGTAGTCTATTCTACAGTTTTGAAATCCCAGTCTATCCCTTCCCACCCTCCACCCCCCTGGTAACCACAAGTCTGTATTCTCTGTCTGTGAGTCTATTTCTGTCCTTTATTTACGCTTTGTTTTTGTTTGTTTGTTTGTTTTTGTTTTTGTTTTTTAGATTCCACATATGAGCGATCTCATATGGTATTTTTCTTTCTCTTTCTGGCTTACTTCACTTAGAATGACATTCTCCAGGAGCATCCATGTTGCTGCAAATGGCATTATGTTGTCGGTTTTTATGGCTGAGTAGTATTCCATTGTATAAATATACCACATCTACTTTATCCAGTCACCTGTTGATGGACATTTAGGCTGTTTCCATGTTTTGGTGATTGTAAATAGTGCTGCTATGAACATTGGGGTGCAGGTGTCACTCCCCCCATTTTTAATACTGTCTTGAAGTAGATGATGTTAGAGATGAAGACGAGAGCTATCATATGCTATTATACAATCCCATGTAAATATAGAAGAAATCTAGTGTCTTCAAAGATGACCATTGCTGTTATAGTTTAATTCACCAAAATACTAATCAAACATGTAGCTACAAGGTCTATAGATTAGGGGTTACAAATTCGCACTCTACAGGCCAAATGCAGGGTACAGCTGTGCTTAGTTCTAAATATTACACAAAATATTGATTTCTGTTTTCTCTTAAAATTGGAAATCTGGCAACCCTGGGCTTAGGTTTATGCATAGCAACAGCCAAAGGCAGTGCTTTCCTTCTGAGTCTCTGTCACATCGCTTTACTACCACTACATGATCTGCCCAGCCTCTTTGAATATTGGGGTTTGAGACTCCTGTTATAGATGACGTGGTCCGGTCCCTCTTTTTACAGAAGAAGAAAGGGATTCAAGAAGTTAACATAGCAAATAACACCAGGGTCTGGTTAGAGCTAGAACCAACTTGTGTTCTCAGTCCAGGGCTTTTTGCTGGGCTGCTCACGGTTATGCTCTGTGGTGAGCGTGACATTGCACCCGAGGCTTTGGGGAGGGAGAGAGGTGGTGCCACTGACAGCCGCTCTGCAGGCGGAGCAGTTTCGAGAGCATGACTCTTTCCTCTTGTAGTGGATTATGCTGTGGAGCAGGCTCACCAGGGTGTGTTCTTCAACCAAGGCCAGTGCTGCACTGCGGGGTCCCGCATCTTTGTGGAGGAGTCCATCTATGAAGAGTTTGTGAGAAGAAGCGTAGAGCGGGCCAAGAGGCGCATAGTGGGTAGTCCCTTCGACCCCACCACCGAGCAGGGACCCCAGGTAGAGAAATCATAAACATTTCCTTTCTTTACTTAATCCCTGGTGAGCACAGAAACCGGACCCTCTAGTGGGACGCAACAAAGCACCATCTTCCTTTTTCTGCTGCCCCCTTGCCCTTCTTCCTCGGCTTCGTGGCTGGAAACATGGCCAGTGAGGCACTGCTTATACGTAGGCTTCTCTTCCCATCCCTCAGTTCTGTCCCGAAAAACTAAGGGAGTAGGATCGCCTTAAGGGTACCTGGACCTTTGTGGGTAAGCTAGGGTATCTCAGCTCCAAGAAAGACCTAGGCGTGGCAAGGCAGCTCTTCACTAGAGCCCAGTCCCCATCCTAACCGCTGGATTCAAGACATCCCCACAGATGGCAGTCAAGGAGGGCAGGTATCTCTCATTCCCAGAAGCCATTTATCCTTTTACCAGCTGCCAAGGATTCTCTCCACCAACCTGACCTACTCTGGGGAGACCACTTGTAGCTTATAAATGTGGAGGGAATGAAGAGCTGTCTGATTTCCCCTCTGCCCATACTGTTCTCTCTTTTCTGAATGCTTCATACACTACAGACTCAGGTGAATGTAGGTTTTTACTTTATTTACCATAGTAATTGATTGATAGCTCTGTAACTTTTAAGGGGGGGCAAGACTGACTTTGTTTTATGAACTAGGACACTAGCTTTCACTCTTCAAACTTAATCCTTTCCTCTGAAGGTGTAACAGTAGTTCCATAAAAATATACTCAAGAGGGTTTGATGTGTAGCCCCACGTACAGAGGCTGTGTGTTAGCTTGTCGTTGTTTTCATCTTTTTAGTATCAGTACAACTTGCTAAACTGTTCATTTGGTTATAAGGTTAATTTTTCCCTATATAGGCAGTGAATGATCAATTAGACAGTATCTCCATCATTTAGAACCATTGCTTAAATCTTGAAGTGGTACTTACGATCTGGCTGTATCATCAGAGCAGTGCATTTACTGGGATCCTTGATGTATTAGGTGGAACCACACAAAAATGCCCTCTTTTGTAGGTCAAAAATGGTTAATTAGCAGCAGTTCCCTATGATTTGACTAAGTATAACGAAGCTTTGAAAAAAATCACAAATGAGAAATTCTTGAGAAAATGTTTATTTCCATTTTCAAAGAAGGTTTTACTTGGAGTCATTAGGCAATTTCTTCTGTAGATTGATAAGAAACAGTACAACAAGATCCTGGAACTCATCCAGAGTGGTGTGGCTGAGGGTGCCAAGCTTGAGTGCGGTGGCAAAGGGCTGGGCCGAAAGGGGTTTTTCATCGAGCCCACGGTGTTTTCCAACGTCACCGACGACATGCGGATCGCCAAGGAGGAGGTATCACATACATTTTAACAACAGCCACATCTTCTAGGGCTTCTAGGGCATTTCTAGTAGACAGTATTAGAGGATGAGCTCTGTATATTTTATATACATTGTACGATAGCCATAAACATGGCTATGAAATCCCAGTTTGAAGAAAAATGTTAAAGAGGCAAGCAAGCTAGATGGAGGCCAGGTGATGTGCTTTACGTGCAGTTATTGTCAGCCAGCAGAAGCATCATAGCCCATCACTGGTCTCAGTAATACACCGGCAGCAGTTCAGCCCCACCAGACGTGGGTCACTAGGCTGTTCACCGAGAAGGAGGAAGCACCCAAGCATCCTTACGCCGATGCAGGAGAGGACCAGTTGCAGATCAGCCAACAATCCAGAGCAGTAGTTCTCAGCTCTGGAGCAGTGCCTGGGGGCTCAGGGAGAATGCAGTTTTAGAGCACACAGTGGAATCCAGCAATTCCAGTCAGTGTGGGGGAGTGGATGCGTTAAACTCTAAGGGCAGACTCTTATGTAATCTTATTCCGGGGAAGTTTGGGCTATTTTACAGTTATGTGCTGCTAAAAAGTTTAAACATCATTTAAATAATGAAGGCAGAATAAACTTGCCTTGAAATGTGGAAAAACAGGTGAAAGGTTGGCAAAGCAACCATGTGGGGTCACCCTATTTTGCTGCAGATCTTTGGCCCCGTTCAGGAGATTCTGAGGTTTAAGACTATGGATGAAGTTATCGAAAGAGCCAATAACTCAGACTTTGGACTTGTAGCAGCTGTCTTTACTAACGACATCAACAAGGCCCTCACAGTGTCCTCTGCGATGCAAGCCGGGACGGTTTGGTAAGACCAGAGTCGGCCTTGTTATTCTGGCCATAACGCGTTCCGTGAGGGTGGAAGGGCCTTGTAATTCTCCAGAGCCGGCATGAAATAAACACACATGCTCTGGAAGAATGGGGACGGAGGACTTCACCCTGAGACGGGGCACTTCCTACTGGCTAGATCAGGGAATCAAAGTAAACCTCAAATTATAAAATTTTCATGTGGGAAAAAGGAATTAAAAAATAAAACTTTAAAAAGAAATATCTTACCAATGGGATTATTTTTGTGCAAATAGAATTCACACTAACAGTACCATATTTTCTTCCTTCAGGATTAATTGTTACAATGCCTTAAATGCCCAGAGCCCCTTTGGGGGATTCAAGATGTCTGGAAATGGGAGAGAAATGTAAGTGTTCAAAGTTGTGGGTGCCTGCAGAGAAGTAGGGACTGCGAATAGCAGAACAGCACTGAGTTCTCTTACTCTCATCCATTCAGCAAACAACATTTTGTCTATAAGCAAAGCACACATTACAAAGATGAATAAAAGCACAATACCCTTACCTTAAGTGGGAATGGAGAAAAATTAATGTATCAATAATTCCATGTAGTAAGTGCTATTACAAAAGTATGTCAAATATCTTGTAAGTACAGAGGAAAAATCAATTAATTTTGCCTAATGGGGTCACAGAAGACTTCACAAAGGAAATAACATTTAAGTTTCTTAGGAACAGGCGTTCCAGGCAGAGGGAGTAGCAAGAGCAGAGGCAGGAAGGTACAGCAAATACAGGATAATCTGGGCACAAAACAGTTCTCTGTGTTTAAAACAAAGGGCACCAACTGCCAGCGCAGGGACAAATCTGGCCCAGAGAAATGTTTTGTGGGGTTTTTGCCTCATAATATTTAAAATCTCTACCTGACATTCAGAAATGAGGGGGCTTTACATGCAATCTAGATTTCTCGTTTATTTTCATTCCCTATAGCAAAATTGTCTCTTCAGTTCATCCTGTTCCCCATGACTCCTGCCGCTTCTGGGAACTGAATACTGGTGCTTGCTGGTTTTACACATACCCAGTTCACTCACTGTGTCACCTGCCCACTGCCTGCGCATGAGACCTCAGAGTCCAGGGCTGCAGGACTAGGGCGTAGGACGCATGGAGAGGACTTGCTGAAGATGCAAGTGGAAACATTGCTTCAAACCCAATCGCAAGGGCCTTAAAGGGCGGAGTGGTTGCTGAGGAGATACCAGAGTTTTTAAGACCGACGTTCCTGGCGTATAGGGATATTTTGGCAGCGATTATGGGATGAAGACCCATTAGAAGGATTTTGCAATAACAGCAATAGGTATTAATCAAATGCCTGCCCTGTGCTAACTTTATGCTGGCTTTTTACCTAACATGAGCTCACTTGTTTTTCATAGTGATTCTATGGGCTAAGTACCCTTATCTTTGTATCATAGACGGTTCAGACGAGGAACTAAGGGTTAGAGTGGTTAAGTAGCTTGCCCAAGTCCCACAGCTAGTAACTGGCAGATCTAAGCTTTGAACCTAAATTGCAGTGGCTTCAAATCCACTTAGTTCCCATGATATCTGGCCAAGGAAGCATGGAAACCAGGTGTAAGGACTCCTCTGGGTCATGATCAGAGCTGGGCTGTCCTCTTGTGATGCTAAGGACCTGGAAAATAGGAGTGTGGCAGAGGCAAACTAGAAGGATTGTATCTGCAGCTTCATATATAGATGGATTCTTTGAGTGGCTTTCGAAGAATGAATTGTAGTCCACACCTTCCTGAGCTAACACCTCCCCTTACCCAAAAAACTTCCACCTTCCCTTACTTTCAAAGGAGTTGGTCCACGTTTTCTAAATCCTGTGACTCGTAAGAGGAAACACTTTCCATGCCCATTCCCTTTGCCGTTACTGAATGCATCCTTTCTTGAACACAATTAAACTGACAAGTACTGAGTATATACTTTGTACAAAGCACGATGCTTGGTCTTTGGGGGAGGATACAGCTCATTAAAGTGCTTGTTGGATAAATGAAATACACAACATTGAGAGAATCAAAAGAATTCCAGAAAAACCTGTGAAGTGGCAGAGGAATGCAGGGTAATAGAGACTGTGGTAAGCTGAAGTCCAGGAAACCTTTAGATGTGATCTTTTATAGGGATTTGAATTGGCCTTGAAAAGAGAAGAATATTTGAGTAGATGAAGAAAGAGGAATATTTTCTCAGAGTTGGTGGCCAAAGCAGGGTAGCAGTGGGGGAAGAGTGAGCACAGGCATTGGGAGAAATAAGTGCGGTGTTTGGGGGAAAGTGCAGTGAACCCGAAAGACTGGCACAGAGGATTTACATACTTCAGATACTGTAGCTGGAAATTTCTAGCCCCGACCCATTAAATCATGAAGTAGGTATAGCTTTGGGGCTAAGAGTAGAGTTTCTAGACTCACACTGCTCAGATACATACCCTGGCTCTACTGTTTAATACCTATGCAGCCTTGGAGGAATTACTAATGTCACTAAGCCTCAATTTCCTCATCTACAAAATGGGAGTAATTATGGTACTTACCCCACAGGATTGCTGTGAGGAATAAATGTTAGAATCAGATATGCCAAACACCCACCAAGGTGTCTGGCAAGCCTTCAGAAAATGTGAGCTACTCTCATCATCACTGATCAAGTAGATGACTGTTATGTAGGTGATCCTTCTTTTTCTTAATAAATGTATTACTTTGGAAATGTGGCAGAATTTTTCCTAAATTCCAGTATCACCAACTTACTTTCTGTTTCTGTTGATGCCAGGGACAAACTGCTCTTGCTTAAGCCTTTGCTTCTGGCCTTCAGTACCTCCCACTTGCTTTACAGCCAGAGCCCAGACCCAGTCTGGATCCTGTTTGCTAAGTTACTAGTATTCTTTCAGCTTTTATAAAGTCTTCATGTACTCTATTATCTCTTCTTAACTTGCATATGGCCTTAACTTTCTGCTTCCACTTTTCAAGATGCAGTCAACTTACTTCATTTCCTGCCCCTGTGTTTGTGCTCTCTCAGTCTCTGAAATGTGGGGCCAAGACTGGCTCTGGGAATGCTGCTCGTATTGACTGTCACAGGTCATCAACAGGGTGCACCATGGGCATAAAATATACTTGTAATAAACAATCGCTGGTTGATGGTTTCTAATCCCAGGCTGGCGTGGACCCTCATCATGGACAAGCCTCCTCCCAGGATTCAGTCTTGTGACATTGTCCAGGTCCAATCTCTCTCTTTCAGAAGCATCGCCCTTGTCTAGAAGGAAGGTCCAGGAAACAGTTGGCTTTGTCAGAACCACACAGAACAGTGGCCCAGGAGCCTGGAGACTTGTCTCATAGGCACGCTAGTGATGTGGCCTTCCTGGTGCAGTTGCAAAATAACTAAGGAACAATGCTCTTTGATGAGACTCACTTCATTTCGTTAAATTATGTGGTTTTTTTGTCCCTGTTTGCCCCCCAAACATGTTTTCGCTCCCTTAAATGACCTTGAGTGATAGGAAATGCTTCAAATCAAAGAACCTGCCTTGTGCTGGTCCCCTCCTCTTCCTTCTGTCCTGGAAACTCCACCCAGCCTTCCACCTGGACAGGGTTGTTGACCTCACGGCCTGCAGGCTCCATGCCACTTTGGTCCCTGACATCCTCATGCCCACCTGCGAGAGGAACAGAGAAGGGAAATAGCACTTTCTGGAAAAAAGCTCCAAGGAGGGCTGTTGGAGCCCCTGTGTGCTCCCCCACAGAGAGCTGTGGAGAGGGCTGCCCTCTGCAGGTTGCCGGATAGGCTGGCCTCTCATTCCCAGGGCCCGAGACTTGGACTGCGTTTCTCTCAGTTCGTGTCCTGCTAGTTCCATCTGTCTCAGTCCTCCCATCCTTTATCTTCTCATTTAAGCTCCCCTGAGACGAGCGGTCATAGAGCCCAGGCTGTAAAATATGTGCCACAAATCTGGGTGATAGAACGAAAGCTATGAACCAGCATTTAAAAAACTAAGGACACTGGCTTTGAAGACGAGAAGCACTGTTCAGATGCTGTGAGTCTGCACGTGTGCACACAGTGCGTGTGCGTGTGTGCGCGCATGTGCGCACACAGCATGCATGTACACAGAAAGTCACTTGCAATCTGGAGGGGCCCTTGCTAAGCTTGACTTTCCAGGGACCACGCTCAGAAATTGTAATTTAGTAGATCTGGCCTAGGGCCCAAGATTTGCATTTTTAACAAGCATCTGGAATGATTCTGATGCAGGTGGTCTGGGGACCATGCTTTGCAGAGTGCTATTGTAAGCCAAAGAAAAGGGCAGGAAATATACACCTTAAGCAGAAAACTCTGTTTATTTTATGGGTGAGTCTGAGTGACTTCCTAAAACGTCTGGCTGAGGGAGACCAAAATCTAATGTCTTGTCTTACCTCCGCGTATGCCAAGCTTGGTTCACCTCTGGGAGTGTAACCAGTCTGGCCCAGCAGCAGGAATACAGGCTTCTAAGTGCACTGTGCCCTGACACGGTCCAGCCTGGCAGGTGACCATACATGCTTTTTGTGCAGTAGTGGGCTTCTTAACTATGGACCTGTATGTGCCACTGAATTTAACTGGATTAGGAAAAATTTAAGTGGATTTGAGAGAAAGCCCTGGAATGAGATGGAGAAATAGCTGAAGAATCTGAACGTCAGGGCTTTCAGAGACCTTACAGCAGTGCTGCTGAGGAGGGGCCCAGGAACCACCCGTCTCAGGCTCTTGGGCTCCTCCCTAGACCAACTGGAACAGAATCTTTGGTGGGGTGGTGAGGAACCTACAATTTAAGCAAGCTTCATGGGTGATATGTATAATGAGGTTCAGGAACTGATGTCGGAGAGACACCTGGGCACCAAGAAGATGAGGGTGACTCGGCTGGAGTCACACAGCCATTTAATGCAACATTGAGTTAGCACTCCCATCTGCTGGCCTCCAGCCCCAGTATTCTGCTCTGTGTGCTGCCCTAGGGCCTCTCACTGGCTTTCCTTGAGGCCCGGGCCATGGGCTTTTATGGCAGATTTGAGTCCATTCCTCTGTCTGACAGTGGGCTGTGTGGGCCACGCAGCTGATGGCTGCCTGGGACCTGAGAGAGGAGCACCTCCAGTCCAGCAGAATTTTCTGTTGCTTTGAGCACCCAGAGATTTGGGATCTGCCAGTAACACTCGAAAACAAGGTTTCTGGCTCTGTAGACTTCATTACATTCGTCATAACCTAGTTTGAGGTCTGAGTGGGAGGAAGGTAGTTCAGGGTTTGTCCCAAGTGCGTGCACAAGCAAGGGAACAAGAAGGGAGTAACCATGCTTCAAACAGGAGGCAGATGATGTCCATGATGAAGAGACACATGCACAATTGCCCAAGGGCAGGAAAAAGTCCAGTGAGAGCCAGAGCTGAGCTGGTAATAAAGAGACAGCCTGGATGGAGCCATCAAGGGAACCATATACTGAGTGGGGCAGTCCCGTTTATTCTTCTCATTCCTGTGAGCAGAGTGGCCAGTACAGATGACAGAGCAGCGCGCTTGCCCCAGCCCCTGATGTCCTTGGTGGGGAATGTCAACTCAGGCACCCCTGGTGCTCAGAGGAGCGGCTGGCAAAGTGAAGGGAGCCTTATGGTGGGCCATGGAGCAGGATGAATCTTCTACAGCAGGTCTTCACTGTAAAGCCCACTTACAGTCACTTCGTACCTTTTATATAAGACTTTTAAAATACAGCCTTTCTTATCTCAAATATATCTCCAAATGTTTTTTGTTTTCTGTTTTCCCTGGCAGAGACGGCCTGTCAGCAGGGTGGACGGGGGTGGTGGGGATAGGAAGAAGCCCGCTCCCCATCCTTCCCCCCACAGTTACCCAGCGTCTTCCTTGCGCCTGATGCCGCAGGCCGCACACTAGGTTTGGGGGAGGAAAGAAAGGAAGATCAGTAAGATATAGTTCAGTGGGGGAGACAGCTGCTCGAGCAGCCCCTCTCCTCCCAAGGTAACAGTGCTGTCAGAGGTAGAGGTGGGTACAGGTGCTCTGGATACAGAGGAGGAGGAGGGGCTCCTTCTGCTGAGAACTCAAGGAAACGCTTCACAGAGGAATGACTTTAAAAAAAAAAGAAGAAATAAGTTCAAGTATTTTACCAAAAAAATAGGAGAAAAAGATATTACAATGAAATAGAGGGGGGAAAGGCAATTAGAAAAAGGTAAAGATGAGGAACTAGAGAAGAGGGGGATAGAAAAGGGGTATTGTAGCAGCAAGGGTGTAGCCACACCCCAGAATCCTTAAAGCAGCAGTTGGAGGGGCTGCATCTCCTGGGGCCACCTAGACATGTGACCTGGCTCCCAGCCTCACCCTCTCAGGCTCAACCACCTGCAGGCCCCTCAGAGGCTGGGACCAATTATTTAGTCTCCTTCACCCAACCCAACACAGTGCTGCCCCATAGTAATAGCACAGTAAATGCTTTAACAGCCCTTGGTCCATGACCACAATCCCAGAGGGCGCCGTAAGCCAGGAGGGGAAGTGGCCAAAGGCAAGTCCTGGGGACAGCTTGCTCACGCCTCCCAGTTCTTTTCAGTTGTTTTGACTCCCTGGCTCTGCCCTGGCTGTGGGCTGTAGACAGTGTTTATGGAGGATTGTGTCTGTGAGGCATCGCAGACGACTCGTGCTCTTCCCTGGTAGGTCTCTGGGTATTCGTTTCCACTTGTTAAACCTAAGGACCATCAGGGAGGAGCTGAGAATACCAAGCCAAGAGGACCCTAGCCTGGGAGGCTCACGGCTCCCTTTCAGTTGAAGCAGACTGGATCTCCGGGAGAGCGCTCAGAGCACAGGCACATCCCAGGCGCCCAGTGGCAGAACGTGGGGTTTTGAAGAGGGAAGCCCATGCTGGGCTGCCTGGGCCTCTTGGTACCTGATCCTGCCTGTTCCTGTTTTTCAGGGGAGAATTTGGTTTGCGAGAGTACTCGGAAGTGAAGACTGTGACGGTAAAGATCCCCCAGAAGAACTCTTAAGATGGCCAAGAAGGAAGGTGACGGCCAGCCTGCACGACTCACTCTCCCCCTGCTTTCCCTGTGGGGCCTAGCTCTCAGGAATCCAAAGTTGATACTCAGTCCTTATTTAAAGATTTAATGACAACAGGTAGGCCAGGCCGGTCATGCATAACGAAAGCAAGCCAGCTGGGCGTGGTTTCTTGGCACTCGTGAGGGGTCACCTTGATGCTACCAAATACGGGGGAAGTGGGATGAAGGCACCAGGAGTGGTATCAGGCACGTCCAGTATTTCCTTCTGGGTGAGGGAGGGGCTGAGTGAGGGAGCTGTGTTGTTTGATGCCTTTTGTCACAAAGGACTTTACTCCTGAGGAAAGGTAGCCTTTCCACTGCCTTCATTTCCCCTCCCAGACCCTCCCTGCTCACCCACCCCTCCCGCCCCTCCATAGAGATCTCAGCTGAGCTCATTTGGGGCAGATGTTTGGGCCGGGAACAATTTTCCAAGGTTTTGCAGCCAAATTACCGTTTCATGTTATCCATTTCTTCAAAGCAAAACATGAAGTGGTTTTAGTTAGAGCCAGACCAGACTGAAAATGCAAGGAGCTGGTACACTGCACATGTACTGAAGAGTAAGAACTGGGGCTACTCCCAGCCCGGTCTGGTTTTCTTACATCCACTAATAGCAGAGTGAAAGATCAGGAGGAGGGAGCTCCAGGGAGCGTAACGTGGTGTTCTCAGCCTCAGAGCTCACGGCATGGTTTGGAGAGTGTGCTTGTGTGTGTACCTGTGTGGTGGGCGGAGGGGGGACATTTAATTCTTTCTTGGTTATCCTGGAATAAGGCAGGGGGTGGGTTGTTTTTCATGGGTTGATAAGATCTTTCCCAAAGCTTATCTTAAAATCAACCAAAAAAAAAATGATCTGAGTAGGCTCGAGAATTTGGAAAAAGGTAATGCTGGGTGCCTTGCAGAAATAATTCCGTCTCCAGTACTGGCTAACAATTCCTTTTATGTGAATTATCTCTGCACTTGGAATGGATAGCTTCTTCTGCTCCCCAGTCCCCAGCACAGAACACTTGCCAGTCCCAGCGCTATGTGTGTTACTTTGGTCTATCATGCCCTTAATCTGTTGGCAGTAACCTTGAAAAACCTGGCCAGGCCCGGAGGTTTCTTTCTCCATTTGCAGAGTTCCAGTGTGCCACAATTGCCACGCTCCCTCAGAGCTCCCCGTGTCATGCCCGTGGCTCGTCCACACAGCATTCCTGCCCCCTCTCCTCTCAGCCACACTCACCTCTTCTGCTCTCCAGTGAAGGCACCATTCGATGTGGCAGTGCCAGCTTCCTTTCCTTTTCCCTTCTTTCCAGCTGCCAAATCCAGTCCATTCTCTAACCTAGACGAAGATCATTTATTTAAAAGTACCAAACATAACCTAGAGTATATGAAATATGGGCAGCACATATGTAGCCTTCTGTATTTAATGGTTTTCTGCTTTCTAACCATAACAGTTTTCTATTTATAACCCTCGTCTGTTCATGATGTTCTAAAGAAACCTCTACTTGCTGTAACTGACAAACGACAGTGGCCGGACGCCTTGAGAGATGCCACGTTTCTGAGTTCTTTCATGTGAATGTCATGCTCTCCTCCTGTAGCCTGTGTCCAAGTGAACATACCCATTAACCAGCTAGTTACCTTCAAACTGCAATATAGAATGTGAAAATGAAGATTTATTTCTTTTAATTTACTTAAAAAGAAACCTGTGCTAGCAATAAAGCATTTATATTGTGTACTCTTGGGATCACTGGGCTGTGTTTATCAGTGTCTTTGTGTCCTGCTGAGTCCATCTGGGTCCTTCTCTTGGCTGCTGGGTTTTTCAGGTGTGTTGTTGTCTCTGGTTACTGAGCAGAGTCTAGAGGGTGTTCTTACAATGAGATAAACAAGACCCTTATTTTCTGACACTATTTAAAACCCGTGTATGCATACAGTTCTGTGTGGCAAACAAGTATAACTGTGTGTGAAACATATGAAGTGACAGTTTTCATTCACAGTAGCCTCTGTGAGAGCCAAAATGTAGAGGAGCCTTGTTCTCACAAGCATGGCCCATGTGATGAGAGCTCACATTTGCTGATGGCATTTAGCAGGAGCTTTATTTTTATTTACCAAAGTGAAACAAAGTCAAAAACTGACAACCTGATGCAATATTTTTGCAGCTGTGGAAAGGAAGCTGTAAGTGGCGCCTGTACGACCAGCCAGAGCTTGTTTGCTTTCTCTGGGTTCTCAGGGTTGTGCTTTTGGGGAGCGGTTTCCACTCCTTAGACCTGCACATCTCCCCCTTCCACCTCTGCTTCCCCACCCAAGTCCTGGTCAAGTGAAGCAATAACAAAAACTGATGACTTAGACACAAAGGAAGTGAGACTTGGGGAGAGACATGTTGCTCTGGACTGGGATTCACTGCTCTGACTGCCAGTGTCTTGTCCCTTGGAGGAACAAATTGAGCATGGGTGAATGTTGTTCCCTGGGCACTGGGGTGAGCTGTAAGCTCTCTGCACATCTACCTCATGGGTCCTCAGGAAGGAAAGAGAACAAGATGGACACAGTGATCACAGAAGCGTGTTGTGTCAGGTGCCAGGTAGAGCTTATAGAAAGCAGAATCCAGAATAAGAGACACAATTTGATAGTTCTTCAGAGCAGGAAGTCCCTCAGATCTCTCCCCGTTGTGATCCTGACATAAAGGAAAATGAAGACGGCATTACAGATGTCATTAATGAAAGCAGCACAGAGACAACCCTTGGTCACTTGTCATCCGCACTATGTAATCACGGTATCTAAACTGTTAACGCCTGAGCTTTCCATTGTAACTTTTCCTCCAAAGCACCCTTAGTGCATTCACATTGACAATATTTGTTTTCATGACATGTTAGATAATAAAAGACAAAAATGTAATATAAGGACTAAAGAACAGAGAGAAACAGGGAATCTACTGGGCTGTATAGTTAAAACAGGAGGGCACCCAAGAAAAGAGGACAAAGAGATTTTGAACAGGGCTTGAGAAAGGAATTTAATTCAGTAGGCAAGGGAGCAAGAAGAAGGCATTCCTGCTCAAAGGAATGAGCGGCACAGAGGCACAGAGGTGAGGGCAGGGCATGCTTATGTGATAGTGAAGAGACGGACCAGCAAGAGCAGGTACCACACGCTGGAAACTGGTCAGACTGCAGAGGGCCGGGGGGTCAGCCAGACGGCTCCACGCCTGCCCCATGCTCCTGCCCATCTCAGAGCGCACAGAGCTCACAAGTAGTACATGCCACGTTCAGTTAGGAGAAACTAGAGCTAGATTAGTTGGCTGAGGTCAGGGAGGAGGAAACTGGCCCTGGAAAAGGGTTAAAGAGTGAGTAGAATGCGGGAAGGTGTGAAGAGGAAAGGTAGCAAGACTGCTGGGGAAGATCTCCCTGCAGGATTTGTTAGTGTTGCCTGGGCTGCATTCTTGGCAGGAGGAGGGGTGCAAACAGATCAGAAATGCTCACTGCCACTGACATGTATTTATATAGCTATTCGTTTTTCTAGGGTTTTTTTGGTTTTTTGTTTGTTTGTTTGTTTGTTTTTTGGTCTACTAATGTTCTGGAAATATTTAGTTGGTCACAAGAATGCTTAAAGTATAACAGGAACAATGAAAACAACAAAATCACATGAATTAAAAGTGGGAGTAAAAAAATAAATAAAACAAAGATGGGAAACTACTGCATCCAGAATGGGGCCAGAAAATATACATTCTTCAAAGTCCTATCACTCTTCTTCAGAGTCTCTGATATTTCATGAGAGAAGAGCCAACACCGCAGACCAGTGCTCCTAAAAAATTAACCTCCTTCCCTCCCTCCCTCCCATGCTCTCCCTTTCCCTTCCTCTGTAGACATTTACTATCCCAGATACTGGCACAAGTGCTGGGCTACAGAGCGAGCCAGGAATGGCTCCTGCCCTTGTGAAGCTCCCGATACAATATGGTAACGCACAGACAAAAGTTGGTAGCTTTCTTTACTATCTCACTGTGACTCCTTGCCAGGCACATACATGCAGTTTATGGAAGGATAATGTAGAACCTTTCCCAGGTCCCCGTGGGTGGTAATCCAGAGTGACAACTTTGCACACAGAAATAGCCAGTTAGCAACATGGCAGAGCGAAAAGCACGTGGCATCAGAGGGTCAGAGAAATGATCAGAAGTCCTCACTTGGAGCCCCTCATTGACCATTTGCAAGTTGTGTATCTTTGGGTAAATCATGTAGCCGCCTCCTCCGTAGGATCCAGAAGATCATTCCTGCCCTGCTGACCTCACAATGTTGCGTGAGGATTAAACAACATTGTGGATGAGATACCTCTTCAGTTTGAGACATCATACTGCACACACACAGCTCTAAACAACTGCAAAAAGTACAAACCAAATGCCTCTCAGTTGCTTTGCTGACCCGTCCATGGGACTTCAGAATCCATCATTTCTCACCCAGCTCTCAGGCCCTCATATAGACCCTGACACTCCAGGACAAGTTTCCTGTGGGTTTCCTGGAGGCCTCCTTAATTGGAGGTAGACCTCATCTGAATTCCTCAAGGCAGTGGGGGGCAAGACGGTGAATGCAGCTCTGACTGTTCTCCAACTTTTGCTTCTGTGTATTCAGCACATTGTTTAGACCCCCTACAGGGTTATTACAAGACCCGCAGGCTCCGGCCGGACTGTCTGTGCCACCCTGAATGGTTTACACAACAACTGCTCCCCAGTGGAGACCATCTGGGAATGAGAATACGGCAAAGTCCACTCCGGAACGACTTGAAGCCCTCTTCCTAAACATGTACGTTGTCTAATCCTCACTCTGTTATTGGCCAGATTTAAAGGAAGATCAGTTTGCCATTTAGCCTTTGATGTGAAACTCTTGGATAATGTTTCCTTTGGCCATTTATGTAGCAAGGAGGAACTTGAAACCAGCATGTCCCGGCCCCCGTTCCTGCTGGAGCGTGAATGCCTCCGAATGTTTTCAAGGTCTTTTGGCCCTGCTTTTTTGGTTTGCTTCTCAAGAGCGGGTCCCTGTCCTAATTCTCATAAAATGAAATACATGCTATTTATCAAGTCGGCTCAAGTTGACTAATTCCTTTTACAACATCGTTTTATTACCTATCCTTCAAAGCTGGTCCCCGACGAGGATCTTCCTGCCCGGTGTCATTTGAGCCAATAAAATGAGACTGACTTTAGTTTAGAAGCAAAGGAGAGCTTTATCCTTTTTTTTTTTTTTTTTCAGTTGAGGTATAGTCAGTTTACAATGTTGCTGCTCTAGAGTCCAGCTCTCCCGCGCAGGCCGTGGGCGGGGCCGCCTTACCACGCTCGTGTCCGGGGAGGGGCGGGGCTCTCGCGGGCAGGCGCAGGCGCGCGGCTCACGTGCAGGCGCAGGCGCGTGTGCGTGGCTCACGTGCCAGACCGCGGTGCCCGTGCAGCGTCGACACACGTCGGACCTCGAAGCTGAGGTGTCCTCACAGGCCTTTAGCTCCGGGAACTCTGGTCTGAAACTCCAGGTACAAGGCTTCTGCACACAGCACCCTGTGAGCAAGTGAAACTAGACTAAGCGCAAAGGAAAAGAAAAGAGGTTAGACTTAATTTTATTACTCAGACTCTATTTTTATTTCTTGGGAATTGTTAGTGGGCTTTGCCGGGGACAAATCTCTTCTTTGTCTTGTCCTGCTCCTCAGTCTCGAGGGGCGCTGAGGGGCGCTGAGGGGCGCTGGTCCGTCTTTTGTAACTGCTTCCTGCTCAGTTTGGGAATCGTCACATCCCCGGGTGGAGGAGCAGGACTTCTCCCCAGCTGCCTTTAGATGCGTTTAACTTTCCTCAGGCCCCAGCCCTGAGTTCGTAGCCCTGAGTGACCCCCATTTGTCTAACCTCTTGGAGACAGCCCAGACAATTTCAGATAGCAAGAGATTAATGGTAGACTTTATCTTGTCATCTAGATTTCATCTTATTTTTCCCGGGGACCCCAGTGGGCTTTGCCAGTGACAGTCTCCCCAGTATGTTTTTCAGAAATGTGCAGCTGGCTTCATATTTTACGTTCTGAGCAGGATAAAAAGTTCACCAACTCCTGAGCTGCAAGAAATAGAGACCCCTCTAACCCATACCCCTTCTGGATACAAACATGGGGATTGCAGGACCCTGGGAAGACCTTGCTTTTTCCAGTTCCAGGCAGATGCATCCAATTTATGGAAGGCAAATGTAGGACCTTTGCCCAGGTCCTCTTGGTTGGTAACCTAGAATAAGAACTCTGAGGACTTCCACGGGGCCGCCGATAGTGGTGAACATGAGCCCATAGTGTTTCTGGAGTCTGCCAGAGCTTGGGAAACCCAAGGGAAGAGTCTGGTTGTTAAACAGCTGGGATCCCAGTCTCCATTTCCCAAGTTGGGTTCATTCATAAACAACACAGGGTTCATGTAAAATTGAATAAATTCCAGATGCCACTTGTTAATACAATTAGCTCATGTTCTCTAGTGGCCCAGAGGGCGGTGTAATGCCCCAAACACTCTCAGAGCCTAGAGCGATGTCCACTCCCAGCCCCTAATTGTGTGTGCTAAAAGAAATGCCAAGGGGAGGTGGCGATGGGAGCTTGTCAGGCAAGGGCTAGGGACAAGGAGCGTGTTTGCATGTGTGTGTGTGTGTGTGTGTGTGTAGACAATTGTCCATCTGTCACGTGTCTAGTCTTTTAAATTCAGAATTGACACACTAATTCTGGAAAGGGACGCTTGTTAGTAACAAAGAGCTTCTGCAGTGGACAAAGGAGCAGAATTCTAAAGTGTTCCACTCCTCACTTAGGTACGTGCCCTTGGAGAATCATTTAGCCTTCTGAACTCCCAGTTTCCTCACCTGGAAAATGGGGTGATAAGATTACCTACCTCACACAGTTGTCTTAAGATTGGAACAAGAAAAATGCGTGTAAAGTGCTTAATAGTTCCCGTTGTAAGACCTCAAAAAAAAAAAATGGTAGCAACTAATAAAAATGAATAAATGTCAGTGTTCACTAGCGCTATAGTCCCATAGAAGCTGTAAATCTCCTGTTGCTTTGGCCGTCGTCTAGCACATCATGGCTTTGGGTTCCTACGCAAAAGCCAGGCAGGTGGACGCCTGCATTAGAGTGGCCTTAGATGGTGGGGTTGGAACCAGGAGACTTGGTCAATCCTGGGACGTTGGCAGGATAATGACCATTAAAAATCACATGTCTGGGCCCAGTCAGTTTTGCTGAGTCATTGAGATCTAGACATTTCTTAACACAGAAGATGCTGTCCTGGCTCCCATTTGTTTAAAAGAACAGGTAGGAAGAAGGGGCACGTGGGTGAGGGAGGCCAGCGTTAACTTAGAAGAGGGTTTTTCCACGTGCTGAATAAACATTAGCCATGAGGGGGTTATTATTCTATTAAACATATAATAATAGAAAATAATAGAATATTATATTATTGCTGGTGTTATCATTGTTCTTTAACTCAGGAAACATGGTAGCTTTTTTCTCCTCTGGGGGCAGGAGGGAACCACTTGTCTGGTTTGAATATTTAAATTGAAGCTCAGCTGAGAGCCTCAGAAAGGGGACGGTAACACCTCTGGAACAGCATCATTCTGAAAAGGCTTCTCCTGTCCCTGAAGCTACACAGTATGATGCCCGGCAAGCTCTGGGCCCCATCAGAGGAGCTCTGGCCCAGATGTTGGAAACAGGAACCCTCTCCCAAGCAGGGGCCTACATCAAATCAGCTAAGCCTGAAGGACCACAGAAAACAAACCTGAAAAATGCCCAGGGCGCATTCTTGTGCAGCCTGTTTATTCTGTTTCCTTCCCACAAGAAACTGTTATTCTTGCAAACTGGTTACAAAGCTTGCCCAGAATAAGGACTGATAACCTTAAAAAACCGAGGGAAAATAAAACCACCCTGGAAACTCAATCCCAAGGGCTTGGCTTGGGACGTGATGACCCAGGATTTTGATTTGGCTTTTTTTTGTTTTTTCTTTTCCTTCTCAAAGATAACAAATTAATACACAAAGCCACGTCCATATTAGAAACACTTGGCTTTTTTTTTTTTCCACTCACCACTTGTCTTTCTTTTTTTTTTTCTTTTCCACTTACCCTCAGCGATATCAAGGGCTTTGTAATAAATAAACTTGTCAGGAATTCTCTTCAGGAAACTCAACCACAATTTTCGTCTTGTCTATTCAACACATTGTTCAGAAATGTTTTGGTAACCTTTAAATTCCTTCTCCAGGAGAGAGGTTCCCATACCCTTCAATTAAATTTTTTCCTATTTTGAATGTCATTAAGACTTTGGGAGATAAGCTTATACGTGAGTTTGAGTCACGAATCTGTGTCCTCAGCGGAGGAGGCAGGAAGGTCCACACTTGTGAGGAAAATGTTCCTCAGAGGCACGGAGCTGTGCTGTGCCAGGCCCTCCCTGGTCGGGAAGGAGAGCCTGGGGGTGTTGGACAGCTCGGGGGGTGGCTCACGGGTGGGTGAGTGGGGCTCCATCTGCTGTGGTGGCTGCCAGGGTGTGAGCAGACCTACAGCAGTGAGGGTGAGGGACATCTTCCAGGAGGAGGCTGGGAAGACCCCTGAGGTGAAGAGTTGGTCTTGCCGCTCTCCCAGAACCTATCGTAACAGGGACTCGAACGGATATTTGTACACCCATGTTCACAGCAGCATTATTCACATAAAGACGGAAGGGTCTATGAATGGATAAACAAAACGTGCTATATGCTTACAGTGGAGTGTTACTCAGTCTTAAGAAGGAACGGCGTTCTGACACCTGCTACAATATGGATGAACCTTAAAGACACGATGCTAAGTGAAATAAGCCAGTTGCAAAAGGATAAATGTGTGTTTCCACTTACATCAGGTGCCAGAATAGTCAAGCCCATGGAGATGGAAAGTAGAATAGTGGCTGCTGGCGGTGAAGGAGAAGGAAATGGTGGTTATTGTTTAACAGGTTCAGAGTTTCAACTGGAAAGGATGAAAAAGTTCTAGAGATGGATGGTGGCATTAGTTGCACAATTATGAATATATTTATTGCCACAGAACTATACAGCTTAAAATGGTTAAAATAATACATTTTATGTTATATATATTTTACCACAATCAAAAAACCCTGCTCATAAAAAAATTTAATAAATATATACACTCTGGGTGGGTATGTGGCTGATAAGACAGAATATTGCCTCTTAGGATACTTGCATTTTAGCAAGAGAGAAGCCTTAGATCAAGGCTCCTTACCCCAGCTGGTCCAGGGGGGGCCTACAAGAAAATGAAAAATAAAGTGTCTCTTCTTGACCATCCTTTCTCAGACATCTACCTGGCTTTCCTCCCTCAGAGTAGAAATCACTAGAGATCAGGCATGTCCGTGCTGACACACAGCGTCCTGTGCTGGGTCTTCTCCAGTTCTAATAGGCTATTTTCCATCTTTAACTTTTGTTTGGTTTCAGTTTCTTTTAGTAAATCCCAAGCTATTCTTCTTTCTCATGATCAAGACCAAATTTCCTCTGACTGGTCCCCTTTGCCACCCACCTAATCCTGAAATGGCTAAATCCATCATGCTACTTGCACTCAGAGCTACAGAATATGCAGTTACTGAGAACTGTTTTCCAAAAGGACAGCTATATTTTCCAGTGCCTGTGTTTGAAAATATAGATTTGAACAGAGAAGACAGATTTAGGCAGGGATTATATAATAGAATTTTAAGCATTAAGGGGGACTTTTGAGATTATTAAGTCTAATGCCCTCATTTTAGGGATGTAGAAAATGAGCCAAAAAGAGAGATGACTTCCACACAGTAAACATTTCAACCCAGGTCTTGGGAATTAAGTCCAGTGGGTTTTTATTTTTGTTTTTTTTTTTTTTCCCTCCCCTGCCTCCTGGGTTAGAATTTTAGAAAAAATGTTAGACTAAATCCCCCATATTACTTTACAGAAGTGAAACACAGTCACTGATTGCAAATGTTTCCAGAAGAATTCATGAGTGTCTTTTAATAGAGTGCGTTAGCCCATTAGTACCCACTAAACACATCATCACTCAGTTTACCAGACTAGCTTGAAGGAAGCAGAGTTTGAAGGGCAAGGGATCTGAGGCAAGAAAAGTCTTTCTTGAGCAGAGAAGTGGAATGGAGGGGAGGAGATGCTGGGGGCCACAGTGGGTGAAGGTAAGGGACAGCATGTTTGAAGACCTGGGCACTGGAAACCCAGATTTTACTTACCGTTCTGTCTAAGCAACAGTGTGACTTGGCCTCATCCCTACCCTTCTCAGAACTCAGTTTTATCTGTAAAATAGGGTCCTTCGTGGGAAGAGAAGAGTCGTCCTTGAGGACAGGAGTCCTTGAATTTGGCCTCAGAGTCATTTTGGAGAATTAGTTAAAAGCACTGCCCGATTTCCTCTCTGGATATTTTGATGCAGCTGGACTCAGGTAGGGCCTAATAATCTATATTTTTGGTTCATCTTATTTTAAATGTGGATTATTTTAATTATTGTTGAATAGTTAAATGCTGTAGGATCAAAACTCAAAAATCAAAAAAAAAAAAAAAAAGTATTTGTGTATTGGAAGACTTCCTGCCACTGCCTTGCCCTTGTCCCCCCAGCCCTCTTCCCAGAAGCAGACCTGATACTGGTTTCTTGGTATCTTTCCAAATATGTCATCAGTGCTTTTTACATATAGCGCAAGTGATTGTGGTACAGCTGGCTTGAAGGCAGACATTTGGGGTGTCTGCTCTAGAGTGTCCCTGTCCTGCCAATGAGGGAACTAAAGCTTAGAGACATCAAAACATCCCTTCTCGTGGAGCGTTTGGGAACTGACAGCAGTGCTGGTATCGGGGCTCTTGGGTCTGTGGTCGGCGTGTTGTTAGGCCTCTGCTTGCTGTTGTCATTGCCTTGCTGAAGGCCACCGCAGTCCAGGGCTGAAGGGCTGTGGTGTGTCCTCCCTCAGCCGGGAGGGCTGACTTCTGCCACCAGCATGAAACTGTGCCAGGAAGGGTCTCCTGCTCTCAGAACCAAACACCTGGCAGGGTTTCAGGATTGCTGGAGGACTGATTGTGGGACCAGCAGGTGCTGCCTCAGAAGAAAGCCTGGCCAGGTGAAAAAGTGAATCTCTCCAGGCCCCTGAGAAGATACGAGCTCCGCCGTGGGCAGGCCTCCTTCCCTCCTCTCTGTCTTTGGTGGTATCAAAAATTTAAATGCAGAAATTGTTTCCCAAAGTGGACTGATTCCATATCTGAAAAAAATCTTCCCAGAAAAGGAGCTGGATATTCTAGAGAGTAAAGAGCCTTCGTTCCTGATGCTTGAGTCAGTAATGGCCTCAAGGATCTCCAGTCATGGTTCTAGCAACCTTTCATTTCCACATGCTCCTGCCCTTAGCTAATAAATAACACAGTGAAGCTTCACCAGGGGTCTGTTTTTGGACAAATTACCTTTTCAACACTTGAATCAGTTTACTTCATAGCTTGGTTGTTTCCTGTTTCTCAGCATCCAGTTGGCGCGCCCTGGAGCTGGCCCTGAGCTTGGGCTTTGTGTGCAAGCACACAAACAGTTCCTTGGCGTTACTTAAAATCCAGCACTCCTCGCTCTAGAGCTCCCATGGGGCAGCCCCATGTGTTGGGAGGGCCCTTGACCAGCAGTCCAGGCACCTGGGTTCTGGTCCCAGCTGTGTGCTGACTCCACACCCGCGGAGCCAGCTTCCTCCTCTGCACATGCTGGAGCCTCTCGTCTGTGCAATTTCTTCATCGAATTGTTCCACTTCAGTTTCACCATTACCCTGGGAGGGAGGTCCGTGAGTCCTGTTTCACTGATAGCAATGAGCCTTGAGAGGAACTCAGGAGCACCTGTGTATGAACTAGAGTCCGATTTTCTTCCTGGCCTTGGGGTGGAGCATCAGGAGAGGTGATGGGACCCCAAGCCCCAGCCTCTACCCAGCCACACATCTCCATTACCACATCCCCCAACTCATCTCCTCCTCCAACCCAGCTCATCCATTTGTTACTGTTTCCACTTTCTGCTCACTGACACGTGCTTCCTCTCCCCAGAGCCCATCCCCACTTCCCTTGACTTCCCCTTTCCTTCTGTCTTTCAGCAGAATGATTGCCTTATGCTTGGTGTCAGGCATATTCTAGGTGCTAGGAAGACCTAGGAAGTGAGAAGAGTTGGTCATCTGAAGCTCACAGCCTAATATAAGAGGCAGAGAAATAAAGCACTATCATGTCATAAGTGCTGTACTAGGAAAAAGAGAATTTGCAATGGGAAGGCGAAGGAAGTAATGAATTTTGGTTTGAGCAGGAGATAGGGTGAGTTTGGGGGAACATTTTGTAGAGACGGTGACATTTGAGTTCTTTAAATACCTCTCGGCTCCCAAAAAGATTTTAGAGGGATGAATTTCGGGTATCATGTAGCCAACTATATATCAGGAATTTTTTACTTGCCCAGTGGCACACAGCTAGGAGATTCAGAAGCATATCCAAAGCCCAGACTCTTAACCTCACACTGACTCCCTTCAGGACAGTAACTTCTAGGGAAAAAAGAATGCACGTATAAGCAACAAAAGAAAACACAAAACACATGGCATCAACTTCAAGGGGAAAATATCTGTCCAGCAGAGGTAGATCCTAAGTGTGCGTAAGCCAAATAGTGAGGTGCTGCCAGGGCCTTGAAGACCGATTCAGAAAGGGAGGGGACGGGGACCACAAATTGATGGCAACAAATGGAAGTGATGACTGCACCCACTTCTCTGAAATTCTAAACAGACCTTGCAAGGAGGTGGATGGGACATGTTCTGGAAGAGGGGCTCTTGAAGATAAGCGCGGTTTCAAGGTTCACTTCTCTTGTGTTCTGTGATCTTAAGAGCCTGATTTTGACCAAGGCTCCTCTAGTGACCAGGCTGGCAAGTGGACTGAAAGCTGCTCTGCTGGAATCCAGGAGGAGCAGTGAATGATCAGGAAGAGGGAACCTATTACAGGGCAAGATCTAGTCACACGCTCTCAGCCCAGGGTCCAGGATAGGAGTGCTTTGGTTGAAAGACATTCCCATAGATACTGAAGAACATAAATCCTTCCATGGGTGCAACACTAGGCAAGTAGAACTCTGCCTGCTAGAGACAGAACCTTTCACCTCATGGAGTCCCAGCACCACCTCATGCCATACGTTGCAATAGGGTCCCTGGTGTATCACCATGTACAAGACTTGGCTCCTGCCTTCCAGGGGCTTGTGGTTTGATTTATACTTCCTGGACCTGCTTGCACATTGTCAAACCAAAGAACATTAGTGGAAAATGGGTGAGAACTCACTAGTTGGATAATAGAGTTTATATTCATTGTCTATGATAAGAATCCTTGCATTTGACCAAGTGGGACTGTTAGAATAGACAAAGTCAAGAGTGGTAGTAAAACTGAGTCTGGAATCAGACAGGTAGGCTTCAAATTCTGGCTCTGCAATTTATGTGTGACTTGAGGCAAGATGCTTATTCTCTGCATCTCATGTTCCTCTCCTATAAAACCACAGTGAGAGTAACATATAGTTTGTAGTGCTATGAAGATTCAAAGTATACACCCAACAAACTAGAAAATATTTTCAATATGTGTAACAGACAAATTATCAGTATCCAGAATATGTAAAGAGCTCCTGGAAATCAATAAGAAAAAGACAAGCGAACAGAATAAACCTATTCTTCAATAGAAGAATAATAGGAAAAAAAAAAACCCCACAAAGGTAAGTTCAGTTAGCATATGAAAAGATTCTCATTCTTACAGTAATCACAGCACTGCAGATTCACAATGATGAGATGCCATCAGAATTGGTTAAATATACTTTCATGTAGCTCTACTGTAAAATAAATACACTTACTGACTCTGCATGCCAGGAAGAGGGAAAATAGTATGTTTTTAAACACAATATTAGGTGAAGAAACCTTATGGCAGAACAATTCATAAAGCATGATACCATGTAGGTTAAACCACACACAAGCGTACTGTATGTGTCCGTAGTGCACATGTATTCTTATTAATATCTAGAAAAGGACTGAGAAAGAGTCACACCAAATGTTTATCGGTGGTTGCCTCCAGGGAGGGGCCCAACATGGGTCAGTATGGAAGAATTGTCAGACGGCCCTTTGACTCTACTAGGAAAGTTTCCGTTTCTTCTAAGAATGTGTTTATAGATTAGTTTTAAGTGGGTACTTTAAGTGAATGAAAATTTAACGTATATAAGAATTTATCTCAGCGTGGAGTATGGTTAACACTTCCATCTCTGAACCTGGACTGCATCGTGTGAAACTGGGCTCCACCACTTAACTCTGCCTGAGGTTAGCCAAGTCATCTAACCTCTCCTGCCTTAGTTTCCTCTTTTCTTGATATAAACATAATTGTAGTTCTTGCCAAGGGCTGTTGTATGGGTAGGTGAGACAATACATGTGAACAGCTTGGTGCCTGGCATGTAGAAAGAGCTCAGTAATGTAGCTTTTACTGTCATTACCATCCTTCCTGCAATGGGCCAGCAAAAATCATCCCATGTGGGGGCTGCGAAGGTCCACGTGTAGCCCAGTGCTGTTCTGCAGAGAAGGAAATGAAGACCAGAGATTAAACAGCTTGTCCAAGTGATGCAGTAAGCGTTACATTCCCAGTTCGGATTCTGGCTCCCAAGAATTAGTGCTCTATTAATACAAAATCAGATTCCCCAAGGCATGAAGACACTCAGGCTCAGCTTCATTCCTGTGCCTTTAAAATGTTAATGTCCTTTTCTTTACACACGTCTCACCAGGCTTCCTTAGGAAGAGTGCAGCTCCAGTAAAAGCCTAACTCTTGACGTGAATATTTTCCTCGAGGGCAGAGGCAAAATGCATCTTGCTTACGGTGATTCTCTTGTTCCCAGTCAGTGCTCCAAGGAAATAAGTTACTAAAAATTAACTTTTGTATTTCAAAGCACTGTCACCTACCATCTCATTTGGTCCCTAAGATTCGGGGAGGCAGGTATTGTTATTATCCCCAAATTACAGAGTGGGGAACGGAGACTCAGAGTTTCAGTAGTTTGCCAAGGAGTTTTGGAGAGGGTTTAACGTTTTACTAAGTTAAATGAGAACTTTAAAATTAACCTTTAAAAAATAAGCAATGAATAGTATTTGGAATATTGTTTTTGTTGTTTTTACGAAGTTGGGACAGAGATGCGGTAAAACATCCTCTGTGAGAATATACATTTGTGTAGATATTTCCTAACAGAACCATTTCAAATATTGACAGGATGTGAGTACTGATGTCTATTTAAGAAAATGTCGTTATCATTTCTATAAAAAATGTTTTCATTCAAGATTTATTAAAGGTCAGTAGTATCATAGGGAAATAGTGGTCATAATTTCTAACTCTTATACTTGTATCTTAGTTTTGGGTGCAAATAAGTGGCTAAACAGCCAAGCAACCTTTTAAGGAAAGTCAAAAACTCATCCAAACGTTCTGTGAACCATGTGAGGGGCCCCCTTTCATGGGCTACAGACTGTCGATAGGTCCAGAAGTAGCTGGAGATGACACTGAAATATTAAAGAGAAATAGTCCTTTACGTAGGAGTCATTGCTCATCACCTTCAGAAAGATGCCTCTGGGAATGAAGACGCTCAGCTCCCAAAAGCAGGGTGTGTGTCTGCAGATACGTGCTGGTTGGTTTCACTGCATCTGGTCAGGCCCACTGTCCGCCTAGACTTTGATGTGAATAGAGCCAAGTGCTTAACTCTCTCTAACCCACAAAGTTAATCAAGGCAGGCTTATTTAAGTGGGATAGGGGTGTCCAAGGAGGCATGAACTGTTGATATAAATGAGAAGAGGATGGGGCTCGAAAAACAAAAGGAGAAGTTTCTGAGCACCAAATTCCTTTGTCTTGAAGAAAAAGGGCTGCCTTGGACTTCCCTGAAGTAAAACCTGGGCCTGAAGGAGTCCTGTGGGCAAAGGAAACCCTATCTGTGAGCAGCAGGATTGTGCAGCCCAGAGAATATTTTAATGAACTTCTACCTTTGGGCGCTGACAGGTGGTAAAGTGCAAAATGCAAACAGTGCAACAAAGAAATGCAAATGAAACGCCTGTGGCAGAGCCCACCCGGGAAGCACTCCCACCCAGGCTGCTGCTTTGAAGGTGATGGATGGAGCATGGGCTCCTCCGTCTAGCCAGCTTTCAGACTCCCACTGGCTCCTGGACCACTCTGGGTGATGGAGTTCTCACAGTAGCATCTGAGCATTCTTGTTATTTTGGTACGGATCTACCATCTTTTACATGCAGCCAGGAGAGTGTTAGTGGCATATTTTTCTTTCCCAGTGTGTGAGAGTCTTTAGCAATTTCTGAGCACACTCCTCAATACACAGGCTTACTTCCATCATCCCTCCCCTAACTTCAGAGCTTGTGGATGAAGCCAGGGGATGTCAGTGAACATCTCTGTGTGTATGCCAAAAGATTTTTTTAAAAATCTCCATCATAGGAAATAACTCGGATAAGTTTGTAATAATGACCAGTGAGTGCCATCAACAAGATTAAATCTTTTAGGAGCTTGTTCATGAAGGAACTTCTCTTTAGGGTTGATGAAGAACTCATACATTGTTGTCATGGCTGGGACCCTGATACGAAGATAATGTCTGTCCACCACAGCAATGATCACAGATAAATTGCTCAGAAAGAAAAGGAAAGATGATATACCAATAGCTTTGAGGGGAAATGTGCTTATAAGTCTCCTATTTCCTTAAGGAAATAGGAAGTACACTGTTAGCAGAATGATTACCAAATTAGCAGTGAAAGACACTGAAACTGAAAAGAAACTCAGATGGCAAGGTCTGCTGTTGGTGGTAGGCAGACAACGTACAAATATACCCGAGATGGGGTGAAGTAAAGAGGAATGTGAGGGAAGCCTCCTGCTCCTAACATGTGGTGTGGGACCCATTCAATACACCCTAGGTGTCAGATTTCTGGACTGGGGTAAATTATAAGAAAGAAAGAGGGGAGGGAGGGAGGGAGGAAGAAATGCAAGACATTGCCTGCATACACTTTGTTGCAGCCGCTCTTTGCCAGAGTCCCTGGGTCTCCTCAGAGCGAAGCAGTAGAGTTATGAGCTGTTCTCTGCTGCAGAGGAGCTGGTCTGATCTACGGGACCAGGTGAGCACAAGGTGGTGGCTAGTCAGAGGGAGTGCATCCTCGTAGGCACCCTTCTTGACATCTCCCAAAGAGAAAGGCGGAGCGTGTGCTGATCCTTCAGATACATGAACATAGTACCGGGAAAGGGCTCCTTTTAACATTGCTGACTTTTTGAGAAGGGGGAGGACCTGCAGATCCTGTAAACAGGAATGTGCAATGACAGGGTCAATTGTCGGGAATTAAGGAAACCGGTGTTAGCAGCACGACTGTTGCCTTTGGTCAAGGGTCTTAATCCCTCGTTCCAGGGTTGACAGTTCACGGTTGAAAAAGGAAGGGCTGTGTCCTGGGTGTGTTCTCATGATCCCAGTTTTCAGAGCCGCTCACGTTTTCAGAGCAGGTGATGAGATGGGGCACAGTTGATCTGGGCTTTTGGTGTCTCATCTGTAAACACAGGACTGGATAAGGGCCTTGATAGTGGATTCTGGGATTCATCTCTACACAGTCTTAGAGATAATAAGTATCTGGGTTAAGGGCAAAACATTTAAAACGTGTTGAGGTTTTGAAATGACCTCTGCTTCCAGTGTTAATCTGCACTCTTGGACTCAACGCTTCTTGGTTCTCTCTCTCTCTCAGTAGCACTAGTTTTGTCTGATGTTGCCTAGTTAATTGTCTTTCCTTTGGGGAAATTCATTTTAGAATGAGAAATAGAGGCACTAAGAAAAAGCAAACTAAGAAATACAAATCTTTATTCATTCCAATTTTTTACTAAAATAAAGAAAAAGATTTCAGCTACTTTTTCCAAACTTAAATTGTTTTCTTTGCCTAGATGGAAATAGTACAATCAGCTGGAGTGATTTTTTTAAAGTATTTTTTCCCATTTTTGTGGGCAAAATAATTTAAATACTTAAAATTTTCTTTAAAGTCTATTATACATATCTAGTTCATATTAAAGGAAATGGTTTGGTGTCCAGTGATCACCTGCTGCCTTGGACATGAGTCATCTTCCAATAACTCACTATGTTTCTGCCTGACCCAACTTTCAGAATGAACGAGTCTGGCCTTTACTGGGTGTTCTAAGGGGGCTACACCCCCATTCACTCTGAAGGGGCTTCCCCAGAACGTTTATCCCTCAGTCAGGCCTCTGATCTACAGCTTGGACAACAGGCTGAGGTATCCAGTTCCTGCTGACCTCATGAAAAAGGCCCTTGCCTTTCGATGCACAGACCAGGTCTCTACCAGATGAAGAGGACAGTCTAGCTTGAAAGACTGGGTCCTTCCCACCCTGATCTGAGAAATACTTCAGAATTCGTGAGAGCAGAGGCTGCTGAGGAGTGGTTTTACTTTGGCCATTCCCCTTCTCTTGCACAATAGAATAACTCCGGAATAATCTGTGACAAATCACTTACAGATGAAGAGGCTGTTGACTGCCCAGGAACACCAAACTCTGGCTCTCTGAGTGGCAAACACATTTTCTTTTCCTGTGGCTCTCACTATAGAACACCAGCTTGCAGGGCACTGCCACACACATTTTAGGTCCCTGGACAGAGCTGCCACTGGGTAAAGGCGGGGATGGGAGTGGATCCCAAGCCCAGCTTCGCATCAAAATTAGTTGGGGCTCTGCAAATAGGTTTCCAGGCTCCCCCCGACCCCCAACTCAGACACACCAGATAAGCATCTCTCTGAGGGGATCTGAGAACAGCCCTTTTGAAAAGCTCCATTCGAGCTCCATATGCTACCTGCCTACACTAACCCTTGGGTTAGCGTTTGTGAACCACTGAACCACATTACTGTTCCCAGTACAGCAACTTCCTAGAAAATAAATTGATTTCATCTAGAACTCTTGCTAAGCCCAAGAAGTGTTTCTAAGGAGAGGCTTTCTGTGGACATCATTCATTTAAATTTGGCTAAAGTTGTTGCTGTTGTTTTTAGCCACACACGATTTCTCATTTGCAATCAAACTAGCAAAAATTAAAAGTGAAATCTGTTTCTACTTTTAGGTTACTAGATATGCTGGTTGATGGGGAAAATTCAGAACAGAATGTATGTATGAGTTAATAATACTAAGTCAACTAAACTAATTAAAATGTCTATGACATTTTGGCTTTGGGTGTATAAACCTAATACAGTGTATCTCCAAAATAGCAGTTGTTAACCCACTGAACTGGAATAGGTTTTCATGAAAAAATAACAGAAACATGGCTCATCTTGCAGTGTTTATATTTTTCTCTTTTGATGGAAAGTGCAGCTCTGAATCTTGCTTCTTTGGGTAACATGGCGGTGTCAATGGCTTTCCAGTTCTTTCTGTTCAGCCGGTGAGAAGAGCAAATGAGGGAGGTGTGGGGGTTCATTTCCCTGTATTAATTTGCTGGCAGAAGTTTTGTTCAAACCTTGTGCTGAACCAGAATCTTTCTAAGGCTCTTCAGAGTGTAGTGAAAGTGTTTGCTTGAACTAAAACTTCAAATTAAAAAGCATTTTTTTTTTTTAGCTTACTTGCTTTAAGATATTTTACAAACCACCCGCTTCCCCAACTCAGGAATAATCAGAAGTGGCCATTTCACGTTGTGAGGCTTGACTACAATCTCTACAGTTGTTGAGAAACTCAGAACTGAGTTTGTAGGAGAACACAGCCAGTTAACTGAGCAAAGAGAAGAGGGGGGAGCCATCTCGCCTGCAAGCCCAGTCTCAAGCTTAGTGGTTCATTCATCCTTTCAGACAGCGTCTCTCAAGTTTCTCCTATGTTCCAGACTCAAGACTGGGGATTTTAGTTCTAGAGATTAACACAGAGTTCCCACAGCTAAGAAACCTTGAGGGAGAATGACAGGTATTAAATAATTGCAACACTATTGAGTAATTCAAATACAGTGCAATTGGAATATAGAGGACAATTCATGAGCTGGACCTTGCATAGATGTTCTCTGGGTAAGGAAGAGAGGGACATCTTCCCTGTCTCCCACATATTAAAAGCACAGAGGCTGAGAGAGGAAATGTCATACGTGGGCAATGGCCAGTGGTTTGGTGTGGCTGGAATATAGGGCTATGAGATGCGGTTTGCCTGAGGCTGCAGGTCCTAGCAGTGTCTGGGTCCGAAAGGGTAGTAACTCGTGCTCAGAATTTAGACGTGATTCTTCAAAGGATTGTGTAGCCTTTGAAGGATAAGATTTCTGATGGCAGGATGGAGGAAGGGAATGAGACCGGAGGCATGGAGAGCAGGTGGAGGCTATGACAAAGTCAAGGTGAGTGGCGAAGGGCACTTGAACCAAAACAGTGACAGAGAGGAGGGAGAGAAGTTAGATATGAGAGCTCTTTGGGGGATGCATTTGACAGGATGTGATTGGGTGAGGATGACCAAATGGACTTCAGGCTAGGAGGCAAGAGGAAAGCAGCTGCCCTGAGGGTGGACACTGCAGCATCCTGTCTTCTCTCTTTGCCACTGTGTTGCCCTCGTTACCTTAGATCCCTTTCCTGTTCTCTTGTTTCTACTTGTCTTTACGCTTCATTCATTAAGAACTGGAACATCACCACCACTGTCCACGTGGACCCCCGTCACCACAAACTTTCCTGCAAATTACAAGAGCTCTGGCTACAGACAGAGGCTGATGAGGCAGGGGGGTCCCTGGTGCACCTCATTTCTCAGCCATAAAAATAACAACATAAACATTTGCATGTTATTTCACAGAGCCCACATTTTTTTCACATCTGTGACTCCTTCAAATCTTATAGCCACTCTGTAGGAAAGACAAGTCATATTGTTCCCATTTCAGGGAGGAAAACACTGAGGCTGCATGTGCAGCCCACTCCCAGGGAAGCTGAATGGAGCAGCCCAGGAACCTGTCCCAGCAATCCCAGACTGAGCCCCTACCTCCTGCCCCTGTGATGTTAGGCCTGTGACTCAAAGTCTCAATTTCCTTCTTGGACGGTGGGGACAACAAAAGAACCTGCCTCCTGGGATCACGGGAGAGGCCAAATGCAATCAGTCATGCACGTAAAGTGCGTGGCACAGACCCGACGAAGTCTCAGTGAATGTCAGCCGTTGCTTTTCCAGCTCTTCTAGCACCAAAGTCGCAGCTCATTCTCCTCTGCCACAGTGTCCCTTACCCCTGGGAGGGAAGACTTTTTTTTTCAGCAGGCTGTAGTTTACTGCTAGATAAATCTGCTTGCTGACAAAAGAAAAACACCCAAAGGAAACATGACTGTTTAACTGGGCCTGTATATCATTCATTAACCACAACTCATGCCGTGAAGTTTCTTCAAACATAAAACAGGTAGTGTCAATGGAAAGATGTGGATTTTTTAAAACCTGCTCACGGGCCCCAAGAGTAAGTTTGTTGGAGTGAAAGTCAACCTGTCCGTGTGTCTTATCTTATAAGAGGACCAGCTACTGTGTCAGGTGTGTTTTTGGCTTGATCTGCTTGGCTTCCAAAGAAGCTGCAGTCAGAGCCACCAGGGTGTTCCCAAGATGCTGGTGACACTGGGCATCTGGATCCGTGACAAGGCCAAGGGACCAAGCAGTGTACCCTCCTTGCAGCCACTTAGCAACTTGAAGTCTTTCTTAAGAAAAATATATCTCCAGTTCCCGTGTAGGGTCATTGTCCATCTCGTATGGCTTTTCTACACACTTCTACCCAGCACCAGTGATCCATAGTGAGCAACATAAAGATGGTGGCGGGTGCGGAGAGGGGGCAAGCGTATTGGCATACATTTGGGGGGAGTGACGGGGAAGGATAGCGTAAGGAAAACAATTCAAGAAGAAAGGAAAAGGACTTCCATTCTGCGGGGTGGAATAAATGTTTGACTGAGCAGCATTCTGTCCAGCTGGGGAAAGGCCAAGACTAATTTAACCTTTGGTCAAATGGTTGGGAGTTAGCTAGTTTCCTTTTTCCTCTTACATCACTCCCAGAGATTCAGACAAAAATAACATGGTCCCGATTACATGACATTATGGGCTCTGAAAATACACTAGGGAGGATAGTGTTGAAACCCCTCGGAGGCAAATTAATCCTAGCAAAGCAACAGCTGTAAGATTGATACAAACAGAAGAAACAACAGCATATTGGTTCCAGCCTTGTTTAAGGGTTATTTTAATTCAAGCAATTTAAAAAAGGATTAAAAGCACTAATTTGAGAGCATTTCTGTTGCTGTAAGATGATGCTTTATAAAATGCTCATCAGTCCTCCATGTGCTGTAGTCTGCTGTTTGGCATACTTTTGGATTTAATTCCTAAATTAGATTTTTTTTTAAATCCTTATTGTTTGAAATTGAAATAAATGCATTGAGAAAGAGGTGACCTCTGGTGCAGCAGAGCTTCACCTTCCTTCTGTTGGGAAGCCAAGTTGTGAGAGTCACCGCTCTCCTGGGCCCACACTTGGCTCTCAGAGGCTGGGCACCTGTCCCTTCTCCCTGGGCCGATGGCCTCCAGAATGGACACTTGAGCATTTCCTGAAAGCACAGCCTGCAGCCCCTGGAGGACAATCTGCGGAACTTGTATGCACCATTGACACTCAAAAATCAAAATATTTCCTCTCCCCGGGACACAGCAGCCCTCTGCACACCCGCCTGCTTTGCAATTGGGCATTACTTGGAGACCCAGTATGACCCCTAGAATAGAAATCTCACAGCTGGAACTGAACTCAACTGAAAGGAACACACTTGTAGGACAAGAGGAAATTACTGCAATGGTTACAGGCATGGTCTCCGTCTCCATCTTCAGGATTCAGACTGCCTGAATCTAAACTCAGCTCAGCCCGTTGCTACTTGTGTGACTCTGGACAGGCCTCCCTCCGTGCCCCAGTGTCCCCATCCAGAAAATGGGGGTAAGAACAGCCTCTGTGTCACAGGATGGCTGGGAGAATGAGTGAGGATGTTTAGGAAGCGCTCAGCCCAGCCTGACAAGTAGTAAGAATGTAATAATGGAGCTGCTAGCTTTGTCAGAGCCAGTCGTCTTAGAGGTGTTGGCCAACTCCTGGCAAACCAGAACTGGATGGCAGCTGGTCCTCGTGAAGTAATCCTCAAGATTGGGCTTATTTCTAACCCTTCTAATCATAAAAGCAAAGACTGCCAGGACAGCAGCCCCAGAGTCAGTGAAGAGCCCCACTGCTGAGCCCAGCAAGTGAGCTGAGGCGATCTGGGTCTTTCCCCTGGAGCCAGGGAAAGTGATGTGGGCGCTGCCAGGTAGAGGAAGGGGACAGTCACTGGGGAAGAGGGGGTAAATGTATCCGAAAAACAGAAGGTAGAAGTCCCAGCACGACAGGGAATGTTGAAGCTTGAGAAATGCTGATTGCATATTCGCTCACTCACACACTCCTCCATCCATCCATCTGCTCAACAAATCTCCATTTCCTCTGTGCCTGGCCAGCACTGTGCCAAGTTCTGTTTATACAGAACAGGCATCTAATAGAACTTATACCCTGGTGGCAGAGACAAGTTAAAAACATAATCACACAAATATTTTAAATTGTGCAATTTGTATATAGTTTATTTCAAAAATAGGGCACTATGATAGAAACTAATGGGGGAACTATTTTAGGCTGGGCTTTTGGGGGTGCCTTACTGGTGAACAGAATGACCCCAGGCAGCTAGACATTTGAACTTGGGCCTCCTGGTGTCTCAGGGCAACAGCTTCATCCGACCAACTCTAGCCTCCTTGACTTTGGTCTTATAAGCTATCACCTCCCCTGCCTCTGCAGCAAAACCCCCAACACCCACCACTACCCTGGGTGTCAGCATTAAATTAGTACAAGGCCTTCATTCTCCACTTGAAGAAACTCGGGCTCTAGCTGGGGCGGGGGTTGCTTCCCAAGGAAAAAAATGATGGGAGGCAAAGATCTTTTAGAGAATGTCTCCTAAAGAAATTCCTTTTGAGGCAGCCCCACTGGGGAAACTCAGTTCCTTCTTGGAGACCCTTGGTCTAAAAATAATAAAAAATGAAATGAAGTAATAAAATAAAATAAGCTATTACGGAGTGTGTTAAAGCCAGCACCTTCAGAGTGATAATCACTTCTCAGTTTGCTGTGTCTATATTCTGACCGGCCTGGTTTCCAGGTTGCTCGCCCCCAGAGGGAACATATTTCTGACTATTTCTGACTCGTCTGTAGACCTTTTGCCAGCACAGCACATAACTAGTGGGACTTTGACCCAGATCTTTTGACTCCAAGCCCAGTGCTTTTCAACTCCAACATGTAAGGTTAGTAACAAATTCGGTTTGGAATACAGAAATGGCAAACGTTTCTAATGGTGATTTCCCACCGGCAGACGGACTGAGGCAGATGCTCACTAATTTATTCAGCAAACTTGCTGAATGCCAACAAGTCAGGCCCTGCAGATTTCCTGGTGAATAAGACCAATTCAAATCCCACCCTCATGAAACTAGTAATTGTCCAGGAAATTCATACAATAAACACATAACTGCCCAGATAATGAGTAATGACAACAGTGCTCAGTGCTGGGTGGGTTCGTACAGGGAGGGCACAGTAGAACTTATGATCTGCCCTCCCAAACCAGGTCTTATTTTAGGTCTATCCATCTGGGAAAAGAGCACCCCGGCCCCGGCTCGTATGTGGAGGCTCATAAGCCAGGTGTCACCCTCACACCCTCTCACTCCCCATTACCAGTCCCTCACCGTAGCCCCCAATTGTGCTCTCTGTACCTTCCAGAATTGTGTACCTCTCTCCATCTTTACTGCTGTTGTCTCCACCAGCACTGTCGTCTCTTGCCTGTACCACTGCAGTGCCCCTACTGGGTCTACCCCCAACCCCGGGGCCCCAGCGATGCGTTCCACACAATGCAGTCGTAGTGATCATCTGGAGGAAAACCTGATCACACCACCGTTTACCCTCACCGTTGCCCCTTTCCCCTTCCATGCCCCACCCCGATCCTACACGCAAAACCTCAATGTCTCTTTGCTCTTAGAATCAAGACAAACTCCAGAGCATATCCTGCAAAGTCCTGATACTCTGCCCTTTTCCCTCTCCCCAGACTCGTACTGAAACACAGCCCATACTCTCTGCCCGGCCACCCAGCCCTCTTTTAATCCCTACACGTGCTTTGCTGCTTCCTGACAGAGGACCTTTCCACAGGTTGCTCCCCAGCTCGGAATGTGCAGATATCTCCCTTGTTCCCCTCCCTAACTAGGTCCCATTTGTCCAGTAACACATTCCTGGAGCTGATCACAGTGGTTCTCCTCCTATGCCTACCAACTCGGTTTTCTGCTCCCACAAGCCTGCGAGCTCCACGAGGGACATGTTTATCTTGGCTCATCATGTATCTCCAACATCTGGCCCAGGGCCTTGTGCAGAAGGAAGTAAGGAAGAAATGAATGAATGAATGAACAAACTCCTTGAGGATCTTAAGAGCTGAGAGAGGGTGAAAGACAAGCAAAAGCGAGTTAGATAAAGGAACTGGGGAAGAAGGCGCATTCTAGTCTGAAGGAAAAGCATGCCTATGGAGAGGAACTGAAATGCACTTACCCTCACTCTCCAGGGAGAAACTATATGAAGATACAGTTTCCCAATAGAGGCAGGAGTGCAGTCTGTTAATGTGGGGGTGGGGGCCGAGGTGAGGGGCTTTTTGTCATGAGTATAGTTCAGGAAGGGTGCAAATATACACATAGCATAAAGGTACAAGGGCTATTTCACAAAGTCAGAGCCATGTAAATAGAAAAAAATAGGTTTTCTTCATAGACTAGACTGGCATCCTCAGAAGAAAAGTGGATTTCCACGGTGGTACATGCTTTTAGGTGATTCAGGAGGAGACCGGTGGTGGGCATCCTCCAGGGATAAAGGCCAAGCTGCAGAGGAAGCAATCCCTGTGACTGCCCCTCCAGGCAGGGAGAGGCCTGGGGGTGGGGGGGCACCCATTAGTATCACCCAAGTGGTTTCTAAGTAGTCAGCTTGGGCTGCTGTAACAAAACGGCACAGACTGAGCGGCTTAGACAGCAGACATTCATTTCTCTCAGCTCTGGAGGCTGGCAGTCCAAGATCAAGGCGGTGGCAGACTCAGTGTCTGGTGCAGGGCCCTTTCCTTGGTGACAGATGGCCACCTCTCACTGCGTCTTCATATGGCCTCTCCTTGCTGTGTGTGTGTGGAGAGGAAGCTCTGGTGTCTTTCCTTCATCTTGCAAGGGTACTAATCCCATTATGGGGCCCCTACCCTCACAGCCTCGTCTAAACCTAATTATGTCCCAAAGGCCCCACCTCCTAATGCCATCACGTAGGAAGTTAGGTCTTCAACATACGAATTTTGGGGAGACACAAGTTTTTAGTCCATAACAGCTTTGGATGTGGATGGTTCAAAGAGGAACCCCAAAGTGGGTACAGAGATGCCTGAGGAGGTAGTGAGGGTGGAGGAATAGGGACACTGTCTGTTCGAAGACTAACATGAGGCTTTACACTCTCACTTCAGCACAAGGGGCCAGTTAGCCTGAAAAGTCAGAACTCCCTGTTCTCCCACGAGGTACATTTGGGGATGTTCTTTTAAACCTTCAGGAAAACAACTGCTCATGACTAATTTGGCATCAGCATGTGGTCTGTCAGTGGGAACAGAGATGGTGGTGTTGGACGTAAGGAGACAGGGGAGCTACTGGGGGATTTCCAGGGACCCCTGATTGCCTGATACAATCGCCTGGTGTTACATCCTGCAGTTCCTACAGGGGCAAAGACTACAGACCAGCAGAGGACCCTGGAAGCCGGGGAAACTACATGGCCCCTTCCTTTGATATTTCTCTTCCCTCAGCAGGTTCTAAGGTGGAATCCCTATACCACAGAAAGGAGAGACCCTGACATACAGGTTATAGATGCTAAAGCCACATGGCAGAAAAGAATTTTATGTTATTGCAGAGCAGGAAGAAGGCCAGTTGGTCCAGCAGTGTTTCGGGGAAGAGTTGCAGGCTGGGGCTAGAGAAACAGCAGAGGTCCATCCCAGCATGTGTCACAGCCCAGGCTCAACCTGGGACTTGATTCGAGGGCAGTGAGAAGCCACAGTCAGGCTACCATGAGAGCTGCGTTTTTTAGATCATCCTGGCTGCAGGGTAGATAATGGATTAGACGGAGCAGGAGCGGCTACAGGGAGGAAGCCACCCTAGGTGAGAAAGGATGGCTGCCTGAGCCGTGGCTGCAGAGTGGACCCAGGAAGTAGGCTCCAGGATGTGGTGATGAGTAAGAACTGTGGGGCAGGGGCGGGGAGGAGGCCAGGTAGACTAGGACAGGGTTTCTGTTGTGTGCAGACTGGATCGTGGGTGGCACCGTTGCCTGGGCTGGGGTACACTGGAGGGGGATCCCACACTCTTTAGAGAAAACCACAGTGCGGCCCTTTCCTCAAGAGAATTCATGAGCAGCTTCCTGGGGGCGGCGGTTCCCATTGATCCAGTTGCTTCCCTCCTCGGCACAGCTTTGTGTGGAAGTGGGTGCCTGTGGGTGCTTTTTGCTTTTGAAATGACTGGTTCTCATTTCCTCCTCCACACACTCTCTGAAGTGGTGTGTTTGGGAATGTTACATAATGGCCTTTCCCCATCTCTCTCATATTTATCTTTGTCTGTGGACCTCCCTCCCCAACAGGATGGGTGACCACATCGGTTTCAACAAAATGAGTTTGCCAAGTACCTGCCTTGGAGGTCAGGCTGGGCTGAGTTCTCTGAAACCAAAGACTCTGGGATAAAAGCGTCCTCTTTCCTGAAAAGGATTAGATCTCTGCAGATCCCTTCCCTGTGGCCTCAGGCACATTTTTGGGATGGGCCCTCTGGTTAGCATACTATGGGATGCGGTAAAAAAAAATAATAAAGGAAGAATGATTAAGGGTGTTACATAAAACTTGGCTAATGAATGCCAACTAGGTGCCAGCTAAGTTGGTTGCATTTTTTTGGCTTGTAGCCAAAGCACTTTATTTTGGTTGTTTCAGTTTTTCCACACGTAGGTTCTGCTTCTCTCTCAGGTCCCCCGGTTCTACTTTAGCGGCTTCATCTGTGCCCCTTCTTCATCTTTCTTCTTTCTTGCCTTCGTTTCTCCGGTTCCATCCTCCTTGGCTCCCTCGCTGACACCGGGCTCCTCACATAGTTGTCCCCTCCCCCCACGCCGCCACCCGCCCCCTCTCTTTTTCTCTCCTTGTCACCATTTGTTCTCCATCACCCTCCTTTCTGGCTGGCTGATGTTGGAAACATTTCAGGAATTTTTAATTGAAAATACCATGAGAACTGTTATCACCTCCGTTTCAGCACGGAGAGGACCCGCGGCTCAGGGATGGTGATGGGTGACTCCCGGGGCGGGTGGGGTTTAATATCTCACCTAGGTTAACCGGGGCCCCAGGGTGGAATGTGAGACATGAAATATGGTCTGACAGGAAAGAGGGTGTGTCGAATAACCAAAAATTCCTATAAAGTCTGAGGAGGTGGGAGAGAAGTAGAGGATGAGGCATGAGTTAAAAGAAATAAAACAACCAGAAATACTACTGTCACCACCAGCCCCTCCTCCAACTGTCTGCCACAGAAATGGCTGTGAGGGAAAGCAGGTACCACCTGGACATCGGAGAGGATCAGGAGCCCCCTTCCTCCCCGCGTGGAGCGCTCCCTCCCCTCCCTCGGTTCTCACAGCTGTCCCCGGCCCTGACTCTGCGGCCTGGGTCAGATGAGCTCAGCCTCCTTTGATCTCCTCCCCTGCGAGGTCAGCAGCTCCCCCCGGGGCCTTCTCCCAGGTCCCAGCTCAGCCTTCACATCTGCCAGGGCCTCGGAAACTGGGAGGCTGAGGAAGAAGGCAAGAGCAGGCCGTGGCAGGGGGTGGGCTGGCTGTTTTTCCATAGTGTCTGCTACAACCAAAGGGTCCTGTTTTCAACTGGTCATTGTGGGGAAGGCAGGCAGGGGTGCTGGAGTGCCCGGGCGCCAGGGAGAGAAGGTCGTGCTGTAGCTCCTTACTCCTCTCCTGCAGCCTCAGTCAGGGACTGTGGCACAGGAATCATCAAGCGCTGGGACGGGACAAACCACAGCAGGCGTCTTCTCCGCAGGACCCGGCCTGGGCCCTGGATTCAGCAAGCGAGCCCTGCCGCCCACCTTCAGCCACGGTAGGTCCACTTTCCTCTGTTTCCTATAATGACGTCCTGTGCAAGATCTTGAGAAAAGGATTCCACGGGTGAAAATTAAAAGAGGTACAGTTTCAAAAATCCACTGATTTAATCCAAGCCTCTCCTGTTTATAAATAAACCAAGGCCCAGAGAAATTGCGTGATGAGCTGAAATAATACAGTGGTAACTGCGTGGCCAGCCCAGACTTGGGTCTCCTGCCCTCAGCGCATTTCCCTGGTGACTGAACCACTCAAAGAAGAAGCAGCAGGACCACAGCATGCGTGAGGCTGATGGGAGTAGATTTGCTCCTCTCCAGCCTCCCAGACTCTCACAGTGGCTGCTACTCCAGGTGGAAACTGAGGCCCAGAAGGCCCCGCTGGTTTCCCAAAGGAATCAAGGTATATGCCTTTTCAGGTTTGGAGCAGAGGACTGAATGAGTTTTGAGATAATGCACCGTGAGTATTTCCTTCTGAGCCAATGAGACTGACAAAGCCTTGTATGCACCTCACAGGTTTGTACAGCTGCATGCTGAGTGCCCCAATCCCTAGAGCTAAGAATCCTGGAAATTATTAATTTTTTTAAAGAAAAGAAGAAAAGAAGGAAAGGACAAAAGAAGAAAAAGAAAGAAAAAAAGAAAAAATATATATAGAAACATGAAAAAAAGAAAAAATTTTTTTGCCAAATGGGGCATATGACCCTCACACCTGAAGAAGAATCTGGAAAATGAGAGGTAAAGAACACATGCGTTTGACCAGCTTCCTCCGTATGTCACAGCTAAACATTGAGCTTTTATGGGCATTTTCATCTGATGATTTTCTAAAATGAACCAAAGGAAAGAAAATGAAAACCCAGGAAGAAGACAGAAAGCCAGAAGCCTGCCACGGAAGGGGATGTCTGGGAAAGCCAAACAACTGGGCAGGGAGAAGGCAGGACCTGGGCGATGGAGAAGTTGCCGCCAGTGTGGGGCCGGAGGGGTGGCTGCCAGGCCGCCCGCTCCCTCCTCCCAGATGGCCCCACTCCACCCAAGCATGGGCAACTCTGCCTGCACATGGTGTTTTCTTTTTTCTCAAATAAAATATCATCACCTGATCTTAGCTAAGTAACTGTGAACTTGTAAAAGTCTGTTTGTGGTTCCCCAGAGACTCATTCAAGTGGTTTTTCAGATGAATTTGTTCATTCAAACACTTTGCCGTGTTTCTCTAATTGTTTCTCACAGTCCCGTTGTGAGGGGTAATTATTCCAGCGACCTCGCTCAGCCCTGTTGCAGGTGAGTAAACTGAGCCTGGTGAAGGCAGTGCCATGAGAGGCAGAAACCACCCCGGATCTATCTTCCCCACCCTCAGACACTTGTGGGCATTGTCCAAATCTAGAATCTTGTAGAACTCACAGACTGCATGTTTCCAGCCAACCCCAGACCATGAGACAGGCATCTGTTTGGTTTGGCCAGGACACAGCATCCTGTTGATAACCATTCCATAATTTTGCAACATGTCAGCCATGTCAGTGAAGCTAGTACATTTCAGTCTTAGAAAATAAGGAATTCAAGAGACAGAAACTAATAAGAACAGGGGTCCTAAGGAGTCTTTAAAGATACTGCAAATGTACAAGAAAAGCATTTTGGGAAATAGATTTAGAATTTAATTCTAATTCTTCTAACTAATGAAATATATTGCTCAGGATTCTTCTCTGTCTCCCTTGGAATTTAGTCCTGCATGAAGATCCTGGGATGTATTATGAATAAATCAATTAGCATTAAATAACATTTTATGTTATATATTATAACCTTGACAGAGACACTAAAAAAGGACTAATTATGTAATTCATAATTCATACCAATCAGTGTTGAAACTCAAACAATGCAAAAGTGGGAGACAGTATCCAGTGATTAACAATTTCATAGCTTCTGCACATCTGAGAAAAGAGTGCTCAGTTGAATTACATCCTCCATAAGCACGTTTTTATAAGAATTGTGGTTGTGCCTATCTTAACAGTTGTCTTCTGTATCTTGAAAAATTATTCTCCACATTTTGAATGTTTTATGTTAGAGAATTTTTTAATGCACAGAGAGAGAGTACCTGTTACCTTTTCATTTTTTGTTTTAGATGTATGAGCATGCTCATGTTAGGTATTTGCATAAATTGTCACATTTTTCTTATGTAATACCTTTTTGTTTATATAGTTCAAATATATTCTTTCTTTAAACTCTTTAAAAAGTACGATAATAATGTTGTATTAATAAATATTAGAATAATATATCATAAATATTAAGCAAATATCTGGTGCTGGGTGCAAGCACTGTTCCTGGTGCTGTGTGTATTCTTGGGAACATGAAGCTGCATGAGCCCCTCAGAGACAGGGTCGGCTGGGGCTGGGAGGCAGATGTGTCTAAGGCAGAAGGAGAGCGTGGACCCACATTCACCCATGGAGGCTGCTTCGAAGTCCTGTGCCAGCAGTATGGTGGGCTCCCAAGGGAGCAGGCATGAAAAGTTTTCCAAAATTAGGGAACTGGACAGAAGGACACCTCCCTCCTTCACCTCTACCATTTTTACTCTGTAATAGGTTATCCCTATCTGTGACCAAGAGGGAATTAAATTTGGTCTTAAATTTGTTGCCTTGCACCTGGTGCTAGGGCAGGGCTGGAGAGGGAAAACCACTGCTGTTAAGAGCTCAGGGAAAAGCCTTCACCTGTTCTGAGGGGTGGGGCTGCCCCCCAGGCCAAAGGTGAGAGGTAACTGGATGTCAGTGAGGAAAGAGTCAGGAATTTCTTGAGGTAGGAAGTCAGGGCAAGGGAAGACAGTGGAAGAACACTGCCCTGGAGACCCAGGGGCTGTGGGTTCATCCCGTTTCTGCCTCTAATTCACTGTGTGATGTGGGAAAAGTTACTTCTGCGTGGCCTTGGTTTCATCATTGGTGAAACATAAAAGCCCATTTTTTTGGACAGAGACTAAGGCTCCTTCCTGCTCTTAATTCTATGATTCTGTCTGGACTCTGGCAAGAAAGGACAGCAATGCCTGGACTTAGGAGAAAGTAAAGACATTGCACAATTCTGGCCCAGAACCATAATTTGGGTAAAAGAAAACTGACCTGGAAGCAGGAGAAATGGGTTCTAACCCAATATTGGACCCTCACTTAGAGTGTACTTGGGAAAATCACGTCACCTCTTTGGGTCTCTATTTCCTCATCAGAGAAATCAGAGTATTGATCTTCAAATTTTTATGGTAATTTTTTTTTTTAAGCAAGAGAACTCTCCCATCAATGTCTCATATATGACAGAACAAAACCCAGAACTTTCTTGGTTGAGGTGGTAGGAAAGGCTCCTGAATCTACCCCTGTGACTGATGAGTCACTTACTTTTTCTTGGACCTCTGTTCCCTCATCTGTGGCATAGGAATAAGAATTCCTGCTCTTACACAATCTCACAGTTAATCGGGGGGGGGGGGGGGGATGAGACAAGATATGTGAAAGGGTTTTGCAGGCTCTAAATTGCTGTGCAAATGTACAAATTCATATTCAGACCTGTTGTCAACCCCTGTGTCATCTCTGCTGGTCTAGAAGTCCTCTCAAAAGTCCTCCCAAAGTCCATGGCTATGGAAGGAGAAAGACGTCCATTCCTCTCCAGTTCAAAGTATGGTGTGGGGCCAGTAGCTCTGAAAGCCAAAGGCAGCCCCTGCCAGGTCTGTAGATGGGGCCCAGAGCAGCTATGCTTAGAGATACACAGGGATAGAAGCTAGTGCCCCTGTGATCCACACGCTTACCATGCAAGGGTCCACGAACAGCAGAAAAAGGAGGAAGAGATTTCTCGGGCTGGAGCATGTGAGCAAACCTTCCAAAAGAAGATATGGTAGCAGAATCTGGCTCTAAAATGTTTCCCTGAACCTTTGATGAGCACTTTTGTTTGAGATTCTTGTGTCCCCCAACCCCCATACACCCTCACTGGTTACTCTGGTGATCAGTAGCAGCTCAGCCCTGGGAACTAGTTTCCAAAAGAAGAGCTGTGATCTCCCCTAGCCTCCCCGGGTCAGCCACCTTGACTTCCTGCTTGATCCTGTCCGCTGTCTCCTGGTGCCCACAGTGCTGCTTGTGCTGCCCCTCACTCGTCCTGTGCATTGGTTTTGACATGGGCTCCAGCCTGTGAGACTCCCAGGTTGGTTTCCAGCCGGACGAGGTGGGTTTGGCTTAGCCTGCTCTTTGCTGCCCTCACTCTTTTGCTCCTCTTGCTTCCAACAGGCTCCTGCTGGCTTTAATTAAGTCTGTGGAGCCTCCCCCAGGGCCGGCCCTCACAAAATGAGGTGACCCAGCTCACTAGGGCTGCTCCCCAGAGGCCCCTCAGCTCCGGGCTTATCACAACAATTTCTGCTTCACATTTTCCACAGAACATTGCAACCTTTACAGGAAAACATTCCCTGTAAGTGCAGAAGCCAGCCAGGGCACTAGGTCCCAAACAAGAAGGCTCTGGATACTCTTGGTGCCCAAAGGGCTTGGCCTTTGGAGAGATTGCCTGTGAGAGACTTAGCTTTTTAATACCAAGGAAAATGGCTCCTGGGCAGAGCCATAGTGGGCTAAATCACAGAGTCAGCAGAGTTCTGCAGCCAGGCCCCTGACCTTTCATAGTTCTTTAGGACTGAATTCAGGATGTCCAGCTATGTGGAAGACCCAACCACATACTCAGTAAAATCGATACTTCTACGTCTGGGATTCCAAGACCCTCAACAACTTTCTCCTTTCTGTTCCAGGGTTATAACCTAACATTCTTACTCAGATCCTCAGGTCTTGCAAAAGGAAACTACTGGGGAGTGCAGCATAGTGATTGTATCAATCAGAACAGGTTACGTTATGCTGTAGTAACAAATAGCCCCATAATTTGTGGGTTAACATGCAAAAGTTTATATTTCACATAAGCATAGAGATTCCATTGTTTGTGGTGGATCATGTGAAATACACACAGTCTCCTTAGCCATCATCATAGGAAAGATTGAGGAACTGGGCATATGAATGTCACTTTCTCTGACATGTTTGATATGAACACAAACTTTGAAGCCAGACAGAACTAAATTCAAATCCCAATTTCACCACTCACTAATTATGGATCTTGGTCAACTTGATCTCTCTAAATCTTGTTTTTTCTTTTTTCTTTTTATTTTAAAAATAATGTATAATATACATACACATACAAAAAATTAACCCTTTTTAGTATACAGTTCTGTAAGTTTTGATAAATACAGTTGGATAACTACCACCACAATTTAAATATTGAACAGTTTCATCAACCACTCCTCCCAAAACTCTCTGTTTCCTGTTGTAGTTGACTCTTTCACCAGCAGCTCCTAGCAACCATGGTCTGTTTCCTGTCCTTATAGTTTGCCTTTGTAAGAATGTCATATAAATGGAACCATACATTTTGTAGCATTTGAGTCTGGCTTAGCTTAATGCACTTGAGATCCATACATGTTTTTGTGTGTATTAGTAGCTTAGTCCTTCTCATTTCTCAGTAGTGTTCCTCTGTATGGATGTACCACAGTTTGTTTACCCATTCACCAGTTGAAGGACACTTGGTTCCAGTTTTTACCAATTATGTATACAGTGGCTGTAAACATTTATGCACAGATTATTGTGAGAACATTAGCTATCATTTCACTTGGGTAAATATCTAGGAGATGGATTACTGGGTAGCATAAGTGTATGTTTAACATTAAAAGAAATTGCCAAATTGTCTTTCCTAGTGGCCATACCATTTTGCATTCCTATGAGGAATGTATAAGAATTTCAGGCTTGGTACTTACGAGGGTTTTTGTTGTTGTTGAATTGCCTCTTTAATATGTGAGTAATAGTATCACATTGTGGTTTTAATTAATATTTCCCAAAATGATTTATGGTGTTGAGCATCTTTTTATGTGCTTATTGTCACCTGTATTTCTTTGTTAGTCAAGTGTTTAAATCTTTATATTGTTTCTTTTCTAATTAACTTTTGAGACTTCTTCTTATACATGGATTTGTGTCCTTTATCAGATAAGCTATTTGCAAATATTTCCTTCTAATTCATGACTTGTATTTTCATTTTCCTAATAGTGTCTTTCAGTTTATCCATTTTTTTCTTAGATGAATTATGCTGTTGGTGATGTTTTGAGGAAATTAAAGTTAGTGAAGATTTTCTTCTAAGTTTTCTTCTAAAAGTTTTATAGTTTTAAGTGTTACATTTATGTCTTATCAATTTTGAGTTAATTTTTATATCTTTTAAAGGGAATGTGTTTTTAGCTTCATTTTTTCCATATGGCTATCTGTTTAGTCCAATATCATTTGTTGAAAATATTGAATTCCCCTCTTTTTCCATTAATTTGCCTTTGTACTTTTGACAAAAATCGACTGATGTAAATGCATGGGTCTGTTTATGGTTTCTCTGTTCTATTCCATTGGTTTATGTCTTCTTGCATCAGTATCATGCTGTATTGATTATTTATTTTATCTTTATGGAAAGTCTTTAAATCAGGTAGTGTGAGTATTCAGCTTTGTTCTTTTTAAAAATTGTTCCATTGGACTTCCATAAAAATTTTTAAAGAACTTGTAGATTTTCACAAAAGCTTTTTTGCTTAGATTTTGATTAGAATTGTATTGAACTTTATAGATTTATCTATAGTGAATTAACATCTAATCCATGAACATGACTACCCCCTCCCCACTTATTTAGGTCTTTTTTGATTTTCTTCATCAGTATTTTGTAGGGGTTTTATTTGTATGTTTTGTGGCTTTTTTGGTATGTTTGTTATACAAATATTACACATATCTTGTAAGAGTTATACCTAAAGATTCTGCATTTTTATGCCATTTAAAAGTTACTAAGTAGCTCTCTTTGTTTTTAAAAGATTTCTTAGCATAAATGATCATATCATCTTAAAGACAGGTTTTTTTTTTTTCTGGATGCCTTTTATTTGTTTTCTTGTATTATTATACCTCCAGGACAATTTGAATAGGAGTATTAAAAGCAGACATAAGTGCTTTGTTCCTAGTCTTAGGGGGAAAGCATTGTCTTTCACCATTTAGTAAGATGTTAGCTGTTTGTTTTTTCATATACGGCCTTCAGGTGGAATAAGTTACCTTCTATTCCTAGTTTCCTATTAGTTTTTAAAAAAATCATAAATGGATATTGTATTTTGTAAATTTTTTGATCTTTTGAGATAATTATATCATTTTCCATTTTTTACTCTGTCAATACGGTTAATTATATTGATTTTTAAATTTTAGACCAATCTTGTAATAAACCTTATTTTTTTCATGATACTTAATCTTTTTTAATATATTCTTGGATTTGATCTGTTAAAATTTTGTTAAGGGTTTTACATCTATGTTTATGAGTTTAGTTTGTAATTTTGTAATGTCTTTTCATAGTTTTCATATCAAAATAATGCTGGTCTCAAAGATTAAATTTGAAAATGTTCCCTCCTCTCCAGTTTTCTTGAAAAACGTATGTGGAATTTGTGTATTTGTATAATGCATATTTGTGTGTATATATATATGTATATTAAGGAAGCTTAAATATTTAGTAGAATTCAGCAGTAAACTGACCTGGGCCTTGACGTACTTGTTTCTGTGATGGGAAGGTTTATAACTTCAGATTCTATCTCTTTCACATATGTATAGGGATTTTCAAGTTCTCTGCTGCTTCTGGAGTGAGCTTTGGTTGTTTGTGTTCTTCAAGGAGTTTGTCAAATATATTGGGATAAATTTGTTTAAATTATTTTCTTATCCTTCCAGTATCTTTAAGACCTGTAATGACGATGGCTCTTTCATTCTTGATGTTCTTAATTTCTTAATTTGTGATATTCTGGGTTACATTTTATTTTCTTTTACTCAATGTGGGTAGACTTTTATTGACCTTCTTAATTTATTATTAATTTTATTGACCTTCTTTAAAAAACCAATTTTTGTTTCATTAATTTTGTCTGTTTTTTCTCTTTTCTATTTAATTGATTTCTGCTCCTATTTTTATTATTATTTGTTCCTTTCTCTTTTTTATTTTCTTAATACGTAAATTTAGGTCATTTCTTTGAGATCTTTTTTCTAATAGTTTGGTGTATGCATATTAGCTTACAATATTAGCATACAAATTTTCCTGTAAGCATTGGTTGCTATGCCCCACAAAGTTTGATATTTGTGCTTTCATTTTTATTTAGCTCAAAATACTGTCTTATTCCTCTTTTAATTACTTCTTTGATCTATGGACCTATGAATTATTCAGAGGTGTGTTATTTAATTTGTAAGTATTTGGGGATTTTCCAGATATCTTTTTGTTATTTCTCATTACTTTAACTGTGGTCAGTGAATGAACTTTATATGACTTTAATCTTTTTAAGTTTGTTGAAACTTGGTTCATGGCCCAGAATATGGTCTATCTTGGTAAATGTTCTATGTGCACTTAAAAAGGATATGTATTCTACTGTTGTTGGGCTGTTCCAATGACATGTCAGCAAACATGAGCTTGAGTCTGACAAAGTATTAAGTAGTACAATAACGGAAGAATTTTCCAAACTATAATTTTAAATTATGGATGTCAAGATCTCTGTTATGATTCAGGAAAAGTACCCCAAATTTTATTCTCAAGAAAGACATAAAGAATTTGGAAATGTAGTTATGATAGGCTGAGTACTAAAATAGATATTATCTCATTTATTCCACATAACAGCCTTTCAGGATAAGCACATCTATCCTGATTTTAGTGATGAAGATATTCAGACTTGTATTTGAAATTTGCCCAATTTCATAGAAAGTGAGAGGTGAAGATTTGAACCTAGAACCTGAAAAATCATGCTCCTATCTACAGAGCTGGAATGCTCAGGGTACGAAGGAAGTGGAGAATTGAGAGTCATAAGTCAAGTCAGCCTCTCTCTGATCTGTGTGCTGAGAAGGATGCTCTTCCTCACTCAGGATTACAGTGGGGCTCAAATAATGAGTTATGTAACAGTGCTCAGAAAGCTGTAAGGCTAATCAAGTAGCCATCACTCCCCTGACCAAGAAGATTCTCAGAGAAAGATACATGGTGAAGGGAGTAAGACTGGGTGTGAGCAGGCAAAGAGATTAGAACTCTACCCTACAAAGATGAAGGCTGGGGAAAAACAGTCTCTAAAATCATAAAGTATGTGAATCTACACATTTTATCTTTTGAAGCTTGAAAAGGACAAATTCATGGCAAGTAAGAAACTATTACTTTATGAATGGATGATAAATTTATGTAACACACTACTCCAGGGTGTGGTACATGCTGAAAAACAAACAGACAAATGGGGTCCAAAAAGTTGGCATTAATTTGCAGGTAGTAGTTCATCGGAGATGCTGTGATTCTTTGATTCACACCCCTAAACTTTCAAGATCGAAATCGAGAAGATTCCTCAAAACCCCTTAGTGCTGTCAAAGAAAACCCAGAGCTGGACAGTAAAGTGGTAAAAACAGATTTTACTTTGGACTATTGCAACAGGGGATGAGAGACCTAAGAATAGAACCAGGTCAATTCTGAATATTGCACAGGCAAGTGGGAATTCATAGCCAAGGAACAGGGTGGGAAACTATGGATGGAAAATTACTAAGAGGAAACATCAGGGGTGATTCTGGCTAAACTGACCGAACAGGATTCTTGTACCTCAGGGTGGAGGATGTGGAACCTATCAGTTATCGAGGGTGGAGGGTTCTGGTTAAACTGACTTAGCAGGGCTCTTACTAAGACTGGATTTTACAAGAAAGTGCACAGATGGACCTAGGATAAGTTTCAGGAGGCTGACTAAAATTTAGTCAAGCAAAGAAACTTTGTCAGTGCCTCTGTCAGAAAAGAGAGTTAGCTGGAAAAGGCTGACACTATAGTATGGTAGGATGGGGCCTGGGTCAACCCCGCGTGTAGAGCTGATCCAAGAGCATAGTACTCACAGCGGTGTGTCAGCTGTCAGCTTCTTCCATAGGACCTTTAGGGTAACATTCATGATAGAAATTTTGAGTTTGAATTGCGATCAGAAAACAGGAATAAGGGGTAGAGACATTATGTGCCCCACCACTAAGTGGGATCTGGGCACGGGTCACAGTTTCCCTACCCAGAGGACAGGCTGGGGATAGATCGTTGGTCTCCTGTTATTCTCCTCTCTAGTTACCTACTTTCGAGTCCACCTTGGAAAGGCCACTTGGTCATCCCCTAGAACTGTACCATCTCTAAGGTTCTGAACCCATGTCTCAGTGTCTGACCCCAGCATCCTCACTTCAACTTCGACCCTACAATTTGTTCAGGACAACCAGCTTCCCGATTCCTGCATTCCTCCCCATCATTCAGTCTCCTCCTGGCTCTATTTCTTCCTCCTCCTGTCCAGACCTTTCTTACTAGGAACTTCAACTTCTGTACCTCATCCTTCTGTTTACCTTCCTGCAAACCTCTAACTCTGGATTATCCCAGCCAGCCTGGATTCTCATTCCCAAACCTGAGCTTCTGAGAGTTGCTAGAAAAAAGTCCCAAGTCTGGAAGTCCTTCTCATTTACCGCCTTCCCCTCTGCTCTGCAGAGCTTCTCATCTCCTAGTAATGCTCTCTCCCACTCCTGCAGTGTCCACTACAAGTCATCACTGCCTTCCTCAAAACTCCTCCTAAGCCCTGCCCTCTTGCTCTGCAGATGACTTTGAGCCCTGCTATTTATTAGATAGGCTCTCGGTACTTTCACCTAGAAATGTATCTCTGCATCCCCCACCGCCTTCACTTCCTTCCCTTCTGTCTCAGAGGAGTGTCCTGACAGTCAATGTTAACTCCTCCACCTGAGTTGTGCACCATAAACCCTCCTAACTCCTTCAGGCTTTTGCTCCATTGTTTCTTCTTTTAAAAATTTCCCCCTATTTATCCAAGCTCACCCTCTTCATTGTCTTCACCTTCTCACCCCATAAACACACTCAGGTATCTTCTATCTTAACATTAAATAAATAAAGATCCTCTCTTGGTTCTTGGACATCTTTTAACTACGGTAGGAATTTACATCCCTTCACAGCTAATATTACGGAACTTGTTCCCTACACTGTTTCTGCATTTTAACCTTCCACCCACTTTTCAGTACTTTGATGACTTAGAAAGGTGATTGCTCTGAGAGCCACATGACCTAGTTTCTGATTTCAATAATGCTGGTCCAAAGCTGTGGGACCTCAAGAAGTCATTTTAAGACCTGATCTTTAACTTCCTCATCCATGAAATAAAGCATTTATTTTGTACTAGGCACTGATCTAAGGACTTCACACACATTAATTGAACTTAATACTCCCAAGAACTCTATGTGGAAGGCACTGTTATTCTCATCTTACTCTGAAGTGTTTCGAGGTTGAATAGCTTGACCCAGTTCACACAGCTGATAAGTACAGAAACATTTCAAATCCATGAGCCTGGCTTGAGTATCCATGCTCCTAGCCTCTCCTGGATGGCCACACTAAGGTTCTTTTTAGCTACAGCTGCTTAGAATTGGAATAATGTCTCTAAGAAAAGAGTTCTGAACTCTGGGAACAAGTCCTTCAATGTTTCCCTCCACACATCACAAATACCTCTTTTCTCTGCTTCACAGTTCTAGACTGAGTCCCAGGAAGTCACCACCGTCTGGAAAGCAGCCAGCTGTTCACCCCTCCAGGTATAAGGCTCTAAGGAAGGCAGCATCATTCTTGAAGCTCTGCTCTCTCCCAGCTTTTCTCTCTTCTTAGCTAAACAGAAACTCCTACTCTCTCCTAAGAATTTCCTAGAGGTCGGTGGACATAATGAAGTGAAAAGGACTTGAGCTAAGTCATCAATGATCTGGGAGACCTAACGAGAGAGGTTCAGTGATGCAGACCAACCATGTAATCCCCCCATCTCAGTGTAATAAAGGGAACGTACTTGCCCTGCCCATCACATAGGGCCTAAGAGAATAGACAGTAGAGAATGGGGAAGGAGTATAAGCCAGGGTTTGTTTTCATAAAGCTCTCGCTTGTCTCTTGCTTCTAAGTAGAAAACATTTTGGAAATAGAATGGCTCAACCTTGAAACAGACGACCTACAGGGATCGTGGAATATTTCAAAACAAAGTATGCAGTCTTTAACGGTGAGGCATTGTCGCCTGAAGGCAGCAGGATTAACTGGATGACCTTTGGAGGTCCCTTCCAGCTTGCAGCCCCTCTGAACTCCAAGGAACACGGGTTGGGGAATGGGGGCACAGTGTGCGGGAAATGTTGTTCGCACCTGTCCAGTCTGGGGCCCAACTGGTAAAAGGTGAGAACACACTGGAGAAGTCAGGAAATGGCTTGAAGTTTTCTCATTTTCCATCCGTTCTGGATCTTGGCTCCATGTGCTGGGGGTGCAGCAGCTCAGATTTCATAAACAGGGTCTGAGGAGGCAGGAAGCTCACGCCGGGTGAGCTGTTTTCCTCTCCAGCTTGCCCACATTTTACAAATCTCTTTCCCCATTTCCCTCCCGGTTTCTCACCCCCTTGCCTCTGGCACTGTAAAATCTTGGCAGACCCTTGAGTTAGGTTTTTTTTGGTTGAATAAACAGCTAAATGAGGTTTTATCTTCTGGTTTCTGCCCTGAATTGGAGGAAGGGGTGTTCTAATGCTCCACTGGCCTCTTGGGAAGCAATTACATAATTCTGCTGTTCCTCCAGGAAGATTTCTTATAAATAAGCCTGATTTACAATAACTCATCAAGATGTTGAGGAAAATCAGGTCATTTCATACAAGAGAGGTGAGCAAATTGAAGGAAATGAGCCAGAGCCACACTTGGAGGAGGACACGTCTCTGCATTGGCTCTGCCAGTCCTTGGGAACAGCCACCCTGGATTGGCTCCTTTGTCCCTTTTTCTGAACAGAAAAGCTGCCTCTGAAAGGGTCCCTTTGACATGATTGGCGATTGCCACTAAGATATGTTCCATAATTTCTTTCTTTTAGAACGCTCACTGAAGAAGTGACTTGGAAGGTATCTGTGATTAAATATCTACTTATTAATAATACTTTGTTTTTAAAATAATAATTAAAATAATTTTAGTATCAACAGTATTTGTTGATTGATCAGAGACTCCAAGAGTTAGGGGTACATTCAGGGATGATCCCATCCAGTGGCTGTGCCCTGGGACTGTTATGATTGTGCAGATTCTGGGTGGTTTTATTTCTCTCTGCATGTTTCTGGTGATGGACTGAAAAGTAATGAAAAGGAAGATGAAGGAAGTAGTGTGTGTGTGCACTCATGCATATTTGTGAACGAGGATGTACCAGGTAGTTTCATTCACTGTTCAGATGAGTAATTCCAAAAACACAGCAGGATCGTAGGTGTGGTATGCAAAACAATGGAGAACACAGAATAATCCGCTTGTTTCTCTCCACCACCATCCCTGCTCCCTTGGGTTTCAGCTGATGACAAGAAAGCCATCCAAGAAACAGTAGACTATATATATAGAGAGAGATTTAGACATCTCCAATATAGAGATTTTTCAGAAAGGAAAAATCTCTCCACAATTCTTGCCAGTGCCCAACAACCCGCACTACTCAGACGGTTTACAGCAGAACTTACCTGCTGTGACGTTTACTCCTCCCAAGTCTATCTCCAGGGGAGAGGCCAAGTAGCTGTTTCCCAAATGTTTATGTTACATTAGATAATGGACTATAGAAGGCCCAAGGGCCAAAGTGAAGGGTCTTGAGCCATTAGAAAGTCTATTCCTGGTTAGGAAATTGCCCTTTAAGAGTGAAGTTGCCCTGGTTAAGTTTTCCTTAACCAGTCAAGGAAGTGGGTAGGCCAGGACCGGAGTTCTAGTTTGAGTTCCACAAGCCAATGTGCTGCCAAGTCTCGTGGCCTCCATTTCCTGAAGTGTAAATATAAGATAAAATAAAATAAAGGGAGAGAGAGAAAGCCTGGACTCAGCTGTCTTTAAAGACCCCTCCTCCTCTAATGTTCTAGGGTCCCAGAAAATGCTCAAGGCCTAGAAATCTTGTGATTTTTGTAAGCAAGAAACAATGGAAGCAGTTGATTACTATTCTCTTGGTCAAATCTTGACATCTTTTGAGAGCATTTAAAGAATTGTCTCATCTACTTGGCTAAGGAAAGAGACAAATGGCTCTCTCTTCACCCTCTACTCCAGTGTTAGTCCCATCTGTCCCAAGAGGATCCTCCAGAAACCTCTATTAACGTCTTCTCGGTTGTGTCCAATAATAATGATGGTAATGATAATGATAATGTAATTATCCCAGTTTATTGATGTCAAGTGCATGTTGATTACAAATGGAACAGGAAGTATTTACTTGCCTCCCGCTTCTCCAGCCTGGTTGTGAAATCAGAGCCGGGCTTTGGAGCAAGCATGAAGCCTGCACCTTTCATAATTGTAATGGGATCCAGATGTGGCTCCGTCCTACGAAGGCAAGTGATGAAAGCAGTAAATGGGTCCCATGCACATATGCTCTGCCCAGGTGGGGTCCACTTCCAGCTCCCTCTCTGTGAGCCAATATTGTTCTGCATTTCCTCCAATTAATTCTGATGATGTAAAAAGATGAAAATGCATCCCCCACAGAGGCTTGCACATAGTAGGTCCTCATTCATTTATATTCCAGAGATGGCAGAGTGTTTCAAGGAAAGGAATCTGAAAGCCACTGAACGTGTGGTGCTCTTAGGGTGATGCTGGGTGAGGTGGGAATTTCTTGATGTAAGAATGAGCCATTAGTGAGAGGCCAACACCACGGTGAGAGAAGAGCCTTTGAAGGGAAGCACAGCAGAGTGCTAAGGAGTGAGCCCCAGGGATGGTGCAAGGGACAGAACCCAAGTGTGAAGAGGTGGAAAGTCAAAGAACATAGCACTTTGGGAGCCAGAAGGTGGGAGTGTCAGGAAGGAAATGGTGTTGCGGGCATCAGCGCGCAAAGGTGTCTTTCTTGCTGTGGGAAGTCCTGCAGCTCTCGTTCTGCCGTTACAGTTCGTTTGTTGGAAGGGGGGTGGGGTGGGCTTTCCCTCTTTTCCTCTTCGTTTTTTAAAAAAAATCTTAATTTCCTCAATTGAATAGAATAAGAAAAAGTTAACATGGTTTTCTTATGTTAACTTTTATGGTTAAAACCATTCATTACACTTTTATAATTACCTACCTTTTCATGAAAATGGAGATAAGTGGGCACTGTTAACACAGTGCAAAGACCCCTGGAGAAAAATTAACAAAAATTAATTATTTTTCAAAAGTAGAACAAATTAACACATTTAAAGAGCTTCTTATTAATTACAAATAGTTCAAAGTAGAAGTGGCTTGATCTGAAAACCACACTGTGCTATGATCTGAGTTTTAAAAAATGTGATCTTCAGTTTCAGTCTAGCATTCTAGGGTATTTTAACATTGTGTACACAAATCATATGTGTGTGTTTTTATTCTATTTTGGAGGTTTATTACATTATTTAGATTACTATCAGGAAATGAAGTGATTCACATAATTGAATATTTGAACAATAGGAAGCTGATTTGATCAAGATCCAAATTTTAAATTTTTAGTCTAAAAAAATCTTTTTCCCCATCATGCAAATTCATTATACACAACTTAGAAAATGCAGATAAATCAAAAGAAGAAAATAAAAACAAGCCCATAATCCATCCTTCATAAATTACTTATTAAAAATATTAAGTAATATTTAGAGTGACACTTCGAGAATGGAAAGGGGCACAAAGGGGTCACCCCCAGGACAGAAGGCATAAATGGGGCTGTCCTGGGCTAACCAGCACACATGGCCACCCTGTTTATCAGACACCTACTATTCCCCACATTATTGTGGGTGCCGCGGAGACAGCACTGAGCAAACTCCCTGCTCTCGTGAAGCTTACATTCCAGTGTTAACATTGACCACAGTTGGCATCGGGGTGTATGTTCTTCTAGTCACATACACGGACATTTTTTTTTCTTTAAGTAAAAACATTGCATTTTTCATCATTTTAACAATAGTCTTTTAAAGTGTGCAATACCTCTTCCTGATTGCTTATATAGAGGACCCTCATTGTCATTTTGCATTTTTCTAAGGAGGCAATCCTGGAAAGAATACTAAACCAGGAGACTTTGCCCCAGGGCTCCTGTCCCTTCTGCTGCTCACTAGCCATGAGACTGTCCTGATCACTCCCCATCTTTGGTCTCAGCTTCTTCATGTGCAAAAATCAGACAAAATGTAGACATATGTTCTGCCCAGGTGGGACCTGCTTCCAGCTCCCTGTCCGTTAGCCAGTACTGTTCTGCATTTCCACCGATTAACTCTGATGATGTAAAAGGATTGAAATGCATCCCTCATGGCACAGAAGGCACCTTGAAGTTTTAAAATCTGTGACTCCATAGTTCTGTGATTTTTCTTCTGATAATATGGGCCAAATTTGGATAAGGGGCAGGGAATTCTCTGATTTTCCTGACAGAAATAAGGGGAAAGAAAAGTTTTCTGCATTAGGATGTACTGTATAACGTGATTAGTATAATAATTACATCATGGATATGTTAATATTTTGCAAATATATTAGGGAGCTTTATTTGCCAAAGTGATTGTCAAATACTTGAAAGAAAAGCTATTTCTTAAATCATCCAATAGGATAACTTTTTGGGTAAAATGATCAACAGTATCAGGTGATTCCATCTCCTGAACTCTGAGGACAAGCAATGCTTTTCTCGGAAGTCAGCACAAGATGTTTTTCTGCTCTGATATTGTCTCTGCTTGTAGTATTTTAATGAGATGCTAGTGAACATGTTTCTTTTTTTTTCAGTCTTAGCATACAGAGAGGAAAGTTCCATGTTCTGTTCATTTGTCCATGTTTTTTGCCTATTAACTCATAACTGGCAAAAGTGAAGAGGAGTTGGATTCTGTATGAGTCAGTAGATTGTAGGTCCACTTGCAACCACATTAAAAGTATTCTGAGGTGAATTCAATGAGCAAAGTTACAGTTATTTAGCAATAAACTTTTCCTTTAAATTTAATGAGACATAATTGCACAATGTCTATATATTTTATAGTACTGATTGAAATTGATTCTAAACCTGGAAGAACCATCAACGTGAACAGATGCATATATTTCAATATTCTTCAAATTAGCATATACAGTCATAAGTAAAAATAAATGATTTCCTGTAGAACTTTGAACTACCTGTTTAAAAAATACTGTAATTTTCCTGGTTCTCTTATATAAACTTATATAATATGTTTATCAGGAGTCCACTCATAGTCTGCCTCCTGTGTGAGGAAGGCCTGTAATTCTCCATGGAGGGGCTGGCTGTCAATCCCAACTGGGGCCTGGCAGGAAACTAGACAAGGGAGGTGGGGAACTAGGCTGTGTAGGCACCATGGAATGGGCAGGATTGAGGGCCTGCTGGCACTGGGTCTTTTGAGTTTTAAAGAGAAGCCAGAAGCATGAGTTACAGTGAGAAAAATTTAGCATCAGTTAATTTCTTAATATGTTGTAAAATCTCTCCCTGGCCCCCAACCCCGCCCCTCAGTCTGTGGTCCAGGATCAGCCAGCAGGCTGCCGCGTGTGATGACAGCTGGGCAGCAGTGTGAGGAGCCAGACCCGTAGACTCGAAAGACAGGGAACAAAGTAGTGCTGGCTGTGCGGGCAGCACCAGGCGCACGTGATGGTGCGTGGAGAACGAGAGCTTTAAAGGCAGAAGTGTATCTGAAGTTGTCCTGGATTTAAAACGAAGGACTCAACATGGTCGAGAGAGAAAGGAGTTTGTTTTCTGAGACAGTTGCTACTCAGGCATGAAGGTGAGTCAGTGCAATAGGCCAACCTCTCCTCTGGCTACACTTTCATTCAGTGCGGTGATGTGGGGCAAAGGCAGAATTTGGCATCTTTTAGGTTAAAGGCAGAGGAGGGAGATGATTGATGAACCAGCCTCACTCTTCAAATGAAAAGACACAGCCTCCAGGCTGTGGGGCTGAGGGTCTTCGGGCACCAACTCTGAGACTTCTAGAACCAGCTAAGAAAGAGTTGGGGAGGAGTGGGGGGCGGGGGTGCTGCTGAGAAAGCAGGAACTAAATACCAAGAGAACTTTGCAATCACGTTGGGAGCTTCATGATTTCTCCATGCCTATTACTCCTGTGACCACCCCATCCATGTTCCTGTCCAGGTTAGATGAGACGCCCATATGAAGGGAGAGAGCATGCATGTTTATTTTGAGGACCAGCAAAAGGAAGCTGCAAACTGCTAGGATTCTAGGTAACTTTTCCTTGGGGTTTGGGCTCTGGCATTTTAGAAGGAGAGAAAAGCAGACTGAGTTTCTGGAGATTGGGGAATTTGGGAAAGGAGAGTTTGGCAGAAGAACCAGCCTGAGAAGGAGAGCAGAGCCCAGCATTACTGGTTGAAGGCTGGATTGGCCCTTTTCCATCTGGCACTGCTAGACCCAATACAGGACACCCAGTTAAACTTGAATTTCAAATAAACCACACAAAAATTTTAGTGTAAGTATGCCCCATGCAATATTTGGGATGTACTTCCACGAAGAAATTATTTGTTGTTTATCTGAACTTCAGACCTAATTGGGCATCTTGTATTTTTATTTGCTAAATCTGGCAACCCTGCCTCCATTTTTTTTCTGGCCCTCCAGCCTCACTGCATGACAGTGTGATCAGGGGCAGTGTAAGCCCCATCCAGGAGAGGAAGGTGACCTAGAAAGCAGCCAGGTAGATTTGAAATGAACTCCCTACCAAAGGGCTGCAGGCCTAGGGGCAAAGGAGGTTTCATACTTCGGATATTGGAGTCAGACACTCATTGCCTCACTTCCTACCAGCTTTGTGATCCTCACCAAGTTACGTGATATCTCTGAGACTTGATTTTTCCATCTATACAATGGGGAAAATGAGACCTTTTACTGGTGTAATGCAAATACTAAGTGAGATGATGTAGTAACCTTCCTAGCACAGTGCCCATATGAATCGCCTGATATAATGGTAGGGGCTGTTCTTATTACTCTGATCAAGAGGTACATTTCTTTTTAAATCACACTCCTTGAGTAAACTCTGTTAAGAAAACCCAGCCCAGATACCTTCCACTGGACATTCTGAGACTGTTCTTATTCTGTTGAAGTTCCTAGAGATTTGTTAGGAGGTGTAGGGAGGATGGGGTAAGCACATACTATTCTTCTCTAAAAGCACTGTAGCTCAGGATCTGCCTGTCCACCACCTGGCTGTTGCTTGAAAACAGAGACAAGCAAGCACCCTACTCCTCACTCCAGGTAGACAAGGGAGAGACTCAAACTATCACTGTGTCATAGTCATAACACCTCAAGCAAATCAGTGCAGACACACTCATGGCTGAATCTGACACTGGGCGGGGAGGAGAGGGAGCCTGCTTCCTCCCAACATTCCTCTAATAAACTCAGATTCCCCAAAATTAAATGCATTGCCAAGGAATTTCAAGGCACACAAAGGTAAAGCTTGGCATTTGCAAAGATGAAATTACTTTTAACTTGTTTTATTAAAAAAAAAATTTTTTTGCTTGAATCTGTTCATCTTTGTCTGAACCACTATGTTACAAAAAATACAAAAATTATCAGAGTTTCAGCTACATTTCTTTGGCTCAGATTTTAGTTGGTAAAAAAGAGATATGTTTGGAGATGGAGGGCAGTGAACTGCAGGCGGGGTGATGGGAGCCATCTAAGGTCCTTAGACTCTAGTCCTGCGCTCCTTCTGCAGTGAATGAAGGAAATCTAGCTGTTGCAACCTTTTCTTCCTTTCCCATATGTAAGGAGGGAATGGCCAGAGTGATCATCAAAAGTGCAGAAACAACAGAATTTGAATAACACTGATACTTTATTTCTCTCTGGAAAGTTCACAGAGTAGTGATGTTGTAAAAGAGGCCCCACAAGGCCTTTTCTTGACTTTGCTGCATGAGACCTTGAGCAAAACCCAACCTCTCAAAGCTTCTCATCTGTCATCTTTAAAGTAAGATCAAAATAATCTCCATTCTATCCACTACAGTGGTTACGGTGACGATCAAATGAGATGATGCATGTGAAACGTGGACGTGCCCTAGAACTCCCTCTTCAACCGTCTTTTTCTTGTTCTGTAGTCCCTGCACATCAGCTGCCGTCAGCACAATGATAGACTGCTGAATGACTGACTGATTGACTGTACTTCTCACTACCTAATAGACCTTTATTCTTGGATTTTCTGAAGTTATCTTACGGCCCATAAATCAAAAACTGAGCTCATGACATTACCTACACCCCTACCCAGACCTGCTTCCCATGTCTGTGCTGCATACACGGTTCAGTCTGACTGATGCGTCTGGAATAGACCTAGTGCTCACTGTGCTTCTGGGTGCCTTTCCCACACCAGACCTCTCTAGTCTCCCCAGGGGGAACCTGGACAGTCATTACCTTAAAAATACCGAGAATCCTGTGAAAGTGATACTTGGACTTAGAAGATGCAGCTGAAATTCTGCCTCTTGTTTCATGAAAGAAAACAGGTTCTGAATTTCAGGATCCCCAATTAAAAATGGACAGGCTGAATAAAACCACATGGGTGCTCCCACCCTAATGTCTCACATTCCATGTGGCAAGGGACAAAAGAGCTGTTGCTAAACGTAGAAATCTCTTAGGCGCTTGAGTTCTGACTGTCCAACTGGGGTGAGCAGAGCCAGCCAGGAAGTCATGCTCCTTGAGGAAGAGAATGTAAAATGTTTGAAGCAGGGACTCTGTCTGTTGGATTCCCCTTACCTGAAGCAATGTAAGAACACAGTAGGCAGCAGAAAAACATTTTTTGAAAGAATAAAGGAGAGTAATGTTTTCAAAGAGGATCACTGGGTCCATGAGAAACATTGCAGATTTGGCTTTCCTGAATGTTGCCTTCCATCCTACGATTCATAACAGAGTTGGTGGTACTCTCATGGGCTGCGTAAGTGTTTTACGCATTTTGAAAATTACTCTCAAACTCCTACACAAACTCTGAATTCTATTGTTGAACAGTTTTCAAGGTTAAAATTTGCCCACTGTTAAGTCATATAGTTTTCATTCCTCGATGTTTACATTCTATGTTTTATGTAGAGTTAGTTCAAAGATAATCATAACAGGTTATTCTTTGCCTCCCCAGAAGATAATCAAGAGCCAGCAGACAGTGAATCTTGGCATGTGTATGGAGAGTTAGGAGAGAAATAGTTTTCCTAATGTTGTAAATGTTAAATCGTAGAGCAAGTTGCTGTATCTGAAGCCCTTGACAAAACAGGAACTTTGTTATCATTGGTACAGGCTAACTGGTTATGAATTGTGCCTGAAGAAAAGACGCAGGGATGGAGCAGGGAACGCAAACACATGGCAAACATGATGCTACTTCTACTTGCACACCCATAACAGTCATTGCTAATTGATTGCAGCATTCTTCCTGTGAAGTTCAGACAGTGCTTTTATTAACACAGTGCTTCTGGTAGCCATAACCAATTGATCACAGAGTGGTATTGAGATTTATCCTTTTAACACCTACTTCCTGAGTTGTAGCTATATGCCTGGTACTGGAGATTTGCAGTGAATAAAACAGACAAAAATGCCTATCCTCTTAAAGCCTAACATTATAGCAGGGGGTAGGAGGGGAGTCAGTAGTTAAGTAAAATATGTAGTATATTAGATAGTAATAAGTACAGTGGAGAATATATAGCAGGAAAGGGGGATGGAGAACCTTGGGAAGAGAAAGTTTACGTTGTTAAACAGGGTAGCCAGAGGTGTTTTTGTTATCTTTTTCTGAAGCACAATTTATCCCAGAATTTAGTGGCTTAAAACAACAAGCATTTGCTATTTCACAATTTTTGTGAGTCATGAATTCATGAGCAGCTTAGCTGGGTGGTTCTGGGTTGGAGTCTTTAATGAGGTTGCAATCAAGATGTCAGCAGTGGTGCAGTCATCTGAATGCTTGAATGGACTGGAGAATCCACTTCCAAAGTGTCTACCTCTCATGGCTATTGGCAAGAGGCATCAGTCATTTGCTGACTTTGGTCAGAGACCTTAGTTCCTCAGTGTATCGGCCTCTCCGTAGAGCTGTTCATGCCTCCTCTCGACAGGGCAGCTGGCTTCCCCCAGAGCGAGTGATCTCAGAGGGCAAGATTTAAGCCACAGTGTCTTTTGTAACCGAGCCTTGGAAGTCACATTCTGTCGCTTCTGCTGTAACCTACTGGTGACATGACCTGGTTCTGGTCATTGTGGGAGGGGACTGTGCCACAGCATGATGCCAGGAGGCAGCTATCATTGGCACCATCGAGGAACCTGGATATCACACCGGGAAAGACTGAAAAGGGAAATTTGAAGGAGATGAGAGATTAAATCTGAAAATAATGGGGCGGGGGGTGCAGGTAGTGGCAGAAACCTCCAGGCAGTGAGAATCACAAAGATAAAGACCCTAATGCAGGGAACTGCTTTGTGTAATTAAAACCTAGCAAGCAGGCCAGGATGCCTGGAGTGGAAGTGGGAGGGTGGTGGGAGACGAGGTCAGAACCACAACAAGGAGCCAGATCACAGGAGACCTTGTGGCTGTTAGAAGGACTTTGGTTTCACCCAGTGTTCTAGTTACCTTTGCTACGTAACAAACTGCCCAAAAAATTAGTGTCATAAAACAGTCATTTTATGATGCATGTGTAGGTCAGGAACTTGGACAGGGCATGGTGAGGGTGGCTTGTATGTGTTCCATGATGTTTCCACAGTGTTTATGGCTGTTGGAATCTGGGAAAACTCAAAGGCTGATCTGGCCTTGACAGTCACTTCTATCACTTTTGAAACAGTCGTAATCCTGTCCAGATTCCAGGGGGAGAAAACAAACCTCATTTCTCTTAAGTCAGATTATAAGAAGAGCACGTGGGATAGGAAATATGATTGCAGCCATCTTTGGGAAATATAACCTGCCACACTCTGTGCGAGGAGAAACCATTGTATTATTTGGAGCAGAGGAGTAACATGGTCTGACTCATACTTAAACAAGATCTTTCTGGTTGCTATACTGGGAACAGACTGAAAAGGATATGAAGGTAGAGGCAAGAAGACTAATTAAGAAGCTACTATAATAATCCAGGCAGGAGATGGGGAGGGTTTGGATGAGGGGGTGGCAGCGGATGTGGTGATAAGTGAGATGGAGAAGATGGCAGGTGGAGTAAGTTTCATTGGGGTTCTTGTCGAGCTTCATGTAGGAGCTCTCACTCCTGCATGTTTGGATGACAGTTAATAGTAGAACCTGGAGTTCAAGGGAGAAAAATTGGTTGGTGATACAGATATTGAAAACTAAAATTGAATGAGATCATCAAGAAGAGTGCAGATAGACAAGAGAGGAATTCCAAGAACTGAGCCCAGAGACACACCAACGTTGGGATGTCTCAAGGGGCGCTGGCCTTGGGGACTGAAGAGGAATGGTCAGTGAGGTAAGGAAAGGTGGCACCCTGGCCACCGATGAAGAGAGGTGTTGAAGGACTGGGGAGTGATCGACTTGTTAGCTATTGACTCATCAAGGAAGGTGAGAGCTGAGAATTCCCAGTGGGTTTATCAACATGAGGATCATTACTTACTTTAAGGGAATAATTGTAGTGGAGAAGTGGGGTGACTGCCTGATTGAAGGGGATTCGAGAAGGAAAGGAAGGAGAGGAATTGGACGTAGAAACCGTTGTCATGTTGTTTGAGGGATCTGAGGAATTTTGCGCTGTAAAGGGAAGGACAGACGTAGCTAGAGAGGGAAGTGGTGTCAGGAGAAATAGCTATTTGCCGTCCGGAATGTCATTCCTATTGGAGTTGGGGTAGAGAAAGTGGTTAGAGGCACAGGCTCTGGAATCACATTTCCTCCTTTTGGATCCTGGCTCCACATCTTGCTACTTGTGTGAACTTGGGCAAGTCACTTAGCCTTTCTGTGCCTCGGTTTCTTCATCTGCCACATGGAGATGATAACAGGACCTCCCCTTAAGGTTGTAAAAAGTAGGTTGCTTCAAGTAGAGTGTTTGAAACAGTCATTGGCATATGGTGGACCCTCCGATAAGTGGAAGCTTTGTCAATAATGAAGATGGGGATGATGTGATGGACCAGCCACGTTCCCACACCTCTCAGTGGCACCTGGAGCACTGGAGGAGAGAATTGTAAAGCACCACTGATACGGAAGGTGGCTGACACAGTCATTGTCCCCCATGTTGGATGTGACTGACCTAGAAATGAGCTGGAAACTTAGCCGATGAGCAAGAGAGACAGAGATGAGGCTGGGTGGCAGGGACTGGCAACTCTGCTGGTTGATCCACTTAATGCTGAAGATACACACTTTTTTTTTTTTTTTGAATCAGGCACTGCTCAAGGGACGATAATTCCATGGCAGAACATTTTGTTTATCTCTCCTCATTTCCTAAGGATCCTCCCTGGAACACGGGATTTGAGTCTCTTCTCTTTGGTCTGAGCTTGCATAGTAGGTGCTCGCTGTAAGATTCTAAAACAACTCTGGTTTGTTTCCTTTTTTAATTCAGTTACAATTTTATCTGATGGCCTTTAGCAAGTGTGGATTCCTCAAGTGAAAGGGCATTGAGGCAGAGAAGAGTCAACAGTTTCCATCAAAAAGTCTTAACTGCCTGAGAGATTTTTTTAAATTATCATTGGATTCCTACTGAATTCATCTTAGAAAACTTTGCAAGTGTTGCAATAATTTTTTAAAAATCTCTCTCCCACTTCAGTTCTTTAACCTGGCTTCCTCACTTCAGTGATTACAAACTTAAAAATTAAAAAAAAAAAAAAGCCAAAACTTACATTCATTGATTTACTAATTAAAAAAAAAAAATCACCATGCAATTTGTCACCCAAACTGGGACCCTTCTGATGGAAACAGAACACTGTTAGTAATTATACAAGGCAATAGATGCAAACTGGGTTTTTCCTGGGTAATCAGAATATACCCATGGGGAATCAGAATAATTAGAACTTCACAGTTATACATAGCCAGTTTTCACAAGGAAGAGGGGCTCCCTATAGAAAGAAATTGTATATTGAACTTAACTAAGTGTTAGTTGATTTAAGACCTCAAGATCATTAAAAAACCATTTCAGAAATCATTTAAAAGACTTTTTGTTTATAGCCATGATTCTCCCCTTTCTGAGAACCCTGAACAAGTATTCAGACTTCAGGTGCTTTAGAGGAGTGGGCCAATGTTTAGAGGACTGGTCCCCAGGGCCCGTGTCCCTCTGAACATTAACAATATCCTCACTCTGGGCCTGAATTTGAAGCCACGCACAACCACATAGGTGCTGACTAACCTGAGGAGTTCATTACTAGGACCCACTGTTCTCCATCAATAAGAAGGATGCGGGTACTTCCTGTCTCAGGACTACCTTGATTTGTGTTTACCGTTTACTGATTTTTCTCTCCCTCTGACTTTCAGTCTCCTGGACCAACTGAGCAAAGCCTGGCTTATGATGTGAACCTTTGAAGGGATACACAACTTCTTACTGATCAAAAATGTCTTTCACCTGTTGTCATTATAAAGCCATTTAACTAGTAAAATAGCTCTGCTATGTACAGAGGCTGACAGGAGATGCCTACTCCATCATAATGCCACTAGCCACTTCTAAGCCTGGCCTAGGCTACCTTGGACCTATAGTTACAACATTTCCTTTTAGGCTAAAGCAGCAAAAGATGGTTTAAGAGTTCAGAAGGCAGAAACATCCACATGAAATAAGACAGAGTATTAATAATACTGGATTGACAAATTCCAAGACAATTAAGGTTGCCCACTGATTCCTGGACTTCACAGGACACTGTTAATAGCTCCTTTCCCATATCTCTGCTGTGACAGTTCCACATACTTGAGATGTTCTGGAAAGGAAAGGAAAGGAAAGGAAACAAATTCAGCTGGTGAGGCTTCGACATTTCAGCCATTGAAATTCTCCTCAAATCTTTGTATATTCCAGCCAGCCTGGCTCTAACCTGTCCAGAAAATCATCTAAAGCAGTGCTCTTCAAAGTGTTGTGGTACACCTACATCAGAATCTCCTGGGATACCTGTTTTTTTTTTTTTTTAAATTGCAATTTCCAGGATCCTACTGAATCAGAATCTTTGGCATTGGTGCACAGAAATACATATCAGACAAGTTCTTTAAATGATTTTTACACATTAATGTTGAATAACCACTAATCCCGAGCTGGAGCACTGGTCCTCAGACTTGGCTGCACATTACAGTCACCTGGAGAACTGCTGAAAATCCCAAAGTCAAATCAAACTGTCCTGGGGTGAAATCCACATTTTGAAAGTTTCCCAGATGATTCTAATGTGCAGCCAAGGTTGAGAACCACTGCAATAGATCCATCATTCTCAGAAGATGGCAAGGCTTCCCTGTCAAAGAGGGTCAGATCTAGGAATCTGACTGCAGTTGAGACTCATACTGTCTTGTACGACTGTGGGAACTTAGGGTTGTCTAGGCCAGCGTTACTAAAGCATGGTCTGCAGACCACTGTCAGCCCATGAGCTCTTTCATTACTGGCCCTCAAGGAGCTTGTAAATTCATGTGGAACAACTAGATTATTAAGGTGGTTTTTTTTTAATGGCAAGACTTTCCTTATGAGGTAAATAGTGCAGTGATATATATTCTGCTGCAATCTTCTTACCTTATCATGGACCAGTAACAAATAGTTTGTGGACAGACACTTAGAGCAGTGCTGGTCCAGGCCAGCTACCCAGGCACGAAGGTACCACTTCAAGGGTCCCCATGAAAATGCAGTCCTGTCACTGACTCCTGGAGCAGCTGAGGTCAACGTGGTAACTGAGCCCCACCAGGGAAAGCAGGCTGCATTCTCAGAATGCTGATGTACTATCCACAAGGACAGTGTGCTGGGCACAAAGAAAGGCTCAGCTGAGACCTTTCAGGAAATCCAAACACAAGGAACAGCCCTGATGAAAATGGCATGGCCCCAAACTTGTGAACCAGGTGTCTCCTAGCATATCACCCAGCATAGATCACGGAGAGTGGGCAAAATGCCTGACCAAGGGCCAGAGGGCCCCAGGGGTGGTTTCAGGGCCTCAGAGCACAAAGAGAAAGCCCCAGTCATGGCTCTCACAGCTGCAAGAGACAGAAAACCTAATCCTACTTAACACAGAAAGAGAATTTATTAGCTCACGTCAGGCTCTTCCCACTTGTGGATGATATGGCCACCAGCAGCATCAGGCTGACACTTTCCCAGCTTAGCAATGGCAACAGAATAACAGCCAGGCCTCGTGTAGTTCCAGCAAAAGTACAAGCACTGTCCCTTGCTGAGCCGGATTGTATCATGTCCCGGGTCTCTAAATCAATTATTGTGACTTCGATTGGACATGTCTAAGTCTTGTGTCTATCACTGGGTATGGGAGGTATGGTAAGTCCCACCTGAACCACATTGATCTGGGAGCGAATAAAATGTGGATCCATCAAAAAAAAATTGATGAGCTCCTAGCCATAGAAAGGGGAAATAGGTATTGGGCAGGCAAAGAAAACAGCTGCCCCCTACAACAGCTCAGAATCACCAGCTGTGTATACTCCAAGGAGGCCTGTACCTGCATTTCAACATGCCTCCACCCTGACAAGCCTCACAGGCTTGTAGAGACATGTGGAGGCACCCAGATCAATGACCAGTCCAAGGAGTTATGGCATATTTCTGTCTCCCATTTGCTTTGGGATATCACACAAAATAGACTTTTTTTAGGAATTTATTCTTCTTGTTGCTTCTCTAATGCTAAGCACAATAATCTAATTTATTTTCCTTTATTCACTTAATTATTCATTTATTCATGAATTTATTAGACAAACATTATACTGAGTGTTGATGATGCTGGAAGTTGGAGATACTCAGATAGGTAAGGCATACTGCCTTCTTTGAATACTTGCTGCCTTAGTATTTCCCCATGGAGGCAATTTCCTTTTCTTTCTGTGTTTCTCTCTCTTCCCAGTCGTGGAGTAGAAGCCCAGGGGAAAAACTGAAGCTTCATAATGGGGGTCTCTGTACTAAGAATGTGAAAAATTCTTTCACTAGGTTCTCTTCAGCCAAAAATGAGATGATCTGCCTCTGTGCTCTTAAAGACAATCCCTTCCCATAAGCTTTCCAGGGAAATCTAACCTGGGTCTGGATATGATGATTCCTTCTGAGGATTGCTCAGCCAAGCAAGACTTTATAACTGTCTCCCAAAATTGCACTGAAAAAGGTCCACATTTTTAGACAAAATGCGGCATTTAAAATTGTAGATCTGCGTAGGATCTGAGGACAAAGATTCTATCTACAACCCCCTCCAAGTGTCTGCACTTGACTTGAGATGCCACTTAAGGAGCAGAGAGTGGAGACTGTAATCTGGGTGTGGCCCCACCTCTTCTGCCATGGAGGGAGGCAGGAGCAGGGGAAGAAAGGTGAGGCCAGAAGGCTGCTGTAGAAGTTGGGGGAGGCATTGCTGGGACCCAAACCCTGCTCCTTATATGAATTTGGCTGCAGGTAGGGAACTGCAGTAGGGAATGGCACTAGAAAAGGAGTCCCTGGGAATTCTGGGGGAGTTAGTGCCTTTAGCCCCACAACGATCTGGCTGGAAATCATTTTGATCAAAGTCAGCGCCCCAAGCGTTTTTCACTGTCAGAGAGTCCCAGTTTAAGTCCTAAAATATCCTTAATGCCAGCCTCCAGCATGAACTTTCTCAGTGCCAGCCATGTGGCAAGTATCCATCTGCATCCACCCCAGCGTCTCGCACCAGGCTTGCCCTAAGTTAGGTGCCCAGGAGCTTCCCACATGGGATACATGAATGGATGCGTGAATTTAGTTTAGCACATGGAAATTCACAAAGCAAAGTGAGTGCTTCACAGCTTGCCTGCTCACTGTGGCTGTGTGTTTGAGGGATCTTCCTGTCACCTCTGCCTACCCTCCAAACTTCTCAAAAAGCAAGAATGTGATGGCAGAAGGCTAGAACACCCACCGCCTGGAGTGAGATACGTTAAAACTCACTACTACTCAAAGACAGTAGTGATTCAACCAGCACGTGGGCAAGACAAAAGATGAACACCCCAGTGTAGGGGACTTGGCACTACTATGGAGGAGCCCCTTCAGTTAGGTGGAGACCAGGTACAGGCAGGTGAGGAAGAAACATTCTCTGGATTCTAGAGAGGCTGGTTTTGTAAAGGGTGTATGTGTGTGTTGGGGAGGGGGGTGGAAGGTTGTGCAGATGTGAGGGAAAACCAGAAAGAGAATTACTATTAAAAAAAAATCTTTAAGTAGCAAAATCAGCAGCTGGACCAGATTAGCTGTTCCCTTCTCTTTCCTATTTTTGGACCTGGGAAGAAAATGTGCAAAATAATTCCTGTTTTGGAGAGAAGTGGAGAAGGAGGCTGGTTTGGGTTGGGGGAGCACAGGCAATGGGGCTGTGGACCAGGACAGAGAAGCAGAGGGAGCTGAGGGGCTGCACAGATTGGGGGGCTCTACTCCTTCTAGAGGGGGCGGGGGCACCAACACTGATCTTTCTTCCTCCCCAGGGAATGTAGGAGAACAGGTCTCTGCTCAGTAAGCACAGCCTGTGGGACAAATGCCAAATCTGGTTTTCACAAGGCAATGGCCAGAGAGACATCTCAGGGCCACAGCTGAGGTGGGGGGCCACAAGGCAGACTCACGGGCCTTTCTGCTGTCCCGGGTCTCCCTTCCCTGCCATTAAGGGCACAGTGTCTTCCTGCAGTGATCTTGACTCTGGTCAGAATCTGTTTCCTGAGAGAGGAACACAGTATTGGTGACTTGTAAGAAGGCGTGTGCTCTCCCTGCCAGGGGTACACCTCTAATGGTGACATTCCAGACATCTCTGATGGGGCAGATGGGGGAAGCATTTTGGAGGCGACAAAGCCTTAAAATTCTTCTGCATTTCTGGTGGGAGTGTAAATTGGTACAAACACTTTGGAAGCTGTTGACAGAATCAACTAAAACACACACACACACACACACTGCAACCCAGCAATTCTACTCCTGGTGAAAAGGAGTGGGTACGTATGTGCTCACCCAAAGACACCAAAAGATTCAGAGCAGCATTCTTTACAATAGTCGCAAGTTGGAAACCACCCAAAGGCCCATTAAACAAGTACACGTGTCGTAGACATCATTCTAGATTCACACTGAGAATGAATCATCTGCAATCACCAGCCACAGTATGGCTGAAGCTCACAAATGCTACGATGGGCAGGAGAAGCCAGGCACAAAAAGGATCCAAATTTCTGATTCCATTTCTATAAATTACAGAGCAGGTGAAGCCTGCAGATGCTGTTAGAAGTTGGGTTAAGGGTGGAAGGGTATTGACCAGAAGGGCTTTCTGGGGAACTGGTAGCCATCTCAGTGCTAGTGACACAGGTGTGTGGTGTATATAAAATCTCAGAGAGCTGTTTGCTTCTACGTACACTTTTCTGAATATTTGTTATATTTTAGTAAAAGTCAAGGCCTCCAGCCCCTCTGCTGTACTATGTGAATAGCTGGGCTGAAGGTGGGCTCCAGGTGGAAGGTTGTTTCCTACACTGAGCTCAAGCGGACTTGCCGGCATTGCACCCCCTTGGCCTGGTTCTGTGCTTGCCTGACCACAGGCTTGTGGACCCCCTCATACCTTCATGTCCTCCGACGTAATTGTTTCTGGACTAAGTATAGCCCCTCCCTCAATCCCTTTTGATGGGACAAAGTTTCTATTCTAGAACTGCTAGAGGTAGAGATGACTCCTCTCTTTGGATGAGACCTTAAATTGATCTGTAGGTGGGTCAAAGTTTTTGTTTGATTTTTTTCCCCTCATTTCTTACCAGAGACAGTGCTCCAGCTTCCAGCCCTTCACCAAAGGTGGGAAAACGCTGATGAACCAGATGTCACAGACCCCCAGCTCTCCCAGCTCCTTCGAACAAAGTAGGGACCCAGAGGGGCTGGTCCAGGACCCACAGCTAAGCTCCAAGGCTGGGCCTAGAAATCGATTCATAGGCAGGAGTGAGGGGGTATTCTGACCCTTTTCAGTCCCTTCTGTGGGCCTCCCTCTGTCTCACCTCACTGAATTAATTAAGGGGCTGGTGCCTTTCCACATTCTCATTCACCAAAGTAAGCATCAGTCCTGCACCAGGAGTGACTTTTGACAGGAATATTACGAGTATGGCATGGGGAAAGGCACACAGAGCCCAGTATGATGGCCCTAAGATGGGTTAAGCCCATGTGCTTCCCAGAAAAAGGAAAAATGGTTAATTCCCTAGTGAATGTCGGCAAGGTCCTCAGGCTGGAGCAGGGAATCCAACCGGTAGTTTCCTGTAATGATTTCCATGTTCACCACCTTGGTTGTCCTCTTGTGATAATCCGAATTGGAATGACTTGATTTCTTACATAATAAGAACTGATTTCTCATGGCTCCATTCTGTTTTAGGCTCAGCCACAAAGTCACTTAAGGCATACGTAAACTGACATTTCCTTTTTTTTTTTTGGAAGACAAAACAGCTTATTCATACAGAACTGTACCTAGCAGGAAGAATGAAAATACAGCTCTGACATGCCAACAATAGGACACTTTGCTAGCCAGATAAGATAAGGCCCCTGAGGAGAAACTGCACTTTGCTGACTCTTGACTGCTGTAGATTTTGTTACATAACCATCACCGACTGATCTCTAGACAGGACCAGCTAGGTAATTCGCAATGCCCAATGCAACATGAAAACGTGGACCCCCTTGTTCAAAAATTACGATTTCAAGATGGTGACAGCAAAGCATGAAAGCAAGCCTGGGGCCCTGTATGACTGCAGAGGTCGTGTTCAACCTGTGAAGGGGACCCTTGGTACAGAAAGGCTTGTGTAGGTGTTGCTTTAAAGTTTGGAACCAGTCAAGAATGTTGATATTTTACTCCAAAATTGAGAGCATGGTCAATGTTTAAGAAACCAACAAACAGCAAAAAAAAGTAAGAGAACTGAAAGTGAAGAGATAACAGTGTCATTATTTGCAGATATTATGAACTTCTTGGGAAAACGAATATAATCAAGAGGAGAGTAAAACTATTAGAGCTAATGAGATAGTTCAGCAGGTTGACCAGATATAAGATCAACATAAGACGACTATAAACAAGTTGAGGGAGGAAGATGGGGAGCATGGACTTGTAAGGGGATCTGATCTCTCGGAGCTATTACCTTCTTTGTAGTAGGAGCTGGAGTGGAGGGAGGGATCTAGCTCCTTTGCATCCCCTGCTGAGAAAGGGCTTCAGTGCGATCCTTGGAGAAGGGTTTTGTAAACTCTGGAATTTAGGCCACATTTACATGGTTCTGCACAGGGCTGAGGGATCCCCAGGTAGGAAGCTGTATGTCTTCAGGTGCAGGGCCAAGCCAGAGCAGAAGGCTGATGGGAGGAAACTGTCCTCCTTCTGATAGTAGGTCTGGTGCCACAGAAGGTACAGAATGTGGGGGAGGGGGGCGAGGGGGAAGGGTGACTGGGCTAGGAATGCTTTGCTTGGGGTCATTTAAATAGAGATTCAATTCAAGAGGACCACTATGAAGCAGAGAGGTATTTCATATAGAAAGTTCTATGTGGAACAGATGCTAATGTGGACAGGGAGGAAATTTCATTCTACTTCAAGTCTGGAGTTTTAAATGTTCTGTTCACAAGTAAGACTGTAGAGCCAGAAATCCAGGACTTAATCCCCAGCTCTGCCGCTTGTCTGCTCTGTGAATTTGTATAAATCCTTTAACCTCTACAAGCAAGGGTTTCCTGCTCTGTGGGTTTAATATTACTTTTAATATTATTCTCATAACATCTACCTACTAGGATTACGGTGACAAGTAATCTAATGATTACCTCCAGTAATCACGGCATGTGGGTGGTGTCTGTGTGTACTCTGTGTAATCATAAAGCATCTTTATTTTTGGTTCCCTTTACTTCTTTAAATGCATTCTATGGGATGAGTTCTTCTCTGTGCCTGGATCAAATTTAGGACAAGTCTCATGAGTTCTGTGGTCCCTCTCAGGTAATAAAAAGCAGTCTCAGCTCAATAATTCATATTTTCAGCCCAGTGAAAAGTTCAACTTTACACCTCCTCCACAGTTTTGGCTTCTGCACCTTCACAGCTTGGGCCTGGAGGGCCAGCTGCTACATCAGGCTAAGGTGCTGAGTTTGAGTTCTTGAGCACTGGTCCTGCCTCCTCAACCTTGTTAATCATGATTTCTGACCCCTCTAGGATTAAAGTTGGGGAAAGAGTGGAGAAAGGTGGCAGGAAAGTTCTTACTTGTCTGACACTATGGGACCTAGAAGTAGGGTTCTCTGGTCTCAGTGGTTCTCATATGGGGACAAGTTTGGGGTTTTTCAACCTATCTCCCCTGTTCCCCAAACTGGGAAAAGCATCTCAAGTTTCTCCATTAAGTATAACACGTGCTGTAAATTTTTGTAAAAACCTTTATCCAATTAAGGCAGCTCTTGCTCTCTAGGCTTTAAGCAATTTTTTAAAAAATCTTAAATAGATAATGCTTGTTTTGGTAGCTTGAGATAGCATGTGCTTTCTGTTACTTAGTCTGCTAACAAGGAAAATTACATTGAAAAATTTCTCATGTTAAGCCATTCTCACAGGTTTTAGATAAACTTCTTAATCATGATGGATTTTTTTTTTATCATTCAGTATCTGATTTGGTAAGCTAAAATTTTGTTTTGATTTTCACATTCTGTTCAGAAGTGGAATGGGTCTTTGATTTACTTCCCTCCTATTATTTTAAATCTGATTTAGTAATCAGTGCTATACTGAACTCATAAAATGAGTGGGGCAGATTTTTCTGTTTCAGCTTTCTGGTATAATCTATTTAAGAACAGAATTAACTGTTTCTTGAGAGTTTGATAGAATTCACCTGTAAAACCATCTAGGGCTGGGTTTCTGAGGAAGAAGAGAGAATTGTATTATTAGTCAGCTCATATTCCCAGTTTTTTCCCTTGTGCTTCTTTTAGCATTTTGTGTTTTCTTGGGTACCTCCATATTTTATTAAACTTTTAAATATATGAGCATGTTGCTTTTCATAATACCTTTAAAAATAGGTTTTATTGAGATATAATTTATATACCATAATATTCACCATTTAAAGTATATGACTCAGTGATTATTCTTCACAGAGTTGTTCCACCATCACCACTGTCTCATTTCAGAACAACTTTCATTGTCCCAAAAAGAAATCCCAAGACCATAAGCAGTTATTCCCCTTTGTCTTCCACCCACCCAGCCCCTGGCAACCACTCATCTATCTTCTGTGGATTTTCCTGTTCTAGACATTTCATATAAATGGAGTGGTCTCCAATATGTGGCCTTTTGTGTCTGGCTTCTTCTGTTTATAATGTTTACAAGGTTTATCATGTCATAGCATTTGTCACTCCTTCATTCCCTTATATGGTTGTGGAATGTTTCCTCATATGAATATACCTCATGTTCTTTAGCCATTCAGCATTTGATGGGCACTTCGTTTGTTTCCAGTTTTGGCTATTGTGACTAATACTGCTATGAATGTAATTGTTGGTAAACAGTTGCTGTCCTGAGCTCCCTGAGTATATCCCATGGCCTGGTCCATGTGGCCTGTTCCCTGAGATCCACCTGTCAACTCCCTATGATCACAGAATTAAAGGGCTAATGTCAGGCAGGGCAGGGGCTCTCAGGTCTCCACAATGGGGCTGTGGTTCATGTGTGCTCTGGTGGGAGGGGTCCAACCACAACGGTTGGTAAATACTTTAAGTATCAGCCTTGGGGCTTTCCATGTAAGATTTCATTTGAACAAAGGGTTCCACAGTGTCAAAAACTTAGCAAACCACCAATAATTCAATTATTTCATGTTTTATTTGAGGAAACTGAGATTCAGAAAGCTTAAATCATTTATGTAAAATCATATACCCAGTTTGTTCAAAATCACACATCTAACGAGTGACAAACTCAAGAATGGAGGGGATTTCTTCATCCTCATTCTGCCCACTCCACTAACAGACTGTGAGCGAAACCCACAGTTACTTTTTTCTAATTTATGCCAAAATTTGGGCACATTAGGTTCTGACGGGATTTGTTTCCCATAAGAACATAAAAAAGGACTAGAAATACCAATACAGTTGTATTAGTGCCAGAAGTGGGTAAAGTTTTTAAATGTAAACATCTCAGTTCCCCTATCACAGAACATGGGCCATCCTTACCCTAAAGAAAGCCTGACGGCTGCATTCTGAGCTGGACTGCCACATCCTGTGAGAGCCCAGAAAGTCCATCTGAAGTAAATGACTTCTGCAGCGTTTTTTAATGAGCTGGCCAGCCGTCTCCCTCCCCATCTGTGCACCGCGCTACCGCGTCTGCTGAGCCGGAGCACGGTCTGCGGTCTTGAACATAAGCTCCTCTTTGGGCTGCCGCATCTGCTGAAGATTTTGTTTTTATTGTGCTTTTTCATGTGGATGGCCCGGCGCCAGCCATACCCAAGGAAGTGTTTAGGAGCAGAAAGTAGGCAGGGATGCTCTGGGAAAACTGGAGGTGAAAGCCGAGAGCCCTGGCGGGACGCGGCCGCGGCAGAGCGTTTCCTCCGCTCTCTGCTGTTTGCCTTCCTCCCCCCCTTTCCATAGACTCTCTTTCCCGGGGTCTCTGCCTTCTCCCAGCTGCTGTATTGCCCTGAAAAACGTGCATTCATTCAACCCGAGTGCCAAACTCCTCCCTCCCCCAGCAGGTGGGGCCTCCGGGCTCTACCAGGCACCTGGAGCCGCAGCCCCAGGGCGCCCGGCGGGAGGGCGGCTTCCTCTAGCATCACACCTCGCTTCCAAGTTTCCGTGACTGAAGGCGTTTGCAGGCGTGGGTAAAGCCTGAAATTGTGTTTGGAGCCGGTAACAAATCTGCAACAATTTCTTTCTGAGCACAGAGAGGCAAGCATGAAGGAACTAAGAATTTGGTTAAATAAAATGCAGATCTTCCATTCAAAGGAATATTATATAGCCAATAAGGATTTCATATTTGAAGAATTTTAATGATGTTGGAAAACACGTACAATATAATACCAGGGGAAAAAGTCAGAATTTTATGCATATTATGAGCTCCAATGTGTAAAAAGAATATGTGTATGTGTCTAATGAATAATATGTGTGTTATATATGTCAGTCATTACATAGGTAATATATATGACATATGAGTGTTTTACATATAATAAGTGGTGTATATGTCATATATATGTGCAAATATATAAAATCATATACATACACACACACACACACGTTTGGGGAAAAATTAGAAGAAAAATACCAGAATGTTAACACTGAAGTTTTTACTGAGTTATAAGATTATGGCTAATTTTTTTTCCTTATGCCTTTAGACATTTCCAATTATTCTGTAATGAACATTAATTTCTTTAAGTAGAAAGTTGCTTTAAAATAATGAAATTAGAACCAACAGAATATCAGAGCTAAAGTCACCGTGGAAATCATGAATCTCATCTCCTCGTTTTCCAGAAAGTGAAAGCAGGAACCAAGCTAAAGGGCTTGACCAGAGTTCGTTTTGCGACTTAATCTGTGCCCTGGCTCTTGGGTCAGTATTCATCCACCAAGTTGATGCTTGAATGTTATTTTCTTATAACGTTCTTAACGATTTTTTAAATCTTGGGTTTCCATAGAGCCTCTTGCAAAGGGCTTTCACATAGTTGTTACATGTGCTGATTCATCACAGCACATCTGTGATACTCAGTGTCCTGGTTTGAATTGTGTCCCCATCCTCAAAATTCAGATGTTGAAGTCCAGGCCCCCAGTACCTTGGAATGTGGCGTGATTCGAACACAGGGCCCTTACAGAGGTAGTTGAGTTAAAGTGAAATCATTAGGGTGGGGCCCTAATCCAATATGACAGGTGTCTTTATAAAAAGGGGCAATGTGGACACAGAGACACACACAGAGGGAAGACTGTGTGAAGAGTCACAGAGAGAAGATGGCCATCTCCAGGCCAAGGAGAGGGGACTGGAACAGGTCGTTCCTCACAGCCCTCAGAGGGAAAAACAACAACCCTGCCAACACACTGATTTTGGATTCTGGCCTCCAGAACCACGACAGTAAATTTCTAAGTGACACCCGATTTGAGGTACTTTATTACAGCAGCCCTTGCAAACTAGTACATTGAGTAAGACCCACTTCAGTCTCCTTATTTTTATTGTGAGGAACTTTAACGCTCACAGATGTTACGTAACGCAAAGCCACAAAGTGAGTTTGCAGCAGAGCTGGGACCAGACCCAGATTCCAACCTCCTCATCTGGGGCTTTTTCTGCCTCGCCAAGATGCCCTTTTCTGGCTTTTAATTTTTTAATTAAAATTTTTATTTTGAAATCATTATAATTCACATATAGTTGTAAGGAATAGTACAGACATAATCCCATCTACCCCTTACCTCATTTCCCCCAATGGTAATGTCTTACAAAACTATAGTACAATATCTCAACCAGGGTATCAAATTGATACCATCAAGATACAGAGCATTTCCATCAGTACAAGCATCCTTCATGTGACACTTTCATAGCCATAGTCACTTCTCTCCCACTCCCACCTTCTTCCCTCCTGGCAACCACTAATCTGTTCTCCATTTTTATAATTTGGTTATTTTAAGTATGTTATATAAACAGAATCATGCAGTATGTAACCTTTGGGGATTGGCTTCACTCATCATATCTTTGGAGATTCATCCAAGTCATTGTGTGTATCAGTAGTGCATTCCTTTTTATTGCCAAGTAGTATTCGTGGTGTGGATGTACCAGTTTGTTTAACCATTCACCCACTCCACTGTGTTGTTTCCACTTCCAGGCAATGAGCAATAAAATTGTTAAGAACGTTCATGTGCATGTTTTTGTGTGAATGCATGTTTTGATTTCTCTGGGATAAATGCCTAACAGTGCAATAGTCAGATTGTATGGTGGTTGCATGTTTCTTTCTTTTTTTTTTTTTTTTCAAAGAAACTGCCGAACTCTTTTACAGAGTGGGTATACCAGTCTACATTTCTACCATTAATGTATGAGTGATCCAGTTTCTCCAAATCCTCCCCGGCATTTTGGTGCTGTCCCTGTGTTTCGTTTTTGCCATTATGATAGACTTGTAGCAATATCTGATTATCTCAGTGTGCATTTCCCAAATGGTCAGTGATGCTGAACATTTTCTATGTGCTTATTTGCCATCTGTATATCCTCTGTGAAATGCCTTGTCGTGTCTTTTGCCTGTTTTCTAACTGGATTATTTGGTTTTTACTGCTGAGTTTTGAAAGTTTCTTAAATAGTCTAGATACTGTTCTTTTATCAGATACTTGGTTTGCAAATATTTATCTCAATCTGTAGGCTGCCTGCTCATCTTCTTAACAGGATCCTTCAGAGAGCAAAAGTTTTTAATTTTGAAGTTCAGTTTATCAGTTTTTCCTTCTATTGCTTGTGCTTTTGGTGTCAAGTCTAAGAATTTCTTGTCTAGCCCTAGATCCCAAAGATTCTCCCCTGTGTTCTTTTTTTAGAGTTTTACATTTTATATTTAAGCCCAAGTTCATGATCCACTTTGAGTTAATATTTGTGTAAGTTACGACATTTAGGTTGAGGGTTTTTTTCTCTTCATGGATGACCAAATGCTCTAACATCTTTTGTTGAAAAGACTCTCCTTATTCCACTGAATTGCTTTTGCACTTTTAGTTGTCACATTTGTTTGTTCTCTTCGTGGGCCTTCTCTTCTGTTTTGTTGATCTTTGTGACTATCCGTCTACCAAATGCAACATTTTGATTATTATAACTAATAAATCTTAAAATTGGGTAGGCTGGTTCTTTCTGCTTTATTTTTCTTTTTCAGAATTGTTATATCAACTCTATATTCCTTGAAATTTCATATAAGTTTTAGAATACTGTCACCTATGTCTACAGAAAAGTCTTGCTGACATTTTGATAGGCATTGCATCAAGCCTGACCATTGATTTAGGAAGAATTGACATCTTTACTACATTTAGTCTTCCAATCTGGGAACATGGTGTTGTCTCTCCATTTATTTAGACATTCTTTGATGTCTTTCATTTTTCAATTTTCCAGTTAAATAATAAATAATAATGAAATAATAAAAAATTGTTAGTTAAGTCATGATTCAGGATCCCAAGGTGGAGGTCCCAGTGTACCCAGGTCTTTCTTACTACCCTGGGAGAAGAACAGAGAACAGGGGAGAGAGGAGTAGGTAGTTCCAGTCCTTGCAGAAAATACACCTTCTGCCCTGTGGGCATCCCAGGCTGTCACGCAGGATATGGGCTACATTTACATGTTGGAGACATCACCTCACAGCGGTGGAAGTACAGGTGGTTCTGCCAGCAGTTCCTGGTCTGGTTTTGGTTGTGAGAAATCTTATGCACATTTCTCTCAGCTTACTGACTTTGGTGCTCAGTGTAGCCAATTTCCTAACCACACCAGCTGCCTTTCTGCCTGCTGCCTCTGTGTGCCCTCTCCAACACTGCTGCGTCTTTAGGCACTGGGCATGTCACTACCTTCATGCCACACACCCTCCTCTTGCTTCTCAGATGCTGGTCTTGACAATGGCTCTATGAAGGGAAGGACAGAGGGAAGGGAAAGGAAGAAAAGAAAGGATGGAAAGGTCCTACCATGCTCTTAGACATCAGAGATCTATTAACAGAAAAAAGCAAACAACAAAATTACAAAGTCAGCTTACTGACTTTCTTAACAGCTCTCTCCATAACCTTCGAGGAATGATTTATTCAGAAGACGTACTTTCTCTCCCAATTCACACCCGTCTGTTCCAAAATGAAAGTGCTATCTCTGTGACAGCTAAGTGAGGACTGATGGTTGAATCTCTGATGTGATTTTTGAGGGAGGAGCTCTTCTCAGGTGGAGTTGGCAGCAGGCTGAGGCAGGATGTCCTCTCAGACACAGGAGCAGAAACATGGGGGCTGCAAAGTTTAGCCCTGAAAGAGACCCTGGAAATATCCAGCGCAGCCGTTCCCAACTTCCTGCCATTGGCAACACACAAGCAAGGATGACATTCACCTGCCTGACACGTGGGGTGTTCCCAAATGTTTTACAGGCTGCTGCAGAGAAAAGATACAGGCTATGAGTTAAATGCAAATCCCTGCTGCAGTGCCACCTTTTCTCTTCCAAAGATAGACACTTGCCAGAGTATCATGTAATGAAGCTGAGGCTAGTGCCCTTGACTAATCCTACATCATATACACAAGAAACTGAGTCCTAGGGAGCTTAAACGATTTGCCTAAGGCCTCACAGACAGAACTCAAGGTTTCTTCTTTCATACCTCTTTCCAACATTGGTCCAGAAAGCTCCAGATGAGAAATTCTAAAGATGCTAGCTGGATCCTAAATTCACAGCGCAGCTGGGCTTCCATATGTCTAGGCTGCTTCTGAAGCTGTCAGGGAGAGCACCTGCATGTCCCTCTGCCCTTTAGAGCTTTGTGGAGTCACTTTTAGTCTAGGATTCAAATTTTTGGTTTCATACAGATTTAATCAGAAACATCTCAGGAAAAGTTTGGATTCCAAATTAGATCTTAATATGTAAAGCAGTCATGAAAAAAAAATTGTAGAACATTCTCTGAAAATGTTCTTCCCTTCAGAATTTCCAGATTCCTCTTACATCTTCCTTGGAACATCCATCAAATCCCAAGCTTATACACGCCAAGCACTTCAAAGAGGATCTCATACATCATATTTGTGCACATAGTAATTGCCCATGAAGTTAGTGATTATTACAGGGGTAGTATGGTATGCTGGTTATAAATACAAATTCATTGGACAGTGTGATTTTATTCTCGTTGAATATAGTAATAAGAAATTAGGACTTACAGTTTACACATTGTGGCAGTTGGCTGGGGAGAGGCATAAGGGAAATTTCTGGGATGGTGGAAATGTTCTGTATCTTGATGTTGTTTTGCATTACACACATCTGTACGTAGGTCCTAAGACTCTGTGAGTGGTACATTTAAGATCTGCACATTTTACTAAACTTTGCCTCAAAAAATCACCATAAACAAATATTGAGACCTAGTTAATGATATGCATACTGAACTGTCTATGAGTAGATGGAACTAATGTATGGACCTTACTTTGGATGTATCAAAAAATAATTTGGATTAATAAATAGACAGAGGAATGAATGGATAAGTGACAAAAACAAATATAACAAAATGTCAATGGTGGGATCTAGGCGGTGGGGATTCACTGTGCAATTCTTTCAGCTTTTCTCTATGTTTTAAAGTCTTCATAATAATGTTGGGAAAAAATTAAGGCTTGCATTTTGTATGCCTTTATTGGGTTTTTTCTTTCATAATTAATTTTTATTGTATCTTACAAAAATATCAGAAGGGAAGAAATTAGAGAGTAAATTTTTTAAAATCTGGAAACTAATGAAAATGAAAAAAGAATGTTTAAAAACTTACAGCCTACTACAAAGCAGTTCAAAGAGGGAAGTTTATAGTGATTAACTCCTACATTAAGAAAAAAAGAAAGATTTCAAATAAACTGACTTTACATTTCAAGGAACTAGAAGAAAAAGAACCAGGCCCAAAGTTAGTAGAGGGAAGGAAATAAAGGCTACAGCAGAAATGAATGAAATGGAAACAATAAAGACAATAGAAAACAAGGCTAAGATACGGCTTTTTTAAAAGGTAAAATCGACAAAACAATCTTGAGAAGAAAACAAGGCTGGAGGCATCACACTTCCTGATTTCAAACTGTATCATAAAGCTATAGTAATCAAAACATTATTGGTACTGTCATAAAAATAGACACACAGATCAAAGGAATAAAATAGCCTAGAAATAAACCCACACATATGCAGTCAAGTAATTTTTGACAAAGGTGCCAAGAACTATACAATGGGGAAAGGATAGTCTCTTCAATAAATGGTGTTGGGAAAACTGGAAATCCATGTGCAAAAAATGAAATTAGACCCCCTATCTTATACCACTCACAAAAATCAACTCAAAATGGATTGAAGACATAACTATATGTCATAGAAGAAGACATAAGAAAAAAGCACCTTGACGTTGGTCATGGTGATGATTTTTTTGGATATGACACCAAAAGCCAAGGCAACAAAAGCAAAATAAGCATATGGGACTAAAACTAAAAAGCTTTTGCACAGCAAAGGAGACAATTAACAAAACGGAATGAGAGAAAATGTTTGCAAATCATATCTGATAAGGGGTTAATATCCAAAATACATAAGGAACTCATAAAACTCAGTAACAAAAAAAAATCCAATTAAAAAATGGACACACGACCTGAATAGACATTTTTCCAAAGAAGACATACAAGGAGACATACAAATGGCCACAGGTACAGGATAAGAAGCTCAGCATCACTAATCATTAGGGATTAAAATCATTAGGGGTAAATCAAAACCACAGTAAGACAGCACCTCATGCCCATTAGAATGGCTGTCATCAAGAAGACAAGAGATTCTACAATCTGTAAAGTAAATTTATGCCATGTTGTGAAAGTGCCACTTAATAAGGTGATATTTCTTATTACTGTGTGAAATTGTATAAGTATTTGAAAAAAAATGTGTGGATGTTCAAGTCTCAAGGATGTATCTCAAGGCTTCTTTTCCCTTCCTTTGTGCTTTTTAAATGTCGAGCTGGTTGTTTATTGAGAAAACATGTGTTGAACTCTTCCTATAAGCTGGATCTTATGACAGATGTTAGGAAAATAAAAATGAATAATACATAAAAGAAGACAAGAGATAAATGTCAGCAAGAATGTGAAGAAAAGAGAACCCTTGTGCACTGTTGGTGGGAATGTCAGTTGGTACAACCATTATGGAAAACAGTATGGAGGTTTCTTGAAAAGTAAAAATAGAACAACTCTGTGGCTCAGCAGTGCCACTTCTGAGAATATATCCAAAGGAAGGAAAAATCAGTGTATTGAAGAGATATCTACACTCCCATGTTCATTGCAGCATTATTCATAATAGGCAAGATATGGAAACAACCTAAGTGTCCATCAGGGGATGAATAGATAAAGAAAATGTACACACACACATACACAATGGAATATTCTTCAGCCATAAGAAAGAAGGAAATCTTGCCTTGTTGTGACAACATAGGATGAACCTGGGGGGCATTATGATAAGTGACATAAGTCAGGCATAGAAATACAAATACTGTAGGATATGACTTACATGTGGAATCTAAAATAAAATTTTAAAAGATCTCATAGAGAAAGAGAAAGTTCTCAAAGAAGTTAAGGATAAATCAGCATCTACATAGAACATAATTTCACAAGATTTATGGTGAAATCACCTTAAGAAATTATTTTACTTCCAGTAGGGTGTTTTCCTAAACTCTCCAAATAAATACCTTTATGCATTGCCCTATCGGTAAGCAGTTACACAAGCAAAAAAAAACTGCATTGGATGTAGAAAATATTTGTTCACTTAACTGTAGTGTATTTGCTTGTGCTATCTTGCTACATCCTTTTGAATTATTTCACCTACAATCAGTGCCTAGTATTTTAATAGTAATGAAAAAGTCTAAATAAGTAAGTAGAATGATATTTGTTTTCTTACCAAGGATATTTGTCTCCTTTTTACCAAAGTAGAATGTGGCTCTGTGCACATTAATAGAAGCCCTTGCATCACTGTCTTTCTTACAATAATTTTGATTTGCTTTTGGTTATTATAGTGCTCTAAAATGTCTGATGATTTAAAATATTCATGAAATAGCTAGAGATTTTTCCTTAAATGTAGCAAATTTATCTGAAGTCTAAATGCTTGGTATATATTGGACTATTTCTTTAAATTGTCAACTACAAAAATGATGCAGTTGGTAAGAAACATATACCTTTTCTTTCTAGATTCAGTAATTATATTTATATCCTCAAATAAATTTTCTGTTACTTAGTGTAAATAAATACAGTAATAAAGTAATAAATAAAGTAAAACAAAACAAAACAAAACAAAACCTCATAGAAAGAGCTCATGGTTATTGCCAGAGGCTGGAGGGTGGAAGAAAAGAGATGTTGGTCAAACAGTACAAAGTTTTAGTTATAAGGGGAATAATTTCTGAGAATCTAATGTACAGCATGGTGAGTATAGTTAATAATGCTGTAATGTTTACTTGCTAAGAGTAGATCTTAAGCATTCTTACCAAAAAAAAAAAGGTAACTATGTGAGGTTATGAATGTGTTAACTTGTAATTATTTCACAGTGCATACAAGTATCAAAGCATCACATGGTACACTTTATATACAATTTTATTTGTCAGTTATACCTCAATAACAAGAATAGCCAACCAATTATCAACCAGTTAGAATGTTTCCAGCCCCAGCAGAGGGGCTGGTTGTCCCCACCCAATAGCGGTAATAGCACTTAATGTTGACTGAGCACCCACCACCTGCCCATGACTTTGCTAAGGCCCTGACGTGAACAATCTCGTTCTCCTCTACAGGGCTGTGAGCTGGGCACTTGTGAGCCAGACTTTATATATAAACTCACTGAGGCTCCAGAAGGTGAAGTGACTTGCCCAATGTCACACAACTAGTAAACAGTGGCTGGCATCTGGGTCCACACCCGTGCTATTAAACGTGAGCCTGAAACCCTGGGTAATCATTAGTTAAATCCATTTCACCTGTAACCTGCCTTCACCTTCAAGGTCGTTTTCATTGTTGCTTCAAAAGACTTGCACGTCCTCCAAGGGCACATAGCCCTGTTGTTTTCCAGAAACTTGGAGTCAGCTGTGTCTAGTTTGAGCCGAGCCCGTTAAAACAGGATGGGACCACCATCCCTCCAACTAGGCATATGCAAATAAATGTCTGCTCAGGGACCTTTCGGCGTCAGTGGGCAGAGAACTCCACCCTCAGGTTGTGCTGCGTGCCACCACGCTTGACGTGCAAGGCTGGACCGTAGTTACACCCGCACAGAACAGTTACCGCAGCTTTCCCCAGCCACCTTTCCCCATGCCCCACACGCCTCACGCCACACTGCTGCTTCATCCTGTAAACACTCCCCAGCCCTTCGTCTGCTGAGGGGTGGTTGTGAGATGTGTCCTTCCCGTCTCCTTGCTTGGCTGTCTTGGGGGAAAAAAATTTTTTTTTTTTTTCTGCAAACCTCGGTGTTTCAGCAGCTCGATTGCTGAGCATCCGGCAAAGCTAACCTGGTTAGATAAAAGTCCTGTCTTGGAAGTCAGTTGAAATTTGTAGGATGTCATTTTGAGCATCTTTTCTAACAGAAGATGGGCACTTTCTCAGTGGGAGGGGAGGAAAAAGGCAGGAAAGACCTACGTCCTTACCATCTGAGAAAACTTTGAATGTTCTGACATCCCTTCATCAATTTCACAGCTTTCCTAATTTCCTCCTAAATGCTCACTCGGTCAGGCAGCAGTCCTCTCTTGCACTCTAGTTCTAGGGACGCGTAGGAGATTAGATGTGAAAACTGACAGTGCTCGAACTTCATGGCTTTCTTCTACTTGAACTAGTTGGGGGGCGGGGTGGGAAGTCATTCAGAATTAACTCAAAGGCTCTACTTTTCAAGACTGGCAGCTCCTAAGTAATTTTAGGGAAGGTTTTCAGCAAAAAACAAACTCTGTGTGGGCTCTGTCACAAAACTACATGCAAGGGCTTCACTGGTTCTAGTACTGGAAACTCAGAGGAAGCAGGCGTAAAAGCAAGGTAAATACATTAAATCTTTCTCACAGACACAAAACAACTTGCTTTCCAAATGCTAAGAGAAGTAATGTAATCTAGATGACACGGGTACCAAATTCCTGCTCTTGAAGTAAAGGGTGGATGGAGCATTTTGTCTGAGAAGTGACCACAAGGATCAAATTCCCTAGATAACTCCTCTTCATTCTCCTCTGCCTGAATGCTTTGCCTTTTGAAACGGAAAGTAGGAGTTGAGAAAAGGTCCCTTCGGCCCAGCCACCCATTGTGATGAAAGACATCCGTGGGGCCCTCTGGCTACCCCAGGCAAGGCTCACAGCCGCCAGAACCTGCGTTCAATTTCCCAGCACGTAAACTGCTTTCTCAGCGTGCTGGAGGTGGCCGGGCTCCAGCAGACGAACCCATGACTAGCTAAATACGCCAGAGTTTTGGGGGGAAAACCCAGAGGGCAGTCGATTTGCTTGTGAGTTACCTGTAACTGGTCCTTGGCTCAGGGTGCGCCTTCCAGATAGGTTAGTCCACTTGGGAGAGTGAGTCATGTATTAGAGGGGGTTTGGTGAAGAGGGGCGAGAGTGGTGAAGAGCGCCATCTCCGTGTTCTTCACTGGGTTGTCGAACTGTGGCGATAACCACCCTGGAATAGCAGTCACCTGACCCACGTGCCCCCTCTGCCTCCCACGCCTGTGTAAACTGCGTTACCTGACCTCAGCACTTCTTCCCAGTGAGCCCAGGCCTGGTCTCAGAAACCTTGTCAACACAGCACTCTAAGTAGCCAACAGAGTTGGTTTCCTGCGGTGACAAATGATGGGGCTGGCAGACTGCATGGGCCCAGGGCCACTGCCACATTGGTTCTGTGCTGTGCTACATGGAAGTGCTGTTTTGGGGTTTGGTTTTTTTTTTAAAGCTTTTTCCTCACTCAAGTTGCAAAGTAATTAAGAAATAAGACAAGAGAAGGTAAACAGTGATTTAAAAATGCTATCTTCCAATAAAGAAGCCTTTCCAGAAGGTGAGGCTTCTGATTTGTGGGGGGAAAAGCCCTACTCAGTCTCTTGATTAGACGGTTAACTCATTGAGTTACAGGCAGCATTGAAAAACCACAGGCGCTCTTACAAAATTCTGGCCCACTGGGCTTACAGCCTGCCAGTGGAACAGTTCAGAGTGCGCCCTCGTAGACGGCAGAACTGAGAAGGGGTTGGTCATTCCTCTCCTAGTTCACCCCTCCGATAAACCTCTCTCCTCTCTGAACAAGTAAGGGAGACCCCCAAGCACCAGGAGTATTTCTCCAGTGCAGTGGTCCTCGCACCCTAGAGCGTGCATCAGAATCAGCTGAAGGGTCTGTTAAAACAGATTGCTACCCCTGTGCTCATAACAGCTGTATCAGGAAAGGAGGTGGGGGTGTTAAAGCTGCATTTCTAGAAAGTTCCCAGATGCTGCTGCCTCTACTGGTCTGGGGACCACACTTTGAGAACCACTGCAGTAATGGAAGATCTTCTCTTTGAAATTTTCTTCCAATCCACCATCAACAGATCAGGATTCAATGTTCACAGAAGCATTGTTTACAATAGCCAAGACATGGAAACAGCCTAAATGTCCATCGACAGATGACTGGATAAAGAAGTTGTGGTATATTTGTACAATGGAATACTATTCAGCCATAAAAATGACAACATAATGCTATTTGCAGCAACATGGATGTCATTCTAAGTGAAGTAAGCCAGAAGAGAAAGAAAAATACCATATGATATCGCTCATATGTGGAATATGAAAAAAAAAAGACAAATGAACTTAAATATAAAACAAACAGACTCACAGACATAGAATACAAACTGTGGTTGCCGGCGGGGAGGTAGGTGGAAAGGGACAGACTAGGAGTTCAAGATTGGTAAATACTGACAGGTATATATAAAATAGATAAACAAGATTATACTATAGAGCACAGGAAATATATTCAAGATCTTGTGATAGCTCATGGGGAAAAAGATGAAAATGAGTATATGTATATTCATGTATGACTGAAAAATTGTCCTGTATGCCAGAAATTGACACAGCATTGTAAACCAACTGTAACTAAAAACAAAAAACAAAAAACAAACAAACAAAAAAACAGATCAGGGTTGGCTCATAAAACAGGGCATAATTACCAGACCTGGTTTACCAAAAATTAGTTTGCTCAACAGCAGATTAAACCAACTTTTTAAAAGTTCCTAAACTTTTCCAAGATCCTTTATAAAACTCGTGCACATAGTTCTTCAGGAGGAATGCACAGTATGCAGCAGTTTCCCAAAGTTACTTGACCATAGAATACCCCTTTACATTTCTTTTCTGAGAGGGGGAGCAGAGTACACCCAGGGACTTATGTTCCACTGACCACACTTAGGGAAGCACTGGGTTGGACCAGAATTTCTTTCAGCTGCATTTCAGACCTGAGTGGGTCCTGATAAACAAGATTAATTCTCATGCTTCCTCATTCCTTCATGCAATCAGCACAGATTCGTATGAGTTCCAAACAGATTAGCACCGGGATAAAGATGAATGATCTGGACTTGAGGGGCTTACACTGGGGATGGTGGGAGCCTGGTGGATTGATGTCGTGAGCATGGACCACCGTAGCAATTTCGCAAGCTCTCAGGACAGAAGGAAGAGCACGCGTTGCTGGGCGAGGAGGGGGTGAGGAAGGGCATGGGGATTCAGAGACTTCCTGTAGGCTGAGGGAACGTCATGCCCAGAACTTAATGGGAACAGAGAGCTTGTGAGGCTGGAGCACCGGTGCCGTGAGGGGGCAGTGAGCAAGGTGGCTGGAGAGGGTGTAAGGGGTCCACATGGTGATGGTCTGAACTGCTGTATGGCACCTCAGCATGTTTACCAGGTATCTTATAAGGTGGGTCACTCCTGTAGGGGGCTCCCTCCGTCCCATTTATGGTGGCTTTTAGATGGTTTAGTCCCAGAAAATCTCCATGACAGGTCAGCAGGCTCCAGATGGCTGTGTACTGAAGACACCCTCCCTCCTTCTCCTGCTTGTCCTGGGGACTGGCAGGCAGGGATGACTGTCATGGTTTTGCCCTGCTGCATAGAACTGGCAGGAAATGAAGATTCCTCCACTTCTTGTCGCTCTGGGGTGGCGCCCATGGTGATAGACCAGAACACAGGGCATACCCGCTCCTTTCCTAGCATGTCCTGCTTGGGCTGTGCCACGTGGCAGCACCTGTGTGTGGGAGGACAGCACTGCGGCTCATGCCTAGACACGAGCCAGATGCTGACATGAGCCTGCTCTTTGTCTCCTCACTGGCTAGCTGAGGACAAGGGGAAAAACAATGAGAAGAGGTTTATAGAACCTGTGGGTTCCCTTTACAGTCTTGACCTCAGAGTATCTGATGCATATGCTTTCACAGGGTTTTTTCTTCTTGTTTATTTTCCCAACTAGACTTGGGAATTCTCTTTTTCACAGCACATTTTGCTCATTTTTATTTTTCAAGCCAGATCTAGCAATTACATTTCACAGTACATCAGAGATATAAACAGCTCTACTGAACTTCAAGCAAACAGCCTCTCTTGGGTCCAAATAATGCAGCTCTCCTTGGAATTCTGTTAGTCCCAGTGGATGGGGAGGGGAGCCTTTCTGTGATTCCTGCATTGCTACTTGGGTAAAAATTTCACATCCCAAGACTTGAGTCTGGCATCAGTTTCGAAGCTAATGGAACACCCAACTTTTGTGAAATATTTGATAGGTTTTAGCTTTCTAGAATGAACTGACCAAATGGACTTCCTGAAAGCTTGAAATTGGCATCTTCTTTCTCTTTGTTACTGTCCAGTCAGCACTTTAGGAATAGAAAAAGGAGGGGGAGTACTGGGAGAGGCAGATGAAGGCTCTTGCTTTAAATAAACGACACAGCTTTATTACTTCCCATGGTTGTCTCCATAATAACCCTCAGAGACCAGAAGCTTTTAGGGATTCACGTTGTGTGTCATACATCATCCCCAAGGCCATTTTGATCTCACAGATGATTGCAGAAAAATGAGTGTATTGATCAATCTCTTTCCTATTTTCAAATCTGTGTAGATGAAAACAAGAAAGCGCGTCCTTCTAGTTAGGAATGGGTTTATGGTGATCTCTCTTCCACCCAAGCAAGGGTAACCGTACAAAGACGGGATCACATGGCTCGAGATGGTTATATGACTCCTCAATGGCTCTCAGAGGGTTTATGGTGGCCAGCTTCCCAGACTGGTGCGTATCTCAGCCCACATCTGGTGGTAGGAAGTTTATTGAGAGTCTGGATTTCGTATTTATAAAGCTTCCATTACCTTTTTTAACTAGGTGTTAACTTGATAAAGAACTTCACTGATAGTTAGGGTTGTCTTTTTCTCACTTTTATGAACTGCTAAAAATGTTTGCAAGAGTCAAAACGTGGAGGATTTTTTTTTTTTTCTTTCCTTCCGTCCTTGCTTTCCTCTTTAAATCATGGGGCCATATTTTTGGGCTGGTGTCTTTTGTATTTTGTTTCAATTGTAATTAAATATTTAACATTTTAAAATCTGCTAGCAGAAAGAGCAGAGTGCTAGCAGTGACAAAATGGACCAATTCTTCCTTGCTGTTCAAATTCAATCGAAGTTCCAGCTCTGTCTCAAACAATTTGTATCACCTAACCATACCACTTAACCTCTTTGAGATTATCCTCATTTTTCAACTAAGGAACCAATGTCTGCCGTACCTGTCTCACAAGATTGTTGTGGAGGTCCAATGAGATGATCTATGTGAATGCCTTTTGTAAAAAGCTGATTATATTGTGGTCTCAAAAACCCAGCCAAGCATTAGCTGTGTTGCTCCCTTTAGGTTCATTCATGGAAAAGGTAGGTCACATTCTAATTCTGTATGATTAATTCGTTCCCCTAACTAGTCAATGTCTCTTAACAAATTGCTTGTCTCTCCATTTTTTCATTCATGGGTTCAACCCTTGTCTGAAGGCTATGAAATAACAGTTACTCAGTTTGACCACTAGAGGGAGCAAAGCATTTTCCTTTTTCTCAAGTCAAGATAGTTAATTCTGTTGAGCCCAAAAGCAGTCTTACATTATGGTACCTACTGAAGCAATAAGTAAATATGTAGAATTACAAGTAAGCTGATGGTCCATGGTCTGTGTCTCTTTGGAAAGTAATAAGGAAACAAAAGTAAGAAAACAAAATGTATCTTTAACTAGTTAAAACTAAATTAGGAGAAAATTGTATGAGTATGTATACATATTTCATAACTCTGTGCACTGAGAACACCTAGCAGTAAAGACACCCCAGTATCAACAAGCACACCTGCATCCAGATCTTGGTTTCTAAATACCATTCTCTAATAAAAGAAAGCAAGACTTCTTGGAGAGATGGTTGATTCTGGGGCCAGGGTAGAAAAACACAAGATGAGCTTAGAACATCTTTCGGTAAGGGATGGACACACTTAAAAAAAATATTAAGATTGCCTATCTAAACACTGGAGTCACCTTGAAGGAACTCCTAATATCCCAAACTAGGACCACCTGATAAAATATATAATAATGCTAATAAAATCATGACTCCACTGACAAACAAGGGAGAAGAAATATCTCTTTGTACAGTAAAATTCCCATGAATAAATAAAGACGGGATAATGGAAGTACCACAGCATCACTGGGAGAACACCACAGTGATAGTTCTTACTGGCAAGAACCATCAATAATTGCTAAAATTAGTGGGTTCCAATTTGATAAGAAACAGGATATATGTGCACAGTCTCAAACTAACTCCCCATAAGACAATTATAAAGGGAACAGCTGTAGCTTTATAGTGGAGAAAGTTTTGAATACCATCTTTACCAAGTGATCAAAGTTAACCTCACCAGTTAAGACATAACCTTCTGAGTCTCCTGGAGTGATGCACTCAGAGGAACCCAACGTCACGTCTGTGCTTTTTTTGCCAAATATACCTAATCTCAGCCTAAATCCTGAGAAATCATAAGACTCATCCAGATTGAAGGACATGGTAAGAAATGACTACTGGCTAGTAGTCTTCAAAGTGACATGGAAGACTGAGGAACTGAGGAACTGGAGATTAAGGAGACATGAATTGCAGTGTCAGATCCTGGATTTAGGCCAGAATAGAAAGGACAATAATGGCAAAACTGGTGAAATTCAAATAAGGTCTGAGGATTGTGTAACAGTTTTGTGTTAAACAGTAACTACTATTAACTATGGTACTAACTGCCATGTTTTCATCATTGTGCTGTGGTTATAGAGAGCATCAGTTTTAGAGAAAGCTGAGTGAAAGGTATAAGTGAACTTATTTCAAAATAAAAAGCTTAAAAGCCCAATTGAAATTAAGAATTAGGAAATACTTAAATAGTACTTCCCATATTGGGCACTGCTCTAAGTGCGTTACATATATTATCTCATTTAACCCTTGTCATAACTATGTGGGAAAGGTGCTGTATTGTCTCTTACTTTTAGATGAGGAAATTGAGGCAAAAAAGGTTGTCACTTGCCCAAGGTCACATACTTCATAACTGGAGCCAGGATCTGGCCATAAGCGTCTGACTCTGGAGTGCCTGCTGTTAACAGAACATCAGGCTGCCCTTCATGGAAGCACCAGGTACTAAACGACTCAGCAAAGAAGCACCTGCTGGGCATTTATGAAATGAGACCCAATATGCCAAATCCACTGTCCAAAAAGATGTATAGGGCACGTTCTCCTCTGCAAGGAGCTTCTAATCTGGAAATGATGCAGGGGCATGATCGTCAATAGCAACAACCACTTACTGAACACCTATTATGCACTTTGTGTGTACAATATTCCTTTTTCATGGTAAAAATAAAATTGTCTCAGAGATTTAATGACTTGTCAAAGCCATGCAGCTAGACCGAGCCACGATTTAAATGCAGGTCTGTGTTCATTTACTCAACAAATATTTGGTGAGCCCTGCTGTGTGCTAGGTAGTGTGCTGGGTGGTGGAAATGCAGAGACCAAGGCAGACGAGGGACCTGTCCTCAGGGAGCCCCCACACCTGTTTTCTTTGCACAACTTTTAATAATGCAACTATCATCTATACAGCTCAAATCTGACCCTCAAAATCTTAGTACTTAGCCGCTCCCCATCCACACACACTACGTCACAGACCTGGCTTTCTAATATTAGGGTTATACACAGGGACCAGCAGACCCAGTTTATTTGATGGTATACACTTTGACAGCAGCCGTGCAGCACTTCAAAGTGAGGGCTCCTGCTTGCAGAGCCACAAACTGGAGCCGATTCTAGCTGAATCTAACCCCCTTACTCCTATTTCCAAAAACTGGCGTTCTCACCGAGTGCCTAGCTCACCTCTCCACTGCCTCCCTTGGACTATGTATGCATAAAAATTCAAGATGGCTTTCCTGAGCCTTGGGACTTAGTCTTGGCCAATCAGAAAGCAAGAAGAACAAAATCTGGCCGTCTGGAAAATCTATTTCTAACCATTCTTTCTCCCTTCTCCCCATCTGTGAAAAAAGAACTCAGTGTTCAGGAATTAATTTCTAAGCAACAAAACCACTAGTTAGCCTTTCCTGAGATTGTTTATTCTAACATCTCTGGGCATGAATGGATACAGCTCTTACTGATTTGTAATTTTCCCGACAACAGAAATCACACAATCTAGTAGGTGTTAGCAATGAAGCCTTGGGTATGGGAGTATCCAGTCAGAAGTGGGGAAGCCTGGTCCATGAATTACACATCCCTGTATCTCTCCCTTCTTCAACCTCTCTAGAGTCTATAAGGTCTGGATAGTGTAGTCAGCTCTGGGGATCCTGGGCTTTAGCAAGCCTTGTGTGAGGACCCATTCTTTGGTCCGGCCTCCAAAGGTACACTACACTGTGGCATTGATATTTCTCCTTTAAACTTCTTTTATTCCAAGTCCTAATAGCCAGGTGATTCTCCTGTGTCCAAGCCCTATACTTAAGAACCTGCTGGCTGCCTTGAGCCTCTACCCAGGACTTTGGGGACTAGATGTTTTATCTGTCTCTTCTTCCTCATTGACCCTTGGGTCCTTGCTGCCTGACACCACATTCTGTCTGTCCTTTGCCCTGCTGCCTACTGTTAGACATAGTTGATACAGGTGCTCCATCTGCCTGGCTCCCCAGTTTCTGGGGACCATGCAAGTCTGTTGTGATATTGGCCATCTCCAATCTGTCATCAATAGATACTTATGAATCTCAAGCTTAAATAACTGAGACTGATGATGGCGTTAAGAGCAGTAAATTCTGGAGAAAAGGGTCAGGATGTGTGTTTAAATAGGATGGAAGTGGTACAACTGTTAAATGCAAAACAGGGCGATCAGGAAGGGAGTTTTCAGCGTGAAGCTTTTATTGAGGCTGTGAGAATAAATGAATCCTCCAAGAGACTGAAGCTCAAACCAAGTAGTCAGTTGTTCCCTAGACAACACGGAACCATGGCCTGTAGGCACCAATCTAGGATGATGTTCAGCAGGTTTGCCCCTCAGCTGGTTTGCTGAGGACAGATGACTGGGTACCCATTGTGGTCAGGGAGCCATCGGTTCTGGCCAATCTACGCCCTTGCCACAGTGATAAGTAGTTGAGAGATCACCCCTAGTTTATCAAACAGATGAATAGTGATTGTATTATATCAAAGAGATAATGGCACTAGTACTGAAGCCATCTTTCCAAATCTGGTAAGATTAGTTGATTGACGTCATGGCCCACAAATACTCCAGAAGTAAGAGGGAGAAACAGAATGACCAATTATACAGAATTGCCTAAGTTAAAAATAGAATCACTGGCTGGGCCCTGAAATTCCAATAAGTGAGATGACCTTGGAATGTATTCTTAAATCGTGTAAATCTTGCACCATTGAATCCTTCATCTCATGTTATTTTGACGGGGATATCAGAAATGGGTACTTTTGAAGTATAATTAGAAATTTCCATTTGATAAACTGTTTAGAAATATGACTCTTCAATTAACCTAACATTTCTGAAGGCCAGGGTAGCTGTGAACATGTTGTAATTGGGCCAGGACATAACTTGAGTTTGGTCTCTGAAAATCTCTTTTTTCCCCTAGAGATCACATTTGCTAGGCAAGAACTTCTTAAAACTTAAAAAAAAAAAAAGGAAAAGAAAAGGAAAAAAACCCAACCTTTTTGTGATTTCCAAAAAGCTAGCTATAGGAAAGACTGTTGTTCCCTCCTCTTAAAAAAACAGTCTTACACTAGGTCCAAGTTTCCTGGCCTAATTTCTTTTTTAATTGGCAGTGGTTGTTGTGTTTTACCAAATGCCTTTTCATCGTGTACTGAGAGCTCAGTTTTTGCTGCTTTAAACTATTGATGGAATGGTACTTCGGGGTCATCCTTGCTACTTTTAGGTCGGTCTTACATTACCAGGAAAAAACCTACTTGGTTGTGATGTATTTCAATCTATTCAGTCGAATTTACTATAAATTTACTTACAAGTTTTGAAAATGGTTTGTATGTGACATTGTTTGTAGATCTATCTTGCTGGATATTTATTTTGATACAACAGCAGTGGCGCAGCGGGAGCTGAAAGTGTTGCCGAACACAAGTTCACGCGCCCAATGCACAGTGAGGCCAAACTAACCGAGAGGTCGGAGTTTGGAGCAGAGAAATGATGACTACAAGCCAAGCAGGAGAACAGGCAGCTCGTGCTCAAAAGACTGAACGCCCCAGTGGCTCTTGGAAGAGCTTTTAAAGGCAGTTTTGGGGTGAGGACTGCAGGGTGTGTGAATTTCTTGATTGGTGGTGAGGTGCTCCAAGAATCTTGGGTCCAGGCTGAAGTTACCACCCTCCACCTGGGAAGGGGATTAGGTTCCTGCAGAAGAACTCAGATGCTGTGTGTGTTACTTGAGGAGGAACTAGAACTCTTGCTTATCCCTGTAGTATTGCTTCTTGACTGCTTTCCCTTTATTTCTGTGTTCGCTCAATTCCCTGACTAGTAAAACCTGCCCTTTGGAACTAAGGAAAGGTCTATAGAAGGCTGAACGCTTTTTCTACAAATAAGAAATGAGCAGAAAGGCTCTTGAACCCAGGAGAATCCCCACAGGGTACTGCTCAGTGTCAGCGCTGTATTTGTGTGTGTGTGTGTGTGTGTGTGTGTGTGTGTGTACTCCTGATCGTGAGCCTTTAAAATTTCTTTTTCCACAGCCTGGCTCTTTCTTTCCTTTTCTTTTCTTAATTTTTTTTTTCCTTTTGAAAAAGTTACCTACTTACTGAAAGTGTTAAGGGTTTTCTCTTGAATCCTCGGAGTTGTGACGTCTCAGAATTTTTGTGCTCTGTCCCAGGTGACATTCTTGATCTTTCAAATTTTAGTCACGTCTGTATTAGGTTTTTCATTTACTTTGCGTAGTGTTTTTAAATTTCTGAGTAATTTTATGGTTCCTCTCTGTTTCATGGCTGTGATGCATTTACAAATATCCTGGAGATAATTGTTCTCTTCTTAAATTCTGTTCCCTTTGATCTGTCCTGTTGTCTTACTGCTATTCGAGGCTAACATCATTGCCTCCCTCTTCCAGAAACAGATTGCAATTCAAAAGCACTGAGCATTTCCTTAAGTTTGGGGAAACAGAAAGGAATTACGTTGTAGACTGAACAACAGTTTTCTAAAAAATGTCTTTCTTTTCCCCTCAGTGGATGCCTATCCTGCACTCCATACAAATGCAGAATACACAGACACACGCTTCTCCAGCCACCCCGGGCTCACCTCTCTGTCTTCATCCTCTTCTTTATAGGGTTCACACTAAGAACCACACCTTGTCTCCAAGTGGAGCACACACGAATGTTTCTTTTATATATAATTTATTATTTATTTATTTTTTATTTATTTTATTGAAATATAGTTCACATGGACATTCTCGTTCAAAGAACTTTTTTCTAGTCAGCCCAGCCAACCACTCTGAACAGTAGAGGGGTCGGGGGTGTTAGAGTGAAGACAGAGCATGGGGATTTTGTTACCAGCAGCTCTGTCTCCCTAATCGTATGGCCCCTGATACTAATCTGTGGAACTGTACTCTGGTGTTTGGCCAGCCTTGGAAAAAATCACCCTTATCTATACAGAAGCTTTCTCCTGTAAGTGTTCTAGGGTACTGACTACCCCACCCCCCTATTACCAATATTCCGCCTTCACTATTGTCTAGAAATGAAATATCTTGTGACACTCATTTGTTTTCCATACATTATTTTTTCTGTGATTTTTAGTTACTGAACTCAGATACAGCAGCTCACCACTTGAAAGCCAAAGAGAAGTCTTTGTTGGAAAAGGAAAACTGCTTTATTTAGGAGGCTGGCAACCTGGGGATTCATATCCAAAAACCAACTCCAAAGATTCTGCTCAACCATAGGGGAAGTTAATTAGAGGGGAAGGGGTCAGTCTTTATCTTCCACTATGTGTAGACTTTCTTCTGATTGGTTGGTGGCGAGCTAACGGGGTGGTGTTCCAGCAATCTGGTGCTCAGCCTGAAGTTACCATCTTCCACCTTGGTGGGGGCCTTAGTTCCTGCGGAAGAACCCAAAGATGCTGTTCCGTGTACCCTTGGAGGAGGAACCAGGACGCCGCTTTATTGCTGCACTGTTGTTTCTTGATTGCTCCTCCTTTGTTTCTGCGTTTCCTCACTTTTCTGACTGATTAGCAACTATTTGAATCTGCTCTTTGGAACTCAGGGAAGGCCTAGGAGACTGACACCTTTCTCTGAGAGCAAGGAACAGGGAATATGGAGGGGCTTTTGTGCCTGGGAGGGCCCCACAGAGTCCTTCTCAGTTACAATCCCCTCCTCTTTTCTTTGATACTCCTCAATCCTGAGGGGAACAGAGACAGGACAAGAAGAGAATAAAGTTTTAGATCAAGAGGTTAATCATAAATCCAGCAGGGAGACTTGCTTTCACCGAGAGGGTTCAGTTTTCTTGCACGTTCAGAACTGATGTCAAGACAAGGGATTACCCTTCACCCATCACTTCACCTTACTTGACTCATTTATGGTTCTACACCCAACTCCGGTGTGTGGAGGGTAGGTTTTCCCCCATTCACCAACAATTTTGACACCAATGGGCATCCCACATTTCAACTCAATTCTGACACAGTTTACCTGGAAATAACATCAGATTGCACAGTTTCAGTCCTACAATACTACACACCCCACCCCACCCAAACACACATGCTTCAGACATAGCAGTCACTATTCCAGATTATCACCTGTGCCGATGACCAACCGGCTACATATGGGAGTTCCCACAACTCTTTGTTCTTTGGACTTTGGAGGCCAGATGCAAGTCCAGGTTGTTATCTGTACTTCTGACCAGCTGACTATAAGTCAGGGGTTCCCAGGACCCCATCTTTGGGTTTGTTACTGAACTCCAGTCCAGCTGCTCACCCCTCAAAAGCCAATACTTGAGAGGCATGTGTTGGTAGAAAGGAAAGTTTGCTTCATTCTAAGACCTGCAACCAGGGGAAAGAGTGGTCTCATGTCCAGAGGCCAGCTCCCCTCTGCTGATCAGTGGGCAAGGGTTTTTAAAGGGGAGTTCCAGGGGTGTATAGACAGAAGGAGGGGTCTACATTCAGAACAACACACACAGCTCTGACAATGATCTTTTTTTTTAACTTTTTTTTATTGAGTTTTAGTCATTTTACAATGTTGTGTCAAATTCCAGTGTAGAGCACAATTTTTCAGTTACACATGAACATACATGTATTCATTGTCACATTTTTTTTTCACTGTGAGCTACCACAAGATCTTGTATATATTTCCCTGTGCTATACAGTATAATCTTGTTTATCTATTCTGCATATGCCTGTCAGTATCTACAAATTTTGAAATCCCAGTCTATACCTTCCCACCCCGCTCCCCCTTGGCAACCACAAGTTTGTATTCTATGTCTATGAGTCTGTTTCTGTTTTGTATTTATGTTCTCTCTCTTTTTTTTTTTAAGATTTCACATATGAGCAATCTCATACGGTGTTTTTCTTTCTCTTTCTGGCTTACTTCACTTAGAATGACATTCTCCAGGAACATCCATGTTGCTGCAAATGGCGTTATATTGTCATTTTTATGGCTGAATAGTATTCCATTGTATAAATATACCACAACTTCTTTATCCAGTCATCTGTTGATGGGCATTTAGGCTCTTTCCATGTCTTGGCTACTGTAAATAGTGCTGCTATGAACACTGGGGTGCAGGTGTCTTTTTGAAGTACAGTTCCTTCTGGATATATGCCCAGGAGTGGGATTCCTGGGTCATATGGTAAGTCTATTCCTAGTCTTTTGAGGAATCGCCATACTGTTTTCCACAGTGGCTGCACCAAACTGCATTCCCACCAGCAGTATGGGAGGGTTCCCTTTTCTCCACAGCCTCTCCAGCATTTGAGCTCTGACAGTGATCTTGAAGTTAGTCATGCCATGGTCTGATCAGCATCATCTTGATTGTTTTAAGTGCAGTTAATCTTCAGTTCTAGTGCTGGTTTGTTCTCATTTATTTGAGGCCAGTTCTCAGAGTTGTGGCAGCTTATGTCATGGCTACAGTCTGGTCATCATGTAGTTAACTTCTTCCACCCAGTGAGGGTTTCAGTATCTACAAGACAGCTCACAGAATATGGCTCAGAATATTATCTGTAGCCCTTGGGAGAAGCTAAAGGTCCTTGACTGTGTTTAATGACTAAATTATTATTATGTTTTGTTTGAATATTTCCCTTTGTTTCTATATTATTTCTTTGAAGCATGTTCTTTGCTCTGAAGTGTATTGTTTGAAGTTTTTCTACAGACAAGAGGCAGGCAGAGGAGATGAGGGGGGCAGTGGGATCTGTCCTGGGAAGGCCCCGTAAGGTCCTGCTGTTTCAGGTTCAATTAATTTGCTAGAGCAGCTCACAGAACTCACACATTTTACTGCCTAGATAACCAGTTCAGTATAAAAGGATTTAACTCAGTAACAGATGGAAGAGATGTATAGGGCAAGGTATGAGGAAAGGGCTCCACACTTCCATGCTCTCTTCCAGAGTAACACTCTCCCCACATCTCCACATGGTCACCAATCCAGGGCTAAACCCCTTGTAGATTTTTCTGGAGGCATCATTACATTGTCAGTGACTTAGTCAGTCATACCTATGGGCAACTCAGCTTAACTCCAGCCCTTTTCCTCTCCCTGGAGGTCAGGGTGTGGGACTGAAAGTTCTAACCTTTTAATTATGTGATTGGTTCCCCTGGCAACTGGCTCCCAACCTGAGGTGCAGCCCAAAAGTCTTCATTATAACTAAAGAGACCTTTATCACTCTCACCAGAGGAAATTGCAAGGGTTTTAGGAACTCCGTGCCAGAAACGGATGAAGATGAAATGTGTCTTACTGTAAGCCGCGGTATTTCACCACCCTTCCCTATCTCTCAAAGCTTGTGGCTTGGGCTACCGTGTTGTCATTTGCCAAAACCGTAATCATTGTACTTGGACCTTAACAACGAAAGACTAGGAAGTGGAAAAGGCTAGAGAGATGTTTGGCCTGAGAATACAAAAGGTGGACAACTAAATTCATTCTTGTGGCATTTTCTAAAATGAAGTCTATGCATAGTTTGACACATGCTTTATTGAAACCCAGTCATACTTGTGATCAGTTATTAAGGAAATGCAATTCTAGGCACACAGGACAGGTCATGGTAACTTCCATAGGACGAAATTGAGCTCCCTATATGACATGAGGAAGAATGCTGTCATAATTGGAATAGAACAAATGTGGGCTCCATGGCATTTGTGCACATGCAGAACTGGGCAACCATCATTCCAGAAACATGGCACAAGATGACAACTCAAATGAAACGAAAGACTCAGCACTCAAAGAAAACTCTACTCGGAAGGAAACAATGGAGTGATGATAGTTGTACAGATGTGAAGAAGTCCAGGCAAGATCCCTTGGTCTCTCCTTCCAGCTGGGGAAAGATTGACTATAGAAAGCCTTAATGCAGAAATTTGGTTTCTCTGCCCAAATGTGATATAAAATTACTGACTTTCCTAAAGAAAGCAACTTTTCTCCCCAGTGTTTCCAAACCAAACTTGCAAGGTTTTCAAAAAAAAAAAGTATCCATTTTTAATATCAAGTTACTTATCTTTAGTGTTTTGAGTTGCCTAACGGTAGTAAGTAGGAGGGATTGAATCATGACAGAGGGAGTAAGAATCAATAGCTACTAGGGTGGGAGGGGGTGAATAGCTCAAGTGGTAGAACACATGCTTAGCATGCACAAGGTCCTGGGTTCAATCCCCAGTACCTCCATTAAAATAAGTAGAAGACCTAATTACCTCCCCGCCAAAAATGCAAATGAGTGGAATTTTTTAAATCAACAGCTACTCAAATCCTTCTTCAGAAAGCATTCAGTGACTTTGGCATTCTAACAACCAGTGGCTTAAAATCCATCTTGGCTTCTATGATGGTAATTCATTCACAATTTATTGAGCACCTGCTGTGTCCTAGGCACTGTGCTGGCTTCGAGGGCTACAGTGATGATCAAGACAGGCCAGGGATCTGCCCTCAGCTTCTGTTCAGAAATTCAACCTTTTTTTTTTTTTAAATAGACTTTATTCTTTAAGAGCAGTTTCAGGTTCACAACAGAACTGAGCAAAAAATACAGAGTTTGCATATAGTCCTCCCCACCCACACACATATACTCCCCTACCCTCAATTCAGTCTTTTAATCATCAGCATTCATTGCTTTAGATTAGACACAGGCAAGAGAGACCCCTGGCTGGGCTGTTACTTTAGGTGGCCTGGCTCTGGCTCCACTCCAGCCTCACCCCTGCATGCAGGGTGAGGAGCCCACTACCCCCATCCAGGCTTCACTCCAGGTACTCAGCACCCCGGAACTCCCTGCTCAGATGATGAAATCCTCTGCTCAGAGTGGCCTCAGGACAGCTATATATGCTGGAGTTAGGGACAGAATTGGAAAGCGTGGGCTGGCATATCCACACATGGGACCCAAGGCCTTTTGTAGCAGGGGATAGAAAGTGAGGGCAACTGAGGCTCCTTCAGGGCCCGCCTCTCCCTGCACCACCTTGCTCCCCCAGAGAACCCCATGAGCTTGAGAACTGTAAATTCCAGCCTGGCCTTCTAGGTCATTATGGAGTTAGATTTGTCTATGTGGGAGGATGGAACATATTTTAGCAGTTTGGTTTGATTTATAACTTTTAAATATTTAGACACATGGTTTGTGAGTCTTTAAAGTGAGGCAGGTTAGACCTTCCAAGCAGGGGGAGGCAAGGCTGAGCGGTAACATCACCATGCTTCTCACCCCGGGGGTTCCCCATGCCCCGTCTAAGGGCACGTGGATTTGAGACAGGAGGGAAGGGGGCAGGGCACAGCCATTGAAAGAATGACACAGCAATAGCACCAAGATGGTGGGAGCTTCAACGCCCAGTGGACCCTGGGCTTCGATATCCGCTCACTGAAGTACAATAGCTGGTAAATGGCGCTCCCAAGGGCACCATGACAGTTCCCAGGCTGACCGTAAGAGGTCACAAAGTGGGTGATGGCCCGGTTCCTGGGACTCCCAGCCCCTTCCCAAAAGTAGTTGGAATAATCCTCCCACTTGTTAGCATGTGAAGTTACTGAGCCCATAATAACCTAACAGCCCCCACACCTCGTGGCCGTTCTCACTTTTCCGAGCCAATCCCATACTCTGAGTCCATCGCTCTCCCTTCTGAGTAAGATGGCCTGCATTCTGCTTATGGAATGTATATCTCCTGGGCCTTTCTCTGGCCTTCTGAGATGGTCTGCACTCTTTCTGTGGAGTGTACCTCTCTCTAAATCTACACCTGTCTGAATCTACTTTTACTCAACTATGGCTCGCTCTTGAATTCTTTCCTGTGAGACGCCAATGACCCTCACCTGGTGGGGCGTATCCTAGGGACTCCACCGAGACCGGGGACACAGCCATCCTCTAGCACGCCATACTTTTCCTGTATCAGATCAGTTGAACTTCAAAGAATTCTTGTTCTCCACTCAGTCTCCTCCCTGCCCTGGTCACCATTTGCAGAGCAGAGCAACAGCCTTCAACCACAGACTCCTGGTGTCCAGCAGAGACAGCAGGCTACAACGGTAGCCCATTTCCCTTGCAAGCTGGCTGAGTGTACCAGGTCAGGGTTCAGTGGCAGCCCCCCTGCCCTCCCCACCCATTGCTTAGCAGCTCGGTGAATCCCCCTGTGCCTTATGAGGCTGATCTCCTTCTCCACAAAGCACACCATTGCGCTTAGAGCTGTGGCCCCAGGAAGGGACAGTGCAGTGGTGGTAGACCTGAGACTACCACGAGGATAACTTTCTCCCAGTGGTATGAGCTTTGGCCCCACTTCTGAATAGGAATCTTGGCCATGTAACTAGCCATGTAATTTTGAGCAGGGTACCTTGCCGCCTCTGAGTCTGCTTTCCATCTGAAGTTGGGAAACAGGAGATTGAATGGGTAGGTGCTCAAATGTTAGACCTGCCTTAACTCACTGTCCCCCCACCTCTGTGTGTCCTCACGCTTAGTCTCCCTCCCTGTCTGGCTGCACCCAATGCAGTGGGTCCTCCGCCTGCCCTGCACCCACTCACACATGCCTCTGTGGATCAGGCCATAGTCAGTCCTGAGGGCTGGCAGTGTCAGAAGTCTCAGCTCACCCCATCAGCAAGCATCCTGGTCCTGTCTGCTCAGCAGCCTTCAATACCTGGGTGAAAACCCACTGGAAAAGAGAAGCGCTACAGTGTTGAGAGGCTGCTACACCTGGAACAACAAGCGCAAATGTAGGTGAAACAGAGCTTAGGCTCCGACCCAAAGGAAGAGGGTGCGGGCGTGAACGTGCTGCACAGCCCGGGGGGCAGGCCACAGGCTGCGGAGTCAAGGCTGGCTGGGCTTGGCCCTGCCGCTTTCTTGGTGTGTGCATTTGGGCAGCTCAGTGTCTCTGAGCACTAATTTCCTCCTCTGTAAAATGGAGCAAAGTCAACGATTTAAATGACCTCACAGAAGCCCTTAGCTCAGTTTCTGACAGCTAGTGAGTACTTGAAGCTGGCTGTTTTTATTATAGCAGTAGTAATGTTATTAATGAGAATTGATAGTAATATTGATAAACCTGCGCTCTCCATGTGGTAAGAGTAGAAACAAAATGCCACCTCATTATGGAGGCTTAATTGTGCCTACGGAGGGCAAGAGGGAGAAGCAGTTAAGAGAAATGTTAGATGGTGCCCCTTGATCTGGACCTGGAAGGCTGGGAACGACTTTGCCGGGCGGCAGGGAGGAAGGGAAGGGCACTGCAGACAGAGGAGGCCCGATGCTGTGATGATGGAAGTGATTTTTTTTTTTAAATTGAAGCAGAGAATGGTTTATTACAAGGTCCAAACAAGGAGAATTAACTGAAAAAGCCAGAGCTCCCCAGTGGATTTCAGGGAAGAATTTTTAAAGGCAAAAACTTTAGGGGAGGGCTGCAGGGTGTGTGACTTTCCATTGATTGAGATTCCTGGAACCTCACCCACCCAGTCACCAGCCTTCTGGTTCTGACCAGTTTGGGGTCCACATGCTTGTGCTCAGCGTGTAGTGACCATCCTCCACTTGGGTGGAGGCCTTAGTTTGGAAGTGATTTTTGTATCAGCTCAGTGTCCGCTGAGTGTGGTAGTTGAGGCCAGAGGGCAGAGGCAGATTTGGAAGGATCCAAGGGTTGGCAGTGCCGTGCTAAGAAGATCACAGGATAAATTACCCTGTAATAAGATACCAGCTAGTAGAGGCTAGCAATGATAGACTGAAGGCAAGGCCAAGGTTTCATAGGCTGAACACAAACACTGAGGCAGATGGTGGAAAGCACTTTGTCATAATCAATATTAATGTTGCCTAGTGGCCCACATGGGAATAACACGTAAGAAAACAAGCTCTTTACAGCTCAGTTAGGGCAACAGAGAAGCCAAGGAATTCAGCAGTTAATCCTGACTCAGAAGACCCACTCGTTCATTTAAACAAAACAAAACAAAACAAAAAACTCTCAATTCTTAACTTTAAAAAAATTTAAAGGCCTCAGCAATTATCAGGAGGGTCAGCATGTATAAGCACAAACATGTAATGTACAAGAATTTTTCAAAAAAAAAAAAAGATTGAAAGAATTTTCCCAAAAAAAGTCTTTGGTTGGGAGGGGAGGGGTTTGGATTTTTCATTTTCTATTTTGCAGCTGCAGCAGAATAAGTTAAAAAAAAAAAAAAAAAAGACACTGTGGCCAGCCAACTTCCTTTCCAAACATTTGGTCCTGAGTAGCTCCTGCAAAGAATAGTCAAGTGTAATAGACGTGTAGGAATGTAGTGATCCATTTGCTTTATTTCTCCGAAATTATTGCTGATGGCGGGTCTGGGGGAGGGGCTGCATGGGAGAAACTGGCTGCTCTATTTTGCTGGGTCTCGTTTGGTCTCGGAATTTGTTTCCAGGACACTCTACCTTTTCTTTGCTGAGAAGTTCATCCAGGTCCTTCCTCCCGCCCTGAAGTTTTGATGGTTAGAGGAAATACTCGAAGCATATTTCTGCTCTTTCGTAACAACAATAATATATCACGGGCAGCAGGCCAGGAGATCTTCACCTAGAACGAAAACACAGATTAGCCAGAGGTGGTCCTGGAATCACCATTATTTTCAATCAGTATTATGTCAGTGATTCAGAAATTAACCAGTCATGTGCTGATGCTTTGTAAAGGACAAATAAAAAAAAGTAATAAAGTAAGAGTTATATGAATTGATACAGAAGGATGTCCAAGATACACGTGAAAAAAAAGTGCTGAAAAATATGTGTAGTGTGACCCTGACTTTATGATTCACAAGGGAAACAACAAACTCTGTATGTTTGCATAGGCAGGAAAAGCTGTCTGGGGTGATATATGGTGTATTAAGCACCAGCCTCTTCACTGTGGTTAAGTTTCTAGGGAATGAATAAGAAAGGGGGGGAAGGAAAGCGGTCTGCTTCTATACTTTTTACACTAAGAAGTATTTCTTTTGTTAACAATAAAATAAAAAAATTCAACAAAGTAAAAAATTGTTTAAAGAGATTTCATGATACTTTGATTCACTTTGGGGGAATTCGCTCATGCAACTCATGATATTATCGATAGTGTCATTTCCCATGTTTAGTTAGAATGGTTGTCCAGTAAACAAGGAGAAAGGGCTCTGAGGTATTTTGGACTGTAATTCTCAGTTTTTTCCACACTTGGCAGGTTTTCTTTTTCTGAGTGCGTGATCTCCTCAGGGAGCAGTTTTAGTGGCTATGCCTGCTCACGGGGTCAGGTGCTTCAAGGCCACTAGGAACTTGCGTTGAGTGATGGCTGCTCTGCCCAGGGTACTGAACAGCTCAGCATCAGAGGTGGCGTTGAGTTAGAGTTTTCAGTCAGTCTCTATAAATCTCTAAAACTTAGACACCCGTCATGAAACAGCTCACACGTCTGGTATGATTCAAATCCATGACATCACCCAGGCCCTCAGAACAGCGAGCTGGAGGCATTTGGGGTCTCTGCATCCTACTCTTGCTAGTTGAAAGAAACAAATGAATTGGAAGGACACAGGAAGAGAAAGTTGAGCTACTAGACTTTGAAAAAGAAGAAACCAGAGCTGCCCTGGGGAGTCTAAGGACTGCATCACAAGGACTGTTTCTTCAGGAATGACTTGGTTCAGTCACTGACCGTCTTTGTGTCATTCCTTCTGGGATAAAGACTCCAAGAGGCTGTGCTTAGGTCCCACGTTCATCCAAGGATAAGGGAAGGGTCACTCCTCAAGGAAAATCAAGGTGCTCTCCCCAGATGGAAAAGGGAATGGACGTTGGGTAGGTAGGCAAAAGTGATGTCTGCTATAGGGACACATGAGGTCACTTAAAGAAGATATCTTCTTCCCTTTCTAGGAAAGACCCTTCACTCTTCCAGATGTCAGTTTACTTCTACCACTTGGATCGCTTGTTTTATTCCGATCGGGCATCCATCAGGGTTTGATGCAATGCGTAGAGTATCCCCAGGAGTAACGACAGCCTTTCCCTTCAGTCAGTACTTATTTTACACCAGCGTTTCTCCACTGCGCACTAGTAACATTTTGGATGGGATATCTCCTTGTCGTGGGGGCTCTCCTATGAACTACAGGGGGTTTAGCAGAATCCCCAGCCTCTAGATGCCACTAACACATCCCTCAACACCAGTCTTGACAATCTAAAATACCTCCAGGCATTGTCAAATGTCCCTTAGGGACAAAATTGACTGAGAATCCTTGCTTTCCCAAGATAAATGGACTGTCACATGGTGCCAGCCCTGAGGACTTGTCGGTCCTGCAAGATGCTGCAATGAACCCTGAACACACTCCTTCTAGACACTCCTTGTGCGCAGGCATTGGCAGAACCTCTTTAAGCCTAGAGGGGTCTGTCTGCTGGAGCTCTGAGCGGTCCTACCACAGAAAGCTCACCTGTGTAGAAAGGGCTGGTGGCCTTGCAACCTTGTAGTCATGCTGTCGTGCACAGAGAAATGAGAACCACCAGGGCTGTCCTTGAACACGAGAGAAAGGGAAATGACATAATGCAATCAAGAGCTTCAGAGAAACAAAGGTATTGAGACCTTTATGGTGTCTTTAGAGTTGGGATTTGCTGTAAGAAGCGTTTTACAACCTTGCATCAAGCTTGTTGCCCTTGTTTTAAGTTGTGGGTGAAATATTTAAAAACTCAAAACCAAGGCAAATTTTGCTTCTGCCAAAATAATCCTTTTTATTTTGAAAAGTCTCTGGCACATGGGCCTCAGAACACGTTTTGAGTTAATGGGGCAAAACCAAGCAGAGCCTCTGGCCGGGCACCACCTTTGTTTATATCCCCCATTGTCGTGGAATAATCCCAACAAGGTGTGAACTAGAAGCCCTGCCCACCTCCTCAATGGCATGTGTCTCTGACACATAAATGAGTGCAGATGTGGCTCTGCTCTGTCTGGGACTGGGAGTTTGATCAGGGCCAGGCCACACTTCATCTAACTAGCTTACACGCAGCTCGCCAGAACGCAGCTCTGCCCCTGTGGGCTGCCACGGATGCTTTCCACGGGCTCACCTCCAAAGGTTTGGTCAGACTAGTTGAAGGTAGAGCTTAATCCTCTAATTCCAGAAAGGATGTTTTCAGTTAGATTTTTATTTTACCTTCACTACATCATTTCCTTATGGTCCGAAATAGACAAAAGGAATTTATTTAGGGTGGAAAACATTTCAGTCTTCCCTGCATAGGGTGTGGGTTTTCTAAGCTATCACCGGGCGCCAGGACGTTCTCAACACTGCGTTCAGGGAGGGCAGCACTGAGAGTTGCAGGGTCTTTGGGCATAGCTTGTAAGTTGATTGACAGCCTTAAGCTTCCAAAGTAAATTTCTAAAACCCAAGTAATTTTTTCGCAGACATGTGAAATTTCAGAATTCCAAAGGGAAAAGTAAGTCTTATTCTTAAAATAAACTTTTAAGTTTGAAAACAAAACCAGACAAGTAGTGCAGAAAGGACTGCTCTAAATTGAATTTCAAAGTGCGTCTTTGTCCAGAGCCCCTCTGCTGACGCCCAGCCACAGCCCTAATTCTGGTCCTCATCTGCACTGTTACAGTGACTTCAGGGCTGGTCCCTTCCCACTTAACAGTGCTGCCTTCTCTGAGCCACTTTCTCAGTTGTTGCCAGCGTCCCCTCCCTAAGACGCACTCCAGATACTGTCAGTTTCCCACTCAAAACCTCCACCCTTCAGCACTACCTGCAAAATAAAGCCCAAAATGCTGGCCATGGCGTTCAAGGCTCTGTAAGATCTGATGCAACTTATTTCTTGGTTTTTCTGTTGTATGTCTTATGTGTAAGATAAACAAGATTCATCATTTTCCCTAAACCAGAAATCGACTTTTCTACTTTAATGCCTCTGTCAGGGCCAGCTTCCTGGATGTGTGGCCTGTGTTATGGCACAGAGCCCCATATTCAGGATCTTGAGCTTGGCTTAATGATCTACTGTGGCCATGTTTTAAATTCTTAAATCTTTTCTTTTGAATTGTATTTATTAGGTGAAGTCTAATGGGTTGGTGGAGTATGCAAATGATCAGAGGAGATTCCTTAACACACACGTCTGCATCCATTGCTTTCCTAATTATTTGCATATAGTGTTGTTCTCCCCCACCCCCTGTAGGGAAATCTGGCCTCATGATGAGTGCAGAGTACATCCACAGTAAGTGTATTACCTTATAACTGAAGGGTGCGCTGGTAGCCCGGATAGGCCATGCTTTTTTTTGAACCAAAACTTGCTTCAAACACAGAAGCCAATAGTGTTCTAAACACAAATGATTGAGGAATCCCATCATATTCTTTCTTGTTCATTTTTCTTCCCTGGATTAGCCAAATGCTTATGCTGAAATGATGACTTATGAGGAAAAGGAAAGATAGGGCAGCCCATAACTCCTTTTCCTCCCAAGCTCTCCTTGCTCATTCAGAAGCTGAAGTGGAGAGAGTTGGTAGAAAGTGAGCTTACAAAGAAGTGAAATAAAACCAGCTAAGTACATTTTGTGCAGTGTTGTCATCCTTCTGGTAAGAACAAAATATATATATGCATGTGCCAGCCATGAAGTAAGAATTCTCTAAGTTTGATGCTTCTGCATAAAAGTTAAAACCCTGATACTTGCTTTTTAAACTGGCATTGCACAATGTAAAAATGAACAGTAAAATTCATGCTAGTTAAAATTAAAAATCTTAATTTCCTTTAGTTAGAACGACGTTAAATAGGAAATTAAAAACAAACAAACAAACAAAAAAACACTGTGCCAAGTCAAGAAGCTATGGAAGAAAGGAAAGTTGTGTATTTCAGTGCCTTCAATGGTAACTTCCTGCTTTTTCAGCGAGGCCAACATTTCCATTTTGCAGTAACCCTGCAAATTACGTAGCCAGTCTTAGTCTTTGCTCAAGCTTTTTTCTTCTCTAGAAACGCCTCATTTTTCTCTTTTCTCTCTACCACTGCTCAGTCTCCACCTGTCAAATACAACCCTGATTCTTCCACACGCCCCTCGATGCCCTCATCTTACAGAGATGTCGTGATCTTCCCAGAAATGACTGCTTCCACAGCATTGCGCAGCTGAGTCAGAGTAACTTAGTGTATGTGTACGTCCACTTTTTCCCCTAACAAATGCCAGTTAAGCTTTCTCGAGGGAAGGGATGGCCAGATTCTTCTGTGCTTTCCTATGGCTCTTTGAGCATCTTGCCCTTCGTTGGTCCTCAGTAAGTGTTTGAGTTGAGGGGAATGACATGGCCACAGTTGCCTTTGCTGCTCACAGCTCATATGCATAGAAGCAGGGTGGTCCAAGAAGTCTGTCTCAGTTTATTGTGGCCAACTGCTAGTGGTCATCCCTGTCACTACTCCCAGGTCATTTCAGGAAGATCTAACTTTGGTCTTGTTTTTAAACCTTTGTCAGGCAATTCCTCTATCAGACGTGAAGGTTCCATTTCTACCAACACTCAAGGTGGTCTACAGCTATGAACTGAACCATATCCCCCTCTCCAAATTCATATTGAAACACTACCTCCCTCCCATGTGGCTGTATTTAGAGTAAGGAAGTAATTAAGGTAAACGATGTCATAAGGGTGGAGCCTTGACCCAAGTAGGATTAGTGTCCTTAAAAGAGGAGACACCGGAGAGCTCTCTCTCTCCCCCCACCATGTGAAACGCAGCACGAAGGTGGCCGTATGTAAGCCAGGAAGAGCGCTCTCACCAGGAACCAGATCGGCTGACTCCTTGATCTTGGACTTTCCAGGCCGCACAGCTGTGAGAAAATAAATTTCTGACGCAGCCACCCTGCGTATGGTCTCGTGTGGTGGCAGCCTGAGCAGACTGCTACGCCTGCTGCTCTTCCCGCTGCTCATTGGTGGGGAGAAAGCTTTTTCCCAGGTAGAAGCAGCTATGGCAGGGAATTTTTCCCTGACACATGGGAGGAAAGGAAACCACATTTTGTCGTTGCAGAGATAACTGCAGTTGTAAGATGGCTATAACTAGAGCGATGTTGCCCACAGTGTAAGTCACAAGCCGCCTACACAAACAGATTAAAGCAGAGTTTCCGGAACTGAGGCCCGCAGATCTGCACTTAGAACAAACACCGGATCGTGGAAAGCTCTGAGTCAGAGCCATACAAAGAAAGAAAGGTCAGGAGGACTCTGGGTGGAAAGACTGAGGTCGTGACTGCTTTATAATTAAAAAACTTGAACACTGGGAGCAATTGGTTTGTAAACCACTTCAGCGTTTACATCAGCAAATCATGAGGAAGTCAGCCACAAAGAAGAACGGATCCTGAATGAGGAGAAACACCCTCCCAGTCACTCCTTGATAAGTTTGCACCAATAATCTAACAGAAATGAGCCAAGGTGACATCAGAATCACACTTTGGTTAGGGCTATGTCTGCTGCTCTAACTGATGCTTAAGGGACTAAGTCAGTTGGACATAACAGAAGCCACAGTATGCCTTATACATTCTCACTGTGTCTTTTAACTTAAGTCCAGTCATTTAGAGGGTCTTTTTATTTTTTATTGAAGTGTAGTCAATTTATAATTTTAGTTTCAGGTATACAGCAAAGCAATCCAGTTACACATATTGCTAAGTTTTTTTTAATGTGCTATGCACTATGTAGCCCCAGCTTCCCACTGTGATCTTAACTCTGGGATGAACAGGTCAAATCCATCTCGCCTCACGGGCTTTTCCTTCCAGTGTGTACTAGGGAGCTCTGGAATGTACCTCACTCGCAGTCCAGTCCAGGCACCATGCTGGACACTGGCACACCCAAAGACAAGGACATCCCACTTAATGCCCAGTGTAGGAATGTTGCTGGAAGATCGGCCCCCATCCCTGATGAGCCAAATAACTCAGAGACAAGGTCTTGGAACTTAGAAGAAAAAAGGCGATTTTATTGCTTTGCTGGGCAAAGGGGATTCACAGCAGGTTAGTGCCTTCAAAACTGTGAGCCCACCTTGGGGATGGGGTGGGGTGATTATATAGCCACAGCTCAAACAGTAAAGCATCAATAACAATCAACAGAATCCTTTTCTCATCAGAGGACAGAATGGCATCATGATGCCTCCAGGCGACCAGTTAGCAGATTTCTTTATCTCGTAAGCAACTCAAGGTGTGGTCTTCTTGGTAATTTAGGCTACTTTGTAAGGTTAGTCCTGTGACCTTCTCCTTGGAGAAGGACTCAGAGACCAAGCATGATTATTACTTTCAGTGACTGGAATAAAGTAGAAACAGTAAGATCAATAGCTTTATTTTTAACAGTGGGCCTGGAGCTGTGAGTAGCAGCTGGTCAGTCAGGTCAGTTGACCATTTTAAGGGCAAGCAGAAGAATGAACAATCTGTTAGCCTAAGTGCGGGCATTTTATTAATCCTCCTTCAGGAACACAGCTGCAGTGACCTTCGATCATGGACACTCATATCCATCTGTCACAGTTAAATTTAAGCACACCTGTGCTGAGAATTAACCAAATACAAGGCAAGGACCTGGGGAAGGAAGGAGATGCATATGGCACTAACCCTTATCCCTACAGCCTTTCCCAGAGCTCAGAGAAAACCAGTTGGAAACCTGTGGAAGAGCAAGTCCTAAACTGGGCATAACAGCTGCCTCACCATATACAATTGGCCACGTTTGAATATCCTTGTAGGTTTGAGGGGAAGACAACAAAAATTTCGCTCTTGAAAACTAAGATTTTCATCTGTTTGAAACTGAATTTTGTTGATATGCCCTGTGATTTGATTAAACCTATTTGGTAAGTGTGGCCTTAAATGGAACAGGAATTTTCTAAACCAGTTTTATCAAATAGATGTTTGCCTGAAGGTGGAGTGTGAAAGGAGAGAAACCTAATCGTTTTTAGTTTGGGTTGACTTGGGTGACCTGCATTATGTGTAGAAGGTTTACCTTTTCTTTTTTTCTTTTATCCTTTGGAAGCTTTTAAGATAACAGACTAACTTTCAATCTGAGTCTAACTGGCGTCCTTAAGACTCCTCCTTCCTCTGTCAAGTTTATTTGAGCAGAGGGTTCAGCATTTTGTGTGTACCTAACATCAATTCTTTTTTAATGGGCAATAATCACATAATTCTCTAAACTTGGGCTTTTATTTCTTTTAAGTAACTTTTTAAATCTTTGCACTACATACACAATATATTTCATTTCTACATTGTTTTTATACATATCAGACATTTGAAAGGATTCCCACATCCAAGGGAGGAGAATTAGTGTGATGGTTATGAGCACGAGGTGTGAAAACGGCATGAATTCAGACTTTGACTTTGCCATTATCCTCTGCATGTCCTTACTTTACCTCTTTGTGCCTTATTTTCCACATTGGTAAAGTGTGTGTATTAATAATTGCCTCAGGGAGTTCTGTATATTAAAAGCTACAAGTAAACCATAGAGGGAATTAAGCTGCAAACACAGTAGCCTTCAAGATGCTATCTGTTATTTAACTAGTATTATCACCTATAACTCCACACTCCATCTATATGCCTTGTAACTCTGAGTCCAGTGTATTTACTCATCACCGTGTGCAGTCATTTCCAAACATAAGTAATAATCACATAGTGCCCCTTTCCCATGGGGAAGTGGGATCGAGGGAACAGACTGGGGAAAAATGAACACCCCAAAATCCAAGCTGTTGATCAGGTCCATGCACTGGAAGTGGAAGGATCACACTTCTTGGGACTATAAGATAGACAGCCATCTGAAAACAGGAGCAAGGAAAGGTGTCCTCAAAATACGAATAAGGATTTAAATGAAGACAGAATGTTGCCAGATAGAATCTCTAGAGGCATCTACTGAACACTGCCTAACAGGAAATGGCGCAGTCATTGTTTTCATAAGTATGTATCAATTCACAACAGAAATATCGCGTAACTGCCACAAGGGGACTCACAATTAAAAAAAACTGAGTAGCCTGATATTTTTACTTGTCAGGGCCTCCTAAATATATTTTTTTAAGCCGTGAACCTCTTTGGAAGCACGTGGTGAAGCCCATGAACTCCATCAGAATAACATTCTTAAATATATAAAATAAAATACGTAGCATGACAAAGGAAATCAATTATATTGAAATACAGTTATTGAAATTTTTTAATCTGAGAAAACAAATTTGTGATAGAGTATTACATGTGTATCCTTAATGCATTAAAAAAAAATCTAGCGGCAGACCTAGAAATGACTAATGTTAAAAGAATTGCTGAGTACAAATGATACTTAGAAATATTTGTAACAACCAGAGAATGGTATGAAAATAGCTGTGATTTCAATTAGTGATAAATTCACAGGTATTGCTCCTACAGCTGTGGCTGTTTACCCACATTAAAAATGAAAGGAAATGGGAACTTTTATGAAAGGTTAAGGAAAATAATGATTTCTGTCTGATGTGAGACCACGGACCCCAGGTCAAGAAGATTTGCTTTGGACAAATTAAGTCAGAGGGGCACTGGGAGCCTTCCATCGCCAGGTGCTCTCGCATTGTGGTCTACATCCTCGCTGGGGACAGTGTTTCTCCCTACTGTCCTTCACATTTTCTCCCAATTTCCTTTGGGCTTTGTGGAGAAAGCTCGTCTCAGCAATATCTGTCTGATGCCAGCCTGAAAGATACAGGGGCCTCCCAGGGACGGCCACGATTTCTCTGGTGCCAGTATCTGATCTGTGTCTTCCGCTTTGTCTGAGTCGAATGGGGTGGGTGTGGGCCCACAGATCTCCTTGAAGCCCTAGGTCTCGGCTGTTGCCACTGGTCTTTAGCGTTCGAGAGGAGGGTTGTGAGGAACAAGATGCTTATCTGGCTTGTTCCTTTGTAGGAATCTCAGCAGCCACACATCCTGGATATGTGTCCCAGACCTCTTTAACAGCCAGGAGTGCATACACACTTAGAGGCAGGTGGCATAGGGGAGTCAGAAGTGAGATGAAATCTTCATTCCAGAATTTTTGAGTGTGTAACCTCAAACAAGTTCTTTGCTTCTTAAGGCTGCTGTCTCACTCATTTAAGAAAATAAGAGAATACCTTCTTGACAGGTACATATATAAGATGGTCCCTGTCACCAACTGATGATTAAGTGTATAGATGATTATATATAATCTCTTATTCTTCACCCACCTGATAACTTTTCCCCCTGATTTTTGTGCATTGTTAAAAAAAAAAGTTATAGCAAGACTAGATTAAATTACAAAAAATTTACTCAATTTCACCACCCTAACACCTTCTTCCCCTCCTTCCTAGTTTCTGTTTTTTAATGTCATTACAGCCTGCCTACAATCTTGCCTTCTGCATTTATTTCCCACTCAAGATAATTACCATACATTTTTATTTTCGGAGCATTTATCATGCATTCTTATTTTTGGAGCATTATCTTTTTATTTTCAGAGCAGTATAAGTCTATCAGGTTGACATACCATGATGTACCTCGTTCTTTACTATACATTCCAATTCATTGTTTTAATGAGGATTTTAAGTAAAATTGCAGTAGATGGCTTTATCTTTCCTTTCCCTGTTGAACAATTTCCTTAGAAGCATACCAGTGTGATATTCAGCTCTTCAAAGAACATGAACATTATTACCACATTCGTGTGGAACCAAACAGCTTTTATATGCTGTTGGATTTATTTAACCTGGTCCTTGGAGACTCTTAATTACACTCTAGCCTGTTCAGCATTGGAAATTATTTTGTTTCTAACTTAAATTTTGTCATGAATTCGTGCCTTGACTTGGTTTAATTTGAATTTCTTTTATTGCCAGCAAAGTAGAATCTGAAGAAATTCTAATATGTACAGTGTTAATTTCCTTTTATGCAAGTTATTTTGTCCTTTTCTCATTGATCTATTGATCTTGATGCTTTTATAAGTAGGAAATTTTCACAGTATTAGTCACTGCTCTTTTTTCTTTTACTTTTCTTTCTATTCTTGATTATAAAACTAACACTTGTTGGTTATAAAAATCAAATATTTACATTTAAAAATCATTAAATTGGGAAAAGAGTCCATTACCCAGCACCACTTAAATTTTATCATGTTTTTGTCTCTTATTTTAAGTTTGTATGTTAGAAATACTCTTGATTGCAGAAGTAATGTGTAAGGTACACATTATTCCACCATATTGATGTATCATGATTATTTCTCTGGCGCTGGGTGTTCAGGCTGGTCCTAACTTTTTAGTACAAGCAATGTCTTTCAGACTATTCTTGGATGTAAATCTTTTCCTTCCTATTTGCAAAGGATAGAGTATCAGATGTAGAATTGTGTCACAGAAAAGAAACATCTTAAGATTCTGGGTATATATTGCCAATTGTCTTTCCAGAAAAATAGGATGAATCTACAGTCCCATCAGGGTTTGTTTGGTTGTCTCACAAAACCCTACCCTGCAGTGAGTATGACTTCTTAAAAATCTTGCCAATTTGATAAGTAAATGGCACCTCATCATTTGGATCTGTATTTCTTGGGTTACTAGTGAGGCTCAAAATAGTTTCATGATCTGTATATATTTTTAAGAGTGTTTATATCTTTTGATCATTTTCATTTTGAGACTTTTTAAGGGCTCTTTATGAATTAAAGAGATTAATTCTAAATGCTGCAAATATTTTCTTGCAGATTTATCCTCTTTTTACTTTTATTTCTTCTTACATACTAAGAAGATCTTTGAATTTGTATATAATTCTTTCTAAGCCTCTGGATTTTTTTCCATTACTTTTGGGCTTAAAAAATCTTATAGTCATAACAACAATTACCTATGTTTTCTTTATCCACATAATTTCTTTAATGGGAATAAATAATATCTTACCACTAGGCACAATGTTATGAATGTTGCATATATTAGAGAATTTTTTATTTTGTCATGGAAGAGTCGTCTCTGTATTACACTGTTAAGAATATTTTTTAAGCTCTGCTTTTATGTCATTAGGCAGAAGCTCTTAGATTGCCCATGGGAAGTTTATTTCCTTTCAAATTTATTGTATGGCTTCAAAACTTACAAAGTTGGTATCCTTCCAGCAATTGAATATTCTTTTCTCTGTGGGAAGTTTACTCTTTAACCAATCAATAGCACGAATATTCAGATCATGGACCTGAGGACGTGCTTTCATCACCTGTGATTAGATATGCTGGTAACCTACAGGACCACACAATCACTGATCTTGTAGGTGGCTGCCTGGGTCTCAAGCAGGTGGAAAAGAAATCCTCAGATGTGTGTAATATCCTTAAATCCTCACCAGTCTCTCCTGAAGTGCCCCTGTTCTGCACGGTCCCTGCCCGTCTTGCAGGCATTGGCAAGTGAGTGCTGTGGCTGGTCTCCTTGGTGGCTTAGTCAGTCTGGTGACCCAACCACCATCAACGCCTGTGCCTGTAGCTCCTCGGAGCTGCACCACGTGCCTCCTCTGGCTCTGGTGGTCACTAGGCTCCTCCCCACAAGGGGTCCCTGGTGGGATCAGTGGCTCTCAATTCCACTCCCTTCCAGATTCTTCCCCAGGAGGGACCCGCCCATCTCTTGCAGATGCTGGGCCAGAAGTACCCTCTTCTTTGGTAAAGGAACCACCTGCAGGTGGCTGCCTCCAGAGGTCTAAACAATAGTCCTCAGTGTCCCCTCATAGCACCCAGTCCCTGCTTCTCTTATCTCAGCCTTCAAAGCCCCAAAATAGAGAGGTTGGAGCACATGCCTCTAATCTTCCACACTTTGAAGCTGCCTCCTCTCTCCCCTCTTGCTTCTTGCTTCCACACCCTTGAGTTGGAAACTGTAAGCTTTTCCTAACCCTCTGTCCTATCCTGTCAAAAGAGCATCAACCCCACGGCCCAGCTGCCATCCTGGGGGACAATTCTGAGAACAGTCATCCAGGCTGGGTTCCTTTTACCCCAAAAGGAAAGAAAAGAAAGGCTTTGAAACATTTCTATGGCCAGCTACAGAAGTCAGATATCCACCTTCTGGTTTGGGAGGTGGAATTCAGCTAGGGAAATAAGGTTCAAAGGGGAAATAAAATCCCTTAATATTTCCAAAAGTATTTTCCACATGTCTAACAAAATGCTAATTAGTCCTCTGCAACTGATGCTCTTCCCAATTTTGGGGAAGTAGATTTCTAAACCTATTTAAATTATTTTGAATTTTTAATTTAACCGAGGAGTGTGTTTAAAAATTAACATGCCAAATTTTCTTACATGGAGCCTTCCTACGTTCTTGAGATAGTGCAACTAGATTGTGATATATTAGTATCTTAATGTATTAGTAAATTCCATTTGCTGTTTTGTTAATTCAAAAAAGATCAGTCTTTTTCTTGGTCTTCTTAGGTTTTTTTTTTTACCATCTTTATCAGAATGAGAGTGTAGAAATTAGGCAGTTTCCTATGTTTCTTTGCTGTGAAAGGTTTTACATAACACAGGAATTATCACTTGTTTAATGTCTGGAAGTATTTAGCAGTGAACCCCTGGTCTGGGTTCCTTTGGGGGAAGGTTCTTTGACATCCTTAGTTGCCTCCACAGTTACTTTCTCAGGGTTTCTTGTTTGGGTTAATACTTTATTGGGGGAGGGGGGAGGAAATCATTTCATGGAGGTATTTACTCTTATTAATCTTTCAAAGAGTTAGTTTATGTTCTTGAGGTGAGTTGTTTCCTTTCTAATGTTAGATTTTGTGGAGTTCATTTTGTTAGCAGATAAGCCAATCTGGTATGTACTACCTGTTTTCCTGTTTAGTTTATCTTTACATTTAACATCTCCAGGGTCTTCTATTTGTTTCCTTCTGGATGTTTGTTCCTTTCCTACATTGAATGCTCCCCCCATGTCTTAAATACCAACTTTATTATAACTCTCTCTCTCAAAAAAAAAAAAAAAAAGAATAAAATACTTCATTTTTTTCTGTTGCTAACTATATTACAGTTCACTATTTGAATTAAAATTGGAAAGTAGTGGACAACTTGGGCAAGCATTCCCAGAGTCTGGGAAGGAGAGGAGAGTGGGTTGATGCATGTTCAGAGCTTATCAGTCTAAGATGAGCAGAGGGAGTGATGGCAGCATGTGAAGTCATACTCATTGTTTAGGTTCCTCAGTTGGCACACCTTTTCGCTGATGGCATATGATATGGAATATCTTTTCATAGGCTTGTCATCTGTACATCATCTTTGAAGTGTCAAAATCTCTGGCCCAGTTTTCAGTCGAGTCATTTGTCTCCTTCCTATTGAGTTGGAAGAGTTCTTTGCATATTTTGGGAAACAGTCCCGTATCAGATGTGTCTTTTGCAATTATTATTTGACATATCTTTTCAGGTTGCTTTCCATGCACTTTTGGAACCCAAATTCAGTGAAAATGGCTTGGTTAATGTTCTAGTAATTAAGCGTGACTCTTGTTCTGTAGTCATAGAAAATCTTTCATTAGTTAAAATCGGAAGCTGATTTTTACCAGCAATTTTAGGCCTACTGTAAGATACATATGTGTTTGAGAGAGAGAAGATGGAAAAGAGAGCCAAGGGCAAGATGGTCTCGTAAAAAGTGCACTCAACTTGGGTCCAAAGACCCAGCTCTGTCACTGGCTAGCTGCGTGATCTTGAGCAGTTTCCCTACTATCCATAAGTTTGTTTCTTCCCTAGCAAGTGAGGTTGGAATTCTATGATTCCTCAAGTCTCTTCCAGCTCAAAAGTTGTTTGACTCCAAGATCTCCCTTGCTCTCTTGATCCGATCCAGTGTCCACACTGGTCAGATACATAGGACCTTCCCTGATGGAGCTCCTTGAGTGGTCATCCTGTGTGTGTCTTTTCACTCAGTCTACCAGTCAAGATGCAAAGGAGAGCAATTAGCTGTTGGAGAGCGAACTTGAGACTATTGTTTCAAGAGGTGGAGGAGCTGGTCATATCTAGCTTGAGGAGAGATTCTGAGAGAATACATGTACTTGCCTATAAATACTTCAGACCCTCTCACATATAAAAGAGAGTTCATACTGTCTTTGAGGGGCAACAAGAAAAAGTGAACGACTACGAACTACAGCAAGTCTGATCTTGGCTGAACGTAACGAGTATCAGACAAACTGGGCTTGAATCCCAATATTGTAACTAACCAGCTGTATGACCAACCTCGAGATACTTCACCTCTTGTATATATCAGATTTCTCCTCTGTGAAACAGAAGGAGTGTTAGCTATCACATAAGGTTGTTTTTTTATTTGTAAAACGCTGAGCACAATACTTGGCTTGAAGAATTCAATAGTAAGTTGTGGCTTCTCAAAGTTACTGAAAGATGGGAGAGCAGGTAGCGAGCCCCCTGTCTCTGGGCATAGGAAACAGGAGCTGAGTGAGAAGGTGTGTGTGTTGGGGAAGGGGAGGAGAGACAGAAGAGCAGAGGCCACTCAGGGACTAGATGGTGTCTTGACTCAGTATACACTAAGGTGCCTTCCAACACCATGGCTTATCTTAAATGCCCTTTGATATAATGAAAGAGCAACAGTCAAGCTACACCTCAGAGCCCACATCCTGGCTCTCACACGAGGAAGAATGAGATGTGGGGTCGTGGACAAGTTACCTTACCTCTGTAACCCTGGTGTCCTTATCCCTGCAGTGCGGGTAGGACAGCTTATACCATGCAGAATGTTGGTTGTAAATCAAATAAAACATAGCACAAAAGCATTTTATAAACTCTTATTCCTACATAGCTATAAGGGATTATAATATATTTGGTAAACAATAAATTTACTTTTTCTGTCTCTCCCATCAGGAAGTTACACTGTGAGCCAGTCCTGGACATAAGCCCAAGATCAAGTTTAGATTATCATTGGGTGTTCCCAGAGACATTGAGTTTTTCAAATGCTGTTTTCCTTTTTGTTCTGGGTACGAAGAACTTCCAGCAGCTGTTCGGACTGTGTGTTTGACGATGGGAACATATACCTGGGGTGAAGGTAGAGTCAGAATAGGTAAAGATCCTGGAAATGATACTTGATCTGAGTCTTGAAGGATGAGAAAGGTGTTAGCCAGGGAGACAAAGGAGCTTGAAGGCCTCCAGGCAGAACACTGTGGTAAGGACACACAGAGGAGGCTGAGGGGAGTGGAGAGAGATAGGGAACAGCTCCAGCTGGCTAGAGGATAAAGCGCATCTGAAGGCCAGTGGTGGGCGAGCACTCAGTGGGAAGGCAGGGACTTTAGATGGAGGGTCTTGCCAACAGGGACAAACACATACATTTCCTAAGGGCAGAGGAACATAGGATTTCTTTAAAAATGCATTCAAAGTGTTCTAAAGGAATGCTTGTTTTCTGTAGACAATATTTTTTTAAAAATAGAAGTTAAAAGAAGTGGGGAAAATACCATCCAGTATTCTGCTACCTAAAGAAAACTCCGGTTAACATTCCACCCCACTGAAGAGTTCTGAACAAAGTCCTACACAGAATGTCTGGTTTGCTTCTGGGGGCAATGTGGAGAATGAAGGGGAATTGAACCGACAGCAATGCTTGCTAACACGTTTTTGTTCTAAAAGTTTGAGCAACTGCTGATCAGCAGGACCCAGGGTTCAGCCCTCCTGGTTCTGTAAGACCTCAGCCCCTTTAACTCCTACAAGACTGTTCCACCTCAGTCTCCCCAATTAATCACAACCATCAAGCTATGCCTCAGAAACAATCTGTGCCTCTGGCCACCCCCAGCCCCAAATATCATTCCCATCCCTCCCCAAGCAGCTGAACCAACATCTTTGGAGGCGACCAAATGGTGGACCCATCACTGGCACATCCTGTGTCCACACTTGGATTGCAGCAACCTTCTCTCGACAGACTTCCTCAGAGAATCCACCTAGGGGCTTTCATTTGCATGATGACCTGAAGGGCTGTAGGGTGACAGTCTCACCACCCACTTAGGAGACCATCTGGAGGAATGGGACAAAGGGCATCCTTGACCCTCCTCTATGAGCCAGACCACTGAGGGGTTGGGGAGGGCATCCATGCTGGCGTGGGGCCAGTCCAAGTCCTGGGTAGGGAGAGATTCAGTCTTCCAGAGTGACCTGGGCATACAGGTTTCCCTCTCAGAGAGAAAGGATTTTCACCCTCCCTGCCTTACAAGATATTAATGAAGATTTAATGAACTTGGTGCTTTGGAAAGATACAAAATGCTATGAATGTGGAGAAAATTGGCTCCTTTTTGCCCTAGGACCAAAATAGCCACTAAAATGTAATTTCTACCCTGTATGAATAATTCCAGATATAGGAACACCTGACATGGATATATAATCGATTTGATATATATATATATATACCCACATATAAATCTGTATGTATGTTTATTTATATTGATGTTTATGTAAAATCCTGGGGTAGCCAAAATCACTCTTAGCTCCGAGCACGCCTGTTCTTTACTTTCCTAAACGAATGTAGTGTCTTTTCACCCACCTTACAAACTCTGTTGTTGATCTCTTAGCTCTCAGGGTGGTATTTCCTTGGCGGGGTGGGGGGGAACTGATGGAAGAAGCCCCTCGAATTGAGACTCGAGGTAAACAACAACAGAGAGGCTGCAGTGACTTTATCCAAACATAAGACCCTCTGGGGCTCTGAGGCAGGCCATTTGGTGGCCAGCATATGCATCATCCATTCCAAATCCTGTGAGTGTGGTGACGAGGTGGGGTTAGGGGAGATGTGTTACCTGCATTAACCTCAAAACAAAATGCTTGATCTTTCTTAGTTATCTGCCATCTCCGGTTTTCTGACCCTGCCAGGCAACTCATTTTCTCAAGATGGAGAAGTGCTTTTAGATTCAGTTCATGGTATACATCATTTCTCATAGACTCAGAATTCAGACCAAATATCTGTGCGTATAAGGGTAGGGATGGGTGTGGAGAGAACATGCTGCGTTTCCTGATGAGTTGAAGTCAACTAATACTGTGTGCCTAGTCCAGCTTGATAATTCCAGATGCTGGAGATTCCAAAATAAGTGATATATCTGGTGCAAATCGTCTAGTGATGCTTCTTGCATTGTTGAGAAGGTCTCTGGAGTGTAAGCGAGCTTATTGAACACTCGATTTGCTACTCAGTTGCTTTCACTGGAAAAATTCTGCCCAGGCTGAGCCCATCTCAGTGTTGGAGCTCCTCTTAGAATTCACCTTGTAAGTCCTAACTACTTCTGGGTTCTATGCTCACAGTCAGGAAACTTTGGGTTTTCTCATTTTTCAGCTTGTTTTAAGAAATTCTTCAGGGATTTAGTATGAGGCAGGTCAAGAAAAACTGGAGGGAGACTTGTCAGGGATGACACTGCTTACTGAGGGACAGGGGAATGGGGACTCTGATCCAGATTTTCCAGTTCCAAGTTCAGTCTTCACAACCTCAGCAAACAGCAGCCAGTTGCAAGATGCCAGTTCTGACGGGATGACCACAAATTTAAGGCATTTCACATCAATCCAGTAACTGGTTTGAGACCGTGGTGCATCCTTGCTTCTCCCGGGTCTCACCGTATCCTGAAGGAATGTTCTTGTGAAGGGGACAATTTGAGAAGAAAGGCTGGCCCCAGCTCACGCATCAGTCAAAACCATTTGTTTTGTTAACCTCATGTGAACATTACAAATGTGTGATAGATCAGAGGCCACATCCTTTTATCGATTCGCAATTTCTTGAGTCAACATGGCCCCTTTACCTTGACCTTCAAAGGAAACACTTCAAAGGAAAAAGCCAAGGTCCTCTTCAGACGGTGGGAACTCCGAGGTGGCTCTTGCTTTGAACTCGGAGGGCTTGGGTGTCAGTGCCAACCGGTTTGACTTTTCTGTATGTGAGCATCTGTGTGGGCGGGTGGGTGGGTCTCTTTCTGACTGTTACGTGTTGGTGTTCTTTCAAATTATTCTTTAAATGGAAAGGCCTGTGCAGCAACACTACATGGGAAAGTTTCCCACAGATAGGTTTCAGCAAACTATCTTCTGTTTTTATAGAGAGTGACCACGTGTTCTCAGAGGAGCATGTTTTAAATGAGAGCAGCCAGGGATGGAGTGTAATCCCTGGTATTAAAAAATCTGGGTTTGGGGGCACAAGCAGCTCCATTTTCCCATCCTTAAGTCAGGCTCTAACACGGCCAACACCAGCCAAAGTCCGCCCACGTCCCTCCTTCCACAATCGCAGGAATTCTCAGAGTTCCACAGCCTACCATCTGGAGCTAGAGCTGTGCCTCCCCGTCCTGCCTGTGTGCTAGAAAGTTCTTGAAAAAGTTAAAAGGACAACATAAACAGAGCTGTTTTTATCATATTAAATAAGCCACGAGATAGGAGAGAGGCAATTAGGCCCAATTACAGCGTATCTTGTTACACTCGGGGGCCCTTCCCCACGGAAAGCAAGGCCTTGTGGAAAATAACAAATGCGCACTTGGATTTCTCTCTGCTCTTACTTAATTACACTTAGGGAATGAAGTGGGCGCTACAACCTTGAGCTCCACACAGTTTTATCAGCTGGTGAGAAAACCTCTTTTCCCGTCAGCAGTGTGAGTGGAGGAGGCGCTTGGCACGTATGAGGAAGGCTCGCACCCGGATCTGCACGGTTATTGCTTTAACTGTCGTTGCTTTTAAATATGGTGAGGAGCATCTTGTCCCCTTACCCTTCCCTTTGACAACGTTGGACATTTTTTCTTGCTCATGCTGCCAAATACCTTTGAGAACCATTGAGGCAAATTCTAAGAACTCCTTGCTGGCATTGCATTAAACTTGTAAATGATTTGGAGAACTGACAGCTTCATGGCGTATATTCCTCTTATTCAGGAATACGATGTACGCATTACCTTCCTAGAGTCGCTGCACTAGTCTCCTTCCACCAGGAGGGTAGGGCAGTGCCGCTTCCTCCCCACTCCAGTAGTTCAATGGAATTATTAAATTGTTCAACAGTGAATTTCTACTAATAGTAAATGGATGTATTAAAAATAATCACAACTTCAGTAAGGTTTTGTAATTTTTTTCATACACTGCACACAACTTATTTGGATTCTGGGAAATACTCTAGGAAGGTGGTTTGGCAGGATAGGTAAGAAATTTTAAAACTCATCTAGGTTTAATTTGACCTAAACTAACTTTCAGGGCTGTGAAAGCGGGTTGAGGGACAAGGATGTTAATTGCATTCTATTTATAATAGCCCCACAAAACTAGAAACGTCCAAAGGTTAAATTATGGTGCATACTTTTGGTAGAATACTATGCAGCTGTTAAAATTTATGTACAATGAGTATATAACTGTATTCAATGAGAAAAGATGTTTTCTTTCAACATTTACTATGAACAATATGTTTCAAAGTGTAATTGTATGATCCTAGTTCAGTAAGGAAAAAGCATATGTACACAAAAGTGTTGGAGTTGTCTCGGAAAACAGACTTATGGGAAGTGTTTATTTGCATTGTAATTTTCTAGGTTTTTTCCTTAAAATTTTCAAATGAAGAATACTTTCTGTCAAAAGGAGAAAACTTTCATGTGTACTATAATGTAGTCCTAACTGACTTGTGTTTTTGGTTGCTAGTAAAGTAGAAGTGAGGAAGTCACACTTTGAAACTGATTTTTTTTAACAGAAATACATTGATGTGAAATATATACTCCTTAGTATAAATAAAATACCAAAACTACCATTCTGTTCCTATTCTTATAGTAGTTTTATTAAAAGAGGCATCACTTTTTCTCAGATGCCTTTTTCAGTCTTAGTCTGTCAAGATGATCTTGTTTTCCTTGTTAAACCTATTCTACTCAGTTCCATCGGATTTCTTTATAATGTGTGCATACATTGCTGGAACAAAAGCCTTATGTGGTCTTGGTGTGTATTTCCTAGGAGGGTAGCCATGGACAAGCTGACATTCTCTGTACCTGTTTCTTCATCTGTGTTTTAAAAAAAATTTTTTTAAGGGTACTTCCCAGGCTATTAGGAAGATACATGAATCTGTGTATGGAGAACACTCAGACCAGTCGCTGGCGTGTGGAAATGTCTCTATAAGGATTAGCTGTTGTTCTTCTTTTTTCTTAATTACTATCAGCCTCTTTTCTTGCATTTCATTTAAAATCTATATTCCTAAGAGAATTTGGGCTGTAGTTTTTCTTTCTTTCTTGTTGTCGTGATATGTTGATCAATTTTGGGTGTCCCAGGTTAGCTTTTCTTTATGTAATGAACTGGGTAGCTGCCCATCTTTTGCAACATTCTAGAATAATTTATATCACTTGCATTTACCTCAAAAAAAGGAAATACAACCAGTCAATTACACAAAATGGTTAGCATGCCAAGTTATGGAACATGATATAGCCAATCATACCAACATCCCCAGGTATAATTCAATGCGAGCCCAAAAAATGCGAATCACTTAATTACACCATTTTCAATGTAATTCCACAGACATTTATGAGATATATTGTTTAATAAGAAAAAAATTACAGAACAGCCTGTGAAATATGACCCAGTTTTTTAAAGTTATTTTATACACATACACAAGTGAACATGTGTGCACATGCAAATGTGCTTGGGTGACTTTGTGTGTGTGTGTGTGTGTGTGTGTGTGTGTGTGTGTGCACGCACGTGCACTCCAGAAGTTAAGCAGAGATTTCTAAGGAGGGCTAGTAATTATGGTAATTTAAACAATTGTGTTCTCCCTTTTTTTCTCATCTGTTTTTAACACTGAATATATATTACTCATGTAATCAAAAACCAGAAAGACATTTTAAACCTCTATACAAATTTATGATGGTCTACTCAGTACAAACAATGTTCTTGACCTTGAGGGCATGAAAAAGATCTATGTGATCCAGTCCCTGCTCTCAGGAAGTCTGTAATCTAGATCTAGACAAAGTGGAAACAGACAAGTATGACACGGTTGCACAGAGGTACAAGCCAAAGGCTGGTGAAAGGGTGACCAGCCTTCTCGGCTTGCCCAGGACTGAGGGTTTTCCTAGGATGCAAGACTTGTCAGTGCTAAAACCCAGACAGTGCCAGGAAAACTGGGCGGTCACCCTTGCTGGAGATGCCGATGGCGGAGCGGCGTTGACCAAATGTTCACTTGCTTCCCTACGTTTTCCAGCCTCCCCTGTAGGTCGTTGGAAACTTTATGATTGAGCTCTCTCCAAGGGGAAAGTGAGGGGAAGTGATGGGTTGTTTCCATTTTGAGACAGTTAAGAGTGGGTATGCATTCTCCAGACCTTCTTTTTCTCCTCCTCACCATTGGAAGCTAACAGTTCTGAGATGGCAGAGTTGGTGGATGGAATCAGCTGGGATCCCTGAGTCGCTCTTGGAAGAGAGCTACCAAGGAGAACTGCTTGGTCCACATCAGACCGTGATGTGAGAATAACTGGGTTAAGCCCCTGAGTTTCAGGGTTTATTTGTTAATACAGCAGAGCATGGTGATATCCTCACTGAAATAGAGCACAAAGGTGAGGGATCAGGGAAGACTTCACAGGAAAAGTGACATTTATACAAAGAAGACTTGGTAAGATTTCCTCATGAAGAAGTGAATGATGGGCAGGGGAAAGTCCATGTGGAAGCAGGGGCAGCTAGGCAGGGGAGGACAAGAAGTGGCCCAAGTACAAGCAGTGGTCCTGTGTTGGGAGGTAAGGCCGGGAAGTTTGGTTGTGACATTTGAGGAAGGCCTTGAATTCTTCCTTAGAAGTTTGTGCTTTATTCCAGAGGCAACAGAAGGCAACTGGATTTTCTAAGCAGCAATGTATCACAATCAGAACAATATAAAGAAATGAGGTATCACCTCATGCCCGTCAGAATGACCATTATTAAAAAGTCCACAAATGATAAATGCTGGAGAGAGTGTGGAGAAAAGGGAACCCTCCTACACTGTTAGTGGGAATGTAGTTTGGTGCAACCATTATGAAAAATGGTATGAAGATTCCTCAGAAAACTAAAAATAGACTTACCATATGATCCAGCAATCCTACTCCTAGGCATATATCCAGAGGAAACTCTTAATTTGAAAAGATGCATGCACCACAGTGTTCATAACACTGTTTACAATAGCCAAGACATAGAAACAACCTAAATGTCCATTGACAGATGACTGGTATATTTATACAATGGACTACTACTCAGCCATAAAAAAGAATAAAATAAAGCCATGTGCAGCAATGTGGGTGGATCTGGAGATTGTTATACTAGGTGAAGTAAGCCAGAAAAGAGAAAGAAAAATAACCATATAATATCACTTATAGGTGAATCTTTAAAAAAGGCACAAATGAACTTATTTACAAAACACTCAGAGACATAGAAAACAAACTTATGGTTACCAGGGGGAAAGGGGGTGGGGAGGGATAAATTGGGAGTTTGAGATTTGCAGATACTAACTACTATATATAAAATAAGCAGTAAGTTTCTTCTGTGTAGCACAGGGAATTATATTCAATATCTTGTAGTGACCTATAAAAAAAAGAATATGAAAAGGAATATATGTGTGTGTGTGTATGTGTGTGTGTGTGTGTGTGTGTGTGTGTGTAAGGCTATAACATTATGCTGTACACAGAAATTGACACAACATTGTAAACTGACTACCCCTCAATAAAAAAAACCCAAAAACATAAAGAAAAGGTTAGATTGGAATGGGGTTAGAGGTAGGACCAATTCAGAGGTGACAGTCAACAGTAAGTCCAGGCAGGATTTCAAACAAGAAAGGGTGAGGGCCTGAGCTAGAGCAAGGGTCATAGGTGCGTAGTGACATCTTGGGAAGCAGAAGTTACTTGACTTGGCTGCTTCTAATCTAAAGATCTCATAAAGGGAGAACGAAGTTGAAGATGGTGCTGAGGTTTCCTCCTTTGTGTTCTAGAGGATGCTGCCATTCATAGAAACAGGGACCCAAGGATGAGAAGCGAGTGTAGGAGAGAAAGGCCAGGCGATGTGGGCGGGAAGGGCAGAGGGTGAGGGGTTATGAGAAAGAAGTCACAGAAGTAGTGGAGAGCCAGGAGAGCACAGTATTGCAGGAATCAGAGGAGGAGACAACTGCAGGAAGGAGAGCACCGGACCTGAGTGTCACAGCCTACAGAGGGTGGGTGAAAAGCTAGAAGGACTTCGGAACAGCAGCTGCAGGGTCTGTGGTGGGGAGTCGGCTAGGATGCACTGAAGGATTGCCGTGAAGTAACGAGAGCCCAGATACTTCCTTGAGCCTTATCAGCTAGAGGAAATGAAGTTTGCTCTTTTCTTTAAATATTTATTAACGTAAAGACTAATGCTCTTGAGATACCCCTCCCCACTGCTTGGGAAAGGAGAATCTGGTTTCCACTAGTGGTTTCCTCTGTGCTCCAGGAACTGTCACTAATCTGAGGAAGTGTCCCTCTCCTTGCTTGGAGCCCCTGGTGAGCAGAGCTGGGAGCTCAAGGAGTACACACGCCTTCGCTCCTGTCTGAGGAGACTTGCGAAACCGGGGTATAGACTGAGCCAGGCAAAACCGGGGCATACACCGAGCCATACCCCGAGCCAGGCCTTTCTGCAGCCTGCCTGGTGTGCTCTGCACTTGAGGTCACTCCTGCCCTCCATTGTAGTCACCTCCTGGGGTCAAGACAGGACCTAGAACAACTTTGTAAATGTGATCTGCCACCTACGGGTACTCAAGGCCCACATCAACCGTGACAAGCCATGCTGACAGAGTGGGATGAGAGGGCACGATCACTCTGTGGTCTTCTTCTCAGGAACATCTAACCCCAGGCTAATAATGAAGAACATCAGACAAATCCCAGTCGGCTTCTTAAAAAATACCTGACCGGTACTCCTCTCAACTGTCAAGGTCAACAAAGACGATGAAAATGAGAAACTGCCACAGCCAAGAGCGGGTATCACGACAAGTAATTATAACATGGGATCCTGCAACAAAAAAGAACATTCAAGTCTAAAGGAATCTGAATAAACGATGGACTTTGGTTCATAATGATGCATCAGTGTTGGCTCTTTGACTATAACAAAAGCACCCTTCATACATAAGAGGTTAATAAAAGGGAAACGTGGGCGGGGGATGTACAGGAACTCTTTGGTCTATCTTTGCGATTTTTCCTGTAAATCTAAAACTGTTTTAAATTGTTTAATTGATTAAATGTTTATCTTTAAAAATATACTCAATAATAATGCCTTTGGTATGGTGACCAAAAAAAAAAGTCCAGAAAGAAGGAGAGCCCATCGATGCTGTAGCATTTGTGGTCACATCAGTTCATCCTTCTCAGGGTCAGAAAGGCTGAGGACACAGAAATACTGGGAGACATGAGTAAATGTGGGGTCTTGAGTTCTTCTTTTAAGAGAACTTGGAGCATGGAGCAGCAGCTAAGCACAGCTTGTTTCGTTGCACTTAGGCCACCACCAGACAAAAGTGGTTTATTTTAAAAATATGGACTGAAATGGAACTAAGGAGGTCAGGAATGGAGAGCCCTCCAGGCTTGACCACGACCTCCCCTCTCCTGTGGGCAAGATGTCCTTCCTCTGGTCCCAGTCCCTCTGCTGTGGTCCTCCCTCTGCACTGGCTTCCTCAGCTCATTCAGCCCCAGGTCTCTTCTGACCAGTTTGAACATGGCCTCCATCTGGCCCGGCTTCTGCTCCCACCACAGGACAGTCTCCCAGCTGTCACTGCCCAGCCTCTGTGCTTCCTAGCTCTGGAAGATTCCTGCCAGAGCATCCCTCACCTTATTTGATCCTGTCTGTTTTGGAAAAGGTTTATTTGCAGAAAAGTACAATGACTAATCCAGCACACTGATTTCCCCACACAGGGTTAACACCTATCGGCGTGCTATCGTATTGGCTACCTAGCTTTCTCCCTGTGGGTATGTCTTGTCAAAATTATTCAACATGTGCTTAAATTCCCTTTGGAAAGTGAAAGAGTGCAGACAAAATCCTTTTGGACCAACTAAATCCTATTTCCTTCTCTCTCTTTGCTGAACCAGTTACCTCACTCACCATCCATTTTGATGTAAATTCTTTAGTTCTCTCTCACACACATATCCACAAATAATACATAGTATTCTTTGTGTGTGTGTGTGTGTGTGTGTGTGTGTGTGTGTGTGTGTTTTCATTTATATAAATATTACCACCTGGGATGACTTCCCTTTTTTTCCAACATGAATTTGATGTATATTCATATTGAAATATAGTTGATCTTTTTTAATCACTGCATGTATTCCATCCAGTAAATAGAATAAAAGTAAATAAAGATACATGTCATTTATTCATCCCCTATTGGTTAAAAATGTAGGCAGTTTCCAATTTTTCAACCCTGCCATAAAAATGCTCATCAAGGTCCCCTTCCATACGTGTAGGAGAGTTTTCTGCTGGGTATTTAACTAAAAGTACTGCCAAGCTTAGTCTCTGTGTCAGAGAAAGCATCTGATGAGCCCAGCTGATTTTTTAACATCAGATCTGTTGGGATCATAGAGAAGGTCTTCCCTACTCAAGTTCTGAAATAAGCTGAAAATAAAGCACAGGGCCACTAGAAACCAAGAAATCACCTTTATTGCTGGCAGAGTCCAGGTCGGAGGATGAAGCAGTGGGGAGCCACGTGGGTCTGCTAAGGAAACTCCATGCGTGGGCAGACCACCGCCCGTGACAGACAGCTAGGAACTGGGCCAGGCTGCCCTCACCCCATCTTTCCAGCCACCCCGGGGCCGACCTGGAGAAGCAGAGGGATGCATGGCCCACTGGAGGCCGCCTGCTCCCCAGAGCATCCGTCACTCCCTGGGCAGTGAAAAGCCAGGAGAACATTTTTAGAACAACAGGAATCTACTGCGAGTAGACTTCTTAATGACAGGCTGCTAAGCTGTTGATCTCAAGGACAAGCTATAATAATGTGCAATGAAAACTTGTTGACTTGAATCTATTTAGAAATGACTTGTCCAGGTGTGGGCAAAGGTGGGCTTCTCCCAAGCCCCAGGGCCCCTCCTCCACTCCCCACTCCAGAAACAAGGTAGAAAAAGTGAGTATGTGATACTATATGGTGATATTTTAAGAATGAGCCCTATGTCCATTTGGAGAATGACAATGTCCATTTATTGAACACCTGCTCTGTGTCAGGCACTGTACTCAGTGCTTTCTATGCAAAAGACTCCCACTAGGAAGGTGTTATTCACCTCATTTTGCAGATGAGGAGACTGACTCGAGTTAAGTAACTTTCCCAAGAAACAGGCTCAGTGGGCAAGGGAGACCCACAAAGGAGGAGGAAAGACAAGGAAGGGAATTGCTGAGGGGGAAAAACCTGGACACAGGGCCGGGAGGAGCACCAGGACGGAGGGGAGGAGGCGCCCACACCGGTGGTCCTAGAGGCCCCACCGTGCCCTTCGTGCTGTTGTTCTGCCCTCTCTGACCTGCAGTCTGTTACATTCTGAATCCTTCCTGGGGACTGATTTCACACTTCATTTGGACAAGCCAAAAAGAGGTGCTGTTGTTAGGCTGAAACTGAAGCAAAGTTTATTTGGTGATTTCCATCCCGTCCCCCCCACCCCACCCCCTTGCTCAGGGCTCTAGATAGTGGCTTTGAAAATGGATTCTGGTTTCAGAAACTAATCAGTCCCAGACAAACTCAAGAAACCATTTGGGGGTCACTCAATAATTAACTCAAAAATGAGCACTTATTTTTTTTATTTATAGAAATAACAATACACGCTTCTTGTGGAAATTTTACAAAATGCAAAACTGTGAAGGAGAAAATAACACTTAATCCTAAGGCCACAACCAGGAGACAGTGGCTGCTAAAATCCTGGTGTGTTTCTTCTGTGTATGTATGTTTAATGACATCAAACTGAGTATACATTCTGAATCTTTCCTTTTTCACTTAAATAACACGAGCACTTAACAAATGTAAGCCATCGACTGTAAGTGTTTACTGCATGCTTTACAGGGATTACCTTGTTTAAGGAAACAGAACCCCAAGGAGAGTTTTTTATGATTATTCTAACTTCATAGGTGGAGAAACTGGGGCTCAGAGAGGCTTCGTAAGTTTATACCACTCCTAAGCCATCCTGACGGTTACCGAGGTTTATCTTTTACGTTTCCTGGCCATCTACATCTTAATCTCAGTTCCTATTTTTCAGTTGAAGAATGCATCTTTCTCTCATTGGTATTAGGAACTTTAAGCATATGAACCTTTCGGCTGTCCAGCAGAAATATTTTCTTTTGCCATCTTCCTTTCTAATTTGTTCTAATTTCAACATACAGAACTTGCTAATGTCTAAATACTCAAACTATCGATTTTCCGTTATGATTTCTTCCTTTTTATGCTTAGAAAGGCCTTTCCCACCAAAATATTAAACTATATTTACCTTGGTTTTTTAAGGGTTTCATTTTTTTGTCTCTACTTAAATGTAGTACATCTGGAATTTATTGTGCAGTGTGAGGTAAAGATATAAGCAATAATTGTCCCAGCTCTGTTAATTGAGTGTAATTTCCTCACTGATTTGAAATGCCACATTTATCACATTATAAATTCTGACATATGCTGTGGTCTGTTTCTGGATTTCCCCATCTGGTGCTATGATGAACTTTGCAAACTGTTCACCCAACTCTTTTTTTGATTACTTCAGGACAGACAACTAGACTCCATTTCCCAGATTCCCTTGGAGTTAGTTGTTGTCATATGACTGATGGAGGGTGAGGGAAGTGCCATATGTCACTTCCAGAATGGACTATAAAAATAAAACCTCACATAAGCGGACCTGCGAGCTCTTTTCCCGTCTCAGCTACCTTGGATTGAGAGGGTCCCTGAAACAAGCTCGGAGGCCTGTGGTGAGGTGGAAGGAACCTGGGCCTCTGAACCTCTCTCTTTCTGGAAGGTAGCTGCTGGTCCACCTCAAATGCTTTGTGGGGATGAGAAATGAACTTCTACGATGTCTGGCATAATATATTTGAGAGTCCATATATCCAAAAGCCAAATTTTTTTTACCACTCTTGAACATTAAGAATCATTTTGCCACCCCACGCCCTAATTATATCTTATTGAAATTGCATTAAAGTTATAAAATTAATGTGGGAAGGATTATGATTCATGCTATTCAGTCTTCCAATTCAAAAACATACTATTTTCTCTACTTGTTTACATTCTCTTTTCTAGTCTTCACTAAAATTGAGTGATTTTCTTCATATAGAGTCTGCCTATTCTGTTTAAATATGTTATTTTTCTGGGATTTTTTTCTTCTATATTATGGAACTTATTGATTACACAGCTATCTTCAGCATATTAATTGATTTGGGGGGGTACTCAGGCTTTTTCTGTAAAGGTTCAGACAGTGAATTTTCTAGACTTTGTGAGCCATATGGTCTCTGTCACAACTATTCAACTCTGCTGTTGTCATTAGACAGTATGTAAATGAAAGGGCATGCTTATGTTCCAATATAGTTTTATTGACAAAAGCAATCCACTAGTTAGATTTGGCCCTTGGGCCATAGTTCGCCAGCCCCTTATCTAAATAAATAATTGTATCATTTGCAAATAACAATACCTGCTTTTTCTACTTGAACGCTTTTAGAGTATGTCTAGAACTTTTGCAATATGTTATATAGAAAGTGGTCACAGTATTATCTATTTCCTCCTTTAAAGAGATTGTCTCTGGTGTCTTGTTGTTGAGAATGATGTCGAAAGGCTGTTGATTTGGAAGAGGGGTGCCTGTGTGTCTCTGTTATTTTGAGGTTGTATTCCATATCATTCTATGCTGAGTTTATTGTAAGGTTTAAGTAAGGGAAGATATTGAGTCTTAGGCCTTTTGATAATGTATTGAGATAATAATGTGACGTTTGTTTGACCTATTACTGTTTAATTTACATTCCTGGATTTCCCCTTTGCAAACCACCCATGAGTTCTTGGGTAACATAAACTCTGTATATTATTTTAATACTACTAGGTAGGATTTTCGCATGTTTATTAACATGAGAGATTGGGCTATAGATTTTTTAATGTTATCTTTGTCAAATTTTTATATTAGAATTGTGTTGAATTTTTAATGAATTTTCAAATGTTTCATATTTTCTTTTCTCTGAAAGAATGTTACAACATAGGGGTTCCTCTTTTTTTTTTTTTTTTTTTTTTTTGGTTGACAAACTGTTGGTCTGGTACACTTTGGGGGGGTAATTTTTCCTTTTTTCTACAGTTTTTGATGTATTTAGACTGCCTAATTATGGGCTAGATGAATATTTTGAAACAGTTCTCAGCATGCAAATATCAAGCTAAAAAAGAGTAAAACAAATATTTTAGAAGATGCTTGAAGAGTGGAAGGCATTTTTTTGAAAGCAAGATGTAAGAAGCTAATATTATCTTGAAAATAGTTGTTTCTTTAATATTATTTGTCTCAAGGCAGGGTTACCATAGTCCCATTTATTTCGAATGGTTCTAAATAATTTCTGTCCATCAATGGCCAGTTTCCATAAATATACCTCAATCATGATTGTAGTTGAAGGAAATTATTATAAGATCATATATATTTGGGCAACAGACCAACCAAAGAGAAAAAAAAAATCTGGACTGTAAGTAGAGAAAAAATTAGTAAACTTAAATAATAATAAAGCATTGAAAGCTGAAAGTCCTTTGACCATCTGCTTAAATCACTATATAATCATGGTTCCCAGATTTTTCTCCTACAAGTCTCTGTATTATGTTGTTTGTTTGACAGCACAATGCTAGCCTGATTTTGCCCAGCCTCTTTAACTAATTGATCAAAATTCCAAATTCTAAGGATTATAATCTATTCTTGATTCTGACAGAAAACTTGCAGAGATTGGGAACGCAAGTAAGGGCAAAATTAAGTTAAAGTAATCGTGTATCCGGGTTTACTGGACACAGTCTCAACTTATGCTGTTGTCCTAGTGTAATTAATAGCAGTACCTCCTTTTACCCTCAAAGTGCCCTTTCATACACAAATGGTCTTACTACATCTGATCCTATAATGTAGTGAGAATAAAACTATTCTAAGTGGGAGGCAGAGACTCAGTGAACGGGTTGGATATGTAAGCTGAAGAGGGAAGACTGCACAGGGGTGGAAGCTGCTTTGAGATCCATGACCTAATCAGGTGCTGAGGCTTCCATCCACCAGAGGTGCCAGAGAGAGAAGCGGCGCTGTGACAGAGTGAGCGCGTGCCTCCACAACGTCTGCCCTCAAGTGTGTAAGGGAAGGGAAATGGGTGTGAGGGGCTGGGGGTGCAGGTCAGAGGGCACAGGAAGGGGAGGTGGAAGGACGGGAAGAAGTGATGGGATGAGGAGTGGAGAGAGCACGGCAGGGAAATAGAAAGAAATGGGGACTGAAAAGCATCACATGGAAATCTCTCCCTAAAAGTTGAACTTCACGCTTGTTTCCCTGAGGGAAAAACTCAACTGAAAAACTTCACAGGATAAGAGGTTTGACAATTCAGGAGACAGATGCTGACAGAGACACTCTTCTTGACCAAACTTGGCTCCTCTGACTAGGCTCCGACCTTGGGCTCTGTCCTTGGCCAGCTTATTCCAGTTTTAGCAAGAAGCTTGCTATATTCATTTAGTATAAATGCCCCACTCTTGTTCTGATCATCTTTGATAACTGTCCAAATTCATCAGCCCCCACCGGGGTATCTTACCATGCTAGTCTGCCTTTAGCAAAAATCTTGGAAGGTCATTTGAGCAAAGAACTACCCTACATCTCAGTAATTTTCATCCACCGACCCTCAACCCTGCTCCTTGGCTCTAAATCCCCACTCTTCCTTGGTGTATTCCGAGTTGGCCCCTTCTTTCTCCCTATCTTTCTCCCTCTTGCAAAACCCCATTGCAGTAGCCCCCACTACTATTCAGCCAACCCTAAAATGTCAGCTCTGCAGTGAGTAAAACCATAGAAGAAAGACAAGGAAGTAAGAAAAGCACCGTCACTTTTGGAGGCTCCAATCCCACTGCCCCTGGGTAGGAATGGACCCTTCAGTGGTGACCCAGCCCACACTTCCTTCTCCAAGCAAGAGCTGAAGTACTGAGTCCCACCCTGAGCATTCTCGCTGTCCAAGCAGGGAGTTTCAACATCCAAATTCCTCCCCCACCTACCGCTTACATGTTGGGCGGTGCTCTGTCTCTTCAGCCTCCCAGAAGAGGAGGATGAGGATGAGGCTTGTTCTTCTGACTCTTTCAACTCATCTGGGAAGAATCCACCTCATCGCCTCGTATTCTGTGGACTTTGGCCAACGGCTAAATGCCGAGATCCCAAACAGAATACAAAACTGGTAGCAAGCCAAAATGAGGTGGTAAAATCTGGGACTAGACCATAGACTTCAAGATATTTTGATCAGATCGAAATTGCATTTTCTTAGCAATAAGTATAAAGATTTTAAAAAATATGTTCATCACTACACTGTCTAAGGTTTAGAAGAGCTGGGAACAACCTAAATGTGTAACAAAAAGGTTGATTAAAAAATGGATGGAAAAACCATGTGATCAAATATGCAGTCATTAAAAACTGGGATTTAGAAAACATGTATGGACAAGGGAACTAAACTCAATATACTAAATGAAAATAATCAGATTATAAAATGATGTGTACAGAATGATTCTAGTTTTGTAAAAAGTATTTATTCACATGTATGCATGCATGCATTAAAAAAAAACCAGAAAGATGCATGCCAAAATGATCACAACAGAATACTGGCTGAGTTTTTGTCTGTGTTTTCCTATATTTTGAATGTTTACCAAAAAAAGCAAGCCTATGTTACTTGAGCATTAAGAAAAAAACAGTGTCTTCTTTATTCATTGGACTAGGAGTATCTGAGAGATACCTTTAAACCTAGTTCTCTGGTGGTCTTTAAAAGACGTGGGTTCTTCATGTTGGTGGAATTTTCCGTGTAAGCTGGTCCAGGTTCAGTGGAAGGCAGTCGGTGATGTGGTCCATTATTCCCAGCCTCGACTCTAGATTCCTGTAAACTTATGCCACTCACTAACCTGAGCATCTTGCAACAGGGAGATGAGAAAGGAATCACTCAAGGTGCTGACCTGCTGGTAGAGATGTTGAAGGAAAGTTGCCATTAAAGCCACAACCAAGCGCCAGTGCTCTTTGGCCACTGCTCCCGAAGTATCAACAGGACCACCTGCCCAATTTATGAGGCACTTGCTCTGAGGGCAGTCTCACAAGCACTCAAACCTATTACTCTAAGCCAGTGTTTACTAGCCTGGAGACTTCAGACAGATGCCTGGGGTGAAACAGCAGCGCTGTTACAAGGAACAGATAGGAAGCCATGTGGAAGCCATACCTTGTACATGGACTGGGAGAATATAGCACATCTATTTGTACTGTTTTTCAAATGCCTGTAGATACTGCTGTAGCAAAAAATACACACACAGTTCTCAGTGGTATTGAATTCATAGCAACTTTTTGTTCAGGATTTCTCAATTAATAGGTTTTCCATGTAAATATCCAGGGACTATCATTTGGGGCTGTTTGTGCTAAAATACATTGAGAGCCGTTGTCTCGACCTCTTGTGTCTTCAACTCAAGCTCTAAGTTCTTCGGAAAACGTTCTTTGGCTGCTCCAGGGGACAGTGATAGTGCTGCCTCTGAAACTGTGTATTGCACGCTGTCCTATCCTGTTTTCTTATTGTCTCAACTGGGATCTTCTTCTTCCCTGAAGTAGACTGGCAGCTCGATGAGGGCAGGGCCCCTGTCTTCTGCTTCTTCGTCCCTTCCAAATCACTCAATCCAGGGCGGACTCAGTGTATAGTGATCACAGCCGTTTTTCTGGGCTCCTTTCGGTCACTTTATTACAGAAGTCCCTCAACTGATGGAAAGTTTCCGTTCTAAAGAGCTATTCCCAAAGCAATTTTTCTAAGTCCAGAATGAGTGCATTTTCTTCACTTACATGGGAGATGTTTGCATTTCCAAGTAGCTCTCACTTAACATCTGGTGTGGGAGGCAAGATGGCCATACTTTCCCTCTGGCTCAAGACTCTGCCCTTTTCCACGAAAGTCGGTACATTTTGTAAGCAGAGAACCCTCTGTGTACCGCAGGCCTTGGCCAGATTGCAAGCAAATGCTCTAATCTACCTTTTGCCTTGTGTCTAAATCCATACTGGGCTTTTATTATTTCACTTAGAACTTACTCTTGCCATATGCTCTCTGGAAATTATTTTTCTCATTGTTCATAAATTCCAAGTTTGTTTACTCTAGAATATGGGAGAAGCAAAAAGTAGAATGTTGGGCTGTGAGGGGCAGCGTCTGCCTGAGCTGAGCCTTTTCTGGGGAGTGATAAATGATGCTGAGTTCCCCGTGGGTTAGAGGGCACCCAACTTCAAATAACTACAACATCCGATAACAAAGTTTTTCTCCATCATTTGCAATCCAAACACAAAGAACATAGCCCCGCGGACCCCTCATCCTTCATGTTCAATTGTAAATCCTGATTAAATAGCTTGCAGGTGTCAGGATTAAAGTATATGCAGTGGGAGCCTAAACAGAGGGCCAGCTGGGTTCCTCATTTGCCAGTTGCAGTTTCTTCTTTGTTTTGAAACTGTTGACAGTACAACTAAAAATGTTCCTTAGGGCCCAGGCTGGGTTAAATAACAAGCAGGATGAGTAAGAGAACAGCTGTAGATATTTTTCTGTGTTTAACATACCTGCCTTGTTGATTTATAGGAAGACCCCCATATAATGTACATTTTGTAATCCAAAACATTTAACCTTTGGAGCCAAGTCTGTGATAGAGACATCAGAAACAGGAAAGGTCTTGATGGGCCGTGTGTTCCAAACTCTTTCCCCCTCGAAGGAAGAGGGGAATGACGGGATAACTTGATTTTACGATTCCAGTGACCACGGCGATACTGTCTCGGCCTCATTCGATACTCACAGCTAACCCGTGGGCACTCGGTGCCACAGAAAGCAGAAAGGCCTGCCCAGAGGAATGCAGCTTAGGAATCCCCTCTCTGCATGAGCTGGATGGAGAAAGCCAGCTCTTCGCTAATCATCTGCTCTGACTTTCAGGAAGGGATGTGGACAAGAGCCTGGGGGGACCTGCCAAACCGCAGGGCAGGGCTTTGGGCCATTCTCGACTTCCCTCCTTTGTGCTGTAGCATTGATAGGTGTCACGAGTTTACAGTATGGAATCCTCAAAATTGGTCTGTGCTTGTGCTGAGCCAGACTGTGGTGTTGGGGAGCCTCAAAGCAGCAGCAGGAGGTTGAGTAGTAAAAATCTAAATCTCAGATGCCATTACTGTCAACCGTGTACTAAGAGCCAGCTGCATTCATGGCACTGAAGTGGGCACCAACCTGAAACTGCAGGTTTCAAATAGTGCCTGTGACTTGCTGACTCAATACCCATTCCATCCCCAAGTATGTTCTCTCTATTCGCTGGGGCCAGTGATGGTCGCGCCGTTGGCCTTTGCTGGGGACTTGTTTGGGAATAGGCGTGGAAGCCAACTCTGGCCAATAACATACGAGGGGAAGTCTGTCAGCTGCTAAGATATACAAATATGGACACAAGAGAGACATTATCTTTCTCTTCCTCTGAGCATTGCCTCGTCTGTTGGAGGGGAGCCGGTGTGAGGTGAAGGGGACACAGAGGATGGCGGTGCTAAGAGGCCCAGAGAACTGGGCTCCTTGGTGACCGAGCTGCTACGTTAACCCTGGATCCCACCCCACTTCTGAACCTCAGGTCCTACTAAGCAGCAAATTTCCTAATTGTTAAGCCAGTATGACAGTAACATTTTTGTTCATCAAAAGCACTCTACGTAGTATAACTTCCCTTTGGACATGCTACCCTCTAAAAACAAAGGATGTATGTCAAGGGAGAGGGGATGAAAAGATGAGAGCGCATAAGATTGAAAACTTGATTTTACCAAACAACAAAAACAACCAAACCTACTTTGTTTACTCCTTCAAATGCAGAACAACTGACTGGACACATTTGCATCCGAGGCATGCTTTTAATTCACTGGCTCTCTAGTGGCATCCCAGATGTCCCGGAACTGATGGGCAAGAGGGAGGTCCCTCGTTAGTCCACGGACAGCCCAGGCGCAGCTCTGGTGGGAAGAGCCGCGGAGACCAGAACTGGCTGGAGGCATTAGGGAAGTCAACATCTGCAAGGATCCTCCTGGACTTGGGTTATTGGCTTCTGCTGGGTGAGGATCTAGTGCAAACAGAAACAGTGAAGAAATTATTTCACACTCAAAGGATAGCCCCTTGGCTACACAGCCAGATCGTCATGTTGGCAGTGTCGTAAGGCACTAAAGAACTGGGACTTCTAATAAACTGTGATGCTGGGCTGGGGAGAAGGGGACAGTGTATGGCTTGCACTTCCAGTAAAGTGCGTTATTAGTACTGCAAACTCTTAACCATTCAGTTACTAGTAGCACCTTACTATTCTGTTAGGTACTATGAGGTACAAACTGAAAAAACCTAGAGATGGCCTGCAGGGGTCCCAAAACTTCCAAAAGATACATGCATAGGCCTATTGGTGTGATGTATAGAACCCTTCAGAGTTAACCTTCCTAATGTTTAAGTCCACCTTGCACTGAGTTTTCCAAACAATCCCCTGACATTACACTCCCTTTGGAAATGTCCGAAGAATACAAAGAGAGAGTTAATAGTCACTGCCAGGGCTTATGCTTAAGAAGCACTTTTTAGACATGATCTGATTTAATATGTTGTCCTATAAGGTAGGTATTGTTCCAACTTTACAGATGAGAAATTTGTTCAAACTTACATAGATATACAGGCAGACCTGCAACTCACAGCAGGAATGTTGAAGCCAAATGTGCCATTAACCTCTTGTCACTACTGCCAAGACCCACAGGACATTCTCTTTTATCTTAGGAGGTGCTTGGAAGGTAGCGCTGTTGGCTCATTTTGAAAAAAGCCTGAGCGTGGCTGTCAGACCCTGCCTGGGACTTGGACCCACCTTGAGTGAAACATCCTCACTCTCGACCTCAGGAACTCCCAGCGGCGTTGAAGGGGTGAGTGAAAATTGTTTCATATACTTGGGCGCATTGCTCACGTGTAAGCGGTGCTGTTGAAAGAGCAAGATTTGGGTGAGAGACAGACTCTCCTTTGATCGTAATAAGACCCTGTGCTCACCACCCAGCTGCTCTGTCTCAATTACTTCTGCTGCAAAACGGGCATGCACTGCCTGCCCCTCAGCATGGGAGTCGGGGCTGGTGTCTCAGTGCTATGTGCAAAACTCTCACACGGGTGCAGAATATGAGCTCAGTGTGACTTTTCCCCTGCTAGTCTGAATATGGCCCAACTGACTGCTAAGTTATTTCATAGCTGGCTCAAAGAATTTCCTTTCAATGATTATCAGAAAGCAACGAAGCAGTTCCTATGTGAGTAATCACTACCTGTTGTAACTGCCTGTTACTTGTCTGTTGACATCACTAGGCTAAAACCTTCTTGAGGGCAAGACCTGTGTCTTGTTCTTGAAGCAATCCCACCCCTAGCACATCATAACTATTGTGCTACCCATGGCAGTGGGGCAGCAGAAAGACTTAAGGCCACAGTGTGAAGGACAGAAGATTTGCACATAGCTCACTTAGAATAATGACACTGCTAAATGTCTTGCCTTAGAATATAAATTTTGTGAAATAAGCCTGAAATATTTCCTTCATGGTTGAGGATATTGCTAATCAGGGTGAATCTCAACATCTTTGTTGTATACAATGAGAATCAATGGGTGGATTTACTATATTGTAGATAAAACTCAGATGATTTAATATTTACTGAGGGATTGTAATTTCCGATTCACCTTTTTTTCCAAAAAAAAATTGAGGGCAAGAAAATAAATCCAAAGAATTGATGTCCATGTTGAGATATAGTTGGGAGCCCTTTTCTGGGCTGGCTGGTTAGTCATCACAGAAATGGCATTGCTTTCAAGGGGATGGTTACCGTATTTTCAGCCTGACTGGTGTCCACCTCAATTTCCACGTTCACTGTCTGTTATCATTTTCTACAACTGTCAGTTCTAATATCTAATGGTGTGGTCATTATACGTCGCACTTTACAGATGAAAATGCATGTGTTGCAGTGAATCCTCGTAACAGACTTCTGTGGTGAATATTATTATCCACACTTGACCAGTGAGGAAACTGAGGCTCCAGGTCTCATGTGGCAGAGCAAGGAACCAAACTTAGCCCTTCTTCCTTCCTTCTAATGTGACTCCAAAGTTCAAACTCTCAAACCATGTTAAACGATCCTGTCATCTGAAAAAAGCGGGAAAGTGGGAAGTCAGCTCAATGGAAGGAATACATAAAGATGCTTCCAAGGCTGCCCTCTCGGACTCCAGCCAGTCTTGAGATGGTAACCCCACATCTCTGAGCTGCAAAGGAAATCTAAGGCAGAGAGGGCAAGTCATTTGGCCAGTCCCCTAGCCAGGTGGTGGCGGATTCCAGGGCTAGCTCCAGGTGGCCTGACTCTTAGCTAAGTTCTCTGCTCAAAAGCCACAGATCCTTGGCTCAGCTAAGCCTGAGAGAATTGGACCATCAACCAAAATACATTCACAGTCAAAATTTCATTTTCTTGGTGGAGTATCTTCTCTTTTGAATAAACTACCTACACTGGGCTCCCACCGATTTCATTAGACCTCTCCAGTCCTCCATTCCATCTGGCCTGAGAGGCTTCTGATTTCCAACAGGCCTCTGGAGCCTCCAGGATCTGTGAGAGTCCCCATCTCAGTGCCCTGGATGACAAAGACTGTGTCCCAGGTGCCCAGACGGAGGTCACAGAAAGTCCTGGGTCCACAGAGCCTGGCTCTCCTGTCTGACCAGCATTCCCAGAATTGCTTTACAGCAGGGGCCAAAGATCAAAAATTTTATGGGTGCTTGGGGAATTATTCCTCCCCAACCCATCTGCCCTTTCATCTGCACACCCACTGCCCCAGAATAGCAAACAGCTCCTCGCTCCTAGGCTGTTTCTCGAAAGACTTCACAGCAGGAAAACAGAGGTTAGAAATATTTCAAAAGCTTGGCCACAGCTGTCTGCAGGAGCCCATTTGAAAGCCTTCATGTAGAAAATCTCCTTCTTCCTTTAAAGTACCAGCCCCTGGTTTTACTCAGCTTAAAGAACTGCAGTGTCACTGTCACCCTCAGGGCCCCCTGCCCACCTGGGTCTATCCAAAGGGAGGGTGAAGCACCCTTACCTAATGGCAGAAATTACGTTAAGGGACTGAAGCTTCTAGCTCTCCATGACCACGCATGCCTGTGGGCCAAGGAGGGTTCCCACCACTGACTTGGGAGGGGATTACGGATGTGGAACACCAGGTTGCACTCTCACCCAGGCGCATCCAGGTGCCCCACTGTTCTAGCTCTTTCTGGGCTGATGATGAGTGTGCAAACCCCAGAGAAGACCCAGTTTAGAAACAGCCTCTGTGGAGGAGAGGGTTAGCAGAGAGCAGCAATTTGTGGGTGGTGTGGACATCTCTGGGATGTGTGGGTCTCAAATTATGAGCCCCAGCCAGGATGGGGAGGGAAGCAAGCTGGATGAGGACTGCAGGCTGAAAGCCAGTCTCCTGTGCCACCTCTTCCCAGGGCAGAATGTGGTGACGTCACAGAGGCATATTCCTTAAGGCAGAAGGGTAACACATATTTTATAAATTAGCTTTTCAGCATACTTTGAAACCTTTCAGATATTCAGGCACTTGGTACGTGGGATTTCTTTCTACTCTTGCATGTGGACTCACCAAAGTTAAGGGTGGGTCTGGACCAGAATTCATCTCAGTGTAAACAAGGATCAAGTGCATTTGTTTCTTCGTTCAGCCGTAATTTACTTAACTCCTGACATGTGCTAAGCATCGTGCCGGGGACGGGGTATGCCATGGTGAACCAGACGCTTATAGCCTGGATGGAAGGGGAGGCAGCAGCCACCAAATGAGGAGAGCCACAGAGCACTGAAATGACAGCCCCAGGTCAGAGCTAGGAAGGAGGTGGGAGTAGGGAGGACCGGTTTTTGTGTGTGTGGTCAGAAACTGACTCTTCATGTTCAGATCAATTTCAACTGATAACTCAGAGGCCTCTGACTAGCAATTAAGTTAATTCAACAAATTTGTGTTGTCTGAGCCTGGCATTGTACCAAGCTTTGGGAGACCAGAAACACAGTCTCTCCTCAATGATTGCAAGTCTAGAGAGACATATGGATATGTATACAGCTAACTCGGGGTCAAGACAGAGGGAAACAGTAGCAGTACAAGGTGGGGGTTGTGGGAACACAGAGGGAGGCATGATTGATTTCTGCTCTACATTCAATGATGGCTTCAGACCAGAAACAACATTCCAGTGGAGGTTTTCAGGATGAAGTAGAATTTACAAAGAACACAATAATGTAGAGAGGCATTCCAAGTTGAGGGAAGAGCTTGAGCAAAGGCACTGAGGCCAGTCGTTGCGTAGAGTACTAGGGAGTGACTAGTTACTCTGCACACTGGATACGTAAGAATGTTGAGGGCAGGTTGGGACAAGATTTTGGCAAGCCTGGCCTAGCACGCTAAGGACACTGATGGTTCTGGAGAAGTGGGGATAAATGTTCAGATAAAGTCACTCTGAAGAGAAAGCAGGGAGACGGGAAGAGGGCTATTTCAATCATTTAGGCTAGAGGCTCTGAGGTAGTGAAGCAAGATATTGCTGGTAATATATTTAGACTTGGCAGTTCTGAGTTTTGATGTAAATTGCAACAGCAGTCATCTGTCTCCAACTCCTTCCTCTTGGCCACCTTCTAATAGTTAGTGTTCATTGATTGCAAGTAGCAGACAGGGATGCTGGCTAACCTGAGCAGAACTGGTTTTCATCAGGTGGCTTCAGCAGCTCACAGCGTCAAGGTGAAGGCTGAAGGGGCAGCTTTGAAAGGACGGGTGATACGGTAGCTCTGACGCTCCAGGTGGCAGCCACGGTAGGAGTTTGTAGAACATCGACAAATTGGCTCGAACTGTGTTGTCCCCAGTATTTTTGTCACTCTTCGTGTGATGCAAGTTTCAGGGAGAGCACATTTGATGACCTAGATTGGGTCACTCTCGAGCTACTCTGCCAAGGGAGGGCAGGTCACTTAGGTCAGCAGTCTCAGGAAACTCCCCAATCAGGAAATAGAGTGTTCCCAGAGCAGTGAGTAGGCCCTGCGTGAAGGCAGGAACTCAAGCTGTCTTAATTCGCGATGTATCCCCAGTGCCTAGAAGGGTGCCTGCACCTAGTGTGTGTAGGATTCATATCTACTGATTGCAGAAGACCATGTAGCAAAAGTGACAGATGTCCACACCACCTTATCAGGCTCCTCCCACCCCCTACTGACTTCGCTGCCTCCCAGGCTGTCAGGGGAGTGTCAGGACACTGAGCCCACCTGCAAGTGTTTGGGGAACTGGTCAATTCACCCTTAGCTCCTTTTCAACACAATTGATGTCCTTGTGCCAATTCTTCAGCTGTCCCAGGGTGCGCTCCCTGGAATTTTTTCACACTGATGATGATTTCCTGTTGGATGGGATGTTTGGGATTTGGGCTGTGTTTTTCTTTTAAATACCATTGCTATTCAAAATGTGAGTTCATTTCTTCTGGAAGTTATTTTTCATCATCTTTTCTCTCCCCAAGTTCTTGCACCATGGGCCTTCCTGCCTTCCTGTGGCTGGCCCTATAAATATTATGTTCTGGAGAGTTGCTGGGGAGTGGGGGAAGGGGTGACGAGTACTTGTTGGCTGTTTTTGCAATTTTTTTGCCTATCCAGGGCACTCTGCAAGGCATCTACAATGGCTGTGTTCCCTCCAAGGAGAGGTGCCTTCCTAGAGGTCAAGGCCATTGTTAAATTGAGGTCTGTCCCTGATTTCAGGACATGGGCTCCAAAGGACATATGGAAGCTGCCGGTATCCAAGGGAGAGCCAGCTCCTTTGCTCCAGGCATTAGATGTAAGCACACTTGCAAGACAAAGGAAGGAAGAGAAGGAAGGGGAGAAAATATTGCCTGTTTGGCATGAAGTTGCTACTTTTTTAATCACACTGTCCCAGCTCTATTCATGGCTCAACATCAATATTAAGTCATCATAAAACTGAAGGCTTATGGTCCCTAAAAGATACGCTGAAAAATGCGTGCGTCCTATAACTCCTAAAATATGTTGGCGAGATATTTTCCATATGGGTAGTAGGAAGGTTTTGTGGAGGTGACAGGCTGGCTACACAGAGACACACGGAGCAGCTAAGGGGGAACTGTCCCCAGCCTCCTCTGTGGGGTTTGGAACACTGGGGGGCTCCGTAGTGGAGCCACCCTCCCCTACGTGGTCTTAAAACTCTTGCCAAATTCCCATTGCTTCCAGAATATAAAATGCAAACTTGGGACCATGGCCCTCAAGCTCCCCTGGAGGCAGTCACTGCTCCGCTCTCCACCCAGGCCCTCGCTCATGTGCACCTTGCCCTTGCCAAGCTCGGTGCAGCAGGAGGCCACCTGCAAGTGCTGTCCCCTGCCTGGTGCCTTCTCCCCTTTGCTTTTCACCTGAGTCTCTTTCTCTCCCTTGAGGTCGCAACTCAGACTTAACTCTCTTCCCCCAGTTACTCTGTGGAATATCACACTGTTTGTTTCCCTCGCTAAACTTACCACAACTTGAAACACCGTATCTGTGCACTGGTTTCCGTGTGGAGTTCCTGCCTCCCAGGTGGAACTGGAGGACCGGCCTCCCCGACCCCGCCCTGCCTGTTTCCTGCTGCATCTCAGTGCTTCGCACAATACCTGGCACTTACCAACAGCTTAGGGGGTGTTTCCCAACCGAGAGAGTTTACTGAAGCGAGCAGTCTGCCTGATCCATCTGGAGAGAAATTCTGCTTGTTTGGCTTTTCCGCTCAGCTTTTTAGCATCAGTGCATGGAGCATTTTAACACCAGGCCCCCCTTTTCTGAAAAAAGTGACAGACACGGGGTGACTAACTCGCCATCCGTCACTGCAGCCTAATCTCACTCCCTGGCCAAGTGATCCTGCCACCCTAGGACCACATCTTCCTCATCTCTTGAAAAGGAAATGTTACAGCTTCTCTATGAGGGTTACTATGCAGGAAAAATGGCCTATGGTAGGTGCTCAGTAAGTTTTCATTTCCTTCCTCTTTCTCCAACCACTTTGCAAGAGGCCTAAAGACTTCAGGTTCTTTAAGGAGGAAGAAATCACTTAAGCAGGAAAGGGTCGAGGTGCTTGTGGAAAAAACTAAAGCTGCCAGCAGGGTTCCCCTCCCAGACACGATGCTGAATACAGTGTCAACAAGAGCTTCGAAAGCGCCCGCCACCCCTTGAGGCTTCCAAGCAGTGTAGTGGGGAGAGCTTCACTCAGCCCTGCATGTCCATGTGTTAACTCAGTGCCCTGGACACATCCATGAGACACCTGAGCCTCAGTTTCTCCCTCTGTAACACGGGCACGTAATACAACCCTGCCAATTTGGCAGCGCTGTTGTAAGGCTTGGATGAGACCAAGTATTTGAAAATGAGTTGTCTTTTTGAAGAGATGGGGCAGACTGTAGGGAGAGTGGAGGGGCAAACCCTCTGCTTTATGCTGGTGCCTGTATCCTCCCAGATGCCTTCCCATGGCACAGTGAAATACAGAACTTCAGATCAGAAGGGACAGTCACAGTCATCTCCAGATGAGGGTTTTGGGGTTTTTTTGGCTTTTAAAAAAATTTTTAATTATGGTAAAATACACATAACATACAGCTTACCCTCTTAACCATCTTTAAGTGTACAGTTCAGTGGTATTAAAAACTTTCACAGTATTTTGCAACCCTCACCACCATACATCTCCAAAACTTTTCATCTTGCAAAACTAAAACTGTACGTCCGTTAAATAATTCCCCATTTCCTCCTCCCCCCAACCTCTGGAAACCACCATTCGATTTTCTGTCTCTATGAATTTGACTACTTTAGGTACCTCATATAAGTCGTATCATACAGTATTTGCCTTTTTGTGACTGGCTTATTTCAACTAGCACAATGTCCTCAGCTTCATCCATGTTGTAGCATGTGTCAGAATTTCCTTTTTCTTTTTAAGGTTGAGTCATACTCCATTGTAAGTATATATATCCCATTTTGTGTATCCATTCATCCATCAATGGATATTTGGGTTGTTTCTACGTTTGGGCTATCATGAATAATGTTGCTGTGTGTGTGGGTATACAGATATCTCTGCAGGAACCTTCTTTCAATCCTTTAGGGTATATATCCACAAGTGGATTTGCTGGGTCATATGGTAATTCTATGTTTAATTTTTTTTGAGGAATGATCATAGTGTTTTGAAAAGTAGCTGCACCATTTTTCATCCCTATCAACAGTGTATAAGCGTTCCAGTTTCTCCACAACCTCACCAACACTTGTTACTCTTTTTTTTTTTTTAATGGTAGCCATTCTAATGGGTGTGAAGTAGGTGTCTCATGGTGCTCTTGATTTGCATTTCTCTGATAAGTGATTTTGAGCATCTTTTCTTGTGTTTTTTGGCCATTTGTATATCTTCTTTGGAGAACTATCTATCCAAATCCTTGGATAATGACCCACTTTTTAATTAGATTTTTAGGGGTTTTGTTATTGAGTTGTAGGAGTTCTTTATATATTCCGGATCTTAACCACTCATCAGTCACATGGTTTGCAAGTAATTTTTCCCATTTCATGGGTTGCCTTTTCACCCTGTTAAGAAGTTCTGTCGCATCAAAGGAAAACTAATTTTGATGAAGTTCAATTTATTTATTCTTTTGTTGAATATGTTTTTGGTGTCATATCCAAGAGATCATTGCCAAATTCTATGTTAAAAAGCATTTTTCCTGTTTTCTTCTAAGAGTTTTATAGTTTTCTCTCTTAAATTTTTGATCCATTCCAAGTTAATCTTTGTAGAGGGTATTAGGTAAGGGTCCAGCTTCATTCTTGAACATGTAGTAAAGATGATTTTTGACAGAATAGAAAACTGAGCCCAGAATGGGAAGTAGTCTGCCCAAGAGAAGGCAGCTGGGCGGAGACAGAGCCAAGGCTAAAACCCAAGGCTCCTGTGTCGTAGTCCAAAGCCCTTTCCACTCTTTGAGGAAATAGACACTCTGGGAATGAGTGATGCTGAGCTTTGCTGTGTGTCTAACTAGAAAGAACTGGAGGAACAAAATGGGATATTGAAGCTGGTGGGTTTCCCTCCACGTGGAGTTATCTGGCCCCAAGTCCAGACCACTGTGTCAGTAGCATGTGATGGGCTTGTTCCTTTAGCTAAGAGGGTCACTTTTCAGGACACCTGTGACCATCAGACTTGAACAGCCGCCAATGAAAAGATACTGCAAAGAAACATGCTCCATGTTCACTCACATGACAATTTGGTGGAATCTAACTTTTAGTCACTGATAGGAAGGGAAAAAGTGCTTAGTGGCTTTCCTCATATATATATATACCTTTTGTGCCTAGCGGCCAGCAACATAGTTCAAAATGCAAGTATCTTGAAGATGGGAAAGAAGGTTTGGGCTTTGGTGAACCTGCTGGGCTAAGGCAAGGGTTGGGAAACCACAGCCCACGGGCTCAGGAAAGTCCTGCTGAAGCACAGCCGTGCTCACTTGCTGCCGTGTTGTCTGGTGGCTGCTTTCATACCGCGTCATCCGAGCTGAGTCATCAGGGCAGAGACGGACGGGTCACAGAGCCTAAGTCATTTATTATCTGGCCTGGTACCCCAAAAACAAAACCAACAAAACGTTGCTGGCCCCTGGGCTAGGGGAACAGTAAAGATGACAGGCATCACAGCTGAAGCCCCTTGCCTACAGGGCAGCCCACCTTCAGGGACCGTGTAGCCTTCACAGCTGTCTATAGAGTGACCATCAGCCACATCAGAAGATGGACTAGTGACAGCCTGAACGTTCTAGCAGTTGCGTGCTCTCCCAGCGCTTCCCAGGCCCAGCTTAGAGGAGATGCGGTAGCTGTGAGGTCGCTGAGCACAAAGAGGGTAAGAGCCCCACGGGAGCCAGGTGCCAGCCCTGCCACATCCTCTGGCCACACCACTGAAAACCGCAGTAAGATTTCTGGCCTAAAGGCAGAGTAGCAGCTTGGAAGTCAAGGTCCAACCACATGGGACAGAGCTTGATGTAGTGCCTCACACTGTTGTCATCATGTTCAGCTTTCTCACACATGTTATTAATAACTTGTCACTGTCAAAATTGATGTTAATTAGTTTCCTCTTCAGTGTGGTTGTGGGCAATTCGCAAACCTCTTGGCCTGGCTGATAGAAAGCGCCAGGAAGGCAAGGATCGAAATAAATCTCAGCTCTGCCACCACGAGCTGAACTTGGAAAAGTGACCCAGTGTCTCTCACTTCTACGTCCTCATTCATAAACAGTGTCAACAAGGGTTGATGGGAGAACTCAGTAAGACGATGGGCGTGAACCTGCCAGAACATCCCACAAATGCCTGTTTCCTTTCCTTAGTCTGTTTGGCACCACCCACCAGCAGCAGTTTCTCCTTTAGAGGCCAAGCCTCTGAAGTCTCTGGGTGCTTCCTCCCCTCCACACCCCTCACTCCCTGTGGCTACTCCAGGCTGAACAAGAGGCTTGAAGTAACCATTATGCTGCAGTGTAAGGGACTTTCGAGGGACAACCATAATAAGCTTCTTTAGAAGCTGCTGTGGGTTCCACCCAATGGAGACAGACAGTACCAGGAATATGCCCCAGTTCTAGGCCATTCCACTCTCAGGAATCACTGGAGGTAAGAGCAGTTCAAACACTGATCAGGGCCTCTCCGACAGTAACTCAAACTCAGTCTGGTCTCAGACCTGGTTCCTCAAGGCCCACAGATGGTATCTGAGGTCTTGGGGATGGTCCAGCTCCCCAGCTCCATTTCCTGCCCTATCTTCATCGGCCACAGCCATTTCTACAAGCCCAGATCTGAGGCCTCTGGATGAGTTACTGAGACCGTGTGTCACAGTGTTGTTTGTTATAGCAAAATATTCTGGGAGGTTTAGACATAGGAGGGGATTGGATAAATCACTCATGCTACTATCCAGCCATTAAAATGTGTGGTAGATCTTCCTTTATTGAAATGAAAAGGTAACTGCAATGCATTTGAGCAAATTTCAAAATCATACAAACAAAACGAGGACACTTAGTTTCAGGTTTTATATTCCAAACACTTACTCATATATGTATTCCCATAGGAAAAGTGTAAAAATGTTAAGAAGATAATAGTAGTTTCCTCTGGTTGTACTGTTGGTAGATTTTACTGTTTTATGTATTTTTTTTTATTGAGGTATAGTCAGTTTACAGTGTTGTGTCAATTTCTGGTGTACAGCACAATTCTTCAGTCATACATGAATATACGTATATTCATTTTCTTATTCTTTTTCACCATGAGCTTCTACAAGGTATTGAATGTATTTCCCTGTGCTGTACAGGATAAACTTGTTTATCTATTTTACACATACCAGTCAGTATCTGCAAATCTCGAACTCCCAGTTTATCCCTTCCCATCCTGTTTTATGTATTAAGAATATATATTTCAGAACTTTGTAACAGGAAAAATTAAATAATGCTATATGTTAAGTGAAAATGCTTCATAGGAGGTTCAAAAAAAGACTGAGAGGTCCCCTTCTCGGATACAGACATGTAAATAAATACAGAGAGAAAACAGACCCTGTTCTCTGGGGATCCGCCTTATTGTCACACTAATAGGGGGCCAACAAAAGAGCTGGGTGACTGACTCCAAATCTTGGTTCCCTCTTTTCACTGTGTTCGAAGACTGATTACAGCTAAAGCTGCGGGATGTACGAGCTGGGAGGCCCTGCAGAGATCGTATAACGCTCGTGTTCTGGGGGCCAGCGTGATGCGCTAAGTTCTCACAGCAGCCTAAGACCCTCCTTCTCACGCTTGGCTGTGTCTCCTGTCCTGGTCCTCCAACCTGTAACTTGGGAGGACTCTTGACTTTACCCCATCCCTTCATCCTCCGCTCCTGTGTGGTCCCCACGTAGCCATCCACACCCTGGGGTGATAAATACATGGGTGGATTCTGAAACAAAGGGGACTTTTTGTTACCAGTGCGAAAGGAACCCTGACTGGTACTTAGATTCACGCAGTCTTTTGTGGTCTGAGCCCTGAAACGTGACCAGTGCCTCTATGAACTGAGCTTGGTCATAACCAATTAATGAAAAGTCATTCGACTGATGAGACCACGATGAAGATTCTGCCAAATAAAAGGGCTGTGCTTCAGAAGAACCACGTTTTGATGGTTAGGTATGTTCACTGCGGTTATTTAATGGATCTCCTGCTCAAGAAGACCCAACACACTTTCACCAAAGAAAGTCAGATACTGAAGATTCTAATGCTGCGAGAGGAGAGGCCAATGAACTTTAAGTGTAGAAAGTATAACTTCAGGGAAGAAGAGGACGCCTCAGTACAAATTCCATGGTATCATGAATCTATAAACATCCTAAAAGCAATCCGTTCCTTGGTGAAGGCTATATAAAATTTTTTTGACATGAACTTAACCCACCTCAGGGCAACTGGAGTGGTTTCCTGGGTCTGTGTAATGACCCTCATCATTCCATATGCAGTGTTGTAGTGACACACTGCAAAAATGGAAGCCAGACACGGTGCCCTCCCTCAGGTGAGGAAGCAGAGGTGAAACAGACAGTCATGATACAGACGTCTAAGGGACAGCACAGGTCACTGTGGAAGCTCGTAGTCAGGGACTAAACCAGAGCTGGGCGTCAAGGAAGGCGTCCTGGAGAGGGACGTCTAAGTGGAGTTCTAAAGACAGGTTAGACTGAGCCATGCAACGAGGAGAAGTTAGATTTCCCAGAATTCAGATATTTCACTCTCCAAGTGGAAGCCTCCTAAAAACTGAAAGTTGGGGATAAATTCTAGAAGCAGAAAACAGCATAAATTGTAGCCTGCAGAGCGTGGCTACCCACGAGTGCTATATTTCATGGGCTTTTCACCACAACTGCTCTCATTTCAGATCCCTGTTGGCTTAAGCCCAGCCTTACCTTCGAGATCAGTGTGGACTTGAATAGTGTGAGAATATTTTCTCTTACATAAACAAAACTTGCAGCTTAGGTGGTGGTACCCAAACTCAGTTCCTGCAACACCCTCCGGAATGAGCTATCTTGCCTGGATATGAGGAAAGGCCCCCAGAGGTTGGGGGTCTCCACGGGCCCCTTGATGAACAGTATGCCCAGGGGAGCAACAAGGCAGCCTCCCCTGCCACGTGAAGTGCAGGCAGAAGCTAAGTCTGGTCTCCCCACCTGCCTGGAGCCCACACCTCTGGCCTTCCCTCGCCTGTCACAAGTATGTCAACCAGAGCCCATCTATTACGGAGATTCCAGATTATCAGGAATTTGTTAGCCGGTCGGAGCAAGGCAGTGGGCAGACTCCGGGGGAAGGACATTCAATCCAGGGCAGATGCCATTCTGATGAGCCTGGGAAGGTGAGACTAAACTGCCAGGTCTTAAGGAGAGTGCGCCCCTCCCCCACCGCCACACTGGGACCCACTTCAGAAGAAAGCAAGTGGCATTCTTCTCAGCCTAAGATGCTCTCAACAGCTCAGGGTGACCGCATCTCCACCAGCTCCTTCAACAGCTCAGACGTGGCAAATTTCCAAGGAGGGCGACCTGGGCTGGAGCCCAGCATTCTAGCGACTGGTCCGAGCCTCCGTTTCCTCCATTTCAAAATGAAAAAAAGTCATACCTTTGTCACAAAGGTTGTCACGAAGACTAAGTCAGACAAGGTATTGAAGGCCACCTGGCACAGCGTCTGACACATATGGTAATTATTATTACTCTCGTAAAATTGCATGTTACTATGGAATTTTGCCAAAAAATTATTGACTAGTAAGATTATAGATTGTTTTAAGTTATAGTTCGACTTTCGGTTCTTTAAAACCACCTTTGATGTAAACAGGAATTCTTGCTATTTTGAAGCTCAGGTACACGGTTAAATCAGGAACATATGCATTTGCCTAGATGTGTACTGATATTGAAGCCCTCCCCCCAAAACAAACAAAACAACCACAACAACGACAACAAACCTCTCTTCCTGAGTTACTGTCGAGTCCTGCCTTGGAAATAAGAAGTTAAAAATCGGAAAAGGAGAGATTCGTTTTCCTTTCAGGCCACAGAGCACCCTGCCAGCATCCTTGCAAGAACTCACATTTGCAGTAACTGAAATGACAGATGCTGTCAGTGAAACTGAAGAGGCCTCAGGAGTATCGTTGTGGTTTGGCTAAATGATGATCAGATGAAATATTGTTGGTTAAGTCTTACCGAGGATGTCTTCACATTAGAGCTATTTGCAGAAAAAGCGCCATGAAGTCAGCATGGGCTTGCTGTTTTTCTCGTGCATGTTTTTCATTTTGATATTATATCATGAACAGCTGTAAGGATAATGTTAATCGTCCCTTCTGGAAACATTCATCACGAGGGTTTATTTATTATTTGGTTTAAGTATTTAAAAGTTAAAGCATTTCCAAGCTGTCACTATTGAAATATTTCTAATATTGCAAGAGGGCAATTATTTCAGAGAGCCTGCTCTTAAGATTTCCACTTAGGAGAGAAAATAATAACCAATGTTCTCTGGGTTTGGTTAATGAGACTGAAAGGTGCACTGGGAATACTTCTTCTTTCACTGAGAACTAAATTTTTCCGTGTATACATGGAGCTGTAAATTCTGAGAAGGGATGGACACGTGACTTGGGGGTATTGATATGATAGAAGCTTGGCAGGCTCTGTGCGACCTAAAGAAAAATATCCTACAGTCATGTGGGCCTTTACAAAGTGTTTTCTGTTTTAATCTCAACCTCACCGTTGTCTTATACAGTAGGCCTCTGTAGAACTTCGTTGGTGAAGAAACAGTTTTTGTGGCTTATGCAAGATCAGCCAGTTGACTTTTTGTTTAATAATTGAAGGGCAGAGCTACAACCAAGCCAGGCTGTATGAATAAGGATGGAGACTGAAAGCTCAGGACTCTTGGTTTGGGAAGCCGAGAGCAGGTACACTGTAGCGTTGTAACCCCTTGGCCAAGTCGCTTTGTGCAGGGCACAGTTTGTACAGACACAAAGGAAGACTCTGGTTCTAGGTCTTGAGGACACACAACAGATCAAAGAGGACATGGTCTTGACCTTCCAAAATTGAAAATCACTCAGCTAAAATAGGTCATTAAAAAAAAAAAAAAAAGTCACGTCTTTGGATACCATTCTCTTATTCCGTGCCTGTTTTCTGATTATGTTTTGAAATGTGAGTTTCTCACTTACAGCTCAATGAAACCCACCTAGACTGTGAATGCACAGCAAAGTCTCATTGCTACTGCCCAGCCTCCTCTTCGTATTCAGGACCAAGTGTTGCCTTTGCCAGCTGGAAATGCATCATAAAAACCCATTCCACTTTTCTCAGATCCAGAGGCAGCCTCATCAATTTTTCTCTTCCTCCATGGTCAACTGTAATATGTGAAAAGCATCAAAAAAACCGCCCACCCAGCCCACATGGACTTGAAAAGAAATCAGTGAATGTAGCTCTCAAGAGCAGCATGTGGCAAAACAGCGAGTTGTGAAATTTGTCACTACAGAGCAATACTTTTTTTTAAAAAATGAATGATTATTTTTTTTTAAGAACCACTTGAGTGGACTTTGCAGTTGTATCTTTGGAAATGAAATCCCTGGGTGCTGAGAGCTTAAGATTTTCCTTGGAAACACTATAATAAGGAAATGTAAGAATGCTGAAGGAATTTGAAGCATGACTTTGTGGAAACTGGGTTGGGACCATCTCAAAGGAACAACAAAGGACGTTCTGTTCCCCCAGTGACTCTGCTTCTCCCAGTGGATTCCTTTGAGGTTCAAATAGGGAGTTGCCTTTGGCAGGGCTCCACTGAATATGCCACTTTTTCACCCTCTCTTTGATCACAGTGATGGGGTTATTTGCGCCCATGCAGCCTGGAAAGCCTCCTCAAATGGTATCCCGTAGGTTCTTTGACCGGGGGCAGGGTTGGAGGCACAAGGGTTGAGCTCAAAACTGTCGGTTAACTTTTCATGAGATACGGTGGCAAGTGATGCTAGGTTACCAAACTCAAACACCATTTAGCATTTTCCCATGCTCCTTCCACCTAAAGCACCTCCTACTCACCTGCTTTGGGGTGCCTGGTCTGACTCTCATGAGGCCATAAAGTGTGCTGAAGTGATGGACGTTGAGTGGCCTTTGTAATAAGTGGTTATCTAATCTGACACAAATGCAGGGCCTCTGCTCACACATGCAGTAAATTGGTTGGTCATTGGCTCCAGTTGGCCTGTGGACCAGCTGGAGAACAGCCAGGTGTAAACAAAAGAGCTGGGGCTTCAGAGCCAAACTGGCTCATCCCGCCCCCCTATCCCAGAGTAGAGGCCTTGGATAAGACACTCAGCTCTCTGGAACCTCAGTTTTCTCTCCATAGGAGAGAGTTGATAAAACCTGCATTCAAAACAAAAAAAGACTTTTGTACAGCAACAGAAACTGTAAACAAAACAAAAAGACAACCTACGGAATGGGAGAAAATATTTGCAAATGATGTGACTGACAAGGGCTTAATTTCCAGAATATACAAACAGCTCATACAACTCAAGAACAACAACAAAAAGAACCCAATCCAAAAATGGGCAGAAGACCTAAACAAGCAATTCTCCAATTGAAGATATACAAATAGCTAATAGGCACATGAAAAATTGCTTAGTATTGCTAATTATCAGAGAAATGCAAATCAAAAGTGCAACAAGGTATCACCTCACACCGGGCAGAATGACCATCATTAAAGTCCACAAGCAATAAATGCCAGAGACAATGTGGAGACAAGGAATCCTCCTACACTGTTGGTGGGAATATAGTTTGGTGCAGCTGTTATGGAAAACAGTATGGGGATTCCTTTAAAAACTTAAAATAGACTAACCCTATGATTCAGCAATCCCACTCCTAGGCATATATCCTGAGGAAACTCTAATTTGAAAAGATACATGCACCCCAATGTTCATAGGAGCACTATTTACAATAGACATGACATGGAAGCCACCTAAATGTCCATAGACAGACTGGATAAAGATGTCATATATGTATTCAATGGAATACTACTCAACCATAAAAAAGAATAAAATAATGCCATTTACAGAAACATGGATGGACCTGCAGATCATTATACTAAGTGAAGTAAGCCAGAAAGAGAAAGAAAAATACCATATATCACTTATATGTGGAATCTTAAAAAATGACACAAATATACTTATTTACAAAACAGAAAGAGACTCAAAAACATAGGAAATGAATTTATGGTTACAGGGAGGGAAAGGGAGGGTAGAGGGAGACATTGGGAGTTTGGGATTTGCAGATACTAACTACTATATATAAAATAGATAAAACACAAATTTCTTCCATATAGCACAGGAAACTATATTCAGTATCTTGTAATAGCTTGTCATGAAAAAGAATATGAAAAGGAATATATATATAACTGAATCACTATGCTGTATACCAGAAAGTAACACAATACTGTAAAAACTGACTATACTTCAATTTAAAAATTTAAAATAAAAAACCGAAAAGACTAGCAGCAACAAAACCTGCCCAGAGGGGTTCTCACAAGGTTGGAAAGAGATCATGACTGTCAGGTCCCAGCCACTTCGGGCTCAAGAATGAGTATTTAGGGTCATCTCCACCTCGACTCCTGCTCTGGGATTTTGGGGGCAATTTTTCTAGGATCTAGAGCTGGTTCCTGTGCTGAAACAAAGGACTTCTGCCTACCCCTTCACTCTCACCACGGTGGGCTGCCTCCCAAGAGGCGGCTTCTGGGAGGCACGGGTCTGGTGTGTGACAGCAACGTGCAGGCACAGCACTGTAGCCACTCCCCTCTTTTCTCAAAGGCCCCTCCTAAATCCGAACAGCAGTCTTCCCAGAGTCCTCCTCCCTACTTTTTTTCTTTTTTTAAAAACCATGACAGCTAGGAACAGATTAGTTTGCTGGTTTGTTGAGGGTTGCAGCGGCTGGAAGGTTCTGGAAAGGACTCTGCCTGGTCCAAGCTGGACAGATCTGCACAGGCAGCCCTGGGGTCGCAGAGCTGAGTGCAAACATGTGTACTAAGGGTCCCTACAAATGGAGAGGGGACTCCGTCCTCCCTTTGATCGGCCTTCACCCCACTGCTCGTGCTCTGCCGCCTGGGTCTGGACTCCTGTGTGGGACCCTCCATCTCCTCCGCTTCCTCTCTCTCCTTCACTTGGTCTCACCTCGCTGGCTTGATTCTTTCTCCACTTTTCTTCCTCACAGCTCTTTCCCCCTTTGGGCTCTCCCGGGGTCTTAGTATACTCTAGGGCCTCAGCTTTGCCTCCAGCCATGCCTTTGCCCTGCCCCCAATCCCTCATTCTAGGCCACAGTCAAAATTCCGATCCCCTCCAGTTGGGACGGCGGGGGTCGTGCAGTCCTGAGATCTAGAGAAATGAGGGGGGCCAAGAAAGTGCCAATGGCTTGGCTTAAAACAGGCCTGTCTCCTGCCCCCCCCCCCCCCCCGCCCCCAGAACTATATCAATTAGAAGTAATGCTGAGCTAAATACCACTGCTCACGGGGCAAACCTTCCTAACTGGAAATCATTAGCTTTTTACTTTTTTTTTTTTTTTAATAAATTATGGTCTAAATAACCAAATAATGAATCTCTCACTAAGCAGCATAATCAATCTTCATAACCTACGGAAATACATTCTGGAAAGATTGCATTTTACTGCTGTTGAAAACCTCAGTTTCATCAAATAAAGGAACAAATTGCCATTCAGGAAATTATTCTTGGGCTAAAATATGCAATCAACACTTAGCTTCCCACCTGCACAGTCCTAGAATGCACGTGGGGTAATGACATTTGACATGGGGCTTGTTATACTCCTGACCCAGGAGAAGGGTTTTCATATTTTCAATTTGCAATGTCTGGCAAGATTCCCAAAGTAATTTTCAATTAAAGTCCCTGGTACTTGTCAAACATGAAGACATTGCCCAAAAGATGGAATAACTTCATTAGGACGAGACATACTCATTTTGTGCAGTGTTTCAGCTGAGTGTGCAAATACTATGCTCTTTTCTTGTCCAAACACTTTAACTCAACAAAGCAAAGTCATTTTCTGTCTCCGATCCTCTACGTGGACACAAGTTTAAGGGGAGGGGGTTGCCCAACCATAACCTGCCAGTGTTATTCTTTCCATCTTTGGTGAGATCGGCTCCTTCTCCCCCATTTTGACCATGTTCATTCCCTTAGCTGACTCTACTTCCCCAGATGTCCTTGACCCAAAGTCAGCCAATCAGAATTGTCCAGAATGTTTCATCCTGGACTTAGGAGAGAAGCTATTTTCTCTACCATGTTGCTGTTAATATTGGTCCAGAGCTTCCCTGCGAGAAAACCCATGGGAAAGAATAAAGCCATTATGCAGAGAAACCCAAAGGCCAGAGTCCGGAGTAGAGCTCTGAACACACATGAATCCCTGGTTCCAGCTGCCCGGAAAGCCAGCTCTTGCCTTGCCCTTTCCACAGCAGATTATGTGAACCAATACTTCTTATCTGGCTTAAGTTTATGCAAATAGAATGTCTGCACTTGCTACCACAAAAGTCCTGACTAATCCCCAAGTGATGCCAGTATAAGGACATGTTGGCAGAATAAGAATGTAATAATGTTAAGAAACATTTCCTAAGCATTGTCTTTAAATATTTATTGATTGGATCAATAATAATACATTGTACCTCGATGGTCTGGCCCACGGTAGAGGTCCAAAGATGATTAAAATATGGTTAGACCTCAAGAGGCTCAAAGACTGGGATGGAATACAGAACATGAACAAACCATTGTCATAACAGAGGTGCATAGGCTCATACAAAACGCTGTGAGAGCGATTAGCTCTAAGTAAGGCATGCAGGAGGACGTCACGGTGGAGACGGCACTTTTCCAAGTCTCGAAGGGTGAATGCAGTTGCAGTAGGTAGAGAAAGGTGTGAGGGTGCTGCAGGCAGAGAGAGTGTGTGCTGAGTGTCAGGGGCCCAGGCGTAGGCGGCGTTTCTCAGAAGCATCCAATAGTTCAGTGTGGATACAGCCCTGGCACTTGGAGGGGAGGAGAAAGGTGACAAGAAATGAACCCAAGGAAGTAAATTGGGAGCATATGAGAAAAGTCATAATGACATCCACTGGCAAGGAGACACAGGTCTTTAAGCAAAGCAGCAGTGCAGTTAAACAACCAGCCAAGCGTTTTCAAGTTGAGGATTTTAAGAGCAGGCTGGCAAGTGAATGGATTGCAGGAGGGGAATGACCAGAAACCAGGGGGCTCTTGAAATCCAGTGGAGCATGGACAAGGGTATGAAGTAGGGTTGTGGGTGTGGGAATGAACGTGAGAAAATAAATTTGAAGACGACTTCAGAGGCATGGTTACCAGAATGTTATGACTAATTACAGAAAGGCAAGGTGGGACAAGCCAGGAGCAACTCCAAATTTCTATCTTGAAAGGCTGGGTAAACAGCGACATGCTGTGAATTGGAATAAGAAACATAGGAGGGGAAAAATCTGAGTGGGCAATGAGGAAGTTGAAAAATTGGCCTCAATTTTGGGGCCTCATCTCAGCTCTTCCATCAACCAGGTGCCTAACCTTGGATACATTGTTTAACTCACCCAAGTTTTCTCAACCATAAAATGAAAAGCCTGGAAAATTCATCCCAGGTTCTTTCCTAGCTTGAATAGTGTGTGATTCAAAAGACATAATATGAGCAAGACGAAACTGACAAAGCCTAATGGTCAAAAGCATGTAGTTAAGCAGGGTGCAACTGAGAGCTCTGAATGAGCTGCAAACCAGGGTGAATAGTCCCCTTGAATTTACTGCACAAGAGGAACGTGAGAAAGGGACATGTGGGCTGGGGAGAATATGGTACTGTCTCCTTAGGAGCACACTTCACAGAAGAACTTCTTTGCTTCCTATATAGCTTGAAGGTCTATAAAGACTTCCTCTCCTGTGTGTTTTTGGTATATGACCAAGATGGTATTGCAGAGCACTCGGGAAAGAAGCGGTATTCAAAAACTATGGTGGAACAATTGACAACCCCAGTGGGGCAACACAGAATTAAATCCACACCTCATACCAACCTCAAAATCAATTCCAGAAAACCAAGGACCTAAATGTAAAAGACAAAACTTAGAGAATCAAATATAGGAGAATATCTTTATAACCTTACAACAGTGATACACTGGGAAAATTCATTTTGAAATCATTTTAGACTTAAGAGTTTCAAAAATGTTAGAATCCTATTATGTTCTTTATCCAACCTCCTTTAAAGTTAGCATCTTAACCATAATACGTTACCAAAACTAAGAAATTAACATTGGCATAATTCTGTTCACTCTTTGGATTGAAGGAGTTTTGTAAAGACACAAAAAAACTACATATAAAGGATGGATGAATTCAACCATATTAAAATTAAGAATTTCTATTCATCGAAGAACACCATGAAGGAAGGTAAAAGGAGAAACAAATTGAGTGTCCATATTTGCAACATACACAGCCAGTGAAGGATTTAAATAAAAATATAAGAAAGTTAAGAACTACAAGTTAATCAGAAGGCAAACAACCTAAAGGAAAAATGAATGGAAGACATGAATAGGCATTTCACTGAAGAAGAGATACATATGAATGACCAATAAACATGTGAAAGATTTCTCAACCTAATTAGCAGTCAGGAAAATGCAAATTCAGGCCTCAAGACCAGCAATAGCAAGTCCTGGAGAAGGTATGTATCAAGTCATGGCTGCTGGGAATGGAGATGGTACCACCACTTTAGAACTCTGCATGGCATCCCCCAGTAACGTTGGCCAATCATATCCCAGGGTTTTGCCACTGAAAGTGTAGTCCGTGGATTCACAGCATTGGTTTCACTATGAGACCTCCCCTCAGACTAATTAAACCAGAATCTAAATTTTAACAAGATCCCCATATGCCTATTAAAATGTGAGAAGCCCTGGTCTCGAGAAACTCTTGCTCAAGTATACATAGCAAATGTGAAAGAGAATGTCTGCAGCCTTGTTCACAATAACAAAAAAGTCAAAAGACACGAATGGCCATAACAGTAAAATGGATAAACACGTTGTGTATAGTTACACAATGGTAATTACCCAGCACAGAAAATGCGTGAACTCCTCTTAGGTGGCATAAGGATGAACCTTAGCAAAAAAACAAAAAGTATTAAGAAAAAAACAAGTCCTAAAAGATTACTTCCAGTATTCCACCATTTTAAAATTAAACACAAGCAAAACTGAATAATGTATTATTCAGGAATCTGTACATCCTTGAAAAAAATCTTTTTTTCCCTTTAAAAGGGAAGACAGTCATAAACAAAATTCGGGTTATTGCTTACTCTGGTGGCAAAGCACAGAAAAGAAGAGGGTGGTGGGCACCACATATGGGCAATAATCTAGTTCTTGGGTTAGGAGGTAGGCAAGTTTACAGGGGTCCTTTTATTATGCCTTTTAACAGTTAAGTGATAAATCCAGCTATTGCTAAATGGCTAATACCTGAAATGGGCGTCCCAAAGCAACCTTCCAAACGTCAGCCTGCTGACCCCTGGCTGGGCTGCCACCGCTGGGCTGCCAGGCCCTGCTCCACAACTACCGGGACGAAGGGCTCACCTGATGGCACGCACCAGGGGGCTGAGGCTTGTGTACAGCAGCGGCTCTCTAACTTGGCTGCACATTGGAATCACAGTGGGAGTCAAAACAATCAGATGCCTGGGTTCCGCCCTGGAGATTCTGATTTAATTGACATGGGATGAGGCTATGGTGTCGGGAACTTTGAAAGCTCCCCCAGATGATTGTAGCAAGTGGGGGAAAAAACAAGTTTTTTTATAGAGCCACTTCCCTTTCAAAAGTGCCTGTGTGGGACCACACAGTTAACAGGCTATATAGTAAGAGCATGTGGGTCCCTAGGGATGTGGGCCACAACCTGAACGTCTTGTGGGAGGGTTCACAGGTGCATGATGTAGAATGGCAGTAGGTGTGCTGGTCCACAGTTGGGGAGGATGCCACCGTTAGGGTGTCCCCAGGAATAAGGACATCTCTTCCCTTTTGATCAATAGCTATTTGAACACCAGGCTTTCTCTGTTGTGGCATTGTTCATATTCTGGACCAGATAATTCTTGGTAGTAGACTCTGTTCAGCATCCCTGGCCTCTACCCACTAGGTAACTGTCACATCTTCCCACTCCTGACAAACAAAACTGTCTCTAGGCACTGACGACGGATCCCTAGTGGACACACCTGTCGCTCAAGCAGGCATCCGCCTGGGTAGCAGGATGCCTGTCTCCCCTTTGCAAGAAGAGCTCGTCTTTAGATGGGATTTTTTTGCAGCCCCTCACACTTTATTTTGGGGCTCAGGAGAGCCAGGGAAAAGGGTGCGAACACAGCATCCCATTAAGCTGATGAACACGGATGTGATTCCAGAGAGCCCTCCCTTCTCCTCCCGGCTCTGCTTGGGGGTGGGGGTTGGAGAGGCCAGTTAGTTGACTGTAATAAGCTGGCCCTGGAGGGCATTTTGACCCCAGTTCTTGGGGGTTTCTTCTGAATGAGAGGTGGTCATCTCTCTCCACCCCAGTTTGGGGAACCTGGTAACCATTTCTAGGGCAACAAGGAAAGTGCCTCTCAACATCCTGTTACTAAGGTAGTTTTTAAAGCTGCACCCAAGGACCTTGCACCAGGCACAGCCGAGCAGAGGCTTTGTACAGGTTCGCCTGATAGATTGACCTGTCTGGGAAGGAGCCTGTATGCTTCCAACTGTTGTAAAATAAACATGGGGCTCTGAGCCTGGGGGAGGCTGGGCTTTGTCAGGCTCCAGGCTCCCCATGCCCACATCACCCTCACCTCTGCATGATGAGCCAGAGGCCCAGAATGTGAACCTTTGTCTTTAACAACAACAAAATCATCATCACAGTAAAATTCGAATACTTTTCCGAGTTCAATGCAAAGCTATTTATTGAGTGTGTTGGCTAAGAACAGCACGGAAGCCGGGACCCCTGGCCTCTACAGGGACCCCAGGCATGTACAGATCTAGCAAATCCATCAAGTCTCAGGGGCCTTGTGGTGGAGGGGAAGTGTGAAGGGAGAGTTCATGAGGGGCAAGGTGCAGCGGCTGAGCGGGCCAGAGCATCAGGGGGAGGATGGAGTGAGGGCTGGAAGTGGGGAGGAGAGCAAAGAACATTCTGGGGCAGACTTGGGGAGCTCTGGGTCTCAGACCTCAGTTGTTCCCAAAAATATCCATTGTAGGATGTTGGCTTTGTTTCTTCTCCATCCAAGGTCCCATTAAGGAGGGCACATTGTACTGGGTTCTCACATCTGGGTAGCTTTTCAAAGAGGATGGAAATCCATCAGTAGGAATCTTGCCCCACTGGTTAATAGGGTTAAAAGGGGACTGGTGAGAAGATAGCTGTTCACATATGCTGGGAGAACTTAAGCCTCTAAGTTGTAAATCAGTGGTCATCTTGCAGGAGAGTCTTTAGAATCTGTAGAGCAAAGAAAGAACTTGGAAACATCTGATCTAACAAAAATAATAGTAATTAGGCATGGAGGTCACTGGTTATGCTAAATATTGTAAGTAATACCGAGGGAAATAGAAGACCCAAAATATATACAAAAAGAAAAAAGAAACATCTAGTCTAACTTTAGAATTTTACAGAAGTGTTGCCTAAAGAAAGTTCTGGAACAAGATGGAAACCAATCAGCCAGTCATTTTACAGTTGGGAAAACTAAGGCTTATGAAGATAACATATTACACCCGGCTTTAAAAAAGGCTTATGAAGATAACATACTACACCCGGTGGAATATTACACCCGGCTTTAAAAGAGATGGCAGGGCCTTTACTAAACCCTGCGCCTCCGTGGTCAGCCCTGGGTCTCCGGGTGGCCATGCAGTCTCCTCTCACCCTCGAGAGCCCAAGCTGGTTTCAGGCGTTGTCGGGGATGGAGGCGGCGAGGGCCCGGCTGGCTTCCCTGTGCAGTCAGGGTGGATGACAGCAACTCAGAAGAACCCCTCCCCCTTCAGGGCGAGCGCTGCGGGGGGGGACGGCAGCCGGGGAGGCAGCAGCTGCTGCCTGAAGTTCCCCATGAGGACAGAGGGAAGAGCCAGAGAAGCTGTCTGAGGCGCCCCACATACCAGGCCACAGGCAGATGACCTGCAGTTTCTGTTGGCGGACACACTACTCCGCATCCCAGATAATTGACTTTGGACAGAGATTTACATGGATTTTTTTTTCACTCCAGAAAGGCAGTCATGTCCCAGGGAAAGAAGAGCTCCGGTCAGCTGCAGACCATGCAGCCCTTTTTTGGCCTCACAGGAAAGGCTATTTCTCGGTAAAGGCCATCACTGGAGGGCTGGGCCACAGCGATATTACAGAGCAGCCTCCTGTGCTGGCTGCCATCCCCTCCTTTCTCCACGGCTCCGCTCCCCAGGAGCGCACCCCCGCCCCAGGGTATCAGAGCCCGTTCTTCCCACTGCTGCTCCACGGCGGTGTCAACGCTATAAACCATTTGTGCTTTTCTCCCTTCTGACTCCCATTTGCTCAATTTTCTGCTCTCTCTGAATTATTTCAGAGAGGCGGTGTTGTGAACTAATTCAGGTGAAAATGACGGGTAGGGTGTTTTGCATTCTTGAAGTAAAAGAGAAAGGTCGTTGCACCTAGGGGCACGTGAGAGAGGATCTGTGCAGAGCCTTTGAGCCGGGCTCTGTGAAGCCTGGAGTCCCGCAGGGGTGCTCAGGGGCCGGCACCAGGCTGAGTGCTTTCAGGAAAGCAGGAAATTCTGCCTTGCTTCCATCCGAGCACCTCTGCTTCTATCTATGTTCTACCTTGAGGTTCCACCACCATTTCCTTTGAGAGCATTTTGCTTTTCAGAAGAATGTTTAAAAACCAGTGATCGAAGCTACAACATGAATTCATCTTGAAAACATGCAAAGTGAAAGAAGCCGGACGCAGTGGGCCACATAGCCTATAATTACCATTTATCTGAGATAAATAGAATAGGCAAATCCATAGACACAAAGTGGTTGTGGACAGTGGTTGCAAGGATGAAGCGGCCGGCTTAATACGTGCACACCTGAAAGGAGCCCAGCCCAAGGTCAAAAGTGGACCCTTAACCAAACCCCAGACTTCATGGTGGAATTGGAGCAGCTCTGGGAGATGTCCTGTGTCCTTCAGATCACGTGAAGGAAGCAGCATCCTCTACTGCCCACACAGAAGGCTGGCCTTAAACAGAAAGAACAATGGCTCCTCCCCATGTCCCTCCCTCCTGGAATTTACCGATGTCGTAGAAAGACACTGCTGTAATGAGAGAGCGCGCAGGATGGTGTAGGCTTGTGCCCAGCAGGAAGAGCACGGCTCCACTCACCAGCCCTTGGCTGGACTGCAGAGCTGCGTCTACACTGACTCTCACCAGCCCTAGTTCTGCATGAGCATGAGCAAACCACTTCGTCTCAAAGCTGGGCTCCTCCCCTACAAAATGTTGTTGATAAAAGTTTCGTTGCAGGCATTATTACTTTTACTACCAGGTGAAGATGCTTTAAAAGGGCTTCAATGCCCAAGGGCTGTGTTCTCTTTGTGTACTGACCGCCTATCAGGTAGAGATTCAGAACTGAATGTTAGAATTGCCCTAGATCCACGTCTAAAAGAGAACAGGGAGTGGATAGCGTTCAGAAGAACGTGATTTGCTGCTACAGGATATAAGAGGGCATTTTTCAGCATAGAATCAAACAATCTCTCTTCCTCATCTTTCTGCCTTAATTTTTTCAGGCTGTCTCAAAGGACTGAGGCAAAAGAAAAAAATCTAAGGCAAATTCCACAAGTGCATCTGAGGGTCCTGGGATGGTGTGGTGATGGTGTAGGGGAGGGGAGGTGGGCAGAGACTTCAAGAGGTTGTGATGCTGAGCTGGCTTTGGAAAGATGGGAAGACATGCTCAACAAAGAAGATTGTAGAAGCAGGGCCCGGAAGTGAGAAAATCTAGGGGTGCTGCCAGGTTGGGCAGAAAAAAGAGGAACCAGATCTTGAGTTAGCTGATGGTGGTGGGAAGAAACCAGGGCAGGGAAGAACTTGACGTTCCTCAGGGCCCCTTCAGGGCCTGAGCTGTGAGTCATCTTCCAAGATACAACAGGGACTGACAGAGAAGCCAGAGCCCCTACTAAATTCTGACCTGAAATCCCAGAACCTTACCCAGAGGGGAAGGACAGAAACCTCCCTGCAAATCCACATGGTTCTCATCTACAATTTTAGAAATCAGTTGATGGAAACATCTCTGTTAGAGTCATGTATCTAGTAAGAATCCATTAATTTTATGACATCTTCCCTAAGGAAGTGTGGGGTATAGCTCCACAACTTCAACCCAAGGGGACATGGAGAAATCTGTGCTCGGGAGTGGTCCAGGGTCCAAGCTCCCCACGATCGTCTTCTCTTGTGAATGTGAATAGTTGGCCAAAGGAGAGGCCTGGAGGTATTTTCCAGTATCGTGTTCATGTGTTTTGAACAAACAAAGGGAAGGAATCAGACAGAGGCTCACTGAGTGGCCCTATGCCACAGATTATTAATCCCCCTGTAGGAACTGCTCCTATCATGACTTTGAATCTGCCATTTGGGGCCTTAGGAGCTGCAAAGAAGACTTGTGAAATAAAACCCTGGCCCCCTTTCTGGGGAGTTGGGTGAAGTGGAGAGAATCTGCCCTGGCCACCAGGCTAGTCATCTAGTGAGCTTCAGCTTGCAGTAATTTTTGCGGTAATCCACTCTCACAGCAATCAAAGTAAACTCTGAAGTTCCCACTGGGGTGGTTGGACAATCAAGAGAATGGAATTCTCTCTCAGGGTAGAGGGAGAAAAGAACTACAGAGATTTGCCCAGACTGAGAAGGCGGGATGTCTGCTTCCCACGTCAGCCAAGGTCAAGGCCCTTGAGGACAGGAGTGGTGCCCGTCCCCCTGGGGGTGGACGGCCAAGCCTCACATGTACTTGGCCTCTGCAGAGGAGCTCAACCACTGCATTCAGGAAGAAACAAGGGGTTGTGGTACAGTATTTTCAGATGCACACACATATCCACATGAAATAGAGTCAGTATTTTGTACCATATACAGATAAGTGAAATGTATTTGGCGCCTTAAACGTGGTTTTGAGTACATAACTGACTTGGAGCGTATATGTGATAGCACGTCTCCCTCTGCCTGGGGAGAATGCAACTATCCCCGTGTCCCTCTCCCCATATTCTCCTCACTCTTGCCCAGACCCCTGCACACTGATGGGGCAGTGCTCCCCAGGGACCTTACCCCGGCGTGTCAGGAAAGCGATGCACCCAACTTGGCCCTTCACTTGCTTCCAGGCAAAGTAAACCAGGGGCTTTTCCTAGCATGGGGAGAAGCCTGATGTTGAATCTTTACCTCCTCTTCTGCTTGGGGCATTACTACCCTTTTGATCTCCAATTTGTGCTCCTAATAATGTACAGAAAATTAATGTACGCAAATTCTTCTGAATTATAAAAAGCAATAAATCAAGGTTTGGGGCCAATGCTGTTTTTAGTCTTTAATATCCCCTCTGTGATAATCATTATGGCTCTTAACAGAGGTGTACTGAAAGTCCCCAAATGGAATGTTGACTTCATGAGATATTTGCACATGAAAGAAAACAACAAGATGGTCAGAAGGAATTCAGACAGTCTGTCCTCTCTAGAGAAGGATGAGAGCCAAGACGTGTGTGTAGCATCAATACCACTAATGCCTGTGATGTTGCTCCTGCAAAATCTTGAAGGCCTTCTGAGTCATCAAAGAGAGTTTAGCATGTGTCTAGTTTATTTGTTTAGTGTTAAGTGTATTCCCTTGTGTTTGAATTCTTTGGAAACCAGTAATCTGCCTGTGGTGACTGGGTTGATTTTTGGAATCTTCACTCCATTAGCCAACCAAGCCAGAAACACTTTGATTTTGACCTAGGCCACCTGAGCTTTCATGTCCAGCTCCAGAGTCCTCCCTGTGCCTGAATTCCCCTGGCCCTATCACGTGATCCGGGGGTGGGTCCTCCTAACAGCCTTCGTCAATACATAGATTAAAGGAGAGCAAAATCAGGTCTGTGAATAATGTTGATGTCAATCAAAGTCCTTTGGAAAACCAGGGCAACAGCACATGAGGTTCTCCAAATGGAGTTCATGCCCAGCTGCAGTGGAACCTCCCAAGGGCCTGCTACCTGTGCCCACCACGCACCTGGGAGGAGTACAGGAGTCCACCCACTCCTCATAAGAGCCTGGGGTGGGGGAGGGTATAGCTCAGTGTTAGGGCCCATGCTTAGTGTGCACAAGGTCCTGGGTTCAATCCCCAGTGCCTCCATTTACAAAAGAGAGAGAGAGAGTCCGTTATTTTACTTTTTAAAAATCTTTTCCATTTAAAACAATATCAGACTTCCAAAAGTTTTTTTAAATAGTATGAAGAATTCGCATATACCCTTCATCCAGATTCCCCAAATGTTAACATCTTACATAACCACATCCAGTGATCAAATCAGAAAACTAACATTATCTTAAGACTTACTATCTACACTACAGACCTCATGAAAATTTCATCAGTTATCCCACTACTTGTCCTTTTCTGGTTCAGGACCCAACCCCAGGTCACATGTTGCATTCAGTTGTGCTGTCTCCTTAGTCTGGTGGAGCCAGCGTGTGTCTCCTCAGTTTCTTGCTCTGTGGCCCCAAGGAAAGCAGACATTCCGTCCGTCCGGTGTACCGGCAGTGGGAGGAGCGCTGCCTCAGTGCTGAGCAGGGCACATGCTGAAGGGAGAGAAACCTTGGATCCAGTGGGTGGTCAGGATAACTCCTCCCCACAGACATCAGAGAGACAGCTAACTTCCACTAACCACTCGCTCCGCCACGCCACACCACAGCTAAGTACCATCAAGGGGCTCTAGAGAGTGTGCCAGATCTGGGGAAAGCCTCTAGGGTTTGCCTTCTCCTGCACTTCAGAGTCCTTCCATTATATATATATATTCTTGTCAAATTGGGTTTTCCACAGAGAAATTTCTCATCCTTTAGCAATGCTGTTTAACCAATAAAGATCTTTTTTCTCCATGCTTTCCTCAACCACAATCCAATTATGATCATGTGTCAAAAAGTTATACTCAACCTCCCCACTCATACAGTCTTCTGAGTGCATATTAACACGTTTTAGTTATTGTTAAGAGGCAATGCAGCATGGTGGCTAAATGCCGCATCCTGGAACCAGACTGAGTTCAAAACCCATCTCTGTCCCTTCTTAGCTCTGTGACCTTCTGTCTCAGTTCTCGTCAAATGAAGACAGTCACAGCGTGGATCCTACGTGTCTGTTAGAAGGAATGAATGTTTGCAAAGCATTTTAAACAGTTTCTGGGATACAGTTAACACTATATGGGTGTTTGTTAAACATATGCTTTAGAAAAGAAAAGAGGCCAATGAGACTACTGTAACTAATTAGCACCCTTTGTATTAACGTGCTATTGGACATAAATCTTCCTACAAGGTAAATGGACCACATCACTTACATCATGGAGGCTCCCTGGTTGTTGGCAGCAGTCTAAAACCAGCAGTTCCCAGGTGGCCTCCGGTGCCCAGGTGTGTGCTTTGTGCACACGTGCTTTGCATGCACTGTTTTTTTTTTTTTTTTCGCTCGTATTGCACTAACATTTAAAAGGAGACATTTCACAGAAAGTGAATTTCCAACACTTCTCAAAAATTCAGTCTTACCCACATGGAGTTGATGTTCCACCCCAGAACAACCACCTCAAACAGAGCCAAACAGAAGTCCCGTGAGGCAGAGACTGGACAGTGCAGTCAGCCGCAGCCCCCACCTCTCCCTGTAGCCGCCATGACTTTGAAGTGACAGGGACTTGCTGTGTATGATCCTGTGTACAGGGGGTTTTTTGGTTTTTTGTTTTTTTGTGGTTTTCTTTGCTATTTTCTTTATTGCAGTTGTCTGGAACGGAACCAGCCGTACTTCTAAGGGTTACCGGTATATTCCGGCTATTAATCCCTTATCAGACATGTGATTTGCAAATATTCTCTCCAGTTCTTTGGGTTGCTTTTTTTTTTCCTTTAATTGAAGTATAGTTGATTTACAATGTTATGTTAGTTTTCGGTATACACGTTTATTTTCCTTAGAAGGGAAAAATAGTTCTCTTTTACCTCTATCAAGAGTAGAACAAAGAGTTTAAGGGCCACATTAAAAAAAAAATCCATGAGAATGTATAGTTCTCTGTAGTGAAAAAAATTTTCCTACATATTGTATAAGCAAATTGTGTCAGGTTGGAAAGCGTACAATCAAAGATGCCGTTTCTTATCCTGGACCTCTTCACTCTCTGTTGCTTCATACATTGCTGCCTGGCCACAGTAGATACTCAGATTTGTGACTTTCTAGTTCACAGAAAAAAGCAGCAATATTTGGCATTCGATTTCAAGCCCTTCGTAACCTCATCCCCGTGGCTTCCCTCAAATTTACTTCCCCCACACACACATCCTATATTCAGCAATTTTGGGTTGTTTTTGGTAATGTGACTCCATGTCTTTTATTTTTCATTGATATAAAAGAAACATCTAACTACAAAATAGAAATGTTAGCTGGGTGCTCAACCTTAAATCACTGATACTCATCAGCATTACATATTCCAAAATATCCATGAAAAAAAAAAAAGACGACAGCGTTTGGTTTAACCATGTAACCAAAGTCACATTGATGATAAATCAAAGCTAGACCATCAGGAACAAAAAGTATCTACAAATCTTCAAGCATAATTCATCCTGACTACAATACAGTAAAAACACGCATGAGGAGTGCAAACACAACCCCACGTGCCACACAGCAGTGTAATAAACTGACATCGACTGTTATGAATTGGAAAACAGATGTGACAGTATAGGTATTTTGAACAGTATTAGTAACATGCTGACATTTCCTCCTGGAGGATCAGACTGTGTATCTATTACCAGAATCATCTTAACCCAAACAAAATTGATCCTGGTTTAGGAAAGATCTTCACTTGGTGGAAAGTTCAGAATAAATGGGGAGGGGGTGCTGAAAAGAATTTCTTACTTAACGGATACCTGTGGGAACAAGAGGATGATTACTAAGACTGTTATCCACATGGCAGGTCCCTCAGGCAATGGAAGAGGCCCTGGACTGGGGAGGGGAGGGATGGAGCAGGGGTTCTTCGCCCAGCCCCTGGCAGCTCGGTGGTTTAGCAAAACGACAGAGTATGAAAAGAGAGATCCCTGAAAGACATAGGAGCTGGAAAACTTTCTGTATTCAAACTCACGCACGTACTGATGGACATACATCATTTTTAAGTCCTTATTTTTTCAGGTAAGGACACTGAGTCTGTCAGGGTCCAAACCCAGGCTTCACCTAGAAGGGCTCCCGGCCTTTGGTGGAACCTGCCAAATGTGGCAAACAGGTCTTCTAGAGGAGTGGTTCTCATGATTGTGGTGGTGACTGTTAACGTTATTTACTCCCTCCTCAGTCTGTGCTCTACAATCATGCCTTCTGTTTGTGGAGACATATACAGCGCCTCCACCATTGTTAAGCCTGGTACGTCTCATGGCTGCCTTTAGGGCCAGCAGGGTAAATTCTCTTCTCCCTAATTTACAGACTGGGAATCATTCTCTATGGGGCTCAGTGACTTGCCCAACACCCCACAACTGGCCAGGGTACAACTGGGATCCCAATCCAGCCTCACTCTGTTTCATTAAACCATGTTGCGGAAGGAATGACATTTTGATTCACTCCTACCTTCTTAGTAAAAGAAAAGGTCTGTTAAGTATACTTTTCACAGTTCCTGATTCAAACCAGAAGGGGGCGCTGAAGGGAAGGAGGTGGCCTCCATTGTGGGGTCCCTTGGTCCAAAGAGGTCCCAGCACCATGGGTTGACTAAGCCTTTGTTTCCTGCCGTTGACACTGCAGTCCTGGCCCTGGGCCCAGAAGCATGCCAGCGGGTAATTTTGTCCAACCCTGGAAAGGATTGGCCCTCTGTCTCCCATTTCTCCCAAAGCCTGCCTAAGACAGGTTTTTGCACTGTCTGTTCTCCATTCCACTTAACAAAAAAAAGGGGGGTGGTGTTCTGTTTTTGCTTAATTTTAATCCTTGAAATGAAGGAACACAGTTGGCTTTTGATATCTGACCAAAAAGGCTGTAGGAGTTTAAATCAACTGGAACCTACAAGTAACGTAGCATTTCCTTTGATAGGTAATCCAAGCAGCCTGTGTCTGCCCCACCCTGGCGGGCGTGCTGAGACCCCCAGGTCCAGCTCTCCTTCCAAGGCCCTTGTGACTTCCACTCAGACCCACCCGTCGGCACTTTCCTTCTTGTAGGGAGCCTACTTCCTTCTGAAGTTGGTGGATTGAGACAACTTGGCCCATCTGGGAAGCCCCAGGTTTGGGTGAACCCAGAGGCACATCTTTCCCAGTGCAGAGACTAGGGTCAGGCAAGTGTGCGATCCTTCTGGGGGGCAAGACTTAAGGGGGCACCGAAACGAAGTCAGTCATTGAGACATGTAATACTTAAATGCAACATCAAACAAATCAAAATTAATAAAAAAAATCCCATGAGGAATAAAATCTCAAACTTTTAAATGAAGACAGGATAAGGATTCCTGATTTTCTTTTTGCCTCAGTCGCCAGTCTCCACCTGGCACTGATGCTGATCTAGTCTTTATTTAAAGCCTTGATATTTTGTTCAGAGTGAATCTTTGGAATTCATTTTTTAAAACGTTATATTAAAATATAAGCTATGTTGATTACTGTGGTTTTCATGCCCCCTAAATCTTGTGCACAAGGCCAACGCCCCACTTGTCTCAGCCTAATCGCAGCCCCAGGCCTTTCTATACGAGAGTAACATGGCTGGTTTTAGAAACATGGGCCACATCCTCAGGTCAAGGCTCTGACAATTACAGAAAACCCGCTGTCACCTCTTCCTACAGCTTTCCCAGGAACCCCTCCTATAGCATTTCTGACCATGGCCATTCAGCCTCAAGGTCGATGGTTCTAAACCTTGGCTGAATGACCTGGGAAGTTTTTAAAAACCCTAATGCTCACTTAGACCGGAACCTCTGGGAATGGAATCTAGCCTCAGTCAAATGACCCAGCATCTCAATTTGCCTAGAACAGAAGTGTTCCCTGGAGCCTGAGCCTTGTAGTTCTAGACCTGGGACAGCCCCTGGAAGACTGGGATGACTGGTCACCTAGTTGTTTCCTTCTCAGCTGATCTCAATGTGCTGGATGATTGAGAACCACTGAATAAATACCCCCAATGACAAGGAGTTCACTACCTAAAGACAGTAGCTATTAGTTCTCAAACCTTGGGCACGGTCTGTTCCCACCAACCAGAACATAGACCATAACAGAAAGGGCAGGAACCCACTGCAGACGGAAGCTTCCGTAGAATGCTGTGAGGGACAGAAGCAAAGGGAAACAAAATCCAAGAACCGACCTAGTGTGAAGTCAAGTTTGGGCACAAAATGACATATTGTGAGGGACCAAAGGTTGTCTAAGTAATAGAGGCATTGCCCCATCTTCACAGCACTGATGGAGCGCAGGTCAAACCTGGGGGTGGGGCAGGCAAGAATGCAGAAGGTACAGGAAGGAGAGTCAGCTTACAGACGAAATGTTTTGCTGAAATGTTCTGTGCAAAACCCTGGACTGGTATCCACATCCAAATATTACTTGGCCACAGACTCCAATCATCCCTTTTTTCCTGAAAACTCTATCTTATTCTTTGACCTCATTGTAGTTGTCTGTGGTTGCAATCAGAGGGTTAATTGAATACAATGAAAGATAAATTCGAGGAGACAGCAGTAAATTAAATTAGGGGAAAACATTCCCACGGTTTTGATTTACTTCACAGGAAGAAGCAAAATATTGGACATCTTCTATTATTTCACTCTTGCCTGGAGGGTAAATGCAAGATAAACTTGCAGAAAATTCTAAAAAGGTTGCTATAATCCCCAACCATCTCTGGGATGATGTTTTCATTACCGAGAATAAAAGGTGGTCTTTAAAATGCAAATATGCCCTTGGTAAACCTCTCAAGAAATCTACTTTGAGGCCAGTAGATCTCACCTCTTTGGTTCCGGGACTTCTGAAAGGAATTGCAAAGGGGAGCATTGGTTTTTTTATTTTTTAATCGGAAAAGTTGTTTTTAAAACCAGCTTGCTTCCGCTGTGGCACAGGGATGTTTGCTGTACTGCTGACATCTACTGAGGGACCGTGAAATAGCATTTCTCCAAGTAAGGGAAATTCAAGCTCCTCTTGAGAAAGTTCTGTCTCTAACAGGTAATGCCATCTGTAGCACATCAGGGACCTTTGAGCAAGCACTCATCGATTTCCATGGAAGGTCAGAGTCCTGGAACACTTACCCGGGCAGCTTGTAAAAAGAGACTGGGGCTGCAGCCCTCGTGGGGAGAGTAGTTCTCATCTCAGGAGTCTCTGCAAAGGAAAAGGAAGCAACCTGTCTAAGTGCTGAACACAGACAGGTGCTGGATACCAGTGTGCACAGTTAGTCCTCAGATCAGCACTTCCAGCTAGTATTCCTAACCCCATTGTCACAGATGTGAAAACTAAAAAATACAACATCGCGTGGCTACCAAGTGGCAGAACAGGAGCGGACGCTGGCTCCAAACCCATGCCCCGTTCTGTACCTCCTGTCCCTCAAGAGAACAACACAGCAGATCCAAACCAGACCCCTAAAACTCCCAACCTTAGGAAATACGTTTGTTCCCCCTTATTCATAGGAGATCCCTATGGATCTATGGAAGAAAAGGAGACAATAACCAAGCAACCTAAGTTCTGCGGTGGAATCATTACAGATTCTCCTTCCAAATTATTATTTTGTTAATGACAGAAATAGACCACTAAAAAATGACCTGTGCACGCTAACCTTTAAGGAGTCAGTTGGCAATTATATTTGGAATATTAAGGGATGATAGGGGCCCGTTTCCCTTGGACTCTCATTTCTTTCTCCCATGTGACATTTTTAGAAAATTCCCTTTATTTTATCATTAACCATATACCTGACCCCTGCCTCTGACTACATTCTTTGGAAATAAGCTTCTCCCTCTGCAAGTGATTCTCAGTAACCAAGCCCATCTCCTTTCTACACATAGAGGCATCTCTTTGTCAACATTAGAAGCCACCAGCTTAAATACCAAACCATTTTTGGTATCTAGCATCCTGTTCACAGTTTCCTGTGCCATGACTGGTAAAATAAAAGGGCAAGGGGGTAGAGGGTTGAAAGACTGTACCTTTTTGTTAAGAATCATGGTGTTGGACTCTGTGGGTTGGTCTAGAGACAGGCTGTGTAGGAAATCTTGTTTCTACAAACCAGGTTAGTAAGTTTTGTTTTCTCTTGAAAGCTGGGTTCCAAAAGACTACACAGAGTAGACAGAGGGCTCAGTGAGTAGTTATTTTTTCATTTATTGGTTTTAATAAATTATTTGGGGTGAGGGGACAGGTAACTCATGTACGTAGTTCATACAAAAGGTTCCACGGTGAAAAGCAAGTCCCTCTCTTGCTCTAGGCCTAACCATCCAGCTCACCTTCCTGGATGCAGTCTTGCCAGCCCTTGTGCATCCTCTGGATAGATTCTAAAAATATGCAGATACAGATATTCTTTAAAATCTTTAACCATAGATAGCATGCTGTGCATGCTGTTTTCCACCTTGTTCTTTCCTCTGAACAGTACGTCTTGGGGATCCTTCCATCAGTAAGTAGAATTTAAACAAGGCCCTGAGAGCACCCTGTAACTTTATAAGTCTTTATCCTTGGTCGCCAAAATGAATGTTCACTCTGGGGATTAAAAGATCTTTTTCTCTCTTGAGGCACTGCCAACCTTTGTCTGGAATGCGCTAGGATTTTTCTCATCCAAGGTTTCTAATTCTATCTTAATTTACTAGACTGGACGGTACATTTCTATTGTATTGTGTGCATTTCTATTTAATTTTCTCCAGTGAACTTAAAAGCATCTGTGAATCAAGCACTCAGTAATGAAATTTAGTGCAGAGTGTAGAACTGTATAGGACTTAAAAAAAAATTTTTTTTAAAGCCTATGGCATTCCATTGGGGTGAAGCAGGTGCTGTAGAAAGAAGATTGAGAAGGGCGCACTTGGGGGCTGTTCTGCAGAAGTCCGCACATCACCATATCCCGAAGGTTCTGAATGTCCAGGTCTTAGTTCCTTTCTGCTAGTCTAGGGAGTCCACGTTAGAAAGTCCGTGTAAACGGAAATCAGCACTTCCAGTCGGGGAAGATGTGTCTGCTCCATCCCCAGGTAACTCATGAGCGGGGACGCTCAGCCCTGGACCCGTGACCTAGTCCTGCTCTTGACGCCGGCTTGCTGTGACCTTAGTCAGGTCCTGGGGTGTCCAGGCTGGAGATGCTGATGGCTGCCAAGTTGCCTGGCCTCAGCCTCACCACACATCCTCAGCATGGTTTTTCCACAACATTTCCACTGTACATTTTCATCAACCTAAATTTTACTTTTATGAGCACACTTTTGTTCCCTTATAGCTGCTGGCAGTGACAATGGGCATCACACTTCATGCGACCAGGTCATCTTTGCCCATTTGCAAACAGGCATGCCCAAGTCCAGAGAGCAGCTTGTCTTCTGAGCTTGGCATGGGTTGGCTTTCTGGAAAATGGGCTCTCAGAAAACAGACCTCAGCTCTTAAATCGTTCAGATCCAGAAATGGTTGAAGGCTCCTTCAAAATACAATTCAATCCTCTACTCACAGAGACCTTTAATTCCTTTGGTTCCAGAAACACTGAGTGGAGGAGGTAAATTCTGACCTCTGACCTTTAACCTGCCAAATGTTCCTATATAACAGCTCCCAATACGTTGGTTGTAGAGACTTGAAGTGGGCAGCAACCCTACCCAGGGGACCTCTGGGTTAAAAGCACACATCATGTTTCCACAAAGCCAAGTCAGATGCCCTTGTTAGGATGTCATTGCATAATGTATTGTATAACCCCCAAAATGTTCTCCCAAAGATTCACCCAAGGAACGTTTCAGACTGGACTGTGTTCCACGAAGATCAGGGCAGCTCAGATTAATATTAACATTTCATAGAGACTAATAACAAAATGCTCTACACACACACACACACAAAATGTTGTCTATCAAAAGTACATGAAACAAAGACTTTCGAATATTAAGACCAGATGTCAAATTCTGGAGAAGGCATTTCCTTGCGGAGTACCCAGTGAGATACAGAAAAACGTATGCAATATCAAATGAATATAGCTTTCGCTGAGTTTTTTTTCCTCAAATACTGACTAGTCACAGAGCAATTGGTGCTTAAAGATTTAATCCCCCAAAGGAGGTTTTTTTTTTTCAGTTCTCGTCAGGAACCCCTCTTAGCATTAAGCCATAGTAGTTCAATAAATAAACAAAGTCACCTTTCATGGTCCAATGTTCAATATGTCAAGTGCTGGGGAGGGCAAATAGTTCACCTTCTCTCATTACAATAACTCCCCGGGTGACAACCCCAGGGGTGGTGGGGAATGTAAGCAGGGCAGCCCCCAGAGAGGTGTTTCTGTCTTCTTTGCTGGAAGATTCCATTAAGAGGGGATAACCAAGGCTTAGCAGTTGGGCCTTCCGTTAGGGAGTCGACTGCCTTCCCCACTAACCCTCTAGGAGGGCAAAGGGTTGGAGGGGCCTGGGGTGGAGGAATCCTCACAGATGCCAGACCATGGCTGGGCCCATAGAGAAGGGCTCGGCCCAGGGAGATGGCAGGCCCGAGGCCCTTCATGGGGGAGTTCAGAGCCCTAAGTTTCAGATTTCCTGGCTGTTGTCCATTGGTCTAGTGAGCTTCATATTATCTACACTTAAGAGACTTTTAATTTCCTTTCTTAATAATAAAAATCTGTCTGAGGTGGTTATAAAATGTCTGTTTATTGACCTCTGGGACTAGGGCTGAGGGCAGCATGAATGGACACAGGGTTAGGGAGGAAGAAGGGAAGGAGAAGAATTCTGGTTTCCTTTTGCTTAAGTGTCTTCAGCCCCCAGGCCAGTCCTGCCTCTCTGGCTGAGCTCTGGGACAGAGCTGTCGGAGGAGGAGTGCTTGCTCAGTTCCATGCCCCAGGACGCTTGAACGCTCCCCGAGGCTGACCCGAGCCCAGACAAGAAAGAAACCTGTTCCTGGGGGGGAAGTTCAGGGAGGCTTGCTGAGCAGTGGGGTTTGTCCAGCAGACTGGCTCTCAGCTAGAGCAGGGGTCCGGGTCCCCTACAAACTACAGCCGGGGCCAAATCGGGCCCACCATCTGCTTTTATAACAGTTTTAATCTGAACACAACCACCCATTGACTCTGGCTACCTTCTCATGGCAGCAGCAGAGTTGAGGATTTGAGAACTGTGTTGTTGGCATATGGTCCACGGTGCCTAAAATAGCTGGTATTCGGCCCTGTACAAAAAAGGTGGCCCACCCCTGATCAGAGAGGGTGCACATGGCAGCTGGGAGGCTGTTCCTGTGATCCAGACAGGAGGTGACTGTGTTTTCTTGTTAAACGCTGCCCTGCCAGTGTTAAGGTTCTGCTTGCCTGAAGGAAGGGTAGTACATTTAGGGGACGTCTACAAAGAACTGTATTTAAGGGCCTCTATTATATCTGTGATCCAAGCCCAGGTGACAGAGCTCAGTCACTGGGAACTGAGGAAGCTGAGGACAATTACCTGCAGGCTCAGGGAACTGAGCTGGGTCTGATAAATGGGCAGGAACGGAATAATGAGGAAAGCCTGGTGTCTCAGGTAAGGGTGTCATCATGAGAAACACAGAGACAGGAACCCCTAAGGCCTGTGGGGAGGCCTCGGAGGAGCAGGGGGTCCCCACTGCTTGGAAGCAGTAGGAAGGAATAACAATAGTAACTCCCACTTACTCAGTGCTTCCTGTAATTCTTGCCAGGATTAACGCATTCTGCCCTTACAACTCTAAAATGTAGGTATTATTGTGATGGTCCCTATTTTACAGATGAGGAAACTGAGGCACAAGATGGTTAACAGCTTGTCAAAGGCCCACAGCAATTAACTAGCAGAGCTGAAATTCCAGCCCAGTAAGCCTGACCCCAGAGCCCATGTGCTCACCACTGTGCTGAAAAAACCAGGGTGTTTTTTTGTTTTTTTTCTTTCTTGAGAATTAGAGTAAACTGGTAGGTAGAGTAGGGGTTTGGGGAAATTAGCTGGCGATGGAGAGAAAGTCACCATCAAGGAGACAGAGAGAAGAGAGTTAACAGGAATCTAGGTGTGAGTGATGTGGGACTGGACCAAGAGGATGGCAGTAGGGGTGGGGAGGAAGGGCAAGGCCAGCCAAGACCGAGAGTCTCCTCCCCAAGAGGCATCCGTTCAGTGCTGCCCTGCACACCGCTCTCCTCTAGGGACTGTCTGGACCTGTTGGGGCCTCTCTCCCTTCCCTAGACTGAGAGCCTGAAGTCTTGCCATGGCTTTTATTCATCTCTCTACCCTGAGCCTAAGCATGCCGCCTGACACACAGCAGGCATTCAACAGGCTTTTGATAACTGACTCCAAGGTTTCCAGCAGGAGCCCTGATGGAGACGAACACGTGGGTGAGGGAGGGAGCAGGTGGAGACGGGCGCTTTGGGCGCACTGAGGCTGGGGGCTCGAGAGTGTGAGTGGAGATGTCCTGTCAGCGGTTGGACGTGCAGCCTGGGGCACAGGAAGGGGTCATGGCTGGAAGGGTTGACTTGCATGTCATCTGCAAAGAGGTGCTAATGAAAGCAGGAGAACGGACAAGCCCGCAGAGAAGGGCATGACGAAGAGCAGGGCGGGGGCTGAAAGCAGCCGTTGTTGGAGAGCAGGTGGGGGGAAGGAGCGGCGCCCACAGAGAAGCAGCCCCCGAGGTAAGGGGAAGAGCAAGGTCAGGTTATGGGGCGCCCCTTTCTCAAGGAGCTGACAGACACACTTATCAGCTGGCACAGGAACTCCCTCAGCCAGTGGGGCCCCGAGCTTCCCACCCTGAGATCTTTCTGCAAAAATTATCCCTTGGAGAGTAACAAAAACATCCACACCAGGATGAACTCGGGTAGCCTCAGTGTAACTTTAGGGGGCTAAGCAAGCTCCCCCTGGCCTGCAAATGCCTGCAGTGTCTCCATGAAACCTTTCCCTTAGGGCTCGGGTTCCAGTTAAAACAGGCGGCACCTCCCAGGAAGGGCACTTTCAGTTGGTTGCACTTGGGGGTGAGTGAAGGCTCGCTCTGCACACAGGTTTTGGTACCAGGTCCAAGGACAAGTGACAGGTCACTGGGCTCACGACGGCACACTGCGAAGTGGTAGGTCATGCATCCAAGCAGACAAATGTGCATTTCATCATTTTCCCAAAGCACCGTCGTGCCATGGTTTCCCAGCCCTTTCTTATTGTTGAGTTATTGACTGAATGGTCAACATGGCAACAATAAACTCAAGCAAACTAGGATTAATAATTCAAAGTGTCAGATCAAATTCCTATATGTGGTTAAGCCTTTTTACTGCATCTGTGTCATGGGGAACGTGAACTTGACTGGAGGCAACATCACACACACAGCCCGAGCACCCTCAGTCTCAGCGCTAGGAGTCCTGCCAGACGCGTGCTTGCAGAGCTGACCCTGCGGGTGGACACGTGAGACCCTGGAGTGTTGCAGAGAATCAGGGAGGTGAGGGCCTGGAGGCTGTGGCGGAGGCAGCTCCACTTCAGTCAGGTCCTGGAGGCTGCAGGGGTGAGACGGGCTTCCAGCTGCTGGTGCAGAGGTAGAGAGCAGCCTGGGATGACTGCAGAGGAGAGGACAGGTGACGGCAGGGGACTGACCGGTCCCTGCCTACCGAAGACCTTAACTGTCAGGCAGAGAAATCAGGTTTTGGATGGAACAGAACTGGAGCACCAGACGTGTCTGGGCCCCCAGCAGAAGCCACATGGAACTGGAAAGAGAGACTATGAAATGGAATTCAGCCCCAGCTCTGCAGCTGACAAACGCTGGGCGCCGGGCACACTCCCCAGCCTCGTTACGCCTCGGCGTCTTCATCTCTAAAATCAGGATAATTCTAGTGCCGATTTCCGAGGACTGATAAGAGCATTGAGATGATAGTATGAAGTGCTTTAGCACAGTGCCTCCCACACACTGAACGTTCTGTCATGTTCTCCGAAATAGCGGAACTACTGGAACACTAGGGAGAGGGAGTTTCCCGAGGACCCGGGCCCGCTGGGCCCTACCTGAAGACCACAGACTGATAGACCATGTGAAGAACCTGCCACACGAAGCAGGTTTTCCCTCTGCCCCTCTGTACCCTGCAGCTGGGCTCATCCTCCTCGCTCATGGGGCGGTGCACTCAAGGACCAAAGCCTGAGTGTCGTGGGGACCCATGACAGAGAGGCATCACCGTGAGACCAGGGAGCAATGGCCCAAACTTCTGGCGGGTGGGGGCTAGGTGGAGCTGGGCAGGGAGTGAGCGTCGTGGGAAGGGCAGTGCCTGTAGCCAGCAGAATAGAAGGAAAATGGCTGGACACCTGCAGGGCAGTGATTTGTGAGCTCCTCTCCCCACTTCCCGGACCGGACCGGAAGCCCTCTGTGGACAGGAACCGGCTCTGCTCACTCCCTGCGGCATCTGCAGGCGAGGCGCCCAGCAGAGCTCCGGGACCCTTCCGGGAGTGCTTTGGTGAATTTCACCACCATCGCGTGGACTTCCCAGCTCTGGTGAGAACGGCTGAGGCCTCCCTCATGGCCGCACGCTGTAGCCTCAAGCCGCATTTCCTGGTGGCATTGAGTGAAGATCCAGGAGTCTCCATACCCTGGCCAAAGGCATTTTGACGTGAGGATGCAGAAGCAAGTGTCGAGGCACTTACCACACCTGGGTACTTCCCCTCAGAAAAGGTTATCACACTGATAAGAAGAATCAACACTTACTATGCCCCTAACGGTGCTGATCACTGCACTGAGTGCTTTGCATGCACCAGATTATTTCATCTTCACAAAACCCATTTACAAGCACAAAAGACTGAGTAACCTGCCCAAGGCCAGGCAGCCAGCCAATGCCCAAGTGGGACTTCTGATCAAAGCGCCTAATGCTCTCTGGGGGAGGGACGCTGGGCCCGTGGGAAGCAGGCCAGTGAGGGGGCACTACTGGGGCAGACAGGCAGGCCCTGGGTAGGTGGCCTTTGGCACAGCTGTGCTTTACCTGAGAAGGCAGGAGACACAGGGACACAGTAGGTAGGGGCCTCCCTGCACATGCTGCTCCTCACGTGCTCCAGGTCTGCTCTGGAAGGTGGCAGGTCTCGGAGAGGTTTGGAGGCTGTGGGTGTTAAATGCAGGGTCTTGCAGGTCCGCCTGCTTTCACTGGAGTGTTTCTCAGCATTTACAGTGACAATTAATGCAAAAGTCTACAGGTAAGACTGTTTCCAAAATTTCCATGATTTAGGACAAAAAGGAAATAGTTCAAGTACACTTGATGTCCATCAACAGGATGCTTCTCCCCCCACCTTAAGATAAGGATATATTTCAGGTTTCAACCTTAACATCAAAAATACTGCAGAGTCCTCTCCTGGATTACATTTGGCCTTTGCTTCTGCCTGTCACATCCCCCTACTCACACCCCACCTCCCCGCACTTCACATATAATTCCTGGTGTTACAGGAAATGACATCAATATGGAGGTAAACATACATATGCTTTCAATATGTCACCGGTCCATGTTACATTTGGGGAGCATTTAGCGGCAAGAACAACAAAATTGAAACCTTGAATTCTGGAGGAATTGAAACGGTGGAAACGTTGTGACTCGGGGCTCACTAAGCCTCATACCAGACCATCCATACTCTGACCGTGGGAGTAGAGCTGAGGGTCTGCAGGTCCAAATGAAGGGTCGAGGACACTGATGGGAGCGCATCTCACCCTTACACAGAGGAGACCCTCCGGCCGTACAGGCACGTCCACCTCTGCTGCAGAAACCCCGAGGTGCCCTCTCGCTACTGCGATTCTTGGAGAATTAGGCTCTTTCTTCCTCCACTAGAAATGCTAGGAGGAAAAAGAGAATCTAACTGAGAAATGTATCGGTTTCTGTTTACTTAGTGGTTCCTTCAAAGGCAATGGAAGGGAGAGACGTAATATTTCGATTCCTCCCAACACCTAAAGAAATCGTACGTTCGTTTCTTTTCCTTTGTTTGTGGCTGTATCTACCCTGTGAGTGAACGTGGATTATCACAGACTAACCAGGAAAGTTGGTGAGGCGTACATGTTCGGATTGATAACAAAGCTACTCCCCACCAAGTAAATTAGGTTTGTTTCTAAAGAAAATCATTGAAATTGTGGGGTCTGTGAGGAGGGAAAAGAGTAACAGAGCCATTACCAATCAGGAACTGCTAGGCCAGTCCGGGCATTAGTACGGGCAGGGTCCAGCCTCTAATGTGGAGTAAATAAGGATTTTTCACTCCTTTCAGGTTAGCTTTTGCTTTACTGATTCTTCTAGTACGTTCTATGTTCCTGAAACCTTGCTCCAGGGTGGTGCATAGCATGGCTTGTTGTTTTGCAATGGGGATGCTGGAAAGAACTGGAGAAGTAGATTTAGAAGTAAAAGATATTTAATTGAATTGCCTTTTGTTTTGACAGATGTTTTATACAGTACTTTGTCTGTTAAGAACAAGATGTTCCAATAAATATTGGGTAAGTGGGAGAGAAAATTTACTGCAAGGCCATAAATCAATTGGCAAGAGGTCATAAACTGCGAGATTGGTGCTCAAAGCATTTATTAGATTATCAGAATCTGAGATTGATCTGTAGCTTTATCTGCCTTCCCCTATCCATCATTTTTATGGGACATGAAAAAGAGTTATAAAGGACAAATTGCATTTAAAAAATTATAATACAGGTTTTAGACAAAGCAGTGCCGGGATATGGAACTAGATTAAAATACGTGATAAATCAGGAAAGCTCTCCAAAATAGAAATATTTTTGTCACTTGGTAGGAGATAAGTTTAGTAGGGAATGGAATATTAAGATAAGGGAAATCCTGGAAGTTTTAAAATACAGACGGGTCTAAAGATGGTCTCATCTGAGCCTCCTCATCTTACAAACAAAGAAACGCAGGTCCATGAGGTTAAGTGACTTCTGCAGTAACATGGCCCGTTAATAGCATCAAAGACCTTATTTCTGCTATAGATAATGCAGAAAGTTTTGTGATTTGTTGTATCGTTTTGGAAGGATATATTTTTTATGAACTGAGAGGTATATAATTTTAACTTAAGATACACACCATAACCTCTTTGAGAACAGGAACTGATTCTCATTTTTACTACTAATTTTCTAAATATTTGTCTACAGACAAATAGACCTTAGAAAGTTAGGGGAGTCCTCTGTGTACCTGGGCTGTATGTTTCGCTCTCACCCTGCGCCGGTGGCCCCACCGTCGCCTCTGCCGGCACGGCCTCAGCGTTCACGTGCCGTGGGTGAGACCGGGAGACGCGCCGAGCAGCGGGGATTGGGAAACACGCTCTGTTACTTGGATGCTCCAGGCCTGTTGTCTCCGGGGCCAGGCAGTAGGTGCTCCCTCCCTAAGAGTCAGACCAGACTAGAGTGACGCAGGCCAGGCGCTGCTGTGGTGACCCTCTCCCGGGGTCGTGCTAGTTCAGGGACAGTACTTGAGGGAACCTGAGAGTGAGAGCCTCCTTAAATTGCATGCCCTGGAGTTCGGCTTGCCAGGACGAGGAGGTTCGCCAAAGCAAAGGACAGCTGGCAGCCTAAGGGAGGAGGGCGTGAGGGGACACAACCGCCCAGCTTCCTAAGTGCCTCCACGCCGCACTGCCACACCCTGGCGACACACGTGCTGAAGGGACATGACCGTGAACAAGACAAGGTCTCAGCCCTGGAGGTGTGCTCAGGCAAATCGAGAAAGCAGATGTGCGGTATCTCACAGGAGACACGATGAGCTCGGAACTTCGGTCTGCTCGTTGTCTCAAACAAAAGGCTCTAGGCACACAGAGGGGAAAATGAATAAGACATATCAGAAGAGGTCATTGAGAGACATGAGCGTGGGGTCAGTAAAAGGAGGAGATGAGACGGGCAGTCACTGGATTCCACTCTGGGGGAGGGCAGGGGGAGGTGGACGGGCAATGCCACGGGTGCCTGGGGGACACAGGAGGCTAGGAGGCTGCCCGCTTCCAGGGAGAAAGTTCTATCAACCTGGAGTGTTCTGCAGAGCATTCTGGAGCTCGGAACATAGAGTTGCCAGATGGAATGCAGGGCCCGCCATTAAATTTGAATTTTAAAGAATCAACAAGTAATTTTTTAGTAGAAGTATGTCACAAACAGGGAACATTAGGCTAAAAAATTTTGTTGTTTATCTGAAATTCAGATTTAACTAAGAGTCCTGTTTCTGTTTTTCCTATTTCTGGCAACCCTGTCTGAATAGAGCTGGTGACAAAGTGAACGCTGTGGAGGGATGGAGGGTAATTAAGGAGGGGGCCTGGGGAGCTTCACAGGGAGGTCCAGACCGTCCCACTGCAGGGTCATCCTCTGCTCTGAAATGAAAGTGGTAGAAAGAATCTGGAGCTGAAAGAGAATTCAGAACAGTGGTTCTCAGTCCAGGATGCACATTAGAATCTCCCGGGAGAGCTCTTAAAAACCATCAGTGCCTGCGTCCCTCCTCAGAGACTCTGATTTAATTAGTTTCAGTGTGGCCCAAGTATTAATATTTTTTAAAGCTCCCTGGGTGGTTCTGATGTCAAACAGGGGTGAGAACCACTGCTTTGGAGACCACGGAGTCCTGTCCTCTGTGCAAAGTGTCACACAGAGCTGGGTTTAAGATCCAACTCTCACTTCCTGGCTGTGTGACCTCAACTATGCCTGTTTCAGTTTGTGTAAGACAGGGATAATCATCATTCCTGCACTGTAAGTTTATCAAAAGACTGCGTCAGACTTCCAGTTAAACATTGCGGATGGAGTACATGCACTTAAATGCATGCTCTTCTGAAGCCCAACTGAAATGATAGTAAAAGAGTAAAGATTATACCAACCCACCTGCTAGGGTCGGGAACGCTGATACAGAGCTGTCTACAGAGCGGGAGAAACCAATAAAAAGTGAGCCAGTTCACACCACCGACCCCCAGAAATGTTCAGAAATGGGGGGGGTGGGATTCTCTACAAGTCAGTCTGAGAGCTGGTCTAAAAACTGGAGGACTCGCTAACGGTGTGCAGAGGGTTAGACAGACGCCCACACCCCTTCCCCCAGCACTTGAATGCAGTGGTCGCCTTCTAGAGAGAGACCAGAGAAGGACAGACTCAGGGACACTCAGTAGGCACTGAAGGACACTCAAGGATGCACAATGAAAGTGGGGGGAGGCAATAAACTAAAAATAGGGAGAGAGAGTGAAAGATGGCAAGCTGAACAGTGAGAGTCCCAGTTCTCTCTGAATCCTGGCAGCCAGGGGCACACCCCAAGGGCAGGAGGCTTTCTGAAGAGCCCGGCCAGCACGAGAGAAAGATGGACAGGGCTGACTCTTGGGGATCTCCCCCAGGAAGGCTGGGCGCCCCCATCACTCTAGGCCTAGGCACAGCACCTCCCCTCAACTTTTTAGTAACGAGAGAGCCAAGATGGAAGAGATCAGAAGAGGACCTCTAACATGATAGATCAAAAGCAAATAGGGCAGAAAAGGCACTTGAAAGGTGCAGAATGAAACAAAAATGAAAACTATAATGACTATGAACAAGAGTATAACAGTCATCCAAGAGATCCATGGTCTGCCCAACAGTTCCAGAATAAGAAGATAGAAAATGGCAAGAAATAAGTTATCAAATAACTGATACAAGAAAACTTCCCAAAAATGAAGTCATGCTCTTCTAGACTGGACAAAACCAACCAGTAGCTACCCTCCCCACAGCTCCACAAAAACAAACAAAAATCCACCAAAGTCGGGGAGTGGCTAATGTCAAAGGTGGTCATCATGGATTTCAATATCCTAGGAATTTAAAAAAGCCTAAATGTTGAAAGAAGGGGAGAGAGAGTTCATATACAAAGGATTTGGGATCAGGATGAAACAAATGCCTTGAGATCCAAAGGGAAGATGATGTCCTGCTTGGAATTCTATACCCAGCCAAAGTATGAATCAAGAGTAAGGATAATTCAGCCTTTCTGCTGCTTCTATATTGGATGGGATACGTGTTTTTCAAAACTTAAGGGAAAAAAGACGACATGGGCTCCAGTATCAGACACAAGAGTGTGGTAAAGAGAATTCCAGGATGAGAGAAGGGAAGGCTCTGGATGGCCGCATGTGACCGACCAAGAGACCAGTCTGCCCAGAGTGGAGCAGGACAGGGGGCTCTCGCAGGGAAGGCTCCACGTGAAAGAGAGCTGAAGTTAACCTGACTTGTTTGACAACATAGAGAGGAGCGTAATGCTTCTGTTGGAACATTGGAGGCTTCCTTTTCCAGGCACATAGAAAATCAAGCAAACACCTAAACAAAGTGATTATGAATTCCAAAGCAAATGCAAGTCATATAAAAAAGGACGTGGAACCTTATAATACTTTGGAAGTATCGTCAATAGAAAATGTGGTTTACATATGTAAACACTTGAGTATTTAGTCAGAATTTAGGAGAAGGAGAGGAGCAGAAATGTGAGAGGGTGGATGGGGACAGGAGCTAAACCATGCTCTTCAATCAGTAGGTAGTGTCTGTTGTCAAAATTAAATGATGGTGTCATAAGCATGTTATTTGGAAATCTGGAGATAAATAACTGAAAAGCAGCTCAAGTAGTAGCTGTAGAAATGAGATACATTTTGGAAGGAGGGTTGCTGTTTTTTATTATAAACCTTCCAGTTGACTTTTTATATTATATACATATATTTCTTTAATGTTGCTCCTAATACAGTGCTGTGTATTGAATAAGAACTCAACGAATGTTGGCTACGATGATCACATCCTAGATTTAAAACTGGACGATGGAGATACTGTGGCTTGCCTAACACGTTCTCCTCCCCAGATGACCAGAAGCAGAACTAGGACCTCTTAACTCAAAGCATTTTTAAAGGGTATCCTCTGAACCAGACCCAGGGAAAAGAGCTAGTCTCAGGCCCTGAGTGTGCAGTCTGGTTGGGTTGGGAGAGAACCAGGGTGTACATAACTATTTCACAAATACATTCTGGTGAGGGCCACATGACAAGCTTCCAACAGCTGTTAAGCCAACCTCTCACCAGGACGACCCTCTCCCTGTCCCAGTCTCAGCGCCAGAGTGGGTCATAAACATGGAGGACTGTCTGCCGCAGATGCTAAACATTCATGCGTGAGAGTTTAGGCTCTCTGGAGGTCATATAGGCACTTCATCACATTTCTCTTTCTTATTTTCAACTTTGAGGGGAAAGCCTGTATGTATTTTATAAAAGGTGCTGGAGCAACCAACAGGACCATTTGAGCCACTTTGGTCATGGACTCCTTAGCTATTTTTGCTTGAGTCAATCTTTTCATCAAGTTCTGCACTCTTGAAGCATTCACCAAACTTGCTGCCCCTCTGGTCCCTTCCTGCCTAACTAATGGCCAAACAACTCCAAGCAATCAAAGGAGGTTGGTTAAAAAAGACCTAGGGAGTCCCTCCTCCCGTTTCTCTGTCACTGTTGTGTTCGCCGGAGCTGGCCATGCTGCAGAAGTTCACAGCACAGCAGTGCTGAGGGCCGTAAAAGAGTCTTTCCTGAAAATACAATAATAAAAAAATCAAGCTCAGCTGGATTCTGATTTAATAGTATCTGGCAAGCTAACCATATTATTTTTGAACACACAGACATAAATTTGATATGAATAATAAAACTGAAGTATAACATGGACAAAGGAAATATAAAATTCACCTAATCTTCAAAAGAAATTCTATACTTGAATAATTAACTATGCTCTATTTATAAAACTAGAATAATTGAAAACAGGATTTTCAGTTGATTCATATAGCCTCTGAAATATTTATTATTGCAAGTCGAAAAGATCTGTCTGGGGTTTGTCACTGAAAATGTCTAAACTCAGTGTCCAGATGTTTATTTAAGTTGCTCCCACAGAGTTCTAATGTCAATAACAGGGGTTATCAGAGAGCATCGCTGTGTATCTTCCTTGACTAATATTCTCATTTCTTCTGCATCTTTGATGTTTTCTTTCATTAAAATTCCTGGCCCGTATCCACAAAAATCTGCTGGGCTTGCATTAAAAATTAGTCTGCAGACTTCACATACGATGATGCCCTGTGTCTCCACAAAGATAATATTTATCAGCAGCTAACATTTTGGCATTACCATCAGCAGCATAAAGTCAATTTCAGAGCATAAAAAAGAATACAGAATCCAGATTTTGGAATGCCTAACATGCAGATTCAAACTTCCTGCCCATTCTTTTTCCCTAATGTTAGATAAGGCAAAATTAGAACAAGCAATGGGATTTCTCACCATGAACCCATGTGCATTTCCTTCCCCTCCTTCTGTCTCTCATACCCTGTCTTCTTTAAAAAACTTCAAGTAGAATGACTTTAAAATAAAGGAAACCAGGCTCTCTGTCAAAACTCACTTCCTGGGACACCTGGGAGAACATTTTAAAGACGATGTCCTTGACCTTCATGTGAAAGTGACAAAAGACAAAATGACTCTATTTTTGAGCTGATCAGATAGGGATTCTGCTTTTAATCAGCTGTACAAAAGAAACATGTTCTAAAAGTTCCTCTTTTCCAAAACTAACTGAATTTTACCCGAACCGTTAAAGCACCTAGAACCCAAGGAAAGGAGTCATGAGTGAATGAAGTTTATGTAAACATTCCAGAAAAATCATGTGTATCTGCATCCTGGGTCAAGCCTCGGCTAGGATCCAGTGGGCAGTTACAATCTGCACGAGGTTAACACTACTTAGCCATTGCTGTTCCCTCTATTAATTTAAAAGAATTAAATCTGATTTGAACTCCAATATAACATGAAGAAAAAGCTTGGCACCAATGTGAAAAACCACTAATGCTATTAAACAGTGCCCTCTGGAAGGGAGGAAATCACTCCTGGGAACTGTGGACAGATTAATTAGAAGGTCTTATCTGTGGAAAAATCTCCGTCCACGCTGTTTGTGTGATTAAATCATGAGATCCATAAACTCATGTAATACAACCCGAGAGGTAACTTCCTAGCACAAAGTAGGCACTCAATAAAATGTTTATTGGCTTTTCAATGAACATCAAGTCTAACGTTTCTGTATTAATAGGTATTACATAAAATTGGATCTCCAGGCAAATACATTTGGGAAATGCTGAGTTAAATAAAGTTAAATAGACTTTTCATTCTAGGACCTATCAAAACCTTTAGTGTGCTAAGGTGATTTTGAATTTCCATGAGATAGTGAGTGAGGGGGAAAGAGATGAAGCTGCATTTCCCAAACTCCTTTGACCACCAAGTTTCCTTTTCCTCAGGATTTCTGTTTTAAGAGACACATCTTCAGAAGGCTTTCCCCAGGTCCAGGGCCTTCATCTGAGAAACTGGACAGTTCAGATCCCCAGCAGTTAAGTGACTTGGCCACACATTCAATTTATTAGCAGCGAAGCAGGAAGTCTCCCCTCCCATTTCTCACCTTCCCATCCCCTCCCGACCCTTCCCACCCAATCTATCTCGGCATAAGAGTTTAGGACTCGCCTTCAGAGCACTTTTATTGCTGTCTTGCTAATAGATATATTTTTGCTTCAAGTGGAACCCAAAGACCACACCCTTCAATTGACCTAATACAGCAGTATCTGGTGATGTGCTGCAATTATTTTAGCAAGATGTGGTCTCTTTTGAGAGGAAGAGTGTAAAGGGAGCAGTGAACAATTTTCCCGGAGGAAGGGTGAGGAGAATTCCTGTTTCCTTAGCACCCTTACATCACACTTCCCAGGTATGTAATTATTAGTATTCCCCACTTTCAACAAGAGGTCAAGGAATTAGCCCTATAGTCCTGGTGGGTAATGGTGGTTTGTGCACGTCAGCTGAAGAAATGAAGGAATGAATGGATGAATGACCAGTGGGACAAACCGACTAGCTGTTGCCCTGAAGAACTTCTCAGCTCTTGGAAGGAAGGAATGATTAAGCACCCACTCCCCCTAGCACCAGAAGACATGAAGAGAAAATGGTGTCTATTTCCAAAGAAGATTCAGGCAGGAGCAAAGGGGCTGACAGAGGAGACCAGACAGGATGGTCCCCAAGGGGCCTCATGAGATGGCACTGACCTCAGTGGTCTCACAAGAAGAGTCACCAAAACAGTGTGGTCAGTAACCACTTCGAACAAAGTTAGCAAACTAGTCTTGTGTCTTGTGTTGCCAATACTTTTAAAGTATAAAATTTAGTTGGGGGAAGGGAGCACAAAACAGGGATATATATTTAATGTACCAAAAGTGAACAGTAACAATAATCTGTGGCAAGTTACCTTGTTGGGACCAACTTTGTCTGAAAATCTGAAAATGGGTAAGGACTGTCCTCGGAACATTCTAAAGTGTCATTCAGGCCTAGCCCTCTAGTGGTGAAAGTCCACAGCATTGTTCTTATGGTGCTCTCTGGGTGGGGAGGGTTGCTTACAGAAATTTCTGGATGGCCCCTGTTCCTAGTTCCAGATTGTGTCAACATGAATTTTATTTCAGATTTTTGAGTGGAGGAGAAAATTTGTAATGCGAATAACTTGCACGGTATTTCTCTATGCCAGTTCTTCTGGAAAGACATGCGGGGTCAGATCTGAGGAGCCCTTCCATTTATTTGGGTACTGGACATGCCAAGCCCAAATTCTTGAAAAATAGATGTGGTTAAGAGCATTTAAACAATCTGAGACTATGAAAACAAATATATGCATATATATGCATGACTGGGACATTATGCTGTAGAACAGAATTTGACACACTGTCACTGACTATACTTCACTTTCTTAAAAAAGAGCATTTAAGCAATCTGTGTGTCATCTATGCTATTCTTAATTAAGGGACCATTATCAAGGATAAGAACTTTCTCTTTCTTTCTTTTCAAAAAATCAGTATAACGCAAAGAGAGCTGGAACACCCAGCTCTCAACCCAGGTATGTGTTTCTGGGACACAGAGAGGGGGCAGTTCCGCGGGAAGGAATGTGGCAGGACCCGCTGATGAAAAAGCGCATCTGGGACTTGAGAAATCTGGATTCAATTCTTGGCTCCGTCTCTAGCTCACCACATAATTAAGAGGGCAAATCGGCTAATCTCTCTGTCCTTCACTTTGTCCTCTTTAAAACGATAGTGTCTGGCCTCTCCCCACATCTCAGGAATGCCTTGTCAGCAGATGCTGGGAGCAGGGCCCGCGGGGCCAATTAGCTGGAGGCAGCAGGGACCCGGGCCCAGCCCCAGCTGCCCCTCCGGCCCCGGCCTGTCTCGCGAATTAATGTCTTTGGTCACACGGAGTCTGCCTGTGAGAGTGTGAGTGAGTTTCAGACAAGTCAGAGCTCTTCCCTTCAGATGACAAGGCAGAAGAACCTTTCTTTTGTGTGAAGCACAGATTTTATTTCATTGCATGAAAATACTATTCATGTCATGAAAAGACCTGCTGAGGCCCCTGCGGAGAGAGTGCCTATTACAGACAGAAGGGTTCACCCGAGAGTCGGGAAATCTGGATTTTGATCTGACAGCTGTGCGACCTTGGAAAACACCCTCTACGAGGGTAGCTTCTGTTTCCTGGGTGATGCTTATATGTGCCGGGCAACATTCAAGTATAAACTCAGGCACAGGCGTGCCGCACATTTACAGTAAGCGCCCAATAAGTGTCAGCTACTAGGACTATCACCTCATTTCATACCCCAGCAACCTTATGAGATAGGTCCTAGTGTTATTCCCATTATGTAGATGGGAAAACTGAGGGGCAGAGATGTGGCTGCTATAATGCATTGTCCAGATGCTCCCCAGGAATGAAAGCCGTCTTCCCCAGGGTGCTGGGAGTGCTTTCAGACGAGGGCCCGCAGCTGTCAGCCCTCTAAGGGGACTGCTCCTGCTGCAGAAAACAGGCTTACCTAAGCCCAGGCTCCGGTCCAGGGGGGCCCACACCCAGTAACCGATCAGGTATGGTAAGAAGCCCTGGCCCCCTGTGCTCGTGTCCCAGGGCTGCCGTAACTCATCACTATGAACTGGGTGGCTGAAAACAACAGAAGCTTATTCTCTTACGGTTCTGGAGACCACGAGCCTGAAATCAAGGTGTCACCAAGTCAGTTCTGCCGGAGGCTCTGAAGGAGAATGTTCCAGGTCTCTCTCCTAGCCCCTGGCGCTGCAGGCAGTCCTTGGTGCTCCTTGGCTTATAGATGTGTCAGTCCAGTCTCCACCTCTGTCTTCACAGAGCCTTCTCCTCTGTGTGTCTGGGTGTCGAATCTCCCTCTCTTTCTCTGATGAGGACCCTGGTCATTGGATTTAGGGCTCACACTAAATGCAGTAAGAGCACATCTCAGGATCCTTAACTGCATTTGCAAATCAGGTCACAGGTCCCAAGGGACAGAAAGTGGACATATCTTTTTGTGACCACTATTTAACCCTCTAGACCCCCCCCCCCCAATAGGGAAACTGCTCTGCAGGGCCATCCAAATGCCTAGTTCCCTGGGAGGCCACCTGAGGCCTTTGGTGAAGCCTCAGCATGTCCCACCTTCCCCCATACCTGACCCCGCGTCCTTCTCTTCCCTCCCACAGGTGCTCCTTCCAGGAGGCCCCTCATTGACGTCCTGCACAGTAATCTCCATCTCAGCATCTGCGGCCGTAGTGTTCATTTGAAAGGCTCCCCAAATTTCAATCTGTGACTCATGTATTTTTTAAATGCTTTTGAATTCAAATCCAATTCTGCATTATTCCATGAGTTCTTCTGGCTAGATACTGTCCACCTCCTTAGGGTTTCCCAGACATCCTGAGTTCCCAGCCTCCTGGCCTTTGCTAACGCTGCGTCTAACTGTCTCCCCTTCCCACAGTCCACACCCTACCTGTGAGTCAAAGCCTAGTTCAAACTCCCTCCTTCACAGAGTCTTCCTGGCCCCCATACCTAGGAGGTCCTTGGTCTCTCCTCGTCACCTGTATACTTTGGGCAAGAATCATTTATGCGTGTGGCAGCTCTATAACGTCTGTGAGAGCAGGATTTGAATCCACTTTGAGGCTGCTGCCTGTCTGCCTGCCCCAGCCCACCCTCTGCTGTGCTTCACGTGGTTCTGTCTCTGGTCCTCTCTCCTCCTGCTCTATGCTCTCCCTCGCCTCGACGCTGTGGGCTCCAACCACCTTCCATATGGAGGGGCCTCCTCCTTGGTCTCCAGTCCTGAACTATTTTTAGGCTTACTTTTCCAACAGCCCACTAGACAGGTCAGCAAGGATCCCCACAGGTTCAAGTCCAAAGCTGAATGTTTATGTTGTCATCCCTTCAAAGTGGCCTTCTGCCTGGAACCTCATTCCTCCACCCTGGCTCCCAGCCTTAGGATCTACAATGTGATAGAACCACCCCCATCACTGAAGAAATGTCTAGTTCTCTGTCTTTGAATGCTGCTGCCTCTGTGACGTGTGAAATTAGAATCCCTCTTGAGGACTGAAGGGCAAAGCCAGGCGCTGTGGGAGGGCTCCGGGGAGGCAGCCTGGCTCTTGTGTTCTCAGAGGGTGGAGGGCCAGCCGTGTGTGGAGCGGAGCTCTCCTCTGAGGGGCAGGCTGGATGCGGGAAGAACAACAGCTAACAGTTGCTGTAAACTTGGGGCTATCTTATCCGCACCACGAGCCTACGATGGTGACACTGTTCTTACCAGTCCCGCTTTTCAGATGAGGAAGCTTAGAGCTGTTAAGTAATGTGACCGGGGAGTAAGTGGCGGGGCTGAGCTGCCGGGGGAGGCAGTGGCCGGGGGGGGGGGGGGGTGGAATCAAAGCCCTGGAAAGGAAAGAGCCAGAGAAGGGCTGTCGCCTGGGCTGTCCTCATGCTTTTCCCCTGCTGTCTCATCTCATTAAGGCAAACCTCTGTGAGAGGCACGGCATGTCCCAGCCCTGCCATCGGGACCAGGGGGAGGCTCCACCCAGGTGGTGGAAGGCTTCTCCACTGCCCCTTCCTCGCCCGCCCCCCGGCAAAGCCAGGCACTGGCTGTCTGGAACTCAAGCCAATAGCAAAGGCAGCATGGGAAATTGAAAGGGGCACTGCACTTAGACTAAAACAGATGTAGGTCTTAATAGCGTGCGACCTTGAGAAAGCCACTCCCTCGTGACCCTCTGTTTCCTTCTCTGGAAAACGCTGGAATGGTAATACATCCCTCCCAGGACATGTAAGAGAAGTAAGAGAGACCACAGATGTGAAGCTGTGGCCTCCGCAGCACACGGCCCCCTGGGTGTTGGGCATCAGGACCGCACACGGGAGCGCGGGGGTCCCCACGGGCAGGGCAGAGGCGGCTCTCCAGCCACCCCCAGCCATCTGCTCCTTCGCTCCCTTGTTCGGTTATCAAGGTGTTACTGCATGCCGGCTATGTCTGGCATTGCTCGAGGCCTCTGGGGATACAGCAATAAACAAAACCAAAAAAATTCCTAACCTCATTGTAGTGGGGGAAGTCAGGCCATAAACAGGGAAATGCACAATGCTGTGGAGAAAAATAAAGCCAGCTAAGGGGGGTTATTTTATATTCACTGGCGCCCCTGATTTGGAGACCTGTGGATAGATACTTGTAGGAAATGAGGGGCCAGGTGTCGGGGAATATCACTCAAGGCAGAGAGAACAGCTGTGCGAAGGCCCTTAGGCGGGCACGTTCCCTGCACGTTACAGCCACAGCAAGGACGCCAGGGAGCTCGGGCGCCACTGTCAGGTACCCAGGGTGGGGCCACCAGGGTTGTGTAGGTCATTATTAGCACAAAAAGAATTTAGTTTTTATTCTGAGCGAGATGGGAGCCCCTGGAGGGTTTGGGGCAGAAAAATGAACCGATCTGATGATGTCTTTAAAACGTTGGCTGCTGTGGCGGAAGCCTCTGTGACATGGGCCAGGGTGAGGTCAGAGGCCCCAGCCACCATCCAGACAACAGCATGGGAGCTCATTTGACCACCAAATCCCATTTTCCTCAGGACTTCTGTTTGAAGACATACATTTTGGGAGATGCTAATTTGTTCCAAGTCCCTCATTTTAGAAACTGGAACACTCCAATCCCAAGAAGTGACTTAGCCAAGAATATCTGTTTTGTTGATAGCCGAGCAAGAACTCTGCTGCCGCCACCACCGCCAACACATCCTGATTCCTAGTCTGAGATCCCGGCCTCAGAGCACACTTGCTGCAGCTGAATGTGACTCTGCAGGTCAGAGCTGGAGAGAGGAGCTTGGGATTCCTCATGTACCAGCAGGATGTAAGACCGCAGGGCTGGATGAGGTCACCAGAGGAGTGAGCATAGGTGGAGAAGAGGTTCAAGGAGAGATCGCTGGGCATTTGTGTTTCGTGACTGGGAGGGTGAGAAGAAACCTGCAAAGGAGACAAGAGCAAGCAGTCATGAAGTGCTTCCAAGAGAAAGTGGTGTGTTCCAGAAACTAAGAACAAAAGTGTTTCCAGAAAAGTGGGAGAGGATTAACTATGCCAAATGCTCCAAAGGGTCAAGAAAAAGCAGCACTGAGAACTAACTACTGAACTGAGCAACATGAAAGCCCTCGATGGGCTTGACACAAGCTTTCTAGGGACAATACTGGGGGCAAACACTTGAGATTAGGGTGGGTTCAAGAGAAAATGGGAGGGACTGAGGACAGTGAGATGGACCACTCTCCCAAGTTATGTTTCCTTGCTGTCCCTGTGCTGTTCAGGGTCCATCCAGGACTCCTTCCCATCCTTGTCCTTCTCCTCCATTCTCATTTCCTCTCCACCCTCCTTCTCCTCAAAACTTGCCTGTTCCACCTCCCCTTCCTTAAGCCCCACTTCCCTTCAAGAAAAAGTCATCTAGTAAACTGATATCCAGGGAGAGATTAACTAATGAGTTCGCTGATGTTTGGCTACCTTCCAGATAATGTGCATTCTCACATAGAACTCTGACAGATAAACAGATTTTCTCCCAGAGGAAATCATGGCAGCCATAGACTGGAGGAACGCAATTTGCCCTATTCTGAAATTTTCCAATTTAAGAGAAACTTTTATACAGAAGAAATGGTTCAGAACATTGAGGTCATTGCCAAGGGCAGAGCGGGAAGACCCAGGAAGCTCTGAGAAATCCTCCTTTGTCCCAGAGAGAGAAAGAAAGGTAACAATCCAGAGGGGCAAAATTTAGTTTGCTCGTTGGTGTAGTCACAGACACTTCACTAACATACTAATTCAAATGGAATTTAAGGGGCAGGGGTATTAAATAGGTGAAGGGAGTCAAAAGATAGAAACTTCCATTTATAAAATAAATAAACCATAAAAAACCACGGGGACGTAATGCATAGCATGGCCACTATAGTTAACAATGCTGTATTGCATATTTGAAAGTTGCTAAGAATAAATCTTAAAAGTTCTCATCAAACACACATTTTTGTAACTACTATAGAGATGGATGGTAACTAGACTTAAAGTGGTGATCCTTTCATAATGTATTCAAATAGAGAATCATTATGTTGTACACTCAAAACTAATGTTATGTCAGTTATACCTCAATTTAAAAAAAGAAGAATTCTCAAAGAAGCATTACTCCGCTGAAGTCCAAATGCTTCACAGAAGCCATTAGACTTCCTGGAATTTTGATTAATGGTGCTGATTAACCAGCAATGATATTCAAACCCAAGACCCCTGACACCTTCAGAGGGTGGTACAAGACTGAGATCTCTCAGAAGGACTGGTGAGAGCCTTTGGTGAGCTGACCAAAGTCAACCTGCTGACGACTAAAGGAAGAGGCGTTGTGAAAGCGGGGACGTTCAAAACAGAGAAGGCTAGGCAGCGGAAGGGAAAAATCAGGTCACATTTATAATAACAAGAAGTATGTTGTCTGTTCTAATTTATTTTTGATACATTACCATTTTTATTTCAAGAAAATTATAGTCATTGAACCTAGTTGCTATAGTTAAGAATATCTAAGGAAATTAAATATTTCTAGAGTTTTAAAATTAGAAAATAGATTTCTGGCACTGTGCTCTTTCTGGAATTTTGTAAAAATGTGCTAAGGAATTATTATAAGTGGACTTCACATTAGGCAAACAGGCTAGGGCAGAAAGAGCTGGCTCTGTCAGAATCGGCTGCACCATAGGCAAGTCTCTGTGCTTCTCTGTGCCTCAATTTCCCCATTTATAGGATGTGGAAAATAATATCTAAGCTCCCTTCCTTCCCTAAGAACTAAAGATGCTAATTTGAGATAATATTTGCCTTCTATTGCCAGTCAGTTTCCCAGTGTGGTTCATTTTGACCCTGCTAAACGTAGCTGAAGAAGAGAAGAAATCTTTATTAAAAATCTAAATAGTGTGGTGGGCATAGCACATGCTTAGCATGCACAAGGTCCTAGGTTCAATCCCCAGTACCTCCATTAAAAAAAAGAATCTAAATAATCAATAGGAGATGTGCTTTCATTTTTACAACCCCATCACTAGAAGAGCTATTTAATTCAGTACACATATATGTGGGACTGATTAAGAGACCTGATGTATTTACTAGCAATATTTTCAGACAGAGTTTATAAGTACCAAGCTGAGTCTCCGTCTTTCAAAGAACATTTCTGTAAGCTCTGAGTAAGGATTTGATTTACAACTCTCATTCTTTTGCCTTAATAATGGGAAGTTTTTCCATACGAAGCCAGGTCTCTCCTTAGCTCAATGTCCTAATTTCCCCTTGTCAAAATAGCTTTTTTAGGGAGTCTCTATTGTTCTCAGTTAATTTTAACACTAAATTAAAAGCGTCATATGGTGGTGATTTTAAAAACATTTTACTTCGGATGCCAAAAGGTACCTCTTAAACTACTTCAATCATAATTGTTACCATCGTTACAATAAGGTTTTCATATAGAATCTCTCTCCGACCTCAAAGTGTTCTATAAAGACCACACTTTGAAATTTTGTTCTCTCCAAACATACCCCATACATTAGATAAGGGGTCGCTGACCTCCTCTTGCAGACTTAATAGTCAGGAGAGTGCATAACTTCCCACTGGATTCAAAGGAAATAGTGGCATTTAAATCCTAAATCTAATAATCTAATGCTATTCCAGTGGCTTACCCTCTTTTTCGCCTTTTTTGATTCCAAGTTTTCTAAAATCATCTGGGAAGTAATAGATCATATTTAATTGTTCAGGCTTTTAGGCTGTACTTTCAGAATCGCTTCTGATTTGTGGTCTGGCTCTAGTTCAGTTTTACCCGACACAAGGTTTATTTCATCGGCCCTGTATCAAAGCTTCCTCACTTTAGCCAGAAATTAAAATAATAGCTTGACGTTTCTCCTCCCTGTCAAAGAGCTAGTCAGAAACGCAATTTGCCGTATTCCGTAGATGACTCTGTATGCTCCTCGTAAAAGCCGGACACATAATCCTTTCATTTATTTAGTACAGGCACTCTCGACTTGGCCCGTACAAAGACAGAATCTTTTTTTTTTTTTTTTTTTTATCCTAACAACTACGTTCTTTTAGTGTTACAAATTGTCATGAGGCCGGCAAAGGGTAAACTGCCGGATTAGACCTGGTCCTTGGAATAAAGCCCATGATACCTGATGGCCCCTTCCCTCTTCTCCTAAAACGGCTTATGCAGCCAACTACCAAGTGAGGAGGGAAGGGGGTAGACACCAGCAGGGGCCAACATGGTCACCTAGTTCTAAGATGATGAAAAAGAAAACATCCCGAATACAAAAATTATCAGAAGGAAAAAAGCTCTTTTGTAGTATAAGTTTTTCTTAGAGATCTGACAGATGCCCTCAGAGTAACCTGAGCTTTTGCCTAGCATTAGCACTTTTTAAAGCCCAAATGCAACCTTGATTTGTGGTATTCGTGTGCAAGGCCATGTGGTCCGGTGCCCAGAAATCTTGAGTACTGGATCTCTTCTTGGCTGCCTGAGTGCCCTTGAGCAAATCGCTCCAACATCCTGGTTACAGGAAGTTGAGATAGTCCCACAAGCTACCTGCCTTCCACCTTGACTCACAGCTCCCGGCTCCCCAGAGAATGTGCTGTTAATTAGAGACAGGTCCTATGAAATGAAAATTACCCTGTAGATAATTATTATTTAACAAGATTAAGCCTCATAACATCTTCCACAGATCAGGTTAAGCTCCAAACTTCAGCGCTTAACTTTCTTCCCCCATTGAGAATTGAAGGACAAGTTCACGACTGCAGATTCACTCCATTTTCCTGGTTTAAACCTAAATTCAGTATTTTTCTAAAATTCTTCCTTACTTGCTAACGCTTCTCAATCAAGACTACACAGTGCTTTAGGTATTCACACTACAACAGTGTTCTGAGTTTTCTGTTTAACTTGAATAGACTGAAAATAGTCATCCTGTTGTCAGGGAGGAGGTTCTTGTCTCCTTGCAGAAGGAATGCAGAAATGAGACACGGAGGTCAAGAAAGCAAAGCAAGGATTTATGAAGGGGTAGGCAGTACTCTCTCAAGGGAAGAACGGGCCGATAGCCGCGCGCTGCTTTGGCAAGCTGGTTATAGGGATGTAAAAATGAGTGGTCAGGGAGACTCGGGGTCGCCTTTCCTGATCTTCATTCCAGCTCCCCTTTCTTGGGGGGGAGGAGGGATTTTTGTCCTTATTTCGTCTTGATGGGGAAGTCGGATGAAGTCATAAAGAACAAAAGGTTACATTTGGTTGGGGGGGTATAAGGAGCGAAAGGTTACATTCAGATGGTGGAAGTCCTGTCTTGTCCCATCTTTCCCAGCCTGCCTCCAGGACACTGGTCACCCCAGACGGTATGGTTTCTTATCAGTCCGGAGGTTTCTGCTTTTCTTGATCTGTCCAAGGACCCCCATTGTTCACAAGATGTATGGTTTCCTGCCATTTGGCCTGTGTCCCCCTTTCTCTGCTCATATCTAGCTACCTGCCTGCTGTAACAATCCTAGTTGAAAGAGTGAGTTCATTTATAAATGGCAAGTTTCTAAATCTCCTAAGTCTCAAACATAGAAATAGAAAGTTAATTGACAGTATATCAAGCATTTTTTTTTGAAATGGAGATTTGCACTACCAAGGAGATATATATATATATATTATGTGTGTATATATATATTTTGTTGTTTTGTGAAACATGGCAAGCTGAGTTTGACATTTAAATAAAAAAATGAAAACAGTCAAAAAAAAAAAGGCAAACCACTTTTGAAGAATATGATGGCAGGCTTGATTCCAGCTGTATCCTAAAGCTATCATGAATACAGTGGTGTAGTATTAGCACAAACAGACAAGCAGAACGGAGAAACAGAGAGACGCAGGCAGCAATGCGGGCACACACAGATGCTTGCTGTACGGAGGAAGTACACCATGTGGTGCTGGGACGAGCGGCTATCCAGACAGACCCTGCCTCGCACAGCCACAGATACATGCCAGGAAGAGTCCAAAATGTCATGTAATGGGGAAGGCAAAAATTATAAAGCACTTTTTAAATGAAAAAAATTTAAAAGATAATGTTTTCATGACTTCAGGATAGGGAAAGTCTCCTTAAAACAAGATACAAAAGACACTAAACATAAAAGAAAAGATGGATAGATGTGCCATTGAAATTAAGGATTTCTGTTCATTCAAAAACCATGAAAAGAATGAAAAGTAATCAGAGAAGGAGAGATATTTACAAAATATAACTCAATAATGATTAGTATCAAAAAATGCATCCTACACATCAGTGAGAAAAAAAAAACAACCTCAGGAAGACATCAGAAACAGACAAAAGTTTTGAATAGGCACTTTTCCAAATAAGAAATCCAGTGACCAATAAGCATATAAAGATGCTCAATGCCATTCCTAATTAGGCAAATGCAAAAATAAAACCATGACGGACATCTCTATAAAAACATCACATTGGCTAAAATTAGTCTGGCAGTATCAGGTGTTAGTGAAATGAAGCTCTTCATAACACAGTGGGGGTGGGGGGATATGAAACGTGAACGACATGCCTACCTCCTAACCCAGCGGTTAGACTCCTAGGTAAATACCGTACAGCCACGTGTTCACGTGCACGAAGATGCACACTGCAGCCCCGTAAGATTGAAAACATCAGAGCAATGAAATGGCAAATCACACAGCAGTGAAAGTGAATAAATCACACGACACACGACGTGGATTTTATAAGCAATGTTGAGTGAAAGACACCGACACAACATACAGTGTGATTCCATGTTTATAAGTCAAAAATAGCGACTTATAACCAGCTGCACACATAGCCGGTAAAACCGTTTAAAAGGGGGGACGTATGACCATAAAATCGGGATAGTAGTCACCTCTAGGGGACAAAGGGGAGGCTAGAGGGGACACACAGGGCGATCTGGAAGTGCTGGTAATAGCTTTTCTGCACCTGGTTTGTCATTACATAGTTGTTTGCTTCATCCACTAAAGCGCACATCTGTTTTATGTACTTTTCTGAATACTTCTCCAAATTCAAAAAAACAAGAACTCGTACTACCAAATATTAACACTGATGAAAGCAGTAAGTATTAAACTAGCGTGGGAAAAACTAGAAGGCCCAGAAACAGGGCCAAGACACAAAAGACACATAGGAATTTAATATTCTATGATAGCACTCATTACAGTTTAAATTTAAAAAAATTAAAATCTCACCTCATGCAATATTCCCAGATAAATTTGAGATGGATTAAAAATTTCCTTTTGAATTAAAGATAAGTATAAAAGTGAATTTTTAAAAATGACTAAAAGAAGGATAAATCCATACCCAACCTCGGGGTAGCAAAGGCTCACTCTCACCCCTGAGAAGGTGGACTCCTAAAGAAAACAAGCTCTACACCAAACACACCATCAACTGTATTAAAAGGCAAGTGACACACAAAAACAGTAACAACATGTAACAAGAGATGGACATCTTAATTCATAAAGAACCTCTAAGCCAATAAAAATGGCAAACTCTCCAAGAGAATACAGGAGGGCATGAATAAGCAGTGCTCAAACCATGGACGTAAATAGTCAACAAACATGAAAAAACACTTAGCCTTCATTCATAATCAAAAAAACACACATTTCAAAGGTAGTCCTTTTCTACAATTATTCAATTTGCAAAGATTTTAAATAGCAATTTGCGATTCTGGGAGTTTCCTTTATGGCTAGTGGGAATGCCAAGGGGCCATCTTCATGAGTGTGTGATGTACATCAAGTCTCAAAAACGTAAGTGTTCACCAGCAAGTCCCTTCTAGGAAGGTACCTTTTGGAAACAAACCACTTGTATTCAGCTGTGATGGCATTTTAGGATGTTGATTGCATCCCTGTTTTCAGGTTGCATTATAATTAACAAATTGTGAAACAAGATGATTTTGAAAGTTAAAGTACACCCATAAAATGGAAGTTATTCTGTAGCTATCTGAAATGCAGAATCTCTAGTATGTGAAAATGTTTACAATATATACAGCAGACTATTAACTGATGCATAGTATGATTACACTGCTGAAAATATAAATGCAGAGCTATGCAGAGAAAAGTCCGTCCGTGTACACGTGCCCGAATGCTAACAGAGGCCCTCTCTCCGGGGGTGGGACTACAGGGGACTGTGTGAGTGTGCATGGAGCCCTCCCATGTTACCCAGCTTTCCAGAAATAACATGTATTTTTATTCTGTAAAGAAGGAACAGCAAAGAACTTTATGTTATGAAATCATTTACAATTAGTTTTAAAAGTAAAATTAATGAAACTGTTCCCTCAGTGTACTTTCACATTTGCTTTTTGCAGGGAGGGGGCAAAAGGGAGCTGGGAAGCAGGAGCCGCTCCAGAAGTGCAGGCCATGGGACTGAGCCCCTCCCATCACATGTACAGTGGCCGGAATGTATTTTCATTCAGATGGTATATATGAAAAGTTCTTTTAAAGTTAAGCTAGATTTAATTAAGCACCACTAAAACGTCACATTAGCATTTTGAAATTGCTGTAATTAATATTTTATTCTTCCTTTCAACACTGTTTAAAGGCGCCAACATACTAGACAAAGAAATCTTTGATAACATACGTGTTAATTTCTCTGGAGAAAACCACATAATCCTTTAAAATTACATATTTATGTATATATATGAGATTAAGGTTTCTGCAGCTCATGTAACCCTCTTTTTTTGCGTGGGAAAGCAATATACTGATAACAAACCAATTGTAGCTTTAAAAAAACTGATTTTCTTAGCAAACTGAACCTATCATCTGTTAGTACAATGAACTCAAGTCAGGCCAGGCAGGAGAACCGCTTCTCCCTTCACCTATGTCCGTCATCTTGGGCTTTTCCTACAGCTCATGTTACTCCAGGCAAATCTGGTCACCTAGACCCACCCTCCAGCATCAACTAAAAGGACTCCTTATTCCTAATCAGAAGGAAAACATTCTTCCTAAGGAAAGGCAGAAGAAGGAAACAAACACTTAAGAATCTTCTCTGAGCGTCTTCCTTGGTATCTCATCCAACACCGCACAGTCCCATGCAAACATGCACAAAATTCTCTACGTTGCTCCCTTCATTATTCAGAAAGGGAGGGGCCTGTATCTTCCTAATTCATTGTAGGTGATGGCCTGGGACAACTTAATAATTCACTGAAAGACATGTAATAAATGCTACTTGACAGAGGTAAGAATAAAGAGAAAAGCAGTTGGTCACCTGCTTTCATTTGGCTTAGAGAAAAAAATGTGCTCTCGTGCACACTAACGTATCAGACCAACAGACGACACACTGCAAAACTTTAATACAGTGTGATTAAGCACAATATTCAATTTTTAAACTTTTCAAGCACATGAAAGTTATCTTCTCAAAGTGGGCTACTTGCATAGCTTCCTTTGTGTACCTTTACAAAATTCTTTCCACAAGGTCTGACACTGATCTTGATACTTGTTAGAAAGTCTGATGGAAGATAATGAGATCCCAACAGGCAGAGATGCAGGAGATTATCCGGACGCCCATCTTCAGAATTCATCATCAGAGGACTGATCGTCACCCTCATCCCTTACTTCTCGGTATTTCCTAGAAGATTCTCCTTCTGGATTATAGCTCTGCATTTTAATATTCAGTCTTTCAGCTAATTTTTGTGCTGCCAGCTTGGCTTGCATCTCCTTTAAAACAGAAAGCAAAGCAGAAAGTTACACATGTGCATCTTTTCCCTACAATTTTTCAATGGGAAGTCACTGGAACAGACTCGAATTAAAGGGGCTTTCTGCTGCACCGGGTGCTCTCTACAGCACTGCGCCCACCACAGACACCACAGGGCAAGGCTGGGGAGAGCTACGAGCCTGCTACGGCGGTGGTGACAGACTTCCAGCCATAAACAACGTGCACTGAAATATCCCACCTCTACAGGAGAAACTGAGTCATCAGCCTGGCACTGCAATGGTTATAAATACAGACACATTTTCAAGTATGTGGGCACCTGATCTGTATGTACAAACTTACAGAACAATTTCAACTGTCAAATGTCAAAAATCACCAATGCTATACTGATTCTCCAAGGGGAAGAATCTTTCTCCCTGGATTAAATCATGGCTTCTAGGCTTGCGAGGTACATTTCTACACCACAATGAAAATCAAAGAATTAATACTAAAAACTGATTGTCACTCTTCAAGTTAACTCCCATGAATATTACCATGCAATCAAAAGTTCAGTTAAGTTTCAGACACTGGCAATGTGTGTATATACACCCAAGGACATTGTCACCAGCTGATGGCGGGTGGTGGTGCTCATTCCTGACCCAGCTCCTCACCTTGCCCATGCTGCCCCCAGACCACCTGAGCTTGTTCCTGTCCCTGCCCTCGGGCCACGGGCAGTGTGGGTAGGTGGGACTGAAGTGGGAGCTGCTGCTACCACTACCACTCTGCCGAGGAAACCAATTTCAAACTGAAGGGTTTAATTCAGCCTACGAATATCTCAGGACAGACACTGAAGGCCAAATAGACAATTTAAAAAACAATTCCTCCAGGCTCAGTAACAACGAGGCAATAACTTCAATGCACTGAGAGGAAGAAAAATGGCTTTTAAAAAGGAGGGCCTTAAAAATGCCAATCCGTGCTACCTGGGCTTCTATGAAAAGCCCAGGCAGAATAACAAGCTAGGTCTGCATTCACTGATGTTTACAGTACCCAATTAAAGCCTAGCCAAGCAGCATTAGGTCTGGCAGCTATTTTCCTGGAGGCTCAAATGATCGCTGTCTAAGAAAATCAAACCCTTTCTTTTCTCCCAGTGGTCCTCACTTACCTTCTGTCATCCCATTACCCTGTACACAAACTGTCAACTTACACATTTAAAGCTCTATGCAGAACACACAGATCGTGAAGAAAACGCTCCAAAACTGTTTCAGTGACCAAAAGTAAGAGATTCTTCTGTCTTCACAAGGGCCCGCAGATCTGCTATTAAGCTTAGTGTCCAGCTTTCTGTTGACAACACACCACTTCCCACCCATCTCATGGTCTCCTCGGTACCGCAGGAGACTGGAGCCTGGAAACCACACTGCCCTGACTCTTAGCAGGGTTCCAGGTTAAACGCCACCACTGACACGTTCTCACGCAGGTTTCTCAAGGTGGAAGACCGAAAAGCGATGCTACTGCTACCTGACGGTCTGCCTTTTCAGAGCTATGAAATTTCACAGTGGTCTCAGCACATTTCCCAGCAAATACCACTTTGGTGTCACAGGCAGCTGTGACCATTTCCTACAGTGCCAGCAGCCTCAAGACTGCAAGCTAGAGGCACACAACTGAGAGCTCATGGCATGCACAGATGCCCACATCTCTAGGACCTCGTGCAGTCTACTAAACCCTGCTCTCCCTGAACCTCCAGGAATAAGTTCGGACTCATGTGAGCCGCATCTGACATGCAGACAAGACACAACCAATCCTCTAAATACCTCATAGCTCTGTTTCTGCTGTTTCTGAAGTGCCAGAGACTCCTCTATGGAGAGCAGCTGTGCAGGCAGATGGTGGAGCGGCAGGAGCCGGGCTGCTGTGATGTCATCAAGGTGCTTCCTGTCCCTGAGCCGCCTCTCCTCTGAGCAAACAGGAGACCCTCGCCTCTGACAGTGACTCGACCAGTCGTGCTGCTGTGAAGGTAACCTGGAGGGGGGAGAACTTCCGTCACACCATCAGACTGGTTTCCTTACACAGACACCTTCGCAACATTCGCACACACGGAAGTGGCCTGTAACCTGAGCAGTTAATTCTTCTACAAAGGTGACAGTAAGCACTGTACCACTATTTACGTGTGTAGATAAAACTTGGTCCTTCTTCTAACATATTTACCTCAAAAACAGAACTACTGCAACTGGCACGTTTTTGGAGAGTAATTTGACATTTCGTTGTTCTAACAAGTAGGTGCCTTTCCCTTCTCTCTTCAAAGCTTATACTTGAACTGAAGCCTGTTTTTATTTTTTCATTCAAAAACATTTGCTAAGGGGCTTACTGCCCAGCAGAGGGAAATAAACTTGTCAACCCTCAGTGCAGTATCATATCACAGGGACCACGACACGGGCCCACACAGGGTACGCTGGAACAAAAAAAAGGGAACACCCAGTTGGAATAGGACATGGGGAGGTTGTCAGAAGAGCTTCAAAAGAGTGCACTTTGATGAGTTTTTGAATAGTAAGTATTCAGGAAATGAGGGGAGAAGGGCATCCCAGCGGCGGGTGCGAGGGGACCCGCTGCGGCGCACAGGAAGCAGGGGTGGGGACTACAGGACAGGCAGCGGGAGGAGGCTGGGGAGCAGGCTGGGTCCAGCCCACTGTGAAGACATCTATGAACAGGTTCAGGTTTACAGTCTGCAAACTGCACTCTGGCAGCAGTGGAGAGGATGGACCGGTGGAGTTAAGACTAGGCCAGGACCAACCACAACTACAGCCCAAGAGAGGGATAACAGCCTTCACCTTCATAGGAGAGAGACACCACCACATCCCACCCTCCAACCTCCATTTGTCCAAGGCCTACCGACCCATCAAGGCCCAGGCTTTACCGATAACTGCACCCAAGTGTCTGTCTGTCTCTTGTAGACCTTCCCTTGGTAACCCTCACTGGCATTCCTTTACCTCCTCCCACTCCCAGCTAAATGACCACAACACAGAACTGGGGTCAGTATATTCTGTTGTATGTGTCGACTAGATGATGATTCTGGCTTTTGGTCTACCTAGAAGTGAGGAAAGATACCTCACTACACACAAGCCATTACTTAAAGATTCCCTTTTATTCCTAACCAAAAATTAATGTAATATAATCCTCATTTTCTATGTGGGAGAAATAATTTTGAGATTAAAAAAAATGGTAAGAATTAAACTTGAAAGTCTCTATAAGAATAAAAATTGGTTTTAGGTATTTTTAACTGTAGACTTTCATTTTTCAAAGAAAGGCACAGTGGTTAGACTTGTGTCTGGTGTTACATTTTTGTAAATCTACTCCCTCACTTGAATGTTCTATTTGCATTTCTCTTTTCTCTTCAGAGAGCTTTTGTTTTCCTGAATATGTCAGAAACAAAACTATGACTCAGAACTTAGAAGCAGGGTTAATTTCCTACCCCCACCCCAGTCCCGGCCCAGATGTTTTCAGGTTTTTAACCCCTTCTCAGCTCCCTTCCCCCTGAAATGATTATACAGTTTAATGTTCTTCCAGCTATGTAAGCCTTGGGTCCTCATCTAGGTCCTAAACTATGAGGAGCAGAATCTTTACTTCTGTGTCGCCACGGCACCAGCTGCCCACGTACAGCGTACACACAAATATTTTTTGCTGAGAAAGTCCATCAGCTCCTGCAACTGTTTTCCCCTTAGCTGAAATTCTCATCAAAGGGGGAGCAATATAGCAGAAAATGGTTCTGGAAAAAAATCAGAATAAATTCTCTGTTTAATATGAAATATCGCCCAAATATCCTGAAATTTAATACTCTAGCTGCTATTTAAAACTTTTTCAATTATTTGGCTAAAAAACTACAGCATTTCTCAACATGACCCCTCTGCCAGGCTAGAGTTTCCACAATCTGCTCATTGCTAACCGCAGGCAGTTCTCACACATGGTCCAGAGTTTAACAAGTAGTATGCTTCTGTGGCGATGTACTTACACATTGGTTTTAAATTTATGTGGTGGGGGCAGGGGGTTTTTGGCTCGAATTTCTAGCACTTTCATGTAATGAGGCTTCCTCTGTGGCTCGCTCTGAAGGCCAGTCAAGTTCTCAGTACTCGTGTTTTCTTCTGAGCGGTGTTCACTTGAGTCTGCAATCGTGATCCTTTGTAATCTATCAATAAACTGGTTGTCAGAGCTGCTAGAACTATCCTCCGCTTGACCAGCAACACGATGCTGAGGGAGAGGCGCACGCGCTTCAGCTGGGGAAGGTGCGGTAGCTCTGCTGCCCGAAGCTGGGCACTTGCTCACCGTGAACTCAACCTCGGGGGCGTCTGCATTGCCTCTGCGGGGAGGATGGACAGGTTCCTTCTGTTGTGAGGTTGTCTGAGATGGCGTGACGTTAGCTACAGAGGAACAGCCAGGAACTAGTGATGAAGTATCAAGTATCTGGTCAGAGTTCTGGGCCTTTTCTGTGTCCACATCAACAAATGCAACTGCCTTCTGCCTCTGTTTACAGTCTAAACTAACGGGATGCAAGAGTCCACTTCTTCCTTGAATTTCTTCACGCTCTGTAATGGCAGCTTTCAGTTTGGCAACAGAGTCTAAGATCTTTTTACCTTTGTCGGGCAATTTGCAAATGAATTTTCTGGCAAAAGGAAAAGAACATGCATACATAAGAGAGAGCCATGTTTTTTAACTTGAGATATCAAGACAAAGCATTATTCTCAAAGGGAGAGGAACCAGTCAAAAATGTGATTTCCAAGTACCCCAAAAGAGAAATAAAACAACAGAATCATTATCCAAATACCCCTCAAAAAACAAGGGGCTGCAGGAAAAATAGGGAATAGGCCTCATCTGTCTCATCTAATTAGAATTTCAACAAAAGTATTTTAAGCATATATGACATTCCAAAAATCAGCAGTTTTAAATTAAAAGTGTGATCTCAAAGACTTTCCTGGGGAGGGTTAATGGAGGGATCTGCAAGGTCAAAACTATTTTTATAACAAAACTAAGACATTATTTGCCATTTCTCATTTTCTTACAGGAGTACAGAGAAGTTTTCCAGAAGCCACACGTTATATAACAACATCACTGCTCTGATGGCTAACAGAAAGTATGTGCTTGGGTAATCTTTTGTTTTAAAGATTCTCACTTGTAATTCCTAAGACAATGATAAACATCAGTAGATAAAACACACATAAGACAAGAGCTCTTTGGGATGCTCAATTAAATCTTAAGAGTAAAAGAGTCCTGAGACCAAAAGTTAACTAACGCCTACAGGTCAAAAACCCATTCTCACAAAGGCAAAACAGCTGGCTCTACTAGGAAGCCCCCAAATGATGATTTGTCCTTTTGTCTGAGTGATAGAAGTTCCTTTTCTGATTTTCTTTTAACTACACAATAAATAGGGAAGGTTCCATCTCAGGCTTTCTATTCTTTCTGACACTACAATCATTTCCCCAATTTCAACTATTACTCTCCCTCTCCAACTGAGATGCCTGTATATTCCCAGCCTTCTCTCTTGAGCCTCGGGATCACTTCTCCAGCTTTTAACTAGATAATAATTAACTCTCCCATCAAATCAGTTCGCCTAAGTGAAGTCAATCTGGGACCTATTCCCCTCCCCCAGCCTTCCTATTTTTATTAGTGGTGCTCCACGCGGTCTAGAAACTTCAGCCGTCTCTCAACTACATGTTCAAATTAGTCCACACCTGATGCAGTTTTCCCAATCCCACAACCACCCTTCTAGTTCACTTTTTAAAAATCCCCTTGTTGGGAACCTCTCTGAAAATATCCTCCTACCGTCTTCTGCCTCTTTTCCCTTCCAACTATCCTGCACCAACCTGCTAAAATAAGCTTCCTAAAAAATCATTTTCATTATATCGATCCCCCGGTAAAATCCGTGAAGTCCACCAGCTGAGTGTGAGTCAAACTTTCTTTGCCTAATAAACCCCTCTTTTATCCCACTCTTCCCATGTCCTAGGTTTCTGTAAAAATAGGGTCTAGAAATGAAATTGACAAGATGTTTGGGGCACGACTGCGGGGGTGGGGGGGACAAAAGAATTTGGGATACAGATCTTCCCTTCAGAGAACCGACACAGGAGCTGAATAAGTAAAACCACGAGGAGTTTGATTAGCTGAAATGCTCCGCAGCTGCTCAGCACGGAAGCCATCCCGCAGGTGGTCGGTGCCCGGCCGGAAGGGGTCGGCTCTGCGGCTACAGGCCGGCCACTCGCCCGCGCGCCTGGAGCGGACCCGCCTGAAGCAAGGTCACCTTCCAGGTAAGAGAACGGGGTTGGGGGTGAGGTGGGGGATGGGGTAAGGTGGGAGGGGAAGAAGGGAGGACGCGTCCCGGGGAGCCCGAACCCAAGGAGACAGGCGGTGACTCGCGGGACCCACGCTTACACGTTGCGCAAAAGTCTCTCCTGGCGCCTCAACATCTCCCGCAGCTCCGCCAAACTCCGCTGCCCCAAGTCCTCGGGAGCTTGGGGCTCGAAGCCGCGGGGCAGCGAGGACATTCTGCGGGGGCTGAGGCTGGCGAGGCGGCGGGCACTCGGCGTCCTCGGCAGCCCCCGCTGCTGGCGCCGGATCCGCGGCCGGCGGGGCCTCCGGGGCACGAGCGGGAGCCGCCATTTTCCCGGAAGAACAGGTCTTCTTCTAGCCGAATCGAGCTTTATTGAAACGCCGGAAACAAACGCAGACAGGGATGAGGAAGGGACCAGAGGGGCGGGAGGGGACGCGAGGTTCGGGGTGACGTCACGTGCCAGCCGGGCGCGCTCGCGAGCTGTCTTTTTTCTGTGCATCCGCTCTTCACGTGTTTGTTCAGAAAGTAGTGAGTGTCCCGGCCCCTGCCCTGAAGGAGCCTACCGAGGAAAACAGTGTAATTTTAAGATGGATGTGGGCTACAGGGAAGGTATCTCTGAGAAGTGAAATGTAAGTGGAAACCTGAGTGATGAGTTACCCAGTGGTGAGACTAGGGGAATGTGCCGGTCGGGGCACGGGAAGCGCCGGCCTATGGCGTGGCCCGCCCAGTCCAAGGCTTAGAAGCCCTCAAATGTTGGAAGGATCCTCAGTGACCATCAGCGTTTCGTAATGGGCTTTATGGCAATGGGAGCAGGGCTTTTCTTCATTTGCGGCACTCCCTCAGGCACTGCAAGACATTTGGTGTTTGGCTTCAGTCCAGTAGTAGCTTTGGCATTCCCGAGTCCTCATTAACAATCCAAGCGCACCCCCACCCAACACACACGCTTCCAAAGACTCACAAGGGGTGATGGAGGTGGGAGGTGCTGTACAAGCCAGTTGAGAACCTCTTCCTCAATTCCCTATTTTGCTTACAGAAAAACGGAGGCACAAAAGCTGAGGCAAGTTTTCCCAGGGCACAAAACTAGTAAGTGACAGCACTACATTTTAAACTCAGATGTCCAGCTGCTCTTTCTACCACACCAATTTGAAAATCCCCTTCTTCCAAATTGTTAGAAAGTTTTTTAGGCTGTTGGGGAAAGCAGTGTAGTAAGCATCACACCTAACCCTTACCTTTTCTTTATAGTTCAGCCTGGAGAGCTGTGTCCCAGAGGAAATAGTAGGAAGCATGCTGGAGTCACAATAGACATCAATTGGGAGATTTAAAAGACCCCATAAACTCCAACATCAGAAACCCCTCTTCTTTGATACGGAAAATTTGCATTTTCTGAATCCTATGTAAGGTGCTATAATAAACAAGAGGCAGTTCTGTCCCAATTAGACAGAATCTCTAGATAAAATCTGAAGCTACTTTAGGGAGCATAGTTGCAGCTATGTCTGTATCGTTGCAATCTAGTCCATTCTGATCAGATTAATTAATGTATCAAAATTCTCAAATAAGCTCTGCTTTGAAGCCCAAGGATTTCAGTAACCTGCTCCAGCCCTAGCTAAATGAGAAATACTTGAGTAAAGCCCTTGTCAGGTAGCCGTTCCCTGGCAAGCTCCCCTGAAGCCTTCCTCTGACCACAGCTGAAGGCCTTTATTTCCCCCACAGTACTGAACCCCTTTTTCTGATCCTGGGCCACAGGTGCCCTCAAAGTGATGCAGGAGAGAGGATAGCCGTATCCCAGGTCTCAGTTGAGTCCCTGGGACGCGTCCCGTCAAGTGTGGGTCCTTGGCTTCATGCAGGAAAGAATTCAAGAGCGAGCCCCAGTTGAGTAAAGGTAGATTTATTTGTTCAAAAAGATACATACTCCATAGACAGAGTGCAGGCATTTTCAGAAGGCAAGAGAAAGGCCATGAGGTGTAGGGGTTGGGTACTCAGTAGATATACTCCATAGACAAGCGGACCATTTTGGAAGGCAGGGGAGCAAGAGGCCGAGAGGCACATTGTTGCTAGTTTTTATGGGCTCAGTAGCTTCATGTTGCTAACAAGTGGGAGGATTATTCCACCTACTTTGGGGGAAGGGCCTAGGATTCTCAGGAATTGGGCCACTGCCCACTTTTTGACCTTTTATGGTTAGCCTCTGGACTGTCATGGCACCTGTGGTTGTGTCATTTACCATGTTCATATATTACAATGAGTGTATAATGAAGCTCAAGGTCTCCTAGAAGTCAAATCTCCTGCCATTTTGGGCCTCAAGGCCTGTTGGGAGTTGAATTTTACGCCACATTGGTGTTAACTGCTGTGTTGTTTCTTGAATGGTTTGCCTTGTCCCCTTCCTTCCTGTCTCAAAAGCAAGGACGCTTTTCTCTCAAGCCTCAGAATTTTGCCCCCCACTGCCCCGCCTGCTGTTTTGCTTTTGTGGAAGGCTGTCCCTTTTTCCCCAGCCCATTATAAACCTTAGCTCAGGTCTCACCTCCTCCCTGAGCCTTCTTAGATTATTCCAACCCAAATTGCTCTTTGAGCATAATAACTATAGTGCTTAGAACCCGTAATGCTTCTCCAGTTGTGTTGTGCATGGTGATTTCGTTTCGAACAAAATTGTAAAGTCTGAATTCTGTCGAGGAGCTATATTTGTACTTCTGTCTCCCCTAATGCATATAGCAGGTACTAACTGATGGAATCTCTCTCAGATTTTTTCTCTTCACCTTGCCCCCATATTCCTCTTCCTCTTAATGAAATGTCCCTTTTATGTATACAAATCTTAAGCTTTTAATATAAACATTAACCATAATTACTGTGAAGATATTTTCAGTGGTATGGGATAGAATCTTTTACACAACAGAGCTTAGGACTTCAAGTTGTCATAATGCAAATCTGAATTCTGAACAACCAATGCACCAACTGTCTAGTTTTCTAGTCTGTAACCAAGAGGATTAGCCAGTAAAGAAATTTAGTCAAACATTATTCTAGCTGTTTCTGTGGAGGTGTTTTTTTTAAGCTGAGGTTAACATTCAAGTCAGTGGACTTCGAGTAAAGCAGACTGCCTCCATATTGTGGGTGGGCCTCATCCAATCAGTTGAAGCCCTTAGGAGAACAAGGATTGACCTCACCTGAGCTAGAAGGAATTGGGCCAGCAGACGGCCTTCAGACTTCAACTGCAATTTCCTGGGTCTCTAATCTGCTGGCCTACCTGGCAGTGATAATCATGTGAGCCAGTTTCTTAAAATGAATCTCTCTCTGATAGTGGCTGATGTGATTATCTATCTACAAACACACACGTGGGTGCACACTATTGGATCTGTTTCTCTGGAGAACCCTGGCTAATACAGAGCTCAATAGCAATTAGTCTGTTAGGAAAAAATCAAGGCTTGATTGATGGCTGGCCTTCAGGATGAGAGAGCTGACTTAGGAAAGGGGAGGCTAGCTTGTGCTGTGTCCCAGCTAGGTGCTGAGCACATGGAGAAGAGATGGAAACCAAGAGTCATAAACAATCATGAAACAAGTTCTGTTTTCTTTGGGGGGGGGTGTGCATTTAAGCATCCATGTGGAAATGTGAAAACAAATATATGTATGTATATGCAAGACAGGGACATTGTGCTATACACCAGAAATTGACCCATTGTAATTGACTATACTTCAATAATTTAAAAAAGAGAACATGATTTAAAAAAACAGGGTTTTAAAAAAAAGCATCTGTGTGGAAATGGAACATGCTGGATCAAATCCGTAGCAGCCATAGCTAATGAGAAATGAATGATGGTAAACCTGAGGCGTATCAACACTGATGGCTGACACCTGTGTGCCATTCACCAGCCCTCCTTCCGGTCAGTGCGTTCTCGGGTAGGTGGAGCAGTGGGGACTAGCCTCACTACAGAGGGAGAGAGGAGTGCTGAGACCTCCTGACCCCTCCGTCCATGTGCGGCTCTGTCTGTTCCTCAGCGGAGAACTTCACAAGTGACTGCCAGGAGCCTGGTGAGTTAGGGAAGAGAAGCTAAGGGAGGGAGTTGGAATTGGGGATGAGAAAAAAGGAGAGAGAAAGGAACTGGTAAAGAGGGAGACAAACAAGCTGAAGGGGCAGTAAAAAGGATACCATTTCTCTGCATAGACATCAGAAACAAAGTTGGACAGGAAGCTTTCTGCTCAGGAATTCACCGATAAATTCATTCCCCTTCCAGCTCTAAAGTTCTTTACTTCGACAAAAGGTTACATCTCTCCTCTTTGTATTTCACTGTGATCCCGCTGCAACAAAAGGTTTTCCTCAGCTACTCAGGGGGTGAGGCTGTAAAGTGCATGCACTCCACGCTATAAGTAAGTTCTTGCATTAGTTATCCAAACTGTTTGAAACGAGGAACCAAATTTTCAGCTCATATCTCCCTCTTTATCAGCAAATAGTAATTTAAAGCCATTTACCAGGGCCATGGGTCCCTAGTGGCAGACTTTGGGCTATTAAAATTAATCCTGACAGAAGATCCTTGCTGCTTTCTCCAAGCACATGCAGGCTGTTGGTTTATGAGCAGGATGAACAGACGGCCCTTCCCAGAGGGCTTGAGGGAGGAAGCATGTTAAAATGGCTGCCTGCATCTTTGTTTGCTCAGCTGCTTGGAAAAACTAAAACTGAGGGAAGTAGGATTAATCAAGGGGGCAGTTGCCCACAGGAAAAAAAAAAAAATAGGACAACTCTGGTGAGAAAATCCCAACCAAATAAGGTTCAAGTTGAAGGGAAAATAATTCTTTTCTTGTCAGACTTTCACATGGCTGAGTGTTGTTTGTTGACAGATTTCCCATTTCAGGACACCACAGTGTTTTGTGAGTTTTTTGATTAGTGTAGGAAGAGATAATTCAGGGGAAAAAAATTAAATGTTTGATGCTCTAAAGTTCCAGGTGATTTTACTTTTTAATTAGCAAATTTAATGAAGGTTACTGGTTAGATAGGTGACTTATTGGGATTGAATAGCAACTTTCTATGATTTCTCAAATGAATAAACTCACAAACCAGAAAAAAAAAGTCATTGAAAGATCACATGTACTGATACTTGGTGCAGAGTGTACAGACATTGTAGCTGAGGCCCCTCTACTACAATTAGGAGATAGAATCTTGAACAAGATTTAAAGTATCTTCCCCTCTGCTGACTTATTTCACTTTTTTTTGAAGCATTGGCTGAACTTTATTCCATAAGACAGTTACTAGGTTAACAAGATTCTTCCTTTGAGACAGTAGATATTTCTAGAAGAGCTGTGGCCTATCAGTCATTTACACTTGAGTGTGAATTTGTTCCAGATGGTTTTCTTACAAAAGGCTAGCTCAGGTGACCTACACTAAAAGAGTGGGCTTTGACAGGAGGGAAAGGGAGAAATGGAGAGAATTTTGAGCAATTGGAGGCGAAGAGTAGACCAGAGAGAGTATGACAACTGAGAGATTAGGTGGCAGGAAGACTGTAGTGGACCTCCTTTCCACAATTTGGTGAATATGCAGGGCAGGCAAAAAGGGAAGATGTCAAAACCAAACTCTGCTTAGAACTGATTCACGTTCCATGCTGGAGGGCAGGCCCTCCTATACTTAAGTGAGCCTTGTGTAAGATTCTTCATAAAAAAACATCCAGTGTATCATTTAAAGGAGGTCATTTGCAAAGACACTATAGGGTGAGATTTCATAGTTTCCTTTCGGGTTTCATGGGAGAGGGATTTGAGAGTTTTGCTTTTAGTTTAAGGAAAGAAGAACCAGGTCACTGCAAGGCCAGCACGCTGTATGTCTAGCTTTTTGCAATCTGATGTACATCCGAGGCTGTGAAGTAAAGAAACTGGTGATGGGCAGCAGGATGGACTTAGAGGAAATGGACCACCCCTCTCCTCTCATGAGACCTGGCCAGCACCAAGTGTCTGCTCACCTTTAATTTTCTGTTGCATGAAAAAGAACACAGCTCTGAAAAGTTTCAGCTAGTGGGAATCAGAGAGAAGGAGCTGGGATGCTTATATAATATGCCGCCGGGAGAATGACTCAGGAAAAAACAGTTCTCCTTGATTTTCTTCCCCAAAATTTGGAAGAGAGAAAGTCAAGCATAGTATATAGGACAGTAAAAGTGATCCAGATCAAAGAAGTGAAGAGGTGTGGGGAAATTTGTCAGTCCCCAGCTATGATTTTTCGGAGAGCAGCTTTGTGTACTGCTAACTTTGGGGCCAGTTAATTTCCCTAAGCCTCAGCTTTCTCCTGTTTAAAATGAGGGTGTTGAACCAGACAAACTCCAAGATGCCTTTCAGTGCTTGAATTATATGATTCTAGGATGATTAATGTTATAATACATTCTTTGACAACATCTGCATCTATTTAAGCTCATAAATGTTGAGAAGAAATATTTGGTATGCAGTAAACCAGGAAGCAGGTAGCTCCCTTTAAATAAATACTCCTCCAACATTGATGAAGTTTCAGGTTTTATCAACCTTTGCTGGACTCCCATGGTTCATATCTTACAGGAATGAATCATGTTTTCCATCACCTAGAGTTCTTGGGCTTAATTTAATTTTTATATCTGATGAGTGACAGCTCTAAGTAATTTAAGATTGTTTATAAGGTTAAAAGAAAAAAAAACCCTGAAGTTGTCAAAATATCAGAAGACAGCAAACTATAATGAATGATGTGGGAGGAACATCACTTCAAGCTGACTGGAGAAAAAGCTGGTTTGAAGGAATAAATATCTTCTTTATAATGTACAGAAAGAAATACATTAGATAATGTAAATAAAGGGTTGCAAATTGTGGGTCTCTGGCCACATCCATCCTACAGATGAATTTGTTTGGCAGCATATAGTTTTTCAAATTCATAATTTTGAATTTGACTTGAAGATGGGCATGTTCTTATAATCCTGGTGAGCATCCTTCGTGCCTCCACGCCCTCCCTGCCACTAGCCATTATCCCCATTATCCTGCCACAGACCATTCCCACCTTTATACAAATTTCTTGGGCACCAGGACATTTGAGTTTGGGTATGTGATGCAAAGCTAAATGAAAAATTGAGCCCAACTCTTTTCTTTTCTGAGAGGCTGCAATTACAGTCATCCCTCCGTATCCGTGGGTTCCACATCCATGGATTTAACAGCCTTGAAGCCAAATATTCAGAAAGAGGAAAAAAATGTAGACAGTACCGAAAAGCAAAATTTGAATTTTCCATGCACTGGCAACTATTTACAAAGCATTTACATTGTGTTAGGTGTTGTAAGTAATCTAGAGATGCTTTAAATTATATGGGAGGATGTGCATAAGTTATATGCAAATACGACACCATTTTATGTAAGGGGCTTGAGCATCTGTTCATTTTGGTATTTGTGGGAATGGGAGGGGTCTGGAACCAATTCCCCTATCTTCTCTCGATGCTGAGCCATGACTGTAATACCACGGAAACTTCCTAGATCACTAGTAGATCGCTTTCTGAATCACTTGTTATAGAAAGGTGTTCTTCACCCCTTAATCTGTTTTCTTAAGGCCTTCTGTGTTTCAAGAATCCCTACAAATGGTTGTCAGATGACTCATAGAATTGATGTTCCCACCAATTACAATTTTCATTGACATTGCAAGTTTTTTCCCCTAGAATTGAGTGTAGAGAGTGGACATTAATTTACAAATACTCAGCCTTTTTTTGGAGGGAAACAGTTTCCTTGTTTTGTAGATAAGTACTCTAGTCAAAGGATAGAATCCTGATATTTTGAACAATTCCTAAGAAATTGTTTGCAAGTCTCTCTGGCAAAATATAGACATTGTTTACAAAGCTTGATTTAACATTTTTATCCATAACAAACGCCATTTTAAAAGGTCAAGGGAAATTATGAATCTTTATGATTACCGTACAAATATTAATGTCTTTACAACTACATTTTCTGTTTTAAATTCCATATTGGGATTTTGTGACAAAAAAGGTCGACTTGAGACAGCCCTAATTTCCTCCCCTCCCCAGTCCCCAAAAATGTTTAAATTTGTGGGTACCATAAAAATATTTTATTTTCGGGTTGGGCCAAAAAGTGAGCAGTTAAGATTTTTCAAGCTGAGTGTGTTTTGTTTAGGAGATGGCAAGTTAAGAGGAAAGGGGAGAATTAAAATATTTGCAAGATGTCATTAATCTCCAGCGAGAGCCGAGAGTTGTTTTTTTTCTCCCTTCATTTCAGAACTAATCCAGCTTTCTGTTATTTGGCTCAGAAAAGTCTTAAATCTGTAACAAGAGAGTAACTTCCTGTTCTCAAGAGTATGGCTGCCAAAGAAAACATTTACAAGAAAAGTCCCAGGGCCAAAAAATTGCCTACTAATTATTTCTCAACCCCCCTCCCGCCCCTAATTCAGGAAGGTGAATGCTGTAAATGCTGTATGTTAAAACTCGAAAGTATGTGTTGAAAAATTAAGAGAAAACCCCCAAGAACTGTTTGCCACTTATTTATATTTTATTGCATTCAAATTACATCAGTTTTATGGCCCTTGGGCACAAATTAATGTTTCTTATAATATTTTGTTCAGAATTCCACAAAGATTATACCATACCTTCACCAAAATATATTAGGGAAGTTTTTACCTGGTACCTTTCCAGCTGAAGAAGAGGGAAGCAGCCCCGCATTCAGGAGCTCAGCTGGTCCCACCAGCTCCAGGCTGGCCTGATCCGCAGCAGTGAGGGCTTGCTTTTCTCCTTGGTGATCTGCCTGTTCAGTGCGATGTCCGTCCAAACCCCCGCAGCCCATAGGTGGAAATTGACAGACTGTAAAAATTCATATGGAAATGCAAAGAAGCTAAAATAGCCAAAACAACTTTGAAAAAGAACAGACTTGAAAGCTTATACTACCTGACTTCAAGGCTTCTGATAAAGCCACGATAATCAAGACAGTGTGGGGTTGTTGTCAAGATAGCAACTAGAGCGGGTGGGTGTAGCTGAGGGGTAGAGTGAGTGCTTAGCATGCGCTAGGTCCTGGGTTCAATTCCTGGGTTTAAAATTTAAAAAATAAAATAAAATAAATAAACCTAGTTACCCCTTCCCCAAAAAAGAAGGAAAAAAAAGATAGCAACTACATTAATGTAGCAAAACAAAGTGTCCAGAAATAGTCCTGCGTATGTATAGCTAATTGACTTTCAACAGTAGTTCGAAGGCATTTCAGTGGAAAATGGGTAATCTTTTCGACAAGTGGTGCCAAAACAAGTAGTTGGACATCCATATGCAAAAAACCTCTTTGATTTATACCTCACACCATGTGTTAGTAATCTAATCCTAACAAACTATCTCCCAATTTGGCAGCAGTCTCCCTCTGGTCTCTTTGCCTCTGGTCTCTGTAGAAGTGCATCTCTAGCCTTTGTTTTGGGCTTGTCCTTCTCTGACAAAGTCAAGTGAGTTATTCTCAAATTTGCATAAAAGGAAAAGGAGACTAAGGTGTATTTATCCCCCTTTGAATCCAGCCACAACTTTTTTTGCCCTTTCCTTCTGCACAGTCCCACTCACGTATTCATCATTCACTAAGTCTTCGTGTCCAGTAAGAGAAAATCCTTGGGTTTGCAAAAATCCATGGTGCAACACCTCCTTCGCAGTAATTGCTAGTACTAATAGCAGCTAGCAGCTGTTTTTATCAGTGGTTGGCACGTCTGTGGCATGGTGCTGGGAACGCCATTTCACTTGATCTGCACAGCAAGCCTGTGCGGGGAGGTGCAATTCCATTTCCTTCCTGGGCACAGCTGCTCACGGGAGTGCTCACTGCGCCTGAGAGCAGAAGTGACCGGCCCAAGGGAGCATTGTGATTGAGTGGCAGTACCAGCTCCAGGCTTCCCACCTGTCTTCTGGAATCACACAGGCCTGGGTGGTTTCAGGCCATTTTCATCTCTTTGAGTTTCAATGTCCTTATCCACAGAATGTTGCTAGTGTCATTTACAGAACTACTGGCGAGATTCAGTGACTGCATGCTGTGCCCAGCCCGGTAACTTGGTCCCCTTTACTTCCCCAGCCACTGCACTTCCTGGATCCTTTTCATTTGTAGATTTCTCCATGTTTCTCGAGGTTGGAAATGGGTCCCACCTTTATGGGAAATGGCTTACATGGCTGGAGAGAAAGGCAACAGACACAGTGGTCAGTCATTTGATGAGAGTAGAAAAGGCGGGGGGGGGTGACCCGAGAAAAATACCCCTGGGATTCAGGGACAGCAAAGATCAGCAGACAGCCTGACTGGGAACAATTTTGGAGAGGATGAGGGTCTTGAGGTGCACATCTTTGTCTCCCCAGCACCTGGCACGTGGTTGTGAGACTGAACTGGCCCTTGGAGTCCACATGTCAGGAAGAGCACATGGTCTGATGTGGCCTGACTGCCTTCCTGTCACACCCCGCAGCCCACCCCCTGTCCTGGGGACCACCCTGGAGTTCCTGGAGCAGGCAAATGGCATTTGCTGGGGAGAAAGAGGGTGCCCAGGGAAGATGCATAGAACAGCTCAGGGGTGGGTCTTGGTAGGTGTGCCCTCTAAATGGGGGACCGTATCACATTACCCAACTCCAGACTTCCCAAACGTTCCTCTCTCCCCAGCCAGCCCTGAAGTGAACCCTCTAGGGCACGTCCCACTCAGACTCAAACACGGGGTCTGAATTCAGAATGGCTGACTCCTGGCTCTGAGTCACCAAGCGGCAGGCCCTCTCTTATTCCAGCATCCTGGGGCACCGGCTCCTTCTAAGCCCACTTTTGTTTCCTGTCGGCTGCCCAGGCCCTCTCTCAGCCCTGGGGACACCTCCAGGCCTGCAGCTCACATCTGCACGGTCCCCGAGCTCAGGTATCCGAAGGCAATATCCTGAAGAAACTTTTTTCACTTCCTGTTCAGGGAACGGGGCTGCCTAAGCAAGCAACCTTATATACACCCTCATTTCCCAATCCTAGTGTTGGCAAAGGGGTCGGAAAAGCACATTCTTATCCTGCTGGTGAGAGTTTCAGTGGACTCAAATTTCCACGGGCCAAATTGGGCCAGATGCACCAAAAGATTTTAATGTGCATAACTTTTGAGAGGCAGGGGGAGGAATTTGGTTAATTTATTTATTTTTGAGGGAGGTTCTGGGGATTGAACCCAGGACCCCATGCATGCAAAGCTTGCACTCTACCACTGAGTTATTTCCTCTCCCCAAAATGTGCATAACTTTTGACCCAGCGAGTCCTCTTCTAGGGATTTATCCTAAGAAAACAATCAGGCAAAGAAGGGTACAAAGACATGTGTACAAGGTGGTTCGTCAGAGGATTGCTGAAAAAAGAGTAGAGACAACCTCCAAATTTCCAACGTCAGGGGACAGGTCGAGTGAATCCTAGTACATCAGTGAAGTGGAATCCAGTTAGCTATAAGAAGCAGAGGTGTGGGTCTACACCCCTGTATATGTATAAATGATGAAACGTGGTTACGGAAGTCTGTATTAACAATAGAGAGCACTTATCAAGCGCTTACTGGGTGCCAAGCACTGTTCTAAGAACTTCGCAGATACTGACTCGTTTAATCGTCCCAGGGGGATGGTTGGGAAAGAACTGTCACTGACCCCATTTTACGGGAGCTTGAAGAGGTTCTGTGATTTGTCCAAGGCACATGCTAGTGACTGAGACCGTCTCCAGAGCCCCTGTTCCTGAATACCACGATTCTGCTTCCCAGGATGTGTTCTAAAACAAGATAAACGTGTGGGTGTGTGTGTGTAAGGAAGTCTGGGCGGATTGGAATGAGGATATTATTTGAGGCATTAATATAGGATATTTTTTATTTTAAAAAACTTTATGCTGCTGTTTTTCATTTCACTGAGATAAATTTGCTGTGTAATATTAGAGTTCATTGCCGCGATTCTGCACGATACCTATGCTTAGGTGGGTTGAGCATCACTAGGGTTAGTTTAGAAAGAGGATTGAGAAGGATCATCTCTGTTTTTTTTCCCGTTTCAAGTCTGTGCCACTTAGCAAGTCTCTTTAATGGTCTTTCTGAATAGTTCAGATAATGTTTTAATTCTATACACGTTGAAGGTATATTTAAAAATACAAAGGGCCCAGGTAGAGACTACCTTTAATACCGTGGAATGATCCCTGGCATTCTTTCGTTTTTAAATTGCTTGCGAAATTTTTTCCTTTTTCTTGTTTTAAGAAAAGAAAGGGGGAGGGGTGTGTGGAGTGTTTTTAGAACAATCTTCATTTCTTCTCTGGTCTCATTAAAACTGACATTCTTAATGCCACTGCATTTCATTTAGAAGCTGTTTCCAGACCAGCATCTCCCGCAGGTTTTCAGGACCCGCTGCCACTCTCAGTCCCACTTCCCTGCCTCTTGGTCCCAGGCATTGCCTCTCCTGGAATGCTCATCCTGGGGGCTGCACGAGGGCCTGGCTTCTCATGCTAGCGTGTCTCTGTGAGTGAGGGTAGCCAGGACTCAACAGTGCTTTAAAACTCACCTCAGAGCAGCAACATCCTCCTCTGCGCATGGGCAGGGGCCTCAGCATGACCTGCCTCAGTTGGCACTCGCATTGGCCTATCAGGTTGGTGCAATTATCCCAAGTTTTTAGAAAATGATGTTGATATTCAGAGAACTTTGATAACTTGCTGAAGGTCCCAAAGCCACAATTTAAATACAAATATGGCCTCAAAATGTGCATTTTCCTCTTTATACTGTCCTGACCCGTGGTAATTTACTCAACTGAGTTGCTTTGCTGTCTGTCTTTGGCTCTTTTTCCCTGAAGTTGGGGAGTAAGGGCTTGGACACAAGCGAGGGTGATTTTTTTTTTTAACCGTCAGTTACAATGTGTCCATTTCACACTGTCCCAGTCATGCATATACATACATGTATTTGTTTTCATATTCTTTTTTATTAAAGGTTATTACAAGATACTGAATATAATTCCCTGTGCTGTACAGAAGAAATTTTTTATGTTTTTATATATAGTAGTTATCATTTGTAAATCTCAGACTCAGATTTACCCCTTCCCAGCCTCTTTCCCCCAGTAACCATAAGATTATTTACTATCTCTGTGAGTCTGTTTCTGTTTTGTAGATGAGTTCAGTGTCCTTTTTTTTTTTTTTTTTAAGATTCCACGTATGATATCATATGGTATTTTTCATTCTCTTTCTGGCTTATTTCACTTAAGAATGACGATCTCCAGGTCCATTCATGTAGCTGCAAATGGCATTATTTTCTTTTTTATGGCTGACAAGTATTCCAGTGTATAAATATACCACAACTTCTTTATCCAGTCATCTGTTGATGGACATTTAGGCTGCTTCTATGTCTTGGCTGTTGTAAATAGTGCTGCTGTGAACATTGGGGTGAGGAGGGTGATTTTACATTTAGGTAACAATGATACCTGTATTTTATAAACATGAATGCATCTTGGTCTTTCTAGAAAGTAGGTTAACTAGATAAACTTCAGGGTTTAAATACACACACAACACACACACACACGTCCTCTCTTACGGTTCATAAAATGATTGTAGGGTCAGTGCTGATTGAAAGAGCACCACGCCCTGACTTGACAGTCCAGAGCCCAATCTCTACCCCTTCTGTGTGGTCACAGATGAAACGCAAGGACAGCATCAGTAGAACAAAACATATTGCATTTATTACGCATACGTGACAGAGGTTACCATATCAAAGTAGACTGTGCGTGAACAAATTAGAAACACCAATTGATACTGAAAACAGTACGTGATTAAATTTCCACAACGTACAAGATTCTCTTTCAGTGAAAGTGAGAAAGAAAGGGGAAAAAAATCACAGGTTGAATAAATACAGTGACTTCAGCTGGCCCCATAAGGGCGTAAGGCACAAATTAAACCAAGGGATTAGCACATCAGATGCAGTGTGTCTGCCCACCCAAGGACCGGCTCCACCCGGGGCTCCCACACCTCTGCCCGGGTCCTCGGCACCTGCACCTGCGCCCTGGGTCACGCTTCCCGGTGTCCGGGCCCCTGTGGACAGGCTTCCCTGCAGCAGAGAAGCACTGCCTCTAATACTTTATGGGTAAATAAAACCTTCATGCTGTAACAAATGATCCTGGCATGAGTAACGTGAAATTTCAGGTCAATGCCCTTTTTCAAAACTCCCCACCGAAGTCTAGTAAAACAGAAAATAAATTGTGAGGGAATTCTCCTGACAGGACTCAGTGTCAACGTGGAAAGCTGATGACGGCCCAGTACAGCAGGGTACCCTGGTTGGGGTTTGAAATATGACCTTGAAACTGCTCTCTCCTGACCTCCCTCTCCGCCTCCACTTTGCTTCAGGTTTTCGAAGTGGATCAGAACCTCAGCAGTTTCCACTGGGGTTTAAACTGTGTACAGGAGGAAGCAACCATCAGCTCCATTCAGACTTCCAGCTGCAGGGTTCCCGGGCCTTTGTCCATCTGTGAAAAGTGCATGTCTGAGTGCTTAAGTCAGAGTTTTCTTCACGGTTAACTCCAGGACTCGTGTGTACGGGGTATAGTTCCTGGAAGGCATGGCGATTTCACGGGTCCTGCCTGTTTGGCTGAGAAATGAGAAAAGGCAGGTCAGGAGGACGAAACAAAACTTTCCGTACGCTTCATACGGTCAGACAGCTCTAGGAAATCCTCCTTCAGCAGTTAGACAGCAGTAACACAGCTGAATATTTCAGTTAAATATTCTAACAGGGATGATTATTTTTAGTAACCTTTAAAAGCTATACTAGACACTGACGATTCAGAATAATAAAAAGCATGCATTCAGGGAACCCATAATTCGGTGGGAAAGATCTGTTCTGAAACAGTTGTAATGTGATGTGTTCGGTGCTATGATGGGGACATCAGGTCCTCTGCACTTGCTTGTTGGGCTCAATACCCACCCCTTCTCCACCCCACTCGGAGCCCTGGGAAGCGGGCCTGAAGGTCAGCATCAGTGGGCTCCCTCACCCTTCAGCTTCCAGATGGTTTGGACCAGCTGGGAGATGGTAGCAGGGGGCGAGAGAGTGGAGCACAGTGAGGCCAGGACATCTGTGCCCCCCAGTCCAGGCTGCAGCTTGGTAGTTGGCCACGTCCCTGTAGCAGGACCACAGCTCAGCTCTGCCCTCCCTCTTCTCCCTGGTCTTTCCCTGCAAAGAGCTCACAATGACAGTGGCAGAAGACGAGGCCCGGGGGAGAAGGCCCTGTGTGCCCTGCTAAGGCGTTCAGAATGGGACAGAGAGCCGTTTCTAAAGGTTTCTAAGGAGGGGCAGGACATGCTCCTATTTTTGTTCTAGGAAGACTCCTTGGCATCTCCGAGGGTTGACTGCAGAGGGGTTAGTCTGGAGGCAGACTGTTGTTTGGGAGAGTCTGGCTATTTAGGAGGTGGGAGTGAGATCACGAACTCTTTAACAGTAGCCCTGGAGGTGAAGTAGCAAGGAAAGGTTAGGGAGATATTTGAGAGGCAGAATTAACAGGACTTGGTGACTAAGATTGAGAAAATAGCCCATTTTTTCCCTCCTGGACATGAAACTGCCTTTCCCAGCCTCCCTTGCAATTTGGTGGGCCAGAAATTATTTCTGTTACTTCCACGTTTAGACCATAGAAACCTTCTACGTAATCCTCCACGCTCAATCTCTTCACTCTCATGCAGAGGATACAGTAGTGGACCCAAGGGGACCCCAAAGTCCAGGCAGGGTAGCTAGCTGGAAGAATCCCAGGTTCCCGAATGACTGTGTGGGGTGAGAGCCATGTCCCTCAGCCGTGGGCTCTGATCAGTCTTTATTTTGTTAACCCATCGAGATTTACGGGCTTTTTGCTACACCAGCTACATTCCTTATTCCAACTAATGCAACGACCAGCTGCACACATGAGATGGTAGAGTCAACTCCCTGTCCCCTGGCGTTCCGTGTCCACTCATTCACAAAGTGATATCTACCTCAGTAACTACTGTTTGTCGTCTGTCTTCTTTTCTTCTTCAGCCACTGCCGTAGTTCAGGCTCATAATTACCTTTGAACATGAGAATGTTAGTCTAAATGGTTTCCCTGCCTCCAAATCTATCCATTTTGCTATCAGATTTTCCTAAAAGGGCAGTTGGAGCCTTTTTTTTTTTTTTACTTAATTCTTTTGTTGATTTATTTCTCAAGCTTCACTGAGGTATAATTGACAAATAAAATGGTAATATATTTAATGGGTACAACCTGATGATTTGATATACATATACATTGGGTAAAGATTCCTACAGTTAGATGACAGCTGTGCTAATTGACCTCACATAGTGACTTTTTGGTTATTAAGGATATCTAAGATCTCTCTTAGCAAATTTCAACTATACAATACATTATTATTATTTTATCGAAGTACAGTTACAATGTGTCAATTTCTGGTGTACAGCACGATGTCCCAGTCATGCATATACATACATATATTCATTTTCATATTCCTTTTCATTAAAGGTTATTACAAGATACTGAATATAGTTCCTTGTGCTATACAGCAGAAACTTGGAGGTTTTTTAAAATCTGTTTTTATATATAGCAGCTAACATTTGCAATCTCAAACTCCCAAATTTATCCCTTCCCACCCCCTTTCCCCGGTAACCATAAGATTGTTTACTAAGTCTGCAAGTCTGTTTCTGTTTTGTAGATGAGTTCATAGTGTCCTTTTTTCTTTTCTTTTTTTTTTTTTTTTTAAGATTCCACATATGAGTGATACCATATGGTATTTTTCTTTCTCTTTCTGGCTTCACTTAGAATGATGATCTCTAGGTCCATCTATGTTGCTACAAATGGCATTATTTTATTCTTTTTTTATGGCTGATAGTATTCTATTGTATAAATATACCACAGCTTCTTTATCCAGTCGTCTGTCAATGGACATTTAGGTTGTTTCCATGTCTTGGTTATTGTATATAGTGCTGCTGTGAACACTGGGGTGCATGTATCTTTTCGAACTAGAGTTCCCTCCAGATATATGCTCAGGAGTGGGATTGCTGGATCATATGGTAAGTCTAATTTTAGTTTTTTGAGGAATCTCTGTACTGTTTCCCATAATGGCTGCACCAAACTACATTCCCACCAGCAGTGTAGGAGGGTTCCCTTTCTCCACAGCCTCTCCAGCTTGTATTGTTTGTGGACTTTTGAATGATGGCCATTCTGACTGGTGTGAGGTGACATCTCATTGTAGTTTTGATTTTCATTTCTCTGATAATTAGTGATATTGAGCATTTTTTCATGTGGCTATTGATCATTTGTATGTGTTCACTGGAGAATTGCTTATTTGGGTCTTCTGCCCATTTTGGATTGAGTTGGGTTTTTGTTATTAAGCTGTATGAGCTGTTTATATATTCTGGAAATTAGGCCTTTGTCGCATCATTGGCTAATATTTTCTCCCATTCTGTAAATTGTCATTTTGTTTTGCTTATGATTTCCTTTGCTGTGCAAAGGCTTACCAGTTTAATTAGGCCCCATTTGTTTATTTACTTATGATTTTTAAAAATATATTTTTATTGAAGTATAGTCAGTTTACAAAGTTGTGTCAATTTCTGGTGTACAGCACAATGCTTCAGTTATATAGTAACATACATATATTCGTTTTCATATTCTTTTTCACTATAAGTTACTATAAGATATTGAATATAGTTTCCTGTGCTATACAGTATGAACTTGTTGTTTATGTATTTTATATATAGTAGTTAGTATCTGCAAATCTTGAACTCTCAAGTTATCCCTTCCCCACTGGTAACCATAAGTTTGTTTTCTATGTCTGTGAGTCTGTTTCTGTTTTATAAATAAGTTCGTTTGTCTTTTTTTTTTTTTTTAAGATTCCACGTATGAATGATAGCATATGGTATTTTTCTTTCTCTTTCTGGCTTACTTCACTTAGAATGACATTCTCTAGGGACATCCATGTTGCTGCAAATGGCATTTTATTCATTTTTATGGCTGAGTAGTATTCCATTGTATAAATATACCACAGCTTCTTTACCCAGTCATCTGTCAGTGGACATTTAGGTTGTTTCCATGTCTTGGCTATTGTATATAGTGCTGCTATGAACATTGGGGTGCATGTATCTTTTCAAATTAGAGTTCCCTCCAGATGTATACTCAGGAGTGGGATTGCTGGATCATATGGTAAGTCTACTTTTAGTTTTTTGAGGAATCTCCATACTGTTTTCCACAATGGCTGCACCAAACTGCATTCCCACCAGCAGTGTAGGAAGGTTCCCTTTTCTCCACAGCCTCTCCAGCATTTATTGTTTGTGGCCTTTTGAATGATGGCCATTCTGACTGGTGTGAGGTGATACTTCATTATAGCTTTGATTTTCATTTCTCTGATAATTAGTGATAACGAGCATTTTTTCATCTGCCTATTGGCTGTTTGTATGTGTACACTGGAGAACTGCCTGTTTAGTTCTTCTGCCCATTTTTGGATTGGGTTGTTTGGTTTTTCGTTAAGTCGTATGAGCTGTTTATATATTCTGGAAATTAAGCCTCTGTCAGTCATATCATTGGCAAACATTTTCTCCCTTCCTGTAGGTTGTCATTTTGTTTTGCTTATGGTTTCCTTTGCTGTGCAAAAGCTTGTAAGTTTAATTAGGTCCCATTTGTTTATTTTTGCTCTTACTTCTATTGACTGGGTAGACTGCCCTAGGAGAACATTGCTAAGATCTATGTCAGAATGCTTTGCCTATGCTTTCTTCTAGGGGATTTATCATGTCTTGTCCTATATTTAAGTCTTTAAACCATTTTGAGTTTATTTTTGTATATGATGTGAGGGAGTGTTCTGACTTCATTGATTTACATGTAGCTGTCCAGCTTTCCCAACAGCTGAAGAGACTGTCTTTTCTCCATTTTATGTTCTTACCTACTTTGTTGAAGATTAATTGACAGTAGGTCTCTGGGTTTATTTCTGGGCTCTATTCTGTTCCACTGATCCATGTGTCTGTTTTTATGCCAATACCACATTATTTTATAGCTCTATAGTATCTGAAGTCTGAAGTCTGGGAGGGTCATTCCTCCAGCTTCATTCTTTTCCTTCAATATTGCTTTGGCAATTCTGGGTCTTTTGTGATTCCATATAGATAGGATTGTTTGTTCTAGTTCTGTGGAAAATGTCCTGGGTAATCTGATGGGGATCGTATTAAACCTGTAGATGGCCTGGGGCAATTTGGCCATTTTAACAAAATTGATTCTTCCAATCCAAGAGCATAGGCTACCTTCCCATTTCTTTAAGTCCTCTTTAATTTCCCTAGTCAGTGTTGTGTAGTTCTCCACGTGTAAGGCTTTCACCTCCTTGTCAGGTTTATTCCTAAGTATTTTATTGTTTTGGGTGCGATTTAAAAAGGGATTGTTTCTTTACTTTCTTTTCCTGCTAATTCATTGTTAGTGTAAAGAAATGTAACTGATTTTGTATGTTAATGTTGTATCCTGCTACCTTGCCAAATTCTTTTATCGGCTCTGGTGGTTTTTGTGTGGAACTTTTAGGGTTTTCCATATATAATATCATGTCATCTGCACATAGTCTTTTCCTGGCCTGATTGCGGTGGCTAGGACTTCCAAGACTATGTTGAATAGAATTGGTGAGAGTGGGCATCTTTGTCTTGTTCCAGATTTTTCACTGTTGAGTATTATGCTGGCTGTGTATTACTGTTCTTAAAACTCTTTAAAGGGTCCCCCTTGCTTCTTGAATGGAATCTAAACTCCTCTGCATGGTGTAAAGGCCTCCACCATCTACTGTCAGATCTCCTGCCTGGCCTCGCTAAGAAACACAGCTCTCCTCACTGACCACACCACTGCACAGCTCTGTCATCCTCAGCTGTCCCCTCTGTCTTGAATGCTTCCCTTGTCAAATCCATCTGATGAATTCCTGCCAACATTTGAAGACTCAAGCCAAACATCTCCTCCTATATGACAGTTTCCCCAATTCCCCACAGCAGTGATAAAAATGATCATTCGTTTCTTTATGTGCTCTGTTTTCTTGAGCAGTGCTGCTCAATTTTCTGCTTCTATGAGGTGCACTTTTGCTAAACTGTCCCATCAGTAACACACCCCCCTCCTCCCCTTCATTACCCTGCAGCGATTTTCAACTATGGATGGTAAACAGCTTCTAAAACGGGGGTGGGTTAGAAGCTTGGAGGGGATGTTAAACTTCACATGCCTCTCCCCAGGAGATTCAATACGTTTTTTCCAAGCTCTCCCCTCCCCCTACACAGCTTGAAAATGACTGTTGCCGAGGCTGCTGACACACTACAGGAAGCAGCTCACTGCACCACTGGTCTACATGTCCTCTGCTACTTATACTTTCATGAAGGGTGAAAACCATGTCTCACTTATCTTCATGACCCCAGCAGCTCACTCAGGCCAGGCACAGAGCTACCTCTACACGTACAGATGACAAAGGGAACCAGAGCACGAGGGATTTCGAGGACTCAGTGGTCAGAGTGTCCGCTTCATGTGCCACAGAGAGGAATGCACAGGATCTGGCAATGCAGGGGGCCCCCGTGACCTGCCCAGGCAGTTCAGGGGAGTGCCAGGGGCAGAAGCCAGGTAGCAGTTTGTGCCAACTCCTGTGAAAATTCCACATAACAGAAATAGTCTCTGGTGACAATATCCTAAAAGCCCATAAAATGCAGAAATATTTATAAAGGTGGACCCTCTGGGTTTCCAAAACAGGCCCTCATATCCCAACCTTTCAAAAAGAAGTTAGGTATTTTATTTAGTTGATCACTAGGAAACAAGAGCATTTTAAGAACACAGATAATTTCACCCACAGAACCAAAATGCAGCCATTTTCTTTAACACATTAAGGCTATTGTTAACCTTTTATTAATCCATAAAGGGGCAGTTCCCCTGGGGGGTGAAATGAAAGCAGAGTCAGCAAATAAAGCCACAACAGAAGGCTACTTTGTGTTCTGGTCTCTACAAGAGAAACATGAAGATGTAGGCATTTTAAAGCGCTTACTATGTGTCAGGCACTTAGGACCACAAGGAATATTTTTCATTAAAGCATGCCTATCAACAAGACATAATTTATGAGTTTGCTGGAAATGGAGTTTTACTAAGGGGCAAGAGAAAGAGAAGTCTCTTTTCTTTGGGTATTTTGTTTTTCACCCTGTGAATGAAGGCTGCTGACCTGAAATTGCTCTCAATGGCGTTAATTAACATATATCAAACTTCTCAAATCAAACTCTTGAGTTGTTTTTTTTTTTTAATAGGAATTGAAAAGCCCCTGAAATCCCGGTGAGAGATTTCGCACCCCTGGCCTCTCTCTTTGCTCCATTATAAGACCTTTGCTTTGCAGAAATCTATGCAACACAAGTGAGATGAAGGAGAGGAAGACTGTGCGGAGGAGGAACTGAAGGCAGAGGGGTGGCACTGAGTAAATTAGACAGAGAGCACTGGTCTCACGTAGCTGGTGCGGTGGGAGCGGAAAGGCATGAAGCAAGTCATGAAGGAAAAAGCCAGCTCTGTACGACTGAGTGAGTCCAGGAGCAAAGCAGTTCATGGCTCAAATGTGACTGCGGTACAGTGAGCTTAGGTAACGAGGAGAGTGCGGGCAGCACCCACAGAAAGAAAATGTGGTCTCTACTCTGGGCATGCTATGCCTGTCCTGTATCTCACTTAATCATCTCAGCAAGTTTAGGGAGAATTAGTTTCAAAATCTTCTCATTCTAGGCGAGGAAAACAGGTTCAAAGAGTTTAGGGGTTTGTCCAAAGCTGTAGATGTAGCAAGAGGCAGATCCAGGATCCAAACCCAGGTCTAGTTTCCAAACCACCACACTTGTTGTCGTTGTTAGATTATAAAGTAGTTGTATTTTCAGATTTTTGAGTTTTTAAAAGAAACTGAAGCATAGTTAATTTACAGTGTTAATTTCTGGTCTATAGCATAGTGATTCAGTTTTATATATATATATACACACACATTTATATATATAAATAAATATATTTATATATATTATATATATATTCTTTTTCAGATTTTTAATATGCTTTTAACACCTTTATTGTGGTATGGGTCCTGTATAATAAACTACACGTATTTCAGATGTTCAATTTGATAAATTTTGATGGATCTATACACCCATGAAACCACTGCCACAATCAAGATAGCTACATTTCCATCACTCCCCAAGAGGTGTAATTTTCAAACTCCCAATTTATACCTTCACACCCCCTTCCCTCCCTGGTAACCATAAATTTGTTTTCTATGTTTGTGAATCTGTTTCTGTTTTGTAAATAAGTTCATTTGTCTTTTTTTTTTTTTTTTTTTTTTGGATTCCACATAATAAGTGATATCATATGGTATTTTTCTTTCTCTTTCTGGCTTACTTCACTTAGAATGACAGTCCCAAGGTCCATCTATGTTGCTGCAAATGGCATTATTATTTTTTTTTAATTGAGTTATAGTCATTTTACAATGTTGTGTCAAATTCCAGTGTAGAGCACGATTTTTCAGTTATACATGAACACACATATATCCATTGTCACATTTTTTTTCTCTGTGAGCTACCACAAGATCTTGTATATATTTCCCTGTGCTATACAGTATAATCTTGTTTATTTGGCATATGCCTGTCAGTATCTACAAATTTTGAAATCCCAGTCTGTCCCTTCCCACCCCCCGCCCCCTTGGCAACCACAAGTTTGTATTCTATGTCTATGAATCTGTCTGTTTCTGTTCTGAATTTATGTTTTTTTTTTAGATTCCACGTATGAGCAATCTCATATGGTATTTTTCTTTCTGGCTTACTTCACTTAGAATGACATTCTTCAGGGACATCCATGTTGCTGCAAATGGCATTATGTTGTCGTTGAACCACATCTTCTTTATCCAGTCATCTGTCGATAGACATTTAGGCTGTTTCCATGTCTTGGCTATTGTAAATAGTGCTGCTGTGAACATTGGGGTGCAGGTGTATTTTAGAAGTAGAGTCCCTTTTCTCCACAGCCTCTCCAGCATTTGTCATTTGTGGACTTTTGAATGATGGCCATTCTGACTGGTGTGAGGTAATATCTCATTGTAGTTTTGATTTGCATTTCTCTGATAATTAGTGATATTGAGCATTTTTTCATGTGCCTATTGATCATTTGTATTTCTTCCTTGGAGAATTGCTTGTTTAGGTCTTCTGCCCATTTTTGGATTGGGTGGGGTTTTTTTCCTTATTAAGTCGTATGAGCTGCTTATATATTCTGGAGATCAAGCCTTTGTCGGTTTCATCGTGCAAATGGCATTATTTTATTATTTCTTATGGCTGAGTAGTATCCCATTGTATGAATATACCACAACTTCTTTATCCAGTCATCTGTTGATGAACATTTAGGTTGCTTCCATGTCTTGGCTATTGTAAATAGTGCTGCTATGAACATTGGGGTGCATGTATCTTTTCAAATTAGAGTTCCCTCTGGATATATGCCCAGAAGTGGGATTGCTGGATCACATAGTAAGTCTGTTTTTAGTCAAAATTTTGAGGAATCTCTATACTGTTTTCCACAATGGCTGCACCAAACTGCATTCCCACCAGCAGTGTAGGAAGGTTCCCTTTTCTCCACAGCCTCTCCAGCATTTATTGTTTGTGGCCTTTTGAATGATGGCCATTCTGACTGGTTTAAGGTGATACCTCATGGTTGTTTTGATCTGCATTTTTGTGATAATTAGTGATATTGAGCATTTTTTCATGTGCCTATTGGCAGTTTGTGTGTCTTCAGTGGAGAATTGTTTGTTTCAGTCTTCTGCCCATTTTTGGACTGGGTTGTTTGTTTTTTTTGTTATTAAGCTGTATGAGCTGTTTATATATTCTGGAAATTAAGCCCTTGTCAGTCATCGTTTGCAAATATTTTCTCCCATTCTGTAGGTTGTCTTTTTGTTTTGCTTACGGTTTCCTTTGCTGCGCAAAAGCTTATAAGTTTAATTAGGTCCCATTTGTTTATTTTTGCTTTTATTTCTGTTGCTTGGGGAGACTGCCCTAGGAGAACATTGCTATGATTTATATCAGAGAGGGTTTTGCCTGTTTTCTTCTAGGAGATTTATCATATCTTGTCCGATGTTTAAATCTCTAATGCATTTTGAGTTTATTTTTGTGTATAGTCTGAGGGAGCATTCTTACTTCACTAATTTACATGCAGCTGTCCAGTTTTCCCAGCACCACTTGCTGAAGAGACTGTCTTTTCTCCATTGTATGCTCTTGCCTCCTTTGTCAAAGTTTAATTGACCAAAAGTTTGTGGGATTATATCTGGGCTCCCTGTTCTGGTCCATTGATCCATACGTCTCTTTTTATGCCCATACCATGCTGTCTTGATTACCGTAGCTCTGTAGTCTTAAGTTTGGGAGGGTTATGCCTCCACCTTCATTCTTTTTCTTAAGTATTGCTTTGGCAATTCTGGGTCTTTTGTGATTCCATACAAATTTTAGGATTATTTGTTTTAGTTCTGTGAAAAATGTCCTGGGTAATTTGATATGGATTACATTAAATCTGTAGATTGCTTTGGGTAGTATGGCCATTTTAACAATATTAATTCTTGCAATCCAAGAACATGGGATATCTTTTCATTTCTTTAAGTCATCTTTAATTTCTTTAGTCAGTGTTTTGTTGTTCTCTGCATATAGTCTTTCAATTACTTGGTCAGATTTATTCCTAAGCATTTCATTATTTTGGATGTAATTTTAAAAGGGATTATTTCTTTACTTTTCTGATATTTCATTGTTAGTGTAAAGAAATGCAACTGATACCTGTATGTTAATCTTGTATCCTGCTACCTTGCCGAATTCTTTTATTAGCTGTGGTAGTTTTTGTGTGAAGCCTTTAGGGTTTCTATATGTAGTATCATGTTATCCACACATAATGACAATTTTACCTCTTCTCTTCCAATTTGGATCCCATTTATTTCTTTTTCTTGCTGACTGCCATGGCTAGAACTTCCAGTACTATATAGAATAGAAGTGGTGAGAGTGGGCATTCTTGTCTTGTTCTAGGTTTTTGGGGAAGGCTTGCAGCTTTCACCCTTGAGCATTATGCTGGCTGTAGGTTTGTCATAAATAGCTTTTATTATGTTGATATGGTCCCTCTATACCCACTTTGGTAAGAGTTTTTATCATAAATGGGTGTTGAATTTTATTAAATGCTTTTTCTGCATCTGTTGAGATGTATCATGTGATTTTTGTCCTTTTTCTTGTTGATGTGGTGTGTCACATTGATTGATTTACGTATGTTGAACCACCCTTGTGTTTGGGTGTTCTTTTTATTTGCCATCTCTTTGCTAAAAACTTCGCTCTCTGTGACTATAGTTCTCTTCAGTTCTCTGAACATCTTCACCATCATTACTCCAAACTCTCTCGGATAAATGGCTTGTCTCCTCATCACTTATTTCTTCTTCTGGGATTTTGTCTTGTCCCTTGGCCTGGGACATTCCTGTGCTGCGTCATATTCTCTCTTTCTATTTGTATTTTTAGGTAGGTTACATTTCTTGACCTTGGAGAAGTGTCCCTCTGTGGGAGATGTCTCATGCGTCCCAGCAGTACACTCCTCTCTTGTCACCCAAGGGCAAGGGTCCAGCCGGTCCCAGGGGAGAGTCTCACCTGGGTTTGTGGATTCCTTCCACAGGCTTTGGGACTGTTTTCTTATTTCTGGTATCTGCCCCTGGTGGATGAGGCTGGGACTAGAGGCTTGTGCAGGGTTCCTGGCAGGAGGAGCCTGCCCACTGCTGGGTGAGGCTTGGCCTGGACCTCTGGTGAGTAGGGCTTTGTTCCCACCCTGTATGTTGTTTGGCCTGAGGCTTCCCAGCCCTTAACCCTACAGGCTGTTGGGTGGGGCTAGGTCTTGGTGCTAATGATCCAATCAAGATGTCAGCCTCCAGGAAAGCTCAGGTAGATGAGCACTCCCTGAATGTGCACTACCAGCTTTTATGTCCCCTGGGTGAGCCAAGCCTTCCCCTACCTCCCCAGGAGACCTTCCAAAATAAGCAGGCAGGTCTGGCCCAGGTTCCTATGAAATTACTGCCTCTGCCCTTGGACCTGGTGCACGCAAGATTCTGTGTACACTTATCAAAAGAATGAAGTCTGTTTCCCTTACTCCCGTGGGGCTCCTGGAGATAAGCCCCACTGGCCTTTGAAACCAGATGTCCTGGGGTCTCCTCCTTCCAATGTAGGAACCGTGGGGTGGGGGGCCTGATGTGGGGCTCAGAACTCTTGCTCCTGTGGGTGCGTCTCTGTGACTTAATTACTCTGCAGCTTGTGGGTCACCCACCCAGGAGGCACGGGGCCCAATTATACTGTGAGCACGCCCCTCCTGCTGTCCTGCTGTAGTTTCCTCTTTATGTTTCCAGTTGAAGATCTTGTTCGCTAGGCTCCAGTCTTTTTTTTTCCAATGGTTGTTTAGCAGTCAGTTGTGGTTTTGCTGTAGCTGTGAGGAGAGGCGAGCTCCTGGTCCTGATACTCTACCATCTTGGGATGTTCTTTCAGATTCTTTTTCATTAAAAGTTATTACAGCCTATCAAATACACTTCCCTGTGGTATACAGTAGGACCCTGTTTATCTATTCTGTATATAGTAGTTTGTATCTGCTGATCCCAAACTCCCAGTTTATCCCTCTTCTACCCCCTTTCCCCTGTGATAACCAAAGGTTGGTTTTCTCCGAGTCTGTTTTGTAAATAAGTTCATTTTTTTTAGATTCCACATATAAGTGATATCATATATTTGTCTTTCTCTGACTTACTTCACTTAGATGGACCTGGAGATTACCATACTATGTTGTTGCAAATGGCTGTGTAGTAACACACACACACACACACACACACACACACACACGCACACCCATCCCCCCATCCATCCATCTTCTTTATCCAGTCATCTGTCAGTGGACATTTAGGTTGCTTCCGTGTCTTGCTTATTGTAAATGGTGCTTCTATGAACACTGGGGTGCATGTATCTTTTTGAATTAGCTTTCTCCAGATACATGTCCAGGAGTGGGATTGCTGGATCATACGGTAAGTCTGTTTTGAGTTTTTTTAAGGGATTGCCATACTGTTCTCCATAATGGCTGCACCAAACTACACTCCCACCAAAAGTGTAGAAGGGTTCCCTTTTCTCCACACCCTCTCTAGCATTTATCATTTGTGGACTTTTGAATGATGGCCATTCTGACTAGTGTGAGGTGACACTTCACTGTAGTTTTGATTTGCATTTCTCTGATAATTAGCAATATTGAGCATCTTTTCATGTGCCTTTTGGCCATTTATATATCTTCATTGAAGAACTATTTCTTTAGGTCTTCTCATTTTTTGATTGGGTGGTTTTTTTGTTACTAAATTGTATAGACTGTTTGTATATTCTGAAGTTAAGCCCTTGTCAGTCACATTGTTTCCAAATAATTTCTCCCAATCCATAGATTGTCTTTATATTTTGTTTATGTTTTCCTTTGCTGTGCAAAAGCTTATAAATATAATTAGGTTCTATTTGTTTATTTTTGCTTTTATTTCTATTGCCTGGGAAGGCTACCCTAGGAGAACATTGCTACAATTTATATCAGAGAATGTTTTGACTACATTCTCTTCTATGAGGTTTATGGTGTCCTGTCTTACGTTTAAGTCTTCAAGCCATTTTGAGCTTATTTTTGTGTTTGGTGTGAGGGAGTGTTCTAACTTCACTGATTTACATGTGGCTGTCCAGCTTTCCCAACAACTCTTGCTGAAGAGACTGTCTTTTCTCCACTGTATATTCTTGCCTCCTTTGTCGAAGAGTAATTGACTGTAGGTGTGTGGGTTTATTTTGGGGCTCTCTGTTTTGTTCCGTTGATCCGTATGTCTGTTTCTGTGCTAATCCATGTGGTTTTAATTACTATAGCTTTGTAATACTATCTACAGTATATAGTATTGTCTGAAGTATGGGAGGGTTACACCTCCACCTTCATTTTCTTCAGTATTGCTCTGGCAATTCTGGGATTTTTGTGGTTCCATATAGATTTTGGGATTAGTTGTTCTAGTTCTGTGAAAAATGTCCTCAGTAATTTGATTTGGATTACATTAAATCTGTAGGTTGCTTTGGGTGGTATAGCAATTTAACAGTATTAATTCTTGTAATCTAAGAGCATGGGACATCTTTCCATTTCTTTAAATCATCTCTAATTTTGTTAATCTTTGTTTTATATTTTTCCATGTATAAGACTTTCACCTCCTTGATCAGGTTTATTCCTAAGTATTTTTTTTAATGCAATTTTAAAAAGGATTGTATTTTTTTAACTTCTCTGATATTTCACCTACTGTAAGGAAATGCAACAGATTTCTGTATGTTAATCTTGTATCCTGCTACCTTGCTGAATTCATTTATCAGCTTTAGCAGTTTTTGTGTGGAGTCTTTAGGGTTTTCTATATAAAGTATTATGTCATTTGTGTATAGTGACAGTTTTACCTCTTCTCTTCCAATTTGGATCCTGTTTATTTCTTTTTCTTGCTGATTCCTATGGCTAGGACTTCCAATATTATGTTGAACAGAAGTGGTGAGAGTGGGAATCCTTGTCTTCTGAATTTTAGGGGGAAGGTTTTCAACTTTTCACCATTGAGTGTTATGCTGGCTGTGGGTTTGTCATAAATAGCTTTTACTATGTTGAGATATGTTCCCTCTATACCCACTTTGGTAAGAGTTTTTATCATGAATGGATGTTGAATTTTATCAAATGCTTTTTCTACATCTGTTGAGATGATCATGTGGTTTTTGCCCTTTTTGTTGATGTGGTATATTACATTGATGGATTTGCTTATGTTCAACCATCCTTGTGTCCCTGGGATGAATTCAGCTTGATAACAGCGTATGATCTTTTGTATGTGTTGTTGGATACAGTTTGCTAATATTTTTGTTGAGAATTTTTACATCTATATTCATCAAAGTTATTGGCCCACAATTTTCCTTTTTGATAGTGTCTTTGGTTTTGATATCAGAGTGATGGTGGCTTCATAGGAGTTTGGGAGTGTTCCTTCCTCTTCAGTCTTTTGGAATAGTTTGAGAAGGACTGGTATAAGATCTTTGTATGTTTGGTAGAATTCCCCAGTGAAGCCATCTGTTCCTGGACTTTCGTTTGCAGGGAGTTTATTACTGATTTTGTTTCACTTCTAGTGATCAGTCTGTTCAAATTATCTATTTCCTGTTGATTCAATTTTAGTGGGCTGTGTGTTTCTAGAAACTTGTCCAATTTGTTGGCATATAATTGTTCATAGAGTTCTTTAATGTTTTTTTGTATTTCTGTGGTATTGGCTGTCATTTTTCCTCTGTCATTTATTTTGAGTCCTTTCTCTTCTTGGTGAGCCTGCTGAGAGGATTGTAGATTTTGTTTACTCTTTCAAAAAAACAGCTCTTGGTTTCTTTCTTTCCTTCTGCTGACTTTACGTTTTGTTTGTTCTTCTCTAATTCTTATAGGTGGTAGGTTAGGTTATTTGAGATTTTTCTTAATTTTTGAGGAAGCCTGTATCACCATGAATTTCCCTCTTATATGCTACACCCTGTAGATTTTGTGTGGTTGTGTTTTCAATGTAATTTCTCTCAAGGGATTTTTTAATTTCCCTTCCTTTAGATTTCATCATTGCCCACTGTTTGGTTTTTTTTTTTTTCCAGTAGCATGTTGTTTAGTCTTGCAATCATTTTTTCTCATTTCTCTTTCTGTGGTTGACTTCTAGTTTCATGACATAGTGGTCAGAAAAGATGCTTCAGATAACTTCTATCCTCTTAAATTTGTTGAGGCTTGTTTTGTGTCTGAGTATGTAGACTATCCTAGAGAATGTTCCATGTGCACTTGAAAAGAATGTATACGTTCTGGATTTTTTGGATGTAATGTCCTGAAACTACGAATTAAGTGTGACTGTTCTATTGTGGTCATTTAGGATCTCTGTTGCCTTATTGATTTTCTGCCTGGAAAAGCTGTCCAGTGATGTAAGTGGGGTGTTAGTTTCCTCTTATTACTGTACTCCCATCAGTCTCTCCCTCTATGTCTGTTAGTATTTGTTTTATGTATTTAGGTGCTCCTGTATTAGGTGCATATATGTTAACGAGTATAATATTTTCTTTATATAATGATAAAAGGATCAATACAAAATGTCCTTTATCTTTATGACCTTTGAAAGTCTGTTTCATCTGGTAAGAGTGCTGGTACCCACACTTTGTTATTTCCATTTGCATGCAGTCTCTTTCCATCCCCTCACTTTCAGCCTAGTGTCCTTTGCCCTCAAGTGAGTCACTTGGAGGCAGTGAATTGTAGGCTTTTGTTTTTTTTATCCAGTCTGCCATTCTGTCTTTTGATTGGAGCATTTAATCCATTGACATTTACAGTAATTACTGATAGATGTGTTTATTGCCATTTTAAATCTTGCTTCCCAGTTGTTGTTGTATTTCTTCGTTTCCTTTTCTGTTTTTCCTTTTGTGGTTTAATGATTTTCCTTTGTATTATGCTGCTTTTTTTTTTTCTTTTTGGCTTTTCTGACCTTATTCTGTTTTTAATTCATGGTTACCCTGGTTTTCAAGTATTTTAACCCATTACTGTATCTACTTGCTTTAGACTGCTAGTAATATAGGCTCAAACACATCCTAAAAAGAACAAAAAATCTACATTTCCTTGGTCCCCTCTCCCACATTTTATGATTTTGATGCCCTCTTTTACATCTTCATGTTGATTCTTTTACTGTTGATTGTAGTTATCACATTTCCAATTGTGTTATTTTCCCTTTTCTATAGATTCTTGCTTCTTTTCTATTTACAGAAGACCTTTCATCTGTTGAGCATTTTAAAACTACAAATGTATCACGCTAGGACTCCAAAGGCATGGTTCCAATCCTGGCTGTGTGGCTGTTAGTGAATCACCTTCTCTCTCTGGGCCTCAATTTTGCTGTCTACAAAACATGGAGATAAAACTAGACCAGGAGGTTCCAATTTGATTTTGACCACAGAGTTCTTTATTCAAGCAAAATCTTACTTGGCATCTGTCATATAAAGTACACTAAAAGCTGAGTTTCTCGGGTTGTTTGTTTTTGGCAGGGAGGGTCCCCAGCTCCTTGCCTCCTCACCCCCGGTGCCTCTCCCAGAGCCCCAGCACAGAGCACGCGGTTCCTAGAAGCCCAGGTGGCGCACGGCCCTCAATTCCCTCTCGCCACCCAGGCGTGCACGGCGTCCTTCGCATAGTAGGCATCTAATAAATATTTGTGCGGAAACGAATGAAACATTACTCTGCCTTTTCGGAAATGTGGATACGTAGTTTTCATTTCCTCTGCTGATTGACCCAGGTAGTTAAAGTGCTAAGATGGATCCTGGGGGAAACCAAATGTTACGTTTATGGAAAAGCTGCTTTTAGATACTGAAGTGGCTTCCAAGTTCACTGTGGCCATAAGTTAAGGGTCTGTCAGCACTTCCATTATGAAAACCGCTTTGTGGTTTCATAACTTCGCCATAAAAGTTTGCTTCAGGCTCTCCTTCAGCATAAAAATTGAAAACCTTGTTTTAAGCCAAAATGTGGGAATTAGAAAACAAACAATTTATTGGTTTCAGACATAGTTTTGTACCTGTCTTAACCAAACAAGATTTATTATGTGGGCAATTAAAGGGGACTAAGCCACTTGGTTCTTGAAAAATAAAGTTTGGCCAGTTTTCCTTTTTTTTCTTTTTAAATCTTTTAAAAGGAGTCCCTGAACGTGATCATTCTTTTAGGTCTTATTTTTATCAAGTACTTTGTCCCCTGAATTGATGAGACCTGGAGTCTATTTACATATTCTTTTCCCTTCTTTTTTCAACATTTCCTGCTAATTATAGCAGAATGATAAAACTGCCTTGTTTTCACCAGAAAGTGAGCAGCGTAAAGGAGAACAATGTCGAAGAAAGACTTTAATGCTGCTTTTGGTAAAACTTAAGAGAATGGCAAGTGGCTCGTTTTAATGGACAAAAAAGCCAACATCAGTAATGAATGAAATGGGACACTGTTAGACAATGTTTGAGCTGGTTAGACCTCAGAAGTCACATAGTCAAATCACCCATTTAACAGACTGGGAAACTGAGGCCCCAGCAAAGAGAGTCCAGCCTGAACACATCCTGCTGCTGCTGACTATGAGGACCAGATCCAGGGATTCTACATCCCTCCTTGGCGATCCCCTCCTCCCTGTTTCCCACCCATGTAACCATTCAAGGCCATTCTGCCCTACTAACGCTCCTGATCACACAAGAATACACTCTCCTACACACACTATACAAGGCACTTTGTGATTGTGGTTCCCTAAATCATAAACTACATACCATCAGTGTCTGTGTTATAAACTTGTTTTCTGTCCTCTTTGGGCAAGCTCGGTTTGCACACCTAGAGAGGGTAGGTTGGTTACCGGGTCACAGGCTCTAACCTGAGTCAGGAGAGGCCCAGGGGCTGGGCTTGTGGAACAAACAGCTTAACAACAAACGGGTCAGTTCCCTTGCATTTCTGAGCTAATGAATGAAACAGGTTATAGTTATTGTTTATCGGCTCATGGCTAAAGCAGATCATTGATGAATGTGGTCCACTGTATGATAACAACTGTTACAGTACTGGGGAACCAATTTTGTTCAAGATTTAGACTCCCTCTCCTCTTTGTAACTAAAGCATCTCACAGGTTCCTCCCACAGATGAAAATGCCTGTCTACTTAACCTGTCTTCCCCTGCAGACTGTACTCTGCAGCAGGAACCCAATCTGGCACAGGGAAGGTACCCAACAGGTAAGTTTGTTGAATGAATAAATGCAGGACCAAATGCATACACTCACTGGTAGGGCCAGTCTCTCTCTGAAGTGGCTTCACCACCCTCCCCCCACACACAAGCTCCCTGCCCCACAGAAATCAGCAGACCCCTCAGCAGCCACTACTTCTCTTCACAGAAATATTTTTTGATAGAAAGAATGCAACTCTGGTAATAACAGCCCAGGAAAGTATTTTCTTAAGTCAAAGGGGAATTTGAGTCAGAAAAATAGGAAATTCCTAAATACCTGGGTAGAAGGTCACAGCCCACTCCAATCTCTCTGGTTTCCACTTCAGTCTTGGCCTGGGTTTCTATTAAATAGTCCAGCTTGCTCTGTAGTTCATTATTCTAGCAATGAGGAAAAAGGCACTTTTAGTAAAGCAAATACGTGATAGATGTCTATGTCATAGGGGAAAATCCAGATAATACGTATAAATTGTATCATACAAAGTATTTATTAAGCACGTCTTATGCAATATGAATCAAGGGAATATGTAGACAGCATCCTTACAGATAGCATTCTGTGCATGGACATACATATGTATTCAATTTTACCTAAATGGAAACAAACAAGATACCCTACTCTGTGCCATTATTTGCTGCGACTCTTTCCATGTCAACAAAATATTTTAATGGGTTTATAGCATTCCATTGTATGGATGCACATTACTTACTTAACTAGTCTCTTATTGATGGCATTTAGATATTTATCACTTTTTTTCAATTATAAATAAGGTACAACTAATGTTTTAATACTCCCTCATTAAACTATAAAATGAGTAAATCTATTAATTTAATTTAGTGGGAAATACCTCTATAACTTAATAATTAGTATTTCATAGGTGTGGAAAATTCAGCATCTCAAACATATAAAGTAGAACAAGCTCCTTGGGATTAAAATGAGCATGCTACACAGTTTTCTTTCCCCAGGTCAGAGCCAAACATTACATAGGCTGATGATTAGATGCTCAGGAATTGGAAATTTGCCCCATGGGGGAAATGAAGGACAAAGGAGCAAGGGAATTGAGGATAATATTGAAATGAAAACAGATGAAGTACTGGTACACAAAATCTAAAGGACAAAAACACATTTTAAAAAATTCATCCAGCGGTTATCTCTGTGTATTGAGACTTTTGGATTTTTTTTTTTTTAAAGTTCTTCTGTATATTTTCGGTAATGCTAGATGAAATTTTCATGAGGCAGTGACCATTAATTATCTTCCTGGCTGTACCTTCAGAGCATGGCATGTAGGAGATACAAGATTTACTGTAAGTGCTTTTAAAAGTACATTTTACTTGCATAACTGGAAAAAAAATTAAAACATTTGTCTCTTCTTTTTAAGTAGGTGCTGAAGCTCAGACACTGTTCTAAGATAAGTACTAGGTCACAGATACAAGCTGAAAAGTTCTCTGGAAACAGAAGCTCATTTGTTCTGTAAGAAAGAACATGGGTATACAGCTCGGGAGCACCTGCCCTGAATGCAGGATACCAAGGTGCAGAGCAGCAGCTCTGCTACAGACTCATGGTCTGCAGGATGTGAGGGTCTGGGAATGCCTGCTGACCAATGGGAAACGGCGTAAAGGAAGAGAATGCGTTCCAGATTCCTGAGCAGCCGACAAGCCCTGACAGACTTATGGGCTCTGCGCCTATCAATCACCTGATGCTCAGTTTGGGAGATCGGTGCTGGCTCACTGCCAGGGCGTCGTGAGCACTTACACACAGCTTCCCAGCAATATGTGGACTCTACTCACAAGGGCAGAGAAAGGCAAAAGAGGCCTGCCCATTAACAAGCTCCAGCCATCCCACCATTTTATCCTTTTCTCAGTGTAGACTTTAATAATGAGGATGTCATAAAATCCTGGGTCAAGTACCTATAGTTAGGGGGCAGAAAAGACAAGGTTAGTAAATATGCCCCAGTTGGTTTACAGTGAATAGTGGACTGGTGGCCCCCATTCTTTGGTTCTTTTCCAGAGGAACTCTGTTCACATCAGCTTGCCACTGAAGCACAGATACAAAACACTTATACTCTTAAAAATACAATCCCATTGTTTTTTCTTTTTATGGCTGAGTAGTATTCCTATGTCATTTGCAGAAACATGGATGGACCTGGAGATCATCATTCTAAGTGAAGTAAGTTAGAGAAAGACAAATATATGGTACCACTTACATGTGGAATCTAAAAAAATAACTCAAATGAACAGACTCAGACATAGAAAACAAACTTACGGTTACCAGGGAGGGAGGAGGGTGGGAAGGGATAAACTGGGAGTTAGAGATTTGCAGATACTGATACATGTTGTATAGAGCACAGGGAACTATGTTCAATCTTACAGTAACCTAAATGAAAAAGAATATGAAAAGGAATATATGTATGTTACTATATGACTGAAGCATTGTGCTGTACACCAGATATTGACTATACTTCAGTAAAAATAGAAAAAACTACAAAAGGCAGAAGACAGTGAGTACTAAAAGAAACGATCAACCTAGACCTGTGTAGTTCAATAATAAAGATGAAATAAAGGCTTTACTTTCAAATAAGGAACACTAAGTGAATTTATCCCCATCTCGCCTGCACTACGCAAAATGCTAAGTAAAATTTCAGGCCAAAGAGATGAAAACGGAAAGAAACTCAGATTATCAGGAATGAATGAAGAACATCAGAAATAAATATGTGAGTAAATATGAAAGATGATTGTTTTCTCTTAATTTCTTTTAAAGACATGATTGTTAAAACAAATTATAACACTGTGCTGTGGGTTTATAATGTATATAGAATAGCCAGGGGAGGGGTAAATGGACCTTATTGTAAGACTTCCACATTTTACATGAAGTGGTACAATCTTATGTCTAAGTGGACTGTGATGTATATTGTAATACTTAGAGCAACCATTAAAACATTACAGAAAGACACAGCAAATGCCAGTAGATACACTGAAATGGAATTCTAAAAGAAACCAAGAGAGGGGAACAAAATAAACAAAACAAGCCAGAGGTACCAATAGACAAGACATAATAAAATGGCAGACCTAAAAGCAAGCTTATCAGTAATAGGCTGTACACTCCAATATAAGTCAGAGTATCAGAATGTATAAAAAAGCCTATACTGTCTATAAGAGATGTATGTAAAAGATAGAGACACAGATGATGTAGAAATGAGTTCCCTGTATAGAATGGGGGAAGGGGGAAAGACCTTATATAACAGGACATCTCTCTTCTGGGTATAGCTCCTCCCCTCCCCCTCCATTGGGCTCTGAGTCTGCTGCAGGTCCCCATGGGCCACTAGGGACTTCTGCTTATGACTTTTATAGCCAGTGCCCCCAAAACAAAGTAAACAAAGACCTTGCTCGCCACCCCTACAAACATGATGCTTAAGAGCTCAGGCCAACCCATTTCTAACTGTCACCTTGGGCAGGTTCCTTAACACTCCCAAACCTCAGTTTCTCCAGCTGTAAAATGGAGGAAACACTCTAGCTCGTATGACATCCCTCCCTCTTAATGAAGTGAGAAAATGATCACGTGCTTAGCTCCTGCCAGGCTCTGTCAGCGCACCCTCACTGCACAGACACACGCATGTAGGCGCAGGCATCCTCCTCGATTTCTAACTGTAATGCGTGTCCACCAGCCAATAAGAAGCAGATCTAAAGTTCAGCCCTGGGCAAGTGTGACTCACTCTTTACCTCTATGTTCTACGAAAGATACTGAAAGTAATTAACAGCACCCAGCACACACTAGGAGCTTAATAACTTGTCTTCTGTCTCCTTACTTCATCACTCTCTCCTGGACTGACTCACTGAAGAGAGACTGCAATGGGGAGGGAAACACAAGGAGAAATTCAGAGGCTGAAAAGGAAAAAGCTAAGCCAAGTTCTTAATAAAGAGCCTTCAGAGACAACAGACAGCTTCCCCTTCGGTTAAGGCCTAAGCTCTCAAGGTTCTTCCAGCGCCAGAATTCCCTTCCCTGGAACCTAAACAAAATCCCAAAAATGCCTTTCAGAAAGCCAAGAATACTAAATATCTTGAAAGTCTCAGGTGACATTCCGTCACCTCTAGAACACGCTGACTCAATGTCACAGAAGAGCACCGGATGAGGGGTCAGCCCATCTCAGCCTGGCTCTGGCAGGAAGTTGGGTGATCTTGAGAAAAGCCATCTGCCTTCTCTGTGACTTTTTTTTAATTTGTTAATACAGAAAGAAGAATCCTTGTCTTGCTTTCTTAAAGTGGTGGAGAGAACTGTGTGAGGAATGTCTGTGAAAATATTTGGCCAATTGTAGAGCCCAACACAAACGTGGGGCTTTGCAGCATTCATCAGCAGCTTATCAGACTTGCTGAGAAAATTCCTGAGCGTGAAAAATGCAAGCAAAGAAGCAGAGGTGAGCAGCTAGTGGGAATGAGGAGAGTCAGATGGGAAAGAAAAACTAGCTGTCAGAACCTCATTTTCAGTGTTGGCAGTTAACCTTCAATCAATTTTATAAGGCCAGGAAATAGCCGTATTTTTAATTAAGTGTCGGTGGGTAGGCTCTGCAACATAAAATTTAATGGTAGGGAAGACACCATCTTAAAGAAACACAGCTTCTTACCTCTCCTTCTAAGAAAGATATCTTTTCTAAAAGCTGCAATATGAGGAGCTGCTTCTGCTGCACCACCTTCTTGAGTGACTCGATCTAGAAAGAAATTGGAAACTGTTAATCAAAAATGTAGACCTGCACACTTAATCAACAGGGAGAGGTGGTGCCTTTGGTTTTCATTCAAACAGAAACTACACATCTGGTTCTTTCGTGTTTGGGGGAACAGCATTACCATGAGGGGGGACTCTGTGCGCAGGTACGCGTGGGACACCAGACGTGGCTGTGGAGGGCACGTCTCACCCGGCTTGCCAGCCTAACCTTTCTGCCTCGATTCTGCCCTGTGGCCCTCAGTGACCTCCCACAGGTGCTTGTGCTTCGGGAAATGCAGGCTTAACTCCATTTCAGGCATTCAGCTCTGTTGCTCCTGTTTGTTAGTACACTAATATTTGTCCAACCAAGTGTCAGAAGGTTTGCTCTGGGAAAAAGGTCACTGTCTCAGAAAGCGAGGACTCCTGGGGCCTGGGGCGGGCAGGGAGGGCTTCCCAAAGGTACACACTTGAGTTGGGCTCTCACCTTTGTTTTTATAATATATCCTATATCTTGGGCTACTGTTTGTTTTTCATTCACTTACCATGTCTCCATAGACAAACCGCAGGTTCCCTACCAGGGTGCTCTGTACCAGGCCTCGTCTTGGACAACAGTGGGAACAGTTTTTAATAAGTTCAATACATAACTTGTGATTTTTGAAGAATGTCCTAATTTTCCTACAATACTATATACTAAATTTGAGCATTTGCAAACTTTTTTTAAAAAAAAATCCCTCTCTGCAAAATGACACAATTCTTACAGGACTCTAGCAACAGCTAGAAGTACAAGTGAGCATTACATTTACCCTTTGACCCAGCGATTCCATTTCTAGGAATAGATCCGAAAGACCTGTTTTGTTGTTTGCTGAATCTAGGTAATGATTCATCATTACTCTCTTTGTCCTGAGTGAATTTGATATTTTCATTATAACATAAATTCCACCTGGTATCAAGAAATATAATAATACCCTGACATGAAAAGCAAACCATACAAAATAGAATATAACACAAAACATACTTACGAAAAAATACCTAATGCTGATAATAATTATAAACATTAACAATTAAAAACAGTCACTAGTTATCCTTCATACCTACTGAATTTGCCTCGGACTACTAACTGAAGAAATCCGTGTTGCAAGGGCTGGGGCAGGGGGGGACAGCTACTCTCATGTGTTGCAGGTGGCATTGTAAATTAGAATGACCCTTTGGGCACTTCAGTAATAAATATTAAGAGCCATAAAGCTGTTCATACCCTTTGACCCTCTAATCCCACTCCTGGGAATTTATCCTAAGGATATAATTCAGACGTAGGAAAAAAGCTATATATACGGAGACGTTCTTGCTCCTATCATTTATAACAGAGAAAATGGAAATAACCTTAATGTCCAGCACTGAAGGAATGGGTAATAAATTATGCAATATCAATTTGATAAAATATATTACACAAACACTGAAAACAAATATACTACAAAATGGAGAAGTAGTTACAAAAGGCCTCAAGGGATAGGAAAACAAGTGTGTGCAAGGATGGAAGTAACAGCCTAAGAGAAGTTAGATAAACGAAATCGTTCTGGGGCTGAGGTGGGGTTTTGGGCAAAGTACAAGAGTGTTTTGTTTAAATTTCCTTCTATGTTTGTAGGAATAATATTCAAAAATCATCCTTATATTGTCCCTTCTTCATTCCTTCTCATAGTGTTAAGATTTTTAAAGACTGACTTTTAAAATCCTTAAATGACAGCCAAAATACGTACTGAAATTAAGTAAAGTATTCCAAGGTCAGGGGCAATACTGCATCAAATATATAAAAAGTGACTTCACACACACACGTTTCTAAAGTAACCAGAGCGGTTTCTGAGTCAAAAGAAGCAAGAGATGTGGCTGAAGGGCTCCCAATGAACAGTGCACAGGGGGAGAGAGACCCAGGTGGTTCTGACAACCTCTGTTCCCAGATTTTAGTTTTAAAAAGAAAGAAATACAAGGCTGAGATGCCATCCGGAGAGAGCGCTGCTGCTCGAGGGAAGAGGCACCTCGCTCTGGAGAGAAAGAGCAGGTTGTGGGAAGGATGTGGGGGGCTGAAGCTTCTGTGAAAAGGCTCTCGTGTTTCAGCAATGGATGCTTTCAGAAGCGACTGTGCTCCTGTGCTAAAAAACGAACGCTGTGCGTGCTCACTCGCTCTCATCCTCAAGCACTTCTCACAGAAGCACCTTGTACAATATATCCTGTGGCAAGGTTGGCTTGTTCAGATTAGAGAAAAAGGATGCCAAAGCCTGCAAGCCGTGCATGGCGGGCCCCGTGTGCCGCACAACAGGTGCAGACTTTGAATCCAACTGACTTCCCTGCTGGGGTCTGCTCCTGGAGCACATCCCATACCTTCTCCCAAGTGAGGGACCCAGTTTCTAAAATAAGCCGACTCTCATGCTTCTGGGTTCGCTAACATTCTGGGTAACATGTGTCTCCCAAGCCTTTGGTTCTTTCCCACAATACCTAAGCCACACATTTTTGTGGAGGACGCTACTATTTCTGACTGCTGACCTCAAAGAGCCTTGAACTATTGTCTCCTGTGGCACTGAGCTTGAAAAACACTCAAAATTAGCCCCTACTATGTTATTACTGGTATTTCTCCCTCCCTAGACTGTCAGCTTCTTGAGAATAAAGACCTCAGTCATCTTTACGTTCTCAGACATTGAGTGAATCAATGAATCTGTCCATCCACTACCTCTAAACAATCCACCCCTTAGACTTCAGAGGCTGAGTTGTCTGGAACAGACTCTTGGAGGCCTGGATGAACCAACGTAAGACTTGCTAAACACATAATCTCCAAAGTGCTCCCCCAAAATTGGGGGCTCCCCAAAATCCAGAGAACCATGCAGCTGGAATGCAAATGAAATCCATTTGGCACCTTTGCTCTCACTTCTTGACTCATATAAGTTGGTGAATTTGATCTTCAAGAGCTTTACGTATGATTCACGAAACTGCATTTAAATTTAGCTGTCACCAGGTGGTGGTAAATGACCCAAGTTACCAGGCTCAAGTCAAGGCATTAAGAAATGAGAAATTAGATGAGGTCTGGAAAATAAGTGCTTCTATTTTATTTACCCAAAAAGGTAACCTGGGGGGAGAGGGTACAGCTCAGTGGTAGAGCACGTGCTTAGCATGCACGAAGTCCTGGGTTCAATCCCCAGTACCTCTGTAAGTAAGTAAATAAATCAGCCAACCAACCAATCAGATTACCTCCACCTCCCAAATAAATAAATAAATAAATAAATAATTTTTTAAAAGAAGGTAATCTTGTTGCAACAGTTAAGTATCAAATAGTAACCCCTTTATAGAACAAAGGGAAGAAACCCATCTAGGTAACTGATGTTAACTCATTTAAGTGATGTCTAATTTTTGTCTTCATCAGCATGGTTTGGGTTTTTTTTTTGGTCACTCAGACTTAATATATGTCTTGCAGCCTAACTGATCATGCAAGATGTCGGGTTTCTAAAACTACAGGCCAGTTTGATATTTAAGGCAGGATTTGGGGTGAGGGTGGGGGTCATCTAGTTTCTTAAAACTGATCATGGCTTTTCTTCACATTAGCCACAACTGAGTTACCTGCTTAGATGATCTGAGCTAAGCAATCCGTCTCAACCACAGCCACACTGCAATCACCTGGAGGGAGCCATCTGCGTCTAGGCTCTAGCCCCAGAGATGCTGAATATATATCTCTTACTTAAAAACCCTCCCAAGTTTCTACTGTTCGAACTCCCCAGCGTGAACAGGAGGCCCTTCTGCTATGGTCCCACCTGATCTCCCCAGTTTCCTTTCATGCCTGAATCCTACATAAAAGCTTCTCCATCCTCTGCATGCTGTGGACATACAATGGTCCTGCCTCCGGGCCTTCGCACCAGCTGGTGGCTTCACCAGGCATGCCTTCCCACCCTCCATCCTGCTCTCCACCAGGAAGTCTGCCATCAGAGAGTACTCAACAGTCACCTCCCAGGCCAGCTCTTCCCAAGTCCTCCAGGCTGGCTCTGTGTCTCTCTCCTCTGTTCCATTCCAGCCCTCCAAGCACACCCCCCCTTAGGAGGACCCATCACTGCCACCACCACCCTCTGCTGACATCTTTCCCTCGCCCCAGACAGCAGACCCACACGGAACAGATGTTGAGCATATCAGTTATCTCAGATAAAAGAGCAGTCCTCTCAGGAGGTGAAATCACCCTTATCAATCCACACATTTTTATAAACTGCTTTGGAAACAGATTCCTATAGTGAAAGGATTCCTCCCAGTTTCTTTCAAAAAGAGCTTGTATGTCAACCAGACCAAAATGAAACTGTACAAAAATTTAGCAAGGTCCTGTTGTGGATTCAGAGCAACCCAGGAGGTTGTGAGGCTTCTCAGCTTCCTGGAATTTTTTTTCCATTAGTGACAGACATGTAGGACACGGGTCATTTCGTGTTAGATGTCAGAATGTGATACAGCTCTGTAATGAGAATGATGTGAATAGTACCCAATTGTGCAAGACTCATGAAACACAACCCCATATTGAGGTTGGGGATGTGGAGAGGAATGAAGGACTATAGGAAATGCAGCAGCAAGTAAGCATGCAATACTAGATAACACTTGATTTGGTTTTTGAAGAAACTGTGCTTTGGGCTGTTTTCTCTTACTAGCTGGCCAATGATAACATACATGTATCTGAAAACACCGTATGTCGAACAGAAAGCATGGAAACAGCATGGTATTAGAAGGTATGTTAAAACTGATGGTCGCCCTGAAAAAAAATTTTTTATAATCTTGTAAGGGAAACAGAATTGGATTTTTAAATCCAAACTAAGCTTATGATAATATTATTTTCTTTGAAATTTGTTTTATTTTGCTTTCATTCTACTTTTACTTTTAACCAATGAAAGCCCACAGGCACTTTTATTCAAATCAGTGGATGTAGATGTGTGCATGCCTATCAGGAAACTCAACGTATTATAAAGTTTCCAAACCTGTATCACCAACGCTCCGCTGTGTCACTCCTTCTAACGGACCCTCATTGTAAAAGACTTCCTACTTTAAGCTGCATCGAGAAAGAAAGAATTCATTTTCCCATTGGAAATGTATCAATGATGGATAGTGGCTATTCCAAGCTTCTGATCAAAAGAGGATAACCATGATTGTGAATTCTAGATCAAAGTCAAGCAATCGGACACTTGATTGTGAATCCTTCTAGACTTTTCATAAGAAATGCATGCTGTTCAATTATTTGAAAATTTCACAGGAAAATAGCTTGAAGATCCCCATTATTCTTTCTAAAACCCCTGTAACTCCAGGGAATCAGTGAACTGACCGGGGCAGGGACGGCACGGGGCAGGCAAGAACCGTCCAGCGCTCGCCCGGGGTTTCCACTCCTCCCTTTGCTCCCTCTCATGTCCTCAGAGCCTCGTTTCAACCCAGCCCCTTGTGATCTGGCAAACAGTCTTCTCCATTTCCCTCAACAGAACTGCAATCATGTTTGATACCCACATACCCCACTATGAAAAATGGTAATACTCGGTATTTTATGCTCTTACTCTGAAAGGGCTTTTTTATTTTGGCTACAGTTTCTCTTAATTCTATCTTAGAAGTCCTGTAATACTGTAATTCCATAGTTATATATTTTTAAAGTGCATTCTTTCTGAAAAAAACTACCACAGTAAGAATTAAAGACATAAAAACAATAAAGCACAGGGACATATACAAGATCACAGTCAGCCGTACACGAATGTGGCATGAAAGAACAGTTTACAAAGGACGAGGGAAGTGGTACATTATCTCATTTTGGGGGGAGTGAAGGGCATGAATTAAGGCCACAACAAAACGAAACTGAAAAATTGCTAAATGAAGCTCTGAGTGGGGAAAATGAAAAATCAATGAAGGAACGGAGGGGAAAAGGTACATTTTTCATCTTCACGATGCTTGATTGGGTTTGTAGAAATTCATTTTCAATTAATGTGTCTTGTGGCATTCAGCCAGGCTAGATATGAACAGGGCACACATTTTAATCAATTTTTTTCTATTAAGTTTGAAGTAATATATAATAATAGAACCATACCATTCAAAAGGATCAGTTGAAACTGGCTTCTGAGGTAAAATAATCGAATTTGGTTTGATTTCTGTCTTTTATTAAAGATAACCCAACTCCTATTTAAGAAGGAATAGCACCCTGGTTCTCCTGGGCTATACAAACATCAGGGAAAGAGGAATAAACTGGCTTTTCAATCTGCCACTGGAAAGGAAGAAAAAGGGGTGTACTGGGTCCCAGGGCTTTTGATGGCTTAGCTTATCATTCTCAGAAGCAACCCTAAGGACTGTGATCCCCATAGACGTGGAAACTATGGTTCCTAGAGTTTTATCATTTGTTCATTCCTCAACAACCAGCTGTGACCACCTCTGCATTGGGCCCAGTGCTGGATTCTGGCAACAGAGCACTGAGCCAGGAAGACCTGGTCTCCACTTTCAGGGAACAAACATCCCGGTGAGGCAGCAAACAGAAAAAGAAATGCACAAGCAAGTGCAATAAGGGAGCAGGCGGAGTGATGTTTGGTCCCCTCACCCACCCAGAGAGGGTGAGCCTGGCAACTGCTGAAAGGGTGAGGAAAAGGTTCAGACCACGGGGCTAAAGAGATGACCAGCTCGTCCCAGCTTGCCAGACTTTCCAGGTTTTAGTCTCCTGTGTCAGGAATCTTCTCATTCGCAGGCAAACCAGGACAGTTGGTCACCCCAGAGCTCGATGCTGGCAGGGCTGAGATCTAAACTCACGTCTCCCTAATGACAAGGCCCAGGCTCTTCTGTTCGCACCACAATGATGTCCAGAGGTTGGCCTCCATCCTCCCTGTGATGACAACCTAGCTAGGATATGCTGCCAGGAAACTGGGTGAGGCTGGGAAGAATACTGGCAAGTGATACCTTCTTTCACAAAGGATTTGCTGGGGCCCTAAGCCTTTAGGTTGTTATTTTTCCCTATTTAATTGCAGGGGAAGGTGGAATGAGACGTGGGAAAGAGGGTGCCCTAGGTGTCTGTATCCCTGCGGATCCCTGGATGGATGCAGTGTCCAGGACAGAAGACCATACGCTGACCAGGAATATCCAGGGAGAACTGCTTCAGCTAAACAATGTGAGGCTGTTCAGGCACACCCTGTTTTACTGCACTTCGTTTCAGGGTGCTTTACACATACCACATTTTTCACAAATTGAGGGTTTGTGACAACCCTGCATCGAGCAAGTCTACTGGCGCCATTTTTCCAACACTATTTACTCCCTTTGTGTTTCTGTGTCACATTCTGGTAATTACTGTAATGTTTCAAATCCTCCACCAACAAAAAGATGATAACTCACTGAAGGCTGACATGATGGTCAGCATTTTTTAGCAGTATTTTTAAATTAAGGTATATATGCCTGTCTTTTTAGACATAATGCTGTTGCTCACTTAATAGACTACATTATAGTTACTGCAAAGATAACTTTTATACGCGTTGGGAAACCAAAAAATTCACAGGACTCACATCATTGCAGTATTTGCTTCATTGTGGTAGTCTAGAACCAAACCCACAATATCTCTGAGGTACCCCTGTATACAGAAGCACCCAGCTCCACACTTGGCACAAAGCTGTTGCTAAAAAAAAGCAAAAACAAAAAAAACCCAAAAAACAGTAGTTTAAAAACTGTTCCTCAAGTTCAGGTGCCCTGGAACATGGACCCTCACCTGCACTGGCCACAACTCTCCCAGGAGCCCCCCAGCTGCCCTTCCTGCCCCTCTCCTCTCCTGTTCGCCAAGCACCTCCTGCCAGAGGCATGTCTCTGGGGCTCAGATCTGATCAGGCAATGGGGAGCCATCGAGGAATTAGGAGCAGAGTAATCAAGGACTTTTTTTTGGCTTGTTACTGATAATCCACCACAATTAGTCTCAACTTACATTTTCAGTCTCCTCTTTATTACTCCCTCCTTACAATCCAGTCAGACTAGAATAATGCTCCCTGAACGCATCCTACACTTTCTGGCCTCCATGTGTTTATTTTTTGTTTATTCTATACCTTGCCCGACATGTCCTTTTCCACCCATTCAATCCCTGCCCCCAAAAATCTAACCCGTCCTGCAAGACAGGGTCAAGTACCACCTCCTCCTTAAAGATTCTCCACGCACGCGGGAATTAGTGAACCTTTATAGGCACTGTGCGGCGCCCTTAGCATACATTCTTTCAATCAGCAACCCCTGAAGCAAGTACTATGAACATCAATTCCCCCCACCCTTATTTTTTTTGATAAGGAAACTAAACATTGGAGGGGATAAATAACTTGCTCACGATATAAAAGCCCAGTCAGGAGCAGAGGCAGGATGTAAAGTCAGATTTAATTTACTTGAAACCTACAAACTTAACCACCATGTTCTCCTGCTTCTGTGTCCCAAGCACACGGCTCATTCTTCTGCTTAACCTTCATATTCTGCTTTGAGTTCGAACAAGTTTTAACGTTAACCAGAAAGGCCTTTGAAGGCTCTGAGGACTCGGGTCTGTTTTTGCTTCATAAAAGCCATTTCTTAAATGCTTACTGACTGACCCACCAGAGAAGAGCTCCACAGAAGTTAGCCTCGCTTTTCATCGCCTCCGCTCCCACTCCCGTGTGTGAGGACTGGGTTTCTCGTGAACTTCAGCACAAGGGCAAGGGGACGGGAATATTTAACACGCTGATCGCCGTATCACCCAAACCTGGGTGACAGCTGTATTTCCTCGGGTGCCCCGTTACTCAGGTTTGGGTGACGCTTTCCTTCATCCAGTTACACAGGTTTTTACAAGTTACCTGAATTTATTCCATGCAGAATAATGACATTCCAAGAAGAAATAAACTGTAAAGAGGTTGAAAATTGAAAATAGACAAATTGTTTTTTGAAAACAATTTCAATTATACTGGAAAAAACATATTAATTATAAGCACATATATTTTCAGTGCGTCACACTGTGGTGAAGGGGGAATCTGGGCCCCGCAGGAAACACACCCGATCCACAGTGGGCGGTCAACATGTTAAAGACGTGGCACAAGAGAAGCAACTCCAGCTGGACGAAGGCGGAGTGACAAAGTAAGTGGGAGGAGGATGGACGACTCAATAGAAGATGTTAGAGAAACGAGCCTTCCATGAGAGGAAAAAAAAGTGGAAGCTCTATTCAGACCACATATGCAAAAAATAAATTCCGTCTGGATTATTCTGTGTTTGTTCAACAAGTATTTATTGAGCATCTGCTATATGCCAGTGACTATTCCAAGTGTTAGGGATCTAGCCATGAACAAAACAGACAAAAGCCACTGCCCTCAGGGAGCTTACATTCTAGTGGAGGGAAACAGACAATAAATAAGCAAAACACAGAAGTGTAGGATATATTACAAGATGATAAGAAAGAAGAATAGAGTAAGGAAGAAAACGGGGGGGTGGTATGAGTGTGTGTGTGGCGGTGGGGGTATAACCACAGACCTAAAGATGAGAAGCAAAACTCTAAAACTATTACCATAAAGAATCCTTATGACAAACAAAACACACAACAGCACAAAAAGGTTGATAACTTTATACCAAAGTTTAAACTGTATATTATACAAGACACTAACAAACAACAACAACAAAACCGCTGACTGGGAGAAGACCAGGACATCCAAACAGTTCTTCTGGTAAGTGGCTAATATGGATCACATACAGAATTCCGACAAATCACCAGCAGAAAGAAAAACCACCAAACGGAAAAATGAACAAAAGCTATGAACAACCAATACCGAAGAATGGAAGCCTGACTGATCAACACGCTTTTGAAAAGACACTCCATCTCACCGGGTGTAATGAGCCTGATGCAAATTACAATGGAAACACAGAGATACTATTTCACAACCGGCTAAAATTCCAGTCCAGCAGGGCTGAGAGGTGGGGAAGCTGTGGAGAAATCTGCCCCTTGTACGTGACGGGAGGAAGGGCAGGCACAGTGTGGAGAACTGGGAAACACCCAGCAGTGGTGAGACTGTGCCAAGCCCAGGCCCTGGCGCTTCCTCCTCAGAGGATGTTCTCTGGAGAAGCACAGAGATGTGCTTGGCATTGCTTGTAAAAGAATAAAAAACTGGAAGCATGCTAGGTGTCTGTCAGTAGGATACATTAAATGTAGTCATATGGTAGAATATTAGACGGCCATCAAAATGAATAATTTAGATCTGTATGTAACAACACAAAAAATAAATCTGGGGAAAAGAGTAAGTTGCAAAATAAATACAATAAAATTTACCTATATATTATAAAAACTTATATGCATTTTTAAACACAGAAACCAAGCTATACACTGGTAACAGGTACATATATGTGCAGTCAAAGCACAGAAACATGGCCTGGATGGAAGCTAAACTGCCTCGGGAGGAAGCGGCAGGGCTGAGGCAGGGCGTGGGTGGGGGGTACGATGGGGAAAGAAGGAAAAAGATCAGCACTGGGAAGGGTACAACTTCTTTGTCTGTAATGTCTTATTTAGGAAAAAAAAAACTGAAATACGCCAAAATGTTAACATCTGTCAATTCTACAGGGTACATGGGATTTTGTTTTTACCATTCTATTTTTCTGTATTTAAAACATTTTTTTCAATTAAAAAAAAAATAAGAAGCAAAGAACAATGCTGGCTTTGGAGTCAAAAATCTGGGTGTGGACCCAGCACCATCACCATTTGTGGAGAGACTGCTGGCTACTTAATTTTCTTTTTTTTTTTTTTTAACAGTCTAAGTTTCCTATACCAAAAAATCGTGCTAATAACACCTCCCACAGAGAGTTAACGTGGGATGTGAGGTCAAACGCTCAGCCTTAAAGCACGAGACACGTTCACCAGCTGGGAGTGACGTGGGTCAGGAGCACGGCCGTGGACTCTCTTGGGCGGAGCATCAGCACCCAGGTCTCTGAGAAACGCATCAGAGCCAATGAGAAACGATCTCAAAAACAGAACGCGGGTTTAGTGACACTCACGAAGGAAAGACCGTCCCTCTTGAAAGGACAATGCATATTGTGAACACATTAATCAGTCCAGACCACACAGCGCACCTATGGTCTTTTTATATAATGCATAGAAAAAAGGCTTTCAGATGTGTGAGCTTTCTGATACCTTCTAAAAACTTCACGTTTTAGATCAAGCATGTATGATTTTAAAATAAAGATGTAGCTAATACAATGTTCAACACTAAAATTTGAAACTGTGACATTTTCATTTACTATAAATAAATTCTGCCTCAACTGTTGAGTAGCGTCTCCTTTGAGTGGGGGGTGTGAATGGCCATGAGACAAAATTACAGCCTTAGTAAGAGCTCAAGGCTAAGGATCCAGGTAAGGGGAGGGGAAGGGGAAGGGGATGGGGGGAGCAGCAGGATTTGAGCACCTAACTCATGATTGACACAGTAAATTGGGTTCACATCCTATCAGAGTCCGGGCAGGGAGGGGTGAACCGAAGGCCACGGAAAAAGGCAGGGAGGAGCAGGTGGAAAGGGGTCTTGTCAGGCAGGGAACCCAGACCTAGGGAGACGCCCGATGAGCCAGGACCCAGCCCTAGGCCTAGGGGGCGGTGCGTGGGGTGCCGAGGGCACAGCACTTGGGGGCGTCTCCCGGCCAGTCCTGCGGACGGCCCAGGCACCTCCCTCAGCCCCGGCCCGCAACCTAAGGCCTGCCGGGACTCCAGGTCCTGGCCAGAGCCCAAAAAGGAAAAGGAACTCCAAGGGCAGGGGGACACCACACAACCGGGAGAGGGGCTCACGCGCAGCACCTACTTTCTCTAGAAGTCATCAGGTGTCCCTAGAAACAGTGTAGGTCCCTTCGCTAGAGTGACATCTAGATTAACGATTCTCAAATCTGACTCAAAGCTGCCTGGCGCAAGGCTAGGAACCCAGCAGAGTATCTGGGGCCCTGCATTCGAACAGGCCGCTGGCGCGGGTGACCTGCGTTTCCAGGCCATGACTACCATGGGGACTGGATCATCGCCCGCTTTCCCACCCACCGCCCACTTCCTTCAGCTGAGCAGAAGCACCTGAACGCAAGGCCAAAGACAGCGACTGACAAGAAAGCATCACCGACCTGCCCGCTTCTCCACGGAGAAGCGCAGAGGGTGGAAAGCCACCCCGTCTACCCGCCCCTCGTGAACTCTCTTCACCAGCCCAGTCGACTAGCCTGTTAGGCTAAAAGCACCCGCCGGCCATTTCCACCACCTGCTGCCACTGCCCCTACGATTCCCAGCAACGCTGTTTAGCTTCGATGAGACACCAGCACCTGTGAGTGTCTCAAGACAACCTCTAGAACAACAAAGCATTCATGGCGTCTGTTTTGCTTCAATACATTTCAACCCAATATATTTCCCTTTTCATCCAATATATTTCTTCTTTTCATGAAGTGAGTTGAACTGTCTCTTCAGGCAAAACAACCGTGGTGACAGAAGCAAATCAGATGTTTCTTAAATAAGAACAGTGGTAAGCTGACCAGGGCTGTTGATCTCCACCCAGAAAGGACATCCTCAGGGCCACCTCCCACGTACAAATATAATCAAACTACACAGACACTCGGCTGCTTCTGTATCCTCTGGGGGGGGGGGGGGTCTGGTGGGGCGCACTTGCGCCTGGTGTGCTGGAGTTCTTCAGGCCCGCTTCTTATTTCCTTAGCAGGTGTCCTTGGCAGCTTTTCACACATGAGGCTTCTTTCCCAAGGTCTTTAGGCCAGCCTGCACCTGATACTTTCTGAATTACTTTTTAGTACCATGTTTCATCGCAGTTCCTTCTTTGATGTCTAGGAACCCACGTTTCTCGAAATACTTTGTGGATCTCTGAGTTGTCTTGACTCTGCAGCGTGAGGCCGTACACGCTGAAGTCACAGTCTGTGGGTGTTTCCATAAACGAGAGCCCTACGTGCCACGTTTCCCTTTCAAAAGCGCTTCCTTCGTGTTTGGTTCATTGGTTCGTCACAGAGACATGCCACCTCTTCCCAGCAGAGAGAGTACAGGTGTTCTTCTAACCACGAACAATAAAAGAACCGCTTCCAACCCAGAGCAGGCTACCATCTTGTCATCTTCCAAAGAGCCGGAGACTAAATGTGGAGAAGAGCTCGTGGGACATGATCTGGAAACAGTTCAACGCAGCGGGTTAGGGCTGTGGGCTCAGGGCCGCGGCTCCACTCCCGACCCCAGCCTGGCTAGTGACCGGTGATGGACATCACCCGGAATCCTCCAAACACAGGGCATTTGGGGAAAACATACTTTTGACTGTACATTTCAGCAGACCACACAGTAATCTTTAAATAAATTGTGTGCTAACAAATGGCTGATGCATTTAAAATGGAAGACTCTTGGGATGGAGAGAATTTAAATTTGTAAAATTGCTTTCTTCCACCTAGTTTTCCCCTGAGCAGAAAGCTGCTTTGGTTGGCAGGGGACTGGGCTTTGACGAGAGCAGGCAAAGAGGTGTGAACGTCCTGTTGACTGAAGAAATAACACTTAAAGGTGTGTCAGGTGCTCACTGCTCAGGCTGCAGGTTCCTCCCAGCCTTTTGCTCCTCCCTGGTCTCCTGCTTTCTTTCATGGCAAGCTAAAGCTCTCAGCCTGATTGACAAAAGGACCTAGTCCCACCACGGCTTTTCAACAGAAGAATGAAGCCCCAGGGCAAGGATGACTCTGGAACTCAGGTAACACCAGATGGTAAGCTCCATGAGGGCAGGGCCATATCTGCACCGCCCGCCACTGTGCACCCAGCCCCAGCCCAGGGCAACTGCCGGTGGATGGACATCTGGTAAATGGATGGATGAGTGAATTTCCCCATGAGTGCTCTTTTTTTCCAATCCCTCTGTATTTTTCTGGTAAAACTTTAAATGTCTAAAGGGGATCTATTGGGGGCTTGTTTTGCCTTTTATTTTTTGTCAGATCCAGAACCACTTAGAAGAGCTAGTGATGAGAGGAAGATAACCAATCCCTGACATATGCCACAAAAGGAGACTTAATTCAATACAAAGATCTAGCCTCTTGGGGGTATTTGTCCCACACTTCACACAAGACGCTTTGCCTTCCTTGTCTTTTCTCAATGACCTTGACTCCATAAGATACGTATTAATCCTTCATTTCAAAAGGGCCCATCCTGCCCGCTCTCACATGCACAAATCCTTACCCGAAATATACTGTCCCACACAAGGAAAACCAAGTCATTATTGAGCTAAGGACCGCAAAACCTAGGCCAGTTATTTTTTATTCAGTATATTATTATTATTATTATTATTATTATTATTATTATTATTATTATTATTATTATTATTAAGAAATGATATTCTACTGAGGTGGAAATAAATATACTGCTTAACGTTTAAGGATTCCAAGCACCTTGGTAATAATCCCTGGATGTTTTGAGCTGAGACAAGAAGCCCATCATTTTAATAAGCTGACTTTACTCACAGACATTGTAAGACAGCAGTAACGGAGGGGTGCGTGTGAAGCCACCGTACAGACAAGCTTTCAGACTTCATGGGAGGGAAGGAAAACCGTCCCTAACGTGTGACACGTAATTGCCTCTATTTCCAGGTCAAATTTGTCTCAATATCTGGCCAGCTGGAGTTCACTAGATAAAAGTATGCTTCTAAAGTCAGAGTTCAAGAATCCACAAATGACTAATTCAGTCGTCTGGATGTTTCAAAATCTGGTCCAGATGACTTGAGCTGCTTTAATAAGTCTTTGCCGATGTCACTCGTGATGCAAAGTAATGAAAAGGCTGAGATCCTAACAACAGGCACAGCCTCGTCAACCACAGAGAACCCTTTATACAAGGGGCTTTTATCTCGACTTCTCTCCTCATAAATGCACCTGTGATAAAGGCCTAGCCCCCCTCCCAGGGAAGCCAACCCTGGAAACGTTTTCTTTATGTTGAACAGAAAGCTGAAGTCTGCCTCTTTGCAAGTGCCACCCAGTGGCCCTGCACTGCAATACAAACAAAAATACATTCCCCCTTCTCCTTGACCATTTCCTAAGATGTGAATTCAACTCTCACATCTCTCCTTGGCCATCAGGTCCTTCCCCATCCCCTGAATTACTGGAGTTCCCAACTTCTTCCCAGGCTGGTCCTGAACTTCTCAACAGGCTCACATGTCCCTTTTCCATGTTTCCAACTTAAAAAAAAAAAAGTATTCACATAAATGGCTACAGCAATTGAGATGTGAAACCTTCCTATTGTTCTGTGAGTTAACATGGTGTACTGGACAAGCTCATTAACTCTCACTACCCGTTTTAAATAGCTTTTAGTTTAAATTTAGAATTAAAGGTCTCTTTCTGTCTCCATCTAACTGCTGAAACCCAGCCGGCCCCTAGGTGGTGCTCACCAACAATGCCATCCAAAATTTCAGCCTGGGATTTCATGCCAGTGACCGAGTCTTTCAGACCATGTTATCCGCACTTTGGGGGGGGGGGGGGGGGGTGGTCATTAGGTCTATTTATTTATTTATTTTTTATTAGTTTTTTTTTTTTAATGGAGGTACTGGGGATTGAACCCAGAACCTCGTGCATGCTAAGCACATGCTCTACCCCTGAGCTACACCCTCCCTCCTCAGTACTTTATTTGGAAGATCTTACATCACAGGGACAGTATGAATACTGCATGGACAGTGATCTTCACATCCTTCCCCATTTTCCATAAATATTCCCCTACATCTTTCAAACTGATATGTCTATTATATTCCAGAGGTACATTAGAAAAGAGAATTCTAAAATACTTGAAAATGTCTTTTTAAAAAGACCAACTGTGAACACTGACAGATGATAATTCAATCAGATGTCAAGGCACAGGAGGTTTTGTTCAGCGGTTCTCTAATATTAGGTAGGGAAACAGTGCAGACCAGCACCCTGAGGGGAGGTGAGAGGAAGGGAGTGTTTCCCATAGTCAAGGAGCCACACGGAGAGATGAGGGACAGCCGTGTGAAATGCAGAAGCAGAAAGGCTATGCTCTGACAGCCATGGTTCCCTGAGATGCTAACTGTGCAAAGCGACCCTTGGGAAACACACTTCTGACATGGACCTAATGCTGCTGTGGGGCAGGACGTGCCCATCACTGCTGCTGGCAGTGCTCCTGCCTGGCTGTGCCAAGGGACTGCAAAGGTGCATGTGGGTTTCCTCCTCGGAGCCTCTGCTCCCCGAAACTGACACATGAGCTGGTCACAGGACTCAACGCTGCATGACAGGGTTTCTCCCTTGGGGAGAAGATTTTATCTACTGTATGTGTTTATCCCACATGCTATAAAACAAAGTATCCCTGCCCATCCTCACAATTTCCTGACCTTAACCCCCTACTCCTTATCGCCAACATTTTAGAGATGAAAAAAAATAGATATACATTTAATCTTCTGTCTGTCATAGCTGTAAATTATGTATTAGAAATAAATATACTTTTAATTTTAGTAATTGATTCATAGATAATTTTTCAGAGCTGTGCTTAATAAAACGAAATTTTTTTTCATTTTTTCTACTGCCGACCAGGTGTTTCATTATATCAAAACCTTTTCTTTGCAAGTTAGAGAATTAGTCTGTAAGGAATTCTTATAACCCTGTTAGTACTAACTGTTCTTTTATCTATCTGATTTTTTAATCGAGCGTGAAACCTACAATAATATGTGATTAGCTGTACACAACATGAACTTTTTTCTAGGAAGCGCCACCACAAGAGAGCCAGGTTACAGTAACACCAGGTAAAAGAAATTTTTTTCCTCGTAGAGATGTAGTAATGTTCAACTTACCTGTTTTTTCACTTAGAAAAATAGGCTAGTAAACTATGTCCAATAAGCCTATAACTTGGTTTCCTATTATATAGACAGTTAAGGAGAAAAAGGATGGTGGAAAAGAGAAAAAAATGAAGAAGAAACAGGAGTGGGAGAAGTGAATGAGGAAGGAAAAGAAAGTGAGGAACAGACAGGGGCAGGGAATGACAGAGGCGCACCTGAACTGGAGAAAGGACAAGAGCGGGGGCGGGGGAGGCAGGCAGGTTCCAGGGGTGCAGAGACCTGAGCAGAAGTAAACTGTTCTCACAGTCCCTGGTCCCAGAGCTGTGGGCACCCATGAAAGGAGCTGCTGTCCCGTACAGGGGCTGAACTGCACTTCACAGCATTCTTAACAGTATCCCTTTGGTCCAGGGAAGGCCTTCTTGTAAAGGGATAATCACCAATCCACGGGGGGACATATGCGGAAATTCTCCTTGGGGCCAAGGCGACAGTGGCCTGAGCTAGCTCACTCAGTCACGGAAGTCTGAGCTGAGAGTCGGATCTGGCTCTCAGGCTGAAGCGTCCCCACACAGGCGGCAATCCCAGGCCCGTGGCCTTTCCCAAGGGCTTACCTCCTCAACCATCTGTTTGACTTTCTTCTGCTGGCAATGCACCATGTCATCTAGGTGTCTGATCCGTTCCCGGAGGCTGGCTGAAGCCGCCTCCAGCTGCTGATACCTAACACAGACAGAAGAAAGAGCAGGTGAATCCTCAACCAAAGCAGCGACAGCAGCACAGAAAGTCCCCGCATGAAAGGAACACGGCCAAGATCAAGACAGGGAGCCTCACGAGGCGCTCTGCTCACTTCGTGTGCACCCTAGGTGATGAGCTACCAGTCAACCGTCCTAATGCAGAAGGAACATAGGACCCTTTCTCAGGCTCCCTCTTGTAAGCTTTACCCTGTGTAAGGACAGTCACTATATTCTCCAGGGGCTGGAAGGGAATTTTCTTGCACCACTTACAGAGATGAGAGGCTCTCTGCTTGGGCCTTAATAAAACATTGGAAATCCAGTGAATTACCGTGATTAGGAAAACAGAGAAGGAGATGAGTCCAGCAACACAACAAAATATCTGAAATCCAGGGGCAGAGTCCTGGGAAGTCTGGCACTACCACTGTTCCGTGCATCATTTACTTTTAGAAAATGGGAAACATGTTGAAAGAACTTCTCTCTGTCAAAACAGAGCAGACCACCTCATAAAGCATTTCACACTTTTTGGGGAAAAAACAGCATAAATTATCTTCTGACTTTGCTTGGTTCATAGAAACCAAAGGAACCAGCAGATGGACTCTCTGGTTCTTTGGGGCCACTGGACCGGAGCACAGACGGAGGGTCTGGCGGTCTGCTCACCACCCCCCATCTCTGCCAGGTCCGCACTATGTTAAAGGTTAGGGAGGATTCCGATAACTCTACAGACTCTGAAACTGCTAAGAGGAAGGAGAACAGGTGTTTTTTCAGTACATACTATCTGGCAGGTAGTACACTCAACAGTCCCCTCACAATAATAAGCCATGCGATGGGCACGGCTAGATCATCATAACCCCTTCTCCCTTTAAAAAAAAGAATTCCCACTTCACAGAAATCAAAGAGTCTCATGGTGGTTAAGGAAGTAATTTGCTCCAATGCTCAAGGCATCCCAGCCTTGCCTTCCTTCACTAGAGGGCCATGCCGTGCGTGGCCTCTCTGCCATTTGGTTTCTAGAAGAGGCAGTGCACTTACTGCCCCTGCATTTTCCACGCAGGGCTTTGCCCACTCACAGCCAGAGGACAAGGCACGGTTTCACTGAGGGATGTTTGGAAACAAAGACATTTTAAAATTAGTTTCCACAGCAATGGTATTCATCACTGTTGGTGAGTTTTTCTCTTCAACGAGGGGCATCCTGTGGAGTTCAAGGTGATGGGGAAAATTTACAGCCTGAACTCTGTCCCTTGTGGCAGTCTTTGGTGTGCTCCACGGCACTAACAACCAGCCATGGGCTGTAAGATGTGTCCGGAAGCTCTCAGTCCAGTCAGTGTTTTGCGTGGGTAAGTCTGCAATGAGTGACGACCAAATGAATAAAAACGCAAGGGCTAAGTGAGCCCACATAGACCCAGCGTGTCCACTGTCTGAACCTAGTACAAGACAAAGGGCATCACACCTTACCTCTCCTTGTCAGCATCAGTTATTTCCGCTGACATTTCTGTTTCATGCTCCAGGAGTTGGAGTTGAAGTTGATGGCGTTCCTGAAACAGACAGACAGTGATATTTAATCAGTGGATCCCAAGTTTGCCAGAGAATGTATAGCAAGCAACTCCAGCACAAGTGAATTCAAGTCTATGTGACACCCACTCACCAAGGTCCAAGCAAAGCTCACAAACGTCAGATTTGCTAGTGTGTATTTATAGACATATTTATGAATTAAAGACAAATATCCTGAATAAAGCCATTCAAGTTTTTTTTTAACTGAAGTATAGTCGATTTACAATGTTGTGTTAGTTTCTGAGGTATAGCATAGTTATTCAGTTATACATATATATACATATATATATGTGTGTATATATATATACCTTTTCATATCACTTTTCATTGTAGGCTATTGTAAGTATTGAATATAGTTCTCTGTGCTATACAGTAGGACCTTGTTTGTTTATTTTATACATAGCAGTTATTACCTGCAAATCCCAAACTCCCAATTTATCCCTCCCCACCCCCTTTCCCCACTTTGAACTGTAAGTTTGTTTTCTATGTCTGTGAGCCTGTTGCTGTTTTGTAAATAAGCTCATCTGTCTCATTTAAGATTCCACACATAAGTGATATCATACGGTATTTTTCTTTCTCTTTCTGCAGATCTTTTAAAAAGTATTCCATCAGCCCAGGCTCAGATGTCTTATGAAAATTTGTAGTGCTAAATAGTGATAATCAATACTCTAAATCAGTGGCCTGTCATACTACAAATTCCTTGATTATTTTTTTGAACCATCAAGAGGGAATTCTGTAACATCCTATAAATTAACTGGGGTGGTGTTGAAGCAGGCATGTTCACTGGTAACAATGTACTTTGAAAATCAGAATAACGGTCCCCCAATGATGTCCACATCCTGATCTCTGAAATTTGTGATTAGGTTGCCTTACATGGAAAAAGGAACTTTGCAGATGTGATTAAGTTAATAATCTTGAAATCAGGAGATGACCCAGTTGGGCCCTTATAAGAAGGAAGAAGTAGGGCTGGAGTCCGAGACAAAGACCGGGAGATGCTACAATGCTGTCTTTGAAGCTGGAGGATGGGGCCACGAGCCAACAAATACAGGCAGCCTCTAGAAGGCAGAGAAGGCTAGGAAATGATTCTCTGCTAGACCTTCCAAAAAGAACCCAGCCCTGCCAACACCTTGACTTTACAACTTCCGACCTCCAGAACCAAAGATGATAAATTCATGTTGTTTTAAGCCCCTCTGGTGAACTGTTACAACAGCAACAGGAAACCAACACATGTATCAAGCTGTGCACATAGGATCTGCATATTTTGCTGTCTATATGTAAATTCAAAAGTTTCCCTAAAAGAAATGTAGTATAAGAATCTGGACAATTCTTTCTTTAAACAAAGTGGAAAATATTAATTAAAGTGTAGTGTCCATCATCACCAAAACTGCACTGGAAATACGTTACAGATGTTAGTATAATAAATCTCCTTAAAATGGATTTTATCAAATCCTTCTCACTGACTAGGGGGGAGACTGTTTAACTCTAGGTCCTCCTCGAAGCACAGCTCTGCCTCATCTTTAACCTCAGAAATTCTCCCCAACAAGCTGGGACTCCGGACATGGATTCCAAACCTTTTTTCTACCCAAATTAAAAGCAAATCTTTGAAGCGTTAGCCCCCACAACTTCTGAAGCTGTAAGCAGTGGTGGACCAAGGGATAGACCAAAATGGGGGAGCGGGCCAGCCTGGCAGGAAGACCACAGTGCCACCAATGTGTTTAGAACAGTGAAGGAAAACCGACTTTTCAGTGGGGCTTTGTTATTGTTGTTAAATCTCTACAGCAAATGCACATTATTCCTGCCCCAACGTGTTCTGTCACGGGCTGGAAGTTGGGTGTTAACCCTGAAATAACAGTGATCAATCCTGAGCAAGTGAGCCTCCCCTCAGGCTCCCCGAAAAGCTGTTGTAAAGTAGGGCACGGCCTAGTTTACAGCATACTTTAAAATTCTATTTTTTTTTCCTAAAATGAGGTACAATAAAATCTTAATAAACGCTGCACAATTACTTCTTACATTTGAATCTACCTAATTACCTGATGAAACCACCACCGAGATCAAGGAGTAGAAGATTATCTGTTCTGCAAGAGGGGCCTTAAAAGAATTTACTCATTAGGAGAAAAAGGTGTTTTGAACGCAATGCTCAGAAACAGTAAACCAAGGGATATAGCAAAGAAGCCATTCAAAAGCACACAGTTTGCCTTGAGAAGAACCCTCAGATAGGTGAGAACAGGATACAAACTCTGTGGACATGCTGTTCACATAGTGTGTGACAGATTTGGCAGGGTGCCTGCTCTCTCAGATTTATCTCTGAAGGAAAGAAAAAAAACAGTAAATGGGTATATCTAATCTTGGCTAAATAAAGCAAGCATTTCAATAGTCTAAATGGGAAATATTTAGAGAAAGGACAATAGATTTTCAATCACTAAAGAAAAAGCCAAGAGGACCTGGGAATGTTTCTAGTGACACAAATGGTGGCCAGGGGGGCTGGCGTTACCACCTCCCCGGCCTCCCAGCCAGATGCCCCTCACACGGGCTCCATGTGGACATTGGTGGGGAAAAGCTGGAAACTTTCAGAATCCCAAGGGTACAAAGACACTAACCTAGAGAACAAGTCCAGCTAAAAAAAAAGCTGATAACAGGAGGCAGACAGCTGGGCGAGTAACAGCACAAAGATCAGAGCCACCCACTTCTGAGCCCCTGCCGTGTACACGCCAGGTGTGGCGCTGGGCACATGGTATGGATTTTTCTCATTTACTCCTCAGAAAAGGCCTAAGAATAGGAATTACTATTATCAGCCTTTTATGGAAGGGGAAACTAAATTTGGAAAAGTCTAGTAACTGCCCACAACTAGAAAGAGAGGCAAGACTCAAACCCTAGGTCTGTCTAATTCTAAAACCGATATTCCTAACCACTCTGTGGACAGTCTCCCTGTGGGGTGACCGCCCACACACCTGCCCCTGCTGCCCGTGCACCCCGCTTCTGTTTGCTGCAGGACAGCCTGTCTCCCCGGGGAGCACTCCTGCTGGTGTAGGAGTGGGGATGCGGGAGAAAGCTCACCCACGTTCTAGAAGATGCCCTCGCTGCCCAAATGCCACTGCTACCACCCCCAACCAAGACATGAGCCCTAACCACGCCATGTCTCTTCCCTTCCATACAAGATAGGATTCTGCTTTCCCAGAGAGTAGAGGTTAAATTGTAATGGATGCTTTATTTGTCAAGTCTTTCCCCAAAAAAGATATGACCTGCAGCAGGAGCCCCCGACGAGCCCCAGAGCGCTCCAGCGCTGAACTTGATGCCTTTCCCACTCTGGTTACACCTCACTTGTCGGGGGCCTGTTGAGGAGCTTCTGCTGCAGATGTCACAGGTCAGCCCAGATGTTGACCCTGCTCACACTGTCACTCCTCTCCCTCTGTCATCAGCCTGGAGAGTCCCAGCATCCAGCATGAGCTCCCGGATGCTGGAGAGCCACTTTCCAGAAACCAGCCACAGCTCCAGTGCTCCACTACCTCCACTCCCCCAGAGTCAGCTGTCACCTGCTCCAGGTCACCCGCCCTGTCCCTTCCTTCCCTTCCTTTTTTCTTTCCTCTTTCCCACCCTGCCTTCCCTCTTCTCCACTTCCTGTCGAATTTCTGGTCTCCCTCCTGCCCTTCTCCAGACTGGCTCGTCATCTCAGCTGAACTGCCTTCCACAGGCCTCCCCCACCCGCACCCATCAGCCTGCGAGCCCCACCCACAGACCCACAAAGAAATGTGGCGTCCCCCACTCGGACATGTGGTGTCAGAGGAAAGCCAACCCTTCAGACCGAAGCCCCAGAACAAAAGGCGTGGTGTCCCATGTAACATCTAAAGAGGGCTTGTCTGCTCAACAAGTAAACTGAGTTCATGCCTGGGGCCCCAGCCAAGCAGGCCTGCTAAAATATTAATTTTTATAAATAATCTTACAGGTAATATTTTTTGCAGCATCCAAATCATCACCATGGGAGAAATTAGAACTTCCGGACTTCCATATACTTTATTTTGCAGTTTTGTTTTTGTTTTTTGTTTCTTTTTTAAGTCACAGATTGCACGGATGAGAAGGATCTGTAGTGAGGGCTTCTCATACCTTCAGACAGGCCTGCAGGGAACTGCAGGACCACAGAGGAGGCCGGGCAAGGGGACCACAGGGGCCCGAAGCTGTGTGTTACCTTTTCCATCCGCTCAATCAACCTGTCCAGCTCCCCAATCCTCTGGTCCTTCTCCTCTAGGCTGATCTCTGCCGCTTGCATCTTTTTATTGGCTTCATCAATGGCTTTCAGAAAGCTATTGGTTTCTTCCTGCAAAAGAAACGCACTCTCCTCAGCCATGCAGTCCCTACCAATCAGGCTCCGAACAGCTCAGGCCTTGCTAAATCATTGTGATTCCTTAAAAGTATGACGTGGGGGCCTAGAAGTGCCCCACAGACCATAGACTCAAATTCTGTGGTTCTGGTTCTCACCTGTGAATAAAGACGCATCACATGGCTTTTTACTGGGCTTAGTTATTTTTTTTCTCCTATTTTCTCTTGAGTCTTGATGTCTAAAAAGAGCCTGCAAATATTACTTATCCCCTGACTAGGTGCTCAGAGTGTCACCGTATCTGCCAACATAAAGGGAATTAGGGCTGGATCTGGAATTGAATGCAGAATGCCCAGATCTTTCCCCCGTACTGCAAAGCACCAACTCAGTCCGTCAGTCAGCACACTGATTAAGCCTGGGAGGACACAAGATAAGGCAGAATGGAGTCCTTGTCTCCAAGGAATTTATGTTCTTCTAGAGAAGCCAAGACGTGAGACGTGCGGCCCAGGTCTAGTAACAGGGCCCAGAGGATCCCACGGCAAAGGGAGAGCGGGCTCCCCAAGGACACTTCTAGCTGCGTGAGCGGGGAAGACCTCATTTGTGGGGAGGGTGGCGTTTTTAAGGCTTTGGGGGAGCTTGGGTAGGATCGAGGATGGGGAAGGAGGAAGGGCACCACTGCAGGGAAGCCCAGGACCTGCCTGGATGCTGGAAATGGTCAGACTAGCTAGAGAAAGGGGTGCGAGGAGAGACAGAGACTGGGGACCACTCCGGGCAGGGAGGCGGGTGAGTAGAGGGAGGGGAGGGGAGCGAATGGGTAAATAATAAATTCCTCAACCCGTCTCCTCTGTTGGAGTCCACTAACTCACCTGGGAGCAGAACCCTCCCAGTTACAGCTCACCGACAATAATGAAGCCCAGACTGTCGTGACTCCATCGGCGGCGAGCGCATACCCACCAGGAGCGCCTCCTTCTCCGCACTGTGCCGCTGCTGCTCTTCGCGGAGCTTGTCCTCGTATTGGCTGTACAGCTTCCTGGTCATCTCTCTCATCACCTCGGCGTTGGCCTCCTGGGAGCATTCCACCTGCAACGAGACTCACGTCAGAGCTGCGGCTCTGGCGGGTTCCAGGGGAATCCGTCCCTTTCGCTCTGTCTCAGGCGTGGACTCACAGGGGAGCCAGGGTTCTGCAGGAGACAGGCAGCAGGAACTAACGGGGAACGGGACGGCAGGAAGAAGGCAAAGGGGTGATCGGGTGCACAGAAAATAAACAGCAGCACCTTACACTCATTTATTTGATAACATCAGGAAAAAGTGCTCCACGTGAGTAAATTTTCCAAAGGCAGACACATACCTGAGTATCAACACTCCCCCCAGATTTAATCATTTTTAAACTGAATGCTCTCCAAAATGTGTCCAAGCTCCACTGTCTTATTAACCCCTTTCTTCAGTGACTCTTCCTGTCTAATGTTCTTTTGCTTTTATTATCAGTTTGAACAAACCTTTTTCTCTGGTTAATATATCCACACTCTAATTAGCATCAGAAAGATATGCTGTTTTAATTCTTGAGTGTTCTGTTGTAGGGCTGAAAATAAGATCACTAGGTTATCAGAATTGGGTCAGAGTAGGATAAACTATAAAATTAACAATTTATACCTTATAATATAAATTTAAAGAAATTTTTTAAGTTTCCTATAGGAGGAAGGAGGGATTACAAGAAAAAAGATATTACAGATATAGATGCTCTAATTCTGAATATATTTTGTTTTGTAGACTTGAGTTTCAAACCAAGTAAATAATTTATCTGTTATAAAAATCAAATTTCAAACAATTATCTACCAAGATCATTCACTGGGAAAAGAATAGCCTTTTCAACAAATGGCACTGGGGACAATCAGATTGGTCACATGCAAAAGAACGACACTGAAAAAAAAAAAAAAAAGAATGACACTGGATCCCTAATATACCATATACAAAAATTAACTCAAAATGGATTAAAGGCTTAAACATGAAAGCCAAAACTACAAAACTCTTAGAAGAAAAACATAAGGTAAACCTTCGTGACCTCTGATTAAGTGATGGCTTCTTAGGTATGACATCAAAAGCACAAGCGACAAAAAATGGATAAATAAGACTTTACCAATATTCAATATTAAAAACTCCTGTGCTTCAAAGGATGTTATCAATAAACTGAAAAGACAACACAGAGAGTGGGGGGCAGTATTTGCAAATTACATATCTAATACTTGTATCTGGAATATATATAAAGACTCTTACAACTCAATAATAAAATATACATAACCCAATTTAAAAATGGGCAAAGGATTTGACAGACACCAGAGAAGACATACAAATGGCCCATAAGCACAAGAGACAATGCTCAACATCACTAGTTATCAGGGAAATGCAAAACTGCAGTGAGCTACCACTTCCCCTCCACTTGGACGCTGTAACCAGTAAGACAGAGAGTAATGCGTGTTGACAGGGATGGGGAGAAAACAGAATCCTCCTACGCGGCTGATGGGAGTGTAAAATGGTGCAGGTGTACCTACAGGTTACCTTCCATATTGTTTGTTTGGTTTTTTCCCCCATGTGCATTTATTACTTAAAAATTTTTTTTAAGTTAGAAAGCAGGGAGGCCTTTGAAGAGAAGCTGCCACGTGGAGTTGAGGGCACCCCATTAGTTGCACTGGCCAATCAGTCTCTAGGAAAGACTTATGCTTGTGTAAGAAATCTGGACTCAATGCTTTCCGTACCTTTGCACTTCCCCAAATGTTGCCTTTAGAAACATTGCCGCCTGGCTCAGGGGACCCTAAGCTGGGGGCTCCTGGGGGGCTTGCACAGGCCCAGCTTAGGAGATGAGAAAAAACAGCAGGCTTATGTTGAAGGTGGCTCATGTTTCCTTTCTGCCCAGGCCCTGCCCTCGCCTGTGAACTTCAGGCCACTGATACTACACTTCCGAAGGTTTCCTTGTGTCTCTCCCTTCCAGCTTATTGCTTGGTCAAGACTGCTGAGCTGGCTGGGTACCCAACCTCTGGATAAGGAAGGTGTACTGCAACCTCCATAGGCTGCAGGGTGTTCACTTCAAAGACTGGCCCGAAGTCGCTCTTGATGCCCTCTGATTCTCCCTTCTCATCACTAGGCACTTTGAAGAAGCCACAAAACGGGAACTCCTGAACAGAGATTATCGTGAGCTGAGAGAGACCCAGTGTGTCCTGCACCCCATCGCCACTTTAGAACAGGTTCTGTCCCTCACGTCCTGTTTACTCAGCATCCAGGTTGTATGAAATACTCTCAGTCCTGTAACTTTTTAAAATGATTATGTTGGGGATAAAGGAAAGTATTAATCTCTAAAACAGGCACATGTAGGCCAGATTTAGAGACCTGGTCTCCCCAACACCACAGCACCCCTGGAACAGACAGGAGAGCACAGCACAGGTGCACAGAGCAGACAGTGGAATGAATTGCTTGGTAAAGCTCCTACACTGAGGATAGGACTTGAAACAGACATTTCAGACTTTCTCAGCCACAACCCCCCCTTTTTTTTTCAAAGTAACTCTCACCCAGAAATATAATACATGCAAGAGTAAGTGGAAGTCCAGCCCTGTTCGAAGAGAAAGCGAAGGGGAGCTGGTCTACTCCGTAGCCCTCTGGTCCCTCCCCTCCCCTGGTGGCCGTGTCTGGCCAAGTGGATGGTGACCGCACAACCGCGGGCGGCAATGAGAGACCATGCAGCCCATGCTCGCCTTCCAGCCCTCCCTGGGCAGCCCTTAGAGAGGGGACCACTGTGTTCCCCTAACTGAATGCTCAGCACCTCCTTTCACTCCCGCACGTACTCTGGTTTGAGCAATAAACTACGTGGAGACACCACACATCAGGCATCTTCTCTAGCACAGCCTAAGACCATGCAAACCACAGTCTGAAAACCAGAGACTTAGATGAGAACAGATTCACTCAGGAAATCACGTGAGTGGCTTCCGTGAGCCACTCGTGGGACTGCTCCTGCACTGGGGAGGAAATCGACCCCTGCTTCAAATTTGGGAGGAGCACCAACAACCTCCGGGGCCTTAGAAGCCGAGCGGAGGACCAAGCACAGCCTGGTGGGCAGGAGGGACACTGCCCAGGTCCTTGGTTACCCACCCGTTTTCTTCCTGGCTGCCCCTCAGCTCTTTGCTGTCAAACCAGACAGAAAGGCCTCAGAACCTCAGAGAGAATCTAAACAGTGAAGCTTCTGAGGTCCCAGACTGGTAGGCATCCCAGGTGCCTTCTTGGTACAGAAGAGCAGTGCCCGGATGACTGTCTCGGCAGCCCCTAAGGCCACTGGGGCCAAGGCAGGAGTGCGCCACGGTGGGGTATACATGGGCACCCCCAATCTGGGCTGGCAGCTGTGAACACAGAAACCCCTTCAGGGCCTTCAAGTCAAGCCCTGTGGGGTTGGCCACAAAAGGGTGGGAAATGCAACAAAGAAGACAGCAGAGACAAGAAAATGGGAGAGCTGATGGGGGAAGAGAGGAGAGAAAGGTGAGCAGGAACTCTGCGCTCCTGGACTTTACCTTCATTTTCAGCAGCTGGTTTTCAACCTGTGCTACCTCTAACTGCCTCTGCTTTTCCCGCAGCTTCTCCACGGAGGCTTCATATGTCTGCTGCAGACTTCGGATTTGATCCTTAATGTTGCTATTTTCCAAAGTAACATCCACAAGGGTTTTCTGTTGGGATGAAAATAAAAACAAAACCAGATCCAGTGGTGCGAGAACACATGGCCAGAGTCACGCCCCGGGATGTCCCTTTGTCATCAGCTGCTGAGCTGGACATCAGCCCGCAGGAGCTGCAAGGCCGGGACCCCGATGTCTGAACGACTGCGGCCCCATAGCGGTCAGCAGGCCTGCCCTCCGTGGCTGGGTGGGCCAGCCAGCCCCCTCCATGGCACCCCATAGCTGCTGCCAGTACCACCTGCTGCTGCCCAGGATGGATGGGAATGGTTAAAAACCTTTTCCAAGGAAAAGTGTTCATAATACATCATTTCACATAGGAAAAAAAATGAGTTTGAAAATAGTAAGTAGAGAAGAATCCCATTTGGAAAAAAAATGCATAAGCATGTTCAAATGTGTTCATGCACAGGAGGGAAAAAAAGACTAGGAGGAGAATCACTGAAACCCCAATAAGAAGTTTTCACGATGGGATAGGATTATGGATGGTGTTTCTTTTCTTCTTTGTATTTTCTATATTTTCCAAATTCCCAAATTGAAATCGGAAGACAAAATCGGTGTTGTGTAGAATGGAGACACTCCCCTTTTTCCTCAAACGGGCTGTTCCCATATGTACTTATCGAGACGACCTGCCATGACAACGTGGTTGAGGTTACCATAACATCTGCAGAGGCTCCACCTTCCTCCCTCAGGCAGAGAAGGGCAGTGATGAAGGGAGAACCAGGGAACAGAGTGTGTGACTCAGAAAAGTGCATGACAGATGTCAAAAGCCTGTTGATTATTGCTCTAGGCCGCCCGCTGGGACAGGAATGTTTAATACTGCTGCTATTCCATGCTTCAGATCACCTGCTGAACTCTCCTTCCACAGAAATGGCGTCTACATCTCCAGAATTCCTGTCACTGGACACAGACTTATGGGCCCCTCCTACCACCTCCCCGAGTCACTGACAGCTTTATATTAGAAGATCTGGAAACTCTGGTATCAGACACACTTTCTAACATCTGAGTCCTCTTTGTAAATGACGCGTCTCTAAAGCTCCCCCAACTCTGCAGCCTCCACTTTGGATAATTAGACTCAATCCTAAACCTACCTGAGTCAGGAGAAAGGATTTTCAATGGTGGTAAATAGACATGAAAGAAAGTACAGAAGCCACTTGGAAACCAGAATCCCAGAACACTGAAGCTACAAGGAGCTTTAGAAGCCACCTGGCCCAACCACCCCGCTCCAACCGCCCCTGGCTTTTCAGAGCCCAGTATCGTGCTCATGAACCTGTATCCGGACCAAGAGAGCAGGGTTGCAGCCCTGGCTCTGCCACTAGCTAGACACCTTGTTCAAGTCATTTCTCTCTGTTGGCCTCAGTTTGCTTACACAAAACAAGGGGACTGGGGATCATCTCAACAGTTCTTTCCAGCTCTGACAATTTAGAAAACCAAACAAACCAAGGATCTGGTCTTATTGTCAGTAACAATGAAAATGGGGTAGACTGGACAACAGAAGGGGTCAGAGCCTTGCAGAAGAAGCCAACTACTTCAGACCAGTTGGGTTTCCTGGCCATGGGATGGCACCTTTCCTTCCTCCTCTTCCTCCTCCCCTTGCCTTTTTTTTTTTTTTTAAGACAATGGTTTTTAATCTTTTCATTATAAGGCTCCTCTGTCTGCCCTGGAATGAGACTAGCCCATAACTAGGAATCGGTCAGGGGGCCCTGGGTTAGGGTTGACCCTGTTCTAACAGTTGACCTGAAGTAAATGCCTGGACTGTCAGCGGTGTGGACAAAAAATGTTGCCTTCTATTCCAGTAAACAAAGAATGTTGCCTGCCATTCGGGTAAATGAATTTTCCCCACCATCAAACCATCAGCCAGTGCTGTCACACCCCTCACCCCTCCAAAGATGCACCTGAGGGGAATTCAGGGTGGAAAAAACAGGATACTGGCCCTGGACAGTTAAATTGCACATCAAAGAAGTCACTTCAACGAGCCCAGACTTGTATTTTTTCCATACATAGGAAAGCACTAAAAATCATTAACTTAAGATGTCTGATTTTTATGATTAACTATAATCTTTACATGTTTGACTACATGGTTTTGGGTTTTTGGTTTGTTTTTTTTTTCCATCAAAAAGAATCCTGTATGTCCTGGCTCCTCCCTTACCTCTTCAGAACAGTCCCTCAGAGCTACCTCAGGACTGACTCGAGGGCTTAGCAGTCCTTTGCGAAGTCCCTGAATAAAACTTAACTTACAACTTTTAACTACATTTTTCTCAGTCAACAGTGGGATGGCAAATGAAAAGTATGATGGGGAAGAAAACCTCGATACCAACCAGATCTGAACGCAGGTGAGGGACAGCATTTCCTGGTTGGCCCTGAGTGAGAAGATGTCCATGAGGGGAGGAAGGGGAGCCTGGGTGAGCCCCCTGGATGGCAGAAGGAAGGGAAAACAAAGGCTACTGAATGAGCCAGATCCAAAGTAGGGCTTGGCCTGAGGCCAGGGGAAAGCTGGCATGAACTATGGAGAGCCAGGAAAAGGGTGGGACACGGAGGCCCCACCAGAAATGGGCCTCCCAGACAAATCCAAACACAAGGCCCACCCAGAAGCGTGGTGGGACCGTGGCCCAGTTTTGCTCTTGGCACCACTGCCCAAACAGCTGTTAGTAGAGAATACCAGATCCTAGCGGAAGTGGATAATCTCAGCATGAAACTCTGTTTGCTTATCTAGCAGATTATTTATAGAGAACCAGAAAGGATGTGAAATCGCTTGTGGAAACTTCAAGAGGAGGGTAGAAAGCTAATAGCCAAAGAAAGGTGGAAGCGGGCAGAAACTATTGTTTACATGTTTGGAAATTAAAGCCAAGGGAAGCTGCTTCCGGGGAATATAATGTTCTTCTCTGAACATTTTCAAGTTAATTTGCATGTTGGATGGGGGGCTCCACTGGAAGAGCAGTGGGCAACATCCAAGGGGTTAACTCCTAGCAAATCAAACTGATCAAGACAGCAATCACCTTAAACTGGGCTGACACACACATTTCATTTGCACAAATGTAGGGTTCTGGCTCTTTTTATTTCTCTGCCAGGTACTATAAGATGTTTTTTGGAATGCATATGATCTCTTTTAATGCAAAATAATTTCTAAATTGGGAAAAAGTGCTAATAGCCTTTAGGAGTTGTCATGAATGAAGACACACTGCCTTTGGTTACGTCTGTCTTCTCTGTGATTGCTGGAGCTTCTCGAAACACTGGGCTTCGGGGAGCCAGCTGATGTGCTGTTTCAGGCACTGACACCTAAGACCACTTGGGGATCTAGTGGATTACGTGACATCTTGATCTCTGAACTCAGGATCTAAACCCCCATTTTAATAAGAGCAGAAACAACTCGAGCTCCAAGGTGAAGAGTCTCAGCTTGGAAGCCCTTCCTTCAACCTCCTTCCTTCACTGTCTTCCTGGCTCAGCCTTGACTGCGGCCATGTGTAAAGGATTCTCAATAATGCCTTACTTTTCTACAAAGACTAGGGGCCCACTTGTGGCTAAGCACGCCTGCACTGTCACGGGGGACACCCAGGCCACCAAGGGGCAGATGAATACCTGCAGGCTGATGGAGTCCGACGCCAAAGCCGAGTTCATGGCATTGAAACTGTCCAGGGCTGACGACTGTGTTTGGATGTGACTCTCCAGGTAGCCCTGCTGAGCCTGGGAGACCTGGACAGATGGAGGAGACGGTTACACACAGCCAGTCCACACACACTCACAACCACCTCCCATCCGGCGGGGACTTGCTCCTGACAGCAGCCACATCCTCGTCAACGGTACTTCAAGTACAGCTTTAAATTAACAAGTCAACTTCGGCATGACCCGAGAGTAGAAAGACAAGGCTGCTCTTCCTCTGGATAATATTCACACGTGCCCCCACAGGGCCTCACTCAGTCCTCACAACACTACGTGGCAGCCACAACGTTCCCTTTTAAAGGGAGGAAGCAGAATCAGAGTTAAGGGGTTTGCACACAAATAGCTAAGTGGCACAGCTACCTCCAGAACCAGAACCCAGCTGGAATACCTGCCTGAGCCATCCCGCTCTTCCTCCTCACCCAGGAAGGAACGTCCTTTGGGCTCACCCAGTTCTCAAGAGCTGTGTTATGCTGTCTTTGTTGGATGTGTGTTTAACATGTTTGTGAGTGTTTCATCAGAGACCAGTCTTAAGGTCAACCTTAAAGAAGGGCTGGATACAGAAAGGCCAGGAGGCGGCAGAACCGGGGGAAGGTTCCGGGAATGCTCAGGGGAGACCTGGGCGGACTGCGGGCACCACGGGGAGCAGCCAGGCACGAGAGAGCAGGAGGTGCACAACTGGGAGAGGGAGGCAGAAGGGAAACGGCAGGCCAGGACCCAGAGCAGGAGGCGTGCTCTTGCTCAGCGTGTTCACGTGGCAGTACGTTAGCACCTTAACCCGCCTACAGTCCATGGTGCGGCCTGGAGGAGGAGAGACTGTGGGCAGAGAGCCGGCACTCCTGTGACAGTCCTAGCATGAGAATGAGGGTGTGCAGGAGACGGCAGTGGAGAGCAAGGGGCAGAGACCTGTTTAGGCATCTACTGCAAATCCAATCCTCTGGCTTTAATTACAGTCATTAGTGTCAGTGGACGGCAGGGTGAATTTCCAAGGGTGGTGAAAATTTCACAAACCTCCTCCTCTTTGTCAGTGAGAATGGGTTAGGTGGGTATGTTTACATAACCTCACCCCTATAATCAAGGCAGTAAGACTTACTTAAGCAGACAATTTCACAACCCGGCCATGAACTAGACTCTAACACATGACTGCTGTGACCGTGCTTCTTCCTTGCAGACGTTAAGGGTCATGGAAAGCATGTCATATATAATGGACTTTTTTTTTCCTTCAAGATTATTAATCAAAAATATTAAAAAAAATTTTTTTCTCCCATAAGCATTTGCTTGATTAAACTAAAGGAAAGTTATTTTTTCTTAAATTTTTGAGTAGGTGATACATTCACAGAGTTCATCATTTTAAAAGTAGAACAGGTACATGCTAAATCTCCCTTTCACCCCTGTCCCATTGCTCTGTTACCACCTCACCCACTCTGCACTTGGCTCCACTCAAGCAGGAACCACTGTTAATTACTTTTGTGACATCCTTCGAGTAACTTTTTGTGCACATGTGAAACAATCTGGACGTATTTATTTCCCCCTCTTGGATTACGTAAATGTTAGAACACTATACATGATTATTTCCCTGTATCTTGCTTTTTTCACCATCTACTCTATATATCTTTGAAATTTTTTAATCTCTCTTTCTGAAGAGCTTACTCACTTTTTTTTTTTCTTTTTTGGTTTTAGAACTCTGTGTATTGTACTGTAGAGATACAATTTATTTTACTTTCCACTTCTTAATAGACATGCAGGTTTCCAATCTTACTATTACAAACAGAGCTTAACAACTAAATTCATACATATGTCATTTCACATATGTGAGGATTTATCTATGGAATAAATTTTTAGGAATAAAATTGCTGAGTCCAAGGAGGTAGGCATTTGCAATTTGGGTAGATACTGCAAATTACATTCCAACGAGCAGCCTGCCTGCTCCCCCCTAGCACCGCTCCTGCGGCGTCCGGTCCCACTCCTGCAGTTCTGCTAGTCCTCTAGGTAAAAAGGACAAAGCAGGACTGTTTGAGTTTCTCTTACTCTGAGAATGAGGCAGAGCATCCTGTCATACATTTAAGGGTCGTTATCGCTCCTTCACTGTAAGTTATCTGTAACAGATACCGTGCCTGTTTGTATGAGCTGTGGCCTTTTTCTTCTTGACTCATGGGTGCTCTTTAAATACTCAGGATATTAGCCGAGTGTCTATGATATGAAGGCAAATAACTTTTCCCAGTTTGCCCCTTGCCTTTGACTTCAGTGTCTCTGCCAGCACTGGTTTTCATTTCAATGTAGCCAAAGTTGTATCAGCCTTTCCTTTCGTGGTTTTGGGATTGCATGTCATAGTCAGAAAACACCTTCCCCTCTTGAAGAGTATTAAAGGATTCACATGTATTTTCTTCTGACACTTTTAAGTTCCATTTTAGCATCTAGAGTCTTTGATCTATTTAGAATTTATCCGGATATAAGTCTGTCCCAAGAGAACACAGTGACTGGTCCCTTTGCCTCCCTTTATTTCAGATGCCACATTTATCATCTGTTGGGGTGTATTTCTGAGCTTTTATTCAATGATGTCTGTTTATGTGCTGACACTATGCTATCTTATTCTCTGAGGCTTTCTCAATTTCTCATAACATTAATAGGGCTATTCTCTTTCACTGCCCTTTTTTCCCCAGAATTTCCTCAACTCTTCATGTTTGTTTTCTATATACCAAGGAATCACCTAATCTAGTTGTAAATAAAATAAAATAAAATAAAATAAAATAAAATAAAATAAAATAAAATAAAATAAAATAAAATAAAATAAAATAAAATAAAATAAAATAAAATAAAATAAAATAAAATAAAATAAAAATATGTTGGTATTTTTATTGAATTTTATTAAATTTGTGTATTAACTTGAATGATACTAACATATTATAATGCTGAATCTTCCTTTCTAGGTACATGGTGTGTCTTTCTACTTGTTAAAGTTTACGTCTAGGTATTTGGTATTTTTTATGTAGCTGTTATTTCCTCTGGGTTTTTTGGGGGGTTTTTTTGTTGTTGTTGTTGTTGGGTTTTTTTGGTATACTGAAACCTATTTGTTTGTGTCTGTTAATCATTTATCTTGCTACCTTACACAATTCTTTTGGATTTATAGTAGTTTTTTCATTGGTTCACTCGAGCCTTCTGGGTATATAATCATACAGTTTATAAGCAGTGATAGCTTTGCGTCTGCCTGTCCAGTTTATAAACGTCTGGATTTCCTTCTCCTGTTTAACTCCATCGGCTAGTCTCTCCAGGACAGTGCTAAGGAATAACATGACAGCTGGCTTCCTTGTCTTGTTCCCGCCTTTGGAGGGAATGCTTCCAATGTAAAGGCTGTTCTTGACCCCAGAGTTTTCCTTCAGATACTAAACTCCATTCTGTGACAAAATTCCCTCAGTTCTTTTAAAATATGAGTCGATCCATAAAAAACCAATGTACACTCAAATACCTTCAGGGACTAGCACCTGAGGGGGCGTTCTGCTCTAGCATCCTGCTGAATTTCCAAGTCACTGAGATGTTGACTTACTGACAGTTCCTGGGTGAGCTGTCGAATCTTCTGTCTCATTTCATCATAGTCCCCATACATTCTCTTCCTCACTTTTTCCAAAGTGGCTCTCACCTGCAGCCCACAAAGATGCTAGTTAGACAGCCAGCTACAACATTTTCATGTGAGATTTCCAAAACGTTTAAGAAACCCTCATGAGAGAAGGACCTCACACAAAAGCAGTCTCAGAAGAAGACAATCTGGGACAGTTAAGGAGAGCATCACTCCTGATAGCCAGTTGGAAGCCAAGGGAATTATCCAAATAACAAGGATAATAATACATACACATATATTATGATTACATAAAATTATAATTATTAATAAATATTGATTATACAAATAAGAAGCTCTAAAGAAAAACCGGTTTGTTGACATTTACCTGCCACCCTCAAAACCATATTCAGGCTAGATTTTCCCGTTTCCCTACCATACAGTTTTATAGGTAGAAAATTTTTAACAAGTTGACCTTGTAAAAATATGGCTAGGAGAACCGGAAAACCAAAAGCCAACTCTAGTTTCCCCTATCTTGGTTCTGACTGCCAGAGAGTAATTAAATGTCTGGGATGTGAGACAGGAAAGTATGAGCCCATACATGTGAGAGTCAGTTCCCCAATAATCACCAATACACAAGGCACTCAGTATAAGAAAAGTCGAGGTGACCCCCCAAACACTTAAGTTTAAGTTTCTCTATAGTCCCACTTCCAGAGGAGTAATGGGGCCTTGTACATTTTTTTTTAAAGACAAAAACCCTAACGTGTAGTCTCTGTCTCCTCCCTTCTTCTGGTGCCCCCTAGGATGGACAAAGAAATCAGGGATCCTAAACAGAACAAGGAGTCTCAAGGGAGCCTCTGGAACGTCTATCACTGGAGAAGCTCAAAGGCAGACTTGGTTAGAGTGACGGGTATGCCAGGGACAGCACATGGGGACTTAGTTTTGAAGCTGTGTTTTAAACTAGACTGCATGTTTATGGGGTGACTGAATATTGGTGGAGATTTCGGGGCAGGAGAGAGAGGGCAAGTCAAGACACCAAGCTTTCCCCAGATGAATTCTAATGATAGGGTCTACTTTCTTGCTATTAACTACAAACATTTCGGGGAAATGAGGCCAAAAGCACAACCTTTCACTCTGGGCAGGCAGGATGGCTTTCGTCCACGGCCCTGACTGGCTCTCGGGCTGCTCACCGGCGGAGAGTGGGTGGAGTTGCATGTCACTCTCATTGGCAAAAACTGCAGGAAGCCAGCTAAGCCAGAGTCACCCACTCTCAAGGGAGGGCAAACAAACCCATTAACACAGTCAGGAGTGAGTAGCCAGGGTGGATCTGAAGCCAGCTCTAGAAGGTGGGACCTGGAAATTAATTTAAGTTGCAGATCACGCTGGAGGTTGGCAATTCAGGTCAGAAACAGCCCTGTGACCTGGGCACCTGATGGCCTGGGCCTGCAATCTTGTCTTGGGCAATCTGCAACTCTCCCTCTGCTTAGAAGGTCTACCTCTGAAGTTGAGCCATGTTATCTGGAGCACATCACTGAGGGAGGTCTAAGCATTTCCATGAGAAAAATACAGGAGACTAGGAAGATGTAAGCTGCTCCTCTACAGGAAAATTAGGAATGGAGTTCTCTGAATGGTTCAAAATGATCTCTGGGGGTTGGATGTCTGGGGATCTTAAGTTAGTAATTGTCATACATGTTCTGCATGTCTGTGTATGAGTGTAGCTTCTCTGGCTTTTCTTCATTTTCTCTGTTAAGCATTTATTATCTTTGGAAATCAAAACAAGATTATTTTTTATTCCTTAGAATTACACAAGTATCCAAATCTTTTGAGATACATTAAAGAAGGTGCCCAAAGCATTTATTATTCTTGGTATTTGATTAAGAGATGTTCTTTTCGATAACTCAAACAAAAGCTGACAACATGTCTTTGTGCTTTATCTGCAAACCCACCAAATTAAATAGGGCACATGGAGCTAGAAGTTTGGACTGCAGGGGTCCTTTCCCAGCCCCCATGATCTATCCACACAGTTGTCCAAATTTGTACATTAGGAGAGTCCAATGTTATAAGCAAAACCACTTAGGAGCCTCTTATCACGCATGGACGGAAGAAGCCGTTTGGCCTCCAGTGCATCCTTACTTAATCGCATCTGGAAGCTCACGCTAAGCCTCCCTGCAGAATTCCATCTGTGCTTTCAACATCACCATGAAGATCTGTAGGAGCATTTCCATCCAAAACGACACCACTAGGAATTGTTTCAAAAAGCCTTGTCACATCCGTATCAATGCTTCCAACTCCACCCTCTAATGTGCTATGAAAAGATTATATAAACCAGAAAAAAAAATCCTTAACTCACGTCTTTGATGTAGTTCATCTCTTCTTTCAGCTGATTGGTGGTCCACCCATACACCACCATCTCCTTCTGCTGATTCTGATCTGATCTTCGCACCACACCATAGACAACACCCTGAGGGAGTTTCCTGGTGGGTTCTCCACTGCGCGGGTCATGATGCTAAAAGAGAGTAGGAAGAGAGACAGGGATAACGACTGACGTCTTCGGCCACGTGGAGACAGCTGTCGTATCGGGGCCACCGAATGTGGTTATGCAGGTGGTCCCCAGCACTGGGGTGCCTGGCAACGGGGAGAGCAGCCAGCAGAAATCCAGCCTGGTCTCACTCACCAAGTCACATCTGTCACGGGCTCAGCCTGCCTTTACCCTGGAGGAACAGCACCTTTCCCTAATTTCTACCAAAGCCCTGTCCCCTTACCTAGTGGTGCAGCTGCAGGGCCCCGTCTTTTCAGAGAAGGCGCCTTCTCACAGAGGTGCCAGTTGGACGTGCACCATCCCTGATAACAAAAGTGAGTGTCTGAACTCTCACATTCTTGGTAATGCTGTTTTTCTCTTTATACCGGCTCCTCTGAAATGACTTCATCCTTATCACTAACTATGTGGCCTGAAATGCATGAGTCTGATACATACAATGGAAGAATTCTGGCAGCCAAATTGTCCTCCAAGGTTAGGGCTGACCCTGGAGCCAGTTCTGAGGAAGGAGGTGGGGTCACCTGTTGTGACCATTCATGAAGTATTTCTGAAAAGCCAGGCAGAGGCAGCATGACTTCACTCCAAATAAATCTTCCACTCCTTAACTCCCTCTATTAAAACTCCAATTGGTGTTGAAATGCAAATACCTTTGGGAAGAGGGAACGTGTCCCAGTCCTAACACACCTTCACAGAACGAAGCCTCAAGAAACAGGAGGAAGGGAAGTTAAGATGTGTTCAGCACCTACTATAAGCTAGAAATGTTCCCTACATGTTTCGTCGTCACCACCATGCTGTGAGGCAGTGACAGTCCCCTGTACTTTATACCTGAGAAAACTGAGGTTCAGAGAGATTGAGTCTCTTGCTTATGGTCACACCTAGATTTAAGCCCAATTCTGTCTGACACTAAGGATATCTCCCCACACTGCCAGCTTTGTTAGATGCATAGGGATAGAGCAGGCCTTCACGACACAGAAGACAAGGGACGGGAGAAACTCCAGATGAGGAACTAGACTTTACAGACAAATCAGCCTACATCCAATCTTCCTTGGGCTGACCGAGCCTGGGACAGAAGGCTGAGTGCATTCCATGTCAGCAACTCTGCTCCTCTACTCACTTTTAAACCACCTTGGCATAAATTCTTTCTATGCACTTGCAAAGTATCGTTGACATAGGAGACTATAATTTGCATTTTAAAATCATTCATTTGTGGCAGAATAATAAGTACTCTGTGAGCCCATTCAGCCAAAGTTTGTAAAAGTAAAGCAAAGTTAATACAACAAATTTTCCATCGTAATGACCTCTAAGGAGGAGACAATGAGGAGGAGCAGGGATGCTGGAGACCAGATGACATTCGATTTTTTTCTTTATACCCTTATGTATTGTTTGTTTACAATGTGAGCTTTTTAAAGAAATAACAAAACAATGTTTTCCACTCTTCTGCACAAACTTGGAAAGAGAGCAAGTATGAGGGTGGGATGCTCTGCATTTTCTTCTGCAAAATGCTTCCACTCAAGTCCCTCATCCTTAGGTCCCACAGGCACTGAGGCAACCCTTGAAGTTGGGAGCTAAGTTTCGGTGAATGGGGGTTAATGGCTGTCAGTGGAGTGAGAAGCTGGAATTAGATATCCCTGATTACTACCCAGTTCATTAGGAAGAGGAAAAGCGCTAATGAAACTCCCCACATACCAGAAAACAAAGGCACACTCTTTCACGAACTCCACCCAGTTCCTGAAAAACAGGCTGATGCTGACCTAAGGCTTTGGGGAAATGCTTTTCTGCAAAGCAGAGGCTTTCACAGGTGGACTGGCTTACAGGAAAATGCTCAGGTGGCCGGATACAGAGGACTGTGCCTCCCCACGCATGCGGGAGGTGAGGACCACCACTGATGGAGGCCAACACAAACACGTCAAGGACAATGAGGTCTGCAGAACATCGCCCGAGAGGTCACAGATCTGAAAGCTACACACGTGGAAAGCTATCGAAGATCCATGAAGTAAAAAATAATAAATTTCATATTCCCATCTTTGGTTTAAAAAATGTGCGTCTGAGTATATGAAGCACCTAGAAAGATGGCCCCCAGCCCCCTGACGGTAGTTTCCTCAGTAAGACAGGATTGCACTTTTCCCTTCCTGCTCTCTTGCACTCTATTTTTGAACTCATTTGAAACAGGCATGATCTTTGGATCATTTCTATTTTAATTTTCAAAAAATTAGAACTAAAGAATGATTACCACATCGGGGTCTCAATGAAAGACCCACAGGGAAGGGACACAGGACTCTTGCTGGGCGCAGGGCCACCAGCAGAGGCCACTCCACGAGGAGAGGGTTCCTGACGCAGCGTGAGGCGCGGCTGGGCTGGGCTGGGCTGGGCAAGGGGAGGGATGTTTATGAAGAAGAGAAGGGGAAATACCTGTTGTCTAGCCACTGTATAACATTTTCTTTAATCCTCACGATAACCCTACTGTGTAAACATTACTCTTCCTTCCAAGGTGGGAGCATTCAAGTGCCTGTGTGTCTTTCCAAACCAAGGCTCGTTTCTGAACCACAAAGCCTTCAAGACGGCCAAGAGGAGAGGAGCTGGAGCCCACGTCCTCCTGTGGCCCTCAGACCTCAGGGTTCTGGAAGCATTCAGCCTGGGTCCGGGGCCATTGGGAAGAGGCAGCCCAGGATGGAAGGCTCTTGTCCAGCCTCCTGTGATCCATCTCCCCAGGGCCCCCACACCCTTCCAGCCTCACTGCCTCCTTGTTGTTCCTGTATCAGCCAACCTGCTTCTTGCCTCAGGCATTTACACAGGCTATTACCTCTGCCTGCAGAGCGCACTGCTGGGCTGAAATGTCCTTCCCTCAAGGTCACCTTCACTGACCCTTTGGACAGTCAGGTCTCCACAACACTCACCACAGACACGATGGAGTGACTGTTAGCATCGCTGTATATATAAAGCCTACTCCCTATTAACTGGAAGTTCTAAGAAGTCTGGGGCCTTCTTTGCCTTCTTTTCCACCATATTCCCCGGCATCCAATAGTGATTGGCACTTACTGAGTTTCTCTAACTATGTGCTGCCTGAATCAGGAGCTTAAGAAGTTGGAAGAGGTTCTAGGCAATTACCTGGAATATGGAAATACAGCCCAGCTGAAGAGTCCTTGCAGATGGAAGGACAGAGAAATGATATTTGCCCCAATCATAAAATCTATATCCATAAAAGTCACAAAGGAGTGGAGACTGCTATCATTTTAATAAAATGTCAGTATGTTTTTGGTCAAAAACTGGAGAAGCCAGAAAAAAATGAGAAGAGCTAACATGTTCAGTGATGTGTTTGTAGCTAAATTTTTCTCCTCTCATATCCTTTAAGATAATCTCCCCACAAGATAAATATTAAGTTTTAGGCATGATAATAGCATTGTGATTATATTACGAGATAAACGGTAACTTTTAGAGAAACATGCTTAAACTATTTATGACATCTGGGATAAAAGCTGGAGGAAGTGGATGGGGGTGTAGACAGGGCAGGACTGACCAGGGGTTGAGGGTTGTCGGCTGGGGGAAGGGTCCAGTATTCATTACATGATTCAGTCCCCTTTCGTTTATGTTTGAAAGTCTCCATAATTAAATTTTTTTAACTTCTTTGTAATGCTGCTTGGTATTAAAAATGTCAAATCTTAAAAAATGTATACTAGGCCTATTAAAAGCCTCCTGGGCAGGCCACAATATGCCTTGAAAACAAAAGCCTTAATAAATGCATGGAATGAAAAAGTTATTGTCAAAGAAGGGAAAAGTTAACCACCACCTCAAGCCAAATCCCTCTGAGCAATGCGGCAGAATTAACAACAGGCATCATCAGTAAACTATACAGAGAATGTCTCAATGAAACTGTTCCCTGGGATGTACGCATAGCTTAAAACTTATTTACAGGCTCATGCTACGGCCGTTTAACATGAAGATGTACTTGGCGGCAAGCGCCTTAGAAAAGAAACTCAGCCTAAACTCCTGCTGGAAGGGTTTTACTGACGTGTGAATCCAGCGACAGATGAACACAGGTTCCAAACCCTAAGTCAGAGTACAGGGTCTTATGAGGACGTAAGCTCTACAGAGGCTGTAGTCCCTGCTTTATTCCCGATACTCAGCATAAACAGATGCTCCATAAATACGTTTTGAAGGGAAGAAGAGAGAGGGACTGTTTGGAATTGTGTCTGTGCCAAAGTATTTGGAGTGTGTGGTCATCCCAGACACTGATCTGTGCAAAGGAAGAAAAGCCCATGGTCAAGATGGGTTCTCAGAGAATAAACAATACCAGAAACACAGTTGGACATACATCCAAACTGACGCTGGCAGACTGCCACAGCCAGCCCCGGACCCCAGAGGCCAGGACAGGCATCTGGTCACATGTCCGGCTGGCAACATGACTTAGGTGGACCCTGACATGTATTGAGTGACTTGAAAACTAGAAGCTAAGTTATTTCCAACCCTTTTGGTTTGGGACCTCTTCTTCCAGCCAGAGGGTGGCAGCTGACCAGGGACGCTGAGCGCTGGGCCTCTGATCCTACCCGCCTTGCAGGCAGAGGGGGTCCCTTTCAGGAATGCGCTCTGACCTGTCTGACCTGTGCGTCCGTCTTAGCAAATTACTGTTCCTGGTCATTACTCACGCTTAATGCTGTTCTACCGGACTGTGAGAAAAGTGGACACTGCAGCTGAGCCAGAGAGGCTCTTCCACAGCCCGGGAGAGAAATGGGGAGGGGACGGCAGCCCTGTCTGCTCAGAGGAATGGAGACCTTTGGCTCATTAAAATGTCTGTTACTTCTGACTATCTCACAGACCGAACAGAGACCACTTCCTAAATAATCCCATGCTTAGAAAAAGACTGATCACTCTGAATGCTTCAAGTTGAGAAGGGAAAGAAAAACCTCCAGCCTAGCAGAAACCTCAAAGAGAACGTGGTTCTAATGACAGTATCCGGACAGCAGGTAACTTCTTAAAGATATTACAGCCTCTAAGCAGGTAATAGCTACTCAGGCCTAAAAACCCCAGGGAAAAAGAGACCAGCTTGGGGCGGGTAATCAGGAACTTCTTTTCTGGAACCCAGCGGTATAGTGCACACGTTAGGTAAGTTCCTCCGACTGATGAAACAGACCTTCCCAATGGGAGAAAGCATGCAGGCGACGTCACCACGATGCCAGGGCTGGGGCACAGACCCGAATTAGAACTGCAGGTCCACAGCTACTCACTGTGTGGCCCTGGGCAAGGGCTTACTCCACGGTGCCTCAGGGTCCTGAACAGCAAAATGGGGATAACACCACCAATTTCAGTTATTTTAAGGAACACATCTAGCATGCTGCTGGGCATACCAGCAGATACTGCCTGAGTCTACTGTTAGTGGCGGTGTCTCCTCATTTCTGAGTATCTGATCTTCCACGAAATTCTCCATGTCTGTCTGGATGCTTCTGCTTGTCTCTCCACCTCTCTCCTCGTGGGGGTCTTTGCTGTTCCCATCACAGTCATCACACTTACTCTGACGGTGAAAGGCTCGCCCCTGAACTAGCCTTGCTGTGTCTTCATAAAGAGAGAATCAAAATCTCAGGAGGTTAGAAATTGGAAGCGTTGCACAGTCAGCGGCCTTGTGGACAGCCTCCCAGCCCCACCTCGGTGCCTGATGACAGGGTAGGGTGGGGTGGGGGTGAGGGACGCTGCTGGGTCAGCCAGCACAGCCCTGCCCTCCCTGCAAACCACAGCCGCTGCACTTTGTTCTATGGATGGCACTGTCCTACACAGCCGTTTGACTAGACTTCCACAGCTAAAGAAACTGAAAAAATGCCAGCTCCAGGCTGACACAGTTGCATCTGCTAGAAGAGGAAACTGAGGCCCCTAGAGATGACCTGACGGGCCCGACCACTACAGCGCTTGGTCAGGCAGCTGGGACTAGAACCCAGGCTTCTTCCGCCCTCCAGGGGCTGCTACTCCCGAGGTGACACACGGAGTCCCACGTGCCACAGCGGGCAGCCCCAGCCCCACCGGAACCCTGACAGCACACTCCGCACCTGGCAACAGCCTGTCATGTTGTATAAACAGTCATGCCAAGAACAAGAACTCACCCTCAGCAGGCTTGTTCATCCGGGGCTTTTAAGGGAAAGAGGGCTGTAAAACTGAATGGCCCTTTTAAACATTTTCCCAGGCTATCAAAGTTCCCAACTTTTCATATCTACACATATATCCACTCTCCTTCACTCAGTGCTCTCCAAGATCTAGAAACCACTTCTTTAAAACCACAAGTCACTTTTAAAGGACATCCATTGACAGTGAGACGTTAACAGCTATTTAAAACATTATCTACTTCAAGCTGTTATGTCAGTTTGGAAAAACTTCACCATTGCACAGACTCAATCAGCTCAGGTCATACTCTCTAAAATTCAGCTATGCAGTGAGACTCTGATTCAACATGATAAGGGTTTAATAGCTGGTGTTGGTTCTTATTTCTGTGTGTGCATAAGAATACGCTGCATATAGATTTGGATAGGAATACAGATACATACACTCACAAGGTTCTCTGAAAATAAGGGTTCAATTTCAAAACCATCTACTACCAATTTTAATTTTTACTGTTCAACAACTTAATAAACATTATATTGCACATTCATCAATTTCTCAACATGAAGTTTGTGTCCACAAATTAATCAGCATTTCCTCTCCCATAATGATTTTTAATATACAAACAGAAGTCCATAGAGCTAATTCATCTGAGTCATTAACACAACTTAAGATGATAATATTCCAAATAGGGGGAAGGTATAGCTCAGTGGTAGATTATGCTCAGCCTGCATGAGGTCCTGGGTTCAATCCCCAGTACCTCCATTAAAATAAATAAGTAAATAAATAAACCTAATTACCTATCCCAAAAAACAAACAACCTAAATAAATAAATAAAATTTTTTTTAAATTCCACAAAGAAACTTCTCATGGGTTGAATTATGTCCTGCAAATAGGTAACACATTGGAGTCCTAATCCCCAGTACCTCAGAATTTGGCCCTATTTAGAGACAGGGTTAAGTTCAGATGCAGTCACTAGAGTAAGCCCTAATCCCAGATGACTAGTGCCCTTATAAAAAGAGGAAAATCTGGCTCTGGAGACATGCACACACAGGGAGAGCACCACGTGAAGACCAGAGTGCAGCCGAGGACTGCCAAGGGCCGCCATCAGCTGAGCGAGGCAAAGGTTCTCGCCTGGAGCCCTCAGAGAGAACATGGGCCCGCTCATCCCCTGGTCTTGGGCTTGAAGCCTCCAAAACCATGAGACAACACATTTGTGTTGTTTAAACCACCCAGTTTGTGGCACTTTTTTTGTGGCAGCCACAGGAAACCAACACAAAACTGAATCATCATTATCAACAGTTCACTAAACACCTACTATGTGCAAGGCAGAGGGCTAGGCTCTGAGAGACGACATTGAAAGACTCCACATTCTCATGTGTGTGTGTATCTGTTCGTGCTGTGCACCAGCATTGCAGGAATATGTACGTATACACATGTGGAGTTCTTAGCAGCAGATGACGTGCCAAGGGAGAGAAAGAGGGCAGCCTGGATGTCCTGTGGCTCACAAGAGGGGACGCTCACCCCAGCACCGGCGGTCCAGGAAGGTCTTGGGGGGAAGCAGGCCTTTAGTAGGGCCTTGAAGGATGCGAAGACTTGGATCAACTGAGAGACGGCTGGGGAGAGACTCCGGGCACAGGCTAGAGCCCTAACAAGGGGTCTGAGGAGGAAGTAGATGCCATGGGGTCAAAGGATAATTAGTAAATCTGTCCGGTGAGAGCAGACCGACCCAAAAAAAAAAAAAAAAGAGATACTACTGAGTCGGTTTCAGACAGGCTGGGTCATCACCCAAGAGGAACGAACGAGTCGACAGGGTCTGAGTCCTGAAGCACAACCAGTGGTGCCACATGGAACCAGCTCAAACTACCGGTATTCTGGCATTTATTTTCTTACAACCAAAGACAGTTATTTTATTTAATAGGGAAGAAACCGCCTCATCATCTTCTACCCTTTGCTGTCATTTGCCATTGCATCTGAGAGAGGGCCAAGGCCCAGGGCTGAATTCCGCAGGGAGGTTGTCTGAGGAAGAAGGTTCTAGTAAAGGCAAATGATCTTAGAGTAGGTGGGGCTAGAGAAGGAGGACGGGGAGGGGGCGGAGGGCCTGTGCTGGAGAAGGGGGTGAGAGACTTGGGAAAAGGACAGGGAGTCTGCGCAAGCACCTGCCTCCCACCCTGCCCCCTCAAGCCCTCCTCCTGCTCTCCTTCACATGTCCCCGCCTCATTTCCAAGACGGCTCCATCAGGGTCCCCGGGAAGCACACAGCCCCAAGGTTAATACCCGTGAGGAACAAATACGGGAAGACACACTCTCACTGGTAATCAGGAAATGTAAGGTCCTTGTCCTGATAGGGTCAGAACATCTTCTAAATGAGGGCACCTATGTCCCACTCCAGCCTAGAACTTTCTGGTTCTATCTGTTCACATAAATGATCCACATTTCATACTTTTAGATACTAAAATAATACTGACACAGCCATAAAATATCTGTACTCTGTACATGAAAGTAACACCACGTGGAGAACACTGCACACTAGCACGGTCACAGCAGGACGGGGCTGGGGGGGGGGCACAGCTGACGTGTGGGGTGGGCAGCCTCCCCAGACAGGCCAAGCTGTACATGGAGGAGTCCCCCGAGGTCTGGTCTGTGCAGAGAGAGGAGGCAAGGCCGGGGTGTACTGAAAGAGGGCTGCTCAGAGAGGGACATCATGACATCAGAAAAGATGCAGCAGGCACAGCCCGGAGGGAGGAGGAGACGCAGGACAGGCAGTTTCTCCAGGAAGAAGCATGACGCCAGGAAGGCCCAGGGGACACAAGCAGGCCAGGCCACCAGCCAGGACATGGTGACGAAGTCACCCAGAACAGCCTCACAGTCACCACCAGGGCCTTCAGGTGCTGCCACCACCCAAGGACTTTGGCTCTGGGGAACAGCCAACCCCACCCTCCTCCTCTCTACCCCAGTTCTTCTGCAGTGAGTCATCCGACACGTCAGAGATGGACACTCAGACTGCACACCTGGTCCACCCAGTACAAGCGTCATGGCAGATAGCTTTCCCAGGCATCTCTGCCCTGCGCTCAGGTTCGCAGCAGGAGGGCGCCTGGGGTGCAGGGACGCTGGGAGGACTTTGGCCCCCACGAGCACCTGGGTTACATATGAGGGTTCAGGATGACATTTTGATCCAAAAAAACCAAAAAACAAAATTGGTCTAATTGGTTTTTAAACTTCAAAAAGCACTGCTCAACACCAGTAAGCAAATCGGTACACAGCACGGTTACCAACGTGCATGTGACACAGAACACGATGCCTCTTTCTTTGGGAATATCTGATTCTTCTTGAGCAGTGACATGCCCTCCGGTGCCTCACAGCAGTCACCGCCCCAGTGGCAGCACCCAGAAACCCCCCACGAACATCTCCCCAGGCGTGCAGCTCAGGCCCAACTCCAGCAGACCAAATTCCCCATTGCCCCTACCATGCATTCGGGAACAGCCACCAAGGAAGGCCCTTGTCCTGTCACTCACCCTAGCCGGGCCCCATCTCCAGCAAGGGCTCCTTCTGACTCCCCATGTGCTAAGCTGCCCACAGGCCCCTGGACTCAGCCCAGGCCCACTCCTCTGAAAGGGATGGAGAGGGAGGGGATTAGTGGGGGCAGAAGGGAATACCTCCCCTCCTCAGCAAAACAGTCATCAGAGGGGCCCAGCGGCCGAAGCCTGACCACTCCTGCTCTCTTTGTGGTTATGAGCTTTTACTCCCAAGCTTTTTCTCTGTAGAATATTTGAAGCTGAAAGAAGGAACTACATAACCAAAGTACCACTATCACAAAAATACCATCTATTCAACAATAATATATGGGTTCATACTCAAAATTGTACAATTATCCCAATATGCCTTTTACAAACTTTCTATGGATCCAGGAATTAATGAAGGTTGATTCATTATATTTGATATTTAATCTCGTTAGCCTCTTACCTTCAACAGAGTCTCCTTTTTTTTCTTTTTTAAATAACATTGAATCTATTAAGGGATTCTGGCTAATTGTTTTGGATTTTTCTGTTTCCTTATTACTAGATTCAAGTTAAACAAGTTTGGCATGAATATTACAGGTAAAACTGTTTACTTCTTACCTGCATCACATGAGAAGTCACATAGTACCAGGCAGCCCCACTACTGGTGATGGTGAACTGGATCACGCGGTTGGACTGCTGGCTGCCCTACTGTGGCACTGGACCCTGAGAGTCAGTAAGTGATTAATACTCTCAGACCCCGTGAACGTACTCCTCCGCAGTGATCTTTCACCAAGTAGTTTCTGCAACCACTGACGCACTGCCTTGGGGGTTATAAACCAGAGATTCTCTAAATTTACCAGCTGATGTAATATAAAGAAGAGCTCTCCCCTTGATAATCTCTCTTTCTCTGATTATTACTATCAACTCATGAGGTTTTTTTCAATTATTCAATGTGTTATTATTGTTATTAATTCTTTTGATGCTGAAACCATTCCATTTTTACTGGTGAGAGCCCTTTCAAACCAGCTTTTGGGTCCTTGGTTATAGCCCCATCCTCCGTGTTCCCGGAGCCCTTCTCACACTTCTGGATCCTAACACTGAGACTATGATTGTCATCTTTGTTTATTTATACATCTGTCTCACCTGAAACACTGTGAGTTCCTCTAACGCAAGGCCAAGGTCAGACGTATCTGCACGGCCCAGCACAGCAGCTGACACAAAGAGGCCCGCCGCTGGGCGCCCTCGCCACGACGGGCTGCTCCCTTCCAGGCAGCCTGGCCGCCCAAGAGCTGGGCCTCAGCGCCGGCAGCTGACAACGGGCCCTTGGACTCGACTGGACGGGGCTCTTCCAGGAGAAACACGCTCCCTGTCCCTGTCACAGCACCTGGACTAGGGCCAGCGCCCCGATCGCTTCTAGGCAACACAGCCAGTGTCCACCAAGAAGAGCAGATCAGAGGCCGGGCTTGTGGGGAGAGGTGGACGGGGCAAATCGAGAGGGCCTGCCACCTCACAGCTGCCGACACTCAGGCTCTGTGCCCGGCCTGGGCACAGGATGGACGGAGAGGGGGTGAAACACGAGGGCACAAAGAGGAGAACGGGCCAGGGCTTCGCCCTGCAGGGGCTTACTTGCTCTTTCCTTTCAGCCTTCTTTTCGCTGGGCTCCGACGCCGGACCCTCGGGAGGCACGGTCAGCCGCAGTCTGCAGACATTTGCCTATATGGGAGACGGGGGAGGCCGGTTAGGAAGCCGCATGTGGGGTGGAAGGAACCGGGGCACCCGGGGCTTCTCAGAGCCCCTTTCCCCTACTTGGCAGCGGGAGTGATGGTGCCAATCACACAGGGGACTCTGGGGCAAGGCCAGCCCTTGCCGGGCTCATCATATGCACTCGACACCCTCTGCTCAGGTTTTATGTTTTCCGTGTTTAGGAAACTACTAAAGACTTTCAGAGTTCAGACATTTTTTTTAAATGGCTCATGTTCTGTTACAGTACAGAATGGTCTTATTTCACAACCACAGGCCAAAATACAGCTGGAGGGATAGAGGCCAAATTACAGCCAGTGGCGATGGGGTGTGAGGGTGCTTTGTACTGGACTGTGTACTGGATTTTTCTATAATAGACAGGTACATGTTTAATCACAAAATTTTTTTAAGCCTCCATACCCGTGTTCACAGCAGCATTATTTATAATAGCCAAAAGGTGGAAACATCCCAAACGTCCATCAATAGATGAATGGATAAATAAAATGTGGTAAATACACAGAATAAAATGAGTACTATACAGCCTTACAAAGGAAGACAATTCTGACACATGCTACAACATGGATGAACCTTGAGGACATAAGGCTAAGTGAAATAAGGCGGTCCCAAAAAGACAAACACTGTACGCTTCCAATTATATGAGGTCTCTAGTGTAGGCAAATTCACAGACCAGACAGAATGGTGGTTGGTGGTTGCCAGGGGCTGAGGAGATGGGGGAAAGGTACAGTTTCAGTGTGAAAAGATGAAAACATTCTGGAGATGGATGGTAGTGACGGCTGTGTAACAATGACATTGGACTCAACGCCACATGATGTTTACTTCACCCTATTATAGCCGGGTCCTGATGTGACATTTCCCAGAGAAAAGTGATCCTGCCATTAAATTAAAACAAAAACAAAAACAAAAAACAGAGGGCCAAAGCAGCACTCAGAGCACCCAGCCCACAGCGACATGGGTTTGACTCATTAGAGTGTTGCTTGTCCCTGTTATGGGTTGAATTATGTCCCCCTAAAATTTATATGTTGAAGTCCTGACCCCTAGTACTGCAAAATGTAACTCTACTTGGAAACAGAGTCTTTACAGAGGTTACATAAGTTAAAATTAGGTTGTTATGGCGAGTCTTAATCCAAAGCGGCTGGTGTCCTTATAAAAATGGGGAATGTGGAGACAGACGTGCATACAGGCAGAACACCAGGTAAGCATGCAGAGGAGAGGGGCCTGAAACAGCTCCTTCCCTCACAGCCCTCAGAAGGAACCAACCCTGCTGACACCTTGATTTCGGACTTCCAGCCTCCAGAACCACGAGACAATACACTTCTGCTGTTTAAGTCACCCAGTTAGCGATACCTTTTTACAACAGTCCTAGCAAACTAAGACACCCCTCCACCTGGTTTGCAGGCTCATGGATCTGCACTGGTCCACAGGGCAGCCTCTGAGCAAAACTACCCTTCATCCCAGATGCCCAGGGTTGGATATGATTGTTAAAGATCTTAGAAGTCCAACCTGCCAGCTTACAAAGGCCCCCCTCACCCAACAAGGTACTGGCAGGTGGATACCCAGCCTGAGGGTAACATTTTCCACATACAAGTGAGAGCCCACTTGGGGCATGTTAGTGCTTCCACACACACCACTGCCTCCCTCTGAGGCACCCCATTTTGCTACCTGACACCTCTAACTTCCTGACAATGAACTTACAAGTTCTTCCTCAGAACACCTACCTGATGGACTAAGGGCGCTCTCAGGGGCTGCAGGAGAATTCCCTTTACTCTTGGTGGGCCTCCTGTCCCCTGAACCTCCTCCCTTCTGTACTAAACAACCTTAGTTCTTTCAGCCATGATTCGGTTTCAAGATCCTTCTCTCTCCTCGCTCTCCTCTGGGCAAGCTTCGACCCCAGTGACCCCAGGGTCAGATGTGGCCTGACCCCCAGGGATGTCACTCCCTTTTATGTAGACAACTTTGCACCAAACCTTCAAAGCTCATCACCAGTTATGCTGGCCAAAGAGAAACCAAACCATTCCAGCAGATAGCTCTCAGCTGACAAGCAACAACACTGATGGGAATCCAAGTGCCTGCAGAGAAAGGCAGCCCTCTGACTTCAGGCCACTTGGACTGGATGAAACCAGCTGGCATTTGCACAAACATCAAAGTGTAACTCACACCAGGCAGGCAATCCAAGTCTGTGATGCTCAATAATCTTCTCTGATAGGCTGGATCTGAGCCACAGCATAATTTTGCAGAGAAAAGGAAATGATTTTCTCCTGCACCACACTCCCCCCAACACACACACGTGTGCACACAGATGTGCACACCTGCACAGGTGCACAGACACACACATACACCGGTTCCAACACCTACTAGGCTGTGTTGACTATGGGCAAGCTATTTGATCTCTCTGAGTCTCAAGGGTAAAAAAGCAGGGCAAGGAAGATGTCTGGCACATAGTAAGCCTCTGTCAATGTTAGATATTTGTATTATTATCTAGATGTTATCATCATCCTACAAGCTCGAAAATGATACAGGCTTACTTGGCTTCCCGGCTCTGCTTTCCATGATAATAACAATTTGGTCAACGGGTCTAGTGGGAATTAGTACTGCAAGTGATACCTTTTTTAGGGTGACTGCCCTAGAGGGGTAATCCCTCATGGCAATAATTTTCAGAATAAACTAAAGCCTGAAGAAAAGACAAGGCTCAGAAGGGACTCCATGGGTCCAATCACCCCAAAATGAGAAGTCCCCTCCCGACTGAGACAATTCTCTATCTGTCCATGCAGAACTCTGATATTTTTCAACACATTTCCTGCAGCTCTCCCCGAGCTGTGTGGATTCCACGGTATACAAAACCTCAGGAAAAACAGAATGCATTTCCCTAAGCTCTCAGTTTTACCTGGTGACAGAAATGAATTAAAATAAAACGAACATGTAAAATAAACATCTGACAGCAAAGCTACATGCCAGGTGCAGCAGGTGCTTGAGGCTACACCCAGACCCCTGTGTGAATGTTTACACTCGTCATTACAAGTGCTTTTATGGAAACACTGAGGCACGGACTACACGTGGCACTTGCAGTCTGAGTTAGCAGTGCTGACCCACTGATGGACCGACTGCACAGACACAATTTAAACTCAGCCTGGAACAGGATCAGATGCTTCCTAATAAGATGGCCAAATGAACTGTCCTGCAGGGAAAAAAGTTTGCTTGAAAAAATGTTAGGAATAATCCCATTTTTGTTTTTTTAAACACACTCTGATAATTTGTGTACATTATGGAAAAAAATGTCTTTAAGGAAACACAACTAACTGCTGCTGCTGGTGGTGGTGGTGGTGATCTCAGGAAAGTGGGATTTCTGCACTATCTGCACCTGCTCCAAGTATGTGCACGTTTTTAAATTAAAAATCATAGTAGTGATAGCAATAATAAAAATTGAGAGAGGCTGTATCAGAAAGAGAAGAGAGCAATCCTTTCCAGACCCACAGGACAGCTTCAGGAAAGAAAACATCCCAAGGTCAAAAAGACACTGTGAATTTCCTAACAGAAGCACCAAGTAACCCCTGAACGAACCCACTAGGCTGACCCAGGAGAGTTTACCCCCCATTAGTCATTCACTTTCAGGAATCTCCCTTTGGGAAAATCTCCCACTGAGTACAATCAAGGCAGTGTTGCTTATCTCTCTGAGCATTTTATGATGCTGACCTTCATGGTTTCCTGACACACAAATACCCAGAGCAGCCCAGGCTGGACAGGACTGAGTGGCAGGTAAGATAGTTTGTTCCCAGGGGTTCCCATAGCAGCTGGCTCAGCCTTGTGTTCTGAACAGAGGAGAGCCGAACCTAACTTCCCCTGAACACTAGTGCTAGACCAGCTGTCCCTACAAGTGAGGGTCCTTCCCAGTGGATCAAAAGCAGGAAGATGGACTTAGTGCATTCCATCACTTAGTTACTGAGCACCCACAACTTGTGAAATAGTTTTAAAGGTTATGAGGGTACCAGCATGGAGAGAAACAACCAATATGAAAAGAGACAGCTGAACCCGCAGGAGCTCACAATTCAGATATATACCCACTCAGGGCAACAGAGAGCCCTTGGTGTAACATGGTGGAACTGTACTTTTTGGGTTCCAATTTTGTTTCTGACACCTACTAGCTATGAAACTTTTGGAAAGCTACTTGATCTCTATTGCTTCGGTCACCTTAGTGGTAAAGCAGAGCTGACAATACTACAGAACCACTCTCCTGGGATTGTGGCAAGGATTAAATACACTAATACATGGCAAGGGCTGAGAGGAGTTCCCGGCACATATTAAGTGCTCTGTAAGTGTTCTTTTTTTTACCATAGGAATATAGGAAGGAGAGCAATAACCTTAACTGGTGGTGGACGTACATGGGAAGGCTCCTAGAGATGACACTGGAGCTGGGTACAGAAGGATTTTCAGGGGCAATGAGTTGGGAGAATCCAACGTCAGAATAACAACAGACAATTCCCAGAAAAGGCACTCACTCCAGGCTGGCCAAAGGCACAGACACTGGCACGTTCTGAGAATGGTAAATGGGCCTGCAGCCTGAGCAACAATGGGAGAGGGAAAAGGGCAAACAGATAGGGGCCAAACTCTGACAACCTACGAATGCCTGATGGAGAAGTAAGGCCTCTAATGGAAGACAAGGGGGAGCCATTCAAATTTTTGGAGAAAGGGACTAACACTCAAATCTGAGTTCAGCGATGCAACAGCATCACTGAGTATCTCCTATTATGTTCCACACACTACAAACTGGACTGGAAGGGAAAAAACAGGGCTCCCAAGCGAGCCTTGAACCTTACTTGTTTCTGTAGCCCTTACAGCACTCAGCACAGTATCAACACACAACAGGCCCTTGCTCAGTAAATGTCAGTGTGAGTTTCTTTTTAGGTTGAACTAAAATACAGTATGAAGAATGTACCTGAAACTCCCCAAAGGGCCTTCCACTTTCTTTAAACCAACCCCCATGGGAGGAGTAGCAAGGGAGGGGCAGCAAGCATTCAAGCTTCCTCCACAGGAGGATAAACAGCCGAACCCTTGTCTGCAATGAGGGCACCTGGGAGCTAAGCTGGTCCTCTGGAGACTTGTTTCCGACCCCCTTTGTGGAGGCAGAGGGCTGGTCTCCATCTAGGGGAGATGCTGGGATCCATGTACCATCATGCTCTCAGCTTCCGGTACCTGGGCTCCCCTGAGGGAAAACTGTCCATCTCAAACAAAAAGGGGTGGAGGAGATGACCCAGGGAGGTGTCAGGTTGGCTCACCAGTCTATAAACATGCATTTCCCTAAGGAAATGAGCCAAGTGCATTTACATCTCCCTCAGGCCTGGTCCACTTTGTGAAGGTGGGTCCCTGCCCAGCTCCACCTAACAACAGAAGGTGTGGCCACTAGGGTTCCGGCTGGGAGGAGGGACACCACACTCTCTCTGCTCAGCACAGGCAGGGTATCTCTGGAACACACAGGCGCAACAGGGCCTGCCCTGTCTGGAGTAGGCCTCTTGGCTCTGCTGTGGCCCTGAATTTGCAGGACTGATTATCTATATCAGGGTGAGGCAAACTTTTTCTGTAAAGGGCCAGATAGTAAACACTGAGGTTTTGCAGGCCCTGTATAAACCATTCTTAGCTGAGAGTGTACAAAGCAGGCCGCGGGCCGGATCTGACCCCAGGACCGTGGCTTACTGACCCCTGATCTGCGTATGCGGACACTTCTTCCAGGCGGTATAAAGTGGCCTGGAACCCCCTTTCCCGCGTCAGGGCTGACTCCAGACAAAATTCATTAATAAGAGGATGGCGGCTTCTCCTTCTTGCTCTGCCAGGCTCACTGCCGTACCAGGCTCACAACATGCCCCTCAGGCCAAGACCCAGAGAGAAAACACAGGTAAATGCATGCACACAAAGACCTGAAGTGTTAGGACTCCCCACCCTGCCCCACCCCACCTTCCCACAAGGCCAAAGGGACCTTCCCAAACAAGGTCCCAGGACTATCTGCATTTCCAAGAAAGCCATCAGGGGACAGTATGGTTTGGAAGGAGTCCCCATCCTTGGCCGCACATGAGAATCACCTGGGGAGCTTCCTAAACAATCCCAATTTTTATCCTCTACTTGCTGAGGTTCTCACTTAGACAGCCTAGGGCGGGGCCCGGGTGCAGGTATTTTAAGCTTCTCAGTGTCCCATGTGCAACGAGAGTCGAGAATCAGTGACTGAACCAAAGGATGAAACTGACGGTACAACAGGATGAGGCAACTGGCATGTTTGGAGGCCTCCCCAGCGCTGACCAAGTCCTCACCTGGGCCCGCACTCCCAGCCCCTGGGCACCTGCTTCCTGCGCAGGTGGGCCAGAGGCCACGGGCTGGCTTCCTCCCAAGCCTCTCTTCCTGTTTTCCCGTTTGCCAAGCCAATGTTAAGTAAGCGTGGCTCCTTCAGGGCCCTGGTGATACTCCTCTTCTTGAGCACCTATTACACCAGGCCTGGGGAGGGGAGTCCCTAAACCTTGTCTCATGTAGTTAATCAGAGGTACAAGCAATGATGGGGTGCACTGGCCTCTAGGGGAACACAGAAGAGCTGACCCCTCCTCAGAGAAGCACGAGAAAAGGGAGAGGAGAGGAATAGCATCACAAGCTTGGGGAAGAGCAAGTAACTTGGAACATCTAGAGAGACTGTGTGTGAGGAGGGGGCAGGGCGGGCAGAGGCCGGATCAGGAGCGCCTGCTGCTAAACCTGGGGGTTTGTACTTGTTCTTGGCAGGATGAGGGGGCTCCTGAAGCAGAGGAGTTGGGTGACTGGAATTTGCATTTTAGAAAGATCACTCTGGCCTTAAATGACCAAGAAGAGTCAACAGTGTGACAGACATTTAGGAACCATCACTCATCTAGGGAGGGAAAGAGGCAGACACTTCTGTGTGACCCTCCCGAGTGCTGGGGAACACCGGAACACCTTTAGGCTGAGAGAGGTGGCAGCTGGAGGCTAGAAAGCCACAAATGCCTGGAATCGCTGAAAGAAACCTAGGTGAAAACACTTCAGCGCAGTCTCTGGTTAGTTGGCCCTGGATCCACAACTCCCTGCACTCACTTCTATAATTTTTGAGGCTGACTTGAAAGGCTTTCCTAAGTGCCCAGAAGCTCAGTGGTCACACCAGCCTCCAGGTCTCAGGTTTTCCTTAAGAGTCGCCAGAAATCAGGTCTCTTTATCCTACATCTGACACAGCAAGATGGGTGAATCAAGGCAGAGAGGTTGGGACATTTTTTTTCTGAGCCTACAACTCACTTTTTTAGTGGCAGAGGCTTTTTGGCTAAGTCCTGGGGATACCAGGGTTCCAAAACCCCTCAACTGGGCATGTCAGGGGCTGGCTCAGGAGGGCCCCTCTAAACAGGAGAGCAGCTAGCCTGTCTCCTGGGTACAGGGACCCCCCTGCCCACCCCCTCCCTGGAGGACACTGCAGCCAGCTTCTTTCCCCCAGATGCTGAGGTCCCATGACACCCCTTGTCCCTTCCTCAGCACCCCACAAGACAACACGGAAGTTTTGCACACAGGTGTTTCTGTGAACGGAAAAGGAAGTGAGGTAAACACCTGTCTGGCCCATTCACCAGCCAGCTAAGGAGAATTCTTTATTTTGAGCCAATCAGACAGAAATGGGCCCCAAGACTGTTGCATGAGTAAGGAAGTGATGACCGGCAGGCTCATTCCAGTTTTTAACAGAGGAAGCCCCTGCCAAATACAAAGAAATGTCGGCAAGGGCGGGCCAGGAGACAGTCTTATCCCTGTGGCCTTGCTGGGTTTTGTTTTGTTTTGTTTTTCATGTGCTACCGAGGGTCCACGTACCAGTAACACCAGCCAACAGTTTCCTATCATGGACAGAGCGTGGTGCTGGGGGAAACCCTGGACACATCTCTCCTCTCACACTGCCCTGGCTGAACAGCTTAACCAAAAATATTTGGCTGCACAAAGCAACACGTGCCTTCCCCTCAAAGCACACAACCTGGCCACACAAATGACCTATCATTTCAAAGTCCCATTCGCTGGGATTAACTGCATTTACAAAATTCCTTTCAGAATGATGAAGCACTGTCAATATTTTTTTTTTAATGTTTTCTCCAATTCTCCAAGGTCATCAATCTGTCTACGGTGTTTCTCCAGCCAATTTATCTTCCTGCAGTTAAAACTATTTTTAGTGTACAACTGGTTTGAAGGCAGGCTTTTTTTTTTTTTTAATTTTACAACCTGGGCTGTTTGGCATCCTTAAATGCCTCTCACAGGCTTGTTTATCAGCTGACAGAAATTACTCTCCCACCTTTTTTTTTTTTTCCCTCTTGAGAGATTTCAGATAAGAAGGAAATGCAAATTGTAGGTGGCAGCTATTGAACAAAGGGTAACTGGTGACAGTCTGGTCTGGCCACACCACCCTGGACGGCTGACGCAGAATGCCCTGCTCAGTGTCAGCTGTCACCACCACTTCTGGCTGGCTTGGATGTCTGGAATAACACATCCTGGTTCCCCTGCAGTCCCTAATTTGGTAAGCTCTTTGGATGAAACAGCTATGTTACTTTAATGGCTAGTGTGTTATTGTTCCAAGACCATCACTTGTCCAATATCAGAAAGGAAAGTCGGAATGATAGAGTTTATTGAAAAACTTTCAACCTCGGGAACACTTTTTCGCTTTTACTTGTTTGGTCTACAATTTTATTCTCAAGACATCTTGTTCTTGTTTTTCAAAAAAAAAAAGTGTTTTGCCCTAAAGCAGATCCAATATGCCACTGTTACACAATATACGCCAAGAGTTCCATTTAGATAAATGATACTTCCTTTTTTTCAGAATCCCAAATGTGTCAATCACCCTACAAATTCCCACTCGTCCTGCAAGACTAAACTCAGATGTCTCCTGCTGAGGGAGGCCTTCCTCAGGTGCTCGGAGAAGAACATTTCCTTTTAGCTTCCACGTAACCTTGTCAACACTCTGCCCCTATTATTACCACCATCACTTTGTGTGACGGTAGTTTGTGACAACGTCTGCCTCCACAGGTAGAGTGGACCCCAATACCTAGCCCTGCATCACACAAAAGATCTGTAAGTGTTGGTTGATCAATCAATCAAGCATCAGCTCACTGCTGCGCTCCACACATACACATGTGTGCACACACAGTGCATGGGCCATCTGCAAATCATAAGCAGAGGTGGAAATCATAAAGGGAACCCTAGGACCCTTAGATGTCTTCTTTCCAGAAGTAGCAGCCATGTGCCCAGAGCAGCCCTACATGGTCTGATTCAGGACACCAACCCCTCCAGTTCAAAGGATTTCAGTTGTCTTATCCAAGAGGCAAAGCTTTCTCAGTAGAGTGTCCACTGTGCCAGACACCACAGCACTTTCTAAAGAAATACTTGAAAGTAAATACTTAAGAAAAAAAAAATCTTCAGAATGGTTATCTAGTACACTAGTCAAATCTCCATTCACCCATGATAACATTCTAGCTGCCCAACTAATGCCCACTCTGGAAGGAGACTCAGAGAATTTCATGCAATCCACACAATCTGGTCCCATGCATGACCCTGTCCAGGCTAAGGGCTTTTCAGTGACTTCATTCTTTCTCATTTGCAATTATGTTCCAACTGACAATGATTTCCATAAAAAATAAAGCAAATAGCCCTCTTGGAGTAAGGCTGGGACTGGTTGGAAACCCACTTGGATGTAATGGAGATCTTGCTTTATGAGGCTAATGACTGGACAGCCAGAGTTCTGTCAACCCTAAGAATCTGGAGTACACACAGCACACATGTACACACCAGAACCCATCACGTGGCCCATGCCCAAGAGTAACAGTGCCTTTCTTCTAGAGCTAAAGAAAGGCAGCACTGAAGGTGACTGCTGATCACCTGGATGAGGTATGCAAAATCAAATAAGCACATCTACAAGACTAGAAAACAGGTAAGAGTACCAAAGGGGAACTCGGCTTGCACTTAACCACCTGTTTGGCTAAACCTCAGGGAAATACGATTAGAGAAGTCTCAACCACAAAACACAGGCACCAAATGATGAGTACTGAATATCATAATGAATGGATGAACCAAAAAAGGCACAGACCAAGGCCCTGGGCATGTGCCCAGAGGCACCAATCTTAGAAGAGAGATGAAATGGGAAAGATGTAACCTGTGGCTAGCATTTCTTTCACAGAACACCTGGAGAGGTGAGAAAAGATGCAGCAAAGATGGCAGAGAAACATTGCTTTTCCAAAGGGCAACCTCCCTGGAGATGGTACCCAGGGCTACCCCTGCTGCCTCTTCACTAATATGTAAAATAGAAAGAAGAAAGTGGTTGCATGGACCCACAGCTGGGCTCCTGGGCGGCCAGCTGCTCGCCTCTCCTTTGTAAAATGAAGCCTACCTTGGCTAAGCCCACTCCAAACCACTGTTACTCTATCACCAGTGGGGACAATGGGTCCTTTCTTTTCATCACTGGAAGGAGGAATGTTTCGCTGTTAAAGACATTTACTATCTTTGAATCCTACGATAGAGACACTGCAGAAATGTCTCCCTTGCTTCTTAAACCAGTGCCACCAATACACTTGGCTTGGCAGAGGAGCAGGGCGCGGAAATGTCTGGGAATTCCAGAAAGTCCCCTAAGCCTTTGAGCTACTAGTGCACCTCTGAAGTGCAGGAAAAAAGGGTCCCCTCCGGAGCTGGGACAGGTCCGGAGCTGGGACAGGACGGAAACTTGTGTCCAGGGTGGGTTGAGGGGGCCCAGGGACCGGATCCCGTGAGTCTCCACCCCTAGACCCCCGCAGCCGGGCAGCCTGGACGGAGAATCAGGACAGTGGGAGCTCCCGACCCCAGCTACTCACCCTCCTGCTGGGTGCCCCAGGAGCCCTGGAGCCTCCGCCCGAGAGCAGAGTGACGGTGGATGTGGAGCGCAGCATCCCGCAGCGGCGCCGCTGGCGGGCTCAGCTTCTCCCCGGCGGGAGAATAAGCACTCGGGCCCGCCCTGCTCTGGGGGCGGGAAGTGGGGCGGCGCAGACCAGCAGCGCGCAGGGCAGGGGCGGGCCGGGGGAGGGGCCGGGGGCGCGGCCCGCGCACTTGCCTGACCTGTCAGGCTACATTTCCTCCCAAGGGCACAGACCCAGCCAAAGTTGTCCGCCAACCTCCCCTCCCACAGCTCTGCACCCTCCCAGGGTCAGTCCCGGGACGGGAAGGAGCCCTGCACCCCCTGGACGTACAGGCTCTCTCTACGGCCTGCAGTGTCAAGGTCCACCTGCCTGTTTATCCTGGGTGCTCAGTACCCATCCCCACCCCTCGCTGCCCCAGGAGGCTCTGGGATGGATGGGACCCTCACCTCACGTCATTTGTGCAATATTTACCGAATGCCTACCATGTGTCCCTCCCAGCAGCCAATACAATCACCCAGCCCCTGTCCTATGGGATTTGCAATCTGGTGGGGACATGGATAAATGACAGGTGTCAGTGCTTTGGTAGAAGAGGTGATGCCCATGGGAGCTCACAACCGGCCCTGGAAGTTGGCCTGTGTAGGAAAAGGCCTCCCAGAGGAGGTGATGACTAACCTAAGACCTGAAATACAAGTAGAAGCAAGCAGGCATAGAGCATTCATATTTACTCATTTGCTTGTATTTATTCAGTGGCTACTGTGACCCCATCTGGCAAGTACTTTGCATGTATTAACTCATTTAATCCTCACAACCACCCTTTGAGGTAGGCACTACGACTGTCCTGTATCCCCATTTTGCAGATGAGGATGTTGACTCATCAAGAGGTTAAGTAACACAACAGGAGCTCCCCTGGCTGGAAAGTAGCAAATCTCCAATGGACCCAAGTCTGACCAGAGTGCCTTGCCTGTCCACTCTGCTGCCCCCTAGCAGAGAGAGGAGGGAATTCCAGGCCAAAAGAAATGGCAGGTGCATAGATGGCAGAAGGCAAAAGAAGCTATGGTATATTTTTTTAGGAACTGAAAATACCCTAGTGCAAGGGGCCAGTGGTAGAGAAGCACCAGAAGGGAGCTGGGCCATGAGGAACCAGGTGTGCTTAGCTGAAGGCTTTGGCCTTTAGCCTGAGGATAAAAGTTTCTCATCAGGGGAAGACAATCTCTCTCTACTCACCTTTCAAAGCCCAAATACTCCCTCCCTACCAAACTCTCCAGGACCCTCCTGCCCTGAACACTTATACTCATGAACCTCTCAGCTCTTTGAGGCCATGTCTTCCGTTGCATGTCTGTCCCCTTCCCTAATGGTGAGCTTTTGGGGGCCGAGGGAGTAGCCTCACCCGTCTCTAAATTCCAGTGTGGCACCAACAGGGAAGATGTTCAAGAAATGTAAGAAATGTTGCTGAACAGATGTCTCCTCCATCTGTCCATCCTTCATATTGTTAATACTTTTTACACTATATTATAGTCCATTGCAAAAGCAGCAGACTACACATTAGCTTGTGAGCTGCTGGTGGAAGTGATCTTGTCTAGTACCTGCCTACCCAGTACCTAGAACAGTAATTGACATGTTGCAATTGCAAGGTAAATGTCGAATGAGTGAAGAAATATTACAGAGCAATACTTCAACGCACTCATGATGAAGCAAAATGAAAACTAAGATCCTTGCTAACCCAGCTTCTAAGGCAGGTGAGGGTCTCCAAGCTGACTCCATCTGAGTGATTATTCCAGGTGAGGGTCTCCATGCACTTTGCCAGCTGCAGCAGCCAGAGCCCCAGGGTGGTGTTGGTCCCAGCTAGGAAAGTTCCCTATACTAGCTGTCACCAAGGGCTGTGGGTGGTGTGGGCGGGCAGATGCCAGGCTCTGGTTTATGCCACAGCCCCTCCATGCCAGGCCAACACCTAAGGAACTGCAGAAGAGAGGAATGTGAAAAGCCCTCAGAAAGTGGGAGAGGAGGAGGACGGAACACAGGAAGGCAGGTGGGACTAAGAAACCAATGGAAAGGTGGATCTAGCCCAGCAAAAGTCAAAAATGAAGTCACAGTCTCTAAACTATGATGACATCTAGAAAGAGTTCTGGGAGAAGAAGACAAAAAGGAAAGATTTTTTTTTTTAAAGAAGAGTCAAAAGCCGAGCACTCCTGCCCCACCGAGAAGCCCTCCCTGGCCTACAGGACTGAGAGTAGGAAGAGGACAGATGTAGGTGCTGGTAGGGACAGTCGATCTGCTCCCTTCAGCATGGCCCCAGTCTACCCTGAGCCCTCTGTGAGCACTGGTGACGGAGCAGTGCCACTGTCTGGGTGGAGGGAACAGACGCTATGACAGAACTCTCAGATCTGCCACCCTCCCTGTGCACAGTAATAGCCACATAACCCTAAGAGCTGTCCTGAATTTCTCTGCTGAAGTACAGGTCTGTAGAAAATTCTGACTGTCTGTATAAACGCCCTTCATTTTCCTGAAGTCAGTCACTGGCTTGCACCTCCTTCCCCCATCCCAGCTCCCAGACTTCTCTCTCGTATCCCTTTCTAAATTGTCCACGATGCTCTCTGCAGAACCCTCTCCAAACTCTCTACTGGCATCCTTAGTTGAGGGGCTTATGACAGGACCCATTTCTGCAGCAAAGTCATCAGTGGCAAAGACTATTGTTAGTTCTTGGCAGAAACAATCAGGAATTGAATCACTGAACAGGTCACAGAGCCCTAGCAACCGGGCTTGTTGATATTTTGTGCCTTCTTCACTTTTACGTCTCCTTTTCTCCCCTTCCATTTAGCTGTCCAGCATCCCAAAGTCCTGGCATGTTCCCATTCTGAATGCAAAACAGAGACCAAACTTTCACAATAGAAAAAGGACACAGTTCCAACCCAAGGACAAGGGTATTGAATTACAAAGCCCCTTTGGATAAAGTAGAACAAGAAACACCCCGTTTCACCAGGTGTCTGAGAAGCAGAGAACAGGGCCTAGCGATAAGGAAAGCAGTCAGAGAGGAACCCAATACCCCAGGCAAGTCACCCAGATACACAGAATTTATACACCTGTCTAGACACGGGGGCTGGAACCTGCTGCTGGTCCACTCTAGGGAATGGAACTCCCTGAAAATAATCCTGTGTTCACCAGTTAACCCATGGAGAAAGGTGCAAACAGCAGGACAATAAGCCAATTCACTGAACAAATATGTACCATGCAGATACCACGTACCAGGCACTGGGGACACGGAGTAAGACAGCCTCCTTCAAGTAAAACGACAGCAAAGACTTAAACAGCACTGACAGTATTCAAAGTCTTAAAGTGCATCGGCTCATTTAACCTTTCTAGCAACTCGGTGAAGAAGGTACTATTATGTCCCCTATTTTGCAGATGAGGACACAGGGAGGGGAAGTGACTTGTCCGTAGTACCAATGCGGGTGAGTGGTGGAGCTAAGCGTCAGCCCCCAGTGAGATGGCTCCAGGGCCTGTGTCCTTGACAGTTCACTGGCTACACTTGGAGAGGAGCCAGACTTGACACACGTCCAAAGCACTGCAATGGGCAGAGGATGAAGAACTCCAAGCCACTGCCACCAGAGAGAGCAGGAAGGCTTCCCTGGGAAGGCGGCCTGGGAGCTGACCCTGGAGAATGAGGAGGGAAAGGCCAGGGCATTCCGGACTCAGGGCCAGAGGAAACGGTGAGGTGAGAGGGTCCAGGAAATGTGTGTTACCCTGCCTAGCCTGAACTTCCCAACAGGAGGGACAGACCAGAGACAAAGTAGGTTGGGGTTGGATAGCAAAGGGCCTTGGATAAAGTTGAGAACCAGTCTGCAGGGGACAGGAAGCTAGTGAAGGCTGGGGAGCAGGGCAGTGACAGGCAGCAGAGAGAAGGGTATGGACAGAAGGCATAGACTGCAGGGCAAGCACTCTGGGGTCTATGGAAATAGTACTGATGAGAGATAAAGAGGCTCTGAACTAGAGGAGCCAGTGGTGGTGGAAAGGGAAGGGATGGATTTGAAAGGCAGAAAATCAACAAAACTTAGTGACCAACCAAAAGTTGGAAGATTTTTGTGCATCGTAGGTTACCCTAGTGAGTAGGTGACCAGTAGTGCCACAGAGCACTGAGGAGGAGAAATAGCAAAGAAAATGAATGGGTAAAGAACGAGTGATTCCTTTCTTAGCCCTGGGACTTTGTTGTGCATTAAACATAAAGGGACAAGTCTGGACACCTGGGCAATCGGAGCATCCTCCTGGCTCTTCCAAGTAGCCAAATGGGCTTTTAGTAGGAAACTTGCAGGTGCAAAGGCAGAAATCTTACGTGTTTATTTTTTCAGGAAGGCATCCTGGTGACTGTCTTTAAGAGGAAGCAGACTCCACCCAATGTCAAAATAAGCATCATCCTCCTCATCTCAGAAGGGAAGAAGTCAGTCAGGTGAGAAATGCTAAAGGAATTCGGGGCCTTCCCAAGCACACAGGACAAAGAACATCTCCTTTTGCCATCCCTGTGCTTTCTTGAGTGACTCAGGAATTTGGGTCCGAAAAATACTGAAAATACTGAAATTGGTGGTGACTGGTCAGTAAATCCTATTTGGACCAATTAAGATATTAATACCTGTATTTGAATCTATACCCAAAATGAAATAGCTACTCTACAAAAAGGATTTTGCTGGAGCTTTCTTTTTTTTTAAATAAAAAAGCCTTGAAATCTTTATACATAGTCACGTAGAACATCTGACACAGCTGTTCATGCCGCGACCCACCATCTTAGGTCAGCTTCTCCCAGAAGCAGATTCTGAACCAAGGATCCAAGTGCAGGGGATATTAAGGAAGGGTCCCCAGCAGAAACCAGGAAGGGAGTGGGGCCTCAGGAAGGGGAAGAAGTCGGCAAGGGTACCATCTCGTACTGTTCCAGATCCAGCCTGATCCCAGGGCAGCTCTGGGGTGCACACTGCACTCAGCGTTTGTCCTGCCTCCAGATAAAAGAGCTGGGCGTCTGCCCTCCTGCACCAGTCAGTCACTGCCTGCAACGGGGGTGGACAGCAGAGGAAGTACACAGCCCACAGGCACTCGTGACACTCCCCAGGGACAAGGGGCCACTATGTCCATGAAAAATCCTCTGGAGGTCACAGGTACAGACTATTAGCATCAGAGCACACAAAAGCTGGGAAACAGACACAAAGAGCTGGCAAAAAAACAGCCAAGAAGACTGTCTACTTTGTCCGTATAAAATACAGACATAGAAGCAGACACTGAGGGGTGTGTAATATGTCGCTGCTTGGAGTAAAGATCTCTGGAGCAACAGTAACCATAAACCGCTGTGTGGCCCCGGGTCCCACACACACGGACACAGCAGCTGAGCCCCTCTGAACCCAGCCCTGGAACCCACAGTGTGACTACATCTACTGATAGAAGAGGCAGGAGTCCAAAACTCAAGAGGCTGGAGCAAGGAGCAAAATCAGACAAGACGGAATCCAGCAGGAGTTAATCTATGGTCTTCACCTTGGGTCCAAAGTCAACAAGGGCACCAACAGAGGATACAGGAGACGCAGCTCAGCAGCGTCATGTACTAAGGGCACACGTGGAGCTGGGCTGGGACAGTAGATCCACAGAAGCTACCCCTCCATGATCCAGAACATGTTATCTAACGTCAAAGTGCCTTCAAAGGAAAGCAGGGTCTGGAATTAGGAAGGCAAAAGTCCTTACTGTGTGGTGCTGGCCCCACCACACCCGGGAAAATGGCCTTCAGTTCTGGAACAAGCATCATCCAAATGATTTCAGAAGACTATGACACAGATGCTACAAGAACCTGACACTAAGGAATGAAACGTGCAGGTGACCGAACTGGAATATTGTCCTTAGAGAAGAAAAGACTTGGTGCTGGGGAGGCATGTTTGGTGACTTCAGGTCTTGAGGGCTGTTGCTGTGGCAGAGTGGTTAGACTTGTTTTGTGTAACCCAAAATATAGAATGGGGCCCAGCAGGTAAAAGCTACAAGGAGATGGAATTCAAAACAATCTAAATACTTTACTAGCCAGAGCTAGCTAAGGAGAGGAGATAAAGGAAAGCAGTGGGTCATGGTGGAAATGATGGGACGGCCAACCTGTGAGGCAGGCAGGGCATTCCTCACCACTGGACTGTGGCTCTGTCAGTGGTCCCCAAGCTGGGCTGCACACTAGGATCCTTGGGGACTTGCTAACAATATATTTCTAGGCCCCGACCTGAGGACACTCTGATACAGTGGACCTGGGATGATACCCAGAAATTCATTTTCTAGTAAGCTTCCGAGACTTTTCCTTCTGCCATCCCCCAGCCTTTGTGCAAGGACCAGGGTGAAGACATCTCATCAAGGATGACCAGACGGAGCTCAGGCATCAGGTAGGGAAGGGAGCCTAGGGCAGATACATTTATTCCTTTCAAATTCCAGAAATCTGTGGCCCTGGGATTGGGGCATTCTAGGTTTCACATCAGAGGAGTCAGTCTGAGGAACACTGTTTAACAGACAGGACTCTGGAGCCAAACTAACCTGAGTGTGCATTCAGGCTCTGCCACACATTAGCTGATGGGTCCTGGGCAAGCCATCTCCACTCTCCAAGCCTTAATCTTCTCTCCTGTGAAATGGGAGATAATTGTACCACCTCTCAGAGCAGCTGCGAGGCTTGACTGAGAGTATAAAATATAAACTATATGGCTATAGTATGTCAGAGTCCTTTCTAAAGGAAGCCATAAACTGCCTGGTCATTTGTGGGGCAATGCTGAGCATGAAAGAGGATGGAACACGCCTTTATTTTTGTTTGGAGCAACCTCTTTAAAGCAAGTGTGTCGCGTGTTCCACGCTGGCGCTAATGTGAAGACACCTGGAAAAGAACAGAAGCCATTGTTTCCTATATTTGTTTTGCTCTATGAAGAGAGAGTAATATACAGAACTTACCTGCTCTTAGCATATCATGAAAGAGGATCAAATGCTTCAAAACAAAAGAGCATTCATTATTTTTTAATCCTAAGAAGACCAGCAGTACTGCTTTATAACACCAGTGACAGAAGCAAGCAGGCTTCCGCTCACTGCAGCTGCGGGGGCAAGTATACAACTTATGGTAAAATACCACATCCGGCCGTGAACAGCTATTTCTCTAAGTCCAGTGTACTCTGCCCCAGGTATCCATCTGGCCCCCTCCCGCCTGCAGGGGCCGTTCCGATATACCGGGAGTCACCGTGGGCAGGGCCTCCCTATGTGGTTGTGAAGGCTGTTCACAGCAGCAGGGCTTCGGGCTGGAAGAGGGACGGTGCCCCTTGACGAGCTGTGGCCCCAGCTCTGGGCCGTGTCCGCTGGAGGAAGAGAGGCCATTTCTAATCCACACACATGTGGGCTGGTGTGGCCCCACCGAGAATGCAGGACATGGGGCTCTGCTATTTCTGTGCAAGATCTCTCCACTCCCCCATTAAAAAAAAAAAAAAACTATTCCCATATTCCCATCACAGCCCTCCCCAGTTCAGTTAATGAGGACTCTTTTCTTTTAGTAGCTCAGGCCGAAATCCCTGGAGTCATCCTTGATTCCTCCTTTTCGACTCATAGCTTCCATCTTGCCTATCTGGCTTCACCTTCAAAGCATGTCCAAAACCTAAACCCTTTTCATCAGCAACATGTAAGCCACCATCACCTCTCCCCTGGATCCTTGAAACAGCCTCCTAACTGTTCTTTCTGCCCCTGCCCCTCCATAGTCATTCCATGCACAACACGGAGGATCCTGAGATCCTTTTAAATCCACACTCCTCTGCACAGACCCTTTGAGCGGCTTCACAGCTCTCCAGATAAAAGCCCAAGTTTTCTGCATTTGGTTTGTGTCTATCTCCCGTGAAGATCCAAGGTGTAAAAGGGCAGTTTTAGTCTGTTTTGTTCATTCCTCTAATCCCAGCATCTGTAACAGTGCCTGGCACAGAAAAGACATCCAGCAGACCATTTTTAATAAGTAAGCAGTTTTTTGCCACAGCGACCAGGGCTGCAGCATGTTCAAATCAGTCCAGCACTTCTGGACAGGGGTGCTATTGAGATCCACTCCTCACCAGACCTGGAAAAACATCTATGTCTGGTCCAAACCTCCCTCTGACATGGCTATTTCTGTCTGACCCCTGCAGGTCACCTCCTCCCCTCCCCTTCAAGAGCAAATGTCACCAATCTCCCAATAAGTGAGGGCTTTAAGGAGCAAAAAAAGACTCTTGATTTGGACCTACACAAAAGGCCCTGGAGCAAGGGGATTGAAAGGTTCGGGGAAAGCCGGGGGAAACAGAAAAATACTGACAGCAGTAAAAGCAGGGGACGAGTTGGTCACTCCATCCGCAGTGTGGTGATACGCCCTAACGCTTGCTTAACTGGTGGCAGAGCAGAAGTAAATGGAGGCACTGGGAGGCTGCAGCTTCTCCTCCCTGGACACGCTGGCTCTCTACCTGCTGCACAAAATGTCAGGGGAGCCCCTGCCCCTTCAGCTCTCTCTCAGCTGGGGTCACATCACCATGACCCCTCTTGAGAGCCACTCAGCTACCCTTGTGCCCGTCAGAGCCAGGAGCCCACAGAGGGGAGAGAGAGGGCGGGTACCTCAGTGCTGTGGTTATTCAAGTGCATTTGGGGTGGATAAGATGGGGTCAGACAGGGTCTGCTCACAGGGGCAGCAGGGGAACCCACTCCAGCTTCAGGGGCTGATGAAGAGACTGAGTTTAGCTGAAAGACAGGGAGAGGGTAGGCATTTAAGCTACTTGTGGTCTCAGCCACAGAACATCAACCAGGAGCAGGGAGCTGAAAACTAAACAGCTGTGCATTCTAGAATGCAGGCTGAGCCCAGCAACAGGGAATCTCAGGAGAGGCGTGGGACACACCTGGGTGGCTGCCAGGGAGCTGCAGCGCTGCACGCAGGAAGCAGGGTTCAGTGGAGATGGCCAACATGTCCCAGCTTGCCTGGGATTCTCTTTGGTACCGGGAAGTCCCACATCTCAGGCAACCTCATTAGTCCCAGGCAAACCAGGACCAGAAACAGGGAGCAAGGCCACACCCCCGAGTACAGAAGGACACTGGGGAGACACAGAACAGTGATGCCAGAAGAGTCGCCCAGACAGGAAAGCCCAGTTGTAAAAAGCAGGACAGATGAGAGAAACTGAGCTCAGAAAGAGGTGAGGTTAAGTCCCTTCAAGGAGTTTAAAAGGTTCCATTTAAAAAGTTTCTGCAGGTGGGAGGGTACAGCTCAGAGGCAGAGCACATGCTTAGCATGCACAAGGTCCTGGGTTCAACCCCCAGTTCCTCCATCAATCAATAAACCTAATTACCTCCCCAACAAAACAAATTTTTTTAAAGATTCTGTAGTCAAGTGAAATTGGGAAGATCTAGGTTAAACAAAAGTGGGCAGATTTAAGATGGGACTTACTCCCCTAAAGGAGATGGAGCATCTTCCAGAGATAAATAATCATCACTGTTTCCACAACTTAACTGAACATTAGACCCTCCCCGCCCAGGGGAAACTAATAAACCAGCTCATAGGAAACCAGCACAACACAAACCCCAGCTGGGGAGACCCTGCTCTAAGGCAACTTTTCAGAAACGTGCCTTATCTGGAAAGAGAAGTTCACACAGAGTCTGATTATGCAGGTTAATAATTGTCAGCCCTGAGAAGCAGGTCACAGGGCAAAGTCACCGATGGAGACAGGACAGCAGAAGCTAAGCACCGCTGTCTCCGATGCGGTGACGGGTCTGGAGTCATCCACTTAACAGAGGCTAATGTGCTGAGGCAAAGGGCTGTTAATGGTCATAACAAGCGCCTGGACCAAAAGTCAGCTTACCCGCTAACCCTTCCCCTGGAGCAGGGCAGCCCATCTAACCCGGGCAGCAAGGTGAGTGGACCCGGCACTGAACACTGACCAGGCGTGTGATGCACAGAGCGTGCCCTGACTATGTTCTATGGGTTTCACATTTATCTTGACCATGGCTGGAGGAAAAGCAGCTGGATTTGATCTGATAGCGAACAGGGGAAGTGCAGAAGGTTCTGGAACAACACCGAGCCTTGATGTGCCTGGCACCAGCAAGGCGGGCTCACTCTGTGGAGCCCTGTGGAGGACTGCTGGAGCCCTGGGGGAGCGCGGCGGCGTTGCTGTTCAAGGGCGTTTTGCCCTCCTGTGGACAAGTCCCTGTCAGAGTACGAAGTTCAGCAAACCTTCAAGGGCTTACGTGTAAGTTCTTAGGTATGAGGTACAGACCTACCGAGGAGAGACGGAGAGACCCACGAACCAGAGGCCCGGAACCCTGGGCCCCGGCGGTGGCCCCGACACTGTGTTCACCTGAAGTCACGCCACCTCCCTGGGGCTTCACTTCCACGTGGTAACTGAAGGCTGCTCTGTAGCTTTGACATTCCAGAAGCATCGATAAAATTCCCAAACATTTTTTGTTGTTATTTATTTGGGTTACAAATGGCCATTTCCTCTAAACTGTCAGCAGTTTACTCTTAGAACAGGTCAGGCCTCTGTGGCCCTGGACAGAGCTGCAGACTCCTTTAATGAGAAAAGTTGACAGAGGTCCGTCAAAGGATGTTCAGACCATATTGCAGGAGGAGCCACCTGCACGGTACGTCCTCCACCCGCCACATCCTACAGCCTGGCGGCCTTGGACGATTTTGACTCTCTGGAGCACGCTAGGTAGCTTCACACCGCCATGCCTCCCATGTCTTGGGCTCCCTGGGACACACTCTGAGGAAGCCTTGTGTGCAGAAGGGTCCTGGGGGTGCTCTTTGGATACATCCCTGTTCCAGTGATGGAAGCGAACTGGTAGAGGGAGGGGCTGACTGGTGGAGCTGACCCTCTGCAGCTGGGATGGCCCTTCAGAGTTGTGCTCAACTGAACCTGGGGGCTGGGCCTTGGTACTCACCTATTGACCAGTCCCTAGATTCAGGCTTTCCCTGGGGAGGGGGCCTAACACTGGGAAAGGCAGCTCCCTCCAGCCAAGGGCAATTCCATTGCACCATTAGCACCCACTGCTCCCTGCAGCTGGGGGAGTTGGGGGGGAGAGTGTGGGCAGCAGCCTGCAGCATCCACCACAGTGCCTTTGCTCCCGCTCCTCCCCACCCCATCCCCATCTCCCCAGCCTCTACCCTCCACTGCTGCTGCTGCAGTGCTTTTCCCAGAGTTTCATCATTCTTTGTATAACCAGGAATTCCTCAAGGGTAGGGCTGCCTTAAGCAACTCTGCTGTATCAGGCATTCACGTGGTGCCTGGCAGGTAGCAGGAAGGAAACAGAACATACTGAGTAAGAGTGAGTCTCAGCTTCAGACTATGAGTTCGATTCCCAGTGCTACTGATTATAAGGGTAATCAACTTCCTTCCCTGGTCCCTAGTTTCTCAACCTATAAAATGGGGGAAATGGCCATTATCACTGCCTTTTAGGTTGTGTGCATGAAATGAATGATATGAAAACACCTGGCACATGGTAAGTACTTGATGAAGGAGAGCAGCAGGGATGGCTGTCCCCTGCAGCCTCTTCTACTGCCTTATTAGCAAAGATCTGATTGTTCAGTTTCAGGAGGGGGATGAAGAGTCGGGGAAGAAAGAGCTGCAAGCAGCTGTGAGCACGAGAGGGCAGCCTGGGGGAGCTTTGGGTCCGTAGCAATGTAGAGGCGCATGGAGAAGAAGAAGGGAAAGAGGCCAGAGGCTGGGGCGGGGGAGGTGGTCAGAGGATGGACCACTGGGAGGACCTTGAAATGGAGGCAGGAACTGAGGGAGAGACCTGGGCGAGCTGAGGCTGGCTGTGAGACCTGCGTCCTGCTTCCAAAGTCGTCAGTGTCTTAGCTCTTCAACAGGACGTCATCTTCACAAACATCTCTGAGAACACTGCCTCCACAGTGTTTATTATCTCCCCCAAACAACATTCCCGGCAAATAAGCAGACAGACGTATCATCCATGCCAGGCGTTTCCTCCCTCCCCAGCTCAGATTTCAGGACAATGTGTTTACGGCTGTCGCCCCACATGGGCCACCACAGAGACCCCTGAAAATAGGAAACAGCCTGATGAGAGGGGCTGGGGAGCCTGGCTCGCACACATCCTGTCTCCCCCAGGGCCAGGCCGGGCCGGATACCCGATGAGAAGCCCACTTCTGCCCCCTCCCCATCCTCTCCCTCAACAAAACCACCCAGGAGAGAAACACATTCCCGTCCTGGCTAGAGAGAGACCTTTGTCCTGCCTGGACAAGGGGGAAGGGGTACCATGACTGGACACTTGTAACGCTCCAGTTTTCCTTGCAAATTTGCATGCAGGCCCCCAGACCTGACTCTGTTCAACACATTTATATTCGGCTGTGGGTACTTTATGTTCTGTCACTTTACTTCATTTTTCTGAAACTCCTACAGGGTACAAACCAATCTGAACAGGCCATGACTTAAAACCCCTTAGAGCATCACTGTTTGTTATAAATACATGCCTCAAATAAAGCCACCTCCGGTCAGCAGGCTTGGCCTATCATTCAGGCTAGATCAGGACAGATCCCGACTTCAGCCAACTGAAAACTAAAATAAACTGCACTGCCCAGCAGAAGGATAAATTTTCATTCACTCACTTACTCATTTACTCATTCAACGGTCAGTGTATCAAGTGCATCACGTGGTATTGTACTGAGAACTTCCAAGTGGCGAAGTATGGTCCCAGGGCCGTGGGAAATGCAAGGATGCATGAGAATCATCCCTTGCCCTGGAGAAGCTTGTGGTCTAGAAGGGGTGGTGGAGAACAGGGACAGGGATGCAGGAAAGAATGATTCATTTGGAGCCAAGGATGGCAGCGGAAGATGCAAAGCAGGGAAGATGGTGGGGAGGGTGGCTGGACGGGCCTAACACTCATATGTACTCAGAACCCTGGTTGCCATGAATTTTGCTATTAAATTTGATCCCAAATTTTAAAATGTCACTGACGCATTTTAAGCAGAGGATTCCCACGGGGACGTGTTGTCATCAGACTGAAGTGGTACCTTGGTTACATGTTCCCAGCCATCTTCAGCCTGTACCACATGAAAGGAACTCAGTAACTATTTGCTGAAGAATGAACCTGTGCATGGAGACACTGCAGAACAGCAGATGAGAAGGGATCTCTGGAGATGAAAGGAATTGGGACCTTGTGAAGTGTGGGCAATGACTGGAACACCCACAATGATAATCCAAGAGATAACAAGCAAAGAATGGATAAAACAATGGCCAGGCCGCTTGGCATCACTAGTCATCAGGGAAATGCAGACCAAAACCACAGCAAGACACCACATCATACACACTAGAACGGCTGTACTCAAAAAGACAGACAATAGCAAGGGTCGGCAAGAAGCTGGAACACCCCCACACTGCTGATGGGGATCTAAAGTGGTGCAACCACTGCAGAAAACAGTTTGGCACTTCCCCCAAAAAGGTTAAACATCAGCCTAATATAGGACCAAGCAACACCACCCCTAAGTATATACTCAAGGGAAATGAAAACTGCGTCCATTCACAGATGTGCACACAAATGCTCATAGTAGCATTCTTCATAGTAGCCAAAAAGTGGAACAACTCAAATGTTCACCAACTGACAAATGAATGAAAAAATTGTGGTATATTCATACAATGGAATCCTATTTTGCTATAAAAAGAAATGAAGTACCAACACATGCTACAATATCGATAAATCTTGGAAATATTACACTGATTGAAGAAAACTAGTCTCAAAAGACCACACACTGTATGACCTCGTTGAACTGAAATGTCCAGAATAGGCAGATTTAAAGAGAAAAAAAAAGCACATCCACTATGGAAAGCAGTATGGAGGTTCCTAAAAAAAAATAAAAATAAAAACAGAACTACCATATGATCCAGCAATCCCGCTTCTGGGTAGTGATCCAAAGAAAATGAAAACACTACCTTGAAAAGATACCTGCACCCCACATGTTCAATGCAGCATTATTTACAATAGCCAAGACATGGAAACAATCTAAGTGTCAATCAACAGACAAATGAATAAAGATGAGATAAATATATATCATATATACACACAATGGAATATTATTCAGCCACAAGAATAAAATCTTGCCATTTGCAACCACATGGATGGGGCTTGACAGGATTATATTAAGTAAAAAAAGTCAGACAGAGAAAAACAAACTATCTCATTCATATATGAAATCTAAAAAAAGCAAAACAAAAACCAAGCTCAGAGATACAGAGAATAGGTTGGAGGTGGCCAGAGGAAGGGGGTCAGGGATGGGCAAAATGGGTGAAGGGGGTCAAAAGGTGCAAAGTTCCAGTTACAAAATAAATAGGTCATAGGGATGCAATGTGCAGCATGGTGACTAGAGTTAGTAATACTGCACTGCATATTTGAAAGTTACTAAGAGAGTAAGTCTTAAAAGTTCTTATCACAGGAAAAATATTCTGTAACTACATATGGTTACAGATGTTAACTAGACTTATTGTGATCATCTGGCAACACACCAAACATCAAATCACATTGTACACCTGAAGCTAATATTATGTCGTATGTCAGCCACACTTCAGTTTAAAAAAAAGAAGGAGAGAGAGGGAGAAAAGTAGATTGGTGGTTGCCTGGGGCTGGCATGGCCTGGGGAAAATGGAGATTGACTGCAAAGGGGATATGGGGTTTATTGGGGAAGTCATGAAAGTGTTCTAAATTGGTTGTGGTGCTGGTTGTGCCACTCTGTGAATATACTAATAACCACTGAATTGTACAGTTTAAAGGGCGAAATTGTATGGTGTGTGAATTGTATCTCAATAAAGCTGTTACCAAAAAAGACACATTATCCACACATTTGTGGACAGGACTTTTACACACACACACACACACACACACGCACGCACGCACGCACGCACATGCGCACACGAGCACGCGGGTAGCCAAGCCACGGGGAGGTCCAGTGCGGGGAATGTATGTTGCTCTGTACCCGAGACAAGCGGCCTGATTCTCGGGCTTTCTCTGAGCAGCCCCCACGGCCAGGGGAAGAAAGCAGGTGAAAAACCAGAGCTGATGGTAACTAACCAGAGCTAACAGTTGCTGAGACCATCCATGAACCAAGTGTGATAGAAAGCTTTACCACTATTATCTCAACATAAGTACATGTACATATATGCACATACAGAATTATATGTCACATCCTTCCCCATGAGGTAGGTGTTCACATAAATCCCAGTTTACAGATAAGAAAATGAGCTCCAGAAAGATGAGGTAACTTACCGGCAGTCTCACAGGCTGTCAGGAAGATGTGGAGACACAGCCCAGGCAGCCTGCCCCGAGCACGGGCACTTAATTCCCGATCAATGCTGCCTTCCCTAAGGGTGGGGGCTGGAGATGCAGGTGGAGGTCAAGGAGAGTGGGATGTCAGTGCCCTGGGAGGGCCCAGGTGCCTGTGGTCTCCATGCGCACGGAGAGCCGGTTCTGTGAAGATGACAGTGGCGTGCAGAGCTGCAGCACAAACTAAGGAATTTGTGGTTACCACTCAGGTCTTGGCGATGAGGTAATTTCAAGCTTGGTACATCCTAAGATGTGGAGTAAGCGGGGCTGAACGAAGAGCACGAGGGTTGGCTGTGGGGCTTTGACAGTCATGACAGGCTGCTCATTGTCCCAGGAGGAGAAACGGCAGAAGTCGTCCATGTCTCACAATTCTGTGACTTCACAGGGAGGTACGTACCAGGGACACAACCCTGGGCGAAAGTTAAGCAGAACTCCATCACTTACCAACCAAATGTGGAGACGAAACATGCAAGAACCAGGATCCTGGAGAATACAATGACTTCTGTCAGGGGTTCCCAAATTTTCCATCACCAAGGGCATCTTTCAGTAACTTTCTCTAAGAATACCACATTTGGAGAGATTTTTTTTTCTACCCAGTTACATCATAACAAACAATTAACTTGTCTTTCAACATTTCATTTGTCAAATGTCCAATTGCTAATTAGAGCTTCTGATCAGTCAAGACCACCAACCTTGCCTGGCTGGGCTGCTGGAAGCCCCAAGCCCAGAAATGCTGATCTCGTCGGCCGAGGCAGCAGTCTGTGAGAAGCTGGAGAGCTTCCTTCTGTCAAGTTTTCCAGAGCAGTGGAACAGCCTGCAGGTCCCCTGAAAACATCTGCAGGCCCCTAAGGGTGCACGGGTCTCCTGCCGGGAACACTGGCCTCTCCTTGCCTCCTATGGTTAGGGCTAGCTTGTTACAGGCAGAGTTGGTGGCAAGGGCAAGCAGTGTGGATGTCGCCGGGGTTTGGGACCCTGAAAGACAAGGTGATGCTTAATTAATGCTAAGTGGAAGCTAAGGCGTTGAGATTGTACAAATGGCTCTCTCCAGCTTTCTAGAGTGATGCCAAGTCTGAGTGATTTTGCTCTTTTCAATAAAGGCAGTGTATCAGGTCTAGAGTCCAGACTGGTGACGTCCAATAGAAATATAACGTGAGCCATCTTTGTAACGTTTAATTTTTCTAAGAGTCACCTTTTTATAAGGTAAAAGGAAGCAGGTAAAATTAAATTTAATAATATATCCTATTGAAGCCAGTATATCAAAAATGTTATCATTTCAGCATTAATATTAATGTTACTGTTAATAATAGTAAAACAGTAATGAGATATTTTGTATTTTGGACATTCTAAGTCTTCAAAATCCATGTGTATTTTACACTTGCAGCACATTTCAAGTTCTCAATGGCCCCACAGGGCTAGTGGCTGCACAGCTGGTAAGAGGAGCCAGGACTGGGGTCCCTGCCTCAGACCCCGAGTCAGTGCTGTCTTCGCTGCTGCACAAGCCCTGTGTTTGTTCCAACACAAGTAAATGACTTCTCTGAAGATACCCCTACCGCCCCCCACCCAGCCCCAGTCCAGCCACCCACCCAGGGCCTTGGCAGCCTGAGTCTGCAGGGACATGCCAGCACCAGCAAGCCATCTGGGGAAGCCTGAGCCCAGGGACCAAACCCCATTCATTACATGACCCCCTCTGAGCTCTAAAAAGAGCATGAGTTTCCCACTGGGATCTCCTTTCTGGCTTTCTAGAACTTGGCACTCACACTGGGTTTATCTCATCCCCTCCCAAGCGCCCCACTCAGGTGCAGCCTCAGTGACTATTTCCCATCCTGCAAACTGGGAATCAGACGAACCAAGCAGACACGGGCAGGGGAGGACACAGAAGCAAAGGAGCGAAAGAACTGTCCGGGTTCCCTGTGGTGCCCCAGTCCCTGGTTCAAGTCCCCAGCCCAGGGGCTTCATGAGATGTCCCTCCAACCTCAGAACAGGTTCCCCTTGTCACTTACAGTAATCCCAGTGAGGTTACCACAGACCTTGTGCTCGTGCAGCGTGTGGATCATGGGATCAACTGCACAAATCGAACTCTAAAGAAAATCAGAGTTTAAAGGCAAATAAATATGAAGTATTTACTGAGAGGCAAAATTGGGATTGGCTGCAGACAGAATTGGGTTCAAACAGTGATTCTGCAACTATGTGCTATTGATTTTATTAAAACGAAACCAAGATTATATATATCCATGATTTTAAAATCCAATGGTTCTACAAGCTTTGTAATGAAAATTGAGCACTTGCCGGCTCCGTCTTCTAGATGCAGATTCCCACTCCCTAGACACAACCGCTGTGAACCCTTTTGGCTACTTGTTCTGGTATTTATCTCTCTACATTCAAACAGCACACTTACAAGACTATGTCTGGGTTTGGTTTAGATTTTAGATCTTATCCATCAGCTTTCCAAGTGGAAGCTGAAGTTTTGGTCTCTTAATTCTCCCTGCCTGCGTCCCCTCCTCCACTCTCCAAACTGAGCTCTACCATAGTTTTGGTTAAATCAGTATTCAGCACTTACACCCTATGGCCATGTAATTATTAGGCCATGAAGTACAGTATACAGTAAGATCTTCTTCTTACACAACTTCATGTTTCTCCTGGAGGTAACCATGATGACTTTTTCTTCACTTAACTTTCTACGTACTTGTTACTAATTCATCACTAACGTTCCTTCAAAAGTAGCCATCTCTCAGTACGACAAAATTCATTTGGTCCTGTATCAATGTCATCTTCTGGTGACTGCCCCCAGCCCACTGCCTGGCAGAGCCCTCTGAACAAACTCCCGCACCTGCCTGCACAGGTTGGCCTCCAGGCCAGCCCCACAGCGCCACCCTGAGGCTTCTCTTACCTTTGTCCTGTGGGTCCTCAGGGTGTACTTCCTGGAATAGATCACCGGCTTCCATTATCTTCTGTCTGCCTTTTTCTTGAATAACCTCATTTTGGAAATACATCCAAGGGTAAATAGGAATTAAAGTTTTCAAGACTTTGAATTTCTGAAACTGTCCCGATGTTTCGGAGGTGTACAGAATCCTAGGTATGGAGAAATAATTCTCTCTCAGAATTTTGAAGGCATCTATTACTCCCTGATTCTCCAGCTTGTGTTTTGTTTTCATTGGAAAGTCCAAAGTCATTCTCATTCCTAATATCCCTTCTCTTCCCCTCCAGAAGCTTCTCGGGTCTTCCCTTCGCCCTTCGTGGTCTGAAATACCACGATCACATGCCTTGTTGGGGATTTACATCCATCCACCATGCTTGGTGCTTTGTGCATCTTCTCCATCTATACGTTCGTGCCCTACAGAAGTCCGAATGTCATCACCCTGGTGAGCATCTTCATGGCTCTAAGCCCCTTCCTTCTCATCTGGGAAAGGCTGCCGGTAAGTCATTTCTCACAGTGCTGTTTTAAAAAGAAAACAAGGTAATGTTTGTGAAGCACTGTGTATGGTTTCTGGCATGTAATGTGTACGCACTACATAAAGGTAACTCTTTTCAGTTACCAGATCCACTCTGAGAAAACGGCATGCCACACAGCAAAAAAAAAAAAAATTCAGGTTATAATCAAGCAGAACTTTCAAAATTCCTAAAAATTAGACACTGAAAGTAATTATTTGTCAAACATGCCATTTTTCCATACCCGTAAAGTTAGAAGAATATGACAGACAGTCACATCCTGGGTTATTTTAGAAATAGTCCTTTCTGGAAACAGAGAACTGAACGAGATGACCTACGAAATTACAAGGTATCAATTCATCTCTGATGAATAAATAGGCAAGGAAAGAGGGCACGGTGGTAAGGTGGGCCACTCCTCCTGGGAATTTGGATTGCTTTATTTCCAGGCTGGTAGCTTACTGGAATATCAGAACACTCTCCGAGTGACACAATGAGGAAGCGTGCAGGTGGATTACACCAGTAAGTGGAGTAGGGCAGTTCTGCAAATGGGTATTTGCATTCAAGCTAGAAAGTAAATTTGAATGTAACAAGGAACACCCGGCCTGTAGTTGGACCACAGGGCCTGCAAGAACTAGGATTCTGGACTGCTCGAGCTCTGGAAACACAGCTCTCCTAGGAGTATGGGCTCATCCATAGAATCTGGTATCTTTTTTATGTAGGGTGAGTTGATCTAATAAAAAGTTCACACAGAGAATACTTGGGAATATAGAAACGTTGGGAGGTGACAGAGAGAGAGAGAGAGACAGGAACACGGCGTCTCCGAGGAGTCACCATGCCTGGCCATTTTCAGACGGGATGAACATACACATGGATGCTGATGTTATGGATGTAACTTTGTCTGTAATTTATAGGGTTTTTAAAACAATCTTTCAAGCTTCTTTGGGGAGGGGAGGTAATAAGGTTTACTTAAATATTTATTTATTTTTTAGTGGCACTACTAGGGATTGAACCCAGGACCTCGTGCATGCTAAGCCCTCACTCTACCCCTGGGCTGTACCCTTCCCCGTGTAATTTATAGACAATGGAAAAACATTTGACAAGGGTCCTTTGCAAAGGCTCTCCTTTTAAAGAAACCACGGTTGTGAGGAGTGTTCTCTGAGGCATGGATAACTGGTTTATGGACAAGAAGGCAGGCGGGGGCGCTCACGAATAGGGACTGCCTTGTGGAGAAACTGCCAACCCCAGAGGCGCCCACATCCCAGGCCTCGAACCACCCTTTTGCTTCCTTTAAAATTTTTTAGTTGTTACAAACTGACATAATTTAATGAAAATTAAAATAACATAAGCAAAAAGAAAACTTACTTGAAATCTTGCCACCAGTTTCAGCTTTTTCAACAATAATCTTTGTGTACAAGGAAAAAAATCTAGAAAAATCGTGTAGCTTGAACCTGATACTACGTTCCTATAACAATGCCAAGCTTATGACCCGCCCGCAGAGGGGGAGTCCTCCAGGGCTGGACTTGAGAGGGTCTCCAATGCTACTCTCCTCCCCCCATCACAGATTCACTTACACAAAGTGCACATGAGGACTCAACGAGTCCCCGATGAAAGGCCAACATCTTACTGGCCATTAATACACCTTTGCAGGCCTTATTACTTTGCTTTAATAAGGACAATGCCTTCGAAAGCAGAGTACAAGGTCCTGAAGAAAAGGGTAGTAGTTCAGTGCTTTGTCAACTGCAAAGAATTGTACAAAGAAAATGTCACCACTGGTCCAAAGCAATGGAATTCTAGGTGTCAGTGTGACAGAGCCTCTGCACTGAAGTAGTGGACTCGTAGGCCACCAATGCCAACAAAAGTCAGGTACCGGTGGGGAAACTATGAGTCACCTGGGACGACTGTCTGAAGAACACATGCAATCGTGAGACGTGAAGACGTAGCACACCTGTCAGCCAGCCTTGCAGAAAGATGAGAGGGTCACAGCTGAGTTGAGAGTTTCCCCTGAACGTGGAACTGTGAGCTGGGGAGCCACTGCACCAGTTGGCTTGTGACTTGCCTGCATTTTAGAGACTGCCATGGTAACTGCAGTGAAAAATGCAGGGAACTCTACTTCAAGGCTGACGTGATTGTAAAATTATGCAGCCACTTTGGCAAACAGTGTGGCAGTTTCTCCAAAGATTAAACACAGAGATGCTTTATGACCCAAGAATTCCACTCCTAGAGAGAATTCCACCCAAGAGAATTGAAAACATATGTTCCAACAAAAACTGGTACCCTAATGTCCATAGTAGCATTATTCATAACAGCCAAACAGCAGAAAGAACTCAAATGCCCATCAACTGATGAGTGTACAGAGGGTGGTGTATTCACACAATGGGATAGCATCAGCCATAAAAATGAAGTACTGATACGTGCTACAACGTGAACGAACCTGGAATACATCGTGTTAAACTGAACTCAGACACAGAAGAGTACATACTATATGATTCTATTTAAATAAAATGGCCCAAATAGGCAAATCCCTAGAGACAGAAAGCCCATTAGTGGCTGCCAGCGCCCAGGAGCAGGGGAGGGAAAGTGAGGAGGAACTACTAATGGGGATGGGGTTCCCTACGGGGGAAACGGAAAATTAGAAAGCTCTTAGCCCCTCTCCCAGCACACCAAACATGCTTCAGCAAACAGTGCTCAAGAAAGGCTGCGGGCCCAGCAGGGTGGAGCCAGTGCAGTAGGTGACCACTCTGCTACGAAGCACCAAGGCCAGGTTTCTTCAGTAACTGACAATGAACACGTCTAGGCATTTTCATGATCAGTGGAGGCACTGCACAGAGGGAACAACAGAATCAGACGTGCGGGACCAGCCCCCAGGCTACCCCTCTGGCTTTGGTTGGCTGTTTCAGGAAGGAAGGAGAGCAACTGCGCGAGGCCCCACCCTGGCAGGGGTGTGAGCAGGAAGCAGACCCCAAAAACACCGGCACTGATGGAAGAGACAGAACCACACCCAGCCAGAGACTGCATCACAGCACTGAGTTCCCTCAGCCACGTGAGGAAACAATGGAGAAAACCCAGTCTGATGCCAGGAGCCTCTCAGGTGGGTCTCTTCCCCAACCAGTCCTACCTTCTGCTGAGAATTTTACCCTGTAGACATAGCTTCTTGCAAAACACCCAGCATTGGTGGGAGTTCAGACAATGTTTGTTTAATGAATGAATGGCAGCATCACCTCTGACAGCAAACAAAAAAGAAGCAACTTAAATGTCCTACAACGAACCAGACTACTGGTTCGTATACATGTATGATATCTCTATGATTAAGCAAGTTATTTAACCCTTCCATGCCTGAACCTTCCTTGCTGCTAAAATGGAGAGAGTAATGGCACTGACCTCATACCAAGAGGATTTAAACAAACTTAGATAATGTAACTTTCTAGTGTACAGTGAATACAAAATAAGTGTCAACTCTTATTATGGTTCCATGGAATACTGTGCAGCTGTTAAAACTGTGTTGAGAAAATCCATTTTTATACATGGAAATATCTGTGATAATTTGAAAAGCAGGTTATGAAAGAGTGCAAACAGTGTGATTCCAAACTTTATAAAAATGTGCATATAGAGAAAAAGCCTGACAAATACACATAGAAATATTAAGTTATTTCTAGATAGTGAAACCGAGGGTGACGTTCCTTCTCCCCCTCCTCCTTTTTATTCATACTATTATCATTTACCTATCTGTATTTTTTAACAAAGAGCATAAATTATTTGAGTAAGTGAAAAAGTTTTAAAAAGTTCCACTTGAATGCCAAAAAAAAAGCATTTGACACTATTTTCCTATTGTGGGATATCACTCCAAGAAAATAATGCCAAATACCAAAGAAAATAATGCCTGTAAGAATTAAGTTTATTTCCCATGCATGATGGGAAAATATACAGCAATTTTAAAAGACATTCATGATGTTCAAAACATTAGATGTTCAAAAATGTTCAAAAACAGTAGAAAAATACTTTAAAATATTAGAAAATGCTCTCAATATTAAGGAAATTATCTAGGAAAAAATAGCTGATGTGTGACCTCAAGTATATGACAAAAGAGAATAAATATCATGAGCAGAATATACTAGCAAGAATAGAGAAAAATCTTAACATGGAAATAAGGAGACATTAGCAGAAGACACATTTGACTCTCTGTCCTTTGCTGGTTACAGTTAACTCTATTTGCCACCTTTGACCAGAACAGGGTGGATTCTTTCTCAATGGTTCACAAATGAACCTAGAAATCTCCAGAATGATTAGACATGTGCCGGGCGTGACAGGCCACATCCCCGTCAGGACGGCACCCTGCTATCTCCAGCGTTGTGTCAGGGTCCGGGCTGCCCTCTGCTGATACAGCGGGCAGCTCACCATGGAGCCTGGGCACTGGGGACATGAGGTGAACCCCAGGGCCACAGCCAAACCTATCCATTCTGGACTCCACAGTCCCCTTTCCAAGCTCGAGGTCACGTAACCCCTCAGATTGAAACCTTTGTGGAAGTGACCCCGAACGTTTTCAAATTTGATCCACTCCTAAGGGAGGGACTAGCTGAGGCGAGTTCCGATGGCCTGGTGGAGGGTGTTTGGGATGGGGATAGGAGTGGGGACATCTCGGAGAAGGAATGAGATCCAAGTCACCAAGCACTCCCTCCTACAAGGCGTCCCTGCATGCTGGAGAGCTGGATGCTGTGGCTGTTTGGTGTGGTCACTCAGGAGCAAAGACGTGCACTGAAGGCTCACAGAAGCAGCCCCAGCAGCCTCTGCCTGAAGACTCCAGCTCTGGCCAGTGTGGAGACTGTGGGGCTCTCTGCTGCCACCCAGTGGATCTACTGAGGAAGGTCAGGTAGGAAGTTAAACCCAGAGGTTCTCAGTGTCGTCCAGGGACCAGTGGTATCAGCATCAAATTTTTTGCTGTCCTGGAAATTCTGGGAGCGAGGCCAGCAGTCTATGTTTTACTAAGCCCTCCAGGTGATTCTGATGCACACATGAGTTTGAGAAGCCCTGGTCTAGAGTAGGTAGTGATTTGCACCTTGAGATGTATGAAACGGATCATCAGATTTCTCAATTGGGAGTAGCTAAGTCTCCCATTGATGATCAGTGTCATAGGTTTTCTAAGAACTAAAGTTCATCACCCACTTTTTAAAAATTATTCATCTCCTTCTCAGAAAGGGCAAGGAGGCATAAAATTCAGCTCCTTTGCTTTTTATCCAGAATCCCCAGCTTATAAACATCCATGGCTTTCTTGTTTATGGGAGTGGCATTCAAAGTCGTCCAAAAACACGATCCCAAACCTGTTTTCCAGCCTCACTTCCAATCACTCCTCCATTTCATTTATCCTAGACTCTAATGAACTGGCTGATTCTCTGAATCCCACCTGCATCCATGTGTTCACTCTGTTCTATCCACCAAAGACATACTTATCTGTTAAGATTAAAATTTCGTAATAGAAAGTCCTAAAATATTGTACCAGTTTTTAAGGCCCTCTCAAACACCACTTCCTCCATAAAGTCTTCCCTGAGTACCCTAGCCAATAACAATCTTTCCCATCATGAACCACCATCACACTTCATTTATCTCTCTCTTTTACTGCTTGACACTCTGCCCCTTGCTTTTTAGTTCTTAGTGGACATTTTTTATTTCTTTAAGTCCAGGGACTGAATCCAACTTATCTCAACATAGGCCAGTGCACAGCAGGTGAACAGCAAACGGTCTTTAAAAAATGCAAATGAATAACTTCGGTCTCTCACAAAACAGCAGCTCACAACAAATGTTGGAACTGAAATCAGTGTGAGGTAAACATTGCAACCTAAAGGTAACTAAGGAGCCCCAAATGACCCTGGGCTAGGCTGGGAAGACAAACCTTACTATTGTCCAAAGTCCCCTTCGGGGCTCCACCACTGGTCGGCAGGGCCCTGGATACCCAGCAGCCACTAATCCACCTCCTCAGGGCCAGAATAGAAGGAGCCACCAACTCCCCCTGCTGGGCACCACAGTGGTCAGTCGCTTCAGGACTCACTGCAGGTAGCCCTGTGAAGCCTTCCACCCCATCAGCCTCTTAGCCCCTTAAGGAGCCCACCTGAGGACCCACGAGCCCTGGGAAAATCACTGCTGCAGCTCCCACTCATTCCTGGCTGGGAATGCTGCCTCCAGGACCTGGAGCCTTTGGTCCCAATCTCCTGCTGCCATCTCAGGAAGATGGGTCGACCCTAGAATTCCTCTCTTCCCAGGCCACTTGCCCCAGTGGTCCCCATCCTCGCTGCCCTCCCCAGAAAGTGTCCCTATATTTATGGTGCTGACCATGTGCACCTGCTAGGGGAAAGACACCCCTTGGGCCTGACACTGGGGCTGGGGAAGAGGGTCAGATCCTGAAAGCCAGTGGGTAATCAAAGAATAAGAAATCAAAGATCCCCAGAGAAAAATATACAAGAAGCAGAAGATGATCGCCAAGACAGATGACAAGAGATAGTGAGGCCTGAGCAGGCAAATGGGAAAGAACAGCCCACAAAGTAGTCTGGGATTGACACGGCCCCGGCCTGGGGCTTGCGCACACCGAGCCTTAGGCATGTCCGGGCTCAGGGATTTGGGTGCCTGGCTCCCTTGGGAAGGCCTCGGCCTCTTCAGACAGACCTTGGCCTGTCATGTTGAAGCTCTCATGTAACTGACACTACAAGTCACAAAAAAAAAATCCAATTTGACAGCCTTCCTTCAGGATCACCTCAGTGACCCATAAGTCCCTATCCTGGATGTAACCCTTCTGGTGAGCAGTCCAGAGGCAGGCCTCCTTTACTGTGTGGAATGTGGGGAGGGGTCAGCCTGGAGGAGGGGTGTCCCCAGGGCCCACGCTCACCTCACCACCTGTTATTAATCCCCTCCAGTTGTTTTCTGTGAATGTGTCCAATGGGACACATAAAATTCTGGAGCCTGGATGAAACACTGAGCAGTTGGCTTGAAAAAAATAAATTAGAAAAAGTGGTTGTCTCTGGGTAGAGATTGGAGAGACTGAGGTCAAGGATGCAGGATTCATTTTTCACTGTTTTTACCCTATTATACTACTTGCATTTTTTAGCATATGCTACTTTAAAAACACATTAGCCTTAATAGATAATGATTAAAAGGACAAGAATAGACAAGTCACAGAAGGGCATCTTATAAAATAAACCCACTGACAACAGAAAAGGAGACTAACCTGATGAGAGAGGTTATTCCATTACTCAGGAAGAAAGGTGAATTAGCCTAGCTGAGGGGCGGGGGGTCCGCAGGCACCGCCACATCTGTATATTGTTGGCATCCGTGTAGATTAGTAAATCCTTCTGTAAAGCAATTTGGCAACATTTACAGAGATATAAAGATTTCTTTTTCACTTAAAACCCCAATAATTCCAGTTCTGGTCATCGAGCCAAAGCAAATAATCTAAAATATGGAGGAAGAAACTACAGATACAAAATATTCATTGTAGGAGGGCAAAATTTAGACTCCTAGACATCCAGTAATATCAGGATGGTGATTAATTGATGAGAGTCACACAATACATTGTTATGCAGCATTTTTCGAAGTGATAAAGATTATCTATTATCAGAAAACATGCTTATTCTAAAGTTAAGTGACAACAAAGCATATATAAACTCACACAAACACTATCCGTGTGGTTATGTTAAAAAAAAAAATGCATAGGAAAAAAGACTGGAAGGAGATGTGCTGAAAGGCTCGTGATGGCTACAGTAGGCTGGTGGGGTTATTTTCCAAGTTTTTGGTGATATGGTTGCTCTATTTTATATGGAAAAATAAATATGTAAAGAATGAAAGGAGGCCTTTCAATCCCTCTACCCGCCAAGCAGGAGCAGAAGTGAGGCCTCTTGGCAAGCTGAGGTGTGATCCTATTTTTAGGCACTTCTAGAACAAACACCATAAGGCATGGCTCTACTGCCAAAGTGTTCAAAGAGCTACTCCCAAGATGTAAGGATTCCACCTCTGGGAATGCTGAAATTTAAAGTCTACCAAATGAAGTTCACATTCTGATCAAGGGTCCAGATGGAATATGGCAAAACAAACATGGCCACCAGCACCCAGCTGGTCCTCAGTGACGAGCTCAGCGTCCCGCCTCACCCGTCAGACCACCCAGGAGGCTGCAGGCATGAGGACCCACAAAGGCAGTAGCCAAGAACAATGGGAATTCCAGGCCCAAGCTGGGTGGTTCCCCACAATGACAGAGGATGCCGTGCTCTTTGTTCTCCAGGGGAGAGAGCTGGTGACAATCTGGTCTTTGTGAGCCCGGAACCAGACATGTGAGCACCACAGGCAACTGAAAATGCCACATATCAGTCAGGTAAATAAATAGGCGTTCCCTCAGATCACTACTCTTCAGGATTCGTTCAGCATATTTAAGGGACAAAGGACAGCAGGGAAGGAAGGGGAAGGAACATCTCGGGGCAGCACTAGATCTCTTCTCTACTGTGCAGGGAGGTTCAGCTCAGGACACCGAAACTTGGACGTCCCAACTCAGCCAAGCCAAGGCCCTGCCCCAATCTGGGTTCATTTCAGAAGGCGGTTTAGCCATCATGCCACTAGGCAAGGATGCTTCCTGGAGGTCTCATCCCTCCCTAGGGCAGCTATTAAATGTCCTGGCTTCCTGTAGAGTATTTGTTTAAAACAATTCTCTCACTCTAAAAGCCTCACCTCCAATCATTCCTCCACTTCTCATATCCTCGATGCTAATGCAACTGGCCAATTCTCTGAGCAGTGGACGCCTGCAGGAAGGAGGAAAAGGAATGAGGCAGGGGGTGAGGAACAAAGGGGGAATCTTCAACTTTATCTGTAACGTTTTATTGCTTTATTTAAAAACACGAAGCAGATATGATCAAATGTTAACTGCTGTTAATTCTTGGTGGTGGGAACACAAATTCCTCAACAAAACAAACCAAAGGTCTCCGAGTGAAAGTTCTCAGAGGCCCAACACCATGCTGAATTACCTTGCCTATTTCTGTCTTCCCCGTATTTGCTGCTCCCTAAATATCTTTGTTGCTGATGTTGGTAACAAAGTCAAAGGGGCTAACTCCATCCACATCTGGCCTCTTAACATTCGGGAAGCAGCTCCGGACATACTCGGATGGCAGTCCTCCGATGTGACGACCAGGCAACAACCAGCAGGGGGAGCTCGATGCTCCCTGCCTGCTGGCCTCTGCCCATCACAGGGGTGGACTAACCTGTTATCTTGGTCATACGTAACTAACGTTTCCACGGGGTCTGGACTGGAAGGCCACATGATTTAGTAAGCCCATGAGCATTCTGTACCTTGATTTTAGAATCCAGCAGCAGTGAAACACAATTTTTTTTAATTGCCATGAGGGAAGGAGGTAGCGGAGTAGTTATTTGCTTCAGAAAATGAAGCTGGTTCAGGGAGCTGTGTGTGGATCGGGGACACACACTGCTGGGAAGACCACAGCTGTGGATTACCTAGCTCGTTCCAGGAGGCTGCAGGCAGCTTCCCGTTTTCTAGTTCCTCATTATCTAAATGCCAGGAGAAGTCTCCCCATGGCAAGTGGACCAGGACAGACTGCCCCCTTGTGGAGGAGCCAGGAGCCCCGCTGAGACCCTGTCACCAGTGTTTTTCAGATCCTGTGTCCTTGCCTAGCTCTTCAGGGAGCCCTGCGCCTGTCTCCAAAGAGCTCTGTATCCACACCCAGGGACAGGCCCGGAACCCCTGGCACCCAATGAAAGGCGAGGTGGCCTGCCCCAGGGACGGACCAAGCAAACCACGGAGCTGGACTGGCAGGCTTACCAGTCTGGTCCTTTCAAAGGCAGGAGGGCATTTAACCGCAGACACCTGGCCTCTTAATCTGAGTCCTTTCCTGGAAAATAAGCCTGTCCTGGAAGCGCCAGGCCAGAGGCGGTTGGAACGAGGTTAGCCAGGCTGGCAGCCTGCAGCTGGCTGGAGGGAGGTTGCAGGGGGGAGGGGGCTTGCAGTGGGGAGAGGGCAGGCTTCAGGTTCCAAGTGCAAACTTGCACTATGGAGGCCAGCATTCTGACTGCAGACAAACCTCCCAGCCCTTGTACCTAACTGTCCTCAGCTAGTGGAGTCAGCAGGTGACTGTTTTGAGGGGGCAGCGAGGGAGAAGAGTCAAGGTGTGGGGAAATTGTGACTGGTAAGAGCAAAAGACTCAGGACTACATCCCAGCCCCACTAGTTACTGGTTGGTGACTCAACAAATGATTTCTCTTTCTATACATGTTCCCTGACACAGGAATGGGGGTAACACTGCCTACCTTGCAGGCTTCAGGTTAAATCAGGTAAAGATTCCAGTCCCACAGGAGTTTGCCCAAGTGCAGCTTCTACCCTGTTGAGGGATTTTAGATGTTAAGAAAGAATCATTCCCACTGCACCCAAACACTGGGCCCATACACAGGGCAAAACAGACTGGTCTTTGTACATTCCTGAGAGGGTTCGGAAGGGGTGCCCACCGTGTAATGCGTGGATGGGGAGGCAGGGGCCGAACACCTCTCCCGACGGCACACACAACTCCCACGTGGCTCACACACCACGTTAAGGAGGCAGAAGTCGGCTTCCACAGCTGGAGCCCTACCTCTCCTGGGACTGGCTGGGCAGAGGGGTCCTTTTCCTTCAAGAGGAGCCTCTGCACATAGCTCTCAGTCCCGAAGACAGCTCTGCCCAGCAGACTTCCTCCCTCCCTTGCCCACTCGCAGGGATCTGGAGCTCAGCCCCTCTACCTGGGACCACTGCTCCCAGATTACTGGAAACCATGTGCCACCTCTGGAAGACAGCCCACTCTGGTCAAGCCCAGGGTCTCCAGACTTCAGCTCAGCTACCCCGAGTTCTTCAACGAGCTTCTCCAGAGTCCGCGGTTTCACTAGTGACCTCAGTCGGTAACATTCCATTGAGGACAACCTGCTGATTTCAGGTTGCAATCACACTTTTGAACATAAGACTAATATGAAGATTATTGTTACATACCATCCCAGAAGATGGGTCTCATCTCAAAGAAGTCTGCAGCTGGAAAGGTAAATGCTCCCTGAGACTCACCCAAACCCGGGGATTTGCTGATGTTGCCTGAGACTGCCTTCCACACAGTGAGACGGGGGGAGGCTCGACAACCATCATCCGAGATCAGGCCCAGATAAGCCAGGTTAGCCCAGCACTGTGGGAACACAGATGGTCAAACGAGAGAGTCAAAGATCACAGTAGCAAATGGCACCCTAAAGGCAGCTGGAAGAGCAGCTGAAGTCTGCAACGAGCCCTGTCCATCGGGTCTCTGGCTTCGGAGGTCAGTTTTGATTTCCGTCTGCCTTTGACTGCAGCCCTCAGAGTGGAGGCAGGCAGCAGGCTGCTGAGTTGCACAGAAACTCACAAATGAAGGGGAGAGCCTAAAGGGGAAGGATCAGGAGGCCCTCACCAGGATTCTGTGGAAGACCTTCGTCCTCCAGGCCGGTGGGCATGGGTGGGAGGCAGCAGAGCTTCCTGGCGCAGACCGTGAACTTCAGACCCAGACCCCAATCCTGCCTCTTCTTCCTGCTGCCACAGGCCCTGGGGAAGGCTCGAACTCCCTCTGCCTGGGCCACCTCACTTGTCACAACAGCACCTGTTTTGGGGGGTGTCAGAAGGATCAAGTGTGTCAATACATGGGAAGGGTTTAGAACAATTCCCAATCCCTGGCAGGTCAGGGCGCAGCACACATTAGCTACTGAATTATACGTGGAAACCCAGGGGAAACTGGCAGCCCTGTCCACAGACAGCTAGCAAAGCCCAAGAGAAAACAGACAAATTCGGTTTGCCATAAATCAATGAAAGACTTAATATTTTTATCTAATTCCCACTAGGTTTAATAGTCACCACTTTTGTAATTACACTTTAAGCTCCTAAAAGTGCTAGGCTGTGGCTTGAACCTTGTGCCTGCCACAGCGCCTGGCCCACGGTGGCAGGCTCTGCTCTCAGGCTGCCTGCTGACTGCAGACATGACCTACGTCCAGCAAAACACCCAGCTTCTCCAAGCCTGACTCCTCATCTGCCAAAGTTTCTGCCTTTCTCATCAAATTGTTTAATTTTGTTTACATACAGCACGTCTAGAATCACACCCCTCATCCTGGACAATCTGTTGGGAGACCAAGTAAGATTCCGCGCAGTAGGCAACTTGCAAACTCCCCCACCAAACAGGTGTCATTGTTCCCCATCTGTTAAGTGCACCGGCGCACTTCCCAGCACTAACAAACCCAGCTTAGGGCACAGGCTCCAATCTTGCTCTTCAGATGGAGACAAGGGACCTTAGGTCCTGCACGTGAACGTCCCCAATGATCTCCAGCACTGTGCATTCCACAGGTCCAAGGGCAGAACCATGTTCTGCTGATCCCTCCAAGTTTCTGGATTCGGGGCTAAGTTCCTAATAGGAACTGGCTGTCGAGTCATTTTTCTCTATCATTTGAAAGTTTAGAACAGGAAACTTTCCGGCGAAAGATTATCTTCCTACAAAGACAGGATCACTGTAACTATCCCCAGGTTCAAAGAAGGAATGTGGAGAATGCGGAGAAAGGAGCTGCCAGCCTGGGAGGATGTCCCCCCTTGGCTCTCAGCTCCTGATCCACACTCCTCGTGCAGGCCTGAGGGACAGGAAACCTCAGAATCTCCTCTTCCCACCACGAGGACCCTGGCCGAGGGGAAAGCGACATGTAGTTTAGAAAGCAACTAATACCAAAGGGGTATCTTTTACTCACAAATGATAAAATTATACCCCAATAATCCTAACCTTAAAAAAAACAAAAGCACACAATTTATGCAAAGGTTTTGAGGACTGACTAAAATCAGAAAATCTCACTTATATTTGAGATGCTCTGTTTAGTTAGAATAAGGGAGTCAGGGGCCGCAGGACAGCCGGCTGGGCGGGATGCTGACATTGCTGGGGGCAGGGAGGCGGCAGTGGGCAGAGCACTGGGCAGGAAGCAGCAGCCAAGGCGGTGGCCCTGGGGTTTCATGGAGAGCTCCTCTGGAGGGCGGCGGTGTTGGGGAAACTCCCCAGGGAGGAACAGCAGCAGGCAGCCATAACCACCTTTAGAACTGGAGGCACGAGGAGATGGTATGGTCACCCAAGTCCAGTGGGTCAGGAGGGAGCCCCCGGCAGGCACCACAGCCAGAAATGCTGCACAAAGCAGGGAGTGAGAGTAGCGAAATGCTGACCTCCACCCGCTCCTGCCAGCGGACTCCAACCAGGTGCCACCAGCCACGGAGGGAACCCAGGGCCTGCAGGAGTGGCCTCCAGAGGGCAGGGCAGAGAATGAACTGAGGACAGAGGATGAGCAGTGGAGGTCCCTTCCCTGGAGAAGCGACTTCTGTTTCACACATTCCGCTGTCAGCCTGCTGTAGATCAAGTGAGGTTATGGGCCAGCTGTGATGGCAGGAGAACACACTTCAGTGCAGGAACAAGGAAGAAACAGGAGGTACCTGCTGGTCCTCAGTGATCCATGCTCTTCCCCTTTGGCCCTTTTCTGGAAATGGGCTGTTTGGATTTCTCAGAACATCACAACCATCCAAGTGCATTAATCCTCTTAGAGCTCATCACCGACCCTCTCCCCGCCCTTCCACTGCAGACACTGTCCTGGCCTGGAATGCATCCAGTTCCCCTGCCTCAAGTAGCTTGCAGCCATTCACATGGGCTGCTTTTTGTCAGCCAAGCTCTGGAGAAAACAAGGGAGTCGAAATAATGGGAGTCAAGATTCCTGTTGGGTGACACCATTTATTGAAAGGCAAACTTGCTTTCTCCACAAGTTCACTTACATGGAGGGAGCTGCCTCAGAACGTCTCTTGCCCATGACAAACCAAGGCCATCAAACCATATCCAAGAGCACAAACCCAACAGAATAAGGCTATTGGCATTGTTGGATGACATTCAGAAGCAAGAAAAACAATTATAAAGTTATATGATGATTGTCTCCTCAGCACTGCATTTGGCCATATACTTGTTTATTAAATATTTTTTTCTTTTTAAGCTAGCTAAAGAAAATATTCTCGAGTAGGATTAGTTCTTAAAGCAACAAACAGAAAAAAAAATGTGTACATAATAAAATCAAAAAAATGATAGCAGGTTAAAGCTGGCAAGGACCGTGGGTCCTGGTCCTCCGTCATTCCTATCATCTGCCACTCTGAGCTCATGTGTCAAGGTCACTCCTGTCAAGGCCACTGGGGTAAGATGAGCCAGAACTTGAAACTGTCTCTCTCCACTCCCAGTCCGGTGTTCCTCCCACCCGGCTCCACTGCACACGTCAGGCTCACCACCAGTCCGACTGCTGCGTAGGAGGGCACGTTTGTTAACACAGGAACGGACCACTTCCAGGGTGAGGATGCAGGTCTTCTGAATGGTGAGCTCTGTTCTCTTTTCACAGGCAGTTTGTTTCTTGCAGGCTGTCTCGTGGCTCCAGAAGCAATTGGCCAGAACGAGAAGCAGCAACTTTCTCACAAACCAACACAGATGCTGACTTTCTCCCCAAGTTCTCAGGCCCCTAGTCTTCCCCATCTCCAATCTGTAGTTGTAAGCAGGTGGAGGCCTTGCTAGCAGGCCTCCTGGCAAATATCTAACGGTGGGAGAAGCAGTGGGGAACTCAAGAACACACGAGGGTCGAAGAACCCCAGGGCTTCCAGTGAACCAGTCAGCCAACCTCAGGCTTGCTGCGTCCCCAAGAAGACAGAGGGGCTCAGCCTCTATGTCCATGTGTGTGACTGTTGTCGGTCACCCTCTTACCCCTGATGGCACTCCAGGAAGGGAGGGATTTTGAGCCACTGTATTCACTGCTGTGTTCCCAGTGCCAAGGACCGGGATGTCGTGAGTCCCCAGGAAATACCTGCTAAATGAATGCATGGCTAAAGGGAGGGATCTCTCCACACTCCAAGAAAGTAAGCAAAGGCAAGCAGCACTCCACCCAGCAGAGGCAGAGGAGGACTTGGCTCTTCTGCTCTGGGGGCCTCACCCTTAAATGGGGCTGACCGCCCTGAATCCTGTTGGGTGGGCTCTGTGGCCTGGGGGAGGCAGGTGCTCCCTGTGGCAACCGTCAGTCATGGAGCTCTTGAGTCATGGGCCACCCATCTACCAGGCTGCGTGGGGACACAGAACACTTACCTCCACCCCCGCCCATGCACATGACTCACAGGGTTCTCTCCTGGCCATGGCCCCACTGAGCTGCCCGCCCCACGCTCTGGCCAGCTGTGACTGGGCCTGGCCTCTGGGGACCGCCACAGAGGAGGTGACACCAGGAAGTGCCAGGCCACCCCGCATCCTCCCATTGACTCCATGAAACTCCATTTCAGCGACATGGCCTTGCGTAGACCTCTCCCAGTCCCAGCTTCCTCCTGCCTGGTGCCAGCCGCTGTCCCACTGACCCAGGAAGTTGGAAGGATTCTTCCAGTTTGCACAGATATGTCTCTGACTTTGGTTTCTTTTCCTCCTTTTCCTCACATAAACCTGAGATCCTGCTCAATCTGCCTCTTGTCCACACATCCTTCCAGCTTTCAAGAACTTCTTCTCCTTCCGCCTCCTCCTTCCTACCCACACCACACACAGCTGCTCATCACCCCTTCTCCCATCCCCATGACCTCACTGCACATCACTCACCTCTTCCTCAAGCCCAAGTCTGTGAGCCTTGTCCCCGACAAGTCCCCACCCAGTGAGCACCCCGTCCAGGGGCCAGAGAGCACAGCCTGCTGCTCCAGGAGGTGGGAGGAAAGCACTAATAAGACACGACGGGAAGGCTCCATCCTCCCAAGGAACCACATCATTTGTCAAAAACTTTACTTACACGTCTCCCCACCCCACCTGCATAGAAGAAATTGCACTGGGTGACTAGAATTGATCTCGGCATGGTTCAGAAATTACAACAAAATTCTAAATAAAATAGCAACCAAGGGCCACAGATACAAGTGTCCTCTGACTTTCCTTCCCTATGTCAACAAGGCATTTACCAAGACCGCTTGAATTTCTCTTCTCAGGATTACCTGCCCCTTATCACCACAATTCCTTTTTTCCAACTCTGATGTCCCGAGTGGTCTTTATTCTACCTCCTCCTGCCTCTGCTCCATAATACTTAACAACCTGGTAGCTTCCTGCTCTTTTTTTTTTTTAAATAACACTCAATAGAGATGTGTGAACTTTACAAACGAGCCACCCGACGAAGCCTCTGTAACATTCCAAACTGGAAAAGCAGGCGCCCAGGAGAAGGTCTGATTTAAAATATGTACAGTGTATACATCGCCACCCCACTCCCCTGCACGACGACTATTTAACAGGGGCTAGCACGTGGGCCCTTGCCCTTGACAAGGGAGGGCGGGGGTCCAGGGGGCACTGCAGGAGTGCTGGCAGACAGCTGTGCAGAAGGGGGCTCCACCCCGCCAGGTGGGCGGGGGCGGCTCCAGGCCACAGGTGTCTCAGTACCGCACTGCAGCAGCTGCCGGGTCAGCTACCCGGGCTGCACCCCAACACAGATCCCAGGAGGAACGTAAAGTCATGGGGAGGAATCGCCTGGTGTGTGAAGAGGCAGCGATGGGGCATGGGTACTCCCTTTCCTGCCTCCTCCTGCGGCGGCGGGCCCCTGGAAGTGGGCTCAGATCTGGCTGACAACGGTGCTGTCCTTGGGGAAGGCGTAGCTCAGTGGTGCCTCATAGAGGCTTCCCCCATCCGTGCTGAGGTCGTCGTCATCATCCATGTCATCCAGCACTTTGCTTGGCAGCTTCTTAAGTCTGCAAAGCAACAGGGGGCATGTTTCCTGGCCCTGGACTGGGGCTCACCTCTGATCTGGAGCCCAAGGGGTCCTGGGCTACTGCGTCACATACAAGCACATGAACTTAACCATTCTGCACCTGGTAGTTCCTACACCCCAGGGAGCAGCGCGGGAGGCGAGAGGCTGCTGCTGACAGGCGGGCTGGGTGGCGCTGGGCTGGGCAGGGCGGGGCCGAGACCCATAGCACTCACTCGTGTTTCTCCCTCAAGCTCCAGTGCGGCAGGGCACTGCATTCATTTCTGTTTTTCAAAATACTGCAACTTGATTATTGAGATTTTTGGTGGCCCTTTATATGTTGCCCCTAATGCCAGCCTGGGGCTGGTTCTCCACAGACAGGCCCTCTTTACAGGATTCTCAACAGGCTCCAGTCTTCTGCATTTGTGAGCCAACTCCCTGGGCAGCCAGCAGAAAGCCCCAGGTCACCGCTGGCCTCCAAGACTGGCCCAGCTCCGTGAATTAGCATGAACCTAATCTCCTGCCCTCACTCCAAAGCCCCTGGCAGTGACCTTGAGGCAGGGAAAACCAACCCCCACCTAAGCCGGCATCCTCAGGACCCGGGCCAGGGAGCTGAGAGAGCAGCTCTCTCTGGAAACCATGCGAGGGATATGCTCCTTCTTCTGAGGACACAAACCAGAACTCTATCTCATTTCTCCATAAGTCACATCCATGCAGGACCCCCAAGTTCTAGTCCCAGAGCGGCCCCCTCCATGGGGGTATGAGCTAGTCTTACCTTGCTCTAAGCCCGAGTTTCCCTCTTTGGACAACAGGGATAATACCTGCCCGACCAACACTGGGACACTGGGATGAGGGTGACACAGGTGATGACACAGATCACACCTTACTGAGCACGTGGGGCAACTAGAGTGGACACAGCCACTCTCATCTCCAGGACGGGATGACCCCAAAAGGTGATGACAAGGGATCAGCTTGAGGCTGCAGCAGTGAGAATGCTGTGAAAGCATCGTGCTGCGCTATCCTCCAGTGTCGGGAGGTGAGGTCACTGCACTCGCCCACCTTAAGTCCTTCTTCATGGAATTCAGCTGCCCCTGCAGCTGCTCATTCACGTCCATCTGCTCCTCCAGCTCCCTCTGCAGCTTCTTTTTGGAACTTTCCAGTCTGTCGATTTCCTCCTCGGCCTCCTCCACCTGTCGCTTCATTGCTTTCAAGCGCAAGCTCAGCTGCAGGGAGAGAGGGGAGGGCAGGCTGTGAGCGGGCAGGTGGCCCCGCCCAGCAGAGAGGCCAGGGGTCCAGCCCCTTCTCTCCAGGCAACAGAGATATGGCAAAGGGGGCCACCAGCCTCACAGGAAAGTAGAGATAAGACTCCAAAGCAGACAAGTCTACTTTTTAAAAGCAAAGATCAGGGTATGAAATTTGCTGAACCCCCTACTGAAGTGGGCTAGAAAGGCCCAGGTCCATAAGGTAAGGGACAGAGAGGAAAGGAAGTATCTGGTCCAACATCTGCCTGCCCACCCGCCCACCCACCAAGGCCTCCCCAGCCTGAGACAGGATCCACAGAGAGCCCCTCACCTGGTCCTTCTGATCGGTCAGCGACAGGTGCTCGTCATCCACCTGCATCACCAGCTCCTTCACCTTCCGCTCCAGCCGGCGGTTGCTGAGCTGGAGGCTGGCTCGGTCCCTGGGGAAGCAGAGGACCATTTCATCGCAGCCCTAAGGAGGCCCAGCCCAGGGCTGCCTGGTTGACTGAGGCTTAGGGTCAGAGACACAACTGTACAGGAGGGAAGCGCTGCGCACTGGACAGACAAGGAAACAGGGGCTCCGAGAGGGGGAGTGGCTTTGCCCGAGGCTGCAGAGTTAGAGAGGGGCTGAGCCGGGGCCAGACCTGCCCCGAGTTCTCCCAGCCCCAGGCTTTCTTTGGTAAGGCAGAGGGTCACAGACTGCCGGGCTTTGAGTGTTTGGGGTTTGCTCCAAGCAGCTCTGGCCCAGTCCCAATGTCCTACTGAAAATGGATAATGTCAAGTGCTATATGTACATACACATCCCCACACTGCTTCAAGGAAAGTAAGGGACCATGAGTAAAAACTGAGACTTGTCAAGTTCAACCTGGTGCTGGCCCTCTGACTGCAAGTCTGCGAGCTAGCTGCAGAGAACCCTGGCGCAGGAAAGGGGTGTGGTCATCTGATCCTGTGTCCCTCCCCGCACTGTAGGGGGATACACCCACCTCTGACAGCCACTCAGCCTCTGCTTGAATACATCCGGCCCTCAGAGCAGAGTCAGCCCCTCACCTCTATTCCAGCTCAAACTCAGTAGCCTACGAGGCAGCCTGTCCAATTTAGGGCATAGGGAAAGGAGCAGCCAGTCTAGTGGAAAGCTAAGGAATGAGCAGTGGAGGTCCGGAGTTTTAGTCCTGCTACAGCAATATTCTGCCAGGCTACCTTCCTTCAAGTCACTCACTTCAGCGGGTCTCAGTTTTCCCATCTGTAAAATGGAAATAATTTTCCAGCAGGACTGGACTTGCTCTGCTTTCTTCACAGGTTTACGAGGATGGGAAGAGACACAAGAGTGAAAAGAGTAGAAGGACTTCTTAATGTAATTGTACTTTATAAGCACTGTATTGTGAGTGGAAAATGCAATGTCTTAAAACTGTATTTAAAATTGGCAAAAAAAAAACAAAAAAAAAAAACCAAAAACAAAAACCCAGAGCCTCTACACCATGGCTGGGCCTGGCTCACCGCTCCTCGCTCTCCAGACGGTCCTCCAGCTCAGCAATCCTGGCCTCCATCTGCACCACTAGCCCTTCTTTGCTGGACCTGTAGGAACCTTCCAGGTGGATAATCCGGCTCTTTAAGTCCTTGTTCTGGAATCAGACAGGGAGACTGTGAGGGGCCGTGTCCACACTCTCTGTGCAGAGCACAGCACAGGGCGGGACGTGTGGTCAGTGGCTGTGATAAGCCTGCTTTCCACATTAGGATGTGTGGCCCCAGGGGCCCTGGGGAAGTTTCCAAGGAAAAGCTTTGCACTCCAGTCCCCGCCAGCTAAATGAAGAGATTCTATCTCATTCCCTTCTGAGTCTGAGTGAAGTCTTTGGCATGTCCTAAAAGTTCTGGATGTCAGTGAGCTCGACCTTGGCCTCTTATATACCTCTTGGGGGCAGGACAGGAGAAACAGACTCCTTCAGCAATATCACATGTCAAGTTCCGTAAAGAACTGACATGAATAGCATGTAAAAGAAATAATGATTCAAGTAAGCTTTGTTAGCAGCACCTGCATTTGAGGACACTGGTTCATTATTCTCTTTTCGTTCAAATTTAGCTCTCTTTAGGATCTAGAAGACAACACTCATTTGCAGTCCCACCTCTCCCCAGCCGCTTAACTTCCAAGCACATTTGATATAATTGAGAATGACCTCTTTGGAAAAGGCCTTAGAGACACCTCTACCTCTTGGGTGAGTCATGCCCCAGAGTTCTTGGGGTGCTGTGCAAAGAAGGCTCGACCAAGGGGGTCCAGTCCAAAGTCATGAGGAGGGAAGAGAAGAGAGACTCATGGGGCCAGGGGCCCTCACCTGCCGCTCCAGGGAAATCTTGTCACACTCCAAGTCTTGCCTCACGGCTCTCTCCTGAAGCAGCTCATTCCGCACCTGCTCCATCTACACCCAAGTGGAAAAGCCCAGAGGTTAGAGGAGTTGTTCCTACAGCCTTTGCACTAAAACAGTGCCCAGGTACTGAATTCCAACCATCAAGTTAGTGCTCCTCTTCATGACAGGGGCCTCCTGCCTTCTACTCCTGAGTACAGGAGCTGCTTCTTGGATATTCTTGACATCTCAGTAATTGCAAAGGTAATGGATACAAGCAACAATAAGAGCCACAGCTAACCTTGCTGTTATGGGCTGAACTGTGTCCCCACCAAGAAGGTACACTGAAGACCTAACCCCTAGGACCTCAGATGTAACCTTATTTGGAAACAGGGTCTTTACAGAGGCAACCCAGTTAAACTGAGGTCATTAGGGTGGGCTCTGATCCAATATGACCGGAGTCCTCGTGAAAAGGCGAAGTTTGGCTGAAGAGACAGACATGCAGAGAGCCAAGACAGAGAGACACGGGGAGAATGTGCTGCGATGATGGAGAATTGGAGTGAGGCACCCACAAGTCGAGGAGCACCAAAGACTGCCAACAAACTATCAGAAGCTAGGAAGAAGCAGGGAAGGAGTCTCCTGCAGGTCCGGAGGGAGCACGGCCCTGATGATATTGTGATTTCGGACTTTCAGCCTCCAGAACTTTATATGGTACAGTCCTGTTGTTCAAGGCCACCCCGTTTACGGCAACTCTAGAGAACTGGTAACCTGCTCAGCACTCCACACACACTAGCTATGACAGCCCCCCCCCCCCCCCCCGCCACCACAGAGGTCCTATCATCCCTGCTGAGGACATCAGGGCCTGGAGAAGTTAACTGACTCGTATGCTGACCGACCACCCCAGCTTACCAAACACCAAGGATGGGCTCAGGACACAGGACTTCTGCACTCAAACGGGGGAGCCCCAGGCAAACTGGGCCGAGTCAGTCACCCAGCTTGCCCAAGATCTACACAACTAGGAACAGGGGGCGTCAGTGTTCCCCTGAGCTCGTGACTACTGCATTACAAGCTCAAGCCTCAGAAAGGGCTCCCACGGTCAGCATATCTCAGACGTTGCTAGATTCCTCCCTTCTTAGGCCAGAAACAGAAGTCAGCAAGAACACTCCAGGTGTCCTGGCAAGGGCTAAGCGTTACTGAGGATTTCTTCTATATTAATAGGAAATGAGCCCAGCTGAGCGGCATCTGGAAAAAAATCCAGCCGCCTGTCTACCGGCATCTCCACACCCCATCCCCAGTGGGCCTTCAGCAGCAGGTAAAAGCGCTTCCGAGGTGGAGGCCCCAGACCTCGTTCCCAGGGCCCTCCAGCAGAGGGCAGCCTGGGGAAGCCCAGAGAACCTAGAAGATGAGCCAGGAAAACAAAACGGCCAGTTCTTTCTTCAGGCTGGGGTCCAGCCTGCCTAAGAGATGTGCACGCAGGAATCCCCGCACGCCCAGGCAGCTTCCGTGGCAGTCTCGCCCTGCCCAGCCTCAGCCTGGGTCTTCACCTCCCGTGCAAGCACCCTAGTAAGTAAAAGACAGGCTCATCCCTTCCCTGCCATCCGCCTGGAGAGCAAGACCTGGGGGTCCTGGGAATAACGACTGAGGACACCCCACCACACTGGGCTAGACTTGCACCTCCCACTATCCTGACCGCAGGGTGTGCACAAGCAGAGTGGTGTGGCTGGCGATAAGGAATGAGGCTGGTGGCGGGCAGGGCTGGGACACCGAGGCCTTGGTGCCATAGGAGGAAGCTGGGACCCTCCCCACAGGTAAAGGTGAATCTGTGTGATCCGAAAAAAAAAAAGTTCAAGTTTGCATTTCCGATCAGCAGGCCTCTGAGTCACTGGGGTTGCGAATTTGCCAGCAGAGGACACTGAAGTCCAGGGCAGTTCTCCACGTAACTGGAGGAAGCAGGACCAGAACCCAGCCGAGCCTATGCACAGCCCGCTACCCGATCCACTCTGGCTCTCTGGACCAACTCAGTGAGAAGGCCTCAAGCAGACATTAGGGTTTAGATACGGCTGTCACGAGAAAACCAAGACCCAGGGAGGCAGTCAGTCTCCTTAGGGCATCTTTGGCACAGCAAGGAAAAAATGTCAGCTGTGCACAGGGTCAGCAGGCAGAGCACATAAAACTGCCCCCGCACCCCACTCCTCCTGCCTGGCCCCAGGGCCCTTGAGAATCACATGCTGCAAAGAGGGCCCGGAACGATTCCTGTAACTGCTCTATAAGCACAAAGTCCACAGATAATGAATGCAGCCTCACAGCCTCACTCGAGCATGGCTCTGAACCAGCCAACCCTCACCCCATGGAGGTTGTCAGCAGGGCTGGGCCACAGGACCCCGATGTGCCTCATGAGGGAAATTGTTCTGTTCACGCCCGCTGGGCAGAGGCCAGGCTTCACTGAGGACACAGTTAAACTGTCACTGCATCAGGAAGCAATCACAGACAGGCAACAGTGGCCCAGCCTCTCTTCCTGGCTCTGCATCCACTTGCACATGACCTCGGTCGTCCCACCTCTGGGATGTGGACCCCTTCTTCCTAAGCAAGGAAGTTGACCAAGGCAGCCTGGGCCCTGGCCTGCAGTGAACATGCACTCGGGCGTTCCCCCTACTGCAGGGCTGTGGGGTCTCCATCTAAGGCAGCCACGGGCCCCGGCCTCCATCCTTTAGCTACAGTAGCCACCCTATCTCTCCACTCTTAGGAATGTTGCTGCAAAAGACCCACTCTGTCAAGGTGAGAGGGAGCATGTCTTTGTGAACACACACACACGTGTGTTGGTGGAGGAGTGGTCTTGGAAGGACGGGGTGGGCTCTTTCATTTGTTCAGACTATATTATGAGCTCCAAGACTGGACATCGTGACAGAAACACCAACACAGTCCCTGACCTCATTACAGGCTCCCAGGGGACATGCGAACACGCCCCGTACATGCGATCAGTGTCACGGCAATGGGGAAGGATGGTGTGCTGGGGTGGGGAGCATGGCAGTGGTCACAGCCTGGACCTGGAGGGCCAGGAAGAGTCTCCAGAGAAAGGGACACTCAACTGAGACCTGAGTGAGGGGTCAGGGTAAGGCAGGGCAAAGGGACAGGAGAGAAAAAGAGGGAAGAGAGCTGATTTTCCCCAATGTGAAGGGACAGAGAGAGAGAAATTCAGTAGCTGTGGGGGTGAGGCCAAAGCCCACCAGAAGACAATACAAGGCCGGCAGGGCCGAGGCCAGGGGCTCCGCGGCTCAGAGCACCTGCCGTGGGGCAGTGCGCGCCGCTCCGGGCCTGAGGGAGGAGCAGGGAAACAGATCAAGAGTCCCTGGCAAAAGGAGCAAAGTGACCATGAGTGTCAGAGCGTCTGTGTCCGAGCCCATTCTCCCTCCCGGAGCTCTCTGAGGCAGAAGTTACCAACCCCATTTTCCAGGCGGGAAGTTCAGGAAAGGAGAAGCAGCTTTGGGCTGGAAACCAGTAGGCCCCTCAAAGAAAGACAAACCCTAGAAGGAGGAAGAGCTCCGGGGGACTTCAGGGCCGAAAAGGAAGCCACACCTACAGTGCTGCGAGGCGCAGGAGCGCTGTGCAGGGATCTAAGAATTGTCCAGGGGCCCTGGCGGGGGTTCAGGACAAGCCCTGTGACTTAACGTAGCAGCCACTGGCCAGGCTTGCTCCCTCAGTGCCATGGACTGGAAATTCTGGATCCCGAAAGGAAACAGACCTCCCACGCGGAGGGGCACTCAGGAAAGAGCATCCCCGAGGTCTCCACAGGTTCAAGACCTCCCTGGAGCACCCCAGGCAGACGTGACTCTCCGAAGGACAAGCAGAACAGAACAGTCATTATTTACACCCCACCACATCCTCTCAAAAGATGGCTATTAAAATGGAAGTGTAAAATAAATCAGAGTGAAGAACAGGAAGGAACAAATGTGCGGTCATAAAACTTAACAGTTACCATCACCATGCAGTCAGTTTTTCTTGAGTCTTTTGGAAACCAAGGCTTTTGGCAAACATGACAGACTTCCTTCAGTTCTTTGAGAAGGGCAGCCTGACACCAAATTCTAAAAGAAATCTACCACACGGCGGTGCTGTGGACAATGCTCTCAACAACCGCTTTCACCGTAAACCACAAGTGATTCAGCCAAGCTCCTCGGTACAGTCATCACCAGGACTGACCCAGTGACTCAGGAATATTCCATATCAGATCCCTCTTACCCCTCTTAGCCCACACTAGCAAAATAGGAGGAGGGGGGAGGGAGGGAAGGAGGGAGAGAGAGGGAACAGTCTAAGTCTGGCTTAGCTAGCTTCCTCCTTTAGACCAGGGAAGTATATCTGAAGCTGGAAAAACACTTCTTTACATAAGCTTAGCACTTTATGAGCTGTTTACCCTTCAACTATATTAAACAGACCGAACAAAAACTTTCCAATCAAATTAAAAACAGAACAGGAGCCGAAGGCAACAGTTTATCACAGCTGGATTGAAAGAATGCTAAACCCTGAGCATGGTGATCGGAAATAACAGTATCAGATTCCAGTGGGTTTATGTCAGAGGCACCCGTGACCCGAGCCAGCTCTCGGGATTAGAAGCAGCTGCCTTCTGGGTTAATGAAAAGCCAGAGATATTTATGATTGCTAATAACAATATTTAACCCAATCACCTGTGTTTACCATTGGGCTGTAAAGGGGTTGGTGAGCCCACACTGCTGGCTAGTACTAAAAATGATAATCACAAGAAAGGAAAATGATTATTAACTGACTGTACACTTTGGGTTTTTGAGCAGCCTTCACGATAGAAGGCAGTTCTGAGACCAGGATCATTTTAATTAAAGAAAAAAAAAAAAAAAGAAAGAAAGAAATCCCATTCTGATCTTTCACTCACTGACTGCAAAGGAGACTTATTTCCCAGCCCCATATCCCCCTGGTGCAGACTGAGGAGCAGGTGTGAGCCAGCCACTTGGGAGCAGTTCCCAAAAGTGACTGTAGAAGCCCACAACTTTCTCCACTGGGATCTATCCTGCAGTTGCCAAGGCAACGGGCAGCTTCATTCAGCCCCTGGGAAGACTGCGATGCCACCCAAAGCTCTCAAGCTGGTACTTTTCCTCTTGCCTGCCAGCCGCCTAGGTTGCACAAATGGTCCTTCCACTGGGCTGGGCTATCTGGCCTCCACGGCCAAGAGAACACTGCCCCATCCAGACCCAGCTCTACCGCACACTATAGCCCTCAGCCACCAGCAATCACACAGTGGTGCCCAAGGGGCTAGAACGTCAGCCTACAGGACACACTTAAAACACCAAGCTGGGCCATCTGACTCCTGCACGCATAAGGAGAGTCAGGAGAGCATCAGGTGAACATAACTCCTCACTCGTGTGAAGAGACACCGTGGCATTATGTTTAACTTGGGAATAGAGACTCAAACACTTGGGGGGGGGTGTCCATAACCACCCTCACAGTCTGATGCGGGGATGATGGAAACAGGTGGGAGGCAGTGGGTTGTGGCTCCACATCTCTTCTAAGCTTTATGACCCGAGGCAGCCACTTAGCCGCATAAGCCCTGAAAACAACATGAGACAGTATGCAAGTCATGGGCACAGCACCCCGCACCTGGGGGCTCCTCCGGAAGGATGGCAACTGTCACAAATGGAAACACGGTTTTGGAGGAAGGAGAGGAAAAAGGATTTCTCTGGATTTAAACAGACCAAAAGCCAGTAAAGCATCCACTATTTTATTAAACTTTCCTTCAACTTTAAGAAGATCCTAAGCATGTATGGAAAAGGAAAGCCTTCAAAGGGCTGGGAACTTACAAATAATGTTGCCAGCATTTATTGAGCATCAGATGTGTGCACGAGAAAGGGGAAACAAGAACACGGAAAGGACAGAATGTTTGATCTCACAGCTGCCTTTCCTGTCCTCTGCCCCTGGGAACGGCCTGGCTGAGACTTCATTCAGGCCCCCCTTCTCCTCCCCTCACTCCCACTCCCTTCTAGAACACCGTGTATGCTTCACTGTTCTGATCAACAACCTTCCATGGCTCCCCAGTGCCTTCAGAATAGAGTCCATTCAAAACCCTCAACCTGCCCCTCCTATGACTCCCTTATGGGAACTGGAAACCCAACCAAGCCCAGTAGTCCACTCACTGCTCTTCAAAAAGCTAAACAGATCCTACTTCTCAATCCCTGTTCACACCCTCCACTCTATCTAGGATTCCGTTCCTGTTCCTGCGTTTGCCTAAATCTCACCCTTCCTTCAAAGACAGCTCCAGACCAACCTGCCTGTAAGAACATCCATTTCAAACAAGACAATCCACTTATTCAGCTGCATCACAGTACCTGTTCCCTACTCCGCGTGATCCTCTCGGACAGCAAATCAGAGTTGTTTCTTTCTTCTTCCAGCTCCATCTCCAGCTGAGACACCTTGTCCTAAGAAAGAAGTTGCAAACACAGGCTACTTAATCGCACTGGCCAAGTTTTTAGGAGCAAGGACTGCCCTGTGGAAGGACACCCCCAAGGGCAGACCAGAGCTGAGGACCATGGACTGGAGTTTGGGAAAAGGATGCATCTTTTTCTCATACTGTCCAAACAACACCTTTTTTAAAACTGTGCTTTATTGCTTTTATAATGTAAAACACAATTATGCAACTAGAAAATACCTAAAAGGAGAAAAAAAATGTTACCCCAAACCCTAACATAAGCACTGAGTATATTTTAGCATGTTTCCTTCAAGTCTTTTTTTTTTTTCTCCTTCTGAATCAATAATTTTAAAAAGATCTACGTAAGCCTAACAGGTATCTAAGTCACCTGTTAAAAGATAATGAGGAAACTGGTATCACGCAAGGCACACTTCTCTACTCTAAGCTCAGGATAATGTTCTTCCTCTTTGCTGCCAAGGGTTTCAAGAGCCCCTCAGGAACACAGTCCATAACAACCATTTGCACCTGCCTCTTTCTTCTAGGGACCCTCACATACTCAGCACCACATAGTCCCAAATCCGCATCAGAGCGACAGAAAGACAGTACTGGCCCACTGTGCTAAACTGTCTTCCTTGATGGCTCCTGATATAACTCACTGAGTGTGAAGAGAGAAGCACTTCAAATTAGCTTTGAGTACAAAACAAGGAGGCTTCAAACACAAACCACCCCACCTAAGACTGGGGGGGTTGTGAGGTTTGTACATGCGTTTCTCCCATCACTAGCCCATGTGCCCTACGTCTGGGTTAAGTCGGAGCCACAAGCCACGCACACTAAAAACTAAACAGCATTGTGAGTTTTTACGCGAAATCTGTAGCATCTGTATGTAAATATCGTATGTTGCCTCTGCGACCGTTAAAGTTGGCTGACAAGCCTCCATACACACCAAAAGTTAAACCTCACAGAACTCATGTGAATGACTAAATGTCTGTGAACGCCTTCCCTGTTGTGAGTGAAATCTACAGAGAACCCAGAAAGCTCTCTCCCAGGAGCCAAGAGTCCCAAAGATCAACTCAGAACAGAGAGCCAGGTCCTGCACAAAACCTCCTGTTTTCTCAGTGGTTCCTGACTCGTTCAAGGCCAGTTTCACTCAGAATCACCAAGGACCCACCACCGCTGCATTTACACACAGGCAGCCACCTGAGTTTCTGGGTTTCAGACATGCCCATCAGAGCCCTTGAGTCTGAGAACTGATTTGTTAAGTGAGAGTGAAGGAACAAGCAAGATACAAGTCATGGCAAGACAGTTCCGCCAGCCGCCTCTTAGGGGAGGAAGCACCCTACCGCGCACCTCACAGCAGTGGGGTCTTGAGAGTTGTTCATTTTGTAATTAACGGAGAAACAGCTAAAATATGGCACAGGGGCATATGAAGCTTAGCCATGCCACTGCTTCTAGACTTTGAGTTAGCAAGAGGAAATGTCCCTTTTAGTCAAATATTCTAGAACCTGGCAAGCCAATGTTGAGCTAAAAGCATCTCTTTCACAGGGATCTCCTCTCACCGACAATCCGCACTGTACGGAACGCAGCAGGCACATTTCCAGGCCAAGGAGCATTACACCAAAGGTCCTACTGCCCGACGAGCCTGTAGCGTGTTCTTAACCAGACTGTTTAGGTCCTAGAATAATCACTTCCCAGTTACCTGGGTTGACCTTAGCCTACCTTGAAATGACCTCCCCTAATGAGATCAGAGCCAGGACATGAGCAAAATATATAGCAGTCTTACAAAACAACAATAAAACTGTAATCTGGTACTTCTAGCCTCTAAAAGGGCCCATCTAATAAAATCGTTAATGGCTGAAACACCACTCCCTAGATATAAACTGCTACTAAGTCCCCTGGAGGTTTTAAAAGTTATTTCTATTTATTTGCAAAACTGAATCAGGAATTCCATTGGTTTTAAATTCCAGCTATCTCTTGCTGGCCCTGAGCACTGTCTGACTTTTACCAAAACATGGACAATGTTACCTTCTCCCACAGGTCTGAGGATGACTTTTCAGGTCTCTCCCTCTCTAAACTCCACTGGGATGGGGAGAGGGGTGTACAGGGGTTACAGGGGGGAGGGAGCTTCCAGTTTGGAGTTGGTTTTGTTCATGAGGATTACTCTTTTTGTAAGTTCAGCTGGACTGAGTCGTTAAGATTTTTCCTATATTCTCGTTAGGCTGTTCATGTTTGGATTCCATGCCTTGATTCACATTTTCCTAACGTGTTGCGCTTCCATCTTGTGACCTGGTCACCCCTAGCTGGTGACTCCACTGCACTTTCAGACATACTGTCCTGGACTATGTGTATTCAAAAACGAACTGAGCCCAGTGTGCTGCTAGCTTTGGCAAAGCTGGGCTATCTGTAAGGGAAAATGGGCCAGAATCAGGGAACAAGTGGAGCATGTGTTGCAGCAGATGAGTGCTGGGTGTCGCCAGGAGTTGGGGGTTTGGGTCCACGGCACAGCTCAGCCTTCTCTAAGTTCAGAGTCCTGCCTCGTTTGTAGGCGAAAGCACCGCCCAGGTAAAGAGCTGTCTATGTGCCCTTACATAAAGCCACCAAACCTCTTTGGGGCTCTGTTTTGCTTCCTCTTCAAGACAATGAGGGAACTACACTAACTTATTTCCATCGTTCCTTCCGGCTCTGACAATCTTACGAGTCTATGAGCTACAAGCTCCTTCCTCAAATCAAGAAATCGCCTTCCTAACATCTGGCTGTCCAAGAGAATGAAAACCAAAGGCTTCCCAAACGCTGAGATGGGTACATAACGGCTGCTTCCCTCGGGCCCCCTCCTCGCTCTCCCGGACCCTGGCTCACGCCCGTGCAGCCCACAGACCTCCATCTGCTTGACGAGTCTGCCTCGGTCATCCTTGAGGTGACTCTTGGCCTCCAGCTCATACTCCAGGTCCTTGAGCGTCTGCTCCAGAAGCTGCCTTTTGGTGAGCGCCTCTTCCTGAGCTCTCTGGTAGTCCCGTAACTCTTCCTCCATCAGCCGCATCTGGAATGAGGAGGAGCTGGGGTGTTTATCTGGGCAAGTCAGGAGCACAGAGATCTCAGCAGACAGGGCACAGGCTGACCCTAAGATCAGGGTCCCCCACTATACTGTAGACGAGAAGACTGTGAGCAAGTGCCACCTCCCTCGGCCTCAGTTCCTATATAAAAAGCAGCCATTTTCCAGCTACAGAGCACGACCCACAAGATTATAAACTCAGTTCAGCAGATGTTGGCAAGCCTTAAATATAACAGAAAAAAATATCAGAGTAATACAAGCAAATAATGTTTTGTGAAATTTTCTATTAGACATTCATATATTTGTATGGATCTAGGTATCACTGGGTTACAAGCAAGGTATCTTTCTTACTGTAGGTCATGGCCAAAAACACTTGAAAGTCCCTGAACTAGGTAAGCGCTTCCCAGAGTGTAGTTTATTGCCCACCTGTGTCAGGCTCCTCTCAGCAGAGATTTAAAGTTAGGGGGAAATGAAGGGAAAATAGCGACCCCCAAAGCAACCTGCAGGCACAAAACTATTAACATAAACACGCACATGACGTAAAAGCCACTGCTCTAGAAGAGCATTACGCTTTCAGCTGTCATGATTTACAGTGTGTTGTTCCTCCACAAGGTGGCACTGAACTAACAGCTCTGAACAAAGTGCAGCAGACAAAACACTTGATTCACATGGGGTTGTTTGCATTTTCCACTCCTCTGGAATCTCCCCAAGGGGACTAGCGGGCTAGCCAGCTCAACATACGGTAGGTATTCCTTAAACATCTGTGTGGACTAACTCTGTGAAGCCCAAGGCTGTCTGTTTTGTTCTCAACTTCCTTCCCTCCTGGAGGTGGCAGAGGGTAGCAGGTAAAAGTGGAAGAGAACACACCAAGGGTGAATTTCCCTCAGGGAAGACACAACAGCCAGAGCGACTGGCAAACTCCATTAGAGAGCACCCGCCTTTGGTGCAGAAAAGTCAGGGAAGCCTCAAGGATGGTCTCTCTGGGGAGCCAAGAGGTGAGGCTAGTTTAGGAAGCCCAGAGGGAGGACGAGGAAATGCGTGCCTCTCTGGGCGGCTGACAGCAACACCTGACGCTTCTATGAGCACAGTCCTGAAGAGGACATCCTCAGACCGAGACCCTAGTCTGGTCATGGGTGGGGACAACTGTGAGATGAGACTCTGAGTGAAAGCGCCAAGTGAAAATCACCCCGTGGAGAAAGGATGACAGGACGTTCTGTGGAGGCAGGGCGCACTACACGCCAGAGCATGAAAAACAGTCTCTCCTACAAAGTGTGTTTAAAAACAACGCTCTGTGCTTCCATTTCCTGATTTGCAATATTATGGTAACTATAAAATCTAACTTAAAGAGCTGTCGTGATCTGCAAATCTTGAACTTCCATTTTATCCCCTCCCACCCCCCTTCCCCTCTGGTAACCATGAGTTTGTTTTCTTTGTCTATGAGTCTGTTTCTGTTTTGTAAATAAGTTCATTTGGATAACTCAGCTATTTACTGGGTTTTTTAAATTGTTACTGTTGGCAATTTTCACCATGGTAAGTCAGATCTAAATTCTAAGTAATTTTGCTTAATTATACAAATTAAAATAAAAATAAACAATATATTGTGGTTCTCATTAAAAAAAAAAAAAAGAGCTGTTATGAGACTTGAGTGACACCCCAAAAGAACATGGGTTTTTGAGTTGGAAAGACTGACAGATACACGTACAGTTCATATTTCCTTCTTGGTATGCTTCTCCAGGCCCAGCACGTCCCCACCTTCCGACGGCCAGCCGGTCCCTCCTAGCATCTAGGGCGGGCTCTGTCACACACACACGAGTTCTCGGTGTGAATATGCCCCAGAGAACACCCAGCACCGTGTCCAGGATCACAAGTAAGCAAAGAACTTCTCAACCTGTAAGTGCTACCTTTACGTACTTAAAGCTGCTCTTTGCTAAAAGGAGTTCAAAAAATAAACGAAACAACAGTGAACTCTTAATTCTCTAAAGACTATCTTCAGAACTTTGCTAGCTCTACGCCAAAGGCAAAATAGGTAAAATGCCTATTCCTCTCACAGCAAAGGAGGCAGGACCGTAGCACGTAGGGTGGACGGACCCTTGCAGCTTTTTTATTTACTGAGAGTTGTAATTCAGCTCAACCAAAATGGGGTGCACGGTAGTGAACAGAGTTGAGCTTGAGTTTTTCAAGGATCCAGAGTGACCTTGGCTTATTAACTCACTTTTGTTTTAAATGACTCCATGACCTCAGCACCCTGATTTGGAGTGGTATCTGACTGCCGTTCCCTTTCAGGGTGATGAGGTGCCTGCGCCTGTCACTCAGATGGAAACCGTGTCTCACAGGGCTATCCCACTGAGGAAATCTAGGAAGAGCCACATTTGTTTTCATCATAAGGAATCCTTTGTTTTTTGAATCACTCCCCTTTTATAAATAACATGCGTCTCCATCTGGCCTTAACTAGTCTCTCTGGATCTGTTTCCTTATCTAACTAGAGGATCTCTAAGGTTCCCTCCAATCCCAGGATTCTAGCAGAATAACATTATACAACAAAGCGATGGGAAGCCCTATACAGGGGTCACTGTGACACAGATTTTCTGAAATCAACACAGCATACCAGATGTTTGCTGGTGTTCTGGCAAATATCTGAATCCCCCCGCCCAATTGCTGTTGAAATGAAAATGATTATTTTTCAATGCCAAAGAGAACTGTGATGTCCAGATGCTAATTTCGGCTCTTACTTGGAGTCCTGTGTCATAAGACCCTGAGCCAGAGGGGATCTGTTCTCAGGGTCCTGTCAGAAGTGCTCTAGAAGCCTGTAATAAATATCCATTGTTTTTTCACAGGGTTTCAGCGCTGACTCATGGGTGACTTTTCTTTGATCATCAAAGGTAATAAAAGTTTGTTTTTTAAAGAAAAACTTGTTTTCCTGTTGAATCTTAGTGCTCTTGGCGCTGCTTATGAGGAAAAAAAAGAAAAGCCAGCCTTAAAATTAAAAAAAAAAAAAAAGAAAGAAAGAAAAGAAAGAAACCTAACATCAGTGTCTGGGATACATACACCCTCTGCCATGCAGTCTCACGTGCTATCTCATTCAATTGTTAAATCATTATGATTTCGTATCCTTTTAAAGAGGTACCAACAGATGCTGAGAAAGCTGCGGTAACGTGCTCAAGGTCACCCGGCTGGCAAGAGGCAGAGCTGGAAACCAGCACACACCGTACTTGCATTTTGGAGACGTCAGCTTTCCATTAAAATAATCAAAAGCATTCCCTTTATTTTCCTCTGTTCTTGAAAAATCAAGACTAAAAGGGAGCTAACGTTTGGGTCACTTTGCTCTATTGTTCTTAAATATAAAAACCAAGAGTATGTTTTAGCAATTTCAGCACTCATAAATTCCTGAAGATTGCTTTTTGTCCCCTTTATTGTTGTGCTGAGACGCTTACCCGCCACGCCTACCCTAATGAAAGTCTGTGGTAAATGAACAGCAAAAAAACCCAAGTTGGTTACCGTAATTCCCATTCTAGGATTAAATTAAAACATTAACACACACAGATCATTTGGACACAGCCGGGCACACCACTGAGGCTGCACAAATGGCAACAAAAGTTTTTTGGAAGAAAATCTTGGACTAATCATGAAAATGGTCAACTTAAAAGTCATATAATTTCACCTCGGAGGCCCTGGGTCCTCAGTGTCTTAGAATGCCATGCGCCACAATGAAACCACCCCGAGAACCAAGCACAAGCGCTGTCTTAGGAATCCACCGCAAGTCTCTCCTAGCAGAGTTTCAAAGCAGTCCCTTGGAGGATACTCTGGACACGGGGTAAACCGGGAACTAACCCAGCCAGGCATTACCTCATCCTGCATTTTCATGGCAGTCAGACGGGACTTTTCCGCCTCCAGAGTTTTCTCCTTCAGCTGCCTTTGCATGTCTGCAAGCTCCCTGCGATTTTTCTCCTTGTACTCATCCAGCTGGTTCTGGAGCTCCAGCGTTGATGTGCGGGATACCTCGACGATGTCAGCCATCTGGAAGAGGTGACATGGGTGTGAGCCCACCCTGTGATGCTCCGTCTGGGGCCAGGGAGCCAGGTTTGGGTCCCCTCTAAACACAGAACACATTTCCTCTTCCTTCTCGAGGCTCCTCAAAGACTGCAAAGCACCTGGTCATGGGCTGCCCCGGATTAGCCACCTCTCACACAGGGGCAGCGTAGAGGCGGGAATGGGCACATCTTTAGTCCTGGGTCGTATCCTTCCCCTGCCGCTTACCAGCTTTATGACGGGGGCATTACCTCCCTTCTCTGGGCCTCTGCAATGTCTTCGGTAAACATACTGAAACTGTAATCTTAACCTTGCAGGGCTGTAGTGAGAATTAAAACGATACACAGATAGAGACAGAATTCTAGGTAGATACAGAATAGCTGGGAAAGTGCTCACAGCAGGTGTCACAAAACGGCAAGTACTCGAGTCAGCTCTGGACTGCAGGGAGCTGATGGGCTCCCCTTCTGGGTGTTTTAGTGCGGAGATGAGCAGAAGGCCAGCAAGTACCAAGCTTTAAAACTGCCTTTTGTACTCCTGGACAAGAAAGAGGTACAAATGCATAGATGATGCACAAAGGCAGGGGTTCTGGTTCAGGAAACATCTGTGAAGTCTTTACTGACATGACAGGCTTCCTTGAGTACCTGAAGAGAGGACCTGGTCCCAGGATCCAGGGGGTACAGGCATTTTCTAGACCAGTTTCCCTGTAACTGGGATTATCAACAAGTCTGAAGAGCTGCTTCAGGGGATCTGCAAATCTCTGACACTGTGCTGAGACACAATGCAGGTCTCCTCAGCTCTGCCAGGCTCAGGGGGGATGCGGCGGCGGGTGGCTGGGCCCCGCAGCCTCTCCCTCCTCCTGCCCCCTCACCTCCTTCTGCAGTTTCTCAATGGTCTTGTCAAGGTGCCATCGCTCTGTCTCCATTTCGTTCTTCAGTCTCCTTAATTGCTCCTTCTGCTCGGTCTCATCTTTTAGCCTCTCAGACAACTGCTTCTGCTCCTGGGTGGCCCGACTCAGATTTCTCTGCAGACGGCAGAAGAAGGACAGCTCTGTCACCTACCTACCAGGTCAGCCACATGAACAGGTGGCAGAGGGAGCGTCACAGCCACACCACAAAGCAACCAGCCCTGTTGCATCTGTGATAAGTAAAAGGATCAAAATTAAGCCATCACAGAGACACAAGGACACTGTTGGTTCTGAAACTCAGGGACCAAAATGCAAAGTTGACTTTAGCAAAAATATACACAGGAATGAAGGGGCAGACAAAAGATGCATTACAGAAATACGGAAAATGGCCTAAGCTGCTGGAGGTGGTGATTCAGGATAGTGTCCAAAAATCTGACAGAGTTCACGCCTGAAAACCAAGGTAAAGTTATATATTAGACTAACAGAAACCTAAGTGGCAAATGACATCTTGCAGTATGCAGCATTGCACGTGATGTTCTAGACTTTTCTCTACTATGTACGTGATTCTTAGTTACAATAGCTAAAAATGAATCTGTAAGAAAAGAGTACATTGTCCCATGGGCCAAGAATCCACTTGGGTAGAGGGAGTTATAATCAACAGAATCCATGGGTTGGACTCATACACAGAAGAAAAGGAACTTGGTAGTGCACAGGATAATGAACCTGATGGACAGAAGGTACTAAATGGAAGAGACATTAGTCAGAAAAAGTGCATGTGGGTAGTTATTCAGTGAATCAGCACCAAATACTAGCACTTATCATGAAATGTACCATCTTGGGTACAGTGTTCCCCCTGGGCTCCTCTGAGGCTCTCATCTCACAGCATCACACAGACCGATGTCCTTTATGTAAAAAACATGCAATGCTAAAACAAACAAACCTAAAATATCTTAGGAAGATTACAGTGGCATCTTTGAATGGCTAGGCATTAAGACCTTTGGCATAAGGATATCAAGGAGGGGGCACAGCTCAGAATGACCCAAACATGAACTAGAACATCTGAAAAAATGTTAGTTACCGCGGGCTGAATGTGCATTAAGCACAGGTACCACTTAGGATCCACTCACTCAGTCTCGTGTCCCTGCAAAGCCTGTAAAAAAGGCAGTGGTTTATATTTGCACAGTGCTTAACAGTTTACGAGATGCTGTCACGTGCAGTAACTCAGGCATCTTAAAAACATTCACAAATCAACTTCAGGCACTCCCGGTTTTGCAAAGCTGGCCAACCACATGACCTGGGGCCAAAAAAGCTACCCGTGGAGGGCTGTGCTCAGAGGAACAGCCAACACAGCCGGGCTGCTGAAGTTAATTACCACAGGGACCAAGATCAACAAAAGCAGTTGGAAAAGAAGGTGGTAAAAGAAAGGTAATCAGGAGTTCAGTGTGGGGCAATTAGCGGGAGTGCATCCCACTACCTCCAGCTGGGCACACACCAGAGAAAGGGTCAGCCCCTGGGACTTGTGTTTGCGGTTGATTTAGTGGTGCTGGGACAAGGGGCTGCACACAGATGGGGTAAGGTAAGTGAGGCATGGTTCTGTTGTGTGGGAGAAAACTCTGAGGAACAGGTATCTCAAAATATCAATTCCTGAAAAACAAAAGATATGGAGGGCCATTGATGCCTTCCTGTAGAACCATCAGGATCCAACTCAACCCCTCCCCTGCAGATCCCAGCAGCTTCCCTCATTCTTCCTCTGGATCCCAGTCCCAGGGGCTCCATCCCACCTTCATATGGTGAGTGCATTTCTGCCTCACCCTGGCTCAGGGAGGGCTCCCCGCCTGACCTGGCTCTGCGGTGCCCCTGGAGATACCCCAGGCTCAACCCCTCAGAGCCTGGGGCCTGGCCAACACCTTCCCGCAACCTTAATACACACACATTTGCCTAGAAGAATAGTTTTGCTAAATGATTTTAAAACTATTTCTTGTATGCTTGTCTCTACTGCAGAGTGGTAAGATCTGTAAAGGATAGAAATAGATTTTCTATCTGGGTGTGTCTCATAGCCCAAATTCACTATTAGGTATATGGTAAAAACTCAGTGGTTGAAAATAAATACCTACCCCAAAAAGTGGTCTAAAGATTTCATATATCAGAATCACCAAAAAAGGGTGGTGGACTCCTTAAGTAAAATGCAGAATCTACCCCTTTCTGATGGAATCACAATTCTTCTTAGAGTGGGACCCATGAATTTGCGTCTGAAAGTTACCCAGATAATTCTAACAGATGATCAAGTTTAGAAATGCCATTTAGAACAATGTTCTGCGTCTTCACTTATTCAAGAAATATGTTCCAATATGTCACTGCTGAGAAAATGTCTCAAATTCACACAAAAAGAAAAGCAGCAAACTTGGTAACTTTGCTTTGAGGAGTCAGGAGTGAAATGGTCTCCACCAACAGCAGCACTGATTTGGGACAAAACTTTAAAGAAAATGTATCAGGTCAGAGAACTCAAAACACAAGGTTGGCGGTTGGACAGTGAGTACCCTTGGGCTTGGGGACCACTAACTGTCAACGCATGCAGAGTCTTTTACTACATGGCTGAGCGAGGCCCAGATTCGTCCGTATTAACAATAACCAAGTGGCAGGTGAGCCTACGGGCTTAAAGGAATGACAAGCTTGATCAGAAGGAAGCCCTTGTCACACCTTAACCATGGACAGCAAAAGCAGTGGTGCTTTCTTCTTCTGTGGTCTCAATACACAGAAGTCCAAGAGGATGGGAGGTGAAGGCATACACACCACACCCTGCTAGCCCTCTCTGAAGGAAAGAACTACGGCTTTCCCACCTGCAGAAGTAATTTCTCAAGGGAACCAGAGGCGGTTCTGCCTTGAATGCAGCTCAAGTAGATTTACACAGCAGCACAATCCTAAACCCAGTGGCAGGGCTGAGGCAAACCAAGAACAGCATCCCCTGTAAGAACCTTTGCCACTTTCTGACAGAGCTGTGATAAATTAGACCTAAATTCACGTGGTCTTCAGCTACTACGTAAAGACATATTTACACAAGAAGATGCAACAGATTGTTAAAGGCACGAAGATTCTGAAACATAAAATGCTCAAGAGAAAGAAAGTTCCTCTCTCCTCTTGCTCTGGGGGTAAGCACCCTTCCGGCTGCCAGCTCTGGGAGAGGTAGGCAGAAAGAGTCATCGAACTACGGTTCCCAATTTGAGAGAAGGCAAAGGATTTTTGAGTGCTGGTGCACTTTTCATATCACTACTTTAGAGACCAGATAATTCAGATAAAGATGCTGAGGCTGTTGGGCCCTTTTAAACTTCTTGCTGGATTATGCTGCCACCACTGGTTAGCACAGCCACAGGCTGCACGAAACATTCTTGCCATCTCAGCACCGCTGGGGAAACAGGCCTGAACAAAAGTAACACGTCAGGGATCGCTTCCAAGGCAAGGACGGAGATCCGGAGGTGGGGGCGGGTGGGGATTACATTCAGATCTTTAGGCCTTGAGGCCATGATCTGTTCTCCCCACTGAATTCCCTCTGAGCTGTAGATTCACAGCTGGTGAACCACTTCCTTCTGTGTGAAACTTTCTGGCTTGACCAACGGGTGATACAGACGGAACCATAATGGCTGTACCCAGTGCCTGGTGTGGACGTGATGACAAAGGTGCAGGTCTTTTGTAGAGTACAAATGTTTTCCTCTCTTTCTGTCCCCAGCTAGTTCAGAGATTTAAACCCTGCACTTTGGTTGCTGGGTTGTAGCCATCACAAGCCTGAAACAGCAGCACAGTGACACTGCCATTCACAGAAAAGCAGCCAAACAAGGGTTTGTAACAAAGGGAAAGGGAAGGAAAAGGAGAGAAAAAAGGGAAGGAAGGAAGGGAGGGAGGGAGGGAAGGAGGGAGAGAGAAAAGAGAGAAAGGAAGGAAAGAAGGAAGGAAGGGAAATCCAAAGAGAGAACAGTCAAACACCAACATTTGGAAAAAACAAGCTTTACTACGTGCAAAAATACGGTCCCTGTCGCAGCCAGAGAGAAGGTGCAGAGCGGGGACTTGGGGGCAAGAGCTGTGGAGCCTCAGCTGACCAGAGTGAACCCTCGTACCAGCAGGTTCCCCTCCTCTAGCCCCGAGGAGATGAGGCTGTGTGTGGAAGGAAACCTGCAGTTAGGCATTTACAAATCTGAATCCTGACTCAGCACCTGACACTTTTCATGTGCCACCCCCCCACCCCAGACCTTGCCGGGCAAGCAAGTCCTGATGGAAAAGTTTAACAGCCTCCTCTAAGACCACTGCTTAAAAACACTGCCTTTTACCTCCTGAGAAACTTGCCTGAGGGATGCCTGGTGCAGCCGGTTCTTTAAAACCCGAGAGCAGGTAGAAGGAAGGACACATCTGAATCAGGCAGAGGTCACTGTGCAAAGTCAGCTTAGAACCTCGGCGCAGACCTTTCTCTTTTCTTTAAGAATGTACTTCAAACAATCTTTCTAACCTTCAAATGGGGAAATCTAATTTTCTAAGAATCTACTGATTTTGAGTTCAGATAGCTATCTAACTTCAAGGAAACGACTTCCTCCTGCTCCTTCAATAGCCATCTTGAAGGATTGTACTCTGATGAGTCTGTTTGCCCAGAAGAAAAAGGAAATAGGCTTCGGCCACGGAGCTGGCAGCCTTCTCACACAACTCACTTTTTTTTTTTTTTGAAAGCTGTCAGGCTCTTTAACGTCGAGAGCAGGACTCCTCTACCTCGGCGCTCTGGACATGCGGGGAATTCGGCGCTGTGGGAGCTGTCCTGTGCTGAGCAGGAAGCATGTGGAAACACATCCCTGGTCTCTGCCCAGTACAGGCCAGAACTATCCCCCCAACTGTGACCACAAAGCTGTCTCCAGACATTGCTAAATGCCCCCCAGATAAGAACCACAGGTCTAGATGGACAGCATGAGTCCAGGATGGTTATCACTACAAAAGGGGCTACCTAGAAGGAGAGGACCCATGCAGCCTGCACATGCAGCTCTGGCTCCCTCTGTGGGGGATGAAGACTACAGCCCTCCATGTTTACCTGAGCATCTTCCAGCTCACTCTCCAGGGTCCTTCTGGCTGACGTGGCTTCTTTTTCTTCCTTCCTTGCGTGCACAAGGGCCTCCTCTAATTGCCGAGTTTCTCCCTACAATGACACACGGGGTCAGTGCACCCCCAGATGTGTGCTGTGCCCATGAAGCTGACTTGGTGGCGTAAGAGGCATGCAGGAGACAGCCACAGACACAGCCAGGTGACTGGTGACGACGTGCCCATCAGGGGCCCAGGATGGCACACGGCAGCCGTGTTCTCAGATGTGTGGGCCTGTCTGCAGCCCCGTACTTAGCCAGATGCACACACCTGAATCAGTCACCTGGGATGACTTTTTTGAAAATAGAAATATCCAGCCTCAGTGCTAGAGCTTCAGAAACAACAGGTATCGAAAGAACTCAAGCACACAGTTTTAGAAAAGGATTCCAGGTGATGCTGACGGATGACCATCTGGGGACTTTCTGTTGGAATACACCTCCCTCTACATTTCTTTTGTCCCCTTTCATTGTCAGCTGCCGTTTCTCACCACCATTGGTGCGTGTCTCTTGCTAACTGCCTTCTACTTCTAGTGATCTGGCAAACCAGATAATCGGTGTGTTAAAACTTGGGTGACTTCAAAAGCTGACAACCAACTGTTATGGAAAGAATCAACAGTCATGAGTGAGAATGGGCCTGCAGACAGTATTCAGATGGCATCTTTGGGAGTCTGGGACACCTCTGTTCAGTGTCAAAAGGTTGAGCACGTCTGATGTCTGGGCAAACAGGGATTCCCGGGCCTCTACCTGGGCTTCCCACCCCGACCCCATCAGCCGCCTCCCCAGGCCTCTCTCGAAGCCCATCTCCCATTTGCACCACCCGGAGAGGAACAAAAGAAATGGCCTGCAGAGAGATGTTCACGATGGCCTCGACCTTTCCTACTCAATTATGATAACAAATCCCTTCCCGCTTCTCAAGCCGAGTACACAGGAAGGAAGGCTCCCCGGCTGCCAGGCCTGGGCTTAAAGCCCAGGGAGCCTCACCTCGAACTTCTTGAGCTTTTCCTTCACTTTGGCCTCATCACCCTTCATGTCGGCAATCTGCCTGTGCAGCCGCGCGACGGTCTGCTCCAGCTCTCCGACACAGGCCCGCAGCTTCTCACTCTCCTCCTGCAGAGCCTTCACGCGCACTTCCACCCCCAGCGGGGTCTGCTCTGCGCTGCTGCTCCGGCTGGCCAGGACCTCGACGTTCTGTTCAAGACACGGAGCAGGTGAGTGTGGGAACCAGGGTTAAAGTGCAGCCCCTAGCTTCAAGGATGGCCGACGTCTACACAAACCACTCCGTGCTGGGCCCCGGGCTAAGCCAGGGATCGGCACACCATGGCCTGCAGGCCCGGCCCGGCCCGCCACCATTATTAAAATAAAGTCTTACTGGGACCCAGGCACGCTGTCTATGACCACTTTTGTGCTGCATCAGCAGTGTCAGGACTTGTGGCCAAAGGCTGAAACATTTACTGTCTGGCGCTCTACACAAAAAGCTTGTCCTCCTTTGCCTGTGTTAAGTCCGTGACATGAAATGTCAACCTTTTAATAACTCTTGGAGGTGGGTACTATTCTTATCACCATTTTAAAGACGAAGTAACTGAGCCTCAGGTAGACTGAGGAACTTGTCCACGTTCACTAGGAGGAAATGCACTCAGGCAGACCCAGTCCAGAATCTGTTCTGGTAAACCACTGCCTTCTGGTGAGTTCTCTTCCCTGACCCCTCCCCACATTGGGAGAAGCTCCTGATGAAGGGCAATTTCTGCTTAAAGATTTTTTAAATGTCCAATACAAAACAGAAGTTAAAATTTGCTTAAATTATGACACAGTTCATAGTACAAGCTCTAGGCACTATTACCTGCAAAGGAAAGAAATGGCAAAAATTACAGGATGATTACTGTTAATTCCAGATGTCACACAGGCGTTTTTATCTTTTGGCTCTGCAACTTAGAGTAACAACAAGTGAGGCGGTCCAGAGTCCCACCTTTCCTGGCAGACCCCTTGTCTTCCATTTCCCCCTTACTGCAAAGATGCCAATACCAATAAACCCAACGCTCACGAAACAGCGGGGCAGGTGCCTGGGAGGTAAGGGAGGCCCAGGGAGGGCACAATTTGGCTTCGAAGGCTACGTCATGGCCCACGGGGGAAAGCTATCCACTGGAATTGCTTCCTTGCATAGCCTTTCATAAAGAGCTTTAAATCTTTTAACAGTACATTAAGTTATATATCTTGAACTTCACCAATTACAGAGTTTCATAAACCAGAGCATCTTTCACAACCCAAATGTTTAATTCTATACACCTGGGAAAACCCCTCAGAATCAAGCTGAGTCAGAACATGGTTAACTGGCACTGCTACGAGAACCCTAAGGTGCCCAACAGCTGGGATTTCTCAGAACTCCTTGGATGTCATTTCCCACTGGAACCAGCAAGATGAATGAGGAGAAATAAAGTGTGGCTGAAAGCCTGAGGAGGAATCTAAAAAATCCAGTAACTGATCTTACCAAAGAAAGAAAGAGGAAAGTCCAGATTGCCAACCCTGTCCTAACTCCCTCATTAAGAGATAAGAGATTACAAAGCTACAGTTGTCTAGACATTGTGGTGCTGGTGTACGGACACACGTAGTTCAGCCGGACAGGACTGAGAGTCTAAAAAGAAACCCAACATTTACAATATCAGCAGATTTTCAACAAAGGAGCCAAGACAATGCAATGGGGAAAGAACAGTCTTCAGCAAATGGTGCCGGGACAACTGGATATCCACAGGCAAAGGAACGGAATTAGATCCCTTCCTTACACCATACCCACACATAAAAACTAACTCAACATGGATCGTAGACTTAAACAAGATCTAAAACTATAAAACTCTCCTAAAAGAAAACATAGGAGTAAATAGCATGAGCTTGGGTTCGGCAAGGCTCCTTAGATACAACATCAAAAGCGCAAGTGACAAAAGGAAAAAACAGATAAATTAGATTTCATCAAAATTAAAACCTTTTGTGCCGCTATTGATACCAACGAGAAGGTGAAAAGACAACCCACAGAATGAGAGAATATATTTACACATCACATATCTGATGAAGGACCCATATCTAGACTCTACAAAGAATTGTTCAACTCAATAATAAAAAGATAATTCAATTTTTTAAATGGGCAAAGGATCCGAATAGACATCTTTCAAAGAAGACATAGAAAAGTCCAATAAGCACCTGAGAAGACGCTCAACATCACTACTTATTAGGAAAATGCAAATCAAAGTCATAATGAGCCACTTCACACCCACTAGGATGGCTATACCCGAAAGACAGGTAATAGCACAGGTTGCGGAGGGTGGAGAGAAATCAGAACCCTCACACGTTGCTGGTGAGAATGCAAAATGGTGCAGCCACTTTGGAAAACAGCTTGACAGCTCCTCAAAATGTGAAACAGAGTCATCATAAGATCCAGCAATTCCAGTCCTAATTGGAGAAATGAAAACTTATGGCCACACAAAATCCTGCAAAAACAAAATTCCACAGCAGCATTATTCATGGTAGCCAAAAAGCAGCAACAACCCAAATGCTCATCAGCTGGTAAATGGTTAAACAAAACGTGGCCTGTCTGTCTGTATGATGGAATATTATTTGGCTCTAAAAAGGAATGAAATACTGATACCTGCTACAACGGGGATGAAGCCTGAAAACACGCTAAGTGAAAAAAGTCATTCACAGAAGGCCACGTACTGACATTTATATAAAATATCTGGAATAGGCAAATATATAGAGATGGAAAGTAGATTGGTGACTGTGTGGGGCTGAGGGGAATGGGAAGACTGGGAGATGATGGCAAAAGGGCACAGGGTTTCTTTTTGGGGTGATGAAAATGTTCTAAAATTAACTGTAGTGATAGTTGCAGAACTCTGGAAACACTAAAATCCAATGGTTTTGCATTTTAGTTGAATTCTATGTTATGTATCTCAACACAGCTAGTCTAAAAAAAAAAAGAGGGGGGAAGACAAAGGAAACCTGGAGCCTGAGTCAGACAGAGGGGCTGAAGATCTGAGGTCTGCCAAGGCACTAGTGAGAGGAAGAGACTAAAGACATCCGCCTAGATCTTCTAGTAAAGTGAAGAACTCTCCCAAGTGCAGGCAGTGATCCTTCCTCCACCCAGAAATCTCAGGAAGTACAAGATTCTGAAAACCAGATCTGGCTTAAGCTGGACTTGGGCCAACCTGGCACCCTGACATGCTAGATAAAGGACCCTGCACTGTGTTTTGATGTTTAGAATTTGGCATTTCCTTTGTTCAAAAGTTGTGGGGCACGGCCTGAGTCCATCTATGCCAGGAGGGTGGACCTGCAGGTTATCCCTCAACTTCTGGCCGGCAGGGGTCTGCTCCGATCCTAGCTCTCAGTTTCACAGGCTAAGTGTGACTCTAGGGGAACTTGGACGTGTTAAGATACTTAGTCCTGATCTGGCTATGTGTAAAATGATAGTTCTTCTCTGTCTTCATAGTGTGGTAGACCACATGATGCTTACAAATAAATTTAACTTAAGCCTCCATTGGCCAACCTTTCTAGAGCCTCTCCCCTGTTCCTGCCCCCTACCACCCCCTACCCAAAACACCCCCCCCAGTACATTATTTTAGATAAAACCCACAGGATAAAGTTGCTTTTCCCAAAACCATACCTAATTCGCCTGTAGCAGTGCTGGAATCTAAAAGAGTAAAAATCATATCCCTTTGTTCAAGGCAAGTCCTGCATGCAAGTTCTTCTCCGTGGCTTCTTGAGAACTCCAAAAGCCCTTCCAACACTCAACCATGATCTGTGCTCCATCTCTTCCAAGTGCTTAGGTTTGTATCTCACGGCTGTGGCAAGGGCAGCAGCACTCCCCCTGGACCAGAGCTGGTAAAGAGCCTCTCAGATAGATCGCTGGGGACAAACACTGCTGACCTCACTTAAGCTGCTAGTACTTCATTTCTGTGATTCTCTGATCTTAAGTCTTGTATGTCACACAGTCTTAGGGAGGAAGTTCCATCAAATAGAACCAAAGAGTGCACAGTTTCTAACAACTCATTTAGCCACATCATACCCCCTACAGAGTATCTACTTGTAGAAAGATCACATGGATTTGCCTTTTACTACCTTGACTGTTCTCTGCTCATACAAGCAGTCAGAAAGAGTTAACAAAAATCAACTCCGAATTCCACTCCGAAAGGCTGGAAATACCGTGCTAGGTCATCACCACAATGCAGCAAATGTGCTCTGTTCTCTTGTTTTTCAAGACTGGACCATCCTTTAAAATCGCCCTGAGATAATTTCTTCACCTATCAGGCAGCCAAGGTCAAAAGGCCGGGTAACAGTGTGAGTGGTGTAAGGAAACAAGCTCTCTCATCCCCCGTTGGCAGGGCTAGAAACTGGTATGAGCTCCTGGAGGGCCACAGGGTAGAATCAATCAGGACTGTAACGTACCTTCCCTTCGACCCAGCAAATACTCTTCTAGCCCTGATGCCGCATGTGTGCAAATAAGCACGATTATCATTGCAGCACTAAATAGCAAAGGACTGAAAAACACCAAATGTCCATTAGTCAAGCACTTGTTATATAAGTTACATCAGTTCAATGATACCCCATGCAGCTGGGGGAAAAAAGGAACAAGATTAAGTGAGGAAAATGCAAGGAACAGAATAGCAGTACACATGGCGTGCTTCTGTTTGTATAAAAAGAAGGTGATGGGGATAAACACGCATTTACTTGGATACACAAGAAACTGGTCACGCTGGCTGGCTGTGAGGAAGGGAACTGGGGCTATGGAAAGAAGCGGAGTGAGTTGTTCCATTGTGAACCCTCTTACATAAGTTTTAAATTTTGAAGTATGGAAATTCAAGGAATAATAAAAATGTTTAAATTAATATACATTTCCTTTGAAAAGACCACCAATGGCCACAGGCACCAAAGGACAACCACCTGCCCAGCCCACTTCTCACCTCCTCCGGCCTCCAGAAACCCCTCCCCAGAACATCCGCGGATACTTCTGGGCCATGAAAGAGAGCAGAGTGGGAGCCAGGGAGCAGCTGCACAAACACAGCAGAGCGCCAACTCTCCCACACTGGTTTACAGAGTTAAGAAATTCCTTTTCACCACATATAGCTGGGAGAGTGGAAAAGGCCCAGATGGCCCAGGACTTGCATTTACATGAGTGCTTCTCCAAATTTTCCACCCAAGCAAATCCTAAGGCAGAGAAGTCCAATGCAGGGTGACAAGAGACACCCAAGGGACTGCACAGAACTGCTTTCAAGTCTTGGGATATCTCCATCAAAAACGCACGTACACGTTGCAGTCGACAGTGTAACTTTCATTCCACTCCATGGTTCTTTTTGTATTACGATACTGCGTCCTTGGTGTTCCAGGAAGACGGACCACTTTCACCCTGAAGCTTTGCCAAGCACTCTCGTCCCCACCCACCCAGCACACTTACACACATCGCAGCCTGAGTAACACAGACATACATCATCTCAAGAATGGCACTCCCAGTTTTAATTTTAAAAATGTGCATCTAAGAGTGTAGAGAAAGGAGCGGGATGTCCTGCAGTTAGTCAGCCAGATTAGACTCAAATCCAGACTGTGCCTCCTTCAGGGGCCCTTCACTGGGCCTGGCCCCGCAGAACCTTCGTCTCCTTATCTGTAGACAGGGAACAGGTCACCTGCCCACACCACTGTAAACATCCAGTTAAATGAGGCGACGGCTCTTGTGGCTGCCACTGCTATTATGACCAGGACAAAAACCCACATGTACTTCCCAAAAGGTCAGGATTTTGCCCAGCTCACCGGCTGTGGTTCTAAATCCTCAGACTTGGCTTCACACTATCACCTGTACATTCTGACCAGCTCAGTATTAAGCCTGGATTTCTCAAAAGAGAGAATCGAGATCTTCTAACAGTCTTTCCAGGGCAACTGTACCACCCAAATTACATGATCCCTTTTTATTTTAAGGGCAAGTCAGGTTTTGTGGTTGGCTAATTCATTAAAAATTTAGCTCAATTTCCCAGTTGAGGATGGTCTGGCAAACAGATGGCAACTAAGAAAATTCTTCCAAAACAGACAAACAGCATGTTTCAACGTGCTGAATTGTTACATTTCCACTACTTCTAAAATAATTGACTTTTAACCATATGCTCTGGTTACTGATTTTAAAAAGGGGGTTAGAGGCGGAATGTCTAATTGTTATAACCAAAACAAAAACAAACAAACAAACAAACCAAAAAACAGCAAAACCCTAGTCTTTGCCTGGTACCGCCATTCACTGCAAATAATGACTTGCTTAGAAGCTGGCACATTTTCATGAGTTAACGCCCACAGTTAGAAATGTTCACACTGTCGCCTGGGGCCAGGGGAAACTTTTATCCGTGACAAGCACAAAATTCCACAATAACGCCACAAATGCTGATATCTGAGTGTTTTTCCTGACCCAAAGGTGTTGCTGCACTTCCCCTGCGGGAGCACAGACCGGACACCTCAGACAGACTCGCTCCCAGTGGATAAAAAGCAACCGTATGGGAGGAGGCCCTCCCAGCCCATCCCAGCGCAGACCCAACACACACACACATCAGATTTTACTAATTAACAAGGCCTCTGCCGCAGCCCCCTTTGTTTCTTTTCTGTCTCCCGTTTTTGCTGAGTGAGGAAAACAGCTGAGGCGTGGAAGCCGGGAATCCAGGGAATGGAATGTTGGCTCGTTGGTTCCACGTCACTGGCCGCCCCTGCATCCCAGTGAGTGAGCCTGCAGGACCTCTGCTGGTGGTCCCCGAGGCCAGGTCACCTACTGGGAGGTCACCACCTTCTCACCGTCACGGCTGAGGACACCCACTTGCATGTCCGCTGTGAGGACCTGGTCACAAACAACTAGTCCCTTTCTCAGTCTAAATGTGTGGAGAGCCAGGTCCCCTGTGTTAGGTCTTCAGCATCCCCCTCACCCGAGCAACAGTAAACTATCTAGGAATAGAAACAGCATCTTTTAGTCACAAGCTGCTCACTTCATCGCTTCCTCTAGTTACCTGTGAACTTGACTGGCATGAGGCTTCTAAGACAGGACTTCTTGCTTTAATGAGCATGGGACTCCCCTGGGGATCTCTGTAAATGCTCATTCTGACTCGGGAAGCCCAGAGCAGGGCCGGAGCTCTGTACTTCTAACAAGGTCCCAGCCAGTGCCAGCAGCACTGGTATGTGGGTCCTCCTGTGAGGACTGAAGAGAGGCCCTCAGACCTCAGGGCCCTCCCGCAGACGTCAGCAGCTCCAGTCCCCACACTCCTAGCCCTTTATGCTTCTTGGGATGACTCAAGTGCCCAGGACAGGGTATCAGGAGGCTTGGGGGCCACAGCAGGCTGTGCAGCCAGCTCACACTGTGACCTACACAAACCCATGACCCCTCCAACGTCAATCCACATCCTTAAAAAAGTGTAACAGGTAAAACTGGCTCTATATGGGTCAGATAATCCCCGCCCTCCAAAAGAGTTACATAAGCTTCGAAAAGCTGAAGTCCCTGTACCGATGTGAAGTGATGGGTTTTTCCTTCCTTCTTTTTGACTGCCCACGTATAACCATTTTGGTGAAACTGGGATTGAGCCATTGAAAAACATCCTTTTAAAGCCCCTTCTCTAAGAGCTACATCAGAGTTTCCAAATTCTCTCAGTGTACTTCCCAAATGTCAACACCATTCCTTCCCAACATACTTGTAGTTCAGAACTGAACAGGTTACAGTTATCTCACTGATAAGCTTGCTTGCTTGCTTTATCTATCTAACTATCTATTTATATTGTTGGGGGGAAGTAATTAGGTTTATGTTTAGAAGTACTGGGACTGAACCCAGGACCTCGTGCACACTAAGCATGCGCTCTACCACTTGAGCTAGAAACTGGCCCCATGTAAGCTCTTTTTATTTGTTTGTTTGTGGAAGGGTGCAGTGCATGGGAAGAAGGGAATGAATGTGGTCATGGAAATAGTAAAGACACAGAGAATACTCATGACCAAAATCCTACATATTTCCAACAAAAGGTGATTCCAAAGCCAAAACATAGTGGAGGTCAGTATTCCGTTTCCCAGACTCTGCTAATAATTTACGAAATGACGGCTTCAGGCAAGTCATTTAACTTCCACGTGCCTTCAGTCCCCTCCTCTGTAACGGGAAATGGTCAGTCTAGCTAATTTCAATGTCCCTGCCAGCTGTAAAGTCTGGGATTCCAGCATGAACTTGAAGAAACTGGGTAGTATTAGGCAATCATTAAACTAAGAATTCTAGAGCCTTTACTCCTTCAACATCATACTTAAATTTCATTTTCAAATGCTGTCAGCTAAACTCACATGATTTTACCACTGGTCCTGCCATGGCATCTTGAAGTAAGGACTACATCCAAAGACCGACTTCCTGCCATGGAGCAAAGCCTTACCAGCTCATTCTCTCTCCATAGTCACCAACCTGCCAGAACTCACCGAGTTGGAACTATGAGGCTTAAGGAAGATTTTGCTTACATCCTGTTTTTTCAAAGCCCTGGTGGTAATTTCCCTGCTTAAAAACCACCTAAAAGATACTCCCTTTTAATTATATTAAATTACCCAGTTTTTCCTAGAGTAACAAGGTGATTATATAGGCTAAAAATATCATTGGTTTTCTTCATAATGTCCTTGTGAAGTAAGTCAATATTTAATTCCCTTTAAAGAGTTAAGAAACCAGTAAGATTTCCCCTCAGAGTAATTCGAACACAGGTTCAAGACAAAAGTTGTGCTAATAAAATACTTCAAAAGTCTACTCAGACAACACATTTGACAAAGGTTCTCATTTAAGCCACACAACAAACCTACAGATATTCTACATGGGGATAAAAATACCTAGGGTAAAAAATACTCTGCACACAAAAATGTCAAGCAATATCCCCACGAGGCAACATGCTCAATAACTATTCAGGCCTTAACACATGGTATGATGCCACTGACACGAAACATCTACACTAGGCAAATTCACAGAGAAAGACAGTGGACTGGTGGTTGCCAGGGGACCGGGGAAGGGGGAAGTTGGGATGTAAGGGGCTTCATTTGGGGGTGATGGACAGGTTTAGGACTTGCATGGTGGTGATGGTTGCCCAACCTTGTGAATATATAAACATCAGTGAATTGTACACTTTAAAATGCTGAAAACAGGGAATTTTATGTTCTGTGAATGTTATCTCAATAAAAACAAAACAAAAATCGTTCAGGCCCTGGAGCTGGCAGGACCTGAACTGGTCCTGCTTGTTTGTCTCTAAGCCTTGGTTTTCCCCATTGTGCTAGCAATGAATGGAGACGTTCTGCTAAGCACGTGGCAATGTCTCAGGCACACGGTAAGATGATGACAACTGATGACAGCTACATACAAGGTCACGCAGCCCAAAGTCATAAACCAGGGTCTGAACTGAGTCCTCTGACTTCTGTCTCTGATCTCCGCTATGAGCTACCAGGTTCTCCTGAGGAGGGCAGCAGCTCCGGGGAAAACTGCCCACCATCAGCCAGAGGGGAAAGGAAGACCCACACCTGCCCAGTGAGGCTTCAGCAACGTCCACACACTCATTCTGCTTTAAAGTGGGAGAAAAGGAACATGCAATTGTATGATGAAAACAGCGCTTCAAGGGCTTCTCTGAAACAGATCCCTGGGGTACAGACTTTTAACTATGCTTCTGCCATTCTTTTTTTTTTTTTTTTAACACCACTCCTTCAAAAATCCTCACAAAAAATTACCCCAGTGTTTCTGGGTCATTTCAGTGTCCAGATCAAAAGAGCCTCCTATCTGTAAGACACCGTTTCCCTCGCCACGAGGGCCACAGTTCCCACTAATCCTGTGACCAGCACGCCAAAGCTGTTTATAAAACCCAACATCCTCCCGCAGTGCAGTCAACCCTTCAAGGAGCTGCCGGCTGGCGGAAGGGACTCCACCCAAACAGAGACAGGAGTCCAGAGTTCTGCATTACCAGGAAAACATTGGGAGGTGGGGACAGGAAAAAAGCAGGGCTCAGATACCCAGTTAGGTTCACTGTCCCTGACAGCCCAGTTTCATAAATGGTTAAAATCAGCTTGCTGTCAGCACACACACGCCCAACAGGTTGAACAGGATTTCTGAAGACAGACGATAAACAAGCAGGTTCTCCAGGGCATTGCCTACTGGGGAGCTGTGGGGACCCCTCCAAGATAAACCAAAGGCTCACTGTGAAGCCAGTGGGGCCTAATCAAGTCCACACCTCTACCATTCCCTTCTCAGAAATCTTGTCATTTCCCAAAGCTGATCCTTCAACTTTCCCATCGTGCTACCATGCTTCTGTAAATGCTGAGACGATCGACCCTAAGTCGTAGAAATCATGTCATTCAAAAAATTTAAATAGAAATTCTCAGACCAAGAGCTTTCAGTCTGATGACCACTCCCATGAGCACCTCTTTGCACCCCTGAATTAGACCATTTTCCATGCAGGAAATTGTCAACTTTTCCCTTCATCCCCCTACCTCCATGGCTGCAAGAACAATGCTAACAGGCTCTGGAGAAAGAAAATCAGGACTGACCTTGTGTTTGGGAGGGAAGAGGCTGGGCCAATATTCTCACCAAGCTTTGAAGCTGGTCCCACAATCTCCAGGGTTATGATATATGACAAGGGTGACCTTTATTTATTTCCTCCTTCAAGGATGTAGCCTGTTCCCTGGGGCAGAGTTGGGCAGACTGGGCTCCTGCAAAGCCCATGCATGGTCTCCGGGCTTCCCTTGCAAGCCAGCCTGCTGGGGTCAGCAGCTAGCTCTACCTGCAGGCAAAGGGGGCAGGGCCAGAAAGAGGAATGCCCAGATCCAGGGAGGGGTAACTGCCTACTCTGAGGCTTTGTCCAAGTCACCATTTCTCTGAATCAGTTTGGTTTTTTGAAAAACAGAGGTGGTATTATAGATCACTCACTGCATGGATCAAGAGAAATGAAAGATGACAGTGCCAAGTGTCAAAACACTAGTCACTATATAAACAGCAGTGTCCAGGAAGGAATCAGTATGTACCGCCCAGAAGTTATAGAACATAAATCACAGATTTCCTTCTAGACAAAGGCCCTGAAGGAGGCACAGTGACTTTTTGGCCTCCATCCCGTTGGTCTAATTGTTTCCCAGCCAGGGCTGCTGGCACGACTCTCACTCAGGCCCTCTGTTTCTGAATGAAGGGAAAGACAAATGTCACCTTCCCTCTCAGAAGAGCTGGCAGAGAAGAGGGGAGGGATGGAGTCACCAAGTCTGATCAAAGACCTACCCCAGGACTACTTGAGGACCAGGTCCCACTGTTTTTTTTTAAAAAGGTCATTTTGGGCACCTACTGTTGAGGCCCCATAAAATCACCATGGTGGTCACTGGTGCTTCTCCCCTCCGGGCACATGTACGGTTGTGCTTGCCTGTCTCCTTGAAGTCAGGTATGGCCATATGACTAGCCTTAGCCTATGAAATGTGAGTGCAAATAACATGTGCCCTAGCCAGGTCCAAACTCTGAGAGCCAGCTAGTGAGTCACCATCCACCATTTCCTCTGCAGCAGCCATCACAGACGCCAGGGTCCCCCAGTGACTCTGATGAGCAAAGCAACCTGCACCGCACGCCACCGTGACCCACAAGAGAAATGAAACGTGGGCAAGAGATAAGCTTTTCTTAGTTAAGCTACTTAAGATTGTGTTATTACAGCATGATCTAGCCTACCACATCATAGGAAGACCTATACTTAGAGGTTCCGCTCACCAACCCCTCTCTGGTCCACTGAGAACAAAACCCTGAGTACATCACAGGCTTCATCCCAAAGAGCCAATGGAGCTGTAACAAGGGAAGAGCACGGCTTCCAGAGTCAGGCAGACTTGGGTTCAAATCCTGACTTGACCCCCTACTAGCCATGTGACTCTGAGCTAGTCAATTACCCTTTACTTCTTCAATTCCCTCAACTCTGAAACAGCAATTATATTACTCACTACACAGGGGCGCGAGCAGCAGGGGTGGGGGATTAAAGTGTGCAGTGTGTGGCCAGGCAGGCGGTGTGCCCTACGGAAGCACCGGTGACTGCAGTGACCCTCACCACTCTCTTCACCCTGCTTTGGTCACGTACCAGCTGTGGAACTAGAACCTCCACTTCCTGCTCTACAAAATGGGGAAGCAATACTGTGCCCAACTCACAGTGCCCACAAGGGCTCGTAGGAGAGTGTCCGTGGGAGCAGCCAGCACAATGCGGGCACAGGTGGCAGCTGCTCAGGGAGTGACATACCCACCCTGCCCCCACTCTAAGCCCTTTACTCTGCCTGCCCTGAGCGAGCCCTGGGGCAGTGGAGCTGCGCCCCATGGACACAGAGGGCCCAGCCCTCTACTGGCCTTCTGCCCTGGGCTCCAGATTGTCCTTCATGCCCCATCGTACCAAAGGCCACTCTCCCACCCCCATCCAAGTCACTGACTCCCATTTACCAGACCACAAGCACTGCTTTGCCCAGGGACTCTGACTCTGCAGACTTGGCACACCAGCCTGACCTCCGAGATACCCACACCAGCCTGGACGACCCACAAGTTTGAGAAGCTGCCTTGGATATTATTCACAGAGATGTGGCTCACCTGTAGGGCCAGCGCTGCAGGAGTGAGGGGAGGTCCTCGCCAGGGCTCCTACTGACCTACTACTGAGGATTCAGAGAGCTTGGCAGTTTCTTCCAACCCCAGCTTTGATAGAGCACTCCAGCCAGGCTCCAAGGTGTAATCGACCTTCCATCTAGGGAACGCTGCCACTTGCCACCAGACCCCTGACCAAATACTCAGAGCATCCTGAACTGTGTGTCCTTAGGCAGAGGCTTAATGCAGTGCTATCAAGGGTACTGAGACATCCCAACTGAGAGTGGCCCACGCTGAAGGAAGGCTGGAGGCAGAACTCAGCGGGCAACGCAGTCCCAGGGCAGCCCCTCACTAGCTGTTTGGCCTGAGGGAAGTCACAACCTCTCTGAGCCATCCAATATCAGGGGAGAAGGAAAGACAATTAATTTATTCATTGTATGTAAGCACTCCCCATCAACTATCTATATTCAATAAAGATACAAGGTAAATGAGGCACAGTGCCTCATTAAAGAGTTTGAAGTCCCACAAGAAAGTTAAAAACATTCACAAGTAATTATAAGCAGTCACGGCCTCAAGAGAGGGTCACAAGCCCAACAGTCTAATGGCCTCTAAGATAGTGCCCATCTCTGTGAATCTGTGATTAAGAATACGGCGCCCGCATGGCAGATAAAGGTTATTTTCTCTTTCTGGCTTACCCAAGTTTCCATTTCACCAGATAAGTTCAAACAACCTGGATATTCATTCATTCATTCCTATCTTACTCATAAAGTGGTAGAATGTCAGCGCTATTTGGGACACCGAATTTCTCTGGTTCAAACCCAAGTCTGAATTTCCCCTATCCCCTCATCTCTCTCCACTCCCACCATATCTTTGATAGATAACCAGCCTCTGCTTCCTGGGGTTGGAAACTCACTACCTCTCAAAACAAGCCTTTCTGTTTTGTCACAGCTCTCAGCCATGGTAACATTTCCTTCATGACGAGCTGGTATCTGCATTCCTACAACATCACTGGGACCAACCGAGAAAGGGCATAGTCCTTCCTCCAAATGACAGCCATTCAAATACCTGAAGTCTGCATACCTCCTTCACACCATCTTGTCTTCTTTAGAGTAAACTTTCAAAGGTCCTTCTTCACCCACTGGAGTGCAGTATCAAGTACTCTCTCAGTGTGAGGCCCAAAACTAAAACAATACTCCCTGAAGAGCCTTGCTGGCCGTCGCCCTGATTACCAAGTACCCCAGGCTCCCAAGACAAAGTCTCCCGGTAAATAAAATAGTCCCTCACAAATACATGTCTGCATAGAGGTCAAAGAGGAAACCTGATGCTTGAACCCAAGTCCACAAGCTAAAGACAGCTTTGTCCACCTTGAGACAGACATCCAGTAGACCCTTCCCAGGACCTGCCCTGTGTGTGATACTGCAGAGACCAATGGTGACAGTAAAGGTGTCACCGCTGGGGCCCTCTTGCTCCAATCCCTTCTTCAGCTTCCAGCCCCTTTCCGCTTCTCCCCACCAGGGTGCCCCTAACACCCCACTGGCTCTCACGCATTTATTTCTCAGCTCCAGGAGCTCACCCTTGTGCCCCAATCCCATTCTCTTTGCTGGTAAGTTGTATCTTAACTCTGTTGGTGAAAAAAGAAGACAATATCTTTTTTTCCTCTCAAACTTCTCTTCCGTTTGGCCAACACCCTCCACCCCATCCCATTCTAGGGCTACACGTGGGGAACCAGATCAGGGGGCCAGTTCACTACTGGCCCAGGGGAGCTGCTGTTTGCACTCACAGGACAAGGCTCTGGGGCCAGGCTGGCGTAACAACACCTACTGAGTGATCACTCTATGCTGGGCACGGCGCCCTCCCCACGGGCATCTCACTTAATGCTGAACTTAACCCCTACCCCTCCCAAAAGAGACACCATTAAATTCTTTACCTCTAAGTGAGGAAACGGAGACATTCAGAGGTTAAGTAATTTGCTAAGGCCTTGAGCTAGTGAGCAGCAAAGCCCAGAACCACCCTAGGCGGTCAGACTTGAGAGCCCAGCAGACTGACCACCAGCCAACAGGCTCTTCACAGGCAGGGCCTGCACCTCGCTCAGCACCCCAGCCCAGCCAGCGCCTGGTACACAGCACATTCATACTCAAGCGTAGTGAATTAACTGGCTCTACATGTTTCTAAGCAACTAAGTATATTTGAAGGTGTCCAGTGGTAGTCATCAAATTCTCACACTGCCTACCTGTATATTTATTTGATGTTATTTTATCAACACACACGATTTCCCGTGTCATGAGCTAGATCACCCCTTGCTATTTGGCCTGAGAACCTAACCCCAACTTGTAACAATGTCTCCATGAGAAAATTCTTTCAACGTCCAAACACCCTACCTAAAAATAATTTTTTTAGCACCCTCCTGTCCTAAATTGAGCCTGCAATTAGCAGATACCTTCAGTAGGGTGCCGTTTACCTTCGCAATACTAAGAGGTCTGTCCTGCCTGAAGTTGGCCTCACTTTGCTGTGTTTCTGCCTCAGAAAAGATGCCTGGATCTCAAAGGAATGTGTGAACTGGACACTCATCACATTTTTCTACAAAGTCCCCATTCTCAATCCAAATTTTTCACAAAATTATAGTTCTCTGAAGGCTAAGGGTCTTGCTTAACCTAGCAAGTGATTGTCCTAACTAACGAATTTTCAATTCCCTGAGATGGCTGGAATTTTTGAGCTTAGAAGAAGCTTGACACATGTTGTAGCCACTCATTTTCCAGATGAGCAAACCAGGGCCTGGAGCAGTTGAATGACTTGTTCAAAGTCACACAGTGGCATTTCAGCCATGGCGGGAACTTGATGGACTTAAATTTAACCACCTCATTACACATTATCTGTTAACCTAAGTAATAACGTTCCTGCTCCCTGACAATGACAATGCAATTCTGAACACACACCTTCTCTCTTCCAGCTCTGCCTGGGAACCCAAGTGCTCCAAGGGAGTCCTTATGCTTATCTGGCCTCAGAAAAACACAGACGAGACTGTCTTTCAGCCTCCTGCTGCTGAGAGTGGCCGCCTGCCAAGGGGAAAGGGCAGGAAGAGGGCATCTTACATTTCCTTCTCAACCTGAAGGATGCGTTTTCCCATTCCTACTCCGCCACCCAAGCCCAGGGTCTCACTGACTCAGTTCTAGAAAACTAGGGTGCCTCATTCTAACACACACCTCACCGCTCACCTCATTCACAGCATGTCTTCTAGAATGATCCTGCAAGATGACACTTCCACCATGACCCATCTCAGCTCAGAGTCCAGAATGAATCCAACTCCTGCTAGCTCGGCCTCTAAGACTTCTCTACTGACTTTGGTCTACCTAGTCAATCTGACTTTGCCCAAGTTTCAAACTCTGTGTCCAACAGACTGGTTCTTTTTTATACTGTATGTCAGGCTCATTCCCAATGACAAGCTTTTGTCTAACACCCAGGACCCTCTGTGGAAACTACTCTCCAAAAAAGAATGCTACACAATACAGCATTTCCCAGAAAGTATTCTACAAAAAAAAAGTAATGTGGAAGGTTTTTTTTGGGAAAAAAAATTTTTGTGGTTATACAATTCCAGGAAATTCTTACAACTGAGTCCTTTCTTAGAGAATCATAATCCACATTTAGCCCACATTTTCAAGGCTCTGAGAAGTCCTATAATAGGTAAAGCCATTTAACTTTATCCCAAGAGTCCCTAGTTTGTCTGAGATCTACCCTCCGTTCTCCATCAGTCCACTTCACCAGTCCAAGCTGCTATCACTCCGTCCTGGACAACAGCAAAAGCCTCCTAGCTGGTCCACCCACATCCCCTCTTTTGCCCTCTCCAATCCATCCCCCACACACTTTGAAGCCCAAATCAGATTGTGTCATCCCCTGCTTAAATGTCTCAATGGCTTTCCTCTGCTCTTAAGGATAAAGACAAATACAAACAACAAACCTTCTTGCCTCAGTCCACGGGTTTACGTGGTCTACCATATCTGCCCAATCCCATCACATACCATACTTCTCCTCACTCAACTCATCTTTCCAACGGCCTTTTCTTTTCTAAGTTTCTTCCTATACCGTGCTCCCTCCTACCCCAGGACCTTTGCACACCTGCCTGGAAGACTGTCTCTGCACATCATTCACTCTTTCACAGCCCAATCATCACCTCCTCAAGGAAATGGTCCCTGACCTTCCAGACTTGGTTAAATCTCCACCCCTCTCTTCTACGCACATTGCTGCAATTTGTATTTACTTGTGTGGCTTTTTTCCTTATATCTCTTCCACGAGACTGTAAGCTTTCTGCAAGCAATGAGCAGGTATCCATTTTTACTCAGTAGATTTAATACAGTGTCTGGCCTGAAGTAAATACTCAAATACACACACACACACACACACACATTGTTGAAACAATCAATCTCAAGTAGGAGCAACCTACGTGAAAAAAAGAAGTATGATATAATACACTCCATAACAGAGATATAAACTGACTGCTCTGGGAGACGGGACAAGGGAGCCTTAACTCTACCTGGTGAGATGGGCAAAGCTGCAAAGCACTGGGCACCAAGCAGACAAGGGAAGGGAAAGGCAGTGCAGACAGAAAAAATAGCACATGCCAAGGTATGGAAGCTCCACAAGGACTGCTTGCTTCCTGATAGATTCTGCTTTACATCTAGACCACCCCCACCTGCAGTCCTTGAGGAAGGAGAGTGTCTTTTAAGCTCTCTTCTCCAGCATGACAGGTGGTGTGCACTGGGGCACTGAAGTGTCCACTAACGTGAGCAGTGAGCATCTTCCAGTTTATCAGCGGTGCTCCCTTGCAGACGGGCATCCTCAGGCTGCCCACCCCGCCTGCGTGCGTGCCAGCCCACAGCTCTGCTGCACAGCACGCATGCTCAGCTGCCACGGTCTTGAGATTAAAGCCACTTCTGGAAACCGCAGGTCTCTCTTTAACCCCACTCTGTGGTCAGCCACTGACATCCAACAACATTCTTATGGATGCTGCATGGGAGGCTAGATTAAGAGCGTCAGCTTGCTCGGGACCCTTTTCTGGGGCTTTGAGTGCAGTGGATCCAAGCTGTAGCAGGTGTGTGTGCATCTTTATTCCCACTGCCACAGGGAGATGCATGCCAGATGCTTCTCCTAGAGTTTGTTTTAATCAAGAGGAATCCTGTAGGAACCACCCCCCACCCACCCTCCAACCCCCTGACCAGGCCTGTTCTTTGTTCCACAAAGCAAACAGCTAGTTCCGCCTGCCAGGGCAGCCGAGGTGCACACACGCAGGAGCAAACAAAGAGGCCCTCTTGCCCAAGATTTTCTTTCCTGTTGGCCTGACACGGTCGCCGGTGCCCTTTGTCTGAAGTCACCAGATGTGCCAGGCACCCTCAGGGACCCGCGGCAGCTGGGAATATCACTCCCTGACCTTCCATTTCCACCGCCGCCCTCACAACACCCAGCCTAGTAGCACGGGGAGGGGCAGGTGGGGGTGGAGGGGACAGTGGTCTGCTGCTCTGTTCTGAATGCTGATGTGCTGCTCCCAGAGCAAGTGCGTCCAAGTCCCCCACGGAGCGGTCCTGATGCCTGGTCCCTCCCTCCTCCCTCCTCCCTGGCCTGCAAGCATCCATCCGGCACGTCTACACTGTGCCAAGACGGTGCCACCAACGACCTTGCATCACCCTCACCGCTGCTCCGAGGCTCTGTCATTATTCCCACTGCGGTGACAGGGAAACCTGGGCTCAGACTGGTTAAGTGCCACACCCCAGATCACACAGCCCGGCTTGAGGAGGTCTATCCACCCCCCACCACCCCGAGCAGAGGCCACCGACCTCTTTCTTCAGGTCTTGAGGATTCCTTCACAAAAAGGATTAGTTAGGGTGTGAAAGGCTATAATCAACCCAAATACCAGGTCAGGCACAACTCTCAATCTGGTCAGTAGACAACTGTCTAGATAATTAGAACAATCGTATTGGAAATAGTCACATTTTGTTTTGAAAATCCTACCAAAGGTAGTTTGGGTTTTGCTTTTGTTTAACGTATCTGCTGTCTCTGTGAGCACATCCAGCTGCACCTTAGAACAACTCATGAATGTTTTCCCTGAAAACACACACTTCCCTCCTCTTGTCTTTCACTCATTTATCTTATCTCCACTCCCCAGAGTTCATGAGGCTCCATTCCACAGCCCTTCCTGGTTATCGGTTTTGTTTTTACAAGCAACATTTATCTGGATTGCTAAGACATTCTTGGCTTTCTAGAAACATGCTTTCATTTTTCTCATCAACTGGTCACTTTATACGCTTCCAAAGTTATGCCTCGACATGAAAATAGCGCCCTTAATATCCTTACGCTTCACATGGCATTAACTACAGCTATGATGAAATGGGACACGAATAGTTTATTAAAGTCCATCTACACCCGGGAAAATCATGCTAGTCATCATGCAAATCACACTGAACACTCCCCAAGACAATGTGATTCGTTTACCTCTCTTTGTGTTTACATGCAACTCCCCCAAATTATTTATCAATACTTTAATATACAGAACTCAGAAACAGGAGGGTGGCTACACCCTCATATTTTCCCAGGCAAACTGACAGTCCCCAGGGCCGATATTTCCCACCATTCTTCCTCTCCTTGGTGGTGTTCCTAGGTCAAAAGGGCAGAGTAAGGCTGTGTTTGAAAGTCACCACAGGTATAAAACCAGAAATTCAGGCTTTACGATGTTTGATTTTAAAGAAGCCACCAAGTCATAGGCATGAGAAATTCTTGACTTGGAAGGGAGGCCTTCTACCAAGAGGGGTCAAAGCATCTTGAAGGCATGAGAACCAGGAGAGGTTTCAGAGTCACTGCATCTTACAATCCACAATGAAGCTGGTAATGAGACCAACACAAGGAAGGCTTGGCAGTGATTGAGAAAGCAAGAATATTCACGATACAGTGCAAATGAGTTGCTGACAGTTGATTTCTGGGTTATACAGGCAAGCTATTTCTGTGATCTTTAAGAAAAACTTCCTGGGGGTAGGGCAGAGGGTATAGCTCAGTGGTAGAGTGCATGCTTAGCATGCACGAAGTCCTGGGTTCAAACTCCAGTACCTTTGTTAAAAATAAATAAACAAGTAACTTAATAATCCCCCCCTAAAAAAAGTAGAAATTAAAAAAATTTTAAAAAGAAAAACTTCCTGTAGAAACTACAGGAAAGGTCCAGGGTTCCATGACCCACAGGGTATCACCGGGGCACATGAACTGATCCTCTAGCCTACAAAACCCCTTAGAAAAGCATGAGGAAAAATAAGACCTTGCCTTCCAGGAGTTGCGAGATGATGACAGCCATCTTCATAGCTCTTGTCATACAAGGAATGGGCAATAAAACCCAGAGAAAAGAGCAAAGAGAAAGCTATTGCATCCAGAGGAGAGGAGCTACCTTTGGGCTTTATAGTCCGTGTCCTGCAAGAAGCACACGGAGACACTCAGAGGGATGGCAAACCCACCAGCTCCTGAGCTCATGCCGAGACACTCCAGTTTCCAGGGAACACCCTTGGCCAAAATCTGCTGGATGGGAAACCAGCCGAACGCTCTGCACCCTCACAAGTGGATGGGGTTCAGGAATGAACAGAGAAAGACATAACCCAGTTGTTCTGGGATGGAAAATATAACACGTACCAGTTTGCAATTAGTCTAAAATGAAGAATCAGGACCATTTTAGCCCCAAACAGAAAGAACAGAAAGCTCATGAGGTTGGGTCCTTTCCCAAAATAAAATTCACCCTTCCTAAAGCTTTTTAATTTTCTGTTTCTATTTTTAATGGCCTCATCGTACATGAGTAGTTAATTATAAGCCGCTCACAAGGGAAGGGTGTTAGGTGCTTGAAATCCAGGCGCAGAGGAGAAAAAAGGAGCAAGAGACAGGGTGGCGGCAGAGGTGGGCTCTCTCACACCCTGGATTTCAAGAGAGCTGCAGCAGATAGCTAGAGACGAGAGGAGAAGAAAGAGAATCCTCTGTATTTCCACCATCAACAAAGCTTTCTGGCCTCCAATTCGGAACACAGATCCTTCCCAGCCCCTCCTTCTTCACTCACACACTATCCAGTTACAGAAAAACTGGAGTGGCTATGCCTTTTACAGTCACTAGAAGAGCCTATAAATGTAACATTTTTAAATAGCAAGAGCACAGCCATATAAAAATGATGGTCTTTGGACCCAACATTTTCTTGCCTTGCAAGACTTACTTTCTAAGTGATTTTCAGTTGATATCTCCAGCCAGTGTTCTGGCATATCTCTCTGGGTGATCACTGTTTGTCTTATTCTTCTGGGTATGACTTCACCCATCACCCATACATGACAAGAGAGAAGCCTGGGTTTCGCTGATCATCTTAGCTATACTACCTTGACCAGTATCACACATACATTTGGAGCTCAGTAAATATTTGGTATTTGCTGAATACCCCTGAGTGGGGAAAGTTACCAAGTGCCTACTATAACCACAGCAAATGAAAAGAATAGAATTTAAGAATGTGCCATCTTCCTGATCCACTAAATGGCACTTGGGAGGATCCGCAAGTCTGACAACATGCTGACCTGTGCACATGAGTATATGTGTGGACCTCAGGGTTATCCAAAAGTCCCACTAAGCCTTGGATCCTGCATTAGTCCCTACATATGAAAGCTAAAGAAACAAGAGAAGTCACTGATCTCTTTTCAGTTTAACCAAGTTGATTTTTAAATTGGTGTTTCTCGCTGTGGAGACCATGCTTAACATTCGATCTATCATTGGGTTCTCTGTCTGCTGTGGGTCATACTGACTTCATCAGTATGCTTTCTGTGTCTTTTTCACAGAAAACAAGTTAAAAAGATAAAGCCAAGATATCTGTCACCTGCTGCAGGAAAACTTCCAAATCTGTCTGTAACCCCAACCTCCTTGCCTAGGAAGGCTGTCAAAAGGAAGAAATCAAGATTTAAATGATCCTGAACGAGTTTCTTGCTGACGTCCAGGGATCATCTCTTTCTTCAACTCTTACTTGAACTTTTAATATATTCTAAAAGAAGGACAAGAGAATCACTGTGATTAAACTTTATCACCTTAAAATTAGAAACCATCAACTCATTATTAAAGGCACTAGTTCCAGACTAATATACTTACTTCCCTTACCTGGTTTATTCCTGAGGTCACACCTGACCTCAGAACCATCAATACTCATATACCCATACATGGCCACTCAACTAGTGCCCCTTTCCCACCAATGCAAGAGGACAGATGTGCTCCCAGAACTCTCAATAAAGAAGTAAAATCTGGAAACAAAATGCCCACATACAAGGGGCCCTTCAAGACTCCAGGGCAATGACTTGTTTCTGTCACAGTGACACGTGAACTTAGGCAAGTACAAATGACAGTGGGCAGGTCTGAGTCTTAGCATCTACCTCCTCCCTGTGCTCACAGAGTCCCTGCAACGCCCAGGCTAGGAAAGAAGCTTGGGTACCATTTTCAGAATTGTATGTGAAAAGAAGCTTCACTTCCTCTGAGGAAATTTTTTTTTCCCTTATAGACAGCAAATATTATGGTGTTGATCAAGTTTCTCTTTTCACTCAGACGGCCAAAAATTTCAGGGCCACACTTCTAATTCACCTTCAGGATCTCTGGACTACATGGCTCAGCGGTCCTTTGTCCCCACCACCTCCAGTAGTAACTCTAGTTGAATTTCTGTTTCCCATGATTTTTTTATGATTATATACATATATATTTTTAAATTTTTACTGTATCTGCTCTTGTGAATAGCCTCAGACTCATCTTGTGAAAAATGTCAGGGTGTAAACAAAGATGCCGATATATTGCTCTGGGAAATCTCCCCTCCAAATAGAGGCTGGCAGCCCTTAATCTCTGCCCTGTGCTATTAGGTAGGAGCGGAGCGTAACTCTGAAATGCATGTGATGCCTGAGGAAGTAAACCAAGTTAGGCCCATGTCACCTTTTGATGTCATTTTCTGGGCCCACTGAGAGGGTCAGATCCTCCACCTTCTAAGTTAAGAGGTGCCTGTTTTGCTGCCCAGTCTCCCAGGTTTTATAATCATCAGTCTGAGAAATCTAAGACTTCAGCTGATAAACAAAGTGGACTCCTCCAGATTAGTCATCATAACTGAGGATTTCAAAGAGTTTCAATGAAGAAATGAAATCTCTAACTGGAAACACCCGGGAGTGAAGCTAGTGGGGAAGGGAGTTAGGGAGTTGGTCCCCCAGGTACCATGTGAACCACACCTGAGCCCACACATGCTCAGAGCACTTTTACTGACAGAATCTCACTGGGAACCTGTTCTCCAAAGTAGAAAGAGAAGCCATTTTCTTTCTCTTACAACCTCGTGGCACCATTATCCAGTTACTATTCTGCCTCTCAGCTACAACGTGAGCATCTCTGAGTACACGGACCATAACAGCAAAAGGTCACACAGGCAGGAGACTCGTGAAATACTTGTTCTTATGCTCATTCCTTCATTATCTCAGTCAGCAATCATACAAGTACCTCTTGCGTGCCAGAGGCTGTGTGTGCTGAAAGATGAACGAGGAGCTCAGTGTAGAAGCACAGACGGGAGAACAAGTTAGTCACAGTGCCATGTGCAAGCGATGCACCAGCGGTGCACGTGGTGTGCAATGGAGAAAGTGGTGCCACCGGAAGGAGGTTTGCCAGAGATGGCTTCACAGAAGACATACCGAGTGGGGTGTCAGAACATTTCACCAGGGAGGTTTTTTTCTTTTTATTTTTAAACTTTTTTTTAGGACAGTCTTAGATTATAGGAAAACTGCTAAGCTAATACAAGGTTCCCATATACTCCACACTCGGTTTCTGCTCTTACTGCGCTGTACCTTAGTATGGTATGTTTGTCATAATTAATGAGCCAATACTGATGCATCATTATTAACCAAAGTTCATAGTACATTTAGTTCTTCTTAGTGTTTAGTGCCCTTTTTCTGTTCCAGAATGCCAGACTGGATCCCACATTGTATTTAGTCATCATGTCTCCTGAAGCTCTCCTTGGCTGTGACAGTTCCTCAGACTTTCACTGGTTTTGTAGACCCTGACAGTTTGAACAGTGCTGTCAGGTATTCTGTCGAATGTCCCTCAATTGGGATGTGTCCGATGTCCTTCCTCAAAATTAGACTGGGGTTAGGGGTTTTGGGGAAGAAGACCACAGAGATGAAAGGCCACTCTCACCACATCCTATCAAGGGTATTTGCTATCAACGTGATTAATCATGTTGACACTGACCTTGTTCACCTGGCTGAGGTACTGCCTGTCAGGTTTCTCCACTGACCAAAAAACGTTACTTTTTTCTCCCTCTTTCCAAACTGTCCTCTGTGGAGGGAAGTCACTAAATGCAGCCCATACTTAAAAAGTGGGGAGCTCGACTCTACCTTCTTGAAAGCAAAGTACCTATATAAATTATTTGAAATTATTCTGTAACAGAGATGTGTCTATTCTTCCTCATTTATTTATTTACTCAGCCATTTGTTTACATCAGTATGGACCCATGGATATTTATTTTATATTTTGGTTTACAAGTCAATACTCCTTCATTTTATGGCCCGAACTGTCCCAGCTTTGGCCACCGGGAGCTCTTTCAGTTGGCGTGCGCCAGTACCACGCCTGCACAGCGTGGGCGTGCATGTGGGTTTCTCGTGAGCATTTTCTTACTTTCTGGCACTACCAGGTAGATTTTCATAACATAGTTTCTGCACAGCAAAGCCTGACCATGTTGACAACATCTTCAAATACACCAGCATCGCAGAACTTTAATGTAAAAGAGGACCCCAGAGGCTGTTAATCTAGTGCCCTCCTTTGACACAGGAGAAAGCTGAGATTGACGCTGAAGCCTGAGGTCACACAGCTTTGTAACAAGGGCCCTTATGAGGAACCCCGGCTTTCTATTGCTTAAGCTCATTTCCCTTTTTCCACTATCCCAACTATCTGTTGTTGCCCATGTGTGAAAGCCCAGTCTACAACAGAGAAACTGTGTCCAATGCTACATCTCTCCAGGTGACCAAGTGGCCTCTGTAAGGCTGCACGCAGAGCAGGGTTAAAATGTGTTTACGCTACATTCAGATGTTCAGGGAAGACGGCACTCTTTATTTTCTGCAACAGACCTCCTTTTCCTCTCAGTCTCTCACCCACGTGGGACAGCAGTAACCCTAACTTGAACTTAGCAGAAACAGTACCTCACAGTTCCTTCTGATTTGAACAATCTCTTTAGAGTAAGCATTTTAAATTCCCTACTGTCCAGGCCTCGCTACCAAACCACAAGTCTGGGAACTTGGATGGTAAGGGACTTGGAAAGCCTATCTGAACAGGGACACAGACAAAACACTGCTAAGCCCATTCAACGGGGGCAAGAAGGGTCTCTTCAAGAAATGGTATTGGAACAACCAGCACCTACATGCAAAAGAATGACACTGGACCTCAATCTCACACCATGCTCAAGAATTAGCTCAAAATGGATCACAGACTTAAATGTAACTGATAAAACTATAAAACTAAAACTACTGAATTCTTAGAAGAAAAGTAAGTCAACATGATGCTGGTTTGGGCAATGGTTTCTTAGAAATGATACAAGTAACAAAAGAAAAATACATAAACTGGGCAATCCGAAAATTAAAAATGTGCTTCGAAGGACAGCATCAAGAAAGTAAAAAGGCAAGCCACAGGACAGGAGAAACATTTTGCAGATTATGTATGTGATAGAGACTGGTATCTAGACTCCATGAAGAACTGTTACAACACAATAATTTAAAAAATAGGCCAATTAAAAAGCAGGTAAAGGATCTGAATAGACAGTTCTCCAAAGAAGATATACAAAAGGCCAATAAGCACATGAAAAGATGCTTAATATGACTAGCCATCAGGGAAATACAAATCAGAACTACAATGAAATACCATTTCTCACCCACTAGGATGGCTATACTCAAAAAGTTAACTAACAACAAGTGCTGGGGAGGATGTAAAGAAATTGGAACCCTCATACATTGCTGGTGGGAATGTGAAATGGTGCAACTACCTTAAAAATCAGTTTGTCAATTCTTCAAGCAAATCAAAACAGAGTTACTATATGACTCAGATTTCACTCTTAGGTATATACCATAAATAAATGAAAACATCTGTTCACAACCAACCTGTATATTCCATATACTCTATAGCTACATCCAAAGATCACAGAATACTGGAGACTCTTCCAGAAAGGCTTTCTTAAAGCTTTTTCCCCCTCCACCTAGCATAGCTGGCAGCATCTGAACTTGTACCCATCTCTCCTTCATCTGGGCAGAAGATATGACCTCTATCTAATTCTAGACCTGCACCTTATGAGAGGTAAAGAGCCAGGAAATCCAAGATTCTCAGTAACAGCACTTTCTACAAAGCTATCAGCTAAACACAGTTCTAACCATCTAGTTCCATATAGGTAGGTATTTGCCTCAATCCTGGGCCTTTATGTAAAATAAAATAACATGAACAAAAAGAAAATCTAAGTATACAGATTTATTTGGAAACAGCTCGTGACATTTACATTACTACCAATATCAGAGAACACCAAATCCTCAGATTTCCAAAAAACACTGCGGGGAAAATAATGTATTCTCACCCAGTATTCCAACTGTCCCCACTATCATTTTTTGCCCAGAAAAACAAAAATAAGCCAATTCTCCTTTTTTTTTTTTTTAGCTCTGCATACAAAATAAGTAACTCTATATTGGCTCAAGGTAAAATAAGCAAAGAAGCTTATAAACTCAAGAAGAGAAAGGAAATGTTTTTTGGAACCCACTTTACCATCTTGGAAAAACTCATCCCCCAAGGAGAAGTGGTCTTGATCTTCATAATAACGTGTGTTTGCCACGTTAACCCCTTTTCTCCAAATACACACATGCAATAGAGTATCTGATCTTAGTCTTTTCTACCTGCTGTGCAGACAGAGTTTTGTGTGATTGGGCTGGTAGAAAGGCTTTTAAGTCTGTCCATTAAAAAGCTTTCTTCCACTAAAAGCCTATGTTGCATCAGGAAATAGACGAACCGGGCTGGGAAAAATAACACCAAAGAGGTGGACTGTCTGCACAGTACCTCAAGCGTGCCTGACAAGGCCAGGCCTACAAATGCTGTGACATCAGTAAGAAGTTCTAGAACACATTCTCCTGAGGGGACTATAAAACTAGGGCAGAATTCAAACAGCCTCTTCCTTAGGGTCATTAACTATTGCAAGAGCACACTGGGGCCAACCAAAATTGGTAGCTCCAGCCCAGCCTCTCCCTTGTGCCAGAGACCTCTCACTGGATGTCCCAACACCCCTCAAACATAGCACAGACTCAGTGTGAGTAAAATGCAAGTCCTCATCCCGCTCACCACTCTGCCAAGACCTGGGCATCTCTCAATGCCTCCAATATCCATCCCATCGCTTGGTGTGAATATTTGACGATCACTCTTAACACCTGTTCTCACCCATTCAGTCGAACCACAGCGGAGAGTAGAGACTCTGGTTTAAGGATTTAGATGGTAGAAGTGGGGCAGAGGAGTGGACAGACTTACCTGAGAGGTAGAACCAACCAGAAGTGGTGATATGAACTGTTTACCTCTTCCAGAAGAGCCCAACATCCACCCTGCTTCCCAACCCTGTGACTCTTCCTCCTTGTTAGCTACTCACTTCCCTCTTCCTTTCCCTTCACTACCTCCTCCCTGACTCTTTGCAGTGGTATGGTTCCCATTTCCACAGAAAGAAACAGTCATGGACCCTAAAGTTTGGTTTACATTTTTCTGACAAGTAACAGTAAAGGAGAGGTGGGTAGACTTGACCTGGGCCAAATTCCTTGGCCATGTCTGGCAGCCAAGCCCTGTGGGAGATGAAGTTTCAGACTTGAGCAGAGTTGAGCCCAACCCAGCCCTAGAATACAAGGAAGGCAGCAGATTAAACAAGGCCACCCCCTCGGCCTGTCTAAGGAGCCTGGGCCCTGGTCCTGACTCACCCTCACTTCTGATTCCAGTCCCCTGACTCAGCTGCTCATGAATTTGAATTCCTGGCTCTCCTGACTCTGGTCTGGTTTGCTGACTTATTTTGGCAGGCTCTTTGATTTCTCTAGGAGAAGGCTAGACTATTAAATAGCCCAGGGAGGCGGGCACCAGAAGAGACAGCAGGTGGCTGAAACTCTTATTAAACCCCTGTCCAGTGGTCTGTGCTGCTACCATGAACGGATATGGGGACACTCCATACATGTTCACCCAAAAAGATGCTCCAGATACACTGTGAGAGAAGAAAACTACGTGCTGTCAAAAGTATGATCCACAACATACATTCATCTTTTCCTATCTTATACTCTTTTAAAGCAAGCTTTTTCCAACATTTCTTTTTACTAAAGCAACTAAAATATAAAAAATCCACAAAATTACTATTTAAATGAGAGGGGAAAAAAACCCTCAGCGGCAAATAATCTGATCCTTCACATATCCTCAACCACTTACTTTTAACATGCAAATGTAGTTGGACTTGTAAACCACTGAAAAAGAAGCGCATTCTCAATTTGCAGATGATGTAATGAAGGTTAGAGGTGGTTAAATGGCTTGTCCAACTAGGAACAATCTTTCAACTGCCCAAGAAAATTATTTTTATCCCTTAGATTGATCTGTGTTTACCATTTTAAAATCCTTTTTTAGTAAAATAGACATTCTTTTCAAGAACTCATAGAATATATACCAAGAGTAAAAAAAAATCTCAACAAACTTAACAGAACTGAAATCATACAGAGTGTTTCTCTGACCATAGTGGAATTCAATGAAAAATCTATAAAAGAAAGATAATGGGAGAATATTCAAACACTTAAAAACTCAAAAATATACTTCTAAATAATCTATGAGTCAAAGAAAGACCCTCAAGGAAAATAAAAAAGAATTACACTGACCTGAAAATTAAAATACAATCTATCAAAATTTGTGGAACACAGCTAAACCAGTGCTCTAAGGAAAATTTGTAACACTTAATCTTTACTTTAGAAAACAGGAAAAGTCTGAATTAAGAAATTTAAGTGGCCACGTTAAGAACCTGCAAAAGGAAGAGTATTATAAACTTAAAATAAGCAGAAGGAAGGAAATAAAAGATAAAAACAGAAATCAAAGAGATTGAAAACAAAGAAACAAGAGGAAAAGACATAAAACAAAAAGCTGATTCCTTTGAAAGATCAGTGAGATTGACAAACCTCTAGCAAAGTGACAAAGAAAAAAAACTAAAATAGAAATTACCAATATCAAGAATAAAGCAGGGGATTATCACTACAGCCCCTCTAAGCATCAAAAGAATAACAAAGGAATTTTACAAACAACTTCACACATACAAATTTGATCGCTTAGATGAAATGGACCAATTCTTCAAAAAGCTGAAACTACCACAATGTACCCAACATGAAACAGATAATTTGAATAGTCCCATAACTATTATAGAAATTGAAATCATTATTTTTAAACTTGCAAAATGAAATCTCCAGGCCTAGATGGTTTCACTGGAGAATTCTACCAAGCGTCTAAAGAAGAATAAACACGAATTCTACACAATCCCTTCCAGAAAACAGAAGAGAAATACTTCTCAATTCAATGAGGTCAATATACCAAAAGCAGATAAAGATAGTAGAAAAAAAAAAAAAAAGAAAGAAAGAAAGAAAGAAAAGAAAAGAAAAGGAACGAATGATAAATATCCCTCATGAATACAGACACAAAAATCCTTAAAATATTAGCAAGTAGAATTCAACAATATGTAAAAAGAATTATACACTAAGACCAAATGGAGTTAATTTCAGGGATGCATGACTTAGTTAATAATTGAAAATTGAAAGATAAACCACATGATCATATCAATAGATACAGAAAAAGCATTTGCCAAAATTCAATACCTGTTCACAATTTAAAAAAAAAAACTCCCAGAAAACTGTGACAAAGAGGAACCTCCTCAACTTGATGAAGACCATCTACACATAAAAGATCTACAATTAACATTATATTTAATGTTATACACTGAGTGCTTTCCCCCTAAGATTGGGACCAAGGCAAAGATGGAGACCAATGGACCTACTCTCACCACTCTTACTCAACATAGTACTGGAAGTTCTACTCAGCATAGTAAGGCAGGAAAAAGAAGCCAAGGGATATATAAATATAAACTATCCCTATCTGCAAATGACATGGTTGTCTATGTAGAAAATCCCAAGGAATCTACCCCGGCCCCCCCAAAAAATAGAGCTGAAAATATACTATTGGTTGATCTGATAATGTCTAGATACAAAGGGAAGGCTTTTAAAGTACTGTTCGCTTGGAGGAAATAATAGGAGATCTCCGAAGACGTATCTAAGAAAATTGGTTTCTAGAGGAAGGAAGATGGCCCCAAGTCAGCTGGTACGAGCAACAAGGTCCTAGACCCAGAGCCACAAGCTCACAGATGGATCACTGGGAACCTAGACCGTGTCTCCCCTTTAAAGGGCTGTATAAATTCTCAGCTAGAGTATACAGGTTTTTTTTAAATGAGTATTAGTTCCATTCTCACGGATAGAGCTTGAGTCATTTAAATTCTTCTTTTAATGTCTTTCCAAGAATCTCTTCAAACTCCTGCCCAAAGACCAGAAGAGACAGCTACAACTTACTGGACTACGGTCCTACTTTCCACAGACTTTTGTAACTCTTTTAAACATTAAACTCAAATACATATTTTCATACCTATGCTCGGTGCTATCGACAGAGAGTCCCTACAAACAGGAGGCATAAAGATGATCCATCATGGGTGACAAAAGTTTGTTTAGCCTCCTCTAGTTCTCACACCTCACCTTTTATTTAAAAAGTCATTTATTTAGTAATCATATGTTTCTCATACTGCAATAAAACCAACACTGGCTTCTCTTTATCTAGTATAACTGGGGCCAACACCCCTGGAACAGAAATCCCACCTGGCACAACAAATAGCTCACAGCTTATCTTCTATCCTCTTGTGCCTCAAAGAACCATCCTTCCTCCGTTTATCCTCTAGATCTGTGGCTCAAACTCCAGACTCCTCTTTCAACTCCTGATGCTTGCATTTCCCCACTTCCTATCATATCACACCACCTCCCACCCTCTCATCCTCCACACATACGTCTTTTCTGGCCCCCGCCTCCACTGCGCCTCACCCCGGCCATCACCCCACCCACGACTGTCCCTCGTGCCTGCCTCTAACGCTGCAGCTGGACACAGGTCTCCGCCCCAGCCCTCCCCCTGCCAGCTCCTGTCCTTCCTCTTCTGCCTCTCCTTTTACTGGCTTGTTCTGTTTTTCGGTCCCATCCTCTGAACACTCCCATTTGGGGCCAGCTGCCTTGCCCAGAAGCACACATCTGTTTGGAGAGCCTGTGTTTGTTGGCTGGAGAAAAGTGCCAGTCTGTGTACTAGAAGAAGCACTGACCTGGCACCCCGAAACCATCCGCTAGAACCATCTCTAACCAAGCCATCGCTCGTTCTCAGAGGCCTGGGGGCTGGGGAGGAAGGGCAGCCCAAGGCCCACAGCACCCTGCAGCTCTTGACGGGGAAATGACCGCCCTGCTGCCGCAAACAGCACAGCGCAGCCCCACAGCGCCCCCGCCGCGGCAGAGAGCTCCCCGCGAGGGCGCGCCCACCTTCGGATCACCATGTATTTGCTAGCAGCCGAGGCTTATCCAGCAGCTGACGAACTTTTAATCCAGCTGTCTCCATTCCCCTGGGGCTAGTTTCACTTCAGGAAAGGGAGAGAACAAATGCTACAGGGAGATGGCCTCCCCCTCCCCCAGCTGAAGTACCTTCTAGAAGCAACAGTGCTGCTGACTTTACAGTAAGCAGTTTGATCAGTGTAACCTTCTCCTGGCACCAGAGGTAAAAGATTCAGAACTGCTCAAGAAACCAGGCTATGAAGTTGAAGTCAGAGGTGGGTGGGGGGGAGCCTCTTCACCTGTGGTACCCACGAAGCCCAGATCTCCTCTCCTACAGGGCTTCTCCATCAACGTGGCTTTTATTCTGCCATGAAGAGCAGCTCCACATAAAGCCAGGCCCCCTGACCTTGTGTGACACTTCTGTTTCATGAACACTATGAGTACGGTGAGCCAACAGTCCTCCGCTCTGGATGCAAACTGGACCGGATATCTGTGAATGCCAACTGTAAACTCGGAGACCGGATTAACCTCTTGACAAGAAGTTATTTCTGGGTCATATTACCTGTTAGTTAAATGCCAGGCCAGGCTCTGACTAATTCTAGCAGAGTTTTGTCAAGGTCAACATCGGTAGCTGCACAGAAGTACAGTAAATTATTAACTGTGGTTCTCCATGGGGCCTGAATCAGCTGCAGAGTTCACCGCCTGCCAGCCACGTTTTCTCCCCAGTTTGGCAGCAGGAAGCTCACAGTCCACAGCACAGGTGTCTGCTTGAAGGGTCACTCAGACAGATATGGGAAATGGCAGTGAGTTGGGGCTGCAGGGGACTGTCCACTACCCGAGTGGTAGAAGGAAGACCCGCGGGCCGGGGAGCTGCCTGGCACCCTGAGGTCTCAGGAATTAAGCCCTGAAGAAGCAGCGGGAATCGCTTCTCACACAAGGTCACAGGCTTAGAGACATGCAAGAAGAATGCCTGATCAGGCAGAGAGGACCCTGAAGGTCAGAAAGCGTGTGGGATTCAAACAGCATGTTGCTTCATGGGGCCTGGACTGTGCTGGACTCAAATGCAGAGTCATATTTATAAAGACAACTGGCCCAAAACCCTCCACATATGAACTCTACAGGACAACCCCACTGCCCATTTTCCAGTACTTATCAGCGCCTTGGCTCTTGCTCCAAAGCCATGAAGAACTCAGTGTTTTCCAACTAAATTTGTAGGCGTCTAAGTCTTCTCTGTGCTGTCATCCAGCCAACACTTTCCCTGGTGCAGAACAGATATCTCTGATGCTCCTGGACAATTCAGAGATGGAAAAGTCAAAGCTTTCCCATCTTCCTATGTCACACCTGCTCAAATATTTTCACGTCCATCTCTAAGGCCACCTCTCCTGGGCTCTGTCGTTTATTTCCTTGACTTTATCCCCAGTCTTGCTCCAACAAGTCTCTGAAGCACATCCGACCCCTTTTTCTAACTCTAAGTGGACTCAGTTTCCCCAAATCCAGACACAGCCAGTATTTCCTTTCTGTGGACCACACATTTGAGAAACACATGCAGAAATTTAACAAATAAAAAGAAAGGAAAAGAGGGGACGTGTTAAAAGGAGAAATTTGAGCACTTGGCCACATTCTCCCCTTTGTTGTGAGTCCGCAAGGACAAGGTCCATCCACGACCTTGGAATTTCTGAGGAAATTCACAGTCCTCTCCCCTGTCCCCTTTCCCACCCAACTCCTACTTACTGCTGATAGAACAACACTGCTTTATTCATTACTATGAAAAATGCTGCAATCACCCTGTAGAACAAAACACCTTGTGCTTTATTTTGTCCTTCATGAAACCAGCCCACAATGCCGGCTCATACAAGTTCTGTTCCCTAGTGATCACTAGGGCAGGAGGAGCTTTCCATTACATCTGTCTCTGACTTGCTCTTAACACACATTTCCAGAATCCTAACGTGTGGTCACCACGAACATGTAACCTCATCTGTAGCTCAAAATTCACTAAACCACATCCGATCACTGCAGTGACCACCTACTACTCGAATGGTTTCCACTGCAGTCCATCTGCCACTCACATGCTAAACCCATTTGTACCAGTTCAGTACCTCAAATGTGGAAAGCACTTAAAAATATTTGTTGAATGAATAAGCACATGAACACACAAACAGATTTATTAACTGCCTAGGGCAAGACAATGGATGTTGCAGAAACGAGTAAGGGAAATGGCTACCCCTAAAGTCTCAGGAGAGAACAACCCCACAGGTCCCAGGCTCCGTCGTAGGACATTCCCTCCGTGTGAATGCCCTTCCACCCCTAAATCACCTCGCTACTCTCACTGCTCCCAAGACTCAATTCAAGCCTCAGTGCCCCTTAGGAACTTTTCCTGGCCTGACTACAAGGAGCAAAATCATCTCTTCTTGTATTTCTGCTTTACACGCTGTATAAAAGCCTCTCCAAACCTGTTCCATGTGCCAAACTGGCAGCATCACCTCCGTCTGTCTCGGGACTGGGCAGCGGGACAGCAGAGAGCAGAGACCATCTCGTCCATCTCTGCACCCCAGGCTTCGCACGACATTTAGGAGCTGAGTGAATCAATAACTACAGGCAGAGCAAACCACAGTAAGTGCTACAGGGTGGGGGGCAAGGGCTCTGGGGCCCTCAAACAGTAAGTACAGCAGCTGCTGGACCACACAAAGAAGAGGGCACCTGAGCTCAGCCGTGACGGACAGACAGGATGGTAACTGCAGAGACCAAGGCACAGGGGGTGGTGAAGGACGTTAGGGACAGACAGCTGATCTGAGCAGAGAGGTGGGGGAGAGAAGGCAGGGGGACCACCAAGGGGACACAGAAGTCTGGGAGGAAGACAGAGGAGAGCAAATCAGAACATATAGACTGAGGCTAGGAATGCACAACCCCGGGAGATAGGTGCTGCTTCCCCGACTGAGAGAGGGGGATTCTGGGAAACAGAGACAAGGTTTGCCACGAATATTCAGTCATTCAGTCTACTGGTCACCAACTATGCTTAAGGTCACAGCAGTCAATGTGTAAAAAGAAAACACACACACAAATACATACACACACTTGTATACACAGATTCCAGTTCCTCAACATAAACTCAGTTAAGGGGGACTATTCTGTGTAGGGTATTTACATACTTGGCCTCCACCTACTAGGTACCAGTAGCATCCCCCCAATTACGACAACCAAAAACATGTCCACACATTGCCAAATGTCTCCCAGGGCACACAGACAACATCACTCCTAGCTGTCTAGGACTATCTCCCAACACACAAGGGAGTGCAGGAATTGGGAGGAGGAAAGAGAACTGGTATTGTGGCAACTGGTGCACAAAAATTCAATTTCTAAAAAAGTTACGTACAATATTACTCCATAAAATGAAATAAAACACAGTACTCCCAACAGCAGTGGAGACAAGGCCCACGTCTTCTGACAGCAAGCCTCTACGCTGCCTACCGCACACACTGGATTCCAGACTGCGGGGGGCTGCAAAGCCAAAGCCCAGAGGTGGCAAGCTTGGGGGGACGGAGGCACACACCACCACCAGTGAATGGGGAAATCCTCCGTGTGGCTGGCCCTGGGCTCATTATGGACAACAGCGAGGGCTGGAGTTGAAAAGGCAGGTGGAAGGCAGCTCATGCAGGAAGCCATCAGGAGTGGCCGGGGGCCAGGGTGGACTAGAGAGGGTGGCCAACCTGCAGCAGGAGGGGTATGATCTAAAGAGACCAAACCAGGAGAGGAAACAGGGAGAGGGCGGCTGAAGTCATTCAGGCTGAAGATAAGGAGGCCTGAACCAGGACAGCAGCTGTAGGAAAGGAGATCGGGGATGGATACTGATGCTGTGGACTCAGAGGACACAGACCTGGGCAGCAGAGGGAAGGTGAAGGCCAAAGCTGAGGCAAGTGCCCCCAGGGACAAAAAGTAAACATACACGGCTAAACTCAGGGCTTCCTCTTAGCCTGCCTGGGGCGCACAGATCAGTACTCCCATGGCATTGTACACGGGACAGATTCAGACAGTATAAAAGATTTTATACCATGTTTTAAAAAGTTTTCCTCTCATCCCACACCCTTCACTTGTCCCTAAAGGCAATCACTATGACTTTGTGTCCTTCCTGAGATAGTCTATACACACAAAGCGTATATGCCCATGCCTTCATTTTTCATTTGTTCTTGATAATACAAACACTATCCATTTACTAATGAGGAAATAAAAACAGGGAAGGATGAGGAGTCCTCTATGAAATCAACAAAAGCAAAGCCAGATTTAGAACGCTGACTTATCCTTAAACTATGTTAGTGTTCTTTTTTACCTCTGCACATTCTGATTCATGCACACAGAGAAAACTTACTGAACCCCCTGCAAAGTGCTGAGGATACGAAGGATAAGATGGTCCCTCCTTCAACATGGGGAGAATGGCATATCACCTAACAGGTATGGTCCAGCAAAACAAGGGCTAGACCAAGGGTGTGGCAGGATGCTACAGCTCTGGTGGAGTCAGTGGCTATAATAAAATGTGGCATAAAAGAGATGGTTTGTATTAGGCATCTCTTATGGCGTAACAGATTACCCCAAAACTCAGCAGCCTAAAATAACAGCAAACATTTACTACCACACAGTTTCTGAAAGTAAGGAATCTAGAAGTGGCTTAGTTTGGCAGTTCTGGCTCAGAGTCTCAAATGAGACTGTAGTCACGATGCTGGCCAAGGCTGCAGTTATCTGAAGGCTTGAGTGGGGAGGGAGGATCCACTACCAAGATGGCACACTCACATGGCCCCTGACAAGAAGTCTCAGTCCTTCACCACATGGGACTTTCCAAAGGCTGCTTCAGGGCCCTCACAGCATAGCAGTTGGCTTTCCCTTGAGCAACGGATTCAAGAGGAAGCAAGGAGGAAGCCAGAATGTCTTTTATGACCTAGCCTTGGAAGTCACACTTTCCTACTGGTCACACAGAGCAGCCCTATTCAACATGGGAAGGGCCTGCAAAGGAGCAAGGGTACCAGGAAGCACAGACCGGCGGGGCGGGGCGGGGCGGGGCGGGGGTGGTTGTCCCAGAGGCTGGCTACCATGAATGCCCAACATGTCTTGATTTGCTCTGACACTGCAGACATGACTCTTTCCGCACTGCCTTTTATCTAAGACTGAGAGCTTATGACGTGCTCCATTTTCTGCTAAGAGTGATCAAATAATAGTGCCAAGTTTTTCCACCAAGTAGAAATCTACTTAATGATCTTGGCAAGTCTTTAGAAAAAATATTCACCAGGCAGAATTTAGAAGGTCAGAAAGAGTACAGAAGATCAGAAAAAGTGTAACACAGTTTGAGTAGGATTTCTGATAATAAAATTAACGTAGTTTTCCTTTCAGATAGTAAAGGTTCAACTATTTGCAGTATGAGAGTGGCTGCAATTGTCCTGGGCTATTTAAAACAGCCTCTCTCCTCACACTGCCCAGTACTGTGGGTTGAACATATCCACACCTGGAAATCCATCTGGTTACTGGCCCTCAGTAAGTGGCCCCCACTCCTGCCTTGCTCACAGTTTTGGATCTAGGTGGTGTCCATGGATGGTTCAGAGATCTCAGAATGTTCGTTCCATATGGTGAGAGACGTAAACACCTTATCAGGTTATTCTATCTACTTCTATAAATTTGTAGCGGTAAGACATTAGAACAGCCTTATTAGACAAAAAACAAAACTTTCCTCCTACAAACCTCACCACCAACACACCAGACTTCTCCCCTCATCTGTGATCCCTATTCTCCTCATTTACTTGCTCACAGACAGTTTACAAATTCAGTACACCAAGAACTGGCAAAGAGCAAAATGTCACAAACAAAATGGGACCCTCCATGACCCCGACTCCCTTCCCCTTCTGCCCTTCAGCAAAGACAGGAGCATGAGATAACCCCATTAAAAATGAACTGGATTGCTGAGGAGACCCCAGAGAGCTCATGCCTCCATCAGTGGTGACAGTGTGAACACACCATCCCAGGGCGTTCCATCTTACTTGTAAAGACCAGAGCAGACTCTTTTCCACAGGAGGAATCTGCTCGTGTCTCACTCACACATACACATGCGCGCGCACACACCCCTGTTCAAAAGCCTTCCATGATTTCCACTGCTCTGAGGGAAAAGAATATATTCCTTAAGATGCACACAGGCTACATGTGCTGGTGTCTACTCTGCCCTCCACCCACTCTGACACCAGATTTCCCATCATCCTTCGGAGTCCAGCCTCACTGGCCTTCATTCTACACCTTGAACAGACCACGCTCCCTCCTGCCAAAAAGCCCTTTGCGCACAGTGTTTCCTCTGCCTGGAACATTCTGTGAGTTTTTTTAAATCTATCCTATTCATCCTTCAGAGCTCCATCCTCATTCTGCTCAAGGGAACTTTGCCTCCCTCCCTCCATTTCAGAGCGCTTACCACAACTGAATTACACATTTATGATTGACTGAACTGTGTCTGGCTCACCCCTCGTGTCCATTTTATTCCCATAACCTAGCACAGTGCCTGGCATAAATGAAATGCTTGATGGATATCTGCCTAATTAATTAATGACTATGAATGAACTGCTTATTGACAGAGTCTAAAAACCATATTAACCATCCATTCCCAACAGTTAGGAGCTGATGCTGACTACTGATCGTCAAATCCTGAGTTATTTAAGCCTCGACTTCTGGTCATTCCTCATTACGGGGAGGAATGGGAAGGGGCTGTGCTCCCACCCCTGGGCGGGCTGAAAGCCTGTGTCAGACGCGGGGCAAACAGCACGGCCCACAGCCCAGGCTGCTCTGCTGCTCTTCCCAAGGCCAGGACAAGGCGCCCCACTCCTCCTCCAACCCAATTCAGTTTCCACACTTTCTCTTCACGCTGCATGTGAAATCGCTGTGACTTTCTGGGTCATCCAAGTGCTGTGGATGACCTGGAAGCCCTGCTTCCTCCTCCCCTCTCCCTGGAGCTGCAGGAACACCCTCCTGCTTAAGGAAACTCACGATGCCTCAAGGAACCGTCACTAAAACTTGTCCAAGGTCGGCCTCCCTGTGTGAGGCACCTTCCTCCTGCCTGTGACACTCCCCACAGAACAGCAGAAGCTCAACCTACCCCCCGGCCATTAGGAGACCCCAAGGGGAGCCCCCTGGATGCTGTCACCCCACCCGGGAAAGGCAGAGGCCCTCCTCGCAAGTATCTCCCTTTACGAGGTCCTACCCCCTGGGAATGTTAACCATAACTGGAATCGAACTGATTTTTTAAATAAATGACATCTATTTTCAACTCGTTCCCCAGGTCAACATTCTTTGTCTTGCACTTTGACTAAACTTTCTACCCATTCTAAATGTTAACTCTGAGTTTACTAAAAGGAGGAGGGGACAAAGACAGCAGGTTCAAGATGTGCTGATGTTCAGAAACTCAAGAGAGGTCCTGGGAAAAGGAAGTATCTTTTTCTAATTCTTGAGTATCTGGTACATAAAAGACACTCAGGGTGTGGAGCTACAGAACACATGGGCTCTCTCTCTCCTGAATGTTGCCCCTTGAAGCAGTAAGCCTCTCCTGACCTCGTACCCCTTGTATGTCTCAGCCACAGCACCTGTAACTCCATCATCATTTTAACTGCACATTTGTCCCCACAAGAAGAAAGGGTTTGCCTGCCTCATATCCTTAGTGGCCGGTATTGGTTTAAAAAAAAAAAAAAAAACTCCAATATTTGATGGAAAATGAATGGGTGTGTCCAGAACTCTTACTCTGTCTTCTACACCCACAGCAAATGACTTTTCACAGCTCAGTTAGAACACCAGGGCTGAGGTGCCGGGATGTCCGGTTTACTGTTTACCAAGGCCCATAAGAGGCTTATCAGGACCCAGGCACCTGGGATCAGAGTCCCATCAGGGAGCGGGCATGCCCGGGGCCTTGACAGAAAGTTCAAAACGAACATCACATCGTAGGTAAACACCAGACCTCTCCTTTATCTATGTTTTAATCAATACAGAACATAGAAGAGTGATGTAATTATTAAGAGTCATGGGGGGGGGCGTGGACTAGAGAGAAAAAAATGAAAAGAAGACCTTTTTTTTAACCTTGAATCTTTCCCATTTTACTTTTGCTGATGGAAAGTTCTGGAAGTTCACTCTAGGCACACTTGAATTAGCAGAAAAGAGACATTTTCCTTTACCTGGGCACCTGATTGCAAACTCGCTGCTTCTCCTGCTCTCAAGAGCTGCCCTTCGGAGTAAGTTGATTATTTGAAATCAGAGAGCTGAGGAAATAAGGTTTTTCTTTTGTTTTGTTTTGTTTTAAACAGTTTCCCTTGCTAACCTGGCTCGCCTGGAGAAGACAGAAATGAGATTTTACACCGAATTAGCTTTGTCTTAAGGGAGGCAATTCCATTGATCCTGAGATTAGCACTGGTTTTACCATCTGACCCTCTGTTGACCTTACACTTTGAAAGAAATTGCTCACAGACTGGCAGGAAAGAGGGAAGGAAAAATCTAGGCATGCTATGGGAAAGGAGCACAGAAGCACATATTCATTTTTATAAGATTGAGTGACATTTCCAAATTATTGGGTGAAACACAGACATAAGGCCATAATTTAAGGGCAGTTTTGGAGGGGAAGAAAGTTTCAATATTACTGAACTTGAACACTATTTCTCTAAAGGTTATAGAATATAAAATGCAGGTGTAAAGTTAGAAAGACTTTACAGGCAGGAGGGTACAGCTCAGTGGAAGAGTGGGAGCTTAGCATGCAGGGGGTCCTGGTTCAGTCCCCAGCACCTCCATTAACACATACATAAATAAACACCCCACCAAAACTTTCTTTAAAAAAAAAGAAGAACGAACTTACACTACAAAGTAGGAACATATAAATGTAAGGGGACCCAACATATAAGTATGTAAGTCCAAAACAGGCTGCTTTTTAGAAGTTTCTCAAATCTATCATTAATGAAGCAAGTACAGTGCTCTTCCCCTGCTCTTCTGTTACTGGGCTTGGCTGCTTCTCTTCACGTCCCTGCATCTGGGTCCTCCTCCTCCTATCTGAAGTCTGTCTCCTTCTCTCTGTCCATCCTGTCACAGTCCCCCAGCAGGTTCTCCCCCATCCTCATGGACCCCTCACCGTCCCCACCCGACGACAGGGCCACGCTGCCTCTCACTCACCGCCTCCCTCCATGGGCCCCGCCGGAACCTTCCCCTTCCCAGCAAGGCCTCCTTCCAGGCACCTGGGAGCACCACCCGGCTCTGTGTCTCCTTCCTCCCTCCCCCTGACCATCACACATCTCTCCCGGCGTCCAGCCTCTCCTCAGCCCCTACCTGTCTGCTCATTTCTCCTCACCATTCTTCCAACTTCTCACCTCTCCCACCTCCCGGTCACACCACTACAGAATGAGGTCCCCATCAGGTCCCTCATAAAAACCTCAGAGTGCTCCCTCACCAAGTAAAAACCACTTATCTGCCATGGCATCAGGGTATTCACAATCTGACTCTACCTCACCTTTTCTATCCTAAATCTTTTTATGTTGTTCTTTAAAAAACAACAGCTTAAAAAAAAAAAAGAAAAAAATAAACCACTTCTTATTATAAAAAATTTTCAAACATCAGCAAAAGTAGAGAGAATAGTATAAGTAGGTCTTACTTGTCCATCACCCAGCTCTGACACTTCTCATCCAATAGCTAATCTCATTTCAGCCATACCCTCACTCATTGTCTCCCCTCAGCAAATTATTTTAAAGTAAATTCCATACAACAGGAACACACTTACAAATATAAATAACAAACTAAGGGTTACCAGAAGTGACAGAGAAGGGGAGAGGAGCAAGAGGGGATTAAGAGGTACACACTACTATGTATAAAGTAAGTAAGTCACAAGGGTACGTTGTACAGCGCAGGGAAAAGAGCCAGGATTTTACAATAACTTTAAATGGAATATAATCTATAAAAATATTGAATCACTACGCTGTACACCTGAAACTAATATGATACTATAAATCAACTATACTCCAATAAAAAATAAAACAAACAAAAAAAAGCAAATTCCAGAGAGCCTATCATTTCACCTGTAAATACTTCAGTAGGTTTCTTTAAAAGATAAATACTCCTAAAAACAGTAACACTATTATCACCCCTTAAAATTTTGTTCATATTATTTATTAATATCATTAAATACAGAGCCAGCATTTAAATAACCCCAATGATTTTACTGTTTTTCCCCAATGTTGTCCCCAATTTTTTTTTTTTTTTTTGTCTTTTACAGTTGGTTTGTTTGAACTGGGATTCCAAACGTGGTTCCTGCTTTTGATCAGGGTCCCTGACTCTTACAGTCTCTTTTAATCTGTAACCACCTTAACGTCTACTGCTCCACAAGGCTCCAGCCCAGACACACATCTTGCTTTCCCACCTAACAAGGTGTTGTTTATGCAGTACTCAGTATCCTCAGTGTCCAAATACCACCCACCTTTCACAGCCCCACCTCAACACTGCCCCCTTCATGAAATCTTTTCTGGCGGCCACCAGCCCCTCGCCATCTCCTACAGCACTTCATCTCTACTTCACTTGGGGCATTTACTTTATCCTTCTCTGCAACCAGTCTGAGTATTCAGTATCTTCCTTCCAGTCTTCTGCAAGGTAGATTTATCTGATTTATCTTCATAACCCCTGAAGAACTTAGCACAGTACCCTGCACTTGGCAATTGTTCAGTAAGTAAATCTGTAAATGCTGTACGTAAAAATAATATAAATGGAGAAGTGAAGGACAGTAAGAGTATCTTAGCCCACTTCATCCTCCTCTTCCCCTCCACCCACTCATTCAAGAGCTATCTGTTGCTAATTGCTACATGCTGACACCCTGAAAGTGCCCAATGACCCAGAAGTCCGATTACCCAACACAAAAACAAAAGTGTTTCTCTTAACATCCTCAAAATACCTGCAGCTTTTGGACTCAAATTTAGTCCTTCCAAGATCAATATTAACATTATATCTTTCTCAACAAGCGAGATTTGTGCATTTTCACCAAAAACAATTTTAATTCGTCAACAAGACCCTGAAACATTCTAATGGCTGGTGGTGGGACTGTCAGGACTCAAAGGCATCTCCCCTTTGTCTGCTCATTCCTCTACCACAAATGTTTACCAAACACCTATTAAGCGCCAAGCACACTGGAGATGCTGAGTGGAAAATGATGACTCACAGTCCTTGGCATGACAGGGAAGATAAAACCAAGAACAAAATTTCCAGCAATACCAGGTCTGTGGAAACTGTAAGGTCCAGGAAGCAACCAGGGAAGTTCTTGGAGGAGCTGGAATTCGAGCTGAGCCAATGCTGAGAAATCTGAAAACACTGAACACCATCTACATTTCTCTTTTGCACAAAAGTGGGAGACGGGAAAGGGTAGGGATGATAGCTGTGGACGGTCTTCATTCTACTTCCAGATGACAGTCATTCACATCCCTGTTGACTATCCATTTCTCCACATGCATTCCAGCCACTGCCACAAACCCAAGGAGAAAGAGGACATTTCCTTTTCAAAACTGCAGAGTATGTATTAAAAGGATGTAACATAGGGGGAAATTATGCTACGAAATAATGAGTAAAAGTCCCCAACAGTCCTCTAGAAGAATGTGTGACAGGCAGACAGTGAGGAGCCGTGTCTCTGTGGGGAGGGAACGGAAGCAGCTCCCCAAACGCAGCAGACCACCACTGTCGTGCGTTCACTCTGCTGCACAGGGACCCCCCCCCCCCATCACAGGGCTCATCAGTTCTCCTCTGTGGAGCAATCAATCTGGTCTTAAAAAGCTGAGGCAGTCTGGGTCTACAAAAATCATTTTTACAGAGTATCCGTTTGGAATACCTATAAAATATTCTTAAAATAATCTGATACTTTTCACCAAATGTTCTAGTAATTTAAAACTTTTAGGGCTCAAGCTCAGGCCAGGATGAAATATTTGTTATCTGATAGTGATAAAACAACACTTTAGAGATTTCTGGCCTGGGGCAGTGGCAAAAATTAGAAAAACTGATGCCAGGAGGTTGAGCTGCCTCCTAAGGCTTACCAAGGAAATAAACTTTTGAATATAATGTAGTTCCTTAAAGAAATGTCAGCTTTTAGTCACAATGCTGGGTAAGTCCTTCCACTGGGGCAGGAAAAGGTTAAAGGCCAGTGCACAAATTAAGAAAAACTCATTACTAAATTAAAAAATTATACTTAATTCACTCTCCTCCAAGTAGTTAACATAATACTCCTAAAATTCTACTATATAATACCCACACATAAATAACGCACCAGAAAGGCAGCATCTGTCCACTACAGTGACAACATTTTTTACCATTAAATATGATTCTGTCACATTTGTTCAGCAAACACCTTCAGAAGCAATAGCTAACAAGGTGTAAAAACACAATCATGATCCTGTTTAAGAAACTGCAAGGAAACGCAAAAGCAAGGCAGAGAAATTCACAGAGTAATAGCAGAGCTTCCTAAAAGACCTCCCACATCATCACTGGAGAAAATCCAACAGGAACCACACAGCAAGGACTGAAAACCCAGTTCAGAGAGGAACTGGTTCTCCCTTTACTTTCATCAGACACTGCACAGATGTGACTTTGCGTCAGACCCTGTACTAGGGACAGGGACAAAGGGACAAAGGTCACATGCTGTTCACCTGCAGATGGCTTGTGTCTGGTTTTTGTGATTCTTTAATTTGAAGCAATGCTTAAAAGTCAGGAGACCTCAAAATGCAGCAGCTTAAGTCTTTACAGATTATCTCAGTTTCATATAACAAAGACTCTCTCTTGCCTACCATGGTTCCCTTTCCTGCTTTTAACATGGGACAGCAGAGGACTTAAAGCTTCCTATAAAATATCCTGCATCCCATGTGTGTCCTAAGTTTAATTTTCCTCACAGTCAAATCACTGTGAACACGCCAAACACCATCCTCAACTACCCTTCAATGAATAAGCCATGTTAACTCAAGCTTTGACGTAAGGTCTGAAGGTGATAAAGACATGATGGGTCCAAAGGAGAACACTTTACTCAGTACCCTGTAGGCATGTCCCCCATGAAGCAACAGCACATCAAGGGCAATAGCAGGGACACCAAGCTGCTGCACAGAAGGGAAATTAGATGGAAAAAACAGACATGTCCCTGCAAAGCAATGAAAACTAAACCCATTTCACTTTTCTCCCTAAAACTAAACCAAATCTCAAACAGGCTAAGATAGGCAAATCAACAAGAGGCTTTTTTTTATAAAACTGTCTCAGTTATAATAACCTCAGAGAGACTATTTCCCAGACATTTTATTGTTGTAACAAACAAACCCATCTTTCACTTCTTGTCATTTGCAATTACCATGCCATAATTGAAAATCAGTGAATCACCGCGGAGCATGCCAGAGAGAGGGCCTGCCGGCTCTGAGCTGTCACTGTAATCATCACAGAATAAAACAATATCGGAAGTTCTTTCTTCATCATCTCTCACCTATATATTGCAGAGACTCTAAAAAATTTATACTCTGCAATTCCCCTCTTTCCCTAAAGATGGCATGGTATTTCAAACATTTTTCCCTTCAAAACACTGCTTTTCTCTTCTTCAACAGCCCAAGCCCCACACCAAAGGATTCAACATAATTTAGAATCTATTTGTAGGAGCCAAGAATTCAATTAAGAGAAAAATTATCTCACAGAGAAAAAAATGTGACAACGAGTGTGTATATGTCCATGAATAACTGAAAAATTGTGCTGAACACTGGAATTTGACACAACATTGTAAAATGATTATAAATCAATAAAAAATGTTAAAAAAAAAAAAAGATTTCCCTAAGCAAAGGCTAAAATAAATATATATTTATTATTCAAAAAAAAAAAGAGAGAAAAATTATCTTGCAAGGGTTTGGGCAATTCAGCCCATTAACCCTCTTGTAATTTTGCTGAGAAAAGCATCTGAATTATCTAACAAAAGGCTTCACAAGTTAGAACGAACAAGCAGAGGCCAGGGTGAAGGATTCCAGAAATCTGGGTCTTGTCTGCCATCCGGCCCCATTAGCAAAGTCACACAAAGCTCTGGGCCTCTGACCTTTAGGAATCCTGGAGGGGCTCACTCCTGGGCCTTTAAGACTCACCACATGCAAGAGCTTTTAACCAGTGTCCTTAACAACCTTTAATTTTATCGACTTAAAATGGTCAACAGCAGAACTGCTGAGCTTACCCTTTGTGAACAAGGTCTGGATCAATGACCTAGTGAAACTGAGTTTCACTCTGTCATGAAGAGGAAGGTAAACAGCTGGCCCTGGTGTGGGAGAGGTGGTCCTGCCCACCCCCTGTGCCCAAGCCAGATGCTCCCGCCCCTCCCTCACCCCTCCAGACTCACCTTGGTGGCCTCCTCCACGCTCTCCCTCAGGGCCTGCAGCTCCGCGTCGTACTGTTCCTTCAGCTTGTCCATCTCCTGGTCGTGGCTGGACACCTCCTCTTTCAGGGCTCCCTTCAGGGCGGTGAGTTCACGCTCTCGCTTTCTCAAGAGGTCTTCCTGCTCCTCTTTGGTGAGGAGCAGATCTTGAAGGTCCTGCTTTGCCTGTAAGAGCTCCTAGAGAGGAAACACGGACAGCAGAGGTGAAGATGCAACAGCTGCCTCGTGGCCCTGCACCTCGGCCTCGGCCACCCGCAGGGACAGCCACTCCCTCGCCTGTCCCCCAGCTCGCACTGTCCTCGCACAGACACTGGCTGAGACCCTTGTAGCCTCTCCCCTTTTCCTCCTCAGAGGCCATATTCCCCTTGATTTGACTACCTCAGCTTTTCCAAGATTTGATTTAATTTGAGGGAGAAAAGGGAAACTGATCTCACTTTCAGTGCTCTGAGGGGCCAGGTCTGTTTTTCCCACCCCACTTCACGTCAGTGCAATGCTCTGTCACCTCTGCTGGTGGCCTTTATGAGCCGCTGCTTCACGGGGGACTTGCTGGTCTTGCTTACTTCACCCCAAACCCTGCGTGTGGTCAAACCCCGAACCCAAGACCCTAGTCTTCAGGGGAGACTCTGCCCCACCGTGAGCAGGGACAACCATCACACATTCTCCTCCCTCACTGCCTCGTGAACCTCACTGTTGATAAGCAAAGTCACAACATGGGGAGGCAAGTCCCACCACAAATCGCATCACCTAAACCCAAGTGTGTCTGCCAAGGCCGGGCACTCCTTTCATATCACCATCTCCATGCCAGACCCGCTTAGCTCCCCTCAAGCTTGGGCTCACCCTCTCCCGCAGACGCCCCTACCTCCCACTCAGCAGGGACTCAGCCTGACACCTGGCTCCCCTCTGCACTCCAGGCTTTCCCCCACCCAAAGCCCCTGGATAATGAGCTGTCTGTACCCCGCCAGCCTGCTCCAGGTCTTTACTACATTAGTTATCTTTTCTTTCTGTCATTTTGTTCTATTTCCTTGAATCTCTGTCATTTCCGTCATGGCACAAGAATCCTCTGAGTCAAGGGCAAAAAACAAACAAAAAACCAAAACCAAAACAACACCAAAAAAAAAAAAAAACAAGCTTTACCACCAAACTTTTTGGAAGATTGATTTCTATTCACTGACTTGACCACCTGGTCACTCCTCAATCTCTTGCAAATGGCTTTTGCTCCCCCCTCTACTAAGACTGCCTCCCCTCCAAGGTCACATTGACCTCTTAATCTCCACATGCAATGGCCTTTTCTCAGTCCTCACTTTTCATGGCCTCTCTCTGATCTTCTCCACCTGTCTCCTTAATATTCTTCTCTGCCTTGCAGTTCGAAGACACTACACTCTCCTGTTTTCCTTCCCTCAGGCCACTTTTTCTGCGACAATCTTTTCTGGCTTTTCTCTCCTTCTTCTCCAAAGCTAAGATGATCCCCAAGAATGCGACTTTGCATTCTTCATTTTTTCTTTTTTTGGCGAGTTCATCTACTTTTTCCCCCAACTATTAATTTGAAATAAGTTAACTCCCAAACCTTTACTTCCAACCCTTATCTGAGTTTGGACCTGCAAACCACATCCACCTGGAGGTCCCTCAGTAGGCTTACGCTTCTCAGTGAATTCGTCATGTCCCTTCCTCTCCTATTCTTCTGTCCATCATTCTTGTGAAGGCAGCACCTGCTCTGCAGCACGCAAGATCAAGAGCCTGGCCGCAACCTTGATCTCTCTCGTCCTTACCCCTCACAACCCAAAAGTTAGTTCTGTAACATCTCAGGCCCTCTCCCTCACCTCCCTGGTTTAGGATCTCATCACCTCCAGCCCAAGTGGCAAGTGGGTAGCAAGAGCTACCCAATGGCTCCCCATCTCCAGTCTCTGACCTGTCGCCTCTACACCATCATCCACACAGCATCCTGTCTGGCTGCCCCTCATCCCTCCCAGTCCCATCCCTCTCTGCCTTTCAGAAAACCCCGGAAGACTCACTCTAAGTCCTCCTCCAAGAAATCTTCCGTGAATTCCCTTCCTGAAGACCCATCTCACTTTGTTGTACTTCTCACAGCATTTAATACCTGTACGTTGCAGTCCACATACCTAGGTTTTATTTTATCTCCCCTGCTAGACTATCAGCTCCTTGGAAGGATGACACATAATCTGATTTATTATAGCTTTGATGCATGGATCAGTGATCCTGGGAGCAGGCCAGTTCTGGACACAAATACATTAGCACCTGCAGGACAACAGGAGTCTGGATGTGTGAGAGTTCTAACCCAGTCTATTCTCTCCCTGGTGGCTTCTGAGTAAGTACACATCCTGTCCTCTTGGAGCTTCTGGGGAAATGAAGGAACAGCTGCCACCTGGGACCTGAGGCCTCAGAGATGATAAACGGCTTTCCGTTCAAAAACTGGGTCACTGATGAGGGGGTGAACTTAAGAATAACTGACAGTGGGATCGCTTTCCTTTTCTCTAGGGCAGGCACATCTATTAAACCGGGGAGCCTCTGAAATTCCAGGGCAGAGCTGCACTGCATGGACAAAGACTGAGTCCTTCAGGAATCTAGCTAGCAGCATTAACAAGCTCAGACCAAACTCCCAGAGATTCGTCCAGGGAACGAGGGCAACCCTGGCTCTTTCAAAAACCAAACACAGAACACATAAGCAAACTTTATGGAAACAGACTCCATCCTGGTATTTACCCAAAGGAGACGCCCTCCAGCCCCTCCTTAGGGAGTATTAGAGGACCGCCGCCCCCCCCCCCCCCGCCGTCACTGTTGCTATTGGCTACCCCTCCAGGTCCTCCTTCCACAGCAACCCTTGCGAGCCTACCCCCATCTCCTGCTCTTACTCTCACACATTTCTCAACTGTTACGACGATAAGGCAGTTCCTCTTCCCACACTGATCTCTTCCAGGATATATCTGTGTTTTGTGTTGCCTTTTGTGTGCTGCTGCCAATGCATGTCAAGAGCCTAGGTTTCCACGGCCCACTCTACACCGACACGCTGTTATCTGAGGCTGCGGCTGCTGCTAAGTGGACTCTGAGGCACAAATCCAATCAGATCACACCTCGCCATGTCACTGCGTAGCACCTGAAGCTTTCCAGGGTAGAGACCAAAAGGCACGGGACATTTCAAAAACTTCATTTCATCACCTCGGTGGCCTAACTGCCAATTACATCAAGCCAAAGAAGTCAGAGAAAATCTAGAAACCTCAAAATACAAGTGAACATCCATTAGAGAGGCACATGCCTCTCCGCAGGCCCCAATCCAAGAAAACAAAGGAAAACTCTGGCCACTCAAAATCAGCGCTTTCGAAGCCTACAGCTGCATCCAGGCTGGCTGCACACAGACAAGCAGCAGGAGTTGAAGACCTAGCGAGGATGTATATGCATGGGGTGGGAGGGGGGTTCTCAGGGGGATGCTAAAAAAATTGATTGTATTTGCTACTTACTGCATAATAAGAATCACGCTAAGCATTTCCAACAACCCTAGGAGAAGAATATTATTATTTTCATTCATAAATTCAACAACAACAACAACAACAAACCTGGAAGCTCTGAGATTCTAACACGCCTAAGATCACCCAGCTTATCAGTGGTAGAGCCAAGACTGGGACCCAGACTGGATACCAATGGCTGTTCTCTTCACCATCCAGCCTCCGCAGGCCTGACAGCAAGACTACATACTCAGAGGGGGCGAGGAGCAAGCAGCTTCCCTGTGCTCAGTCTTTCGGATGCAAATGAACAGAGCTCTATGTTGGTTGGGGGGGCCTGTGAGAGGGGTCCACATGTTTAAACTAAAGCAAAGAAACCTGCCCAGAACCTGCCTGGCAGCGCAAGAAGGAAAGTGGAGAGGAAAAGGAAGTAGGCTCTGGGTCGCAGCTGTCACTGGCAGCAGCAAGTGACTGCCCAAAGCAGGGCGCTGAGAGACACCAGAGTGCCTAGACTAGCAGGTTACCTAGCCACAGAACATTTTCCTCACACCCCGCCTACTCACAGGCGCCCCTGGCAAAGTGAGACCAAAATACTCACTGAGACCCTCTTTTACATAAATGCTTCCAAGAAGTTCTACAGGGTCTCTGTCTCTGGCCCATGCTCATTGAAAGGGCAGGTAAAAGGTTTTATACCAAAACTGTAGCTGACAGAATTTTGTCATTTTTTCCCCCAGAAGGATAATCTAGAAAGTGTAACACAGATGGTGAGAAACATGATTTTCTCAGTTGCTCTTTTATGAAGTGTGTGTAACATTCAGTAACATCACTACAAAATAAGCTTCCTACTATTTTAGAGACCTCATTTCTGAGCATTTATCCCCAGACCAGTAGGGTTTCATAACCAGAGTATTTTACTCATCTCTCAGTACCTATGTCTTGGTAAATGTCAGGGATAAAGCACCACAAGATGCTGCTGGCCCACCTGTCAGCACTACAGGCTCCCAGAGATGTCTGGTAACTAGAAAACCCCACTGTCACAGGACTTAGGGCAATGTCTCATGTTTATCCATCACCCACAGAATGGAGGGAAACACATTCACGGGAAAGAAGTGGCTGAAAACTTGAGCTACAACTATTTTCTGTATCTTGATTTAAAAAAGGAAATTCAGAACCATCAAACGGTACTTTCTACTATTTCTTCCTTCCTTCTTTCCTTTTTTTTTCTTTTTTTTTAATGATTTTATTCTCTCTTAATGTCACTTTACTGACTCCATATTGGGGCCCAAAATGATTTAACAGAACGTGAACTATTAAAAAGTATTTTATGAAAAATCCTCTGCATTATGCAGGCCTCACAAAATATAGGGCCTTCAAGCTTTTTCAAACACTCAAAGGCAGAAGTGTTTAAAGCTCACTGAATGTACTTGAGAGTCTGTTCTCAGCCAAGTGCCATGGAAAACTTGGCCACGACTACAGTCTGTTATCAGATTCCCCCAGGCCACTTTCTGTTAAGATATGAAGAATAAACTGACAGTGATGAGGGGATGGGATCTATTTCACTAGTGATACAGAAACCATTGATCATTTTTTAAATGTTGCTGACACGTCAAAGGAAACTGATAAATAGAGTGAGGACAATTTTCCAGAGGGAAAGAAACCCACTTTGGCACAGAGACGCTAACTCTGTCCTAACTTATCTTGCAGAAAGGCAGCAGGAGATGATACAGCTCCCAGGACAGGAAACAGGCAAATCACCAGGAAAAAAACCACACGTGGAACATTTTTAAGAAAAGATGTGCTCTCTTTCCCTTTTCTTTCTCTCATTATCAGCCTTTGCCTGAAAACACACCCCCAAACTTAAGCTCATATCCTATTTACCACTATAAACATGCCAACAGGCTATTAATTTAATTAATATATGCTCAGTACACTGTGTTTAAAGAGGCAAAGAAGCTACAGTTCATTTCAGAATTACTCCCTTTTTTTTTAATGGTGACATTTTAAAATAATTTAAATACTGAAATGTATTCATTCATTTGCTCTACTGCTTGGCACCGTGCTAGGCATGAAATGTGGGAAGAAGCAAAGATGATGTGATCTTGAATGAGCGGGCTAGGAGAAGAAAGAGACAGATATCAAAACAGAGCAAGGTCAAGTACACTAAAATAGAGAACCTAAATGGATAAGAAAATATCTGGGAAAGGACAACTAACAATTTAGGTTTTAGTTACTGGGAAAATACAACAACTTTAGAGGCTTCCTAACAGCTAAGGTAGTACCTTTCCCTTTTAGAATCAGTGAATAGTCCACACAAGGAATCACAAACTATGGCAAAGTCTTACCTTCTATTTAAATGTGTTTATGAAGCTACATTTTTATTGAAAGCCATAACCTGCTCAGTGACATCATTTCTACCCTTAGGAAATTTTTCTAAAGAAGTAAAAGGATACATATAAAAAATATTCACCATCTTTTTTCATAATCAAAAAAAAACTTAAATACAGGAGGATGATTAAGTATATTGTAGATTATCTCCTTAAAAATGAAGTATGAAGACTATAAAGTATAATAAGGAAAAATGTTTCTGACATACTAACTTTTAAAAACTGGTATCAAAACTGTAGAGACACTATAGTTGCACCTACATTATAGATGAAACCTATCAACAAATAGGGAAGGAAATAGAAAATGCAGAAATAAAAACAGCTATTAAGGTGTTAGGAAAATATGTGTGTTTTCACCACTACCCTCCATTTTAAAATTTCATTTTATGTGAGTTTCATAACACTTCAGTGATAAATAGACTTATTTTCAAAGCTCTGTCCTAATGTACCATGTCTTTGTAATCCTGAGCCCAGAGAAAACCACGGAGCCAAGAAAAGCAAAAAAAAAAAAAAAAAAAACAAAACAAAAAAAAACAAACCAAACCCACAAATGCAGTGATTTTTAAAGAATCATTGGGTAAAAAGAGAAATACCAGGTGGGAAGAAGCAGACCCGAGGCTTTCTCAGGAGAAAGAGGTCTAAACAGAGACAAAGAGATGGTCATGTGGGAGGGAGAGAAAATGACCCCCTCTGCCCATGTGAAAATGAATCCATGAGAAGACCACTGAGGGGTGGGGGGAGGGTATAGCTCAGTGGTAGAGAGCATGCTTAGCATGCATGAGGTCCCAGGTTCAATCCCTAGTACCTCCATTAAAAAAATTAATAATAAATAAACAAACCTAGTTACCTCCCTCCCTGCAAATTAAAAAAAAGAGAGAAGACCTCTGCCACGGGGCCACAAACACTCCGCTCCCCTCCCCGCCCTGCCAAGTCCTGGGGAAGAGAGAGGCTAAAGACCAGGAACAAAAATCCTTCCTGAGGACTCACTTCAAAACCAAACAAGGAAGAGGGTGAGAAAACCGCTGACTGCTGAGACACAGGGAGCTCCAGGGACTTACCAGACGGCAGCTTTTAACCCCAAGAAAGGCACAAAGACAAGACCCAAGCCCTTGGAGGAAAAGCAGCTGGAAGTGAAAGTTAAATACTAACAAGTCACCTTTATTTTCTCATGAGCGCTCGGTTTGTTTGTTTGGCTTTGCTCTACATTGTGTATCTTTTATTTGTTGGGCTGTTCCTACAAACTGAAGCTTACAAGGAACTAAATTTCAAAATTATGCCCAAAATACAGGTGATGATGTTACTGCAAATATCAAAACATCTAAATGGGTGCAGTTCTATCCATTTCTGATTCTCAATGAGACTCATTCCCAAAAAAGAATGTAGACGTTCAATACCTATTCTTGCTCTCCAGTCATGTCACATGTATGTATCTAACACCTCAACAGGATGGTAATTTAACTCAGAGAAGAGATAATAACTGCCTCTGAAAAAACCCATAATAATGAACAAAGGAATGCAGAAGAAGGAGTCAACCTTATCCACTGAATCATAGATTGATAATAATACTCAATAGGGGACAGACTGATAGTGGGTAGAACCCAGATGGGCAGCCTATGTATACTACAGGTAGATTCACTCACTCACTCACTCACTCATACTGCATCATACAGCCATCAAATATTTCCTGAGGGCTGTACGTCCCAGGCACTGGAATAGCTGCCAAGGATATGGTGCTGAGTCAACCATTACCAACCCTACCCTCCTGGAACTTACTGTCTTATGGGATCTTTAAACAAACAAAAACAAACGTAACCTGTGAAAAGTGCTGTAGGAGCATTCACATAATATTAATGACTTTAAAATGTTTTTCCATAAATAGCATTACTTACAAAGTATTTTTGCTCAAAGTTTAAGCTGACTCTATTAGCATTTAGCTCTAAACTCAAATTTACTAGAAATACAGGGAATGGCAGAACAAGTAAATGGACACCATAAGGAAACAATCAGAAAATCCAGAATGTGGCACACTGGGTCTGATCTGGTCTCTTTATAAGATCAGTGGGATAGGAGGAAAAGAGCAGGGAGTAGGGGATGGAGGAAGAAGGGAGGTTATATTAAAATAAATGAACTCTGAGAGTGTTACTAATGAAAGCAATGTGGGATTCTTGATTGGATTCTGGCTTGAGAGAGAAACAACTATAAAATATACCTCAGGGACAACTGGCAAATTCTGAATAAGGACGAGTATTTCTATATACTACAGAAATTAATTTCTTAGATGTGATAATAGTATTGTGGTTGCAAGAAAATTCCCTAATTTTTCAAATGCATGCTGAAGAATTTAGGGGTGAGACACAGTATTATCTGTAATTCACTCTGAAATGGTTCAGCAAAGAGGAATAGACAGATGGATGGAAAAAAAAAAAGATGAATGAATGGACAAAAGAAAAAACAAAGTGTATGTGGCAACATGTTGACAACTGTTGGATACGAATTGGGACTCTGTGGGAGTTAATGCATTATTCTTTCTACTTTTCTGTGTGGTTGAAAATTTTCCTAAGACAACATTTTAAAACTACTGCATAAGTGTGGTATATATATACAACAGAAAACTACTCAGCCATTATAAAGAATAAAATAATACCACTTACAGCAACATGGATGGACCTAGAAACTGCTGTACTAAGTGAAGTAACCCAGAAAGAGAAAGAAAAATACCAAATGATGGCACTTATATGTGGAATCTTGAAAAATGACAGAGGTGAACTTATTTACAAAACAGAAACAGATTCACAGAAAGAAAACAAACTTACAGTTACCAGTGGGTAAAAGGGGGGTGGGGTGGAGAGATAAAGTGGGAGTTTGGGATTTGCAGATAGTAACTACTATACATAAAAAAGGTAAAAAATAAGGTCCTACTGTATAGCACAGGGAACTATATTCACTACCTTGTAATAGCCTACAATGAAAATGAGTATGACAAGGGATGTGTGTGTACATATATATATATATATATAGCTGAATATGACATACACTAGAAGTTAACACAACGTTGTAAACTGACTATATTTCAATCAAAAAAAATAATAACAAAAACTATTGCATATGATGCTCTTACAGAATACAATCATAGGCACAGGTAAAACAAATGCACACAACAGACTATGGCTCCCAGTTCCCCTACCCATCCCATCCTCTCCAGGCACCTGACCCCACCGCCCCACTTACCTCAATCAGAGCCCCCTTCTCCCTGTCTTCAGATCGCTTAGCACTGTCCAATTCATCATGCATTTCTGAGAGCTGGTCCTGGAGATCCCTGATCTCCGTCTGGTGCTGTTCCCGTTCCATCTTCACCTGGAACAGCCTGGCAAGGAAGGAAGCCCATCAGAGAGATTCTACTGGGCTCTGCTTATTTTCATCCAGTCTGCTTTCAGACCTTTAGATGGTCAAGCAGAGCCATCTAAATCCCCAAGGAGCCTCCCATTCTCTGCTCTGCACTTAACAAAAAAAAAAAATCACAAATCAGAAAGCCACTGGTAAGAACTCATGTCTACAGTCTAATTTGTGCAACAAGACAAAGTGAGAACTGAAACCAATGTAATGGGAAGGGTTACACTGTGACATTTCCTCCCTAAAAGGAGACCAAAAGGTACTAGCATTTAAACACAGAGAATAAGGAATCAGCAAAAAGAGCACAACTTTTTTGATAAATGTTTTCACTAAAACCACCCCACACCCTACCCCCCGACCCCACCCCTAGTACTCTAGATCAGAAGAGTCAGCAAATTATGGCCCATGGGCCAGTCTGGCCGACTGTCTGCTTTTGTAAATAAAGTTTTATTGGAACACAGCCATGCTCATTCATTTATGTATTGCTTATGGTCGTTTGCACAATACAATGGTGGAACTGAACAGTTTCAACAAAGACCATATGGCCCATAAATCCTAAAGCATTTACTACCTAACAGGAAAAGTTTGCCAATCTCTACTCTAAATCAAACTCACAACTATTCTACCTTTTTATTTTGTAAAATCTTTACAGCACTCTAAATTTTGTTTCTTACCAACTTCTTTTCTGAAATTAACCTCTAAGAACATCTTAATTGCAAACACTACACCATCAAAATGGCAAAGATAATCAAATGCTTTTATTATATAATGTCGTACTTTTCTTGAATTTCCCTTTAGATTTCATTCCTGCTTAACCTTTCACTTAAGGTGTCTGCCATGGCCACCGGGCTTCATAGCACTGTTCATTTTCAGACTTTGATTTCAAATCCTTTTGTCACAGATTTTAATACAACACAGTGGCAGGGCCATCTCGGGCTTGACTTTTTCTCTGCGGAATCAAAAGAAGTATAAGCACTAGTCACAATGACCAGCACCACGCAAGACTAAACCCAGACCCTGGGAGACTGTGGAGGTCATGTGACTAGTGCTGTCTGAAGACTGCACCCAGGCTCCTTGAAATCTGTCTTTAGATATCACCACTCGGTACTCCCTGCTTCTCACCCACCTGCTGTGAGATCCACTCTAAGGGCTGCAACCTTACAAAACATCTTTTAAGGTGTACAGAGAATTTTTAGATTGTTAACCCTTCTGCTTACCAGTCTACACATGTCACCAGGTCTACAATTTTATGAGAATAAGAGAAAAGGAAGGGTCTGCAGCCCCTATAAATAGGTGGAAGGTTGGGTAGTATTAAATGGACAAAAAGGTTCTGGCTCCCTGGGCACAGGAACCCAGGCAGGGCATGTCTGGGCTCGAACTTACTCCTCCAGGTGTCTCCGCAGCTCCCCTTCACTCTCCTCCAGTCGTCGCTGCAGCTCAGCGTTCTCTTCCACCTGACTGTCATGTTGGCTTTGGAGCGCTTCTAAGTTTGCTTTCATTCTCTCTCTCTCCTCTTTGATGTTCTGTTGATTCTAATATGAATATGCATGATTTTAAAGTACCTCCACTGTACATTAAAGTTACCCCACGGAAGCCTCCTTCTAATCTATGATGGACTCTATGTCCCTGCACTTATATTACTAAACAATTTAACAGAACTATGTAATTAAGGCATAGGAGTTCATAACTAGAAAGAACACCAAACACTTAGTGAACTGTAAACACCAACACAGCTAGATCACATTCTGCTATTACTATTACTTAATCCAGATGTTTCATACACATTTAGTTTCTGATCAGGCTGCCTGAATCCAACAGTGTTTCTATTAGTGTGTCAAAGCCAACAGTCTATGTATGCTTGGTTACTTAAAAATAAGTTCTTTGGACAGCAGAAACTAAATATACAGGAATGTACTCAGTGCTGGGAGTAATGTTACTTTCGGGGAAAAAAAAAATCTTATTTTCACTTTACTTGAGCATCCCAAGGTGCTTAAAATATTCTTTATCAAGCAAAATAGAAATCAAAAAAAAAAAGGGGCATTAAGGAAAAAATCTGATACCTTGACTTCCAATTGAAGCTGTCTCTGAAGTTCAGCCACTTCTGTCATCAACTTGTTTTTCTGTTCCAAGAGATCTTTGACTTCAGATGAAGAATTAGAAGCCTATGATTAATTGAAAAGATATCCTAATTTAAATGTTCAAGATGCTTTATTTCAATTCTCTTTCCCCAAAAATATAATCAGAGCAGTAACACTAAACATCTTACGATCCAATTCAAATGTAAACCCCTAACAGAGACCCTTCTGTGATTTCACAGGCAGAGTTAATCATGCCAGCCTTGGAGGTCCCGTGAACTTTACTTTATAGCACTTATCCCAGTTACAGGACTTATTTCATCAGATATCTCAACACTGGTCCAGTACAACTATAACATTTTTTGATGGAAATTGACAAGTAAGTCTAATGTTTATATGGAAAGGCAGAAGACCTAAAACAGCCAAGACAATCTTGAAGAAAGAAGTTGGAGGATGTGCATTACCGGATTTTAAGGCTTACTATAAAGTTACAGTAATTAAAACTGTACGGTATTAGCACAAGAAGAAACAAGTAGACCAATGGAACCAAACGGAGTGTCTAAGTGCTAGAAAGGATAAAACTACTAGAACTGGCACATATTACTGGTGGGAGCATAGACGGTTTCAACCGTTCTGTAAAAGCTTCTGGCAGTACTTAAAAGCTAAACATATGCCTACTTTACGACACAGTAATTTGACATCTAGGTATATACCCAAATGAGTGAATAGTATTTATCAAAAAAAAAAAAATGTACAAGAAGGTCCATGGAAACTTTACTTATAATAGCCAAATACTGGAAATATCCATCAACAGTGTATACTATGGTGGATTCATCCAATGGAAAACTTCAGTAAAAAGGAGCTTCTGATAAATGCAACATTAATGAATCTTGCTGACATAATGTTTAAGAAATGAAGCCAGACGTAAAAGAGTAAATATCGCAAAATTTTATTTAGATAAAACTCAAGAAAAGTCAAGTTAATTTATGAGACAGAAGTCACAATGTGATTACTGCAGAAGGGAAGGGATGTGATTGATTTGGAAGGGGCACAAGAAAACCTTCTGGGGTGATGGGTGTGTTTTCTTGATCTGGGTGGTGTCTGTATGGGTACATACCTGTTAAAACTTCAATGAACTATACAGTAAGACTTGTGCAATTTATACTATGTAAGTTATACCCCAATAAAAACAGCTTAAAAAGGTAAGTATCAGTATTTGTTGAAGACTCATCTTTTGTGTGAAGTCATACCCAAAGCCCATGTCTGTGTTCCCAAGGCCCTTTGTACATACATCTGTTACAGAATTTTCACAGCATTGGGGATGATTACCCTGCTAACTGCCAGTGAGATTTTTACACCTCACTTTCTGCATATACTTATATGCAACACGCAAGTAGTAAATACAAGTATGTTGGCTAAACTGACTGTCTTCTTTTAGGTGTTACATTCCCATGGGGAGAGGAGCCTGATTGAATATTAATAGGATCTCACTTTTCCCCCTATGGATTTAACAACAGGATGACACTCTCAAAAGGGTTTGGCTTAAAATCCCACAGTAACATTGTTAGAAAACTACAAATAGGGGAGGGGTAAAGATAGGCAGAATCAAAACTAGAAAAAGCAGTGTCTTAACCACAAATAGACTCACAGACACAGAAAACAAACTGTGGTTACCAGTGGGGAAGGGGAGGAAGGGATAGATTAGGAGTTTGGGATTAACAGATACATATTACTATACATAAAATAGATAAATAACAAGGACCTACTATATAGCAAAGGGAACTATGTTCAATTTCTTATAATAAGTTGTAATGGAAAGAATCTGAAAATATATGTATGTATATGTATAATTGAATTGCTTTGCTGTACACCTGAAATTAACATTGTAAATCAACTATACTTCAATAAAAAAATAAGAATAGAGAAAAGGGAAGGGGAGGGTATAGCTCAAGTGGTAGAGTGCATGCTTAGCATGCATGAAGTCCTGGGTTCAATCCCCAGTATATCCATTAAAAATAAATAAATAAATAAATAAATAAATAAATAAATAAATAAATAAATAAACAAAGAAACAAACCAAATCCCCTCCCCCGGCCAAAAAAAAATTATTTAAAAAAAAAAAAAAAAGGAAACCGTAAGTAAAACAGAATGGGAGAAAATTTTTGCAGATGAAACTGACAAAGGCTTGATCTCCAGAATATATAAGCAGCTCATAACACTTAGTAAGAAAAAAATCAACCCAATCCAAAAATGGGCAAAAGACCTAAACAAGCAATTCTCCAGTGAAGACATACAAATGATCAATAGGCACATGAAAAAATGCTCAGTATCACTAATTATCAGAGAAATGCAAATCAAAACTACAATGAGGTATCACCTCACACTAGTCAGAATGGCCATCATTCAAAAGTCCACAAATGACAAATGCTGGAGAGGCTGTGGAGAAAAGGGAACCCTCCTACACTGCTGGTAGGAATGCAGTTTGGTGCAGCCACTGTGGAAAACAGTATGGAGATTCCTCAAAAGACTAGGAATAGGCTTACCATATGACCTAGGAATCCCGCTCCTGGGCATACATCCAGAAGGAACCCTACTTCAAAATGACACCTGCACCCCAATGTTCATAGCAGCACTATTTACAATAGCCAAGACATGGAAACAGCCTAAATGTCCATCAACAGATGTGGTATACTTATACAATGGAATACTATTCAGCCATAAAAACCGACAACATAACGCCATTTGCAGCAACATGGATGTTCCTGGGGAATGTCATTCTAAGTGAAGTAAGCCAGAAAGAGAAAGAAAAATACCATATGAGATCACTCATATGTGGTATCTAAAAAAAAAAAAAATACAAAACAGAAACAGACTCATAGACATAGAATACAAACTTGTGGTTGCCAAGGGGGAGGGGGTGGGAAGGGACAGACTGGGATTTCAAAATGTAGACTAGATAAACAAGATTATACTGTATAGCACAGGGAAATATATACAAGATCTTGTGGTAGCTCACAGAGAAAAAAAATGTGACAATGAATACATGTATGTTCATGTATAACTGAAAAATTGTGCTCTACACTGGAATTTGACACAACATTGTAAAATGGCTATAACTCAGTAAAAAATGTTAAAAAAAAAAAAAGAAACACAAATAAAACACTTCATTCTGCACTGGAAAAAAAAAAAAAACACGGGGTGTGGGAAAGAAAGTAAAGGAAAACAAAGTTTCTATGGGTTTATGTAGGCTGGAATAAAATGCAGCTAATGTGAAAAAAAAAAAAAGACAGTGTCCTGGCTCTCATGCACTTGAATCCAAGTGTGAGTCATGCATGAACTTAGAATGAGGTACTTCCTCATCTACTCCTATGAAATAGACCAGAAATCAACAGTCAACAAAAATAGGACTTTCAATAGTCTAAGGCAAAATGAGAACAAACTACTTTAGAAATATAAATCTAACCCAATGAGGGAAATTGTAGATTGTTCTTTCCCAAACAAAAACTGCCTGCTTCACTGCATTCCCATATGCTTTTAGCCCAGAAGGAAGGGTCTTCTTGCAGGAAATCACTTAACTGACACCAAAATAAAAAATTCCAAAACCTTTGCCAGCAAATAATCAGATTCACAAAATGGGAGAAAAGAGGAGTGGGCAATTAAGCAGTCACGGCACTGTGATCAGAGCCAGAAGTCTAAGAGCTTAAGTCCATCTTTCCATTATCTCTCTTTTGATTAAGAAGCAATAGCTTCTTAATTTGTCTCCCCTCCTCTAATCTTACCTCTCTCCAAAAGCTGCAAAGGAATGAATTTTTATGAATACGACACTATTTATTGCTGTTGAAAGCCCATCAGTGGTAGCCCATCACCTTCAGCCTGAAACAGAAACTGATGGGATATACAAGGTGCTTCCTATCTGGTCCCCACATTCTGGCTCTCTTCCAGCCACACTAAATTACCTCCAGTCCCCTAGACGTGGCAAACACACCTCTTTATAGTTCATATTTGTTTGTGCTGTTCCCTCTACCTAGAACGTTCTGCCTTCCCTTCTCTGGGAGAACCCTATCATCTTTTGAGACATCATGAGTGTTAGCAACTCCAGAAAGGCTACCCTGACTTCCCTAGTCTGGACTGGATACCCCTAGTCTGGGACCACAGTGACAATCTTAACATCAAGACTGAAGGATGCAATCTCCAAGAGAATATGCAGGCAAATGAAAAGCAGGAGTCATGGTGATCATTTGGATTTAGCCAAAAAAAAAAACCCCTAACCTAATTTTAAAAACTGTGTAGAGCTCCTGAAGCTTGCCTATAATTACACAAGGTGTATAATTTAAAGACTTCTCAGTGGGAATCGTGTGTATATGTTTAGATTAATACATAGTATGTTTAGATTAATACATAAAATATTTATGTATTTTTTCATTTATAAAAATAAATACAAAATATTTAAAATATACCTATATATAACTATATATTTTAATGTTATACATATGGATAAATAAATGGTTTTATTTGATGCCAGAGCAGCATCGTGGGTCAGCTGAGCACAAGAGGAATACTGAACAGTAGAGAAAAAAGGATAGCTGATGCCTAAAAATACCCCTTATTCAGATACCTCCAAAGTTAAAAAAGAAGCTATAGACAAATTCCCTGTTATCTGCATCTGGGATCTCCTTCCTCCCAGGGCAGAACTTTTCCCAGAAGGGGACAGGGAAGATGCCTAAGCAAGAAACGGATCCCAATTCAAGCAGGTACAGGATTGAGGAACAAGACTTTAGTCGTTCCCCTTCAATAATGCTTCCTTTCAGGGCACCAAGGATGTCTAGCAAATAGGAGATGACTCCTTCTTTAACAAAAAAAATCTCCAAGTCTCAACTCAAATTCAGCATAAAACATTAAGCAGGCAGTTTTTTTTTTAAAAAGAACTTGGCACCACGCCACTCCTTCCTTTCCGTTCCGCCCATGCTGGTCGGCTCCACCAGCCTCTCTTTGTATGCTCCTCTCTGACTCTCTAATTTCTTACTCCGTGAAGTTTGAGAGCTTGGGTCCAAGCCCGTTCACACTTACCTTCCGAATCTGCCTATGATTATGCTCGGGTTCCCCACCGTTGCTTCATTTCACTCCTCCTATTCTTTTGCCTTTCTAAATTTCACCACCTACTTGTCTCATCCCATTCTATTTTAGAGAGTTTTTTTAAAATAAAACTTATTAAAACCTTTCTGGAAAAAAAGGCAGGGTGCAAATTAGTAATATGTAAAACGTGCTCTTCCATCATCGGTTCTGCTCACTACGCAGGGAAACTCCCCCTTAATTGCTGTGACCAAACATACAGACTGAAGAAAGCAATCTGTTTGCCACGTTTCGTGTGAAATGCCTGCTACAAAACACAAAGCTGCGACTCACTTGATTATTTCCTTGTGTGCTCCCGGCTGCTCGAGACTTCAAAGTCTGGATTTTCTCGAAGACCAGGTTGACTTTCCTCTTAGTAGCATCATCATTATCGGTGCTTCTAGAAAAGAGGCAACAGAAAAAAATAAAACAGGGAAGGCACAACCATTGGTCTTAGAACACAAACAGCAAGCCCTTTAAGAAAATAAAAATTATAAGAGACATGAATTAATTAAGGCTGTGGACACAACTAGTGAGAGGAGAGTAGGATGGATGGTGTATTTTTCTCCCAATAAATTGTTCTATGTTACCATTTGATTTGTGAGAGGGGTTCCCATTTCCAAACATGCGACAGAGACACAACAACATTCTAAATAAGCGTGGAGAAGACATCTGGTGAAAATTAGTCATTTGTTGCTTGCTTGATTCAAACGACTTAGATTCACTCCAATAAGGAATTTTTCTTGGACGAGTGTCACACAAGGGATGATCCAGTGATCTTAACTTGTTTTAGTCTATGTTGGAAAGAATAAATCCCCCAAGCCAAGGTTGTCAACATGGTAACCCTTTGTCTAGACTGTCACAGGTGATGGTTAGATCAAGCTCCATTAACGGCTACCACTCTATCACACATACCTGGCACTTAGGAAATTTAAGTTTCCTTAAATACATACCTCCCACTGAAGTGTGTCTCACCAGTCTCTCAATAAATCATGGACCAAAAATATAAAAGAATGTAGAGGGAGAATTTTAAATGTTAAAAGTTCTTCTGCCTTCATCTTAACATAGTAAAACCCTTCACAGAAAGATACTAATAACTAGTTCTTAGCTTGAAGAATCTATTTCCTTTTTTTTTCCTCAAAAGAGCCTCTATCTTATATTTTGAACTGTTCTATCAGCTCTGTATTACTGACAGAAAATTGTAAGACACAACACAAAACTATGAAGTGTTTTAATACCAAGTATCTGCCTAGTGACTTTCAGTCACGTTAGAGTACAAAGATTTTTTTCTTTTTAATCATATCTAATGAGAGAATTGAAACAGAAACATCAAATTCCTGGCCTAGAATTCCAGCTTAGTTGGTATCTAAGCATGGACTGAAAACCAGATTATTTAAACTCAGCCTTCCAGATAAGTAAGTGGAAAGCACTGATTTTCAATGACTCATACATGCTTTAAAAATAATGGAAGCAGGGGCTCCCAGCCAAAGTCAACTCTGGGGAGGGGAGGAGGTGTTTCTATTTGCAACTTCAATGAGGGACGACTGATTACCCCCATGTGCATCAAGACGAACTCAAGGTGATAGCAGACTGAATTCAAAACTGCATAGTAGACATTCTTCCCTATCTTTGAACTTGTTTCTGAAACAGTTAAGAGTCATTTTTAAAACAGATTCATTTTTAACTTTTAAAGTATGACGTTCTTCTTTCCCCTCCCTCCCTCTGCTCATCAGCCCCTCCATCGAAGACTTAAAAGCTGTTGTGAAAACTCTGGCAATTGAGTCCTAACCCGCAAATGGCTCACACAGGGCAGGACGGGAGGGCAAACACAAGGTCTCAGAAAAAAATTAAGAGGCCCACCAGAAAGGACAATACTTTGCTCCTTTAAGGAAAATCACTAACCCTTCTTTCAGGTAATTGTAAAGTATCTGCTTGGCCGTCTCCTCATTGGTTTGTTGAGTGAGCTCTTGCTGGCCCTTTAACAGATCCGGCGTGGCCTGGAACACAATGTCTGTTATTAGATCACCAGATGATGTTTCCAGGAAGAAGACAAAAACCCCAGAGCAGAAACTTCCAAACACATTCCTACTTTCCAAAAACGATCCCTCAGGTAAGGATGTTCATTACAACTGGTTCTACCACTTAAGAGAACTGTAACCTTGGGCATGTTACTTAACTTTTCCTCACCTATGTTCTGGCCTGTAAATAGTACCTGCCTTCACGTTGGTGCAATCTCATAATATATAACAAATAGTGATAGGCACTTACCAACCTTATTATCATTTTTATCATTATCATTTTTTTTTATTGTAAATACCAAAACACTAAATGTACAACTTAAATGAATTCCATCACTTCAGGATAAACCTGAATGAGGATTAACCTAATTTCTCAGGACAGAAATTAACCCAGTCACTCTGTATCAAGAGGAAAATAAACATATCTAAACAAACCGAAGCATGGAGTCTCTTGTTTTTCGAAACAAACTCTGCATACATTCAGATTTTACACATACATGAAAAGAAAAATCAAGCCTTCTTAAGGGTTTGACAAGTTACTTTACAGACAAGAACAAGAACAGGAATCCAGCAGTAGTTGAATTAATTCAGAAAACCAAACGATTGTCAGTAGATCATAATCTACGGGAAAACTCTTTAAAAAAATTATATATATATATATATATGGTGCAATTACTGATTCAGGATGGAGGATATGTATTCCTACAGCCAGGATGTAGATCATTTAGAAGGAACAAAAAGACTCCCACCAGTATTACCTGAGTATTGGAGGTGGAAGTAAATGTCTTCACATAAATCCGCTTGGTACCAGAATCAGGGGAAGTTGCTGGTGCCCGATTCTGTAGCATCAAGGTAGCGGTGGCCGTTTTGATTTCCTCCTCCTTAGCCTGTGCTGGGAGGGAAGATGGGCGCACAGTCGGATTTTCCGGACCACCTCTGTTTTCCGGAACTTCCCCATCTTTGTTCTGCGGGGGCTGCGGCGGCCTGGGCTGGGCTCCCTGCAGCCTGGCGAAGGCGCGGCCCGCGCCCTGCCTCCCGCGGTGCTCCTGCACCTGCGCCCTCTGCGGGCACACCTGTGACGGCCGCAGCAGGTGCTCGCTGGACTTGCCCAGGTTCCTGCTAAACTCATTCAGGTACTCCGAGTTCCCCTGGAGACCGAAAGGAAAGGCACTATCCACGCTTCGAGACCTCTTCCTGTCTTCGGGGTTGATTCTGTTTCGCTTCCCGGACCTGCCTCTTCTCTGCAGCCCAGGTTTCTGGTCAAATTTTTCAATTAACTGATCCACGCCAGGAATCGATCCCGTATCAATATCCCGCCCAGTTCCAGGCAAGAAGGGGATGTATCTTCTGTTTTCATGACGGTTCACGTTTTCGGCGTGGATGGCACATTCTTGGTCGTCGAGTAAAAATCTGTACAAAGAGTTGGCTGAAGTGGGCGTGGTGGACGACGAGGAGGATCTCCGAGACCGAGCTCCGTCCAGGACGGGTCCAGCTGAGTCCTGGCGCCGGAAGGGAAGTACATCGGGCCTGATTTTCTTGGCTTCGGGGTGGGCGTGCAGGCTGAGGGCAGGTAGGGGTCTCCCACTAGGGGAAAGGGCGTCCTCTGCCAGCCCTTCCTTACCGCAGCTCTGAACATTCACGCACACGGACGTCTGCTTTTTGGGGTCGTCAATGATAACGGAGCTGCATAGTCGAATGGCCGTCGTGCTGGATTTCGCCCCGTCTTCCAAAGGAGGGCTGGTAGGCTGGGAATGACTAGGTTTGGGTGAGTAAGTCCAGGCCTTTTTATTGTTGGTACCGTCTTCTGTTAACGTTTTTAGCCAATTACTCTCAGGAGCCTGGTGATTTTGTAAGTTTAACTCATTCTTTTCAGGATCGTAGGGCTGTAAAAGCTCTGGATGCTTCTGAAAGTTCAGCACGGGAGATGGCTTCATTGGCTCTGCTTTGCGTTCTAGAACTCCATTCTTGCCCTCAAAGAGAGGGGCTTGTTTCAGGTTTCTTACTGGGCTGGGTTGGGCATATGGGTTTTCTGGGAGCTCCAGTTCTTCTGCACTGTTCTCCTCTAGCACAGACCCGTTGCTGGAATGGAGAGGCGGGGTATTCATCACTGGAGGTGGAAATGATGGCCCGTTTTCAGAAAAAGATGGACCTGCCAGACACCGCTCTGTATTATTGAGAACTATGTAGGGGTGACCATCAATCCCCTGTACCCGAATACTGACACCGTAGGAGCCTGCCTTAGAAGGCTGGGAATTCCTGGATTTTTTGGTTTCGTCACTTGCGAGTCTCAGATGGACACCGTACTCCTGCTGCACATGCTGATATTCCCCGAAATACAGCTCCATGGTTCACTGTGCCCGCTACCAGAGAAAGATGGAGTAAAAAGAGGACATTAAGTTAGAATTACACCTGTTTAAATGATGCGGGAAAACTTCAAAGTTCAAGGAAAACAAAACACTTGAAACACCAAGGACACTACAGAACCAAATGCTTGTCCCAGCAGGCCTTTCTGGATGCCCGTGGGCACACGTGACCGCGGTGTTTGTCAACACTGGGCTTGAACTCCGGCCTTAGGGTGGATGGCTGGTGAGATGACCTGGCAGAGCTTAATTATTGTTTCTAGCTGACGGGCTGTGCTGGTTACCTTTTTTTTTCCTTAGCTGGTTTCCTCACACTTTATGCTATTTATTTTTAACCAATCGGATGTTCCAGTTACCAGCATCTGAGACCAGGGTACTTTTCCATGAAAATAATTAAGAGCTAAGGTGTTCTGAAGCTCACCATTTTTCTTTTTTTTTATACTCCTAATTTTCCTGTCAAAACAGTCCTTTTCTTTATGCACAACCTTGCTTTGAAATCTTTATCATCATTTATTTGGCTGTACTGTTTAAAACATTTTTACTTTAAGGAATCAGCTGTATGTGAGACCAACAATGAGTATAAATGATAAAAAATAATTTTCTAACTTTTTTTAATCCAAAAAGTCCAAGTAACATAAGGATCTGAAGAATGTTATTTAAAAAAAACTGTAGACTCTGGGCTCTTTACCTTGTGATGGGTCCGAATGCCAAGAACCACTGCCTCCACCTTTCTGGTGTGTGGCCACCCCTGTCAGAGACTGCTCTCCAATCACCAGGCAGGAGACCCAGCCCTCATTGAGGTTCTCACCAGAAATTCACCTCTGTCACTCTGAAAGACTCTGCCAGCCATGGAAACGCAGAAACAACTGGTCACAGAAAACAGCTGTCTCATTTCTTTCCCTGTTAGTGGCCTTTTTGAGTTTTCTTTCTATTCTGGAGTCCATCTGGTAGCATACTGTCCAAGAAAAGCATCTACTTCATCCACATTTTTGAATTTATTTGCAGAGTTTTGCATTCCCTCTCCTCTCCATTTCTCATTATTTAGTTTTATTTGTACTTTCTTCACTTCTTAATTATGCAGGTAAAATATACATCTATATACCCTTTAAAATTGTTGTTCCCCTAGAGAACTAGTTCTTAGAGTTATCATTTCCTCTTTTTTCATTTTCCAATTTATTGAGTTCTAGTTTCATCATTATCATTTCCTTCTGCTTTCCTTTATTCAGTTATGTTTCCAATTTCTTGACTTGCATGCTTCATTTGCTTATTTTCATTCTTTAATTATATTCCAAAAATTATATTCCCAAAATAGCAACTTCAGAGGAGATTTTTCACCCAGAGGTAGAAAGTCCAGAGCTGGAATGGATGCCAGGATATTTTTGAAGAACACCTCTTCTATTTTTCCACTCATTTACCTTTAGTATGTATTAGACTTTATGATTAGACTTTATGATTATAAGACAGCTGATCCAGCATCACATATACCAGAACTGTATAACATTTTAAAATAATTTAATTTTTTATCAAAGTTAAACAAGATAGAATGAAAACCTGTACTCTCCAGCTCCCCTTTCCAGTCTGGATCACATTCCTCAGAGGAAACCAACTGCAAATGTAGCTGTTTATACAAGAGTGCTTACCTCCATGTCACTAAGTAATACACTTAGCTGCAATGCAGTCATTTATTTTTTTTCATATGGTAGGTGACCCACACATACAGGTGAATTCCTCATTCTGCCAGCTTCCCAATAATAAAACAGGAGCCAACTGTGTTTACATTATTATGATTCTATAAATATTGGTCATTAAAGAGCCAAATTGTAGACACTGGTCATCTTTCCTTTCTTCCAAAGCTTTAACTTTTCTAGAGGTAATACTTGCTATTTTTACTTGTCTTCTATGTACCTATCCTTAAATTTCTTCATCAGCTACATCACGTCTGTTGGACGCTTCCCAGTATTAACTTCCAGATGATCAAGATATTAAATAATTTGGTGATTTGTTCCCCCCGGTGACCTCCCTTGTGCAAACTTCCAACCCCCTTACTTTAGGGTCCGGTCGCTTTCTTCCTACTGTGTTATTTTGTTTCCCAAGTTTCCTGCCTTCCTCTTAGTTTCCCCAATTGGTCTGATGGAACACACTTCCAGTAACTTTTGAAGAAAAGGTCCGAGGGAGAAAAAATGTTGAGTCCTTGTATTTTGAAATATGTCTTTATTCTATGCTTACTTTTGAATGATAGTCTAGCTGGATTTAGAATCTAGGTTTGAAATAATTTTCCCTCAGATTTTAAAGTATTAGCTCCATTATCTTCTGGTTTCCAGGGATGCTATTACAAATTCTGGTGCTGTTACGATACCCTTTCTTCTGTGCCCGGCTTGTTTATTTTCCTCTTAGTTTTTAGGACTTTTACTTTGTGCTCAATGTTGTGAAATTTCACAATGATTTTCCCTAGTGAGGATTGTGTTAAAGTGGCCAGTTTTATAAAATATGAGCATTTAATATATTCCTTCAATTTGGAAATTCACTTTAGTTCTATTAAATGTTCTTGTGTTATTTCTGTGATGTTTAGAGAACCATTTTATTTCGCTCTCGGTGTCTGCATCTAATATATTAGTAATGCTGAACCCTTCAGATCAAATTTCAATTTTTCCTGTTTCTTTTCTCATTTACTTCTCAACTCCATCTTTTTTGTTCTACTTTTTGAGAGATACATCTTCAACTTTTTTTAACTCAAGTATTTAATTTGTAATTTCCATTATTTCTTTACTCTTCTCCGTTTCTCCTTCTTAGGTGCTATTTTCATTTTAGATATGAAAAGAGCTTTTCTCTCTCTTTACCATTATTTTTTTCAAAAAATAAATTTTCTCTGCTGTCTGCAGCATCTCCATCCTCTGCAAGGTTTCTCTTTTCTGCTTTGTTTCAGTCCCTATCTTTCATGTTAAAAGCCTTTCTAATGTGACTCAGATCTTGGGCTGCCTGATCTTATTTAAAAGGAAAGTAGTAAAAGTAGATTGGAGGCTCTGTATTTATGGAGAAGAGTTATTAGCTGGTGAGCTTCAGGGAATGTTGGGGGGGGGGAAGTGCCAAGCTTTCCACTGAGGGACTCGCATATTTCAGTATCTATAGGCATATTTTTCTCCCTGAAGTTGTTTGATTTCCCAAGAAAAGAACCCTGCAATCCATTACTGGGGCTGCACAGGCCTGGCTGCTGGCCTACGGGACAGGGCAGGGGGAGAACATGGAGGTCCCAGCTAGAACTCAATTCAATTCCCACTTTTAGTCATCCACACCGGCTTCCAACACTATACCAGTTCAGCACCCTTGGGGAAGAGACCTCCAGTCTACTGTGGGGGTGAGGAAGAGGACAGGGGCAGGTGGGTGCCAGGGATCCAAGGCCCAGCGTTGAGTCTGGAGGTCTAACTGCTCCAGTCCGCATGGCACTTAAATAACTCCCTAGACACTGGTCCCTCACCCGGCCCCCCACAGTAACTGGTGCCTTCCCCTTCCGAGCCTCTTCGCCACTCTGCAGGCAAACCATCTCATATCTACACTGTCGGCCACTTGGGCTGAAGCATGTTATCACCCCGATAACTATCCTTCCTCCGTCTGTGTCAGACTCTCCTCCATAAGTCTCTAATGTCATTCTTTGTCTTTGGAGGCTTAATTTCTCTTCCTTCGCTATTTTCTGAGTGAGATTTTGTAAAGGAGATATCTAGTTTATCTAGCTAGATGAGACTAGTAATATTTGTAAAACCCCTTCAATCTGAGAACAAGAACAGCAAACACGCCTCAGACAGAACAACGCGCCAAGGCCAAGACCAAAATGTCCAGGTGCATCTCAATCCCTCAATTCTGAGTAGCACCAGCACGTTTTATTCTGGATCTCCAGTGTTGTTCGTACTCACTAAAGTTTATAACAAATATTTTTTAACAGAAGAGTTTCTGTACAAATTTATTCACTGTGATACTTTTTTAAAATAGTATTTACTAAATGAGATCATTTTATTCACCCATAATCCCCTTTATGCTGACTCTGAATTTTTATGAAAATATTTCTATTATCTATTAATAAAATTCTTTTCTAGGATTTTATAGTCCTTTTATTAGTTGCTGCTAGTACATACAGTCAACACTAATTACATTTCAATCTTTGAGTAAGGCCACCTTGGTTTATTACATTCTTAGCTCCCTGTTAGCAAATTAATCCGCCTATGTGAATTTCATGAGATATCCACAATTTACATTCCTTAACAACAGACCTCAATCCAGTATTTTCACAGAGTGACATTTCTCAGCTGGGCACTGGTGTCATAAGCCAACATGGATTTCCTTCCCAACCACGATGTAACCACTGAATTAGTGAATGGATTTAAGGACAGCTGGTCTCTGTCTTCAGCCACCAGGCCACATGACAACCTACCGCGCTCCACAGGCACACTTGTGCAGTCGGGGACTAAGCCTAACCAAGGGCTTACATAATTTGGCAGCAAATGCTGACCAATTCCCAGGATGAAACACTGTGGCACTTGGCAAATAAAAGTGATGCTTTGGAGTGGAAATAATGCTTTGAGGAAAGACCGTTAAATGCTGATAATTGCTTTAGTTAGCAAGATCAATGAGTGTGTTTGTGAGTAAGAACAAAGAGCTTGGCACTTGGAAGAACTACGAACGTATGCCAGATAGCAACATTTCCCCTCACTGGGCCATCACATCTTATCAGCTGAGCCCAGAGATTAGCCCCAGTGCCGGGCCACACCTCCCGCCTCACCACCCTAATTCCCAGTGGTACCTCCAAGCCCTGGAAGTATACTGACCAGCCATTCCAGAGGCCTTCCTGACCACTGCGGATATGCAGCCAGTGAGAAACCTTCCCACATGGTTTGCCCTCCCTCCCTAGGACAGCAGCCACCACCAGCCAGGCCCAAGTACCCAGCATAGCACGTGGCATGGGGCAGGATCTGTGTGTGTGTACGTTTGCTTGGAATGAATACTTCTATCTGATCATACAAGTCACTTAAAAGAGCATCTAAAGCAGGGATGGGGAGCTACTGAGCCTCAGTGCAGTCTTGAGCTTGATTCCAGGAAATAAGAAGTGAGCCACAAACCAAAAAGTAATTTCCCCTGAGTGGGGCTCAGTGACCGTCTCATTCAGAGGGAAGCCACCGCCCGTCTGGTGAAACACCACAAGTTAACACACAAGTTAAGATGTTCACGCCTAAAGGACTTGCTTGTAGGAGTAGCAGGAAGACATGAATTGTGTGTGCAAATATCCACATTAGACCCTCAGCTACATAAAAGTGAAAAATGAGAGCACAGAATATCCAAGATTAGCAAAATGGTTGCTGGTTTTTCAGTATATTCCTAAACAGGCAGGCTTACCTAAATTAAGCTCTATTTTCTATTTCCTTCTTTCTCTCTTTCTTCCTATCTATCTACCCCATCTATCCATCCACCCATTCTGTAGAAAGAAAAAAAAAAAGGAAACTGGCCAAACTTTTAAGATTGCAAAGGAAATGTCTCACACACAGGCCTTCAGGATTCTCTGGGAAAACAATTTCAAAAATAAACTTTGTGAGGTTTGAAAATGACACCAGAGTTGCTGCCTACTTTACACAGTTCAGTACGGTTTGAATCTCTTTAAATAAACATGACAACCCGTCCTTGTGGATGGTGTCTGTATCCGCCTCCTTTTGTTGGATTTGAAGCCCCTCTTCTTTCCTTAACAGGTTAGCATTTATATTACCATTTCATTTATGGTGTTCTTATATTTCCAACTTTAATTTTAAAATTCAGTGATTGATGTTTTATATTACACATGTCTCTTTAAAAAATACAGAATTCACGTCCAAAAAATGTTTCAGAAATGTTATTCGCCCTTTTTCACCTCTTGACCCTGAAATGATTTCTAAAAGTTCTCCCACCAATGCAGAGCTAAGATGCAGAAGTCTGCAATTCTGAAACAAGTACTAGAGAGAACACCCAGGTGCAGGGGTAAGAAACACATCTAACACTGGACTCGGGTCAAACCCCGGCTCTGAACAAGTTCTTTAATGTCTCTGAGTGTTTTCCTATCTCTGAAGTCAGATCATTAATGATGACTTCATAAGGTGCCTGGGAAAATTAAATCATAGACTGTATGCTAAATGAAGTAGGAAATAATAAATGAAAACATTCAACGTGGCATTTATGGCCACAAGAAAGCTGACTTTGATCACCAAATGTTTTTAAATACTTCTGAGGCACTGGCTAAAAACCCCAGTGGTTAACCAAACAGCATTAACCACCAGCATCCTCAAATAATTTATTAACTAATTAAGAAACCAGAGGGCTGAGAATCTCAAGTACAGTGCTGTGTCCAGAGTGGAAATAAATAATAAATAGTTGTTGACTGAATCAACAAATGTCTTTATGTTGACGGGTCCACAGGAAAGCTCTTAACCAGGCCTGACAGATTCATGACATTTGTGCTACAGTTTCCCATGTGAAGCCTGAGTTCAAAACATATGGAAACTGCCTTTTCTCTCTCAACCCAAATCTAGCTTCAGAATCCTCCTCAACACCACGCCCCCACAGGCAGTGTAGCCACCGTGGATCAGTGTAGACACAATATAAGCCAGTTTGCCACCCTTGACATGTTTTGAAACTCATCTAAACCTACCTACACCAAAGCCAAACGTCCAAGGAATAAATCGCCCCCCAAAACCCAGGGGAGTCTTCTCCCACTTCTCAGTCTTGTCACTCATTACATTGTAGTCAATTCCGAGGACTGAAGAGCTCTTCAAACTCAGTGCACACCTTATGCCAGGGTTCACATGACTTACCTGAGTACAATTCTAGCCAGCCACCAAGAGGAAGGGAACATTTTGCAGGTATCTGGCCAAGAGATGCTTTTAGCCTCACACTACTTTTATAACCTTTGCTTTCCATTTTTCCCCTCAGTAAAAAAACTATCTCCCTTCAGCTACGAAGATGCTGTCTTTCTTCTAGGCTCACCCCCTCCAGCAGTTTGAGTCCTCTGACATCCCAGAGCCCCGTCAGCTCTACACAGCCCAGCAAGGCTCTCCAGGAGCAGCTTTTTTGTTGATGGGTTTTACCTCCAAAGCTCCATTTCAAGTTTTTTTCAATCATTTCTGAGTCAGGCATGCACATCATCCCTCCACGGTGCCAGGCAAGTGCCAGGTGCCTGCTTTACACCATCTCGTCTGGTCAGATCCCTGCAGCCCACTTATGAGGGACTCTATTTTCTCCCCATTAGAGATGTGTAAGCTCCCAGGGGCAGTACTTGCCCCCAGCATCTCACACCCAGGTTGGGGGCAGTGCTGGGACTTACACTGAGACCATCTGTCCCTAAAACCTCAGCTCCTTCTTGAGCAGAGACCATGTTTTCATTTTTCTGTCTCCCACAGTATCTGGTAGTTCTTCTGACATGGGCACTGGATGCCTGTAGACCAAACCACATCACCAGGTTCCATTCCACTGTCATGCCAGCAGAGCAGCCCCTGGTCTATCAAATCTCAGCATATGTGTCACTCCTCAGAGGAGATGACTCCTCTCTGCTCCCGGTGGCCAGGACAGGGTCCTGCGTGTAGCAGGTGCAGAATAAGTAAATGAATGGATGGACTAATAAACCAGGTACCATGCACATAGCACTGAATCCCCCTTTTAAAATGTGAACAATTTTAAAAAGTCAAGGGTTTTCATAACAAATCCCAGGCCCATCCTTCTAGTATGCCCACTACCTCCGCCCAGAGCATGTATCACTGTTTACACCACTAGACTCTGATTGTCAGCATCACTGTGGCTTTTCGTCCCACCTCCAGTTGCCGCGTTCACAAGATGTGTGTGTCCCAAAGTAAAAAATAGGTGCTGGGGTTATCAAGTATCGCCTAAGAGGAGGAAAGGAACTCTGTGGAATTCCAGCAATGCCAGCTGTAACAAGCCCCCGCTCCTGGAACCTCCTTACAGAGGATTTCTGCAAGTGAATTCCAAAGCTAAGTATCCTCCCCTGGAAGACATGTTACGCCATCTGCAAAGCATCTCTTCTTGGTCACTCAAAACAAGATCAAACCAGGGAAATCTGTCCGACTTTGTCCTCATCAGGGAAAAGACTGAAGGACAGACGGCATCCTGAGTAAACTTGGCCAAATGACTACAAAGTATAGAGTCACCAGGGAAGGGTCCGTGGCGCGCAGCCTTCCCACCTCCCTGTGGGCATCAATTCACAGACCAACTGACATCATAAACATAGCGGTCAGTTATTTGCATGGGACCCAGAAAGACTACGCTACAATTGACAGGCATCTGGAATTGTCCACAGAAACCCACCAACTATCGCTGAGTATGACTGTTAAAAACAAACAGAAGATAACACTGTGTAGCCACCCAAAACATTAAAAACAAAAATTAAAATCAACTTTCTAAATGAGAAACCTAGCAGATTCCCACGTCTCAGTCCACGTTGTCTGTTGTTTAAGATAGTTATTATCCCAAACTCGATGACACCAGGGCTTTGGTTCCCCAGTGCAATCTTCCTCCCCAGAATTCTCCTGGGAGGGCGGCGGGGGAAGGGGCACTCTCCCAGACCCCAAAGCCACCCCAACCATGATGCATCGTGGTCTCACCAGAGACTCCGGTAACTGAAGAGCTGACTGTCCTTTTAGGTATTCCGAATATTTTGGGGGGTCCTTGGCCCCCTTCTCCTCTCCTAAAGCACCCCCCCCACCGTCCCCCTTCGCCTTCTGCCCTAGTCTCCGCAATTTCAGAGTATGAGAGCCTCAGGTTATAGCTGCAAGTCGTTGCTATGGTCTGAAGGTTTGTCCTCCCAAAATTCACATGCTGAAATCCTAACCACCACCACCCGCAGAATGATGCTATTAGGAGGTGGGGCCTTTGGGAAAATGTTTAGGTCATGAGGATGGAGCCCTTACGAATGGGACCAGTGCTCTTATAAAAAAGACAGACACACACACACACACTCCCCACACAAGAGATCCCTGGTCCCTTCCACCATGTGAGGACACAGCAAGAGGGCACTGGCTGCGAACCAGGAAGAGGGTGTCACCCACCTACCACGTGCTAGCACCCTGATCACAGAATCCCCAGCCCCTGGAACCGTGAGAAATGTATTTCTGTTGTTTACACACCGCCCAGTCTGTGGTGTTTTATCAGCACACCCCAGAGGGACTAAGGCACAAGTGAACAGGATATAAACAAACACACATATTCAAATGAAATACATGGGGGACAACCATCCGCTTCTCCTTAAAGCACAAATCTGTGCCCTTCCTGGGCCCCAATTCTCAAGTGCAGAGTCCCTTCCTCTCTGGTCTCCAAGAGACAGAGAAAGGCCTAGGGGGGAGTTAGAGTTGGGAGCTCCTGCGCTTACCTTCCTAATGCAGGCCCTGGTAGTGGTGGGTAAAAACCATCAACTCCATTATCTTTTTTCATATTTAAATACCTTTATTTGATTCAGATGTCTCCAGTAAGGGAATTCCACAGTTCATGATGTTTTTCAATAGTCAGAAACTGCATCAGTGATCAGAAATTGAAGTTCCAGTTATGTGAACAAAAGTATTACATATTTTAACCTTTTAGAGTGTCAGTGTGTATATTCTTATGCATATAGCTAATTTAAAATTTCTCTCTTGAAAGCAAGCTAAAATTTTATGGCCCACTCAGAGCATATACTATCTTTGTTTTGTTAAAAATAACTTCTCAAAGTGCTTGTGAAAAGCTAAGTCCTACTCCTAGGTGTCCCTGTCCTCAGCTGAGTCTTTAATACTGATTAACTCCTATTTTCGTCTTTCACATGCTTAAATAATGTACAGACGCCTTTAAAGAAAAAAAAAATTTCCAAAGATCCTTTGTGTTCACTTCATGTACAAATACACAACTGTTACAGTTTTTATGATACCACAAAACCAAAACAAATCTGTACCTTAAATCCAAACACAATTTTAAAAACCAAAAAATTTCAACTTAACATGAATTTAATATGCAGGGTAATGTCAATTTTGCTGCAACTAAATCACCATACCTGGGGTGAACAGGGAGACCGCCACCACTACAGGGCAGACGCCTTCCCTGGTGCAGGCAGCATGAAACCACAGGCTCTTCACATGGTATGGTGGCCTCACTCATGTGTCCAGTCCAACGCAGTTCTCTCCCAAGAGCTCACCATAACTAAAACACTATAATATATCCTGACACCCCAACCATTATAAAGACAGCACCAGAACAAGTGGTAGTGACAAGTGGTCATCCAGCTCACTCAGGATATGCTGACACTAATGTTTTGCTACATCACTAACGAATTCCTAACTGAGAGTCCGTGGCCATGCGAGGCACCTGCAGACCTAACCTACACTGCACGGTGGGGTGGCGGTGTCACAAGCAAGGGACGGTGACAAGTGCCATGAAGAAAACAGAGCAGGGTGAGGAGAAAGCAAGGTGGTGGTGGTGAAGGTCGTCCTGGGACACAGTGGGCCTCTCTGAGAAGGAGGATTTGATTTGACAGCGGGGAAGAGAGCTGTGCAAGTCACTTGAGTACCAGGTAGAGAGAACAGCCAGTTGGAGCTCCCAGGGAAGGAGTGTGCAGGAGAATCAGCAGGAACGCGGACATGGCCAGAACACAGCAGGAGACGGGCAGGGGAGGGACAGGAGGGCAGAGCAGCGGGCAGGAAGCAAACCACAGGGTCTGTGAGCCTCCTAAGGACTCTGGGTCTTACCCCAAGTTGGGTGGGAAGTCACCAGTAAGAGTCAAGATGTTATTCAAAGCCAGGGCCTGGATGAGCTCAGCTAGGAAGTAACGCAGACAGGAAAGATGAGGACAGAGCTCAGTGCCTTGCTGCACAAGACTGGCTCCTGGGGACTTGTGAGAAATGCAAAACCAAAACCTCAGGCACCAGCCCAGACCCACTGAACCCGCAGGAGGACCTAGGCCGTGGCACTCCAACACCTTCAAGTCAGGAGGAACAGGGGGAGCAGGCAAAGACAACTGGAAAGCAGCAGCCAGGGGGACAGGAGGAAACCAGGCGAGTGTGGTGGCCCAGAAGCCAAGAGAAGCTGGTGTTTCCAAAAGGAAGGAGCGGGCAAACGAGCCAAACACCACCAATAATCCGACAAAGCCTGGGATGGAGATCAAAGGGGACCCTGATGAGAACTGTGTCACTGGAGTGGAAGGCACCGAAGACCTACCAGCGTGGACTAACTAAAGCGTGGAGTAAAGAAAACTCTCTCAAGGAGCATCAGCTACCCCAGAAATCAAAATACAAAAATAAAGGCAGTCATGGGAAGCGCAGATGCCTCCCCACCGCACCCCCACCCCCACTCTCCCTTTCACCCCAGGACAAAATCTCTGCTATATTTGTTTGCTCTCCCCAGGGATGTCTTTACAGCCTGGAGGAGTACAAATCAAAATGCATAACCTGGTATTCATGCTCAAAAGAATTCTGAGCCAGACCTTACCTAATTGTATGGAATATTACTTTCTTCCCTCCCTCTGGCACTTGCCTATTGTCCTGAGTTGCAGCTGGACCTCTAAGGCTGTGCCAAGAGCAGCTGAAGAGGTATGGTCTGCGTTCAATTAACAGCAATTGCAGAAGCATATGGAAATACCTCTTAGCCTGAGAACACTCGAAAAGACACTGAGAAAAGAATCCAACTCGGGGAAAAAAAGTCACTCCCTTTCCCTCTCTTCTGCAAAACCCCTGAACCTATTAACGCTCACCCCCATGCCCATCCCTACTCTGCTCCAGGTAGTGAGGAACCTACACAAAATCATATTCGAAAGGTAGAAAGGCTCTCAGAGACCATCTAACATACCTCTGATTTCCATTAGATGAGCCACTTTCAGAGCTCCCTAGTTCTAAGCTTTTAGACCCAAGTCTCTGCTCTGGGATCATTCCCACGCTCATAATCACTTCTCCCAAGCCAGTCACACACAGCAGCAATTCCAGACTACTTTCCTCCACCTACATCCAACACTATGGTGAGGTCCCCTGCCCTGTCTTTGTCTTACTGCCCCACAACAGGCACCAATAATGATGATGATAATGATGAGGATGTAATTAACTCCTAAACACTCAGACTATGTACCAAGTACTCTTCTAAATGCTTGTGCACTGAACATTAACCCACTCTGAATGGCAATGTCCAAAACTAACCTTGAGACATTAGCTTAACGCTAAACATTAACATGTACCCTTTAATTTGGTTGGTTAACTGACGACCACAGAGAAAAAAAATGGCAAAAGAGCAAGTACTTAAACGTCTTATTTTTTCCTAGGGGCTCCCTTTAGAACGTTTTGTATTAAAAAACCAAAGTGTAACCTGTTTTCTGGGTAGATCCCTCTCTCCAATGTGAGCCTCTCTGGGTCACAGCAGTGGAAATCATGGTGTCAAGCCCTAGATAAATTTACCCTGCACTTGTAGACTGCCCTGAGGGTGGCAGGAAGCAGACACTCCTATCAAAACAGGTGCCAAGTTGTGAAATGCAACAGGCAATAAAACTAATTTTTTTTAAAATCCTGGACATGAAAAAAATCACTACAAAGAAAAGAGAAAAAACGAAAAGGAAAAGGAAGAAACACACACGGGAGACAATAGAAGGAAGTCCCTCCCTGGAAGTTAAAGGGTTTTTTAAAAAAAATCGAGGGCCACACATTGCTCCTGAGCTTTGGGTTTCTTTCTGTTTCCTACACTAGTGACAGTTCCGGTGACTTCTCTCTTTGTATGAAATAATTAGATAGGGGTAGGGTGAAGACACAAAGACATGTCTAAAGAAACTAAAAATACTTAATGATCAAAGGAGAAAAACTGAAAACCCACATTCAGCGTCCTAGGGGAAAATCTGCCTCAAGGAAGCAGAGGCCTTTTAACTTGGAAATTTTAACGAGCACTCACTTCCACAATGCGATGTTATGGTTGACAGCGTGCTTCCATGTCCATGAGCTCTGGTGAGACCTCACTACTGGCCCAGCCCACACAGGAGCACACGATGCTGGACAGCCAACTGCACCGAACAGCTGGGACTGGATTCCAGCTCTGCGCCCTCTGTGAGCGCATGCTACAGCCCTTCTCAGCATGCTTCCTGCTTTCAAAACAAGGGCCCCATGATAAAGGTGTTAAAAAAAGAAACAATCAAAAGTTCCATCAATTTGGGGGAAGGTATAGCTCAAGTGGTAGTGTGCATGCTTAGCATGCATGAGGTCCTGGGTTCAATATCCAGTACCTCCTCTAAAACTAAATAAATAAACCTAATTATCTCCCCTCAAAAAGCAAAACCAAATTCAAAAAAAATTTTTCCATCAATTAACTAGATTATGGCAATCCATAAGATGAATGGGCACATCTGTATTTACTGACCTAAAACTGTATCATGGTATATGCCCAAATAAGAAAGCAGGTTACAGAGCAAATAATGTTAGTCTCATTTTAAAATATATATATTTATATGTCTAGGGCTACAAAGAAAAAAACATGGAAATGTTAATGGGAATCATCATGAGGGTCAGGTAATTCTAATTATTTTTCTTCTTGTCTCTAGATTCTGATTTTCCCATATTAAATTTGGAAATAAATGTATTTTTAAAATATAAAGAATTTCTCAACCAGTGGGGGGGGGGGAATAGGCCCCTCTCTCACGTAGGCTCAGTATGTTTGAGGAACCGGGTTATGCGTTCCTCCAAGTAGGTGAGTATGACCTTTCCACTGAGAAACATTCTCTCCATCCTAAGGCTTGTTTTTGCCAAAAATGTCCCATCAGATACCCTCAGACAACTCCAACAGGAAGGCCTTACCCTGGAGCTCTCACATCAAAATACATCACTATCAATATTACCTGGATCCATCTCTTACCCCAGGTGCTTTGGAGGAAAGAGGGGTCCCTTTGTTCTTAAAGGTAGACAGGGAATTGGGGACACTTGGTTTAAGGAAGGGCCTCTCGATAGCTCAAGGGTGCCTATCCTGTTTCTACATATAAAGGTGTTTTGGTCTGCTCACGCTGCCACAACAAAAAAATGCCATGGACTGGTGGGCTTAACAGAAGTTTCTCACAGTTTTGGAGGCTGGCAAGTCCAAGATCAAGGTGCCGGCTGATTCAGTTCCTAAGTGACAACTCTCTTTCTGGCTTGTAGATGGAGAACATCTCACTACAACCTCGCATGGCCTTACCTCAGTGCATGTCGTTTCTTCTTCTTCTCTTAAAGCCACTTATCCCATAATGAGGGTCCTACCCACATGAACTCATCTAATCCTAATTAGCTCCCAGAGGCTCCATCTCCAAATACCATCACTTTGAGGGCTAGGATTTCAACATTTGATTTGGGGGGAGACATAAACATTCAGTCCATACCAAATGGGTACGAACAAAAGCAAGGAGAGGGAGAAAAGATTACAAGAACGCTGCCATCCAGCAGCATGGAGGTACCAAGCATTTGGCAGATACAAGAAAATGAATTGTTCACAAGCGTTTTCTCAGTTCCCTGAAAGCTGAGTCTTCACCTTCCCATCTCTCTCTTTCAAAAAGCCATCAGAGTAAAAGAATCCAACTGTATTACCAATAGATGAAACCACCTCACTGAAGTGGGTGAGGGAAAAAGGCAACAATCTGGAAATGAGCAGAGCCTGTAAAACCAAAGGCAAAAGGAATGATACATAAGTATTTCATTGTTATGATAAAGTTGCTTCCCCTACAGGGGTGGGTTAATTCTGAAACCACTGTACATGTACATGGAACTGAGCAAACAAATGGATGGCAGATAGTGGGAGACTTGTTTCTCACTGTTGGAGTCGGGGTTATAGACATGCAAAGGAGAAGGCTAGAATGATCCATGTAATAAGAGATTAGAATTGGAGATATCAGAATAAACTCATGTTTAGTTAAACAGAGATACAGATGGTTATATATTTATAAATACAGTATACAATATACACGTTTTTCTTTGCTCTGTCAGTCAAGAGAGCTTAGAAGGAATAAACATCCCTGTAGCAAAAAGCACACCTAGAGACCAAATCTTGATTTCTAATACCAATAAATTCTCCCCCCAAAAAAGGCTCTAGGGCTCCTTGGGGAAATGGCTGATTCTAGGACTGGGGCAGGAAAGGTACAAGATGATCCTGGAGCATTTTGTAGTGGCAGAAAATAAGGAAGTGCTTAAAAAAAAAAAACCCACAATGATAGGGTTATGTCAAAGAGACATGGGGCTTCCAGCTGCCAAATCTGGAACACTTTGAGTAACAAAATAAAGTAGCATTAGATTAAATTCCAAAGTATTAAAATAATATCCATGAGTGCATATTAATATAAATAAATGATTGAATAAATGCATAAATGGGAAAGAACAGACAAATCTCCCATGCAGAATTCCAAATGATTGATTTCCACGCTCTGCCCGAAAGAAGGGGAGCCTAACTCCTCACTCCTTATGTGTAGGTTGTATATAGTGACTGTCTTCCAGAGAGGACAGTATAAAAAAGAGAAAAAAGAAAAACTTCACACTGGAGAAACCTAACACAGTCTCAGCCAGGTCCACCCTTTAAGAAGATCAACCTCAATGGTGCTAAGTCATATTGATAGTATGCACTGTGATGAAAATGGCACTTTACCTCTGTGGTCTTCCTCCCAAAACCCCTCACCCCAGTGTAAACATAAGAAAAACATATGACAAATTCCAACAGGGAGGCATCCTATAAAATACCTGAAACTGTCAAAGTCATCAGAAACAAGGAAAGGGTCAGAAACTCTCGCAGCCAAGAGGAGCCTAAGGAGATACAACAACTGACTGTAACATGGTATCTTGGATGGGGTCCTCGAACAGTAAAAGGACATTAGTTAAAAACTAATCAAACATAAAGTATGAACTCTAATAATAATTTATCAATATTTGTTCCTTAACTGTGACAAGCCAAAGAAACCAGGCAGGGGGAACGCAGCAACTCTCTGTACCATCTTCACAATTTTCTCATAACTCTAAAACTACTTTAAAATTAAAAGCTGGGTTTTTAAAGTAACTTTAAAAAAAAAAAAAAAACCACCAGGCAGTCAAAGCCACTGCTGTGGTCAGTGTGGTCACTCCAGAGCCAAAACCTGCAATTCCGGGCCTGTTGGGTGGCCAGAACAGAAATATTCATGTCCTTCAGCAGGTTACCAGGCACAGCATCCTGGTCAGGTCTCAAAACACTGCTCCTGGATCATCCCTCTGCCAGAAAGAATAGGCAAAATACTCTGGACACAGGGAACACAGAGCATCACATCACAGATACCTGGTGAGGCACCCTCAGGTTCCTGAGCTCAGAGTCCTGCGCAAGCTGGGGTGTGAATGTGATCTACGTGGTGAAAATTTATGAACTGTGGATAGTTTCCCACAAGCCAAAGAGTAGAGCTAAAGGACTAAGAAACCTGCAAACTGCATACTGTGGAAGAGAGAATGAACAGTCAGCAAGCTGGGCAAACACAGAAGATGCATCTTCCCCAGAGAGGAGAACATCTGAGCAGAGTTTAAATGGGAGCGCTAAACAGAACGTACATACCAGTGCTGCTTATGTTAAGATATAACTCTGCCCCCCGCCTCCTCCATCTTAGAGAACAGCATTCTCAAGAGAGAAACATTAACTGGATTTAAAAAACTGAAGAGCAGATTTAATCACAGAGCAGAATGGGAGAAACCAAATGAGAGAAAGAGAAACAGAAAGGGATGAAAAGCAAGATAAAAATAGTGAAAAATGCAAGATGAGATGGAGACAATTATAGGGGAAAGATATTCATTAAGCTCGACTGGCCCTCGGAAGCCCCAGTGACAGGAAGAATGGACTAGGGTGTTATTTGGGTTGAATACAAGGAGTGACCAAATGAAAGCTCCACTTAAAACATTCCTTAATAAGCACCACCTAAGAACTCAGCTCCCTGACCAGAGAGTTGAAGGCTGCTTGCTCCCAGCCATGCCCCTTCCCACTGCTCCTCCCTCACAGTGGCTTGTGTCCTGACAATGTCCCAGATGTCGCAGACACCTTGCACTGTCACCTGCTGGAGCCCAGGGCACCATAACCTCTGCTGTAATCTGAGGCCAGTGATGCCAAGGCCCCAAGCCACCCAGGTGAAGACAGCATCTGCCACCCAAAGCCGTCAATCCAACCCCACAGCCCACCAGATACCGGGGCCACATCTCCCTACACCCTCCAGGGCATCACTCCTTCACAACAGCTGTGCTTCCACATTTCTATTATTTTTTAATTTTAATTAATGTCTGTCTCCCAAAACAGCCTGTAAGATCCATGGGAAGGGGGGCTATTGGTTTTCTTACCATTTTGCCCCTGGGGCTGCACAGCATTCCTGACATAGTGCAATTAATTATGAATTAAATGAATGAATGAATGGGGACTCCTCCTCCACTCCCAGCAATCTGAGACCTTGGAAGGAAAAAAGAACATTTCAAATCTGAGTGACCAGTGCAGAGTTTGACCTTGGAATCAGTTTACCCACAGAAATGGCAGTATAAATAGTGAGTAGGTAAGTGGTGCTAGTAAACAAACCATATACATAATTAATAACACAGTAATAATTAATGTGGTATTCACTGAGCATCTACCAAGTGCCAAGAACTATGCTAAGTCCTTTTCATACATTAGTCAGTGACTCTGTCAGGTAGGGACTGTTTTGCAGGTGAGGCAACGGAGGCTCAGAGGCGTGAAGTCACCTGCCCAAGGTCACCCAGGTAGCTGTGGCAGAGCCAGGAACCATTGAGGCCCATCTAACTCTAACTCTAAAGCCCCTTCTCTTCATGACTCCAGAGTTCAGCTACGTAACAGGAGCCACAGATGTTGGGTGGGGGCCTGGGACTCAGCCGCCATTTATGACACTGGATCCCCAGAAAGATGCATTCTAGCTCCAAACAACCAACTAATTGCAAACTAAACTTGGAAACCATCTGGTTAGGAGGAGACCACCTGCAGAGGATTATGAGGAGAGAGAGAGCTGGGGATCTGGCTGCCAGGACAGCACCCAGTCGACGGTGACAGAGCATCTCTATGGGCGCCCCATCAGTGACATGAGACCTGGTCCCAGAACAACCTGACAGCAGGCGCCTCCAAAAGCAGGCGTGATCTCCAGTCCAAACCAGAAAAATTATGGCTGGCCAACAGCTCAGGTGGCAAGGAGGCCATGTAAAGAGTAGGGAAGAGAGAGGTAGGTGAGGATGCTGGCTCAGTGAGAAGAAAGAGCAGACTTTTAAGGGGAAAATGAGAATGTTCTTGACAACTATGAAGAGTTGGTGAGCTGTGCTTCCAACAGCTCTGGAAATAGAAACCAGAAACATCTTCTGCCCACATATGCAGAGAGACCAGGCATGTCACCACCTGGAACTCTGACCCATAAAAAGGGATGGTGGGTTTCCAGCCCCACACGTAGAGAATGGATGTCATTTTAACTGTAAAGAGGTTGGTCACTTCATGGGGCCACCATAGGGCTTAACTGAGACCACGAATACAGAAACACTTTTTCAACTTTAGCGCGTTAAAGAAGCGGAAGGCTTCAAAATCATATTTCTACCGGCTTCTTTTTCAATACAACCTGTGACATTAGAAGAGTATAAAGACATAGCAAAAGTCCAGTCTCTGAAGGCAGGCTGATTCACCACACGGAGGCTCCGGAGCTGATTCCCAGCATGGTGAGAGAGCACCTGGGGAGGGGCAGCCATCTCTAAGTCCTCTCAGGGCTCACTGGGAGAAAACCACGACGGATTGGCCTTATTCCTTTCCTGGCAGGGCTGCTGAGCTGGGAAGCCAACAAGCCACAGTCACAGCTGCATTTCTAAAAGGGGGCTCTGGTTCCACAGACACTTTCCAGACCCCACTGCAAGGAGGGCCTTGCTGGGCCCTGAGGCAGACAACTGATGGGGGAAGTGGGAAGACAGCAACAACCCCCACTGCCTCCGGAGGGGGCTCATGACTGCAGGAGGGTGGGCGGACTGGGGAAGACATGAACTCAGGAAAGCGGGAACTTAGTGGCTCAAAACAACCTATTATTTGTTTATTTGTTATTGTAATAGAGGTCAGAAGTCTCACTAGGCTAAAATCAAGGTGTCAACAGAGCTGCATTCCTCCTGGAGGCTTTAAGGGGCTGCCTGCATTTCTTAGCTCCTTTCTCCACCTTTAAAGCCAGGAGTGTGGCATCTTCTCTCCCTGTGCTTCCTTCATCCCAGTCCCTCCTCTGATCCCCACTCTCCTGTCTCCCCTCTTCCCTTATAAGGACCTTGTGATGACACTGGACCCACCTGCATAATCCAGGACTCTCCCTGTCTCAAGTCCTTAACTCAGTCACATTCCTTTTGCCATGTAAGATGACCCATTCACAGGTTCTAGAATTAGGATGCGGACGTCTTTGTGGGGGGAGGTATTATTCTGTCTACCACTTAAACAGACAGGGAAAGTCAGGCCCCAGAAAAGAAAAGAATAATGTTCGGAGAAAAGCAAGGATGAGCGGTTTTTTTTCCCCAGGTTCCCTAGTTCTGCTTTCCTGACCTGCTGCCCCTTGCCCTTGGATTCCTTGGGATACCACTCATCTGCTCTGTCAATTATCCCAGAAGAGTATTCACTACACCCTTGCCCAAAACCATGCAACCAGTAGGTAGCGGATACGGATTTACACCCGTCTCTCTCACCCTAAAGCCTGTGCCAGCAACCACAGGAACCACAGGCACCGGGAAGCACAGACAATGAACCGTGGGAGAGTTAGGGAGCCAAGCAGCCCAGCAGGCTGGACCGATGGGTCAAGCCTAACAAATGAAGTTTAATAGGGAGAACTGAAGGCCCTTAAGAAACCAACTGTTTGAGTGCAGGATGGGGGAGGCACAGAAGCAAATCTTGTTGTTTTTAAAAAATTAAAAAACAAAAAAGACGTGGGGACCACAGTTAACAAGTTACTTAAGATGACATTCAAAGACCACTGTGATCTCTGGAAATTATGCATCCAGAGTCAGGAGGGCAGGGCAGATAACCATAGACTCCCTTGAAATCAAAACAACCCCCCTCCCAGTCTTTTCACCCAAGCACACAGCCTCAGGGCACATGCAGGGAGGCCTGAGGGCAAACAGGCCACCAGCTGAGCAGTCACCTTTGCCCAGTAAGCCAGGCTGACTGGCGCCATCAGACCCCCTCCCTGGTGATTTAGGAAGCTCCCACTGCCTGGGGCTGAGCCACAAGCGCCTGGTTTAAGAAAGAGTGGCCAGGATGGTCTCAGGTCTGAGAAGCTGAGAAGAGGCATCCGGAAAAGGAGGGGAACAGGACTAAAACCAGGATAGTCTCATCAAACGTAAACACCAGAAGGGCTGTCAGGTGAAAAGTGGATTAAACTCGCCCTATGCAGCTCCCAAGGTTAGAACAAGGAACAAGGAGTAGATGTGCCAGGGACATGATTCCAACTCAACGGGAAAGGGCAAAACGTTTTCTAACAGTTAGAGACGGAGATGCCTGAAGGTAAATGGGCTGTTTCAGGAGACAGTGGAGGATTGTGACAGGGCAGGGCCGCCTCTTCACAGGCAGGTTTGAGAGGGGACAGCGCCTCAGGAAGGCAGGTTCTTCCCAATCTGAGAATCAATGAGTCCAACTCATATTTACTCAGTGACAACTACCACTTACATATACGGAGAAAACAGCAGGATAATCACCCCAGAGGTAAGAAGCACAGAGGTGCGTACAGCCAAGCCCGTCCTCCAGAGGACAACAGAACATCCAAAGAATAAAGTTTTCTCCACATCGTATCCTACGTTTTCATGTGTACAGAACACGGACTTGAAAATGAAGTCTGTTGACTGAGTGAAGCTGTCCTGCCCACCCACCTGCTGCCTAAGGCACTCGAGCCCAGACCAGAAGCCTCCCCGGCATCAGTCTCATCCCAACCCCAAACCCTCATCGGCTGGTTGCCCTCTCGGTAGAGGAAGGAGGTCAACCCAAGCCTGTCCCAAAGGAAATCTGGGAGGTTACCTTAGAAGGCCGTGAACGCGAGTGAGGCAATGGACAGAGAACACAAAAAATATGAGCCTTGGTGGAATTTTCCAAGAAGCACTTGAAACTCGTGGTTTACAGTATCTAACCTTTCAACGTGAGGAAAGAGGTGGAAAAGCAGCTGAAGGCTCTCGGCAGGGAGGTACTGTAAGATACTAAGAAACTCCATACAGAAACTGAGCCAAAGCCCAGCTGCCCACATCAAGGATGAGAGAGGAGAAAACTAGTGGAAGATGAACAGCATGTGGCAGAAATGTCAGCCGAGCTAGACTTAAGCTCCCAGAGGGCAAGGATGAGCAGATCTGGTTTGGGCTACACAGTGGGGGAAATAAAAGAACACACGCATGAACACTGAGCCAGTGTGTGCAAGTCTTTGAGAGGATGCCTCCAGACAGCTCACGATGACCCTTGATTCTGGCAGAAGACGGGCTCCAGTTCTCAAGATGACTCAGACTGGCTCATGTCAGAAAAACCTCTGTCTCTATGGATGGAGTCCCTGCCTGTGACACTCTTCTGTAATATTCTGATGTTGAGAAAAACAATGCCAATGGCACCATCCTGGATGGTGTAAATCTGATCAAGTCCAGTAAACTTCACAGGCTGGGCTTTTCATGTGGTCTCTGTGATCTCTGAGGTGCTCTAGCTTATCTTCAGACCCTTGTATTAAAATAATAAACCCACAGAAGTGTTATCTTGTCATTTGCACGTAAATATGACTTTCTCCTCTGAATCTGAGAAGACACAGACATGATAAACTTCACTAAGGACTGCATTTTATCTTTTTAGCAAAAGAGAAAACAAACTAATGCCACACCAGTGTGTCATGCAGAAATGAAGCACGCCCTCACAAGCCAGGATAAAATTCGGGAGCAGGGGTTCAATATGCTGAACAAGCAGTTTTGCTAGGTTCTATTTACAGTTCCTCTAGTACTTAACAAGACTTTTTACAGGTTTTTAACAAATAATACAGCAACAGATATATTTAGATTTAATTTTCCTCTCTTTCAATTGTTATTATTGATCCTTCTCATATTCACTCCCCCACCCACCCTAAATATACACACACACGTGCACGTGCATTGGCACTATGCACACACAGGCAGACATGCCTGCCTAGGAGGAGAGAGGAAGTGATGGGAAGGCTCCCGGCGTCCTCCTCCATCTGTTGACCGAACTAGCTGCAGGGAGCAGAAAAGAAGAAAGAACATGACTCCCTGCCCAGGGCTCTAAGCATCATTTAGGTCACAAGCAAAAAGCCAGGGTTCCCGTCCAGTGGTGACAAAAGCATCTCCCACATCAACTAAGGAAAAGGATCTACAGTTTACCAAGTGCCTACCACAGGTCAGGTACTGTTGTGGGCACTCTGCCTGGGTTCCTATTAAATCTCCTTAACAGCCTTGAAAATGGGAAAACTGAAGGATGATGAGTTTCCATAATTCAGACAGGTTATAAGCTAACAGATGGCAGAGCTGGGATGCTGAGGGAGCCTGGTCTGTCCCACTCGAAGTCCTTGTTTGCTGCCTGTAAGACTCCGCTTCCTCCAAAACATGAGCCCTCACACCACCAACAGGGACTCCCCTAACCAGGACACGACTCCGCTCCCCTGAAGGGGTGAGCGCTCACTGGCCGGAACCGCAAACCCTCTTGGCTAAAATACCTTCTAGGCTGATGGCTGGTGCCTTTAATCTTCCAAAACGGAGGGAATCATTGCCACCTGTCAAGATCAGAAAGGCCAAGGCAGCACATGGTAAACATGCTCCATAGGGAACTTTCTGTGCCTATTTTCCTTCTATTATTTCGGTTTTTCAAACCAAACAAGGTTTTACTGGACTTGTTTCCCTACACTTTTCTCCTAAGAAAAACAACTCCCCGTTAGACTCAACCTAACACAGCCTCACCTACTCTCGTAGCTTCCAATCATCTACAGCACGAGTCGGCCCAGGACCATTTGATCCTCTCTACAAACTCCTGGCTTCCCAAGGACGTGGCATCAACGTCAGCCCCACCCCTCTCAGCAGCCTGGAAGCATCCTAGATTCTCCCTCTGCCTCCTGCACCACACTGCGTTAGTGGCTGCTTCTGGTCAATACCGCTCCCTACAACATCTCAGCCGCTGGTCCCCAACCCCAAGGCTAGCATCCTACTCAGCCATCTATGGGTCTTACCCAGGTGCCAGCAACAGCCTCCACTCTTGATTTCCTCCAATCCACCACCTACAATACCAGCGTGATCTTTTCACATTTGTCCACTCATTTGTACTTCAGCTTAAAAAGTATTCAAATAGTTTTTTCCTTTTCGTTCAGGATCAAAATATAGCTACTCATTAGCCCAGCAGACAGGACCAGGCCCCTGACAACCTCGGGCCCAGGGGACTGCCCCATGCAGGCTGGGGGTCCCCAAGGGCTGCATGCTCCATAGCTCCCACAAGCCTGCCTGGCCACCTGCACTCTTCTCAGGCCTCACCTTCCCTGACTCGCCAGCCAGGCTTCCTGCCTTTTGTTCCCCCCAACACACACACACACATTCTCTCCAGTACCCACCTTGGCCCAGGTACTCACTGTGACTGTCCAACTCCTCTCCCGCCCCACTGCAGACTGCGGGCGGGCAGGGCCCAGCCGGTCATCTCCACCCTGTTTACTTCTCAGTGGCCCTCCATGAATGCACATGTCACAGGGGGTCCAAAGGCAGTATTAAGTTCATGCCCCTCATGAAGAGGGCCCCCCCAGGAGGGTCCTGTGCTGACTGCTAGAGAGATACACGGTCTCTAGAAGTTTAGCTCGGAAAAGGCTGCCCAAGCTTTGCTCTGGGGCTTAAAAGTCACATTTCTGAATCGTCGCAGCTCCATGAGTTCAAAGGGAACAACTGGGTGCCCATAGAGAGAAGAGAGATTCATCTCTGAGCAAGGCTCAGTGGACCAAGGTCTCCGTCAAAGGAAATGATTTCAGCCAATGAATGTATGCTTTCATCATCCCTGACGTTTGGGGCCCCGGGGAAACTGAACTGTTTTCCCTTTACCAAAATAAATATATAACAGGGTGTGTTCTGTCCTCAGCTGTTTTCAGGAAACAACTTCTTGGGACAGTCTGTTTTCTTTCTGAGCATCCCACTTGCTGGAAGACTTCAGGAGGACTTGGATATTTAACCAGGTCACTTAACTTCCATCCCAACCTCTCAGCTCCCTGTCTTTTGAAGACACTAAATAGAATGAATAATCATACTTTCAGACATGGAACAAATGGTCAAATCCCCTTTCTCGACCTTAAAAATTTAAATATTATCAAAAAGGAACTTTAGTTTTCAGTAGCAAAAAAGCTACACGTTCTAATGAGTTTTCTCACCAGAAACCTCATCCACACTAGGCTGCTGTTCCACAGTTACTTCTTTAAAGATTTTTTTGGGTGGTAAGACTAGAAGTAATTCAGAAAACAAAGGAGATGAAGTGTCTTTTTTTTTTTCTTTCCCTATTTTCTAAAAAGAAAGAAAGAAAAAAAAAAAAAAAAAACCAGTCCCAGACATCAGGTAAGTTACAGCAAGTAAGTCAAGACCTCCTATAAACATTAAAACTAGTTCCCCCTGCCATGACAGAATGTCTTGAGACTCCTCACATATACAGAAAACTACCTGGGAGGCCCACCTCCCAAGAACAGGGCCAAATGGGTGGACTCTGCCAGCAATAATCAAATGATGCAACTCTACCCCCATCAGATAACAAGAAAACTCATGTCAAAAAGACAGATGGCTCTTCCAAGTGGCCTGTGGACCAACCAGGATTAAGACGACAGTCATAAATTCTTGTATCAACTGGTACAATAAGCCCTAGGTTACTACTATTTGATAAGTACTCAGTATTTGGAGAAATAAATGAATGCAAAAAAAAATTATTTCAGAACGTATTTAGAGCCCAGCATTAATGGTAACTCTAGCAATTAGTTCAGTATACATATGAATAATTTTTGGATTTACACAGCACTTTCATGGGAGTTTGATTACTATGCTTTCTACTAAAGATTAAATGACATCTTTAAACACACTTTTGAAAGGAGGATCCTCTGTTTCCTGAAGTACTCACTCCAGGCTTTTCGTTCCACTCTCAGGGCCCTGCCTCTATCACTGACCCCACTCTCCCCACATCACCAGGCCCTTGTGCCTGGTGCCATCTGCCTTAGGGCCATTCATGTCCCTGACCCCTCTCCCAATGCCGTTCCCCCAAGTAGACAGGCTCCAGACTTTCCTTCTGGCCTCAACTTCTCCTTGACCAATTCATAGAAAAAATCCACCTCACAGAACAGATCAACCCTACATAGTAGGATTCTCCGCCATCCCCCACCATCCTCACAGTCCACTCTATCCTGGTGTAGCGTTCTTATCAACCACTGATAGACCTTTGTTTGTGTTTATTGGCATCTCCCCTGCTAGGTCTCTGTGGCTAGAATTCGAGCTCCCCTGGGTGGTTTGTTTTGCTATCCTGTGTTAAGGATACCACCTTATCATTAGGGTTGATGGAAGGCCTGGCACACAGTGGGTTCTTGGTAAATATCTGCACTGAATGAATGAATGAATAAACAAACAGTGTTTGTATTAAATGCAAGTTGCATCCCCACAGGCTTAAAAACAGGTTCAAAACTTCCTGTCTTTGAAGAACCCTCGGGAAAGAAGCTGCGTCTGGGCTCAGTCTAATTTAGCAAACCACCTTCTCAGGGTCTCAGACCTTGTCCAGCAGAGCAGAGGCAGCCCCTTCCCCTTCCTACTCACTGAGCTCACCGCACACCCCTGAAAGATAGGAAACAGCTGAAGATTGCAAATGACAAAGCAAATACTAGGGAAAACAGGGAACTTAGAGGTAAAATAGGAAGACCTGGAAAGAGAGAAATCTTACCTGAGGGCAGGAAAAGCAAAAGTCACAGCTCCCAGGTCTGGAGCAGCACGGTCCACGCAGTGACACCAGAGAAACAAGACACACGGCAGGAGAGGAAATGGCCCAGAGACGGTAGGACCATGGTGCTGACGTCACCACTGATGATGGAAACAATGGGGTGGACGAAGTGCAAACAAGAGCCATCACCGCATAACTAGTATCCGTACAGCGCTTTACACTGCAGGAAGCACCAACGCGAAGTGATGTTAGTGATTCACATAAAGACCGTGAGGCGGGCAGCCTAATTCCACACGTAAGGAAACTGAGGCTAAGAAATGCCAATGACTTCTTGTCCAAGACTGGACAGCAAGCAAGTCTGAGAGGTGGAACTCCAGGGGTCTTACAGTTCCAAGGACTCTCAGTTCTTTCAACCCTTCAATCCCAAGTGAACTTGATTCTTGAGGCCCCTCTTCAGGTGAGCAAGACACGTTATCCATGTTACACTAATGACTGTTTATTCAAAAGCAGGATGCTCCTCCTGAGTTCCTCTAGGGATTTATTCCACAACCTCTTAACTCAAGGAAATCTGGTCTTCTCTAAGGCTTCCTCAGGTGCTCAAAAGCTGAAAAGTCCAAAGAGAAGTCAAACCAAGGCCTTTAAACATGCTGCCTCGGGGCTCTGCAAAGCCACAGCAAGAGGCTGCAGAACACAGAACTGCTACTGAGAGCATTTTTTCCCCGAAAACACACCCTCTGCAAAAACTTGCTCTAAGGGCCCATATTTTTCAGTAAGTTCCTTCATAATGTTATTACCACAGCTTTCACGAAAACTTGGTTTCAGAAAGTCCATGGCAGGTTCACTGGATTTATCAGAACTGCATTCTTTACTAGAAAATGTCTCATGTGCGATTAAAAAATAAAAACCCTCAATGTCCATAAATCCACAAAGATGCTGTTCTGCTTCTGTCACCAGCTGATAGATGCAAAATTGAAGAGGGGGGAGAAAAAAAAAAGAGGATTTGCCCTGGCATTTTAAGAGATCCAAAGCTGAGCCCTCCGAACTGGACAGGGAGAAGGGAATACAGACTTAAGCCACTTTCCTGGAAACACTGCAGAGCTCCGGGTCCTGGGCACCGTTTGTGAGAACTAGCACATGGGCCATCTTGAGAAAGCATCAGGGGGGTTAGAGACATTTCTAACAGCAAATCAACACCTCACATCGCACTGGAAGTGGATGCGAAATCCAGGCTGACCGCAGAGTACTGGTCCAGGCCGCTCCCTGGGCAGCAAACACTTCTGGGCTCCAGGCCCCAACAGGGGCTGTGGGAGCCCCTGTGCCTCCAGGGGAGCCTCAGAAGGGGAGGGCGCAGGTAACAGGGCCCCAGGCTATGTGGGCATCTGCCTCCTAGACAGCTCCGGGAGTAAAGTTAACACCAGGGCAGGGTGGGGTGTCTCTCTGGACAGGGGTACTCACGCCCACTGGCCATTTTCTCAGGCTGTTTCTTTCCTTCTGCGCAACGTCACCCCCTATCTATTTAGACTGAGTATTTGCCAGCTTGCCTCCAGCCAGCCAGATGTTGCCTTTCAAGGATTGCATATTTCTATAATTATTTCCAGGAGAAGCAAACACTCTTAAGCCACTGGGGTTTGCCACGGAATTCACTTTCCCACAAAGGGGTGTGGGTTTGCCTTTGCCCCTGCAGTCGGTGGGCACACAATGGGGTGGGCCATCCAAATCCCCACAGTCAATGAAACCTGCAAACTCCTTGGCATCAGTGAAGTGTTAATTTACCTCCCAGGTTTTGCTTTTTGCTTCTTGTTTGTTTGTTTGTTTGTTTTAATCCTGTATTTCTTTGAAAGGAGTATTACTTTTGAGGCTCCTTAAACACACTTATTAGGCCATACTTGCAAAAATAATATCATTTTCTTAGCAGCAGAGCCTTGGCCTAAAGGCTTCCAGGAAACCAGCATGTTGTACTGGGCCCCAAAGAGGGGTGTGTCGGCCTGGCCGACAGACCCCAGCGTGAGTCAGGGGCAGGCTGGTCTGGCCAAGACCACCTCTGAGGCTGCCACTGAGAAGGCAGACCTCCTTGTCAATAGCTGGCAATCAAGTCTCCTTAATAGTAACTTTCAAAAGACTCTTCTGACATCAAGTTCCTGGCAGGCACAGTGGAAAGTACTGCCTCCAAATGATAGCAAAAGACTCCACGGTGGCCTTTTCTGACATCATTTGAAGCACCACCTCCAATTTCTTAAGTAGATTCAGCAAAGTGCCCAGCTCTTAGATTTTTCATTTGAAGTAGTGCGTGCAGTTGGAATCGCAAAGCCCCACTGCCTTTCTAGAACACTTGAGCCTGCAGCCCTAGGGCCCTACACGGAGGACTGGGAAATTCCTGGTGGTTGGGATAGGAAAAACAAAAGGCCCCTATAGGAAATTTAATCTAAGGCAGGAAGGGCAGAGTTTAAACTCCCCACCTCAATGTCATTGGGCATTTAACTTGTCAAACACTTACAGAGCACCTACTATGTGCAAGTCACCTTCAAGATGGTGTGGAGGACACACTGTGAAGCCTCTTCACAGCAGGGGTTTCAGTTAGGTTAGGTTCAGTAGCATAAAATGGAAAACACAAAATAACTTTGGCTTAAACAGTAAGGAAGAATTATGGAGGTAAGCAGTCTAGGCCTGGTATCATGGCTCCATGGTCATCAGGGATCCAGGCTCCTCCTTTCTTTGTGCTCTACTTACCCAGAGCATGGCTTTTACTGTCACAGTTACCTCATGATCCAAGGTGGCTGCTGGATTTCAGCCACTGCACCCATGTTCCAAGCAGGTAGAAAGGCAGAGAAAAAGCAAAAGGGGTGCATTGTCCCTTCAAGTTAGTCCCTGGAACCTTCCCAAAAGCCCACACATAACACTTCACCTTTCACTCACTAAAGCCTAAATCACTGGCCCAGATCCAGGAGAAAGAGAGGCTGGGAAATAGTCTTTTAGCTTGGTACACTACTAACCCCTAAAAAAAATGAGGCTTTTGGTTACTAAGGAACAATGGTAGAACAGATACTGGATATAAAATTAGCCATCTTTGCCACAAAATGCATTAAAAAAGAGAATTTGAAGATGAGCCAATTTGGAGCTCTACTAAGTTTAACAGAGTTGATAGCAGAAAAAAGAAAAGATATTGAGGAATGAAGGCTCAAATGACATTATTCTTCAGGGAAACTAAAAACTTTATTAAGTTGGAGGTGTTTTGAACAAGTAATAAAACCAATTTTCCAGAACCATCCACCATTGAATTGAATGTATTTCATGAAACTTTACAGCTGGTAAGGAAGTTTCTCAGGCCTTCAGAACTGTGGCTCCTTCAGAATCACTTGGGAGCCTTTGAACAACACAAATCCCTAAGACCCACTTTTGGAAATTCTGATAGATGGTTTAGAGTTGAGGCTTAAAATTCTGTGTACAAACACACACACACACACACACACACACACACACAGCAACCCAGGTCATTCCTCTGATGGGTAATCTTGTTCAAAAACAGTTACTTGGTGGGGGGGTATCGCTCAAGTGGTAGAGTGCATGCTTAGCATGCACGAGGTCCTAGGTTCAATCCCCAGTGCCTCCTCTAAAAATAAATAAACCTAATTACCACCCCTTACCCCAAAAAATAAATATATAATTAAAAACAAACAAACAGTAACTTTATCCAAACCCTCATTTCAAACATGAGACAATTAAAAACAGTCATATGACCTGTCCAAGGTCCCTATTAGTTGTCAGCTGAACTAGGGCTAGAATCTAGCTCTCTCTTCACTCATAATCTGGTCCTCTTTTTCCTGAAATCGCCCCTCTGAAGAGTTTGAATCTGGGCCTCCAGAACTTCCAAACACAATCAGACCAGCCAATCATCCTACAGAGATCTTAGTTTCCAGGCTAGATCCAATCTCTATCTAAACTATAGTTACCTACCCACCAGCAAGCATGGTACAAGCAACTGTCTGCCGCATCCCTGCCCCTGCGGTCAGCTCCAATATCCTCAGGAAAGCCTGCTTCTTGGCACTGCAATGCCACCTAAAGTGGGGAACTCCAGGAGTGATTTTGAAATGAATATGTATGTATTGCATGTGTGCATGAGTCTGTATCTGTGCATCTATATTATATAGCCCCCTGCTCTGAGATCTCAAAGACTTTAGGGAGGGAGGCAAGAGGGACCTGCCAGGGAGAAAGGACAGAGGCTGGAAGTGAGCCACACCCCAGGTGGGAACGCCATCACTTCCAACGTTGGGGATTCCCGACCAAATGCAGGAGAATCCAGGTGAGACAGGTCCACCATCAACTGGTAGGACTGAAACGGCCAAACTCTCATCTCTTCCCTACTAGCGAGGAGCAGGTGGCCAGTGTCCTGAGTGCAGGGTGGGCTGCTGGATACATATCCTCATCAGAGCGTGCCCGTGGCAGGACCAGGCGGTGGTCCTACCTGCCTGGCTTCCCTGGGTCCCGGCCCATTCCCACAGTCTGGTTCCCACCTCTGCAGCAGTTCTGTGAGCCTTATAACATCCTCATCGTACACTTTCTCCACTTAGATCTACCAGGGTTAGTTTCTATTGCTAAAAATCAAGACCCATGATGGATGTCCTCAAGGGAAATGGTGGGCTCCAGGTCCCCAGAGCTTATCCATTTCGGGATAAGGGCATTAGCTAAATGTGAGAAGGGAGATAAGACTGCAGGAAGACCCCTGGGCGAGGCTAGAATTTGCCGCACCCAGGGACCAGAGGGCACACGAGGGATCTGCTTGTGGTGAAAAGACTTGTGTTTCCCCCGGTGCCTTCTCTTTCTTCATTTCATTCCTCCTCCTCCTCCTCCTCCTCTTTCTCTCTTCCTGACAGAAGCAAATCTATTTCTCCTCTTTCTTGGCCCTTACATCCAAGAAATAAAGGTCTCTCTTTTGACTAAAAACTGAAACTCAAAAAAACCTCAGCTGACACTCCAAACTCTCAATCTGTGCTTTGAAAACACCAGGAGATGTGCAGAAACAGCCTCTGATAAGAGTTGGGGAACAAAAGTACACACTGGTACATTTAAGGCAGACAATACCAAATTTTCAATGTACACATCATGTGATCTAGCAATTCTACAATTATACAAACACACATCTAAGTGTATAAGTTCATGTATAAAAAGTATTTATAATAATGCAAATGTCCATTAATAGGAGCTTGGCTATTAATACTTTGTAATAATCTACAGTGGAAAAGAATCTGAAAAAGAGTACACACACACACACACACACACACACGTAAAAGAATCACTTTGCTGTACACCTGAAACTAACACAATATTGTAAATCAGCTACAGTTCAATAAAAAGAAAAAAGATACTAAAAAAAAAGAAGGTTGGCTAAATTATGATATATCCACATCACAGAATATCAGGAAACTATTTTTTTTAATTATATACACAGCCATGGAGAGTATAAAGATATATTAAAAAGTATCAGAATGATGTACAGAGACATACATTATAATAGCCTCATTTCTCTAAAATAACTTCCATGTATAAAGTTACATAAAAATCTTAAAAAATAAAAAAAAGTTTACCAAATTCTTAAGAGTAGTTATGATTAGAGGTGATGAAATAGGGTGCTTTCCATTTAAGTCATGTATTTCTGTAGTGCTTCAATTTTTATTACAAATAACTTATTTTAATAAGGAGAAAGAAAAATAATAAATGGAAGTTGAAATGGCCTTTGAACATACAAAACAGTGGTGTTGGGAAGCCCACGGTTTCCTTTTTAGGCAACAGGCAACCCAGCACCCAACACTCAACACAATTCAACATCAGTTTCCTTCTTCCTTTTCTTCTTACACACAACCCTACACAGTTGGAAACTACAATCCCTACCCAACGCCAAATAGAAGCAGTAACACAGAAGTGTGAGCTGCCATAGAAGCAAACAAGGTATCAGTTACAGAAGATGACAGAAGAGCCACAAAAAACGGTCATGAGAATTAGAAGCGCAGCCATTTCCACAGCTAGTGTAGGAACAAGAGGACTGAGGCACCAGCAGCCTCTGAAGATACCTACGGATAAGTAAAATTAATAAGAATGAAATGGTAAATTCAGGGAAATGTGTCCCTACTGAAATTTCAATTTAAAAACTAAATATTTAGTCTTACCACTTGAAGAAATAAACTTTGAAAATTAGGGAAAATGAACTCATATGAAATACCTAATTGCCCAAAATGTTCTACAATTCATCTATTACTTTTTTATTTCAGTTGTATTTAATGAAAAAAGTTTTATGAATTCTGGTTTTATTTTTAAAGCCATTAGACTATGTAGTCATTATTCTTGAAAATAATTCCCACAGACACCCAAAATTAACTTACACTCACATGAGAGAACTTTACTTTAGGCCAGTCCTCCATAGAAAGATTCCATAGCCTCTGTGCTTAAGAGAAAGCCAAGAGATCTCTACCGATTGTCATGAACGTATAGAGTAAATTCCGGATCGCAGCATTGTGAACTTCCTGTTCTCTACCCAAAGGATTTTTACTGGCAACAAAAATCAGCCCCAGGTCTTCAGGAGATTAAGTATAGCTTCAAAGAACAAGGTTCCACTTTTCAAAACACTAACCAACCAACATTTCAATCAATAATGCAAACTATTCAAAAATAGACTATAATTAGGATTCTGAGATTAGATTCCATGTTTAACAACAACAAACAGATGGATTTAATGCATTTGAAGGAAAGTGAACAACTGTTAAAAATATGAAGCCTATGCACCAAATAATTAAGTATTCTCCATTCAAAATGTTGTTCTCTGTGTGCTGACGTTCAAGTGAGTGAAAACAATAGAGGTCTGTGTACCTTTGAAACTGGGCAAACAACCTGCCACTTTGATTAACCTCAATTTACACTATGACACGAGCCCAGTATTCCAACATGCTCAGTTACTAGGTGTGAAATAAGACTTACTTTCAAACATGCTGTACATCAGACGGCTGCCAGGGGGTTACACTTTCTCACAGGGCTCAGGTCTACTCTGAAAATGAGCAGCACTTCCCAGCACCACAGTGCCCGGAGCAGGGCAGGTGCACAATAAATGCTGGCTTCCTCTCTCTCCTTTCCCTCTTCCTCCAAATATAATAGGAAAATGGCAGTATTATGCACACTCACAATACCCCTAAGACTCTATTCCTGGGCCTTCCATTTACTGCCTTCCTATTTTATTATATAGGCACCCACAATACCACATTTAACGGTAGCTTGCTTGCATGCAACAAATCCAATTTGGGGTTTAGCTACATGTACATACAAATATGTAGCACAAAAGAGAGGAAATACACCCAAATATTAACAGCTGTTTATCTTGATGGTAGAACTAAAAACAGTTTTAAATTTTCATCTGATACTTTTTTGCATTTTCCAAATGTTTTACAATAAGCATTTGCTGAGTCAAAACCGAGTACAACACAGTTCCACTACACACTCACCAGAACGACTAAAATGAAGATGACACACAATACCAAGTGGTGACACTGGAGCCATGGAAACTCACTCACTGCTAGTTGGGAGTGTCAGCCGGTACAACCACTTTGGAACACTGTTTCACAGGACCGACCGCAGTTCCATATATGAGAAGACCCAGTAATTCCACTCCTAGATATATATCCAAAGAACCTCCATACATACACAAGAATGTAACACTATTAATAACAGCCAAGAACCAAAAACAACTCCAAAGTCCATCAAAAAGCAGATAAATCAATTATCAAGATACAGTCATACAATGAAATATACAATGAAAATTTAGCAATGTATTTAGCAATGAGAAACAAATTACTGCTATGTGCAAATCCACTGATGAATTTCAAACACGATGTGGAATGAAAAAAGCCAGACACAAAAGAGTTACATACTATGTGAATATGATTCCATTTTTATGAAGTCCAAGAACAATCCAAATTTACCTCTGGTGATAGAAACTAGATAGTGGTGATCTCTGTCAAGGAACAATGACTGGGAGGAAGCATGAGAAAACTTCTGGAAGACAGTATACATTTTTCACTTCTGCGCTTCTTCTCTTTAAACAAAAATTAAAAAGCTAGGTTTGCACCATAGCTCTAACTGCTTACTAGCTGTATGGCCTTGGACAAATTTCTTAACCTCTCTAAGCTTCAGTTTCTACATATGTAAACAGGGCTGAGAATTAAATTAGGCAATGCATGTAGAGTGTTCAAGAGAGTGTCCAGCACAAGGCAAAAGCACAATCCGTAGCAACAGTCTCAGGGCAAACATCTGAGGTCTTACTGCACATTACCAGGCGCTGCTCTAAACTCTAAGTTCTTAATCACTGTGACACCATGTCTCCCAGCTCTGTTCTTATCGACTACTCAAGGCCACAAGTGCAGGCTGAGACCTGGGCACTCAGAAGTTGTCTACGGAGAACACCAACACAGCATTTATTTCAAGGAGCAGAAGGAATCCCTAGTTGGTTGCTGCTGAGGTTTCAAAGAAAGGAAACTGGCAGGAGTCACACATCAGGATTAATCCCAGACTATTGGAGAAAAAAATGGCTTTAGGTTCTGGAAGAGGGAACTGCTTTCTGTAAGAGCAAAAAAGACTATTCATTCCGGTGGAATAATTCATTTTAAATTGAGGAGCCATTTGGGAACTGAAAGAGCTCATCTTTCTTCCCTAAGGAAAGAGAGGAAGACAAGTAACTCTCTGTTAAAAGATTTTCATGTTGACTGGCTAAATTTACTGTCCTTTAATATATTTCAGGTTTACAACTAAAATAATTTTTCAAGTATACGCCTGCTGTGTAAAGTAACTTAAAATACTGGTCATGAAGCAAAGGACTAAGACTATACAAGACTATTCTAGTCAAATCAAACACTATATAAACACATAGAAGTGTCCAATTTAGAAGGTTAACCAAGATTAGTAATGACTCATATCTCACAAATTTTTGCTTCAATTAATTTCTAATTTGCTTTCAACTAAGGAAAGACAGACTGCCTAGATCTGAACCTACCCCCACCACTTACGAGCTGTATCACCTTGGACAAGTTACTTAATCTCTCTGTGCCTCAGTTTCCTCAACTGTAAAATGGGACAATAATATGGTTATTATAAGGACTAAATGAGTTAATAGATGTTAACTGCATAAAACAGTGCCAAGCGCTACCGAGTGCTATAAAAGTGTTACTACCGTTAATTCTTATTATATTTTCAAACGTAGATACAGAATTCATCTAAAATTATAAAATTTAATCACAGATTTTGCAGATATAGGACAGACTGTCTAAAAACCAGAGGAAGAGGTATACTAAAATTATGTCAAGTAAGCACGAACACTTGCAGTTTTGTGGGTATATCCATGCACACACGCAAACCACCCCTCTCTCCCCACTCTCCCTCTCTCATAAATAATTTAAATCACTCTAGAACATAATGTACCAATCATCCCAGGGTCTTTTTTTTTTTTTCATCCCAGGTTCTTTTGATCCCCAAATAATACCAACAAAAGTGTGAAATATTATGCTTCTTCCAAATATTTCTAAGGACCCATTTTAAAAAGAAACATCAAAAAGGCATATTTTCTTTCAGTGTTTCAAAAACACACTGGAACCTTTCCACGGCACATTTGAGCCACAAAGTGGATGATGTTCAAACATGGACACTTTTCAACCTGTAGCAGAGGAGGCTGACTAAAATTTTACATTTTCCTCCAATTGTGAGCACAGAAAGCTTTTCATTTTGTTCCAAAGGAAATGATCTTACCATAGCTCAACGATATCATCATTGTCTGAACAGCGTGGGCATCCGGTGGCCATTACAGAAGGGCTAAATGCTAAAACCCAAGGGTATAAAAGTTAAAAGCAACTCGGTGGAAATGTCTGTTACAACATTCTTTCTTTGATTTACAAGGATCAGCCTCAGAGAGAGAGAACCCTCAAGCAAAGGAATTACGAAGAATATTGGCACAACATAACGGTAGCACCCCACTTCCCTTCCCCCCACCCCCACTAATAAAAAGGCTTTTCAATAGCCATATGCCTCTGCTTTTCTATATGGACGAGAATTATGCTTGAAAAGATGACTACATACAACTCTTTCATTTCACCAACATTTACACTTTTCTACCAACGTTGGCCAATCAGATCCAAAATTCCTATCTCACTACTCTTATCTGTGCTTTTTCCCTATTATCAGAGTGACATGATTAAGATAGCAATTTTCTTATGTATTAGTCTAGGGTATCAAAACACCTCATTTTGCTTACAAAATAACAGCTCATTCTGTACTTCACGGACTTTAGGGCACCCAGATACCCCTCCACTGAAGCCACATCTATAAACAGCTAATGCACAATGGCAGTTCCTGTCTTTGCTCTTCCCTTGGCTGTGAAAACCTTATTCAGCGTTATTATCTGGAACCTGGCACAGCAGGCTTCGGTCTGAGATGAATGATGAATATAAAGTTGCAGACTCAGGCTGATTCTTAGCAATGAATCAGATTCTGGGAGCTCAAGGGAAAAGTATGATGGCAGCCATATATTACTCGCGAAATAAAACCTCCAGCAGAATCCACTTTCTTGGTGACTTGTGCCACTTGACTGGGCTTTGGCACTTCATAAAGTTGCTCTGGGTCTCAATCGAAACATTCATTCATTCTTCAAATATGTATTCGACTCTACTATATGAAAGACACCGTGCCAGGTGCCAAGGGAGATTAAAAAATAACCTGATTTCACTCCTGGACTTTTTTCTTTCCACAGCCTCCCTTCACAGCAATCACACACAGACAAATGGCACTCTCATTCCCTCACCACCACCACACTTCTGGTAATGGCCACGTTAGGGCCCTCATTTCCTCTTCTTAAGCCCCTGTGCACACTAAGGAAAACACCTATCATTTTTTAATTATTATAAAGCTAATACATTCAGTGGTTTTTATCAAATTCAAATAGTCAAGAAGCGCATAAAATGAAAAAGAAAATTTCCCTCCCAACCATACCACCAATCCCACAGCCCAGAAACAAGCATGTTTCTTGGGACTTCTTCCAGAGGTTTATATTTGCAATCAAGAATTAAGACCTTCTGGGCGGAGGGTACAGCTCAAGTAGTAGAGTACACGCTTAGCATGCATGAGATCCTGGATTCAATCCCCAGTACCTCCACTAAAAGTAAATAAATAAATAAACCTAATTATCTCGCTCCCCAGCCAAAAAAATAAAATTAAGACTTTATTAAAATAAAAACGAGATCTTAGAATAGATCTAATTTAAATCTTGCTTTTTTAAAAAAAAAAGTATATTTTGTGAATTTTTCTTTATCAGTACTTACAGATTTGCCCAATTCCATAATGTGCTCATTCATTAATTTCTTTAACCAGTTCCCTTGAAAGACATTTAGATTCTTTCTAGTGTTATGCTATTATAATGCTGCAATGAGTATCTCTGTATGTTTATCAGCAGACTTTCACAGGTATATTCATAAGCTAAATTCCTAACTGTGGCAGGGCTGAGTCAGAGTATGGACATTTTTAGTTTTGAAAGGTAATGCTATGGCAGACACCAGTGGCTACCTACCCACAGCCACTGCCCCTTTCCCTCTGGCCAGCAAAGCCCAGCTTTGTTCCCTCTCCTCCCAGCGCCCACATGTCTCAGGGAAAGCTGGCCTCTATCTAGCCCCAAGACTGGTCTAAGCAAGCTATGGGGTCCCCATCTCTCCATGCCAGTCACTGGTTGCGAAGTGGGCATCTGACCCAGTTGTGCCAAGGGGGCACTGGAGAAGTTCTACAGGGAGCTTCTAGCAAAGGTTTTCTCTGCTTTCCTCTTTTCCTGCTTCTGGACATCACACATCACTGCATATGAGAATATGATGGTTGAAGCAGCCATGGCCACACTGGGACCATGAGGAGCCAAGCTTGAGGACAAATGTCAAACACTGAGGCTGGCAAAGAGCAAACACATCTAGATCTTCCATTAATTAACCTCTAAACTGCCCTAACTTCGGACTTCTTGTTTACATGAGCTAACAAATATCCTTACTATTTAAATCACTTTTAATTGTTTACTTCCAGGTGAAAAGTCTTCCCATTGCCAAACTGTTCTCCAGAAGAAGCCCACTGGATTCATAACCCCACCCACGGCACATAAGAGTTTGTCTCCTCACAGACTTGACTTCAGGGGGTTTTAGTCCCATCTATTCTCAGTGAGTTTTCTCTTAATAGCCAAAACCTTTTCTTCCTTGGAGAGTCTAGCAGCTCTTTCCCTTCCCAAAAAAGACACATTGAGGGGGAAGATATAGCTCAGGGATAGAGTGCATGCTTAGCATGCACAAGGTCCTAGGTTCAATCCCCAGTACCTCTATTAAAAAACTAATCATAATAAATCAATAAATAAACCTAATTACCCACCCACCCCCAAAAAAAGACATATTGCAAAAAGGTGACACAAAGACTGTTTACCCTTGGCCAATATTTCATTCTGTTTCTTCTGAGGCATCCCTGCACATCAGTGCAAGGTCCATCTGGCTCCTTCAGGAAAGCAGACACTTCCCCACTGGACCAGGATATACTCTAATGCCTTAGAGCCATCATGACTCTGCTGGGCTGCGGCAGTCACCAGGGTGTGGAAGGACAACGCTAGACTGGAAACTGGATGATCTAGTTTGGATTTGCTACTTGTGAGTCAGCTGGCAGAAGTCACCTAGACTATTTCTTCAAAGGTAAAAGCAGGATTCCTGAAACTAAGGCCCAGAATCCTTATAAAGATGGGGGCAGAGTGCACGAAGAGCCTGATGAGAAACCGTAACAGACAATTGGAGGTGGGAGTTAGGCTGATTCCCACAGACCTCTGCCAAGAGGGGGCCATGCAAAGTGTAAGCCAAGCCCCTGACTTCCTTGGATACATTGGCCCTCCCCATTCTCCCTGTCACCCCTGTCAGGTCAGGACTGCTGACCAGAAGGAAACCCGGCCCACCACTTCTGCTACCCCCACAGGTAAGTGCAACTCCCAGGAGCACGGCTGTAGTGAATGAATGTGAACTGACATTGAGCTGAAAGTCCGTGCACGCCAGGCTAACTTATAGTCATTACCAAGGCCTAGGCTGGTACCTAGGCAAAACATGAGACTCTCTCTTTACCCCACTGGCCTAGGTTTAGCAAGCTTTCAAAAGGCTGGTTTAACTCATACTTTTCTCATCCATCTCATTTATTCTCGACCACTATGATGGATTCAATCACTGTTTTTAGCATCCGCTCCCCTATCATGGGGTTATAAATCCCCCTTCTTTGACTTGGCAGTACCTCCCATGAGAATGGCCTGAGTACATTTGCCCACCGCACTGATGTTGGGCTTGGCCATGTGATTTGTGTTGACCAGTGGTTATGGGCCAAAGCCAAACAAGGCTTCATGCATTTCCACCTGCCCTCTTAGGCTACCATGATCTGTCACAAGATGAGCATGCCCTAGGGGGCAGCAAAACTGCTGTCCCTTCAGCCTAGGCCGTAGAATAAGCATACATGGAATAGACCTGGCAGACAGAAGCCTGAAATCTAGCCTGGCCCACCTAAGGCCAGCCTCGGTCCACCAAACCACACCCAACCAACGCCTGTGGTTGTAAGGCACTGAGATCAAGGATTGTTTGTTACACAGCAACATTATGTAGCAAAAACTACTACAACCATCAAAAGACCAAATATAATGGTAAGTCTGCCTGGAGTAGTAGTAGTAGACATGCACTAGTGAAATATTCGTGCTTATTTTAAGGGGGTCTTAATTTATTCATCTTTCACACACACACAGAGCACTCCTACACATGAGGAACCATGCCAAGCCCACAGGAAATGGAGCACAATGAAAAATTACATACAAAAAGTAGTAATTCCTACAGGTATCTTTTGAGTCTAGCAAACCCCCAAGCTTCCTAAATCCTACTGGGGGAGAGCAGTGGGTGTTGACAAAGCTTCTATTCATTTTATTCACTCATTGTCTGGGGTTAAATCACAAAAGGAATGAAATTCAGCATCTGAGCATTTAAGGATCTGATTCTTATACTTATTGATGATGAAATCTACTTCCTTCCACAAATATACTCTTAAAAGACCTCCACATACAGAGCCATGGGAGACTCACATATTTAATAACCTTTGGCATTAAGTCTTTTCAAAGGTCTTTGGGAAATCTAAATAAATTATATCCACTGGTTTGCCCTTCTTACCACATTTATTCTGTCCCTCAGAGAACTTAACAGATTCATCAAGCATGATTACCCCATCTGTATGCCATGTTATTTTAAGGGTTCAGTGACCTCACTCTCTCCCATGGATTGCACAAGCCTGCTGGGTATGGAGGTGAATTAGCTCCAAAAATAAGAAGCATTTTTCGACTCTGACTGGGGATTCACATAAGTGTCAGAATAATAAGCACATACCCATATACACCTCCCCTTGCAGACACTGTTCTAAGTACTTTACACAGGTTAACTCATATAACATATAACCTCGGAGGCAGGATTTGGCCCTGGCAGTCCAGGGCCAGAGTCCAGGCTCACAAGGACCAGGCCCTGCAGCCTCTCTGCAAACCCCAACCCGTACCAGGATCTGGGCTTCCCCATCCTCCTGTCCTGGAGCCCCAGGACAGCAGCACAAAGGGAAGGCCACCCCAGAGCACCCTTGATTTCAGCACACAGCTTTTCCCTGGACACTCCTCTGTGATAAATCCTAGTGTTTCCCACAAAAGAACCTCGTAAGCCCCCAAAGCTGCCAACACCCTGCTTCCTCTTAGCTGGGCCTATTCACCTTTCCAGAATCAGAGCAGAAAGCAGAGCCTCCTCAGCTCTAAGGGCCCATGGCCCTTTCACCCAGGAAAGTGCTGAATCCTGGCTGAAAGCTCAGGCCTCGCCTCAAGGACCCAGAATCTCAGAGCCCTGAGCTGCTCTCCTAACTGCTTTCGTCTCTTCTCACTGAAGCCACCAACCCTGTTACTAGGATCAGAACTGGGGGGCAGGGTGGAGGTGGGGCGGGGGGTGGGGGCGCTTGGCACACCACCTCCATTCAGCCTAGCCTCTCTCCAGGAGCTACTTTTCCATCTCTATAGGGCTTTAGGCTTCTCGGAATCTCCCACCAGTGATGGCTGAGGGGGTGGGAGGAGGATAGAGTTCAGGTTGTCTGGGCCAATGACAAATCCAGCCAGGCCTCCACCTGGAAACCTACTGCAGACGACGTGATTAAAGTCACAGGTTAAGGAGCCCTCACTCCACAGCTCCTCACTCAGAAGCCTGCAGTGGCATTCAATGTAAACACTTCCCAAGACAGCTTTAAAACAGAGGGAGGTTTGTATTAAACGACTTAATTGAGGGCCACTTCTCATGTGGAAAGCTCTTAAACAGAGGAATAAAAGGGCCTGGTGGGTGTTCTTTCCAGAAACTAGTTTTTTTTCAAACCTGCCACGCTGTCCTGGGGAAGTGAACACAACTCTGGGGGCCAGTGTGCTCCCGCCGTTCACTCTTCAGAAATAAAAGACCTACTCCCCAGCAGCACCAAGAACTCGGCATGAGAGCTTCATTCCAATATTCATTTCTAGGGTCACTGGAATCACTGGATAGGGAAAGTAGGAAAACTAAGGCTCGCCAAAAAGCACCCAAACAAACGAAGACTGACATTTTAAAGTCTGAAAACAGGACACGATGTGGGAGAACAGGCCTGATGGCACTGAGGCTTGCATTATTCCACAAAGACACCAGGTAAAAGGTGTGAGGTGCTGGCATTCCCTGCGGTACACAGGTGGGCCTGGGAAATGTGACACTAAGAAGTCAGACCGCAGGGCCGCGTGCTGTATGATCCCATTTACATAGAATGCCCAGAACAGGGGAAGCCACAAACACAGAAAGCAGACTGGCAGTGTAAGGGTCTGGGGGGAGAGGGCAATGTGAAATGCCTGCCTACTGGGTTACAGGATTTCCTTCTGGGGTGATGAAAAAGTCCTGGAATGAGACAGCGGTGATGGTTGTGCAATGCTGGGAATGGACTTCATGCCACTGACCCATCCACCATAAATTGGCTAAAATGGTCAACTTTACATTGTGTGAATTTTACCACAGTAAGATTAAAAATTGATAACAGGAACTCCGGAAAAATCTTTTCTCAGCCCTTAACCTGGGAGGAACCCTTTCCTCACTAGAGTAAGAGAATACCTGCCATAGCCCAGAGTAATAAATATCACTTACTATTAACAACTCATTTACTGAACTAAGCTTCCCATGTGCACTATGCACTTAAAGGTAGGTCACTTCCCCCAACAGCTGTGGGTGCTGTGGGGCAGTGGTGCTATCACTGGCCTCATTCACAGGCAAGGAAACCAAAACACAAGGAGGTCAAGGAGCTTGACCCGGGTCCCCTGGTAAACAGGGGAAAAGCCAAAGGATGAACCCAGAGGGAGGTGACAAGGTCATGCACACCCACACTCATGCCCTCAACCCTGGGCACATAGCCTCCAAACTGTACGCTCCCCTGCAGGCGTGTTTTCTGGGCCTCGTTTACCACTGGGCCCCCAACATGGATATTCTCTGGTTCTTGAGCCCTAATTCATTTTTTTTTTAATTGAAGTATAGTCAGTTACAATGTGTCAATGTCCTAGTCATGCATATACATACATATATTCATTTCCATACTCTTTCATTAAAGGTGATTACAAAATATTGAATATAGTTCCTTGTGCTCCTAATCCATTTTTGGTGGCATTTCCCGAGGGACCACTTATGCATGGAGTTCTCTGACAAACATGTTCAAAAGCACGTCTTAGGAATTAAACTACACCTTCATGTGTGTAGAATTACTTCACTTATACAGAGCTATTCTCATGGGTTCAGATTTATTTTATTTAGTCCTGGGAACAATACGATAAGACAGCAGGGTCATGCGATCACTCGTCCTTCCACAGAGAAAAGCCAGCCTCCCAAGGTCTGGAGCTGACCTCAGGCCACACAGCGGGTCCTGGCTTCTTCTCCAGGACCCCATGCTACAGCCTTCCTGAAGAGCCAGGGATTTTTTTTTAGCATATTAGTTATTTACATGTAAATGTGTATGTATTATTTATATGTAAATAGGAGCACGCAATTACAAATGAAGTTAAAGAGCACTTAATGGAGAGGAAAGCAAGTCTTCCCACATTTCAGGGGCCCCTGTGGAGTGTCCCAGAAGCCCCAGCAAAAGGTTAAATTCCATTCCTTCCACCCCACTTAAGAAAGCAGGGCTGTATGTCACTAGCCAAAAGTTTCCTTTGATAAGAGATGTTAAAAACCACCACCGCTGTTAAAGGTGCCACCTGGCCAGGTTCTCAGCCTCCAACTGCTCACTTTGGGAGCTGCAAGATTTTTTGTTGTGGGGACTGTCCTGTGCATTGTAGCATGCTCAGCATCTTCTCTGCCCTCTACCCACCGACATGCCAGTAGCCACCACTAACAACCAAGCCGTCTCCAGATACTGCCAAATGTCTCCCAGTGGGTTTCAGGGCTACTGTACTTTGTCACAGAGATGCTGCCCTAACAACTCTATGAGCTAAGGGCTACATGCCCATTTTCCTAAAGTGGATGAGGAAGCTACCCAGACCACCACACTCCTTGTGATGGGCAAACATGGCTTCCAGTTCAAGCAGGTGAGACCCCAATGCTCTCAACCCACCGAGTGAAGACGGAAGGAGGAGACAACAGATAGACAGACCTTCCACCAGCTTACATGTTTGAATGTTATATTGAGCCCTGCCCTGGGAACATGGACGGTGGACTTGAATCCTCCAGGGATTTGATCCTCAACTCCAAACACACAGCCTGCTGGCTTGGTGGGCAAGAACAGTCCCAACAACGCCTGGAAGTCTGAAGGACTTCCTTGACTCACAAAATCATCTGCAAGCCGGGGGTAGGCATGCCCTTCGAATAATAAATGTTTAAGCACAAAGACAAACAACACACATCACTGGCCACAAAAGCTTGCAATAAATACATTATCAAAACACGCTTTCATCAAGAATCCCCCCTGATTATTTCGGTGAAACATTCCCCCCAAACTCTTCACCTTTCCCAGCCCTCGTCTGTTTTTCTGTTTAGAAATCATCATGACTCCTAGCAGGCAGACAGGTGAAGCACAGGATGTCACGTTTCAAAGGGCTGACTGATGTCCATCCTTCCTCCCAAAGAACCTCACTGAGCAGCTATTTTCTGCTAGGCACAGGGATGTGAGGTTAGTGGCGACATCCCTCCTCTTCTCAGGTTTGTTTACAGGTTTGGGGGGCCAGACATGTAAGCAAAGGGCGCAGGTGGTGTTCTAACTGCTGAGATAAAGCCATGTCCAAGCAGCCAACAACCTGTGAAGAAATGAACGAGTTGGGGTATTGAGTGGATGAATGAGGAGCCTGAGCAGCAACCAGGCTCCGGGTCCAAAGAGGCACAGCTCAGGGCCAGACGAGTGTGAAGCCTGGATCCGACGGACCACTTGGTAGCTACACAGCTCTGACAAGTGGCCCAATTTCTCATGGCCTTCTTTCCCCAACCTGAAGCTGGGTTTGTGATAGTACCTAACTCACAGAGCTGCTCGGTTTAACACTGTCAGGGCTAGAGGCCAGTGCTCTAGAGGCATTTGCTATTATTATGAGAATGACTGATTTGGGCAGGCCTCCTGAGAAGTCTGGTGATCCTCTGTCTCTTCTGTACCCCACCCACCCAGCTGCCTCACACCCAGGAAGCTGGACTCACTGCAGGTACCCTACCTGGAGTGAGAGGTGGTCATGCCCTGAGCAGACCAGACCCAAAGAACCAGGTAACTAGCGGCTCTAATCCTCCCCACCCCCCAAGCCCCTCAACCCCCATCCTCTGCCGGGCTTCCCTACTTCCTCTCTCCAACCCTACACCCTACCCCCCAAAAAGCTTACAGGTGGCTCAAGGCAGCACAGTTAGGGCTGAGCTGGTCTGACTGCATGTGTAACAAAGGTGCTTGAGCCCCAAACCTGTAACTCACAAGTTAGAAAAAGTCTGAAATTTGGTAAACTCCACCCAGCAGTCCCTTTGCAAACCTCTCTCTTATCTCTCCCTTCATTCTTTATCAGTTCCTCTCCAACTCTTAAAGCTTTCACAAGGCAATCACCACTCTCAGTAAACTTTCCAGGTTTTGATATTTGATTAGGGCAATGAGAGAGGCTAATTAACTTTTTAGCTGCTGCAGTATAACTCTGAGTAAGTCACTGTTTTTAATAATTTCATGGGAAAAAATGGTGGAGAATCAAAATTTTTTTTAAAGCTATAATACCGCTACAGCAAAGCTCAAGGAAATGGATTAGTTCAGAGGATGTACAAGAACCTCTGCACAACTTCGAAAACTCGGCAGTTTCTTTTTCCTTTGTAATCAAATCAAAAGAGGACAGCTGTTACAGTATCTCAAACTCGAAGCTGGAATCCCCAAACTCCCGCTTAGTACCAACTCTGGACCTCTCTAGGTTCCTCAGCTGGAAAATGGGACTAACAACACTGATCCCTGGTCACAGGATCCCTGATTATGGTCACAGGGGTCCTCGTCCCTAAACAGACTCCAATTTGCAAAGGGAAAACAGAGTGCCTGTCTCAAATGCAGTAAAATACAGGGTAGAAAGCCAGGGGAAGTCAGAGGTAAAACCCAAGAGAATTACTGAAGCCAAAAGTAGAAAATCTTGGTTATCTTGCCTCAATTCTCTAGCAAAGAGGGAAGCAACAGTGAAAGATTATTAATAATAAAAGGTTTTTACAGACTTAAGAAACCTACAAAGTAACAGCCTGAGACATTATGTACCCTACCTGAGGCAAGTCGAAAGCCCTGTGATTGGGCAGCGGGGAATAAACCCCGCCCTATAAGACAAGGGGCTGCCAGCCAGGTCGGCTGAAATATTTCAGGTTCACCCTGTGCGCTAATCCCAAACACTAAGTCTGTGACGACCCTCCACTGAGTCCCCTGCAAGTCTTCCCCGGAGCTGATCCTTCTTAGGACGAAACACAGAGCCAGAGCCCATTATAGTAATGGACACACACACAGTAACCCTGTTTTCAACTCACCTTTGCTAATTACAGCTTTGCGCAGCCTCTGAACCCTTCTCACCTATAATTTTAAGAGCTTGAGGTAATTACAACGCAGCCAAGTTTTGTTTATGTTTATGTACCACAAATGGGAATTGAACGTGCCCAGCTTCGTGTTGCTCCAGAATGTTCAACACTGAATTTTGTTTTTTAATCTCTTATCCAACAATCATCTACAGAAATTCAGAGGTTCACAAATCTTGAAGAAATGTGAAGATAATGTCTCTCTAACCTATGATCTGGGATCCATGCAGCGCCTTTCTAAACAGCCTCATCTACCCTCTCCATGAAAAAAGCCAGAAAAATAAGATTTCATACGATTTCCCCAGAGAGAACAAGCCTGCAGTACTCTTAAGTCTAAGATTACACATCGTCCAGTAGAGGGAAACAGCAAATCAATCCAGACTGAAGGAGACTATGATGTTAGAAAAACAAGGCACGGAAAACACAATTTCTCAATCAGCTCTTAAGAGGCACAGGGAGCGGTGGAAAGTCCTTAGCTTTGAATTCAGGCTGACCCGAGCACTTGAACCTCAGCTCTACCACTGCTTGCAAGCACCCAAGCTGCCCAGGGTCCAGCACCTCTGAGGCCTCAGTTTCTGCATCTGTAAAGTGAGGCCATTGCCTCCTACCTCTGAAACGGAGGGGTTTCAGAGCAACAGAGACAAGCGCCAAGCCCACTGCTAACTACTCTTTACACCCTAGGGCTATTAGTCACATGGGTCAGCTGTTTGGAAACCACCTTCCCAAGGGAAAAGCAGGGTGCTGTCCAAGGAACACCTGTCTGTTCAAGGAAACCTGAGCTAAAGTGAAAGAGTATGATAAAGAATGAAAGTCCACACACTGGCTGGAGTCACAGACAAGAACCAAACCACATGCATGTCCAGTACAACAGCTGCTGGCCTCTCCTCCCGGCCGTGCTGCACAGGAGAGGCAGCCACTGCTCACATGTGTATGCTTCAGTTACCAGCATGCCAGAGATGGAGCCAGCCACATCCTCCACCAGCTTCCCAACCCCAGGTAACATCCCTGAACCGTGTGGTTAAGTACTCCTTAAGCCAATCACATCTGCCAGAATGTGGCCTCCTCTTTCCTCACTCCCCACATCCCCTCTGCACCTGTGTTTGAATGCTTCCCTCTCCTCCATCAGAAAGTATCTGAAATAGGTTATTTAAAACTTAATGTAGAGACTTAATAAAATAATTTAAGCCTAAGTAGAGCTTTTCTTGTGCCCGCTGTGCCCATGAAATGAGGAGGCACTACTATCCAGGTGGGACAAGCCAGGTGGCACACGGCTCCCCTCACAGCTCTTTATGCTCATCGTGGGTCTAAGCGCTCCCGACTTACCGTGACCCCCGATTTACATCACCAGTCTTCAAGCTCCCTAAGTCGGGGGCTGTACCCTGTTTACCAAAAACTCAGTGAACAATACAGAGCTTTGCCAGGGCTTTGTAAGAATTGAACTTGTTAAAGTGATTAAAGAAATGAAACAACAAAAACAAAAATTTGGTGTGCATTTCAGATGAAGCACTCTCTCCCAGGGATACTGGTTTGGGGGATGGGGAACAGTGAAGACGAAAGGGAAGGGGGCAGGCGGCTGGAACTGGGGCGTTTGACTGGAAACTCCAACATACTTCCCCTGCGTGAAAGCCAGTCAACACCCTGGTGCTATTTCCATCAAGTCCCCTTTTTTTCTTACTTTTCCATCTTCAGGGGTTTCATGGCATAACTTGTTTCTTGATAATAGCCATGTCACATGACAGAATCAAGCACTTGGTCATTCAGGGAAAGTTACCCAATTTTCAATTCCCCTTGAACTTTGTTTTCCTCCTCTGATGCCAACCTCTCAGCCATTTCAGTGCCCTTTAGTGCCAGGCTCAGTTCAGAGGAGGGAAGGAAAGGAAGAGCACAAAATCGGTGGTGTTTTTTAAAAGGGTCAATGGCATCTCTTAGATAAAAGGGTTGCAGGGAGAAAGGGAGTTAAGGAGGCCATTAAAGTTCTTTAACCACCCCCCAACCCATCAGCACAAGCAAATTAACTGTCCCTACTTAAAGGGGGGAAAAAAAAAAGGGAAACCAATAGGGCAGTCTATTTTTAACACAAATCCAAGATCCCTCTCTGAATGCTGTTAACCCTTTCTCTAAATGAAGCCCCTCACTCTTCCTTCACTTACTTTCTTCTAAATCACTTTAGAATATTAAGAGCTGCTACTCCAAAGGAAGAAATGTTTAAATAAATCTGTTTAGGTCCATATTTACATACACTTTTTTTTTTCCAGAACGTACCATTATAGTCACAGTTTAACTGTTGCTGTTCAGGTGTAACTCATCAGTCACTAAGAGGTCAACAGCATTCTCAAATAAACATCTTCCCCACCAATGGAGACAAGATTAGGAAGTCAACACTCCAGTCAATAACTGACTTCATTTTGTTAGCCTGGTCCAAAAAACCTCAACAGTAGGAAAAACACTTTCCATATGGTCTTTTCCCCCAAAGGTTGAGGATTCGGGTCAGGGGCCACCCTGTGAGAGCATGCACTCCACATAACCTCCATTCTCCAGCCAAGACAATTAAGACGGCTGCCACAGCGGACTCCACTTCCAGCAATTGAACACAATGATAAGAGCAGGGCATGGTAGTGGAAGATGGGAAAAAGAGAAAAACCAACTGGGGCAAAACTTAAAATTTTGTATTTTTCAAAAATCAACGTTATTTGACTCAGGTTAGGAGGTAAAAATGAACACAAATGCTCCTCCACCTCTGGAAGGCATTCTCTTATAAGTATGTCACTCCACTACTAATAAAAATGCAATATAGTGGGCCAGCACCTAAGAAAAAAAATAAAATCCACTGTGGCCAGGTAGCAACATATAAGTGGGAATCTAATAGCAACATCATACTTCGGTACCACAGTATTAACCAAGATCCCAAGAGACCGTCAATAACAAGGACACTGAAAACACACTTTAAGAAAACATATGATCAAATCCACTCAATGTATACACATGTTCAGGTTTTCCTTAGTAGTATTTCCCTATCATTTTTAAGATCATTTGACAAGTGGCCAAGGTCTCACCTCAGATGTGTCATGTTACTGTAAAGGCAGCAATTCCCTGACTCAGGGACTTTTCTATCAACAAGAAATGTACACTGTTACATCTGCTGGGCTTAATCACACATCAAGAATAAGCCCAAACTACTCAATAAAGCTTAACACACATAGTAACACCATAGCTATCACAAAACCTTAAAGATCTTGTCAGCTTGCGTTCTTAAATAAAAAATTCCCCATATTTATGCAAAATCATTATCTGTGCCACAGGGTCTGCCAAAGCTGACAGACTCCTAAACTATTTTTCCTCCTTTTAATCTGAAATCCTTTCCAAACAGGACAAGTCAAACTATCACTTAGTTCTTCCTAAAGAGGACGACCCTGTATTATAACCTTGACCCTTGCAAGGACTTCATGACTTTAATTCCTTCACTCCCACCTCCTTGACAGAAAGTGCACTAGCAGTATTTTCTGTAAACAGAGAAAGAAGCAAAAGGAACTTCAGAAAAAGGCACCATGTGCAGTTTAAAGTTGGAAAGCACCAAACGACAGGCTCTTCAGGTGAAGAGGTGGTTACAGAAGGTAGAGTCAAGAGTACCTGAGATCACCTCTAGTAGTTCAGAAAGCGGCCATGGGAAGCAAAAAGCACGTCCCAGAGCACATTAGAATCACCTGGCTTTTTAAATTCCACGGTCCCGGTTGCACCCTACACCAGCTGAATCAGATCTCTAGAGGTGGAACCTAGGCATCAGTATTTTTTTTAAACTTTCTAGATGAGCAGCCAAGTTTGAGAACCAATACCCAAAAGAATTCCCATCCTGTTTTGAACAGCGTGTTGTGAGCAGCGTTGGAAAGGCACTGCTGCCTTGAGGTGAAGGGGTACAGATACTCAGTCAATATACAAAGTTTTCTAAAATCCTATGTAACTAACTCCAGCATGACAGCCAAGCACCTATGTAGAGGCCAAACAGTGATGCAACTTGGAAAAGTCCCTTGGAAAGCTTGGATATGTGCTTTACGTGGGGCGGGGGCTTTCAGGGACGACCTGTCTGGACCTGGAAAGCAAGGGAGGAGTGGCCACCAGCCCTTTCTTTTCCAGGGATGGTCGGGACCAGCACGTCCAGCAATTCAGTAAAGCAGGGTCGGACCGGGTCTGAGGCGCTCTTTTGGGTCCCGGAGGAACCCTGGCTCACTCCCAGTTGTCATTCGCGCCCGAGGGTCGCGGCAGGGCTGCCAGTCCCTCTTCACTATAGTCTTCCCGGAGCCCCTCCCTCGTCCCGGCCGCGACGCGGGCCCCCGGGAACTCGCACCATCTGTTCCGCACGTCCTCCCGGCAGGGCGCGCGGGCGGGAGCCAGGAGCGCACCTTCCAACCCCAAGACTCGCGCGCCTGGAGGCCGGCGCTGCGCCGCGCGGGGCTGGGAGGGCGGACACGCGGGCTGAGCTCCGGACACCTGGTGGAGCCCGAGCCCCTCCGGGTCCCGCAGTATAGCCGGCCCGCGCCCGCTCCCGGCTCACTTACCGTCGCCGCCGCCTCCCGGGTCCCGCTCCCGCCGCAGTCAGCAGTGCCCGGCCCGAGTGCAGGGGCCGAGGCGCCGCCAGGAGGCCGGACAAGCCTGAGCCCCGCCCCGCCCGCCGCCCGCCCTCGGGGGGGAGGGGCCGGGGCCGTCCGAGCCGCCCCCCGGGGCCCGGGATCCCCGCGCCCCCACGCCCCCTCCCGGGCCGGCCCGCCCCGCCCGCTCCAGACGCCCGGCGAGCCCTCCCTGCACTCCCGCGTTGCCTCCCGCCGCCCCGGCCCTCAGGACTCGTCTCCCCGCACCCCGACACCGCCCCTCCGCGGCCCGGCCGGCACGCGCCCTCGCCACACCGGCACCTCTTTTCCACCCCATCTCACCTCGGGCTTCACACCCCTCTCCAGCGACGCTTTGTCCTTACCCTTCCCCAGAGCGGAATGTCCTGCCACCTCCCTTGTTATCCCCGATACTTTTCACCTCCGGGCCTCAGCTGCTTCCAATTCCCCCGCTCCTGGAAGCCTTGCCCGTTTCACACCCCCAACCCACAGCCCCTGAGCCTAGTTTTCTCCCTACCCTTCCAGGCAGCCTTTTTCTCCCCACCTGGCCAAACTTAAAGGTGTAACTTTTCTCCTACCACAATCAAATCTACAAATATTTATTGAGCACTCTCTATGTCTAGAAACACTGCTGAAGAGGTACAAGATTAAGGTTGCCACTTACAATCTAACAGTAATGAATGTCCGTTCCTGTTAAAGAGGCAGAGAAGTGAGATGCCCAAGGTCACACAGCTGATGGTAGCAGGACTGGGATTAGAAATCAGATTTCTGGTATCTAGTTTGGGCGCATTCCAGGGGAGACTGCAGAATGCTGCTGACCAACTGTGGGAGTTTGAGCAACAATGTTTCCTATCTGTGAAATGAGGAGGAGGAGGCCCACCTCACCAGGTTGTGAAGATTGCCTACGAAAGATATGGAAATGTCACACAACCTGTACTTAATAAGTAAATATCTGCTGACATATGGAATGAAATAGACTCTTGAAAATTCAATAGTTTTAAATAATAATATAAAAACGTAAAAAGTGATAGTGAATGCAAGAAAATATTTGCAAATCATATATCTGATAAGGGATTAATTTCCAAAATACATAAAGAACTCATATAACTCAACAGCAAAAAAACAATCTGATTTAGAAATGGGCAAATCTGACTAGACATTTTCCCAAAGAAGACATACAGATGGCCAACAGGGCACATGAAAAGGTGCTCATCATCACCAATCATCAGGGAAATGCAAATCAAAACCACAATGAGTTATCACCTCACCCCTGTCAGAATGGCTATCATCAAAAAGGCAAGAGGTAATGAGTGTTGCTGAGGATGTGGGAATGTAAATTGGTGCAGCCACTATGGAAAACATTATGGAGGTTCCCGACAAAATTAAAAATAGAACTACCATAGGATCCAGCAACTCTGCTTCTGGGTGTTTATCCAAAGGAAATGAAAACACTAACTTGAAAAGATATATGCACTCCACCCCTCAATGTCATTGCAGCATTATTTACAATAGCCAAGTTATGGAAGCAACCTAAGTGTGCCTCAATGAATAAATGAGTAATGAAGAGGTGGTAATATACATAGAATGGAATATTATTCAGCCATCCTGACATTTGCAGGCAATCCTTACATTTGCAAAAACATGGATGGACTTTGAGAGCATTATGCTAAGTGAAACAAATCAGAGAAAGACAGACACCATATGATCTCATTTCTTTGTGGGAATCTACAAAAACAAAAAAACAAAAAAACAAGCTCATAGATAAAGATAACAGATTGGTGGTTACCTGGGGGGGGGGGGGTACAAAGGTACAAACTTCCAGCTACAAAATAAATAAGTCATGAGGATGTAATGTACAGCATGGCACGTATAGTTAATAATACTGAATTACGTATTTTTGAAAGCCACTAAGAGAGTAGATATTGAAAATTCTCATCAGAAGGAAAAAAGTCTTTTAACTGGATGCTAACGAGACTTATTGTGATCATTTTGCAACATATACAAATATCAAATCATGTTGTACACCAGAAACAAATGCCATGTCAATTGTACTCTAATTAATTAATTAACTAATGTGTAAAGTACTGGTGATGGGCGTGGTATGGAGATTTGGATTCTACTTAACAATCAAGGGAGGCAGCAATAGTCAAAGGAGTCTTTCTCTCTTTAAATTTTTTTAACTTTATGTATTTATTTTATAATATTGTATTTTTTTAATTGAAGTATAGTTGATATACAATATTGTTACAGGTATATAATATAGTGATTCACAACTTTTAAAGGTTATACTCCACTTATAGTGATTATAAAATATTGGCTATATTCCCCATGCTGTACAGTACTTCCTTGTAGCTTATTTTATACCTGACAGTTTGTACCTCTTAATCCTCCACCTCCATCTTGCCCCTCCCTCTTCCCTCTCCCCACTGGTAACCACTAGTTCCTTCTCTACATTTGTGAGTCTGTTTCTTTTCTGTTACATTCACTAGTTCATTGTATTTTTTTAGATTCCACATGTAGGTGATATCTTACAGTATTTGTCTTTCTCTGTCTGACTTACTTCACTTAGCATAAGGCCCTCCAGGCTGTATACCACAAACTAATGCAACATTTAAAATCAACTATACTTCAGTTAAAAAGCAAGCAAACCAACCATTTAAAATATGGGCAGAAGAACTGAACAGACATTTTTCCAAAAGAGGAAGTGCAGATGGCCAACAGGAGTATGAAAAGCTGCTCAACATCACCAGTATCAGGGAAGCACAAAATCAAAATCACAATGAGACACCATCTCACACCTGTCAGAATGGCCATCATCAAAAAGAAGACAAATAAATGTTGGCAGGGATGTGGAGGAAAAAAGGAGTCTTTTTGGAGGAAGTGGGGTTGAGCTATTCTAGAAATCATGGATCCAGGTGGGGGTGAGTCCAGGAGGACACTCAAGGTGGACAGGGTGTGTGAACAGTGTTCAGAAGGTGATCCAGCTTTCCTGAACAGAGGCTGCCTGTAAGGGGTCATGGGATGCATACTAGAAAGGGGGATGGGGCCACATGGCAGAAAAAGCATACGATACCTAAGTGAGGGGGCTCAAGTTAACCAGACAGTACTTGGCCACCTCAAAATGGTTGTAGTGGAACGTGCATCCTATAGAGGACACTTAAATGGCCCTGGAGACTTGGGATGGCAGAAACTTGCAGCCCAGGAACCAGCAAAGTGATGGGGGGCGGGGTGCAGCAGGGAGGGACAGGGAAGAAAAATATTTCCAAAGAACACCCCTAGGACTTGGGAGGGGAGCAGATGCGTGCACTCAGGGAGTGGAAAGGGCAAAGACACAGCTGAGACAGAGCTGAGATTTCAAGGCTGGTGGCTTGGAGCATCTTAAATAGGGAGCTTCTGAGGAGGGTAAGGTACTGGTGGCACTTTTTGGTGGAAATGCCCTGCAGGCAGCAGGGAGTGGGGATGGGCAGTAGAGGGCAAAGGACACTGGGGGCCACACCAGGTGCCAGAAGAAGAGAGTGAAGTGCCCTCACTTAGGGCTGAGGAAGCAAAGGCCACTGGCCAAAGGAGAAGGAGAAAGGTCCCTGAGAGTTGTGAGGAAGAACCAGGGAAGTCTCGAATGGAAGCCAAAGGATGAGCAGTTCACGAAGGAGAGGGTGGTGCCGAACATCACTAGTCTGCTTCCCCTATAGACCCTCACACAAGGAGCTGTACAAAGTATGCACTCGGTACACATTTGCTCATTGTCTAAAAAGAATTTAATCAGCCATTGGCCCCCACTTCCCGGCAGATATTTTGCTGATAACAAAAACCAGGGGAGCCACTGGGGGCAAGGAGAAAAGCACAGTGGAGACCAGTTTATTGGAGAAATTGCTTTTGAAGCTGCTGCTGTCAAGATTGCAGCTCAAGCTCCTTCAACCTCAGCTGAAAACAAATCTTTCCTTCCTGGGCTGAGTTTCTGAAATACTGAAGTGCATCCTTCCTTTATTTTTATTGCTCCTTTGAATGTTGTTATTAAGCTGTAGAATGAGGTTTTGGGGGGTTTGTTTGTCTGTTTTGTCAACTGCACAAACTGGCCAGAAGAGAACTATTCAGGAAGAAGAGTAGAGGAAAATCACCTCTCTTCTCCACCAAATTTTGTGTACATGGGAAACATGATGCAGAAATATTCAGAGAAATGCTGTGGTGTACATGACACACAAGTGGGGAAGCAGAACACAGGAAGGGCTGTAGCAGGGAAGCTGCACCACAGAGCACTTCCTTTGGGTTGCATTGTGAGGATGTAGTGAATGCGGGTAAAAGAGAGAAAGGGCACTCATGGAAAATCTGATCAAACACACAGGATGGGAAGTGGGAGGAAGTGAACAAAGCAGGAAATAGTAAAGCAGTTTGTTTGGCTGAAGTGGAGCAGGTCTGCTGGGAAGATAGATGGGGTTGGGGAGGGCACCTGGAAAGAGGTCTTTTGGTTGGTGCCTTTGAAAGCAGCTGCCTTGGTTTGGGTTGGCCTGAAACTAGAAGCTGAGACAGGACTTGGGGCAGGTGGTGTGTTTAGGAGGGGATCCCCGGAAGCAGGACTGAGGGTGTCGGAAGAATGAAAGAGGAGGAAGCCACGGTTGAGGTGTGTTGATGAGACTGCGGCTGCGTGCAGGGGACCCTTTGAGAAGCATCCTGAATGCCCCCAGAATTGACAACCTGAAGGTCGGTGGTGGGGGGTTGGGGGAGTGGAGTTGTTTTTCCAAGTCTCCAGCCAGGGCTGCCCCTGGGGGCTACACTCACCACCCCAGCTCCTATCCTGAGAGGGCCTCCTGGGCAAAAGTGCGCAGCTGAAGTGGGAAGTTGTCAGCACAAAGTGACACTGAGCTTGCAAACTGTCCCCTCGGCTACAGCTTGTCCACCATCTGGCCCTCACTCACAGTGCTCCTCCAGCACCTGCCTCCACAGCCCGGGACAGCCAGCAACTTCTCTGCCACCCACTGAGACCCAGAGGACTCTCCCCAACAAGATCTGGCCCTGAGCCTGGGTAGAGTGAAGGCTGATCCTTGGGTGCCAATCTCATTTTTGGACCATTCACACTTTCCACATAAAATTAAGAATCTCTGTCTTCAACTCTTCATCTTCAAAGTGTTCACTCATACAGGTGTCAGGGGAAGAGACTTAATACACCAAACAATTACATTAAACTTCTGTTTGATGTTCTTGAATTCTTTAAGCAGGCAAGCTTGCTAGGTCTTTGTTCTGTTACAGAAAAAAAGCTAACCCTCTGGGCAAATGTGAAAAGCCCTGCATGCTCTCACACAGACTGCCAGAAAACTCAACTTGGGGGCCACACGGGCCCACCCAACCCCTACACTCTGGACCTGCTCTCCAGGCTCCTTCATCTAGAATATCCTTCCCTCTTGCTCTAATCCTTAAATTGCTTAGCTCAAGTCCTTTCTCCTCTGCCTTCTCCTTTTGCTTTGCAGACTGTTTTATCACAGTGCTATTGATTTGTAACTCAGCCCCAATCCCTTCCAGGAAATTCAAGAGCACGGAGATGGATGTCCATAGGCCTTTTCCTTGCCTGAGAATTCAAGAATTGGTGCCAACATGATGAAGATGACTTTTCAAATATGGGTATGAGTTTGGAAAGAGGCTAAGGGGCGGCAAGGTGTGTGTCACTCAGCCTTAGGAAGCTGCCCGCAGGAGGGGCCACGCGAGAGCTGAGCTGGGCCACGAGGGCCCACAGCCCAGGCAGAGAGCCCCACATTGGTGGGTGCCAGAGTCTCCCCAGGCCCCCGGCTCAGAGTCAATGCTTTTTTCTTTCTCTGAGGCCTTCAATCTGCTCTGTCCCTGAAACCCCAGGGATCTGATCAACGGCTCTCAATCAAATATCATCAGAAGGGCCCTGGATGTTTGGATGGAAGATAAGACATTCAAGAATGCCTTTTAGGCTGTCACTGGCAACAAAGGAAAATTTACAGGTAGCTGGTTGAAACAGGATAGAGACCCCCGAACCATCTGTAGGGGACAGGGCATGATAAAGGGAACTTCAGGCCTTGTCATTACCAATACCAAGTACAGATGTCACTGACGTACTTTAATGTGCTATCTTAATGCAAATAGAAGTTATATTTTAGGGATATTCAAAGATACATATAAAAAATGTATTTTATGAAGGCATTGGTGTCAGGAAAATGTGTTGGTATTATACAGTAACACATTTTCTTCTACCTTAAAGTTCACCTCTCCTTCTTATTTTAAAAGAAATTAAACATTTCTGGGGGGCCCTGAAAGTACCATGTCACTGTGTCAGCCCTGCTTACATCCCAAGGGTTTCTGCCCTACATGGAATACCTGCGGGACTTGTGAAAAAAGGAACTTTGCATGGAACTCTACCTCAGAGCCAATTAAACTGAAGTCTCCAGGGATGGGTCGAGGCACCCTATTTTTGGCATTTAAAAAAATTCTCCCAGGTGATCCTAAGGTGCAGACAGAATTGTGATCCCAGCTCTAATAATACTTTCCTCATAGGACCTTAAGTTTCTCTGTAGCAAATTCTTCATTGCTTTTTTTTTTTTTTTAAGAGACTATCCTTTGAGTATGGAAATGGACCACTGTTTTACAGATCAATTTTCCAAGCACAGAACCTACTGCATTTTATTTCTCTCAGTGAAAATCTACTTTCCATCACAGTAGGACAATGTTTTTTAAGTATTAACCAACCCTCCCCTCACCACCTTCCTGCTCTTTGCAGCTCCACCTCTCCTTTCCAAGCCCCTGTTTGCTCGCTGCCTTCAGGGTGAGAAGTGACAGGATGCAAGGTAGAAAAGAAAGGAATCTCAGAGTGGTAGTTTTCACAGGCCTTTGGACTGGGAAGTCTCTGAGCCTAGACCAAAAATTGGGGAAATGTAGGGCTTCTAAATGAGATTTGCTTTGGAAAACTAGAAAATATTATTCTAGACTAGGGGGAGAGGTGACTAAAAGGTGGGGAGGGTGAAGAAACATTCAAACAGAAATAAGAAAAAAAAATGGATGCAAGGGCCACCTCAAGGGACTCCACGCCGGCCTCACCCAGACTTGCCAGCTGTCCCTCCAGGTGAGGGTGAGGCTCCCCTTCCTATGCAGTCAGCCCTTTGCCTGGGGACCACCAATTCATGCTGGAGATTTGGCACACTTCCCTTCTCCTGATCCTGGGCACTCCATTCCCACTTTATAATAGTCTAGAACAGTTAGAGATTTGCAGATACTAATGATAATATATAGAATAGATAAACAACAGGTTTCTACTGTATAACAGAGGGAACTATATTCGATATCTTGTAACTTGTGAAAAAGAATATGAAAATGAATATATGTATGTTAATGTATGACTGATGTATTGTGCTGTACACTAGAAATTGACACACTGTAAACTGACTATACTTCAATAAAAAATATACATATATATATATATACACACACATATACATACAAGAAAAAAATTGTCTAGAACATTCTTAAGCCCCACCGAAGATGGAGCACTGGACACCACACACACGAATAATATGGCCTGGATATCTTCATAGGATTACAAAATTCTTAGAAAATACAGAAGTGAAAGATGACTCTCACAAGCACACTTCGGTTTATGTTTCATTGCCTTAATACTCACGCTTCATACCAGAAAAAGATCTATCCAGTCAGTACTAAAATTCAGACATCTCAGAATTATAACTTCCTTAATGGATATAACAAAAGTTGAAAACATTTTAGGAAGGAAAGTGACCTACATTTGATATTATGTAGACGGCTAGGAAGTACGACACTAAGGGACACATGAAAGAACAGTATAATGTAACAAGCTGAATTTGGCCAGAACATTCTTCAGTAAGGGAGCTCTGAGGGTCACACACCATCTATCTTAATTACAAACCTGTCCAAGAGACAGAACACAGCAGGAAGGATGTAGTTTTAACTAGCTTGGAGGCCTATAAAATAGCTACCTTGTTATAAACTTCAGCTGTTATATACAGCAGGGGACAAAGTATTTGTTTTCTGCTTTAAATTTTGTTTTCATAAAGCAACGTTACTATGGATTTGCAAGGAATGATAAAATGGGAAGAGAGCTTTCAAAAAAGGATACTTTATTGCTTCTGAAATATAGCAGAGTGATGATGTTGCTGCCGAGTCTACATTTCTTTCTTCAGCTGTTACTTTTTAAAGGAGAGACTTAATAAAATTGATAGTTTTCAAAACATTGTATTTTGGTGAAATTTTTCTGGAGATGGATGGTGGTGATGGTTGTACCACCATGTGAATGAACTTAATGCCACTGAACTGTACACTTAAAAATAGTGTACATGGTAAATTTTATGTTTTCTAGGCTTTACCACAATTAAAAATAAATAAATAAATAAAGAGCCCCTGGGTCCAGACTGCTGGGAAAAAAACACACAGAAACGTAGTGTTTCTGGTTTTGATTGTGTGTGTGTGTGTGTTTCTGTGTACACATGTATTAAAAAAAAAAAGGAAGAGAGATTATATTTACTATAAAGGAGTTTTCTGGTTATTTGTGTCTGGCTGATGGAAATGTAAAATAAAAGCATCGGTGCATGTCTAAGACTTTGTGAGCTAGTAAAGGTAGCTGGGAAACGGAGGAAGTCTGGGTCTGCGTCTTACTTTATAAAATATTACAAGCCAATTAGTTTATGATAAGAAAAGGAATTCACTGAGTCATTCATAACATTTAGCATCTTGTTCAAGGCTACCCAGCCACACTTTACTCCAGTCTTATACCTTGTCCCTGCCATTCAAAGCACCTACAGCCAAGAAGAAAAAAAAAAATCCAGACAAAATAAACAACAGGCTCATCTTATGAAATCTCCAAAAGTTACCAACATATTTTGAAAACTTTTGCTATTCAATAGAACTCCTGGAGGGGCATCAATCAGCAGTATTAAGATATATAATAAACTCTGTACATAGACCTGGATATTATAACCCAAGTTTTTGAAAATGGGATTAATGCTGGCACGAGGCATCGTTTTTGGGAAAGATATCCATTACCTAGTATTTCCGTTGTTCTCCAGCAACTCAGTGATTAAAATGCCAGTGTGATCTCCTCTGCCCAATTCTGATATCTGTTTCAATAGGTGAAGACCCAGGAAGTGGAGGGGGAGGAGCTACTACGTGCCAGACACTGTCCTGGGGCTTCATGCACATTATTTCATTTAGGTCTGACAATAACTCCGACAATACTGTTGCAACCATTGTGCAAGGAGGAAAGTGGAATATACAGATTATGTAATTGGTTCAAGATTGCACAGCACATGGCAGGGCTGGGATTCCAAACCAGGAATGACTGAGTCCAGGGCCGGTATGCTTAATCACTGTGATACACCACATGTCTATAGGGCCAGTCCTTTTATACATAACGTTTATTTTAGAATGCACCCTCTCTTCCACTATAAAAGTAACTGAGACCTTCCAGGTCAAGATGGTTGAGTGTGCACAGACTGAAACACTCCCTTCTAGTACAAACATGGAAATAAATGAAAGATAAAGCCCTCAAATGGAATGGAAACCTGTAGCTGTAGGGGCTGCCACTGGGAACCCATGAAGAGCTAAGGTTAGATTCAGCTAGGGGCCAAGGTTTCAGTGGCTGCTTGACAACCAGGGCCACATTCACCTTACTCAAGGTGGTGGCAGACTCAACTGAGAGCTCTGGGTGTGAAGCCAGGGCTGGACACCACACTCTCTGCTTAAGAATGCAGACTAACATTGCCTGCTTAGATTTATAACCAGAAACAGACCCCTTGCCCACAGCAGAACAAGGATATAGATGCACTTGCTTGACTGGAAACTAACTCACACCCAGTATCCAGCATTTAGTCTCTGCCCAGAGCAGGAACAGTAAACCACTAAACTAAGATCAAATTTAAAGTCAGAATGTGCAACCCGGAAACCATCCAACAGTGAAGAAGAAAACTCTCTGCACAAAGAGCTCTCTGACAAAATGCATGAGTCAGTCTAGTGCAACAGAAAATAGTGAATAAATGCAGTAACTCATTCTGGCAGAAAAGTAGATAACACCTTGAAAGAAGTGAAACACACATACATAAGAATATATATTCTTAAAGTGCTCTGAGAGAAAATAAAACATGGCATTCATAAATCAAGAACAGGACTCTATGAAACAAGAACAAGCAGATAAACAGGCAGCTAACAGGTGGTGAAAAGAACCAACAGGGTATATTGAAAAATTAAAGACAATCATTTAAATAGAAGGGATGCTCAGCAGTTTGGACACAGCTAATCTTATAGTTAATAAATTACAAATCATAAAATCTAACCGAGGCAATTACCCAGGACTCAGTCTAAAGAAATAGAGATGGAAAGTTCAACTTTCAATTATGAAAAATAAGAGTTTCATAAATGGAGAACAGAGAAAATAAAGGAGATGCAAGATTTAAATGCCCAAGAACATCCCAGCTGAAGAAAAATGAGATCTCAGGCTTTAAAAGTTCAATTAATTGAGAAGATCAAGGATAAGGAGAAAATATTTATCAGAAATGAAAGACTACTCAGACTGAAAACAGACTTCTCCTCAGCAATAACAGATACCAAAGGATAACAGAATAATAATCATGAATGGGCTGAAGGAAAATTACAGTGAATTCTATAAATGAGAATTCTATACCCAAATAAGCTATAACTCAAGAGCAAAAGTGAAATAAAGACATTTTCAGACATACGAGTAGGAGAGTATATTTCCTACAGAATCTTGCTAAGAGAAATGTATAAATATAACCAAAAAATGGAATACTAGATGAAACAGAGAACAAAGAAATTGGTAAAAACATGTTGTATATCTAAATAAATTTTGACTATATCAGTGATAACAATTTTTGAAATTGGGGTTCAGAAAACAGAAGCAGAGAGGATACAGTTGGCCCCTGAACAACAGAGATTTAACATGTGAAGGTCCACTTATATGTGGGTTTCTTTCACTAAATATGTACTCTGATACTACACAGTCTGCAGTTGGTTGAGTCCATGGTTACAGAGGGCCAATTGTAAAGATATGAGGATTTTCCACTGCATAGGGGGTTGGTACCTGACCCCCACGGTATTCAAGGATCAAGCACAGGCTCAACTGTACTCCCTAATTCATTCTATGAAGCCAGCATACCCTAACACCAAATGCAGATAAAGATATTCCAAGAAAGGAAAATGATAGACTAATGACTCTCATGAATATGGATGTCAAAATCCTCAACAAATATTAGCAAATCAAATTCAGCACTGTATTAGGAGAATTATACATCATGACTAAGGGGGAATTATTACAGATATGCAAGACTGGTTCAACAGTCAAAAGTCATTTACTCTAACCTACCACATCAACAAGCTAAAGGAAAAAAGCATATAATCCAGTAAAAGCAAAAAGCCAGTTAACTGAGGGGGAGAAAAAGCAGTTGATAAAATCCAAAATCCATTCATAATTTTAAAACACTCAGCAAGCTAGAAATAGAGTAAAATGTCCTCAAGTTGATAAAGAACAACAACAAAAATCTACAACTAACATCACCACATTTAATGGTGAGGAATTGGATGCTTTCTCCATAAGATCAGGAACAAGGCTCGAATGTCAGCTCTCACTAATCCTTTTCAACATTGTACTGGGAGTTCCAGCTACAGCAATAAGAAAAGGAAATAAAAGACATACACACTGGGAAGGGGAAAAATTGCCTTTTGTTCACATGTTGTCTGTAAATAATTCCGAAGAATCAACAAACAAAACTTCTGGAAATGAGCAATTACAGCAAAGTCATAGGATACAAGGTCAATATACAAAAGTTAATTTTCCCCTATGAACCATCAATGAATAATTGGAATTTGAAATTAAAAGCACAATACCATTTATATTAGCACATTTCACCCCAAAAAGAAAATGTTTACATATAAATCTAACAAAATGCCTTTAGGATCTATATGCAGAAAACTAAAAACTGATGAAAGAAAACAAATAAACAGAGATATTCTGTATTTACAAACTTAAAGACTCAATATTGTTAAGCTGTCAATTTTTCCCTACTTGGTCTAGAGATTCAATGCAATTCAAAGCAAAATCCCAGCAAACTGTTTTGTGGATATAGACAAAGTGATTCTAAAGTTTATATATTGACAAACTGATTCTAAAGCTATACTCTAAAAGCAAAAGCTCCAGAATAGCCAATGCAATACTGAAGAAGAAAAACACATTTGGAGGACTGACATTATCCAACATCAAGACTTACGATAAACCTACAGTAATCAAGATAGTGTGGTATTGAACAAATAGACATACTTATCAATAAAATAAAATGGAAAGCCCAGTAAACCTATACAAATACAGTCAACTAATCCTTGTAAAAGGAGAAAAAGCCATTCAATGGACAAAGTATAGTCTTTTCAACAAATGATGCCGACGTAACTGGACATCCATGTGCAACAAAATTAATCTAGACAGATCTTACATCTTTCACAAAAAAAAAAAAAAACCTAGTAATGAATCTTATGTAGATCTAAATGTAAAACACAAAACCAAAAACCATCAGAAGTTAACATACTAGAAAACAGAGGTGATCTTGGGTTCAGTGATGAGTTTCTGGATACAAAATCAAAAGTACAATCCATGAAAGCAAAAATCAATTAAGTTGGACTTTATTAAAATTAAAGACTTCTGTGAAAGACACTGTTAAAAGAATGAAAAGACAAGCCATATTCTGGTAGAATATTTGTAAAACACACTTGTTAAAGGCCTTGTATCCAAAATACATAAAGAATCCTTAAAAATTAACAATAAGAAAGCAAACAACTCAATTAAAAAATGGATAAAAGATCTGAATATCAAAGAAGATATATAGATGGCAACCAAACATACATAAAGATGCTCCTTATCTTTTGTCATTAGGGAATTTCAAATTAAAACAAGGAGATACCATCACACGTCTATTAGAATGGCTGAGATGCAGAAAAGTAACAATACCAAATACTGACAAGGATGAGGAGCAACAGAAATTCCCATTCATGGTCAGTGGGAATGCAAAAGGGTACAGCCACCTTGGAAGACAGGCTGGCAATTTCTCACACAACTAAACATAGTATTACAATATGATCCAGGAATCATGCTCCTAGGTATTTATCCAACTGAACTGAAAACTTACATCTAACCAAAAACTTGCACGCAAATGTTTATAGCAGCGTTATCCATAATTGCCCAAAACTGGAAGCAACCAAGATGTCCTTTAACATGTGAATGAATAAACTGTGGCTCCTCTATAAAATGGGATATTATTGTGTTAAAAATAAATGAGCTATCAATACATGAAAAGACACAGAAGAATCTTAGATATATATTATTAAGTGAAAGAAGTCAGTCTGAAATGGCTACATACTGTATGATTTCAATAATGTGACACTCTGCAAAAGACAAAATTATAGAGACAGTTCAAAGATAAGTGGTTTTCCAGGAGCTTGGGGGGAGGAGAGGGATAAATAGGTAAAGGTCATTATATAATGATAAAGTGATCAATTCAAAAGGACATAACAATCATAAATACATATGTACGCAACCAACATCAGAGCACCTAAATATATTAAGCAAATATTAACAGATCTGAAAGGAGAAATAGACAACAATACAATAATAGTAGAGGACTTCAATACCTCACTTTCAATAACGGATAGACCATCCAGACAGAAAATGAATTAGGAAATTTTGGACTTGAACCACACTTTAAACCAAATGAACATAACAGACATACATGGAGCATTCTATCAAATAGCAGCAGAACACACATTCTTCTCAAATACACACAGAACATTCTCCAGCATGGACCACATGTTGGATCACAAAACAAGTCCTGGCAAATTTAAAGAGACTGAAATTATATCAAGTATCTTTTCTGTTCACAGCAGTACAGAACTAGAAATCAATAATAGGAGGAAAACTGGAAAATCCACAAATATGTGAAAATTAAACAACACACTTCTGAATAACCAATGGGTCAAAGAAGAACTCAAAAGGAAAATCAAAAAATATCTTGAAACAAGAAAAAGTGGAAACACAACATACCAAAATGTATGGGATACAGCAAAATCAGTTTCAAGAGAGAAGTTTAGAGCAATAAACACCTACATTAAGGAAAAAGAGAGATCTCAAATAAATTACCTAACTTTATACCTCAAGGAACTAGGAAAGAACAACAAATGAAGCTCAAGGTCAGCAGAAGGAAAGACATAACAAAGACCAGAGCAGAAATAAATGAAATAGAAATCAGAAAAACAATTTAAAAATCAATAAAACTAAGGACTATTTTTTTAAAGACAGACAAACTTGACAAACTTTTAGGTAGACTAAGGAAAAAAACAGAAGACTCAAATTTTAAAAATCAGAAATGAAAGAAGTGATATTACAATTGATACCACAAAATACAAAGGATCACAAGAGACTTCTATGAATAATTACATGCCATCAAATTGGATAGCTTAGAAGAAATGGTCAAATTCCTAGAAACATACAACTTACCAAGAATAAATCGTGAAGAAACAGAAAATCTGAAGAGACCAATAATGAGTAAGATTGAATGGGTAATCAAATAACTCCCAACAAAGAAAAGCACAGGACCAGATCGTTTCATTGCTGAATTCCACCAAACATTTAAAGAAGAATCAATGCCAATCCTTCTCAAGCTCTTCCAAACAGTTTAAGAACAGGGAACACTCCCAAACTCACTTTACAAGATCAACATTATCCTGATACCAAAGCCAGATAAGGAACTACAGAAAAGGAAACTACAGGCCAATATCTCTAATGAATACAGATTCAAAAATTCTAGGGGGAAGGTATAGCTCATGGGTAGAGTGCATGCTTAGAATGCATGAAGTCCTGGGTTCAATTCCCAGTACTTCTATTAAAAATAAATAAATAAGCCTAGTTATCTCCTTACCCCATCAAAAAAAAAAAAAAAAAAAAACTCAACAAAGTACTCTCAAATCAAATTCAACACATTAACAGGGTCATACACCATGATCAGGTGGGATTTATCCTTATGATGCAAAGATGGTTTGATGTATGCAAATCAATAAATGTGATACACCATCTTAAAAGAATGAAAGACAAAAATCATATGATCATCTTAATAGTTGTGGAAAAAGCATCAAAGCATCTGACAAAATACAACACCATTTCATGATTAAAAACTCTCAACAAATTTGGTATAGAAGGAATAGACTGCAACATAGTAAAGGTCATATTTAAAAGCCCACAGCTAACACCATGGTCAATGCTAAAAGTCTGAAGCCTTTTCCTCTAACGTCAAGAACAAGACAGGGGTGTCCACTCTCACCACTCTATTCAACATAATACTGGAAGTCCTAGTAAGAACAAACAGGCAAGAAAAAGAAATAAAAGGCATCCATATTGGAAAGGAAGAAGTAAAACTCTGTTTGTTGATGATATGAACTTATATGTAGAAAATCCTAAAGAATCCATCAAAAAACTGTTAGAATTAATCATCAAATTCAGTAAAGTTTCAGGATACAAAATCAACATACAGAAATCAGTTGTGGGTTTCTATATACTAACAACGAAATATCTGAAAAAGAAAGAAAATCCATTTACAATAGAATCAAAAAGAATAAAATGCTTAGGAATAATTTTAACCAAGGAGGTGAAAGACCTTTTTATTGAAAACTTTTAAGACTTCGATGAAAGAAATTAAAGACACAAACAAATGGAAAGATATCCTGGGTTTATGGATCAGAAGAATTAACATTGTTAAAATGTCCATCCTGTCCAAAGCCTTCTATAGATTCAATGCAATCTCTATCAAAATCCTAATTGCATTTCCTACAGAAACAGAAAAATCTATCCTGTAATTAGAATGGAGCCACAAAAGACTTTGAATAGCAATCCTGAGAAAGAAGAACAAATCTGGAAGCACCACACTTCCTGATTTCATATTATATTACAAAGCTACAGTAATCAAAACAGTCGCATAAAAACACAGACCAATGGAACAGAATTGTGAGCCCAGAAATAAACTCTCAAATATATGGCAACTAATATTTGACAAGGAAGCCAAGAATACTCGATAGAGAAATGATAGTCTCTTCAGTAAGTGGTATTAGGAAAACTGGATAATCACATGAAGAAAAATGAAATCGAACTTCTATCTTACACCACTCACAAAAATTAACTCAAAATGAGTTAAAGACTTAAATGTAAGACCTGAAACTATGCAACTCTTAGAAGAAAACAGGGGAAATCTACTTGACACGGATCTCAGTGGTGATTTTTTGAATATGACAATAAAATTACAAGTAACAAAGACAAAAATCAGTAAGTGGGACTACATCAAACTAAAAAGCTTCCAACCAGTAAAAGAAACTATCGACAAAATGAAAAGGCAACCTGTGGAATGGGAGAAAATATTTGTAAACCATGTATCAGATAATGGGTTAAACATCCAAAATATATTAAAAAAAAAACACTTGTAGCAAAAACCAAACAATTTGATTAAAAACTGGAGAGGATCAGAAAAGACAGTTTTCCAATGAAGACATAAAAAAAACGAACACGTACACAAAAAGGTGCTTGACATTACTAAACATCAGAAAAAGGCAAGTCAAAACTACAATGAGGTATCACCTCATTCTTGCTGAATGGCTGTCATCAAAAATTTAAGAAATAACAAGACTTGGAGAGGATATGGAGAAAAGGGAATCTTTGTGCAGTCCTGGTGGGAACATAAATTGGTACAGCCTCAGAAAATAAAAAATAGAACCACCACGTGATCCAGCAATCCCACTTCTAGCTATATATCTAAAGGAAATGAAATCAGGATCACAAAGAGATACCTGCCCTCCTACATTCACTGCAGGATTACTCACCATAGCGAAGATATGGAAACAACTTAAGTGTCTGTTGATGGATGAATGGATAAAGAAGATGTGGTATGTATATACAATGGAGTATTATTCAGCCATGAGAAAGAAGGAAATCCTGCCATTTGTGTTAACATGAGTGGACCCTGAGGGTATTATTAAGCCAAGTGAAATGTTAGGCAGAGAAAGAGAAATATTATATGACCTCATTTATATCTAGAATCTAAAAAAGCCACACTCATAGAAACAAAGTGGTACAGTGGTTGCTAGGGGCTGGGCGGTCAGAGAAGTGGAGAGATGTCTGTTGAAGGCTGCAAATTTCCAGTTAGAAGATGAATTAAGCTCTATATCTACCACCACCTCCATTAAACAGTTACATCACCCCCCAAAACTCCCTCATGTGGCCTCTTTGTGATCAACCCCTATTTCTGGCAACTACTGGTCGGCTTTCCATCTCTATGGTTTTGCCTTTTCCAGAATGTCACACAAGTGGATTCATGCAGTATGTAGCTTCAGGGATCTGGCTTCTTTCACTTAGAAAATACATTTGTTTTACTCTAGGGGTCATGATCCACTGTTAACCGTATTTATTTTATTGCTCAGATTCCCCAGTTTTGGTTGTTGAGAGTTTTTCAAGCTGGTTCGTGTGAATTTTGGACGTATCCCCATCATGTTTTCAGCACTTCCCTAATTCTGACACCATAAACTGGTCCTGGCTTATTTTGTTCTTTTCCTTTTTCAGTCCTGAAATCCCAGCCCAGTTCTCCAAGAAGCCCTGTATGCCTGGAGAATACACTCCAGGGGACCCAGACAACCTGTCCTCAGAGAAGAAGGCTTGAGAGAATCTTACTCATGTCCTGCAGGGCCCAAAAGACAGCAGAGCAGAGGGCTTTTCTCATCAGAAGGCACCGCAAGGTGGCAGAACTGCAGGGCTAATGGCAGACATGATTCAGGCTGGTGGAGGGCTCGGATCAGTGTTGACATCATCTCGCATCATGGCTTCTCTGGTTCCTGACGATATTTCCAAACAGCATAGTGCCTGGAAGGCTGTCCAAGGTTTTCATATATGATGCTAACTTTCAACATGGGATGCAGTCTCACTGCCTTTACACCAACTGCCCAACCACTCTCAGCCACTGATAATCACATTGTAGTTGTTTTCGTTGACTAAACCAAACTGTGGCTTTCTCATCAAATTACCTCAGCTGAGGAACCCCTTGATGTCGACCTACAAACTGTGTTTAAAACTTCTGTCTAAAACATTTGATTCTTTCAAAACCCCTTGCTAAAACAGTCTGTATCAAGGGCAGGCTGTGACAGTTCCCTGGGGTTGCTATGGGAACCAATGTCTGTGAATTTCAAGTGACACCTAGTTAGCAGCTGGTTGTTAGCGGCTCTTTGGAAGAAGGGATGTTTCTCTTTTCTTTTAAAGTGGAACATTTCTCTCTCTGGGTTGTGAGCAATTAGCCATGGGTGATTTTCCTCGGCAAAGTCATGCTGCTGTGTGACTGGATTCCTGCTCACTGAGGGAGTGAGGGGCACCAGCAGGAACTGGCTCAGACTTGCTCTCTGTGGAGGACACACCAGCTGAGTCTGCTCTTTGCTGGCTGAGGCTACCACCTCTGATTGAGGCAGGGAAGCCACGTGGAGCCTGCAGGGTGAATGACTATCGTGGGGGTGAGGAGGAGTGTCACAGTCCCTGCTGGGGTCCCCTCCCTGTCCTGGCGCCAGCACCAAAGACCAGATTCCTGACCCTTCCTCCTTAAATCCTGGGCTGCAGTCCCCCTGCCAGTCCCCAGGTGCCCTCTCAGCCATTAATAGTCACTTGCGACGAGTTGCATTTGGTGGCTGAACTGATCCCAGCATGTTCTCTTGTTGCCGGTGTGACCCAGAAGCCCTTGCTCCCAAGAGCCTGCCCCTATATGGCACTGTTGGTCCAGATGAGACCTGCAACCATCCGCCTCTGTAAGCCCTGGCCCTGACCTCCTGTCTGCAACACACCAAGGCTGGGCGCATTGAGCCTTGCAGCCCCTCCCGAAGATCCTGGTCTTTCTTGCTGAGTGAGTGAGGAGCACCCAGTGAGTTTAAGAGCAGCGTTAAGGGCTGGGCCAGAGGGTGTGCTCCAAAAGTTTGGTCCATAGTGCACGGGGAACTCAGGAGGAGGCAGGTGAGGATTATACCTCAGCGATGCACCAGGGCTGAAAATCTGGGAGCAAAGCTCGTAGGGGCCAGGGAGGAAGTGGGGAGATGGATGGGAGAGGTGACTGCGTGGAGAGAGCAGCTCTTCTGGACAAGCACCTAGGAGGGTAGCACAGGTGCCAGGCCCTTAAGAGTCTCATCCACAAACTTCTGGAAGGCTCTGGATGCTGAGCTGGCTGGAAGGTCCCCAGGCTGAGATCCCAGGACTATCTGTGAATATCTTGGCACTGACAGGGGGTCCAGGGTCAGTTAGGACAAAGCCTCTTCCTGTACAACAATCAGGGGCACATGGATGTTGTGCTCTTCAGTCACTAGTAAGTAAACTTATTTTGGTATAGAGCAAAGGGAAGACCACGAGTAAATACTGTCATCTCAGGCAGTGGTTCTCAGCCCTGGCCACACATCAGAATCATCTGGAAAAGGGGAGTCACTTTCTAAACCTAATGAATTTAACCCAGTGATTCAATGGCTCTGGGGTGCAGCTAGCTCAGATTTGTAAGCGTTCTCTGAGAGATTTTAATGGGTGGCCAGAGAAGAGAAGTCCTGCTCTAAGAGCATCTCTAACCCCCTAGACCACGTGACAATGGCAAATCTGACCATCACTTGGAGGCAGCATGCTATAATTTGGTTCAGTTTCTTACTAAATGAAAAAAAAATTCCTCTAAGTTGAATCTGCACTTAGACATATCACCACTCTCTGTAAACAGGGGTAAGAAGGTCAGGAAAATAGATGTCACCATGAGCATCTTCCTACCATTGTGACATGGCTGTCATAGTAAATAAGAACACAGAGCTTTGTTTTTCTTTCCATTCAGTGATTGTCCCCTGTCACTGAACAGGAAAGCCGGGCCCCAAGGCCACATGCTGCTGTGGGGAAATGCAGGATTCAAACTCAGAGCATCGCAGGTCAGGGCCACATCCCAGCTAGTGGCCCTAACCAAAGCTGTGAAGCAGGAATCCCTGACACACTCCATGGTTGAGAATGGATGGGCAAGGTGGTTTCTCAAAGTCTGGAGGACAAGGGGGGTCTGGGCAGCAATGTCTACCATCACCTCTAAATTGAGCCTGTGGGCAGGGCACCCATGAAGGATAAGGAAGCACAGGGGGCCCCAGGTGCTGACTAATGAATGACCACGGCATCTGACAATGACAGTGTTAGGCTTTACGAGAGAGACTGGTCAGAGGGGAGCGAGTCATCCAGCGGTGGCTGCCAGGAGGGAAAAGGAAGTTGAGGGACAGATCTGTAAGTCAACTCAAAAGCCACCAAAACCCTGGAGGTCATTAGGCCTGAATTCCTTACTTAAGAGACACAGAAATTTCGTCACTGGAAGGTGAAGGGACTCCCCAGGTGGGGAGCCTGGAGAGACCAGGTGTCCACTCCTTCAGCCAGTCCTGCCCACCCTGAAAACACTTTCTGAGCACTGGGCCTGTGACACCATGTTCCAGGTTTGGAGGATGCAGCAGAAACCCCCAACCGCAGGAGGTCACAGTCAACGCGCATGTCCTGCATGGGTCTCCTACTCCTGCTACAAACCACCTCAAACAACACACACTTCCTGCCTGACGGTTCTGTGGTTTGAAAGTCCGACATGACTCCCGGGGCTAAAACCAAGGTGTTGGCAGGGCTGTGTTCCTTTCTGGAAGCTCCAGGGGAGAATACATTTCCTCGCCCTTTCCAGCTTCCAGAGGCCACCACATTCCTGGCTCATGGTCTCTTTCTCCGTCTCAAAAGCCGCAAAATCAGGCGGAATTCTCTCACCCCGCCTCCCTCTGATCTCCCTTCCACCTCCCTCTTCCCCTTTGAAGGGCCCTAACAATTACGCTGAGCCCATCCAGACAATCCAGGGTAACTTCCTAATCTTAAATCAGCGATTAGCAACCTTAATTCCTCTCTGCTGTGTAATAACACACTCACAGGGTCTGGGGATCAGGACACAGACATCTTTGCTGGGTCGGGTGGGGGTTGGGACACTGTTCTGCCTCCCACTGTTCCCATGAGTTTTGTGACAACCCTACTGTGGTGGGAGACAGACGGGGGATCTGAAAGCTCAGGAGCTAAACTAGGTGTTAGCAGAAGAAAACTGCCCCTGGAGATTCTCTGGGGATGGAGCCTTTGTGCAAAAAAACACACAGAAGGGAGGTTTGAGATGGAAAGTGTTGTGCACGCCTCCCACCCCTGATCACACACAGGGTGTGTTTCCCAGCAAGTGGAAATGTTATGCAGGGGCAGGGAGCCCCACTTTCCTCCCAGCGCCAGAAGCGAAGTGTCTGGAATGAGCCAGAAGTTTAAAAGCTAACCTGTTATGAAGTCGGCCAAGAGCAGAGAAGGGCAAAGCTGCCTGGCCCTGCCCCCACCACTCTCTGGTTTGGTTCCCTCTGAGCCGTTCCAGAGAGGCCCCCCATTTTAGCCGGCAGGTGGGCGTCAGAGAAACTGCAACCTGAAAGGACAGATCTGGAGTGGAAATAGCCTCCCAATTGGTCCCCCTGTCTTCAGTTCTCCCTCCACCTCTGCTGCCCCAGAGATCTTTCCAAAAGCAAACCCGGGCACATGAGTCCCACTTAAGCCCTGCAGTGGCTTTTTGCATTCTTCACAAAAAGGCCCCTCACAGCCGGGTCTGCCCTTCCTTGCAAGGAGGTTTCTTTCCTGAAAACACCACCATCTTTACAGCCTCCAGGCCTCTGCGATAAACTTCCCCTCCTTCTCTTTCTGGAAAACTCGAACTCAAAACCAAGTATCACTTCCAACACAGGGGCTCCCGCAGGAGCTTAGTGGTGCCTCCCACTACCCATTCACTGCCTGATTCTCCCACTGGGTTGAGAACCCCAGGGGCTGAGAGTGGTCATTTCCCCAGGACCTACTGAGTAAGGAGCCAGGCACAGTGGGTGCTCTGGAAATGTTTGTCACATGAAGAAGGATTATAGAAGGTTGGCGTGCCCCGCTTTCCTGGTTCCCTAGGAATTAGGAATTTGGATGCAGAATCTGAATGAGTTTCATTAATGTATGAAATTGGACTAAGTCCACAATTAAAAGAAAACCATGCTGGCAGTTCTGATAGACTGCTGGCATTCACAGCCACAGTACATGGCCTCCCTGTAGCCACCCCCCAGCCTACAGGACATCACGCCTCCCCCCATTAAGAAGCTGGGTGTGCTCTCACCCCTGAAATTAAAGTTGGCCTTGTGACTTGCTTTGGCCAACAGGATGCAGCAGAAGTGGCAATGTGCCATTTCAGGTCCAGGCCTCGGGGGTCTTGAATGCTTCTGCTCTGCTCTCAGGACCCCTGCCTCGGCCACAGGAACAAGCCTGAAGGAAGCAAACAAGCCGGGGTGGTCCAGAGAGTAGAACTGATTCACGCCACCTGAGGCCAAGCCAGGTCCACCAGGCCCTGCTCAGATACCAACTAACCCCAGAGTGGGCCCAGCTGAGTCCAGCTAAGCCTGGTCCAAATCACCAGAACCACCCACCCAACCTACAGACACATGAGCAAAAAGAAATGGCTGTTGTTTTAAGCTACTAAAATCAGGGGGGTGGGGGGGTTGTTACACAGCATTCTTGTGGCAGTAGGTAACTGATACAGGACAGCTGACGGCTGAGAAGCAAATGAGAAATGAGATCTTGGCTCACGGGTGGGTGTAGAAAGGAGGGAGTCAAGAGAATCCATCTTCTCTATTAAACTATTAAAGTTTCATTCAAGGGAAAGGGAGGCCTCTCCTCCTTCAATCTGCCCACACTCAGACTGCTTTTCACTTGCTTCTTCCTGGAGTTCACTTGGGGACTGGAAGCAGGAATGGACTCGAACATCGTATTTTCCTGAGTGGAAATCATTAATCCAATGCTTCCTGAAATAAGGAAGCCCTCTGAGACCTATTTTCTGACTCTGCCCGATGGACCTGGTATCTGCATTCTGGAGGTTAGTTTCAGGAAGAAGTTGCGGGCCTGCTGGAAAAGATCACTTGAGGAAGGCTGTGTTTGGAAAAACATAACAAAAACAAAGATAAGAGCTAATCTGACCTCAGAGTTTTCACAGAAGTGGGAGATCAGGTTAGGAGCCACAGGCCTGGAACTGGAGGGAGCATGGGGCAGCGATGGTCAACCAAAAGCGTCCTGGAGGTGTGATTATCCACTCAGCATGCATGTGCACTCTTAGGTCTGTCTCGAATGGGTCTGGCCTTGCTCCTAACTTTCCCTTGTAACTCAGTGGGCCTGATTTGAGGCTAATTTGGGAACTGCCCCAAAGCACACTTCAGAATTTTTCTTAACAAAGATGAGGAAGGAGGCCAGAGGGGTTGCTCCGCCCGTGAAACGGATACTCAATGCCAAGCCTGGCTCAGATCTCACTGCCTTCCTGGCCTCCTACGTGGAAGGGCCCCCTCCTTCCTCTGAACCCTGCTGACAACCCCTGCGGGCTGCTGGGCACACACCTCGGCTGGTCTGACCTGTAACACAAGGGGTTTCTAACTTGCCAACCCTTTACAAGTGTCTTCGCGACCTCAGGTGCAAGTGCTCAGCGTTACAAGTGGCTGAATAAACTTTTTTTTATTTGAAGGTTTTACTTTTCCTTAAGTTGCTAAAACAAAACAAAACTGGAGCCCCACAAATAATACTCAGATGCAGCCAAATAAGTGTAGGTTCTTTCTGTTAAATAATTGAATTGCTTTTCCTTACAAAATCCCATTCAACACGTGGTGAGGAACCAGCATAAATCAAATTTTTTTAAGGATGAGTCTAGTCTTTAAGTTTTCTTGGCTCCTTTTTCTTTTCCTGAGGTAGAGTTGATTTACAATATTATGTAAGTTTCAGGTATGCAACAGACTGATTCACAATTTTTAAAGATTATAAAATTTTTTACAGATTAAGGGAGAACCTGGGAAGCCAGCACCACATATAATGTTACTTCTGTGGGAAATGTGTTCTCTGTTCTGAAACAGCTGGCCTTCAACTGACCTGTTGAGGGACCAGCCATTTCCAAGGTGGTCATCTTTGAGCAAAGGAGAGGCACATCTCCCTGCAAGGCTTTTCCATTTTCATTAAGGACATTCAAAGGCATTCTGCATGATTTATCTGTCTCTCTAGTTCAATTCACTCCTTTGACCAGAATCTCTTGCAGCCTCTGATCCAGAAGTCACTTCTCCCTTCCCTAAACTGCAGAAAGTTCTTGGTCAAGAAGGTTTCCTCACCCTCTTTCTTCACCACCCCTCAGTTCTTTGCTTTCTAAGTTTTTTTTTTTTTTTTAATAGAGGTACTAGGGATTGAACCCAGGACCCTGTGCATGCTAACCATGTGCTCTACCACTGAGCTACACCCTCTCCAGCTCTTTGCTTTCCAAAGTGCTCTAATGAAGGAAGGACTGTAGTTTAGAATCACTGTTCCACACCAGTGGGGGCCTCATATGATTGTCTGCTCTTTCCACCTTGGTCCACAGAAGCCAGCTTTCTTCCCCTGGAAACAGTCATGAGGCCATGCCAAGGTGGGCACAGCCGCTGAGAGCACCCTCAGGGAAGGGCCTGTGGGGCAGTGAGGGAGGAGTGAGGTGGAGATCCCCAGATGCAGCCAGCAGACCAGCCAAAGCAAGCCTGGATGTCAACGGGTGATGGATGTCAGGCCTGACACCCCACCTTGACAACTACTCTGCCATGATTTTTCTAAGTCTTCTTTTCTTATTTATCTTAAAATAATAAGTAAACATGAAATATGGAAAATTTCAAACATACAAAAGTAGGAACATATAACAAACCCCCATGTACCTGTTACCCAGCTTCAACAATTGTCTACTCATGGCCAATCACATTTTATCTATACCTTCACCCATTTTCCTTCCTCTTAGTTATTTGGAAATAAATCTCATGTATTACATCTTTTTTTTTTCCTGTAAATACTTCAGTCATTCTAAAAGAGAAGGCCTCTTTTTCAAAAAAGCACAACAAAATGTACTATTATCAAATCTGAAAAGATTCAGTGCAATCCCTATCAAAATTCTACTGGCATTTTTTTCACAGAAAAAAAAAATCCTAAAATTGGCATGTAACCACAAAATACCAAAAAACAATCCTGAGCAAGAAGAACAAAGCTGGAGGCATCACAACTCCTGATTTCAAACTTTATTACAAAGCTATAGTAATCAGAACAGTATGGTACTGGCATAAAACCCAACACAGACCAATGGAACAGAATCAGGAGTCCAGAAATAAATTCACAGACATACAGTCAACTAATATTTGACAAGACAGTTGATATTAATGGGGAAATAATAGTCTCTTCAATAAATGGTGTTAGGACAACTGGATAACCTCTCATAGAAAAAGAAAACTGAACCTCCTATCTAACACCATTCACCAAATATAAACTCAAAATGGATTAGACTTAAATGTAAGACCTGAAACTGTGAAACTCCTAGAAGAAAACATAGGGAATAATCTCCTTGACATGGGTCTTAGCCCTGATTTTTTATATATGACACCAAAAGTACAAACAACAAAAACAAACATCAGTGAGTGGGACTCTATCAAACTGAAAAGCTTACAACCAGCAAAAGAAAGTATCAACAAAATGAAAGGCAAACTATGGAATGGGAAAAAAATATTTATAAACCATATATTAGATAGGGGGTTAATATCCAAAATAAACAAAGAACTCATACAACTCAAGGGCAAAAGAACAATGTGATTAAAAAATGGGCAGAGGACCTGAACAGACATTTTTCAAAAGAAGACATACAAATGACAACAGGTATATGAAAAGATGCTCAACATCACTAATCACTAGGGAAATACAAATCAAAACTACAATGAGATACCACGTCATGCCTTCAGATTGGCTTTTATCAGAAAGACAAAAGATAAGTGGTGGTGAGGATGTGGAAAAAAGGAAACCCTTGTGTACTTCTGGTGAGAATGTAAATGGGTGCAGCCACTATGGAAAACAGTAAGGAAATTCCTCAAAAGATTAAAAATAGAACTACCATATGATCCAGCAGTCCCACTTAGGTATATGTCCAAAGTTAGGATCTCAAAGAGATATCTGCACTCCCATGTTTACTACAGCATTACTCTGAATAGCCAAGATATAGAAACAACCTAATTGTCTATTGATGAGTGAATAAAGAAGACGTTGTATATTTATACAATGGAATATTATTCAGCCATAAAAAGAAGGAAATCTTGCCATTTGGGAAAATAGGGATGGACCTTGAGGGCATTATGCTAAGTGAAATTAGTCAGATAGAGAAAGAATACTCTAGGATCTCACTTACATGTGGAATCTAAAAAAGCCAAACTTCAACTTAAATGTCCATCAACAGATGACTGGATAAAGAAGATGTGGTGTATATACACAATGGAATACTACTCAGTCATAACAAAGAATAAAATGCCACTTGCAGCAACATGGATAGACCTAGAGATCATCATTCTAAGTGAAGTAAGCCAGAAAGAGAAAGAAAAATTTCATATGATATCACTCATATGTGGAATCTAAAAAAAAAAAAAAAGAAAGTAAGAAAGAAAAAAGAACACTATGAACTCATCTACAAAACAGAAACAAATTTGCAGACATAGTAAAGTCTTAAGGTTACCAGGGAATGGGGGTGAGAAGGATAAATTTGGGAGTTTGAGATTTACAAATGTTAGCCACTATATATAAAAACAGAGTTTTTAAAAAGTTTCTTCTGTATAGCACAGGGAACAGTGTTCATTACCTTCTGATAAACCTTAATGAAAAAGAATATGAAAATGAATATATGTATGTATATGCATGACTGGACATTGTGCTGTACACCAGAAATCAACACATTTGTAACTGACAGTACTTCAATAATAAATAAATAAGTAAATAAGTAAAAATTAAAAAGCCAAACCTGTAGAAACAGAGAGCAGAATGGTGGTTGTTGGGGTCTAGGGGTGGGGGTGGGATGAGGAGATGCTGGTCAGAGAGTACAAACCTCCATTTAGAAGATGAGTGAGTTCCTCACTTACCTGATGCACTGCATTGTGACTACAGATAGCAACACTGCACTGTATACTTGCAAACTGGTAAGAGAGTAAATCTTAAAAGTTCTCAGCACACAAAAGAAATGGCAATTATGTGACATGATGGAGGTGTTAGCTAACACTATGGTGGTAATCATATTGCAATATATAAGTGTATCAAATCACCACTGCATACGCCTGAAACTTACACAATGTTATATGCCAATTTATCTCAATAAAACTGGAAAAATCTAGAAATAATTAACAGTAATGCCTCAGTATTATCAAGTATCCAGTCAGCGTTCAAATTTCCAAAGTGTCAAATGTCATAATTTTTTAAAAACAGGTTATTTGACCCAGGATCAGGGAAGTTCCACATACATCAATTGGTTGATTTGTCTCTTTTAATCTATAGGTTCCCCCGGGGTCTCTTCCCCTTTCTTACTCTGGAATGTGTTTGTTGAAGTAACTGAGTTCTTTGTCCACTACAGCTTCCTGCAGTCTGGACTACTTCCCTGTGGTGTCATTTAACACGTTTCTCTGCCTCCCTCCTTCCTGTGAGGCTGGTGGGAGCTCCAGGCTTGACTGGACTCAAGTTCACCTTTTTTTGGCAGAGTTCCTTTATAGGTGGTAGAGACTCCTTCTTCCAAAGGAGGCTCATAATACCTGGCTGTCCCTCTTTTTACCAAAATAGTCATCGTTGCTGCTTAATGCTTAAATATTTAATCATTAGGGCTGCCCGTTTTTTTAAAATTGAGATATAGTTCATATACCATAAAAGTCACCATTTTAAAGTGTACAATTCAGTAGGTTTCTAGTACATTCACAAGGCTGTGCAACCATCATCACTACCTAATTCCAGAACATTTTCATCACCCCAAAAAGAAACCCCATTCCCATTCAAAGTCGCACCCCATTCTCCCCTCCCCCCAGGTCCTGGCATCCACTAATCTACTTCCTATCTCTATGGATTTTCCTATTCTGGACGTTTCATATAAATGGAATCATTTGTGGTCTTTCGCGACTGTCTTAGTTGGATCCCTCCCTCCCAAGGCTTGGGATGTACACACTCAGCATCAAAGCGCAAACGTACTGAGTTTTCCAGGCAGGCAGGTAGCCCTGGCTCCCGCGGGCACCCCCACTGTCATGCTCCTGTCTGTGCTGCAGGGGATGAAAGCTGAATGAGACACAACATCTGCCCTGGAGACACTCAAGGTCCAGCCCAGGAGTGGTGAATGAGCTCCTGGCAGGAACAGAGGCCTGCGCGGTGGGCTCCAGGAAGGGGAAGGTTTGCTGCAAGACCTCCCAGGGGGTCTCACAAACGAGGCCAGAGCCAGGTCTCTCTCTCTCTCTCTGATCCATCCATCCTCCTCACTCTCCCGCCTCTGCTGACCACTGCTCTCAGTTTCCCCACAGCCTCTGCACCCCCACCTCCCAGTTGTGACGGACAAGTGGCTCCCAACTTCAGCTGGTCCTTCTGCCCCAGCAGTGGCCTGCAACACCCCACGGCTCAGTCTCCATTCTCCATCCCACACTCTGCAGCAGGCACGCGTTTCTGCGCCAGGCCACAGAAGGTCCCCTGGCCTGTCCAGCTGTGGCGAGGGAGAGGAGCAGGGGCCTGCGGGATGAGAGAGAGCCTTCCAGCCCCAGGGGTCAGGGCGGACACAGCCACATCAGAGGCAGGTGGCGTCTCCACTATGCCTTCACCACTGGGAATTAGAAAGACGGAGAAGAGGGGCCTTCTACTCCAGGCACAAGAGTGGGAAATGACCAGACGCACTCAGGGCCCAATGGATGGGTGGGTCTGGAGAGAGGGAGAGGTGGAGAAAAAGAGAGGTGGCCTTTGTTGCAAGGTTCTGGGTGATGACCACTAAGCTGGAGAGCATGGTCCTATTGTATAGATCAGTGGTTTTTAAACTTATTTTTAGCAACAGAAACCTTGCGTTGCCACATCAGATATTACCCAGAAGCTTCATGCGTGAACCCAAGGAAAGCAGGCCACTCTCGTCAGAGAAGAGGTGAGGAAAACGAAGTGGCTTGTCCAGGCCCCTCCACCCTCTCCGTCCCCTCACTCTCACCTCAAGGTCCCTGCACCAATTCCTGGAGCTCTGCAGCCCAAGGACAACCTTTGATGGGCATGGGGGGGCTACAGGAGGGCTGTTGGTGAAGGAGAGGGTCACTTGCACAGGAAATGGATTGAGAACAGAGGCAGGGAGCCCGGGACGCAGCTAGGTCCCCTGGACCGGGGAAAGGCAACCACGGTGGGGGCAGGTTCTGACAAGGAAGAGGGCGCAGGATTTGGTACAGTTTGAGGTAAAAAGGAGAAGCCTTTTTAAGGGTGGTTCTCAGCCTGGGAGCCTGTGGATGGATGTGCAGCAGGGAACCTGGTGGGAGAGGAAGGTAACAGGCTTTGCAGCAATGGCAAATAAGAAAACCAGAAAAACAGGCTACTCCAGAAGCCGCTGAGCAAAAGTGGGGTCCCCGCTGCTGCTGCCCTGAGGGGCAAAGCAAGGCAGACCTTCCCAGAGGCCCCACTAGCTTGGCAAACACCTAATCCAAGCAGCTGGCTGAGGGCTTTCTTGGTTGGGGCAGGGAGGTTTAAGGCCTGACACAAAGTTAGAGTTAATTAAATCATACCAAATTACAGCAAAACCTCATTATTTCAGCACTGGTTAATTAAAAATAGAGACTATTTCAAAGCCAGTGCTAGTCCCCAACCAACCAGATGCCTTTTATTACTGTTTAATAAAAGTGTGGAGATAAGCCAACCCTGGTAAATGCAAAATCCAGTGGGGGCTGGAGAACTTTTCTTTTTGTTCTTTGGATTTCAAATTAATAAGGTTTCATTATAGAGAAAGTTCAGGTACCTGTTTGCAGGGATACCAGCCGGACGCCGACTGCCAAGCCGCAGAGCTCTCAAATAATTAATTTTTCTCCTTGGCCTGTCAACCTCATATGCCTAGAGCTATAGATTCTGGAGTTTTCTCCCCAGAAAATTTCCTTTGTGTGTTAGGGGAACTCGGCCCATACACGTAAACCAATTTTTGAAAAGCACTATTCAGTCCATCAACTATTTATCTTAAAAGCAATTCGTCAGTACTTAGCTACTGTCTTCAAAATCGAGCACTGACCACGTGCGGCCGCCACCAGCCCTGGCCCAGTTCTGGGTGGGAGACCCCGGCGGAGACCAGGCACTCCCAAATCTCCAGCAAGGCCAGTGTTCTCCAACCAGCTCCAGCACTTGTTCAGCCCTGGGGGGGGGGTCTCCTGACCAGCCGTGCCCAGCGGCCTTGCCAAGCTTACTAAGCTGGCCTCAGGGCCTGGAAGAGACTGTGCTGTCTGGCTGGCCCTGCCTGAGTCCCCAGGGCTCCCTGGCACCTGCACCAGAGCTCCGCAGGGACCTGGAGCGTCTGCTCACTCCTCTTCCCAAACTGGAGCCTGGGCTTGGCACCGCACAGGCCGCTGCTCTAGAACACAGGGATGGCTGTCCCTTTCAGGCCATTTACAGTTGCGTAGAAACAAATGAACATGTTTGAAATTTGAAAATTCATGATTCTCTCTTTTAGCTACTTTAAGAAGACAGGTACAGATGATTCTGGGAAGAGGGGTTTATCACTGGAAGGAGCAATCTTTGCTTCCTCTGCCCTTACTGCTGCTTCCCCGTTGGTCTGTGTAACTCAGTGGACCAGTTTATTAGGGCTGTCATAACAGAGGACCATGGCTGGGTGGCTTAAAGAACAGAAAGTTATTTTCTCACTGTGTTCAGGGCGAGAAGTCCAAAATCAAGGTGTCAGTAGAGCTGGTTTCTCCGGAGGCCTCTCTCCGCGGCTTGCAAGACGGCTGTCTTCTCCATGTCTGCACATGGTCGTCTCTCTGTGCACTTGTGTCCAAATTCCCTTCATGTTATAAGGACACCAGTCATATTACACAGCAATGACACTTGAAGGCAAATTCTGTTATGAACTTCCTTTGTAACCATATTTAAATAAGTCATAGCAATTATTTTCCTACGTCATTAAAAAATACTCATTGTTCATTATTTACAGATTATGTATGGTAGTTACAAAAATAATTGGATACCTGTCATCATAGGACAATAGATTATTTTAAAAAAGAAAAAGAAAAGGCATCTCTACCTGTAATTCACAAAGTTTGTCACCGCACTTTATACTTTCTTCAACAAAGTTTAGAATCTCTGCCCAGTACCCCACATTCTTTACAGCAAATTCTCCAAAACTGACTCTTCATTGTACAAAGAGCTAAGGTTTCATAGAAAATAAAAACTAAAAAATGCTGTTTGGGAGCCGTGGGCCCTCCCTCCCTCACTGAGGTGGGTGCTTCCCGACAGGTCAGAGTTCAACACACAGTACTCAGCCTGGGTCCTGCCAACTTCCTCTGAATCTGCTTCCCTTGGATGACAGGCAGCCTGCACTGCTCTACAGTTTGGGCCTCTGGTGGCTCCTCTCCTGATCCCTCACCCTAGTTCTGACTTTCTTGGGCTCCGGGAGCAGGTGTTCGGAGATTGTTAAGACTAGTAACTCCTTCTACTTCACCAGCTCTTTGAAGGTAATCTTGGGCACATGACACTTGGAATTGTGTGGACTTGACCACTCAGGGTTCTGGCTGCCCCATTATTTCCCTCCACCAGGAAAGACCTGTCTCTTCACATTTCAATACCTGGGGCCTTTGTTTGACTTCCTGCTTCTCCCAAGTGTCCGGGCCCTGATGCTGCCCGCGTTTGCACAGTGTGTGACGGACAATCTTGAAGACAGTGTGGAGCCAACCTGGTGACCTCCCCGGGCTCCCAGCTCCTGCCCACCATGCCCTTCCTAGGAACTGCCAAAACCCAAGGACCACACCAGAGGACTCCATCCATCAACAGTGTAAGAAGTGTTTCTCTCCCTTTGTCTCTCTCCAGCTCCAAAGCTTTCCAAGTCCATGACCCGGTACAGAGGCCAAGGGTAGACTGTGCAAAGCTGCCTGCTGGTCATACCTCGTCTCTGCCCTTGGACAATCTCTGACCCCTTCACCTTCAACCCAGACCCAACACCTATCCCCATCACCTCCTCAGGTCAAAGGGGACCATCATTAAAGAACTTCACTCTTGTTCCCTACACCTCCAGATAAGGAAGCACAACCTTTTCAGAAACAGACCAGATAATATTACAAGAGCTATCATAGGCAAGATATTTTAAATAGTGACTGAGTACAAAGGATATCTTTGCTAAGTAGATGGACTAGAAAATGGATGGGAGCTGACTGAGTTCCCTATCACACAGCAGCTCTGGACATCAGGGGAGCATGAGCAATAGCTGGGCATGGAAACTGTCTCATTAGACTTACCAAGTCATTCGAGAGACTTTTGATGAAAAGTAGGCCACTCCCCTGGGCTGCACCTTTCCATTCTGGTCTGAGCCGAGCCACGGGATGTGCAGCTGTTGTGCAATGGTGCCACCTGGTGGTCATTTGTAGAATAAACGCTGTAGTGACTGCTAGCCTGAGAGTTCCTGAGAGGCTGAAACGTCTGATTGCTTTCCCTGTGGTCCAGTGTCTGCCCGTGTGTCACAACAAATGAAAAGAGTGAAGACTGGCATTCCCCTCTCCTGCTTTTCTCTCTCTGAAAAGTGAAATCGCTGAGTTATCTTCGCTGATATATTACGGGAAGAACACGGGACTTAGGAGATTCAGGCTCATACCCTCCTTTGTCAACCTTCTTTCTAATTACAGGACTTGGGAAAGTTACTCAGCACTCTTAGCAACCATTTCCTTATCTGGAGAATGAAAATGACAGGACTCCTGTGTGGATGATGTGAGATACACAAACAACTGTGAGCACGGTATTTAGAGCGGGAGAGGTGATCAAAATCTAGCAGGCCTGAGCTGCAGAACCCTGCACGGGGGGGGGGGGGGGGGGGGGGGGGGGGACGATCCCTGAAGGAGGCTCAGCCAGCGCTGCCTCCAGTGGCTGGAATGTAACAGTCTCTTGGCCACGACCCACCCGTTTGCCAGCTGTGGCCAAGGCTGTGATGGAGGCCCTGTCTCAGCAGGTGGGTGACTGCTTGGAGCTCTATGGCCACAGTCCAGGGCAGTGCCCACCACCCATCTGACACCGTCCAGCTGAGGAGGTCAGAGATGGGGCCAGTATCTCCATAAACTCTGACCCAGGGCCACGTGGCAGCTGAAGTAACTAACCCCTCCAAGCCTTGGTTTCTTCACCTATAAAGTGAGGCTGATGTAACAGGGTGAGCTATTTGGTAAAACAAAAAAGACTGGACTTTGGAGTTCAGTTTGGTTTTGTGTCAGGGTGCAGGCTGGGGGTGGAGGCATCATTTGGCTAACACTTTCATTCTGAATTCCCAAAGGAAGAATAAAGCATCTTCTTCCCTACCTCCTTTCCATGTGGGGAAGAAGAGGCCATGTTTCTGTTTCTGAAGGGCTGAACTCTCTCCACCTACCGACCCCAACTCAGCAAGGGAACAGCTGTGACGCCAGGCCCCGGGGGGAGCAGGGGGAAGTGGGGATGGGACTGTTATGTTGGGTTGAAGAGGGGGAGTCGATCATGCCAGGATAGGTGGGGGAATGGGGGGGGGGTCTCAGCAAATGGGGAGGAGTTGGGTGGGAGTGGGGTGGCTGGGACAGCTTACCGGTTTTGGGGCTGGGCCTGGGCTCGGTGGTGCTGCTGTCCCAGGGGTTACGGGGACTGAGGAGCCGGTCAGCAGCGCTGTGGTGACGTGAGGCCTGGAGCCCCACCCCTCGGTCCACAGGACCCCAGGGAACAGAAAAGGTCTCCACACACAATAGAAGGGATTTCCTACCAAGCCTGGGAGCTAGAAAATGAAAGGAAACTGATGACCCTGGCACCTGAAGGTCAAGTTTCTGATCCACATCAACTGCCCTGACAACCAACCTCGGACAACTGCTGGTGGCCCTGCAACACACTCAGTGACTGTGGCTCCTTTCCTGTGCACTATCAGCTCGTTTATAGACTCTGAGCACAGAGGCGCTGCACAAGGAGAGGAGGGCTCAGAAAAGAACCTTTATGATTCACTTCCTGGTGTGCTAACTGCAGGGGCTGCTTTTTCACACCAAGAAATTCCGGCTCCAGGGCCCGCCTCTGTGTGGGAATCAGGCCAGTCTGTAGGAACCGGGCCAATCTGCACACATCCCCTGGGCTGCCCTGGATCAGATGGAGAAAACCATCAGTGAGTCAGAGAGAGAAAGCTGGGGCCATCTTTGGGGGCTCAGCTCACTACAGGGGTGCCTGTCACTGCACAGGAAAGCTTCCACCTGACTTCAGTCCCCACCAGACACCTGCCCCTACGGGGCTCAAGGGAACCATGGAGATGACCCTGCAGCTGCCTGGCTTCCCTCCTCCCTGGAGGGGGCTTCAGGCAGTTCCTGGGGGCTCAGGCCAGCCCTCCTGCCGTTTTATTCTCAGAACCCAGCCGCACCCCCACTCCCAGCCTGAAGCTCTCTGAGCCCCTCTACTTTAATAGTGTGGCGTGGGGAAGGGCAGTGGCCTCCCACACCTCCCCAGCCCCCTAGTGCCCCACATTAAGGTCCCAGTGAGCCTCAGAGTGCCCCAGAAGAATAGTGAACTCCATCTCAGAAACTGAAAAACCACCAAAGAATGTGGAGTCACCTTCAGAATTTGGAAAACCAGCCTAGTTCTGTTTGTTCTGCAACACATTTTCCACCATAAGGAACAGAAACAAAAAAAAGTCCTGAGAACCATGTTAGGAGAGGACCCCTGCTCTCCCCACTTGTCTCGGTCAGGCTGGGCCTTTGTCTGCAAACCCCTCACGGGCAGGGTGGTCCTTCCAGGACCCAGGTGGCCTCCCTCCCTGCTGCAAGCCTGGCCCTGAAGATCCAGCAACCTCCTTCACTTGGGGCCCTGTTCGCCCCTTGGGGAGCTGGTCACCATAAGGAAAGTGTGGACCTGGCTGCCCTCCCCTTGCTGAAGAACTGCTGACCGCCGCCCAGGAACCCCCCACCCAGTACTGCAGGGTGAGGAGGACGGGGACCAGTGACAGTTTCCTTGGTCTGTTCTCCCTCTCTCCAGTCTAACGTGGGAGGGCCAGGATCTGAAGCCCTCTCTCACAGTGGCCATCCCTGAGGGCTTCAAGCAACTTCCCCTTATCCTCTGACTCAGATCCCACTGGGGAAAGAGAGCTCCCTTTTGACAAATGAAGAAGCTGAAGAACAGAGAGGTTATGAGATTTGCCTGAAACCACACAGCAAGTTAGTAGAGCCAGGATGGTTGCTTAGCCCCTGGGCCAGTGCGCTTGTGCTACAGGCTCTGGCACAGTGAATCCCAGCTCCAGCAGTGGCTAGAATCATCTGGGGCGCTCTAACCTCCCCCACCCAGATCCGCCAATTAAATCCAACCCTCTGGGGGCGGCCCCTGGGGTTTGCAGTTGTGTAAGTTCCCCTAGAGATTCCCTGTGCTTCCGGAGTGAAGAGTCTTCTAGATGCAGGCACGGGGGTTCCAGCCTGGCTCCAGACTGTGTGGCTGTATCATCTTAGAAAGTCACTTACCTGTCTGAGTCCCATTTGCACACTGCTATGTAACGATGCCCATCTTCCTGATTAAAGGCAAAACAGAAGGACCAGGACACGAGCTCCCTGGGAGATCAAAGAACAGGCATATGAGACACGACTGAATGTGGAAAGATTTTTTACAAGCTTAGTGGACTCTGGTAATTAGATTCAAAAGAATGGTTTTCTGTTTCTACAAGGAATCATTTAAAAAGTGATGATGGGATTTGCAGATACACACTATTATATATAAAATAAACAACAAGATCCTACTGTATAGCACAGGGAACTACATTCAATACCTTGTCATAGTCTATGAGAAAGAATATATGCATGTGTAACTGTAATCACTATGCTGTGCACCAGAAACTAATACAACATGGTTAATCAACTATACTGAAATGAAATGAAATAAAATTAAATTAAAAAAAAGTGATGATGGCCATTCTTTACTGGAAGCATCTTTGGAATAAGCCTGCCCCTACAGACACCACTTTTGAGTCACCAGGCCACAGCATAGTGGTGGGCACACAGTAGGCCCTCAATAAATGTTGGCTTAGTGAATGCAGATGGGGTGGGAGGCCAGTGGTCTTGGAATGCACACCGCTATGTTAAAAAGCCTGTCACAGCAGCCATTGGCCTCCTGCGGCAACTGTTGAAGCCAAGCCAGTTTGGTGAGCACAGCTGTGCCCGTTCACCTCAGTTGGTTTTGGAGCCCGCTGCCCCTGCAGGGCCAGGAAGCACTCTCAACATGATGGGAGTGCCAAGGCAGCAATAGCTTTGTGGTTCAGAGAAGATCAGAAGGATCATTTTCTTGGGAAAAAAATATTCATTAAAGCAGGTCTTTCCCTCTCAGCAAAAAATAAACAAGTAATTTCCTCCAGCAGTCTCAGCCAACATTTTTTGGACAAATAATCACTGGACAGGGAGACGTGAGGGGCATGAGTGATCACTGTGGCAAACGGTCAGCTGAAGAACAAAACAGCAGGCAATAGGGAGCTACTGTGGATTCTTGAGTAAGGGAGGGGCCCAGTAAATCAGGGGCTGGAGATAGGGGAGGATGGGAGAGCAGACTCTCAGCAAGCCACTAGGTCCTTGGCTCCATGATGGTAGGAGATGTCTGAGTCCCATCATCACTTGGGCCTCCTGCCTCTCTGACAGCTCCAAACTTCCACCACAAGACCCTCTTAGTCCAAATGTCTCTCTGTGTGGTTTCTCTTACAGGTAAGTTGCTGAGCATAAGACAGTGTGCGCCCGCCCAGCCATGGGCTATCCCGTTTCTCTTGTACCAAGCCTTAAGGCCAGAGGCACCTCCTCATCCTGGAAGACCCTGTGAATGGTGGCCATTGTCATCCTTCTGGGAAACCTGTGGTCTCCTGGGACACTAGTAATTGTAATAATAACCATAACTGCCACTTATGGAGGACATCCACGTGACTCTGAATCCATCCGGGTCCTCACCCTGACCTTACCTTCGTTCAGTCTCCCCTGTTCACTCTTCCCCAGCACACTGGCCTGATGCTGTCCTTGAATTTGAGAGGCAGATTCCTACCACCGGACATTTGCACCTGCTGTTCCAGATCCCTGGGACGCTCTTCCCCTCAGTGTCCTCAGGGCTCCCTCCCTGACTTCATTCAGGTCCCTAGTGAAATATCACCTTCTCTCCAACACAGCTCCCACCCACCCTGTCTCCCTCTTGATTTTTCTTTTCACCTATCACTCCTGACATATACGTTTCTTTGCTCACTGTCTGTCACCAGCCACCCCATCCTTGTGTATGAGCTTTTGGGAGCAGAGACTTGGTTCCATCACCACTTTCTCCCCAGAGCTTATTACTGGCTGGACTGTCACAGGCATGCAGAAGACCTTCTGTGAACACTACTAGAGGCAGGCACAGGAGAGTCACCCAATCCGCATCAGGACCTCAGTAAACAACAGCCCTCTGAACCCCAGAGGTGGAGGCAGTGACCCCCAGGGTCTTTGCAGCTGCAGGCCTCTGGCTCAGGCAGGGAAGAACACAGTGGGAGTCTGTACAGCTCCCTGGATCTTTGCACGGCAGCTCCTTTCTTCAGGAAACAGGTCCTGGAGCGTCCCCAGAGTGGAAAACGCCTTATTCCCATGGTCACATGGGCCGCCTGCCTTTCCCCTAGCCCCACCTGCCACCCGAGGAGTCCAACAGGTCCTGGCTGCCCGTGTCCACCTGCCGGCCCCTCTCCACGCACCGCCTGTATTATTTCCTCTCTGGCACTTTTCTCTATTTGTAATCACCCTCTTCTGTACTGGCTCACTTTTCAGAGTCTGTCTTTCCACCTAGAGCTGTGTTATTCCTCAGAAATAGAATGCAAACCATGAACATGAGCCACATGTGTGATCTTACATGTTTTAACAGCCACAATAAAAAAAGGAAACAGGAAATATTATTATTAAGAACATTTTTAACCTAATATATCCAAAAGATACAGACTATCAACATGCGATCAGTAGGAAGTATTTTCCATTCCTTTCTCCTGTCTTGGAAATTCCATGTGTATTTCACCCTCACAGCACAGCTCAGTTCAGGCTGAGCCACACTTCCGGGGCTCAGTGGCCACCATATCGGACAGTGCACACGGAGAGGGCAGGGCATTGGTCTCTCCTGCTCACACCGGGGCCCCAGGCCCAGAGAGGAAAGTGCAGGACGCAGGGCAGGTGTTCAGGACACACCTATTGACAGGGAAGGTCAATGTTGGCGTGCGGGGCAGTCACAGGGTGTTCCTGGAGCAGGGCCCATAGACCAGACGTGTGTGATTGTGTGTGCGCCTGTGCGAGATTGAGTTTGGGGCTCTGGGATCAGACCAACCTTGGGTCTGTCCCTCCTCTGGCCCTTCCTTTGGGCCTTGGCTTTCTTTTCTGTGAAAGTGGGGATGGAGGTACCTTCTTACCACACAGTATGGTTGGGAGGATTAAACAGTGTGTGTGGAAGCAGAGGGCACTGACCCAATAAAACACCTTTTCTCTTTCCCTCTCCCTTCCTTCCTTCCCAGCTCACAGGGCTGTTATGACAATGGAACGAGACAATGCCGTATAGAGCCCAGAGGACCACAGCTCTGTGTGACACCCACATCACTCAGTCAGCCGTCGCCTCTTGGACAGAGGGCCCAACATGTGCCAGGCCATGGTGTGTCCCCAGCTCCGAGCCTGGTGCCTCTATTGACATAACAGGTGCTCAGAATAAATATTCCCCGAGAGAATGAATGGGTGCTGGGGAGAGTGCAGCCTCTGCAGCTGTCAGTGCTTCCAGAAGCCACAGGAAGGCTCCCACCTGTAGGAAAACTGGGACAGGCGCAATGCAAGGGCCCGCCCTGCGAGGCTGCGCTGCTCTGGGGCCCAGACCTGTGAGCTCCATCCGACCCGTGTCCACAGACCTGGGCAGCTCAGCCTCCTGCTCAAAGAGGGGTGGGTTCTTCTGAGGTCAAATCCCATTTCCAGAACATTCCTGCACAGAGAGAGGCCTCGGGCGTTGGCTGTCTGTCTTTGGAAATGAGTAAAAGGCATCACCCAGATTTGTTTCTAAAATTGGCCTGGAAAATGTTCAGGGAAAGATTTATTTTTGCAAGCGGGCTTCTGCCAGACACAGATTGTATCTTCTGGGAAAACGTCCTGGCTGATGAGAGAAGGGCTGAGAAACACGGCTGGGTGTGGAAGTCCATGGCTCGGCAGGGCCAGAGGCCCAGGGGGCCCGGGGGCCCGGCCCATGCAGGCTGGTGAGGGCGGCACAGGGCTTGGCCTGAGCACCACCCTCCCAGGGGGAGCCCCCTCTCACTTCAGGGAATGCCCGACAGCTCTTCGGCAAAGTAGAGTGGAGACTGGATTGCAGGACACCTGATTCCAGTTCAAATGCATCAGCAGAGTCTCTGTGAAAGAGCCCGTGGTCCCCGGCGTCTGAGGCCAGCTCAGTGATGCTCACGGCTCTCCCACAGGAGAGAGGCGCCAGGCCAGAGGAGCTCCTAGGGCAGAGGTTCTTCCTTCCGGGTTAGGAGGGAGCCAACCACAGAACAGAAGGTGGAACCTCAGGGGCCCAGAGCTCTCAAGGGCCCCATTGATATCCAAGAGGGCAGTGGCACTGAGTCACCCATCTCCTAGTGGCTCATCACAAAAACTGTCCCAGGTATCAGGGAGGTCTGGGGAGAGGAGCCCCCACCTCCCTGGGCCCTGCCTCTCCCCCAGCTCTCTTCTGGGCATGTGGGTACAGGGGTGCACTGGGGCAGATGCTGTCACCCAGGTTCTTGCTCACATTTGGGGAGCCCCACGTGTGTGCCACTGGCCAGTGGCTTCTCATCTGTTCACCAGGACCTGGGCTCCGTGATCCACAGACCCTCGGGCTTCACAGGGGCTGTAGCCACGTCCCCTGACTGTCCCCACTATCCCTGGGTAGCCCCAGTAACCAGCACCTCCCTGCCTTCCTCCCAGCCATGCGTGTCCTCTTTGGGTTTCCACACAGTCCTGCCTCCCACCCACCCAGCACTCTGGCAAAGCAGTCAGGGGGGTCTGTAAGCTATTTTCAAGATTTCAAAAAGCCCAAAGGAAATCATACATTTACCTCAATGAGGTTCCCAGACTAAATAAAACATTAAGTTTATTTGCTCTGGGCTGGAGTCATATCAGCTCAGTGTGGTAACGGTGGTTATCTGACTGATCAGAAGCACTAATTGGCAGTTATATGTCTTTGATGAATAAAACTCAAAGGAACAAATTATTATTCAATAAATGTAGTTTGTTGGGTAGATAAAAGCTTTCAAAACACGGAATCCCTTGAGGAAAGAGCTGAAAAGGATCTTTCGTGGTGAAAGGGGTGGGGAACTCTGAGCTACACGAAAGTCATATTTTCATTAAAGCACAGCACACACATTTTTCCACAGGCCTTTGATGCCAGATTTCTCATGAACGACTCTGAACTTCACAGCATTCCTACAGATAATACGTGGTTCGTGCCAGCTTCTCCCCCCAGCGTGGTTCACCAAACCCTGCTCATAGGTGTTCCTTGGGAGTTCACAGCAAAGGGTCCATGATCAAAAAGGTTTTGGGGAAAACAAGCTAAGCAACATTAATTCATTTATTATGGAATTTTTCAGAGCTCCTAATAGATGATGTGAATCGAGAACCTCCAAGAAAGACAACCTGGAGTGTGCGGCAATCCCTGCAGTTGCCCGGGGCATCCATTTTTTGGTAGGCACATTCTCTAGTAAGTGTTCCACAGAGCACACTCTGGAACACACGAGTTTATGATGACAAAGGTGACCCGCGAGCCCCTGGATAGCTATAGGGACAGACAAAAAACAGAGAGGAGGAAGACAGATGGAGAGAGAGTGGAGGGGCAGAAGGTGGTGGGCAGGCCCCAGGAGGGTGGGACCAAGGGCAGCCCTTCCAGAATCACCTCCCTGCTCTCTTCCTGCTCCCCCTGCAGAATGGAGAAGGGGGGAAGGTGTGAAACTGGGGTGGCTGATAGGCCCTGTTATCCCAGGACCCTGGATTCGAAGGAATAACCCAAGCAACTCAGGAAACCTTTGCTTAATTTGATTTCCAGCCCTCATCGTGTTCTCTCCGGTGAAAACAGCAGGAAGCAGGGAGTTTAGGAGCAATGTGTCAACCACCTTCAATGAAATCCATTTACTAAGATCCTACCTGACTCCTCATTTCTTCAGGTCCTAGAGTTCCTTTTTGCGTCCTCGGGGGCCACCCCATCACCTACGCATTGGCCCACGTGAAGCTGGCTCTTGGCTGGCAGGCAGCACAAACAACGTGATTCTCAGTGTGCAGTTATGGCTGCGGCTCTGTGACACATCCAGAGGCAACGTGAAAATCTAGGTGGCGCATCCAGATGTTCCCCCCACCAGCGACAACTCCAAATGCAAAGAGTCAGAGAAGGCCACTATGGAAAGGGAGATGCACCTTGTAAAGGCTTCTCCAGGAAAAGGCACAGACAGGTGGCTAAATCTGCTTTCTGCACCTCTTTTGCAAAGAGAGAAAACGGAGCATCTAATCAGGAGGGAGGAGACGGTGCCTGCAGGCAGCTGGGTGGGGAAGGAGGAGGGAAGAAGGATGCAGGTTCAGCTCCTGCAATAAGCCAGGCCCTCTCACCCATGTTCTTTGACCTCATCCTCAGAAATTCCCAGCAAAGCAGATGTATTATCTCTATTTTACAAAGGAGAAAACCAAGGCTCACATGGCTGATTAATAAATGATCTGTGGCCCAAAGTCCCACAAGCTGCCCTTACACGTTGCTGCCTCTAGGAATCCAGGAGACCTGATCTAGTTTAAGGACAGTGGTTGCCCAGCCAAGAATTCGGAGAGACTGTGGAAGACACAGCTGAGAAACTGTGAGGAGGGTAGTTTCAGGAGGAAGCTGGGGGGCTCAGCTCTGTTTCCTGCTTCCCCAGGGCCAGAGGCAGAGTGTGTGAAGCAGTGACAAATGAGCTAGAAGGCCAGGCTGACCCCCAAGGGTCTACCAGAGAAGAGACCCCTGACACATAAAGAACCTAGGGCTCAGAGAAGTAGGGGAAAGGTATCCTTTATGTCTGACAACCGGTGAATGACAGAGTAACTTTTCTTACTTTCCTACACCTCTTGATACAGTACAATATCTAATCTAGAAACACCCCTAAGAGCCTTTAAGTGACTTGGATCGCAGCTAACATCTGTGGCAGAACCAGAACCAGGACTCGAGTCTCCTGGCACCAAGAGTCACAGCGTTTCTAGATTTAACACACACAGATTTCAAAGGCTTTATACACCAAAATGGCATCCTGTCTCTGGAAATACTTTCTGGGTACTGAGAGATGGTCACCAAAAGTCACAGGGACTGGGCTTCGGTAACTTCATGCACGAGCTATCTGCAGCCCTGGCAGTGTCTGGAATTTACCCCGCGGTCTTCTGGAACCACAAGCAGATGACGGTTTAGTAAATTAGCTCCTGGCATTAACGGGAAATTTAACGCCAGTGCTTCTTCCCAGTGACCTCATTTGTTGAGTCAGACTTAATTCTGTCACAATCCCCTGAGCTCAAGGATCCAAGTCACTGGATGGCGTGACTTTGAGGCATTCTCAGACTGGGTACTATACTTGATCGCCTTAAGGGATGGGAAAAAAATCTGTCAATCAACAGTTGCTGGGGTTCAGTGCTGTATCCGTTTGCTGCCCCCCCTCTTTTTTTTACACAGTGAATTCAGCCAGGTACTTTGGAATGTGGACATTAACTCTCCATTAATTTTCAGATAATGTCATCATATGTTGGTACGGTTGAGTGAAAGTGAAATGTTATTCTGAGAACACCATTCTAAAATCTCCGCTAAGGACAAAAAGTCAATTTAGGGCCGGCTGATTTAAGGGCTCTCTGCTTTCTGCTTGTTACCGACACAGCTTTTCATGCCGTGGGAATAGAAATGGACTGATTATAAAGTTCCCTGTTATGTTCCCTCCGTGACAGAGACAATGGGCACGTTAAGAGAGGAGAATAGGAAGTTACAGAGTTACCAAGTCACTGGTTAAGATAAGGAAAAAAGAAACAAGGTCAGTTAAAATAACTAAGCACTTTGGAGCTCACATCAGGTAAACACTTCTTTTTAATTAAGGAAGAACTTTAAAGCACGACAGAAGAGAAAAGGGGCTTAACGACAATTTCTGTCAGTGTGAGGTATTTTCAGGAAAGAATTAGGGCAACCAAGGATTATTATTTTCTTAAGCTTTTGATTGAAATCTCAGACTTTTATCCGTCCTGCAGTTAGAAAATCAAGAGATGGGTGGCTCAATCTCCAATGAGGGGAAACCAAACACCAAAAATAGCCTGGAGCTATTGAAATTCCTGGGGCAAAGTCAATGGGGAAGAGGGGGCTGTTCAGCCAACACACTGAATAACCCCACTTTTTCCTACTTTGCTTCATGTCTTGGCCACATGGCACATCAGATAATTTCTGACCTCTGCACTTTCCCGCTAGAATTTTCTCCATGAGGGCTGCCCTCTGCCAGGGGGTTTAATGCGAGCCTTCACTCCTGCAGGCATGAGTTTCCGGGACTGCTAAGGGACACGGGTCTCACCCCGCCGGCAGCACAGTGGACTCCTTGAGACAAAACCCACACTTTGTCTTTACCAACAAACCTACACACAGTGCTTGCCAGTCTCTGCTCTTCAACCATCTAGATAGTTCAGCTCCCTGCCAGGTAAAAAGACCTCACTAAAATCTTCAGCATTAAAAAAAAAAAAAAAAACCTCTTTCTATTTTACTACTGGGGGAAAAATCTTCTGGCCGTGTAGGAGTGCTTTATTAAGTCCACACCATGGAATATTATACACCAGAGAGTAAGAATAAAGAGATAAGAATAGACAAATAAATAAGAATAAACAAAGAATAAGTCTATCTGCTCACGCAGAGGGATTTTCATGGTGTATTTATTGTTCAGAGAGCAAAACAAATGGCAGAGAATTGTTTATTGTGTGATGCAACTTCTGTAAAACAAACAGTGACAGAAAAGGAGTGACACTGCTTACATGTGAATATGTTTGAATGTACAAGGAGGAAAAGGCAAGCTTTCAGTAACCGTCACCTTGGGTTACAGGCATATGTAAAGAGACCGGGGGGTGTACAAAAACGTTTGAGGAAAGCACTTATAAACAAACACAAAAAATGTATGTACTGGTGTAGTTATTACAGGTGCTCATACAGAAGTAAAATGAAACATAAAAACAACTTGAAGTTCAACCATGGAGTTTCATTTAAAGTCACTGTGTTGCACAGCAAAGGAAACCATAAGCAAAATGAAAGACAACCTACAGAATGGGAGAAAATATTTGCAAAAGATGGGACTGACAAGGGCTTAACTTTCAGAATATACAAACAGCTCGTACAACTCAATAACCAAAAACCAAACAACCCAATCAAAAAGTATGTAGAAGACCTAAACAAACATTTCTCCAATGAAGACATACAGATGGTCAAAAGACACATGAAAAGACACTTAATATCGCTAATTATCAGAGAAATGCAGATCAAAACTACAGTTAGGTATCACCTCACACTGGTCAGAATGGCGATCATTCAAAAGTCCACAAACAACCAATGCTGGAGAAGGTGTGGAGAACAGGGAACCCTCATACACTGTTGGTGGGAATGTAATTTGGTGTAGACACTATGGAAAACAGTATGGGGGTTCCTTTAAAAAACAAAAATATAGAGTAACCATATGATCCAGCAATCCCACTCCTGGGCATACATCTGGAGAAAATTCCAATTCAAAAAGATACATGCACCCCAGTGTTCACAGCAGCACTATTTACAATAGCCAAGACATGGAAACAAGCTAAATGTCCATTGACAGATGACTGGATAAAGAAGCTGTGAGAGAGAGATATATACACACACACACACACACACACACACACACACACACAAACATATATACACACACTCAATGCAATACTACTCAGCCATAAAAAAAAGAATGAAATAAGGCCATTTGCGGCAACATGGACGGACCTAGAGATTATCATACCAAGTGAAGTAAATCAGACAGAGAAAGACAAATGTATGATATCACTCACATGTGGAATCTAAAAAAAAAAGATACAAATGAACTTATTTACAAAACAGAAATAGACATACAGACACAGAAAACAAACTTATGGTTACTAAAGGGCAAAGAGGGGAAGGGATAAATTAGGAGTTTGGAATCAGCAAGTACAAACTACTATATACAGAATAGATGAATAACAAGGTCCTACTGTATAGCACAGGGAACTACATTCAATAGCTTATAATAACCTATAATGAAAAAGAATATAAATATGTATATATAACTGAATCACTACGCTGTACACCGGAAATTAACACAACCTTGTAAATCAACTATACTGCAATTTAAAAAAAAATCAAGAGGGAAAAAAAGTCATTGTGGTGCAAACACATATTGCAATTCCTCCTGCCCATAGGTGAAGACACAGGGAAGACAGGGTAGGAGTGGTCCCGGTGGTAGTGGGGAGACAGGTTTCCCTCTCCTCCTCCCCCTCAACCCTCCCTCCTCTTTTCCTCCCTTCTCCCACCTCATCCGCACCCCCATCTTCCTCCAGGAAACTTGGTTGCGCTTTGCCCAGGGTCTGTGGCACGGCCAGGGAGCCCACGGGCCTCTAGAGGGGGCAGGTCTGGGTGTTCCTACTGCTCCTGTCCCTTCCAGGATCTGGTGGGATAAGTGACTTCCCCACGGTCACAAAATTTGTCACCCACCAAAACAGGCCTAGGACTTAGTTCCCCAATTCCAACTGGAGTCTTCCTCTCCTGCATCAAATGGCTGGAGGAAATGAACGTGGACAGATTTTCAGACTGCTCTCAAATCCCTGCCGAGGGACTCTGAGAAAGCTGACGGCCATGTCTGTCTGTCTTGTACAAGGTAAGGTGCGGCCAGCTCCCACTGCCCACAGGAGCCCATTACTGACCGCAAGTGCCCACTAGATCCGAGGCAGGCAGGAGCCCCGCTGACACCCGCGCACGGCCTCGGGACCACTTAGTGCCGTTACTCTTTCCGAATGTGCAGTATTATGCCTTTGCCATATGCTGGGCTGCCTGGGACAGGCTCCTGGGCTCTGCTGGCTGGGGTGTTCTCTGCCTCTGGGCCTCCCTTGCAGCTCCATTTGAAGCCCAAAGGAAGGGTCACAGCCACCCTCCAAGAGCTGCTCCCCGCCCACTGCAGCCTCTGTGGGTGAGTGGTCCGTGGGGCTGCGGGGGCCCAGCCAAAGCCCGGCCTCCAGCCCTGTGCAGGCACCCAGCATCGGGAGATGCCGGGGGTACTCAGGGGCCTGTCTCTGCGATCCGCTGCCTGTGCCCCAACACCTCAGCGTTGTCTGTGTTCTCATCTCAGGATGCCACCCCCTTCTGTCTACTTGCGCAAGCCAGAAACTCGGGGCTCATCCTTGACACCGCCTTCTCCTTCATCCCCATGGGAATTAACTGCCAAACTGTGTCCATTTCATCTCTAAACATCCCTGGACCTTATTTTGGCACAAGGTGCTCTCATCTCCCAGGTGCACCTTGCAGGGTCTCCTACTGAGCGCCTTCTTCCCTTTTGCCTCCCTCCAGACCAACTGAATGGGGATGTCTGGAGGGGAGGCCAAAGTGTGGGTCCTTTGCAAACTTCTCTGTGCTTCCAAAACAACTGGGGCTGCAAGTCACCACTCCAGGCTACGCACAGCAACCAAGATAATTGCTCAGAAACACAAATTTGATCTGCCACTCCCCTCTTAGAAACCCCTCACAGGCTGCCCAGATGGCTCCTCTGATCAAGACAACACCCCTCAACCCTGGCCCCACAAGGGCTGGCCTCCCCTGACCCCACTTGGTTTACCCCTCCAACTCCCCACTCTGGGAGTCCTCCCCACACCCTGGCCTTCCTCGAGCCCTTCTCATCCTCCACACTCCCTTCTGCCAGAGTCAGCACGTGGTCTTCCCTTCCAGGGAACGTCTCCCTTCCGCATCCCATCCTCTCCTTCCCAGATCTCAGACGAGCACTCAAGGAACACTTTTCCTTCTTCATACTTCTGTGCAGTTACACATTCAGGAGAGTGATTATTTAATTAGTATCTCCCTTTGTCCACCATGAAGGCAGAACTATGTCCAAATTTGTCATTGTCACAACACATGCTAACCATTCAGGAATATGTAGTGAACTGAATGCCTGGATAATTACAACACGTGTTCAGGTGAAGGCAATGATGGTGCATACAGGATTATGACCCAAACTCAGGATGTGGGGAAGGGTTCCAAAGGAGGAGGGATCTTAAATGAGAGCTGATGGACTAGCTGGACTTTTTCTGGCCAGGGCACTGGTAGGGGAGGAGACATGCTCTGCACTGAGAGTGTCAACAAGGCTATGGAACAAGTAATCCACAGGAGTAGCAAAAGAAGCAAAAAAAAAAAAAAAAAAAAGAGAGACTGGAAAGATGAGACTGGAAAGTGAGCACAGAACCTTGAGCTCCAGACTAAGGGGTGTGGGCCACCAAGGATCCTTAAACACCAATTTTGGCATGGAGAGGCCCTCACGAGTATTTCCAGCTCGAGGGAAGTATACAAGCATGTCATCCCTAGAAGGGATCTGTACTCATTCAAGCCTAGCCTTCTCATTCAGCAGGTGAGAAAGTTGAGGCCCAGAGAGGGAAAGTGGCTTCCTCAAGGTCACACAGCGGACTCCCAGTGCAGCACTTTCTCAAAAAGAAAAGAAGGACATCTCAATCAGATGTTGTCTCATTTTAGCCCCTCATTCTTTCTTTAGATGACCTCCACCAATCAACCTCCTTTTCTTTGCTGACTATTAGACAATATGTTTATTCATAAAAGCATCCCCCCAGCTCCTGCTCCACTGGCCACAGCTACTAAGAAGGCCTAGCTCCTGGGCTTAACCGCAACTTACATACAGTGAGGCCTTGGGTCATTCCCTCCCCTTTTGTGGACCCTCAGTTTCCAGTCTGCACTGGTAACTACAAACTTTCCAGAGAGAGTCAGTAGAGGGAAAGTCCTCTGCTGGGCCAGTCAGAACGCAGCTGAATGTGCAGACCCTGTGGCACCCTCAAGCTAGTAACTTCATCCAGCCAGCTAGTCCCAGAAATAGCCTCGAAGATACTTTCAGAGACTCTTACAGGAACTCCCTGGTGAGCCTAGATGGGCGTTTTTAACATTATTTTAAACACCTGCTCTCAGATTTTTTGAAGAGGCAAATGGGTGTCAGGCATCAGCCAGAACACTGTGTGCAGAATGAGGCTCTGAGGGAGATGCTCATGGGCCCGGAGCCTGCACAAGAGTCCAAGAGGAAAGAGAAAAAGTATACAAACTGAAGCCAGGCATCGTTCCTCTTCTAAACCCTATTACATCATATCGTCCCCAGGGACTCTGTTCCTCCTTTAAAAACTTGTGAATCATTCTTTTTTCTGAAAACAGTTACTCTACAAATGAAGGAATCCCCATAGCAACAATTTTGTGTCCTTGGAGTCCTAAGAAGGAAGTACAGTGAGAGCTATTTGCCTCTGCCTAGGGTCCTCTCATTCACGTAAGTCTGAGAGACAAAGAAACTAAGCTTCAGATTTCAGCTGAGGTAGAAGCTAAGAGGAGTATCCGAGAGGAAACAATAAGCAGGGATATGAGAGAGCCAGATTCACAAGCATCTGAGGAAACGTGGGAAGCACAGAGGAGGGTGGGATGTTCTGGAGTTCTCAGGAGGGAGAGCCCAAGCCATCTGCTCTCCTCCGGAGGTGGCTGGGCCTTGGCTGCTGCCCAGGCCTTTTCCCAAGCTGCGCTGGGGACACAGCCTTCCCTTTCCATTCCTCCTTTTTCGCCCCCTCCCCCCACCCTGCCCCACCCTTTTCCCCCGTGTGAGAAAGCATCCCCCTCCCTCTGGACAGGATGGGAGAAGAATGAGAAGGACCACCCCCGGTCCGTCTTGGCCTCTAACCCTCCTGCAGAGAAGAAGAGGCCGGCAGGGAGGTGTGGGTGTGCTAGGGGTGACGGCCTAGAAGCTTCTAGCTGTCTCCAGAGCAGTCTCCCACTTTCCCAAACCCCCATGGTTCATCCTTCCTGTCCACAGGGCGTCCTGCTGGAATGACTTGGACCCATTTATAGCTTCAGGGACTTCTACCCCGCCCCTGCCAGGTTCACCGCCTGACTTGGGGCCTTTCAGCACCTCCCCCCGCCCCCACCCTAGGACCTCCAAGGCTCCGAGAAAGGAAAGGCCATGGTGTTTCTCCATGGCGGGTTTCTCCTGCCTCCTGGGCTCCGGGATGCTTCTGCCTGTCTTTCTGTCTGTCTGTCTGTCTTACTCTCCTGTTCGTTTCATAGCCTCAACCTGCCCTCCGTGTCTACCTCAGGGTCCCATCCAGGCCTGTCTTATTCCCCACATCCAGGGCTCCAGAACTTTCTTCTCACCCTGGAACAGTCACATCCACGTTGCTTCAGAGCCTCCCCTTAGGAACAGAGTGAAACAAAGTGACCTGGTGACAGGCTGTTTGGGACACGGGCCTCCCTGGCATCCTCCTCCGGCTTCCCTCTCTCCCCACGACAGACCCTTCCCCACAGCCAGGTCGACTACCCTACCCCCACCCCGGCCAGGGCTGGGTTTGCACCCCTGGGGTCTCTAGGGAGGGGTGCGGGGGGAGCAGGAGGGAAGGAGGGGAAGCATGACCATGCCCAGGAGGCGGATAAGACCCCGCAGCCCCGCGTACCTGCTTCCTCTCAGGGCCTCCGAGGCAGCCGACCCCTGACGACGCCCGGCGCCCAGCACGCAGGCGCCCAGCACGCAGGCGCCCAGCACGCAGGCGCCCAGCACGCAGGCGCCCAGCACGGCGCCCTCGGATTCTTTCGCGGTGGTTCGTCCAAGTGCGGCTCACCTGTGTCTGGGCTTGGGCGTCTGCTCCTCGTGGCCTGCACAGTTCACTGCGCTCCACCCTCCAGAAATAGAAAAGCGAGACGTCCTCGCTCACCTGTGCCTCCCCTTCGGGCTGTAAGATGGCGGCCTTCCCTCCTAGCGTCCTGGGGCGTCCCTCCGGGGTCTGCTCAGCCCACGTTTCCCGGCGGCAGGTGTCTGCTGCCAGGAAGGAGCCCGGGAAGATACGGTCCTGTCCTCAAGTCCCAGCAGCTACTGCCGGGAAAGGAATAAGCCCCTCAGGGAGGATGTCCCTCATTGTCCAGATGAGATGTGATGTACTCCACCCCGTCCTTCAGCTGGGGCTGCCTTTATTTCTGGACTGGGATTTAACAGTAAAGTTTTTCAACTGGTAAAAGTCTTTTGGGCAAAGTTTGTCCCTGGTTATGATATAAATTGTTGTTTGTACGTCACCCTAAACTGCATGGAATCGGGGGCTCTTCCCTCAGCTGAGCTCAGCTCCTCCTCGCCCTGGTGGTAGAACCACCCCTTCCACCTCCGCTTTAGACTGAAAGTCATTTGAAGGCCTCTCCCAGCCCCCACCCCTCAGAGCGCCTTAGGAGCCCCAGTTATTACCCCCAAGCCTGGCACAGAGTGGGTTCACCCTAGAACTGACCGAATGGGCCCGGGCATCCGAGGAGCAGGGGTGGTCCTAGAGGCACTAGGGGAGCGGGTCCCAGCCCTGCCCCTTCCCACCTGGGTAGGCTCAGTCCTGAACTTCCTGATCTGTAGGACTGGAATAGTAATGCCTGCCTCCCCAGGCTGCTGTGAGGATCGCAGACTAGGCATGTAAAATTGAAACAACAAATGACAGTGTAAGTCCTTCTCATAAAGGGTTTTCTAGAGAAGCTCTTAGGTGTGGAGTTGAAATGTCCAAGGAAGAGATTCTTCAGTCAACAGGTATTTTTTGAGCATCTCTGTGCTAGGTGCTGGGGCACCTAGGAGTGCCTGGGAACAAGGGTACAACCACCAAGGGGTAGGGAAGGAGGTGAGTGGAACAGACAGAATCCAGAGAGCCCGGACAAGGAGCCAGGGGTGAGGCCACCCAGCCAGTATTCACACTGACCCAGGCACCCAGGGAGTCATGGAGGGCAGCAGCTTCTCTGCCTTCAGGTGGGGATGGAGCTGGGGCAGAAGAGCCATGTGGAGAGTCACGGATGGGCTGAGCCTAGGAGGTTGGGGGTGCGGCCCCTGGGTCTGCCAGAATGGTCACTTTGACTTCAAGCCAAGGAGGATGGGTCCAAGGCTTAGAGAGAAAAGACTCCCCATCAGCCTTGGGAGACAGAAAGGCATGAAGTCCCAGGTGCCAGGCTGGTTCCCTGGAGAAGAGAGAAATGAGAGCACACCCAGAAATGGCTCCGTGTGTCCTGAACGTGGCAAGGCTGGGTCAAGGTCACCCCGGCCTGGCGGGAGGGTGGGGGACAAGCTTGAAGTGGCACTGTCAGGCCCAGGAAGGCTGGCAGGCGCTGGACCTTCTGTTGAGCAGAAGCCTCTTCTGGGATGTAAATTCATGATAGGTCCCTTCCACACAATAGGTCCCTTCCTGGGGGGCTTTTCCTGCTTCCAAATGAGGTGAGGTCATATCTTGGACAATCAAGAACTTCCACATTGATCCTAAGTTCCTTCTTAAAAAGATGCTACAATCCAAAGTCCATCAATGGCTGAATGGGTAAACCAAATATAGTGTATCCATGCGATGAAGTATTACTCAGCTACTAAAAGGAATGAAGTACTGACACCTGCTATGACATGCATGACTCTTGAAACTCTTGTGCTAAGTGAAATGAGCCTGGTACAAAAGGTCACAAATTATATGATTCCATTTATATGAAAAGTCCAGAATAGGCAAATCCATAGAGAGAGAAAACAGATTGTCACTGGCCCAGGGCTAGGGGAGATGGAAGGCAGTGACTGCTGAATGGGCAGGGTTTTCATTTGGGGTGATGAAAATATTTAGAAATGTGATGTAGGTGGTTGTTGCACAACCCTGTGAACTCTAAACACCACTGCATTGTCCACTTTAAAATGGTTCATTTTATGATTTTTAGGTTATGTGAATTTCACTTCCATTAAAAAAATATTTGCAGATGAAACAGAAGAAATGAAATGCTATCCTGGATGCTGTGATGCAGCTTCAGGAAGTAAGACCTCACTTGCTCCCCCAGCTGCTGGCATGCTGCCTGGTTTGCCCACCCACAGGGGCCACACAAATGCCTGACTGGCGTGGGGTATAAAGGCCTGACTTTCACTGTGCCTTTGATGCTCTGAGGAGTCTCCAGATTTCAGAGCCCCCAAAGGTCTGTTGAGATGCACCCCAGAGCAACTCCTTCCTCCACTCACACCTGCCCCCTTCCCGCCTCTTCTCTTCCCTTCCCTTCCCAGATGCAGATCCCAAGAATGCCACGTAACAGCCTCCCCACCCCTCAGCCTCCTCTCTGGGTCAGCTTTCTTGGGACCCACTGCAGCTGAATCCCATTTGGGAAAGCAGTGGGATGACCATCCGGACCACTTGGGGACCTGAGGCCAGAACATACTCTTTGTGGTCATATAGGACAGACTGCGAGGGTCTGGGTGCCTCCGGTGTGTCTGTTTTGATCATCTGAGGAGCAGGGTTGCAGAGCGGGCTTGTCATGGCATTTTGGTTTCACAGTTGCTTTGGGACCCCGGCCAGGACAGGACCTCTGACTGGGAGAGATTTGGAAAGGCATTCACCCAACCACCTTGATCCCCCAGGTTACTCGTTTCCAAGGCTTTTAAAAATAGAAGTGTGAGAACCACTTAATTGCCAAGAAGCCGTGGGGTTCTGCACCTCACAGTCATGTTGGAGTGCAGCCTGGGATGCAGGAGGAAAACAAGGCCCCGCCTGTGACTCAGACGGCGCAGGCACACTCGGGGCATCATCTGGTGCCAGTCCCCGAGTCACGCACGGGCAGCGGTCACCGGCCCGGCGACCTGTAATTACACAGGGCAGTGGAGGCTCCTGGAGCAGCCTCCCCTCCGCCCCAGCCTCTCCTTCCAGCCCAGGGCGGTGAGCCAAGGGGATTCTTGCCCAGCAACAAGATGGGCATCGGAGATGGGGAGCCTGGGAACTCAGGCAAGTCTGGAAATCACAGCCTCAAAATTTCTGCCACTTACCTTCAAAATGAAAATACCAGAACTGCCTGTTTCCACAGGTCCAAGCAGTTTTCATTAAAAAGCGTTTCAAGGGCCTGGAGTAAAGCAGGATAACATATCAAGAATTTACTTAAATGCAACAATTTGAAGTGTGTGACATTTTGCAGAATCAGGGCTGACGTTTACTTTGGTGGAAGCGATGCGGGTGGAGTGGCTGAGCCAACGATGGTGTAAACAAGATGTCACGGCCATGAAGAACCAGCAGGCTTTTCCAGAACTATAAAAATCTTCCATTTCCATGCAGGAACTGATAAGCTCATGATAAGCCGGTTTCCTGTCTTCATTAAAGATCCCAAAGGAGTTTTCCTGCCTGGGATTGACCTCGCCCACACTTCTACGTGCTCTTGGGAGGGATCAAAGTGTTGAGTTTGAAAGATGTAATGCACATTTCATTTTACTGATTTGGTGAAGCATCCCCCACTTAAGTGAGATGCCACACCAATTACTGAAAATGTGAATACGTTGGTGATTTTTCGAAACAATGTAAAATAAGAAGTGACGTTATTTTCAATAAGAGGTTGGGGCAGTTTTGTGGCTGGGATGCAGAGCCAACGCTAGGCTCTGTGCCCATGACCGTGGATTTGGGGGTCTCACCGTGTGATGTTGCCCAAGTCAGGACCTGCACACACCTTGTGCCCAGCTCCTTGTCATGGATACCTGACAGCATCTGCTAGGAGGCTGGCGGAGACCAGACATGCTCTCTGCTACCCTGACACCATCCCTCTGGGAGTTTGGACCTGACGCTTGTGAGATGGAGGGGCCTCAGGAACTATTTGTCCTTTTGCTCCCTTTTACAGGCCACTGGGGATATAGTTCCTGGACTGGTGATTTGGAGAGAGCCTTTGTCTCCCTCTCTTCACGGTTCCTCCTGGAAGCCTCCAGGCTGAGTTTACCTATTCACATCTTGAAAATGCCATCCCCAGGGCTGTCTAGTTCTAATTAGGGAAGTGGATTCAGGTTTCTCATCCTCAGCTTTGAAAAATGCTTTAAAAAAAATCAGAAAGCCTCCAATGTGAGGAAACATTGAGAAGTTTTCTTGGTGACTTTTGGAAAAATAGCCCCCTCCACTGCTAGAGAGTAGTGCCAGGGCGTATGACCTGTGCAGCCGCACAGGACCCTGTGCCCAGCAGGGCCACACACTTGTTTTAATACTCAGCTGTAACATGGACGAACCTTGAGGACATTATGCTCAGTGGAAGAAGCCAGTCACAGAAGGACAAATACTGTGTGATTCCACTTACATGAGGCACACAGAGGAGTCAGATTCGTGGAGACAGAAAACAGAATGGTGGTTGCCAGGGGCTGGGAGGACAGATAATGGGTAGTTATTGTTTAAGGGGTAAAGAGTTTCCATTTGGGAAGATGGAAAAGCTCTGAACATGAATGATGGTGATAGTCACACGAATGTGAATGTAGTTAATGGCACTGAATTGTACACGCAAAAAGGGTTAAAATGGCAAATGTTATGTATCTAGACGTTACCAAAATAAAAACAAAAACAGAACTCTGCTGCTGCTGTCTTGAAACTGTTCACTTTTTAACACGGGGTGCCACATTTTCGTTTTGCCCTGGGCCTTGTAACTTACCTAGCCAGAACTGAACCATGCTTCTGGAACCTTACTGGATACGAGTCTCCGGGGATCAGAAAATACAGGTTCTGAGTCACTCTCTGGGCGGGGCCCAAGATGCTGCATTTCTAACAACACTCCCAGGTGCTTCTGAGGCCATGGTTTGTGGACCACACTTTGTAGCAAGAATTCAGAGCAGTGAGAGCTGGTCCAGATCCTAAGAAAGCTCCAGGTGCAGTTCCCAAGGAACTTGGTTGTTTTGAGGAGTGTGACTTTCGCAGTCCTTTGGGTAGCCACAGGATGCACTGAAATTTGAGCACAACCTTTTGCCACGCCCCCTACATGAAGCAGTAAACTCACCGAGTCTTCCTGTCCTCGGGGCCCCTTTTCTAGCTGGAATAACGGTCTCTCAGTTACGCTTCCATCTCAAGACCAGTTCTTTTGCTGCCTCTGGCAGAACAGGGAGCTGGTCTAAAGGCGAGTCAGGACGCCAGGTCTGCCCCAGCAAACTCGCACTCCTTGCATCTTCTGCAGGCTCCCACTCTCATAAACTAGACTTCCAGAAACATCCATAGCCCCAGGTGTGGCTGGGAGGAGATGCGGCTTGCCCTCCTCTGACACTCCCCTCCATCTCTCAGGACCCTGCAGGGCCCTCCTGAGCCACTCTCTGGTGCTTCGTTTCCCTAGACCCTCTGATTAGCAGAGTCCGCGGTCTGTGCCCCTCAAACCTGGAACCTGGAGTGGTGAAGCTTACGGTTCTTCCAGGTTTTCATCTGTCTCTCTGTTCCCCTAACTTCTTAGAGAGCTTATGTAAACAAAACACTGCACAGTAGTAAAAATAATGCTAGCCACCTGTGCCAGCTGTTGACTTATTGCCTCTCAGCTTCAAATGCACCGTTTTGCCTGCTCTGTGGAATGTAACACGGGCCTTTGAAGTGTTTTCCCTCTGGCGGCTGGCACTGACACTCTGTGAGTAGAGGGCATGGAGAGAGAGCCTGCGGTGGGCAGGGGTCGGCACGCGGTGGGCAGGGGTCGGCACACTGCGGGCCCCTGCAGCTGGCGTCGGGGGCTTCCCTGGGTCCGGCCCCTGCTTCTGCGGCCCCGGGCGGCTCATCCAGCGCAGAGCTGCCTCAGTGTGCCGTCAGGGTGGCCAACGGCACCCGGGGCGTCAGCAAACCCGCCCGCACCTTGGGTGAGACGTCTCCTTGAACAGCTTTCTCCAGCGTCCTCGAGCACATTCCCAGCAAGTTCCTCCGCTGCGGTCCGACAGCGGCTCCTCTGCCATCCAGCGAGCTCCCCCAGGCCCTCTCCAACAAGGTGTAGCTCTCGGGCTGGCGTGTGATCTCAGCCTGCAGGTTGGTGACTGTTCTCTCATCCGCTAGTCCTATATCCTTCGCTGTTACTCCAGTCCCTGTACAGTGGGCAAGTCTTTATGTTAAACGTTGCCTGTCTAAATTACCACTGGGTTTTTCTCTCCAGACTGGACCCAGACTGATAGACTAACTTACTAACATGTATATAAACAATGACTGTGTACCAGGCATGAGTTGAAGCCATATACAATGTATTTAAGATATACATTCGTTTAATCCTCAAAGACAATAGGTACTCTTAATTAGCCCATTTTACAAACGGAGCAAATGAGGCACAGAGAGGTTAAGGTCTGTGTGATCTGCCCTTTTCAGGGCCTCTTCTTCCTGGTGTTGCTGTCACACCGTGAGCCGGGAGACTCAGATTCTGTTATACGAGGCATTGGCGAAGCCGCCGTCACAGCCCTGGGAGCCTGTCGTGGTGCCGGGGCCGTCCTCAGGCTCCATAGCTGTTCACTGCTGTTACCGTCACTCGCTCTTTGGCGATCAGAGGGGAGGCTGGGCCACATCCCAAACAGTGTCCCTTGTTGGCAGGAAGCAGAGGCCAGGTGGGCTTGGGTAGAGGGTGCTGGGTCAGAGTGAGACTAACAACATCCAAGTTCCCTCCTACTTCAGGATTTCATGACTCGAAACCGCCAGGGTTTGCATACTGGTGTACCAGAGAGCATTCGGGGGGGCTGTCCATACGTGATCCCTGCCCGACTCCTGTCGAGAACAGAAAGAACCCAGGCTGGTGTCAATTACCAGCAGGTGCCATGATGACAGCACAGGACAGCAGGACCCCCAGAGATGGCCAGGGTCTCGGGCAGAACTGAGCTCGGGGCCCCAGCTAAGCCTAACCCTGGGTTCCAGGCACAGCTCCATCTGCAGCCTCTAGGACTCCTACCAATCACTGTGAGAGGAAGGAAGGACGCAGGAAGCGTGTTTGGGTGAAGGTCCTGGTAGCAGAGATGGGAGAAGCGGGAGCTGAAAGAACAGCGTGGGGCCTGTCGCCCAACCTCCCCCAGGAACGAAGCCTGAGATTTTCCCAAGGGTCTCCGTGGGGCACAGAGCACAGGCAAGTGCGGCTCACTCTGGGTTCAAACTCCACATCCACGGGAGTTCGAGGGCTATTGTTATTCTGCACAAGTGACTCCAGGCTGAGTGGCAGTCAGGGTGGGATTTAGTGTTCCTCCAAGCCCGGCCGGCATCTGGAGACCTCAGCAGAGAGGTTTGCTTTGAAGGAGATGACACAGCTGCAGTCCCATCTCCCCCCCGCGCCTCCCCGTCTCCCACCGCCAGGAAAAATGTGGGCTGGTGAAGGGAGGCCAGGGGGGATCACTGCCAAGATGGTAAGATTAAAAACTGATCCTTCAACTCTTTCTTATTTTACTAGCAAGAGAATTGATGGGCTCGGAACAGAGACCTGGAACTCTAGCATGAGGAGGGGCACCAGCCTGGAGAATGCCGAGCAGCGTTTTATCTTGGAAAATATCATTTTACTTTGTGTTTGGCTTTGGAATACAGGGATCTATTCTCTTTCAGAGAGATGACTCTTCCCCACTTTGCCCGCCTTTAGCTTTCTGAATGAACTTGACTCCTTGGGTGTGCAACAGCCCAATGGGTGGGGGGAGGAAATTGGGGGGTGGGGGTGCCGTGCGGGAGGCCGGTTGGAAGTTAGCATCTTTCCAGGAATGTTCTACCCAAGGACAGGCTAGGTACGGGCTGGGTTTGAGCAAGATTCCCCTGTCGAAAAGAATCATCTTGGACGTTCTTTATAAACTTTATAAACTCAGTTCATGAATTTGGCTCCGTAGCCATTGAATTCTTGAATTTCTGGAACAAGTATCAGGCTTTTTGGTTAAAAAGGCAGGTAATGTCTGGGTCGAGGCATCATGGACTAGGAAGGCCTGGAGGAGGGGGTTGCTGCTGGTCTTTATTATAAGCCCAGCCTAAAAAGAGTATCTATAAATTTAGATCAAGAGACACTAAATCCTTCCCATTAATCATCATAACTTTATAAACATCAAGAGGCAGTCTTGTCAAGGGCTGGCCAAGTGGACCCAGCCATGGAGAGCGCGCTTCTCCCCCAGGCAAAATGGCCCCTCTCGGCCTCGATGCTGGGCCGGCCTCAGCTGCGCATTGCCTGTTGGCAGCCGTTCGTCCCATCCCTGTCTTGCCTGTGACTCCTCAGACTGTCACCCTTCCCAAGCTCCTCTTCCGTAGTCCTGACAACTGTTCCTGTGCATGGACACAGAGGTGGTGGTGGGTGTTACAGGCAGAACTGTCTCCTGTACATTCATGTGTTGAAGTCCTAACCTCCAGGACCTCAGAATGTGACCATCTGGAGACTGGACCTTTAAAGAGGTAATTAAGCTAAAATGAGGTCATCAGGGCAGGTCCTAATCCAATGCCCGGTGGCCGTGTAAGAAGAGTTGATGAGGACACAGACCCAGGGGAGACCATGTGTGGGCACAGGGGCGGGAGCAGCGCCCCGGAAGAGACCACCCACCGGCACTGGATTCCGGGCGTCGAGTCTCCGGAGCTGTGGGAGGACACATTTCTGATTTAGTCATGCGGCCTGTGGTGCTCTGCTGGGGCAGCCCCAGCAAACTCCCACGATGGAGGAAACAACAAAGCAGATACAGAAGAGGTGTCTAGAACCTCTGAGAAGGCCCAGGCTGAGGACATATAGGAGGGGGTGGCCTGTAGGAAGCAGACAGGCCACTGGGGGGGCGGAACTGGGAGTCATCAGACAGCCTGGGGGCAGATGTGGGAAGAAGACCAGCCTGAATTCCAGAGCCATCACTGGAGGGGAGGGCCGACGGAGGGACAAGCCTGCCCCCTCCACCCAGCATCCTGAATACTGCCCCTCCTTTCCAAAGGGGGTGGGGTCTCTAACTACCAGGAACATGAAGGAACAGCCAAAAGGACAGGAGACCCGTTTCCTAAGACGTAAAACACAATCAAGGTTCTGTTTGTCCTCTGACAACGTAAACATCACACATTTTTAGTAAGAGAGAAAATAAAAAGCCGAGAATCCACACGAGGCTCTCTAGAGAGAATTCTGTCCCTGCCATGTCCGAGGAATCTGGCTTTCGCTGACATTTTAGCCCTGCTGGCCGTCAGATGGCTGCCCAGGCAGATGGCCACAACCAGGGACCACATTAGGACTTGAGTGGGCCCCTTTTGTTGCTCTCAAAATAATATTTAAAGTTATATTTTACAACTGTGTTGGTAGAAAGATGAAGATGTTAATATTGTGCACTAAAACATTTTCTTTAGCCTAAAAGTTTATTTCTTCCTTTTGACTTTAAAAGAAATAGAAACATTCATATGGGCCCCTAAAGGAGGGTGGGCCCTGGGGGCCTTGTGGGTGACTGGGCCCTGGTCCTGGGGTGAGGGAACCTGTGGCCCGGAGGCCACACAGCCTGGGCAGGAGGGTGGGGGAGAAGGGGCTCTGGCCCCTGGAAAATGGAAAACCAGACTTGGTTCTTAGCAGAATGGGGTCAGGAGCAAGGCACCAGGGGATGGTGCCAGGCCCCCAGAGCCAGTGAGAACAGGAAGGAGAGCCTGGAAGGGGAGGGGGTGGGGCCTGCAAGGAGGGCACCTGGATGCTGCCTCACTTGCTCTCCTCGCCCAGGGGTCTCAGAGGGGGTCCAGGCTGGCCCAGAGCCTGGGGTCTAGCTGAAAGCTGGGTCACGTGGCCTGGGGTGGGCCTTCCAGGCAGGAGGCAGGCAGAGTGCAGGGGGCCAGCTTCATGCCCCTGGTTGCAGCCCCAGCAGGCACGGCCTGTATCTTAGCCTGTTTCCTCCACGCTCTCCAGCAGAGTGCTGGCCTGTGGATGACTGGATTGTTTGCCAATGTCGTTTGTTTGTGATGTGAACCCAACCAGCCTCCTAACCAAACCCTCTGCCCCAATGGTCACAACAATTTCTAGCAGCAGGGGGCGCCCCAGCGCTGGAGGTTAAAGGTCTGCTGGGATGGGTGTGCAAGCCTGGGGCTTGGGTGACCAGGAGGGCCTGGGCTGCAGGAAAACTGGAGGGGGAGGAAAAGGCCAGAGGGCTGGGAAGCTGGGATAGACCCTGATGCTAAGGCAGCCACCAGCCGAGACCGCTTAGGTCTAGAAAGAGCCCTCCTGGGAAGGAGAGGTCCAGTCCGGAAAAATAAATCACATGTTAATAATAATTCATCACCCCACCCCAACTCCACCTCTGAAAAGCCCTTTCCTGAGTTCCCTCCCCAGGCGCCGTGCTTCCTCCCCGAAGGGCAAAGAGAATAACTCTTACTTTGGTCCAGGGACACAAGCATGGAGGTCACAAGCGGGGGTGGGGGCTAATCTAACCCTCCCTCTGAAGGCTATGGGTTCGAGAGTCCCTTCTAGCACATCTCTGTCTAAAAATAAACGCGGAGGAAGAAGCAGGAGATGATCCATCTTTCAGAGAGCACCGGCGGGGCACCTCCGAGGACAGCACAGGGCCGCCCCCACTCCCACCCTCAAGGATCTTATTTGTAATTAAAACAAATGTAGCCATTTCAGCAGCGCCGGAGAAACATGAGATGAGAGCAGTCAGGGGCAAATGAAGAGAGACGAGAGGAGCACAGGTAAGAAGCACAGAGCAAAGCCCGGCAGAACAGGCTTGCAGCGGCCTTTGCCAACCGTACTGTGCAGCTGATGTGGGTCTGACGCGCCCCGGTTCTTGAATAAGCTCTAAGATTTCAGCATTTGTTTTGAAAGTTCCACAGTTAGGCTGGGTCGTGGAAGGTAGGGTGTCTGAGAGACAAGTGGGGGTAAGTGCTTGAAATCTACCATATTTTATGGGGGGAGATTAGGTTTATTTACTAATTTATTTTTAATAGAAGTTCTGGGGATTGAACCTAGGACCTTGTGTATGCTAGGCATGCACTGAGCCCCCTCCTCCCCTGACATCTATTTTAAATTTAACTTTTTCTTGTGAAAAATATCAAGCATACACAAAAGTAGGGGAGAATAATCAGTCTTAATGTGTTTTCATCCAGTTTCAAGAATTATCAATATTCTGACTTTCCTGTTTCACCTATGCTGTAGTTTTTAATTTTTTTCCTAAAATATCTTAAAATAAGTCCCAGATATATCATTTCACCCATAAACACTTCAAAATGTGAGACTGAAATCTAGCATCACTGAATTTGGGGGTTAAATGAACCTCAGAAGTCATCCTGTGTTCCAACAGGCCAGCATGGGCAGCAGACCGGGTACCCAGCCCCTGGGACACCCTGGGCCTAGGAGGAGGTAGGGTGTTCAGTGGATGCTGTATTCAGCTCTCTGCTGGGGCTTGGGAGAAAGGCCCCCTGGGTGACCGGTTTAGTTCCTTCTGTGCCCATTAGAATCCATCCAAAGGATCTTCTCTCTTTCCTCCAAATTCCCTCTGCCCCACACCACACCCTGGTGATTTACGGATCATTGTTTCCACTTTACAGGCAAGGCAGAGAGGGCGAGTGACTTGCCTAGGGTCAACCAGTTGGGGGGGCAGAAGCGGGATTCTCACCCAGTTCTGTAGACCTCCAGAGCCCCAGCAGGCTGACTGAGGGGGCCACCCACCCGCTGGGTGGCCCGTCGTCCTCTGTTCACCCTCAAGATTTAACAGTCTTCTGGATGGCCGATGGTGGAGGGCAGTCTCCTGTGTTTCTCCTGGTTGGTGGCAAATGTTGTTTTTGAAGTCGGCTTTGGGGGAGTCATCTGAGAGCTAGGTTTTAGGAAGTATGTTAAATGAGTGGGAGAAAGCTTTACTGGGGAGGGGGCTTCAAAGTGATCCTCAAAGACACTACTGGGAGCTCTCCTCCCCCACACTGAGTCTTTGGAGTCTCTGCTCCAGCCCTACCCACGGGCCTCATTCCCCATTGTATCTCCTGTCCTTTGATGTCGGAGAAACCCAATTCATCTCTTTCATATCACTACAAAGGAGCCTCCTAATTGCTTTGTTTAGACAGCCTCTTTTCCAAATATTAAACATTTGGTCTTCCCAGGCACTCCCTCCCCCACCCCCAAGCTCTTAACATCATCGAGCTTGTTGCAAAATCCACTTTTCCCCAGACTGGTTGGCAGATTCTTCTTTCCCTATTACCAGCCTCCACGGGCAGATCTGGACACATCACCCTCCACTTTCCCCAACGCAGGCTGCTTTAGGACACAGACCGTCCTCTGGGAGAGGGTCATTGCAGCCGGATCCTCAGTCCTGCGGGGCCCTGGAGAAGCCTCAGGGAAATGGGACAGCCCCAGTACCAGTCACTTGAGGGCTCAGGGTGCCCATCTTCCCCGAGGCAGGCATGTGGGGCAACTTGGCTGTTGGAGGTGGCAGGCACGGCAGCTAGACCAGGGTCACCTGCCTGCCGGTCAGGGAAAGGCATTTCCAATTTCCAGACCACAAACTGCCCTTGAGTGGCCTGTGTCTCTCCAGATACCACCAGTTGGTACCTGGAGGTACAGTAGGCTCTCCCTCACTTCAAAAAAATTCACCCTGATCCTGGAGCACCCTCTCCCCTCCCCCTCCCAGTCTCAACAGCCCTGCCACCCTTCCTTTAGGTAGGGAAGTTGGTTCACATTGTTTCCTCCTCCAAAGCTGTGAGAGTTCTCCCCTCTAATGCCTCCCTCCTGGTCCCCTGGCCCTTCACCACCTGATGTCATGGGCACCACCGTGCTAGGCTCCATTGTCACCCTGTGCCGCTGGATCTCTCCATGGTCCCCAGAGGGTCTCTGCAGCTTAGGGCTGCTCCCTAGATGTCCCTCTTGTCTCCATGGGCCTCATTGCCCTGGTCAAACAGAAAACAGCCTCTGTCTTCCCTGGGGATCAGGGAAGGTTTCAGAAGGGACGCGGGAGCAGAATCTTTTTCCTTCTTTCCTCCCCTCTTTCCCTCCCTCTTTTCCTCCCTCCCTCCCTTCCTGTCTTCCTTTCTCCTCTCTTTCAACTTTTTGTGATGAAAAATGACAAACACGTACAAAATTAAAAGCATAATCAACCCCCACGTACCTATCACCCAGCTTTAACAACTCACAGATCTTGTTTCATCCAAAGCCTCTCATCCCACCGCACCACTGCTGCCTGCCTAATACTGAAGCTAATTCCAGACATCTTATCATTCCCTGTGGAAACACTGCAGGATACGTATCTCCAAAAGACAAAGACTTTCAGAAAAACAATCACTTCTAAAAATATAAACAATTATTTTCTTAACAGCGACATCATTTTTTGATTGGCTGCTCCCTTGGTTGGCTTTCCTCAGGTGGGCTAGAAAGTGCCTCCCGTGTGCCACGTGCCCACCGGCACCACCAGGTGAGCTCATGTGATGACTAATTACCCCTGTTCACAGAAGAAGAAAGTGAAACTCAGAGGGGCTAAGTTCTGACTGGCCAAATCTCACCACTGCTAAGTCACAGGTCCCTCCTTCCTCCTGTGCCCCCCCCCCCCACCACCCAGCAGTCCTGGCTGGAAGGTTCTGGAAAACGCCGGTAACAGAACAAGAAGGCTCCGGCTTCCCAGCTGCGGGAAAACTTTCCCATCACTATCTCTACTCGGGTCTCAGGGCAGTCACCCCCTTCCCATGCCGTCTTTCTCCCCCAGCCCAGCGGAGCTGAATTCTCCGCTGCTGGCACCCTCGCCCCGGGAGGCTGAGCAAGCCTAGAGCAGGAGCGTCAAAGCGCCCTGCTTAACCGCGCCTTTCTGTGCACTGTGAGGCTGGGGGCAAAGCAACGAAAGTAAACGCACATTTTCACAGGAGACCGCTGCAGGAAGGCACCCCCTCCTCAGCGCTGGCTGTGCTCGCGGGCGGGCGGGCGCCCGGGGCTGGGCGTAGGCAGGAGGCACTCGGCCCTGGGACATGTCTACCTGCTTCTTCCTCGGTTTCCTATTCCTCCCCCGCCACCCCTGGACAGAAGCTCGGGGGTTCTTGGGGAAGAATAGTTCCTTTGTGTTTTCTTTCTTTTCTTCCTGCGCCTAATTAGGAATTATGCTTGGGAATCGAGCTAATTAACCTCTGCCAGTCCAGGGTGAGATCAAGCTCCTCGCGCTATCAGCGTCGATCAATAACTCACTGCTGAAAGAGACTGAAAAACAGCCCTGCTCCTTTCAGCACAGGCCTTAATGAGGGTGAGGCGGGTCGGCCTGGGGGCGGCCTGGAATGAGGGGTGTGGTGTCAGGAGACGCTCCCGCAGCTGGAGCCAGCGTGTGAGGTGGCCCTGCAGACAGGACTTCCCAGTGCCCAGGGCCCCACAAGGCAGGGGCCGGAGCCTCACCACCGTGCTGCTTTGGAACATCAACCATCTTCCCTGAGCTGCGAGGGTGGTCACTGGGAGAACCGAGACGGCAGAGAAAATCCATCACCACTGGTGGCTGTATTTCAGGACAAGGGGTCCCTCCTGCTTGCTGACCAGAGGCCCTGCCCTGGGCTGGGCTACCCGCTGGGCCCAAGAAGCATCAGCTCTCCAGGAGAAAAGACTCGGGCTTGTAGGAAGGGGCTGATGAAGGCCAGAGAAATGGGAGAAAGCAAAGCAAAAAAATCTCACAGGGTTTCAAGGGACAGAGGAGGGAAGACCTCACCCTGAAGCAGGGGGAAGGTGGTCTGTTGAGAGTTTCTAAAACACCTGTGCTCTCCCTGCGGGTCCTTGTGGCCTTAGGCAGATCTTCAGTGATACACCGATGGTCCTCACCTCCAGAGGGGAAGACATGGCAGTGCTACTTCCCAAGGAGACTATCAAGAAAGCAGAGAAGAAAAAAATATTAACTGAAAGAGGCTGTGGAGTTCAAGGAGCCCAGGATGTTAGACCTTTGTAATGTCTTTAAAGCCTTGGGATCATATCAAATTTATTAAAATGAGCTCAAATCCCATACTAAACAATGATTTTGCTATAAAAATTTGAAATGATTTTTGTAATTGTTTTTGAAATTAATTTCATTTTTGCAGTTAAAAAAAAATCTTCTGGCACGATATTTTTACAGATTGCAAATGTTTTCTCCAGCTTTGTCAGGCTTGGAGGCCTTGGGTGTTGCACCCAAGGATAAAATGGCCTGGAGAGCTTAAGACACTACAGCCAGGCACCCTGTCTAGTGGGGTGCCCACCCTCAGGAATGAGAAAGGAGAAGCTGGCAGCATGCAGCAGGGCCCCACGTCAGTTCTGGAAGGAGACTGGAGGTCTAGAGCCAAAGGGAACAGAAAATCCCATTAAGGTTGTCTTCTGGAATAATTGAGTAAAGAGGGAAAGAAAAAGAAGACAAAGAAAAGTATTTCTACTCTTGTGAACATGCCTTAAGTATAGGGCAGAGGTTAAGAGCTCCTGGGCCAGGGGCAGCACAGGGACACACCTGAGAGCAATGAGGACATCGTGGCCGTCCAAACCCTGTGGACCGTCCACCGACCCTGAAGGCAGGGCCCATCACACTGTCTGGTGAAGAAGAGCAGAACACTAAACACAGCAACTTTAGGGACTTGGACCAGTTGTACCAGCCCACATCACAGCCCATGAAGACGGAGGAGCAGTGGGATTCGTCCTTTTTGATAACGTGTGTAGGTTTCCTTGACCGCAGAATGCCAGGGGAGAAAGAACTGCAGTTTTTGAAATTCTGATCAGCCTGTTGAAGTCAGCCACAGCCCCAGTGACAGCAGAAGACCCCTTAGTTGTGCTCTGCCAGTCTGTAGGCAGCAGCAGTGAGGTGCGAACCATGGGGGTGCACCTCTGAGATCTCCCTACAAGGGATGAGCTGTCAGGGGAGGGCAGTTAGCTGTCAGTCTTCAGGTGCAGCACCTTTGTAGTGTGCAAACTGAGGCCTGTCTCCCCAGGTAACTCCAGGTGACTGCCTGACACAGGGACACTGGTCCCTTACCATTTCTGTCCAACACAAGACTCATCCATGGGCAATCTCTTTGGACCTCAGTGAACTTGCCCAACACTTTCTGCAGAGCTACAGGCAGCCTGAGGTTCTTCCTACCTAATTCTACTTCCTTCTCCTCCTGCATCCCAGTCTGAAAGCCCTAACTACTCCGGACTCCTTTCTCTTGTTTCCCACACGTACTACTCTCCAGTAGATCCCCTGCATTTCCAACTCCATCTTGCTACCTGCTTCCTGAGGATCCAAACTGACAGAGCTGCCAACCAATACAGTGTGACTGGGAAAAAAGCCTACTGGCTCACTCTTTTGATGTGAAGGTTTTTAAAAAAAGTCCTCTGAAATTGTAGGCATAGAGGGGCACTGAAAATGTTTCACTGGGTTGCCCCCAAAGACTGTAGACGCCAGCAAAGATGGGCTTACATCTTCTTAGGGTTGATTTTATAACCACTTACCTCTCACCAGGATGGCTGGAGAGGAATCCTCTTGGGAGCTGGTTATAAGGAAAGCTACTATTTATTTAAAAATACTTATTATTTATTGAATACTTATGTGACAGGAACTGTGGTAAGAGCTTTCCATACATTGTTTCATTCAATACTTACACAATTCTAATACATGTCTCCATTTTTCAGATAAGGAAATGGAGCTAACTGGGTGTTGAGCCTGGACTTGAATCAAGGACTGTTTGATGCCAAAGCTAATACTCTTTAACCTTTAACACACATACACACACATGTGGATGCACATACGCACGCACACACAGTGTGATGTATATTTAAATTCTGAGTTTCTATGGAAGAGAAAAAAATGAACTAGAGGAGAGAAAAATGAGAGAAAAAATGTAGAGAGAAAAAAAACTGAAGCTACTGAATAGAACTGGACTAAAAATCTGTAAAATACAAAAGAAGAGAAAGTAAAGCTAAGGAGTTTTTGCAGGACAAGTTTAAAGTGTCTTGATCTATGAGCTTGGTTATGAGCTATGTGCTTTTGGAGACGTGCAACCTCTCTGGGCCTCAGTTTTTATAGAACTATAGATAAGGCAGTTGATGAGATTTTCCTTCAACTCTAACATTCTGTATTTTCTTCTTACATGGAGCCTTTTATTTAGTTTATCATTTTGTATAAAGAGAAATCAAACTGAATTGTTTGTTTTCACCAAATCCCACAAGGAGTAAAATGATCTGTCAGGCCTCCATAATGTGAACAGAGGATTTCATAATGCACCAAGAGAAGCAATTTGCTAGGATCCAAGAGGCTGTGATGATGATCTTGGGTATCTCATACCCAGGCCCTCTGAAGGTTTGTCCAAAAGAGTTTGCCCGCTGCTTGTCTTAGGCTCGTGCCTGGCACGAAGTCCTAATGGATAATCACTACGCATATTTTTGGTGGTGGAGGGTGAGTGGGGGTGTTATGTGAAAACAGGGATAAAAGCAGAACTTTTAATCTGAAAACAGTAAACAATACCATTTCCTAATTATGACAAAGGATTCTGTGAGAGGGGGGACATAAAACACGTGAAAGTACTTCAAAGAATGTTAATTTGAAAATCCTCATTTGAGTCTTTCCATCTTCTTCGTTTTTCTCCAGATCAACAAATAAGTAGATTTTAACTACTAATCACTGTTTGGTTAACTCTTGGGAAAGGGATAAAAGGCCACTATCAGTAGAGAGGGCAAGAGGAGAAATACACAACCCAGACAAGTTATAGACAAGATTATCAACCGAGTGATACAAGCCTGGTTCTGTCCTGATGGCCTTCCCAGATGATGTCATCGACCCCACACATACGGAAAGCAGAGTGGACCCTAAAAATCCTCACCACACGCACAAAAAAGTGAGTACGTGAGGTGATGGATGTTTTAACTAACCTTACTGTGGTAATCGCTCTGCAGTACATATATCAAGTCATTGTGCTGTACACTGTACACATACACAATATTATATGTCAATTCTATCTCAACAAAGCTGGGGGAAAAGAAAGCAGAGCAGTGTGGGCATTTCTGGCAGGAATGAGATGGAGGAAGGAAAATCAAAATGCATTATTGTTTGAGAGAGGAATGTAAAAAACTCACTAGTTTACTATGTTAAAAAAAAAGATGGCACATTTATTGCTACATAAATGTTATATACATATTGTGTTTTCTGTTACAGTGACAGAAAAAATTTTGAACTTCTTGCTGCTGGTTGAAAAGGTTTATCAATAATACCTTGAATTTGACACAGGATACAAATCTGCAATAAACCAACAATGGAAACTGGAGAACAAGATGAGAAGCAATTCATCTCGGACAATTAGCTCTTACAATACTCCATAGGTACTACACGGTATGCTAGAATCCTACTATGGTCTTAAAATGCTATTGTAAATTTCTGATATTAATGAACAGGTTATGGTAAATAACCCTACATTTTTACTACCTAATATAATAAAATAAAGTAAGAAACTTTTTACTGAAAACTTTTTGATTTCAAAAATCTAGAAAGAGTAATATTTAGAATTCAAGAAATTTTCTTACAAGATTATTGTATAAAAGACTAGCTACTGTGAAAAATAAGCCAAATGTTTTTTTCTTTCTATTTTATGAAGGAAAGCTTCTGGGCATACTGCAAAGTCTAATATAGCGAAAAAGACAACAAGCTCCGAAGAAAAAAGGCCAGGCAGTGGCATATGTTCACTCACACATCATAAGCAACGACTTCTGTTTAGCTGATTAACACTGAAATGAAGAACAAGGCCACAGATAGAGTCTGCTGTAACTGGAGAATAGAGGCAAATTAAAGTAACCAAAAAGTCCACTAAGTTCACAAAAGACTGATTTGCTAGGAATCATCCTGATTGGAGGATCTGAAGTTCTGTCTTCATTGTTTTTGTTCTTTCAAATTAACAGAAATCTTTAAGTTACATAGTGATTTGGGTCCTTTCTTCTGTGTGCTGATTGCCATTGTTAATATTGGCTACAAGGAATTATTAAGCCAAGACAACCGTGTTTAGCATGGTTTTCTCTCCCAGGGTTGCTGTGGCGGAAGACAGGTTTCATGGAAGTTCGAAGTGATTATGATGTCTTAAAAAAAACAACTCTTAAGGATGAGAGACAGAGGGGTGCCTTAATGCACAGTATTAAGATGGACTGACAAGGACTGGTTTAATGCTAATCTGGCTCGTCTTCTTGGGACAGGGCAGATGGTCTGCAGTTGACGACTTCACCCACTGAATTCCTCCCACTGACTAGCCATCCAAATGACAGAGAAAGAAAGGCTAGAATAAGGAAACACAGGTGACCACTGCTCTTGTATTCCATTAGGTAATTAGCCTCAGAGTGGTGTGTTCATTTATCACACTACCTGCCTTGGTGACTACCGGGTGGTTATGTTCAACATAATCACAGCCTGAAAATCTTCTTTGTATTTTAAATCCGTTTTGTGCTTACTTACAGCTAACACTTTACAAGTACTATTATGTAGTACTTACTGCTTGGAAAACAAAGCAATTTCTAAAAAGTAAATTCTTTCCTTGTAATTTACACTTCTTGCTATTACAAGCTTTACTATGAAACCTAGAAGCTTGAAAAGTCTTGATTATTAGAAATAAAGCAATGTTTATTTGGGGGAAAATCTAGGGGACAAAGTTCCCCCTTTTAAAATCTTAGCTAGGCTATGGTCACAGATGGTCTCTGCTTATCACTGTAAGATAAATACGCAAAGCACAGAGGGCTACGTGGAGGATTCTGGACTGTGACCATGAACTATTCTGATTCAGAGACCAAATACAACACCCACAAAGGAAAAATAAAAATGAATGAAAAAAATGAGAGCGAGAGAAATGCTATACCAAGTAATATTTTCCTATTTCATGGAAAACACTATTCATATGGCAAAAGGATAGGAGAGGGCAACAAAAGACTTTTCCCTTCCTTTTTAAGACACTAATAGGTATGCCGGGAATGCTAAGGGCCAATGGTTGTCACTGCTTTGTTCTCTGCACGTGAACAGCTTTAACGAACGCTGGCATCAGCTGAGTGTAGATCAGCTTTTCCACATTAACTTTTTCCCTTTATATGTAGACCTTACAGTTCCATAACAATAAATAAAATTTGTAGTTACAATGCATTTGTCAATTCAGTTTAGGCACAAGGCAACTTCCACGGTGAGTGGAGAGATCGAGACAGTCTCTGATTGTGCAGAAGCGACACACTGCTCGCAACAAAATGATCCGTTGCAAACATCTCGTGGGCTGACGTTCTATCTGATGAGCTTCCTATCTTCACTTCGGATGGAAGTGTTGACCAGTTGCTTTGATCGCAGGATTACATTTGCGTTTCTTGCTTCAAATGTTCTGTTTTTTCTTCTCCCTCCTATCAGGTTTGTGTCTTCAGATAATCTGAGTTGTCCATGTCCTTATGAGGAGAGGTCACCTTCTATCTAGCCTACTGATAACTCTGGAACTGCGGCAGGGAGAGCCAGGGGAGAGAACAGAACCAGTTAGGACATCACTGTTAAACACCTCCCCAGAAACAAAACAGAACAAGCTGGTATTCCTCACTTATCCCCAGGTTTTCACTGAATTAGCAGTCTGCTACATGACTTATAAATGAGGTTTTTTCTTTTAAGGTGTAACTCAAATGGTTTTTACTTGATGTATGTGGGAAGATTTAAAAAAATCCTGTAATTATAGAATCACAAGACAAAGGATTATACAACAGCTGTGGCAATTATGCAAACCTTCCATTTTGGCAACATTCAAGTTGGCAACCCCTGAGCTCTGAGGTTCTACTCATCTGGTGGAGAGACAACGCTAAAGCATGTATTTACTGCTACATCCAGTCCCCTGTACTGTTACTTGTTTACATCCACCTTCTTTAAACTGAAAGTTTGAGGGCAGGGACCATTTTGTACTCATCTGGATAATGGCCCCAGTTCCTGGTGCATTACAGGTAGGTCTTCAATAAATGTTTATTCAATGCATTTATTAAGAAAACTTTATTAGTACAAATTTTATATTTATATTCTTAATATAACATCCATAGTAGTAGTCCTGAAATTCCCCATTTCAGCCATTTCATTTAGGAAGAACCACACCTTTCACTTCCTTATTAAACAAGGACCATGGTACAGTTCTGCTCTTGGAGATGGAGAACTGAGACATTCAAAGCTACTTGGCCTTACACTATGTGGTGGCAAATTCTTGTGCTTTTGTAGTCATTCTGTGGCCATTTATCACCCATTTTGATTCTAGTAGTCATTTCCTGCTGCCCAATTGCTTGCTGGTATTAATCTGCTAATCAGTTCTATAAAGAATTGAAGGTTATCAGGTGAAACCAGATAACCACCTTTGAAACAAGCAGTCTTTAAGACATATTTTGAGGTAATAATCACTAGCCTATGAAATCTTATGAAGCAAGTGTATTTACTACATTTCTTATAAACTTGGAAGCCCCCAACCCCTTAAAAAAAAGATTCTTGATGTCTTTTAGATGGGTGAGAATGCTCACGGTTTAATTTTAACCTAAAGTGAGGGAATTTCCTCATTACAGAGATAAGGGTAGCGTGATGAAAGCAATATGAGATACAGAAGCAGTGAAAGAACAGGAAGCGAACAGAAAGGCTGAAGAGAGATGTGAGGCAGGGAGAGGGAGCCGAAGGAGACGGAGCGAGAGAGAGACTGGAAAGAGAACAAAGGAAAACGGGCACAACAAACCAGAGAGAGAGGAAAGCCAGGCTCTGAGGTCACGTGCCCGCTGAATGGAAAGCGCCCGTCTCACAGCCTGGTGGTTGTGGGGGACCCGGGCACAGGAAGTCTCCTCTACGTACTCAGAAAGTCGCTTTCACATTGAGAAACACTGGCTTATTTTTATTTCAAAAACTTCAAAGCTTATTTTTGAATAAAAATATTATTTCATGATATCCATTGTTCCCACACAGTATGAAACAAAGGCTTGAGTTTTAGAGGACCTATAATTTAACTAGCTCTTTCTTGCCTAAAGTCCCTTTGACAAGCAGTCTGTTACACTGCTGGTTTTTTGTCTGCTGTGGGAGAGGTGATTTAGAGTTTTCTCCAGTGTGCTAATATTAGAACTAGAATTGACACTTAAATAATTACATCAACACTCCTCCCTTAGTCCCCAAATAAAACCTTCAGTTTTGGTCTTGTTGATCCTAGGAAGGATAGTATGAAGAGGTGGCAGGAATCAATTCCTTCAGAAAAAAGTGAGTTACTGATTGATGTCTGTAGTTTACATAATATCCTATCAAATTCCAAACTTTCAGCTTAAAATGAGACAGCCACAAAGATGACAAAATGATACTTTTTCCTGCTCCAAAACCTTCCATCCATTTACCTTTATTTGCTGCTTTTTCTCTGCTGATGAAACTAAGAAAAGAACTATACATGCTGAAGGCAGATAAAAAAATGAAGTTACCAGTTCTATTCCTAATCCATGCTTGCAGCTCTATTTTGTTACTCACCCAAATATTGTTATTAGTCTACATTACTTTCTGTCACCTAAATACTAGTTTTACAGCTTACAGATAGTGTGAATACCTATAGTTAAGAAAAAAGACAATTCATATTATCAAACCACTTGGGCAACAACCTCATACTACTGCTGTTCTCACTTTGTTAAAAAAAAATAACAAAGAAGCAAACTGTGTTTAGTACATGAAGAGGAAAGTAAAAAGAACAGTCTTTCAACAAGTAAAATTCCTGAAAGAAGGGCGTTCTGGTTCTATCATGTACAACACCTGTACATTCTTTAATAGGAGAAGGAACATGTATATTACAAACTTGCATTAGTGACCCAAATGGAAGCAAGCAGTAACTCTTTTGTATATAAAGATCCATGACAAAGAAGAGACAGATGGTTAACAGAAAAGTGGTTTATGATACAGCCGAGTATTTCTGAGCAGAAGGAGGAGGAGCATGAGTGGAAGCAAAAGTATTTTTTGATAGATGAGTCACTAGTGGCACTGTTTTCTTCTTGGGTGAGAATACTACTCATGTGCAAGAGTACACATGATCATCCAGTACAGGAGAACCCCAAATTCTTCACAAATCAAAGGATACTATCTCACATTGAAGGCAACAGTACTTTGTATAAAATGACACTGGCTCTCTGAGTATGATTATGTAACAGAAAGGTTAAACCACTGGGATTGCAAATTACATGTGATCTTGACCATGAGCAATACCACCAGATAATTCTGTTCAAAGGTTCTAACTCAGTTTAAGATGAATCAGGTACTTTCTTTTTGTACCCATACTCACCTGGCTGATGTTTACATATGACCCATAGGGTTGGTAGTTTCACTAAGCCCAGGATGGGTTCCTGGCAGCGTGGTTGGTGGCTCTGCCGATACGGCAGAAACTTTTTCTTCTTCCCTTCTCTTAAGGCAGGCTGCTTTGGGGTTAAGGTTCCTCTCTGAAATAGGGAAGAGTAATTTTATCATTATAGTCACAAGCTATGAATCACAGACTGTTGGGTCTTAAGCTGAACAAATTGCTGTTATTTTTCCTCTCTGTGGGGTTATCAGTCTCTGGGTAACTTCACTCGCATTCTGAAGAACATCACATAGAAGCAACGATGATGTGCTAAATGAACCCTAAAACTTACACTTCGTCCTGACCATTTTGTGTTTTCTTATGATTTAGTCTTCGAGGATTTGACTTGATCTAAATCAGCATCTAAAAGTAGTTCTTCTACTGCTTCATCGAAATATTTAGGCAAGTCCTGTTACTAGTTCACCAAATCTCTTCAGTGTCCTGCTAAGACATGGCACCTTGAACTGTCGGGAATGCTGACATTCTCTGTGTACCTGCAGAGAGACATCTGTGCTTTACCCACAATGTTACCAGTTCAGAAAATAGTAAGAGATACCCTCAGCCATTCCTTCATAGGAAATGTGCCAACTCCTCCAGGAAGAGAGGGAGCTGGTGCCCATCCTGCTTCCCTCCTTTGACACATATGTAGAATGAGATGACTGAGATGTCCTTCCTACAGTTGGAGGTGTGACTGAGAGGTAATAAAAACCTTTCCTGCTTTGTATATAAGATAGTAGAGAAGACTGAATGGAACTTTTGATGTGAGTTTAAAGTGTGGGGTATTACCATATGAAATAAAGGTAAAGAAAATCCACTGAACTGAAGACCCACTGGCTCAAAATCTACTTAGGAACTGCGGTTCCTAGTATAATTTCTTTAAGTGAGTTTTAAGTACAACATATTTAATCCATGACAGCCCCTGGTGTAGTTTTTTGTTTCTGATTATAACATAAGTATAAGTTAAAAGTTGTTACACTTACTTTTGTAAACTGATTAAAAAAGCCCCAATGGTTATAATATAAAAAAGGTCACTTAAAATTAGCTTGCAATGAAAACAATATTTTGTAGAAGTTATGATTTTTTTACATGTTAGATTTTCTTGAAATGATGGCCCAGCTGAACGCAACATAGCCGAGCTTTTTTTTTTCTTAAATGTATTTCCTCTTTCAGGGAAAGTAGAAACACTTGAATGTGTATATCTTAATACACATTTATAGTTCACTTCTGAGTTTAAAAAAAGTAGACAGAAGACTTTGTTTTGGTGAACCCAGCCGCCTCTACTGACTATTACTCACACACGATAATTACACTGCATTTCAGAGTCCTTATTCCCCAAGCCTCTGTGTTTAGGAAAAGACATGAAGCCCATACAACTCTGGGGAGGCAATGAAGGAAAAGAGGTACACTCTTACTTAATTTATTAGGATAACTAGAAGGAAAAATCAGTATCATTATGTAAAAATATTAGAAGCTGCTTTCTTAACCAGTAATTGTGCACCTCTAATATAAGAGAAGTTTGTCTTTCATTAGGCGTCATGTCCCCTTCACTGTGTAGGCAACAGTCTCATGTAGTGACCAGAGAGACTGAAAAGAGGGCATACATTAATACATAAAATCTAAAGAGGAGGAAGTGAGATATGAGTATTTTCTAACTGAAATATTTCTCTTGTAATGGAACATTACTCTTAGCTAACTATGACTCTGTCACACTAGGATCTAGGAGGTATGATCAAAATAGTTGGAAAGGACCAGAAGCAAAAACTCAAGTTAGGCAAGATTTTACAGAGTCCTACAGTGAGTGAGACAATACTCAGGACTGGAAGAACCAAGAGAATACTACAGGAAGTTCTAGGAAATGTAAAGTGAGCTTTGCACAGGGAACCATATTCAGTATCTTATAACCTATGGTGAAGAAGAGTATGAGAAAGAATGTATGTATGTTCCTATGTGACTGAAGTATTGTGCTGTACACCAGAAACTGACACGACATTGTAAACTGACTGTATACTTCAATAAAAACATATTAAAAAAAAGTAAAGTAAGCTTTGATCCCCAAAAAGCAAAAACTAGTGCTGTTGCTTCATATTCCCTGGTATGTATGAGCAGCCCATGGCAAATATGTTAAGTAGCCAAGAAGGACTGATACAGAGGTAAGAAGTCAGACATTACCTGCAAGGAATGAGAAGTGATTATCTTTCCCACATTTCTATTAGAGGTCTATCTACTTACCTCTGATATGTGGCTGAGAACTTGCCTCTCTTATAATACCATCTTCTTAACATGCTGATGGCACAATTTTTAGCTAACTCAATAGTTACTTCCTAAAATTATATCTATGTAGCCATACCTTCAAGTCAAGAATTTCATATTGATGGTTTCCTTTTTCATATGACTATTTGTTTTTCCTACAGTTAATAGTTGCCTTGCTTTTCATTTGTTAGTAATGCTAACTTTTCATTCCCCCCCACAATGCTCTAAAAGATCTAACAAATGCCTCTCAACATTTCTTCCTAAAATCTCAAACACATTATCATATTATCTATTAATTCAGTATTTTTCCTCTGGAAACCTTTCTTCTGCAGCTAATAGCCTTCTATTTTCAATGTGGACTGATTCTTTCCTAGGCCTAGTAGTTCCTGTTATGGGATTTTCTTTTGCTGTTCTTGTGTCTTAGATCCTTTGTTTCCCAGAGCTTTGTCTTTGTTGATTATGCCCTTATTTGGCCCAAGCATATGTTCCAAACACTTTCATTTGGTGTGCATGGGAGGTAAAATTTTAAAGTCTCTGCATATCTGAAATATCTTTATTCTACTTTAACATTTTAGTTAATGGTTTGGCTAAATACAGAATACTACGTTGAAAATGATTTTTCCTCAGATTTTTTAAGGTATTGCTCCAATATCTCCTGGAATCCAGTACTGCTTATTCGAATTCTGATGGTATTTTGACTTTTTTGTTCCTTTGTCTCTGAGCTACTTAAATTTTGTCTCTAAAAGCTTTATGATATTCTTTTTAATCCTGATGCTCTTAAATATCATGATGATGTACTTTATTTTTGATTTGTTTGTAATTGAGTTTTTATTTATTTTTTAATGGAGGTACTGAGAATTGAACCCTGGACCTTGTGCATGCTAAGCACGTGCTCTACCACTGAGCTATACACCGCCCCCACGATGATGTATTTTTGCTTCAGGTCACTTTAAAAATCATCATTCTTAGCACAAGATTAGATTTTTACCAATCTTGAGACATGTATTCTTCAGTACTGGTAAATTTCCTGTACTATTGCCATAATAATCTTCTCTCCTTTCTGCTTTTATTCTACAAATCCTATTGGTCAGATGTTGGACTTCTAGATGAATCTTCTCTAACTTTATTAGTTCTTCTTTCCTGCTTCTCATCTCTTTGCGTTCTACTTTCTATGAGATTTTTCTCAGCTTTATCAGCCATCTTATCTATTTTTCCTAATGCTTTTCGCATGTTTCTGTTTTCTTTTGAGTTTCAATTTTGTTTGATTTGATCTCAATGTCCCTTTTTCATGGTGGCTTTTCTTAAATCTTTGGTTGTCTTTTCATATTCAAAGTAAGACACCAACTGGTAGGTTTTACTCTATGGTAATCCAAAAGTGAGATGTTATTACTCAGGAATTTCTAAACCTGGAGGTCTTTAGAATATTTAGTTTCTCTAGAAAAGAATTACCCAGTTTCCTTGAGGATAGGGGTAGTATACTTTGCTGCCAGCACTAGGGAAGCAAAGCAGGACACAGGGCTGAGTCCCACTGTTCAGCCTCGTGCTTCACCCATTCTCTGTTCTTCCTCGTGTTCCAGATTTGCAGCCTTTCTGATTTCATTTTTTTCTGCAGAAAATAATTCTCCTGTCTATGGTGGAAGGGAAGAGAGGGCAGAAGCAATATGAAATAGAGAGGAAACTTAGGGATCCAACTTTCCATAGCAAACCTTCAATCAATCTTTTTTTTTTAGGTCTGATGCCTGAATTCTCCCTTCCCCAATAATTAGTACCTCCAAAGAGCAGTGCCTTTTTCAGGAGCTAGGGGCCCCATGAGGCAAAATGTTCTGCTTCTTGTTGGTATTCCTTCCTGCTCCACTTAATTTCTTCTGCCTAGATAAGTCAGCTACCACTATTCTACTTTCGGTCTTACGTACATTTTTTGCTCTCACATCTGTTACTGTCTTCTTTCCCAATTGTGCTTATGGGTTGATGCCATTTTTATTCATTTCAGTGGAGATTTAGAAAGGAAGTAGTGTATAATCAATAAGTATGTTAACACCACCATGTCTGACCATCTCACTGCAACTGAATTAAAATCTACTAAGGGTAGGGTCTGGAAATTTGTTTTGGAAAAGGAAAAGCCTCAGGTGATTCTGGGACCAGCCAGATTTGAGAACCACTGTTCTAGCTCATTCAGTCATCTTCAAACCCACTAAGAGACCAGGAAACAAAAATCCTAGTAGTTCCAAGTCCCTAAATTATCACCAGAAGAGAAGTGAGCTTATTGAGAGAACCTGTGAAAGAGTTTAAGGAGGAAGTGTTTGACCACTAATTTAATTTTTAGTAAAGCGGAGAGTACAAACTTGAAGGTATTACATGAAATCTGCTGAGGATTAGTAAAAATTATAGTCATGATAATGGAAAGGCTTAAATTGGCAATGATAGAAACCAGATGGGATTTGATCTGTGGTGCACCAAGGTACAAAAAGTGCTCTGGCAAAATCTGAGGCTTGGAAGGGAAGGCACTTCCTGTTATTCTCAAGGATGCACTGCTAGACCCAGGCCTGGTTGCCCTCCTGGTATAACCACTTGTCTAGTGATGACAGGTTGTGGATAGCTAGATACAGTCTTGGAACACTATCCCAAACTAAATGGGGAGTCCAAAGAGGCCAGAGGATGTCCAAAGTAGGTCATGTAAACAAAATGTATGTGTTTATAGAAATTGCCAGGCCCAGCAGCTGCTGGGTTAGTCCCCTGCAGGGACAGACTCTCAAAAGTGAACAGGTTATCAGAATAACTCAGAACTGCTGGAGATAGAGTGCAGGGAAGAACAGTAGTTACATCAAAATCTGAAGGTCCTTCGATAGCCAAGGCACAGATGTTATGGGCTACATGAAGTATTCTAAACCCTGTCAGACAGACAGCAGAATGCCTTTCAAGGAATCCTGCGTGAATCCCAAGGCTTTTCCATTTAGCTATAAAATAAAGGTTCTGGACTTTGAAACCCAGAGTCTGAGGGTAGGAGAAAGGTAGGCTTTTATGAATAGTAAGGCAGTCCCTATTGAAGTTATAGTTCAGTATTTTTAAGTTTTGTTCACTCTGATCAGTCAATGGCTCTTTATATAGAGCTTCCCAGAACTGTGTGAGAAAGTATTGACCAGAACGTTAGTATGCAGCTGGATGAGCCTAATGTTAGATCTTCTCTCAGCCTCAACTTTTCTATCCCAGGTGTTTACATAGAACCACAACCAGGTCAAATCTTACAAATGAATGGGTAAGACCCACCCATGCATGGTGGAGTTTACAACTTTTTTTCAAACATAGAGGTTATTTCTCATTTTGGTGGCTAGATGTGAGGATGTGAGAGTAGTCGCCTCTGATCTTAAAAAAATATTTTTAAGAACACAAATGAGTATACTCTAACTCTATAAACTGAGGGAAGGAAAGGTGCTATATAGGAATAAGTTCTGGCATCACTGTTGTCTAGTCAGTAAGACTTTTACAGGCCTGGTGGAGGCAACAGTCTTGACAATAAATGGCTGAGTAGAGTCAGAGTAGAAAATACTTTGGGCTGCAGAGAAAGATGACTACTTGGACCACTGAACACAGGTGCCTCACTGCCTTTAGAAAGAGACAATGAGTGTCAGACACCACTGAAGAAAAACATTTGGTAAAGTGACAGGAGATAGTAAAGGCTCAAGGAACAACTGCTCCTGCCACAGATGAGTGGCAATTTATAAATATTGCAAGGGAGTCTTTAACTTCTTGAAGATCAGGTTTTGTTAACATTTACCCTTTACATACATTCAAGGGCCTTAAGACAATAGGAGCAAGTATCTGGTTTTAGTGATAGGTTGGTTGGGCACAAAATAATCTAGTCATCATTCTTATTCATTAAAAACACTGAAGAGAAGTGGATAAATGAATTAAATACTAGCGTATGTTTTCCTGAAAATGTGTTCAAGTTCTCTAACTCTGGTTTCCTTAGAAAGAGTATTCTTTCTGTAATCAGTGCTGAGGGTCCTTGTTGTGGTTGTCAAGCAACTGTCCACCCCTATTCTTTCTTCTTTTCCAACTTTCCTTAAATATTCTATAAATACCCAATAAATAAGGGAGACAAAGTTGCTCTTAAGAAAGAGAGGTTAGAGGTAGGGTCTGGAACTCAAGGCCATTATCTCTAAGTTCTTTGCAAAAAGGCTTAGGATGAGGCATTCACAACTTTGGATAAGAAGATACACAGGTTTATGCAAAAAAGCAAGCTTGGTGATAGAACCTCTCAAGGGCTGGAAGCTTGTATTAATTGATAACCCAGGGTCTAGAACATAGCTAGCTAGGACAGAGGAGGTATGCAATAAACATGTGGTCAAAAAATAAAGTCCCAAAATTTCTTTAAGATTTCATCAAACTTCTTGAAAAACAAAACAGTTGGGAGAGCTGTCTGAGTCAGCAGTGGATAATCCAGTACAAACCACACTTTTGTCCTTAGGGACACACAGGCATGCCAGCGCATATTTATCCATGAAGCTAGTGGCATTCCTAATCAGGGATCAACAAAGAAGCTCTGACACCTCACCGACATGGGTATAAAGGACATTCACAGGAGGCAAAGCCAGGAGAGGCCATGGCTAGGCATCACATTAAGCAGCAGGGCCTCAGGGTAAAGTAAGCAAGAAACTGAGTACAGAGAAGTAGGGCAGACGGAAGGAACTGGGAGGAAAACAGGTCTAGGCAGGTAAATTCAACAGTGTGGGAGACTAGAGTCAACAAGAACAAGAGGCACAAAGCACTAATGCTGAGCAGCTGGTGGAGGCTGGCTGTTCACTGCATTGTTTCAAAGAGTTAGCCTCTACTGGTTTGCGGGAGGCACTGAACCCACAGATATTGACCCATACAGTGAGACAGAGGTGAGAGGACTACAGAGAAAACTTGATCCAGATGATGCAGTGGCTTAAGTACTAGGGGAACTTACAGACCATTTGCCCAGGCAGAAGAGTGCATGGACACAGAAATGTCTGCCCACCGGAAACAGAACAGCTACATATCTCTGCCAATCCTACTTACCTCTGACTTGTTGTTCTAGACTAAGAATGACTGCCACAGCCTGGTGAAGAATAAGGAGTTTTGTTTGGGGTTTTTCACTCTTTAAATGAAGCTGACACATTCGACCAAGCTCTTTGAATGCCTCATTAATATCCCGCACACGCAAGCGTTCTCTGGCATTGTTAGCCATCCGCCTTTCCTTCTCCCTTTCTATCTTCTGTTCTGGGTTCAAATCCTCATCTTCATTAGTACTGCTGGAAGACAAAGTAACAACAATGTCTGTTAGGTTCCCTATAAAGTAAGATATGCTTATTGTGCAAAATTATTAAGTATAAAAATGAAAATGACCAATACATTTTACCAAGTGGTAGCAATAGCTACACTTAATATGATTGTATATTTCTTTCCAGTCTTTCCTCAATGCAAATATATTATATAGTTGAAATTACGCCACACACATTTTAAAATGCATTTTTCATTGTGTATTCCAGCATAAAGACTTCTCCACACTAGTGAAACTCTTCATAAGCATAATTTGAATGACTACCTAATATTCTAGCACCTTGTTTTTCAAAATGTGATTGGTGCCATCAGCATTACTGGTTAAAAACTTTACCGTTATAAACATAGAATCTCAGGTTCTACGGCAAATCTACTGAAGCTGTACTTTAACGAGATCCCCAGCTGACTCATACGTACATTAAGGCTTAAGAAGTACTATCCTAGTATACTAACGTATTATAGGTTGCTTAACCCATGTTCGTAAATGTACTCTGGCAGTCCCCCGGTGAGCAGGAGGAAGAAAAGCTTAAGACACAGAATGAGAGAAGTATCTCAGAAAATGACCACTTTTTGTTCCAGAGAGATATTATTATCAGTGGTAATAATTTTAAAACATGGGTGAACTAGAACAATTTTTTTTTGAAAGGGAAACTGGCAAAGTGAATCCAAAGCCTTAAAGTGTTCATTACCTCTTGATCAGCAATTCCAACTTTAGAAATTCATCCAAAGGGTATAATTAGAGATGTTCATAGAAATTTAGGTAAAAGAAGTTGATCACAGAATTATTTACGTTAGAACAAACTGAAGTCCAATATTAAGAGATGAGTTGTAAATCACAGTTCATCCAGACAATGGTCTACTATGTAGCCTCTAAAAATCAAGCTGCATATTATACTAGGTAAAAGATGTTACACACAAAAGACTACATGCTGTACGATTTCACTTACAGAACTTCTAGAAAAGACAAAACTATAGTAACAGAAAGCAAATTAATGATTGCCAGAGGATGGGAGAAGGGGACAGACTATAAAGGGGCATAAGGAAACTTTTTGGGATGTTGTTTCTGCATTATTTATGTGGTGGTGGTGGTTATATGACTATATACATTTGTCAAAGGACAAAACTGTATACTTAAAATTGGTATATTTTATCGTATGTGAATTAAACCTCAATACTGCTGCCTAAAAACAAAACAACAAAGGAAAAAACCATGTTGCAGAAAACACTCAGGGATAGATGAAAAGGTTAAAAACACACTGTTAAGTTTATAAAGTTCATATTAGAAAAATTATATTCAGTTTATTTCTAATTTAAACTGTATTTATGGAAAAAGAGAGATTCCTTGAAAAGTCAACAGTGGTTAATTCAGGGTAGTGGGGTTTCTTGTGATTTTTGTGTGTGCTGTTCTGTATTTTCCACATTTCTGTAATGAAAATGGACTAAGTAATCAGAAAAAAATATCTGAGACAAATGCTTTGGAAAAAATTTTAGAATATTATATTTATATTTCAGAAATAAATCACTGAGCAGAGTCAGAACCTTGAAAAAATGTGCACAAAGTGTTTGTTTCACCTCCCCTCTAATACCTTGAGTATTCTAATAAAGAATACGTACACAGTAGGTTCTTACTAGCTAATAGTCAAGAATTACATAAAAATATTCTTTTGATAATAATCACTAGCTCTTTGATTTCAAAGGAATCTTTTCAGATCATCTAGCCCAAAGGTTCCCAAATGTGGCCACTCATTAGAACCCTCAAGGGCTCTTAAAAAAATACAGCTTTCAAAGGTCCCACTGCCAAAGATGCTGATACAGGGAGCCTGGGCTGGAGTCCAGGCACCTGTATGTCTAAAATGTTTTCAGGAGTCTGCAGCAGGGTTGAAAACCACTGCAAGATCAGTAACCTCCATAGGATTACACAGCTAATTAGTGCCAGCGTAACGACAAGTACCCAGGTTGGTGCTCCATGGAAGAAAACCAAGACCACAGACCTAAAATTATCATCATCATAAGTTAATATAATACCGTTCCTGATGTTTACTGCATGTGAGACAGTGTGCAAATGGCTTCATTTTCAGTTTATTCCCATAAGAATCCTAAATAGGAAGTCTCCTTTTAAAGATGGAACCAAACCTCACAGAGCTTTAATAATTTCCCAAGGTCACTTGGCAACCATGTGATGAAACCATGATTCAAACCCAGGTTAGTTTTATTTTGTCCAAAGGCCATGTTTTAAACTTACTATTATTAACTACTAAATATTTTTTATTAATAACCTATGATACTACTTTCTCAATTTCTGATGACCTATAAAAGAGCTCAGTAAACTGTGGCCCTTGAGTCAGCTACCTGTTTTTGTCAATAACATTTTATTGGAAGAGCCCCACCCATCTGTTTACGTACTGTCTTTGGCTGCTTTCCTGCTATGATGGCAATGCTCAGCAGGTGTGACAGAGACTGGATGACCCACAAAGACTAAAATATTTACCATCTGATCCTTTACACAGAAAGTCTGCTGATCTAAACAATGACAGGATGAATGAGGAGGAAAGATGTAAATGACTTCCCTTAAAATTCTATTTGAATAATGAAACTATGAAAGAATTAAGATGCCTAAAGGAGCAGTCTCTGGATTCCCTGACCCAGTTTTTACTTCTTCCTGCCCTTGTACAGCTGATACAAATGTACAAATGTACAATGCATATTCAAATGGCAGTATTAGGATCTTAAGGTTTAATTTTTCCCAAGAGAATTGTTAAAGTGTTGGAAATAGTGAGAATGTCAAAGGCAAAAGGACAATTTTTAAGCATGTGAATGACAGAAAGGACCATGCTGGTACTTTTAGTTAATCTACCATACACACTGCAATTTCCTTTGCACCATAATTTATTTTTCTATTTGTTTATTATTATTTTTTTATTTTTTGGAGGGACATAATTAGGTTTTCATTTATTTACTTATTTTTAATGGAGGTAATTGGGGATTGAACCCAGGACCTTGTGCTTGCTAGGCATATGCTCTACCACTGAGCTATATATACCTTTTCCACCCCGTGCCATAATTTAATACAAAGAACAATGTTTTAAATATAAATATCTGTATGTGATATATGCATATTATTGATAAGTAGATACATGCCAAGAAATGGGATATACCACAAATATACCAAATCAACCAATTTTAATGTAGAACTAAAAGAAAAATCTGAGGGAAGAATCTAAATCATTTGAAACTAATGTATTATGTGTCAATATCCATATTTCAACATAAAATCAAATCCAATTTTTAGAAAATCTTCCCTTACAACATCAGTGCACATACAGTACTTCCTTTTCCATACTCTTTTCAAATTATTGTTTAAATCAGGAGTTGGCACACTTCTAAAAAGGGCCAGACAGTAAGTATTTTCAGTTTTGTGGGCTATCTAATCTCTGTTGCAATTACTCAAATCTGCCACTGTGTTGTGAAAGCAGCCAGTCAATATGTAAATGAACGGTGTGTGATGGTGTTCCAATAAAACTTTACTTATAAAAATAGGAGACTAGATTTGGCCCATGGGCCATAGTTTGCCAGCCCCTGGTTTAATTCATACAAGAGTCTTAACTATATACCTAGCTTCAAAATAATATATTTGAATATTTATTGATGAAATGTATCTAAATGTATACATTAAACAATTAAACTTGTTTTAGCTATTTTGTTCTCTAGTTGTCTTACAAACTATAAGAACTGAGGAAAGAGATGTAGTTCTTTTTTATATGTAGACCCTAAAACACTGTGGTATAATGGAAAACACCAACTTGGAGTCAGCTTCATACTCCTTCCTTTTAGGGATGCTGTGAGGATTAAATAAGGTAACAGGCATAAAAGTTACAACACAGTATCTAGAACATATCTGACAATAAATGCATGACACCCTTCAATTTTCTAACTATTTTCACCCATGGGAAATGAGTGAAATTTAATACCTGGATGCTAACAAATACCTTGTTCTGCCTCTAGATGAAACCTTGATATCTTTTTGGGAGGATTCATCATCTGATTTCATGTCATCTGATGAAGGAGGTTCATGAAGGTTTTCATCTTTCTCTTTGCTTTCAGTCTTGATTTCTGTTGGAACAACAGTTCCCGACTGACTTTGCAAGCCACCTAACAAAGAGTCAAAGAAACAAAATAAATGTCCAGATTCATTTGTGAATTACAAATAAGACAGTAAAATGCTTTCTAGATGGTGAATATCCTTGTTGTTACGGAGCTAAGACAGAAGTCCAACGATATAAAAAAAGTATACTATTCAGAGCTGGAAAGAGCATGTCCACAAGCCTTAGAAAAAAAGCTTTTTAAAGCATCTGTATTTAAAAAAACAAGCCTGACTCTGGTGGTCAGTCCAATGTTCACTTTCAGGCACTATTTAACAACCAAACAAGGTATGAGAAACATGACGCATTTTAGAAACTAACTTCTAAGATGCTGCCAAGGCAAAGAAAATAAGCTTTAACATTTTCTGGGACAAACACAGTAAAACAGACATCAAAGGAAAACTTACTTTGGTGATTAAAGTATTAGCTATACATTTATACTTATTTATAAGGTCTATTATAACAATGACCACAGTTTGCTTTTTTTGTATATATATATATTTTATTGACGTATAGTCAGTTTACAGTGTTGTGTCAATTTCTGGTGTACAGCACAATGCTTTAGTCACATATGAACATACACATACTCATTTTCATACTCCTTTTCACTGTAAGTTACTACCACAGTTTGCTTTTTATCAGAATTATCTTTCTCCAATTAAATTTTAATCTTCTGAGCAACAGCTACTATCATTCAGAGCTTTAAACATATTCAGAAGTATCTTTCTCACTGCCTCTAGGGACCAAGAAGACTCAGTCATGAGGGAAAGTGACTAACAAAAAGAGACGACAGAAGCAGTGGCCAGTAAAAGGATGATCAGTAAATACTGAACAACAGCTCTCACATGGTTGCATCCATCAATAAACATCTGTAATTGTCCCACCTAAATGGCCAGCTGGAACCCTAAGTATTTACCCTTTAAATTCATGTAATAGAACTGCTGTTTGGAATTCTCCCACCTAAGACTACTTTTGATTCACAGATGTCAAGCTGTCTGTAAAAAAAGGTGATAGTGTTCCAAATGATACCTCTGTCTGCATTACTGCTGAAGACAAACAATACAGTTACCTCTATAATTTTCTTGCGTTTTATGGTTCAAGTCTGTGCTTGAAGCGGTGACCGTACTAGACAGGACTGAATGATTGCCGCCGTTGAGACTGACAGAGTCTTCTCGGTGAGTTCCGACCTAAAGTTAAAAAAAAAAACAGTTCAGGGGCAGTAATTGTTTAAATTCTTTCACTGGGTTTAATAGTGAAAACAATGTCACTCATTAAAATTTAGCAACTGAAAAAAAAATTTAGCAACTGTTTTTTGGATGCCACTTTTCTGGTTTGGGGATTTTAGAAGACTTGTTAGTGGTACTGTCACTAGTGGTTAAGTACTTTAAAAAATTCTAACTTTCAAATTTTGTATCCCAGAGAGGGATGCTGTGAGAAGCAAATGAGATAAAGCGCTCTATAAGCCATAAAGCACCACACCTTATAGGCTCTATTAATAATTCTCTAGCAGTCAGTCTGAAAACCTATTCCACATACTACCTAAATATATTGAAGTACCCATGAATTTGCATTTAACAAAATATTGCTTTGTTCCAAGTACTAATATTTACCTATACTTTGACATCCTTTCCTTACACACATACATATAGTGTCTTGTTTCTTCTTCCTCTAACTGCCTCTTCTCAAAAATTTTAAAGGAGCAGAAAAAGCAATACAAAAATAAAATAACTTAAAAGATCTAAATTGCCAGGGAACAAAAAATGCCATATATTTTCTGTTTTAATCAGACTTTAGTCACAATTAACCCGAACTGGGAAGGTAAGGCATACAAACACTGTCAAGAGTTTTAGCTATTGCAGTACTTTTAGAAAAACTGGTTACAAATGAAGCTTCTTATTAGAACAGTAGCAGACGTGTCAACTAGAAGATTAAGCTGTTAATTAAGTAGCATTGCCTGGAGTTATACATGAGAACCACAGTGTTTCAACAAATCCTTCAAACCCAGTAAGATGCTATGCTTTGAATCCCTCTTGAGTAATTAATATAGCTTTTACCTTTCATGACTTTGTATGGATTTTACCCTAAGAGGAATAAATACCCCTATGCAAGTTTATCCTTTGGTTTCTTGTGAGACAAAAACAAAAGTAATCAAAGCAAACTTCAGGCAATGCAGGCCATGTGGTAGTAGACCTGATTGGAACCTGTTATGGTCTTTCACCACACTTCTTAAGAAATGTCTGTCCTCTACCTTTATTCTTATCTTTAATGTAGTTTTTAAAAACTCATTTAATGTATGCCATAGTTATTTTTAAATTACCTGAGGATTAGCTGTATCACTACTCCCTTGGATGATCAAGCACTGACTATACTGTTTTGTTTTTTTTTCCAAAACACACAATTTCATGCTTTAGAATCATAAAACCTTTAAGCTGAAAAGGGACCACAGAAACTAGCAGATTTGTGCCCCCTCCCACTCTGGAAATCTTCCCTTAGCCTTCACTGCTGCGCCCCCTTGCTCCACACTCCTCCTAAAAAAAACTGAGAGAAGTCTGAAGAACGAAACCCAGCAACTACCGAAGAAATGTACTGTGAAAACTATATTCAAGAGAGAAAATTCTTGAAGTAGTTCATGATATCCTGTCTCTAGGGAATCCTGTCCTGTTTATTCTTAACACATAGGTTGCTTTCTTGCTACGTATGAACTACTCAGTGATCTTAGGGGAAGGTCAGTTCAAAAATCTCATTTTACAAAAATAGATACAGTATAAATACAATATATAGTTATAAACTCTTTGGGACTTCAGGAGTCTAGGCCTATTTTAAAGACAATGTATCACTAGAATAACTTTCACTGGCTGAGGAAATCACTGCAGGGTTAAGTAAAAGTTAAGATTTCTGTATTTGCATTTATAATGCAAACTTAAAACTCCTATGATCTTTGGTAATATGTGCTAATTTTGATCTTATCTAGTATTTTGAGTTATTATACCAACTAATTTAAAAAGAAACAGCCTTACAAGTTTTAAACATATGTGTATTTACTATTTATTGTATGTGTGGAACTCATTTTACAGCTCCGTAGGACAATATCATTGAATATCAATAAAACAATTTCACTCATTTGACTAATAAGTGATGATACATCTGCTAAATTCTAATTTTTTATTTCACTAATATAAATAATTCTTTGATTTTCTGAATCTCCACTAATAAAAATGTTCTATCATTTCCTATCTGATGAAAGGCTTGGCAGACAAAGGATCATTATCTAAACAATAAATCTTAGGGATTTTGCTTTTCCCTGAAGGGAAATCAGAAAGGTTGCTCAATTTGTTTTGGGATATAAAATGACAGTGAATATTTTTGTCTCTATGGAATACTACAAACCAAGTATTTTCTCACACCAACCTGCATCACTGGCATCCAAAAGAAAAAAACTAAACCTTTTAAAAATAGCCTCAGACCAGCAAAAAGCTTTGTCTGGAGTTTTTCATATTAACGAAGTTAGCAGGAACTTTCTCTTTGTAACTTGATTCCCCTTGCAAATGGCCCTCATATATTTTCTGGAGAATCTGACTTTTACAGTTCTTAGGGCTTTCTTTAACCCTTGCTCACCCTGGCTCCCATGTCCTCCCTTTAATCTGTAGCTACCCACTCAAATGGCTCTGTCCACACACACAACAGGTGTATAAACAGTTCTTTGTCTGAGCTCAGAGCCTGTGGGGCCAGCCAGATAGGACCTTGTTTAATTGTTCATCTCGTTAGCATACAGCTGACAGGCTGCTTCAATTGGGGGGAGGGGGTAGCAGGGGAAGGCAAACCCCTAGGCCTGTTAGGTTCTAAATTTCAATTATTATGAAGAGTTCCATTTCAGAATAAAAGGCCCATTCCATTAAATGACATCATCTTCCATTTTGAATCTACGAAAGGGCCGTACTTTTGTCGGAGCATCCAAAAAGGGACTGTTTTCATTTAATTGGGCCAATGGCTTTAACACCCACAATGGAAAAATGTTAAATCTAATTAGTTGATGAATAAGAGGTCTTGTGAATTAAGGGACAGACTGAAAAGTACTCAGTAAGAACTCCTCTCTGATTCTGAATTCTATTCTAATAATCTGTTCAATTTGTACTATTCACTGAGTACTGATGATTTAAATTAATCAGTATTAATCTACTGATTAAAGGATCTGTATGTGCTATATTTTGTTTTACCTGAAGAGGGGCTTTATGCTAAAACTTAGAAGAATTCCACTTGTTATGGTTCCTTCTGGATGACATTTCCATATTATAAGCTATATAGTTTTCAAGCTTAAAAGATGCCATTTGAACAATTTTAAATTAAAAAAAAAAAAAAGTTCCAAAACTCCTCGAAAGCACAATAATGTGGTCTTAATGAGGGCAAAAAATTTTTAGGAAATTTTAGGAAAAAACTGATTAGAAAAAGTAAAATTCAGTTAAAAATAAACTTCAGTTCTGTTGAAACCTACATACACAATTTCTGCTGTATACAAACCTATACTAATAAAATTAAAAATAGTCTAAATATACAGTGAAAATTTCTACTGTATATAAACATACTAATAAAATTAAATACAGTCAAACTATAGGGCTAAAAGGATCCCAAATCTATTCTTATAAATGGTAAAGCATTAATTTTGAATAAAATATTACCCTATTTGCCTGTCAAACTGTAATAATCTTACATCTAATAGAACTAAGAAAAATACAGTTTCTCTAACTGCTTTAGGATTTAGAAAACAGACATGATATTTTAAATCATTATATACAGTAGCTTTCAATTCTACCACTGAACATTATTTCTTCTCATGCAAGGGACACATCTCCAATCACAGCTTAAACAACAAAAAAACCAACCAATACCAAAAAAAAAAAAAAAAAAAAAATAATAATAATTAAAAGAAATTCCCGAGTTAAATTTCCTCAGGACTTATAACAAAGAAATCAAAAGACCTCCTGGTTGTAATTTTATCCTGTATCGTAAATAAGGAACTTTTAAAGATGTGCATCAAGTTTTCATTAATACAAAGGCTTCTAATCTAACTTGGTTTGAAGTTGAAATCACTGTCTGAACAATAACCGAGTACTCTGTGTAAAGATAAAAGGGCTATTACACAGTTATCTCATCTGGCCTCAGTATTTTAGATACTACAGCCATAAACAGATGTTTCATACAATAACTTAATATTGCTAAAACCTCTCTGCAATGCCCAAATGAAATTAATGAGTCTCATACCTTTTCAGTTTTCCACTTAATACCAGCTATTTTTTCCTATCAACCGTTTATTTCAAGAATTTATTCTTACACTAAACATAGTCCCATGCTGACACTTCAATAGTTCACCCCTGATTTTGTGTTTTAAAATCTAAATGATACATCAATCACATCCTAATAGTGCCTGACAAAGTCTTAAGTTTTATATTTGTATTAAGAAAATATGGAGAAACCAAAAATGTTGAGAGTAGGAAATAAAGGAAATAAAAATACCAACCCCATTCAAAAGTAAAAGCAAATGTTATGGCAGCCTGGCTACACTAATTACATAAAAAGGAGTAGGAATTACCCATTTCCTAGTTTCTTTTTCTGATATAATAATCTTTAAGAAATTTAATTTTTGTGTATATTAGATAGCTAAAATATGTTAAAAGCTTTCTTTGGTTGAAATCTCACTTAATCCTAACCTTTGTTGCAAGTCAAGTCTGTTTAGATAAAAGAAACAATACTCAGAGTTATAAGTCTTTTGATTTTGATTCCTACTAACATATTTTTTGGCAGTTTGTGCGAAATATAAAAATCTTTTTCTTGGACAACTAAAACCATAATTATTTCATCTAAAAATCAATACTATCAGCTGTAGATGACCTTACTGGCATAATTTTGTTGTAACTAAAAACAATGTAAAGAAAGGTTCTCAGTAACAAAGCTGTATTTCCTCGATCAAGGACACCACTTTGGTTAACCTGCCCAGGTGGACTTCACACCGTAAGTAATACCGATAGCGCTGAAGGCTGGGAGCTGAGCTGTCTATGTTACTTTTATCTTGCCATCAACTCTTCTCCCACTCCCAGCGCATTCTGGCTCACCTCAAATATTCCAACTACTTCAACAAAACTTTCTAACTACTCATTAAAACAAAATAAGCAAAAGTTAAAGGCTCCAAGAAAAAGAAAAAAACTTGCTAACCCTTAGTTCCTGCACAGGGAAGCCAATTTATATTCTAAATCGGGGACTGGTAAAGTATGCCTGTGGGCCAAAACTGGCCCCTACCTTTTTTTTAAACTAATAAAGGAGGCCCTTTTTGTAAATAAAATTTTATTAAAACACAATCACACTCATTTGTTTTCATAATGTGTATGGCTGTTTTCATGTTACAATGTCAGAGTTTAGCTGCGACAGAGATCACAGCTTGCAAAGCTGAAGATATTTACTATCTGGTCATTAACAGGAAAAGTATGCTGGTTCTTCTCTTCCAAATGCTAAGAGAGAAAGTAATATCATATTTAAAACCTGCAATTAGGACAGTGACTGCCAGTAGATGCCCATGAGATCAAAAGTCCATTATATCAAAAATTTTATTTAAATGTTCTGTGGAGTTCCTGAAACGGTATTTATGTTTAGAAGAATAGTTCTACTCTCTGCAGAAAAATAAATGAAATGATAAAAATTAAATAGTTTTGAAAGAAAATGACCTCCCAAATTCTACATGGTGATACAGAATTGCTGATAAACTGTTATTTCTGTAGTTACTTTGTAATTTTGGCCATGTAACCTCCATTTTTAGGAGCCTAAAAAAATACTAATTTATGTTAATATAGATGAAAAGTATATGAACTACCAGAAAGCTAAACAACACACACACACAAAAAGTGATTCCAGAATGTAAAATTGTGCCATTTTTCAGTCATGATCAGTAGAATACATGGGACTGAGAGGGGATAATAAAAGCAGATTAACTCTTGAAGATGGCTGGTAATAGTTACAACAATATGTCCCCCAAATCACACACCCTCCAAGAATATGAAAAGAGCTGATTCTTCACAGGTGGGCACTGAGCATGTAAGCCAGGCTCCTGGCAGCACTGATGGAAGTCCTCAGATATGAGTAACAGTCACCAGGAGAAGAGTCTTCCTCAACAATATGCCTAAGACTCAGCTGAGATAGTCGCTGGCTGAGTGTAATCTTCACTTCATTCCATCCTTTGATCTTTTTTGCTGAGACTGAGATCTAGTACTCACAGCTAAAAAGTTCATTTCAGAACAATGGGAGTTGAATACTGACTCACCTGACAGTGTCGGATTTTGTCAATTACTAAGTTTTGAGGGTAAGCCTGGCTGAACATCTGCATCTCTATCTCCACCAGTGATTGCATCTGGATGGGGTGGATAGAGCGGATGAAGTCCCGCAGACTTTCACCAGCTCTGTGTCCTCTAAGAAGATTATAAAAACTGAAGGAAGACCTTGACAGACACACTGAGCAACAGCTTGGGCCTAGTTGCTGCGGCATTGATGCTGCTGCTCAGACTAAGCCAGACTCCTGTCTCAGAATACTTTTTCCTAGATTATTTTGAATTTTTTTCCTTTTTAAAGAATATCACTGGGAACTCTGAAGTGGGCAGCATATTCCTAGAGGATATAATGGAAGCTACTTTCTTAATTTAAAACTTCAGGGCACTATCTAAAGAAACAATTTTTCCCTCTATAAGTGCTTTTAAAATACACTAGGTTTCAACATGGTTTTGCAGGACTGGATTTTGAAAAACCTCTTTTCTAACTCATAACCGAAGTTGGTAAAAAACAATCTCCTAAAGACGGAAGTTCCATTTCATACGAATTTTACATTTAGTTAGGAGGAGCCAGAGAGATATCAAATGTTGTAGCAGATAAACTGGAATAGGAGGAATGAACAATTAACAGTAAAGAATTAAAAAATGATTAAGAGGTGAAGATTAATTAGAAATATTGTAGTTTAGACAAACAGGATACAAATATATTGATTTTCAAGTCATTCTTCTAAGTAAAGATAAATAGCATTTCAGCAAAATAATAATTTGCTATTCTAAATTTATATTTGCAACAAACACTATCTTATACTAATAAAATTATTTTATTACTACCACTAATAGTGATAATACTTCCTTATATTTCTATGAATTTAATAATTTACAATTTTCACATTAGCATATCAATAGCCACAAAAGCTAATTTAAAAGGAGCTGGAATTTTAAGATTTTTTTGATATTAAAAAACAAAAACAAAAAACTGGTTGCTAAAATATGCAGGCATCTAAAGTCACTGATGTTGCTGAAAACACTGTTCTCAGGATACCAGGCAGCCTTGTTTGATGTTTACTTCAGCAGCTCCAGAATGAATATAAACGACTATCTGACATGTGAATGCGAAAATCTGGAACCAATCCTATTTTACAGAATACAAGACTCCAGCATTTGGGGCACCTAATTATTTCGATGATAGGTGAGTTTTAGCCTTGATCACATGGCTTACAGCTAGAAATCTGTTTCATAGGAGAATATGTCACAGCATGGAATGAATCTTAAAAACCATGCCATAAACATGCAAACACATGGTTTCAGTTAAACAGCAGGTTCAAAAAGAGCTTCATTCCTTTTAAACATAATTTGGATAAAAAGTAATGTAAGACATTCAACATAGAATTTTTGATGTGCATGACTGTAGAATTTTACTTTCTTCCCCTTTAAAGAATTATCATGTTTTAAAAAAGATGGATTGAATTATTTTATTCTCTTCAGGGATTAATCTAAAACTGTTTCCTTTCATTGTCACTTCAATTACAGCCATTCTCAAAAGCACCCCACATTTTTTCTTAATTTAGGAATAAAGCTTAAATTTGGACCTGTGCAAAAAACACTACATTCCTTCTATTATGGAATGCTGGTTCCAAATTATAATAAACAGCTTTCCTAAACCAGAATCCTTGAAATTCAGTCCTGCTTTATTGCTTTTGCTATTCTGACTTTCTACTCACTATTTCAAGGCAAAAACTGTTCTGCCAATTATTACTCATCTGGAAAAAAATCCCAGTTTAAGCTAAAATGATTTCTGTAGAAAGTTGCTGCATTTTGCACACAATCACAGCAGGATTTTAAGGACCAATGTTCAGCAAACAACCCTGCCTAAGACAGTAAAAGAAATTCTTAAAACCCACTCTACTTTCCTTTCAAAAAGAAGGACCCTTTCCCCCAAGAATTTAATGAAAAACATTTAGGATAATAGGCTTTAGGGGTTATTACAAAAAGGATGAGCACTATTTTACCATTGAAGCAGATCGACTGCTTGTAACAAGGCTTGATCCACCATAGTTTGAATTGAGGCTTCCAATTGGTGCATTATGGGATGGTCCCAATAAACTGTGTATATCACTGTGACCAGTAGGCAAACTGGTGGAAGGTCCCACGGCATGGTTCCGCAGCACATGGATAGCATCATCCAGCCTATCCAAACGATCTTCCATTCGAGATTGCTGTAGGGATTGAAACAAGATATGGAGGTTACTGCTATTATCTGTTAAGTTCATTAAATTGCTATGTTTCCTACTTTGGGATATACAGAAGACAGCAAGTGAAATGCAGTATCAAGTAGCTCAAAAGCAACTACCTGCACTAAAAGTCTACAACCAAGGAAAGGATATTGCTAGACTATGCTAAACTAACAAAGCTTCAGAAGCAAATCACTGCTTCATAAAATCAATTTATGAATCTAGCATGAGGTTATTTCTTTTAGCTTCTGTAAAAGCTGAAGGCTACTCTACTGTGCCTGATACTCAATTATAGTTGATCAAAAGATAACCTGTACTTTAACACTGATCTTTGAAATGAGGGCTATTTGGGGAAGGGTCCTCAAATCCATCAAATGTAAGTTGTAACTTTGTTTTAAGTGAATATTTAATACCTATCTGAAATGGTGACCATATTCAAATGTGCTCTTTCACAAAACTGAGGAAGTGATAGTGTCTGTCTGTGGATACACACATGCCCCATACACAAACATATTAGATTATAAAAAAAATCAAAAGCACATGCCAGTAGAGCTCTTTTAAAGAGAATCATTCTCAACAACATAAGAGAACAAAAGCCTATTCTTACATACTGTTACAAAAACGAAAATAGTCACTGTTTGATTTTAAAAGACTTTGGAATTTGTACAGGCTTGAAGATTTTAAATGGATAATAGGAAGTATAATTAATTGAAACACAAAAAAGGCACCATCTAAAAGAAATAGTACCTCACAGACATCCTTTAAGAAGGACATCGCATCTTGCAAATGCTCGTGAAGTTGCTGCTCAACTCGATTTTTCTGGCAAAGTCAAGACAGAACAGGAGGCAAAGCACAGGTTAAGATTAACTCCAAAAGAGATGAGGAAATAGCTGCTGTGCACGTCAGCATAACATGTTAGTAAAGTTAACGCGGGAGATCTGCAAGATCTATTTGTATTAAGGTATGAGAGGACTGGGATTTAACAGCGAAGTTATAAGGTTAGCATCTAAATAGCACACATTGCTTTTATTTGCTTGTAAAATATGTGAGAAGAAAACTTCCCCTTAATTTAAAATGTTCTGTTAGTCACAGAAAAAGAACTTCTCTATTTGCAACCTGGAGTTATGGAATGACAGCATGACTTAGCATTCCATCAAGTCATCCTTATTTTGTTTTCATAATGCTTTGTAATTCTGTGGTAAGCACAGAAAGGCAATGGTAGTTAACATCCTACCACAAAAATTCACACTCGATACCTAGAAAGGCTCCTTTATTCTACTGCCTTGTTTGTTTAATAACATATTTGCTTGTACAATTTATACCATACATTCTCTTTCAAAAAGAAAACATGGGAAACACTCTTCATGACAAAAATAACTGATGTACATTTAAAAAATTTTATAGAAATGTAATAAACTATACATAGTATCATCATACGGGAAAGCGTAAAACACCACCATTCTGTATTGCTGGACTAATTTTTTTTTACTTGCTTTTTTTTTTTTTTTAAAGTTTCCTTTATACATAAACTTAAAAGTATAGCTAAATTAAGCCTTAGATTTGTCAAAGAAACAAAAATCCCATTATGCTATTTTAACACCAGCTGTCCTGAGACCAGAAAGCCTGATGCCCCAAAGAACAGATGGTAAAAGGCACACCCAATGTGTCTTATATTGTTCAACTAAATCAGGCCATTTGTTAGCAAAGAATTCATGTGTAATGCTATCCTACTGTTTTTCATCATTACTCAAGATTTACTGAAGGAAAAAAAAAAAAAAAAAAAGAACTCCACACTATTAGATAAAAGTGACCTTGTATGCTTCTCAGAGGCTCTTACCAGGGAGTGGAGTGAGTTTTCATAGCTTGGGGATGAAGGAGCTTGCCCTCCAGGTCTGGGCCACTGACCGGTACCTGTTAAAACAAAACCCAAAAGCACCCACACATCTTGGTCAACTTAGTGATCTTGACAATGCTCTGAAGGAAAGGTAAAGATACACTGTAACTGTACATAAATTTATGCAAAAATTTCTGTTCAGCCTTTAGCATAGTATTGGTTACTTATAATATCAACACATTAAAGAAAATCTTTTCCCTTATTAGTACAACAGTGTAGGGAGATGAGAAAAATACTATACTCTTATGTTTGCATACTCTTCACATTTTGTCCAGATGTACACGTATCTTGAGAAAATGTATTTAAAAATACATAATTTAAAATTCTGTTCCTCCTCCATGGTTTTTCAAAATCTTTAGATGATACTATTAATGACTACATTAATATTCACCTGACTTTCTACATCATAATTTGCTTAACCACCATTACCTCACTGCTGGACATTTTACTTTTATTTGGCTATTCTGAATAGTAACTGAATATCACTATATTATTAATGGTAAATATTATTGTGTTTATTCTTTTGGGGAACATGTCTGAGAATAAACAGCACTTCTAAATTAAAAGGTATGAACATATTCATGATCCTTAATTTGTAAGGCCAGAGGCTTTCTAAAGGGTCATATTAACTTCTGCCTTTAGTAATGCACAAACGCACCAATTTCAAAAGACTGCAAATACATTTAGGATTATCTGCTAAAAATTTTCCTAATATAATTTACACCAAAGCACATTATTTAATTTGGAAAGTATCATCATGAAAATTTTGTTATATGCTGTTTACTCTTCAACTTTAGAAAAGAAGCAACATAAAAAATGACAGAAAAAGGATACAAGTTCAGAGTAGAAAGAATTAAAAAGAAAAAAAAAAAGAAAGAAAGAAAAGGAGAAATTCATTCACGTACTGGGGCATACTTTAATGATCTTGCCACAACAGCTTTAAAAAGAAAAAGAGAAAACAACTGATCGAAAATCTTTCCTATTTCATGACGATGCATATGAAAATAAGTTATGTACAGAAAATAATGAAGACCATTCAATTAAACATATAGTATTGTTCTTAAAAAAAGCTTCAGTGACAATATGAATTATATTAGAAATCTGAAGTTGGACAAGTTGAAGGTTTACTTCATTTGTCTTGTTTATTCCAAAATTAAGTTTTAAACTGTTCCTCCTGAGCTTGTAGTTGTAGGTTAATTTGCCACATTTAGGAAGCTAACAATTTAAGGTGTATTGGAACTGTTACAGTTCACTTTGGCTGAATAAGTTACTAATTGTATTCCTATTAATCATACACATTTTACAAGTTAAAAGTTGGATATATAGATTCCTAATAACTTGGTTATATTTCACAATTAATTATATACATCCTGTTGTTATTATACACAAAATTTTAAATACTAAAATTGTAAGAAAAAAATACACACATATATATACACTACATCAGCTAACAATTTTTTTACTTGTAAGCGTGTTACAAATTATTCTGAGGACTATTAAAGACTTCCTGCTAGACATAAAAATACAATCTTACTTTCATTACACAAACTATGGACAATTTAAAATTACTCATTGAAACAGAATCTTGTGGGCTAATTTTATAACTGTCAAGTAGAATTTAGCAACCTGAAAAACCCAGTAACTGACTACATGAAGAATTCATATAAAAACAACTCAGCTAGCACTTTACAACTGATTTCAGCATTAGTGCCTTCCATGAACTCATGCAGAACTGTGAAGTTTTATGTGTGTAAGAGGTTAATCATAATCTATTTTGAAAAAGACCGTAAATTATTTTAAAGAGTATCCTTTAACGTGTAGAATATTTTATTTTCAATCATTTTGCCCCATTTGCTCTAACATCCTTGGGTGATCAGCCTGTGATAGGAGCCTGATCATCATGTTATTTCACTTGCATGGATTATTACATTAACATAACTTTCATGTTTAAACACCTCAGAATTGTTAGAACACAACTGCTTTGCAAAACAGGCAATTTTTGTGGTTTTTCACTAGCTTAGTGTTGAGGAATGAGATGTGTGCAAAGAGTTACTCAGCTAAGAAATCACCTATATTCATTATTTTTTGATAATGATATGAAGTAACTATACTAAGGTCTTCCTCCAAAATGTAATTCATTAAACTGGAAAAACATACACATACTTAAACCTGTTTTTGCTGGATTGGGCTGCTCCACTGTGATGTACTTGGTTACAATAGAATACTAACATGGTTAAATCACTGATAACTGTTTGAACTTCATACAAATGTCAAGTTATATTTCATGGGCAGAGCTCCTTAAACTCCATTTAGTTATTTCAAAAATCCATGCTACTGGTCTCAGAGGGGATGGCTGAATAGTAAGATAGAGTTATTAGATCTGTAGAAGTCAACTGTATAGCTAGCATGGAAGTTTAGTGGACACTAGGAATCAGTGGACCCGCATTCTAGTCGATCTGTACTGTCAATTAACTTGTAGTCCTGACTATAAAGTATGCACACATAGTTTTTTGTTTTTGTTTTTAATCTGCCTTTACAAGGCCAATGAGGTAAAAGGTATGAAAGCACTCACTTTGTGAGCCTAACGGTCTTTTTGACTATGAAACATTATTATTACCTCTTCCTGATGGTAGATCTATTATGTAATCAATGAAAAAAAAGAAGATACATAGAATTCTGTAATTCTGGCCCACTGACAGCTTATTACCTATGGATGAGAACTTTGGGGTTGTGAATGGAATTCAAATTCTAGACAGAGATCATAATGCTATAGAATGCCTCTGGCACTACACAGCCCTGCATTGTCATCTTTTCATAAAACTAGTACATGAATAAAATATAGATTAATTTAGAATCATACTGGCAGTTTATCTGTAGCTTGTAATCACCAACCGTAGCATTATATGGATATATCAAATACGGAAAAACAAAAGTGCAAAGGTTAAAATCCTCCGAGGTTTCCTACAGAATAGGGTATTTCCCCCCTTCCTTCCCCGTCATCTGCTGTCTGGTGGTAAACATATGTAGAGGTTTGGGGCTTATACTTTGTTTTATTCGAATAGGATAAGCTTTCAAGTGTTTAAGTAGTTAATAATTTTTGTAGTTGCCCTGGGCTTTTTAGTGACCACTCCAAAAAGCTAGTTCTTATTCAAGAAGGATTATAATAAGCCTACTTGATAATAAAATTTATTGACCATTCCAGAAAACAAGTATGCTGATTAAGATAAGAGAACAGAATTATTTGGCTAGAAAATCTGGAAAGGCTTTCTTTGATCATTAAATCTAAAATTCATCCAGTGTTTTTGATCTGCTCTCACTCTGAGTGGGATTTAGTAATATATCACTTAATAAAACTGGTTAATAAATTTAGAAAACAGATAACACCATTTTGTGTGGCTGAGAGAAATTCTTAGGACCATTTACCATACAATTTCTTATTTTGTTAGTTGTTTCCCTTTGTAATCTCACCCTAAGCTCAAGCTTTCATGAGATCCTCCAGGCTTGGGAAAGGCTGAATAATCCTTCATGGAGCGCTGAATGCTTTGCTTTCCACAGTCTGATAGCCCCAGCCAACCTTTCCGTTTCAGTGCTTCACGTTTACACGTGTGAAGACTTCATGAGCAGTCAACTTAATGACTCTGGACGAACAGGTCATGCACTTTCTTACATCTGGATCTTTTTCACGTGCTTCCTTTTATACCTAGAAAGCGTTTTTCTCCTTTTAAAATCCTACTCTCTTCATGCAGTATGTCCAGAGAACTGCAGTTCAGAGTGAATTCTGACAGTTCCATTTTCATGTGTTTCTTTTATTTTCTCAACTAAACTGAAAACCTGTTGAACTCAGGTAACTGTTTTAACATCAGGCACTGAAAGATGATAAAAATAAATATCTCATTGGTTAAATGAGCCCAACTGGAGGAATCCTTTCTTCTCTCTCTTTTCCCCCCATTCCCTCTTTATTTTTATTGTGGATGTTGTGTAGATTGTATAGTACTGAGTACTACAAATTATTAAACTTTTATTCATTGATAATTCAGAGGGAGGTAAAGAAAGGCAAAAAATGGTTTTGTTGTCTACTTTCTAAGTTCCCTTAGTAAAAACACTCTCTTAATTCAAATACTTGTGTCTTTTCTCAAGTGACAACTGTATTAGACAAAGCCATTCTTCTCTTCTATCTTGCTACAAGAGTCCAGATTTTGTTCAGAAGGCAGGGGGTGTCTATCATTTCCTACTGTGAACCAGGAAGGAGTAATTTTATTCTTAGCTCCTGGGATAAATCCTAACAACTAAGATAAACATTGTGGCCCCATTTCTGTTGTGAGCAATTGTGTTAAGCCCCAACACTGGCCAATGAGTCATGAGGGAAAAACATGTTGAAGAGGCTTCTGAGAAAAGATTTTTAAAAGACAAGGAAAAGATTGTCTTTTTTTCTTATATTAGACATGGTTATGTCCAGATGTGGTATTCTGAACTGCTATCTCACCACCATCCTGAGAAAGAAACGCAAAGAAGTAGAGCATGAGCCCTGACGGCCAGGCTATGGGCTTCATACAAGACAACCAAAATGCCCTTATTATTTAAGCCAGTTGAGACAAACTCTTCTCTTCCTTTAAGCTTAAAGTATCCTAACTGATATAACAGCATCACCTCAGAAGCGTCCTCAGAAGCATTCTCTAGGTAAAAATGTATGGTTCTGATCTGAAAAGTTCCCAAGGAAAACGAGCAGGATGACAATAATGACGACTGCCTCAGAAGCTGCCCTATGTGGCTCTGCACCTGTGTAACTGTCCTTACAAGGCCCACACCGAATCTGACTGCTGCTCAGGAGGAAGGAATAGGTCAGTGCAAAGAGCACACAGTGGGCAGGATTTTTCACTCTAGACAAAAGACCACTGCCACATAAGGTACAAAATAATTCCCACATATTATATAGGAGCCCTGGTTTACTGTTTCTTTTCATTTTTCCTTCAACTGTGAATACTTTATCACATAGTGCTTTTCTATTTTCTTCCTCTCCTTCCATATATGTTCTGCCAACTTGGGTGGGGGGGTGTGGTAATAAGGAGAAAACAAGAGATATAGGAGATGGGAGTCAGATGCACCTGCATAAAATCAGTCTTTTGTTTCCCGTTTTAGCAGGAGTATATGAAAGTATTTTCCTTTGGGTATGACTTCCCAACCAGTGTTACTGAAAACCAAAGGACACTTTCATGGCTATTGTACTGGGCAGAGGAGAAGAAGCAGTGGGAACATGCAGGGAGGGCCCACAGCTACCTCAGAGGAGAAAGTGAAGCAGGCAATAGCAAAAATAACCCTGATAATGTCAGTAAAACTGTGCCAGAAAGGGTGAGTAGGGTTAAAGTTACATCATTCTTCCTGTAATTTCAGCCCTCTGTTAAACAACAACTTTAAGTCAATGGGTCTTTCATAGTCCTGTCTATGTGGGGAACAGCTGTTCAACTTTTACTAGACAGCTGAAGCCACGGTGTCTGAGAAAGAGGCAGAACCCACTAAGAGCTGAAAGCAGCTGCCAGCAGTTCATCATCTCCCCACTGGAATGCTTCTTAGCAGAGTCACAAGACTTAATCACCAAGCACAGGTGACAGCTAGGGCCCTGATACACCAGAGCCCCGATTTTCAGAAACCCTGAATAATGCAAAAAGGCTTAACAGCAACAACAGCAACGCCACAGGGATTTAACTGGAGGTTTGATGAGGACTAGAGAAACATTTCTGAGGTCAGCTGTTGGAGGAAAATGGCAATTTTTACCCAGTTGTCTAATGTCTTTTCCTTAGAACTAATACATTTCTTCTTCACCATGGTTCTTCTCCAAACACTACTGGAGAAGTTCCTATTGACAAAAATTCCTATTGACAATAATGATAATTGCATCTCAACAAATTTATATAGTAGGATAGTATCTGGAACCAGTTAAAGCTAATGTGAAAAAAACAGGAAAAAGTAATGCAAATCTGAACACTTATTTAACTCTACTAATAATGTTCATCCACATTCACAGAGTTCTTTTCCTTTGCAAAAAACTACATTATCCCCAGGAATTTAAAATATACATGAAATAATAACTTAGTGGACTTAAAAATAAAGACAAACTATCTAGCAGAAAGTTATTCATTTCCGAGTCTTACACATGGTACATGGAAAATGCAGAGAGTAAGGAAGAACGAAGTTACACGTACTTCTAAATAGGTTACTTTATGTTCTATGTTCTCTTATCAAAAATTTAAATGTATCTCCTCTATATTTTACCTTCATCCCAGGCACCTAGTCTTTTTTTTTATCCTGTTATAACTGTTCTTAGAAATTATCACCAATTATTTTAAGAATCAGAGAAATATGAACAAGTAATTCAAAACTAACAAATATTTCAATATGCTCCAAAATGAACTCAAGGGCTCTGTTTATATGCTTTCTTAAAATAGATTTTTTTCATGAGTCTTCACTAAATTTTATTGAAAAATAAACTTAAAGTACTTCCAAGTAGCCCCAAATATATTAATTAAGTAGTTGGATAAAACAAAAGCCTACCTGTGAGAGGTGAGGGTGATCCAACTGGTGTTGATGGATTTGACGGAAAACTACTGCTGGTGTGGTCAGGAGAATAAATCTAACCAGAAGACAAAAGATACACACATATCACCGTGTGACAACAGCAAAAATATAAATCCTTTTGCAAGGAGTTATTTTTATAATCTAAGCAGCCACTCCTAAGACTCAGAGTGAAAAATTGTTTAATTGATTTTAGGGCTATTCCATTACATAAAGGCTATAAAAGCATGTTTTAAAACTAGGATTAGAAAGTATCATATATATTCTAATGTGACAGGAATAAATGGATCGCATGTATTTCTTTATTACTCTTGCTGAAAATAATTTAAATTTCTAATTGTTAGAAGAAAAAAGAGAACTAAAAAGTAAACAGATCTGATAAATAATCTTTCTACAATATACCTTTTAAAAAAGTTTTATCCATTAAAAATAATTATCTTAGGAAACGATTAACTTACCTTCTGAAGAGAACTGTCCTTAAAAAAGTTTTAGAAGTCAAAGAAAATAAATTTCAAAAAGTTATCCCATTTCTTTTAAAAAGTTCTAGTTTGATCTAGTTCCTAATGATGTGTGAGTGTTGTAAAAAGTCGAACTTACTCTCAAAGGATATTCTGTCATCTTTGAAGGAAGTGAGAAAACTATGAATGTTCTTCAGTGTTTCCTAAATAATTTGCAGACTTTATCTCCTAAGAGGATAACATACCTGGATGCATAAATTTTGGTATTTTGGCTGAAAGTTTTGTTGTAATACTTTATTTCATATTGCTAAAAAAAACAGTCACAGATTCATTCAAGTTCACCTAATTAACAGTCACACATTACAAATGTCTCCTTAATCCACGCACCAGCAACGGTCTCTGGGTGCTCTTCTCTAGGACAATTCCATTCCTCTTAACAAGCATCACAAATCATCTTCACATCTCAGCACTTAACTTAGGCCCGACAAATCAACTTATTTGGATAAACTGTGGTCAAATATTTTAAAAAGGAAAACTACTTGTGGGTGGAAAGTGTCATCCAATAGAAACGATCTTGCTCTGAATAAGCTTAGGGCTCTAATAAAGTTAAAGAGGCTCAAATTATGGCACATAAGGGGGCCTTAGCACTGGTTTTAAAGGCAGCGTCATACACTGAAAAAGTCAGATAGTGGGACAGGCTCATGTAAAACAAAATTCCACAAGTCATAATCATCAAACATTAATAGCTTTCAAGTTTTTTAAAAAAGAAGACAGCACTAATTAAATTGTAAGCAGTCAGAAAGTCTATTTCCCTTTGACTACAAATGAATTGGTGACTACACCCATTGGTGTGATGTTACTAAATCAAAATTGGAAATCCTTTTAAACACCAACTCTTTTCAAAGAGCCAGATCTAGAAGTTGTATATTCAAGTTAGAAAGCCATTTTAGAAAAGCCCAGCTATCAAGAAGACTTCAAAAGACTTTATAGGAGGACTCAGTAATAGGGAAGTAGTGTGCTATAAGGCCAATAATGTTGATCTTAAAGCTAAGTTGTTACCTTTTAAAAGCTGTTACCTTTCACACATGTAAAAATTAGCTAAAGGTCACATTTTGGTTTCTAGTGGCCTGCATACATACAGTGATTTATTTCAGCCCTAAGTAAATTAGTCACTAAACTTCAACAAAAACATATTTCAACATATCCCTTTATTTTTATAAACTAGTATTTCTCATTTTTAAGATGTAAAAATTTTAACTTTTATGAACAAGTGATGCTAACTTTTATGAGATTATGTCTTGATTATAATACTGGTAAGGGAGGGAGGGTTGATGACACTGATGGTGGGTGGATGAGGAGTGAGAGAAGTTTCATTTCCCTGCAAAAGCTTGATGATCATAAACCAACTTACTGACTTTCATTTCCTTGTCTGTAAGAATTAACTGCATGAAAGTACTGGGGAAATAACATTCCCTCTGTGTCATACCTCCTGCTTTGCTTTCTTCATACTCCTTTCATTAATCACTAATTGTCTAAATTTGTTCACTTGTTTATTATCTGTTTCTTTTACCCTTTTTCCTAGTAATGTGCTCGGAAGAGCAAGGACTTTGTCTTATTCAGACAAAATCTGAATTATACAAAATCTGCAGTAGCCTCAGATTCTACAACAGTGCTGGTAAATACGTACTTGTTGAAAGAATGAATGATACCAACTTTACGAAGTTACCATCTGAGTATTCCTTTTAAATGCTTGGATGTATTCACCTAGGCTCCTCTCTCTTACTCTTCCAGTTCCTTTAATGTAGATCTCCCGAGAGCTCTAGTCTCAGTTGTCTTTTCTATTTACCTGTGTTTTTTCTCTTCGTAATACCATTCTTTATGAAGTATCAACTACGACATTCCTGTGAATGATTCTTAAGTTGACATCTCTAACCTTATACTGGTTGCTGGACTTTTCCATCTGGGCACTATCCTTCTTTCATCTCAAGCTCAGTATACACAAACCCAAATTTTGCATCACAGCCCCAAGCTCCCTACACTTCCCATTTCTACTCTTCTGTTTCCTCTAGCCCACTTAGCACTACCATTCTTTCTCATGGTCAACAATACCACTCTTTCTCCCCTCCTTTCCCCTGCTCCTCCACCCTTCCCACCACAGACACCAATGCCCACAATTCTCTATAATGCTTCTGGAATAGGCACACATCATTCTCAATGCCATGACATTACTTTAAACCTTTACTAGAACTTGTGGCTGGACTATTTAAGTCTTTATATTTTTAGTTACTCCCTGTTCCTTTCATCCCATACATAACTGCCTGAGCTACTGTCCTCAACCAGTTTTGAACAGTCAAATCCCAGAGAGCGCTTCATGTTGCCTACTATATAAAAAAGAATGATATTTGATATATTATATAATCTGGTCACAAAAATATCTCTCTACTTCATAACCTACATAAAACATTATATACAAACAAAATATTTTCTTCATTTTCTGAACACAACTTGTCCTTTAAAAGGCCTGTTTCTTACCTTCTCCCTGAAGGAATTCTATACCACATCCAAGCCCAACTCAAATGTAACCTCCCCATTTGCTCTCATTTTCACTTCCCTTATATTCTTAGAATAACCTGTGCTTGTCTTTGGTCTTCTACTTTACACTATGCTCTGTTTCTGTATACCTGTCTTATCTTCTCTCCTTGACTGGAAGCTCTTTGAAGGTAGGGACCTTATATCATTCAACACTGAATCCATCATTGTCTGTCACTGTCTTGTACAAGGAGGTGCTCAATATTAAAAAACAAAACAAACAAAAAACAACAACAGCAAACAAACCTTGAGCGATTAAACTGCACTGGAAATTTGCTACAATACTTTCTGATAAAAAGCAGGACTCAGTAAATGACAGCATATATCTTAGTATTTATGTAGTGGGTTTCAGTGACAGAAATACCAAAGGGGAGAAAAAGATCTTATTATAAAGATGAATTCATTTACAGATCAGTTTTATGGTATAAGCTTTGATAACAATATGGAAAGGTTCCGCTGTTTCTGACAATTAGTGCTGATGTGGTAAGCTGCCTATACCACACGGCTAGGACCTCTGAGGGTATAAGCAGACTATCAACCATTATTTTCCCCGATAACTCTGCCATTACAGTTAAACAGTCCTGTAGCATGTGAAGAACTAGTGACGACTTCTTTATCTCAAAGAAGGAAGAGTTTATACCGTAGTCATTTATCACTACCTTGCAATGACTAAGCAAAAGACTTTGGTGTTACATATAATATAGGTACAAGCTTCTAAAAGTCACTGTGAAAACAGGAGAAGCAGTACTAAAAAGTGTATCAACATATAGTTTCTACTTTTTCAAAAGCAGCTTCTCCATTTTACAATAAAAGCCATTTTCTCCACTTACATTTCCTCACATTTCCTGGTTCTACTTTGCTCTAAATTAAAGTGATGACAGACAGAATTGTTATTAATACTTTTCCTGAACTGACAGATAGCCTGGCAAATTACAGGACTTTTTCTTGTCCTTTTTACTTCCCTAAAAAGAGTATGTGTATGTGGGAGGGGGAGCAACAACATTAAAAAAGTATATAGCCTTGTAGATCACAGACCATGTCATTAAACTTCACCTCTGCATATTTATTCTATTACCAACTCACATATGAATTATACTTATTCTATAGATATTGTTGTGTTACTTTTAAGAAATTCTAAACATAAGGCTTATTTGACAAAGAGCATTCTAAATCAGGAATACATTACTTTTTGTACTTTCTGACCTTAAGGAATTCCTACATTGATGTTTAAAAGATTAAAAAAAAGAGAGAAGAAAAAAGTCAGTCACTTAAAAAATGGGGATGGGAGTGATTTAGAATCTAGAGCATAAACACAAAGTAAGAACTCATTCTACATGCAGCCCATGGTCCTCATACTGTTAAATGACCAATGATGAATAACTCCCAATACCTTCTGCCAGGCTTAACCGGTAATATGCCTCATTTTACTGCAACAAATGAGGCTCCTCCTCCTATCAGTCATGGTCCATTCCAATCAGCAGGGTGCCAATAAGCCAGAGGCTAATGAAAAGGGCCTCAGACAATGGAGAGCTCCCAAGCCCAACCTTGGAACTGTGAGCCCAATTTTTAAAACACTACAGTGCACATTTCAGTTAATCTTTATTATGCTAATGTTATTGAGTCTAAGGAACAAAGAAACTTATTTCATGAATTACTTTTAAACATCAACTTCCCTGAATTTTCTTTTCTTTTGTTAGGGGCTACTGACCATTTAACTACCCAGATTAAAACACACACACACACACACACACACACACACACACACACATACACAAACAACACACACTCACACTCTCTCTCTCTTTCCTTTGCTCTGAGGTAGAAATCAAAACATAAATTATCACAAAGAAGTCTGATATAATCAACAAAGTTAAACAGTCCTCTTGTTTGATCTCCTCTAAATTAAAGACCAAGTGTTTTGATATGGTATTAGGCACTGAAATAAACCAGATGTTTCTTCCTCTATATAACTCTCCATGGGCACAATCTTAAAGGGTTATTGTCTGGCAAACGTTCAGGGAAACACAGAAATGGCACGAATATCCAGATTTTCCTTTCCTTCTATCTACCCTAGTTTATTATCTAAACTAATGCATAATCCATAGGGCTTTGGGAACTTTGTGTAAATACTTTCATGTACAATTCTCTTTCTAGCTACCCTGAGATTAAGACCACAATTATTCAGGCTTAAATCTAAAATAAAGGAACCTTTGCAAATGTATTATCTAGCTTTACATGTTTAATCACACAGTATTCTGTGTGCTCTTTAATACTTAAACTGAAGAACAAAGGTTGTACCCTCTGATGTTTCACACATAAAAGACCTTCTAAGGTATATATCAGACATTTTGGGAGCTAGAAATAACTTCTAGTGACAACAGTATGGCATTTCTCCATCTAAGCCTAGATGTTATATTTAAAACGTCACATTCTAAAGAAATTAAAATCGCAAATACTCATGGTCACCATTTTCAAAGATCTGTAATACTTGACATCAAATTCTCACATGCATGTCAGACTCTCACATGTAATCCTCATCAAATTCCTTCTCCTCATCTCTTCTAATCCTTCCTATTCTCAATGTAATGTTTTTGCTTTTCAGTACATTCTGAGAGCACTAAAGTGAATATGAGTTTGTAATGGAAGTTGGAGAAAGAACGTGTTTGGGGGAGGAGTCTGGTAGGGAGGGAGTCAGGGGATGGATTGAAGGAAGGGATTTGAAGTGTGCAGACTATGGCATGCAGTGATGGAGCAGATGGAATGCATCACCGTCAGCTATGACAGAAATGATTTATGGAATGACCTGGCTGCTCCTGCCTAGTAACAACACAGGATGACAGAGCTGAGTTTCCATGACAACCAAAGCCCACCCACTAACTAGATTAAACATTTTCCCCTGGCTTCCACTCAGTGAATTTGGATTTTCTTTTCCAAATGCCAACTGGTTTGGCTAATATGTGGGTCTTAAAATGGGAGAATAGTCAAGGACTTGAAGGGCGACTGAAAAGGAGCCTGAAGGACCACTGAGAACATCACAAATTCTTCCCTGCCTATCTTCCAAGGTTCCTTTACAGTTTCCCTTAAATACAAAAAGAGAGTTTTGAGAAAAAAGCCCTTGAAATGCAGGCTGTATTTTAAAAAGTTGCCTAATATTGAAAGTTCAAATGTTATTTGTCTTTCTACATGTGAAGTACCTGCTACTAGATTCTTTCCAAGTCAGAAGGACTATGGCAAGCCAATCAAATATCTGGGAGGCACTCATATTTAATATTACAGAATTATTTTCTTTCTAAGTAGGTAGTTTTCATCAGGCGGGAATAAGTCCAGAAAAAGTGAGACATCTTCCTTTAACCCTCATCAACACCTTATAAAATAACAGTTACTGTGGCATTGCTCTTTGGAAGTACAGAGTAAGTGAAGCTAGTCAGATCAGGGTTCTCATCTCATATATCTGGGCTTTACCCTTCCCAGCTTGGAGATCCCCAGGGCAAGCTACTTAATCTTTCTGAGCCGAAATTACTTAACCTTTTAAACCTAGTTTCTCATCTGTAATGTGGGAATAATAATGCCAATCTCACAGAGTTTTCTTGAGGATTAAATGAAACAAAGCATGTAAATGCTTAGTATAGTGCCTAGCACCTAGCAAGCATTCAAATTATAGCTGATACTTTTGTGGGGTTTGTTATTATTATCATCATTTTTGTCGTATGATGCAAGACTGAATTCAACAAACATTTACTGAGCTCTATTTTGTGCGGGGCACCACTATGTGGTAGATAAACTTGACTTGCCTTGATTTCTCAAAAAACTTGTACTGCTATAGAGAAAGATTTATTTACAGAAACCATACACAAACAGTTTATCTCCTTTAATGCTCAATAGTTGCTTCCTACTACTCACATATTAAGTGGTCTGCTTTCCCCATGAACAGCAGCAAATGTGTCTGACAGAGTTATTTGCACTTCATAGAAAATGTAAAACAACACTGTGAGAATTCTGAGAGACCTATCATTCAGGAAGAAAAAGGAAAGAAAGAAAAAGCCTAAGGAGAAACTTCACAAAGTACAAAGCAAAAGTACCTCTTTTAAACAGTCAGGTTTGGAATCTTTGTGGATTACTGGTAAATGCTCTCCCAAGAGTTCCAAAAGAAAGAACTTCAGTTTAATGTTTTAAGGATCAGATATTAAAACACAATCATTACCTTTATTGAAACAAATCATTTCTTAGTCATTAATGTCCTGATGTGATGTAAACTAGCTACTGAAGAAAATACTATGGGATTCCTTCAAATTAGTTTTACTCATTTTAGCACAAGTTCTTCAGTGAACTTTTTTTTAGGGAAGGCTCTCATCTCTTATTTCTTGAATGAATCAGCTGCAGGAGATTATTTTTTACTTTTAAAAAACACATAAAATAAATTCCATCTTAGGAAAAAATCCTTATAAAAGCCCTTCCTATTCTGAATGAGAAGAATGACTGAGTAGCCTTTCTTGATTCCACTTGACTTCAACTTTAATGGGCAACTCACTAAGTGTGTGCTTAAAACAAACAGATTTAACTATTAATCTCAGTAATTTGTGCTTTGATTTCAAAACAAAGAGTAATGAAGTCATCTTGTTATAACTACACCCTTTAACTATGACACATACTGCCCGCAAAATCTAATCACTGCGTTCAGCAGTGTAAAAATCATTCAGCAAAATATGTAAAATCAATACTCACAGATGCCAGAGCTTTTCCAAGTGCATCACCTGTCTGTGAGCTTCCAGCAGCGTTCCCTCTGGTTCCTGAGTATTTCAAGTAGGAAAACAAATCAAGGATTTTAGCAGGCAGGCAGGTATGCTTTTTTTTTTTTTTTAAGCACTCTGCCATTATTTTAATGGTGTTCTCTATTGTTATCACACATCTGTCACAATAAGCAAGCAAATACTCCGCATGTGTTGTAGTTAGTGAGCTAAAGTAAGGATAGGTTCCTCACCGGTTTCTACATTAATGAAAATCAGAAAAGTTTCTCTTCTTCCTTTCTTTCATTTTTAAACTCAATACTAAAAAAATATGTTGAGTCAAAAGGTACAAACTTCCACTTATAAGATAAATAAGTACTAGGGATATAATATACAACATGATAAACATAATTAACACTGCTGTATGTTACATGTGAAAGCTGTTGAGAGAGTAAATCCTAAGAGTTCTCATCACAAAGAAAGATTCTTTTTTTCTATTTCTTTAATTTTGTATCTATAGGAGATGATGGATATTCACTAAACTTATTGTGATAACCATTTCATGATGTATGTAACTCAAATCATTATGCTGGACACCTTAAACTTATACAGTGCTGTAGGTCAATTATATATCTAAATAAAGCTGGAAGAAAAAAATATGAAAAAACAAAAAAATACATATTTAAAAATACAGGATTCACTAAAAATTCCTAAACTCGGTTTTAGGAAGTTCTGCCAACCTGAAAAAAGCTCACCTAGAATGCTATCTGATCCATTGATGGGAGGAGTGTGTGAGGCAGCAACGTAAGGTGAACTGCTGGTACTGGCGCGATGGAAGCTGGACATTGGCGGAAGACTTGTGTTTATGTCTGTTGGTGAAACTGAGTGTGGAGGATAACTCTAGAGAAAGGGGGAAAGAGACATGATCTATTAAATACATTTTCTGAATAATATGCAGATACAACTGGAGAATACTATAACAAGTTAAAAAGAACATCGCAAGTTAGCAGCTGAAGAGTACTACCATTATCATTTACTTTTTGAAAAGGCATGAAGTAAGCCTAGAAGTATTTCATACTTCAGAAGTTTTGGCAGAATCAAACCTTACACTTGCAATCCAAAAAGAAATACAAGCGATGACAAAGTGCTGCTGCAGCCTAGTTGTGTATTATAGCCTACCAAGCGGTCATGTGAATGAAGGCTGCCGTAACTACTGGACTGAGACATGTGGGAAGTGGAGGTCCCCAGAATTCCACCAAAACCAGGCTGGCTCATCCCATTTGATGAACTCCAAAGGTCAGAAGAATTGTGGGTCCCATCTAAGACAAAAAGAGAAATATAAAATTTTCTTAACAAAAATTTTTTCTTTTATTTTGATGATGCTATAAAAATTCAAAGGGTACCCAGATATTTTTTCCTCCCCTTTCCAACCTAGTCAGCTGTCTAGTTTTCTTCCCTCCAAACTGTATAGTCACTATTTTAAAAGCAGCAATAAACTTTTATCGTTAGAGGGGAAAAAAATATCCCAAACTGTACTAGGTAGGTCATTATAAAAATCCTCCCAAGATCTAACTTCATATCAGGGAGGATAATAAAAATTCCAAATTTGGGGATAGATTAGATTAAATTTTTGGTTAAACAGTATACCCATACATATACCAAAAAGTTCTTAATCTGTAACAAGCAATGTATACTATATGACACATTCTTAAACTGGAATAAAGAAGTTTCTCCTACAGTAAACCTAACTAATTGATAATGACTATATTATAGTCAGCCTTCAAGTGAAATGTGTTAGCCATGACTTCATTCATCAATGCAAAGTCAATGCATCATTTATGCAGTAATTTATTGCTCCCACAGTCTAAAACCACAGAAGATCAAACAAACATAATTTGCTAGACAGGAATTAAAGGAAGTGCAACACTTTTTCTGTCTTAAAATCTAATCTGTTCTATGATATTCACTCATTATTTACATTGATAATTCTAGGAGTGATATGAACCTAAAATTTAAGTAAGAAACTAAAATTGTTAATAGCTTTTATACATTTAAATTCCAAAATGAGAAAAAGCAGGTATACTCATTTTTCTCAACTGAAGTCTTCTATAAATTTAATCAATACTAGATGGGCCCTCCAATACTTTGCTGGATAATCTAACTACATTGCAGTCAGTGACAATTAACACTAGAAAACTTTAAAACTAGATTTTAATTTGCTTTAGACAAACATATCTAGATAAGTAACGTCTGAACTTCTGTATAGATATTCTCTTTCCTCACAACTTTAAAGTATTAGCTAATATACACCAGATAACTGTTCCAGCATTTGACAACTATTTGGCAGTACTTACCTTGCATAAAGAAAGTGCTAGCAAACATACTGGTTGGTGGCTTGGGAGATGGATAACTAGGAGATTCACGGTTGAAGTCATCTGAATTTGGGGATGGTGCATATACCTTAAAATTAAACAGGAAATTTAATTAAAATGTAAGTGACTATCAAATCACTTATCTAAAATGCATGTTACATTTCATGAAGGGCCTAAAAAAGGCTATCTACTACCTAAAAAAGCCTATGCCAAATTCAAAGAAACTGCCTAAATCCGCATAAATAATGTCTAACCTGGATACTATCTACATGTTTGCTTTTAGCTGATTACTGCAGAAAAACACTATCCTAAATGTCCTTGTAAAGCACCTCTGTGTGACAATTACACCAGGTGGTTGAATAAAGTCACAAATGTTGACTTTGCTTACAAAACATAAATCCATACAGTCTCATGATTTAAAACATGATGGTAGAAACAAGTGTCTTTTGAATATAGCATGAAATAAAACTTGGGTTCACAAAATTAATTCTTTTCACTGTTACAAGATTTATCAAAATCAGAATGAGTTAGATTAAATGTTACTATTCTTTACTACTATTAAAAGATAACTGTGAAAGGCACAACACAATTGTTCAGAAACTTAACTTAGTAAGTTAGCAAAATTAAAACCAAATTCTGAAGGGTTTTAATTTCTTAATTTCAAGGAAATTTTCAAGTCTGGCACAGCTTTAAGAAAAATCTCATTTAATTTGTCAGAGCAGTATTAATTTCCCTTGATAAACCTTTGCTTCAGATAAGCCAAGTCTAAACATTTTGAACTAACAAATGGCCAACACTGTCATTTCTCTGGAAAACTAAATGGGCGGCCAAATAACTGTAATAATCAAAACAGGATCAAACCATTCTCACGATGACTACTGAAACGAAGAAGGAAAACAAATAAGTAACATTTAAGGTGATGCACTGTCTGTAAAAGTAAGTGAACCAGGAGTCAGGAAGAATGGAAGTGAGTCCTATTGTGAGCAGTATATGAAATGTTTATCTTTAGCTTGATAAAGGTTCATCTATTAAATTTCACCCGAATATAAAAATCCAAAGTGTTCACTTATGTGGAAAAAAGTAACTAGCACAATAAAATTTTGGGAGCACGTTTAAAAAAGTATATGAATTTTTTTTTGAATAAGCATAGAAAATTTCTGGAATTATACACAAGAAATAACTATTACACCTCGAGACTTATAATTGGGAAAGAAGACATTTGCTTTATATCCTTTTGCACAGTTTATTTTTATCCCAGCATACATTTCTAGCACTAATAAAAAAGTTAAGGAAACACACATCAAGATTAATTATTTTATTTACATAAGCTATACTTTATATTCATTTATTCTTTCTCTGAGGCACTGACTAACTGTAAAGATTTCTGGCAAATTACCTAACTTTCTGAGTTTCAATTTCCTCATTTGTAAGATGGTGCTCACAGTACCTGGATCGGGGCGATGATGGGAAGATCAAATGAGATAATACATATAAAATGTTTAGCACGGTAAGTACTCACTAAGTATTAGCTAATAATATCATCTTTCTATCATTCTTATAGGAGCATTTATACTGCCATATATTGTCCCTGTTCAGTACTCAAATGCTGTTTCTTACAGTTTTTGTTCGACATGACCCTAAATATATATATTCATACACACACACACACACACAGCCCATCGTAAACAAAAGGTTGAAAAGGCCACTTTTACTCTTCTTGCTAGCCATGCGATTACTAGCACAGGTGTGTCTTTTTAATGGATTGGCATTCAGGTTAGTTTCCTATCTTTTATATCCCAGAGGGAAAAACACATACCGGTGATACCTGAGAAACTTGGGACAAGATGTATTTCTAAGAATTACCTGGGGATTATACGTTAAACATATTAAACATAGTTTTCTAGTTTAGTGCGATTACATAAAGACACTGCTAGGATGAAATAACTGAATATACACAAACGTGTTTGAAATAGGCAGGAAAAAGTTTTCAGGAAAAGAATTTTGCACTTTTTTCTTTTAATCAAGTTTCAGCATCTAAATTTAGCCTCAGCTAGATGTCCTCTGTTCCCTTTATACACAGATTTTCCCAAACTAGGCTGAAACCACAAACAATGAAAACTATAGTAACTCCACAGATGTAGCAAGAAAAGACAAAAGAATAAAATTCAGAAGACAGCATTAGAACACAACTTTTTTGTCACAAATGTTTATTTACTATGGATACTATCACTGATTTGAAAGTATGAAATATAAAATTGTCTAATTCTATCTAGGTTATAGGTGAAACAGTATGTAAACCTTCCACCGATAATTATGAAAAACTCCAGTCCTGATTTGTCATTTCACACAAAACATCTACACAGTTTAAATTTATATATAATTTCTCAATATACCTTTCTTTATCCTTATTTCTATTTAATTCACTGCATCCCATAGAAGATAAATTTACACTTTAAAAAAATTTTAACTGTGTGCAATTAAGTGTGTACTAAAGCAAAGAAAGGGATAAGCCGGACTTCACTGATTTACAAATCACTGTCAAATAAAGGAGAATATGCTGCTTAGATGATGGTTAATCATGACTATCACGGAAAGCAAGAAAAGCAAGGTAAGCCACACAAAGCAGAAGAGACTTGCCTACTTGTATGTAAAAATTTCAAAGATATATGGAGAGTCCAGGGCTCATTTTAGAGGTAAAGTTGTTTTTAATGTTAGTCTTTATAAACAGACTTTGAAAAAAAATTAACTTTTAAAGGATAGACCTTATAAATGAAAATGGTCAAAACTCTAAACTATTATGTTTGTCATTTATTTACTAACATAAGTTCAAAACTTTTTATCAAATAAAAATGTTCTAAAAAATATGGCTCTCAAAGAGGTCCGTCTAACAGCATTTCTAACACAGGCCAAAAAAACTTTACTTTTGGTATCTTAACCATAGCTTGCAAAAACATAGATGCAATGTTATGAAGCAGCAGTTGTGCCAGTCCAGATTTTTCAGATCAAAGAGTTCTTGCGGCAAAGCGCAACTGATGTGGTCTCAACGACTTTATTAACTCCAGATGGAGGGAAATAGTCAGCCAGTTCCACAAAGAGCAAGTCTCTTTTAGTTACAATCAGTACCGGCCACAAATTAAAACCAGACTGCTTATGTCATCTGATCACCTGCACAGAGATGCCAGTTTTTTTTCTAGTTAATGATCTAATCACATATTTAAATCTTAAGTATGTTTTTCTATCACAACAAACAATCTTAAAATTAAGAGAAAGGAATATGTATGCTTAAGGTGATTAAAATCTACCAGGAGTCAAACTATTTTAAAGAGAAATTTAAAAAGTACAATTAAGTAATTAAAGATGTTCTACTATAATGTGGTACTTAGAGATTTTTAGAATTCTAGCCTCATTTCAGAATTTCAGGCTCACAACAGCTATCATAGGACTGTCCTTCCTTCTCAAGCACTTACGCTTTCTCTTCCAGGAATGGCAATGAGAGAAATTCTGAGTGTCTGGTGAATAGAACCATAACATTTATTCCAACTTGAATGAATGTAACTAAAAATCTAATAGATACTCCCCTTTCACTATTAAGTCTGTTTGAAAAGAATAAATCCATGGTAATATCTTTCATGTCCTCATCCCATTAACCCAAACTTACTTTTTAAGAGTGATAAGGAATTTCAGGGGTGAATATTTACATTACCTTTTACAGTGGTTACACAATTATCCTTGGAATATTTTAGCTCATAAAGCCAGCTGGGAGTCAAGTTAGCAAAAATATTCCCTTTTTCCTGCTTGGATGATTTAGTTTGGTCATATGGATCACCCCAATTCAGGGCAGTCCATTCTGTTTGGCTGTAGAGCCTGGAGCTGTGCACTGTGCTCCTGATTTCAATGCATCCTTCCTGTAATTAATATTGGAAACATCCCTGAGAGGCAGAGTGGCAAGATGCAAAGTAGTAGAAGCTTTTGCTAAAAAAGATAGTTTTTCTTTTTATCTAGTCACATCCAGTATGAGTTAAAAGACGATGTCATTCCCTATGCTTTTAAAAATAGTCCATAGCCTGTGTGGTAGCTGGTATCTTTAAATGTTCTAAATGATGAGGAGATGAACTGGGAATTTTCTTTAGTATAGGAGAGTAGCTAGCTATATATCTTAATTAAGATACCCTTCTACAGAAAATGAGAGGAATGCTTTAGATGAGCACTAAGAGGTTTCTGTGATGACAGAAATGTTCTATATATGAAATGATGGAAATGTATCCATGTCTGTACAATACAGTAGCTACTCCTTACATGTGACTACTGAACACTTGAAATGTGAATAGTACAACTGAAGATCTTAACTTTAAATTTTACTTTAATTAATATAAATAGTCATTTGTGACTAGTGGTTACTATATTGAACAATGCAAGTTTAGATCACTTTTCCTTACCCAGTAATTTAAAATTACACAAATTATTTTGAAAGCAATATTCAAGGAGTTTCATAAGCTCCAAAACTGATGAAACCAACACAAACTCTCAAACATTTTGGGAACAGCTTTACCTAATTTGGAAAGAAGAATGATGGAGAAGCTTGTTGATTTTTCTGAACATGTTCTAACACAGAAATTATTACCAATAATTCACTATGTTTAGGTTTCTATTAGCTCTTCTGTCAAGATGGTTTGACCAGTAGTTCTTTTTAAATTCCAATGTGCTAAATACCATTTAATACTTTAATGCTAAACACTTTACATGCTAACACGAACCTTCAATATGTGAAAAGTTTATGCTAATAATAGAAATCACCTCAAACAAATCTTTGTCAACTAACCAAAACAACAAAACAAAGCAAAGCCATTTGACTAAATTACCCTCCCATCACAACTGTAAAATAAAAAAGTGATATTCTATTCAGGAACACTTACTTAATTTATCTGATATTTTATATAACTATATTATATATTAAACAATAAAAATTATACAAGATCTAGCTGAGAAACTAAAACCTGGGGAAAAAAACCCCACAAAACCCCCAAACTAACCAGTCTAGGTCACTGGAAAAAAGAAAAACCCCAATCCAAGTCAAATCCTATCTTTAAAAACTGTGATTAAATCTCTGGGCCAATAATTTTAAAAACAGGCACATTTAAGGGTCAACACTCAAAAACTAAGAAAGAAAAACTAGATAATAATTTGTTAAAGAATTTTTTAGTTACTGCTGATTAACCTATGTAATTTACACACACAGTAATAAACACAAATATAATAGTTTCCTTATATTTCTGCATTTTGTGGGATCTGAATTTAGCAAAAAGAAACTGTTTAAAAAAGTAAAATTTTTGCTTCAAGAATTACACTCATTAAGAGTACTACTATTAGAGGAAGTTAAAGAAATGTCCTAAAAAATATTTCCTTTTGATTTTTCTGATCATTATCTGATTATCCATTATTTTTCTGTGACTACAGATTTTATGTATACATTCAGGAAAAAAGGCGCATCTTTAACATAAATCGCAAAATCTCAAAGTTTCTGAGATTCAGGTCTTCCCACTTTCCTTGTTCCTTCTCTAATGAAAAGTAAAGCAAGCATAACCCCTAAGAAAAAAGACATTAAAACATTTAAATAAGTATATGACTAGCAATCTAATTTAAGAATTTCCCAATATCTAAAAATACTTAAATGACAGATTTGATAAATATCTCAATGTATTCAGTATTTTAATATTACATAAAAGCAGCAAATTTTGCCATAAAGTCCAATCTACTACTCAAGTTTTTATGGTAATTCCAAGCCTAAAGGGGAGAAATATTTAGATAGTTGCAGTACTAAATACCACAGGAATTGAAACCAAAGGCATCATAAAGCAAAATGTCTGAAGTACAAGGACTAACTCAGGGACACATAAGCCATCTACAGAAGATTCTTTTCATCTAACTAGCTAGCCTGATAAACACATAATCAGAATGTCTATAAAAGGGAAAAATATATGTTCATATTGTCAACAGCTTCATAAGTAACGGACCAATATCTTTCCCCAAGAATTTCCAGAGACATGTTTAGGGGTGAAATAATGTAAAATTTCCTTTCTAATGATACTAAGTAAAAAGAATCCCAGCTTTCAGTACAGAGCTGCTTGAAATCAATGACTACTTCTGCTGTCTAACAAGCATAGTTGAATAATACTGGTTTTCAACTGTGAGAAAAGTTTCTTCTTAGGTAAGTCAAGCACATTTTAGTGAACCTAAGTTAACACAGACATGGGCATGTTTCATCAATTCTTTACTGTAACCATCATCATTTTTATGATAGGCACATTTTTTTTTTCCCCTGAGAGATAAACTATGGAACTTTTAAAGGACTGGGTTTGAAACTCGTACACTGGGGTAATATACTGAGAAAATCAAGAAGTGTCAGTTCTTAACTACCTATATTTAAAAAATATTTAGCTCTAATATACAGCACCTGATCCCTTTCTTCAACATGTTGATGAGCTCATGGAAAGGGACATAAATTTCTTTCTAAAACATTAGTAAAGCTGACCAGTGACAACATACTCTCCTGGCAGAGGCTTTAGTTTTAACTCCCTCGTATCTGTGCCCATTTGAATCAAGAAAAAAAGACCTTCTTGGATTCATATCTGGAATGCAATCTCAGATATCTGTGGGAAAGGGGGAAAAAAAATCAAGGCAGATTTAAGCTAAAGGTCTTTGTCATTCAATGTCTTTAGCATTTTATCTTCAGAGAATTCTTAGATAACTTCATATTTTCCTCATCATACAAATGTTAGATTTAACTCTGCTGGGCCCACAGACAGCCTGGAAATTTGAATTAATTTAATTATACTCTCCTCTCTCATGTTAATTAGTAGTAAATACCCTACGGAACAGAAATGTAGCTCTATATACTCTCATATTGGTTTCTGTGCTTTTATTAACTGAAAATGTTTATTTGAAAAAAAAGTCTTAGAAGTATTTACAATGCAATTTTTGCTACCTCCTACTCTAATTCTCATGAAAATTCAAATTATGTGGGCAGGCAGGGGCCAAAATTATGGCTAAACCCAATTTCAGTACTATGAGTACTATTAGAACAGACCTGCCAGTCTGATTTCCGGAGTTTTAAAACATACCTAGAATAGTTTTAAGTTCTTCATCTTAAACAGAAACTAGTAAGAAGTTGCTTGACCAATCACATCAGTTAGCATTCATGAAACTGTAAGTCTGATCACATATGCAAAATATATTTACTTGTAAGAATAAAGTGCTTTTCTCAGTGACATTTTCTTTCCAACGCAGTATATTTTGATACAAATAGTAGTAAGGATAAATGAAATTTGGCCCTTTGCTATGGAGACTAGTTTACTTGCCCTTGAATGATAGAAAAGAGAAAACCTGCTCTTGGGAGAGAGACCTAGGTTCAATTGCGACCTCAACACTTTAATAGCAAGGTGGGGCTTAAGTTACCAAATTACTTAATTTCCCTGAACCTCATTTTCCTTATTTATAAAAGGAGGCTAGTAACAGTTAGATGACAGAGAGAGTAAGAATGAAATGAGGTAAACATAAAGTCCCCAGCACAGTTCCTGACACAGAGTAGCCCTTATAATCACGTCAGTTCTTGCCCCTTCTTTCTCAGATTCCATACAAAGAAGCTCAATATTCAAAATGTGCTTCTAAACTTGAGTTTTGAAACTTGGATTTCTGTGCTGTCTCTAATAAGATTAAAGTAATCCCCCGATATAATGAAAAGAACATCACATCTGTACTTGGTGCAATTTTTATACCTGGAACACTCTGAAGCATCTTCAGTTCAAGGCCTAGAAAATGGAGGCTGATCAGATCAGAGGAAGGCCGAAACTCCAGAATCCTCAAGGTGAAGAAAACGGGAATCCTCTCCTCCCAAAACTTTCCTTCCTTTACCTCTAAGACTTTCTACCTTTCTGCATAAAGGACACAATTTAGTCATATCAATGAGAAAACTGAATACAGGCCAAGTTCTTTATAAATAAGGAACCTCAGAACCTATTATTCCTTGTTATTTTTTAAATTTCAAAACACAGATAATATTCAAACGATTTTAAGTCCCCTATTTTTCATAAACATATATTGATATCTTACAGTATGGTACATAATACACCTACCCCAAAGCTACCTTTGATACAGAACATTAACCCTTTCTCTTTTCAAACAGTGGGAAAAACAGGGTTAACATTTTTGGCTTTTCTTTTCTGCACATAGATGCCTAAGCTTCTTACATTTCCAGCAATGCAATACGGCCATATAATCTTAAATAACAAAATATGAAGAGGTTCCTCTCTGATTAATCCATTTTTTTTCCTGGAGTCTGTAAAGTCTTATTATTAAATTAGCCCAACCATCCTTAAATATATGGGATCATCTTGAAAATCTAAAAATAAAAGCCAAAAAAAAGGGAAAGCACTTTGTTTAAGACCAGTATTACTCAGGATTTCTCCTTCTCTCATAGTACCTATAATAGGACATTAAAAATGAAATCAATGTGAACTTTTTAGCATTTCAAAATATTAATCTGTCCTATCATCTTAAACTGATAAAATGGAATTAAAGAGTGAACTTAAATCTAACCTGTTCGCTGTGAGAAATTTACAAAAATCCCGTAACTCGAGAGGAAGTGTATTTTCACTTAGAGGCCAACAATATTAATTTAATGTGCTAGTTTTTACTAGAAAGCGTTGAGGGGTAGACATTTCCCAAAATATACTAAGATGAGGTATTTACATAGTCTTTGCATAATGTAATTACATACTGCATGATTTTCTTATTGAAGAGTTATAAGAGAATAATAATAATAATAATAATAATAATAATAATAATAAGCAACTAGATGCGGTAAAAATAAAATACATACAAGAAAACACATATAAGGCCCTATGATACACAGGACTAAGACAATATACCAACTCTTTATGCATTTTTCAAGAACATAAAAGTCACCTTTGACCTATATCAGGCACAGGCTATCAATTTTCAGGCTACACTTCTCTACCAAACCAGCCATGTCATCTACCGTAAGCCTGGAAATACTTAATATGATCAAAGCTGTCTCCCCCCACCCCCCCACCAATGTAGAACAAAGAGAAATGCTGTAATAGAGTGATCTATGCTCTCAAAAGAATAAAATCTAAACTCAATTTGAGTTATAGTCTCTCTGCTTCAGGGATCCTTTATAATTAATTTTTCTAAACTCTCACACACACACCATTCTCAAGTAGACTATTTTACTTAGAACTGGACATAAAAGAAAAATATTTTCACATTTGAAAGACAGTTGGCAAGGAAATTATATAGAGATCAAGTAATTTCACTTATATTACCCATCTAAATCTACCTCTCACATTCTCCAAAACCCTGTTTATATGAGCAGCGTGAACACTTACTTTTTAATGAGTTAAGAGTATTTTGCCTTGATTATCATCTATTAGGAAAGCTTACCCCAAAGTTAAGAACCAAATGCTAATGAAGTCCAAAGAGGCCTCACCGAAGCAGTCAGCAAACGAGAGTGCTTTCATTAGTTCTCACATACACTGGTTAAAGCCAAATGCTACTTTAAAACATTTCCAAGTGATAAAAAAGGAAGGGAGAACGGATCTATTTTGTATCTATTTTAGGAAAATGTGATTAGTTTTTTTTATAACTTCAAACGTTAACATTAAAAATGTCTCCACTCCTGACAAAAAAATTCACTAAAGTAATGTATGTATTTAGTAAGACATCTGAGGGAAAATATGGTTTTGGAAAGACTGAGGTGGAAAATACTGAATTCCTGACAAAATCCAAGACTGTTATTCACTAGTATAACATTTTTATGTTTATCAACTATTTTACAAAAAGATAACACCTATAGAATCTTCCAGAGAAGTTCACTTTCTTTTTAGAATATATAAATCCTCTGATTTAAAGACACTTTGCAGAAACACACTAAATAATTAATACTAAGTAATTAAAGAATAGAAAAGTTTTGATTAGCAACACAGAAGGATATTATTTTAAAATTTCTAACCATGTGCTATACATTCACCAGAAATACATTCTTTGGAAAATGTATAAATGCATTCTTTGAAAAATAGTGATTTATTTTATGAATCTGTACAGGGTCAAAATTCTAGTTTGATTGGAAACAGATGGTATTCTAGTAAAGTCAGGCTCTGGACCTGAAACTCCAAACAGGAAATACGGCCCTCACTAGCTGACTGCTTCCCTAATCATTCCCAGAGCTTCATACTTGTTATTTTTATGAATATCCAAGATGACTTTCATCTTTCCCTTCTATCTACAAAGCATCAAGTAATCTTCTGTCTCTTTTTATGTGTTATGTGTTGTGTGTGTACTTTACAGATAGATTGTATGTTTACGACGTAAGAAGACATTAAAACAAATGTACTTTCAAGTTCATTGCTAGTAGACATCGGGCATTAAAAATATCCCACAAATTCCAGTTTATTTTCTATATGATTTTTAAAATAGAAGCCAAAAACTATTGAGTAACTGTGTCAAAGACAACTTTCTTAACCCTTCTTACAAATAAATACACAATCTAAACATATTGCAAAAAACGATAAAACAAACCTCACAGGTTTTAGTAAAAAGCAATTAATCTACCCTGCTTTCCCTTAAACAAGCCCGTTAGAAGCTATATGAACAAAGAAAAAGACTTACCGTTTTCCCATTGTAGTAATACATCAAAGAATTGCTGCCCATTCCAGGGACAGGATAAGCACAATACATGTTGATTTTGAAAATGTTACTGTTTGCAGCTAATGCACACAGCTTCTCTCCAAGACATACATCCACACAGCCAAACAGAGTTAAGTCTTCAGCACTATGCATCCACACATGGATCTACTCAAAAGGAACTTATGCAAAATAGGGTTGAACCAACTCACCCAACAGAGAGGGAGGGTTTATGCTGTAAGTAACCTCTTTCAATTTCTATCAAGTCACTGCATTGGTGGGAGATACCAATAAGATGCACTTTGGAAAATTTAAAAAATACAAGTCACTTATAAATACTGAATAATGAAAAGTGATATAGCATCCTGAGGATAAATATTCCAAGGAATTATTAATATTCTCATATATATAACACATATATCTCTTTTAAAGAAAGGCAAACAGAGATCTGCTAATCTATTTTTAGTTTTAATTACATTAGAGTACTTGTAGCAGGGAAATCTAGCTTGCTACACCTCTAGCAACATTACCATCTGGCGTGGTCTAAAGTTGCTTTCAACTTTGATAAACACAGGATCAAGCAATCAGGAATTGGAAACAGTGAATCATGTGTAACAAAAAGGATCTAAACAGTTAAGCCTCCTACAAAGTCACTTCCTGGAGAAAACGGACCAGTCATGTAAGTGCCTCTCAACTAGCTAGAACAAACCATGATTTTTTTAATAATTATAAAAATCATATGGAAAAAAATTTGAAAGGTACACATTTCATGAAAAAGCTCATTCCAACAATTCAAAAAATTATCTTGAAATTAAATGATCTGTTTTTAAAACAAGAAATATTTATACAGATTTTCAGTTATAAAACTCCTTAAATTCCTTTCACAATACCAATTAAAAGTTTATAATGGATTGCAGTCTCCGGAATATGTATTAAGCAATTCAATAATTAAAAAGAACAAGCAAACAAGGTTTTGTTTTTTCTTATACAAAAATATGAAATGCTGGTATGTATAACAGACAAAATGTGCACTGTAGCTAATAAACTAAAAAAGATTTCATAGAAGTCCTTCTGCTAAGTTCATTATTGCTCTTAGTACTTTATATATTCATATTTTTATGTTATTGCTCAAATTTCTCAGAAAGGGAAAATAATCAGTGTGGGAATAAATGTCTCACAGATTTAAAAAATTCATTACACTTAGAAGTCTAAAGGTTTTAGATATTTTTTGGCAAATACATGGTTCTCAAACACAAACATATTTTGCTATTGAGATGTTTTTCAGTTTGTTTTTTGGTGTGGATTCTAACCCAGAAAAAAAGAATAGAAACTTCTTTGCTCTCACTCCCCTCCCACCCCGCATCAAACCCTCTTTGTACTATCTCCTCTCCCTGCGCCTTGCAGGTTCTCACAGAACTGTGTTAATCAGCCGAGAGCTCACAAGCTGCAAAAAGAGGCAAGTCACTTTTTTTAAGGCACATTTTATGAAGCACAACTTCTCTAAAGGAATATTCTAAGAATATTCTATAAGGGATCAAAAAAACCCTCCCCAATCTTATGAAACATATTGATCAAAATAGAGTAATAAAACCAAATAAGACAGTAAGGCCAGCTAAGTTTACAATGTTTTAAAAGCTGATGGTATCGGAATAACAATAAAACCTTCCCACACTCTCCAGATATAGAAAAGGCTAAGCAGCAGCTGCAAAAGAACATCACTGTATGGCAGACTATTAAAATGCCAGTCTGCAGAGTGGTTTGTAACTTCCTCCCTCCTGAGAGACCACAAAGACCCATTTCAATCCTTAGAGAACTGTGTAAAAAGCGTTGATTTACAATTAACAATGCCATGCTTTAAAACCATTCAAGTAAATTTTAGTCTTTCATGGACGCAGTCTTTCTGACACAACAGCTACTTTAAAAAAAAAAAAAAAAAAAAAGGAAAATCAACCATCCAAAGTAAAATTTCCTTTTTCTCTTAATGATTAAAGATTTTAAAAACTTACTTTTAAATACAAATTTAGAGGAGTGGGGGAAAGTGGGAGCCACAAAGCACTGACAATATTTCAACATTTTCTTCCTACAATCAGTGCTCCAACCTGAGAAAACTTTTATACATTGTTAAAAAAAAATCCACCTATAGTAGTTAGGCTCATTTCTCTGGGGCTTGCAAGAAAATAAGAGTACTAGGATGTTTATTAAAACAAACAACATAACATAAATCCAACTATGCATTGTGGCTATTTAAACACAATGAAAATTTGAGTATTTCATCATCAGTTATTTATTTTAGAGGCAACTATACAATATTCTGAGAGTAATTAACAAATATTCAAGTTAAAAAAGTTCAGAGGAAAGCCAGACAGTATAATCTTTCACTGTTCCAAAGCATTTTATTAAGGAACTGTGTGAGATTTGCTGTTAAACCTGAACCCTAAATGTGAAACATAATAGTTTTAAAGAGTTGAGTAATTAATTAAAAGCTTTTATTTTCTACTTTTCATTCTTCCTCTCAAAAACACAGATACAAAATCCATCCATGTGTATTTAAGATCCCTGCCTCCCAATACCCAACGCAGTCACCTGGTATACGTGACCGCTTGAATTGAGAATGTTGTAGAAACCTGAGAGAGGAGGAGAGCGGGACAGGGCATCTACATACATGTGGCATTAAACACATTCCCCCCAAACAGCAAGTCATTAAGAAAACTGGTCGTAATCTAAATAAAATGTTCCCATATTCTACTTGTATGCTATGGTAATGTCTTTAAAGTATATTCCAAAATATCATCTTTTTGAAGTCTGCTCTACCCGAAAGAAACTAAAACTGGTTGACGTAGACAGTAATTTTATCACAGTTACAAATTATCTTCTATGAGAAAGTCTTTTTTCTCTTTCTCAAAAATATTTTTTGAAAAAAAAACCTAACTTAATCTATGTAACAGCTGCAGCACGATTTTTTTCTTAAGCAGAATCATATTACAGGAAAAAATGCATATAGATGGATCAAGTGCTGCTCTAGTCAATGCGGTTGTTTAATCTTTGCCTCTTTTTTTTGAAGGAACATGTCAAGGGTTAATCCTGTGACTCAGTCTGACAAAACGAGTCAGCTGGAGACAGGGCCACTTTTTAAACTTGATTTCAGACAAGACGTGCAGTCTGCTCAGGAGCTCTGAACTGTCATGCACTTTTTATCCTGAATTGTTTCCACCCACAATTCTATGTAATCACTTATGAGTTATTCTAAGATTATGTGATCTGACTCAATATTCATACTATGTAGTTCAACAATCTAAAAAATCAACAACTTTTACAGCAAAATGAGCATTACTGTCGCAATGGCAACATGATTAATGAAAATGTCAGAGAACCCAGAAAAAATAGGACTCGGAGCCATACATCTTTTATTAGGCAACTGATGATTCCTGGTTTGAGGATTATTGCATTTCACTGATTTTCAAATATGCTTCCCTGCCTTCATTGGCTCAGCATGTGATGTTTATTGCCATTCCAACATCATCAAGCACAGACCTAAGCTAGATAAGAAAAAGCTGTAATGTGTTTTGCCTAAGCAATTTACTTCTTTACTAAAGATTTAGGAAAAAATGTTTCCAAAAGATCTACTAGGTAGGGACTTTCTGGCAACATCAGTTTAGATTCCAGGCTCTCATTTCCTTCTTATTTTTCTGTTGATTGGGAAATAGATCTTCCTTGGAGAGCTATGCAAAATTTCCTGGGATTACCCATGCAGTATTTTAATCTATTTTGTTAGCTTGTCTTTATCCCTGATATTTGGATCACAGTAACTCTCAAATCTGTTTTTTAAACTATCTTTAAGCAAGAATGTTTCAAGAATGACTAAAAATTCTAAAAAGTTTTCAAAAGAAAAATTCAATTTAACTGAATCATACACTGTAAATTAATTAATTAAAGCTAGTGAGTGGTTAATCTTACTGTACATTTTTCTAAAACAAGCAGGCAACACTCCAGTGTCCCAAGACGCCAGATCTGGCTGGAAAAGAAAATCGAAAACCCACTCATAGGATTCCTCATGAAAAGTTTCAACATTTCAACAAGTGAATCAATTCCTGGAAAACAAGACTTTCAGAGTGAAAAACAAAGCCAAACAAAGTTCACATGTGAATAATTCCACAAATGAACTCGATATATTCCTAAAATATGAAACTCTGTAAATAACTAATATATTTTTGATTGCAAGGGAGGTGGGGTGAGGATACATTTAAGAGGATAATAAATAAGATAATCTACAAGTGGGTAGATACAAAAGCAAAAGGCCCTTCCCTCAGTGCCTTCTCTTCCTTATTTAGCTTGAAAAAGATGGCTGGTGAGTGAATGCTGTCTCCTAAGTGTGCAGTATCTTAGCCTGGCTAACTAAATCAGACACCAAAAAATTCCAGGTTTTATATCTGAACATTATATTACAGATTTTTCTAGTGTATGCTGCTTTGTAGTCATTCCTAAGAGTTCAAGAAGTTGGTCTTCTGTTCTTTTTCTAGTAGCCTCACAAGCGGTTGGAAAATGAAGAGCATGAACAGACACAAATATACACTTGTTAGAGCAGAGTAAAATTCATGCTAAAGTTCACACATCACATCAACTGTCTCAGACACAGAACATCAGATTTCTTATTGTCTCTTTACAAAGATCTCTATTGGAGTTATAGAAATGCCTAATGATTAACGAAACAGAAAATACCTATTGTTTCCTGCCAACGGAAACAATCAGCTATATAAACTGTATTTAGAGGGCAAAAGAACACTTGTTTAATTCCCCTTTTGACAACCATATGACTATAATGAGGATGCATAAAAACAGCCATACCTCCTACAGGAGAAAAGCAAACAAATCTCATTCTGAGGTAAATAAATAGTATTCCTCTGACATCAACATGAAGGGAACTGACAGATCATTCAAAGCTTCTAAAAGGCAATCATTAGACACCCCTTCAAATGAGATAGAACAACAATTACTGAGAATATGTAAAATCTGAAGCAAATTGCATGTTTCTTTTGATCATGAACTCACTATGACAAAGCAGTTTTCTTTGAAAAATGAAAGGGGGGGGGACCCCTTCCTAGTAATTCCTGCATCTCTTGGCTGTCCATTTCTTTCCCCACATGAATTGCAGTTTGTCACTTCTCATTTACCACTTGAAATAACATGGTAAGAGAATCATTAACTATGTTGCAACTTGATAATTTTCCTGCAGATGGCTCTATAATCACAGCACTGCCTAATGGTGTGTGTGCATGGGTTAAAAAAACAAAAAAACCCCCAAAAACCAAAATGAGGAGAATACCCAGGTTTTTAAATTCTTTAATAAACCAGCACTTCTGAAGAGCTTTCAAGACTGGGGCAAGGTACTGCACTACTGTCTTACTAGGCAACAAAACAAAACTGGAAGCAAACAAAGCTATTATTTTAAATCATCTGTTAAAGGTAAACAATGGTCTTGGGTCCAGTTAGCTCTCCCTTACGGAAAGTGCCACCCGTTTTTAAATTTCTCATTCTGACCCGTGTAATTTTTTTTCTTCTGAGCTGAAAAGCACCAGATCCTGTCAATTTATGAGAGATGGAACAGCACTAAGATATTCTATTCTATTTTAAGTTTATTTTTCAAGAGACCAGAAGTAACATCTGCATCTGAGCCTGAGCATTTCAAGGATCTGCAACTGGAAACTCTAAATAACTCATACGTTATTTCTGGCCCCCAACCTATGTTTTGTTTCAGTAAAAATTCTTGCTAGTGGTAGTAATTTTTAATGCTTCCTATCTCTAATTAATTAAGTACCGAGAATCTTTCAAATCATCCTGCCTCATATTTGTAATGAGCAAGCAACAAAGCAGAGTTCATTTTAGCTAAATTCACTGGAAGAAACGATGCAGACCCTGAATTTATGAAAAGACCTATCTTAAAAAGAATGATTTCTTACTACTGAATTCCAGTGACCACTGTCAACAAAAGCCAAATAATACTTCATTTTGAAAACATATCTGAGGGTATAATAAAACAGGGGAGGAGATGGGAGATGTGTCAGTTCAACATAGAGTAAAGCAAAACAAAAGTATGACTAACGTTTAGTATGCTTCACTAGTAAAGGCAATACATCACCCCAATAAGTGTCTCTTACTAGACAGTTTGGGAAACACAGACACAAAACTCTGAAAGAAGAAATGTGTGAAGCTACTTGTTCCATGTATCTCTATCAAAAGCACTTACATTACAGCAGAATAATTCTCTCTACCGCTTGTTAATACTCTGCAATGTGAGGTAGGCTGCTCAGGTTCCAGACACTGTGGAATCATACCATATGACGAAAAAGAACACTAGACTAGGAGCAGGAGTCAGGGATTCAGGTTTTTGCTCTGCCTCTTAGGAGGCATAAGAGCTTAGGCGAGGTCACTGAATTTCCCTGAGTCTAAGTTTCCATTTCTGGAAAATGCAGGCATTAAACTAGGTCAAAGATTTCCTAATCATTTCACTACCAATAAAACCTTTTATTATATACTCCACTCCAAAACACTAAATTCCTATTCTGAAAGATTTGTCTCCCACACTTTAAAAAATTGAGTTATAATGAATATTCTTCCCTGTCCAAAAAAAAAAAAAAAAAAAAAAAAAAAAAAGCTGTGTCACTTACATTCAGAACTTCTGATTAAAAGGGAACTGAAGCCTTGCCATGATGAGCGAAATAATTCTAGTGAAAGAAATCTGATGTTTGAGATAGCATGGATAATTTATTTCAGTAAATTACACAATTTGTTAGACTTCCTGAAATATTTTACATCTTCTTGTTTTACTATTTTTGAAGACTCAGGCTATGACTCACTGGGATAGATAATACCTAGTGCCTACACCAACCTTAAGTTTTATTTTTATCATATCTGCAAGTGGCACAATTAAAAGCCTACAGCTTTACACGAAATGCAAGGGTGATTGGAAAAGAAATCCAAAAACATAATTATAACTTCTCAGTTCTAAGCTAAGAGTCCAAATGCTCTGTACTCTAATTAGCATTTATATACTAGCAAGTGAAGTATCTTCACAAGAGGTTTAGTTATATATTTTTATCGCCTAGTAATATTTTCATTTAAAACTAACATCTTTTTAAACAGCTATGAAGTGTCTAGAAAAGAAATAATAATAAAAAAAAAAAGTGAAAAGGGTTGACATTTTACCAGTAGGTCAGATGTCATTTAATTAGCTTGGTAACAATTTTGGTTTCTTAATAATGTGCTGTTTGGTTTATGGTCAGACATTCTATGTTTAATACAGCATCACCAGGAAAAAAAAAAAAGATTTTTGGCCATATCCTTCAAATAAACAGGTAAGCCTCTACAGAGATGGCTTTGTTATAATTTTAGCAAGCAACAAAGAATTAAGGAGTCAATTCTTGAAAGAGCCCATTTTTAAGTAGGTAGGCTGTGGCTTCTGCACTTTTCTGTAATAAAGAAGTCGGGGCCTGTGATTTGCTTCTTTGTGCCTTTTGGGTGGAGAGTTTAGTAGATCATAAAGGAGACTATTATGTGGATTATGAACAAAGGTGGCTGTAATGAATACATAGATTGGATAGTTTACAGGGTACAAAAGGAGAATAGAGGGTGAAAAAAAGATAGCAATACCACAGTACCTTTACAGGTGTGTGATCTTGAGGGACACTGATTTGCTCTAACATTGGTTATTTCACACTAAAATGATTGATAAATAAAAAAGATTCAAACTTTTACTACTGTTAAATTGGAATAAAGATCATATGAATATAGAATCACAATTATCTAAATGCTAAGAAGCCACATGGAAAACCAAATACAAGTCTTCCTAGCTGTGAGGTATCTGAGAGAAAGACTGTGTCTATGTAAATAGGAAGAATTCCAGTGATCTTTGCCACAGAAAAGACTTCTACTTTTCTCATGAAAAACTGGAGCTTTTTTTTTCCTCCCCGAAAAGCCTTAATAAAGTTTAAGCATGTTAAACATTTTACAATATAGATAGTTAAAATATATGTGTAGTTCTCCTTGAAGGATACGTTAATTTCAGATCATCTAGTATATTGTTTATACCTTCTCTGAGTCAAATGAGCATGATCCAGGAAGAATTATGGTTGTACTGCTGATCATTTGAGTTTGTTCATTTATTCAACAAATATTCACTGAGCATTTACCACGCACAAAGGTGTTGCAGATAAAGCAATAAACAACATAAATAAAATCCTTACTTTATCAAGATTCTCCTGGGTGAAACAGTAAGAATAAACAAATTATAGTATATAATATGATAATAAGTGTTACAGAGAAAAATACAGCAGGGAAGGAGAGAAGGGAAGGTAGGGCATGTTGCCATGTTACATAGGATGGTCAAAAAGATCCCTAGGTGTAACACAGTATGTGATCAAAGAGAAAAGTATGTGAAGAAACTTGCTATAAGGGAACTAAAGGAGGTGTGTTCTGGCAGAGAAGAGTAAATACAAAGGCCCCGAGGCAGGAGCGTGCCTGGTATCTTTAAGGAGTAGTAAAGAGGGCAGCATGGCCAGAGGGATAAATCAGTGGAAGATGAAGTCTAGGAGGTAGCAGCGGACAGTTAAGAATGGTCTTGAAGGCCATTTTAAGGACTTTGGTTTTATAGTAATAAGAGATGCTACTGGAGGATTCTGAGCAGAAGAATCATATCATCTGACTTAAAATTTAAAAGGATCATTCTGTGTTAAAAAAAAAATGAGTTAAGGCAAACTGACACCAGAGTTGGGAAGATGCTACCTTAATTTAGGAAGAGATAAAAGTGGCTTGGACAATGAAGATAGTAACAGGTGGTAAGAAATGATAAAATTGTTTTTTTCTTTTTGACTTTTAAAGTTTCTTTTTTAAAATACCTTTATTGTGGTATGATTCCTGTACACTAAACTACACATATTTCAGATACACAGTTTGATGAATTTTGATAGATGTATATACACAAATGAAACCACCACCACAACCAAGACAGCTAACAAGAAATGATCAAATTCTTGACAATAATTTCAGCATGAGCAATTTAGTATGGAAAAATAACCATGGTTTTAGTTTTATATCAATGAAACCATAACTTTTTTTCCTTTAGAGAAAGTTTTCCTGTATTACGGTTTCCCATACTCATCTGTCATATGAGATCATGACCCTATGTTGTTAACTATGTCAATCCAAGTGCACTGTAGAGTATAGCTGAATTACTGGTAATTTACCATTTGGGGGGCAAATTTATTCCTATCATTGTGTATAACTAGGAGTTAACTGCATAATTGAGGGGAAAAATAGGACAAACAGTTCAGTGTCTGATACAAAAAAAGCAAGTTAACATATTTTTGATGATTTGACCAGCCAGAGTAGGAGGAAGTTGAAAAGTACAACTTGGAGCAGGAAGTCATTAACAGATGACAGTCCCTATTATAGATAACATAAAATAACAGCTTCACAGTATTTATTTTTATCCCCTTAATTTAATTTAAAAAGCATTTCCTGGATACACCATCATGTGCCCAGAGGGTTATAATCATGCAACAGAAAAATATTTAAAAGTTACTTCTTTCCAAAAGTTCAGAGTTATCTTTTGACTATAAGCATCTTGAAGACAGGGTACAAGGTCCATGCTTTATTCACACTAGGATCCCTAAAGCCTAAAAGGATACTTAATTTACAAAGGCACTTTATATCCACTAACTTTAACACAATGGATGCATATTTCTTTCAGTGGAGGTTTACTGAATGGAGCCCACTCTAGTAGCAAAGAATTTCTAATTCTCATTCAAATTACTATTTTTGAAATTTATAAATGTCTTTGGTGATAATGAAAAAGACACTGATAACTTGATTTCAAGTAATGTCAAGTTTTATAGTTTTAAAAACTGTCAAGCACAAGTTGGAAAATTTCAGAAGTTTCATTACTTATTTATTATTTACTACCATCATAAAACTAAAAAAAAAAAACCCTAAAAACCATAAATATTTACTTAAATTTATAGAGACTAACATCAAAAAAGTGAATTTTCTAGTCATGGGACTGAAGATTTTTTAAGTTTTGTCTGAAGCTTTAATGTTTAGACAAACACGTCATGTTTCAACAGAATCTGTTTCACAATCATACATGGGTTGGAATTGATTCTCAAGCTGGCTAGGAACTACCTTTTTAGCTTTGGTTTCTATGATAAAGCTGGACCAGGATAAAAGATGGTGATTGGGCACATGTATATATAAAATTATAGTAAAGCTGTTTATATCAAAGTCAAGTTATTCAAATATTTTGAACTCAATTGTTTCAAATAAACATTTACTAATGTATCTTTACATACGTTTACTTCTGATTTCATAAACTATCCTGCATATTTATCTAATGTAGTATTTAAATCCTAAAAAAATTATGACATCACTTTATATACTGAGGCTCTTCCACTATCCTAGTCAGGTAAAATTTGAGGCAAATAATGGCTGTAAAGTTTCTGTTGATGTGCCCAGGGCCTTAAAGAAATGATGATGGGACTTATGAATATCAGGTGAAGGAACTAAAAAACAAATAAAAAATAGGGTACAGGCCTAAAAAATATTTAATTATATTTATTTTGTTTCTATTTGGGTCTGCTTTCCATAGGAAGTACATTTATGAAGAAGGTAAGAATATATCTACTTTAGGCATATACTTATGTTAAGTCTAATGTAGGGGTTGGCGAATTATAGCTGTAGGCCAAGTTTTATTGGAACACAGTCATGCCCATTTATTAATATATCATCTGTGGCTGCTTTAATGCTCCAATAGCGGAGCTCAACAGTTGTGACAGAGATTGTCTGACCCACAAAGTTGAACGTACTTAGTACATAATCCTTTACACAAAACGTTTGCTGACCCCTGGACTAGTACATTGAGAAAGAGTAGAGACACAGGTTATAGCAGCAGGTTCTAACAAAATTTCCAAAACATAATTTCAATTTGGAGTGTCTTAATTTATTCCTTCTTTCCTATACTTGAAGGACTAATCCTTATGGTATTAGATAAAAAACAAAACAAAAAAACTTCATGGTTTTACTGATGTGGAACAGCCCAACAGTGGGCTTAAAGTTTGAAGGCATTTATAAAGTCAAGTCAACCTCATATTCTTTAAAAATCATACAGATAACACATACATAAACACACACACACACAGGGTCTTTTCCTACATGTGGTTTGTGAAGTCACAAAGATCTAAAATGTTAGCAGCTGAGTTCAATAAATCATAAAAGCTGGTTGTGAAATTCAGCCAGTTTTTTTCTGCTTTAAGAGAAATAGGTTGGAAAATGACAAGTATCACTGTGGTTGTACCATCACATCAATACAAACAATTGAATACACAGGACTCACTCACTGGTTATTTTTCCTTCTTTTATTTTTTTTCTTAAAGTTGAAATTAGATCAAAGACAGACTGGCTTGTCACAAAAATGAACATCTTAGAACTATGGATTAAAAGCCCATTATCTACACTGATACAATTCTGATACTGTTCTGAACAGTAGTTACTGTCAGCATAAACAGTGGCTATTTCTTCCTATTAATGTATGAAGAAAATCTTTCATTCAATGACCAAACTGAATATAAGTTTGGAATAGAACCATTCCCTTTATATACTAAGATTTCTCCAATACACTGACCTATAAGGTCACAGAAAGATTCGTCCACTTTGGAAATTTTATACTGCAGTAGCCTTCAAACAGAGAAGCTTATCCAACAGTCATAAACGAGAAACACTAAGTACCTAGTTGTTATGTAGCCTCTAGGCTTGTCTGCTAGTGGAGCTAAATACCTATTCCAACTCATGTTCGGGAACTAGAATCTTCACTTGACGAAGTTCTGCTGAAGCTGGTGCTGCGTGTGAATACTGCTTATTCCAGAATCACTAGGATTCTCGCTGGTTAAGGGCCTCAGATAATCGTCTATAAACACACTGTTACCCTAGCTTCGTAGTGACTTCCACTGGATACTCCCTTTGAGAGTATTCTACTTTCCGGTCATTGTGCTATTTTTGTGGACAAACTGGAGGTAACAGTTCCTCTATAGTTCTAACCCTTGACCTTTTTCTTGTTAGTTCAGATAACCACTAATCTTTTAAGTGGTAATTTTCCAAGCTAGTCATTTCTACCAGCCCCAGAAAGTTGTATTTGTCTTCTCTTTCCTATTAAAAAATAACTCCTCATTTTAGCCACTCCTGGGATTTAATATTCTGACTTTTCTATTTAATATTCTTACTAATTCTGTTTCATATGTACCTGAAAATGCTAGATCACTGGACATGTGTAGCTGTCTTTGTGGTTTAGGAACACCACTGAATATCTCCAATCATCTCAAGGGGTGCCCCTAAAATATCAAATTTAATACTAAAAATGACCCAAAAATTCATATTAATTAAAAAAAAAATCCATTCCTAACAAATAAGATCCCATAAAAGTTTGGGAGAAAGGAAGGCTCATTTCCTAAACTAGAGTCAATTACCAATCCAAAGGCTACAGAGAATTCTGTACCTGTCTGCAGCAAAGCAGGAAAAAGTGGTGTCTAAGCTACTTTGATTCGTCTCAGAAACTATAACAAAGTTCCTTATGAGGGAAGAGTTAGAAAAAGAATTTTTTTTGATGGCTGGGGAGGTAAAATACGCTTTGAGAGTTTAACTCAAAAACTCTCAAAAAATTAGAGCAAAGAAATTATCCGATAATTTATTACAGCTTTTGAGAGAAAATATACACACAGACAGAGGACAAAGGATGGCATGACATTTGATTAAGAAACAAATAGATTGTGTCATCAGCTCATGTATGGGACTGCAAACTAGTTGTGTTCACAATGGGTAAGACATGCCATTGTGATGCAGAGGATGATGATGTTCAAAAGATATTTTCAAATGCTATTATTGAACAAGATCACAACTTTAGGAATTTGGGTCTAAAGGCATTCTGAAATTTGCCTAGATATTTACTTTCTGGTGATAAAAATCTTCAGAGTGTCTCACTTTTTACTTAAGGATCCTGCATCATATTAAAAACAAAAAGGGATCTATGCTTGGAAATACTAACATCAAGTTAAGAAATAAATAGAGAACAACGAAACTTCTCTCCTTCTGAGAAATGCTTCAGAGGGCCATAAAGATGTTTAACCAATGATAAAATAAAGGGGAAAAAGAGACTCATGATAGTTTAGGGAACAAAAATGAATTAGTATGAGTGGTAGGCAACAAATTTCCCCTCCTTTCAGGTTCTTTTTCTGAAAATGAATGCTTTCTAAACAATAATAGCAGCTATAATTTACTACTTACTCACTATGTATCAGGCACATACATTACAAATATAAGTAAATACTTTTTTCTTTTACCGTAGTATTTATCCCTCCTTAAGTTTTCCAACTCTTTCTTGATTATCAACAAAATCTGGCAGAAATGAAATGCTAAAATTCCTTTAAATTTCAGGCTGTAGTGGTAGGAACTAAAAAAAATAAAGGAATGTTTACTGAGTGTCCATTATACACCAGGCACATGTTAGGCACATAATACCCTCGTACTAACATCTGAGATAAGCATTACTATTTATCTCCTTTTATAAATAAAAACTTGGTATTTAGAGAACTTAAAAGCAATTGCTCTAAGGTTACAAAGCAGAAAGCAGCTGAGGCCAGATAAAACCCATCTGCTTGACTAGGAAGTCTACGCTTTTCTACATCATCCTTTCAGATGGTGGTAGGTTGACTAATAAATTTGATCAAGAAAAACATAACAGACAGAATAAACTATTTTAAACTTAACATACTAAATGAGATATTTTATGAGTAAACCAAGATACACAGTATGTTTTAACATTCAAAATAAAAAGAAAATGGTCTTTGATATCAAATTAGGTTGTAATCTTGGCTGTATGTACAATCTTGGGCAAGTTACTTAATATCTCTGAGTCTCAATTTTCTCATTTGTAAGAAGAGTGTATTAGTTATCTTACATGTTTATGTGGCAAAGATGAAAGATTATGATGATACAGATAATAGCACAGATCCTCACACATGTAAGATACAGAGTAATGTTGAGGTTGTAAAGGATGCTAACAAATATATTGTGCAAATGTTTTGATTTTTCCCACAAATTACTAAGAAAAAAACACAATTGCCCCCAATCCCAACCCAGTGCTTCAAAGTTTCCTTAAATGTTTTATCTTAATAAAAACCTGACATAGATTGGAAAAAAAAAAAAGCAGCTGATGTACACACAAAGAACAAAGACTACAGTTGGCGGTTAGAGAAGGAAAGGGAAGATTCAGAAACCCTAAAAAGGAAACCACCTCACAAAGCCAAAGTACACCCATGCCTTCAGAAAGACTCCCAGATAACCTTAACAGCTACAAACGCCTCCTATTATCCAGTGCCCAGGATACTTAAGGCTTTTAGCCAGGGTAGACCACTATGACAGTTTATCCTTTTCATATCTGAGCTGGCGTTATGTGATCCTCAGTCACCTCTGGAATGGGAGAGTGGGACTGCTACAGGAAAGGATAAAGGCGGTATTTGGTGTAGAACTCAGTAGTGCTGTAATTCCGAATGTGGTCTGAGAATGTCTATTTTTTTCATATGTCTATGCTTTTTATCTGTATGAACTACTACTAATCTTCCCAGACACAGCTCAAATGTTAACTCCCGAGGCCATTAGTACTTCTCAAGGCAGGGCTGATTCTACCTACTCTATTCCAGAGTACTTGGCATACACCTCTATTTGCCTCCCTGAAATATATATAATTAATTCACTGGATGCATGTTTCTCACACTAGATAGTAGGTTCACCACAGGCAATGATGGTGTGTATATATATTTGAATTCAATGTCCAGTCATCATTCTATCTTTGTTGCTACAGAAGTTCACTTTGTTCACTATTTTAACCTGTCTAAAGAAATAACTGGAAAACTTGATGTGCTTCAGAAGACTATTTCTTCATCAGTAGGAAGAAAACTATATCCATTATACCTTTCAGTTATGTATTGAACATATTAATTTTAAAACCCTAAGAATGTAGCATTTGAGACCTGAAAGGAACTTCAGACTTCCCAGTCCAAACTTCCTAAGGGCTGACTGACAAGTCCATGGCCAACACCAATCAATAACTAAAACAGCAGATTTGAGCAGTTCATTCTCTTGCCCTTACTGACCATACTGCTTCAGTAATGTCAATACACCCTTATCAGACCTTCATTCACAGACAGAAGTTACTATTCACTTGTTCTACAGAGAAGAACAGAGGAGCTAAGGTTTGTACTTATGATATCTAAATATACATCATGGCTTATAAAAAGAAAAGGCCTCCAACCAATGCTCTATGGTCAAATTATGTAGATCATCAATGCTCTGCATGTCAGGCAACCGTGCCTATTATTTTTCTAGTGATATGAGCAGTGGAATATAATCTAGCTCTTTCATTCTTTCTTTAGTAAAGGTAACATGCATTTTACAGATGACTAAAGACAGCCTGGACAAGCAGCAAACTGTGATATCTGAGATGTTACTGTCAAGTTTCTAGTATGGGAAGCAGGATATTCAAATAATCATGAAATAAAATATACACAGTCCATTTTCAAAAAAGAATTCACATTGTTAAAGGCCTATGAATTACATATGTTTCACTAAAACCACTCAAAGAGAAAACCATTACTTTAAATTCCCATTTGTTTTAAATACCAAAAAGGTAAGTAGTGAAACCACATATGCTCTCAGAAGTTTATTATTTTGGTATTAATTATAAAAGTACCTGTTTTTAAAGTTTAAAGAAAATTTTCTCTTTTAAAAACTTGAGATTTCAACATGATTTAATCTAAAATATACTTTCCATTAATTAAAATGCATTTATCATTTATATATCCTTAACAGCATTCAATATATTTAAGCACTATTTTCAGCATAGTTCCAAAGCAGTATGATCATGTTTGATGCTGATGTGAAGTACAGAATTGAACATAATGATTTCTACTATTTTCTGTACTAATATGTAATAAATCTCAAATAAAGAAGCTAGTAATATAATATACAAGTTGGCCTGGCTTGTGAAATTTCCCAATGGTTCTCAAAGAAATCAAAGTTTCATCAGAATTCAGTCACTTTCTCCTTCTCTAGGGCTTGTCCTTAATACCTGAGACAATATAGAGAACTATCTCCAGGTTATGATTAGGATTATAAGGAACATGGTGACCTCCAGTGTCTATTCTGTTTCCAGGATGTTGTCCATTTTGCCCTTTTGTTTTAAAAAAATGAAAGAATTATGAAATATCAAAAATATACTTTCTTAAAATTAATGTCATGCAAAGAAATGAGATAAACCTTTCATTCGCTAATTTTTTTTTCACTTTGTGTAGTTCTACTAAATATTAATATGTAATTTAACTATTACTCTCACAGAATTATAGCAATAAGTTACCAAAAAAACCTGCACAGTTACATGTTTAAGCAATTCTGTCAGTTTTAAATATGATTTCTGTTAATCTAGCAGAAATCATGTTATACTGTTGAACCACCTACCCCTGCACAGCACACAACTGTTAAAATGTAAATTACCCAACTATTTTTAGCTGTTGCTGAAAAAAAAATCCTGTCTTCGGGAATAATGATTTGAGGCATTGTGTTCATTTTGTTTATCAAGCAGCTATTCAGCCTCTAGTGGGTCCAAGTGCTTATGCAAGCAAAAGCTTTTAAGAATGCCTGCAGCTGCAATCCAACCTTCCAGGTAGGCTGCAGGTTCAGAGCACAGCTGCCCTAGGCTGCATAAAACTCAGATCCATCTGGAACTGAGTTTCAAAGAGGATTTCAAATTCGAGTTTTCATGTATCACATGGAAGAGAAGGTGGGGGAAGAACATAGGAAAGAAGGAAGGCAAACAACCAAAAAGATGATATCTCTACCTCAGCCTTAATGAAAAATAAAAACCTCAGACCCATGCGGCTCCTTCTAGACTACTACTTGCCAAGCCGGATATCCATTCAGTGTATACTTCGATGAGCTGTGACTCATCCAGCAGCACCTGCGCCCATGTGTTAAGTACTGCCAAATAAAAGCCCAACATCCATTTACACAACAAAGAGATGTACCCTACAAGGAATGGGGCCTCAATCCAAAAGCCTCACTCCCTATTTGTTTCAAGCAAAGGGAGAGGGGAAAAAAAAATCTCCCCTCCTCACACCAGGGATTTTTAAAATGTAGGTGGATTTATGATGTAGGTTCATTTACAAATACTTTTACTCTTTAAAAGAATGAAGTATATTTAATAGCACAAACACCCCTACAGCATTAGATTATCATGGACATTAATGACTGTTCACCAAACCTTTCCAACCTCCTTCATGAAAGCTCTTTATTCTCAAAGGATACATTTTTGAGCAAAGAGGGATCAACAAACTAGTTGCTTGAAAGCTTTCCTGATGCTAGGCTGAAGTTAGGAAAGGCTTAATGAAGGCTTTAAAATCCACAAGGGCTTCACAATGAACATATGACTTGGTGATTTATGCATATTAATAACCTCAGTCCTACTGAGGCAAGCTGAGCCGAACATGTCCTCCGAATCTTAATGTCTTTAGCTCCATTGGGATTATTACAAATGTAAATTTCTGAGATTCTCAGCTATTAATCTCTGTCTGTCCTCCTGTTCAGCAACATAATGACTAATTAAACATCAAAAGACCTGTACAGGAGATCTTCTTTGACAGCTACCGGCCTAGTCCTTTCCCAAGAGAGGAATTCAAGTGACAGGGACATGGAGTAAAAGCATATGAGTGAACTACAAATCACTGCAGAGAAATCTAAAACCCTAAGACTGAATTCAGATTTAACTCAATCAATGATTCCGTTAAGCAGAGAATTGTTAGTATGTGAAACGTGCCTACTGACACCAACCGAATGTATCCTTAGAGCCAGCAAATACTGAATATTTGAATTCAGTTTGTTTACCACAAAGTAAAAAAAAAATCAGTACTTACAGAAGAAGGCAAACCAGGAGGCACCTTTCTGACTTTCTTTGCTTGCAAAGGATCTGCACATGGAAACAGTATATTTAATCAGCATTTATATTACAAAAGTTCAGACTTCAAATGAGCAGAAAAGAATTTTTCTTCCTAGTATTTTTCTTGTTTTCCAGTATTTAGGAGTAAACAAGAGAATACAGGGATGGGGGCTTCATTCTTTCTAACTGCTCCCAGTGCAAAACAGGTTCTCCTAACGAAGTATATATTCTGAAATAAACATATTTCATAAATCTGAGAAGATGACAGCAGACAAAGGAAAACAAGAGAGAAAATAACAAACCAAATAAGCACGTGTGTGAAAAGGGAATTAATATTTCTTAAATACTTATTATGTGTTAGGCTCCATACTAGGCATTTTACATAATTTTTCTCAGTTTCACCTCCAGAGGGCCATTTGGTGCAACAGGTCACTTTAATAGTATGACTCCTTAAGAGAGATAAAATTTAGTGTCCATATCACACTGAAAATTTGGATTAAAAGCATATTAAATTGACTAAAATCTAATGCTATACTACAAATTATTTTAAGTTAAAAATTTGAAATAAAATTTAATAACTGAAAAATTATAATATCGAAGTTATGCCATATACACTATCAAATAAGGACACTGTCATTTACAGTATCATCCTGAAAGTATTTTAAAAGAACATTTACTCTAACAATGTGTAGTTAAAACGGCAACTTCAGCGCTAATTATTGTACAATTTATCCTTGGATTTTTGTATTTATATCCAAGAGATAAATTATTTATTAATATAAATGAGAACATGAGTATTTTCATATACCTAACCAGCCTCAGTTGGTATTTTAATTTTACTTATCTGTAAAATTTTAAATCTAAAACTTGTGTTATTTATTATAAAAAAATGGAACTAAGTGCAGCTTTCCAATCTTACACAAATAATGGATCAAATTCAGGATTTTCGGAGGCATTCACTATGAAGAAGAGAGAATACATAAGAAGGGTGATATTTAGCACAATGTTCTTGAAAACTAAAAACTGGAACCATAAAAACGGTATTTTCCTGGGTCATAAATGATATGATGCAATAAGACAAGCAGTTGTTTAAGAATGAAACCCATTTACATTGAGGCTGGGAATCTTTATAGTGAATATCCCAAGAGGCTGTAAAGCTAAAAAAGCAACTTCATAAGTAGCATGGGGAAAATTTTACACAATAAAAATGGGAAAAAAACATTCATTAGCAGCTAAGTCTTTACCCCAATAGGCAACCTGTATTTCCTGAAAACAGAAGAGCCAGAGATAAACATTTGGCACACTCTGAAATTATAAAACTTAGAGGCAATATTTCTGTTCTTTGTGAGGCTTTTCTAAAACCCAACTCTTCACAACAAATACAGTACCCTTGAAGCAAAAACCACACTCTACACCAAGAGTCAACTGAACTGTTCTATCAGTGTGGAGCCCATCACTCTGTTCTGGGGTAACTGCCAGTAGAAGATGTTGCTATTTAGATTAGGACAGTTTCTCCCTGCCGTGGGAATGGAAATTTTTTCTTTTACATTTTTAATCTCATTATTAGCTGCCACTGTACAATTACATACATAATGTTGGATTCAAAATCATGAATTTGGGATTCACAGTTCACTTTCGGGAGGCTGCAAAGCATAACAGTTAAGAGAGTAAGCTAGGTGGATTCAAATTCAGCGCCATCATACAGCAGTTACGTGAGCTTGGGCAAGTTATCACCTCTTTGAACTTTAGTTACCTACAATAACCTCTTGAAGTTATTGCAATAAATATAATACGTGAAAGATGACCAGGGCTCTGCCTAACAGAAAGTGACACAATAAACTTTAGCCATTATTACATTTATATTAAAATCTGTAGCGAAATTATTATAAATTAGTTAAGTGAGATACTGTTTTGCAGAATGATTTTCTAAAGCATCTAAATAGCCTGGAAAGGGGGAAGGATATATATAGCTCAGTGGTAGCGTGTATGCTTAGCATACACAAGGACCTGGGTTCAACCCCTAGTGCCTCCAATAAAACAAACAAACAAATAAGTAAATAAATAGCTTGAAAAGATACTAAAGTTGGTATAGACTATCTCTGAAGTCCCTTCAGAGCTTTATGAATAACAAAGTTTTTAAGACTGAGAAGTAACAATGAAGACTAATATTCACTAAATGGTATTCACACAGGAGATGGGCCTCCCTGGGTACCAAGCCTTGGCTAAGTTACTTAGCTTCCTGGGTCTTGGTTCCTTATTTGTAACATGAGTTTAATATTATAACCTCAGAGAGCTTCTATAGAGATGTAATAATATATAGAACACAGTATACCTGGCACAGAAGAGACAATCCATAGTACCTATCATTATCATAATCAAAATGAAAATGAAGAATATATATTTTAAGTTTTGGAAAGCTTGAGTTTCTAATGAAATCCACACCCTCCTTCCTGGATATTTCAACAGTTCATTTCTTCCCCGCATTTTTAGTAATCGTATATTGGTCTACATTAGCGCTTTCTGTCATGTGTGCTCACACAGCACACTAACAAGGTGTTGTTCTAGAGTGATGCTGATACATCTAGACTCAAAAGAACATTCTCACCCTGACTAACTGATTTGGTGGGAAACAAAAGTGGAGACTGAAAATGCTACTCTAACTTACCGTTTCCTTAATAACAAAAAGTATATTGGTCTAAATTATCTGGGCTTACTCCAACAGTACATACACTAAACCACCCATAATACTGAGAGGTGGGCACATATAACCAGACTCTCTATGCCTAATACGACAATCCATCATTGTGCCCTTTTATGCATACTCTAGACCCAAAGGTGAGGGATATTTTACCAAACTTTAGGTTTGCCAGAAGGTAATTATATAAACTAGATGCAGTCAACAAGTATTTGCAGAATAAATAACTGGGACATATTTTCTTTTGGTGGACTATGTTTCTTTTAGAAGTTGGCCTATCCTTAACATAAATATGCTTTACAAATTTAATTTCCTTATATAAAGGATTCTTTGTTAGGAATAACCAAAAATTCCCACATTTAAACACTGATTGGATAGGGTGTCAAAGTATACCTGAAGCTTACTGTAAGCAGCAACAGAAAGCAGACTGGACTGGTTAGGCTACATATAAGACATGAAAGAAGGAAGCTAAAGAAAGCGAGAGTTGCATGCTTTGATAGTTACTGAGTTTCCTTTTGAGGTGATGTTTTGGAACTAGGTAGAGATGATGGTTGCATAGCACTGTGAATATACTAAATGACTGACTTGTACACTTTAATATGGATAATTTTATGTTAATTTTACCTCAGATTTTTAAAAAGTGGGAGTAGAGCAATTAATATGCAAAGAACACTGGACTTGGAGTCAGAAAATCTTACATTTTATCCTGTGTAAGACACCTACTAGTTATATGAATATGTCCTCTTTTGAGCCTCAATATTATGTTAAGTCTAGTATTATGTTCACTGACTAGCAGGGCTGCTGTATTGACGAGATGAGAATGCATACTATAAAATCACTTTGTAAAATAAACTGTTCAGCATTGTATCAAGTTTAGTTAAGAAAAAGGTATTAATATTAGCACCTGATATTTTTATTATAAGAGGAAAAACTAGTTTCATTTTTTAAAGTACTGTTTTTCATTATTAAGTTCCTCTTATACTGATGACCAAATAAAAGTATTAAGTTGTTTATTAAGTATCTGATATAGTATTTTACGCTAATGAGCCCTTATATTATCATGATATCCAAGAAATCAAATTTCTTCTAATTAAAATTATAGCCAGAAGTGTAGACTATGCAGGGGTGGTGGAAAGAAACATTTTTAAGATGGGATTTGTCATGTGATACACTTACCAAGTGCTGCAGAGTCATGGAGTGGTCTTCTCCTGGAACTTGTGGCAGAGAATGAGTAGTATGGTGTCCCAGGTTTTCCGGAAGAAGAGAGCTGTGCTGGGCTTCCAAGCCCTAGATCTTGTCTCAGGAGACTAGACTATAAAATAAGGCCAAGGAAACAAGTTATCTTCTCACTGATAATGGACCCAAACCTGAAAATGTCATCGCTTCTGAATTATTTATAGTAACTTCAACAATGCCTTCAATTTAGGAAGCATACAAGCACTTAACTGAATTCTATTAGACAGTTTGTTTAAACCTGTATTTTCTTTTCTTCCCTATCCTCATGTTGTTGGCTTTCTAGTAATTATGTAGATCCACACAATCTTAGGGTTGAAAGACACTTTAGTTACTATGTTGTTCTACTCTTTAATCACCAAGAACATTTTTGACAAATGGTCAGCCAGTCTTTGCTTGAAAGCTTCCATGACCACGCAAGGTAGTCAGTTCCATTCTTTCTCCATTCCTTTTTTCTTTTCTGGAGCGCTCTCATTGTTTGAAGAGTACCGATATTTTTTAAGTCTAGCCATTCTCATTATCTTCAACTGTGTCTCATGACATGGTTTGAATGTCCTCCTCATCATCCCTGACACAAACCTCTAGATTTATTTTCTGATCGTCAAAGGAATGGAGAACAATGCCCCAGATACAGCCTTACCAGTGCATACTACTAAATTTCAACAACCCATTTGTGCTAGTTAGCTTATACTGAGAGGTTAAGAGTGATCAGACCCAGATACTCTTTATTGTATATGATGCTATTAAGTCATGTCCCTCCAATGGCTTCCATGTTCAGTCTGCATTTTTTGGTTCCAAGTACAAGACTTAACATTTATCTCTGATAAAATTCATCTTGTTATATTTGATCCATAATAATCATTCTTTTCATTTTTAGATTCTGAGTCTGTCAACCAATATATTTGCTAGACTTTCTAGTATCTGGGCATAAATACTGTGATAACAAAAATGGAACATCAGGATACCAGTGACATCATGAGACTGTCAAGTACTTCCCTGAAACCAGAGATTCAGCAGTCCTGACCTACCAGCCCAGTGACTACTATAAAGCAAATGAAATTAATTTGGAAGAATCTGCTTCCAAGTTTTCTGGTAGCCGAGGGAAAAGAAAACCTCAATTGGAAAGGGTATTGGATACATTTGAGAAGATGCTCTCAAATGAAAAGAGCTGTGATTCCTCTGATAAGTTTACCATCCTCTTACCGCACATTTAATATCCCTTACTGCTATCAATGCACTCTTAGTAGCTGTCCTCCAGCCACTGAGTATCATAAAGGTACTGAGAAATGAACCTCAGCCCTCAGCTCTGGCTAGAATCAGTACAACTTTCTAACAGTAGTCACACTAGCCCAGTCACTGCCTCCATTTTGATAAATGAGAAAAACTCTCATTTCAGGTTGTCATATTACTTAATAATCTTAAATAATTTTTATGTTTCAGCTTAAAAAATCAAGGTGGAATCAACGTAACATAAAATTAACCATTTTAATATTTCTTGTAAGTGACATTGAGTATATTCATAATGTGTAACCATCACCGTCTAGTGCAGAACGTGTTCATCACCCCAAAAGGCACACTCATACCCATTCAGCAGTCACTTCCATTGCTCCCCTCCTCCAGCCCCTAACAACCACTAATCTGCCTCTGTCTCTCTGAATTTTCTCATTCTGAGTATTTTATATAAATGAAATCATACAATATGTGACCACCTGCTTTCAACTCTTTTTGGGTATATACTTAAGAGTGGGATTCCTGAGTTACATGGTAATTCTATGTCAAACTTTTTGAAAAATTGCCGAACTGTCTTCCACTTTGATTGTACAATTTTATACTCCCACCAGCAATGTATGATGTTTCTCATTTCTCTGCATCCTTACCAACACTTGTTACTTTCTGGCTTTTAAATTATAGCCATCCTCGTGGGTGTGAATTGGTATCTACTGTGTGCAATTTGCATTTCCCTGGTGACTAATGATGTTGAACATCTATTCAAGGGCTTGATGGTACTTCGTATATCTTCTTTGGAAAATTCAAGTTTATTCAAGTCTTTTGCCCATTCTTGAATTGGGTTGTCTTTCTGCTGCTGTGTTGCAAGAATTCTAAGTTACATTTTGTCTACTAGACCCTTATCAGACATCTGATTTGCAAATACTTTCTCCCATTTTGTAGGCTGCCTTTTCTTCTTGATAATGACCTTTGATGCACAAAATTTTTAGTATTGATCAAGTCTAATTTAGCTACTTTTTCCTTTGTTTCTTGTGCTTTTAATGTTATATCTAAGAATCCACTGCCAAACCCAAGGTAATGAAGATTTATCCCCATATTTTCTTCTAAGAGTTTATAGTTTTAGCTCTAATACTTAGATCACTGATCTACTTTGAGTTAACTTTTGGAGACAGTGTAAGATAGGGATCCAGCTTCTTTTTTTTTGGTATGTGGATATCCAGCTGTTCTAGCACTATTTGTGAAGGAAAACAGTATTTGCTAATTCAGTGGTCTTGGAACCCCTGTTAAAAATCAATTGGTTACAGATGTTTGGGTTTCTATCTGGACTTTCAATTCTGTCACATGGGTCTGTATGTCTACCACATGTCAGTTCCACACTGTTTTGGTTACTGTAGCTTTCTAGTAAATTTAAAAACGAAAGTGTGCATACTCCAACTTTATTCTTCTTTTTCAGTATTGTTTTTGCTATGTGGAATTTCTTGAAGTTACATATAAATTTGAGGATCAGCTTTTCCATTTCTGTAAAAAGATGCCATTGAACTTTTGATAGGGATTGCAGTGAATCTGTAGATTGCTTTGGGGAGTATTGCCATCTTAACAACACTGAGTCTTCCAAGCACCAATGAATGAACGTTGAATATTTTTCCTTTTACTCAGGTCTTCTTTAATTTCTTTCAGCAATAATGCTTTGTAACTTCCAGTGTACAAGTCTTACATCTTGTAGTTAAATTTATTCCTAGGTATTTTATTTTTTGGATACTACTGTAAATGGAGTTGTTTCTTAATTTTACTTTTGGTTTGTTCACTATCAGTGTAAAAAAATAAAACTAACTTTTGTGTGTTGATCTTGAGTCTTGCAACTTTCCCAAATTCATTTATTAGCTCTAATAGTTTTATTGTGGATTCTCTATATAAAAAAATCATATCGTCTGCACACAGGGATAATTTGATAGTTTCCAATTTGGATGTCTTTTATTTATTTTTCTTGCCTAATTGCTCTGTTTAGAATTTACAGTAAAATGCTGAATATAAGTGGTGAAAGTGGACATATTTGTCTTGTTCTTGATCTTAGGGGAAAAAGCTTTCATGCTTTTACCATTGAGCATATTAGCACTGCTGTCTTTTTTTTTTTTTTTTTAATGATCCTTATCAAGTTGAGGAAGTTCCTGCTGATTTGTAGTTTGTGAAGTCTTTTTACCATGAAAGGGTGTTGAATTTCTGTCAGATACTTCTGCATCAAGCAGGATGATCAAGTGGTTTTCCCCTTCATTCTAATCAATGAATGATCAGTTCTTGTATGTTGAATACCCTTACATTCCTGAGCTAAAACCCACTTCATCATGGTGTATAATCCTTTTAATACGCTGCTGATTTTTAGCTTGCTAGTATTCTGTAGAGGAATTTTTATTAATATACAAAAAGGACATTGGTCTGTAGTTTCCCTTTTCCTGTGATATCTCTACCTGGTTTTGTGTCAGAGTAATTCTGGCTTTACTGAATGAGTTAAGAAGTGTTTGAGAAGAATTTTTAAAAAATTCTCATTTAAATGACTGGTAGCATTCATTAGTGAAACCAGGTGGCCCCAGGCTTTGGGAAGATTTTTATTACTGATTCAGTCTCTTTACTTGTTTTACCTCTGCTCAGATTTTTCTATTTCTTCTTGAGTCAATTTTGGTAGTGTGTATATTTCTAGAAATTTGTCCATTGCATCTATATTGCCTAATTTTTTAGCATAGAATTGTTTATAGTATTCTTTTATAATTCTTTTATTTTTGTAAGACTGTAGTAATGCTTCCTATTTTCATTTCTGATTTTAGTAATTAGACTCTTTTTTTCCTAGTATAGCTAAAGGTTTGTCAATTTTGTTAACTTTTCAGGGAATCAACTTTTGATTTGGTTGGTTCTACTATTTTTCTATTTTTAAAAATTTCTGGTCTAATTATTATTTTCTTCTTTCTGATGGCTTTAGGTTTGGTTTGTTTTTCTTTTTCTAGGTTCTTATGGTATCAAGTTAGGTTACTGATTCAAAATATTTCTCCTTTTTTAATGCAGGCATTTTCAACTGCAGATTTCCCCCTGATCACTGCTTCTACTGCATCTCATACAAATATTTTGCTATACGGTCTTTTCATTTTCCTCTGATATTTCATTAAAAAAAAAACCCATTCAACAAGGCTGGAGCACACATGAAGTAATCAATGTATTAAATAAGCCAAAGATCATGCATCTTTCAGAAATGTTTATAATCAAGAAGACAACACTTTCAGACTCCTCAAAAGTTAAATTCTTCTTTGAATAGAGTTGATATCTTCCTTTATAAAGGAGAAAAGTGAGGAAAAGAGGCTTTTAATCACCAGACAATATGATCTGTATATGAAAAGACTGCGTAATATCAATATAATTCCTTAGCATAAATGCACAAATTCTAACAGATTCAACAGAATGGGGAGATTCAACAGAATGGGAAAGAAAGGTGTGATTAACAGGCATAAAGGAGAAATAGTCCCCATCAAGATAATTATCTCCAAGAGAAATGATGCCACTGGAATTGAAAAACAAGAAAATAATCAATACAAACGTAAATAATACTTGTATCCTTTCTATTTCAAACAAACCATTAGAAATGGATCTCTCGATTATGTTATTTATGTGACAGTACTGTGACCCAGGAATCAAGTTATGCTGAAATTTCCATTGTCACATCTGTTTTGTGTTTCTTTTTTGCCTGTGCTAGGCACATTCAACATTCTTCAAATAGCAAATTAGAGTATGCCTAGAGTATGCTAGATGGAATATATTATTACCACATGTTTGAGAGCAGGGGTCATGTACCTTGCAATTTTCCTTTAAACATCACTAGTCTTTTAATAGGATATTATTCCCTGATTAGAGCAAAACTGACTTTCATGATAAAATGTTTTGAGGTGCCAATGAAACTAGTCATTGTACCCATGTAAACAAATAAATACATGAAAGGAGGTGGGCATTCATATATTTCTTAACAGTGCTCCTTTCAACATTTCCCTGGCACATAAATTCTAATGGGCATAAAAGATGATGACTAGTACTAGTGGTCAACAAACCCTGGCCAGCAGGTTAAATTGGGCCTGTTTTGGAAAATACTTTTATTGGAACACAGTCTCACCCACTCATTTATGGACTGGCTATAGCTGTTTCTGTGCTACAAAGGAAGAGTTGAGTAGTTGCAGAGAAGGTATGGTATGCAAAGTCTAAATTATTTATGATGTAGCCCTTTTTAGAAAATGTTAATTGACCCTTATATAATTGATGCCTTGATGGAGAAACAAGAGACTGAGTTTGGGGGATGGTGAAGAAATCTGTCTGCTTAAGTTGTAAAGACAGATAAACTCTTAGATGAGAAAAATGTAGCCATTGAGTTATTTCTTATAAGAAATCAATTAATAGTTACAATAAGAAGTCAATAAATAGTAACAACAATATAATATAATATGCGACTAAGAGACATATAAAATAATCTAAACAGTGAATAGGAAAATGCATTTCTTAAATTCCTATAAGTAGGTGAAATATCTATAAAACCTCTGATGTTCTGAAACAGGATGGGTTTTGGAGTTAGTTACCCTGAGTTCAAATCCTGACTGTAAGATCCTGGGCAAATTATCTAACATTAATGCATCTGTTTTGTTTTCTATATATGATTATATTACTAACTAGCTCACAGGGTTCTAAGTAAATAAGGCTTAAGTAAAAATAAGTAGTATGATTATAGGTCCAAGTGAAAATAGAACTTGATTTCATTTTTTTCTTTCCCAGTGGGTTACCACATTCAAAGTATCACAAAAGAATGAAAATAAAATCAATGACACTTTTTATAGTTGATTTACAATGTTTCAGGTGTACAGCAAAGTGATTCACTTTTATATATATATATTCATTTTCAGATTCTTCTCCATTATAGGCTATTATAAGATGCTGAATATAGTTCCCTGTGCTATACAGTAGGTTCTTATTTATGAATGACATTTTTTATTCTGTTTCCTGGGCACAAACTCTTTCTCCTAAGTAAGGAGACCTCATCTGCTCTGAATCCAAGAATGGCTGAGATACAATTCCCACTGGCTCTGGTAAGATAGGATGTTGGAAATAGAAAAGAGAATAGATAAGCCCCTAGAGAAAGGGTTGACAATTAGAGGCTAAATCCAAAGAGGAGTATGACAGATTCAAACTGTATCAACCTAGACTGAGGATAAACAGAAAAATGCCAACTTATTCTCAAAATGATTCAGCAGAAGTGTGTATATTTGTGTGTATAAACCCACATATAGCATACAGACAAACATATACACACACATATTGAGGGAATGAAAAGGAACGTGTATGCACCAATATGATGTAACGTCAAACGATGATACTTGATTAAGAGTACATGAACGCTCACTGTGTTATTCTGGCACCCTTTCTGTGCGTTAGTAATTTTTCAAAATAAAACCTTGGAGAAAATCAGAATAAATATCAAGGATCCACTACCACACTCTCATATGTACCATTTCAGTTAATATTTATTGCAATCTTATTATTAAGTATTACACAGACAAATTTTATGCTATATAGATAGCAAGCAATGGAACCTAAGGCTGTTTAAGAGGCTCTTTCGATAGTACAGGACTTCTACAACAGTCCAGGAACCCAACTACTATTTATAAGCTTAATTTGAAAAAATGTAAGTGATCTGTAAATAAATTTGTGGATTATAATTCTAAAGTTAAGTTACCTATAGAACACATACTGATAGATTTCTGGACATATGCATTAAATAAAGGAAGAAAAAGAAGAACAAATTTTTTTAGGGAAAAAAGTTTACTTGTTACCAATTTTACTGTTGATAAACTCTTCTCCTTACTATAGACAAGTCCGGGGATGTGGTTAGGAAATACCCTGTCTTCTTGTTCTACAGTGAATATAAATACCAAAAAAGATACACAAGTTCTTCTTGGAAATTACCATTCCCCGTTTTATCCACATCATGATGAATACGATTAGGTAAAGCAAAGGTATGAGAAATTGTTTAACACAAGATGATATTTTTTCCTATTAACTAAAATGAAATGATCAGTACTGTAAGAAACACAAAATAAGTTTAAGATCAGGTTTTTTTTTTTTCTCCACAAGGGCTTGATAATCTAAGAAATAATATCCATTAAACTAATGGTAAATATGATTCAAAAAATCAAGGACTAAATTATATAAGCCTAACATTTTGACATTCTATCACTAATAAAATCATACATTTTTTCTTTATTTGATTCTTTAAATATTTTGGTAAAACTAAAGTGCACATAATAAATGAGTGAATTTTTTCCTAAAATAAAATTACATATCAGCTCATATTATTGATTTTTCTGCCTGCCTAAAACAAATGAGGAGCATTATTGATCTTATCCTAGAGGTATCTCCGGCAAAAAGAATATCCCAGTATCCCAGAGGATATAGAACTAGGCAAAGTAGTTTTATTCTGCCACGCTGTCTTATTCAAAGCAGAATTAGTATTCTGAACTGACATAGCACTAAATTTCTTAACATGTGCTTAGAGAAAAAAAAGTCTTTTCTATAGTCATGTAGAACCTCTATCTGTGAAAAATGTATCTAATTACCAAAGAATAATGAATAAAGGGTTATCCCTGAAACACTAAGATAGTCTCAAATATTGCAGTAAAACCTACAGGAAGTTTCATTTTGAATTACATGTGACAAGCCTCTAGCCTAAATAAAAATCCACATTTTTTTATATGGAACTTTAGTAGCCTATGTGATAAGTTTTTGAAAGTTCTCTCTCCCTTTTAATGTGCTTGAGAAACCCCGACTCTAAGATGTGAACTTGAAAAGCCTATTCAGCATAAATCTTCACAGTGATACTGACCAAAATGTAAGAAGAGGTAACAGTAGTGGGAGTGGCCAACATCATTTATTAATGCAACTTCTTAATTACGTTGGAAGATACTCTGAACACGATTTAATAGGAACAGAGGAAAACGTCCTATATAAAAATGGTGCTGTTAAGTAGCCAGGAGGATTCAAAACCACACTGTAATAATTTGGATATGTATTTTTTTAATTTGGATATTCTTTACCTTAAAAGGGAAACTGTCTGAAATCTTGTTAAACATAGGCTTGCTTCCTCAGAACTACTTTTTACCATTAAATGGCTTGGCCTAAATGCTGCACTACATATACTTCGATATTTAGTCATAGCCAGATTAAATAAGGACCTGATGTCAAAAATTATTATCTTCATTTTATGATTAAAAATTTGAAGTGCTAACTTATCACTAATTTGTTTTCTAGAAAAATAAGATGGAGACTATCTAATGTTATAGTCATGTATTTCAAAACATTTAAAATATTTAATATAGACTCTTGGAAACTCTGCTATTTGTACATTCTACAGAATTCCTTAATTTCATGCCTGTATTACACCCCTGAAATGGTATGCAGTTTTAATACATAAAGGCAAGCAGCTGTTCTCAGATTTGTCTTTTTGTGAGGGGAGTGTACTAATTAATTAAAGAGGCAGAAAGGTATAAAACACAATCAGGATGAAAGAGAGTACATAAACTGTTAAAATTTCTCAGTTGAAATCTTTATCCTGTGCTACGTGCTCCTTTTGTAACCAAGGGAAAAAGAAACAAAATGTTTTAAAAGCAAAATTAGTACAGTATTATCATATTTGCAATTGTTCTTTTCATCTAGAGACATCACAGTACAGTTCAGCTGTAAGTCCATTTGAAGTTTCAGAGCTTATGACAGGGTAACTGAAGAGTGAGGAAGAAGCCTCTCACGCCAAGTCACAATCAAATCAAAATCTCAGAGGGTGAAGGAGAACTCAGGGCAAAATACAAATGTTGGGCTTTAAAAATATATCACTCTTCTGTTAACTTTCTAGAAATCATTAAAAAACAGACTGTAATAAATCTTGAATTTGGAAAACACCGACATTTGTGAAATAATTGTATTATGATGCAAATTCATTTACATTGAAATTCCAGGGATATGTTAGCAATTACCAGCGAGTTGTTAAAGGATTCTATCCTGAGAATCTCATTAGATAGCGATGCAAACTACAGTTGTTATCATTCTGAGAACAAAGGGATCTTGAATGAGTAATCAATAGCAACTGGCAGAAAATGAGACATTAATTATGATCCTCTCTAGTGTTTTGTCTAAGACAAGATTTCATTAAATGCTTTGTGCAACCTGAATAGTTTCAAGTCATTACCAACATTTTGGACAATATCTTAATTGGGGAGGTGGTGGGGGGATGCACAGGGAAACAAAATAAAAGAAAACCTGAGATGCTTCTATTCCTTTCCTGAATCAATAAAAACACACTAGCCATCACTTGCTAACTGTTATGCTCATTCTTTTACAAGTCCCAAATCTTAAAATCTCAACATGGTCTCTTGAAAATTTAATTATCACTTTCTACACTTAAAAGTGTCATGCAGGTTTGAGAAGATAATGACAGTCATCCATCAAATACATCCTGCCAACACAATCAGTCCAATCTTTCTGGTTTAAAAGGAAAAAAGAAAAAAGGAGAGAAAAGAAACTATGTACAATTAAATCAATAAACTTGGTAATTTAAGTTTCTCAATCTTCTTGAATTCTCAGTAAATAGAGGGAAATTTTACCATCTTACTATTTCATTTTCACTAGTATTTTCTCTGAACTGTTCTCCTGAATCCTGCATCAGCCAATGAAAAGATTTCAAAGTAGAAAGACCTGAGATGTACATCAATAAAGATTTCCTGGAAATAAAAGAATTATGAAAAGAAGCAGCTAAAATAAAAATAAAAGCCATTTTAATATATCCAGTATTTAAATAACTGCAAACATGACATAATCCCTCCTTTTAGGATTTTACAGGCTTCCAAAGAATCCTGACTTTCAAAAATGCTATATGGTTATCATGAAGGCAGACTCCCATGAAGTTAGTAGTGAGCATACTCTGTCTTCTTTTGAGTGAGCAGTTTTTCTGACCGTCTGAATTTGGAAACTTCTTTGATAAACAGGGCCCTCAAAGTCTTCCTGCAAAGGTACCACCAGTTAGCCTTTGAGTCTTTTCTTTTGTGAATACAAAAAAAGTCAGCTATGTGAAGTGCTAACCAATACTAGAAAAATAGGAGATAAAGATGTCATTTTCTTTTGCTTTTGTGTAAATGATGTTACGAAGTCCTAAGATTTTCAGTGGAGTTCTAATACTTTGCAGTCTCTCCCTTTTCCTTCAATGCTAGCTTTCACATACAGTAAATGAGTACCCACTCTTCCCGATTCCTTGAATTTTCAAGAATACAATTAAGAGTAACACAAAACCTAACAGAGCACTAGGCCTATAGTTGGGCTTGTAACACTTGTGAACTGAAACACCCCATACTGGATATCTTTTTAAAAATTAAACTTTTTATTTGGGGGGTTTCCAAATATAAAAAAAGAAAAGTAGGAGGAAAAAAAAAAAGTATAGTGAACCTTTATGTACTTTCCCCAGCTTCCACAACTGTCAGCATTCTGCTGCCCTTGCTTCATTTATTCTTTCATCTCTCTTGTTACACCCCCAAACTGACAACAATCCTTAATTATCATGTAATACCCAGTCTGTGGTCATCTCTTTTTTCATTTTCTTTTCCAGGATAGTGTCTAATCTCTAGCTATTATTTAACAGACTTCTTTCACCTAAAGTAAGTTTACAAAAGAAGTAAGTGACTTTTTGAAACAATATTCTCCAACAGCACTGAGTACCACCAAAAATATAATTAGCAAGTTTTTTGGAGGGAATAGAAACAAAAAAACAATGATTTTTTCCCCTGCCAAGTTACCTCTGCATAATCTAACTCTCTCTGGCCTTTTAACTGAAGCAGGAAATTAAAACTGCCTATTGCCTCATACTTGAAAATGAGACATTCCTCTCACAAAACAATTTATTTTACCTCTGCTCCAAACAACTCACAAAGCCCAGAAGCTCACCCTGCAGGCAGCTGATGGCTTGTTACCCTTGCCAAAGTGCTCTTTCCTAGGTCACAAAATTCAAAACACTTTTTGAATGCCTACTGTGTGCCAACCACTGTACATCGCTCTTTCACATGCTATTTCATGAATGAATCACTTCTTTGATAGCTTCAACATTTGATCCAACAGCCAGTTTTGTCTTCCTAACATTCCTAACTCCAACAATTCTCTATCACCATCGAATAATCTATTCCTGAAAAAATGCTGTTAGTCTGGGGAACCACTGGACTTCTGAATTTTTTAAGTCTAATATTCAACTCTGATATAACCCATTCTTACAGCACTATCATGTCCTTATTACTGACTGCTCTTCTACAACATTTATAAACAGAAACCTCAATTACATAGAGCTGAAAGACCAGAAGAGCTCACACCCTGAAACCATAGCAGAGTCTAGTAAGAAGAAAGACTCTCCGTCTTTCCTAGAAAGGACTAAGCCAATGAAAAGCCTTGGACTCTTTTCTACAGCCCTCCCAGCTTCCTTTCCCCACCTCTGTAAAAGCTTCCTCTGTCCCTTGCAGTAGGGGACTTGCATGTGGCTCACCATGGTTGCAGATTCTGAACTGCAGTTTTCTGCTGATCCTGAATAAATCCATCTTTGTTGGAGGAATACCTGGCAGTCTACTTGTTTTAGGTTAACATCTGGGTGGCCCACAAGGGGACCAGATAAGACCCCAAAGGGCCCTGGGGCTGGCGAGCAAAAAGCGGTGGTGCCCACAACTGAACCCATTGCACTCACTGCTTTTCCAGCTGACCCTGAGGTTTGAAGGTATGTCTTTCTCCTGGATTCGGGCTTATGCCCTCTTTGTGTCTAAAGGTCTTCAGGCTTTATTTGGGATCTATTTTAAGGTTCTGTCTCTGGTTAAGGCCTGTTCTGTACACAAGCCTGGCACTTCAGTCTGATTTTGAGAACAGACTGTTTCAACTGAAGTTGGCTGGCTGAGAAGCTGTCCGCCCATTCCTTTGGGAACAGGGGCTGCTTCACTGAAACTGTCTTGGTTTAGCCGTTGGCCCATTCCTATGGAACAGGGGCTGTTCTCTGGAAACTGGCTGAAAAGCCTTCAGCCTGGATCCTTCAGGACCACACTATTTCCTTAGAACTGGCTAATAATAGTTTGCTGGCTGCTTGAGTTGCAAGCTGTTTGAATTGAGCTGTTTGGGCATTTTGAAAATTATTCTTTTACTCTACAGAAAAATCTCAGAGAAATGGGATCCCAGTTATCTCAATATTTTGAGGGCACCTTCCCTTACAGGAACTACAGCGGATTTTATGTTTAAAAATCTTCCTTAGCACATTTTTAACTAAAAGGACCAACCTAACCAAAGGCAATTTACAGTATCAATGGCCATTATAGGGGAAATCTGAAACTCCCAAATTTAATTTCCTTAAAACTGAATTTGACTACAATAGCTTAAGAATTTTGAGAACTGAGTAGAATACCTACTTTAATTCGTATTTTGTGGCTTCTCAATGTTATCATAAGTCTAAAATTGTCTCTGCAAAATAAGATTTTAAGATAAGATTTCTTTTGTCAAATATCCCTTTTTCTCTGAAACTCTTCTCATTCCCTTTCTCTCTGAACTTGGCAGAACACGTCCCTTTAAAATTAAGCCTTCTGAGGATCCACAAGCTAAAGCCTTAATTTCTTATATCCCCTGGACCAAAGCTGAAGTGAGAGCCATAGTCAAATACTTCCCCAAAGTAACTAAAGATCCTCACAGACTTGCTGAAGAAACTAACATAGTCATTCAAACTCATCAACATGGTTTTTCTATCAGCTAGTTTGTATGCTTGTTGAAGGCAAGACCCAGTAATGAATGAAAACTGCTAACTGGGAAAATCCTGAAAGTTCTCCAGAATTATAATCAGGACACCAGCCTACTAAACTCATCATACGGTCAGGCTTTGGGCAATCATTAGGTGACTTCATCAAACAATTCCCGAGGGTTTCCCAAATCCCGTTGACTAGAAAAAAACTCAGACTTGCACACAAAAATCTGATAAACCTGTTCATGACTATTACAATCAACTTCAGATTGTTTTTAAAGAAAATTCTGGTCTTCTTTCAGATGTTGATTCTACCTGGGGAGCTTTCAACTCTGTGTTTATTAATGGGCTGAACTGGGACCTCTCTTTTCTAGTAAAAAAGACCAGGATGAAATGGGAAACTATGTCCACTCCAGATTTAGGTAATCTGGTAAACCAACTTCTCTTCACATTTTAGATGAGTCACCTAAAAGGAAGATTGACAAAATTCTTAACCTTCAACTCTAGCAAATGAAGGCTCCAAAACAAAACCAAAATCCTCCTAGATTTTGCTATTATTGCAAAAAGTTAGGACACTGAAAAAGAGATTGTTATAAAAATGTAAGTGCTTTAGGCACCTTCATAACTAGCCTTTCCAACACCCTGCCAATTCTCAGTGGTGGGGCTCTGAGGAACTTTAGGGGCTCTTCCCATTCTGCCTCTTAATCATCTTGGAGAAATGTTTCTCCTGATTTGGGATGAATCTCTTCCAGTTCTAACTGACATCAGAGCCACAGTCTTAGTGCTCAATTCCACTACTATTAAGCAGTCTCTGCCTCAGAGTACTGAAATAATTCAAATAGTGAGGACCTCTACTGAATCTCAAAAGTTCCTTCTCTGAACATATTCCCTTCTGTTTAGGCCCAACAGGCTTTTATTTTAACCAAGGACAAAGTTGTCAATACTTATACTGATAGTAGATATGTTTTCAGAGTAGCTCATGATTTAGAAATGTTGTGGAAGCAATGTGACTTCTTTACTTTCAGCAGGAATAAAAATGTCCCCTATGTTTAGGAATTATTAGATGCAATACTTTTACTTGCCACTTGAGCTATTATTAAGATTCTGGGGGCATTCTAAACTTGACTCACTGGAAGCTGAGGGAAATCACCTTGCTGATTGTGCCACAAGAAACCCTGTCCTTAAAGGGACCACCAGCAGCCAAACCTCTGTCATAGTCTAAAGGGATACTCCTCCAAATGATAACTCACAAAAACTAGCTATAGGAATACAATTAGCCTTAGAAAAGGAAGAACAAGATTAGGAATTCAGTAACTGTTGGTTTGATAAAAAGAGAAAGCTCTGGTTGGACCAAATAACAGCCCAGTCCTAGTGGAGACTCTAAAATTCCCACTCTTCACCACTGTATACACATTAAACCATTGGTATACTGACAAAATGATTCCTCATTTAATTGGTGGGAAAATTAAAACATGTACAAAACCATATAGATGGATGTCAATAGTAATTTCGGGTCTCCAACCTCAGACAGATCGTCAATACTTCTTGGAAAGATTTTCACTTGTCACTAGAGAACTCATGGAATTAGAAGAAAACCTTAAGGTCTTTTACTTCAATCTAAAAACAGAAGCTGTAATCCCCCTATTATAAAAATCCCAGTACAGTGAATGTCTAGCCTCTGCTCAAATACAATCACCGAGAGGAAAGTCGCTATCTGCCAAGGCTGAATATTCCATCCGCTATACTATGAGAACACTCCTTATACTAAGTTAAAATCAGGATTGCTTAACTCCTACATATTGTCCAAAGTTTTAACCTTAGAAGTTATGGAACAAGTTAAATTATGCTTCAAATATTTGAAGATGTTTCTTATGTTACTGGTGTCCTCCCTTCTTAAAACGAAACAACCCTGAGTCCGTCAATCATTCTCTAAATGCTAGAGTTGCAAGTTACTTTACTATTTGCAAGTTCTTCTCTGAATGAATTTACTTACAACACCTGCTTTGAAACACATTTGCTCAGAATGGCATACAATGTCAACTACCTTGTTCTAAATATTATGTTCTAATAATTCAGCCTAAGCCTAAGGTCCGTATTATTAGGTTAGTTGTTATGTAAAGAAATATCCAAACTCCTCTTTGAAGCAACTAGATTTAATTAATCCTCTTGGGGGAATGGCAGATCAGTAAAGGATTGGCTACATATGAAAACCTTGATTTTCTTAATTGTCAAAAACATACACCTGCGTAGGAAAAAAATCATGCTTTGATGGAATATTATGCATTATCTGGAGCAGGGTCAGTTCAGTTAATGGCCAGATAGAAAACATTCAAATTTTGTGAGCCATACTGCCTCTGTTGTAACTACTCAATTCCATTTTTGTAGCAAGAGAGGAGCCATAGCCAATATGTAATAAATGAGCATGGCTATGTTCTAATAAAACCATACACACACACACACACACACACACACAGACACACACACACACACACACAACCCAAAAAGGGTGGAGATACTTGGCTGGTAGCCATAGTTTGCTGACCGCTGGTCTAGAGCACACCTTTCCAGGTTATCTGATTTTCATTCTAAGGGAGCTATTTACAACTTTCTAAATTCTAGATAACTGGAAGCAATGCAAAATAATTCTTATATGTATACCTGCAAAAAAATTATGCCCAATGAAGATCAGATGAACAACCCTTCCCCACCCTCAATATCTCTACCACCCTCCTCTAAAGAAAAAATGGTGTTGTTTCCAACTGAACATTAATTTCCTTAATTTTGATCTATGAATGTCTGTTTTGAACTGGTTCTAATACTTTACAAATTTCTTCACTCATGAGATAAAATCTATATACACGTTCATTTTTATATCTATAGGAGTTATCTTATTTTTTATTAAATTATCTTACAATACCTGCAATGTGCTGTTGTTATGTAACTAAGATCTGTCTAAACTACCTATCCCATTGTTCTTCATATGTAGCCTAGAGCAATACCATCTTCCCTTGTCTCCAGTTTATAAATTCTCTCGTAAATCATAAGCCACCGCTTAACTTTTCTAAGTAACACCTGTATTTTCATCATGCCAATGTCCAATTCCAAACCCTTACAGGATAAAATACAAACTCTTCAGTTAGGCATTCAAAATTCATCATCCTTATAATTCAAACATCTCACACTATTCCCTTAAATAAATAATCAATCCAAGCCAAACTAAAATGATACTATTCCTAGAATTCACATTCACTTTTTTCTTCATTCAAAATGTTATTAATTAATACATTTTATTTGTCAGGCACAGAGTTAGATGCTGGAAATGCAATGAACAAGCAGCCAACGACCCTGCCCTCAAAAAGCTTGTATTTTGGGTGGGAGAAGATTCAGGAAGAAGCTACAAGATGTGCTGAATACTGCTGCCTCTCTCTCACTGGTCATCTGTCCTCTCCCCCCAAGACGCTTTCTTGTTCACTCTGTCAGCTCTTACCCATCTTCCAGTATCTTAGAGTTCTATCCTTCCTTTGTAAAATCTGTATGAAAACCACATTCATTTCTCTGAGTTCTAACTTATAATCTATGCTACTTGAGATTTAATATGAATCATCTCATCATTTTAGTTTATTTTCTGTGTGTACACAGTTGGGCTTCTCAACTAGAATGTAAGCTTCCTGAGGACTCATACTAATTCTTTTATTCTCCTGCCTGGCCCAGTTCCTGACACATGATAAAATACGCAAATACTAGTTGATTTGATTCTCTACCTTTTAAATAAGCCTTGTCATGTATGAAATTGTTTCCTTGTCATTTTCTCACCCAGTAAGAAAAAAAGCATGAGAAAAAAACGAAGCATTTAATTTTAAGTCAATGTGTCTTCCTAAAACGGAAGTGGCAACAATTTCTCAGAACTGGGAATGCTACAATTTCTAAGGGCACAACAGTCCTTTACGGAATAAGGGATTCTTTTTACTAAGAATAAAATAAAACACACTAAGATTACAAAAATATGGTCAACAAAATGTTAAAATACAATGAGCACATTATGATGTGGGATGCAGATTTGTGTAGTAAGTCCTATGAAATCAATGAAAAACTCCTATTATTTAAATAAAAATGTGTTTAAAAGAAAGCAAATCATTTGAAATACTTCTTAAGGAATTTATTTTGAATTTATTTTAAATTTATTGAAGTTTGTAAAAGAACTGCCTCAAACCCAACTATATCTAGAGAGTAAACAATTAGGGATACTGAAATAATTTAAAAATGTATTAAAAACTCCATTTTAACAATTTAAAAACTTAATTTTAAGAGTAAAAGAATGATGGAGTTCAGGATACACCACCACAAAATATGGTACCTTGGCATATTGAATATTTTAAGCTGAAGAGTTTGAGAAACTAGCAGAAACAGGAAGGTGTTCTGACACCCTCTAGCCCCACCCCACTCTAGCCCTTCTTGCCTGAAACAGGCCATAACATCCTCCTTTTAAATGTGCCCTCCATATCTATCTTGAATAATTTTTGCTTTTAGTGTGGAAGAAGGGCTAATGTTCATATTTATCCATATGAATATCCATTTGTTACTGCCTCTTTTATTAAAAATCTTTCCTTTCCCTACTGGAATACTTTGGCAAGCACTGTGGAAAATCAAATGAACTGCCTAAGTATGGCTGTACTTCTGGGCTGTATACTGTTCCGACGTCATGTCTCAATCACACCAGTACTGTGCTGCTTAATTATTATAGCTTTATTCTAAGTCTTCTGTCAGAGTCCAGTAGCATAAATTTTCCAACTTTGCTCTTCACTTTCCAAGACTGCTTTGGGTATTCTAGGTCTTTTGTATTTCCAAAGAAATTTTAAAGCCAGTTTGTAAATTCCTAAACAAACACAAAAAAAATCCTGGAAGGGTTATAATTGGGATTGCATTTAATCTATAGATCTCCTTGGGAAGAACTGATATTTTAAGAATATTGTCTTTCTATTTAAGAAGATGGTACATCTTTGCATTTGCTGAGGTCATTTAAAATTTCCCCAAGCAGTGTTTAATAGTTTAACGGTTTTCAGTGGTTTTGCATGTCTTTTGTTAATACTAAGTATTTAAGTAAAGTTTCTTAGATTACTGTAAATTGCACTTCATTTCATTAAAAAAAAAAAAAAACCGAGCTGTTCTTTACATACAATAAAATCTTCAGATCTTAAGTATGACTCAGTCAGTTTTGATGAATACATATTAAGACTTAAGACGTTTCTATCACCTCAGAAATAAGGTACCTTCACAAAAGAACCCTTCTCCCAGGGGCTACTGTTGATTTGATTTTTATCAACACAAGATAGTTTTGCCTATTGTATCGGTTTATATAAATGGAGTCATACTGTAATTTTGAGATTTGACCTCTTTCACTTAGTATAACATTACTGAGATCATCAGATCACTCCATTTTATCACTTAATAGCATTCAATGTATGAATATAACGAAAGTCATTTATCCACTATCCTGTTGATGAACATCTGGGTTGCCTCCAGTTTTAGGCTATAATGAATAAAGCTGCTATGAACATTTTTGATGAAAGCTTCTGATGAACAATGTTTTCATTTCTCTTGGATAAACAACTGGGAGTAAAACTGCTGAGTCACGGGGTAGATTCATATTTAACTTTATAAAAGTGCCAAAAAGTTTTCTAAAGTCATTGTACTATTTTACAGTCCAACTTGCACTTTTAATTTTAGCTCTTTAAAAATGTTAGCTATTCTGGTAGATGTGTACTGTCAAGTCACTGTGGTTTTAATTTTCAAGTACTTGATAACTAATAATGCGGAACAGTTTTTAAATGTACTGATTGTCCATTTGTATATCTCCTTTTTTTCATTTTTCAGTTTTATTAGATAGAATTGTTACAATTTGACAGCACATATACAAATATTGCATGTAAATATATATATATACAACATACTACACATATTTTAAAAAATTTGCATATAAGTACTCTTCATTGTTTCTAAGAACATTTAGAGCTTTAGCTTTTTAAACTTAACTTAGTTATCAAAGGAATAAAGCCAATCACAAAATAAGAATTAATTTAAAGATACATATACTCCACTATTAAGAGCAACATTTTTAATTGCCATGATATAGAAGCATCCTAAGTGCACATCAATAGATGAATGGATAAAGACAACGCAGCATATATATGTAATGGAATACAACTCACCCCTAAGAAAGGATATTTAGCCATTTGTGGCCCTTCATTCACTTTTATTTTCACTTCAAAAACCAGAATTTTATAACTGGCATAAACATTTCCATTGCATCAAAAACAACAAAATATCTAGAAATAAACTTAATCAAGGAGGTTACCTATACTCTGAAAACTGCAGAACACTGATGAAGGAAACTGAAGGTGATACAAAGAAATGGAAAGATATTTTGTACTCTTGGATTGGAAAAATGAACATTATCAAAATGGCTGTACTACCCAAAGCAATCTGCAAATCCAATGCAACCCCTGTCAAAAAAACTCACATTTTTCACAGAACTAGAACAAACAATTCCAAAATTTATATGGAACTATAAAAGACTCCGAGATCGCCAAAGCAATCTTTTGTAGGTTTTTTTCCCCTTTTCTTTCTTCTTCTTCTTCTTCTCTTTTCTCATGGTTTGATGACTTGAGAAGGTCCTTTAACATTTGTAAAGCTAGTTTGGTGATGTTGAATTCTTTTTGCTTTTATCTGTGAAGCTTTTGATTTCTTCATCAAATCTGAATGAGAGCCTTGCTGAATGGATAGAGTATTCTTGGTTGTAAGCTTTCCCCTTTCATCATTTTAAATATTTCATGCCACTCCCTTGTGGCCAGTAGAGCTCCTGCTGAAAAATCAGCTGATAATCTTATGGGAGTTCCATTGTATGTTATTTGTTGCTTTTCTCTTGCTAATTTTAATATTTTCTCCTTACCCTTAATTGTTGTCAACTTGATGACTATGTGCCTTGGTGTGTTCCTCTTTGGGTTGATCCTGTGTGGAACTCTCTGCTTCCTGGACTTGGATGATTGTTTTCTTTTCCAAGTTGGGGAAGTTTTCAATTATTATCTCCTCAAAAATTTTCTCAGGTTCTTTCTCTCTTTCTGGGATCCCTAAAATGCAAATATTAGTGTGTTTCATGTTGTCCCAGAGTTCTCTTAAACGATCCTTGTTTCTTTTCATTCTTAGTTTTCTTTTTTCTGTTCTGCATTAGTGATTTCCACTAATCTGTCTTCTAGCTCACTGATCTGTTCTTTTGCCTCATTTAGTCTTTTCTTGGTTCCTTCAAGTGTGTTATTCATTTCAGTGATTTTATTCTTCAACTCTGTTTGGGTATTCTTTATATTTCCCAACTCTTTGCTAAAAACTTCACTCTGTGCATCTATACTCTTCGTGAGTTCTCTGAACATCTCTGCCATCATTACTTTAAACTCTTTCTCAAGTAAATTAACTATCTCCTCATCAACTGAATTTCTTCTTCTGGGATTTTTATCTTGTGACTTGGCCTGGGAGATATTCCTCTGCTGCCTCATATTGTCTATCTTTCTATTTGTATTTTTAGGTAGGTTAGTTACATTTCTCGACCTTGGAGAGGTGGCCCTCTGTGGGAGACGTCCTATGCATCCCAGCAGTACACTCCTCTCTTGTCACCTAAGGGGTCCAGCTGGTCCCAGTGTGGAGTCTGGCCTGTGTTTGTAGATTCCTTCCACAGGCTTTGGGATTGTTGTTTTCTTATTTCTGGTATCTGCCCCCTGGTGGGTGAGGCTGGACTGGAGGCTTATGCAGGTTTCCTGGCAGGAGGAGCCTGCCCACTGCTGGGGGAAGCTTGGTTCTGGACCTCTGGTGGGTAAGGCTGTGTCTAGAGGCCTTTGTAGCTTAGGAAGTCTGCTGATGGGTGGGGCTGTGTTCCTACCCTGCATATTGTTTGGCCTGAGTCTTCCCTACAGGCTATTGGGTGGGGCTAGGTCTCCGTGCTAAAGATCCAATCAAGATTTCAGCCTCTAGGAAAGCTCCTGTAATGAACATTCCCAAAATGTCCACCACCAGCTTTTATGTCCCCTGGGTGAGCCACAGTCGTCCCCTATATTCCCTGGAGACCTTCCAAAACCAGCAGGCAGGCAGGTCTGGCCCCAGTTCTTATGAAATCACTGCCTCTGACCTTGAACCTGGCGCACGTGAGAATCCGTAAACCTGTTAAGAAAATGAAGTCTCCGTTTCCCCTAGTCCCATGGGGCTCCTGGAGTTAAGCCTTCAAAACCAGATGTCCTGGGGTCTCCTCCTCTTAATGTTGGAACCCTGGGCTGAAGAGCCTGACATGGGGCTCAGACCTCTCACTCCTGTGGGAGGGCCTCTGTGACTTAATTATTCTTCAGCTTGCGGGTCACCCACCTGGGGGGTATAGGGTCTGATTATATCGTAAGCATGCCCCTCTTACCGTCCTGCTGTGGTTCCCTCTTTATGTTTCCAGTTGAAGATCTTTCCTGCAGGTTCCAGTCTTTTTTCGATGGTTGTTTACCAGTCAGTTGTGGTTTTGTTGTAGTCATGAGGAGATGTGAGCTGGTGGTCCTACCACTCTGCCATCTTGACCAGAAATCCTGCATTTGCATATTTTCTTTTGTGAAGTGTCTACTCAAGTGTTTTGGCCATTTTTAAAAATTGGGTTGCTTCTTTGTCAATGATCATTATATATTCTACACTTATGTCCTTTGTCAGATGTATGTGTTGCTAATACTTTCTCCTATTCTGTGGCTTCTCTTTTCCTTTTCTTGATGGTGTTTTTGGATGAACACAGTTTTAAATTGTAACTAAGTTCAATTCATCAACTTTTCTTTCATGTTATATGCTTTCTGTACCTTCCCTAAAATTTTTTTGTTTACCCTGAAGCAGCAAAGATATTAATTTATTTTCTCCCTAGTACCTTTATTATTTCAGGTTTCATCTTTAAATCCACGATCCATTTCAAATTTATGTTTATATATGATGTAAGGTAGAGTGGAAGTCCTTTTTTTTTTTTTTCCACCTATATTGCTATACAGTTCTTCCAGCACCATATAGTAAAAAGAGATGTTTCTTTTCTCACTGAACTGCTGGGGTGCTTTAATCAAACATCATTTGCCATATAGGTGTGGGTCCCTTTCTGGACTTCTTTTTCATTCCATGATCTATTTGTCAGTTCTTATACAAAAACTGCACTGTCTTGATTACTTTTGCTTTATAGAAAGTCTTTAAGTTAGGTAAAGTAAGTCCTTCCTCCTTCCCTCTTTTCCAAGATTCCTTTGGCTCATCTTAATCCTATTCCTTTTCAAATCAACTTTTAAATAATCTTGTCAATGTTTATAATTCAGTAATTCTTACTGGGACTGCATTCAACTGATAGCCCAGTGGAACTATCATCTAAATACTGAGTATTTCAATTCATGAACATGGTGTATCTCCCTATTTATTTAAATCTTCTTTGAGTTTTCTCACAAGTATTTTACAGTTTTCATTGTTGAAGCCTTATAGTCTTTTGTCAAATTTATCCCTTGGTACTTTATGCTTTTTGATGTGACTATAAATAATACTGTTTTGATAATTTCATTTTTTAATTGTTCATTGTGATTGTACAGAAATACAATTTATCTATCTATCTATCTATCTATCTATCTATCTATCTATCTATCTATCTTTAGATTAGCTATGTAACCTGTGACATAACTAAAACTTATTAGTTCTAGAAATTTTCCTTGATGATTTCTTAGGATTTCTCATGTACACAAACATACCATTTGCAAATTCAGCTTAATTTGTTGTATTCCTATTTTTACGCCTTTTTTTTTCCTTGCCTTATTACACTGGCTAGAACATAAAATTCAAGTGATGAGAGTGGAAGTTCTTACTTATGCCTAATATTAGGGGAAAAACATTTAGTCTTTCACCTTTAAGCATGCTGTTACTTAAAAGCTATAGATCTTTCATGCAAGCCTTTTATCAAATTGAGGAAGCTGCTTTCTATGCTTAGTTTGTAGAGGTTTTATTATGAATGTTTTATTCTGTTGAATACTTTTTCTACATCTATGGAAATGATCATATTGTTTTTCTCCTTAATTCTGTTCATGTGTTGAACAACACTGGTTGATTTTCAACAATTAAGCTAAATTTTCATTTCTGGTACAAACCACACATGCATTTTAACTATCAGGGTATTGCTTACCTTGTAAAATGAGCTGCAAAGCATTACCCCTCCTTTATTTTTTTTAAAACAGTTTATGTAAGGTTGGTATTATTTTTTCCCCTATGCATCTAAAGGAATTCACCAATGAATTCACTGATATCACCACCCTCAAGCTTTCTTTGGAAAAAATTTTTGAGATAAATTTATTTGCATTAATAGATATAGAGCTATTCAGACTTTGTTTTGTCTTGTCCCTTTCTGGTAAGTATTTTCAAGGAATTTGCTTATTTCACCTGAGTTGTCAAATTTATTGAATTAAGATATTCCGAGTATTTCCTTATTATTCTTTTAATGTATATACAATTTATACATTTACAGTGATAACCTCTCTCCCATTATAGATGTTGGTAACTGGTGTTCTTTCCCCATTTGCTCTCCCCCTTTGTTTAAATTAGTTTAGCTAAGAATTATTAATTTTGTGGGTCTTTTCAAATAACCAAATTTTAGCCTGGTTAGCTTTTTCTATTATTTGTGTTGTATTACATTGATTTATGCTCTCAACTGTATTGTTTTCTCCCTTCTTATTTTATGCTTCTTTTTCTAGCTTCATAGAGCAGAACCATTAGGTTATGCACTATAGATCTTCTTTTTGAATACAAGCATTTAGAGCTACACCTTTTTTCCCAAGGCACTGGTGTAACTGCACGAACAAATTTTTTTATATCATATATCATTATAATTTAGTTAGAAATACTTTCTAAATTCCCCTGTGATTTCTTTTCAAAACCATGGATTATTTAGGCATGCGTTGTTTCACTTCCACATATTTGGTGTTTTCCTAAGTATCTTACTAACTTCTAATTTAATTCTTTTGTGGTCAGAAAAAAGACTCTATGATTTTAAACCTTTTCAACTTATTGACACTGGTTTAAAGATCAGCATATGGTTCAATCCTGTTGAATGTAATATGTACCCTTGAAAGGAATTTATATTCTTCAGTTGCTGGGAATAGAAGTATTAATTAGGTAAAGACAGTTTATATGGTTCATTTAGTTCAATGTCTTAACAAATTTTTTTCTAGTTATTCTGTTCAACTGCTGAGAGAGAGGTATTCAGATCTTCAACTATGGTTGTGAATTTATTTCAATCTTTAATTATACCAATTTTTGGTTCATTTATTTTGAAGCACTGCTGTAACACATTTATCATTGTTTTATCTTCCTTATGTAATGACTCATCATTTTATCATTTTCAAGTGTCTGTATATAATGGGATTGACAACAATGCAAAAAGAGGACGATAAAAAAGCAAATGATATAGGTAAATTTCCAAGTAATTGTTAACTGAGTTTTTTGAGTTAACCATCATTTTTTTTCAATGGTAAAATATCTTAACTCTGATGAAAATTAAATCCCTTGGGGAAAAAACAAGACCCTGCCTCTTCCAGGTTTGAACACTTTGAGAGAAACTTACACAAACAACTTGAATAAATACTAGTTTAAAAGGTATCAATGAGAAACTTTCATAATCGTAAAAGGATTTTTCACTTCATGGTGGCAGTTACTAAAGTATTATACCTATTGTTAATAAAGATGTTGGCTTTTACACTCCGTGTTGAATCAAAAAAAAAAAATTCAATAGCAGAATGATCTATCAACATTTCCAGTAATACTGCTACACCAGTTTCCTTTTAATGGCTCATCAGTTATGCAATTGCTGTGAAGGTAATATGAGGAGACTCATTTAGCAACATATTATTACATCATCTTAACATGAAGTAAGGGCCATCAGGCATTATTAAATTAGCCTGAATTTTGTAGTATGTCAGCAGCATTTTATGTACATTAATAGCAGAGTTAATGTTCCTTGGGGGATTTTGTTGAAGACAAATGGTTTTAAAGTGGCATTTGGATGTAATTTTTTAGTCACTGTATGTTTTTCCTTCTATTATCTCCGTGTGGTTAAGATTGTTATGTTGCTTGTGAATAGGTAAGACAAAATGGCACCCAAGTATTAGTTGTTCCACTGTATTTTTTTCTTCTCTGATCCATTATAATAAGTACTGTTTGGAATACAGGTTTTTCTCTGAATGTGAGTTACACATCTTTTTTCACACTTGAATTTCCTTAGTTTACTACTTAGGCCTCAAATAAGCTGGTGTGATCCATCATAATTTCTCCCAGCAACTCCAGCATAGCCAGAGCTAAATAACAATAATAAATAGCAATGTTGCTGTTCCTTTCACAGTAAGCAATCCTTTTACTTATTTTAAGAGCCCTCTGGTCTTCACTGATGCTATTTATCCTTGCAGCAGTATAGTCTTCTTTCCTCCGTGCTGAATTTTGGGCTTCTTCTTTGGGGCTCATACACTACTTCTGTGAATTCTTCAAATCTTTACCTCATTTGAATACATCTTGTATAGAGCAATTTCGTTATTTTAGATTTCATACATTCCAATAACCTTATTCTCTTTCCCATATGCCTGCCTGATCTCTCCAACATGTAATAAACAATTATTAAATGGTGATCTTACATTTTCTTCTTTTTCAGTACTCTATATATGCTTATATTTGAAGTACACAGAGGAATTTGGTTTCTCAAAGCATAATCCCCAGTCCATGTGAATTAAAATCAACTAGAGCACTTTTTAAAAAGTGAATACTCAGGTCCTTCTTTGAGCAAGGGAGGGAGTTAAGAGATTCTTATGCTGCAGTATAATTATATCATAAGATGAGTTTAGAAGGTTTACCACTGGCTAGAGCAGCCTTGAGCAAAGTACTGAGTATCTTTGGAGAACACTCATTTTCTAACCTGCAAAATGGGTGTTGTTAAAAGGATTAAATATGATCATGTTTAACTCAATGCCTGGCTTAGTTACCGCTCAGTAAATGATAGCAATTGTTATTAGAGTGCTATCTATGTTTAAAATAAATGTTTTTGATATGAGAATTAAATCTGGTATAAACACATATCAATCCTTGGCAAAAATGTTAAGATTCATCTTTGCAAAATTGGAGAATTATATAAATAGAACTTACCACTGATTCTAACTAAATAGCAATACCTTTGCCAAGAGAGTATTAAAAAATATAAGTGAAAGATCCTTAATTAATGTAAGTATTAACTCTAATTTAATAGATGTAGCTGTAGTTTCAAAGATCTTACAGTAGTTTTTTTCCTCAAGTGTTAACATTAGACAAGTGGCTATCAATCTTTTGGTCTCTTAAAAATAATATTAAGGACTCAAAATAGCTTTTTTTTGGGTGGGTTATATGAATTGAAAACATTTAAAAATATATATTTATTTTGTAAAATACTTCCACTGGCACAAGTAGTTCAGCTTTCAGAGACTTAATAAAGGAGGTGGACAAGAACTGCTAATTCTATTTTTCTTTTTTTTAAAATTAGTAGTAACACAAATTTTAGTATCAAAGACACTATCTTAAGACCTTAGATATATATCACATCATTTCAATTCTGTGTTGATTTTGCACTTTGGTGAATGGAAGATTCACAAAGTTCAATGCATTATATAAAAACTACTCAGAAGCAGAGCCATAAGTAAAAATCTAGCCTTCTGATTCCTCTAAAAAATACAGCTTAAGTCTTTACATTAATACATTGACTTTCGCTTTTAAAAAATGATTACTAAATGAAAGACACAGGAACTCTAAGATTAAAGTAATAGCAACAACCATATCACCCCATCTCTTTCCCTGAGAGTACCTTTCCTCAACACAAAGAAAAATTTCAAATCTCTACTAAGAAAAATAAAGGAAAAGTTGACAAGTAATGGAGGAATACACCAAGCTTCTAGATGGAGAGATTATACACAATAAAGATGCCAGTTTTTCCTAAATTCATTTAAGATTTGCATAAGCCCAGTTAAAAAATTACCAAAAAAATGAATTTGTAACTTAGAAAAATGACTAATCCATGAATATTTGGAAGTTTAAAAAAGAGAAGAACCGCTTTACTAAGTAGTAAAATAAATGGTCAAAATATGGAAAAGTAGTCTAGTCCTGCTGAAAGAACAGAACAGGTGGGAATAACAGGCAGGGAGACCAACAGACCAGAACATATGGTAGGTACAGCCCTCCTTCATGGTAATTATAGGAACTAATATCTTCACCTATGCAAAGACATTCTTATTATTCTTAGGTTGTCTTTATTGGCTACAACATTCTTACTCCTTTTAGTATATGCCGTAGATAGATTTTTTTTTTTCTGTAAGAATTCCCATTTTTAGTATTATTTCTTAGAACAGATTACTAGTGGTAGTATAGATGAACATATTTGAGGTTTATGATATATAGTGTTTACATTTTAAAGATCATAATAATTTACAGTTACTCTTTAGTGTAAGAGTTTCTATTTCACAGCACTGGGTGCTCTTTTTATGGACTGTACCATACATAAATGGAAAACAGATATTGTCTCACCAATTTGCATTTTTTTGTTGTTGCTAATTCTATTTTTCAAATGAGGAAATCAATGCAGAGATGGGATTTAAAGTTAAACGACTTGTCATAGGACCACAGGTCAGTAACTTGTACAGACAGAATCTCAAACTAGGTCTTCTGACTCTGAATGGCACAATTATGGGATATGTATTAAATGAAGTGGTATGTTAGTATGACGGTTAAATGCTCACGTCTGAAGTTAGGCTGGGTCTGAAAAAAGGTATGCAGACAGCAGAAAACTAATTTAATATATTCTGTGTTTCCTTTGTATGCTTTTTGGCTTGATTCTGATGGGAGTCTGCAGGTGAACTGAGTGTTTTGGATTCTCAGCATAAAGATATGGGGAAAGAAGCAGAGAAGACAGTCATCAGTAGAAATGCAACATGCAAAGGAATATAGAAAAGCTGAAAGAAAGTTTACAGGTCAAAAAGACCGTAGGAAGCTCAAAAACTTGTTTGGATATAGATTGAAATGAACACACTTCCAACATTATAAAGTTTAACATAGTCAAGCTACACAGAGCAATTTTATGTTCTTCATGTAATACACCAGCAACTCTGTTCTTTTTATGAAGAAATAAGCAAAAATCATTTTCAGAAATCAGCATTTTGGAAGAGAGTAGGAAGATAACTACTTTTTTGTCTCTAGTTAAAACGGAGGTGAGTTATGAAATTTTCTGATGATAGAGAAAGATGGTCTGGTAAATTGTGGAAGGGAAATCATTTTAAGCAGAGGAGCAGAAGAAAAGAAAATCTGTTTAATTACTAAAAACCCACCACATTAGTCACCAGCTAAAAGCACACATAATGGTGACATAAATTGGATAAATTTCTAATTCCCCTATTAAAAGTCTTTATTTACATGTTAAAAAATTATCTCACTGCTTTTGTATTTATTAAACTTACTTGACAGCCTGGTAATCCGGTGTCTCTGCTATACAAGGAAAATGAGCCTCTCTCTGACGTTTTTCCTATAAAACAAAGAAAAAAATTTTATATAAAAATTCTCATTTATTGACACACAATTCAACTAGAACATTCATGGAAGTACAGAGAACAAATGAAAAACAAGAAGACAAAAATCCAGTAAATAAAGTTTGAAAAGCTTACTACCATTCCAGTCAGTTTAACAGTGAAATTCTAACTTTCTAGATGAAACAGCATGCATTTTATTAAATACTTTCTTTTCATTGTGAAACAATGAAAGAAATATTCAAAAGGATGGACGTCTATTTAACCAACACTATGATCCATATAACAACAAGTGAGAATAACATTTTCCCACATTTGCTTCAGATTGAACATTTTCCCCTCTTTCCTTCTCTTTCAGAAATTAAAACAGTGTAGTTACAGGTCACATCTCATCCCACACACCAAGGAAACCCTTGTCATAAAATTGGTGTATGATTCCCATGTATATTTTGAATCTTTCAGTATTCATGTACTCAAACTATACACATTATTATTTGTGTTCAATATATTTAAGCAGATGGGATTACATAGTATAGATCTTTTTGAAATCTGCATTTTCACACAATTTTATGTTTTTGAGATATATGTTAAAAACAGACACCTAGTTCATTCATTTTTACTGGTATAAAATGTCCCATTATACAAATAAAACCACATTGATCTGTTCTTCTATTGAAAAATAGATAGTTTCTTTCTTTCTCTCTTTTTTTTTTGCTATCATGAAGAGTGCTTAGACAAATATCCTTGCACGTCTTGTAAACAAATAAAGAGTTTCTCCAGGATAGATATAAAGAAGTGGAAATGCTGAATTAAAGGATGCACACTTTCAGCTAAATATTGCCTTTCTCTGAAGCTGTCATGCCAATTTATACACTTCCCAGAAATGTGTAAGAATTCTAGTTGGGATTATATTTGCAGTTCAAAAGCCGATGGCAAGTGTCAGGAATGGTACAGGCCAGCTCTAGAGGGAGAGCAGATGTCCCACAGTGCTGACAACTGACAGCAGTGTTCTTATTCATTTGCTTTTCAGTACACTGGAGTTTAAGTATGTTCAGTAAAGTGAATTTTCAATTGTTATATATTTTTAAACTAAAAACTCCCTCACAAATAGACATGTTGCTTAAAATGATTTCTACAAGCATCACCTAACAAACATGGAGACACAAATAAACAATGACAATGGCAGAGTTGTTTTTTTCCTCCATTCCAAGACAAAAAAAATAGTAACATAATTAAATCTGATGTTATACAAAATATTTAAAATTATTGAGGCTATATAAACTTCAGCATAATTATATACTACACATTGAGATATCAGCTTGTGATTATATAAAAACATATAGTTTATTAATTTAAAAAATTTCACACATAAAAGCGATGCTCAAAATTATTTACTGATACGGTGCATAATTTTTTAAAAAGCTTGGAGAAATATACACTACCATTCAATCATTTTTATTGATGGATGCACACCACTGATGTATTCAACTGGCCAACTGATGTAGAAATTTTAACACTTCTGAATCTGGCCTCTGCCGTATCTTCAGATATACAAAATAATTCTTGCAATAATAAAGTTAGTTATCAGAAAATACTTTAATAATTAGGGGTATAATTTCTGAGCCTATTAGGATATTATAGCATATGTATTAAGAAGCACTTACTATCTATTTCTGATGAAGCACCTATTTCAGGCAAAGCAATGCCAACACACAAAAAATGCATATTTATAAGAACAGGAAAATTAATTAATGTGGTCTGTTTGCCTCACATTCTCACAACCAGTACTTTATGTAGTATGTTCTACATAAAGAATTTTAATTTGCAAAATACTCATATGAAATTAAAAAGGAAAACATTTATAACTCTTTAAATATATCCTTTACAAATAAGACTGCTTGTAAGAGTCAAGGTGTTATCTTGGCCTCTACTCTTCAACTCTTGGAATGTGACTTCACAAAATCATTATACATTTGCAATTCTGACACACCCCCCTTACGGACAAAGAAGATGCCAAAGACTGAAGGGATATGTCAACTCCTCATGCCTGGCAGAGAGATTACTGGGAAAATATAAAGAACAGACCACATCTATGATTTGGAGGTATTACTTTATTAATCAAACACATTAAGCAAATATATGAGATGTTAAAAATCATTCTCAGTATATGTCTTTAATTTTAAGATGTTGCATTTAAAAACAAATCATGTCTCATACACTTGGCAGGACAGAACTCAGAGAGGACAGAATTCAGAGAGGACATTGTAAATCAATAACATAGAGTTAAAAAAGAAAAGACTATACCAGTGGCTTGTTATTCATGACAATATACTATCAACTTATTATCAGCTGAAATCCTCACTAAGCCCTTTCTACCATGCAAATTCTTCCTGAAACATTATTTCAACCAAGCAGTAAAGACTTTAACCTAAGCAACAATTATTATACTTTCATTCATATGTAACCAGTAAGGAATCTTTTTAAAAAAAATTCATTGTTGAGGTGAAAAAGGGAACAAAGTGAGAGATCAATATCTGCTCTGTTTTTAAAAAAATAAAGTACAGATTTCAAATGCAACTTTAAAGTATCTATGTGGAGGCTACTCATTAGACAGATTGTTTAAGAAAATGTCAAGTTTTATTTTTTTAAAGAAATGTCAAGTTTTAAAACTTACTTTCTGTGCTTTTTAAAATTTCTAAACTTCTTCCTTTCAGAGGACATTCAAACCAGAGAGAATGAAAACCAATTTAACAGAAGCCAAAAACATTTCAAAGTAAGTTTCTTCTGAAATGGAAAATTGATAGCTAGTCTTTAAAATGACTTAACCTATTCAAATGAGATTCTGAAATGTAAATACATCTTTATTTCACCTTTAATTTGTTAGGAACTATTTATTTCTTAGAGACTAAGATGTTTGGGTACTCCTGAAATATAATTATGCGTACTCAGTCTGAGATTTAAAAGACATTCATCTTTAATTCTTTCAAAATTATTTTTCACAAGAACTCTTTTCATGAATTAAAATGAATCACATATGTCTTTTTATTTTATCTTAGGTGTCTGACAACAAAAACTTTTGACTACTGTATTACGGAATTTCTAGTAACTTTTACATAAATATTATATATAAGTGTGATAAGTGGACAATTTTAACAGTAAACATCCACTGAATACAGTTTAAGAACTATCAGTAACTGAACAAATACATAATTTCCCTCTGAACACCTATGAAAAAATATAACAAAGAATTTATTGGGAGTTTCTAGCAGAGGGGTTTTATTTGTGTGTGGGTATGTATGCACCATGGGCCTCTTTGGCAATCTTCAGAATAATGTATTTAAAAGAACAAAGCAAAATATACAGTATTATAAAGTGATATGTTATCAAATTATTAAACAAATTTGCTACAGAGTAATATATATGCTTTTAAATTAACACATTAAATAGCTCTAGCTAGAGGCAGGCCTATCAACAATGTTAATTTCAAATCATAAATGACAGTTTAAGATACATGCAACAAACATACTATGCTATAAGAGTACCTTATACATGTTATTTCACTTAGAGACTGGTAAAAATGACAGTTTCTTCCCTAAGTTCACTGATTTTCCTTCCATTCTGGGAGTCTCTGGACTCCAGGCTAAGAATCCCAACACTAGTAGAAGAGTAACATGTTATTGAAAGATACACATTTATACACATATTTGTGTATCAAGCCATCAAACACATATTTCATAAATAAGTACTTTGTGTGTAATGTTACTTTAAGTAGCTAGACTTACATGGTTTATATTAATCAGACTCAGTATTTTCTGACCCCAAACTGAAATGCTCAAGAAATGACAGATGATTTTGACTAATTTGGACAGGGTTTAAAGTAATTGTTCAAGAAATAGCAAATTAATGAAATCTGAGAAATTATTTTAACCAGTTGTTTGTCTAAGATGAATAAACTATTAGAGACAGTCATTACTGTATCAAATCATCTTGGAATTAACAAAAAATCTGTCACCTCATTCCCTAGCAATAACGTTAAGTTGCAACTTCCCATTATTTGCCTAAGCTCCCAAAATACAAACTAATGTTAATATTAGTCTATAAAGAACTCTTCAAAAGAGAACTCTGCCTACATTCTTCAGCATAGGACACAATCAGCAGTCAAGCAGAGGCTGAGAATGAACAGGTCTACACTCCCATTACTCTTCAACCCAATCACAAATATTCTAGAGTTGACTACATAAAAGAACTTGAGTTTGATACATTCCATCAAACATTTATGGATTGTCACTCAGACAGATGGTGGGGTTATGAGATGAAGACCCACGCTTCTGCCCTCAATACGTGTCAACAAGTAGAAAAGCTTATAGCCCAACTGGATGAAAAACAAGTTTCACAATAAAGGTCAGGTGTCTTGAGGTCCAGATCCAAAATGCACTGTGGGTGGATCTAGAGGGGTGGACAGGGAATTGCCTGAGGCTGAGGCAATTCATAAAGCCTACTGAACAAGGAAGGGGATCACCTATCCAAACCTGAATGGAGAAATAGGCACCTTCTGTTCATACTAAAGGTAGAGATGAAACTACCTATCATTTCACAGAAGAAGGGTCCTCTGAGTAGATGGCCTATGTAAGAACAATATGGCCTTTTAGGCAAGTAATTTTCCAACTTAAGTGGTCCGGGAGATAAACTATGTGTAGGGCAGAGTACAGTTTAAGAGCTGTCAAACTGGTTTTCATTTAAACTCATACAATGCCATCCCAAGGCTGTGAGAACAATCAGTCCCAAGGATAAAAGGGATATGCACTGACTGGGACAAGTTGATCAAACACCTGAGTAAACTCTAAGGTCAGAGCTGAACACTCTTTCTTTGCCCAAGGGCTAAAGAATGAGAATCTAGAAAATCTAGCTAGTCTTCAGAGCTTCTAGTGAAGTGAGAACCAAATATAAAGGAGATCCCATCTTTTATCTTATAGAGAGATAACTCACTGATTTTTCTTCCAAAAGTAATTAATTCCCTTTTCCCACTAATCAGCATAACAAAACGATGGGGTAGAAAAATAAGGACTGAAAATATATATGGCAAAGAGAAAAGGAAATGAAAAAAGACACAAAAGAAGAGAAACACAGAAACCAGCCTTCCTGTACATCTCCATTTGAATTTTATTATTCCATAAGCATAGTCAAGAATACATTGGCTTTTTTAAAAAACAGTCATACTACACTGCTGGGCACAAAATAGACCAAAAACTTGTACCACTGTTAAACCAAGTCACCCTATCCTGAATTTATACAAGTGATTTTTCTAAATGTAAATGCAGGATTTCATTCCCTAAAATTATTATTTTAAATTTCATCTTTGATTCATCACATTACCCTAATCTATCTGAGTTAATGCTAAATACTTGCAATAAAAGAGAGGTAGGAAGAACATGCCTAGAAATTTCCTTAACACTTATTCCACCTTAAAAACTGAAGGCATGCCCACTCCCAGAGGAGTGGAGGAAAGAGTTGAAATGACAGGAATCTTCCTGGCAGGTCATTTAAGTTGGTGAAATGTGCTACACCCAATTGTGGGAACCCTGGTTGTAAGGGTTCAGATTTTAAGCAGGATAAAACTAAACTCTGATTTTGGTAACTCCTTGAAGTGCAGGTGAATTAAAGGAATCCTACATCATTTCTGAGTAATTAGAAATACCAAGTGAGACCAAATGACCTCTCCTAGGATCACAGACTCACTTCTCAATGAGATTACAGAAGTTATCTAGTCCAACTCCTGCCCCAAGCAGTATTACTCTGAACATGAAGAGTCTCAGCAAAAAAGGTCCCCTGATAATTGCTTTCTACTTTGTATCACCCACATCTGAAGAATAGCATTAAAAAGCTGAAGCGTAGGGATGGTGAGGGAGAACTCTCAGAAAACAGAATTTCCAGCAGTAAAATAAAAACTGTGGAGAAAATTATACAGCATTCCAGTTGTTCTTATTAATAAAGAGATTTGTGGAACCATTAGCTCTTTTGTTGAGAATTTATTTATTAATGCAGTGGAAGACTTAATAAACATTTTTAGCAGACAAGTTACTACTGGTGAACCACAATGAGTACCTGCTTATTGGCCATTCAGGTATCTAATAGTGAAATGGCCACTCAAGTTTTTTGCCTGCTTTTTTCTCATTAGATTATTTATTGTTTACTTGTTGATTTGTAGGAGTTCTTCATGTATTTTTGACCCAAGACCTTTTATTGTATCTATGTAAATATTTTCTGTAGGTTGCGTTTTCACTCTTACTGGTGTCTTTTGATAAACAGAAATCCTTTGTTTTAACATAGCCCAACTTGTCCATTTTTTTCCTTTATGGTTAACATTCTTCGGTGTGTGTACTGTTTAAGAAATCTCTGCCTATTGCAAGGTTACAAATCTATTCTTCTCTGTTTTCTTCTAAAAGCTTAAATTTCACACTTTAATTTGAATTTGGTTTTTGTGTATGTTGGTAAGGGGTCAAGGTACATGTTTTTCCCCAGAGGAATAATCAACTGACTTCAGTACTGTTTACTGAAAAAGATGACCCACAATTTAAAAGTATCTCTGTGGCTGCTGTGTGGCAAATAAACTATGGAGAAACAAGTGTGAAAGCAGGAAGACCAATTAGAAGACTAATGAAATAATCCAGATGAAAGCTAATGGGGGCTTTAATTACTCTGACCCACTGAGGTAGGTACTATTAAATCCCTACTTCACTAATGAGGAAAAACACTTTATCCAAGGTTGCAGAATAAGTAGCTGAAAGAGCTAGAATGTAGGGCTCTCTGACACCAAATTCTTAACAGCATACTGTACTGTACTGTTTTCCAGTGGAGGTTTTAGGACACAATTCCCATGTTCTGATCATATACGTAGACATTTGGTGGAGCCCAAATATAGAATAAGATTTTTTCCCCCTCTATTTAGCCTTCAGGCAGCCTCTACCAATCAACTGATTGAGCACTGGATGTGAAACCCATTCCGGCTGAAAACGGGGAATGATGACAAATTATCCCAAAAGTGATTGGCAGCACACCCCAACTACTCCATCGGTTGACTCTGGATGTAACGAGAACACAGGCAGTTACGTTGATTTCAATCAAAGGTAATTGTCATTCTTCTCAGTTCTCACAAAGAGCACAAGATGATGTTACCCTTGCTTCAAGTGCCTGTTAAAAAAATATTTATTCTGATCGTGTCTTTCTGGGCGGGCTTCAGTTTCCTAATCCATAGGAAAGAACCAGCTGGACAAGATCAGAGGTTGCATAATGGCATCCTGAGAGATTGTTTTGTGTGGCCAATGCCAGGATTTGTGCATATGTTTAAAACAATTAAAAAAAATTAATTGCTATCCTAGTGATGAGAATGCACCCTGCAGAACTCCTACTATGGGGAATGTAACTGACACCCTGAAGTTTCTGTGGGGAACTACTCCAGCTGCTGTGCTCTGAAATCCATGACTGCTTTTGCACTTGCTTCTAACACATTTGACAGAGTATGGTGGGGAAACTAAAACACATCCCTTCCTGGAAACGTAGCATTACTCTGTTGACCAACTTTGGCTCAAGAACTCCCCAGCTGCTTTGCTGAACCATCCTTAGAGGACACAGCAGTCGAGGACTCTTCCACTTCTCGTCTTCACTCGCAACGTCTTGAGGTGGCTGGGGGGCATTTGCTGACTAGCTACCGGGGGCAAGGCACTGTGGGAAGGTGTTTTACTCACACTGCTGGTACCACTACTAGTTGTGTTCTTCTTCCTACTAGATATCCTGTTCATACCAAGGAGTGATTGAAGGAAGCTGTGAGATACAGCAGTAAGTTTTCAAAATCTCCCATAGATCTCAATCTACTGGCTGGAGAAACCTGCCCTATAATACTCTCTCAGCTGTTATGTGCTTTTTTCCTACCAATTCAAAACAATGTTTTATGAGGAAATGGCTAGAGACAAAGATACTATGGAAGATGTGGCTGCCTCAGCATTTATTTCTGCAGCAGTCCACTGAATACCTGAAAACTTCAGCAAAGTTTAGTCATTTCAATGACTAGATACTACTCAAGAAATAATTGTTGACTTCATGAGTAACAGCAGAAATTAGAACAAATAGTTTCTCTTTCTGTCTGAAAACCAGTATTATTTCAATGTTCATTCAGGCATGCTGATTTACATTCAAATTCAAAATCTATTAAATTAAAAAACTCCACCATTATATTTTAAATGGGCAGCATTAGACTGTTTCTCATAAAAGGTAAAGGCTTAATCTAGAGAAAGAATTCCTGGATGTTTCAGAAATTACCTAGATCAACATTACTATGTTTCAAAATGAAATATTTCAATATATAAATCATGAGAGCATTTTTACATTTAGTTTTCAGAGAAACAATATGAAATCCTCACATAGGCAAACTGAAATATTTGGGCACAAATCTAAATTTGATCACAGTTTTATGAGGAGACTATCCTCCTCCCCCTTGGGTATCTTTGAAAACTCAAATACCTAAACTGCTTACTTATGGAGAAGCTTTTCCTCCCCTTTTGTGGGTGAACACTAACAAAAGTTTCGTACAATTTGAATCACACCAACCTCTTGGAGAAACATCAAGTACCATCCTGCAAAGTGGGGAAACCTGTAATGCTGCTGGGTGCATCTAAGCAGAGACCCAGGAATTCTGCTTACAGGATTCACCTCTTGGCTCTTGCTTCTCTCTCAGCGAGGGAACTGGGCAAGTTACAAGTCAGTTAACATCAATGGCCCCACTCACTCTTTTAGAAAATCAACTCAGTAACACATAAGTCACACAGGCATGCACTACTTAATTAATGCTTACAAAGGATTTGGAAATTCTCATGAAAGAACCTAGGCCAATGCTAACTATTAGAATTACAGACTTCATTTTGGTAGCAACCTATTCAAACTTACAGAAAAAAAAAATCTAAAAAGAAAGTCAAATAGATTTTTTTTTTTTTTGAAAAAGGAAAGGAAAGGAAGAGAGAGTTTTTAACATAAATGCTTGCCTATTTTCCTCACAACAATTTGTTTAAGTATTATTGGCTAACATTTGCGCCAAGCTCGCTGCTGGCTACACTAAAGATATTTAAGTATCTGGTGCCAACGAGCGCAGCTGCTGGACTCTCTATGCCCTCCTCTTGTTCACTCTGTGCCAAATTACTCACACAGCTATGAATGATGAGGCAGCAGCACAGGAAAATGCCAAGTGTGAGGGAGACCAGTGATAAACCAGAGGATCCCTACAGAGGTTAGTGATTAGCTAGTTCCCAGTTGAAATCACTTGTCTAACCCAGCCTTTGTTTCACCACTTATTCCATCTTAACTGCACCAACTTCCCGTGACAGGCATCAGAGCTGTAAGCATCTTCCCTGTCAGAATCACTCAGACACAAGCACAGGATCCTGTCCTTGATAAGAGCACACAGTCAGACCTGGGCAATTTGAATAGGTTTAAGAAATGACTTCTTGAAACTAAAACCTGAGATGAAGTAGTCCAGAATGCAAATGTTCGCCAATCCAGCTACCCTTCCCCAAGCTCTCCATCCCTCCCCCAACAATCAAATTCACAAATTAAATATAAACAAACAGAAAAGGATGGGAAGGTTTACTCAGAACAGTGTGCCTTTCACCCATCAGAATGCCCAGAGGGAATATTAAAATGCAGGATTCAGTATGAGGGTGAGGAAGTAGGCAGGTAGAAATTAGGAATGAGCAGCGTAGAGTAAGAAAATACACTTGATCAATTTTAGTCATTTAATAAAACCATCTAGATCATTTTATGGTCCAATTGTGCCACATATAGGATATATACCAAGGTATTCATTCTAAATATCTAAACTCCACTCCTCTGAGACATATTACTTAATAATTGCTTTTCTACATTGTATCTGGAAACATATTTTTAGATATTGCATTGCTGCTTTTCCTTAGATTCAGAACTTAAGTGTGTTTTCTCACTTAATGTCTACACACTTTTCTAACCATATGCTGTTTAAAACTCAGAAACAAAAGATATTTCATTTTTATAGCAATCCAACAGATTATGGAACAAAGATGATCTCTTTTATCTTTGGCTGCATGTCAGGAGAAAACATAGTGAATACATATTCTCTAAAAATAATCAAGTAACCTTTGAACCTTAATGTTTATTCCATTCTTTAATAAAAGAAAATTTGAAATAATTCAACTGACACTTTACAACTTTCTGGCCAATTCTACTAAGCCAATCCTTCAATACCTCAATATTGTCTACTTCCCTTACTCCAAAAATAAAGAAAAAAAGAAAATCAGGTAAAAGTCACATCACTAAATAATGTGGCTGGGGGAAGGCAAAGTAGCATGTTATTAAATTATATTGGCAATCACACACTTAAATAATCTACTTCTGACATACTGACTCTGCTTCCACCAATCCTTGTATGAATGCTTCTCTCAGAAATTTCTTGCATCATACAATGATAAACAGAACATTAAGCTCATTATTGTTAATTCCTGTGATTTTCTCACATCCTTCTGTATTTTGGCTGTTTAATTTAAACCATGACCTTACCAGGCAAGGTCAGTGTCTGAGTCTGTTTTTTATGGCATCCAGGGACCAGAAGGCAGATGCCACTTGTTCAGGGAACACTGGTCTGGAATTCAAGACTTGTTTTGTTTGCATGCCAAGAACAGATTCTACTCCAAGGCTCTATGTATGGCATACAGCCATGTAGAGGCGGAGAGACAGTTTAAGAGAACTGTGCTCTAAAATAGCTGATAATAAATGACTGTTAATTAGCTAGTTTCCCCTGACAGCAAGAACTGGAATAGAGAAAAAGGAACTAGTCAATGGAACTGCTACCATTCACCAACTATCTGGTCAGAAGTAGGGTAGTGAAGTGAAACAAGCATGGAAACGAGAGCCAGGAGGGTCTATTCCTGTCTCTGCTGTGAACTAGCAGTGCTGCATGCATAAATCATTAAACCTCCTGGGCCTCAGTTTCTATACCTGAAGATTGAGGTGGGGAGGGTAGGGCAAGTTTGGACTGGATGACCTCTCTGTTTTAATATCCTATGAAATTGACATCCTCATCTATACTGTTATTAATCAGGCACTTCCTTCTGACAGAATGTAAATTTGGGCACTGCTGGTACTAAAAGGAAGAAGACAAGTTGCTAAAAAATGTATGGACTTTTGGAATAATGATGAAGCGCAGTTATAAAAATGAAGTATATAAACAGTTCATCATACATTTAATACATTTTGAGGTATTTAAACCGTGAATACGGTATGCTAAACATGGGAAACTGAAGTTAACACACTCAGAATTACCAGGACTTCATTCTACTCAGATTAAGAAAAACTAAATGGTAATAAAATTTCTCACTGGGGCTGGACACCTTCCACCTACATAATGTAAGAAGGTAAACATTCTATACACCACAGAAAATACATACATATTGAGCAACTGAAAGGAGACGATTCTATTTTCTTGAAACAGAAACCCCAAAAGAGAGCCTTAAATTCCATCTCTGGTCTACTGAGATTTAAATAAGGTTCTTGCTACAATGATAGGTACTATGAGGGTAGAATATGAGACATTCAGCTTTCACTGAGTGACCTCCAGTACTGCCCTCCTACCACTGTAGTTTGAAAATAGGTAAAGGCTTGCCTCAAATTCTCAATGGGTTATAATCCAGAATTCATTTGTGAGTCAGGCATAACTCAAAATGAGTTTTTTTTACATACCAACTCATTATAAATGGCTAAACAAATCAACTTAAGTCACTCACAGTATGTCGGTATAAAATATTTATTGAAGAAAGAAACACAGGAAGAAAGTAAAGACTAAATGAATTAAGAAAAGGAAAAAAACTGATAATAAAATTACAGAGGAGGCATAGGGAACAGGTTATGAACAGAGACTATGGATGCAGACTAACTGGGTTCAAATTCCAGTCCACTTCTTATTAATACTGTTATCTAACCTCTCTGTCCCTTAGTTGCCTGAACGGTGAAGAGGGGTAATAACAGGTTTACCCTATTGGGTTTTTGTGAGAATAAAAACCACTGGAAAACACAGAATTAAAAAAGTCAAAAACTTCTCTTCCCCAGTCTTTTTTTTCTCTGGGTGCTTTATTTTGACCACTTATATTTAATATGATTACTGATATGGTTGGATTTAAATCTACCACATTTTGCTAGATGTTTTCTATTTGTCTCAACTGTTCTTTATTTCTTTTTCAGCCTGCTTTTGGATTAAGTATTCAATTTAGTCTCCACTATTGGTTTTCATTTTTTTAGTGTTCACCCTCAATTTAACAACATATATCTTTAACTAACAGGATCTTCTTTCAAATGAATAATGTAATAGTGTAAGAACCTTACAAAAGCATACTTCCAAAACCCTCCCTCCCATCCTTTGGTTTATTGTTGTCACATCTTTTACACGTTTATACACGCCGTGTACACGCCGTGTACAGTGTTACTATTTTGCTTAGACCTACAGTTATAGTGTGATAAAAAATGAGGAAACATATCTTCCATCTTTACTTTCATTTTTACCATTTCTGGAGCTCTCATTTCTTTGTACAGATCAGGGGATGGCATACTTTAACCCACAATCCAAAGCTGGCCTGCTTCTAGTTTTTGTAAATCAAGTTTTACTGGAACACAGCCATACCATTTGTTTATGTATTGTCTATGTTGCTTTTGTGCTACAATGGCAGAGATGAGTAGCTGTGACAGAGACTGACCTACAAAGTCTAAAATATCTGGACCTTTACAGAGAAAATTTGTTGAGTCCAAGTGGAGACCTAAGTTTCTGCCTGGTGTTACGTTCCCCATGCCTGAAGACTTTTAATGGTTATTGCAGCATAGTCTGCTGGGAATGGATTCGCTCTGCTTTTCATGTATCTGAAAAAGTTCTTACCCTGCCCTCGTTAAAGAAAAGCATATTATTTTCAATGGATATATAATTTTGGGTTGACAGGGCTTTTTATTTTAATCCTTTGGAGATGTCACTCTATCATCTTCTTGCTTGCATCTTTTCTAATGATAAGTCTACTGTAGTTTATCTTTATTGCTTTGTACATAGATGTTTTTTCTACCTCTGGCTGCTTCAAGATTTTTTAAATTGTTAGTTTTCAGCAGTTGGAATATACGTGTACGGAAGTGTGTGTGTGCACATGTGTGCATAGGTTTGTTTTTGAAATCTTGTGTCTGTGATTTTTTTCTACCTCTCTGAGACTTCAGTCACAAACGTATTAGCTTTTTTGACATTGTCCCATAGATCTTTGATCACTTTTTTCTCTTTGTGTTTCAGTTTGGATTTCTATTAACTATATTCAAATCTACTGATTTCTTCTGCATTTGTTGTCTATTGATGATGCTGAAGGAATTCTTTGTCTCTGATATCATGTCTTTTATTTGTAGCATTTCAATTTGACTATTACCTCTACCTACCTGCTAAAAATTTCCCATTTGTCATGTTGTGCACCCTTTTCCATTAGATCCTTTAATATGTTAACTAGTTAGTTTATAAAGTCCTTGTCTGGTAATACCAACATCTGACTCACCTCCTGTAAATCTTATTCTGTTAATTATTTTGCCTCTTGTCAATGCTTTTTTTTCCTTTGTGCTTATGTGTATGTCCCATAATTTTGACTGAATGCAGGATGTTGTGTGCAGAAGAGGAGAGACCGAGGTAAATAGTATTTAGGCCTGGAAATGAGCATGCGTATTCCAGAATAAGGCCTTTGGTGTGAGAAGATGAGTCAATCTAAGTCAAAAGTTCAGCTGCGTGTGACTGTTGTTGCTACGACTACCTTCAGCTAACCAGAAGCTAGAACTCTTTTCTAGTGATTGGCTGCGTTAGCCAAATGCTTAGTATGTGCCTAGGGTGCTACAGGATTTTTCTCAGTGTTTGGTTTTTCACCCTCAGGTTTCAACAGATCCAAATACCTGTGCGCCAGAGTGGAGGCTGATGGGTTGGGGATCCAGATTTCTCCATGGTTTTGCCTTCCCCTCCCCCAGCAGTAGACTGCTGTTGCTTTTCTGTACCTCATTCCTTCCTCCCTATGAGAGCAAACTCTATTTTATATCTAAAGTTGACCGAGGGTTGGAGTTTCCACCCCTCCCAGACACGCAGAAGATCTGTTCTTGTTATTAGCATAAGTTCTTAGGTCTTAGGTAAGTTTTCTGTCCCCCACCAATCACAATGTGTCTTAGCTTATCTTTGGGCAAGAATCTTTGCTGCCTCACTTAAAGCAGCTTAAGTCTTTCGGTACTTAGGATCCAGGGAAGTTGGCATATGTTTCTTGCATTTCCCACAATGGTAACTAATCAGCTCTTGCAAGCCTGCACCATCAATGGGTACTTCCTTCAGATTCCTGCCCTACCCCTAATCTTTCTTCTGAATACTTGGTGGACGTTTGAGGGGGAAAATTTGAGATTAAGTGTGAAATCCCTCTTTGAACTGTTCTTTTGTTATATGCCCCCAGCTATTTCAAACTATGTTGCCAGCCCATGGCCTTCTGCTAACAACTAGCCTTCTGTTGAACTTAAAATATTTTGTTGATTCCTCTTACCTGCTTGTGTTGTGACACCTTATTCTCTCATGCTCTGCCTCAGGTAAGACAGTTCACGTGTGCCGTTTCCCCTTGCAATTCAGGTCACATGATAGCCATGTAATATCAGCTCTCTGATGGATTCAAAAACTAATTTTGTACTTTATCAGGTTTTTTCATTTTTTCTCACTGGGAAGAGTGGAAATGACATTCTTTGCAGTTCTTTCTACCAAAGGAGATGCTATATATCCTCTGATCTTCATTTTGGATAGTTTGTTACCATGTCTGCAAATTCACTGATCTTTTCTTCTGCAGTGAATAATCTGTTATTAATCCTATCCAGTGTATTTTTCATTTTAGATATTATGTTTTTATCTCTAGAATTTCCTTTGTTTTTTTCTTTTTTGTATCTTTCATTATCCCTCTCATCATATTCACTTATATTTTTGAGCTATGGAGCATATTTGTAACAACCATTTTAATACCCTTGTTTGCTGATTCCATTATCTTTATAACTTCTTGCTCTACAGTTTCCACTGATGACTTTTTATTACTGGTTACAGAACATAGTTTCTTGCTTCTTTTCATGCTTAGTAATTTTTGCTTTAATACCATACATTACGAAGTTCGAATTTTTGGGTGCTAGATTTTGTTGTTTTCCTTTAAAGAATATTGGACTTTGTTCTGGTAAGCAGTTAGGTCACTTGGAATCAGTTTGATCCTTTTCCAGGGTTGCCTTTAAGCTTTGCTAAGGCAGGTCCAGAACAGCCTCTAGGCCAGGGCTAAGGTAGCCTCACCAATACAATACCCTTTGAGGACTCAACACAATGTCATTTATTATGAGATCTCTCCACTTTGGTTGGCTAGAGAAGAACTACTTCTAGCTCTGTGTGTTTCAGGAATTATTCAGCCTGCTCCTTTTGTGATCCTTCCTGGATTCAAGTTAAATATTTTCTCACATATACACAGATTAGTATTCAGCCTAAGACCTGAGGAACCCCTCTGCAGATCTCGAGCTCTTTTTCTGTGCTCCCTCCTTTTTGCCCTGAAAATTTGACCCACCGTGGCTTCTTTGACGCCTATTCTTTGTCTCCTCAACTAAGTAAGTCTCTTCTGATTTCCTCTTCCCACTGCTGTGGCTGGGAATCTTCCTCTAGGGAGTAAGTTGGAGAATTGCAGGATTCACCTTGATTATTCTGCTTTTCTCAGGCACTGCCTATTGTCCAATGTCTGAAAACTAATGGTTTAATTAGGACTACTATGAAACTTTCTGAGCATTTTATATACCTCTTGGAAATCCTTCCACCAGTCTCCCCACTAAAAAGGGGGAGAAAAAAAAAGAAAAGCATTCTCCTAGTCTATCTCTAGCAAACGCAATTTTAAAGACCAGAAAGCAGAATACAGCAAAACTTGACTCCTATAAATAATCAGACTTTCTGACCAAAAAAAAAACTACTCAAGGGATTTCATATGGTAGAAGATAACATAACACAAGAGATTCCAAACATGTTACTATCTTTATATTTTGGAGTATCCTAAATTAAATACATCCTGCTCAGCTAGACTGTACCATAACAGAAACTGGATTTGACAAACTTTTGGAAAATCTAAAAACTTTCTTAAACTACTTTTGTTCTAATGACATTGTAAAGAGGGTCTCTTATTTCTAACCTCCAATGCTTTATTTCTAACATACTTTGAATTCCACTAAGTCTGCTGACATATTTGAACTTGGAGCAAACTGCTCTAAGAATATGATCTCCTGCACTGACTACACACACTGTTATTTCTAAAAGGTTAAAAAGCTGGCAATTTTCCAATTCTTTCTCATTACTTCAGTTATGGAATATAATGTCCAGTTTGTAGTTTCTCCTGTATTTTCTTCTGGTGTGTTGACTAGTTCTCTAAATTGAGTCGGGTATTTTGTTGTGCAGATCTTTAATTCCGCATCCTATGGTATGTGTTACAATATATTATACATATATATATATATATATGCTCTAGATACCATATAGCATTAAAAATATTTGTAAAAATTGCTGTTATTAAACTATATTCTGGACCAGCAGAGTGGTGCAGTGGGAGTAATGCCGGGATCATAAACTATATTCTATTAGAGGTTATTGCTTCTTAAACTCTTAAGCTAAATTATGTTAACATTTATTTTGACATTTTTTTTTCTCAATTGTTTCTTGCCTACCTCAGACTATATTCAATAATAAAAAACACTGATTTCATTATAATATTTTGAAAAACAATACTAAATAACAGTAAAACTCACACTTATAATGTTTATTTTGAAACAATCCTATTCTTCCTCTGAGAGATTCCGACATTTTGGAAACTTAATCTTTTGATTTAGGACTTTAATTCTAATCCTGCACCTGTCTCACGTGAGAAAACTGATAATATGTTCTAGTTAATCATACTGCTTTAAAATCTACTTGAACATTTTTTTTCAACCCTGTTCATAAACTTGTATTCTGCTATTTTCCTTAAACATTCTAAATCCCACGGAAGGCTGCTGGACTTGCTAGCTTCTCTGAATGAAATGCTCGTCTGCTGGAGCATTTAGATCTCCGCTCAAATGTTACCTGCCTTCGCTGACTATCCTATCTAAGAGTTCCCTGTAACCCTTCCTTCTCTACCATCTTTAATTAAGTCATAAAAATATTCCTTGTTGCCGTTGCAGAGACAAAATAACTTAGCTGGTAATGATCATAACTCACAATTTTCCCCTTTTCTTAATATAAGTTTAGAGACTGCTTTAATTTGTGTTGCCACTTTATCTACTTTTTACTAGTATTTCCCATATTTGTATCTTGTTGCATCATATTTGCTGTAATTTAAAAATTCCTTTGCATTTTCAGTTTCTGTGATGTCTCTCACCATTTACAACTTTATAAAATATGCATAAGGATTTACACGAATCTTCATTTAAAAATTTTTTGTACTTCCTTTTTTTTTCCAATCATCTTTCACTTGATGTTTCAAAGAGGAGTTTCTTTTTTTTTGGGTAAAGCTTTTTTTTTCTCCCTAATATAACATGCTTTAAAATATTCTGAATGGAAGATTATAGCAAGTAAGTAGCATGAATGAAAAAAAATTCAGGGATCAGAAGCAACTGTATAATAAGATTTAAGTTTAGAGTTCTCAATAGATATATTAAGATCAAGGAAGAAGTATAAAGATAGCTCTTAAAGGGCTGGGTAACTATCATATTGATGTTAAATACCATGTTTCCTGGAATTCAGCCCTCTAGCAGCAAATAATATGCTTAGTAACTGAAAATACAGTTATATTCTTAGTATTGAGAATAGAAGTGATCCAGAAATGATTGCATTTATTCCACATTTACTTCCTCAACTTTTCTGGATTACATTCAGCTTATATCTATTTTAGGAACTGCTTTGGAAGGTCCTTACGTTTTATGCAAGGAACTGCTATTTTCCCAGATGAATAGAATATCCATTCTCTGACTCCAAGTTTCCATGACAATAAAAACAAAACATTCATCAGCACCAACTTGGTATTTGATGGCAAATGCAGCTGCAGCTTATAACAGTTCAATCTTTATCCCAACTCTTTTCTACAGAACAGAGACACTATATTTCTCCAAAGCAACTGAAATGTTTTTACAGTGATTTTCCCCCGCTGCTAGACCTAAACACTAACAACTAAATGTGTTACACCACCTTCAATCTTCAAATCATCCACTCTCCCCAAACTCATGCCAAATACAATAAAAAGTTCCTGAATTTTGTTAAGAGCACATCTGATTTGTGAACTCTGAAAGCTTAGCTGGTTTAAGTGTTACAGATTTAGAGAAATTTAAAGTGTTTGAGTTTTCATGATAACTACTGAGAAGACAGACTTTCGGGAGAGGCATTCCCAGTAAACAAAAGCTGTTAAATTCAATTGGATTATGGTAAAACAGTGCCCCCTTGTGTCTTGGTATTTCTGCCTTGACTAAATCCAATATTGATTTCCCTAGAGTTCTATGGTATGGATTTATATAATTTTTATATCAGAAATAAAAAGGACTTAATAACAGCTCTCCCAAGACAAAAATTCTAACTTATTATATAAATATATTGGCTATTTAGTATTAGTGACTTTAACATTTATAATCTGCAATATGAGGAGAATGTAATGACTTTGGACATACTAAGTAGTTATTTTTATTTTAAATTGCATCTTTAATTTACTATTAGGTTGAAAAAGTTTTTAAAATGAAAAGAAAAAGACTCACCACCTTCAGTCATATTTTCCTTTGGTACTGGTTCTCCTCTGTACCATTTTACATGTATATTGGTTACCTTCATTATCACTGTGGAACAACCAGTGAGTTCCAAGTTTTACTAAGACAACAGACAGTCTGTACTAAATGGAAGAAATTAATATAAAATTTTAAAGGGTATTTGTAGTGAGAAAATGAGCAATTCTCTAAGTTACATATCCTTTCAGAAATGAAGCATATAGAAAGACATCATCCACGTTTTAATCCCACTTTTTTGTTGCTGTTTTGTTTTATTCTGAAAAAAGTCCAAAAAAAAAAAAATACAACAAAGTTGCACATACAGTAAAAGGAACTTTTTCCCCTTGAAGAATTTCTGAGAACAAGTCACAGACATGATGCCTCACTATCATCCAATACAGTATGTCCTACTGTGTATCGTGCAAGTAACCATAATACAACCATCAGACTAATCAAATTAACAATTATATATAACTATCTTCTAATCTTTAGGTCCCATTCGAGTTTTTGCCAAACATCTGAATAATGCCTTAGCGAAAGGATTGAGTTCAGAATTGTTACTGTCTTTAGTTGTCTTTAACTCTGACTTTCACGTCTCTGATATCACAGGCCAGAATGTCACTCATTCTGAATTAGTTTTATCTGATGTTTCCTCAAGATTAGATTCAGGTCAGGATTCTGGGCAGGAATATCACAGAAGTGATGCCATGTTCTTCCCAGTGAATCCTATTAAGCGGCACATGAACTGAATTATCTCACTACTGATGTTGTTCACTTTGCTTCATTAAAGTGGCATCTGCCAAGGCTTCTCAACTCAAAACTTACTTTTTCCCAATGCAGTTAATAAAGATTTTGTAAGAAGGTACTTTAAGACTAGGTAAAAATCCTATTTTTCACAAAACTTTCAATTTGTATCAGCACAGACTCATGCTTTCCTATTTTATTCAATGAATTATAATCCATTACTATCACTATTTTGCTGTTCAGATTGTCCAGATTTGGCCAGAGGGAGCCCTCCAAGCTGGCTTCTGTGACCTTCTGTAAGTCCCCATCATTCTTTGAGTATGCCCTTCTTTCCAGCAGAACAATATGTTCCAGGCTCATCTTGTACTCTCCTTGTCCTAACCCTAGAATCAGTCATTACTCCGAGGAGCCCTGGCTTCTTTTAGTGGGAAAAAAAAAGGATTTTGAAACCAATTTCTGGACAGTAGGGATGGTCACTGGTACTAGGGTTTTCCTATTCCTAGGCTAAATGGACAGCGCTGAGGGAATATATGTATAATACACATATATTCACAACACACGTCTGTATCTGTATTTCTGCCTCTCACTGAATCTTAACAATATATTGAAAACTATGAATTCACACCAATATCACCAATTCCTACCTAATACCTACATTTAACCAACTTCCAGTTTCTGCTATAGCATCCTCTGCCCTTCTGTATGGATGCCCTCCTGCACATAAGCTCTTATCTCTCCTTCTCTTGTTTGCTGTGACCACTGGCTTCTAAAGGGCTGCTGCCCCAAACCAAGGAGGACCATGCCTGTGTCCTCCCTCTTCCAAGCTACTAAACACCCAAACTACCATCCTGGTTTGTGCCTTTTTTCTTTTATGATTTTTAACCAAGAGTTCCTAAATCTTCCAATATTTCCACAACCTATCAATCTTCCTATTCCTACCTACTCCTGCACACCCCTGCAAGTTAGAGATGTACCTATGTTGATTAATTTCTGACATTTAAGTGCATAATTATAAGGCCCATGCAGTTTAAAAAGAAAAGAAAGGTGGTTCTTTCCTGAGCTGTGAATATTTCAGATGTTTCTAAAAAAATGATTATAATATAAATGGAGGTCTTCAAGAAAAAGGAGTGGGAAATGGTGAGCTAATCCTTGCTTTTATCACTTTAGTATTGTCTTTTCTCTACACCTGGAGATAACAGTGATTTCTGAGTCCACAGTTAAAAAAAAAAAAAACCTGCAAGTGATCCAAAACTTGTTCACAGTCAGTCACCAAGACAGTAAAGACATTTGAAATCATGGGATTTGAGTGGAGAAATATTTCTGGAGTAGAAAAGGCGACAGCTTACTTTAAATATCTGAAGGGCTGCCACAGTTTGGTGTGATGTCAAGAATATATCTAAGGCCAAAATAGGAAAATTTCTATTTGTTTTTCAGTCATATCATAAAATAGACCTTTCTAATAAATATTCAAAGATTAAGTAGCTACCTTGGGAGAGTTAAGTACTACGTTACTAAAGTTAGTCAACACACAGGTTGGACAACATCTTGATGGAGACAAAAGGCGCACAAAAGAGTAAAAGAATACTGGACTTGGAGTCAGAAGTCACAACACACTGGTTAAAAGCACAGGTTATGGGAGCCAGACAGACCTGAGTTTTCAATGTAAGGTGCTTCAGTTTCCTCATATGTAAAATGAAAACAACTCTGTCTACTGAATAGAACTGCTGTATGAACTTAATACACTAATGTACACAAACTGCTTAGCTTAGTGTCTGTCACAAATAAATGCTTAATAAGTGTTTCCTTTTATAATTAGGTAGTACTTTGTAATCAACAAACCCTAAGTTATAGAAGGCTTTATGAATGGACATTAAGTCTATGAATGCAGGGAATTTGATCAATCTTGTTCCCTTCACTTTCCCAGTCCTTAGCACAATGCCTGGCATTTAGCACATTTATCTATCATTATTATCTATCATTTATCTATGATCTATAGATATTTGTTGAATAAAAGGAGATTAAAACATTAACGGGTTATTGGATTATAAACTTCTAAGGACACTTCCAAGGCTGACAATCAATGACCTAGCCATGTGGCAATCATTAAACAATATCCCTGTATTAATATTCATAACCCTTGGCAATCTTCTTTTCTGTATATCTAGAATGGTCAATCAAGCAGTTCAATGAATACCTTGTATGTGCCTAACACATTCACCTACAATCTAGTAGGTTAAACAGGACAAATACATGGCACAATGTAACACTAGAGCATAAGCTTCATGAAGGCAGGGCCACAAAGTTTTGCTCAGTGCTATTTTCTCATAGCATCTAGTATTGCTGATTGAATTAATTTCAAAAAAAGGAGTCGGAAAAGAGAGCAAGGTAGATGAGGACCATCGTGCAATGTTTCACAGAACACGTAGACAAGAGCTGGGAAGATTAGGAAGGAAGAGGGGCTGAGAGGAAGAAACAGCATTGTATGAGTAAGAGAGACTGCCCAAAGCAATTACAAAAAGAGGGAATAACAGTATGTCAATGGACTTGCCCATCTGAAAAACAAAAATGAAAAGCTAGGATCTAGTGGAAAATAGACTGTGTGTATTGAACAGACATCCACTCAGGACTCAATGCATACATGAGGCACTAAGTTCTCCCAAGTACCTGGGTTTGAGGAGAAAATAAAGAACAATTTTATGTGTATCAGATGTATCAACAACATGCGTACCATAAAACCACCCAAAAAACTCTTACCTTTTGACCAAGCAACTTCTAAGTATTAGAAATTTATTCTAAATAACCAAGTCAGGGAAGACAAAACTTTACACATAAAAGATGCTCAATACAGAATTGTTTCTAAACAATCTAAATGGCCAATTAACAGGTGAAGAGTGGAGAAAGTTATTCTATATGAAACACTACACAGTAGATTACCACAGACAGAATCCTTCAAAATCATATTTATAGTAAGTGTTATTACATAATAGTAAGTGAAAAAGTCCAATACAAGATTGGATTAAATATGCTCTCATCTGTGAAAAAGTATGCAAAGGAAAAAGACTAGAAAGAAAAATACTAGGTAAATCAACCCTTGAGATTAACTAATGCCCTTAACACATTCCCTCTAGAAAACATAGGACTGGTCTCTACGACATACTGAGTGCTCATGGTTGACAGGCTGTTCTCTTAATACCGTCACATTTTTACTCTCACTAGTTCAGTTATATGCTTACCAAGAGCTAGTTCTATTCATCCCCAAATCTGTTTGATGACAACTGTACTTTTTATTGTGACTATGTAACTAAATGAAACCCTTAAACTGAGGAAGTATGAATGCAAAAAGAAAGGTAGTCATTTCTATGAAAACTGAGTTGAATGCGTGAGGAAGCTGCCCCTAAATCATCATCTAATGATTTGCGTACAGTAGCTAGACAACTGCAAAAGATGAGGGGCGGGGAGGCCATCCATAGAAATCTAAAGGAATGCAAACAATTGCTCCAGAAATATTTCTTACTATGCCTCTGTATATTATTTTTCTTGCTAAAACTATACTCATAATTCATCATCTGTGATTTTCAGTGAACTACAGGTGTTTTAAGCAAGAAAAGTAATCTACAACCCAATCAAATTGCCCCATCCACTAAAGACAGGCCTTGCTCCTACTTCAAAAGATTGGTGACTGAATATACATTTATATATTTTTATCTCTGGTTCAATAAATTGTGTGTTTTCAATTGTGGTAATATAATTAACATAATATTTATCATCTTAACCATCTGAAGTGTACAATTCAGTAGTGTTAAGCATATTTACATTGTATGACCAATCTCCAGAATTTCTTTCATTTTATAAAACTAAAATTCTATAACCATTAGATATTCTTCATTCTCCCTTCCTCCCAGCCCCTAGCAACCACCATTCTATTTTCTGTCTCAGTGAATTTCACTACTCCATTACAGTTCATACAAGGGGAATTATACAGTATTTGTCTTTTTGTGACTGTATTATTTCACTTAGCATAATGTCATCTATGCCGTAACATGTCAGAATTTCTTTCTTTTTGAGGATGGATAATATTCCATTGTAGGTATATACCATATTTTGTTTACTTGTTCATCTGTTGATAGACATATGGACTGCTTCCACCTTTTCACTACTATGACTAATACTGCTATGAACATGGTGTACAAATATCTCTTTAAGAATCTTTTAATTTTGGGGGGTATATCAAGAAGTGGAATTGCTGGGTCATATGGTAACTGTGGTTTTAATTTTTTTGAGAAATAAAATTTTCAATTAAAAGATAAATTACCTGTCACATTCCTGTGGGAAAGAGAATCTCTGCTAGATTCCAAATGTTAACACTGATTCACTGAATGACGGGATTATGAGTGAATGGAGTTTACTGTCTTCCTTTTGGCTTATTATAATTTCCAAATTTTCTACAGAGCATTATTACGGTACTTAACATGTTGATTGCCACCATCACCCAAATCTGGGTGATAGTTTTGTCTCCTAGGGGGCCCTGTCACCCAGATATGGGTGATGCTTTCCTTCATCCAATTATGCAGGTTTTCACAAGTAATTTGCAACAGTTTTCATTTGTGATACCAGTATTTAATAGTAACAACTTATAAGTACATACATAGATAGATAAAAATATTTTCTTTTGAACAGAAGTATAGAATTTCTTACAATATTCACTGAAACAATTTATACAAAGCTGCGATTTTTTAGGGGCAACTAGGACAATATGTTCCTTCCTTTTTTACATTTTTTCTAGCTTCTTGTCATTCCAGAGTGTGCCTGCTTTTCTGATAACAGAGGATGCACATTCTTCTGATTGTTTTCCCTTGTGGATTTTTTTCTAATTTGTAAATTGTGAATCACTTCTTCTTTATCCTTTTGCATATTACTGGACCTAATATTTGGAGAATATAATCATTCCTCAACTAAAAGTTCCTTAAATTCTGATATTTTTATTTTTCAATTTGCTTTTGCCTGGTATAGAATATGTGGGTTTATGACAGAAATCCCAAGAAGTAGATGTAGTGCTAATTTTCAGCACCATTTGATACTTTTTCATAAAATTGTTGAGTATGAAACAATCTGGTTACTTATATTGATGCCACATTTTCCTTTATTATAATCAATATGGCTAGTGGCTTCATTTTTCTAAGACTATGGTGACAAGCAGACAAATGTGAACTGGACACCGTAACAGGTGCATGTTTTGTTTAAAATTCTTATATTCCAAACATCTTTCCATTTTAGAATGACAATTCCATTGCCATCTTCCCTCAACACCATTTCACCTCTTTTCAGTGGATGGGACATTAACATCTTAAACATCTTAACATCATTAACATAAACATTAACATCTTAACGTCATTAACATAATGAACTTTTACTACGCTGTACAGTCCCAACAACATGAGTTTTCAAACTTAAAAAATTTAGGGCCAATTTGTAGCTGGTGTAGAAGTTACCTACATACAAGGTATGTCTTTCATTCCATAATTCTTCTGCAAGCTTACTGCAAATATTTTGAGCTAATCTGATTTGCCTAACTCCACCAGTCTCTTGTCCAGAATATATTTTTATTGACCACATATAACTTTCGGTTGAACATAACTTAAATAATTTTATTCCATATTTGTGTGTCTTCTTATTTAGCATGTATTACCTAAATGTAAGCCTCCCCCTCCAATGAACCACTGTCTCATTGATTATGACATCTGGGCCTGGTGAAAAAATTTTTTGGTAATTTTCAGTCAAAGTGTTAAGGTAGTACTTTTCCAAGCCTTTCACCTCTTTCAATTGTTTCATTATTTGCAAAGTGCAAATTTGGTAATAATAATTCAAAACGATTAAGACACATTATTTAGTCGTAGATACTGGTTTCACTAGACTCATCCAAATTAGAAGAAGGAATTTTTAAATTTCTTCAGAAGTAAGTTTCCACCTCTTTATTCAACTATATTCCATATTTAGATGTTGAAGTAATTTTTGTTCTGCATCTGTTTGTCTCCTTTACCAGAAAGTTTATTATTTTGTCATCTAAAAACAGCAAAAGAACTTCACCTGGGCTGTTATCAAGAGGTAATTCTGTCAGAAGTCCACTTTTTCCTGTGAATATAAAGGACTTTTGTCTGCCAGTAAACTCTTTCCACTGAGTACTGTCCAGTGCATCACTACTAACATCTATTTCTTCCTCTTCTACAACTAATTGTTCTAAAAACTCCTCATTGCTTTCAACTTCAACATCACCTGTCTCCACATTCTCTGAGCTTGAACTTGACAAAATTTCATCTCTGTGTCTTCTGACATGGGTCACTTCATCATCACTACTAGTGTCACTTTCAACTGTGTTTTTACATTGTCTGACAGGCACTGTAAGGGTACAAAAAACCTCAGAACGATACTTGAAAGATGCGAAGACTTTGAAATGCAGGATAAAACTGCCGAGCCGAGTCGAATACAGCAGATTAACAAAAAGGGTACCATTCTAAACAACTGCTTATCTATTGTTTCTACTAATCGGATCATATATCACTCTCCAGCTAACGAACAGCAAAGTAATGCCACAGCATCCCAGACTATTCTGTTACCTGAATTTATTCTGTGCAGAACAATGACATTCCAAGAAGAAACAAAACTGTAAAGAGGTTGAAAATTGAAAATAAGAAAAGAAATTGTTTTTTAAAACAATTCCATTTCTACTGGAAAAACAAACAGATTAATTATAAGAATATATATTATTAGTGTGTCGCACTGTGGTGAAGGATGAAATTTGGGCTCTGCAGGAAACACACTCGATCCACAGTGGGTGATCAATGTGTTAATGAAAACATGTATAAAGCTTTTTGATGCTATTACTTTTTCTTATGAATGTATCAGAAGAAAGGCTTGAATATTCCTGGCCCCTAGTGGGCAAGTGCTATGGTCTGAATGTCTGTGTTTACCCAAAATTCATGTTGAAATCAAACACTTAAGGCAAATGGTATTACGAGGGGGACTTTTGAATTAGGTCATGAGGGCAGAGCTCTCATGAATGGGATTAATATGCCCTCATCAAGAGGCCCAACACGTGAAGACACAATGAGAAGCCTATCATCTGGAAAAGGGCTTGCACTAGACCAAGCTGGTACTCTGATCTCCTAGCCTCTAGAACTGGGAGAAATAAATATTTGTCGTTTACAAGCCACCCAGTCTGTGGTACTTTGTCACAGCAGCTCAAATGGGCTATGAGAGCAAGGATAGCTTTCTGTATGATTGTGGGCCAAAGCTGTAACCCCCAACCTTTTCTAAGGTTTTAATTTAAAGACATAAATTGAAGAGATTGTTTAGTGGTGGCAAATAAAGATGATGGCTAGGTACATGGAAGATTTCTCTGGTGGTTTAGCTATGACACAGGAGGCAAAGCCCTGTGTGATGAATATCATTACTGATTTTTCCAGGGAAGAGTACTAAGACTCACTAGAGTATGCTTAGTCCAGAGAATGTGTCCTCAACTATCAGAGTCACTACTAATGCTCTTAAGTTATGCTGGGGCACATAGAGACAGGCAGTTGAAATGTAATTATGTTTATTAAGATTTCCAAAAACATCCATATAACAGGACGTCAGGCCTTTACTTTTGAAATTTAGTGTATGTAATTAATTAGTAGCCATAAAATGGGTTATCAAAGATCATCATTCCTTGTGATACATAAGAATAAGAAATTTGGATAAACTAATCACTACATTGTATACCAGAAATTAATACAACATTGTAAATCAACTATACTTCAATAAAAAAAAGAATAAGAAATTTGAGAGCAGGAGGAAAGTAAGAAAGAGTAAGAAATTTGGGAGCAGTAGGCAAGTAAATACCAAAGGAAGAAAAAAAATATTAGGGAGGAGGGGTACCAGAGAGGAGTGGGGAGTAGAGGGGAGAAATGCAGATAAGACTGAAATGGACAGAGACTAATTTGTGTTTGGGACAGTGAAAACATGATCTTAGCTAGAAGACCTCCCAAGGGCCTTTCAAAAACTTCAGCTCTAATATAAAACAAATTTGAACGCAAGCTCTCAACTAAAGTGAGCTAAATGACTTCAGCTACTGGTTAATACAACCATAAATTCACTTATCTAAAACTTATTAATTTCAAAAATATTAGTTATAATACCCTAAATCTAAAATTTTGATCACTTAATAATGGAAGAAGTCTTAGTAATACAATGCATCAACTGGTAGCATGCACCTGAAAAAGAAACTTTTAACAGCTTAAAATTTGTTTATATATACAGACAAATCTAATTTTTACTGTGCTTCACTTTACTGTACTTTGCAGATATTACATTTTTTACAAATTGAACATTGGTTGTGACCCTGTGTCAAGTAAGTTTATCGGTGCTATTCTCCCAACAGCATTTGCTCACTTAATGTCTGTGTGTCACATTTTGGTAATTCTTGCAATATTCAAAACTTTTGCATTATTACTCTATTTGCTATGGTGATCTCTGATCTTTGATGTTACTACTGTAACTGTTCTGGGGCACCACAAACTGTGCCGATGTAAGATGGCAAACTTAATAAATGTGTGTGTTCTGACTGCTCCACTGACCTGCTGTTCCCTGTCTCTCTCCCTTCTCCTCGGGCCTCCCTATTTCCTGAGAGACAACAAATTAGGCCAGTTAATAACCCTACAATGGCTTCTAAGTGTTCAAGTGAAAGGAAAAGATGCAAGTCTCACTTTAAGTCAAAAGCTAGAAATGATGAAGCTTAGTGAGGAAGGCATGTCGAAAGCCAAAATAGGCTGAAAGCAAGGCCTCTTGTGCCTAAGCAGTTAACCAAGTTGTGAAAGCAAAAGAAAAGTTCCTGAAGGAAATTAAAAGTGCTACTCCAGTGAACACTGGAACAAATGAAACAGCTTTATTGCTGATATGGAGTAAGTATTAATGGTCTGGACAGGAGATCAAACCAGCCATAATACCCCCTTAAGAAAAAGCCTAATCCAGAGCAAGGCCCTAATTTTCTTCAATTCTATAAAGACTGAGAGGCGCGGGGAAGCTGCAGAAGGAAAGTTTGAAGCTAACAAGAATTTGCTTCATGAGGTTTCAGAAAAGAAGCCATCTCTCTAACATAAAAGTGCAAGGTGAAGAAGCAAGTGCTGAGGTGGAAGCTGTAGTGAGTTATCCAGCTCTAACTAAGATCATTAATGAAAGTGGCTACACTAAACAACGTATTTTCAATGTAGACAAAATAGCCTTATCTTGGAAGAAGATGCCCTCCAGGAATCCCATAGTTAGAGAGGAAAAGTCAATGCCTGGCTTCAAAGCTTCAAAGGGCAGGCTGACTCTCTTTCTAGGGGCTAATGCAGCTGGTGACTTGAAGTTGAAGCCAGTGCTCACTTACCATTCCTCAAATCCTAGGACCCTTAAGAATTATGTGAAATTTACTCTGCCTGTGCTGTATACATGGAACAACAAAGCCTGGACGACAGCACATCGGTTAACAACATGGTTAGTGAATATTTTAAGCCCACTGTTGAGAATTACTGCTCAGAAAAAGAGATTCCTTTCAAAATACTACTGTTCACTGACAATACACCTGGTCACCTAAGGGCTCTGATGGAGATGCACAATAGGATTCATATTGTTTTCATGCCTGTTAACACAACATCTATTTGGCAGGTCATGAACCAAGGTGTAATTTTAACTTTTGAGCCTTATTCTTTCAGAAATATTTTACAAGGCTATAGCTGCCTAAGTGTGATTCCTCTGATGGACCAAGGCAAAGTAAACTGAAAACCTTCTGGAAAGGTTTCACCATTCTAGATGCCATTAAGAATGATTCACAGGAAGAGGTCAAAATATGAACACACACAGAAGTTTATAAGAAGTAGGTTCCAACCTTCATGGATTACTTTGGGAGGTTCAAGACTTTAGTGGAGGAAGTAACTGCAGATATGGTAGAAATAGCAAGAGAACTAAATAGAAGTGGAGCCTGAGGGTGTGACTGAATTGCTGCAATTCCATGAGAAAACTTGAACAGATGAGGAGTTGCTTCTTATGGATGAGCAAACAAAATGATTTCTTGAGATGGAATCTACTCCTGGTGATGATGCTGTGAAAGAGTGTTGACATGACAAGAAAAGATTTAGAATACTACAAAAACTTAGTTGAAAATGCAGCAGCAGGGTCTGAGAGCCCTGATTCCAATTTTGAAAGAAGTTCTACTGTGAGTAAAATGCTATCAAAACAGCACTGAATGAGACAGAGAAATTGTTCATGACAGAAGGAGTCAATCAATGCAACAAACTTCACTGCTACTTTAAGGAACTGCCACAGCCACCCCAACCTTCAGCAATCACCACCCTGGAACAGCAGCTATCAACATCGAGGTAAGACCCTCTACCAGCAAAAAGATTGTCACTTGCTGAAAGCTCAGATGCTGGTTAACGTTTTTTAGCAGTACAGTGTTTCTAATTAAGGATGTACACTTCTTTTGGACATAATGCTGTTGCATATTTACTGGACTAGAGTACAGTGTAAAGGTAACTTGTATATGCACTGAGAAACCAAGAATTCATGTGACTTGCTTTATTGTGGTGGCCTGGAACCAAAACCACAAAATCTCCAAAGTATGCCTGTAACAATAATACTCTGTCACTTGTTTTTTATCTTTTAATCCCAATAAATATGGTTAGGCCTCTTCTAATTCCCTCCTTTTGCCTATTCTCCTATACCAATCCTAATGAATTCCTTTGATAATAAGTCATTTCTGAGAGAAACAGCTGCCTTTTCCTTAGAATCTACTGCTAGCATGGCTTATAAGATGATACACATGAGTAACACCTACAAAACTTTACCATTTGGGGATGATTTATATATGAAATAGAGTTGGTTGTCTGGGTTGCAGCTGCAGTTACCTGAACTTCCACTGGAGGCAGCAGACTCTCCAAGCAAGCTCAAGTACATTGACTTCCCAAAGATTTTTATAAGCCAGGAATGGTTAACAATATTGTGTAAAACAAAAGTCTTAAGTTAAGGCTTAGGGAAAGACTCTCCAAAATCTGATTTAAGCAATGAAAGCCAGTTCCAACTTGAGAGAAACTATCTTAAAGGAAAAAGCATGAAATACAGAAATCCTCAGATAGTGTTTATATTATTTTAGATACAAATATCAAAGTCCAATCTTGTGAAATATTTAGCCACCCAGTGATGCAAATAGGTAAAAAGAAAACAGAAAAATTGGAACTCCTTTTCCTTTCTCTGTCTCTGTTCTCTTTGATCGAGTGCTACCAAGGAGAAAACTGACTCCAAGAACAGACTGCTAAAAGAGAAGAAAAGGTAGAAATGGTGGTAATATATTTTTTTAATTGAAGTATATTTAATTTACAATGTTGTGCTAGTTTCTGGTGTACAGGATACTGATTCAGTTAAATATATATATATACACACACACACACACACACATATACATACACATATATATCCTTTTTCATACTTTTTCATTATAGGTTGGGTGGTAATATTCTTTAAATCAAATATTCTTTATGATGAACACTTTACTATAACTGGAGAAAAGCACAGTACGTCAGAACTGTAACTTCTGCCAATATAAGAAACCTTTTGCAAAATTACTGCACTGTACAATTTAAACAAATCTAGATAGTAGTTGTGGTGCCACAGCATTATAGTAGCAATGTCATCACCACTGACTATCAATGGATGGAATGTTTAACTTCTACAACTGTTCCAATGTTCCAAGTTTATCCAAAAATATTTTTAAAATAGTAGTTTTAGACATACAATTTAGATAAGAAGCTTTAAAAAATATCTTTTCTTTTGATGTTTGTCAAAGATTACTGTAGACTATTTTTCAAAATAATATAATAAAAGATTTTTATGGTAAGTGTCAAACTTTTACCGAAGTGGAAGAAAGTAAGGGTTTCATTATTCATTCACATATCCTTTGTAAATTAAAAAATTTTAAACATTAGAAAAACTGTATTTTATTTATAAGCATATAGTAAGTATCATCTAATTTAAGAAACCACTTACTATATAATGGAATGAGGGAAGCCCTCAAATCTGAAATAAATGACTTTGATGTCCCTGAAAATTTTATTATTTTTTAAGGGAAAGTTCATGTATTTGCTCTCTATGTATGTATCAGTGTAAGATGATACACTGGAAATTGAAACCCATTTTTTACACTGAGGAGTACAGAGAAAAGAAATACCTATTGATCTGTTAAAACATGTGACTTAATTATGGTATGAGAAGGATATTACTGTTTTATGTTCAAATCTTCAGTCTCTGAAAGACCACTGTGATTTCCTAAGATTCATAAAGAGAATTGTTTCCCCAGAGAAAGAGCAAAAACAAAACAAAACAAAACAAAACCTAGCATGTTATTCCACACGGCCTCCCAGCCTAGCTTCCTTCCGACTTCTAACCAAAGATGGTTAAAGGGCTCAGCTTTTGACTTCTCTGTCTGTCTCAGATACCCAAAGTAAACTTCCGAAGCTGTCAGTAATATGAGGGCTAGAGTTCAGAGGGTGCAAGAAACACATTTCTTTACCCTCTGTGCTCAGAGAGGGCATATTACCTAATGAATTAAAAGATTCTAGCTCAAAATTATAGATTAATGGTTTTATTAGGTAGAAAAATGTAGAACTCCACACAATTTAATTGATGACATCAGTTCTACATGTCACCTAAGTACAGAATGGAAAATTTTAAAAAAGATGTAAATGATTTAAAAAGAAACTGAAAATAAGCAAGCAAGCCAGCTTCTTAGCACAGGACTGTTTCATTAAAAAAAGGTCTAAATTATTTTCTTTGTAAGGTAAAATAGATGTCAGTTCTTAACAACAATACATTTAAACATTATATAGGTAACTAACCTTTGATTTCACTAATCCTTCTGCCAAAGTGGCTTTTAGTTTCCCTATTCTCACCAAATCAATCTGAGTTCACAAGTAAGCATCACAGGGATACATACAAAGCCAAGGAGCCGAAGTTAGAAATTTTGTTTTATTACTGTTTAATAAAGAAACTAACCTTATCCTCTATTATATGTAATACATTTTAGTGAAAAAACTGGATATATTTTTTAAAAAGCGTTTTCTATCTTAAATCTTACATATCCAATTCATCTCATGAAGGGTTGCTGTTTAAGCATTATTAAAATAATTTAAGAAATGACACCACTTGATCCTTTGGGTTTACAAACCCGCAAAACTGTAATATAAGGAAGTTGTTACAGACAATTCTCTAATCTTAAAAAGAAAAATTCATTTTAGATACTTCCCTAGAAAGAATAATATAAGCTAATGTAAACCATGATTTTAAAGTAATGTGCTGTATATACAAAAATAATAGTCTTTTTCATGGCATTTTACAAAAAGACTGCACAGAATCCGTTTTTCTTTTTTGGACAATCTTTCCTTCTTTGTTTACTTCTTTATATTTTGCTTCTTTAAAAAAATGTTCTTTTTCCAATTACAGGGAGGAAATAAAAAGAAATGCAACTCTTTTATGTAAAGTAAATCCATCTGGATGTTTGCTGCATCCCATACTATAAACCTGTGATCCCCAACCAGAATGAGTTATAGTAAAGCTGCAGGCAAAAATTGTCTCCATATACCACAATCCATTATCCCTGTCAAGTTAATGTTCCATGTTGAGCCATATGGCACGGGTACACATTCAACAAAGGAAATTCCTTAAACTTGTTATAATCAGCACTTGCAGTCATCCAAAAAACTGACATAAACAGCTTTATTGTGTTTAGTGCATTTCAGTTAATATCCATGACAAAAACAGGAAACAGTACAGGAAAAGGAGGAGGAATGTGGGGGAGCAGAGTTATTAAAAAAATTGTACATTTTATAATTAGATTTTTTCCTAAGCAAGTGATCTTCAATTACAGTAAGCTCCAACCCTTGACAGTGATCCACTGGGCCTTATTTAAGAAAAAAAAAATTTAATGACATCAGTTTTCCATGGTATGAACAAACCTACATCTTAAAGTCTTACAGTATCTGATTCATATAAAGCAGTTCTGGCAAAATAATGATTTAAATTTTCATGTTTGTTTTATTTCTGCAGTTGTCTCATAATTGCTAAAACCTAACAGTGCTTCATTAAAAAATAAGGCCATTTAAATAAAGTGTCTTTATATGCATTAAGTGTAGGTCACAGATGAATCAAGGGCTCCCAGAAGCCTTTGGTACCTGGCACAGCCCAGCACATCAAACTCCAGTCAAGGTACAAGTAGAGCAGAACTTCATTTCAGCCCCCGCAGTGACAACAATAAAACGCTGAGAAAACACACTATCAAATACTGAACTCAGCATCAATTTCTGTTAATTACAGCCTTGTCAGCAACGTGATTATTCAAACAACTCATGCAAATGTTAATGAGGCCTTATTTGCATATTTATTTTTTCCTTTGTTGAAATGTCATTGATTATTACATTCTACTATGATGAATGTGGCTGATGATGTGCTCTGATATGTAATTAGTCATTAGGTGGAATGAATAGATCAATTATGAAAAAGGACTAAGATTAAGAAATATCAAACAAGACCGCCCAATATAACTATAGAATCTTCTTAAAAAAAGAACCTAATAAATAATTTCTTGACATTTAAACTGCAACATCAGTAGTTTTCAATAAATAAACCACTACTTTTGTGAGGTTAAATGAAGGCTTAAAAATACATCAGCACTTTGATAATCCAATTAGGATCATAGAAACCATCTTTTAAAAAATTGCAAACCACCTCAAGTGGCATGTCAGAACAACAAATAGCAAAAAAAAAAAACCCCCCAAAAAAAACAAAACAGATTTTGCTTTAGAGTTGCACAAAGTAGAAATATATAAAGCACATTTTAATCCAGTATGAGGAGGAGGAGGTGGAAACAGGTCAAAGAGAAAGGAGTATAACATCCTAGAGAGAAGGGGTAGCGATGTGATGGAGAATGACTACCTTCATAAAAACAAGGCAAGCAAAAACAAACTCCTTCAAATCCCAATTTGTTCTTAGAGGAAAAGGATTATTTAGCCTCTGAAACTGTTTGCTGTAACTATCCAGCCAGCACTTGCTATTCACAGATGAAAAAGAAAAAAAAGAAAAAAACCACATTACTGCAGACCAGATGGGAACATTCCACATGACCAAACCAATCAATCACCTCGGTGGGGCGCAGGTGCAACACAGCCGTGTAGCAACACACCATTTCACAGTCTATCGGGCACAAACACATGGCCACCAATCAATGGCCCCCCGAGGACCTCGGAGGAGGCAGGCTCTCTGGAGTCTTACTGGTCCATGCCTGATGACTTCATAATCACACATCATTTCATTCACTAGAGGATACAAACTAGCATTCTAATAACCTTCTACTGAAAATGGTCATGTTGTGCATATTAATACAGTGCTGTTTGGAGTAAAGCAACTGACTTTACACGGCAGGCTAAGCAAGGCATGGAGGGCTGAAACAACCTGAAGCTAGAAACTTCCTCCTATTAGAAGATGGCTGTTTTGTTCAGGCTGAGATCAATAGCAACATGATTCATTCTCCCACATCAAAGTTGGCATGCAAGGCTCGTATCTTATACAAAGCTCTGTTAAACAATAGTATGCTGAAGAGATAAAGGACAAAGGAGGATGAAAATAAAAAGGGAAGTCGGTAATCATGTATGAAGGATAAAAAGGCACTAGCTACATCGTTCTAAAATAACCTAATTAAAACTGAACTGCAAATAAAAATTAGGTGACCCTGACTAAAACTTGTATGTACATTCATTGGCTTTGTTTTCCTCACATGTTCCCAGTGCTTGAGGGGTGACACTGTATAGTGCATAATTACAGGAAAAGATAAACACAACAATTTCCAGGATACATTGCTATAACTCCATCAAGGAAGAGCTCCACTGCCTTGCACTAGGCAGCACTCACAGAGTTCTTGCTGGCTCCTTTTCAGAGAGGTTGCAGGCAGGGATATCCTTGATAACTGAGTATTCTGAATAACTATTTCACCACACACCATGTAGAGATGACTTAATTTAAAAAGAAAAATTAGGGAAAACATGTTTGATCCTAAAAAAGCAAACCAGTCAACTCAAATCCTTGGTGGATCAAGGCTGGCTTTACATACGTTTTTAAACAGCAGATTTCTTTGATAATTCGGAGGGCAATTTGGGACCTTATAGATCCTTAGATCCCACTAGGAACATCAATCACCAGAGCCAGGGTTCTTGTGGAAACCAGTGCAAGTTACACAGCAGAGTCTAAACTGACCTTTGACGACACAGAAAGTTGGCATGGGTGATTAATTTCTGATGTTAATATTCTTATCATTTTGCCCCTCATAAAAACAACATACAGAAAACGAATTCCATAATTGGGTTCTGGATACATCAGTGTTCACTTACATATAAATATAAATTTCATGCTTTGTCCACATAAGGCTAATACTGACTATATCGTCAGCAGTCTAAAAGAAAGAACATACACATTCTATGAAAATACACCTACTATAATAGAGGTTGGTCCTTTTGAGAAAGAAATCAGTGATTAGCCAAAGGAATTATTACTCCACAGAGGGTAACTGGCAAGATAACCTCAATGGTAGCTTATTACATACAATTTACTTTAGAAAGAATGCCTAACTTGTTTCTAAATGGAAATATCTTACACTAGAAGAGGATACAAGATTCAAGTCCAGAAGACTAAGATTATAGTTCAAATTCTTACTAATTAGTTGTATAGTCTTCAATCAGATCAGAGAATGCAAATGACCTCAATTTATTAATTTGTAGAGTGGCCAGATTAGAGAGGATCTTGAAGTTTCTTCTAATTTATGATTTTCTTCTATGGCCTGACATCTTTAAAGGCTCTATTTAGTAGTTTTCAGAGTACCAGATAGGGATGAATAGAGATCAGGTGTGCCAGTTCCGAAAGCCTGGCAGGGAAGCATAATAAAATGTGTTTACTGTTAAAATGGACAAGCAGTCAATTTAAATGGATGTTGTGAGGTCATTTTATTTTCTTATGAAAATACAAAAGACAATCATTCCTGTAGTTTACAGAAATATGAGTAAAAATAATCAATATTTTAGTTGAAGTTTGCTTGTTCCTGGAACTGTATAACAACACCAAAATTGTATCACATTATAGAGAAAGAAAAACATGAAGATAAGAGGAGTTGTGACTGGTCTCAGCAAATCAGCAGAAGAAACTGAACAGCATTCAAAGCTGTTGCCACCAGACATCTTGAGTGACCACCAAAACATGTTTTCTCTTTCATGATTCCAAAGTTCAATCCTAAGGGAGAGCGCCTATGTTTGAAACTTTCCCCCACAGACACAGGAAACATAGATTAAACAAGTTCATACGGTATAGCACAGGGAACTATATTCAATATCTTGTAGTAACTTATGGTGAAAAAGAATATGAAAACAAATATATGTTATATTCATGTATGACTGAAGCATTATGCTGTATACCAGAAATTGACAAAACACTGTAAACTGATTATACTTCAAAAAAAAAAAAACCATGTAAAAACATACATCCCTGCTAATAATGCACTGAAAAGCAAAGTAGCAAGCTGTACTTTCACTTTTTAACCACTTGAATACAAAACGGCATTTAAAAGCATTATAGAGAAAGGTTAAGAGAGCAGTTTTGGAGTCAGACAGTATTTGGTTTAAGAGTCAGTTCCATGACTTACTAATTTTGTAACTTACGGATGAGTTACCTAAACCCTCTAAACCTCAGTTTCATGATTTGCAGAAGATGAATAATAATACAGGTAATAACTACACAGCAGGGGTTGTGGGGAAGATTTCATGAGCTAATGCATGTGTACTTAGCAACATGCCTAATACACAGCAAGCAACACTTTTTAAAATACTAATATTAATATAATTTAATATTAATAATAAAAACACTAGTTTGAAAATATCAAAATCAGGAGAAAGTTAATCTCTTTAATGTTCTAATCTTAATTCATAAACAGTACTGATCTCAACTCTTTTTAAAAAATAATACTTTACAGAAAACTGAAGGCTCCCTTATGGTAACCAACAAATAAACTGCAGATACTGGTCAATGCATTACTCAACTGGCCCCCTAATAATACATTCTAGAGAACATGAATTAGTAAAATGCACCCCAAAGAGTAAATCTGCCTCTAGAAAGATTTCTCCCCTTTCTTTCTCTAGAGTTGTGCAAAATTTAAAAAAAAAAAAAACTCGCTCAATTTTCATACAATGATTTGCACAATCTGATAGATGTTGCTTCTCTAGAATGCACAAAGAAACAAAATGGTCAATAAAATGTCAGTTGTCCTGCTGCTCACCATAAAAACTACATTTAAAAACAGGCTAGTTTTCAGTTTCATCATCATCTGGAAACCAGAACATCTCAGTTATTTTAGTTGAAATATCATTTGATGGTCACACATCCACATTAATCCAAAATGGAGCCTTTCATCTATTAGAGACTATATTTTACACTAGAGACGTGAAAGTGTAAGAGTCTTGTATTTATTTAGGTACATAGCACATTTTAAAATTGATCCGAAGGAAGACCTAATTAAATTCCATGAGAAGTTTTTAAAACTCAGCTACATTCGCTTATATTAGAGCAAAGATAAAAAAGACAGTATCATGTAACTAAGTTTGCCTACTCATAGTAGCCATTCCATAGCAGGGGAGGGTTTTTGGCAAAGGCAAAAGGAACTGTTGTGAGAAACACACCACTAAATCTAGTGAGATTCAATGCTGGATTTGAATCTAGCACTTGCCACCAAAGTATCAAATGAACTCTGGTGAATTAATTGCTCATTGTGCAATCCCTCACTCACACACTCTTTAAGTCCCAGTTTCTTCATCTGTAAAATTGGAGATAAAATGGGAAAGAAGAAATGAACATTTAATTAATGTCTTTTAAGTGTTAGGCCCTATGCTGGACATTAGATACATTCTTCCATTACATCATCCTCAAGGATACAGCAAGGCCAGAATTACTATCTTCATTTCAGAGATTGAAGTACCGAGCCTCATACAGACATTTCTCCAAAGATATACAGGTAGCCAATAAGTACATGAAATCACGCTTAATGTTACTAGCCATTAGGGAAATGAGAATCAAAATTTCAATTAGGTTTTCTCACCTACTAGGATGGCTAAAATAAAAGAGACAAATGTTGGCAAGGATGTGAAGAAACTGAAACCCTCATAAATTGCTTGTCAGATTGTAAAATGGTGCACAGCCACTTTAGAAAGTAGTCTGGCAGTTCCTCAAATGGTTAAACATAGAGCTGTATTACTCAGCAATTCTACCCCTAGGTATACACTTACAAGAACTGAAAACATGTCCAGACAAAACCTTGTACATCAATGTTCATATCAACATTATTTGTAATAGCCAAAGAGTAGAAATATTCCATGTCTCAATCAATTGATGAATGAATAAATGTAGTATATCCACTCAATGGAGTATCATTCAGCACAAAAAGGAATGAAGTATTGAAACAAACTACAACATGGGTGAACCTTGCAAATATGCTAAGTGGAAAAAAAAAGTCTCAAAACCCCACATTCTGGATAATTCTACTTATATGCAATGTCCAGAATGGGCAAGCCCAGAGTGACAGAAAGTAGATTAGTGGTTGCCAAGGGGCAGGTTGAGGAAAGAATGAGGACTGACTTCTAATAGGTATGAGGTGTCTTCATGGAGTGATAAAAATGTTCTAAATTAGATAGTGGTGATGGCTGCACAACTCTTGAGAATATGCTAAACTCACTAAATTGTATACTTTAAAAGGGTGTATTTTATAGTATGTGAATTATATCTCAACAAAGTTGTTATTAAAAATACTGAGTTTCAAAGATTTATAAATAACAATAAAACCACTTCCACAGGGTAATTATGAATATTAAATGAGGTAATAAGCTAAAGCATTCTGCAAGATGTCTAAGACACACTGAAGATTCTTAATGAATGTGATCTCTTTTTCCCTTTGTCAACTGCAGAAACAATAGAAGTTAAGCATGATTTTGATCCTAACCTGACAATTCTGGTCATCTGATTAGCAAATAAGAAGTAAGAACACATGTTTATAGGTATACAGTACAATCAGGAAAATTACAACATGCATATCTATCACTAGAATGAAAGAAAACTGGCTAACGGGCACACATCTGAAGCTGACCTAAGTATAATGAAAATTTACTGAAGACAACCAAATTAGTTATATACAACTCCAAAGAATTCCCCTCAAATCTGTTAGCAATCATCTCATGAACAGTGGAGCTGTAGCTATGAACATCACTTCCTTTTTAAAAAAGAATAATTTCAGAATTAGATACTCTAATGTTCTGGAAAGTATTTTTTAAATCTCAAAACAAACAACCAAAAAATTTGTGTCCCATGCTATCAGATAGCTCTCCTGAAACTGGTAACAGTGAGCAGAACAATACAATAGGCAAGTCTTTATATTCCAATAAATTTACCACCCCAGGTGACAGTGAAGAACAGATACTGAGAGTCCTCTTCCCATGGGGCACCATTACCTCCAGGAAGAGTTTCTGTATTTATTCTTATACTTTCACGGGGGTAGGGGTGAGGGTGGTGGGTGACCACTGAATTACTTGCTAAATAATTTTACTACTGATAACTATATTCTTACATTCATTCATTCAGCATTTCACAAATACTTCTCTAACTTGGTGAGAGTTCCTACTATGTTTAAATCAGTGTGGGAAGCACTGGGAAGAGAGCCCAAAACCTAAGGAGACTAAAAATTCTCTAAATAAATGGTGACGGCATTTTGGGACAAGTGTAATTCTCCTCAATACAGCCTGCTTTTACTTATGAGATCTGCAGATGACCAAAAACTATTAACACTGAAAATGTTCCTTAACCATCTTTGTGTCCTCCAAGTTTGGAAGAACTTCTTATACTTTATAGACGTTTTATAAATGTTTATAGAATGCAGGAATGAAAAAAGAGAAGAAGAAGAGAAAAAAGAAGAGTAAGAATAAATTTATTCTTTTCTTTTTTCATGAAAAAGGACTCTGCACCTCACCCCCTCACCCCAACATCCAAAACAGACTGCCACAAAGGACTGATATAATTACAGCCAATTACAGAGAATCTTGATGAGCTACAGTTATCCTGTGATGCCCTACATGGAAAATTTCCATTAAACATTAATAAATAGTAGCAAAGAGATGCTCACTGTGATCTTTTTGGACCCACTGGGGGGACTAGATGATCAGATAATACAGCAGAATTGGAAGATGCAGTCTGGTTTAGGCACATTAATGAGAAGAATACTGGAATCTGACCAAGCAGCCAAGGACCAACATTATCAGAGAAACGTATATAACTTCAAGCAACTGAGTTTTTTCTAATATGTAGATTATGGGGAGGAAGAAGTTTTGGTTTCTGTTTCTTATGGCAAAATACATGAGCAATGATTCTCAAATAGAAGTGAGATAAAGCATATTATACTGAAGGGGAAGAGGAATAGAGATTGTGAAATTTGAAAAAAATATTTCAGTATACCTTTTAGGTTTTACAAATGAACAGAATGAAAAGCTTAACCAGATTTAGCTAGAAGATTATAAAGGTGATAACACCAAAGTAGGCATCTTTGGGAAAAACCCTGAACTAAAGACAAATTATAATTTATCATCAAGGTCTCAATTTTGAAAATCAGAGTCTTTAAACACAAAATGTAAGTATGATAAACCTAAACATTTTTAAAACATTGTTTTAACTGGAGTTATAAATTGCTTTTATATCTCTTCTCCAATTTTAGTATTCTGTATGTAAAGAAAACAAGCTAATAGCCTCTATCTACACAGATATACACATTTTATTTAAAGGGTTATAAAATAATTTAAAACTATATAAACAATAAACAGGAAAGAATTTCTTGAAATATAGTACATCCCATACTTATCAAAAACATCACAAATACTAAATTCATCACCGTAAAGGGAAAACTTCTTGCTTTCTAGAAATTCACTGAGTTTAAAAATAATAAAGTAAAATTTATCTAGTTTTACTTAACTAATTGTGGAATCACAGCTGCTCAGAAATTCACTGTTAGTCTAGTATTGTGATGTTTAAAGGCTAATACATAATCATTTTCTATTTACTTATTTCATGAATACCACTGCTCATTCCACCCAGGTTCACCCAGGGTAAAAGCAAAATATTAATCACTTCATTTGTGGCTTAAGTTAACTCTGGGCATCATATTACCAACTATATCCATAGTTGTATGATTTTATTCTGGCTTATTGGCTGGACCCACTACAATAAAATTTAAAGAGTATTATAGAAAGTATGTAGCTTCAGTTTTATTTTAGGCTCTTCTAACAGAGAAAGATGAACAGGGCCAGCTACACTTCAGGCCTCAAATCACACCTAGTGCTCTCAGGTTTCTGAGCACACAAAGGCCCCAAATAATTTTCCACAGAAACCTGGACAGATCTTGGAGTGGCATCTGAACCTGGGCATGCGAGCTCAGTTATCTGTCCCCAGTGGGATCTACATCATTACCCCACCATTTGATTTTCCCATCCACTTCGTGTTTTCTTTCTGCTGAGGTAATGCTTAGCAATAAGAAAAGACAAGAAAAGAAAAGAGAAAAGAAGGGAAGAGAAGAGAAGAGAAGAGAAGAGAAGAGAAGAGAAGAGAAGAGGAAAGGAAAGGAAAGGAAAAAAAAAAAAAAACCAGGATGATGTGCAGTCTAAGAAAGAATGAATCACGTGAAACCCAAGACACTGTCTCTGGTGAAAATGTCAGTGCACTGACGTTTTATTAGCAGTGGGAAGCCAGCACAGGGAACTTCCTGGGACACGGCCACCTGTGCTTTCTTCATTTCTGAGGAGGAAATGAAGCTGTCACCTGGGACATCTGAGAAGTCTGGGAACACCCATGGAATCAATCTAATCTTCCACAGGAGGATGGCACCAACCATGCTGGCTAGAAGGAAATTCAACAGACCACCCTGAATTTCTAGGAGATGACAACACAACTAAAGACGCCGAAATGCACTGGTCCCCAAACTTCCAAGCCAGTTCCAGACCATCTTCATCTTCAGCATTATTTGCAATAGTTATACTAATTAATAGTTTCTTTCCACATTTTTTCCCTTAACTCAAGTCACTGAAAAAGAAAATGATAAACTTTTGTGGAACTAAGTGGAAGCAGAAACAACGAAACTCAAGTATGTGAGAAGCCCCAACAGAACATAATTGAAAATCAGCAGCACCTGGCATAAACAGACACCTTTCTTGCCCTAGATACCTAGGATGAAGTCTGCTTCTCTTTATTTTTGTCCTTTCTTTCTGTACAGCCAAGCTTTATTTATTTTTATTTTTTAAACTGAAGTATAGCTGATGTACTATATAAGTTACAGGTGTATAATAAAGTGATTCACATTTTTTTAGAGGTTATACTCCATTCACTTATTATAAAACACTGGCTATATTCTGTGTTGTACAATGTATCTTTTGGGCTTATTCTATACACAATAGCTTGTGCCACTTAATCCCCTATCCTTATATTGCTCCTCCCCACCTCCTTCTCCCCACTGGTAACCACTAGTTTGTTCTCTATTTTGAGTCTCTTTGGTTTCTCTTACATTTATTAGTTTGTTGTATTTCTTAGATTTCACAGCTAAGTGATATCATACAGTTATTTGTCTTTCTGTGGCTGACGTATTTCACTTAGCATAATACCCTCCAACTTCCATTCATGCTGTTTAATGGCAAAATTTCTTTTTTATGGCTAATATTCTTTTGCATATATATACCACGTGTTCTTTATCCATTCATCTGTTGATGGCCACTTAAGTTGGTTCTTTATCTTTGCATTTGTAAATAATGCTGCTATGAACATAAAGACAACCTACTGAATGGGACAAAATATTTGCAAATGATGTGACCGATAAGGAGTTAATATCCAACATACATAAACAGCTCATACAATTCAACATCAGAAAACAAACAACCCAATTAAAAATGGGCAGAAGACCTGAATGGATATTTTCCCAAAGAGGATATGCAGATGGCCAACAAGCATATGAAAAGATGTTCAATATTGCTAATCATAAGGGAAATGCAAATCAAAACCACAACGAGGTATTACCTCACTCCACTCAGAATGGCCATCAGTAAAAAGATCACAAATAACAAATGGTGGAGAGGATGTGGAGAAAGGGGAACCCTTGTACAGTGTTGGTGGGAACTGCAGCCACTAGGGAAAACAGTATGGAGATTTCTCAAAAGACAAAAAATAGAACTACCATGACTCAGCAATTCCACTCATGGGTATATATCTGAAAAAAACTGAACACATTAATTCTCTTCCTTTAGAAGGGAGACTCACAAGAGTTAGAGAGGTGGAGGAAATATTAGCAGCAAATGGAGATTGTATACCTTGTCAGAAGAAATGAAAAAGATTTAAAAATCTCACCATGGGATTCAAAGTTATTTAACTCTGTAAGAGTATCCCAAATAAATTAAGAAATTTTAAAAGAAAGTTTTTGGCAGTCTTTAGCAATGGTTTCAGCTTCAAAATAAAGCTCATTAGTAAAAAATTATGCTAATTGTGTAGTTTATTCCAAAAGCCTCAGATTTTCATTCATTTAAGAAGTGCCTTCATTTACATTCATCCACTTCATTTATATTGCTAAAGCCATGTACAACGAAATAGCAAAGATCAAAAGTTTAAATTTAACAAGAAAAAAATGCATAGAAAAGCAAGTTTTAGTAATGGTCTTTTTCCTTTCACAGTTGTTAATGTGAATCTCTTTTTCTTTTTTGCTTTAATGTCAGTCATTATTTTAGTATTTAGTTTGAGTGTTTGATTTTCTCATCCACTCAAGATTTCTTTCCATTAAATCAATTAAAAGTTAGTTTTAGTTAGTCTATCCTGCTAACTTACACAACATTATAACAAAACTACTGCTGTTCTTCACCTGGAAATTCTTTCAAAAAACCATTTTATATATACAGAATAAATCTGTTTTTTTATTCCTACAGCTAATGAACACATGTTCAAATTGATAAGTCTCTCTTTCACAAGGTTTAGTCTATGACTATAAGATGGCTACTTAACTATGCATTTTCCTGAACACATAACTCCAAATTTAATTTTATTTAAATAATATATTCCAATGGTCCTAGTGAAAACAGGAAAGAAAATGACAGGGTGAACTGGTTCTTTGTGTGGTTCTACTTGAAGCTAAGAAATTATAGTAGCAGTATGGCAACAGTGGAGACTCTGGAATGAGAGAGCTGAGTTCTACTTTCCAATTCACAACTTCATAGCTGTTGAGGCAGGCCTGCTAGTTGACTTCTCAAGTTTGTTCCTTTACCCATAAAACAACGCTGCTGTAAGAAATGAATGAAATGATTAATATAAACACTGCTTATAATGTCTGGCCCATAGGTATGTGCTGAACAAACTGAGGTTGTTATATAACCATAATTATTATGAGAAGTATACTCTTTTTAATTCTTTTTTCTTAGTTTTTGGTTTGATATATATTAGATACAAAAATCTGAAAATACATCTGCTGTTTGGCTGTCTGCCTGGCAAGACCGTTGAAGTAGAATGATGAGTGATTTGATCCAGGTAGGTGGGTCTGAGGAAGTAACACACACCAACAATGCAACCACTGACTAAAAAATCTATGACGAAAAATGTTTCCACAGTTATGAAGTTCAGAAGGTCTCTGACAGCTACACTGTAAATTAAGGTAAACATTACTGTCTGAGGCTGAACAAATAGGCCAGATGTCAAAGTATAATTAAAAAAGAAAAAGAAAAAAAAAAGAGAAAAAGATATTTCAAATGAACAGCATGTATTCTAGATCCAGAGCACCTATTAAAGGGAATAGAGGCCCTTCATCTGTGTAGTTCTTAGTTCAATCATACAAAGACTCAAGACACACAGTCAGTGATTCTTTAACAAGGGTTAACAGAAAAATAAGAGTTAATTTGCTCAGACCAAATTCTTTCCTAATTAATCACTGCCCTTCAATTTGCTCTTTTATTTAACATTTACAAAGGTTGATACTGACGTTTACTATATCTCACTGCCAGGGGACCAAGCTGTGTTGGTACTTAGAAAGAACACAATGGAGGTGCGGCAGAGTAATCCTCAACATTGAAGCTTGCGTCCTCCTACTGCCAGATATATCCTGGCCTAGCAGCCTCATCCTAAATACTGCAGAGCCAATTAAATCGATCACTGGACTGAATACAAGATAAGCCTTCCACATTGCAAGAACTGATAGAACAAAGATAACAGACAAAAATGATTTGATAAAAATTATTAACAACAAAACTTTATTTAACATGCCTCCCTGCTATTTTTCAGTGTACAGATTATGTAGTTGAATATGAGCTCTTCACAAAACAAAAACAATTTTTAAAATATCTGTAAGCTTTCCTATGTCTCTTATGATCCATAAAGCTGCTTTTGAAATTACCCAAGTGTTTTAACAACAGTTCTCATATTAAGAGCTGTGGGATTCAAACTGAAATAAAATGACCTTATCCAGAATTGAGGGAAATGTTATTACAAATTTTAATTTATCAGTAACAGAATGTTTATTGAATACTATCAATGTGCTACATACTATGTAAGCTCTTTGCACTGAGTATGCTAACGTCTTTGAATTTTCAAACCAATCCTATAACTCACGTGTAATCACTATCCTGCATTTATATATAAAGACACTAAAGAAACAACAGCTAGAATTTGAACCCAGGTGGTTTGACATCAGTCTTGCTGTAGGAAAGTTACTCTTACCTATAGTAATGAAGAGGATTTGTTCATTCAAAGATCTTAAAATTATAGTAATGTGAGAGGTCATTTTCTTACAATGTTAGCAATACCTAATTATAGATCTGATTTTTACTATAAATATGAAATTAGTATGCTTTTCTTCTACTTTTTTTTATTTTATTGGATTTTAAAGATCCTGGTAGTTGAATTTCAATATAAAACATATTTTTCTACTTCAGTCTAATTTTTCCTCATAAATAAAACTTGTCATTAAAAGAATAAAGTTACATGGTTAGCAGCCTGACACTCAGGCCGAAGATTGATAACACACTCTTTGGAATGTAGAAACTTTGAAATTTGGAAACTTAGTACTCAAATCAACTCACACCCAGAAAAGAGTCAATAAAATTTGTTCATAAATCACTTCATCATTCTGTTCCCAGGCTTCTTCTCAATTACTCTATCATAACTAAACAAAATACCTGCTTCCCACTCATTAAATTATGTAGGAAAATACAAAATGCAGTAGCCTAAATGAAACGAGAATGGTAATTATTATATAATCTATACTAAATTATAACCTCTCAGAAGACAGGATTTTATAGTTCTTAAATATCATCTAAATAATTACAAAAAGAAAAATCCATACTTAGAAAATATTACGCAACAGTATCTCCCAAACTAAAAAATAATACATAATTTATGAACCACTGAGTTCCATAATTATATTTATAACTCAGCTATATTAGCAAACTGTAATTTATTTGTATATGAGGAAGTGTTCATATGTGGAACTCAGAGTTAGTACAGTGTGATGGTTAAAAAGATTTAAGCTTTGCAGACAGGGAGACTATCATCTCCTTATCATTACTAACAGTATTTAGTAAGAAAATATTTAAGATTTAATGTAATCCCTATCAAATTACCCAGGACATATTTCACAAAACTAGAACAAATTATAATAAAATTTATATGGAACCACAAAAGACCTAGAATTGCAAAGTATTACTGAAGAAAAAGAGGCTGGAGGAATAACTCTCCCAGACTTCAGACAATACTATAGAGCTACAGTAATCAAAACAGCATGGTATTGGTACAAAAACAGACATATGGACCAATGGAACAGAATAGAGGGCCCAGAAATGAACCCACAAACTTTTGGTCAACTAATCTTTGACAAAGGAGGCAAGAATATACAATGGAATAAAGACAGTCTCTTCAACAAATAGTGTTGGGAAAACTGGACAGCAGCATGTAAATCAATGAAGCTAGAACACTCCCTTACACCATACACAAAAATAAACTCAAAATGGATCAAAGACTTAAACATAAGACAAGATACAATAAACCTCCTAGAAGAAAATACAGGCAAAACATTATCTGATATACATTTCAAAAATGTTCTCCTAGGGCAGTTTACCCACGCAATAGAAATAAAAGCAAGAATAAACAAATGGGACCTAATTAAACATACAACCTTCTGCACAGCAAAGGAAACCATAAGTAAAACAAAATGACGATCTATGAAATAGGAGAAAATCTTTGCAAATGAAACTGACAAAGGCTTGATCTCCAGAATATATAAGCAGCTCATTATGACTTAATAAGAAAAAAAACAAACCCAATTCAAAACTGGGCAGAAGACCTAAACAAGCAATTCTCCAAGGAAGACATACAAATGATCAATAGGCACATGAAAAAATGCTCAGTATCACTAATTATCAGAGAAATGCAAATCAAAACTACAATGAGGTATTACCCCACACCAGTCAGAATGGCCATCATTCAAAAGTCGACAAATGACAAATGCTGGAGAGGCTGTAGAGAAAAGGGAACCCTCCTACACTGCTGATGGGAATGCAGTTTGGTACAGCCACTGTGGAAAACAGTATGGAGATGCCTCAAAAGACTAGGAATAGACTTACCATATGACCCAGGAATCCTGCTCCTGGGCATATATCCAAAAGGAACTCTACTTCAAAAAGACATCTGCACCCCAATGTTCATAACAGCACTATTTACAATAGCCAAGACATGGAAACAGCCTAAATGTCCATCAAAAGATGACTGGATAAAGAAGATGTGGTATATTTATACAATGGAATACTATTCAGCCATAAAAATGACAACATAACGCCATTTGCAGCAACATGAATATCCCTGGAGAATGTCATTCTAAGTGAAGTAAGCCAGAAAGAGAAAGATTCCATATGTGGAATCTGAGAAAAAACAAACAAAAAACAAAACATAAATACAAAACAGAAACAGACTCATAAGACATAGAATACAAACTTGTGGTTGCCAAGGGGGCAGGGAGTGGCAAGGAACAGGCTGAGATTTCAAAACACAGAATATATAAACAAGATTATACTGTATAGCACAGGGAAATATATACAAGATCTTGTGGTCGCTCACAGTGAAAAAAAATGTGACAATGAATATATGTATGTTCATGTATAACTGAAAAGTTGTGCTCTACACTGGAATTTGACACATTGTAGAATGACTATAACTCAATAAAAAAAAGTTTAAAAAAAAGAGAAAAAAGAAAATATTTAACCTTGCTGTGCCTCAGTTTTGTCATCTGTAAAACAGACATATCACCACCAATCTCATGTATTTTTTCCTGAGGGTTAAATGAGACAATGCTATAGAAACAATTAGAACAGAATCCAACATAATAAGGTCCTGTGTAAATGGTAGTCTGGGAACTGAACAGGAGAGAAGAAAAATGGCATTTTCTTCCTCCTCTTTGAGTACAGAGGGAAGAAGCATATCTTTGTTTTCTTCTTATCTCTCACCATATAACCCTCTCCTATTACCTAGCATCCCCCTGCTCTTCTGGTACCCAGGGTGCTCAACTCTTTACTGTAAATCCTGGCAGTGATTTGTCATCCACAGTACATCACACTTCAAAATGACTGAATTCCCTTCTCCCTCAATTAAAACTTGTCTTCCAGGAATTAAACAGTCCAACTTGACTAAGTTTTAGTAACACATTAACATTCTAACAGATTACGCTTATTAACCCTAACCAATCACCTGTAGAATATAAGGCAATGAGACAAAGTTAAAATTTAGGCAAAAATAGACAGACCAGCCTTTTCTAAGAATTTGCTTACAGATCTGCTAAGTCATTTTTACTAGTCTCAGCTTCTCCCAATATAATCCGCATGTCCACCAGGTTCTGAGTACTTTCAAAACAGATTCCATGGCAGTATGAAGGTAAGCACAGCCAGCTACTTATAAGTTACCAATGTCACCAATGTCCCTGCTAATTTCACAATAACTACAAAATCATATTTTGATGTTGAAAATTTAGAAATTGTAGAATTTTTATTTACCTTGATTAGATGCTAACATCTAGAATAGAATACATTTCTATTTTATTTATTTGTTTATATAACTATTCTATAAACATCTGAATGAAATGCATTAAAGTTGATCAATATCAATAGGGACCAAAATACAATTTTCAAGAGCATTTAACCTTTGATGTTCTTTAATTTTTCCAATTAAAGAAAGAGTGAAAATCCATTACTTACCCTCTGAAATAAGTGGATTCCCAAAGAATCTTTATCTTTTAAAACCACAGAAATAGGACAAATCTGAAAGCTGAAAGTATTCCCAGACTAAACCGAAGCTCAGTCAGACGTTTAATTGTTTGAGAATTGTTTTATTTTTACTGTCATGCAATATAAATATAAACAAAGCAAAATGAAGATGCTTCAGGTTAATTTCAATTTTGTTTCCTCTTTGCTTAAAACACCCTCATTTTAGTTTTGAGTTTAATAAGTAACTGCTTTATTCATTCATTTATTCACTATGCACTTACTAGTGCAAGACATAAAGGACAAAAATATAAGACAACTTAAAACTCAACCAAGTATATTATGAAACCAAGAGCACTGTCTACTTGGAAAGAATGGGAAGAATCAATGCTGAGATTTTGCCAAACAAGAACCAGTTTTGAGAGAAATTCATGCATCCTAACAACACTTACCAAAGTTCTTTCCACCCCACCCATATCACCACTATCTCCACATAAAATTGTAATAATTCATGTAAAAATTACAGAAGGTTAAACAGCCTATATCTTTTCCAGTAGCTGATAAGCACCTTGGGGTCACTGCCAACCATAACCATTTTTCCAAATACTAAGCTTCTGACAGGGTAATACATTCAAACGTCAAAGAGCAAAAAAGGTAAGGTAACACTTACGTAATCGTAACTGAGGTAAGAACAAGAAGATTTCTTATAGTTTCACACCACTTGTGATGCTAGTCTATTCTGCCCATGTTTTCAAAGGCAAAAGCATGATCCATTTTCCTGACAATGTGCACTTAAAATGTTTCAAAACAAAATTCTGTAAAATTAAATCTAAATAATCAGATGAAAAAAGTCTTGATTTTTTTGAACCCAGACTGATCATGTTAATTAAATTTTTCCTACTGTGTGCTTTATTGACCCTTAGAATCGTATCTTTCGAGGCAACCCATTAACACTAATCAGATATATATTGTTATGCTAGCATAAGTATGCAGGCTGAGAAAGCTATATCTTTGTAACTTGCTGGATAATTTAGGAGTTATCTTTACTTTTTCCAAATTTCCAAAGTCTGGTTTCCTATGACACTAAATGATCTCCGTATTTTCTCATTAGAAATATGGATCTTGAATTAAAATGTTATTTAATCCATTACATGTAGCTTGATGGCCATTATAGCCTCTCTAATTATGCTCCTTCACGAATTAATGCTTTCTAGATACCTTATATGTGCATTTACTTTGAGTAGGAATTCCTAATGATTGACTGAAAAACAATTTTGATTTATGATAACATGTAAATGATTTAAATGAGTATTTAATAACATCAAATAAATCTCATAACTTTAAACTAACATTTTTAATAAAAAAGTTAGAAAGCCAAGTTAAGCTACTTTGGACAATTTCTAGTCATTTGAAATATACAACAGTATTTAACATTCATCTCAAGAAAAGTAAAACACTGTATTAGACAATAGGTTAAGATTAAATAATCTGAACTAGTTTAACTAGTTAGTACTTAATCTAGGCCAAAGGTTCAAATTAACTAAATATAAGTTAAAACATTTAATGTTAAGAGATACAAAAATTCTAATATCCTTAAAGAAAAGCCTAAGCTAATTACAAAGATTTACAGAATTATTCTTTAAATAGCACAGAATTTAACAGACTGTCCAATTTACAATATTGATAATCATCACCCTTGTACATATTTCTAACTAACTGCTTTATAGGAAATAAGAAATACAGTTTTTAAAAGATCAGCTGTCCCATTCCCTTCCTAAGATAGGATCTTAGTTCTTTTACAAGAGCTGACATCTTAGCCCTTCTAGCTTTCCCCAGCTGACCCCACACACTGAAGCTACAAACACCCAGAGAAAGGAGACCCACTGGGGAAAATTTTACTCTGCTCAGCTTTGCATGCATCAGTGGACTTCACAGTAGATAAATATAACCCACAGCTAGATTAACTGACACAATGAAGCAAAAAGGGAAATTTGAGATTTAGCCACTTCATCTTAAACCTCTTTTTAAGTAAGGGGTGGTTTGTTTTTACTTCAGCTTTCACATATACAAAAAATCTGCCCCCAAGGACTCATCCACACTTCTAATACTAATCATTTTTAAAATATTTCTAAAAGCCTTAAATTAATAATGCACCATAATTTATTATGATTTTTAAAGATCCACAAGTACAGCCTTCGTTTTTCACAAATGACGCAACATTTTTGTCAACAAAGAGGCAAGTTTTTGAAAATTTATTTTTGTCTCTTTCTACATATATTTAAAATAAGACTTCTTTAAAAGCTTAGAAAAAGTTTTGATAAATTACAGAGAATCTTTAAATATCCAAGGGGAAGTTATGAATTAGCCTACTGATGTTTTTCTCAACTCTATTTCCAAGAACCATCCTCAGTTCTCCCCCACGATTACCTCAAGAGACTGAAACTCAGAACTCCCTCTAAGGAGTTGTTTGCCTAAAACACCTAACCCCAGAGATAATCAGAAGAGCCTCACGTGGATTCTCAAACTCTTCCTGCAGAGCCAGCTTCCTATGACCAGTGAAACACTGGAAACTGGGGAAGAGTCTCATAAGTAGCATTAGCATTTTAGAGGAGAGAAGGGAATTTTTCACATCTAATAGAGATTATAAATGGCAGTCAATTTAAACCTCAAAACTTATTTCTCACTCAAGTAAAACTGAGGACAGGCCCAGTCAAAATCTGTTGTTGCACTGTTCTACTTTGTGCCTTGGGGAAAGAACGGTGACAAAGATCAGCTCTCGGTGATGTTTATCACTAAAAAAATTAACTTTAGGACATTCTATATTTTTCTTTGACATGCTTACTATCTACCTCTGACCCCAACCTCTTGCTAATATTTTTCCATGTAAATACTCAATTCTGAAGTACAGATTATCTTGCTTTTTAAATGTTTCCAAGTTGTTGATGTACTTAAGAACACATATAAGGATTCTGGACTTTGATGTTTCCCACTCCAAAGGTACAACAGTGCTGTGCACACAAAGAGAAGGACAAGTGTTGACAGAGTCTTCTTCTTACTTGCTAGTATTACCTATTACAATTGTAGTTTCCTAAAAATAAAAGTTAAAGAGACATTCCTGCCTTAGAAATACATGGATTTTCAGTGATTTAATAGGCCACAAGGGCGACTAGTTTGGTCTAAATTTCCATTATAAATGTTTCTAGAGAAATAATCTCTGCACATCCCTGAGCCTTTCTCTTCCCTTCTGTATTTCCTAACCAACTCTCCTATAATTCCTATATTCTCCTATATTTCCTTCAGTTAATTTCTTTACGTATTCAGTCATCTATTTGTATACATACTTTTTAATTAAACTTTTCATTTCAGGTAATTGTAGATTTATATGCAGATACAAGAAATAATGGAGAGATCCTCTGTGCCCTTTACATAATTTCCTCCATCTTGTAATATCACAGGGATATTGACATTGCTACAGTCTACCAATCTTATTCATATTTCCTCAGTTGTTTTAAAATTTGTATGCACACACGTGTGTGGTTGGTTCTATACAATTTTATCACATGTGTAGGTTCATGTGTCCACCACCACAATCACAACACCAAACAGTTCCATCAGCACAAGGATCCCTTCTGTTGTCCTTTTATAACCACGTCCACCTGTCTCCTTAACCACTAGCAACGAACAATTTGTTCTCAATAATATAATTTTGCCATTTCAAGAATACTAATATAGACAGAACCATACATTATGTAATCTTGTGAGAGTGGCTTTTTTCCCTCAGCCTAATTCACTCATGATCAGTCTAAACTGGTGCATTGATTAATAGTTCATTTCTTTTCACTTCTGAATAGGATTTCATGTTATGAGTGTACCACAGTTTGTTTAACCATTTACCCAGTGAGGGCCATTTGGATAGTTTCCAGTTTTAGCTAATATGAATAAAAGTGTTGTAAGCATTCATGTTTAAGTTTTTGTAGGAAAGTAAGTTTTCATTTCTCTGGGATACATAGTTATGTAATGAACTGCCAAGATATCTTCCAGAATGGCTGTACCATTTTACATTCCCAGCATACATTTTCCTTTACATCCTTAGGTTAAATTTACTGGTGGAGCTACATAGAGACACAATGTACTTTTTAAAATGAGTATATAAATTTATCTTCATAGGTATGTTTGGGGCACTGTTTTCCTTCTAATAGACATACCAAGGTAAATTGGAAAGTTAAAGCACATTTTATAAACTAAAGAGTTGGGAAGTTCAGATGACCTGCAATGTCCTAAAACTGTTCACTGCAGTAAAGCTGATCAAAGGAATCAGGGACATTCTTTTTAAAAAGATGTAAGTGGATATAGAGGATACACATAACAACACACAAATTGTAAGTGCATATATACGTATACCCCTCCAGTATCTCTAGGGAAAAGTAAGTTACAAGCAGACACCTATTCCTAATGCCAGTACTTTCTTTGTAAAACACCTAAATACTTACAATTTTTTAAAGAAGGCATCTGATTGAAATCTTACTGTAAAATGAATTAAAACAAAAGCTTATATTTAATGTTCTCCTATCTTGTCTAAACACAAGCACATGCACACACACAAGAGTAAAAACATTCTGCATTTAATGTTGTCAGTAAATGACTGCATAATTCAATTTCCCTGAAACCATTAGCCTGTATAAAAGGAAAATAAAAAGTGGATGAGAATTCTTTGGTGTGAGCATATTTCATTTTATGAAAACCTGAGAAAGAAAACATTTATAAAAATTATCACATAACAAATATAGCACTATGTTTTCTTAAATCTTTCATGTAAAAGAGAGCCTTAACTGTGAAGATGAATAGTATATCAAATTTGAAATTTTCTCAACCACACAACATTAAGCACTGCACATGAAAAAATTTATATATATTCTATAAAGTGCAACAAAAATCCATAACTTACATTTATCTTACAAAAACTGTTCAGACCTAAGCCTAGAGAATGCAGTATTTTTACAGCACACACTCTTTGGGAGATTCCCAAGCTAGGAGCGCAGACTCTCACTAAAGCAACAGCACTTTTCAGATGATCGTGCCATTCTCACATTATCCCCTCATCACAGATTCTCTCTCTAGACTCTTCTCCAAGGCGAGTCCCTGAAGATCTCTCTCTCTGTAGAACAGCCCCACTGCCACAAATCCACCAAGCTGCTTAGTTTTCACTTTTTCCTCTCCTCATGTGGTAGGCTCAATTCACTACAGCTACAATTTTATATTACTATTTTGAGAAGCAGTTTTTTTTTTAAACTTCAGATTACAGAAACCTAAGGGAGTAATAGAACTTCAGATAAAGGAAACCTGACATTTGCCTAAAAACCCAACTATTAATATCACATTTGACGACAAAACAGCAGGAAAACAACTCACCTAATAAGTAACTTACCATTCTGTACAGAGGCAATGAAGCCCTGGAAATTTTAGAAATAATTCACCACCACCACAAACACCAATCACCATGTCTGGATATTAAAAAAAAACAAAAACACAAAACAACCCTGGTATGTTCCACAGAATTTCACATATATGACTTATTACCTCTTCAAAAAACTCAGAGTGTTGCTGTTTAAAGTATTTTTGTTAAATTATCTAGAACAAGATTGGCAAACTACAGCCTGTAGAGCTAATCCAGGCCACCAACTGTTATTTTTATAGCCCATGAGCTAAGAATAGTTTTTCACATTTTTAAATGGTTATATAAGTACCTACATAATATCACTAATTTTGCCTTCTGGGCTGCAACTCTAAACTATTTGCTAGCTGACTTTTTGCAAAAAAGTTTGCTGATCCCTGATCTCGGGGATCAGTGTAGAAAAATATGTAATAGAAATTGTAAAATTTATGACTATAAATAAACTAATTGATTTAATTTGCTGTAAAATGGCTTTGAACTCTACTCCCATTTAATTGTGACTCCCTAGAAATTTCATACAATCTGAGGTGTCTGACAACCCTCCAGAGGTATTCTCAAAGTGAAAAACAAGTATGTAATTTAAGACTGACTGTTACATACTTCACCACACTACACCATGCATATGCCAATAGCTACAAAATATTTTTCAAGAGGACAGTATTACAAAAAAGTACAGCCACATACATATCAGAAAGCCCTAAAATACAGTGAGAACGGCAAATTCTACTGTTCTTAAAAATCTAAAATCCCAAATAACAGCAACAAAAACCCAACCTGGGGATCATGGAAAATGTGAACTATGAAAACCAAAGAATGAATCTTCTAAGAAAAAAAGAAAGAAACTGAGATATGAAGGCAATTACAAAAATGGTGGATTGACACTCAAGCAACACTCTTGACGGGCTTCACTTGAAATGCGAGGTTTACTAAGTAACAGAGCACAGTACAAAACCTACACAACAACAGGATAAATACCATGTGAATACCTTCAAACAAAAACACTCTACAGTTTAAACCAAAGCAATACAGGATATGCTTTCAAATTAAAAAAAAATTCACTTTTATTTGGTGGCTAATTGAAACTTGCATAGTAAATCAACTACACTTCAATAAAAATAAATTTAAAAAATTTGCATAAAACACTGTGACCACTAACCAAGTTAGTACTAACTCTTCACTTTGAAAACAGTTCCAGAGTTTACAAGGTATGAGGAGTACCAACTGTGTCTCTCCCTACTTCCATCTTTATGACAAGTACACAATTTTCAGCATTCCCAATTGAGAATCACTGAGCTAGATGACTTTCAGCTAAGATGCATTCCAGCTCAAATATTCTATGAGAATTTTAGTTAATACTTAAATAGCTTTTTTAAAAAATAGCATTTATTTTTAACAAAATACTCAAAACACCTATAGTAAATAATAAAGACATTATTATAACCAGAAGTAGTGAATCTGAAATACTACCACATGGGAGGTATGGTCTCATAATGCTGCTCTAGGACTTTTCCTAACCAAAACAGTGCCCCAAATTTTCAACTGTGTGGTTCTGAGATTATACACATCAAGGAAAACTGTCAGGCTTATGAAAGTTCCTTAATGAAAAAAATCATTCCCTTGTTGTCTAATAACCAAGTAGCACAGCCCCTGTCATTTACCCCACTACAAGCTGGAAACAGAAAATCTTCACTTGGTGAGAATCAGACACAAGCAATGGGAAGATTCAAGGAAGAACCATTTGTCAGATCTATGCCACTGACCCACTACGAAGATCAGTGATTACTATTGACCAGAGAGCATTCAGATGAGTGACAAGGGGCAAATGGATTGGGTAAACAAATAAAAATAAAGGTGACCCTCCTTATATGAATCTCTGGAGATACCAGTTTGCAAGGTTGCAGAGTTAAGCCAATGTTGTGCTCTGATGAAAACATTCACTAATGACCAGATAACTTAGGAAAAAAAAAAAAAAAACAGTTAAATATTACAGACAGTGTGTCTATATCAGGCTTGAGTCAATGGCACTGTCGGTCAATCTTTGCTGAATAACCCGTAATACAAAGTAAATACAAAAGAAATTCAGTGAAAGTTGAACATCCTGCAAGAGACTAAAAATTCCACAAAGTCCTTGAAAGTGATTTTAAAGAATCATTTAACCAAACACAAAAGCCACTGATATATTAGAACCTAACAATTAGAGTGGTTAATAACTGAAGAGAAAACCAACAAAGTTCAAATATGAAGACATTTCTATATTGCCATACAATTTTCTGAAGAAAAAAAAAATACCAAAAAACTTAATTCTTTGTTCACTTAAGATCTAGTGGATAATATAAACTGTTTGTTTTGTTAATATTACTTTCTAATTTTAGCTTTAATTTTCAAGATCAAATCCCAATCAAACATTTTTCCCCTCTCTGTCTTCTGAAAACTTGGCATCTCTCTTAAGCAATTCTAACTAATTCTCTTAAATCCCTCCAGGACTAATTACTCTTAGGCAAAAAGGGAGTCTATATAGGAGTACCCCTGAACCTCTGGAATCTCTTTCAAAGTGAGGTGTTCTACTAGTTTGGTCTCTCCCAGACTGGGTAGAAAAGAAACTTTTAGCTCATCTCTGGCTTACAGGAATGGCTTCGAAAAGAATGGCTATCAAGTCATTTTAACTATGAAAAGAAGCTGCTTTTCAGTCTAAGGTGGCAGTGAGGGGCTTAGAAGGAAATGTTGCTGCCAGGAATGGAGCATCACAAGTAAAATGCATATATGCATTGAAAGAAAACATTCCAAACCACTAAGGAATAAGGTAACCTGTAATATGGGAGCCAGAAAGGACAATGTACAACAAATTGGAAAGACTGGATTGAAGGACTTAGAAGCAGATAACAGGAGACAGGAACACTGCACCCCTACCCTTTCTCACTTCTCAAATCTCCTCTCTGCCCAATTTGCCTCTCCAGTTTTATATCATTCTCTCAACAAACACTTTAAAGGAGAAAGAGCGGGATCAGATGACAGTAATTGAACCGTTGGATCCACCATGACTAAAGTCAATCTACTCCCAGCCATTTGGGATATGTAAGGCAAAATTCCACTTTTTCTTGTATATAGTTTAAGTTAATTTCTGTCACTTACAAGAGAAAGAATCCTGACTAATAACAGTTGATTAAATGCCATTCCACAATAAAACTTTTCCTGATCATTTCTGGCTGTGCCTTATCTTAATCTTTTCTGAATTTCTGTAAGAATTTCTTTGTATTACTCACATTATATCAGTATAATACTTATAGAAATTACTTCCCCTATCACACTAATCAAACCTATAAAAATAGACCAAATCTCACTCACTTTTGTATTCTGCCAAAGAGTGTTTTCATACAGTTAGGGCAGAATAAAGGGATGGATGGGTACATGAAGGAGAAAGAAAAAGGCAGTCAATAATTCAGACTGGTTAATGAGAGTTTAGGCAGTAGCAAGAGGAAGAAAAAGATATAAAAGATGTAATGTAGAAAAAGGAGCAAATGGACAAATGGCTGAACAGGAGAGGAAAAAAGAAAAAAGTAGCGTAGTAGATGGGGGCTATGAGCCAAGTTAGAATCAAGAGGGTTGGGTTCATGTTTCCTAATTAGCTACTCATTACATTTTTCTTGGTTTTGGTTTCTTCAATGGTAACTAGGTTCATTCACTCAAATTTTCCCCAGTCTCAACATTCTGTGTTTGTAAGCATCCAAGTATTAGAGAATGCAGATCAGTGAGTAATAACTGATATCCTTTCCTGAGACTTGGGGTTAATAAAACACTACAGAAAGTATAAAGCCCTTATCCTTATAAAATACTGTCAAACCAGATACTAAGCCATACTGTTTCCCCTCAGGACAATTATAATCCTTTTAATTACCTTATCCATCGAAGGAATTTCTATACATAAAAGTTAGAGATCTGAGGGCAGAGTTCTATTATGCTATGATATTCTGAAAATGGTGATGCTACATATTTTTTTAAACTCCAGGAGACTTCTGGATTAATCATAAATTATAGTGCAGGCAGAATCAAGTATACAAAAGAGTTTTCTTTGACATTTGATTGTCTGAAATACTGAATACACAGGAAAAGTGTACCCGGGTCTAAAATCCCAGATAAGCTCACAGAAACCTATTTAATCCGCAACAAAATGAAAATAAAATGTAGTAGCTGCTAACAGAGGGTCCCTTTAAACTCTTAGGTAGGGAAGGGTAGGGCTGAGCAAATACACTCCAACAGCAATGGAAGGATAGGTGGTTTGTTTTTAAGTCAAATAATTATAAAACAGGTTTAACAAAAATTTACTCCAACAAATGGGTCCAATCTGTTAAATTAGCTAAGATACCTAAAATGAGTTATAAAAATACATGCAGCAATATTATTTACCTTGCGCTATTTTACATTTCAAAGAACTTTCATGTATTATCTTTTATTTTTCCCTTAACATAACCTACAAGTATACCTCAGTATGTGCTCCATGGAATAGCAGTTCCCCAGAGGCTAATGATACCTTTTTACAAAACAGCTTCTGTATCTGGGATGTGATGGGCTGAATAAAATTAAATAAGCTTCCCTCTCTTTTCTTTCAGAGTCTTTAATATCCCGAAGTACAATTTGAATCTCTAGGAGGAGGCACGTGATATACAATGCTTTCCAAAGTTATGTCACTGGGGAACTTTTTTTCCATCTCTCAAGACCGGTGTCTCCATACTTACAGTTTAGGAAAATGATGAGCTACCAAAAACCTGAAGGCATTATATAGAAAGAATAAGTACCTTATATGCCTAAAGCGCCTAATGGAAAGAACACATGACTGGAAGTCAGAAGACATAGTTTCTACATTCAGTTTTGCCACTGACTGACTCTGTGACCTCATGAAAAAACACAATTTTCTTGTGCCTTAGTTTTATCATTTGCAAAATAGCAATTATAATTCTAGTTGCAGCCTTTTCCAGGGTTGAATACAAGATATTAGATACATGAGATTATACAATTATAAAATTCCAGAGCTGCAGAAGGCCTGAGACTACCCAGCAGTATCCTCTCTGAAAGGTAAAGATTATTTCCAGAATCTGCATTAAAACACAGATCTCTTAACTCTCAGCCCTGTATTTTTTCCTGTGCCAGCACACATTGCTTTCACTTTTTAACAGATAAAATTTTAACAAAACATCTCTAAACACAAAATAGGTCTCAGGAACACAGCTGAAGATCTCAGAAATTAGGAAAATTGAAGGTAATATCTCACCTTAAGTTTCCCATTGACAACACATGCACACACAGCCTACAATAAGTAAAACTTTGAGAGACATGGAGGGGTAGAAAGATAAGAGTAGTTTATTCCACAGTAACTTAGGAATCGAAGGTAAGGTAGGCAATTCTAGGAAATGATTTGCTTTTATGTCCAATTAATAAATTGGTCCTACTAGCACCAAAAATACATCTAATCAACAAAAGATAAATAAAAGCAAATATTACTGAAATTAATGAAGGGACTAAGGGTGGAGAAATGGATGAAAGCTGGACGAGGCTAGAAGTATATAGATTATTTGATGATACTACTGCAATTCACTACTGTCAAAGCTTTGAAGTTTTACTATTATCAAGAACAGAACTGTTTGATGCTAATTACTTAATGACATGCCAAAAAGATGTACTTATTTCACTCGAAACATAAGAAAAGCCCCTTTTTCCATACTGACAAATCAACGGGGTAATTCTGGAATTCATTAAAAAGAACACTAACTGATCCAACATAATAGCTTTATTTCCTGTGTGAAACACTTCAAAATATCTAAATGAATATAGAAATAAATGTTTATGTGGCAAATTGTTCATTATTGAATCATTATCAACCCTTGTTAGACAAAATCTCTCATTTTTGCAATGTGCAAAATCATTAAAGTGCTTGAGAGCTCCATCATGAAAGACAGTGGCACTATACAATCCACTATTTCTTCAGGCAAATGTGCTCATGGCTGAACATAATACGAAAAATAACAACATTCCCTAGATACACAATTTCACCCCTCCTTAAATGATGTTTTTATATGCTGACAGCAGTGATGAAATACGCCACTGCTTTCCAGTTAGCTTTAACTGTTTCTGTGCACTTATCATTCACAGCATCATTCTGAAGTGTTCACCTATTATGATATTAGGTATCAGCAGTCCCAAATGCTTCTAACACTGCCATGCACATCTCAGTTGTGCTTTAACAATGCATGTTTTACCCTGAAACTCCCCTAAATTATCAAATGGCTAAAAAAGTGAATTATCCACTATAATTCCACTCAGTGCTATAAACCCACATTTCTGGGTATCTAACAGTTCAATTACTTCAACTCACATCAAGTGGGATTGCCTGTTGCTGTACAGAGCTGCTCTACAATTAAGAGACATTCATTTCTAAAAGCAAGCTATTGTAATGCAGATTGCTTAGATCCAATTGTTAGATACCTCATTTGATCATTTTTACCAACAATAAAGGGAAGGAAGTGTTGTAAATCAGATATTGCCAATGACCAGTGAAATCCTTTTCAACATATCTGCCTAATCTTTTCAGGGTCATTTCTCCCTTTCTAATAAGTAAATTAACATTTTTAAGATTAGGCAGTTAAAACTTACAATGATAATGTACAGCTGCACTTGATTAACTGTACAATGCTGTTCAGATGAATGCAGATTTTTTTCATTTGTATTGCAAAGGGATCAATCTGTTTATGAGTTTTTTTTTATTTCAAGACTTATTTTAGATACTGATTTTATACACAAAGTATGGATGACAAATGAAAGTATTCTAATAATTATCTGTAAACTGAAAAAACATAACAAGCATAAAGCTCATAATTACTCCGACTAAGAAAATGTTACTTCAAACTAAATTACAGAAATATTTTTAGTCAACAGCTGCTCAGAGCAAGTAACTGATATGCATACTTCTTAGAATTCATTTATTTCCCACACTTAGCCCACAATTTTAAGTTACCTTGGCTGAAAGCTGCACTAATGCTGCAACTGTACTGAACTTAAGAGTCATCTCTGCAAGTTAAGAATAAAAGGTAAGAACATAAATATAAAAAGAGCAATTTCTGATTTTTCACAATTCAGAGTTATAGCCTCAATTAAGAAAGCTTAGTTCAATCTGAAATTACAAAAACATTGGCTATAGTATGCTCTACCACATTTACTGTAAATTAAATGCTACTTGGGGAAAAGTTATACTATAAGAGGAAATTATTTGGAGTGTCACATCTACTTTAACTTGATGGTAAGCTCAATAGAAAATTAAAGAGATAAATGAGAAAATTTTCCCTGGCCAAATGCAAAAATAATTATTTTGTTCTAAATTTAATTCCGATTTTTACCTGGAAATGATAGTATGTTTAATATCAGGATTTTCATTTGGATTAATGTTGAAATGTAGTGTCATTTTGAACACAAATTTTATCACTGATTACATTTTTTACTTTTGTGTCATACTTAATGATTCTTGCTTTCAAGTGGTAACTGCCTTAAGCAAAATCCACACCAGAATATCAGAATCTGTCTCCTCAATATTTTACAGAAGATAAGGAAAATAAACAAAAGACTGTGCAAAGCAAAACCATTTATAAAGAAATTGCAGACCACCAGGATTTTGGATTTGGGTAATCCACTTAGATTAGCATGGCTGTGTCTTAAAAGAACAATTCTGAGATCACAATATAGGTCACGTCCTTAAGAAATAGAGTAAGTAATGAAATCAATGTCAATTACACAAACCTTCCATATTAACATGACGCCACGGACAACCAGTAAGGAAGATTAAACAAAGCTTTTGTAATGTGCTCAGCCCCAGCATAAGCAAGAAAGAAAAATAATGTCATAAAACAGAGATTTTTTGGAATCAGGTTCCGCAAAAAGGTAAAACTAATGCTTAAATAGAAGAGTGGCATCCATACTGGGTAGAAAAAATTTTTTGAGCTTATCATTTCAGACTGAATGGCTATAAACGTTGACATAAGAAAGAGAGAGGGGAGGGAGAGAGGGTTGGAGGGAGGGTTGTTTTGCAGGCAGTAGGGGGAGATACAGAAAATGGCTAACCTTAAAGTTTTTGCCAAAATATAATAATCAGGTTTAGGTGGTGGGTAATATCCTTCAAAGTACAACCTTACTACTGCAGAAGAAAAATTTTAAAATCCCCAATATGAACCCAAGTGCTTAAAACAAATTCTGCAACCTCTAAATATACTATTAAGTTTTGATCAAATAGTGTCAAAAGAAAAACTGCCCAACATTGCTGTAAAATCTGAGTAGAATCTAAATCTAAAATCACTGCTCTATCATATTTCTAATTACTACGTATATACAACTGTTAAGACAATTAGTAAATCACAAATGTCTCTGAAATGCTTCTTCGTCCAGAAAAAAATAAAACATATGATGCTTGATGTCACAAAGACATGGCAAAAAAAAAACCCCCAAAAAACAAAGACTCTGCCAAAATTGACAGTTAAAACGATGCTGCTTCCTTATTCAATACCAATAACAATAACGCCCTAAGATAAGGATCCACATTTCTCAGTGAATGCTCCTCAAACTGAGCTGAACAAAGAAAGCCCAGATGCCCCAGAAACTCAGGAACTTTCTTCTACATACTTATGTGTCCTTCCTGGACAAGGGGATAAAAAATGTCTCTGACCAAAGAGGCTTTGTGAAGACTGCTTACAGAGAATTACCAACTTACCCATCAGATTTGAGTTCATGAAAGGTGTTGGGGACAAGCCTTCGTGGGCCCCTAATCGACTGTCATTCAAGTGATCACTGTAATGAGGGCTGTCTGTAAAACCCTAGAGAAAAAAAAAAAAGACCAGAGTATTAGAGAGATTATTTGGCAGTCCTGCTAATTGAGCATAATGACACTCATCTAATTAATACACAGACTTACAAATGGTCATTCCTAACCAAGTTTCTGTTTCATTACTTAAAAAACTAAATAGAAGTGCTGCTTTTATTCCTTTTAAGATTTAAAGTCAAAAAGTTTAATTCAATGATTTTAAAGAAAACTAGCCCTATGATCTCTTTATACCCAAAAGGTGAGTTCTATAGATGATATTTTTTTAAAAAAGGATATACTAAGAAAATATATTTCTGAGTTATAATAAACTAGGAAAATGTTTATCTCTATCCTCCTTTCTCTGCCTCCATACTCCACTAATAAAGGGTTGGGCGATTACAAGTTTTACTTAAAATATTAAAAATAATTCAAAATCAATATACTGAAATAAATCCTTTCCTAAATGGCAAACAAAAATTTAGCAAAAGAAGATCTGCTTATATTCCTTTTAATACTAGTATAACAAAATATACTCCTACAGAAACTGAGCCATGTAAAAGGAAAGCACTTTATTAAAAAGTTACTTTGAATTCTTAAGAATCTGAAATGTGAAACTGCAGACACCATGAAAACAATAAATATGTTATTATTTCACAATAGGTGTTATTAAATTTTCCCTTATAACCTAAAGATGTTTTTTAAAAGCAATGGAGGAAAAAAAATGATACCAAAGTTTATAAATAAGTGTTATATAAAAGCTTCTGTGGATTAAAAAGTGTTCTGTTACACATACCATGTATAACATCACCTCACAAAATCGTATAATTTCTAAACAAGGCTTTGAACCCTAGTTAATTAAAACTGCAAGTGGTCCCTACACGATTGCCAACTTAGAATGATTTTAGTAAAGATGAAAAAATCTTACAAGAGGCCCAAACAAGAGAGAAAACTGCCCAGGCTCATAGAAACCACCAAGAATCCCCTGGGACTATAAAATCATCAATCACTGAACATTTATCATTAGCTAGACTGCAGACTAACATTCAAGAAGACATTAATGGGGCTGAAATGGGCCGCACTATCTTTGCAGGCATGCTGTTAGTTCAACCAAAGGGCTAGGAACTGGGGGCTAAATAACTGTCAAATCATTACAATTGCTTATGGATGTATGTCACAACTCCTTCTGCTGTTCTGTTTTAAAACTAATCTTCTGGGAGTTCTCACTCCCAAATGAATCTTTGTTTTATTTTCATCTACTTTAGAATCACCGATACACATGTGACAGACATTTAAGAAGAATCCTGGTGACATTTACAACTTGGTTATGACCACAAGGGTGGCCTCTGGCAAATACAACCATGGTCCTGTATGTCATAGCCACATGTAGCAGAAGGTATATACAAAGGAGAATGGCTCCTAGCTAAGGTCATTCCTTGGAGTTTACTTTTGTTGCTTAAAACTTAACACTCCTGAAGTGACATACTGCTCTCTCATTCATCTGGGTGTTTCTCTCTGCCACTCCCTTCCACAGCCATTCGTAGGCATAGAGTCAAAACAAGGCATTGAAATCAACAAAAAACTCACTGAACTATTGTTTGTCATTATTAAACAATGATATTACTCTACAAAGATACCAACAGAAACGCATTTGTAGGTCAGCCACGTTGTTCACACTTCATTTGAATGTTAAAGGATAAGACAAGGTTCATTTTGCATGTTCTCAGTTCTCTTCATCCTTGAAGTACAATAAAAAGAACTTTCCCCCTTCTTGACTATAAAAATAAAAACACTGAAGCCTTTTAAAACTATTTCCTAAAGCACAAGTATATAAATAAAGTTAAGTTTTAGAGTATCATCAAATGATTATACACACATAATATATTAACTTCATAGATCACGGATATTAGAATTTAGCACAGAGAAGACCTATCTCTAAGCTCCCATTAATATGTGCTCAGAGGACACATTATTTTCCTATCACCATGTACAAACAATAGCAAGTACTGTCCCTTCTCCATGTGCACCCACATATTGTAAAGCACAGTGTATTTCCCAGTTCACTCATAAAATCTGGGATTGTCATACTGTACGAGAGAGGAATCTATAAACCTGTGTCATCACATACGAGCAAGATTTGAATATGGACCCTAAATATCTACTTACTCATAAATTATATGCATACACTACTAACCAGTATGTCAAACTTCAGCAAACTGTAATTTTGCTCATGTAAGATAAAAATTAAATAGAAATTTGAATATTTTACCTGCACCTCAAAGGTTCATCTTAGCGCATACAATTTTTTTGAAAAGCCACAGTCTAAAAGATAAGAAAGGGAACTTCTTCATCCATGCAAACTGATGCTGGAGAATGGAACAACGAAACCAGGCTTCAAATGTTTCTCATAGTTTTAGATCTAATGTACACAAAAACCTCACCTAAAAACTGGGACTGGCTACTGTTTGAGGTTATATATATATATATTTTATATATATATATATAAAACTTGTGGTGAACCAAGATGAATAGTTACAAAATAATTTACAAACATTTAAATAAGATCAGTTCTAGAAAAATACAGTTATTTGTCAGTCAGCAATGTTAATTGTGTCAACTAGCTGGATAACACCTAGAATACTGCTTTGCAAAGTTCAGTGTTCATATCAGTTGGCTAGAGACCTTGGTAAAAGACAGATTAAGAAGCATAAGGTCTTGAGTAGGGCCTGAGAGTCTGCATTTCAAACAACCAGGGGACGATGCTGCCACTGGTCCACACGCCATACTTCTAATAACGAGAACTTAGACAATCTGGAAGCAAAGATCCTTTTTATATATAGAAAGAAAAACCTCAAGTCTACAAAAGTGATAGGCAGGTTTCTCCCCCTCCTTCCACCCCAGCCAGAACTACATTAAGACATCAGAAGTAGAAGTTTCCGGGTAAGTATAAATTAGAGAGAAACACCGCAGTTAACAAAAAATATAAAGCAATTAGAACAACAAAATATTTTTCTGTATGCAGGTATCTAGTTTTAAGAAGATAGATGTCAAATAGAGTTTTAATGAAAGAAATGAGTTAGATGACCCAGAGTTTAAATAGCAGATCCTTTAAGTACCACATATAGTTGAGCAATGAACACGGATGCCTGTAAGTAGAAAAGGCAAACAGAAAGAATACCATAACATAATGCAGTACGGAGCTGGCAGAATAGCAGGGAAGGAAGCAGAATAATGCAGTGACTAGCCAGAGTATCGAAGGGCTAGAGCAGAAGGTAACTGCCTTTGAGAGAGGCATTGGGGAAACAAGAAAGAAACAAAACCCAAACAACCATGTTAAAATGGAGCCCAAGCAGATCAGTCACTGGTACTGAAAAACGAATGCTATTTCAATTTTGGAATATAAAGAAAGTAAACCAATGAGATCATTAAATAAAGAACTATCATAGTGCATATTTTAAAATGATAGAGCATTACTGTGCTAATAAAAGGGGTCAAACCTGACACCCTGGAGCTCCTAATTAAGATTCTTAATTCTGTAAAATGGTTTCACCACGAAAATAACCACTAATAAAAGTAAGATTTTCCTCCATGAGAGATGATAAACACTACATTATGAAGGACAGAGCAATGCTGTCAGATTCATCTATCATAGTAGCTTAGCAGCTTTTTAGCCAAAGTATGCTACTGACCACAAAGAGATTTCCAAATACACTCTAAAAATTACTGTTCCTGCCTTATGATAAAAGTGGAAAGCACTCAAAAGATTAATCACTGAAAAAATCGGTTGATACATAGAGATGATAAAAGCTGTTCAATTCTATACTTAAAATCTAAATAATTTAATTTGCAAATCTTAAACAGTCCCATCTATGAATACGTAACACTTCATAAAAGCTTTGATATTATGAAACCGGCTCTATACAATGTATTTTGTACTTTTCTCTATGGTCATTTCATAGTAGAGTTTAGAAACCTTAATCCCTGCTACAGTATAAGACTCTAAGTAATCAATCAAAGCTGCTACCAAATATTTTTAAGCTAATTTAAACTGCACATAATCAATCAAATCTTTTGTTCTATCAAAACCAAAACAAAACAAAAGCACCTAGTATTATTTACATAAGAGTGCTCTCCTCTTGTTTGTCTCCTCAAAAATACAAGAATTTTTTCATCGGTTAATTTTTTTAAATAGCTCTTTTTAAAAATTAATTTTGCCCAACCAATAAATATGGTATAATCACCTGAGAACCCTCTGTAGGTGAGAACAGACATGTTTTTCCTAACCTATATTGCTATTTCTTTGTTTGAAAGCAACTGTTTGATCCTATTTTAAAATATTCTTTCCAATTCTTTTCAATAGTTAAAAAGCAATGGGGAAAAAGAGTCTTGCAATAGATTCACTTTCTCAGAAAAGCCTTCCCTGGCCCTAACCAAATATGAGTAAACTCATTTTGAGCTTCCCTAGCAGCATCATATCACTGCTCACACTTACTGGAATCATCTTCTTAGTTATCCATTTAAATTATACCAGAATTATCTGTTATAAAAGTACAGTACAGTGTAGTGGATAGATGCAGAATTTCTGGAGCCAGACTGGCAGACCTGAATTCCATCTTTGTCATACACTAGCTGTGTGACTTGGGGCAAAGTAGTATTTCTTGCTTCAGTTTTCATACCTGTACAATACAGACAGTAATAATAATACTATATTCACCTCACAGCTTGTTGTAAAGGTTAAATGAGTTATATGTAGCACTGGAAAAGTACCTGGCACATAGTAAGTGCACAATAAACACTAGTTGTTGTTATTATCACCTCAGAGTGTGTTACGCCTTACAAATTCTGAGAAGGCGCACACCATGTCTCTTTTTCACAATTACATCCTCAGAACGATGGCTGGCACAAACATAGCAGGTGCTCAGTAAATGACAAATGGATGGGAGGTTTCAGCTACTAATCTTGAAAATGCTACAGGGCATCAGATATTATAAAGGTTCAATCATAGAACACCCAATAACTAACTAGCAGAAAGAAAGTTGGTAAGGCACTAGCTTATCTAACTGGACTAAACAAGTAATCACAGATTTCTGGTATTCAAAGAGCCACAAGATTTCACACCAAGTACTGAAATCCTATAGCTCCTAAGTGGTCAAAGCTAACAGAATCAGCCAAAAGCCAAAAGATATCAGAAAGCTCTGAATGAGGACTGGTATAAATGAGCAGTCATACCTCAAAGAGAAGTAAAATGGAAATTAAAGTAAGCAGAAATAACAAAGTTTAAAGAGAAAAAAGTGTCCTTATTGTATTTCTTTATTTACCCTTAGGATAAATTAGCAAAATAAATGTCCAGATTATACTTTTTAAACAAATCCTTGAAAGTATCTGTCTCAGTTAAATATACTTATGAAAAAGACAAGTGAGTTGATTTGATCACAATGGGTTGTTACCTGAAAGCAGGGACTGTGTCTTATTTCACTCGTTACCCTAGCACTAGTGACAAGCACATTAATGGGCACACTGTATGTGACTAACAAAATTTGCTAATTTAATGAATGAGTGAAAATTGAACAATGCTCCCTATTAATGAATTAGGTCTGTGTCTGAAAAAGCTACTTGATATTCAATATGTTATAGTTTCTGTTATCCTTAAATAGGTCAGGTGCTAATATATAATAAATTTTCTTGATAGAGAAATGTATTTTGTCATCTAGATCCACAAGTTCTTAAAGGGCAACGATGTTTTATTTCTCTTAATCAGTTCAAAAGAGACCAGCACAGAACTTTCTATACATGTAAGTGCTTAAGTTTTTTCTGAGAGGATAAATAACCTCTTCAGGTAACTCTTTACTTATGAATGCTAAGTCGTAGTTTTGCAGAATTACTATAACCCCAGACTGAAGAGCAAGTCTTGAATTATGGGCAGGAGGAGAGGAAGAATCAAAATCTTTTAGAGGTGGAAAGGATCCTTGGAAGATATGATGGATCCATGAAATACTGCTTAACACAAGAGCGTGAAAATAGTTTTGAACATGAAATCCCAAAGGGTCACCTAAAACATTCACACAGGTTCAGTTCTAAGTTGAGTCATCCATGTTCACAAATTTATCCAAGTAACTGCTAATGTCATCTATTAGAAGCAATCACAGTTAATGCTCTCTTGCTCTAGCCTATGGCTTCGAAAGTTCACAAGCAGAAAGTTTTCTGTATTTTATCTGTTTCAAGTTCATTCTCTATAGTGAGAAATCAAAACAACTCCAGGCCTCACAGAAAAGAGTATACTGAAACAGGGAAAGCAAAAACTGTATGACTGAACTGAGATGTTTCATAGGGTAGGACTTTAGAGCCCTAAGACACCATATTCTTCTAACTCATCTTACCCACTGTACAGATGAAGAAACACTAGTGAAGTTGAGTATCTTGCTAAAGATCTGGAAGTGAGGGGGTTAATAAGAATGTGGTCTACCTCATAACAATTTATACAGCATTCTAAAACTAACACCATGAGGCAAATGTAGTAAAGACTGGTCTCATTAAAAAACTAAAGCTAAGAGTAACCAAGATTTTAAAACAAATAAAGCCAAACTCTGACTTACCAACTGCCCCCAGGAAGCTTCCTACTGCTCTGCACCATTAATCAATGTTATATAAAACAACTCTCACTTCTAAAGTTCTTGTGATTCCTCAATATTAAGTTCAATAAAGATGAGTAAATCTATTTTTGGTACTTCTAAGAGACTTAATTCTGCCAAATGTTTTCCATATTGTAGGTCTCCATTTTTTAGACTGTTCAATTCTAAATTATCTTTATGTTTAAATTAAAACTTACAGGCAGAGTATGTCTTTCTGATTCAACTACCATTCTTCTTGCAGATTTTTTAAAGGTAATTTCTCCAGCAATGACTATATCAAAATCACAAATCCATTTACACATGATACATAAAAAGTGAAACACCCTTCTGCAACAAGTACAAAAGGAAGTAAAATAAATTATTTAAAAAAAAAATATTAACCCATCTATACTGTAACTATTTTCTATATAAAATTCAAGGGGAAAAATGCAAATAAATAATAATGCTGCTACTTTAGTCTGTAAGGTTATAAATAAGTAGTACTAGAAGGGCTGATGTTTTTAAGAACACAGGAAAATAATATTTAATTTTTAAAAAACTTAGCCCCAAGTATTATCTAATTCTCCCCCAAATTATAGACACCAACTTCAGACAAGAAACATAATATCATGTTGATGGTTTCTAATGTTTAGATTTTGCCTGTTTCCATTAAATGGCAAAACTTAACAAGGTGAAGATCCTACCAGTTCAGGAACTGATGATCCATTCAGAACAAGAATTTAAGGTAGTGAAAAGTAAATTCAATTAGAAAAAATATCCATCTTAAAAATTATACTATGAAATAGTGTACCATACATAAAATTTCGAGGAAACTTTATTATTAGTTTAGTTTATTTCTAAACATACTAACTTTACACTTGGCTACAAAAGCTTTATTAAAAGATCATATTCATGTTAATACATAGTCCTAAAAAGTTCTATGTATTTCCATATATTTTCTAAAGGAGAAAAATAAGTCATGAAGTAAAGGGGAAAAGTGCTTTCTCATGTAACTTAGAAACTGCACGCAATTAAAAATCTTCACTCTAATGCTTCTGTCTTCTAGTTAGAATTCACAGGAGTGGTTACAAAACAATACTGAACATGTTTTACATCATATCACTTAAAATCACTCATGGATTCTTTAACAAAGTCCTTCTTTTCTAACAAATTTCTGATACTCTGTCAGTCCTTCTCAAAGCATAGTCTGTGGACTGATGCTGGATCAAGAATGGTCTGTGATCAAACAATAAAAGAAAAAAACACAGAAGAAGCTTTCAGCAGTGGTTTAAAGTAATCTGGTAGGGTAATTTTTTGCTGTATATAATAATAAAAAACTAGAGCTTGTACTTTATAAAATTAACTACTTTAAATATTGTACTATAAAATATAGTGCAGCATATATAAAACGTTTGAGGAAACCTGTTGGTTTAGCTTATTACTAAACTAACATCCTGACTTTATACCTACAAAAGGTTTATTAAAAGATTATAAAATTAACTTAAAATGGATTAAAGACTTGAACATAAGAGTTTACACCATAAAATTCCTAGAAGAACATACAGGTGGGAAGCTCCTCAATATTAGTCTTGGCGATAATTTTTTGAGTTTGACACTAAAAGCAAAAGCAACAAAAGCAAAAATAAACAAGCGGGAGTACATCAAACTAGCTTCTGCACAGCAAAGGAAACAATCAACACAATGAAAAAGCAGCCTATAAAATGGGAGAAAAAATTTCTACATCCTGTATCTTATAAGGGATTAATATCATATAAAGAACTCATACAACTCCACTGTAAAAAAAAAACCAATCAGATTAAAAACTGGGCAGAGGATATGAAAGAAGAATATAGATCGTCAACAGGTAGGTATATGAAAATGTGCTCAGCATCACTATCAGGGAAATGCAAATCAAAATGACAATGAGGCATTACCTCACATCTGTCAGAATGGCTGTTGTCAAAAGGACAAGAAACAACAAGTGTTGGCAAGGATGTGAGAAAAAGAGAACCCTTGTGCACTGCTGGTGGGATTGTTAACTGGTGCAGCCACTATGGAAAAACAGTCTGGAGATTCCTCAAAAAATTGAAAATAGAACTAACATATGATCCAGTAATTCCACTTCTGAGTATTTACCTGAAGGAAATGAAAACACTAACTTGAAAAGATACATGCACCCCCATGTTCACTGCAGCATTATTTATAACAGCCAAGACATGGAAACAACCTATGTTCATGGATGGATGAGTGGATAAAGAAAACGTGATGTGTGTATATATAAAATTTCACACACACACACACACACACACAGAGGAATATTATTCAGTCATAAAAGGAAGAAAATCTTGCCATTTTAGATGACATGGATGAACCATGAGGGCATTATGTAAGTGAAATAAGTCAGACAAAGAAAGACAAATATCAAATGATTGCACTGATATGTGGAATCTTAAACAAACAAACAACCCGAGATCATAGATACAGAGAACAGACTGGTGGCTGCCAGAGGCAGGTCAGCAAAATTGGTGAAACTGTCAGTTTAGCTTACTCCTAAACAAGCAGACTGACTTCATACTTTCCTGGGTGCATCTAAGACCTAAAAAATCAAAACCTGCATTTTGAAAGATGTTTAGGGGATTAATATGCAAAGTAAAGTTGGAGAAGAACTCGTCTTACTATCTCATAAGTCATGAGGCCTGGTACATGGTAAAATAACGTTAGCCCCTATTATTTCTTCTCCTATACCACAAACACCTCTTTAAGTCCTAAAAAGCTCACATTTTTAAACCATAATTCTACTGCTCTATTCACACACTATATGCAAACAGGGAAAACTAGATAAAAGACAGTTAAAATGGTACTATGCTGCAAAAGAACCTCAGATTTTACACATTTTAAAGCTTTTATCTCCTACTACTGTCTGCCAACAGATTAGGACTGAGCATACAATAATCGCTCAATAAATAAAAATATTTCCCAATATTTGTGAAAACAATTCAAATAAATCAAACCTAGGAATAACATAAGTCTATTAAAACCCATGCATTAAGAAGTAATAAGTAATCAGAAGACATGACACTAGCCAGTGAGCAAAACTATGTTCTCACATTCAATACTATGGCATATTTTAAAATAATTTCCAAAATACCAGTCCTATATTAACATTTTAACATTAAACATTTGTTATATTAGGTGGGAAAAATTAGAAAAAATTAATTAGTATTAATTAGTATGAAGTATAATAATATTTAACTTTTACAGAGTTTATAGGGAAGAGATTAGAAAATTATAACAAGTTTATAATTTTTTGTCCTGCCTATATTTTCTCAAGTTTATATGAAAGCAATCTATTATTTTTCAAAAAAAAAAAAAAAAAACCTGTTTTTACCTTCAAAATGATCGAAGTAACATACTCTCATTGTAGAAAATTGGAAATGTAAAGAAATAACATCAACTAAGTAGGGAAAAAAAAACTCATTTTACCTCAACTGGAATGCAAACATCAACATTTTGACACATTTTCTTCCAAATTTAAAATGTTTTTAAAATAGTTCAAACATGTAAAATGTATGTAATACACAATCATATATCCACAACTCAAAAAATAAAACATTGCCAGCATAGTTTAAAACTCTATGGAATTCTCTCAAATTCCCCTCAGAAGTAAACACTATCCTAAACTTGTTTTTAAAAAATCATTTTCATGTTACTTAATATTTTATTAAATATGTATACCCTCTAACTAAACAGAGTACACTTTGCATGTTTAAAGTGTTATTACCTAAATAGTATGCTTTTTTCTATACTCACAATGGTCAATATGTAAGACTGGTACATGGTGAAAAAGTGAAGCACTGGTAAATACATGTCACTATAATATAACAGCCTATTTATAAACATTCCACCACTTATCTATCCAGCCCCTTTTTGATGACACATAGCTGCCTCCTATTTTCCCCCATTATAAACAAGGCTGCTATATACATTTTAGTAATATGTCTCCCTGTACACATGAGAATTTATGTGAACTTTTCTCTAGGGAGTAGGATTACTAGGTTACAAAGTACCCACATCTTTAAATTTACTAGATATTATCAAACTATTCTCTAGAATAGAGACATATTACCATTTTAGGGAAAAAAAAATAATCTCCTATCTCCTACCAAATCTGCAAGTTCTCCACAGACAGCTCCAAACTTATGAAAGAAAGCTTCAGAAGTCCATTTATAAGTTGCATGTAACTGTGATGCACCTCTCAGTAAGCAAAAAGCAAAGCAATCACCATCACATTTCCTTATTAATTCACTTAAACCTTATGTAGCTATATTCTTATCTGAAATAGTCTGGCCTGGATCAAAAGGCAGTCCTCTGTCATAACAAATATGCAAGACACATCCGTTAAATAAGTTAATCTTTACTAGAGTCCATAGTTCATCTTAATGTTCTATAATTGAAACTGTATCCATTACTTCAGGTGTTGATACAGCTAAATTTGACAGAAGTAAGATAATAGTTTAGTTTGTTGTCAGTATCTTGTCTTGATGCCCAGTGTTGTGTAGTTTCTTACAGACACGGCTACAGTGTTGGCTGATGCTGATTTTTAGAATCTGACTCAGACATAATAGTTCACTGTTCATGATTAAAACAGTATTGATATCCTGGTAGGATGCATAGGACCATACTTTCAGATTCTGTAACGAGACATGGTGATACAGACCATGAGCCATTTGCACTCCTTCTTTCTGCCTCTATGACTAAAGCCACTCATCTTTAAGAGTAAGTTTGAATGAAAAGTATAGTAGTGAAACAATGTTCTTTTGCTAACTGGTTCATATGGGTGCTGAACCCCTGGCTTGGATTTAATTCCCTAAAGGGAAAGTAAATAAGCCATAACTAAAGAGTCAGCGATTCCTTCTAGAAATATGCATCAAGTCTTCATTCAATTGACCTAATTTAAAAAGCTTTCTATGCCAACATTAATCATAGTATCAGCATACTTTTAATGATACTACTTGCCGGAACATGAATTAAGGGCTTTATTCACTTATCCTCACTACAGACAAGGAAAGAGATGCAGAAAAATTTACATAATTCACCTGATATCCAACAGTAAGCAGCAGGATGGGAATGTGAACACAGGCAGTCTGACTCCAGAGCTCACCATGCAATGCTGCCTCTCTAGAAATAATTGTTCCTCCCTAGAATTATTGTGAATTGAATGGCTCAATGACAGGCTGGAGCCACACAAAATGAAGATGAAGGGTATTCCTATTCAAACAGTAATTCATAGGTGATAAAGGAATGGAGAAAGGAAAATGGAACAACAACAAATTTTAAACTATCCATTTTGGCTAGTGGTGTTCAAAATAGTGAAGGCAGTCATAAGCTTTTGAGAACTTTGTGAACCCGTGGATTGTGATGAAGGAAAAAAAAAAGGGATATGAAAAATCTCCTTCAGTCAGTAGATATCAGGTACAGAAACTCATTTCTCCTGCAGAACATTCCCCTTGCCCAAGGTGGTAATAAACTGCAGCAATCATCTGTGATGCTGGCACAGTTCCTATAGACAGTGCAAACAGAGGTTCCAACAAACCTAAAAGCAAATTTCTATACCATTAGGAATGGTAATTGAGTGCCACCATGAAAGACGGAGTCTATGATAATGACTTGACAATTACAGTTAAGAATTAATATTCATTATAACAAAATGGGGAGAAAAACTCAAGAGAAAGACTGTGTGACTCCATTCCAATAAACTAAAGGAGGCATCTGAATGGCCTGGTTGTGAGGCACTGAAAATTGCAACCCCCCAAAAAAAAGATTCCCACAAATATGAAAATCTTTAGGGTGACCAACTTCAGCCTGAGGTTCAACCAGAGAAAACACATCAGAGGAGGCATCTAGTCTTCCTTAGGGAATTTGTTCTGTGATTTGTTCTGCAGCACTGAAGCTACCTAGACATAGCAACTGAATGCAAAAAAGGACTAGTAAGAGACAGACCCATCATCCCCTTTTCCCGTTCTCAGACTTCCAAAACCCATAGTGGTCATCTAGACCACAGGTACTATATATATATTCCAACAAAGAAAGAGCAAAAAAGGAAACTTTATTTCTACTTAATATCAAAGGAAAACAGTGCCCCTGTTTTCTGATATGTACAGTTTTTCTTGCAGTGTTCTAACCAACTGAAATGTCAGGACTTCCTTTGCAAAACAGAAAGGCATCACCATCAGATATGAGTGGTAGATGTAACTACTCTGAGTATATCTGATAAACAAAACCTAATTTTAGAGATGACTTTTTAATGATAAATGGGCTTCTGAAAACAAAGCATGGTCCTCTTACCAGAGAGTTCAATATTAAATTAGCACCTAATGAAAGAATTCAGCAAGTTTTCCTTGGATTTTAAATGATTCCTCATTTATAACTTTAAAATATTTTTAGTTTGACAAAGCACTTAAAATATTTTTGACAAAGCTTCTATTTTTTTTAAGCTTAAGAAGGCATTTTAAAAACTACATTTGTCTGTAAATATTCCACAACTGCAACTTTAGAATCACTGTACTTCCCATATTTACATTAACATTTCAAAGATGTATTTAAGAAACTTTTCTCCTCTAGGATAGCCTTTATTTATTGCTATGAAGATCAAAGGAATTAAATTCTAAATACATTACTCTCCCATTTTCACAGCAGCTTTATAAATAAAGATCGATTACTCATTTTTGCGCATGTCAGCCTTCTTGCTTTTAAGAATCTGTAAGTGAAGCTATCTCCTTCTCTATCAATTGCCTAACCAGCAAGGCCTCTGAGTAACTCCAACATGCTGCTGAGAGGTGACCCTCCACCAGTTTGAGAAACACACACTAGATTTGAGTATGAGCACACCAACTTTTTTCAGTTACTAAAAGCAGGACTTTTGTGGCTATTCATGTGTCCAGATATCATAGTTTACTCATATCATATATATATTTATCTAACCAAATTATGTAAATTCATTAAAAAAGCAGAAAAAGAAAAAAAATTAATGTAATAAAAATAGTTCCACCCCTCTTTGATTCTACTAAAAAAGCATGCACTCTAGAGAGAGCATGAAAGTGAAGGTGAATCTATTGTTCCCTCAGTTAGTATGAGTTTTGAATGCTTCTCAGTAGAAGCATCTCACTCCATGACCATGATTCTACTGCACAAAGATAGTATTTATTCTTCATACAACATGGTATTAAAACACAAACCAGTAACTTCATCTGGTACACAATTTAAAAAAAAGCTATCTTACCTATTATCAGACAAAAATCTCTGTTCGATGTGTGTACATGTATTCTACCTATCTAGTTAAAAGGAACTGACAAGCAAGTTTAAATGGCATTACTTTATTAGAGAACTTTGAGCTAATACATATAATTAAAAGTAAAAATAAAAAGGTAGCTATTTCCTTAAAAGTAAAATTACACTGTAATTCAGGCATTTAATCCAAATTGATCATGTTTAACCATATTTGCACCAACTACCAATTTTCAGGTATAAAAATATATGATTAGTTAAGTACATTTGTACATCATACAAAATTTTCAAATATTTAGAAAAACAGGAGACCAGCATACCTTTGATAATCAACAGTCGTTCATAGTATTACCAGTCTTTTTTTATATACCTCCTAAGAGAGAATGGGAGATGTGCCACTTAGATATTAAGGCTAATAGTGGTACAAACTGAATTATCATCTACTTGATCAAATGTAACAATTTCATTCATGGCAATAACTGAAATTGATTTTCTCTGTTTTCTGCCTATCTGCTTTGAGTTCTTATGTTTTCAATGTGTACTATTAACTTCTACTGTAGATGCCACCAGGGATGTTTATCAACATTTCTGAAAGGGGATCTTATCTCTCCTCTTGACTTTCTTCCTGTTTTCCTCTTCCCTATGACCATCTCTTTTTTCTTTTACTTGTCTTTTCATATCATTTTTATTTAGTTACCTATGAAATTAAAGAGATAAAAATGTACACACAGAAGTGTGACCATGCATAGGTATATGTAAGTATTACTGCCAGTGATGTATCAGGCACTGTGCTAGGTGCTAGAATACAAGTACAAAGAGAAATCTTTGCCTTCAAGGAGCTCAAAGTTTGGAAGAAAAAAGAGTTAATATCTGGAAAAATGTAATAAACTGAGTAACTTTTGTATGAGGTCTAAATCTGAGATGCTTCATATTATAGCTCCCAAAGGTTTGATTAGTAATATTAGACTCCCTATTAGCCTAAGGGGCAAGTTGGCATGACCAGTGAGATTTTAAATGAAGCCCAAGCCAGTCCGCCAACTTCCAAGGTAACTTTCTGGGTTGGGTATGGATAGTTTAGAAGATGTCAATATAACCACACAGCTTCAAAGCAAAATAAGCACTACCAGGCAGTCAGAAAAAATAGCACTGAAAGTTGCTAAGAATGTCATAAGGCAAAACAAAACATGTAGATAACCAGGAAATAAAAATGTCAATAAGCATGCCTCTGGTGGCATCATAATCATCACGGCTAACTTTTATTGAGTGCCTACTATGTGTCAGCACTGTGATAAAGGCTCCCATGTATTTTATCAGTTAATTTAAACTATATGTAGATATGTATCTTACCCACCTCATAGATGAGGAAATTTTGTCTTAGAGAATTTAAATAACTTTCCTAACATCAGAGCATGGTAGAGAACTGATTTAAACTTGGGAACTATGACAGCAGATGACTTAATGTTAGCCACTAATTTTTTTAAATCTCTAGCACCAAGAAATCTGGCAATAAAATATGTATTTAAATAGAAAATCATTTCTATCAGGCCAGCTATTTTTAGCATCTCAGAACTACTTGGTCTCAGGAACTCTTATACAAAAAATACTTTCACTTAAAAAATATACAGAACCCCAAAGAACTTTTGTTAATATAGGATGTATCCACTGATATTTACCATATTAGAAATTAAATCTGAGAAATTTAAAAAACACAAAAGCAGAGCAGACATCATCATATATCATGAAGCATTTGGAAACTCCATTATTACACTCAGAAAAGAATAAGACTGAAATGGCAAAGTTTTAGTAGTATCAAGAAAATAGTTTCCACCTTGGAAATACTCTAAAAGGATCTCACGGACACTGAGAAGTCTCTGGAACATACTAGGTAAACGACTGGCTTAGACTATTTACTATATTTTAAAATAAATCATGAACTCCTCAATACCACTATCTTATCAGAATCTGGAAGCCCTGGTTGAAAATGATTTATGTGAGACAGAGGACTCACTTCAGAGATGAGGGAAAAAGATTTAGGGAACTCAAGGGGCATGCCTAAGATCACAGAGTTAGTCAGTGGCAGATATCTAATCTCACTATATTAAAGAACGTATTTTTGGCTTCTGACTATTAAGTATCAGTGGACAAATATTTGGGAACGGTTGGTAGTTAAAAAAAAACAAACAACAACACAATAGTGAGACAGGGTATCAAAATTCCAAGGATCTCTTGAATATGCCAGTACTTTGAGTGGTGTACAGGAAAAACTAACAGTGCTGACTTAATTTCTCTATTCATTCATAATGTCCTACTAGTAAGGTTCCTATTGATGAAGCAAATCCATGTTCCCTATCAGATTAGCCTAGCTAAAAACTGCATTTCCACTTCCAATTCCAGACAAAATGGAGTAAACAAGGGTCAGATTAACTCTCATACCTGAAATAGTAAATAATAATAATAACAATAATAAAAAATAAAAAATAAATGAAATACATTAAACAATAGTTTTGAGACACTGGACATGGGCAGTGTAGGACAATGATCCCTGAGAGAAGAGAAACAAAGTGAATCCTTTAATTGTTGGAGGTGAAAGGGGAGGAGAAAAAGGAAGAAGTAGAGGAAGAGGGAAAGAGAGATCTCAACCTAGAACACCATACTTTGGAAAAAAGAAAAATAAAAAATATTTCAGACACATGAAAGATGAAAAATCTCATCAGCACCAGATCGACACAATGAGGACTGTTAAAGGAAGCCCTTCAATCAAAAGGAAAATAATACCAGATAGAAATGTGGATTTACACAAAGAACTAAAAAGCATGTTCTCTGACTACAATGGACTTAAGTATCAATAATAAAAATATCTCTAGACAATCCCCAAATATTTCAAAATTAAACAATACACTTCTAAATAACCCAAGGGTCAAGCAATCAATAGGAAAATTATAAAGCATTCTGAACTGTATGAAATGAAAACACAACGTAACAAAAATTGTGGGATGCAGGTTAACACTATGGTCAGAGGAAAATTTACCGTAACAGTACTAAATATCTGTTAGAAAAGATGAAAGGTCTCAAATCAATGACCACAACTTCTACTTGAAGAAATTAAAAAACAAAGAGCAAACTTTACTCAAAGTACAGGTAACAGTAGAAATCAAACATACTGAAAACAGAAAAACAACTGAGAAAACCAAAAACTAGTTCTGTGAGAAAGTCAGTAAAAGAGAAAAGCCTCTAGTCATACCGATCAGGAAAAAAAGAAATAATTCACCAATATCAGGAATGAGGTAGGAATTTAAACTAGAGATCCTACAAATACTGTGCCAGGTGGACTCTGAGGTGGCCCTCAATGACCTCCAGCTTCTGGTATTCACACCCCTATATAAACCACTCCTCTTGAATGTGAGCTGGCCTAGTGACTTGCTTCTAACCAACAGAATATTGCAAAAGTGATGGGATATCATTTCTATAATCAGGCTCCATAATATTTTGTCTTCTATCTTGTTAGCAGATCCCTCCTTCCTTGACGGTTTTGATGAAATAAGCTGCCATGATGGAAAGGCCCAGCTGGTTAAGACACTGAAGGCAGCTTTCAGCCAACAGGGAACTTTGACTCTTGGTTCAACATACTGAAAGGAACTGAATCCTGCCAAAAAACACATGAGCTTTGAAGCAGATCCTTCCCATGTCTTTCAGATGAGACCCTAGTTCTGGCCAATACTTTGTTTACAGTCTTTGTAAGAGACCCTAAGCAGAGAACTAAGCTAAGCTATTCCAAATTCATCACCCACAGAAACTATGAGACCTTAAATAATATGACCTTAAGCCACTAAGTTTGTGGTAATTTGTTAATATAGCAAGAGATAGCTAATATAAATATTAAAAAGATACAAAAAAATTATGAGCAACTTTATGCCAATAAATTCAACTCAGATGAAATGGACAAAAAGATATGCTTCTTAAAATACACAAATTAACAAAGCTCAGTCAAGAAAAAATAAATTGAATAGTCCTTTTCTATTAATAAAATTAAAATTATATGAAAATTATCCCTAAAGAAAACTCCAGGCCCACATATCTTCATGGTAAATTCTACCAAACATTTAAGGCGGAAATAATACCAATATTAGATAAATTTCTCCAAACAATTAAAACAGAAGTAACAGTTCTCAACTCATCCTTTGAAGCCAGTATTATCATAATACTAAATTCTGACACAGACAGTACAAAAAAAAATCCTACAGATCAGTATACTCAAATATAAAAATTCTTAACATTTAGCAAATTAAATTTAACAATATATAAAGGAACAATACATAATAACTCAGTGCTACTGATCTCAGAAATGCAACATTAGTTTAAAATTAAAAATAGTCATCAATATAATTTCCACAGCAAAACACTAAAAAAGAAAATCTATATGACCACCTCAATAGATGCAAAAGAAAATTTTTTATAAAATCCAACATCCATTTTTGATAAACACTCTCAACAAATTAGGAATAAAAGGAAATTTCCTCAATCTAATAAATTATATAAAGGAAACCTGTAACTAATATCATGCTTAATAGTGAAAGACTGTTTTCCCAATATCAAGAATGGGGCAAAGCTATCTACTTGTATCACTTCTATTCAACGCGGTACAAGAAATTATAACAAATTAGTAAGAGGGGAAATCCAGATTGAAAAAGAAAAAGTTAAATTCTCATTATCCAAACAGAAAATCCTTCAGCATGTACAAAAAAAGCTACTACAGCTAGTGAGTTTAACAAGGTGCAGGATACAAGGCCAAGATACCAAAACTTGTAGTTTTATGTAAGACATGAACAACCAGAAATTGAAATTTATAACAGCATCAAAATTTAGTGCTAAGTTAAATGAGAGATGTGCAATATGTGTTCACTAAAAACTATACAACATTACCAAGAGAAATTAAAGAAGTCTTAAATAGTTATACCATAATCACTGTTAAAATATCAATTCTCCTTAAATGGATCAGATCCAATACAATCCCAACCAAAATTCTAGATTTTACAGAAACTGATATGGTGGTTTAAAATTTTTCAATTCATATGCAAAGTACCTAGAATAGGCAAAAATTTTTTAAAAGAGAATAAGGTTGGAAGACTTAAAATACCTTGTATCAAGATTTATTTTAAAGGTACAGTAATCAAGACAATACAATACTGGTGGAAAGGTTAAAAAAAAGTCAGTGGAACAGAACAAAGAGTTTGGAAATTGATCCTCATATACATGGTTAATTGATTTTCAACAGCGATAACAAGGGCATTCAATGGGGAAAGGGTAATCTTTTCAACAAATGGTACCAACAAAACTGGATAGACTTATGCCAAAAGAAAAGAAAACAAAACAAAACAACTTCAACCCTTATCTCACACTTAGCCAAAAATAAACTCACAATGAATCACAGATCTAAAGTAATAGTTAAGCATATAAGTTGTCTAATTTACTTCTTCTTGAGACTGTTACTAGCAGTCAAACAATTATTAAGTAATACAGAAGGATTCCATGATAGGAAAAAAATGTGAGAAGTCTGTTCTATGCCTTTCTTAAAGGTTTATAATTTACAAAAATATTAAAAACTGAGACATCTAACACCAACAAGGATATCTGTCTAGTTTTCTTTAACTCAATAATACATAAATCTATTGGACCATGGACCTCTGTATTTACATATTGTATATTAATAATCTATTAAGTCCAGTTCAAGAAACTCTGATCTTATTCAAAAATTTTTGTTTTATGCTTATTATTTATAACTTATATGATTGACTTCTTGAATATATGTAAGTACATTTGACTGTCCTTTATGACTGGATTACCGCATTCTGTTGATTCTTATTTTGTAGTTGGCTTTATTCCTTTCATAACTATGTAAGTTTAAAAAGCTAAAGCTCTAATCTGTTCTTAGAAATCATGATCCGTACATATATGTAAACTAAAAAGAAGTGCAGTATATTGTATATATGTATTTACATGCAATATAATGTATATGTGCAGTCAAACTATAATAATTCTACCTAATAAAACTGAAAAGGGAAAAAAATAAAAATACAAAAAAATTTTTTGTTTTACATGTTAGGAATTAATGTCCACAATAAGTAACCATTTGACCAAGTTCAAATGGAGAAGTCTTTAGGCTTAAGTCCTCTGTTCTTTGTATTACAAAACATATCACTTTCACGTGGTATGCCCTGGAGCTTTTATAACTAAGTACTGCTTCTATTTCTGTGCTTCTACTCTCCCTGGGCCTTCATTATTATAACTTTTATCATTTCATGGTTAATAATCTGTTCTTCTCATGAGAATGAGCACTCCTTTTGCCCAGGAAATGTGAACTGAGCATTTTTGTTTTGCCCACCTAATGCCAGTGACCAGAAAACAGTGGCATCTCAATGAATGCTTCATGAATGGAAAAAATGGGAGAAAAACGGATTCCCCTGATAACAGCCCACAAACTAAAGTATCTGGAAGCCCAAGAGAAGACTTTAAGATTCCAAATTGGGAAGAAAGATACCAAAGCAAAGTGATCTAACAGAGCAAGGAAGGGTTGGTGGAAAAACAAGAAAAATATTTACAAAGCAAGAACTCAGAAAAGCATTAACTCAATGAGCTTTAATGGTATCAGCAATGCAGAGAAGACATTTGATTCAGGACAGCTGATATTTATTGCTTAATCACTAAATAATTTCCTATACTAAACACGAAGAATATGGTCTGCTCCATGCAAAAGGTAGCAGATTGATTATGATATAAAACCACATTAAAACAATTAATTCACTTGATAGCACAAAGGATTAAGTATCAGTTCAATATGATGAAGGAAAACAGTCCAAGCTTGTTATTCTCAGAATAAAAATGTCAGAATATATAACAAAAGGAACTAACATTAATTGATCATGCTAAGCCTTTGACATACATAAGCTCACTGAGGTCTCATCACTACCTTGGGAGGTAGATATCCTTCCAAACAGATTTGAGGAACTGAAGCCTCCTCTTTCATAATCTACATTCAAAAGAATCTGGGTTGCCCAATTTTATCCTCCCCAATAATTTCCAAATCTCAAGATCCGTAATGCAATAAAATATTCCAACAGTTATAATTTTGCAAATATAATTTACTTTTCCTGACTTATAGGAGCTCCTGGTGAGCATTTAAAAACTACAAAGGGTCCTTCATCTTGTTCAGGACGTACTCCAGGAATACAAAACAGCTGCCTCTCTAAGGAGCATCTAAGACTTGTAAAATTCCTAACATGGTTTTATATCAAAATAGCTCTGTAACTTTTCATGAGACTGAATGTAAAAAGATGAACATGTATAGACTTCTTTTTTTTTGGTGGGGGGAGGTAATTAGGTTTGTTTGTTTATTTATGTAGATGGGGGTCCTGGGGATTGAACCCAGGACTTTGTGCATGCTAAGCATACACTCTACCACTGAGCTACATCCTCCCCCCTTAGACTTCTTAATAAATTACAGATGTGTGTGAAATACTCCATAGAACTTCCTCAATTAAATTCTTACACACTTCTTATGAGATAAATCTCTTTGCAGATGAGAAATGTGAGGCTAAGAAATTAAGTGTCTTACCTTTTCCAAGGTCAAAAATAGTGGTGATACCAGGAAGCAAACTTACCTGATTCATTCCGTGGCTTATATTTTTTATGTATAAAATATGAATATTTTTTTCAGAAATAATGATAATATCATCATCTTATAACTTCTAGAGTATCTGTCCTTAAAGCCTTGTACAAGTAGGAATAACAGTTGTTTTGGGGTCTCTTTTTAAACTTTATCAAGTGTGATATGGTACAGAGGGACAGTAATTTATAATCATACTTCCTGGTTACTAGTCTTGGACATATAAAATTTGGTAAGTTATCTACCTTCTCTAAGACTCAAATTCCTTACCTCTAAAATGGACAGGATTTTTAAAATAGCTTCTTGGTGAGCTGGTATAAAGCTTAAAATAGGCAACATGTGAAAAGTTTTAAACCATACTGTGACAAATGCTGGTTGTAATTACTGTTATTAATGAAAATAGGCTAAGCAGGCCTAAAAATGTATTCTGCCAGAATCCACCCTTCATTATTTTCTCATGAATAAGAAACATCTAAATGTATAGAAAATAATTAAAAAGCCATCAGAAAGTAAGTCTTCAATAATTACATAAAGGGTCATAAGAGAGATTCAAAGATGAGTACGTTTTGACTTCCACTTGTTAGCTTTACAGACTCAACACTGAGAAAATTTTAAAAAAAAGAGAGAATTATAAAGATAAACCCTAATAAAGATGTTACTTCATAGACATACAAAGTTAACTGAAACTCACAGTGAGGTGAGAAACTGACATTCAGGCTCTTTGCATATAAGATCTATGTTAGAGCATCCCAACAGGCACTGTCCCTGGAAGAATGGCTAAACTGAAAAAACAGGATGTTTGACTGGTAAAAATGGACAAGTGGACAATATGGTAGCTCTGTGATTTCTTTCATTTTAATTATCTGCTGGCAAGAGATTTAAAGGAGCTTACATGATCTTAACCCTATTTTTAATTATCCATGAACATTAAGATTACAATTTATAGGGAGGTGCTGTTTGGAATAGGACCAAGAGTAATAAACAACACTTTCTCTCATGGATTTATTTGAACCTAACTTTAAAATACATCCTTATTACCCATAGTTTTGTCACATTCAAAACATTCAGAATGAGCAGTTACATAACAAAACAGAGATTAATGGGAACATAGATGCAATATATAGAAAACACTTACTTTAATTCTCTGTCCCTCCTGTCTTGCTTTGCTATTTAACTGCTTCATCTCGTGTTTTGTACCTGAGATCAAGAGGCATAAAATACTATTTCAAAATTTGTGTGTCCTTTCTACTTATTGCATTTGAACTCCTAGTAGCTATAAAACCTGCACCATTTTCTCCTTCAAAAATAAAACCAATAGCAAACAGTAAACAATCTAGAGAAGATATCTGCTATTCTAAAGGAGAGAACTTTATTACACATCAATGCTGAATATGAGGGACAATGAGTAAAAATTATTTATTTTTTATTCACGCAACTAGATTTTCCCATTTACAAGGGAAGTTAGTTATCAAAATCAAACAATCTGGTAGTTGTATCACACAACCACAGCTAACTTGTCAAAGACTAAACAAAAATACATGGAGTTTAATTCAGGAGTCATCATTCTCTAGGGGGAGTGAGCCTACATGATTTTATATCTTCCTCAGTCACCAAGTTTGCCAGTTTCTTCTTCCTTTGCAACAACTTTCCTCTTTCCAATACTACGATCTTGATCCTATCCTCCTAAGTCTTATTTCATCATAGGTGAGCCTGTGTAGTAACATCTTATCAGATCATCCAATTTCTTGTCACTCTTTCACTTTGGATCCATCCTTCACACCACAATGTATTGATCTTTATAAAACCCTTTGTGCCATTCCCTGTGTTAAAAGTCTATTTTTAATTGGCTCTCTATTCTCCAAAGGACAGGCTATATTTCTTCCACAGAAGGTTACCTGCCTTAATACACTATTCACCCACAAAGCAAGGTAATTTACTGTTTACTGAATTTTGTAATTCTGGTGCCTCTGTAACTTGTGATCCCATGATTATATACTTCCAGAAAGTTGTCTTCCTTTCAACCTTACTTGTACAAACTGTTTGTCCTATAATATTCTACTCAAACACTTCCTATTCTATTAAGTCTTTTCTGATCCAAAGTAATTTCTCCCTCTCCTGTAATCTCATGGCAATCAGTGAAATTACTTTGGTAGTTAATTATTTGCTGCCTAATTATAACTTCTCATTGCTGCTTTAAAAGTTAGTTTTATAACTTAACTCTTCAGTTAAATATTACATTTCCAATCCTATTTCCTGAACTCTAAGATACACATTTATTCACTTTTGACATTTCAGAAACTGAGTGGATTTATGAATCTCAGCATGTTAAAAGACTACAGGACCACAGTGTAAGCACAAGCTCCTTAAAAACAGGCAGACAAAACTGTCATCCTTATTTACAAGAGTGGCTCTCATGCCACTGTGCTCTGCTAGGGGAAGAAAACAACAGGTTGTCTCTACTCTAAATATTCCCAAGGTCTCTACTGTCAAATGTAAGTGAACTACACACCAGGTTCTCTCAAAACTTCAGCCAGTATAACCCTGGGGTCAAAATGACCTCTGTGTGTTTTGTATAGATAGCATGTGAGGGAAATTAAGGCTCTATTATCCCATCTCCAGCTTGCTATCTGTCAAACTTCAGAATAGCTCTTAAGAGCTCTTACATATATATGAATGAAAAGGTATTGAATAATTGCCAAGGACACAGAGAGCACTCAGCAAAATCAAAAATCCCTTTAGCCACATCGGACAGAAGTAGTCCAGAAGTTGTTAGAAAAGTAGTATTACTGATCCAGATAAGCTGATGGACTCATTTTAGTTTCCACAGAATCTGAAAGATCTATGTTTACTCTAGTTGAATTTTTATTTATTTTCGTTTCCTTTATCCCAAGTACCCAATCTGTGGCTCTGTGTATGACTCTTAGAAGTCTAGAACAACTTCTGAATCCTTATACCCTAGTATCTTCATTACCTACCTGATCTCTTCTGTCAGGCTGCCATCCATGTGTACTCCTGACAAATGACCTGAGAAATGACCACTGCTGGTTCTTTTTCAATAAACTGAACCCTTGTATGCCTTCATTGCAACAGGTAGCAGAAGTCATAGTATGTATTAAGTGAAGACCTCAAAGCATATCAACTATCCCTTAACAGAAAGTTCCTGACATTATTTTGTGCTGAGTCATACACAACAGCTAAACCAAATAAAGCCAACTCATCACCACATAACTGGTTTTCCCCTTCTCCACTAACAGGCTTAAGTCCGGAACTTTAGTAAGGTAGTTATTATTAGTACCCACCCCATTCCTACCAATGAAAAAAGGAAAAGGAAAAAAATTTGAGGCAAAGAGAAGTAACATGCCTATAGTCATAAAGCCAAGAAGCAGGAGTGCCAGAAACCAGAAACAGAACTGAGACAGCTTGGTTTCAACAGTCAAGCTCTTAAATTCTGTGCTATTCTACCTCACTAAACACTACACTTGCAAGGCAAATTTTTTTTTTAAATCAAATCATGTCCAATATCCTCACTTTGGAAATCAATTGCAGATCCTCCTCTTTTTTCACCTTTGTCCTCTCTTCTCCTCCCATTTCTTCAGTATATGGCAGAAAATTTAAGACAGCTCTTTGAGCTGAGAAATACTAAAGAAAGGGGGCTAAAAAGTACTAGCACAGAATTCAGAATATGTGAGTTCTAGGCCGGAGCCTGTCATTAATTAGGCAAACTGTCTAGCCAAATCCCAACATGTATTTTGTATCAACAGCACACATTCCAACCTAGCCAAATCTCATACTCTCTAAGTTTCTCCATCTATGAAATAAAAGGACTGGAGGTAAATAACAAACATAGCTTCTAGTTTTGAAAGTTCTATGATATTACAAAATGGGGAGAGAAGGAACAACAACAGAGACATGACTGTTTCATTCTGCAAACCATATTATAAACTGAAGAAAGAACCAGAGTGGAAATTTAGCAATCAGAAAAAATAAGCACTTAAACACTACTCAACTGAATGTTGCTTCTTTTCCAAAAGTAACTACCACAATGTATTACACATAACCTGAAAATGGTCAGGATTTTTTAAAAATGGTAACTTCTGGCCAATGATGGTGCCTATAAACTTCTATTAGTGGTTGCCTATCAGTGAACTCATTTACCTTTCAAATTAAGGAAGGCAGAACTTTGTATCTCAAGGAAGTGTATCAACAAAAAGACTTTTCCTTTTTCCTGTGAGCCCTCTTATAACCACTAGCCTAGAGTATAAACTCCAATGGTATTTCATCACTCTTGAGCTTATTACCTATCTCAGAGCTTAGCTGGGCAGCAGAGTTTAAGAGGGCAGGAAAACCAAGATGACCTGGCCCCTTGGAATTTCCATAAACTAAAATGATCAGACAATATTTTTGAAACAGAATTTACACATTAAGAAATATAAGCACAAAAATACATAATGAAATACTAGATGTCTGGAGAAAATAACAATGGTGGTAATAATTAATAGCACATTTCATTCATTATATCAATAGATGAAATACTTCACAGCTATTATTATATTCCATCTTTACCAAAACCCTAAAAAGTATGTATAAAATTATTATAACTTTAGAGGTGAGAAATCTGAGGCACAAAAAGGTGATGTAACTTGTCCAAAGACACAGAGTGCAACTTTTCAGAGGCTATGATCTTAAATAAAATTCTTCACTAAGCAGTGTCATCAATCAGGGCAATAATTTGTAAGCACAGAACAAAAGGTCTATTACCATTAACTAATACCACCGTCATCTACTATAAGCTTCACCGCCTTAAAACAACTTTGATTCTTTCCCCTCCTCAATTTCCAAGCATAATTAATCTAGTAAATCTAATGAGTCTTCCTTAATTTGATTATATTCAGCAACCATGTATAGAACACTCATTGTATATAAAGCATTGCACTAGACAGACTAAAATTTTTACATCAAAGTTTGTCAGATGACTTCTGCTTTCTCAAGAAAGAAACAAAAATTGAAGGGGAAAGGAAATCAATCTTAAGTCCTTTTACAAATCGAAAAGAAGTAAAAGTATATTAAGCATGACTGAATGTAGCACATTTGCAAATGTATTCATTCATTTAAATTTGTTACATATAGATCTGGTGGATAAGTTTTGATATACATGGGATTAAAGCCAACACTTACGTAACACTCACTATGTACCAGACACTGCTGTAAGCACTGTACTGATCTAAGCACTACACACTGTACATATATCTCATTTAATTCTCACAGCTTTACAAAGCAACTGTTATTTTCCCAATTTCACAGATGAGTAAATTGAGGTACAGTGAATTTAAATAACTTGTCCAGAATCACACATGTAGTAAGTGGCAGAGCGGGAATTCACACCCAGGTGGTCTGGCTCCAGTGTATGTGCTCATAACCACTGCCTCCCAAAGAAGGGGGTAAAAATCGGAAACTAGAATAAATCATTAACACTGTAGAAAATAAGAAAAATCATGATACCTTCTGGCCCTTACGCCTGGTACAAATGTCAAATACAAAAAACATTTATTTGGAGGAAAGGATTTAAAAAAGGAAGGGAGGGGACAAACTCATTGATTAATTATACCTCTGCCAATGTCTCTGTCATATGAGATTAATCACTCCTTTCAGTCTCTGGTGCTTTAACTTCAATCACCACTTCCACAAATTTCTGAAAACAGAAGCACTATTCGCATCATGATGCTGCTTCTGTCTGTTTATGTGTGTGTGTTTATTCTGTACAGGTGGGTAGTAGGTAAACAGTGCAGAAACAAGGTCTCTAACAAAGGTAGAGAGGCCTGAGGTACACACCACAAACACTGTGTTACTTCTTTTTGAGGGTCTCAAACATATTTTATCTAATCTTCATCATTTCCTAAGAATTCTGACTATGTCTACCATTTCTTCTCTATCCATTGTTAGGTACAGTGTTTATTTTTGTGTCTGCTTAGCCGAAACTCTGCACTGAATGATATGCTGTGGGTAGTTCCGATAACCAGAAATTCAACCAACCACTGTACAGTGAGGCTATTTTTCTGGTGGATTTGGGAAAAACAAGGCACACACACCAGACAAGAACTCTGCAATGGTGACTTCTCTTACTTCTGAAAGGATACGTATGTGACTAATTCAATGATGAGAAGTTTGTGGCCTCTTAATGATACAGTTCCAGTGGAACTCACTTATGCATCAAGGCTACTAGAGTGAACTGGAATCTTAGAATTAGATTTAAAGTCAGGAATTATTAGGCAAAAAAGTACACACAGCAAAAACTGCACTTAAAATGTTATTAAATATTGAATTCAACCTTCATGATTTGTGTAGGCAACTCTGTACACTAAAATATATAGTAATACAGTATTAATAGAGTTCATGTGCCAAATATGGTTTTACAGTGCTGCAAAAAATTATTCTTTCTCCCTCATAGTCTTGAATGGGGAGAACAGCAACTCATATAGTTGAATTCATCTAAATTAAAAGCATATGTTTTATAACTTCACCAAACTATTCATTTTGAAGTTTTAAAATACCTTTTATCACACACTACAAAAAGTTAAAAAAAATTTTTTTAATAAAGTAAAATCAAATTATTTATTAAATGATGTAATTTTCTGTGATGGAAATGTGTTATTTATAAAGTATGGTAAAGTCTAAATAAATTTCATTCACATAATTTCTATAAAGGTACCTGTAATTTCATTAAAGTTTAAAGTGACTTGTTAATAATTTTAGTAACGAAGTGTCAAAACTGGTTTTTAGTTAATACCATTTATTTCTAAATTTTAAAAACTCAACATGTTAAAATACTCAGGAGAATAAAGCACTTTGTCCAACTGAGATTCTTATTAACAAAATTATATCCATCTATGCTTATGATTAGGAGAAACACGGTCAAGATGGTGAAATCTTTAGTAATAAAACTCAAAAAGTTGATAATATTCTTATAAAAGAGTGCTGAGGGCAGCTTCAAAGATAACGAATACCTCTCCTTGGTGAGAAGAGTTCAGGGGAGAAATAAATGGTATGAAAATATAACATCTTAACTAGCTCAAAATTATGACTGGGGCAGAACGAGGAAAGTTAGTGGGAGAGAGGATTTTGATGGGAACAAAAATAGAAAGAAATCACTGCTCTGATTGCTCAGCAGACAGGGAAAAAAATGTACATTTATACATAAATACACACATGTATATATCTATATTTATATATGGGGATATAAATATATATATTGTTGTATGGTAGACTGGGAATACCTTGAGATTAATCTGAATTTTTATAATAAAAAACAACTATAAAATCCATCTAATTCTTCCCTCTATACAATATATACTCAAAAAAAAAAAAATGTAAAAAAGCAGCATTCATCTTTGACCTATAGATCAAACAACAAACAGAACAGCAAGATTTGCTTTGAAGTCTGTCTCTAAAGGAAAACTGAATTTCAGGATCATGAACTTTGTAGAGGTTTGAATATATTATTACAGTTTATTCTCTGAAAATCGTATTCATTACTCAAGTAGAAAAAACTGGAAAGCTTGAAAGAGAAGTAAACATAAGGTACAGAGGCACCATTTAATGCATTTTAAGAGATAACATGTTATCACATAGTAACTCAAGGCTCTGAAAGAAAATAATCCAATATTGATAAACAGTTTTGTGTCCTCCAATGTATAAAATTCCTACTTCAAAATCTAAACAGGAAACCTATCTTTCCTATTCACAGCATTATTCGAAAAATTAAAAAAAAAAACTTTTAAAGGTGGAAGAAACTTTGGACATCAACCAGCTTAACTAATTACAATATAAACCATCATGCCCAAGATTGAACAGCAAGTTCATAGTAGAGACAACAGTACATCTAAGTCTCACGTTACCCAGGACAGTGCTCTTTACACAACAACCCAGCTTTCTCAGCACTGATTCCAGAAAGGGAAACGCTAAAACCCATATTTAACAACTCTCTCTATAGTTTCTCGCATTCCCTATGACTATCCCAGATCTTCCTCAAAGTATTTTAAATAAATTAAACATATTTACAGCCAAATACAATAGCAAAACCACATATTTTAACACGTATTTTCACTCAGCATTTTTCAATGCAAAACAGTGTAATCCACATGGAAGACCATGAATTCCTATCATATTATTCAGGTTTTCTTCCACTTAAAACAATTTGCTTCTAGAGTTAAGTGCCCATAAAGTTTATGTTTGTCTATCTTTTCTTGGTTAATTCTGAGAGAAATAAGTAGTTCATTATTCATTCAAAGTATAACCTTTTGGAAAAGGTATCTCTTAACCTCACAAATTTACTGCAGAGTCTGGAACCACACAGTGTTTAATTTTACTGATTCTTTGGTCTAATTATCAACCTGTCAGTAGCATTTTAAAAAGTTTTGGGGGATTTTTTTTGTTTGTTTATTGCTTGAAAAGGCTCTAATCTTTTAACCTTTCAGGGGGTAGAATATTAGTTTGGTCCTATTTTCTCTTAACTGCCAATCAAGAAATGTCATCTATTATATCTGTTTTGATATGCTTTCAAGAGACAGGGCTATAGGAATCCCTGATATAAATGACTGATGACTACTGTAGCAAGAACAGGAAAGAGGTGACTGGAAGCTGGTACTCTGAGAGCTCTCAAAGCAAATAAACAATACAAGAAGAAAAATGTCTGTATCTGGAGAATACTTAGCCATTCAAAGCTCTTCCAACTTTAATAAAGAGTACTGTTAAGTAGTCAAGGTGTAGAAATAACACCTTTCCTTCATTGTAGGAGATAAAATAAACTCCCAAAGCATGACAGTTAATGAAAAGAATTAAACCTACTGTGAAGGTACTGGGTAATCTACTATAGTCCTATAGTAGAATATTACTATATAAAAGTAAGTTAATCTTCACTTCTCTTAAGAAACAGAATTCATATATGAACGAATGTACTTATTCTGTCAAATTATCATTACAGTTTTAATCAAGGATTAATGAACAAACTTACTCTAGATGAGTCATAAGAGGGACTTGGTTGACTACTTGTTCCCCAAGATGTCGTACCTCCTCGTTCATCCATACCTAAGGAGAGAAGAAAATGAAAGATATAAATCCAAAAGGATACAATGACAGTTTCTGTATGGTATAGCAGAGAATATAAGTATATGCATTTGACTGAAACTGGCTGTGCATCAATCCTTGTCTCAGAAACCTGCAGAAGTAAGTTACAATGTATCTTCATTAATGCTCTATACAATGCCCTATATACAGTGCAAAATTCCAGAACTAAAATGGGTCTTTGGAGACTTTAAAATAGGGCACAACCTAGGTCTCTCCACCTCTTTCTCCCACCATTGCTACTCTTAAGAGTAGATGAACTGCCCAATTTTCTATAGTTGAGTACTACCTCTATGAAAATATAATGTGAGGAAGGGTTAGAACATGAAGCAAGTCAAACAACTGCTCAAATTAATAAACTATTTCTATCAGATTACTGATGAGATCTTCTTAACTGAAGACATCAAACTAAATTAAACTGCATCAAATCGTATCTAATCAATGTTAGTTATATCAGAACTAAACAAAATGACATGACAACTCATCCTTTTAAAATCTCCTCTAAAATCTGACTCTAAATGAGTAGATTCACTCATAGGAAAACTGCAAAGGAAAACTCAAAGTGAGAAGGATTAGTAACTGCTAACAAAAAAATAGTTCACTGTGTTCCTTAATATACCTTCTGAAGCTTTGGCTCCATTATTTTCACCTTCCAATCAGTCCCCAGAAAAAGTTGAAAAACGTGGAGATGTCTCAACCCATCCATTTCTCTCTTTTCTGTTTTGAGGACCAGACTTATTCATCCTTGACTTCTAACTGGATATACTTTCCCAACCCCTCTGAGTTTCCTTCTATGATGAAATACAAATGGCTGACTTTTTTGTTTCATTCTCGCATGAGAAAACTCTAGATGTTACAAAGACAACATTCTGTTAAGCTTAGAACCTTTTTTCCTTAAAAAAAAAAAATTCCTGGAAGTCCTCTGTGATTTCAATGAGAAGTGATCTATGATAAATCAAATACTACAAATTCTTCAGTAACTAGCAACAATTCCCAAGACTCTTTCACAGGGACAGAACTGCCAAATGAAGGAATAGGTGACAAAAGCAGGAAAAGAAAGTCAGTATCCAAAGTAGAATACACTAATTACTAGTTCAGTTGGTAGAACCCTAATTTATTCGTTTTAAGAATCTGTACTTTCTGTATCAAAAACAGCGTAGAGAAAAGATGGGTACCTACTATAGACAACACACCAGGCACAACTTCAAATGAATCAAAAGATTTGAAAACACACAGATTACATCTGAAAAAACACAGTGTTTTATTCATTCTTGGAGAAGTCTTATTAAAATTCTAGATTTAAGAAAGATTCGGAGTACCGGAGGAGCAGCCATCAAGTCCGGATCCAACGCTGGGCGCCCCGATGCCCTCCCGCCGGACGTGCACTCCCAATTCCTTTTGGTTCTAAGTCCAATATGGCAACTCTCAAGGATCAACTGATTTAGCATCTTCTTAAGGAGGAACATGTCCCCCAGAGTAAGATTACAGTTGTTGGGGTTGGTGCTGTTGGCATGGCTTGTGCCATCAGTATCTTAATGAAGGACATGGCAGATGAAATTGCTCTCATTGATGTCATGGAAGACAAACTGAAGGGAGAGATGATGGATCTCCAACATGGCAGTATCTTCCTTAGAACACCAAAAACGGTCTCTGGCAAAGACTATAATGTGACTGCAAACTCCAGGCTGGTAATTATCACAACTGGGGCACGTCAGCAAGAGGGAGAAAGCCATCTTAATTTGGTCCAACATAATGTAAACATCTTTAAATTCATCTTCCTAATATTGTAACGTACAGCCCAAACTGCAAGTTGCTTGTGGTTTCCAATCCAGTGGATATCTTCTTGACCTATGTGGCTGGGAAGACGACTGGCTTTCCCCAAAACCATGTTATTGGAAGTGGTTACAATCTAGATTCAGCCCAGTTCTGCTACCTGATGGGGGGAAGCTTGGGAGAGTTCACCCCATTAAGCTGTCATGGGTGGATCCTTGGGGAGCACAAAGACTCTAGTGTGCCTGTATAGAGTAGAGTAAATGTTGCTGGTGTCTCCCTGAAGAATCTGCACCCTGAATTAGGCACTGATGCAGATAAAGAACAGTGGAAAGCGGTTCACAAACACGTGGTTGACAGTGTTTATGAAGTGATCAAACTGAAAGGCTAGACATCTTGGGCCAGTGGACTGGCTGGTAGATTTGGCAGAAAGTATAATGAAAAATATTAGGTGGGTGCATCCAATTTCCACCATGATTAAAGGTCTCTATAGAATAAAAGATGACATCTTCGTTAGTGTTCCTTGCATCTTGGGACAGAATGGAATCTCAGATGTTGTGAAAGTGACTGTGACTCCTAAAGAAGAGGCCTGTTTGAAGAAGAGTACAGATATACTTTTGGGGATCCAGAAAGAGCTGCAGTTTTAAAGTCTTCTAATACCATCTTACTACTTCACTGTCTAGGCTACAGTAGGATTTTAGTAGGAGGTAGCACACAGTGTCCTTTTTATCTGACCTGTGACTAAAGAAGTAATGTCAGGACAGCCTAGGAAAAACATCAACTTCCTACAGTTAGAAATAAGAATGATTCATAAAACCCAGCAGTTATATCCTGATCCTGGATGGTACTTATCTTGTGTAGACCTGAACTGGTTGGTGCAAAATAGTTCCACTGTCTCAAGAGGCACCACTGCCAATGTTGCAGATGCTGCAGTTGCCCTTCAAACCAATGTGTGTTTACTGTGTGTTATATAACTTCTGGTTCTTTAGCCAAGATGCTTAGTTCAACTTTTTTTCCTCCAATTAAGCACATCCTGGGATCCAATGTATAAATCCAATATTGCAAGTCTTGTGCATAACTGTTCTAAAGAAAAAATTTATTTTATGTACTATATGTATCAGAATAGTGTACACTGCCATGTAATATAAAAAGAAAACTCTACATAAATAACACAGCCAACTATCCAAGTGTCATACCAACTAAAACACCAAATAAACCTTGAACAGTGAAAAAACAAAGAAAGATTCTACAAGTTTGGGGAGTATCACATAAAAAAATACTTTGTTACCATTTCTCCAGTATCCAATTACCTGTGGGCTATTTTCCAAGCATTACCTTTGCAATCAACACTGCAGAACAGCAGATAGGATTCCTATGAGATCCAATCTAAGACAAAGACTACTATTAACCTACAAAATCCATTACTATAAAATTACTTATGAAATTGCAAAGAATTTCATGAAAAGTTTTATTTAAAAAGATTATGCTTTCCATTTTTAACTTATTTTTCTATCAGTTAAGATTTTTTAAAATATTACACAGCCAAAAAGCAAAAGTAAACTGGCTCCTGAAGGCAGGGTCTCAAATATTTGTACACCCATGTTCACAGCATCATTATTTACAATAGCGAAAATGTAGAAGCAACTCCAGTGTCCACTAACAGATGAACGAATTTTTAAAAATGTGGTGTGTATATGTGTATATATATATATATATATATATACACACACACATACATACACACACATACATGTATATATACATGTATATATACACACACATACATACACACATATACATACATACACAATAGAATATTATTCAGCCTTTAAAAAGGAAGGAAATCCTTACACATGCTACAACCTGAGGCCATTACTTTAAGTGAAATAAGCCACTCTCAAAAGGACAAATATGGTATGGTTCCACTTATATGAGGTACCTAGGGTAGTCAAATCCATAGAAACAAAAAATAGAATGGTGGGCCTGGAGGTAGGGGCAAACATAACTTTCAATGAACATTTAGAACATACAATGCAAACTTATTTGATCAACCTATTCTAATGAAAACAATTCATTTTATGACTGAATTGTCTTATATCAAATAATTAATAAATATGAGGCCTACTTGATATTTTAAATACATTTGTAACAGAAAATATAGAAAAGATAGGTGCCTACTGCAGAAAATGTATCAGACAAAATTTTCAAGTGATAACTGAAATTCTGTAAAAATATATACTCAATACTTATCAGAAAAAAAAAAGATTAATTAAATAAAATGGTAATTAATAAGCCATCAGCTAAAGAGTACTACATACCAGTGACACTGGACATGCAGGGGGCTCAAAGGATGCTATGCAATATCATAGGGTTTAGGGTTTAAACCTAGAGCTCTATAGTTTTATTGTTAATGTAGCCAGACTCTGAGTAGAAGGTTGTGGCTGGCACTGACAAAGGCAAGAGTCATCCTTCAGCATCAATGGCTCCTTTCTGCTGAAGACAATGGCTGTGCAAACATAGAATAATGACAGGAATAATAAACTTTCTAAAGCTATAGCCATAACACCAAGGTAACCAGGAAAAAAAATTACATACAGAAAATAAACTTAATACAGAAATAATACAAATTGATCGAAATCTGAAAAAATTTATCAGTAAGAAAATACATCACAGTTGCAATAGTGATTAGAAGGAAATTTCTATTAAGATATGTCTGAATCACCATTGTCATATATTTTCTTTCCTTCCTACTTCTAGTTTATGCATGCCGATTCAGTAATTTTTGAGATGTTAGTACCTCAGCTGACAGATTAAAATGGTAGACGTTAACAGAAAGTTTAAATAATTAAATGGTATAAACACTTTGAGCCTTGTTTAACTTTCTAATTAATCTATACTATTTCTATTCAACAAAATTAAAAGAGTTAATCAATAATAGATTTAAATGATATTTTTCTTTTTTAATCTTTTATATACAGACTCTCTTAAGTACCTGCTTTTCTGAATGGAATGAATTAAAAACAATACATATTTTGATTCCATGTCCTCATTCTAAAAGGTATGCTATTTTTATTTAATATTTTCCAGAAAAGAAGAAACATTAAATTTTAGACCCTACATCTAAAAACAATGGCTTGTGAATTCTATGAAACAATCTGCTTCCTTCTTTTGTAAAACATTTAATAGGAAAAGTAACTGAAAGCAAATCATAAATGACTACACATAAGGCACTTCTCTAAGATGCTGAGGGTCTGGAGAAAGAATAAAAGGTGGAACCAAGTTTTTGAGGTGTCAGAGAGGAAGACTTTTGGAGGAAGAAGTAAACTTGGCAAAGTTCAACATCTGGCATTACTTTCTTTTCTATGAAGAACTAAGATATTAATTACTCTACCTGCTCTCTCCACTATCACCATCTTTTTTGACCTAAAGTGTTCTCTTTCTTGAGTCAGTATAAAATTATCTCACAGTTTCTATCCTATCCCTTCTTTCACTCTCCTAGCACAGGGTCTTAGAGACTTCTCTAGGTTTTTAACCATTAGAAAAAACTGGAAACAGATTTTTTTTTTGGGGGGGGTGACATTTTTATACCCCATACACCTATTTTCCCACTGATCTGGGACTCATATGAGCTCAAACAGTACAGAGTTTGTGTATATAAAGCATTATTCAAGGTTTGGTGAGGTTCAGACAAGACCTACCTGGAGGTAAAAGGGGTCAATAAGGAGCAAAGCTGCTGACCAGTTCCTTCTCTCCCACCTGCCACCACCAGACCTACCACCGAAGACTCTAGACTACAACTACTACAAAGGGAGAAACAGATCTGGAACTGGGAAAATATTTCAGGTAATAATGAGAAGTGAGTGGAGAAGGAATGAAAGAAAAGGGGGGGGGTACAAAACAAAGAATGGAGAGAAGAGTAGTTAGGATATCTCTGCAGCAAAGCTGGTTAAAAAAAAAAGTCAATACAGCCATTTTGCTTGGTATTATGCCTGAGGGTCTACCTCTATGGAAAAGGAACATACATGAACTTGAGAGCCTGAGCACAGGGGATTATATACCTCTCTTTCACTCTGTCTCTGTCTCTGTTACACACACACACAGAGCTTTTGGTAGCAATGAAATCAAGTTTTTCTTATTCTAGCAAGTAAAATGTACTTCAAAAATATCAAATCCTAACACTGTTATAAATAAGGAAAGATAATGAACTTTGCAGGACTGCCACCTGCTATAGGGTGATTTGATAGATGATTTGATAAAAGAAATCTGATTGGAGACAACTATGTTGGATAACAAAGCTATGGGTGTGTCTCTTCAATAGTTTCTTCATACTATTTTATTTGTGTGGAGTAATGATATTCCTTTAGATAAGGCTCAAAGGCTATAATAAACTACAAAAAATATACACCTAAAAACCCACCACCACCATTTTTATTGTACTTTTTAGATTTTCAGATACTCATGGTAAAAATCTACCAACGTGTTTTTCCAGAAATTCACTATGAGATAGAATCAATTAGAATATAATGTCAAATCCTTTGTCTTTATCTATACATTAGAGAAAAACTATGGAAATACTGAAATTGTAAGGAAATTTAAGAGAAGTTAAGAGCTGCTGCTTCATCTGAAGTATAAAACATTGGTTAAAGAGTTTTATTTAATAAAAATTGAGATTCTTACAATGAACTGTCAAATAAAACAGTTTAATCCTTTTTAAAGTAAAAAGATTAGAAGGAAGCACCTTTTCAGATCATCTTTTAAAATTCAATTGCAATTTCTGTTTGGTATGGTTGAGAAGAAAGATTTACAAGTAAGTGCATTCTAGTGCCGAAGTACACTATAAGTACTAAATAAGTACACTAGAGTAAGGTAATTAAACACATGGCTAATTTCAAGAAAATGACAAATTTTGAAAATAACTTTCAAATAGTTATTGGCTACATCACTGTGTATGAATATCCTATAAAGATATAATTAAACAGGATGTTTCAGTGACTTAATCAAAGAAGTGAGAGTAGGTCATAAAGAAAAGGCAGAGGTCTATGTGTTTAAGAAAAATAGAAAATGCCTAATGGCAGACTTTGAAACTAAGTTCTCAGAGGTCAGGCAGGTATTTTGTACCACCTTGGGAACTGTCCAGCGATCTGGTATGTTGAGGTTTGCTCTGACTGTCTGAAGAGAAATTCTAACCCTGACAAAGCTCTAAAGACATCCCCCAAAGTCCCCTAAACTAGCTGCCAAATTTCTGGAAAGAAAAGCCCTCCCACTGCACTTGAGAACCTGAGGAGCAACTGCAATATTCCTCTCTAAGTAACAAAGCACTGCACCCTGAACAATACTGCCAGGTGTTTTCTTCCATATAGGCACGAAGGACAACACACTTTTTAAAAGGTTTGGTGCCTCTTCTTCAACTGTGGATAAGGCTCAGCAAAAAATGTCCCTACTCAGTTTGTCGATAGTATAATCCTGTTAGATCTACCATATAAACATTTTCAAAGTCTATGACTCACTATTTTTAACACGATCATTTTAGTCCAAGCCATCATCTACCTGTATTATGTCAACAGACTCCTAAAGGGTCTCCTTCTTGCCCATTCCACAGAGTGTATTCTCTATAAAGGAACTAAAAATGACCTTTTCAAAACAACTCAAATCATGTCAATCCTATGCTCAAAACCTACCCATCTCACTCAGAATTAAATCCACTGGTCTATAATGTTCCATGGGTTCTGCCCCCTCCTCTCTAACTAATCATCTCCTAATAATCATTCTCTTGTATCACTGTACTTGAACAACATGGACCCCTGATTTTGCTCAAACACACCCAGCATGCTTCCTCCGCAGGGCCTTATCCCTCATTCTTTCCTCTTCACAAAATGGTTCCCCCAGATATCTGAATGGTCTGTTCCCCTAATTTTCTCCAAGTCTCAGTTCAAATGTTGGCTCATGGGTGGACATTTACTGTTTTTCCCCAATAGACTGAAAGCTCCATGAAAACAAGGATGTAGTCTCTTTTGTTCAATGTTATGTGTTTTGTGCCTGGAACAATGCCTGACACACAGTGGGTACTAATAAATATTTGTGGAAGAAATAAATGTATGAAGTTAAATTAATATAATCAGTTTAATAAAAATGGTGCTGAAACTGGTCCCCTGTTAGCTTGCCTTTCTTCTTTAGACAATAATCAAAACCAATATTCTATAGTTTGAAAATTCCAGTGAGAAGCAGTTAAAGACTGTAAATGACTCTATGAACTAGACAAGTAAGTATCCCCAAAGAGCCAAAATTACAAAGTGTTAGAGAAACCTAAACCCTCACTAGGCTTGGTGGCTAAACCACACACAGATGTTAAGTACTACAGCTCTGAAATGACCTCATCACATGTGCTAAGAAAAATCAATTTGTATTCACTATAGTACAGCCTAAAGTACACAGCTATAAAAGTAATTTTAAATAAAAAATGTTTCCAAAAGTTTCGTATAGTCTACATGATGTGACATTTACAAATGTGGTTAGAAATATAATGATTCTCTTAAATTTGGTAACACTTCTTTCAAATTCCCTTAACTGGTCAGTTACTCACTGTATTAATTTCTACCTTGGCAGTATTTCAAGTAACTATCCCATTTGTTCTCTTCACATACACAGTACTCTGGTTCAGGTCCTGTGTACTACTTATTCTTCTACTATGTTCCCATTCCCATCTGCAGTTAACACTGCCAGCACACTTATCACGCTATAAACACAAGTCAGATCACATCCATTCACTTTTCAAATGTGATCTTCTGCTGCTTCAGGAATAACATTCGCACTCTTGAGCATGGCATTTTTCAAAGTGGCGTCAACCTACTTTTTCCGCTTCAGTGTGTACTATATCCCTCTGAAAACGCAATGCTCCAGCCCCATCAAGACATTAATCACTCCTCAAACATGCCAAGACTTGTCACACATTCATATTCCACTCCTACTGTTACCTAGCCCTAGAATGTCCACCCTTATCTTTCCCCCCAACTATTGAGTTTCGAATTTTGAATCAGACTAAGATCAAATGTCCCCTCCTCTGAGAACTGTTCTCCATCAATTAGGTCTAAATTAATCACACTTCTTCAGAAAGTAATTTACATTTATTTTGTCTTCAACACTGATAGTTGTTTTCATGTATATTCTACCAATAAAACTTTGTGAACATGTCTTATTCATCTCTATGTTTCTCTGGTACCCAGCAGAAGTGTGGTATTCTGCATTCCAATGATTACTGAATGGTTAAAGAACATAGAAAGTTAGGGCATTCACATGACAGTCATAAGAATTCAGTAACTAAAGATGGGTTAAAAAAATATCCAAAATAGAAGAGTGATATCCAGTAATTTAAGTAGATCTTCAAGAATTAGTAAATAATAATCACTATTATTTTTAAGTATTGTTTTTTTTTAAAAAATTACTTTTAAACAGATTGAAAATATGCTGGAGAAAATTTCAAAACTGAACTACTAAGCTTAGCTTCCAACATGATGCAGTAAACTCTGACAGACAGCGACTATGAATCCTGGAGAACAAATATAAATATAAAACAACTACCTCAAGGCTCTACCTTAAGAGTAAACCTAAAGGGTCTAACTAGAGAGTGAACAAAACCAGGCTGATTGTGGATGGTAATATAAACTTGAAAGAAGAGACCATAATGAGTGAACGTTTCAGGGATCAGTACAGGTGAGTTTCCTATTTTAAAGCTTTATTCTGCAGACAAGCATCAGCCACAGTATGCAAGAACTAAAATTCCAACAGAAAACTTACTGTCTTTCTGGCTTGAAGGAAAAAAGGACAGAGCAGGACAACCATAATCACCAGAAATTAAGGACAGAATCCCAAAAAGAAGAGAGGCAGAAAAGAGGAGTCCCAAATTCTTGGCATCTCTCTCTCACTGCTGAAGTCTTTGGCGGAGCCCTAAGGCACAAGTTCACAGGGCAGTTTGGAGCTGAAAGAATCAACTCAAATTGAGATGTGAGCAGCTATCAACCTCAGGCGAGATAAGAGTTTTCACTTTGAGTCCAATCCAATCAATGCTCACTAAAACAAAGATAACAAAACTCTTTGGAGGAACACGAAAGAAGCCAAAATTTCCACAAATAACATTCACAGTATAATACAACCCAAAATTCCTTGACAGTGAAATGTGACCCAATCTCAAGGAAAAAGATTCGAAGAGGCCAACTTCAAGATGACCAAGATGCTGAGATTTTTTTCCAGACAAGAGCATTAAACCAGATACCTTAACTACACATAACGAATGAACTAAAGGACATATGCTCATAATGAACAAAAAGACTGGAAATCTCACAGAGAAAAACACACACACACACACACACACACACACCAAATGAAAATTTTAGAAATAAAAATTAAAATATCAAAAATCTAAAAAAAAATCTTGGATGGGTTTAAGAAAGGAATGGAGATAACAGAGTAAAGTGTGAATGAATTTGATGACAGATGAATAGAAATAATTCAATCTGATAAAAAGAGAAAAAATTAAAAGACAGTGAACAGGTCTTAGAGACCTAAAGGAAGACACTGAAAAGTCGAACATAGACATAATGTGAGAACAAAGAAAATATGGTAGGAAAAAATTTTTTGAAAAAATGGCCAAAAAATTCACAAACATGGTTAAGAGACACAAATTTAAGGACACTCAGTAAACACAAACAGGATAAATATTAAGAAAACCATGTCTAGGTATACCACAGTCAAACTTTTGATAACCAAAAATACAGAGAAAATCTTGAGACAGGAGCTGAGCTAAAAGCAGTCAAAAGCAGAATAGAGAATACAGAGGAATGAATAAATGACTTAGAAGACAGGATAACAGAACTCACTCAATTAGAATAGCAGACAGAAAAGCAAGTAAAAACCAAAGAAAGCAATATAAGGGACCTATGGGATAATATAAAGCATGCCAACCTACACATAATAGGGGTCCCAAAAGGAGAACAAAGAGAAAGGGGGATTGAAAATATATTTGAAGCATGACTGAAAACTTTCCAAACGTAAAGAAGTAAACAGATAACCAAGTACAGGAACCACAGAGGGTCGCAAACAAGAAGAACCCCAACAGATCTACACAAGACATATTATAAGTAAGATGGCCAAGATTCTAAAGGTAGCAAGAGAAAAACAAAGAGTTGGTTACAAGGAACCCCCATAAGGCTTTCAGCTGATTTCTCTACACAAACACTGGTGTCCAGAAGAGAGTTATACTCAAAGTCCTCAATGAGAAAAAGCTGCAACCAACTCTATCCCACAAGACTATTCTTTAGAATAGAAGGAGCAAGAAAAAATTTCACAGACAAGCAAAAACTAGAAGAATTCAGCTAAACCTGTCCTAAAAGAAATATTGAAAGGTCTACTCTAAATAAAAAAGAAGCAGGAAGCTATAGAAATGAGAAAACCATAACTGGAAATGTGATAACTACAATGAGTTGCACTAGAATAAACATGAAGATGTAAAGGACATCAAAATCATTAAAGGTGGGAGAGGGGAGCAAGAAAATATACATTTCTTTTCCTTTTTCTCATTCTTTTTAGGATGTGTTTGAACTTACATGACTATCAGTTTAAGGGGTGAAACTGAAACGGGTGGGAAGAAATAAATTAGGAGTTCAAGATTTACAGATACTATTATATATGAAATAGTTAAACAACAAGCTTATACTGTATAGCACAGGGAACTATATTCAATATCTTGTAGTAACCTGTAATGAAAAAGAATATGAAAATGAATATATGTATGTATATGTAGGACTGAACTATTTGCTATACACCAGAAATTGACATGATATTGTAAACCGACTATACTTCAATTGTAAAAAAAAATGGAAATAAAATACATTTTTGAAAGAAAATTAAGAATTTGTTGCCAGCAAAACTGCAGTACAATAAATACTAAAGGTTCTTCAAGCAGAAGGAAATATTATCTGAGAGGAACTTGTCTCTTGAGAAAGGAAAGAACATCAGAAATAGTAAACAGAAGACACTGTTTTTCCTTTCAACGTCTTTAATACAATTATTTATCTAAAACTTGTAATATTCTCTCACAGGAGTAACAATGTATCTAGCTGTAATAATATGTTAAATATAGCATAAATGAAGGCAGGAGTAGGCGTAAATAGACCTAACTTTCCAACATTTCTACATTCTATCTGAGTTGATATAATATTAACTCTAACTAGACTGAAAAAAGTTAATGATGTACATTAACCTTAGAGAATCTACCAATGTGGTGGGGAAGAAAGCAAAGTCATCACTAAATGTCAACTAATAAATTAAAATGGAGTCCAAAGAAACAGCCAAATCCAAAAGGAAAAAGTGCAGTTGACAATGGATAGAAAAAACAGAAAACAAATTAATAGACCTAAACCCAACCGTACAATAAAACATTCTTTTTTGCCTAGGGAGGAAAACAAACAGAGAAGCAATCAAATAGATACTACTCCTTTCAATGACAACACACCTCATTGCTCTGTGAGCTCATAAAGTTCATGCTGTTGCTCTTCTTCAACAAGACCACTGTATTTGGGTAAGGTGGTGGGAAAAGGAAGATGAAAACATTACATGCAACTTACACAGAAAGCAAAAAACATACATACAATACCATACCACTGTGAAAACTGCATACAGAGATTTTTAGTTAGTTTGTTTGTTTTTATGGTACCCATTAGGATCATAAGTCAATACCAATAAAGCAGCTTCTGCATAACTATCAAGTACATTTTGGTGGATTTTTTGCTGATTACCTAACACAATGTGCTATTTAAAAACAGCTGTGTGAGCGATTACTATTCTTAACTTAATTCCACAAACAATTCTATTCATTTCCTGTAATGAGGCCTGTGTACTCCGCACATTCAAGTCTTAGACCATTAATTCCTGTAATGGCAACACACTGCTTCTCCCAAAGGAACTCTCTAAGAATTTTTCCTTTTTATTTTCCTTATATTTTAAAATCTCTTCCTCATATACTCTTCAAACTACCATTCGTTTCTTTCTTGACTCACAGAAGGAAAGTTTATACTGACCATCGTCAGTCCTTTCAATTTATGCACTCCCTCATCAATGAGTCTCTTGCTAATATCTAGCCTTTTCCTAGACCAAACCAGCAGAACCCAATACCAGGCACACAGATAAAATTGAACTCTTTCAGGTCATTATAGGTTATCCTAATCACAAAGTAGAAAGGCCCCTTCTTGGTTTTCATTTCTTAGTTCTCTAGAGCAAATGCCCACAAACTTCTCATGTAAACAGCCAGACAGTAAATACTTTAGGTTTGTGGGCCATACACTCTCTGTACCAACTACTGAACTCGACTACTATAGCACAAAAACAGACATATGCAAATATAAATAAATAAAGAGTAGCTGTGCTCCAATAAAATTTTATTTACAAAAACAGACAATGAACATGAAACACTGCTATGGCATTCAATCGTTTTATCACCTTGCCTCTCTGGAATTTGCTGACACTAACCTTTGAGCTCCTATTCTGTTTATCAATCACTTCCCCTTCTGTGTGAAAAACTAAAAGTACCTGCTCTTCATTCTAAGTCCTTCCCATTTTATGCTCTACCCCTTGGACTGCTCATGCAGTTTTATGATTTTTGACTACCCTATTTGAATGATTAATCTCCAAATGCATACTCCCAGCTTGAAGCTTAGTTTTGTATTTTGTGTCTTAAATCATTGAATTCCTGCTGGAAGCTTTCATTTGGTTCTCCTGTCATCATCTCAAACTCATCATATATTAAACTAAACTTAAACTTTTCATATACCTTTCACCTACTCCTCAAATGCCTTCTGACCCTAATAATTAATATTTCTAATACTACAAGTAGCACTATAATAGTTCAGGTCAACTAGACTTGTAAATGGGCATCATCTTTGAATGTTTCTTCTCCTCCATCTCCACTATCCCTATACTGAATACTCTTTACGAATGTCTCCTGAGGCAGCTTTTCCATTTCTACTAACACCTTTTTTTTTGAGGCTTTCATGGACTCTTTTGCTTATACTTTTACTAGAACCTCTCTGAATCTTCTTAAAACACTATTTCAAAATACTTCATCTGCTTATGATATGCTGCCAGTGTAATCTTCCTATAAAAATCTTTCAAAACACATTATCTCCAGATTTTACAAGTGCCAACAAAATAAATCCTAAATTCTTCAACCTGAAACTGAGTATTTACTCATCTGTTCTACAGATGCTTGTTATGAACTGTGCTAGGTTTTTGTCCCTCCTACATTTAAAGTCTTTAGAAACCCAGGTACAACTGCCTCACCCTCTTCCAACCCTAACAGTCAAAACCATGAATTACCTACTATGGCATACATAGTGTCATCATCTTGGGAGCACTCTAGGCACTACTGATACAGAGATGCACAAGACACAGAGACCATGCTCTCAAGGAGCTGTCATTCAGTATTTTGCATTCAAACTCTCAACTGTAACCATGAGACATACTCACTGTACACAGTACTAGTCAGGAACATTGCTCTTATTATTTCTCTTAGCACTTCCATCTCTTCTACATTTAATTAAGTCTTACTGATTTAATGTTCACTTTAAATTCCACCTCTGCTATACAACATGCCCAACCTCTTTAATACTTACACTTACATTGCATAATATAGAAGTTACATTGTTCTTAATGAACTCCATCCAATGTGTGGTCTCAAATTAATTTAAAAGCAAAAGCCACATTCAGCTCTGTGTTACCTACAGTGTTGAACACATAGAAGACGTTCAGTGAAAAAGTTTTTATATACAAAATGACACTGCTAATTAATATAAAGACATGTTTTCTAGTAGCAGCTACAGCTTTTTATTTATCTTCTGCAGTTTTATATATTTATTTTATATATTTATTTATATTCACCTTCCTCAGTCCCACTGATGAACAGGGAGTCTTTTTCTGAAAAGGAGCCTTCATAAAGGATGCAACTGATGACCAAAGCACAGCATCAAGAAGACAATGAACTGAAACTCCAGACATTAGCACAGCGCTCTAAAACGGAGTGAACTAAACCTTTCTTGTTCACACGCATGTGTATTTGTTACAGTAATATGCAAGCAAAAATTACTGCCATGTACAGATTTCTAAATTTTGAATTCTCTTAATCAGTGTCCAGCCCTTAAAAAATTGAATTATACATATTTAAAAACATCTACAACTTAGAAATATGAATAACTACATCAAAATGCTACCCACCATCCAACTTTTGGAGCTATTAAACTAGTGAAAAAGTTATGTATAAAATGTAATAAAGTACATCACTCTTGAAATCTTTAACTCAAGAGTATTTTTAGTTTAAAAATAGAGGACTGTTTATCAAAATTATCAGAAATCAAAAATACATATTAAAAATGACCTCTATTATATAAAAGAATATAATCTTGACAGAAAAATAAGATGTGAACCCCAAATCTTACATATTGCCTGTGGGCATGTAAAATGATACCCTTTGGGAAACTGGCAGTTTTTTAAAAGGTAAAAATACATATATCCTTTGACACAACACTACTATTCCTAGGTATTTACCCATATGACAAAGTGAGAAAAAAGTACACTCACAAAGAGTCTTCTACACAAATATTCAAGATAATATTCATGAGAATGAAAACTGGAAACAATCCAGGTGACCATCAACAAAGATGAATAAAAGAACTGAGGTTTACTCACTCAGTGCAATACTGCTCAGCAATACAAAGAAACACGCTAGTGGTGCATACAACGACATGCATACATTTTGAAAACATTATGCTTAAGGTATCAGATACAGAAGATTTATTTCATTTATATATTGACCTGGAAAACAAGCAAAATCACAGTAATAAAAATACTGTGGTTGCTTCTTAGGTAGAGAATTGGCTAGGATGGAGTACAAAGGATACATGTGGGGTGAGGAAAATGTTTTATAAAATAACAAAATGTTCCAGTGAGCATTTTCCTGGGGCTATTCAACTGAAAATAACAATTATAAACTGTGAACCCAATTTTCAAAATCAACTGTTTGAAGGCAAGCAAAAGTGAACAAAAGTAGGCAGAAATCGAAAAGGATCTGATAAGTGAAAAAAACAAAACCAGACTCTCTATGTAAGATTCAAATCTATATGATTTTTCGATGAGGACACTTATCAATGGCCATGTAGTGGTTAGACAAGGAGAAAGCCACTATCTTCTTTCCTTAAGGAGCCAGAAAATGGAATTTGGAAATTGTGGCTGGAAATTAAGGTGGGAAACACAGAAAGGAAAATGTCATATCTAGGTTTCAGCTCCAGCTGCTGGGTACTACTTAACAAAGCATTAGATCAAGTCTCAAGATAATCAACCAAAGACATAAAGTAACTACTTACAAATAACGAAAAAACGTCTTATTTTTACAAAGCAAAAACAAAACTTTGCAGAAGAAGAAATACTAAAACCTCTACAATATATCTTCTATATTTTTCGTAAAATAAAAAATTAATAGTTGTGTGGAGAGATTAAAATGTGGCCTAAACCCTAGGAAACCAATTCCACACAGACATCTCTCAAGATGACACGGATGTTGGAATAAGCAGGAAAGGATTTTAAAGCATCTATTTTAAGTATCCAAAGACTTTATACTCAGTAAAGTATTTGAAAATGGAAATTCTACAATTTAAAATTAACAAAATCTGAAAGAAAAAATATGCTGAATAATCTTAACAATGAACTGGAACCAGAAGAAGAAATGGGCAGTCAAACTGAACAGGAAAAATATTGGGAAAATGAATAGCGCCTTAGCTACCTGCTAGACCATATTAAATGTCCTAAAATACATGTAATTTGAGCATCAGAAGTAAAACAGAGGAAAAAATTAGGTAGAATACGTATGTGGAAAATAATTTGCAAAAATTTCCTCAGATCAGTGAAAAATATCAACTTGAATGCAAATCTGGTGAGTTCAATTTGTGGTCATTTACCTCCATTACAATTTATATTAAGCATCTCCATTAAGCTATTCAAATTATTATTTCTGGATAGTTTTAAGTATATGAAATCATTATCTTGTTCAGTTGTTTTGAAAACAAGATGGTAATCAAGATACAAATAGAAGAGAGCCTAACCTAACAGAACGGTTTATAGAACCACTTCTTTGCTAACCCTGAAATCCAGGCAAAGGGCTAAAATCTCACAATATTGTTCTATAAACATCTACGATGAAATAGTCTGTTTGTACTCATCAGTATAATTTTAAACATTTTCTAAATATCATCAGAATGTCTTTTAAGTAGTAATGTCAATGGTAAAATGCTGGCAAAATACTCTTAGTTGGCAGTATTTCCTGAAGGTGGAACCCATTCATTCTAATTTTGTTCTGTGGCTTTTGGCTGAGTTAGCCATGATCATTTCCTTAAAACCTTCAACTCAAAGAAGATGTAAAGATAAAATGCATAGTTTAAACAGACTTCTGCCTATGAGCAATGTACTAGACTTAGCTTCTTGACCTCCTCATTTATGTCACTAACAAGATGGGGGAAAGACGGGTAAAGTATCAGGGGTTTATAAATTGTTCAGAGCTGCTTCAGGAGAGAAAAAGAAAAGAAAATCACTATACTTTAACAGATCTCTGTCTTCCACCAACTCAGCAAGTAAATACATACTCAATTTTAAGCAATATATCCCCTTACTAATCTCAAAATGAAAAGGTTTGAACTGCATTGGTTTACCCAGCACTATATCCACATACAATACCAAATATCTTAGTTGTCTGGTTATTCGTCTCACCTCTTCTAAATATCTGAATCTTTTGTCTAGTTATTCCCCTAGACTTTTTTAAAACAGCATTCCTCTCTTTGATCAGACTGGCTTCCAAATCTGCTATCCCAGAAAAACCTTTCCATTTCTCCCTTGGTGTGCCTTCAGTAAGAGAAAGTTGTTTATTGACAGAGTGACAAAAAATTCGGCATATTCTAAACATTCAGTGTATTTATTTCAGAAGTTTAAAAGTACCAGAAAAATGGAACTAGCTGATTTCCTTCCACACACAATATCTCTAAATTAGTCTCTGACTTTGTCCTTTCAGCTCAACAAAGCATTATCAGGAAACTACCAAAGCCGTATCAGGAAAATATGCTTTAGAGCCAACTGGACCCAAGTGGCAATCCAGGGCCTTTCCATTTACTAGGTATGTGATGACTCTAAGTCTGTTTCTTCTTCTATAAAACAGGGTTTAATAATAGTGTATAACTCATAGACTGAGTATGGGAATTAAGTAAGATGATACTTATTAGGCACTTAATACAGTGTCTGTCACAAAGTAAATGCTTGATAAAGGTAAGGTGTCCGAAACTGCAGGGAAGGCCTTTTCATCTCACTATTAGAAAACTCATTTAGTAATCTTGCCACTTGAGGAAATTTGTGGAAGGTGGGAATCTGCTCTTTAATGAAGTGACAGGATCTAAGTTGTATTTCCCATTTGTGGTATTTCCTCTTCCTCTCTGACTGGAATAATGATAGCCTGATGGGCAGTAATCTTCTGTGTTTAAAACTCCTCATGAATGACTGTTCATCGTAAATGACATCATCTCCCAAAGTACGATCACAGAGTAGAACACTGACACAATGCAGTGTCCACTGTAAAGGTACTCAGGCTGCAAGGACATTCAAGTTTATGCCAAATCAACTTCATTTTTTTACCTGCTTTTATGAGACAAAAATAAAAGACAATAAAAAAGAAATAGTATAGTCAGCCTTATGTATCTGCAGGCTCTGCAGCTGCAAATTCAACCAATCATGGATGGAAAAATATTTGGAAAAAAGTTGCAGAAAGTTCCAAAAAGCAAAACTTGAATTTGCTGTGCACTGGCAACTATTTACATAGACAACATTTATACTGTATTAGGTATTACAGGTAATCAAGAGATGACTGAAAGTACATGGGAAGATGTGTGTAGGTTACAAGAAAGTATGCCATTTTACAGAAAGGACTTCAGCATTCATGGGTTATGACATTCCAGGAAGGTCCTGGAATCAATCCCCACAGATACTGATGGACGGCTGTATCTTCATGTAACAGGGGAATGGAGGAAGGATTCAAGAGAGTAGGTCAAACATAGTTCAAATTGTATGATTTATATGTCACATCTTTTTCTTTGCCTCCGTTTCCTCATTTTTGAAAATCAGATAACAATGGTACCTACTTAAATGAGAAAGCATATAAAACGATTGGAAAGCATCTTGCATGTAGTAGTTTCTAAGTGTTTACAATTATCTATCTTCACAAAACCATTTCCCTGCAATGTTTCAGTGAGTTATTGTTAAAAGATTAAGGTAACATATGATAGAAAATATTATTATGTCACTGTTTTGCACAATTATTTACATATACCTGCTTCCACAATATAACAATTTCTATTCAATAACCACTTCCTGAAGATCTACTATGAGTTAGGAATCATACTTTGGCATTCACTCCCCCACCAACAAGTTTCTCTTACTTGCTAAAAAGCTAAAACATCTTCCAAGTGATAGGCCATCAGCACCAAAAATGATCAAGCAAGCTAAAAATCAGTGAAACAGATGAAGTTTCCCCCTCATTCACATATTTCTTTTCATTTTGTATCCAGACCTGAAGACATGTATCTGTGTGGGAAACATAACAAATCTATGAATCTTGGAAAATACTGAATTCTTTTCAAGCATAAGATATTGCCCAAAAATAGTCTCAGAAGAAATTAACCTGAAAATCCCGTAAGTCTGAAAGTCAGAATGAAAAACTTTAATTCTAACAATGTAAAGATGCATGTAATTTTGACCACAAAAATGCATAAAAGCAAGATTGATAAAAAAAAATTAGAACAGCTTTAGAAAAGAAGAAAAATTAATAAGGTCAATCAGTCACAAATTTGGAACTCTGAGCATGGAATTATTCAACAAGTAGAATGTGTATGCCCTGGAAGAGTTTACCTAATCAACAAAAGGTTCATTAAAATAAAAATAATTAAGCAATGATGTAAGAAGTGTTAAACTGTACTTTATTTTAAAAATCCACAGATAAATTCTTAGACAACAAAAAATTTAAAACAGTAGAGTCACGTGGCTCATTACTGTACAGATTTAATGTAACATGTTCTGACTCATGTCTATGTTAATCTCTATGCAATATCACAATTACTAATTCCACTTTCTCCTCCTAGCAACTATCATCTCTGCTTTTACATTTTTCCCATTTAGTTTAAAAGCTTTTTCTTTCTGCTTCCAATTTGAAAGTGTCCAATCTAAATGTACAAAATATTTTACCTTATTTTCCTCTTTTATCTATTAACCTTCTTTTAATAAAAATTTTCTTTCCATCATAGTTTTAAGTAAAAAAGCAAGGTACAAATTGCATGTTTACTATGGTAACTATTTAAAAATAATGCCTAAGGGGAAAAATACTGAGGGAAATACAAAAAGTACTAATAGTTTCATTTGAAAAACTGGATTATTATTGTCTTTTTACTGTTTTTCAATTTGTCTGAAGTAAATTTATATTATTGTAATATTAAAAATTTTAATGAGTTTATATAATTTAAAAATAAGGTTTTTTTAAAAAAATCTTAAGATAAACCCAAAACAATCACTAGGCAAATACAGAACTACTTCCATTCTAACATTCTTTATCACTTATACATTTATACGTTTAAATATATTTTCTCAATCATATATTAATTCAAATGTAATCACAAGGACTTCAAGAAATTAAGTATCTTTTACTTCACTGAAATTTCATCGACTTAAATATTACTTTAAATGAATTAAGAACACTTAATTTCTATAAAGAACACATACAAATGGCCAAAAAGTGTAAGAAAACATTCTTAAGATATTTAATCATCAAAGAAATGCAAATCAAAATAACAATTAGATATTACTTCACACCTTTGGGGATGGCTATTATAGAAAACAAACAAACAAACAAACAAAACCAAACAAAAAAAATCCCAGAAAATAAGTATTACCGAGAATGCAGAGAAATTGGAACCCTGTATACTACTGGTAGGAATGTAACATTATGAAGGAAAGCCGTGTAGAGGTTCATCAAAAAATTAAAATTACAACTACCAATGATCCAGCGATCCCATTTCTGAGTGTTTATCTTAAAAAAACCGAAGACAGAATCTCAAAGAGATATCTGTGTACTCTCAAGTCCATGCAGCATTACTCATAATAGCCAAGAGGTAGAAACAAGATAAATACCCACTGATGGATGAACAGATAAAGAAAACTCGGTACGTTAATAAAAGGGAATACGATTCAGCCTTAGAAAAAGGGAAATCCTGTCATATACTGCAACACAGATGAACCCTGAGAACATTATGCTAAGTGAAATAAGTCAGTCACAGAAGGACTCATGAGATATGAGGTACCCAAAGTAGTCAAATTCACAGAAGCAGAAGGTAGAGTGATAACTGCCAGTGGCTAGAGGGAGGGGGAAATGGGGAATTGTTCACTGGGTAGAGTTTCAACCACACAAGATGACAAAGTTCTAGAGATCTGCTGTGCAACAATGTGCACACAGTTAACAACTGTACTTACGCTTAAAATTTCAAAAGGGCACAGCTCATGTTAATGTGTTTTTACAACAATTAAAAGAAAAAAGAATACCTAATAATTCATAAGAAAGAATGTTTACATGCAAATAATATCATCCAATGAAGGAGGGGAAATCACTTTTTTAAACATATAGAAAAGTGACGCCAGTTTCTTGTAACTTATCTCTGTAAGAACAATCGGTTTTCATTCCTTAACTTTTCATTTGTTAACTTAATCCTCAAAGAAACCTTCCTCCTTTTAGTTCCCTTCACCCATGGCCATTTGATGAGCTACAACTGAGTCAGACAGACAACTAGCTAGGGATTCATTTTATTTTATTCCCTGCCATAAAATAAGGTAAAAGGCATTTTTGTAATCACATTCAGTAAATGTCACACAGGCAAGGAAGAGGCAATTACATTCACAATATGAAATATGCTGCAAACATACCAAGAAAGGATTCTAACTATGAGCTCCGATTCAAGACTTTAAAAAAACAAATGTGTCAATAAACTTTTGATGTAATGGTCATGTCTTCTTATGTCACCCAAAATAACTTTCAGGAATATGAAGAAAGACAGTACACTAGTAATGGGACTAAGTAAACAATAAATGGATTTTAACAAAAGTGAAAAGCAGCATTCTTCATACAAACTAAATAGCTACTATAAATTTCAAAAGACCATTTTCTTTAAAAAAAAAAACAAACCCTCAATTACTTTTGCTTTTGTATGAGTGATGTCTTTTGTATTTTAACTTCAGCAGTTGCCAAAATAATCCCATTTACATGTGATGCCTGTCAACTAGCAAATTTACATTTGGATTTTGTTGGCTTTGGACCCTGAATTCTGTTCTCTTTGTGCCATTGTTGTTTTTAGGTTTGGCAGTAGCTCTAGATCCTTGTTTAACTTAGTTCTTTGTCTAACTTCTGCAGTATATACACATTATAAAATTAGCATGAAACAACAGTTTAGCTTCCATCACCACAATTAGTTCCTATGGAGGCAAAGGCTTGCAAAGTATGTTTACAGGGACCCAAAAGAAAAAAACAGAGACACAGCACCTAATTTCTCCACCCAAAAATTTAAAAAGCAATAAGAGGAAGAATTATTCAGTTCAAAAGCATACACAAAAGTTTTCATCTTGAAGATCATATTCAGTGTTAATGTATTAAAAGCTGAGTAATCAGATGGCCCCAGCAGTCACAGCTAAATTTGTTAGGTTGCTAAAACGCTCAATTTTCTCTTTATCTCTACTTTCTTCCAACACATTTTTGGTTTTATCCAATACTTAATGTCAGAGTCTCCTGCCTCAAATTCCTCATGTAACTGTGAAAATGATAGCTTACTTTGTTAAAGTTGATACTTGAGAGCTTCATTATAGATTCACAGGAGTGGATCATGTAATGGACTAATAATTTTAAAGGGATTTATGTAACAATAATTATGAGTGATCTTCAGCACTCTATGTTGAGACTTAACAATGTGCACAGATACCCTACATGCACATAAAGCAAAGAATTTAACTGTGACAACTTTTACAATACCTGTTTATATAATCATGAATAAACTCAGTTGTTTTCAAATTCATCTTATAAGTAAGTTAATGATACTATATGCAACTTTTCACACTAATCAAGGCAGCAATATTATCAGGAAAATTCAAAAGAATTTTACTGACTCTGAACTTTGTTTTTTGTATTTACATCATGAGGTAGCCTCAATGTTCTGAGCTCTTCACAAATAAATAAATCACAGGGTTAAGACTTTATCTGAAATGGCTTTTATCTCCTCCTACCGAATACCAGCCTAAAAACAGTTGTTCCTTCATTTGAAGGTCGAATTCTTCCTCATATTACTTCTGGAGGAAAGGAAAGCCAGGAAAGCTATTTTTTCAGAAAGTCAAACTCCTACTATTCAGCCAATTCTTGTGGAACTCCTTTCCATCTGTTCTCTGACATTTCACTCAGGTTATGCACTTGCCAAAGAACTTTCTTTGGATACTGATTCCACTGGTGAAGGAAGACAAATGGGGAAAAAATCAATTTACTTGTTACTATCATTAATTTAAAATGTGAAAAGCCATGATAGATTATGTCAAGATAGGTCTACAATCAAATACACAGTCCATGTTATAAACAAAATCAGGAATATGGACTGAACAAGAAATTAATAGCTTAGAATATTTTTGCCAGCTGGTTAAAATTTTTAAATTTTATTAAAATTTTACTCTATGATGGAGAGAGAGTAAGAACTGATACAATCATGTTTTCAAGAAGAGAAGATGCTTTCTTAAAAGAAAACAACACCCTTGGAAAGAAACTTGGGAATCATTTTGCAAGAAACTTAAAATGTATTTTCATAATAAAAGTTTTTATTTAGGGAATAAAGTAAAAATAAACACTCATAAATACCATGGTTCAGTATTTATTGGAGAAGCTCATCAAGAAAGATGTAAATGACTTCTGAAGCAGAAGTTAAAAATATTAGAACAAAGAATAATACAGATAACTGATACAAAGAAATTCTAGGTCTGGATGACAATCAACTATGATTTTTGTCAAATTCAAAGAACTGGGACTAATATATGATTAGCAGCTACTATGTCAGAGGACAACCAGATTAATAACTCTACTTGTCCTTAAGGAAGTCCAGAAGAAAGCCTGAACTGTACAGATAAATTGGTCTCATGACTCTTGAACAGCTGGTCTGGAACAAGAAGGTCCACTGACTCAGTAAGCAAGCATATCCCACACAGAGCTAGAGAACAAAGCTTAGAGATAGGTGTGCAGAAGGGTAGGAAAGAGGTGAGGGAGAATGACAAGACTAATCTCTCTTACACTTTCCTGAGACAATGTGGAAGTGCAACGTCAAAAGTAACCCTTAGGTATAATTTATTTACCTTTTAAAAGATTCTGTAATATAGGCAAAGCAATAGCAAAAACAAAACCCTAAGTTACGATGGAATAAAGGACTTTTTTGGTCCTCTTTAAAGGTTTGACAGAAAAACAAAACCAAGGACAGAGAAAACATTTACTGACCAAGATGGAGAAGTATCAATGCCCTCCACAAACGATCAAGAGATAAAATAACCTGGATAAGGAAACCAAGTTAAATGCCTGGGAATTGCAAACGACAATGAAATAACTCTAACATAATTTTAAGACTGTTGTTGAAATATTTCACAGGGCCTCATAAATGGGTAAAGTAGCAAAAGAATTTCAATATGGGCAAATATGTAAGAAAAAAAACAGCTCTGTTAATATATATAGTCATTAGTAAACTCTCAATTAAATCATTGATTACTCACACAAGTGAATGTGAATGGACGCTCACTCCACCCGAAGATACCAGAAGTAGAAGACTGTCTACAATGTACTTTTAGATACATTAATTATAACAAAAATTAAAAAATATCAGATGACTAAATAAGTTTTTGTGAATCAAAGATCCAGAATGAGCATAAGAACATGCCAAACAGTCTGGCCCAAATACTGAAGTTAGTTATATGTGCGTCAGGAGCACAGGAGGTTTTGGGGAGGGAATCACTTGACAAGCAAGAGCTAGGCAAGGTACTCCACCATAAAAATCATAGAATTTGGAGTACCTTTTCCCCTTTCCTTGTTCAAACATGGAAAAAAAAAAAAAAAGCCAAAAAGGCTAAACCACCTACCTAACGTCCTAACTTTCAACCAATTACAGTACAAGGACATGCACACACTTGCATGTGCCCAGGGAACCACCACACTTTAATATAATTCCAAGTTTTAACTCTGTGTCTTCAATATACTTGAACAAGGACTAACTAAAAGAAGATACAGACCTAATATTCCTTTCCCCTGTTCCTAAAGTAGCAGTTTCCTGTTAAAGATAACAAAAAATACTTTTTAAAAGAACAAAATCATTTTAGATAAACTTCATGACATCTTTGTCTCTTTCATTTCCATACAAGTTATATTTTAATTGTCCTTTCCTGATTAAAGGAAAGACATGCTTCGGCAAGAATGTAGACATAAGAGTAGATTTTCATGCAGATGATTCACCGCTAGAAACCTGGGAACAGCAGATCTCAAAAACTCAATCTGTGAGTAGTACAAAATAATGCCCCCTTTTCTATTATTGACAACTTTCTCTAACCCAGGTTCCTAGTCAGACATTCTGAGTTAATAGCTATTTTAACAAACCCTGTCCACTAAAAATAGAGAAATTGTTCATTTAGTTTTGTTTTCATTCAAATGTATAAAATATGCTAGTTTAAAGATTATTTCATTTTGTAATTAAAATTCCTTTCCTCTAGAAGTCTATCAAACTATTTTAATTATATTTTAAAAAAATTTTATTGAAGTATAGTTGAATTACAATGTTAGCTTCAGCTATACAGCAAAGTGATTCAGTTATACATATACATACAATAACATATTTTCTTTTCAGACTCTGTTCCATTATATTTTATTACAAGAAAATGAATATAGTTCCCTGTGCTATACAGTAGGTCCGTGTTGTTATCTATTTTACATATAGTAATGTGTTTCTGTTAATTCCCAACCTCTAATTTATCCTACCCCACCCTTTCCCCTTTGGTAACCATAGTTTGTTTACAATGTCCATGACTCTGCATCAAGCTGTTTTAAACATAGTTTATATCACATTACATTGCTGACTGTGATATATACCACATGATTTGGTTCAATAATATGCACATGTTTAACTCTAGAGAGAAAGTCATTCTTGAAAAAAAAATACTGACTTTCTGCCATGTCTAATTAAACTGCGTGTGTGTGTGTGTCTGTGCACGCGCGTGCGCCTGTGATCAATCACACATTCGTAAGAATGGCGGGGGGGCAGAAATCAGCACTAAAATGGATTCTACTTTTCAGTTAATTGGCCCATTAAAAGCAAGGGTACTATTTCTTGTAGCATCAGAGAATCAAAGAAATGAAACACATGCACCTAAGAAATTGAACAATTTTCCAAGGTAGTCTAAATTGCTACCAAAACCCATGATCATAAGAAAGTGACAGCCAGAATTGCTTCTTTCTCTCTCTCTCCTCCTCCTTATACCCACACTGGATCCCTTAACCCCTCTATTTCCCACCCACCCCATCTTACAGTTTTTTTTTTTTTAACATTTTTTATTGATTTATAATCATTTTACAATGTTGTGTCAAATTCCAGTGTTCAGCACAATTTTTCAGTTATTCATGGACATATACACACTCATTGTCACATTTTTTTCTCTGTGAGTTATCATAACATTTTGTGTATATTTCCCTGTGCTATACAGTGTCACTCCATCTTACAGTTAGGTAGCTTGTACTAGTCTTTAAAATCTTCAGAGGAAGTGATTTTCCAAACTATTCTGGTTTCATTACTGTACATTTTATCACCTCACACTCATCAATTTAAGAAAATGACCACTTTAAAAATTTTTATTTCTTTGTCCAAGGAAAAATAATTGACCTCTCCTCTTAATTAACTGACCTAACCCCCCTTAACCGAACTAGGCACATCATACCAAGATGCTAGGTATGAGCAGCTGCCTAAATCCTGTGACTTACTATATGGAAAGCCTTAAAAAAAAAATCCCTCTATGGAAGGGAAAATGACACAGGGCTTGCTTCTTTCTTTACTCTGCTCCATTTAAAAAGTCTCTAACATGTGACACCAAGAACACAAGCAGTAATAGAAAAATCAGGTAAACTGGACATCATGCAAACTGAAAGAAATTGAAAAGACAACAGAATCATATATCTGATAAAGGACTTGTATCTAGAATATATAAAAAACTATGACAACAGAGTAATAAAAAATAACTTTAAAATGGATAACTTGAATGTATAATTCTCCAAAGAAGATACACAAATAGACAGTAAGAACCTGAAAAGACGTTCAACATCATTATTAGCCATCAGGGAAAGGCACAGCAAGAACAAAATGAGATACCACCTCACACACACTAGGAAGGCTGTAATCAGAAAGCCAGATAATCACAACTGTTGGCCAGGACTCGGAGAAACTGGGACCCTCCTACCCTGCTGGTGAGACTGTAAAACAGTAACAGCCACTTTGGAAAGCAGTCTGTCAGTTCCTCAAAATATTAAACATGGAATCACACCAGATGACCCAGCAATTCCACTACTAGGAATATACCAGGATGAGGTAAATGCCAAATTATAAAATACAGTCAACCTGCCCTTTAAAATAGATCCTCTCCAACTACTTCATTCCATTACTATTATTTCCCTAATCCTAATCAGAACTTTATCTACACCAAGATACTTTCAATACCCTCATCACTGGTATTCTATTCAATCCATTCCACACCACACGTAGTAAAAAACCTCCTCAAATACTGCTTCAAAATCTTTCAAGGTTTCCTCAAAGCCCCAAACTACTGAATTTGTCAGTCATGGCTTCTCACAATCTGACCATGATTCACATTTCTAAAAATATTCTATGAGACTCCAATAAAGGATCTTCTAATCCTGTCAGGCCAAGATCTTCAGTGTCTTTTTTTTTTTTTGGCCAGAATATAAACAAAGAATGAAACTAAGAAAATTTTAACCTATCTAAGCTACCTTCAGAGTTCATAAAAAGCACCTGTAATGACTTGACTGCAAACATTTTTCATGTTATCATTTGAATAAAATTATTCTTCCAGGAAACACTGTATCATTTAACACATCAAATCTCTAATTAATTACTGTGCATACATAACCTTGTACACATTATGTATATACTAAAGATAGTTTATCTGATAAGTAAGAAAAATAACTGTACTATCTCATGGAGGGGGCTGTAAGGATAAAAATACAATAATTCATATTAAGTACACATAGAAAGCACTCACTAAATGTTAATTAGTCTATTTATCATTATTTCCTAGCACAGGTACAAAGTTCTGGGAACTTATACATTGAGGGAAATATTTTATGTGTTAATAAGTGTTTCTCTTGTGGTACCCAGACAGTGGGGTATTGTATGTCCCTATAAACAGTGGAAATCACAGCAAACAGAATTTTTTGTGACAACATCCCTTTTTCAAATAGTAACTTAAAGATTCTCACTACTTTTTAAAAAGCATTACTACTGTAAATAGAATAACATTGCTGGGAATCAATGTTCTAGTTCTGCATTCAACTCACAATTCCACTATTTATTAACTGCATGGTTTTGGGAAAGTCATCTAGTCTCTAAGTCTTGGTCCCTTACATGCAAAATACAGATAACAGCAAGACTAAACTCATTCCTGTTGTGAGTATGAAGTGAAAAATATAAATAAAGATGCAAAAATGCTTTGTAAACTACTGACATATCCTTATAAATCACATGTATATACACACATATACTTGTTAAAATGTCCTCTATTTACATTAAATTAGTTGCCATAATTTATAAACCATTTACAATTATAAGGAACAAAGATGAACATACTGAAATCCCTATGTGATCTTTTTTACTTTTTTTAAAGTCTATTTTTATACATAGTGGCTAACATTTGTAAATCTCAAACTCCCAAATTTATCTATGTGATCTTAAAACCACTCACTAATGATCAATTTCACTTTTGCCTCTCCAACATTACAGTCCCTTTCACAAGTGACAACATTTTATTGAGTTGAACTCCAAAACCTCTTCTTGTCCACCTAGAAATGGTCAACTGTAGTCATAAAACATATAGCAAAAGAAAAAAAGGTAATGAATAAGGATAACTAGTACATCCACTTGGTCTTCTTGAGTTTCAGTAGCTCATGACAGCCAGCCATCAACTAACCAAAAAACCCAGAAAATTAAATATTTTTCTACTCATAGTCCAAACAATAGCAAAAAAAAAAAAAAAAAAAGCCTTGGAGACTCAAGTGAAATCTAAGAATTTGATCAATTTCAATACACATCAGTTAGATAACCCAAGCACGCCCAAGAAAAAGAGCATTCATTTGCTTAAAAAACTGGCAATTATATCCAAATCCAAATGGGTACTATAGAAACTAACACGCTGATCAATGATGCAAAGTAGTTCACTAAGAAAACTTAAATTGAAATATACATTATTTTATGCCTCTGTTTCATCATCACCACAGCACTAAAGAACTCTGCAGAATGAGTAGGTTAGTTAAGCAAAGAGTATTTACATGGATACTTATGTGGCAATACATGACATCCAATTCTGAACCATTTCCATTTCTTTTCCTTTCTAATAGATAATCTGGTGTCTACTTTCCTTTTGAACCTGTACAATTCCTGCCAAATGACTACAGAGCTGTGAAATTAGAGGTATTTAGTTAATGGCACATTTTTAAAATTAAATGAGCAAAGCTGCCAATTTTTACTAACATTCCACAAAATTCTGTAAGTAGAAAAGTAACAATCTACTTTTATATTTCTCAAGGCTCCACATACTTCCAATTCCTTATAAGCAGGAAATTTCTATAGTTTAGAAAACAAAATGTTAAGAAGCCAAACCATCATATATACCAAGAGTTGCTCTAAAAAGAAGCAAAAGAAACTAAGTATCTTGCCACCACTATTCATACAAAATTATTAATTCACTTCAGACACTAAGGTGGGAAAGAAAGGAAAACACTAAAACATTCCCCATCACCAACTGTAAAACCACGAATTCCTAAGGTCAAAGGAGTCCAGGATTTACCATTGCTAAGTAAAAGTTCCACATTATCACAATATAATACCACCTACTTTCAAATTTATTTCATTTTTAAAATTCTCAAAAATAAAATTCACTTTTTTTCCCCTTCTGGTGTAAATTCTATGAATTTTAACACAATAGTTTTCAGCCAGTATTTCTTCAAACATGTTTTTTCTGCATCCCACTATTTCTCCTTTCCTTCTGGGACTCCAATGACACAAATGTTAGCCCTTATGCTACTGGCCCACAATTCTCTGAAGCTCTTACCATTTTTTTTGTTATTTTTCTCTTTATTGTTGAGACTGGAAATTTTCTGTTGCCCTATGAAGTTCATTGAGTCTCTCCTCTTTCTTTTCCATTCTGCCACTGAATCTATCCAGTGAGTTTTTTTATTACAATGATTGTATTTTTCAGTTTCAAAATTATATTTCATTCTTCTTTATACCATTTATGTCTTTGCTGATACTTTGAGCTTAACACTTGTTGAAGGGGTTATTTCAATGGCTTAGTCACACATTTTCATAATGGTTAAAGTCTTTGTCAAATAATTTCAACATCTAATTACCTTGTCAATTAGTGTCCATTACTGCCTTTTCCAATGTGAGTTATTTGTGATTCTTTGCATATTGAGAAATTGTGGATTATACTTTTGACATTTTAAATAATATGCTATGAAACTTAGAATCTTCCTGATTCCTACAGATGTACTGATATTTTTGTTTCCACACAGTTGATCTGGTTAGGTTCAAGGGGCAAGTTACAATATGCTTTCTGTAGGTTGTGGTTCCAAGTAGTTCAGTTTTCAAAGCCTTTACAATACCATTTGGATTTTTCCCATGGGTGCACCACACAGTGGTCAGTCTACAACCTAGGTGAAGTTTTATCCACATCTCAGTCTTCAAAGTCTTTGGAATGCTAATTAGGATCAGACCCTTGCATATGCACAGGTTGACAGTGAGCCCAGGTATTTGTGCACAACTCAAGGGTCTCTTTCCCAAGGTCTTTCCTCTTCTCTCACCGGCACTTTCCATTTTCTGAGGATACCCTTTTCAGTTCTTCAGCAAGGAACAGTCAACTTATACAATCACTGCCTGCCTGGGAACAAACATTGGGAGGACAAACTAAAAACAATGGAGTTTGCCTTGCCTTCCAGGTACCACAACATTAAGTACAGAGTTAGGTTCCCTCCTCTCAGAGTTCTGGCTCCTGCAGACACCTGTTGTAAAGTGGTATCATTCCCATGTGATTGCTAGAAACTGGGTTCTGAGAAAATAAAGAAAAAGAAAAAAACAAACAAAAGAACAAAAAAACAGAGGATGACTTCAACTCTTCTGAACTTTTCACTCTTTCTCACTCCTCACACCAGATCTAGAAGGCTTCTGGATTCCATTCTGTCTATACCACAGTGCTCAATTCCAGGTTTCTGGCTGCAGTGAGATTAGGCTAGGGGATCCTAGAGGTTTCTTGGTACTGGAAAAATGATATTCTTCTCCCATCTGCCTGCTGCTATTTACCATGTATTCTGTCCAAGTTTTACAGTTACATTCAGTTGTAAAGAAAGGGTGGTGTGTGTTTACTCCATATTATCCAGAACCAGAGGATACCACCCTTTTCTAAATAAGTAAAAGAATCCTACATTTCCTGATTTCTGAATTCTGAGTTATAGAACCTATTAGCTTAATATTCTCTAATACCCAAATATGGTGAGAAGTCATGTCAGAGAGTCTCAGAAGGTTGATTTTATCCCCCAAACCTCAAGCCAAACAATCCTTTTAGCCAAACTTTTGGCTGCAAAGGTGACAGAAACATCACTGACTAGCACTTCAGCCAAATGGAAAGAAGGCAGTGTTTATCGGAGTTCCACAAGGCCACATCAAAGCCTTACTTAGCAATCGCCTGACAAGAGTCAACATTCTGAAAACAGAAGCAGCCCACAGCACATAATAGTAAAGGGAAAAGGCAGAAAAATATGGAGCTAGCACTATCTGGTTTCTAAAACTTCATGAAAATATTTCCATGTTGTTTGCTTCATACATAAACAGTATTACTCTATTTAGGCTTAGACGAGAAGTTCACTCCAGAAATAATCATTCACATAATAAACAATGGCACATATGTTGCTGCCTTAAGGCTCTATTCAGTCTGAGTGGCAAGGCTAGTGGCTGGCATCAACCACATTACCTCAAGATCAGGCAACTGGTTGGAGTCCACAGTCATCCAGGATTTGATGATTAAAGAAAGGCTGGTCACTCCAAAATATCTAATACTAGCCAGTCTCATTGCCTAAAATCCCACCACAGTAACTCACACAAATGTGTTATCATGGTTATATACATGCTGGACACTAGACCATATGCTAATTAGAATATTATCATCTAGTAAATGAGTCATATGTAAATAAGGTAATTTTAAGAGAAAGAAAATGGACATTAAATTATATTTTCAATATGATTACTGCTGTGTAAAAACAGAAAAGGAAGAGAAACAAGAGGAGTAAGAGGAAGAAAAGAAGGAGAGAGAAAGAAGAGGAGGAGAAAGAGAGGGAGGAGGAGGAAGAGGAAGAAAAAAGGCAGAAGAGAAGGTGAGGAGGAAGAGGAGCAGGAGCATGAGGGGAAAGAAGAGGATACGGTAAATGAGGAAGAAGAACAAAAAGAAACACACTGAAATTTTTACTGTGTTTGGCTTTCACCAACACTGTGGGCAATATTTTCCCTATTTTTACTTTCTGCTTCCACTTCCTAAATTTACTCTAATGAATATTATTACTTACAAAATAAGAAACAAACATTTATTAAAAATAAAGGAAGCTGTACACAATTACCATATGACCCAGAAGTCCCAATCTGGGGTATTTATAGAAATGATAACTTATGTCGACAGAAAAACTGTGATCAAAATGTTCATAGCCATTCTAATTCTATTCTTCAAAAACCATAACAACACAAATGTCCTTTAACATGGATAAAGAAACTGTGGTACATCCACATGATACAGTACTACTCAGCAACAAAAAGGAACAAACTACTGATACAGTCAACAACACAGCTGATTCTCAAAGGTAATATGCTCTGTGAAAGAAGCCAGTCTTAAAGTGTCAACATACTGTATTATTGTAATTATATGACATTCTTGAAAAGATAAAGCTAGAGTAACAGAGAACAGATTAATGGTTGCCAGGGACTAAGAAGTGGGGAAAGGAGAAAGGAACAGCATGAATTAATTTCAGGGGGTAATAAAATTATTTTGTGTCTTGATTGTGGTAGGACTGACATAAATCTATACATATGTTAAAATTCATGGAACTATACATCAAAACAAAAGTCAATTTTACCAAATGTTAACTCTAAAATGAAACATTAAAACTCTACTGAACAACTCTACATATAGAATGTTACAAAATAGATTTTCTTCAAACAAAAACTTCAGAGTAGCAAAAAATAAAATAAAGCAAACACAGAGTCAATAAAATTCCAATAAAAACATACAAAGCTTATTTGAAATAATGTATGTAGAAATACAAAGGCCCAGAATAGGCTAAATAATTTTCAATTAAAGAAATAAAATCGGACTGACTTACATAAGTACCTAATCTCAGAATTTACTGTAAACCAACAGTAAATCAAGACATTGTGAGGCAGGCATAAATTACAATAGACATATTGATCAATAGAAGAAAATAGAGTCTAGAAAGAAAAGCAAACATATGTGGTCAAATGAGTTTTAACCAAGACACAAAACAAAAATTCAATAAACATGCAGATGGGTTTCTTATTTTTTATACATGTGACATTTCAACAGGAAGTAGTAAGAAAATAACTGTAAAATGGCTATGAAAGAGCTGTCTTGTATAACGAAATTACATTCCAGGAAGACAAGAGCCAGTGTTGATTTTTCTAGAAAACCATGTCAATTCTGGCATAACTTACCAAATTTTAAAGAAAAATTCAACATGCAGTGAAAAATAATACTTAGCTTGAGTTCATGAGTAAAATATTCAAACCACTACATGTGTAGAACAAAACAAAATAAACAGTCTAAAAGGCACTTTGCACTGAGTTTTCCTAGGAGAAAGGCTGATTTTAAAGCAGATTCCAACCAACAGAAGTTCATTACTTGCTACCAGATTGGTACAATTATGACATTCCAGTTTTCTTTCTATTTGGCTTGTTTCAATATATTTTTGACTGGTTGATTATTCTGGAATGAATACAGATATTTCTGATACCAGAACTCATCTGAGACATCAAATGAGTGGTTCCAAGGGATAGGTGTTGAGGAAAACTGACTGCAAAGGTGTATAAGGTAACTTTCTGGAATGATGGACGTATTCTATACATCTGTCAATTAAATCTCAAAACTATTGAAATTTTACACTTTAAATATGTGTATTTTACTGTATAGATACACATATTTATAGTATATATGAACATGTATTTATTGCATATATACAGAACAAAATACGCATATTTTAAGAATATGTATAACCTAATATACACAATAAAATACAGATTGTATTTTATTATAGGCAATAAAATGTATACATGTAATAAAATACAAATATTAAATACTGTATTGAATTAAATTCAATAAAATGGAATTAAGCAAACTCATACAAAGCAAAGCTTAATACATTTTCTTTGCTGAATTTTCTTCCCATTAAACAGTAAATATTCAAATGACTAAATCAGAAAGCCTGGAAAACTGGTGGGGAAAAGTCAGCAGAAGTCTTAGGAGTCATCTAGTCTATCTTCCTAGTTAGTGTAAAAGTCCCACTACCGGCATGCTAGGTTGATGGTTAAAATAAATAAGTGATGGGGTGCTCAAACCTCTCAAGACAGTCTTTTCCACTGGTGAAACCCATAATCTCTTGGAAAATTCTTCCTTAAACTGAGATGAAAACTGTGCTCCTCTAGAGCAGGAGTTGCCCTGCAGGTGAAATCCAGCCCACTGTCTGTTTTTACACATAAAGTTTTGTTGGAACACAGCCATGCCAATTTGTTTACCACATAGTGTCTATGGTTGCTTTCATGTTACAATGGCAGAGCTGAATGGTTGCAACATAAAAACCAAAATATTTATCTGGCCTTTTACAAAAACAGTTTTTCTACCACTGTTCCAGAGGAACACCAGAGAAGTCTATGCTCTCTTTTACATGACAGGATTCAAAAATTTAGCGATACTAGCCCCATTTGCTCTTAGTCTTTCTACCCCATTCACTGGCTTTTACTCCTATGACACAGTAGCTCAAATCCTAAACATGGCTTTCTAGATTATGGTTGATGAGTGTCTCTCACAAAGTAAGAAAATGAATTCATCATCCCATCTACTATGATTCTGATATCACATCCTATTAATTCAGTTTAAGGTTTCATTTACTTCTTTTTTATGTGCCATCACATTACTGACTCATTTTTTTACAGTAATAACTTAAAAAATAATGTGCATGTATTACTTTTGTAAACAAAAACACATGAGGAGACATCCACAAATTCTTTCAACATAATTTGCCTGGATCTGGAGACCAGACATTATTTCAGGTATTTAAAGCTCCTACGTGATAATTTTCTCTTTCTCTTCACTTATAGGCTACAATTCTATTCTATTATGCTGTTTGATATAAGTTTTTCAGTTTGAGAATTATTCTCCTGAGTGAAACAAAACAGGCTCTGTAGTGAAAGTCCCAAGGGGAAAAATCAGGAAAATAGTGCGTCAATAAAGGGACTTAGGAAAAAAGAAGCAGGAGGGTGCCTACGAGAAACCTTAACAACTGTGATTTAGTGAAAATAACCAAAGACATAATCAGAGAAGACTAGGCTTGATTTAGGCTCTGTTCCTATTAAGCTATATAACACAATCATAATTTCAAAAGTAGATTAAAGTGAAGATACAATGAACAAGCCAATCACCACCTTAGGTATTTTTTTTATTGTAGTATAGTCATTCTACAATGTTGTGTCAGTTGCTGGTGTACAGCATAATACTTTCAATAAATTTTTAAACATAAAATGTAACCCAGTATTTTGATGTAGAGTTCACCTAGCCTTGAGGCTCCATCTGGAAGAACTTCCTCCCCTTTTGTACCCTATTCCAAAGAAGTGTGAGCTTTCTGACTAGTGTGCACATTTCTTGAATATGAGGAGCTAATATAATAAGAAGCTGTCAATACTAGTAATTGCCATTATTCTTCCAGTCAGGTCTTGGAATGGTGTGAGGCAGAAATTCTGGGTATTTTCTTGCAGTGTTGGCAAACCCAATTGGCAGTACCAGCTCTAAAGTGTAAACTCTAATCACTGTATCATTAATAAAGCTGACATTTTAATTTTCATATGTCACTCTCTGGTGTCTTATTTTTCATTTGGTGCCAAACTTAGGATCAGGACTTTTTTTTGAGTATGGATCCTTTAGAGTTCCACACTGCCCTTCTTGCATAAAGTCATACTCCTAATGCATTCCCTACAGTGTTCAGGGCTTATTTCTTTAAAGTACAGCAAAAACTAATGCATTTACAAAGAAATAAAGTCAGAACCTTCAAATTTACTAAGGTTGTCTTATTTATACTTAATCCAACAACAAGTACTTTAGCTCTTTGTCATCCTAAGCATTCAACTCAGCTTTCATAAAACAACCTTCCTTATGAATTCGTTGCTTTAATTTTAAATAAATAATTAATAGGTTTGGGAACAAATACAACTGATTCGTGGTAACTCATGTGGTTGGAGAAGAAGTACAGAAGCATACTAAAATATAACTGGTCAGACATAAGCGACCAATGGAGCCACTGTCATTGGTCTGTATATTTTCCAGGGGGAAAGGAAAGGATTCATTAATCTGGTTGGTAAAGAGAGCATCAATATCTTCACCTTTAAAATGTGGATACCACTATCTATCTTTTAAGGTTCCCATGAGGATTAAGTGAAATAATAGGTAAAAAGTACCTAGAGAAGTATCTGGCACATACTATGCGCTCAATAAATGCTACATGGAGCCAGCAATGAATGGAACCAAGCCCCACATCAGTACAGACGCTCTACAACACAAGTCAAGCTTATCTGAATAATCTACTTGAGACAAAAACTGAGAATGTTGTTCAAGATTATTTCTCAATAACCGCACCTAACCTTTCAGTATGCCAACCAAACTTTTAAAATTCCCCCAAAGCATAAATATGACATATAATGCCTCTATCAGTTGCGGGAGGAAAAGCCTCAATATCCTAAAAGAGAAGGAAAACTATCTGGCACTGTGCAGATTATTCCACTCCCACTGTGTGAGCCACAAATAGTAACCTGCTCTCCTTTCAGTTCAGAAATCACATAAAATCAGGATATTACTATTTCCATCTACTAGTCCCATGGCCTGACAAGAGGATCAAAAAGTATGATTATCAGGGTCTAAGATTATTAAAAGACAAAAGTAAATTTAAAACTATTTAGAACTATTCTTCCTGTCATTACATGCCAACCTCCCCTCCCCTAAAAAATTCAGTATACCAAATCTAAAAGCTCATTTTCGCTAGGTTCAGTCACAGCGGTAAAGTCACATGAGAACCAACGTCACTTCTTTGCAAAGAACAAGACTCTTGCCCTGATTCCTATCCTACACGAACACATTTTCCTATCACTAATGATTCTGAGGCATGGATCTCATTCTAACCAGTATTCCCAAATTGTTTCCTCATGACTGGAGGGAACCCTGACATACACCTGTATACTAAGCCACTGTCCGTGCCAATGTCTGCTGTTCCACCATTAGTCTAATCTGCTACACTCAGGGGCTTACCCCTGTCCTCCAATTTCAGCATGAGGTTCTGACCTCCACTTGGCCCTCAAAGCTAAAAATACTTTAAAGGTTCTCCCCTAGCTCTTGGTCCCAAGTCCTGTCTTTACTCACATTCTGCCCAATAGCTAACAAAATGCTCAAGTTTTTCATACATGAAATCTTAACTTTAAAAAAAAACTGAACTTTTTGTCAGCATGAGTCTATAATTTTGTTCTATGTGGGGCAAAAAAAAAAAAAGCATAAAAGATAATCCCCACCCTCAGAATGCTCTTAATATAACAGAGAATACATGTTGAAATGAGTAAACATACAATTAGTAAAACACTACATCAAGTCTACAAAAATACAAGGCGATACGTGTTAACGTGTTTTACCTCCTCCATCCACTTAATATAATATATAATACAAAAATCAAAGGTTGTTCCCCTTAATTTCAAAATGATAGATTGCTCCTCTTGATTTGGAAGCTCTTCACAAAGATAGCCATACCACCCTCAGCATCTTATCCACACTTACTCATCTTCTTTCATGAAGTCTTCCCTGATTACCTAGAAGAAAGCTTAGCATTGTTCCACCTACACACAGTCCCAACATCTTTCCATGCCTGTCACCTGAAATAACATGCTTGCCTAATTGCCCATATAGAAAATAAACCATTTAATCTATTTATTTAGTTGAGCACATTTCCCAAGTGATCTTATTCAACTAGCTGGCTTGTATTAGCTTTGGGTAAGACATAATGCTTCTCTGTGTTCCTGGTCTACTTTCAGTTACTTACAGATTTGGAAATGTAATGTGTGAGGTAAAATATAATCTCAGAAAATTAGGCCAATAAGTTAAATAATAATAGGTCTCCCCTTCACTACATCTATATTTTTTCAAAAGATGAAAAAAGTACCTTTTTAAAAAAAATCTCAACCAATATACGTCAAACTCTGCATGTAAGATACTATTTCCCTAGCTCCACAGTTGAAGAAATACAAACACAAGGTTTACAATATATTGAACTCTTTGTAAAAGGACCTCAAAATGCACTCAATACCTTTGCCTCTGCTCCTACCTCAATTATCTACAGTTTCATCACTTATTTCCTGACCACAGTGTGTTACCACCTGGACTACACACATGACACACATTTCAAGGAAAATCCCTCTCATATGCCCCTTTTTCCCCATGAGGATGACAAATGTACAATTAAACATGATTGAATTCTTATAAAATTTTAAGACTTTGTGAGTAAAAACAATTTTAATTCATCCGTCTGATCAAAGGAATTAAATAATACTGATCTGTTGTTCAAAACACATGGTCACTACATATTTAACTAAAAAGCAACGAAATAATGTAACTCCTCTAGAGGCAGTTGGCAAAACTGAAACATCTCCAACATTGACTGCTAAAAAATTGTATTTTGGCCAATGCTGGTCACCACATAATAGAACTGTGCCTTCTTTCTCCTTAGGTGGATTCCTAAAATTCAAGTTCCTCCTAGACTATCAGCGCCTCCCCTTCTTAACAGGCTACCAAACTCTAAAAACAGTTTGTCTTGATTTCCTTACTAAAGACTCATCTTAAAAAGTCAATTTAATTATTTCCTAAACCTCAGCCAGTGAGGCCTCCCATCCCATATAAAGTTTCTATCCTCACATCTGAGCACATGGAGGGTCCATCCCCCTGAATCCAAAAGAATCAGCACTCAGTGTGGCTCAACAACATGAAAAGCAACATCTTTGTTGTTGCTATGGGTCCAATCTCTTTGTTTCATTTGGTTTTTATTTTGTTTTACTTTGTTTTTCCCAATGACTACATTTTGAATAGCTTTCAAAGATCTTTGGACTAAAATGCCAACTTTAACAGCAATACTTCAGCCTCTTACTGGGGATCCATGCATTACCTGGAGAGTGATAGGCTTGCCAAATTAATCTGGTGTCCCTTGCCTTCCCCTCTGGGATTGCATTATCTGACAAACCCTTATTCTGGATGAGGAAGAAAACTTGGTGGAGAAAACTTTGTTTCACGTATATTAAGTTCAAGTATGTAATGTGGTGCCTTAGACTCATGGGGAAGAGTTCAGTCCAATAGATGATTAGTGAAAATCTACAGAAGTCTATGTTCATGAAATAAATCTAGACAATCTTAGAATTTCTGAAGTTGTTTGTAGTTTTTGTTAACTGTTTTTTGTTTTTGTCTTTGTTTTTTCATTTTTTTAAACTATTTTAAACAACCCTGCAGGGAGTATCTGTGTACATCATCTTGACACACTTTTGCAAGTATATTTAAAGGAAATAATGTTGGGCTAGAGTGCTAAAGCAGGGCTCTATACACTTTTTCTTAAAGGGACAGATAATTATTTTCGACTTCGTGGGCCATGTATGGTCTCGGTTGCAATTACCAACTTTGTCTTGTAGCACAAAAGCAGCCATGAATGACAAATACAGATGAGTGTGGCAAGAAATAGGCAGGGAGCCAGATTTGGCCCTAAAGGCGAGAGCAGCAGTCTTGACTAAGTACCAGAGGTATATGCACTTAAGTGGCATTGCTGGGTGAAATTATACAAATTTGACATTTTGGTTGATATTCAAATGGATCTTTTTTTTTTTTTAACAAGGAAAAGTATCTTTTTCTTTTATTTTGTATCTATACAAGATGATGGATGTTCACTAAACTTATTATGGCAATCATTTCATGATATATGTAAGTCAAATCATTATGCTTTACACCTTAAACTTATTATATCTCAGTAAAACTGGAAGAAAAAAATTCTTTTTAAAAAAATGTACACATGTGTACTGTTCATTGTTTCTAAGAACAGATTAGAGCTTTAGCTTTTTAAATTTACATAGTTACCAAAGGAATAAAGCCAAGCACAAAATAAGAATCAACAGAATGTGGTAATCCAATCATAAAGGACAGTCATGTGCTTACACATATTCAAGAAATCAATCAAATAAGTTATAAATAAATAGTTCATCTGTGTTCTTTTTTTTTTAAAGATTGCACATGTAAGTAATATCATATGGCATTTTTCTTTCTCTTTCTGGCTTACCTCACTTAGAATGACGATCTCCAGGTCCATCCATGTTGCTGCAAATGGCATTTTGTTCTTTTTTATGGTTGAGTAGTATTCCGTTGTATACATATACCACAGCTTCTTTATCCAGTCATCTGTCAATGAACTTTTGGGTTGTTTCCATGTCCTGTAAATAGTGCTGCTGTGAACACTGGGGTGCATGAGTCTTTCTGAATTATATTTTTCTCCAGGTATATGCCCAGGAGTGGGATTGCTGGATAATATGGTAAGTCTATTTTTAGTTTTTGAAGGAACTTCTGTACTGGCTGCACCAATCTGCATTCCCACAAACAGTGTAGAAGGGTTCCTTTTTCTCCACACCCTCTCTAGCATTTATCATTTGCAGACTTTTTAATGATGATCATTCTGGTTGGTGTGAGGTGGTATCTTGTAGATTTGATTTGCATTTCTCTAACAATTAGTGATGTTGGCCATCTGTCTTCTTTGGAGAGATGTCTATTTAGGTCTTCTGCCCATTTTTTGATTGGTCTGCTTCGTTTTTTTTTTATATTAAGGTGTATGAGCTGTTTGTATATTTTGGAAATTAGTCCCTTGTCGGTTGCATCATTTGCAAATATTTTCTCCCATTCTGTAGGTTGTTTTTTCATTTTGTTGATGGTATCCTTAGCTGTGAAAAAGCTTTTAAGTTTAATTAGATCCCATTTGTTTATTTTTGCTTTCATTTCCATCACTCTAGAAGCCGGTTCAAAAAATATCTTGCTGTGATTAATGTTCAAGAGTGTTCTGCCTGTTTTCCTCTAGGAGTTTTATAGTATCTGATCTTACATTTAAGTCTTTAATCTTTGATTTAATGGATCATTTAAAATAGAGATATGGGGCCCCCAAATGGACACTCCAGAGAGAGCACCAATAATCTCAATGTGAAGAATTGTGACGAGTTTGAGGTTTTGTCCTATTTTTAAGCTAACAGGTAGACTGTCACACGTTCATGGAGGAAGGCAGAAGACACGAGGCTCCTGAGTCAGAGACGAACTACCTTATGAGTCACATCCTAGCAAGTAGTGTGATTTACAGCATATATGCATTAGTTCCCCTGACCCCTGTATTTCATGGCAGCGACATAAATGAGCCCAAATGGATGTCTACACACACAGTGGATTTACAAGGAAGCAAGTGTAAGCTTATTAGGGAGCCCAAATCTTCTGTAGTGTGCAATGAGTAAGTCTGACCTTAGCTCTGAAGAGATAATATCTCTATTATACTCAACAGTAAACATACCTGCCCTTTGCTCCAGAGAGACACTCTGTTTTCCAAAGCTGTTTACTACACACGCATCCTTAAAATGATAGTCGAAAACAAAGTAAGTCAGTGCCTCTGCTTGCAAAACATGCGGAAATGTAAGAGGCCCTTAGAAAATTACCTCCAACACTATGTATTCCTTCTTTCTACATCGTCTTGGGCTCCTGGCAAATTTTTCCAAAGCATTCCACTCTATCAACCAAGCTGATTAATCTGACAAACAAAGAAAGGGCCAAATCTATTAAACTTGTCTTATGCATTGTGTAACTAAGGAAACATAAACAGGACTCAAGCACCAAGATGAGATCACTCTACAGTACTGACCTCCACCAGGTCCTCCAGGGTCCTGGGCCAAATCACCCAAACAAATCCCATAAACCATCAGGGATATCCTTAGAGATCCAAATGGCTTTCTGTTTTATGTGTCTAAAATGATCTTTCCACCCAGGCCATTAATCCAGGCATAGGAATATATATTAGCAATTATACAGTTTCTGCCTTGTAATCCACCTGGCTCACAAAGAAATCTAAGGCAATTCTATCATCCATGACAATCCTGGCCAGTGACTTGAGGTTGAACTAAATACCTTCTAGAGATGAGCTGGTATCACTGGTCACTTCAGCTAAAGTCAGGAACCCATTTCATAACACCTATCCTAACTCCAACCTAGGGATAACTGCCTGCAGAGTACATATAAATAATCAATCAGTCATCCCTCCAAGAAGTTCCCCCAAGTAATCAAGGTTAGCCTAATTTTGGAGAACTCTACAGTCATGAAACTATATGGTGTTTCATTAAATACCTGAAGGTCTCTTACAACATCCTTATGGTACAAGTCACTATGTTTCAGGTAAGGAGGTGAGTTAATATCTGGCTTTCATACAAGAAGTACAATGCCAGGAGTACTTAAGGTAACCCTGGAAAAAACTGTTTACAGTTGTTGGAGGTACACAAAAGAGACCTAAATCAGTCAAAGGGCACAGGCTGACAGTACATCAAATGTGGCCTTTTAACAGGCTAGTGTGCCTTAGGGTTCCTGGTTCAGTTTGAATATTTGAGTCTAGTCCTTATTTTTCAGAGAAACTGCTTAAGAAAAGTCAGTCCAACCTGTCCTGTTTGTCTGAACATCAGCCAGATGGCATTCAGTCACTTCATGGAATGACTGAGCAATGGTTACAAGAATGGGGGCAGGGAAGGCATCTGGAGGTGTTAACAGGTGTTTTGTGAGGAGGTACAGAAGTGGGGCCATCCCATGCTGTTTCCTATAGACTTCTCAGTAAGATTAAGAGAAATGACAATCAAATCATGATCAGAGCCATTTGGGGGTGAACAGCATACCCAGCACTCAGTTAAATTTAAGGCACTTGCCATAGTTCATGAGAGCTGCACTGGAAGTTTTCCTTCTAGAGGAAGTACCCTTCAGCACTGGGGCAGTTCTGAAAGATAATGACCCCCTCACCCACCCATGTTTACTCCCCAGGGCTTAACATATTCCCCACCTAGAAGCCAGGAGGAAAAAAAAAAAAAAAAGATGTGTCCCATTCCAGTAGCCATAAATTCAACTTTTAGCTAATAATTTCCTCCTCAGATCCAGACTCTTCATCTGGAAAAGTCAAGTACAAGAGAAACATGTGTTTTTTAAAATAAGAATTGCAGAGAACAATTACATTCCCTCTCATTCAGACCTACGTGAGACACTATAGGCGGACTTGGTGATCAGTGTATTTGACCAAATGGTCATTATCCTTATAATCTAGGACCCTAGAATCCAACAAAAGAATCCAGGTGGCTTTACAAGAATTAACTTTGAATCCCTTAAGACCCTTCTAGGTAGGCTGCCACCTGTAGGGTATACCAACCAGGCTGCCCTGAGGTTACCATTAGGTTATTTATAAAACATCATGTCTGGGAATTTTCATGATGGGTCTGCATAACCTCCTACCCTTTTCATCCTGATCACTATCTAGAAAGCAGCCAAAAGAAAATGATCCCTTTCTAAGGATACCCCCATTCAGTAACCAAACCACTCACCAAGATGTATTAACCAGGAGGAAGTGAGAGAAGGTCAAAAATGTTTTGAGTCAACTTTTTTTGACCATTCCAACATTCAACAATACTGGATAATGCCCATGGGTGACTGCAAATGTGGAAGGTCTACTGAATACCCAAATTACCAGCCAATTGATTAGTGGCTTTGGAGATTAAAGGCATACCATTATCAAGATGCACATGGTCTAGCAAGCTGAATGCACGACACAGATTAGTTTCAAGGGCCATAATGGTGTAGTCAGAGTTGGCTATCAGACTAGGGTGACAACACTGTAACCTGAAAAAGTGTCAACAGCAGTGAGGCACTACCAATAGCTCTAAGAGGGAGGAAAAGGTCTAGTGTCAATCCTCCAGCAGTAGGCAGGGACAGTAACCCACGTAATGTGGGCTCCATTACTGCAAGACATCAGGGTCAATTTCTGGAAAAAGCCACAGAGTCCAGAATACAGAGGTGGTCTCTTCATAGGAAACAGAGTGCTTTACTCTGTGCCCAAGACCAGCCTTTTGCACCTAACCATTTTTCAACAGATGATGGCAGGTATCAAACTGCTAAGAGATTTAGATTTCAGTGAATATATTTAAAAAGAGCAATGTAACCACTTTATTTTTAAATACCAATACCAAACATCCAAGTTATATCCTTTGCAATCATTAAACTTGTAATTTAAAAGTTGGGTAGTGAACTTAAAAACGCACAGAGTTTCTTCTGATTAAAAGAAAAGTCTAAAAAACTTCTCAGTATTATGGTATATTCTCTATACTACGAAGAAACCCTATAATTTCAGTGCTTCAGGCTTAATTCTTGATAAAACATGGACTTTAGAAAGGCTCTGTCTTACTGAAAATGCCTAGTTTTTAAGCCCATTTCCTTGCCGCAATATTGTAGTATTCCCGAAGTCTGTAACAGTGCCTGGTACATATACTTAATATAAACTTACTGGATAAATTAAAATCAGAAGTCAATTTTTAAAATTTTTCTCTGCCTTTCTAATACATACTTCATCCCCACCCTACCCTAGGCAGATTAAATGCCTCAAGACAACCAGGAGAAAGATCATGTATATGGAAATGCAAAAGAGAAAAATATATTATTTTTCTTTTTACTCATAATATTATAAAGTTTCACAAAGAAACAAATTTGTAACATCTTATATATAATGATCTCAAGTATTTTTTAAAAAGTATTTATTCTTAGAGACTCTCAGTAATTCTTTAAGGCAGTAAAAGTAAGTCAAGTCTCTTATCCTGCTCAGAGGAGAAAGAAAAGTAAAATACTTATTCCAAAGGAAAAAAGGAAACTACAAAGGGAAGGGAGAGGAGGGGAGGGAAGGGGAGGGTTGAGGAGGGGAAGGGAGGGAAGGAAAGAAGGAAGGAAGAAACTATACCAGATTCAACAGAATATTCCTGTGGAGAATACTGCAATATGCCACTCAGTCCCTCTTAATGAAGGACTCATTACCCTAGCTGTTGGAAGTACCTAAGCTAGAGAGAGCAGCTTAGCCCAAGACTATGCCGCTTTCTGTGCAGCCCAAATCCTGTAACAGATCCATTCAAAACTAAAAGCCTGGCAATCTTAGACAACTCAGGACAACATCTGAAAGGACACTCTAGCAACTGAACACACAGTAGAGTGGGTCAAGGATGTCACTGAGCCCGAATCACAACTCAGCTTTCCCCTCAGCCCCATACTGCTTAGTTCCGCTCCTTTTTACAGACATTGATCTCAATGAACATCCTGTAAGCTAAACTCTGTCTCAGGACTCCCACAGAATCCAAGCTGCAATAATAATTCCCAAGAGTCACACTTGTAGATCTGTGCAGCACACAAGAATTAAAATAACTGTAATAGTTTCCACTTGTACATTTTAATAGCTGGAGAAACAGTATTATAAAATGGAAAAGCCACTACTATTTCTCTGATAGTCCTAACTGAACAAAAATATTTTCCTTAAAAAGAAAAACTAATACACTCCAAGTTATGAACATGTTAAAGATCTCAGTGTGTAACACCTATTAGCATTGTTTTCCAGGCAGGGGCAATAATTCTTCCCTTGTAAACCTTAATTAACAGTAACTGAATATATTAATTTAGTATATTAAACATCAGATTATTCATAATCTTATGTTTTATGGGATTTTCGTATTTTAATTCTAATCATAATACAAATTACCCATGTAAGTATTCTATTTTATCTAAGCAAATTAAAATTCAGAAAAATATTGCCCCTCCTAAGACGTCTGCTTAAAAGGAAGGAAATACTTTTCTGAAACGTAACAGCAGAATGCAAACATTTAGAAATAATTTAGACATCACAGCATCATTTCATATAAATCTCATTCTACCAGCAAAGTTGAACCACTCTGTAATCTGGGTTAATTACATGGAGAAATATAGGAAAGCACTTTCCCGGTTCACTTTCATAGTTAGCTCTCAAAACACAATCAATTCTCTTAGAAGCCCATGAAATTAAAAATTGTTTAAAACTTGAGAGAAAGCCTTCAGACACTTGTAAATATCTGAAAAGAAAATTAGCTTTTGTGAACACAAGAAATAAGGTGATGGGAGAAAGGGGGAGCACTCTTTGGCAAAATACAGTTGGTTTCTTTCATATTTAATCACTTTAAAAAGTTAAAATGACTACCATGGTGAATGACATTTTTATTAAACTTTTTATATAGTGTCTACATTGATGGTGTCAGGCTGAGTCCAGCAGAAAGCGAACACAAACCTAAACCCCTTTACCTTAAGAAAGATCCTAAGTATTTTCCAACTCCTAAAACCTTTAAAATGCACAAACTTGTGGCTCTACTTGCCCAGCTCTCAGACTCATAGCAATATGACTAAATAAAAATGAAGCCACATAAACTGCCAGAAATTCTGTCTTAGGGAATACAGTATCAAGAACATCTGAGGACTTACCATACAAAACAGTGCTTGTTAACAATCTTGCAGAATTAAGAGGGTCTTCCAACTTCTTCTAGAACTAGATTGACCACATCAGCCCTATCTCTACACCCCAGTAGCCAGGTAGTTCTCACTTGCCCTGGGGCTATTTTTAGATAAATCGGCAAATTAGACAGTATTTTCCTTAGTTTTGCTTTAAAGAGGGAAAAAGCCTTCCCTTCAAAAAGACATCAGCTTGGACCAATTATGAGTTAAAAACTCTTCTGCAAATGAAAGTAGACTCATTCTACCATCTCCTTCCTCCTATTCTTTTGTCATTATTGTGATCCTGCAGACATGCTTTAAAATTTTGCTTTTATGAAGATATACTGAAGAAATTTTAATTTTTTTTACTGTTAGGATACATGTCTTTTATTTAAGTCTCAAAGTTTAGCAACTAAGCTGTCTCTCATTACCCTACTTCTGCTTCCTCACCAGCAAATAAAATGAATGCTACCAGTGTTCTCTACTTGGGTCCAAGTTTTAGACTTTGCACCTTTCCTGGCCTTCACTTACCCTCAAGGAAATTAAAAAAGATGGGGAAGGAGGAAGCAGGAGGAACAATAAAGTAAAACAGATACTGCATGCAAAAGGAAATAAAATCATGTATACAAGGGAAAAGAGTCAAAACTTGCTAATATATCTATGTCAAATACACAAACCCACATTGGGTAAAGAAAGCATTACCTCTAAACTTGACTTCCTTACTTATAAAGTCCCTATGATTTCCCCATTACATTCAAATATACAGGTCCAAATAGCTAATTTCATTAAAAAAAAAAACAAAAAAACCTCGTTTTACATACAGAAACACAAGGGTTCGTATTTTTTTTCAAACTGTATGTGGAAAATTCTATGGAAGTGTGTAATTTCAACTTGGGCTAAGCACCGAGTCAGGCAGGATGAAAAGGACATCTCAAAATTCATACAGCACAGAATAAATTTGAATTGAGAAATTTACACGTCCCACATGAGCTTTACTCTCTTACTTGTCTGTAGCCCTGATTTATTTATCAGTGTTTCTCCTGTTCTCTCTCTCTGCAAAGAAATCAACTTCATACATTTGTAACACTCAACAAGCAAAGAGAGATATTCAATAAATGCTCTGTAATGGTATTATCAAAAATGGTACTGCATACCCATCTGCAAAGAAACACATCATTCTCCTCTCTCACTACAAACCTAAAGAATTCTCAATACCCAAAGATAACTGGTATTGAATTAAAAATCTGCCTAATAAATACATTTAAAAACAGAATCAAATGTGCAAAGTAACTAGTAAAAAAAAAGGGTTTGATTAAGATTTTAATTTGAAAATAAAAATTATTGTAAAAGAATTTATTTCACTTTATTTCACAAGATTTCAGTTATTATTATAACCATGTGCTACTTCCAAGGAGAATGAACAAAAATGACAGGGAGGCCATAATTTAGTTGGCACTGTATAATAATATCCTTCAGTTTCCAGTTAGCTTTCAGAACATTGTCTATACAAAGGTAATTTTTCCACAATAGTTCCTCTTAATTCTTTTATATCTAAACCACTCTTTATTGAAGCACCTAAGGAGTAATTCTCTTGGTAAATTTCTCCCCTACAACTGTTGACTAATCCACGTCAGAAACTCACCTTCAAGTCTTTGCATATAACTGGAACTGATCTCCAATGGTCCTTTCAGAGGCTTTATGAAATACCGCATTTTTCACATTCTCTACAATTTTTCTTTATGCTCAGACTATACTGTATTTTTTACTAGAAAGTAACCAATAAATATTCTGGCCCAATGGGCATGGCTAGACAGTCTAGCTGGGAATATGTTTAAAAGGAGATGATTTTGTAGATGAATACTCTTGGTCATGAAAACTTTTCCTTGCTTATGCAATCCCTATCTGTGGAGATCTAGGATTATGAATACTTGTATAATAAGAACTTCAATACAAAATTGATAAATAAGGGATTTAAGACAACTAAAACAATGAGCTTTCATTAATCAAGAAAAAGTTGGTCAGCAAAAACAATTAATGTGACAGCTACCACAGACACCATAACATAATAAAATACATTTAAAAATATTTTTAAGAGTATTATCTCAGTTATATCTTTTTTCCTCAATAATTCAGAAGATATATCTCAAATCTGTCAGTATCTTAGACTTATTTTTATGTTAGTCAATTACCATTACACATAAAATGACAAAATTTTTTAGCTCAAAAGGACCTTGGGAGAAGATCTAATAAGTGCATCCTCATTTCACAAAGGAAGTGACCTAGGCCCAGAAAGGTCAAAAGACTTGTCTAATGTTAACAGTTAATGGCAGAGCAAGGGATCTTAGTACATCACTCGTCCTCTTACTACAAAGTAGAGAATTTTGAGCATACTCTAGAAAACTCTCTAGAACAAATTCCTCATTTCATTTTTTTTTTTACTCTTTTACTGTTTCCTTCAAAGGAGCAAAATATGGAGCAGGAGAACAGTAACTCACATGACAAACGGAACATTTTTCTTAATCCAACCCAGATTATGTTTGCTAGGAATGATTTCCTACAAATAACTCTGGGGAAAAACAGGAAACACTGACCCATACTTGCCTTTCTGAATGGATTTTAATGTTGTAACATCATAATGAAGTAGCCTTTTTTAAACCCATATGGTTTACTGTTTCTTGCAGGAAAATACTTAGTTTCATTCTAGGTACTTAATTTTCTTTAAAAAGAAATTTCAGAGGTCATGTTTTACATAATTAGATGATGTGAATACCTATACTTTGTAGAAAACAATGTATAGACTCTAAAAATGAAAAAAAAAAAGCTAAAATCTTTCAGAGATTTCACTAACCTCATAATGACACAAACACTATGGAGTAATTACCAAAAGAATTTTCCTAGAGAAAAAAATCTAATAAACATGATGCCAAATATGCTTTATCTAGCTTGTTAATTGCCATAATCTCATTTTGTTTCTCATTTTTAAAAGGAAAACATCTTAAACTAATCTTAAAACAAATCCAGTATTGGCAAAGCCATAATTTTTGGCACAAAGAGTACTTCCTGTAAGAATGAAAACCTTATCTGATCTCATTACAAAATTTCAAACATCTAATGTATCACTGATTTCCCTTTTCTTATTGTGGAGATAATATAATAGAATTAAGATGATAAAAACCTTCATTTCACTTTACTAAATATTAACTAAGTGCATAATGCAAAGCACTGTACTAGACACTGCAAGCAGTAAAAACTGTCATAATAACCTATGGTCTAATGAAAGTGATACCAATAGGTCGAATAAAATAGCATAGCTTTGGCAAGAGATCTAGAAATAAAAGTATCATTAAGAATCCATTTAAGGATAGAGGACATTTTACCTATAAAATAAAAAATTTAGGGTGATATTTAGCTTTTTAAACATATTCAGCTGTTATATAGAAGAGGAAATAGATTCATTTTGTTTTATATCAAGAGCAGAAATGAGATCTATGGGAGGGACTCAAAGGGAGACTATCAAAGCCAGCATTTTCCCAAGTTTATTCCGTAGGCCACTGATACCTCAAGCTCTCTCTCAAAAAGAATTCCATGTTCCTATAAATTTAGTAAACACCTGCAGTGTATTTATGTGGTATATGTAATACTAGAGTTCCTCTAGGAGATAAAAATGTATGTGAGTAGTAAGAAGTCCTATACTAAGGAAGCCTACTTAACTTTGTATAATTAAATGTTCTCCAAATATTTTGCACCATGAGTTTTGTTGTTGTTGTATCTATTTTTGTTCCCTCAAAATAATAAATGTCAATATAATAATGCTTTTCTAAAGATCATACATCTCAGAAAGAAGGATTTCCTAAAATACGAGCGATATTTATATTATTTGACTAGGATCTATCTCCTAGACACAAAATAATAAAGACAAAACAGGTTCAATGAACAGAAGAAAATAGTCCTCTAAAACAACACATGGTTTATTAGTCTAGCTAACAGTTTAAGGATCAAAATGAATTTCTGAATTTCTCTAAAAGTTAGAGAAGTGAGTATAAACTCACAATATGAATTTTTTAAAAAAATAAATAAATGATCTGGGAAAAAAAATAAATGTTAAGTCCTATATTTAGGTTTTAGTTAAAGTTTCAATTATTAATATTCCGAGGGGAGAATGAAAAAAATTTATGTAATTATTTGTATAAAGTCAGAATTTTAGTTTATTATAACTTGAAGCAAGAGTCAATCCTTATAGGAATTTCATCACTAATAACAAAAGCTTTTTTTCTCAAGAAAGGTCAATAGCCCATCTCCTCAAAATGAGGGAGACTGACGCATTACCACATACATGAGCAGCCTGCATCAACAAGCCTTTACCAAATGGACCCTCATGAAAAGTTATCTGATTCTGAGTTTGCTTGTGGGATCAACCACATAAGGAGAGAAGAGGAAGCTGCAAGCACAGAAGAGAAATAACATCATTTAGCTTCCTTCCTCTCTCTGCACAGGTACCCAAGGATCATTCGATTCTGCTGATTCTTATTATTCATGGATTCTGTGTTCGCAAATTTGCCTACTTAATAAAATTTATTTGTGTACTGGTTGGGCTTTCTGGTCATTCACGGACATGCACAGAGAAGCAAAAATTGGTAACATCCAACATGCACATTCCCACTTAGGCTAAACAAGGCCTCCCAGTTTCAGCTCTCATAAAATAATGTTGTGAACTGTTTAAATGTCATGTTTATTGGATTTTTGGCCTTTTTTGTTGGTGACTTCACTGCTGAAAATGGATCCCAAGCATTAAGCGCTGTTCAGTGTTTCTGAGCACAAGAAAGTTGTGATGTGCCTTATGGCGAAAATATGTGTTAGATATGCTTGCTTTCAGGCATGAGTTATAGTGTTGTTTACCATGCATCCAATGTTAATGAATCAACAAAATACACTAAATAAGAATTCTTTACACAGAAAAATACATAAAACAAAGTTATATATTGATCAGTTAATGAAAATGATGTGACTAGAGGCTTGCAGGAACCTAATCCTTTATTTTTACTAAGAGCAATGGCCCAGTATTTGTTAATTTAGTCTGTGGTGACTTTATAGAACAACACTACCTAGAGTGAGAGTTGACCATAGTTATCCATTACCCTATATCAAACTACCTTCAGGTTAGGTCAACCCACGGAAAGTGGAGATTTGCTGAAAAGTTTTCAGAAATGGGTGAACAGTTAAGTTTCTCATACAAGAGTCCTTAGGAAATCATGCTCCTCTTGTAGAAAAATGAGTTTTTCTAAGTTTGCTGTCAACTAAGTAGTGATATACTATAGAAGAAGTACATTTCTTTTAAATGGTAAACTCTCAGCTCACCCCTAAATCCTATTCACTATCTTTAGAATTGATCCTCTTTTGTTAGATGCAGAGGTCTTGTCATCTGTTAATTTTCCAAGTGTGAACATGACAAAAGATTAACTTGTATCAATCACTACCCACAAACAGTTAAGTATTATGTATAAATAGTAAAGCATGAGAGGAGCCACAGACCATGCTTGCTTTATTTTATCTGTTCGAACTTGAAGCTTTTACAGAGACATACTAATGAAAATTGAATTTCCATTTAGACTGAAAGCCAATCATTCATAAGAAAACATTTTAGAAAATTCTCTTATATTGGTTTTCTTTTCAGATTGGGATGTATCTTTGTAGGATTCTAGAAATGATATGCTTGACTAGTCAGTCTTTTGCTAATCAAGTACTTCATGCTGTGTCAACAAATAACATGAACGAGTCCGTTAACTGTAGGCAATCAATACTGGTGGATGTCTACATGGAAAGAAATATGAGGTTTATAAACACAGAAAAAGGTGTCAGGTGAATTATATTTATTTTAATAGACTTGACATGTTAAGGAATCTAAACATCAATTGGGATCAAATATGATTTTAGAGGTGCTCACCTAGGGATGAAAAACAAAATGTTATTTCTTTGAAGGCATATTTGATTATTCCTTTTTGTGCTCAGTTTTATGCAGAACGAAAAGTGGAAGAAGTGTTTGTTTTCTCATGGGGCATGTGGAACACCTACCCACCCATCTCCCACACAACACCATCACCACCATGTCCCTGCCTACAGAATCAGCTCCCAGGTTTTCTCTTTTGGAGGAAAAGTGCAGGCCACTTGTACTCCCGGCCTGACTTCTGAATATAGACAAAGAAAACTTTGTATAGAAGAAATAGGGAAAGAGATCTACTTCTCAATCTCAAAATAACCAATTCCAAATTCAAGGCTCACTGGTCCCTCCTCTTTCTAGAAACAGTTTCATGTTCTTCTTCATTACAGACAGTTATGCTAGGTTTCCACATCTGAGCCCACTTTCACTCCCGTGACTTCCCAGGGACAGCAGTAATCTTCCCTTCTACCTTTTCCCTTGAACTCTTACAAGCAACACAACCCCCAGAATAAACTATGGGAGCAATTTAAATTAAGAATCAGTCATTCAACAGTATGTACCTCTTAATGTTATAAACAGCATCAATTACAAAGTTTTACTGACAAAATGTTTCAGGAATGTTTCAGGAAAAGGGGGAGATAGTCGAAGACATTAAGTAACACTTCAAGGAAAATCAGACAAATCTAGAAGTGAGATATTCTACTAGACAACTGTTCTGCTTTCTTCAAAAGGTCAGTTGTACAGGAAACTGCTTTAAATTAAAAGAAACTGAAAACATATAACAATCAAATGCAAAGAATATTTTTTTAAAAATCCATGGAAGACATTTTGGGACAATTCAAGAAATATAAACAGGGACAGTACTAGGGAAATTGCTATTAATTTTCTTTGTCATGATAATCATGATGTGGTTATATAGGAAAAGGACCTTTTTTGTGAAATGCTTACTAAAGGATTGCAGGTTGTTATTCAAAACTGTGAACACTATAAAGACCAATGCAATCTGTGTGATTCCTGGACACTGAAATATAAATAAAAGCATTAGGAGAGCTGTAGGGAAAGGGGTAAAATTTATAATCAGAAATAATATGGCTACAGAGGCATGTTAAATGTACACCTGCAAAATAAAGCAGTAAGGTGGAACTTCAGCGGTAAAAGAAAAAAAATGAACACAAAGAAGCCAGTCTCTGGTCATGGTAAATATTACACAGATACCTCAATGGAGACAATAATCAGGTTTACTGTGTAGAACTAGAAATAATTAACAAAGATAATAAAAACAAAACCAGACTCTGAAAAGTGGCCCTGGAAAAGCATCAGGTTCATCATCCTTTACTTTAGTTTTCTGAAGATAAAATAAGGCTTTTGGTTTTGTTGATTTTTCTCTAATGATTTTGTTATCAAATTCATAGATTTATGCCCTAATTTTTATTATTTCTTTTCTTCTGCTCACTTTGGATTTAATTTGCTTTGCTTTTTTTAGTTTCCTGAGGTGGAAGCTTGTATTACTGATGTTAGGTCTTTCTTCTAGTATATGCATTCATTGCTATGAACTTCTCTCCAAACACTGCTTTCGCTGCATTCCACAAATTTTTTGTTGTTTCCTCTTTCATTTAGTTCAAAATATTTAAAATTTACTCGAAATTTCTTCACTGACTCATGTGTTATTTAGAAGTGTTATCATTCCTTATTACACATGCTTAAAAAAAAAACCGATCCCAGGAAATGAAGTAAGTTGAAAAGGTCAAAATGAAAACTGGTCATAGATTTTATATATATGGAATACATTTGGTCTTTCAAATTTTACTACACAGGGAAATGAATATTCTAAATTAAAAACAAGAATTATTAAAAGAAACACTGTTAAGTACATTTTTAAAAAATAGTGACTTGTACCTGACTTTCACCTATTACATAGAAAACAGCATCACTGAAATCAGAGCCTTATTTTCAGTCAGAAACAAACTCCTGAATTTTGGTGCAATTTTGGTCTATATCACCACCTCTCCTGTCCATTTTCCCTCTCTAACTTCTATTTTTTAATTCTTTTAAAATTATATTTGTTAAATTATCATACAGTAAAACTGAATTTTTAAAACTGTGATGTTAAAAGACTATGAAAAGGAAAAAATTAACAAATGTAAAAATGAATCACTATGCTGTACACCAGAATTTAACACAACATTGTAAATGAACTATACTTCAATTTAAAAAAAAGAAAGAAAATTGTGGTGTTCAAGTTTATGAGTTGTAACACATCCTTGGAGTCAGCATCAAAACATGATACAGAACAATTACACTACACAAAAGCACTCCCTCATGCTTTTATAGCCACACACACCCTCTTTAAGCTCAACCTCTGGCAAAGACAGATGTGTTCTCTACCACTACAGTTTTGTCTTTTAAGAATGTTGCATAAATGGAACCACACAGAACTGAATCTTTGAAAGTGGTTTCCTTCATTCTGTATAATGCACTTGAGATTCATTTGTTTTGTTGCATGTACAAGTAGTTTTTCCTTTTAACTGCTGAGTACTATTTCATTGTATGAATGACCAACATTTTGTGTAGCCATCTCCCTTCTGAAGGACAGGTGGGCAATTTTCAGTTCTTTTCAACTATACATATAACTTCTGTAAGTATTTGCACACACTTTTCTGAGCAAATACAATTTTTCATTTCCCTAGGCTAAATATCAAGAAGTGGAATTGTTGGGTCATGAGGTAAGTGTATGGTTAACATTGTAAGAAACTGTCAAACTCTTTTCCAAGTTGTAACATTTTGCATCCCCACCAACAATGTATGAGAGTGCCACTGGTCTGCATCCTCAACAGTACTTGGTATCGTCAGAATCCTTTTTTAAGTTTTAGCTGTCTCATAGCTATGCAGGAGTACCTCATCATGGTTTTAAACTGTATTTCGCTAACGGCTAACTACATTGAACAAAATTTTAGATGTGTATTTGCCATCCTTGTATCCTCTTTAGTGAAATGTCTGCTCAAACTTATGCCCATTTTTGAACTGTGTTGTTAGTTTTCTCACTGCTAATTTTTGAGATTTCCTAATACATTTTGAACACAAGTCTGTGATGAACATCATCAACTAATTTCTAGCATGTCTCTTTGTTTCTTAACACTGCCTTTTGTAAAGCAGAATTTTTAATTTTAAAGAAGTCAAATTTATCAACTTTTTCTTTTATGGATCCTGCTTTTTATGTAACGACTAAAAACTCTTTGCCTAATCCCAAATCAAGAATATTTTCTTTTTAAAATTTAGTAGTTTATATTTTACATTTAGGTCTATGACTGATTTTGAGTTAACTTTTGCAGAAGATATGAATTTAAAACAAGGTTCATTTTTTTTGCAAATGCATGTCCAATTATTGCAACATGATTTTTGGCCTTAAAAGGTTCAATTTTTATAAATCTTTGTTGATACGACTATTCTCTATCAACTGCACTGCTTTCACATCTTTGCCACACGTGCAATTGTTCCTCAGTACTCTACCATGTTCTACTATGTCCCTATCCTTTTTCCTATCTATATCACTTCTACACAGTACTCTCTGTAGATTTATAGTGACTCAAAATCAGGAAGTGTAATTTTTCCTTTTTATTAGTTCTTTTCAAAATTGTTTTAGCTATTCTATTCATTAACATTTCCATGTAAATTTTAAAGTCAGATCGTCTATATCAACAAAATATACTGCTAGAGTTTTTATTGAAATTGTGTTAAATCTATCAATTGAATTGGGAAGAACTGACTTTTTCACTACTCTGAGTCTACGAATCTATGGACACAGTAGGCCTCGACATTTACTTGAGTCTTCTTTTATTTCCTTCATTACTGTTTAGTAGTTTTCAGCACACGTATCATGTATACATGTGCATTTATTACAAAGTATTTAATTCATCTGGAGCTACTATAAACAGCATTATTTTATTTTCCCACTATAAATTGCTAGTATATAGAAATACAGTTGTGTGTGTGTGTGTGTGTGTGTGTGTGTGTGTGTGTGTGTGTTGATCTTGTATCCCATGACCTTGCTAAAATCACTTACTCTAGGTCTTGAAGGTTCTTTGAGATTTTCTACATAGACAATCATGTTGTCTGTAAATAGGAACAGTTTTATTTCTTCTTCCCAATCTGTATGCCTTTTATTTCCTTTTGCTGCCATTTGAACAATGACAGACTTTCAGTAAAATACCTAATAAGAAAGGTAAGAGTAGACATTCTTGCCTTGTTCTTATTCACAGAATGAAGTGTTCAGTCCCTCATCATAAAGTATGATGTTAACTGTAGAATTTTTTGTAGGTTTTTCAGTCGTGGTGTATTATTTTTTATGGATGATAGGATTTAATCTGCTAATGTTTTGCTGAGGATTTTTGCAACTATATTCATGAGATATACTGGTCCAGTTTCCTTCCTTCACTTCTCCTTTTCTGTCTCTTTCTTTTTTTCCTTCCTTCCCTTCTTTATCATTTACAACCTTTGTATAGTTTTGATATCAGGTTAATACTGGCTTCATAAAGAGAACTGTTCATTTCTCCTCTTACTTGGTATTTATTTTGTTCTCTTTTGCCTAGTTTCTTGAGATGGAAGCACAGATTATTGAAATGAGGGTTTTTTTTTTTTTCTTTTCTAATATAAGCACTGAATGAGTAAAGTTTTCTTATAAATACTGCCTGGGCTGTATAAATTCTGACATGTTATATTTTCATTTATGTTCAGTACAAAATATTTTTTAATTTCCCCTGAGGCTTCCTCTTTTATCCAATAGATTATTTAGAAGTCTCTTATTTAATTTCCAAGAGCTTAGAGACTTCCTTTTATCTCTCTGTTATTGATTTCTAATTCATTTCCATTATAGTCTGAGAACATACTTTGAGCTTGATTCTTCTAAATTTGTCAAGATTTGTTTAACGACCAAGGTATTTTCTTTCTTGGTGTTATCTATGTGTACTTGAAAAGAATGCATATTCTGCTGTTACTGGGTAAAGTAAATATCAATTAGATCTAGTTGATGGACAGTGTTCAGTCTTTCTGTACCCTTGGTAATGTCTGTCTGCTAGTTCTATCTATTCCTAAGAAAGAAGTGGGAAGTCTTCAACTATAATTGTAAAGTTCTCTTTCTTCTTTAAGTTCTGTCAAATTTTGCTTCATATATTTTTAAGTTCTGTTGTTAGGTATGCACACATTTAGGACTGGTATATTATTCCGTTTTTCAATATATAATGCTCTCCTTTATCCTAGATAATTATCTTTCCTCCAAAGTTTATTTTGTTTGCTTAATACAGCCATTAGTTTTCTTTTGATTGGTGTTTGCATGGTATATCTTTTCCCATCCTTTCATTTTTAACCTCGCTGTATTATTTTAAGGAAGTTTCTAATAGATAGCACATAATGGGGTCATTTTTCAATGTACTGTAACAATGTCCTTTAACTAATGTGTTTACAGCATTTCAAAATTTCAAGTAATTATTGATGTGTAAGAATTTATATCTACAATTTTATTGTTTTCTGCTTCTTCCCTTTTTTCTGCCTTCTTTGGTGTTTAGTATTTTTTAATATTCCATTTTAATTTATCCACTTTGATTCTAATCTCTTCATTTTGTAAATATTCCAAGGATAACAACACATATATCTAACTTTTCAGAGTCTACTTAGAATCAATATTTCACCACTTCATAGATATCATGTATTATACCTTATCCATTAAAAAACACATCAGACAATGTTGTAATTTTTCTTTCAATTATCAAATATGTTTTAAAGAACTCAGTCTATGATATTACACAGATATTTACCATTTCTGTTGATCTTCGTTCATTCCTGATGTCCAAGTTTCCTTCTGGTATCATTTTCCCTTCTGTCTTAAGAATATTCTTTAGCAAATTTTAGATTTGGTCTTCTGGCAATGAATACTCTTAGTTTTCCTTCATCTGAGTATGTCCTTATGTCACTCACTCTCAACAGTAAAACTATTTTTGCTGGTTATGGACAGTTCTTTTCTTTCAGTACTTTAAGAATATTTTGCCTCTTCCTTCTTGCATCCATGGTTTCTGACGAGAATTCCTCAATCATTCGAATCACTGTTCCCCCAGAGGTAATACGCCATTTTTCTCTGGTTGCTTTCAAGATTTTTCTTGTTTTCAGTTTTCAGATTTATGATGACAATGTCTGGGTATGGATTTCTTTGGGTTTTTCATAACTGTTTCAGGTTCTTTGAATCTGTATGTTTGCATCTTTCACTAAATTTATGATGTGGTAGGTCACTACTCAAATATTTTTCAGTACCACATTCTTTCTCAAAGTGTCTTAAGATGTCTAACATTTTGTTATTTTCCCACAGTTCCCTGAGGCTCTATTCAGTTTTTAAATATTTCTTCCCTCTTTGCTATTGAGCCATCCAGTGGATTTTTTTTCAACTTATTGCATTTCTCAGTTCTAACAATTCTCTATCTTTTTTATATCTCCTTTTTCTATGCTGAGACTTCCTACTTTTCCATTTATTTCAACAGCATCCATAACTGCTCACTAGACCATGTGTTTAATAGATACTATAATGTCTCTGTCATATAATTCCAACATCTGTATCATGATGGTTTATGTTGATCATGTCTTCCCATGTGAATTGACATTTTCCTGGTTCTTCATATGCTAGGTGATTTTGTATTGTAATCTAGACATTTTAATACTACATTATGAAATTCTGGTTCCTGTTTAAATCCAGTGGATAATGTCAATATTTTTGTTTTAACAAGTGATGGCATGGTTAGATTCAGGCTACAAGTTCTAACATGGCTCTATGGCATGGTTCCATTATCAGTTCAACTTTCAAAGCCCCTGCTCCGCTATATGAATCTGTCCCACCTTGTATCATCCAATAATCAGTCTAGGACTTGGGCAGCAGTCTGTTATTTCCATGTATGTATAGCTCAGGAGTGAACCCAAGAATCCATCAACAAATTTATGGTACTGTTTTCCCAAGTTTCTCCCTCTACATGATCTTAGTACTTTCAAACCCCCAGGGGGCATCCCTTTTCATTTCTTCAGCCAGAATCTGGAGCTTTAGGTAACCATCTTGGTCACACACTTCTGTTCTTGTACCTGCTCTAAGACCATGCAATGGAAGGGCAGAGAGTGGAGAAAAGTAATGGGGGTGTGATAGCTGGAGAGGAAGGTTCCTACCCCTCACTGTTTTGGCTGCAGGGTACTGCCATTACCACAGGGTTACTTGAGACTACAGCATGAGAGAACAGAGAGAAGTGAAAGAAAAAAAAAAAGATGAAATTTCCACATTCACAGTGGCATCATCTTTCCTTTCCTACTCCTTGAACCAGAACTAGCAGGCTTTTTTTTTTGGTGCTGTCTCTACCTAAGTCCCCATTGTAGTCTTCAGATTAAGATCAGGAATACCGGAAGGAAAAAAGCGGTGAACTCACAGTCAGTTTTATGGTACTTTAGATTATAGCCTTCTTCCTCTTCTTTAGAATCTGTTATTATTTATTCTTCGTAGTTTTCAAATAGCTGTTCCATCCATTTTGTCCAGGTTTTATAAATGCATTTAGAGGGTGAAATAAGGTGTGTGTGCTTAATCTATCATACCTGAAAATGAAACTATCCTTTAATTCTATTCAGTTACCTCAGTTCTTACTATCACATGGACTCCTCAAATATACTTATCATAAGATACCAGCAATCTAAAATTTAAAAAATAGTCCTATGAGTTCTCCTTCCATTTACAAAAAAATCCCTAATTCACACAGTAACCAAATCATGAAGACAGTCATAACACTACTAAAAAGTTTTTATGATTATAGACTATCACTGCAAGTTTCTCAAAACTTTATAATACACTATCAGAAAATAAGGACTCCATTTATCACTAATAAATGAAAAGATGTCTCAGGTTCATGGATTGAAAAGAATTAATATTGTTAAAATGTCCACACAACTCAAAGCCATCTATAGATTCAATGCAATTCCTATCAAGATCCCAATAGTATTTTTTACAGAAGTAGCAAAACCAATCCTGAAATTTATATGGAACCACAAAAGATCAAAATATTTGCAAGTCATACACCTGGTAAGACATTAATATCTAAAATATGTAAAGAACTCACACAACTTAACAGCAGAAAAGCAAATAATCCAATTTAAAAATTGAGCAAAGGACCTGAATAGGTATTTTTCCAAAAAAGATATCAAAATGGCCAACAGGTATGTGAAAAGGTGTTCAATGCCATTAATCATTAGGGAAATGCAAATCAAAACCACAATGAGCTATCACTTCATACCTGTTAGAATGGTTATCATCAAAAAGACAAGAAATGACAAATGCTGGTGAAAATGTGGAGACAAGGGCACTCTTGTGCACTTGCTGACTGTGATCTGGTACAGCTGCTATGGAAAACAGTATGGAGAGTCCTCCAAAAAATTAAAAACAGACCTACCATATATCAGTTCCACTTCTAGGTGTACATCTGAGGAAAACACAATCAGTATGGAGAAGAGCTATTTGCACCCCCATATTCACTGCAGCATTATTTACAATAGCCAAGACACAGAAACAACCTAAGTATCCATCAGATAAATAGATAAAGAAAATGTGATACATATATACAATGGAATACTATTCAGCCATTAAAAAGAAAGGAAATCTTCCATTTGAAACAACATGGATAGACTCCAAAGGCCTTATGCTAAGTGAAATAAGTCAGGGAACAACAAATACTACATGATCTCCTTTATGTTATAATCAAAAAAATAAATAAACTCATTGAAAAGGAGATCAAACTTGTGGTTGCCAAAGGTAGGAGGAGGGACGATGAAGGTGGTCAAAATGTACAAACTTCCAAGTAGAAGATAAGTAAGTATAGTATGACTATAGTTAACACAGCCATGTGGTATAACTGAAAGTTGCTAAGAGCATAAATTCTAAAAGCTCTCATCATAAGGGGAAAAAAATTTTTCTTGGTATCTGTATGAGATAATGGATGTTAACTAAACTTACTGCAGTATATCATTTCACAATATATGTAAGTCTGGTCATTATGCTGTACACCTTAAACCTATACAGTACTGTATCTCAAAACTAAAAGAAAAAATTAATAAAAAATTAAAATTGTAAATGTTATATCTGTAATATTAAATATAATACTTAATTTAGAATTATTATAATTATTAAAATGACAGAAGCATACTATAATATTTGTAATTATATCAAAGTGATGCAGCTCATCTAACTTTATATCCTCCTGTGTCCTTTCCTACTTGGGGCAAGTTTTTCAAAATAATGTATTTAAAAAACTGAAAAAAAAGAAGGACTACTTCCTTACTCTTTATGAAATCACAATGACGGGCTAGGCACATCAGTGGGTACTGTTATGTGGGTGGTCTGTTTACAGGTAACTGGTTAAGAATCACCATTCAAGGAAATGTTAAATGACTTTCGGTAATAGATTCAAACTGAAATCAGTTAAGTCATATTTTCTTTCAAAACAGTGGCCTTAAACTTCCAAACTGGCCAACTGAGAAATGAAAGTTTTAAAATTTAGATTTACGTTTTGTTTAAAAATCAAAGGAATCATACATTAAAGGTGTTTGTCTCTGTAATAATCTAAAAACTTATTTGTTGACTTCTTTTTGCCAACTTTTTCTCCACTCTGAGTCCTACAAGACAGTTAACTCTTCTACATGTTAGTCAACGATGAGAAATTTTAAAAGAGCACTGTAATGGTTATTTATTTGTATGAAATTCAACTTTGTGGTTTTGACAAGAGTATTTCAAAAGGAATTAAGGTACACAAAAATTATTATTGAGTTTCATTTCTTTAAAAAATATTAAATGCTTTGCCACAGAAATTTATCAACCCTAAATGTGTTTTAAATCCTCAGACCATCATCATTTAAGCAGTAGGCAGGTCTCTATACTCATGGACTAAAAAAGGTATTTTTCATAATGCAAACGAATGAGATCTTATTTCCTCCAAACTTTATTTAAATAGGCCCATATTTTATTGTTAGCCAATTAAAATTTTGAATTGCGTAAGTTAAGACATTATAAAATAGCAATTAATATCACATGGACGATAAAGCAAGGTCTCAAGTTTAACCCTTTTTTTTTCTTTCTTTCTTTCTTTTAAAGACAACCCAATTTTTTAAAATTTTATTTTGTTTTGTTTTTGTGGGGGGAGGTAATTAAATTTCTTTATTTTTTTAATGGAGGTATTGGGGATTGAACCCAGGACTTCATGCATGCTAGGCAGGCACTCTACCACTGAGCTATATACCCTCCCCCTTAACCTTTTTCTATGCAAGTTTAATATTTAGCCTTTTTCTATTCCCCTAGATCTGGTCGATCATTTAATCCTGTCCCGTGTAGTCAGCCATGGGAAGGGAGGGTTGATGAAGACAGAGGAGAGGAAAAAAAGCAAAGGAATCAGAGGATGGACTAACACTCAGTGTAAATCCTTTACCATTAGTGGAGAAACAACTTAGTGAGTGAGGTGGCGAGTCAGGAATATTCTCTTTAATTCCACCACCTGGTCCCATGTAAGGGGCCTGGGAAATTAAAGCAAACACGTGAGTATTTAGCTAACAAATCTGAAGAGTAATGAGAAATTTTTAATTTAGGTGTTCTGTTCAAAGCTGCCAATAAATTCTTAAAAGTTCAGCAGTATTCCAAACATACTCTCAGAACAACACACTGGCCCACTCAACTAAACACATACTATCCCTGCTCCAAGTTCTGCAGGAAGGATGCTACAGGCCAAGAGAAATGCAGAGCAATGTTAATAACAGAAAATCTGTTCATGTTAGAAACTAATGATCACCCCTTCCTTATTAAAAAGAAAGTAAAATAAAATAAGGCAACACAAGCTATGAAATGCAATCTACAATTTATTACTCAACTGTGTGGATTCAGTATTTTTAAACTGCTGGTTAGAAGGGCAAATAAAAACACAAGCACCCTGTCCCTCTAAATGTTCCTGGAAAATGTAAGCACCATAAAGGAAAACCATCTTCAGGTGGAGTTTTGTTTGAATAAAGCTTTGGCTTATAATTGCCTAATAACTCTGAGTCTATAAGTAAGTCTGTAAATATGTCCCCAAAAAGGAGACAGAACACTTGGGCTTTTGTATCATATCATTAGGGATACAGCTTGAAATGACAGCATGAAATCTTATTTTAAATCTATTGTTCTCCTCCAAACACTGTTTTTCACCAAAGACATCATAAAGAAAAATCAACAGACAAGAGTTAACTGGACAATCTTTGCACATAAAATGAAAACAGAAACTGTAATACTTACACATATGCACAAAAACTATACTTAATAATAAACAGCAGCATTGCAATACCAAGGTCATAGGAGATTTTTTTCCTTCTAGACACGTTTTAAGATACAATTTTTATCCTAAGACAAGAAAAAGTCCTTTGTGACATTTATTTTTAGCTACTTTATTATTTCTATCTTTTCCATCTTAACTCCTTTAAAATCGTATGTGATAACTTAATAATATAACATCCATATATAATAATTTAGTTCCATTTCTGAAGTTATAAAAACGGATACTAAAAAGGGAATACATCCAGGTCAAGGAAAACTAAATTTGGGGGGGCAGCCTTGATGTTTTAAGGCTAAATAACACTTCTAGGTAGGTCTAACACCTCTTACACAATACCCTCATCTCCCAGCATTAGATCCAAGTATAACACTTTCCAATTTCCTGTGAATGCTGAATTATCTTCACTTCTAAGCTCAGTTAGTTCTTCTACCAGGGAGACCGCCAGTACCATATTTTACTAAGTCAAGGTCAGTCCTCCCTCTAGGAACCAGCAAACTGATAACCTGCAGCAATTAAGACTAGAATTTTATTCTGGGTCCTTGGGTTTTAAAACAGAGGATGGCTCAGTACCTTTGAGGTAGTAATGTCAAGAATTGTTAACAATTTACACATACTGTGAAATATAACAAACAACCTTCTAAAGCAGAGGTTAGTAAACTATAGCTAATGGGGCCAAATCCAGACAGTTGTTTGTTTTTTTAAGTAGTGCAAGTTAAGAATGTTTTTACATTTTTAAATGGTCACAGTTTAAATGGTTGTAAGAACCTATATTCTATTGTGAATTTTGTTCTTGGCATGCAAAGCCTAAAATATTTTACTACCTGGCCCTTCCAGAAAAACTTTGCTGACATCTTCCCTTATAAATTCTATGAAAGGCATTAAATATGATTATAAAGAACCAATACTTTTAATGTTAAAATCTAGTATCATTACAGAAGCAGTATGATCCCAATTTAAATGCTAGCATAAGCATGCCTAATATATTATATATATACATGAAAAAGGGCAGGAAGAAAATCAACAACAAAATGTCAAAATACAGTTAATTCTGGCAAAAGTTATTTTTACCTGTTTTCTCCTGTATTTTTCCCAATATTCTTATGAGAGCATATCTTTGTTATAATCAGGAAATAGTTTTAAAAGATTATAATGCACTTTTATAAGAACATAAAGACCAAAAATATCAGTGACTTGAATTGTACTCATGTGGTTACTAACATACAGGTTCAGTAACACTTTGGTATTCACCGTTATCTATAAATCAAACTGTTAAGAATTAAAATAATGTTTTTACATCTTTTACCACACACAAAAAAGAGAGGCCCCCTCTGTTTTAATTATATTATAAGTCAGAGGTATTGATCTGACTACTTAAACACTACTCCGGAATTCATGTTCAGGCACACCACAAGATCCTTAATACAATTTAAAGTTCAATTCAAATATTAACTGTCTACTATATTCATGTTAGTTTTAATGTTTCTTTCAAAACATAAAAAATGGTAAAAAAAAAAAATGGTGATTAAAACCCCAATATATTCTACATGCATTCCACATGCTCTTTATAACTATAGCATTAAAATTTAAAGTCATATGGGACAGTACAATTTCTTATTAACAGTCACTAAACAGTTCAAACAAAAATACATTTTTACTGATAGAAAAAAATATTACTATTAAAATATTCTGCTAACACTAAAGGTACAGTGAAATAACTGTGACTGTTTTCATAAATAGTATTTTCATTTTCTTGTTCAGTAATTATCACTTGTATGTTTTAGCTGTTATTTTGAAGCGTATTATTAACTTTGTAAACATAAGACAATATACTGATGTATCTACGATGTGGTGTTATGACAAACTTAACTCCAACTTGATAAATGAGAGATTTACTTTGAATGGTTAGAAAGCATTTTAAAAGTCACAAATTCACTGTGTTCTGAAACAAAAACCAGTCTTCATTTTCTGGTTTATTTCCTGGGTTTATCTTGAAAATGCCCCTAAGTCTTACTTTTGAATGATGTTGAAGCCCAAATTTAATTCTCCCAAAGTATAAATTTAAATTAGAAAACCACATACGCTACAAACAACAGCTTCTCAAGTGCCACTCACATTTCTGTTTCCTTAATACTGTAATATTAATTGTTTAAAAATTTAATCTCATTAGAATGTAAAAATACCAGCTTTTTAAAAGTAAAAACTATGATCATGCCATGCACCAGAACTACTACAAAGTAATAAAGAGTCCATAGCTACTTAACACTGACTAGAGTCTTAGCTTTGTATAAAATATTTCCTCCTCTCCCTTTCCTCTTGATGATAGAAGCAAGCATTGAATGAGAAACTTAAAACATTTATTCAAAAGACACAAATCACACTCTGCAGTCCCTATAAGGAACAATTTAAAGGCAAAGACTTAATCTCAATACTGAATTACCACACTCTGAAAGCAGACATCAAAATTCAAGTACTGGCCTTATCCTCTAAAATTAATCTTACTTAGGGAGACTAGTATTACAAATCCTGATTCTTTTTTTTTTCCTGTTATCAAGGATTGTCAAACATCCTCAAAAAAAACAAAGTTTAAGCTACTCTAACAGAAAACAGATTTTGAAGATGTTTTGTTTCATCCAAAATAAGTCTATCCTGAATTACATATAAACAAGTCTTGTCAGAATTACATTTAATTAGCATATTTTATAGGCTAACAACATCTCTCACAGATATATTAAACAGAGACAATTTTGTCACTTACTCTAGGCTAGGGCTTCCTTTTTTGAAAAAATCTGCATACATGTATTTAGTAAATAAAGTAAAAAAGACCCTTTGTGTATAAGGATATACAAAAGTAACTCAGTTCTACAGTCAACAGCCTCTTTTAAAAACTTTTAAAACTAATTTACTCCAAAAGATATGCAGGAATTCAACAGATTACAAAACTGTTGGTAAAGTTCTATTTCTGGTTTCTGCCATAATAAATACTAGGGGTTTAAGCTGAGCTGCTTTTTTGACTTAAAAAGATTTTTCCACAGTCAGCAACTTACAACAGTACATACTGTAATACCAAAATGGAAACTACTTAATCAACATTTCCTCATGGAAACACAGATCATACATAACAGTCTATATGGGTAAAGTTTTATTTTTAAAAGCAGTATTTAAATTTTATTTAGCAACACAAGCTCAATTTTTTCCTCTGGTTCCGTCATTACATTCAGTTAACTTTAGTCAATATTGATAACACACACAAACCAAAAACCTGAAATGTAAGCAGTAATATAAGGCAATTTGTTTATAATGTTGAATAAAACCACACTTTCATCTTTTTAGAACATAGGTCAGTGGTTTTTCAAGTCCTAGAGAGTAAATATGATCCTGTTCTCATGCCATGTGTTTTTAAAACTGTTTCTATAAAAAAAATTCAAGCCATGTGGAAAACCCAACAGAATGTGAATCATCCAAAACACAAATCTTTAAGATTTCAGGTTTCAAGTTACAGTCATCTATAGCATCACAGAAAGCTGACAAAAGATTGAAAACTGTAAGGCATGATTTCAAAATGTTCCTCTTCCCGTTCTGCCCACCCTCCAAACCACACAGTTTAAATTAATAAACAATAAAAACCTCATAACTAAAACTCCCTCAGCCTCATAGCTGGTCCTGTTGGTTTTACTACATAATAACTTCTAAATTCTATCATCTATGAAAAACTAGAGGAAATAACTTTTTAGTCATTGAGCTCCTCATTTAAATAGGAAAATTACTCAGTATTAAACAGGTTATAGTTTAATTCAAAAGCCTTGGTATCCTAAAAGGAATCTTATAAAACAGATTTCAGTAAGTAGGCATCATGTGGTAAGTAGATACACTCTACAGTCAACCTTTCTTCACTAAATGTCATCTATTTAATAACCTTAAATTTCATGGCTTAAGATTACTACTACATTTTCTAAGAAAACAAAAATGACAGTTACAAGCATAGTTATTTAGCTTTTTGGTATGAAAAAGAAGAGAATTTGATAATGTCAATTTCTACCATGCATGTATCTGGTTAAACTAACCAGGTAAGCCAAAATAAACCATGATACACATATGAAGACTGGAAGACCCAAGGGAAGTAATATTCATTTGGCTTCTGACTCATACTTTTAAATAATCCACTGCAATACTCCTCATTCAATTGCCTCATCCTCTGTGCTTCCTCTTCACGTCTAAGCTCACTTCCTAAGAGTTTTCTTCTTGCAGGAATCAGCATTTATTGACCTCACAAAGTACAGACAATTGCCAGTGTCAGCAAAGAACACAGAGATCGGAGAAAAGGCAGCACAGAAGATTGTGAAGGGTATGAAAGTATATCTTCTCATACAGTAAAGTTAGGAAAGATTTGGGAACTTAAATTTAAGAAATACTGAAGATTCTGACATTTACAAAGAAATATGGCATTCCAACCCAAGAGTTCATTTCATTTGACTATTTCAGGGCCTAAAATTAGTTGTTTTACAACTGAGTGGAAGGAAAGGTAATTTCTGTCACATTCACTGGTACTAACACAGTTAAGCATTATTAAATCCTGAGTATTTTTAATACTGTCATAGAGCAATCTTACAAAGGTTCTTACAAACAAAAATGCAAGTCTCTCGAGGTCATCTGAGATCTCATGAGACTTTTCATAGTGGGATGGTGTTAATCCCCAATGCCCTGGCCTATTTCCAATTTGGATCATTAGTTTCTGTTTACCTAAATTTCTATTACCACTCCAACTGGCTCAGGTATTCTTTATTTCCTGTCTTGAACCACAGTCCATGCACTGATTATTAAACAGGCAGAGTGAAACTGGCTTCTTTGGGTGACTATGTAACACCGAAAACATTTCATACTCCTTTAGGATTAGTAAAACAGTAGTTTAAGCCATATTTTGTTTTGAGTGTTTAAAAGTTTTTACTATTATTTTATATGGCACACAAAATGTTCTGATTGTAACTTCACATAGAATTTCTAGGTTTTACCTTTGTCAAGAGAATTTGTTAGTGATGAGCTTAAGTGCTAACAAAGCTGGGAAAGTGCAATTAAGGTTTTATTTCACACCATGTTAGTAACCAAACGTGAGCTAGTACAAGGGTGAAACAAAACTAAATGGACCCAGATCACTACTCCCACCTCTCCCTCTCTCTCACATACACAACACACAACATGCACGTGCTTCCTTAAATTTGTATATATGTGTATGTACATGTATGTATAGTGTATAAATGTGTTTTTATACATACACGTCATTTCAACCAGATATACATATGGTTCATAAAGATTAAAACTTAAAGATCTTCCTCTCCTCACAGGAACAGGTTTTACAGATCATTGGGGACATTAAAACAAAGAGGGAGAGGTCTAATAATCCCTTAACCCAAAATTCTAAAATCCAAAAAATTCTGAAAACCAAAGTTTTACATAACTTACTTAATGATAAAACCTAACCTAAACTGACACAAGGATAATTATAGTGCTCTTTCATCCCACTCAATGTGAATGTTAATATGTTTCAATTCAGAAGTACCAATGTATATGATTACAAGGTTCTACCACAGATCCTTCCAGGGAATGTTACATAATATACAGTATATACTGCTAATTAAGTTTTTAAAATTCAAGAAATTGTGGATTTTCAATTCCACAACAAACCCAATCATGAGGTTTAGGGCTAAGAAACTGTGGAGTAATACTTTTACATTAAAAAAGTAAAGTTTATATAATTGTCTGTTTTCCCTCTCCAGTTTTCATTAACTGCCATCTTCTATAAGTTCAAAAGGAAGGAAGGAAGGAAGGCAAGCAAGGAAAGAGGGAAGGAAGGCAAGCAAGGAAAGAGGGAGGGAAAGTCAGCCACAATAAGGTTAATGTCTTTAACTCCTCTGTTTAATGCTTATTAATTCCCCTTTTGCCAAGAAAGGCTTACCCTGGACTATAGGCAGCATTAACAGCCAGAGAATGACTAGGGGAGACAGAGGCAACAGAAGAGAACTGAATACATATTAAAGTTCAGAGAAAATATTCAAGCCAGGAATTTTGAATCATAAGAATTTTCAATATTCTCAATGAAAGAGAAGATACCATTTCCAATAATAACTCTGCATTAATAACAATGTTTTATTTTTTCGAGTTTATTTTCAAATATGTCATTTAACCTTCACACTTTATACAGTCACTCTACATAGTCACTTCATATACAACTCATTTGCAGAACTGTTACATATTTTAATCCCAGACTATCTAACACCTACAACATATGTAATGCCTATCCCAAAGATCATTCAGGATGCATACCTACAGTAAGAAACTTAGATAATGTATTATAAGACAGAATACAAAAGACGTTTCAAATAGCAGTTACTTTTAGGATCAGAAGAGCACTGTTTTACCCCACAAAATTAGTTTGGAATTAAATCAATTTAAATCACAAGAAGATTCCATTTCATCTGTTTTCTACAGAAAATGCACTTTTCTTTGCTTGAAACATTAAATTATATCCTACATAATCAAGATGCAGAATTACAGATTTTTTCCTTTAAAAATGTAATATATCATTTAAAGGAATAATGGGTTTTAATATTTACTGAGGTTAATTTTGCAAGTTTATCTGAAACAAAAAGACTTGGCTATTTTATTTACAATAGTAAATGAAGCAGATAGTTAAATCATTGCAAGGTGAATCAGCTCCAATTTAAGATGCTAATTACAGATTTTCTGGAAATACATAATTACATCTGTATTAGATGTAATCACCGTAAAAATAAACAGAAATTTCAAATTTATCTGTATTTTTAAAAGCACAGGATTCTAAACCTTGTTTATAACATTTTAACTCAATTAGACATATAAAATGTGATTATCTAAATTTAATTTAGTTTATCAACCAAAGAAACTTAAAAATTTGAATTATTTACCATATTAACCATTTATCTTACTTTTATTTTTTAGTAGGTTCCATGAACTTATGTGTGCCTTGCTCACTACTGTATCTCCAAAACCTACCTGAGTGCCTAGAACTTAGCAGATACTGAGTAAATATTTGCTAAATAAATTTAGAATAATTTTTATATATAAAAACTATATATAAAGTTTCTATTAAAAAGCCTACTGTTTAAAGGCTATTATTTTAGTGAACTCTGATGAATTTAGTGTCTTAGCAAATGATTTCATAAGCTCATGTTGTTAAATGAATCACCATTAGCCCTGAATTTATTACTGGAAATACAGAAAGATGAAGGATTGTAGCTCTAAACCTAGATAAAGCGATGAAAGTGATGATGACCACATCATTACTTAATCTTCAATGTCAAAAACCAACCTCTGGTTCTGAGCACTAAGAATTCAGGTAATCCAATAATTTATCCATTAACTATCTACTATGTGCCCAGCATTTTCCTAGGCAACCCAAATATATATATAAATAATATCTAGCCTCAAAAAAAAGCACAAATGTGAGAAAGGAGAGTCACATGAGTGAGTAACGTTAAAGGACTGGCAGGACAAACAGAATCTTAGGAAAAGAGATGATGACTGAAACTGGAGGTGACAGTCATAGATGAGATGACAACTGATGTGGCTGCACAGGAATGCAGAGTAGGATGTGGGGGCTGAGAGAGTGTTAAGCTCAAGTTGTCAGAGAAAGGCATTATAAGCAGAGGGCAAAGCATGAGCAAAGGTACATAAGTAAAGAATACATACACACAAAAGGGAAAGATAGTAAAACTTAGTTTTAAAAATGAAATAACAGTAAACTATTTTGAGATAGACATTCTTGTAAAATAATTTTAACCAAAGATTATTATCTTAGGAACCTAAAATTCTAGGACTAAATTATGAATTTATTCTAGGACATAAAATTTATGAAGTAGTCCCAGAAAAGCAACTCAATTTGCTATTAACTAAAATAAATAGAACAAATCTTAAATAAATCATTTCCTTTAACATTTAAGCTTAAGTCAAAACAACATGACCAATAGCTTCAAATCCTTACCACTTTCATAAAACTCATTGTCAGCTATTCTAAAACTCCTAAATTTAAATTCTTTCATAGCTGTAATCCTTGTTTCTTCAAAAGGATCATAAATTTCCTTAAGGGTAAAAACCATATCTTAATAGTCTTTGAAGGCACAACTCAGATACAGAAATGCAGTAGATATTCATCAAATATTTACTGACTAATTTTTTACTGAGACTGGAATTTTTACCTTCTTAAAGCATATGCTATCTTAAAATACACTTGATATTATATAGTTCTGCAGCTTTTCATTGTTAGAAAACTCTGATAAAAAACTTGATAAGAAAACTAGGAATTCTCCTGAGAAGTTTTCATCTGTACTCTTATATCCCAGCATCAGGTTTGATTACAATCTTTGTCCTTTAGAGATAATTTTACTAGCCAACCAGCTCACTTACAGCAACCACAGGAGAGACCCTGAGAGTACTCGGTGTCTGCAACTCTATGTTTATACATTAACCCAACATTCTAAATAAAATAATGCAACCCTGAAGTTTAGATGTTTTTATGCTTTATAATTTTCATACTACCATGAAAAACTAAAAATATGTAACATGTGAAAAGACTTTTACCTTTTCGGCAGAAAGGCACAAATAGAAGACATGCCAAAATATTTAGTGAAGGAATAGTAAAGAAAATATAACTGGCATTAAAAATGCGCTTAAGCAATTCTGATGATAACTGATCACTTTAAAAACACTTGGGAAAAAAGAACACTTGGTGAACTTCAGCAGTAAAAGGAACTATTGTTTCTATGACTGAAGGATAAATGCACAATTATAAAGGTGATTATGTTTATTTAGAACATTGGGTATTAGTCCATGAGTATACCTGAGTATTTAAAAAAAGAAAAGTTTGAGGTAAACATTTATTAAGAATATGTGTGAAATAATATATAGAACTACAAATTTGGAAAGTATGAAATTAAGCATACTTCCCATATGAGGAAGAAACTAAACTTATTTATTAAAAAGCTTTGATTATATATACCTTGCTTCCAGAAATGAAAATATTCCTGGAAACTGCCCATAAGCAATTTTAATAAAAAAATTAATTCTCATTAACTTTTAACAACAATTTAAAAATATTACAAGACAGGATTTAAAAGAGAATGCAAAGGGTAAATAAGGTTAGAAACAATCAACAAAATTAATGGTGAAAAAAGTTTTCTAATGATTAGTTAGACTTGTAATCTTGATGAGTATTATAAGAATTTCATTCTAATCCTTTCATTTTTACTGAGGGCTTCAACCAAAACTGTTCCTTAAAAAAAAAAAATCAAGCTTTTAGTTTGTTAAGCAATTTATTTCAACTAATTACACCTTGTCTATAGCTGGCTGAACCTGAAGTCTGATTTGCTTTGTGTTGTTTTTGCTATCCTTTGAAAATTCTTAATGATAAAGAAACTAGAGCCTATTATTACTTGGATAAAAAGAAAGTACCTTCAAAGAAGGATTACCTAATCCACATAATAATATAACCATGAGGTTCTGAAAATATACCTACAAGTTTTGTCCCCAGTAGTCTATTTCCACTCAGTTTATACCCTGATCTATTTATGGAAGGAATATCTTACATGTAAATGAAACTGACCTGGGACTATTCAGCTAGTTTTTTTTTTCCTTTCCTTTTTCCAACATGCCAGATTGTTGCTGTATAATTAATTACTACCTCAGAAGCAGTAAAGTCTGTTTTTTTGAACTGCCATCTCATGAATACTAGATGCTTCAATTTTCTTTTAGATATTACAGCATGTATAATACCTGACTTTAAATGCATGAGCCAACTTTTATTTTTACTAAAATAATCATCCTCTAATCCCTCTGTACTGTTACTTCTGAGACTTCAACAAGTCCCAAAGTGTTTGACTTAATGGTGGCTAGAATCAAAGGCACAGAAAACTCAGATTGATCCTGAAAATTGTACCAAGAGTTCTATACTTCATCATGGAATCATAGATTGCAACCAACAGCTGTTCCACTTATCAGCTATTTTAAACCATTTAATATGATCTGCAGTAAGACTAATTCTTTTCTAAATAAGCATGTCAACACTTACATCAAACTATGCCATTCTTCAAAACTGTCTCCTTCAAAAGTTTCTTACTTAATGTATGCTGCCACTCTTCAAATAATTTCACAGCTTTCTTTTCAGAAATCTCCATCATAGAATATTTATTAACCACATAAATAAAATCACTCTTAGTATGAAAACATTGGATTAATACTCTTGGCCTAACTTTTTCCGCTTTCCTTCCCACCAGCCCCTTTATTCTTATATTCCCTTAAATCTGGTCCCTGACTTTGTTCTCCTAATGATTTTTTGAAACCAACACTTGGAGAATTTATAGGGTGGGAATGAACCTTGAAGAGACCCAGGTGAATGGGGATAGTAGAACAAAAGAAATGGATGGAAAAGCGGACAATCATTGTCATGCTTCTCGCTTGCTTGTAACATAGGTAAAAATTTCCTAAAGGCCATGAATGAGTTGCTTTTTTTTTTTAATTGTATAATGTCTACACTTTTTTTTGAAAGAAATAGTTTCCAAGACAACAGTTTCCAAGTCAACACTGGGGGATTAGAAGAGGAATGTTTCAAAATATTAACGGAAGTCAGTGTATTCTGAGGCTCTGCCCACCTGCAGGTGACTTACACCTTACCTTCTTTCCCCCAACATTCCATATTCCCTCCTGTCATAGCTCATCTTGCCCTGCAATAAGATTAACTTCCTCCACAACAGTCATACTTTAATTGAGGCCAACTCAAACCACTAAGAATGGTCAAATACAAACAAATGATGTTCAACAACTATTTCCTGAATTGAACTTGGGTGGAACAGCTGTGAAATAGCAAGATTTGTTGGTAGGCAATCTCCCATCACGGCTGCTATTAGCATAGGTACCCTTTTTAATCCTCTAGTTTCTAAAATGACAGCATATTCTAAGGCTGTTGGGGTCAATAACCAGAGTAGGTGAATGCAATCTGGTCCATTACTAAGAAATATAACTGGGTAATTCATTTAAATCATGGATATGAAGAAAAATCTGTATTTCTTAAGAAAACAACTAAAAGATCATTTAAAATAAACAAAAAATAAACTACTTAATTTGGTTAAGATTAAGTTGGGTGGGAGAATTCTTCCCTTTGTTTTGTTTCTGTAATGCTGTTTTTGTAATTTGAAGAATCAAGATCACCTTTTACATCGCAATAAATTACTATGTTACATGGAAATATATACACATTCTTTCCAAACTATAAACTCTTCCTTACCAACTAATGGGCCGTTTATTAATTGTATACATGTAGATTTCACTTTCGATTGCATTTACCTCAAATAAGAGATTCAAATTCAGTTATTCAAGTGAAGTATACTTAGAAAATGAGGCACCTAAAGATTGTTGATATATATACATACATACATATGGGACAAAGTGGATAACCAAACAGGTGCAGAGGTTTCTGTAATTCAGGCTTAAGAAAGAAAATTAAAACCAGGTCTTAAAAATAGGACTCCTATGTCTGATATGGAAGGGAATTTAGATTAGGAAAGGATACCCTGATCCAAGCCAGAGAGCTCAGTCTTACTCTTGGTCTTAGGTTTTAAAAAGCATAGGAAAGAATAAGAAATAATCACTGAATAAGTGAAGATTTTCCAAAGCTTTTTTCTTGTTCATACATCCAAGTCATCTCTGGGTCCATAATGAGAAATGAGCAGGCATCAATTACTCTAGAGTCATAAAATCAGAAAGGTAGCAATATCTGAAGGAAGAAGACATAAACTACTCAATTTGCATAAGAGAAAAATTAATATAAACTCCACTGAAACTCTGGGGGAGTCCTGAAATGTTTTTAGTATTCAGGGTCAATAAACAGAAATCAACTGCATAATGTTCATCTAATTTCAAATGTGTAAAATCTTCATAATTTGTCTAGAATTTTATTGTTTTGAGTTAATACATATAAAAACATATAAGGACTCATCTTTGTTTGCAATTTTAGTCCTTCAAGCTTCTTTTTACCATAAAGTCAAATTCCCCACCTGTAAAATCACCAGTGGGATTTTCAGAAATATAAGTCTCAAGGTTCACATTTCATACTTTCTATATCTTTACATAACATCTATTCATATTTCCATGCTTTAATACGTTGTGAATTTTAAGGTCATATGATAGAGTCTATCAGCACTTTTCTAATTATAAAGAAAATTAAAAAGGAGTGAAATCCAAATAAGTAATATACCAAATGTCTGGTTACTAAACAATAAAACCTATAGTTTAGTTGGGGGAAAATATATAAATTCACAATCACACAAATAACAAGTGCCTTTTCTCCAGACTAATCAATTTATAATGACATATCTATATAAACTTGAGTTAACACAAAACAATGCTAATACAATTGATTTTAGTTAAAAAATAAAGCAACTTAGTAGAAGTAATATATATAGGAAGAATGCTTATGTATAAAATATAGCTTCAAATATTTGTATGGAAGTTCAAGTGTTAAATTCAAAGAGAAAAGTAAATATAAATACAGAAAGGCAAGAGAATACATAAGGAAAGAACACAATGAAATGTCAAAGGATTTATTAGAAGAATTAAGAGAGCCGTAAGTCATATAAAAAAGAGCAACACAGTTACAAATCACAACAAAATTTATGTCCACATGAAAAAGAAAGTCATCTCTCAAAAAGATAATATATCCTCCTAGGCTAAAATAGTAGGAAAAATTCATCTTTCAAAAACTATAAAGATTAAGTCTTTCAAAACTACTCTAAAATTGACGGTAGTGAAATAGCCTAATAATAAATCAATTATAACATTTTTGTTACACTTCACATTTTTATAGGACACTTTAATGTATATTATCTGCTACGACATAATGAAGCTGTGCCATCACTCTCTTTTTAAATACTGGTATGTTGCTATTTTAAGAAACTTACTTAAGGCCATACTGTTTGTCTTGGGGATAGAAATCCAACTCTGAGTCCTATTTGGTATGACCATTAAGTAGTCTACTGGTATTAGTTACCTGCATATTGTCACTCTTACATTATTTTTATTTTTTGTGTGTCACTCCCCCTAAGACTATAGCTCCTTGGAGGCAGGGATCATATCTGCCTCTAGACATCTTTGTAGCACCATCACCTGATGCTGTATATTTTTTTTGTAAGTGCTCAAAAAATGTCTGTTAATGAACATCCATGAAACTAATCAAAGAAACCTAATACATGGAGAATTCATTTAATTACTTTTATAATATACATATGCACCAACCCCACTCACAGACTCAGTTAAATGGGCAGTCCTGGGCAGCCATGTTTGTACCAGTTAACAATCATGTCCCTAACCTCAACTAACTGGATGAGACATGGGTGCCCAATCCAAGACTAGCCAATCCACTGGTTTATTAATCATCCAATGTTCTCTCTTTGTGAACTGGACCCAAGAGGCAGACAAAAAGACAGTGCTTAAGATCTCCAGAATTTGGGCAAAATGATAAATAACTAAAGGAAGCTGGCTTTTTAAAAGGAGCAAGAACAAAAAGCAGACATTCACCTGGTCACCTGAATCAAAAGACTGTATAACCCCTGAAGCACAGAGAAAATAGACTCAGCTCCTAATCCTTGTAAGACCTAATTGTATTGATTTTCATGCTGAATGCCTGATAGCTAAATATCTTTAAATATCTTTCCTTGAACCAACCTAAGGGGTCCTTTTTTGCAACCATATGAGACTTTACTAGTACAATTTTATACTCCCACAGCTATTTACATTCTCCAAAACAACCACATACTTTTAAGATTTCTATTCGCACTTAAAGGCAGCTAACTGTGAAATTCTAAATATGCACTCTTAAATGCTATGTGACAGGTTTCAGACATTTGGAAAATATCTGTTACTGTAATAAGCTATCAATTCAGGATGAAGAGCAAAGTTGTAACATAACAAATTAGTATATTAAAGTTAAATAGGTAAAGCCAATAATCATCACCTAGGAAGCAGAAAGGATATGAGAATCATTAGAACAGATAAGTTCCATATAGATGGACTCACAGTATATAGTGCCTTTTTCACTTGGCTTGATGTTTTCAAGATTCGACCATGTATGCATTTCACAATATTTTGATCCTTTTTGTTGCTGAGTAGTTTTCCTTTATATAGATGTGGATTATCCATATTGTGGTATAATGTTTAAAAATCTATTCACCAGTTGATAAATATTTGGTTCGCTTCCCATTTGGTATTATTATGAGTAAGGCTGTTATGAACATTCTTTAAAAAAAAAAGTGTACCCATGAGTTTTTTTTTCTCTTGGATAAATTCCAAGGAGTGGGAATGTTATATGGTAAGAGTATTTTGAATTTACAAGAAAATGCCAAACTGTTTCCCTAGGTGCCTAGATCATTTTTCATTTCCATTTAAAGTGAAATGAGAATTCCAGTTGCACCACAGACTTAGCAAAACTTGGTATTACGATTTGTTGATGTTGTTTTACCTTAGTCATTTTCTAATTGGTGTGCAGTGTATCTCATTATGATTTTAATTTGCATTTCTCTGACAATGCTAATGACACTGAACATGTTTACAAGTCTTGTTGGCTATTCACATATCTTCTTTGATGGAGTGTCTGTTTAGATAGTTTTGTCCTTATTTTTTAAAAATTAGGTTGTCTTTTTTTGGGTTGTGTAAGTTCTTTGTATATTACAGGTACAAATCCTTTCTGAAATACGTATTTTGCAAATTAAAAAAGAAATCACAACATTTACGCAATAATAGGAACACTGCTAAGAACTTTGATGCATAATCTCCATTACCTTGCAAGTGACAAAATAACAAAGTAAAAATACAAACATTTCCCAGTTGTATACTTTGACTCTTATTCTTCTAGCTATTATATAACTATTTAATGTGTTTCTCTCAGGCACATTCTGCTTTCTAAATATACTCCCAAGTATGCTCATACCATAAGTCAGAGTCTATTTCTTCTATTATTCCTCAATTCTCAAGAATGCATGGCTCACAACAAACAAGTAATACTTACTGAATGACTCAAGTTACTATCTAAAATAAAAAGAATTTTGTTTGAAGCTCAGAGAAGTCAATAGGATTAATATTTTAAATAACGTCAACAGAAAATCAAGTAATAAAATTATGACATTAAAAAAGCAATTCTATGAAAATTTCAAATAAAATTATGACTAAAATACTACTACATTATTAATAAATCTTAGTCCAGTAGCTTCTGATCCTGAAGACTCAACTTTAGGAATATAAGGCACAAGACAAGTAAATCAAACTGCTACCACTGAACACAAGAAGCAGAAGTAGGAGTCAAAGCACACAAGATAATAGTCAAAAATCAGTGACCTAAGCAAAATGCCAGCAAACCAAACACTGCATTCTAAGAGAATTATTAATAGATTAAAAACTCAAGGGCTAAACAATGTTCTAAACTGCCTAGAGTTGCACTAATACAGTAGACACCAGTCACTTGTGCCTATTTAAATATAAATTTTAAATAATTAAAATTTAAAAAATCACTTTCTCAGTTGCACTAGTCATATTTCAAGTGCTTACGAGCATCATCTGACACGGACTAAAAAAATTTTCATCACTGCAGAAATTCCAGCATATAGTGCAGGCCTATGGTATCCGGCAGGCCCAACCAAGAGCATTACTCTTCTTAAGATTTTTTTTTCCTGTGAAGGAAATGGAGCATTTTGCTTCAGTATTTATTCTTACTGAATAGTGAAAAAAAAATTTTATATAAGTAAGGTACAGATCAATAACGGATAATGGAATGTATATACTCTATATATACTCTCCCTTGGGAGGTAACCACAATATTGAATTTAGCTTTTATTATTCTCTTGCTTTTAAAAATATTTTACCAAATGTTTCCCTAAAAGTGTAGTTTTGTTTTGACTGCTTAATTTTATATTAGCAGAGTCATACTTTTTCTTTACATCATTTGTTCTATTTCCACTCTGAAGTCATTCTCAACTACCTAAATAACACTGCTACTCAATTAACTACAAAAAGCTCAGTTATGTTAAAAAGATCTAGACCTAAATAAAAGCTGTGCAAGTTACAAACACAAAGCTTAAGGTTCCAAATGACTCTCTTTAAAAAAAAAAAAGGCGTATTTTTTCATATATATTCAACTGATCATAAACAAAAATGAAAATAACTTCCTTGTGCATGAAAGGCATCTTAGTTGCTATATACATATACCTTCTTTTTCTTTTCTTTCTTCTTTTCTTTCCTATCCTTCATAGAACAGCAGCTATCAAAGTGTGGTCCCTCAAACAGAAGCATCAGATCACAGGGAAACTTGTTAGAAATGCCAACCCTCCACCCCATTCCAAACTCACTAAATCAAAAACTCTGGGGATGGGGTCAGTCTATGTTTTAACCAGCCCTCTAGGTAATTCCAATACGTGCTACAGTGTAAAAACCTCTAGATAAGCATTTCAACAATCAGTATATATAAGATGTTAAACACATCTGTGAACAGAAATTTCTAACAATTAACCAATAAACTCAATTACCAAAAACAGATTACCCTTTTTCCATTTGTTGAACTTAAACTTCAGCTTACTCTAAAATATTACTTTCAAAACAACTTGATTAGCCAAAATACATACAAAAAACAAAGCTACAAACAACTTTCTCTCTCTATATACAGATAGTTCTCTATTTTTTTTTCAATCTTAAGAGTGTCCACTTTTTAAAATTAACTTTTCTGCTTACGGTCTCTATTTTTTAAACCATTATTACCCTATGTACCTTGGCCAGTTGCCTTTCTTTGGCAAATACCTTAAATGTCCTTTTCTAATTTTTCTATTTCTAACAGGGAAATTTTTTTCCTGGTAATTTATAAAGGATGTGTATGTATTAAGGCTCTCAATCTGTTGTTACTATATTACAAATACTTTCCCAAATGTGTAGTCTGCCTTTACATATTTTAACTTAGATTTAAAACATAATAAAGTTTGGCTTTTTTAAATTAAAAATGTTTTAGCATACCGATAAATGCAAAATAATACATCATGTATCCAACAGCCAGATTTAACAACTGTCAACTCTTTACCATATTCAGACCTTGAAGAAATAAAATATTATAGGTAATAGGATTTTTTTTAATAGAATAAAAAATGTTCATATCTTCCTTTAACCTTCTCCTTCCCTTTAGGCTTAGTTCTTTCTCTCAAGTGAGACAAATAGTCAACTATTTTTTTAGAAAATGTAACATTATGGAAAACTTCAAACATATACAAAAAAGAGACAGCTTTAACTATTATCAATTCACCATAGACCTTGTTTCACCTATACCAGGTAGGGATCAACAAACTTTTCCAGTAAAATACCACACAGTAAATATTTTAGTTGTTTTTTTTTTTTTTTAATATTTCAGATTTTTTTTGAGATCCATGCATGGGTCTCTATTTGAATTACTCAATTCCGCCTCTATATCACAAAAGCAGTCATAGGCCATATGTAAATAAATGGGTGGCTATGTTCCAATAAAGCTTTATCTACAAAAACATGCTGCAAGCTAAAGAGGCTGTAGCCTGCAGCCCCTGATCTATATACCCCACCCACTTCCTCATTCCTACATTATTTTTAAGAATCTCCAACATATCATTTCATCTCAACTGCAAATACTGCTGTACTTCTAAAAGACAAAGGCTCTTCCTTTAAAAATAACTGCAACATTATTGTTTTATATATATTTACACATATATAAGAGTTAACAAAAATTCTTTAATACAGACATCCATTATTCAAAGGTGTAATCATCTCATAATTTTTAATTTTACAATCTGTTTGCATCAGAATCCAAAGAGTCCAGACATTGCAACTGTTTGATTTGTCTCTTAGGTCCCTTGGAATGTTTAGTAGCACTATTGTAGTAGGTTAAAATTGTGTCTCCCAAAAAAATTATGTCCAATTCCTAACACCTGAGTACCTGCAAATGACCTTATTTGCAAATAGGGTCTTCGAAGAAATGACACAGTTAAGGAACTCAACTTAAGATCATCCTAGATTTTCAGAGTGGGCCCTAAATCCAATGACTGGTATCCCTAAAAAGAGAGAGAAATTTGACATATAGAGACACAGGAGAAAGGCTATGTGATGATGGAGGCAGAGCCTGGAGGTATGCTGCCACAAACCAAAAACATCAGGGCTGGAAAAGGCAAGGAAGGATAAACCCCTAGAATCTTCAGAGTGAGTATCGCCCTAGCAACAACTTAATTTTGATCTTCCAGCCTCCAACTGTCAGGGAATAAATTTCTGTTATTTTAAGCCACCGAATTTGTGGTAGTTTGTTATGGAAGCCCTAAGAAATTAACATACCAATCCAACAGAACTTTCTGCAAAAATGAAAATGCTCCATATCTGCAGTGTCCTATATGGTAGCCACTAGCCACACGTGGCTGCCGACAAGCACTTGAAACATGGCTACTGCTTACTGAGGGTCTGAATTTATTTTATTCAATTTTAATTAAAGTTTTAAATGTGTCCCCTCCTACTTGTGCTCTGAGATTTTGGGAGGGGAGGAAAGAAATTTTTGATTACTTTGTGGCCTTCCCCACAGTCCAGATTTTCTGCTTATATCCAGCAAGGTGTTGCTGTTATTTAACATTTTCCTCTTCTGCATTTTCTATTAAGTTAGTAGTTGAATTTAGATGCTTATTCAAATTGAGGTTCAATTCTTTACTCTGGAAGGGGCAAGATTACTTCATGGGTAGTTCATTTCTTACATTTATTAACTTATTAGTGCTTACAAAATGATGATATTCTGATTTTATAAATCCTTTCCCATGTGTTAGCTGAAATAGTTCTATAAAAAGAAACTTCACCCTCATCTACTACTTAGTTGCCCAATACACAGACAGTTCTTACAGAAAAGGCAGGATGAACACTTAATTCTTTTATTTTCCACTTAAAAAAAAAATGACTGGTTTATTAGCATCCTCCACCAGTATGACTAGTCATTTGTTTAAGAGTTATTATGAACTCCTATATTTAAACATATATGTTGTGTCTCAATCCATGGTAAATATTATTAAAGCTCAAACTGTCCCATGGGGAAGCTCTTCAAGTTGGACCTTGAGTCTTTCAGACAAGACTCCAGTAGTCTTTGAAGCTTCCTTATTATCTGCTATAACAAGATGTTCCAGGCTTATCTTGTACATTTCCTGCTTCAAATACAAAACCTGCCATTTTTTCCTAGTACCTCTGATTACTTTTAGTGAGAAATAATACATAGAGACCTCAATTTAGAAGCAAAGAAAACTTTTTTAAAAACTTAATTCTAAACTTTTATTAAAATTGTTACTCATAATTGACTATATGTATCAGTCTGCCATAAATGCTTAGAACTGCCTCATATTAAATAGTGACAAACAAAAAACTAATTTTGGGTTACTGGAATATTTTATTTCTCAACATATTCACACAAGCTATAAAGTAAGGCAGACCTGAGTAATTCAAAATTTTTAAGATTCTAATAATTTGAAATCACCAAAAGAAAATTCCATTACATAATTTATTAACAGTCATTAAAATACCCATGATTCACACATTTTTTTCCTCAAAGGATAGGAGTACGATTACATATAAAGTGTAAGAGTATGATTATACTTATACATTTAATTACATATTTTAAATGTGGGATTCAGTAGTAAATCCAATGACTCCAATACAGCTTCAATTCTTGCTGTAGACTACATTTTGTCAACTAGAGATAAAAGCATCTTGATTACCACTATTTTATTTCCACATCCTGACTTTTAAAAAATTGAAGTACAGTCAATTCAATATCCTGATTATAGATCATGCCATGAGTTACATGCTGGTACATAAATCTAAGTGTCAAAATGACTTTAGTCTATTAATCAAAAAAGATTGTTACAGACATATTGTTTTCCATTTGAACATCTTAGAAATGCTTATGACAGTAAGTGCTTTACTAACATTTTATCAATACTGCAAACGTTTTTCTTAAAGGAAAACTTGGGAGAACATTTATAAAATTAAACTAAATATATTTTAAGGAGGTCCCTACTATTCACAATAAAGCAACTAGAGGTCTAATATTTTAGAAAATATATTTAACAAATACATTCTGTAAATGGCCAAACTATAAAAACAAAGATAGCTTCTAAATGAATTTTTTTGTAATGTATTACCTAGCAAATTTAATCAATGATAAAATTACTGACTAAAAATCATCTAGGAAGCAGATCCACGCAAGGGGTTGGTACAGAAGAATATGAAATAAATTAATATATAAACATATACACATATATTCATACACATACGTTCATGCACATACACACTTGTCTCATCTATAATTATTTCCAAAGATGGACAGACTGATAGATGGATAGAAAGAAGGAAGAAAGATACGTTTATATTGATAATACAAATTCCAGCTGAACACTACAAGATTTCTTCCTTCTAGCCTTCTCCCTTTGCATACTTAAAACTCACTCCCCCAACATTAAGAAATCTGGCTTCCATTACCCATAAAATATTTATTTACTATTTGCTCAATCCTGATATACAAAGAAAGTTGTTTTGGATTTGCTGACCCATCGCTCTGCACCAAAAGGAAAGCCTATAAACCACAGTTCTATATTTTTTGAGGTCCTTTTGTCTTCAGTGTTAAGGCCATACAGTCCAAATACTGCATTCAAAAGTTCTCTGTGTTAGTTTGCCCCCTTGCCAACCCACATGTAATTACGCAATTCATTTGAAATCAGTTGTGTTCATCTGTCTCTGTTTTAGTCTATTTTGGTCTTTGGTTTTTTTTCCCTCTAACTTTATAGGTTTTTTTTTGAAACATGTGAAGAATTAACATAGTTTCAAAAGTAGAACCATACAAAAAGGTGTACTTAGTAACGTCACAACCTCTTAAATTCCTTTAATCCCCTCTTCCATCCCTCATTCTTTCCACCCAGTTCCTACTCACTGTGTCTGTGGTTTCTGGTTTATCTTTCCTGCATTTCATTTGGCATACATACGGCAGTCTAGTACAAATGCTCATTTATACTTTGCTTGTGGTATTTAACCACATAATCCTAGAAATCACTCTATAGCAATTCACAGAGGTTTCTTCATTCTTTTATATACATGCCTTGTGTGGATGTACCATAGTTTTTATTTAATCATTCTACTCTGTACTGACACTTAGGTTGTTTCTACTAGTTTACAATTACAAATAATGCTGCAATGAATAATCTTGTCCATATGTATTCTTATGTTGTTGCAGGCAAATCTTTGCGGTAAATTTCCATAAGAAGAATCTTAGGTCAAAATGCAAATGCATGTGTAGTTTTGTTAGATACTGCTAAAGTCTCTTCCAAAAGAGTGGGGCCCAATTTGCATTCTCACCAATGAAATATAGGAATGGGTCACAGACATCTTAGTGATGGAGAAAAAAGTTATTAGTCACTAAGCATTCACTGCTTTTACAATAACTTCACTGAGATGTAATTCACATACTGCAAAATTCACATATTTAAAGTGTACAATTCAGAAGTTTTTAGTATATTCACAGTTGTGCAACCATCAAATCATCACTATCAATTTTAGAACATTTTCATTACACAACACCCAAGAAACCCATACCCAATCACAGTCACTTCCCTTCCTCCCTCAATCTACTCTTCCTATAACCCTCCTGGCCTATTTAACTACCCATCTACTTTCTATCTTTAGAGATTTGCCTATTCTAGACATTTCATATAATGGAATCATAGAATATGTGATTTTTTATGACTTGCCACTTTCATTTACCATGTTTTCAAGGTTCATCCATGTTGTAGCATGTATCAGTACTTTACTTCTTTTTTATGGTCAATTAATTCTCCACTGTACAGACACATAACACCTTCTACATTCATCAACTGACAGACATTCGGCTTGTCTTTTACTTTTTGGCTATTATGAATAATGCTGTTATAAATATGTACAAGTTTTTGCGTGGACATGTTTTCAACTCTCAAGTATATAGTTAGGAGCAGAACTGCTGGTCAAATGGTACTCTATGAATAACATTTTGAGGAACAGTCATGCTGATTCCCAAAGCAAACTGTACCATATTATATTCCCACCAACAAGATAATTCACTTTTTAATTTAATTTATATTATTATAAATTGTCACATCACCTTCTATTCCAGTTCTAATAACACAAACAAAATAGTTCTGAATGTGATGACATGTAATCAGGGCATTTTTGAGTTCAGATTAGCAAGCTTTCCTTGTGGTATTAGCAACCTAAATATTGTCTCTCTGCACATATATATAACATATGACTTATGCAAATGACAACTGATGGGGATTATTTTAATTAATTATTGAAATAATTTGGGCCTTTCCAATTATCTGACCTTTGCTCTCACATGCCTGATGAACTCACTGATCTTGAGAGAGACCATGACTTACTACCAAAGGAATATAACAAGATATAGTTGGTGAATATTCACTTTCCTACAGTCAAAAACATGATTTCCCATGCTGTAGTTCCACTACCATCTTGGGAAACAACTGTTTGTGTTCTTAACTCACCTTTAGCATCTCAAAAACCAACCTTGGTGGGAGAGATCATTGAGATTTGAGTAAGGTAGGCCCAAAAAGGAAGACCGGTAGGAATTCCCACCTTCTTCTAACCTTGGGGATTTGTGGAAAGAAGAAAAGGGACCTACTGAAGTGGTCAGATATATGTCTTAAAGTGCCTCGGATAATGAACTCTTCTCTTCCCTTGCCCTCTTGCTCTGGAAGGAAGCCACTTCTTGAGCTGCCCTGTGCCAACCTGGGGTACAGATGTATCAAAATACTAGTTGTATTATGATCAACAAACTATGAAAATACTTTCTTCCTCACAACTAACAGAGTACTTGACTGTACTTTTAAATTTCTACTAATCTCACAGGTGAAAACCGACATCTCAGGGCAAGTTTTAATTTGGATTTCTCTTATCGTGAGTGAGAGTGATTACTTTATCATATGTTTAAAGGACATTTTAATAGTTTTTTTTTTTGAGAACTGTCTGTCCATGTTTTTTACTTATTTTCTGCTGAGCCTCTTTCTATCTGGTCTTTATATGAGAGACATTAGCCCTTCATCTGTGATATGAAATGCAAATATTTTCTCCCAGTTTTGCATCTATCTTTTGGCTATGATCGTCATGTTTTTTGCCATGCAAATCTTACTTTAAATTTTTATAAAGTCACATTTACCAGTCTTTCCTTTTGTTACATCTGGATTTTGAGTTACAGAAAACCTTTCCTTATACTCAGGTTACAGAAGAATTCATTCATGTTTTCTTTTCTTATTCATATGGTTTCGTTCTTCTCTGGTCCATTTGTAGTTTATTTTTCTGTATGATGTGAGGTATGAATTTAATTTTATCTTTTTCCAAATGGTTTTCAATCTTAAAGAAGATAAAAAATTTAAAACTACTTCTGACTCACTTCCCTCTCCCCACCACCACACAGCTACACCCCTTTTCTATCTTTCTTTTAAGAGCAAAATTCTAGGGTAAAGTGTCTATACTTGCTGTCTCTAATTTCTTTACTTCCACTCTCCCAAACTCCCTCCCACTAGACTTTTGTCCCCTCCATTCTACTGCAACTGCTCTTTTTTAAACTGTTAAATCAAGCGGTCAATTCTTAATTCTCATCTTAACTGACCCATCAGCAGCACTTAATACCTAGTGGCCCCTCCTTCTTGAAACACTCACTTCACTTGCCTTCCATGACATCACACTTGCCTTGTTTTCTTTCTGTATTTCTGGATATGCCTTCTCAGGTCTCTCTTGCTCATCACCCTAACTTCTAAATGTTGAAGTACACACATAGTCCTTTGATCTCTTCTTCATCAACATTCACTCTGATCCCATGGCTTTAAATTCCACATACACTCAGATGTGTATAATCCAATAGTTTTTAGTATATTCACAGCTGTGCAAACATCAAATTGCCACTATCAATTTTAGAACATTTTCATCACACCTCACCTCCAAGAAACCCATATTCATTAGCAGTAACACCCCTTTCCCCACAGTCTACCACCCCAAAACTCAGCCTAGGTTACTACTTATCTACTTTTCTATCTTTATAAATTTGCCTATTTTGGACATTTCACACATGAATTTTACACTTTAAGTGTGCAAACTGTGTGGTATGTGAATTATATCTCAATGAAACTGTTATAAAAGAAATACCTATTCTTAGTGACTAATAAGCCTTTTTCCCATCACTAAAATGCCTGTGACCCATTCCTATACATTGCAAAACTTGGGCACAACTCTTTTCAATAGGGACTTTGGCCCTATCTAACAAAACTACATATATGCATTTACTTTCTGACTCAGGGATTCAACTTCTGGTTGGGATCTTCAGCTCACATATCTATCCAGTACCCCAGACCAGAATATCTGATTATCCACTGATATCTCCACCTGGATAGGTCTAATAGGTATTTAACATGTCTAAAATTGGATTCCCAATCTTATTTCTTAAAACAAAACAAAACAAAAACTGTTACTTCTTCAGTTTTCTCCATTCTCGATTGATGGTAACTATTCTTTCTGTTGTTCAGGTCTAAAATCTATCAGTTCTACCTTGTACATCTAACATTTAAGCTCACATTGTTCTATAGCCTGCTAACTGGTCTCTTCTTTCTACCCTATTCTCTCCACAGCAGCCAGGGTGATCCTGTTAAAACATTAAGTCAGATGCCATCCCTCCAATGGTTTCCCATTTCACTCGGAGTGAAGCCAAAGCCATGTTACTGCACTTCCAGATAGTTCCTATTTGTTTCAAATTAACTGAAATGCAAACTAATTCATATTAGATTAATGCTCTAGAAGTACTATTATATGAATGGATCCAAAGGAAAATAATGCGGGCCAGTTTTTTCAATTATATCTAATTAAATCAAAGCCAAAGAAATAGGGATTAATATTATATTCTTGTTCAGTAACCAATGAGTAGCTGAAAAAATTGGTATTTTTTTAATCTAGCTAAAAGAAAAGCTCCTCAACTTAATTTGCTTATTAATATGAACAACACATTCCACTATGGTTATTAATATGAACATCCACATTTCCGCAGATAAGAAGAGCTCTCATGGATAGAATATCTGGCCTGATACTTGATCTCCATTTTTTTACCATAGTGAGGTTGAAATGAAAAACCTGGGGCAGTGCCCCCATCAAATTATCAGTAATGAACATCCTCTCTCCCTTTATGAATTTTTTTGAACCCAGAAAAGAGTCCTAATCAGTCGGTTCCCCACTTTCTCTCCTCTGAACACAGCCAAATCCCTTATATGTAAAGGTCAGCAAAAAGCCAAGAGTATCACAGTAAGGAAAGAGACATCTCGTTCTCAGCAGAAGGCTCTGCCTGCCTATTCTCCTCACTCGATGAACTGAACATATTTACAAATACAGAAAATTGAGAGGAAACCAGAATTAAAGAAAGTTTCTAACAAGAGCCACAAGTTTCAGGAACAACACAGAACTGAACAAATTAGTAAAGTAATTATGTTTCATCCATTACCAAAGCATGTCCTTGACAGGTACTTCTGAACTCATCAACCCAGTCTCTACTCTCAATAACCAAATGGGATGATTAAAATGTTTTTTCCTTTACATTTACAGAAAAATCTTCACATCAGGATAGGCTAGAAGGTATTCAAAAAAATGTTCCTTATCACAGCATATTAGAATTTAATGCAGCAATCTCATCAATAATCATAAATTCAAATCAATTTAATTCATTTTATGCCAAAAAATTTATATTTAATAAGTACTTGATATACCTTTAATTCACAATTGGCTGACTTTAAAGTTCATGTTTAAAACATATTTAATATATACAAACTATTTACTTTGATATTTTCTCAAATAAATTTTGCTATTACATGAAAAAATAAGTGTCTTAAAATTTTTTTAATATCAAAGTCATCTTAGGGAGAACTGACAACAGTCCACATATCATAATCATAAATCAAGTGACTGCAACTGACTACACCTATACCCAGAACAAAGAGAGGAATAACCCAGAAAAAGAGCTTAAACAAAGCCTATGCACTCTTCTACACAAGAGGGTGACAATCACTCTCAGGCCTCCTTTCAAATATCAGCAGTCTCTGATTTTAGCAATACTTACCTATCTCATTAACCTACAAGGTCAGTTTCTAGCAGGTTAGATTACAAAACAGAATAAAAATTTCACAGCATAATAAAACCCAAAACTTGGCTAGTGCTGTTAAAAACTGACAAACTAAGAAATTACTGCAGGTAACAGGAAATAAAAAATTAAAATGAAACATGTAAGTGCACAGTAATCAGGAAGACTCACATAGACTCAAACAACCCTATCAACCTTCATCATAATACAATATACTACCACTGCATTAGATATTAGAGCAAAGTACAACAAATATGCATGACTGTAATCCCGAGAAAGCTAGATATTTGTTAAGCTTTAAAAATATATATAACTTTTAATACTTTATAAAGATTTTAATAAAAAACAACTAAAACGAAGTCTTACTTCTTCAGGAAAATTCATCTAAATATAACTTATGCTATCAGAAACACTGAAGAATTATATGTAAATCATTAACCATCATATCATTTACCATAATGATTAACTGCAAAAGCTTCTGTACTCCACTTGCATTAAGGGAATAACAACTATCCTGTGAGTGGTGAATAACCCTAAAGTTTTATCAGACCCAGAGGACCCTGGCACTCCCCTAAGGCCCTAGGCATTTACTCTAAAATCATATTAAGCACTAAATGATTCAGTATGTAAATTCTAATCAAGAATTTAGGAAGGAAAACATTCATGGAGGTTAGTCAGAGAAAGCTTAGTAACAAAGACAAACTTGAAAAGGAAATTCTGAGATGAGTAGTGTTTGGAAAGGCAGAAAAATGAGAAGGCACAGTAGGCAAAGGTGGTGGCCCAGAAGCAGGAATGAACATCCATCCACTTGAGCAAAACCATGATGAAAGTTGAGAATCAGAGTGGAGAATACAGAGAAAGTTGGATCCTGAAAACAGTAGGCAGCACGGGGAGTTTGAGGACTTATATCTGTTTTCCACTAGTTCCTGAACAATAACAAATACTGAACTGAGTAATTTGTGCTGATTTTTATCTACTCTACTTTTAATATCAGAACCCATTAATATTAGAATGCATTACACCACAATGATCTTACCAAAAATTGAGACAATTTTAGGCCAGTCAAAACATCACAGAGCATATGCTTGGAAACTTATGTTCTTGAAACAGCGTACATGTGACAAGAAAACCTCATATAAATATTTGTTTGAAAGAAGATTAGCATTGAGAGGGAAGCAAAATATATTTGCCCTCAAGTTAAAGCTAAAAGCTAAATGCTTATTTTCCTTGACTGCTGGCCTACAGTTGTGTGCTTATTGCTGACTGGAGCCTTTCCTATCAAAACACCCAGCACTTCAAAAGACCCAACCACTCTGCCAAGATTTCTGCCTTCCAAGAGCCTTTGTTGCCATGGCAATCTCATGTTCTCCGGGAACCAAGTTAGCGGCACCCTACCACACATATACGAACAATGTTCAAATTCGGACCAATTTCTCCTTGAAGCACAGGGTATATCCTGTCACAACTGTACCAATTTTCACTTGCTATAAGGTATCAATAGAACCTGACAGTTTATAGAGAACCACGGTTACTTCAAAATAAATAGCTGCATCCAGAAAGAGGGAGGGCAGGTTAATGAAGGGAACCCTCTTCCACATTATAAAGCAAAAAGTCCTAAAACATGAAGGCCAATGAAATAAAACACTGAGTCCAACTCAAATTTGATCAAAGATTCCTCCTTTTCCAAATATCTCAAAACACTTTTCCTAAAAAAACAAGCAAAGGTAAAAACAGTAGAGGCATGGTAGTTTGGTTAAGAATGTCTGCTATCCTGATGGAAGATTTAATACCTTATCAAAACAAAGCTAAATCCTGCCTAGAATTAAAGCTTTCCTTAGGAAGAAAGAGTAGAGGCTCTAAAAACATTTCCATAGCACACTATGTCAAAATTTCATAAAGAATATATTTGCTAATAAATGGCACATGTAGAAAAACCAAAGCCAGAGATTGAGGATATGTTTCCAGATGTAAAATGCTTCTGACCTAAAGAAATCATTTTTCATCTCTATTCAACTTATACTGCTCCACATTCCCAAATCGAGTAAGCTGTGTTTTCTAGTAGTCCTCAAGCTAGTAGCAAAACCATGACAATAAAATCCCAAAATCAAGTACTGTAAACGAGCTATAAAAGCAACGACATGCTAAGATTCTGAAAATAATCTCATTTTAAGAATTACATGTGTTCCTAGAAAATAAGAGTTAGAGTAAAGATTATTTAAATGCCGAATTATCTTTTGCAATTGAGTTCCATTACAATTTCAAAAATGATTCTATGGAGGGTGAAAAAAATTAGCCTCAACACATCATCACAAATTAAATCTGCTTCAAAGAAATATTCCCTTCAAGGAAAGTTTAAGATATTTTTCCAATATGCAGCCTACAAGCATTTAATTTTCCTATATAAACTTTGTCAAACAGTCTAGACGTAGGCTCTTGTAAAGTGACTTTAATTCACACATATTAGTGAATACAGTTCACTTCCACTTTATTAGCGGTTCTGAATTCCTGAAAGTCAAGCTGTTTATATGATCATTTCAAATATTTGGTAGAATTCCATAGCTGAAAGAGAGTTAAAGATGTCTTAAGAGTTCCAAATTTGTATCACAAAGTAACCTGAGAGATTAAGTAACCACCATCACTTTCTTTTCAAACTGAGGCCCATGTAGGGTACATCATTAACTAAAAGAATTTCCTCCTGTTTGATGCTGTGGTTTTGGTTTTTGTTTTAAGATAATTACATTCTAGTGTCTCTCTATTTCTGAGATATTTTCCTTAATATGGATAAAAATGTCTGTTGCCACCAATGCCAATAAAGTTGCTTTTTTCTTTAAAAGAAGTTGTGTCTAACATGAGTTAAAGGTCAGTGAAAAAGACTAAAGGCTACTAACACAAAAAAAGTTGTATCAGTCCTTTTATTTAACACAGAGAAATCTGGAGTGGAGTTTAAACTACAGTATCTAGCATTCTGCAAAGCAGCCTTAACAAAGACCAAACCCATCGCATCAGATATGCAAATTGAATCATTTTCACACCTTGTAAAATAGTAAAGGGAAACTGGCACTTTAAAAGCAGCTAAAATTAACTACTAAAGTTGTGGCTTTCAATTTTTTTAAAACCACAATCCACTGTTAAATAAATTTTATATCACCACCTAGTGTACACAAGTGTATATTTATATAACAAACTAAAATTTTATAAAAATAATCCTCTAAGTACATGTGATGCATTCTCATAGCTTCTGTTCCATTCCTTTATCATGCCGTGTGAGATCCACTCAAGTGTTTTTTAACCTACCAATGAGTAATGATCTGCAGTTTGAAAAGGATAGAATGTATAAGTTAGCTATTACTGATACAAAGCCTCAAGAAAATCAGTTTTCATAGGCATGCATTCCCCAAACGTTTATTAACACTTACAATGTGCATAATACTATAGTCTGACTATACTGTGCTAGACACTATTATATTTTGAGACTGCTTATACAAATGTTAACTATAGAATCTTGTACTCTGGTGGGGTTTATTTTAACAATAAGGTTAGATACATAAGAGGGGAAAGACAGACATGTTAACCCATTTATTCATTAGAAGTTTTTTCATAAGTTTTTTTTCCCTAACATGTCTACAAGAATCCAAAAAGGTATATATTTGTATTACAATTATTAGTACAGTATACATATTCTCTCTTCTATTACATATATGAAGCTACACTGATGATATCCAACACATTTTTTTTAAACAAGACTAGCAATATTTTGTTCTTTTTTTAATTATTGAAGTATAGTCAGTAACAATGTGTCAATTTCTGGTGTACAGCACAATGTCCCAGTTATGGGACACACACACACATATATATATATTTATTTTCATAATACTTTGCATTAATGGTTATTACAAGATATTGAATATAGTTCCCAGCCCTATAGAGAAGAAATTTGTTTATCTATTTTTATATATAGTGGTTAACCTTTGCAAATCTCAAACTCCAATACATCTTTATTCTCCTCAAAGCACTAAGCACAGTGTCTAGCATACAGTAGGTACTTAACTATTGTACTAATAGTGGTTTTGTCTAATCTCAAAGATTAGTTTATATCAAAGAATTAGGATAATGCACACCAAAATGGCTTGTGTTAACAAAAGTACTTCTGGATATAGCTATCAAAATACCTCAACTATCAAAGCAAACCTCTGAAAGCCTAAATCCTGCTCCATGCATCTGTAAGACTTTTGAAAAAACTTAAAATAGAACTTTATTGCAAAAATGACTCAAACCAAATTCCATAATCCAGTTAATATTAATAAAATGACTATTAAAGACAAGAAATATATAGGAAATACATAGAAGAAATGTAGTCAGGAAATTTTAATTTAATCATTTCCTTTCTCTAGCAAGTGATTATGTCCAATTCAAATTCTTTTCAAGATAAGAACACAAATAAATTACATATATGACAAATGCATTTTCAACCTTTACAACTCAGAGATAGTAGTTTCATTTGTAAAAGAGATATATACTGTATTTTATAGCACCTATTTATTTTGATTTTTCAGATTAATTTTGTCACGTCAAAAAAATGAATAATAATCTTGCTATTTCTTTTTAAGACCAAAGTTAATTGAAACAGATGCCCTGTGAATGTCTATTCAATATTTGCTCACATCATCAACAAAACATGACCTGTGTTTAAACAATTTTATTAAATGGTAATGAGAAGCATAACCTAACCATGTAATAGTGTAAGCATTTGGTAACTGAATATGAAATTCTTTCTTAACAATTAAGTAGATTAAACAGCCAAGTCAAAACAAGAAACTTAAATATTGATTAAACTGTTCCCAATTTCTCAATTTACAATAGGTTGGACTCTGAAGAAAACTGATTTCCTATGTGTGGAAGGTGTTTCTCCTATAAAAACTGGATTCTTGCTTCCATTTTTCACAAACCCAGATGGCTAACTAACATTCATAGGCGGCTCTTTAACAGTGCTTATCAAACTGTTAGAGACATTGCTCTCTACATGAAATAGCTCTGACATTCACTAAGGAAAGGAGGGCACTATTTTTTTGTTAGAATGTAAGGTAGCTCAGCAATGCCATTCAACATCTCACCTGGTAGAGTGACTATAAATCTAGTTTAAGTTTTCAGGATGTAAGTTCATTCTACGTTTAAGGTATTGTAGCCTCTGTAGGGAAACTAACAGATATTGATACTCTATTAGGTTTCCAGCAGAAATTAGTCCTATGTCCCCCAAAAATGTCAGGCTCATAGTAAGTCCACAAATATTTTTGAATAAACAAGTATTCAAGCACCTACTACATGCCAGACACTGCCTTAGGCCTGGGAATATAAAGGATTCAGAAATGATTAGTCAGAGGGATATCTGCCACAAGAAACAAACAAATAATTCAAAATAAGACATGACTCAACAAGCTAGAGATTTCTCACCCTTCTATAATACAGAGAAAAGAGCACTGACATAGAAACCCATTTCCAGTTTCACAATCCACTATATACATTATATAAATTTAGTCACTCAAAATTAAGAAGTTGTACATCTTTGTGAAAATAGAAGTACCTAATTTAAATATAAACTTAATTATTACATTTATGGAAAGAAAAAAACATAACTAACTGCAGTTTTTATGTGTTTTTATTAATATATGAGCACACTATATATAACAATATAAGGCCTAATGAAGCACTGTCCAATAGAACTTTCTACAGTGATGGAAATGTTCTACACATGTATTCTCCAATATGGTAGTTACTAAATACATGTCGCTATTAAGCACTTAAAATGTGGCTTAGTGCAAGGGGAGAGGGTATAGCTCAAGTGGTAGACTGTGTGCTTTGCATGCAAGAGGTCCTGGGTTCAATCCCCAGTACCTCCTCTAAAAATAAATAAACAAAATGTGGCTTAGTGCAACTGAGGAAATGAATTAGCCTTTTTAAAACTCCTTTAAATGTAGATAGCCAGAAGTTCTGTTCCCAGTAAACACAGGGTCATAGGGAACAATAGGGACTAGATTTACACTATTCCTGAAAAAAAGCATAAAACAGAAAAAATAAATGATATAATAATTTTCAAGATACTGGACAACAGGCAACAAAGGACAGTGATCTTTAAGAGGCAGGAAACAAGTCAGAAGAGCCCTACAAATGATCAACCTTACTGAGCTAAGAAAGTTTCCAAGCTAAAGTCCTGGAAAGAAATGAATATGGAGATGGACAGACTCAGTGAACTGAGAACATGGACATGGACTTCAGAGAATAAGCAGGACACAGAACCAGAGAGCAGCAGTGATAAGAAGCAAATTTTTGCAAGAGGGTTCTCCTTGAGCACACGCATGCATGTGAGGAAATTACCTAAAGCTGGAGAAAGAATAACCCCAAAAGATAAAGGTAACAGTGCCAGGCAGCACACAGGCCCAGTAATAGTATCTGTTCCCAGCAGCAAGACTAGAAAACTTCGTAAGTCTTACGGTACTGGTAGAGGGCAACAACAGACTCCTTCAATAGTGAGGAATAAACAGCCCTAGACTGAGCACTGAGCTGGACTCAACTAACAAATCTTAAAAAGTTCAAAAAAGATCAAGATGTTTCAAAGTAACATAACTATATTCAGAAGAAGATTCAAGAATATTTTTAGTAATACAAAAGTATGTATCACCCAGCAAGGTAAAATCACTATATCTGGAATCTAACAAAAAATTACCAGCCATACAAAGAAGCAGAAAGGTACAAACCACACAGAGGGTAAAAAAACATCAATTAAATCCAACCACAACTGACACAGATGTAAGAAACAATAGACCAGGATATTAAATCAGTTTAATCAGATGGCAGATTAAACACTGCAGAAGAAAAGGTAATAAACTTGAAGACACAGCAAAAGAAACCACCCAATATGCAACACAAAGAGAAAAGGCAATTTTTTTAAATGAAGTGAGCTGTGGCACAACTTTAAGAGTTCTTAGACACATAAATTTGGAGAAGTTTCTGAAGGTGAGGGGGCACAGAATATTATTTGAAGAAGTAATTTTCAAAATTTCTCCAAAATCAAAGAAAATTATAAACCCACAGATCCAAGAAGTTCAATAAACATCAAGCAAAAGAAACAAGCTTACACCAATTCACATCATAATCAAATTGCTCAAATCAATCATTTTTTAATCTTAAAAACAGATAGAAAAAAAGATACTTATTACATAGAGAGAAACAAAAATGTAAATGACATTAGATTCCTCATTGGAAATTATAAAAAGAAGACATGAGAGAAAATCTCTAAAACAGAAAAAAAAAAAAAAGCTACCCATCTACAATTCTATACTAGCAAAAACATCTTCTTAACAACAAAGAAAAAATGAAGAATGTTTGATACATGCAAAAGTTGAAAGGAATTCACTATCAACAAATCTGCACAAGAAATGTTCAAGAAAGTTTTTCAAGTACAAGAAAAATGATGCCAGATGGAATTAAGGATCTTCACTAAGAAACAAAGAGCAATGGGAATGGTTACTTCATTAATAGATGTGTATGTGCTTTTCTTATTATTTAGATCTCTTTAAAAGATGACTGACTAAACAAAAATAACAAAGATCTGGTGTTGAGTTTATTACATATGTAAAAGTAAAATGTATGGCAACAATAACACAAAAGCTGGGAGGGCAGAAATGGATTTATACCATGTAAAGTGCTTGAACTATATGTGAAATGACACAATATCAATTAAGGTAAACTAAGATAAACTGAAAATATATACAATAAATTCCAACATAAGCACTAAATTAACAACATAAAAAGTTACTCCTAAAAAGGCAACAAAGACTACAAAATAGAATCATAAAAATATTCAATTTATCCTAAAGAAAGGAGAAAAAGAAGAAAGAGGGAACAAAGAACACATGAGATAAACAGAAAACAAACAGCAAGATAAAAGATTTAACTCTAACTATATCAAACATCACACTAAGTTTTCCAGTTTAAAACCAAAGATTTCAGACTGGAGGAAAAAGCAAAACCTAACTATATGCTGCCTACAATAAATGCACTGTTATAAACAGAACAAAGTTAAAAGTAAAAATAAGGAAAAAGTGTACAATGCTAACACATCAAAAGAAAGTTGAAGTATATTTATTAATATCACATAAATCTACGAGCAAATTCATTAATATCTTGCAAATTTATGAGTAAAGAATATTACCAGAGATAAAGGATGCCATTTCATAATGACAAAACAGTCAATTCATCAAGAGGATGTAACAATCCTAAACATGAATGCATTTAATAACAGTTTCAAAATATATGAATAAAAGTCAATACACCTGCAAGGATAAATAAAAAATTTACAATTCGAGTCAAGAGATTTCAATTCCCCTCTCGTAATAATTGTAAATCAACTTGACAGAAAATCAGAAAGGATATGAAAGACTTGAAAAATACTATAAGCCAAAATGACCCAACTGATACTTAGAAAACACACCACCAACCCACAGCAGAAGACACATTCTTTTCAAGTTCATGCAGAAGATCTGCCAAGTCAAACCATATTCCAGGCTGTAAAACAAGACTCAATATATTTAAACGGGTTCAATTCAAACAAAGTATGTTTTCCAACCATAATGGAATTAAACTAGAAATCAGTAACAGAAATACCTCTAAAATGAATATTCTCCCCAAATATCTGGAACCTGAGTAACAATAACTTCTAAATAATTCACGGATCAAAGAAGAAGTCAAAAAGGAATCAGAAAATATTTTAACCTAAATGAAAATAACTACTCAACATATCAAAATTTGTGAAATGTTACTAAAAGAATACTTGAGAAGAGGGAATTTATAGCACTAAAGGTCTATCTCAGAAAAGAAAAAACTTTCAAATTAATGATTTCAGAATCTATCTTAAACTATAAAAGAAGAAATTACACCCAAAGTAAACAAGAGAAAGTATTTAATTTACTCTACACTTAATACATTCAACAACTTAAGTGATAAATTCTTTGAGAAACACAAACTACCAAAGTTTAAACAAGAAGAAATCGATGATCTAATTAGCTGAATTTATAGTTAAAAATCTTCCCCCCTCACCAAAAAATCCAGATTCAGTTGATTTCACTAATGAATAACAACAAATATTTAAAGGAGAAATAATACCAAATATATACAAACTCTTCTAGAAAATTTAAAAGGAGGAATACTTCTCAATTCATTCTATGAATCCAGCATTAACTTGGTGTCAAAACCAGACAAAAAACATTAGGAGAAAAGAAAACACAGAACAATATCCTTCATAAAATATGTGAAAAAAATTTAACAAATAAATTTCAACAACATAAAAAAAGAATAATTCTTCATAAGCATGTGGGGTTTATCTGAAGAATGCAAACTTGGTTTAACAATAAAAAAAATCAATCACTATAACTCTCCATAACTGCTCTAAGATCCAAAACAAATAAGTTTGTCTGTTCTCAACACTTCTATTCAAAATTACAGTAGTTTCTATAAAGTATAATCAGGAAAGAAAAAATTACTACTACTAAGGCATCCAGAAAAGAAACCAAGGAGTAAAACTGTCTTCACTCATAGACTGCATGATCATTGACAGAGTATCTCATGGAAGAGAATCTGCAGAAAAAGTACTAGAATTAATGAGCTTAAAAAATTTGTTCAGGATATAATGTCAACACACAAAACTCAAGTATATTTCTATATACTAGTAACTAACAATCAGAAACTGAATTTTAAAAATAATATCGTATACAATAGCATCCAGAAGTATGAAATACTTATAAATCTGACATCACATGTTAGAAACCTATACAGTAAACATTACAAAATATTGCTCAGAGAAACTAAAATGATCTAAATAAGCAGAAAAATATATTATCTTCCCATGGGGGTCAGTAAACTAGATATTCTCAAGATGTCAATACTCCCCAAACTGATCTATGGACTTAAAGCAATCCCAATAAAATCCCAGTAGACTTTTCTTCTAAAGCAATTGACAAAACAGTACTAAAATGTATATGAAAATGTAGAAGACCTACAATAACCAAAACAACATTGAAAAAACAAATTTAGAATAGTAACACTACCTGATTTCATGACATATTACAAATCAAGCAAGAGTGGTATTCCATAAAAACAGACAAAGCTCAATGGAACACATTATAAAGCACAGAAAAAGGCCCGCACAAACAGCTGGAAAACTTGTTTTTTATAAACATGCAAAGAAATTCACTGGAGAATGAAAAATCTTTTCAACAAGTCATGCTTTAACAGTTGAAAATCATAAACAAAGAAATGAACCTCAGTCCATACCTTGTACCATATTAAAAAAATTAACTCAAAATGAATCACAGACCTGTAAGCAAACCCAAATTTTAAAAGTTCCAGAAGTAAATACAAGAGAAAACTTTTGTGATCATTGGTTACGTAAAGATTTCTTAGATACAACACCAGAAGCACAATCCATAAAATAATTCGATAAACTGAACCTCATCAAAAATAAAAACTTTCACTCTTCAAAACATACTCAAGAGAATTAAAAAGACCACCCAGAAAGTAGGTGAAAAAAAAATCCATTAATCACATCTCATAAAGGATTTGTACTCAGATTATTTAGAGAAATCTCAAAATTCAGTAATAAGAAAACAACCTAATTAAAAAATAGACAATAGGACCTTGTTGTTTATCTACTTTGTATATAGTAGTTTGTATCTGCTAATACATAGATCAACAAGGTCTTACTGTGTAGCACAGAGAACTACATTCAAATAGCTTGTAATTACCTATAATGAGAAAGAATGTATGTATAACTGAATCACTATGCTGTACACCAGAAACTAACAAAACATTGCAAATCAACTATACTATAATTTAAAAAAAAATAGACAATAGATGTGAAGATACTTCACCTAACAAGATAAGAGATGGAAAGTAAGCACATAAAAAGACCCTCAACATCTTAAGTAACTAGGAAAATACACATTAAAACCACCATGAGATACCACTACACACTCTAAGAATGGCTGTAATTAAAAACAATGACCATACCAAATGTTGACATGGGTGTAGAGGAACTAAAATAAAACTCATACACTCCAAGTAGGAAGGTAAAATTAAGTAACTACTGAGGAAAAACAGTTTGACAGTTTAAGTTTATAGATGTCTACCAAATAAATGTACACACAAGTATCTGTTTAAGGATGGTCATAAGAGTTTTATTTGTAATACTCAAAAATTGGAAATAATCTAAATATTCATCAACAGAAGAGACAAACTGTAGTATAGGAATTACCATTCAGCAATTAAAAAGAATAAACTATTGACACATGGATAAATCTCAAAGTAATTATACTGAGTGAAAGAAGTCAGATGAAAAGGACATTCTGTGTGGTTTTTTTTTTAACCCTTTCACAAATCATAGTTATTTTTATTTCCCACAACTAATAATCATTTGTGTGGTTTTATTTACTTAAAAACTCTAGAAAATGAAAACCAATCTACAGTAACAAAAAAACAGATCAGTAGTTACCTGAGGAAGGAAGAGTGAAGGCAGAAAGGATATACAAACGGGCATGAGAAAACTTTTGAAATGGATATACATGTTCATTATCTTGATTGTGGTGATAGCTTCATATTAAACTTCATACTTTAAATATGTGCTACATATTATAACTAACTGCTAGAAATTTACACAGTCACATGTTGCTAGCGGCTAGTGTGTTGAACAGCACAGGCCTACTGTCAAGTACATCTAAAGCCTTTCCCTTTCCCAGTCTTACCCACTCACCATGCCTTCATCTAGAACACTAGCAAGATACACCAACTCCCTGGACAGAAGTGGCTGTTATAACTCCTGCAAGCCCAGGACACTTTAATCACTTCTGTTAAAGCACTATCTAGGCTGTACTGTTATTTACCTGTATACATGACTGTCATTTCCAACAAACTACAAGCTCTTCCAGAAGGAGGACCATACCCACATCACCTTTATATCCCAGACACCAAGCACAGGGTCTGGCACAAAGTGTATGCTAAATAAATGTTGGTTAAATAAAGCATACAGCCCAAATATTCCATGAATATTTTTCATAAGTCTTCTTACATTGTTTTCTGTACAAGGAAATAGTATAACAATTGATACCTGTATGTGAGAAGGAAATTGTTAAATCATCCTTGCCTAAAAGAAATGCTTTTAATTCATATGTGACTGAGTTTCAAGGTAATTTTTTTGCAGACTAAGTTTTATATCTGTAATTTTTCATCCAATAAAATTACTGAATTCCTTTATGTAACAGACAACGTTCTATGTACTTAGAATAAATTAGGGAAATAAAACAAAGTAAATCAAAAGACCATTACATTCTGGTGAAATAGAAGAGTGGATTATGATGCTTTTCGGTAGATACTTTTTAAAAATTATTTAGATAAAACTATATCAATAAGTATTCATAATAATATTAACAAATGTAGAAATAAACAAGTTGCATTTAATTAGGGTACAATGTAATTCAATACTCAATGAGATACACCTAAAAACATAAACAGATATCTAAAATAACTTAATGGAATGAATAAAGATAAAATCAATGATCTCAACAATATTTTTAAAAGTTAACAAGTCTTTTGCCTCTTCAGAGTGCTGTGAAAATGACCTTTCTGGAAGTCATGAAATTGGACATTTTCTCTCACACTTTGTCACCAACCAAATCTGGCTGGAATCAAGAGAAATCAAGTAATCAGTTCACTTAAAGGTAATCTGTATTTGGGCCTTGTTGCCCATTTCTTATAGTTGATTTCGCTGGGGGAAAAATGGGACTTTTTCCACCCACTTTCTATGCCCTTACCATAGACAAACACAAGCAGTCTCTTCCCTCTAATGATACAGGAAGATGAGTGCAAGTGGAGTATGTAGGAAGCCAAGCGGGGTGGTAATGCCTGTGATAATGGAGTACGTTGATATTCTACAGAGGCCTCAAAGACTGCTGCTACTTCTGTGCTTTTGGTTACAACCTCTGAGCTGATTCCATCATAAACTTCAGTCTTCACCTTCATTCTGAGGTGAACGTGGCACTGAGAACAATGTTTTATCCTCTCAACTTACAAAAAATGTTTACTATCCACTGATACTCACTCCAGTTTGTCTTAACAATCTCTTCTGGAGCAAAGGGATTTTTTTTTTTTAAGAGCTGTCTTATAAAGATTGCCTCAAGGCTAAGAACTCTCATACACTAGACCAAATTCTTCAAAGAGAGGAAGAAAATTCTCGTTTAAGGCTCACAAAATCATTATGAATAAGGTTTATTCACCTCCACAGTGATAAATAAATCACACAAAATAAAAACCTTCACATCCTCTCCAATGGTCCAATCCACCTCACACTAACTCAGTTAAGACGAGGTCCTATCAACTGCACATCTGCGTGCTCTCAACTTGTATCCTCACCTCTGCTACATGCAAAGCTGTCATTTAAGCTGTGCACCACACACCTCCAGGAGCATCACTCACACTGCAGTGTAACACCTGACCAGACGTAAGTGGTTGTCCTAGCTTCATGAACACTGCCCTTATTCAGGAACTCTGCCTCCACTCTCTACATTACACATTTTCTACTAGCCACATTTATCTCCCTAAAACGGAAAGGAGACTTCTGATTTCAAACATGATGTAGTAACCAGGACTGAATTTAACCTCTCATTGCAAACAATTAGAAAACTGTAAAATATATGTCAAATGCCTGCTTTCAGAGACTAGGGAAGAAAACAGTGTAAGACTATGATGCCTGAGAAAAGGGGAAACAAACTACATGAATTCTACCATCATCCTGGATTCTTGACTAGATTCAATTTGCAGATCATTGTGCAGGGAGGGATCTCAAACAGAGTGGAGTGGTAGCACTGAGTTGGAGGGGTAGAGATTAGACTTCTAGAAGGCAAAGGCAGCTGGAATCTGGGGAGCAGAGATCCAGAGGAGGAAGCTATGTAGAGAAAGATCTCCAGAAATCTGCACCGGGTCCTCTTTAGTATGTTACTAAGAGGAAATCACACAAGAATATGATAAAACTCCACAAAGACAGGCAAAAATGATCAACAAACTGTAAGTTCAACAACTCCCAGAACTCAAACAAGATTGGGAGATGTTTTAAAAGTTGGAAGTAGACAGAGTGGAACATAAACATTGACAACTCAAGGCATTCAGTAAAAATCTCAAAAGGGTTATGACTTAGGAACAAGGTAAACTATTCTTGTCATAAAAGTTACTCTATACCCACTCTAAGAAAGCTTAAAAACAAAACTCGAAGGGACTGAGTTGACCTCTAGCAACTCAATTCCCTGTCAAAACAAAGTCCTATACTGTTTAAAAGAAAACAACAAAATCCACTCAATACGTTAAGATTCACAATGTCTAGAATCTAATCAAAATTAGCCAAACATGTGCAGAAGCAAAAAATGTGACACATAACCAGAAGAAAAATCTGTCAGTAGAAACAGGCCAAGAAAAAAAAAAAAAAGATATTAACAAAGACCTGAAAAAAGCTATTACAAATTATTCAGCGATTTAAAGAAAACAAGCAACACTACAAGGAAAGAGATGTAAGATTAAAAAAAAAAAAAAAAAGGACTTCTAGAAATAAAATACAGCATGTGAAATGAAAAATTTACTGGGTCTAGAAGAGCCACACACACGTACTTATACCAGATTAAACCATTCACTATTCTTAGAACTTAACACCCATTTCCTACTTGAGACATTGCTTATGCCCTGTTCTCCTTTTTCTAGAAAGTCTTTTCCCCAATCTCTGTGTCCTAAGACAATCTTTCCCTCAAACTCCATCTCCTCCAGTCTCTCTTAATATATCAAATGGAAGAATTAATCTCTTCTTCTGAACAACTCTACTTACCACTTTTAACATAGACTTTATCATATTCATCCCTCTATTTCCCACATTATTTTGCAGTTAATGTAACTCAGTAAATCATGTTGAATTTAACATGACTTCACCATCTTTGTAGTAGGAAAGCTTACAGAATAGACAATATTGTTTTAAAAAACTTGTGTACTAAATATTAAACAATGAAAAAAATACTGTCAATTCTTTTTCTCTGGCTCCCAGCAAGTAGAATTTCTAAGAGGCAAGAGAATTTTTCATGCCTTATATCCAGACTAACCAAAATGCAGAAAAATACATAAAAAATAAAAGCCACCAAGTGATTTATTTTTGAATTATCTTGTCTTAGAAGTATAATAACCTAGACTCAATATTTAAAGCAATTACAAGACAAGAGATCTAATCCACAATTATTTCTTTGTATAAGTATTATTCCATTCTTAACTGAAAATGAAAGTGACAACCCATTTCTAAAGCCCTTTGAATCCTGATCACTTAATTTTGTTTTCCAGTCTATATATTCTAGAGATGTATTTACAAAATGTTCCCATAGTGTTTGTCTCTGCAAGAGACAAGATAGTCTTCAGTATAACTCACCTTCTGTTATAGTGTGGCCCTATGAGAAAATAAATCTTCATGGCACAATATAATATAGCTCAACAAGACGAAGTTTTGTTTTGTTTTGAATATATCATTAAATTAACTTTCAAGTCTTACATTTCTTTTTCTTTTTACAAAGTACTAGCTCATTATCTTCAGAAAGAAAACAAATAGAGAACTAAAAACTTCATATTCATAAATTTGAAAAAAGTTACACTTCAGTGGTTCCAATTGGAGCCTGTTTGATTGCTTAAGAATTAAGTAGCAGCTTGCTAAAAATTCAGATTCCTAAGCTCTGCCCCAGATCAATGCAATCAGAGTATCTAGGGGGTAGGGATTCAGGAATGGGTATTTGTTAAAAGCTCCCCAGGTGGTGCTAATATATTGTTGGGTTTAGAATCAAGCAAGAGCCAATCCCTCCACCAAAAACATTGTAACAATGACTTCATCAAATTTTGATATTAACTGTGATATCTGATAACAGGATATTAGACAACTGCCCCGAGACCAGTTTTTTTTTTCTTAGAAACAATCTGAATAACTAGCTACTGCTGCATAATTTTATGGATCACTTTTGAAATCTGATTATACCACTTAGTAGCAGTGTTACTCAACCACCTGAAGCCTGTTTCCTCATCTCCAAAAATGGGAGTAAAATTGAATCTGCCTCAAAGAGTTTTTATAAAGATTATGTTAAGTAATTCATGTAAAAGTGTGCCCTGTGCACAGGGTCTATACATGAAAACTAATATTTTAATTAAACACTTTCTCTTACAATAAAACTCATTTATGTGTTTGCTTTCTAAAGGGGAGAACAATTATTTAAGTTGGTGAAACTGAAATCTTAAGACTGCCAACAAAGGCTAGTGCATATGGATTTTTTTTAACTTCATTAAATCATACTTACCTACAGTTATGTCATTTTCTACAACAGATCAATTCATTACACATATTTTAGGAAATCAAATATACTAATAAAATCAATATGGGCTCAAGAATGCCTTTTATGTAGTGATCCCCTATCCACCCTCTTTTATTTTTTTTCTTATTGAATCCTCTTTATTTTATTTTATTTTATTTTATTTTATTTTATTTTATTTTGAGTTACAGTCAGCTTACAATGTTGTGTCAATTTGCAGTGCAGACCACAATTTTTCAGTTATACATGAACATACATACATTCATTGTCACGTTCTTTTTCACTGTGAGCTACCATAAGATCTTGTATATATTTCCCTGCGCTATACAGTATAATCTTGTTTATCTGTTCTATATATATCTGTCATCATCTACAAATTTCAAACTCCCAATCTGTCCCTTCCCACCCCACTCCCCCTGGCAACCACAAGTTTGTATTCTATGTCTATGAGTCTGTTTCTGTTTTATATTTAAGTTCATTTGTCTTCTTTTTTTCCCCTTTTTTTTTAGATTCCACATATGAGTGATCTCACATGGTATTTTTCTTTCTCTTTTTGGTTTACTTCACTTAGAATGACGTTCTCCAGGAACATCCAAGTTGCTGCAAATGGCATTATGTTGTCATTTTTATGGCTGAATAGTATTCCATTGTATAAATATATCACATCTTTATCCAGTCGTCTGTCGATAGACATTTAGGCTGTTTCCAAGTCTTGGCTATTGTAAACAGTGCTGCTATGAACACTGGGGTGCAGGTGTCTTTTTGAAGTAGGGTTCCTTCTGGACATATACCCAGGACTGGGATTACTGGGTCCTACAGTAATTCTATTCCTATTCTTTTGAGGAATCTCCATACTGTTTTCCACAATGGCTGCACCAAACTGCATTCCCACCAGCAGTGTAGGAGAGTTCCCTTTTCTCCATAGCCTCTCCAGTATTTATCATTTGTGGACTTTTGAATGATGGCCATTCTGACTGATGTTGAGGTGATACCTCATTGTAGTTTTGATTTGCATTTCTCTGATAATTAGTGATACTGAGCATTTTTTCATGTGCCTGTTGATCATTCGTATGCCTTCATTGGAGAACTGCTTGTTTAGATCTTCTGCCCATTTTTGGATTGGGTTGTTTGTTTCCTTCTTATTAGGTCATACGAGCTGCTTATATATTCTGGAGATGAAGCCTTTGTCAGTTTCATCTTTTGCAAAAATTTTCTCCCATTCTGTAGGTTGTCGTTTTGTTTTGCTTATGGAAACCACCCTCTCTTATTAAGTGAAAAGATTAAGTGGCAGAATTATTCCTACCGTGTAAAAAACAGGAGCTACCTGTCATTTGCATATGCATGAAAAACTCTGAGAAAAACCTGAACAGGGTAAATTAAATCTCTGCCAAGGGAGTAGAAATGGGGAATAGGAAGGAATGACTAAAAGAATTTTTGTTTTTCACTATATATCCTTCTACGCTTTTTAGACTTTTTTAAAGCTCTGGTTTATTTTTATAATTTTTCAAAACTAGTTAATAAAAGAAAACATTTTCAGCTCTTATATATAGGTTTTCAAAATTTTAAATTTAACACTTTCCCCTCCAGTTTCACCTAGGAGGTTAGTAAAAACTACTACAAATAGATAAAACAGACTTCCTCTGGAAACAATACTTCCATACCTGAACAGACATTACTAAAAAGCCAACAAGCCTTTAAAAAAAGGAATTGAAGGGAATATAAAATTGACCACTTTACTTTACACTCTGAAAACTTAACTTATGGATTTTGCCTGAAAAGTTTTACACCGTTTGTTTACACCTAAACCAGCTGAGCCATACCAAAGTGTTTCTATGCCACTGGTCCAGAACCACAGCACTTGCTCATCTTACATCACAGCACTAATCAAACTTTTTCCTAGAGTTTCCCAAGACTACTTTTTCACTGAAATACACTGCTTATGATACATTCTTCTAAACCAAGACAGTAATTGAAAACTGTAAGCTAGTATAGGGGTACTGGATACCAAAAAATATTTTCCCACCACAGCCCAGTATGAGGATTATTTTCAATACAAAAAGTTCTAAAAATCAGGTACTCTTTAAACATCAATGAGATAGTCAATGAAAACAGTTAGATTATTATTAAATGTTAACAAAAGCTCCTTTTTTCCTCAACTTTCTTGCTATTCAGTGAACATCTTCACCAAAAAGTGTCATTTATATTTTTGAAATGTGTTTACAAACACAGCTTTGTTTCAGAAAATTCAAAAATACAAAGCCTCCATTCAAATCATAAAAAATACCAATTACCTCATCTTAGACACACTGAATAAATGCAAACCTGCTCCTTTCACAGGGAGCAATCAGGCACTTTCAGAGACCTAAAATCAATCTTAAGTCTGTAAAGGTGGCATCTCAGAAATCTGTGGGTTTTACAAACAATGAAAGTTACTGTTTGAAATAAACACTATCAGACTACACGAGAAAATATATTCTACACATTTCAGAGGCAAGCTATACGAGGACTGAGAGTCTAGCAACCAATCTCAGACAAAGTCAATGAAAAGCTTACAATGAAGAATACTTGTTCTTAGGTACATTACTGAGATGACAATTTTTATCATCTTTATCACAAAGATCACATCTCCAACTTGATACAGCCCCAGATCTCTCTGACAAACTCCTTAGCTTTAAACTGATGTCTCCCTTAAAACAAGATTTTTCCAAATTTCACATACAAGGGTAACATTTTAGCTCTAAATTACATGAGACTGGTCAACTCAATTCCTGGTAAGGTGAAAGAAGGGAAAGGGAGGGGAGGGAAGGGAAAGGAGAAAAGAAAGAAAAGAAAGGAAGGAAGGAAGGAAGAAAGAAAAAGAATAAATACACTGCCAAAGATATCATGTCAAGATTTGCAACCTAACTTCAAAATACAAAGATGACACATTTTCTATAGCTGACAAACGTAGCTTTTGGCCCCAAAATCTGAGAATGATTTAGAAGCATTAAGTAAAAGGTGATGGTTCACCTCATATCACAAATTAAGCAGGTGAATGGACTCAGTTCCATTAAATAAGATCATCTTTTTCTACCCTTACAGATGTTTCCCCACATCTACTATAATGCTAGATATTATAACCTCTCTTCTGTGGTTCAACGTAACAGGCAAAAATCAAGGTTGCTATAGGAAAAGTATCACTTCCAGGGTTTTGGCCATCTACTGGTTTCTAGACTGGTAAAATGGTTCCTGTGGCTCCCATACAACAGAGATCCTCTACCCAATCAAGCTCAGCACCAGAAAAACCATTCTCCCCACAATCTGACGTTACTAAAGAACAAAAATGACACACACCCTGTGAAAAGAAAACACTAGGAAAGTATCACTTCCCTTTGCTTTTCAGAGCTAGGGCTGGCTGTGGTTCAGTAGAAGCAGCTGTATTCACATACAACCTCAATGGCTTTACCACTTGGCCACTTCCTGTTCATCCTTGATACTAAACGTGGGGTCCTGAATGAGCTAAGGTCTTTTCAGAAGAAATAAGAAAACAGGTGGAACATTCTAATAAATGAATACCTCAGGGCTCCAGTCAGCTAATCCATACAAGTTCAGTGCTTTCTAAAACCTCATCTGGCAGCTGACATTAGGAAAGAAAAATGCAGTTTAGGACATTTAAGAAATTTAATTTAGGGAATTCAATATTTCTTTCCACCAATCTATCATTCATCCTCAAACCTAAAAATGGTCAGTCACAAGGTGTCTGACCTCAAAGCAGGGTACTTTGCAAAAATACAAGTGTAAAACACTACCTTTGTTTTCAAGGTGCACATAACCTGGCTAAAACACATAATTGTTTTTTTTAATGAGAGTATTCTGAAACAGAAATGCTTTATTCAATATTTATAAGAAGTAGGGTTCAGTCTTCTTTTATGCTTAGAGGGTTAATCCATGGCTGCCCAGCTACAATAACTGGCTGGACTCAAAATCCATGGCCATAACTGCCTTACTGGCTTTAGCTTTGCCTTCAGGAGCAAAAAACAACTAATACTTTCCTTTACACAAAGAATCCTTCAAATATCTGGAAGCCACATTTTTACAAAATTATGACCTGAAATGGCTGGAAAAGGTTTCATAAAGGAAACAGGGCTCAAATGGCACAAAAATGGCAAGTATTCCAGTTAGCAAGGAAAGAATAACTAGAGGCAGGAGGTCAGAGAAGACCAGTGCTAACCATACAATTCGGACTGGGAAGCAGTGAGTGTAAAACTGGCTAAAGTAAGTTCCTATCAGATTATTAAAGAACTTCAAGGCCAAGGTGAGGCTTTTGATTGTTTTGATAGTCAATTGGGAACAAACGACAAATCACAGGAGAAAGATGCTTTAAAAATATGAGAAGGATTGTATTTCTGACTAAACATTTGTGTCTCTCCCAAAATCCATCTACTGAAGCCAGTATTTGGAGATGAGGCTTTTGGGAGGCATTTAGGTTAGATGAGGTCATGAGGGTGCGGCCCAAGTGGCAGGATTAGTGCCTTTACATGAAGACACCAGAGAGCTTTCTCTCCCCCAGCCTCCCGCAAAGCACATAAGGAGGAACGGCTATGTGAGAACACATCAAGAAAGCAGCAGCCTGTGAGCCAGCAAGGGTCAACATCAGAACCTGACCATGCTGGTACTGTGATCTCAGACTTGCAGGCTCCAGAACTGTAAGAAAACAGATTGCTGTTGTTTAAGCCACCCAGTCTGTGGTATTTTGTCATGACAGCTTGAGCAGACTAAGACAGATTGGAAATGAGAGCAACTGGCAAGTAGGAGTCTAAGTAAGGAGACCACCACAATATCCAGTGGTGAAATATCAAATGGCAGCAGCAAGAATGCAGAAGCCATCAGTTACCTATGAAAGAAAAACAAGCGACTTCACCTGGCCCCAGGGTTCTTAGAAGTTATATTCAGAAATCCTAGCTATCCATTCCCAAGATCCTTAGTTTTTCTGTTTCACCTACCATCTACCCCTACATCATTCCAGTTTAACACAAATCTTTCAAAAGAGCATTAGGAATTATTACAATGGGAAGGCCTCAGAACTTCCTTGACTCCCATCAAATGACTGTCAAATTATCCTATAACCCTTCTCAACCAAACCGAGTCACTATCTTACCCTAAAGAGCAATCAGCAAACACTCCTGTGGAGCCCACCAGTCCAAAGACCTCCATCAAAACCACCCCAATAGCCCTACTGACTCTGGGTTCCATGAAGTTTGAATTTGTTGATTTCCTTCTTCAAAATAAAGTGAAAGGTTCTAAACAATATAATCCCATAAACATATACATAGTCAGGAAAAACCTCAGTATTTCCCAGTAATGGGTGAGCTAGGTGTTTCCTATACCCAGACAAGCACACTAATTAGAAAGGGGTAGTACTGGGGCCTGGGGAAGATCTCATCTTCCCTAATCACAAAGAACCTGGAAACAGTAGCACCAGCAGCTAAGCCCTGATACCTTGTCATTACGGGTAAGACCAAGTCAGTCCTTCCTGCTTCAGGCACAGGCAGGCAATTAGCAGACAGGAGAGTTCCACTCACATTTCCCAACCTCATCCTTGCACTCTCTCATCCTCATTCAGGAACAGACCAAGGCCACCACATCCAGTACTTTAAAATCTACAAAAGGCTAACTCCTATTGACACCAAAGTTTTGTTCAGATTCCTGCTCATCAAACAAAGCAAAAGCAGGCCATTCCAAAGAACTATTCAGGTGTCACACTACTTAAGCCTGGGTTTTACCTTGCCCCTACAGCAGATCCTCAACAAGCATTTAAAACTAAGCTGAAAACACAGGACTCAAAGGTACTAATATTGGAGCTCTATGGTTTTGGATATAATTAACAGAGTTCTAATAAAGAATATGTGAGGATTTCTTTTACTTTTCGTTTACTGCATAACCAAAAAGAGAAAGAACTCATCTGAAAAATTCTGAGATTTTGAGGGTTACCTACCATATGGAGTTCCTTAAACTATCATCCCTCCCAATCACCTGATTTAATCTTCAGTAACTGTCAGAAAGGTATGAGCTTTGCATAAATAATCACTCAATCCATATATACTTTTGAGCTTGGAATCCCTTCAAGAGTTGCTATGCCACCTAACATAATAAAACCACTAATATTCGTACAGAATCACAAAGTTCCACATTTTGGAAAGAATTTCCTTAAAAATTACTCATTTTATTCTCATCTTAGACATAAGATAAACAGACTCAGAGAAGTTTACATACTGCCCTAGGATCACAAGTTTAGTAAAAGGATAAAGCCAACAATCAAAATTTTGTGACTCCAAATCCCTCCTCTTTTCAATATATCATAACATGTTTCTCTCTGTTCTCTCCCACCTTAGAGTAAACAATTCTACACAGACCAGTAAAAAACAACAGTGCATTACTGTGTGTTCTCTCAAATGCCTACCGATGCTCTTCAACAAAATGAAAGCCCAGTCTACTTGAAATAAGTGAACATACAAAATGAACTAATTAGCACACTCTCAATATTATAAAAATTAGCATATCTTCAGTTTAATACAATAAATTCAGTTGCCAATATTAAATTTTAACAACTTCCATTAAAAACTCTTCTGTATGTTTAATAACATTTTTAAGCTACCCTTGGAATTACTAGTTTCCACCTGCCTTTACTTGCCTTTATAACTAAACACTAAATCTTTGAAAAGAGGGAAGTGAAAACAAAGAATTTTCTACACTATGAAGCAATCATTCTTTTCTATGGCCTCAACTAAATAACAGCTGTAAATATTCCAGTATCTTACAACTATCAAATTTCATCTTCTTCCCAAGGCACGAAGTCTGATAACAGCTGAACAATAAAAGAAGACTACACACAAAAAGAACTGCACTCTCCTAAAGACACTTCAGGTTGTAGTTGTTTATATTTTATTAATATTAATAAATAAAGTTTTATTTTATGGAGCCTTTTGATTATCCTTTTTCTTTTTAACAATAAATAAATCTTAAAGCAACTTTCTTTTGGAGAATCTCAACACTGCACCATTTAAGCCTCCTGTTACAACAAATTTTGAAGATTTCTAGAGACATTAAATTCCTCCTCAAGACAAACCATACCCTGGTGTAGATTGATATCAGTGCAGGTGCAACTACAACCGATCAGTTTACTACTTCTGAGGGGCAATAAGAAACCACAGGCAAATGTGTATCACTGTTGATTTCTCTATTTCCTCTGCAAAATGAGCAGTTACCAACTTCCTACAAGAATTATGAAGTAAATAGTGAATGAGTAAGTGTTTATGAAGTACATTTATCATTACTGACTTTTTCAAACAATAAGACTCCTCCCATTCCCCCAGTCATTCAATGCGCAAAGTCCCACTGCTATACAACAACTTGTACAGCAAGTCTGAGTCAAACTCAGAGCCTGCTCACTGTGGCAGTACTCTGAAGCTCTACAAAAGAGTTTGTATAAATATGAAAGCAAGACAGACCCTGGTTGTATGACCTGTTTTGTGTTCCTGCAGCAGCACATCTCAAACATCTACAAACTTCATGTGGATTTAATTATTCGATATTATATGATGGTTCTTGAGACAGTAACACTGGTAATGCTACAGGAAACAGGCTTGCAAAGGAACCAAAAAAGTCAGAATGGACAACTGGCCTGTCTCTCAAAACAGATACACACAGACTAGTTTTTTACATACTCACTTCATTGCTACTTTCATAGTTTGTATCAAACAGTAATGGTACTGAGCCAATGACAGGTTCCTAAAGAAAGTTTCATACACTCATTAGAACCACAATTTGTTTTTAGTGAAGTTGCCTTGAATGAGTATACTGCAGGAATGAACATCATGTTACTAATCTACGAAAGCTTTTAACCAACATAAAAGGAAAGAATAAAATTACCAGAGACCGGTTTTATTGTCTGTCCCCTATGAAACCAAATCTTACCTCCTCCTTTTCTTCATGAAGGTGACTAGCTAGGATTTTCTCCTGTTTGCTCTCACACATTTAAATGTGGATATGGGTCAGGGCTGAGGCTTCCTTTCGGAGGTGATCATATAATGCCAAATATACATACACACACACGCGCGCATGCACATATACACATATATATGTATATACATATATACACACACACAATTTACATGTATATAAAATTATTTACTTGGTATATATATATTTATGTGTGTGTGTGTAAATATATCTTCTGTTAGCATCATGAAAACTTCCATGCAAAATGATCAGGGAAATATCACCACACTCCTTGGCCCAAAAGATGAAAAGCTTATCCTTCCTCAAAATAGAAACTGATTTCCTAAAACAATGTATAGGGCAAACTACTCAGAGCACAAAGCGCAGCCTGAGAAGCTTATAGTCCAAGAAGAATTTCCTTTATATTAACAAGTCCACCACAAATTTTTCTGTATTTAAAATAATGAAGTCTCTAGTCTAGACTTTTAGCCCAAAAAAGAAATTCTTATTTTGAGTTGAAAATACTGGGAGGAGGTATACACACACACAGAGGAAGGTCCGTAATAACTTTTCAGAAATCCATAGGGCCAGATACATTTCAGAATTCTGTTTTTTCAGATTTTAGAAAAGAAATACAGTGTAAATACCATATGCCACAAATCACACCCAGTAGCTGGTAATATACAATAACCAGGAAAATAGAGAATGTCAAGGCTTCCCTTCAGATAAAAATTAGATTCTGCCACTAACACAGTTCATGCTGAATTTAAAGGAAAAAATCTGATTCAGACCTTTTGGATTTCAAAATAGCAGATCAGTGATTACAGACCTTTGGCAAGTAAAAGGTGGTCTATACTATCACCTAGATTACAAAAAAAACAAAAGCTAGCCCTTTCTTAAATAAGAGATATTTAGGATATTTAATACAGTCTTAAAATGACTCTAATTACTTGCCTAGTTGGAGAAGCATAATCAATTCAAGCTTTCTGTAAGTTGCCACCAAGAGATTTAAATGAAATAATTTCTACCTTTAATTTTACACCAAATTGGGACTAGCACTGAAAAACATTTTCTAAAACCTCAGTATGTCAGACTAAGTCAGCTAGATAGAGGAGGGTTTCCAAATAGCAAAAACCTAAGATGATCTGCTAATTCAAAAAAAAGTCAAAGATTTTTAACCCTGGTTTATGAGTGCCCACACAAACTCAGATTCTCTAAACTAACCTGTGGTCACATCATGCTTCCACCATAAGTTAAAAGTGAGCCTAGCATTTTTTCCTATTCAGTGGCACAGCAAACCTTTTATTTATTCCCAGCAACCTCACAACAGATGCCTCAAGAACTGAGAGGCAGGATGACCTGAATTCCCTCCGAGCAGGGATCCACTGAGGTGCCCCATCACGACTAACAGCCCTTGAAGAAGGCAGCAGCACATTTGCTCACTGCCTGGAGTTGTGTGCTCATATTAAGTTCAACTCGAGTTCTCTACATTAACCACCAATGAAGTGGAGGCAGAGTAATCAAGAGTTGATCCTGCTCATTTTAAAGCGTCACAACGGCTCACTGGCAAAACCACCAGAAGAAAATAAACTAACAACTTTTGAGGGAGCCTGCTTCCAGAAAGACTTCTTTGAGTAAATGTATGTGTAGTTTTTCAAATTCAGAGAACCCCCTCAGTTCAAATTCAAGCACTTTCTTAACACCTAAACCAGATCTGAGAAAATGGTATCTTGGGGCCAGCTTTCTTCATTTTTAATGACCAAAAATAAAGTATAGTAGCAGGCTCTTTAAAAGTAATTTTTCTGTCCCACACCCTATCACAAATTGCATTATTATTTTATTTTGAAGGTATCATCCATGAGTCGCTATTCAAAGCAATAAAAATTAGAAACCAATCCCTAATTCATTTTCATTTCTGTGTGATCTTTAAGTGTGATCTTTAAGTCCCCAATCAGCTTATAGTAGCTGGGATGACTCACCATGGTTTTACGAGAACACATTTTTAACCTGGAACACATGAGAGCACATTTTAAGCATGGAACAAAAAAAAACCAAAGCTCTCTCTATAAAAATATACATTTTCTTCTAAAGTCACAGATATGTTAAAAAATTACAGGATAATCTGTCTGGAAAAAGAAAACAGTTTCAAATGACAGTTACATTACCAACAAACCTCTCTGTGTTTCATCTTATGGAAAAACAATTTCCTCCCTATCAAAACCATCCCCCCACAATGTAATGAGCTCTTTTCATAGATTTCTTTGGGAGCAAGGGAAGATTCAGGAATAAAGACAGCCAAAGAAGATACTCTAAGCTGGGCTTCTCATTAAGGAAAAGACAGTATAGGCTACCGTGGCCCCTACCCTGAAGATACAAGGCAAAACAGGAAGAAGGTGATGCTGTAAACTGAAGTCAATGCATCTTTCCAGAATTTCAGTTTTACTCAATGATTAAATAAAATATATTTATGTTACAATAAATATGTTCGTGCTAGGGGGCAGAAAGTGAAATGTATGTGAATTTTTAAAATAAGATTTCTTCTGCTTACTTGTTTCTTCAGGCTACCAGGGGAGTTTATGTTCCTTCTCTGACATTAAGAAAAAAGTGGGAGAAGTTCTACCATAGGACTCTTAACATTCTCTCCAATCTGTCTCCCAGATATTTGACCCTCTCAGGTCACATCACTTTTATTTCATTTATTTATTTAGATTACACTTCATTCCAGAAAGGCAAGTTTAAAAGGAGCTGGAGAGAGAATATGGAGAAAAGACTATATCCAAGTGGCAATGCCTAAACATGGAAGAGAGTTTTCAAAAGGTGTTCACATTTCTGTTCACTATTCTGCACTATACAGTATCTCGTCTATAAAATAATAGTGTTAAGAAGAAACCAACCACAAGAAATACAGGTAAGATTCTTGGTACTTAATGACCTTTCAAAACTATTCTTCTGCTTGACTTCTTATAATTTAAACAATACACACAACTTTATGGCAGCAAAAAGCAACTTCGACGTGTAGCCCTTGGGAGGCATTTTCTCACCCTCCCCATCACCATAAAACACCTCATTTTATCCAAAGCAAAATGAAGTAATGCCTAAAAAGTGCTTAGCATAGCACCTAGCATACAATAATAGTTCAATAAACAATGGCTATAATACTGGTTATAATTATTACTACTACTAATAATCAACATTGTCACTAGTATTACTTAAGAGGATACCACAGTAACAAAAGCAGCTACCATTTTTGAAGCTGCGATGTGCAGGCCATATACAGAGATAATCTTATTTGATCCTCATAAGGATTCTGAAGGTGGGCATTATCATCCACTCTTCACAAAGGAGAAAAGGATGTTTAGATCATTTAAATGACTTGCCTAGGGCCATCCAGCTAATAAATCGCAAAGCACTGTTCCAATCCAGTTGTCTGGCTCCTGAGCCCAATTCTTCCCACTACACTATGTCACCTCTCTTATAAGAAGTCAAGAATTCAAGGGCCCTCTCACTGATAGACTCCAATTAGATTCCACTCTATTTCAATAAGCACAGGTCAAAGAATGACAGGAATTCCCTCTAGTCACTGCACAAGCAAATTACATACAAATACAAACGTGCATCAAATGTCATCATAGACTCCATTCATAAACTAATAAAAATTTGTATTTTTGCATTATATAATCAAGCAAAATCACTAATATTATATATCTAACTCCACTATTAACATCAATCCTTGATCTGATAATTTAGCTCCCTCTGAGTTCATTTCCCTAAGGGTATCCATTCACTCACGTACCTTTAATTGTAACTTGTATACACAAAAACCAAAATCCACATCTCCTATCCAAAGGAAACTGAAGTGCAGACAAAAGTGTATATATGTATGAAAAGATGTTCAATATCATATTTTTTATAAAAAGCAAGTCAACAAACAAAATCTCTAACATCAGCAGTAACAAGAAAACTGATATGATAAATGATTCATCCCATGTATTATCAAGTGACAGTTTTAAACAGGGTTTATGAAGAATCTTTAAGAACATGACAAAGTGCTCATAATACCAACAGAAATAAAAAGGCAGGACATGAAATGAAAACTATCAGTAAGCTCTCAACTTTGCAAACATAGAATAGGAAAAAAAAGACCAAAGGAAATAAATCAAAATGTTAACAATTTTCTTTGGATAGTAAAATAATGTGTTTTTTTTTTCTTCTTGTTGCTTTCTCTGTTCTCCAATTTTCTTTTCAATCACAATTAAGTATTAATTTTATAGGCTGTTTTTTTAACCAAAATCTTTAACTCAAGTTTAGCACTCTTCTCTCTTAAATCCCCAAATTAGTCAAGAAATTGAAAATGCTCAAAATATTTCAGCATCTTTACTTTTTTCCCTCCAGCACTATCATCCATCAATTATGCCAAAATTGCATAAGTCATGTCTGTTACCTACAGAAATCCAATCCTTCAGATTCTGTCAATCCTTTTCTTCTGGTATTTTTCCTTCCTACTTCCTATACTAATACCAAGTCCAAACCTTCACCAGCTCATTCCTAGGTTAGCACAGGAGCCTCCTTCTTTCCTTATTCTACTGCCTCACCACTAACTATTCACGCCACCACAGTTCACTACCTGACATACACTGTTCCTGAAGATTTACCTGTATTAACTCAGTTAACATTCATAACAACTCCATGAGGATAGCTACTGTTATTAGTCCTATTTTACACATTAAGCAGCAGAAGCACAGAGAGCTTAAAAAATGTATCCAAGGTCACCAGCTAATAAATGGCAATGATTAGATTTGAACCCATGCAGTCTGGCTCCAGATAATAATAAGTATGAGCTAGTTCCTTCAGGAGTGCAGGAGTGGTAATCAATAAAAACCAGTTTCTCTTTCCCTGAACTGTGTAAGTATAGGCCCTTGGAGCAAACCTCCCACTTCCGGGTCTCTTTTCATGCTATTCCACATTTGGGGGGTCAGTTCTTCTCCTCCCTAATTCATTTTCCTTATCTCCTTTAAAAGTCAACTCTAAATTCAACATTTCTGAGTTTTCCTTAAGTCAGTTCCCTGACTCCTCAACACATCGTTATTCTTATGGACTCAATTTAAACTACATTAATGTGCAGGTGTTGATTTATGTTACAGAAGTTTACCTACCTCACATTTTTGTGTTTTATCTTCCTATTTAGATAATGAAATGCCTCCACTTTTTTTGGTCTACGTCCTTCTCCATTTTCTACTTTCCAAAAAGCTACTAGAATAGCAAGCTGCACAAATACATACTAAATAAATATGCAGTTAACTGATAAATCTAAGATAAATATAGCTGTACTATTTAACAAAGCAGAAAGTCTTTGGAACTGATAAATTTAAATGTTTGTCTTTTATTCACTGTATTCCCTAAGCACAAAAGCATTAGATACCCAAAATACTCAAAAACAGTTCTATTAAATGACTTTTTAGAAAAGGTAACCCACACACTGTCCAGAAATAGCCTTTTTTTCTTCTGGATATCCCTTCTAATAGCACTATTTTACTCTCCTGTGTCAAGAGTTATCCAAGTCTTTGACAACATTAAGCAAGCAGTGATATTCCAGGCATGATTATCAATTGTTCAAGAAGAAAAAAGACTATCTGGCTTTAATAAGAGATTATTCTAAACAGCTCCATTAAATCTAAAATGTGAGAACAACTGTGCTTACATTTAAGGTTCAGTATCTTCATCTTTATCTTCCTAGCCAAGAAAATGATTTAAAAACTCAAAGAAACAGATATACCAAAGGATAGCCTAAAAGAAAGCTGAATTTGTATTTTAATTGTTAGTGAAAACAGATAAAAATAATAATCAACTAAAGGTATGGCTCACTATATATAATTAACAAGTCTCTCAAATACGGTGATTTAATCACAGTTTTTCAAATTCATTATAAGCCATGACTAATTAAAGAATACTACAGAAACTATTCTGAAAAGCACACAATAATCATGGTTAAAATCTTGTCTCTTGACATTCTTGGGTCTGTTTTCCAAGAATATATTTTCATATACAGACTTTCTCTAAAACATTCCTTTGCTTCTTAACTTCTACCTTAAACGAGCCACTTCACAGCAGACCATAATTATCCTAAAATATTATTTTTCCTCACATGCCTGCTGACTCTGCAGTTACTCTCATTCATCACTACAGCTTGCAGAAGCAAATATCTAACATGGCTTAGTTACCCAAATAACAGTACTAAATTTGAGTAAATGTGTATTACTACCCACTATAGTTATTACAAATTTCAACACTGACAGGTACACAATATGAACCACATTCTACTCATAACTTCACAGTAACTTAAGTGAAAAAGCCAAACCTAGTTTCCCCTCTATTTAAAATTACCATGCCTACTTATAAAACAAGTTCGGTTAAAAAGCATACTGGTAAAATTTTGGTGTTCTCTTTCTTGATATGTTCAAATAATGCTCTGGCAATTACTCCATGTTTAATAGGGTGAGAGGTACTTACTAATTTTTCCTTTTTTGTTGTTAAATTACTTAAGAAGTAGACACAATTATAGTAGGGAAACACCAGGAACCCTTGTGATGATGGAATTGTTCTTGTATCTTGACTGTATCACCATCAATAACCATCGTGATATTGTACTACATTTTTGCAAGATGTTACTATTGTTAGAAACATAGTAAAGCATACGTGGGATCTCTGTATTCTTACAACTGTATATGAATCTACAATTATCTCAAAACAAAAAATTTAATTTAAAAATTACTGAAAGGCCATTTAGTGAGAATTCATTTTTCTGGCCCTATACCAGTATTTTCAAAAGGCCTATATGTACATGTGAACCACTCCCACCCCCAAAAAACTGATCAGTATCTAAAGAATGAAAAACTCTATTCTTTTTAAAAAATAAGAGCTAGAAAATAGTTCTTATAATTATTTCCAAAAATCCTGAGCAAGAAGAAATCTACAGTATTACGAAAGTCTGATTTGAACAAGGAAAAGTAAAAGCTTTACTTACTAGCTATAATAACTCTCTAGATAGAAAAATAAGAAACAGACAGACTCAATACATACAGGTGGTTTTACAAAACAAATATATCCCTCTACTGTCCAACATCTCTTATTACTTGGATTCATAAACTAACAAAGGAAATCTTTCAGATATCATATAAACATTTAAACTAAAAATTAAACCCAACATCACTATTTAATTCTATACACTCAAACACTGAAGTTGGAGGGGATAGTGAATTCAAACATCTGAATTATTTCCAGTTTGTCAATTCATTCAGCAAGCTTTCCTCTTGTACAGTGCCCTACACAGTGCCTCACCTTTAACTCCTACAGAGAGAAACACCTCTCTCAAGGTCACTGTAAGAATACTTCACAGATTCTATCATACCAAGTGGACAAATTCAGTCTTATCAAAATGCAAAGAAAATTAACACCTTGATGAAAAAATGGGACTATGACAAATTCAAGACAAGTAAGTAATGATAAATATACATTCATCTTTTCTGTAGTGACTTTTGATGAAGTATCAGCTATCATACAAGTTAGTTTTGCTTTAGGAATAAGATTTTAGAATGTACATGATGTACTAAAGCATATACTGTAAAATTAAGTCATCCTCTAAAAGGATAAACAAGAAATAAAGGAAATCATATTACACAATTATAGTTTTCATGAGGAAAAAGGCTTGGGGTTTTACAAATGTTACTCCAAAAACAAGAAAACTCTGATCTTTAAGTCAACTCTTCAGAAGGAAAGTCATATCTTTATCTCCTTTAACGTTGCAAATAAATAGGCATTAGGAAATATTACACATCCCTTGACATCGGGACAAAAAATCATTCAAGTATCAATAAAATATATAAATAAAGTAATATTCCTATAACAATCTCTTTTAGACATTTCCTTCAAGATAATAAACTGCTACAGGGCCATAATTAGCCGTATACTTTCATATAAAATAATTGCTTATGCTGTTCTCCTTCCCCCAAATCTAAGTACATTCACTATTCAAGCCCATGGCTTTTTTTAATTACGATTTTTTCCTGAAATTTAAAACAAACCACAGATAAATACTCCTTTGTCCACTGAATACAGGTGTTTATATTCAAACTTTCAATGGGTAAATTACATCTAACAGTTCTAAAACTAAAAATTTCCTGCTCCAAAGAATCAAAAACTATGACCACTTCGACAATGTAAAAAAATAATCTTTTTCTTTGCATAATGCAAGGTACAAAAAGAACCCACAACTACTCCAATGCCATGCTAGTAATACACCCGAGTTCACTATACATTTTAATTTCAGACTACACAAATTATACCTCCTTAATTTTAAAAAGTAAAAAAAAAAAAAAAAAAGTTGTCCTTAATCTAAAAGCAGAACGTATTTCTAATAGCAAGTTTCTGAAGTTCATGTCCTTGATATCAGTGAATGTCAGTTAAATATATTTTCTACAACACAACCCAGAACAGCCTGTAACAGCAATACCATTACCCATTTCGTGAAATATACTGAACATCTACTATTTATTAGACAAAGTAAACCTGAAAGTTCCTGAGACTGAATTATCAGTCACAAAAATTGAGATGTACTCAAAACATTAGTAAAGAAAAAGAATACAGCCTTCTTCAGTATTAACTAATAATTCTCTCTCCTCAACCCCAAAAAGCAGTGATTATCAAATGATTACCGATAAATGGATGGAGGAGGGAGAAGAGTTGGGGCTTCACTGACATTTTATGATATCCTTTTGATTAAGGATATTAATTAGTCTTTAGGATACTTAAAATCCAAAATGCTTTTATTTTACTTGTTTGAGATGTAAACAACATGCTCCATTTTCCTCTAAAACTGCAATTTCATCATTAAAAATGAATTTTAGTAAATTAAGTTAGTGTATTATTTTAAAATAGAAATATTTTTTAAATCTAAAGTGTATAAGGGTTAAATTGGTTATGAAATGAACCTTCTTCTGATGTTTTGTTCTCACACTATCTTAAGAAATCAACTATCATTTTACTAGGGGAAATAAAAAAGCACCAGTCAAAAATGAATTATAGAGTTTCAGCCTACAGATTTGACAGCTGGTTTTCTTAAGATGACTTGGCTTTAGTTTTTTGGTTTTTTTTTTTTCATCTCTGAGCACTAAGGAATACATCTAAGTTAAACAGAAAATTATAGCTTTTGTACACCAAAATGGACCTTGCTTCTGGAACATTTATTATTTTTTAATCATGAGTTTTTAAATAAGTTAGAAAAAACAAAAAATGCATACTTAAGAAATACAGGATAAATTTTAATAAGTTATAAATATACAGAAAGTAAATTTAAGATGGAAGAACTACTGTAGGAATAAGAATCTAATTTAACTTATTCTACATGTTATCCTAATGTAATGTGAACATAGGATACAATTCAGTCATCTAATAGGTGTCATTTGAAAATAAATCAAACTTTCTATTCACTTATTTGTAACAATTTAAATAACTGACAACAAAATTGTTAATTTGCTGCAGATTTCCAAGGGAATAGACATCTTTTAAAATAAGTCTTACTAATTACTGCTCGACTCAATTCTACTTTTCTTTTGCATATATTAAATAACATTATTTTACCAATTCTTTAGACTCCAAAGGTTTAATAACACTAATGAGCTAAAATTTTAGCAAATTTTAAAATACACATATTTTTAAAAACAATTTTTAAAATACCACACGTGGACCAAAGAGCATTTTCTTCTGGTACTTTCCTAAATATACAGAGGCATGATATAATCCCTTGTACTCAAATGAGACAATCTTCAATTTAAAAATTCAGAGAAAAGAGAACAATTTTTAAAAACTATATTGAAATTCTTAAAAAAAAAAAAAAAAGTCAATGGATCCTTAGAGCAAGAGCCCACATTTGGGTTTTATTTGTTTTTAATTTTCACTAGACACCAAAGAATGGCATAAAGAAAAATATTAATATAATCTTCATATTTTTCTATTAAAATGTATCACAACACTCAAATATGTGTTTCTGATTTTTAGACATGGTCTTACCTGATCCACTGAACTGACTGCTTCCCAGTGTCGTTGGTCTGGTTTTCCCACTATTAACAGGTGGGGAAAACATCTGCAAAATAAACCAAATGTATCTGTTAGTCTGAAATTCTTCTGGATGCCTTGCAAACAAAAGTCCACCAAGAGTCATCAGCTAGTTACTTTATTTCTGAGGGACATTAAAATAAAATTGAAGATACACATTCAGACCCAGAAAAGCCAATACACTTAGTGATACTATTTCCAAACACTATTTGAAACTACTGGTTATTCTGTTCTGAAAACTCAGTCACTTACACGGAAGCATTAAAGATTTAGGTTTAAATGATTAAATTTTTGTTCATAATCTTCACTTTGTAACTGAAATCCTATTACACTTACATTACAATTTAATACACAGAGTCAGAACCACATCCACTGAAACTACTACATATAGTAAGGATCCATTACAACACAGTTTTATAGAGTATATACTGGTCCTACCTAAGAGCAATTAATAAAGGAATTCAACTATTAGAAATAAGGGCAGTGGGCCCTTTGGTTTCAGCTTTTATTTTTTAAGTCATTCAATTATTTCTCACTTTAAAAAAATTTTAATGTATATACACATATGTGCTTCTTATATATGCATTATATACATAAATATAAACACACATAAATACATATATATTTATCTTAAAAAGGGGCAGCCCCAAAGGCTAGAAATTCTAGCTCTTGACTAGCTTTCCTGTAACATCTTTCAGGTACCATAAACTATACCACATCTTGGGAAGGGAAATGGTTAGGAGTGTTGAACAAAAAAACAATTTTCTTTTTTCATATGAAGTTCAAAATCCCTAATAATCATCAGGGTCAGAGGGTGACTCAACCAAAGCTCATGATTACGTTGTTCTCCTTTTAACTGGTTAAATCAAGTGACCCCTCTGGCATTAAAGTTTTAAATCTGCAAGTCTAGACATTACATCAAAGTTCAGGTGTCCAACTTGGGGGAGCTGGACTCCAGCCCTGAGAACTACTACTCAAAGCAGATGGAGTTCACGCTGCTAAGTCCCCACGTCGCTCTCCCCCTTTATTTATTTTTCTTTCTTTCTTTTCTTTTTTTTGTAAACCTCATCAGACCCCCAAGATGCCGCGGGAAGCTCTCATACCGCACTGAAGTCCAGCAGGTCGCTCAGCTCCTTGTCGGTCCCTATAGCGGCCATGCGCTGCTGCTGGGGATTCATCTTCGGCCACTTCTAGCAGGTCCTAAGGCAGAGGAAACAGGCTCAGAGACAGACCACCGAGGCCCAAAGTGTGTACAAGGATGGAGAGGGGCTTAGGAGAAGAGGAAAAGCGCCCAGCTGACTTCCAATACCCGACTGGTTCCCCAGCGCCGCGCGGGCAGGGGACAAGAGAGCCCCGCGCCAGTGCGGTGTCCGTGAATCCACGCGTTTCTTGGGGCGGCCCGGGAGCGAAGCGGCGGCTCCCGCAACTCGCCGCCTCTCCCGCAAGTTTCCGAGCCTGTCCCTGCCCCCTCCCCGGCGCCCTACCCCGCGCCGCCGCCGGGTGCTGGGTGCGCAGGGCCCGGCCGGGGCGGGGGTCTCGAGGGGCGGGGTGAGGGGCGATTGGGCGTCCAGCGAGAGGAGCGGCGGCGAGGGGAGATGCGAAGTGACTCACTGGCTCGGCAACAATAGAACTGACAAGTTGCAGGGAGCGCGCCGCTCGCAGGCCCGCGTCTGCGGCCGCCGCCGCCCGGACGTCCCCGGTGGGCCCGGGGGGTCGGAAAGCACCCCCCGCGCGTCCCAGGGGCGTTTTAAAAAAGAAAACAGAAACACCGACAACTAGTCTCGCTCTCGCCTGGCGTTCTCCTCCCCCGGCTCGGCCTCCTCCCACTTTTGCTGCCCTACCCGCGGCCGGCCGGCCCCGGACCTGCCTAACAATGAGCCTGACTCGGCGGCCGAAGAGCCCGCTCTCCCGCGCGCCCCGGAGCCCGAGCCGAGCGGGGCGCGCAGGCCGAGCGCGCCGCCCGCGGGCCTGGCCGCCTGCGACTCTCGCCTCCGCCCCCCCTCCGCTCCCCAACTTGGAGAGACACCGGGTTCGCCTCTGTACAAAGAGGCGCGGAGTTGGGGCGCGGGCTAGGGGCGCCTCGGCTCTGGCTGGGACGCGGTAGCGCCCCGCAGCCCCCAGCCCCGCCACGGCTTCCCCCTCCCGCTCGCCGGCTCGCAATTACCTGCTGCCCCGTCTCCGCATCCAACCACCCCGATTAAAGTTCACTTTGGCCGGGAGAGCGGGCTCGGGCTTTCCCTTGCACCGCCCGGCGGTCCGGCTCACTTTGCCCCGCGCGAGGTCTCGGATCCGGGCGGGGGAGGCGGCTCTCAGGCCTGGCCGCCCCTTCCTCCCGGGGCGGGCTGGCGGTCCCCCCGAATAGAACTTGTGGGTCTCCTCAGGCGGACATTTTTTTCGCTGAAGCGGCCTCAGCACCGCGCTCGGCTCGGCTCCGGATCCCTCCGCGCCGGGAAGAGCCCCGAGTTAACCCTTTCGTCCCCGGCCCGCTCCCGCCGCCTGCGCCGAGGAAGTGGGGCCAGCAGAGGGGGCGGGGAGGAGCCGGCGGGAACGGGGAGGGGCCGCCCTGCGGCCGGTGGACAAAGCCCGCGGCGGAGTGAGGCGGGCCAGAGTCGGAGCCGGCGGGGAGGGGCTGGGGACACGCGCAAGCACCCCGCGAGGCAGGGCCGGGCCGCGCGCGGAGGACGCCTGGTCCTGGCCCCTGGGTGAGGGGCGGCAGGCACCGTGGCGCCTCCCCCGGCTCGTCCTGCTCCTGCCTCTGGCCCCGAAGCGGAGCGGCGGAGATGGAACAGCGGCGCATCTGGATCCGCTGCCCAGGCCACCCAGCCCGAGGCCGCAGAGCCCTGCAATGCTGCGGTTCCCGAGCCACCGCGACGGACGCCGGACGCCTGGAGGCTGCGCAGCGCTCGACGCGGAAGATGGGTGCGTGGGGAAGGGAGACTGGCCACCCCGGTCGGCTCTTGGGAGTAGGTACCGTTGGTCAAATTGGTTGCTGAGCAGAATGCAGAAGACGTAGATTTCCTTCAAATCACACAAAGCAACGTGGGCTTCAGTTACCAAACACTCCACTCACTCAAGCACCCACGTCTCTTATCACCTCTTCCCATTCGAACCCCATTCGAGGCCATCGAATTGCACAGCAGGATGGGTGCTTGGAAATGGATTAAGCCAGCCCCTTCATTTTACATAGGCAGCCCAGGGAGATTCTGTCGCACAGCCACTATCTTGGCGCAAATTCTGAACTTGCCTTGAAGAAATCGTAAACGGAGTAGAAGGAAGACAAAATAACTGAACCTCAATTTCTTTCTGTTGGAATATCAAAGTAAGGTTTTCTCCAAAGATAGCCAATGTTTTGATAACCTTCTGGGTCAGTGAGTGCGGGTCAGTGAGTGCAGTAAAGACCCAGAAGGAAGAAACGCTTTGAGGAAAGAGGACAGACATATCCAAAGTAACAAATGAAAGAAAGCAGCCAGCATCTTGAGGGCAACAAGGCAAGAAGAGCCATTGGAACCCAGATTTGCATGGAAACAAAGAGATGGATTCAGGTGCAAATATGCAATTACTGTACTTTATTACAACCAGAGTTGTCCTGCAGTAGAAGGCAATTATAGCTTGCGTTAAGGGTTTCCATGACGTTGTCAACTGCTGCACCCTGGACCTTGTGCCAGATTCTGTGGTAGCCTCCTCTATATCCACTCCCCGTTATCTAGATAAACACCTACCCCTCCTCTTAACATCACATTCCTGGCCTGGCTACCTACTGGAGAATGTGGTTTCCATATAAACAAATTAGCAAAATTCCGATCTAAATAAATCAGCATAGCCCTAAACCCTGCTGCAGGTATTGGTTGGCAATGGGCATGACACAGTTTGGGCCAATGCTGGGGGCTTTGGGGAAAATGTTTGTTTCATATTCCAAGAGAGCTTCAGAGGCAACCTCCTCTTTGTGCATGTACTCAAGAAATCCAGGAACATAAAAACAACTGAAAGATGTGAAGAAACTTCACCAGCCTATTGTATGGGGAAAAAAACCAAGGAACCGCTGGACTTTGGGCAGCCATCTTCCAACCACCAAGTTCAGCCAGGTTAAAATGATGCAGACATGGATGGCAAAAGCATGGGCAGAGAAAGATGTGATGTTTGGTGATGTTTTTGAGTCTGATCAAATAGTTCCTGAACCTAGATCTAACTTCACTGACTTTTCAACAGGATTAGAGTTTTCTGCTATTTGTAATCTGAAGTGTTTAAAGCAATATAGGCCCACTGACCATTTTTTGTAGGAAAGACCTAAAAAATGGGTCTTTTGGGGGAAGGGAAGTCTGACTAGAACTTTTAAGGCCCCATTCCAGTAGTAAGATTCTATGACTCAGTGGTAAAACAGAAGAGAAATGTTGGGGAAAGGAGAAGGCATGTAATCCTATCTGAAGGATTTATGCTGTTCTCAAGAGAAAAGGAGAGCCTGTTTCTTCTTGTCCTTCTCATACAACTAATTTAAAGAAAAAAAATCACTGTCTGCCCAAACCCTCGGTCATGGGGGCTCCCTCACTCCTTTGAGAGACTAACTGGTGAAGTTCTTCATATCTACTATGGCCTGTATTGTTTTCTACTTTGTTTTCCTCATTACAGTAAACATTTCTTGAGGGCTGGGACTGCCATGCATCTGTCTGTACTGTGCACCTATCATAGTGCCAAGTGTATATAGTACCCACTCAAAAAAGGGGGGCTGGAATTAAATCTACCAATCATTTGACATTATAATATGAATTTATTTTTCATTCTGTAATAAAGTCTTTGCATGTACCATTTTTAGTAGGGGAATATTGTTCCCACCAACGGATTTTTTTAAATACTCCTGACATATATGGAAGACAAAAAAAAAGTAAAAACTGGAGTTTCGTCACTTGTAAGTCATTTCTGGGCCTTTGCTGACCTTGCCAGGTAGAGCCAGAAGGCTTTATTAAAAGGGTCAGAGAAAAACAACCAGAAATACAAATTCTGTGATAATTAATAGTACTGTTTCTATAATGGAAGTTAATCAGTATCAATAAATCAATACTGAAATATACTTAATGAACAACCTCTTACATGGAAGGCATGGTACTAAATGCTATTTAAGAACAAAAAGTCTCAAACCCCACCCTGCCCTCAAGAAGGTTATAATCCAGTAGATTTTAGTTCACTGCCCATTCACGTTAGTGTGTCACTGGGCAGACACAGGAATTCTGTCAGCATAGTTTCAGTCTCTTTTTCCTAAAAGACACCCACTCTACACACACACACACACACACACACACAGAGTTTTATCGCAGAGACCTGAATTGCCCAAAGAAACTTAACAGTCAAAAGGAAAAGCACCCAAAACAACGGAGATTGCTTCCTTGAGATACTGACCTTGGCCTCTTGTTTAGAAGGCAAGAATTCTAGGAAGCTCAGAGAAGGAGAGAGAACAGAGCTTATCAAGTCAGACAGCAAGTTGCTATCCAGATGGAGTGACTGGCTTCCTAACATCCACTTAGAACCAAGGTTGATGGCTAGTGGATTCCCAGTAGCTCCCTGCTGTGTAGGCAAGCAGCTAGGAGTTAGTGCTTTCTTTTCCACAGCTGTCCCCTGGGGACTACAGGAAACAATTTTATGTAACAATTTGTTTAATAGAAGTATTCCCTTCAGTTCCTGGCATGCCCATCAATGATGAACTAAAAGCCAAGATTTTCCACTTTTATCATAAACCAGATTCTACTAGTCATCAGTAATCCACTCCTCATTCTCTTCTATCAGCCAGCAAGAATCCTTTGCCTCTGGAGGATTTCCTGGGAGAGATTTCACCTTTCCTCTCTGTTCATAGTTAAAAGGAGTTCTCTGCTCCTTTCTAGTGTCATGTATTATTTAAGCCGTTATTAAATGACTTTACTGCTAACTTATTCTCTGCAGAAAGTGAGGCAGGAGGTCTCTAGAGGGTAGGAGGATTAAGTGAACATTTGTCTGTTGGATGCTGAGGCCCCCAGATATCTTTACCAGTTTGGCTCCCAGATTTCAGCAGCCAGATTTTCAACTTCCAAAAAGGAGATTATAAAATCCTTCTACGTGGAATCTAATCAACCCAAGAGGAAAGACCTGAAGATATTGACATGGGAGGTTCCCCACTTAGAAGCCCAAACAAATCACTCGATGGGACATTTACAGCTGACAAACCCCAACCCAATCACTCAGAGTTTCCAATCAGCATTTTGTTGCCCTCTTCTTAAACATAAGCAGACAACCAAGGATTATGAGACATTTGAGGGAAGCCACTATCATGTGAGATGTTTAGGCATTTATAGAATTTAGAATTGAAAACAGGAGAGTGTAAATCGGGGGGAAATTGATAAAAAGCTTCGGAAGAAAAAGTTAAGGAGATGTCTTAGAAGGCAGAGAAAACCAGTTCAGGAAGTTCCAAATCCAAATAATAAGGGCTCCAAACAGAGAGATAAGGGGAAAAAGATGAGAAAATTCATCAACGAAATAATCTAAGAAAAATTCTCAGAACTGAAGTACCTGTGCTGCCGAATTGTATGGGTCCACCAAGTGCCCTGCATAATCGATAAAAATAGGTCTATACCAAAGCATGTAATATGGAGATCTGAGCACACAGCAGACAAAGACAAAACCTTCAAGCTTCCAAAGAGAACACAAAACAGCACAAGAACCAAAGCCTCAATACCAAAATAGCATCCATTGTTCAACAACACTAGAAGCTAGAGGGCAATGCAACAAGGCCTTCAAACATTTTGAAAGAAAAAAAAATTGTTAAATGAAGTACTGGTTTGGAAGTATTTTTAAGAAATAACTCTATATGTCACATCATTTGTAAAGCACATATTACTTTTCTCTGGTCCATGTAACTTAGTGTGACTAAGCCCTGTGGGGTCCATAATGCCTCAGGATAAGAAAGAGGAATATGAAGTGGGCCTCCAGAGTATAGTTACCTTGAGTAGATAAAGACCACTGGAGACATGTACCTAACAAGGGAAAGCAATGCTGAAAGGAATAAAATGTATATGAATTAACCATTTAAAAACAGTTGCTAAGAGCAAAAGTTATTGCTGGCGAAAAGTCCAGAAAAAGGATGCTGGGTGACACCAAGTTCAGGTCTCACCACATGTCAAATCTTACAGATCTTTTCTTACAAGTCATCAATATCTTTGGAAAATTCAGTCTATTACAACCGATTTGTTGTTTATTAACATTTGTGAAAAATCAGGAAAATACGTGATTAATATTCTCAAGTTCTTAGCTGCACATGCTCAGTTTCTCTCAACTAGGACCTCTTCAGAGGTAAAGCATGTATTTTTCTTTTTCTTATTAATAACTGTATCTTTTCTCTAACCCCAATAATCCTTTAGTCATTGTTTATTAATTAAATGAGAAATTGTATTTTCAGTGAAAGTTGCCTTGTCTTGAGTTCATTCCCCTGGGTGATTTGATAAAATGAATTGACTTGGATTGGATGATTTAGATTGCACTTAATTATCTACACTTAAATTTGAGAGGAGTTAGGGAACAATTGTTGGCATATACTGAAAAAATATTTTATTTGGGGACCATCTGTTGAATTTCTAATTTCTCTGCACTAGCATTTTTATGCAATTACACATTAAGTTTTGGTGATTGGCACATTCTTCTCTAAATCCAAAATATCTTACTATAATTTTTCCTGTTTCATTTGCATTATAAGCCTACAGGATTTTTTTTTATAGTTTCTAATCTTTAAACATATTACCTTAAGCTTCAAACTATATTCAATAGCATGATAAAAGGATGCCATTGAGTATTTTAAACATCTCTTACTTCCTCTGAAACTGGGAATGAAATGTGAGGAAAATACTGGATGGGCCTGGCTCATTCTATCCCAGGCCTTTGGCCACTGTCTTCCATTCTACTTCTGATGGTCTGATGGTGTTCCATCTTGATTTTGCTCTATTTTTTATAAAGTCTGCTTGGTGGGATTAAAACTGGCAAAGTTGTAAATACTCTTTGCTTTCTAAGTCTCTAAGTTTGCATTTAGTCTACAGATATGAACTGACCTAGGATTAAAGAAAGTGAAAATGAAAGCATTAATAATCATCTAGAATATATTTCCATTTCCTTCAGTAACATTTTTATTTGAATAAGCAATTTAGAATTTATTTCTCTTCTAGCCCAATAATGCGGTTTTCTTAGAAATGCAGCTTCATTACATTCATTTGTTGAATCAAAAGTGCTCTGATTTGTTTTTCTGATGAGCTCCGTAAGAATAGAAGCCTCAGCCTATAAGAAAAAAAAACCCTCTCGCTTGGCTCTCCCAAAGTACCCCTGTATTGACTTGTGTGACTGTCAGTCACACTTGAATGGAGCTCACAATGCTAATGAGATCAAAATCATAGGCTTGTCCCCAAAGGATCCGTTAACTTCTCTCAGAGAAGCAGGGGTCTCTTCACTACAGATCAGTCTTCTACTCTTGACCATCTCAAAAACTATTGGTCCCAGGACAGAGCACAAGAATGCAACTAGCTCATCAATAACATCATCTGTGAGGTTTTGTTTTGTTTCTTCCCGCTCCATCTGTAGAACTGAACTGATTTAGAGATAGGTACACATAGAGAACTTAAAGAAAAGAACTATTTGAAACATTCAGATGATTAATTGGTAAGAAAGTAAAGTCTGGGGGAGGACATATGTTTAAGTGGGAACTGATTCTCTGCATTTATATTACAAACTTAAAATTGAGATTATACTCTAAACACACTTTAAAAATTAATTATTTCATGAAAAATGTCAAACACATACAAAAGTAGAAAGAATAGCATAATGAATGCCCTTGAACCTACTACACAGCTTCAACAATTATTCAAGCATCCCCACCTTCGTTTTAATTTGAGACAAACATCGAATCATTTCACCCACAAATAGTTCAACACTTATACCTAAAAGATAGGATGCCTCTAAAAATATGACAATATCATTATTACATTTACAGTGTTTATAAAAACACTTTTATATCATCAAATATTCAGACAGTAACTGAAAGTAGATGGATACTGTGAATAACATAATGCTGCACTGAACATAGGAATGCAGGTATCTCTTTAAGAGAGTGATTTCCAATCAAATTTCTGCAAACTGCCTCACGAATATTGTTACTGTTGATTTGTGCAAATTGGGGTGCAAATTGGGATCCAAAAAAGATCCACACAGTGAATTGTTTAATATGTAAGTTTGTTAATCCATGGCATCTCCCTCCTCTTTCAATTGCTTTGTTAAAGCAAAATTGTGTACTTCATCCTCTAGGATTTTCCACAGTATGGATTTTCTTATTGTAAATCTCCTGGTGTCATTTAATATGTTTCTTTTTCACCTGTGTTTTCTGCAAGTTATTATTTATACACCTAGGCTTAATCAAATTCTAGTTTGATTTTTGGCAGGAATATTCCATATGTGATGTTATATACAGGAGGCAAGTAATGTCTGCTTGTCCCTTTTTTGTGAAGTTAGCATCATGGATTACAATATGATGACATTCTATCATTTCTGCATTGATTATTAGCTGGAATACCCTGTAAAGAGAAACTTCCTCTTGTCAAGTACTAGGTTAGTCTGAGGTACCATCTGTTTTATGAGAAGTGAGATAGATGATTGATTCTTCTCTTCACCAGTTTTCAAAATAATGAGTCAATTCCTTGGCATTTTTCCGAGCATACCAATAGTTTTTTGTTTTAGAGTATCAATCTGAGCTAATAGATTGAAACATATATATAATATGCTTCAGTCCATTACAGTTATCCTAATTAATACTCAGATTGTTTCCTCTTTGACCAATGGGAGAATCTTCAAGTTGGTGCCTGAGTGCCTTTTGTTTTTTGCTTTATTTTGTTTTGGCTTTTGTTTGTTTGTTTGTTTTTATTTCTGCAGTAACTCAATACACATTTATTAAGGCTCTCTTATACGCCGAGAGTATAAATACTGGTAAAATCTAGACCTAGTGAATAGGAAGCTTGTTATCTATAGGAGAGATACGCACATATACAACTACTTTTAAAAAGGAAAGACTTTATACCATCATAAGAACAAACTGAATTTAGGAGAGCATGTGAATAAATCTGCTTATTATATGAAGCAGGATGCTAGGACAAGGCTTTGCAGACTGAGTGACATTTTTGCTCATTCATATGTTGATCTTTCACCATTTTAACCACAATATTCCTTTTGACATGACCCAGAAATCTCTGATACTTACCTTCTGACAAGATGACAAGGTGTTCCAGGATCACCTTGTAATTTCCTGCTCCAGTCCTGAAACCAGCCCTTTTTCCAAGGAGCCCTGGAAAAGATTTGTAATGGCTGCATCTTACGCATATGCTATTATTTATTTAACCAGCCCATTAGTGGGGAAGAAGAGGTTTTGGTAGCTTCTTACCATTGTCTATTAGAAATTAAGTACTTAGCCTTTAATAGAAAGAACATGTATAAGTGACTGATGGTGTACTTATAAATGTTTTTGCTATTATTTAATGTTTAAAGAAAGGCTAGTCAATTGGCCCATTTATGGCATATAAACCAGCATATATCATTCACCTATTGCAGCCATCTGCCTCTAGAGTGGAGCTCGCTAACAGTTAATTAAAAGGTGGCAGCAAGCATAATATAAAACCTCTGGTAGGAAGGAAAGTATGGATGTTTAGTCTCTAACACTCATCAGCTCTTAAAGATATTCTACTTCTTAGAACTGAAATCCGTCTCACAGTCCCTAGACATTTCATCATCAGGCAAGAGCATAAGACTTGGTGGGAGTGTGATAAATGGAAGATTTTTTTACTGATAAACTGTATTGGAAGCAGCCCACTGATAACTATGCAAAAGGTTACAGAAGGAGATTTGCAATCTCCCAGCCACCCCAAATCCTCTATTTGGCTGATTGGAATATTTGGACTGGCTAAAATGTTAAAGTAAGTAAAAATATCTTTCAAATAAATGCAATTGGTATACATTTTGGAGTACTAAAAGTTTTCTTTAATTTTTGGAATGTGATACTGCTAATTCCAATTTATACATGATGCAATCTGCCTTTTTCCCAAACAGATGTTTGAAAGCTATTTTTCTAAAACTTCTGGACATAGGCTGCAACCCTTTCCTTTAGGAAGAAAATCAAATTATAATATCAGTGTCCAGAGGGAAGCCAACAGTGATTGTCATCAATTATTTTCTTTATTTACTTGGTTCATGTGGTCAGGTTCTGTGGGATAAAGGTGCTATTAGTCAAAGCTCATTAAACGAAATTGCAATTCATAGGTATATTTAAAAGTTAACTCTGATCCTTCAGAACCATTAACATTTAGGGTTAACAACATTCACCCTTCATATTATTAGGGAAACTTAAACATTAAACATTAAAACCAGATAAACAACAAGGTCCTACTGTATAGCACAGGGAACTATATTCAATATCTTGCAATAAACTGTAATAGAAAAGAATCTGCAAAAGAATATATATTCATAACTGAATCACTTTGCTGTACATCAGAAGCTAAAACAACATTGTAAGTCAACTACACTTCAATTTTAAAAAATCACAATGAGATACCATTACACTTTATTAGATTGGTCAAAATTTAAAAGACTGAACATGCCAAGTTTTGTGACAATGGAGGAATTGGAGCCCTCATGTACTGCTAGTGGGAAGATAAAATAATGCAACCATTTTGGAAAACAGTTTGATAATTTCTTAAAAATTTAGATATATACCTATTATATGATCCAGTCATTCCAGTCCTAGATAGTTACCTATGGGAAATGGAAGCATATGTCCATACAAAGACTTGTGCATGAATATTCAAAGAAGCTTTGTTTGTAATAGCCCCCAAATGGGAAAAGACCAATGTCTCTCAACAGTGAATAGATAAACTGTGGTATATACATACAGTGAAATACTACTCAGCAATATAAAGAAATAAACTGTTGATGCACATGACAGCATGGATGAGTCTGGAAATAATTATGCTGAGTGAAAAAAGCTGGATAAAAAGAGTGCATAATGTATGATTTAATTTACTTAAATTCTAGAAAGTACAAACTAATCTATGGTGACAGAATGCAGATCAGGGTTGCTTGGAAAGGGAGGCGTGGGCAGGAGAGAGAGGAATCTCAAAGGAGCATCAAAAAATGAAACTTAGCAGTGTTGGATGTGTTCATAATATTAACTGTGGTGATGGCTTCATGGATGTATACATGTGACAAAACTTCTCAAATCATACACCTTAAACATGTGCACTTATATATTGTACATTTCATCATATGTCAATTATATGTCAATAAATCTGAAAATAAATTTTTTAAACTGAAGCAGAACTCAGAGTGGGCTTGAATTTATTGTTTCCATGTTCTGATCACTTAATACTTACAATCTATCATGCCAAAATAGAAAACTGGTATACATGTTTTCTTGTAGGCAGTTATATTCATTTCCCTTCCTGTTTGTTCATTTCTGTTCATTGTTGGGGGTGGATTTTTTAAAACTTTTTAAAAATTGTGATAAAATATAGCTAACATAGAATCTACCATTTTAACCATGTTTAAAGTATGCAATTTGGGGGCATTGATCACATTCACAGTGTTGTATGCCCATCACTACTATTTCCAAAACTTTTTCGTAACTCCAAACAGAAACTCTACACCCATACATGGCCTTGAGTAGAGAACCAGTAACACAAAGAAGCAAGGATAGCAGGCAGTTCTCTCTCCTGCAGAAGTACAGCTGCCAGGTTAAGTTCCCAGGATAGTGAAGGTAGCAGAGGAAGGAGGCAGAGCCCAGCATCCTGGGCAGCATCAGTGATAGCAATCTCCCCACTGGGCTATTTCCGCACAATGATTCGGGGCAGTTCTGAGCTTGGTTGTCAACCCTCAAAACGATTCAGTGAGCTACTTGCTTTCTTTGCTTTTAAGTCAGTCAGAATTGATTTTTGTTGCTTGAAACTAAGAATCCTGATGAAGCCAGAGGGTCTGCCAGAAGCTAGCTGGCACAGCCCATCAACTGGCAGTATAAGTACAGATGCCACCTGGGTCACCACTCAGGATGATCTCTACCAAACCTGGCGATGACTATTCTGAGCAAGGTGAAGCCACTACTTGGTAGAAGGGTGTCTGTTTCCTGGCATACATCTCTATGCCTCCTCTGGTGATGAGGTTTCTGACAATGATGAGTCTTGGCCTAATAGGACTAGATTTATATGCTAACCCTGTCATTAACTAGTTATGTGACTTTGGGCTAATCACTTAGCCTCTATTACTACATTTGTTCACATTATATCATAATTATTTTTATAACCTTATTGGGGTATAATCTACATATCATAAAATTCACCATTTCAAGTGTATAATTCAATAATTTTTAGTAAATTTACTGAGTTGTGCAGCCATTACCATGATCCAGTTTTTAAAACATTTTCATCAACCCAATAAGATTCTTTGTGACCATTTACAGTTAATCCCTATTCCCACCCCTGGTCTAGGCAACCACCAATCTACTTTCTGTCTCTATAGATTGGCCTTTTCTGGATATTTCATATAAATAGAATCATACATCCATAATTGTTTGTTAGACTAGTTTTTTTTTTCCTGCTATATAGTGAGTTTCCAAATGGCCTAGGCCTAACTGAACTCTGTCAACAATGTACATAGCACAGTGCTTTATATGTAGTAAATACTCACAATAAGATAAAAAACACTGATACATATCTCATGATGTTGTTGTTGTTGTAGGGATTAAATGAATCCATGAGACTCCTGACAAAGTGGGGTCCCAGGACGAGCAGCATCAGCATCAGTGGGAGCTGGCTACAAATGTAGTCTTGGGCCTCATCTCGGATTTAGAACCTGTATTTTCATAAGAGCCTCAGGAGATTCAAATTTTTCCTTTAGGCTTGAGAAACATTGCTCTAGACTGTAAGTTAGTTCCATGAGGGCACAGATTATGTGTGGCACATAGTAAGTACTCAGTACCATTTGTTGTATGAGTAAATGAATGGTGATACATATGAAAGCATTTTGTGAACTGTTTAAGCTCTATATACGCAAGATTGCAAAAGAACAAAAGTGTGGTTTTTTGGCTTAACTAAAATCTGTTAGAGAAATAGTTTGGACTGACATTTTATAATGCCAGTTTATATACTGAAGCGGGACTATTTATTTTCTTTCAGTTGAATGACAATTCCATGAAGAAACTCAGTTTTAGGTTAAAAAAAATAGCTCCTTAACTGAAGTGGACCTTAGAGTGAGTTTAATAGCATGACAGCTAATTATAGAACTTCTTACTTCTAAAGATTGACAAAGAAAATTTATCACAGTTCTATTTTCTGTGAGACAATTCCTTGATCAAGAGCTAAGATGCTGATGTCAGACTTTAAGAGAGAGGATTGGTAGGTGTTGTATAGTTGGCATCAGTCTCTAACAAAGAAAACCCACGTAGTTCACCATTTAAAGTGTGGCTTGAAATGCTTTATCATTTAATCATTCTTCAAATCATCAAACATTTATCAAATTTGTCTCCATCTGACAAGTGCTGTGCCAGGGCTTTCTGATGGATTGCCAGGTACAATATTCTCGAGGAGTTCCATGTCAATACAATGATGATAACTTTTTAACTGCATAGACTTTTTATGATTTATGAATGCATGAATGTTAAAAGTCTTAAAATGCTATAAAAAATTAAGCCACATTAGTTATATATTTAACAAATTTATAGGATAGGGTAAAATTACATTCTCCTGGTAGATCCAGGCTATATGGCAAACACTTAAGAATAAGAATTATTTTTATTTAGGGTTGCTCAAAGGAATATAACAGGGATGTCCTGGTTATTTTCCGTTTGCTCCTCCAGATCTATTTGTCCATTTTTCACCCTGTTTGCCTTGCTCTATAATGTAGACTGATATCTACAGACTATACCATCCAAGCCCTCTAGCTTCTGGTTGGGTTTTACCAGTGGGAGGTACCAACAGAAGTACAGAGAGTGGGAGAAAAAGAAGACAAGTGTTTATTCCCTGTCCTTTGCTGGGCCACATTTGGCGGTGGCTGCATTTCTCTATTTATAGTCACAGCTTTTGTCAGGCATCCCCTTCCAAACTACAGCCCTTACTGGGTTCCATTAAAAGCTCCCTTCCTCTGCTCCTTCAGGTTTAAGGCTTCTCATTGTTACCAGTCTTTAAGTGCTTTACCATTGTTGGTTGGTTCCCTTAACCCATCCCACTATATATTTACCTCTGTAAATTGACCCTTTATTAAGTTCTTTTAACCTTTTTTTTTTCTTTCCTTTTTACCCTTTTGAGTGTGCCATATTTAGTGTTACAAGAAGAGGCAATCAATCAGTCAGTATCTGAAGACTGCCTGCTGGGCTGGCACTGTTAAGACATATAATACATGATCCTGCTCTGGAGACACTTACAGTCCAGTGAAGGGGATAAAACCAACACATGTGAAACAATTAGGAAACACTGCACACTGATATCTAATGAGAGACATTTGGTTTTTTGCCACTCAGCATCAATTCACTCTTCTGATAACCATACCCTGATTTTCCTCTTCTATCACTCTCAGTCAATGTCTTTTAGGTGGAGTGGACTCCACTCTCAACAACATAAGTAATCATTCCTCTGGCCACATGTCCTAATCAAAGCCCATAAAATATAAGGAGCTTCTTGCTGGCACTTCTGGGAAAGAGGTATGCACTCTTCCACTGAGATTGCTAACAGTGAGGATTATGTGAACTGGAGCTGCCAGGAGCCACCATATGGAGCCTGAGAATGAAGCCAGCACAGAATACAGAGCCAAGAGATGAAGCGGAATAGAATTCTAATGACATTGCTTAAGCCCTTGGATCAAGCTATGCCTTAAGCTAAATATATCACTAGTTCTTTAGTTATATGACCCAATAGTCAAAATATTCTTTTTTTGCATGAGTCAGTTTGAGTTGTGTTTTTTATTTTGTCACCTGCAACTAAAATAGTTCTAATAATTCATAAATCGGTACCAGGAGTGGGGATTAGTAAGAGAAAGATCTTAAAATGCTGAATCAGTTGATTCAGATTAGGCCCCATCTATCCTGGGCTGGGAATTCAATAGTAAAGTAGTAGGTTAAACTGGCATCTGCTGTATAGGAGGATTGAGAACATGCACCTATCAGACATGAAATATAAAAGAGCCTGTTAGTAAAAGGTCAGATCTGAGAGTACATCAGCTATCACTTTCTGGCTTTTAGTTAGGTCCTATGAGAAAGACTCAAGTTTAAGATTGACCTTTATCTAAAGCGAGGGGCGGGGGGAATACTGCTTTGTTATAAATGATCATTTTTGCTTATAGGCTGCAGTCAAAAATGATAAAAAGAACTTCAACAATCTGGAGCCATTAAGCGTTGGAAAAGCCCCCAAAAGAATGTTAATGCCAATAAAAGCAAGAAATGGGGAAGACTAGTGCTTGGGAGAAGTCTGAATACACTCAGACCTCACTCAAGCAATGCCTGCCTGCTTAGAAAGGTACTAATGATCCTACTCTGCTCCTCCAGCACGGCTACGCCCCACCCCCCACCCCCAGCCCCCTACCTTGCAAACCCAGTGGCTGTTGTTTCAAATTGTTCTCAGGCAGAAACCAAAATGTGGGCTATTAAGTGAGGAGAAGAGAATACAAAGGCCTATTACTAAAAGACAAAAATACTCCTATTGGAATCTAAATGCAAAGACTGCAGTTCTATATGCCCTCTGGCTCTGGAGGGTATTTCCCCTCCATGGAAATAGTCACATGCAAATAGAGACTGGAAGCTTACCAAGAAGTAAAGGAAATTGTATTGTAAGAGAAACAAGCCTAGAGAATAAAAGCTAGGTTACTTACTCCTGTAACAGGTAATGCATAAGTCTTAGTAGAAAACAATAGATGTTTATTTTTCACTTTTGTAGAGTCCAGTATCAGTACTCTTAATCAGCAGGTGGTCTTCTATAAGGTCATCTGGCTACCCGGACTCCTTCCATCTCATGGCTCTCTTAGGAGTATTCTCTAGAGTCTTTGAGTCCTTTCAGTGCAGCCACAGGAGGAAAAGAAGACCAGAGAATGCTTACCTGGCTCTTAACCACACTGTTAAGAAGTAATCCACATGACTTCCACTCATATCCCAATGAGACAGTCATATGATTTTACCAAGATTAGCAGGGAAGCTGGGAAATGTAGTCCCTGGCTATAGAGCTACTGCCTAGCAACACCTCAACATAACAGAAGAGGATCCTAGCTATTTGGTGGTGAGAACTAGTTATCTCTGCCATAGCAAGTGGTCTTGCAATCCCTAATGTATCAGGAAGCAGAATGCTGAAGAGGTATAGTCCCTAGAGGATTCTCCTCCCCATGGTCCATTACAGATATGACATGGAGGAACAATGGATGAGAGATTCTCCAAGAGCAGAACATGTGGCAGCCAGATGGGCTGATCGAAGAACTTTCTCCTCTCTCATGGTAGGAAGCCTTTGCTATTCCTGTCCAGCAAAATATGATATACTTTATGAACTGGAGACCACTGTGTGATTACCACAGTCATTTTTCCAAGTATGAGTTTTCATTGCAGGGGTTCTTTTCATTTTCTGTCATTATTAAGTATTTTGTAGCTAATTTTGTCATGTAGCCTTAGGTTCCTAGACCATGAAGAACTGTATCACTGCAAGATAGAGAAACATGCTTTATCCTGCTATCTTGGACTTGAACTTAGCAGCAGCTAGACGAGACTTTGGATCATCTCTCCTTGGGGAGGAAGTGCAAACATTGTGGCGGTAAAAAAATACTGTTTCATTGAATAGGCATAAACTTTTTTTAGGTATATGTAGAAAAATGAAGAGAACAACAGGGATGTGTTGTATGTCTGCTGTTTCCACTACCCAGGACATACACCACCCTTCCTCTGATGACCATACTCCTACTTTCTAAAGTGGAATCACCTTATTGTACCATTCACATTCACTCAGCTCCTGGGAAGGGCTTCTGAATCAGACCAGGCCAACCTGAGCTTCTCATTCTCTTGGCAACAGTGAGTAGTTCAGGAATGGCGACCTGGTAGTGAGGGTAGTGTGAGCCCAGAGCTGCTGGTTCCTGATTTGTTGAGATTGAGCTTGAGAATGAAGCCGACAGCAGAGGAAATAATCAATATATCAGGGAGAATCCAAATCTTGATGACATAATTTGAACTCTTCAGCCAAGCCATGGCTAACAAAACTATCTTGAACTTTTCAGTTATGTGAGCCAATGAATTCTCTTCCCTGTTTAAGTCAATTTGAGTTAGATTTTATGTCACTTGCAACCACAGATCCCTACTGAATCAGTACTAAGTCGTGTGAAAGTAGATCCATAAATAAATATACACAGGAATAAATGGACATGAATATATTTGAGGGAAAGACCTAACTAAAATTAAAGGGGTAGACTGAGGAGTGGTTTACAGGGTAAGAGGGAACTTGAAAATCAGTCAGAAGAGTTTAAATTTAATGGAATAGAAAAATACAGGCATGAAATTATCAAAGCATGAAGAGATGTGCTAAAAGAAAAGATTTAGAGTGATTTTTCTGGCAGTTTAGATTGGAGCGGAGTGGGAAGGAAGTCGGAAAGACCAGCTCTAACTTTCCTGTTCATTGCACAGCACTCACGTTGGCCACCTTGCTTCCCACTAATTCAAACTCACTAAACACTGGCCTGGGAACCTTTACCCTTGCTCTTGTCTCTGGAAAGTGGTTCATCTAGACTTTTGCTTGGCTTTCTTCCTCATTCCATTCAGATCACTATTTAAACGTAACTTCATCAAGGAGGCCCTTCTAGATCAACTTAGCTGAAATAAATGCACTGCTTCCACCTTCATCCTTGTCTGTCCTTCCATTCTGCTTTGTCTTCATAGCACTGATCACTACATGACATTATTCTGTACATGTTTGTTTGTAAATATATTGTCTCTCTCCCCCAGTGGAGGAATTGCAATGAGATTCCATGAGGGCAGGGATTTGTTTTATTCAGTGATGTATCCCTGGAAAGTACAACATAGACTGGCACATAGAAAGTCCCCAATGAAAACATGTTTGATGAATGAATGAGTGAAATGCGTTAACTGAGATGCAAAAACAAATCGCAAGAGGGCTGAGCTAGTCTCTTAAATTCCTAGAACATTCCTATCATTTCGGCCAAAAAGCTCCCACTTTTGCTCCACCTCCGCAAGGCGAAGGTAATTAGGAAGGTTGGCTACTGCTAAAGCTAGGACTTGGGATACTTCCTCTGACGGTTCTGGTAAGTATGCTATTTTCTCCTGAGTTACCCCGTTAAGAAAGACACATCTCCAGTTCCAGACTGGACTGGGTTCTTTCACCATCTCAGCTTCAAGCAGAGTTCTGAGAGAAAAACGAAGTGGTGAAGGCTGAAAGTCTCAAAGATTCCAAAGTATTTCTCTTCCCGAGGATTAGCAATCAGGTGAATTTCAGAACGATGACAACTTGGAGGGTACAAGAGTCACACGCCAGGCGGAAACCGGCCCCGGAGCAATGTCGGTTGATCCCTCCCTACCACTCAACTTTCTACCGCGGCCTGCACAGAAACCAGCACGCCAGCACTTCGGGGGATAGTGGTGCTTTCACCAAGTTTTCCTCCCCGGCGGCTTCTCCCCACCCGCCCCTCCCACTGCGGGCTCAGCCTCCGATTTCCGCTGATCCTGGCTGGAGGGAGCCCGGAATCCAATTACTTTTCCCAAGGGAGCGCAATCCACCCGTCTGGTCGTGAAGAGGGGGGCGGGGGTCGAGGAGACGCGGAGGCCGCCCCTCCCCCGCTGCCCGGGCCTCTGGGCCCCGGCAGCCCCGGGCGGGGCGAGGTGAGCCGTGGAGGGGCGCGCGGCGCCGCCGCCGGGACTATTTGTCCTTCCGCGCGGGGCGCTGCGGCCCGGCGCCGACGTCGGCCGGGCTGAGTGGCAGGAGATTAGCCAAGGGCTTCCCCCGCCGCGCGCCCCCGGCCAATCGGCGCCGCGCGGGCGGTGCTCGGGGGCCGCGCTCACGCACATTCCAGAAGCCACGCCTCACACGAACATCCCTACCCCCGCGCACGCGCCCCTTCCCGCCCCGCCCTCCCGGCCGCACGCGCGTTGCTCCTCGGGGCCGTTCTCCAAGTCTGGGCCTGGACTCTGGCTCCTGGGCCCCGTGGTGCTGCTCTCTAAAGTGAAAGTGAAATGAGGAAAGGCGGCCAAGGGGTCTGTCGGAGAAGGGTAATTAGCATCTGTGTCAAGGTTTACACGACGGCTCCACCACCGTCAGGCCTGCTCAACCGACTGGAGGGAAGCTACGGAGACTGACGTTGAGGAGGAAGAGGATATCCCTCCTGATTCTTCAGAGATGGGATGGAGAACTTGTTCCATATCCTTGGGTGTTCTGTAGTGAGAGGACCTAAAACTGCTGGATTTCTCACTTGGTTTTCAGTTGTGGTCAGAACACTTGATATATCCTTTCCCCGTCTGAGGGGAAAAACCCAACATTCTCGCCTGCACACATTGTCAGACTGATGAGGCCACAACTGACATACACGCTTGAAGGAGAAAGTGCTCTATTGTGCCTTGTTTTCTCTTTTGAATTACATGCTCCTGAGACTGTGGCTGACCCCTTAGGCCCATGGCGTTCCTGAATGTGATTGACATGCGTGATTAGCAGGCTAGTGAGAGAGAACCAGGGAAATTGCTGTCAAAACAATTACATACAGGGACATCAGAACAATGGCTTGAGAGCCCCCAGGGGCTTAGAGACCATCCTAGTTCTGCCACGGGTGCCCTCTGGGACCTTGGCCAAGTCAGAGCATCTCTCTGTGCCTTCGTTTCTTTCTGGTAAGTTAAACTATTCTTACCACTCTTAATCTCAAATGTATCATGAAAATAAACTTATATAACCAAGGTGAAAGCATCGAAGGTTTTGTTTTCGTGGGGTAGGTGATGGTGCTTTAAAGACTCTGAACAGAAGAGTCTGTAAAAGGAAGCCATTTGATCTTCAGCCTACTACCTGGTCATTTAAGTTAAACTTAATACACATGTATTGACACTAACTCTGTAGATGCATAATTCTAAGCTTGGTACTGTATGGTCTTCATAAGAGTGATGTATATCTGTTGAAAAAATCCGTGCATAAGTGGACCTGTGGAGTTCAAACTAGTATTGCTCAAGGGTCAACTATATTATCTGGTAAAGCCACTAACTCCTGCGTTCTCAGACCTTATCTCATGCCTGGGTCAGTTCCCATCCCTAAGTCTTCATCATTTTCATTCTCTGACTATTTCTGCTCAGGGGCCACAACACATTGCTAGATATATACAGAATGGTGCTGTGGTTGGAGCTCCCAAGTGAGCCTAAGCTGTGGCTCGAGGTTCAGACACGTCTGGGTCTGTCTGTGGAACTGATGGGAAAGGTGCCAGAAGCCTGTTTACTGGAGTGATTGAGAAGCTTTCTGGGACAGAACATGTCCTCAGGGAAGGAGTCGAACACAGTGAGCTTGAGCCGGAAACAAAGACTTAAGTCTTGAGAAGGGAGAGGTCCTTTTGCACCCAGTCCTGTGTCTCCTGGCCCTTGTTTGAGTCCACTCAGAGTGGGGAAGGGATGGGGGAAGGAGGAGAAGATGGAGGCTATGGGTAAAAGTTGAAATGTCTGTTTCAGACTTTTCAAGTTCCACATTTCATGTGCATTACACATGTTCTCATGTTTACTAGAAAAGATCAAGTTAACAACAAAAGTGCGAACAACAGAAAACCAGAATAGAGGTGGCTTTTGAAAAATAAGGAATTTGTTATCCTGTCAAATAAGAACTTTGGAGGAAGGTTGTTCTTTTACTGGTTAATCATCTAACTCCAGGATATCACTGAGGACCCAAGTAGATACCTTTCGGCTGTGGCATCCTCAGATGATGGTAATCTCTCCTGCCTTCTTTCAAGGCGGCACCATGGCGTCAGCATTTCTTAGTATCAAATGCAGTCAAAGGCATATAGCAAAGAAGGGGGATGTTGTCTCCCACTTCCTTCTGTCTCTGTCTCTGTCTTTTTCATAATAAAGAAAGGGTAACCCTTTCTAGAGGGCTCTAGTAGAACTTCTAGTGTCCCACTGGGCAGACTTGTGTCACACACACATCCTAATTACTTGTAGAAAGATGCCAAACATAATCTACCCTGCATGCTAAGGAGAGAAATCACCTTCCATGAACATGCAGGAGGATATAATCCAAACAACATCAAATTCTGCCAGAAAAAAAATAGGTAAAAGTGGTTGTGGCTTAGGTCTCAAAAGATTTTTTCATTTTTCTTTTTCTCTACTGCAAAATGTTTCTGTATCTTCATCACTTCTAAATTTTTAAATCTTTCTCCATATTCTGTCTTTACTATCACAGCTGAGAGGTCATCCAGCTCCATTTGAGAACCTGGCCCTCCCTGTGTCTGCCTCCCTACAATCGAGCTCTTGTTCTAGACCCTCACAGTGGTTCCTGAACCACGGGCAGTCACGTGGAGGCTATGCCACCTAGCACTCCATTAGTGGGGTTAGAGGAGATCTGAAGCCCCTTTAGTTGTCTCAGGATCTGAAAGCTACAAGAATTAATCCAAATCCTATCAGGTTGGGGTGGGGAGGTGGGGACCACAGACAAGCTTTATTCTTTCCTTACAGGGTTCTGTACCCGGGACTTTCCTATCTAGCTCAGCAACATGTGAGCGCCATATGGTATCCTCAGCTACTTGGCTTCAGACTGCTTCCATTTTACCCTCTCCCTCCCCATTAATACCGATCTCCTGGAGGCGGGGTTCCACTGTATTTTTCCACGCCACAGCTTGCAGGAACTCTGATAATGGCTTGAACCTGAAACTTGTTCCATTTCTCTCCTATACTCATTTTCATTCATTTTTTTTCATTTAATAAGTATTAAATGTTGACTCTCTTCCAAGTATTGAGTTACGTGCTCAGGAGACGTTGTGGATTAAGTCAGAGTTCCCTGCCTTCAATGAGTTTACATTCTGGTGAGGGAAATTTTTCTCTCCAGGAGGCTTGGCAGGAAATTCTAGGTTATCTCCCAGGGACCAGAATGGAAATAAATCTTAAAAGCAAGGCCGAGTCATTAACTCTGTGCAGCGTAACTCATGTTTTAATCCTTCACAGCTACCATTAGTAGTCTAATTTATTTTGATCTTTACACAGCTCGTAACATATGACATCTTTTCACAGAGGCCATTGTTTCAGGTGATTACAGTTTCCAACAATATAAACACCATGTAGGGCAAGACACTTGTGGTGCAGCAGGCTTTATTAATAACATGCCTTGTCAAATGAACAGACTAGGCTATAGATGGATGATTACAGCACAAATGGAGGCTGTATCTGATACAAGTTTATGTATTATCAGAGTTGTTACCCTATCTCTGCTCACAGTCAGGAGCCTGCCAGATCTTATTCAGCAGAGTGGTTTGTAGATGCATTGTCAGAGATAAAAATATTTACTGTTACCTACCTTCCTTTGGCTTTATTTGCCTGAGGATGTATAGTAAAATCAAATTTTAATTTTTTAAAAAATGTTTTCAAAATTTACCTAGGTTTATTATTCTCATTTCATTTATAGTAGAAAACAGGTTCTCCAAAAACATGCAGCACTATATTAAAATCAAAACTGCTTTTATATTTTCCACTAATAGCACTTCTGCTTCAGATGGTGTCATGGGCCCTCAGTGTCTAATTTATCTTGACAGTGTCTGAAGTGGAAGTAAACTAGTTCAGACTGCAGGTCCTAAAGTATGAGTCGGAGAAGGTGGATGGAGCACAAGTGAAATGAGAGCATTTAAATGAAATATGAACTGCAGTCAATCTAAATGAATTCCCTTAACACCTCAGTCCAGGAAAAAACCTGTAAGGGTTTTAATCCTCACTCAACTCGTGACAAAGTACATTACCCTTAGCAAGTCAGTTAATTAATCTCTGTGTCTTGGTGTCCCCATTTTTACAACAGGGTTAATAAGACCTGTAGTGCACCTGCACTTGGAGTTCAGAAGAAAAGCGAATTACATTGTTTCTGAAATGTAACTGATAATTATCAATCGTCAACAGGAATTTAGTGAGCCCTGCACCTACCTATCATGATACAACCAGGGCCTAGCAAGTACCTTACATGTAAATGCTAAAGAAATTTTTGTTGCATGAATGAATGAGAAAATGAATCAAGAGCCCCCCCACTGCATATTAGGTCCTTTGCTATGGAAGACTCAAGATGCTTCCTTGCCTTTAAGGAACTAACCGCATAATGAAATAAGACATACATACATAGAAGTGTACTTTAACAATTAAGATATGAAATGCCAAATGACTATTTTAGTCCATTATCTTCAAACTAGTATTTCCAGATTCTTAGCTTCATTATGAATTCACCAAGATTGACCTGCTTGAGAATATGCATATGGTTTTGTTACATAGAAGTATTAGAGGATGTTTAATAAAAGACTTTAAAATATAGAACTGTATTTCATTAGAATAATATTCTGTAAGGAAGTGGAATCAAAATGTAAGTTCAAGGGGGAAAAGAAAGACATAGCACTGTTAAAGAAGAACTTGTTTATATTGCTTCTTTTAATATTTTTATTGAGGTACAACAGCCATATAGTAACATGTACAGGCCACCACCTAAATCAAGTTACAAGTGGTGCCCTCCCCACCGTGACCTTTCTCAGTTAATCTCCTCCTTCCCTGACTCCAGAGACAACTGTTATTTTGACTTCTTATGCTATAGAGTACTGTAGCCTGTTCTTGGAAGTTGTGTCAGCAATTATATGGTATATTCCCCTTTGGGCCAGGCTTCTTTTGTTCAACATTATGTCTGTATGACGCATTCATTGTTGCATACATCAGAGTTCATTCTTTTTAATTGTTGCAAAATAGCTATTCTCAAAATGTGGTCTGAGAACTCCTGGAGGGGGTACCTGAGAATTTTTAGGGGGGATGTCTATGAGTCAAATTATTTTCATAATAATTTAGAGTTTTATTTATTTGCCTTTTTCAGTGCCTTGATGTTTTTATGGTGGTGCAAAAGCAGTGATGTTTAGTTTATGTCTCTCTGAAATTTCTTTGCCTAATCTAAGGACACAAATATTTTCTGTGCTATTCCTTTCTATAAATTTTGTGGTTTTAGATTTTACATTTAGGACTATGATCCATTTCAAGTTACTTTTGGCATATGGTGTGACTTTAGGATTGATAAAAAATATGGATGCCCAGTGTCAAGTTGTTACAGTGCTACTTACCAGAAAGACTGCTCTTTCTCCCTTTTCTCCATTGAATTAACTTGGCACTTTTCTCAAAACACTCCCCGACTCCCTGTGCATGCCCGCTCCCTCTCCCATTCTCTCTCTCCCCTCCCCCCTGTACACACACACACACACACACACACACACACACACACACACACACACACACACACAGTCTGTTTGGCTTTGTATTCAGTTTCATTGATCTGTATGTCCAAACTTTCACTAATACTACAGTTTGGGGAGAATTGTTATGTTAACTATTTTGAATCCTCTCATCCAGGAACATGGTATATCTCTCTTTTATTTAGATATTCTTCGGTTTCTTCCAACTATGTTTTTGTAGTTTCCAATGTAAATATCTTTTGTTAGATCTGTTATTTTATTTTTGGTGCTATTATACATGAAATGGCTTTTAAAATTTCATTTTCCAATAGTTTCCAGTTAGCATATAAAATGTATGTTTAATGTTTACTTTTATTTACAGGTTCTCTTAACTGTTTTCTGGTTCTTCTGGGATTTTTTACATTAATAATTATATAATTTGCAAATAGGGAGAGTTTTACTGCTTCCTTTTTTATCTTAATGCTATTTATTTCTTTTTCTTTCTTTCTTACAGTGACTAGGACCTCTAGTACAGTGTTGAATAGAAATACTTATAATGACATGTTTGCATTTTTCCCATTGTAAACAGTTCAGTCTTTCACCATTAATTATGTTGTAGAGGCCATTTATTCCTTTGAGGAAGTTCCATACTATTGCTGAAAGTTTTTATCAGAAACAAATGTTGGATATTGTCAAATGCTTTTTCTGTATCTATTGAAATGATCTTATGGGTTTTATCCTTTAGTCTGTTACTATAGTGAATTATATTGATTGATTTTTAAAAGTCTTAAACTAATCTCGTACTCCTGGGATAAATCCTACTTAGTCTTGACGTTTTATTCTTTTTATGTACTATTGAATTGACTTGCCAGTGTTTTATTAAGGACTTTGCCTCTATATCCATGAAGGATATTGGTCTGTAAATTTTTTATACCATCTTTGTCAGATATTGGTGTTATGCTTATTTTGGTGTATTAGTTTGCTAAATCTGCAGTAACAAAATACCACAGACTGGGTGTCTCAAACAACAGAAATTTCTTTTCTCACAGTTCTGGTGGCTAGAAGTCTAAGATCAAGTTGTTGGTAGGTTTGATTTCTCCTGCGACCTCTCTCCTTGGCATACAGGTGGTCACCTTCATTCTGGGTCCTCAGATGGCCTTTTCTGTGCAAGCACGTGCCCCTGGTGTCACTCTCTTCTTTTAGGGACAACAGTCATATTAGAGCCCCACTCTTAACAGTATCATTTTAACTTAATCACCTCTTTAAGGACCTAATTTCCAAATATGGTTATATTCTAAGCTACTGAGGTTTGGGACTTCAACATATGAATTTTCTGGGGGTCACGATTTAGCCCATAACACTTGACCATATAAAATGAGGTGGATGATGTTCATTCCTGTCTTTTCTGAAAAACATTTGTGTAAATTTGGAATTTTCACCATTGAAACCATCTGGCTCTGGAGTTTTCTTTTGGGGTAAGTTTTTCATAACAAATTCAATTAGATGTAGGCCTACTTAGATTTTCTGCTTTTCCTTGGGTCTATTTTGGTATATTGTGTATTTTAAGAAATTTGCGTTTTTCATCTGTGTTGTTGAATTTGTTGGCATAATGTTGTTCATAGCGTTTTCTTATTATTCTTCTAATGTCTGTAGGATCTCTGTTGACAGCCTTTTTGTGTTAAACCTTTGTTTTAAACTATCATGCCTACTTTAAAGAACTTAAGAAGAAAAAATCGAAATTCATTTGGTTATTCTGGATACTTGGCTTTTCTATATAAATGTGAAAATTAATTTGTCAATTTCTACAAAAAGAATGGGATTTTGATTGACAGTGCATTGAATCTATAGACTTGTTTGGGGATAATTGCCACCTTACAATACTAAATCTTTAAATCTATGAACATGGCATATCTATTTACATCTTCTTAAATTTCTCTCATGAATATATTGCAGTTTTCAGAATACAAATTTTGTTGGATTTATTCCTAAGTATTTTATATTTTTTGAAAATTATATATTTTTTACATTTCAATTTTCAGTTGTTAATTGCATGTATTTTTATGTATTGATATTATATCCTGTGAACTTGCTAAACCCCCTTTTTCATTCTAGCAAGTTTTCTGTAGATATTTCTGAAATTTTTTAGTGTATATAATTATGACATTGGTACATAAAGACAGTTTTATTTCTTCCTGCCCAGTTTATATGCTTTTTCTTTCTTTTTCTTCTCTTATTACACTGGCGACAGTGTACAGTATTGAGTAGAAGCAATGAAAGCAGATATCTTAGCCTTGTTTTCAGATTTTGAAGGGAAAACATTTAGTCTTTTATCATTAGTTATGGTATTAGAAATAAGTGTTTACTAGTCTTTTATCAGGTTGACGAAGTTCCATTTTATTCATAAGTTGCTGAGATTAGTACATGTCTTCTTAATACTCTTTGTGATGAAATAAGAGGTACACACACATAAAGGTCTTCTGCTGTATATGTATGTCTTCATGACTTTTCTGTTGAGATTGGTGGTGTTACTAACAAATGTGATTTTTCTGATATACAATGAAGTGTGTCAATATTCGGAATATTTTGGTCAGCCGATATTTTAAGAAACTACCACTTATCAAGTTTTGATGTAGTATTAAAGAAAACTGTTTACAATTTTCTGAAAAGGCTATTAAAATAATCCTTCTCTTTTCCACTGTGTATCTTTGTGAGGCCAAATTTTCTTCATATACTTGAACCAAAACAACGTATTGTGACAGATTGAAAACAGAAGCAGATATTAGAATCTCGCTGTTTTCTATTAAGCCAAACTTTAAAGAGATTTGCAGAGTGTAAAATAATGCTGCTTCTTCTTACTAATATTTTTGTTTGGAAAATGCAGTCATCATAAAAGTATGATGTTAACATGTAATGGATTTATTATTGTTATTTTTAATTGTAGTAAAATATACATAACAAAATTTACCATTTAAACCATTTTTTGGTGTATAGTTAAGTGGCCTAAGGTACAGTAACATTGTTGTGCAACTGTCACCATCATTCTTTTCCAGAACTTTCTCATCTTCCCAAACTGAAACTCTTTAACATTAAACAATAGCTCTCCATTTGCCTCTCCCCCTGGCCTATGGCAATGACCATTTTATTTTCTGTCCCTATGAATTTGACTACTCTTGTTACCTCCTATAAGTAGAATCATACAATATTTTTCCTTTTGTGTCTGGTTTGTTTCACTAGCATAATATCTTTAAGGTTTGTACCTGTTGTGATTGTTATTTTAAAAATAAATTCATGCAAAATCTAAAAATCTCTGTTTTAATTTTTAATATGACAAATATTGATAGAAATGCCCAGATAGATAAAAAATTCTTTGGTATCCTCAATTAAGTTTTAAGAGTATAAAGGGATCCTGAGACCAAAAAGTTGGAGAACCACTGCTATATAATATAGTGTATGTATGTTGCTATGTACCGTAATTTATTTAGCCATTCTACTGCTGAGGAACAGAAACTTGGTTTTTCTTCATCTTTTGGCCATTATGGATTAAGTTGCTGTGAATGTTCTTGTACATGTCCTGGGGAGGACCTCTATACCACTTTCTGTCTGATGTCTGTGAGTGGTATGCCTAGATCTTTGTGCCTTTTTTAAATGGATGGTGGTAGATATCAAGTCTCTATTGTATTTAAGTTCTACTGGATACATTTCAAAGAATATTGTGTAATAGGTTTATTTTGGGGAGTGGTAATTAGTTTATTTATTTATTTATTTATTTTAATGAGGGTACCAGGGATTGAACCCAGGACCTCGTGAATGCTAAGCTCGTGCTCTACCACTGAGCTGTATCCCCTACAGATATATTTTAAATGCTAATATTTATGATATATAGGATGTTTATCCTTTGCCTTTGTTTAAACTTATGATGAAAAATTTTAGATATCAACTTAAACATGTATAAGGACATATATCATTGAAATACATTTACTTTACGAAGTAAAGAAGGAAAGTGTTTTGAAGACTACTAGATAGTAGGCTCTTTAGGAGTTCAGAAGAAGAGCAAAATGATTGAGGGTCGGGAGAGTCTCTTTCTCTCTTCCTCTTCCCCTTCCCCTTTTGCTCTTTCCCTCCTTATCCTGTCATCTGACTTATACTTATTCAACAACTGTTATTTGCCAGGCACTATGCTAGGCATTGGGGATATAACTGTGGACAAGACAGAGAAGATTTGGCTCACAGTCTTAGTGAGGGAAACAACATGAAAACAAGTAACTGAAATGACTAAAAATTGTGTTAAATATCACAAAGGGAACAAATGAGTCTTATTATAGGGGATAGTGGTGGCATTGGCTGTTATGTAGGGTAGTTACGGTGGCCTCATATTGAAGGAACTAACTGTGCTTCAGAGCCAAAAGAAGAGCATTCCAGGCAGAGTCTCATACATACTAAGAGCATTATTAACAAGGTTTTGAAGAAGAGAAAGCTTGAAGTGTTCCAAAAACTAAAAGCAGGCCACTATAATCCAATTACAGTCAGATTCTGAATCTTTATAAAAAGAAGTTACGTAGTCAATCCTTGAAGATGTCTGTCTGCAAAATACATAGTTAATATAAACTATATAATAAAGTAATAATAAAATTTAGAAAACATACTGATGTTTATCTTTGAGAAGTGATAGACGTGAACAGGCCTCTACTTTCCCCTGAAAGCAGGAGACAAGGAAGGTTCAGGAAAAAACAAACAAGCTTACTCTATCTGCATCAGTACCATCATTGCTGTCATCCAGGCAGGAGAATCAGCCCCTTGAGGGAGAGACTGTATCTTGCTAATTTTTGTGTCTCCAGTGCCCAGCAATGTGCTTGATCTAAAGAGATGTTTAATCCACGTGTGTCTAAAGAGAGAGAGAAAAAAGAGGTAACATTTATTTCTAACCTCTGTGCTGGAGTCAATTAAACAAAATTAAAAGGCAAGTAGAATGCAGGGGGAAAAATACAGCATGTGTAACAAACTATAGGTTGATGTGCTTAATAGATTTTTTAAATTACCATATTTGCTAAAAGCGTATTCTGAAGTAAGAAAGATAGTGTGATTAAGGCAAATTAGGGATAGGGTGGGTGCTTTAGTTGGCCAGGGGAAGTCAGAATGAGAGAAAGAGACAGAGAGATGGAGAGACAGAGAGACAGAGACTGAAACAGAGAGAGGGAATAAATGAATGCAAATGGGGGTATCATGGATCTGTGATGTCTGTGAAGCTCATTCCCAATTTGGTACCCCTAAATTTAAACTTCAGTTGTTTCCATAGCATGTTTATTCTCTTTTTCTGGTCTCATACTGAGGGTGAAAGTATTAATGGAAGAGACATTTCCCTCCTAAACTGTCCAGCTACAGAGAGAATGCAAAGGCTTGAGTAACCTGTTAATTGATGACTCTCTGAAGTGCATACTATTTTAAAAAAAAACTTTGTCAGAACATGTATTGACACACAAGTATATTGTATGTATTTATTACGTAATATACTCTTCTTAATTTTGAGGAGGAAATGAAGTAATTTTTGCGTTATGTGATTTTTCCAGTTTTAACCAAGCTAATTTCAGACAGGTTCATTTGTTCAACAAAACTGGGGACCTAGTATGTGCCACTGGTCCAGGGGTAGGAGATACAGCAGGGGTGAATAAAATACGCAGAGTCTGTGACTTTATAAAGCTTTTATTCTACATGGGAGTGAAGTAGGACAGGCAAGAAACAGGCCAGGAAATAATTCATATAGCATAATGTCACGTAGCGATAACTATTGGGAAGAAACAGAGCAAGGAAAGGAGCTCAGTTAATGTGTGCTCAGTGTTGGGAGAAACTCGGTGATGGGTAGAGCTCATTTCCAGCCAAGAACATCTCTGCTGTGGGGACCCTGACCCAATCCATCCTCACAGTTCCCAGGCTGATTTTCATTTAATCGATGTTCAGGCAAAATGGAAAATTTCAGGGCAAAACCTGGAAATCAAATGGTAATATAGATGGTATAAATGCCTGGAAATAAAAATGTCTCAAATGTCATCACTTCCCGCCTGTGCTTTCCAATTTGCTGACAAGCCAATAGCTGAAGTGAAAAAGGGACGGCACAGCACCAAGTACTTTATTATAACAATGAGATAGTCGGTGTGAAGGAGAATAAGATACTGTCTAATAAATAAGACTTGAAAAAAGCAGCCTTCAGAGGACTAGAGCTAGTACTGGCGTTAAACTGATTTTGTTTATATTTGTCCTTTTGAAAACTTCCTTACCAAGATCGCCAATGACGAACTATTACTGAAGCCAATGGCTAATTCTTTCTCCAAAGCTTCCATGTAGTTTAACCCAAAGCACTCTCACCTCGCCTTCCTTCCCCTCCTCTGTCCTTCCTCTCCTCTCCATTCTCTATCCAGATTTTATGTAATCTCCTCCAGAGCCATCACCATCTATACATTGATGACCTTAATTTTATTCAACCTTATTTTCTCTCTTGAGCTCTTATGCTACTATATCTGCTTACTTGATTTTTCTACTTGTATGTCTAATAGGTATTTCAAAGTAAGCATAGTTAAAATAGAAAACTTGATTTCCATCTGCCTTCTTCAGTTCCCAAATATGGACCTTCCTAAATCTTTTCCATCTTAATAAATTGTACTTCTGTCATTTATCCAATTGCTTGGTACAAATATCTTGATTCCTCACTTTAGTTCATAACCCACATTCAATCCATAAGTAAGTTTTACTGGCTCTTACTCCACATTATATCTGCAACCAGCCATTTCTCATCATCTCTACTTCTGTAGCCCTGGCTAAAAGATGTCATTACATCCTTCCTGGTCTGCTGCGAGAGCATCCTAACTCTTCTCCCTTCCCAGTGCATGTGAGCCAAGGCTGCTGGGCTTAGCGGGAGTTGAGGTCCTGTTGTGAACATGAAGCTTAGAGTACATGGTGTCTGCATTGGAAGGACTGTGCTGGGGAGATCACTGGACATGGGCTGGATCTGCGAAGTTGCTGAGGGACTGTGAGCAGTTGGAGCAGAGCCTGAAGTCCCTTCCCACAGACTTGCACCACTGACAGATGGTGCATCAGGAACTAGAAAAAGCAGTATGCACCAATCAGGAACCGGGAAGAGAAGCCCTGTTCCTCCTGCGATGTCGAACCCCGTATCCCCTCCCGCCCACCACATTCTCTACAGATAAAGTTTAACATAATGCTGGTTGTAAGGGAGAAAGGTTCCTGAAGGGTGAATTTAGAGCCGAGAGGCAAGAAATTGGTCATTGGCACAATATCTTTCAAAATAATAAATAAATTCTAGCTGTCTTCACAAATCACCTCAGTATAAGACTTTCTTTCTGGGATTATTCATAAATTATTTATGGAATTGAAAGCTGAATTTAGAATATACAGTTTCCATGTCTTTGTTCCCATTCTTATGTGAAGTTTCTTCTATGAATATCATCGATAAAATAAATAAAAAATCCATCAGTATATGCCAGAATCGGAAAAAAGATGTCTAGGCACCAAACACCTGGGTCCCTGGGGCCACATATAGCAAATGCTTGGGCAGAGGGCTGAGCATGGACAGCAGTGCTTGATGGCTAAGTGAGTTAATCAAATGCCTTTTTCAAACTGATATTCTCCAAGGGATGAATCTGAATACTTTACTTTGGGATCACCCTTTAAAAGCAGAACTAGCCTGTGAACCCAGATTAGTTCATCATGATAGAAAGCAAAAAACAAGTCTCTAAGGGTTATGCTAGGGGAAGGTAAGGTTTGAGGAAAGATTTAGGATGGGAAGCATTGTGGACTGATTATTTGTGTCCCTCCAAAATTCACATGCTGAAGCCTGAACTCCCAGTGTGTTTGTACTCAGAGATGGGGACTCTAAGGAAGTAAGTACAGTTATATGAGGTCAGAAGGGTGGGGTTCTGATCTGATAGGATTAGTGTCCATATAGAAGAGATACCAGGGAACAGCTCTCCACCCTCTACCCCCACCCCATGCACTCACCCAAGAAAGGTCATGTGAGCAACCGAAGGGGAGAGCTCTCACCAGACACGAACCCTATGGGCATCTTGCTCTCGGACTTCCAATCTCCAGAACTGTGAGAAAATAAATGTCTGACATTTAAGCTACCCAGTCCATGTTATTTTGTGATGACAGCTCTATCAAACTAGTACAGGAGGTAAGAGTAAAAGGCACTATCTGAAAAAGGCAAGCTAGGGGGTGGGGGCCACAGACAGGCAAGAAGCAGCATGAGTTTTCAGGATACTTGTGCATTTTAGGGGTAGGGGAAGAGTCATGGTAAAAGAAGAGAGTGGAGGAATAGCAAAAAAAATTTCTTTCACTATGTTCCCATTTTGCTTAAAACTAGCCTTTTTAACCAATGGAGGGAAATGGGAAGAGGGTGTACCCAAAACATATTAACACCATCACACTATTCTACTTAGCTTTAGAATTATGTTTTTACTTTCATCTGAATATGTCTATAGCAGTTTTATTTTTCTTTTTCCTCTTTATTGAAGTATAGTCTGTTTACAACACTGTGTCAATTTCTGGTGTACAGCATAATGTTTCAGTCATACGTATATATACCTATATTCGTTTTCATATTCTTTTTCATTATAGGTTACTACAAGATACTATAGTTCCCTGTTCTATACAGTAGAAACTTGTTTATCTATTTTATATATAGTTGTTAGTATCTACAAGTCTCAAACTCCTATTTTATTCCTTTCCCCACTGGCAATCATAAGTTTGTTTTCTATGTCTGTGAATCTGCTTTTGTTTTGTAAATAAATCATTTGTGTCTGTTTTTTAGGTTCCACATATGAGTGCTATCATATGGTATTTTTCTTTCTCTTTCTGGCTTACTTCACTTAGAATGACAATCTCTAGGTCCATCCATGTTGCTGAAAATGTATTATTTTACTATTTTTATGGCTGAGTAGTATTCCATTTTATAAATATACCCAGTCCTCTGTCAATGGACATTTAGGTTGTTTCCTTGTCTTGGCTATTGTAAATAGTGCTGCTGTGAACATTGATGTACATGTGTCTTTTCAAATTAGAGTTCCCTCCAGATATATGCCTAGGAGTGGGATTGCTGGATCATATGGTAAGTCTATTTTTAGTTTTTTAAGGAATCTCCATACTATTTTCCATAATGGCTGCACCATCTTTAACAAAAATTAATTAATTATTATTGCAGTATAGTTAAAATATTACATAAGTTTGAGGTGTACAATATAGTGACACTATATTGTTACACTCCATTTATAGTTGTTATAAAATACTGGCTGTATTCCATGTGTTGTACAGTATATCCTTGTAGCTTGTTGATTTTATACACAATAGTCTGTACCTCTTAAGCCCCTTTCCCTATCCCCTTCCCCCTCCTAATTGGAAACTACTAGTTTGTTCTATATACCTGTGAGTCTTTCTTTTTTCTTATATTCACTAGTTTGTTTTTTTTAAAAAAAATATTTATAGCAGTTTTCAAAGTAAATATCATAAAGGCTTAACTCAGGAGAAGTCAAGAAACTTGTTTTCATTCTATGTAGATCATGAGCTCTAAGACCTTCTTTCAGTCATTAAGCTTCTCCTATATAGAAATGGAACTTCAACTGCCCACTGGCTTCTCAGTAAAGAGGAAGGTGGAAAATCATTTGAGTTTAAAAAGATTGCTCTGCAGAAAAACTCAACATGAAATGTAGAGATACCCATAAGGTTGTGAAGTAGGTGATTTAGGGATAAACTCTCAGGAGTATTCTGATAGGGAGCCAGCACGTGCTCAGTAAAGGACTGAATGATCGAATGTGGTATAAAATAAATAAAGCATTAAAATAATTAAACTTTGCCCCAAATCTCTCTTTTCCATGTATGGCTTTCTTAGAGATATCCTCACTGCACCTCTTTGTGAGTGACCAGCTCAGTAATGCACCCTTAATTAACTTCATTTCCCTCCTTTTCTGCCTCATTTGCTTATTTCCTCACTCTCAATGTCCTCAGATTACAAACCATCCAATAATGTGCTAGTCCTCAAATTTGTTCAGGGTCTGTTTTCTAGACAATCTAAGCTAAGAAAGTACTCAAAACAGTATCAAAATGAATGCTTAACAAGATATTTTATAAACAAATTAAGAGCCAAAACTTGTTGCAGATACAGAAATGTGAATAATTAGCCTTTGGTAAAACTAAGAAATCTTGGCAATAAAAAGCCCTAAAATTGAAATTAAAAAAAATCAGCATTTATGACATTGACATTTTTGGAAAATACTTCCTTTAGTATAGAATATTCATTACTCGGGATTTGTCTGATGTTTCCTCATGTTTAGATTCAAATTACACATATCTGGCCAGAATATTACATAATGATATTTTGTCTTTCTTAGGGTGTCGTACATTATGTCCAGAATATCACTGTATTAATGGTATTAATTTTGATCATCTGGTTAAGGTTGTTATCCTTGTTTTAGAGTTGCACTTAAATATCTGTATTTTTCCATGTATAACCTCGTCATAACTTGACAGCATTGTAACACTGTAAGAGGCTTTATTACTGTCTCATGCTCCAACCCCTTACAACTACCACCTAAAATGTAAGCACCAAAGAGTCAAGGATTATTGCCTCTTTTATTTACTGATATATGGTACAGTGCTTAGCACATATTTACTGAATGAATGAATAAAAAGATAGTTCTGATTAGTAAAAGTGTCAAATGACACAATTTGTTATAGTAAAAGTCCTTTATGACAAAATGTTTTTACAGCCATGCTAATTCAGCAGTTCAGGGTTACAGGATACAAGACAGGATAGGAAATATATGATTGAGAAACATTTAAACCCTCTTCCCTGCCCCACCCCATTTTAGTCAATATATTAAACCAAAACTACCCATTATAAAACTGATTTAGGATGCACTGCAAATTTCCCTTATCACTCTCTGGAAGTAATACTAATGGAAATGCAATGGCTAAAACGTGAGTAGAAGGAGGAGGTATGAAAAGAAGAGAAGGACTGTTGCATGGACACATCTAGATTTTACTCACCAGCGCTGAACTGGATCGTAGACAGACAGGCCTCACTTTGCATAGTTCTGACATGCACAATGTCTGGTTACCATGGTTTAGTTAAATAACCCAGTCCTCCACCATCACCGTTCACATTTCAGTTACCACAGTTCATTTCAGTTCAGTCATTGCATCAAATACAAAGTTTGTTGCTAGCTCTTCAGTCCACAAATCACCACGTAAATAACAGATACACTGATTGGTGACCAATCATGTCACTTGTTTCAGTCTGTCAGTGATTGGTCACTCTGCATCTGTTATTCAGTTCACATATAGAGAGAGCAAAAGTATGTAGTTGTATTACCATCCTGTTGCCCAGTGATAAATCCACGTGACATTTTACAAAAATGGATAATCAGAAGAGAGAATTGGTGAAAAGAGATGACTGTACAGCAAATAACCCATAGTGACATTGCTGGAAGTGAAATTTGTATCAAACATAAATAGAATTATAGAATAGATAGCTGACAGTGGGAATGTTGACACTGTCAGCATTTGAGAGGCTCTAGATACGCTGCCAGCGGAACTCAGTGAAGGCAAACTTATCAACATAAAAAAGGAAAGTGGTTGTGACAAAAAGGATGAAGATGTTCCAGAAGTAATACAGGCCAAAAACCCTCCACATTAAAGGTACTTTGGGAACCACTTCCCAATATGAATGTGCAAAGGATAAAATGTTGAAAGTTGATCCAGTCTTAGGAAGGAGTGTGACAATTTACTAGGGCATAGGAGAGATCCTCGCTCCCCATGTAATATCAACAAGAAGGCAAGCAGTGTTCAAACTACTCTTGATACATTTTTGACAAATAAAACACTTTAATTCTCAATGGTTCTAGTGCCTTAAATTCCAAAATACTGAGTAAACAATAGCTTTACTATTTTTTCCTGTTCTCTATATATGTGCAACTGATAAGAGTTTTAACGTTTTGATAACAATTTAAAGGTCATGAAACAATCGTAATTTTCTCATTGATTATTCAAATCACTTTGTATAGTTTCAGCTTGCATACTCATTTTATAGTTCTGTACTGTCATGCAAAATAAAGATTGCCTTTATTTCATTCAAGGTATAGTGCAAGTTAAATGCTCAGAAATGAAAAACAGAATGTTCTTTCCATAGTCATGATCTGAAGAGAATTAAGAACCACTGACTGGAAATGATAAGCTATAGATGTTAGCCTCTCTCTTGGATTAATCTATATTTCTATCTTGTATTTCCAAGTGACTTCTGGGTGTTCCACCAGCACCTCACAGACAATGCATCCAAAGTTGAACTTCCTCATAAACCTGACACCTACCCAAAAGCCCCAACCAACTTTATTCTCTGTAATAGGGACTCAGTCAGGATCAGTTTCAATGGCTAATAACAGAGACTTGAAATAATAGTATCTTAAATAAGATTAAGATTTATTTTTCTATCAAAATAAAACTCTGGAATTAGTCAGCTGAGGGCTAAAATGCTGACTCACCAATTATCAAGAATCCTTTTTTTTTCTTTTACAATCCTTACTACAAAGTGTCTATCTTCAGGTTACCTCATAGGTCACAAACTGGCTGTTGGTACTCCCACCATCACATTTCTGGCAGGAAGAAGGAAGGTAAAGAAAAAGTGCTGCCACCCTGCTAAGTCAGTGTACCTAAGTACCTTCCCTAAAGAGAATTTTCATGGATACTACTTGCATAGATGTCTGCTTATGTTTTAAGTCATTATGTCTTACTAGACAAAATTGGTAGAGTGGATACTAGATAATTAGTGGTCTTTATCAGACATCATAATGATTCTACCATTCACCTGGTCATCAAGCCAGAAATCTAGACTCTTCTGTCTCTCTCACTGCCCATATGCAAGGTTAGTTTATTATGCTTCCTAAATTTCTTTCAAATTCAAAACTCCACTTTTTTCTTTAAAGCTCCATTGCCTAAAATAGTGCATGATACCCACTATTGTTTATAAATGTTCGTGGAATGCTAATTGAGTGGCTGCTTTTCATACAACTTGGGGGGAGTTATCTCAGTGAACTTTAAATTGGGGTCTTCAAATAATATTCAAAGACTATTCCTATTTATTATAAAGTGTAATTCCTGGAATTCTTTAGGTCACGAAGTACTTTCCTATTCTCTAACACTAGTGGGGTTTGAATTAGTTATTCAACTTTAATAGTATGGAACACAGGCAAACATACTCCCCTCTCTAGTATTTAATTTTTCTTTCTTTTCTTACTTTGTTAGTAATTTGTTTCTGTGCTCTCCTCTAAGAGACCTCTGAGACATTACTCAGCATGCCCACCGCACATGCATGTACACACACACACACACACACAATGATGGCCTCAAAAATCTTGTTCCTTAGCTAGTGAAAATGTCAAATATTTCAGTGGCAGGTATGAAAAACAGTAAGCCTGTCCCTGCTGAGCCACCTGCTGAATACTCCATATGCCAGGTGCTAATTTTAGAGAAAGAAAGGAAAGTTTAAAAATGTATTCTCTTCTCACAGCTCCACGAGAGCCTTTTTTCCTTTTCTTCTCAGGCAGCTGCAGCAAAAGCTTACATGAATGCAAAATGCAAGCAGTTTTAGAAACAAAGCATAATTTAAAAGAATTCACCATATGACTTAAACAAATAAACTTACTAGGTTAAGCTTATTGTTCTGGAGAGAATAAATAGTGCGACTGGCCTTGGACTGATGGATTTCACTGGAATAGAGCAGGGCTGACAAATTGGGATAAAATATTTGGCAATTGTTCTTCATCTTAAGACAAATGACCAGTGTATTTTAAAGTCTACCCTGAGTGGGTGGCCAGGCCTGCATCCTACCGCTTGTAGCCAAGAAACATTTCTTGACTTTGATAAGTTGCCCCCATTTGATTAGGTTTTGACAAAACAATGTACATTGCAGATCATTTTCAAAATATTTTTGTCTCTCCAATTCCTGACATTCTGGTATAAAGGAGGACCTCTGTAAGCTCTGAACATGCTTGGAAAATGCGTTGTTTTGACAAGCTGGAGAATAGACTATTTGCCAGCAGTCTGCAGGCCAGATCTTTAATAGTGGTCATATTGCAAATACTACTTTATCTTTACCTATAAAATTTTCCTTTGTAGCTCTAAATATTTTAATTGCTCAAATAGTGTATTTTAACCCAGCACACTGGGATGGGACAGTGGGAGCAAATACACAAATTGTTGCAATTTCTTATTACATTTGAAGTCATAATTTCATTAAGTTGGGTTTTCAAATTACAATTTCATATAAAGTTGAAGTAGTTTCAACAAGAATATGACTCTGTATGATAAATTGGATGTGCAGAAGTTTGAGTATTCAGAAGTTATGAAACAAGGAATCAATTAGATATACAAAGGCTAAGGATTCACTTTAGAAATACTTCGGGCCTCCTGTGCTGTGTATTAGTAACTCTGCCCCACTCCCAACTCCCATTTCCTTTGGTTGTAGAGGCTCTTGTGACTGCTTCTCTAAATTAGACTATTCCTTTAAAAAAAATATCAGTGCTTCTGTGATGTTTACCCATCTCCTCCTAACATGTCCATTTACTCATTCTAAAAACCAGAAGTTTCCACAAAGTGCTAGCTGATCAATTAAGAATTATTGTTTATTTCTCTGGTATTCGTGCTAACTGTAAGTGTAATCCTAGACATTTTAATTTCAATTTTGGGGCTTATTTGGGAGAATTTTTGTTATTTTGTCAGAATTATATTTGGATCTTATTTTTTCTTTATTCTTAAATCTGATTTTATGATTGAAGACAGAGGGTCTTCGTAAAGGACTGCTTTTCCCCATAAAAATATTTATTTTAGCAAGGACAAATAAAGATTTAAATGAGAAGAGCCTCCACTTGATCTTCAACTGATAGTCACAATTTTGCAAAGCAAAGGAGCCTGTCAGCTCTAACTCTCCCACCTCACATCTTCCCACTTACTGCTGTGTGGTGTTGGACTGGTAATTTAACATCTCCCGGCCTCAATTCCCTTCTCTGTGAAATGTGGAGAGTAATAGTACCTACTCCTACAATAGCTGGGAGGATTAAAAGAGTTAATGTGTACAAAGTGCTATGAACCATACCTAGCACATGGTAAATGTTCAAAAAATTTTAGCTATTGTTATTTTTTCACTCTTACCTCTATGTAGGTACTTTTTTCTCTTCTTTCTACTTTTCTTTCTCCTTCCCCTCTCTCCTTATAAGGGAACAAGTTATTTCCAACCATTCTAGGAGATTAAGAAGTGTGATCTGGAGCTGTAGTTACAGTCTAGTTCTTTTTATAAACCAAAATGGTTGAATCCCAAGGAAAAGAAAAGTCTCCAAAGACTGCTGTATTGCACAACTCCAGGAGGCGACATCTACCCTGTAGTCAGAGCAACCGCTGTCCCTGAAACTGTGCACTTGACAATCCGTGCAGCCACACATGGTAGCTCTGAAGCCCACCATTCAGTCACTTTAAATTTTCTCTTTTCCTCACTTTTTTTGGGCGGGGAGGGGAGGTAAGTAATTTTATTTATTTGTCTGTTTGCTTGCTTATTAATTAATTAATGGAGGTACTGGGGATTGAACCCAGGACCCTGTGCGTGCTAAGCATTCACTCTACCTCTGAACTATACCCTCCCCCACCTTCCTCACTTTTTTTTTATTGTGTTCTTCTTCATATATATGTAAGTATGTATATTCACTAGATAAACACAATTAAAGCTTTACACATTCATTCCCCTACAGAAGTCTTTTTTTCTTCTTTCCAAAGGTTTTGACATGCAAATGGGAGTTGTATGTGTTTGAGTGCATAGGAGATTATATTCATACCTACGTGAAGTATTAATAGTGATAGGAGAACATAAGTGAGAATATAAAGAATAAATTATATTTACTAGGATTAAAAAAGCTCACAATTTATAAACAGGATTATTTTTTCCTTACTTTCCTGAGATGACTACAGCTGGATCACAGCAAAGGATTTGACTAGAACCAAAACATTAAATTAATTGACCACAGTGGATTTCCTACCACTAAATGAAGGACGTGGGCAAGCTGGGATAAGCCTGACTCACCAAATCTTTCAGTGTTGTCAACATCCACTCTCTGTTGTGTGTCTGTAGACACTGCCCATGGTTTGAATCAATATAACATTTTTTATTATTGTAAATAAAAATTTTAATTTAGTTATTTCTTTGGTTGCTATGAGGAAAAATTGTTCTCTGATGAACTACTTCAAGAAATATCCCTTGAATTTTGAATACTGTGGCCATTTTATTTCAGTACAATTTATGACCAGTAATAGAACTACATACAGGTGGCAATGGATTTCTGTGTACTCCTTACCACCATTTAAGCATCACAGATATTTCCTTTATTCATAATGAGTCAATCTCACTGCCATTCATGTACAAGGAAAGAAGGAGAAGACACCCAAAGGTCTATGTAGCTAGAGGGAGCAGAAGAAGCAAAAAGCCTAACTAATCTACAAATTTGATAACTCACCTTTGAATAATTGAAAGTTTGATGTATTTGCATTAAAATGTCTGAATCTGGAACACTAAAGTTCAACACATTCTGTGCTAAAATTGAAACATCACTCAGATGGACTGAACTATGTTTTATGATGTGCTTTTTTCAGTGTTTGGGATAGAATTCCCTGCTTATAGAGAAATCTCAACTGAAAATAAATTAAAACTGTAACCTTAACTCTTGAGATGAATATTCTGCATGCAGTGATCTCTTCCTTCTCAAAGTTACCATTGAGTTCACTTCAACAGTCATCTATTGGGCACTATACTATCTATTTCTGAGAATTCAGAGGTGAATAAAACATGGCCCCTGTTCTTCAGTAGTTTTCTCTCAATTTAAAGGATTGAAGGAAAGTCAGGGGATGAAGATATGGGTGGAGGAGTCCTGGAGTAGGGTGTGGAAGTGTGTGGGGTGATATTTGGGTCTTATTCTTTGCATCACGCCTTTTAATAATCACTGACAAATTGTTCTCCTGACCAGATTGCTTCCCTATTTTTTGCCAACTTTTAGTATTTCCTGTCTTTCTTGGTTATGTTTATAATAAGCTATTCATCTTATAAATATGTATGGTAAACTCTTACATACAGGTAACTTTCTGGGGTGCCATCAGCGACACCAAGTGATTGTCTTTCAGCAGCTTGCAATATATTGATTGAGAAGACTGTCACATGAACAACTGACTCCAAAACAAGTCAACTGATGGCTAATATAGTCATAGAATTATGGATAGGATACAGTGGGAACACTGTGAACTCAGAGTTTAGCATAGAGGATCTGGTTCTTGATCAAGATTATATCACTGGTAAGTAGCAGGGCTGGGATTTGAGATCAAATCTTCCTATCTTCAAGACCAGAGTTCTTCTCACTTTAAAATTGCAACACATAGTGTCATAAATATCAAGGCCTATCATAGGAATATGCAACGTTAAAATTGTTTTCAGTATTTTGTGTGGAACTAATTCTTCTACTAATTGTAACTTTAACCAACTGGGTGTCCTTCAGAGCCTTTTTCATACTTTGATTTGCAAAGAACTAGAGAAAAATTCACTGATTCTTTACAATGCAGTGGGAAAGAAGTCATGAATACTGGAGTCTATCATTGCTTATGTTCTCTGAACTTCTATATTCTCATCTATAAAAAGCTTGCAGTGTTGTGGTAGAGATTAAATTAAATAGCTAATAAAAGGTCCATGGTGTAGCATTTGTTACTGTATGGCCACTGCAGAAAGATGAGTCATCTTCCTTGGAGTTAAGAGAAAATATGCCTTTTAGCCAATTGAAAAGGTACGTTAGAGTTGGCAAGGACTGAGGGAGTATCTTGTTTACCTCTTTTGTTGCCCAGAATTGATAATGGAAACCTAGTGCACTGGTATGTTTTTCTCAAGGTTATAGAGACAGATATAAACAAAATAAGTTTTTATCATGTTTCAGTTACCTTTCTGTGCCTACAGAAGGGACACCCCATTTCTAAGAGCACACTGGAGAACTAGCCTGGATTTGGGGGACTATTGTCAACCTTTTATAGGATCAATGATAAGACTGTTGGAAAATAATTTGTTTCTTTAATCATTAATGATGTTATGGTTGCCAAGGGGGAGGGAGGTGGGAAGGGACAGACTGGGAGTTTGAAATTTGTAGATACTGACAGGCATATGTAGACTAGATAAATAAGACTATACTGTATAGCACAGGGAAATATATACAAGATCTTGTGGTAGCTCACAGCAAAAAAGAATGTGGCAATGAATATATGTATGTTCATGTATAACTGAAAAATTGTGCTCTACATGGAAGTTGACACATTGTAAACTGACTATAACTCAATAAAAAAAAGTTTAAAAAAATCGTTAATGATGTTGAACAACTTCTTTAGTTATTTTATTTTTTCTAAGCTTTATTGAGATATAATTGACATATATAATTTGTGTAAGTTTAAAATGTACAGTGTAGTGATTTGATACATGTATATTGCAAAATGATTACCACAATAAAGTTGATAAACACATCGATCACCTCACACAGTTACAATTTGTTTTGTGGTGAGAACTTTAAAAATATACTTTTAGCAGCTTTCAAATATAAAATATCGTATTGTTAACTATAGTCAGCATGCTGTACATTATATCCCAGAACTTATTTATCTTGTAACTGGAAATTTGCACCCTTTGACCACCTTCACCCATTTCCCCTACTCCCCATCCCACCCCCTACCTCAGCTCCACCTCACCCCTGGCAGTTGCTAATCCATTTTCGGTTTATGTTCATTTACTTTTTTAGATTCCATATAAGTGAGATCATACAGTATTTGTCTTTTTCTCTCTGACTTATTTCACTTAGCATAATGCCCTCAAGGTTCATCCATGTTGTTGTAAATGACAGACTTTTCTTCTTTTTATGGCTGAACAACATTCCAAAATTCGTATGGAACCACAAAAGACCCTGAAGATCCAAAGCAAACCTAAGAAGGAACAAAGCTGGTAGCCTCACACATTGTAATTTCAAAATATACTACAAAGATATAGTAATCAAAGCAGTATGATACTGGCATAAAAGCAAACATGTAAACCAATGGAACAGAATCAATAGCCCAGAAATAAACCCTTGCATATATGGTCAGCTAATATTTAACAAAGAAGTTAAGAATACCCAATGGAGAAAAGATAGTCTTAGAAGAAGTGCTGGGAAAACTGGATATTCACATGCAAAAGAATGTAAATGGACCTCTGTCTTACACTACTCACAAAAAATAACTTGAAGTGGATTCAAGACTTGAAACCATAAAACTCCTAGAAGAAAACAGAGAAGAAGCTCCTTGACGTAAATCTTGGCAGTGATTTTATGGATATGATACCCAAAGCACAAGCAACAAAAGCGAAAATAAACAAGTAGGGTTATATCAAACTAAGACACTTCTGTTGAGCAACTTACTGGTTTATTGACTATTCATATTTATTTTTCTTTGAATTGCCTATTTGTCTTTTACTTATTAATTTGCAGGAACTCGTGGTTGGTTTATCTTACAAATATATCTTCTCTTCAAAAGATCTATTGTATATCTTGTAATGTTTAGATTATCTTTTCAATACCCAAGTTTTACATTTTTATGTAGCCCAATCAATCAAATGTGACATGCCCTTTGAAACTCTCTGTAATTCATGATAATATTTTTTTCTCCTACGTCTTATCATCTTTTGTTGAAAACAATGTGCTTTCTCCACTGATTTACCTTTGCCCCTTGTGAAAAATAATTTATTCATATATGTATGTATGATTCTATTTCTGGACTCTGTTCTGTTCCAATAATTTCTTGTCATCTTTACACCAATACCACACTCTGTTGATTGCTGTAGTGCTATAATAAGTGTTGAAACCAGGTAGCATTAGCTCTCCAAATCTGTTCTTTTCCAAAATTGTTTTGACTATTGTAGGTCCTTTGCAATCTATATGAATTTTATAATTAGCCTTTTAGATTCTACAAAAAAAAAAAAAAAAGCCTACTGCTATTTCATTGACTATAACTCAGATTGGGGAGAATCAACATCGTCACAACATTGAGCCTTCTGAAATGTGAACAAAGTATAAATCATTATTTATTCATATTTTCTTTAATTAGTCTCAGCAATGTTTTGGAATTTCCAGGGGACAAGTCTCTCATATCTGTTGTCAGATATATCCCTAAATTTTTTGGTTTTTTGATGCTATTATAAATGTTATTAATTTAATATTTTTATTTCCAATTATTCATTGCTAGTATATAGAAATACCATTGATTTTTATATATTAATCTTGTATCCTGAAAGTTTTCTAATCACAAACTCACTTACCAGTTTTACTGTCTTTTTTCCTTACTGTTTTCTACATAGACAATCATGTCATACAAATAATGAGTTTTAATTCTTTCTTTCTAATCTGGATGTCATTACCATCTTTTTCTTGCCTTATTGCTCTGGCTAAAACCCCCCAATAAAATGTTTAATAGAGATGGTGAGAGCAGACATCCTTGTCTTCTTCCCAATCTTAGGGGAAAGCATTCTGTTTTTACCTTTAAGTATGATGCTAACTGTAGATTTTTTTGTAGATGCCCCTTATAGGTCAGTGAAGTTCCCTTTTATTCCTAGTTTGCTAAGGGTTTTTATTAGGACTGGATGTTGGATTTTTTTCAAAGGCATTATCCCTGTCTGTTGAAATGATCATACGGTTTTCTTTTAAGACTGTGTTAATATGGTGAATTATATCAACTGATTTTCTATCGTAAAACAACCTTGCAACTTCTTCTATATTGTGGAAGTCAGTTTGCTAAATTTTGTATAGAATTTTGCATCTGTGTTCATGAAGGATATAGATTTGTAGTTTTTTTTTTTTTTCATAATGTCTTTGTCTGGTGGCACTTAGAATAAGTTGAAAAGTTTTCCTTTTCTTCAACTTGGAAGAGTTTGTATAGAATTATTATTAATTCTTCCAAAAATGCTTGGTAGAATTCACCAATAAAGCCATCTGGATATGGAGTTTTTTTAATGGAAGGATTTAACCAAAAATTCAATTTATTTAATAGATATTCACATATTTAGGTTATCTGCTTCTTCTTGAGTGAGATTTGGTAGTTTGTATCTTTCATGGGTTTTTCCATTTCATTTAAGTTGTCAAATATGTTGGCTTAAAGTTATTCATGATATTCCCTTATTATCCATTTGGCATTTGTGTAATCTATATTGATATCACCTTTCTCATTCCTGATATTGGTAATTTGTGTCTTCTGTCGTTTTTCCTGATCAGGTTAGAGATTTATCAACTTTGTTAATCTTTTCAAAGTACTAGCCTTTAGTTTCATTGATTTTGTCTATGGTTTTTCTGGTTTTTATTTCTTTGATTTCTACTCTTTATTATTTTCTTCCTTTTGCTTAGTTTGGGCTTAACTTTCTCATTTTTTATTTTAGTTTCTTGAGGCATAAGTTGAAGTCACTGATTTGAGATCTCTCTTCTTTTCTAATACAACTTTAGTGCTATAATTTTCTCTCAAGTGCCACATTAGTAAGTATTACAAAGTTTTGTATGTTTGTTTTCACTTTCATTCAGTGCAAAATAATTTGTGTTTTTCTTGAGATTACTGCTTTAATCCGTGTTTTACTTATACGTGTTTAATTTGGTGTCCAAATATTTAGAGATTTTCCAGATATCTTCCTTTATTGATTTCTAATTTAATTTCTCTGGGATCCAAGAACATATTATATATGACTTGAATCTTGTTATATTTACCAAGACTTGCTTTATGACACAGAATATGGTCTACCTTGGTGAAATATTCCATATGCACTTGAAAAGAATGTGTATTTTTCTATTGTTGGATAGAGTGTTTTATATATGTCAGATAGGTCAACTTAGTTGATAGGGTTTGTAAAATCTACTATACCGTTACTGTTTTTCTGCTCACTTGTGCTATTAATAATTGAAAAAGCATTAATAAGTCTTTTAGTAGAATTGTGGATTTTTTATTTCTTCTTGTAATTCTGTTAATTTTTGCTCCGTGTATTTTGAAGCTCTCTTATTAGGTGGATAAATGTCTTTAGATTGTTAAATTCTCTTGATTTCATTGATCCCTTTATCATTATTGAAGACCTTTTAAAATCTCTGGTAACATTCTTTGCTCTGAAATCTATTTTGCTGGTAATTAATGTTAATATTAATCTTTCTTTTATTAATATTAACATGATATATTTTTCCATTAAAAAGTTTATTGATGTTTTTGTCTTTAAAGTATATTTCTTTTATATAGCATGTAATTGTCTTGCTTTTTTACCCAAGCTGACAATTTCTGTCCTTTGGTTAGGTGTGTTTAGACCATTTACATTTAATTTTACTTTAAGTTAGAACTCTTTTTGTGTGTGTGTTTTTAAATGCTGTAGGGTTTATAACATACATTTAAAAATCTTCCAGTTACTTTTAAGTGATATTATACCACTTCATGTATAGTATGAGCCTTGTATATTAATGTTGTTGCCATATTTTTATATATATTACAAATCCCACAATACATTGTTAATATTTTTATTTAAATAATTATCTTTTAAGGATATTTACATTTTAAATTCTTACATATTTATTCAAGGAGTTGATTTCTATTGCTCTGCATTTCTTTGTGTAGATTTATTTTTCCATTTGCTATTATTTTTCCTTCACCTTAAGGACCTCCTTTAACATTTCTTATAATGCAGTTCTGCTCATGAAGAATGTTTTCAGCTATTGTATGTCTGAAAAAGTCAGTATTTAACCTTTGTTTTTGAAAAATATTTTTGTTAGGTATAGAATTCTGAATTGACAGTTTTTTTAAACTAACTTTAACAATGTTGCATCACTGTCTTTTCTATTGCATTGTGTCTGAAAAGAAATCTGCTGTTATCCTGTCTGCATTCCTTTGTACATAATGTGTCTTTTTTCCACTCTGCCTACTTTTTGTATTTTCTCTTTTTCAGTTTTTGAGCAATTTGGTTATAACGTGCCTTGGTGTAGTTTTTCTCATGTTTCTTATATTGCAGTTGGTTAAGCTTCTTAAATATGTAAGCATATAATTTTCATCAAGTTTGAAAATTTTTATTTATTTATTTTATTTTTTATTTTTTTAACATTTTTTATTGATTTATAATCATTTTACAATGTTGTGTCAAATTCCAGTGTTCAGCACAATTTTTCAGTCATTCATGGACACATACACACTCATTGTCACATTTTTTTCTCTGTGAGTTATCATAACATTTTGTGTATATTTCCCTGTGCTATACAGTATAATCTTGTGTATCTATTCTACAGTTTTGAAATCCCAGTCTATCCCTTCCCACCCTCCGCCCCCCTGGCAGCCGCAAGTCTGTATTCTCTGTCTATGAGTCTATTTCTGTCGTATATTTACGCTTTGTTTTTGTTTATTTGTTTGTTTGTTTTTTGTTTTTTAGATTCCACATATGAGCGATCTCATATGGTATTTTTCTTTCTCTTTCTGGCTTACTTCACTTAGAATGACATTCTCCAGGAGCATCCATGTTGCTGCAAATGGCATTATGTTGTCAGTTTTTATGGCTGAGTAGTATTCCATTGTATAAATATACCACACCTTCTTTATCCAGTCACCTGTTGATGGGCATTTAGGCTGTTTCCATGTTTTGGCTATTGTAAATAGTGCTGCTATGAACATTGGGGTGGAGGTGTCATCCTGAAGTAGGGTTCCTTCTGGATACAAGCCCAGGAGTGGGATTCCTGGGTCATATGGTAAGTCTATTCCTAGTCTTCTGAGGAATCTTTTAGACTTTCATTTCTTCAAATATTTTCCTGTCTTCCTTTTTCTTTCCTCTCTTTTGAGGACTCCAATTACACAAATATTAGGCCCTTGAAGTTATTCTATGGGTCACTTATGCTCTGCTCATTTAAAAAATTATCTTTTTTTATATTTAGTTTTGGGTAGTTTCTGTTGCTCTATGCTCAAGTTCATTTTTTTCTTCTCCTATGTCAAATCTGTTGTTAATATTATCCAATATATTTTTCATTTCATCCATTGCAGTTTTCTTCTCTAAACATTTTAATAGATCTTTTTCATATCTTTCATGTCTTTACTGAAAATTGAACATGTGAACATGTGGCATACAAGTTTTAATGTATTTGTGTACTAACTCTTTCATGTCTTTCAATTCTGGGTTGGTTTCTATTGAATTTTTTCATCATTATGGATCACTTCCCCCCTCTGCTGTTTGGCATGCCTGACAAGTTTGACTAGGATCTGGACATTGTGAATTTTACTTTATTGGATGCTGGATATTCTTGGGTTTTGTCCTTGAACCTGATTAAGGTACTATGAAATTTTTTGATTTTTTGATTTGTTAGGCAGGATTGAAGTAGGGCTTAATAAAATAGTAGCTAATTATTCTCCATTTCAGAGGCATAAGCTTTCTATATACTCTGCTTAGTGTCTTGTGATTCATTAGGTTTTCCAGTATGGTTGGTGGGATGTTACACCATGTATTCTTTTGTGTCTGTCTTTATTCAACATTATGTCTGTAAGGTTTATCCATATTGTTTCATGTATCAGTAATTTGTTGTTTATTTATTGATGTTTAACATTCCAGTGAATGAATAAACTATAACTTATTTACTAATTTTATTAACTTATTTACTAATTTTATTACCAATGGACATTTAGGTTGTTTGGGTTATTAAGAACAAAATTGCTATGAACATACATATACAGAGTAGTTTGATAGGTGCCTTGACAGATGTATACATTAGGTGCTGTGTCATCATAAATGAATATTTCTGGAAAAGGTGAATCTTGAGCTGAGTGTTTAAGGAAGAAAGAAATGACTAACTGAGAAAACAAAGGAAAAGTTTCTAGACAGAAGGAAGATTCATAAGAGACTGGAAAGGGAATGACCAAGAAATTACAGAGAAATGGGCAGAGAGGATACCAAAGTAATAGGTAGACATTGCAATGATAAATTAAAGGGTCCAAATTACTCTGAAGAATTTCAAACATGTAGTCAGATAATCAGATTTTTTTTTTTGAAGTGTCTCTGATTACATTGTGAAGAATGAATTGGATGACAGTGAGTTTGGAGATTGGGAAACATAGTGAAATGTTATTGCAGCAATTTAGTTCATAAGTGAGGAGGCCTAAACTAAGGCCATGACTGTGGAAACAGTGAAAAGAGAAAATATATGAGAAATCTTAAAGAGGGAGGCTGCTAGAGAGAGAGAGGAAAGAATCAAAGGTGTTTGAATTGAGTGATTTGACATGGTAGTTCATTCGCAATGTTTTGAAAAAAAAAAAGCAGCAATTTTCGTGGAAATCTGGTAAACTAAGCTGGAAAAGCAAAAAGTAAAAACATTGAAAAAATAGAGTGTTGAGAAGGGGCTTGCCATACCAGATAGCAAAATATTATGTTATAAGCTACACCAATTAAGAAACCATACTAAGTACTCTATCAAAAAAGACATTTTTGATTTTGAAATTCATGTATGGTAAAGATACCATCAACAGTGTTAAGGAACAAATACTGCTGGTGGGAATGTAGTTTGGTGCAGCCATTATGGAAAACAGTATGGAGATTCCTCAAAAAACTAAAAATAGACTTATCATATGATCCAGCAATCCTGCTTCTGGGTATGTATGTAGAGGGAACTGTAATGCAAAAAGACACATGCACGCCAGTGTTGACAGCAGCACTATATACAATAGCCAAGACGTGAAAATAACCTAAATGTCCATTGACAGATGATTGGATAAAGAAGTTGTGGTATATTTATTCAGTGGAATACTACTGTGCCATAAAAAGAGTAAAATAATGCCATTTGCAGCAACATGGATGGACCTAGAGATCATCATTCTAAGTGAAGTAAGCCAGAAAGAGAAAAAAAAATACCATATGATATCATTCATATGTGGAATCTAAAAAAAAAATAAATAAATAAAGGGCACTATGAACTCATCTACAAAACAGAAACAGACTCACAGACTTAGTAAACAATCCTATGGTTACTGGGGAAAGGGGGTGGGAAGGGATAAATTTGGGAGTTTGAGATTTACAAATGTTAGCCACTATATATAAAAATAGATTAAAATGTTTTTCTTTTGTATAGCGCAGGGAACTAAGTTCAATATCTTGCAATAACCTTTAATGAAAAAATACGAAAACGAATATATGTATGTATGTGCATGACTGGGACATTGTACTGTACACCAGAGAGCGACACATTGTAATTGACTGTACTTCAATCAAAAAAATTAACAAATAAAAATAATCAAATAAAATACAAAAAAACAGTGTTAAGGAACAAATAACAAACTGGGAAAAATGTTTCAAAATATGTAGTAGAAAAAAGGTAACTATAATATAACAATAATTCCTTCAGATGAACAGGAAAAAGACAAAAAAAAAAAAGGAAAATATGTAGAGGATATAAAGAGGCAATTTATAGATGAAATACAAATGGCCAATGATTATAAGAAACATAAGAAACTGTCAAACTACTGCCTAAGTGGTTATGCCTAAAATTCAAATAAGGAGATAAAATTTGAACATCTCAGTGTAGCAAAAGGTAAAAGTATTTAAGATATCAAGTGCTGGCTTGAGAATAGGAAACTGTTCACATGTTGGAGAGAGTGTGAATTGATGCAGTCTTTTGGAAAGCAATTTGGCACATATTTTTTGACCTTGAATCTGTTATAGGACCTTATCCCTCAGAAATATTTGCACACAAAACAAAGATATACTTCCAAGGTTACTCATTTCATTGGTGCTTAAAATAGCGAAAAATTGGAATAACTCATCTAGAGGGTTGATAAATGGTTACATCCATTCAAATGGAATAATATTCATATTTTTAAGAAATGAGGGAACTCTATACATACAAAGAATAAAAAGATATTTACAATTTGTTGGAGGAAAAGGTCAAGTTTCAGAAAATAATGTCAGGTATGATGCCATTTTTATAAATAAATATGTATTAAATGCAGTATATGCCAAGAACTGGGCCATTAACTAGGGATCCAGCAAAGAACAAGATAAAGTCCCTGCAATTGTGGAATTAAGAAGTTGTGAACAATGATTACCACTGGGGAATGAGATAGTGGCAGTTGAGGGTAGGGTAGAGAGGATGATTACGTTTTAATGTTTGGACTGTTAAATTTTTGGCAAAAAGCAACTTTTTACTTTTGTAATTTAAAAACTAGGCTTTAAAAGAAAAAGTTATACAATTTTAAATTATATTTTCAAATATTTAAAACAGTGATAAAGCTAATTAATGTTTTTAAGCATGTGAAGAAAAGGGTGCTCTCATACTCTCCTGGTGAGAGCATGGATTTGCTTAAACATTTTTTGGAGGATAATTTGTCAATATGTATTGTTTTAATGTTACAAATTTGCTTTGATACCAAAAATCTACTTTGAGAATTTATCTCAAGGAAAAACTAAAAAATATGAAAAAGCTACAAATGTGTTCATTGCAGTTTTCTTTATAACAGTGTAAAATTAACAACAACCTAACTATCCTTCAACATGGAATTTCTTAATTAAGTCATGGCACATACATAAATTTAAAATGGCTGTTGGCACCATATTGGTTGCCACCCTAACAGTCATTTTCCTCTCCCTCTTGCTAATGGAATTGATGTTTTTCTTTTTCCAATATTGAGTGGTAATAGATCAGGCAAGGAGGGCGAAGTCCGGGGAGTGGATTGTGATGATGATGGTTATCCTATACCTCTGTGTTTGGTTTAGAGGTCAACAGGTGATCTACTTCTGGTCAGTGAGACATTGAGGTAGTTCTCACTGGAGCTTTTGGGAAGGTTTTCCATCCTTATAAAAATAGATATATGGGGAGAAAACCTGCCCATTTCCACTTATCTTTGGATATTTCCTGTGAGGATAGAAGAATGCTGTCTTGTGACTCTGAGGGAAAGCTATGAGGATCACAGAGATGCCTACCCAGAGCCTTGCATTTCTGAGTGACAGACCCAGCTTTAAAACTATGTAATTCAAGACTTTTGATTGTTTAATTTTCTTTTAGTTGGGCGTCCTGTTAGAAATGAAATAACTCTGAGTGATAAAGTTTTATAGACAGTGAAAAGATTTCCAACTCTGGAGTTAAAAAACAGCTTGGGTTCAAATCTTGGGTAACTCTTACAAAGGGCTTCACTATTAGACCATGGGCTATTTGCTTAAATTGTTAAAGCCTTGGTTTTTTCATCTGTAAAATTGGTATAATAATATAGTTTCTATCTTATAAGTTTATAAGGTGAAGGTTAAATATATATAAAGAGTTTAGCCCAGTAACTTCAAGTTAAGTCAAGGAAATGGTATATAGAAGACAACTCAGTGATTGGTGAAAGCTGGTTGTTAGCATCTCTCCCCAACTCTGCATTCAGTGAAGTCAAACTGGTGTTTTGAAATTAGCCAAGTTTGTAGTATTTGAACCACAGAAATCAGCGAACAACTATAAACTAAGGGTTTTTTGGCTAGAGAGGTGGCTTATTCATGATGAATTGCTTTTTTAAAAAGGTTCTATTTGAGTTGCTAATATTTTGATTATGATTGTTGCATCTGTATTCGTAAGTAAGATTGATTTGAAATTTTCTTTCTTGTAATACTCTTCCTTGAATTTGGTATCAAAATTGTGCTATCATTATAATTTAGTTGGGGAGTGCTTACTTTCTTTCTAGCTTCTGGAACAGTTTGATTAAAATTGAAAGTAACTCTTCCCAGCAGAACTGGCTGTGTGTCTGTCTGTCTGTGAAAACATTTAAGATACTCAAGATATTCAATTTCTGTATTGTTCGATTGTAAGACCATTCATGTTTTTCTATTTCTATTTCATTTTTTCTATTTTTCTCTTGAGTCTCTTTTCTAAGAACTTGTTTCTTCACTCAAATCTATTGGCATAAAGATTCTCTTAATAATCTTATTTTTTAATTTATGCTGTATCTGTAGTTATTTTTCTTTTTTATATTTCCAGTATTTTAACTTGTGTCTTGCTTTTTTCTTGATCAGTCTTGCCAAAAGTTTGCCAATTTTATTAGTGTTTTTAAAAGCAACCTTTTTCTTTGTTGTTGCTGTTTGATGTATATTTGTTTCCTGTTTCATTAGTTTATGTTTTTATTATTTTCTTATTTTTAATGTCTTTGTTTTGTTGCTTCTTTTTATACTGTTTAAAAAATTTTTTATTGTTCTTTTTTTTTGAGAGGGGAGGTAATTAGGTTTATTCATGTATTCATTTTTAGAGGAGGTACTGGGGATTGAACCCAGGACCTCATGCATGCTAAGCATGTGCTCTGCCACTTGAGCTATACTCCCCACCTCTAGTGTTTTAAATGGTGCTTATTTCCTTAATTTTTAGCTTTTCTTTCTTCTAAGATATGGCTATATATTTCTTCCAGCATTACAAGTTTTGATGTCTACTATTTTTGTCATCATTGGTTCCATTTTTCTCTAACTTTCACCTTATTTTCCTTTATTCCATGAATAATTTTAAAATGTGCTTTTAAATTTCCAAATGTATATTTAAAAATATATTCTTTGAAAAAAAATTCTTTGTTATTTGTTTCCGATAACTAGCATTACAGTCAGAATGTGTTCTATAGGATACTTTTTTGTCAAAGTTTGCCAAGACTTGCTTTGTCTTCTAATACACAGTCCATTTTCTTAAATACTCCATATGCATTGAAAACATATTTTTGCAGTTGTTGGATAGATATGTCTATTAAATCAAATATATGTCTATTATGTCTATAAAATAAAAAAATTTTTCAAGTATTTCTTATCTTTAATTTTTTGATCTCCTTGCTCTATCACTTATTGAAAGTTTATCAAAAACTTTTACTTTGATGGTGGATTTGTCAATTTCTCCTTGTGATTTTTGTCAATTTTTACTGCCTATAATTTGAAGCTGTTATTACTTATGCAGGTCTTCCCAATGTTTTATTTCAAAAAAGGGCTCCTACATTAAATTTGAAGACTAATTCAATGACCATCCATACCTCTATCATCTAGGTTAATATTTATATTTATATGTATTTATATGTATATTTATTATTATATATTAATATAAAATGTTAACACAAACTTAATATTTTTGTCGTATTTTTCTTTCTCAATTTCTATATGAGTATGTATGAATTTATATATCTTTTTAAAAATTGAGGTGAAATTCATATAACATAAAAGTAATCATTTTAGAGTATATAGTTTAGTGGCATTTATAGTACATTCATAGTGTCATGCAACTACCACCTTTATCTAGTTCCAAAACATTTTCATCACCTCAAAAGAAAACCCTGTATACACTGAGCAGTCACTTCCCATTCTACCCTCCTTCCAGCCCCTGTCAATCATTATTCACTTTCTGTCTCTATGGATTTAACTATTATGGATTTTTCATAAAAATTGTATCATACAATATGTGACTTTTTGTGCCTGGCTCCTTCCACTTAGCATGGTATTTTTGAAGTTCAACAATATTGCAGCATGTATCAGTCCTTCATTACTTTTTATGGCCAAGAAATATTATGTGTGTGTGTGTGTGTGTGTGTATGTGTGTGTGTGTGTGTAGATATATGAATATATATTCCTCACAGTTTATTTATCCATTCATCTGTTGGTGGACTTTGGACTGTTTCCACCTTTGGGTATTGTGAATGATGCTGTAATGAATGTTGGCATTAACATACAAGTCTCTGTTTGAGTCTGTTTTCAGTTCTTTTGGAGTGGAATTTCTTGGTCATAGGGCAGTTATTTGTTTAATTTTTTAAGGAACTGCCAAACCTTTTCCATAGTTGCTGCACCATTTTATATTCCCACTAGCAATATATAAGAGTTCCAATTTCTCCATATCCTCACCCATTATTTTCTGTTTTTGTTTTATTATGATAGCTATCCTAGTGGGTGTGAAGTGGTATCTCATTGTGTTTTTGATTTTCAGGTCCCTAGTGACTAATGATGCAGAATAGTTTTTCATGTGCTTATTTACTATTTCTATATTATTCTTAAGAGAAATGCCTATTCAAGTCCTTTGCCATTTTTAAACTGGGCTGTTTGTCTTTCTGTTGTAAGTTGTAAGAGTTCTTTGTATATTTGGGACACTCCTGACAGATATAATTTGCAAATTATTTTTCATTTTGAGGTTTTCCTTTTACTTACTTAATAATTGTCCTTTGATCTACAAAGTTTTTAATTTTAATGAAGTCAAATTTATCTATTTTTCCTGTTGTTTATACTTTTAGTGGCTAATCTGAAAATCCATTGCCTAAGTACGTGAAGATTTACTCCTATAGTTTCTTCTAAGAGCTTTATATTTTAGTTCTTACATTTAGGTTTTTGATTCATTTTGAGTTAATTTTTCTGTGTGCTGTGAGGTAGAAATCCAACTTCATTTTTTTGCCTGTGGATATCCATTCATTGAAAAGACTGTTCTTTCCCCATGGAATTGTCTTGGCGCCCTTGTTGAAAATCAGTTGGCCACAGATATATGGGTTTATTTCTGGACTCTAAATTTCATTCCATTGATATAAGGTCTATCCTCATGCCAGTCCTACCCTGTTTTGATTACTGTATCTTTGTAGTAAGTTTCTAAGTAGGAAGTGTGAGTCCTCTAATTTGGTCCTTCTTTTTCACGATTGTTTTGGCTATTTGGGGTCCCTCGCTAATCCATACGTGTTTGAGGATTGGCTTCTCTATTTTTGCAAAAAAGACCATTGGAATTTTAATAGGAATTTTAATGAATCTGTAGATAACTTTAGGTAGTATTGCCGTCTAACAATATTGTTTTCTAATCCACAAGCACAGGATATCTTTCCATTTATTTAGCTCTTTAATTTCTTTCAGCAATTTTTAAATACTTTTCAGTGTACAAATCTTTCACCTCTTTGGTTAAATTTATCCTGAGCCAATTTTGTTTTGTGGATGCTGTTATAAATGGAATTGTTTTCTTAATTTCCTTTTCAGATTGTTTACTGCTGATGTTAACAACCAACTGGTTTTTGACTGTTGAATTGCAGCTTTGCTGAATTGGTTTATTAGCTCTATTAGTCCTTTAATAATTTTTGGGGGGGGATTTTCTATGTAGGGGATCATATTATTTGTGAATGGAAATAGTTTTACTTCTTCTTTCCAGTTTGTATGTCATTTATTTATTAATTTTTTCTCACCTGGTCGCTCTGGCTAGAACTTTTGGTATAGTGTTGAGTAGCATTGGTGAAAGTGAGCCTCCTTGTCTTATTCCTAATCTTAGAGGGAAAATTTTTAGTCTTTCACCAGTGTGTACAATGTAAACTGTTTTCCACTGGTGATTTAAGACTAAATTTCTGGTTTTGTTTTGTTACTGTTTGTAATATATTGGTCTTCTTGAATCTAAAAATTCATGTCTTTAATCATTTTGGAAATATTATTGGCTCTCCTTCATTTTCCCATTCCTCTTTCAGTATTGCAGGTGTATATTTGTTAGACCTCACTCTGTGTGTTTGTTCATCTTTATTATCTATCAACATCTGTATCTATCTTTTTGGCTTTCTCTGTTGTATTCTGAGTAATTTCTTCAGATCTATCTTTTAATTTACTAGTTATTTCTTTAACTCTGTCTAATCTGCTACACACTGTGATGTTTTTTATTTTTAAAAATTCAATTATATTTGCATTTCTAAAAGTTCTTATTGGTTCTTTCATAACTCAGAGAATTTTTGTAGACTCATTCTTTGGCTGGATTTTCTTCTATTTCATTAAGCATGTTTATTTTATATTCTGCATTAATGATTTTTATAACTGAAACTTTTATGATTCTTGCTCTGAAAGTTTTTATGATGACACTTGTTCTCAGTAGCTTACTCTTCGTGTCTCATTATGTTGTAGTATGCATTAATGTTCCTTGAAATTTTATTAGTGGTTTAATTCTTTTTGTTTGTTTGTTTTTGAGGTTTACGTTGAAGCTGAATTTCTTGACAGTATTTGTTTTGCTTTTTGCTAAATGTCTGGGGTACACCAACCGAGGACTAATTTGAATGAAAATGTGTACTTGTGCTTTTGGGACCATTCAGATTCTATACATTCCGTCACCAAACCCATTTGAGGGTGGGTTTGTAGTCTTGAATTATCAACAATGACTTATTTTTTGCCTCCATTTATGGCCAAGACTGAGACAGAAAATTTTCTTTAATGTCTTCCTTTGTGGGGTGAATTGTTTTCTAGTTTGCTTATTAAGATATTGCCTTTTTAGGATTCCTTGCTTTATGTAAAGTCCAATATAATATTCTACCTTCCTTGGGTCTACATTGTCTCTTGTTTGTTGTGTTCAATGACTTTTAAAACTAAAGCTCTAGGTTTCCCAAGGTTGAGAGATACCAAAAGCTGGACCTGTCTTTGGTATCTCTCATATCTCTCCAGACTCATGATCCCTTCCCCACTGCTCTTTGTTTTGGCTTCTGAGGATTGTTGATAAATCAGCCATGTGTCTATAAATCTTTTTTTAATTGAACCAGCATTTTAAAGATGTTTTGCACTGGGCATTTAAAAATTTTTTTGGTAGTTAATCTGCCAATAACTATAATTTTATATTATTTCTGAGTAAGGATAACCAATACCATATTTAGCTTAAGCTTTTCCCTCTCTTAAATGGTTATGTTGTTTCAGTTTTTCTTTATTAAGTGTAATAGTGAGGTGAACATCTTTGTTTTTTGTTTATTGGTTACTTTATTAATATTTAGATTATTTCCTTGGAATCATTTTTGAGTAGAATTGCTGGACCAAAAAAAATGACCAATTATTTGAAAGAAGTTTAGGAAGAAAAATTGAAGTGGGAGGAAAGGGGACAGGGCACAACCATTGAAGGAATGACATAGCAGTGAAGGACAGGACAAACTGGTTAGAACCAAGATGGTGGAAGATTCAACTTCCGGTAGACCTTGAGCCTCATGATGCACCCACAGGCGCCATGACAGTTCCTAAGCTGACCATAAAAGGTCAAAAAGTGGTCGGAATGGGCATTTCCTGGAAATCCTTGCCCCTTCCCCAAAGTAGTTGGAATAATCCTCCTACTTATTAGCATATGAAATTACCAAACCCATAAAACCTAACAACTCCTCACCTTGTGGTTGCTCACCTTTTGAGATGGCCCGCACTCTGTCTATGGAGTATCTACTTTTACTTTAAACACCCCACACCTCTCGGCTTCTCTCCCTCTCACCTTTCTGAGATGGCCCACATTCTGCCCACAGAGTGTGTATCTCCTAAGCTGTTTTCCCTTCTGAGTGAGACAGACTGCACTCTGTCTATGGAGTATCTCTCTAAATGAACTTACTTTCACTTTACCATGCCGTGCTCTTGAATTATTTCCTGTGTGAGGCAAGAACCTATTCTCCCCCAAAAGAATCAATAAGTCTTGATGTAGGAGGTAAGGCAGAGGAAGGAATCTAGTATGAGCCTCAAGTTTTTGGCTTAGGCAATGGAGTAGATGATGATGTCATTAACTAAGATTGGGAATACAGGTTAAAGTGGGTGTGTGCGTGGGAAATGCTAACAAGTTCGGTTTGGACATGTTGTATCTGGGGGTGATTATGGGTCATGTAGGTAGAGAAACTTTTATTAGGCAGTTGGAAATATAGAACAGAGGCTCAGAAGAGGGTTTGGGGCTACAGATACAAATTTGGGAGCCACAAAATTAGGGTTCCTGTATTCCTGGGATCCATCAAATATACTTCCAGGGGTCTACGTGTTCACTAAATTGATTTTTATATACATGCTTTCATTTAAACAAATCTGGATCCTCTGAATGACCACCTTGTGAATAGTGTTACCAGCTTACTTCAGTGTCTGCATTTGTATTTGTGTTTATAATCCTGCTGGTGCCAAGTATCACAGAGCTGGATTTATTGTATAAATGATGCAATCAGGTCAGGTGAAGATAAAATGGTGTCATCATGTGCTTGTCCACATGAATGGTTTCATAGTAGTTTGAATAGAGAAAAGTGGTGGGAGAACTGAATCATCACATGAATACAGTTTTGTTTAAATTAAAAAGAACCTATGTTATTAGCAGCCAGCCCCATATTCACATTTTGAGTTGGCAGTAAGTTTCAAGAAAAAAACACAACCATCCACATATTAATGCTTATTTCATTTTATGAGGGTTTTTTTTTTTAGATTTTTAGCTTAATTTGAATTCATTTTATAAAGTTCTTGATTGTATACTTGTGTAAGAAGTATAAGCATACGGAATTTATATTTAGTTTTATATTTGAGTAAGTAACTATTATAATAAAAACAATTTTGGTCAACATGGAAAACTTAAGAAAAATTTTTTTCCTTTAGAAGACTTCTGTCATTATACAGATTTGTGTGTGAGAGCTGAGCCATGGATTTAGATGGGACTTGTCCAGAGAAAGTACAAAATGAGAAAGAAAGGATGCTGAGACTAGAACCCTGGGAAGCAATAGTAATTAAGGAATGAATGAAGGGAAAGAGAAAAAATTAGAAACCTAATGTTAAGAGGAGAATAAAAAAGCCAAAAGAGAAGAGAGTTCTTAAAAGGAGGGACCTGAAATGTCCTTAAAATGCACTGATGGTCTTTGCCTAAATATTTTCAGTTGAATAGCAATGTCAGCAGTCCTATTTTTGAAAGTAAAGGAGTGAATAGGGGGCAAGAATGTAGGAACAGTGAGAGGAGACCTTTATTAAAGTAGGTTTGGTTATGATGAAAAGAAAAGAAAGAATGTTTTGAGATGGGACATAAAGTCACTGTAAATGCAAATCCTGGAGCATATTTATGTACTAAGAAGAAGGGGCAAATGGAGAAAAGAGTTCTCATATATGTAAGAAAAAATAATTAACAGAAAAAAGTCTCAAAGGAGATGAGACTCAATATGATACAGGTAACAAATGGCAGGATTACCCTTGAACAGTAATGATAATGCTACTTTGAGATGAGAGATGAAGAAGCTAAAAGTGGAAACTGGAATCATGCTTGGTGGCTTTTAATTTTCTGTAAAGTAGGGGCCAGAGTGACGGTGCGGGGTGGTTAGTAGTATAAGGTTTATGAAAACACTGGTGGAGATTTGTGATAGCTATCATGAGAAACAGGCTCGCAACTTCTCAGCAATGCTGAGGACCTTGCTGAGATCTGGGTTCTAGTTTGGCTTTGTCCCTTACTAGCTCTGTGAATTGAGCAAGTAATTTAACCTGTCCGAATATTTATAGAATAAGGAATTTGGACTAGATAATTTCTAAAGAGCTTTCTAGTCCTCAAATCATTTAATTTGGAAGTCAGGCACTAAAAATCCTTTATAATAAATCTGACACAAAAATATTTTATTCCTCTCTCTTAAATTTAAAAGTTTAAGTAATTCTTCAAGACTAACTTTGGGAGTGAAAAAACAGGCTGTTTTAGACCACATTTATTTTGAAAGTCCAATGGAAAATTGAAAAGTTAGAATAGAAAGGGAAAAGGAAATGAAAGATTTTTTTTCTCCTTTTCAAACACACCAATAATACGCTAAACCCAAACAACACTCATAGAAAGATGCAGGAACTCAGATAAGAAAAAGGCTGAAAGGAATTGTTGTCAGAGTCTTTTTGGACTCTAACTCTTAGGAATTTGTAAGTGAATTCCAGCTATGGGTTAAGATATTGTGAAATTCCGATGAGGAACTGTGGAAAATGAGACAGTCTGGAGGAATTTCTTGTAACCCAATCCACTCTGAAGACCTAGCTGCTGTGCATCTTTAGGGAAGGAGTGGCTCTAAGTAAACCGGGGCTTCCCTCTCCATGACTGAAAATCTAAATTTAGTGGGTCCCCTCTCTGTGCTTTTGAAAATTTTGTTCTTAATTAAACTTCTAAAAATTAAATTTACAATTTGAAGTCAGAACCAACTGAAGTGACTTCCTGAAGATTATATCTGGCCTTGTAAAGAGAGTTAAGACTACAGTCATCAACCATGGAATACCTAATTCTTGATTTTTCTCATGAGAAACTGCTTTACATAAAAAAGACCAAAGCAGGGAGGAGTGTATAGCCCAGTGGTAGAGTGTGTGCTTAGTATGCACAAGGTCCTGGGTCCAATCCCACTACCCCCATTAAAATCAATCAATCAATCAAATTACCTCCTCCCAAATAAATAAATTAGTTTAAAAAAAGACCAATGCAATCTGAGTTGTGCCTGAAATGCCAGAAAATCGAGGACTACATGATTCATTGAGCATCTTAGCCTGGAAAACTCAGGAGCTGCTTTTCTGGAGCTGTGTGCACCTACCCTTCTCCACCATGTCCAGCTCTTGGCTTACAGTGCCTCCAAGTAGGAGGAGACCTCCAGCAAAAGGAAGGGTCCCAGTCCTGCCAACTCTTACACTACTTATCTATTTACCCTACTTCTCTCACCAGAATGTGAACTCCTGGAAGGCAGAGAAATTGTCTAATTCATCTTTTTATCCCTAGAACCTATAACAGTAACTTACACATAACAACTTCCTAATACATGCTTATAGGATACATGAATGATATAAATCTATGACTCAGTGTTTTAAAAAATTAAAGGCAGAGTATATAATAATTTTCAAGCATTCTTCAGGTATGGGCAGTAATAGTTCTTTTCAGTTGTTTTAACACAAAAAGAGATGGCATCTGGAATCTTTGAAAATTAAGGAGAATATATAAACACACACATATATATGCCTGAATACGTGTATGAGCATATGCTGTTTTGATTATTTCCACACGTCTGTTGCCAGGCAAACTTTTCTAAAACACCATCTTTATTTCGTTATTCCCCTGATTAAGGACCCATGATGGCTTCCAGTTGCATAATGTATTGGTTTGGAGCCTTAGGACAATCTAATGAAAAGCAGAGTTTTCAATTAAGTCCAAGATTTCATCAGCATTGTGTAATGGAAATTATATAGAATTATGTTTTGTGGGCATAATTATTAATCAGTACTTATTTGAATGCAAGGAACAGAAATTCAACTCAATTTGGTTTAAGGGGAGAAAAAGAAAGGAAGGAAAGGAGTAAGGGAGGGAAGGAAGAAAAAGAAAGGAAGGGAGGGAGGGAGGGAGGGAGAAAAGTTATTTCTTTGAGTAAATGGGAAGTCCAGGAGATTGCATCTGGCTGTAGGCATGGCTAGTTCCAGAGGCTCAAACAATGTTGTCAGGACTCTGTCTTGTTCTTTATCTCTCAGGTTCACTTATTTTTTTTTGGCTTCATTCTTCAATAGAAATTCTCTGTGAAGGCAACATGACCTCCAGCTGCCTCAGGTTCACATTCTTCAATTCATTCTTTAGCAATCTCCAAAGCAGGGAGAATCTTCTGAATCAACTCAAGAGGAGAAGTTGTGGGGAGGACTTGCTTGGACTAACCTGGGTCATGCACTCATTTCTCAGTCAATTACTGTGGTGAAAGAGTGGAGTAATTTGACAGGCTAAATCTGGATCACGTGTCCCAGCCTTGTGGCCAAGGGAGGGTGGAGTTCCATGATGGCCATTTCCTTCAAGATCACTTGAAACAGGGTAGGACAATTCTCCAGAGGAAAATGTGTGGCTATTACCATAAGGGAAATGTATGGACAAAAGTAGCTTGACAGTCCACTACACCAGGGCTGAGATGGAGCTTATATGGCAGGTTGGATGAAACAGCTGGCATCCATCCAGATAGTTCAGGGGTCCATCCTGAATGGGTGGTGAACATGCTGTACCATTGTTAGCTATTTTGAATATCATCCCCGCATGACAGCATTTCACCACTTACAAGTTAAAAATAACATATGTAATGCAATACGAGCACTTTTGAACACATGAAAAGTCATTTATCTTTATGGAACAAAAATTACTTTGCACTTAAAAAATTTCTTTTGGCAGAGTATTTTTTAGAGCCTGATCAGATTTGGAGCAGGGAAGGAGAATTGATGAAACCAAGTGAGTGTCCTTTGTTTCTCCTTAAAAAAATATGAATAACATGAATATACAGCCCTTTATGAAGTATTTATGTCATATTATCACTCTCCCCAATATCTAAAAGTGGTTTGACTATCTGATAATACGATTGGATACTTCTGTCAGTAGTGAGTTTGGGGAAACATGCACCAAAGCAAAGCTAAGTCCCAAGTCCCTAAGATGCCCTTCAAAAGCATCCATCCATTTAATTTGATCTATTGAACAAACTTAGCAGTTGAGATGCCCACACAGTGAGAAAGGATGCTTAGAGATGGAATTTTGGCTTTAATTGGAATCTTCTGTTCTTTATTAGACAACCATAAGCTTCCAATTATACACACCATCTTCATTTCAAATATGAATTTATAAAACCTTATGAATTTTCATTCTTAGCAACAGATTTAGGAATAAAAACAAGCTCCTGTCATGAACAAATATGAGGGGTTTTCTTTTCTCTTTCCTCCCCCCGCCTTTTTTTTTTGGCCGTATCCCAAAAGGTCATTGATAATTGACCACTCTGTATCCAGAGCTGTGTTAGCTACTTGAAACTATTAAAAGGAAATTTAAAAATAATCACTATCCTTGAAGAGTTTAAGTAACATGTCACAGGAGAAAAAACTGAACATATCTGGAACAATCAGGTAACACTTAAATGGCAACTTTGCTGTTTCCACTAATGATGCAATGACTTCCATTTTGGTCTGTTGAAATTTTACCCATTCTTCAAGGTCTGTCTTGAGAACTTTCCTTCATTTGGTTTTACTTGATTGCTTGAATATAAGGTAGGGCTCATATTTCACTGAACCACCCACCCTAACTCCTGACACCTAAAAGGTCTTCCATAGTACTTTGTTATCTATAGGATGCAGACCAGCCTCTGTAGTCAGGTGACGAGCCCCTGACCACCTCTCTTGCCACATCTCCCTTTCCTCTTCTGTTTATACACTGCTTCGAAGGCAAATCAAATCTTGGTACCAAACCTAAATGTGGTTTAGTGAACAGAACAAAATCATAGTTACCAGATTATGAATTTCCATATCCTCTCTTCTCTGCCTAGAATAGCTCTTTCCTTGAATTTAGATCTGATAAACTCCTACTCATCCATTAACCTAGCTCAGATATCAGTCTCTTAATGAGATCTCTTCTTTCTCTATCCTCTAGTGAGGCTGTCTCTGTCTTTTGTACCTATTGTTATTACTCTGGATGGTAGTGATTTGCTTAAGTATCTGCATTCCAGGTCTATACTCTTAGCACCCTGAGGGCAGCCCATGCCTTACTTATTTTGGAATCCTGAGTGTCTAATAAGAGAGCCTGGCATTCAGCGGGTCCTCCATTAAATTGTATTGAAATGACTTGGGTTGCATTGAACTAAGTAGGAGTGTAGAGAAGACTTGTAGCTGGAGATCTTAGGGTTTTATGTCAGTGAAACCTGGGCTATGTCAGTGTTGAAAAGGGGAAAAACCTTAGAGAAATGGGAAATGACAGGAGCCCCAGAGGTGAGAATGAGCCTGGCAAAAGGTGGGGACTGTGAATGGTCATATCTTGCTAGACTGGAGGCTGTAAAGTGAGGAGTGTTGAGAAATAAGGTCAGAAAGGCCAGGCAGGGCCATGTTATGGAAGACTTTGAATGTCAAGCACAGGAGGTGAAACATGACACAATAAGTATTGCAATTCAAGAAAAAAAATGCCAAATATCTGTGTACAAAATGAAGTTATCACTGTTGCAGTTCTTTCTCTATTTTGGAACTTACCATATTGTTACTGTCAGTATGTCACCAGTCCCAGTGGGCCTTGAGTCATTAGAACACAATAGTGTGCTGGTTTGAAGCAGAGTGTAATGCGTTGGGAGTCAGAAGCCTTGGAGTTGAATTTCTGCTCTGGCACTGATTTGCTACCTGATATGGAGAAATCGCTTTACTGCTCCAATCCACAGTATTCTTATCTGTAAAATGAAGGCAGAAGGTGGTGACATGATTCATGATTTCCCTTTGATCTCTTGGAGTCTATATGTAACAAGATAAGTACTTCTTTGCTAATTTATTCATGTCTCTGCCTCTCGGTTTTATTTATTTGTTTGTTTACCTGTTTTCTGGGTATCCGAGTTGCTTTATTACACTGGTCTCTGACAGTCCCAATCTGCTCTGCTGAGACCAGCCTCTGAGGTCTTGACCATCTTGTCACACCTAGAAAGCCCTTCCCAGCCCTCTACCTCTCCTTAAAAACCTGCTCCAGGCCAATATCTTGATTCAAGCTTCCCTAACTTCTCCAGGTTTCTGATATTTACCTCTTGCTTTTGGTGTTTAAAGATATTTTGTCTTGAGTTATTCTTTATTTGTTTTATATTGATTTTTTTCACTCCAATTACTTTGTAAATTCTTAAAATAAGGAACTATTACATGTAATGTTTGTTAATTTCTCTTACACCCCCACTCCAGCCAGGGACAAAGCTAGGCATAAAATGTCATTTAATAAGGTTCTTGAATATTGAACTGAGTGATATGCAGGAATGGTACTAAAAATAGAAAAGTCAAACCATCAAAAGGACTGTAGGGCTTGGAATTGAAGAAATGTGGCATATCAGTGATTTTGTAGATGGTATTTTGTACCTAAAAGACTGTTTTAGGATAGGGTGATCTGTGGAGTTTCTGGCCCGTGGGCTTGTCTTGCATTAAAGAGGGGGCGATTCTAGAGAGATTAGAGAGATTCCAGCCAACTCAAGGAAAAGAGAAAACAGAGAACTGTTTACTGAGTGACTTTGCTGTTGGACATGTCCCAACTGCAGCTTGAGAACATCGGGCAGAGTTACCACCCTGCTGCCACAACCTCTGCCAACTTGGATAAGAAGCAGTGAAGTTGACCTGTCTTTTGGCTCTGAAACAAGGCGAGGGAGCGCACCAGCAGGCATGGGAAGGAAGAAGTTGTGAAACGAAAGACATGAAAAAGAGATGACTGACTGTGATCCTCTTTCCTCTTTTCCCCCATTACCCTGAGTCTCTCTCTTGCCTCCTTGATACCTGTAAAGTGATATAAACCAGATCTTTGCACTTTATGCCACCTGGGGTATGGAGCCCTAGGGGTCTAGCTTGAGGCAACAGACAGCAGTGTGAATCAGTTATTTTGGATTCCTAAAGTGGTCACTCATAAGAAAAGATTTGAAAAATCACTACTCAGGTAATTAGTCTTTGAACAACCTAATACTTTTAAAAACTCAATGCAAAATATAAGAGGAAAGATCACTGTTTGAAGTAGTTGAATTCTAGATCTGGCAGTATCAGGGCTCTCTTGATTGCACATTAGCTCATGGAAATAAAACGTCTGAGGTTAGGTACTCCAAATCCTGCTTTTGCTCTCAAATTGCCTCAGGCTGTCTCTGGTAGGAAAATCTAGAAACTATGGATTCAGTGTAGTCACCACCCGCTCCCCTCTTCTGACACGCCCCAAAGCTGTTAGTGTTTATAACAGACTCAGCATTGCGTTGATTTGCCTCACTGTGTGTGGAAAATGTAGGAATAACTCTCACGTGTCATCAACTATCTAGTCAGCACTCAGTTCCTTAGCAGGGGAAATGTTAAGATTTATTAGGGAAAAGTATCCGTCATCCCATATAAATAGATGCACAGTTAAAGCAGATGCAGCAAGCAGGGTGTATATTTCTGTGTGACTGATCATAAGGAACTTATTATCAAGAGCTCTTTAGAAAAATCAGTCATTTGGGAAGATGGCAAACATAAGGATACCCTCTATATTTTTATGCAAAGTAGTCCTCAAAACAGTAATTTTGACTCTAAATGCATTGTTGGTGTAGGACTCATTGTAATTAAAACAATTTTTTTTGCTTTAATTTTTTACTTTTGAGAAAGTATAGGCAAGTGATAAAAGCAGCCCTATTTAAAAAAAAAAAAAAAGGTAGATGAAATAGATCTCTTTCCCCACTACTCACCCCAGTCCTCAGTCTCCTCCCACCGCAGGCCATCACTGCTGTTGATTTATTTGTATCATTCAGAGACATTGAACACTAACAAGCTCCTCTGTTTCAGGTTTTAAACACATGGAAGTCCACCCTCCATATTCTTCCGCAGCTTACTTTCTTCCTCAGCGGTATACCCGGGAAATCATTTCTTATCAGACTGCACATATGGACCAGGCTCATTGTTTTTAACACGTTTAACCGGTGTTGACATCTTGCCATAATGGCTTTAGGGTTTTTTGTTTTGTTTCAACATTAACGATACACTTTAACCACACCCGCACTGCCCAGCTCAGTTCCTGTCTGCCCATAAGTAATCCCTATCCTGAAATTAGCATGTATCTTTTCTGCCGGTTTTTATTTATTCAGTACATATGTATTTAGTATTTCATTGTATGATTCTGGCACCATTTATCTGCAATTCTGTTTTTGAATGTTCATATTGTTTCCAGTTTTTCGCTGTTAAAAAGAGTGCTACAATAAACATTCTATTTTGTGTCTCCTCGGGCACATGTATGCGGATTTTTTAGGATATGTTCCCACCAACAGAATTGCTGGGTCATAGAGTATGTGCACACCGACTTCATTTTATGTTGCAATGTTGTTCTCCAGCAATGGTTTTTAACAATACAACATTCACACCAGCTGTGTTTAAAAGTACCCGCCTCTTTTTTCCACATTCCTACCAGCACTTGGGCACCTCAGACTTCTAAAATGTTGCCTGTCTGATAGGTGTGAAATAGGATCTCATTGAGGTTTCAATTTGCATTCGTTACGGAAGGTGCCTTTTCTTCTATTGGCTATTTAGTTCCTTCTAATAATTATTGAAACCTTTGACAATTTTTCTAACACATTGTTGTTTTTCCTTATCGATTGATAGGGATCTTTTTAAATTCTAGATACTAATACCCAGTAATATGTGTTATAATTAACTTCTTCCAGTCTGTAGCTTGCATTTATACTGTTTATCATATCTTTTGTCTAATGGGATTTTTATATCTTAATGTATTTAAGTTCTCATTGTTAATCTGTGTTTGGGGTGTTTTGTTTAAGAAACCTAAAGAAATGTAATGAAGATGTTGTCCTATACTTTCTTTTTAACTTTAAAGTTTTCCCTATACATTTAAGTTTTTAATTCATATGGGATGGATTTTTGTTACAGCAGGAAGTAGAGATCAGTATTTTTTCCCCTGTATATGTACTGGCTCTGGCCAGTTGTCTTAGTGTCATTTATCTAATGGTCACTGCTCTGTCCTAGGCCAGGTTTCCATATCTGTATAGTTCAGTGTCAATTTATTTTGTTCTGTTGGCCTATTTTTGTATCCTTAATCCAATACCACACTATTTAAATAGCTATGGCTTTATAATTAACCTAGTAGGGCAAGACTCCAGCCCTTAGTTTTCTGTTCAAAAATTTCTTTGCCAGTTTTTTTCTCCTTAATCTTCCACATGAACTTAGAGTAGGATTGTTAAATTCTATGAAAAGTCTTGTTGGGAATCTGATTGGAGCTTTAATGATTCATAGATCCATTATAAATTCATGCGGGGACTACTGGAGTTACACAGCTATATCTTTCAGTCCCTCTGTGTCTTATCATGTATCTAGTGCATCTTTTATGTAATGTTTTGTAATGTTCTCCAAATAGGTCTTGCATGTATTTCATTAGATTTTTTGCCTAGATATCTACTATAAATGAGAGATAATATATATAATATATTTTTTTCTCTTATACCCTACATGAATCCAGAATGATGAATTCTTCTATTTGTTTGAATTATTTGCCCACAAATTCTCTTGAAATTTTCTATGTAAATAATCCTATAGTCTGCAAATAAAGATGAATTTATTTTCCTTTTTTCTAATTCTTAATCTTTTTACAAATATTGTACTGGTTAGGACTCTACAATACAATACAATACAACAGAGATTGAAGAGAAGCTCTGATATCAGCACCCTTGAATTGTTCCTGACTCCAAAGAGCACACTTGGAACATTTCACCACTAAGGTAAACACTGAAGTTTCTGGTAGATACCTGTGGAAGAGACTGCTGGTTCCCTTACTCCATCCCAAATTGGTTCTTCCTTTTTGCCTCAGTAGAATCTTTAAATTTTTATCTGGAGGCATGACTGTCAAGAAAAATGCCTGCATTTCCCAGCCACCACCAACTAGGTGAGGGCACAAAACTTAGTTTCTGCCATTGCGGTGTACATAGAATTCATATATGTAAATTCCAGTCATATCCCTAAAGGAGAAACATAACCACTTTCCCCTTTTCTCCTTCCTGCCACCTGGAATACAGATGTGATGAGTAGGATTAGAGCAATCATAATGGCCTTGAACTGATCTTAGGAATAAAGATCACACAAAACATAACGAAATGATAGTAAGAACTTGGATCTGGGCCACCCAACCAGTCTTTTATATGGGAGAGAAATAAAATTCCATATAGATTGGAGTTTTCTGCCACTCCCAGCCAAGCCCAATCTTACAACACTCTATCAGGATAATTAGTGATAAATTCCCAGTTTCCAATAGTTTTCCTTCTTTTTTTCATAAATTGTGTTTTTATAAATTGGTCATCTGTATTAATGAGATGAATTATGATGATAGATTTTCAATATTTAACCTTCCTTGGGATTCTGTCATGATATATTTTTGGAGCTTGCAGATGTACAATGATTGTTCGTTACTTTTCTCAAGATTTTTAATATGAAAAATTCGAACATACAGAAAAGTTGGTCTGTACAGTGAACACCCATATATCCACCACCCAGATTCTACATTTTATTATATTTGTCTTGTGCCTTTTCTATTATGATGTGTTTTTAATGCATTGCTTCATTTATGTAGCTAATATTCTAAGTGTCTGTACACATGTGTTCAAAGGTGAAAATAGCCAACTATTTTCTCAAATTGTCTCTGTCCAGTTTGGATATCAAAAATATACTTTACCATATACAATGAAGCAAGGGGTTCTTCTAGGTTTATCTTTGTTGCAAAAGTCTGTCTAATATAGAAAATAAGCTTGAAGATTTGGTAAGATTCACCTCTTTGAGTAAGTACTTGGTTGGCATGGTTCTTTTTTAATGGGTACAGTTTTTAAAAATTACAGATTTAGTTCATTTAATAGGTATAAATAAATGCACAGATAGCCATTTCTTTTTCAAGTCAGTTTTAGTGATTTATTTCTAGAGAACTGTCTATTTCATTAAGTTGTCAAAATTATATTAGTGTCAGTAATGGTATTCATTGTATTCTCTATTGCTTTTAAAAACCTTGACTCTATTTATAGTCATGTCCTATTTTCCTACCTTTTTTCTCTTTTTCCCTCAATTTGTTTTGCTAGATTTATCTATTGTATTAGTCTTCTGAATGAGCTAGCTTTTGGATCTATTGATTCCTTATTGATTTTCCCCCCTTTCATCTATTTCTCTTCTTTTTTGTTGTTATTTCTTTCTTTCTGCTTTCTCTGTTCTGATTGACTTTTCTCTATATGTTTCCTTCTCTTCTATTATATGCATTTGACGTTCTAAATTTCCTTTTAAATACAACTTAAATTGCATACCATGCATTTTAGTATTAGTGTTTGCACTGAGCGATGCTAAACATTTGGTAATTTCCATAAAATTTTCTCCCTTACTTTGTAATTATTTAGAAGTTTCTAAAATGAATAGGTCAGTGTAACTATTATATTTATTTCTAAATTTACTGTGTTGTTATAAAAAATGTTTTATGTGATTTTGGGTCATTGATATTTGTTTGAAATTTGCTTTTTAACATAGTCAGTTTTTAAAAAATATTTCGTGTGTGCTAGAAAGAATGTGTTTCTTTCAATTTGGAGTATAGGATTACTTATGTTGTTTACAGCTTCTATAAATATGATTATAGATTTATACACACATACACATATATATTTGAGTGTCAAAATTACTATTTCTTCAATATAAATTATTCTACTTACCCTTGTATTTTGTTTGCCTCAAAGTTTTAAAAATTGGTATTGATGTTGTTATATTAGTTTAATTTTTATTAATATTTTTCTAGTACATTTTATCCATCTGTTTACATAATGACCCCTCTGTCATCATGTTTTAAGTGTGTCTCTTATAAGCAGTAGTACATGATTGAATTTTTAAAAATCTCTCTGAGAATCTTTGTCTTTTAATAAAGAATTTCAATATGTTAATATCTGTATGTACTTTGGTTATTGGCCTATTGGACTTATTTCTACCACTTACATTGTGTTTTCTATTTACCATTCTTTAACTTTAATTCTTTTTGTTTATTCTCTACTTTCTATTAGGTTGATTGAGTTTTTAAAATTCATTCTCCCCTTTTCTTTCTCCTGGAAGTTTGCTATCTGCTTAGGGCTAGGATTAAAATGAAAAAGTCCCCTTTGAGAATTAAAACCACAGGCTCTCACACTGCTTTCCCAAGCTAAGGGGTTGGACTTTTCTACTTCTCTTTTCATGGCAGGGATAGCTTTTCAGGGTCTTCATCCAAGGACATCTCTTGGGTTCCCAAAATCTATCTCGGGGAGCTCAGGGTGATCCTTTATTCAGCTTCTGAACTTGAACCTTGAAGAAGGCGGCCAAGAGCCTGGGCTGGGCACAGGGCCAGGCTTCTCTGCCCAAGGCTGGGCGTCATTGTGAGAGACAAGGCTCTGAAGAAAACCCTGAACAAGAACTATTTGGACCATCAAATCAATCAGAGGGTCAACTCAGGCTGAACCCATTGTGGCTTTGTTTTATTTCTTCATTCTTTAACCTCTTCTTTCTTTTTGAACTTAGCTGTTTGTTAAAAAACTGAGTTTCATTGCATTTTAAGCAGCATTTCCATGTGTAGATACCAATCTGTTATCCTCTGAAAAGCTGTGGAAGTTAATTTACTTATCTTACAGAATATTTACAGGTTCCAAGTCTTATCTTCCACCTCAGATCTTTTTTTGGTTTTGTCTGTCTTCCTCAGTTTCTGTTGAGTCAATTTACAAGTAGATCCTTTGTCTTTGTCTTGCTCCTTGGCATTGGTGACTCATTTTGAAGTTCTGAGTGGCTATTTTTCTGGCTGTCCATCAAATCACCTGCCTCTCAGAGTGAGGAGGTAAGCCCTACCCCAGGCAGGAGCTCCTCAACACCATGCTCTGTTTATGTCCATAGTCCAAGGGGGAACACTGGACATCCTTGGCTGTGCTGAAGTTCCCGTGGCACTGCCTTTCCCCTGTCCTCCAGCAGTTTCTAAAATGATTGCCCTGCAGATCTCAGCCTTCCTGGCTGGGCACGCTCCCGGCTTTGATGGAAACATACCCAGCTGGAAGCAGCTGGCATGCCCAGGTCTTCCAGCATTGGGCTTTCCAATACAACATGTGGGGGCCCATATTTCCTGTCACTTCCTTCTGGCTAGGTGGCTCCGTCTAGCCACAGGCATTCCCTGGGCAGTTGTCTGAGTTAACCTCTGAGCTTGGCCACCTCGAGTGCAGCTGCGGATCCTGGCATTGCCACTCTGAGTAAATTCCCCAGAGAGCCCACAGATCTGCCTTGATTTCTCTTTCCGGTCCGATTATCTTGCAACAAAGACAGCTTCATAGGCGTGAGACCTGTGCAGTTACCCTGGGCCCCACACTCAGAAAAGTCAGTACTTGGATTAATATTCTGCTATTGCTGTCTTGAAATTTTAAACAGCCTCTGAATAATATTTCAAAATTTTTAGTTTGCACTAGGCTGTACACACTATGTAGCCTCTCTTCAGGAGAAACAGAACATTGCCTATCCTTGGAGAAGTGGGTGGGGCTTATTGATTAACTCGGTTTCTTAGGAGCCCAGGGCAACAACCATTAGGAGTAATTATTTAAAACTAGTTTTTTAGATATAGTGCCGTATCCTGAAAAATTTATTCTAATGGGAAACTTCCATCTAAAAAACGCATTTTAGTGCTTCAGGAAAGGGAGAGGTACAGCTCTAGAAGAGCCGTCCAACAGAAATTTCTGCAGTGATGTTAATGTTCTGTATCTTTGTGTCCAGTATAGTGGCCACTAGCCACACGTGGCTACTGAGAACTTGAAATGTGGCTAGTCTAACTGAGGACCTGAATTTCTCAGTTTTAATTAATTTTAGTTATTTTCAATTTAAAGTTAAATTGGGCAGTGTGTGTAGATCTAGAACAACAGAGTAATTTCTGACTTTTGGCGCTTTGATTATATTTTGTATGGATTCTGTATCAAGAATTAAAATTAGACTTTGTCCAGAATTTTCTAAATTCATACTTAAGGCATATCTAGAACTAGATGGGGAAACTGAAATCAGCATTTTTTTCATAAGTTTAGAGAAAATATTCTTTCCACCTGTGAAAGCTAGGCCATGAGGCTCACTGCTGTAGCCTACGAGGGAGACATTACATGAACAAATGAATTGCCTAAAGACTGCCCCTTCCAGTTCTAAGGGACTATGGAAGAAATAAGGAAGACAAAGAAGAGGCAAGGCTAGGGGCCAGAGTCTTGGCAAGCAGTGCTGGTGAGGAGGTGTAGTGGGAAGTGTGTTGATAGATGAACTTGAGCCATCCCTCCAGGACCTGCATGACCTGGTGTGCAAGTGACCTAGCAAGTCCCATGTGTTCTGATGAGACACAGAGGTCTTGGGAGCACAGAGGTATGTCAGAGGGCTCTAGTTAAAACAAAGACTTAGCCGAGTAGGCACTTTGAGAAGGCCAGAAGTACACATTTCAGAGATAGGTAGTACTTCATCTAAAAAAGCCACACCAGAAAAACTTCACTTCACTGGTTACTAGAGAACAGAAAATCCAGCCACTCCACTATCCACCAGTGAAGATCCAGATAATACCATCCCTGCTGTCATGGGTCATCTAAACTTTTATGGACTCCAAAACACACAGACACTTTCTTTAAGGAGAATGAGAAGATGGAGAGAAAATTAGAAATACTTAACATTTTCCCTAAAGAAATTAAAGAGAGTTAACATAAAAGAGTGGTCTGAACTACTAAACTGAACTAAGTTTAACTGAATGGGATAAATTTAGGGTTCCTTTCCCCGGTTTCCTATGGATGAGCAGATGAGTTATGGAGAAATAAAGCTGCATTTTCTTTGCACATGTAAGTGCACAGTGAATGAATTTGTGACTCCACTATGAATATGTTTGGCTTCTTGCCAAGCCACTTATGAACAGCAGCTATATTCATAAGCTTTAGCAGAGGTGGAGTACATGGCAGGGGTTGGGGTAGGGATGCTGACGTGATCTATTGAGCCTAGGAGCCAGCATCAGGACAGAATTGTCCACTTAACTCATAGATGCCCTTTCTTCAAAGGCACTAGCAACCTCACATAGGAAGGTCATTCGGTGCTTATCTGGAAGGCAGTTTTTCTCTTATCACCTGCTTGGGTGTGGAGGAGGTTGTAGATATTCCAGCCTACTGGTCTGAGAGCTGGAGATCAATGGAAGAGGGGCAGTCTTGCAAATTTTGATGTCATTTTGCCTGTGCAGTGCCCTACTTATATTCTTGTGCTGCATGAACCACATCTGGGTTCAAGGAGGCCAGATCTAACTAGACAAATTCCTAATACACTTACCTTCCTCCAACATCCCATCAGTCTTTTGTCCATGCAGTCCTCTGTGGGCTACAGCACCACCTGCAGGCCAATTCTGAAAAGTACATGTCCAAGAAAATGGAGGAATTCCTGGACTGTATTCTTCAAAGTCAAGATACCTGCATTATACTTCAAGGGTTTATGATCCTAGAGTTAGGATCACCATGGCTCATCGAATATGTTTAGCAATTCCTAGAATTTATTACAAAACTCATTGCACATTTCTTCTCCTTGGCTGTTACAATAACTGACATTCTCAAAAGGGAAGGGGGCTTTTATTTAAGGGGGTGCACAGAGGCAGATGGAACCTTCCAATAATTCTTACTTAATTTTTTCCAACTTTCCCTTAACCTACCTGACCCAGTCCAACCCACATGAATGTCTGCAACCATACAGATGGGAAACATTAGACCCCACGAGGACCCAGCCCTTATGCCTCCACACCTTGGGTTTCCTTCTCTGGGAAATTGACTTTTGGAAAAATTCAATTACTTATCCTCCTTGGGAACAAGAATCACTTTGTCAAAGAGGCTAGAGTGACTAAGATAGGTTCAGAAGCTCAGTTTGCTTCAAGGTAACCTTTTTGAAGCTCTTTGGGTTTACCATTTCGCACTCAATCCTGGAAGCCATAGAACCCTGAGGGAAGACTACATTACCAATGCTGCAAATCATCTTGCTGGGAATTCTGAAGACATCCAGTGCCGCCTTAGCCATCGCCAATAGATAATCAGACACAATTGGATTTTTATTATATCTAAGTAAGAAGAATAAAATGGTTTAAGTTGATATCCTGAGCTACTGGACTGTCTTAGTCCATTCTGGCTGCTCTAACAAAATACTACAGACTGAGTTTCTTACACACAACAGAAAATTATTGCTCGTGGTTCCAGAGGCTGTAAGTCTGAGATCATGGTGCCAGCATGGTCATCTTCTGGTGAGGGCCCTCTTTCTGGTTCAAAGCTAGTGCCTTCTTGCTGTATCCTCTCATGGCAGAAGTTAGGGGTCTCTCTGAACCTCTTTTATAAAGGCACTAAGCCTATTCATGAGTGTTCCATCCTCAAGGCTTAAACATCTCCTACAGGCCCCACCTGCTGATACCATCACCTGGAGTGCTGATAACAAACACCTCTGGAGTTTAGAGTTTTACATATGAGATCAAGTTCTACTTTAAAATGTTGAGCTTGAAGTGCTTATTAGACATCTAATGTTAAATCTGGAGCTCAGCAGATATGTCAGAGCTGGAGAATGTGTGGACCTGGGAGTTATTGGCAGGGAGACAGAAATTAAAGCCACGGGACTGGATAAGTGAGTGAATGTATTTAAGAACAGAAGCAGTTTAAAAAAATTTAAAAATTGGGCATAAAAGGAAGGAGCTAGTGGACAAAGAAGCTAGCCAGGGATGTAAGGAGGAAGAACGAGGTGGTATGTTGACGGAGAGATCAAGTAGTTGACTGAGTCAAATGCTGCTGAGAGGTCAAGTGAGAGGCCTGGGAATTGTTCAGAGGATTTGGAGAGATGGAGCTCGTTGGTAATCCTGAGAAGAGTGGCTTCACTAGAGGTGTAGTGAGGAAAACATGATTTGAGAAGACTGAAAAGAGACTATGAAGTGAGGCAGTGGAGACACTGAGAATTGACAACTCATTTTAGAAATGGTGATGCAAGTGGACGGGAGAGGCAGGTGTGGGTATTTGGAGGAGGCCATAGATTACAGGGAGGACAGGATTATTTTGAGATATGAGATATTATAGCATGTTTATATGCTGATGGGATTTTTCTAATAGGGGAGATGTGGAAATGCTGGAGAGAGTGGATGTCGGAAAGTCTTTGAATGAGTAAGAGGGGATCCAGGGCTCAAGTCATGATGTCTAAGAGGATCCACACTACAGGACAGTTATTCCGTCATCATGGGAGGAAAGGCAAAAATTTGTGAATGTGATGATGGGAAACTGTCATATGGTCTTCTGGCTGCTCTTTCTTTCTTACTAAAAGTAAAGATGAAGTCTGTTTCCACCAGTTTCTACAAGCCCAGCTTACTGAGGCCCTGCTCTCAACTCAGAAACCCATCAGTTTACTCTGACAACTGAGTTAGAAGAACCAACTTATCTTACGAAAGATTCTGGATTCCCAGAATTGTCACAGCCAACTCTGGTACTTTGCCCATTAGAAAGGATGCCAGTTAGAGAAGCAGACACATGAAATTCCCCCATTCAGGATCCACCTGCACGTGTAAAGTTTTTTCAGCAAACTGTACGACACAATCTAGTGGAGTGTGCAGTGGAGGAGGAGCAAATCATGGTTAAAACTTTCACCATCAACAGGCTGAAGCTGCTGGCACCCTATTAAAAAAATCAAGAAGACAGCCTTAAAAATTTTAAGCTTCTACTTCTATGCTCTATTTCTAACTTGCATGTTTTCAATGGCTTTCCCAGTTTTTCCTCATAGTTGGATACTTCGGCATTAAGTGGTTTTAAATTCAGCCTCTCCCAAAGTTGCTTCCTCTTGGATCTCCATCTCTTTATCTCCAGTGAGCCTCAGCCATGTCCCAGGCTCCTAGCTACCCAGTCTCCTCCCAGCCTGCCTGGTCCCCGCTTCTTAGGGAGGGAGGTCCTCACACAAATGTAAGAACGTGTAAAATAGATCTTAAAAGAGTAAAGTAATGTCACCATAAGGTGTTTTGATTGAGCAAAGCAGCAGCAGCAATAGCAGAACTTTCTAAGCAAAATTTTGCCATTTAATCTTTTTCATGCATCTTCAGACTTGGGGGAAAAAGCCTTCTAAAGGAACAACACATCCCCTGGGAAAATGAGTGAAAGGACAGATGAATTAAGGTTTAGAGAAGAGGATAAGTATTTAGAGAAGATTGCTTTCCCATGGGAGACCACGCACATGTGCACACACACACACAAACATACACTTTGGTTACTATACATAGTAACTACATTTATTGTAGCTTACAGATGAATGAATAGCAAATTTGAATATCTTTTTTCCCAGTATAAATTTTGTTTAGGAGTTAGGATTAATATTTATTTTCATATATAATACATGACTAAGTCAATTAAGTTCCTATTTTTTTTTTTTAACAATTCTTAAATTGAAAGCCATTTACCTAGCTCATCATGTGCCATGAGTCAAATTATTTGGGAACTTCTTGTTTGGAAGTACCTTCAGAGCTCTTTTTACAAATAGGATTACCAACTGTCTCAGTTTGTCCAGGACTGAAGGGTTTCCCAGGACTTTCAGTTTTAAAACTGAGACAGCCTTGGGTAAACTTTCCTGGAGAGATTTTCAGTCCTGGAACTGAGAGAGTGCCAGGCAAAATGGGCTGTTTGGTCACCCTCTTCATGAAGTACACAGGAACCAGCAGCTCATTGCTTTATAGTCATAGCTGTGTTACTCAGTTGGATTGGTCCCCTCCTTATTTTTAAGACTTGGCCCTAAAAGCCTTTTGGCTGTTTCAAAAGATCAAATTTATCTCCTAACTCCCAAGTATGTGGCAGCACTCAGGAGTGCCTGAGTTTGCAGGCAATTTTACAAACCTTTCCTTCCTTCCTTCCTTTCCACTCTTACCTTTTCGTATCTGGGTCACTCTCTGTAAAAGTATGTAGTACTAGTGATGGACGTGACAGACCTTCTCCTTGACCAAACTTTAGTCTGGATCCTCAGAGCCTTCTTCTCTGCTAGGTCTCGACCTTGACCCACATCCTGTCTTTGGCCTGTCTAGCCCAGTGTTAGCAAGAATCCTTCTAAGCCAGTTTAGTAAGAATCCTGCTATTTTTGATATCTTGAATACCCTCAATGTCTGATCAAATTTCTGATTTCCCACTCTTGGTATCTGATCACCTTGGCTTACATACAGCAAGAATCCTATTAAGTTGATGTAGTAAGAAGCCCCTTACCTTTGATGTCTCCTTTTAGTAATCTTCCATCCATTGACTCCCCCACTCTGTTCATTGGCTGTAAATCCTTGGCTGTCTTTGCTGCAATCTCTCCCCTACTGCAGTATTCTTACTGCCATAGTCCTGAATAAAGTCTTTCTTACCGATTTAGTAAGTGTCTGAATAATTTTTTTCTTTAACAGTGATGCAGACAGGATCAAATTCATCATGGACCTCTGGACATTTCACCCAGAACCCCAGGTATGCACTTTTGAAGCCTTTGTTTCATTCCTGAGTGACTCAAGATTCATCGATAAGTGCGATTCCTGAGCCAGTGCTCTGGACGGCAGTCTGTTGAAGCATGAGAAGAACGGACTTTGATTTTTAAGACTCTGAGTATACTTTCTGAGGCTGGGTTAGAGGCCCAGGAGTCTTTGGTTGAAAGGTATCTGTTTAAGCAAGAATCTTCCTGGGTGGGAGTCTTCTTGGATCTTTTTGAGTAAAGATACATACTCCCTGACCCTTGAGTGGAAAATTCTTGGCTTTTTGGGGGGCCTCTACCCTGGAAGCAGGGTTGGAGTCCCAGGTCCCAGGCCCCTTTGTTTACAAGGCACTGCTAGTTAAGAACACAGGGACTTTGCATAGACTGAAACCCCCTTCTCATACCCCTGCTGACTATAAGCTCCACCACTGCAGCACTAGCTATGTCCACCTCCTTTCTTGTATGAATGGCTTTACCAAGGATAACTTAGAACTTCAGTGACTTCCCCAAACTGATTCCTTTAAGACCTCTCCCTTACGATTGCATCTATTCCTCCTTTCTCCTTTTTCACTATCTTCAGTCTTCCCTTCAGCTCCCTTGAATCATTTGATAAAAACTGCCTCCAAGCCCCTACTTCCTTCATCTCTCTGTCCACTCCTGCAAGACTTTCCCTTCCCATTTCAGCCTCTCATTTCCTTAGAGTCACTTGAACTTTAGGTCCTCTGTCCCCACTGAGGACTCTCAAGAGACTTGGAGACCCTCCAAAAGAAACTGCACATCAAGATAAAAGAGTATCTTTAAATCTCCTCCACAAAAAGAGCCTTAGCCCTCATATTGAGCAGATGAGCGTAACTTGTTCCATCTGTCACTGTTGTTACCCAGAAATAAAATTTGGATAAAAAACATAAAGTGGAGCAAAGGTAAGAGCCAACTATTTTATATAAACCACTGAGTTTTTATATTACTGTGTTTACCTGACTCATGGCTAAAATTTTAGAATGAAACTTTATGGTCTACATTTGCGTCTGTCTGTATGTTTATGTCTGCATGTTTTATATGTATGTGATATTTTTCTACTTCTGGAAGATATTACCAAATTAATTTATAAAATCTCAAAAAGGAGCTCTATTCTGATTGACTTAGAGATAAATAAATTATTATAGATATTAAATATTCCTAAGATTCTCAGAAATATAGAAGCTAACCCAAATGCTTTTCAAGTTTATGTGATTTAGGAAAATCTTAGGTAAATAAGACTAGTTTAATATCATTGGCTTAATAAAAACAGCTATGTCTTCTGAGCTATCAGCATTAAGTATAATACTAACATATATTTTGCATTTAATTTTTTTTTACCTTTCTTTGCTTTTGTCATTTTTTTGGATACTTGCCTAACATGCATGTGCTGTAAAAATAGTTAACAGGGAAATAACGAGATGATGTCCAGCTTTCTTTAATGTCATAATGTGCCTAAAAATAGTTTCCAAAATCTTTTTGTAACTTGCAACCTTAGAGTTAAGTGCTAAGTAATAGTCATTGAATATCTAGATCACTTCTAAGTAAGGGGAGACTACTAAACCTTAAATTACTAAGCACAAGTTTAAGTTTATATACTTTTGGCTTCTTATTTTTATCTTATTTTTATTTTTTTATTGAGGTTTACAATGTTGTGTCAATTTCTGATCTGGTGTACAGCACAATGTCATACATGGATATACATATATTCATTTTCATATTCTTTTTCACCATAAGCTGCTACAAGATATTGAATGTATTTCCCTGTGCTATCCAGTATAAACTTGTTTATCTATTTTATATATACCAGTCAGTATCTGCAAATCTCGAACTCCCAGTTTATCCTTTCCCACCCTCCTCCCTGCTGGCAACCACAAGTCTGTATTCTATGTCTGTGAGTCTGTTTTGTTTCATATATAAATTCATTTGTCTTTTTTTTTTTTTAGATTCCGCATATGAGTGATATCATATGATATTTTTCTTTCTTTTTCTGGCTTACTTCACTTAGAATGACATTCTCTAGGGACATCCGTGATGCTGCAAATGGCATTATTTTATCATTTTTTAAGGCTGAATAGTATTCCATTGTATAAATATACTACAGCTTCTTTATCCAGGCATCTGTCAATGGACATTTAGGTGGTTTCCATGTCTTGGCTGTTGTAAATAGTGCTGCTATGAACATTGGGGTGCAGTTATCTTTGTGAATTAAGGTTCCCTCTGGATATATGCCCAGGAGTTGGATTGCTGGGTCATATGGTATGGCTTCTTATTTTTATATGGCACAGAGAGGCTAAATATATTTGAGTCTTTTAATAAACATCTTCTTTTTGACACACTGAAAAATTGCACTATCAGGAAACCCATACCCATAACAATTGTGAGAGGATATATTCATAAAATTTACTAGTCTGCTGCAGAGTGGTGGTATATGACAGACAATTCACAACTATTTACTTTGTAGTTTGCTCTGTTTAAAAAAAAAAAAAAGGTGGAGGAAGGTATAGCTCAAGTGGTAGAGCACATGCTTAGCATGCATGAGTCCTGGGTTCAATCCCCCATACCTCGTCTAAAAACAAACAAACAAACCTAATTACCTCCCCCCCAAAATAAAATTAAAAAGGCTAATAATGGTTAAATGTTATAATCAATATATGTAAATAAAACTACTAGAAACAATAAGGATCAAGGGATACAACTTTGTATGAAAAGTATGCAAGGACAGTAGATTTTATTTTTGATAAGAAAAAAGTATACAACGTATGTAGGATGGGTTTTTGTTAAGGGAACAAGATAGTATTTTTGTCATCAAGTAAAGGAGGAAAATATAAGACAAAATCTGAACCGATATAAATAGTTGTAGAAGGTTCGCAAGAAAGGAATTTTGGAAAAGGAATCTTATCTCCTGTGGTTAAAGTTGGCTAAGGTTGGATAAATTTATTTATAGGGTTTAAAAAAAAACTTTAATTTCAAAAGTACCTTGATGTATAACTAGAATTTGGTTTTCTCTCTGTCGAAATAAGAAAGTTTTTTTGATTATTGGTCTGCTCTTAATAAGAGATTGTAAGAGAGTTTTCTTTACCCAATAAGTCATCCCCTAGGAAACAAGGATACTGTCCTATCATCATAATTTCCTGAGCTTTATACTAACCTTTATAATGTCCTTAATTATTTAAGACAACCAGTTTTTATCACTTTTAAAGGAGCTAACTCTTTTTTTAAATAGTCATGTTATCACCTATATTTACTTTTGAATTCTTTTTATTATTGCTTTGGTTAAATAGATAGCTAAGTATTGTTTCACAGTAACCTGGGATTGTGTTTAGCCAAGTATTCAAACCTTTTGACATTTGGGACAATTTTACCTTCCCAGAATCAAATCCTGGGCAAAATATTCATTTTGAACTGAGTTTGAGTTTTCTCAGATGACTTGAAAAATCTCAAAGGATTTTTTTCTTTGATCTTGTAAAAGGAGAGAGGCCAAAAACCAATTTGGTTTATTTGATATGTTCATTGCATGAAAAGCACTGTCAAATATCAGATGCCTTAACTTTCTCTAGGTTATAGTTGCATGAATAAAATTTTGTTAGTGTAAGTGTTGAAGATATTGTATCAGATTTATCAGTGCCCTCACTGTATATGACATATTCTGGTGTAATGTTATCAGTCATAATTCCAGTTATTATTTTAAATGTTTTATGCCACAGAAATAACCAAATTCCCTTGTCAGCTGCATAATTTTTATAGTGAATTGTCATCAGATCTTTAACCACTGCCATTTTAAGTCTTTTGTCATCAGCAGATAGTTTTTGTTTAACTCTGATTCTTCTTTAAAAGCACTTGCAATCTGCTATTGGCCAGAGTGCTTTATCTTGAACAAGAAGAGATTGTCTCTGAGACCCATGGAAAGGACTATGATAGGTCTCTGGGATACAGGCTTCTGATGGGATTCAACTGAGAAAGGATTTCCAGAGCTCAAGTAAAGAATCTGATGGGTTCATAAAACTGCTAACCTACAACCAAGCAGAATAAGAATTAATTGCATGAGACTGAAAGAACTGATGGACAATGATTATAGCCTTTGTTTGGAATACTGCTGCTGGATTTAGGGAACCCATTTCCCTTTTCTCATAAGTTATCACTCACAACAATTTAGAAGATAATACTTTTATAAACAGAAGTGAAACATTTATCATTTTTCCCTGTCTGATCCCTCCAGAATTCAGAAACTCTTATTGAATATTCTCATTTTAATGGCAATATAATTATTTGTGTAAGTTCAGTAAGAATCTGTCCTCCTCTAACAAGACATAATTGGAAACATTGGTTATATAAGCAAGGCTTTGACTGGAATGTCATATTTGAGAATATTATGCTTAGAATCATATATGAAACTGAAGTTGACTTCATGTGGAGCCAACGCTTACAAAGTTCTTTTGGGAAAACTGGGCTAGTACCTGGTTTACAGGGTTCCAAAACTTAGAGGTGACTAAGGAAGTTCACTTCCCGGCAAGCCCAGGAAGTTTAGGATATTTTGGGGACCTAGGGAAGAGAGAAATGCACCCAAATATATAGGTTCTACAGATGAAACATGGTGGCAAGTTCTTGGCTTGGTTTCGTAGCCTTGAAAACTTTTTAAAAATCGAATTCAAGATTACTTGTGAAGAGTTCCAGCAAAGCAAACTTTCAGAGATCTATGTGGTTGGTTACTATTCTTGTTGCACTTATGTAAATAATAGGCCAAATTGAATGAGACCAGACTTAAGAATAATGAAAAAAAGGGTAGGTGTAGAGAGAAATCTCATGTGTCAGTGGAAGACTGTAGCATACCCTTGTGGGTTATCAAACTGTAGCCCTGTTTATTAATTTTGAGGTTTGTTATCTACTTGTAAATTGGACCGAATCCTGCCATCTTGCACATTTTGTCAGTCCTTATTAAATCCTAGATTCTTCCAGTTTCCTCCAGTATCTTGCTACAACTCTCCAACTTGTCATTTCCAATTTTTCTTTCACTTTCCTAAGTTGGGGTTACTGAGAACCAAAACCAGACTGCCCACTTCCTTATTGGAACTCTTGGCTGTCTTTGCAAGCTGAAGTTGGAAGACAGGCCACCTTCATGCCTGGAGCTGCTGTGGTGGCCACTCAGGAAGAGTGCTGAATATTCCACATGTTCCACGCTTGCTCTGGGAAATAACCATGACTGTTACGTGGATGTCTGTGCCATCATCAATGATATTCAAATTGCAAACCTGGAAATCTGTCAGATTGCCACTGTTGTTCTTTCTACACCATCTAAAGATCCTTTGAGCTCAACATCAAGGAATCTTCTGATTTCTGAACTCAGAAATATAGTCTGCTTCAACCATTAATATTTGCTTTTCTTTTTATTTTCATATAAATTCCCCTTATTAAATGCCTGATAATTTGCACTATCCAGTAAATATCCTCTACTACCAAGTCCCAACAGATGGTTCAGCTGGTCCTTAATGAACAGAAGGAGCTTGAACAAGAAATGGACTTATATTGTTCAGAGGACAGAAAAATGTCTCTTCTTTCCTTGAACAAGAGGAAGGGCTGGCAAGCTCTCAGGCTACCATTGTAGTCTTGTCTTCTCTTCACATGCCTAGACCAGTTTTAACAAGAATCCTTACTGAGTGAGTTTAGTAGTAAAGGTCCCCAATTATTGATATCTGATCACTTTCCGTATCTGGTCAAGTCCCTCATCCCTCACCTTTGATATGTAAGTCCTTCACCTGCCTTTTGCAGGAATCCCATTAAAAAAGAATCCCCTTACTCTATTTTTCTAAATTGAAGTATAGTTAATTTACAATGTTATATTAATTTCTAGTGTACAACACACAGTGATTCAGTTGTATATATATATATATATATATTCCTTTTCATATTCTTTTTCATTATAGGATATTACAAGATACTGAATATAGTTCCCTGTGCTAAACAGTAGGACCTTGCTATCAATTTTATATATAGTAGTTAGTATCTGCAAACCCCAAACTCCCAATTTATCCTTCTACCGCCCTTTCCCTTTTGGTAACCACAAGTTTGTTTTCTGTCTGAGTCTGTTTCTGTTTTGTAAGTAAGTTCATTTGTCTCATATAGTTTAGAGAATGCCCGTACTCTTTTTTTTTTTTTTTTTTAATTGAAGTTCAGTCAGTTACAATGTGTCAATTTCTGGTGTACAGCACAATGTCCCAGTCATGCATCTACATACATATATTCGTTTTCATATTCTTTTTCATTAAAGGTTATTACAAGATATTGAATATAGTTCCCTGTGCTATACAGAAGAAACTTGGCTTTTTTTGCTTTTAATCTATTTTAATATATAGTAGCTAACATTTGCAAATCTCAAACTCCCAAATTTATCCCTTCCCACCCCCTTTCCCCGGTAACCATAAGATTGTTTACTATATCTGCAAGTCTGTTTCTGTTTTGTAGATGAATTCATAGTGTCCTCTTTTTTCTTTTTTTTTTAGATTCCACATATGAGTGATATCATGTGGTATTTTTCTTTCTCTTTCTGGCTTACTTTAATTAGAATAACAATCTCTAGGTTGATCCATGTTGTTGCAAATGGCATTATTTTATTCTTTTGTATGGCTGAGTAGTAGAATACCCTGACTCTTGATGTCTCCTCTTAGTGATTTTCAATACACTGACTCCCTCACTTTGCTCATTGGCTGTAAATCCCCACTTGTCCTGGTATGTTGGGAGTTGAGCCCCATCTCTCTCTCCTGTTGCAGTAGAGTCAGCTTCTACTGTAACGATCTTGAATAACGTCTTCTTCACCATTTTAACATGTGTCAGAATGAGTGTTTTCTTTAACAGGGACATCAGGCAAAAGAGGTGTCTTAATCAGTAAATAGGCCACGAAAGATACTAGAATCATTATCTCCTCTTTAAAGGTCATTTTGTCCTATCTCCCACCCAGTTTTGGAATCGCTCAAACCTCAACTTGTAGCTCGGTAAATTATCCTTTCCCCTTATTTTTGGCTGCTTAACACATTTCATGGTAATCACTAATTCATCACATGGAACTGAATAAGAACCATTTAATATGATTATCTTCTCCATTAAAGCTGTCATCATAATTAGAGCTGCAGTGAACTGTTTGCCAGGAATTATAACTTCTGCCAAGAAAAACTTGGGTGTCATTTTAGAAAAATTCCTAGGTGGGGGAGGCGGAGATCAGGACCATCTGTGTCGGGATCCAAAGCTGAATAGCGAGAAATAAAGCCCCTTTCCCCTGCTATCCACCAAACTCTGCCCAGCCCTCCAAATGGACCTTGCCAAAGACTTTAAAATGAACTAGCTTTTAAGGTAGTCTGAAGGGCACACCCTCTCAGGGAATGAGCGCCTTGGAAGAGCCACCCTTTAAGAAGAGAAAAAAGGCAGCAGCAAATAAAAATTAGGCCTTCATGCATAAGGTTCCCTAAAAGTTATTCCGCATGGTTTTGTTTGCCACCCCACTGTTTCCAGGGCAACCACCTAAGCCAGGACAGAAGTAGAAGGAGACATGAGGCTAGAATGGGACCACCCACTGCAATTCTCATTTTATCCTGATGGCAAGAACCTTTATATCGACTCACAGTGTTTGTCAGGCCTCTTGCTGTGAATCACTGGAATAACATTTTGCCCTGATGGAAGTGTGTCACAGGCTGCTGCTCCCACATCCCCCCATACTGAGGTGTTTTTAAATGGAACCAAATATCCCAGGGGAGTTTTCTCTGCACTACTAGCATTGCTTTGTCGCACATTTTTAGATTACACACTGTAAATTATAGATAAAATACATTATGCTAATTTCTTCCTGCATAGCTTCTGGTTATTTTTAGGAAAAGTGTCTTTGCAATTCAGTTTCTCAGGTAAATGTTTAAAATGAAGAGAAAAATGAAACCAAGGCATAGGGATCCTCGAGACTGAGACCGCAGCCACATCCCAGCCCAGCCCTTTTCGATGGGCATAAATTGTGTCCACAAGGACTTTAGTTGCAGATAGTTCTTCACTGAGTATCATTAGACTTGGGTGTGCCTTCTGGCTCTGCAATGTTTTCGGCTATTGGAGGAATTTATCTCATTTTCCTAAGTCTTAGTTTACTCATCGATGAAATGAGAAGTGTTCAGCGAGATCTCTCAGGTGCTTCCACTTCTCACACTCTGTGACATTCTGTGCTGACCTGGGGAAAATGCCCTTAAATCCTATAAGGCAGATTGTATTCGTATTTAAAAAGAATGAATGAACTCAACCTGTGAGCATTATAAAATTCAGTAGCACCAACACTCTTCAACCTACAGTCTCTCTGGTCTCTTTCCACACAGGGGTGCTTGATTTTTCGCTTGTTGTGCTGGGCACCTCCCATTTGCTCCTCAAATGGACTGTTCATTTTTCTCCACCCTGGGAGGCTGTTCTTGAAGGATTACAACACAGGCTCTTGTCCTCTGACTTCCAGGTGGGTTAGCGACTGGGCAGGAGATGGAAAGGAGGGCAGAGTATGAGGTTGCCGTGAGCTGGCTGCATCCCTCAACCTAAGGTCACAGCTCCTGGAAGGCATCCTCGCTAGCCACTGTCTCCAGGTTTCCACAATGGCTCTTAGTCAGTTTGGGCTGCTGTAACAAAGTGCCGTAAACTGAGTAGCTTATAAACAACAGAAATTTGTTTCTTACAGTTCTAGGGACTGGAAGTCTAAGATCAGGGTGCCAGTAGATATGGTGTCTGATGAGACCTCACTTCTGACTGCAGACTGCCGACCTCTTGCTGTATCCCCCACGTGGTGGAGGAAGGGCTAGAGAGCTCTCTGGGGCCTCTTATGTAAGGGCACTGATCACATTCACTGGCAGCTCTACCCTCATGATCTAATTACCCCCAAAGGGCCCACCTTCTAATACTGTTACACTGGGGGTTGGAATTTCAACATATGATTTTTGAGGGAGACACAAACATTCATTTCATAACAGGCTCCCTCCTCTTGCTACTTCAGGTCTAGAGGCACTGCATAATCCTTGTAGTTCTCTATGTCCTCCTCCTCCTCCTTTGAAAGTTAGTCTTTATGCAAGCCTCCTCAAATGAAGGAGTCTGAGTGAGCCATGTAGTGCTTGCCTGTACCCTGACTGATACATTCAGTTTCCTGAGACACAAATGTGACAAGACTGGAAAGGCCAATGTACCTATTACTTCTATGTATCAATTCATGTCAAGTACATTCTTTCCCCCCTTCATTGTAACTCTGAGAAAACATAAGAATCTCTGTGCACTGCCGCTTGGAAATACAGTACTTGACCTCTCTACATGCTTGTATTAGGCAGGATTCAGAAGCAAATAGAAACCAAAGTCTAGTTATTTAAGCAGAAAAGGATTGGATGCAGGGAATCAGATGCTCACTGTTACAGGGGATGGAGGAGTGGGCTCGAGGATGGCCCTCCAGGAGTGACTTCCAGGACACCACCCAAAGCTGACCTGTTTAGAGAGCTGTCTCTGCAACATTCAGGAAGATGGGGAATCAAGAATCTTGTGTGCCGCCTGCCAGTTCCAAGATCATACGACTTTTTGCCAAAATTCAAGAATCAGAAAGTTGTAGCCTCAATTGTTGGTCCCAAACCATATGTACCTGATTTGTGCCATCAGCCAGAAGCCCTTCCTTCCTTCCTACTTGACTCAGTTGTAAATTTAATTTTCACACAAGTGCATCTAATTGGTGGAGCCTAAATCATATTCCTAGTTGCAAATGAGTCTGGGAAATCTCATTTTTAGCACCACACTAGGAGGAGAATGGGATGAATTCTGAGCAAGCCAATCTACTCTCTCTGCCACAAGATTATTTCTGAAAGCGTGTTTCAAATGGCATACTAAAAAGCATGAACTGTGGGGATTAAAAAAAAGAGACTAAAACTCAAATCTCTGCTTCAGGATTTACCAGCTGTGTGGCCTTGGGCAGGATGCACTTAATATTACTGGACCTATTTTTCATCTGTAAAATGGGGTAATAATGCCGAACTCACAGAACAGTCATTCATTTATCACCTATATAGCAGATTTTTACTGGTTGTTATATTAGTACCAGAAGTTTCAGCTGGTAATGACAGAAATCTAATTGATTGGTTAAGCAGAAAAGAAAAGGCTTTAAGGATATTTGGTAGGTCACAGAGTTGCCAGAAGGACTTGAGAGCTAGGTTCAAGGCTGAACTTCTAGGACGCTGCCGAGAAAAGGCATTAGAAGTAGCCCGAGGACACGCAACTTCCTCCACAACCCGCTCCTCGCACTCAGCGCTGCATTCTCCAGTGCCAGCAGGAGCTGGGCTTTGCTGGTGCAGATGCTGCTGGCAGCTCTGTTACCAGAAACTTAGCAATGCCACCTCTGAAGGCCAAGGGGCAGTGGTGCCCCTCACACTGGCAAAAATGGATTCTACGTGGCTTCTCTTCCTCACATCAGTGTCTTCTCAAAGGAAGTTTTATAAAGGTGACTGGTGGGGCCTGGGTCACATGCTTCTGCTCAGCTGCGAGGAAGGAAGGAAACTCCCTCTCCAAAGGCAGAGTGTTCACAAAGTGCTGGGCTCCAGCATCCACTGCACCTTCTCCAAATGGCTAAGCAAAGGGAGTATTTATTAGCTCTTGTTCTCTCTCTGCTTTCCTCTGTCCAACCACCATTCTCCCCAAAAAGTTGGCATGCTGATTTCTGAGAGCTACAAATTTACTTGCTATCATCCAAGCAGTCCCTGTGTAGAGAGTGTGTCTTTTCCCCAATAATTCCATCAAAAGTCTGTGGTTGAATTTATTGATCTAACTTGGATTGCATAAGCTTTCCTAAATCATTCACTGAGCCAGGGAGATGGAATAAATTAACACACTAGGTCTGAGTGACATGCCAACTGAGCTGGAGAAGTATAGGTTTAGCCCTTCTAGAACTGTTTTGCTCAATGGGTGAGAAAGGTTTCATAAAGGAAAATTGGGATGCAGAGCAGGCAAAAACAATAGCTTTCCACTATAATCTTCCTGCAGTTCAGTATCCACACACACACTCTTCCTTCCGTGCATGTGATGTCGTAAGTGCTCCCACCCACAATAGTGCAGCTTTTCCGTGCAGTGCCCAAAGCTCCCGTCCTCCCCCGCCTCTGTGCCACTTATTGCACCCAGCTCTAGGTTCTCTCAGCTGTGTGCATTTGACATCTAATTTTATGTGTCAATTTGACTAGGTTGAGGTATTCCCAGATAGTTGGTAAAACATTATTTCTGGGTGTATCTGTGAGGGCGTTTCTGGGAGAGATTAGTATTTGAATCAGTAGACTGAGTAAAGAGCTCCCTTAGCATTGCAGGTGGGCGTCATCCAATCCATTAAGGGCCTGAGTAAAACACAAAGGCAGAGGAAGAGCATGTTTGCTCTCTCTGCTTGAGCTGGGACATCCATCTTCTCCTGTCCTTGAATATCAGGGCTCCTAGTTCTCAGGCCTTTGGGCTTGGACTGGGACTGGCACCACTGGCTCCCCAGCTCTTCAGACCCTTGAGTTTGGACTGGAACCTCACCACTGGCTTTCCTAGGTCTCCAGTTTGCAGACAGCAGATTCTGGGACTCCTAAGCCTCCATAGTCACGTGAGCCAATCTCTCATAATAAATCTCTATATATCCCTTTGGTTTGGTTTCTCTGGAGAACCCTGACTAATACAGTGCATTGCTCTCAGGTTGGTCTAGAATATCTGTGTGTACCGGCAACCTATGGCTAAATGATAATTTTAACCTAAGCTAAAATTGTGCAAAAAGGTCAGGATACCTTAACTAACAAGTTTTTAAAAAAAAATTCCTATGTGGAAAAGAGACGAGGAACAAACAGCTTAGAATAGTCATTGTCCAACAGCATTGGTCACATCCTTCTTCCTAGGTATAAAACTCACTCCTTACCCCAGCAATGGAGTGAATTCCTTGGTCAGCCAAAGTAGCTGACTCTGGCTTTCTCCTCTGGGAAGAGTGTCCACTGGGTCACATCTGAGAATGACAATGGGGAGCACTCATTTATGGGGCTAAACTAACTTGGGAGCCTATTTTTCTATTAAAAAGGAGTTCAGGGGCCTGGATATCGTCTTAGGTTGGTCAACAGTTTTCCAGTAATTTATTTATTTAGAAATGTAGTAGGCTTTCCATCTATATCCAACACTGAGATGTCCTCTCTCATAGCATAGGGCTCCACCCTTCTCTCCAGCCTTAAGCCATAATGCCTCCACTTTGTGCATTTCCTCAGGGCAAAGACAAACAGTAGCTAAATTTGGAAGAGACAAAACCAATCTGGTTTCCCCATCCTATGTTTTTCAGTAGTTGGGCTCTACAGGGAAGGTAAGTGAAGACTTCACCAGGCAAGGAAAACCCGGAAAGGAGTTCTTAGGATAGTTTCCCCTGAGAACCATCTAATCTCCTCTTAAGTTTCCAGTTTCTGGACTTTGCTTCCACTAACTGTATCTTGGAGAGAATCTGGCTTTGCCAAATAAGCAAAGTGCAAAATTATCTGCCTACTAACTCTCCTTGGTCCCTGGCCATAGAGAAAAATAGCTTCCCTTAGCAGTTTCTATTCTCTCTCTACTTTCTGTTGAGTTAATGTTTCTTACTTCTAGTAACTTATCTCAAGCTGAAAAAAAAAATCTAACCCAGTCTAAGCAGATGACGTTTTTCTACCGAATCTCCCAAATCTCCAGCCTGGGTAGACACATTGCCCAAGTCTCTAGATACAACATGATTGTGAAGGGAGCCATCCTTCCACACTGCCTCCTGCCTCACCATGACCCTTAAACTTCACACTGTCATTCCAAGTGTCATTTGTAACATACTTCTAGGAGTCAATTTCTATTTCAGTCTTATTTCTATTTCTCCATAAACAAAAGTAAGGAATACACTCAAGGATGTGGAATGGCACAACATATTAAAAGAAAAGTTAAACACCAGGCTGTGAAAAGGACAGGAATCAAAACATCTCTAAGTATCCAGGTAACAGGAACTAACAGTCAGTCTTTCTTCTGGTCAGGTGTTCTTACCAGTAAAAGATGGAGTGAACGCCTGGCTGAAAAAACTCAAAGGTGTTCACTATTTGCTCACTGTGTGCTAAGCATTATGCTACTCAATCTGGATCTAAAGATAAATAATGATATTGCCTAACATATCCTGATCATTTAATCAGTGCCAGGAACTTCCTATGCATTATTTCAGATATTCTTTATAATAAACACTGTAAAGTAGGTACTCATGTCTTATGTCAGTGTTATGGGTTTAGTTGTGTCTTCCCCCCACCAAATTTGTGTCTTGAAGTCCTAGGCCTAGTACCTCAGAATATGACTTTATTTGGAAACAGGGTCATTGCCAATGTAGCTAGTTAAGATGACACCATTAATATGAAAACGAACATATGTATGTATATGCATGGCTGGGACATTATGCTGTACACTAGAAATGGATACATTGTAACTGACTGTACTTCAATTTTTAAAAAACTCAAAGAAAATTAAAAATTAAAAAAATTTTAAAAAAGATGACATCATTAGAGTGGGTCCTAATCTAATACAACTGGTGTCTTTATAAAAAGGGGAAATTTGGACACAGATACATGCACACAGGGAGAATGCCATATGAAGATGAAGGCAGAGATTGAAGTGATGTTTCAACAAGCCAAGGATTACTAAAAATCACCAGCAAACCTGCAGAAGCTGGGGGAAAGGCATGGAACAAATTCTTCTTCGTAGCCTTTAGGAGGAACCAACCCTATCAATACCTTAATTTTGGCTTTCTAGCCTCCATAACTGTGAAATAATAAATTTGTCTTGCTTAAGTCACCAACTTTATGGTACTTGGTTACAACAGCCCTTGAGATTAATGCAGTTGAATTCCGTAGAAATAGAGCCTGAGATGGAATTCTTTATGCAAGTGATCTATGGAAGAAGTACCTTTCTAGGTTTTTCCTGTTTTTTTCAAAATGGCCACAGAATTATTTCTGGTCCCACATATACTTCATATTTCTTCTCAAATTGCCACTCCTCCATCAAGAAGAGGAGTCTTTGAACTTGGGAGGACCTTGCGAGTGTCTTGACTAGTAGAATAAGGCAGAAATAACACTGTATGATTTCCAAGTTTAGGTTGTGAAAAGCAATCCGACTATCATCCAGCTCACTCTTCTCCAGGACACTCTCCTTTAGAATCCAGACACCATGCTATGAGGAAGCTGAAATGAGCCCATTCAGAGAGACCACACAGAGAGGGACTGAGGTTCCCAGTGAATAGTTTATACCAACTGCCAGACATGTGAGTCGTGAGACTTTAGATGATTCCAGTCCCCAGCCTTCAAGTCTTCCATCTCACAAACATTATAAAGCAGAAACAAAGTACTCCCACAAATTCCTGACCCATTGAATCTATTAGCATAAGAAACAGTTGCCTAAGTCATCAAGTTTGGGAGTAATTTATATCACACCATAGCAACAGAAACAGGTTCTAGTACCTGGGAGTAGGGTGTTGCTATAACAAAACCATAAAATGTGGCAGAGGCTTTGGGACTTTGGGGCAGTAGATGGAAGGTGAAAGGGCCTTGAAGAGACTGGAGGCATAGTCTGATGGTCATCAAGAGGGCTTTCAGAGAGGGCTTAAAGAAAGTAAGGAAAATGTTATTGGAAGGTGGAGAAAAAGGATCCTCGTTCTGTAGTAACAGAATGTTTAGCAGCACCATAACCTGTGATAAAGCAGAAACTAGAAAGTATATCCAATGAGCTGGGTGATCTAGCCGAGATTCTCTGGAAGAATGTTATCGACGCCACCTGGCTGCTGCTTCTTGCTTACAGTAAAATTTGAAAAGAAAGAAAAAGCTGAATAAAGAACTGAATCTGAAAATAAAACGATCATTTCCAGGCTCTCCAAGACTGTCAATTAAGGAAAAGCTTTGCAGCAAAGATAAAATTCAGAGAAGAACTATAAGATCCATTGTTATGGTCTCAGGAAAATCTGAAGTGGTTCCTCAGAGAAAATTTTTAGTCAGGCAGAAAATACTCAAAGGATCTTAAAGGTGTTTCTATTTAGAAAAGACTTCTAAGAATCTTATAGGTGTTGTCCCTCAGCAGCCTAATAGAAGACCAAAGTAAGAGAAGGGCTTGTCTCAAAAAGACCTTTGGGTATAGATTTTTTAAAAATTCGAGTGGATAATAAATTGATTCATAAAAAATCCACAAAGATTTTAAAAGAATTCTGTCATTTTTTGGCTGAAAGATACAGAGATAATACACAATGAAAATAGGTCTTTGGATCCCCAAATTTCTGTAGGCAGAAGCAGGCTGAGAAGACTACTCAGATGCTAATGTAGGGTATTTTATGAAAAATGAAGAGGTTAAGAATACAGAGAGTAGAGCTAAGATCCATGTTGAATCACTCCCAGACAATAGGACCACCCTCTAAACAAGGAACTGGCAACATATGTCCAGCTAAATTTTAGTATCGCTGTGGACCAGCGACTCCTGTGTGCTTCACTCCCCTCCCCCCCTTTAATGGCAGCGTCTATTGCTGTTATTTTGTGCCTATCCCGTCACTGTGTGTTGGGAGCGTGCAGAAGAGATATTTTGTCTCTTTAGTTCATAGATCTGCAGATCAAAAGGAACTATTCCCAGGATGCTGTATTGGAGGAAATATATCCAAAGAGACTTACCTGTACCCAGACCTAACCTAAATGACAGTATTTTCCCTTACCTTCTAAGCACCGACATAGTGCCTGACATATAAAAAATGCTTAGAAAATATTTGGTAAATGATTGCATGAATAAGAGAATACGTTATTCATCATACTGGAAAAATAGACATTGTGGTTAGGAAAAATAATTTTTGACTGGCATGAAGATGGATATGCAGAATTTAGAGTTCAGAAATAAGCCAATACATTCATGGACAATTGATTTTCAACAAGGGTGCCAAGACAAGTTAACAGCAGTAAGAACAGTCTTTTAAAGAAATGGTGCTAAGAGAACTGGATATCCATTTACAAAAGAACGCAGTTGTACCCTTACCTTATACCACATACAAATATTAACTCAGAATGAATCAAAGACCTAAATTGTAAGAGTTTAAAGTGTTGAACTTTTAGAAAGAAACTTAGATATGAATCTTTGTGACCTTGGATCAGACAGTGGTTTCTTGGCATGAGCAACTAAAGGAAACAAGAAAAACTGGACTTTATCAAAGTTAAAATTTCCTGTTTCATAAGACACTAACAAGAAAATGAAAAGACAACTCAAAGAATGGGAGGAAATATTTACCCTCCTCACACACCTCCTCTAGTATCCTTTCCAAATTCTCCTAATGCTTAACTATTACCTTACCTTTTTCAGTGGCTAACCTGATGTTATGAACAAAACCAACTTCTCTGAGGGATCTGAGTCACATGTTTGGCTTTGATTACTATTTCATGTAGGTGACAAAATGTAGAACATGTGGGCAATATACAAAGGCCCTTTTAAGGGTTTATATTGTGAGATAAGACAAGGTTAGCAATCTGTGGCCTATGGGTGATATTGTTTCTCTGGTGTGAGGATGGAACACCAGGAAAGAAAAATTGATGCAGAAATAAGACCTATTAAGCTGAAATTCATCTAAAATTGTCTTTTGATCACGATGAAGGACTGTGCAATTTGTAGTATAACAAAATCATTCCAAGTTCTTTTTCCAGAAAGTCTGTGTTGAGATTTGATCCAACATTGAAATGGAATTGCAAACATTTGTCAGTTTCTTTGTTGCAGCTTTAAACTAGAGGAGAATCTTTGCCAGAAATCCTGCTTTCCCCCATATTATTCCATCTACTTCTAAATCAATACATTGGTCGTATTCTGCCCCCTTCGGTTGATTTACATTAAGAACAAATTTGTCCTTCAACCTTTTACCCTACAAGGATGTTAACTCAGCTATTTATTCCTTAGATAAAACAGTATGTGTCCTAATGTATATGCTTTTAAAATTTCTCATTTTTATAAATTACTGGAATATGACCAGCAAAATTCCTCCCACCGTGGCTTAAAAATAAATTTTATTAACCTATTTTCATTTGGTAATTGAACCAGTGATATGCACTGTGACTCTGTGCTTCTTTTCAAATGCAGTTCAAGCTGTTATTTCATAAAGTGTCATGTTAAATGAAACTTATTATGCTAAGAGTATGTCTTCTCACTGATTTCTTAATTGATTAGTTCACTCAGCAACAAAAATAATAAAGCACTTACTATGTGCTGTTACTATTTTACTGTTACTATTTTAATTAGTGAGCGGAGTTTCTCACATGTGGCTTATAGTTAAGTGAGAGAGACAGAATTTTATGATAGAATCTAACAGGTAAATGTATAATTTCTATTCTTATAAGTTACAAAACTAAATGCACATTGTGCTTTGTGAGTGAATAACAAGAATTTGGTCTGTTTGAGGACTCAGGGAAGGGATGTGAATTGAGAATTAAAGAATATGGTGGATAAGAAGCATAATGTTTGGTGTGTGGGAGGCCAGAAGGCTTTCAGCAAGAGGGAATGGTATGAATAGGGGTTAAATTTGGGCTCCCTGGCTGGAACCCAGGGAGCAAATGCAAATATGCTTCAAGTTATATTAAGGGCTTTTGCCTTTGTTGCATGTGCAGTGGTACATTAGCTTGGATGGATATTAGCTAAGAATCTTTCAGCTGCATGTAATGAAAAATCCAGTCCAACCTGCCTTAAGCCAAAAAAGAAAAAGAAAAAAAAAAAAAAAGAAAGAAAGAGTCATTAGCCTATGTAATAGTGAAGTTCAGAATTCAGGCCACCTCCCCCTCTGCCCCACCCACCTGAGGGTGATGTCTTCATTCCCCAGCTCTCACTCTCTGGGATCCCATGACTCTGCTGGCATCCTTATGCTAGCTTAATCTTCAGTTTGGTTCCCACCATGGTCACAAGAACCAGACCATGTCCCTGACTGCATTTATTTAAATCACATGCCCGCCTTCAGCCAAGTCCTTTGGCTAAGGGAACGCAATACTTTAACTGGTTTAGGTATAGGTTAAGTTCCCTTCCATAAAACAATCTCTGTGGCTACGGGAGATTATGCCAGTTACAGCATCCATAACCCTGGAGCTGGAGGTGGGGGGAATCCCAAACTACTCAGGGAAGGGGTCATTTTCTAAAAGAAATATAGAGTGGTATTACCTTAAGGAGGGTGGAAATTTTCTGGACAGGAATTGTCAGATGTCCAGTGGACTTTTGGAGATTTTTAAGATGGATAAGAATAGAGGAAGTAACATAAACAGATCTGCATTCACACACACACACAAATACACACACACACACACACACACACACAGATGGCCTTCAGAGTGGAAAATGGATTGGAAAGGATTGAGGGGAGCAAGAATACACACAGGGAAGACTATTAGCAGGTTAGAATAGTAGTCCAGTATGATGATGGCTCAGACAGAGGAAGTGGCAGCAGAGCTGGGAATAAGCAGAGAGATTCAAGAGGCATTTAGAAGATAAAAGAAATACAACATGGTGATTAATTGGATATAGAAGTGAAGGCAAAGAAATTATTAAAGATAACCCCAAGGTTTCTGGCTTACACATGAATCAGATAAATGGTAGTGACATTGTAATGATAAGGGGTATTAAAAGAGGGCCAATTTTGGCAGATATGGTCTCAATTTCAGATTAATTTAAGTTCCTTTGGAGATATCTAAGTGGAACTGGCCAGAAGAGACTTACATTGTTTTGATTTACTCAGACATATTTATTAAAGGTTTTGGGACAAATCATCTTTCACACTTGGCTAAATTTCCCTTTTTGTTAGGAAAAAAATAGCTTTCCATTCCATCTAACCCCTACAATGAAGTACTAACATTCCTCCAATAATCTTCCCTTCATGTATTACATAAGAATCTTCTTTTTACCTTCTGTAATCCCCTTCCACTGGATACACACTAATCTCTGTTAAAGAATCCCCTGGTGCACAGTGATTCCTGCTGCAGACTCCCAGACATCTAGGACACAATGCAATGAGAGACACAGAATCGCAGACTTCTTTTTATGCTCTGTCGTGTACTAAGGACTAAGGTGCTGGTGGAGTGTTTGTGGGGGAGGAATTTAAACTTTAAAATGTATTACCATCAGAGTTAGTTTATATATGTGTGTGTGTGTGTATATATATATATATATAAAATTCATGTTATATGTATATAATTGATTTGGTTGCAAGTGATAAAAACCCATCTCAAGATAACTGAAAAGGTAAAGGAGAATTTATTGGCTCTTATGAAAGAGAAATTCAAGGTGAAGCTGGCTTATAGGACTCTGGAGACTCAGAAAACTCTTGCTAGATCTTTCTCTCCCTCTCTTTCTCCCCACCTCTCTCTCTCTCTCTCAGTTGTATTTTGCTCTGTGTTCCTCTCAACCACTCCTACTGAAGATGGACTTTCCTTCTTATATGGATTAGTGGGAATGGGGTGTCCAGGGAAGGCATAAACAAATTCAAGCTTATATTACGACAGCTTGGCAAACTCAGGAGGTGAGAAGAAGTTCTCTCTCCATAGAACATTTATAAAATCCGAGGGTAGAAGTTTGATATGGCTTAGGTCATATGCAAACCCTCCAGAATTCAGGGGATAATGACTGACCAGTTGTGGAGTATATGCCTTCTTGGAGGCAGGGACAGAACTTCATGAATTGGGGAACAGGTAGTTGACTAAGGGAAGTGTATGTGGCAAAGGGGAAATAGGGAAGGAAAGTATGGGGCGTGTGGTGAAGGGGGGACATTTGCCAGAAAAGGACAGAAAGGAATGCTAAGCATGCAAAATAATTGGTTTTTCCAGTTATAGGTTCAAGTGTTTGCTCCTGGTGGAGGGGGGGAAGAAATTGTTGTTGCTTTTCATAGCTAAGACTTAGAGAGTAGTTCTGAGACTAGGTACATCCATATATACCTCTTAAATACTCCTCTCATTTGTTCATTAGACAAATATTAACTGAGTGCTACTTTATGCAAGGCTTTATTTTAGTTGCAATATGTGAAGCAAAATATAAATCAAAGTCGATGCCTCTCATGTTGTAGTTCAGTGTCAAGGAACAGAGACTCAGCATAAACTCCGGTAAATGGGAGTGGGAGTGCTAGTGTTCACTGTACTTAGGGCACATCTAAAGTTACAGAGTGAAAGAAGCTCATGGAAATCCAAGAGTAGCTGTACCAGGGCATGATCCAATGCAGGTTAGAACCAGAGGGTGGTTTCAAATCTAAAGGGCAATGCTTCTGGGCAGAGATTTTTATATCTTCTCTCTGTGTTCCACTTTTATGTCATTCAAACAATGTTTACACATCTCTTTCCCTCTGTCCAACTAAAAACAGTTTATTTTCTTTAAAGCGTATACTTCCAATGTACATACCTGAGAAAGCACATCTGTTTGGCTCTATTAATAACTATTGTGGCATTTGAGCATTTTCTTAGGTTGGGCTCTCACAGACCTTGACTTCGAGGCAAGGATTTGAGAGCTGGTAGTTAACTTTGGAGGTGGTTCCGGAATCATTCTTAGGGGAGCAGGGAATTGAGATGAGGAAGGGAAGGAAGCCAATAAAGGATTCACTACTGAGCAAAATACTGCTATGGGTAAGTGGATTTCAGTCCCAAGGGGGAACTCTGAGGGACAGTATAGAACATTCCTCAGAGTTATCCCAGTTGAGAGGAAAGAAGTTGGGTATTTGTCCTCCAGCGCCCACCAGTCATTGGCTGAGGGCTGATTCTGGACATTAATGTCCATGTACATCCAGCCTGCCCTATTCCTTGGGGAGAAAGTGGCAGGTGCTTGTAGAAGGATGCTGTCAGTGTAAACTGCATCGGGGAGTGTGGAGGGGATACAGGTAGGGGACCAACAGCATCTGTTATAGGTAGAATGCTATTCTAATCAACTTAAAGGTGGATGGCCTGTGGGTCAGTGTGCAATCAGCTTTCATTCCTATAACGATTGTAATTATGTGATACTGAACAGAGTTTAATAGGCTGCTTTTTCAAGAGGGCTGTGGGCATGGCAAGAACTGTTGATTAACATGTCTAGTATAAAGAGATAAGAAATATGAAAATACTTACACTGGCAGATTATTTATTGAGAAGTGTAAAACTACAACATCCAAACAACAGAACTATTGAAAAGAATGATGTAGATTAACCAGTGACAGTAATAGTGTAACAACTGTGTCACTGAAATGCATGTGTTGTGATAATACTTATTTATTGTAGGGTTAGGCACACAAAAACAGGTTTTTGATGCTTTGCATTGCAGTTATGCAAATACGTTTTATATAGGCCTTATTCCATGTAGTAGAGAGAAAAAAAAAAACAAGAAGCTGCACTCGTTTTCTTCCTTCAAGTTTTAGCCCAAAGCTCTGTGTGGGCAGCGAGAGGCTGAGGGCTGAGCAGTGTGCGTGGTGGGCTGGCCCACATTGTTGGAGACTGAGCAGCATGGGGAGGGCATCCATGTGGCAGCGGCAGCGTGGAACAGGTGTCAGAGTGGAATGAGGAGAGTGTTCACATGGAGGGGCGGCAGCAACAGTGGGAAAATAGTTACCTGCAAGGGTATTGGACAAACATCTAAATGTATTGAGGGTAACAGTTGCCCAGACTCTCACTGTTGGAGAAGGTAAATGTGAATGAGAAAACTAGAATGAACCCTGTGTTTTGGATTGGCAGTATCAGTGAACTCATGGATTTGAATAGGTGGGTGGGTAGATGTATAGATACATAGATGGATAGATAGGTAGGTAGGAAGATAGAGTTGTAAATGTATGCATACATGCATATGTATATACAGACATCCCTTAGCTCTTTCCACCATGGGAGTCTGGAAACAGCAATATCCCGATAGCTATGAGGACATTTGGCGTCCAGGTCTTGGTTTCTAAATTCCATTCTCCATTCAAAGGAAGAAGGCAAAGTTGAAGCAGGGAAAGTTCAAGATGAGCCTGGAACATCTAGTGTCAGAAAGTATGGAAGCTCTCAAAGAGTGATGAGGCTGTTAAGAGAACAGAAAAGCCAGCCTCCAACGGCTCCCACTGGCCAATCTGGCATAATTTGGTTGTCAAAATAAGTAACAATAACATAGATTATAAAACTGAATAAAATAAGAATTCATGAACTCATATTGATATAACTAAATAAATGTAGACAGGAGAAAATTTTTTCTTATAACTAGTAAATGTGGAAGGAATTTTGGAATTTTAGAAAATCACTGCTTGACAAGTTTCATTGTGATCAATTCAGCAAAGAAAACCAATGAATGCTAAAACTAGGTGGTGAAATTTGATGAAGAATGGGATAAAGAAATTCTTAACAAAATGCTTATTAATTAGAAAGTAAAAAAGTATGATTTTTATGGAGGAGAAGCTTGGCAGACACCACCTTAATCAAATGTAACCAAAGGCCCACTGAGGGAGTCTCTGAAAACAAAATGAGTCACTCCAAAAACAAATCTCTTCACCTCCAAGGATCAAAGTTCTAACCATAACTGTTTGCTAACTTCCACATTCTCCCTCACTATCTCCTCTTCAAATGACCTCTTGATCAAGTACTCGGTTAAAAATAAAAGTGATTTCATTTAATAAATCATAAAAATCACTTAAAAAGATCTCTTTCACTTTTGTAGCTGTTTCCTTTGGACAAAAATTTAAAAATATTTTGAATGGAAATTTTGATTACTTTTATTTCTTGCTTAAGTTGTGGCTATATAATTTACAGTGAAAATTGTGGCCATAACCATGAGATTTTGACAAGTTTTTCAAAGTAAAAAAGTTGCTGATAAAGTCTGACAGGAACTGACAGCATTATTTTTCTTTCTTTTTTTTTTAATTAATTTTTTTTATTGAGGTAACATCGGTTTATAACACTATATAAGTTTCACATGTGCAACATTATATTTCTTCTACTTGACAGAATTTATTCCCTGTAGTGAATTTTAAATGGTCGCTAATTCTTCACAGCTCTTCCCATCAAGAGATGGAGTCTATTTCCCAACACCTTGAATCTGGCCAGTCTTGGGACTTTGACCAATAGAATATAGTGAAATGACACTGTGTAACTTCCTAGCTAAGGCCTCAAAAAAGGACTTGAAGCTTCTACTTTCACTCCCTCTGGAATCCAGCTGTCATGTGAGAAATCCCAAGCTAGCCTACTACAGAGGCCAAGTGGAGGCAAATTGAGGCCCTCTGCCAACAGCCCCATTCAACTGCCAGACATATGAGTGAGACCAGTCAGGTCCATTCTGCCCCCCAGTCAACTTGCCAACTGACTACAAACATATGCATCAACCCAACCAACCATGGAGAGCAGAGGCAAATCATCGCCAGAGAGCCCTACCCAAAATATCAACCCATTGAATTATGAGCCTTTAATAAACCAAGAGATAACAGATTCTAGCCAGGGGGCCAAATCTGGCTCCCTGCCTCTTTTTATAAATTAAGTTATAATGGAACATTGCCACACCCCTTTGTTTACATATTGTCTATGTCTGCTTTTGTGCTACAGCAGCAGAATTGAGTAGTTGTGACAGAAATTTTTATGGCCTGTGGGGTCTAATAATATCTATGATTGAGCCCTTTACAGAAAAAGTTTGCTAAGCCTTAGTTAAGCCATTAAATTTTGAGACAGTTTGCTTTGCAACAGTAGATAAATCAAATACTTCCTTTATAGCAGAAGAGCAGTCAGGTCCTTGCTTGAACTATAATTAATTTTTATAATTTCATGTATACATGTCTGAGACCTGTGGAGGCATTTAACTTCATCTAGACCAACATCTGTTTTCATATGAATAACAATGTCATTTTTAAAAATAGAATATGTTAATAATGCTGAGCACAATGTCCACTTTCTTGATACAAGGCCCTTTTAAAATTTAATAACCAGATAAAATCCAATATGGCTCTCTTCCACCCTTAGAAAATGCTTTATTTAAAAATTATTAATGCTAAAGTGATTTTAACTTAATGTCAGAAATGAGCCTCGGTACTATATGAAAGTCTTTCAAAGTGCAATAATTCACTGTAGAAAGCAGCCTCCCAGTATTACTGCTATATTTTCAAAACTTTTGCCTGATAGTTGGTGCTTATCTTTTTTTTTTTAAAGAAAAGTAAAATATTAGCCTGTCTTCAACCTTCAAAGAGATGAACCATATTTTCTGACTTGTACAAGTTATTTTAAAAAACTAATTTTAGGGATTGGCAGATTTGCTGTGTAATCCAGGCCTGTTAAGAAGTATATGAATAGATTTCCACATAAGCTTGGGAAAATATGAATAAATATAATGTATAAAATACTGTCAGACTGAGATATTTATCCATGTACTGCAGAAGTTTACTATCTATTCTTCTCTGCCTAAATACATGGACAGTTAGCTGATTAAATGTTTCTATTTCTGCAACAAACTATAAAGTAAAATATCAAGAAAGAAAATGGAAAATATGTATTTTTCCATTAACAGTGAAGAGATACAAAATGTACAACAGGGCATGAGTGTACACGGTCAACACTCCTGGGTCAGTTTTGAAGCATATATGAAAGAGGATACTAGTTACAGAAACAATATGAAACTGGGAGCCTGAATTGCCACCAGTATGAGTTATTATGGTTCTTAAAGCCTAACTCGAGGTTCACAGTAAGACTTAAAGGACTTTCTGTCAAGGTATTTTAGTTTGTCTATTCAAATTTGGACTAGAGGAGACCATACAGATGATCTAGTCCACTTGCTTCATTTTGCAAAGAAGGAAAGTGTTTCTCTTCATGTGTATATATATTTCATCTCCAAAGGATCAAATTAAATTATACTTTTGCACATTTCTAATACACGACTGGACTCGCAATACTTTTGAGTGGGATAGAAATAACATACATGAATAATTCAGTGGAAAACTTGAAAACTTGGTTGTTTACAGATTACAAGAATTTGGGTAGGAGTCCCAAAAGACCAGTGATAAAATTCAAAGGGATCTAAAAATGAGAGTAAAGTTTCAATTTGTCAGTAGCTTTGTGTTATGGTCTAAACTCTATACCCTCAAAATTATGTGTTGAAGTCCTAAACCCCAGTATCTCAGAATATGACTATTTGGAGACAAAGTCTTTAAAGAGGTAATTAAATTAAAATGAGGTGACTGTGGTGGTCTTATTGATAATCCAATAAGACTAGTGTCCATATAAAAAGAGGAGATTAGGACACAGACACACACAAAAAGAGAGTCACGTGAAGACACTGGGAGAAGATGGCAATCTATAAGCCAAGGAGAAATACCTCAGAGGAAAAGAACCTGGTCACCACCTTGACCTTGGACTTCAGAATTGTGACACAATTCATTTCTGTTATTTAAGTCACTCAGTCTGTGGTACTTTGTTACGGCAGCCCTGGCAAATTAGTACCCCTTATAAAAATGTGTACCCAGGGCTGAAGATAATAATACAGATGTTAACATTGTAAATTGGCTGTATGTCAATAAAAATAATACAGATGTTGTCTGGCCAAATGACATGATTGACATCTTCACCATGGTCACCACCAAAGTTCTGCTGATGTGACATAAGATTTGGTAAACTGTATACAGTTCAGATGTTCGATGGCAGCTTCTTGGCTCAATGTTCCATCCAAAGTTACACATTTCAGACATCCAAAAATAATTGGAAAAAATGTTTAAATTTTACACAAAGTGACACTATATTCATAACACATGACAGTACTTCCTTTAAAACCTCTTTCCTCATCTAAAAAAGCCTCCCTTGCCACAACACAGCAGCTTAAACAATTTATTTTTCTTTTCTCTGTTTTATAAACTTCCCAAACTCTCTTCTAGCCAGCACTTACTGGCTTTTGCCTTTCTTAGTGCCTCCTCTCATCCTCAGCATCTGACTTTTTTTCTTGTGCAACTCCCCAACTTTCACAATAGATCAATCAGATCTTTCCCTCTTATCCAAGCCACCAATCTCTTAAAAAGGCTAAGGAACTGACCTTTCCAAGAAAGAACTTTCCTTGGCAGGAGGAGGGAGGGAAGAAGCTGTGGACAGACATTAATTTTTTTTCCTCTCAAAAATGCATTAAATTTGTTGGTAGCTGTTTCACATTGTTGCTGATACTAAGTTTATAGTAAACTAAAATGTTTCAGTGTTTAACTGTTAAGTGAAATCATTCCTATCCTGTACTCAGGTAGGTTTTTTCAATTTTTGCCATCAGTGTAAAACTTTTCTTTCTTCCTGATAAGTTTCATCTTTTGGCCCAGAGTTCCAAAATTCCAGGCTCTTTTTGAATCTTTTTTAGTTTCATCTAACACATTAGACATTTTTTCTAGTTTTATGAATTTGGTAGCCTGGGACCACCAGCTGAGAATGAGTCAGCAGTATAGTGTGGCTGTTTTCATAAAGCTAACTATGATAGTAAAAAATATTAATAGATCTATGACATCCAAGAGCTAGGAAAGTATCCTTCTGCTAAACTTAGAATTAGTCACACCCTTAAAGTATTCTGCCAAGTTTGGGCACTGGCATTTTAATGCACATGTGAAATGGCAGGGAAGATCTGAGAGCAGAGTAACAAAAATGAACCAAAAATGAAATGTGGTTAAAGTCATTAGGATTAGTTAAACCAGAGAAGAAAAATATTTATGTATTTATGAAGAGGCTCTACAGAGAAGAAACTCACCCATTGTTCTTCAGTTTCTCACGGAGTCCAGGACTAAACAAGGGGATGTGGTCTTCAGAAAATTGGAAACAACATTAAAGTCTAATAATAGAGGATTGTTTAAATAAATTATGGTGCCTCCATATAATAAAAGCCATCATGAAACACTTAATAAAACATTTTTTTTTTATCATCTTGGAGTAAGGAAGGCTTTTCTAAAAATCACAAAAAACCCAAGCCATGAAGTAAAAAAAAAATTATATATACATATATATTATATATATATAATACATATATATAAATTTTACATTAGGAGAAAAATAAATCCAGAAAGAGAGAAAGTGAAAAAAAAGTCGAATAGAGTAAATAATGAGCCAGGCCTAATTTCTTTAAAGTGCAGGAAAATTGAACAATTCAATAAGAAAAAGATTAATCACTCAATAGAAAAATGTCCAGTGAATTCAAAGAAAAAGTTTATACTAAAATAAATGCAATGGCTAATAAAAAATAGTAAAAGTTGTTCAACCTCATTAATAATTAAAGAAATGTATTTTATAATCAGAACTAGATATATTTCAAAAAGATTAAAATAATTTTATTTTATAAGAAGAAATCAAAAAAGAAAGAAAGAGAAGAAATATTAAAATAAAATGAAACTTTCATGGATAATAGTCATGGAAAAATTCAATAGAAGAATTAGATGGTAAAGTTGAGTAAGTCTCCCAGGAAACAATACAAAAAGATAAGATTTGGAAAAGAAGAAAGAAAAGACAAAGAGATAAATCATCAATCCAAAAGAGCCAATATCTGCACAATAGGAGTTCCAAAAAGAAAAAAATAAGTGAAATGGAGGAGAGAAATGATCACAGAAACACAAAATTTCCCCAGAACAAAAGGATACAAATCTCCAAACTTAACGAGCATAAAGAGCGTAAGTGACCTAGGCACTGAGTGGAAAAAGAGCCACAATATTCATAACATTCAAACAGGACGTTCCACTGCGGGGTTTCAGATCCTCAGGTATAGAAAGAGAACCATAGGAGATAAAAACTATGCAGACAAGGTGGATTAATGTAAAGAATTTTCAGAATCAGAATTGCAGATGTGCCAACCTCAGTCCTGGAAGCTGAAAAACAAAGGCGTAAGGCTTTCAAAATTTCTGAGTGGAAGTTATTTGTAACGTGAAGTTCTATACTTGGCCAAACTACCAATCAAGTGAGGGTAGTTTATAATTAAGATATTTTCAGTCATTTAAGAGCACAAAAAACTTACCTTCCATATAGAGTTTTTCAGGAAGTATGCACTCCATCAGTAAAGCAAGAAAAAAATGTTGGGGTTCAGGGAACAAGAGATTCAAGAAAGGAAAGAGGTGAAAGAACTTTTCAGGATAGAAACAAAGCTGGGTTGTTTCCAGTCCAGACAGAAGCAGGCTTGTGGAGGATTCCAAAAGGGACGTTATCACATATACACAAAAGGAACTAATGTATTTAGCTATACTGATTTAGGCTTTATAGTTCTGCTGGAAAGTTTGGGATCAGTTCCATAAACACTAAGCAAATAAGGAGAAAAAAGCCCATAAGACAATAACTGACTGTAGGAAAAATACAAGTTGTACTGGAAATGTAGTATAGTGTACTAAATGACTGACTGAACAATGTTGATGTCATTTATTTTGGGCAGCTGGTGTTTTTTGTACTTTTGCTATCATATATCATAAAATTTACCATTTTAACCATTTGAACTGTACAGTTAGTGACATTAAGTACATTCACATTGTTGGTGTCATTTTAATGTAGACACTAAATGATGGTATAGTAAAAATTGTTACATTACTCCAAGAGGAGAGGAAATACGCGTGTGCATTCAGGGAAGAGTTCATGAGTTCTAAGTCCTTGTCTTCCATTATAGGAGCCATTTTCAATGTCTGAAATTTAAAACCCAGAAATAATCATTAGCTTATATTATTTATAAATACAGAGATCTACTTCAGGAGAAACAATTAAGACAGTTTCATGTGTCTGACCCTGAGGGATAAACATGGAGAATGGGGTGGAGTGGGGCAGGGACCTGTGGCTATTTTTCACTAAAAGTCTTGTAATATTTGATTTTTAAACTATAATATATATATTATATATACACACACATATATGTAATTTTTTTCATTTAAATAAGAAGTTTATGTAAACAACAAGAAGCTTGACTTGAAGGGAAAACTTGAAGGGAAAACTAGGATTCATTTCTTTTAGAGTAATTTATCCCTACTTAAAGACAGATTGCTCCACATGTAGATACAAAAAATTTATGAAATTGTCCTTGGTTTTACCATGATAAATGAAAAACATTAGTAATTCTCTAATCGAAAAAGGTATGCAAGAATTTTTATGTGGTTTTTTGTTGTTGTTGTTAAACAGTGAGAGCAAAATAACTTACTGGAATATAAAGATAAGACTGAATGAGTATGCCACTAATGGAGAAGGTGGGTATTTTCACAGAACCAGTATGTTTCCCATCTCCATTTGATATTGATCAAAATATACCATTAGCCATTTAGTTAAAACAATGCAATCTGTAAATTAAATAATTTCAATTTTAAATTTTAAAAATGGAAAAGAAAGCTAGTATGGTGCATTTTTAACTCAAAACAGGTTACGAAGCAACATGTACAGAATGATATGATCAAAAAATGTACATAGTCCATCTGCATAACAGAAAGACTGAGAGCAAAGAGCATACACCTAAGTGTTAATAGTGGGTATTTTTAGATGGTGGGATTATAGATGAGTCCCATTTCTTTTCTGGTTGATTTGTATTTTTCAAGTTTTTTTTTTTTTTTTAATAAGAAACAGGTATTGCTTTTGAGATAAGAAAAAGAATCACCAAAATGTTATTATTTATATCAACAGTATAAGATACAGGTTTAATTTGGTGGTAGGATGGGTTTAGTCAGATACTAGAAAGCACTTAACTCTGCAGGTACCTGACCTTCCCTGACCTTTCCTTCTGCAAGAGAGGATAAGTATGCAGGAAAGGAAGGGGTGGAGAGGGAGGTGGGGAGTTTTTTCACTAAGAACTCTGGAGAGCTCCAGGGTGAGTGGGAGAGGAACTGCAGCGATATGACGAATGATGGAAACTTGAAAATATTTTTTAAAAAATTAAGTATCAGAAACTTTGGAATCTAGCCTGGCTTTCAGTCAGAGGTGTGGAATCTTGCTGAAAACTCATCAAGAGGAAGAAGCGGAGTCACTGGACCACACACTGGTGTAAATTCAAGGCAAAAAGAAGAAAAGAATAAAAGGACAAAAGAAAAGATAAATATTATTGTCTGTGATGACATTTTTTCACGTCATTTTTTAAAAATAGAGGTACTAGAGATTGAACCCAGGACCTTGTATACCATGTGCTCTGCCTACCCACCCCCTGTCTGTGGTGACTTTTATCAATAACAAAGTATGGGATAAAAATGGGTTATTCTGCAGTATATGCAAAATAACCACCGTTTCTGCTGGAACCCTGCCCTTGGCTACATTACTAGGACTTGGGAGGTTTCTGATCAATTGGCCAAAATGTGATGGTAGTAAAGAACTTTCTATTCCTATTGCTGTGGGTGGAACCCAGCAAATGTTCCTGATATCCCACCATGGAACTTTGGACTTCCCATGAACAAAATGCACAAATAAACTTTTAGATCTTCCCTTGGCTCATCCGCTTCATCTCCAGCCTCATCCATCCATCTTCTCTGAAATTCCATCATTCAGCCACAGTGACTATTTGCAATCTCCCAGAAATGCTATACCAGAGACTGTTATTTGCCTCCACCAAATTCATTCTCCACTTTCTTCCTTTTTAACAGAATTTTAATTTTGTTGGGGGTAATTTTGCACCCAACTTAAAAAGGGTAAAATAAATAAATAAATAAAAGAAAACCTTTATTTCTCAGCTTCCTTTGGAATATAGACTAAAAGAATCTCAGAGACCTGTGACCTGACATCCTTGAGTCACTAAATCAATGCCATCAACGGCCTACCTCTACGTTCTTTTGTATGTGGGAAAAATAAATCCCAACATTGTTTAAACCTCTGTTATTTTTATTATCAGTTAAATGCAGCCCAATGCAATCCCTCTCTTCTTTATATTTTTGCACTATTTCCCCTGCCAATTATGTTCTTTCTCCAACTGTGTAGCAGATGAACAACACTCCAAGACTCATCTAAAGGGGTTGCTTCCTTGTGAAGCTTTTCCATGACCTCTGTGGTCTCAGCTTAGTTACATATTTTGTGCTCCCATAACACTTTGTATAAACTGCTCCTAGCACTTATGGTAAACTTTAAAAATTATCTATGTATTGATATATATATCTCTGATACTTGACTTTGAACTTCTCCAGAGCAGGACTAAGTTGTATCTACTTTTGCATCTCCTTGCCCAGTCACAGACACATGATAAATGACACATTCATTTGTTAAATGAATGTTGAACAAACTCAGACTGTCTGGAGAACTCAAAGTATCTGTTAATCTCCTGATTGTAAATTTATTCTCCCAAATGCAAATGTGATATAATTTTGCCTTCTGTGTCACAGACTTTGGCATCATCTAAACCACTGAAATGAACTATGTGGGTGTTCAGTAACTCAGGCTGTATTAAAAGACAGTCATAGAAATAAACGTCTTTCAAATGTGAATTAGATAGAAAAGGAGGGAAACCAACATTCATTGAACTCTCATTACGTACAAGGCATTGTGTTCTGAGGCCTATCTCATTTACCAAAGCAATTCTAAAAGATAGGTATTCATTCCACTTAATAGGAAAATAAACTGAGGATACAGATATTAAGTAATATGCCCAAAGTCACAGCTAGTAAGAGACACAGTCAGACTTCAAATCCAGCGATTTTTCCGCTCTATCAAGCTGCCACTCATGTAAGAGTGAGAATGTAAACTTTAAAAGGCAATCTAGTGTTGCATTATCCCTGCCTATACTCTGCATTTCAATTCAACCAACATATCATGGTCAGATTCATCTACCTGAGACACAACTCTAATTATGATGCTCATCTGGATAGAAAGATTAATGGTTCCCCATAGGCTAGTAAGAAGTCCGTAATCTGTGTTTCTCTCTAGCTTTTTCACCCAGGCGACTCTGTCCCAGCCAGACTCTATCCTTCTGTTACTACTAGGCCAGAACCCTGGATAGACTTTTCTACAACATCGACATCGATATCTGCCATCAGAGATGTTGCTCCAATTTTGTTTCTACCACCAAGTCTTTCCTGATTTCGCACAATTGGTGTAGACCTTCCTTTTCTCTCTACTCTCACTATTCCTTACTCACATCACTCTCTTTTTTGTGATTAATTTGACTTTGTAAGCTGCTTACTTTGTCTCTCCAGTACTAGATTGTAAGCTCCTAGAAGGTAGGAGCATGCATTTTCATTTTTGAACTTTTCTCAGTATCTGGTATGGTAGCAGGTGTTCAACAGGTAAGGGAATGATTAAGAAGTCTAAACAATTGCACCTTGCTTATCATTACTTTTCGTTCTCTACTTTTCCTTCACATACGTTGTTGCCTTAATTTCAAACATGAGTGAAAGTAGGCTTACAACTTCAGCATAATAATTTCAAGTTTTAAAATAAGTCTGTTTCACCCCTGTTTCTCCCCATCAAGCTATATACTATGATAGAAGAGCAGTGAATAAAATCATGCATTCTAGATATTTCAGCATCTAAAAAAATTGAGAATCAGTTCATTTTCCTGAAATAGAGAGCTTAACATTTGTTCATCACTTTTCCCACTATCAGAAATGTAGTGCCTTCTAAAATGCCCAGTCCCATGCATGTTTCTTTAACCTAATGGCCACCTGACACCCTGAGGGCAATGAAGGATGTAGAATGAGTACCAAAAAGAAAAAATTTTATCCTTTTCTTCAGGCAGGGATGTACTGGAGAGGGTGACTATGCAGTTGCAAATACAGGTCATTCTAGAAATTTTTTTGGAACAAGCAAACCTAAACAGGTTGAGGACCAAACCCTGAGAAATAGGCTCAGAGAGACTCAGAGAGCAAGCTGGAAAACAGAGCTTGAGTCCTTCACTGCTGTGACCTCCGAGTCAGAGATAGACAGATCTGGGTAACACCAGAAGGAGAAGAAAGGAGCCATGTACACAGTCAGCTGCCCCAGTGAAAAATTTAGGAAAGCTTGCTAACAAAATACCACAGGATGCCACCACCTTTGGCCCAGTGCAGCCAACAACGATTTCTAAGCCATGGTAATGGGGAGATAGAGCAAGGACGAGTGTGCTAACCTATAAATCAGAGCTTTTCAACCATAGTGCAGAATATAATCACAAGAGATTTTTTTTTAAAAGACAGTGGCTGTGGGGAGGAGGAGTGAGGAGTTACTGTCTAATGGCTACAGGGTTTCCATTTGGGATGAGTTGAAGATTTATTTGGGGTCAGAAGGTATATGTACCTTAAAAGACTGTCAAGTAGCATATGGAAAGTGCTAAGGGAATTCAGAGGAAGAATGATTACCAAGTGGTGATATATATGGTAAAACTTCAAAGCGAAGGTAGCCTTTGAGCTGCTGCTTTGAAGATAGTACAGCATTTAGATAGAAGGTGAAGAAAGGAGAGGACATTTTAAATAGGACAAATGACATGACTAAGAGGGGAGGGAACACATGTATCACGTGTGGGGACTCTGAGCTTAAAGAATGGAAGGCTCCTTGGACAAGCAGTACAACAGAAGTTTGGAAATGAGGTTGGTGGTGAGCCTGTGAGAAGACAGAATTTCAGGCTGAAGAGTTTGATCTTATTCTGAAATCAGAGGACAGCCATTAAAAAATATTGTGGGGATGGTGTTGGCAGGTATGTACATGATGGTATTTTTGAAAATTTTCCTGGCATTGTTGTGGAGCATTGACTGGAAGGTGGAAGAATCCATATGGTAAAAAGGGCGACTTGAGGACTACAGCAATTGTGTCCTCCTAAGGCATGGGGCGCCTCGACATCAAAGTGGAAACAGTGACATTAAAACATAAGAACCGATTCTAGACACATAAGACATCTGGGTAAGATGGTGTATGGTGATGGGTATATACTGGTTAAAAGCAAAATATGATATGTGCCCTACTGAAGGAAAGATCAAAGCAGGAACGTATCTTTAAAGACCTTATCCTCTTCCTACATGCAGAAGTTTTTCGTTTTTATGACCCAGCATGTTCCTTTTAAAAGCTGTTTAAAAACAGATCTGTTTAATGCATACTGAGTCAGGAAATGGTGCTGGTAGAAGCTGGTTCTCCTTTCCCACCCCTGTGCTCTCCTCACGGCCAGCTCTTTGGCCAGTTGTGTGATAGTCGTTAACTTCTTTAAGCCTCAGTTTCTTAATAGAATAAGGACAATAATATCAGTTCTGTCTATCTTGCAAGTATATTAGGGGAATCAAATTACTGTAGATTAAATCACATTCAAAATTACTTATTTCTCATCTAAACTCTGTAGTAAGTACAACAGGAGATATAAACAAAAATGAGACAAAGTCCCTCTCTATGGAAGAATGAAGCAAACACAAAACACAAGACGGTAAAGTAAAAATACAAAATGGGATACATTTTTTGGAGACAAAATCCTTAACGACTCAAATGAGGGCGGATAAACTCAAGAATGGGTTCTGGAAGGAGGGAGTATTTGAGGTAGGGCTTCAATAGAATGGAGGATAAGGGGAGAGTAATTCATTCATTCATCCCCTCATCCATCTATTCATCCAACATTTTGGGGGATCTTTCCCTGTGACAGATCACAGAGAAAGATAATACTCTGCCCTAGTGTAGTTCATCACCTAGGAAGGAGCTTAGTCCAGAGCACAAAGGGGTTGAATGAAAAACGACTAATTCAGTACTAAACAAATTAAGACAATGGATGTAAACTGCATAAAATCTAAAGTAGAAGATGATTAAGACGAATGTATAGCAAAACATAGAGTGTAAAAGTAGGGATTGCCTATGTGGCTAGAAGGTTTATTTCTATTTAAGATTCCAATCATATTTGGGGAGCAGAGACCAGATCTGGGAAAGAGAAAATATTTAAATGGTCAGCAAACAATCTGAAGTAAAGGATACTTATTTGCATGTATATTCCATTTACTTTGGCTCTTCTCTCTTGGTCAACCTTCATGCATCCCAGGGTTCTGAAAGATGGAGTTACAGTGGAACTCCTGTGGAAGCTATAGACTTCTAGTTTGCATGGTTCAGCCTCCTCTCAGTTGTTTCCTGTCTATAACTCCCAGTGTGGTTTTGGCGTTTTATGGTGGATCTTGAAATTTCTTTGCTCTCTTTTTCCACTATACATCCTTGATGACTGATCCTCCTTTCATGAGGAAGATAGAGTTTATGAAGAAAACTGTAAGGCCAAAACTCACATTCTAGAGCATGTGGGTAAGAGAGAGAGACAGAAGCAGAGGAAGGGAATGAGAGGAGGAGAGGGAAAAAGAAGGAGAGGGGGAGAAAGAGAGGGAGAAATAGGTTGGTAGCTTTTATGTACAGGAAGGCCTGTGTCATGAGAAGTGAGAACTATTGTTGTTTCTGTTCTTATAATGGAAAAAGCAGAAAACATGTTTGCAAAAAGAGGATATTTTGGATAAGAATATGAAAATTAATCATTCTAAAGCTTTAACAAGTCAGGACAGATGTATTATTCACCATTGTGATCAGGAAAAAGTAAAAGACCGGTTCCTTCTTGATACCCAGGGCCTACTTAAGTCTCCTCTTTTTCATCCTTCCCCTAACTAAAGGGCTTAAAAAATGTCATCAATCAAAACTACAATGAGGTATCACCTCACACCAGTCAGAATGGCCATCATTCAAAAGTTCATAAATGACAAATGCTGGAGAGGCTGTGGAGAAAAGGGAACCCTCCTACACCGTGGGTGGGAATGCAGTTTTGTGCAGCCACTATGGAAAACAGTATGGAGATTCCTCAAAAGGCTAGGAATAGACTTACCATATGACCCAGGAATCCTGCTCCTGAGCAGAAGGAACCCTACTTCAGGATGACACCTGCACCCCAATGTTCATAGCAGCACTATTTACAATAGCCAAGACATGGAAACAGCCTAAATGTCCATCAACAGATGACTGAATAAAGAAGATGTGGTATATTTATACAATGGAATACTTACTATTCAGCCATAAAAACCGACAACATAATGCCATTTGCAGCAATATGGATGTTTCTGGAGAATGTCATTCTAAGAGAAGTAAGCCAGAAAGAGAAAGAAAAATACCATATGAGATCACTCATATGTGGAATCTAAAAAAAAAAATAACAACAATAAATACAAAACAGAAACAGACTCTTAGACATAGAATACAAACTTGTGGTTGCCAAGGGGGCAGGGGTTGGGAAGGGACAGACTGGGATTTCAAAATGTAGAAAAGATAAACAAGATTATACTGTATAGCACGGGGAAATATATACAAGATCTTGTGGTAGCTCACAGTGAAAAAAATATGACAATGAATATATGTATGTTCACGTATAACTGAAAAATTGTGTTCTACACTGGAATTTGACACAATATTGTAAAATGACTATAACTGAATAAAAAATGTAAAAAAAAGAAAAAAAAGAAATGTCACCAGTTTTGTCTCTTCATTAAACCAATCAAATATGTCCCTTGAGATCCAGAGAGGAATCTTCCCCCATTCCAAACACTGATATATCAAGAGGAATTAATCATCTGCCTCTATCACAATCTCCCCTTGGTCCCCTTAGCTCCTCTCTTAATATTCTTGAGTGCATCCATATGGTCTCCCATGACAGGAACCTTAAAGTTATCTTTGAATTCTAACATGCCTACACCCCTGCTAACTCAGAATCCTCAATGATTCTCTTCCAATCTATAGCCTAAGTGTGGCCCCCTATAAAAATGCCTGAAGCACTGCTCTAGGGGGTCAGGAATTCTCCTGACTATTCCTTCTGACTCTTAGCTTTATGCCTTCTTGTTCTGAAGTACCCCAGCATCTTTCTTGTTTCTATACACTTAAATTTTGTATTGGCTGTCTAGTATCTTCAGAATGATCTGTCAGTCAGATGAACTCTCATTCTGTTTCATGTTTGCTGATAGTTGTGTCTATTCAATAGCTCTGGGATCCTGAATATGAGCTCCAATACTCACCAACACTGACATTCAACCCTGGTGTAATTATCCCCTGCCCGCCCTGTTTACACCCTTTGTCCAACCTCTTACATTTTCTTGGAGAAAGCAGGGTATAGTAATAAAATGAATGCTAGACTTGGAATCAGAAGACAAAATTTTGACTCTCAGGTCTACCCTTTCCTAATCATAGAAACCCTAGAAATTCACCTAAAATTAACTTGAATTTTATTTTTCTTACCTTTTATGCATATGATGCTAGTGCCTGCCAATTCATGTATAGTTGTAAGGATCAAATGAGATAATGTGTATTAAAGAACATTACAAACTGCTTTTACCCTGGAAGGTGTCTTCTGGCTTTGAGGAACTGGATGAACCATGGGGTAGTGTATGGTCAGGCCATTTACGATGGCTGTTCTCTTGTTCTCTGTATATCCCTCCTTGGCCAGTCCCTTCGTCACCCCCGTGACTATCCAGTCCTCTTAACCATAGGGCTTACTCAGTAGCTGCCTACTTTCTTGCTCCCTCCCCCAGCTGCTGGTTTCCCTGGTAACTAATGAACCAAACTGGCATCAATTCTCCCTACTAAATTGTAGCCTCCTCCTTTCCCAGTAGTGAAGATTACTGCCATGTCCTGGTTGCTGTCGGACATATAATGTTGCTCCAGAACCCGTTTTTTTTAGAACAAGTAGGATCCCCTGTCCAATAAACAGCTGATGTCTTCGTTGCTGTCTCCAGACCGTTTCTTTTGTCCTGCAGCCAGGCAGCTGCAATGCTTTCAGGCCTATGGGGGTACAGCCCACCACAGAGGTTCAGAGGAAAAGATGCTGAAGCTGGTGACCTCTCTCTTGGCACACTGGCTCCTCTACCTGTTTGTCTACTCAGGCACTTCATTTCTAGAATTATCTAATACATCATTAGTTTATCCTTCTCTACTGGATAATTCGGATCAACATACAAATGTGCTATAATAGTTCATATCTACACAACATCACACCTAGGTAGACCTCATGTTCCCCCACCAAGTGTAATTTTCTGCTCCTCTTTATAAGGTTAGTTTCCTCCTACTCTTTATTTAACCTACGCTGTGTTAGTTTGAGTACTCTGGGAAGTGGATGCCCAAATGGGATTAGTTGGGTAGATTTATTGGAGGGAAACGTCTGTGAAAGATAAAAAGAAAGAGCAGAAGTAGTTGGGAAGAGCCATTGAGACAATTATGTAGGTCTGATGTAGGCCTATGAAAGGAGAAGAGGGAGGAAGGAGGACTGGCAAGAAGACCCTCAGAATACAGCTCAATTCTAAGAAAGTTTTGGTGAAGCTGATGAAAGTCCTTAAACCGAAGTTGCGTCTGAGAGAAATCTTGCTTCTCACAGGAATGGGCCTGCACTAATGCCTCTCTAGGTTCAACCACCGGTTAGGAGATGCTGGCAGAAAGCTTGATCTGAGCACAGATCCAGTGATGGATTTGCAGGGGCTGCAGCTGGGGCTGTCCGTCAACTGTCCTCCCTGAAGCCGGACATCTGAGTGACGCGTTTCCAAAGCTGCCACACTGCAGTCAGGCTTTTGTGCCTACTCCTCCTCTGAAACTGCTCTTGTTGAAATGACTACTTCCATCTTGCCAAATCCATTGGCAGTCCTCAGATTCTGTCTTCTTATTGGTCCTCTTCTCAGCAGCATTTGACCCAGCTGATTACTTTATCCTTCCTAAAATACTTTCTTCACTTGACTTCCAGAAAGCGACAAGCCCCTAGTTTTCCTTCTATTTCCATTGATAGACCAGTGGTCTTTGCTGAGTTATTCCTTGTTAAAATGCCCTAGGACTCAGTTCTCAGCCTGTTTTCTAGCTACACTCACTCCTTTGCTTACCTCTTTCAGCCTTAGGATTTAAAAAGCCATCTATACAGCGATGTCTCCTAAATTCATATCTCCAATCAAAAACTCTCTCTCTGAAGCTCCAGAATTGAAGATTCACCTATATACTCGACAACTATTTGAAATCCTCTTGATTGTTTCAGGTAAACCAAACTTAAAAGGTGCAAAACACAACCTTTGATCTTGCTGTGAGGATAATTATCTGTAGTGGAATAGAGTAGAACCATGGAGACCAGTTGGAAAGCTATTGCAAAATCCAGGTGAGATACAGGTGAGAGGTGATGCTGGCTTGAACAAGGTGGGGGACTTTGCAGACATGATGAGGCTGCGGACCTTGAGATGGGGAAATATCCTGGGTTATTAAGTGGGCCCAGTCTCATCATGAGTCATTAAAATTGGAGAACCTTTCTCAGCCAAGGTCAGAGAGAGATGTGATGATGGAAGACTGGTCAGGGAAATGTGATATCACTGGATTTGAGGATGAGGGAAAGGAGTCATGAGTTAAGGAATGAAGGTACTCTCTACAAGATGGGAAAAGCAAGGAAACAGATTCTAGGGCCTCCAGAAATGAACATAATGCTGCCGACACCTTTATTTTAGCCCATTGAGACTTATATCAGACTTCTGACCTACTGAACTGTAAGATAATGTGTTTCTGTTGTTTTAAACCATAAATTGTGGTACTTTGTTGTAGCAGCAACAGGAAATTAATTCAGCATGTGTATACCGGTCCTTGTATTAAAAGCAGGTTTGGACATTAAATGAAGTTAAAATTGTGACTATTTCTGAATATGGAGATGCATAATTGACTCATTCCCCTCCGCTCTTTCCTTCAGTATGGGGTTCCTCCTCCCCTCAGGGCTCTCCATTAAAAAAATTTTTTTTTTAATTTATTTGAGCGAAAATCAAATGAAATGGAGCAGCACCAAACTCAAAGTGGTTAGGAGCTCAGGGAAGGACTTCTGTAGAGAAAAAGCAGACGCGAAGTAAAGGAAAGTATTGATTGGCTTAGCATAAAGCCTAGCTGGCTGTTTGTGATTGGCTGTCCTTAGTGTTTTGATTTTGTAATGTTGAGACATTCACAGGCTTAGATTTTGGTTTGCTTACACAGGCTGTCATGGCATTAGAGCCACTTCAGTGCAATGGCCTTCTTGTTTAACTAATTAAGCAATTCCCCCCTTTATGTCATCCTCTCAGACATGAGAGACGGAACATAAATGTGATATTAGCGAGATGCTCAGTCACCATCAGAGTTAAGTAGCTCTCATCTCAATGTGAAACTCATACGTTATGATGTCAGATATGCGGGAGAATTGTTTTTGCTGTTCATCTCATTATTCATCTTGTTTCTGTTTCTCCAAATGAAGTGAGACCATCTGACATACTGCTGATGGTTGTGAACATGCATTTAAGACCTCTGAGAGAAACATAGTGCACTAGGGAGGCTACAATGATAACTGTTAGGAGAATAATACCAAGAGACTCAAGTATACTCCTTAGCTAGGGCCCCCATGAACCACACTGGTTAGTATCAAATAAATCAAAGAATGTACCTGAAACGGAAACCAATCTATTTTAGCCAGGTGGCTTGTTTGTTAATTTCTTGTGTTTGCTGCAATACCAGAGGTGTGGATCCAGATACAGCAGGAGGTATCTGTTACGGGACAGATTCCTCCTTGTTGAGCCAATTAGTAGTCTAAAGCAATTCTATTATCTCAAGTCCACCTTAGCAAGAAAATTTAGGGACTTTGGTTGTGCATGTATGGCCTTAGCAGTAGGTTCAGTGATAGTTGCTAGAGATAACGTGCATTGTCTTCCTGTGCATTAACAGAGAGAAAAACCAAGTAGTGAAAAGGCAGAAGGAGCACAGATTTCACTGGAGAACTGTCCACCTCTAGATGTCCTTCTGTTTTGAGGAACAGCACTTATGCAATTATCTGAGCTGTGAAATGAAGTTGCTGTTTTGGTTTTTTTTCCCCGATGAAACATTATTTTAACTTGAAAGAATAACTGATAATTTCCAGTCAAGTTAAATTTAATTAAGGATCAAAGATGGTAAAGAAGTGATGGAATCTATGTTGTACCCTTTGTAACACTGTTAAGCACCCTCTATGGCTTGACTGTAGCCATCTTGAGTTTTGTGATTAAACTTGTTCTCAGTGTCCTCATGTTCTACAATGTGGTCATCTGTTCTTTGAGTCATGTTGTTTTCCACCTTGATTTAGTGCTTTTGCTCCTCCGTGTCCATGTCTGCATTTTGTTTATGAAAAAATATAATTATTATTGTCCATTATTGACCTTAAAATTTTCAGGAGGGGTGAGATAGAGCGGACGGTGTTCCTCTCATCCCTGGGTGAACCCTTGGGAAGGCTTCATCACCTTTCTGGCCACTCTAAGGTACTAGAAAGACTTGTGTGAGAGTGAGTTACTTACTGTGAAAATCCCCAATGGAGCCTGAAATGTTTCTGGCGGCCGCCCTGGAAAGGGGGATAATAGTATTATAGCCATTGTTTTTAAGCGTAGGCCAAAGTTCGCTGAGCAGTATCTGCTTGTTTGCATGGAGAGAGGATGAATAATATATGCAAATTCCACGCTTAGAGCCCCCTTGTTCAGAAGTCTGGCCTGCGCGATTCTGTCTGCTTAATCTACTCAGGCAGAGACCTTTTCTTCTGTTTTAATATCAAATAGGCTTTAGCGTGGGCAGTCTAATGAGACTTCGCCATTGGTGGAGGCTTAACAGGGCATCAGGAGATTTTAAGTAAATTTCATTAGAAGGCTACAACCTCTACCTCATGAAAGATTATATTTTTTTTAAAGTGTAAGAGGTCAGGATATCCCTCCAACTTGCCAGAGCAATAACCTAGAAACATCCTACTGGGATTACCTGTAGGTTTCTGATCCCCCCGCCGTAGTCTGCTTCCAGCCATGAGCAAGCCACATAAATGCAGGGCCCGAAGTGCTTGGACAGTTGAAGTTTCCCACCTTTCAGCAAAAAGCTGAAAAGAGTATGGCTAAATATAATTATTGTTTGGACATTGGACTTCATAGAAAATAAAAGGGCATATTAATCACTTTTGACCAGTTCCTGTTTTTTAGAGTCCTGGATTTCTGTCTCTTTGTTAATAAAAGAATTAAAATATGGCTTATCCCAGAGAAGAGAAGTATTCTTAATGTGGAAGACTCTGAAACAAACAGAAAGAAACCTCATTAAGTGCAACGTAATTAAAAAGCAGATATGGTTAGAACTTTATGAAGGCTTTTGTTTAAAGTATGAATTTTTGAGCGTTTACATGTGAATAAGCAAAAGAGTTACTTGAAATCTTAAAAGCCTTGCTGCAAGGAAACAGTTTTCTGACTCAGGCTATCATGGTAATTTAAATATGGTAAGACTCAGAAGGCGGTGGTAAATAATCCAAAACTGGGTTGCTAAAAGAAGAGGTGGTCTAGGACACTTCGCTTAGCCACTCCTGGCTTAAGAGGATTCACGGATTCCTCGGAAAAGATAATAGTCGTAAACAACAGAATTATACATTGCTTTACTCTCTCGCTTTCTTTCTAGGTAATGAATTCACGTTTTCAAATTTTTTAAGTACAAGAGTAGACAATAATAAGGTCTTTTAAACTCTTATCCAGTCACCTAGTTCCCCTCAGAGGCGACTCATATTACCAATATTTTATGCATCCTTTAGTGCATATATGAGCAGATGTACACACAGTTTTTATACAAATGATAATTTCCTGTATACTCTAAAGCTTATTTTTTTTTAATTAAACTATATCTTTGAACTAATTCTGTATCAATAATTTTACCCATCTTTCTTCAGCAGCATAGTATTCCATTGAATGGATGCATTGTAAATTATTTGATCAACTCCACATTGGTGGACATTTAGGTTGTTTCCAGTCTTTTGCTATCACAAATAATAACGTAATGACTTGTGTGCCATTTTGTACATGAGTAAGTAATCAATAGGATAAATTCCTAGAGGAGGAATTATTGATTTTCAGAGTATGTGTGCTTGTGATTTTGATAAATGTTGCTAAATGACCCTATGTAGAGGTTGTACTAATTTATCTTCCTATCGGCAATATATGAAAATGCCTCTTTAACACATTCTCATTAATGCAGAGGGTTACCAAGCTTTCTGATCTTTTCCAGTTTGATGGGTTAATCATGATACTTCTTTTAAATTTTAATTTGCCTTTCTCATTATGAAGAGATTAAACGTCTTTTCATATGTTTATTTCCTTTTATATAAACTGTTCAAATTCTTTGCTCATTTATCTATTGGTTTACCTGTAGGATTTTTTCAATTTTGTTTTTCTTTTTATTCGATTTGCTCTAGGCCAAAAATGAATCTGGCATTGCTGTCCATAATGAAAGAATATTCAGTTGGTGAGCATTCAGTTTGGACAAATGCGCCTCTAGCATGTGCCCAGGTGAGTGATTGAAGTTCTTTTTGAAGTTTGTTCTCGTTATTCAGTGAGGATACTTTTTGCAGTACTGCGACTGGAGGGAGAGATATTTACATGTAGGAAGAGGCTTGAGCTCTCTTTGTGCAGCTAGTTCAGCCACGACACTTCATCTTGTATCCTGCAAACGATACCCAGTAAATGACTGAGCCCTACTGAAAATAAAGATGGGGGTGAGCTTTGAAGCTTTATGTAATACATACTAGAAATGGGGAAAGTGGGATACCTGTCCCGTCCTCATAAACCAAAAAATCTAGAAATCTTTGGAAAAGTGCTTTGACACCCCCAAAACTTTACAGATGTCTCCTTTCCACTCCATTTCCTTATTTTCTATTATCGTAATTCATTCATTTCCATAAGTGCCACCTAGAAACGTGTTCTCCTTCCTGGCAGAAGTGAGAAGTGGTAGATGGGGGCAGCCTCTGCCCCAAAGGACAGCCCTAACACATCAGCATGTGAGCAGCCCAAGCGGGGCAAGTTGCCAGTTGGGCCTTTCAGAACGGCAATAGCTTTTGTTGATATATACTTGACCATTTATTTTATTTTAATTTTTTTTTTACAATTCTTTTCATAGTGGTTTTTCTATTTTCTACGTGTTCTCTAATAACACATTGACATGTGTTTGAATGATATAAATTTCTTGGGCCACAATTTCTTTCCTTGATAATTTTCAGAGGCATTTCTCCAGCCTTCTGGAATTGCCCGTTGTTGTGGAGAAGTCTGATGTCAGCCTGTTTTGTTTTTACCCTTCACAGAGGACTCATTATTTTTGCCTGATTGTCCAAAGGTTTATTTCTTTTGTCTTCACAGTTCAGCAATTGTATCACGACATGTCTTCACCGACCTTTTTGTGTCAATTTTTGCTATGCCCTGAAATGCCCTTTCAAAAAAATGAACGTTTCTTCAACTATATTTCAAATATTTGTTCAGCTCCATTATATAGGGATATAAGATAAGTGTATGTTGGATCTCACTTGCCTGTCTCCTCTGGATAACATTTTGTTTCTAATCATTTAAAATATTATTTATTTTCATCCATTTTGCTTGCTTTTTTCATATCTAACCTCAACATTCCTTTCAGCCTTCTCATCAGTATCTGGTCTCTCCTGGGCTACTTCCGATTCTTACTCCATTTCTGATATTTTTAAAGGCTCTATTCCCCCTGGATGTCTTACAGCTCATGTTTTATTCCTTTTGTTGTCTCTATCTTCAAATCTTGTATCTCTTGCCTTTTGCTCTTTGTTAATTAAAAAAAATACATATGTATAAAACATAAAATTTGCCATTTTAACCACTTTCAAGTGAATGGTTCTGTGCATTATGTGCATTTGTATTGTTGTGCAACCAGCAGCACCATCCATGTGCAGAACTTTTTTGTCTTCCCCAACTGAAACTCTGTACTCATTGAATACTAACTCCGCATTCATAACCCTCAACCCCAGTCCCTGGCAACTGCCAATCTACTTTCTATCTCTATGAATGTGACTACTCTAGGTACCTCATGTAAGTGAAATTATACAGTATTTGTCTTTTTGTGACTGGCTTATTTCACTTATCGTAATGTCTTCAAGGTTCATCTATGTTATAGCATGTGTCAGAATCTCTTCCTTTATTTTTTAAGAACTTTTTCTTTAGAGCAGTTTTCAGTTCACAGCAAAGTTAAAAGGAAGGTACAGAGATTTCCCATATATTCCTCTGTCCTGACACATGCATAGCCTCCCCCATTATCAACATCCCCCACCAGTGGTATATTTGTTACAGTTGATGAACCTACATTGACACATCATAATCACTGGTTTACATTTCTGGGTTCACTTTTGGTGTTGTACATTCTAGGGGTTTAGACAAAGGCATAATAACATGTATACCTCATTATGGTATCATACAGAGTATTTCCACTGACTTAAACATCTTCTCTGCTCTGCTTATTCATCCTCTCCCCACCCTAATCCCTGGCAATCACAGATCTTTTTTACTGTCTCCATTGTCCAGAATGTCATATACTTGGAATTATACAATATGTAGCCTTTTCAGATTGGCTTCTTTTACTTGGTAATATGCATTTAAGTTTCCTCCATGTCCTTTTATGGCTTGATAGCTCATTACTTTTTAGAATTGAATAATATTCCATTCACCTACTGAAATACATCTTGTTGCTTCCAAGTTCTGGCAATTATGAATAAAGCTGCTAAAAACATCCTTGTGCAGGTTTTTGTGTGGACATAAGTTTTCATCTTATTTGGGTAAATACCAAGGAACATGATTGCTGGATTGTATGGTAAGAGTATGTGTAGTTTTATAAGAACCTGCCAAACTGTCTTCCAGGGTAGCTGTACCATTTTGCATTCCCATGAGAAATAAATGAGAATTCCTGTTGCTCTGCATCCTTGTCTTCGCTTGTGTCAGTGTTCTGGATTTTGACTATTATAATAGGTTTGTAGTGGTATCTTGTTGTTTTAATTTCACTGATGACATATGATGTAGAGAATCCTTTCCTATGCTTACTTGCCATCTGTATATCTTCTTTGGTGATGTGTCTGTTAAGGTTTTTGGCCCATTTTAAAATCAAATTGTTTTCAGGTTATTTTCTTACTGTTGAATTTTAAGCATCATTTGTATAACTTGTGTAACATTCTTTAATCAGATATGTCTTTTGCAAATATTTTTCTCTCAGCTATGGCTTGTCTTTTCATTCTCTTGATGTTGTTTTCATAGAGCAGATGTTTTAAATTTTAATGAAATTCAGCTTATCAGTTATTTCTTTCATAAATTGTGCCTTTGGTGTTGTATCTAAAAAGTCATCATCATGCCCAAGTTCATCTAGGTTTGCTCCTTTCATATACATTTCATAATTTTGCATTTTATATCTAGGTTATGATCCATTTTGAATTAATATGTGTTAATTTCTGTGTCTAGATTTATGATTTTGCATGTGGATTTCCAGTTGTCCCAGCACCATTTGTTGAAAAGACTATTCTCCATTGTATTGCCTTTGTTCCTTTGTCAAAGATCAGTCAAGTATATTTATGTGTGCCTACTCCTGGGCTCTCTATTCTGTTCCATTGATCTATTTGTCAATTCTTTCACCATTAGCACACTGTCCTGATTACTGTAATTTTTGAAATCTGGTAGTGTCAGTCTTCCAACTTTACTCTTCTCCTTTAATATTGTGTTGGCTATTCTGAGTCTCTTGTCTCTTTATATAAATATTAGGATTAGTTTTTTGATATCCAAAAAATGACTTGGTGAGATTTTGATTGGGGTTTCATTGGATCATTTATCAAGTTGGAAAGAACTGATAGCTTGATGATATTGAATCTCCCTCAATATTGAACTTGACTATTTCTCTATTTATTTAGTTTTTCTTTGATTTTGTTCATCAGAGTCCTATAGTTTGCCTCATAAAGATCTTAAACATCTTTTGTTAGATTTATTCCTAAGTATTTTGTTTTTTGGAGTGCTAATGTAAACGATATTGTGTTTTTAATTTCAAATTCCACTTATTCATTGCTGCTATCTAGGAAAACAAATTGACTTTTGTATGTTAATCTTGTATCCTGTAACCTTGCTGTAATTGTTCCTTAGTTCCAGAAGTTTTTTAATCAATTCTGTTGGATTTTCTACATAGGCAATCACATCACCTGCAAACAAAGACAGTTTTATTTCTTCCTTCCTAATCTTTATACTTTTATTTTATTTTTTATCTTATTGCATTAACTAGGACTTCCAGTATGATGTTGAAAAGAGGTGGTGAGAGGGGACCCCCCTGCCTTGTTCCTGATCTTAGTGGGAAAACTCCTAGTTTCTTACCATTAAGTATGTTAGCTGTAGGGTTTTTTGGTAGATATTCTTTACCTTGTTGAGGAAGTTCCATTCTATTCCTCTCTTACTGAGTTTTTATTAGGAATGAGTTTTGGATTTTGTCAAATGCTTTTTCTGCATCTATTGATACAATCCTGTGATCTTTCTTTTTTCGCCTGTTGATATGATGTTACATTAATTGACTTTCAAAAGCTGTAGCAGCCTTACATACCTAGGATAAATCCTACTTGGTGATTGTGTATAATACTTTTTGTAGATTGTTGGATTTGTTTGCTAATATTTTGTTGCAGATTCTTGCTCTATAGTCATAAGAGATATTGGTTTATAATTTTATTTTCTTGTAATGACTTTGTCTGGTTTTTGATTAGAGTAATGCTGGCCTCATAGAGTGAGTGAGGAGGTATTCCTGCTGCTTCTTTTCTCTGAAAGAGATTGTAGAGAATTGGTATAATATCTTGCTTACATATTTGGGATGTTTCACCAGTTAACCCATCTGGGCCTGGTACTTTCTGTTTTGGAAGGTTATTAATTATTGATTCAACTTCTTTAGTAAACATAGGCCGTTTCAGATCATCTGTTTCTTTTTGTGTGAGTTTTTGCAGATTGTGTCTTTCAAGAAATTGGTTCGTTCCACTTAGGTTATCACATTTGTGGGCATAGAGTTTCTCAAAGTATTCCTTTATTATCTTTTTAATGTCCATGGGGTCTATAATGATGTCCCCTCTTTTATTTTGGAAATTAGCAATTTATGTCCTGTCTCTTTTTTAGTTAGCCTGGCTAGGGGATTATAAATTTTATTGTTCTTTTCAAAGAACCAGCATTTGGTATAATTGATTTTCTCTCCCTTTCTTTTTAAGGCTTTTAAACATAATATTATATATAAATATATTTCTTGTTTTATAGGTGAATTGCTTCATTAACTGTTAAAGTCCATGGCAAACATTTGGTCAAAATTTTCATCTGTTTCATGAAAATACTTCTTTGATTAGTGTTTATCTGCACTTGTTTTCTTATTCCTTTTATCCTCTTTTCTTGTAATGCTTTTATATAGATCCTGGATGGCTTATTTTTGATTTCTTGGATAAGTGGGCTTCTCCTTGACCAGCTATTTGCATGGTTCAAATGTTAGGGATGCTAAAGCTGTGTCCCAGGCTAGCAGCATTCTCCCTTCAGCCCTCAGTTGAGTGTGAGAGTCCATTTAACTGTTACCTCTCCCTGGCCAACAGAAATAGGCAGCTTGTAAGACTCACAGCATTCAGAATTTTTTTCTAATCCTCTGCTTCACCATCAGACTGTTGCTTAAATTATGGTTCATCATATGAGTCGTTTTTGAGCCCTGTTAGCTCTGCTTCTTGGAATCAAGCCAGTGCATGGATGTTTCTGTCACTACCCCACATACCTTGTCCTGGTTAGGGCACATGAGGATTTTAGCTCTGTATCTTGGGCAGGCTCCTGTCTTGGGGTAGTGCCAGCTCTCTTGGGGGTTTGCATTCACAGGCATCCCCTTCTGCTTCCTCCCACATCCTGTTTGATCTTCACTGCTTTTGGCAGCCCTCCTATCTATTTGTGGCTTAGGATTTCATATGCATCCTAGCTTGCATTTCTCTTTCTTGTTCTTCTTTACTATGATCTCCTAAAGGAGAAGAAGAAAATGCCAATTTTATTCCATTATTTTCATACTGTATTTCAAAATCTGTGTCTAATTTCTCTTCCATAGTTTAGGATAAGTCATCCTCAAGTAAGTGCTTTAATGTTTTTGTAAACCTCCAAGTTACAGAACCCTTTCAGCTATTATCATGGATATTTGAACCAAGGAAACCCAGCTGATTATGATGAGAAGGCAGAACTGGAAGCAGCACCACTCACAGAAGGAGGTCTGAACTGGCTTATTTCTGCTTGTGTATGTTGTGTGCGACGTCTTTATATCCTCTGATTCTATGGTCAGAACCATTAATGTCTTTTCTATCATCCAGTCATTCCCGCAAGTTTCAGATTTGAAGGAAAACAGCCGTTCCTGGCTGATATTGAGATTGTGATCTAAGAACTCCCCTTCCTTCAGCTAAACATACTCATAATGCAGTTCTGCAAGTCAATTATTATGTCTATGGGTCTATTACAGGGCCTGCTTTACTGTGGAAAAATAGTGTGGATTCAGGAAGGCCCTGAAATATGCCTCTGATCTATATGCATATGTGAAATTTCATCAGTAAGAATTTGTTCCTTTGTGTTACTATGGCATCTTTATAAATGCTTATATTTCTTTGAAAATAAGTAAGTTGTCATTAACATCTTTGTGTAAATCACATTAAAAAAATATTGTTTCTAGAGGAAGGAACATTGGGAAAGGAAACAGAGGAAATGGAAATTAAGGAACACCCAAGATAAACATAGAACACCAAGATAAACATTGCCCACTTAACAATTTGATCCAGCTGGACTTGTGCAGAAAGAATGCAAGTCGTTACCCATATTTTATTAATATTTAAAATTATATAAACATACCTGTAGGCAAACCAAACGTAAAGTTTAGTAGATGAGCACTTCCTGGTGAGAAGGCAAGATCTTTTAAAATGCTTATAAGTAAATTCTTGCTTTCCTTCCTGATTTTATGGAATTTTTAAGCCTTGCATTCCACACTAAGTCCGTTGACTTTATTATTCTTTCTGGAGCATACCTCTGCTCTATGCAAGCTTAGCTACTGTTCTTTTTATATCTTGTAAAGCAATACTGGCCATACCAGCTAGTTTAAGAGTAATTAAAAAGAGTACCACCTGGGGATTTTGCAATATCAACAGCACTTATGTTATATAAAGAGTGATGTTAGGATTAGATTTAAGCTTTCCTGTACCAGGCTGGCATGGAGAGTTGTTGCTCAAAGTCAGAATGATCAATCACTTCATTTTTAGAAATGGATTTTTAAAAATAAGTTGACAGGGATACATGGACATTCAATATGATCTAAGCCCAGCAAGGATTCTAATATAAAAAATACATTTTGTGAATTGGAAACTATTTCCTGACAGAAATGCTGTTTTGATTGACACTCTCTTAAGGGTATAATATGATCATCCATACATTATGTATAAATTTACCATCATTTCCAAAGCCACAGAGAACACATTGTTACTTCTTCTCAAAAGTACTCTTAATCCCTTGGCTTAAACAACTAGGGTTATGCTGCCAAGACAGTCATTTCAATTTCTTGTCCCATAAACAGAAGCACTTAGACACAAATGCTTACAATAAGAAGATATTTCAAAAGGCATTTCATTAAAGGTGATGGCTTTGGAATGATTAGTTAATAGGAACCATGCCTCTGAGAACTCATTTATTCAGTCATCATTCACCTAGTTGAGAAGTTTTCCAGGATTCAATACTGTTTTCTTCTTACCTGTCTTTTAGTCATTTCACATTTTTGTACTAATCTTAAGAAAAAAAGAAATTATAATAGCCCCAAACTGGAACAACCCAAATGTCTATCAACTGATGGAATGGATAAATAAAATGCGGTATAGCCACACAGTGGAATGTCATTTGGCAATAAAAAGAAGTGAAGTATTGACACATGGTATAACATGGATGAACCTTGAAAACATTTTGTTAAGTGGAAGAAGCCAGTTACAAGTGACCACATATTGTATGCTTCCATTTATACAGGAAGTCAGAATAGGCAAATCCATTGAGACAGAGGTAGATAAATGTTTACCTAAGGCTGACCAGTGGGGAGCAGGTTGGGAGGGTCTGGTAAAGGATACAAGGTTTTTTTTGAAGCAATGAAAATGCTCTATTATTTATTGTGGTGATGGCACCACTCTGTGAATACTAAAAATTATTAGATTGTATATTTATAAATTAAAAAAAATTTATTGAAGTATAATTGACGTAATATTGTATAAGTTTCAGGTGTATAACATAATAATTTGATACTTGTATATGTTGCAGGCTGATTACAATAAGTCCAGTTAGTATCTGTCACCATACATAGTTACAAAATTTTTTTCTTATGACGAGAACTTTCAAGATCTACTCTCCTAGTTACTTTCAAATATGCAATACAGTATCGTCAACTATAGTCACCATGCTGTACATTACCTCTCCATGACATTCATTTTATAACTAGAGATTTGTACCTTTTGACCCCCTTACCCATTTCTCCTACCTCCCCCCCAGTTCCCACCTCAGGCAACCACCAATCTGTTCTCTGTGTCTATGAGCTCATTTTTTGTCTTTTTGTTTTTGTTTTAGATTCCATGTATAAGTGAGATTATAAAGTATTGATTATTCTCTGTCTGACTTACTTCACTTCGCACAAGGCCCTCAAGGACCCTCCACATCGTCACAAATGTCAGGATTTACTTCTTTTTTATGGCTGACTAGTATTCTGAATGTGTATATACACCACATTTTAAAAATCCATTCATCATTGTTGGACACTTAAATTGTTTCCATGTGTTGCTACTATAAATAATGCTGCTGTGAACATAGGGGTGCTGCTTATATCTTTTCAAATTAATGTTTTCATTTTCTTTAGATAAATACCCAGAGGTGGAATTGCTCAATCATATGTTAGTTCCATGTTTAATTTTTTGAGGAGCCTCCATACTATTTTCCATATTTTACATTCCCACCAACAGTGCACAAGGGTTCTCTTTTCTTCATATCCTTTCCCACACTTATTAATTCTCGTCTTTTTGATCATAGCCATTTTGACAGGTGTGAGATGATATCATTGTGATATCTCATTTGCATTTCCCTGACAATTAGTGATGTTGAACACGTTTTCTTGTACCTGTACCATCCATATATCTTCTTTGGGAAAATGTCTGTTCAGATCTTCTGCCTGTGAATTAAATCAGATTGTTTGTTTTTCTGCTGTCAAGTTGTATGAGTTCTTTATATATTTTGGATATTAAACCCTTGTCAGATATATAATTTGCAAATGTTTTCTCCCATTTTTTGGCTGCCTTTTCATTTTGTTGGTGGTTTCTTTTGCTGTTCAGAAGCTTTTTAGTTTGATATAGCCTTGCTTGTTTATTTTTGTTTTTGTTGCCTTTGCTTTTCTGTCAAATCCAAAAAATTATCATCAAGAAAATATCAAGGAGCTTTCTGCCTGTTTTCTTCTAGGATTTTATGTTTTCAGGTCTTACATTCAAGTCTTTAAGTCCATTTTGAGTTAATTTTTTGTATGCTGTAAGACAGTATTTCAGATTCATTCTTTTGCGTTTGGCTGTCCAGTTTTCTCCAACACCATTTACTGAAGATGAGCAGTTATTAACTGAGAGTAACTAAATTACATGTAGTTATAGTTAATCTACTCTACAATGCTACCCACATGGGAAAAGTGGAAGGGAAGAGAAGAAAAATAAAATGAATATGAATACATGCTATGTTCTAAAGGCCTACACACAATTTAATACAATCTTGCAAGGTAGGTAATGGTTTCTCTGTTTCTGATAGAAGAGCAAACTGAAGCTTAGATTGGTAAGCAACATTATCCTAGGTCATACAGCTAATAATTGGAGAAATCTTTCTCTTTCCTAGAGATTGTCTTTATTCTTAGTAGTCTTAAATAAAAGGAAATAGAAGTTTTCTGAGCCTCAGCCCTTGTAACTGGTGGTGACTTTTCTGCTTTCCTAAGATCTCCGGAGCATGCTTTAGCTCCCATGTTTCAGCCTGCCTAACAGTGTCTCATTTTCCAACAGATATTGCAAAACCTGGGTTGTTGTACCTCCCCACACTTCCTGACACTGTCTTGGCAATGGTCCAGGGGCCAGGCTGCCTAATCTCGATACAGAATCTGGTTTCTTTCTCAGGTACAGTTCTTATGAAGTTCACTGAAAATTTTAAAATTAGCAGTGATGTCTGGATTTGGCTCTGTTTCAGTCTAAGTCTTTTGATTAGGTATGATGAGGTGTACATGGATATTTATAATTCTAGGCAAGCCCTCAGATGTCACAAAAGCTAGAATAAAACATTATGATGACCTGGATGAAGAATCCAATGAATAAAGGCTGTGGCCTATTTTTTGTTTTGGAGACTGGGTATATGATGGTATAGGTTTCTGAGACTGGGAAGACTGAGAAGTAGCTTAGTGGGGAAATATTATTTTTTGAACTTTAAATTCTTCTCTTTAATCCCATATCCAATTCCTCATCAATTCTGTCATTTCTACCTCAAAATATGCCCTGATTCTAATACTTCTCACTAATCCACCACCGCCCCCTGTGTCAGTCCAGGCTCACCCAGGCAGAAACCATTTAAAACAGAGGGGATTTAATGCAGGGAATTGGTTACACAAGTGATGTAAGAAGTGATAAGCCCAATGGGATGGTGGGACAACCCAGAGATTACAATGGTGGGAAGCTGCTGCCATTTCCAGCTGGCAGGACCAGAGGAGGACGGGTCAGGATCACCCAGAAGAAGCAGCTGGATCCATGGTGATACCATATGGCAGGAGCTAGAGCCATTCTATCCTTCCCAGAGGTCAGAGATGCTGTCTATGGCAGAGAGATGGAGAGGGAGAGGGAAAAGGAGAGGGAGAGGGAAAGAAAAATAGCCTGGCTTTCCCTCTTCCTACCCTCAGGTCTCCAAACAGTGCCTAAAGCCAGCCAGAAGCCAGCTGACAGGGAGCCTGGAAAATGCAGAAAGCAGAGACCAGCCAGCAGAGAGGACTGGTCTGACAGCAAACAGCCTCAGCTGCCATGTACCCTAATTCAAGCCACCGTCACCTCTTGACTGGGCTGTCACAATAGTCTCTTAAGTCTTCCCCTGCTTCTGCTCTACCTTCTCCTGCTGCTAGGCTGCTGTAGCAAAGAGACCTAACAATACCTTGGCTCAGCGCTAAAGAAAAACATTTCCTTCTCTCTCAGGTTGATGTGAAGCTCTGCTTGTGCAGTGATTCAGAGACCAGAGCTTCTTCTAAGTCATTGCTTCTCCATCTCCTTGGGCATTGCCATCATTTGCATAGTCCACACTGGGTCACTGCTATGTCTGGGTTGTGGCTTTTAGGAAAGGAAAAAGAGTGGACATTCAGGCTAAGGATTTCTTCTTTATCCCGTGATCAGCCATTTCACACATCATTTTCCTCACATTCCATTGGCACATACCCCACACAGCTTCAAGGAAGGCTGATAAATATAGCCTTTAGCTGAGCAGCTAATTGCACTCAAGGAATGCTTGAATTTGGAGGCTACAACCATACCCACCATAATCTATATTCCAGTTGGCAGCCAGGATGTTTGTTTAAAACACAAGTCAGATCACATCTCTCCTTTGCTCATAACTCTTCAAAGGCTTCCCATTGCCCTTATGCTTAAATCCAAACTCCTTGTCATGGAATACAAAACTCTTCAAGTTCTGATGCCTGCCTACCTCTTTGACCGCATCCCTACCACCAGTCGTGAGATCCTTGGGTTGTTGCATTTGCCAGTTTCCAAAGTAAAATATTTAGACTCACACTGTGGCTGATATCAAGCTAACAATGAAACATCACTGAGTGCAAAGTTGGGAAGAGATGCACAATTGTGGCCCCCGGGAGCTAGTATGAGCTGGCTTGGGCACACTACTGCCTACCAGTCCTGCAAATTTCTCCAGCCACATTAGCTTCTTTGCCGTTCTTCTAACGCAGTGGTTCAAAAAGTGTGGTCCCCAGACCAGCAGCATCAGCATCCCTGGGGAACTTACTAGAAATGTCAATTCTTGGGCCCCCTCCCAGGCTTACTGAGTCAGACACTCTGTGTGTAGAAGCAGCAATCTGTTTTAACAACTTGCATATTCAAGTCGGAGAACCACAGCTCTAATACACTAAGCTTGCTTCCAACTCAGGGCCTTCCTTTCTGCATCTTCTACCTTATATTCTCCTCCTCCAGATTTTTATGTTATTTAGGTCTCTGTTCAAACATCACTTCCTGGAAGAGGCCTTCCCTCCTGCCAACCCCATTCTACTCCTCTTACTAGAATGTAAACTGACAGTGGGTAATTTGTCCTGTTCATGTCTGCAAATCCAGCACCAAAAGCAATGCCTGGCACACGCTAGGCAAAAGGAAGTATATGTCAGATGAATTAACATGTTATATAATTAATGTTGAAGTTAGTTTTATATTCTAACCAGTACCCTGAGAAATAGAAAAAGAAAATCAAAAGAGAGAAAAGACAGTTACAGTCAGACCTCTACAGACCATCTGTCCTCCTCCTTTCATCCCTTTTACCTGAAACTCAACATACACAGATAGCAGTTCAGGTGTATCTAAAAATAATGTAAATACCACCAATCATTTTAATTTCTTTTCAAGTTTCTTCCATGTTGTAGCATGTATCAGTGCTTCATTTCTTTTTATTGCCAAATAATACTGCATTGTATGAATATATAGGCATACCTTGGAGATTTTGCGAGTGTGGTTCCAGACCACTGCAATAAAGTGGAGTTGCAGTAAGATGAGTCACAGGAACTTTTTTGGTTTCCTAGTACATATAAAAGTTATCTTTACACTGTAAGTGTGCAATAGTATTATGTCTGAAAAACAATGTACATACCTTAATTTAAAAACACCTTTTTACTAAAAAAAAATGCTAAGAATCATCTGAACCTTTAGTGAGTTGTAGTCTTTTTGCTGGTGATGGGTCTTACCTCAGGGTTAATAGCTGCTGACTCACTCAGGGTGGTGGCTGCTGAAGGCTGGGATGGCTGGGGTAATTTCTTAAAATAAGACAACAATGAAGTTCGTTGCATCAGTTGACTCCTCCTTTCCTGAACAGTTTCTCTGTCGCATGCAGTGCTGTTTGATAGCATTTTACCTACAACAGAACTTCTTTCAGAATTGGAGTCAGTCCTCTCAAGCCCTGCCACTGCTTTATTAACTGAGTTTATGTAATATTCTAAATCTTTTCTTGTCATTTCAACTGTCTTCATAGCTTCTTCACCAGGAGTAGTTCCCATATGAGAAAACCCCTGGCTTTGCTCATCCATAAGAAGCAACTCCTTATTCATTAAAAGTTTCTTATGGGATTGCAGCAATTCAGTCCACTTTCAGGCTCCGCTTCTAACTCTAGTTCTCTTGTTGTTTCTATCACATCTGCAGTTACTTCCTCCACTGAAGCCTTGAACCCGTCAAAGTCATCCAAGTGGGTTGGAGTCAACTTCTTCCAAACTCATGTGTATTTTGAAATTTTGACCTCTTCACGTGAACCACAAGTGTTCTTAACAGCATCTAGAATAGTGCATCCTTTCTAGATTTTCAGTTTACTTTGCTCAGATCCACCAGAGGAATCACTATCTATGGAAGCTATAGACTTACAAAATGTATTTCTTAAAGAATATGACTCAAGAGTTTAAATGACTTCTTGATCCATGGGCTGTAGAATGAATGCTGTGTTAGCAGTCATGAAAACAACATGAATCCTATTGTGCATCTCCATCAGAGCTCTTGGATGGCCAGGTGCTTTGTAATGAGCAGTAACATTTTGAAAGGAATCTTTTTTTTCTGAGCAGTAGTTCTCCACAGTGGGCTTAAAATATTCAGTAAACCATGTTGTAAATAGATGTGCTGTCATCCAGGCTTTGCTGTTCCATTTATAGAGCACAGGCAGAGTAAACTGAGCATAATTCTTAAGGGCCCTAGGATTTTTGGAATGGCAAATGAGAATTGGCTTCATCTTAAAGTCACTGGCTGCATTTGCCCTTCACAAGAGAGTCCGCCTGTTTTTTGAAGCTTTGAAGCCAGGTGTTGACTTCTCTTTAGCTATGGAAGTCTTAGCTGGCATCTTCTTCCAGTATAAAGCTGTTTTTGTCTGCATTGAAAATCTGTGGTTTAGTGTAGCACCTTCATTAATGATCTTGGCAAGATCTGGATAACTTGCTGCAGCTTCGATGTCAGCAGTTGCTGCTTCACTTTGCACTTGTATGTTATGGAGATGGCTTCTTTCCTGAAACCTCATGGACCAACCTCTGCTAGCTTCAGACTTTTCTTCTGCAGCTTATTCACCTCTCTGAGCCTTCACAGACTTGAAAAAAATTAGGGCCTTGCTCTGGATTAGGCTTTGGTTGAAGAGAATGTTGTGGCTGGTTTGATCTTCTGTCTAGACCACTAAAACTTCCTCCATATCAGAAATAAGGCTGTTTCACTTTCTTATCATTCACATGTTCACCGGAGTAGCATTTTAATTTCCTTCAATGCTTCACATTAGCAACATGGCTAACTATTTGGTGCAAGAGGCCTAGATTTTGATTAAGTTTGCTGTCTCATATGGGTGCAGTTCGTGGCTCCCCCAAGCAATTACAATCGTAACATCACAGATCATTGATCACAGATCACCATAACAAACACAATGATAATTTTAAAAGTTTGAAATATTGTGAGGATTATAGAATGTGACACAGAGACATGAAGTGAGTAAAAGCTGTTGGCAAAATGGTGCTGATAGACTTGCTTGACTTAGGTCGCTTCTAACCTTCAATTTGTGAACAAAGGACTATCTGAGAAGTGCAATAAAGCAAAGCACAATAAAATGAGGTATGCTTGTTTTATCCATTCTATTAGTTGATGGACATTTGGGGTTTTTCCACTTTTTGCCTATAGAGAATAATGCTCCTATGAACATCCATGTGCAAGTGTTTGTGTGGACATATGTTTTCATTTTTCCCGGCTATATATTCAGTAGTGGAGCCAATGGGCCATCTGGCCATGTGGTAACTCTGTGTTTAAACTTTTGAAGAGTGACCAAATTGTTTTTGAAAGACACTATATCATTTTGCATTCCCACCAATGTAAGGATTCTAATGAATCTACACCCTTGTCAACACTTGTTATGATCTGTGTTTTTTTTTTATTATAATCATCCTAGTAGTTATGAAATGGTTTGGATTTACATTTCCCTGATAGCACCTTTTCATATGCTTAATTGACCATTTATATATTTTGTTTAGAGAAATGTCTATTCAGATCCTCTGCCAACTTTTAAGTTGGGTTATTTGTATTTTTATTATTGAGTATAATAGTTCTTCATATGTTTTAGATAGACATCCCTTATCAGAAATATGATTAACAAATTTTTCTCTCTTCTCTGGGTTATCTCTTTACTTTCTCGATGATATCCTTTGAAGCACAGAAGTTTTTAATATTGATGAAGTCCACTTAATTTTTTCACTTCTGTTGCTTGTGCTTTTGGTGTCATATCTAAGAAATCATTGCTAAATCTAAGATCTTGAAGATTTATGCCTATGTTTTCCATTAAGGGTTTTATAGTTTAGCCTTGATTAATTCAAGCAGATCTTTGATCCATTCATCTCTTTGATCTATTTTGAGTTAAATTTTGTGCATGGTATATGGTAGGGGTCTAACTTTATTTTTTGTCATGTAGATATCCAGTTGTTCCAGAATCATTTTTTGAAAATACTTCCTTTCCCATTGAATTGTCTTGGCACACTTGTTGAAAATCAATTGATTATAAATGTGAGAGTTTATCTCTGAACTCTGAATTCTGTTCCATTAATCTATATGTCTATCCTTCCATTAGTGCTTCTGGTCCTTTTAACCAATGTTCATTTGGTCATATGTTAGGGTCCATTTACTTGCACAAACATATGCTTTATTCTAAAGCAATTTTATCTGTATGTTTTTCATTCTGTCCAACAAAATGTAGTCAGTTTCACCATCTTAGGGGAAAGGAAGACTGACAATTATAAATGCAATGTCCACTACTTCAAATGAGTGGAAACTGCTCTGAATACCAAAAGACGGAATTGGATGGTTTCAACCAGAAGAATGGTAATATTAAAATTATGATTGCTTCATCTGGATCTCAAACGTGTTAGCTATCTCCTTCTTAGAAAAGAGAGAGAGAGAGAGATGGACAGAAAGAGATAAGAAGTTACAGGCACAATGTAACAAATATTTGGAGACACTTTTATTAGTTGGCATTCTTAGTGAAAGGTTTTAATTTCCTGATGAAAATTTAGCTGAGTAGTTTTCCTGCCCTTCTGACAAAATAAATTATTCTTCTAGTTGGGAAATCACGGAGCCACATTTCGCCAGCACTCATCCTCACTCCCACTGTCACTGTTCTCAAGTCTGAGGTCCTCAGGTTGCTCCCATATAAACAATTTGTGTTGATGAAAACAACTGCTTTCTCTCTTGCACCAAAACAAAAATGATTAATTCTACCTATTGTGAAAATGTAAATAAGTCTCACCAGATGTAGCCTTGGATACCATCCTGCAGTAATTTTATCTCACAAAATCAAACATGTAAGATATGCTGTGGTCAGTATTTTCTTTCTGGACAGAGAAAACCTCAAGTGAAAGTACTCTAGAATCATAATGGGGCTTGCCTCATTTGAGAGAACATTATTTTTTAAGAGTTTTAATTTAATTGTGCACAGGAGACATCTTTTTCCAAGTACATTTTCAGTTTTCAAAACCATGTGTTATTTACAGAAAATAGAATTCATGTGTTTTTGATTCATTTACACTTAACTCATTAAAAAATTCCTGTTAAACCACTTGGTATTCAAGGACTTTTCAGCTTTCTAAGTAAGTTTCCAAAAGCCTTCTTAAAGATATGAAATGGTGTTAAATAAATATGTACATGAGTTTCCAAACTACGTTCATAATTCTTCTTTAGAATTTTGTGCCTTTAATTAGTGAAATGTGCTTTTCTACTATTCAAAGAGATTAATGTATGAAAATTTATCATTTTTCAATGCAACCCCCCTAAATTTACAAATAAAAAGTTTTAAGTATCATTAGGCAATCAACAAATAATTTAATGATTCATATATATGCTGCAAACAAATGTCAGATAAGCAGCAGAAATTAAGGAGGAAGAAAGTGAATGAACAATTATTGAGCACTTCTTGGGTGCTATGTACAGAGCTTATATGTATATACACAGAATTTAATTCTTAGGAGATGAATGTTTGTATCACACTTTCACAGCTGAGAAAATTGAGGCTCAGACAAGCTAAATAATCTTCCTAAAGCCACATAACTAGTACAGCAGAGCCAGGATTCAAGCAAAGGTCTGTGTGATTCTTCTATCCATGCATCCCACCAGATTTGAAGTTGAGATCTGATTTCAAATTACTGTACTTTTACCACATGCTAGTACTATGAACATGAGTAAATCTTAGCTTCCTTGACTACAGAATAGGAACAATAATACCCACCTTGTAAAACTGCTGTTGGAGGAAATGAGATAAAGCCCATGTGAACACACCTAGACTGAGCTGAGTTGGTTCCCTTGCCTCCAGCCTTGCTCCACTTCAGCAAATTTCTCACGCAGCACAGCTTAACGCTTTGAGGTTGCAGATTTCATGTCTCCACTTCCAAAATTTCCAATGACTCCCCAAGACCTTATACTATATTTAAAAGTTCATACCGATTTTGTTTTAAATTAACATACACAACTCCATTGCCTTTATTCTCCCAATAAAACTTTAACTTCAGTCAGATTGATTTACCCCACACTCATGAACCAGCATGTACACTAGACTTTTTAAAACTTTCAGTAAAATACACATAACATAAAATTTACCATTTTAACTATTTTGAGTTTACAATTCAGTGGCTGGCATTAAGCAATTCACACTGTTGTGCCACCGTCACCACTATTCCACACTGTACTTTTCCAAGCAGCATTTCACTGTACCACACATTGAAAGTTTCTTCCCACTCCTATTTATCCAACTCTTAGTCCTCTTCTAAGATTGGACTCACATTCCATCATCTGTGAACTCTCCCCCTTACTTTGTTCACATGTTGAAAGGCAGCTTAACATAACGGTTAAGGATATAGACTCTGGATCCTATTGTTTTAGTTTAAATTCTAGCTGTGTTATTACCTAACTATATGTCCCTGGACAAGTGAATCAAACTCTTAGTGTCCTAGATACTTACCTATTTATCTAAATGATTTAAAAACTTCTCCATACAAAAGTCTGAACATAAATGTTTATTGCAGCTCTAATCATAGTTGCCAAAAACTAGAAGCAGTGAAATATCCTTCAATCTGTAAATGAATAAACAAACTGTGGTACATCCAGACAATGGAATATTATTCAGTGATAAAAAGAAATTAGCTATGAAGCCATGGAATCTCAAATGCATATTGCTAAGCAAAATAAGCCAGCCTAAAAAGGCTCCGTATTCTGTGATTCCAACTATATGACATTCTGGAAAAGGGAAAGCTATAGAGACAATAAAAAGATCAGTGGCTGCCAAGGGCTTGGAGGAGGGAGGGATGAAGAGGTGGAGCACAGGGGATTTTCAGGGCAGTGAAATGACTCTGTTTGATACTACACTGGTGGATGCATAGCATTATGCATTTGTCAAAACTCAGCTGTACAACACAGAATGAACCCTACTATAAACTGCAGACAATTGCAACAAACGTACCACATTAATGTAAGATGTTAATAATAGGGGAAACTGGGATGGAGAAGGAAAAGGGGTATATGAGAACTCTACTTCCTGCCCAATTTTTCTGAAAACTTAAAATTGTTCTAAAAAATTAAGTCTGTTAATTTATAAAACTGACCAGTAACCAAAAAATTTGAACTCAATAACAAAAGTCTCTCTGAGAAACCCTCAAATATTTGGAAACTAGATATCACATTTCTAAATAATCTATGTATCAAAGAAGAAATCAAGAGGTATTTGAACTGAAGAAAAGTGTTTTGAACTGAATGAAAATGAAAACACAACAAATCAAATTTGTTAGATGCAACTAAATCTACACATAGAAATTTATAGCACTAAATTCTTATGTAGGAAATAAGAAAAGTCTCAGTTTACTGATCTCCGCTTTCACCATAAGAAGCTGGAAAAAGAAGAGAAAGTCAAACCCAAAATAAGCAGGAGAAAGGAAATAATTCAGACCAGAATGGAAATTGAAGAAATAGAAAACAGAAACAATAGAAGAAATCCATGAAAAGTTGGTTTCTCTGGAAAATTAAAAAAATTAATAAGCCTCTAGCCAGACTGATTAGAAAAAGAAAGAGAGAAGACACAAATTAACATGTCTGGAATGAGAGAGGAGATGTCAATACAGTCTTCAGATGTTAAAAGAAAAGGATGAAAAGGATATTATTAACAACTTTTTGCCAATAAATCTGACAACTTAGACGAAACGGGCAGATTCCTTGAAAGACAGACTGCCAAAGCTCATCCAAGAAGAAACATATATATGCATATCTATTAAAGAAATTGGATTTGTAATTTAAAAATTCCCACAAAAAAAAAACCCCAGGCCCACGTAGCTTCCCTGGTGAATTCTACCAAATATTTAAGGAGGAAAATAATACCAATTCTACATAAACCCTTCCAAAAAACTCAAGAGGTGGAAATACTTCTCAACTTTGTGGGGCCAGCAGTACTCTGTTACCAAAACCAGACACAGATTTTAATAGAAAGGAAAACTTCTCCTACTTTTAAAGTTATATGCTCTCTTTCTATTCTCATTTATCCCACTTTTAAAGTTATATGCTCTCTTTCTATTCTCATTTATCCCACCAAAGAACTTACAAATATTGGGGAAAATATTAACTTTTCTTCCCTTAAAATCAATGTATAGCTGTCAAGCTAGTAAGGAAATTATGAGTCAAAATCTAAGAAAATAAGAGAATCTATTTCCTACTGATGCATCGAAGCTGCTTTTATTCTGAAGGAACTTGTCCATCTGGGCAGATTTTGGCTTTGGTTTTAGCAGTCTCGTGAATGGAGGAATCAGAAGTTGACACCCAGGGCCTGGTCAAGGTGGGGAACCTAACAGAAGACCCCTTCTGCTCTGAAGCAGAGGCACCCTTGGAGTAAAAGAAACCCTGAAATATCTCTACCCCCTCATACATCCAGTGGACTGAAGGGAATATTGCCTTGGCACCGAGAAGAACAGATGTGAATAGAACGGGGGAAGACTCCTCCCTGAGAGATTGTGGCTATGAGCTTACACTCCCCAAGAATTTTAGATCTGGATTTAGATGGTCTAGGGAACGTGGAGCCATGAACTTGGGTAATTTGGTCCTGAAATGGTAGAAGAGGATTTTTCCTCTCTGAAAGAAGGTACATTCATCCTAGACCTTGAAGGATCCTTTTTTATAATATTTGAGGGACAGTAAGTAGTGCACAATAAAGCACGCACATGTACACACAAACACATACGCACACACAGAAGGAACAGATCCCATGAGGAAAACTACAGAAATAAAGCATAGCAGGTATTGAAATTATCAGACAGAGATTATTTTTAAAATCTGGCTTACTTTAATTTAAAGAAATAAAAATCAAACTGAAAATATCTGAGTACTTTTGGGATCTGCGGGAATGGGGGCTGGAGCGGCCCTGCCATGATACCAGCCCCCAGCCTATCACTAGGACTGCCCCTCACCCAGGCGCACCTGCTGCTTGGTGGCAGGAGGGCCGGCGGAGCACCTTGGTCTGCATAGAAACCATCTCAGCCCGGTTTCCAGTCAAGATGGCGCAGTAGTAGGACCACGAGCTCACCGCTTCTAACAACTACAACAAGACCACGACAACTACTAAACACCCATTGGAAATAAAGACTGGAACCAAGCAAAAAAGATCCTCTTCAACTGGAAACATAAAGAGGGAACCACAGCAGGATGGTAGGAGGGGCGTGTTCATGATATAATCGGGCCCTGTGCCCTCCGAGTGGGCAACCCACAAGCTGAAGAATAATTAAGTCACAGGAGTGAGAGTTCTAAGCCCCACATCAGGCTTCTCAGCCTGGGATCCCGGCATTGGGAGGAGACCCCAGCACATCTTGCTTTGGAGGCCAACGGGGTTTAACTCCAGGAGCCCCACGGGAATGGGGGAAACAGAGACTTCTCTCTCTTGGGAAGTGCACACAGAATATTGTGCATGCTGGGGCCAAGGGCAGAGGCAGTGACTTCATAGGAACCTGGGCCAGACCTGTCTGCTGGATTTGGAAGTTCTCCCAGGGAGGTGCGGGGGGTGGCTGTGGCTTACCTTGGGGACAGAAATGCTCGTAGCAGACATTTGGGGAGTGTTCATCTACATAAGATTTCCTGGAGGCAGACATCTTGCTTGGTTCATTACCACCAATTCATGGCCCCACCCAAAAGCTGTAGGCTTAAGTGCTCAGGCCAAATAACATACTGGGTGGGGACACAGCCCCAACCATCAGCAGACTTCCTGAGCCCGCAGCCACCTCTAGGCATGCCCCTACCCGCCAGAGGGCCGGGACCAAACTCTACGCAGCAGTGGGGAGGCACCGACTCCTCCTGCCATGGAATCTGCATATGTGTCTAGTCCAGGCTCATCCACCAAGGTCAGATACCAGAAGTAAGAAAACAACAATACCAAAGCCACAAACACAGGCCAGACTCTACACTGGGACCAGCTGGACTCTGGCCCTTGGGTTACAAGAGAGGAGTATACTGCTGGGATGCATAAGATGTTTCCCACAGAAGGCCACTTCTCCAAGGTTGGGAAACATAACTAATCTACCTAAAAATACAAATAGAAAGTAGACAATGTGAGGCAGAAGAGGGATATCTCTCAGGCCAAGGCACAAGATAAAATCCCAGAAGAAGAAATAAGTGATGAGGAGACAGGCAATCTAGCCAAGAAAGAGTTTAGAGTAATGATGGTGAAGATGTTCAGAGAACTCAGGAGGAGTATAGATACACAGAGGGAAGTTTTTAGCAAAGAGTTAGAAAATATAAAGAATACCCAGAGTTGAAGAATACAATTATTGAAATGAACAACAGACTAGAAGGAACCAAGAATATACTAAATGAGGCAGAAGAATGGATCAGTGAGCTAGAAGACAGATTAGTGGAAATCACTACCACAGAAAAGAAAAAAAAAAAAGAAAATATCTGAATACTTTAAAAAGTGACTGATCAGATTTGAAAAAGAACCAACAGTACTGTACAGAAATGAATACAATATGTGACATTTCAGAATGAGTGAATAAGTATAACATCAAATTAGAAGATATTTTAAAATAAATTATGCAGAATGAAGCATAGATAGACAAAAAAGATAGGAAATATAGATGAAAAGTTAGGAAACGTAGAGACCAGGAAATTTAAGATTCATTTAATCAGAGTTCCAAAAGGAGAAGAAGAAAAGAATGGAACAGAGGCAATACTTGAAGAAATCGTGACCAAGGATGTTCCAGAACGAATGAAGAACCTCACTTCAAATGATTTGGCCATCTCACTATAGCTTTCATGTGTTTGCAGCATGGGCTTTTTCATTTAAAAAATACTGCTTCCTATTGCTCTGAAAATTAGAAGCTTCCCTATGTGTTGCTTATCAGATATGTCAGTTAAAATGACACTTTCATACTTAAGTTGCAACTCTAGCCATCTTAGGCCAATATTATATTCAAAAGACAGGCAAGTTTCAGGGGCTATTCCATAATAAGAAATTAACAGTACTTAACATCTTGATGCTCTATAGATATTTTAGTATAAAAATACTGTAATGGCAAAGTGCAGTGGTGGTATTTACCATTTTCCAGACCAAAATTATTACTGCAATGCTTGTGGTGTGGAACTCTAGAACATCAGCTATCCATTTGTCTGTAGCTTAGAAGGGACACAAATTCGTTTCAGAAGACAGTCTCATCCTCATTTGTAGTACTTTATTTCTTTGGTGCAACTCCAAGTACCAGGTAGAGTCACTTTCTATACAGACAGCTTTCTGCGTGTTTTAGTAGTCACCAGAAAATGTCCATGCTATCCCCTAGCTCTGCTGATTATTTTAACGTAAGGCTCTGTACTTAATTAGTGACAATGAATAGCTCTCAGTGGGTTAATCTTAAATTAGGAGTTGTTCACTATTTTTCAGAAACTCAGATTAAAGACATGCTTAGAAGGACTGCCTAAAGGATTTGTAATTCATCAATTTCTCCAGATGCACTGAAATCTACTTCCAGATTAAGACATATCATATTATAGAATCTTGCCTATGATGACTCAATAAAGAAATTAATTTCTGGTTTGAATTCGAGCATAATTTTGCTTTCCTAAGAAACTGGTTCACTTTTAAAAGGGAAGTAAACAACAATATAATAATAATTGAGGACTTTAGTATACCGCTCTTCACGATGGATAGATCAGAAAGAGAATCAATAAGGAAATAGTGGATTTGAGCAACACTGTAGACTGGGCCCAAGAGACACATGAACAATGTTCCATCCAACAGCAGCAGAATATATTCTTCTTAAGAGCACACAGGTCATTCTACAGGATATGTCATACGTCAGGCCACAGAACAAGACTTAGCAAATTTAAGAAGACTGAAATTACAGCAAATGTCTTTTCCAACCACAATGGTATGAAACTAGAAATCAACAATAGGAGGAAAGCTGGAACATTCACAACCACATAAAAATTAAACAACACACTCCTGAACAACCAACCAATGGATCACAGAAGAAATCAAAAGGGGAATAAAAAATGATGCAAATGATGATGGAAACACAACATATCAAAACTTATGGGATACAACAAAAGAAGTTCTAAGAGGAAAGACGCTTGCAGTGATAAATGCATGCATCAAGAAAAAAAAGACCTCTAATAAACATCCTAACTTTGTTTCTTTCTTTCCCATTTTTAAAAATTGAAGTATAGTTGTTTTACAATGTTGTTATTAGTTTCCAGTGTACAGCATAGTGATTCAGTTATTCACATTATATATACATATTCTTTTTCATTACAGGTTACTACAAGCCATTGAATATTGTGCCATGTGCTATATACAGTAGGACCTTGTTGTTTATAAACACCCCAACTTTAAACCTCAAGAAACTAAAAAAGAACAAACTAAGCCCAAAGTTAGCAAGAGGAAGGAAATAATAAAGATTATCATTTTTGTGAACTCTTTGTCATTTATCTTTCATTATCATGCATAACTGTGACTGTCTATATCATTGAATATTTTGGATATGTGTTATATCTTTATTTGATGAGTAGATGCTGTTCATGTGTACTCAGTCAGCAGATTTATGGGTTATCCTATGTAGTTCTACCTGATTATCACTTACAAATATTATCACTTACAATAATTAGAGAAATATATCTGTCTATTAATATCCAGCACCCTAACACTGCTTTAGGACTTCAACTTAGTCATGGAAACAGGACATATGCATAGTTTGAACTGTTTTTTTTTTTTTTTTTTTTTTTTGACGTTGCCCCTTTGATATATTTGTTACAGACTCATCAAAATGGTCATGGTCATGACAAAATATAAACTCACTTTTGGTGTCTGCACCTCATTCCTTATACTCACTTCATCTCTGAACCTCATCCCATTCCTGATCTTTATTCCAACTGATGTCAGTAATTATACGAGAAAAATCATTTTGTATATTTTGTCAAAATAAAAAAAAGGATATGACTTTCTATTTTAGTCTATACCAAAATGCCCCCTAGTCAAAATGATTGCATCAAACTTTATGTATACAGGTAACTATTAATATAACAAAGGTCAAATCCATTTTAATGGATTTTTATTATATCTCAGCTATGGTTTAGGTATTTGGTGCATGTGAGTTATGGAGAGATACTACCAAATAAGCCCAAATTTGAAAATAAGAAAATTGATATTTGAAAATGAAACTAGTAGAATTCATCCATAATGTAAGTAACCAACTACATATAGAAGTAGTAGGAGAGTTTGTGTATAAATTTATAACTAAGGAGTTTTTGAAAGAAATGAATTGAAGTGAAATTCATTGAACATTATTATGAGCTGGTCCTGTGTTCAGGAGCATCAAAACCCTAAGTAAGATAGAAAGAGAGTAGTCTCAGGAAAGAATGGTTGTATTGCCATGCAGCAATTCAATCCAGCTTAATAGAATCAATTTGACTATATTTTGACTGAAAAGGAAATCCTTTGATAAAGAAGTGTTGTTTTGCAAGGCAACATTCTGTAGTGGTAAAAGAACCCAAAATTGCAATTTTTTAGGATGCTTGCCATTCATTTATTTATCTGTTTATTCATTCATTAAACATTTGTTGATGCTTGGTATAGGTTTTGTGATAATCACTTAAAATGTAAAGACCAATAAGACACAGTTTTCACCCTCAGCAAGCTTACAGTTTAGTAGAAAGCAACAGAGCAACAGACAAGTAAACCAATAATTACAATGTAGGCTGACTATTACTATAACTATTAATAATAACACACTCCATTAGTCAGCTATAGATGGAATGCTGCATAAGAATGAACTGACTTAGAATGGAGGAAACATTTGCAAATTATATATCTGATAAGGGTTTACTATCCAAAATATAAAAAAGAACTCAAATAATTCAATAGCAAAAAATCAAGCAATCCAATTTAAAAATGAACAGAGGATCTGAATAGGCATTTTACCAAAGAAGACATACAGGAGGCAAACAAGTACATGAAAAGAAGCTCAGCATCACTAATCACTAGGGAAATGCAAATCAAACCTACAATGAGATACTACCTTATGCCTTCTAGAATGACTGTTACTGAAAAGATGAGAAATGACAAGTGTTGACCAGAGTGTGGAGAAGAGGGAAACTTTATGCACTGTTGATGGGAATGTACATGTTGCAGCCACTATGGAAAACAGTTGAAAGTTCCTCCAATAATTAAAAATAGAACTACTATATGAACTATATAACAATTCCACTTATGGGTATTAATATTTGAAAGAAATGATATCACTATTTTGAAGAGATATCTGCACCCCCATGTTCATTGCAGCATTATTCACAATTACCAAAGTATGGAAACAACCTAAGGGTCCACTGATGGATGAATGGGTTAAAAAATACATATATATTCACACACATGGGAATATTATTCTGCCTTTAAAAAGGATGAAACTTGCCATATGCAACAATATAGATGGTCCTTGAGGGCATTATGCTGAGTGAACTAAGTCAGAGAAAGACAAATACTGTATGATTTCACTTATATATGGAATCTTAAACAAGCAAACAAACCCCAAACTAAAAACCAAGCTGATAGATACAGAGAACAGGTTGGTGGTTGCCAGAAGTGGCTGGTGGGGGTGGAGACAACGGGGGAGAGAAATGAGTGAAGGGAGTCAAAAGGTACAAGCTTCCAGTTATAAGATAAGTAAGCCACAGGGATGTAATGTACAGCATGGCCACTATAGTTATTAATGCTGTATTGCATATTTGAAAGTTGCTAAGATAGCAAATCTTGAAAGTTTTCATAGCAAGAAAAAATTTTTATAACTGTGTATGAGGACAGATATTAACTAGATTTATTGGGGTGATTATTTCACAATAAATACAAATATCAAAAAGTCATTACATTGTATACTTGAACTAATATATGGTTATATGTCAATTATACCTCAGTAAAAAAAGGAAAAAGAAAGAGTCCAGTGACTCAAAATAGCAAGCTTATTCTCTTGCTCACAGTTCTGTGGATGGATAGGTAAGACTCTGGGCTCCAGGGTCTGAGCTCTACAATGAAGATTCAGTAGAGGGCAGCTCCATGAGTCCCTTGTCTTTGGACCAGTGACTGCTTAAGGTATGTGGTCTGCTCCATGTGTCCACTCTGAGGCCCAGGCTGAATAACCACCAGCCACACTTCTCATCATTGCTTTTCTCTTCATTGGAGCACAGAAGGGCAAACTCAAACACTAAAGCATGTTTCAAGCCTCTGTTTGAATTACAAATGCTGTCATCCCATTGGCCAAAGAAAAACATAAGATTAAGCCTAACACCAATGAAGCAGGAGGGTGTAGTTTGAGCATACAGGAGGAAGTATTTGCTAAACAGTAATCCAACTCACTTACACATATGAAGTGCAGTGGGAGAGAGCAGAAAGGATATTATATCAATCAGAGTTCTTGGTTGTAAACAATAGAAACAGACTCTGGCTTACTTAAACAGAAAAGGAATTTATTAAAGAGCTATTGGTTAGTATATAAAGTCTCTTGGAACGGTTAGTACATAAAGTCTCTTAAAAACCAGTCTCAGAGACCATGCATTCAGGAACAACTTTCAAAATCACACAGAACTAGGCTGGAGAGGAACTAGCACAGACACTCCAGCTCAAACCGTCCACACCACTGTTGCTACAATTTCTGGCACTGTTGTCTCTAGAACTGTTTTAGTTGCCTTCCCTACTGCTACACATTGCCAGAGTTCTGCCAAAAAAAAAAAAAAAAAAAAAATCCATGCTTTTTCATCCCATTAGCTTCTAATTTGTAATCTAAGGGAGATATATCTGATTAGTAGATCCTAGATCATGTGCACATTCTCCAACTACAAGAGAAATGGAAAAGCAAGTAGCTGACATTTTCAGTTTCTGTGGAGGTGGAAGCCTCTGTCCCATAAGAATGGGGAATATCTCAAACATAGGGGACTCAGGTGCTAGGTAGCAAAAAAGGAATGAGAAGTTTTGATTACAAGCTGGCAGATAAGGGCAGAGACAGCAAGGAAGGTTTCCCAGAATAGGTAAGGTTCAAACTAAATCTTAAAGAATAAGTAGGAGTTAGAAAGTTGGAGGTTAGCATGAATAAGGAAAACATGGTATGTTTGAGAATCTGCAAGTGGTTCCACACGGCTCAGCTGCAATGTACAGGAACGGATGCGTATGAAATGGCGGTGAGATTAAGTGAGAGAAAATGGGGATAGATCATGAAAAACCTTGTACGTCATGTTAATAGTTCAGGTTGCTGTGTAGGAAATAGAAACGACTTTAGGTCTTTCTGATAGAAAGGTATTTAATGCAGGAACAAGCAGTATTAGCAGAAGGGCTGGAGGAATCGAAGTCAGGGGGCTGCTGTGATTTCACAGCTGAGATCCAGGGTTCAGGAAGCTGCTGCTGCTGCTGCCACTGATGTTGCCTCAATTGCCTCTCATATGTGGGGCTGGTGAATAGACACGAGAACTTAGCTACTGCAATTGCTGCTAACAGTCATCTCTTCATAACCTTGCTCACCACTAGAAGCTCCAGTAAGAAAAGATGGCTTCTACCTCATAGTTTTCCAAATTTGGTGCAGATGCATCAAGTTGGGAGAACCTACTACACCTAGAACTCTAGTGGCAAGGCATGTGAGGAATACAGTTTTTATCTTTCCATCATCTCCATTAGAAGGAAAGTGGAATAGTGATTCAGGTAGCCAATCCATATTATCTAGCACACCATGTGAAGGAACATGGATTTTATCTTAAGGACTATAAAAAATTGATGTATTTTTAAAGCATGAATGTTACATACTTAGATTTGCTTTTTAGAGAAAGGTTTTTATGACACAGGAAGGAATTAATCTGGGAGTATACAATAGATTTTTCTCACTCAAGTGAGAAAGAATAGAGCAACTAGAAATCAAGAATAGGGAAAGGGTTGGAAAGTAAAGAAGGTAGAATCTTCAAAACTTGGTACAGGGTTGATTGGTTATGGTGGACACTAGAGAAGGAGAAGCTGAGGGTTACTCCTAGGTTGTAGGGTTGGACAACTGGAAGGATGGTGATATGGTTCAACAAAATGGAAAGATAAGGAAAAAGAGAGGGAGCATAATGAATTAAGTTTTAGGAATGTTGATTTTTTTGGTTCCTGTCGGACATCCAAAATGTGATTGTTGAGTGTGTGGTAAGACATATGACTCTGCTGCTTTGAAGATATAAATTCAGGAATCATGAGTATAGAAATAAAAGTCAATGTCCTAGGAAAATTCAGTAACAATGTAACTGTGTAACTAACATTATCTAATCAAACTAATAACCCCCAAATCTCTGAGACTTAAAATATTAAGGTTTATTTCCTACTTAACCTCATGGTCTAGTGTAGACTGATGTGTTTGGTGGAGGAGGTGTTTCTGTTCCATCAGTCATTCAGAAATTCCAGGTTACTTGTACCCAGTACCTCCACATTTTAGGGATTCAAAATACTCCGGTGGGTCCTCTGTACCAACTGATGAACAGAAAGATCTTGGAAGAATCTTAAGTGGTTTTAGAGGCTGGACTAGAAGTGATGTTGGAATACAGCCTTTTAAACTATCTGTAGCAAAGGACCATTTTTTAAAAAAAACTTTTCAATTGTTGCAGACTGTTACTTTTATAAAAGACAGTAAACATGTGAGAATGTGAACAATGGCTCATTAAGAGCATTGCATGGGAATAGAAACAGCAGAACAAGGGAGAAGAGGAAGCCAAGTGTGCCACTCAGGATCCCGTTAGGAGACAGAAGCATACTCGTTATTTTAACAAAGAGAATTTAAAATAAAGAACTGTTTAAGGCAAAAAAGGAACATTAAATATTATGGATGTAGCAACTACAGGATGTGGCGACCACCTCTAGGGCTGAGGGAACAAAGAGAAGATGAATGACTAACACTGTCTCAGTCAGTTGAAGCTTCTATCACACAGATACCACAGACGGGGTGATTTAAACAACATACATTTATTTCTCACAGTTCTGGAGGCCGGGAAGTCAAAGATCAAGGTGTGGCAGATCTGGTATCTGATGAGGACCTGCTTCCTGGCTTGTAGACAGCTTTCTTGTTGTATTGAGAGAGAGAGACAGAGAGACAGAGAGACAGAGGGAAAGTAGAAAAGTGGAAGGGGAGGAGGAGGAGGACGGGAGAGGAGAGAGGCACTCCCCAAAGGCCCTATCTCCAAATACTGTCACACTGGAGATTAGGGTTTCAACATATAAATTTTGGGGAGACACATATATGCAGTTCATAACAAACACTTAGAAGCTTGGAGGAATGGCTCCATGGAGCTGAAATTCAGACCTCTGAGAAAGGGGCACTGCTTAGCTGGTGCTGGAGTCTAATCTTGGAGGAGAGATGCCATAGAGCTGGGAACCAGGAGAGGGTGATAGTGACTGGTGTTGGAGGGGGTGATGATGGCTGGTGTTGCTATCTGCCTGGGGGTACAAGGAGACTAGTTCTACAAGTGTTGGGAAAACTATAAACTGGATACAGCCTTTGCTACTGGAATGAATTTTTGCTGCTAGGACTCATGAAAAGTTGTGGATACCTCATGACAGGAAAATAAAGCAAACAGAAATAAACAGGAAGGGGCAAGGCCCTTCTTCCTCTTCCAGCCCTGCAGTCTCCTTCAGTGTCCTCTGTTGGCAGAACATAACAGGGAGCAGTTGGCAAAGCACAAAATTGGTTTGCAGATGCCCAGCCCCCAGCATCACAAAGCTGAATTAAGAAGGGTGGCTTTGGATCTAGGGTAATAGCTTAACATGCACATAAGCAAGGATACAATTTTAGATAAAAAGCTACAGAGGTAGCTTCAGCCTGATCCTATGGGAGAATTCTGGAGTGTAAATCATGCCTCAGAGCAGTTCCCACCCAAGACAGGGGAATTAAGGCTTTCACACTCCTGCATTTTTATCAGCCCTTGGTTAAGATCTGGCCCCGAGGGACATTTACCAGGGTAATTTCCCAGGTACTTCCAGTCTCTGCAAAGGCAGGCAAAGTAGCTCCAGTGGCCCAAGCACAGTCCTCTGAAAAAGAGCTGCAGATCTTGGCTGCTGGATGTAAAAGTGCAATGAAACTTGGGGCAAAGTGAGCACCCCCCAAAAGATGGATAGATATCCAAGAGTAATTGCAGAAGCACCAACAATATTCCCTCTAGAGACATAGTTCTAAAAGCTCCATTATTTTTCTGCTTTCTTGAGCAAATCTCTCTTTCTCTCAATTTAAATGCTGTTGCTTAGAAGAGATGCTGGTTAAAGGGTACAAGTTTTCAATTATAAGATGAGTAAGTTCTGGAGATCTAATGTTCAGCATAATACTGTATTCTATATTTGAAATTTTCTAAGAGAGTAGATTTTAAGCTTTCTCACCCTCTCTGCCCCTCACCCCACCCCCTACACATGAAGTAACTATGTGAGGTCATGGATGTGTTAATTAACCTGATTGCGGTAATCATTTCACAATGGATATGTATATCAAATCATCACGTTGTACATTTTCAGTATATATAATTTTGTCAATTATATCTCCATGAAGCTGGAGATAAAAAATAATGGCTGCTACTTTGAGGCTATCTGAAACAAGAGGTGCTATCTGAAAGTAAACATGTGTAATCTGATCTTTTCCTAAGGGCTGAGTCATTTTGTTCAAATCCTACTGTGGTGTCCTTGCTCAAAGCTTTTAAAATCATATCTCTTTCTCTTTGGAATGTGGAAGTATTGTGTTTTCAAACCCTCCAAGGCCCCCCAATGCTGGACTCTCTCTATTCCCTTTCATTTCTGTTTGTAAACTGGTTAATTCTCTTCTACACTAATCTCTTTCTGGTAATACCCTACTAATCACTTCAAAAATCACCAACATCCACTGTTAATATTGCTTTCTGAACTCTTCCCTTGGAGCTACAAATTATGTGTTTGTTCTCATCTGCTTTCTAAAGTATTGTAGGCAGCAGTTTAGCCACTGCCTGATACAAATCTAGAGCTGTTTAGCCTACTACATGTTTCATTAATTCCTACATGACTCTCTAAATTCATGCCACGTATTTTAGATTTTTTGTCATAATAGGCTACCATTTCTATTATTAATCAGGGTAGGTAATTGTTACTGTTATAACAAACAACCCTCAAATCCTAACCCAATAAGCTTATGTTTTTCTCTAATCTGTACAATGAGGATCAGTGAATGAATGTTTCCTGTGCAATTATTAAAAGACCCAGGATCCTTCCACCTACTGTTGCTGCCATTCCTTAGCTCCTCAGAGTTTTCTGTATCTGGCTGACCAATGTTGAAAAACAAAAAGGAGCTATAAATTACTGGAGGTTTCAAGGGTCAGGCTTGATTAGGCAATCAATGCTTCTGTCTATATTCCACTGGCCAAAAACAGTCACATGGCATGATGTAGAAGTAAGGGAGCCAGGAAATGTGGATTTCCTGGGTACACAAGAGGAAAACAATATGGTGAATATTTATCATTGTCTCTGCAGTTAGGATGCTTTCAGTTGCAGGTAACAGAAAACCAAACTCAAATTGGCTTTGTCAGGGAAGAAAAACTTTTTTTCTACCCTCTTAGATTTAGTTTTGGGGGGCCTGCAAATTAAACTGACAAAAGACAGGTTAGCAAGGGAAAAGACAGATTTTACTCACAAATTATGTAGGGGAGTTCACAAAAAAAAATGTCACTCAAAGTGGTGGTAAGAATTTGGGGCATATATACTATTTTAATAGATGAAGGGGAGGGGGAGAAAGGCACTCATGTGAAAACAAATGACTTCTTACAAGCAGGGCAGAGGAGAGAGGGCATTTATGGGAAAACAAATGACTTTTAGGAAAGATAAATGGGCCAAGAGAAGAGGGGAGATGTGATAGTTTTGCGAAGATGTCTGTTTAGGTGTGGTAACAATTCTCATAGTCTGTAGTGATAAGACAATCTTCCCTGGTTGCTCCCTGGGAGGAGATTTATGACAATTGAGTTCTTTTGGGAGGCTCTGCTTTGAGGCAAATAAAGGACTTCAGGAACTCAAATGCCTTTGGCTAAAAATAATTTTTAAGCTACAGTGGCTTATTCTAGACTCCTTCAACTTAAACAGAAAAGGGAGTTTACTAGCTCATATAACAGAAAAGTCTAGCAGTAGCATGGGGTTCAGGTTGGGTTTGATTTGGAGGTTTATGATGCTCTCAGGGTTTTACTTCCTTTTCTTATGATTGATTCATCCAGCCCTTCTTCATCCATGTTAGTTTTATTCTCAGTTGGCTCTCAGTAGCACACACACGAAAAAGGTGGTAACTCTTCCAGTATTCACACTGTAATACCATATCATCCAGAGAAAGAAAGAACCTCTCTTCTGCCCAAACAAAAATCCTGGTCTTCACTCTGATTGGTTTCTGAAACATAAACTGGTTCAAAGGGAGATGAGGGTAATTCTGATAGTTTTATGCTGGTTGGATTATTCTTGGAGTTTGAGAGGGAGGTGGTGGTTCAGCCAAATGTTGGTGAACACAATAGACTTGTGGAATAGAATCTGGAAAATCACCTACATCCATTTCAGTTAGGGAAGGGTGGCACATGATCTCACTTAAGGAGAATGAGTACTGTGATGATTCTTAGTCTGTACAGATTACAAAGGGGCAGAAAATACAACGTCAGGAAGAGAAGCACTTAAAAAATGATGGGAAATTGTGGACAGTATGTCAAAAGAATCAAGGCAGTTGTGTTTTAGAAGCCAAAGGAGGAGTTTTGAGGATGGAGTAGTCAAATAAATTATCCAATTTATTTTCTCTGTGTTGATTTCATACTCACCAGACATCCTTCAAAATTTGGCCTCTTGTGTAAATGTTCCTTTTGAGTGAAAATGTGTACAGAATTTTCTGGTCTTCGTGGCAGTTATGTTTTTCATGGTGTGGGGTGGGGGGAGAGAATAAATTGGTTTTTTGGTTTATATATCAGTTTCTAGTAAGTTTGGTTGGTATGAATCATCCCAATGGATTTAAATTAGCTCTGGGGGCTAACAACTCTGTCTCTGCAAACTGAGGACCAGACTGTAGAATATAGAGTGAAATCTTAAGTTCACTTTCATACTGTAACGTGCTTTGCTAGCCATTAGGAACTATATTTGAAATACAGTTGACTTTAGAATGCTCCAAGATTTTTGAACTTCTAGCTTTCCATGTTTGTTATTTTGATTATTCTTTGTCTTTTCCTATAAAGCTTATTTTCAGCGCCAACAAAAAAGGGAAAGCTGGCTACTTTCCCTGGCCCATCTGGGAGAAGAGAAGGTCATGGTCATCTGTAGACATTCCAGGTTTCTAGAGCTAATTCAAGTGGCCTTTGGGGAAGATTGATCTGGGAGTGGTAATTAATAAGGAAACAACTGTAATGATAAACCCTGGAAAAGCTGGGGGCAGTCTGGTTGAGAAAAAAGAAACTAATTAAAATAGGCAGGAATAATTAGTACGATCTAGCGATTGAACGGTAAGTGCAGTGATTGGTGTGTATTAAGGGCTTAACAAGGCAAGATTTCAAATCCAGGTCACTCGAGAGCTAGACCACTTCGACCTCATGAGGACAACTGGTAGAGGAAACTTTCCTCACAGATCAGAATACAGTGTTTAGCAAGTATTTATGCAGGCAGTATCTTAGCGAGTGTTCTAGTAAGTGCACTTATATTTTCGTTTTTCTTTTTTAAAAGTTATTACAGGCATCCATATGGCAGTTAAAAATTAAAGGAGACATAAGCAAAATCGCATGTTTGAAACAAATTTGGCAAAATCAGCCAATTATAAAAAGAAACGTCTCCACTTATTTTTCTCATCCGGTGTATGTCTTTGCCGCTCAGGTACAGCATTTCTTTTTCATGGCTCCTCTCTTCCTAGACCTTACGTTCCAAGCCTGTGGAGAACTAGTTGTTAAACACAGGGAAGCCCCGGAACTCGCGTTTCCACGCCTTCAGATTCGTTGCGGCCCCGATTTCGGGGTTGCTGGCGGGCGAGCAGACGGCCCTCACAGCGGCGCCGGGTCCGGCCAGGACCCTGGCCCTCGGCCGCGGGCGGCGCGTGGCGGGGCGCCGGGGCCTTCGAGGGCCCGCGACGCGGCGCACATGCCCGCGCCCGCCTCCCGCGTTGGCGAGAAGACAGGGAGTCCGGACACGCGGAGGCTGACCCGGAGCCTACCCATGAGGCAGCGCGCCGGCTCCAAGAGACCCCCCCCCCCCCCCCCGCCCACGGCTCAGCTGCCTGCTCCGCAATGGGAGCCGCTGCCGTCGCCGCCGTGTAGTTTTTCGTGCTCCTCCTTTTCCTCCTCCTCTTTCTCCTCCTCCTCAGGGCCCCAGTCAGGCCGATCCGCTCCGCTCACGGTAAGCGCCCCCCGCCCCCGCCCGCCCCCGCCCGCCCCGCGCTGCAGCAGGCAGAGGCCCTCCCGCGCGGCCTGCGCCGCCTCGCTCCGGGGGCGCCGGGCTGGGGGTGTCGAGGTTGGCGCGGGTCGCCGAGAGCACCCAGGGCGCGGGGGAGGGGACCGGCTGCGCGACGGCGGCGGCGGCCGGACCGCCATCTTGCGCCGGCCCCGGCGGGGGAGGGATCCCGGCGCGACGCGGCGGCTGGCTGGGTGCGGGAGGCCGGGGCCGCCTCAGCCGCCTCCCGGCCTCGCCTCCCATGGCCTGTTCGCCCCTAGCCTGCTGCAGGCTTTTCTCTCCGAAGGCTGTTTCCTTGGTCTTCCGTGCATTTTGTGGCGATGTTTGGAGGGACCCGTGCTCCTCTCGCTCCCGCTTTCCCCCGAGTGTCCTGAGTCGTAGGCATAGACACCAAAGGGGGTGACAACTTGGAGGCCTCGGGGACCTCGGGGCCCAGGTTCCCCCGCCCAGGTGACCCGTCTTTCCCGCTCACACCCTCCTCCTTGTCAAAGGACTTCCCCGCTCTGCCCTAGACGTCCCGTCATTGTCTACAGCAAAGGGGCCCTGAGGAGAAACGTGGACTTGTTTACACGATTTCCTAGCAGAGCCTGCAGGTTTCACTTCTGGAGACGGAAAGAATGATCTCACTCCGAGGTTTTATCCTGCCGTAGAGATGGAAGGACTGCCCTCCCAGCTTATCTCCAGTGTTAACGCTTTTCTGGAGAAATCGGCTAGGGAGGAGAAACGTCAAAGTGAACCCGTTTCTGCAAGCACGGGAGACCTTCGTCCAGGGGTTTTTCTTTGTTTGCGAAGAGGTGTTAGTTTAAAGAGGGAATTCTGAGAATTTAGACTTCATTTATTTATTGTTTTCATGTTTGTATGGACTGTGTATTAAGAACAATGCTGTCTTTGGCGGCATTAAACGTAAAATTGAAACGAGCCACCTCTTCGCGTTTGTGAGGTGTCCTGCTTTGGGGGATTACTGTGCCAACGCAGGCTGTCCCTGAGCAGAAAGTTACTGTGCCTGCGATCAAGGCACGGGTTTGTTTAGGGAATTAAGTTGGGACTATGTGGTCTCGATGTTTTAGTTCCATTGCGTTTGTATCGGTCTCTGATACCGCCTTATTTGTTTCTCCTGAACCCTTTTGCGGTGATCTGTGTTGATAGAACTGAGGTGAGGAAAGAGAGCTCTCCGGGTGAGAGGTCTTTAATGAGGTCATGACTAGGAAGTGATAAAGCCATTTCTAGAATCTTAGGTTTTCTGATGCCTCATTTAGGGCTCAATTCACTAATATTAAGTGTCATTTTTTTTGTGAGAATGAGGTAAGTGAGAAGAGGCAAAGAGGCTCACCTACAAAATTGAAGAAATACTGTTCAATTGCCCTTACATTTATGTTTTTAAGAGTTCATTTCTTAGCTTCTAAACTTTTGTTATTTTAGTTTTCATGTTATTTTTTCCCCAAACATACCGAAAAGTTGAATAGCCCAGGTGAGCACTCATACCTACCGCCTAGTTTTTCCAGTTGTTACTATTTTGCCACGTTTGTCTATCTGTTACAGGTTGTTTTTAACTGAATGTTTTCAAAGCGTGTTTCGTAGATAGTGACAATTCACACCTAAGTACTGTATGTGTTTCAGTATGTATTTCATAAGATTAAGGCCAATTTTTTATGTAACCACAATACCATAGTCACACCCTACATAATCCCTGATAATCTTATATATGTATGTAGTATGTATTCACGTTTTCCCTGTCCTTTTTAGTCATTTATTTTGAACTAGTATCTAATTATGCACTACGTTTGTGTTTCTTTTAATTTATTGTAGTTTCTCCCCTCCTCCCCCCTTTTTGAGGAGGACATTGACCTTTTGAAGAGAGGAGGTGGGTAGGCTTGTAGAGTAACCCCCATTCTGTATTTTACTCACAATTTCTTCCTCATGGGGTTTAATTGTACCCTCTACCCTCTTGTAAACTTGAAGTTAGATCTAAAGGCTTGAGTAGTTCAGGCTAAATATTTTTAGCAAGAATGTTTTATAAGTCATGCAGTGTATTGCACATTATACAACATCAGGAGGCACAGAAAGTAGGATTGTTCTATTGGTAATCCTAAATTTGATCTTTTGGATAAGGCAGTGACAGACTACCTATCCATTTTAAGCGTTTCCCTTTGCAATTAGCAGTAATCCATGGGGTGATATTTTGGCATTAGTATTTGGTATGAATTTACCTGTAGTAATCTGATAATACACAGTTGAGAGCAATCCTCTAGAAATGGGTGTTTGGGATGAGGGATGGGAGCAGTTTTGAAGGACAGGACTAACTTATCTAGTTTAGGGAACTTGGAATTGCTGCTCCATTTGGCATCAGAGCCTAGGGTGATAAGGGGAGAGGAGACAGAAAGTAGGTATCGGTAGGTGTTTGCCTCCTTTGAAGGTTTGCTTAGGACCTTTGTAGCAGTAGGAAGCTGTGATTATAGAAAAGGTCTGGAGTAGTTTAATGTAGGAGGTTGATGATCCTCAGCATCTCCGTTTTAACCCATTTTTCCCAGTTAGGCTGTCTAGTTTAGTCCTGATTCTTCAGTCTGGTGTTTTATTCTCAGAATTGGTTTACTTAATAGGGGAGAGGAGGTCAAAGGGATAAATAATTTTGTACCCTCTTCTCTCACACTTGTTTTCTTTATTCTAAAGAACATTTAGAACCATACCAAGATTTCTTTTTCTCTACAGATTGGGCAGGGTATGTACTTAACATGGAATAGCAATTTTTGTAAATAGAAAGTAAATTATAGTTTTAGATGACAGGAAATTGGAGATTACTGACAACATATTATTTCAAAATTAACTTTTGAAGGTTGAGAAATATTTATGACATATTAAGTAGATATATAGTCCTGAATAGTTTATTTTTTCCTGCTTCAGAGGACTCAGAAATATTTGATTTTTCAGTCAGGTTATTTTAAAGAGATACATAATGATTTACTTGGTAACTCCTATCAAAGATGTGTTTTTATTCATTTTTGCAAAGCAGTTTTGTTTTAAGGATACTTTTAACTCAACATACGAGGAAAAAGTGATTACTATTTACTACTAGATCAAAAGGAACTATTTCTTTTTATTTCTTTGCATTTTAAATTATTTTATATAGTTTTATATCATTATATAATTTAATTTATATAATATACAGAAGAATAAAGGGATAATATAAAACAAATTAGCTTTTAATAAGAATTTAAAGTTACCAGATGTATTTGTAAGTACTTAGTGAAATAAAGAACAAAAATCTATCTCATGCATCTAATTACATACCACTCTCTACAATTAATATGTATAACCTTTGAATGCTCTTGGCAAATATTATAATTGTAGCACACATTTTTGTTTGTTTTGTTTTTAGTTTTTGTTTCCACACAAAGAGCATCTTTCTTCCTTTATTCTTCCCACTTAGACCTGTGCACAAGAATATTGTGGTTATAGCGTAAGCCCAAATTCTCTTCCTAGTTTCTGCAACTGCTTTTCCTAGTTGAATGAGTAATCTTCTTGGTAACTTACAGTTTTGTAATTGAAGCTTTCCGCATATACTGACCGTAGTATCAATCATAGGCCATCATCTTTAAGTCATTATTTTGCAAATACAGTTGACCCTTGTACAACACAGGTTTGAACTATACAAATCCATGTGAGTTTTTTTTTTTCCTCAATAAAAGTACTGCAGTACCATATGATCAGCAGTTGGGTTGAATCCATGGATGCTGAACCATGAATACAGAGGGCCAACTATATACACGGATTTTCAACTGTGCAGGGTTTGGTGCATCTAACCGTTGTGTTCAGCAGTCAGCTGGGTAGGTTCTGACTTTCTTAATCAGTGTTTATCCCTCCTTTATTCTATTTATAATGTAACTCTCTTCAGGTTACCTTATGCAGGGTTTTTAAAAAATCCGTTGATGCTTGAGAATGCATTGAGCTGAGAAGAGTAGTTTTATTTAGAACAGTAAGAATCATCAAATAGGTTTGAAAACCAGGTTATGTGCAGTTGACTTCTCTTGCTTTCTCTTTGGGAAAGTTCACAGAAGTTCAGCCTTGTTCTTTTTGATACTGCCAAGTAAGGGAAATTTCTTGCTGGATAATACCAAGCCAATTCTAAACTTATAAAAAATTTATCCTAAGTTGTATTTCTGACACAGTTTTCAATTTTTTTTTGTCAATTCTTGTAATACTCTTGGTTCTTCTCTCACTCCTTTTCTGAAACAGTTTGTGGATCTGCATCTTTCAAGCTTACGATGTTATACTATCACATGTTGCCCAGATTTTGTATACTGTATTTCCCAGGTTTTGAAGGTATATATACCTGAAATGGGCATCATTGAATACGACCAACTCATCAGCTGTCATACATGAACTTAGAATATATTTAACATTGTAAATAGTGATTTGAGATTCCAGATACTTCCCTAATAGGTTCTAGTTTATCATTCCTTCTGAATCTCCATTTTGCATGTGCATCATTAAATGCAACACTTGAAAAATTTTTTGAAACCTTCAGTGGTTCAAAATTTTGTTGAAGGGAAGATGGCCATCTTTTTGCTTCATAATTGCAAGGTATCTTGAGTTTTAGATTTGTAGACACCAATTAGAATAATCATTCCAATGAACTTAAAAGATTTCTGCATCATCTGTTTCCTTCTAGTCAACATTGTGTATACACCTGCATTTAACACTTCTCTACTTAAGAACTGTATCAAATTAAATTTTAGCCCACAAACATGAGGATGAAAGAATACTGTTACATATCCTTTTAGCAAAAGAGCATGATCTGCATTCTTATAAAAATATTGCATGATCCAGCCCTTCCTGCTGAAGAGAACACTGTATTTCCTTTTAGTTTTTTAGAAAATATTGTTCACTCATTGATTGTTGAGTTTGAGAAAAATTTTCTAGGATATTTCATCTGAAGACTTTGTCTGAGATTTCCCAGATTTCACTGCCATTATTACAGTCTGAAGTGCTTGCTATCTATCTTTGCATTTATCTTCAGGTTCACCTAATAGTTATGAAATGCCTCCTCTGTCAGTTTTCTTCTTTTCCATTTTGGACAGAAGATAAATAGTTCTGAATACTTAACTGTGTTCACGGAAAACTACAAGCAGATTGAAGAGGATCAGGTCATGCCACCCTAAAATATGCCACTTTGATATAAGGATTATTTTGAGCAGAAGGCAGTTGAGAATCAACAGATGCAGGAAGAGTTTTTTCCCCTCCCATAAACTACCTAAAAGTAGGGCATACAGTTCTTTTTGTGAAGGTCTTTCTCCTGCTGTACCAGGGAGGGAGGTGTGACTCTTATCCCCAGAGATGGAGAGTTGACACTGAGATGAGTTTGCACAAACAGACCCAACTAAAATAACCCTTACCTTCTATTAGTTCTACCACATATTTCCTAGTTTCTTCCCCGTGATTTATTGATTCTCAAAGCCCCAATTTCCTTTTCTCTGTTAAAGTGGTATATAAACCCCTGAGGCTAACTGCTTCTTTGAGTTTTACTTCTTTTCTGTGAACTTCAGTGTATGTAAATATTAATAAAGTTTTTGTGCTTTTTCTCTTGTTGATTTGTCCTTTGTTAGCTTAATTCACAGGCCCCAGATATTCTAAGCTAAACGGGTAGAAGTAAAATTTTTCCTTCACGACACAGATTACAAAGATGATGCCGTCAGTCTTTTATACCTTTTTGAAAGTTGGTATTTTGTGGAAAACAATAAGAAAAAGATAAGAAAGGTGAAGAATAATGCATTAGTGATTTTTTCACTCTTGGATTATTCTTCTAGGCAATTAAATCATTCTTCTATTTTCTTACTATTTTGGTTTTTAAAAAAATCATAGTTGGGAAAAGTTGATGAGCAATGGTGAAATAACACCCTAGATGATAGAATTAGCAAAATATTTCAAGATTTAAGAAACATAAAATCACTCAGATACCATAATGTATCTTAGATCTAAAAATGATCATATAGGCTCATATAGTAATTTTAAGATAGAGTAAGTTTTATTCTGTTTAAAAGTAATAAGTAAATTTTCCCTTTGTTGTTTGAAGATCCCTAGGAAATAATGAAAGTCATAAAATGTCAATTTTTAAAACTAGAACTGCTCAGGGAAGAAAATAAAAAACTAAAATTGTTCCTATGAACTCTGATAGTATACTGAAAGTTAATGGTTAATTTGGACAGCTAAATATGGACTTCCACTGCTCTCCAGCACACACATTAAACCTACTTACCTCCTACTACCATGACTGGTTTTTTACCCTTTTGTACTACATCTGTACTGAATGCAGGTAGTTCTAAGAATGTTATTCCATGGAGTTTCTGCTCTAAAATACTTTTACTAGTTTATCCTTCCCTTCCTTCCAAACTTTACCTTAAGAGATCCTCCATGGTTAAAAATGATTAACTGGAACCCTGTAGGATCAAGACGTAATATTTAGGCTTTTTGGTGAACTGGATTAAACTAAAAATATTTTTTATTTTAATCATTTTCATTGCAGACATTTCTGCTTTATGTCTGAGTACACCATGATGAACAAAATCTGATTTTTGGAATGATGTATGTTTTGCTTCAATATATTTTTAAACAAAATGCCTTATTATTACTGCTCAGTAATGCTTTTTCTTAATGTTGTGCTCATCACTTGAATATTCCCTAACAGTTTAAAATTATTAATTTACTCTTTGGACTGGTGTATACAAAATTTTTGAGCAGCCACTATAGCCAGTATAGTCATTTAGTTGTCTTTAAACAAAGGCTGTAACTTGGTTTGCCTAGCATAGCAGTGGTCTGGGGACTTGAGGCACTTTCAAGGGTTCTACAAGGCCCTCCATTTACCACCTACCTATTTTATGAAGCTGAATTTTCCTCATTTCAACAGAACAATGTAGTGCAACAGATTGGATGAAGAAGCAGATAAAGAGAATCCAGCTGTTTTTATTAACAGTTACTAATGAGATTTGCAAAAATGTAAAACCAGTACCACTCCTCTCTAAATTTTGGTTTAGGAAATAGTTATTTTTCCATAAAAAAAATTTGTTAATATGCAGTGGGTTTCTAATAGTCATTTTAAAGTAAATTAATAGGTATTTTTTAAATTTCTCAGATTGGGGTTTGTTGGGTATAGGTGAGGATTCCATCCTTAGAAATTAATCGGCCACACTGTTTTTTTTGGCCTAGTTTGGAATTTCTTCAGCCTGACAACTGCCTGAATGCCTTTCAGTTGAGGGATATTAACCAAAAGAAAGATCATTAGTCTATGAAATAATTTACTCCTTGCTTCTAGGCTCTACCCAATGTGTTCCTTATTTTGTGGGTAATTGTTCTTACCTTTGGCAAGTTTGAAAACCAAAACCTGGAGGGTTTGGGAGGGGTCTGGGATTTTAGGTAAATCCTAATCCCTTTCTCCTTTGTTTACTCACTCACTCATTTTCCTTTTCCTATTCAAGTTTAAAGATGATCTGACTTCAGTTGTACGGGGTTGTTGACTGCTAATGGAAAGGCCCTGATGAAACAAAATGTGACATGAAAGTGGCTTTGTTAAATTCCATGAGGAAAAATAAGTAATAAATGTCCCAACCTAATTGGATAGAAAAAGGTAAATAAGAATTGGTACTGCTTTTGCCGCTACATTGTTTGTGTTCTTTTGAGAAGTTATAACACAAGGTATCTTGCTAAACTTTCACTTCTTATATTGTAGTGTTTTAGAGCTTATAAAGTATATTCATAGTCACATTTCATCCTCAAAATAAACACTACTTTGATATGGGTGGTATTACCATCATCCATCCTTTACAGATGAAGAAATTGAGTCTCAGAAAAAGTTCATTTCATTCATTGTAATACTGGGTACCAGACGCTGCATATTCACTTTGTAAGATGTGATGCCTTGGTCTTCCCTCACTTCAGCCTCAGCTTTTCTAGCTCAGGATCACACGTTCTCTTCTTGGATTAGACAGTGCAAACCTGGTAGCACAACCACTGTGGGAAATGTCAGCTCCTAGAGTGTTTGGCCTATTCTGTGCCTCACTGAATTCTGGAAGCTTTTAGTACTAGGGTAACCCAGCTGTGCATGTATTGGTGAAGAGTTTGGAATTAATATGAGACATAATGGAAACATTATTTTAGGAAATTGTTAATTTGGTGGTTCTGTATTGAATAGACGAAAGCAGGTAGATCTGGGTGCTAAGATACAATATAAAGTGAATCTTACAAAGTAAATCTGTTGCTGTAGGTGAGAGGTTCTGAAGGCCTGAACAGGTACTGATGAATTGAAAGACAAGGTTGGTTGTGGGAAATATTTTGAAGGAAGACTCTAGGACTGGGGAATTGATAAGACAATGGTGAATGAGAGAGGGACATTGAAAAAAACTGTAGAAGGATGACAGTTTCATTGGTAGAAAGAAGTTTAAAAGTAGAACTAATTGTTATAAATTGGGTAAAATTGACCTAACATAAAATTCATCGTTCTAACCATTTAAAAGTGTACAGTTCAGTGGCATTTAGTATATTCACAGTGCTGTGCAATCATCAATGCTATCTAATCCCAGAACATTTTCAGCTTCTCAAAAGGAAACCTGTTACCCATTAAGCAGTCTTTCCCTCTCTCTCCAGCCCCTGGTAACCACTGATCTGCTTTCTGCCTGTATGGATTTGCCTATTCTGGACATTTTAAATAAATGGAATCACACAGTATGTGACTGACTGCTTTCACTTAGCAGTGTTTTCAAGGTTCATCCATGTTGTCACATGTGTCAGTACTTCACTTTTTAAAAATTCCAGTGTATGGATATACCACATTTTGTTTATCTATTCAACGGGTGATAAACATTTACCATTTCCACTTTTTGACTACTATGAGTAATGCTATAGAACTAATTTTCAAGGAAAAGTTATGTTCACTTTTGGAAATTCTGGATTTGAGGTAAGTATCCAGGTAGCAGTTTTCAGCAGTTAAAAGATGATGGACTGAAACAGTTGAGAAGTCAGGGCTGGAGGTTAATATTTGATGATTTTATAGGCTGCTTTTGAGAACTGATAGCTAAGACTATGGAATTTATTAGATCTGTTTTTAGGGAACAGTTTGTGTAGGGCTGAGATCAAAACTTTCTGGAACCTGAGTTTACATTGTTTGAGGAGGAAGAGAATATGGAGAATCTGTAAAGAGTTAAAAAGTAGAAGATGAATAGAGAACCATCCTGTTGGCATACGGAAGATTACTGAAAAGGATGTCTCTAGAAATTGGGTTACAATAGATGCAAAATAAGGAAAATGAAAAAGGAAGAAAGGGTTGTTTGATTTGGTTTTTGGGTGAGTTACTGGGATCTTAAAGTGGATACCTTTAGCAGAATACTGTGCAGTATAAAATGCAGCTGTCCTGTTGTGCTCAGCTCAGTTTTGACTGCCAGAGTGGGTGATAGTAACTACAGTAAATGGTCTGCATCCTGTATTAGGATCAGCAGGAGGCTTTTCTTTGGACAAAATGGAGATGTCCAAAGAGAGATTCCCCATACCTTGTTGTGAAGAAGGGTTCAACTTTTAGAAGCTTTTAATGACTGTGCTGATTTGGATTGACTTGTAGATTTAAGCAGTCTGCTGAAGCACAGGCTTTCTATTCATTAATATTCCATTCAATTTTTTTGTGTTAACAGATAATAAAATTTTAAGAAGTTGGTTTATCATGATGATTTGATATTTGAGACGTTTGCTTTGAATCAGTATCTGTGAAGTAGATCTTGATATCTTTGGGAGTTCTGAGTTAAACCATCAAATAAGCTTACTTATTAAAATGAAGTTTTTATTGTTTATTTTAAATGATCAACTATTACTTTTTCTTCAGGAATTTACTTCCTTTGAATAAACTCAAGAATTTCATTCTCAGTGTTGAGCTTCAACCTGGATACTTCATTCATTACATTGTACTTGAAAGTTTCTAGAAACTGTTTGGGTATAGTAGGTAGATTACCAAAATAGTTTATTTCTAGTTCCAAAATGAACTTTCATAATGCAACATTCTCAATTAGGACAATTTTTTTCCCACAAAACAATAACAAATCCCTCTTTTCTTTTAGTCTAGGCAAAAATTTATATATACTAGATGAATATGTTTATGATATTAGGGTTTTAAGCATCCTTGGGGATCTTGAAAGTAACCATTTTCAATTGTGTAGTGCTTGAACTTTTCATATTTTTCTTTGGTGATCTATCACATCTCAAGTCCATCTCATTTCCTAATATTTTAAATGCTTATTATTTTGTTCTTATATTGAGGTGAAATCTGCCTACCTATAATTTTGGCCTTGTTCCCAGAAGAAGCAAATAGTGTGTGGCTGTAATCTTTGACCTTACTTTGGGCAAGGTACTTAACCTCTAGAATTCAATTTCCACAGATGTAGAGCAGGGCTAATAATAGTGTTTGCCTCTTAAGAGTATTTTGAGGATTGGATGAAATAATGTATGCATTTAATTAGTTAGCTAGTGGTAGTGATCAGTTATTATAAATAACTTATAATTTACAATTATTATAACTTATGGTAGTATGTAATGAATTAAGTAGTTGTGTTGAAGCTCAAAGTAGGAATGAAATTCTCTAGTTTATTCAAAACAAGTAAATGTTATCAGTATTGTTATTGTTATCACTTGAGCCACAAAGAACAAGTCACCCTCTTGCCTTTTTTTTTTGTGACAAACTTTAAAATATCTGTAAACAGCTTTCACTTTTACCACCACTATGCCACAGACTCATGTCTCCCAGGTTAAATATCTTAGTCCTTTGACCTAGACAAAGCTTTAATTTTAGTTCCTTGTATTGGACATCTGTTGTATTTGCTACCCAACATCCATTCACCCTTATCTTAGTAGATGTCTTGACTGTCCTTTGGAGAACCATCCCCTCCTTCAGTAGTTTTCTTGTGGCTTTAAATTTTTTTCATTTATTATTATTATTTTATTTATTTATTTTTAATTTAATTTAAGTAATTTATTTTTTTTAGTTGGTACCTCTGGTACCAGGAGGAACAATAATGATTGGTTTAAGGAGGGGCATATTACTTTAGACAAGTTAATCAACTCCAATCAGAACTGGTCCTCTTATCCTTGTCCTGGTCTAGAATCTTTGACGGTGTTAAGTTGGAACTGCTATGGTCATTCACAATGCGGGAACCCTTTCTGAGGAAAGAATCAGAATAGAGGAAGTGAAGCCCAGGAATGGAGAGAGAAAATTCAGATTTACTTAGTGTTGTTTAAATTCCCCTTTCTGAGGAAAGAATCAGAATAGAGGAAGTGAAGCCCAGGAATGGAGAGAGAAAATTCAGATTTACTTAGTGTTGTTTAAACCCTTTCTGAGGAAAGAATCAGAATAGAGGAAGTGAAGCCCAGGAATGGAGAGAGAAAATTCAGATTTACTTAGTGTTGTTGTAAATTTACTTACAGAACTGCAGATAGTTCTGTAAATAAGCCAATATATTCTCTTTTGTAGAAGCCAGTTTGAGTTGGGTTTTCTTTCTCTTTTTTGAAAGTTTAAAGAATCATACCCGTTCCTGGGCATATATCCATAAAGAACCCTACTTCAAAAAGACACCTGCACCCCAATGTTCATAGCAGCACTATTTACAATAGCCAAGACATGGAAACAGCCTAAATGTCCATCAACAGATGACTGGATAAAGAAGATGTGGTATATTTATATAATGGAATACTGTTCAGCCATAAAAAATGACAGCATAATGCCATTTGCAGCAACATAGATATCTCTGGAGAATGTCATTCTAAGTGGAGTAAGCCAGAAAGAGAAAGAAAATACCATATGAGATCGCTTATATGTGGAATCTAAAAAAAAAAGGAACGTAAATACAAAACAGAAACAGACTCATAAGCATAGAATACAAGCTTGTGGTTGCCAAGAGGGAGGGGTGGGATGGGACAGACTGGGATTTCAAAATTTGTAGATACTGACAGGCATGTGTAGAATAGATAAAGAAGATTATACTGTATAGCATAGGGAAATATATACAAGATCTTATGGTAGCTCACAGCGAAAAAAAAAAGTGACAGTGAATATATATGTTCATGTATAACTGAAAAATTGTGCTCTATACTGGAATTTGATACAACATTGTAAAATGACTGTAACTCAATAATAAAAAGTTAAAAAAAAAAAAAAAGAATCATAGCCAATACATAGTATTCCAAGTGGGGATTGGTTAGGACAGAATAGAATAAAACCACCATCTCTTTGATTTTAAATTCAAATTCTATAATTAAAAAAAATTTTTATTCAAATGTAGTTGTTTTATAATGTGCTAGTTTTTGGTGCATAGCATAGTGATTCAGTTATATATTTATATTTTTATCAGTTATATTTATATGTTATTTTTCATTATAGGTTATTGTAAGATAGTGAATACAGTTCCCTGTGCTATATAGTATGGCATTGTTTATCTATTTTATATATAGTAGTTTGTATCTGCTAATCCCAAACTCCTAATTTATCCCTCCCCAGCCTTTCCCCTTTGGTAATCTTAAGTTTGTTTTCTATCTCTGTGAGTCTGTTTCTGCTTTGTAAATAAGTTTATTTGTATCATTTTTTAGATTCCACATAGAAGTGATGTCATGTGATATTTGTCTTTCTCTTATTTCATCTAGTGTGATCATCCCTAGGTCCATCCATGTTGCTGCAGATGTCATTATTTCATTCTTTTTTTGTGGCTGACTAGTCGTCCTATATATGTAGGACTCACAACTTCTTATCCAGTTGTCTGTCAGTGATCATTTAGGTTGCTTCTGTCTCTTTGCTATTGTAAATAGTGTTATGAACATTGGGGTGCATGTATATTATTTTAAATTAGAGAATTCTCCAGATATATGCCCAGGAGTGGGATTGCTGGATCATATGATAACTCTATTTTTAGTTTTTTAAGGAATGTCCGTACTGTTTTCCATGGTGGCTATGTCAAACTACATTCCCACTAACAGTGTAGGAGAGTTCCCTTTTCTCCACACCTCTTCAGCATTTATGGTTTGTGAACTTTTTAATGATGGTCATTCTAAACAGTGTGAAGTGATACCTCTTTGTAGTTTTGATTTGCATTTCTCTGATAATTAGCGATACGGAGCATCTTTTCATGTACCTTTGACCATCTGTATGTCTTCATTAGAGAAATGTCTGTTTAGGTCTTCTGACCATTTTTTGATTGGGTTGTTTTTCTGTTACTGAATTGTATGATCTGTTTATATATTCTGGAAATTAAGCCCTTGTCAGTTGCATGATTTGGAAGTATTTTCTCCCAGTCCATAGGTTGTCTTTTTGTTTTGTTTATGGTTTCCTTTGCTGTGCAAAAGCTTGTAAGTTTGATTAGGTCCCATTTGTTTATTTTTGCTTTTATTTCTGTTGCCTTGGGAGACTGACCTAAGAAGACACTGCTGTGATTTATCTCAGAGAATGTTTTGCCGGTGTTCTCTTCTAGGAGATTTATGGTGTCTTGTCTTATGTTTCAGTCTTTAAGCCATTTTGAGTTTATTTTTGTGTGTGGTGTGAGGATGTGTTCCAACTTAATTGATTTACATGTGGCTGTCCAGCTTTCCCAACACCACTTGAGGAAGAGACTGTCTTTTCTCCATTGTATATTCTCGTCTCCTTTGCTGAAGATTAATTAACTATAGGTGTGTGGGTTTATTTGTGGGCTCTCTACTCTGTTCCATTGATTCATATATCTGTTTTTGTGTCAGTACCATACAGTGTTTTGATTACTGTAGCTTTGTAGTATTGTCTGAAGTTTGGGAGGGTTATGTCTCCAGCTTTGTTCTTTTTCTTCAGTAGTGCTTTGGCAGTTCTAGGTCTTTTGTGATTCTGTATAAATTTTAGGATTATTTATTCTAATTCTGTGAAAAATGTCCTGGATAATTTGATAGGGATCACATTAAATCTGTGGATTGCTTTGGGTGATATGGCCTTTTAACAATATTAATTCTTCCAATCCAAGAACATGGGATATCTTTCCATTTCTTTAAGTCATCTTTAATTTCCTTTATCAGTGTTTTATAGTTCTCAGCATATAAGTCTTTCACCTCCTTGATCATTAGTTTATTCGTAAGTATTTTATTTTATCTTTTGATGCAATTTTAAAGGGAATTTTTTTAACTTTTTTTTTCTGATATTTTATTGTTAGTGTAAAGAAATGCAACAGATTTCTGTATGTTAATCTTGTATCCTGCTACCTTACTGAATTTGTCAATTCTAGTAGTTATTGTGTGGAGCCTTTAGTAGAGTTTTCTGTATATAGTATTATGTCATCTGCATATAGGGACAATTTTACCTCTTTCTATCCAATTTGGATCCCTTTTATTTCTTTTTCTTGTCTGATTTCTATGGTTAGGACTTCCAATACTATGTTGAATAAAAGTGGTGAGAGTGGGCATTCTTGTTGTATTCCAGATTTTAATGGGAATTCTTTCACCTTTTTACCATTGAGTATTAATGTGGCTGTGGGTTTGTCATAAATAGCTCTTACTATGTCAAGATATGTTCCCTCTATACCCACTTTGGTAAGAGTTTTTATCATGAATGGATGTTGAATTTTATCAAATGCTTTTTCTGCATCTGTTGAAATGATCATGTGATTTTTGCCCTTTCTTTTGTTGATGTGTATCACCTTGATTGATTTGCATATGTTGAACCATTTTTTGTGATCCTAGGATGAATCCGATTTGATTGTAGTGTATGTATGATCTTATTTATGTATTTTTGGATTTGGTTTGCTAATATTTTTTGAGAATTTTTACATCTATATTTATCAAATATATTGGCCTGCTGAAGTCATGCACACCAGGACACACTATAGTCACATGTAATGATGCACCTGGATCAGCCTGTAGGAGCTATGGACTCAGCCCACATACCAGCCCCGCCTCTGCATGTGCATGCCCCCAAAGCCTGCAGCAGCCGATACAGGACCTGCCCCAGCTGCAATCAGTAATCTGCTCGGATGTCCCATAGGTGCTGAGCTTACAAAGGTACTGGTGGCTTTAATCTGCCAAAGCTGCCTGGGACATGGCTCAGATTTCAGCCCCGCTTCCAAAGTCACGTGGTCCCTGGGAATGGGCTGAAATTTCAGTCCTGTCTTTGCTTGAAGGCAACTGGCCAGTGCTTGCGAACTCCTCGAGCTTGTAGGAGCAGAGCTGCACTGGCTGTGAGCACGCTGAGAAGGAGGCTGCTATGGTGGGTTCCTGCCCTTCCCTTCACTTATATTAAAAATGGGGTGTTTTATTTCGGGTCTGGGCTCCATTGCACACACTCTCAGTTGCAGTCTGTACCACTTGCAGTCCAGCCCCTTTAGGCTGTCTCTGCACAGCCAACCCCAGTCTTCTCCCCGATTCTGTCCTCTGAAGCTCGAGTTGTAGTACCCAGTCCCCCACAGACACCAACAGACACACATCTTGATCTGGGGAGTGCAGTGAGTTGGCATGGACCTTCTGTGCTGGTCTCTTTGTGTTCTGCCTGCTGCACACCAGCTGCTTTGTTCTCCTCCAAGCTTCTGAAGTTCCCTATCTGTCTCAGTTCATCTCCCCAGTGCTAAAGGGGCTGCCCAGAGTGAGGGAACCTTTCCTCCTTCACAGTTCCCTCCCAGGGGTGAAGGTCCCATCTAATTCTTTTTTTTTTTTTTTTTTTGTCTTACCTAGTGATCTTTCTTGTAGTTTTGATTGTATGAGATCTTCTGCCAGAGTTCAGTAGGTATCCTTTGAGAATTGTTCCACATGTAGATGTATTTTTGATTTATTTGTCAGAGGAGGTAAGCTCTTCTAAATTCTGTAATTTTGACACTATCACAAATCTGATCATAACAGTTTCTGCTTAAAGTCCCCTCTTTGGCTTTCCATTGCTCTTACGGATAAGGGCAAAATTCCTTAACATGGTCTCCAAGGTGCTGCAAATCCAGGGAGTTTTTTGACTCCTATCTTACCTCCCATCATATACCTTCTTGCTTCTCTTTTCTAGTCACACTAGTTTCTTTGCAATTTCTCATGTTTGCTGTGCCGTAGATGTTTTGCACATGCTATTCCTTCTGCATGGAATACTTTTCTTTCCTCTCTTGTTTGCTTAGTTAACTCCACCTCATCCTTTAAATAATCATTGCTTTTTTAGGGAAGCTACTTTGGATTATGCTAACTAGACCTAATATTTTTACTGTGTGAGTGTAAAAATTCTGTGTCCATAACCTTCATAGCACTTAACATGGACACTTTAATCTGTTTGTGTGACTGTTTGTCCCTGTCTCTAGACTGTAAGCTTCATGAGTGCAAGACCTGTGTCTTAATTTTTGACCATCATTGTATTCCTGTCTGTCATAGTGTCTGGTACATAGTACATGTTTAATAAACATACTTTTTAAATGCTTGATCCTCTGATTTATTGGCTCTCTGGTAACTCAAACTGATCAGTAGTACATCTTCAATTTATATTTTTTGTAAAATCTTCTTTTTAAGCAAATACAAAACTAATTTTTTGCTAGATTTTACCATTCATTTTAGTTTGTTGAGATCTTTTAAGAGCCTCATTTATTAGTTAACATGTTATACTATTTACTCATCTATAGATTTAATCTATACACGATATGGTCTTTATCTGAATTATTGCTATGGATATTGCCATAGGACATTTAAGACATACTAGGGCATTGGAATGCCCTTCTTATCCCTGAACCATAACCCTATCTGTATCTTCAATCACTATCCTGAACCATAACCCTATCTGTATCTTCAATCACTATTATTGTCCTTTGCATCACATGCCAAACTCTAATGAGTGTGATTGAGGGTAGGGCAGGAAAGGGAATAAAGACTCATACTTTTTACTCTATATGCTTTTTGTATCTTTGGTTCATTTTTAATGAGCATTTTTACTTTTAAAAAACACTATGTAATCATCTTTCCTTTAATGATTAATGGATATGTTTCTTCCGTGATGGGGCATTTTCAAATCCCCCAGCTAGATGTGATTGTTTTTTTCAAACTAACCTAAAGATTCTCAGCCTTTTTTGTTCATAGACCCTTATAACAATTTGATGCACCCAGAAAATGTACAAGTGTGCACAAAATTTTGCAAAATTCTTATTTCTGTGGTTCCCCCAGCACCTTATCAAGAACTTATACCATAGCACTTTCAGTTTTTATTACAGCTACCATGCCCTGTTTTGTGTGATGTTTATTTATTTATCATAATCCCCTCACCAGATAGTTTCTCCAGGTAGAGGCTTTTTTCATATCCTGTGCAGCAATGAGGATTATGCCTTTGCATTAGATAGAAAATGATTAAGTGTATCATTTTAGAGTCTTGACTGTTTGTATTACAAAGTATTTTTATTGTCTTTAGAATATCTGATTGAGCTCACTAACTTAGAAATTGTTTTGGCTTTTGTAGTGGAGGTAAAAAAATCCCTGTTCCTTTATCCTCTTAGGTAAAGTACCTGAGCCATGCAAATTAAACTGATTAACAGGAGAAAAGGTGTACAGATTTTTATTTGATGTCATTATTTTAAGTTTTACATTAATGGAGGTCTTCATTTAAAAAAATGAAGAATCAAAGAGGTGGTTAGACATGGGAGTTTATGTACCATTTTTTAAAAGTGTGGTAAATTTGTGGAGAAGTGACAGGTCAAAAGAAAAGGGGCTTGGGCTTCTAGAAGTGATAAATTGAGGGAAGGTAAATATATGGGGGAAACTAATGGAAGATAATGGCTCTTTTAGTAAGGTTTGTGCAAATCCTTCTTGATCTTGATGCCAGCTTTCTGTCTCCAGTGATAATGGTGGTTTTTCCTCCTCCTGGAAGAAAAAGGAGAGGGGAAGGGGAAGCCCTTCATAATGGGGAAATGTGTGCCCTGCTTTTAGACAGATTGGGGGAGAGGAAAGAGATCTTTTTGGGTTTTCTGCTTAATTGCCTTCAACTCAAAGTATGCCAAAGTGACATATTTTGGTCCCCTGTAAGATTTAAGGAATCCGTCTGGATTTCTCCTAATTTCAGAGAACTGAAGAGGTAGTTCTTTGAGTACCCACATTCAGAGAATGAAGTTTTTTTCTATAATCTCGAAGGTGGACAGGAGAAGCTGGCCTAATTGCTCTTTGAGCTGTATTCTCAGAAATTGCTAGGGTAGCCTTCTTCAGAAGCTGAATTTTCCCTGTCCTTGTTCTGATTGCATTTGTAGACTGCTTCATTCAAGGCTGAATTCTAACCCCTGCTCTTCTGTGTTGGCCTGTTCACCGTTAAGATTCCTGAATGTATAATCTTTTTTCAAAGTGACATTTGAAATTTTTGGTTTATTAAAAAAAAAGCTATGTTTATATTTTTCTTTTTTTAAGTCCTTTTCTCCTTTTCTTGGACTGGGTGACCGTTTTCAGAAGGCAGTATTCTGCTGCAAAAAAATTAGACTCTTTTAGAAATTGAATGAGAGTTAATGAAATATCTTCTAGAGTTTCTGTAATCTTCCAGTATTTTGTCTGCATTGCTTTAGCAGTTAGTGATCAGATGTTTTCAATTGTACATTTTGTGTGGTTGAAATATGCCCTTTTCAAGAATAAGTCTGTGGTTTTTCGCAGTAACAAATGGATTGATTCTAAAGAAGATACTTAGTTTTCTAACAATAAAACAAAAGACACAAAAGGAGGAAATACTGAGTCGAAATTTCGTCTACTTACTGTCTAAAATTTCATATTTAAATACCTGAATTTTATGAAATCAAATTTTTGTGTGTCTCTCTTTCAGTCATATATGGGTTTATTGCTTATGATTAAGGTTTCTGCTTGTGTGATTTGTCTTAAAATGCCAAAGCAGACACAATAGTTCTCTGCTTTTATAATCCTGTTACAGTTAATTTCCATGATGGAATCAATAGGTGATGGCTACTAAGGTGATAAAAAACTGGAGTTTTAAACATGACTCTTCTTCCTCAAAAGAATGTGTATGTTTTTAAGATAATGAGCATTAAATTAATAGTATTTTTTTTTAGTATCTGTTTGTGATAGTTGGAAATTCTTACAAGATCATAAAACCAGAATTGGAAATATTAGATTGTTACTCATAGTTAAGCATCCACTTTGAATCCTTAAAGCTCCATTCACTTGGGATTAGAATTCTAAAATTGTAGACCTCTATTTCAGTATGCTATTTACTGACGGAGACTAAAGATTTATTTATAAAATGAAATAGAATGTAAACCAAAGCTTTAAAGTGAGTGGAATGATTTGAATGTCTATTTCTTGGGAAATTTGTGAGAAGAGAAAAGTGACAGATCAAACTTTTTTGAACGATGTTCCAATGACCCTGTGTCATCGAATCATTCCATTGAAAAACTCTTCTAAGTACATAAGCAAAATAGTTAAAAATATGTTTCTTACAGCTAGCATGTTAGACTACATTTATGTTAGTTGAACTTTAATTTTACATGCTGTACTTATTTTGAATATACATTTTCACTATTTGAAATGATTATATTTTTCCTTTGCAGTTTCCCTTTTATGTTAAGTTAATCATAGCCAGTTTTGGTGTTGCCAACTTCTTGGTTAGTAACACAACTCCCAATTAAAACATTATTTTTATGATGAGAAAAAAACAAAGATTAACTTTATTATGTGATTTCTTGGATTATTTTCTTTGAATAACTCTCACTTTTGGAGTCTGGTTAGGTGGAGAACTTAACCATTTATCATATTCCTCCCATTTGCCTTTGCATTCTACTTACCACATAAATGAAGAACTGAATTAAACCTTAGAAATCATTCAGTTGAACTAAGAGCTGAGACCCAGAATTGTAAGATGACTTGACTGAAAGTTGTAGCAGTGCTAGGGCTATGATTTGGTTCTTCTGGCTTCTAGCCTCTTCTTATGTGTAGACTCTACAGTTGTGGTTTGTGGAATTGCTTAGTTTTTCCCTTAGTAGAGAGTAAGTAGGAGTAAATGCATGACCTTTATTATTTATCACAGTGACATTGCATTAGGTGATATCTATCAATAAATAAAAGTAAAATTTTCAAATAACATTTTAGACCCACATTTTCATTGGCTTAAAAAAATTTTGTAGAACAAAATCCTTAAGATATAGTTTAATTTTAGATATATAAAAGCTGAAACAAAAATTGTAAAGTAGTAATTATAATTATTTACGTGAGCAGTCTCCAGAAGTCAATGAATTATAATCTAAAAAGTCTTTGTAACTCAGTTACTTGGAATTCATTATTTTCTCCATAGAAACAAGTATATTAAACATGGGCATGAAATTTCTACCTAAGTCAGTAGCTGAGTATAGAGTATTCTTTTCTGGCTATTTTGGAGCGAACTCTGAGCTGCAGAAGCAGGAAATCTTTTGGAGTTTTGAGATCCCCACTACATATCTTTGCTGGATATTTCACTTCAATAGCAGCTGATTTTATCCTCCAGAATTCCTTGCCTTACCACCAAAATTCTGAAGTGGTGACTTGAGAGCTTTTTATCATGACAGTTTTGGCATGCTCCAGTGGTTGAGATGCCAAAGAAATCCATGAAAGTGTGTTTGTTTATTAACCAAAATGAAATTTGGCAATGACTTCTTAGACCAGCATTGTCCAACAGAAATGTTCTTTAGCTGCACTGTCCAATGCAGTAGGCACCAGCCACATGTGGCTCTGAACATTTGCAATGTGGTTAGTGAAACTGAGGAACTGAATTTAAAATTTTATTTGATTTTAATTAAACTTAAATAGTCACATGTGGCTGGTGGCTACTGTGTTACACAGTGCAGCTTTTGGCTGTAATTATAGTTCTAATTGCCAGCTTTTCCATTTGTTTGCTGGTGTATCAATTGAGGTTCCTAAGTAACTACTATGGTCCTCAGCTTTTTGAAGTAGGTTATCTTAAAATCATCTCTATAGTCATAGGCGGTGGATATGCTGTTCATGCAGACAGGTCATTTATTAATTGAATATGTGTAAACTGAATACTAATTTTAGAGTTTTGATAAGTGATATCTACATGGTCACTTAACAAAAATATTATATGTGAGTCTCATAGGCTGTGTAATTGAGGTTCTTAAACAGTATTCTGTATCATGGTACTAGTAGGTCCTTAATGCTGAGCAAGAATTGTCATGTATTTATCACTTGACAGAACATACCACTGATGTTAGTTTAAGGATAGGCTACAACTATTCAAATAATTGAGTTAAAGAGGTTTAAACAATCAGACCTCAGAAGTTGCTGAATTTAGTTAAATACAGTATTCAGTAGAGTCTCTTTTAATAGTAGTTTAAACATTTATAGCAATAACTTTTGAAGTTAAAATAATAATTTTTTCCTGTGGACTAATTCAGTCCAAATAATTTGAAAATTAAAAAGCCAGAAAACTTGCTTTTTCAGCCTGATAATAAACAGGAATGTGAAGGTTGAATTAGCTGTGTATCTCAATATTTTAGGTTTTTGTCATCTAATTTTTTTATTTTTTATTTTTTTTGCTCTATAACAAACAGTTCTTTAAAAATTTGTATATTAAAAAATTACACTATTGTATGTGTGTATAAATCCAGAAACATCGTTGTTTTAAATAAGGAAATTCAAGTTTTTTATGATGTTAATTCTAGCAGCATTTGTTTTGGATTATAGTCATACTAGATTGTAAATTTTTGAAGACAAGTACTATGACTTAATTTTTTCCCTAGAACTTAGCACGCTACCTTACATATGGAAAGCAATGAGTATGATTAATTTGAGTAGTTATTTTTGAATGAATTAATCTATGATGAAATACTGTTTTTTTTCTTTTTAAGTTCTACATTTTTAAGTTTTTTCTCTTAAGTTTCTTTTAAGTTCAACTATTTTTTTAACGTTCATTGAATAAAAAAACCTAGAAAAATATAAACTAAAATTTATCTAAAATTATATTTTCCTAAAGAAATAATTATGTCTGAAATGTGAAGAATAGTTATAGATTAATGTCACTTAGCATTAGAAAATTCGTATTTACTAAAATAGTACGTTGTGAGGTGATTATTGATTTTTACAAAAGGATGCTTTTAAAAAATGATTTGTAACTTTGTAATTCAGACTTCTTTAGGTAGTAAGAACTTAATCAAATCACCATTTTACTTAGTGAATTAGAGTTTATCCAGGAATGAACCAATTTTGTAGAGTAAGTCATATGTTATCTGCCAAACATATCAAACTTAAAAATTGAGCTTTTTTGTAGGAAAAAAGATTAAGTATGTGTACATTTAATTTAATGAAATCCACTATAATACCAGGTATCTTTATTTTATAGTAAGGAAAACTGAGATATAACTTGCTGCCTCGTCTGGAGATACATGGTGAGTTTGGAGGTCAAAATTAGATCTAAGAATCTCTGAATCCCAAGTTTCATGTTTCAATATTTGGCTTTACTTAAAGTGACTTATAAAATTGACTGATATCATGTGTCAGTACTTAGATAACAAAGTACAGAAAGCCAACTCTTCAACTTGGTGGGGGACAACACTTTTCAGCCAAAATCTAAGTGTTGCTGCCACGATTGATAGTACTATATGTGGTTTTTGTCCTCATAACTTTGCTTTAGGAGAAAGGATGAGACAGGCACGTTTCCTTAAAGACAAAAACACTTAAAATTGTTAAAGTAACAACTGCTCCCATAAAAAGAAATAATGTAAATTAGAAAATGAGTAAAGTAGAAATGAAAATTTTCTCCCTGTGCCCATGGATAGCTACTGTTACCAGTTTGGTATGTATAATCACATGTTTCTTTTATGCATAGACAAAAACTATTTCTAAGAAAAATTGTAAAGCTATTATGTATCTTTAAACATTTTTTCTCAACGGTGTGTCCTAGATGTATTAACAGTGGCAGTGCCCTGTAAAAAGAGTGAGAAAGACCTTTGTCTTCTGTGTGAGTTTGCTAGGGCTGCCATGACAAAGTATCATAGACTAGATGGCTTAAACAACAGATACTTATTTTCTCACAATTCTGAAGGCTAGGAATCTAAGATCAAGGTGTTGAAAGGGTTAGTTCCTTTCAAGGGCCATGAAGGAAGGATTTGTTGATGGCCTCTGTCCTTGGCTTATAGACTCATCTGCTTCCTGTGTCTTCAGATGGTCTTACCCCCATACCTGTATCTGTGTCCTGATCTCTTTTTTTAAGGACACCAGTTATAGTAGATTAGCTGCCCACCCTTGTAATCTCATTTTAGCTTAATTACCCCTTTAAATACTCTGCCTCCAAATATAGTCACATTATATGAGGTATTGACGGTGAGGGCTTCAATATATGAATTTTGGAGACACACAGTTCAACTCTTAACATGTACCAACTGGAAATAAATGATACCCTTATTATTAGTGTACAATGAATTTCCCTTATCTTTTAAAATTAGGCATGGCCTGATTTTGCCTGGTTTCCTAGTCCATAGATTATTGTATACTATATCCCTACTGCTTATCTAATGCAAAGAGAGAAATACACTCTTAAGGAGCTCAGTTTGGCCTTGAACATATAATATTATTTTCAATCATTTGACTTGAAGCACTCCTTATAATTAGTGAAACAGTATAGTTTAGAAAAGATGGGGCTGCTTAATAGTGTCCATGACATTTGGGAAAATGAGAAGGCCTTCGTTGTTTTTTTTTTTTTTTTTGGTTGGTGGAATACTAAATGTTTAAATAATGTTAGGCCAGGAAATGATTTGTAACATACATTGATAGAAGGGAAATTTTTTTTTAATTTATAAAAGAATGGCGCCTGCTTTAAGATGTTTCCTTTGTATGCCATCCCCAAAGCACTGTTTCAATTAGTACTGTCTTATAAGACCACAGTAGAACTTTGTCTTAATTTTGAGTCAGTAGTAGAAGTGGTATTACTTTAGTATAATAAAAAATGACCTTTAGAAATGACTACAATTAAATGATAAATTAAAGATATTATTGTCTAAACCAGACCCTGGAGGTTTTTTTTCTTTCTTCCCTTGTATCATTCATATATATATATTTTTTTTTTTTTCTTTTTTGTGTATCTGGTTAAGCACCACTTGTATCCATCTCCATTGCTCTTACTTTTGTTTATACCTTCAGTACTATTTCTATTTTTCCCCTTATCCCCTCTTCTTCCTCTTTCTTTTTCTCCTCCATCTCAGCTAAAAGCAATATATACACATAGCTTAAAAATTCATACAACCTAAAAAGGCTTTAAATGGTTTCCACAGTTTCTTGATGAGTGCTTATGTGCATATGTATGTATGCTTCCTCCTGCATAATCAGTTTTAACCATTTTGTAGTAATGTTCTCTCATGAGGATTTTTGCTTTCTTACAGCTACCCCTTCTTTACCTCCAAGTATTTCCAATATAATTACCTAATTTTTGGTTAAATCTGTATTAGGTATTTTCATTATGATGACCATAGTAAATACTGTTCACTGATGAGCATGGTAATATGCTATTAATACGCTGTTCTACATAGAATAGCATATGAGAGGATAGGTTTCCTTTTACTTTTTTTCTTTCTTTCTTTTGTTTTTTCCAGCAATTAATACTTTTCATGTTTTTTTATTAAAATCTATAGCCAGGTCTTCTCACACTTTCAGGAGCCTCTCAGTTCAGTTTCCTACACAGTAAAACTTAAGTAGTCTAAAAGTTAATATTCTAATCATCTTTGGTCTCCTAGAGGTATTCCTCCTAAAGGTGCTGTTCTCTTGACTAGTCTGGACTGGTTGTTCTCTAGGCCTACTGAACTTTTGTTGTATTGTGTTGAATGCCATGTTTTGTACATCCTGTGTCTTCTTCTTTCTTAATTGAATCTCAGGTTTTGTGGATTCCCTAGTAGCGTCCTGAGAAAGGGTACTTGGGAAGTAAATCTTGTGTCATGTTGCTGGTCCTTACTCTCACACTTGATGGAAAGTTTGCCTGGGTGTATAGAATTCTAAATTGAGGAATTGCTAAGAATTTGAAAGTATTATTTTACTGTCTTCTAGCTTCTGTTCTAATTACTCTTGATCTTATATGACCTGTTTCCTGTCTCCTGCACCTCACCCGCCACCTCTGCAGATCTGAGGATGTTTTCTTTATCTTTTTTGTTCTGAAATTTGGTAATGATATGTCTTGGTGTAACTTTTCTCTTGATTGTTGTGTTAAGTACTAATGGGGCCTTTCAACCCAGAGATTTTCGTCTTCTGATCTAGAAAATTTTCATGCATTATTTTTTTGCTAACCTACCCTCCTGCTTTTTCTCAATCATCTTTTTTCAAATTTTATTAGGTAAGTGTTATACCTTTGAAATTGATTTTCTAACAACCTAGTGTCATCTTCTCTATTTAGTTTATGTATACATATGTGTGTTTGTGTGTGTGAGTGTGTACGTGTATATATATATTTATTCTTTATTTATTAAATTCTGATTTTTTTGTAACTGAAATAAAAAATTTTGGCTATCATATTTTAATTCTATTTTTTGTTTTCTGAGCATTACTTTTTGTAACATTGCTTTTTGTCTCATATCTCTAAAATGCTAATTATATTTTTTCCTCTAGTATTTGCCTTGCTTTTTTGCAATCTCTCTTTTCCTTAGGATTCTTTGTTTTGTTGATTTTGGTCTGAAGGACAGGAGGTTTTTCTAAAATTTTTGATGTTTATTAGTTGTCTATTTGTATTGAAGACTGAGGCACTAAAATGCTTCCTAGGAGCTCTGTGCTTGGTCAGAACTTCTAGGATGATGATATTTACTGTATGTTCTTTGGCCTGTTCCTCAGGCGAGAAATGTCTTAATTTTCCCTGAATGGAAAAAGCCTCACTTTGTTCTTCTATCTTAGTCTAGCACCTCATCCCTGCTTTGCTCTGTATTGGCATTCCTGAGTTTGGTTCAGTTTTTCTAGTATATCTCCTATGTGTTACCTCTTATTCTTAGTTTATCTCCCTTTTATTAATACATTTTTTTCAGATAATGACTAGATGTAGGTTTTTTTGTAGAAGTAATCATATTTCAGGCATGTGACTTAAACTCACTTTGATCCCAAATTTTCTGTCCACTGGGGAAAAAAAAAAAGTACTGTCAAGCATTATATATCTGTCTGTCTGTCTGTCTCTCTTTCATCTCTTTATCTGAATTTTAGTAGGTTATATCTTAGAGAATGAGCTCTGGGTTTCTCTCTGTTGCTACCATGTACCAATTATGAATATCAATTCAGAAACTGCTATTAGGATTATTAAAGTATATCTTAAATGTCATACTATGTATTACAAAAATTTATTTATTTTTCTTTTTGAAAATAAGGTTTGCTTCTTTCCTTTTGAAAATTAGATAATTCAAAAATGGCAGAACTCTTTATGGAATGCGAAGAGGAAGAGTTGGAACCATGGCAGAAGAAAGTGAAAGAGGTTGATGATGATGATGACGATGAACCAATCTTTGTTGGAGAGATAACAAGTTCAAAACCAGCAATTTCAAGTAAGCATTTACTTTTAGTGAAGCCCAGTGTTGTAAGATACTGTTTCCAGTGGACAAACATGTGAGCTGTCTTACAGGTATTTAAGTCCCTGTTTATCTGTAAAGAGTTGGGAATGAAAGATTGAGTGGGGGTCAGTACAAAATTCAGAATCAGGGTTTTGACTGCGAACTTGAGGAAGGATGTAAGAGATTAAAATATCAGATGTAAGAAAAAGAAATGGACTAAGATTAGCTGGTGACATTGGAGGTCTTTTCGTATTAAGGATCATAAGTTTTAGTGGAGCCAAGTAACCTATTTATCTGCTTGTTCTTTTTTTTTTTTTCTTCCACTTAAACTCAGAAACAGAAGAGTTTAGAATACTTTGCTTAAAATGTCAGAATTCACTAAATAAGTCTGGGTTAGTCTTAGACAGGGGTTCTCACATCCAAGCAACCGCCTTATTGCAGTGTCATCTCTACATACCTACAAGATGTATAAGCAGTGAAAGATTGCACAGTCTCTGGCCTTTGTGCTAACGGGGACTGCAGCTTCTGGCCACCTCCATCTTCCAGCAACTCTCATTCATATTCATGAAGGAGAAGGACACTGTCTGCAGCCACTGTATTTGGATGGTGTAGCAGTTAGTTAACACTTAAATCCTTCTGGTTTTCTAGCAGAATACCTCAGTACCTTTGTGAATGATTAAATTTCAGTTAGAGTAATTGCATTTGACATTGTTATAATGTTAAAGACCAATGACACTTGATAAAATGCCCGTTCAAAAATGTATAGAAGTGAAGAGAAATAATGTACACATTTCAGGGGAGAAAGAGAAAATAGATCTCTTTCCACTGCATTTATGTTGTTTTGATTGCCTGTTTAAGTCAGAAGAATTTACTGAAGAATGTAACCAGCATACTAGTGTTTTCTTACCAAGGCATTGAGTGCTTAAAAGTGTAAGAGACTACTTTTAAATTTTCTGAAAGCCTGGTTCTTTCTTCTGTTGCCTCTTTTAGAATGGCACTTCTATTCAGTTTTATCAGAGGGATAATAATTTAACCAATTCTCAATACCATTTTCCACGGTAGATTGATAATTTCTCATAGTGGTTCTAAGTGGAGTGGCACTTCAATTATAAATTGAATGAGGCATGATGGCATGCTTGTTGATGATCATGGAACATAACTATATATTCTCTTCATTACTATTTCTAGTCATTGTGATTATTTTATACTGGAGTAACACCATACTGTGAAGTTGTTACTCAAGTTCTCTTATTGAAAACATCAAAATTAAGATTCAGATTGCATTTATACTTATTGTAGATGACTATTAACAGTATTCAACTAGAACAGTGTATTTTTTTTCAATTTTTTTATTGAGTTATAGTCAGTTTACAATGTTATGTCAATTTCCAGTGTAGAGCACAATTTTTCAGTTATATATGAAGCTAGAACAATGTATATTAGTTTTAAAATAATTCTGTCAAAAGGAGATTTACCCTAGTAGAATTAATTTTCTATACTGTTAAAATGCAGAATTTAAATTTATTGTTATTTGTGTATAAGCCATAAAATATTTTAACATATGGAGTATGAGTTAAATGTTTATATATAATTGCTAGAAAGGAAGGTAAAAATTTTTGTTTTGTAGAACACAACCACCAAACAATACTTTAGCATTACTTCCTTGATGGTTTGAGTAAATACTTAATCTTGAATTTTGAAATGAAAATGGTGTTGAATTATTTGAGCAGATTTTTCTTCTTTAAGATATCTGTAATTAGGTATAGTGCCCTGTATTGCTATTATCAGAAACCAATCCTACTTTTGTGTGGCCCTTTACTTTATAGAATTATTTTATGGGAGCTGGTTCTTTTCTACTATGAGGGAAAAGAAGGAAATTTATATGATATCTCATGTTTGTGCTTTTACCTTTTTCTAACCAACAATTTTAGCCAAGTCCTTACTTTTCTGAATTTTACTTTGATACTTAACAGCCTGTAAATTACCGAGTTCACATGCGTGCATTCAGTTAGGAACCTTAAACTGACCCTGAAAGTCATTGTAGGTTCTGATTGACTTTTGGTGTAGTGGTAGACTTGAAACCCCTTAAGTTATTAGGTAGTCTGGTAAACTGTAGGTTCATTTTAGTCTACAGTCTCTGATAGTTTCCCTTTCAGGACTCAAGTAATGGTGCAGATAATCCAATGAGTTCCCTCATAATGATGCTTCAGGGCTTTTGGGGGTGTGACTAGGATATGGAAGTTGGACAAGGCTTTGGTTTTGAGTAATAGGAACCTGAGTATATATATAGTCCTTTCATCCTTCAAAGATATATACTTTAATTATAGTTGTATATGAGTATGTATTTGGAAAATTTTTGCTGATTATGTGGACTGTTTCTTTGCTATGCAGAAGATTTGTCTTAGTACTTACATTGATCAATCTTTTACTTAGGGCTTTAGATTTTGATTACAGTTAGGAAGATGGATTGTTCTTATTCTATGAAACAGTTAAGATGGGTAATCATATTTCTTTAGTACATAAAGATTTATATGTTTAAAATTAACTGTATTCTTAAATCAGCGTTAACTTGTATACACCGTCCAGAAATCTGTTTTAATTGTTTTCAGTTTATGATTTCTTTATCTTAATATGTATTTCATTCAAACAATGAATTTTAAAATAAATGTAATTTTTTATAGATATTTTGAATAGAGTAAACCCCAGCTCATATTCAAGGGGAATCAAGAATGGTGCACTCAGCCGAGGTACAGTATTATTTTACTGTTTTAGTTTTAATGTGAAGTATTTTGACACCATTGATTATATAGAAAAATATTCAATGTATTGTGTAATTTTAAAATACAGGTATTACTGCTGCATTCAAGCCTACAAGTCAACACTACACGAACCCAACATCAAATCCAGTGGCTGCCTCGCCAGTAAACTTTCATCCTGAATCTAGATCTTCAGATAGTTCTGTTATTGTTCAGCCTTTGTCTAAACCTGTAAGTGTTTCTGAAACTACACAGTCAGCTTAGGGATACATTGGATATTATTTATCAATATCAACAATGCCCAGTGAAATTCTGGACTACTATGAATAGTCACCCAATAGAATCAATCAGTATCAGAAAATGTCACCATCTTTATGATAGCTCACCCAGTACCCACATAATAATTGCAAGAACAAACTACCCAGCCTGTTCCTAAGTCAGGTAATATGCTCAAATTAAATAGGTACAATATGGAAAACTGTGCTATCAAAACACGAATAAAAATATAACCAATATAATCAGTAATGAATAAGGGCAAACTATTTCAGATTGTAAACTGGGCCAAGTTCTTAATTGGGAAAGTTATTGAGAGGCTACCATAGCTTTTTATTCTGAAAACATACCTTCATAGTTTAGTTAATTCAAAAACTCTTAACAAAAAGTAATAGTTAATATTTATTGAGCTGTCAATATGTATAAGGCTTTGTGCTAAATACTATACATAAATTAATCTCAATTTTTAAATGAAGTAGGCACTATTATTTATCTATGTTTTATAGTTGAGGAAACTGAGGCTCACATGGGTTAAATCATTCTCTGAAAGTCACATAGCTGGAAATGGATGCATCTGGGATTTTGATCCAGACCAGCCCATAGTTTATATGTGTTTGTATTCATACATGGATGTGTGTTGTGTGTAAATGTATACTTTTTTTAAAAATGGGAGCATTGCCTTAGTGCAACAACACTTGTTCAAAGTATAGTCTCCAGTTCCCCTGAGGTTTCCCTGAGACTCCTTCATGGGGTTGGGATCAACCCATGATCCCATTGTTATAACAACACAAAGACACTATTTACGTTTTTCACTGTGTTGACATTTGCAACGATGATACAAAAGCAGTGGTTGGTAAATTGCTGGTGCCTTAGTATGAATAAAGACAGTGGTAGCAAGCTGTACTAGTAATTTTGATAGTTGTCACCACCATGCACTCACAATAAAAATTATTCCAGTCATTCTCAATTCCCTTGATGAAGTATTAAAATGTCATTAGTTTTGTTAACTCTCTGCCCTTGAGTATGTGTCTTTCAAGAGATTTTGTGTGATGAAATGGGTAGTGTACATAAAGCACTTCTGTGCCTGAGCTATAATGATTATCTTGAGGAAAAGTGATTGAATCATGAGCTAAACTACCCACTTTTTAAAAGTGGACCATTTTTACTTGACAGAATGACTAACAAGCTATGGTGTTTGTTTATTTCTGGGTATCGATATTATTATTAATTTAGTAGTTTAAAACCACACAGTTATTATCTCAGTTTTTGTGAGTTGGAATCAGATCATAGCTTAGCTAAATCCTCTGCTTCAGGCTCTCTGGAGACTACATTGAAGGTATGCCCTCTGAACTTGCAGCCTCATCTGAAGCTCAGCTGAGGAAGTATCTGCTTCCAAGTTCTCATGGTTATTGGCAGCATTCAGATCCTTAAGGGCTGTCAGATTGAGAGTCTCAGTATATTACTGGCTTTTGACTGGTTCCTTGCCAGGTGGGTCTTCCCAACATGGATGGTTTCTTGCTTCCTGAAAGCCTATAAGGGAGAAAGAATCCTTAGCAATCCTGCTAAGGCATTACAACCTTATGTAGTGTAATCACATAAAAAAAAATCAGGAAGTCCTGTCACTTTTGCTCTATTTTGTTGGTTAGAAGCAAGTCACATGTCTTGCCCACACTCTAAGGGAGGGAATCATACAGGACATGAATCCCAGGGAGTGGGGATCATGGAGGCTACTTTAGAATCTGTCTGCCACACACACTGAGTTCTTCAGTCTTGGTTATGTGGCAGACATTTCCTCAAAATTCAACAAAGTGTACCTGTCACTTAAAGAAAAACAACTGATAGTATTTCTTGCCAATGATGAAATTTGAGCTATAAAGCAAAAATTAGAATTTTGAACAACCTGTATCTGCCATCATGATCTTGACAGCTTCCCAATACATAAAGACTTTTCTGATTGTGATGGTATTAATAAATACGATTTTTTGTTACTGTATAATGAACTCTGTCAACATTTGGAAGATCTGAATAATTTAAAGAAACCAGTATTTTATAAGTAACCAATGTATGATGTTATAAAATGCTTGGATAAAAGATTCATTCATAGTGGAAGATAGACCATTAGATTTTAATGTAACAAAGTTCAGAAAGTTCACAGTAAGAACTCAGATTCCACATTGCACCAGACCTTTAAGAAAATATTATTGAGTTTTGGTGTAGTATCAAACAAATATATCCACATTTATCCTAAATTGCTATTATAATACTCTCTTTTTCAACTGTTAATCTTTCTGAAGGCAGATTGTCTTTATATTCTTTATCTAAAACAGCATTCTAAAAGAATGAAAGCAGAAACAGATAGGAGAGTACAGCAATTTTTGATAAATCTAGACATTAAAGAGATTTGCAGAAATGTATAACAGTGCCACTATTTTCACTAATTTTTTGTGTTGGCTAGTCATTTTTTATAAAAATGTTATGGTAATTTGTAATGGGCTTATTATTGTTATTTTAAATGAAAATAAACAAATATTTTGAAAATTCTGTTTTAATCTGTAATATGGAAAATATCGATAGATATAACCTACTTAAATAAAAACTCTTTTGGGTTCTCAGTAATTTTTAAATGTTTAAGGGGTCCTGAATCCAAGGAGTTAAAAAAAAGTTACCCAAAATGTAAAGATTCTTTGCTACTAGTTGGAATTGAATTAACTCAATGGTTTTTTTCATGCTAATAACTTAAGCTGTTTGGCATTGGAATTACAGAAATACTAAATTTTCCTTCAAATGTTTGTTCTTTTTATAGTAAGTGAAACAACTACCAAATCACTTATAAATTTTCTTGCAAATATTCAAGTTCAAAACCAGAATTGAATCTAAATAATCTAAATATTTTTAGTATGAATAATCCATTTTTCATTATTTCATATCATGTACTATAAGGTAATTTACATATATGTTAGCACTAAAAATTGATATTTTGAGGAGATACCTTTCATAGAAAAGGAAAATCTATGGTTCAGTAAACTCAACTCCCACCTACACTTTGAAGATGTATGTATCATAAAAAATAGAAGTGTCTTTGGGCAAACAGCTTCCCTTTACCACCCCCCAGATCTTTTCAGTGGCTTTAGTACTCTGAAATAATCATTTATATTGATATGAGCCCTAGACTAGTAGTTTAAGAAACTTATATTGAAGCAAGAGACTTGAATGTTGATTCTTCCTTGTTCTTAACTTAAGCATTATCAAAACCTCTCTGACCCTCCTTTTCTTCATTTCTAAAATGAGAGAGAATTTTACCCAGACCACTGACTTTTAATCTTGGATCGTAAGGTTCCACAGGTCATTTCTCGTGTTTCGAAAGATGTCAGGCTACCCAAAATGTAAAGATTATTTGTTATTAGTTGGAGTCAAGTGAACTTGGTGGTTTTCTCAAGCTTATTGTAAGCTGTTTGGCATTTGGGGGATAGAAAATCAGAAAAAGCAGCTTTATTATTTAATTAAATTTGATGGATAAAAATCTTTCCAATGTTGAACCTAGGGAGAAAAAAATAACAAATGAGGGGTGGCATCTTTGGTGTTATAAAAGTTAGAAACTAGAGCTTTTTCTAACTTAAAATGTTTTACTTTTATGGGCATATTTTTTAAGTCTAAGCACCTCAGTTGATTGTTCCCAATCTTGGGGAGTTTCTAAAAGGAGAAATTTTGTCAATTGGACTGGGTAGTTGAGTCTGGGAAACAAAATATTTTAAAAAACTTTCCAAGTGATTTTAATGTTCACTGTTAAGAATGTCATAGATTTATTCTGGCATGAATTGAGAATTCTTTTTAAGGGAATTTACTATGAATTTTGGAAGCCACTGCTTTTAATAAATTATAACTGTTGTTTTTCATTTTATGTCATGTTTTGTGCGTATGTGTGTGTTTACTTTTTCATGTAATAACTTTATACTTCAATATCTCTTTCAGATCTCTTTCAGGTAGCAAGAATATATTATCATTTTAAAAGTCATTGTGATATAGCTTAAGGGTATATCACAAAAGCTTAATTAAGCCTTTGTAATCCTGCAGACCCAGGCTGTAATTACAGCTCCATCAGTAATAAGCAGGGCCGTGTTGGGAACCTTATGTAACCACACCTGAGCTTAGTTTACCTATTTATAAAATGTGTTATGACATTAGGGCTTTATTAGTACTGTTGTGACAACTACTTGATTTAATACGTACAATGTACCAAGAAGTACAAGTACATTTAAAACACAATTATGGCTATTTTTTAAGTTTAAGAGGTGAGTAACTTGAAGTTCAGAAGTGACTTACTTGTCCAAGTCTGATAGCTAAATAAATGTGTGGATCTTCTGGATCCCAGTCCTAGCACCTCCTCTGCCCTTAGTATGGAATTTGCTATCTTTCTGAACTGTTTTTGGAGACATTAAAAATTCCACTTTAGATAATTACTTCAACCAGTTATTGTTGAATAATGTGTGCCTGCTCTTTGAAATTGTGTCTAAATTAACCAGAGTTGTTTCCCAGGAAAGTGTTTAACAGTATTAACTTTATACTTCTGTTAAAGAACTGTTTTGGAAAATGTCAGTGAATATTTTTTGAAGAAAGTATTTATCTTGAAGCATGATTGTGCTTGCTTACAGTTAGGTCATACAGCTTTACTGATTTTTTTTTTTAATGCTGCATATTAAGGTTCAAACACAAATATCTGCCTGTTAGGCCTCAAATTTTCAGAGTGGTTTGGGTTTCTTCAATACCTGTTTCCATAACAACTTTTTAAAAAAAAATAACAATGATTTATTTAGTCACAAACCTATAATTTGTGTACAGTGTGGTAAGGAAGGCTTATCTTTCTGTTAAATTAAAAAAAATTTTTTATTGAGGGATGATTGATACACAACATTATGTTAGTTTCAGGTATACAACTTAGTGAATCAGTATTTGTATATATTGTGAAACAATCATCACAGTAAGTCTAGTTAAAGTCGATCACCGTATGTAGTTACAGAATTCTTTTCTTGTGATAAGAAATTTTGAGATCTCTCCTAGCAGAATTTTCATGCAGAAAAGTTATACCTAAATATAACCTCTACATTGCCAATAGTAAAAGTTATCATTATTTTTTATTCATGAATTTTAATTTTATTTCAAACTAATTTTAGACTTAGAGGAAAAATAATACAATATACCCCTAACTCAGTTTTCCCTGATGCTAAAATCTTACAGCTAACCTTATTCAAATTTTACCAGTTTTTCCATTATTGTCATTTAATTTTCCCAGGAGCCTATTCAGGATCACACCTTGCAGTTAGTTATTTCTTAGTCTCCTCATGTTTTCCTACAGTTACTTATTCTTTTTCTATTACGAGCTTGATAAATCTAAAGAGGAGTGGCAGTTATTTTGTATTATGTAATATTGTCTATAAAATATTACCAATAGTTAAAAATCACCATTCTCTTTATTTGTATTTCTTTGACTAGTAGTTGGAAAAAAAGTTTTATGTGTGTGTTGGTCATTTATATTTTGCTTTTGAAGAACCTCAGTTTGTGTCCTTTCCCCATTTTTCTCTTAAAGTGACTTTTTCCCTTTTGCTCTTTTAAGCATTGTTAATCTTAAAACTTTTGTTGTTATTTATTATGATGTATAGAATGAACCATAAGTCACTCTAAGAGCTTACTCTCCACAACGATGGTCTTTCATAAATAGCACTGGAATCTATTTTGTGTGTGTGTGTATCAGTGTATTTACTATATAATCATTTTGGTGTGCATGTGTATCCCTAAATTACATTGACCACACTTTCAATAATTATTTATACTAAATATATGTGTGCTAACATATAAATTTTTACTACCTTATACTTGGCTATATTATGAGTCATCTCATACTTTTCACTCTTCTCTTCTTGATATCTTCCTGCTAGCTGAGACCACCCTTTCTCCTGATGGAAGGGCTGAAACTTTCCTTGAGACCTCTGGCCTCTAGGAGCAGAGCAGCTGCCTCAGATGATTCCTATAAACAGCTTCCATTCTAAAACCGTTTTTGCCTGGCTTTCTTACTTGTTCATCCTGCTGACAGGCAGCTTTCATATTTGCCCTGTGAGATGGGACACTGCCTGTCCCAGCATGGCTTTCTGTGGGATGGTGAGAAGAGTAGGGAACCCATTCTTTCTTTTCCTGATCCTTGGCTTATGAATTTTGCCAATAAAGATGATTCCAAAAATGATACCACGTGATATAGTCATCCCTAACCCTGATGCACCATATTGCAGATTGATTCCCAATTTGTTTGCCCTGATATTTTATCTGTGAGGTTTATAGAAGTATAGAAGGGTACAGAAGCTTTTAAATTTGTACTTATATCAATATGTTTTCTTATTTTTTCCTTACTTTTACCCAAAGATTTTAATAAGCTCTATTATTTGCTCTTTTATAGGAATATTCAATTTTTAATAACCCTCTAAAGTGTACCAATCTTATTGAATTAAAATGGATTTATGTTTCTTTCATCTTGATAAAAATCAGACCAGAACCCATCTCCCTCCCATTTTAATTGGCTAGTCAGGAATAAGCCAGCTCTAAGTAATAGCTTGCTTTCAGTTTTAGTAGATCATTTTGGCAGAGTGCAATAATTGCATTTGTGTTTTATAATGTATTAGTAATGGAGTCTTCGAAGGTTATCCTTGTAATATTGGCATATAGATAAATTTACCCTTACAAAAGTTTATGAGACAAAATACTTGTAACTATGTTGAATACATGTAATATTCTTCCTTTGAAATATTTTAACAGGGTTACATAATGAACTCATCACGAGTTGTATCTAGTAATTCTTCAGAGTTACTGTTTGACTTGACCCAGGATACAGGATTACCACATTACCAAGGGGGACCAACACTTTCTATAGCAGGTTGGTTTTAGCACTTTTTCAAAAAATTAGGAAAAGAAATGTAATGAATATACATACGGAATTGAAGTCCATGCCTTCATGTGAAGTTATCACATACTGTAAGGTAGATTGGTGCTGATAGTTCTTGAATGACTTTCTTGGTGATTTTAAATAAAATCTTATTTAATAATAAAGTATTTTATTTCTTCCTGTTAAGTAGGTTAACCAACTTTGAACTTGTTCTCACTTGGCATTAAATACGGGCTGAAAAATCTCAAAATAATTTCTGTATGTTAGAGAACCCCTCTGATACCCTAAATACTCTGTTACAAGAAGTATTAATTAGGTTCTGTGGCCACTAGTGCAGAAAAGTGTATTATTATAGTTGGTTTCTTAATTAGGTTAGTGTGTTCCTATTCAATAAATGATTTTGGTATGAAATCTGATCATAGAGTATTGTTATATAGTATCCTTACTCCCAAGAAGTTTCTTGAACAGTGACTCCTGTTCTCTAAGTTTTTTACTGCAGAGCGAGATTTTAGCCTGTAGATGTGAACTGCTATTCTTAAGCTTTTTGCAGTCTTTAGCAAGTCTTTACACTTCAGTTTTCTCATATTATTAAAATGGAGATTTTGTTTTTCTTATTTAATACATTCATTCTCCAGACCTGGAATCAGTCATTTGTAGATACAATTTTAATCCTTGCTCTATTTTAGTTAGGGCTTTCTGAGGCCCAAATAAGATACATAAAATGTGAAATGATCATAAGCTTTAAAACACTTGACAACAAACATTTGCTATGAATGATAATAGGTGCCGTATGTTCAGTAGTATGGTTAACTGATCACTGTCAAGTGACCATGGTTATTTGGAGAAAACTGGGTTTGAGTAGTTTGCTCTTGAATGAGAATAGGGTTTTTACTGGGAGAGAAAACTGTTGAGTATAGGAAACAACACAAGCCAAAGACAATAGAGGTAAATAAGTTAAAGGGTCAGAATTTAAAATTCTTAAATGCAGAGTGCTTTTATTTCTTATGTTAAAAAATTCTTATAGTAAAATTCTTTTAGCACCATCTAGCCTGTTACACTATATGATCAGAATCTTAATCCAAAATGCCTACACTCATTGGCTTTTCAAGTAACCTAAGCATCTCCTAAGAATGCTACTGAGATCACACAAAATCTTTTCCAGCTACCCATAGTGTAAGCCATCAGTAATCCTGTGCTTTGAAGATGGGGAAAAAATCATTTTTATATTATCTCAGAGGATGAAACAGAGGAGCCAACTTCTGTAATACTCTAATTTTTCTGGCATATTTCCCCTTATTAAAGAGCTGACAGGTGAATCTATTAATTTTTTTCCATCTAAAGTAAGTTAAGATATAAAATATTTTGTTAGTAATGATAATAGCTGTCATTTATTACTGAATGCTTTCTGTGTGCCAAATATTGTATTGGGTGCTTTAAATACACTATCTTATTGGATCATAAAAACAACTCAGTAATATAAAGTATTATAACTCTTATTTTACAAAAGAGAACATTGAGGCTCAGAGAATTACTTAAATAAGCTAAGAATACATAGCTAGTCAGTGACAGATCCTGGATTTGAACTTAGCCTGTCTGATTTAAAAGCCTGGAATATTTCTAATATATTTACCACTTCTACTTCTAGTGTACAGTTGGGAGCATTAAAATATGATGTGCAGTTTTAAAATCCTTATTACCAAGTATAGTTGTGTCTTATTTTCAAAAAAGGACTTTTGCCTGGCCTGGTTATAGCCTAAATATCCCCATTTCTCTTGCTAATGCTCTTAGCTTTAAGGTGATAGTTTTCAAACTAAAAACTATTTTTAGGAATGAAATCTCTGTAAAAACAAAATTTTATGCAAAAGTCTAATAAATATAAAAGAGTTTCTCTGTCAGAGGCACCCAGTGTATTCCTTAAAAGGAACCCATTAGGCTCTGGGGAAGATGATTTGTAAACCATTGTACTACTTCCATTATGAGCCCTTTTATATGAATAAATGGGGTATTGTCATTCAATGTTAGTTGTTTCTACTTTGTATGTAGAAATAAATGGATACTATAACATAAAGCCATGAGCAGACCACTTCTTTGATAGGTAGTTAAAGAGCTATCTTTTCCTTACACATTTAAATTTGTTGACTAGAAAGCTTCTAAAGGGTCTCTCTAAATTTTTGGATTTTTTTTTTTTAACTAACTCTAATTCACTTAAGCATCTGAAGTTAATTCATTTAAGGGAACTTAGTTTGATTCAATTTTTTTCTTTTTTCTTTTTTTTGGCTTGGTGTATTTTGATCTGCCTTCTTTCATAATAGCTGTCTATTTCCTTTTTGAAGCCATATTTAGTATTTTCTTGCATAGAAAAGTATTTTATGATTTATTTGAATGTATATAGTACATAATAGATGTTTGTATAGTTTGTATCCCCTAACTTTTGATTATGTCATTTAATCATTATTGTCATTTGTATGATATGGTAATTCAGTTATCTTACCTTTAGTTCTGGAGTATTTTTACTTAGTAGTAAGCAATATTATAAAATCTTTAAAAGTATTTTTCCCGCTATTTAAATCATTGTAGGTATGAATGAAAGTTCATTTTTATCAAAACGTCCTTCTACTTCTGAAGTAAACAGTGTTAATCCAAAAAAGTCTAAGCCCAGTGAAGGTGTTTCTGGAACAGATTCATCAGCTATATTTCCTTCAGTCAAATCTCTTTCTGTGACATCTCCCCAGGCTGTGCCATCAAAAGGTAAATATGAAATGTAGCATATAAAAAAGAAATTATATTTATACATAAATTACAGAAATTGTAGTACAAACTATTAATAGTGGTTATTGAAGGTTGAAAAGTGATGAATTTTGAATCATATATATTTTTAATTTATTTTAGGTACAAATACCTCATCAAATCAATCTAAAAATGGAACACCTTTTCCAAGAGCTTGTCCAAAGTGCAATATTCATTTCAATCTTTTGGATCCTTTGAAAAATCACATGAAGGTAAAACTTTTTAAAAATTTAATTTTAAAAAAGTTTTCAGATTCCTAAAAATATTGATTGAGTTACAGTAAATAATGGTTTGTTCAGATATATAATATATATAAGGTATAATATAATATATAACATATATAAGATTTATTATATTGGTATTTACATATAACTTAGGTAAAAATTTATATTCATATTGATTATCATCATGTGAAAATTTAAAGTTCCTTCCAAATTATCAAGTTTTTAAAATTAAGTTTATGTACATTATAATGTATGCTTATTGTACTCTAATTTTAGATGAAAATAATGCATTAATCAGAATATACCATTTACTGTCTTACACATACTTGAAACTTCTTTAAAAAATAGGCATTATGTTTAATATTTTATATAAGTTAACAGTTCCTTTAGTTGTCGTTGTTCATGCTAACATGTGCACGTCACATTGCACAATGAAAATCTTAGTTACACTTGTAGTTTTCAACACTCAGATATAAACTCCAAATGGTGGAGTGTTTCATATGTAATAATTGTTTTTACTCAGTCCAGAATATAGTTTGTGTAATTGTTATAAATTACTTTGAGCTTTTTGTTGGTACAGGAAGCTCCTGAAATTAGATTTAAAAAAAATTTTCAGTGTACAAATGAAATTAGAGGTTTAGGTAACACTTAAAATATTTAAGTAGATATTACAGTATACTTCTATGTCTGTGTAAAGTTAGCCTGTATTCCTCTTCTCTGCCCCTTATAAATGGAAGGAAGAGGGGGATGAAACAAGAAAAAAGGTAATGTAGAGTATATGAAGAAAAGAAGGAAGGAAAAGATGGAATGAATACAATCTTTTTATTTACATACAAAACTGTATTTAGTCTGTCACTACTTCCAGCTCGCAGTGGGTAGTCCCTGATAATTGCACACTGTGCTTTGTTCTTACGTGAGAATTAACCTGTACAAGTGCTTTCAGTTTTCCTGTGTATGTAATATTTTGATGAGATACCTGATGTTCTTTATGTTTTGCATTTTGGAATAAAGAGGAAAAAGAAAGGGCTAGAATCTTTAGTTATCTTTATTTCGTTAGGTAATGTAATCATATGATTCAAAATTTAAAAGTTTACAAAAACATACAAATAAAAACTCTTACTTCTGTCTCTTATTTACCCAGTTCCCCGTATGACTCTCAAAGAAGATAATTTTTATTACTTTGTTTTCTCTCCTCCCTGATTTTCTTTCTGCATATACAGGTGAACACAAATATTGTTTCCTCTCTATTTTATATACAGGCTCTAGCATGTTATATATACTTCTGTATGTGGTGAGACTGGCAACCACATTCCAAATTGTAGCTTTAATTCCAAAACATATTATAGCATTGTTTGATTGTTCATATTAGAAACAACCAAAACTTCTTGTAATATACATATAATAGGACACTATGCAGCATTTTTTAAAAGGATGGAATCTCTATAATGATTATATGGGAAGATAGCTTTAAGATATATTATAGTTGAATATATTATGAACAATGTATTATATGTACATGTATCATAATGTAATCTTACAGAATAGTCACCAACTCTAGAAAGGGACATATAAAATTATGGAAATTTTTTATGTTCTGGCATAGGCATTTTTTATATCAGTTAAAGTTTTAGTATTACAATAATTATTTCCATTTTGAAAAAAATGTGATTTTTAGATTATTTATAAAATTTTTTTGCTTTTATTATAGGATGACTATACCATAGAAGTAATGTTTTCCTTCAATGAAGAATATCAAAAATATCTAAAACGTAATTCAAATATGCTACAATAATAAGAACAATTTACTTATCTGAGACCATGTGACAGACTACTATGCTTTAAATATATTATTTCATTTAATCCTTAGGAAATTCATTTTTCTCTTTGTTTTACAGTCAGTTAATTTGCGTAAGTGGCATTCAAACCTTTAATGGTGTAAAGCTCAAGTTCTCCCAAATACTTATTTTTTTTCCTTTTGACAAGTTCATGGCCTATTTAATGTTACGTGGAAACTTGAAGATAGGTACATTATTTCTTTTTCAGGGCATGAAATTTGATAAATCTAGCTTATGGATTATATAATTTAGATTTCTATATCACTTTTTTCCCTATATTTTTCACTTTCTTTCCTACTTGATCTGTCATGGATTGAGAAACTGTATTGTGAATGCATCCTTTAGCATTTTTATAAAATGTTCTCTTTTTCTTAAAGTTTAATGCCCTTTAGGCTACAACCTTTGTTTTCTTATAGTTTCTATTTGCCTAGTATATTTTTTGTTTTCCTTTTATTTTCAACCATCTGTGTCACTTGGTTTTAAGCATGTCTCTTGCTTTAAGCAGAGTTGTGATCCTTTGTGATCCTGTATAAAGATATTTTTTGTTTCAGTAGTTGAGTTAAATTTATTTATATGCATTGATATGATAGATTTATTTGCTCCTTGTTCTGTCACAATTGTTTTGTTATCCTTTCTTTTCTTTATCTCTTTATGTTTTTCACTATGTAGTTGCTTTATATGTATGTAATTTGGGTTTTTCGAGAAGCTTTACTTTGTTCCCCTGTTTATCCTTATCCTTCTAATTTTAATGCTGTAATTCTAGTAGTCTTTTATTTCTTTGGCCATTCTCATCTATTTAAATTGATTAAAGTAGCATTAAATTTCCTGTTCTTAACCTCATCTCTACCTTTTCCTCTCCTACTGATTTTAGTCAATATTATCTGAATGTTTACCTTTGTACTATTAAAAATACTTACATCTATACTTCTTTATTTGGTAACTCTAAATTATATTCATTGATTGATACGCTGCTAACATATGTGAAGCAATCTATGAACTTTCTCGACCTCGTATTTATTATTCTTTTACCCTCTCTCAGTTTCAATTTGTTGGTTGTGTCATTTTTCTATTGTCAGGGCATGTAACATTTTCATTTGATTTTCTTAACCTCATTTCTATACTTGTTTTAATCCTTTTCCACAGTAAATATATTCAGTATTCACCACCAGTCTTTTTGTCATGATTTCTTTGATTATCTCTTGTTTGACTGAAGTTCATCCTCTAGTAATTTCCTCAAGAAGGGCCTGGGAACAATATTCTTTGAATTATTTCATATTCAAAACAGTTTGACTATAGCCCGTTTTTGAAAGATAGTTTGGCTGGATATAAAGTTGGATCCCATTGTGAAGATCTTGTTGATGGTACTTTTGTTTTACAATATAGAGTGTTGTTGAGAATTTGGGATAAGCCTGAATTATTTTGCCCTTTGTAAGTGATTTGATCATTATGCCTGGCTGACCACAGGAATCTTTATTTTGGAAGGCTGATAGTTTATAATGACTTGGTGTTGGGAATTTTGGATTAATCTTTTCTTAACATACAGTATGTTCTTTCAGCTTGTGTATTTGTGTCTTCCTTTATTTCAGTGCAGCTTTTCTTCATTTGTATGTTTAAATATTTATTCCATACAATTTTTTTTTTTTTTTTGAGGGGGGTTGTTGTTCAGGATGCATTTGTTCACTGTTTTTTTGTCTGGCACATCTGTCATTTTCTTCCTAATCTTACTAATTTCTTTTCTTCTTTTTTCTTCCTTTCTTTCAGTTTAGTTCACTTTTCTCATTACTGGTATCCTTTATTTTATTTTCCAACATCTGTTCACCACTGTATTCTTTTCTAACTTGTGTTTATCTCTGATTTTTTTTTCCCCCTCTTCTGTTCCTCTTGATTTTGCCACTCTTTTTGTCTTCTTTTTGTCTTGACATCTCTTCTTGCTTTGTGGTCTTCCAAATAGACATAGTTACTTCATTAAGTTTTTTAAATTTGTGGCAAAAATGTTGGCCAGTATTTCCCTCTGCATCTACTCCAAGGTGTTTTTGTGAGAATTTTACATTTTCCTCCTTTCGTCTTGAAGTATTTTTATTTAGATGTAAGTTTCTATCATATTAAACAAGTTAGATTTTCTTGGGCTAGCTATTTTGTACAAGACTCCTTTTGGGAAGCATGGGTTGCAAGGATAATCACACAGCCTAATTGGTGATTTATGCAACTCCTTGCTGGGTAGAAAGCTTCCTGCAAGTATGACTTGTGTGTCTGATTTTATATGTAGTGTTGCCTTTTCTGCTTCTCTGTACTGAACGAATGAGATTTGCAGAACTTCAGCCATCTTTCTTGCCCCAGCTCCTGTACCTGGTTTTGCAAATAAAGGATATAGATTTGCACTTCAGGGTATGTATTTCATCTTGAGAATGTATACTTTTGCAGATATTTTCTAAGATCTGTTAACATTGGATTCTTTGGACTTCTCTGACCTACTTCCAACTGCATGTCTTCTGCCTGATCTTGGCTCCTTGGGTAGTGCTTTCATATGTTGTGGAGTCTATGGATTTTCTCTGATTCTTAATTTCAATGAAAATAAAAATTTTCATATTTGCTTATTGTGGCTTTTGGATAAATCTCAGGAAGAGAATGAGAAAATGCTGACTTACGTAGGAGGATCATATAGGAAGTTCTATTTTACTGTTTAAAAATGGCATCCACCTTCTTTGTGCTGAAAATCCTACCTAAAGTTTTAGGTACTACCATATTGGGAGGAGTAAAGATGAAAAGGACGTTTAGATGGTATCTGCTATTTGTCAAATTATAGTAAGTGGCATGAAAGTGTTAAGTATTTACATAAAGGCTAATCCAAGGAAATAAGGGATGAGCTGGAGGTTACAGTGAAGCGCTAGCACCAAAGGGTACGAGGGCTGAGTAGAAGATTGACCAGTTGGTCTTGGGCCATAATTCAGCTATGCCATTCATAGTTTGCTTTGTCTTCCTATAAAACGTTAAATCTAAGCCTGGTTCTCATTTCTTAACTTGCTTGCCTCTTGGATATTTTCTATAGGATACTTTGCTTTCCTCTCAATTACTAAATCCTCCAACCTAGTTCAATGCACTTTGCTCATTCTTGTTTGTCAGTGGTTTATCATTCAGCTATTTTATAGGGATCGGAAACATTGTTTAAAAGATACTGTGAATGAGATTTATATGTTTACGTTAAAAATCTGATCTTACCTTTTCTGTAAAAAAAAGAAAAATGGAAGAACAAACATTTGATCATCTATTAAACATTTATGAGTATATTTATGACAGTTTGACTTTCCTGAGTTTGAGCTCTTAATATTATGTCTTAAGAAGAATCTAGAAGCATAGATAGCAAAATCTTTCTCAGTTCCCTCTTTTTATTGTGATTTCATTTCAACTGTAGTTGTTCAGAGTGGTTGACTACAGAGGATCATATTGTATTAGAGAACCAAGATATTTATCCTAATTTAGCTTATGGATGAAACCTTAACTTCTAAGCACAGATGATGTCACTTTTTGTCAGTCCATTTTATTTAGTATTTTTTCCTCATCTCTTTTGGATCTATTTTAGATTTTTGTCTATTTTAGGTCATTTTTTTCCTTTATAGGTTTCAAAATTAAGTACAATTGAAGGAAATGTTGTAGGTCTGTCTTGCATCGAAAGTCCAGCTTCCCATGTGACACAGAAAGTTTCACCACTAATCTAGCATTTTAGTATGGCAGGAGAGGAAGCAGATGTTGTTATCTTAGACATGGAATAGAGTTGTGTTTAGATTTTCAGACTTTCTTATTTGCTAATAATGTACTAAATAATGCATTTAAGAAGAGTTTATGTCAGTTGGTTTATGTTGTAAAAGAATTACCTTGGTGGCTTATTAAAAAATACAGATTTCTGGGTCCTACCTTTAGACACTGTTGGTTTGTTGGTTTGAAGTGGGCCCAGGGATTAGCATTTTGACAAGCACTTCTGGTTTTTCTAATACAGGTCTTCCTTGGATTGCCCTTTGAGTAAAATTGCCCTAGAGAACTTCTAAAACTAAAAATTATATAGAATAAATTAGTTATACTTTGTTGAAAGAAAAAAGCTTGTGTATGAAATATTCAGATTGGAACCAATTTATATGACATCTTGATTTTTCTCATGAGGAACTAAATTTCCCCTTCAAAGATTTAATTAAGCATTCTAGATTTCAAGATGTAACTCATGCTTCTTTATTTTTTCCCCATACATTTTCCAGCACCTTGAGTCTAAGAAATGGAACGTTAGCTGTGCTCAGTGTCCAGTTCTAAGCAAATATTATGAAATTTAATACATCACTTGATAGTTAAACATACATTATTGCATGTAAAACTACATTTCCTTTCTATACTTTGTATGGCATGGATATGAATAATGTTTAGTTAGTTAATTTAAGTATTATTAAATATTTACATCTGAAAAGGTAAATTGCAAGGAAGAAAAACTATTAGATCAATAGCCACATCCTCATTTTAAAGTTTTCCTTTTATTTTTTAAAAAATTTTTTTGTTTGTTTATTAATAGATGTTTATTGTTTGAATTTTTTTGAGTGTGTGTAGGCACCACTAGCTTTTGGTGAATATTTTTCCAGATATATCGCCAAGCATAGGTTTACATGGTCTGGCCTTAGTTGTAAACAAAAAATCATGTTTTGTTATCTAATTTTTTAAGGAATAAAAAAGGCTTCTGTTTTTTTCTCTTTCAGTACTGTTGTCCAGACATGATAAATAACTTTTTGGGACTGGCTAAAACAGAATTTTCAAGTACAGCACATAAAAATAAAACTATTGATTCAGAAAAAGGAAAACTGATCATGTTGGTTAATGACTTTTATTATGGAAAACATGAAGGAGATGTGCAGGAAGAACAGAAGACTTACACAACCTTTAAATGCTTCAGTTGCTTGAAAATTCTTAAAAATAATATTAGGTATGTAAACACTTATTTTTATATTTATTTGACAATTATAATGCTACAGATATAAATGTTACATCTTTATCTTACATTTTTTATGCTATTCTAGATAAGCGATTTTAAAGCTTTTGTCCTTTCTGGTATTTTAAAGTTGACTCCTGGATTCAGTTAGTTTTATTTCTTTAAAATAACTTAAGAAAGGACAAATTATTTCAAATAAAACAAAATTAGCTCCTTTTCCTGATATTATCAGTGATCTAGGAATTTTCATGAGATAATTTTCATTTTTAGCTGCCTTTGAATTTTATTTTTCTTCATAAGAACCACTTAGTTATGTTTTGTCCAGTTTGACCTCTTATGTGCTAATCTTATTTAATGCTCAAATCTTTCAGTTAATATTTATAATTTTAGAACATTTACCTTGCAGGAAAAGTGATCTTTAGAGAAGTACCAGTTCTAGGAAACATGACTGCTTTGATTTTAAATTTTAACCTCTGTGAAAATTAAAGATACAATTTCCAGTGAAATTTTGAAAATTTTCCACACGTATCCTTTAAGTTTTAGGGACCTATACTTTGTAATCTTTGAGTTACATTGCATATTAGTAGCTATCAGCCTATAAATGAGTTAGTAACAAGAACAAAGTAAAAAAGACAAATTGACTGATACTTTTCTTTGGTTGTATAGCTTGACATTTATATTCGGTAAGGTTGTTTTTCATCGTTTTATTCTAAAAATTTTCAACATACAGCAAAGTTTTAAAAATTTTATAGTAGACATTTGTATACTTACCATGTTGATTATACTAGCATTTAAATGTACTTACTTTATCATATATCTATTCACCCTTCAAACTATTTGTTTTTTTATGCATTTCAAAGTATGTTGCAGATTTCAGTGTATTTCTTTTAGATGAAGTGTATGTGTGTGTATACAAACATACATATGTATGCCTTTTTATGTTACTTGAGATAACTCTTATTATTTGTAATAGCATTCTTAGGCACCTATAGGTTATTTCTAGACCCCAGCATTTATTTTATTTTCCTGTGAGTTCTTGAGTCCAAGAAGAAGCATGTAGAAAAACACTGAAATACACTGTGATACACTCCAAAAACTATTGTTTTGTTTATAATAGTGCTTTATATTTATAGTTTTAAAAATTACCTAACGTATGTTATTTCATGAATTTTCACATTCCTTTTATCTCCCTTTTTTCAAACTTTAATGACCATCGATAGCTAATGGTCCCAACAGTTTAACAGAAGGGATGTGATATAACACTGAAGCAATATTACAGTAGAACTCTGTCCCCTAGTCCATATTTTTCCCATTTTAGTAAAATACACCAGAAAAATCATATTAATAAATATAGTAAAAAGCATAGAAATATGGCTAACCAGCTTAGATCTTTGTTATACTCAAATATTATGTCTATGATATTAGAAATTATTTCAGCAGTATTTTTTTGACTTTACCTCTGAGATTAATACATTAATTTTAAACATATGAAAATAAAAAATTTCTTTTTTTTGTCATTGTTTCAGAATACTAGTTATATATTTCTAGAGTATCTCAAAATGTAGAAATTTTAAGCAAAGAACATCTGGTAACATTCAGGAATTGAACATCTTTTGAGATACTGATTGTTTAGTAAATGTAACCTTAATGGCAAATACTTTATAACCAAAGGATTTAGACATGTTAAGTAATATTTTCCATTGATGGTAAGAACTAGGAGGGTAAGTTGATGTTTGTAGAGAATGGTAAGAAAGTGATAACTAACTTTCTACTCGCTGTCCTGTCAACATATTGTAGTATGGTATTTTTTTTCCTATATGGAGTGTCACCTGAAACAGGTTTATTTTGTTCTGTGAATATCCTTTTAAGATGCTTGCTTTTTTTGTTCCCCTCATTTCCATCTGTTGGTTTAAGTAGTATGAACTCCTAATGGGGGCTCATATAATAACTGAGAGAAAACTTGCTAGTTAAGAGATTATTTTATATAGATACACTTTAATTGCTGAAAGTTGTGAGCTGAAAGTTTAATGGCTCGTGACATTTTCTCTACATGTAAATGTTTAGCCAAGACTATGATTTAGTGTAGGTGTTTGTAGAGCAGATGTTAAAACCAAAGGAAGACTAAAAGATATTTCAAAGTGCACCATAACCTGTACTAAGGAATAGTATTGTGGAGGTGTGAAAAAGAAAGAAATGCTATAACCTTTATGATGATTGCTATCCACATTGATGACATCATCACTTAGTTTCAACATTATTTCCTTTAGGAACTCAAAGTGAATAATTGTTAATGGTTGACCCAGTCTAAAAATTGTTACTTTGATTGAATAACTTTACTTTCAAATTCAGCAAAAAGCTTCAGTAAGCTCTTTTAAATAGGTATTCCATTTTTATTGGACTCTCTGCTATTGAAGGTCATAGTTCCTGCTTATAAGAAGCCTTTTAGGGAAGCTGAAATAGCAGAATTTAAAACTGAAAAATGGGCATTGCCTACAAAGGGCACAGTCTGCAAGTTAAAATGAGCAGTCTATGCAAACAGTAAACCAGTATCATTAAATAAAACAAAGGGTTCTTGTAATTGTAGGCATTAAAATTGCTATTACATGCATTTAGAAACCAAGACACAAGTAAAAATACCAGTAATTTGTCTTTTAAGCAGCTGGAATCTATTGTGTATCTTCACAGCCTTAAAAGATTTCTCTCATGACTCTGTAGTTGCTTTTGGTGGTAGTTTTCTTCCTTTCAGTATTTTATTTAAAAATATAAGTAGTATTTCTTGTATGGAAAAGAAACTTGTTTTATCTTAAAAATTTTTTATAATCTCAAATGATTGAGAACAAATTAGTGATATTTCAGATTAATGGTATTAATGAATTATTTTAAAACAAAGATAAAAAGATGTTTACTTAGCAACTTAATGAAAGTGTTTATTTAAAGTGCACACTTTTCCAGAGGACTTTAAGGCTTTTTGAGACTTTATTTTCAGTAATGTATCTGTAATTTTAAGATTTAGATGCAAGTATTTATTTGTGAGATTTTGTTTTGAAATCTGAATTTTTGCACCTGTTGACAATCATTTATAGGTTTATGAACCACATGAAACACCATTTGGAACTTGAGAAGCAGAGCAGTGAAAGCTGGGAAAACCACACCACCTGCCAGCACTGCTACCGTCAGTTTCCCACACCATTTCAACTGCAGTGTCACATTGAAAGTACACACACCCCCCATGAATTTTCTAGTAAGTTACAGTTAGTTTAAAAATTGAATATTGTTGATTTTAACAGTATAAACTCTGAAAAGCTGAACAAGCCCATTAGAAAAATAAGAAAGAGACTTTGAAATTTGGGAGTGTAATTGAAAAAGTTAGGTTTTAACTTACATAAGCTTTAAAATAAAAATTACTAAAACTAAAGTCCCTCTCGTAAATAATTTATTAGAGTAAATAACCTGTGCATTATATGTGGGGGACTAAATTAGAAGCCTCAGATCATAGTTTTCAAATATGAAGTCAATGCCCTTCATTTGAACTTGAAAAAGAAAAGTAAATCCAGTGGTAGTTAAAATCACAGATTTTGGAGCAAGACAGCTTAGGTTCAAATCCCAGCTCTGCTTCTTAATATATGTTCCTCATGTGATCTCAAGCAAGTTCCTTAGTATTTGAATAATAGAGATAGTAGAAATAACTACTTCATAATGTTGTTACAGAAATTAAGTGAGTTAATATAAGTAAAGTGTTTAAAACTGTGCTTGACACACAGTTAATCACTATGTAACTGTTCACCACCACTGCCACTACCAGTACTACTGTTATTATTATTGTTGTTATTGATATAGATATATAAAATATTTATATATATATCTTTTTTTTGTTTGCGTTGAGAGGATACTTTTTTAAAAATTAAGTAATTGACATAATTTTTAGTTTCAAGTGTACAACATAATCATTCGATACTTGTGTGTGTGTGTATATATATACATATTAAAATGGTGTAATGTCTTTTTTTCCCCCCACTTTTAGCCATTTGCAAAATATGTGAATTATCATTTGAAACAGAGCATATTCTTTTACAACATATGAAGGACAATCATAAACCTGGTGAAATGCCGTATATTTGCCAGGTATACACATATTTTATTGTATACATAGTATTTGTTATCTGTTGTTTTGGTTACAAGATATAAAACTATTAGGCCAAGCATCAGCAATTTTTTTTCTGTAAAGGACAAGATAGTAAATATTCAGGCTTTTAGGGTCATAGGTCTCTGTTGCAACTAACTAATTTTGCCATTGTAGCACGAAGACAGCCATAGACAGTAAGTAAATGAATGGGTGACTGTGTTACAATAAAACTTTGAATCAAATTTCAACTGAAATTTGAATTTCATATAATTTTCAAGTTTCAGGATATATATTCTTTTATTTTTCTAACCATTTAGATTAATTTACTGAAATTATAATTTCTCATAAATAATTTATTAGTAGAAAGTCCCTTGGCACAACTCATGCATTGTACATGGGGCCAGCAGAGAGTTGAAACTGACCCACAGGACGTTGTTTGACCACTCCTGTACTAGATAAAGAAGAACTCTGGCAGAAAGGCAAACATGGACTTACCTTGCTATGTATGGAAGAATGTAGGCATCCAAGAAAAATATGAAATACTTTTATTTCAGAGAACCCTACCAAATGTTTAGGGACTAGCATTATTCCAAATTTGGAGGAATAGGAAAATAAGATAAAAATAGTCACTGCCATAGCCTGGAGGCCATATATAATCTAGAGGAAGATGCCATTTAATATAGCAGAAAGAACTTTATAGGACAAGAGCTGTCAGAACTTGAAATTTCAAGTCAAGATTGGGAGTAATAAAATTATCTGATAAAAAGAAGGGAATCTAGTTATATTTTGGGAAGTATCCCTAAACTTTGAACTCTTCTGTCTCAAAGATGATCTTTTGGCACTTGCATTAGTGGGATTCTTGGTTATGTAGGCATCAATATGAATTAATAGTACATCATATTCTTCTAAACAAGTGACCTATCATTGTTACTTTGTGATTGGATATCATTATAAATTTTCAAGTTAAACTAAATCTTCTTTTTTTGATAGGTTTGCAATTATAGGTCATCATCATTTTCTGATGTAGAAACTCATTTTAGAACATCCCATGAAAACACTAAGAACTTGCTATGTCCATTTTGCCTCAAAGTTATTAAAATTGCAACACCCTATATGCATCATTATATGAAGCATCAGGTGAGATTTATAAGTTCTTATTTGTTCATGTTGTTTTAAAGAAAAGATAGATTATGACTTAGAACAATGGTTAGGTTTGTTCTGCAAGGGAAGCATTGTTGTTCCAAATGATGTGTTTGATTTGTAGTTTATGCCAAATTGTTTGTTAAACTTCCACTTCTTTTTCTTGCTTCCTTTCTAGTGATGATATGGCTCATACTTGAAAATTCTGAAAGATAGCTATAAATAGGAAAGCTTGATTGAAGGGAAAAAGAGAAGATGAGTGGAAGAATAGCTGAAGGATTGGATATTTCACAGTCTGAGTGGGCATGGGGATGATTTTGAAGGTTATTATCAGGAGCAGGGGAAAAGATGAGTTTGAACTGATAAAGAAGAGATTGAGAACTCATAGTCTTGTTTTCCTCTTTCTCTTCAAACTTTACTTCCTCTTTTAGCCCCCTTATCGTATGAAGACATGTTGGCATCATTTACCAGGAGTGGTCTCATAGCTGCCAGTGATGGAGGAAGCAGTAATGACACTTATGTATTTCTTGATATATGAACTCTGCCAAAGAACTATATTTAGATCATAGCTTGATTTGTGGATGACGTCTGGCAGTTCTGCTGTGTAATTTTTGGGACCCAGTATTAGTGCTTATACACTTCTTTCTCATTCTATTGTTACATTTACTGGTTCTTTTCATGAAGCAATTAAATCATCCTTTGTTTGGGCTGAAAACTTTTATGCAATACTGATCCTGTTCTTAAGTGGTCAAAAGAGCAACAACAGTGCCTTTGCCAAAACCAGAAGACGATGGATTTACTGAATCTGATCATGTAATCAAGTTTTGCCGCCTCACTAATCAGCTCGTTACCTTTTCTTATTATTGATTAAATTGGCATGTCAGTTTACTCAGCATTGGTGCTTACTTTGCTTTCCATTCTAGTCATTAGATAATCATGAAATAGACTTGTGATTTTTAATTGGGAAAGATCATAAAAGTAGAATTTCCAAATGAATCGGGATCACCTATGTTGTGACTAGGATGCCACCCATCGTTGAGAAGTTCTGGCAAGACCTTTCTATTCTAGGTTTCTCCAGCAATGTTCTGTCAGGTGTTAATGATAAAAGAATTTGGTAAATACCTAGGTTTACAAAATTAAACAGTTTCATTTCTTTTTTAAAACAAGAATCCTCAGAGATTTTAATATGCTAATGAATATTATAAACCTCTATGCAAGGGATAAAGTATGTATTTTTCCAAAAACTTACTTGGCCATTGAGCCCTTTATTTGCACAATATCTATTAACATTTATGGAACAGAGTTTAAGAAACACTATTCCTGGTACTCTATATTTCATCTTTGACCTTTAATTTTGAAAGAGAGAATGAAGTATAAAACAGTAGTTCTGTTTCATTATGGGGCTTTTAACATCAGTTTTCCCATATGCTTTACTAAGCTCCAGAGTGAAATGTGGATGTGGAAAGAATGAAAGAAATGTGTGGGCCCACTATGTGGGCCATGTGATTTATAATCAGTTTTTATACCTGAGTTTTATGTCTTCACTTCCTATGGGTGTCCAGTTGTTTTTTGTTTGTTTGTCTGTTTTTCTGGAGTACGTACTAGGTAGACAACCAGTAATTAAGAGAGGAGACTCTATTAATAAGAACAACCATTAGTCATCCTTCAAGGTATTTACAATTTGTATGATTATTTACAAAAGGCTGGAAAACCATAGCTGAGCAAAAACTTATAATTGAGATCACATTATTGGTGCAGTATTAGATAATAAGAATTGTTGACTGTATGGCTCATTTTATTGTCTTAAAAGACTTTGGTTGTAACGTTTCTTTAAGAGGATATATTGTTAAGTCTTGGGTGATTTTAGTGCTAACAATCCAGTTTATATCACTCTTCAGAAATAATGAAAGTGATTGTGGATGTGTTAAACATGTTCATTACATCTTTAATAAAAACAGTAAGCAGTCAACATATGCAGTCATTTACTTTATGACAGTAGCAGGTGCTTTACATGCAATATCTTGTTTAATCCTCACAATCACCCTTATAGACAGGAAACAATGTTTTGGAGAAAGTAAGTTGCTCAATATCATATTGCCTAATAAAATGCAGAGTTAAAAATTTGAATTCTGAGCCCAAGATTTTATTGTTTTACCACAGAGTCAGATTTCACATTGGTATTGGGTCTAGGGTCAGAAATTGTAGTCAGAATTCTAGTCAGAATTACCCTTAAATCCCTCATGTCTCCCAGTGTAGTATGCTTATCAAAAAAGTTCAACACATAATTATTTCTCTACCCTTCAAATAGATCACTATTTCTTTGGTTGAACATCATGTTATTAAAAAATGTACTATCTCTTTATCACCTTTTGCACATTGAAATGCATACATAAACAAGAGAGATGTGCAAGAGTTGTATCCAGCTAAGAATAGTAGATTAATGTATTCTTCTGTCTCAGGATTTTGGCCAGATGTTCACTGAATGGAGTGGCAGACATTTTGAACTTGTTAAATTGTACCTGCTGCTCTTACGTACTGTCAGTCTCTTGCTTTCTGTCTCACTATCCATTTATTTAACAAATATTTATTAAGTGCCTTACTAGGTGCCAGGGACTGTTTTAGGTACTATATTGCAGTGAACAATACAAAATTTGTGTCCTGTGAAATTTGGATTATAGTGGAGAAAAAAGAATAAATATATGTGTGCTTGTGTTTAAATGTATCCTGTGATCTTACTGTGGCTGGTGATAAGTACTGTGGAAGGAAAATGTGGAGGATAAGGAATGCTAAGGATTGGGGAGATGGTGGAGTGGAGAAATGGTTGCTGTTTTGTATATATAGTGGTCAAAAAGGGCCTCTTTGAAGGAAATAAAAGGAGTAATCCACGTGGAAATCTAAAAGAGGTAACGTTATATAGGGAGTGAAGTGAATGTATACCTGGGCATTCAAAGAATGGGAGCAGAGTAAAGTATAAAGAGGAAAAGTAGTAGGACATAAGGTTGTAGCAATAGAATGCAGGCCAATTCATAGAGAGCCTTGTAAACCAGATTCAGGATTTTGGAAAACCGTCAACAGTTTTTTTGGTGGGTGGAAGATAATTAGTGTTATTTTAAAATTTTATTTTATTTAATAGAGGTACTGGGGATTGAACCCAGGACCTCATGCAGGCTAAGCATGTGCTGTACCACTAAGCTGTACCCTCCCCCGCATCAGCATTTTAAGCATGTGAAAGATCTGCCATACTTTAAGATCATTGGCAGCTTCGGGGAGAATAGGCCATAGGGAGGAAAGAACATGACAGGGAGAAGATAGGAGGTTATAGTCAAGGTGAGTGGCTTGGACATGTATGGTAGCAGTCGTTGGAGGTAATAAGTGGATATATCATGACAGTTTTTGAAGGTAGAGCTGCCAGGTTTTATTAATGGTTTCGATATGGGATATGAGAGAGAAGTTTTTTTCCAAGCAGTTACAAGAATGGAATTTTCATATACTGTCATATGGTGAAGACTGGGGAAGGAATATATTTGGGGCGGGGGGCAGGGAGGTAGGGAAGAAATCCAAAATTCAGTTTTGCCCATATTGGTTTGAGATGAATATTAGACATCAAGTAGTGATGTCAACTAGGCAGTTAGATAAATGATATTTAAAGCCATGAAATGATGCAGTAACCTAGGGAGCGATTATGGATAGAAGATTTCTAGGTACTGGATTTTGGAGAACTTTCTTTTTGTCCTGTTGACTTAGTATCTGTTTCTTGCCCAATGTTTCACTTTTTTTAGTCTTCTTTGAGCGCATACAAGTGAATTTGTTTGAGTTGCCTGTACCTCCAGTATAATCCATTGCATCCCACTTCTAAAAATACTCTTAAGGTGCACCTAGAATAGTGGTACAAACATATTAATTTATATATTGCTTTGAATTTTGTAAAGAACTTTTATTTACGAAATGCCTGCTGTGAGCCAGTAACTGTGCTTAGTACTACCCAGTGTATTACCTATTTGAATCTTATAAATGATTTGATTGTATTTTAATGGAAATAGTGATGTATCTGGCAGATCTCAGCTTTAGAGAAAACATTCTTTTGTATTTATATGTTGTTTCACTTTATATATATATATATATATATATATATGCATATACATACATAATTTTCAAATTAGTGAGAGCACATAGGTAAAGATTGTAGTTGATATTGTATAGTAGAAAGAACGTTGGATCAGGAGTCTGGCAGTGTCAGTAAATAGCTATGGGAAAGTGATTTAGATTTTTCTTGGGTCCTATTTCCTATCTGTGGAATAACAGGATTAGGTTTGAGAAGGGACTTAGTCAAAGGGTCTCAACCAGTTAGTAGATTGGGAGTAGTTATTCTGATTTATGCCTCCATATTCACACTGTTCAGTGTGCAGTGTTGTAGCCACTAGCCATATGTAGCTGTTTAAACTTAAATTAATTAAAATTAAATAAAATTTAAAATTTGGTTACTCAGTTACACCTCACATATTTTAGGTGCTCAATAGCCACATCTATCTAGTGGCTGTCATATTGGACAGTGCAGCTCTAAAATGTCTTCAATATTGCAGAAAGTTTTATTAGATAGCACTGCTTTATACAACCATTGCTATAACAAACTTCTTTGAAATGTCTGATTAGATATTTGAATTTACTTTTCCAACTTGTTAACCAACAAGAAATAGAAAGAATTTACTTTTTTCTAGGAAAAAAATATAGTATGGCTCATTTTCACAGTATCATGAGTCTAAATATTTTTAAATTATAATTAAAAGAGCTTTCATACCAGTGTTGAGAGAACTTTCATTAGAATCTATTAATACAACTTTCATGTTCATTTTCTGTATAGTAACACATTTTTGAAACCTAAATACTAATGCAAAGAGTGTTTTAAAACATAAAATAATATTTTGCTGTTATTTATGCTAGGAGATGTAAAATACTAGTTTTAAAATTATTTAGTATCATTAAAATGAAACCAGAGCAGTTTTGGGACACAGGATTTGTGGTTGTAGAAATTATTTTTCTTCCCTTTTTCTTTTTCCTAAACAGAAAAAAGGAATACATCGTTGTACAAAATGCAGACTGCAATTTTTGACATGCAAAGAGAAAATGGATCACAAGACTCAGCACCATCGGACATTTATAAAACCTAAACAACTAGAAGGATTGCCTCCTGGAACAAAAGTAAGTTCACATATGTTGTATTTTAACATTTTGTATGATAATAAAAATAACTCCTGCCTGGTTTTATCTATTGAATATGCTACTTTAAAAAGTGGTTTCATATTTTAAGTTTTTAATTTTAGATTTTATTATTTCTTATGTTTAGGAAAATGTCTTCTAACCATTGTTTTTTGGTCAATAGTGTATGCTATGCTAGAGTGGTATTCATTTGTAAAAAGTGTAACAAGGTTAACTGTTCCTGGATCGGTGGGTTGTGTCAACATTACCTAGGCTATTCTTGAGCTATTCCAGTTGGCACTGAATATGTCAGTTTTATCTGCTAAACTATAAGATGCTTGAGATCAGGAATTGTGTTTTAGTTATCTTTGTGTCCTCAGCATCTGGTATATACAGAACCTTGAATGCCATAGGTTCTCAGGTGTTTACTGAAGTGGTTATTACTGAATCTCCTCTAAGAGAAGCAATTCTGCTGCTGGATAGCATTATACTTTAAGTGAGCCAACACATGTCTGACTGCATACTGATGATTGTAACTTCCTTTTCCCTTTTTGCCTTATATACCTCTGTTTTCTCTGACTTCTTTATATACAGTCAGCTCTTGAATATTTGCTCCAGTGGAGGGAAACAGAGGCATGGATAATCCAAAGTGAAATAATCCCCAAAGCATTTATATTTGGCTTTGGGTACTTACCTTTGAATGTGGGTATGTCTGTTATTTGAATTTAACTAAAACAATATAAAGCCATGCTCTGAAGACCTAGAGCAAGAGAAGCTATCCAGCATCCTTCCCTACAATCCATTCATTCCATGCTGGGACTAGACATGCAGAACACTAATGTAAGCAGTGCAGTCCTCTCTCCTTTCCCTTAATAATGATGATGATGATAATAATAATAATGATACTAAATGTTTTAATAGCACCTTAGAATTAGGCTTTTGGTATGCTTTTTCATACATTCTATTATTTAATCCATATAGTAATCCACAGAAGTAGACAAGGCAGATATTGTCCCTTATTCTAGATAAAGAATCTCTAGATGAAGAGGATAAATTACTTATTCAAGGTCACATGGCTAGGAAGGAGTAGTATTAGATTTAATCTCAGGCTTTTTGATTCCTAGTCCAGTGCTTTTACCATGATACCAAGGCACATGTTTTTCATGGTACTTCCTCATAGACTGTTCCCCAAATACATAGGAGTATAGTCAAATGATCAATGAGACTGTTGGTAGGCAGTTGTGTTTTCCATTGTCAACCAGCAAATATAATTTCTGAATAGTAAAAAATAAGCCTTATATTAGCTCCCTTTAAGGAAATTCTAAATATTATTAAACTCTCCGTGCAGTATAATGAATTGATATAACCCCTCCCATAACTTTTGTAAATGTACATCCTGCCTAATGAGCCCCTGGAAAGAGGAAATCTTATTTATTGTAGATCTGTTTGTTGTATAGATGTCAAAGGGTAATCCAGGCCTTTCTAGAGTAATTTTTAGGCTCTGAGATTGCAATTTTGATCTCTATGTTTGTAAATTTAAAAAGTTATATCAGAGCATAGAAATAAGTATGGAATGTGCTCTTTTAATTAATATTTAATGTGCTCATATAACTTGCTTTAACACCTAATTATCCATTAATAACTGTTAACGTATAACTGATATCAAATACAAAAATGTAATACTATGAGTGAATAAATATCAAGTTTAATTTCATTTAATTGGTATGAACATTTAGAATAAATGGAAGACTTATCCAGATGTAGTTTATACTTGCCCTTGGTTTAACTCTTTGTTATGTGCTAATATTTTATCACAAATGCAGTGATTAATTTTCTAAAGCAAATATTATCTTCATTTTTGTAGGTTACTATTCGAGCTTCAGTTGGACCCCTTCAATCAGGATCTTCATCTACACCTTCCATTAGTGCAAGCACTTCTACCCTTCAGCTCTCACCTCCAAGGACTAAAAATATAACTGCTAAAAGTCCCACAAAATCTATCACAAGTAAACCTAATACAGCTAAACCCATTGCAAGTAAACCTAATGCAAGTAAGCCTAATGGAAGTAAATGTAAATACAAATCAAAAATTTCTAATATGCAAAGGAAACAAAGCACATTGGCTAGTAGCAATAAAAAAAGTAAAGTCAATACAGCATTGAGGAACTTAAGGTAATCTTTTATTACTGATACACAATACTAGTTTAATTTTAAGTATGAAAACTTTATTTAATATAAATTTACCCCATTATACAACTCTCTTGTACATTTATATACTGTCACTTAAAGGTCAGGCAAATAATAAAAAAGTATTTTTTACAACTGTTGAACAGTACTTAAATTACTGTTTTTTCTATCTAGTATTCATTGGTATTTCTATAATATCCACTGGCATTATATGTTGTCACTTATATCTTGTGATATTTGAATTAACTTAATCTCCTTATTCTGGTATGAAACATTAGCTAATTTTAGATTGTTTATACTTCTAGCTGTTGTTTCATAGGAGATTTTTCAAATGATAAGTCTTTGTTTAAAGATGTTAATTTAATTAACAGAACATAAGATGACTCTCCCTTATTATTTTTGTTTTAAAATATGTTTTTATCATTTTCTTTATATTTCCATAAGGTATCGTCGGGGAGTTCACAAGTGCATTGAGTGTTGTTCTGAAATAAAAGATTTTGCAAACCACTTTCCTACATATGTCCATTGTAGTTTTTGCAGATACAACACTAGCTGTAGCAAAGCCTATGTGAATCATATGATGAGGTAAGATGAGTTAAACATCTATAATTACCGATTAAAATTACAGTTCAGCAAGTTTGGTTTTGAAAACAGTTATCCTAATAGAAGCTAGTTTTTTTTTTGTTTTTTTTTTTTTTTCCTTTTCAGGAGCAATAGAGAACTTCTAGGTTGATGTCTGGTACTATTTTTTCAGCATAGTTATTCGTAAGGTTATTAGAATTCAAATTATAAGAACAGTTAGGCTAATGAAATTAGGATAGGTTTGTTAGGGAAAATAATTTTTCTATGGGAATTTTTTTTTCCCATAGAACTTTTAAAGTGGTTACTTACAAAGACAAAAACTTAAATGCTCTAAATATATTTATGAAATCAATACATGTCATCTCATGAGTGTTATTCTCTTCAAAGCAGTCACTTTGAGAGATTCCAGAATTTTCAGTGATGTTAGAAACTTTATTGGGTCTGTTTATCTTTCCCTCTCTTTTTCTCTGTAATCCTTCTGCCTATCTGTCCATCAAGTCATCTATCCTTGCAGTCATTCAGTGAAATGAGAGACTGTTTCAGTAATGATGCCACTGTTGGATTTCTTTTTCATTAATTCATTCAACATAGACTATGTGAGTACCTAGTATTTTACTCTATGTAGAGAAAGCCTTTACAGCCTCCGTATTTTCATTTGTATCTCATTTGTAGGGGCATACTTCAAAATGGATTTTTATTTGTTTAAAAATAGTATCTTATAGTAACCTATAATGAAAAAATATGAAAATTAATATATGTATGTATATGTATGACTGAAGCATTATGCTGTATACCAGAAACTGATACAACATTGTAAACTGACCATACTTCAATAAAAAAAATGCAAACAAAATAGTTGAAAATTGTTCAGATATAAGACAGTAAGTTGATTTTTTGAAGTGAGGTTCCAGTTTTGCAAAAGTTAGTATTAAAGTATAACTAATAAAAGTGATTTTCTTATAGATCATGATGTCACATCTATGTTACTTTCTGGTCATTATCACCTACTCCTTTCAGGGATTCTCCCACCTTTCTTGATGGCTTCAGCACCTCTCTCACAGTTTTTTAACTCCCTTGATGACTGGCCTGACCTCATGGTACCTTGACTTCTTTAGTGACAGTGCATTACATCAACCTTTAAGTTATTGTACCCCCTTTATTACCACAGTACCATTTTAATCTTATCATATATACTGTTCACTTCTTTTGAATTCTCAATACCCCAGGACTTTCAGGGCTTTGATTCCTTTTTCCAGTCCAGCAGCAGCCATATAACTTGATAGTCATCCTCACCTTCAGGATCATCTGTTTTGGGTGCTGCTTTGTTTTTGTTCTAGAATTCTTTATACCTTTAGTCATGCTCACCTGGCATAAAGGCCAAAGACTTGAACAGCTGCCTTTTGTGACCTTTGTGCTCAATTCTAGACTAGCAAACAGTACTTGATTCACTCAACTCTGACTCATATTTTTTTTCTTTTTGGAGGTTTTTTTTTTTAATTGAAGTATAGTTGATTTACAGTGTTGTGTTAGTTTCAGGTGTACAGCAAAGTGATTCAGTTATACATATATGTGTGGGTGTATTTTATATATATATATATATATATATATATACACACATACATATACACACACACACACATACACTTTCCCATATTCCTATTCTTTTCCATTACAGAATATTAAAAGATATTGAGTATAGTTCTCTGTGCTGTACAGTAGGTCCTTGTTTTCATCTGTTTTATATATAGTAGTGTGTATCTGCTAATCCCAAACTCCTAATTTAGCCCTCCTCCCTCCTTTCCCCTTTGGTAACCATAGGTTTATTTTCTGTCTTTGAGTCTGTTTCTGTTTTGTAAATAAGCTTATTTGTATCAATCTTTTAGATTCCATGCATAAGTGATACCATTTGATATTTGTCTTTCTCTGTCTGACTGACTTCACTTAGTGTGATTGTCTCTGGGTCTGTCCATGTTGCTACAAATGGCATTATTTCATTCTTTTTTATGACTGAGTAATATTCCATTGTGTACGTATATAGCACATCTTTTTTAGGACACTTAGGTTGCTTCCATGTCTTGGCTGTTGTAAATAGTGCTGCTATGAACATTAGGGTGCATGTATATTTTCAAATCAGAGTTTTTGTCTTTTTGGATATATGCCCAGGAGTGGGATTGCTGGATCATATGGTAGGTCTGTTTTTAGTTTTTTTAGGAACCTCCATACTGTTCTCTATAGTGGCTGCACCAAATGACATTCCCACCAACAGCATAGGAAGGTTACCTTTTCTCCACACTCTTTCTGGCATTTATTATTTGTAGAATTTTTGATGGTGGCCATTCTCACTGGTGTGAGGTGATACCTCACTGTAGTTTTGATTTGCATTTGTCTAATAATTAGTGATGTTGAGCATCTTTTCATGTGCCTATTGGCCATCTGTATTTGACCCATGACCTTTAACTTTGAGTCCTAACTTTTTATTTTTAAATACTAATTAAACCATTTTTTAGTACTATAAAGATTTTATTTTAGCTTCTCTTAGTTGTTAACCTGGCCTACTAATTACTCAGTTGGAGGTCATCCTTTTAATTAATCTTTTCAACCTCAGAGTTTTTCCTGTTACCTTCATCTAGACATTGATCTCAGAAATCAAACATGTTCCACTTCTGTAAAGTTAACCCTGCCACTTACCTCTTCTAGTTCTTCCACAACCTTATTCAGTTAACTTGCAACTTCATCTCTTCTATCTACCAGTTCCTTCTGCTTACATTTTCAGGTTTTGTTTTTTTTTTAAAGAGGAGGGAGATATGTCCTTACCGCCTACTTTCCTTACTTCTTTTCTTCTTCTTACCATGAATATTTTTAAAAAGTGTTTGTTACTAGCTTATTTGTGATTCATTTTTTTACCTTTTAATTTGAGTGTCATCCTCACCTACCAACTAGCACTGCCCCTTTTAAGATTTTCTGTCATGTTCTTATCACCACATTTATTTAATTTTTTTTCGCTCTTAGTACTCCATGACTTCTTTCAAGTATTGGACATTGTTGTCACTCACTTTTGAAACTATCTTCTTCGGCTTGTGTTAAACTGTTAGCACTGTTTTTTTCTTTTTTGGCTACTCCTATCTCATTTTAAAATTTGTTTCCTTCAACTCTTCTTCTCTCTTTAAATTTTCTTTCTCTGTGACCACTGTCACTTTGCCTTTCAACTTTAAATCTTTCACTTTCAATCCTTAGTTTTCCTGAGATCTAACTCTATCTTTCTAATTATTTAATAGGTATTTTTACCTTTGACTCACTGGCATCTAAAAAGAACATAAACAAACCGCACATTATCTTTACAGAATTAACATAACTACCATCCAAATACTCTTTCAGAGCATCATTTGTGTGAATGTGGAACACTAGCTGAAAAAATACGTTGTCCCAAGTTTTTTAAGCTTGTGAAGTTCTCTTGATGTGCCAGTGTGCTTCATGGCTTCCTGAGACAGCACCTTCCGCATTCTGCCACTCTGCCTCCCAGCTGCAGTGGACTACACCTGTAATCCATTTCCTCTAAACCAGGCCCCCAGCATCCTTTCTCCTTGAGTATACTTCAGTGTGGAAAATCCCTTATTCTATGACAGATACATGGCTGCCCAAATACAGCTTTACTTATGCCCTTAATTTATAGGGGATCAAATTTTAAAATATTTTCTTTTCCTAAACCAAAAGTCATTTCACCCTTCCCTCTCCCATTTATCATAGGTTTCTCACCTGTCCAATAGAACCTCTAAATCCCATTCTATTCCAAAACATTTCCAGTTAGCCCAACTTCCTTCTACCCTTTTCCCAGTTCCCAGTGAGCCCCAACCCTGCGCTTCATTGTCATCACACACATTCTTAGTCTTTGTTAGCTTCATATGGAGCTGAAAGTTTCCATTGCCAATCCTGGAGTTTGGTAAACCCCTTTTCCTTTTTCTCTGCTTCATTCCTTGAATTAAGTATCTCCCACAGAAAGGCCCATCACTGTCTCTGCCCAGTGTGGATCCTTGTGATAGGTTTGTGTTTTGTATGAACAGAAACCTCATTTTCTCCAGAGGATGAGTACTTTTAATCCCTATCATATTCCACCTCTGTACTCGCAACTGATCTTTTTCCCTCCAGTCTCATATTTGCCCCAATCCAATTTTTTTTGCCCCAATCCATTTTAGAAAAACTCTCATCCCCATAAATTGATTGCTCTTCCCCAGAATAAGCTTTCTCCCATACTCATTTTTGACAGTGGCTTTTCATGATTCTTTCTTGGTCCCTGGAATGCACCGTTCTTCCTTTCAGTTTACCTTACTCACAGGGATCATTCCTTACTTTGAGTTGTGTGCCATTCATCTAGTCTGTTGTTTATTATATTTGTTTATATCTGTATTATCTCCTTGAGAAGAAGGGGTTCTTTATACTCACCGTGTCACCTAGCACATTACAAACAGCAAATGGTAGTCAATTATTATAATTATAGAATGCTCTAAATAAAATCCCAAAAGGGGATATTAAAAAAACCATGATGCCGTAGAAACATTTGTGGAATAAGACTCTTACAGAGAAGAGCATCGTTAAAGATATACATTTTAAGTGAATGTTTTAAAAGGTGGCATTATTTGGGTTTGGTTTAAATTATTGCACCTTATTTGCTTACAGCTTTTAGGTAGCAATAGAAGTCACCCGGAAAAAAATGCAAACAAATCACTGTGTAATATTGCTATTATTCTTCAGCATTATGTATAAAAAGGCTTTCCTCTACATGTAATAGAATTAAGTTAACAGATATAAGTACTAAATATCTCTTTTTCTAGCGGAGTTTACTATTTGCTAAGAAGTACGGTAAACTGGTGGTGAAGAATCGGACAAATCTGGATTTGAATCCAGGCTTCCTCATTTATTTATTACCTGTGTGACTTTGGGCAACTTTATTTAACTGACTCCTCGTTTCCTTTTCTTGAAGAGAAAGTTATTGTGATTATTAGAGAAAATGTACTTAAAGTGCTTGATAAAATGATTTGCACCTAGGAGGTATTCAAGTAATTACAGCTTTTTAAAAAAAATTCTCCTAAGAAGGTTATTTAAGAAACTTTTAATCTGAAATCCCAAAAAGAACTCTAGTGAGATCTCATTTTGTTTAAAAAAGCTTTTTTTTTTTTTTTAACATCTTAGATTCGGTGCTGTGACTGCTGATCCCAAATCATGTTTTCTTTTCTTTTTTTTTAAGTAATTATAGCTCTTGTTTCTAAGTTGTCATTATTAAATGTTGTAGATAAAGTCCTTGGCTTTAATTTTCACAAGTTAGTTGGAGAGATATATTTACCTAACTTAATGTGATAAACAAATGACTGTTAGAGCACAGAGAAGGTAAGGATGATTCTTTAAACAACAAATAAGGGAATGTGGCATATAAATGACATTTCACTTAGGCTTTGAAGGATGATTTAAAATTTCTCCAAGAGAAAAGAAAGCTGGTGTAACAGTTTGTTCCTATACAATGGATAAGACAAATTACTGAATTAATTTTTATAAGATATGCTAAAAATAGTTCATTATGTGTTTTATACAGATTTATTGGCACTAAATAAGAGTCATTAGAAGAACAGTTAGGTTATTATGGTAGCATCATAAATGGTCTCTTCTCTACAACCCACCCCTGGCCCCTTTTTCATTTCTTCCTTTCTTCTGTTACTGATAACTGGTCAGGTCATTTTTTGGCCTAAAATCCTTTGCCTCTTCCTAACATTAATATGATGAAGTTCAAATTTTGTGGAGAATGTAAGCCCTTTTAATATCTAATTTCTAACTACTTTTCCCGTGCCTTCAACTCTTATTTTCTTGAAAATCCTTCCATATCTTGCTCTTTGCTTTGTCTGGAGTGAGGCAGACAAAGAGGGTCCCTAGTATAGGGACCCTCTTCACTGAAATGTGCTACTGACTGTTACCTAGCCTTTCCACTTACCTGCAGCTTTCCTTCATGCAACCACAAACCTTTGTACGTGTCACTGTTGATGTTTATCTTATGGTAATTATTTATGAATATGTATTCACTTGTTTAACAGATACTTGTTAGGCCTTCATCCTGTGCCAGCTGCCTTTTGACTACCTTCACTGCCGAACACTGGATGGTGAACTCTGAGGCAGACAACTTTCTTTTATTATTGTATATCATCAACCTCTAGTCAGTATAAATCTTTTTTATAGGTAGGAATTCTAAATTAGAAATGATTTCAGACAACTAAAGTTTTAAAATTACCAACATTTTAATAAGGTACAAGTTATAGACAGAAAGAGAAACCATCAAAAAGACCCTAAACTATAATCTTTTCTCTCCTCTTACCAAATAAAGAAAGAAACCAAAACAGTCTGTTGGAGGAGAAGGAAGAAAGCTTTTGAAAATAACTTTTAAATCTCATTAAAAAATCTTATTTGGTTCACATTCTTTGGGAATCAGATAAAATCTTGGACATACTCCTCGGAGGAAATACAGTTATGTGCACAAATTTTTGCATATAATTTCACTGTTTCCCAACCTCCTAACATTCTCTTCTTAAAAAATCCCTTTATTTTTGTGATGTTACTTTGAGTTTGTAAACTCTTAATAATAGTAGTTATCCCCTGATTGAAGAAATGAGTATTAGAAATCTTTTTAGTATATTGTCTGGGGATTATAGCTGGTCAGAGTATTTGTTTTCCCATACATACATGCTCCCCTGATTATGGTTACCTCGTATCTGAGACTCACAATTGACCTGGTGTTTTAGCTACTTTAAGTCTGCTCCTCAGATTTTAGCTTGCATAAGAATTACTGGAAAAGCTTGTTAAAACAGTCCTGGGCCCCACTGCCAGAGATAAATTCAGTAGGTTTGTGGGGGGCACAAGACTTTGCATTTCTAAATAAGCTCTCAGGTGATGCTGAAGTTATTAGTCTATGACTCTGCTTTTATCTGTGCTAAGTAGTCCTGTGCTAAACTAATCCTGGTTTTCTAGTACAGGAAAGCTTTCCTTATCAGATTTAAAAGGGTGTATAAAAGCTATTCTCATTGGCTACAAAGTGGTTAGGGATTTTCTGTTCTCTGCTTAGGAGAAGTGTTGTTTTAGCTCTTGAGTTCTGCTTTAATTTTTTTTTAAACCTCTACTAGTAATTGTAAAGAATTCTCTAAATGTTTATTTAATTTTACAAGTGGTAAACTGGCATTTAGCTCAAGTACTGTTTACTTCCAAGATAATTTGGATTCTGCTTCCCCTCCCTTGGCATGAATATGTTAAGATTGGAAAATGATTTAAAGAATGATGATTATTGATGACCATTCATATTATAGCAGAAATGTTATTAGCAAAAATTTTAAATTGTTTTCAACTCTTTTTTGTATTCATAATCTTTATTTGCTACTGTAATTATTTTTATATTGACACATTTTCTCCCAGTCCTTGTCCAAATGAAGATATGTTTTACACAGTTGCATAATTCACATAAATTTTGTTAATCTTTTTGTTTTCAACTCTTAACAGATGAGGAAATAATTTGCTGTGCTTTTTTTAACTCTTGCGTATTTCCTTTCTTCATCCGAAGATGAGGTACTGATCATACGAGAATATGCTTAGGGAAATACATGTCACTAGAAAATAAATAGATAAAATGGAATGTAAGTTTAAATGTTGAGTTAAACAGGGATGACAAACATTATTTTATTATTTATAGCATGATATTTTACTCAAAACTAGAAATTTAAGTATAGACTTGATATGTAGCTATAAATTAGTATGACTTATGTGTAATAAAATTAATAAAATCTCTTTTGTGTCTCCCAGCTTTCATAGCAACCGTCCAAGTAAAAGGTTTTGTATCTTTAAGAAGTATTCAGAAGATCTCAGGTAAATAGTTGATCTTTTTTCTTATGTCTATTGAAAAATTATGACTTAATAAAAATATTATATTAAAATTTTGAGATACAGTTCAAATACCCTGCAATTCACACATTTAAATTGTTCAATTAATAGTTTTTGGTATATTCACAGAGCTGTGCAGTCATCACAGTTAATTTTAGTTCATTTTTATCAGTTCAAAAAGAAACTCTGTCCCTGTTAGTGGTTATTAGCCCCATTTCCTTCCAACTCCTCCCATCCCTGTGCAACCACTAATCTACTTTCTATCTATATAGATTTGCCTATTCTGGACATTTCATATAAATGAAATGATACAATATGTGATCCTTTGTGATTCATTTCTTACCTTTAGCATAATGTTTTGAAGATTCATCCATGTCGTAGCATATATCAGTACTTCTTTTTCTTACTGCTAAATTCCATTGTATGGATATATGATAGTTTGTTTATCCATTTAGGTTATTTTAACTTTGAAGCCATTATGAGTATTGCTGCTGTGAACATTTGTGTACGCACTTTTCATTTTTTAAAATGTATATTTAGGATTAGAATTGCTGGATTATGTGATAACTCTGTGTTGAGCCTTTGAGGAACTGCCAGACTGTTCTACAAAGTACCTCCACTATTTTACGTTCCCATCATTAGTATATGATGGTTCCAGTTTCTCCATGTATTTGTCAGCACTTGTTAGTATCTCTTTTTTATTATAGCCATCTTAGTGGGTGTGAAGTGGTATCTCACTGTGGTTTGTTAAAAAATTTTTTCTAACCTGATGTTGAGGTACTCAGTTTGGAAATCTAAATGATTATTGCTGGATATTGCAGAGTTCTAGTCAAGTTATTATATCCTTAGACTAGAGGTTTAATTAGTCTGCACTCTCTTGATAGATTTTTTTTTCAGGGGTGACCAGTGGTGTCAAGATGAAATGTTTGTGCATTTGCATTGTAAAATGAGGACAAAAAATAAGACTCTCCAATAATATTTGAATAATAAAACATACCTAAAATACCTGGCAAAGTGACTAACATTTTTTCAGTTTTAAAGTCAATTTCTTAAATCTGATATTCTTGAAATTAGTATGATGTAGTCTATAATTCTTTTCCTTTTTCAAATAAAGAGAAGTGTACAACTTGCTTATTGTGCTGAAAGAACTGTTGATGAATATTTCTAAGGACATTGATAGTTAACTTTGGTTTTACCACACATTAACTCAGAATTCAGTGAACACCATTTTTTCCATGTTTTTCTGAATTCTTTGGACCCCATTTGCTTCTTTTGTTCATGTTACCATTGCTACTTGAAATACCAGTGTCTTTGCTGCACCAAGCTAATATATGCAGATAAGGTTAGTCACTTGTTTTGATATTGGTGGTTAGCGGAAAAGATGAAAGAGGTGATGATTATGTCTCAGGACCTTTGTACTCATTATTCTCTGTGACTAGTTTGTTCTTCCCTAGGTTTCTCTGTGGTTATCTCCTTTATCTCTTTTAGGTCTTCTATTCTGATGACTGAGTCTTTCCTTGACCACTTGATTTAAATGGTATTCTCTCTCTTATGCTCTAGCCCAGCACTCTTTATCTCCTTTCTATGCTGCATTTTTCTCTAGATCATCTTTTATCACCTGATACATTGTATACTTTATTTTCTGGGTTCTCTCACTAAAATTTGTGTGGTTTGGATTTTTGTTTATGCCAGACATTGATAGGTGCCTGGCACATGGTAGGCACTCAGTAAATATTTGTTGAATAAATTAATGTATATATTGAAAATGACTTATGTAGACAGTAGGTCCTGTCTATGCTGTTGGACCATTAGCTTACAGAGAGAGAATATTTTGACTCAGTTTAAAAAATACATTGGTACTAATTTAAAAACATTTACTGAATTGAAGGAGATAAAGTAAGTTATATTAGATGTTGTCTTTACTGAAAATTTTTTATAAAAATGAAAAGGGTTTTACTGCTTTCAAAAGATGAGATTTTAGATAGCTTTTTACCTCACTGTTGTCAAGCTCGGTGGCGTGTTTGGTTTTTAAGTGAATTACATGATTTTAAAGATCTGGGATGGTTTTTCTGTCAACTTGAATAGGTCTCAAGTTGAAAATTTTTTTATTTCTGTGACTGGAACACAGCATACTTAAAATTTTATAGAACAGTAACTTTAGTAATTATTCTTTTATTGGAATGGAATATACATTCTTTAGCTATTATGCATTTATTAGGTACGTAATGTAGCAGGTCCTATAAAGATTTAACAATAATAATGAACAAGTCTTGGAACCAGCCTCCAGAGAATGTACAGATTATTGAATGGGAGATAAAGGGTGAATGTCCATAACTACAGTAAAGTAAGGGGGATTTTAATAAATGCAATCAGGGTTATTTTTTTCAAATGGGGAGAGATGACTTTGCTTAGAATTATCTGCATAGGTGTTACTTTACTTGGCTTTAGAGGATGAGTATTGTTCATATCGATAGAAGAGGTACAGGGGCATTGAGTTGGAATGGCCTGAATAAAGGTACAGAAGTGAAAAAGTAAAACTCATACAGAGGAAATGGTGGTAATAAATGTATATATTTATGGAGCATCTAAGTTCATATAATAGTAATAAAATTGAAATCTGGGTTAGTAGTTTTGAGCTTAGAACCAGATTGGGAAAGCATTGAAACTAACGCTAAGGAGTTTAAGACTTATTGGAGGTCACTGGAGAACCTTTGATGTTTTTATATAAAATTGAGTGAAATTGGAGCAAAGCTGAATTTCTTCTCAATTTCAACAATAGGGTGAGTTATTGATACATGAATCCTATAGCTTAGAACTTCTGTGGCAGTTATGAATGATCTAGTAAGGACCTGAGTTAAAATGATAAGGTAGTATTACATCATCTTTAAGTAATTAGGCTCTTGAATGAAAGTACTCAGTTTCAAACCCAGCCCTGACCTTTACCACCTCTATGCCCTTGGTAGATGACTAAGCTAACTCAATCCTGTATGAAAAGGTGATAACTTATAGCACCTACCTTTTATGGGTTTGTTTAAGATTTAGCTGAGATGATATGCCTAAAACTGTTAGACTAGCACAGAATTAGTACTCAATGAATTGTTAATATGAAATGCTTGACATATTGACTGTTTAAGGAAGAAGAGATGGAGGTAACTATAGGTTGAGCTTATTTGTCAGAGGAATTGGCATAAGAAAGGCCAATCAGGATGAGTTAATTTTGGAAGGAAATACATGCATGATTTTAGCTTTATGAAGGTCATTTTTTTATGTGCCAGTGTGACATCTAAGGGTAAATATGCAGCATACTGTTAGACTAGAGCTTCAGGGGAGAAGTCAGTCTAAGGTATGTTATTTGTATTTATATATTGGTAAAACACTTAAAATTTTAAAATATATGATAAACTTCAAAACTGTATTTATGCTTCATTAATAAACTGACAATAAAAATGATCACATTACATAATTCTTTTTCACCTAAGCAAAAATAATTTATTAGCAGGATTCCAAAGAATCTCATGGACCCCTAGAAGAAAGAACTACAGGCGGAATATATAAGGGAAACAGAAAGCCATTAGTTACTAATGTGGCTTCTTTCTAGTCTGAGCTGCTGAAGCAGGATGATCTTGTCTTTACTGTTTTCTCTGGATGTGGGTTCCATTCTCCTTTGTGCAAACAAGCTTTCTCTATCAATGACCCAAACATAGCATTCCCAGCCTCCCACATTTTCCCACATCAAGAAATTTGATTATAAATCCCAGTTACAAGAAAAGGCTTGAGTTAGACATTCTGCCCCTGGTCCAATTAACTATGTCCAGTGAAATAGGTATTTAACTGTTACTTATCATTGAGACTACTTTTAGTGTCTGTGAGGGCAGTTTGTTAGTAAAAAAGACATATAATTAATTATTAAATTTAAGTATTTAAATCTTAACTTTCCTTAATCTTAAAAATAATCCATTTAGAAATCTAGTACTTTTTAATAATTACTTTAAAGAAGGCTTATTAAATCACTTTAATTAATGTTTGATAAAGTTCATTTAAGCTGAACAGACTAAATTTTTCAAAACTGTCTCTTTACCATTCACTTAACTTTAAAAGATTTAGCATAATTTATATGTTTAGTATACTTGATTTTCTTTTAAACAGTTCTTCAGATGCTTGACCCACAGCTCCCAAGTGCTTAACTCTAATAAATATGATAAATTAAACAAGTGGCTTTCTAAGTTCCCTGAAACATTTACATATTTCTGAGGCTTAATAATATTTTTAAATACATTTCAGCTAAAAACTAAAAATTTAAACACATTTTAAACTAGAATCTTAAAAACAATTTTACATACTGTAATATGGCAGTTATGTTTAAATACTTCAAATAACGAATGCTACTCAGATTGATCCAGTAAGGATAAAAACTATTCCTGAGTTCAACAAAAAGTATTGATGACTGTGGGAATTGTTTCCTAACTTTTTTGAAAATTTATTATCATTATACATTTCATTTAAGAACTACGGCCCTCAGTGAAGTTTTGTTAAAGGATCAAGTAGTTTAGGCCCCAGCAAGTGGCCAGTTCACAGTACTGGGATGACGAGGAACTCAAGTTTTGGACTTCAGTAGTGAATTAACTTCTTCAGTTAATTCAGTGTTAAATGAGAATAATATCAACCTTGGATGCTGGTGGTGAGAATTTAAGTAATATATCAGAAAATCTTTAACACATAGTACACAATGATAGCAGCTATAATATGATCTGTTTTTAAAGCCTTCGTATTTCTAATTTTTTCTTCACCTAGATAAACACTAGATAAAAGCTCCATTAGAGCACATATGTATTTTTTACCATCATTATATTCAAAATACAGTACAATAGTAGTACAGTATGTATAAAGACAGCCTTAACAAACATAGATTGACTAATATATATATACAGTACATTTATATATATTGTACTCTCACTATGCAGATGGGCGTAGGCACTTGTCATAGTGACACACATTAGTGGAGCCAAGACTGCACTGTGGTCTGTTGACTCTTAGCTTTTAGCAACTGGTATTAGAGAAAAAAGTTTGTAAAAGCAAAAATACTTTTTGTAAATAAGTGGTAGCATAATTTGAATATGACTGTGCCATTTTCTAGAGAATCATTTCAGTTATATCAAGTTAATATAACAAAAATGAGAGTGACAGTTATGACACAGAAAGCAAGCCATGGAAAAATAATCATTGAACTGGTGTATGGATTTTCATAAAAGATAAAAACCTTTTATACTATTTGCTTTGTTTTTTATAGGGGCATTACTCTAGTGTGCCTTAATTGTGATTTCCTAACTGATGTTTCTGGCTTAGATAACATGGCTACACACTTAAGTCAACACGAAACTCATGCCTGCCATGTTGTGTTACAGAAAGGTACGTATATATAATTGTGTTGCTTTGGATTTTTGACATTTATTCCAGTATTTTTGGTCAGCCACACTGTGCTTTACTAAATCGTTATTCTCACTCATTATATTTCATATACTGTTTTAAATATAAAACTTTTCTTCTGATTTCAGTTTCTGTTTGTATCCCAACTTCTGAACATCTTTCTGAGTAAGTTTAATTTTTATTCAGTGCATTTTACTTTGATGGATTTTAGCACTATTGCATATTACATTTTTAAATGTATCATTAATAGAAATGAAAAATATTAAAGTATTTGTTTTTTTTTTTTTTTAAGCTGCTTGTTGAAATAGGTTCCTGCTCTATGGAGCTCGTGACCTGGTGCAAGACAAGTTGGAATTTCCTAAGTTCAAAGTTCTGAGATGTTTTCTTACACAAAGGCAGTTAAGCAGCCAAGTTCATGACACTAGCAATCATTATTCAGCTCTTTTCAGCTTCAAATGGGACTAGAGTCTTATTCCACCTTATCTTTGTGTCAGGTTGACATATCTTAACATACGTTTTTTTCTCCAGTTGGCTCTCTCCAAAAATAGCTTTTGTTGCTCTGGTCATTTCTTTGCTTAAAATAATTTGTGTTTTTCTCTGTATACTTGCCTTCAGATAAATACATTCTAAATGATGTGGCTGTTTGTCTTTTTGTCTGTTTTGTCTGCTTTCTTAATTTCTTATAAGTCTTAAGTTTTTAGGCCAGATGATTGTCTTTTTCCTCATTTGTTGTCTGTCATTGTGCTATTTTTCTTATTTTTCAGATGGAGAAGCAGCCCAGAGATTTCAAAAAATGTCCAGTGTACACCTGGACAGTGTCCGCCTTCGATGGACACAACTGATGCCTGTTCTCTCTTTCCAAGGAATGTGACTAATTTGACTGTGGGACCTGCTCTAGGTTGTGGTCTCAAGAAATCAGATCTTGGGGAGACTCCCTTCCTTCATGGCTGGCCTTCCGTAAGGCTGATGCTGATATAGCCAGAGATGATCTCAGGGCCCACCAAATTGAGCACAACTTACCACTGGGGCTTTAGCTCTTGCTTTTAAGTTTGTGGGTCACATCTGGCCAAGAAAATCAAATCTATGCTTCAACCTCGAAGCTGAAGTTTAGTCATTTTGGCTGCTACCCTTTAATCTTCCTCTAGCATGAATGCATCCAAGGAATACAAAAGCTCTGGTTGTTAGGAGACCATGGTTATTTTCATGTCCTTGGAACAGCAGGTCTTTACAGTTATGTTCCAGAATTTCATTTATTCTTACTGTTACTCAAAATACATTATGCAATAGTAACTTTATAATTTTTCAGCAATACCACTTCTCAGATTTATTATTTTTTAAAAATTTAGGCTAATTTTGATAGCTTGGTTTTATGTTCCCCCAATTTACTGATGTCTATTTTATGTTGTCTATTTTTATATTCTTTTCTTTAAAACTGTTGTTTAGTGTTTGCTTTGTTTTATTAAGAACTCCAAGATTTAAAAAAAAAAAAAGGACTCCAAGATATTCCCTAGAGTTCTCTACAGATTTCCTATAGCTGCTTATTTATACCTTTTTAATTTGGCTTTTTTCAGGCCATTAGACATTATTATGTCCTCTGTCTTATTTTAGGATTATTATTAATATTTTCTTAATAATTATGAGTTCTAGGGTATAAAGAATTGACAAAACCTCTTCTTGAAGACCTTAAAACAAGTATTAAAGTTACTATTTATATACCTAATATATAATATCTACTTAGCCATTAATAGTTCCTTTGGGTAATAGTAACATTAAAAAATATGGGGACCAATAATGCAGTTGGTTCTATCAGATATAAAATATATTTCCATATATATATATATATTTTTTAAAGTTGATACTTGTTTATTTTAGTTATATTAAACAGTTCTGATGCTATTATTTTCTTTTAATAAAAAATTCTGTTGTTTAAGTGCCTCAGGAATTATTTACTAATAAAGAACTTCATCTGAAAGCTGTAGATTTAATCATGTAAATAGGAATATTGCTTTGTCTCATGGAGGCCCTGTTATTTGGCCTGCAGACCGAAAGCTCTTTCTACTTAGTGCATCTCACATTTTTTTCCTTCAGCACAATTGAAAGGTCACTATTTATACTATACCAATTTACTGAATTTTAATGACATGCAGAATACCTTTTGTGGCATTAGTTGCCATAAGAGCTAGGCAGGCTCTGATAGTATGACTTGATCTTTTTTTTTTAAACTCTAAAATTAGAACTTCCTCAGTTTTACTTTGAAACAGATTTAAAATCAATTTAGATGACTACTTATTATGTAGTGTGCTCCTTGCAGTCAAAAAAGTTGTACCCATTAGTTTTAAATTTCCAAACTAATTTCTGCTATAAATGAATGATTTTTTTCAAAAGCTCTGAAAGTAGCTAGTTTCTTAGTAGATAGTCTGGTGTTATGCTAGTCTTTATTTCCTTATCTGTCTCTAGAAAGTTTCATCATTCACCCTTTTTCTACCCAGTTTTTTAAAATATACAAAAATTATGTCCAGAAATAATGTCTTTATTACATTTTTAATATAAATTCCTTTTTCATTTACAGGTATTTATTCTACCTTGATTATAGTTCAAAAATATAAGTAACTACATTCTTGGTACTGCTTGGTGTTCTTCCATATGACTATAGTATTATCAAGTTCATTTTCTTAAAGCTTAAACTCTTGAAGTTCTAGCACCTATAACTTCCTTTTTAAAAAGCTGGTTTAAATAAAACACTTAAGGCAGTTCGTACAAAACTTCCTTATTATAGACAGTTGGTTCAATTTTAATTTGGTGCTAACAGGTTTTAGCTTGAGTCTTATCACTTGTTGCCATCAAATTTTCTAAATAGTTTATTCACCTGATTAGAAATTGCCATGTCTTGCATGTATGCTTTTGGTTACCAGTAAATAAAAAGTGATACTGGTTCAGTTTGATTCCATCACCATTCTAAGAAAAAATGACTCCTAAACTACAGAAACTTGGATTCTTGTCCTGTTTTTGTCATGTTTTGGCAAAACACCTCATCTCTTGGGGCCTCATTTATTTATTCAGTGACTACTTCTTGAATATCTCCTTTGTGCCTGGCGCTGTTCTAAGCGCTAGAAAAGTGGGCTGAAACCTCTGCCCTCACAGAACTGACATTTTAGTGGTAAAAGACAGACAATATAAAGTAAATAAAATACATAGTATGTCAGATAGTGGTCAATACTATGGAGAGAAGTAAAGCAGGGAGGTGGGATAAGGAGAATTGGGTGGGAGTTTGGAGGCTGCTGTTTAAAATTTGGTAATCAGGGAAAGACTCACTGAGAGATGACATTAGAGGGAAGACCTGAGGAAGAACTGCAAGGAGACTGGTTTGGCCACAAATGAGTGATGAGGAGGAGGAGTGGTTGGAGATGGGACCTGCAGGGTGATGTGGGCCGTGTGTATAGGACCTTACAGACCGTTCATTGTAAGGAATGTGGCTTTTACCTTGAGATAAGAAGCTGTTAGAGGATTTTGAATAGAGGAGTGTTTTATACCTCAATAAAACCCACAATCAATAAAAAACCTTTAAATACAGAAGAGGTTCTGTATTTACCCTAGCTGCTATTTTAGGAATAAACTATAGAAGACCTTTATGAGTTTAGGGGGGGTGTTCTAGGCTGTAAATATCATTTAACTTTTGAAATGTCATGGGAATGAATACAAGTAAAACTGGAGAAAATTGAATAAAATTGATGTATTTTCTCACTGTGAACATCCTGCTTATACGTTTGTGCTATGATTTTGTACTATAAGACATTATTGAGGAAACCGGACAAAGAGTACATGGAATCTGTCTATATTATTTCTTATAATTGCATGTGGATAGACAAATATCCCCCAAATTAAAATTCAGTGAAAAAAGTCGTGGGACTCTATGAGATCACCAAAAGGCACAGAAGAGAGACAGAGTCAGGGCAAGGTCCACAGGCTGAGCTCTGGGGAATCTGACCATAAAAGGTTAGGGAGATGAGAAGAAATTGGTAAAGGAAACGGAGAAGGAGTGGCCAGTGATATGGGAGGAAGACCAGGGGAGTGATGGTATCCTTGGCACCTTAGTTACCCTGTTTGTAAAATGTGAGTGCTGACTTATTCTGGAGTTCTGGGAGTCTGTTATTACTTATTGGTTATATTTACATGCCATAATTCGTAACATGTTCTTATGACAAGATGAATTTAGGATGCCACAATCCTTATCCCCAGTAGCAGAAACAGGGGCTCTTTGACCTTGAGAAAAATGTTCACATTATGCCTCAGCACATTTAACTATTTCATATACTCTTGTGAAAGTAGTTCTCTTACCCTTCTGTTAAAGAAGGTAACTAGGTTAGCTTTCCACAAACTCAGTACTGTAGAACTAATGTCCGTAATTTATAAGGGAGAATGTTTCCATGGCTGGATAAATTTAGGCAATGCAAGTTAAAGTTAAATTGGTTCTTTAATGTGGGATTTTTCATGCTGTATGTGGTTTGTGAATGTCTAAGAGAATATTTATTTGACCTTAGATTTTTTTTTCTTTGAATAATTACAACTTCTTAATCTCCACAGAATAGTGTGTAGAATACTGATCTGGAGTAATCCTTCTTCAGATTTTATGAACTGGGAAATAAAAAGTAATTGGGTAAGATGTTGCCTAAGATGGATTCCTAGACATTTCATTTATATTTATTAATCATTTGTAAGGTGGAATTTACAACTAGATGCTAGAAGTGTCCATTTTATTATTTTTAGAAATTAGAAGATACCCTTATTATTATGTTTGTAAAATCTAATAAATGCATAACAGGGAAAGACAAGTTATTAGCTTGTCCTGCCTCGGATTATAGCAGCAAGGGATTTTTTGTTTTTGTTATTGGAGGATATGGTTACTTTACATGATTTCACCCTAAGAAGCTTAAAAATCTCTTTTATTTCTAGCTTCTCTCTGTAACTCCTTATGCTTAGCTTATCAGTCTACCCACTTACCTACTTTTCTTGAGACTATTACTATTTTCAGCCTTTTATTATCTGTTAAGGTGTTTTCTATAAGTCTTACTTTCCACTTAAACAGCTTCAGGAGGTCCTCTTTGACCCTAAGATTAGGAGGTTGAGCCAGATTATTTTAAACCCTCTCAGACCCTTAAAGGTACAATGTGGTAAGTGGTTAAAGAGCACAGGGTCTGCAGTTGATGGCCTAGTTTGGAGTTCCTACCCTGCTGTTTACTAAAATGTGTGTGGCATGGGTAGGGTACCAGACTTCTGTGCCTCATTCCTCACTTGTATAACACAGAGAAACAACAGTACCTGCTCATGAGGTGCAGAGATAATTAAATGAGTCGGTGTACGTATATAGTACTTAAAAAGTGATTGGCACATAGGAAGCTAGTGTAAAGTTATCACTGTTACTATTATTTTACTATTCTTCATAATTTTACTTCTGCCTGCATGTTATGCAGATAGAATTATCCTAATCTTCAGACTACTTTTCATTCTAACCTTATACCATTTTCACAGATCATTTCTCTTAACTTTCTTTTTCTAACCCAGTAAATCTTTCTTAAGAGCTATCATTTGAAGCAAGTATTAGTCATAACATGAGATCTTTTTGGTGTCTAAAACTCAATAAACTTGTATTTTTAGGGAATATCCATGAATGCCCATAGTTTCATTTTAATCATAGCTGTCTTTTATAAGCAGTATTTTCCCCTAAATTTTACTGCCTTACACTGACCACGCAGGTTCACCTCACACTTCAGCCCACCTCTCCGACTGTGAGATTCTTTTACAGCCTCGCTCCAGTCACTTTGGTCTTTGACTGCCTGGAAGAGCTCACCTTCCTGTGCAGACTTGGAGAGGCTACTGCGCATCTCCTTTTCTCTATCATTGATTGAAATGTGGGAACCTACTGTTTTTAATCCTCCACACTGAAAAATATCTTTTTCTTTTATCTCCAAGAACTACGGTGTAGAGAAAGGAGTACAGCTTTGAAATAAGGCAGTCCTAGGTTTAAATCCTGGTTGTATATCTACCCAGCTTTGTAACCTTGTGAAAGTAACTTTACCTTATCTTCCTCATCAGTGAAAGGTGTGTAATAATTCTTTGCAGAGAGGATAAAAGAAATAGAGATAATGTGTGGATGTTAAGTTATTGATTTAAGCAATTCAAATTATTTTAATAGTTAATTAAAATTACTTGGCACTGACCTGACAAAGTAACCATTCAGTAAATGCATGTTGGTGGTACCATTGCTCCTGCTGCTGCTGCTTTGCTGCTCCAGCTCCTACTACTGTTCCTGCTGTTAAGACTGTTATCACTGCTGCTACTGGTAACAGGAGACCTTAGGCACTCTGTACCTGTGGAATCCTCTCATCTTTGAGAGTTTTAGTGGCAGTCCGTCTGTTCTGTGGTTATTTGTAATTTTGGCTCATAGTTCACAGATCTTGGAGTACATTCCTCCAAGCTGCTGGATGAATGGCATTTTATTGCAGTGTTAAATTGCACCTCATAAAATTCTCAAAGGTCAGAACTGAATGTAATTGTGACTTTTCCTGTCTACACACTATGAAACAACACCCTTATTGAAAACTAGTACATAATCCTCTTTGCTTAGGAGGAAAAATTTTCTTGAGCTTACAGAATCTCTCTTCTAAAGAAAACGTTTTGTTAATTATTACCAGTCTTTCATTTCCAGTAATCTTGGCTACTTTACCTAATAGTACTAAGTTTATGAAAATGTATAGTTGTGCTACTTAGCAATAGCAAAATAGCTTTTTCTTTTGTAGACGTCTGAGAAAAGAGTTAACAGGAAAAAAAAGCAAACTGATCTCATCTATGAGATACATGGAATTCATTTTCAGCTTGTTTCCTTCTCTAAAATTTTGAAATGTAACTGAAATTGGAGATGATGGATCATGTCCTTAGATTCTGTTATCCTACCGTGGACATTACTGCCTCAAACCAAATCTTTGGTAACTGTAAAATAGTTTTTGCTTTTCGAAGTGGATACGATATATTTGCCCTACAGTCAGTAGGTAGGAGCCGTACATCAAAATACAGTGGTAAGCAGGGAATAATGGGAGACCCATTGACTGGGAAAGATAAATGAAACTTCAGTATAGTTCTTCATTTAGGACAAACTCTATCTACTTCAACCAGTGACTGTGAGGTTACTATCATTTTTTCAGTCTCCTAGTTCTGAGGATAGTCGCTTATAAATTATAAATTAAGTATTCATGACTTAATTCAATATTGCCAACGACCAAAAAAAAAAAAAAACCCACAAAATAACAAAATTAGAGCCCCAGTCTGGTATTAGAATCTTCTGCGTCCATTGATGGTCTTACGTTTTGCATCATATTTTTACATACAAATGTGTTTTGTTTCTCTTGATTCTTTGTCTCTGTCTTTACCTAGTTGTTTCCTCTATTTATCCAGAATGATTTTTTTTACACTACCTTCCCTGACTTCAGATGAGCAAACCATACTTAGGTCTTCAGAAGTGGGAAGATCATTTCATACTAGAGTAAATAGACCAGCAAACAGAATGAATGTTAATGTATTTTTTTGTTTATTTGTTTGAGGATGGGGGAAGTATAGCAAACTTCAAAACATTGAAGATATTTAGGTAACAGGCTTTAAGAGCCTGTATGGCACATTCAAGTAAATTCTAGACAGTCAGATTGATTCCTGACCCTACCCATGGCAGTTAATAGTAACTAACATTTATTAAGCACATACATGATGTGTTTTATATTTATCCACTCATTTAAGTCTCGCAAAGTAATGAGATATGCACTGACGTTGTCCCAATTTTATGGATGAGACAACTGAGATACAGATAAGTCATTTGCCCAAAGTCACGTATCTGTGAAGAGCCTCAATTTAAATTATGGTAGTCTGTTTTCAGAGACTAAACTAGTAAGTACTCTGTTGCTTCCCTGCTTGTGGTTCTAAATGTACTTTCCTGCCTTGTTTATGGTTGGCTGAGTAGCTGGATGGGCCTGAGCTTCAACATGAAGGCGCTCTGTTTCCCTAGGAGAGTAGGCAGCAACCGACACAGCTGTAGCACTGGGACCAGAATCTAGCCTCCCAATCTTAGAGCAGTGTTTCTATGATATATGGGCAATAGAACATTTCAGCAAAAAATGGCTTAAATTGGTCTATTGGTAAGATTAATTTGGCAATGATACTTGGCATGTTTTAGAGTGGAAAGCATCTAGAGGCAGAGAGATCAGTTAAGGTTTTGTGTGTTTTTCACTTTTCCTGGCATGATTATAAGGGAGCCTGATTGGTAAGAGGGGAAATTGGCCGTGAAGCAGTGCAGTGGAAATTTGAAGTAGGACACATTCTGTTGCCTAATGGATTTATTACTTTAGCACTTTTAGGCCTCATATTTTTCTCATCTACAAGATGGGGGCAATTGGATAATATAATCTCTTAGGATTCAAGTCTAATTCTAATATACTATGATATTTCTGATCTGTTGATTGAAAAATAAATAGTAAAAATGTAGGGGTCATGTTCTGGATGATGGTTTGAGGGTTACTGATTTCAAAGTGATTGTTGGAACTTTGCCAAAGGATGACCTATACAAGACTGAATAGATCTGAGTGGTAAATATTTTTATGTGAATGTTCTGCAAGCATCACAAGTTCAGTATGTTCAAGACTGAATTCATGTTTCCCACAAAATACGCTTTTTCTCTCTGATTTCTCTATCTTGGTTAATGGCATTACCATTCTTTTGCCACTCAAGGAAGACAGAGAGAGTTGTATTTGCTCTCCACATTTACCTTTATCCACTTGGTATATAGATTCCATTGGTTTTACCTCGTTTCTCACCCCACCCCCAACCTTCCTCCTCTTTACTGACACTCCTACTGCTTTACTTGGGACAGTCATAAACTGTGTCATACCTGGACTCCCTGAGTGGAGCTTACCCTCTTCTGATACTGCCCTTTTTTTGATGCAGAAACCTGATCAGACTTTCTTATTAGCCTTAGAATAAAGTTCTTAGCACAAAAACGTTATCATGGCATTCAAGACCTTTCCTGAAGAAGCCCTTGCTATGCTGCATGTTCATTTACTCCCCCTTGTTCTCTACATTCTAGTCATATGAGACTACTTAGTATCTTATTGCTGTCTTATTTTATATTTCTTTGCTTTTGCTCTGCCTTGAATCTCCTTTCCCTGCTTTGCTAACTCCTGCTCTTGCTGCAAAATCACATTCACTGTAGTACCTTCACTGCTTCCTGGTGTCTTTCCCCTCCAAAGTGGCTCAGTCCTTTGTGTAGCCACAATACAGGTGTCTCTTTTCTGATACTTTTTCACAATTCTGTAAACATTTGCTTCAATACATTTCCTTTACAGTGAACTCCTTGATAGAAGGGATTATATCTTAACTTTGGACTGGACCTCTTAGCACAGTACTTGATGTATGTGCAGTCTGGTAACTGTTTAGCTCAATCATCCTTTCCACACATCTATTAACACCTCTCAGAACAAATGATCAGAAGTGGTGCACTAGATGTTTTACCTTACTTGTTAGTCTGATGATCACCATCCTAAATTTTATCCTGAATGTGTAAGTGGAAGCTCTTGAGAACTGGTTGGCTTTATTAGTAGCTTGTTGTAAACCTCTTAGCTTTTTTAGTTTGCTTATAAATATTCTTAAAGATTACATTTTGAAAATCAGCATTGAAATTTTTGGCGCTTAAATGTTTTTGGAAGGAAAGAATGTGGTCTGACTGAAATGAATCTGAACATTTCCCCCCTTATGACTCTTCCCTCTACCCCCATGGTCTGCTTATAGTGTGAATGAAACAGAAGAAGAACACATTAATGTAATGTAACCAAAATACTCATGTTACATGTAGCTTTGGATTGGTCATGTCATCTGCAGAAAAATGCAAGTAGGGACATTTATTTCATTTTGAGCTTTAGAGGGAAGGGATCGGCCTTTATTAGAAAGATCTATTTCAGCAGGTATACATACAGAAGAAAAATTACTTATTTGCAATCTTGATCTCTATTAACGTGTTGAAATTCATCACTAGTCAGCCCTTTTGTTCTCTTTACATTGAAATCTTAAATAGTGTTTGTTTTAAATGCTATACTACATTTTTCTATTAAAAAAGCAACATTCATAGGTGAAAAGTATAATTACCTAATGGCAGGTCATTAGCTCAGAACTTTGAGCTTAGCAAATTTCACTGTCTTCTACCAAGCAATTGAATTTCTCAAATGATGACTATTTCAGCAGGTATCTTTAATGAATAAAAATTACAGGTAAGAACATTTTTTTCTTTTCAAAAGTGTTAATGATGTATTAGAGTTATATTAAAATTTGTTAATCTTAATGTGTGCTTCTGTAGTTATAAAAATGTAGTATACATTTTAATGCTGAATTTATAATGAAATTCTATGTAGTGTGCTTTTCTAATTTTTTTTCAGATTTGTTATTCTAAATTTTTTCGTAAGTTATTACAATTCTGTCCCTTCAACAGAATACCAGTATGGTTAAAGCCACAAAACAAGATTGTGAACATAAGCCTTTTATTGCTCGTTATTTCAATAATTAATTTTGTTCTCATCTACCAGTTTCTTAGCCAGTAAAATGAATACTAATAAAAACCTGTCACCAACCTCCCTTGCAGGAGATATTAAGAAAATTCAGTTTCCCCAATTGAAATACCAGCAGTAATAGTAACACATGCTTGATAGCTTTCATTTTAGTTGATGCGTAAAATCAATTTATTAGAATAGTGATATGTGAAAATGATTAGCATGGTAATGTTTCTTCAGTAAGAATTTAAGGTCGGTCTTTGATGACATTTTCAACGGTAAGCTGAAAAGGAAAATTCTTTTATAAAATATTTTTAAACTATTTTGTGACCAGTTTGTTTCACAGTTTTCATACTGTTTTAAAATTATTAAATGCTTATAAATGATAATCAGTTGTAATACACGGTTATTTCAAAACTTCTTTAATCCAGTATCTACGTTTTGTTTCTTCTGACTAATTTTCCATGTTTTCTTAGAACTTTATACATGTTATTCTTAAAACTGTTACTTTCCGGTGTAAATTATTAAAGCAATAAAGTTGTACTTTACACTTAATATTATTTCATCTTTATGACTATTGTTTACATTTAAATATCTGAGAGAATTACAAAATCTTTAACCTCAAAAATGATATGCATTTGTGCATTTTGTCAGTTTTTTGTGCAAATTTTATTCATTTAGTTGTCTAGCAAAATTAGTCAAAAATTATTGTAAACACTACCAATATAGTGCTTCTAAAAAAAAGGACATGTTCTATTTTAACTTGTTTGCAATTTGACATACTAAATAAAATGTACGTAAGTAATTTTACACAGTTATATTGTTAATATCCAGAAAAATATTAGCATTTGTAGACCTAATCTTTTAATGTGCCCTGAGAGAATGGATAAAGAGGGCTTTTTGCTAAGCCCATAATTCACTGAGTAACCATGAGGTGAGCTCTTAGGATGGTTGACATTTCTATCCTAGATGTCTTCATTTTTGTCCATCAAATTTAAGTCGGTATAGTTGTTCCTTATATTAAATATATTAGTCCTTCAGTGTAGTTACTAAGCCTTCATTAAGTTATGAATCACTAAACCATTTATTAATGACATTGCAGATCAGGTAGACACTCTACATATGCAGATTAAAATTGTTTAATATACAATATTAGTGAATAATATTTAGTTATCAACAGTTTCTAAAACAAACATCCTTTGAAAAAGCTAGCTTTTATGTTAAATTGATATATTTAAAAGTATTTTATAGATGGCATATGCCTTTGTGAATGTTATAATAAGTTATAATTAGTATATTTTTAGAAATCGAAGTTTAAAAATTTATAGCTAATATTTGAGCTATGGTTATGAAGGTTTTTAAGAGAATGTACTCTTCAAAATTCTAAATTATTTCTGTAATTTTTCCACCTCTAGAGTAAGTGAATTGTAGTGTATATTGATACAATATTACTATTTTGAATTTTACAATAGATAAAATATATATTTTCTCTCACTTTTGGAGCCCTAGAGTAGTAAATACTGGTGCATATTAAATATATTAAGCATATAATCTGCTTTTATTTTTTAAAGGGTAATTCTTTTTTGAAACTGTCTTACCAATGTGTTACTTCTTTTTTTAAAAAAATTGTATGTAACATAGAGAACATTTCTTAAGTGCTCTTGTTTTTAGGGAAGGAAATTACATCTGTATTAATCTGTATTAATTTATTTAGAACATGTATTGAATCTACTGTTTATTCTCATGCGTTCTATTTTTCCCTTAAAATATTTGCAGAAGTCATTTACTATTATAGTGTAAAATGTATATTAGTTTAGATTTATATTTAAATTATTTTAAGCATGTAAAAAGAACTGTTTCATATTTTTCCACTGTAAACATAAAATAAAATACTCAATACTTGTTTTGTTTTCAAGATTGAAAAATGAAGCTGCCACTAAGGAACAAGAACCTGTGTCTGAGGTAAATTTTGTAATATTTCGTACCTCTTAAAAGTTTGTACATTTGAAAATATTGTTGGTGTGATTTTTAAAACAGTTCAGTGTGCATATATCACTAAAAATTATTGGCATGTTATCAGAAAGAAAAAAATTGTAATTTTGTTTTAATTATTTTAAAAATATCTAACCATAATTATGTAAAATTGTAAAGTGTTTTATTTTGACAAAAATATCATATATTTCACTTGCTTATTATTTAGTTCAACTAGTTAGTAATGGAGATAAATTTATTACTTAAAAATCCTGAAATCATTAAAGCATCAAACATCTGACACACTGGGAAATTAATCTTTCTAGAAAATTTTATTTTCTGGGGCTCTTCACAAAGATTTAAATAATTTTTAAAATGGAAATATTTTGAATATGTATTTAATATGGTTTAGCTATCCTAAACAGACACTTTGAATATAACACTCAAGGTCTAACGAATGAGTATAGAAATAATTTTGCTTAAGTACTTGCTTTCTTGATGTCAGGTTAAAAATATTGCTTAATACTACCTGTCTCTTTCTAAGTATGATGAAATGAGACAGGTCCAGCATTTATCTTTTGAATAGCATTTCTACCTTGTACAGTGAATAAGTGAAACTGAGAGAGGAGTATAGCCTTCTCCCGAGTGGCTTTCTGTTATCCCGCAGAAAGTTTTCCTTTGACAGATTTTGAATTACAAGTAAGTGTCTTTAACAGACATAGGATTTCTTAGTTAACTGTTTGTTGTTGGGTGAGTTTTGGTGTTTGTGGGCTTTGAGGAATTGGTACATTTCATCTGAGATACTGAATTTGTATGTGTAGAGTTGTTTGTAGTATTACCTTACTCTTTTAATGTCTGTGGGTTCTACAATGAGTCCTCTCTTTCATTCCTTATATTGATAGTTTGTGTGTTCTTTTTTGTTTCTAATGTTGTCATATATTTTACTTTTACTTAGGTTATAAAGACAGAATACAGTGTTACCATTTTTGTTTTTAATAGTCATTTTTAGAGCAGTTAAATACTTAAGACATTTTATATTCAACTTCATTTTCACCATTTCTAGTGTTTTTCATTTCTTTTTGTACCTCTCAGATTCCGTCGAGTATCATATTCCTTTTGCCTAAACAACTTACTTTGAAATATCTCATGTTGCAGATCTACTAGTAATTACTTCTTGCATGCTTTTTCCTTCAAAAAAAAATCTCTATTTTTCATTTTTGAAAGTTGTTTTTGGTGAGTACAGAATTCTGGGTTGACTTTTCTTTCACCCGTTTAAAGAAATTGTCTTTTGGCTTACATATTTTCTGACACGATGTCTTACTGTAATTTTTATCTTTGTTTCTGTTTATGTATGTAATGTGTCAGTTTTCTTTGGTTGCCCTCAAGTTTTTGTCTTTGTCTTTAGTCTTTATCAGTTTGAATATGATGTGTCTAAGTCTGTTTGTTCATTTGTTTATTTATATGTTTATCTATGTTTATTTGTATATTTATTTTTGACATTCATTCTGATTGGTATTCTTACTTGCCTCGTGTCTTCTACTTCTGGGCTTCCAATTTCACATATGTTTTACCATTTGATGTTATTCCCTGTTCTTAGATGGCCTGTTCTAGTCTCCTCACTCCCTCCTCCCCCCGCAGTCTTTTGAGTTTCAGTTTGGGTAAACCCTATCTATTGGCCTATTTACTGACTGATTGTGTCAGGTTTATTGGTGAACCCATCAAAACATCTTTTAATCTCTGTCATTGTGCTTCTTTTTCTACCAAAGCATTTAACATATTAATCATAGTCATTTAAAATTTTCTGTCTGATAGTTCTAACAGCTGGGTTATAACTAAGTGGTTCTGCTGATTATTTTATCCCCTGACAATGTATTTCCCCCCATTCCTGCTTTTTCTGTGTATGTTTGATTGAAAGCAAGTCATTATATGTGGGACTGTGATCAACAGTATTAATAGCTGAAAATGGACATACCTTTTCTCATGTTAGGCTATTAGTGTGGGATTTGGGTCCACATAGTAGTGAGTTGATTTGGGTTTTGGTTTTTCTATCACTGTGGTTACCCTTTATATACCACCAGGTTCAGTTCCTGTACTGTTTCCTTGTGTGTAGGATAGGAGTTGTATTGCTGGAGGTTTTTGTGTGTGTGTGTGTGTCCTTGCTCAACACTCAGTTTTAGTCTTTCCTTGTGAGACTGAACCACAGAGGTTGTCTCTCTCTCTCTCTGCACACTTGCCTTTCTTCTAGCAGTACTGCTGTTGCTTGTTATTTGATGTTTGCTAGCCTAGTGGTAGGCGATGGGAATTGTGGTGATGTTCTCTGTTGTTCTGAGGCTCTTAAGCTGGCTCTGTGTCTGTGGGTCTTGAGAATAGAAATGTTTTCTTCTGTCACCCAGCCACAGTTGGTCGTTATACACTGGGGGCAGCAGGCTTTGCCTGTCTTTTTTCCAAATATGTAAAGGCATGGACATGAAGAAAATTTGTGAATTCATCATTTCATAACATTGCCCATTGATTCTTTCTTGATGCAGTCATTCTTGAATAAATCATCAAACTCTTACTTTCCTTTGATTGCTTTGTTTCATCTGTGTCAAGTAAAACCAGCCTTTTCATACATAAACCAACTTTCTTAAGTTTATTTTTTGTTTAAAGAAAAAAGGCTTATGCTAAAAATTTAGCAAGCCATAAGCAGAGTTAAGAGAAGCCATATTGAATGCAAAGCCACACAAAACAATCTTGGCCTGGGCTATTTCAAGTATAAATGTGGTGTGGATAGTCCCTTGAATAGATACAGGTGTTTGTTTTAAGAACACATGTGATATGGTGGATAGCTTGAATTAATCTTCAAGAGTTTGATCAGATGCATTGTAGTAAAATCAATGTTATCATACCCCAATAATATTTTCCTATTACCACTTTTTCATTTGTATGGTTTTACATTTCCTCCTTCAAACTTAATTCCTTTCATATACTGGATTGTATTTGGAATTCATATTAATATAGTCTGCTTCTAAAACAGCCTCTGGTCTTCTACTATGTATATTCGATACACTGCAACATTCTATTGCTTTTGTTTGCTAACTATATATAAATATAGATAGATACATGCACCATGACTCTTCCCCTTCGGTCTCGGCTAGAGTAGTTGCATTGTAACTAAATAGGGAGGTGAGAGAGAGGAAGTATGTGCAGATGCCTTTCTCTTTCTTTGCTTCCTCGCTTGGCCATTAGGGGACACTTGATAACATGTTCCAGGAATCTTTGTGTTGGGAACAAAGATTAATAAAATTATTTCCCTATCCCCAAAGTGGCCAAAATCTAGTAGGACAACTAGATGAAAGAATTGTAATCCAATAAGATAACTACCATATTCCAAGCTTATCAGGTATGGTAGATACACACAGGAGTCCCCTTAGGGTGACTTTATGGTGTTTTCCTCTCTTTTTAAAGATTCTTTTCTCAGTTCAAACATATACACCATATGCAAAATAGAGGATCCCTGTGATTTCATTAATGAAATGTGAAACTAACTCTAGTTTTTATTCCTATAATACTATTTGGGCCATCCATAAAGAATACCTAAGGTTTTTATTTTTGTTTTTTGTTATATTTTCTTTGCTTTTTGCTTTGTAACTTTTTCAGATCTTGAGGATTTCAGACCTTGTAGAATTACTTTTTGTCAAAATAAAAGTTAAAAAATTTGTGCAGATAGTTTATCATAAAAGTAGTGATTCATCTCCCTCACCCTTTTTCACCCAACTCTTTAGAGGCAGCCATTTTCAACTCTTTTAGCTGTTTGATCTAATATTTATCTCCATGTTTCTAAATAATATAACCATATTTTATTAATTTGTCTTTTTTTGACACTATGACTGACTGGTATAGTATTAAAATTTACTTCTCTAGACCACCATGCCTACTTTCCTCTTTCTTCCCAGCATCCAAGCCAGGGCCAGAATTAGAGTGAGGCAAATGAGGTCTCACCTCTGGCAGGAAATTTAAGGGGGCTTCAAAAAATTCAGTAATCAGATAAATATTTTCATTTAATATTTATAAAAATCAAAATTAATGCAGAGTAATCTGTGATGAACATAATTTCAAAATTTTAATTAAAGACAGTCTCCAGCCCTACTCTTGTATAATCCTGAGAGTCATACACATGGGGGACACAAGCACAACTAGCTGAGTCTCTCACTTGCTGTTTTTTTCTAATGATCCTTTTTAGTCATGAAGAAAGGTGACAAGTTGTTTTCATTGTTTGTAGTTTCAATCCATAGTCTTGCTAAGTAAAAGAGAAAGTTTTATTTAATTATGCATACATGCTTATGTGATTTTTATAATATTATTAAGAGCACCAAGTTATGTAATACAAATTTTATTTATTAATATATTTGACCTTTCACAAATGAAATTTGACGAAATGCCAAAATTTCCTGAAAAAGTTTTTTCTTACCAGGGAACTTTATACTGTCTTCACTTAAAAGAGTTATAATTTACTGTTACTCACTTACTTATGCAAAATATATTTTTCACTACTTGTTTTTCACTACATTGGTCTAAAAACCTGGTATGTAGTTTTCTGCTGTTTTTAATTACTGATTTTCATTTTTTTATACAAATATTGATTTACACCTCTGTTAAATATAATTTATATGAATTAAGTTAATTCACATAAAGTCATACTATAATAACAAAGTATATTTAACTGAATATATTAATTTAAAATATATATATTTAAAATTTATACTAAAATTCTTAAAAATAAATATGAAATTTAAACAGTCAAGTAGTCCATTGTTTAGAAGAAGAAGAAAAATACATGCAGAAATTGATCAGAATTGTAGGAGACAGAAACAAGTTTGTGTAGAAAAAAAATTCCAGCTACTTAAAATGAAATCTCTAACATTGACACTATTAGAATAGAATTACTATGAAATGTAGAGATAAAGAATTTTCTTTGAATTGTGAGATAAAGATAAGAAAATGAAACATTAGAAATTTCAGAAGCTATTGTGTACGTGTGCAAGAAAATAAGAAGATGCTATTTGAACTAAATTTTTAATTCCTCATCAGGGACACCTATTTGTAATAAAGTAAAAATGGTTTCAATAGAGTGTGGGCCTTTGCCAAGATAAGGTGCAGATTTTAGATGTGTTTCAAAGGCTGGACAAAGATTTTCAAAAGATGGATCTTTTAAGAAATAGTCTAGTGGTGAATTGATTCATTGTGACTGGCTCATTTATTCCAAAGAATCCTTGTCTTTGTTTTGTTTCCTGTGCATTCTTTTTAGCAAAAATACAAGAGTCATTATTTTGCAACTCAAAATTTGTTTCAAAGATTGGAAAACTTTGAACAGAATTTGTGATCATGAAAATCTCATTTCATCATGATGCTTTTTTAAAATGAAAGTTTTTTTTTAAATGTATGTTCAAACTGATAGTTTAATAGATGATGCTTTACAGAATGTGACAAAAAATGTGTGAGTGATTTTACATATTGTATATTTTGTGCAAAAATAATTTATCTCTCAAAGGATCACAAGAAAGTACTGAAAGTCCAGATGCTGGAATGTTTCTAAGTTCAGCTGAACTAAAGACATTATAATCATATAGCTCATCATTAAAAATACTGTTTTATTTGTCTCGTATAATTCAAAACAAATTTCTAATGTTCTTAGCAAATCATGTTAAATCCGAAATACTATTGAGAATAAAGGAAGCACAATACTTTTCCTTGCTTTTTGATTATAAACCAGTTATAGTACATCATGCATGAATGTGTATGATTACTAGGTATGTTTACATTAAGAATGATGTCATTGCAAGAGTAGAAAGTTTTCACTTAATTGAAACAAAAGGGAAAGTGGATCATTATATTTCAATAAAGTTGTTATTTTAAAAAAAGACTAGATAGATATGGTTTAGCTTATGAGATTACTAATAAGTTAGAAAGAGATAATATTTATGTAAAAAAAATTATCCAAATCAGAATATGATAATGGAGTAGATATGGCAGATGTATACAAGAGTGTAGAAGCCAATATTTCTCCCCCAAAATAATTATGCCAAATTTGTGCTTTGCTCAGCTCATAACCATAAGTTAATGTAAAAAATGCTGCATCTGTGAATTCAAATATCTTTTTTAGTAGTGTACAAAGGATGCATATTTGGGAGTGAGATAATTCAGTGAGCAGATGGAGTATTCTTGTCAATTCTAAAACAACACTAAAATCACATGTAGATACCTGACGGGCATCAAGATTAAATGCAATCAAGACACTGCACACAAAATAAAGATGTTTATCAGATATGAAAAGATACAATATCAAAAGTCAAAATACATTATGCTGAGTTTAAAAGCATCTTGGTACAAATATATTACAGTCTTTTACACAAATTATATGGGATGATATTTTGAACAAAGTGGCAAAAGTTTGATAAAGCTTTACAATCAGAAAACATGACCTTATATAAAGCTGCATGTGTAATAAAAATCCTATTCCTTTGCGTACCACAAATGAGAGAAAATAATTTTGAAGGTGTGTTCAATAAATGTAAAATTTGAGCAAGAGATATGAATATTCTTACTGAATTTGAAAATAAGTGAAAAAGAAAAGATAATGGAAATGCATGAATCCACTGAGAGTATTGATATTTATGGGAAAAGTGCTTATCAAATAGATATTAAGGTCATAAATGCCCTAACTTCATATTTGACATAGATATATGAAAAATTAAATGAAATGTCTTCAGATTTTTAAATGAGAAAAGTTATTTCCTATAAATTACATCTGATTTACAAAAATCAGCTAGTGACTCAGTTCTTAAATATTCTGACAATGTAAGTTCCAGAGAAATTTCATGTGGAATAGTTAAAAGCAACATACAGAATCAATAAATTGTGATACAATATGAACATTATGTTTTGGTCTTCTAAAACTGATTAGCAAAATGGTATTCAGAATTTTAAAACAATATCAGCCACAGTAGCATCCTGGAAAAGAAGTTTCAGTAAGCTAAAGTTAATATTACATTATTTAAAATTCTCACTTGGACAAGAAAAATTGGCAAACATGGTAATATACTTATTTGAAAACAAGAAAAGAATTAGATTTTCTAAGTATTATTGATGTGCTTGCTTCCATTAATACCAGTAAAGTAAAATGATAATGAATTCTGGTTTTGGTGGGCATAAAATGTTTAATCTTAAACTACTGTTGTAAGTTTAATATATCTGCTTTTCAATTTTTCAACATTTTTCAAGTACTTTAATGTTCTGGGAGAAAACATTTTAAAATATACAGAGAGGACGATTCTAGGAAGATGGCATAGTAGGAAGCACCATGAATCTGTCTCCCCACCTAGACAACAATTACACTGGCAAAATCTCACTGATACAACTCTTTTGGAGTACTAAGTCTGTTGAAGGATTGCAACTTCCAGATGAAGACTTGGAGGGTAAATTGCTTTTAATTTCAGTTAATTTGAGCACTTAGCACTGTAGCAGCCATGTGACAGGCATCTGTGCCCATGTTCCTGGAGCAGTATGCACACAACTTATGGGAGCCAGGGTGAGCAAAAAAAGACCTTGTCCTCCAGATATTGGGTATCTGTGCTCTTCTCGTTGATTGCTGTTTCTTATCAGAGTTGCAGACAAAGAAGTGGACATAATGCAGACGTTATTGCTGCACCTTCCCCCATTGTTGCAAGCCCCTCCCCCTCCAGCACAAGTGACTTTCAGGGGATTTAAAGGGACAGCCCTTTTTCTTCCTCATTTTTCACTTTTTCCCCTTTCAGGAGCCAGACATTAAAGACTAGCACATTCAAAAACAACTATATATGTGGGTAAAATTAGTGATTGCACATGCCCAGGGAAAGTTACAGAAAAGACATGAGAAGACCTTAAGTTTATACCTCAAGCTGATCTGGGAACAGAGACAGCCTACAACAATAAAAATAAAAAATAAAATAAAAATAAACAAAGCCAGCAAATGCTGGGGAAGGGAGAGAATCTGATTCCCACAGAGTTACTGCATTATTAGATCCAAATGTCTAGTGTTCAACAAATAATCAGAAGGCATACAAAGAAACCGGCAAGGATAGCCTTTTAAAAGAAAAAAATCAACAGAAACTATTCCTGAAAAAAAAGACATAATGGCAGATATATTAGACAGAGACTTTAAAACAACTGTCCTAAAGATGTCCAGAGAGCAAAATGAGTATGTGGAGAAAGTCAAGGAAACAGTATGTGAACAAAATGGAAACATAAATAAGAGGAAAGAAAACCTACAAAGAGACCAGAAAGAAAGTCTGGAAATGAAATATGCAATAACTGAAAATGAAAAATTCGGTAGAGGGATTCAAAGGCAAGTTTGAGCAGACAGAAGAAAGAATCTGCAAACTTGAAGATAAGACAGTGGAAATTATTGAGTTTGAGGAACAGGAAAAAAAAAAAAAAACCCAGATGAAAGAAAAGTGAACAAAGCCTAAGGGAACTGTAGGAGACCATTAAGCAAACCAACATACATATCATGAGAGTCCCAAAAGAAGAAGAGAGAAAGGGGCAGAGAGAATAATTGAAGAAATAATGACTGCAGACTTCCCCAATTTGATAAAATACATGAATATAAACTTTCAGAAAGCACAAAGAACTCCAAGTAAGATTAACTCAGAGACCCATGCTGAGACATTTTGTAATCAAACTTTCATTAGATAAAGAGACTCTTGAAAGCAGCAAGAGAGAAGTGAATTATCACATACAAGGGATTCTTAATAAAATTATCCACATTTTCTCATCAGAGAAATCTCATCAGAAGAGGTTTCTCATCAGAAATTTCTCATCAGAAACTTTGGAGGCCAACAGGCAGTGGATCAATATATTTAAAGAGCTAAAAAAAAAATAAAATAAAATCAAGAATCCTATTTCCAGCACTAGTGTCCTTCAAAAATTAGAGAGAAATTAAGAATTCTTCATATAAACAAAACTGAAAGAGTTTGTGACCACTAGATCTGCCCTGCAAGAAATGCTCAAGGGGGTCCTGAATGGTGAAATGAAAGGACACCACATGGTAACTCAAAGCTCTCTGGCAAAGTAAAGATCTCAGTAAAGGTAAGTTCATGGGCAATTATGAAAGCTAGTATTTTGTAACAGTGGTTTATAGCTGTGCTTTTTGTTTTCTACATGAGTTAAAAGATGAATAATTTAAAGGAAAAAAAACCAATTATTAGTGTAAAAGCTAGTATTACTGTGACTTTGGTTTGTAACTCCAAATCTCATTTCCTACGTAAGTTAGGAGGCTGATGCATTTAGAATAATTATTAGTTTATGTTTGGGTACACAGTGAATAAAGATATAACTTTATGACATCAAGAACCAAAATGGGTTATATATGAACAGACTTTTTGTATGTTATTGAAGTTAGCTGGTATATATCCAAATTAGAGAGTTGTAACATTAGGATGTTAAATGTAATCCTCATGGTAGCCATAAAGGAAATAGTTACAGCGTATACACTAAGGGAAATGAGAAAGGAATCGAAACATTTCACTCCAAAAAAATCATTACAGAAAAGAAGTCAGTAATGTAGGAAATGAGAGCCAAAAACATGACATATAGTACAATGACAGAAATAAGTCCCTTATCAGTAGTTAATTTAAATGTAAATGGATTAAGCTTCCCAGTCAAAAGACAGAGCTAAGCAGAATGGATAAAAACACATGATCCAACTACATGCTGTCTACAAGAGACTCACTTGAAATTCAGAGAGACAAGCTGAAAGTGAAGGGACAAAAATAGTATAAAGTCCATGCAGATAGTAACCGAAAGAGAACATGGATGGCTTTACTAATATCAGACAAAATAGACTTTCAATCAAGAAAGCTTACAAGAGAAAAAGGCATTATATATTAATAAAAATGTAATACAGCAAGAAGATATAACGATTAAAAAGTTATACTACTCATGACAGACTGCCAAAATAAATGAAGCAAAAACTGAGGGAATTAAAGGGAAAACTAGACCGTTCTATAGTAACAGCTGGAGGCTTCAGTACCCTATTCACAATAGTTGATAGAACAATCAGACATAAGTAAGGACCTGGAGGACTTAAACCTACTAGATTTTGCACACATACACAGAACACTCTACCCAGCAAGAACAAAATACACATTCTCCCAAGTGTAGTTGGGACATTTTCCACGATAGACCATATAGTAAGCCACAAACTAAGTCTCAGTTGATTTTAAAAGACAGATGGCATACAAAGTATCTTCCCTGATCACATCAGGTTGAAATTAGAAATTAATAATAAAAGGAAAACTGAAAAATTCACCAGATTGTGGAAATTAAACAACATACTTTAAAACAACCAATGGATCAAAGAAGAAATCACATGAGAAATTAGAAAATACTTAGATAAGAGTGAAAACAAAAACACAACATACCAAAACTTACAGAATGCAATGAAAGTGATGCTAAAGGGGAAATATATGGCTGTAAATGCTTACATTAAAAAATAAGATGTCTCGAAGCAACAACCTAACTGTACAACTTAAGGAACTTGAAAAAGAAGAACAAACTAAACCCAAAGCTGGCAGAAGGACTGAAATAAGATTAGTACAGAAATAAATGAAATAGAGACTAGAAAAGCAACTGAGAAAACACATGAAGAGAAAAGTTGGTTCATTGCAAAGATCAACAAAATTAACGAAGGTTTAGCCAGAAGGACTTAAAAAGAGAGAAGGCTTAAATTACTAAAATCATAAAAGAAAACTGGAAAATTACAACCAATTCTATAGAAATAAAAGGGATCATAAGAGAGTATTATGAACAGCTGTATGCCAACAAACTGGATAACCTACACGAAATGGACAAATTGCTCTTGCTACGAAGACTAAATCATGAAGAAATAGAAAATCTGAATAGTCCTGTAACTAGGAAGGAGACTGAATCAGTGATAAAAAAATCTCTGAATGAAGAAAAGCCCTTGACCTGATGACTTCTCCAGTGCATTCTACCAAACATCTAAATAAGAACTAATACCATTTCTTTCAAACTCTTCCAAAAATTGAAGAGGAAGAAATACTTCCTAACTCATTCTGTGAGGCCAGCATTACCCTGATACCAAAGTCAGACAAAAAACACTACAAGAAAATAAAACTACAGACCAGTATCCCTTAAGATCATTGATGAAAAAACCCTCGACAGAATATTAGCAAACAGAATCCATCAGCATATTAAATGGATTATTTACCATCTACAAATTGGATTCATTCCTGGAATCCCAGGATGGTTCCAAATATGAAAATTGATTAGTATAATAATACACATCAAGGAAAGGAAGCAATAAAAACCACATTATCAGCTCAATTGATGCAGAAAATGCATTTGACAAAATTTAACACCCTCGCAAGATAAAAATGCTCAACAATCTAGAAGTAGAAGGAAACTACTCCAACCTAATCAAAGCCACATATGAAAAACCCACAGCCAACGTCATATTCAATGGTTAAAGACCAAAAGAATTTCCTCTAAGATCATGACAGGGATGCCTACTTTCACTACTTCTTTTCAACATGGTACTGAAAGTTCTAGCCAGAGCAGTTAGTCAAGAAAAAGAGATAAAAAGCATCCAAATTGGACAGGAAATAAAATTATCTCTGTTAGTAGATGATATTTCATATGTTGAAAACCTCAGAGATTCCACACAAAAACCCTATTAGGACTAAAATTAATTCAGCAAAGTAGCAGGATACAAAAATGAACACACAAAAATCAGTCGCACTTCTATACACAAATAATGAACAATCTGAGAAGGAAATTACAAAAACAAAACAATTTACAATAGCAACAAAAGAAGAAAATACTTAGGAATTAACTTAATTAAGGAGGCAAAAGACTCCTATAATGAAACTATAAAACCTTGCTGAAATAAATTAGAGAAGACAAATAAATGGAAAGAGATTCCATCTTCATAGATTGAAAGACTTAATATTGTTAAAATGCCATTACTACCCAAAGCAATCTACAGGTTTTTATTGCAATCCCTACAAAGAAATCACAAGAATCCCAAAGATTTTTTTTTTGTAGAAACAGAAAAACTCATCCTAAAGTATATATGGAATCTCAGAGGAATTCAAATGGCCAAAGTAGTTTTGAAAACTGCAGGACTAATTGCATATAATAAAGAGCCCAGAAATAAACCCTTGTCTATAGGTTCAAGTGATTTTTACAATGGTGCCAAGACAATGGGGAAAGAAGTCTTTTCAATAAATGATGCTAGGAAAACTGGATATCCACGTGAAAAATAATTGACTTGGATTTTTTACCTAGCACTGTATAGAAACATTAACTCAAAACTAATGAACGACTTACAATGTAAGACCCAAAATGATAAAACTTCTTAGAATAAAACATAGGACAAAAACTTCACGGCATTGAAATTAAAAGTGATTTCTTGGTTATTATACCAAAGGCACAGATAATTTAAAAATAGACAAATTGCACAAATTAAAATTTTTGTACATTAAATACACTATCCAGAGAATAAAAAGGCAACCCATAGAATGGGGTGAAATATTTGTAAATCATATATCTGGTAAGAGATTAATATCCAGAATATATCGAGAATTCCTAAAACTCAACAACAAAAAATAAACAATTCAAAATAGATAAAGGACTTGAACAGACGTTTCACCAAAGAAAATGTTTGAATGGCCAATAAACACATGAAAAGATGTGCAACATCACTAATCATTAGAGAAATGCAATTTGAAATTGCAGTGGGATACCGCCTCACACCCATGAGGATGGCTACCATCAAAAGCAAAACAAAACAAAATGAATGTTGGCAATGATGTGGAGAAATTGGAAAACTTGTGTACTATTGATGGAATGTAAAATTGTACAGCAATGTGGCAGTCCTCAAACAAATTATGTGATCCAGCAATTCCACTTTTGGGTTTACCGAAAAGAATTGAAAGCAGAGAATCAAAGAGATATTTGTACACCAATTTTCGTAGCAGCATTATTCACAATAGCTAAAACTTGGAAGTAAACCAAGTGTCCATCAATAGATGAACGGACAAGCAAAATGTGGCACATACATACCATGGAATATTCAGCTGTAAGAAGGAAGGGGATTCTACAATATGGATGAACTTTGAGGACATTTTGCTAATGAAGTAAGCCAGTCAACAAGAAGACAAATATTGTATGATTTCACTCATATCTGGTACTTAGAGCAATCAAAATCAAAAGAGAGAGTATAGTGGTGGTTGCCAGAGGCTGGGGGGGAGGGAAGAATGGGGAGTTATTGTTTAATGTGTGTAGAATTTCAGTTTTACAGGATGAAAAAATATGGAGATGGATGGTGGTGATGGTTGCATAACAATCTGAATGTCTTTAATGCCACTGTATTGTACATTTTAAAAATGATTAAGATGGTAAATTTTATGTTGTATGTATTTTACCTCGGGTTCCAATTTGGCTTGGCAAAGCACTGATTTTCTAAACTTAATTGCTTATTTGGGTTGCCATATGTTTAATTTTGAATCGCTCTGTAATTTTTTTATTTGTTCTTTAATTCTTTTATCTTCATAGTTTTTGTTCTTGTTTAATGGATGTAATAACATCTCATATCTCAAGGGATATTAAATATATATTAATTATATATATATACACATATGTATATATTTCTTTTGTTCCCAGCAATGACTCTGATGTCTCCTAGCCTCTTTCTTTATTCTCTTGTTTATTTTGATCTCTGATTTAAAGAAGGTATTCAGTTGTGTGGTGATCCTTGGCTGTCCCTACATATTAAAAAGTGAAGCTTTAAAAAAGTTTATTGAAAACTCTGTGTTTGGACAGGGACAGGGCTACCTTACATGTCCATACAGTTCGTACACTGCAACACTCTAGAGGGGACAACCTTGGTACTCTCAAAATTTATTGATGTTTACTATACTAGAAATTAAATATATGAAACTTAAAAATATTGTTACTTAAAATACATAAATATTTTTCTGAGAAATAACTATTTGTCAAAACAAAATACATTTAGTTAGGAGAATGAAACTGTTTTACACTTTTGCATATATCTTAAATGTCCAGTTAAATAGAAGAAAATGATTTTCGTGTTTCTGCATTCAGTCTGTTGTGATATCTTATTTTGGTTGAAATATATGAAGAATACCCAGCTTCATCCAGTACTTTAAAAATCTATTCAGTTAATTGTGATTTTTTTCTTGTCTTATATGACATCAAAAGTAGACAAGTGGAAGTTTTCTTAAAGGTTTGTTGCAATGTGGAATCTGACTCCTTATCACTGAACTTTTTGTACTTTGTTAGATTAAAATCGATTGGTCTGTCTTACACTTTGATTGGATCTTTTACCCATGCATGATTTTATAACATCATGCGTTAGTCATTTGGAATATATTGGTTCACTGTTTACATAGATCTTCCAAGTGATGACATGTTTCATTATATAACATCAAGCAATCACATGCATTAATATTAGCATTAACCTCATGAATAGTGGCTGTAAGTTTTCCTAAAATTTAATTTCTCCTTGAGTTTTATTACTGGCAACAAATACTGTCAGTTGTTTCCTTTGATGTGAAAATCTCACTTTGTCAATTTTGAAGAAAATGTCTTCTAAATACTAAAGTATAAATATTCATAGTTTGACAGTTATTCTGTAAAATAAAAATGATGTTCCATGAAAAAACTGGCTAAGTTCTGCTTGCAACTCAATCACAGACCCAGGTGTTTTCAGTGTGCAGTAGCAGTGCTGTATGTATATTTGCTATTTCATTATGCAGACTTAAAAAGACGTGCACTCAAGGGTTGATACTCAATAAAATTAATTTTACTGCTGGTGTGTGCCAGTGGGGAATACAATGATTGCCGGTACAATTTTGGTTTGATGTCAGTGCCTTGATTTGTGTTAAGATTCCAGTATTTTTACTCACCACTGCTTTAGTACCAATCATTTTAACCTCACATACCTCCTGGAAGTGTCTTGGAGGCCACATGTGTGTGTGAACCACACTTGGAGAACTGCTGATGTGGATTATATTGTGAAGGTTGCCTCCTGGATTAGTGTGCTCTATGACCTGCACAGTCTGCATGACAATTGTTTAGATTCAACACAGGAAAATCAGATGCTGAACTGACTGTTCTGTGGTGGGGAGGATGCTCTCAAAGCCTTTGAGGCTGATAATTTCATCCAAAGAGGCATCTTCTAGTTTCCAGCTGGGGGTGGTGTGGTGAAGAGTGGTTTCTCTGGCTGCTAGCATCTGGAAACCAGGCAGGGAGATATATGTGAGTTCCTTTATTCAGTTTATGGACTTTTACTAAATTTTTCTGTTTTCTTTCAGTACCTCATGCCTGCCCTTTGCCATTCCTGGTGTTCACAAGTCTAGACTGTCTCCAGTTCAGAGAGTTAACCTTTGGGCTAAGCGGTAGAGGAAAGGATAGGTACCTGTTGTATGAGTTGGGGAAAGAACATTTAGATTTCTCAGCAGTACTCATGCTTCATTTTTGCCTTTTAAGTTTTGGATATTGTACTGAATTGCTCCAAATACCAGATCTCTTATGTTCTCTGGGCAAATTGATTCTCTTCTCTTTGCACTCCCCTGCTCAGACATTTCATTGTGACTTCCTCCACAGTGTAAAGTCAATTTCCATTTCCCCAGCCACTTTGCACCTAAAAATTTGTTGAAATCTCTTTGACAGTTAGTATGCTTTGATGTTTCCTTGGTATTTATCACTGAAAATGTTTTATTTCTTTACCTGCATTTTAGCATTTTAGCAGAGTTTTTGGAGAGTGAGGAAATAAATGTACATGATCAATACACCACAATCAATTTCACAGGCTTGAGTCAGTCACCATAGCGACTACGAGCTGAACCTAGACTTGAAACTTCACCACTTATTGTTATTGATGTTGCCTTGGGTTTTCTGCTTAACCCACGCAGTCTTTATTCTCCTTTGTAAAAATGGAGTTTATAATATCTAATATGAGGATTAAATGAGGTACTGAATCTAAAGTTCTTAACATACCACCTCATGCATCATATATGCTCAATAACTGGTAATTGTTATAAACTGCTGGGCAGACCTCTGGCCTACTGAGGTTTTATTGTATTCTTTCCTCCTCATTAAACATGTGAAATAAGCAGAGTATTTCATTTGTCTTTCATTTAATGTTACTTGGTTTGACAATGGAAGGGTTACCATGACTCCAAATATAAAATAAAAATTTTAGAAATGTTTTATCTAAGTATCTGTATTTAATGTGTGTATAAAATACTGCAGATGAAACTTATTCAAATTCAAGGTGTCTTTTACTAGTTTCTAATCAAGTCTTTGTAATTATGGCCCATATTTGAAAGAATTTAAGAGAAGCAGGTGTTCTTATAACTGGATAACCGTTTCATGTCCTTGATTCAGAAACTTTTGGCACACTGAAATATCTTACCGGTTTTTTAAAAAGCAATTTTTGAAATTCTGCTTTTAATTATGAAAATTATTCTAATACATACTTCAAATTGAGAAATTGTTTTTCTATTTCTTTAGTATATTAGATCACACACTTAAGTTCTTTTTATCTAGAAAGTTTAGTATAATAAAAGTCGTTTACTTTAAGTTTGGTTAAATTTACATGAAAGAAAAATATGATTAATCATTTCAGGAAATTCCAAGACCTAATATGGCTGAAGGAGAAACAGAAACATCAAATTCTGAAAGGTAAACATAAGGAAAAACTGAATCTCTTGAAATTCATGTAAATGATACTTGAGCTGTGTCATATTTCAGTTAATTGGCAAAGGGCTATCTAACTTTTGTTTATGGTGTTGCTTTTGTTTAGTAATGGCTTTTAATTAAAATCAAATTTTGAAATTTTAATACAACAAAAATATACTGCAGATCCTTAGTTTTGAAATCTTTTAAACATGTAGAGTACATTTGATCAGTTATTAAATTTTTTAAAAGTCTTACAAGTGAATAAAATGTTAACAGATTTTAATTGCCTCTATTAAATGAAAATAGTTACAAGATGCTACAGGTTACAAGATGGTGACAATTATTGCAGATAGGTAATTTAAAAATTTTATTTTTAAGTATTTTCAATAAGCTATAAAGCTATGTCTGTGGTGGGATCTCAACATAGAAGTTTCAAAATTCAGGGATTGCTTTTTTAAAAAATTTAACGCTCAAGTAGACCACTACAGAACACAAGATACTTCACAATCCTTTTTTGGCAAAAGAGAATCCAACATTCTAATTAGAACTCTATTCCAAGTAAAGATGATTTTGCCTTTTAGTAATTTCCGCATTTCTAACTTTATGCTGTGTATTTTATGATAAATTGTTTGTTAACCTGATGAGATTAATTAATCTGTTGCCCCTAAAAAGAAAATTATAGAATAAGACATTTTGAAGATGTTTTTCTTAGATTTCACTAGAAAAATTTATTTAGCACTTTCGTCACCTAGCATTTTTCCTAGAATTCTGGTTGGGAAAGTTCAGCTAAGGATTTAGAAGAAGCAGTCTAGTCACTTCTATATTTAACATTTTCTGTAAATTGTAGTTAGTTCCATAAGATCTGAACAAAAATTAAAATTCTACAAATTTAAATGAGGGAAAGATAATTTTTTTGCAGATGTAGTAATTGACCTATAAGATCCAAGACAATAAGCTAAGAATGATTGAAATTAATGAGAATATTGATTAAAGTAGCTTGGTGTAAAATTCAGAATCTTTCTGATATATCAATAATGTGATTACAAAATATAATGGATAAAAAAGTTAATTCACAATAATAACAAAATGAGAAATGTGCAAGATCTATTTAGAAGACTTAGAAGAAGAACAAAATTTACTGAGATAGAAAATAATATATTAATAACTTACTTGGTAGTTCATTTTCCAAATTAGTTTATGATTTAATGAACATTTAGTTGAAAATCCAAATTGGATTTGGTTTGGAAACTGGCAGTGTTTAAAATAAGACTCATGTGTTTCTATTTATTAATACCATAATCTCTAAAATCACAGTTCTTTTGTTAGATACTAGGTTGTTTCTGTATTCACTGTTTTAAACATTGCTTTAATGAACATTCTTGTACAAATATCTTTTACATTTCCAAACTAAAATTTAGGGAGAAGAATAGTAGACTGTAAGTGATTTGACCTAGTAGATAATAAAGAACGATGTTAATCTATACTTGTCAAAACTTGGTGGTATTGGCCCATGGTAGTCTAAAGACACATCAGAACGAAATACACAGCAGGGAAATAGCTTTATAAATATAATTTAGCCAATAATAAATGACCATCTGATAATGTTGCTATGACGTTTGGGCAGCTCATTAGAAAAAAGTCTAAATTCCAGGTGGATTAGTGTAAGAAATACGATAGATGTAATCATTACATTTCTTTTTGTTAAAATGAGCAAAATCTACACAAGGTGCTGGAGATCCTCAGAAATCTTCTGTTTCTAATGTTTTATGATTCACTAAATAGTTTCTGTTAACATACCAGGGTAAGAGTAAACACAGACACATATGTGCATAGACATATGTATGCATGTTTTATATTTACATATATTTTTTCAGGCGTGTGTTTATGCTTTTTTAAATTAGGCTGTGAAAAATGGGGAAATGTTTGTGACTGGTTACATGATTTTTGCATAGGGAAAGATACTCTAAGCCTAACAGGATGTATAAATCGTAAAAGAAAAATAGGTTTTCTGTATATATTCAATCCTTGTTTAAAGTTCTCTTACAAATTAATAAGAACATTTACATTTTAGCTAAAAAAGGCAAGGGTATGAACAGATAAAAATAATGATAACCAAGATTAAAACCAATCAGCAGGCTCCCCAGGTTTGTTTTTAATTTGTGACTATGGAGTTTCTCTCTTGCATAAGATCATGGTTGCCTCTTAAATTGTAACATCATGGGGAAGACTGGGGACCTACATTTTTTTTCTTTTTGGTGGGCAAATGTGCCTTTACTTTTTTTTTTTTAAATTTTTTAGAGAATGTCTTTGTTTTGATAGTGTTCAAATACATTATATAATGAAGGAATAGATAATAAATGGCTTTATTTTTTCAGTAAACAAGATGAAGCTTCTTCAGAGGAAATAAAAAATGGATGTGATGCAAACTTATTTACAGGCTCATCAGCAGCAAAAAATGAAGAAGGCATATCAGTTTCAGATAAGGAAAATGATACCTGTCTTGGAGACCAGGAAACTGGCTCAAAGAATATCTTCAGTTATGATTCAGTCACTGGTGCAGATAAAGTGGAAAAGGAAAAACGAATAGAGCACATTTGTCAGGAAACAGAGTTGAAGATGTGCCAAAATTCAGAAAACATTGTTTCCTGTGATCAGACTGAAGAGCGCAACACCGGTGAAGTCAGATTTTCTTCGAAGAATATTAAGGGTTTGCGGTTAACATCTGGTGATGTCAGCATTGACCAGTTTTTGAGAAAAAGAGATGAACCTGAATCTGTTAGCTCTGATGTCAGTGAGCAAGGCAGTATTCATTTGGAGCCTTTGACTCCGTCAGAGGTACTTGAGTACGAAGCCACAGAGATTCTTCAGAAAAGTAGTGGTGATCCTCCAGCCAAGACTGATGAAGTAGTGTCTGATCAAACAGGTGGCATTCCTGGAGAAAATAGCCTTAGCACAACAGAGACAACAGTAGACCTGGCAGACGAAAAAGAAAAGAGCTGAACTTAATTAGTCATTCTAAGTTTTAGTGTACCAACGGTGAGAGCATTTGGAAAAATGCTATCAGGTGAGCTCAGTGGTGCTGTTGCAAAGTTCAGAGATGGAAAAATGTGAGGGAGGTCATTCATACACTTTACCTGTATGTTCAACCTAGGTTGTTAAATCAATTCACCATTAATAGCATGATTAGTGTGAATTTCCAAGAAGTTTTTAAAACATGAATAGAATTTTAAAGTTAAATTTGCAAAGAAAATGTCTCATTTAGCACTTTTCAAAGATATGGAACTTGGTTGCCAGTATGAATTGATTATTAGTTTTATTAATAAAGCTTTTGAAATTTCCATCATTCCTAAGCTAAAAGTCCTTATTACCTGTACATCCTTTTCAATTAACTTAAAGGAAGAGATTTGGAAACTACATCTCTTTGGGGAATAATTGATTTAAAATAATGGCTGATTGGCATTGTTAATGAAAGCTTCATTTTGAGTATGAAGCTGGTAAATGGAGCATGCTTAGAGTGCTAAATTTGTTGATCTAAAAAGAATTTGGATGAGCATAAACTTAACTTTGGATTTAATATAACATTCCAGACTGCCAGAAGCATGTAAACAGAATATTTGAATCTTTGTACCTCCATACAAGTGTTAGCCTGCCAGGCTGTAAGCTTACCTTAATTAAACTTTCAGTGAAAGTGAAATTATTAAAATATAAATTTATATTTGTGCTTTTTGTCAGTGTGTAAGCTGTGCAGAAATTCCTTGATGTACTAGTTGTATAAAGTAGAAACCCATTGTTGAAACTCCTGTAGCTAGGATGCTTTTAGTATTGTTTTAATGATCTTCTTTAGAATTAGACCCATAAAAATGGTCTGGAAACCAAACCAAAGTATGGTATAATGTAGATATTGTAAAGCAGTAAACTGAAAACATGTCCTGGCATGAATTCAGCCATATTTAAGTGACTTTTTATGTAACTATAAAATAGAAACTTCAAATGGGACCTAAAGCAGGATGTAAAAAATTGGTTTGGGATATTTAGCCTAATTTATCCATAAGATGGCTGCTAAATTGATTTTTCAGTTTTTTATCATATAGAGAATAATAGATATAGAAATGAATAATATGAGTAACAGTAGTTTGCTTTGAAGTACTAATAAACTTTTATTTAAAATGCTACATTTTTACTTCTTAAAATGTGCTTTGAATTCTTAAATTTCATTTCACTGAATGTTAAATGTTTTAAATGGCTATTAAAATTCTGCTGTATATAGTTTTTGAGTAAATATTTGCAATAAAAATCTGTCCCTGAATAATTTTATTTTTCAGAAAGCTGTGTGAATCGGATTACCTTTGGCACTTTTAGAAATTGTACACCTGTTCAAGGAAATTTTATGTTAAAGTTAGTGGTAGAATTTCATTCTGTATTCTTTAAATGATGCATGATTTATTTTAAATTAGGGTTGAAAGTATTAGGGGAAAACTGTTACTATTTACAGAGAATAGATTTGCTTTATAAATTCTTCCACTTAAAGAGAATTATAATATAGTTTTCTATCTGCTCAGTAAATTAAAGAGGCTAACTAGGCAAAATATAGTATTGACTTATTTTCTTGAATATTTTTGTGGGGGAGCAAATATTTTTATCTTTCCTACTTTAAAGAAAGGCGGGAGAGAGGGACTTAATAGCTGTTATTCTTCACCTTGTTGAAACATAAATCTATAGCAGAGAAGATTTATTGAGTAAGTTAAACCTTAGAAGGACAGGGACAAAAAGAGTCTATGCATGGACTACTTCCTGAATCTTACTCATTTAGTTGCCAAGCCTGCTACCTACTGCTGCAAAACCCTAGAGCACTATGCCAAAATGTGATACGATAATCCCTTTTGAGCTTTGAGTAGTTCCTTCTCCTGCTCCTAAATACTTATTGTAGTGGTATTAAAAATACCTGATCAATGAACTGTTTATACTCATCCACTATGAGAAAAGGAAACCATACCAGACTGTAAATCCTTCATTGAGAAAGTCTAGCAATGAAAACAAAAAATTGATATAAACATTGTACTCGGTAACATAATTGTTTTATGTTTTTGCATAATCTCCTTATCTCTTTTCTGATCAGGAACAAACAATTGAGGAATACAAACCAAACCTTTGAGTAGCAATGCTTTAGAACAGGCGTCAGCAAACTTTCTGTGTAGAGCCAGATAGTAAATAATTGTGGGCTGTGTGGTCACAATTATCCAGCTTGTCCTTGTAGCTTGAAAGCAGCTGTGGACAATATGTAAATGATAGCGTGTTTGTGTTCCAATAAAACTTTATTTACAAAAACAGAATGTTGGTTGGGTTTGGCCCATGGACTGTAGTTTGCTTACATCTGCTTTGGAGTGCTGTTTTGTCCGGACAGATTGTGGTCAGGGAGTGAGGTTTTCTTTGCCAGTAATTTATTTCACATAGGTTCACTGTGGGAATTACAGTTTATAATAATCATGTTTCACAAGCCAATAGCATGCAAGATAATGTTTGTTAATAAGCTAATAAAGAAATAACACACTCCAAACCAATAATAGATTGATTACAATATTGTTCCAGGCAAAGGGGAGATAAAAGATTATTTAGTTGAAGTGTACCTTTCCATGAATTCGTTCTCAGAAGGATCAGTCCTTCCAGCTAAAAGCTGGGTATCAGCTGTCAGCTTAGGTCCCTTGCTGCTGGGGCATGTTGTTAGGGGGTGACAGCACCACTGTTGGTAGGCAGGCTGGGCTGCCCCAAATGTTACTGGTCCAGGGACCATTATATGGCTTGCACCACTGCCTTCCAGGGGTAGCCTCCAAGACAGGGACAGATGTCCCTTCTCTTCCAAAGACTGCTGCATGCTTTAACACTGCTGCGGACCAAGAGTGGCCTGGCCACGGCAGGAGCAATTATCTCAAGATCTTCAGAGAGCTATTTAAATCAGCAAAATGTAGCCTTGCCCCAACCAAACACTCTTGGTAAGTCCTCACAAATTCTTGGTATTTAAAGTTTAAATGCCCATCACATGTTGACTGCTCGTCCATATCTTCCTATCAATTAGCGCCCCTAGCGGTACTCTTTAACAGCTAAACTACTGAGTACGTATCAACAACATGTTGATGCCATCATCCTGGCACAGCTTCCTCAATGTAAGTAAATTCACCCTTAGATTAAAAACTTCACTTAAGTCATAATAAACAAGTGGATTTGAAATCATAACAAACCAATACACAAGTGCTTAGACTTTCTTGATATGACTATGAAAGCCAGTAGGGACTGCCTGAGAACTACCAGGGTGCTTTACTATGTTTTAGTTCCCTGTTACCTAACATAGAATTATGATTGATTATAAATGCAGTTCAGTGATACTAAGAAGTATTATATTCATTTTGTGGATGTGCTTTTATTTTACATTGAAAATCTGAATGCTATATTTATTTGTGTTATTTCTTCCCCTTTGCATCTCTCCAATGTTTTAGGGAGGAAATTGGAATTTTTCTCACTCTATAAAAATTTTAAGAACTATTCTAAATATTTTTAAAAGGAATTGGAAAGATATGAGTCATCTTGCTTTGGCTATAAGTGGAAAGGTAAGGAAACCAAATATCTGGGCAGTTATTTGCTTAAGGTCACAAAGCCAAGGTTTGAACCCAATTTGATCTGATTCTGAATTTGGTGTTTTATATCGTATCTATAATCCCCAGCATTTATACTGAATATCCCTTTTAAAATAAACCAGTTTTTGCAAATAACTCTCCCATTGATGGTACTACTTACAGTTTTATTTATTATTCCAACAATGATTATATTCATATGGAATGGAGGACCTCTTAACCTAAAGAAAAGGACCTACTGGTCTCTTTTATTAATAGAAATTGAGGAATTGAGGAGGGATAGTGAATATTTTATTAATAGGAAAGACAGCATGTGATTTAAAGATATACTAACTATAGAAGTTTTAATAGCATTACATTTTTATAGGCTTCTGTAATGTCATTTTTTGATTTCATGGTTGACATGATTTTTTTTGTTACATCAAAAATTGTTACTCCAGGACCACTCGCTTGTACTGACTTCACTGTAATAGGACTTTTGTATGTATGTAGGCACTAAAAAAAATTGTGCATGTTTCACTTTTACTAGATTAACACTGAGTTTGTTTTTTTGGAGGAGTTTAGATAACAATGTTAACAGCATGTTTTGGTTACTATATTAGCTGCATTTGATGAGGTACTTTAAGAATGAAGATGAGAAAAACAGTAAGATTGCAAATGGGAACAAAAGAGAATAGAAAAAGTTCAAAAATTCAGATACTTGCAGGGTTAGAAGAGGCCAGGCTTTTCATCCGCAGCCAATAAAAGAAGGCCTAAACAAGAAAGCTTAATTAAATTAAGAATATGGCCATATCATATCACGAGTTTAGGTTATGGAGGGTCCCCAAAGTGTTTACTATGCGGAAATTCCTTCACAGCATTTCTTGGGAAACGTATATTTTTCTGAATTTCAAGACAAATCAGTCAAGAAATTGATGAAACAGGAAAAGGTGTTGTAACTCTCCTGTGAGGATTAAAGCTTAGTATAAATTTAGAGCCATTGCTGTTTTGTAGGAATCCACTGAAGTAAGAGCAGAGGATGCTGACACGTGTAGTCCAAGAGTAAAGTCATCATTTCTAGGAGCCAGAACAGGAGCCCATAGAAGAGAAGTGGTCACAATCTGATCACTGATTTGTAGCTATTGCCATGTTATAAATGTGCATTCATGCCCCTCTCTGCTGCTAACGGTGAGTCATTCTTATAAGTAAAATAAATATTAATAGGTTTATATACTTAGGATACTTTATTCAGATCCCATCGATGATATTCTAAAAATAACATGTTGTGGAGGCAAAATAATTCCATAAATTAGCAGTTTTGACTTGTGATTCTGTGTGGTGCTATTACCCTTGATACGAAATAGAAATTTAACATTATTCAAATACTACCAAATGAATTTGGTGGCGTTTCCCAGTACATGGTTATTTGCCAAAGGGTGCTATTCTTTGCAAATCCTTTAACAAGAAATGCAAAAAGAAGTAAATGTTGTGGAACAGTCTGAAATGAGATCAGAAACTAAAACAAATTCTAAATTAGCAAAAGCAATTATCAATTGCAACAGCAAGACCAAAATCAGGGCAAGCAGACAAAATATTTTTATCATTAAAAAAAGGAAAAGAGCTTCTATGAAGCAACATGTAATGTAATACCAACTTAAAGATGTCTTTGGACAATCCTTAAGAACTTGACTATATCAATGCAAAAATAAAAGAAAAATTTCTATGTCTGAAATATTTGTTGCAAAATAAAGACTATCAGGGCAATTAATATGTTGTGACTTTTTAAATTTCGTATTAAGAAAAACTTCTAAACAAATATTTGTAATGCTTCTGATTTTTAAAATGATTTTTATTTGGCATTTATGTTGATGTTCCCTGTATTTAATGTAACGTTATCAGATATCTATGTCAGGTGGATTTAATGGTATCAAAATATACAATCTTATCACAATACATTGGTTCATATTAATAAACTATATGTTTATCATTATGTCTTTTTTAACAGAAAACATCGGAAACATTTAGTATAACTGTCATAGAAAAATGATTCAGTGTTTATTATGGTCACTCCTAACTATTTAAAAGTATATTAAATATGGTATCATGAAAATACAGAATGACGATTCTGCATAATTTAGGGATACCTGAGAATTCTCAGAAATTTTGGTTCCTCATTCCCACATCCTAAATGTTAATATCTATCAGGAATCAGAAATACCAATGCCCAGCTAATTTGTTCAGATATATTAGATGACTTAGGAAACGGGTGCTAAAGTGTCAGTCTTCTACCCGTGCCTCATGGGCTCAAGGTACTTCGGTCAGTTGTAGACAGGAGCTGGGGGCAAGCATGTCTTTAACTTTGTGGGTGTGAGTATTGGCTCCTTGCTGACTGGAATCACGTAAATAAGAAGCAGAAATTTTGAGAGATTTTAACTGTCAAAGAAACCACAATTCTAGACTAAAATTTTATGACTGATCAACTTAAAGTGACCCTTGGGCCTGAATTTTCTACATGGAGTAGGATATGGAGAAAGTTGCTTGGTACCCAAATAGAACATATTCCCTACTGTCCCCCTCAGCTGTGGTCAAGAAGGTTACATAAAAAGGAAGGACCTCCTGGATGGTACGATCAACAGCTTTGGACAGCAATTAGGGATCCCCTCCCAGCAAGCAGAATCAGGTTCTATTCAAGGAATTTTTGTACCACCAAAGTAGAGGCCCTTGTAGCAGAGAATTGTTTTGGACCAGTGACTGCTTGTGTGTCTCCCATCTTTCTCTTTCTGAATAGGAGTGTTTACTACAGTTTTCTATCTTTGTTTGACATTGTGTGCATACAGGACAGACAGCATTTTAGTTCATAGGTCAACACATCAAGAGGAGACTAGTGCATACCATCCCCTGATTTAGAGACTAGGGGGAAATACTGAGATTTGAGATTGATACCATTGATTTAATGGGACTTTTATCTCTCCTCTGAAGAGAAAGAGTGTGTTTTGGCTATAAGGAGGAGGGTGCATCAAATAACTGTTGACAGAAAGGTGGTCTGTGATGGTCATTAGGGCTATTCACCATGTAGCTGTAGATCTCTCCAGAGAACCAGGTACACAGCAGGATTACACTTCCCTTATGGTTGGATGGGGCCATCAGCCTGGGTCTGGCCTATGATTGTGGATAAGTATGACCATTGTCACTTCTGGACTGAAGCATTGAGGGTTTTTTTTTGCCAATTTGAGACTTTCTAGACTCTTTTTTGTTTTAAACATTTTTATTGATTTATAATCATTTTACGATGTTGTGTCAAATTCCAGTGTAGAGCACAATTTTTCAGTTATACATGGACATATATATATTCATTGTCACATTTTTTTCTCTGTGAGCTACCATAAGATCTTGTGTATATTTCCCTGTGCTATACAGTATAATCTTGTTTATCTATTCTACAATTTGGAATCTAGACTCTTGTCTTTCCTTTAATTTGATTACTGGTAACGTTTGAGGTGGTGGTTGCTCTGTCATTTGAGTAACTAAGGTGAAGAGAAGAATCACCCTTCCAATTTGCAGTGGACTTTCAAAATGAGGAAGAAATCAATTGTTTTGCTTTTAGTAACTGAGATTTGTGGTGCTTACGACAACATAATTCTAACCTATCCTGATTGATAAGCTTAGTCATATTTCTGTTTACTATCTTGCTTGATGTCTTAAAGTTTTTGAACCTGTGCATTGGTGACTTTCTGGAACATTCTCAGCCACTATCTATTCAAATATTGCTTCTACTCCATTTTGTCTTTTTAGAGTAAGTCCATGTTAGACTTGTTTTTACTCTTTCCTCCATTCCTCTTAACCTTTTTCTTCATGTTCATTCTGGGCTACATTCTGCATAACATATTTAGTTCTTCCAAAAATATCTTCAGCTCTATCTAACCTGCCATTAACTACATCCATTGAATTTTTAAAATTTCAATTATTATATTTTCATTTGTAGACTTTCTGTTTGATTATGTCTTCAACTTTGCTTGTGATTTACTTCTTATCAAACTCATCAAAGCATATTAACCAAAATTATTTTTGTGTCTGAATTTTCTCATCTCTGAGGTTTTCTCAGCTTGAGTCTGCTCTCTGTTGTTTCTGCTCTTCTCACATATGGGATCTTATGTCCTTGATGTTTAGTGGGGTTTCTTTTATTGTGATCTAAGTTAATTTTCCTCACACAGTAATTTTTTGAGGCCTACAATGAAGGAAGTTTCCTCCGAAGAAGGTTAAATTGTGCCAAGTGTCTGGAGGTCATTCTAGTCCATCACAACTTGTAATTCATGATTTGAGGTTTTATGGACTACCAAAATAACATAAATTCAGGCTACAAACCTGGAAGGCCAGCTGTGAATTCAAATTCTCAGGAGAAATCCTCCCTACCCTCCAGATACCACAGTTCTTAAACTGATCATGTTTCTTGCAGTCCCTGTGGTTGAAGGATTGTGTCAGTTTTTCTAATTCCCTCTCATACTAAGGAGTAGACCTTTATGGTCTCAGTTTTATGGGACAGTCTCCTGTTTCACATAAGCTTTATTTTCCTTCTTCAGGGACATCCAGTTCAACAAGTGGCTCAAAGCTGAAATCAACTTCAGTACTCAAATTCTCAAATTCTCTGGATTCCTGCCTTCAGTAAGCTCTTCTCCTGAGTTTTCTTTCTTTTTCTCTAGATTATGGATCCATTTAACAAGATTTTAAAAATATTTGTCCAGGCTTTTGGGTTATTTTTGGTGAATTCTATCCTTGGCTCTCTTTCTTAATGTTAACTTTCATCAGATGGTTTGGAATTTTCATCAGCACATTTACTTTCATTGGGAGTTTTGTTTCCTTCTTGCCTCTTTCTGTGCTTACCCCTCCCTGTTTGGCAGTTTTGTGGTTTCCTGCCTCTAGTCATCCAGGACCCTAGCCCAAAACTAGGCCTCTGTGGCTAGAAACTCCTGCCTCAAAGTGGTTTGGGGCTGCAGCTGGCCCAGTATCAGACACAGTTTGCAGCTTTGCTCAGGTCTCTGTGCAGTTTTCTCTGCTGATCTCACCAGTAATAAAGTTACACAGGTTTATGGAGGCAGTAACATCAGGCAGTGATCACAACTATTTTCACACAGACAGCCCAGCTATACCATGGTTCCATGCTACATGTGGAGTACTTTTGTCACGTTAGAGGAATAAACACTCCCAGGGGCTTCTAACTGCTCCTTGTGCCTAGAAATCTGCAGGGCTGTAGATTTAGCCACATCTTCCTACTTTGTTACCTTCTGTTTCTAACCCAGAGAAATGCTTATTGTGTATTTGAGCATGAATCAGTCATTCTTGTTAATTGAATCTATAATTCACATACACAGAGCAGGAGGAGAGTATACAGTGTGAATTTACCACACTCTTGACCTTAAATATTCCTTTTGCATTTCTCTAAGTTTATTTTGTTTTCCTCTTTCTAGCTTCTTCATTTGGGTGCTTAGACTCTTTTGAATCATTCTTGTTTTTGAAAAATAATTCAAGGTGGTTATTTTTTTATAGCTAACATTTACTAACCATTTACAATATGCTAGGCACTAGGCTAAATTACTTTATATTGATTATTTGTTGTAATCGTCTCTCAGTCTTATGAGATAGGAACTGTTAGTACCTCCATTTGTAAATGAGGCAGTTGAGGCACACAAAGAATAAGAAATTTGCTAAAGGCAATCAAATAAGTAATCTATTTCTCAAAATCCTGAGCTTTTGACTAGAATCAGATGAACCAGTTAAATTATGCCAATATGTACAAAGAAAAAGTTAACACATTTTCTTTATTTCCCAGTTTTCCCCCTTATCCAACACGTGCAAAGTAACCAATAACAATTACCTGGTGTGTACCATTCCATTCTCCATACTCATACAAACATATAAATGCACATGTGTGCATGCATGCACATGCACGAAATACAGATTTGCTTTTATATGCACAAAATAGCTCTTTTAAAGTTCTTTAAACAAAGATTATAGTAGGGAGGGAAAGTAGATGTCCCAGGGTCCGGGGTGTGATGAAGTCTTTTCACTTTATATTCTTATGTACCTTTGATATTTTGAACTATGTTAGTGAATTTCCTATTCAAAAATCAATTTGAATAAAATACCCATTTTAATCACTAAATTTGTAGTAACTTGTTATGCAGCACAGAAAACTAGTAGAGATTGTTTTCATTTTTTTAGCTGTCATAAGCTGCTATGAACATCATGTGTGTCTTTGTATGGACATATATTTTCATTTACCTTTGATACATGCCTAAGAGTGGGATGTATAGCTCACATGGTATGTATATATTTAATTGTTCGGTAAATCGCTAAACAGTTTTTCCAAAGGGGCTATGTTGTTTTATATTTTCACCATCATTATAGGAGAGTTCCTTCTGTTCCAAATTGCCACCAGCACTTGGTATGGCTATTATCTTTAATTTTATCCATTTTAGTAAGTGTGTAGTAGTATCTTTATTGTGATCTATCAGAGTCTACTCTGCATGATTTCAGTGTGTTTGAAATGTGTTGAGTAAATTCATGGCTGAGTAAATGTCAATTATGGTTACTGTTTCATGTGCATTTGAAAGGTATATATATTCTGCAGTTCTTGGGTACAGTGTTCTATATATGTCCATTAGGTCAAATTTTCTTAATTTTTAGTGTTCAAATATTTTATATCCTAACTGATTTTATCTACTTGTTTTATTGCCCACTGTGTAACACGAGTTAAAATCTTACTCTGATTCACCTGCTACTCCTTTCAGTTCTTCAATTTTTACTATATTTCAACCACTAATATAGTCCCTGTTACTACAGTTTTATCTTTTTGAGACTATTATATAAATAGAATAATGCCTTATGTAACCTTCTGAGCCTGGCTTCATCCACTCAGTTGCCTATGAAATTCATGCATGATGTTGCATATATTAATAGTTCATTTTTATTACTAAATATCCATTATTAGGACAAACCATGTTTTTTTTTTTAATCCATTCACCCATTAAAGGACATATGACTTATTTCTTGTTTGGTGATTATCAACAAACTTGGTGTAAACATTTATGTACATATTTTTGTGTGACCATAGGTTTTTATTTCTCTTGAGTAAACACCTAAGAGAAGGAATCCTGGGTCATATCGTACGTGTATGTTAAAGTTTCTAAGAAGCTAAAAAACTCTTTTCCAGAGTAACTGCACAACTTTCATACCTAACTATTCATATTTTACTTAGAATATTTCACCTCTTAAAGTGGAATGTTGAATCTTTGCCACTATATGTCCCTTTATCCTCCTTGTTTTATGTTGTAATTATCATATATATTACATCTACAGGTATTAAAAAGTCCACTAGATAATGTTATAATTTTTGCTTTCAGACATCAAATATATTTTAAAGAATTCAAGAGAGAAAACAGTCTATTGTATTTACCCAGAAATTTACCGTTTCCTTTGCTCCTCCTTTATTAATGATGTGCCAGTTTCCTTCAGGTATCATTTCCCTTTTGTCTGAAGAACCTCCTTTAGTAATTTTTTTAGAGTAGACCAGGTGACTACAAATTTTCTTCGGTTTTGTTCATCTGAGAACATCTTTATTTCACCTTGATTCCTAAGTAACATTTTAACTGTATATAGAATTTTAGGTGGACAGATTTTTTTTTTCTTTCTGCACTTTAAAAAATGCTGTGCCATTTTGTTTAGGTCTCCATAGTTTCTAGTAAGAAATAAGCAGTCATTTGAATCATTGTTCCTCTAAAATAAGGTGGTGTTTCTCTTTGACTGCTTTCAACTTATTTTCTTTGTCTTTGGTCTTCAGCATTTTGATTATGGTGTGTCTGAGTGTGAATTTCTTTGGGATTATCCTATTTGGGATTTGCTGATTTCTTGAATCTGTAGGTTTCTGTCCTTTGCCAAATTTGGGAAGTCTTCAGCCAGAGGGGAACCCTTTTTAAAAATTGTGGTAAAATATACATAATATAAAATTTACTAGTTTAGTATTCTAAGTGTACAATTCAGTGGCATTCAGTACACTCAGGGTTTTCTTAACACTTTCCATAGATAGTTAATCAAAGGGAAAATTTCAGATAGAAGTCAATGTTAAAAACTTCATCAAACCAAGAGCAAGTAAGGGATGCCTGCTTTGTTAGTAAGCTTTTAAGTTCCAGACCACAGAAAACATACTCTGGTTGATTTAAAATGTAAAAATAGCTTACAAAACAAGTATTATAAGAAGACAAAAATAACCAAATCAGAAGTGAAAGTGGGAGCATTACTACTGACCTTAGAGAAATAAAAAAAAATTATAAAAGAATATTATGAACAATTGGATGCCCCTAAATTATATAACCTAGATAACATTGACAAATACCTAGAAACACACAAATTACCAAAACTGAATCAAGAAGAAATAAAAGACCTGAACAGAGCTATAAGAAGTAAAGAAATTGAATAAGTATTTTTAAAACCTCTCAACAACAACAAAAAAGTACAAGGCCAGATGGCTTCTCTGGTGAATTCTACCAAGCATTTAAAGAATTATTAGCACCAAGCCTTCTCAGACTCTTCCAAAAAAGCAGAAAAGGAGGGAACACTTTGTAACTCATTCTGTGAGCCCAGCATTACCCTGATACCAAAATCATGTAAGAATATCACAAGAAAACTACAGATCAGTATTCTTTATGAATATAGAAAAGTCCTCAACAAAATATTAGCAAGCCAAATCCAACAGCGTATTAGTAGATTAAACACTTAACCAAATGGAATTTATCCTAGGAATGCAAGGATGGTTTAATGTAAGAAAATAAATCATTGTAGTATATCACACTGATAGAATGAAGGAAAAATACCACATGATCATCTCAACTGATGCAGAAGAACATTCAACAAAATCCAATACTTTTCCATGATAAAAATTCAGAACAAAATTGAAAGACTCACTTCCTGATTTAAAAACTTACTATAAAGCTACATAATCACAACAGTGTGGTATTTGCATAAGGACAGGTATATGGATCAATGGAATAGAACTGAGGCTCTAGAATAAACCATTTGTCTATGACCAATACTTTAAAAAAATTTTTTTTATTGTGGTAAAATACAGGTAACATGAAATTTATTATCTTAACCATATTAAGTGTACAATTCAGTGGTATTGAGTATGTTCATATTGATGTGTAATCAATATTACTATTCATCTCCAGAACTTTTCTCGTCTTGCAAAATTGAAATCCTATGTCCATTAAACAATAACTCCTTATTCTCTCCTCCCTCCAGCTCCTAGCAACCACCATTCTACTTTCTGTCTCTTTATTTTGACTACTGTAAGTTCCTCCTACAAGTGGATTCATATAGTATTTGTCTTTTTTGTAACTAGCTTATTTCACTTAACATAATGTCCTCAAGGTTCATCCATGTTGTAGCATGTGTCAGAATTGTATTCCTTTTTTAAGGGTGAATGATATTTTATTGTAAGTATACACTACATTTTGTGTTTCCATTCATCTGTAGATGGACACTTGAGTTTCTTCCATGTTTTAGCTATTATGAATAATGCTGTTATGAACAAAGGTTTACAGATACCTCTTCAAGACCTTGTTTTCAATTCTTGTGGGTAAGAACCAGTAAAGCTTTATTAAAAATTTAATGTTCAGGCTACACCCTAGACAGAAATATTATTGTGAGTAGGACCAAGGGATCATGATTTTAAATCTTTATAGTTGATCTGTATGTGGCCAAAGTTGAGCACTGGTGACCTAGAGCATCATAGCACATAGTAGGCATTCAGTAAAGAGCTGAATGATTGACTAACTTGTAATTTGAGAAAGGAAATAAGGACATGCTAAAAGTTTGAGCTTGGTGATGAATGTTCTGACTTTCAGAAGCATAGTTGCTGATGCAAAGTTGTCACTGATAGATTGTGACATGTTTGAAACCTGATTCTGGAGGTTACTTGATGTTATGGGCAGAGAAGACCAGTCCTTTCCTAGGACAGAGGATGAGAACATTTTTATTCTCAGCAGTTAAGCAACCTACCAAAATTTTATTGCCAGAATAACAACTAGGCTTCTAAAGCTACTTTCAGATATAAAGAGCCAATAGATAAAAGGTAAAGACCTATGAATCTCAGGAATAGGCCCAGAAATTAAACTTCTGTAGCCAAACATGTAGTCTCTGGAACTTGTTTTTACTTTAAATGCCAAAAATGTCTTCAGGATGAAGAAGATGTGATCTCTCAACCATTTTACCTGGAAGGGTATTTGAACACACTGGATTCTAATGGAAAATTATTTGTTTCAAACTAATGAATTCATTTATACAGTCACCCTTTCCCATAAACTGTTAACATTTGTTTCATTATATATAAGCTTGGAGATTTGAAAGACATGTTTAGGGATTGGTTCATCTTTAGCTATTTATTATAGTTATTTAAATAAGACTACCGATGATTGTCTGATCTTCAGAAGCATGTGTACTGTCATTTAGTGGCTGACTTTCAGGGGGGCTATCATTGATTGGCTGATTATTGTAAGAAGTTATTGATAGATTAGGCTGGATTTTTCATCAGTTCTTGGTACTATCATTAGGGGCAATAAATGATCAATACTTTTCTAGAAGAATTAGAATGTTTTTATTCCCATCACTTTGTTACTTCATTTCACTCACTTGTTAAAATAAGTAGACCGGATCATTGCAACATTTCTCCAAGTATATTCCACACCTGGGTTCTGCGGCATGCAAAAGGGAGTGTTGTGTGTAAATAAGAGTTCTCTGGCAAATAAATAAGGCTTGTTACAGCTGGATTAGGCAAAGATAGATGTTTCTTTATTGCAGAAATTTTCATAGTGTTTAATATCCATAGTATGAATCTACAACTGGGAAGTATAGTATATACAGCTCTTTATAAATGTTATTTGACTTTTTGTTCTCGAGAAATATTTCCTAGAATTAGAGTTCCTTAAAGAGCATTTTGATAAATATTATTCTGATGACCTTCTAACTTAGGAGCTGGCAAACTATGATCCAATAGCCAAATCAGTCTTCTTCTTGCTTTTGTACAGCCTGTGAGAAGAATAGTTATTACATTTTTTTAATGGTTGGAAAAAATCTAAAGGACAATGTTTTGTAATATCTGAAAATCGTATGAAATTTAAATTTCCTTGAACTTAAAGTTTTATTGGAACACAACCTCACTTATTTGCTTACATTCTGTCAGTGGCTGCCTTTACACTCAACAGCAGAGTTGATTGGTTGCAGCAGAGATCACATGTAGCACTCCCACCACCTCCCACTGTTGTGTTATGCCACTGTAAACTGCAATGATGCAGTTATAACTGAACAGTGTACACATTCAATGTCATGTGTACGGTCAAAGTGCAACATTTTATTTTATTTTTATTGCCAGTGCATCCTCTTTATGGCAAAACAAGTAAGGCAGACAAAAATGAACTCTAAATGTCACATTTTTAAAGCACAGTGGAGTGTAGAATATTTTGTCGTCAAATTAGATGGCAAATCATTGTATTTATTGTGCAATGACATTGTAGCTCTGCTATAATAGACCCCTGATTTATGATAAAGATTGTATTCCAGATGAGAGAGGAAAGGAAGGCCCATCAAGATGAAAAAATGAAAAAGATGAACTTGACCTTATCTTACACTGCACATGAAAACAATTCAGGGTGAGATTATAATCTAAGTGTGAAAGAGTGAATGATAAAACTTTGAGAGAGAATATAGAAGAATGACTTTGTGACTTTGGGGTATGGAAAATTTACTTAAACAGAATACAAAAAGCACTAACCATGATAGAAGATCAATAAATTTGACTACATTATATTTAAGATCTTTTTATCAAAAGATGTGAGAATAATAAGGTAAGCCACAAATCTTTAAAATTTAAGTGATCAATCTCATGACAACCAAGAGTTCAATTAAGTGACCATTGTAGGTATCAAGTTCCATTCAAAACGTTAGCAATCACAGAGCTCAAAATTTTCAGAAAAGAGGGCTAATAATCTTATTTTTCCTAGTCACAAATGTGTATAATAAACTTATAATACTCATTCTCAAATATAAAAGTTAATTTCTCTAATGAGCAATGAATAACTTGTTGATATTTATTAATACTACTAAGCAGTACTTTGAAAAGTACACAGTAGCTGGCATTAGAATTAACATGTTCACTTGATAAGTAAAATATTTTTCGTTCACATTATACCAATCACAACATTTGTAAGGCACTTGTTCTGTTAGATACAGAATTAAACCTGACTAAATTGAAAAGAAAACACATTACAGTGCAATTAGCCATGTGGTTGTCATTTAGAGCCCTGGGTTTGCTGAAATAATCTTTAGGCTGGTAAATAAACCTCAACAAAACCAGTGCACTATTTTATGTTAGAAGATACATTAGCTTTATTGTAGCTGGTGGGCAAAGACAATTTGATGAAATTCCTGGCGGATGACACATTTCGCAGTGAAATTTTTTTACATTCTTTGCTTCATCTGGTAAATATAGGAACCATTAGGAGTTTTAATGTGGCCAGTTTAGATCAAGTAAAAACTATAAATACAAAAATTTAACATAGTAATTTCAAACTCAGGAATAGAATCCAACAGACAAATGTTAATGAGGCTCGATCAAATGATTCTATGATATTCATAAATAAATACTAAAAAGAATTGTCTCGATAGTAAAGTATTAGCCATCAAAATTTCCTTCATATAACATAATTCTTCATGTTAAAAAAAGCTTTAAAAAATTCTTCGGCAGAAAGTATATAGGAAATCTCTATATATCCCTCTCAATTTTACTGTGAACTTAAAACCACTCTTAAAAAGTTAATTCTTTATAAAAACGACTGAGGAGGACACTTCCCTTTTACATCTTCTTACACTTCTATTTACAGTGATGAAAAGTAGTCTCTTACGTTCCTTTGTATTTCAGCGGTGTCACTTGTAAACTTCCTTTTCATTTTTGATTTTATTGATTTGGTGAGTCTTTTTTCTTGAAGAGTCTGGCTAAAGGTTTATCTATTTTGTTTCTCTTTTCAAAGAGCCAGCTCTTCATTTCATTGACCTTTCCTATTGTTTTTATTTTTAGTCTCTATTTTATATATTTCTTGCTCTGATCTTTGTTATTTCCTTCCCTCTACCAAATTTGGGTTTTGTTCTTTTTCTAGCTCCTTTAGGTGTAAGGTTAGGTTGTTTGAGGTTTTCCTTGTTTCCTGAGGTAAGCTTGTATTGCTATAAACTTTTCTTAGAAATGTTTTGCTACGTCCAATAGAATCTCAATCATTGTATTTTCATTTTCATTTGTCTTCATGTATTTTTTGATTTCCTCTTTGATTTCTTCAGTGATCCATTGGTTGTTTAGTAGCATGTTGTTTAGCCTCCACGTGCTTGTGTTTTTTGCAGTTTCTTTCTTGTAGTTGATTTCTAGTCTCATTGTTTTGTGGTTGGAAAAGATGCTTGGTATGATTTCAGTTTTCTTAAATTTACTAAGACTTGTCTTGTGGCCTAGCATGTAATGTATCCTGGAAAATGTTTCATGTGCACTTCAAAAGAAAGGGTATTCTGCTTTTCGATGGAATATTCTGTATATCTAATTAAGTTCATCTGGTCTAATGCATCATTTAAGGTCAGTATTTCCTTTTGATTTTCTGTCTGGATGGTCTGTCCATTGATGCAAATGGGGTAAATGTCCCTTACTATTATTGTGTTACTATCAATTTCTCTCTTTATGTCTGTTAATATTTTTCTTACATTTTTGGTGCTCCTATTTTGGGTGTATATATATTTACAATTGTTTTATCTTCTTCTTGGATTGATCCCTTAATCATTACGTAGTGTCCTTCTTTGTCTTTTGTAACAGTCTTTATTTTAGAGTCTATTTTGTCTGATATATGTATTGCTACCCTAGCTTTCTTTTGATTTCCATTTGCATGGAACACCTTTTTCCATCCCTTCATTTTCAAACTGTGTGTGTCTTTAGATCTGAAGTGAGTCTCTTGTAGGCAGCAAACATACAGGTCTTTTTGGAGGGTATGGGATTTGATTATATTGTGAGTCTTCCCTTCCTGCCTTTCTCATTGTGGTTCCTTCTTTTTATCTTTAGTTGTAGAAGATTTTTTTCTGGTGGGTTCTGGTCTTCTTCATCAGTAGTTATTCTGCCAATAGCTGTGATTTTGGTGTACCTGTGAGAGGAGGTGAGCTCAGGGTCTTTCTACTCAGCCATTTTGGCTAATCCCCTATCAATTTGCATTATATCTCTATGGATTTATCTAATCTGGGTACTTAATATATACAGAATCATACAATATATGTGACCTTTTGTATCTGGATTCTTTAAGTTTTCATAACATTTCTGAGGTTCATTTATGCTATGGCATATATCAAAACTTCTTTCTTCTTTATTGCTAAATAATATGCCATTGTACATATGTATCATAATTTGTTTTTTTATTCACTTGTTGATGGGCATTTGGATTGTTTTCATCTTTTTGCTATTATGAATAGTGCTGCTATAAATATGCATGTATATGTGCTTCTTGAATAATGTGTTTTCAGTTCTTTTGGGTATATACCTTGGAGTGAAATTGTGGAGTCATATGGTAATTCTATTTGTAACTTTTTGAGGAATCACAGAACTGTTTTCCACAGACACTGGACTAGTTTACTTTTTTACCAGCAATGCGTAAACTTTAAAGTTTCCAATTTCTCCACATCCTCACTGGCACTTGTTTTATCCCATTGTTGTTTGTTTGTTTGTTTGTTGTTGTTGTTGTTGTTATTGCCACCCTGGTGGATGGGAAGTGGTACCTCACTGTAGTCTTGATTTGCAATTCCATAATAATCAAGGATATTAAGCATTTTTTTGTGTGCTTCTTGGCCATTTGTATATCTTCCTTGGAGAAATGTCTATACAAATCCTTTGCCATTTTAAAAATTGAGGTGTTTTTCTTTTTCTGTTGCTGAGTTGTAAGAGTTTTTATATATTCTAGATCCTAGACCCTTGTCAGATATATCATTTGTAAATATTCTTTCTCATTCTCTATAATGTTCACTTTTTGATTATGTCCTTTGATGCATTAAACTTTGATGAAGTCCATTTTATCTATTTTTCTTTTGTTGCTGTGATTTTCATATAATATATAAGAATTCATTGTCAAATCCAAGGTTATGAAGATTTACTATATTTTCTTCTAGGAGTTTCTAGTTTTAACTCCTATATTGATCCATTTAATTTTTCTGTATAATGTGAGGTAGGGGTACGACTTAATTCTTTTGTGTGTGATATCAAATTGTCCCAGCATAATTTATTGAAGAGACTTTTCTTTTCCTATTGAAGGGTCTTGGCTCTCTTGTCAAAAATCAGTCAGTCAATGACATTAAAGACACAGGCAACAGAAAAAATAGACAAAGAGGACTATATCAAGTTTTTAATATTTTGTTCATCCGAAAACACTGTCAACACTGTAAAAAAGATAACCCACCAAATGGAAGAAAATATTTACAAGTCATATATCTGATAAAGGATAAATATCAAGAATGTATAAAGAATTCCTGCAACTCAACAATAATAACAAAAATTTAAAAACCCACTTCAAAAATGGGCAAAGGACTTGAGTAGACATTTCTCCAGAGAAGATAAAAAATTACCAAGAAACACATGAAAAGTTGCTCAACATCACAAATAATTAGGGAAATCAACTCAAAACTACAATGCAACACCACTGGACATCTATTGGGATACCTGCTGTCCACCAAACAGAACTAACAAGTGTTGGCAAGGTTGTAGAGAAGTTAAAATGCTTGTGGATTGTTGATGGGAATGTTAAATGGTACAGCTACTGTGGGAAACAGTTTGGTGTATCCTCAAACAATTAAAAATAGAATTCATATGATCCAGCAATTCCATATCTGGAAATATACCCAAAATAATTGAAAGCAGGTCTTAAAGAGATATCTGTACACCCAAGTTTATAACTCATTATTCATAATAGCCAAAGGGTTGAAGCAAGCCAACTATCCATTGATGAGTGAATGGATAAGCAAAATATGGTATACACATACAATGGAATATTATTCATTCTTAAAAAGGAATAAAACTCTGGTAAATGCTACAACATGGATGACCTTTAAGGGTATTATGCTAAGTGAAATAAGGTGGTTACAAAAAGACAAATGCAGTATGATTTCTCTTATATGAAGTACTTAGATTGGTCAAAATCAAGAGACAGAAAGTAGAATGGTGGTTGCCAGGGGCTGGACGGAGGGGGTAATGTTATTATCTACTGGGTTCAGTGTTTCAGTTTTGCAAGGTGAAAAGTGTTCTAGAGATCAGTTACTCAACAGGGTGAATGTACATAACACTACTGTACTGTGCACTTAAAAATGGTAAAGATGGTAAATGTTGTTTTATATGCCTTACCATAATTTTTTTTAAAAGTCAGTGCAGTAGGTACCTTTGGAGATGTAGGATGGGGTGTTGATGAGGAAGGGGTATACCCAGTTATTGTCATTTTACGCCTTTACTATAATATTAATGGAATTTTGGAATTAGGCAAAATTGTACATTTAAGCTCTTATATGGATTTTTGTTTATTTCTTAATTTTATTTAAAGGAGCTAACATTCAAGTACCAATGTGCAAAGGATAGGCTGACATCAGAAAAACCTGACGGCAGTAGAAGGCTATAGGGAGCAGTTATAATCTTCAAATTGGAACACATTCAAGGAGTTAAACTCCTGCCTCTAAGAGTATTTGCAAACTAACTTCAGTTACTTATGGGAGAAACCCTTTTTCTCTCTTCCAGTATGTCTTGGACTGATACAATACAGCAACAGCTCAATTCAAGCAACAGACATCTTGGTAGGCTCACATTACTGTGATTCTCAAGGGCTTCCAATTTATCTGGACTTACCGTGCCCCTCAGTTTCATTTCCATCAAATGTTGGTATTTGACATGGACTATTTTCTTCCTCCCATTTTAGATCAACTTCAGCCTCACAACATTACATGGCATTATCCAAACTGGGGTTTAGACAACAAGAGAAGTCCAGGTACATTCTACCTGGGGATGAGTCAAGGTGGTAGAAAACTGGAAGAGAGATGGAAGGGACCATCACCTACTCAGTGTATCTCTAAAGATGTGCTATTGATTTTAAATAGGTTATGTCATTGAATAGTATGACAAGTCTATGAGGTATATACTGTCATTTTCTTTTGTATAAATTAATAAAAAGAGACTTGGAGAGCTTTGATAACATTTCCAAAGTTAGCTAAGTCCTACCGAATAGGAAAATGGAGTTTGGGATTCAGGTGATCTAAGCCTGTTCTGAGGTTGTTTTCTGTTCTGCTAGCAGTGGTTAGCCCTGAGCCTAGCTTGATTATAACCTGAAAGTAGTCAGAAATCAGCCTTTGATTAAGATAAGAATGCATCACCGGGTTTTCTCATTTCTTCATGCACTTTTTCTCAGTTGCTGTGACAAAGATGCTTCACCAAATGGAGAATGGGTCCACACTTTGCCGATAGGAAACAGGATTCACACGCAACAGTTGCCTCTGATGACTAAATATACTATAAGAAGATAAATAGATTCGAACTCTCTATTTTTAAATTTAGAGCTTTAGAATAAAACATCACAAATTCAATGCTGATTATGTTTAGATGTTAAGTATATTCTTGCTGCCAAATGACAAAACAAAATAGGGAGGATTATTGAATTTGCACCAGTGCGCTCTTTGTGCTTACTTATTCATGAATGCTACAGTGATTTTCCCCCAACTCATAAAAGGTTTATAAGAATACAAGAGGGAACATACTGAAAAGTTTTAAAATATTTAGTAATTGAATGGCAAGTTTTCAAATTATGCTAGAAAATTAAAGTCATCTTTCTTGTTCAATGCAACAAACCTGCGTTAGAATTCTGAAGTAGTTTGTTGCTTGAAAGAACGAGATCAAAATCCCATGTTTAGAATTTTCCTCTCTTGTATGGGGATATGAAAATAAAAGTGAATAGGTTTCTAGATCTACCTAAAGCAAACCTTTGTTAGAATATCATTTCTTCCAATTTCTCCATCCTAAACTGACCATTCTCTAAACTTGTCCTCCTACTTATTGTGAGAAGCACCTGACCATCGAGATGACTGTTAACTCCTTTAAGAAAGTTTCAGGCTTCAAATCTAATTCTTCACAGTACCCCAGAGCAGTACTTCTCAAACTGGGCTACAGGTAAGAACCAATTGTGTTGGTTAATTTTATGTGTCATGTTGACTGGGCCACGGTGCCCAGATATTTGGATAAACATTATTGCTGGGTGTGTCTGTGAGGATGTTCCTAGATGAGATTAACATTTGATGAATAAATTGAGTAAAGCAGGTGCCCCCTCCCCCACCCAGTGTGAGTGGGCCTCTTCCAATCCTCTGAAGGCCTGCATAGAATAAAAGGTAGAACGAGAAAGAACTCTTTCTCAGCAACCTTTTCTGAATCAGCAAATGTTCCCTGGGAAAAAGCAAATCTCTGAATTGTTATCCTCTACTCTGGATGTAGTGCCAATATTTCAATATGTGGTACATTTTTTAGATGCTTCTAAGAATATGATTGTTCTAGTCTAACACTTTTTAAGTTGTATTCAACAGGAGGATTGATTCAAATTACCGACTCCTCCATAACCGGAGGGGAAGTCCTAATCAGGCCTAATAATTAGGGATTGGGGTTTTAATGTTTTTATAGTGGCTTGGCTAACTTTGGATATAGCCCTGGACCCAAATAAGGAATGGGAACTGAGCCCCTTGAATAAATCTAGGATCCCCCAAAAGGGGATCATATTTTGTATTTCTATGAAAAGAAGTCTAGAAAAACTTCACCCATGAAATTTTGAGAAGATGCAAAAGTTTCTGGCCCTCTGCCTGATTTTGTGAAGTGGAAGCAGAAGAGGGTGGTCTTTAAAATTAAATCCTGAGACCATTCCACCAGCGGTCTCACTTGGGGAATGGTATACAAGATCTGAATTTATTCTACCCCACGTATAAGACGTTAATTTAAAAATTATCAGTAACTATTACAATAACTGGTGGCATCCAGCAGGCAGGGGAAAAAAGAAACCACAAAACTGCTCCATAGATATCTTTCCACACCCCAGAATCTATTATTAACTCATATGTATAAAGCAAGCCCCCATTAAAGTTAAGATAGCATTAAAAATTTACAAACAGCATCAGGTGATATAGCATAAGGAAGAGTCACCAAACATAATAAACTAGAGAACTATAAGCTAAGAACTTGAGGTAACAGAATAATCTCATGAAGTCTACACAACAAATTTGTTTAAAAGACCAAAGAGATTAAAGAAGTAATAGAAATCACATTGATAAATAAGCTGCTGTGAATAAAAGAGGCAAATATTTAAACAAACCAAGTATATTTTTATAAATCAATATAGTCATTATAATCATTGGAATTTAAAACTCAGTATATGTTTAAATAGTGAGAAAGAGAATTAGTGACCTGGAAAATAGATATCAGAATATTACACAAGTGCAGGTTAAAGAAATAGAAAACAAAAAAGAGAGGCTATAAGACATGAATGGTATAATTATCAGGTCAAACATACATCTCAAAATAGTTCTACAGGGAAAGATTAGAGAAGGATCAACATTTGAGGAGAAAAAACCTGCAAAATGTCTAGACTTGAAGAAAAGACACACACACAAAAAGAAAAGATATGAGTCTTCAGACTGAAGTTATACCAAGTCCTCTGTTGGATAAATCAAATGAAATGCAGAATTTTGACAACAATGTAGACACATTGTCATCAAAGCACAGAATATCAAAGACAGAAAATTTTAGAAGACACCAAAGAGAAAAAGACAGTGCATTTATAATGGAAAACATTCAACTGATTGAAGACTTATGTCGACAGTCATAAGATGATAGAATAATAATTTCAAAATGTTGAGGAAAAATAACTCTCAGTCTCTAAATCTGTATCCAGATGAATTATCTGCAAGAATAAAGAAAAAATAAAATCCTTTCTAAACAAGCAAAGAGTTAAGTTTATTGCACTCAGATCCTTAAAGAAAGATTTATAGAAGTATATACTTTAGGAAACATAAACCAGAGCAAAGTGTGGGCTGTAAGAATAATGTGTACAAAGCAATGTGGATAAATCAAATTAATAGTTGGTAATATTAAAAAGAAAAAGAAAAGATAATGAAGACTCACCATTACGGAACTGGAAAGACTAAGGTGAAGCTGAGAAACACTAGAAATTAACATGGGCGGGAGCAGCTAGTTGTAATCAGAGTCCTTACATTTTAAGATGGAATAAATATTAACTAATTTTAGATTTTCAGTCAGGAACAATCCCTTAAACCCATGGGCGGGGAAGGGAATGAGTAAAGAAAATTCAATTGATCAAAATAATAAAAATAAAAGTAAATGAGCAAAGTAGGAGAAGGAACAAATAAAAAGCCCAGAAAGTAGAAAACACAATACAGTATGGTAGGAATTAAACCAAATATGTAAGTGATCATGATAAATGAAAATGGATTAAACTGGTCTTTTGAAACACAAAGATTGTCGAATAGGATTTCAAAATACAATCTAGCTATATATTTTCACAAAGAACTCATCTAAAATATTATGACACAGAAAGGATGAGGGCTGAAGGCTTTTGCTGTGACCATGACCCCATTTGAACCCAGGCTGGGAAGGCCATGGAAAACTCTTATACTCTGCTGGATCTGTAGACAAATGATGATTCATGTTTACTGACCTTGTCACTAAAAAAAGACTTGTTCTCCAGTCTTCCAATTTTAACATATTCATTTAGAACAGAAGCATTATTAATTCTTCAGTATTTGAAGAAATGACTATGGACAAAGAGTGTCTTTTGGGGTTTCACATGCCAATCTGGAAATGGTGCCAAGATTCATTTACTACTTGTATCCTTCTGTAGTCTAATTCAGAATGTGCAAGCTCATTCTGGCTCAGTCCTAATGAGCTAGATCTGCAGTGCAATCAGAAAATCACTGTTTGCTGAACTAAACATAATTAGCAATCATTCCTTGGAGGAGGCCATAAGCCTACAAAAAGATTTTGTTATGTTAGAGGTCTTAAATAGGATAACTAAATATACTACTGTAAGTTCATTTCACTGATGCTAGAAGATTAAGATTTTCTAAGTATCCTTTGTTATTACATTTGTACTTTTAGAGTTATTATTTTGACCTAGTATAAATGTAACACTCAGTAATAGATATTAAATAGTGTATTTGAAAGACTGATACTTTGCATTGGGTTTATTAAAATACTAAGCTGAGCAGTTACTTATCTTTCTCGTGATAAGATGCAGATAGAAGACAGATGCACACTCACTTCTCAGGGAAAGATTGTGAATATCATCAACACTTAAAAATAATATTACATATGACTAGAAAGGCTAATGAAACAGAATGCAATCCATAAGTAAAGTCCAGTAAATGGGAATTTAGTATATAACAAAGGTAGCATTAGTGGGAAAAAACTACATTCTTCAAATAAGTCATTTTCAGACAATTATACCAAGATAATTCTGCATAAAGCAAAATCTGATAATACAAATGACTCCATAAAGTACTAGAAGAAGAAGCATAGATTACTACACACAGTTTAAGAGTAGGGATGGCCTTTCCTAGTATGATGTAAAACCAGGATTATACAAAGGAAAAGAATAAGTAAATCTGACTATCTAAAAATTAGTGACATTTCCATGAAAACTATCTATAGTAAATTTAAAATCAACATATTGACAGAAACATTTGACTATAAATTGCAAAGTGCCATTTAAAAATCTACTTTGAGTTTTTATAAGTCCGTAGGAAAAGAGGATCACCACCAATGGAAATATGGGAAATTATATGAAAAGTCATTTCATATATAAAAAATACTAAGAGTAAAAATAAGTGCTTATCCAGCATATATTTTAGAGGTGCAAGTAAAAAAAGCAATGATATACTATTTTCTAACTTATAAGCTTATAAAAGGTTTAAAAGTTTGTTTAATATTACCCATACTAGCAGGATGTAGAGGTACAGATAGATGCTCTCATATACTGGGGGTGCAAATTAAATCAGTTGTAACTGCTACAGCAAAAATTGGAAACATAAACAATTCTTGTCAGGTTGACTGAGGTATAATTTACATAAAGTAAGATTTATTATTTTAAAGTGTATGATTTTATGAGTTTTGACAAACACACAGTCATATAACCATCATTACAATCAAAATTTCTGTTTTCATCATCCTCCAAAGTTCCCTCTTCCCTCCTTGAAGTAAAGCCCTCTTCTTCATCCCTAGACCTTGGCAACAATTAGTATGTTTTCTGGCCCTATATAGTTTTACCTTTTGTAAAATAGTGTCACCTTTTGTATCCAGATTCTTTCATTTATCATAGTGCTTTTAACTGTTATGGTATGTACTAATTTATTCTTTTTCATTGCTGATTAGTATTCCATTGAATGAGTGTGCCACAGTTTGTTTATCCATTTATGACTTGGGCATTTGAACCCAGTTTGGGGGCATTATGAGTAAAATAAAATAGAAATACAATCATTATCATGAATATGTGCTTTCAGGCTTCACTGGTAAATATCCAGAAGTGGGATTACAGGGTTGTATGGTAGACATGTGTTTAGCTCTGTAAGGTACAGCCATACTGTTTTCCAGAGTGGTTTTACATTTTGCATTCCCACCAGAAATTTACGAGCATTCTAATTACTCCGTATCCTCACTAATGCTTGGTATTGCCAGTCTTTTCAATTAAGCCATTCTAGTGGATCTTTAGTCGTATTTTACTGTGATTTTAATTTGTATTTGCATAGTGACCAATGATATTGTGAATCTTTTCATGTACTTATTTGCCATCCATATCTCTGCCTTCATAAGTCATCTCTGAACACCTTTTGCTCATACTTTGTTTTGTGTGAGTATGGATTGTTTGCCTTACTATTGAATTGTGAGTCCTTTATATATTTGATTTAAGTTCTTTATGAAATGTGTTCATGCCTCAAATGTATCAAAAATGTATTACACAAATATTTTCTACCAGTCTGAGGAAACACTTATTTTCTGAAACCATTATCTGACACAAAAATCAGAGATAGTACAAAAAAATCAGTTTCCCTCATGAATATAGATGCACAAATCTCTTATATTAACAAATAAATTTCAGCCATATTTAAAAAGAATTACACACAATGATCAAGTGGGGTTTATTCCGAGGATACATGGCTGGTTCAACACTCAAAAATTAATCAGTACAATTCAGCATATTAACAAGCTAAAGAGGCTTTTGACAAAATTTAACAACCATTCATAATAAAAACTTTCAGAAAAATAGGAAGTGAGAGGAACTTCCTCCACCTGATAGAGAATCTGCAAACCCCTGCAGTTACCATTACACTTAACGGTGAAAGAGTGAATGCTTTTCCCTAAAGTCAGAAACAAGGCAAGGGTATCTAACTCTCTCCACTCTTATTCAACATAGTGCTGGAAATTCTAGCCACTGCAATAAGGCAAGAAAAGGAAATAACAGGTGTTTAGATCAAAAAGGGAGAAATAAAACTGTTCATTTTTACAGAAAAAAAGTTGCAAATAATTTACTAAAAAACTTCAAAGGATAACAAGTGAGTTTACCAAGGTTGCAGGATATAAGATAAACATTTAAAAATTAATTGTATTCTTGTGCCCCCAAAATGAACACATGGGCACCAAAATTAAAAATAAAATTCTATTTGCAGTCAACCCCCAAAAGGGAAATACTTAGGTGGAAACCTAACAAAACACATATTAGACTTCAGTGCTGAAAATTACAAAATTCTGATGAAAGAAACCAAAGATCCAAGTAAGTGGAGAATCGTATCACATTCATGAATTGGAAGGAACAACACAGTCAGCTCTCCCCTAGATTGATATTCAAGGTTAACACAGTTCCTACCAAAATCTCAGCAGGAATTTTTGCAGATATAGACAGAGTTTTCTAAAATTTTAATGGAAAGGCAAGGAGACTAGAATATCTAAAGCAAGATAGATTGGTGTTATTGAGGGACAGACACATGGATTAATGGAACAGAAATGAGAACCCAGAAATAGACCCATATAAATACACACAACTGACTTTTGACAAATGTGCCAAAGAAATTGAATGTAGGAGGAACAGCCTTTCAAACAAATGGTAATGGAACAAATGGACATCTATAAGTTAAAAAAAATGAACCTTGACTTAAGTTATACATCTTATATAAGAGTTAACTCAGAATGGATCCCATACATAAATGTAAAACATAAGACTATAAAACTTTTAGGAAAAGGAAGAAAATCTTTAGGATCTGGGACTCAGCAAAGAGGTTCTTAGATTTGTCACTAAAAGCACAATCCATAAAAGAAAACTGAAAAATTGAATGTCATCAAAATCAAAACTCTAAAAACCTGTTAAGAAGATGAAATGACAAGCTAAGACTGGGAAAAATAATTTGCAAACTATGTATCTGACAATGTGCTAATATCTAAAATACATAAAGAACTCTCAAATGTCAACAATAAAAAACGAATCCAATTAGAAAATGGGAAAAACACATAAAGAAACATTTCACTGACAAGGATGTACAGATGGCACAAAAGCACATGAAAAGATGTTCAACATCATTAGCCATTAGGGAAATGCAAATTAAAACCACAGTGAGACTACATCATCTATCAAAATGGCTAAAATAAAACAGAGGTGATAGCGCTGAACAGTGGCAACATGGATCACACGTACAATGCTGGTGGGAGTGTAACGTGGTACAGCCACTCTAGAAAGCAGTTTGGTAGTGTCTTAATAAACTGAATGAGTGAGAACCATATAACCATGCAATCATACTCCTGGACATTTATCCCAGAAAAATGAAGACTTATGTTCATATCAACATCTGAACATGGAGTGTTTATAGCAGCTTTTTTATAATAGCCCAAACCTGGAAACAACATAGATGTACTTCAGTGAGTGAATGGTTAAACAAAAATTGTGGTTAATCCATATCACAGAATACAACTCAGCAATAAAAAGGAACAGACTAATGATACACACAACAGCCTGGATACATCTCCAGAGAATTATTCTGAGTAAAAAAAAAACTAATCCTAAAAATTTACATACCGTGGTACTCCATTTATACAATACTCATGAAACAAATTCTAGAAATGGAGAACTAATTAGTGTTTGTTTAAGGAGGGAAGTGGCTGTAGCTACAAAAGGACAAGAGGAGAAATCTTTGTGGTGATAGAAACATTCTGTATTTTGACTTTATTAATATCAATATCCTGGTTTTGATATTATAGTATAGTTTTGCAAGATGCTACTATTGGGAGACAACTGAGTAGAGTATACACAGGATCTTGTATTATTTTTCTAACTGTATTTGAATCTTAAGTTATCTTAGAAGGCTTAACTTGAAACAGTGTTAAATATACACCTACCATACAATCCAGCCTTTCCACTCCTAGGAATCTACCCAAGAGAAATGAAAGGTTATGTCCATACAGACTTATACATGTCTGTTCATAGCAGCTTTATTTGTAATAACCTAAAACTGGAAATAACTGAAATATCCTGCAGTGGGTGAATGGATAAACATATTGTGGCATACCCAAACCACGGAATACTACTCAGCAGTAAAAAGAACTGAATTTTTGATACATGCAACACTATGGATGAATCTCAGTATGATTAGGATGAGTTAAAGAAGTCAGACATATAAAATTCTAGAAATGCACATTAACCTATGATCAAAGAGAAGAGACCAGACAGCTTCACTGGTGCATTTCAATGCTTATCAAATTGTACACCTTAAGTATGTACAGCTTATTGTATGTCAGATTATAACTCAGTGAAGCTATAAAAATAGTCATTATGTCTGTGTTCACACAGAATTTATTTAAAATCTCTATTACAGTGGGAACTTTGCAGTTAGAAGGCCTGGCTGGAGTCCCAATTTCATCATTTATTAACCATGTAACTTTAGGAAAGTTAAAATCAGTTTCATCACCTATAAAATGGATATAACAAAAGTGCCTATCTCAAAATATTGTTCAGAGGATTGATTATAATAATGCAGCACTTGACACACTGCCTGTCAACTAGTTAGTGCTCAAAAATGCTCATTGCTATTATCAGTAACACCACATACTGACCTCTGAAGGGTAGGGAGGGACTATGTCTTATCCCTTCTTGTATTCCCAAGGATTCAGAGTGAACAAAGTGCTCTCTCAATCTTTAAAAAATTGAATTGGATAAGAAGGCTTATTATTTAAAAAAATTTTTTAACACCTTTATTATAGTATGATTCCTGTATGGTAAACTACACATGTTTCAGATGTACAGTCTGCTGAATATAAGAAGACTTATTATTATATGTTGATTTTTTTAGGAGGAGAGGTATTTGGTTTATTTATTTATTTTTACAGGAGGTACTGGGGATTGAACCCAGATCCTCTTGCATGGTAAGCATGTGCTCTACCACTTGAGCTACGCCCTCCCCTCAAGGCTTATTATTATAATACACCTAAATACCTTTACCATTTCTCAGCATTTGAGCATTTGGGCCATTTCCAGGTTGGTTTTTTTCTGTTAAAACATACACAGCTATGGTATGTTGGCACAGTAATCATGCAAACCCTCCCCCATCTCTGTTTCAACTTAATTCTTGGGATATAATCTCAGGAATAATATTATGCCTATTGCTATTATCACAGCAATAGGCATGATTAGAATGTTAGATTGTGGTGACTTCTATTTGTGTAGGATACTTTCCCATCCCCTGTCATCTGGTGCCATCATCCTCCTTCCTTCCAGAAATGCACGAGGAGGAGAGTAGTCTGGGGAATGTGGTCATTCACGGTGTCCACGTTCACTGGAGAGTCTCTCAATTGTCCTATGTTCCTCTGGGCAAGTGACCGGTTTGTTGATGGGAGGGCATGTGACCTGAAAATTCCCAATCCACGTCCAAGTTGGAGAGGGAAAGACAGTCCTTTCCTTCTCCTGAATCTTGAGATGTAGGATGTATGATTCAGACAGTTCAATCTACAATAATGTTAGCAACTCTAGTCCTTCAAAGTTACAGAAGATTGCATATTTTACTTAAATAAGGAAGTATTGGCCAATATGATTAATTTTATGATTTTTCCCCCCGTAACTCTCTATTTACTGTCCTGAAATCTTACTCATTTGTAGTGCTACCAGCAACATATGAGTGTACCTACATCCCCTTTGCCTGCCCACACGTGGTTTTAGAATTTTTTTTAATTACCTTTACTAATTTAATAGGTACAACAATTGTCTAAGGTTAGGGTTCTGGACCTGCAGCCCATCTTGTCACAGACTGTTTTTCTCAGACTTCTTAAGAAATGCAATACAGAAGACTCTACAGCCCAGTGTGTAGTCTATACCCCTGACTAAACCTTCTGACTCCATCTTTGTCTGCTTTACAACCCTGGTGCGCAGGCCTGGACAGTGAACACAATGATCTGCTTCACCCATTTCACTGAAATCCTGAGGCAGTCCTAAAGTCTGGCCATGGCCCTGCTCAACATTCCAGAGCCTCCTTCACCCCTTGCTACTACTTCCTGCAGTAGAGAAACACAAAGGGGCCAGAGGGCAAGCAAGAAGCAGAGCAAAGGTTTCATTTCTTTTTTTATTTAAAACGGTAACCTTCCCTTATACTTTATAGCAAGGAGCACTCTTGTTTGGTTCGCATCCGACTGAACGCAGTTAGTGCCTATAATCTGTAAGTATAAATAAGTAAATGACAAAAATTCAGTGGCTTCTAAATACTGTGTAGCAACTTGAATTAGTTTTTCTACCAAGGTTAAGTGGTGGACTTTTCCAAATATTTGAAAATGTATATGCATTATTCTCTTCTCTTGTTTCCATCATTTCACTTGGGATTTTCAGAGCATTTTTGCTTTCAGAATCTCAAGCCATTTTAAAATAAGGCCTTTCAGTACCTGTATCTTGTGTCAAAAATTCTCTGGGTATAAATTCTACTTCTATTAATAATTCAGAATCCTGGTGGCTTTGTTTCTCTCTGCTTGTTAGTTATTCAGCTCTCACTAACTTCCCCCTGCCAAAAAGTGTTAATAACAAGTTGGCTATTATACACTTTAAGTGAGCTGTGCATATGAAAAGGATTACCAAGAGATGAGATATATATTCAAAAATATACAATCCTACGTGAAAAGCAGGGATATTGCTGAAATACCACTATATCCACTGAATAAACAGGAAAGACATGTTGTCAGAGCTTCTCTGGCTTTGCTCACACTAACAGCAGTGAAGTCTGGAGAAGGGTTGGTACTTCAGTAATAATATCTTTGGGGGCCTCCCATATGCAGGTTGCAAATAATTAACACTTGAGTCACAAAGCCACTTGGCCTAACCTGCCCAAAACCAGGCCATGTGACATTTAATAACAGTGTAATTATGCAGCCTTTTAACCTTTTCAAATGCAGCTTCAATTTGAGATAAGAAAAGTGACAAATCTACATATTTTTCTTCTATGAAATTTGCATAAAGCTGAGTTGTATCTGTCATGAATTAATATAGTGAGAGAACAAAATGTTTCATTAGGAACAAGACTGGCTGCAATTTTACTGATTCACTTACTTCTTTTGTATGTCTATGTCATATTTTGCCTTTGTATTTTTTCACTTCATTTTAAACTGCACATCAAATTTACTTGGTGAATCTGAGATAAGTTAGTTTCCTCATCTGTAAAATGAGAGTAGAATAGATTATTGGTACACAAATGTTTTTTAAAGCTGAAACTTGACATATCAAAAAGATAGAACTCAAGCTGTTACGGTGAACATTGCAATAGGGAGAGACTTTTCTACCAGGGAGAACACTGAATCTCCTTCCCTTCCATCCTGCAGGAATTACAGGAAATTTAGTTTTAAAGAAAAACAAAACACTTACTAGGACTAACAAGTGAAGCCACATGATACAATATCAATATAGCAATCCAATAATGAAATTTAGAAAATGTCTCCATTCATAATAGCATATAAAAGAATTACATACATAGGAATAAATTTAGTAAGAAGGCAAGACTGATACAATGAAAAAAAAAATCATTGTTGAGAGCAATTAAGGCCTAAATAAATGAAGCTATATACTGTTCATGAATTGGAAGAATTAATGTTGTTAAGATGGCAATATTCCCCAAATTAAGCAATTAGAGTAAATAAAATTCCTATCAAAAGGTCAGTGGGGTTTGCAGAAATTGACAAATTGATCCTAAAATTTATATGAAACTTAAAAGCACCTGGAACAGCCAAAAACCAAAACCAAAAACTGACCATGTTGAAAAGAACATAACTGGAGAATTTATCTCATTTGATCCTGAAACTTACTATAAAATTTCAGAAATAAATATAGTATGGCGTTGGCATAAAGATAGACATACAAATCCATGTGAAAGAACAATGAATCCAGAAATAAATGTACATATTTGTGATCAGCCAGGTTTTGACAAGGATCCCAGAATAATTCAATGAGGGAAGAATAATCTTAAAAAAAAATGGAGTTGGAATAATTGAATATCCCATAAAAAAATAGACCCTTACCTCACAACATACACAAAAATTAGCTCAAAATGGAACATAGATCAGTGTAAAACCTAAAACTATAAAATTTCTGGAAGAAAACATAGGCAAAATTTTTTCTGACTTTGAATTAGGCAAAGATTTATTAGCTATGACACCAAAAGCACAATCCATTTAAAAAAAATCACATACTGGCCTTTTCCAAAATTAAAAAATTTTCCTCCTCAAAAAACACCATTTAAAAGTTAAAAGACAAACCACAGACTGGGGAAAATATTTGCAAATCACATATATAAAAATGGACATATGTACACCATACAGAAAAATCAACTCAAAGTAGATTAAAGATTTGAATGTGAGCCTTGAAACCTTTAAACACCTAGTAAACATAGGAATAAGCTCTTAGTTACTATATTGTGCACCTGTAACATATAATATTGTACATCAAATATTCTTCAATAAAAATTTAAAAAAACCCAGACACCTCTCAAGACCCAAAAAGCAGAAATATTCCATTCTTCAAATGAAAAAATCATAAGTAGTATTTTTAAAATGCAGCATCATTATATCTGTGGTGCTAATGAAATTAGGTAAACTCAGCTACATAAGCAGGGCACACCATGTCCAACTGGCCTGAGAGGTTGAGGAAATCAAATATTATTAAATGTGATGTAGAGATGTACAAAGATAGCTCTCGGAGAGGAAGCTGTTAGCAGATTTATACCATATCTAGTTTTTCTTCTATTTTTGTTTTACAGCATGGCTGTTGTTAATCAAGAAAGATTACTTATTTCCAGGGTGAAGGGAAAAAAATAAACAATTACACTACATCAGAAGTATCATTTTGGTGCAGGGGGAGTAATAACTGATAGGAGTGAAGAGTGATTTAATTAAATTTCCAACAAATAATTTTTTTTTTAAATTGAAGTATAGCTGATTTGCAGTGTGTTAGTTTCAGGTGTACAGCAAAGTGATTCAGTTGTATATACATATATATATGTGTGTATATATATATATATATATACTTTTTCAGATTCTTTTCTTTATAGGTTATTACAAGATATTGAATATAGTTCTCTGCTATATAGGTCCTTATTATTTATCTATTTTGTATATAGTAGTTAGTATCTGCAAATCCCGAACCCCTGATTTATCCCTCTCTGCCCTTTCCCCTTTGGTAACCATAAGCTTGTTTTCTATTCCTGTGAGTCTGTTTCTGTTTTATAAATAAGTTCCTTTGTATCATTTGTTTAGATTCCACGTGTAAGTGATAGCATATGATATTCATCTCTCTTTGTCTGACTTACTTCACTTAGTATGATCATCTCTACGTCCATTCATGTTGCTGTAAATGGCAATATTTCATTCTTTTTATGGCTGAGTAATATTCTATTGTATATGTATACATCACATCTTCTTTATCTATTCATCTGATAATGGACACTTAGGTTGCTTGCATGTCTTGGCTGTTGTAAATAGTGCTGCTGTGAACATTAGGGTGCAACTATCTTTTCGCATTAAGAGTTTCTGTCTTTTTTGGATGTATGCCCAGGAGTGGTTTGCTGGATCACATGGTAACTCTATCTTTAGTTTTTTAAGGAACCACCATGTTGTTGTCTATAGTGGCTGCACTAATTTACATTCCTTCCAACGGTGTAGGAGTGTTCCCTTTTCTCGACACCATTCTAGCATTTATGATTTGTAGATTTTTTGATGATGGCCATTCTGTCCGATGTGAGGTAGTTTTGGTTTGCATTTCTCTAATAATTAGTGATGTTGAGCATCTTTTCGTGTGCTTGTTGGCCTCTGTATGTCTTCTTTGGAGAAATGCTTATTTAGGTCTTCTGCCAATTTTTTTGATTGGGTTTTTTTTTTTATATTGAACTGTATAAGCTGTTAGTACATTTTGGAAATTATGCCATCGTTGGCCACATCATTTGCAAATATTTTCTTCCAGTCTTTAGGTTGTCTTTTCATTTTGTTGATGGTTTCCTTTGCTATGCAAAAGCTTGTAAGTTTGCTTATGTCCCCTTTGTTTATTTTTGCTTTTATTTCTTTTGCCTTGGGGGTCTGACCTAAGAAATTGCTATGATTTAAGTCAGAGGATCCAACAAAGAATTTTAATGAGAACATTTTCATTCATTCACTAATCATTCATTCATTATTCATTTTTTCCTTCCAATGCCAGGCCCTGATAAGGGTCAGAGAAATGATACTGAGTAGAGCACAGTCCTTCTCTCACAGACCTTGCTGTCCAGGGAGGGCAACAGACACACATAAGCTACTGCGTTGAAATGATGGACTTTACAAGGACAGGATGAGCAAAGAGCTATGAAAGCCAGAAAAAAGGAGGTCTCTGCTGCACCTAGAACCATATGACTGTTGAAGCACCCCAGGGGCCAGAGGTCAGCCCCAGTCCCTTCAGTGGCTGCCGATGTAGCAGCTGCAGAGCCGCGGTTACACTGTCATAGCAACAGTCAGAGAGCAAGGTGAAGCCAGGACTGTCAGCCTCAGTGTTGTGGTTAACAGGTGCTGAAGCAAGTACGAAGGAAATGTAAGCTCAAGCCACAGCCGGGTTTTCAGAGGTAAGCGCTCTGTTGAATGCACAAAGAAGTAACATGAGCAGGCAGTGTTGGTGCTTCACTGAGGTTCAAATCCATCTTTAAATGATCAGGTTCCCAAGACTTTCCCTGTGGTTTCTCTAAGCCTTGCTGCTTGTCTGGGTTATAGCTCTGATTTGCAAAGGATGGAAGTGTTGAGAGTTAAATGGAAGGGAGAGATGAACCTCTGTAAGAACGTGGCTGAATTTTGATTAGACCCCTGTTTGGGACTTTCTTACCAGCATTCCTCTTTACTTCTTTCCTTAAAAATTGCAGTGCCTCATTCACCCTTAAATATATATCGAGTGCCTACTGTGAGCTAAACACTGAGGATGCAGAGATGAGCAAGTGCCATCTTTGCTCTCTGAGAGTTCCATCTTGATGGGATGGCAACTCTCAAACAACCCCAACACAAGACTAGAAACGTGTGAGACATACACTGGAAACACAGAGGACGAACAGACTGACCGGCCCGAGAAAGCTGTCACAGCAGACAACACCTTTGAGCTCAGTTCTACATGGTGGGCAGGAGTTTTCAAATGGAGAAGGGTGGCAAAGGGCTTTCAGAAGAAGGAAACAGCCTGAGCCAAGATACGAAGGTGCAGGGTTGTATGAAACGTTCAAAGATGACGAGTTTTGGGGAAGGACTAGAGTGGCAGGAGATGAGCTGGAACCATACGTTGAGACTACAGAAAAGAGGACACAAATAATTGCATTAAAAGCTTTAGCCCTTCTGAACATGCGGGTTCAGAAATAAAGGCATTAGTTTTTTGTTTGTTTGTTTGTTTTTATAACGAATAAAAAAGAAAAAAAGAAATAAGGATGTTACTTCTGGTTGACCTTAGCTTGGCTTCTGCCTGTTGTCTATTGGCCCAGGCATTTCTAAGACAAAGTTTTGAAGCAGGCAAAGTGCATATAGAATGTCCTTCTCTCCTTCTCTTCCCTTTCATCCTTCCCAAGAGTACCCTCTGTCTCCAGACTCCTTGCTGGCTTCTTTCACTCTTGTGATCTAACAGACTCTGCCAGCTAGAGACTCCCTTTGTCATGGCTTTGCTCCAGGCTCAAAGGAATCTGATAAACATATTAAAAAAACACAGTAGCTTCACTGTATCACTTCTCAACACAATACACTGGACTTTTAGTAGGAGTGTTCAATGTTTTACATAAATGTTTGGATCTGGCAAGTGCATGCATGCGTATCTGTGTATGTGTTTGTGAAGATTTGGGGAGGGAGGGAGCAGGGGCCTTTGGTGCTGCTGAAATCCTCACCTGGATTCACACTTTACTTAGAGTGAGGAGGTGGCCACCTCTAACCACGAGCATCTTATTGGCTGGTGTGGTTGTGGTCCTATCACCCACAGTGTGGTGGTGGACAGTGGTGCTTCACTGCAGCTTCAGCGTGCAAGGTTCATATATTTAAAATATTTATAACTATTACCTGATAAAGATGTAATAAATTATTTACACTAGCAAAACCACCACCACCACGACAGAGTTCATTCATAAAGTTCCACCATCTTTGGATGAATCTGTAGGTTTCCTGCTTTAAGAATACTTAGTGTTTAATGTGACGCTTTGGGCAAATTAAAGAGACAAAACATAAGTAGACAAAACTATAAATTGTAAGATGATTTTGTTGCCAGAACTGATCAATAACCTATGAGCAGGAACATCACCGTCATAGTCTATGAAACCAAATGCTGCCAAGATCCTACTGCTCTTTCACACGCAGCCCATTAGCGCAGATACAGACTTCTAACACCGTCCCCATGTTCTAGAGCTCTAGAAGATACTGGGATGGCGAGCGTGTTTAGCGTTGCCAGTGTGGCGAGGGGAATAGAAGTCTATCAGTGCAAGGAAAGACCCACACTTGGGTGGTTAAGGAAGAGCCATTTGCCTCGCAGGGAGTAGAGTCTAAGGCTTTGACAGTCTCTGGTGGCAGCGTCGGGAGGCAGAAGTAAGAGATGATGCTAATAAGCTCTGATCTTGCAGATGTAGAACAGGGAGCCAAGAACTGACTATGAAAGGCTTGGCCAAGTGGGGATCCAGCGCTGGCAGTTAGATTAAAGTGCGAGAGCTTCTCTTGTTCTCTTTTTTGCACCACCTCTTTCCTCCCTACAAAGAAACAGAGGCCTCTGGCACTCTTTTCCTAGTTCTGCTGAGGGTCTTTAGCTTCATGAGCAAAGGGAGATGGAAGTTTTCTTTCAAACCCACATCCCGGCAGGTCAGCTGGGAGCTCTTATACACATCCCAGGAAAGGTAAAAATAGTAACATGCTCGGGGCACTTGAGGGGACGATGTTACAGAGCAGGGGTGGGCCCATTGTGTGGGCCTTCACGACAAGCATCTCGATCTAGGCTTTGGCTGTGAGGGAATATGTAAAATGCCAAATATTTAAATTGCCAAAGGTGATGCGCTACCTCCGTGCAGCCATGGGAAACAATTGTTGGAGGCTGGTGAAGTGGCGCCTGGAGAATTTTGAGCATTTTCTCTTCTCCGGAGCTGAACTCCTTCCCCCGTTTGACAGTTGCTGTGTACAGAGCAGGTTAGCCCACCGCCTTGGGTAAAGGAAAATCCAAACTGAGGGCCACAGAAGCATTATCCATCTGCAACTTGGGCAGAGCTCTTGCATATTAGTACAGAGCTCAACGAGCAGCAAGAGGGTTGTTTGCATTTAGCTTTTGTTTGCTGTGTTCCAAAAATTAAGGTGAAATCTGGCTTCATGATCCCTGAGGTCTAACTAATCCAGTAATGAACTGAGAGCTTGATAGGCGATGTTTCCACCCAATTCCCAGACTCTTTGGTTCCGGGAAGGTATTTTCTAAGCTGAAAATGGGGTGAATGTAATGGACCCCACTCAAGAAGGACAAATCTCATTGTAAAATCATCTATAAATGAATTGAGCTGGTGATGCCTTAAAATATTTCTCTGTTCCTAAAGTTATATTCAAGAGTCTTATTGTCAAGAAGACATGATAGGTTTATTAAATACCCTATAGAATAATGTGCTTGAAGCGCCTGCCTTATCTTATGCAATTTTTCTGTTTAATCTGAGTTGTATGTATGCTACTGCAGCTTCAAAACATCTGGGCACAGCAATTTTTTCCTTCCTGCACCTGCAAGGGTAAGTACACACATAAACAAAAAAGAAATTAAATCTTCCGCAGAGCTGGGGAAAAAAAGAACCCAACCAGCCATGAAGCTCAAGGGAGCAGTATGACAAGTGCTGAGCTGTAAACAAGCTTGAGAGGGATTTAATTCTTATGACAAGTGCCAGTGGTGGCATCTCACATGGACTCAGCATATGCACACATTTCAGAGAGGAGCCACCCAGGATTTAATGCAAATAGGAAAGAAGAAAAGAAAAGAGAAAGCTCTCAGCGCATCAGCTTCTCCTCATCTATAAATAGCCAAGCAAATCAGGATGAGCTAGTGTTGTAATTATCTTGATTTTCAGAATTTTTGCCACTCAGAAGAGATTTTTAGAGTCTCTTCCCTACTCTTTATAATTATAGCTGCTGTTCCAACCTCTGCCAAGGGTTGGTGGTTGCAATGCGCTGTTCACCAGGTGGCTGCTCTGCAGCAGAGAAAATTACCAAGTTTCCTTGGTTGGTCCGGTTTTGTCACTTAGAATCCAAATCAAAACTTCAGAGGGCAGCCATTCATCATCTTGTGACAGCCACTTCTTCACTTTTGCTTGTAACTTCTAGACTCTGGCGCTGTGGGGCCCTCCTGCACTTGAGTAAATGACGTGACTGAGATACCAGAGAAGCTGTGTCCCATTTCGCACAGAATCACAGACACCTGTGTCAGGGGAGGGCTACAGACCAAGTCTGGTGATAGCCCAGACCCTGGGCCCTTTCCAAATGTGAAAGGCCATGTATCTTTATTCTCCTGGTGTGTTCAGGAACTAGAATGCAGGCTGGGAAAGGGGATCGTAGAGGGGAGAGTGGAGAGTGTCTCTTAAAAACAAACAGGTAGGATGCCAAGACCTTGATTTCAGCCTAGTGGGATCTTGAGCAAAGGACCCAATTTACCCACACCCAGACACCTAACCCATAGAAACCCATGCCTGGACTCCTAACTCGCAGAGAGAATAAATTTGTGTTGTTTTAAGCTGTCAAGTAAGTTTGTGGTAATTTATTATGCAGCAATAGAAAACAAATCCAAGTATAAACTCAAAGCCCACCTCTTGATACCCTTGTAGCTATGGGAGCGCCATATTCTGTTGTGGGGAAGAGATGTCTCTCTTTATAAATTTTCTACTAAGAATGGATGGTCTGTTGACTGGATGGTATACTTGGCAAGAATCACATGGAAGTTCATAAGGATGGCTTGATCAACAGAAAGAGTAATTAATTAACCAATTCATTCATTTGAAAAATAGTTGAGCACCTACCACATGCCAGCAATGCTTCTAGGCCCTGTTTTATAGGATGGTGCTCACAATTTTTCCTATTTTCTTCTCTAGATGCTAACTCCACTCCTCTCTGTATCTTGGGAGGCTGAAGTTTATGGTTTTCCGTGTACTCTGGATTCAGTTAATGAAACAAATCAGCAGGAAGATGAAAGTGTAGAAAGAGAGTGAAGTCAGGAAACTTATTTCCCTGGGTTTTTCCCTAATGGGCTACTTTGAGTCAGTTGTACCCCTCCACTCTTGTTGGTGTCCCTCTTCTAAGCTTATCTCTCTCAGAACAGCCACCTCTGGTTCCCAAGCCCCTGGCTGGTGTGAGCTCCCCACTGTTGCAAGCTTTGGCATACTGCACCCTCCCTGTCAGTGTACCTAAATCCTAGCCACACCTTTGTAAGCAATTCCCATATCAAACTCTCTTCATTTCTGTGATATTTGCTCTCTTTCCTACCAAGACCTTGGGGATACAGCACTAAGAATTTGTTCACTAAAACTCAGTATTTGGACCAGTGCATCAGGGGACATGGATGTCAGTCTCAGTTCATTCTCTACCTAACGACAGGAACATAGCCCCTCTGGAACACTGTTTCCTTATCTGTCCAATGAGAGGAGAGGTGTAAAGTATCTCTAAGGCTTCTATCGGCTCTTATAATCCATAAATCGGAAGGTGGGTTGTAAAACATGTGATGTTTGAGAAAACGTTAATTTCTTTATGACTTATCTGGACTTCCTCATATCTCAACCCATGTATCGTGTAAACAAATATACTTAGAGAAACTACGTTCAGGCCAGTCTAATGAAATACTAGAACTCCCCGTTAGATAATACTCACTCTCTCTAGAAAAAAAATGCTCAGCCTGTTGAATTTCTTCATTTAGTCGTTAGTCCCTTTTCTACCTTCTCTCCGGGACAGTTTCTGGGTGTATGGAGGGGAGAGGACTGGCTCATGTTATGTGACCTCATGCCTAAGGAAAGGAGTCCAGCTCCCTGGATTTGCTTGGTGTCCTCTGGCTCCTCTGACCTCCAAGTCACCACCCCTTGTTTGCCTCATTGCAGCCTGTCCTGCAGCCTTTCATAAGGTCTAGGGCAGAGGTCGGCAAGCTTTTCCCATAAAGGACCACATAGTAAATGCGTTAGGCTTTGTAGATTCTACAGTCTCTGCTGTAAGTACCCAACCCTGCAGCTCAAAAGCAGCCATAGGCAATATATAAATGACTAGGCATTTACTTTACTTACAAAATAGGCCACTGGGTTGGATTTGACCCATGGACCATAGTTTGCTGACCCCTGGTCTAGAGGCCCTGGGCTGACTTGGCTTCCCTGAACTCTCAGTCACGTAGACCCTGCCTCCTGCATCCTTACCACCTGGGGAGCCCGACTGGCTCCACCTGGAACCCTGGCCTGAGGGGCCCACACCAAGTCTCTACTGTGAGGTCATCTCACCGATTCCGGAGTAAACCCTCAAGGCCCCCAACTCAGAACCAGGGCACAAGGGAACAGAGGCTCTAGTCTCTTCCTGCTGTACCCCTCCCTGCACTGTGTATGCCCCTCAGTTTAACTGGTGTTTCCAAAGATATCCTGTCTTAAAGTTTTGCCCCAAGAAGAGAGAAAAAATAAGAACTCTGAGTCCACTGTCTCTGGTTCCCTTCTTCTCACTATCCCTTAGAGTCAGAAGGGTCAGGGTTCTTATTCCTGACCTATGTTGTCGCTCTTACCACAGAACAGTACGCTTCCTGGTCTCGCTGCCTTTGTGGAAGGAGTATCTTCTCTGTGATATGACAAAATTCTTTGAGTTGGTGCTTCGATACTTAGTTCTTAATATGTTCAAGGGGAAATAAAGGAATTTTGAAAATCTTGCCTTGAGAACATAATGTTTTGGCACTAACACCTTTCTGCAAAATTCTATTTTAAATATTAAAAGTTGAGTCTTAACTCTTTCACTCTTTACATGCCTTTTGGAGCCACCGTTAGCAGTAAACACACAAATGCCTCTGGTGGAGGTGCAGGTCTGGGGGGAAGTCCTGTATTCGGGAAAGCAATTAAGAAAAGCACATTCATGTCTTTCCTAAATACTCCCCCCGTTACGGGTGAAAGGGAAGCAAAATGAGGCAGCTGTGTGAGATTCACCAGAAAAGCAGCTTCATTCCTAAACAGTTGTTTTATCTTTCATTTAGACCAGGATTGATCACTCGCTCTACGCAGCAGATGGGGCCCCAAATGACCCTGGGCTGCTGACTCTCCAATATACTCTCAAAAGACAAAGTTTCCAGCCCGAGGATATCAGAAACCCGTGCTGGTGACTCGGCGGCACTTTCTGGAAGAGAGGTATGGAATGGAGGAGAGGATCTGTGCAGGTCTTAGGGTCTTACAGAACCGTGTTCCCACCTCCGCTTTTGCCCTTCTATTGCTATGAAATCATGGACTAGTGTTTCTGAGTCACATGTTTCTTATTTCTAGACTTTGCTTTATAATATGGGATATAAATACAACTGCCTAGAATAGGGCCTGATACATAACACATGCTCAATAAATGGACTTTGACAGCTAAAGCTATTATCAGCAGTTTAAATGACTTTAATGAAGTCATATTAACGGACAGTCACAACTCTGTTTTGTAAACTCGGTGTTCTTGTAAAGGGTTTTCATTCAGTTGAATTCAACTTGTATTGAGTCGGGGGAAATGCCTACATAAATCTCTGCTACATTTGACTCCTTCTTCACTCCTTCCCGGGGACCTCCAGAGGAGGAAAGCAGAGATAGTTTGGTTGGTACTGGATTTCGAGTACAATCTGTGGTAAGAATTACATATAATTGTCCTAATTTTTTTTTTGCCTTTTCATTTTTAAAATCATAATTTTTCACTAGGCAAAGAATAAACATACCAGCATAACACATCATTTTAATTGGCCAAACTGACATTTAGACCCTGTAGGTCAGGTCAAGAAAGGAGTGGCTTTCAGACGTATGTAAGCAATTCAGTGGTTGTAAAGGTTAGTTCCATTTGTCCATTTTGCAGCAAACAGACAAGAAAAACTTGTCTCCCAACCCTGACCCCCATTTTTTGGCTTTATTCATAACACTGGGTAATGAATTGTTGAACGAGGTCAAATGATAAATAGGTGCAAGAACTGTTACATTTCCCACAACAAATACACACCAGAAAATAATTAGACATGGTACCAAGCTCTCTGATGCTGTCTTACTCTACTGATTCCTATTCTCTGTGGAGAAGCAGACTCAGCATTATTGCTTGAAGATTGTTTTATGGATTTTAGTTTTTCCATTCCCATGAGAGAGCTCAAATGGCCACAGCTGCTGGGCTTATCAAAGTGTAGCTGCAGACATCTGCACTGCGTTTCCTGGCGTTTTTGATATTCCCTGTGCTTATTTAAATGTAATGTGACTGACCTTTGGCCCAATCAGTTTAACTTTACAGTGAGCGTTTACTGGGGATAGTGGAGGTGGGGAAAAGAGTGAGTTTCATGACGGAAACTCAGGCGCAGAGGTAAAAAGGCTGTCATTGGGTTGACCCTTGGTCTACGAAAATGAGGGAGTAGACCAAAGAGAAGAAAAAAAATTATGCCTGCAAAGGCTGCCCAGGTAAGAATTCCATAATAAGAATGGAAGAACTGTGGAAAACAGGAAATAAATTTGAGAAATGGATAATATCTCCTTGGTCCATCCCATGCCCATTCTCTCTCCTTTGACATTTGGCTTTTCCTCTACTGCTTTCCGGGCTACACATGCCTGATCCAGGGGCCCTTTCCCTAACTTCCCCTTCCTTCCTGCCATTTCCTTAATCCTCATTAGTACTTCCTCTGCATCCCTGGCCCAGGTGATGGGATTGCTAACGCGATGGTCTGATGATGGGCATAAATATGTTGGCATCTGCGAGGCACTGTCTTTAATGTTTAAAATGAGGGTGTGGGTCGTCTGGGACTTCTCTGACTATAGTGGAGAGAAAATCCATCATGGGAACAGAACAGTTGGGGAGATCACTGTGGGCAGGAAGCTTCACTGGAAGATCAGAGCCCCTCAGGTCACACCTGCTTAATCTAGCAATGAGCTAGCCCAGGACATGCATATCAGAATATCAGGTTTAAGTCTGATGAGGATGAAGTTGCACGACTGAGGGAAGATGGCAGGGTAGGAGGGCACAAAGGGGATGGCAACCACAGCAGCACCCACTAAGGGAAATCAAGAGGTCAGAGGTGCTGAGAAAGAGTAGCTCCTACTTGGATGCCTGCTGCTAATTATAGAGGAACAGAGATGGAATTCCACAAAAAGAAGGGGGAGACAGCAAGGTTACTGACAAGATGAAAGTTACCTACCTCTTTAGCTTCACAATCTTCCCTCTCTTGAAACTCCAGTCTCCATAACACTATACATTGATGTGTTTGCAAAACATCTTTAAGAGGTCCTCTGGGCATAAAGATAGATACTCATTAAAAATCTCTGCAAATTCCCATGACGGAGCATGTATGCATTCAATTAATAGTTATAGGAAGTCTGTGGTTGTTAGGCATGTTCTAAGGATGCCAAAATAAGACTGAATCATGTCCTCAAGGAGCTCATGATCTGATGCAGGAGAGAGAGATGTGAGCAAGTAACTACAGGGCTGTGTAATAAGTGTCCTGATAGGTGTATGTGTGGGGGAAGAGCAGGTGAAGGAGGAGAAAGGCCAAGGAAGGTGTTCACAGAGGAGGTTGTGCTGAACGAGTGGTAGTTTGCCTGCTGGACAAGTGGGGGAAAAGCATCCCAAGCAGTAGGAGTAGCTGGTGCAAAGGTCCAGAAGAATGAGTCTAGTGCCCCTTAGAGGGCAGAGGGATAGAAGTTCAATGAGGCTGAAGGGAGCAGGGGTCAGATGATGAAAAGTTCTGAATGTATTGCTAAGGAGTCTGGGTTTTATTTTGTAAGTGATGAGCAAGTTGAGGAATTCCTGACACCTTCCGACTATGAAGCAACAGATTCCTCCCAGGCCGGGTTAACAGTCTGCACCGCCCCTTCCTATGGGCTTGCTTCCCCTGAGGTGCCAAGAGCTGAGTTAGTCACGCACCCTCCAGTTCGTGGCACTCTGCTGACATGGGTCTGTGCACAGCCCCTCATTTATCTCGTTATGTTATATTTTAATTTTATTTCCTTCTTCCCTTCAGCCATGATCCCCACATCCACTCCTTCCTCCCCACAGAGGCCACCACTCTGGTGGATTTGCAGATGTCATCAGATATTTGTGTATCCTTGTAACTCATGCTGTACTCTTTTGTATGTATATGTGTTTTTTTAAATTGAAGTATAGTTGATTTACATTGCTGTGTTAGTTCCTAGTGTACAGCATAGTGATTCAGTTATACATACGTATGTATATATATTCTTTGTTATTGTAGGTTATTATAAGATATTGAATGTAGTTCCCTGTGCTATACAGTGGGAACTTGTTTTATTTTATATATAGTAATTTGTATCTGCTATTCAAAACTGCTAATTTATCCCTCCCCTCACCTTTGGTAACCATAAGTTTGTTTTCTCTGCCTGTGAGTCTCTTTCTGTTTTGTAAATGAGTTTCTCTGTGTCATTTTTAAAGCTTCCACATGTAAGTGATACCATACGATATTTGTCTTTCTCTGGCTGATTTACTTCACTTAGTATGATCATCTCTAAGTCCATCCATGTTGCTGCAATGGCATTATTTCATTCTCTTGTATGACTGAGTAATACTTCATTGTATGTGTATACCACAACTTCTTTATCCATCCATCTGATGATGAACATTTAGGTTGCTTCCATGTCTTGGCTATTGTAAATAGTAATTCTATGAACATTTGAATTAGCGTTTTCCCCAGATACATATCCTGGAGTGGGATTGCTGGATCATGTGGTAAGTCTACTTTTAGTTTTTAAAGGAATCACCATATTGTTTTCCATAATGACTGCACCAAATTACATTCCCATCAACAGTGCAGGAAGGATCCCTTTTCTCCACACCCTCTCCAGCATTTATCGTTTGTGGACTTTTTAATGGTGGCCATTCTGACCCATGTGAGGTGATACTGCATTGTAGTTTGATTTGCATTTCTCTGATAATTAGTGATATTCAGCATCTTTTCTTGTGCCTATTGGCCATCTGCATGTGATATTTGGAGAAATGTCTATTTAGGTCATCTGTCCATTTTTTAATTGAGTTGTTTTTTTTTTTTTGTTATTGAGCTGTATAAGCCGTTTGTATATTCTGGAAATTAAGTGTTGTCAGGTGCATCGTTTACAAATATTTTCTCCCAGTCTGTAGGTTGTCTTTTCGTTTTGTTTATGATTTCCTTTGCTGTGCAAAAGTATGTAAGTTTGATTAGGTCCCATTTGTTTACTTTTGCTTTTATTTCTTTTGCCTTGGGAGACTGAACTAAAGAACTATCGCTATGATTTTAGTCAGAGAATGTTTTGCCTATGCTCTCTTCTAGGAGATTTATGGTGTCTTGTCTTCTGTTTAAATCTTTAAGCCATTATGAGTTTATTTTTGTGTGTGGTGTGAGGGAGGTTCTAACATCATTGGCATATGGCTGTCTGGTTTTCACAGCACCACTTGTTGAAGAGACTCTCTTCTCTCCATTGTATATTCTTGCCTCCTTTGTCAAAGGTTAATTGACTATAGGTCTCTGGGTTTATTTCTGGGCTCTCCATTCTGTTCCATTGATCCATATGTCTGTTTTTGTGCCAATACCATACACTGTTTTGATTTTGTAGCTTTGTAGTATTGTCTGAAGTCTGGGAGGGTTATGCCTCCAGCATTGTTCTTTTTCCTAAGTATTGCTTTGGCAGTGCTGGGTCTTTGTGATTCCATATAAATTTTAGGATTATTTGTTTTGGTTCTCCGAAAAATGTCCTGGGTAATTTGATAGGGATTGCATTAACTCTGTAAGTTGTTTTGGGTTGTATAGCCATTTTAACAATATTAATTCTTCCAATCCAAGAGCATGGGATATCTTTCCATTTCTTTAAATCATCTTTAATCAATGTTTTGTAGTTTTCAGTATATAAGTCTTTCACCTCCTTGGTCTGGTTTATTCCTAAGTATTTTTTGATGCAATTTTAAAAGGAATTTGTTAAACTTTCCTTTTCTGATATTACATTGTTAGCGTAAAGAAATGCAGTGGATTTCTATATGTTAATCTTGTATTCTGCTACCTTATTGAATTCATTTATCAGTTCTAGTAGTTTTTGTGTGATTTTTAGGGTTTTCTATATATAGTATCATGTCATCTGCAAATAGTGACAATTTTACTTCTTTCCTTCCAATTTGGATCCCTTTTATTTCTTTCTTGTTTGATTGCTGTGGCAAGGACTTCCAATACTATGTTGAATAGAAATGGTGAGAGTGGGCATCCTTGTTCTGTTCCAGATTTTAGCAGGAAGGCTTCCAGCTTTTTACTGTTGAGTATTATGTTGGCTGTGGGTTTGTTATAAATAGCTTTTATTATGTTGAGATATGTTCCCTCTATACCCACTTTGGTAGGAGTTTTTATCGTGAATAGGTGTTGAATTTTATCAAATGCCATTCTGCATCTATTGAGATGATCATGTGGTTTTTGTCTTTTCTTTTGTTGATGTGGTGTGTCACATTGATTTATTTGCATATGTTGAACCATCCTTGTGATCCTAGGATAAATCCACTTGAACATAGTATATGTTCTTTCTTACATATTGTTGGATTTGGTTTCCTAACATTTTGTTGAGATTTTTACATCTATGTTCATCAAAGATATTGGCCTGTGATTTTCTTTTTTGGTAGTGCCTTTGTCTGGTTTTGGTACCACAGTGATGGTGGCTTCATAGAATGAATTTGGGAGTGTTCTGTCCTGTTCAATATTTTGGAAGAGTTTGAGAAGAATTGGTGTAAGTTCTTTGTATGTTTGGTAGATTTCAGTTGTGAAGCCATCTGGTCCCAGGCTCAAACACAATCTGAAGAACAAAAGAAGGGGGAAAAATCTGCATTTTTTTACTTCCCTCCCTCACATTTTATGATTTAGCTTCTTTTACATCATGTTTTTTTCTTTCACTGTTCATTGGAGTTATCATCACATTTCCAGTTGTGATTTTATCTTTTCTATTGATTCCTGCTTTTTCTCTATTTTGAGAAGACCTTTTAATATTTCTTTTAGTATAGGTTTAAGATGACTGTATTCTTTTAGTTTTTGCTCGTCTGAGAAATTCTTTATCTCTTTTTCTATTTTAATGAGAGTCTTGCTGGGTAGAGTATCCTTAGTTATAGTTTTTCCTCTTTCAGGACTTTGAATGTATCTTGCCACTCCCTTCTGGCCTGCAACATTTCTATTGAGAAATCAGCTGGATGCCTTATGGGGGTTCCCTTGTAGCTAACTCTGTTTTTCTCTTGCTGAGTTTAGAATCTTCTCTTTAACTTCTGCCATTTTAATTATGTACTGGTGTAGGTCTGTTTGAGTTCGGGAAGTTTTCAGCCATAATTTCTTAAAATACATTTTCAATTCCCATTTCTCTTTTTCCTTTTTCTGGGTTCCCTATTACACACAGATTGGCATGCTTTATGTTATCCCATAGGTGTCTTATATTGCTTTCATTTTTAAAAATTTGTCTTCCTGCCTGCTGTTCTGATTGGGTGATTTCCATTATTCTGTCTTCCAGATCACTTATTCATTCCTCTGCATTCTTTAGTTTGTTAATTTATTGCCTTTGTCTTGGCTTTTGTCTAAACAAATGAGTTTTCTAATTTTACTTGATTTCTCTTTATTGTTCCTAGTTCCTTTTTATAGTGATCTGCATTTCTATTGATAGCCATTCTTGTTCCTTCAGTATTTTTTATTGTCTCCTTTTCAAACTTCAGATCTGGTAGATTGGAGAAGTCTGTTTCCTTGTTTGTTCTTTCAGGGTATTTCTCTTGTTCTTTTAATTGGGAGTTGTTTCTCTGCTTCTTCGTTTTACATATATTTCTCTGACTCTATGAATTTAGGAGTAACAGCCGTCTTGAAGTACTGTTTTAGGAGTATTGTGGTCTTGAAGGGCTGTTTTTGTGTGGTTGCATCCCTGTGTAGACTACTCACACCTGATATTTTTGTTGTGAGGACTGTTTTCAGTATGGATGGCGGCCACGTCTTTCCTCCGTGTGTGCTGGTTGTTACCTCCTTGATAGGGGGTCTGACTGGTGTCGTGGTGTCAAGAACCTGCACTGGGTGTTAAGTGGGGTGTCCTCTTTAGTCAGTGGTTGTCTGTCTGCGTATGTGCTTTTAATTTCACACAAACAATATTGTGTTGTAATGTTTTTTGCATTCAACATTGTGTTTTTAAATTTATCCCGTGGCTCTATGTATACCTGAATTATTGCCTCCTACTCCTGCGTAATATCCCACAGAATCTATTCACATTTTCTGATCCTTTCCCCTAAAGTTCAACAAGAAGTTCACTGCCCTCTAGAACAAACAATAAACATTCTCAATAAACATCCTCTCATATGTCCCCTTATTGAACTGGGTAGGAATTTCTTTAGGGTATATAATCAACACTGAGGGTGCAGGTATGAGCTGTATGAATCTTTGGTTTACCTGTTACTGGCAGATGGCTCTCCAGAACAGCTATACTGTTTACACTCCCAATAAATTAAACACGAGACTACCATGTCCCTTCGCCATTGCCAACATATCATTTTCTGACTTTGTCATTTTGACCAAACTCAAGTATGTCAAGAGGCACTCATTTTAACATAGTTTTTTCTCTGACTGCTATGGTTGAACATCTCTTCAATGACCTGGTAACTGTTCAGATTTCCCTTCATGTTAAATGCTCATTTATAGTCTTTCCCTGATTTTCTGCTGGGTTTCCTTTCTTTTTCTTATTTATTTGCAAGTGTACCTGTGAATTTAGGTATTAATACATTGGCTTCTTTAATCATTGCAATTATTTTTTCATAGTGTCACCTGTTAATTTTTATCTATAATGTTCTTCATCCAACAGAAATACTCAATTTTGATAAAGTCAAAACCATCAGGTTTTCTTTTCCTTAGCTTATGACATATACTATTTAGGCCTTATCCGAAGAAGTTCTCTTCAGTCCCCAAGTGGACAAAAACAGTCTTTTACATTTTCCTCTTTTGGTTATATAGTTTTAATATTTTATACTTAGCACTCTTTGACCTGAAGTTCACTTTTGTGTGTGGTGTAAAGAAGGGATCTAGATTTGTTTTTCTCCAAATAGTGAGAAATTATCCCAACTCCAAGTACTAAAGAATCAATTTATTCCCACCAATATGAGATGTCACCTTTTTCATTTATTTTTCTTCAAACAAAAAAAGATTTTATTTATTTTTAAACTTTTTTTTATTAAGTTAACCTTTTTTATTAAGTACCCATACATCTGTGGGTCTATTTTCGAGGGCTCTGTTTTCTTCCATTGTTCTATTTGTCTATCTCTATAGCATTAGCACAATGCTTTCTTAAAAATGATATCTCTTGTTTCTAATGGGGTAAATATCCCCCAACCCCATCCTTCTTTTTCAAAATTGATGATGTTATCTGTGGATTTGTACTCTTCTATATAAATTTTGGAATGTTTGGAAAGGTCCTCAGAAATTGCTGCTGAAATTTAAATTAGGATTCCTTTGCATTTATGGGTTAATTGGGGGGACAACTGATGTTTTTAAAACAAGTAAGTCATTTCATCCATTAACATGAAAAATCTCTACATTTATTGAGTCTTTTTTATACCCTTTAAAGTTTTAGATTTTTCTCTATCCAAGTTTTATGCATGCTTTATTATTTTATTCCTAGATATTATATAGCTTTTTTGTTGTTGTGAATAGTGTCGTTTTTTAAATTATATTTTCTCTTTAATTTTTGTTAGTGTAATGAAACCACTAGCTCTCTTATTCTGACAGGTTGTTGACTTTGAGGGTTTTCCAAGTAGGGAATCATGCTGTCAGCAAAAAATGACACAATAAAGTCTCTTCCTTCTCCGTACTTTTACTGCTTGCTTCTTTCTCTGTGTTATGGCACTGGCCCAGACTTCCAAAATTATAATGAACAATAATAGTGACAGTGGTTTTCTTGCCTACTTCCTGATTTTAAAATGGGTACATTTAGTGTTACTGTAATGAGTAGGAGGTTTGCTGCAGGTAGCAATACAGTGCCTTTAACAAGTTCCAGAGGGTATAGCTGAAGGCAAGCCCTCAAATTCTAGCATGTGCATGCAGCAGCAATGGCATGAGTATTTTAGGGGCTATAAATGAGAGTTTATATTTAAACATTACAAATAGTTGTTTACTTTTTCTAAATGCTTTTTAGACTTCTATGAGATAGTTGTATTTTTTTTTTCCTTTCTAGTTCATTAATGGGATTTACATGGACAGATTTTCCGTTATAAAACCATTCTTCATTCCCAGGATAAATCCTGTTTTATTATGGTATATTATTTTTAAAAATACTGCTGGTTTCCATTAGCTTTTCTTTTTTAGGATTTTATATCCATTTTTATATTTGAAATGGGTATGATTTTCTTTTACTACCATCATTTTGTTTTGGAATCCAGGTTACACTGACTTCATAAAGTGAGTTGACTGACTTTCTCTCTTTTTCTACTTCCTGTAACAACCTGCATATGGTAGAATTATATATTTCTACAAAATGTGGTAGACTTTACTTCTAAAACAGTCTTGAGCTACAGGATCTTTATCCTTTTTATGGAAAGGTGAATTCTTAACTTATTTTTCCAATTTCACTAGTGGTTTTAATCTATTCAAATTTTAAATTTCATCTTATGTCAATTTTTGGCATTCATATACTTTTATAGACATTTGTTCATTTTATCTGGGTTTTCAAAATATATTGGTGTATGTATATATGTGAGTATAATTTTAAATTTCTAATTTCTTTCTGTATTTTGCTTATTTGCAGTTTATCTCTCATACTTTTTCCCCCTTTAATTCTTGCCAGAAGCTGGTCTGTTTCACTGATCTTATTTAAAAAAAAAAAATCAGGTCTTTAGCTAAATTTCTGTTTTTGGTGTTGCTGTTGTTCAGTATTTTATTGATTTTCATCTTATATTTATTATTTCCTTCCTTCATATTTCTTTGGGCTTTCTCTGTTGTTCATTTTCCAACTTCCTGATGTAAGCACTTAACTTACTAGTTTAAAATATTTCTTGTTTTCTGATAAATACGAGTTTATTATATCTATAAATTTCCTTCTAAGTAGTGATTTAGTGGGTCCTACAAATTTCGACTGGTATATTTTTTTTTTCCAGAAGAGAACTTTAATCTAATTTACATACTTCTAGGTATATCGATAACCAAAATGTGGCCACTGAAAAAAGTTAAAAGGTCAGTCAGCTCCTGGTTTCTAGCTGGCCCAGGATTGCAAAATGAAAAGATCCATGTTCCTTACTCTCTATGCAAAACGCGTTTTTAAAAAAGTGAAAGGTCTAGGGAGCTATACATAGAAAGCAACAATGAAAAGAAGCCCCCGAGGCTCTGGAGGAGCTTTGACATGGCAGGAGGCAGCTGTCAGCTCTGAGCTCTTCCCAGCTAGGAAGGCCCCTCTTGGGGCGCCGGCCAACAAGGATTTCCGTGGCATTGTGGGCTCAGTGGGGCGCTCCCAGGCCCTGGTAGCGGGTGGCATGACGTGGTCGTTGCTCGACTCAGGAACTGGAGGGCTGGGGCAGATTCCCGGGTCTCACGAGGTGCGTGCGCGTGCGTGTGTGAGAGGATATTCACAAGGGCAGGAGGGTACCTTGGGGCTTTGCAAATGGCCACAGATGGCGAACATAGGCCTGCCTGGCTGCTAGACGTGGGAGAGCGCTGGCCTTCCTCCACTGTGAACAGATCCGCTGCCACCAGATACCTGGCTGCTGCCTCTGCTGAACCCGGTGGGCTGAAGAAAGATGCCCTATGTGGCCCCAGAGTCCTCGGGCTAGTGAAAGGGCGGCTAGCTGGCTTCAGGTGCCCCGGCTGTAGTGTGCCTGGCCCCTGAAGGGTGCCGGTTTGAGGTTTTGGCTTGCTCCTTTGGAAACGGAAAAGAAAGAGGGAGGAGAGAGAGAGGAGGAAACTGAGGAGGAAGAGGAGCTAGAGGTGGCACAAGAGGGGATCCGGAATGCTTTTGTGTTAGGGTGCCCCTGGCTGCGTTGTCTGTGCCTGTGGGGCCTGGGGCTCCTCAGGCGGAGGGTCCGCTTTGGGGAAATTCGTCTCTAGGATGTGCCGCTGTAAGTGCCGCACCCAGTCCTCCTGGATGGAGAGGGGCCCCTGGAATTCCACCTCTAGATGTTGCCAACGTACTTGACGAGTGATGCCTTGGGGGCCGGGGCACCAGGGAGGGGAGGGGCCGGACCCGGGGCGGGGGTTGCCGCACCTCCTCCAGCTTCTGCTGTAGGTCATGGGCCTCCTCACCGCCCCGGGCCCGCAGAGGGGTCTGGAGGGCGGGCTTGCGGGCGCTAATACTTGATGTTCTGCCGCTGGTGCTCCTCAGCCTTCATAGTGTGTGGCGGGCTGGCTGCCGGAGGCTGCTCATCACTGTCAGCTGCCCGGCCAGCCTCGGGCCTTGGCTCACCCCAGCACTGCGGCCCACCATGGCCGGGCCCCCGGGTGCCAGCCCCAGGGGCGGCCGCTTGTCGCCATAGCGGCCATGGCCGGCACTGCGAAACTCCTCGGTGAAGGGACGGCAGCCCCGGTGTAGCTGCGGTAGGCGCCCGCCTTCTGGCGCCGGTGCTTGATGCCCTCACTCGGTGTGTCGGTGGGCGAGCGGTTGGCGCACCACTCGGTCACGCCCATCTGCCGCAGGTGCGAGCGTGCGTGGCTCCACAGGCCCTTTCGGCTCTCGAAGAACTTGCAGCGGATGTCACGGGCTGGCTCTGGGCCTGAGGTGAGGTTCAGGGGCCCCTCGTCCTCAGACTGGGGCCACTGTGCTTTTGGGGAAGCAGGCCGGGGGCTCAGGGGTAGCTGGGGGCTCTTGTTCTAAGGATTCTTGTGGGTAGGGGTGCCCACCGGGGCCAGTGATGCCTTCTGGAGGAGTGGGGAGCTGGCGGGTGGGCAAGGCCCTTGGTTGAGAAGCCGGGAGGAGACTTGATGGCCTTGCTGACAGCAGGGGCACCGAGGGGCTTGGCCAGGGCGAGCAGGCCGGGTCTGGGGGCCCCAGCGACCACTTCCTTCGGTGAACTGGACTTCTCAGTCAGGCTCGGGGGCAGCCCAAGGGGTGTGTCGGGCAGGCCCTTCTGCTTCACAAGCCCGTGGAGGAGGTGGATGGGAGTGCCGCTGCTCTCCGACTCCCAGCTGCCGCAGGTCGGGGCGCGCGTGGCTGGACAGGCCCTTGCGGTCTCAAAGCGGGCACCGCAGATGTCGCAGGTGGTCAGGCTCTGGGCCTTGAGGTCCAGCAGCTCCTGCTTGCTGCCATGAGGAACCTCTGCAACCACTTGGCTGCTCAGCCGATTGGCCACCTGCTCCAGGGGTCCAGGGACAATTAGGGTCTTCTTGGGGAGCAGGGGTGGATGGGGAGCCCAAGTCCGTGGCCACCATTGCGTTTTCCTCAGAACCCAGGCCCGGCGCGAGCCCAGGCTCAGGCCCCGGCTCCCACTCGGCCTTGGGCCGGTCCTGTGGCGGCGGTGGCAGCGTTGGGAGAGCAGCGGGGCCGGGGCTCCAGGGGCCGGGCCGGGGCGCCTCCCAGCACGCGGCCCCGCCGCCGCCTTGCTCTACGCATTTGTCCTTGACTGGTTCATTTTTAATACTCTAAGTTTCCTCTTTAACCAAAGGGTTTTGGTACATATTTTTTACTTTCCAGTCATGTACATTTAAAATTTTCTTTCCTTGTTACTAATTTCTTATTTTATTATATACGTATCATTTGATTCTTTGGAATTTATTGTGGTTTCCTCTGTGTGTGATTACACAGTTGATTTGTATTAATGTTTCATATGTACTTGAAAAGAAGTATGTTCTCTCTTAAAGACAATAGACTAAATTTCTTAATTTTGTTCAAATCTTCTTTATATTTGATTTTTATAAAAATCTGAAGAAAAGTTGGCCATTGGGACTTCAAATTTCCTAATCCAGAATTGAGTGAGTGTCAGTGAAACAAGATTGGACATGAGTTGGGTGATGGGGCAGGGAATTTTTTTTCACCCTCTGTATCTAATTTGAATGTAATATGCTGATAATTTATTCTAATAGAGACATGTATTTTATTTATAGTTGTAAGAAGAGTGGAGAAGAAAGGAAGGAAATGGATAAGGTTTGGCTGAATGCCTCCTCACAGTGGATGTAGAATTAAAGTTGCTCCAATTTAGGCCCTGTGGATGGATGGCTTATAACCTGGAGAAAGGTAATGTTTGTATGTATGTGTGAGTGTGTGTGTGTATGTGTGTGTGTGTGTGTACCTGTCGTGAATTGGATCACTTGGACATCAAACTGCTTAGCTTTGGGACATCTTGGATGGGTGGGGAGAGGGGGAATACAGAGAAGAGAGAACACTTTGCTATCACCTCCAAACTGCTGCTTCCTGGACAAAACAAGGAAGCTCTATGCTGTGGTTGACAGGAATAGGTAATTACATTGGAACCACTTTTTTTTTTTCATAGTTCTTGCTTTGTGTGAACAAATCTCAAAATTAAGATATGTAAACAGGAGTTATACATTAATGGGGTCACCGGGCCTGAGACTAAATTTTTTTATGCATATGAGTTCCCCTGGGCTTCTCAGAAATATTTTGGGAAGTGGACTTTGTAAAAGCCTGGATAATCAATCAGGAGAAGAGCTCAGGGCCATTGGATTTTGTCCATTAAATGTTAAAATGACTTAATTTGTACTCACAGATGGTGATACACTAATTTTTGTATGTGTGTGTCTCTGTGTGTGTATTACTGGAATATGTGTATTTGCAAAAATATAGTATATATCGCTAGCATGTATATAATTTATTTTTCACAAGCAGCATACAGCTTTGTTAACCTGTGTCATTCATTCAACATGTCATTGATGTAGTATAATAGTCAATAAAAATATTACTTGCAATCCACAGTTGGAAAGAATGAATACATTTGAAAATTTGAGGTATTCACCCACTCCTGGCTTGTCTGATCAGGCCCAATTTACTTAGCAAGGAAGTATCCAAACATCTAAGTATGCAAATGTATGAAGCCAAATGAGACATCATTTAATTCCTTTATTGCCTTACAGTGAAAGAGAGCAAATGAATGAGTTGATGGCTTTATGCCAATTATTTTTACTGCGATTTCTTTTATGCTAAGGTATAGCTGAAGGCAAGCCCTCAAATTCTAACATGCACATGCGGCAGCAATGGCATGAGTATTTTAGGGCCTATAAGAGTCTTTTCATGGGTTATGGTTGGAAATAAAAAATTTAAGTTTCAATTGCCTGGCAAGTGTCAAAAACGACTGGGGCTAAATGTAAGAGTGTGTGTATGGGGGGAGGGTATAGCTCAAGTGGTAGAGCACATGCTTAGGGTGCATGAGGTCCTGGGTTCATATCCCCAGTACCTCCTCTAAAGATAAATAAACCTAATTACCTCCCCCCAGCCAAAATAAAATAATTGAATAATACAATAATAAATACTTTTTTAAATTAAGAGGAATAGTGTGTGGGGCCTCAATCCCAGACTTGTTTCTAAAAGACCCAAGTCCTGGGTGCTCAGGGCCCTCCATAATGCCGCCCTCGGTTAACCTTGTACCACTCACCCCACTTAAGGCAACTCCACCCCTCCTTCCAGTCACACAGACTTACCTCAAAGGACATGCATCTTCTCATTCAGGAAATATGGCCTAAGGACTCTCCAAATATCAAAACTAGCAAACCTGCAGTTCAAGAGTGGCATAACCAAGAATCTCAAATGGACTGAGGCTGACTGGCTGAGTTGGAGAGCAGTGGGCTCACAAGGCTTGTGTCATGACCCCCCACGCGACAGCTACCTTTCCTCTACTTTCCCAACAGACTGCACTCTTAAACTTACCTGGTCCTCCTGCAGACTGCTTCTGTTGGTCGGAACAGTGACCACAGCAGGGACCATGTAAAAACATCCTCCCTGTCCCAGTGACAGCTTGTTGGGAACATCCATTCACATTGAAAAGGAGGCATTATCAATCTTGAGGAGAACTAACCAATCAGAGTGTTTAACCTATTCGTGTAATGGTAGTTTTCCCTGTTCCAGGAAAAAATAAAGTACAATATTTCTGTGTTTAAAATGCATCAAGAATTAATGAACCTCCTCTTTTTCTTACTCAAGGCACACCACTGCTTAAAACCACAAAATGCTGACCTAGTCAGTGGTTCCAGAACCTGGGGGTTCAGCACTGTGTATTAAAGACTCATCCTCATAATAAATTACTATTTTAATGGTAGTCCTGGTGACATATGGTGAATGGAAAACACTTTCTGTAGATTAAGCAACATAGTTCCCATTAATGATTTACTGTATTTGAGAACTTCAAGAGATTTAACTAACTGTTCATTTGGTGTAGTGTCTGTTGAATTATTTAAAACATCTCCTTACTGCTTTAACTTTGAATCTGCATTAGAAAGTATAATGCCAATTAAGATTCTTCTTTTGCTTCAAATGCTCTAAGAATAAATCCAGGCTAAATCCCAACCACAAATACATTTATCTCTTTACTTAGGCAAAACAAATAAACAATACACAAAAATTTGCAAAAGGAGAAAGCCAGAAAATTAGGAAATAACGAAGGTAAGAAAAATTAAAGTCTAACGCATAGCTCCTTGGAAGGGCTGAAGACACATGGTTCAGAATTCTATGTTTAGGTAGGATATGCAATGTATACATTTGATTGCTACAAATTCCACCATCTCCAGAATTATATAATGTAAAATATAAATATAAGTACTAACACTTATACAAACCCAGAAATTAAAGATATTGGCTCAATTAGCTGATCTGTATTTTATTTACTGTGATAATCAAAAGTGAAAATCAGATGGAAGGCCTAATTTTGGCTGACCGTGTTTTATTTTTGTTTATTTTTGCAAAGCTGAGTGTTTTTCTTGCTCCCTCTCTTACCTGCCCCCACCACTTTCTTATCATTGTATGAAGCTTAGCTATTAACATTAAGCCTACATCAGATAAGTGTCTTAAAGTAGACTGACTTCTACCCTGAACACCTGCCTCTTGCTGCCTCATGTCCCTTCCTCTGCATTCAAGCACTCTGCTTAAGGAAACTCTTCCATAAAGGAGTTCTCAACTAATCTCATCGAGTTCCAGGCATTCTGATCACCCTGTTATTTTTTTTAATGGAGGTACTGGGGATAGAACCCAGGACTTTGTGCATGTTAAGCATGCATTCTACCACTGCACTATTACCCACCTCCCATTACTCTATTAGGACTGTCCCCTGTATCCTTGTACAAGCCAACTCTCCTAAAATAGTTTGCCCAGAATTGTTTTGAGTTGCTGTTGTGTTGCTGCACATTTTCCTTGGATACATCTCAGTGGACTGGTACACTGTCTTCCTCACAATTACTGCTCACAAAGTGTTCGAAGTGTTCGTGCTGGGCAACTGAAAGCTTAGAATATCAATTTGAACCAGAGTGCCATCTACTGGTAGGAAGGCTACAATACCGCAGCATGTCTGCATCCTGCCCGGTGAACGTATTAACGTACACACACACACACACACACACACACCCCAGTTCTCACAGTTCAATGAAAGAATAAGGAAGACGCTATATGAATCAAAATTCTGCTCCCACCTTTAGTAAGATCTACGTATTCAAAAAGAAATGACAACAAAATAAGATCCCCATTTAGATCCTCTAAATGAAACTGTCATCTTCAAAAGATGGGTGTGAATTTTAGACTATGTCCTCTGGCTGTTTTGTAACTTCATTCTATTCATTGGGGAAAAATCATATATTAAATGAGAAACTGAAGGAATATACAGTAAAATGTCTGAATGCCATTAAGTTCCTGTGGACATGGCCCTGTTTAATGAGGAAGACTAGTTTTCATTTTTGTTTTATTCCAAGAATGTAGGCCTTCTATAAGGTGAGTCATCCCTACAGGACTGACTGTATCTTTGAGTCATGAGCTCTGAACGAGCATGATTTCTCATCACACAGTGGAGGACTACATACAAGAACAATATGAAACATATTTAGTCTTTGTTTATCAGACTAACATTTTAGCCTATTAAATAATTTCTCAAATCGTTTATTAAAGCCTCAGTCTTCCTACTCACTATAAAGTAAATCACATGGTGGGTAGATTTAAATTGCACAGAAGTGGGTCTGTAAATTAAGAGAAAACTTTTCTTTCCTGGCACAGAGGCTGACTTAGATAGTGTGGGGTCATTAGTGACCAAACAGATGCCCCCATCTATAACCCAGAGACAGCGCTCAGCTGTACAGAGAACCTTTTGTTTCCTACAGAGAGGTGAACTCAAAAACTTGTCACTGATTTTTGCACCCTCTTAATCTTCCTGTTTATTCTGTGCTTCATTAAAGTCAATCTCCACAGGGCAGACTGTCATCCGAGCCCGGCCTGTCCTGCTGTCTGCTCTCTCCAGAGAGCATCCTTCATCCTGATAAACGGGCCTGTGAGCTGAGCACGTGACTGAGCTCCTTAAAGTAAATAGATTACAGAGAGCTGCTCCTTCCACACTCGCTCAACAGAATTCGATAAGCAGGATCACTGACGTGGGCTTCACGGTGGAGACAATGCTTTCCTGAAAGATGGGGTTTCAGATTTACTGTTGTAAAATGAGATAGAGCATATTTATCTTTATCACTGTGTCATACCATACCTTTAAGGCTGCATTAGCTAATGTCATTCATCTGCCAAGTGTCTCCCTCAGGATTCAGCATCATTATAGGATGTCTGCTGCGTGCCAGGCTCTGCGCTAGGCACTGGAGACCTAAAGATACCCATAGGGAGGGGCAGTGATGGCCGTTGTGGGAAACAGAGTGGAATTCTGTGAAGCCATAAAGCATGGCACCATGACAACGCCAGCCTGTGTTCTGAGCTTAGTGTGTGCCTGTTTGTTGGACTTACAGACCATGTTATCTCAGAGCAACTGTTAAATCTGCATGAAAAAGCAACACTGGGGCCCAAGACTGGTTTCTAGGCAGCTCTGCTCCTGCCCTGACTCATCCTGACAGATAAGGCAGCAAGCCTACCCCTGAGGGCGTGCCACTTGCCATCCTACCCAGGAAACCAGACACAGACCAGACTCTGGAGAAGGAAATTGTTGTCTCTCGGTGGAAGGGCAGTGGTCTAGGGGCATCTTGGATGCCTGAGCTGAGGACAGTTGTGTTCATGTGGCCACCAGCTGAGCATCCGAATCACTCCCCAATACCTGGACAGTGGGAACTGTGCAAAAGATACCCCATGTCTCGGGGCAAGGGTAAAGGTATGGGAAGCCCCACAAGACGCTGGGAACGTCCCTCCTGGATGGTCAGGGTAAGGTCTCTGTGAAGAGTGTTATAGCAAAGCTCACTTGTACTGAGCTGAAAAGTAGGGTGACTCCCAGCCACCCCACCCTGGTTTTCCCAAGGTCTGAGTAACAGAAACCCAAGGAAGGTCCTGATGATTGGACCTTCTTAACAATGACTGCAGCTTCTGCTTGGGAGGCCTGAAGATCAACAAGAAGACCAGGGAGATGGTGTCCTGTTCTGCCAGGGGCTGCTCTGGTCCCCTGACTTGCCTCTGGTTTCCCCGGTGAACCAGCAGCAGTGAAGAGCCCTCATGGGCAAGGCACCAAGGGCAAGGCTGCGACATCTGTGGGGCTGGCGACCTGTACAGATCCCCTCACCATCAACTAATTCTCTCCCTTTTAGCTCTCCATGCCCTCACTGGACCATATGCATCTCTCTCTCTCCTGTTGAGCTCTTACGATGTGCAATTTAACGTCTTATTATATTCAGCCTCATAATCTACTTGTTCCTTGTACATTTGAGTTACCACGACAAAATCACACTTGTATCTTTCACGTCTCTGAAATGAGAGACAGTATCAGGCATGCAGCAAGTGTCGAATATTTAATCTAATTGGGAATCAGAACATAAGAGCTTTGAGAAGCATTCATATAGCTTCCTCTTTTCCCAGAATGGCACACAGATCCAGGGAACTGCCGCTGTGGTCATTCCACAGGTGTCTAATGAAACTTTCAAGTCACCGTGCTGGGCACTGTGCAGGAGACCGAGGCACCCTAGAGATTGCTCCAGGTCTCATGGACCTCTCAGAGGCATGGAAAGCAGGACATGTTCCCCAGTCAGCAAAGGAGAAAACCCATGGGGAAGGTAAAAATAAGTCTGAGGGGTCCCAGGTGAGGGAGATGCTGGATCAGATGATGGTCAGCTGAAGGACTCAGGGTGGTTCTGTGGGGAAGGGGCACTGGCACTCCATGTGGAAGGATCTGCTCTGTGGGAGCGGGGGAAGAGCCTTCCGTGTGAATGCATGTGGCCTTCTCCAAGCTTCACTTCCGACTCAGAAGCAGCACAGGAGTCAGCTAGGATGACCGTGACTGTGGCGCCCAACCACGCTGAGCCTCCTGAGGGTTTGCTGCTGGAAGACACTTCTGTCCAGCAGAGTCAGAGCTCAGAGCACCTCCTGATGTGGGCGGCCCAGCACCTCATGCACAAGAAGGGCTGTCTCTCTCCTCTTGTGTCTCACTTTAACTCCCCTCCCTTCCCTCCCTCCACACCTCGCCAAGTGCAGGAAGCTTGTGGTCCAACTTGCCTTTGGCAGCTGAGATGGGCTCTGGATGTCTGGGGTGGGTCCCAGACCGGCAGGCTAGACCAAGGCCCCGCTGGGCCCCTCCTGTCTGCGCACGTGTGGTGAGCATTTCTGCTCTCTGCCCGGGGCCTGGCCCTGGTTATCTTGGGGTTCATACTGTGCCCCCAGAGATGGAGCAGAGCGTTGCCCCCTCCACTCCCCGTTCTGCCTGTGCCCTGCCTCAGGTGGCCTCAGAGCTCAGGCAAGAACTCAGGCCTCAGGCAAGGCAGGAAGCTTCTGAGCTCTCTCCCCAGAGGCCCCCAAGGCCCCCACCTGCCCCCTCACCTTGCCTTCAGGCTGGCTCTGTACCCCCCAACACTACCACTCCCACACCTCCATCCCCTCATCCCCCACCTACACAGAAGGGTCACTTTCCTGACCTCCCTGGGACTCAATTCTGTTCTTCCCCACCCATAGGAGTAGCAGCTTCGGCCTTACTGGTGCTTCTGTTGGCCCAGCTCACCCTCACTGGGCATGTCCAGGGGCCAAAACAAGCTCCTCTCCCCATCTTCTTGCTTTCTCTTGTCCCCCTTTCCTTATTCCCTTTGGACTTAGGGGGACCAGGGAAAACATCCGGATGCCAGGACAGCAGCATGGGGCAGGGAGAACAGAGAGATGCTGGTGATGGGCTTGCTTCTTCACAGCCCGCACGAACAATTTCCTCTCCATTCTTCCCTCTAGGTCTGGGTCCTCAGCCTCCTGCCTTCGACTTAACGGCAAGCTGGAGACGGCCACAGCAAGAGGAGTTCTGAAAGTAGCATCTGGATGAAAGGGTGCCTCCTGGGCACTCCAGTGGCTGGTGAGGCCCTCCCCTCCTGCTGCCCTCTGATTATTTAGGTTTCTGTCTGGTGGCACAGTGGGGTGGGCAGTGTGAGAAGACCCTACAAGCCAGGGTACTCTAGGGTGTCCTCCCTCTTGGCCCTGAGGTCCCTTGTCCCTTAAGCCTGAGCAAGCTTTAAGTCACTACTGCCTTAGAGGTATGCTATCCTTTTTATCTTTTATTTTTTAAGCTACTCTATCCCAAAATTTAGTGTAAGTAAGCATTTGTATATGGCGAAAATATACGATCCAGCACTACTCCTTTGGTAGATGTGATTTGACACTGTTTAATGTCACCCTGTTTGAGGTAAGGTAGTGCATCAGGGCTGCACCCAATTTCCTTTTTTCCACCTTGCAACTACTCCTCACTCTTCTCACCTGCAGGTGGATGGGGGCATCGGTCTCTGCATCTGTCCATCCACCAGGCAGGCCCTGGCAGTGCTGATGGTGGCCAGACTGAACTCACATTGCAGCCCCAGAACTTCCAGGTACTTTTAAACATGCCTTGCTTAGGGCTGTCTGTGGACTCGGACTGAATGAAAAGGCTAGAGGGGTGGCCTCTTTGCTGCAGTCCGCCCCGCAGGCCTCGTATTTAAACGTGTAAGCAGCAACCTTTGGATTCCTGACCCTGGGAACCCGTGGTCACAGACCACCCCAGCTTCAGGCCAGTCTGAGTGAGCAGGGAGGTCACTGCGCAGGGTCTCGCCCGATCCTTCTTTACTTCCACCCCCAAATCCCAGTAGCTGACAGTTAAGATTTAGGAGATAGTCTCAGACAAAATTGACATAGATGTGCAGACATTGAGAACTTTGTACTTACTCCCTCAAAAGAGGTTTAACAGCAGTGAAAACTGAAAATAGACTCAAAATAATTTTCATTTTAGAAATTATCTTAAGCAAATGTTTTAGAATCTCTGAACCCAAGGCTGACTGAGCTGGGACGCTTTCTCTCCAGACTGCAGGCCGTGGCTCCCTCTAGTGTTGCTGACTCTGCCTTTGCTTCAGGCTTAAAATGCCCAGAACTCTTTATATGAAGATTCAAAGCCAGGTTCAACGAACTTCTCTTTCTCCTAACTTTCCATAGCGACTCTTGACCACTGACATCTCCTCCTTCTCCTCCCTCCATGATCTCCTTTGTTTTTTCCTGTTGCTCACAGCTAATATTTTATTATTATCTTTTTATAGGAGAATTGTTTCATGTTTATTGTCTTTATCCACCCCCTCTTAACAACTGTGTCTTTTACTTGGAAATGAGAAAAACACAATCTCAAGCATGCAATAAATGTCTAATACTTTCTTTAAATTTGAGAATCAGAAAATTAGAGTCAGTAGGAAAGCTAATATAGCTTCTTTCTTGCACAAAATGGGAAACAAATCCAGGGAATTGCTGCTGTGGTCATTCCACAGGTGTCTAAGGAAACTTTCAAGTCACCGTGCTGGGCACTGGGTGGGAGACAGAGGTGCCCGAGAGAGGGACCCAGGTCTCATGGACCTCTCAGTGAGGCATGGAAAACAGGACATGTGCCCCAGTCAGCAAAGCTGGGAAAGCACAAGGTAGGGAAAAATGTTTCAGGGGTCTCAGGTGAGGGAGATGCTGGGTGTGCTGAGAGACTCAGGGTGGTTTTATGGAGAACATGGTGCTTGAGCCCCGTCTTGAAGGACTTGGATATGAGGGAATAGAGGGAAAGGTTCGTGATATGAAAACATGTTCTGGGAAGGAAACATCAAGGAGAATGTTAGATGCTAAGACGGGAATGCCTCAGGGTCAAATTAGAGCAGACCTGAATGCCAGCGAGGAAGTTTTCACTCTAACTGCTAAGCAGGAAGCACTGTGAAGGAGGAACTTATACACGTTTCCAACTCCTTGAACATGTATTGAACTTGTTTTCAAAAGTGAATTCTCCATCCTTGGAAGTTTAAGTACCAACTGGAAATGTTTTTATCCAGCTATCCACTTATGAATTATAGGGATTCATAAAGGAGATTCATGCATGGACTGGGTAACTGCTGTGGTTACCTCTGAATGAGATTACACAATCAGGCTTTTGGAACCAGAAGTTGACCCCAGCATCACAGGAGAGAGGACTGTGTTTCTTTTTGTATTTAGTAGGTGCTAAATTAATGCTTCCACAATTAATGAATGACATGGACAGAGCTGTGCTTTAGGAAAAGGAATTTGGTAGCAGGGGTTAAACTAGATGAACAAGAAGGAAGAGGCTGGACACAGGGAGACTGGTCAGGACACCATTATTCATTTTCAAGGCCTGAACTAGGTTAGTGGGAATGGGCATGGAAAGTAGGTGGATGTTGTAGATGTAGAATCAAGATGACTGTTTTGTTGTAATTCTTTGTGACTGTCTTCCTCAATGGATTGAAAATTTCATGGGAGCAAGAAATGTATCTTACTGGATTTTCTATCCCCACTGCCTCACAATGACGAGCACATCCAAGTGCTCAGCAGGTATTAAATGAGTTGGTGGAGTCAGTGTTGACTGGCTTTATGGGCAAGTCATTTAGATGGTGTTACTTGAGGGGCACTGGAGATCCCAGCTGCTGGACAAGAGGCGGCCAGAGTCTCTGGGTCTGAGCCCAGGACTTGGGTGGTCCTGGTCCTGGTGCAGAGGGGACACAGGAGACGGCAGCTGTCTCTGCTTCCTCACCCTCCAGTCCCTCTAACCCATGCCGGGCAGGCCTTTGTCCCCAGAACCCCACCACAACTTTGCACGTTGAGGTCACCCCACCTTGGCCCTGTCTTCCTTCTTGGACTTTACTTCTCATCAGCACTTGACACAGTTGACCATTTCATTCTTGGAACATCCCCTTCACATAAATTTCACGATGTTACTCTCCTGGTTTCCTTCCTACCTTAACAATGGCCCCTTTCGTTCTAGTCGTTCTGACTTATCCTCCTATTTCCAATATTTAAATCAATGGTTCCCAACCTTAGATGCACATTGAAACTACCGGGGGCTTTTAAATCTCTTGATCATCTAGCTGCACCCCAGACCAGTGAAATCAGAATCTTCCAGGGATGGGTCCAAGTTCAATATTTATTTAAAGCTCTCCTGGTGATTCCAGTGTCATGAACTCTTGTTCCAAATATTAGCATTCCTCAGAGCTTAGTCCTAAGTCTCTTCCTATCTCTGGCTCTATCCCTAGTCCCTTGGGTTTCAAGAACATCCTTATCATGTTGACTTTAGATCTAGGCTTCTAGCCCCAACTTCTCCTTTGAATAATAGACTTGTATATACTACTGTTTCCTCGAGATCTCCCCTGGGATATAGACATCTCAAATTTAACAGATCCGAATAGGACTCTTGATTTTTCCTAGCCTCCAAATCTGTTCCTCCCCAGTATCCCCAACCCCAGTTGATTGCATCAGTATTCAAATCGTTCGTCCAGTTGTGCTGGCAAAGATGGACTGGGAGTTATCTTTGAGTAAATGTTTTTGTCACTCTCCACATTAGTCCATCATAAGTTGCGTTAGTTTTATTTCTAAAATACTTCCTAGACCCAACGACTCCCCATCACCTCCACCATCACCATTCTCAACCTCACTGCTCCACAGACGTGGCCTCCTGACTGCTCTCCCTGGCTTCATGCTTGCTGCCGTACCCTCTTCATATGCCCTTGGAGGGCTCTTCAAAAAATTACATCATGTCCTTATTTCTTCTTCTTTAAAAATCTGTCCAGTGGCTTCCTACTACCTTTAGAGCAAAATCCAGACTCTTTTTAGTCTGGCCTTCAAGCTTCTTCATGATCCGGCCCTTCCTACTCTCCAAGCCCTCCCTCACTCTCCCCTTCCTTTGCTCTGTTCCTGCTATACCCCTGTTTGTGGAATATAGCCTTTGCCTTGGATGCTCTTGGCCTAGATCTTTGCATGGTTTGATGCTTACCATTCAGATCTCTGCTCACAGGCTGCCTCTTCAGAAAAGTCTCCGCTGGCCTAGCCCCTCACAGCTAAGGAGGTCACCACCCCTCCCTCAGTGGTCCTCTATGTTAACCTTGCTTTATTCTCTTCTTAGCTCTTATTGTTATCTGAAATTATAGTATTGGTTTATTTCTGTCCCCTTCCCCCACAATAGAAGTCTGTTTTGTTTACTGCTGGAACTCTGGCACCTGATAGGTTCTCAACAATTATCTATTGAATGAATTGTTAAATCCAGAGCCAAAATTTAAACTGATAGTGAAGCAGACTGTACCACCAATGTGTCCCTGTGAGGTAGATGAATAATCTCAGCACAAGGCATGGTTAATTAAAGACTCTGTCAAAGGTGTTTTTGGAGAGTATCTGACTTAGCCTCTGGGCGGGCTGCCTGCTTCCTCTCTTCCTCTAGTCCTGGTGTCTGAAACTCTTCCATTGGCAACTGAGATATATGCCTCTGGGGTAGAAGGTTTTCACCTTGTCTTAAATTCTCTACTATAATCCAAATGCCTTCACCATGTGTCTATTGGCTAATAAAAAAACTTAGGGAAGAAAGATTTTCTGAGAGATTAGGCCAAGAGCAGAAGGGACTAAGAACAGAGGGGAGGCTGATGACTGTCACACTGAATTCCTTCACCATGCCTCAATGCCTTTGACAGCATCCTCAGAGGGAAGGCATCAGGCCTATAGAAAGCTGGGTGGCTGGCGGTCTTACAGAAGCTTTCTGTGTGGATTCCAGTAGGACTAGCACCCTCCTAATACCTCTCCCCTGTGTACTTCCTTTCTATTTCCCAGCCCCCAGTATAATTTCCTGAGTAGGGGCTCTTGACAGCTTGGTAGTCTGCCTCCAATGCTCGTCTCCCTCTTGCTTGGCTTTCTATCACAGTAAATCAACCAGCCCTACCTATATCCCGAGGAAAATAGTGATTTAATAATGCCTGAACAATATGTTATAGTCCTATTAAATGCTAGTTAAAAACATATTTCCTTGTTATAAGGTAACACTTATATTTTAATAACATGTTAGAAACAAAGAACTTAATTTCCCTAGTATTCAAATTTGGGGTCCCCTGAGAAGCAGACTCAGAGACAGAAGTGAGCACGCAGAAGTGAGCAGGGAGTGCTCTTGGATCAATGTTAGTCGACGAGAAGGAGCAGGACTGGGCAGAGGGAAGAGCTGAGCTCAGAGTGGTCTCCACCGAGGTCTCAGCTCAGCCCCTGGGAGCTCTTCAGAAGAGCTGGGGTGGCCCTTTAGGGCCGACTCCCCTTGCAGTGAGGAGGCTAGGCTCTTGTACTCCCACATCAGCCAGATATTGGATGCAAGCTGATCCCAGGGGACAGAGGGAAATTTCTGGAGAGGACTGACAGCTGAGGGTTGTCTAGTGACAGCACTCCCAGCATGTAACCGCAAAGAAGTCCTCAGACAGGAAGACAGATCTGAGCAACACAACACAGCATCCGTTACATCCAATGTTTTCATGTTGATGTCACTTTTTGGTTGCTAACATTATGCTGAGTATCTATTGCAAGGCAGTTGGATTAATGATGTACTGAGAATCTCCACTGAGTTGGCTTTGCTACTGAGGAATCTTTTCTTGTTAATGCTGTGCTTCTGAAATACTTTAACTTTTCTGTCCCTAATGTGTGCTGTATTTATATGCAGATAAGAGTGGTGTTTTTTGATGCTGTTGTCATTCTTACTGAACACTTTGTGACATCCTCGGATTGTTTCTTGGCCATGTGCAGTGGCCAGTCTGGCTGATCAGAAAGATAAGATTTGACTCTCATTAATCCTGCAGACTCATTTGAATCCAAGTCCCAGGAGTTTTCTTTAAAATAAATCAATAAACAAACAAACAAACAAACAAACAAACAAAATAAATCCCTCAGCCTTGTTGATGTCGGAGGAACTAATTATTCAGGCTTCCCATTATACTTTTGTCTGTGTGAGGACTGCAGATTGGGGCCCTGAGTAAGCATAATTGAGAATTAATGTGCTCTGTGGCTCGGAGTTGGGAAATAAAACTGAGACGGCCCACATGAGGGAAACAAGATGATTCTCACGGTGTAAGTGAGGCACTAAGGACCCATGATTGTAGGCTTCATGGTGCAGGACCAGCCTGTGGACAAAGACAAAAGCACCCTCTTTCTACTGTGGGTTTTCAATCTGGCAAATTTAGTCTCTGAAATAAGACCAAGTTATACCCTGTTCATCCCTGCAAAAACATGGACATGGAAGGACAAAGAGGGTACGCTTAGTAAATTCGACACATGCCCAGGCAAACGTTAAGCAAATTATAGATTCTTTTTTTTTTCTCTCTCTTTTTATAGATTCTTGTTAGAGATGGTCTACTTGTTTGGAATTCTGATATTGTGGTGGGGCCTAGGAGCTGCTATCAGGTGTTTTTTGGGCCCAGCTCCCTCTCCCTGCTCTACTCCCAGCACCTGAGGATGAGGAGGGAAGCTCACCAGCTTCCTTGCAGTTTCAGTTCATTGCTGGGGAGCGTTTTGTCTGGATGGCGATATCGTCCAGTGGCTTGGCACATGATCACAAATCCTGGGCTCATCATTTCGTAATTGTGTTTTGCTAGGCATCCTATCTGCTCTGGTCCTGAGTTTCTTCCTCTCTAATGATGACCACAGTGCCCACTCCTAGAGTTGTTAAAACCATTAGACAATATAGGTGAAGTGCTGATGATACCCAGTACAACCAGTCAATGTTAGGTACCATTATTTGCTACGAGTGAGTACACAGGCATAAGATTAGGTTAAGAGTCACTTGAACAATTTCTGGGACAAAGAGAGGGGCTAGCTTTGGCTGAGCTGATCATTCTTTGACTATGTACAATTAAGTAAATAAAATAGCAACAAAGAAGTTTCCACGCAGAGTTGAAAGTGGAGGGTAGATTTCCTCTTTAAAGTTAGATGTAGGGGCTGTGGGAGCTGGATTAGACAACTCATTGGTAGCAAAGGTAGTTTTAAACGTTAAGTCAGGAGTGGCTGTTGCTGTCAATGAACGTCCTGGAATAGTTTTTTTCTATTGATCACAAATTATACAATTTTCTATTAATCACAAATTTCTTCTATTGATACAAATTACACAAGTCAACCAATTGGACTTTTCTACCCTGGAAAGCCTTCCCTAGCTGAGCAGAACAAGATGTGGACTCGCCAGACTAAAACAACTGTTTTTTTTTCCCACAAGAAAGTATGAATTTTACAAGTAATAGTTCACTTGGTTGTCAAAAAAAATGAACAGAATTTCAAATTTTGATCTAGTAGCCAACTTAGGCTCTGCTCCACTAAGATAGTATTAACTGGACAGGAGGAATGGGTCTCTGTGAAACCTAATACATTTCTAGCATTCTTCTTCCATATTCTAGGCATTTTATTTGAAAATTTTAAGCTCCTATGTTATGTTTGTTGATTTTTATGTTTAAGGGAAGTGTTTCTTACATATCACATTGCTTTTTCTAGTTGAATATGCTCCATATTTATTCATTCAATAAATATTTATTGAATGCTCACTGTGACCCAATTATGTAGTAGGTGGGTGTTCTGAATGGAGGTAAAAAGTAGATTAAAACGGTTAACAGGCAACTATCTTTCAAAAATCTATTGAAAATGCGTTTTATTTTTCTACTTTGCATTCATGAGTCTGAATGAATTTAACTCTATGCCTCCTTAGAGTTGGGACCACATCTCTTTGGTTTTTTGGCAAAATTTCCATTATTCCTGACAAGCATCCACTTGACACATCTGTTATGAGATGCTGGAAGTGGAGACAGTGACTCCAAGGGCAATGTGCTTACCAGTAATATAGTTTCTCTTATTGAAAGAAAGTTAGTTACAGGTATAAACCCAGCCTGAATAAAAAATACTATCTGTGAATCTGTTTCTAGACATCAAACTTTAGGAAAGTTTGAAGAGTTAAGCTTTATTTCCTTAAAAGGAAACACAAGAAAATCAAGCTGCAGTAGTCGAAAAAATGGAATAGAGAAAAAAGGGAAGTTAAAGTGAAAACTATTGCTTTTCTCTGAAATTATAACTATTTTGGTAAAGGCTTTGGTCTCTTGCCTACTACAGGTGAGAATAATTTCTAAAATATAAAAGAAAGGTTTTGCTGAAGGCATCAGGAAAGATTGGCATCCATTAGAAGTTGAAAGTGATCATTTATGTAACACAAGGAAGTAAAATCATTTGGTAAAAATTGTGTGGGAGCAAAATTTGGCTAGAATAAGATGGCAGAGGGAAAATATTATACATTATAAATCTATCTTGTTGTTTTGACCCTATGCATGTGTTTGTTGTGGTAAAACTAAAAATAAATTAAATATGGTAACACACAAAAAAAAGAATTTGAAAGTAATCAAGGATTAGTTAAGTATTTTATTATTTTCATTTAATTTCTCTACTGCTTATTCCAGCCTACGTCCTTTTATTTAAGGGAATCTCAAATAATTTATTTTGGCTTTTTACTGTGAAGATTGTGAGAGAGAAATGCCAGGGGTCTACCCCTAACCTCCTGAATCGACTATCTGTCTAGTGAGGTTCCTTTACCTGCACCCATTTTTTTTCACTGTTGTAAAATAAACATAACATAGAATTTACCATCTTAACCATTTTAAGGATACAATTCAGTGCATTAAGTATATTCACATTGTGTTGCAACCATCACCACCATCCATCTTGAGAACTCTTTTCATCTTGGAAAACTCAGTCTGTCCCCATTAAACAATAACTCCCTACTCTTTTCTCCTCCCTCAGCCCCTGGCAGCCACCCTTTTCACGTTCTGGCTTTATGCATTTGACTACCTTATGTATGTCATGTAAGTGGAATCAGGTAGTATTTGTCCTTTTGTGACTTGCTTATTTTACTTAGCACAATGTATTCAGAGTTCATCCAGATTGTAGCATGTGTCAGAGTTTCATTTCTTATTAAGGGTGAATAATGTTCCCTTGTATGTCTATATCACATTTTGTTTATCTGTTCATCCATTCATGGACACTTGGGTGGCTTCCACCTTTTGGCTACTGTTGATAATGCTGCTGTGAGCTTGAGTATACAGATAGATCTTCAGGATCTCTTTCAGTTATTTGGGGTATATGCCCAGAAGTGGGATTGCTGGATTGTATAGTAATTCTATTTTTAATCTTTAAAGGAAGAACAAAACTATTTTTATCGGCAGCTGCACCATTTTATCTTCCCGACAGTTCAAGGTTTCTGATTATTCCACATCCTTTCCAACGACTGTTGTGTCCTTGTTTTGTTTTTTTAAATATTGTTTATCCATGGGCTTGAGGTGGTATCACACTGTGATTTTGAGTTGCATTTCCCTAACGATTAGTGATGTTGAGTGTCTTCTCATATGCTTGTTGGCTACTTGTATCTCTCCTTTGAAGAAGTATCCAGATCTTTTGCCCATTTAAAACATTGGTTGGGTTTTTGTTGTTGTTATTATTGCTGCTGAATTGAGTTCTGGATATATTCTGGATATTGACCTCTTATCAGATAAATGATTTGCAAATATTTTCTCCCCATTCTCTGGATTGCCTCTGTTGATTGTGTCTTTTGGTGCACAGTTGGTTTTTTTTTTTTTTTTAATTTTGATGTAGTCTAATTTATCTATTTTTTTTCTTTTGTTACATGGGCTTTTGTGTCAGGTTCAAGAAAACATTGTCAAATCTAATGTCGTGAACATTTTACCCTATATTATCTTCTAACAGTTTTACAATTTTAGCTCTTAGGTTTAAACTTTGATTCACTTTGGATTAATTTTTGTATATAGTATAAGGTGAGGGTCCAGTTGATAAAACTGAATTCCTATTTAGGATGAAAACTCTTCAAAAACAAGGAAATAACACACCTACAGCAGGAAGGGTGTAGCTCAGTGGTAGAATGTGTGCTCATCATGCACGCAGTCCTGGGGAGTACCTCCATTTAAAATAAATAAATAAATGAATAAATAAATAAACCTAATTACCCCCCTTAAAAAAAAACAAAAAAAGAAACAAAAGACTCTAGAAAAAAACCACCTCCACCATGAAAAGCAGTTTATAGAGTGTAACCTTTATATTACAGCATATACAGTATAATCCCCTCTGTTAAAAATCTGTAAATTTATATGTGCATGGTTCACTAAGGTGTTAATAGCCCTAATCTCTTGGTGAAGAAATACAATGTTCTGTTCTTAGATTTAGTGATCTATATATTCTTACTTCTAACAATGTACATATACTGCTTTTGCAATAATAGGAGCCAAAAACCAAACAAAATCTGCAGCAAACTTCATACTTAGAGGTGAGATGTCAAACATATAAGTTAAGGATGCCCCCATTAGTTTCTTCTATTTGTCATTTTATTGTAGGTTCTAACCAGTTCATTAAGGAAGAAAAATTTTAATGGTATAATAGAGGGAAAAAAGAAAAAATGTTTATGAATACAGAAAACTCAAGAAAATCTACAGATAAATGATCAGAATTTAAAATGTAATTCAGCAGGACTAGTGGATATAAAGCCAATATCCAGAAATTATTTGCATTCCTATATAACACCAATAAACAGAAAATTAATTTTGTGCAAGATACAGTGTTGGACATCTATCTGTCCCTCCAGATTCATTCTTTACTTGTGTCCATCTTGGTCGTACCTCATTGACTCCAGATGAGAGGCTGGCTTCTCATTAGTTTCAACAGTGGAAGATCCAGGGATGGAGAAAAGAGGATGGGAATTATATTTCCTCACCTCTTTCCCTGGAAGGTTGTTCCTGGCTGACTGTATCTTTGACCAAGGGTCACAGCTCCCATCAAAGGTCAAATGTAGCTGTTTCTGTCTTTGGGTTCTGGAAAACTGCCTCCTCCCCTTGCCTTCAGGATTAGGGGTGGACAGGCTTCCCCAAAGTTACTGGCCCCTTGGTACTGTACAATCCCTGGTGGTTTCCTTAAACCCTGCCTACATTTTGGTAAATGACCCAAATTAAGGTGCTATTTTCTACTTGGACCTTCAATGATACAGATATTATTTATGACAGCAGCAAAGAATTTAAAGTAACTAGGTATAAACCTAACAAATAGGCATGAGATCTTTATAGAGAAAATTACAAAACTTAGTTCAAAGACGTTTAAAGAGAAGACATTATAGAGATGTACCACATACATGGATGGAAGACATACTGTCATAAAGACACTGAGTTTTCTCCAAATTGATCCGTAGACTCAATGAAATTCCAATCAAATCCCCAACAGTTTTTTTTTTCATAAAACTTGGCAAGGGAAATCTAAGTGTATATAGAAAAACCAAGGGCAAATAATAGCCAAGAAACTTTGAAGAACAGCAAATTAGGTAAAGTATTACTATATTTTAATATAATAATTAGCTGTGAAATATCAGTACTTAGTATAGTAATTAGTACTGTGAAATAGATGCATTGCAGATCAGTCAGAAAAGATAATGGACAATGGTTATCCATGTGGACAAAAGAATAATAAAATTATACATGTATTTCACATTATATAAAAAACATATAAATCCCACGTGAGTTATAGATGGATCATGAAAAGTTTTATGAACTCATATTATTAAAGAATTGTTTAAATAAAGCAAAACCCTCACAAGACATAAGGAAATAATTAACGAATTTGACTACATTGGATTTAAAATTAATATGCATTAAAGGGGATTTTAGAGAAAGTGAAAAATATAAGCCACAGCTTAGAGAAAAAAATAAAGAGTGATGTATGTGAACTACCACAGAGTAACCTCATAAACCTAATGTGGAATTAAAAGCAATTTGCCAATATACTCTAATGAAAAAGAACTGGGAAAATATATATATGTATAACTAAATTACTTTGCTATGCACTTGAAACTCATTCAGTATTGTAGATCATCTGTATGTCAGCATAATTTTTTTTAAAGAGTATTTTCAAAAATCACCAAAAAAGCAATTTACACAATTATGGCTCAGTTTTATCATTAAAGCATATGATACAATATCACAGTTTTTAGAGGTTGATTCATAGTGTTAAAAATACAGAGACATGCATGGGAATGATAAATGCTGTTGAATACACAAAACTGTTAACCTCTAGAAGGAAAAAAATGAGACAGGAAGGTGTATAACGGTGCACAAAAAAACAGCTTTAATGGTTTTTCTTATGTCTGGTTATGAAAACATGGGTGTTCATCTAGTCTCCATGCCTTTTTGTATATGTCAGAAATATTACCAGTGCAAGTGGACATGACACAAAAGTAGAAAGTAGGTATTGGAAATCAAAGTTCAGTAAACTAAATTGTGGAATTCATTTTTAAAAATCTAAAATAGATATGAATTATAATATTTAAGAGAAAGTTAAAAGTCATTATTATTTAAATGAGTAAGCATTAAAAGAAGGATAACATAAAATATACACTTTCTTATTAACTGGAAATTAAAACTGATTATTTTTTGCTAGAAATTTAACCAACATATTTTTCTACCAATAATTCAATGTTGACACAAAATAAGGAAACGCAAAAGTCAGAGAAGAATAAGAAAAACATACTGGAATTAGATGAAGCAGGTGTGGGCAGAACTGAAGTCCTTGATCAGATGTCCTTGAGCACTTCAGAAATTGGTGAAGAATTTCACTAAACCACTGTCTAACATTTTATAAAACTCTAGTGGAGTGTCTGCTGAGGTTCTGAATGCAGGAAAAAGTCAGCATGAAGACTATTTTTTTTAAATAGAGAAAAATGGCCTTAGTATTATAATATGTTTGTCAGGTCAAATTCCTTGGCCAGAACGCTATTGAACCTTTTGTGAAAGCATTAATTTGCAGATCTTAAAAAATAGTGTTGGACTTAAAATCGACAAGAGTTGAAGATTAAAATCTGTCAGTTGAATCTAATTTTCTTCTGTGATGGGTCTGTTAAAGGGCAGCGACAGTGTAATTAATTGCTTGAGGCTCAGAAACCCAATTAATCTCTAAGTTGACTTTTATTTCATAGAACGTTAGTGCTAGAAGTGGCCTCAAGTATCATCTCATCCACCCTCTTCATTTTATAGACGAGGAAACACACATCAGGGAGGTTAAATGACTTGTTCAAGGTCAAAGATATTATCTGTCCTTGCCACAGCATCCTGTAAATAGGTTCAGTATTGCATCCTTAAAGCTTTTATGAGTTTCTTTGCATCTGATTGTAAAGTACGATTTTTGACATGGATCTTTCTGGGAATTCATTTCATGAATGTCTCCTTTCAAAGGTTTCCAAGCCTCAGTTTTAAAAATCAGAAGTCTGTTCCATAATATTTACACAGCTAAGGGGGAGTTGGTGGGGGGGTGCTCATGTCCTAGTCTGCATGCTGTACAGAGAACCTGTGGACCTGTGGGAAAACAGAGGTCCCTGTTTGATGGTATGAATGACACCTAATCCTGATGGTACCTTGAAGGCCATACCATCCTCTAAGGATGGGCCTGATTGTAAGATGTAAGAAGAAAAGCTGGCATGTAGAGTATTTTTCGAGAAGCTATCAGTAGGGTAGCAATGATAACAAAGATGACATATGAGAGAATCAGCAGAAACGAGACACTACTATAAACATGGGAAGCGTGGTGGCAGGCTGTGTGTCAGTGCGGCAGCCATGACGATCCTCTGCTCAAATCTCCCTTTGAGGGAACCTGCTGCAAGGATAATAGGTGTCCAAGAACCTCCAGTTACTCCACACTTGAGTCTGCAGTGGCATTCATGCAGAGTCCTAGCTTTTGCAAAGCTGCTCCCAGCCAATGCCTGAGCAAGACTGGGTATTTGGGGCCCAACATGGGACATCTGTAATGGGAATCTTTGCTTGGCACTCCCTGTTGGCTGGGCAGAGACATTCACAACTGTGCTGCAGTTTGAGGCTTCTCCTTTTTCATTCCCTCTCTCCTTTCACAGATGTCAGACCTATCACAGTTCTGAAGGTTCTCCCTGCTTACCTCTATTTACCCCTCCCCCTCTATCCTTTATAGACCCTCCCAAAACAAACGTCCTGACCAACCAATTCTGTCTTGGTATCTGCATCTCAGAAGACTCTTGCTGATGCAGAATATAGCAATTTCCCTGCTGGATACCAAGGAGGGATAAATAAATGATTTGAGAAAGAATTAGGATTGTACTCTGCTGATAGAGGCTTCGCAGTAACAGTTTCTGTTTGGTTATTGTAGTTTCCGTTTATTACAATTCCTTAACTGTGTTCCCTCATGAAAAATAGATTCAAAGGTAGACTTTTTTTTTTTTTTTTTGCATTTTAACCTTTCTGAAGTTGGGATAGATCTTAAAATTGATGCTATGCCAATTAAAATGGCAGAGTTTTTTCTTCTTTACTGATGAATAAAATAATGGTGTATCCTACCATTGCTGTGTGGTAGATTCAGTAAAATACATAAACTCAATTCAGGTCACCAGATGCCGGGTACTACAATGGATTCTAAAGAACTAGGGGCTGAATTAGCCTTAGTGGGTTATAATTTTGCCATTTCTTAGGTATATCTGCTAGGAAAGGAAAACCCTAAGGAACAGAACTATATTATGGAGAGCTGTACACTGGATAACTGTTGCCGTGGCTATATTAGTATAGAAATAACTAGAGATCCAATGAAACATGAGGTAATCATAGGAAGCAAGGAAGTATGTTCTTTCACTTCTGACTTGTCACGCTTTTGTTCTTTCTTTTTTGGCTACTTACGTGACTGATGTTTTCTAAAGCCCATGGTCACCTTGTTTTTCTGGTTGTTCTGTCATTCTCCCAGCAGTATCTTATATAATGAGACCTGTGATGACAAAGGTTTTCCCTCTACGTGTTGAGCCCCACGTTGGTGTGTGGGCAAGAAGTACTGCACGGAAGACCAAGCAGATTCAGTCAGCTTACCGACAGTCCCCAGGGAGTGGGTTAGATGGAAGGATTCCCATAAACGTATCTGCTTATCTGAAGTTGGATTGCTTGGCACTGACTGCTTCTAAAATTAGGATTGAAACTATTGTTTCTTTTTTTTTTCTAGACATCGCCTTTTATGCCTGGTTAAATTTCCCCTAGCATTCCGCGTATTTCCAAAATGAGGAAGTTTCTGCCTCTGAAAAAAACATAATTGTTTTTCCTTATCTGGACACAAATCAACCAGTACTGGGTACTCAATAAATAGTTACTATTATTGTTCTGTGAATACTGTGCAGAACATATATTGCAAAATGTGAATACCATTAGGATATTACATATTTTATTGTGTATAAACTGTTATATAATCTGTGATTATATGATGAATTTTATTATAGTCATTACTTATAATACATATTTTAACAAAACTGAAAGTTAGTTTTGCATAGGAAAGAATAAACGGGGATCACTTTGATATACTAATCCATAATCATTTAAAGGACTGATATAGTTTGTGCGAAATATTCACTAAAATAAGAAATTTGTTATAATTCAGAAGTTAAGAGCATCTCCCTAAGACTGGAAAAGAGAAGCAATGTGATCTAATTCAGTAGTTTTCAAATTTTTTTGCCCTTAAACATAGTAAGAAACACATTCTACATCATGAGCTGATATATACATGCATTCTTTCAGTCGCTAAAAACTTTCACAAAATAATACCTATCTTACTAGATTTGATGCACTCTAATACTTCCCAGGGTATTCTATTTCTGTTCAAATGCTGTTTGTGATCATGAAAAGAGCCCACTACTGGCTCTTTCTGTGAAGTTGGCAAGTTAATCTTTTGAATCTTGTTTCCTGTGTATGTAAAATGAACTAGGTTGTTCTTTTTTTTTAAATATATTTTTATTGATGTATAGTCAGTTTACAATGTTGTGTCAATTTCTGGTGTATAGCACAATTTTTTAGTCATACATGAATATACATATATTCATTTTCATATTCTTTTTCACCATAAGTTACTATAAGATATTGAATATAGTTTCCTGTGCTATATAGTGTAAATTTGTTGTTTATCTATTTTATATATATGAGTTAGTATCTGCAAACCTCGAACTCCCAATTTATCCCTTCCCACCCCCTTACCGCCTGGTAACCATAAGTTTGTTTTCTGTGTCTGTGAGTCTGTTTCTATTTTGTAAATAAGTTTGTTTGTCTTTTTTTTTTAGATTCCACATATAAGTGATATACGGCATTTTTCTTTTCCTTTCTGGCTTACTTCTCTTAGAATGACAATCTCCAGGTCTATCCATGTTGCTGCAAATGGCATTGCTGTATTATTTTTTAAGTAGTATTCCATTGTATAAATATACCACAATTTCTTTATCCAGTCATCTGTCAATGGACATTTAGGTGGTATCCATGTCTTGACTATTGTAAATAGTGCTGCTGTGAACATTGGGGTGCAGGTGTCTTTTTGAATTAGGATTTCTTCTGGATATATGCCCAGGAGTGGGACTGCTGGATCATATGGTAAGTCCATTTTTAGTCTTTTGAGGAATCTCCATGCTGTTTTCCATAATGGCTGCACCAAACTGCATTCCCACCGACAGTGTAGGAGGGTTCCCTTTTCTCCACACCCTCTCCAGCATTTATTGTTTATGGACTTTTGAATGATGGCCATTCTGACTGGTGTGAGGTGATACCTCACTGTAGTTTTGATTTGCATTTCTCTGCTAATCAGCAATATTGAGCATTTTTCCATATACCTATTGGCCATTTGTGTGTCTTCACTGGAGAATTGCTTGTTTAGGTCTCCTGCCCATTTTTGGATTGGTTTGTTTGTTTTTTCTTGTTAAGTTGTATGAGCTGTTTATATATTCTGCAAATTAAGCCCTTGTCAGTCTCATCTTTTGCAAATATTTTCTCCCATTCCATAGGTTGTCGGTTTGTTTTGCTTATGGTTTCCTTTGCTATGCAAAAGCTTGTAAGTTTAATTAGGTCCCATGTGTTTATTCTTGCTTTTATTTCTATTGCTTGGAACTAGGTTGTTCTAATGATTACAAACAATTGAAGTGACTGGCATGTAGTAGGTGCTCAATAAATGATAAGGTAGATAATACTTTCTAATATTAGCTAAATGTTTTCTGCCCCATTTCCTTATACACTTTGTCACCTGTTACCTCAGTGTAAGGTGTTAAAGGATTTCTGGGCTATTCATGTCTGTTAGCTCCATCACTTAACCAATACAACTTCTCTTTCTCTCTCCCCCCACCCCCACCGCTCCCTCTCTCCCAGCACTGGACCTAGCAGGGCTGGGGCTGAGGACAGAACAGCATGAATGGCCTTGTACCAATACTCCTTGCTCTGCTCCAAGTGCTCGCAGCCAGCTGGGGCTCTTTGACTCTCTCTCTCTGCAGGTAGCTGCTTTCATCATCTACCATTCTTCCTGGAAGGTTATGGTGTCCCTCTTCTTCCCCCAAGACCTTAGAGTTACTCCCCAGGTTCTGAGTGCCCAGTCATTCTCCTTTCCTACAAGGCTGCTTAGCCTCTCCCCGGAAAGCACCCCTCCCTAGCCTGCCCTCTGGCCCTCCAGACACACACATTTCTCTGGGTGTGTGGCTGATGCACTGCCATTTACTTTAATCATTCCCTTATCATTGCATATTTAAATCAACTCCCATTTTATTTTGCTCAATTAGAAAATTCTACAATGAATAAAATAATGCATTTAATGGGTTACAACTTTTTCGTCTGGTTGATTTTTAATTAGAAACAAATTGCCATAAGTGGGCCAAATTTGATCAAATTAGGCACTTTTCCTGAAGTTAGGAAATGAAAAAAAAATACCTTTATAAAAGTAGTTTACATATATATGTACATATGTATTAATATGTATATACATGCTTTTAAAAATCAGTAAGAGCTTTTTTTTTTTCTTTTTTAATATTTGTTTATTTAAAGGAGATACTGGGAATTGAACCCAGGACCTCATGCATCCTAAGCATTCACTCAACCACTGAGCTATTTCCCTCCCTACAATAAGAGCTTTATAATTCAGAAGGGGACACTTCTGCTCTTCACAGTGAATTGAATGTGGTCATCTTTGCTTCATCACTAACCAGATTACAGTCTCTGTGCACCACATGACAAATCCCTAAGCAACTGTTATTTCACATCACAAGTTCCATGCCCTGTTAGTGTACACACGAGTTTGTATATAGGCTAGTCCTCTATTTTACTACTAATTTACATCCCTTTCATTCAGTTTTGTGCCTATACCTGTTGTGTTTCCATGTTGTTTTTCTCTTATGTTTGGAATTTGATAGTCAATGCACAAAAAATGGACAATTGAGGCAATTATCTGGATGAAGGTAATTTTTTCCCCTAGGTATATGGCACTTTAAATAGAAGTGAGTCTTTATAAAATTACCCATATAAACCTGTGTTCGTATCCACAATGGATAAGCATTCTTTCTGTGTAGTGTTCCCCAGCCCTGGAGATGAGCGTATAATTCTGCCGTTATTTTCCAGTTCTACTTTAGAATTGACATAGTCAGCAACTTCCTGGTCCCTGTGGACTTGGTGCGGGTTCCAGAGCAAGAGGGAAAGTGAGAGAGGAGAAAAGGAGGAGACCCACTAATCTAGGTTTAAATGGGGCAACAAATAAGCCATTTTAGTAGTGCCCCCTTCCCCCCTAAACAGTTATTTGACACTTGATCACATCATCAGAGTCAATGTGATTCCCAGAGGATGGGGGCTAAAATATCCAGAAACAGATTTTATTATCTTCATGAAAAATCAGATTCAACATATGGAAGCTGGCCTATTCTGACTCAACCAGAAAGCAGTCATTTCCTAACTGCTTATAACAGAGGAAAAGTACCAAAGGAAGTTATATACAATGAAACCATTAAATGCAGATTTGCCACAAGGCAAGATGGTAATGCTTGAACATTATGAAGTGTAAGAACTGCACAAACACATTATATTTTAAACACTTCATCTATTTAACAAAACTATGAACACTCTTCAGCTAAATAAGATGAACTGAGATTCAAGAGGCAGCACTGTACTGGCAAATCTCGTCCTAAAGGCATCCATTAATATAAATCAACAGTAGCAATTTGGTTTGATCATTTATTTGCAAGAATCATTAAGGTTTATTAGCATAATTATTCCCTGTGGGATTTCATGTCGAGGAAATGAAAAATGGCATTATCAATATTTAAAAGATAAGTGTGTAATGTTCAGAGTACTTAAACAGTCATCTGCAGGTGGTGTCCAGCTGCAGCAAATTAGATTAGATTTGGGCATTTTTCTGAACAAAAGAAAAATGGTTTTGTTCTAATTGCTTCATTTTATAAAGCAATATGATTTCGTAAATAATTTCTACTGTATAGTTAGGACTTACAGTGTATGCCTATTAACATGCCCTGTTTCAGATCAGCAACTCTGATATGTTCAACCCTGTTGTGTTGTAACTATTGGGGAACATTAATCAGTATAATCCATCATTTATTATTAGGGAAAGCTCTTTCCCGTCAATGATCTAGACCTGTAGTCTAGACCTGTAAATGAAAAGCTATATTCTAAAGGGAAATGAACCAGAAGATTTCTCCTTAATTCTAGGAGGGCATAAATCCTTCCTTAACAATGAAATATCATTGATGGTAGTAATAATTTATGATGAGAAATCTTTAAATGTGATAATTGTTTTTTAAAAAGCCATACAATAGCATATTATTTGGTGATAAAAATAAATGAGCTATCAAGCCATGAAAAGACACAGAGGACACTTAAATGCCTATCACTAAGTGAAAGAAGTCTGTATGAAAAGGCTACATACTGTATGACTCCAACTATATAACATTCTGGAGAAGGCAAACCATAGAGACAGTAGTCAGATTAGTGGCTTCCAGGGGTTTGGGTTGAAGGAGGGAGGAATAAATAGGTGAATCACAGGGGATTTTAGAGCACGGAAAAACTATTCTTTATGATACTGTAATGGTGGATACATGTCATTATACACTTGTCAAAACCCATGTAGACCTATGCAAAACAAAGAGTGACCTCTGATGTAAACTATGGACCTTAATGAATAATGTATCAGTATTGGTTCGTCAATTGTAACAAGTGTATGGTACTAATGACAATGGAAACTATGTGGGTGTGGAGGGAAGAGGAGACATATGGGAACTGTATTCTATTAATTTTTCTATAAACCTAGAACTGTTCTAAAAAGCAAAGTCTATTTATTAAAAAAATAGGGTAATTTTCTTCAGGTAAAAGCAGCTAATTGTTGCAATTGATTAAATATGACTTTGCTTTAGATGAACATTCAGGTCAAAAATCTTTTTCTCTGACAGACTCCCTTTTAAATTGCATACCTTATTGTAGAATCTTTCTATAACACCCATATGTGGACTGGACACAAGGAACTATAACTAAAATTCCTTTTAGAGCCAGAGGTTCTCAGAGAAGTGAAAAGTACTGAAAAGCGTTCCTGTTTGCTAGGATGCTTTGCAATGCTGCATGACATTTCACTATTAGGAATTAACAAATTCCCCACTATTGAATGTGTTATATCCTGAACTGGTCCTCATTTCTTCCTCTCACTGCAAGGAGCCTAACCCTTTGGGAAGGTGGTTGTATCAAGAAATCTGCAGCAGGCTTCATCTCAGTTCAATTTATACATAACACCGAGAGGGGAACCTTCTCTCTGTTCCTCTCAGACAGTATTGCTCATGAGTAGAGCAGCAGAGGTAATGTTCGTATGCAGTTATGTGATGAGTGACCCAAGGACAGAGACAAGAGCAAAAGGTTTGCAGCTCCCAGACTCTTTCACAGCTCAAGTGAAGCTTTTTATTCATGCTTTGTATTCTTTTTCTCACGGTCTCAGTCTTTGCCACTACAGTGGTTCTTGGGTATCTTCAGGGAGTTGGTTCCAGGATCTGCCCTGGATACCAAAATCCACAGATGCCCAAGTCCCATCCAGGCCCTCAGTATCCATGGGTCTGCGTCCACAGATTCAACCAACCAGTGATCCTGTGGTGCTGTGTATATTTATTTAAAAAAATCCCTGTGTATGTGGACCTTTGCAGTTCAAACCCTTATTGTTCAAGGGTCAACTGTATATACCTTATCACAGAATTTCCTTCAAGGTGAATTTGCATGTTTTAACTTGGCATTTAATCACTGTTTATTCATTAGTACACTCTGTTCTTATTATAATGCCATTATCTTAAGGTGGAGCTCCCATTGCCAGGGCAACTGGGAGTGCAGTGTGAGTATTCTATGACTGAGAGCTTGAATTCTACTTGGTCAGAATCCTATTGTGATTAAAAGCATGACAACCATTCCACAAATCCTTCTTTTAGTCTCTCATAATTTCTGATCACCTTCATGGTTTCCCCTTAGTTTATTTGTATAAAGCAGTGCTTCCCCTTCTATTACATAATAGATTCCTCATCTGAATCACCCTTCTGATCATTCTAATACTCAAATCACTGCATTCTAAATATATTGTTAATCCTTCAATATATATTTATTAAGCTATTTTATGTTCAGGGCTCTGTGCTAGCCACATTTTGGTAAGTTTAGACAATTAGTAATGCCTTTAAATTACTGCTGTGTTTGGAGTTCTGAAATATTTATTGCATGTTTTAAGAAGCAAATAGTATTGATATATTTAACTGTGTGATGAAACAGATAATCCATGTATTGATGAGTAAAATACTTTGTATAGTTGATTAATGAGTAGTGTTAAAGTTACAAATATTTCCTTGCAAAAACTAGCATACTATTGTGATTTAGAAGTCCATTGTATATGCTACAGCTTACTTTTATCAAGCATCTAAACATCTAATGATCAGATTTGTACCCTGTTAATGTTTCAAAGATTTATATTCATTGGTCTATGAGCATTTCAGATAAATAATGTTGACCTGAATCTATCTAGGCAACCAAAGAATTTGTTATTTGGATGCCAAGCAATCAATTAGATTAAATTAGGTAGATAAGGAAATGAAGAAATCATGAAGTATCTAGGCTTTAGATAAGTCTTTTTGGAGAATTCCCCCCAGTAAATTCTTATAGAAGGGTATAGACATACCGGTCATGTATTAGTAAAGTGTTGCATTGGTAAATATGTGAGTGATCACGGTCAGAATTGGCTGATCAAGTCCCACCTGGAGAGAGACTCTAGCGGTGCATGTCAGGATTCTGTGTTCTCTCAGTCATTCAACATTTTTATCTATGAAATATTTGAACATATAAAAGGCATGCTTATCCAATTTGTAAATACCATGACTCTGGGCATTATCAAATTACTAGACAAACATGTTACATGGATGTTTAGGAAAACAAAACCAAGAATCGAAACTTGTGATCGAGACTCTGAGATCGCAGGGATTCAGGGAAGGGAACTGGCTAGTCACTTCTAGAAGATAAAGAAGGGAGAGGGGAAAATGTGAGAAAGGAAATTGGAGATTTTCCACTCTACCTACTAATACTTTCTAAAATCAAACATTTATTTAAAAAGGCAGTTAATGCATCAAAAGGTTTTATTGTTCTTTATCATTTTCACCAGTGAGATTAAACAGAGATAGTGGTTGTAACAGTTACAAACTGCATTTGGCTAACTGTAATAGGATCCTGGGTGAAGGAGAGGACACAGGGGCTTAGACAAGTTAGTTTAATTTTCTTCCAGCTGGCACGAGGTAATGAGTTAGGCAGCCCAGGGCTCATGTGGCAGCTCTGTGGTCACAGAGAACCAACGCTCCTTCCATTTTTCTGCTCTGCTATCCAGGGCATGTGTTATCTCATCAGCAAGACAGCTGGTGGAGTTGCAGTCATCCCATGCTCTTATTAAGGGCAGAGACCCACACTTACAACGGCCCTATGATAGGGCAGAGCTCAGAGAAGTCCATTTTGGCCAAAGTTTGAAGAAGAAAGCTGAAGAGGGTAGACATACAAGCCTTTATAGGTCAGGTTGAGGATTTTAGACTTTATTTAAAGGCCTGAAGAAAAGAGTGAATACTTACCATTAAGAAAAGCTTTTCCAATACATGAGACCCCTAAACCAGAGCCCTAGTGTGTCAGGACCTGTCTAAAATGCTGAGCCTGGTCCAGGATGACGGAGAACACCTCGTCCTCCCACCACCTGGATAGCAAGCAGGAACAATGAAGAACAGTAGTCTACTGCTTGGGGAGGAGGCAGAGTTTGGAGAGAGCCACTGGGACGCACAGGGACACAGGGAAGGCCAAAAGCTAAGGGTGAGTCAGCAACATTGAGAAAAGCTGTCTGGAAAACCAACCCCCACATAAGCACAAGATAACACTAGACACATGTGAAGGTGGTGGTGCATGAAAGCACAGTTAGTAACACAAAGTTCAAATCATGTTCAGCTTCTGGCTATATGGACCCAACCTCCTACACTAATTGTAGGAGAAGAATAAATAGGTGTGCTTATTTCCAGACATAAATGTGATTTACCTCAGTCTCTGCTGTCTTAAAACATGATGTCTGGCATTCAGTCAAAAAGTATGTGACCCCCTCCCACACACAAAAAATAGAAAAAAAATTGTAAAAAGTGTATAAATATGAAGCAATTAACAGACTAGAACTCATGGCCCAGATGGTGAAACTATCAGAAAAATGTAAGTACTATAATGAATATATTGAAGTCTCTAATGGAAAAGGTAGACAGTATATGTGAAAAGATGGGTTTTTTTTTTAGCTGAGAAGATAGAAGCTACAAGAAAGAGTTAATGGAAGCATTAGATAAAACCATATAGTGATGACTATGAAGAAAGCCTTTGACAGGCTCATCAGAAGGCTTGACACAGCTGAAGAAAGAGTGAGTAAATTTGAAGATGTAGCAATAAAAATTACTCCTACTGAAAAACAAACAGAGAAAAATCAGAGGAGGGGAAAAACAGAGCATTTGAGAGCTTTGAGACAATATCAAACAATCTAACATATGTGGAAACCTGTATATTGCAGACCTATCTATGTAAAAGTAAAATGTATGGTTAACAATAGCACAAAAGATGGAGTGGAGGAATTAAAATTAAACTGTTGTAAGGTTTACACACAACAAATGAGGCAGAAATACAGCATTTGTATATTTAAATGTATGTTGTGACTCTTAGGGCAATCACTATAAAAATAAATAAGTATAAATAATAAGCTCATAGTGAAAATAAAAGGGAACCAAAAAAATAATCTAAAAGAAGAAAGAAAAAGAAGAGAAAGTAAATAAATAACAGATGCAACAAATATTTAAAAATTTGCAAAATGGTAGATTTCAATCCATACATATCAATAACAATATGTAAATGTAAATGGCATAAACAGACCAATTCAAGGATGGAGATTGTCAAGTTAAATAAAAAAGCACCATCCAACTGTATGCTATCTATGGGAAAACCATTTTAAATATAAAAACAGATTAAAAATAAAAGCATGAAGAAAGGTATATTATGTAAACACTAGATACATGAAAGCTGGAGTGCCTGCATTAATATCAAAAAGACTTCAGACCAAAGAATATCACCAGGGAAAAAGAGGGTCATTTCAAAATGTTTTCAGGACATAGTAATAATCTTAAATAGAACAACAGAACTTTAAAACACATGCAGCAAAAAGGAACAGAAAAGAGAAATAAGCAAATCCACAGTTGTTCTTGATGACCTCAACACTCCTCTCAGTAACTTATTTAATAAAGCAAATCGATAGAAATGGTGTAAGGATACAGAATACCTGAACAGCATTCTCAACCAACTTGATGTTATTGATATTTATAGAACACCTCACCCAAAACACCAGAATACATATTCTTTTCAAGGACACATGACACATTCACAAGCACAGACCATATTCTGCACAATAAAACAAATCTCAACCAATTTAAAAGATTTGAAGTCATACATAGTATGGTCTCTGACCATAGTGGAATTAAACTAGAAATCAATAACAACAACAACAAAAAAGATACCTGGACAATCTGAATGTTTGGAAATCTAACAAAACATTTCTAAATAATTCACAGGCAAAGATGAAGTCTGAATATTTTGAACTGAACAAATCAGAATGCACAACATATCAAAATCCGTGGAAGGCAGCTAAAGCAGGGCTTAGAGGGAAATGAAAGTTATACATTTATATTTGAAAAGAAGAATGGTCTTGGATGGGTAAAGCTCAGTGGTAGAATGCATGCTTAGCAAGCACGAGGTCCTGGGTTCAATCCCCAGTACATCCATTAATTAAAAAAAAAAGAAAAGAAGAATAGTCTTAAATAAAGATTTAAGATTCCACCTTATGGCACTATAAAAAGAAGAGCAAATTAAACTCAAAGCAAACAGAGAAGAAAATAATGATGGTAAGGGCAGAAAACAATGGACTTGGAAATTTAAAAAAATAGAAAAAATGAATAAAACAAAAAGTTTACTCTTTGAAAATATAAATAAAATTGATAAAACTCTAACTCATGAAGAACAACATTTCTTCAAAGTTATTTCTGGTTGAGCTTTCTCCTATGTGCATAACAGTCATAAAATTTCAATCATTTCTTTAACAAATATTTATTTATCACTTACTGTATGCCAAACACTGTTTTAAATGCTTGGGATACATCAGTGTTCAAAACAACAAAAAAACATCTGCTAACAGCCCAGCCAACAAGGTTTAACTAGAGGCTGCCTTAAGCTATACATGAGCCGTGATTTTTGTAGAGTTCTTGTGGAAGTTGTTAGACTAACAGGGGATTAAATGCAAATAATAGTTGCAACCTGGTTTCAAAATATTTTGTACTGCACACATCCTGTAGTCAATTTTACTTTTGTAGTTACAAGCTTTATAAGACTCCCAAAAGCCAGAAACATTGAAAGTATTTCCCCTACACACACACACACACACACACACACACACACTTGCACAAGTCCTCTTCTAATATTGGAGAACAACGTGAGTCTAAGGTGAGGTCTAAAAACTCATTAGGGTTATCTATTTGCTATTAATCTCTTTGCATTTCAGTTTGGAAGGTTTCTATTGACATATCTTTAAGCTCACCGATTCTCCCTTCAGTGGTGTCCAGCCTACTGATAACGCCTATCAAAGGCATTCTTCGTTTGTTACAGTGTTTTTGATTTCTAGACTTTCCTCTGGATTCTTAGAGTTTCCATTTCTCTGCTTACATTACACATCTGTTCTTGTATGTTGTCCATATTTTCCATCAGATCCCTCAGCATATTAACCATAGTTATTTTAAATGCCTGTGTAATCCCAAATCTGTGTGATAGCTGAATCTAGTTGTGATGCTTTCTTTGCCTTTCAGACTGTGTTTTCCCTTGCCTCTCAACAATTTGCCTTTAGCCTTTTAATTTGTTTTTGAAAGCTGGGCATGTTATATTGGGTAACGAACTGAGGTTAATAGTGCTTCAGTGAGAGAGGTTTTGTAATTATATGCCTAGGAGTTGAGCTGTATTTAATGTTTGTTGTAGCTTACATTCCAGAGACTTCAAATTCTTCTAATGTTTTTGTTTTTGTCTCCTGTTGTCTTTGGATTCCCTAAGAATTCCTTGTTAGAGTGTGTGTTGTGAAGCACTTCCAGCTGTAACTAACTGTTATTATACTAGAGTACTGTTGGTGTGTTGGGAAAGTGTGGGAAAGGGGAAGTGTTCTATGATTTTATGATTCAAACTGTTGGTCGAGCTGTTTCCTTGGACTGTAACCTACACAAGTATTTCTCAGATCCCCTCTCTCCACTCAGATGAGTCAGGACGGCTGGAGGAGGCTTTGGGCAGAGAACCGTCCTTGCCCCAGGTGTGATAAGGCTAAGGTCCTGGTAAAATCTTTTCCTCAGGAAAGCAGGCCTTTATTATGGAGAAGGCTCTGGGCGTATTTCACAATGATTCTTCTTAACACCCTGCCAGGGCCACAGATCTTTCTTGTTTTTTCACTGTGAGAACCTGCTGAGATTCCTGGAGGCAAAAACCCACGGAAGTGTAGGGGCCTCCCTAGCCCTGCAGTCTCCACTAGTTACATTGATGCGAGTCCACACCCAGTCTCCAGCAATCAATCAAAACTACCGTTTCATTATTCCTAATTGATGGCTTCAGGGGCTTCTGCTCCAGGTAAGCAGGTCTTGACTGTGACTCTGGATTTACCTCTCTCCAGATTTCAGGGTGGTGGGTTGCCCTGTGACCTCAGTTCTATGATGAATGCAAGAAAAGTCATTAGTTTCTAGTTTTTCCAGCTTTTTCTGGTAGGTAAGGATGGAAGTGATAACCTCCAAGCATTTTGTATTTTGGAGTTGATATCAGAAGTCCTACTTGTTATTTATCTTTAAGCAGACATATTGCTATGCAAGATGGACTTTAAATTAGATAGCACAAACCAAGTTCTCATGCGCATTGCCTTAAAATAATTTTTTTAAGTTTTGACAGGTTTTTTCTAAATGTCATTTCTAAAATCAACATATTTGACTAATTTCTCTGAGCCATTCCTGTTCTTAAATTCTTCCACTTAAAACGGACATCAGTGTCTAACCTGCCAATAAAATAAACCTGACCAAATTTGGCCATCATCTGTTCTCTTATTAGTACCTGGACCATGTATTTTACATAGCAAAATAAGACCCATGTGACCCATGTATTTTATCTCTCCAATCTGCCAATAGCTTCGGTGGAGGGGGCGAGAAGTCTCCAGAAAGCACGCGCTACCCACAGTGAGTTACTCAGCCAAAGAGACCGTGAACGTGTCTCCCACTGCTGCGGACGAAGGCGGTCAGCAACCCTGGCAGAACAGGCACTGAGGCTGCAGTACGTCCTGCGTGTGGACAGTGACTTTGGCCCTATGTCTTAGGCAGGAGTTGGCGTATTTCTCTGTAAACAGTTTCCACATCTCAACTTGGATCCCAACTCCACCAACCCACAGTTAGCCGCTTGAGGGAGATCTTGGGCTCCTAACAAACTGCTAAGGGCTTGCACCTGGGCAGAAGATCCGGACTTCCCGCCTGTCCGCTGTAGCCCTATGGAAGTAGCCTCCCTGCCAGCCTCCCAGGAAGCTCAACGCCGGTTGGCTAGAGCTTCGTCCAATGGGAGGCGGCGGCCTTCGCGGGCCGGTCGCGTTAGGACGCCGCGACGCCGCGGAGGCGGTTGCCGGGAAATCGCATAAACACGGGAGAGCGCCGCGGGTCTCGCCTTGCGGAGGCGGCTGGTGGTCGCGGGAGCGAGAGGAGCGTTTCCGTCTGCCGAGATGGTGAGCCTGATGGAGGTCTCGAAAATACTTGTTTGTTGATTTCGTTGTAGTTTAGAACCAGCCTGCTTCTAAAGAAGGATTTGAAGTGCCTAATTTGAGAATTAAGTGGGAAACTCGTATTTGCTTTCAGAAGCCTCAGGAGCTATTATTTTAAGGGACGCTCGTGGCGTCTTCCAGCCTTTTTTTTTTTCCTTTTTTTCTTTTTTTTGCATTTCCCCCACTGTGTTAGATGTGCTCGGTGAAAATTTTGTTTCCCATGTTGCTGGAAACTTGGGAAATGTTTAAGAGCCGCGGAACAAAAGAGTGGAAGTGAAAGTCCAGGAGAGCGCGGATGAATAAATAGCAGCTGGCTAACTTGTTATTATGTCCGTATTAGAAAAACGTGAGATGCGTCGAAACAGCACTGTGTGGCCAAGCGGGAAGCGGGACAGGGGGTAAAGAGGCATTCCCTGCGTAGCGGTAAAGAGCTGGGTCTATACAGCTCAGCTGCACGTCTTTGAATCCTAATGCGGCTGTTTGTCAGCTGAGGGTCGTTGCTTTAACTTTTCATGCCTGTTAAGTTGGAGAACACTAATACTACCTGCTTCATTGGTATATCTTTATTGATATATCATGTATTTATCTACCACATTCAGTTTTTAAAATTATGGTATATTTCTATGAATTTAGGAAGGAAACCAAAAGCCTTTCGTTTCTTACTGTTAGCTATCTTTGTTTCATTTGTTTCTGGTGCTCCGTCAACATATTTAAAAAAATTAGATCCTGGAATACCAAAGCAAACTAATCTTTCTTTGTTCTTTCTCCCTTTCTCTTTCTCTTTCCCTTTCTCCCTTTCGCTTTCTCTCCCCCCTCTCTTTCTTTCTCTTTTCTTCCTTTCTCCTTTCTTTTCCTTCCCTTTCTTTCCTTTCCTCTTTCTTTCTCTTTTTCTTCCTTTCCTCTTTCTTTCTCTTTTTCTTCCTTCTTCCCACTCTCTTCCCTTCTCTTCTTTCCCATCTTTCATAGGCTTCCAACAGAAGAACTTTGAGCTTCAGTGAAAGGCACCAGAAATTAGTAGATGTAAACGACTGCAGAAAGTTGCATATCGAGGCACTACAAAAGCTACAGAATCAAATCCGGGACCAAAGGGTGCAGAATGAGAATGCTGACCGTGCTGAACGCAAAAGGATCCTCAGATTATTACAAAATGAACAGTTTGAGTTGGATATGGAAGAGGCCATTCAAAAGGTAAATTTTATCATTCATTTTTATGTCGTCATTTTCTTCATTTTCTCCCTGGAAATAGTGAAAGCCAGCTGTTAATACTGGAATTGAGTAGATAGACAACAGCATCAGGCAAATGATGCCTCAGTGTGAGTCAGCCCAGTGTAGTGGTAGAGGGCTGGCGTATTGGAGCTAGACTGTGTGTCTTTGAATTCTAGCACTGCTGTATGTTACCTGTGGAACTTTGGGTAAGTTGCTCTTACTTTCTCTGCCTCGTCTATAAAACAGGAATAATAATAGTACCTACTTCATAGGATTGTTTCAATAATTAATGAATTAATACAAGCAAAGCCCTTAGAATATTACCTGGAACAGAGTATGCACTCAGGTTTTTTCATAAATATGAAATCCATAATTACTGACTTCCACAGTTTTGTTCACATTAGTAATCCTGTTGCTTTTCATAAAATTCTAAAGACAAAAATTTAAGAATAGCTTTTTTAGATCAGCAAATGTTAACCACTATATATAAAAATAGATTAAAAATTTTCTGTATAGCACAGGGGATTATATTCATTATCTTGTAATAGCCTTTAATAAAAAGAATATGAAAATGAATATATGTGTGTATATATATGCATGACTGGGGCGTTGTGCTGTACACCAAAAATTGACACATTGTAACTGACTATACTAAAAAAAAAGTAAAAAAAAAAAAAAGCTTTTTTGAATTTACTGAGATTAAACATGGACACTATTAAGTGATAGAAAATCAACACTTAGGAATTTACTTGTATTCTTGATTTTTGAAATACTGTCTTGAAGAATTCAGGTACAATATGTGTGTATATAACTCCTGAAGTTTGGAGATAACTTTTCAGTGGAAATTTCTGAATATTTTAAAGGACGAAGGAGGTAGAAAAAGAGAAACCAGTAAATAAAGAAATGAGTTTTCATAAATGTGAAAAAGGTGTTCTGATATTTCAGTATTTTTTGAGTGCCTGCTGTATGTTCAACATTTTGTAAGATATTGTGGGAAATGGCAGAAACAAGTTTTAAAAGTAGTATTCACCCTTCTGAGTTCCAGATTCCAGAAGCTTAGACATGACTTTTTAACCCTAAGCAAGAAGATACTAGGGATTAGGTTTTTTTTCCCCATTTTCTTTATTCTTATTTTTCTTTAATTTTAAAGAAAATCCCAGATATCATATCAACTCTCTTGCATACTTCAGTATACATCTTACAAAATACGGATTTTTTTTTACATGGGAGGAGCATAATGCCACTATCTTACCTAACAGAATTATCAATAAATTCTAGGTCTCATTTAATTCCATTCCATAATCTAATTTCTGTGACTGTCAAAAAACTGCTTTTACAGTTGGTTTGTTTGAATCAGGATCCAAACAAGATTCATACAGCATATTTGGTTATGTCAGTTTCCTTATAATCTAAAGCAGCCCTTCCCTTGTGCTGTTTTTTTAACTTGATGTTTTTAACTTGTTAAAGAAGCTAGGCCAGTTGTTTAATAGGACATTCCACTTTCTGAATTTGTCTGTTTGCCTCTTCAGTGGTTCCTTTACTGTGTTCCCCTATCTCTTATATTTCCTCTGAATAGAATTTAGCCCTGAAGGCATGATTAGATTTAGGTACAACTTTTTGGACAGTCACTCCATGGTGATGCTGTCCTTGGTATTGTATGCCACCAGCAGGCACATGCTGTCTGCTTGTTCCATGTTCCGGATGCTAATGTTGAAAATGGATTTAGTGAGACAGCCTGGTTCCTTCATTGTAAAGATCCCCATCAAACTTTAATCTGTGCTTTCACCAATGAATCTTTTTCTTCATTAGGGGGTGGCAAAACACTGATTTTCTAATTTTGTTGTTCTTTCACAGTTAATGAGCTGAAATTCCTCTGTAAAGAACTTTCCCTCATCACGTAGGGTAATTTGGTACCCTGAGATAGTTTTTACTGGAAAGGGAGATAAATAATGAATTTTCAGAGGAAAAACTGGTGCCCTAGTTACTAACATTGGTGTATGCCTATGTTGGTTTTTTTTACATTTTGTTTTCTTTAGCTTTGGACTTAAAAATATATATGTATCTTTATGGCCTCATAGGCCTTTATATACTTGAATTCATTGCATTTATTATTTTTTTTTTCACACTCAAATTGTCCTACCTTTGGCCGATGACCCTTTTATTGTTTCTGTGTCCTTTTGACAAGACTCCATTAGTCTGTGATTGCTTCCTTGCTTTTTGTCAGAACAAAATGTTACAGGCTAGTGGTGGTTGATTTTATGTGTCAACTTGACTGGGCTATGAGGTGCCCAGATATTTGGCAAACATTTTGGGTCATTTTAGATGAGATTAACATGTAAAATAGTAGACTGAGTAAAGCAGGTTTTCCTCCCTAATGTGGGTGGGCCTTATCCAATCAGCTGAAAGCCTGAATAGAACAAAAAGGCTAAGAGGAAACTGCTCCTCCTCAATTGCTTTCCAACTGGGATATTAGCTTTATTCCTGTCTTCACACTTGAACCAAAACATCAACTTTTACTGAGTCTCCAGCATGCCAGCTTTCAGCAGTAACTACATCACTGGCTCTCAGTCCTTCAGACCTAGACTAAAACCATTGGCTATCCTCAGTTTCCAGCTTTCCAGCTCCCCCTGCAGCTCTTGGGACTTGATCCTATTCCTTTTTATAGTTTCTCTTTTCTCTGGAAAACCTTGATACTTGGCTCATCTTATAAATTTCTTGCTTCACACAAGGAATTGCCATTGTACCAAGGAGCTTTGTTATCATTTAGTGGATATAATGTTTAGAGACAATTTGGATGTTAGATATGCTTATTATTCTTGATTTATCATTGGACCCAGTAGACAGAACTTGGAATTATGCATATTTTTAACTCTTTCAGATAAATTTAGATTTATAGAGAGTTGCAAAAATAGTGTAAAAATTTCTGTGTACCCTTGACCTGACTTCCCTTTATGTTAACATCTAACATAATGATAGAACAATTACCAGAATGAAGAAATCAGCCTTGCAACAATACTGTTAACCAAACTATGGGATTTACTCAGGTTTCATCAGTTTTCCCACTAACGTCTTTTTTCTGTTCCAGGATCACAAACTGCATTTAGTTGTCAGGTCTCCTTAGTCTCTTCCATTCTTTGAAAGTTCCTCCCTTTTTCCTGTTTTTCATGACCTTGACAGCTTTAAAGACTATATATAGTTCATTTGTTATATTCATTTTCTGTTGCTGTGTAACAAATTACCACAAACTTAGTGGCTTAAAACAACGCCCATTTATTACCTCACAACTTTTGTAGCTCAGAAGTCCAGGCATGGATTGTCTACGGTCTCACAAGGCTGAAATCAAGCTGTTGTCTAGCATGCATTCTCACCTGGATCTTGGGGTCTCATCTGAGCTTATTTAAGTTGTCAGCAGAATTCATGTTCTTGTGGTTTTAAGACTGAGGTTTTCGTCTCCCAGAGGTTGCTGACATTCCCTGCCACATGACTCTCTACACATGCAGTCTGCTTCTCTAAGGTCCACAAGGCAATGACTTTAGTTACTCCTTGTCATTATTAGGGCTCACCTGATTAAATCAGGCCTGCCCAGGAAACTCTCCCTTCTGATTAACTTAAAACCAACGGACTGGGGGACCTGAATGCCCTTTTCATTTTATACTGGGGGTACATGATGTTGATATGTATTATTCTTGACTTTAACCTTGATCACTTGGTTAATGCCGTATCTATCAGGATTCTCCTCTGTAAAGTTTTCTACTTTAGAATTATTTTACATTTTGTAAATGCTAAATATTTTGAAGGGGCTGCTTTGAGACTATGGAAATATTCTGTTTTTCTTCAAACATTTTGCCCACTAATGTTAGCATTCACTGGTGAATCTTGCCTTCAGCAATTGTTACTTTGGGATTTTAATGGTAATTTTCTTTTTGTCTCATTCCTTCTTCATCTATTAGTTGGAATTTTCCTATAAGATACAGTTGGCTTTTTTCCCCTATATATTCAGTTATTTATATCAGTATGGATTCATCAATTTAAAAAAATTTTTCTTATAATCCAGTACTATTATTGTTTTGTTGTTGTTGACCCAGTTGTTCCAATTTTATCTTTTGGAAACTCTTCAAGTTGTCTCCTGTGTCTTTCTAACATGCTCCACCTTTTTTTTGTTTTTGTTTGTTTGTTTTTTTGCATTTACTTGTTTTCTGGCACCACAAGATTTTTGAGGCTCAGATTATTCTTTCCTGGCCTTGGAATCAACCAATTCTCCAACAAGACTTGATTCCTTTTATTGGACAGTGGTATTTAAAAACCAAGATGATAGGTATGTACATTATTACTGAAGTTTTACTGCTTTACTCCCTCTAGGTGGAAAGAACTAGAAAATAAGTGTAAACTAACCAATGCACACATATGTCTATTTACTTTTGTGTCAGTGTCTATCTATTTATTTATAGAAAACCATGAGTCTGCATTAGTACTGCTGACTCCAGTCTGGCACCGCAGGTTTCATTTTAGTCTTTTCCATTGTGATTGCATTCTCCCAACAAAAAGAAAGCTGGTTCTCATTGTCTACAATATATTTACCTATTCTTTGAACCCTAGTGTACAAATATTTCAGCTGCACCCCTGTGAGCTTACTATAATACAGATTTGAGTGTAGCTCTTTTCATCTTTAGCTTTACAATATCTAGTTAAACACTTACAAAGTTACTTATGTCCATTCCTACCTGTCTCTTTCATTGTGGTTATGTGATTTTTAATACAGTTAATTTATCACAGTCTGCATTCCATTGTTCCCCTCCCCCGCAGCTGGTTGATTTCTTTTTAAAGAAATGTTGAAATAATTACACATCCTTGGGAAGGTGCAAAGATAATATGGAGAGGTCCACTGTGCCCTTGAACAGTTTCCCCCATTGGTTACATATTACATAACTGTAGTGTAATATCAACCCTGTAAAATGACATTTCCACCTTATGCATATATACTTTTATGTTATTTTATCACATGTGCAGACTTGTGCAACCACCACCTCGTTCAAGATAACACAACTACTCCATTACCACCAGGTTCTCTTACCTGCTGCCCTGTTACGGTCATAAACTCCCTTCAACCCCCACTATGCCCGGCAACCACTAATTTGTTCTCCAGCTCTATAATTTTGTCATTTCAAGAATGTTATATAAACAATCCATACATAAGTGGAATTATATGTCTGTGACCTTTTGTATAGGCTTTTTTCACTCTGCAGAATGCTCTTCATCCAAGTTGTTGGATATATCAGTGGTTAATTCATTTTTATTATTGAGTAGTAGTGCATAGTGTAGATGTACTTGATTTCTTTTTATATCTGCATATTATAAAATTCATTCTTTGTGATGTGTGGTTCTATGGGTTTTGGCAAATCCATAGATTTCTGTTCCCACCATTACAGTGTCATACAAAGCAATTTCATCACACCAGAAGTCCCCTCATGCTGTTCCTTTGTAGTCAACCACTCACCTCCACCCCCAATCCCTGGAAACCATTGATTCCTTTTTTTGTCCCAATAGGTTAACCTTTTCCATAGTATCATATAGGTGGAATTATATAAATGTCACCTTTTGGGTCTGACTTATTTTACTTAGCAAAACAAATTTAATATTTCATGTTGCATGAATCATTCCTTTTTATTGCTGAGTAGTATAGTAGTATTTCATAACATGGATGTATCACAATTTGTTTATCCATTCACAGGTTGAAAGAAATTTGAGTTGCTTACAGTTTTTGTTAAATGTGAATAAAACTGCCTAAAACTTTTTTCTGAACAAAAATTTTCATTTCTCTTGGATACATACCTCAGAGTCAGATGATTGGGTTGTATGACAGGTGTAGGTTTCATTTTCATAAGAAACTGCCAGATTGTTTTCCAAAGGTACTATACTGTTTTGCATTTCCTCAAGTAATGTGTAAGAATTTCAGTTGCTTTGTGTCCTCACCAGTCTTTGCTGTTGCTTTTTGTTAATTGAAATTTTTATGAGATAACTGTGGATTCATATGCAGTTGCAAGATAGAATACAGAGATATCTTATATACCCTGTACCCAATTTCTCTCAGTGGTACATTTTGCAGTAGTACAAGATCACAAACAAAATATCAGCAATGATACAATCCACCAGTCTTGTTCAGATTTCCCCAGTTTTACTTGTGTGTGTTTAGTTCTATACAGTTTATAACATGTGTAGCTTTCTATCTATACAACAGAGTATTATACAGCCATAGAAAGGAATGAATTACTGATATGTGCTGCAACATGGATGAACTTTGGAAACATTATGCTAAACGAAAGAAGCCAAGTACAAAAAGGCCACATATTTTATGATTTTATTTCAGTAAAATATCTGGAATAAGCAAATTGTACAGATAGGAAGTAGATTAGTGGTTAAGGGGAATGGTGAGTGATGCTAGCAGGTATGGGATTTTTTTGGGGGGTGAAAAAAAATGTTCTGTAACATTGGAAACTTACATCCATACAAAAACCTGCACATGGATGTGTATAGCAGCTTTATTCATAATTGTCAAAACTTGTAAGCAACCAAGATGTCCTTCAGTAGGTGAATGGATAAATAATCCACACAGTAGAATATTATTTAATGTTAAAATAAATGAGCTATCAAGCCATGAAAAGGCATGGAAGAACCGTAAATGTGTATTACTAAGTGAAAGAAACCAATCTGTAAAGGCTCCATACTGTATGATTCCATCTATATGACATTCTGGAAAAGGCAAAACTATGAGGAATTGTAAAAAGATCAGTGGTTGCCAGGGATTTGGGGAGGGTGGGATAAATGACCTGAGTAGAGAGTATTTTTAGGACAGTGAAATTACTCTGTATGATGCTGTAGTGGTGGATAAATGTCATTGTATATTTGTTCAAACCCATAGAATATGTAACACCAAGAATGAACCGTAAGATAAACTATGGACTTTGGGTGATAATGATGTGTCAGTGTGTTTATTGATTGTAACATGTACCCTCTGGTGGGGAGGAATGTTGATAGTGAGGGAGGCTGTGCATGTGTGTGGGCAGAAGGTGTGTGGGAACTCTCTTCTCAGTTTTTCTAGAAACCCAATACTGCTCCAAAAAATAGTCTGTTAAATTTTTTTTTTCTGAAACTAGGTAATGAGGATGGTTGCACAACATTGGGAATATACTACAAAATCGCTGAGTTGTGAATTGTGAAAGGTGAATTTTATGCTATATGAATTATAATTCAGTTTTATAATAGAACATTTTCCAAGAACATTATACAAATGGAGTCAAACAGTATGTAATCTTTTGGAGTTGGATTATTTCACTCAGCATAATTCCTAGAGATTCATCCGGATTGTTAATTGTATCAGTACACATTCCTTTTTGTTGCTGAGCAGTGTTCCGTGGTAGGGATATACCACGGTTTATTTTGACCATTCACCTGTTGAAGGATGTCTAGGTATTTCCAATTGGCTATTTTGAATAAATCTGCTATAAACATTTGGGTACAGGTTTCTTAATAAACATAAGTTATCATTTCTCTTGGATAAATACTTTAATACAACTGTTGAGTTGTATGGTAGTTGCAGGTGAGCTTTGTAACAAACTACTGAACTGTTTTCCAGACTGACTACCATTTTACATTCCCACCCAGCAGTGAGTAATGCAGTTTCTCACAGCATGTGGTTTTGCTACTATTTTTTATTGTAGCCATTTCTGTAGGTATGTAGTGATGTATCATTGTAGTTTTAACTTGAATTTCCTGGTGGCTAATGATGTTGAACATCTTTTCAAGTACTTATTCACTAATAAATACAGAATTTAATCAAGTCTCTAGATCTTTCTACCATTTTACAGGAAATACAGAAGAGAAACAAGATAAATGATATCCCTGGGAAACAACAAAGTCAGAATGTAGGACAAATGTCCTAATTTCTACAACAAATCAGTGCCATGTGGGTGGGCAGGTGGGGTGGTACTGTGTGCATGAGGAGACTGTTAAAAAATAGACTTAAGAGAAATAATAACTAGATAAAATTGTAGACCTTATTTGGATTTTAATTTGCACAAACCAAACAAAAAAGTTTTTTGAGACAATTTGGGAAACCTGAATATATGGACAAGGTATTAGACCTTACTAAGGAATTATTGTTAATTTATTTAAATTTGTTAATGATGTGGTTATATTAGAAGAAATTCTTGTCAGATAGATATCAGTATTGAGTTATTTACATGGTAATGACATATCTAGGATTTGTTTTAAAATATTCTAGCAAAAAAGAACAGAAAAAAGTATGAGTGGAGTAGAAGAGAAAAGATTGGCAACATACTGACAGCTGTTGGAGGTGAGTGATGGCTGCCGAAGGGTGTGGTTCAGTATTCTGACTATTGGTGATGTTTGAAATTTTCTATGATACAATGTTCAGAAAGTATTTTTTGAAGTAACAGTTTGTATTTTAAAACGAAACATAAATAGTTGGCTGCTCTGAAGACATTTGCAGTTTCCTGTTATAAAACAAATAAATTCAACCTTGTTAAATAAATCTGATTCTGGAGGACAAATGACTAGACTTAATATATATTTTTTAAATTTTAGGCTGAAGAAAACAAAAGATTGAGGGAGCTCCAGCTTGAACAAGAAGAAAAACTGGCTATGGAATTGGCAAAACTGAAACACGAGAGTCTAAAGGATGAGAAGATGAGGCAACAATTAAGAGAAAACAGGTATCTTGGCTTCCAAAAATTTTATTTAATATTTATCTTGAAAATGTTACGTAATTCTTGGCACCTGAGAGTGAAATATCTGTCTTTGTGTCAGTGTACTTAGTTAATATTTTGCCTGGAATTACTTACTGCTTTAACTCCTATATGTATTCATTTGAGAAAAGAGGTTGTATTCATAGAAATTAAGTGTTGATATTTAGGGTGAAAATCAATATCAATACCCTCTACTCTTTTCTCTAAAGATAATTTTTAAAATGACCTCTTATAAAAAGATTCATGAATCCTTCTCTTAAGAGAAATTTTAGATGATACCTAATTTAATTTTATGCGCCTACGTAAATTTCGTCCAGTATTTCTGGAAAGCAGTTGGTCAGCTGTGGTTCAGCACCTCTAGTGATTATGATAGGAGCTTTGATTTTCATTCAGCCCTAACTTTGAATAATCCTTTTTTTCTCCTATTGTTTCAATTAATTTCCCTGTAATTTCCATGCATTTATCTCAGTTTACTATCTAATTGCAAAAGAAATAAATTGAGTTCTTCTTGAGGACACCCCTTCATATTTATGAAACCAGTGAACATTTTCTTCTGTAAATTACGTATCGCTCATTCCTTCATTTATTCCTTATATAACATGGTTTCAGATTTCCTTGCCATCCTGGTTCTCTTCTGTAGACGTATAGATTTTTGGTGTTCCTTAACAAAATATTGCCCCCATAATTGTCGGTAATACTGCTGGGTACTGTTGAGTGCCCCTAATCAGGGACTCTTAACCACATCATTCTAGAATATGTTTCTTACTATTGCCTAAGATCAGATTACTTTTTAGTGGCAGCCTGTCACAGTTTTGATTAAACTCAAGCTAACTTAATGCCCATTCTGTACTTATGTAGTTGACTATATTAGAAATTTACTTTGATAGTTAATACATTTTATCTTAACTGAGCAAGCCTTCTGTAGAATATTGTATAACCCATGGATGAGCTTCAGGGGTTTTACGCCTCATTCAGTTATATTTATATGGTTGGCAGATGCACCCATGTGTATTTTCCTGTGTCCACAACTTTTATCAAATTCTCTAAGGGGTTGCTAATTCTTTGAAAAATAAAAAAGATTTAGAATTACTGCTCATGTGTTCACATTGTTTTAGTCTCAGACTGTCGTTTTGGATCTTAATTCTCCTGTCACTGTTAGCTGTCACTCCTGGTTTTATATTATCTGAAGATGAAGTAAATATTTCATCATGTCTTTGTCTAGTTCACTTCTAAGAGTTAAATATAGGAGCTTTTCACTTCTGGCAATTGCAGCCTGGGTGATTCAGATTAATGCTCCCTCCTAGAGTAGCCTATTAGGAAAAGGTGTAAAAATAAGGTATGGGAGTGGAAGGAAACTGGAATGGTGAGCCTGGAATTTGTAGCTGCATTTCTCCTGGAAGTTTCTGCAGATTGCAAAAGTATGGCTGAGAGTTAAGTGAAGCAGAGCTTGGCCAGTAAGCATATAGCAAGGTGTTCAACATCGTTCTATAAGCTGTATTCTTAAGATTTGTGCACTTTAGTGTATGTTGTACTTCAATAATCCGGAATTTAATTAGATTTTACTGGATAGAAACAGATGAAGAGATACTGTGTGAGCAGGTTAGTGAAAAATATCCAGAATAAGGCATAGACAAAAGAATAGAAAAATACAAAAGAGAACTTTGAAAGAGGCAGTGGCTGTGGTGGCACGTTCTACCAGATGTATAATTTTAATCCTAGTAGTAGGAATGAAAGAGGATGGTGCAGAAGCAGTATTCAAAGAGATACAGAATTTCCAAAAATAATGTAGGATAGGACATAAAGCCACAGGTTAAGACACAATAAATAAATAAGAATACATCTGTGTTTAAGTCAAACTTTTGAAATCCAGCAACAGAGAAAATCATAAAAATCACAAAAGTAGTCACACGGAAAAGACTATTCATCTTCAGAGGCGCAGCAGGCAGAAGTATGAGTGTGAGCAGCAATAGCAGAAACTGGAAGATAGTAGACTTAAAGACGGAAAGAAAACAATACCCTAGAACTCTATACATTGTGGAAATGTTCTTCAGGCTTAAGGCAGAAGTCATTCCTTGAGTATTCTTTCACATAGACTTATGTTTCCTCTCAGCAGTGTTAAAATTGATACAAGTTTTTTATTTTGTGCATAAGCCGTGATAAAATTTCTACTGACATGCAGAAATGGTCCATTTTTCTAATCAGTGTATTGGCAGGTCTAAAGTCAAGGAAATGTTTGCTATGGTGCTTAAAGTGTATCCTAACTAATTAAAAATCACCTATATCAAGATTAGTCTCCTTATTTTATTTTTTAACATTTTTTATTGATTTATAATCATTTTACAATGTTGTGTCAAATTCCAGTGTAGAGCACAATTTTTCAGTTATACATGAACAAGTGTATATTCATTGTCACATTTTTTTCTCTGTGAGCTACCATAAAATCTTGTATATATTTCCCTGTGCTATAATCTTGTTTATCTATTCTACAATTTTGAAATCCCAGTCTCTCTCTTCCCATGCCCCCCGCCCCCTTGGCAACCACAAGTTTGTATTCTATGTCTGTGAGTCTATTTCTGTTTTGTATTTATGCTTTGTTTGTTTTAGATTCCACATATGAGCTATCTCATATGGTATTTTTCTTTCTCTTTCTGGCTTACTTCACTTAGAATGACATTCTCCAGGAGCATCCATGTTGCTGCAAATGGCATTATGTTGTCGGTTTTTATGGCTGAGTAGTATTCCATTGTATAAATATACCACAATTTCTTTATCCAGTCATCTGTTGATGGACATTTAGGCTGTTTCCATGTCTTGGCTGTTGTAAATAGTGCTGCTATGAACATTGGGGTGCAGGTGTCATCCTGAAGTAGGGTTCCTTCTGGATATACACCCAGGAGCGGGATTCCTGGGTCATATGGTAAGTCTAATTTTAGTCTTTTGAGGAATCTCCATACTGTTTTCCACAGTGGCTGCACCAAACTGCATTCCTGCCAGCAGTGCAGGAGGGTTCCCTTTTCTCCACAGTCTCTCCAGCATTTGTCATTTGTGGAATTTTGAATGGTGGCCACTCTGACTGGTGTGAGGTGATTGTCAGTGTCGCGATACCATGTACACATACACACCGTATGCAGAGAGAGCTGATGGCTATTCTGAAGCTTTAAGTTGCACAGTCTTATATAGCAAAGAAGAATGACAAGGGAAATGGTTTAACAGGCAGCATCTGGCTCAAGGTCAGAAGACCCTTTGTGTTTGGTAAATCATGCTCGTGTTGGCACCAGTGAGTCTTACAGCTTATCAGGGCAGAATGTATGAGAAACGGCTGCTTCAAACATTCTTGTTGGACTCAGGTGGCTGTGCCTGTCTTGGGTTGCTCCCCTCTGGGGATCTTACCTGTCCTTGGCTAACCAGCCTTCTCACCTCTGAGTCTGCAGCTTTTATAACTTGTTTACCATTCCAGCCCAAGGCTCGTTCCTTGGTTCCCACAGTCAGGGGCCAACAGTGATACCTCATTGTAGTTTTGATTTGCATTTCTCTGATAATTAGTGATATTGAGCATTTTTTCATGTGCCTATTGATCATTTGTATGTCTTCCTTGGAGAATTGCTTGTTTAGGTCTTCTGCCCATTTTTGGATTGGGTTGTTTATTTTTTTCTTATTGAGTCGTATAAGCTGCTTATATATTCTGGAGATCAAGCCTTTGTCAGTTTCATTTGCAAAAATTTTCTCCCATTCCGTAGGTTGTCTTTTTGTTTTATTTCTGGTTTCCTTTGCTGTGCAGAAGCTTGTAAGTTTCATTAGGTCCCATTTGTTTATTCTTGCTTTTATTTCTTCTAGGAGAAAATTTTTGAGATGTATGTCAGATAATGTTTTGCCTATGTTTTCCTCTAGGAGGTTTATTGTATCTTGTCTTATGTTTAAGTCTTTAATCCATTTTGAGTTGATTTTTGTATATGGTGTAAGGGAGTGTTCTAGCTTCATTGTTTTACATGCTGCTGTCCAGTTTTCCCAACACCATTTGCTGAAGAGACTGTCTTTATTCCAATGTATATTCTTGCCTCCTTTGCCAAAGATGAGTTGACCAAAAGTTTGTGGGTTCATTTCTGGGCTCTCTATTCTGTTCCATTGGTCTATATGTCTGTTTTGGTACCAATACCATGCTGTCTTGATGACTGTAGCTCTATAGTATTGTCTGAAGTCTGGGAGAGTTATTCCTCCAGCCTCTTTCTTTCTCTTCAGTAATGCTTTGGCAATTCTAGGTCTTTGATGGTTCCATATGAATTTTATTATGATTTTTTCTAGTTCTGTGAAATATGTCCTGGGTAATTGGATAGGGATTGCATTAAATCTGTAGATTGCCTTGGGCAGTGTGACCATTTTAACAATATTGATTCTTCCAATCCAAGAGCATGGAATATCTTTCCATTTTTTAAAGTCTTCTTTAATTTCCTTCATCAATGGTTTATAGTTTTCTGTGTATAATTCTTTCACCTCCTTGGTTAGATTTATTCCCAGATATTTTATTACTTTGGGTGCTATTTTAAAGGGGATTGTTTCTTTACTTTCTTCTTCTGTTGATTTATCCTTAGCGTAAAGAAATGCAACTGATTTTTGAACGTTAATTTTGTAACCTGCTACCTTGCTGAATTCTTCAATCAGCTCTAGTAACTTTTGTGTGGACCTTTTAGGGTTTTCTATATATAGTAGCATGTCATCAGCATATAATGACACTTTTACCTCTTCTTTTCCAATTTGGATCCCTTTTATTTCTTTCTCTTGCCTGACTGCTGTGGCTAGGACTTCCAGGACTGTGTTGAATAGGAGTGGTGATAGTGGGCATCCTTGTCTTGTCCCAGATTTTAGTGGGAAGCTTTTGAGTTTCTCACCGTTGAGTACTATGCTGGCTGTAGGTTTGTCATATATAGCTTTTATTATGTTGAGATATGTTCCCTCTATACCCACTTTGGCGAGAGTTTTTATCATAAATGGGTGTTGAATTTTATCAAATGCTTTTTCTGCATCGATTGAGATGATCATGTGATTTTTGTCCTTTCTCTTGTTGATGTGATGTATTACACTGATTGATTTGCGTATGTTGAACCAGCCTTGTGTCCCTGGGATGAACCCCACTTGGTCGTGATGTATAATCTTTTTTATGTGTTGTTGGATTCTATTTGCTAAAATTTTGGTGAGGATTTTGGCGTCTATGTTCATCAGTGATATTGGCCTATAATTCTCTTTTTTTGTAGTGTCTTTGCCTGGTTTTGGTATCAGGTGATGGTGGCTTCATAGAATGAGTTTGGGAGTATTCCCTCCTTTTCAATCGTCTGGAAGAGTTTGAGAAGGACTGGTATGAGTTCTTCTTTGTATGTTTGGTAGAATTCCCTGGTGAAGCCGTCCGGTCCTGGACTTTTATTTGTAGGGAGGTTTTTTGTTGCTATTTCTATTTCCTTTCTAGTGATCAGATTGTTCAAGTGTTCAGATTCTTCTTGATTCAGTTTTGGTGGACAGTATGTTTCCAGAAACTTGTCCATCTCCTCTAGGTTATCCAGTTTGGTTCCATATAGTTTTTCATAATATTCTCGTATGATATGCTGTATTTCTATTTTGTTTGTTGTAATTTCTCCATTTTCCTTTCTTATTTTGCTAATTTGTGCTCTCTCTTTTTTCTTCTTTGAGTTTGGCCAGAGGTTTGTCGATTTTATTTACTTTTTCAAAAAACCAGCTTTTGGTTTGGTTGATTTTTTCTATGGTCTTGTTAATCTCTATTGTATTTAATTCCTCTCTGATCTTCATTATTTCCTTCCTTCTGCTGCTTTTTGGGGCTTTTTGTTCTTCTTTTTCTAATTCATTCAGGTGGTGGGTTAAATTATTTAAGATTGTTCTTCTTTTTTGAGGAAGGCCTGTATCGCTATAAACTTCCCTCTTAGCACTGCCTTTGCTGTGTCCCATAGGTGTTGAGTGGTTGTGCTTTCATTTTCATTTGTCTCAAGGTATTTTTTTAATTTCAGCTTTGATTTCCTCATTGATCCATTGTTTTTTCAATAACATATTGTTTAATCTCCATGCTTTCCTTTTTTTCTCCTTTGTTTCTCTGTTGTTGATTTCCAGTTTCATGGCATTGTGGTCAGTAAAGATGCTTGAGATAATTTCTATCTTCTTAAAATTGTTGAGGTTTCTTTTGTGTCCAAGTACATGATCGATCCTGGAAAATGTTCCATGTGCACTTGAAAAGAATGTATATCCTATTTTTTGGGGGTGTAATGCTCTGAAAATATCCACCAAATCTAGTTTTTCTATTGTAGTATTTAATTTCTCTGTTGCCTTGTTTATTTTCTGTCTGGAAGATCTGTCTAGTGATGTTAATGCAGTGTTAAAATCTCCAACTATGATTGTATTCCCATCAATATCCCCCTTTATCTCTGTTAGTAATTCTTGTATGTACTTAGGTGCTCCTATATTGGGTGCATATATATTAACGAGTGTAATATCCTCATCTTGTATCACTCCTTTAATCATTATAAAATGTCCTTCTTTATCTTTCTTTATGGCCTTTGTTTTAAAGTCTATTTTGTCTGAAATCAGTACTGCAACACCTGCTTTTTTGGCTTTTCCATTTGCATGGAATATCCTTTTCCATCCTTTCACTGTCAATCTATATGTGTCCTTCTCCCTAAAGTGGGTCTCTTGTATGCAGCATATTGAAGGTTCTTGCTTTATTATCCGATCTGCCACTCTGTCTTTTGACTGGAGCATTTAGTCCATTAACATTTACAGTAATTAATGGTAGGTGTGTGTTTATTGCCATTTTGAACTTATCTTTGTAGTTGATTTGGTATTTCCTCTTTGTTCCTTTCTTCTTCCTTTTGTGGTTTGGTAATTTTTGTTTGTATTATCATGGATTTTATTTAGTTTTTGTGACTCCCTTGTAAGTTTTTGGCTTGTGGTTACCCTTTTTTTGTAAGTCTATTAGCCCATTAGTATAACTGTTTTTATTAAACTGATAGTAACATGATCTCAAACCCATCCTACTGAGAACAAAAAATTTAAAAAAGAAAGAAAAAAAATCCTATATTTTCCTGCCTTCCTCTCCCACTCTCAATGATTTGTTGTCTTCTTTTATAATTTCATGTTTATTTTCTTTGTAATTCATGAGTTATCACCTCTCCAGTTGTGAGTTTCTCATTTCTGTAGCATCCTGCTGCTTTTCTATTTAGAGTAGACCTTTCAATATTTCTTTTAGCATGGGTTTAGTGTTGCTAAACTCCTGCAGCTTTTTCTTGTCTGTGAAATTCTTTATCTCTCCTTCTATCCTAAAGGATAGCCTTGCTGGATAAAGTATCCTAGGCTGCATCTTTTTTTCATTCAGGACTTTGAATATATCTTGCCACTCCCTTCTGGCCTGTAGTGTTTGTGTAGAGAAATCAGGTGAGAGCCTTATGGGGGTTCCCTTGTAACTCACTCTTTGCTTTTCTCTTGCTGCCTTTAGAATCATTTCTTTATCCTTGACTCTGGCCATCTTGATTATGGTATGTCTTGGTGTGGGTTTATTTGGGTTCTTCCTGTTTGGGACCCTCTGAGCTTCCTGTACTTGGATATCTGATTCCTTCTTTAAGTTTGGGAAGTTTTCAGTCATGATTTCTTCAAAAACCTTTCCAATCCCCTTTGATCTTTCTTCCCCTTCTGGGACCCCTATTATGCGAAGATTGGCATGCTTTATATTATCCCTTAGGTCCCTTATGCTATTTTCATTTGTTTTTGTTTATCTTGTAGCTCTCTTCTGATTGGGTGCTTTCTGTTGTCCTGTCTTCTAGGTCACTAATTCTTTCCTCTGCATTATCTATTCTGCTTTGCACAGCCTTTAGATCATTCCTCATCTCAGCCAATGAGTTTACCAATTCTACTTGGCTCTTCTTTATAGCTTCAATTTCATTTCTGACATATTTTATATCTCTAAACACTATCTCTTTTAGTTCCTTCACTACTTTGATCACTCCTTTTTTGAAATCTTGATCTAGTAGGCTATCGATGTCTATTTCATTGATCGTTCTTTCAGGGCATTTCTCTTGTTCTTTTAATTGGGAATGGTTTGTCTGCTTCATCTTGCTCCTACCTCTCTGGCACTGTGGTTTATGGAGTATCAGCTATCTATTGTCCTTAAGGAGTTTATCTATCTAATGCCTATGTAGGAATAGAACAGAAAAGAAAAAAAGAGAAAGAATTTTAAAAGAAAGGAGAAAAAAAGGTTTGAAAACAGTGTATAATGAATAATAGAAGAGCACGTTAAAGCAGAATTTTTTAAAATAATAAAAATATTTTTTTAAAAATTTAAAAGGGATTAAAACTGGGGGTATATATAACTGTTTAAGAAGTAAAAATTAAATGGGTAATAGAAAATAGAACAGGTAAAAACAGATTTTAAAAAAAAGGGGGGGGGGGAGTCGATGTTCTCCTGGAGACTGTGTGCTTTTAATGTGAAGTCTTTCTGTCTTCGTCCTGTTTTGGGATCTCAGCTTGTTGTTTCCAGAGGCCTTCCGTTGGCGCCCTCGTCTGTGCTGCTCCCAGTGCCTGTCGGCAAGCAGATCGCGCCTCCTCCTAACACTGGGTCAGGTGCAGCTTTCCTTTGCTGTGGGCGGGCGGGTCACTGCCCTTCCCGATGCCGCAGTCAGATGTTGCAGACTGGCCAGGTAGGAGGAGGGGGTGCGCCCCCTCCCAGCACCACGGTCAGGGGCTACGTTCCTACCCGAAAGGTGGGGGGCCACCCACGCTCTCCCGGCGCCCGTGGCTCCGCTGCTCTGTGCGGCTGCGCGCTCCCCCCTGGTCGGCGCTCCGCAGGCGGGCTCGGGGAAGACCGAGGAACAGCCCTGGCCCTGCTCCTGGCCAAAACCCAGCTCCTTGTTTGTCTTGGTGGAGCAAGTTCTCTGAGGGACCAGGACTGAAGGATCCTACTTGCCTTGGGCTGTAGACAAGTCTCTGGCCCTTGAGGCTGCCAAGTTTTTAGGTGCGGATGTAGGTTTCGCCCCCTCCCCGCCCGGGTGCTAAACGCTGGAGGATATGGTGGCTGTGCCTGACCCTGCCTCTCTTCACCTGAAAACTTTCCGCGGGTTTTCAGAGATGGGGGTATGCACCCTTCCCCCCAGGGCACATCAGCCGTGTTGTTTCATGGAGGGCCCAGGTTCTGCCCTGTGCACCCACAGCCACAGCGTGCAGCCCCCTGCAGTCCCCCGGGGCTGCCTCAGGGCAGCCGTCCCAGTCCTCCGCCCGTCTCGGGCAGCCTGGCCCTGCCCCCACCCCCAGCTGCTGGGCTGCGTCTCGGGCTGGGTGTTGCGGGGACCCTCTGTGCCCATTTAACTTATTTCTGTTGGCCAAGGGCTGCTCTGTACAGATCAGAGCCTCGGAGGCTCCCCCTCCGTCCCGCTGGCCTCTCGGTTGCGGAGGGGAGACCCAGCGAACGAGCCAGTCCTCCTTTGCCACTCCCTCCCCGCGGGACCCATCCCGCTCTGTTTTGCCTTTTCTTGTTTCTTTTTTCCTTTTTCCTACCAGATTTTTCACGTGTCTATCTTTTGAAGAGGGAGATGTTCTGTAGGATTTCTGCAGGTGCTCTGGTTGGCTGAGTGGGTCTGTGGACGTCAGTCTTGGTGCATTTGTGGGAGAGGGTGACCTGTGAGCGTCCTTCTACTCTATCTTGGCCTCTGCCCCAAGATTAGTCTCTTTAAATTTAAAAGGAGTTAATTTTTAAAACCCAGTGTAATTTTTTAAAAGATCATTGAAGTTTATTTTGAAAATAATTGTTCAAGTACAAAAGTCATGAGACTCTTACTTGATTTTGAACACGTGGTTTTTTTAATCCAGGCACATATTTAAAAGACAATTTAATTTCATCACAGCTTTTAACTGGAGTTGAGAAAACTTACTGTCTAGTTTTAGAAATCCTATTTTAATTATAGCACTAATCATTAACTATAATTAGTTGTACAGTTACTTATAATTAGTTACTACATAATGAGCAACTGTATATTTATTTCATAGTTATCACAGTTTTATGAAAGCAAAAAAGGTACCTCATTTATAACTTGTTTTTAAGGTAAGCAAAAACTAGCTCAAAGAAGCCAGAGATAGTCTTCCCTTATTAAATAAATTAACAACCTGCTGATCCAGTATGATTGTACTCCAGACTGATAATCAAGACGTTAATTATTAAAATAAAGTAGATGAGGTGGATTAAAAAATAACATTTTCAGACAAACAAAAAGAGAGTTGATCACCGATAACCCTGCATTCAAGGAAATACTAGCAGTTTTTATTCAGGTAGAAGAATGAAAATGATCCCAGCATTAATTTTAGAACTTCAGGAATGCAAATATGTAATAAATCTAGGTGAAATTTGAATATGCTAATCACTTACTATAGTGTCTTTGGAGTTTAAAGTATATAAAGAGTTAAAAATATAACAAACTGTAACAAAAATGAAGTAGGAAGTAAATACATGGAGGTAAAGAATCTATGTCAAGAGATGGTCAAGAATCTCTTACTATTTAGTAAAAAAAATAATGGGCAAATTTTATTAGACATGAAACAAACATGTAATATCTGTAATAAAAATGTGGAAAAGAATATATGGTTAATTAATAGAGGGAAAATGTGATAATAAAAAATGATGAGGCTGTGCAGGAAAGAGTTAACATAACGCACTTGAGGTAGTATCCTTAAAAAGTCCTGCTTGCAAGTTTGGTCCTTGACTGGCATCTTGAAACTTGGATTTCAAGAAGGTACCCACCACTTTATGATAAGAGTGCCTAAACTGGAAAAAACAATATAGTTTATGCTGAACTTCTGTTCTTTCTAATAGTCTGGAATTTTGGTACTTGCCAGGCAGGGGGTGCCTACATGACCAGCCCCTAATGAAAACCTTGGGCCCTAAGTCTCTAGTGAGCTTAGTGAGCTTTTCCTGGTAGATAGTTGTCACATGTTGTCACAGCTTGTTGCTGGGGAAATTAAGCATGTCCTGTGACTCCACTGGGGGAGAACTTTTGGAAACATGCAGCTGATTTCCTCCACAGTTTGGCCACATGCTTTTTTTCCATGTCAGTTTTACTCTCTACTTCACTGTAATAAATCACAGTCATGAGTGTGACTATAAGCTGAGTCCTGTGAGTCCACCTAGTGAATTATCAAACCTAGGCGGATGGTCTAGGGGACTCCAAGCAGAGAGACAAAAAGAAGAGAAGAGAGGACCTAGAATTGGTAGGACAAGTAGAAATAAAATACTAAGAGTGTAAACTTAAACCCAACTATGTTAGAAACAATAGGACAAATATTGTATAATTTCACTTACATGAAATATCTAGGGACACATTTACAGGGACAAAAAGTAAATTAGAGAAGGGAGGAATAGAGTTACTGCTTAAATAGGTACAGCATTTCTTTTGGGGAAAAAATTTTGGAAATAATGTTGACAGTTGACAAACGTTATGAATGTAATTAATGCCAGTACACTTAAAAATAGTTAAAATGGCAAACTTTTGTTACATATATTTTTATCACAATAAAAAAGTTCTAATATTAAAAAAAACTCCAAACTTACAGGGTGTAGTTAAAGCTGTTTCTTGAGGGTAGCTTATAATCTAGAATGACTATTAGAAGACTCCATCTGGAATTATTAGAAAACAGAAAATTCCCATCTGGAGTGATTAAAAAATAATGGAGGAGGAGGGCATAATAATAAAGAGCAGAAATGAGCAAATTAGAAATGTAAATGTAAAGTAGAATCAACAAAGCCAAAAATTGTGCCTTGAAAGAGGCTAGGAAAATTGATAATCCCTGACAGGAATGATGAAGTGTAAAAGAGGATGTACAAGCAACCAGTTCTAGGAATGGATAATGGGATATAACTGTAGATCGTACAAATAAGAGATCATTGTAGAAAATCACAGGATACTGTGAATAATTTTATGCAAATTTGAAAATTAAGAGAAATTACTAAATAGCACATTCCAAACTGACACTAGTAGAAATGGAAACCTAAATTTTTTTTATAGCTTTTTATAATTTACAGGTATTGTATATAATTAACCTTGTCCCTAAAGAAACCAATAAGGGGGTTCCTGGTGAGTTTCATCAAACATTCAAACCTTACATAGTTTGGCAGAATAGGAAAAGAGGGAACACTTCTCATTTTATTTTAACCAGATCAGTACCTGCATTTTATAAGAAAATTATAGACTAATCTATCTCACGAATTTAGCTATTATAATCTGGAATATATTAGTCAGTATCAAATTCAGGGGTATGTAAGAAAGATAACACATCTGACCAAATTTAATTTATACCAAGAATACAAAGTTGGTTTAACATTAGAAAATCAATAAATGTGATTCATCCCAGTAACAGAATAGAATAGAGAAATCATGAGCAGAAAAAAACTAGTTGATACAAATCAACATCCTTCTAAGACTATAAAAACATTGCTAAATACTTAAAGGCAAATGTTAGACACTTTCCCTCTGACACTGAGAAGACAAGAATACCTTCTGTGACGCCTTCTGTTAATCACAGTATTGGACGTACTAACCAGAGCAGTAAAGCATGAAGATTAAATGTAAGGTGTTAGGATTGCCAGTAAAGAAATAAAACTTTAATTATTCACAAATAATACGACTGTATATGTAGAAAATCCGAAATATTCTACATATAAATTATAAGTTTGGCAGTGTTGCTGGATGTGAAGTCAATATACAATAACCGTTTCTGTAAATCAGCAACAATTAGAGAATGAAATTTTTAAAATGATAATTTGTACAAGAACATAGAAAATAATACCTAATGAAAGAGGCAGAAAATTTCAGTAACAAGCCAAAAACAAATATAAGCCATTATTGACAGACTTTTAAGGAACTTAAAATAATGGGAAGGATATATTATGTTTATTGAAGACTCAGTATTGTAAACATGTCAGTACTCTCCACGTTGATTTATAATTTCAGTACAATCTCAGTCACTTTCATTTGTTGTGAAGTTTGGCAAGCTGATTCTAAAATGTATATGGAAATGCACAGGAGGAATGGCTAAAACAATCTTTAAGAAGACCAAAATTGGAAACTTCTGTGGGATATGAATACTTATTATAAAGCCACAATATTTAATATAGTGTAGTTTTGGCACAATATAAACAGAGGAATAAATCAATGGATCAATGCACTAGAATACAGCAGCTCTTCTCAACCAGAAATTTTAAGCACTAGTGCCCTCGAGCATTCATTATATGTAATGAATTAACTTAGCTCCTCTGGATCTAAAATAATGCCAGCTATATATCATCTTGGAGAAAATTAAAAATACAATCACTTAGTTTTCTGTGAGGCTTAGTTCTCATATGGAACTCCAGTTGAGGAAGGATTGGATAGAAAATTCAAAAACAGATTCATGCACATATACACAGTTTATGACAAAACCAGTACTGTAGAACATTCAGAAACAGACATTTTTATAAAATAGTACTGTATGATTTAGATATCCATATGGGAGAAAATTAACGTGATGTCTACCTCACACCACACACAAAAGTCAATTCCTGAAGGTTTTCAATTTAAAAGTTAATGGTGAAACAATAACGCTTTGAGAAACTAATATAAGGAAAAATATTTATGTCCGTGGGATGGGCACATTTCTTAAAACATGATGTAAAATTCACTGACAATGGAGAAAAAGATTGATGGGTTAGAGTACATCTCTTCATCTCAAGGAACCACTATGAGAGTAACCACAGACTGGAAGGAGATATTTGCAGCGCATGTAATCAATAAGAGACATATCCAGAATATATAAAGAACTTTTATGCAACAATGAAAAGTAGACAAACCAGTATAAAAATTAAAAAAGATTAACAAAGTATTGAACAGGAACTTCACAGAAGATATATAAATGACTCAAGCATATGAAAATGTCTCAGTTCCCTTAGGATCAGGGAAATTTGTATTAAACCCCAGTGATAAATTAAATACCCACAAGAGTGGTTAAAATTTCTAAGACTAAAAAGTGTTACTGAAGATTTGGAGTGGTGGGAGCAGTTGGGCAGTGTTTATGAATCTGAAAAAATCTGAAAAAGCACTGGAAAACTGGCATTATTCTATTCAATTTGAACATAGTCTACCCTATGACTCAAATTTTACTTTTAGGTATATATCTAGAAGAAATGTGTGGCATTATCGCTCACATGAAGGTTGTTTATTTTAACATTGGTGTTTGGAATTTGATGTAGTTTTTTTTTTTTTTTCTGTAGAAAATGTTATAAATTGTTTGGGTTTGTATATTGGTGCATAATCATTAATACCCATCTCTAAAAAAAATCCTTGTATTTCAACCTCTAAGTAGAGTAAAATATGTAGACTAACCTAAAAACTTAATCCTCATTTATAATGTTATTTTTATGAAAGAAGGCAGTCTTGGGTCATGTACACTTGCACCTGCAACAATAAGGGCAAGAGGGGCCCACACCATAACACCAGGAGTTTCTCTCTTCCATTCCCCCTTGCAGCTGTCTCTTTATAGGCAGGGGTACTTGTAAATCGAGTTTATAGTTAACTGGGTGCCTCTTTGTTCCTGTAAGAACTAACATGGACATCTGGGTGGCATCTCAGGATCCTTCCAACTCAGAATTCCCATATTCTATCATATTCGGAATTATGACTGGCACATAAAAACGAACACTTTTGTAGGGCATATTTTCACTAAGGTTAGGGAAGTGATACATTTAAAAATAATGCAGAGATTATCTTAGGCCAATCCCCACTTTTTAAAAAAAATTTTAATTTTTTTTTATTGAGTTATAGTCAGTTTACAATGTTGTTTCAATTTCTGCTGTACAGCACAATTTTTTAGTCGTACATGAATATAAATATATTCATTTTCATACTTTTTCACTATGAGCTACAACAAGATCTTGTATATATTTCCCTGTGCTATACAGTATAAACTTATTTGTGTTTTCTGTATATACCTGTCAGTATCTATGTATCTCAAACTCCCAGTCTGTCCCTTCCCACCGCTGTCCTCACTGGCAACCACAAGTTTGTAGTCTATGTGAGTCTGTTTTATATTTAAGTTCATTTGTCTTCTTTTTTTTTTTTTTTTTTTTCCTTATTTAGATTCCACATATGAGCGATCTCATATAGTGTTTTTCTTTCTCTTTCTGGCATACATCACTTAGAATGACATTCTCTAGGGACATCCATGTTACTGTAAATGGTGTTATATTGTCATTTTTTATGTCTGAATAGTATTCCACTGTATAAATACACCACAATTTCTTTATCCAGTCATCTGTTGATGGCCATTTAGGCTGTTTCCATGTCTTGGCTATTGTAAATAGTGCTGCTATGAACATTGGGGTGCAGGCGTCTTTTTGAAGTAGGGTTCCTTCTGGATATATGCCCAGGAGTAGGATTGCTGGGTCATATGGTAAGTCTAATTTTAGTCTTTTGAGGAATCTCCATGCTGTTTTCCATAATGGCTGTACCAAACTGCATTCCCACCAGCAGTGTAGGAGGGTTCCCGTTTCTCCACAGCCTCTCCAGCATTTGTCCTTTGTGGGCTTTTGAATGAAGGCCATTCTGAATGGTGTGAAGTGATACCTCATTGTAGTTTTGATTTGCATTTCTCTGATAATTAGTGATATTGAGAATTTTTTCATGTGCCTATTGATCATTCATATGTTTTCATTGGAGAATTGCTTGTTTAGGTTTTCTGCCCATTTTTGGATTGGATTATTTGTTTTTTTCTTAAGTCTTATGAGCTGCTTATATGTTCTGGAGATCAAGCCTTTGTCAGTTTCATCTTGGCAAAAATTTTCTCCCATTCTATAGGTTGTCATTTTGTTTTGCTTATGGTTTCCTTTGCTGTGCAGAAGCTTGTAAGTTTCATTAGGTCCCATTTGTTTATTCTTGCTTTTATTTCTATTGCTTGGGTAAACTGCCCTAGGAGAACAGTTTTGAGATGTATGTCAAATAATGTTTTGCCTATGTTTTCTTCTAGGAGAAGAAATATGTAATCTTGTCTTATGTTTAAGTCTTAGATCCATTTGAGTTTATTTTTGTGTATGGTTAAGGGAGTGTTCTAGCTTCAATGATTAACACGCTGCTGTCCAGTTTTCTCACCATTTGCTGAAGAGACTGTCTTTGTTCCATTGTATGTTCTTGCCTCCTTTGTTGAAGATTAGTTGACCAAAAGTTTGTGGGTTCATTTCTGGGCTCTCTATTCTGTTCTATTGATCCATATGTCTGTTTTTATACCAATACCATGCTGTTTTGATTATTGTAGCTCTGTAGTATTGTCTGAAGTCTGGGAGGGTTATTCCTCCAGCCTCAATTCTTTTTCTTCAGTAACACTTCGGCAATTCTAGGTCTTTTGTGGTTCCATATAAATTTGATTATGTTTTTTCTAGTTCTGTGAAATATGTCCTGGGTAATTTGATAGGGATTGCATTAAACCTGTAGATTGCCTTGGGCAGTGTGACCATTTTAACAATATTGATTCTTCCAATCCAGGAGCATGGGATATCTTTCCATTTTCTTATGTCTTCTTTAATTTCCTTAATCAATGGTTTATAGTTCTCCATGTGTAAGTCTTTCACCTCCTTGGTTAGATTTATTCCTAGGTATTTTATTACTTTGGGGGCTATTTTAAAGGGGATTGTTTCCTTACTTTTCCTGTTGATTCACTGTTAAAGAAATGCAACTGATTTTTGTACGTTAATCTTGTATCCTGCTACCTTACTGAATTTTTTTTACTAGTTCTAGTAGTTTTGTGTGAAACTTTTAGGCTTTTCTATATATAGTATCATGTTGTCTGCCTATAGTGACAATTTTACCTCTTCTTTTCCAGTTTGGATCCCTTTTATTTCTCTCTCTTGGCTGATTGCTGTGGCTAGGACTTCCAAGACTATGTTGAATAGGAGTGGTGATAGTGGGCATCCTTGTCTTGTCCCAGATTTTAGTGGGAAGGTTTTCAGTTTTTCACCGTTGAGTACTATGCTGGCTGTAGGCTTGTCATATATAGCTTTTATTATGTTGAGATATGTTCTCTCTATATCCACTTTGAGAGTTTTATCATGAATGGGTGTTGAATTTTATCAAATGCTTTTTCTGCATCTATTGAGATGATCATGTGGATTTTGTCTTTTCTTTTGTTGATGTGGTGTGTCACATTGATTGATTTGTGTATGTTGAACCACCCTTGTGTCCCTGGGATGGACCCCACTTGATCATGGTGTATAATCTTTTTTATGTACTGTTGGATTCCATTTGTTAATATTTTGGTGAGGATTTTTGCATCTTTGTTCATTGTGATACTGGTCTGTAGTTCTCTTTTTTGGTAGTGTCTTTGCCTGGTTTTGGTATCAGGGTGATGGTGGCTTCATAGAATGAGTATGGGAGTAGTTCCTCCTTTTCAATCTTCTGGAAGAGTTTGAGGACTGGTATGAGTTCCTCTTTGTATGTTTGGTAGAATTCCCCAGTGAAGCCATCTGGTCCTGGATTTTTATTTGTAGGGAGGTTTTTTTTATTGCTAATTTGATTTCATTTCTAATGATCTGTTTGTTCAAATGGTCAGTTTCTTCTTGATTTAGTCTTGGTGGACTGTATGTTTCCAGAAACTTGTCCATCTCCTCTAGGTAATCTATTTTGTTTTTATATAGTTTTTCATAATATTCTTGTATGATATTTTGTATTTCTATGTTATTGGCTGTAATTTCTCCATTTTCCTTTCTTAGTTTGCTTATTTGTGCTCTCTTTTCTCTTCTTTGTGAGCTTGGCCAGATGTTTGCCAGTTTTATTTACTCTTTCAAAAAACCAGCTGCTGGATTGATTGATTTTTTTCTATTTTTTTTTTAATCTCTATTTTATTTATTTCCTCCCTTATCTTTATTTCCTTCCTTCTGCTGACTTTTGGGGGGTTTTTTTTGCTCTTCTTTTTCTAATTCTTTTAGCTTGTGTGTTAGATTATTTGAGATTGTTCTCTTTTTTTTCTTTTTTTTTTTTTTGAGGAAGGCCTGTATCCCTATAAACTTCTCTCTTAGCAGTGCCTTTGCTGCGTCCCATTGTGTGGTTGTCTTTTCATTATCATTTGTCTTAAGGTATTTTTTAATTTCAACTTTGACTTCATCATTGACCCACTGGTTTTTTAGTAGCATGTTGTTTAATCTCCATGCTGTCATTTTTTTCTCCTTTGTTTTTCTGTAGTTGATTTCTAGTTTCATGGCATTGTGGTCAGAAAAAATGCTTGAGTTAATTTCTATCTTCTTAAAATTCTTGAGTCTTCTTTTGTGCCCAAGTACATGATCAACCCTAGAAAATGTTCCATGTGCACTTGAAAAGAATGTATATTCTATTTTTGGGGGGTGGAATGTTCTGAAAATGTCCACCAAATCTAATTTTTCTTTTGTATCATTTAATTTCTCTGTTGCCTTATTTATTTTCTGTCTGTAAGATCTCTCCAGTGATGTTAATGCGGTGTTAAAGTCTCCGACAATCATTGTATGCCCATCAGTTTCCCCCTTTATCTCTGTTAGTAGTTGGTTTATGTACTTAGGTGCTCCTGTATGGGTGCATATATATTAATGAGTGTATCTTTATCTTGTATTACTCCTTTAATCATTATAAAATGTCCTTCTTTATCTTTCTTTATGGCCTTTGTTTTAAAGCCTATTTTGTCTGAAATCAGTATTGCTACTCCTGCTTTCTTGGCTTTTCCATTTGCTTGGAATATCGTTTTCCATCCTCTCACTCTCAATCTATATGTGTCCTTCTCCCTAAAGTGGGTCTTTTGTATGCAGCATACTGAAGGTTCTTGCTTTATTATCCAGTCTGCCACTCTGCCTTTTGATTGGAGCATTTAGTCCATTACATTTACAGTAATTAATGATAGATGTGTGTTTACTGCTATTTTGAACTTAGTTTTGCAGTTGATTTGGTATTTCCTCTTTGTTCCTTTTCTTTTTGTGGTTTGGTAATCTCCTTTGTATTATCTTGGTTTTATTTATTTTTTGTGACTCTATTGTAAGTTTTTGGCTTGTAGTTACCCTGTTTTGTATGTATATTAACCCATTACTATAACTGTTTAAACAGATAGGAATATAAGCTCAAACCCATCCTACCGAGAAAAAATTTAAAAAAGAAAAAAAACCCCTGTATTTTCTTGCTTCCTTCTCCCACCCTCTTTTACAATTTCATTTTTATTCTGTTGTAATTCATGGTAGTTATCATCTTTCCAATTATGGTTTTCTCCTTTCTGTAGCATTCTGCTTCCTTTTCTATTTAGAGTAGATCTTTCAGTATTTCTTTTAGCATACTGTAGTGTTGCTAAATTCTTTAGTCTTAGCTTGTCTGTGAAGTTCTTTATGTCTCCTATTTTAAAGGATAGTTAGGCCAATCCCCATTTTTTAACAGATAAGATTAGGCCAGAAGAGTGAAGCAAACTTGCCCACGTTACTCCCTATTCATCACCATCAAAAATAGTTACTGTATATAGAGTATTTACTTTATACACATTAACTTTAATTCCTCAGACTACCCCTTTTCAGATAGCAAAACTGAAGTACAAAATTTAAGTAACTTGCATAGGTTTAAACCCCTCCACTACAGTTTTTCTTTTAGCTCAATTAGTAACTGGACAGAAATTTTAACCAGTATTGATTCAGTACCTTTTCTGAGCCAGGCACTGGCAAAAAGACTTGTAGTGATTAGATTTAAAAATAAAAGTGTTGTTTTGTTTAGAAAAATTAATTATAGTTTATCATTTCACATGTATTTTAATTTTTCTTTTGACAAATGGAGAAATGAATTTCAAAATATCTTAAAAATAATACAAATATCTGTTATACATTTAGAAAAAAATCCTTTTAAATTGCATGTAATTTTTAAAATAGTAAGATATATGGTACTTAAATTTAAATTTCTGGCTTTTTTAAAAACAGTTTTGAACTCAGAGAATTGGAGAAGAAATTAAAAGCAGCTTACATGAATAAAGAAAGAGCAGCTCAAATTGCTGAAAAGGATGCCATTAAATATGAGCAAATGGTAATTACATTTTTGGTCATTGTTTTCTGTATTTGTAGCTTCATTTAGAAAACCAACTTTTTGGAAATTGTTGCATACTATAAAGAATTTACACTGTCAGATTTCTTAAAGGCTTTTATACTTTTCAGATCCTTAAGGTGCAGGAAATTATGGATATTTAGCCTTGGGTAATTTAATATTAGAGCCTTTCCAGACACAAAGATTTAGGTTACTGCTTAGAACGAATAGCTATATTCTGTAACTCCCAGCATTCTTAATGGTTTCTAACTGATTATTCTTTGACAGACCAATACAGGTTGTTAGCATGATCAGTATATTTTAGAATGTTATTAAATTTTTTTTAAATGTGTTAAAAAATAAAACTATTGCATCAACTTTAGGAAACTTTTTCTGTTTTATAAACAGCAATCTTCTCATGTTTTCTTCTATTTTCATCCTCTTTTCTTCCTCCTGTCCTACTGCCTAGTTCAGGGTAATAGTCACTCTTGGGCAAAGGAGTTTCAGATTCTCAGCGGTAGTGTTAGTCAGTATAATATAAAGTAGGATTTATTTACATTTACAAGCAGAGTGCACATCATTACTTGAACTCTCATTGTCACTCAGAAAGGCTAGACAGAGATGAAAAGGTCTGATTGCAACATTAAACAGTCCTTTCAGTTCCCTTCTCTCAATTCTCTGTTATTTTGCAGAGCATTTTGAGAGTAGTGTTCCCTCTTTCCTGTATCCCTTTCAAAGATGATATACGGCTATTAAAGAGAAAGGTAGCGGCAAATGTTCTGGCTTTTAAAGGTGGCCAGAATATATTATAGGTTAAAAAGACAAAAAGCAAGTTGTAAGGAAAATAAAACCAAGTTGGAGAATAATACATATCACAGACTACTTTGTTTTTAAAAACCTGTACATATATGTATGTGCATATCAGCGTATGTATATACATGTTGTATATGTCTACAAACACCTGTTCACACGTACAGTTAGAGGGGTGATACCAGAACATGTAACCAGTGTCGTGTTATGTAGGGATCAAATAAGAATAGGTGCTGGCCTCAGTGATACATGTGTGTGCAGGTGTGTTAGCATAGGAAAAGTCTGGAGGGCTCTACAGCATGCTGTTAACAGTGACAGCCTTTCGTGTGGCAGATGGTAGGAGATGGTAAGGAGATTTCACTTCAGAAGACATATAGTTCTATTCTATCCTTTCAAAAACGAAGTATACTATAAACAATGTACTATTTGACCAGTAGTTTGCAGTTTTAATTATTCTGGTAATTGAGGGCTTTTAAGGCAACTGTAGACATTTTAATCCGAATCTCGAAAGAATTGCTGTTACATTCTAAATAAAGTTGACCCACAAAAATTAAAGTCAAATACTCGTAGCACTTGACTAGGTGTCAGGATATTTAGGTACTAGTTTTGGTTCTCTCTCTCTCAGCCTTAGTTTTCTTATCTGTGAAATGAGAACACTATTTCCACCAAGTGTGGCAACCTGTAGATACATGTTTTCGTTATTTCGTATTTTTTCTAAAGAGTCTAGTACCACATGTGGTAAGAAAATGGAAGGAAAGAGAATTTTGGTCAAGTCATATTAACAATGTATATGTTAAAGGCATCAATTAGGTCAGGAGTGGCATTTAGCATTAATATTTTATCTGTTTCTTTTATATTTGATGCTGCTAACCATTCTAGAATTTGGGATGTGATCATAATGGTAAAGGGTAAATTTTTAAAATAGCCCCAATAAATTTACTTAAAAACATTGTTAAATGATTTCAAAATGCTCAAAACAAGTAAGGAGTTTAACCCTTTCAGGAAGCAAGATTCCTAATTAAGAAGGAACTGTCTTGAATGAGTGAATTAAAACCTGAGAAAACAGGCACGGTAACATATGTGACCCTTTTAAGTTAGTGATTACAAAGGGCCTTTAATAAATGAGTAAGGGGGGTACTTCAAAGGCTAGTGTTGGGAAAGAAACCTTAGGCTGGGAGAAACTTAAGAGCTGCTCAGAGCTATTTAATAGCAGATCTGTATGAGGAAGATAGTAGCCGATATCCAGTGGAGCTAAAATCTGAAAATTGCCTACCTCAACTTTTAAACAGAAGGAAAAGATGACTGCTTCGGCAGTTAGCATGGTTAAGTTATTAATAAAGTACTTTACTTTACTTACTGTTTTTCAAATGTGGAGTTACTCTCCATATCATGTATTGCCCTGAGAGAGCTACTTGAATAGAAAAGCCTCCTTAGGGTTTGACTCATAATTTAAACCCTTCAGGTGACAGTGACTTACCTTTGCTTTTTACCTACACAGATGAAAATATTTTATGTAGCAGGCTTTATAATACTCAGTTCCATCTGTTAAAAATATTGTATCATACTGTGCTCCAATTTGAAAATGGAAAGATTAATTTTGTTTTAATAATAGAAACGTGATGCTGAAATAGCCAAAACTATGATGGAAGAACATGAGAGGTTAATAAAGGAAGAGAATGCTGCAGAGGACAAACGAAACAAAGTAAAAGCACAGTATAATCTTGACTTAGAGAAACAACTTGAAGAACAAGAAAAGAAAAAGCAGGAAGCTTATGAGCAGTTGCTGAAAGAGAAACTCATGATTGATGAAATTGTTAGGAAAATCTACGAAGAAGATCAATTGTAAGTTTATCCCGACTTTCTTACATGCCTAAATGTTTATATTAGCTTTATCTCAGGCTTGTTGTGAGGAGTAAATCACCTAGTCAGTGCCTAATACCTAGTTAAGTCCTCAGGAAATGTTATCACATAAACTGAGACCAACTCTTATTTATCTTTGTTAGCATGATAATTGATAATAAATATTTATTGACAGTGACTAAACCTTTGTTTTTCTTAAATATGCCCATATCATATGTCAGAGGACTTGTTTTATGTCATTTCCTTGGTAGACAGCTAAAGTGTAGAATGGTAGAAGGCTTATATAAATGGGTTGTGGTCTTTATGAAATAAAACTTCAGTATAGGTTAGAGAAGAAACATTGTAGTAATTTACTCAGAAAATTCTTATGTGTCTCTATTTAGTGACACATAGTAGACACTCAGAATGTTTGCTGCATGCATGAATGAACAAACTAAATAGGAAAGCCATTTTCTCCACATTATTATCAACTGAAAGAAAAGGCACATTTTTTTGGATATTTTATTATCTCTGTTACTATAAAAATGCACTCACTGTTACTTATTAGGGAAAGACAACATAAGTTAGAAAAAATGAATACAACTCGAAGATATATAGAAGAGTTTAAGAAAGAGCAGGCCCTCTGGAGAAAAAAGAAACGTGAGGAGATGGAAGAAGAAAACAGAAAAATCATAGAGTTTGCCAAGATGCAGGAACAAAGAGAAGAAGATCGGATGGCAAAAGTTCAAGAAAATGAAGAAAAAAGGCTACAGCTTCAGAATATGGTAGTAAAATAACCATTTTTTTAAACATTGGAGAAATTCTGTAATATTTGTTATAGAATGTGATTCCTATACATGTTTGTGTGTTTTTTAATTTAATAGCTGACTCAGAGATTGGAAGAAACGCTGCGGCAACGTGAAGATTTAGAACAAGTGCGACAGGAATTGTACCAGGAAGAACAAGCTGAAATACATAAAAAGAAACTAGAAGTAAGTTTTGGAAATTGAAGGAATGATTTAAAAAGATGAGTATTATTCTGAGATGAAGTAGTAGAAAGATATTAGATTTAAACCCAACTGTGTTGATAATTACATTACATGTAAGTAGTATGAACACAACAATCAAATTTTCTGGCTGGATAAAAAAGCCAGATCCAGGCAGCAGCTCACACACTGCATCAAAAGCATGATGCAACTGTGTTGTCTACCAAGAAACATAATTGTAATATGAAGACACATGTAGTTTAAAAGCAAGAGTATAAAGATAAACCATACAGACACTCATCAAGAGGAAGGTAGAGTAGAAATCATAATCATAACAGGCTAAATTCATCTAGACGCTGTTAATAGCCCTAAAGGTGTATGAACCTAAATAAGACTTCAAAATACATGAAGCAAAACTGATAAAACTTAAAGGAGAAATAAACAAATCCATATTTATAATTGAAGACTTCAGTACTCCTTGTTAATACATAGACATCTATTTAGATGATCTTTGAATTTTTTCATGTGTTTACAGTTTTCAGCATACAAATTCTGTACGTGTTTTGTTAGATTTGCATGTGTTTCAGTTTTTTGAGTGATTGTAAATTGAATTCAAGTTTTAATTTCAGTGTCCACATACTTGTTGCTAATGAATTGAGTTTTTAATACTTACCTTGTACCTCATGACCTTGTTGAATTCACTTAGTAGATGTAGGTGTTGGTTTGTTTTTCCATACATAGTCATGTCTTCTGCAAATAGGGACTGTTTTACTTCTTGCTTTCTTATGTGTACACCTTTTATTTACTTTTTTTGTTTATTGGACTGGGTAAAACTCCCAGCACTGGCTAGCACTGTGCTGAATAAGAGTGATGAGAGTAGACATCAACTTTCTTTGTTATGTATCAGGGAAAAGCGTTCTGTTAATTGTTGATTTTTTGGTAGATATTCTTTATTAAGTTAAAGATGTTCTCTTTGCTGTTTTCTGAAAATTTTTATCATGAAAGGCTGTTGAATATATCCTCATATGCTTTTCCTACATCTATTCCTACATCTATTCATCATATGCTTTTTCTTCTTTAGCCTAGTGGATCCCATTGATTGATTTTGGTGGGTACTGAACCTCCTGCATCACTGGAATAAACCCCACTTGGTCATGGTGTATGTGTCTTTTAATATGTGGCTGGATTTTATTTTTCTAATACTGTGTTAAGGATTTTTGCATCCATATTCATGAGGAATATGGGTTTTTAGTTTTTGCTTGTTTATACTGGTGTCAGGGTAATATTTTCTTCATAAAATGAATAGGGAAGTACTTCCTCCTCTCCTGTTTTATGGAAGAGATTGTTTAGAATTGGTGTTAATTCTTCTTTAAGTATTTGATAGAATTTTCCAGTGAAGCCATCTTGGTTTGGAGCTTTATTTTTTTTTTGAGAGTTTTAAAATATTAATTTAATATTTTTAATAGTTACTTAATAGAGCTATTCAAATTATCTTATTTCATATTTGGTGAGTTTTGGTGACTTGAGTTTCTCAAGGAAGGGATATTTTTTGTCTAAGTTGTCAAACTTAGGTGTGTGTAGAATTGTTTGTACTATACCTTTAATTCTTTTAAGGTCTGCAGAGTCTCTAGTGCTATCCCATGTTTCATTCCTGATAATGGTAGTTTGTTTATTTGGTCACTCTTGCATTAGGTTTTTTGTTACAATTTTTTTTAATTTCAGCTTTCTTGAGGTATAATTGACATATAAAGTGTTAAGATATTTAAAGTGTACATAATGGTGACTTGATAAATGTTTGCATTGTGAAAAGATTACCCCATCTAGTCAACACATCTATCACCTCATATATTTATCTTTTTTTGTGAGAATATTTAAATTCTACTCTGCAAATTTCAGAGTTTTATCAACTGTAGTTACCATGTTTTACATAAATCCTCAGACCTTATTCATCATAGAGCTGTAAATTTGTACTGTTTTACCAACCTCTTCCTATTTCTCCCATCTCCCAAGCCTCTGGCAACCACTTTTCAACTGTTTCAATGAATTTGACGTTTTTTTCCATTTTGGATTCCACACCTAAGTGTTACCATGTAATATTTGTCTTTTTGTCCAGCTCATTTCACTTAGCATGATACCCTCAAGTTCCATTTCATGTTGTCACAGACGGTAGGATTTCCTTTTTTATGGCTGAATATTCCACATTTGCTTTAACCATTTCATCTGTTGATGGACAATTAGGTTGTTTCCATATTTTAGCTATTGTAAATAGTGCTGCAATGAACATGGGAGTGCCGATATCTCATTAAGATCCTATTTTCATTTCTTTTGGATACATACCCAGAAGTGGGATTGCTGGATCATATGGTAGTTCTATCTTTTAAGTTTTTGAGGAACATCCATACTGTTTTCCATAGTGGCTGCACCAATTTACATGCTCACCAGCAGTGACAGGGATTCCCTTTTACCACATCCTCACAACTCAACACTTACTATTTCTTGTTTTTTTGATGATAGCTATTCTGATATCTTGTTGTTTTGATTTGCATTTCCTTCATATTTAGTGATGTTGAGCACCTTTCATGGACCTGTTGGCCATCTGTGGAAAAAAAGTCTGTTAGATTTTTTAATTAGAGTTTTTGGTTCTTTTCTATTGAGTTTTATGACTTCTTTATATATTTTGGACATTAACCCCTCATTAACATTAACATTAACTCAGAGGTAGTATTTGCAGATGTTTTCTTGCATTCCATAGGATTCCTTTTCTGTGATGAAACTTTCCAGTTTGATGTAATCTCACCTGTTTATTTTTGCTTTTGGTGTCAAATTGAAAAAAATTATTGCCAAGACTGAAGTAGAGGAGCTTACCGTTTTCTTCTTGGAGTATTACGGTTTTAGTTTCACGGATTTTTTAAAAAAAAGAGCCAGCCTTTTGTTTCATTGATACTGTCCGTTGATTTTCTGTTTTCAATTCCATTGATTTCTGCTCTTTCTTTCTTTCTGATTCCTTTTTATGAGTTCTTAAGGTATAGGAGCATAGATTGTTGATTTGGGACATTTCCTACATGCATGCACTTATTGCTATAAATGCATTTTGCTAAATGTATGCACTTGGCAGTATAAATTTCCCTCAAAACTCTTTTAGTTGTGTCTCACAAGTTTTGATGTCTTGTTTTACATTTTTATTAACGCCAATGTATCTATTTTCTTGAGACTTTCTCTTTTGTTATTTAGTCCCCAGATGTCTAGGAATCATCCTGTTTTTAAAAAATTATTCATTTCTAGTTTGATTCCATTGTGATCAGAGAACACACTCAGTATGATTCCATTTCCTTTAAATTTGTTTTGTGAGCCCTTAAAAAGAATATGTATCCTGCCATTTTGGGTGAAATGGTCTATAAACATCAATTAGATCCTATTGGTTGTTGTTGGTGGTGAGTTATTTATCCTTGCTGATTTTCTGTCTAGTTGGCTCTGTCAGTTGTTGAAAGAGGATTGTTGATGTCTAACTGTGGATTGTGTATTTCTCCAACAAATTTTTTTAAATTGAGGTAAAATTCATGTAACAAAATTTACTACTTGAACTATTTAAAAAAAAAAAAGCCTTTGGTACATTCTCAGTGTTGTGCAACCATCATCTCTGTCTAGTTCCAAAGCATCTTCTTTACCCCAAAAGGATACCTTGCATTAAGCAGTCACTCCCCATTCTGTACTCTCCTAGCCCTGGGCAACCACTAGTCTGCTTTCTGTCTTTATGAATTTGGCTGTTCTGGATGTATCATATAAATGGGATCTTACAATATGTGGTCTTTTGTGTTGGGATTTTTTCCCCTTAGAATAGTATTTTGGAGGTTCATCCATTTTTGTAGCATGTATCCGTATCAGTAATTCATTCCTTTTTTGGCTGAATAATACTGGATATATGACATTTTGTTTACACATTTAATACTTGATGAATATTTGGTTTGCTTCCACCTTTTTTTTTTTTTTGGACTGCTGTGAATGTTGCTGCAAATTATGTACATTTGTATACAAGTTTTTGTTTGACTATCTTTTTCAAATTCTTTAGGGTATATACCTAGGAGTGGTGTTGCTGGGTCACATGGTACTTCTGTGTTTAACTTTTTGAGGAACTCCCAACTGTTTTCCACAAAGGCTGCACCATTTTACATTCCTAAAACCAACGCAGGAGGATTCCAGCTTCTCCACATCCTTGCCAACACTTGTTATATTCTGCCATGTTACTACAGAAAAATGAGCTCAAAATTAGTAAGACATAAAAAAGGCTGAAGCCACAGAATTTCTAGAAGAAAACATAGAAGGTTGTTATGAACTTGCAAGTGGCAAAGACTTTTTCTAGAAGGATAAAATAGGCATGAGTCTTAAAAGAAAAAGTTTATAAATTGGGCTTCATCAAAATTAAATTCCTAGCATTTTTAGGAAAATGAAAATGCAAGTCAAAGCCTGGGAGAAAATTTTCCCTATACATGTATCTTACAGATTACTTCTATCCAGAATATGTAAAGAACACTTGTAACTTGATAATAGAATATAAAGAACCCAGGTTTTTTTTAAATGAGCAAAAAGTTTGAACACTTAAAAAGCAAGCTGTATGACTAGCCAGGTACACAATAAATTGCAGCTATTGGTATTATTTTTAATATTTTCAGCTATATAAAAATAAAACATTATTTTAGATACACCATTTCATCAATGAGGAGGAAACAGATACCATGTATAGTATCAAAACTTATTTTATCTAAATCCTTGCTGATTAACTGCATGTAAGAATGTAAAATGTGTATAGTTCTTTTTAAAAACATTTCAAGGTAATCTGCTTATATATACCTAATGTCAACCCCAAAAGCATTAAGAATAAAATGAGTGAAGGTATAACAGACATATGAACAAATGGGAAGCAGGTAGGCAGGGTTATTGCTGGATAAGTGGAGCATCAAATGAATCCAGGGTATCACAGATAAAAGGTATAATCACTACGGGAGGCTTAGCAAAATGAACATTTAATCTTCCATGTAACATTGCATTGATGTATATAACTTTAAAAGCTGTTAGATCGCCAGAGAAAATTTACTGGACTAAAACAAGGGGAAAAGGGTATTTAAACGTTACTAGAAATTAAGAACAAATATTTTAACTAACTGAAAATCTAAAAACATTCAATTGTTTCCTGTTGAAGAGCATATTTGCAGACAATTTAGAGGTGAGATTATGACATCAAAATCTATCAGGCAGTTAATTATTAAATGAGAACTAATGGAAAAATTATCTAGGCAGTCAACTCATTACTGAGAAAAACAATATAAATTCAAGTATGAGGTAAGAATATGGAAGGAAATAAGGATACAAGTAGAAGTAAACTAAATCAGGAGAACACATTAGCATTTATTAACCTAGTTGCTTAATACTGGGGGGAAAGATTTTACTCTGGAAGAACACAATAAAAAAGAAAAAAAATGCTTTTAATGGAGGTACTGGGGATTAAACCCAGGACCTCGTGCATGCTAAGCATGTGCTCTACCACTGAGCCAGTAAAAACAAAATTTGAAGGAATAAAGGGTCTAAAAAAGATTAGAAAAATAGTGAAAGGTTATTCACTTGTATACTAATGAAATGAAAACCTCAATGGCACAGGTGTCTGAGTTAAAAATACACTGATTTCAAAAGATGTAGAAAAATTAGACAAAATAAGATTATTAAGGATATCTCCACTATCAGAAGACTCTTGTGCCCTGCCCACGGCCTTCTAGCCTCACCTCTGATTTCAGGGACAGCTGTGGGGAACCTTTGTGACGGCTTAGACTCACTCTTTGCTGCCAGCTTCCTAAGGTGTGGAGGTGTGGGTTGGGGACGGAAGTAACACCCCTGGGGCATTCCTCAACCAGTAGTGGACAGAAATTGAGAGAGAAATGCTTCTCCGCCTGTTGGCCTTTAAGAAAGTCCTGAAAGGTGTTCATGCATTCCTCACAGGGTCCTGGGCAGATTAAGCCCTCGTTGTCTTCGGTGGTGCCCCCTTGTGTTGGCTTTTTGCCCTTCCCTGTTTTATCCTGCTTGTCCCTCACTGCTGCTTCCCCACATTCCCTCCCCGGTAATATATCCAAATACACGTCCTTATGTGAGGCTCTTGCTTTCAGAGGAAAACCCACACTAAGACACCTCTAAAAAGTTTCTGGGCTCAGAGTACTTTTACAGAAAATTACTTGAAACCCTCAGTGAACAGCTATTCTGCAAACCACACAATGGGTTTTAGAACACAGAAAAGGATGAACAATTTTCTAGTTTGTATTATATAACTAAATGATACTGATGCGGACACATCAAAGGGTACACGAACGCTTCTAGTTGAAAAAAGCAACGAATGGTGTTTTGTTTAGCCAGACTCTTTACTGTTTTAGCCAGATGTCTTCACCATTGGATTAAACTAAAATTTGTATGGGAAGTGGATGCCAGGAAATGTCAACAGTTCATTTGGTTCAACATGTACTAAATTTCTGTGTGCAAAGTATTTTGATACGTTCTGGAGAGGAATTCAAAGCAAACTGAGATCAGTATCTCTTGCTTTCAGTGAGCCTTTGATTTCTATACAAATGTGGCAAATAAACACAAACTATATATTATAAAAACACTATCTGCCCAGCACCCCAGAGGAAAATATGATATGCCCTCTAAGATTTTATTTTTAGTGTGGAGCTGAGGCATGTACATGTGGAATAAAATTAAATGATGGGAGAATTAAATGGTATGAGAGTTCCAAAAGAGATACATCTGAGCTGGAATGATTAGAGGAGACTTTTGGAGGAGGTAGGATTTGAAAAGGAAATTAGATAGGGATAAATGAAGAAGAGGTTGAATACATAATATAATGAACAAAGTTGCTTGGCTCACTTAAAACCCACTCCTACCCTGTTTTAAATTCATTTGTCTTACTTTATTATAAAGACTATTAAGTTAAAACTACATTTCTCATCTTTTAGTTAGAATTCTTCATATGACCTAGTTTATCTCCAACAGTCATCACCTCCAAGGTGTAAGGCTAGAAATAAGCATAATGGGAAAGCAGTCATCTCGTCACGGGGGTTACCAAAATGGGATTTGAGCAGTGGGATGGCAGCTTGGTTCTCTGGCCTTCCTGGAAGTTGTGTGTGTCACCTGATGGCCTGTAGTAAATCCCTTATAGTTTGTGTTATCTGTAAGTATCTTTGCCACACAGGTGTTGTTAAGGCAATATTTTGAATGCCTTGAAAACACTGGCCTGTCTATCTGGAACTTGTATTAGAATTGAGTAAGGTTGGTTAGATTAGTTTATGATTTAAAATTTCATCAATCCTAATTGGATAGATGATAAAGCAAAAATGAGTGATTGCTGTAAAATTCTTTATATTTTAGTTATGTTTGAAATCTTTTATAATAAAATATTGGGAAAATTAAGCCTTGTAGGAAGGACTTTAACTGCTTCAAGTAAGTTTGAATTTCCCTGAAATACTTGATTGTCTTTGCTAGATAATTGTTCTGAGAAGTATTTACCAATGATTTGAACATTTCAGGCAAGATTCTAGAATGATTCATAGTTGGTACAAAGTATACAGACCACAGTTAATAACCTCAGATGTGCAAAAAAATTTTTTATATCAGCTGCTTTCAATATTAATGTATTAATTCTGAGTACAGAAACAAGAGTAAATATATACCAATTAAAATTTAAAATAAGTAATAAATAGGCAATCCAAAGGTAACATTTTATCTACCTACTAGTTTTTAAAGGATGGGGCAAAGTGCTATCTTGGAAAGGCTTAATTTTTCAGTTTATACCATAAGCTTAATCAAACTATATCCTACCCTGTCTTTATAAATCAGCTGTAAAGAAATAGTTACTGAATTAACTTCTATATGTATTATTATTTAGGAAGAAGCAGAAGAGAAATTGAGAAAACAGAAGGCGTTGAAGCAAAATTTTATGGAACAAATGGCCTTGAAGGAACTAGTCCTGCAGGCTGCAAAAGAGGAAGAGGAAGTCTTTAGAAGAGCTTTGCTAGCGAAATTCGCTGAGGATGATCGAATAGAGTTAATGAATGCTCAGAAGCAGAGAATGAAGCAACTTGAACACAGGAGAGCTGTGGAAAAACTTATTGAAGAGCGTCACAACCAGTTCCTTGCAGACAAAGTAAGGAAGAGTTTTTTTGTTTTTGTTTTGGTAATTATCATTGAAAAGCAATCAACTCATTTATTTATCCACTAAACATTTAACTGAGAACTGTTTATGTGCCAGATGATGTTAGATATCTGTTTACCAATCATATATTTTTTTCTGACCAGTTGTTAATGCATCTAGAAAATATTTATTGATGCCTTCTTTGTGCTAGACATTTGTTGGCTTTAAGAACATAAAGATAAATATCACTAAGTTCTTATCATCTTTGAGCTTATGGTCTTGGTTAAGAAAAGTACATAAAAACAGTGATAATAAAGATGGGTCAAGTGCCTGTGAGGATAATGATACAGATACGGACATCTTGGTGTGGCAGAAAGAAGACCGATCACGAATGCCCTGGCTGTTATTTTAAAGGTGGACTTTATCCAAGGGACCCACTGAAGAATTCAGAAAGGAATTCAGAAAGGAACTGCATTTGGACAGATGACTTGAGTAGCAGTGTAGAGGACAGATGCTGGGGGTGAGACTGGAGACAGGAAGCTCAGTACGGAAGTGATGACAGTGACCCCGTGATGGGCGGTGAAAGCCCATGTGAATGGGGACGGGGTCTGTCTGAGATGTTAAGAAGGTAGAATTGATGGGGCTTGGTGACCAGTTAGGTCTGGAGAGGGGAGAGAAGCATTAAGTATCCTACTAATAATGCTATTACCTACTTCGGTTTCAGTGAGTGGTGATGTCAGAGGGTGTGTACAAAGAAAAACAGATTTTTGAAGGGGTATATAATTTCATTTTGTCCACACTGATTTTGAGGCTCAAGGGCAGATTTCTTAGTTGGACGTGTGGATTTAAGAGCTGGTGAGGAAACTAGGTTTGTGACTTTGGACACATTGATTTGTCTATGTTTCATCTATAAAACTGAAATAATACTTTTATAATCTGCTTCACCAGATTGTTATGCTTTAAGAACCAAATGAGGTAATATGGAAAGGAAGTGCTTTGAAAAGATAAGTCTAAATATGAAAAGTACAGATGAGGCATATGGTTAATCTTTTAAAGTAATAGGAGTGGTAGTAAACAATAACATTTATTGAGCATTTTCATATGTCATTCACTATTCTGTACTCATTGCAAGCAAAATAATCAGTTTTAGCTTTCAACCCTGTGAGTAAGGTACTATTACTACCCCCGTTTAAGGATGTGGAAACTGAGGCAGAGAGATTATTTATATAGTGCAAGGTTTCGCAGCAAGTAAATGGCAGAGCTAGGATTAATAAATTAATATTATAATGTTGATCTTTAACTGCATGGGTAGACAAAAAGAAATTCCAAGATATTATAATCAACAGATGTTGATCTACTCGGCATTCTGTGGCTTCTAATCTAGCAGAAGAAAATAAGACATGAATATCTTTTGGGCAAAAGACTCAATTACATGTAACACTATACTAAGAATATATTTTTGAAGGTACAGTGTAAACATTTACAGAATTTGGTAATGTACTGAGTATTACTAATTGTGCAGTTCATTTTGGCAGAACTATGTGGGTACACCTGGAAAAACACAAAAGATGAGTAAAAGAAGACAGAGGATGGCTATTCTAAGTTGGTAGCGTATGGAAGTATCACATGGAGAAACCTGAATGATAGGCAGAGGAGTTTGGACGTGGATATGATACAGTATAGGCTGGTTATCATAATATGGTCTTTAACAAGACTAGAAAGTAGTAATTTAAGAGTGAAGTGATGAGGACCTGGAATAGGTTAACAGAGCAATGGAAGGAGAGAGAGAAAGGGAAGAGTTTAAATGGTTTTAAAGGAAGAAGAGATGAGACTTGCATGCTTTTTGGACCCTATTGGGTAGAGAGAAAGGAGTCCAAGAACTCTCAAGGTTTCAAATATGAGAAGCTCAAGGAATACAAGTGCTGTTATGTTCTGAGTTGGAGCCAAAAGATATAATGACTTCAGTTTTAGTCATACTGAGTTTGAAACAGAAATGCAAGTTGAAAAATCCTGAAGGCTTGGGCAACAGAAGAAAACTTAGATCAAGTTTTCTTAGAAATGTATCTCTCTCATTAAGTAGCACAGAGTTTCAAACTAAGATGATTCCTCTAAAGAATATTTTATAATGAGAAACAGAGGGCCAGTGACTGAGTCTTGGAGAACATTCTAATTTTGGAGCTGACAGTAGGAGAAAAAAAACAAGACCAAGAAATGGTCAGAAAAAGGAGGCTCTGGATGTCGCAGAAACCCACAAGAGATCAGGTCTGTCTTTTGGCTTCTCCATGAAGTGTTGGGATACTTGGGGTTCAGTTTTTGGTTCTCCTTTGTGCTTAACTCGCGCCGTAGTTCTGTTGCTAGATTGCCTGATGCCTAAAGGACATGGTTGAAAATCTTGTGCGTGCCTTAGAATTTAGGTTTCTAAAAGTGAACATAGCTGACAAACCTTTCCTAATTTCTGTAGCCTAAGTCTTGGTTAAAGACAGGTTTGGGTGACTGAGTGAATATGCTATCACCTTGAAACCATTCCTGGATTTTTCCTCTTTCTTACCTAATAATTTTTAGTCAGCCACCAAAGTCTATTGATTCCACCTCAGCAATAACTCTTAAATCCAGTTTCTCACCTTCATAGCTTAGTTCAGACATTCAGTGTCATTCTGTGGGCCATTGAAATTGTCTTCTAATTGGTCTTGTCACTCCAGTCCACCTGTTACCGGTTAACCATGGCCTTAAAAATCTCATTAAGTTCTCCTCCTGCTTTAAACCTAAGTGGATTCCTACTGGATAAAATCTCAAATCCTTAGCTTTGATAGAAACCAGTTATGAAATACTCTAACCTTTAAGGGAGATAATTACCTGCAAAGCACCTAGCATTTTGCCTGGCAAGTGGTACATACTTAATTGTTTTTTGAATCAGTGAGGGTGATCAGCACTGTCAGAGCAGAGTAACTGAGGAAACTGAAAATTTGAAGGCTTTTGAAATTGACCAGAAGGCTTTGAATACTGCTTGCCTAGAAAGAATTAGAGTCAGTGACTCAGACTGTCCTGTCTCGTGGCTTACAAGAGGTAATCAGAAAGCTCCTCAAAAAAGTTATCAAGATAACTATAAATGGAAGAAATCAGAAAATATTACCTAAAGCATAGATAATTTAACAAGCAACTTGTCTTACTTTTTAAAAATTGTAAACATTCCCAGTATGAAGCTGTGGACTTAGTTTTAAGTATCAGTATCGTAACATTTTTGTTATGGCCCAAGAGCAAGGATGGATTTTCATGCTCACAGAACTCATGAATCCATGCCATTACACAGTCCTATAAAGCTCTAACTCTAAAAAATAATCTCTAATTATGTCCACCTCTAAAAAATTCATATGTTTAATCAGACAAAATTTGAAACGCCTCAGGAGATATTTCCTACCAACAGAGCTATTCAGAATTTGTCCTGATGGACAAAATGGTTTCATACCTTTCTAGACTATTTACCCTAATTTACTATAAAAAATGTTTTTAGGATAAACAGTTAATGTGGCCTACCACATACTAAGAAGGGAAATCCTGTATTATACCCAAGTTAGAGGCCATCATTGGACAAAAATCTAACAAGTGAGCTTTCCCCACGACACTATACCACCTTCTCACACCTCTCTGTTAAAAGGCGTAGACCAGTTAGGATGATGTCTGGCTACAAGTACAGTCTCAAATCAACTGTGGCTTAGCAGACAGTTTACTCTTCCCTCATGTGAAAGTCTAGAGATTGGCAATCAGTAGAGGCTTTTTTCATAGTCTTCAGGAACGCAGGCTCCTCCTAGCTTTTTGCTTTGGTTTCTGTAGAATATAGCCCTCATCTTCATGGTTTAAATTGGATCTTCAACCTTCCTATCCATGTTTTAGATGAAAGAAATGCAAAAGGATGTATGTAAGATTGATTCCTAGAAACTACCATGTGACACTTTAGCTTATATTCCACTGGCAAAACCTAGGCCTGTTGTGACCACACTTGAGCGTGAACGAGCCTTAGAAACGTAGTCTTAGACATGACAGTTCTATGGCAGATCCCATTACCCTTTTTCATCTTAGAGATAAAATAATTAAGAACTCAACCTTTCAATTCAGTAGCAAGATGGGTGTGAGTGTAGAAAGTCTTTTCTCAATTAGCTGTCAATGCTGCTTCTGATTCTGTAATACAAATACATCTGAGATGATAGTAGGAAAAAATATTCTCATGAGAAGCAATTCCGGGTTTAAGTGGCATTGGATATAGCTGTGTTCCAGCATCCTTCTCTGTCTTCATTTAATAACTTTAAAGAGTTATTAGGTTATATAAAAACTTGCCTCTCATTGTAGCAAAAAAAAAAAAAAAAAGACAGACATCCTGCTTTCTGATTTACGTGACTTAAACTAGTTATTTCAAAGAAAAGTTTAGCATTAATACTACTTTAACTGAAATAATTCTTGGCAGAAATTCATCACTATTTCAGTGGTCTGGTCGGCCTTTAGCTCCTTCCCTATCCAACAGGACTATTTAGATACATTTCCGTAAGAGTTCTTTTAAGCCCTGAAACATTGAAGCTAGTCATCTCTCCCATATTTACATGGCACAGAATTTTGGTGTGGTTTTCTATCATCAGAATTCTTTCCTGAGAAATACTGTTTCTCCTTTTAGAACTTTTGCTGCTACTTTTGTGTTTCGTACAGTCTTTAAAAACAATATGTATGGAAATACTTACTTTTAGATAACCCTATTCTGTTTAATCCACCCTTTTTTGTCTTACACTGTTAAGCTGTCTTCAGCACCTGGCATATGGTAAGCATTTAATAAATATTTGTTGAATTGAGAAATCATTTCTTTGAACCATTTTTCCTTGGTCACAAAGATAGACATTGTCCTGAAAATATGTACTTGCCTCCGTAGAATCCTAGTCATAGCTATTTCTCTCATAACTCTAGAGGAATAGTGACTGTAAAAGATACATATATAACATACATAAAAGATACATGTATTATCTGTATCAGTTTAATTTACTGCAAGTAGTTGTTTTGACAAATTCTTAAAAGATTAATGTGTTTTGTGACAATACAATAAATTTTATTTACATTTTCAGCAACGTGAACTGGAAGAATGGCAGCTGCAGCAAAGACAACAAGGATGTATTAATGAAATTATTGAAGAAGAAAGACTAAAACTTCTCAAAGAACATGCTACAAAATTACTAGGCTATCTACCTAAGGTAAGTGAGATTTAACTTATAACCTCGAGTAGTGGGAAAAAACCAGGATATTAGGATTTCAGAGGGCCTGGGTTACACTTGCCTCCTGCTGTTACAGAGCAGCAGCATGAGGTGGACCAGTAACGGAGCATGTCCAGAATGAGAGAGTTGGTCTTGGCACATTCTTATACGTATGAGCTGGAATTATTGCATTTCAATTTTAGACGTTCTTTTCTCCTCTTTCAGTGTAGGAGGTCTAAAACTAAACTACCTTACAGCAGTTGTGACACTGTCTGATGATGTACAGGAAAACCTTGTCACTGGTAACACCAGTAACAGACACATACTTGACCTGAGTCTGAGGCGGATCTGCTACACAACAGGTTATGTTTTAACTGGGTAACCTGTTTTTAAAAATACTTCCAAAAGATGGCAAGTTTTCATGTGTATCTGAAATACATTATGACTATAAAAATAACTGAGTTTCACAGGCCACATAAACATCTGGACTCATATAACAAATTTCCATCCTTCTAATATAGAAATTATGCCATTTGATACTTTATTCAATCAAAAGAATCAAGTGTATATTTAGTTCAGTACAAAGGAAGGAAGGAGAAAGAGAACTGAGTAATTATTACTTGTCTATAGGACCTTAGTCTAATTAGATAGGATTAATAAATACAAAATGATGTATTAATGACAAAAGCCATATGGAATTGATTTTTTTTTACCTTTTATTTTTTAACATTTTTTATTGAGTTATAGTTATTTTATACTGTATCAAATTGGAATCGATAAATTTCATAATATACACTATAAATTTCGGGAGAGCCTGGGTTTTAGGTATTTGTGAAGCAAAATAACCTAAAATGATTGTATCCTTTAGGTCCTAAGGGCTTCAAATGACTTAAATTATTCTTTGGATTCTTTAGATAAGTAAATATTTAATTTTGTTTTAAAGGGATTAAAAATTAATTGGTTTAACTCCAAATCTGGATTCTCTTCTGCAAGATTGAACGTTTGCTGATTAGGCATAGAATTGAGCCAAGAGCCAGTCCCATGCCTGAATCTGGCAAAGCTCAGTCTCTTCACCCTGACCGCCCTCACACATACTGTAGAGCTGCTTCAAAACAAGGGTAGAGGGTACAGTATGGATTAAATTACTTCTCATGCAGCCCATCCAAGAAGCAGTACTTGTAAGTAAGTTCTAACACATGGTCTGATAGATCAGGAAATCAGGTCAGTCCAAGAGTATTCAGCAAATAATATATATCAAGTCAATTTCAGAAAAAAATGTTCATAAATACATTAAATAGATTTCATTATCTTGGAGATAACCTTAAAGCTTCATGTCCATATATCTTTTGGTCTTACATTTAGTGAAATATTCTGGCAGAGTAACACACAACATATTTTTCTTGTAGGGAGTATTCAAAAAAGAGGATGATATTGATATGCTTGGTGAAGAGTTTAGGAAGGCGTACCAGAAAAGGAGTGAAAATTGTGAAGAGAAGTGATACCAAGATTTGGTAAAATCTTACTCTTGAATGTTACCACTAGATGTCAGTGTAATTTTTGTTTTCCAGCTCAGTGAGCGTAGGAATCCATTGTCTCTGGATTTTCTAAAACATCTTTGTATTTCATGATTTGTAAACAGTTATCTATAAAACATTTGTTTTCTGATAAAAATTAAATTACTGAGTATATTTTAACTGCAGTTAATTGCATTTAATCAAACTATTGTTTTTGTACTGATAATTTGAAGATCTGAGTTCTAAACCAAACTCCATATCATAGGCTAAACCCAGGAGACTGACCTCTCCATACCACTTTTGTCTTTGTGTTTGGGAACTTTACTTCCCTGATTTGGCCAGGGAAATCTTTCCCTGTCCACTGTACAGTAGAGAGAAAAGTAAAGGGGAATTTTAAAGTGCTTTATTACCTAATGCACTTAATTGTCAGTAAGAATAGAGAAACAGACTTTCAGATAAATGCCATTCACAAACTAGAGCTAAATCTCTAGAATATAAAATATTCTACTCAGAAGTTGACAATGGCTAGAAGGTCATAAGAGTGATAACAGAATTAAAAGTTAAACTCCTGGTACTTTGTTTTACAAGATATTTTCTAATAATTAGATATCAATTTTGTATACCCCAATTTAAATAGGAAATTTGGAATTATTTTGATTTCAGTATCAAATATCTTCATTACATGTAAAAATAATTCAAACCATTAAAACTTAAAGGGTATATATGTCCACCACATACTGTAGGTGAAGAAGTAGATCACTTACTAATTCCCCCATTCAAGTGCCTTTATAAACTCTTCTTCAGTGAAAGACAGCATCTTAGCAGCTTCAATATGCATCTGTTAAAAAAAAAATTGTCTAGTATTAAGAGTAGACAATAGAACAAGAAATCTGTTAGTGTGTATAATATGTTATCAAACTGTAGGTTTTGTTACAGGAATGTGTAGCTAATTCCAGTCAACATGGTATTTGAAATAGTAATTGCATTAATGGTTAGCCTCAAAAAGCCTCTGTCCACTGGCGGTATTGTACCAACCGTTTGAGAGAACAGTTCTAACCTTTGCAAACAGGGACAGTGGCAGAACCCTGAATTCATCTCTCTGACCACTAGGTAACTCGTGTAGTGAACGCGACAAAAGTGGTTTGGAATCAGTTTTCACTCTTCAAGATTTCAAGAGGCAAACTGATCCCCTAGGATAAGTTATTTTTGTATATGGTATTTTCTTTACCCTACTTCCACATTACTTATTTACTTGCATCTGTGTATAGATAAAATGTTGTGACTAAGCATGTCAAAATAAAAATATCTTAAATAGAAATACTCAATATCCTCAGTAGAAAGGTCCATATAATACGTAAGATTTATTTAAACTTTTTCAGGTTAAACTCACCTTCTGCCTTTTTAAAATATCAATTAATTTTAATTGTTTCTTGAACCCTATCATTAGTTCTCCTTTTTGTTTTTCTAGCTTCTTGTTTTCTGCTTTTAACATTTCAATTTTTTTGTGTTCTTCATTTGCTATATCCTGCAAAAGGGAAAAAAAATTCTCATGCATTCTTTGTAGTATTTTAATGTAAAACATCGCATCAGCAATAAAAACTATTTAGTTTTTGTATTATAAATTACTACAACTTTGATAACTTAATGATGTTCACACCTCTAGCATGTTAAGAACCGCCTTAAAATAACTCAGTTCTTATTTCAGTAATGCCAAAATAGCTTATATTGGAAGGTGTGATGAATAGTCAGTAGTAAGCAGAAACTGGAAGCATACTGGTGGAGATCCACATGAGCACTTTTCAGTTCATGGGTTCACAGGGGATAAACCTAAAGCAAAAAGTACCAGTCTTACTAGGCTGAGGAATTAGACATCAGGGCTGCCACGGGGGTAGAAATTTCCAGGTAGGAAATCCCTCAAAATTTGCAGACATAGTTCCTGCAAATCCTTGGCAGACACCTAAGAAATCCGTGCAGGGTGAGCGTCCTGGGAGCCCAGGAAAGTCAACAGCTGCGGTCTGAAGAGCTGAGCAGAGAATCTAGCCACTGCCCATGACAACGAAGAGTTTGTAATCGTGTTAAAAATTAATTGGATGAGCTATGCAGCAATTTGAACAATGGAGAGAAAGGGCTGGTAAACTTTAAGGGAGATTAGCGTAAGTTATTAAGTACAGAAAGATCTTGTACTTGGAAAAATAGTCTTTCATGCAAAAGGGAAATGATACCAGAAGGAAATATGAATCTATATATGCACACACATAAAAAAGAAAAGTATCAGAAATAGTAACATGTGGTAAACATCAGTATTTTTTCTTTAAAACAATCTCTTTAAAAGATAATTGAGAGTAGCTTAGATTTTGTTGCCAAGATGACAGAGTAGAAAGACTGAGCTCACCTCCTCCCATGGGCACACCAAAATTAGTTATTTACAGAGAACAAATACTGATCAGAAAGACTGGAATCCAAACTAAAGATGTAAAGAAGGAACCACAAAAGACAGGTAGAAGAACCAGAGCTATGGTATCTTCAAGACCGACACTCCCAGGTGGGCAGCCCACAAACAGAAGGACAATTACAACTGCGGAGATTCTCCCCAAGGAGCAAGGGGCCTAAGCCCCCCCTGAGCCCTGCACTGGGAAGACAAGCTCCCACAGCATTTGGCTTTGAAGGTCAGTGGGGCTTACTGTCGGGAGACCCAGAGGGCTGTGGGAAATAGAGACTCCACTCTTAAAGGGCATGCACGAAATCACATGTGCTCCAGGACCCAGGGAATTTCTGAAAGGAACCTCAGTCAGACCCACCAAGGGACAAGAGGCAACCGAAGCTTATCCTGAGGCTGTAGACATTGGAAGCAGCCACTTTAGGGAACCCATTCTACCCCATGGACATGGTGTTGCAAGCACCATTGCGGCCTCTAGCTTATAATTAGCGCCAGGACACTGCCCCACCCACAAGCATGTCAGCACCAGCCCGAGAAGCCTCAGGCTAAGCAACTAGCCGGGTGGGGACAAAGCCCCACCTGCCATCAGCAGGCAGATTACCCTTCAGACCCTCTGAGCCTGCAGCCACCGTGGAACACTGCCCTTCCCACCTGAGGGCCCAGGACCCTGCTCCACTCACAAGTGCACAGGCCCCTGCAGCCAGAGACCTTGGGACCCAGCCCCACCCACCAGAGGGCTGACCCCAGCCTAGGACCACCTCAGCCCTGCAGTCCCAGGGCAGGATCCAGCCCACTCACCAGCACTGGGGACCGCCCCCCTGGCCCCAGCCCCACTTACCAGTAGCCCAACACAAACTTCGGGACACCCTGGATTCTACATCCAGCTGTGTCAGGAGCTGGCCTTGCCCACCAGCAAACCAAAATCAGTTCTAGGACTCCTGGGCCCCGCAGCCAGAGATCCCAGGACCTAGCTCCACTCCCCAGGAGACAGAACCAGCCCCAGAATTCCCTGGGCCTGGTTCAGCCCACCAGCAGGCCAACAGTAGTCCTGAGACACTTTGGAGCCCTCAGCCAACTGCCCTGGGATCCAGTTCCACCCACCAGCAGGCCGACACAAGCTTCACAATACCCTGTACTTGGAGCTGTCTGTCAGGAACTGATCTCACCAGCAGGCCAAAACCAGCTCTGGGACTCTTGGGCCCTGTAGCCAGAGACCACAGGACCTGGCTCTGCCTGCCAGTGGACTGTCACTAAGCCCAGGATTCCCTGAGCCCCAACCCCACCCACCACTGGGCAGACACCAGCCCCAGGATCACCCACAGTACTGGAGCCTGCCATGCCAGGACCCAGCCCATTTACCAGAAGGCTGACAGCAGCAATGACACACTGCCAGCGGGGAGAGGGAAGGGGGGGGTGGGTAGGGCACGGAGGAGCAGGGGATTTAGATGTATGAGCTACTATGTATAAAATAAATATGCTACAGAGTTACACTGTACAGAACAGAGAATATAGCCAATATTTTATAGTAACCTTAAATGGAGCATAATCTATAACAATTTTGAATCACCTGAAACTAATACTGTCAATCAACTGTAGCTCAAAAAATATATATTAAAATGATAATAGAGTGATGTCAGCAAGATGGCAGATTAGGAAACTTGAGTCGCTTGTTCTCCCAAGAAACATCCATGGAAACACTGATGTACAATATACAGACCAATGTAGCACTGTGAGGATTCTAAAACCAACTGAGCAGCAGCAGCAACCAATTAAACACATAACCAAGATAAAGCCATATTCAAAATGGTATGAAGTTTCATGGCACTTACCCTTTCCCCTCACCCTCTAGACCAAGTAGAAGGAAGCCCCAACCCGTGGCTTTTTCCTCAGGATGCAAATAAAAGAGTGGAACTTGCTTGTGGCATTCTGACTTGTCTTAGGTCTGCCTGAGTGGTTTATGTCTCACCTGACTCAGAGCACTGACGGAATGGTGGCATAGTTTAGATACCTGGCTGGAGGCTCCTGAAAGCAGGGGTGGGCACTGTTGCACGTGAGAACTGCAAGGGGTCTGCAGAACCATGGGAAACTAGTGTCAAGAGACTGTGGGCAGAGGAATAAAACACAATACCTAAAGCCCTGAGAAGCAGCAGGACTGAGACCCTTTGGGAATTAAGACACTTAAATGAGAGGCAAAAAAACTTTCAGGCATATAGAAAACAATGAACAAAATGGCAATAGGAAGTTCTTTCCTATCAGTTATAGCTTGAAATGTAAATAGACTAAACTCCCCCAAAATGTGAAAAATGGATTAAAAAACAAGGTCTAACTATATTTTGTCTACAAGAGACTCAATTTAGACCTAACGGCACACAGATTGAAAATGATGGAATGGAAAACGAACCTCTGAAAACAGTAACCGAAAGAGAATAGGGGTGGCTATAATGTCAGACAAAATAGACTTTAACTTAAAACAGTTACAAGATACAAAGAAGGACATTACAAGGGTGAATTCACCATAAGCTATGGCAATTATAAATATACATATGCACCAAACATCAGAACTACTAAATATATGACAGGAACATTGACAGAATTAGTGGGAAAAATAGATAACTCTACAATAATAGTAGGAGACTTCAATACCCCACTTTCAATAAAGAATATAGACAGAAGAACTACCAGACAGAAGATAAGGGACAAGTACTTGAACAACATTATAGACCAACTAGACCCAGCAGGCATACAGAACATTCCACCCAACAGCGTAACAGTGCACATGGACCCACCTCCAGAACAGATCATGTGTTAGGCCACAAACAAGTCTTAGTAAATTTAAAAACAGTGAAGTCATGCAAGGCATCTTTTCTGTTCACAGGGGAATGAAACTAGAAATCAGTAGCATTAGGAAAATCCAAAAATAGGTGGAAATTGAACAACATACTCAAACAACCAATGAGTTAAAGAAGAAATCACAAGAGAAATCAAAATATCTTTGGACAAATGATAATGAAAACACAACATACCCAAATTTAAGGGATGCAATGAAAGCAGTTTTAAAGAGGAAATTTACAGCTGTAAATATTTACATAAAAATAGATCTAAAATCAACAACTTAACTTTACAACTTACAGAATTAGAGAAAAAGACTAAACCCAAAGCTGAAAATAGACAATAAAGATTAGAGCAGAGTCAGTGAAATAAAGGATAGAAAACCAGTAGAGAAAAATTAGTGAAACCAAGAGTTGGTTCTTTGAAAAGATCAACAAAATTGACAGAATTTTACCTAGACTAAGAATAAAAGAGAGAAGAGTCAAATATCTATTATCAGGAATGAAAGGGGACATTACAACTGATTTTACAGAAATAAAATTGTAAGTAGAAGAGGAGGCATTACAAGTTCATAAGAGAGTATCATGATAAATTGTACACCAAAAGTTGGATAACCTGGATGAAATGGATAAATTCCTAGAAACTCAACCTACCAAACCAAATAATGAAGAAACAGGAAAATCTGAATAGACCTGTAACTAGTAGGGACTGAAGGAATAATCAAAAATCTCCCAACAAAGAAAAGCCACGGACCAGATGGCTTCACCCGTGAGTTCTACCAAACATTTAAAGAAAAATTAATACCAATCATCCTCAAGTTCCTCCCCCTAAAATGAAAAGGACAGAACACTTCAGTCTATGAGGCCAGTAGTAATTTGATACGAAAGCCAGACAAAGACACTGCAGGAAACTACAAACCAATATCCCCGAGAAATACTGATGTGAAAATCCTCAACAAAATAATAGCAAACCGAATTCCACAACACGTAGGAAGGATTATACCCAATGGCCAAGTGGGATTTATTTGTGCAATGCCAAGGATGAACATGAAAACCTGTCATTTTAACACCCCACATTAACAGAATGAAGGGGAAAAAAACAACACTCACATGATCCTCTCAATTGATGCACAAAAAGCATTTGACAAGATTCAACACTTAAACATGATAAAAACACCAAACAAGGAACAGAAGGATTCTACTTCAATTCAAGATTCATGATAAAAGCCATCTATGAAAAGCCCACAGCTAACATCAAACTCAATGGTAAAAGACTGAAAGCTTTCCCTCTATAATCGGGAACAAGACAAGGATGCTCATTTTTGTCACTTCTATCCAACTTAGTACTGGAAAGTTCTGGTCAGAGCAGCTAGGGAAGAAAAATAAAAGGCATCCAAATCAAGATTATCTCTTCACTGATGACATTATCTTGTATGTAGAAAACCCTGTAGATTCCACTAGAAAACCATCAGGATAAATTAATTTGGCAAAGTTGCAGAATATGGAATCAACACACAACAAACCCAGCTGTGTGTCTATGTACTACTAATGAACATTCCTAAAGAGAAGTGAACAATTACACATATAATACTATAAAGAAGAATAAAGTACTTAGGAATAAAAGTATCCAAGGAGGTAAAATGCTTTTACAATGAAAACTTCAAAACACTGCCAAAAGTATTTAAAGACAAAAGAATAGAAGAATATTCTGTGGTCATGAATTGGAAGACTTAACATTATTAAGATGTCAGTACTATTCAAAGAGATCTATAGATTCAGTATGATCCTTATCAAAATCCCAATGGCATTTTTACAGAAATAGATACATCCTAATATTTATATGGAATCTCAAGGGAACACAAATAGCCAATCTTGAAAATGAAGAACAAAAGTTGAAGCTCTCACACTTCCTGTTTCAAAACTTACTACAAATGTATAGTAATGAAAACAGTGTAATACTGACATAAAGGAACATACATACACCCATGGAATAGATCCAAAATAAATCCTTGCATATAAAGTCTAATGATTTTTGACAAGGATGCCAAGGCCATTCACTAGGAAAAGATGGCCTCTTTAACAAATTGAGCTGGGAAACTAGGTGTCTCCTTGGCATAAGAATGAAGCTGTACTCATATTTCATATTATATACAAAAATTAACTCAAATTTAGTCAAAGACCTAAATATAAACCCTAAAACTATAAACCTATTAGAAAAATAGAGCGGAAATGGTCGTGACACTGGATTTGGTTGTTAATTCTTAGATATGAAACTAAAAGCACAGGCCAACAAAAGAAAGAAACAGACAAACTGGACTACATCAAAGGACACAATCAATACAGAAAAAGCAATCTACAGAAAATATGTGCAAATCATGTATATGACAAAGAATTAATGTCTAGAATATAAAAATAACAGTGTGACAGTGCTGTTATAATAATACAGAAAATAACAGGTGTTGGCAAGGATATGGAAAAATTGGAACCCTTGTGCACTGTTGCTGGGGATATAAAATGGTGCAGATACTATGGAAAACAGTATGGTGGTTCCTCAAAACATTAGAAACATAATTACCATATGATCTAGCAATTCCACATCTAGGTGAATGTCCAAATTGAAAGCATAGTCTTTAAGAGAGATCTGTACACCCACGTTCATAGCAGCACTATTCACAATAGCCAAAAGGGGGAAGCAACCCAGGTTGCTTTATCCAATGAATGGATAAACAAAATCTGTTATCTACATACAATGCAGTATTATTCAGCCTTAAAAAGAAATGAACTTCTGACACATGCTCCAACATGGAAGAACCTTGAGGACATTATGCTAAGTGAAATAAGCCAGTCACAAAAAAGACAAATAGTATATGATTCCCCTTTTACTAGGTACCTAGAGTAGTCAAAATCATAGAGATAGAAAGTAGAATAGCGGCTGCCAGGGGTCAGGGAGAGGGGGATGGGAATTATTTTTAATGGACATAGGTTTGCAGTTTCTGCAAGATGAAAAAATAATTCTGAAATTTGTTTACACAACAGTGTGAATGTGTGTAATACTGCTGAACTGTACACTTCAAAAAATTAGGGTTAATTTTATATGTCATATACAGGATTTTTAATTAAGAAAGTTCATTAACTTTTTTTTTTCACATGAACATACATATATTTGTTTTCATACTCTTTTTCACCATAAGTTACTGCAAGATACTGAATATAGTTCCCTGTGCTATACAGCATGAACTTGTTTATCTATTCTATATATAAATTACTTAGTATCTTCAAATCTCTGACTCCCAATTTATCCCTTCCCACCTGCCCTCCCGCTAGGATAACCACAAGGTTGTTCCCTATGTCTGAGAGTCTGTTTCTGTTTTGGAAATAAGTTTTTTTTTTAAGAGTCCACATATAAGTGGTATCATATGGTATTTTTCTTTCTCTTGCTGGCTTATTTCACTTAGAATGACAATCTCCAGGTCCATCCATGTTGCTGCTAATGTAATTATTATTTTTTATGGCTGAGTAGTAGTCCACTGTGTTAATATACCACAACTTCTTTAATCACTCATCTGTCGATAGACATTTAGGTTGTTTCCATGTCTGGGCCAGACTTCAGACAATAATATAAAGCTAAAATAATCAAAACAGCATGTTATTGGTATAAAAATGACATATGGACCAATGGGACCAATGGAATAGAATAGTCCAGAAATAAACCCACAAACTTTTGGTCAATTAATTTTCAACAAAGGAGGCAAGAACATACAGTGGAGATAAGACAGTCTCTTTAGCAAGCGGTGACGGGAAAACTGGACAGCTGCATGTAAATCAATGAAGTTAGAACACTCCCTCACACCATACACAAAAATAAACTCAAAATGGCTTAAAGACTTAAACATAAGACAAGACACATATAAAACTTTTAGAAGAAAACATAGGCAAAACATTACCTGACATAAATTTCAGCAATGTTCTCCTAGGGCAGTCTACATAGGCAACAGAAATAAAAACAAAAATAAACAAATGGGACCTACTTAAACCTATAAGCTTTTGCACAGCAAAGGAAACCATAAGCAAATATAAACAGCTCATACAACTTAATAAGAGAGAAACAAACAACCCAATCCAAAAATGGGCAGAGAACCTAAACATGCAATTTTCCAATGAAGATATATAAATGGCCAATAGGCACATGAAAAAATGCTCAATATCGCTAATTATCAGGGAAATGCAAATCAAAGCTACAGTGAGGTGTCACTTCACACCAGTCAGAATGGCCATCATTTAAAAGTCCATAAACAATAAATGCTGGAGAGGGTGTGGAGAAAAGGGAACCCTCCTACACTGTGGATGGGAATGCTGTTTGGTGCAGCCGTTAGGGAAAACAGTATGGAGATCCCTCAAAAGGCTGAAATGGACTTACCATATGATCCTGCAATCCCACTCTTGGGCGTATATCCAGAGGGAACCCTAATTCAAAAAGATACATGCACCCCAATGTTCCTAGAAGCACTACTTATGAAAGCTTATCACTAAAGCAAAATTTAACAATATAGTGTGGAATTTTAGTGTAAGTAAAATGTGTATGAAAACAGTAGCAAAAAGGGCAGGAGAGAAGTATACCACTGAAAAGGTCTTACATTATTCATAAAATGCTGTTACTTGAAGGTAGACAATGATAAGTTAAAGGTGTATCTGATAAATTAGAAACTGTACACAAAAAGTGGAGATATGAGACAAAATGAAATGTTTAAAAAATATTCAGGAGAAAAACAATGGGAAAGAATGAACATATGTGAATAAAAGAAATAGCTAGTTAATAGAATCAGACCCAACCATTATTAATAATCACATTAAATGAAATGGTCTAAACCTCCTAAATAGTCAGAGACTGTCAGATTGGATTAAACAACAGGTAAACTCAACTATATGCTGCCTACGAGAAGATACAAATAAGTTACAAATAAAAGGATGGAAAAGACAAGCTAATGTCAACACTAATTAAAAAAAATTACATGATTTCAAGATTTATTATAAAGGTGTAATAATCTAGACTGCATTATTAACATGAAAACAGAAATACAGCTCAATGGAACAGACTATGTGGAACTTTTTTAGCTTTTGCTTGTCTGTAAAAACTCCTTTTCTCTCCTTCAAATCTGACTGATAGCCTTGTTGGGTAGAGCATTCCTGGCTCCAGGTTTTTTTATTTCCTCACTTTAAATATACTGCACCACTCCCCAATGGCCTGCAGAGTTTCTGCTGAAAGTCTTATGGGAGAGCTCCCTTATATGGACCTAGTTGCTTTCCCCTGTGCTCTTAATATTCTCTCTTTAATTTTTGCCATTTCAATATAATATATCTTGGTATGGATCCCTTTGGGTTGATCTTGTTTGGGTTTCTCTGTTCTTCCTGGACCTGGATGTCTGTTTCCTTTCCTACGTTGGGTATGTTTTTAGTTACAAGTGCTTCAATAAGGTTCTCTGCCTCTGTCTCTCTTCTACTTCTGGGACCACTATAATGTGAACATTAGTATGTCTGATGTTTACAAGAAATCTCTTAAACTGTCTTCATTTTTTAAAAATTCTTTTTCCTTTTTCTCTATTCAACTTCGATGATTTCCACTACTCTCTCTTCTGGGTCACTGATCCATTTCTCTGTATTATCCAATTTAGTGATTCCTTCTAGTGGTTTTTTTTTTTTTTTTTTTTTTCAGTTACTGCATTTTTTCAGCTCTGTTGGTTCTTTATATTTTCTAACTCCTTTTTAAAATTCTCACTGTGTTCACCCATTCTTCTAGCACACTGAGCATCTTTATGGTCATTACCATGAACATTTTATTGGGTAGATTGCTTATCTCCAGAGTTGTCAGAATGTGTTCAACTTAAGAAATCAACTTAAAATAATTTTCTATATATGTTGCTAATATAAACCTTATGGTTACCACAAAACAAAAATCTATAATAGATGCACAAAAAAGATAAAGGAATCCAATATAATGTTAAGTCATCAAATTACAAATGAAGAGAGAAAAAAAAGGAGCAAAAAAGAACAAAGACAATCCCAAAACAGTTAACAAAATAGCAGTAAGTACAGACCTATCAATAATTACTTTAAATGTAAATGTACTAAATGTTCCTATCAGAAAACATAGAGTGGCTGAATGGATACAAAACCAAGACCCATATATATGCTGCCTACAAAGAGATTCACTTTAGATCTGAAGACACACTGACTGAAAGTGAGGGGATGGAAAAACAAAGTCGGGAACAAGAGACAAAGAAGGACATTACATAATGATAAAGGGATCAATACAAAAGAATATACAAGACTTGTAAATATTTATGCACACAAAGTGGAGAACCTAGATGCAGATAGCAAATATTACCAAATATAAACAAAGATATTGACAGTAACAGAATAATAGTAGGTGGCTTTAACACCCCACTTACGTCAATGGACAGATCATCCAGACATAAAATCAATAAGGAGACGTGGGCCTTAAAGAACACATTAGATCAGATGAACTTAGCAGATATATAGAACATCCTAACCAAAAGCCACAAAATACACATTCTTTTCAAGTGCACATAAAACATTCTCCAGGACAGATTGTACACTAGGCCACAAAACAAGTCTTAACAAATTTAAAAGACTGAAATAATACCAAGTGTCTGACCACAATGCTATGAAACTGGAAATCAACTATAAAAAAAAAAAATGTAAAGGCTAAACAATATGCTACTAAACATCCAATGGGTCACTGAAGAAATCAAAGAGGAAATTAAAAAATACATGGAGACAATATAAGTGAAAATACAATGATCCAGAATCTGTGGGATGCAGCAAAAGCAGTTCCAAGAGGGAGGTTTACAGTGATACAAGCCCACATCAGGAAACAAAAAAAACCCTAATCTTACATCTAAAGGAATTAGGAAGAAGAACAAACAAAACCTAAAGTATGGAGAAGGAAAGACGGAAGGAGGGAGGCAAAGAAGGGAGGGATGGAGGAGAATGGGTTCAAATAAACAAAATGAGAGATGAAAAGAAGTTACAATTGACACCACAGAAATACAAAGGACAAAAGGAGATTACTCTGCTTAGTGATATACCAATAATAGACAATCTATAAAAAAAATGGATAAATTCCTAGAAATGTACACTCTCCCAAGACTGAATCAGGAAGAAATATAAAATATGAATAGACCTCCAATTATCAGTAATGAACTCAGATCAGTAATAAAAAAATACTCCCAATAAAACAAGAGACCAGGACCAGATGGCTTCACAAATGAATTATACTAAACATTTAAAGAGTTAATGCCTATCCTTCTCAAACTACTCCACAAAACTGAAGGGAAAAGAATGCTTCCAAATTCACTCTTTGAGGCCAGCATCACCCCAATATCAAAACCAGATAGATACCACAAAAATAAGAAAATTACAGGCCAGTATCACCGGTGAACATAGATACAAAAATACTCAACAAAATATAAGCTCACTGAATTCAACAATACATTAAAAGGATCATACACCATGATCAAGTGGGATTTATCCCAGTAAGGCAAAAATGTTTCATTATCTGCAAATCAATATAATACATCATGTTAAGAATGAAAGAAAAGATGATCACATGATCATCTCAACACAGAAAAAGCATTTGACAAAATTCAACATCCATTCATGATAAAAACTCTTTTTTTGGAAAATTTAGCTCTAATTTTAGTAGCATTATCTTCATATAAATAATCAGCAGGTGATTTAAAAAGCAGGTTTTTGAAGCGTAATTTTTTACTATAATTTAAGGAAGCACTCAAGACATAGCACATCAAGAATTTTATCCTTCCAATATTCTCAGAGATAAAAAAAAAGAAATGACAGGCAATTTATGATAAAAACTCTTAATATACTAAGTTCAGAGAAGGAAAGTATCTCAATAAAAAAAAAGGCCCTATATGACAAGCCCACAGCTAAAATTATACTCAATGGTGAAACACTGAAAACTTTCCAAGGTCAGGAACAAGACAAATGCCCACTCTCACCACTCCTACTTAATGTAATACTAGAATTCCTAGCTAGAGAAATCAAGCAAAAAAAAAAAAAAAAAGTATCAGAACTGGAAAAGAGGAAATGAAACTATCTCTGTTTGCAGGTGATATGATTTTATATATAGAAAATCTTATAGAATCCACCAAAAAACCCATTAGATCTCATCAACAAGTTCAGTAAAGTTGCAGGATACAAAATTAACATTAAAAAACCGGGGAGTAGGATATAGCTCAGTGGTAGAATAATGTGTGCTTAGCATGCACAAGGACCTGGGTTCAATCCCCAGAACCTCCACTAACAACAACAAAAAAATTAGTAGTTTGTATACAATAATAACAAATTATCTGAAAAAGAAATACAATCCAATTTATAATTACATCAAGAAAAAATACTTAGAAATGAATTTAACCAAGGACATAAAATATCTACACAATGGGAACTTTTAAGACACTGATGAAAGAAATCAAAGAAGGCACAAATAAATGGAAAGGTATCCTGTGTTCACGGATTGGAAGAATTAATATTTTTTAAACGTCAGTTCTACCAAGACCACCTACAGATTCAGTGCAATCCATAGCAAGATTCTAATGGCATTTTTTACAGAATTAGAAAAAAAAATCCTAAATTTATATGGAGTCACAAAAGGCCCCAGATAGCCAACCAAAGGAATCCTGAGAAAGAACAAAGTGGGAGGAATCATAGCTCCTGATTTCAAGCTACAGTATACTTATAGTAATCATAATAGTATGTTACTGGCATAAAATCAGAAACATAGACCAACAGAACAATCTAGAGCCTAGAGCATGTACAGTCAACTAATTTTTGACAAAGGAGCCAAGAATACTCAATGTGGAAAGGATAGTCTCTTCAGTAAATGGTACTGAGAAAAGTGGATATTCACATGTAAAAGAATGAAACTAGTCCTGAATTACACCACTCACAAAAATGAACTCATAATGGAATAGGAACTTAATATTTTAGAATAGAAGCCATAAAACTTCCAGAAGAAAACATGGGGAAAAGCTCCATGACTTGGGTTTTGCAATGATATATTTGGGTAGGATACCTAAATCACAGCATACAAAATGAAAAATTAAGAAGTGGAACTGCATCAAACTAAATAGCTTCTTCTGCACAGCAAAAGAAACAATCAACAAAACAAAAAGGCAACCTACAGAATGGGAAAAAATATTGCAAACCATATATCTGAAAAGGTTAATATCCAAACTGTATAAAGAATTCATACAACTCAACAACAACAAAAAACATCAAATTATCCAATTTAAAAAATGGGCAAAAGATGTGAATAGACAATTTTCTAGATACACAGGTACATGAAAAGGTGCTCAACATTACTAATCCTCCGGAAAATGCAAAATAGAACCACAATGAGCTATCGCCTCACAAGCGTTGGAATGGCTATCATCAAAAAAATAAGAGGTAACAAGTGATGGTGAGGATGTGGAGAAGGGAACACTTGTGCATTGTTGGTAGGATTATACATTGGTACAATCACTATGGAGAACACTTTGGAAATTCCTCAAAACATTAAAAATACAATTACCATATATCTAGCAATTCTACTTCTGGGAATATATCCAAAGGAAATGAAAACACTGTGTCAAAGAAATATCCGCACCCCAAAGTTCACAGCGACATTGTTTACAATAGTCAAGACATAGAAACAACCTAACTGTCCACTGACAGATGAATGGATAAAGAAGTTGTAGTATACATATACAATGGAATATTATTCAGTCATGAAAGAGAAGGAATCCTGCCATTTGCAACATCATGGATGAGCCTTGATGGTATTATGCTAAGTGAAATAAGTCAGAGAAAGACAAATACTATATATCTCACTTACATGTAGAATCAAAAACGGAAACAAAAACCCCACCAAACTCAGAAAAAGATAAGATTTGTCGTTACCAGAGGCAGGAGGTGATGGGAAGAAGTGGTCAAAATGTATAAACTTCCTGCTATGAGATAAAAAAGTACTAGGTATGTGTTATACAACTTGATTACTAGAGTCAACACTGCTGTATGGTATATCTGAAAGTTAAGAGAGGAGATCCTAAGAGTTCTCATCACCAGAGGAAAAAATATTTTTCCCTTTTTCTGTGTGTGTGTGTGTGTGTGTGATGGATATTAACTAAGTGCTGTATGTCAATTATATCTCACTAAAACTGTATGAAAGATGGCAAATAAGCATATGAACATGCTCAACATCACTAGTCATTAGGGAAATGCAAATAAAACCGTAATATGAGGCACCACTAGGCACCTATCAGAAGACCTAAAATGTAAAAAACTGACCATATTAAGTGTTGGTGAGGATATGGAACAGCTGAAACTCATACAGTGCCATTCAGAATGTAAGCTGGTAACAACCATTTTTAGAAAACAGTTTGGGAGTTGAACATACATGTAAAATACAATGCAGATAATTGACTGCTAGGTATTTATTCAAGAGAAATGAAAACATTTGCCCACACAAAGACACATGTTCATGGAGGCTTTATTTGTAATATCCAAAAATTGGAAACAACCCTAATAGCCATCATCAGGTGGTACAGTTTGGAATATTTATGTGTAAAATTATTAAAAATGAACTGCTATCATATGCAGTAACATGCAGGAATCTCAAATTATACTGAGTGAAAGAATTCCCATTTTTAAAAAGAATACAAAATTCTAGAAAATGTGAACAAGTTACCTGGAGATGGGGGTCAGGAGAAGGGCATGATTATAAAAGGGCACAACTAAACTCTGAGGGATGATCAACATTATCTCTATTGTGATTTTTTTCATAAGTATACATGTAGTCACTAATCATCAAAGTTTATATTTTAAATATGTCCAGGTTTATTACATGTCAATTATACCATGATAAATGTGAAAAAAGAAATAAAAATACATATACTTAAAGATATGCAAATTAAAAATTGCAATGAACAGCTAAAGTATCATTTTAAGGGAAACTGTAGTTTTTAAATGCCATGTTAGAAAAGGAGGTTGAAAATCAATGATCTAAGCCTTCAATTTAAGAAACTGAAAAAAGAGCAAATTAAAAAGCAAAGCAAGTAGACAAAACTATGTAATAAGGAGAATTCGGTGAAAACAGAAAACAGACAAAAGAGAAAATGAAACCAAAAGTTGAAAAAGATTAACTGATAACTGGTTAATAAGACTGATCGAGGAAAAAAACTGACAACATGGATGAATCTCAACACTATGCCTAGTGAGGGAAGCCAGTCAAAACCATTCTACGCAATTCCATTTATATGAAATTCATGAACAAGAATACCAGACTAGTGGTATCTCTAAGAGGAGGATGTAGTACTTGGAGAGGGAATACAGGGAATTTTCTGGAGGTAATGAAAATATTCTATATACTGAAAAACTAAATTCTATATACTGACTGAAGTGGTGGTTACACAAGTGTGTAAGAGCCCAAACTCACTGAATTACAGATGTAAAGTGCACATTTTATTGTCTGTAAAATCACTCAATTAAAAAAATCCAGCCAACTCTTTCACCCAGCTCCTCCAGCTCTATCCTCTAGCTAAGCTTCTTGGGAGAATTACACACATCCACTGTCTCCATTCCCTCACCTGCATTTGCTTTTTCATCCCCCTTGAATTTAGCTTCTTCCCTATCATTCTACCAAAACATATCTGTCCAAGGTCACTTCTGTGTTGTTATATCTAGCAAAGTTTTCTCAGCTCCCCAAGAACTTGACCTCTCAACACTGTTGATCACTCCTGAAATACTGGAATTCTTCTGGGCTCAGCTCTACACCCTTGCTTCTTTCCCCTCTCTCTCTATGCTATCTTCCCAGTGAACACTAATGGCTTCTGCTCTGTCTCTGCAGACCTCTCCCCTAGACCCTGACATCTCCCCAGCGATTTCTCTGAATATCTTCAAACTTTACCTGCTCCAGAACAACTCAATCTTCTTCCCCAAACCTATTCTATTCTTATTTCAGTGAATGGCACTGTCTAGTTCTAAAGACTAGAAGTCAAAATATCTTCCTTAAGCTTCCCTTCCTCACGATCTCTATCCAGTCCATCATTACGTCCTAGTGATTTTCTCTCCTAGAAGTATTTTTTGCTTTTGGGTTTCTTTCCATTTCTAAACTATCAGTTTAGTCAAAGCTACAGAATTAGCTCTCACTTACATTGCTACTCTTTTTTTTTTTAATTGAAGTATAGTTGCTGTATAATATTATGTAAGTTACAGGTGTACAATATAGTGAGTCATAATACATTGCTACATTTAAGCAGTCTATCTGTGTCCATTCTGGCCCCCTTCCAATTGATTCTCCACAAAGAAAGGAACACAACTGGCCTTCCAGGTTCCAAACCCATGGGTTCAATCTACTGTAGATGGAAACTATTCTGGGGAAAAACATTCTAGAAAGCTCCAAAAGGCAAAACTTGAAATTGCCATGTGTCAGCAACTATTTACATAGCATTTACACTGTATTAGGTAATACACGTTATCTAGAGATGATTTAAAGTACGGGAGGATGTGGGTATATTACATGCAAACATTACATCATTTTATATGAGAGACTTCAGCACCCACGGACACCAAAAGACCACTGTACTTTCCAGATGTGTATCTGATAATGCCATGTCTCCTGTCATCTTTTTTCAAAATAACCATGCAGTGGCTTTGCACTGCTCTTTAGATAAAATCTGTAACACTTAACACGGCCTAAAGGACCCAGATGGTTTGCCCACTACCTATGTTTGAAGCCTCACTTTGCAACACAACCTTCACACCCATCCCTGCCTTTCATTACCATGTCTTCTTTCCTGCCACAGAACCATTTTTTATATACCATTTCTTCTGTCCATAATCTCTCTCCTGGTACATGACTCCTATATGTTCTTCAAATCTTAGCTTAGAATTTTAAAAAATGGACTCACTGACCTGGTCACCTGCTCAAGGCACCATGTCCCCTCCTTCATGGCATTTATCACAACTGCAGCTTAATTTTGCTTGATGTATTGTCTAAGTAACATCCAAATTCTCCACTATAAGGCATATGATTACTAGGATCACATTTGTTTTTTATCCCCTTTATATCTCCAGCCTCTAGGAAACATCTCACAGGTACCCGGCAGGCCCTCATAAATACTTCTAAATAAATTAATGAAGAATTAGAAATTATGTTTCTAAATGAAATAACATGTACTTGGTGACAGATTTTAAATGGACTTCAAGCAGCCATCTAATCAAATGCCCAGGAAAACCATCACATGGTTGTCTTCATTGTTCCTCCCTTCAGTTATGTTCCAGGCACTGAGGCATAGCAGTGAATGAGACAGGGTTCCTGCATTCATGCAGCATCTGGTTTAAGTTGACTGACTTTGTATTTCAAAAGCTACTCTTACTTGTAAATCAATGAAGTTAGAACACTCTCTCACACCATACACAAAAATAAACTCAAAATGTCTTAAAGGTTTAAACATAAGACATCATAAATCTCCTAGAAGAGAACATAGGCAAAACATTCTCTGACATAAATGGCAGCAATGTTTTCTTAGGTCAGTCTACCAAGGCAACAGAAATAAAAGCAAAATTATACAAATAGCACCTAATTAAACTTACAAGCTTTTGCATAGCAAAGGAAATCATAAACAAAATGAAAAGACTACCTAATGATGTAACTGGTAAGATCTTGACTTTCAGAATATACAAACAGTTCATACAATTCAATAACAAAAAACCAAACAATCCAGTCAAAAAATGGGCAGAAGACCTAAACAGACATTTCACCAGTGAAGATATACAGGTGGTCAAAAGGCATATGAAAAGATGCTCCATATCACTAATTATCAGAGAAAGGTAAAAACTACAATGAGATATCACCTCACACCAATCAGAATGGCTATCAGTAAAAAGTCCACAACTAATAAATGCTGGAGAGGGTGTGGAGAAAAGGGGAATCTTCTACTGTTGGTGGGAATGTAATCTGGTGCAGCCACTATGGAAAACAGTGTGGACATTTATTAAAAATACAGTTACCATATGATCCAGCAGTCCTACTCCTTGGCATATATCCAGAGAAAACTCTCATTCAAAAAGACACATGCACCTCAGTGTTCACAGCAGCACTATTTACAAGAACTAAGACATGGAAGCAACCTAAATGTCCATTGAATAAAGAAGGTGGGTGTGTGTGTGTGTGCGTGCGTGCGCATACATAGAAACACGATGGAATACTACTCAGCCATAGAAAAGGATGAAATAATGCCATTTGCAGCACATGGATGGACCTATACATGATCATACTAAATGAAGTAAGTCAGAGACAGAAAGACAAATATATGATATCATTTATACATGGAATCTAAAAAAAAATGACACAAATGAACTTACAAACCAGAAACAGACTCACAGACATAGAAACAAATTTATGGTTATCAAAGGGGAAAGTAGGGGGGAGGGATAAATTAGGAGTTTGGTATTAGCAGATACTAACTACTATATACAAAATAGATAAACAACAAGGTCCTACTGAATAGCACTGGGAACTATATTCAATAGCTTGTAATAACCTATAGTGAAAAAAGAATATAAATATATATGTACATAACTGAATCACTGTTGTACACCAGAAACTAACACAACAACTATATAAATCTCAAGTATACTTCAATTTTAAAAAGTTACTCTTACTCTCAAGCCAGTTTATCTGTTTCCTAAGCTCTGTGCAGAATAAGTTTATCATTATTTTTTTTAAATAAATCTTTAACTTTGATGACTGTGAGGCAATCTTGTTCTATTTTATGGAAACCTTACTATTTTTTAAACATATAAACCTGAATAATTTTACCTGCCTATCTAACTTTAATAGTATGTCTAATCAGAATGGGAAGCAAGGTACAAAGAATTAAAATAGAAAAAAAATATGTAACTGCTCACAAAGGAAAAACATATACAGATTAGACTCTGAAGAAAATCTTATTGCCTATCTTGAGAACATCCCTCAAAGTTAGAGACAAGGCAAAATGATTAAAAACTCAAAAACCTAAGACATACACATATTTTTTCAGAAATATGAAGTTACATTTAAGAACTCTGATCTCAAAATGTCTACTTGACAGTAAATAGCAAGTAATATATACATAAACTGTTACACCACTGTGTTTAAATCAATCACCATAAATGCAGACCTGGGGTCAGAAGTCTGTCTTTACGTATCTAAGTTGTTTTTATAGCACTGATGGTTTTGAACTGAGTTGTTCACACAAGTCCTCATTACTTGAATTTGCAAAATGGCTGGCTAGAATAGGAGTCATCTGTTGTCATGGAAACATGTTTTTTCTTTCTACTTCTCTAATGTATGTGCTAAAATAAGACATCAAATCTGAAACCAGAATGAGAAAATCCTGACATATACATGATCATTCCATTTTAGTTTCTTCAAAATCCCTTTAGAATGTACCAAATTGGAAATAATACTCCAAAACATAATTATTAGCAAGTTTGACTCTTGTACTGATAGCTCTTAAATGTGAACACAGTCTAATCATACAGCTAGCAAAATCATCTGACAAGAAGATATATTAAAACTCTATGGTCACTGTAATATAGTTGCATTTGTTAAAAATGTTGGAGGACTTAACCAAGATCAGTTTAGTTCTATGTCCAAATTAACTGTAAACTAATTTAGTCTAAATTAATACCATCTCTGTATGTAATGAGGGGGCTCTTAAATTCATCATCCACAGCGTTGTTAAATAATTAAGTATTGCCCTAAGGGAGAGATTCCAATGGAGCATCACTTTCAGGTTGACACAAACCAAAAACTAACAGCCAATATTTACAGAGTGTACAAAAGGCTTTCACACACATTGGTATCTGAGCCTTCCTTTATTCGAAAGATATTTCAGGAACTGAGTGTTAATTCTATACCAATCACTGGCTAGATGCTAGGGATATGATAGTGATCCTCACAGTAACTCTGTAACAGTGGTGGTTATCTCAGAATCAGCAGCATCAGCATCACCTCAGAACCTGTTAAAACCACACACTCTCAGGTCTCACCCCAAATCTACTGAATCAGAAAGTCTGGGGGTGGGGCCCAGGAATCTGTTTTAATAAGCCCTCCAGTGATTCTGATAAATGCTCAAGTTTGAGACCCACTGCCCTGTAAGATAGTCCCTTGCATTATATATTAGCAAACTGAGGCTCAGAAAAGGGTGTTACAGACTTGAGATACAAGACTTTTTTCCACCACATACCCCATGGGCATACAATAAAGATTTGTTGGATAAAAAAATAAATGAATCCTCTAAAAAGTTGTGCCATCACCCAATCGTGGCAAAAGTACAAGCAATATAATCCTAATTTACTGAGAATGTACATAATGCTAATGAGTGTATTTCACCTGAAAAGAGAAACAGTCACCATAACATCAAGAAGTGTAATTTTAAAACTTTTACTTTTGAGTCTTACCTAAAAGAGAAAGTTACCAAAGGTGATCACTACCAAAACTTCAATTTTTCCATACCTTGTTATTTTGCCTTAATTTACTTAACTCCAGTTTATACTTTTCTGCTTCTTCCAGAGCTCGATTCAAGCGAACTTCCATGGCACTTTGACTAGTGGCAGCCTGTTTTTGCAGTCTTCTTTTATTTTCTAATTCCTGTACAGTAAAAGAGATACACAGAACATTTATAAACAGATCCTAAGACCCCTTTACTACTATTTTGCAACATTTTCCATTCCTATATTCCTTGCTTTCTGCCAAATTTTACATACACACACACACGGACAGAGGCTGAGCACTGAGTGACACAGATCTCAGGGAATTCTCACTCTGAATTGGCTATAGAAAAATACAGCCTTAAAGATGTAGTCACAAATTAGACTTTCAAATTACTTATTGTTTGAAAATTTCTATCCATCCCAAGATACAGTAACACATGTTTTTTATATTTATTTCATAAACAGTTCTTTATAACTATAGTTCTTCTCCTGGGAACCTCCCAAAACACCAATGTGAGACATAAATTCTCCCACAAATACTGTGTGTAAACCTGACAAAATCTATCATTTAAAAAAATCTGTTAAATATTTATTAATGCATTCTACATTAGCCATATAGGAAAATCCCAATTCTGGGGAAAAACAACAGATTTTATGGGTATTTTCCCTGTTCTGGGGTGGGTTTAGACCTGCATTTCTGCAAATATCCTAAGAGATGCTGCTGCAGAGAGTCTATAGGCCACACAGGAAGAAACATGTACAGGAAAACCTCCAAACTCCATCACAAGCTGGCACCATAATCTCAACTCCTGCCACAAATGTTACCTGCGGCTACGTGAGCAGTACTTGGTTGGATCTCTCCCAGACAGACATTATGCTTCTGGCCTCTGCCCCTTTGCTCATGCTCATCCTTCTGCCCTGACCTCTCCCTACCCCTCATTTTTACCTGGCTTGCACCTATCCATCCTTTAAGACTCAGCTAGGACTAACTCTGGTTTTACCTCCTGCCAGAAGCCTTCCCTATCTTCCTCACTATCCTCCCAGGTTGGATTAAGTGTCCTTTCTTCAAAGCTTCCCTAGCACCTTGATATACATATATCACAGTGCCTGCTTGTGTGGGACTGAAACTATCCACTGACTGCATTTCCCTCGCTGTACTGTCAGCTCCTGGGGGACAGGAACTACTTTCATTTCTACGTTCTGGCACTTCAGCAGCATATAAAAGGCATTAATGAGATGTTTACTAAAATTAATTTATTTTGTAATACTTAACTCACTCTTCTTTGCATCCCCTACAATGCCTAGTACAGAGCATTACACCAAAACAGATACTCAGTAAATATCGTGCAATTGAAATGATGCAGATAAAGATACAGTTGTCTGTTTTCTGCTTTAATAGTTTTTTCTCCTGGCTGTTATCACTATGTTTTATTTGAAAACTGATCTCCCTGGCTCTGAGTAATTAAGGGGAAAACAAAACAAAACAAAATACGTGCTGCTCTTTATGCAGGTTTCTAAACAAATCAAACTGTCTGGATACCATCTGCTCTCACCAGCCTTCTTCACAGCTTTGTGGGTGGTAGTGACACTGAGAGCGGCCTGATTTCTCTCACTGTTCACACGGAAAAGGCAGAGATTCTCATTAGCCACCAAGGCCACAGTTTTTGCTGCCTCATTTCAGCCTCTTCTCACAAGAATATGGAATTGCCCTTCTCTTTCTTGCTGATGACTCTGTAACCTACTTCAAAGAAAATTGAAAACCTCCCTTTACCATATGATGCCTCCCTACCCCCGAATCAATACTGCTCCACTTCTTGGGAAAAGCGAAAAAGAAAAAAGATAGACAGAAGAATAGTAAAGTACGAAATAAAGTCTTCCTAAATGAGTAAATCCACTAAGGAAAGGGGAAACCTTATCAAAAACTTGAAAACACTTCTGTTTTCAATCTTACTCAAGAATTTTTTTACAAAATGCAGACAAAATACAAATACTGAGTATTTTCAAGATGCAAGCTCCTAAAGTAAATTTATTATTACCAAAAAAAATTAAGTTTACATGTTGCTAGTGAAAAAAAAATTATGAAACATATCAACCCCTGAAGTTTACATTAGTTTTAAAAGAAAAGGCTGAGTAGCTTAAAGAAAATCAAGTTTAAAACTCAAATACTATGAAATCCAAGAATAATCTGGGATTCTCCCATTTCTGAAGCACTCATAAGGCACTGGGGGAGTGTGAGAGAGAGGTGTGCGTCAGAAACCACAGCGCAAGACAAATGCAGCAGCTGCTTTAGAGGAACACAAACTGTCACAGTGATTCAGATGAGGACAAATAAATGACCAGGTAAGGTTCTAGAAACAAGTGACTGAGGTACCAAAAGAAACAGACCTGGAGTCAGAAAACCTGCCAGCTGTTGTAGACTCAGTTTCCATATCTGAAATTGGGTGTAATACTATATGGTTTATGGGCAAAAAACCTAAAAGGTTTTACCTATTCAACACATTTATCCAGCACTTACTACATGCCTGGTACTACTCCACATGACGGACACACGATAGTTAACCACAGTTCTCCTCTCATAAAGCTTGCACTCTAGAGGAAGAGACAGATGATAAACACACACATACATGCATACTCACAGGTGAGATCTGGTAGTGATAAGGGCTATGAAGAAAAAGGGTAAGAGGACAGAACAATAGGGAAGGGGCATAATATTTAACATAGAGTGGTTAACTTGAACAGACTGATCACTAGAAATGAAATACAATCAGCAATAAAAAACCTCCCTACAAAGGAAAATCCAGGACTGGACGGTTTCACTGGGGAATTCTACCAAACATACAAAGACGAGCTCATACCAATCCTTCTCAAAATCTTCCAAAACACTGAAGGGGAGGGAACACTCCCAAGCTTATTCTATGAAGCTACTATTACCCTGATACCAAAACAAGATAAAGGCACTACTAAAAAAGAAAATTACAGGCCAAATATCATTGACGAACACAGATGCAAAAATCCTCAACAAAATATTAGCAAACAGAATCCAACAACACATAAAAAAGATTATACACCATGACTAAGTTGGATTCATCCCAGGGACACGAGGATGGTTTAACATATGCAAATCAATCAATGTGATACATCACATCAACAAGACAAAGGACAAAAATCACATGATCATCTCAATAGATGCAGAAAAAGCATTTGATAAAATTTACATCCATGTATGATAAAAACTCTTACCAAAGTGGGTATAGAGGGAACCACCAAAGTGGGTATAGAGGGAACATATCTCAACATAATCGAAGCTATTAATGACAAACCCACAGCCAACATAATATTCAACAGTGAAAAGCTGAAAGTCTACCCACTAAAATCTGGAAAAAGTTAAGGATGCCCACTCTCACCACTTCTATTCAACATAGTATTGGCAGTCCTAGCCACAGCAAATGATAAAAGAATTCGGCAAGGTAGCAGGATACAAGATTAACAAACAGAAGTCAGTTGCATTTCTTTATACTAACAATGAAATAGCAGAAAAAGAGAGTAAAGAAACAATCCCTTTTAAAATCTCATCCAAAACAATAAAATACTTAGTAATAAGTTTAACCAAGGAATAAATCTGACCAAGGAGGTGAAAGACTTACACATGGAGAAATACGAAACACTGACTAAGGAAATAAAGGAGGACTTAAAGAAATGGAAAGATATCCAATGCTCTTGGATTGGAAGAATCAATATTGTTAAAATGGCCATACTGCCCAAGGCCATCTGCATATTTAATGCAATCCCTATCAAACTACTCATGACATTTTTCTCAGAAACAGAAGAAATAATCCTAAAATTTATATGGAATCACAAAAGACCCAGAATTGCCAAAGCAATACGGAAGAAAAAGAATGAAGCTGGAGGAATAACCCTTCCAAACTTCAGACAATACTACAGAGCTACAGTAATCAAAAGAGCATGGTATTAGTACAAAAACAGACATATGGGTCAATGGAACAGAACACAGAGCCCAGAAATAAACCCACAGACCTATGGTCAATTAATCTTCAACAAAGGAAGCAAAAATATACAATGGAGAAAAGACAGTCTCTTCAGCAGGTGGTGTTGGGAAAGTTGGACAGCAGCATGTAAATTGATGAAGTTAGAACACTCCTTCACACCACACACAAAAATAAACTCAAAATGGCTTAAAGACTTAAACATAAGACAAGATACTATAAATCTCCCAGAAGAAAACATAGGCAAAACATTCTCTGACAGAAATCTTAGCAATGTTCTCATAGGGCAGTCTACCCAGGCAATAGAAATAAAAGCAAAAATAAACAAATGGGACCTAATTAAATTCATAAGCTTTGGCACAGCAAAGGAAACCATAAGCAAAATAAAACAACAACCAGTTGAATGGGAGAATATATTTGCAAATGATGTGACTGACAAAGGTTTAATTTCCAGACCATATAAACAACTCATACAACTTAATAACAACAACCCAATCCAAAAATAGGCAGAAGACCTAAAGCAATTCTCCAGTGAAGATGTACAAATGGCCAACAGGCATATGAAAAAATGCTTAATATTGCTAATTATCAGAGAAATACAAATCAAAATTACAACGAGGTATCACCTTACACCAGTCAGAATGGCAAATATTCAAAAGTCCACAAATGATAAATGCTAGAAAGGGTATTGAGAAAAGGGAATTCTCCTACACTGTTGGTGGCGATGCAGTTTGGTGCAGCCACTGTGGAAAATATGGAGATTCCTCAAAATACTAAAAACAGACTTACCATATGATCTAGCAATCCCACTCCTGGGCATATATCCAGAGGGAACTCAAATTCAAAAAGATACATGCACCCCAATGTTAACACCAGCAATATACAATAGCCAAGACATGGAAGCAACCTAAATGTCTATCAACAGATGACTGGATAAAGAAGTTGTGATATACTTATACAGTGGAGTATTACATGACCATAAAAACGAATAAAATAATGCCATTTGCAGCAACATGGTTGGAGATTGTCATTCTAAGTGAAGTAAGCCAGAAAGAGTAAGAAAAATACTATATTATATTGCTCATATGTGGACTCTAAAGGAAAAGGAAAAAAAGGACACTATGAACTAATCTATAAAACAGAAACAGACTTGCAGACATAGCAACCATTTTATGGTTACCCGGGGGAAAGGGGGTGGGAAGGGATAAATTTGAGAGTTCGAGATTTGCAAATATTAACTACTAAATATAAAAATACATAAGAAACAAATTTATAGCACAGAGAACTATATTCAATACCATGTAATAACCTTTAATGAAAATGAATATATATATATATATGTATATGTATGATTGGGACATTATGCTATACACCAGAAAACTGACACATTGTAATTGACTACACTTCAATAAAAAAAAGATACAGTGGTTAGGGGAAGGCTTTCCAATGAGGAAATGATTCATGTAAAGATCTGGAGGAAAGAATTATAGACTGGAGGAACAATGAAGACAAAGACCCTGAGGCAGGAATTCATTTAATATATTCAAAGATCACTTAGGTGGTCAGTGTGGCTTCAGCTGAGTGACACAGCAGTTTTAGGTCTTAAGACCTGAATGACATGGAAAGCCTTTGGAGGATTTTTAGTAGGATAAGTATGTGCGTGTTTGTGTGTGTATGTATGTATGGTGACCTAAGGTTTTTAACAGTTGACCCTTGAACAACATGGGTTTCAACTACCTGAGTCCACTTACAGGCAGAAATTTTTCAACAGGAAATACTACGTTAATACACGATCCACCATTGGTTGAATATGTGGATGTGGAACCATGGATATGGAATCACAGATACAGAGGAACGAGGGATATGGAGGGCCGACTGTAAGTTATATGGGGATTTTCCACTGTGCAGAGGGTGTGTGCCCCTAACCTCCAAGTTGTTCAAGCATCAACTGCATTCTAGCTACTGTGGTACTGAGTGCAGCAATACCAATCTAGGAGGTCACTGGAATAGTACAAGTGAAACATAGTAGCTTGGGCTTGGGTAGAAGTAATGAGTTTTTGAGAAACAGTTAATTCTATGCATTTTGAAGACAGAATTGGCAGGACTTGTTGACGGACTTAATGATGCTGTGGAAAGAGAAGGATCAAGATGACTCTTGGATTTTGAACAACTCCATGTTTTTACTGAGAGGGAGAAAAAGAGAAGCAGGTTTGCAGAGGGCAGGGAAGCATACATATGATGTTCTGCAAACCAAGTAGAGATATTAAGTGGACAGTAAGATGAAGAGTCTGGAGCTCAAAGAAAGGTCAGAGAAAGAAACAGCAACGTGGGAGTTCCCAACACATAGATGGTAATACAAAGCCATGGAAATTAATGAGAGCATCTCAGACCTGGATGTAGACAGTAAGGAGAAGAGAGCCAAGGACTGAGCCCTGGGCACTCCAACATGTAGAAGTCCAGAAAACGAGGAAGAAAATTATAAGTATGATGCTTCAGAAGCCAAATCAATAGTGTTTCAAGGAGGGAGAAATCAACTTTGTCAAATATTGCTGAGACATAAATTACTGAGGAATAAGAACTGATGAGAACTGGCACTGTGGATTACTAGTGACCTTGTTAAGAATGGTTTCAGAGGCAGAGAAGAGATGGACACCTAACTGTTGAAGTTTCAAGAGAGAATAGAGAAACTGAGTATATACAATTATTTTAAGAAGTTCTGCTATAAAGGAGAGCAATGATACAGGGCAAGAGGTAGATATGAGATCTAAGGAGGCTTTTCAAAAATACATATATTGGAGATTCTATGGCATGTTTTTATGCTAATGCAAATAATTCCATGGACAGAGTAAATATGATTTTTGCAAGAGAAAGGCATGATAATTGTAGGAGCGAAGTCCTTGAGTAAGAGAGATGGTATGGGATTCAGTGCACTGTGATCAGCATTAGCCAGAAGAGGCAGTAATCCACCGTAATGAGGGGGGAGAGCAGAGGAGATGGGTATAGAAACCAAGAGGTGTCACAGATTTAGTGACAGGATGAAGAAGAATTATCTTTGATTATTTTCTTAGTAAAATAAGAGGGAAAGTCATGGACTCAGAATGCTAAGACTGGAAGAGGTACTGGAAACTTAAGAAGAAAAAAATCACCTGTTTAAAATCACCTTTGAAAGTGGGAGAGGAAACTGTCTTCTCAGAAAGTAGGAGAGGAAAATGGTATTCCACTTGATATTTGTAAATAAAATTTAAGTAGGACCAATCTACTGGGCTGTACATTTTTGTTCAGTCTTAATACACTGCTCATGAATAGGCAAACAGGAGAGGGGAAATTGGCTAGAACTAGGGTTGGGTTTTGCCACACACTTCATTGGTAGAGAAATTAAGGATATATGCAGAGCATAATTAAGTTGTGTACCATGGTACCTAAGCCAGAGAAGAAGGGAATAAACATGAAGGAATGGGTACAGCTATGTAATAAAATATATATAAATGAGAACACACAACAATTATATGTGTATGACAGATATACAATATTAAACAAAGATAAGGTACCATTAATATAATGGTTTTGCAGGATACATAAAGGCAAAAATGAAAAAAGCTTTCTTTGCAAGATATGAGAATGACTTGTAGAAGGTCAGAATTGCTTTCAAGGACTTCTACTATGAAAGCAGGAAAGAATAAAGCAAGAACCAGGCATCTTTAGGAAATGACACAGAGCTCAATTTTACCTGGAGCAATTTAACAAAAGAGCAGATTATTTTTTAAAAGGTGAGTTACTAATGATAAGAGTGTTCATATGACATGATCCCTGGTCAGAGAAACTTTTGGAATGCACTACTAATTTTAATTTAACCAAAAAACAAAATAAAACAGAGGTTAAGGCTTCTGACAAGGAAGAAATAATTAATATCTACATAAGAAATGCACTGTAAACAACTAGAAAAAATTATCAAAATATGTTAAATAACTATTTAGAGACATTAGGAAAACATTAGGATTGTGATTCCTGAGAAAAAGGAAGCAAATGAGTCTTATCATCCCAGCATTCTGCTGGGAGGCAATATCCACACTGTACAGCAAGGTACAAGCAAGGAGAAAATACAAGCAGAGCCCAGGAATTCACTGAGTTAAGGAGACAGATCAGAGCTGGAAGAGACTGAGACAGCTGGGAATTTGTATGAAGGTTCAAGTAAGGAAGAACTACATTAGGAAGGAGCTTCAGGAATCTACATAGGAGATACCTGGAGTCTACAGAGGACTAGGCCACACCTGCATACAGGGAAACTCAACAGGGCCAGACAAAGAACAGTTAGGGAGCTGTACACAGAACAATTCCCATAGCTCACAAAGGGAAGGAAGACATCTGAACTCTAACCAGCTAGAATGGACAGTCTTCAGGGGTCCTCTGGGGAATTTGGTGGAGATCTTGAAAGGTCTCTTTAGGGTAAGCCTTAGGAGTAGAGCTGAACTACTCCTGAAAGGTGCACTAGACACATTCTAGTAAAACTTAAAAATGGGCCTCAAAGGGATTTAACTGGCAAATAATTACTTGTCAAAACCCATGACTGTCTTCAAAAAGCACACTAAACACAATCACTCAACAATATAATATTCACAGTATCTAGCATCTGGTAAAAAAAAAAATCACTAACCAAGCCAAAAAGCAGGAAAGTATGACTGATATCCAGGAGAATAAAAATCAGTCAATAGAAACAAACACATAAATGAGAAATATAATGGATCCAGCTAACAAGGCTATCAAAACAGCTATTTTAACTATATACAAGTATTTAAAGCAAAAAATTAATACAATGAGGAGATGAAGATATAAAGAAGAATCAAATGGAACTTACAATGAATAATATATCAAAGTGGACATTTTCCTCACTAGGAATAGGGGCATATTAGACACTACAAAGAAAAAAATTAATGACCAGTTACTAAAGATATAGGAATAGAATCTATCCAAACAAAGAATATAAGAAAAAAAGGCCAAAAACAGCTCATCAATAACCGAATATCACTGATATTGTCAGTGTGATGACATCAAGAAGTTCAATAGAAGTATAACTGGAGACTCAGGTTGGGGAGGGAGGTAGGGAGTACAGGAAAAATATTAATAATGGCCCCAAATTTTCAAATTTGATGCAAACTATAAACCTACAGATTCAAAAAAGCTCAACAAACTTCAAGCAGAATAAATACACCCCCCCATATAAAACTGACGAAGCACATCATTATGAAATTGCTGGAATCCAGTAACAAAGAGAACATCTTAAAAGCAGGAGGAAAGGACACATTACATACAAATGTAGTAAAAGAATTACTGTGGACTTTTAGTGAGAAACTACAACACAGAAGACAATGGGATGACAGCTTTAAAGTAACAAAAGAAAACAAAAACGATCAATTGATAATTCTATACCTAGTGAAAAATACCCTTCAAAAGTTAAAGGGCTCAAACCACACATGAGTGAATTCAAAACTGGTGAAATCTGAGTGTCTGTGGATTGTACCAATGTCTGTTCCTTGATTTTAAGATTATACTATAATTATGTTAGATGTTACCATTGAGGAAAACTGGGCGAAGGGTACACAGGACCTCTCTGTACTATTTTTGCAACTTTCTGTGAATCTATAATCATGTCAAATAAAAAGGTTTTCTTAAATAAGGAAAAACATAGTCTTTTCCAGAGAAATAAAAACAGAGAATGAGACTACCAAACTGGCACCACAAAAGCTGAGAGGGTAGTTGTTTCAAGCAGAATCTAAAGAATGAATACAAGAAATAGGTATGAGGGTGTTATACATGAGATGGTATAACATGATTTGAAGGCAGACTGTGATGTGTTAAAGATGTATGTTATAAACCTTAAGTCTAAGATTAGATATAGCTAATAATGGAGAAAAATTGAATAAAAAATATTCAATTCAAAGGAGAAAAAAGTAACAAAGAACAGTTTGGGAAAATAGAGAAAAAATAGGAAGATAGACTTAGATCCAAACATCAAAAGCTGCATTAATATAAATGGTCTGAACATACCATTAAGAGACAGAGACTGATACTGTTAGAGTAAATGAAGAAGCAAAAACCACAATTAAAGCCATTTCTTGTAACACATTTTCAGTATAAAACAGAGTAAAAGTAAATAGATGAAAAAAGATATAACATGTAAACATTAAGAATAAAGCTGTAATTACTAAATTAACGTTAGAAAAAGTAGACTTTGGAACAACGAATATTTTAAGATATTGTAATATAGTAGTATGTCGTAATTATAAAGGGGTACTAATCAAAACACTATTTTAATCCTTAATGTGCAGGCATCCAAAACAGAGACTGAAAATACATGAAGCCGAAACTGATATAACTGAAAGGAGAAACAAATCCACAATTCTAGTCAGAGAATTCAGCACAAGTACTGCTCTCTCAATAACTGACAGAACTAGAAAATCAGTAAGCATTTAGAACGCTTGAACAATACTGTCAACAAATTTGACCAAACTGATATTTACAGAAAACTCCACTCAACACAGCATAACACATGTGGTTTTCAAGTGGACATGAAGTATTTACCAAGAGAGACCAAATGCTGGTCCATATAACTAATTGCAACAAAATCATACACAGTGGGTTCTCACAACACAGAATGAAATTAGAAATCAATTAACAAAAAGACATGAAAATCCTCAATATTTAGAAATTAAATAATACACACATCTAAATAATCTAATGGTTGAGAAAAATGAGAAGGAAATTAGAAAATACTTTGAACTTAATGAAAATAAAAAAGATAGTATCAAAATTTGTGGGAGAATATTTATAACTTTAAATACTTATGTCAGAAAAGAAGAAAAGTAGAAAACCAATTATCTAAGCTTCTGCCTTAAGAATCCAGAAAAATAAGAACAAATTAAGCCTAAATAACACTGAAGGAAAAAATGAAAATTAAAAACGAAGGAAATGCTAAAGGTTAGAAATCAATGAAATAAAAAACTGACAAACAGTAGAAAAGACTCATGAAGTCAACTGTTGATTCATGAAAAAGTTCAATAAAATTGGTAATTAACTAGACTAAGAATAAAACAAGGATAAATTATTAATATCAAATATGAAACAGGGGTCATTATTATAGGCATAATATAAATAAAAATATAATAAAGGAATATTATGGACAAATTTATGCCAATGAATTTGACTACTTAGATGAGTTGGAAAAATTTCTTAAAAAACACAAGTTACCAAAACTGACTCAAAAAATAATGGAAAATCCAAATATACTTATATACACTAATTAAATTGGTGGGTAAAGATTTCTTGAATGGGACTGAAGAAAGCATAAAACTTCACAAAAACAATGTATTGGAATTCATCAAAATTTTAAACTGCTACCTTTTGAAAGATACTGTTAAGAAAAAAAGCCAAGGCAGATTGGGAGAAATCATTCAAAATACATATTCTTCCTAGGATTGGGAGAAATCATTCAAAATACATATTCTTCCTAGCAAAGAAATTATACAAGAAAACATAAAGAACTCTTACTACAACCCAGTATTTTAAAATTGGGCAAAAAATTTGAACAGACACATCACAAAGGAAGATATATGAATGGCCAATAAGCCTATGAAAAGTTGCTCAAGATCAATAAATATAAAGGAAATACAAATCCAGCTATAATGAGACACCACTCCTAACCCCTCTACAGTGTTTAATACTAAAAAGAATAGCAACACTGAGTGTTAGTGAGAATACACAGTAGCTACAACGCTCATATATTACTAGTGGGAATGAAAAATGATACAATCATTTTAGAATACAGTTTGACAGTTTTCTAGAAAGTTAAACATACACCTTCCATAATATCCAGAAATTCTATTCCTAGGTACTTATGAAATATCATGAATGATACTGAACATGTCTAAACAAAAACATATGTCTACACAAAACACTTGTATGTGAAAATTCATAGTGGCTTTACTTCTTATAAAGAGTCCAAAGCTGGAAACAAAAATGCCCATCAACTGGTAAACAGATGAAACGTAGTAAATCCATAAATACTACTCAGCAATACAAGGGAATGAACCATAAAACACACAAGACTGTTGAATCTCAAAAACATTACACTGAAGAATACAGATGCGGAAAGTACATACATAGGATTCCATCTATATGAAATTTTAGAACAAGGAAAACTAATCTGTAGTGAAAGAATACAGATCAGTGGTTGCTTGTGGCCATGCTTAGAGATTGCGGATTTATGTGGAGGAGACACAAAGGAAATTTGGGGGGGGGGGCAGTGGCATATAGAAATTTTCTTAATCTTGACTGTGGTGGTGGTTACAAGGATGTATAAATTTGTCAAAACTCAATGAATTGTACAATTAAGACAAGTATATTTTAACAATATTGATTCTTCCAATCCAAAAGCATAGACTATCGTTAAAATATACTTGTCTTAATTGTACAATGCAATCCCTATCCAATTACCCAGGACATATTTCATAGAACTAGAAAAAATCATAATAAATTTATATGGAACCATCAAAGACCTAGAATTGCCAAAGCATTACTGAAGAGAAAGAAAGAGGCTGGAGGAATAACTCTCCCAGACTTCAGACAATACTATAGAGCTACAGTCATCAAGACAGCATGGTATTGGTACCAAAACAGACATATAGACCAATGGAACAGAATAGAGCCCAGAAATGAACCCACAAGCTTTTGGTCAACTCATCTTTGACAAAGGAGGCAAGAATATACATTGGAAAAAAGACAGTCTCTTCAGCAAATGGTGTTGGGAAAACTGGACAGCAGCATGTAAAACAATGAAGCTAGAACACTCCCTTACACCATATACAAAAATCAACTCAAAATGGATTAAAGACTTAAACATAAGACAAGATACAATAAACCTCCTAGAGGAAAACATAGGCAAAACATTATCTGACATACATTTCAAAAATTTTCTCCTAGAAGAAATAAAAGCAAGAATAAACAAATGGGACCTAATGAAACTTACAAGCTCCTGCACAGCAAAGGAAACCAGAAGTAAAACAAGAAGAAAACCTACAGAATGGGAGAACATTTTTGCAAGTGAAACCGACAAAGGCTTGATCTCCAGAATATATAAGCAGCTCATACAACTCAATAAGAAAAAAATAAACAACCCAATCCAAAAATGGGCAGAAGACCTAAACAAGCAATTCTCCAAGGAAGACATACAAATGATCAAAAAGCACATGAAAAAATGCTCAGTATCACTAATTATCAGAGAAATGCAAATCAAAACTACAATGAGGTATCACCTCACACCAGTCAGAATGGCCGTCATTCAAAAATCCACAAATGACAAATGCTGGAGAGGCTGTGGAGAAAGGGGAACCCTCCTACACTGCTGGTGGGAATGCAGTTTCGTGTAGCCACTATGGAAAACAGTGTGGAGATTCCTCAAAAGACTAGGAATAGACTTACCATATGACCCAGGAATCCCACTCCTGGGCTTGTATCCAGAAGGAAATCTACTTCAGGATGACACCTGCACCCCAATGTTCATAGCAGCACTATTTACAATAGCCAAAACATGGAAACAGCCTAAATGTCCATCAACAGGTGACTGGATAAAGAAGATGTGGTATATTTATACAATGGAATACTACTCAGCCATAAAAACCGACAACATAATGCCATTTGCAGCAACATGGATGCTCCTGGAGAATGTCATTCTAAGTCAAGTAAGCCAGAAAGAGAAAGAAAAATACCATATGAGATCGCTCATATGTGGAATCTAAAAAACAAAAACAAACAAACAAACAAAAACAAAGCGTAAATAAAGGACAGAAATAGACTCATAGACAGAGAATACAGACTTGTGGTTACCAGGGGGGTGGAGGGTGGGAAGGGATAGACTGGGATTTCAAAATTGTAGAATAGACTAAACTGTATAGCACAGGGAAATATACACAAAATGTTATGATAACTCACAGAGAAAAAAATGTGACAATGAGTGTGTATATGTCCATGAATAACTGAAAAATTGTGCTGAACACTGGAATTTGACACAACATTGTAAAATGATCATAAATCAATAAAAAATGTTAAAAAAAAAAGACAAGTATATTTTATTGTATTTAAGTTATTCTTTAAACAGAGATTACTAACAAAAAAACCAAATCCAAAGATGAAGTAAAATGCTCTGTTTTTATATTTTAAAAATGACTCTACCTGTTAGTATCAGCAGCTAAAATAAGTTAATATACATAACAATGTTTTAATAGTTGGGTTTTTGCAGGTTTATAGAAGCAGCTACATCAAACTTAAGCTTTGTTTTTTGTATTTCTGTGAACTGTACATTGAGATTTGTTTCCAGAGATATAAATAATGAATGGAATTAGCAAAGAAAGAGTCAATCTTAAGTTCCACGTAACTCATGAGTTGTTATAACTCTCTGGCTGGTAGGTAGGTAGGAATTCAAGCCGAGAAGTTCAGAGCCATTGAAAGTTTTCATAAAAATCTTCAGGTAGCCAATGTATCATAATTCGTTAGTACGTTCACCATGAACTAAAAGTTTCAAATATTTCAAATCAATGAGATTTTGGAACAGCTGTGTGTTTAAGTCCATTTAATTTTGGGGAGTTGGAGAGTCTACATGATTTGCAGAGTCAAACACAGTTTGAATCCTGTTAAGACCTCAGGCAGTTTGCTTAACCTCTCAGACTTGGTTTCCCTTTTGTAAAATGTTTTACCTGGCACACAACACTCAAAAAATGGTAGTTCCTTTTCTGCCCGTATAAAAGTAGGGTTATAATCAATGTAGTCCTTTAAGAATATTAATCTTTTGACAGAGCACAGGATACAATGGAAAGGAAAAGAGAAAAGACATAAAATAACCAGTGAGGAGGATTCAGAAATAAGATGATAGCTTGAACCAAGAAGTGGCAAAAGGAATTGAAAAGAAGAGGTGAATGAGAAGCATTTAGATGAAAGAATCACAGGACTGGGTGTGAGGGCCAGGAATAAGAAAAGGATCAAAGATGCAGGCGAGGTTTCAAAATTATGTGAGATTAGAGCAGTGATATGACCACAGCCCAGATGTACGATGACAAATGGCAAAGTGTGATGACAAATTAAAACAGCTGTTTCCCAGATATAACAGCTCGTTTTTTTCTTTGACCTCTTGCTTTTACTTCTTAGAGCAATAGAAATATAATACAAACTACATATGTAATTTAAAGTTTTCTAGTAACCAATTTAAGAATAGGTAAAATTAATTTTAGTACCATATTTCACTTATCCCAATATAATCCAAAATACTATCTCTCAACATGTAACCACTATAAAAATATTAATGAGGTTTTACTTTTTTTTGTATTTCATTATCAAAATTTGACATTCATTTACACTTAAACAACATGTCACAATTTGGACTAGCCATTATATGATGAGTGGCTACCATTTTGGACAGCATAGACTTAAACTATTAGATGCTATAATTAATTTTTCTTTCCAGATAAGTAGGTAAACAAAATGTGTTTTTTCCATTCAAAGTGACAATCAGCAATAAAACAGAAAAGGCCACAACGTGGATGAATCTCAAACGCTATATGCTAAATGAAAAAAACAGACTCAAAAGGCTACTGTGTCATTCTATTTATATGACATTCTGGAAAAAGCCAAAATATAAGAATCAAAAACAGGTCAGTGACTGCCTGAGGCTGGGAATAGGGAGAGGACTTGACTAAATTCACAAGGAACTTTTTTGGGATTGAGTGTTCTGTATCTCAACTGTAGGGATGGTTATGTGACTATGCAATTGTCAAAACTCATAGAAATGTATAGTCATCCTTCAGTATGTGTGGGGGACTGGTACCCCCAGTCTAACATGTGGAGAAACTGGAACCCTTATACACTGCTGGTAGAAATGTAAAAATGGGGTAGCTGGTTTGGAAAACAGTTTGCAGCTCCTCAAAAGGTTAAACATAGGGTTTTAACCCAGCAATTCCACTCCTAGGTATATACCCAATAAAAATGAAAACAAATGTCCACACAAAAACCTGTACATGAATGTTCACTGTAGCATTATTCAAAACAGTCAAAAAGTAGAAACAACCCAAATGTCCATCAACTGATAAACAGATAAATAAAATGTGTTATATTCATATGCTCTATAAAAAGGAATATTACTGTATAAAAAGCAATGAAGTAGTGATACATACTACAATGTGGATGAACCTTAAAAACATTTGGTTAAGTGAAAAATGCCGGTTACTAAATACCACATGCTATACGATTCCACATATCCAGAAATGTCCAGAATAGGCAAATCGATCAATACAGAAAAGACATGAGAAGTTACCTAGGGCTGGAGGGGACTGGGGAAACAGGGTGGAGGTACTGTGGCTAAAGGATATGAGGTGTGTTTTGGGGTGATGAAAATGTTTAGAGTGGTGACAGGTGCACAACTCAGTGACAAAAAGTCACTGAAACGTACAGTTTAAAGAGTGAGAGATACTGTATATGAATTATACCCCAATAAAGCTATTAAAAAACACTCTCCTATTAATGGGGGAAGAGTTTTTAGTAAATACTAACAAAGCAACTAAACAATGAAAAGCAGTGTCTATGCAAACATGTAACTTTAGTTTTAGTTCATCTTTGGCATTAGGTTAGGAAAAATAGCAAAATTATTACCCTTTCTACTGAAGACAACTGTTGCTGTAATCCATCACATTTTTTGTTTGCTTCTTCGAAAAGAGCTTTATATTTTTCCGTTTGAGACTGTTGTAAATTAATTGTTCGCTGCTGTCTCACACAATCTTCTTCAAAATTTTTCAGTTGAGACTTTAAATCCTGAATTTCATCCTCCTATAGTTATAGAATTATAGACTATGTGAAAAAACACAAGATTTGGCACCAAGCATAGAGCAGAAAACATAAAGGAGCTTCATACAATCTTTGATGAGATATTTATACCCATTTCACCAAGAAAATCAAATTACCTTCCATTTGCATCCTCAAAAATGGAAGACAGATGTTATATTTGAGTTTAATAGCTTACACTTAAGTCCAATATAGTGCATTCTAATTGCTAACAAGTATTTAAAATTCTTCAGCTCTATGATAATTCAACATCTCAGAACAGAATAAACTGCAATATTTATGATTTTTGAATTTAAAATTTAACTGTGAATTATACCTCAATGAAGCTATTTTTAAAATAAAACTGAAAACTGCTCCTCAAATATCTTTGAACATTACAGCATTTATTTTGAGAGGTTTTAAAAACTTACCTTTTTATTGCATTCACACACAACATTATCCAATTCCTCCTGCATAACACGGAGTTTGGCCTTTAGAAATCTGATCTGTGCTTCTGTTGATTTAAATAATAATATTTATTGTCTTTCACTGAATCTAAGATGCCATCAATTGTAAGACCACTATTTTATCATGGAAAAAGTGCTCAGGATGGGAGTCTAATAGGAGATTCCTGTTTGGGAATATTAAAGGCACTAAACACCCTTAATGTAAAGGTAAATGAAAAACCCACCCAACAGAAAGGAATTGTTCACATCTCAACACTGGAGCCAAGTAAAGAAAGGGGGAAAAAACCAAAAAGCTTCCCTGAGAATGGGAACCACACATCAGTGCTCACTGAAGTTTGCAGACTGAATTCATATTTACCAAGGTGGTCCAAAACACCTCAAACAGAATTTAACGTGGTCTCAGGTTGGTAATGCCCCCAAGTGTTTGACAGAGGCAAACACAAATCCTCCCTAGCAAAACTCAACCTCAAAATCAGCCACTGTGATTCTAAAATGCCACTGACTGTAACATACGCTCTGATTTCACAGAAGTTAAAAGGTAGTGTTTATGTCTCAGAAGCAAAAAAAAATACACTAATACCTTACTGCCAAAGCTTGCTCCCACAAACCCTCATTAAGCTCTACTTTTGGTACTTCCTTGCTAGCAAAACTTCTTTATTCTATAGTGTAAGTAAATCTTTGCGGTTTTTAGGCCTATAAAAGTAAATAAAGTGAAAACTGAACTTAGAACTCACTCATAATTCATTCAGTCATTTAAAAGATGTTCCAGGCATAAAACGGACATTATAATACAAACTTTGCTTTCATGGAGCTTATCTAGAATAAACAACTCTGAAGAGTCTCTGAGAAGTTGTCAGCATAAATCCTGCAGAGCATAAAAATCTCCATACACACTTCCTGTTTCAAAGCTCTCCTTCTGAAGTGTTCCCTGTGTCACCACGGAGCTGATCAACTATGGTTGGCTCCAACCCACCTAGATTTCTCTAGCCTCAGCAATCCTTCTAGCCCCTGATGCAACTAACTCCAGGTTAGCAGGGGATAGAAAGGAAATGATAAACTTAGAAGCGTTAAGTTTGCAGCATTTGGTCTCTAGGGGAAAAGAAGGAAGAAACAATGGGAGAGCACAACTTGTCCCATCTCTTTCTCTCCCCAACTCTAATCTCAGTGTTACCAGTAAGGAGCTGAGTCTCTGGAGGTCCACAGCATTAACCTCCTCTCCCCTCCCACTCCAATCTCTGTTTTACAAAGCAGTCTGTGCTACTAAATTACATTTTTGTTCTTTGCTCCTGCATATATAACCCAGTCATTCTGGGCAATCATGTGGAGTAAGTGAAAACTCCCCTAAAAGGCAAGATACCTAAGCCAAAGATTCTGAAAAGAGAAGAGAGGGGTGCAAAGTGGCAGAGGCAATTCAGCAAAAAGAAAAAAAGCAGCGATTTAAGGCAGTCTGTGCTCATTCCCTGTACCTGGGAGGAGGAGCTCTGTAACAAGGCCATGCGTGACTGTGTACTGAAAAAACAGCCAACATCTGACCATTGTGTCCTTGAAGGCATCTTAACAGAGGCATAAAGGTAACTTCCGTTTTCACTTACCTTCGCTCCTAACAATTAGCCCCCAGAAGGCTTACATAGGTCAGTAAATGTAATAAAGGCATAAATGAATTGTTTATGACTAGCATGCAGCACAATAATCATTACACATGTAAATTATTATGATCCTCATAGAATCAGAAAACTTTAAAGATAAACTTCAGGATCATCTAATACAAACTGCTATATTTTCAAAGAAATTGCTATGCTATTACAGAGGGGCTAAGTGGTTTGCCTGAACCACAATTAATTAGAGTTCAGCATTAACTATGTTCATACATACTCAACTGTCTCATTTTTGGTTTACATTAGCATAGGTGGCTCCTCATAATTCACTAATTTCAGAGGTCTCACCGGTAACTAACAATGTTTTTAGATGATCTAAACTTAGTATTTTTTTTCTAGTGGTATACAGAGAATGAGTTTATAAGAAAGATTATTAATTAGAAAACTTGTTTATTTTATCTGATGCTACATTAATAATTCAGTTATCCTTTAATATGTGTTGACTTAACATAGCAATAAGTAGAATATAGTAACATGAAATGAAAGGAACTCAAAGAAATCTGGTTTTTAAAAAAGTATTTCAGTGTTTGCATGATAAGCTATGGGCCACTTAACCTGAGTTGAAAAGTGGTCAATGAAACCAATACTAGGTAGCCTCTTTTATTTTTACTTTTTATAATGAAAAATATCAAACATATACAAAAGTGGAGAGACTAGTTCAATGAAACCCTACTTACCTATCACCTATTTTCAACAATTATTAACTCAGAGCCAATTTTATTTCATCTATAATCCCACTCATTCACCCACCACTAAGTCTTACTAGATGATTCTGAAACAAATGCAAGACATCACAATATATGTCTTAAATGGGAGAAAAATAGTTCCTAATATGTAATTGTGATGTAAGGATAAAAATAAACAAAAACCCCTACCTGTTCCAATGTCTTTACTAACACCACAAAAAATATCATCATCTATAACATCAGGTAAGCCTTCTTCCTCCAGTTGCCCTTCAATTTTGCTAATTGTTTTTGCAAGAGAGAAGTCTGAGAAATCCTCCGGAATGGCAACATCATTGGCAGTTTGTACATCAGAGTATTTCAATTTTATACTAAAACAAAACAAAACAAAACATATTTATGTACACTGTGTATTATATGTTAATATAAAAAGGAGCTAAGACTCCAAGATGACTATTATCCAAAAACAAAGCAGATGAAAATTACTGTAAATTCTAAATTTATGATGAAATCTACAATTGATACTTTTAAGGGCTTATACTACAAGACACTTAGCAGACTTTCAATCTTTATGAATCACAGAACCACAGAGCTAGAGAAGGCTTTATGATACCAGTTAGTCTAGATATTGCCAATATAAAAAATTAATAAACAAAAACCTCAATTAAACAGTCAGAGGACCAGAAGGGGGGAGCTTACACACCCTGTGACACCAGCAGAGCCCAAAAGCATGTAGACTCCTCTTCCGCCCTGGCAAACAACTCAGCTAATGGAAAGTCTTTGTATACTCTAGCCCTCCCACCTTCCTTTCCCATCTATAAATGAGTTCTCTCTGCCTTACCATTGTGCAATTGTCTACTGATGCTGAAAAAACCCAAATTTTGCTTTAGCCCAACACTTCCAAAACAAGCAAAAATTAAAACTAAGAGTATTGAACTTGTTCTCCTAGGTCAAATCCAGCCTGTGGCTTTTAATTTTACATGCCACTGGAGAAGAACTGTAAGAACTGGTACCGTTCTAGCCATAATTCTGCAAACAATGAAGAATAATATCTCTTGAGAAAGAATTACAGAGTCAACAGTTCTTAGCTCAAACTCTACATTTTTTTCCACCAAAAGAAACACTAGTTCTAAGCAGGGTCAAAGTCTACTAAAAAATTGATATTTTTTAAGAAAGGAAGAAATATGAAATAAAAGTCACTTCAAAAGGCTTGAGATATGGGCCAGGCCTAACCCATCAAGTTTGTTTCCACACATTTAGTTTTAACTTTTTACTTACTTTAAAGCCTAACTCATATTTAATACATAAGCAAAGGCTTTAGAATTTTTTTTGGAAAAACAACCTTTTATTTAAGGTAATTTATTTATTTTTAGAGGAGGTACTGAGGGTTGAACCCAGGACCTTATGCATGCTAAGCATGAGCTATACCCTCCCCGCAATCCTTTTATTTAAAATGTAAACTTGAAGTCTGAAAATAAGATAACTCTTTCCAGTTATGTATGTGTATGTACTTATGTATGTAGTGTACGTTCAATTTCCTTCTATCAATTTTAGATTTTTCTTCTTTATCCTTTCACTCTATTTTTTTTCTCTCTTTTATTCAAAAAACAAGTATGTTACTTAGCCAATTAAAAGACACAAGAACTAGCAAAGATTTTTTCCAGAATCATAATGCACTTAATCAATCTGGGTACACAATAGACATATAAATTTAGTAATTTACTGTGAATAAGAAGCTGATTGGTACAATCCACTGTAGGTGTGACCCTCCTTTTCTAGGTCTACTATCCATCCTAAAGAGCCTCTTGAGTCCCCCTTTTATGCTTAAAATACTAAACACATTCCTGAATTCTTTAACACCAAAGACAACAGAATGTAAATTATAACTATACCATAGTCTTAGAGCATGCCAAAATCATTCTCTATCTCAATATACACAATAATGCATGGTGTTCAAAAAGTGTAAGACTATTTAATCTATTTAAGAGAACTAGGCAAAGAAAGATATCAAGGTTCTAGTCTCAGTTCTAAGAAAATACTGAACTAAAAATAACATTTAAAAAATTTGAAATGTGGCAATTTTGCTTATGAGAACAATACAAAATGTTCATTAACTGCTGCAAGACATTTCTGAGTAGAAAATATTTTAAATTATTAAATTGGATAAGATATGTATGGTATAAGTTTGTATATTTTGGGTATAAAAAGATCTGGAGAAACAGAAAGAGCTTAATAATTAAAAACAATGGTACTGTGAATTATAAAACTAAAAAAAGTAATAATTTTAAAACTGTACTATACCTTGAATTTTTTTTCTTTCCTTTACTTGAAGAGTGTAGTTTGTTTTGACCTTTGTTTATTGTATCAACGTTTTTGGTCTTTGGCTACATGGAAAGAATTTAAACTACTGATTAATTAATTAGATTCTAATCCCTTGCCAAGGAAAGCAATTTCATGGTACACAGAACTGCTAGTTTGCTACGCAGAAGAACTGCTACTGTCACAGAATTAACCAAACTGTATTTGAAGGAATCCAGAACTGTTTAGCTGGAAAAGACCTAGTTATCACTAGGACTAAGTGATGCAAATGTAAGAAAACAAGTCCCACAGATTCAAGGATATTCAGCCAGCTAGTGGAACGTTCAAGGGGATGTTCCAATTCACAGAGTTTTACTCTCCTCACTGACTGTTCTTCAGACAGGCCTCCATGTAAACTGTGCCCTGGGTCTACACTCCCATGGGAACTCGTACATCCAAGCAGGCCCGACACCTGCAACAGAGATCTCTACACTGTTTAACATATTTGATGAATATTTAATATTCAATATTTGAATGAATGAACCTTCCAAATCACCTTTATATATGAATACTTTTCTTTTTCAGATCTTCTATCTAGTAAATTTGGGCTTCACGGAGAAAACTAAAAATTCTTAGATAACAGACTAATTTCACTCAGAATTTTTTCCAATGAATCTCCAAATTGTTCAGGGAAATTATGAGACAAAAAAGGATTCAATTTATTTTATGAGCAACATTTCATAAAGGCATCTCTTCTGAATAGCAAGACTCGTAGTCTATTTCTAGAGTCATACTCCTTCTCTGTTTTGTCTAGCAAAAGTCTAAAAAACAACCTAAATTCTACAGAATGTAATCACATTCACAAAAAGTTTGATTTCATACCTTAGTTTCTGAATGTAAATGAACTGTCCCTTCAGACAATAATGGACCTCTACAGATAAAAAATAAAGATCATATTAATAAAAGGTGATATAAACTGAGACATAACAAAACTCAACAGCAATTATGTTTGGAAGGAAAAATACATAACTATCAAATAGACTTCACTATAATTCTAATTACACATATGTTAATTTATTTTGAATGTGTCACAAACCAGAAAAGTGCTTTGATTACATAATTTGCCTTTGAGAAGATATACTATAACGCCAATATTTTTGTAGGAAAATGTAGCACTAATTTTAACGAATGGTAATCATAGGGAATGATTATTGGCTACACACAGGGATCTATTTTACAAAATGATTCACCACATGGCTTTTTATTGAGGCTACTCAAATGTTATCCTTTGTCTTATGCATTTAAACACTTGGTCAGTGTGTGTTTTCCCCATCACATTACGAACTCCGTAAGAGTAGGAACCATGTCTGCCTTGTTCACTGCTCTATGCTTAGTACTTGGCATAGTACCTGGCACACAGCTCTTAAATTGGCACTAAATAAATATTTGCTAAATATATAAGCACATCTAAAACACAATTCACTTTTATGCAAAAAGTTTTCAAAATACGTTTGTAGTTTAAAACAAGGAATGTTTATGGGGGTCTGCACTGTCCACAGCTGCTTTCACACTACAACAACCAAGTTGTAGTTGCAATGAAGACTGCAGAGCCCACAAATCCAAAAATACTCACCATCTGGTTCTTTATAGGAAAAGCCTGCCTACCCCTGGTCAATTTTCTAGATCATCCCCAACACATGTATTAATATTTCTAAATATCTACCACGTCAGTCCATAATCTATCATTCCTTTGGGGGAAAAAAAATCCAAAAACTCTATCATATGCACTGAGAATTCCTAACCAAAGTAGAGAACATAAAAACAAAATTACTTTCCATCAGATGCCACCTATGCCTACTAGATATACATAGGGTTTTTTTTTTCAATATTAAACACAAAGATACATTTAAGATAGGTATTAAATACAGCCTCTTAAAGAACTACAAATCACTCTGGGAGGGAAAAAGAGGCTTTCAATATGTCTTAAAATTACTGAGACTAAAGAATCATTGTCACATATGACAAGTTTCCAAATTTTACACACATTTTAAGTGTCCTCTTTAATCACACTCATCTTAAATTAATATTTGCCATTTCCTTACATTTTCTGCATCTTCCATCTCCCCCCACCCACCACCATCTACACATCCATACCAACAGACATTTAACAGTTCTGTCTCCCTCAGGTTTAGCAGAGTGCTATTACTTTGTTAGTGTATTTCCATGAAAAATGAACTAAAACACAGTATTCAGATTATTTTTGTTAAACTTCTCCATGGAAGTTTGTAATATGATTAAAATAATTTGTATGGTAAACCTTGCTTCCAGCAGACTGAAGGACACTTATGCTGTACTATCGAGAAACTGAAGCCTGGTTTCCCTATTATATTCCTAGAGTAACCCTGGATGTTGAAGACCTATTTCAATAAATACTGCCTGACTATAATCACTTAGGTCAATTATCATTGTTCCATCTTAAAATGGACTGTCTCTTTACAGGATTACCTTCCATCTTCAGCAATTCCCAATAGTCAAGTGCCATGTTTTACATGGTAAAAGCCATCTGTTCAAACAGTAACATTTAAAAAAAAAAAAAAAAAAAAAGGCCACCGGGTCTAGGTAAACAGAGGTGTCATCACCATTTTGCACTTAAGAAAAATTTAGTAAAAGAAAATCAACAGATTTATTTCCATGCTTGTAAAATCAGTCTCTCACTTGCTTCAACAGAAACCAGGGATTAGCAGTTGTTACCATCATTTCAATCTTTTTGTTTACTGAATACAAAGCAACACATGAGGCATTAACTCCTTGGGAGGAGGACCTGGTCTGTTCACTCACCATTGTACCACCAGTACACTACTGTGTTCAAAATTTATTTTGACCTGGCACTAATAGTACTCAAAAAAATTTTTTTTTCAGGTTTACTGAGATAATAATTTACACATAGTAAAATAAATCCTTTTTAAGTGTACATTTCTATAAATTTTTACTAACTTATATGGTCCTGTAACCACCACAACAACCAAGACAGAGAATATTTCCATCATCCCAAAAAATTCCCTTCTGCCCCTCTGTAGTTAATCCCTCCCCCCAAGTCCCACAAAACCACTAATCCAATTACTGTCCCTCTAGTTTTACCTTTTCCAGAATGTCAAATAAATGAAATCATACAGGATATATATTATCAATCTGGCTTCTTTCACTCAGCATCTCTGTGGTTGCTGTATCAGTAGTTTATTGCTTTTAATTGCCAAGTAGTGTTCAGGTGCATGGATATACCATAATTTGTTTATCCATTCACCATTTGATGAATGTTTGAGTTGTTCTCAATTTTTGGCAATTAGGAATAAAACTGCTAGAAACACTTGCATGCAGGTTTTTGTTTGGACTTATGTCTTTATTTTTCTTGGGTATACAGCTGGAGGGAAATTGCTGGATTGTATGCAATAATTGTTTTTGAGTAAGTGAATAATGTCCCAATGTTTCAAATATGAGTCAAATATACTGCCACTTAAGTAACATTTCTTTTTGTTTCCAAGGCCTCTAAGGTGTTTAAACATTATACTCTCTTAGGGGTGTGCAACTCTCACAGGCTGCTTCATCTTAGAAGACTGAGAGGACTAATAGCTATTTTAAGATTTAAACAATCACAAACTGTTTTAGTCCATTACTCTTAAAGTTTCTTTGTTGATACAACTCTCTCAAAAATTCCTGGGTTTCTTACATATTGATTCCAATCAGTTCCATGTGCCATTAACACACTCAAGAGTTCTTTTCAAGACTGTTTACTCTGAACACCTCTCCTTCTCCCTCCTTCTCCCCAAAAAACCTCCATTTAAAAATGGATTACTCTGAGGCTGTCAGGCCTCCATGAGGAGACTTACCTTTAGTTAGATCTTCGCCTTAAGCCATTGTACCCAACTGGATAGTTTCACAAGGTGCCATTTAATATGATCCTTGGCCCGAAAAGCCTTAACCCATTGGAAAGTTTTATCAGTAGTTGTGAAGACTACCTTTAGTCTGATCTTTGCCTCAAGGATGAGCTTTAACAGGCTTTTGTTCCTCAAACATTTTATCGATTTTATCTCATAATTTTTGAGGTCTAAAAGCAGCTAACTCTACAAAACAAGGTAATCAAGACAGTGCGATACTGGCCTAAGAACTGATACACAGATCAGCAGAATAGAACTAAGAGTCCAAAAATAAAAACATGTCATAAACCTCTAGTCAGGTGATTTCTGACAAGGGTGCCAAGACCATTCAATGGAGGAAAGAATAGTCTTTCAAATAAATGATGCTGAGACAAATATCCACATGCCAAAGAATGAAGGTTGACACTTATCTCATACATACAAAAAAATTAACTCAAATCAGATCAAAGACCTGATGTAATGTAAGAGCTAAAACTATAAAACTCTTAGAAGAAAACAGAGGTAAATCTTAAATGACCCTGGATTTAGCAACGGATTCTTAGATTTGAATGACTCCAAAAGCACAGGTAACAAAAGAAAAAACAAAAAGGTAAATTAGACCTCATCAAAATTAGAAGCAGATGACTTTTCCAATATTACATGGTCTCTAATTCCTAGAATTTCCACATTCTTTTTCATTTTTGCTTCCAGACAATTCTTTCCCAAGCTTGTCTCTTTCTTGTAATACCATGCTAAATACAGCTAATATTAACAGCACATACTACTAACACTGTTTTCCAACCTCTTCCCCTAGAGTTCATCAGACATCTGTTCAACCTTCTAATTTATGAAAGGTGACAGTCTTACTGAATTTATTGCCACTACAGAACAATATTCCTCTATCTTTCCAGCCTCCAAATCAGTTTCTTTGCTGGTACCACCTAACTACTAAGCTAAAGCCACACTTCTGGACTATTTGTTATACAGCACCTGACTCTCAGTACCAATTGCTATATTAGTTAAGATAGGCTAGGATATTAACCCCCAAATCTCAATGGCTTAACACACTCAAAACAACAGAGAGGGAGAGAGGGTCCTTTTTCCCACATGTTCTGCATGAGTACACAGTCTACCAGTGGGAGGCTTCACCAACTAAATTTTCACTTATCGTGGCAGAGGAAGAGGCAGCGAGAGTTTCAAGCTGACTCTGCTTAGACTTGGAAGAGAGTAATCTGACTTCTGTCATAGCAACAGACAAGAAGATTTGGTGATCACCAATGCCTCTGCTATAAGATTTTGTAGTTTTATTCAAACAGAGCCTGTTCTTGTCCTGTTAAATTTATTCCTAAGTATTTTTTGGTTCCCTAATTTCTTGACGTATCTAAACTTCACAAGAAATCCAAGGGAAAAGTCATCTAATATATCTTATTTTTTACTAGTTTATTTATTTTTACCTAATCTTCACATAGAATTTTAATAGAAAAGTAATCTATTATGTGAAGACAGGTTTAGAAATCTTACCAACTGTAGTTTGGATAGCAGTAAAATCACATACCATCTATAGGTCCTTGGGCAAGCTACTGAACTTCTTTAAGCTGCAGTTTCCTCATTTTTAAAATAAAGACAGTAATATTTACTTTGAAAATTAAACAAGATAAAGTATAGGTAAAAGATTTACAGTGTGTCTGATTGGTGTAAGTCCCCAAACATTAGTATTTTATGTATTATATTATTCTTCAAATTATAGATTCCTAATACTTACATGCAAAAAGATGTTATATAATAACAGGTCCACATACACTATCCAACAAAATGGTATTCTCCCTGATTTCAAACTATAATAAAAGCTATAGTAATCACAACAGTATGGTGTTGGCATAAAAACAGAGACATAGATCAATGGAAGAGAATAAAGAGCCCAGAAATAAACGCACTCATATATGCTCAATTAATTTATGACAAAGGAGCCAAGAATATACAATGCAGAAAGGACAGTCTTTTTTTCAATAAATGGTGATAAGAAAACTGAACAGCCACATTTAAAAAAAAAGAAAACAGACCACTATCTTACACCATACACAAAAATTAACTCAAAATGGATTAAAGATTTGAATGTTAAACCTAAAACCATAAAAATTCTGCAAGAAAAACATATATGGTAAGCTCCTTGACATCAGTTTCAGTGATTTTTTTTTGGATTTGACACCAAAGACAAAGGCAACAAAAGCAAAAATAAACACATGGAACTACACCAAACTAAAAAGTTTCTGCACAGCAAAGAAAACCATCAACAAAATGAAAAGGTAACTTACTGAATGGGAGAAAATGTTTGCAACTCATATATCTGATAAAGGATTTGGATTACTGTCCAAAATATATTTTAAAAACTCACAAAACTCAATTTAAAAAAAATAATCTGATTAAATAATAGGCAAAATATCTGAAGAGATACTTTTCCAAAGAAGACACACAGATGGCCAACAGATGCATGAAAAAATACCCAACATCACTAATCATCAGAGAAATGCAAATCAAAACCACAGTGAGGTATCACCTCACACCTGTAAGAATGGCTATTATCAAAAAAACAAGGGATAACAAGAGATGGCAAGACTGCAGAGAAAAAGGGACCCTTGTACATTGTTGGGTGGAATGTAATTTGGTGCATCCACTATGAAAACAGTATGGAGGTTCCTCAAAAATTAAAAACAGAGCTATTATATGATACAGCAAACCCACTTTTGAGTATTTACCCAAAGAAAATTTAAAAAAAAACTGATTTTTTAATATATATGTACCCTGACGTTCACTGCAACATTATTTACAATGTTATTTAAAATAGATATGAAAACAATCTAAATGTACATCAACAAATTAATGGGTTAAAAAAAGTGAGATATGTACCTATATACAGGAATATTATTCAGCCATAAAAAAGAATGAAATCTTGCCATTTGTGACAACATGGATGGACCCTGAGGGCATTATGTTAAATGAAATAAGTCAGAGAAAGATAAATACTACTCGATCTCACTTATATGTGGAATCTAAAAACAAGCAAAAGCAAGCTTGCAGATACAGAGAACAGATTAGTGGTTACCAGAAGCTGATTAGTTAGGAGTAGGTGAAATGGGTGAAGGAAGTCAAAAGGTACAAACTCCCAATTATAAAATAGTCATGGGGGTGTAATGTACAGAATGGTGACTATAGTTAATAATACTGTATTGCATATTTGAAAGCTGCTAAAAGAGTAGATCTAAAAAGTCCTCACCACAAGGGAAAAAGATTCTGTAACTATTTATGGTAATGGATTAACTAGATTTATTGTAGTGATCATTTCACAATATATACAAATATTGAATCATTATACTGCATATCTAAAACTAATATAATGTATATCAATTATACCCTAATTTAAAAAAAAAATCTTCAAGCATTTATCCAGTAAAAAAAAAAAGTTTAAGGTATTTGAGAATTTAATTACTTACCTTAAACTGTAATCATCTTCCTCTTCATATGATTTAATTTGTGTTGAAATAGACTTAGATCTTTCTTCTTGCTGATCTCTCTAGTTAAATGAGTAAAGATAAGTCATATAGAAAAAACCCCACAAAACTAGGATATATTCAAGTGCCTTTCTGATCATTAATCATTTCAGAGTTGTCCAAAATTTCTATAAAATCAAGGCACAGAATTCTAAAAACTATGGTATAAAACTAAGGTCTCTGACAATGTAGTTTCACCTTTCACTCATTCTCGTTTAAGAAAGTCAATTCTAAGGGAAAATCGTAAGAATGTCAGTGCCTTTATATGATCTCATTTGACTCCTGCTTCCCAACTACATTAGAGTCTTGCATCTTGTGTAACATGCAAAGGAAATCAGTAAGAATTGAAAACATAAATCTATTTAACCGGTAGAAAAACTTGTCTCAAATCAAGCAAACTTCAACATTAAGAAGACCACATAGAAATGAAAGTGCTAAAAATGAAGCACCAAGATTGAAAGCTTTTGGATATATCAAGAAATGAAAGTGAGAAAACAAAAATTCAATGTGGCAAAAGTTATATCCATTTGAGGACTCTGAGCAGAATACATGATGAATCCCTCATTCTACTCCAGTACTGGGTTTCTCTGTTCAAATATTTCCCTGCTCTTTGGACAATGACAAAAACTAAAAGATGTAATAAATATATTTATTTTTTGGTAAAATACATAATTACAAATGCAACTAGCAAAGTCTGTAACTATTATCTAAATATATTACCTGAAAGGTTATACGTTTCTCATTCCTAACGTAACAAACAATGATGGATGTGTATAAGGCATTAAAATAAAATACTGCTTACCCTTTCCTGCCTACATCAACTCCAAAGTGGGGTGGGGTGTGATTTAAATGAAAGATAATTATAATTAAATTAGACTAAAAACTGAAAACAGTTTGAAAGCAACCACTTTATTCCTCTAAGGAATACTACTATATCCTATCAATAGTGGGAATGCTGACATTTAAGGAGGAACGCTTAAAATAGGAATAACCACTTTAGTAGTCAGAATGGGGCAAAACATGCTTATATTGTCTAGTGAGATAACCTCACTACATTTTTCCTGACTATAAATCTGATTGTGTTCTAGCCCTAAGAATTTGAGTTTTATCCAACTGCTGAGTTTAAGAAACAAATTACCATCTGAGTGTTAGTGATAATTGTTATCTTTTATTCAACCTGTGTCTGGAGACCATTTCATTTCTTCTCTTACTGAATTACCAGTACTAATTCTATATAGCTATCCTCAAATATTAATCTTAAAATAGGAGGAAATACTATTAAATATTAATGTCCTTATTAATAAGATCATTGGAATATCTAAATGGAAAACACTTTCAGTGGCTTTTAGAAAATGTGTGCTTATCAAAAACATATACATGCACATATACACATATCTATGCATATATTGATGTTCAATTTATGATAATTCGCTGAGCAGAAAATTTATGCTTTGGGCACTTTTTTGTATGAATGTTATACATCAAAATAAAAACTAAAAAAACTAGTATTTACATAGAACTACTAATAATTGTACATTTACTTACTATTACTTCCTCGGCTTGTCGAACAAGATCAGCCGTTTTTGCCTCTAATTCTGCATTTAAACGCCTAAAAGCAGAAAAAAATTTAGTAATTGGAATATACTGAAGACTGCAACATAAAAGAAAAAGTAATTACATTTCTGTGACTACACTTAGTGAACCAGCAAATGCCAAAACATACACATGATATTTTTATTCTAAAATTAACATAACTAGAGTTAGCATAATTAGAAAACTTAACTCCAAATCCCCATGATTCCTTCTTCTTTGTGGTGGAAATTCAATAGTGTAACTCCTAGCCTGTCTCTGGCCCTTCAGGTGGAATGACTTATTTGGGAAGAATAAACTGGGTGGGTTCAACTCAGTTCCACTCTCCATCTTCTTGGGATCAACTCCTACTGAGAACAGGAGTGGGGCAGAGCTGGGGAGAGGCCTGTTTTCATCTGGGGTTCCTGTGACTGGGGAGGTAAATCCGGGGTTTAGTGAGCAGACCTGAAGTGGCTCACACCTTGGCTAGACACTTCAATATCAGTTTCATCAGAAATAGAGGTGATTATTTTTAGCTTTACCTAGCAGTCCTTTTCTTTTTCATTCTATTTGGAAACTAGCAAAGAAAGGAAATACTATTTGGCCCCACTACAACTGTAAGAATGGTAATGCCATTGAAGGAAACTGTTTTTAAAGGAAAAACTGTTCATAATCCTACCACCATATCCAATTTTTATTTTTAATATTCCCTTCTAATTTTCATCTGCAGTATATACACAATTTTGTACTATTTTCCATAATATAGATAGAATATGTTTATCTCTATACAGTCTTTATAATTAATGCCTTCAATGGCAATGAAATATTCTAATAAGTTGAAATTAAGATAATATACTAAATTGTTCCTCTTGTTAGTTCAACTCCCCTTCTCAGTTTCAAAAGTTAACACTTTAATAAACATCTTCAAAAGCATATATCTTTTTAATTCTACTCACAGGTCACATTTCTAGACCTTCGAGGCCCTTCTTAAGTTTTATAGAGAAAATATACTAAGAAATTTTTAAAATCAGGTATCTTGTTTGTTTTTTTACATATGTGATTCAGAAGTAACACAAACCAGTGATGACCACCCTCAACTCCCAGGAAGAGAAAAAGCAGTATGATATCCCTTCTTAAAACTACCTGATTTTTCAAGAAATATTTTGATATCTTAGAATGAGTTAATCAAAAGAAAAATATCTAACAAAGACTTAAAGTTGTATTTAAGATGCCTTTACCTGATTTTTCACATTTTCCTAATAAGAACCATTGGAATTTTCTGGACAATATAGCAAATACTGAGATAACTCAAAAGGCTATTTTTCTCTTCCAAACCCATAGAAATGCTGGATAAAATGTAATGGAGGAAATACTGTTAAAGTCAAATCTCAGGCGAGGAAAACACCCTGGCACTAAAAATAAAGCAGCAACTCAAAATGAGAGCAGTAAACAGGAACAGAAGCCAAAACAGCTCAACAGCTAGAAACTGACGCACATGAGAGCATCATGAAGGGCTACACCTGCGAACCACAGACGACAAAAACACTAACCGTAACCTTAGGTGAACGGAAATGAAACTAGAGCCACGAAGGGAAAAGATTCTCTTGTGAGTAATTAGAGCACACAAGACTGCAGTGCAAGTTCATCTTACCAGATGGTTTAGGGACCCTATGACAAAACTTTAATATAGAAAAGTTGGCTGAGAGCCAGTGAAAACTCTAATCAACCAATAAAGTTAAATACAAAACCACCCTTAGGGACATTTACTCATCTAGAACATATGAACTCTCTCAGAAAGCAAATTCTGCTAAAGATGACTTCACAAAGGTAACAAATTGCATTAAGAAACAAGTCCCCAAGAGGGAAAATCAGCAGATGTAACAAAATTTGTACCCTAAGAACAGAGGATAATAAAACAATCTGAGAAAGAATTTTAAATAACATTTTTCTTTTAAAAAAAAAGACAATAAAAACAATTATACAACAACCAAGCATTCTAGACACATATTCAAAGAACACTGAATTTGGAAAAGAACCAAATAGAAATTACACAAATGAAAGCAGTCACTGAAATTAAAAAATCAACTCACTGGGTAAATTGAACTACAGAATGAACTGAAGAAGGAAATGAATGAATTAGAAGATAAATATGAGGAAATCACCTTCAAGGAGGCACAAAGAAACAGAAAGATAAAAATACAAAAGAGAGGTTAACATCCATTGAAGACAGACCATATGACAAAGACAGACTTATATCTACCTAATAGACACGGCAGAAGGAAATCCCAGAGGAGGAGGAAATGTCAATATTTGAAGAGATGTGCTGTGTATAGCCTGAAGCAGGGAGTGTGAAACCTCCATCTCTCTTCTTTCCAAAATTGTTTTGGTTATTCAGGGTCTTCTGTGTTTCCATGCAAATTTTAAAATTACTTGTTCTAGTTCTGTGAAAAATGCCATTGGTATTCTGATAGGGATCACCATGAATCTGTAGACTGCCTTGGGTAGTATGGTCATTTTAACAATATTAATTCTACTAATCCATGAAGTCTTTCTTTTTGTGTCATCTTCAAATTCTTTCATCGGTGTCTTACAGTTTTCTGAGTACAGGTCCTTTACGTCCTTAGATTTATTCCTAGGTATTTTTATTCTTTTTTATGCAAAAATATACAATGGGGAAAGATGGTCTCTTCAATAAGTGGTGCTGTGAAGACTGGACGGCTCCAAGTAAAGAATGAAATCACAATATTTTCTCACATCATATACAAAAATAAACTCAAAATGGATTAAAGACTGAAAACCATAAAACTCCAGAAAAAAACATAAGCAGGACACTCTAAGACACAAATCACAGCAATATTTTTTGTATCTATCTTCTAAGGCAAAGGAAACAAAAAAACAAAATGGACCTAATTAAACTTAAAGGCTTTTGCAGAGAAAAGGAAACCAATGACAAAATGAAAAACAATCTACTGAATGGAAGAAAATATTTGCAAATGATATAACCAACAAGAGTTTAATATCCAAACATATATCACAGTTCATACAATTCAGTGTCAAAAACCCCCAAACAACCCAATTTAATAATGGGTAGAAGATGTGAATAGACATTTATCCAAAGAAGACATACAGATGGCCAACAGGCACATGAACAGATACTCAAGATTGTTAATCATCAGAGAAATGAAAATCAAAATTACAGTAAGACATCACCTCACAGCTGTCAGAATGGTCATCATCAAAAAGACAACAAACAACAAATGTGGCAAGGATGGGGAGGAAAGGGGCCCTTGTATACTCTTCGTAGGAATGTAAATTGGTACAGTCACTGTGGAAAACAGTATGGCAGTTTCTCAAAAACTAAAGACAGAACTCCAATGTGACCCAGTAATCTCACTGTTGGGTAGATAGACAAAGAAAACAAAGACACTAATTCAAAAAGATACATGTACCACAATGTTCATGTATTATTTACAATACCTAAGACATGGAAACAACATGTATCCACCAACAGATGAATGGATAAGATGTGATCTATAAAAACAGATATATAAAATATAATAAAAATATATATACACACTTACACACACAAAATGGAATACCATTCAGCCATTAAAAAAGAATGAAATTTTGCCATCTGCAACAACATGAATGTACTTGGAACGTATTATGCTTAGCGAAATAAGTCAGACAGAGAAAGACAAATACTGTGTATTATCACCTATATGTGGAATCTAAAAATACAACAAACTAGTAAGTTTAACAATACAGAAACAGACCCACATATATAGAAAACAAACTAGTGGTTACCAATGGAGACAGGGAAGGAGAGAGAGACAAGATAGGGACAGAGGATTAAGAGGTAAAAACTGCTATGCATAAAATAAATAAGCTACAAGGATATATTTCTAGCACAGGAAATATACATAATATTTTGTAATAATTTTAAATGGAGTATAATTAATAAACATTTTGTATCACTGTTATACACCTGAAACTAATATTATAAATCAAGTATACCTCAATAAACAGGAGAAAGATGACAAATACGTGAAGTTTCAAGAATATACCAAGAGACATAAAACAAAGACAATATGATGTTTTTAAAAAAGAGATAATGCTAATGCTGAGAATCTTCCAGAAATGAAGATATGACGGATCTCAAGCAAAATTAAGAAAAATTTACACCTGTACATATCATAGCAGAACTGCAGAACTTCAAAGACAAGGAAAATGTTCTTTAAATTACCAAAGCAAATATTTAAAAACAAGAGAGAAAAATATTCTACCTTCATGACTAAGAAGCTGACAGTAGATGGCTCAACAACTGGCAATGGGCAATGGGCAATGAAACAGTATTTTTAATGGACTGTCGGTGAGGGAAAACTAGCTACTTGGAATTCTATATTCAGCTAAACTGTATCTGAAGATTAAGTGCAAAGTAACAAAAATTTCAGATGGGACTGGAGAATTTAAGACAGATTTTTACAGAGAGAAACAATGAATGGTCTATGCTGCAGTAAGAGGAAACTGAACTTAGAAAAAAAAGAATCATAATACAAAGAAACGAGAAAACATGGTAATAAATCAGCACAGAATATACAAATGATAGGTAGAGGGTATTCAAAACAAAGAGGAAATAAGTATTATCTAACTTGGCAGACTACAGAAACCAAATTAAAGCATTCCAAGGTCTCTCCAAACTAGTAAAGGAAAAATAAAGACAACAAAAACTCATTCAACCAACAGAAGACAGAAAAGAAACAAAGAAAAGGCATATTATGGAAAACAAAAAATAAGAAGGCCAAAACAACTTCATATTAATAAACAAAATAATATAAATTCACTTATTATCAGAGAGGATATAAAAGGAATGTTCTTAATAAAGCTAAATGATATTAAAGGTTTGAAAATAAAGGAATGAAAATAGATATAAAGATATTACATAATAATGAAAGGAATTATTCATCTAGAGGATTTATATAAATCAAACAATGTAGCCCCCCAAAATGGACACACTTACAGAATTTTTAAAATTATGATTATAGTTGATTTTAGTACACCTCTAACAGAAACCAATACAATTAGTATGAAAAAATGGGGAGGAAACCAACGTTATGAACAGCAAAATTAGCTTGATCTAAGATACTAGTCAACAAATAGATTTTCTATCAAAGAACACACAGAATATTTACAAAAATTTAACAAGTACCTGGTCACAACTAAGTTTCAATACATTTTTGAAAATAAATATTATATATAGTCTCGGACCATACTGCAATTAAAAATGAATTTTAAAACAACAAAAATAAAATAAACAAGCAAATATATGCTTGGGAACTACCAAAAACACATTCCTAAAATAATCACTATGAAAATCATAAAACATTTAAAACTAAATAACCACAAAAGAAATACATACCAAAACAGGTGCTTAAATACTGATAAGCTGTACTTCGAAAGAAATATACAGAAATTAAATGTATTTCTTAAAAAATAAAAAGATATATATCAAAAAGAAAAAATTAGTCCATCACAATTAGAAGAGATAGAAATTATAAAGATATGACTGATGAAAAAATTTTTAAACCACACATATTAGCAGAAAATAACTCTTTGAAAAGACCAGTAAAATATATACAGCAAGACAGAAAGTCCCCAAAAGAAGGTTTGTGTATGATAGAGAGAGAGTCAAGACTTGAAACGTAAGAGTATAACTAGAATAAATGTATGCTAACACATTTTATAACATACACAAAGTGGACCCTTTTCTTTCTAAAAAAGTAGCAAATCACCAAAATTTACTCTGGAAGCAATAATTATTAAAGAAAGTGAATTGACAGGCCAAAAAAAAAAACAAACAAAACCCAGTTTCACAATTTTAATCAATGGACAAGTGATTTCTGATTACAAGCAGCTTCCAAGAACAGAATAAAACAAAAAAGGAAAACTATTCAGCTTATTTTATGTGGCTAGGATAATGCTGGTATCAAAATCAGAAAGAACTGGAAAAAAAAAGTGTTAGATCAATTTCACTTTTGTTGCATGGATGAAAAAAAAAAAAAAACCCTATGTAAAATTAAAGCAAGTCCAGCTGTCTTTAAAAGAAAACTGAAAATCTGCTTTTGTAGTTCAGTATTTTAAAACATTAAACAAGGGGGTGAAAAAATGTCATCACCCAAGTTAATCTGGGGGAAAAAAGTTTTGATATGATTTAACATTATTTCAAAATATGAATTGAGGGTATAATATTGCAAGTCAACTATGCTTCAATTAAAAAAAAAGAGACTGTGGCCTTAAGCCTGATTAAAAAAAAAAATCTACCAAAACTCTATAGCAAACTTTAAATGTAGTAATAAGTTATTAAAAGTGGGCTCCTTAAAATCATAACCAAGATATGGATGCTAATCATCATTTTTTCTATTCCGTATTGCACTGGAAGTTCTAACCAGATCAAGAAAAAAATATGCACAAAAAATTGTAAAGGGACAAAACTATCATAATTTGCATGTGATAAAACTGTCTATCAAAAACCCAAGGGACTCTACAGAATAAGTTCAGCAGAGCTAAAAATCTGTATCTATATAAATACAAATATAGGATCAACATACAAAAATCAGTAATTTTTCTATACATCTAGCCAATTAGAAAATGCAGTAAGCAAAAAAGCCATTCATTATAGCAACAAAAACCATAAGGTACCTTAAGAAATTACATATGCAAGGCTTTTATGTAGTAATATGATTGAAACAATATCCACATGTGCTTAACATCAAGACAACATGTGGCAAAACACTATTATGAACTGATATTCTCGCCTCTAAGAATGGCCAGACATTTTACTCTTGTGCATAGTGATCTACAAACTTCAAGCAGAGCCCAAGAGCTACTCTGTTCAAATGCCTCAGATTTGCACACCTCAGAATACACCTAACAGAACGAGTAACAACTGGGAGCCTTTCCCACAAAACCACTTTTGCTAAAATAGATTAGCTCCTGTAGAAATCTGACTTTAAGCAGGATCATATCCTTAATGACACAGGAGGGTCAAGTGCAGACCCTTAAATAATCAAACGAATTAACCTAACCAATGCATGTATTTAGTGCTATCTGGTGTAGGGTAATGAAAGTAACTGTTCTGAATTGAACACAGCTGATTCAGAACTGTTATGAACAACAGACCTGTTGCTTAAGTACACTCTTTACCTGGAGTAATAGGCCCATTTCACCAAGCAGAGGAAGACTATCTTTCCACAGGCTATGGCAAGTTGGCGTGTGTCTAGCTTATCTAAAGACAATACACGTCAGTTTTAACTTTACATATGTTTTAATTTTAAGCACAGATCATATGGTAGTTCTGTATTTAACCATTTGAAGAATTGTCACGAGGTTTTCCAAATTTTAATTAACTTAAACTAAAAAGGAGTGAATTGTTAAAATATATATATTTTTTTGGTAAGGGTATATATAATGGCAAATAAACGACATGGTCTCCAACTCTGGAACTCACAGTCCAGTGAAGGAAACAGACAAAAAGTAAACTAATAAATGAATTGATTATGACAAGTTATGCTACCTGCAAATAAAAGTTAATCAAACAGAAAAAAAAGAAGAATGAGGAGCTTACTTAGCATGGTCAAGGAATGCCACTCTGGTAGGCAAAAAGGAGAGAGGACAAGATCAAACAGGAGGCAGCAGCTAGATCTGACAGAGGTTTTAAAGTGCAATCTGAAACCACCGCCAAGTTTTAGGCAAGGGAGTTACAAGATCAAATTAAAAGATATCTCTGGCATCTGTGTGAAAACTGGGGGATGAAAAGTGGAGTGGTCCAAGAATAAATGCACGTGTTGTGAGGGTAGTTGTAATTACACTGAGAGCCGATAAGGAAAGAAAACCTCCTCCCAACCCCACCAAATGTAAATGAGAACGGTAATTCCAATTATCTTGAAATACACGCTTTCAATTTCGAAATCAAACCTAAAAGAAATTCTAAAACGTAAACTCTAGGAACCTGAAACCAAGTGGAATTCCTTAAACTAGAAACTCAACTATTCATGGCAATTCCTGCTATCCGAACCACTTATAGCAGTTATCATCTTGCGGACGAACTCGTTTGCTTGGGTTAAATTTTCTCCCACTTCCAAAACCTACTAGGACTCCGGCGAGTTCAAGTTAAAAAGATAAAGAAGGGCAAGGGAACGGGATGATGAGAAGAAAATGTTGGACAGTGAGCGGTCCCAAAGATCCAGTCAGTCACCAGGAAAAGTACTTGTAAGCAGCTCATTCACGTGAAAGAAACAAAGGAGAAGCTGAACCGCCGAGTTTCTTACTTATATTCTTCCTCCTTGGCGAGGAGGTCCCGACGAAGTGTAGCAGGTTGCTGAACGCGTGGCGGGAGCGGAGTCCCTGAAACGCTCCGACTCTATAAAAGAGACAAACACTTTCAGACTCAGGGTTGAACGGGGTTCGGCGTCTTCGGGCCCGCCCGGTACCGAGCCGCTACCCAGAAATGCAGAGTTGAACAGACCCTGAGGCCAATACTTCGCCCCGCCATCTTTCGCCTCCACGACGCCGTTACCGAGGCGACGACGCCTCTTCCCGCGAGAGTTACCACAACTCGGGCAGCCTCCTGGGAAAGATTCTGACCACGCCCCCTCCCTTGGTAGCGAACAGCGAGAGGCTGGGGCGGAGCTGAGAGCCGCGGGGTGGGCGCTGCAGTCAGCCCCTCCGTGGTTAGTGCTAACTAGTAACACCTGTCCTGCTTCAGGAACCGAATAGGCCAGTATAGTGCGCTGAGTTATCAATTCTTAAGTTGGCGATGGAGGAGTTTTCCACGAAGGAAGACAGGTTCTTTTCTATACTCAGGAGGAAGCAAGCTAGTAAAGACCCTACTCTGTTGTGGTTTTCAAAACTTAGTGGCCAATTTTACCTCCACCTGTTTTGTTTAAAGGAATTCCAAGTTCTGGTTTCCCACACTTACTTATAGCATGGTTATGAGCTCAGGCTCTCAAGTCGTTTGCCTAAGTTCACGTGCTGGGTCTGCCACTTACTAGCTTGGGCAAATCACTCTATTTCACCCGTAGAGTGGGAGTACTACTCCCATTCTAGTAACTCACAGAGTTACTATGAGGAGTAAACGGCTTGGGGTGGGAGGAGTGTACTGCTCAGTGGTAGAGTGCGTGCTTAGCATGCAGAAGGCTCTGGGTTCGATCCCCAGTACTGTCATCTTTAAAAAAAAACAACTGATTACTACCATCCCCCACAAAAAAAAACAGTAAGGAGTCAATGAATTTGTGTTGAGTTGTGCCTGAAACAGTAAGCAGTCAAAAATTCCAGTTTTTCTGTCATATACTTGGGAGTCCAGAAATAAACCTTCACATTTGTGGTCAACTGGTCTTCAGCAAGGTTGCCAAGACCATTAAACGGATAAAGAATAGTCTTCTCAATAAATAGTACTGGGATAAGTGGATGTACACATATAAACAAATGAAGTTGGACCCTTATCTCACACCATGTACAAAAATCAACTCAGATTGGATCAAAGACCCAAACTTAAGAGCTAAAACTATAAAGCTCTTCAAAGAAAACATAGATATAAATATTCATCACCTTAAAGATGATGATTTCTTAGAAATGGCAACAAAAGAAAAATCAATAAACTAGACATAATCAAAATTAAAAACACTTCTTTTTAAAGGATACCATAAATAAAGTAAAAAGACAAATCACAGAAAGGAAAAGTTTTGCAAATCTTACGTTTGATAAGAGGTCTGTGTCTAGAATACATAAAGAGCTATTTTTAAAGTGGGCAAGGATCCTGAATAGGCATTTCTCCAAAGAAGATCTACATATAGCCAAAAAGCACATGAAAAGGTGCTCGAAATCATTAGTCTGCAGGGAAGTGCACATCAAAACCACAATAAGATAGCACTTCAAACCAACTAGGCTCACTATAATCAAAAAGATGGACAAGTGTTGAGGAAGATGTGGAGAAATTCAAACACTGCTGGTAGGAATATAAAATTGTGCAGGCACTGTGGGAAACAGTGGCAGTTTCTTAAAAATTTGCACATAGAGTTACTACATGATCCAGCAACCCAATCCTAGCTATATATCCATGAGAAATGAAAACATATACCTTCACAAAAAGTTTGCACAAATGTTTATAGCAGCATTATTCAGAAAAGATAAAAAGTGAAAATAACCCAAATGATAATGAAATGATTTAATGGGTAAATAAAAAGTGGTATATTCATACAATGGAATATTATCCAGCACCAGAAAAAAATGAAGTAGTGATGCATACTACAATATGGAAGAACCTTGAAAACATGCTATGTGAAAGGAGTAATTCACAAAAGACCACATATTATGTGATTCCATTCTAATAAGACCACGTATTATATGAAATGTCTAGAATAGAATAGGCAAATCTATAGAGACAGAAAGTAACTTACTGGTTGCCTTGCCCTGGCAGGTGATGGGGGAGATTGGCTAAGGGGTTATAAGATTTGGGGGGAGTGATAATGAAAATGTTCTAAAATCGATTTTGATGATGGTTGCACAACTCTGTGAATATACTAAAAGCCAATTAATAGTACATTTTATATGGGTGAGTGGTAGGTATGTGAACTGTATCAATCAAGTTGTTAAACATTAAAAGTAAAGTATTAAAATGAAAAAGTCAAATAATGGAAAAAGTTAAGGCATACTAATGCTAATCAAAAGAAAGTTAGAGTAGCTATATTAATTTCAAACAAAGTTGAACAAGGAAAACGATCAGGGATAAAGAGGATATGCAACGATAAAGAGGTCAGTTCTCCAAGAAGACATAACCATCCCTAATGTGTATGAACCAAACAGTTGTGTCAAAATGCATGAAGCAAAAACTAATAAGATTGCAAGGAGATATAGATAAATCCACAGATATATTTGGAGATGTCAACACCCCTTCTTCAGTAATTGATAGTTTAAACAGGCAGAAAATTAATAAGGATATAATTGCCTTGAACAGCACTATCAATCTACTTAACCTAATTGACACTCAGAGGATACTCCATCCAACAACAGCAAAATACACATTCTTCTCAAGGTCACATGGACTATTCACCAAGGTAGACCACATTCTGGACCGTAAAATCCACATTAATAAATTTAAAAGAATAGAAATTATATTAGTTTCCTAGAGTTGCTGTAAGAAAGTACCACAAGTTGGGTGGCCTAAAATAAATTTATTGTCTCACAGTCTGGAGGCTAGAAGTCCAAAATCAAGGTGATGGCAGGGCCATGCTCCCTTTGAAACTTACAGGGGAGAATCCTTCCTTGCATATTCCTATTTCTGCTGGTGGCTGTCACTCCTTGGCATCCCATGGCTTAGAGCTGCATGACTCCAGTCTCTGCCTCTGTAATCACATAGCATCCTTCCTGTCTGTCTCTGTCTTCACATGACATTTCCTCTTCTCATAAAGACTCCAGTCATATTGGATAAGAATCTACCCTAATGACATCAACCTAACTTGATTACATCTGTAAAGACTCAATTTCCAAATAAGGTCATATTCATAGACTAAGGGGAGGGGTATGTGCTTAATAATTAGGACTTCAACATACCTTTTCGGGAGACACAATTCAACCTATAATAGAAATTATATAAACTATCTTCTGAGGCCAGGATGGAATTAAACTAGAAACAAATAACAGAAAAATAACTGGGAAATCCCAAAATATTTCGCAATTAAACACATACTATAAAATTATACACAGGTCGAGGAAGTCTCAAGAGAAAGAAAAAAATATTTGGAACTCAATGAAAATACAATCAAAACTTGTAAGATACAGTGAAAGCAGTGCTTACACAGTGCTTAGCATTACATGTATATATCAGAAAAGAGGGAAAATCTACAATCAACTATCTAAGGTTACAACTTAGGCAATGAGAGAAAGCAATTTAAGCTTAAAAGAGGAGAAATAATAAAAAAAATTAGAACAAAAATCAATGGAATTGAAATCAGGAAAATGATACAGAAAAATCATAGAAACAAAAATCTGGTTCTTTGAAAAGATCAATAACATCAGTAAACCTCTAGCCATGCTAACCAAGAAAACAAGAGAAGATACAAAATTACTTGTGTTCTTTTATGTGATAGTCAGTCAGGTCCATCAGGTGTAACCACAAGAGAAGACACAAGAGAGGCTCAGGAAAGCAATGTTTACTATACTCGTAGGTCCTAGAAATAGGAGGCACAGCCTACTAGGGGCTACACAGGAAAGCCTCAGGGTGGTTAGAAGGCAGAAAACATGAGTGAAGGGAAAACCTAGGCTAGCCCGCAGAAAAGGCAAGGCAGGGTAAACAGTTCAGGATTAGCTAATTTGAATCATTTCAGCAGGCTTCAGTTTATTGGGGCTGTCCCTGGTTACCTGGAACTTGACCCTTGCAGGTGCCATAGGAATACTGCCCCCTGAGGTGTGCAGGCCAGATAGAGGAGGTATGACTTTGCACTGGTAAGTTAGCATACTGAAGGTATGCTCCTTTGCTATCTCTGAGAATTGGCTAGGCCAAGGTGCCTCTCCTCAGCCAGAAAGGTATTTTAAGATGTTAAAACATAATAATACACAGAAAAATTTAAAAATAAACATACAACGCCATTATCAGAAATGGAATAGGGATCATCATTAATTAACACATGAATATTAAAAGGAAAGTAAAGGAATACTATCAACAACTCTGTACCAGAAATCTGATAAATTAGATGAAATGAACCAATTCCTTGAAAGATGCAACTACCAAAATTCACCCAAGGAGAAATAATCTGAGTAGTCAAGGAATGAGTCAGTAAACTTCCAAGAAAGAAAGTACCTGGCCCAGATCATTTCACTGGTAATTCTACTAAACATTCAAGGAAGAAATGATACCAATTCTCCACAATCTCTTTTAAAAAACAGAAGTAAAGGGAACAGTTACTAACTCATTCTATGAGTCCAGCATTATCCTAATACCAAAAGCAGTTAAAGACATTATAAGAAGAAAAAACTGCAGACTGATCTCTCTCGTGAACATCAATGTAAAAGTCTTCGACAAATACTAGCAAATTGAATTCAACAGTGTACAAAAAGAATTATACAACACAACCAAGTGGAGTTTCTTCCTGGGGTATAAGGATAGTTCAGCCTTCTAAAATCAATCAGTATAATTCAGCACATAAAGAGGATAAAGGAAAAAAACCGTATGATCATATAAATTGATGCAGCCAGCTTTTGAGAAGCTCCAACAACCTTCCTGGTAAAAATTCTCAACAAATTAGGAAGAGGGGAACTTCCTCAACTTCATAAAGAGAATCTACAAAAAAAAACCTATAGCTAACATTGTACTTAATAGTAAGAAAGTGAATGCTTTCCCCCAAAATTAGGAACAAGGCAAGGATATCCTCTCTCACCATTCTTATTTACTCTTGCACCTAAAGTCCTAGCTAATAATAAGACAAGAAAAGGGAATAAAAGGCATACAGATTAGAAATGAAGAAATAAAATATCTTTGCAGAGGACACGAGAGTCTGTGGAGAAATCGCAAGGAATCAACAAAAATCTCCTGGATTTAATAAATGAAATTGATAAACAAAATGTAGAATATACATACAATGAAATTTGGATGCACACTATAATATGGATAAACCTTGAAAACGTGTTAAGTAAAATAAGCCAGACACAGAAGGGCAAATATTGTATAATTCCATTTACATGAAGTACCTCGAATAGGCAACTTCAGAGACAAAAAGTAGAGTAGAGGTTACAGGGGACGGAGAGAGAGGGGATTATTTTTTAATGCATACAAAGTTTCTATTTGGGATGATCAAAAAGTTCTGGAAATGGATGGTTGTGATCACTGAACAACATTAGGAATATATCTAATGCCACCAGACTGTACACGTTAAAATGGTAAATTTTATATTACATATACTTTACTACAGTAAAAAAAAAAAAAAATCCAGTAGAGGGACATCCTACAAAATACCTGATTGGTACTTCTGAAAACTATCAAGGTCATACAAAGCAAGGAAAGTTTGGGAAACAGTCACAACCAAGAGGAGCCTAAAGAGATGCGACAAGTAAATGTGAAGTGGTATCCTGGATGGAATCCTGGAACAAAAAAGACATTAGGTTTAAAAACCGAAGAAATCTGAATAAGCTAGGGACTTACTGACAGTGTATTAATAATGGTTCATTAATTCTAACAAATGTACTATACAAATGTTAAGATGTTAATAATAATAGGATATATGGGAACTCTGCACTCCAGTCTCAATTTTTCTGTAAATCTTATTCTGTTCTAAAAAAAAGAAAGTCTGTTTTTAGAAATAAGCTAAAAGAGACTTCTGCTGCTGAACAGAATTGTAAACTAAATCATCTGGGGGCACCCTTGTACTGCAAAACAACTAGATTCTGTTAAAACAAACAAGTATCCATGCATTGCTGAAAACTTGACGGAAGTAGAGAAAATGTCTGTGTGTCCTGCTGACATCTTCTCCTCCAGCTCTTTGTCCCCTCAAATAAACAAACTGATTCTGTGAATAGGCAATTAAAATAAAAGGATGGATTGAGAAAATGCCCACAAAAGAACAGTGTTCAGAAAACAAAGTCTGTGTTTAGGTCAACAGTGATATGAAGAAGCCGAACCCGAGATCCTTGCTCTAAGCAATTAAACCAACTAAAAAAGGTTAAAGTAGTTCCAGACTGGTAGTGCCCCCAGGCTCCTAGCAGAATCACACAAATCCTCTTCAGACAAAAATATCTCTAATTAATCCCACTAGATTCCTGGATTAAGATCAAGAAAATGTGAATTCACCATCAAAAATCACCACACATAAAGGAGACAAGTCACCACTAGTGAAAAATAAGAGGAAATAATAAATATTTAGAAACCCCAAGAAAGACATTAAAATTGTATCACCTGTGAAATATAGAATATCTATTTAGAAAATATTTAAAGAAAGAAAAGAGTCATAATGCTGAACAAGCAATGAGAGACTATGAGGAATGACCAAGTAGACATGACAAATGATCAAATGAAGCTTTTAGATATTAAACACTCAGTGGATCAATTAAATGGCAGATTAGACACAGATAATTCATAAAGCATAAAATATCTAAGAAAATTATCGATAATGAACAGAGAATGACAAGGACATGAGAAGTATGAAAGAAATGTTGAACAATGATAGATGTTAGACTGAGAAGATCTGACAAAGAATCAGATTCCAAGACAGACATATTTTTAGAATTGAGAAACAGTAATACAAAAGTTAATTGCTTAGAATATTCCAGAATTTAGGAAAGACATGAATGCACAGGTTCAAGAGGCACAGAGTGTCACAAAGAGGATAAATTTTAAAACCTGTTCTGAGACCTGTCATAAAATCCAAAACACCAAAGAAGAAAAGATCTTTAAAGCAACTGAAGAGAAAAAAAGACAAACAACCTAAAAAGAAGCAATTAGACTGAAAGCTGATGTTTTAATAGCAATAGTGTAAGCTAGAGGACAATAAAATATTGAGTAAAACCTCAGGATAATAAGCCCCACTATAAATGAGAATTTGGATCAAGTATGATTGATGACTAATCACTAGTTAATCATTAATGACTGGCTGCCTTTTGTCTAGCCCCGAATTCGGTGGGGTAAACTTTTATCTTCTGACATAGGGATGTGGATGGGTAGAGGACATGGAGGAAAGGGTAAGGCTGGGTGAGAAAAAAGTAAGCACTCTATTTCAAGAAACAAGGAGGCAGGGGTCCTTTATCGCTGGTTATCTTCTAGCTCAGTTTCCTTTGATTAGACTGACGAAATGGGCCCCAGCTAAATAGGAGATGACTATAAATGCTGCCACTGTCCTGAATGTTCTAGCCACTGAGACAGGATCCAGAATTGGCACCACTGATGCTTATTTTGAAGCAGCACCAAGTGATGCTGAACCACAGCCAGGATGAGCAAAGATTTTAATTATAGAGCCAGATGACTAGAACGTCTAGCCAATCAGCTAGACAGACTCAGATGACTCATTTTTCAAATTTTCACAATAAGCCCCCTCTTCTTTTTACACAATTGAAATTTTCATCTTCATGAATCTTATTGTAAGAGTTTTAAAAATTTATATTTTCAAAGTGATCAAAGAAAATAATTTCAGTCTAGAACTGTGTATGCAGTCACTAATATTACATTGTGAGAGGGTGAAATAATGATATCTTCAGATAAATAAAACCTAAGAAATTTACCACCCACATACTCATACTAAAGGAACTTCTAAAGGATGTACTTCAGGAAGAAAGTAATACCTGAGGGATATTTTGAGATGCCAGGGGAACGGTAATCAAATAAAATGATAAAAATGTATGTAGGTCTAAATAGATAATTTCTCTAAGATTATAATAATAATGCCTACTTTGTGGTGTTTGTTTTTAAAAAGGAAGACTAAAACACTGTATTCTCATCAAACTGGGAGTAGAAGGGAACTTCTTCAACCTGATAAAGAGCATCTCAAAAAACCTACATTTAACCTCATATTTAATGATAAGAAACCAAATGCTTTCCCTTAATATGAGAAACAAGACAGGGATTTCCACTTTCACTACTCTATTCATAATCAAACTGGACATTATGAATGATGGTCCTATCCTGTGCAATAAGGTAAGATAATCAATGAGGTAAGTTAATCAATCAATCGATCAATCTTGGAAAGGAGGAAATAAAGCTGTTTCTGTTCACAGATGATGTGACTGTATATTTTGAAAATTCTGAAAAATCTACCCCCCAAAATCTGTAGAACTACTTACTAAGTTTGGCAAAGTTGTAAGATACAATGTCAATATACAGAAACAAATTGTAGTTCTACATACTAGCAATGAACAATTGGAAATTAAATTTTAAAATGTAGCACTATTTACACTAGGACCAAAAGAACATGAAATGCTTAAGCGTAAGTCTAACAAAATATGTTCAAAATCTATGTGCTGAAAACTGTAAAACATTGATGGAAAATATCAGAGAAGACCAAATAAATGGAAAGACATTCCATGTTCCTGGATTAGGAGACTCAATATTGTGAAGATGTCAATTCTCTCCAATCAATATCCCAGCAAGATTTTTGTGGAAATCAACAAGTTGATTCTAAAATTTATACAGAATGACAAAGGAGCTAGACTAGCCAACATAATTTTGAGAAAAAAGAGCAATGTTGGAGGACTCACAGTACCTAATTTTAAGAGTACAGTAATCAAGACAGTGTAGTATCAACAAAAAATGTAGACCCATGGGTCAATGGGACAGAAGAGAGTCTAGAAGTAGACCCACACATTGTAATAAAGACGCAAAGGCATTCAGTGGAGCCAGAGAACAGGCTTTTACATAAATGCTGCTGGAACGATTATAAATCCATATGAAAAAAAAGTTAATCTTGATCCACACTTCACACCATATAAAAAACAATTTGGCAGTGTCTTTTAAAGTTAGATACAAAGTTACCATACAACACAGCAATTTAAGTAATTACCCAAGACAAATGAAAACATATATCAAAGACAAAAGGCTATATACTACACATTTCCATTAACAATAAATTCTGGAAAAGGCAAATCACAGTGACTGAAAGCAGATCGATTGTTGCCTGGAACTGGAGGAGGGAGGAAGGCATTGGCTGGAAAGAGCCATGAAGAACTTTTAGTTGTTGTAAATGTTCTATATCTTGACTGTGATGGTGAATTCCTGATTGTATATAAGTGCCAAAACTCATTAAACCCTACACTTAAAATGGGTGAATTTTATTATGTGTAAGTTATTCACTGGACAAAAATAGATTGGTTAAGACATTCCTAAAAATTCATCATGTTCAGTTTGACTTGTTTGAATCACTTTTCAACTGTCACAGATTTCCATCCTTCTGAATATGGTACTTTCCTCTGTATCATCAAGTAGTGGTTGTGCAGCATTTATTAAGAGTGCTCTACTGTTTTCTCCAGAATTTTCTTCCATGCTTCTGACTCCACTTTGCATCTAAAATACAATGGAAAGACTAGGGAATAGGCAGACTGGGAAAAGTCCTCTGGATTTGGCAAGAAGGAAGCTGCTGGCCTCAGGAAGGATATGTATAGTAAAGCAGAAGAATTAGAAGCCACGTTACAAGGAAATGAGTAGAAGGCAATTACCATCAACAATATATTGGAGGAATCTGGTGCCAAAAGATAGTTGCATTATTCATTTGAATCAGCCCATATCCAAAAATCTGAAGCTTAGGGCCAACCAACTGAATTGCCTCAAGCTAGTTTCTTTATGTATGTCACTTTAAATTTTTACCACATCATCTCTTTTTGCTAGATTTTCCCCCCATTTTTTGTTGCATTTTATTTTAAATAAGTCATTTAAGATCACAATTTTAATCATGGTCAAAAATTTCTTTTAATAATTATTTGGTTCCTTTTAAACTCATGTAACTTTAAAAGAAGCTATTATTCACAACTCAGAAAGCTCTAAGTTATAATTTTCAAAAGTGCTCTCTATTAATTTAGAGTGCTGAAAAGGCTTTATATTTTTTCCCAATAGTTTTATAGAGATATCAGAAATTGAATAATAATTTGTTATTTTCATTTTTTAATTAAAAATATTCAAAGCTGAACATTTCCTTGCGGCCTCATTGGGAAGTTATGATTTTTCAGCATGGCTGACTTGAAGATAAATAACCAGAACCAAAAACAACAGCATATACGTTAATTTAATTAAAACAAGCTTATATAATCTGAGTATTCCTCAACAAATGCAAACGATATAATAAATCAAATATATATTAAAATGCATAAAGTAGTTATAAATGGATAAAAAGAAAACAAGTCCAGTCCAGTCAGGGCAATAGAAGATCTACAGAACCAACTTAATGCATGCTTTAGTAGAAAAACTTTAAATGTGTTTTCCAGCATCAGTTGTCAAAGGGCTTTGTAACAAAAATTCACATAGGGAAAGTTCTCACTTTCTCTTCACCTGTAGAAAAAGGTGCTGTTATTAAAATATGGATTAGCCCTTCAGTATTTTATGAAAAAGGCAGATGCCTAAGTAAAACCTGTTTATTGAAATTACTTGCTTTAAAATTATTGCAAGAAAAAATATTTTTAAGTTTTAGGAAATAAAGCAGTCCAATGCTATACAATCATATGCTGTAGAGAAGTCAACTTTTGTTCCATTAATTTTTGTTTTGCTTACTGTAGCTTTGTAGGATAGTCTGAAGTCAGGGAACATGATACCTCCACTTTTGTTCTTTTTTCTCAAAATTGCTTTGGCAATTCAGGGTCTTTTGTGGTTCCATATAAATTTTAGGATTATTTGTTTTAGTTCTGTAAAAAAAAGTCATGAGTATTTTGATGGGGATTGCATTAAATCTATACAGATTGCTTTGGGTAGTATGGGACATTTTAACAATATTAATTTTTTCAATCCAAGAACATGGAATATCTTTCCAATTCTTTGTGTCATTTTCAAATTCGTTCATCAGTGTTTTACAGTTTCCAAAATCCTCACCAAAATATTAGCAAATAGAATCCAACAACACATTAAAAAGATTATACATCATGACCAAGTGGGGTTCATCCCAGGGACACAAGGGTGGTTTAACATACACAAATCAATCAATGTAATACGTCACATCAACGAGAGAAAGGACAAAAACCACATGATCATCTCAATAGATGCAGAAAAAGCATTTGATAAAATTCAACACCCATTTATGATAAAAACTCTCACCAAAGTGGGTACAGAGGGAACAGATCTCAACATAATAAAAGCTATATATGACAGGCCTACAGCCAGCATATTACTCAACAGTGAAAAACTGAAAACCTTCCCACTAAAATCTGGGACAAGACAAAGATGCCCACTATCACCACTCCTATTCAACATAGTCTTGGAAGTCCTAGCCACAGCAATCAGGCAAGAGAGAGAAGTAAAATGGATCCAAATTGGAAAAGAAGAGGTAAAAGTGTCACTATATGCCGACGACATGTTACTATATATAGAAAACCCTAAAAGGTCCGCACAAAAACTACTAGAGCTGATTGAAGAATTCAGCAAGGTAGCAAGTTACAAGATTAACGTTCAAAAATCAGTTGCATTTCTTTACACTAATGATGAATCAACAGAAAAAGAAAGTAAAGAAACAATCCCCTTTAAAATAGCACCCAAAGTAATAAAATACCTAGGAATAAATCTAACCAAGGATGTGAAAGAATTATACACAGAAAACTATAAACCATTGATGAAGGAAATAAAAGAAGATTTTAAAAAATGGAAAGATATCCCATGCTCTTGGATTACAGTTTTCAGAATATAGGTCTTTTACCTCCTTGGTTAAATTTACTCCTAGGGCATTTTATTCTTTTTGATGCAATTTTAAATCAGATTGTTTTCTTCTTTTCTCTTTCTGATATTTTATTACTAGTGGATAGAAAAGCAACAGAATTCTGTATATTAATGTTCTATCCTGCAACATTACTGAATCGTTTATTAGCTCTAACAGTTTTTTGGTGGAGACTTTAGGGTTTTTTATAAATAGTATCGTGCCATCTGTAAATAGTGACAGTTTTACCTCACATCTGTCAAAATGACAATCATCAAAAAGTCTACAAATAGCAAATGTTGGCAAAGATGTGGAGAGAAGGGAGCCCTAGTACACCGTTGATGGGAATATAAATTGGTGCAGCCACTGTGGAAAACAGTCTGGCAGCTTCTCAAAAACCTAAAAATAGTACTATCATATGATCCAGCAATTCCATTGCTGAATATATCTATCCAAAGAAAATGAACACTAATTCGAAAAGATACATGCATCTCAATGTTCATAGCAGCATTATTTACAAAAGCCAAGATATAGGAACAACCATAAGTTCCCATCAACAGATGAATGGATAAAGATCTGAGATATATATATATATATATATATATATATAATGGAATATTACTCATCTATAAGAAAGAATTAAATTCTGCTGTTTGCAACAACATGGATGGACCTATAAAAATATTGAGTCACTATACAGTTTGTATGACTGAAACAAATACAATATTGTAAATCAACTATACTTCAATAAAAAGTCAGCTTCTTATAAGAGTCATACTGAATGAATAAAATGAATAGTCAAGAAAAGTTTATTTCCATCTCGCCACTGTCCCTAACTGAATACGTATATATAATCTATTTTGGGAGGGAGAGATGATTTCTGGATGCTCTCCTTCCCCAGCAGATTGACAATTGGCAGCAAACAACAAGCCACGTTCACACCCCCCTATTCCTCCGTGATGTATTTTTCACAGCTGTTCCCTACTTTCAAACATTGTGTAATTAATGTCAGATGAGGTCAGACAGCAGTGTGTTAAACTCATAGCCCTTTCTGAACAATTGCAGAGCCTTAGCTTTAATTATTCAAAAATTTCTCCGTGCCAATGTTTATGTGCAATAATTATTGGGTCTGATTGAAAAGCTGCACCATACTTTGATCTGTCATCCCTCAATGACAGAGATCTCTTCAAGTTCTGCCCTGATAATACAAATCTTTAGGTGTCTTTCAGATCATACCTGTTACCTACAAAATGACTAAAAGCAAGCTTGTAAGTCAAGTCATTGGATGGCACTCACAGTGTCCCTCTTGAGTAAGAAAGTATTTTGTGATGAACTTTTCAAATAAACAATGCTTTTGATTTCTTCTACTTTAAATGGAACTTGCAAATTCAAGGCTAGTCTTCCATAATGCAATTCTGCAAATATTTGAAAAAAGTTAGGGATGTTTGTAATTCTGTGTAGTCACCACATGTGTTTTGAAATAATGTTTCAGGGTAATGAGAATGTATAAAACAGAGCATTTAGCTATGGAAACACTGTGAAAACAAACAGGAATATAAAGCATGTTGTGAATTCTGGATCTTTTATCCAACAATATTCATCACTTTGAGTGTGACCTGAATAAACATTCACAGTTGATTTAATAATATGGAGCTGATAACTAGATAGAGCAAAGGTTTATTGGAGGGGAGGGTGTGGGTAGCTGACAAGAATTCAGCTCAATGTATACATGGAGCAAACATAATTTGGAAATTGTGTCTAAGATATTCTTAGCATTACCTAGAATACAACCCCAATCTACATAAGATAAAGTATTTTTTAACATTTCAGATTAAATTGTACTACAGAATCAAAAATTTTTAGAGCAGTACATTATTTGGCATAGGTTCCTCACTTTTAGTAATGAGAAAATCAGTTTCTAGAGAGATTTACAAATTCATTCAAGGTTACATCACCCATTAACAGTAACTGGGATTAAAAGCCAGGTTTTATGACCCCAACTCCATTGCTTTTTCAACAACAAAATTTTTAATTAGAGTAATATTTCTATTTTATAACCAGTATAGTGATTTATTTTCCTCTAGTGTGTTTCAAAACCAGAATTTAATCCTTAGAAATGCAAAAAGTACAAATTTTAAGGAAAAAAAATTCTGTTCTGATATTATGTGTATAGCCAACTATAAAACATATAAAAACAAAATACTTGCTATTTCAGAGGTGAAAACTGGGCTGGACAGGAAAATCCATTATATATAAAGCTATATGTTAACAGTTCATAAAATGTTTAAATGATGTCGGGGAAAATAAGACTGGAAAAAATGCAAAAGTCAAGACAACAATATTATATAATCTGTGATTGAGGAAGGGCTAAAATATGTAACAGATGCTATAGGAATTCAAGAAGGGAAAACTCCTGTAAATCTTAAGAAATAAAGGAAAACTTCATGGGGAAGGAAGGATTTGATCTGGGCCTTAAAGAATCTGTAACACTTGGCAAGCATTGGGAAGCAAAAGAATCATTTGGATTTGGAGGGAAGGTAAGAAGAGACTGGAATGGCCCGAACAGTGGTTTACAGTGGGTAGCAGTGAGTAATAGGGGTGAATGATAATCAGAAAACAGTGGAGGCTCTTGAAACTGGGAGTAGTACTATAATTTTTTATTTGATTTTTAAGGAAAATTCACCCAACAGTAGTGAATGAGAAACTGTGTGCAGGAGTCCTGGCTAACAAACTATTTTGGTAATTCAGACATTTAAAGTATTTGAAACAAAATTATACTTTGAAAGCAACACGGTATTGTGCAAAAAAACACCCATTTTAGACTCAGACAGATCTGGGCTTGATTCCTGGTTCTGCCACCATTTAATAGCTGTGCAACCTTGGGTAAATAACTTACCTACCCTGAACTTCAATTTCTTTATTTGTAAAAGGGTGAAATCCAGATTGTAGGATTGTTGTGACAATCAATAGGTGGTAAATATGATTATTTTTAAATTTTCTGTGATTCATTGTTCTTGCACATTTAGATTAGGCCTCGCTATAGTTAGGCTCTGCCTTTATGAGGCTTCATAATCCAAGCTGTTTACCAGCAGAATGGAAAGTCTTACAGGGCAGTGTGTTCTTCATCACTAATAAGCATTCACTCAGAGGCTGAATAAGACCATACATTATGGATATTATAGGAAAAGATTCTGGCACTGGTTGAGACATTTGTTATGCACTGAATGTCTGTATCCTCCCAAAATTCGTATGTTAAAACCCTACCCCCAATGTGATGATTTTAGGAGGTGGAGTCATTGGGAGGTAATTAGGATTACAGAGGCCACGAGGGTGGAGCTCTCAGATTGGGAGTGGTGCCCTTATAAGAGTCACCAAGAAACACTGTTTTCTCTCTTTACTCTCTGCCATGTAAGAATATGAGAAGTCAGCAGCCTGCAACACAGAAGAGGGCTTCAAGAACCCAACCATGCTGGCACTCTGATCTCAGACTTCCAGCCTCCAGAACTGTGAGAAATACATTTCTATTGTTTATATACAACCCAGTTGGTAGTATTTCTGTTATGGCAGCCTGAGCAGATTAAGACAACATGGAAGTAGATGATTTCTCCAGGGTTAAAATTCAATTTCTGAAGACTGAAATAATCTTTTATAGATGTTATTTCCTGGTAGGAATGTACAAGTGATCACTCACTTAGCACGTAGCCCACAGAAGAGGTGTTATCTAAGCCCCTGTTACTCAAAGTGCTGGCCATGGCCACAGATCAACAACAGCAGTCTTACTTGGGAATTTCTAAAATGGAGAATCTCACACACCCCATACCTATGGAATTAGAACCTGTATTTTAGCAAGATCCTCAGGAGATTGGTATGCATGTTTAAATTTAAGGAGCACTGACCTGGGCTTTTTAGGATTATAAGGAACATTCTCAAGTTATTTCAATTAACGAGTCTCTACATATACAGAGCTATACAGAAAATGGCATAGTGGGATCTGTACTTACATAAATCACTCTGGCTACTCAGTGAAGATGTATTTGAAGGAGCAAGACTGGAGGCAGGAAACTCAAGCCAGTGTAGTGATCCGAGAGAGATATTAAAGAAAGCACATCGAGGGAACCTGATTTAGAGAAGTAATAGTACAAAGTTCACGGGAACAGAGGAGTTGAAAAATATTTTAGAGGTAAAATCCATGTGAATTGGAGGTTGTGAGTGAATGAAGCAGAAAAAATATCACTTGAAGCATTAAAAAGATTCAAGGGAGTTTTCCCTCATTATCGACCAATTTCTGGTAACATCATATTGGGTAGTAATTCCTGTTGCCTGTCTCATTCATAGTCCCTACTTATAGCTCAGACCTCCTATTTAATACCAGGTGACTATGCCCTGTCATTCCCTTGGCAACAGCTATTTTGACTAGGTTGCACGGTAGAGAGAGGGATTGGACAGTCAATGTATAAACCTAGCAAGACCCTATGACATAGCCAATAGCAAATAAGTGAACCGAGCCAATCAGATTTTCTCTTGGGTATCTGAACCAAGAAATCTCCAAAGAATAGGTCATTTAACAGTGGAAGTCAAGGCTAACACTTCTTGTCAAAAAGAGAGCCTAGAGGCCTTATGAAGAACTACAGAAGAAATATGGAAAGAAGCAGATACTTCCTTGAGAAAGTGACACTGTAGCTCCAGAGAGAGGCAAAAAGAATAACATGATACTCAAGGGCTTCCTTGGTTTCTGTGCCTAGCACATAATGATGACTCGATAAATATTTTGTTGTTGGATGGAGGAATAAATAAATGAACAAACAAATTAACAAATGAATGAGGATGATTTTCCAGTGTCAGTTTTTGTAAAGCAAAATTTCTTACAGCCTTGTTTTCTACTTCCTCAGAAATCCCTATCCTCCTTATTGTCCCGTTTCTATTCCTGCACTACACTCAGCTCCACTGCATCACATTTCATCAAGTCCCTTGAGCATCTGTGTTCTTTTCAAACTAAAACACTGAGCTAAATGACTGCCAACTTTGTTGCAATTTTTTTTCAGTATCTCTGTTTTCTAAAAGGTCAGAAATTTTCAGTATGTACCCATACCAGTGACGGATACATTTTTGGACTCTAAAAATCAAACAGCCTCTACAAATACTAACAGCTTTATAGCTTGAAGACCTTCCATAGTTTTGATTGCTCAAACTTTGGAGGCTGTACCCATTCTGGAATCACTCTTTTCCTCCTGAAAGCATCTGTGTTCTCTATAGGTATCAAGTCTTTAAAGGCATCTTTGGGTTGCTCTCCAGGCTGCTACTTTTTCATGCTTTTCCAAGGCCAGGTGTTTGGATCACAGCCTAGGTGGAGTGAGGAATGATGACAGTACCTGATCATCACTATAGAAAGACTTCCTGTACTCCAGCTCTGAAACTTTGCCACACTTGTTTGAGAATAACAACAGCAAAGTGTCACAGCGAGTAGCAGAGACCTCTAGCACAGAGAACCCAATCTACAGTAGAAAAGTATTCCCCTTTTGCACCACTGAGTTGAATGGAGGAATAAAGAAAAGTTTTTTCTTAAAAAAATCTTTTAAAAAGAAAGGAGATGTTTTCTCACCTCTTCTCCTTCAAAGTGCATACAGCTAAACATTCTGCTTCAAAGAGGAAATTCGATAGATGAAGAAGGAAACAGAAGTGATTAGCCAGTCACTGGAAAGGAATATTAAAGGATGGGAAAACATAGAGTAAATTTGTCAGTTCCTTAAATAACCAGACGACATAACTGCAGCTAATTGTTTCTGAATTATCTAGCTATGACATACACCCAAATCCTTTATTTCTGAATTTTTCTTTCTTCCTTTCAATTTTATCTAAGATACAGCATCTGAATTTCATATCCTCCTTCAACAAACATCATTTCCCCCACCACACCAACAAGCTATGTTGAACAACCCTAAACAAATTACACAATAAGCATTTGCTTAAGTGCATGAGAATGAAAGTAAATACAGCAATGGACTATTTATCTGAAGAAAATCTACTAAATTCTATTTATATGCTCTTACAAAACTCTGTGCACCAAGTGTTCCCAACCACTAGCCTAGAAAAGAATAAAACAAAAAATTCTCCAATGGTAATAAAATCACGTTTCTCTCTGGGTCCCCAGCAGCTAGAATCCCAGTTCTCCTACCCACTACTGCCCAGTAATTTCTATCCCTAACAGACCATCCGCAGGAATACCTCACAAAATCTCCATGACATAGCAGGAACCAGCCCAAACTATCTTAATCCCCTCCTTTTAAAACTTGAACCATTTGAGATAATTTTAGATTCACATGCAGTTGTAAGAAATTATACAGAAAGATCCTGTGTACCCTTTATCCAGTTTCCCCCAATGGTAATATCTTATAAAACTATGATACGTTACAATCCACAGTCAAGATATAGAACATTTCCATCACTACAAGGATCCCTCATGTTACCCTTCTATACACATACCTGCTTCCTAGTACTCCAGTCCCTCCTAAACCCCTGGTGACAGCTAATCTATCCTCCATTTCAATGACTTTGTCCCAACTTTTATTCACTCAGCATAATTCTCTGGAGATTCATCCAGGTTACTGCATGTATCAGGAATTCATTTCTTTTTATTACTGAGTAGTATTTAATTATGATGTGTCTTGGAGTGGATTTCTTTGTCTTTGTTTTGTCTTGCGGTGCTGCTTCATTCCTGATCATCTGGCTAAGAGCAGACTTTTTTTTTTAGGATTTTCTTTGTCTAGCACTACCACACAGCCTTGATTGATGTATAGTAAGTCTTAAAATTGGGTAGACTGAGTCTTCTCATTCTATTCTTTTAAAAATTGTTCTAGATACTCTCGGTTTGTCTTTCCATGAAAATGTTAAGATTAACATTACCTTATATCTATAAAAACTCTTGCTAGGATTGTGATAGGAATTGTGTTTAAACTGGACACTAGGCTGGAGGAAGAACTGACATCTTTACTATGTTGACTCTTCCAAACCATGAACATAGTATGTCTTTCCATTTACTTAGATTCTTTGATTTCTTTTATCTGTCTTGTGTAGTTTTCAGTATACAGGCTGTATACATATTTTGGTTAAATTTATATCTAGTATTGTTTAAGAGACTGTAAATAGTATTTTTATTTTAGAACCCACATGTTCATCGCTAGTATAGAGCAATAGTACAATGTCCTTTGTAATTTTGTCTTCCACTATGAGATCTTGATAATATCATTTATTAGTCCTAGAAGATTGTAGAATTCTTAGGATTTTCTATGTAAAAAGACAAATATATTATCTGTAAATAGGGACAGTTTTGTTTCATCTATTTCAATCTTAAATTCACTTAAGATTTCTGTGCCTTTTGTTTTCTTTTCTTGCCTTATTGAACTATCTAGAACTTTCAATACTATGTTGAATAGGAGCTGTTAGAAAAGACTCCTTCACCTTGTTCCTGATCTTAGCAAAGAAGCATTCAGCCTTTCACCATTAAAAATAATGTTAGCTGTAGATGTTTACAGATGCTCTTAATCAAGTTGGGGAAGTTCTACTCTTTTCCTACTTTTCTGAGTTTGATCATGAATGTCAATGAAGGTCAATGTAAAATCTGTCAAATGCTTTTTCTGTATTGATGGAATGATTATCTGATTTTTCTTCTTTAACCTGTTAATAAAGTAGATTGCATTGATTAATTTCAAATACGGAACAACAGTCTTGCATCTCTGGATAAAATCCACTTGTTCACAGTTTATTGTTCTCTTGACATATTGCTGAATTCTATTAATATTTTGTTAAGGATTTTTGCATCTATATTCAAGAAGGATATCTTTTTTTGTATTGTCTTTGTCTGGTTTTTGTATTGTCTTTGGTTTTCGTATCAGGGTAACACTGGCTTCATAAAATGAACCTTGTCTGTTCTTGTTGGCATTTCAGGTTTCTGGCTTCTTTAGCTCCAGGTCTGGGATAAATGAGGCAAAAAAGAAAATCCAGGGAACTCCCCATCATGCCATTCCTCGGGTCCCAATATACATAGCTTGTCTGCCTTCTTCTATCTGCCTTTCAGGTCTTCTTATGTTTATTTTATATATAGTTTTCAGAATTTTTTAGTTGCATTTAGTGGGAGGATTAGGAAAAAGGTACATCTACTGCATCTTCCTGCAAGTAGAAATCTACAGCTGAACAACTGTATGCTCTCTCCCTTTTAATGGGAAAATCAAGAAAAAAAAAACAACCTTGATTGTAAGTGCTAAGAGACTACATGGGGGTAGTCTCTCCTACGTCCGAAAGCATTGCAAACATCCTTGAGAAAAATATATGGTTGGGTCAGAAAGCCTATTCCAAAAGAGTTATCAATCAATATGGTCAATATGAGGAATACTGGGACTAGTAGGAGAAAAATGGGTTGGAGAACTCGAGATCTCAGACAACAAGTCAGAGTAGCAAATAGAAAGTGGGATGGTGTAATTTTGGAGGTGAAAGAGGGTCTTTTATGGGCTTCAAATGCTCCTTTCATGAACAGGCTAGATTCATTTAAATGATTTGGAAAGAAATAAATACTAGCCTGGGCTCCAGGAAGCACCATTCACAATCCTACCCTGGCCCATTCCTGGCAAGAGTCAGACATACATCTTAACATAGCCACTGCTCAATACTGGCAAACCTATCTAGCCCACATCCCTCAAAGAATGAAGTCAGATACCCCAAATCACACTTGGGCTGCACCTCCCTGCTCCTCTCTCATCTCTCCAGGCATGTACTTTCAGCCTCAGTCCCAAAATTGACTTCCATTTGGACCCCATCTTTCGAATTGAGGTCCTTCACTACATTTGTTTTTCTAGATAAACCCTGAGTATTTATTAATGTCTATTATATCTCAAGAGACAGAAAGGTCTATGAAAGGGCAAGCAAGGAATGTTTATGTTAGGCATCCTTAAATTTGCATTTGGCACTGCCATGCATCCTGATTTCCACTTCTGGTGGACACTCCATTCAGCCTACATGACCAATTGCCCTTCCCAGGTTGTCTTTCATGTTTAAGTAGGAAGGATAAGGCCCAGAAGCCAGCCACAGTCATCGAGTGTTGCCTACAACATGCTGTCCAGCTGAATGTCTTTAGAGTAGCAGTTCTGACTCTTTTTTTTCCTAGCTCCAAAGCTATTACAGATTTATCCACAGTCTTTTCTGGGTCTGATTCCTTCACAATATCACTATAATCTGGGTCATGTTATCTCAACCTTTGCCTTACCTTGGTGGTTTCTTTGTTCTAATTTTCCTGCTACCTGCAACCAGGAAGCTCTTGCTCTGGAAACATCCACTGAAGTGATAGGAATTGGCTGATGTATGTGCGGCCACTTCTCCCTTAATCAGCTAAGAAACACAGTCCTTCTGTACCTAGGATGTATATTCAGAATCCTTATCAACACAGTTCCTCCTGGCACACATTACAAGTTGACTGGCATTGCAAATCCTGCCTTCTTTACCTTGTCCTATTATGGCTATAGCCTCCTGCCTTCAACTATGTCATAGAAAATTGCCCTATCCGTTTGATGCTTCCAAAATATCTACTCTTTCACCACTAATTCCTTTTCCTGCACCCAATTTATATTTTTTTCAGTGGGGATCTCTTACTGTGGGAGGAGATCCAAAAAGCTCCCCTAGGAGTATCTGCATTTATAAGATTGCCTCTTACATGAGGAAGAAAGTAATGAATTCAAATAGAGAGATGAGTAACTAAGTAAATCAATAAACAAGTAAACAAGGTGGAGATATTTTCTCTAAACTAGGCTGCTACCCACCTTGCTTAATGAGTAGACTGAGTTGAAGTAATGGATTAATAGCAGGTATTGTGGATGAGGTCAAGACGTTATTTTGCACAAGAATAAACAGTTCTGTTAATGAAGAGGAATCTAACTTTCTTGTATCTGTTTTGTATGTTCCAAATGTATTCTTAATTTAAAGAAAAAAGGAAACAATTATTTTGTTATTAGGCTTTGTATACACAATATAATAGAAGCTACATTTGTCCCTGAGGATTGTATTTCAGTCCAATGTAACCTCTTGCTTATTTTCTTATACAGAGGATTTTTAAAAAGTAATTTTTAAAAAGGCATAGGAATTCATTGCACTGGGCCAGTGTTTAGGTGTGTTTATTTCTGCCAGTCCCACCCACAACACCAACTTCTCTCCAGCACACAGAGCTTCTCTTTTCTTTCTCTTTAATAGATACCAAATGCTCTGAACCATAACGTTTGCTTTATACTTCCTCTCTTGACCACAGACAGGGAGACAGAAGATTGTTGTTATAAGTGAAACAGGTAACTGTAACAAAAGAAAATTATCCTTAATTTTTTTATTTTTTAAAACCGGCTATCTTGGAATTTCATTTTCTAAAATGAGCAGAGATAGCTATGTGGCTCATTTGTTTACCGGCTGTGTGACATTTTCACTTAACCTGAGTCTTAGTTTTTTAATCTGAAAAATGGGGATAACACTTCTTAATTGATAAAGTTACTGTGAAATATAAGAGCAATAATTTAAAGTGTTAGAAGAGTTCCTTGCATATTATTAGCTATTATTTATATGGGATCACAAGAAAAGTCACCACCAATAATAGCACCAAGTCAAGAGAAGGATTGGTATTTTAGTTCTGAGTTGAAGGTTCATGTTTGAACTTTTAACATTCCAGACTCTGGGCTTCAATACAAAGATGAGAATAAAATGGAATCCATGTCAATGTAATAGAAAATCTCACTTGTCAAAAAGTATATAGTTGATTTAAAAGGTTGGTTACAGGCACGTATGATAAATTGAGAGGATCAAAATCAACTCATAACACTTTTTTAAAGAAAGAACTATCTTCTCCACCTTTACTTCTAAAATTATCAGCATTTTTGCCTACCACTCACTCTCAGGATTACCTAGAATTAACATTAAAGATCTCCTATTAAAGTTAACATTTTTGTATTTATGGTTATCTTTTTATATACTTTATATTAATTTTTTCTTTTGCATATTCTTATCCACTCACTACCTTTCACAGACTCAGCTTTTTCATCAATTCTTAAAATAATAATAATTACTAATAGTGTTATTTTGCTTCTTAAATATCATAGCTAGGCCAGTGGGAACATTTAAGGGGCTCCAGACTTTTGGTTTTAGTACTAGCTGCCAATAAAATTAACCAGGAAATCTTGGAGGAAAGGAAACAGCAGGATGGGTCTGCAACTACTGTTTTTTAAAAAGTTTTCCTAATGTCAACTCATTGCTAAAATTACAAAAGAGGCATTCCAGGTGCATGGGTTAGTGCTTGGGGTGTTAGTAAATGACTGATCTAAAAGTCCAAAAGCCTGGCCCTCTTGCTTCAAGTCAGGGGAAACTCTCAGTGTGATTTGTATTCCAGAGGGCTCACTCCCATTAAGTCACATTTAACCTGTGACCACATCGTGGGCTCTTTCCCCTCTTCCTATCCTGCTTCCTTCTATCTCTTTTAGGTTTTCTCCTGAAGTGCACTCCTTCAATAAATCATCTGCACTTGAATCCTTGTCTCAGCTTCTGATTCTAGAGAATCCCAGAATGTATTAGGAATGGGCTAGGGAGCGCACTCTAAGGATGGTATTCAGGAACTGAATCACCTGCTGGCCAGCTGCCAATGAGGACCTCATTGCTGCTGGAAGGTAGTGTTGACAGTCCTGGTATGCTGCAGCAGTAAAATCATTAAGGCTTTCCAATTGTGGCTAACTGGGATATTATCTGGAAGGAGATGTGCTGGCTTGTGCAATATCTCTGGCATTTGAGAGATATGGGAGTAGTAATTACGAGGACCGTGGAATTGCATAGCTGTTGCTGAACACCATCAATGCTTGGAAGTGAAAAAATGATAGGCTAAGGATGATCACTCATCAAGTAAAAGCAAAGTGTAAATACTAAATATTCTACTAGGTAGCACTTAAAGTCATCAATGGCTCAGGATTTAATCTTAAGAGCAGAAGAATTTTAGAAAACACTGCATTTTCAACCGTTGAAGCTTCCCTATGCCAAAGCCACGGCCCTGAGATGGAAGGAATGAGACCCTAAGACTACGGTAAAGATCTGCTTGGTAGATCCAGCTCAGAACTTTGAACCCCTGGTATATATATCTGAACCCTCTGAGCCAGCAAAGATGCCCCATTCATTCTTATGAGAAGGTAAGTGCTGCTTTGCTTGAAGAATATGCAGGTATTTCAAATAGGGAGGTGACTTACAAAGCAATGCTTGTCCTTCTCAGGATCTGCCACCAACTTGTGTCCTAGATCAATAACTAGAGTAAATCCTCAATATCATTGGGGAGCTAAGGTAAAAGAGAAGCGAGCGACAAAGGAGATGTAGCATCTCAGTAACATGCAGTGGCAAAAACCCGTGATCATAGGAAGCAGATCCTGAGGACAGTGAGTCAAGGGGAACAGAATACAAAGCAGACTAAGGGAGGTTGCTGATATAGAGGCACTCACCTGTAACATTGGGTTTAACACCCTGGCAAGATATCTTGACATCCAGTTCTAGTAAGTTTCTGAGGTGGTTCTTAGAAGCTTGGAAAAAGCAATGGCTTATGTTAAATGAAGTGGAAAATTCAATAAGTAATTATATGGCTTTGCTTGATATGGCCCTGAAGACATTCCATTTACCAGGGCAATACAAAATGCAATGGTGAGGATGGGCTGCAGCAGCAGGGAGATGCTCAGTAGCATGGGTGCTCTGTAAGAAGAGGCTGACACTAAGACATTTTATAACAGAACTAGGCTCCCTAATAGCAATGGTATGACCCTGGAATGGGAGAGGCCAGGTGGCAGCACCTAACTGTCAGAAGCAAGGTGGATGCAGTTGTTCTCCTGGGTAGCAAGGAAACAGCAGCTAGGGAAGCCTGACTCACAGTAACCCATAGAGATGAGTAACAGAACATGATGTGTCCAGGAGCAAGACAGATGAGATCCAACAAGTGTTATTACTTAATATAAACAATCAATCAGTGATATATTACTGGATCAGAAAAAGATTGAGGTCAGCTGCCCCAGTGGGAAGAAATGATCCCTTGCCTAGTTTCCAGATCTAAGACAGTTCTCAGACTCTCAGAACCCATCAATTAAGGGAGGCCAGATCCCTTGAAGAAGGACACTGCAATACAACAGCAAGTGTGTGCCACAGTGGTTTACCCAAAAGATTTTACTCAGGTAATTATTAACCAAGGAAAAGGAATATATACAAGTTTTTGAGCAACGTTGAATATAAGGTCTGAATGAACACTGGGTTAAACACCCCATGGCCCAAAATGTTATCAAGACACCTCTGTTAGAATAAGCAATAGAATTCTATTAGAATAAGAAGGTTGAGTAATAAATGGAATCTTGGCCCAAGTCCACCTCATAGTGACTCCATAGGTTCCAAGGATTAAAATAAATATAAAATGATCTAATGGTAATGTCCCTGGTACCTAAATACATAATTGGAATGGACATACTTGGCAACTGGCAGAACCATCACATTTGTTTCCTGACCTATGAAGGAAAAACTACTATAATAGAAAAAACTGAGTGGAAACCCCTGATATTGCCCTCCCATCCCTGGAAGACTGTAAAATCAAAAACAATACTGATCTAGGGGGACTGGCAGAGATGAGCACCATTCTCAAAGACATAAATGATACAGGCTTGAAGGTACCCATTATATACATATGTAATTGTCTGGTCTGCCCTCCAAAATACAAAGAGGATACTATCTCAAACTTAACTAAGTAGTAACCCTAATTGTAGCAACTATGATGGATGTGATATCTTGGTTATAGCAGATTAACACAGCCTCTGTAAGTGGTATGTGGATATTAATCTGCCAAGTGTGTTTTCAATACCTAGCAAGCAGGAGGAGAATAAGCAGCTTGCCTTTATGTGGAATGGACAATAGTGTACATTAATGGTCTTGCCCCAGAGCTACGTTAACACTTCTACACTCCATATAATGTAGTGGAAAACAGCTGGACCACCTGGACTTCCCATGGAACATCATACAGTTTTCTGACATTAGAGACACCATGTTAGTTGAACTTACCGCATAAGAAATGGGCAAGTATTCCGTACACCTTTGTAAGGCACATTCATTCCAGAGTGTAGGAGACAAACCTATGAAAATTCATGCCTACTCATGCCAGTGAATTTTTAGGGGTCTGATGGTCTGGAGCTTGCTGAGACATCTTCTCAAAATTAAGTATTGACATCTATTTCAGGTGCGGGTCTAGTTTTCCTGCTCAAAATGCCTCAGACAATGCCACTATACAAGTGCTCACTGTCTCAGACCAAGTGAGGAATTTTACAAAATCCATGTTGTGGTGAACCCAGGACCATGGGAGTCACTGGTCCTATCACATACTGTATCCCTCCAAACCTGCAGGCCTGATAAAGAAGTGGAACTAACTTAAGGAAGCACAGCATCACGGGCCTAGGCATGGATGGGCATGATTCTTCAGGATAGGGCTGACACAGATCAATGGCCACTGTTTGGGAATATTTTCCAAACAGAGGAACCTAGGCTGTGGAAGCAGGAATAACTTTCCCCACTAGGGGAAAGTTTCTGTCTCTGCAACTCCATGCTCTGCAGGCCTACAGGTTCTAGTTTGTATAGGGGAAATGCTTCCAAAAAGGAACACAGTAATAAGAGTTGCATTAAATTTTAATATATGCCCACCATATGGTCATTTGGGAGTCCTTGTGCCAACAGGCTGGCAGGCAAGGAAAAGAGCCCCTATACTTGCAGGGTAATTGACTTGAATGAGGTAGTGTCGTGTTATAGGATGGGGAGAAAGGAAGACCATTCAGCACTTAATTGATCCCTGGAATGTCTCTTGATAACTTCCCTAGTCAATTTTGACAGCAAATGGACAAATACAGCATCCACAGCCTAAGACAGACATGGTAACTGGGGACTTAGATCCCTCAAGGAAGGGAGTCTAGGTGGCCCCATCTGACAAGCCACTCGCCCAGCAGAAGAGCCAGTTAAATATCAAGGAAATCTAGGTTGTGTGGAAAAGGAGAGATATGATGAGTTTTAAGATCAAATGCATACTGTACAGCACAGGGAAATATACTCAATATCTTGTAGTAGCTTACGGTGAAAAAGAATATGAAAATGAATATATATGTATTCATGTATGACTGAAGAATTGTGCTGTACACCAGAAATTGACACAACATTGTAAAATGACTATACCTCAGCTAAAAAAAATTTTTTTAAAAAGATCAAATGCAATGTCAGGATTTGGAATTTGTCCTCCTAACCTTCTTGAAATTTTCTTCAGCCAAAAAAAAAAAAAAAAAAAAGAGTAACCAGCATCCAGGATAAGCTGTCTCCAGATGAAGTGAAGTTATGTTTCTCAGAATGTTTCTGAGCCTACTCCCCATTAGATCTCCCACATGCAAATCTCCATCTCAGTCTTTTTCCCAGGAAACCTACCTTAAGACAATATCACACCCACTGAACAAGCTGAGATCATGGGAACATGGTGCATAATCTAACACTGCTATAAACTAACAAACACATGCTCTGAGGAGCAAAGAAACTACTCCAACTCTACAACTGCACATGGAAAGCCGTGATGGCTTTGGACTGGTGGTACTCAGATCAAATCCAAATCGGTCTTCATAAATATAAAAAAAAGGATCCTAAGTTGTGGTAGTGGTATTAAATGAAACACATGAAGTTGAATCTCTGTTACCTAAATGGCTGTCTCTAGTGATATAATCACAAGGTATAACAGTATTTTGAATTCAGACTTACCTGAATTAAGTAATACTGCTAAACTGCAAAGCAAGTATGGATCATTGGCATTTGAATCCACAGTACTCTTTCTAACACTATTTATATCTTTTAAGCACATTATCATAATAAACATACAGTTAACTGGCAACTGACGAAGCATAAATTCAATGTTAAATGAGACTGAAATAAAGCATCTCCCTTAAGAACAGCCAAACCTGGAATCCATCTGAATGTCCGACCAGAGAATTTGTTAAATAAATTATGGTACAGTGTATCATCATCAGTGATGATACAAGCAGATTTATATTTATTGACATAGAACGATGTGATATATGGTATTACTAAGTGTCAAAGCAGGCTGCAAGTTAATACCGCAGAATGACCCTATTTTATGATCATTTATATTCAGAGAAACATACATACAGAAAAAATCTGAAGGGAAGTACATCAAAATTTTAATCATTAATAATTATAATTATCATTATTTTACTGAGTATCCCACATGCTGCCAGAGCCCCATGCAGTACTTCAACCAGTTTCTGATGGCTTCCCCTGTGCCTGAGAGCTTTTTATTCCAGAGCGGCAGAAGACAGCTGGTCTGGGGATAGCCTGAAAATGCTGAGCTAGTAGCTCATCCCTGAGGTGGCATCATTCTGAGGCATTTATTTCGCAGTGTTTCCCAGGGTTTCTCCATGAGATTTCTCTTTAGTTGCCCTCTGTGATTGCTGGCTTAATAACACACCGTCATTGGCTGGCTGCTCTTCTTTGCATTACTTCTCCACACCCATAAAGTATTCTGAATTTCCCAAAAAACCTGCTTATACTCAAATCCTTGTCTCATCTGTTTCTGGGCACCCTCATACTAAGATATTTACCTATAATTTTCAAATACTTCTACTAAAACTCAGATTATTTATGTAAAAAGTTAATAAAAGTTTAAAAAACATTTTATATATGATGTTTTATACATCAGACATATAAACACAATCAGAAGAAAAGTTAAGAGTTCATTCTGTGGTCTTCAATAAAGATATCTGTCTACAAGTGTTTGTTTTAAAGCTGTGATGGGGTCATGAAAATTGCTTTCAAATATTTAAAGGGCTGATAAGTAAGAGAAAAATTGATGTATTCATCAGGATACTAATGAAGCTGAAGAAAAAGAGCCTAGTGGGAGTCACAAGGAGGAGTACTTCTATTCAAATAAGGACTGACTAGCAGTTAAAGATACCTCTAGTTGGAATAAACTGCCTCTGGGAAAAGAGCACTGCAGTCAGTGAGAAGTGACAGTGTATGGGCAGAACCTGGATGAACTCTTGACAGGGACAGTTGGCCTGACGGATCTTTAACACTCCTTTCAACTTGGAGAGTCTCTAATTCTTGAGTCTAATTAATCAAACTATGTGGATATCAGGAAATTATTTATACTTTCTTACTAATGATACTTGGAGTGTTGGGTTATTTGGAGCCATATGTTCATACCTAGACCCTCAGATATGAGTTAAGAGATCACTGTAGCCCCTTGTGCAAATGGTAAAACATAGAGGTGGGGAAAGATGTAGGATTCTGCTAAATTTGGATCCAAAAAAAATGTTGATTTAAAAATTGACATTATTAACACTGGGTATAGTCAGACCATGAAATAAGTCTTGTTTCATACAAGTTTCCATTATTTGAAATACGTAAGCCAGAGATCATCAAGAAGTGGTCCATTTGGACAGAAGGAAAATTCATTGTGTATCCTTAAAGCAAAAGGAAACACACTTCTTTCTTGGCCTACAATATGAGAGGGTGAAGAAATGGGAAGAAAGAGTCGATGTGTAATACTGCTGGATTCCCCAACTTTGCTAATGAGTAACTTCCTAGAGTGGTTAAAGGAGATTAGGAAATATAGAATCATAGAAGTGAGAACATGGGTAAGTAGAGAGCAATAAGGATGCCTGAAAGCAACGGGGGTGTTTTGTTAGCACCTTTGGAACCCCAAGTCTTTCGTCTTATTATCCCCATACGTGATATCAGACTTAACAGATCACGTATCTTGTGTGTTTTGGTTTGGAAAATATGGCTCCATTAGTGTGACAATGAGACTTCTTGGTCAGAAGACTCACGACCTAGTCCCCTTTCACCACTAACTAGCTTGTGCATTAACCTTGAGAATGTAAACTAATCTGTCTGAGCCTTAATTTCTCAATGTGTAACATGAACAAGCAGACAATACAATTTTGTTTACTTTCAGCACTATCATTTTGTATTTCTCCAAGGGTGGTACTCAATGCTACATAGAAGGAGACAGCACGTAGTCATCTGTCAAAGAAACAAAGCCCCCAAAAAGCAGGCTGTCATACCTGGTGTATTTCCAAATTGACTTAAGCCAGTATGATTATTCCTGATCATTAGGTAGGTTCTACTGGAAGCTTCCAGTGGTTACAGGTAGTTGAGGGATGTTGGTTTCTTCCCCCACAATCTATCACATGGATTTTATAACACCATCAACTTCTAGGTCAAATTCTGCCACATGTACACATTTTTATCAGTAAGCAGGAGTAAGAACAGTCACACCACCTGCAGTGTAAGTTTACCAAAACCCCCGCTTTCTGTCCTTTTAAGCACTCAAGCAAGTAACTTGCATGAAAGAGTCACTCACGGCAGATGCAACATGATGGAACTAATAATCTAGTTGAAGTCAGGTCACAAAATCCTTCTTAAGGGGTTGTACACAGGGTGAACTGGAATTCTGACTACAGATGGCCACTCCAAAGAGTAGAGACTAATGGGTTCACCAGATTTTCATACCTTATCCTTGTTCATGCAATTATGTAAGGGACACTACAATATCCCTAGCCAATGCCTATCTCTTGAATACTTATTTTACAATGAAAAATGATCTCTAACATGTATTATGCTAATTAACAAGCCCTCTGTGTGGATTAAAGATATTAGGAATACTGCCTATGGAATGTGAGCTTTTTCTTTTCTTTTTTTTGCACACTACTGATTTATGTATACCTAACTCAGTGTTAATTAGACTAGGATGTAGATTAAAGTTATACACACATATATCACACTGTCCATAATGAGCTATTCTAAAGTAAATTTCTGATACACAACAATATGATGTGAGCAATTTCAGGAAGGACTGCTCTCCAAAAATACCTGAACTTGTACCATCTATAATTTAGCTTTGCATTTCTTAAAAGCTTAGTCTGCTTGCTATATGGAGAAAGGATATTTGGGGGCATGTAGGGAAGCATGAAAGCCATTGCAGCTGTGCAGAAATGGTGGTAGGGTGGGTTTTAGTGTGGGAGGAGTGGATGAGAGGGAAAAATTTATTCTGCTGCCTGGCCAGCACCCCACCTCTGGCTTAACATTGCAAATGCAAATAAGAGCAGATAATTCCCATGCTTATTTTCAATGGCTTCCTGCCATACTTAAACTAAAACTCATTCTCATTAAGGCCAGAATCCACATGATCTGCCTGCTCTCCACCTTTTGCCTACTCCTTTCTGTCCACACAGGAATTCTCACTAATCCTCATTCAGGACTCTGTTCATATGTCACCTTCCTCTACCTCCACATATATCCTCTTTCTTACACCACTAGCACAAATGTTGAGCTATCTTAGTACTCAAGGTTCTACTTACTACTGTATAAGGGAATTTTGATGGAGCAAGTTACATACTTTCATATTCTATTTCTACTATGTTAATGGCCTACAACATGCCTACACATGAAAAGACAGATATATCTTTTTATCCATCAGAAAGATATAAACTTGTTAAGCAACAGTCTAGAGAGGGATTGGTGGCCATGATAGTGGAATAGGGAAGACCCTGAGCTCACCTACTTCCATGGACACAACAAAATTACAACTATTGACAGAATGACTATCTATGAAAACAAGCCAAAGACTAGCATAAAAGATTTTCCACAACAAAATATATAAAGAAGGAACCACAATCAGAGGGGTAGGAAAGGTGGATATGTGATACAATTGAGACTCAGACCTCTAGGTTGGTAATGAGAGGTTCTCCCCAAGGAGCGAGAGGTCTGAACCCCAAATTGAGCTCTCCAGTCTGAAGGTCCTGAATTGGGAAGACAATCCCCCAGCGTTGAATTCTGGCTTTGAAGGCCAGCAGTGATTGCATATGGAAGAGCCAAGGGATGTAGGAAACATAGAGTTTGCTCTTAAATGATACACATAAAATCTTAACATTCTGATTCCCAGCACAATAATTTGAAAGGAGCCTATTCAGACCCACTTGCTGATCTTGGAGAGCCTCCTGGAGAGTCAGGAGGAAACTGGGACTCCCCATGGGGATACAGACACTGGCAGCAGCAATTTGGGGAGCTCATTCTACCATGAGGACACTGGTGCTGGCAAGCACTACATTGGAGTCTTTCCTCTAATCTATTAGCACTGGGGACTGACCCACCCACCAGTGCACCAGCACCAGTTCCAAGAATCCCCAGGCCACACAGCCACCTGTGTGGGGACTTGACCCTTCACACCAATGGGCAACCTAAGTGTCTATCAACAGATGAATGTATAAAGAGGATGTGATAAACACACAAAATGGAATACTACTGAGGCATAAAAATGAATAAAATCTTGCCATTAGCAGCAACATGATTGGACTTGGAGAGCATTATGCTAAGTGAAATAAGTCAGACAAAGAAAGACAAATACTGTATGTTATTATCTATATGTGGAATCTAAAAAATATAACAATCTAGTGAATATGGCAAAACAGAAGCAGAGTCACAGACATACAAAACAAACTAGTGGATAACAGTAGGGAGAGGGAAGGGAGAAGAGGCAGTATAGGGCAGGGGAGAAAGAGGTAAGAACTATTGGGTATAAAATAAGCTACATGGATATAGTGTACAACATGGGGAACATAGCCAATATTTTATAATAACAATGAATGGAATATAACCCTTTAAAATTGTGAATCACTATATTGTACACTTGTAACATAATATTGTACAACAACTATACTTTAATATAAAAAGTAGTAAAATCATCTATATCCACTATAAGTAGTAAGGGATACACAAAAAAGATGTAAAATATTGTCAAAAAATACTAAATGTGGCAGGGGGCAGTAAGAATGCAGGGTTTTTAGAATGAGTTTTAACTGAAGGGATCATGAACTTAAAATAAGCATATATATATATATATATATATATATATATATATATATATATATATATATAGTTATATATGAACCCCATGTTCACTACAAAGCAAAAACCTACAATAGATACACACACAAAAAAAGTGAAAGGAATCCAAACATAACCCTACAGATAGTCATCAAATCACAAGGGGAGAGAGAAAAAAAAGGAACAAGAAAGCAACCAGAACACAGTTAACAAAATGGTAATAAGTACATACCTATCAATAATTACTTTGAATGTAAATGGCCTACAGGCTCCAATCAAAAGACACAAGCAGAAAGTGAATGGATTGAAAAAGATATTCCATGCAGATGGAAATCAAAAGAAAGCTGGAGTAGCAATACTTACAACAGACAAAATAGACCTTACAACAAAGACTGTAACAAGATATAAACAAGGACATGACCTAATGATAAATGGGTTGATCCAACAAGAAGATATAACAATTTTAAATACATATGCACCCAATATTGGAGCACCTAAATACATAAAGCCAACATTAACAAACAAAAAGAAAGAAATGGACAGTAATGCAATAAGGGACTCTTAACACCCCATTTACATCAATGGACAGATCATCCAGACAGAAAATCAATAAGGAAACAGTGGCCTTAAAAACTAGTGGCCAAAACATTAGATTAGATGAACTTCATATATATATATATAACATTCCATCCCAAACCAGCAGAATACACATATTTTTCAAGTGCACATGGACTAATCTACAGATAGATCACAAGCTGGGCCGCAAAATGAGTCTTAACAAATTTAAGAAGACTGAAAGCCTATCAAGCTTCTTATCCGATCACAATGATATGAAACCAGAAATCAATTACAAGAAGAAAATGGGGGAAAAAAACACAAAATACCTACAGGCTGACCAACAAGCTTCTAAACCACCAAAAAGTTAATGAAGAAATCAAAGATGAAATCAAAAACTACCTGAGACAAATGAAAATTGAAACAAAACATTCCAAAGTCTATGGGACACAGCAAAAGCAATCCTAAGAGGGAAGTTTATAGTAATACAAGCCTACCTCAGGAAACCAGAAAAATCTCAAATGAACATAGTGAACTTATACTTAAAAGCACTAGAAAAAGAAGAACAAATAAAATTCAAAGTCAGTAGAAGCAAAGAAATAAAATAGATCATGAAACTAAGAGCTAGTAATTTGAAAAGAGAAATAAAATTGTTAAACCCTTAGCCATACTCATCAACAAAAAAAGAGAGGCCCCCAAAAAATAAAATCAGAAAAGTAGAAGTTCCAACCACCACCACAAAAATACAAAGGATTATAAGAGATTACTACATACAATTATACACCAATAAAATAAAAAACCTGGAAGAAATGGATAAATTTCTAGAAACATAGTCTCCCAAGACTGAATCAGAAAGAAATAGAAAACATGAACAGATCAATTGCCAGTAATGAAACTGAATCAGTAAGCAAAAAAACCTCTGACAAAAGTCCAGGGTTAGATGGTTCCACAAGGGAATTCTAACAAATATTTAGAGAAAAGTTAACACTTATTATTCTCAAACTATTTCAAAAAAATTGAAGAAAAAGGAATGATTTTGAATTCATTCTACAAGGCCAGCATCACTCTGATACTGAAACCAGACAAAGACACTACAAAAAAAGAACATTACAGGCCAATATCACTGCTGAACATAGTTGGAAAAATCCTCAACAAAATATTAGCAAAACAAATTCAACAATACATTAAAAGAATCACACACTATGACCAAGTGAGATTTATCCCAGGGATGCAAGGAATGTTCAATATCCTCAAATCAATCATGCAACACACCACATCAACAAAGTGAAGAATAAAAATCATATGATCAACTCAATAGATGCAGAAAAAGCTTTAGACAAAATTCAACATCAATTTATGGCTAAAAACTTCCAATGAGTGGTTATAGAGGGAACATACCTCAACATAATAAAGGCCATATGTGACAAATCTACAGCCAGCATCATACTCAAAGATGAAAAACTGAAAGCATTTCCTCAGGAACAAGATAAAGATGCCCACTCTTGTGACTCTAATTGAACTCAGTGCTGGATGTCCTAGCCACAGCAACCAGACAGGGAGAAGAAATAAAAGGGATCTAAATTGGAAAGGAAGAAGTAAAACTATCACTGTTTAAAGATGACATGATACTATATATAGAAAATCCTAAAGATGGCACCAAAAAACTATTAGAACTGATAAAACAAATTTAGTAAATTTGCAGGATATAAAATTAATATACTGAAATCTGTTGTGTTTCTACACACTAACAACAAATTATCAGAAAAAGAAATTAAGAAAACAACCCCATTTACAATTGCATCAAAAAAATAAAATACCTAAGAATAAATTTAACCAAGGAAGTAAAAAACCTGGACTCTGAAAACTATATGACTTTGATGAAAGAAATTGAAGTTGACACAAATAAATGAAACGACATACCATGCTCATGGGTTGGAAGAATTAATATTATTAAAATGACCATACTACCATAGTCAATGTACAGATTCAATGTAATCTCTATCTAAATACCAATGACATTTTTCAAAGAATTGTAACAAATAATTTCAAAATTTGTATGGAAACACAATAGATCCTGAATAGCCAAAAAAGTCTTGAGAAAGAAGAAGGTATCAAATGCCCTGATTTCAAACCATAATACCGTAATACAAGTAATCAAAACAGTATGGTATTGGCACAAAAGCAGATACATAGAATGAATGGAACATAATAGAAAGCCCAATAAAATGAACCCACACTTACATAGTCAATTAATCTATGACAAAGGAGGCAAGAATATACAATGGGGAAAAGACAGCCTCTTCAGTATGTTGTGTTGGGACAACTGGACAGCTACATGCACAAGAATCAAACTGGACTCTTTTCTTATATCATGTAGAAAAATAAACTCAAAATGGATGAAAGACTTAAATGTAACACCTGAAACTTAAAACTCCGGAAGAAATAGGCAGTACCCTTTGACATCAGTCTTAGAAATTTTTTTTTTTTTTGGATGTGTCTCTTCAGGGTAGGGAAACAAAAGCAAAAATCAACAAGTAGGACTATATCAAACTAAAAAGCTTTTCTACAGCCAAGGACACCCTCAAGAAAATGAAAAGGCAGCCTACTGAATGGAAGATCTTTGCAAAGGATATATCCAACAAAGGGTTAATATCCAAATTAAACAAAGAACTCACACAACTCAACATCAAAACAAACAAAACTAAACAACCTGATTTTAAAAATAGTCAGAGGACCTGAATAGACATTTTCCGAAGAAGATATACAGATGACCAAAAGACACATGAAAAGATGCTCAATGTCACTAATCATCAAGGAAATACACATCAAAACCATGAGATATCACCTCACACCCATCACAATGGCTAATATCAAAAAGACAGCAGTGCGGAAGGTATAGCTCAGCGGTAGAGTGCATGCCTAGCAAGCACAAAGTCCTGGGTTCAATCCCTAGCACCTCCATTAAAAATAAGTAAATACATAAAAACCCAATTACCTCTCCCCAAAATAAAAAATAAAAGAATAATAAATTAAAGACAGCAAACAATAGGCGTTGGCAAAGATATAAAGAAAAGGGAACCCTTATGCACTTTTGGTGTTATTATAAAGTGGTGCAGCTACTATGGAAAACAGTATGGAGGTTCCTCAAAAAATTAAAAATAGTGCTTCCATATTATCCAGCAATTTTACTTCATATTTACCCAAAAGAAAGCATCTATTTGAAAATATATATGCCCTCCAACATTCACTGCAGCATTATTTACAATACCCCAAGATACAGAAGCAGCCTCAGTACCTATCTATAGATGAATGGATAAAGATGTGATACACACACACACACACACACACACACACAATAGAATATTACGCAGTCATTAAAAAATTGCCATTTGTGACAACATGGGTGGACCTAGAGGGCATTAGGCTAAGTGAAATAAGTCAGACAGACAAATACTGAATGATTTCAATTACACATGGAATCTAAAAAACAAAACAAACAAATAAAACAAAATAAAAACTTACTCGAAGATACAGTGAATAAACAGCTGGTTGCCAGGAGAGAGGAGTGTGGGATGGTAGGCAAAATGAAGGGAATTAAGAGGTAAACCTCCAGATATAAAAATAAGTCACAGTGATGTAATATACAGCATAAGGAATATGGTCAGTATATTGGGAACAGATGGTGCCTAGACTTACAGTGATAATTTCATAATGCATGTAAATGTGAAATCATTATGTAGTACACCTGAAACTAACATAATATTGCATGTCAACTATATTTCAATTAAAAATTAAAAAGCAACAGTCTAGAATGGCAAGAAGGGGGCTTGAGCACAGAGACTGCTTATATGATTTTGTCTTTTATATTAAAGGTTTTAAATTATCTTAAAATTTACATACAGTAAAATTCATTCTTTGTGATGTATACTTTTTTTTAATGGAGGTACTGGGGATTGAACCCACAACCTTGTGTGCTCTACCACTGAGCTATACCCATCCTCCTATGATGTGCACTTTTATGAATTTTGATATTTGTGCCTAGAGTTATGTATCCACCCCAATAGCCAAGCTATAAAGCAGATCTATCATGCCCCAAAACTTGCTGGTACAGCTCCTTCATGGTCATCCTCTTCTCCCACCCTCCCCAACCCCATAATCACTTATCTCTTCTCTATCCCTGTAGTTTTTAGACCCTAGAATTTTGACTGTAGCCATTACTCAAGGTCCAGCTAGTGCTGATATCTACAGGAGTTATTCAAATCAGTGCTTGATAGGAAAATAATTGGTTGAGCTTGACTGAAAGAGTGTTAATTGAACTAAGGACATGTTCAATCAATTCTGCATGAGCTTTTGTGGAAATGTGATCTAGCCTCCCAGGGCCAAACCTGAGCTGGGGTGGTTGCAAGAATAATTTCTGTCCGGGTATGGCTTAGCTCAGATTCTTCCTTTCCTATTTTGTCAGAACTCTGTTCATTCCCTTCCAAATATCTGTTCCTGCCTCTCACAGAGTTACTTCTTTAAGTAATGCTCTTAATACCAGTACAGTATTTTTTTTCTTTGAATTTACAAATGCCCAAAGCTGCTTTTCAGCACAGAATCATTGTCACTGAATTGCTGCAGGTAATCCTGATGATCTCAGCAAAATGCCAGCAAAATTCAGTTCCTGCAGCTCCCTGTCTCTAAGTCTGTGCTCCCTGGTTCAGGCAGAAGTTTCTTCTTCACTTGAGTGTTCTGGGCTGTCCCCCTGACTCTCTGGTTTGCCACATTTGTGTTTTGAATGTGCCCTGTGATAGGAGGGTTTAAGTGCTAGCGTTCAACTTCCAGCCTGGTTACTGCGGCCCTGGTGTATTCTTGTTTGACCATTTCACACCCACTTATCATTCACACCCAGTAGGAACTCTGACCCATGAATTACGTAGTGAGACTGGGTTTTCTAGAAGCAGGAAATACAAAGAAGGAATAACAAGAACGCCCACAGATGAGTTTCTGTGTCTGCTGTGGTTGCAGCATTACCACCAGGGGTTACCTTATCCGGTGGGTTCTAATTGCAAAGTCACTTCAACAACTACTCAGGAGTCACATCTGCTTAGGCTTTGTCCCATGCATATTAGAGGGGCTACACTGGGTTCTAGCTCAGAATTAACCTTGGAGGCCTCTTCATTTCCAAGTTCTAGTCACTCCTCACGAGAGCCCCGAGAGAGATGTGTGCCCAAACAATAAGGGCAAAGGGAAAGCAAACAGCACTTAAATCTTAGGCTAGTGGGACCATATGGCCTGGTTTGCCAGGACAGGGCTGGACATCCAGGTATAAGTATTGATAGCACCTTCTTTACTCCCAGAGGATACTGATTTTGATTATAATATATGGCTACCCTAGTGATACACAGCATACACACATAATACAGATTTCTTCGTCTCCCATCCTGCCAGCTCTGGAGGGAATATGGAGCCCTGAGAAACTAGACAGACAAAGAGAGGGGTATAGGGTCAAAGAAAGGAACCAAAGTCTTTCCTAGTATCAAAGCAAAATTGGCAGACCAGAATTTTGTAATGCCTCTTAGAGTGAAAACAATGCACCCATAAAGGGAGTTTGAACTTGAGGGTAGAACTTGAATTTTCACAAATATAGAAACTAATGATAAGTACTAAGGCTCCTGAAACGAGAGAGTGATACTTCCCTCCCAAAAAAGAAGGGTGGGCAAACAAGAAGGAGATGCAAGAAAGCCATGCTGACTGGACCAGCACAGAGACTAATCCCTTAGCCAGAAGGGCTGAAGGAGGAAGTGAAACATGGTATCAGAACTCATTACATGGTAGAGGTCCTTATCTTGGGCTCCCTGGCTGGACTTCGGGGTCTATGTCACTTCTGAGAATTATAACTAAAAATTCTTGTGTCTATAAATGTTCCTGGAAGGTATATCCGTCAGATTCTCAAAAAGTTCCCCCCAAAGTTAAGAACCATTGCTTTACAATATTTTCAGTTCTGGAATATATAAAAAGATATATTAAAAGGTAGCTAGTTCATATTCCAGGGTGTGAGTTTAGTCATTCTCAACACATCTACTACTAGTCTTACAAAATCCTGAGTTAAATAAGCCTTAACTGGGCTAGGTGGACCCTACCCTTAGATTTTACAAAAACAATTCCAATAACCAGAGTGCAGAAAATCAGATAATACAATCTCCTAACGCCCTTGGTAATTCTCTACCTCTTGGGACAGCGTACAGTTTTGCAGTTTTACCACCAGGTTAAGTAAACTACCATTTGAGGCAGAGATAAGAGAGATACGTCATGTATAAGGAATTAGACTGGTTCTGCAACACAATTTGTGGATACCTTGTTTCCTTTCGACTTTTGGTTTAATTTATTTCTTCTGGCTATTGCATTTGTGTGCCAGTGAGCTAGGGTATTATTGGCTTATATGGTTCTTACTCGTAATAAAACACTGAGTTGTAGTCAACTCTACCTCTGCTATAGTAAACCCCATAATTGTTCCCACCATTAAGTATCTGGATGACCTTGTGGGACTCGTTTAACTTCTCTGGGCCTGAGGTTCCCTATCTCCAGACATGAGTGAGAAAATTGGATTTCATTAGATGTTATCGAAGGTTCCTTCCAGCTGTGTGATTTTATGGCGTTGTATTTCTAGGAAGGCATCTGTGTTTATCATTCTTATGTTTATGCAACAAACTCCTGAGGAGGAGAGGCACCTTCTGTTCATTCCAGCTAATACCTAGGACAAAAAGTGAAACATCAATTGAGCTCTTCAGGTAGCTTGCCAAAGGGCCCCTTAGGGAAGCCTTCCTTCTCTCCACGCTTCTTCTTTCCTCTGGAAAAGACTGATGAGCCAGATTCCAGGAGTCTGTTTGGACCACCTGTCATAACGGATGGAACCATCATGCACCAAAGGTCACACATAATAAACACGTGCAGCATGAATCCTCTCTTCCTTCTTGTACCCACAAGGCTTGTCCTGGCCGGCTTTTCTGTATTATCTTTCCCATCACATAAAAACAAGTGAAAAACTAAGTCATGTTCCACTTCCCCATGGGAGCAATCCTGGCCTTCTTGCCCTCTTCCATCTTCTGGGCACAGAAGTTCCTGCAGGACTCCTGTCTTTCTGGCCTCCTTCTTTACGGAACATGAGGCGGTCTTGGTATTCAGATGTAGGACACATGTCCCTATCAAGAGTAGAACAGGACATGCAGCAGAGGGAGAGGTGTCTGAGGCTGGAGGGCCAAGTGGGGTTACCATATAATATCTGGTTATACACAATATATTATATACATCATTTCCCTGAGGTGAAAGAATTTCTTCCGGATTATGGCCTGAACTGAAAATGGGTCCCCCTATTGGACAAAATTGTAAGGCTTTTACGTCATCCCCAGCTCTAGCCCAGCATAGCCATTTATAAGCAGCCCTACTTAATCGCATGGGCTCTGTTTTCATTTTGACAATTGTGATGGCCCTGAAGAATGACTACTCCCTTTACTTTATGGCTCTAGTAATATTTTAGATGATGTTGCTGGAAATTCAAAATCTAATATATTTCACTCCAGAATTATAAAATCTCTGTTTCACTCCAGAAAAGTGACTTGTAGTTTGTGTCATGTCATCTAACATCCAGATCCAAATAAAATCATTGTTCTTCCTTCATAGCTATGACTTTCGTCTTCATGAGTTAGTGTAAGAGTTGAATTATTTTTTATAATGACTTAGGCTGGACTGAAGCAGTTGTCTGTTCTTATGCAAGACAGTGATGACTTAAATACTTGGATATGTTGCTTGCTGTCTGAATTCTTACTGCGAAGAACCCAGTGCACTGACTCTGCTCTTCTCTTGCTTCTACAAAAGCTCTTAGAGGCCCACACCCATCAAGGTTTAAACTACATTAGAACTGCCACAGCCTTATGCAAGTTGGCTTGGGAATCGCTCCATCTACTCTGAAGGTCTCTGCCCACATCAGCTTCCTCTGGGCTCCAGCTCATTCAGTTTCAGGTCTTGCTGGTTTTCATCATCTAGCTCTATTTGGATATGTGACCAGTTTCTAGCGATTGACCCTATCTCTATCAGAACCTGGATTTAGGTAATTGTCTTCAAGTAAAAACTAAAGGACAAAGAAGCCCATGGATGTGGTCCTTATAGGTCAGCCTTCTGGAGAAAAAAAACAAGGTAAAGGGTGGAGAGGAGGGACAAATGGAAGAAATCCAACACAGTGGCAAACTGAATGTCAGGCATCTTGCTCTTCTCTGAATTTTTTCTTCACTCTGACCCTGAAACATTGTTCTTTCACCAAGAAAACAGATTCACAGAAATTTCATGCTATGAGTCTTCCAGCCACATTTAGAAAGGTTGAAGTCAGGGTGAACATGGCTCATGATGCCACATGAGAACTCACCTCACAAAACAGTGGTAGCCAAAGGTACCTTCTCTGAGCATGAGGATTCTTGGCTCTCACTGTGAATGAATTCTCTCTTCCTTTTACTCTTTCAGAGTGAATAAAATAATCAACATATACCCACATGCCAACAAACTGCGATGGTAGTTTCCAGACACCTGGTAGTTCCTAGGTATTTTGAGTGGCATATATTCTTAATGTGGTCCTTCTTTAGTTTATTCAAGGACTATGTATACCCATCGTGTTAAGTGTTAAGGGTTGTTATGGACTGAATGTTTGTGTGCTCCCCAAATTCATGTATTGAAGCCCTACCCCCAGTGTAACTATTTGGAGATCGGGCCTATAAGTAGGTAATTAAGGTTAAATGAGGTCATAAGGATCTGACGGGATTAGTGTCCTTATAAGAAGAGACACTGGAGAGCTCATGCCCTTTCTACACACAGAAGAAAGGCCATATGAAGATATAGTGAGAAGGGAGGCAAAGTGAGACGACAAGCCAGGAAGAGAGCTCTTACCTGAAAATGAATCAGCAAGAGTCCTGCCCTTGGACTTCCATGTTCACTGCAGCATTATTCAAATTATCCAAGACATGGACACAACCTAAGTATCTGTTGACAGATGAATGTATAAAAAATGTGAAATATAAACACACAGATATATACACCCCTACATCCATATATATGCCCCAATACACATACACATATACAATGGAATATTGTTCAACCATAAAAAAGAAGGAAGTCCTGCCATTTACAACAACACGGATGAACCTAGCAGACATTATGCTAAAAGGAATAAGCCAGGCAGAAAAAGACAGATAACTATATGATCTCAATTACATGTGAACTCTAAAAAAAAATTGAACTCATACAACCAGACAGTAAAACATTGGTTGCTAAAAGCTGGAGGGTGAGGTAAATGGGAAGATGCTGGTCACAGGGTATAAACTTTCAGTGGTAAGATGAGTAAGTCCAAGGGATCCAGTGTACACCATGGTGACTACAGTTAATGATACTATATTGTATAACTGAAATCTGCCAAGAGAGCAGATCTTAAGTGTTCTCATCACACACACACAAACACACGCATAGTAACTATGTGGAAAAAAGCCAGCAGAATACACATGCTTCTCAAGTACACATGGAACATTCTCAAGAAATGAGTGTAACTGAGCAGGACCCTACTGTCGTCATCGGTGACCATCTGATATCTGTAATGGTGTTTGTAACTGCTTAACTGTATGATGGTTTAAAGGACTTTTCTCATGCTCTTGCTGACCAGAGTTAGGCTGGAGTGAAGGGAGGCTTGGGTGGTCTGCCCAACCCCCTCCTGGTGCTGCAAGAGGGCTCATGTTCAGTGTCCTGCTTTTGACCCCAGTGCCCTTCTCTTGACCCTGACACTTCAGAAATGGAAGCTGGGTGTTTTGTGCATCTTGTTGTTCATAACTTGCCCCAACTGGGCATGTCTGCAGTTGTTTTTGACCTCTTGTGGTTTCCTTGTATCCTGTTGTTTGAGCTGCAGGCTTCAGCCTGCAGCAGGTCCCAGGCCTTACCCTGATTAAAAGGCTAAAAGCATTTATCAACCTAACTTTCAACTGCACACGTTTTTTCCTGGAGCACTTTTCCATGGAACTTTCCTAGGCATCCTTTGTTCTAGGTACAAGATTATTAGAAGAGTCCCAAAGCCAGAGGTGGACTTCATACCCAGCAAAGGGAAAGGGACCATTTGCAAAAACAAGAACAACTTTGCAACAGTTTCTTACCCTGTATTTTATCTCTATGGAAACTACATCTGCTCATTGAACTCTTGAAATTTTACTATAAAACCCCCTGCTTTTTCTCCTCAGCAGGCTCACAGTCTTAGAAGCATTAGCACACTGTGACCTCCTTTGCCTGGCAAAGAAATAAAGCTGCCTTTTCTACTTCATGCAAAGCTCTGTCCTCGAGTCTCAATCTGGTAAGCAGGGTATGCAGGCTGTGTTTCGGCAACAAGATCTTATGTTAGGCCATAAAAGAAGCCTCAATAAATATAAAAGGATTATAATCATACAAAGTATGTTCTCCAACAACAATGGAATAAAATTATAAGTCAATAACAATGAAATTTGGAAAATTCTCAGATGTAGGAAACTGAACAATACACTCATAAATAATTGGCAAAGAATAAATCACAAGGGAAATTAGAAAATACTTTGAAATGAATGAAAATGAAAACACAACATACTAATACTTATGGAACATAGCTAAGTATATGCTTCGATGGGAATTCATAGCTGTAAGCACCTGTATTAAAAAAGAAGAAAGATCTCAAATCAGTAGCCTGAACTTTTGCCTTAATAAACTGTAAGAAGAAGAGTGAACTAAATCCAAAGCAAGCAGAAAGAAGAAAATAATAAACACTGGAGTATAAATAAATGAAATGTAAAGCAGATAAACAATAGAGAAAAATCAACAAAACTAGAATTTAGTTCTTTGAAAAGATCGACAAAATTGACAATCCTTTAGCTAGACTGATAAAGAAAAAGAGAGGAGACTCAAATTACTAATATTAGAAATAAATAGGAGACATTTACCATGTTAAAAAATTAAAAGGACTATGAGGGAATGAAAAATTGTTTGCCAACAAATTCAATAGCCTAGATTAAGTGAACATATTCCTAGGAAGACATACTACAAAAATTGACTGAAGGAGAAATAGAAAATCTGAAGAGAATCATAATATATAAAGATATTAAATTAGTAATTTAAAATAATCCACCCAGGCCCAGATACTTTACCAATGAATTCTACTCAGCTTTTAAAGAAGAATTAACACCCATCTTGTAAACATCTTCTCTATACGTATTACTATATATAAAATAGATAAACAACAAGGACCTACTGTGTAGCACAGGAACTGTATTCAATTTCACGTATGAGCTGTAATGGAAAAGAATCTGAAATATATATATGTGTGTGTATGTATATGTGTAACTGAATCGCTTTGCTGTATACCTGAAACATTGTAAATTGACTACACTTCAATAAAAAATAAAAAAATTTTTAAATAGAAGAAAAGGAAGCATTTCCCAACTTATTATATGAGGCCAGTATTATCCTTTTATCAAAATCAAAGACACCACAAGAGAATCAACCTACAGACCAATATTCCTTATGTATATGGAGCTTAAAATTCTCAATACCAGCAAACACTAGCAAACCAAACCCTGCAATATAGTAAAAGGATTATACACCAGGTGAGATTTATCCTAGGAACACAAAGTCAGATTAACACTGAAAAATTAATTAATATCGATAGAATAAAAAATAAAAACCACATGGTCATTTCAATAGACAGGAAAAAAATGATAAATTCTAACAATCTTTCTGAATAAAAACATCCAACAAATCGAAATAGAAGGAAATTCCTAACTCGATAAAGGCCATCCATTAAAACCCCACAGCTATCATCATACTTAATGGTGAATTACTAAATGCTTTTCTCCTAAAATCAGAAACAAGAACATGACGTCTGCTCTGGACACTTTACTTCAACATTGTATTGGAGATTCTAGCCAGGGCAACCAAGGAGTCAAGAAGAATAAATAAAAGGCATTCAGACTGGGAAAGAAGAAACAAAAATGATCTCAATTTTCAGATGGCATGATCTTGTTTGTAGAAAATCCTAAGGAATCCACAAAATATACCAGGCTATACATTATTCTATTTATACGAAGTGTCCAGAATAGCAAATCCTCAGCAATAGAAAGCAGACAAGTAGTTTCCAGCAGTTGGGGGAGAGGAGACTGGGGAGTGTATGCTTTGTTTTGGAGGAGAACGAGGTTTTTTGGGGGGGTGACGAAAATGTTCTAAAGTTAGATAATGGTGATGATTGCACAACTCTACAAATATACTAAAACCCACCAAATTATACACTTTAGAAGGGTGAATTTTTTGGTATGTGATTTATATCTCAATAAAACTGTTATTTTTTTAAAATGTCTGGCATAGAGTAGGCATTTAATAAATTTTACTTGGCTCCATTCCCATCAGTCTAAATTTAGATAACAGAGCTGAGGTTATCTCCTGCTCTGGGTTTAACAACATTTATCTCTGTCAGCCTTGGCAGTGGTCAGGTGGGACAGCTTTAGGGTTGCCAGTGAGGGAAACTGGAAACAGCTGTCCACGTTGTTGGGCTGGGGAGAGGAATGGTGGTAAAGAACGTGGAATTCAAAGTGAGGCCACAGATAGAGTCTCTCCTTAGGGGCCATTCCAGACAATAAACTTGGGAGGAGGGTGGAAAATAAAAGTTGAGACAAGAGACCAGTGGCTTGTAATCTGGAGGCAACTTAATTCAGTTAACAACTTCTTATATCCCCTTTCTAAGTTTTATTGCTGTTCATTTGATTTCATACAGACAGAGGGCAGGTATGCATCATGGCTTATAGTCCCAGTTGACCTAGCCATTTTCCTGCTGGGAAACTCTATCATTTTTCCTGTTTTATTGAGATACACTGGACATACAACATTGTATTTGCTTCAGGTGTACAACATACTGATTTGATATATGTATATACTGCAAAATGAATACCCCAGTAAGTTTAGTTACCATCCATCACCTCACATAGTTACAATTTTTTTCTTGTGATGAGAACTCTTAAGATCTACTCTCTTAGCAACTGTCAAACATACAATATAATTTTATTAACTATAGTCACCATGGTGTACATTACATCCCCAGAACTTACTTTATATTCAGATACATAATTATATCAGTAAGCATGACAATGAAGTCCAACTATTCAGAGTTGATTTTCTCTGAATTTCTAAAATATAGGGCCCCAGGCCCAGGATATGAGTGAAAAAGACAGTTGAAATTTATTGTGCAGTGTTAGGAACAGGTAAACCAGATATAACTGGACTGCATAAATTTTCATTTGACTCAATCTTTCATGCAGATGAAGAGTACTAGGTATTTCTGCATTTAATCAATAGCATTAAACAAATTCTTGTCAGAAAAGAATTAAAATATATTAAGAACTGACTAGTTACTGGGCAGTTACTGGGCAGTGGATTAAGCACTGTCCCAAATGTGATCCAGAAAAATAAAGCCCAAGAGAGAGCCTTTGAATCTTATGACTGGACAACAGTGGCCTCTAAGAAGCAGTTTGATTAGCGATGTGAACCAGTGCTGGGAGGATTAGGGTGTGTGGGCAGGGAAAAGTCAAAGCAGTGATGGACGCGGGCTCCTTTTTCAAGGTCAGCACTAAAGGAAAGGATAGAGGAAATAGCTTGAGGAAGAGCTAAGGTTAAAAAAAAATGATAGTTAACTTATTTTTCCGATTATATAATGTGGGCCCAATGTAGATAATTTGGAAGAATAGAGAAGTATATGAAAAAATAAAATGGCTTATGATCTTTAAACAAATCTACATTTTCTGCATGAAATCATATCCAAGAAACCTGGATACTAAAGTTAAAAGCTGTATACAATTTAGATTTCTAACTAATCGAAGTATATTTCTATTAAGGATAAATAAAGAAGGAAAGGTCAAAAAGTGACTTTTCTTTTAAGGCAGATGTTTAATTTGAAGGAAAAGTATGGAAGTGACTGAAGCCGCTTGGGACTGCTTAGAGATAATTTTCCGTATTGATAACAAGAAATCTGTTGACAGAAGTAGATCTAGAAACTTAGAATAAAAACAAGGTGGCACTCCCGGGGGTGCAATGTACAGCACCCTGACTATAGTTAATAAACTGTACTGTATGCTTGAAAGTTGCTAAGACAGTAGACCTTTAAAGCTCTCATCACAAGAAAAAAATTTGTAACTATGCGTGGTGATGGATGTTAACTAGATTTATTTTGGTGATCATTTTTGCAATATATGCAAAATATATATGCATATATAAATCATGTTGTACACCTGAAATTAATATACTGTTTTATGTCAATTATATCTCAATTTAAGAAATAATGAAATAAACATATAGGACCAAACCAAAAAATTCTATTCCTACATAATGATCAAAATGATAAACTTCATTTATATTTTAGGCTTCCCCTCCCTAGATCTGGCTCAGATTTGCAGCACCCAGGGCAGCCTGCAGTCAGAGAAGCCAGAAGTTCAGGGAAAGGAATATGATTCACTTTTCCTTTTCATTGCATTTCTACTGCTTGTCCCACAGTTTTATTACTCTTCAAGTTCAGAGGGAGAGGAGAGGAAAGCAAGGCAGGAAACTTCTTAACTGATGCTGTTGCTGGCTACTATGAGCTCCTTTTAGACTTGGCAGATGTTTAAATCCGGCTTTTTCTCTCCTAGTTGATATTTGGGTTATTCTGTAAACCCTACCACTACCACCACCACCACCGCTGCTGCATATCTCAAATCCATCGCTATTTCCTCCTAGTCAATTGTGATTTCCTGCACACCCCGAGGTACCTGCGGGTCCACTTCTGGTCTCCTTCTGCAGAGGCTTCCTCTTGGGCAAGAGCCTAAGACAACCCCAGGCTGACTTCCTCCACGTTACCCACCCAGCTCTGGGCCATGGGAAACATCACAACTCTTGTTGTAAAAGACTCTAAAAGGGCAGTGACTTCCCAGCTACAGCACCAGTCACTTCCTCTTAAGCCCTCATCTCTTAGATTTTTCAAGTATAATTCTGACACCCGTTTTCCATGTCCTCCAGACTGCAGGGAACAGAACTTAAGCTCATTCCGTGGTTTCCCTAAGTTCCTCTTTCTTGTCTTGCAGTGAAGGAGAAGCAGCCAGAACCTCAGGCTCATCCCACCATGTATGGTATAATCATACTTACAAATTAATATAAAATTCTATGTACATCTATTAAAATGTTACAATAAAAATTAAATAAGATAAGGCATTTTAAAGAGCCAAGCATGATGCTGGGAAGATAGCAAGTATTGAATGAATGTTAGCTATTATTGTTAAAAATTAGTTTTCCTGAAGGGTTATCTATATGATTGTTAAGAAACAGAAAAAAGAGTCATTTTTTAAAAAGCCTAACTAGGTACACACCAGTAAATCAATTTCTTTTATTAAAATAGATGTAGTTAGAAATGTGAAGGGCTATTCCCTGTGAGAGATTTTATATATATAAAATCTGTGTTATACATGTTTACAACAAAGATGACATGACATAGTTAAATGCGATCAGGACATCTGAAGAGGCAAATAAAGTTTTACCAAAACATCAACCACTATGAAAGAAAAACCCAACATACATAGCACAAGACACATGTTAAAAATGATTCAGATTTTAAAATTAAACGGGGCAGCACAGTCAGAGCAATTTTGGTGCCATCTAAATGCTTTTTGGTAAATGAGGTGGGATATAAATGAAATAAATTACAATAACTCTTGCAGATCACACAATCCACACAGTAGAGGCAATTTGTTGGGACATTAAAATGGCCGAAATGATCAAATTTGCTGTGTTAGTGTTATTTTGGGCATCCAGACTTAGTCAGAGGTATTCATGCAATCCATATTCAGGCCTTCATTTGTTCAAAAAAAAATGCACCTACCATATGCAAACCGTTTTCCTGTGATGGATATAAAGAACTATGACACAGTAATTGACCTTAAAGCAGGAACTGTCTAGTTGGAGAAGGTAAACAAAGCACGCTGTCTTTCAATTTAGAAATTCTGTGGCAAACTAAGCCAGCTAGGTAGTGTGTTAGGCACCTGTCATTAGGAGAAACATTTGCTGTTATTGTCAAATTCTATATATTTTCAAATTCAAGGTATCGATTTTCAAATTTGTTGTCAGGTAGTAAAAGATGTGTAAGGTAAAAAATTATTCAAACAATACAAAATGTTTGTTTTTAAATACATATATTTGTTATAATGTGCATTTCTTACATACCAGGACACATGAAATGCCCTAATCTCCAAAGACAATAGTTTTTACTTCATTAGCTTATTATTTCACTTCCTTCTTCAATTTACCTCTACCTCCATGGCATGCAAGATGCAGAATTCGGTAGGTATAGTCTAAGCCATAATACTTGGCCAGATGTCATTCCCTGTTCTCTTTACAGAATTTCTGCAGTATTTTCTGTAAATGTTTTTTTTTTCCCTATGACATAATCTATCTTCCGTTTTTTTGTTTGTTTGTTTCCCAGTAGGGATCTAAAAATCCTTACTTCAGCAGCTTCTAATCTGCCACTGAATTCTTCCCAGATCCATGATTTAACATCTGTGTTCAATATTCTCATCTTCCAGCGAGGAACAGAGCTCAGCTTAACTTGCTTCTTTAAACCTGAGAGAGCAACACACAGACACACACACACACACAACCCCCAAAACTCATCAGCTTCCTGATTTGAGATATTTATAATATAGCTTCATTATTTTGACCTGAATTCTCTGGACGTCAAACTCACCTATATTCAAATTTAAGGGCAAAAACATCCCAAAGATAAAATAGAAATTCCTTTTGGATTACTCAACCTCTGTTTCTCCTGATGCAGACGATTGAGTTGACACTACATTTTACACGATGAAAAGTGATATCTTTGGCTAGCAATTAGCTTTTTACATAACTATGAGATATTGTAGCCTAAAGAGAATATAGATTTGTTAATGATTCTTTTTAGTGTTACATTTAAAATAACTTTAAAATTGGGTCATAATGAGTGATTCTTGAAAAATCCCCAGTTATTTTAATGCCCTAGCTTTAAATAATCCTGAAACACAATGGCTTCATCTTGAAAATCTGACAACCAAATTGATACTAATTAAAGCAATGTGTGCAATTTTCCTAGGGCTCTAAAACAGAATGGAATTTGAAACTCAGTAACAAACTCAAATAACTGTCACAAAATTAGATGATTAGAAGATTTTAAAAGAAGCACGTATGTAATACAGTAGACAGTAGGTAGCTTTACAAAGTACCAAATGGAATGTAATTTATGTGAATTTTTAGAAAGATATAATACCTTAGTGCATTTAGCAGAGCTGAGGTTTGTATGGACTTGACCCTGAGGTTTACTGGGGCCTGAATCCAGGATGGGCAGGAGGAGGAACAGATCCACTTATAGGTTGGGTCATGGGGCAGCAAACTAGTGTTCAAACGGCAAATTCCTCACTGATTCAGACGAACATTGAAATGTGGTCCACTCCAGGGGGCAAGGGTATACGAAGTAGAAAATAATTAAGTCAGGAGAGGTAGTGGCTTTTGGTTTCAGGAGCAGAAGTCTAACATAGCCTTGGTTTATGAAGCACAGGATTCAGCACCCTAAGAGCAGGTAGCTGGGTCCCATCCACATGGATTTGTTTCAGTGCCCCTGTTCCAAAGGGGAACTTGAATCCTGGACAGTTAACTGAGGCAGAAGTCTGGTCAAATGCCCTGGAAAAAACACGGAGGGATGAGCAGAGGCTGGGGCCCTGGGGCATCTGAGAAGCCAGGATGCATGAAACACAGGCTTAAAGCAGTAAGACTAATCCCATACTCCAACGACTCCGGTTTGAATCTGATAAACAATTGCTCATTACGAACACAGAAAAAAGCAATGGCTGCAAGATGGTGTTTCGGAAGCTGGTGAGACTGACTGTCAGGTTGAAGGTTCTGGCGCCTTCAAAAGAGCAGAGCCCGAGAAGGCAGAAGCCAATAAAAGCTCAGTCCTCAAGAAGTGATTCATGATATAGAAAGGATGGAAACCCAAAAGGAACGGTTTGTACTTGGATACATTCAAGGATGCTGCTTAATTAATACACCAGTTAGGGCACCAGAGCCTCCTTGAGGATACTTCGGGAGAATTTTTTTAAACACAAAATGTTACGAGAGCTAATAGAAGCACCTCTATTGGGCCAAGTGCCTTTCGTAAATTATCTATAATACTCTCAACAACAGCCCAGGCAGTGAGGCATATTGCTATTTTACAGGTGGGAAATGAAGACTCAGAGAGTTACAGTACAGCATCCCCAGCCACTCAGCTAATAAGGTGCTGAACTGGGTCTAGTTCCAGAAAGCATTGAGAACAAATAAGCTTAAATTATGAAATAAAGTATATACAGTTACTACCAGTTAGCTCAAAAAAATTCATTTATATGAATAGTTAAGCCTACATGATTATACAAATAGCAAAATGAAATGAAATACAGCCTTCGCTACTGTGACATTATAACGCTAACCGGTCCTTTCTCATTCAGATGTTAGTGAAATCTTTAGATAAAGTCTACCCTTCTCCATCTGCACCTTGGTTTCTTAGTGTCTGCCTTTTTAACTCTCCCAATTGGTCTACAGGTGTATTACCCCAGTTCCTAAACTAATCCTAAGTGAAATAGAACTCGTGTTTAAAATCTGCTAGTATTCAAATTCCAAGTCAAATTTCCCTGTCTTTGGGTCATGCTCAAGGAGTCTCCTTCCAGCTCCCAGTATCAACTAACACCTGACATGAGCTAACATCTGGATAGGAAAAACTAAGGAATGAGGTGATATTATTCTCTAGGGTAATAAAAAGTTAGAAGAAAATTACCACTGACCTTTAACAATGATAAAGATGCTATGGATGCCATACTACATTTATTCACAAAGAAGTTTCAATGTCAAGGAACATTTTAATGTTAGACACTCAGTACAGGAGTTGTAATATGGAAATTTGTGCATCAGATAAAGAAGGCTTCAATATTAAGATACCACCGATTTCCAAGCAAAATAGTATCAGATGTGTCAATAAACAACAAGCATATATTGGGTGTCTGAAAGGAAGAGGAGAGTCGAGGTTAGGGGTGACAGGGGAGTGTCTGTCTCTGATGCAGGAAAGAGAAAAAAGGGAAGTTGCAGCATCGGCCATAATCTGACTGGAGAAGCAACTCATGTCAGAGCAGGGCAGATTCCAGGTCCCAGAAAAACGCTGCTGAAATGAAATATCTTTTTGTCAGTCCATGCTACCAGCTCCCCTCCCTCCCAACTCCAATCAAATGTCCTGGCGGGCTGCCCTCCACTCACCTGGCCCCAGTGATGGTTCCAGAGCTGGGGATGAGACCCAAGCCAGGCAGGAGAGTTTAGCCAACTGAATAGTTAGGAGGAACAGTGTCCACACAAGACTGCTGTCGCTTAGAACACCCGCTGTGAATGTGGGGCATTCCCAAAACTACCCTCAGTTTTTCTAATTTGCTAGAGGGACTCAGAATGCACTGAAAGCTGCTACACTCACAGTTACAGGTTATTACAGGGACTAAAATCAGCAGAGTCTAGGACAGGTCCAAATACAGAGCTCCTGGGCGTCCTTCTCACAGGAGGCCATGCACTGTGTTAACTCCTTTTGGCCACGGTGTTTGACAATAAGCATGGCCAGCCAGGGAAGCTCACCCCAATCTTTGATGCATAGAGTTTATCCTGGGGCTCCATCACAAACTGCCTGCATGGCTGACCTTCACTCTCCAGCTCCTTTTGGAGACTGGGCTGATATCTTCAATCTCTAGTCCCTTCCAGAGGCAAAACTGATAACCACATGGGCCAAAGCCCTCATCATAAATCACGTTTCTAGATTGATAACTCCTGGGCCAAAGCCCCCGGGCCAAGATACTCCAATCAGGCAGATCATTCCAAGCACCTGGGATCACCTCCCTGTAGTTGAGGGCAAAGGCCAGACCCCTGTTTGGGTAGTGTTAACTCTTTACTGCATACCAGGCCGATCGGAATTCTTCCTCAGGAACTTTCTTTTTGGAAATGACTGCCTTGGTCAGGATCCCTAGAAGCAGAGCTTGAGAAAGGATTCCTGTGTAAGTGATTCACTAAAGGAGTATTCTCAACAGAAAGCTACCAGGAAGCTGGAGAAGACGCTAGGCAAAGAAATGGTTTCAGCTGAAGCCTAGCCACGGTCTAGGTGCTTCGATGCTGATTGCACCTCGGAACAGACCCACCCTGAGAAGAGGCTTTGCACCTCCTTATCAGTCAGCTATTGGCTTTGGGCCACTATCACCATGGGGGAGTAGCGGGTATCATTTTGCAGGCATGACTGGATGAGTCAGCAACTCATGGCCCAAGGCAATTCTGGCGACTTGGGTGCAGCTGTGAGCCAGTATCAATCAGCCACACTGGCAGCAGCTCAAGGATAGATGTGCTGACCTGAAAAGGGGGGTATGGGCCACCAAGAGCACTGACTGTAGTCCACACCTTGCCCTGCTCAGATCAGCTTGCCCATCACTGTGAGTTCACCCGACCCAGACACAGCTTCTCTGGCGTTCTGGTGCTCACAACCCTGGGGGAAGTTGCAAAAGGAAGGTCAAGGGGACAGACTTCAGCCCTCTGCTGCTATGCATCACAAGGCCAGATCCTCATCATCCCCCTCCTCTTTTGCTCATTCCAGATTCCCCTCCCCACTGGCGAGCATTTCCACTGATCCAGGTTAGCCTGGTGCAGTAACTCGGACCCTCATAGTGAACAGGGTCAAGGCCCTTCTCAGGCTATGGTGGCTGTTTCCATCTATTTACAGTTACAATCAGGCAGGGGAATACTGAGAGATGGCACAGCAGATCAGCTGAACACCACACCCATTTCTCCCTGCTCCTTTATCGATCAACGGTTCTACCTCTTCATAGCGATGAGGTCACTACCCCTGTCAGTGTGGTCATTACTTTCTTTGCCTACCAGCTGCTGTGGAGAGACAAGGATGACAGAGTGACCAGGGAGCTTTAAGGTTAGAGGGACTGTATGTTCCTTGGCGGAAGGACCAACCCCCTTGGGAATTCAGAACTCTCAACCCACAGATCCTAAAGCTGCAAGGGCAAGAAGACAAATTCTCCAAGTGGGTCACTGGGAGTGATGCTGAGTGGGGATAGTACTATTTCTACCCCTTAGTTCCTGAACCTATGTGTTCTAACTACCTGAGACATAGCGCCATGTAATAACCATCACTTTGAAATGTATAAAACATTCTAAAGAATAGTGCTCCTTTCTCACCCAGGAGTCATTTCTCAGCTAGCACCTCAGAAAAAGCTTCAAAAAGCCATTCCAGCACATTATCAAGCTGTCAGCTCCTGGGTTGGGCTGTATGTGGGAGGACCAGTGGGGTTCTATATTCATACACTGGTTGTCTCATCTCCTTTTCCATAAGGTGGGTCCTTTGTTCTACGGAGACATTATGTGGGATATGTTAATAAATCAAAGTCTGTGAGCCCTCAAAGAGTACAGTTAGATTAGGTTCTATGAACAAGAAAGACACACCCAAACACAGAACAATCATAGCTAGAATGAACTTTTGCTCTTTCAAACATGGACGTTATCTCATGTAATCAACTTACCATCAAATGATTGCACGTGAGACCAAACGGTCTTCTCAACGGAGTGTCAGTGCTCCTCTCAACCCAAGCAAAACCGAGCACTGGCTCCTCAGCTCCGTACCACGCTCTGTGGTCATGACTGAAGCCAACGGCATCCTTCTTCTCCTGCTCAGACTTTCAACAGCTGTGACCCAGAAGATCTTCAACATGTGTATTTAGAAAAGTGACTCAATCTACATTACCATTTTTATAAATGAAGAATTCTAAATTTATCTAAAGCATCAAGGTGCATTAAGACCATTTCCTTACTTACCAAAGGCTTCTAATCTCTTTCCACTTTAAGTTAGTTCTACCTTTGAATGTTGTTCGCTCGACAAAATGGAAGGAAAATTGGAGTTACAGAGCCCTATCTTCTTTAGTAAATATTGCTTAACTTGTCTCCAACAGTTAAAGTGTGTCATTTCAGTTATTTTAATCCAATCATCTAAACATCTTAAAAGAAACTGGCAGAAGGAGCACTTTTCATGTCTTTAGCATTTCTTATCCATTAGAATGCCAGCCTTTGGTCTTAAAGATTCATGCCACATTTGGTTGTTTGTCTTTGAATTATGTAATACTCCCTCTATTATTTTTAGATTATTTTAAAGCCTGAGCTTATCACAAAGCTCCCCATATAGCTAATTTTGTTTCTTTATATGCTGGTTATCTCACTTTCCCAATGAAATAATTAAGGATTGCATAGTGATAATTTTATATTTATAAGAATCTCTCATATGTTTTGAACCACATTCCTTATAAATATTCTAGCCCTAGTATTCATAACTCAATTTTCTGTACTTAAAGCAAAAGAAATGTTTGACATTGACAATCCCATTTTCAGCTGCAAAGCCAGCGGAACTGGAGAGGACATGGTCTCTCTCTTCAGAGATTCCAATCTCACATTATCCTCAGTCTTTGCTAGTCAGATTTAAGTCCAGGGTTATATATCCCATTGTTACATCACCTACCAAATAAGAGAAGAATTTTTCCTTAGCGCTGGCATGTATCTTCAGAAATCTCTTTCTTTTCATAACAGTCCACAAAAAAGTCCAAACTTAAGTCATTTTAACCACTATCATTAATTTGATTTGGTGGTTTTCTTTCTCCTTTTCACATAAAATCATTCCCCTCCCTCCAAATCTTGTCCTGTTTAAAATTGTGTAATATTTTCTGGAGAATAAATTCTTTGTTCCAGAAGTTCTGTAACATTCTCTAATCAAACACTATCAAACCCCAAACTGATTTAAATGCTCTGGAAGTTCAGAGGTGGGACAAACTGGGAATAGCAATGGCTTTGTAAGTCAAGGATGGGTCATGGCCCATCTCTGCCTGAGGTGGAAAGAGGATGTAGTTCAAGAAAACAAGAAGAACTGGAAACACTCAATGTGTTTAGAAGACAAATGAACTAGTTTATCTGGAAGATTAGAGAATGAAGCGTGAGAGTTAAATCTGGAATGGAAATGTGGAGAATTTACATGCCAACCTAAGAATTAGGATATTACCCAGGAGTTAAAAGGAAGTGCTAGATGGTGTTTAGGAAGTGAATCGATGTCATTAAAGCTTCGTTTTGGGAAGATTTGTGATGGCATGAAGCAGAACTATTAGAAGGAGGATTAATGACAGTAAAGAAATTTTGAAGTTATTCAAGTATGAGGGAATACCACCTCTTACTGATGTTAACAAAAACAGAAAGAACGGATGGATGGGAAACCCATTTGAAAACACAGGGCTTGTTTGGCTGTTCCTAAAAAGGTTAAACATAGAATTACCACCTGACCCAGCAATTCTACCCCCACGTATATATTCAAGAGAATTGGAAACAGGTGTTCAAACAAAAACTTGTACAAACATGTTCATAGTAGCATTATTCATAATAACCAAAAAGTGGAACCAACTCAGATGTTCAAATAATGAATGGATAAACAAAATGTGGTCTACTTATACAGTGGAATATTATTTGGCAAGTAAAAGGGATGAAGTACTGGTACAAACATGTATCATGGATGAACCTTGAAGACATTATGCTAAGTAAAATAAGCCACACACAAAAAGGACCAGGATCACATGATTATATGTATTTGAAATATCCAGACTAAGCAAATCCGTAGAGACCAACAGCAAACTAGTGGCTTCCAGGGACTGGAGTAAGAGGGTGATGGGGAGTGACTATTTAACAGGTTCAAGGTTTCTTTTCAGGATGATGAAAATGTTCTGTAACTGGTGGTAACAGTTGCACATCATTGTGATACTTAATTCTACTAAGTTGTATATTTTTAAATGGTTAAAAGTCAATTTTATGTTATGTATATTTTACTACCAAAAAAATTAAAAAAAAAAAAAAGGCTTGCTAACTGATTGGAAATGTTAGGGGAAAAGGATGAGTCCTGATACTGTCATCTGAAGTATGGTTGCTTGTGATACTGATGGCACCATTAATTGAAAAAAAATTAATTAGGGGGCAAGAGAGGAGGTCATGGGGGTCAACACTAGGTTTTCTTTAGCTGGCTTGTTTTATGTGGGTGGTTAATCCGATACCCAATAACACACCATGAAGGTGGTGCTGACGCCTACCAATATCATGGAGGAGGAGGCTCCCACCTAAATGCTTCACTTACTGCCTCACCCACTATCAAGGCCACACCATCTAGATCCCCCTTCATGGAAAGAGTCTGTAACTCCAGCTGCTAGAGGTGCTGTCAGCAGGCAGCCTTTAGCTGTCAGCACTTACGGGATCTGCCTCAGCTACAGACAGTGCCTGGCCCAAGGTCATGCCCTTTCCAGGGCTGCTCACAGCCATGACTTGTTAACAAGGGGGTACAAAGGCCCTGCCATTTGGGCCCAATACAGGGAACGTCTGATGACTACTTTAGCTCCAGAACTCCTCCATGGGTTCTGTCAAGACTATCAAGACAGCTCAATGTCTCCCTCTGCCTAACCCTCCTCCTCTTCCCTCCCTTCCACAGGTACTGATCACAGTGGCACTTCCTAATGACCATTCTGCATCTTGAACTCCAACTCAGTGTGCTTCCCAGAAAGTCTAACCTGCAATAACCAGTGCCAGGAGTGGTCTAAGAAAAACAAGTGAGATGGGGGTTTAGAGTTAGTTCATTCACTACCTGCTTGGTAATGAGGATGCCATCACTGAGAGTAAATGAAGCAAAGACAGCCTCTGGCAGCAGGGAGCTGTGCAATGGTCCAAATTTCCACTAGTGGTGAGCTGGGAAGGCAGACCAGGAGAAAGAAATACCCTAGCTGGTTTGCTGTATTAGACATCTGAGAAATATGGATACAACAGTAACTACTAGGACAATGGAATTCCATAGCTAATGCTAAACTGCATTGATGCTCTAGCAAAAGATAAAAGGCTGAGAGCAATTAAAACACAATTGAGAGTCAAGTGGAAAACCAGGGGCCCCTTAGCAGCATATAAAGTGGCTCTCATTTCCTGCAGCAGGAGGGCAGAGAAAACCTGGGACCAGGCCCAGAACTTAATTATTAAAGTAGGTACTTTCCAAAAAAGTTCAACTTTCAAATAGGACAGGTCAAAAAACTATCTGAGGAAGAAATGGACCTTAACACTTGGAGTGGGGAAGTTTCAGTTGATACCCTTGAAAATATTCTCAGATTTCCTGAAAGCCATCAGCCTGCAGAAAGAGCCCAACCCTCCCTATTCAGAGCTACCAAGCCTCTCTTGCTTTAAGAAAATGCAGATTTCTCTCTCCTGCAAGACAATATGTGCTCCTCTAAGGATCTTTAAGGTAGGTAGTTGGGGGAGGATTCTGGTGGGGATCACAGCAAACCCCAGCTGGGGACCTCAGCAAGTCCCAGCTGGGGACATGTTGGGACTAATAAGGACAGAAAGGAAACACAGGAGCGAGCCAGCATGTGCTGGAAAGAGCTGGGGAAGTATACATGGGACCATATCCTGGAGTGCTTGACTAAGAGGATTAGAACAAAAGATTGTAAAAGGGGTTATTTATTAAATCCTAAAGTATGGAGTTTAACAATACAGCAAGGGTCCCCAGAGAGAGCGTGAACTCACTAAATGGATAGCACATAGAAGCATGGAAAAAATGACGGTCCAGTATAAAAGAGGTCAAAACACCAGAATCCCTGCAGCAGATGGAAAAAAGGATTGAAAGGCACAAGGGTAGATACACTGTACCAAACAAAAAACAAATTCCCCCAAATGGTTATGTTCAATGCGAAGACCTGAAGGATACACAAGTTACCAAGACCATAAAGGGATGTGCTGGTGAGAGGAAGACAGGCATCACTTGAAAACTTCAGTGTTGGTTCTGTTTTGCATGCCTGGGCTCTTGATAGGAGAGACAATTAGAGTGCCAGGCTTACTCACGGAAATAGGGATGGTAAGGCCCCACAATGATAGAGGCCAGGTGGTAGTGTCTAATGATCAGAAGCTAGGTTGATGCAATTATTACGGTGAATGGCAAGTTCAGACTGGCATCCAAGAGGAACTGACCCACAGAGTTATGGGGATGGTTAGTACAAAACAGATGGACAAAACCAAATGTACTATTCAACTTGTACCATCAGAAGAAATCAAGGATGACTTAATTAGGAGGCCGAGGACAGTTCTCCCAACAAAACCTCATGACCTTTTGCCCAGTTTTCAAAATTGAACCAGTGTTTTGGACCCAGAGGGTGCAGCTCCCTGTAACAGCAGACCAAATGTACACGGTAAAGCCTTTTCCCTAATGGGCCCTATGGCCATTTACAGATATATATGCACTGGGGAAAGGGAACTGCCCAAATATTTCAGAGACTACTGGATATCACTTTAAGGCAGCATCCTAAAGAATAGTGCCCCTTTCTCACATGGGAGTCATGTTCAAAAACAGCAGAGGTGCCACCTGAGGATGACAGGCATCTGGACTGAGACAAGCTGCAATGATGGGGGCTGTAGTTCATCTTGCTAACATTCCCCTTCTTAGTTTTCCCCAGCAGGAGAAGCCTGTCAGAATCCTAGAGGAGCCTCTTTCCAGTCATATTTTAAGAAGTAGATTTGGGCCATGCAGAGGGTATATAGAGAGGGACACAAAAATGTGACACTAAGACCCCCGTTTAGAGAAGGACTTTGCTGCTCAGTCACTGGCTTTTGTGGACCCAGCTCTTAGCCCCTTCCAGAATTTCCTTAGCTGCAGTAAGGTCTCTCACCCCAGGTCACAACCCTTCCCGATGGCACGCATTCAATGACTGATCGCTACTAAGATACAAGGCCCCACCATTTCCACCCCAAATAAGACAGCTCTGACAATTAGCTCTGGCGCTCTGCCTGGCATTGGCCAAAGTGTCGTCAGTCCTGCATTACAGTTTGGTTTTTCTCTCTACCTGCTTCTTTTCTTTCCCCTTCAGGTATTAATCCCAAGGGTATTCTGTAATAAACATTTTTCACTCTAACTCAGAGTTTGCATCCTGGAGGACCCAACCTGCAGCACCTACCTTCTCCCAATCAAATGGAAGAGTACAGATATTTTACTGAGATGAGTGCTAAGTGGTTGGTGGGAGTAGAAAATGGGGCATTGGGTCCTGGTCTTTGAAATTTACTCTTTTTCCACATGAGGCTTCACCCTCTAGATCTTTAGGTAGTAGTTAGAAGCTCCCCATCCCAGCCGTCCGCCCCACTATGAAAATTTCCCTATCTTTAAACCACTCTATTTCCATCTGTACATTCTGCAGTGTTTGCCTCTCCATTTCTTTGGAGTCTGCCACCTGTCCTTATAGAACTCAACTCCTAACCCCTTCTTGGGACCTGATACACACCTACTACATGCACAAAATCTACTTTGCATCACCCTTATGGGACTTAAGGGGAAGCAGAACCAAAGGAAATAGGAAGCTCATGCTATCTGCTTGCCATGAGTAAAACATCCTTTATCTCTGACACAGCTTCCCAGAAACTTTCAGGCTAACTTTCAACATGCAAGTAGGGTTCAATCTCAGATCCTTCACTGCTCTTAACAGTTTTGTCCCATGAAAAGTTGGGAAAAGAACAGGTGTAGAAAGTTTCCACTCTATCCGTGGCTGGGATTCTCCCCAGTAATCATAATCAAACAACCAACAACTTTGAAGTTTAATTTTCTTTAACACATCTGTCCACACAAAAGATTTCTATTTCTCTTATTGGTATAACTTCGATTTTATTTATTGCAAACTTCGGCCTTATGTTAAAAGAACATAACACCCTCCTTGACCTGGGCTAAATTAGAAAACATTCTGATATTAAGTAAAAATAAGGGACACTCTGCCCATATTGCTTTTCCCCGTCCCTGGGTTTCTCTCCTGATTACAGGAAGAAGAGTCTCGAGGTAATTGTTGTGGCTGGCTCTGCCTCAGTGGGAATATTATTGGTATGGTAATAAATATGCCAAATTTGAGGTGATAATGGAATACCCAATGAGAAATTTCCAGTAAGCTCTTGGCTGGAACTTGAGGGAAAAAGTCATAACTAGACATGAAGATGTAGTAATTTGGATGTCAGTCACCAGCTTGGATACGATACACAACTCAGTTTCTTTTTTTACATTTCAACTTACTTTCTGGTCCTGACTTACTTTCTGACTCCATTCCACTGGGCTGACAGGAAAGGTGATCTCAGCCATTCTGAAGGGCATCCTTCATCCTGGATTGTATCATAATCTCAGATTCTTACACGGTGCCAGGGCACAGAGGGGAACTTACACAGTTCCCACTAGGAGTCCACTGTCCTATCTCCATCGTCCCTCCAATTCTTGAAGATCTCTGATGCTTCTGTGCCAGTTTAGTGCCTGGGAATCTATCTCAGACTGCCCACATTCCATCTGTCTAGATGCTCCAAGAGCCATTTCTCTCTGATGCTTTCTTCCTGCTGTCTCCCTGATTGTATTAGCTGGAACCAGTGCCCCAGTGTCTAAGCTCTGGACCTCACAGATCTTCTCATTCCTACCCTCCAAGACAATATCTGTTTGTTGAGGTAGATCTTTGTTCTTTCATGTTTCTTCTGAGACATGCCATTTACACCTGGGAATTTTATCCCCACTTCTTATTAACTTCCTCTTTAAGTTGCCCTAAGGGCTTACAGTTTTGGAATGAAAAAGCCAAGGAGACTTGTGGCCTATTTCTGCTTTCCCTCCTGCTGCATACCTCCTTGGAGGCAATGATCACAGGGCTACATGCTTGAATGAGAGGTGTGGAGAAGGGAAATACTGAGATGAAAACCCCATAGATTCATATCTCAACATAGCTTCCAGTCACACAGATTTGATCATGAGCTAAATAAAGATGAAGCCATGAAAGTTAATGAAATATCTTTTATCCCATTACATCAAATCTACCGGTCTACCTTGCACTTTAAATCACCTTCTGCCATTAAACTTGTCAAACTATTTCAAACTGGTGATTTCATCTTCTTCAGAATTTACAGGAAATAATTATCACTGTATTTCTTCTTTTCGTAATGATCATGTATTATCTTGTGACTTACTTGCTCTTCAAATAACCTAAGGCTTCGCCCATAACTTTCTTAAATTGCAAAACTAATGTGTTCATAATAAAGAATTTGTTGAGGAATATAATTTTGTGTCATGTCAGGTAAGTATCTGAACTAATGCTCTTACTGAAAACACCAAAAAATGCTGAATATAATATATATGTTTTAATTAAGAGCATTAAAGAACTGACCAGATCATAAGGAACTACCAGGCCAAAATGAAAGGGAAAGCTGAAATCCAGGGAGACAAGTAAACAACACCAAAGCCACTTTTGGCCTGAGGGCTTTGTCATTCCTGGAAAACTTGAATTTGGTTTGGCATACTTGAAGGGTGCTGGGGACAGATGTCAAATTCTTAGTGGGAGGTGTGGAGTCTAGTAGAAGATTTACACAAACTAAACTGAGGCTGTAAAAGGCTATACTCTCAAGATAGGGATAAAACAAGTAAATGTTCTCTAATTCCAACTTCCAGGGAAGTCTCTACAAAGAACACTATTTTGGTGCTGGAAAAAGAAGAAAGAGGAAGAGAAGGAGGAGGAAGGGGGAGGGGAAGGGACAAGAAAGATGGGAGGGAGAGGAGGAGTGAGAAGAAGAAAAATAGAGGGGATTAAAACCTTCTCTAAGAATTTGTGACTATGCAGTTTATCCTCCCATGGATATGCAGCGTGGATTTATATCACCTGATGGGCAAGAATACATTAAACCAAAATTACAACCAATACCACAGAGATACAAAAAAAACCCCATAAGAGAATACTAAGAACAAATATATGGAAACAAATTGGACAACCCCTATAAAAAATTGACAAGTTTCTGGAAACTTACAGGCCACCAAGACTGAATCAAGAAGAAACAGACCACTTGAACAAACCAATCATTAGAAATGAAATAGAATTAGCAATAAAAAACCTCCCTGCAAACAAAAGTCCAGGACCAGATGGCTTCACTGGGGAATTCTACCAAACATACAAAAAGAACACACACTGATCATTTTCAAACTCTTCCAAAAGACTGAAAAGGAGGGAATACTCCCAAAGTTATTCTATGAAGCCACCATCACCCTGATACCAAAGCCAAACAAAGACACACCAAAGAGAAAATTACAGGCCAATATCATTGACAAACATAGGTGCAAAAATTCTCAACAAAATATTAGCAAACAGAATCCAACAGGACATAAAAAAGTTCATACACCATGATCAAGTTGGATTCATCCCAGGGCCACAAAGATTTCAACATACGCAGATTAATCAACGTGATACACCACATCAACAAGAGAAAGGACAAAAATCACATGATCATCTCAACAGATGCAAAAAAAGCATTTGATAAAATTCATCACCAGTTTATGATAAAAACTCTTACCAAGGTGGATATAGAGGGAACATACCTCAATGTAATAAAAGCTATTTATGACAAACCCACAGCCAGCATAATACCCAACAGTGAAAAGCTGAAAGCCTTCCGCTAAAATCTGGAACAAGACAAGGATGCCCACTCTCACCACTTCTATTCCACATAATCTTGGAAATCCTAGCCAGAGCAATCAGGCAAGAAAAAGAAATAAAAGGGATCCATATTGGAAGAGAAGAGGTAAAATTGTCATTATATGTGGATGACATGATACTATATATAGAAAACCTTAAAAGCTCAACACAAAAACTACTAGAGCTGAAAAAAGAATTAAGCAAGGTAGCAGGGTACTAGATTAACACAGAAATCAGTTGCATTTCTTTACACTAACAATGAAATAGCAGGAAAAGAAAGTAAAGAAACAATCCCTTTTGAAATCACATTCAAAACAATAAAATACTTAGGAATAAATCTGACCAAGGAGGTGAAAGACTTATACAGGGAAAACTACAAAATATTGACTAAGGAAATTGAGATGACTTAAATAAATGGAAAGATATCCCATGCTCTTGGATTGGAAGAATCAATATTGTAAACTGGCCATACTTCCCAAGGCAATCTACTGCCTAATGCAATCCCTGTCAAATTATGCATGACATTTTTCACAGAATTAGAACAAACAATCCTAAAATTTATATGGAATCACAAAAGATCCAGAATTGCCAAAGCAATACTGAAGAAAAATAATGAAGCTGGAGGAATAATCCAGGCTTTAGATAATACTACAGAGCTACAGTAATCAAAACAGTGTGGTATTGGCATAAAAACATATGGAACAGCAAAACAGAATAGAGAGCCCAGAAACAAACCCACAGACCCATGGTCAATTAATCTTCAACAAAGGAGGCAAGAATATACAATGGAGAAAAGACAATCTCTTCAGCAAGTGGTGTTGGGAAAACTGGACAACAGCATGTAAGTCAATGAAGTTAGAACACTCCTTCACACCGTATACAAAAATAAACTCAACATGGCTTAAAGACTTAAATATAAGACGAGATAAACCTCCCAGAAGAAAACATAGGCAAAACATTCTCTGACATAAATCTTAGCAATGTTCTCTTAGGACAGTCTACTCAGGCAATAGAAATAAAAGCAAAAATTAACAGATGGGACCTAATTAAACTTATAAGCTTTTGCACAGCAAGGGAAACCATAAGCAAAACAAAAAGACAGCCTACCGAATGGGAGAAAATATTTGCCAATGATGCGACTGACAAAGGTTTAATTTCCAGAATATATAAACAGCTCATACAATTTAATAACAAAAAAACAAACAACTCAATCTAAAAATGGGCAGAAGGCCTAAACAAACAATTCTCCAGTGAAGACATACAAATGGCCAATAGGCACATGAAAAAATGCTCAATATTGCTAATTAGCAGAGAAATGCAAATCAAAACTACAATGAGATATCATCTCACACCAGTTAGAATGGTTATCGTTCTAAAGTCCATGAACAATAAATGCTGGAGAGAGTGTGGAGAAAAAGGAACCCTCCTACACTGCTCGTGGGAATGCAGTTTGGTGCAGCCATTATGGAAAATAGCATGGAGATTCCTCAAAAAACTAAAAATAAACTTACCATATGATCCAGCAATCCCACTTCAGGTCATATATCCAGAGTAAGCTCTAATTCAAAAAGATACATGCACCCCAATGTTCACAGCAGCACTATATACAATAGCCAAGACATGGAAGCAACTTAAATGTCCATCAACACATGACTGGATAAAGAAGTTGTGGCATATTTATAGAAAGGAATACTACTCAGCCATAAAAAATAAAATAATGCCATTTGTAGCAACATGGATCAATCTAGACATCATCATTCTAAGTGAAGTAAGCAATAAAGAGTAAGAAAAATACCATATGATATCTCTCATATGTGGACTCTAAAAAAAAGACAAATGAACTTATTTACAAAACAAAAACAGACTCATAGACATAGAAAACAAACTTGTGATTGCCAGCGGGGGGAAGGGGGTGGAGAGGGATAAATTTGGAGTTCGAGATTTGCAGATAATAACTAATATATATAAAAATAAATAACAAGTTTATACTGTATAGCACAGGGAACTATATTCAGTATCTTGTAATGACCTTTAATGATAAAGAATATGAAAATGAATATACGTGTGTTCATGTAAGACTGAAGCATTATGCTGTACACCAGAAATCGACACAACATTGTAAACTGACTGTACTTCAATAAAGATATATATAAACAATAAAAAAATAGAGCCCTTTAAAAGCTAGCAGCAACCTGAGGGCTTGACCAACTCAGGAGAATGATGCTAACAGATACAATGAGAGGTATTATAAATAGGAAAAACAAAAGATAAAAGATTAAAAAAATCATACTAACAGCAAACCATAGTACTCACTTGGCATAATTTCAGGTAATGGCAGTGAGGGAAAAGGATAAAGAAAACTAGAAAGTCCCTGGGAATAAGTACATTCGTGTACAAAAAGAGCACAGAAGATAAACATATCCCAGGAATGAGACAAGTTGGCCTACTTCATAGGTAATGATCTTTCCTGAGGTCCGTAAGAAGGAAGTCTGAAGACTTCTTCCTCTTCTCAAATACCCCAGGGATGACATAAAGAGTTAATGTGATTGTTAGTTTTATGTGTCAGCTTGGCTAGGCTAATGTACCACTTATTTAATTAAACACTAACCTAGGTGCTGCTGTGAAGGAATTTTGTTAGATGTCGTTAACATCTACAGTCAGCTGACTTTAAGTAAAGGAGATTATCCTTGATATTCCAAGGGTGTTCCACCTAATCAAGTGAAAGGCCTCAAGTACAAAACTAAGGTTTTTCCTAAGGCGGAAGAAATTCCACCTGTGGCCTGCAGCTTCTGCTGATGCCCAAGAATTGCTGGCCTGCTGGCCTGTTGGTCTGCCTTACAAACTGGGCTTGTTGGCCCCTCCAATTACGTAAGCCAATTTCTTTAAAATATATATTATAATTACAATAAATATTATGACAAATATATGATCATAATAATATTACAAGAAATTTATAATATATTCTACTAGTTGTTTCCTGATGGATCCCTGCCTTGCACAGCGAGCACAGAAGCACAGACTTGGAATCTGTACCCTATGCAACCTTTATCATCAGCTCTTCACCCCCATTAGGCCAGTCTCCTGTTTCTCTTCAGAGTCACACTCATTTTCCTGCTTCTGTTCACACTGCCTGTCCCTTCTGCCTTGTCTCCACTCTTTCTCCCACTTTCCTAAACTCCTTCCCTCTCCTTACACTCTAGTTATGTCCGAAGTCCTTCGTGAAGCCACCTCCCTTCATTGGAGCTCCTTCCACACTTTTCCTTCTCTTAACTCCCTCAGCAGTTATTTGCTGTGCCATTCACTGTGATTCTCCATCTTCCCTCTCACTTAACACTGTTTTGTATACAGTATCCACCACTAGCTAGGTATCAATTTGTAAGGACAAATTGGGCTGTGCAATCAATGTCACATTTCCTTATTTTGTTTAAATCAAATTCAATTCACCTCTGACTTAAGTGATCCTACCCTTAATTCTGCTGAAGCAGAAGGAAACCCAATCCCAGTTACCACTGGCCTTCCCTGCCTTCCTCCCTAGGAAAGCAGTAGAGTCTGGAAGATGGAAGATGGATGTTGAGCCTAGAATCTGGGGGAAGGTGAACTTTGACTTCTTCATTGTTCAGGGAGACGTGGTCCCTAGAAGCCCAGCAACAGCTCTGCTGAGGGACAAATGGTGGCAGTGGCAGGGGGATCCATCCTTCGTAGGGTCATCATGCATCCATCTAAGGTTTGGCTATCTCTTGGGGGGCTTCAGCAAAACAAGGCTGTTGTCCCCAGTACTGACACTCTGACCTTTGATTCTTTTTTAGTTTTCTTTCGCAGTAATTCCACCTACCCACAATCCCTCCTTCCTTCTCTCTTTCCTCCTTTCCTTCACTCCCCAGGTGCCCCTACCTCTTTAACCCTTAGCAAAATCTCCTCTAAGAGCACGATACCTGGAAGGTAAACTGTTGAGCACAACTCCAGGGATAACAAGGACAGTGCATTCTCAGGCTTCAATTACAATGTGAACAGTGCCCCCTGGAGTTGTCTAAGAGAGAATTCCCATCAACTTATTTCTGCCTAAAAACACAAAACTCTCTTGAAGCCTGTTTGGAACAGGGGTTGGGTGGGGTGGGGTGGTGAAGAATATAAGGAGAACATAAACCAAATTCATAGCTCAATAAATTATCCTGTCACACGTTTATTTTTTGTTTGTTTGTCCCATGTATTTTAACTTCACATTTAAAAATACACGTTGGCTGATATGTCTAGTGTTCCAAGTAGATTTTGAAATTCTTAAAGATTTGAACAATACTGTATTTACCATTTATTTTTAAATCTTTCTGAGGTCTCAGCATAATAATTTGTATATAAAAGGTATTTAAATGCATCTTGAAATGAACTGAGGGATAATAGACTTTGTGGATTACTGATTAGACTCCACAAGTTCAGACTGCACCAGTGCTGACCTCCTCATTGTAGGATTGGCTCTGGTATCTTTTCATTGTCACTTTTAGGGTTAGGTAAATATGCTTTTACTTTACCAGCTTCTGTTCACAGCAGCTGCTGGCCGGAATTTCCAAGATATCAAATTTCTACTTGGGACCTTTCTGACCCCAAGTAAAAGTAAACATTTCCTTTAAAATTCAGACAGATGATATTAACTTTACCCTTCTTTAGTATAAAGAGAACATGGGTCACAACATACACATGTGTATTGTAACCACAGGGGAAAATTTCTAAGTGAAATCAAAGCAGTACCTGGCGTTCATTTTCATAATGCCTTTCACTTGAAGGGCCAAGTACATTATGAGAACTTTATCCTACTAATCCTTAGAGATACGTACAGGGACCCGACAGAATGGCTTGTGTAGATAGGGTCACATAGCCAGGTAGTGACAGTGTTGTTAACCCCCTGCTGCCTTGCCCAGTATTTGGAAAGTCAGGTTACTTTCTTTGCCTTAACAAACCATTGTTTTAATGACATAATGGAGTATTTGTGCTCTAACAGGAGAATTCACATTTTCACATCATACTAACATTAGTTAAGTATGGCATGGAGAAAATGTATCTAAATTTGCAAATATGCACTTGGTTTTTGAACCTTCCAAACTCCCTCTTTTGCAATCTGTCTTCCTCTTCATTGTCTTCTTCCCACTGCCCTCGCCTTTCTCCCTCTAATGCTAGTAAAAAACTGAAAACTCAATCACATGACGGCATTGGAACTTAATATATTAGCTTCCCTAGGACTACATGCATTTTGAAAGACAACAGCTTAGCCCAGAGAAATGAACCATCACTTTGTGACACGGAGAAATAATTTGGGGGGGGGGGGAGCCTTCCTTCCCTATTCCCTTCAACAATAATGGGCAGATGATCACTTATCCTACTCGCAGCAACTAGAGGGAAAAGTTTGCAATGGAAGAAGACCGAGAAAGTAATGATCAAAGGAAAAGAGGATGAGGGAATGCTTCATTTTCATTTTTAATGGAGGAAAAAAGAAGAGTGTAGAAACTTATCTTTTCCATATCTGTAAACCACCATAATTTGTGGAAATTAAACTTACATTTAAGCACTTAACCAAGGTTTACTTCTGATGAAGCTTATTTCAGGCCTCATCTTTCTTTTGTCAGAACAACTGTAACTTAGAACACAGAGTAACACTTTGTAAAGCGGCCCTATGCTTCCCTCCCCTGCACACTCCTTTGCGCTGGGCTCTGCATCACGGGCTCAGCCCAGGTGCCCCTTCCTGCCTGGCCTCACACCAGTATTCATGCTGCTCCTTGACCTGAAACCATCTTCCCTCAGTCCTTTGCCTCTTGAACTTCTATTCACCCAAGGAGACCCCCACTCAAACGCTAGCCAAGAGGCCTTCTCCACATAGCTCTTTTTCCTGAGCAGGACCAATCCCTCCCTCCATTATACTCAAAACCTTGTGTAACATATATTAAGAGGTATCTCTCTACTCCCCAGACTGTAAAACACTTCAAGTTGGGACCAGGGCTTATCTATCAATCTACCCACATATTTAATCTATTTATGTTTTCTGTGCCTGATTCTTTTATGTATCAAATATAATAAATGTATTATAAATGTATGTGCTACAGTCCAGACAGTATAAAAAGTTTAATTTCACAAAAGAGACAAGGTTTACAGACATAAGAGAGCAAGATGGTATGATGTACCGGACTAAGAAAGTTAAGTAACTTTTGAATTCAACAAATATTTACCAAACACCTAGGAGTAAGGAATTGTGTCCCAGGACTACCAGGATAAATAAAACATAACCACTAGCTTCAAGGTGCTCACAATCCACCTTGCAGACTGTCTTTCTCTATGTATAGCACTTCCCTGGTTTAGATATCACCTTACATGTTGTTTCTCACAACCACCCTGTGAGGTAGATCATGATTTTCATTTTTATAGATCTGGAAACAGAGGGCTTGAATCCTTAGGTTTTTTGACTCCCAGACTGGAGGCTTTCTTTCACACAACATCAGTGTTTCTCAAAATTTTCCACAGGAGTTTACTTTCAAAGGGTGAGTAGACTTACACTCTGGGAAATCTATAAGCTCAAAATCTAGTGTGTTCTCTTGAAAATTCATGCCTACTGTAATGTTTTCCATTACTCCTCACTGAGTCAAGGCCCGAATAAATGAGCGACGTTGATTCCGGGTCCCAGAGGGAACTTTGTACAGGGTTTCATAACCAGAGGGGATACAGACAATTTCAGAAGCACCATGGCTACACTGCTACACTGCAAGGTGTCTAGGTTTGAGTCCTCATCCAAGAACTCGGGTAACGTCATCAGACTTCTTTTAGGTTCCCAGAGGCCTAACTCTATTCACGGTCCTCTGTGAAGACAGTAACAAAACACATTCTACTCCCAGATGTTAAGTGAGCAGTGAGGGCTGACCCTTTAAAACCTCCCTGCAAGGATGTCCATTCTGGCAAATAGACCTCTTCAGTCTGCCACCCCTCCTACTGCTGGTTGAACCTAAAAGAGTCCCAGATGTCCCCTCCCACCTCCTGTCCGCCCCTGAATCAAGACCCCACAGGCTCAAGAATACCCTCTCGTCAGCACCGCCGCCAGAGGGCAGCTCGGGGTTGCAGCTCTGCTGTGCCCTCTAGTGGCTGCTGGGATGGCATCACTCTTTCATGGAACCTATAAAAAACCCAGAAGTTGCACTTGGGAAGCCAGCTTGTGTGACACCAGTAGCGAATTTTTAAAGAAACGTCTTGGCTCTCAGTTTCCTTTTCTTAAGGCCTTTGGCAAGTCTCAGATACATTACCCTTCTTGGATGAATCTCCCACTCCCTAGGGTCTCCCCCTCCCAGGGTGTGGCAACGTGGAGCCATCATTCTCTCTTAGCAAGGTAAAAAAATTAGAACCTGGGGGATTTGGCAACTTTCCGCAATGCCTTTTTACTTCCTCCATCTTCCCCAAGGATATAGAGCTTATATATACATTGAAGGTTTTTCAGTAGAACCTCACTTTCAGCATGGCTTGTAGGTTCTGGCATTAGATCTCAGGATTCAAATCCTGGCTTCCTCATTTACCTCACTGGGTAACGTTAAGATGTTAACCCCTCTAAGCTTCTGCTCCATCTGTAAACTAGGGGAGAATAGTACCTACATTATACGGTTTGGGGAGGAATAACTATAAAGTATGGAAAGTGCTAGGTCTTGCACAGTGAACGTGCTCAGCAAACATTAGCTATTTTAATTCTTCAAAGATTCTGTCTAGTGAACACCACATCTATCAAAAAAAAAAAACTGTCTACATAGGACATAAGGGTATATATACAAAATGAATTAATAAACAACCTATATTTTCCAAAAGTGACTAAGCTAGTAGTAACCTTAGGTTATGGAAAAGGGGGCTCGTTTGTGTGACAAAATTAGTGCTATGGGTTTTAGGGTGCAAAGGACTCCAAGGGGCTTAGAATCCTCATGGAGGAGCTGTTTTGCACACAGGTGTCCCTCCTCCCTCCTAGTCCCCCTACTCCCACCATGTGCAAGAATTCAGGGTGAATCTGGGAATGGAGTTCATGAGTCAGGACTGAGGGCACAGTGGTGCAAAAGCAAAAAGGTTCCAGGCCAAGGCAGGGAACTGAGAACTCCAAAGGCCAAGAAGCACAAGCCAATCAGATTCCCCACCCACGAGGAGTCTAAAAGGTGGCAGAGACTCACTGCCCAAAGTCCAAGCACTGCAGGAAAGTGGCCAGAGAATCTGACAGGTAGAAACCTGATAGAAACGGTCAGAAAAGTTAAAGCTGAAGAGCTCATTACACCCACAGGCCCAGATAAAGGTCAGCGTGAGCTGAGCAGCTGTTCCATCTGGTGCCAAAGGCCTTGGCTGTTGTCTTCTACACCCAGGCAGTTTAGGCCTCCCTGATCAGCCCCACCTAGAAAAGCCAATTCTTCTGCTCTTAAAGGGGACTTGCATGTTTCTGGCAGGAAGTCTTACTCTTAGTTGGCAAAGCTGTCTCTCAAGGATGAGGCGGGGTGGGAGGTGGGAAGCAGAGAGCGCGTCCAGGGGTTCACATGGCTTCCAAGGAAGGAGCTCGTGGCTGGAGCCTGAGCCTCCATGTTACGAGAACTACACGCGTTTCTTTCCGAGGCAGGCAGGGGCCTTGGCTGCCAGGGACCCTGACAAGCCGCGACTTGAGAGCCTGGGTTGGCTGGAGAGCGGTATAGAGGAGGTGGGAGGGCATTCCTGGAAAGGGGGTGGGGTGGGGAGGGAGGTGAGAGGAACAGCATGAGCAAAGGCACGAAGGAAGAATGAGTCTGCTGCGCGTGGAGAATGGCATGGAGACTTCACTGATTGGAGCTGGGAGTTCTTGCAGGGGGATGGAGGCAGCTATGATTGGATAGCTAAAGTGGGGCCAGATTTGGAGGGCTTTGAATGCCCGACCGAGGAGCACTCAACCCAGCTCCTGACTTGCGACTTCCGTTCAAGACCGAATTACCTAAAGGGTGGTTAATTCCAACGGGTGTTCTTCTTTGGGGGCTTCTGAAAAGTCAGCTTATCCTCTTACCTGCTTCAATTCTCTTCGTTTACCCAGGGAGAAAGTAATCCTCGCTTGTCGAGGGAAGGGGTGATAATGTTGACTGATTTCACTTTACTTGCTTGGAGGATGCAAAAAGACAAAAAAAAAAAAACCCAACACATTTCCACGCCAAATATTAAATTTGGTTTCTCCTCCTCCTTCTCCTCACGCAAGTTCTCTTTCTCTCGCCAGCACCTCCCCCTCGTTTTCCTGCTCTCCTCCACCAGCCCGGCCAGTCCCCTCCGCGGCCCCGGCGGCGCGCGTTCCCGACCCCGCTGGCCCGCGCCCGCCCTCCGCACCCGTGCGCCCCCCTCCCGGCTCCCCGCGCCCGCGCCCGCGCCCGCGCTCGTATCCCGCACACACTGGTCCACGCCCCCCCCGCGGCCAAGCGGTAGGTGTTTTGCCGTCTGCGCCGGGCCGCAGTGCGGCTGCGCGCACTGGGCTGCCTCCGGGGCTGGCAGGGCAGCGGCGGCCGCGGCGGCGGCGGCGGCGGCGGCGGCGGCGGCGGCGGCGGGGCCGGGAGCGAGCGGCGGCGGCGGCGTGGGGAGTGGCGTGGAGCCGAGCCTGGGGCTGCAGCAGCGCGGGGCTCCGGAGTAGAAAGCCCCGGGAGCAAGAAAGGAAGGCGGGCCGCGAAGTCCCTGAGCAACCGTTCTCCTTGGATTTGGGGGAGCCTCGCCCCCCCACCTCGTCTTCAGACGCCCCCTCCTCACCCCCCAAGCCTCAGCCGCTGACAGGAGGCGGCGGCGGGGGGCTGAGGGGCGCCGCCATGCCTCTCCCGCGGTGAAGCGCCCCGGCCGTGAGGAGCCTGCTTGGTCTCCCCGGTGATGTCCCCCAGGCGGCAGGCGAAAGCGACTCACTCGAGCCCTGGGGTAAAGGCCTAGCTTTTCCAGCTTCCTTCCTCCTCCTCCTCCTCTTCCCCTCCCCCTCCTCCTCTCCCCCTTCGTCCTCCCCTCCCCGTCTCTTCCCTCACCCTTCCCCGCGCCCCCATCTTCCCTCCCTCCCTCCCACCCCTCCAGCAGCGATGGCAGAGGAACAACAACAGCCGCCACCACAGCAGCCTGATGCCCATCAGCAGCTTCCCCCCAGCGCCCCCAACTCGGGGGTGGCTCTGCCAGCCCTTGTGCCTGGGCTGCCAGGGACAGAGGCCAGCGCGCTGCAACACAGGATCAAGAACTCCATCTGGTAAGAGGATCCTCCATCGCTTGGGTAAAAAAGCCCAGGCACATTTCTGCTGCAAAGGGGGTGGGGGGCGGCGGGAGGGGAGCGAAGGAGGAGGCTGCTGCATTCATTGAATGTGGGTATCCAGAGTCGGTGCATATTTTTAGGATCTCTGGAGGTGTGGGGACTTTGCATCAGCCCCTGGGCTCGGGAGTCAAAAAATGCTTTTACCCCCTCCTCAATTGTGAGTGCAGATAAATAAGTTATTTGTGTCTTTCACTTATGTATAAGAGAAATATGGGTCGAAATTAAGTCCTATTGCATTATGATAGCATGAATTTAGGACTGAGGAATGTAAAATGTGTTTACTCCTTTTTGCAGTCATACAGGGAGGAAGAAGTGTATTGTGAATTTTCACCAGACACTGTGCGTAAGAATATTAACATGCAGCACAAAACCTAATGTGTCTTCCTTTCAGTTGGTTTAGCTGCTGTTTCTGGGTGTTTTTGCCTTCTTTATTCTGAGATTAAATTTCTCTTCTAGGGATTTTATTCTTTGCATTGATTATGAAGAAAGGGTTTCTTTAGTATTTGATATTTTATTTTAAGGTGGTAGTTTACACTGTAAAGTGATTTTCTGATTTGAAAAGATGTCTTTAATTTAAAATAAGTGGCTTGCCATTTTTTTCTATGTCTTTTTTTAGAAACCATGGATGAAATACCCTTTCCTTTTCCTGTACTTTCTAGTATGAGAATTTCCAATATTTCATTATTAGATTAAACTCTGAGAGACTAGTGATAGTCTTTTAATAATTAAATACACTGAGTTAAGTCTGTCTCCTGTTAGTGCCATTGCAAATATTCTTTGAACATGAACTTGCATTATTTTTGTAGGATTCTTCATTAACTGACATTTTTGGAAAACTGTAGTGCTATTTTAAAAATGGAAAGCAATATTTGGAATTTGGTCTAAGAGACTGCCTTTAAATAGAAGTTTAAAAATAGAATTAAATGTGGTGTAAAAAAAGAAGCTTTGATTTTTAAAAATGAAATCTTGCATGTCTGTCATTGAATATGATTACTGAAATATCAAAACTTCTTAATTTTTAATATTGCAATCTAAAAATAAATGAATCATAAAACAACTGGCATTGCAGCATAATATTTACACATTTTAAGATAGTGATAACTTTTAAATACAAAACTAAGGTTTCCTATATAGTAATTTTCATTATTTTCTTGGCATATGTCCATATTGTCATGATGCTTATATGAAGTAGGTCATTGAAGGCTTTAATAGTTTCATACTACACAGTAGTTGGCAGCTGAGTATCTCGCTTTCAGTTTTAATTTTTAAATGAAGTTTAAATATTTTAAAGGAGAATTTTTTAGGGTTGACATTCGTCATGTTTGACAATTAGAATAGGTCAGATAAATAGAATTCTCGTGTGTGTGTGTGTGTGTGTGTGTGTGTGTGTGTGTGTGTGTGTGTGTGTGTGTGTGAAAGAGAGAGGGAGAAGGAGAGGGAGAGCGGAAGACTTTATTCTTCAATGGATGCTCTCACCCTTTTTTTTAAAGCTGTAATTTAAAGAAAGAGATGCTTTATCTCCTGCTTACCATCAAGGTTTCCAGAAACTAGGTTTATTTTCCCTACCTGCCCGCCACCCTTCTCAGCAGTATCTCTGAAATCATCATTAAATTGAATTAAGCACCTTGATTTTTATATTCAGGTAAGGGAAATACAAATTGAAGGACTAAAATCTTTTTTAAGAAAGGCAGATTTAATTAAAAGTTTCATTAGTAGTGTATACTTTAATTTATTATAAAAGCAATAAAGGTAAGGAACCTTCACTTTATATTTTGAAAATAAGAGTAAGTTGTATAGGCAACTGACTGAAGTGATTGAGTAATAATGATAGTGGAGTGCTCATTTTGGTAGGTCATGTGATTTAATTCTTTCATAATTTGTATTTACACATCCATTTCAACTTTACTGATTTTAATGTGAGGAAAACTTCTGAAGTACAGTGTACTTCAGTTTTTGATACTTGCTCTGAAAAAATAATGAGCAACAAACCCCTTAGTCCCCAAATGTACAATCTAGGTCTTCATTTTGAAATTGTAATGTCATACTTACTAGCATTCAGTTTTCAGCTTTAGAAATCCTATTTGCAAAAATTATTCTTTATATTTAAAAATTAAGGATAAACAATGTTGATAGATCATAAACAATGTTAGTAAATATTTTTAATACATAGTCTCATATCCCCTGTGGACTGGATTTATATTATTCATCAAGTGACTATGTAAAATAAAGATATTAGAAAGGGAAAACTCCTTCACTACCATCTCCTCCTAAGAAATAGTATGTATGTGTGTGTGTATATGTGTATCTATCTATCTATCTGTATAATTACAATCACTTCTAATGGATAAGATTGCAGTTTTTAGGTATCCATTTCACATTTTTTGAAGCAACACTGTCTTTTTATCAATTATTTTATCATTTGCTAATATTTTGGAAGATTATCAATTTTGTATTACTATGTCAACCTTTGGTATCATTACTAATGAGAATTAAAAATTACACTAAATGGAAATGTGGCATTTAATAATTATCAAATGGGCTTTTCATTTAGGTTGACCACAGTTCCTAAATAATTGGACTTGCAGATCACAAACAAGTCTGTACTTGTCTTCCTATCTTACAAATATAAATATAGTATGTGATGTAGGCCTTTAGCTGGACAATGAGTTATTTATTATCTCAGTTCATAATTTATTCTGTTTATTAAACCAAAATGCTGTTTGGTAAAAATATGACCATGGTCATTTCAAGCCTTAACTGAGTCTTTGGGAAAAAATATGAAGTATTCAGAGTAGAAATCATGGTATTTAATGACATCAGAAGCCATCTTTTGTAAGAATTGGAAATATAATGTATTTTTAAAAGAGTTCTAGAAAATAAAGTTACTAACTTGACAACTTGATAGTGGTGTAATATTTGTGTAATACCTTTATAAATATCTTCAGCTTAAGTCCAATGAACCAAGTCTGCACCCTTCTTGATTTTCCTCATTCTCACTCTGTAGACAATTCCAGGTGACTTATACTGCTCACTTGAAAGGAGATTTATTTGCAGAGGTGTGTTTTAATACTGAATATGCTGCAAAAATGGTATTTGTATTTTGTAAATAATAAAAATAATAGAATTCCAATTTACACTTTTCATTAGAAGAAGAAAACTAGTAATTAGTGTCTTTTTTCTAAATAAAGACTCATACTGGCAACCTAAAACAAAGCCACATACTTACCTTACTGCGAACTTCTTGAAGCTACATTGCACCACTCTTTGGTTACCTAAAAAAAGAATACCAAAGCAGGTTTTTTCCCCTCTTCCTATCTCCCAGTGTCTTCATAGTTTTAAAAAAAGAATATCTACTTAGTTTAGACCAAAAAAAAAAAAATATGCAAAGTGCTTTTCTTTTCCTTTTTAAGGCAGTTTTACTTGAAACCCAGAGAGAATAAAATTATTGTGGAAGAAACTGCATTTGAAATCTCTTCTGCCTTTTTTTGATTAGTTATATTTAAGAATAATCATACCTACATGGTTGAGAGTGATTAACATATTTGAAATTAGACTGTCACAGACAACAAACTTTTACTTAGAAATTGAAAAAAATCCCCTGATGTTTCATTGTAGAAAATGTTCTAATACTGTGTTTACTCAACAAACAAATACAGAGATTTTTAAAAGAATTAGTCATTACCAATTGTTAGTTTTATTTTTATAACTCTTTATTTGCAAGTAAGACCTTATAAACCATTTCTTAAAACAGTCCTATATGATGTGTCATTATTCTACATGCTTTATGGAAAGAGATGAATTGAATGACAGGGAAGCTATAGGATTCCTCTGATTCATTTATTAAATCCTGGAAGCAGTGATGGGGCCAGAGTTCCTTGTCTTTGTTTAGTCCTGTAAGTCATACAGGCTTCTGAATCTGGTACATTTGAGACTTAGACTTATAATCAAAGTAGGATTATGTATTTGGACCATTTTGGATATTTCCTAAATTCTAATTTAAACCCAAGTTGAGCAATTTTTAGAAACTTTTTTATTTCTTAGTTGCAGTGGAGCAAAGTATGGTGATCCATAAGTTTTTCTTAGTTAACACCATATTTGTCCTGATTTCTGTCCCCTATCACAGAACTCAGTAGTTCAGTTTTGTCCTTGGTTCTGGGCCAGGCAATTTATTAGCTCTGAATGATAGATAGTTATTGTTCCTTTAACTGCAATGGGAAACATTTACTATAAAGCTCATAACTTTAGAGTTAACTTTAACCATAAGCCCAGGATGTTCCTTTTGCTTTAAAATTAGACACTGATTAGTACGTCAACTGGCTTTTGAATATTTTAATTAGTTAGTGACATGCTACCTGCCCTGAGTTCAGCTTATTCATCTTCCATACCAGGTGTATTAAAGACTTGGGATCTTTTTTGCTTGTCTGTACTGAGGCCAACTGAGATGACACATCCCAGCATTAAGTGTTTCTGATTCCAGAAAGAAGGCAATTCCTTGCTCTCCTCCTTGATCTGAAACTGATGAAATTGTCTTCCCTGTTGATCAGAAAGGCAAGTTAAGCAGTTTCAAGCCCCTAGACTTTATGGCCTTATTTAACTTAGGTAATGACTTTGTGTGTGTGTAAATAATTGACCAATTTGCTCTCCCCATTGGGAAGTGTTTTGAATGATGTAATGTGCAGAACTGATTTGGTTTCTGTCTCACTATTAGTTTTTGGTATTATTGGAGGAAATGAGCTTCACAGAGGTAGGAAAGACAGAAGTGTCTTATTTATTATGAAAGGTATGCTTTAAATAAAAACTTACGTGAAATCACTTTTTATAACAGAAGAATAATGTTGCACACCAAAATTGTACAAATGAAAATAATTAAAATGAGCATTGTCATATACTCAGATTTGAACAGTTTAAGCAAAAACAGTGTGTAAGTACTCACCTGAGTACCTACTATACACAAAGTACAATCCTAGAGACTGGCATTTGAGGAATGCCCATTTATTTGTAATACTAACCTAAGCAAAAATGTGCAATAAAATCTCTTTTATTCAGTTAGAGGACCAGAGAATGAGGTGACAAGTGCAAAAGCGTAAATTGTGGGAGAAGTAAACCTTAGTTTCCTTGTCTGTAAAAAGAAAGGTTTGTATTAGATGACCTTGCAAGTTCCTTTAATGTAAATTTCTGTGGCACTGTTACTAAATTAATATTGACAGCAAATAATAAAGCATACCATAAATATGGTGAAAGACTAACAGAATTAACCAGCAATCAGCAGAATGTTTTCAATGGACAGATTATTGGGCTTTATCGGTGTTTCCTTGGGTATTAGCCAAGAAGAATACCTGAAGGTGTTATTCACTTATTCTTACCTTGTGCAAGAGTCCTGTTGTGTGAGATTCAGTCTTCAAACATTTATTGAGCATGTATTGCATTTAAAGTATTCTTAGAGGTGTTGATTATGCAAAAATATGTAAGACTATGCAGTAATCCCTCTTGTTGGGGAGTTTACTAGTTGCTAGCTGAGAGATTGCACTAGGGGACTATTTGTGTGATTGTTCTGTTTCATTTATAAAGAGGTACTCAATACTTCTAAGCACCTAACATAGGAACTTTTTTCCTACAGTAATAATGTAATATTTTAAGGCAGTAGTGAATGTTATATTGTAAATTTGATTATGTAATTAAGAAAGGTGTGTATTCTTCTCAGAGTAACTTAATGTTGAGTTGAACTTCACAACTTTTCCTCTTCATCGAGGATAGACGTTTTAATTCGTAGTTGTGACAGTGTTGTTTATAAGTACCATAAAGAACTGGACAGTAAGATGGTTACTCCATACCTCTGACCAACCTAAACCACTCTGTCCAGAGCCTCCTTTTCCACAAATTTCTCTACATTTGCTATTTTAGGTTGCTTTCTCTTCTGCTTCCTTGAGGGTTCTGAAAGTTCAGGTGAGCAGCATAGACCAAAAGAGGAAGAATCTTCCTGCCCTGGGCAGGATAATAAGGAACAATCAGCTCTGAGGCCTTAATGCACTTAATTGCTGACTGTGAGATTAACATAGTGGTTAACCTTAGGTTACATGAACAAAAACTTTAAAAAGTGCTTTAAATTTTCTTTCTTGAGACATTTACTTTTTTCTCTTTCATGGACTATATCCCTCCTATTCATAAGAGGTAATAGAAGACAATGAGGTTTGGTTAATTAAGCACAATGCCTCTATCAGGCATCTATTACAGTAGCTCCTGTATATATTACAAAAAGCTGTGTGGGAGGTGAGGTTGTATATTCCTCACATCTGAAAACACACTGAAAACATACAGATAATCCTTGCTATTTGAATTCTATTTGGCTTCTGAATTTGAAGAGTGAGAGGACAGAGTGACAGATTCCAATCAGTTATGTTTTGGAATTGTAGGAAGCAAGAGTCCATATAGTGTGAAATACCATCTCCTCCAAGTAGTCTTATCTTAAAATAAAAAAAAAAAAATTACCTGAACCTGTTCATAGTCTGCGTTTGGATAGTAAGGGATACTTTTACACTCATTCCAATGCAGGATTCACAAATTGGTGTGAACTTGCATGCTACAAGTCTGATGGATGAGCGATGCTTACCAAGGGCACGGGAGTAGAAATGATGATACATGTACCCTGTAACGACCTCCCCTTTTCTTTCTGAAATCTGTCATTTTTGGAATTTGAATACTGTTATATGTTAAACATAAGAACTATTGGTTATCTTGGAGGGCAACTCCCTCGAGCCTTGATGTTGCCATCTATGGTACCTAACTTTAGGACACAAACCAAGCATGGAGAACACTTGGGTTTGCTTTCTTTACTTGTGTTCTTTTTATTTTTCTGCAGCTTTCCTACTTTGATCACCTTGTGCTGCTAAGTAGCTACAAGCTGGGAACAGGGGATTACTGTATTAAGTGGCTACTTAAATTTGTATTATCCATAACCCTTTTTCTTTGCTTTCATTATCTTGTTTCTCTGCTTATGCCTGTGCTGGTCTTTTTGCCTGTTACCTTGAAAACCCTTCTCTTTTTTCCTGCTAATATGGGTGTCTAACTTTAAGGTCCAACTCATATGCCACTGCTTTCTTGAAATTTCTTCCAATTTCCAGGGAAGAATGATCTGAGTTGTATAAATTAATTTTTTTCAGTAATTTACACTGGCCTTACCTGAGATGAATCCATGTTAGTGAATTTTTACTAAATTTAAACAAAACATTTTCATTTTCCAATATGTAAAGTTTATAGGAATTCACAGACTGAATATACTTGAAACAAAGCAATCACTGCATAATAAATACTTTACAGTATGACAGTAAAATATTATTTGTATATGGGGTAGCCAAGAACTTGGCATTGTTTTTGCAGTGTATATGAAATTTTTTAAATGTAACTGGATAAGAGTGTCACTTCAGTGATATCTTGCTTCTGGAAGGTTGAGAAATGTATTCCAACAAGATGCTTCAATAAATGTAAGTGAATTACTTCCCTAATTTGATTGCATTCATTAGTTCTGTTAATTGCATTTGTATATAAGCAACCTGTGATCAAAATTTAACTGTCAAGTTATTAAATGCATGATCCCTTTTTCTGAAATAGGAGAAATTATCGAGCATTGTTTGGGCAAATTCTGTGCACACAAGTTTCAAAGAAGTGAGAAGGTCAACAACTAATCCTGTATTCACGGAATGAAGTGGTCAAGAAAAACTGAATTCAGTACACATTTATTTTAATGTCTACTACATACAGGCATAGGAAGATTAAAAAGTAATAAGGCTCTAGCTCTGCCTTCAAAATATTCCCCCTTGGTGTGTAGTTGTATGCCTCATCAACTGAATTTAACAGAAGTAAATTTTGTTAAATGCAGTGATGGTATAATTGATGGTATAAACGAATACAGAATTAGATGAGAGAGGGATTCAGTGAGGACACATTTTTACTGGCAAATTCAGGATTGTGGTCTTAACAAAAAAATCAGGGGATGAACTATTGGTCCAGATACATTGAACAATTTGTTTACTGGGAGATCTTTATTCCCAAGAACAAGAATTAGGTTCAGAGTCGTTGATGACAGTATGCCTTGCCAGTAATGAGAATAACTAGAGCTTAGGACAAAATTTGCTTGACCGAGGAGTGGGGTTATCACCAGTCACAATCCTTTCATCTAAATTTTAATGTACAAAGGTAGAAGCAAGAATGAAAGTGATAATGAAAAAGAAAAGGATGAGGATGGGTGGAACTGAGGCAGAGGACCAGAACTGTTCCAATGGCAATCTTGAAAGGGGACTAGATACCCAGAGTTGACTCTGTGAATGAAGAGGATCACAATGTTTAATATGGGGTCCCTCATGTACCTCCTTCAGCCCTTATCTTGGCTTCTCCTTCTTGGCACCTCTAACATGTACTTTTCTATTACTGGAGGCAGTTTGTTTTCCGCTTCACCTGTGTCTGCATATTTCGGGAATTTGTTTTAACATATACTTCATTTCTGTCAGCAAACTGTTCTTTTCCACAGACTGCTTTTCCTGTGACTTGGTACATGCTTAGGAGTTCCTTAAAGCAGCAGCAAAGAACCTGGGAGGTTTTGCAGTAAAACAAACAGTTGATCTCTCAGAGACCTAAAGTGTTCATTCATAGTCATAAGAAAAAAAGCTATTAGGTGAGTGAATGAAGGAAGAATAACAAGCTGTGAACCAATATGCAAAAATCTTTCCTCTCAACAATAGAAACAATTATAGCAGAAAAGTTCTATTTTTCTGAGCACTAAGGAAAGGTTTAAGAAATAGAACAATCATTGCTAGCTAATCTTACCCCAGCCTGCACTGTTTTCCTTATCCCTTTCCCTCCCTCCAGTCCCTCAGTTACTATCCTGTTACGTGTAAGCCCACTCATATTTTTGGTGGAGTAAGAGTGAATACACATTCTAAAAGTGTTAACTGTGCACTTAGACATCATTTTCCCTTCTGCTTTGTTGTATTCTCCAATTTTTAAAAAATGAGCAAGCACTATTTTTACTTCGGAAAAGTATCCAAACAAGTAAAATAATGCCCGTGTCTACCCTGCTGCTCTTCCCTTTAGCTTCTGTCTTTCCATCAGGTCTTTTCTCTGTCTTGTCCTTTTTAGCTCTTGCAGTCTGACTTCCTGCTTTTGCAACTCTGGCCTTTTTTCAGTCTTTATCTTTCATTATATCTCTAACTTTTCTTCTTCTTATGATTCCTTCACACCCTGGAAGTTATCATTCATTCCTTTTTGAGGTCCGCCTTGGTACCAGCTGCCCTGCCAGGCACTGGGGATTCCATGAGCAAGGAGGCAGGATCCCTGTTTTCAGGGAACTTACCTCTGATTAATGTTTTATCTTTTCTGCTTCCTTCCTCTGGATGCTCTCTAATTGTGCATATCCAAACACTTACTTCTCAGCCATCCATTCTTTTTCCCTTTTTACTTCCTTGCTAAAGTCAAGAAGTAGATAGGTTGATGAGACAGCCCTAACAACATCTACTCATTCATTCGCTAGTATACAGGTTGCAACCACTGTCACCTTGGCGTTTTCACACTAACCCTTCTTCTATGCCATGATGCCTTGCCACCTCCATTTGCTTGCTTCTCCAGTTGTTCTAGGTTTTTGGTAGTAGATACCACTGTTCTTCATTCTGTCAGGCTAGCAATGTGGGTTTCATATTTGATTTGTCTCTCTCATCTCATGCCCAATATTTTAATGTGTTGCCAAGTTTGTCTTGTCACTTAAGTTTCTCCCTGTGTTCTTATTTCCAGTGCCAAGACCATAGCTCAGTGCTTTACCATCTCACTCCTGGATTATTATAGCAGCAAAATAGCGGCTCTCTGCCTCTTGACTTTTCCCCCTGCTGAACTATGCTGTATATTGCTGCCAAAATAAGTTTTCTAAAGCATCCTTTTTTTATGTAGTTCCTGTCTAAAAATCTACAGTAATTTCATCTTGCCCACCATATCATGTCTAAAGATGTCTGTCGGGTTTCAAAGGCCTGTGTAATCTAGCCCCCTGTAATCCGTCCAACCCTATTTCTTGCTGCTCATCAGCATTCAGCTCCACTTCAGTGCAGCAGGCACTTCACTACTTGCCTTTTATTTTGTGATTCTGCTTTCATTCCTGCTTCCCATCTTTTGTGGCGTCTCTACTCCCCTGTCTCCAAATCCTACTTAATCATGTTGTAACTGTTTTGAAGTTGTAGTTCTGCGTGTTGTAACTGTTTTGAAGTCGTAGTTCAAGTCATTGTACTAGGAAACATTCTTTAGCCACCCTAGTCCACATTGGCTTTTTCATGACCTCGTATTTTTTCCAGAGGCAAAAAGGGTTTCATACAACACAGTATCAAAAAGTAAAAGGAACCCACACTGAATGCACAAACTGGTGGCAAGTCTGCGAGATCTGTACAGTTAAGCACTTAATCACTCTTAATTTTTTTTTCCTATGTTGCTTTAACAACAAGTTCTCTGAAGCTAGGGGCAACACCTTTTGCATCTTTTTATTTCTTATCCAGCAGTTGGCACTACTGAATCCTATTTTTGTTTGCTACACTCTTAGAGGTACTTTTTATCCTCCTACATATTAATGTTTCTGTGTTTGATATATTTAATGCAGTAATTTTCTCCCCAGACAAGTTATTAAACTCATGCTGCATTTTACAGACTAGAGGACTTAACAGCAGTTGATTTTATTTTTTTGAGAAATTGTATTGATGAAACTGAGATAATCATGTATTTAGAGTTTTAGTTCTACTCAAATATCTTCTGTATATCTAGGTTAAAAAGTGATGTATATCCCGAGTGAGAGCCATTGTGTCCCTCATTTTAAAAATATTGAGCAGATGACTACTACATAGTACAGTAACCTTTCATATCTGAGTATACAGTAGTAGTAGACCCTTGAATAATATGGGTTTGAACTGGATAGGTCCACTATATGTGGAGTTTTTTTCAGTAAATACATGCTGTGGTACTACGCCCGCCATAGTTGGTTGAATCCACAGATGCAGGGCCTCAGATACCGAGGGTGACAGTGAAGTTAGATGAGGACTTTTGACTGCACAGGAGTCGGCACCCCAACCCCTGCGTTGTCCAAGGGCCAGCTGCACTTAGTAGGGTTTTGTGGACTGATGAGCTGTGTCCCACCTTAGTTCCCAAGAGATAAGCTTGGAATTGAAAACTCCCTTAACACTGAGCTGGAGACAGCTGTTTTAAAGTTTGGTCCTGGTGGAAGATTTGACCTCCTTGTTTTAGGACCCAAGACCCAAGGCTAAGGTAACTTGTTGAGTCTTGGCTGAAGATGACAAATAACCAAGGGAGGTGTATTTATCTGGAAGTGAGGAGAGAATAACTAAAACAGGGAAACAGTTCAAAGGCCTGAAGTGTTTCAGATTCATAAACAGGCTAGTCTGCTGGACCTGTTTATCTGATGTAGAACCTTGTTTGTTTGTTTGTTTGTTTTTATGTGTGATAGATACTCTTTCAGAGATACAACAACTAGTTTATATTTTAAAAGACCCTCTAAGCTTTAAAATTGTATTTGGATGACACTACTTGGTTTGTTAGAGCAGTGATCATATTAGCATTCCCTGGGAACTCGTTAGAAATGTAAATGTGGGGGCTCCACCTCAGATTTACTGTAACAGAAACCCAGGGGGTTCCCCCACAGTCTTTGTTTTAGCATCCCTTCACGTGATCCTGATAGGTACTAGGGTTGGTGAACCACTGGCTTAGAGGAGATGTCTTCTAATAAATATTAAGCCCAAGTCATCTCTGTGGCAAAGGTTTAGTATTATCGATCCTTGAGTGCCCCAGGTAGTAACTCCTTTATTTTAATTTTTATGGTATCTGAATCCAATTCTGCTGTGGCATCATTTACACTGTGTTGTAAAAGATTTCCACTGAGTTGAAATCTTTAGTTTCAGCAGTTGTACAGAAGTTAAATGAATAAAAATTAAGCAGATAATGCATAGTCATCATTGCACTGAGCCCTGGTCAACAGTTGAAAGACACACACACATACACACACACACACAAAATACCAGTGACTACACGTGCAAGAAAGTATGGGATGTATAACCCAGGAGTTGGTGAGGTTTTTCCTCTTTTCACAAGAGTAAAAGGAGATAAGTAACCATTTTGAAATACACCCAGAGCGCTCTGTTCTCTTTAACAAGGAAGGCCTGCCTCAAAGGAAACTATTTTACCAGAGCGTAACCACTCAAGTTTTACCAAAGCCTAATTGACCCGAGGGAAAGAAAATACCCAACTTCAGCCCCTTCTAGTCTTCGATGTGGGAGAAGGGGAATACCTGACTCAGGCTTACTGAAAGACTGGGGCCTAATCACAGGACAGTAGAATGACCCTGCTCCCTGCAACTTTACTACCACATGAGTAGGGCTCCTGTATAATGATGGAGTTACAGCTGAAACAACCGTAAGCCTCGGGCCTTATTTAAGGAGTTTATAGGTACTCTCAAAGTTAACATGGGAGACAAAAACTAGGACATTACAGAAAATTTTAGCCTCACACACCACAGCAGTGGCAAACAACTAACACATCCTCACTCCTAGCCAGATGAACATAAAACCACACACTAAAAGTCTGTGTATCTCCAGTCCTGTTTATCCAATATTATGTCTGTCTTTCAACAAAAAATTACAAGGCATGCTAAAAGGTAAAAAGCATAGTCTGAAGAGGTAAACCAAGCATCAGAACCAGACTCAGATACGACACAGATTTTAGAATTATCAGACTGACTTTAAAATTACTATGATTAATATGCCAAGGGCTCTAATGGACAACATGCAAGAACATGGGTATGGAATGTAAGCAGAGAGATGAAAACTCTTAAGAAAGAACCAAAAGGAAATGCTAGAAATAAAAAATACTGTAACAGGAACAAAGAATGCCATTGATGGGCCCGTCAGGAGACTGGACATGACTGACAAAAGAATTACTGAGTATGAAGATATGTCTATAGAAACTTCCAAAACTAAAATAAAAAGAGGAAAAAAGAGTAAAAAAAATAGAGCAGAATATCCAGGCACTTGTGGTACACTTGTAAAAAGTATAACATGCATGACTGGAATACCAGAAGAAGAAAGAGAGAGGAATAGGAAAAAGATTTGATGTATAATGGCAGAGTTTTCCCCAATGAATGACAGACACCAAACCACAGATGCAGGAAGCTCACAGACTACCAAGCAAGACAAATAACCAAAAAAGCCTACACCTAAGCAGTTTATGTTCAAACTGCAGAAAATTAAAGACAAAGAGAAATCTTGAAAGGAGCCAGAGGGGAATAATCACCTTACCTACAGAGGAACAAAGCAAGTATTACATTAGACTTCTCTTCAGAAATCAAGCAAGCAAAGAGAGACTAGAGTGAAATATTTAGCACTGAAAGAAGGAAACTACCAACCTAGAATTCTGTATCCAGGGAAATTATCCTTCAAAAGTGAAGGAAAAAATAAAGACTTTCTCAGACCAACAAATATTGAGAGAATTTGTTATCAGTAGACTTGCGTTTTAAGAAATGTTAAAAAAAGTTCTTCAAAGAGAAGGCAAATGATGTAGGTCAGAAACTCAGGTCTACACAAAGATAGGAAGAATGGGAAGGAGTAAATGAAGATCAAATAAATCTTTTATTTTTCTTTAATTGATTTAACAGATAGTGGTTTGTTCAAAATACTGTTATGTGTTGATTATAGCTATGGGTAAGTGAAATGAATGACAGTAATGTTATAATGTCATATGAAATGCTCAAATAAAACCAAAGAGGGCAGAAAATGGAAAAGACCAAACCAAAAAAAGAAAGGGCAAGAAATACTAAACAATTAAAGATATGGTACGTATTAATCTAAATGTGTCAATAATCACTTTAAATATGAATGTTCCAAATATACCAATTAGAAGACAGAGGCAGTCAGAGTAGATTAAAAAAATAAGCCCCAACTATATGTTGTCTATCATTCACATACTTTATCATTTAGTAACCAATTGCTTGTAACATATATCAGGAATGTGTTGTAACATGGAATTTGAGAACCTTTACTATAAAAGTTGCAAGCAAATGGTGAGCAACTTAAGGGAGTAAAAAGCTTAAGGGAGAATAGCCGTATTTTGTGCCCAGTTTTATGGATAAACTTTAATTTTTTCCATTTAGAATTAATTTTACAAGTAATTATTGAGCATTTCTTAGGTAGATTGATTTTTTTAGACAGCTTTAATCAGATAATTTGCATACCATTAAATTCACCTGTTTTAAGTGTACAATTCAGTGGTTTTTAGTATATTTACAAAGTTGTGCAATCACCACCATGATAATTTTAAATGTTTTAATTTTTTTAACATTTTTTAAGCAGTTGAAAAGTGAATTATATTGACTGCATTGACTAGCAGTGGAAAGGTGATTTGTTTAATTATAATTTGGGGAATTCAAAGGCAGGAGGAGCATTTGAGGTAGTGTGTTTGCTTTACATGCTGATGAGACTTAACAATAGGACTTGGGTTTCTAGAAACTCAAAGATGAAGTTGCATTTGGCTCTATTCTTTTTCTCTGCAACCTTTCCTTGTCTTTATGTGCCAGTCCTTCATTACTTTAGATATGCTGAAAAGTTTGCTTCTATTTAGATGTTCACTGCTTAAAAAAAAAAAAAAAATTCTAAGTATTGCCTTGGGCTTCTCCATAACTGGTTGAGTACTTGAGTGAGTCTTCCTACAGCACACATTTTTAGATGTTTCAGCTTTATGTATTTATAATTATAGAGCACAATATGTCAGATGTGACTTTTTTTTCTGTAACATGTTTCTGAACCAGTGAGGTAATTGTAGTATCCTAAATTAATTTTCTCTTTAAGATGGTTAGAAAATTAATTTCCTTGCCAAGCATAAAGACTTATAAAATAGAGTAACTTTTATTTTAAAAAATCTTATATATTTAACAGTTTTAAAGTGAAAATAATCAGAATCACAAAAAGACACTCCACTGAAGTGATACAAGTTATTTCAAGGCACTCTGAAATTAGTTGCCTTAATTTCTGAAATTAGCCTTTTGAATTTGTTTCCTTTATCAGTAAAATGAAAATAGTAATAGTGCTTACCTTGTAAGGTTGTAGTGAAGATTAAAGGAGATAATGTGTATAAAACACTGAGTATAGACTCTGACACATGGTAAGTACTCAATAAATGTTAGCTGTTACTCTTTAGCCACAATAAAATTCAAATAACTTTTTCACTTTAACCCATAATCTGTTTGTAAGACTGTGTGATTGCTTCTGATTCTGATACTGAATCACTGTACTGTGGTAGAAGGAACTGCGATGATATTTGAAGGTGTTTTCCAGGCAGAGGGAACAGCAAATGCAAAGGTCGTGAGAAGGCCGCCCTAAGGAGGCCAGCTGGTGGGAGTGCATCCGAATATAGCAAGTGAGGTCAGAGGTAAAGGAGGGGCAGATCTGTATAGGGCCTTGCAGGTCTAGTAAGCACGACGATTTAGACTTTTCTTCTGAGATGGGAGCTATTGGAAGGCTTTGAGCAGAAGAGTGACTCTATTGGTGTTTTAAAAGACTCACTTGACTGCTGTGTTGAGAAGAGACTGGAGGGGCAAAGGCAGAAACAGGGAGACAAGGCTGTACTGGATTAGGTGCATGCATGTGTGAGTAAAAGATGAAGTAAATACTTCTAATTGTTCATAGATGGTGGCCTCAGGGTGTTGCAGTTAACCATGAGTGGCTTAATTTTCCTTACACACTTTTCTGTATTTTCCAAAAACTTTAAGTAAGTGTTTTCGTGGTCATAAACAGTTACCATTTTCTTTGGAGTTGTGATAATAGTAAAAAAAAAAAAAATTATGAAACATATTAGGCTCTTTGATTAGTGTGATATACTTGCATATTAAGTACAATGTCATAGGTGCTACTACTAACATTGAAAGATTTTCCATCTAAAGAGTCTCCATAAAGAGACTAAATGTTCATAATCTGTCTATTGGAGTGTGATGAACTATCAGCAGTTTAAAATAAATGACCTAACTAAATTAGTAAAAAGTGAGAATTAGAGTATAAAACATTTTACATATATTCAATTATTTTAACCACTAGACTGAAACTATGTATTAACAATAGAGGTAGTATTTTAAAGAATGGTACAAATGATTATCATTATAACAATCCGGTAGCCTTACTATACTCCTGGCTTTATTTTGCGGTGAGAGTTCTGTGAATTACTATTTTTGAAATCTTAAACTCTTGTTAAAGTAATTGCATTTAGATAATGGTTTTAATAGACTAGTTAGTAAGCCGTTCTAGGATCTCTAATTGGCCTTATTCCTGCCTGCCTTCATCTGCAGTCCTTTTGCCTGGTCCGTGCTTTTCCAACCCCAGTCCCCTCCTTGGTAAGTTTCTACTTATCCTTCAGAGCTCAACTCAGTTAACTCCTAAAAGGAAACAGTCTTTCCTGAATCTCTAAGGTATGTTAGGTCCTTATATCACTCTTCTTCTAATTTCTAATTCTTGTTCCCATGCGTTACAGTTGTAGTAAGCTAATTGTGTAATATCAGAGTCTCCTCTCTTAGAATACTAGCACCATAAAGACAGGGATTGTATTTCTCAAAGATACCTCCCTAGTGCAGAGTGAATGCATTCATGGTTACAGGAGCTAACTGGGTAACTATGCCTTGAACTTCCCTTAGACTTCAGCTGGGGGTCTGGTGTGGTTTTCCTATTATTCCTCCTCTCACCTTCCACTGTCTAACCTGCATGTCATGTTTCAAGTTTTAGTTACTAAGTGTAGTAAAAGTTATAAATAACAATAGCAGACTTTAGTACTTTTACCATTAAAAATCTTGTTTTCTTGGTAAACCTTTTTCAACAGTATAAAAGTATAGCTTACTGTAAATTTCTGTTTAGTGATAACCTTTTTGAGTGTTTAATTTAGTGTTAATATAGACAGCATTACCAAGAATAAATCATTCTATCAGAACTCAAATTGGTTCTTATGCTCTCAGATTGGTTTTTTAGCTTGAAGTATGAAACATTTTTCTGAAACTCACCTACATTTTCCTTTTTCCCTCAGTGGTAGATTTTACCGCTATATGTATGTTATATATATATATTATAGTATAATGTTTAATTGTGAAGAAATATTCAGTGCTCTTAATAGAAATTTAATTTCTTTGTAATTTCTCATTGGGAATGTAGGGGAGGAGAAAAAAATGACGGTGGTATCACTGCCCCACTTCTTTATTTTTAGCCTCTGGAAATGTTGGCTTGTCATATGAGTACAGCCTGACTTACAGAAAACAGAGTATGTGGGAAGGTCTGCACGTTGATAACCTGTGCATTTAGCTCTGATCCCTAAAGCTTGATTTTGGGGTGATGTGATATCTTTCTTGAAAGGTATTTCCAGAGAATTCAAGATTAATTAAACACATGTTTTTATGTCTATCTAAATTCTTTAAAAAGTCTTTCTCATGTCTTTCTTTTCCCTTGGAGTGTGATAAAGTTTTTATTCACTATTTTCTTGTTCCCAGGGGATTTTTAGAGTTGTGTTTTTTGTTTTTGTTTTTGTTTTTTAAACAGAGAATTCCAAAAAGTGTCTCCTATGTAAAACGGATCTGAAGAACCTCCAAACAGAAAGAAAGCTCTCTCTTGTTCTTCGGCTGGTGGTTTACCACACTCACTCCCATCCCAGTGTTGGGTGCCACTTTTCTTTGGGGCTGCAGTTTTGTTTTTATGCTCTTTCTCTCTGGAAGGTTTCATACAGGATATGCACAACTATTTATAGCTTTTCATTCTGTTCATCACATATACCATAATGGTAAGGAAATCTTTGAGACTTGAATGGAGTTGAATACTGGTGGATAATTTACATCAGGGTTACACTTTTGTTGTGTGGAAGAGCAGTTTTAACACAGTGTTTAAGTATTTACTGTTTTCTCTCTTCTCTCTACATCATTTTCTTGTTCCATCTCTGCTTCTAGCACAGTCTGCATTTGCTTTCTCAGTGCCTTTCATCACTTTCTGCCTTTTTCCCTTCACTCTACCTCTGAAGTTGGCATGTAGCATCTATTTGTCACTCTTCCCAAAGCTGTTCCTTGCTCTCTGTTCTTCTCTAGGTGACTTCCGTCAGGATAATTAATGTTGGATGTCTACCCTTGTGCTTACTCTTAGTTTTAATGATCACCAGTACCTCACCTCTCCTTCTAGTGATTACTTTAGACAGAGTCTCTGTGGTCCCAAAATATTTGCATTGGCCTGTTACATTTACTTCTTTAAACTTGTATTTTGTAAATGTGGATCATCTAGTATAAAACAGGACATGAGTTAATTTCCAGTAAATTGTGGAGAGGTATTTATTTCCTCACAGAACTCATGTTAATATAGTACAAGGTGTTTATGACAGATAATTCAGAACCTCCTAGATAGTCTCCCTCAATTTTTTCCTCCGTCCCCTTTTCGTTCTATTGTTTTGTCCTCTCTTATTCTTACCTTTTCTCCCCTCTTTTACTTTTTTCTTTTATCACCTTTCTCTCCCCATGATTAAAAAAAAAAAAAAAACACTTACCTGTATAATATAGTAAAACTGTCTTCTTAAATTTGGACTCTGAGAAGTTGACAGCTTTATATTTCTTTATCAGGTTCTTTGGAAGTCTGATCAGATTTTTCTAAAGAAAAGTGTGGTGAACCTTTGCTATGGAAAAGATTACGCAAAATCATTACAGTGTAATAAACTGTAGAGAAGGTGTGAGTCATCAGGCAGGTATAACAGAAGGAAGGGCTGTGTTAGGCTGATGGTTACTTGCTTTACTCTCCAGGTATAATGCTACCAACTTCTTCCCTGTTGAAGACAGGAATTAAGCTAAAAGGACATTTTGGGATACCTAACTCTTGAAGTGAGATGTGAAATGTTGTGAATTCTCTAGCGTTTCAGCCTATTTGGATAGACATGCAATTTATGTCTTGCTTTCTTTAAATAATAGAATAAGTTCTCCACAGTTGTTTAAAATCATATTTAAAGTAAGTTGAAATGTGTATTCCAGCATTGGCAGTGCGGTATGAAGAATTTAGAGGTTGCTCAGACAACTGTTGTCCTGGGTGAAGACAGTGAACTGTGAGAGACTAAAACTGAAGCCTACCCAGAGAAACCCAGTTTTATAGAAAATTGTTCTGGGATGTCAGTGCTGCAGTATGTTTCCTATTTGATTATATAGCTGATGTTACATGTGTTTAATCTTTGTGATAACTTGAAGTGATGAATGGGCTCTGGAGTGATTGTGGCAGATTAAAAAAACAAAACAAAACTTTATATTTAGGGCCTGTGTAGTTTGGCTATTTTAGATTGCAATTCATCCCTTGAGTTTCAAATATAAAACTGTTACATTCAATAATATTTAATAATGAAATTTTGTTTGTTACCATTATTCATATTCTCTTTGTAAATTTAGCATCATAATCAAGTTGTATTTTAATAATAATACAAATAAATGATAGAAGAGACACCACAAATCAGTAGGAAGATTATTTAAGAAATGATATTAGTGCAATTGGGTTAAATTTAGAGGCTCAACACAATTGCAGACAAATAAATAGTTAAATGAAAAAAAAAACACGATTAAAATGAAAGACTAGGGTGTGGGTATAACTCAGTAGTAGAGTACGTATATAGCATGCACTAGGTCCTGGGTTCAATCCCCAGTACCTCCATTTAAAAAATTTTTTTAAATAAAATAAAGACTAGAACAAGATTGAAATGAACTTCTAATGTGGTGAAGGATTTTTTTCTATTAGAAATAGTAGAAGACATCTCAGAACAAACCAAAAAAAAAAACAAAAAAAAGATTTTACTACTTAAAATGAAAAACAGAAAAACATAATGTTTTTTTTACCTCTTGGTCCAAATTAAAAAACAAATCAGAACAGAATGAAATTCAAATGGTTGTGCTCCTATTAAAAGTGTTTAAGGAGAATAAATGAGTACATTCTCTTGACAGACTGTTAGTGGGATAAAAAAAAGCAATATAGTTACACAATTTCACACATATAACCAAACATATACACACATGCCCACACACACACACACACACACCCACATACAACCTAATCTTAGAAAAGAAAGTGAGAGAAAAACACACCAAAATATTGCCTTTCAATAATGTTGGGAGTGGTGGTAGGGGTGATTTTCAAAATAGTTAATTTTTTTAATGTGTTTTTTTAGTTGGTTTTTTTTTTAATATTTAATTATTTATTTATTATTGTATTATTTTTATTTTGGCAGGTGGGGAGGTAATTAGGTTTATTTAGAGGTGGTACTGGGGATTGAACCCAGGACCTCATGCATGCTGAAAGCATGCATTTTACTACTTGAGCTATACTTTCCCTCTTTTTATGTATTTTTGGGCCTTTTTGAAATACTTACTTACTTTACTTTAAAAAATGTTTCTTCTAAGATTGCTTTCCAAATCAAGTCCAAAGACTTCATAATTTGTTTCTGGCTTATCTACTCTGTCTTCCTTTCTCTTACACAGTGTCTCTACCAGGGACTAGCATAGGGCTTTTTATAACATTTTACAGAAATTTTAATGTGAATACCTTCAATTTGTTTCACTTGATGACATGGCCCACCACATCTTGTTTGTATTAGGTCCTGCTCAATCACACGTTAGGTTATATGTGCCTAGCCCTGGAAGATGTCCTTACCTTGCACCCCTTCCCTGATAGGTGTTTTGGAGTTCTTGCTGTTCTCTTAAAGATCTGTCATATAGCCTTTCATTTCTTTGCCTTGGCTTTGGTTTTACCCTTCAGCAATAATGCCACCCTTTTCCCTTTACATATTCAAAGACAGTTTTCAAGACCATAATTAAGGTACCACAGTTCACTGTATTCTTTTCAGTGTTCCTTTCCCCCCATTTTACCTTGTACTTCCAGTATAGTACTTATCACAGTTTGCATGTACTGTATTTTTTTTACTATGTATGTCTTTATTTTCCAGTAGATGTTGAGCCCCTGTTGGGCAGCAACCATATCTTATTCATCTTTGTATCTCCCACAGTGCTATGTTAGCAAATATTTATGGTCTTAAGTTGATAGAAGTAAGAATTTGTCAGTTTGAATCACTAGTCAGAAAGATGTTGCAGTCCATTTTTACTTAAATACATTTATTCTTGTTTAATATGTAATCTTAATGTACTGTCTTTTTTAAAAAAAGTTTTTTTTTAATATCTTAAAAACAGAGTATTAATTACAGAAAACTGACAGACTTGTTTCTTTGATTCTTTTTTTCCTATAAATAATTTTTGTTTTGGTCTAGTTTAAATCATGTTATATAGTGTATCCTTCTTTAGTAGTCATGTAATGATTCATTCAACAAATATTAATAAGTACCTGTGTTAGACGGGTATTCTTTTAAAACTCTAGGTTATAGCAGTAAACAAATAGTAAAAAAAAAAAAAAGTCAGCTTTCATAAAGCTTACATTCTAGTGGAGGGAGACATAATATATAATTTAAAATATATATATGTATACTATGTGATATGATAGGATGGTAAATTCTCTGAAGAAAAGTAAAACAGGAAAAAAGAGGGTATGTATGTCAGGGAGAGGATTGTAGTTTTAAGTAGGTTGGTGAGGGAACCCTCACCAAGTTAACGTTTGAGTAAAGTCCTGAATTATAGAGTGAACCATGTGGGTATCCTTAGACACAGCATTTATTTATAATGGTGGGACCTAAATATCCAGCAAAAAGAGAATGCTTATTATTATTTTAAAACTACCATCAAGATTTTATTGTATAGCCAAGAAAGACCGTGTTGCCAGTTAACATATAATGACTTGGGAAAATGCCCACCATGCAATGTTAAATGGGAAAAGCAAAATATAGAACTAATTTCACCCTAATATTTAAAAAGATTTTATATACGTATATACCAATATATGAATATAAGCAGAAGAAAGTACATCAGAAGTTAGCAGAGGTTTTTTGTGGAATGTCTTGGTTTTTAAAAGTTTTGTTTTCATTTCTCTTTCCCAATTTTCTTAATGAATATAAATTAAGATAATTTTTAAAAGTACTTAAAATTAATTCTAATACATCTTAACTTCCAGGTCATGCCATAATGGAGTAACGGATATTGAACTTACCCTCTCTCTATAATCAACAATAAAACTGGATAAAATAGTATGAAGTAACTGGGGCTTTTCTTAGCATTATAGGGCTAAGCATAGGGCTGTGATCCTTTTTGTTTGTTATTACAAATCTTATTTTTGAAACACATAGGTTTTATAGGTTATTTTTGCAGCATTCAATTCCTACTCCCTCTATTTAACATAAAGTATATAATAGAAGGGAGGTTTTGTTGTTTTTTAAACCAAGAATTGACTAATTCATTCATTCAGCAAATATTAATTGCTCACAAACTATGAAAAGCATAGTTTTGTTCTGACAGTACAGTGGTAAATCATTCAAACTATCCCTGGCATTTGTTTTGTTTTGTTTTTTTCCTTTTGACTCCTTTTACTTGCCTCCCCACCACCACCACCTCTGACAACCACCAATTTGTTCTTTGTATCTATGAGCTTAGTTTTTGGTATTTTTTAGATTACACAAAGAAGAGAGATCATATGGTATATGTCCTTTTATGCTTGACTTATTTCACGTAGCATAATGTCCTCAAAGCAATACTTCATTCTTTTTTATGACTGAGTAGTATTCCTGTGTGTGTGTGTGTGTGTGTGTGTGTGTGTGTGTGTGTGTGTGTATCTCCCCATTTTCTTTAATCCATTTATCTGTCAGTGGACACAGATTTCTTCTATAACTTGGCTATTGTAAATAATGCTGCAATGAATATAAGGGTGCATATATATTTTTGAGTTAGTGTTTTTGTTTTCTTTGCATAAGGACCACGAGTGGAATTTCTGGATCATATAGTAGTTCTATATTTTATTTTGGGGGGAACCACCATACTGTTTTCCACAGTGGCTGCACCTATTTACACTCTACCAATAATGCACAAGGGTTCCCTTTTCTCCACATCTTTGACAACACTTGTTATTTGTCTTTTTGATAATAGCCATTCTGACAGGTGTCAGGTAATAACTCATTGTGGTTTTGATTTGCATTTCCTTGAAGAAAAGTGATGTTGTACATCTTTTCATGTGTCTGTTAGCTACCTGTATGTCATCTTTGGGGAAATGTTTATTGAGGCCCTCTGTGCAATTCTTAATTGGATTGTTTGTTTTTTGGTAAGGGCTGTGATCCTTAAGAAAAGGAAAGCCCAAGAGATAAACTCACTCTGGCTTTCCACACTGCACCTCAGGGAAGTAGAGCCCAGACAGAGACCACAGATTTAACGAGATGGAGGAAGCAGTGATGATTGGAGTACATGGCTACTGAAACATCTAGAACTTGGGGTACTGGAAAGGAAGTAGCTACTTAGAGAAGGAGCTTCAGAAATTTCCACGGGGGTTTTCAGGCTCTTTGGCTGAATAGTAAACTCCACATGTGCAGGGCAGTTCTCTTCAGAGAACAACTACTGGGACCTATAATCTCAACAGGAGGTTCTGAAGATCACACAGTGCTAAGAGACAGAATTTCAACCAGTCAGATTGGAAGGACCTTGCTGAACACCTTGGGCATTAGTTGAGACCCTAGAAAGTCTTATGTTTTAGAACCCAGGCTACTTTACTCATAGACTAAGTGCTATTCTAGACCCATTCTAACAAAGCTTAAAACTAAGCTTCAACAGAATCAGGTTGAGCTGCCAGTACATTAACTTCCTGCCAGAAAAAAACATACTTTGAAGGAACTCTGAACACCCAACAACTTAGTACCCACAATGTCCAGTTACAGTAAAAATTACTAGACATATGAAGAAGCAGGAAAATGTAACTCATCTTTAGAGGAAAAAAACAGAAATAGACCCAGAGATGACAAAGATGTGAAGTTAGCAGGCAGATAATACTGCTCTGGTAAATACGTTCAAGGAACATTTAAAGAAAAAGATGGACATGATCCATGTGCATAGATAAAGAATGTCTTACATTGAAATGTAAATAATTATCAAATGAAAAATCTAGAACAGAAAAATTCATTATATGAAATGAAAAATTTACTGAATATGTGTAATGGCAAATTGGAAACTGCAGAGGAAAACTTCAGTGAACTGAACCACAGAGAGAAAAAGGAGAGGAAAAAAAAATGAGCAAACCTCAATGACCCATGGGCCAATATTGAGTGGTAGAACATGTATGTAAGTGGAGTTCCAGAAAGAGAAGACATATTGGAGCAGAAAATATTTGAAGATATGGCAGTTGAAAGATTTCCAGATTTGATGAAAAGTCACAGACCTTTGGAGGTCAACAAACTCCAAGCACAATAAAAACAAAGGAAGCCAAACTAATACATCAAGTCAAATTGCTGAAAACCAAACATAAAGAGAACACCTTAAAAGTAGAGAAGGGGAACAACACATTACATTATACATAGACGAGCAGTAATAGAAATGAACACTGATTTCTCATCAGAAATAATGGAAATTAAAAGACAATAGAATATACTCTTTAAAGTACTGAAAGAAAAAAAAATTGCAGCTTTACTATGTTTACTTATAAGAGTTTTATAGTTGTAGCTGGAATTATAAATCCAGCAAAAATATCTTTCTGCATTGTAGGCAAAATAAAGACATTTTCATCACCATCATAATTTATTACAAATAATACTAAAGTAAGTCCTTTATGCTAAAGGAAACATACCTGTGAGAAACTCAACTCTAAATGGGAGGATGAAGAGGGCCAGAATTGTCTTTATTTGGGTAAATATAAATAACATTTTTCTGGTTTCTTATTATCTATAAAATTCTGTCAAAAATTACCTCTTTAAAGAAGTGTTAATTGTGGGTTTATAAAACATACAAGTAAAAAACCTGGGGCAATAGCAGAGGGATAATAGGAAGATAGAGTTACATAGTTACAAGATGATGCAATAATATAATATTAGTTGAAGGTAGACTGATAGATTAAGGATATAGTGTTGCAAATCCCTAAAGCAATCACTGAACAAAGTGGTATGCCAGAAAAGCCAATTGAGATGATAAAATAGAATACTAAGAAATACTAAATGAAGCAAAGACAGCCATATTACTATTTACCTTAAGTATAAATGGACTAAACACTGTATGTTACAAGGCAGAGATTTTCAGACTTGATAAAATGCAAGACCCAACTATATACTGTCCACAGGAGATGGACTTTAAAGATACAGACTAAATGTGAAACGTTAGAAAAAGACATATTATGTAAACACTAATGAGGAAGCTGGAGTGGCTCTATTAATATTAGACAAAATAGTCTTCAAGACTAAGAGCATTACCAGTGATGGGACATTTCAGGATGATAAAAGGCAATTCATTAAAAAGACATAAAAACCTAAAATACATATTTGTGCCATATAATGGAGCGTCAGTATACATGATACAGGAAATGATTAAACTAAAGAAGAAATAAAAGTAAATATTGTAGTCTTGCCAGTTAACAACAGAGGGATTATCACATTTTAGGTTTTTATAATAAACTTCAGAAGGGTATTATGTTGTCAGCCTCTTTTTCTCCCAGTGTCATCATACTCACTAATTTTTTTCATCTGAACTGAATTCCTTCACTCATCTACATTTTGTTTATTCACTATTTTAATGTACATTAACTCTCTAATAATTTTGCAGTTAGGTCTTTTTGCCATCCAGTATCAGTAAATAGTGAGAATATAGGTTTGTTGTGGGAAAGATCTACATCTGAATTATGGTTCTTCTTTTCAATTTGTATTTCTTTGTGCCTCATTTTATAAGCAATGTATATAGATTACTGTGTATTGGCACTCTATACATGATAGCATTATTATATGGGAGAGTTTCTGTTTTATTTTGTTTTAGTAATTTTTTGATCTGTTTTGGACCGAGGTGAAGAGAGCTTCCTTGTTGCTTACTGCACATGCTGTTAAAGTTTGGTCTCTGCTTTTTTTCCAAATAGAGCATAACTGTACTTTACTGTCCCTCCTCACCTCTAGAGGCCCAGATGCTATAGTTCCATAAACCAGGCTCACTGTGTTTTCTTCAGTTTCCCAGGTCATCAGCCTGGCTGTGCATTGCGCCAGCTGTGGTTTTCCAAGTGGACTATTCACAGCCTAGGGACACTGTTTCTTCTGTTTTGAATTCAAGACCTAGGGGACTAATAATGTGGAATAGTCTGTAGTCATTGAATTATTGAAGGACTTCCTTAAAGTCTACTCTTCAGGGAGGGTGTACAGAAAGATTGTCACAGTCATGACTGTACAAAGTAGAAAGGTAGGAACAAGGAACATTGGATCCCTTTTTAATATATGAATAATTGAATCTGAAGGTTAAACTCTATGCTGTTGCTTATGTGTAATAGACATTGCTACTATTTCATTACTGGAGAAATAATAAAGATGAAAGAAAAACTGACACGCTGGTTGAGTAAAAAAAATACTGGTAATTATCATTTATATGGGCTATTTAGTATTCACACCTGAATACTTTGCCACCAAAACCCAATTATGTGTATTGCCAAATTTGGGTCAAATTAAAGCTATAATCAAATTATTACACACTGTGTTGTTCATTCAGTGTATTCTCAGACATCCTGACTGGTGCTCAGGTTGTACAGACATTAACTCATAATTTAAAATGTTTTGTGGAATACTCCTTGCATTCACTTGTGCCATCAAGAGGAAGCAATCACAGAAATCCAGAGTATGTGACATTCTCAAGTCAACTGTCTTGGACTCTTCAAAAAGTAAATATTGTAGGGGAAAAAGGAATAGAGTAACTTACAATGCATGAACCTGGATTTGATCTCATTGTGGGATAAAAGCTCTATAAGACACTGTTGAGATAATTAGGGAAAGCGTGGATGTGGGCTACATGCTGTATTGTGGAATTATTGTTAATTTTCTTATGTAACATAGTGGAATTGTGGGTATTTAGGAGATTGTCCTTATTCTTAGGAGATACATGCCAAATTATTTAGGGTTCAAGTGTCTTAATGTCTCTAACTTCTTTTAAGTGGTACAGCAAAATGTGTGTTATTTATATAAATATATATATTAAATATGTGTATATGTAGAAAGAGAAAATAAATTTGTCATATTATTATTGAATCTAACATACATAGTTATTCATTGTACTTTTTTCTTCACTTTAACTCTTTTTATAAGTTTGAGAACACCTTATATTTAGCAGTTTAAAAAATACCTTCAAAGAAGAAATCATGGTGAATATTAGAAACTGTTGAGAACTAGATAATAAAAGATTCTCTATCAGAGCTATTAGATGTAGCTAACTGGTACTTAATAAAGAAGTTGGTAGCTTTCCTGGCTTGTACTAGGAAAAAAGAAGAATTGAAAATTAATGAGTTAAGCTTTCAATTTAAGATGAAGAATGAACTACAGAATTAACCAGAAGAAAATTGAAGGAAGTAATGAAGGTAAGAGTAGAAATCAGTTAAATAGAAAACTAAGATATGATAGGATCCAACATCTGAGTTGGTTTCCTTGCAAAATCCTTTTAAATGTTCAAGATTCAGAAATGATGAATTAAGAAAAAAGTAGATAGAAATAATATTAGAAATGAAAAATGAGACATAACTATGGATGCAGCAGAGATCAAAATAAGGGAAATTGTAAGCAACCTTATGTCAGTTAATTTTAAAAATTGCAGTGAATAAATTATTTAAAAACTTCAAATTATAAAATATATTTCTATTATAAAATAATAGAAAAGCTGATTGCCCTTTAACCATTAAGGAAGTTGAATCACTTCTTTAAAAACTGCCTACAAAGAAAATAGCAAGTCCCAATAGTTTTATAAATGAAATCTACCAAATATTCAAGGAACCGGTAATTTTAATCTAACACAAATTTGGAAACTAGAAAAAGAGGGAATACTCTGTGGTCATTGTAAAATATGTTAAAATCTTTTGATACTCTTTCCTTCAAAAGGCGGAGCCTAATTCCCTCCCTTTGAGTGAGGGCTGGACCTATTGATGCAATTCTAACAGCAAAAAGCAGAAGTGACAGCGTGGGACCTCAGAGAATAGTTCATAAAGGCACTGCAGCTTCTTCCTCACTCATTCTTGGCATAACCCATTAACTTACCGTGAGGACACTCAGGGCTGTGGAGAAGCCTGTGTGAGGAGTTGAGGCCTCCCAACATGTGATTGGGCCAGTCTTGAAAGTGGACACTGCAGCTCCTGCTAACATCCTGACTGAAACCTCATGAGAAACACTTAGACAGAACCCACCCAGCTAAGCCACTCTCAAGTTCTTGACATGCAGAAACTGTTAGAAAGGAAATGTTTGTTGGTTTAAACCACTAATTTTTAAAGTAATGTATTATACAGCAGTCCCTAACATACACTCCTGTTCATCTTGTGAGACTAGTATAATCTTGGCACCCAAATCAGATAGCATATTAAGAATGGCCTTTAATTTTACTGTCCCATGCAAACATAGGAACAGAATGTCCAAAACAAAAATTAGAAAATTGAAGCCAAAAATGTATTTAAAAAGGTAATATATCTTAGCAACCTTGAGTTTAATTACAGAGTAAAAGCCCATTAGAAAATCTGTTCCTATATAATTGACCACTTTAATAGATGAAGGAAGATAAATTATTTGATTATCTGAGTTGATGTAGGAAAATAATTTAGTAACATTCAATATCTGTTTATGATAAAACTCTTAACAAGCCAGGAATAGAAGAGAACTTCCTTAACTTGGTAAAATGTATCTACAAAGAAACTACAAAAAACTTATTAGTGAAAAAGATTGAAAACACTCTTAAAATGAGAAACAAGATGAGGATGCTTATTACTACTCTTAGCAACATTGTGCATTCAGAAAAAGAAAATGAGTAAAAGGAATAATTATAAAGAAGAAATAAACTTACTATAGATTAACTTGTATAGAAAATGTAATTTACGTAAAAATTATTGAAATTAAAAGTCTAGCAAGTCATTTGTATTTTACATAAAAATTTATACACAAATATAAAATTTAAAAATATTTGATAACAAAAACAAATAGATTCTTGTAAATTAGTCTAACTAGAGATGTGCAAGTCTTTAATAGATTTTTAAAACCCTATTGAAAGATGTAATTAATTTAGATCTAAGTAAATGGAGAAACATACTATGTTCATTGAAATAAATACTACTATAAAGACTTTTTTCATTTGTTACCAAATAATTGTACAAGTTCAATGCAGTTTTAATCAAAATAGTGTTTTTCAATAAAACAGAATCTGATTTTAAGCTTTTTGTGGAAGAGAACATCGCCTAGAATAGTCAGGATGCTCCTTAAAAAGGACAAAGTTAGGAACTTGCAACACCAAATGCCAGGACTAATTATAATTATGACTACAGTATTAATGGCTCAAGGATTCCAGTTTCTCTGTATCCTTGCTAACACTTGTTTTATTTCTTAGTAGTAGCTATCCTAATGGCTGTTAAATGGTATCTCATTTTTCAGCCTGTGGAATTGCTCCAGCACCATTTGTGGAAAATCTGTCTTTCCTCCATTGGATTGCTTTTTCACCTTTGTCAAAAGTCAGATGAGCATGTGAATGGGTCTGATTTTAGCTGTTCAGTTCTGTTCCATTGACTTATGTGTCTATCACTCTGCCAGTGCAGTGGTAATATCAGCTTCATAAAATGAATTGCGAAGTTTTCCTTCCTATTCTATTTTCTGGAAAAGACTGTGTTCTTAAAATGTTTGGTAGAAATCTCTAGCATTTCTGTTATATTTAATTCTAAAGTTTTATTGATCTCGTGTGTATGTAATGAAAGTGAAAGGATAAATCACAAACTGAGAGAAGATAGTTGCAATGTAACATAAAGAGTAGTAGTTGAAATATATAAAGAAGTCATACAGATTACTAAGACAGAGAAAGAAGCAAATAGAAATCTGGGCAAAAAAAAATTACCAGGCATTTTATAAAAAGGAAACATGGTTTAAAAAACAAAACAAAACAAGATCACTAGAACATGCTCAGACTTGTTAGTGTTTAGGGAAAGACAAATCAAGATAATGTTTTTACACCTACCCGACTGGCAAAAATTAAGTGTCTTCTGCTTCTGACGGTTATAACTGTCTGTCCTGAATACTTTGTGAAGTCTTACCTTCATTTTCTATTTTCTCTCCTTTGATCTTGTAAAGAGAAGCATTTAACCCAGATTCAGGATGTGGAGAGATCACAGAATATTTTGGGGAGTGTCTGTTTTACCAGTGATAACCTCCATAAACCATAGGAAAATCTCCTTCCTTTGGGGAAGTAACTCTATTTTTGCTCTTATTGTCTTAATTGGCACCCTTATAGGTATTTTAGATCCCTTTTCATTCTAGATAATGTAGCTATTTCAAATGTTTCTGTGTATATTAATTCTGATTACTTGTTTATCTTTGTGCCGTAAAGTTCACAAAGTTCTTAAACCTGCCAAATTTCAGCTGCAGCAGCTTATAATCATGAATCTTTGACCCTCACTCCCATTTGATTTCATAAAGTTTCTTTTTTGTTTTGCAGGAGCATAAAGGCCAAAATAAGGTTTGGGGGAGGCGGTAGGGTTTTGATTAAATTAATCTTATATTTCATAGCCATTATGACTTGGATATAGGAAGAGGGTGGTTATTATAGCTCTAAAGATTGATTATTGGCTTTTATCCTTGAGCAAATCAAAAAGATGTTCCTGATAATATAGTCCTTAGAGTTTATGTTAGAATATTGTTAGGAAGAAGACCCTCAAAGCTTAGCCCAACAATACAGTATATTCTTTTCTTAAAGCCCTTACTCTAGCACTGATTCTCCCAGGGGTTGTGGAAGTTGTCTTTCTTACCTGTGCTTCTAGATCGTTATTTTACAATGTGTGATACTAGTTTCTGAAGATGATCCGTGACAATAAAATTTCTTTGTTTAATTATTTGGGAAATGCTATATACTGTAGCCCTCCTTCTAACTCACCCTAAATGGAAACAGTGCATGATAGCATGTTAAGGTCCATGAACAGTCCTGTATTACAGAGATGAAGGAACCTAGAATAATGTTTAATTTTATTTAACTCAGTAATTCCTAAATGTATTTGAATATCAATTGTTTTTCCCATGGGCTACCTATTTATGTTGGGAGGAACAGTCCTTAACAAAATGCATCTCTAAATACCAGTAGTATGTCACTTATGTTTACTAACCTGGCAGTTCTCTCTTCCAGATGGTCAGATATTCCAGATGGCTGGCTCCTAACCTTGTCATACTCTTTTTAACTTGACAAGTATCTTCCCCTTGTATTATGTTATAATCCCTTATTGACTACACACATAAATGGTTTATCATCTGTGTCTGTGATTCTTGGTTTTAAGTGAAGGAAACAGGATATTAGCTTAGTGACTTTTTTGGTAGGGACAGATATTGGGATACTGATCACTTCCCTGCCCTAGTAAGGTCTAGAAAAGAAATTATTCTGCATGTATTATGAAGGCAGTCTACCTAAAAGATTGACAGATTTTTCTTAGGTTTCATAATAAATTATTATTTTACTTAATGTTCCACACTTATTTAGCTTTTCAATTAGTTTGAAGGAGAGGACTTTATTTTTACGTATACATAAATACATATATATTCTTTTCAGATTCTTTTTCCATTGTATGTTATTACAAGAAATTGAATGTATTTCCCTGTGCTATACAGTAGGTCCTTGTGGTTTATCAATTTTGTATCTACAGTAATGTACATCTGTTTATCCCAAACTCCTAATTTATCCCTCCCCTACCCTTTCCCCGTTGGTAACCATAGTTTGTTTTCTATGTCCATGAGTCTGTTTTTGTTTGTATATAGAATTTGTATCATTTTTTTTAGATTCCACGTATAAGTGATATCATATTTGTCTTTCTCTGCCTGACTTAATTTCACTTAATATGATAATCTCTGGGTCCGTCCATGTTGTTGCAAGTGGCATTATTTCATTCTTTTTTATGGCTGAGTAATACTGCATTGTGTATATGTATACCACATCTTCTTTATCCAGTCATCTGTCGATGGACATTTAGGTTGCTTCCATGTCTTGGCTGTTGTAAATAGTGCTGCTGTGAACTTTGCGGTGCAGGTGTCTTTTTGAATTATGGTTTCCTCCAGATATATGCTGAGGAATGGGACTGTTTCATATACTTTTTAAGGAGTAAATACAATTAAAGAGTAACATATGACCTGTTTTGTCTCTGAATGCTCATTTCTGAGGCAGCCATCAAACTTTATTATATTCTTTTAAATGTAGCCCATGAAACATATTGTGCCATAGACCTGCACTGTCAGTACACTAGCCATTAGCTACATGTTGCTATTGAGTGCTTAAAATATGACTAAATCATATTGAGATGTCTTATGTATGAAATACATGCTAGATTTCAAATATTTAGTAGTATGAAGAAAAGATCTAAAATATTTTAATGATTTTTATGTTTAAATCCTGGAGTGGTAATGTTTTTCATGTATTAATATAAAATGTTTTATTAAAATCAGTTTCATCTTTTTTTTCTACTTAATGTGACTAGTAGATAATTTAAGATTAATTATGTGGCTTGTATTATATTTCTGTTGGACAGTGAGTCTACAAACACTTTTCCTATGAACTGACAGGTCTTGAAGACTTGAACCTTGTATTTAGGTTTTTGTAAAGCTTTCTGGCCCAGAGAAGAATTGTTTTTGTTTTGAAAACTTTTGACCTGAGATCAAATGACTCTTCATCTTGTAAGTCTCTTTGAACTGTCCCAGGAAGAGATTCTTACCAGACCTTCCTATATGGAATAATGCTGTAAGCAAAGGGAGAAAGATAAAAAAGCTATAGACCTTTCTACTAACTGTATCATTAATAAATTATTTTCCCTATTTCCATTGATAACTATTCTGCCTTTAATATATCAGTTTTAGTATCTTCCTCTCTAAAATATCATTTGAGCATTGACAATCTTTGATTGCCTTAGATAACCTTCTGCTTTATAGTTTGGAACAGCATTTTTAGGTCAGGCTCTCTGCTTTTGGTTCTTTTAGTGCTTTGGGGGAAATAATTTTAGTATTAACTATCAGATTGGTTTTTTATGTTTTTTTGCCTTTTATTATGACAAAAGTCCTATGATTCTTGAGGTTAAATGCAGGACAATAGGACATTGAACTTGGTGGCTTCATTTTTTTGGAACAGATATTAGGATACTGAACCCTTTATAGCCCCAATAAAATCTGGAAAAGAGTAGTAGTAAGTCATGTCTCAAGAAGGCAGTATACCCTAAGTGTCTTTTCAACTACAGTTTTAAGAAATATTGTTGTAGCAGTTTATATGAGACAATAGCACGGTTTCTGATCTGCACATCAAGCATCATTGCCTGCGTCTGCCATCTTAGAGGAAATCTCATTTTAAGTTCGGACCTCTGTAGTTGTCCTCACTTTGGTTTCCTTCCTTTAGAGTCACAGATAAGCATCCATTAAATAATGAATACTGTAAGTTGGTTTAAAGCCTTTTAGTTAGTAAAGACTTACACACATGTCAACTCTTGGTGATACATAAGGTCCATCCAAAGAAAATGAAGTCATTTACCTTTATCTCCATGTTTATTTCAATTTAAAGATCTGTCTTATCTCAGACCCAGCTTTTTCGTAATGTAATATAAGAAGATATGAAGCTGCATGGCTATGTAACTCTTTTTCTGAAACTATGCAGTGGGGGAAAAAGAATAATTTTCCCCACTGTCCTATTTACATGATACTATTCTCTCCATGTTTTAGTATGTTTTTAAAAGTTTTACGTTTATTATAAAAGTTCAAATGGAGCTAAAAATGTAAGAAGTTTTTTTAAGTTTGGAAAGAAAGTAAAACCTCTCAAAGTCTCACCTCCCCAAGAAAGCAGAGTCATCCTTATAGATGGGTCTCCATGTGCATGCACCTGTCTCTTGTTTCATTTCATTATTTTTATGGGCATTGTTACCTATTCTGTAGACCAGGTAAATTTGCCTATCCTTGGAACCTGAGGCTGCCTCTGCAGATCAGCACTAGAGGGCATTGAAGCCCAGCAAAGAGTGTATGGCTTGGGAGCTAGCCAAAACCTTCATCTAGCTCACTTACTGGCAATACCTAATGCTTTTTGGAGAAGGAAGTTCCAAAATGATGAGACATGGCTGAGTTTTTCTTCTTAAGTAAAATATCAATGTAAAATAGAGGCATTATTATCAGGTATAAAAGTAGCATTTTTATTGGATAATGGGGCCAAAGGAAAATCAGTGTGTGACTTTGCACAAGCCATTTAACCTTTTTGGTCCTTAGCTTCTGTACCATAAATAAAAAGGGGTTAGATTAGATTTGGCTTCATTTAACATTTATTAACAAGCTGTTACTTGCTTGTTATTGTAATATGGCTTTTATGTAAATCATTTTGTTTAATCTTGACAAAAAGCTTTGGAGGAGGTGTCATACTTCAAGGAAAAAACAGTTCATGTAAGCAACAGACATATCACTAGTAGTGGCAGAATTGGTGTTCCTTCTTTCAAGAACCATGTTTTTTTTCTCGCTACACATATTGTGGTGTTTCTTACTACATAAATTTCCTTAAAGGGGCCTTTTTAACTTTAAAAGGTGTATTGTATGTGCAAATGCTTTCATACTATTTGATTGCACATTTGAATCCTATTGACTATTTGAACTTTTATTATCAACCTCAGATGCATAGATTGAGACTAAAGAGAATACCAAATTTTGTTTAGTACCCTGCTTCCCCAAAGTATTGATTTTTACAGTCCTTTTAGAGCAAATTTAATGATAAATTTAGCATTTGGAACAATCAGCAATCAGGTAATGAAAGATACCTGCCTGTATGTGGAAGAACAGCAAAAAATGGAAAATAACTGATTAGAAAGTTTTAATGAAAATCAGCCATTATCATCTAAACTTTCTAATACAGTCATCCCTCAGTGTCTGTGGGGGATTGGTTCCAGGACCCACTATGGATACCAAAATCTGTGCCGCTGAAGTCCCTTATATAGATTGACATAGTATGGTTGGCCCACGGATAGTGATGGCTGACTCTACTGTAAACATACTCTTTTCAGTATCACTCAATGTCTGTTTAGTAAATACTGATTAACAGTAACAGTAGACATTGGTTATAGTGGTTGAATCTGTGATTCTTCAGTTTTCTATGTAGCCTTCTCATAGAATTTAAGTACTTCAGAGTTTAAATCAATATGAGAAGGCTTTTGGGTCTTGGACCGTTCTCTTAGCTGTAGGACCTACCATATGCTTTTCTTTTGAAAAAGATCTGCTAAGTGCTCCCCCTTTCTAAACTTTATTTTGAAATTTTTCAATTGTATACGAAAGGAGAGAAAATACAGTGAACTCTCAGGTCCTTTTTCAGCTTCAACTAATCTCATAGCTAATCATATACATGTATATAAACCTTGTCTGTACCCTCCATTGATTATTTTGAAGGACATTCCAGACATCATATGATTTCATCTGTAAATAAATATAGCTGTATGATTAACCCACCAAAAATTGTAATTCCTTGTTATTAGCAAGCATACAGTGTTCAGATTTCCACATCTCATTTTGTTTTGTCTTTTTTTTATAGTTTGTTTGAATCAGCATCCATACACTGCTATTGGTTGATATCTTAATCTATAGATCTTCTTTTAAAATTTTCCTTGTAGGTTTTTATTTGTTGAAGAAACTGGACATTTGTCCTCTGGAGTTTCCCACAGTCTGGGTTTTGCTGGTATCACTCCCATGGTGCTATTTAGCATATTTTTCTTCCCCTCTATGTCCTCTGTATTGGTCAATAGATGTATATATGGTTCAGAATGTAGACATGGTTCAGTATTAAAGCAAGAATACTCTCTTTTACTCTTATGCAACATACTTCCTCTGCGTACTGAGTTGGATATCATAACTTTGCTCTAGGGGGCTATTTTCCGTTGAGGGCCACTGAGATGAAAGTCATTCTGGGTCCTCTTTTCCTTTGTTTTCTCTTGTGCCTCTCTCCACATTTGACTTTCAGGTTAGGGTTGGTTGGGAGGAGACTGTTCACCAATCTGTTGATTGTTCCTGGATTATTGAGTTAAGAATGTAGAAGCCACATGACTATTCTGAATAGTAGTGAATGCAGCTTATCTTTTAAAAGCTTTTCCAGTCTCTGTCTTCCCTAGGGTGCATATAGCTACCTTTCCTACAGGAAAAAACTCAGCTAGAGTTAGTACATCAAATTCTTGGTGTATCTTTGCCCTCTGCACCTAGGCTTTCATGAACATTCTGCAGAGACTTAACGTAATAATCAAGTGATAGTTACAGAGCATTATGGTTTTCTGGGTTTTTGAACCAGTTAACCACTAGCAAGGCCATATTCTCATCTGAGAGAGAGAAAGTAGAATCAGTACCCAGTTTACACATGAGCAGTATCTTTGCCTTCAGCATTCCAGAGTTCTGAAAAGTTCATCTTTCTGCAGAACACCCCCAAATCTGTTTTAATACCCTGTGAGTTACATGGTTCTGATATTTAGTTTGCACAAAGGACCATGATTTGAATAGTTTTTCCCCACACTCCCATCCCTGCCTTGTCTCCCTTTCTCTTCCCTCTATTTCTGCTTTTACTGATCACACATTTATATTTGCCTAAAGTGCACCAGGAAAAGTGCTAGACTTAGGAAACAGATTAATAAGACTTGGGCCTTGTCTGCAAGGTTATCTATATGAAAAAACCTTATATCACACACAAAATCCAGGGAAATTTAACCCCCTAACAGTGAAAAGAAACATTAAAAAAAAAAGTCTCTGTGGCCTCATGATAAGGAAGCCTTTTTAAAAACAAGACACCAGAAGCACTTCTCATGAAGAAAACTATCAATAAATTTGACTATATTGAAATAAAAGCTGTCTGTAAAACAGTGAGTGCCATAAAAAGAAAAACAAGCTGCAAATGTGAAGAAGATATACGTAATTCAAGTAATTGGCAAAGGATTACTGTCTAAAGTATAAGAGGACTCCACTAAGTGAATTATATAAATCATAATATTGGCAAGCAACCAAATAGAAAAAATGGGTAAAGGATATGAGAAGGTAGTTCACAGAAGAAAGATTAATGGTTGATAAATACGAAAAGATGTTCAGCCTCGCTAATAGGAGAATGCATATTAAAACAACAAAAATATTTCACACACATCAGATTGGCAAAAGTCTGTCATTACCACACTTTGGAGAGAGAACAGAGAGAGAAATCATTCTTGTACACAGCTGATGGAGTGTCTTGAAGGGCAATTTAGAAATAATTAGAAAGTTGAAGAGCAACATACCAGAATTCCCCTGCAAAGTTTGTCTGTGTATGTTTGTGTATGTGACTGTCTGAGAAAAAGTCTTGGCAATGTGTATAGTAAGATCTGTGTGCCAAATGTTTGTTGCAATATTGTGTGTTATAAAAATAGAGCTGGAAATACCATAAAAGCCCTTCAGTGAAAGAACACATAAAAAGTGGCATGTTCAAACAATGGGTACTGTATGTATGAGTTTGCTAGAGCTGTTGTAACCAAGTACCACTGACTCGGTGGTGTAAACAACAGAAATGTATTTCCTCGTAGTCCTGGAGGCTACAAGTCCAAAATCAAGGTTTTCACAGGATTGATTCCTTCTGAGGGGTATGAGGGAAGAATCTGTTCTAGGTCATTCTCTTTGGCTTGCACATGGCCTTCCCCCTATGTGTCTTCACACTGTCTTCCCTCTGTGCATTTCTGTTTCCACATTTCCCTTTTTTTATAGCATACCAGTCATATCGGATTGGATCTTCCCAAATACTGATTCATTCATTTGACTTGATTTCCTCTGTAAAGACGCTATCCTCAAATAAGGTCATAGTCTGAGGTACTGAGGATTAGGACTTCACTATATGAATTTTCGGGTGAGAGGGATATATTCAACCCAAAACACTAACAGTTAAAATGGATAAACTAGAGTGAATTAAAACAGATACACTTCTAAAATCTATTAATTAAAAGGGGAAAAAAAGGTAGAATGTTACATGTATCATAACTGCATGTCTATAAAGTAAACAAAACTTTTATATAGTTTTATGAATATACTCAACATTGGTAGTAAAAATATAAACACTTACGGGAATGGTAAAGGAATGGTGAAATGAGATTGCGGAAGGGCCCATAGGGGCTTCAGTTTTATCTGTAAAGTTTTTTTCCTTAACAGGAAGAAGGCAAAATATTAAGATTTGTTTACACTGACTTGCAGGTACATGAGTGTTCTTATCCTTTATAACTTTCCTATTTAAAAAATAATAAGAAAAAATATTAACTCAGTGAATGAAGTAATGTCACTAAGAAGTTGAAAAGTTAATTTTAATAATATGATCAGTAATTAAATTATACACAAAAGTTATAGAGTGGTGATAGATTTAATTCTTCTGGTTGAAATTAGTTTTAATGTTCAGACCAACAAAATGAGTTTTATAATATAATTAACAAGCATTTATAAGGCAGGCATATCTTGGAGATACTGCAAATTCTTTTCCAGACCATGGCAATAAAGCGAGTATCATAATAAAGTGAGTCACATGAATTTTTGCTTCCCTACTGCATATAAAAGTTGTATTTATGTAGTGTACTCCATTAAGTGCAATGGCATTATGTCTTAAAAAATGTACATACCTTAACTAAAAAATAATTTATTGCTAAAAAATGTGAAGCATCACCAAAGTTTACAGTGAGTCATAATTGTTCCACTGGTGGAAGGTCTTGCCTTGATGTTGATGGCTGCTGACTGATCAGGGTGGTGGTTGCTAAAGGTTGAGGTAGCTGTGGCAGTTTCTTAAAATAAAACAATGAAGTTAGCCACATCAATTGACTTTTCCTTTTATGAATGATTTCTCTGTAGTATGCAATGCTGTTTGATAGCACTTTACCCATAGTAGAACTTTTTTTCAGAATTGAAGTCTGTCCTCTCAAACCCTTCCACTCCTTTATCAACTAAGTTTAGGTAATATTCTAAACTCTTTGCTGTTATTCCAACAGTCTTCACAACATCTTCACCAGAAATAGATTCCATCTCACAAAACCACTCTTTGCTCATCCATAAGAAGCTGCTCCTCATCTCTTCAAGTTTTCTCATGGAATTGCAGATGCTCAGTCGCATCTTCAGGTTCCACTTCTCATTCTAGTTCTCTTGCTGTTTCCACCGCATTTGTAGTTACTTCCTCCACTAAAGTCTTGAACCCCTTGAAGTCTTCCATGAGGGTTGGAATCACCTTCTTCCAAACTCAAATGATGAATGGTATCTAGCATGGTGAATCTTTCCCAGAAGGTTTTCAATTTACTTTGCCCAGATTCGTCAGAGGAATCACTTTCTGTGGCAGCTATAGCCTTATGAAATGTATCTCTTAAAGAATAAGACATGAAAGTCAAAATGACTCCTTGATCCATGGGCTGTAAAATGGTTACTGTGTCAGCAGGCATGAAAACAACATGAATCCTGTGCATCTCCATCAGAGCTCTTGGGTGACCAAGTGCTTTGTTAATGAGCAGTAATATTTTGAAAGGAATTTTTTTTTTTTTAGAGCGATAGCTCTCAATAGAGGGTATGAGATATTCAGTAAGCCTTGTTGTAAATAGATGTGCTGCCACCCAGGCATTGTTGTCCCATTTTTAGAGCACAGGCAGAGTAGATTTAGCATAATTCTTAAGGGACATTGGGTTTTCATAATGGTAAATTGAGCATTGGCTTCAACTTAAAAGTCACCAGCTGCATTAACTCCTAATGAGACAATCAGCTAGTCCTTTGAAGCTTTCAAGCCAGGTTTGACCTCTCCTGTCTAGTTATAAAAATCCTAGATGACATCTTCTTCCAATATAAGGCTGTTTCCTCTTGAAAATCTATTGTTTAGTGTAGCCACTTTCATTAATGATCTTAGCTAGATCTTCTGGATAAGCTTGCTGCAGTTTCTGTAATTAGTGCTTGCTGTGTTACTTTGCACTTATATGTTATGGAGAAGCCTTCTTTCCTTATACCTCATGAACCAACCTCTGTTAGCTTTAAACTTTTCTTCTGCAGCTTCCTCACCGCTCTCAGCCTTCATAGAATTGAAGAGCTTACCAGCCTTGCTCTGGATGAGGCTTTGGCTAAAAAGAATGTTGTGACTAGTTTGATCGTCTTTCCAGACAAATAAAACTTTCTCCATATCAGCAATAAGGCTGTTTTGCTTTCTTTTCATTCATGTATTCACTGGAGTAACATTTTTAATTTCCTTCCAGAACTTTCCTTTGCATTCACAACTTGGCTAACTGTTAGGCACAAGAGGCCTTGCTTCTTTCTCACTTAGATTAATTGTTTCTAGCTCTTGATTTTAAGTGAAGGATATGGGACTCTTTCATTTGAGCATTTGTAGGCCATTGTAGGATTATTAAGTGGCCTAATTTCATTACTATGTCTTAAGGATTAGGGAGTCCTGAGAAGAAAGAGAGATGGGGGATTGGCTGGTCAGCGGAGCCATCAAAACACACACGTGTTTTATTGATTAAGTTTGCCGACTTATATAGACACAGTCCATGGTGCCCTGCAACAAGTTTAGTGTGTGTCAGTACTTCATTCTTTTTTGTGGCTAAATAATATTCCACTGTGTGACTCTAATGCGTTTTGTTTATCCATTCATCTACTGATGGACATTTGGGTTTTTTTCACTTTTTGGTTTTTGTGAATAGTGCTTCTATGAATATTTATATACAGGTGTTTGTTGGAATGCCTGTTTTCATTCCTTTGGGTATATACCTGGGATTTGAATTGCTGGATTGTATATATGGTAATTCTGTGTTTAACTGTTTGAGGAAATACCAAAGTTTTCCACAATAGTTATACCATATCACTCCCACCAGCAATGTATAATGATTACAATTTCTCCACATCCTCACCAACAGATTCCAGTAATATTTAAGACAGCTACTAAGTAAATGAATCAAAATGTCTAGATAGTGGGATTCAGGGTAGTTTCTGTTTTCTTTTTTATATTTCTCTGGCTATACCTTAACCTTTATAGAATTAGCCACTGTTACTATGGTTGTTTTTTAAAAAGTGAAATTTTGTTTGTTCTCATTTGAGCAAAGCAAAAGTAAATACTCATTATGGACAAGTGTAAGGTAAATATGTTTTATATGATGGATTGTGAGCTAAGTCATAATCCACACAAAGGATCTAAAGTCTTAATATATTTTAACAGAATTATTTTTACAAGAAGCTAGGAGCTTGATTTGTCTTGGCAGGACTAGAATGCAAAAGCTTGTTACTGTTAATACATTACACTGTACCTCCACTTTTACCTCAGATTTTCTGTAGGTGAAGTCTAGTATCTAGTATTCACAGCTCTCTATTTCTGTAGCACGAGAATTTTGAATCAAGTATATAGGAATTGTGAGTCACTCTGAATTCAGATTTGAGGACTCCAAATGTAGAAATAGCATTGAACTTTTGTATAGAGGCCAAACTGGTGTTGGAAGAGATGAGTGGGAGTTTTAGAATAATATTATCTGCATTAAACAGTTTATAAACAATTTGTTGAAACTGGGGAAACAGGTTCTGAAATGTTTCTAGCAAGCAAAGTCTCTAAGTGTTCTTTCAGGCATTCTGTTACTTACAATGTATTATATAATATGTATGTTTGGCCCATGACTGTTAATTTATTTATTGTATCATATCTAAGTCTAAAGAAAGGGAAATATTACAGGGTATTTTTGTGAAGTATTTCTGTGAGGTAAAGTACACTTAGATTAAGTTCATTTGTTTTTGTTTTTCTAAACACATACTTCCTAAATTTACTGTCTCTTTTGTGTAGTCCTAGGGGTAAAAAAGTTTTCCCCATCTTCCGCCTGTAGTTTGATTTAGGGAAAACAAATATGCTTTCTCAAACTGTATCTCTCTCCCTTAAATTTTTATATGCTCTCCTTGCCGGTGTGTTTTCCCCTTTTTCATACTCCATTGATCATTTATTAAGCTTTACTTTAGAATATTTTGGTGATCTGACTTGATATACAAAGCTTGAATGAAAAGATTTAGAAGATTCATGATTAGCATGCTTCATAAATTCAGTAGTTATGATAGCACAGCAAAATTATGGCCTTGATATTTTATTTAAGTCTAATACCAAAATACTATTAAAATGTTTACAGAAGTAATATTTTTTGGAAAAAACCAATGAGACCAAAAGTTTAATGCATATCAAGTATAATCTATTATCAACAATTTAGATGTCAAAGAACTTACAAAAATATTTTAAATATACATTATCATTTGAACATAAGTTATTTGCAGGTAAAATCAACAAAATAGTTTTATTTAAAATGAAAATTAATAACACTTGAACAATGAAATATTAAAAAGTCAAATATTATCTGTCTTTTTAAAAGTATAGGCTCAAATGTGCATCAGTGGTTCATTATCGAATGATGACTATATTTTTGTGCATATTTTTCCTGCTGCTGAAGAAGTTTTCTTAAACTTAAGTAGTCGAAAATGGTGAAAAAATTGTTAATTCCAAATATATCAATAGATAATCTCATTTCTTATTTGATAGCTTTGAGATTTTTCATTTAAATTTTATATATTTAATTTTCATTTTTGATTGAAGTTCTATGCTAATAGTTTGAGTCAACAGGTGTTAGACGCTAAGAACCACAGTACCTCAACCGCTAACTTATTGCCTATTAGAGAGGAAAGCCAGGTGGATTAAACATCTCCTGTCTCTTTTACTATCTTAACTCCTTCTAGCAACTCATATCAGTCCACTGGAAACCACAGGGGAAGGAAGCCATATAGATACAATGCACAAAGGCCAGCCTCCTTTTGCAAAGGGTGGGAAGTGGATCTGGTAGGACAAACAGAAGAAATTTAGCCCAATAGCTTTGATTTCTAAGACACCACTTTTTTTTTTACCTTTGTAAGGATTAATTTTTTTTTTCCTTCTTGCATGGTCTTATTTCTTCCAAGTGGGGACTTCCTGCCCCTCTTTTAAGGGGAATGATGTCTTCCATACCAGAGATTTTCCCCAATTGTATACCAGTCTGAGTATCTTTAAGAGTAAGGCACAAAAAGCTGATACAAAGGTCTTTGCAGATAGATGGGGCTTCTGCTTTCTGATTCACTAGGTCTAGAGTGAGACCTACAGATGTGCATTTCTAACTATTCCCAGGCGTTGCTAGTCCAAGAGTCATACTTTAAGAATCACTTTATTAGGGAATGCTCTTGAGACTCCTATCTATGAAGGAATTGTTAGGAAGCAGAGTGTTAAGCTATTGCAGAGAGTTCTGAAGCTGGAATGACCTATCAGGGTTTTCTCAATTTGGGACAAAGAGCTAGGCCTTGGTTGCCCCCATGTTGATCAGCCTCTGGATGTGGACTGTCCCTGGAAGGAGATGTGTCCTTGGGGAGTGCAGTTTTCTTCAGCATAGCTGTCCCCATAGGGGAGTGACAACTGAGGACTTTCTGCTGGAAGCACTCCCACAGTCCGCCTTTCCCAAAAAGAGGAAATGGGGCAGTATATTACAGAGTCCATACATGTTCCTTCCCAGTCAGCCTTGTGCCACCCCCATCCCAAGACAGCCACTTTTGCTAATTTTTCTTTCACCTCGGATTAATTTTGCCTATTCTAGAATGTCATATAAATGGAATAAACTTTTCTGGGTAGTGTCTTTGGCTCAGTGTAATGTCCGTTAGATTCATCTGTGTTCTTCCATGTGTCAGAAGTTGTTGTTACTGTTTTTATTGCTGAGTAGTATTCCATTCCATAATATACCACATTGTTTATCCATTCTTATATTGACTGCCACCAGGATTGTTTCCAGTTTGGGCCCATTTTGACTAAAGATTCTGTGAACATTCTTGTACAAGTCTGTTTTGTGGACACACATATTTATTTCTTTAGGGTAAATACCTAGATATAGAATTGCTGTGTTATAGAATATGTTCATATTTAACTACTAACTTTTTCCGAAGTGGGTTTACTTTTTATATTTCCACCAGAAATGACAGTTGTGATTGCTCCAAATCTTTGCCAACTTCTGCTGTTTTCAGTGTTTCTAATTTTAGCCATCCTTGTGAATATATTAGTATATCATTGTGATTTTAATTTGCATTTCCTCGGTGACTAATGATATTGAGCATCTTTTCATTTGCTTATTGGACATTTGTATATCCTTTCTTTGTGAACTATATTCTAGTTGCTTTCTCACTTATTAATTTGCTTATCTGTCTTTATTACTGAATTCGAGGAATTCATTGTATATTCTGAGCATGAGTCTTTCATCAGATACATGTTTTGCAAATATTTTCTTTTGGTTGGTAGTTTGTTTTTTAATGTCTTTTGGTGAGCAGAAGTTGATTTTCATTTTGATGAAGTATAATTTTTTAATGGTTATTACTTCTGTATCCTAAGACATCTTTGTATATTTTCAGATCATGATGTTCTCCTGTAATTTCTCCTACACACTTTGTAATTTGAACTTTTGTGGCTAATTTTATGATTCAACTCAAATTTTTCTATAGAGTCAGGTATGTTCAGTAGTATATATATATGTATATATACTCCATCAACCTTTGTTAAAAGAATTTTCCTTTATCTTTTACTACTGTATTGTTTTTATTTTATTTTTTGGCAACATGGAGGGATTAGGTTCATTTATTTTTAGTGGAGGTACTGGTGACTGAACCCAGGACCTCATGCCTGCTAAACATGCGCTCTACTGCTTGAGCTATAACCTCCCTCCTTTTCCTTTATCTTTTGAATTGCTTTGATACTCCTGTTGTAGATCAGTTGACTATATAGAAGTCAGCTATCATTCATACCACTGTTTTACTATATGTAATGTTACTTTACCCTGGCTGCCTTTAAGATTTGCTTTTCTTCTTTGTGTTTTCATTGGACTATTATGTGTCTCTGTGATTTTCTTTATAATTCTCTTGCCTGAAATTTCTTCAGCTTCTTAGATATGTAAGTTTGTGTTTTTCACAAAATTGGGGGAGATTTTGGCCATTATCAGATATTTTTCTGTCTTATTATCTTCTCCAATTGTATCTAGGTAGATCACTTGATATTGTACTGTGCATCTCTGAAGCTGTTTATTATTTTGAAAACTTTTTTCTTTTTCCTTTAGAATCAGTAAGATGTATTGATTTATTTACCATTTTAGTGACCCTGTTTCTGCTATATCTAATCTCCTTTAACATGTTGATTGCCCACTGTGGATTGGGTGCCTCTGAGGAAACACACTTGTCACCCAGATTTGGGTGACGTGGCAATCAACGTGTTAAGGTAATCCAATGAATTTTTCACTTCAGATATTGTCCTTGTTAGTTTGAGAGTTTCCATTTGGGTCTTCCATTTGGTTCCGTTTCTCAGCTGAGATTCCCTTCATGTGTACATTTTTATGACCATATTTTCCTTTAAATACTTGAACAAATTTACAGTACTTGTTTTGAAGTCCTTGTCTGCTAATTCTGATGTTTTGATCATTCGGAATTTGGTTTCTATGAGCTGCTTTTTTCCTTGACTTTTGGTCTCTTTTTCCTTTTTCCTTCTGATAAATTTTGCTTATGTAATGGGTACTGTGGGTGATACCTTGTAGACTTTGGATTCTGTTATTGTTCTCTGATGAGTGTTTTTTTTTTGTTCTGTTTTGTTTTGTTTTTTGTCCAGGTAGACAGTTAACAAGGCTGGATTCTAATGCCAGCATGATCTGTTCGATAGCAACAGAAGTCTCAACTCATACCCTTACACCTTTCAGCTGTTGCTTTTTACTGATAACCTTGAAGTTTTCCCCAAATGAAGGTCATCCAAATATTTGGGCATATTTTTTTACAGGAGTTTTGTGGCCCCATTTCTGGGATTCATCTTTCATTTTGCAGTGGCTCTGGAAGCCCCAGACTTTGTCCTCTGATTCCTCAGCAGACAAGAGGCAGATTTCTGCGTCAGTCCTGAGTGATTATTCCTGTGTGGGCAGATAAGTGCCCTCAGGCAACAGCCTTATAAATACAAATCCTACCCAGTGTAGGTCCTTCTTTTAGGATGAGTTCTCTCCAGTTGCTAGCTGCTTTTGGTCATTCTGTTTTACATTAATGTTTGTTTTATATTTTGTCCGTAGTATATAGTTGTTATGTGTTGGAAAGTTTAACTATTCGAAGCAGAATGTTACAATATTGAAGCATTATTTTATTTTAAAGTTGAGTCAATCAAACATCCAATATTCAAGAAGTATTTTAGGAAATTATAAAACATCCACTAAATGGAAAATTACAGTACATCATAGTAAATTTTGGAAACAGAACAAGGATGTCTGCTATCACAGCTAATCTTCACCATTACATTAGAGATTTGCCTACAGTAATTAGATAAGAAGGGCAGGGGGAAGAGACATAAAGAGTGGAAAGGAAGAAAAATATTTTAATTAATTATAAGTGAAATTACTATCTACAAGAGAATTTACATACTATTAGAACCAGTAAGAGTACAGGAAGGCTGCTGCGTATAAGATTAGTGTAGAAAACCAGTAGTTTTTCTGCACATTTAGCATGTACTTTAGCAAAAACCAATTAGAAAATATATTAAGAAGAAAAACATACAGGTTATGATACCATCTACAAGCTACCTAGAACTCTAACAACAGACATAGAGAAAATTACATGACATTTTAAGGACAGACAAGAATAAATTCAAATTATCACTCCCCCAGTTCAATCTGTAAACATTAGTACAGTTCAGTAAAAATCTTAGGAATTCTGTAACATTGGAAAAATGAAAAACTCGCCTGGAAATTAAAGATTGAAGAATTATGAAGGCTGTTCTGCAGATAGTCAAGGAGTGTCATCCAAATTCAGACCTGGTGTTGGCTCAGGTACAGACAAGTAGATTAATTATAAAACTGAGGAAAAGGTAGAAAGAGATTCAAGCATCTATGTAAAGTTGGCGTAACAAAATAAGGAACAGTTGGCTTGCCAGATGAGGGAGGGGAAATATATATATACACACACATACGTACATACATACATACACACACACATATGTATATATTTATATAAAATGCCAAATAAGAATAAGTTCTGATTAGAATAAAGATCAAAAAATTAACTTCAAAAATTTTAGGATGAAATACAGAATATCTTTAAAACTTTATTAGCTAGATCGGATTTCTTATAACAAACACAAATCATAAAGGAAAAATTAATAAATTTGACTAAATCAAAAATTTAAGCTTTAGAAAGATATCATTAAGAAATGTCATTAACAAAGTTAAGTGTATGTAACAAAGGATTAGTATCCAGAATGTATAAAGAACTACTACAATTTAATAAGAAATAAGAAATTAATAAGAGTTAATAAGTCACCTCCACTTAAAGATGGGCAGAAGACAAGAACTAGCAATTTATGGAGGAGAAAACCTATATGATCAAAAAACAGGTGAACAGGTACACAACAACTGCTAGTAATTGGGATTTAACAAATTAATTTATTTTTTTATTCACTAGAATGGCAACTTTTTAATATATGTATTACGTATATCAATAAATGTCATATGACATATATCTGGGGTTTTTTTCTTTGCACAAGGCAATAGGAAAATAGGGCCTGTCATATACTGCTGAGAGAAGTATAAATGTATACAAGTGCTTGAAAAAGGAATTCTGTGATATATAATAAAACTGAAAAGATGCATCCATGAATCCCAGAAAATAGACTTCTATATTTATAACTGAAAATTTTTTGCTTGTGTATACCAGGAATCATACAAAGATTTTTTTGCAGCATTGTTTGTAGAAAAAAACAGCAAAGTACATCATTGGCTTTCAATAGAGGAATGGATGGATAAATTTGATCTAGTCATTCAGTGGAATAATTTTCAGCAGTTAAAATAAATGGACTTCATCTAAGTGTATCAACATGGAAAGATCTCAAAAACAATGTTGAGTAAAAAAAAGACATTTGCAGAATATATACAATGTAATGGCATTGATGTAAACATTTAAAAGCCTCACCAAACAATAGTATATGCTGCTTGTAGATACTGTGTGTATCTAATACAAGTATTGAAATATCAGCAGGGAAGGTTGTACATCAGATTAATGATGGTTGTCTTTGGGAATGTAGGGAGGTATGTGAGCCTGGACAGAGGAATAAAGGGGACGTAAAGGTCTTCTGTATATTCTGTTTGTGTTACGTATGAAGTAAAAGTAATCAATAGACTAGATTAGGTGATTGGTTTAAATCTAGCTTAGAAGTGCTCTCATTTTACTTTGTAAGTTAATTCTTTAAAAGGTTGTCTTTTATATATTCTTTTTAGAGATTTACCAAGTTGTTTGTGATAGAAAGACTTGGTCATCCTCTTTAGAAAGCCCGTAGAGCAGTGAGTTTCTGGTAGAAGGGGAATATTTAGATCTATGATTTGAGAAAAATTACATTTTCAATTTCATATGAATTTCTCTAAAAACCCTTTCTAAAGTGGTCCCAGGTTTTCAGAGTTTTCTTCATATGGAGGACCGAATTTGTGTTTTGCCAGTCATTCATTGAGCAGATTTTATTGAACATCTAACGTGTGCTAGATAATAGTAGAACAGTGAGCAAAACAGACAAACCCTGCTGTCCTGGAGGTTAAATCATAGTCAAGGAAGATACAGTAAACAAATAAATTAATAAAAATAGACTCTTGGTAAGTACAATAATGGAAAGCAAAAAGCAGGGTAAGAGGGATAGAGAGTGATGGGGAGAGTATTTTACGTGAGGAAGTCAATCAGGGAAGAAGTGTCTGTAAAAGGTAAAATTGAGCCACATCGTGAAGAAAGTGAACAGATAAATTATGGGAGAAGCATCTTAGAGGCTGACAGAAGAGGCCAGTGCAAGGTCTTACGCCTGCCTTGAGAAGCAGCATGGAGGCCAGTGTGGCAGGTGGCAAATGAATGAAGAGTAGACTAGTATGGGATGAGATTAGAAAGATAGCAGAGGGCGAGTCATGCAGGGTTTTTTTGGCCATGATAAAGACAAAGAGCAAAGAACTAGTATCAGTCTGTATCACTCTAGACACTTGGTTGAGAATAGTCCACAGGGTTGGTGGTGGGGATGGAAAGATAGAAGCAGGGAGACCAGTGAGAAGGTTACTGTAGCACTTTAGAAAAGAAATGGTTATGGCTTAGATCAAGGTGATGAGAAATGATTGGATTCCTGATATATTACTTTTGAGCAGCAATTCTTAATCTATAGATTACCCTCTTATCTCAGGGAAACTATGGGAGTTATTAAGAGAGAAAAACATCACACTTTAGCTGCTAATGAGTGAGAAGCTATACAAATGCTCAAAAGATTTAAAATCTCTAAAAATCTTCTATGGGATTATGAGAAGGGAATTTCAGTTCCTCTTAGCTAGAAGTATCATTTACTTTTCCTTTTAGTCATTCTGAACTTTGCAATTGAACTTAATCCAGTCATACTTTGTTCTTTGTTCAAAAATGAAATTTGAAATCTAAGTACAGGTATAAAGTTTTAGATTATTGATTGTATTAACTGAATTGAGATTTAAATATTCATTTTTATTTACTCTACAGACTAACTGTATAGCTATATACAAAAGAAAATAACCACTTTTTTCTTTCTTTACATTTACTTGGCTCTAGAACCTTTTATGGAAGATAATTTGGTTTGTAACATCTTTTAAGGATTGTACATAAACTGTCTGAACTTTGCATGATTTCATTGCATTTGCACTTTATGTTAAAATCCAAATGACAGTTCAATTGTTTTGTGCCAGGTTTATTTGTGTTTTATGTTAATAATTCAGTTACATTCAGTAGTTCAGTTAAATTGATACAGAGTGGCATTTCTGTGTTATTTATTTCTAAATGTAGTCTCCCTCTCCAATTTATTACCGTATTAGCTAATCTTTATTATTACTTTTACGTCTAGGGATTCCTTTCTTGGGTGTGTGTTGAGGGGTGTGTAAATGAGAGAGGACTAGAAAGAAAGGAAGGAAAGAGAGTCTACTTTGTAACAGGTCTCTAGAAATACAGATAACACTACCACATTATGGCTTTTAAATGCTAGTCAAATTGTCCAGAGTGACAAGCACACAGTAAAAATCATAACTCATTGTAAACTTTGTGTTCTATTTCTGTATGTAATAATGAATCTGTACTTTTATGTATCATTAAAACTTAATTGTTTATTTGAAACATCTGTTATAATGATACAGCATAACAATAAGGTGACTGTAATGGTGATCTCAAAAAATATTCTGATCATGCATGCTTCAGGACTGAATTTAGTACAATGAATGGGAAATAGATTTTTATTTTGCTTGTGAAAAATGCAGTGTTAGGTTATGATGCCTAATCTTAATAAGGAGTTTTACTGATTTCTTGCATAGTACAGATGACTAATTACCATGTCTGTTTGAGAATATTTCAATTATTTAATAAATGTATCATTCTTATTAACCTAACTTTCTTTTTTTTTTTTTTTTTAGCAAAACTATACAATCTAAAGTGGACTGCATTTTGGTAAGAACTAATCTTAAAGTTCTATTGTAATAAGACTTTTCCGATTAAATAACAAATATTATTTTTGAGTAAATATTTATTTTAAATATAACTCAATTTTAGTGAATAAAATTTGACGTTTAATTACAGCCCTAGATGTGAACTGGCTATAATCTATCTAAATACTTTCTTATAGTATCTCATCAATGATGAAATCATAATTTGAGGTAATTGCATGTTTTTGAAACTTACTGGCCTTTACTAAAGTTCACTTAAACATTTAATAACTTGGATGTATATTTTTCTGTTCTAATGTCTCAAATAATTTTTTAAAGAAAAAATTTAAGATGTTTTATGGGTTAGTTTTGTTGTGATAGCATATTTTTCATATTTGGGTTGCTAGACTTCAGGAATTAAAGACACAATAACAGCTTACATTTAGGTTAAACTTACAGACTCTAAGAATTTGTTTAATGAAAGCTTTTTAAAATACTTCATGGGTTAGTTGTAATATACTTTTCATGTTTTGAGTTGCTGGCTTTCAGGAGGTAAAGCCACAAAAATAGTTTAAGTTTAGATAGTATTTGTAGTTCTATAGATTTTTCTCAAAACATAAGGGAAGGAGTATGTGGCTACTGAGACTACTGGAATAGAAATTACTTCTTCCTTGAAATCCTTATTAATGGAATACTTCCTCAGCATAGAGTACTCGGTGACTCCACACTGTCAGATCCCCACAGCGTCACTGCAGGTAGTCCTCTTTCTCTGCTTGTGGCATCAGAACTTTCTTATTCAGCTTTGGGTCCTCCCTGTAAGCTAATAACTTTTCTTGTTGGGAGGCAAGGTCAATAGTGTCTGGTGCTGAGATAGTATGTGATCTTATTAGGTTATAGCATTATTATTTGCTTCTAGGTAGGTGAATAAACAAGAATACTTACAGGAGAAGCGGTAATTTGATCAGTTCTTCTGTGTATTTCTAACCTAATAGTTAGGAAAGAGGACTTTGTGGGGATGTTTTCCCCTTTTCCTTTTGCTTACTCTTTATTGTCTTTTTTTTACTCTCTCTCAATAACCCTCTGAAGTAGATAATCTTGTTACCTCTCTTTTTCAAATGAAGAAACTGATGCTTTTGTGTTTACTTCAAAAAATGACGATTGAACTTCTTCTGTCTGCCAGTGTTGGATATAAGGAGTACAGAATTAAAAGGACATGTTTCCTTGTCTTCAAGAAATTAGGTCTATTAAAATATATTCAGTAGTGTTCTTAAGACCTAGGAAGGTGGTGACTGGGGATGGAGGGTTGACATTGCCAACCCCCACCCCCCAAGCATTCTCTCTCTCCCAACTCTCAAGAGTCTCATTGTTTTATCATTCAATAATTACTGCAAAGTTATTCTGTGCCAGACCCTGTTCTGGGTGTCAGATACAGTGGTAAACGAGACAGATACAGATCCTGTCTAAGACCACCTGGCTTTTTTTTTTTTTTTTTTTTTCCAGTATCTGAGATAATGTTGGAGTATTCAGTTTTTCCTCTTTGAGAAAATTGAGGCAGAAGACTGGTATAATTTATGAATTATGGCATTTATAAAATACTAAATAAAAACAAAAAGCTTTTTTTAATCTTTCAGGAGTTCAGAAATGTTTATACTTAGCATTTAAGTTTTAAAGTTATATGTGGTTGATAAACAAGTAGTAAGATCTCTATCCTCGTTATCCTTAAGTTTTACTGAGTTAGACATTAAATGAATGGTAAAATAAATAAGCGTTAAAACTTCAGATAAAGATAAATGCTGCTACAAAATTTTTAAAAGACAAAAGGAGACAACTGATGGTGAGTAGGGTAACCTTAGATTGGGTGATTAGGAAGTCTGTTTGAGGAAATAACATTTGAGAGGAGACCTGAATAGAAAGCCAGTTTTATGAGATGATCTACCTGTGACACAAACTAGACAAAGGAAACAGTAAGTACAAAAATTCTGAAGCAGGAATGAGTCTGGGACATTTGAAGACTCCACAGAACCTAGTGTGCTGGAACTAATGGAGGAAGGGGAGGATGATAGGAAGAAAGTTCAGATAGGACTTATTTAGGTGTGGCAAATAGTATGGATTTCATTCACTGCATGGAAAGTCAATTGAAGGGTTTTAAGTAGGAGAATAGTGTGATCTAGATTTTCTTTTCAATACCCTAGCTGTTGCTGGAAAATGGGCTTATAGAGGGTTAAGAGTAGAAGCAGGAAACCAGTTAGACTGTCCAAATGGGAATTCAAGGCTCTCAGATAATGGCAGTGGAAGACGAGGAAAAAAAATAGATGGATTCAAGGCATATTTTGGATATAAAGCCAGTGGGCCTTGCTTGCTGATGTATTGAATGTGGAGGGAGAAACAGGAATTAAGAATGATTCCTTTTGGCCTAAAGGATTTCCTTCAGTATTTCTTATAAAGGCAGATTTGCTCATAATGCATTCTCTTGATCTGTATTTTTTTGTGAATGTCTTTATTTTGCCATCAGTTTTGAAAGATAGTTTTGCTAGATACAGAATTCTTGGTTAACAGGTTTTTGCCTGTTTTTCATTTCTGAATGTGTTATTCTGCTGCCTCTGGCCTTTATTGTTTCTGATGAGAAGACAGTCATTAATCATGTTGTTTTCTGGTACATGATGCCATCAAGATTGATTCATAAATTCATTCACTTCTTTGTTTGCTCACCCACCTACTCTTGCTTTCAACATTTTAACAATTATATATGTAAGTATGGGTCACTTTGTGTTTATCCTGCTTTGGGTTTGCTGAGTTTGCATATGTAGATTAATCTGATTTGGGAAGTTTTTAGCCATTATTTCTTTAAATACTTTTCCTCTCCCTTGGATTCCCCTCTCTTTAGGAAGCTACCATTATACATATATTGAAATGATTGCTCTTGTCCCTCCAGTCCCTGAAGCTTTATTTTTTTATGATTATGTTTTTCTGTGTTCTAGTTTCTCTATTTTTATTAAGATTCCCTATTATTTGATTCATTGTCATTATGTTTTCCTTTTTATGTTTAAACACAGACAGCATCATTCTGGCAGCACTACTATCCATGTGGGATAGGTCATGAGAGCAGCCCCAGGCAAAAGTGTTTCTTATGTACTTGAAAAGAGTGTATATTCTACTGTCTTTGGATGGACTGCTCTTTATAAGTATATATATATAATATGTGTGTGTATATATATACACTTATAAATACATAAATACTTACAGATATATATATATGTGTGTGTGTGTGTGTGTGTGTGTGTGTGTGTGTGTGTATAAATAAATAAATTAGGTCCAGTTGGTTATTGTTTTTCAAGAGATATTTATCCTTAGTGATTTTCTTTTACTTGTTATTTCAGTTACTGAGAATGATACTAAAATCTCATACTTGTGATTGTGAATGTTTTTTCTCTCTGATCCTGTCAGTTTTTGCTTCATGTATTGAAGCTGTTAATAGGAACATAAATATTTAGGATTGTTATTTCTTCTTCATGAATTGATTCTTTCATTATTATGATATTTCTGTTTTTATCTCTGGTAACATTTGTTGTTTTCAAGTCTGCTTTGTCTGATATTACCTCCTCCCCCTCCATCTTTCTTATAATTAATGTTTGTGTGCCATATCTTTTTTCATCCTTTTACTTTTAAACAGTCTGAGTCTTTAAAGTGTTTTGTTGTTGTTGTTGCTGCTGTTACCATCATGTTTGTGTCTTTCTTAACCAGTCTGACAAGCTTTGTCTTGTAATCACCTGTATGATTGAGTGTATTACACCATTTTGCTACTTATCTTCTTGTAGTGTAGGTCTACTACTGATTAATTCTCCCAGGGTTACTTTATATTAAAAAAGCCTTTAACTTCCCTTCATTTACAAAGGGTATTTTCACTGAGTATAGAATTCCAGATAATTTTTCTTTCATCGTTTTTGCAGTGTAGATCCACTTCTGTCCTAAACTCACTTCTTTTTCTCCAGTTGTCAGCAGATGATCTCAGCTCCTCCTTCTCTGAGGAAATGGTCAGATGCAGTGTAGGCATTACACACAATTAAAACCACTTCTTATTCTCAACTTGGTAGTTTCTCACTTCTGTATGTTGTCTTCCTTCCCTTTCTCCCAGCAGAAGAAATATCTTTCTGCTTATCTGAAGGTTGGTCTCCTCCATCTAGGCCCCGAATCCCATCTCCTCCTGTCTCAGAATTCACTACATTTATTCTCTTCCTCTTGTGATTTTGTTCTCTCATTTTCTACTGGCCTTTTCCCATTAATGGTTAAGTGCTTAATTTTTTCCATCTATTAAAAAAAAAAATCCTTCCTGAAACCCACAACCTTTCTTTAGCTACCACTCTGTCTTCCTCCTTTCTCTTGGAAGAAGAAAGTCAAAAAAGTTCAGTCAAAGTGTTGATTGAATTCAGTCTCTTGCCTCACCTTCAATTCATTCTTCAACCCCAGTAACAAGTCTTCTCTTAAAAACCACTCCTCTGAAACCTGTGTTTATCAAGGATGTCATGACCTCTTGTTGCTAAAAATAATGAACAGTCTCAGACCCTAACCTGACAACCCTTTTTCAGTTGACTCTATTGACATTTCTCTTACTCACCCCTCTTCCTTGTTTAGTTCATTTTTGTTCTTTTAAGGCCTTAGATACCACACTATCCTGATTTTCCTGTTACATCTTATGCTGTTCTTTCCCAGTTGCTTTAGGGCCCTCTATTCCTTGACCTAAGTCCTCTGCATTCTGTCTACATTTGCCCATGGTGATCTCATCTACTTTGATAGTTTCAGTTAATCTCAGTACACTGATGATTCCTAATTATACATCCCCAGCTTAAGCTCCAGACCCATATAGGCCACTGTTATCAGCTGACCAGTTTTACTAAGATGCCTCATAGGCATTTCAAACTCAGCTTCTCTAGAACCAGTCTTACTGTATCATATTCCAAATTCTGAACCTAGTTCTTTTTGTTTCCTATTGCTCCTATAACAAAGCATCATAAATGTAGTGGCTTAAAACCACAAAAATATATTATCTTGTAGTTCTGTAGTTCAGCAGTCTGACACAGGACTCACAGGTAAAATGAAGGTGTCGGGAGGGCTGTGTTCCTTTTGGAGGCTCTAGGGGAGAATCTGTTTCCTTGCCTTTCCTAGCCTTCAGTGGCTATGTCTTCAAAGCCAGCAAAGGCTACTCAAGTCCTTCTTACACTGGAGTGCCCTGACACGTCTCTTTTTTGTGGTCAGAATTCCCTCAGCTTCCCTCTTATCAGGACACTTGTGATTACATTGGGCCTACTAGCAATCCAGGATAATCTCCCTGTCTCAAAGTCCTTAATTTAATCACATATACAAAGTCCCCTTTGCCATGTAAGGTAACAGATTCACAGGTTGTGGGGATTAGAGGATTAGGACATGAGCATCTTGGAGGACCACTATTCTTTCTACCATATTGTCTTAGTGAATGTGCTCATTCATCCAACCTAAAAACCGGGTAGTCATTCTTGTTTTTATCTTCTTTCTCACCTTCCTCACATCTAGTCAGTCACCAAGTCCCATCAGTTCTGCCTTCGTAATGGCTCCATTTTTGTCGGTCCCTACTGCTACTGCGTTAATCCAGATCACTGTACTTGTAAATACTGCAACTATTTTTCCGTTTCTCATCTTTCCCCTTTCATTCCATTTTTCACAGCATCATCACGATCGTCTTTATAAAGTGTGAATCTGTTTATTTTATACCCTTGCTAAAGACCTTTCACTGTCTCCCTATTGTTCTTTCTTAAGGTATTGAAGACCCTTTGTACTTACACTTTACTTTTCTTGTTTGACCTCATCTTTTTCTACTCAGTCCACAGACTACCCGCAAGCTATAGTTTACGGTTGTGGAGTAAGAGAAGGGAATATACACTCTCTCAGTCTAGAACAGCAATGTCCACTAGAACATTCCACTGTGGTAGAAATTGTCCTATATACGCTCTGTTCAATACGGGAGCCCCTAGACACATGGAGCTATTTGTTAAGCACTTGAAATGTGGCTAGTATGACTGAGAACCTGAACTTTTAATTTAATTTAATTTTAATTAGTTTTAAGTTAAGTGGCCCAAAGTGGCTAGTGGCAACCTTTTTGAATAGTGCAGGTCCAGAACAGTGGTCCTTAACTGGAGACAGTTTTGCACCCCAGGGAACACTTGACGGTGTTTGGAGACATACTTGTTTTTCACACTCAGACTTCTCCAGCATTGAGTGGGTAGAGGACAAGTATGCAGTTTAAACATCCTACAAACACAGGATATCACCTCGTAACAGACTTAACAGCCCAAATTTTTTAATAGTGTTAAAGTTGAGAACTCTGGTCTAGACTATCCTCTCCACCTTTTTTTTTTTTTTTTTTTTTTTTCTGCTATACCTAGTTATGTTAAGATTTGTCGTAGATGCCACCCGCCTTTGGAAAGTTGTTTGTGGTTTTTCAGGTCTGAGTCTGATACATCTTCCGTCCTATACCATGCTTACCTTTATTTGTATCATGTAGTCACCTCTGTGATAATCATAATTAGCATTACTTGTTCTTGGCTTCTTGAGTGTAGGACCATATTCACTGGAATATCCCCAGGTGCATGCCAGGGTGATCAATAAATATTTGTTAAATGTATGAATGAGTATAATCTAATAAATCAATTATTAAACATATTACAATTTAAAATATAAAGAAGTGTTGCCACCTTCAGTTCAGACCTTTTAGAGACCATACACTTGTTAAAATATTTGAATTAATTTGTTGGAATTACTTCACAGTTTGCTTGTAAGGACAGAAGCTTGTCTTATTCCTTTAGAGGGAAAGACCTCCCCCCCTCCCGGCATTGTCCTCTTCTCTGCTGTTCTACTTGGCTTAGTAGTCCTCTTCCTTCCACACTAGCCTGGGAGATAACCAGCTCTCATCCCCAGATCACAGATGGGGAACTAAAACTTTGTTGCATGGATTCAGGAAGAATTTGAGCAAGTGAAGTGGGACAAATAGGTCAGAAACTATGGGAAACTGGCAGTATAACGGAATGGCCCAGATCTGAAGTTGTAGAATGACACAGACCTGAGTTTGAATCTTTGCCCACCACAATTGCCATTATTGTCTGATTTTGGACAGTTTTGACCTACTTTAGTTATGTTTTTTAAAAAAATGATAGTAATAGTGTCTAACCCACTAAATTGCTGTAAATAGTAAGTGAGATAATTACAGGCACACCTCAGATACTGAGGGTTTGGTTCCAGACCACTGCAGTAAAGTGAACATCGCAGTAAGGCAAGTCACACAAATGTTTTGGTTTCCTAGGGCACGTAAAAGTTATCTTTACACTCTACTGTAGTCTATTAAGTGTGCCGTAGCATTATATCTTTTAAAAAATGTACATACCTTAATTTAAAAATACTTTGTTGATTTAAAAAGTGCTAATCATCATCTCAGCCTTCAGCAAGTCATAGCAGTAATATCAATCACTGATCACAGATCACCATAACAAATATAATAATGTTGATAAAGTTTGAAACACTATGAGAATTACCAAAACGCGACACAGAGGTAAGAAGTGAGCAAACAGTATTGGAAAAATGGTGCCAGTAGACTTGTTCAGTGCAGGGCTGCCGTGGTCCTTCAGTTGGTAAGAAACACAGTGTCTGTGAAGCACGACCAAGGGAAGCTCAGTAAAACCAGGTGTGCCTGCAGTGTGAACACAGGGCCTGGCACAGTCAGCACACGTGGTGGCTTCAGTTGAGGGGGTTGTGTGTGTATAAATTGATAACGTTGCTCTGACTGACTTAACTGCCATCAATTTATGTTTCTGGCAGTCTAAACATTAGGCAGGGATCACATTTTCCGTTCATCATCCCAGAACTTACCATTTAAGAATGAATGCTTACCATATGGAACCACTGAGGGGAGAGTACTGACTCCCTCCAGCATAGAGAGTGGAAGATAGAGAAGCTGGGGATCACCTGGCTGAAGCTGTCCAAGAAGCCAGAAGGTACATATTGTGGAACAGCTGCCAGTGTCAACACTCCATGCTGCCTCCCCCTCCAGGCCTTTGGAGATGCTGTTTCCTCTGCCAGCTGTGCCCTTCTCAGATTTCCTTCACTTGGAAAACTCCTGCTCCTTTTGGACTTGACTCAGAAACCTTTTTGGAAAGCTTGTTTATCTACTAGGAATGCTTTCAGCTGCAGATAACAGAAAACCGCAACTATTGGTGGCTTAAAGAAATAAGAGTTTGTGTCATCTAACAAGTCCAAAGTTAGGCATTCAAGAGCGGTGCAGTAACTCAGCAACGTCACTGGAGTCCTAGGCTCTTTCTTTTTTGCTTGTCATCTTTTGTCCTGTCACATCATTGAAGGCTGCTGCACTTCTGTGTGCCTTCTATCCAAATACTAAGGCAGGAAGAAGGGAGGGCGGCAAAAGGACTTTCTTCTCGGGAAGCCCTGTCTTTATTTTCAGGACAGCTACTTCTAGTCCCAAAACCCACCTCAGGGACTTCAACCTCCAGGGGTGCCCCTAGCTGCAAGGGAAACAAGGGTAGAATATTTTGTTTTCTAGCCTCTCTACCAGAGGAAGACAATGAAGAAGGTGTTTAGCAGTATACATACGAGTCCAGCCTATCTGCTGTACCTTCTCATGTTAAGGACTCCTGCTTTCATGCACCTTGCAAAAAACTTTATACCCATATTTAAGTGCTTACCATATGGTATGGTAATTAGCAGATTAATTTGTTTTCTTCCCCAGAAATAAGCTTTTGGTAGTATAGACTGTGTCTTATGGTCTTTGTATCCCCAGTGCTTAGTTCAGTGTCTAGTTCATGGAAGATACTCAGTAAATATTTGCAGAATGATTATCCACAAATAGTAATTATCAAAAAGAATGTATAATATGCCTATAACGCCCTCAAAACAGAGTTTCTTTGTACTTGTTGTCATTATTACTATTAGCATTTATTAAGTATTTATTACCATGTGCCATTTAAGTGCTTTACATATTTTATCATTCAGTCCTCATAATTTGCCTATGAGGTTAATCTGTTATCATCCTCATTTTACAAATGAAGAAACAGGCTCAGACAGGTTAAGTAACTTACTCAAGTCATAAAACTTACTAATTCGCAGAATTAGGCTTTTAATACAGATAGTCTTTCTCCAGAGCCAGACTTTTAAAAACTGTGATATATATATATCCTTTTTAAGTGTCTTAAATACGAGGTTATTATATATGAATTTCAAAAAAATTCTGCTACTTCTTCTTATAAGTTAAGAAATATTCCTAAAAGTAATTATCCACTTTGAAAAGAAATCTGAAAAGAAAAAATTAAAAGCTACCCTCATTATCTTTTTTCGGTAGTCAATATTTCTAAATGCAGTCTCTTTTTTGCAGGCAGGTTTCTTGAATGCCATTTAAAAAACATAATATGCTCTCTAAAACGAAAGAGCTAAAGTGATTTTAGTTGTTTGAATTGATTACAGTTGTGAAGACTATGGGACTACGAAAGACACTAGAAGTGAAGAACATAAAATTGTATCTGTCCTATTTTTAGAGCCTAGTATTTTCCTTGCTTATCAGTAAAGACAAATGAAAATATTTTTAGTAACATAATTGTGAGTAAAGTTTTTTAATATTTTAATGCAACAGTTGATTTTTACTTAATTTGAATAATTATCAATGTGACTGAAACTAAATTTCTCATGAGTTGTAACAATTTTAGATCTATAATATTATAGATTTGTAGAGCTGATCCAATTATATTTTTCATAACCAGTTTGACAGTCAAGGCAAAATCTTACTATTGACATATTCAACCTAAGAGGATCAGGTAGACCTCAGCAGAGTTTGAAAGCTGCTCATTCCGTATTACTTATTCCCCTTATTTAGTTCAGTTAAATTGGACTACATGAAAGCTATAACAATCTTAACACTTAAAATGTGAGAGAAATAATCCTGAATGTCTGGAGCAGAAAAGGCCGGGTTTGGTGAGAGTCACCACAGAAAGAGAGGAAGTAATAGTTTTTGTTTCCCAGAATACGGTCCTTGGAAGAATATTTCCATAGGGTGTTAATATGTTATGCAGAAAAGTTCCTAAAGTCAAATATGTTTCATGAACTCTGGGTTCAGCAGTATCTTAAGAGCTGTTATTAAAATATTGCTGTATATTGTGAATCTTAACAAATACTCACTATGTTCCAGACTTTTTTCCCTCATAAAAGTTCTCATGAAACTGGTGTTCAAAGGAAGGCCCACTATTTGGGGAGTGTTCAGTAAAATTGATAGGCCAAGTTTCTACACTAGAAAGAGAAATTATTTCCCATGTTACCATTTGGAACTATAAGGATATTGAGAACTTCCTGTTTATCTTACTGTGTATTAGGTGTGTATTGCCACCAGGAAGCAATCTTCCCACCAGTTCTAATGTTCAGGTCCCCTAAATTGATTAGTTATGCCTTGAAGTTATTAAACTAACAAAAGATAAAAAAGGCGGGGGGGAAGACCATATATTTTGGTTCCCATTAGGAAAAGCCAATGTCATTATTAAAAGAGGTAACATTCAGCTTGTCAGCAAATCAGCTGAAAGCCAGAGAAAAATGTTTCTATCATGCACTAGGCAATACAGCAAGGATCCTAATAAGATTATAGAGATAAGAGGAGACAGTCTTTGTTTACTTTCTTCCTTTCAACTGGAGAGGTTGAAGGCTTAAAAGGTGGAATAAGGGAGGCTGAGTACAACTCACCCTTGGACAACACAATTTTGGACTGCTTGGGTCCACTTATATGCAGATTTCTTTTGCTAAATACCATGCTACAGCACTGCATGATCTGTGGTTGGCTGAATCCCCAAATGTGACTGCAGTATGGAGGGCCAACTGTGAAGTTACACTCAGATTTTCAAATGGGGAGGGTAGGCTTCCTCAGCCCCCATGTTCAAGGGTCAGTTTATTTTAAATCCATCTAAATCCATACTTTAAACCTCTTAGGCAGAGCATACTGCCTTACTTCTAGGGCTCTCTAACTGACCAGTGTTCTAAGAGGACTCCTATGTATCGCCAGCTACTTCGAGGTTTAAAAAATGAAGTATTGGCCTTTTTTGGTGACCTCACACAGCCTAATAAAGCATCTGCTTTACAGAGCATGTTATGCTCTGTGCCGGGAAGGCCAGGTAAACTCACCTGGGTGAAAATTGAACATGTTTAATGAGTTCCTTGCCATAAATGAGTCTAAAGGCTTCCTGACTGAAGTCCACTCTACCGGGAGAGGGCTTATGCATGAGAGTTGACCAAAGGAGGGCTTTCTAGGATTACGATTGGGAGAGAGAAGTTGAAAGTGATGTGTGGTTGCCAGAATGCCTATTCCTTCTGGAGGGGCTAGACGCCATCACTCAGACTCTTCAGTAGTGAGGCAGGTTTCCTCTAGGGGAGAGCTCCCCATAGGGTCCTCTTGCACAGGAGTACAGTAGAAACTTGAATGGGTGAAACTGTGTTGGATCAATAGTCAGTATATCTTGGGTTCTGAGTGCCGATTAAAGAATCCTTCAGCTCTCTGCCTCCCATCCATGCTGGACTGGTATTTGTCCTTCACAGGGAAATGAACAAAAATTAACAGTCTGTGTTCTTTAAAAACTTTCCTCCTGTAATGGACACCAAAGCCTATTATTAGGTAAATCTTAAGAACCAACTTTCTCAGCACACAAAAGTTGTCTACTATAAAAGCTAAGACCTGAAAAGAGAATCACAACAGAGGTGCTAACTACTGCATCTCAAAGATCCTATTGAACATAGTAATAAGTTGGTTAGAAACAGGCAAGGGGAAAGCAGGGCAAGTAGTCTGTCCATAGCAAGTCTGTTCATTTATTACGGGTATCTAATGTTGGAGGTTCAGTGGTACCTGCACCCTCACCAGGGTCATATCTGGAACATTGCAATAGAGAATTTTTTCCTGAGTATAGCCTTTCTAGTATCATTGCATTTTTGCTTCTGGCTTCTTATTCGTATGGCTTGCTCTGAAACCAAGTGCTGTACATTCCAGAGACCCTGGATTTTAAAACATTCAGTTGCTCAGATGTGGACTGAATGGTAGTAGCAAGCAGGACTGGTGCAGCTAATCAAGTATACTAGTGCTCATGGTCATGGAAGGAGTCAGCCCCGACCCTGGAGACCAGAGGAGCTAAACTGGAGACCTACAGGCTAGATCTGTTCCACAGAGGTATTTCATTTGTCCCACACTAACAGTTTTTAAATTTCAAATTAGTTGGCATATTTCAAATTTTAAATTTTAAAATTGGGAGAGTTCACCAGAAAAATGAGGTATCTGGCTTCTCTGAAAACTTAGGACACTGAATCCTTATTTCCACATGATGTATATTCTCCAGTTTTCTTAGTCCCTGCCATATGTTTAGTTCCTCAACATAGATACTTTTCTTACCTTTAGTTCACTTTAATAATTTGCATTACCTGCTTGGCATTTGAGTTTGTGACATCTGTGTTAGATTCTTTTGGGGAGAAATTTTTCTGAGAGTCATTCTTTTTCTTCTTCATGTGTACAACAAAGCAATTCACGTACATACATATTTTTTTTCAGATTCTTTTCCATTACAGCTCATTACAAGAAAATTGAACATAGTTCCCTGTGCTATACATTAATTCCCTGTTGTTTATCTATTCTACACACAGTAATGTGCATCTGTTAATCCCAAACTCCTAATCCATCCCTCCCACCCCCCATTTCCCCCGGTAACCACAGTTTGTTTCTGAGAGCTATTCTTTACAGGATTGAAGGAGCCATAATAGTGTGTATGAGGACAAATAGTGAGAAGACAGCCTCTGTTTTTGTCTGTTAGTAACATGGATTCTTTACTGTCAGTTCTTGCCTTGCCTGGCCGTTACAACAACCAGTCAGGAGAAAGCAAAAGTAGAATGGAACAAAGAATTAATGATAACCCTTTTTGAGAATCTTTCCTATTGGTGCAAAACATTTTATCCTCTTACTTTCCAGCTGAAACCTCCCCTGATCGTTCTGGTTTAAATTGTACCCCCTACCAATACTTTTTCTTTATAGCGTTTATCATTATCATGTAACAGATGTTTTACTTTTAAATTTTTTCTCTCTCCCTGGTACTGAAATATGAGGTCATGCATGACTAAAGCATAGTTGGCACTCAGCACTGGATAAATGAATGAATAAATGAGTCAATCGCATTTAATTTTTTAAACTTTTCAAATCTGTCCCATAGCTAATGTTTTAAGTTAGAAGCCAATTCTTTTACTGTGCCTACTGCTGAAGTGATTGGATGGGAGCTAAAAGGTATGTGAAACAGAGTGTAGGATATCTGCTTCTGAGAACCAAACTAATATTATTAGAGTGGGGCTTTCTAAGATAGATAACACACTCCCAGAAATAAATTTGAGTAACTTGTTCAAGGAATAATTTTTAACAAGAGGCACATCTGTGCTCCTGCCCTCCAGAGATACGTGTTATTAAGGAGGTGTGTATGAGGTGTATACAATTTGAAAAGACTTCTTTTCTCCCTTTCCTCCTTTATGGAAGAAAGCATGTTTTCTCACCTTAAATCCTTGCTGTAATGAATACTAAATGTTAGCCAAGGTCAACTTCCTGACCCAGTCTTGATTGAAACTAAACATCTTGTTTGGAATATCTAATTAAAACTCATTAAAGTTTTGTGTTTTTTTTTTTAAGCTTATTGTTAGAATAGAAAATACGGTTTATCATGTGACGTGTCACTAGGGTGACTGTTCGTGAAAACCAAGCTCAGAATCTGAATTTTTCCTTTCAGCCACTTGGTAGAGAAGAAATGAGTAGCTTTCAAAAGAGCATTTTTGTATAGATTTTACTTGCCCTGGCAGGGGAGGTGGGGGAGTGCATGCTGACAAAGGGCTAAATTTAAACAGCTGGTTTTGTTTTTTGAGTATCACAAAAAATCATCTCTATAAGGCCACACCATTCATTTAGAGGACTCTGAACCTTTTATTGTTTTTTATTTACATCTAGTACATGAGTTATTTTATCTTTTAGTATGGGAGGATAATATAATGTGTTTAGTTTTTTTGGCTTTTCTCCTTTTAGAAACTCAAGTGGACTAAATTGCTACTAAGGCCCCAGTTTTGAGTTCTGGTTACTTTTCTCTTTCATAATTGTAAAGAATGCCCTAACCATTGTCAGCTAGCTTTCAGATTCATTTTATTGTCACAGAGAAGAATAGGAAAGAATACAGTGTCAATCTCTCACCCATTACCTGAAGGAATTCAATTTTCATTAGTATCTTTATATTCAGAGAATGACATAATACACAAAAATGTGTTCTGATAGAAAACAAATGAATTCTTATAGTATTCTGTTTTTTCTTTCTTTGCATTTTAAGTAATTTCAAACTTATAGAAAAGTAAGCTAAAGGAGAAAAAGAAGGAAAGGTTACTAGGAGTAGAGATAGGAATTAAAGAGCTAACTCTTTGTCTTCATGGCCTACACCTTTGTTGAGACTGTAGCTTTGTAATGTTGCAGAATCAATTAGGACAAATTCAACTTTTTGGAAACATAATTGTAACTGGACTTTCAGGGACTAGCCTTTCTTTCCATGCTAAAAAAAAAAAAAGAAAAAAAAAAGATCTAACCTTACCTTCTTGCTACAGCCCCCACCCTTATCCCCAATCACTAGTGGAGCCATAGGGTTTTTTTAAACAGCATACGGAAACATTGATGATAATCTTAGCCTAAATAAGCCAGCAAAATATTACCTGATCACTCCATAATGTTCACTTTTTGTAGAATTTAGCTATGGGCAAAAAAGTATTCTTCTTAGAGATGGCTCTCATTTGAATTTTATTTTAAAGAGACTCAGATCTATAGGTTTATGTACCCTCTGCCTGTTCAAACCCTAGCAATATGCCCTTGTCTCAGCATTTTATCCGTTGTTTTTTTTTTTTTTTTAGTCATTTGGGCATTTATGTAGCCGTGGTATTTGCTGCCATATTATTCATTATTTCGGTTTCAGATATTCAGCTTCCTTTTTATTAAGTCCTAAAAAAAGATCGAAGAGTACATTTTAGAGCACACTTATAAAAATCACCACATGGTTCTCATGGTGATTTAGAAAACTAAAAATTGCTGCAAACTAAGAATTCTAAGCAAAAAGCATTAAAAAATAGAGTCCTCATACCTTGACCTTTTTCTCTGTCTTCCTCATTCAATCCTGTGGAAGGACAGCTTTCACAACTGCTGGGGCCTGAGAGAATGTAATATCAGGTATGTTGATTGTTTCCATAAATTAAAAAAAGGCTGTAGAATAAGAGTCTACTTCCCCCCTTTCCATCCTTCTGTCAGTGGTGCTGGTGAAGAAAGAGGCCTTTTAGTAACTGTGGTCTTGAATCAGTGTCTCCTGACAGGAAAAAAAAAATTAGGATTTTTCGCATTTTGTTTTTCATTTTGTTTTTGTAGTTTTGTAGTTTACAAAATCAAGAGCAGACGAATTCGGATATGATTATCCTGTCATTGTATGTATTTTCCCTCCATACGTGGTAACTTATCTGAAGAAACAGTCAAGCTAGAGAATTTAAGTTTCTGGGTTTTAAGCTAACTACTCTAAGTACAAATATAAATTACAGCTTCTTTTAGAATCTTTTTCTGATACCAGTTTGAAAGTAAGGTTTGAAGGTATGGACATGTTGGACATTGTGGACATGTTACCCTGGTTGGTCATCTTCCATCAGAACTCTGCCTTTGTTAGCCTGACTAATTCATGGAAAGGTGTTTATACATCTTAACGAAAGAGTTTCAGCTTCTTCTGGAAATAAAGATAATGATCCATCAAGGATTTGCGTGAAAGCTTCTGAATTAAGTCTTTAATTGTTGCCGTCTTTATAAGCATCAACCCTTCCCTAGTTTTGTGACCTTGTTTAAAAGAAGACGAGTAACACTGAAGAGGAAAGTCTCATAGTAAGAAACACATCACTGCAAAGAAATTTATGTCAAACAGAAGAAATCCTTTTTTAATAATATTTGAGAAATTGTAGGGTAAACCTGATTCAAGAGGGTCCTTAAAAACAGGAGCAAATCTCTCCACTCAGACTACCTTGTAACTGTATCCTATGCCAGTAAATAGTGGGAACGTATTTCCTTACCATCTCCTTGAAGGTTGTTTTCAAGTTCTAATAATAAAACAATGAAAATTCTGCCTGGTTCTCTGTATTTTATCTGGTATGTTTTAGACAGTTCAAAGGAAGATGTCCTTAGCGGACAAGCAGAAACACTAAAAATTAAGTCAGTTTTTGAAATGTAGAATATTGTTTCAGAGGTTTTTTAGTGACAGAAGACAGGTGGAAAGTTACGCATATTTTTCCAAGTCCAGCCTGGGAAAAGCTTTTGTTTCTGACCTGTTCTGCTTAGATTGATTCCTTTCTCTCTACTATCACAATTGTTGTCAGAAATGTTTTCTAACTTCGATTTCATCTTGATGGCTCAGGAGGGAGTAGTATCTGCATTTTCTGCACTTTTCCTAAGGAAAGTCCATGAACATTGTCTTCAGTAACTTGTGGCCAAGTCTGATGCTCACGTATAAAACCTAGTAGCCTTGCTCTTACTGTGTATTTCTTAAGTTAGTGGAGGTTAAAAAACAGGCTAAATATTTCCTGAATTTCTTAAGATACCTTGCTTTTTCAAATAAAATAGTCTATACTTGTTGATAGAATTTGAATTATAAACTCCTTTGCCAGAACCTGATTTAAGCAATTATATATTTCAGAATAATATTTATGTAATAGTAATACCTTTCATAGATAAATTTTATAAATTGCTTTTTATCCTTACAAAACTTTTATGGGCATTTTGTCACTGTTTTACAGACTTGAAAATTAATGCTCATCTTGCCTGATATCACAGAGCTAACGGGTGGCAAATCTGGAACTCAGGTCCAGGACTTCTGATTCTCTATCGTATACCACTATATCCTGCTGTTTTAGATAGATTAGATTTGAAAGGTCCACCTATCAGACTCAAGTAGCAGCTGCTTTATTCATCTATAATATATAATATAGGTCCTTTATCTTATTAACTATTAATTTATTAGTAGAAGACTTGTCTTTTAGCCTCACATTTCTAAAAACTCCATCAAAGCTACTTTATTACTGTACTAATCAGTTACTGGGTAATATTCTTACATGAAAAGTCTATTTCACAAATTCAAGAAGGATCAATGAATCATACATTTTGTTTTGTGATCCTCTCAAGGATAAGTTGTCAGATTTTTTTCTCAATTAAATTCCAACTCAGTGAAAGTTGTTTTTAAATACTGAAAGTCAAAGTGGCATTATTTTTAACCTTTAATAAACAAAAATCCCACAATAGATGTGGCATGAAAATTAGAAGGGAATTGGTGAATTATTCAGTAAATTATAGTAGGAAAATTAGCTAACCATATGAAAAATTTTTAATTAGGTTTCTATTTCATAGCTTATAGAAAAAAATTTCAGTGGAATTAAATACTAAAGACCTAAATGTGGAAAACCAAACTTTAAGAAGAAAATATGGCACATCTTAATGACATTGAGATAGGAAAGGATTTCAAAATAAGACACAAGAAGCATAGATTATAAATGAAAAAATAGGTATATTTGATTGCCAGGAAACTAAGAGCTTTTCTGCATCTCAAGAGTCTAAAAACAAAATGCAAATACAAGCTACAACTTGGAGAAGGTATTAGCAGTTGTAAGCGATAGAAGATTAGTATACAGACTATATGATAAATATCCCCACTTTAAAATGTGTAGTTCTTGAGCAGTTGTTCTTCAGATGTGACCCTGTCTAGCAGTATCAGCATCACTGAGAACTCTTTAGAAATCCAGATTCTTAAGGTCCCTGCTCAGACCTACTGAATCAGAAACTCTGTAATCTTCAACAAGCTCTCCAGGTGATTCTGATGCATGATACAATTTGATGGCCATTATATTAAAGTAAACTCAAATGATAAAGCATGATATTCAGTCTCATCATCAGTCAAGAAATGTAAAATAAAGCAACAAGATACTTTTTCATACTTAAAATGTTAGTTAAAATCTTATATCTTAAGTTTTTACAAGGATGTAGAGAAATTATAGCATTGCTGTTGGAAATATAAATCGATATAACAGTTTGGGGGAGCCATTTGGGAATACCCAACAAAGTTGAAGATGTGCATCCTAGATGAGCAAATACTGTTACTTTTAGGTTGGTGCATGCCGTAGGAAAAAACCCTTGCACAAGGACACAACACAAGGTCACAGATAAGAATTTTCATTGCATCCCCCTATGAAATAATGAAACTTTATAATAGCTAATTATCTGTCATTAGAGAAATGAATAAACTAGTTTTAGTCCATATAACACTGTTGTATAATCTACTTAAAAGTCAAAGAATTCTGGACCAAATAGGGCAAAAAGTTAGCATCTTTTAAATATGGATAGTGATATATGTGTACCTACTTTGATACTTTGTATAATTTGAAATTTTAAAATAAGTTAAACACTATTCTAAAAATGAGTGAATGGAGCCTTTTGTGATTAGAGAGGAGCCCGTTTCCTCTCTTCACGTTTTTACCTGCATGTCTAAAAGATACCTTCATTTCTCTTGGAAGTGCTAGAGGGAAAGGTCTTACTTTCTGTATTAATCAGGATGGGCTAAGCTATGCTGCCATAACAAAGGAAGCCTGAAATATCAGTGGCCTAACCAGAAGAGCTTATTTTCATTCACATTATGTGCAGAGCACAAATCATTAAAGGACTCTGCTCCACATAGTCACTCAGGAACCCACATGACAGACATTGCCACGTTGTAGCCTCACCAGTGAAACACATGCCTCCACAGAGTGGGGGAGAGGATATGGAGGTGACACACTGATTATTAACTTTGTCAGCTGAGAAATAAAATATACTACTTGTGCTCAGTTCATGACCCTAAGCTAACAGCAAAGGAGGCTTAGAAATGTAGGTGAGCAGATGGAATATTTGATGACCTCTGTCTCTGTTCCATGTTCTCTTCACCACTCTACTTACACTTCATAGAAAGAATTAGATAGCTCCCTAGTGCTAGTCCCTTGTGTGAATAGTCTTTATCAGCCAAAGCTTCAGAGGGAAAGGGCATTGAGTGGTAGGATTCGAACACCAGACTCCATCTCAACCCTCCAGAGTAACTTGATCTTGTGTATTTTGTTTTACATCTTTATTTTTCTCTGCATCACATTGTATCAAAGTGAGTATTGAATCTTACTGTTTGCTACGAGCTTTTCTGTCCAGGATGTGAAAGAGTAAAGCACTGTCTAGGTCATTTGCAACATTAAGTCAGTAACATTGCGTTGTTTTCATAGCCAAAGATTCCGAAAAACCAGCTATGTAAATGTTATGCTTATATAAATGAGATGATTAACACACCAGGTCTGTTTATTTGGGAGTAAATGGAGGTTTTTTTACCCAAAATTCTCCAAAGTGGTTTGCTGGAATGTCTTTGATATCTAAATCAAACTTTAGTTCAAAGATTCCTTTTGGCTATCTTCTTGCAAAGATTGAAATGTGTGAGAGAGAAGTCCTCGTAAGTTTTCAGGCAAGATCTGCAACCACGGTAGTGGGAAATTATCACCTTAATTCATTCAACAGACTAGATTATATTTGAGGTTCCCCCTAAACTTGGAAACATTTTCAGTAACTTTGCTTTGAGAACTTGACTTCTTCAACTCAAGAAAATAAGACACTTAAGTCTAATGAATAGGGATGTTGATGTTTGTCATTTGAAGTGTCAGGTCAGATATTCAGATATGTCTACCAGATACACCAAGCTCTATTAAAAACTGTAATTTTTATTGTTGTAAAATACATACAACATAAAATTTACCATTAGTGATATTAAGTATAGTCACATTGTTATGTAACTATCACCTCTACCCAGTTCTAAAACAGTTTCATCATCTCAAAAGGAAACCCATTAAGCAGTCAATCCTCTTTCTCCCCTCCTCCCGGTCCTTGGCAATCACTAATCTCTCTCTCTCCCTGGATTTGACTGCTCTGGTTATTTCATAAGAAACGAAAGCACTTGAAATGTGGCTTTTTGTCTCTGGCTTTCGCTTAGCATAATGTTTTCAAGGTTCTTCCATGTTGCAGCATTTATTAATACTTCATTCCTTTTTATGGCTGAATTTTAAAATTATAATTTTAAAAAAATTTATGCAGTTGGTCTTTTTTCTAATGCTCTAGAAATAGAGTAACTTTGTCCTTCATTTCAGAAATTCAGCCAAACAAATTTCTTTTTGACAAGCAGTGAATCTCAATATGGAACAGAAAAATTTTATTCTTGACATTTAAATCTTTACAAAGTATATCAGATAATCTGATGTTTAACATACTTGCCACATGATACTCTTGCCTTGCTAATCAAGTAAGGTTAAGGTCTTCTATACCACTGGTAATTGTTTTAGAAGCCAGTGATTTGGAGTTTCAGATTTTCCAGAGCACTGTTTGTTGTAATAAGGGTTTTCTGATTACAGTGCCTTTTATAAAAAAGGAAAAAATATTAAGAAATGACTTTTATACAAATAGTGTTGCTGTTTTAAGTATTCATATTAAATAGATGCATTCTACATGGAACCTTGGCAGAAACACTTTAAAAAACTAATTAATTGTGTAATTCGTAATTCATACCGGTCAGTGTCATAACTCAAACAATGCAAAAGTGGGAGACAGTATCCAGTGATTAACAATTTCATAGCTTCTGCACATCTGAGAAAAGAGTGCTCAGTTGAATTACATCCTCCATAAGCACGTTTTTATAAGAGTTGTGCATGTGCCTATCTTAACAGTTGTCTTCTGTATCTTGAAAAAGTATTCTCCACATTTTAAATGTTTTATATTAGAGAATTCCTTAATGCACATTTATCAAATATATAGAGAGAGTACCTGTTACTTTTTATTTTTTGTTTTAGATGTAAGAGCATGCTTCTATGTTAGGTACTTACATAAACTGTCACATTAGTTTTTCTTATGTAATAACTTTTTATTTGTTTATATGGCTCAAATATATTCTTTCTTTAAAAAAAAAAAAAACTGTAAATGACAAGTGTATCCAAAACCAAAAATCCTCAAAGTGAACTGTGCCTTGCTGGTCTGGAATGCCATCACTAAACACTTGAATCGTTTTGTTCCCATTGGCTTCATAGAATTTTGGTATCAGTTTTAGTAAACTCTCCAAATTTTTCCTTCTGTGTGCTGAGTCCCACGTAACAAATGAAATAGTAATTGACAATAGTAAGTTTTCATTGTTTGAAAGGTAGGGTGAAAGGCAGTGGGTTTGATCTTTTTTAAAACTATTTTTCTGACATCCGTCTTTTTGGCACTTTATTCTAAGTTGGATTATCTTCTGAATCCCTTCTGGGATTTCTTCTCTGTTCTTTGGTCTAATATATATAAATCAAGGTTTCTCCAACAGTATTAAGTTTTTTTAATTCTTAGTCATCAAAAATGAGGTGGGTTTTTTTTGTTTTATAAGTGAAGTGTTATTGGCATAATACTTCGGGAGTTTCAGGTGTACAACATAAAGATTCAGTATTTGTATATACAGGCACACCTCATTTTATTGCACTTTGTTGCACTTTGCAGATGTCGCATTTTTTGTAAGTTAGAGGTTTGTGGCAAGCCTGCATTTTCAGATGATTGTTAGCATTTTTTAGCAATATGGTATTTTTTATTAACATATGTACATTGTTTTTTCAGACGTTGCTGTTGCACCCTTGATAGACTGTAGTATAGGGTAAAGATAACTTTTACATGCACTAGAAAAATTTGTGTGACTCATTTTATTATGATATTCGCTTTATTGGAGTGTTCTGAAACTGAGCCCGCAATACCTTCGAGGTATGCCTGTATTGCAAAATGATCACCGCAACAGTTAACATCCATCCCATAAAGAGCTAAAAAAATTTTTTTCTCGTGATGAGAACTTTTAAGATATACTGTCCTACCTACTTTCAAATATACGATACGGTATTATTAATTATAGCTGCTCATAATGATGCGGTTTTTTTGGTAACAGTCTATTTTAGATTTAATATGACAAGCACTGTTGGGATTAAGTGGGTGATGTTAATAATATTCAACAAGAAGTATTTTAAGAACTATATTTTAGGTAGATTCAAGTGGGAAAAAGAGGCAGGAAAAGCAGGTGGTTAGACATCTTTAGTAATTTAAGAGTCATTGTTAAGTTCCTTAAGGGCAAGGACAATTGTGTTGTTCATCTGTCTGTTTCCAGTCTTTGTAAAGGTTGTGATACACAGTATAAGTTCATAGTTACCGTAAATCATTTGTGGAACATGGCAGGAAATAAAATATATGAATAAATAAACAAGTAAATGAATTCTCCTTTATTTTTAAAAGAAAGTTAAAGACTTAGACTAATATGGTGGCTGGGAAAATAAAGAGACTGGAAGAACATGGTGGAGTTAAGAGGGCTAAGTAAAGGATTAGAGTAGAATACACTCAGAGCAACAAAATTAAGCAGACTCCAAAACAGAACACTGAGAAACTAGAGACAATAAGGTGTTAAGTAACAATTGAGAAAGGAAATGCCTGTGTGTGTGTGTGTTTTTGTTGTTGTTGAGGGGAGAGTTTACAGGATATTGCTGGTAAATCTATTAGGTCTTAGAACAAGAGCTAATTGGAAAATATTCCATAGACAGTAGAATGAAAACGATGTGGATTTGGGTGTTGATTGCATGTAACTGATAGATTAAATCATCCTATGGATAAATTCTAAGATTAAACTATTTTGTGGAGGAATTCTGGTGAGAATAAGAATAGGCTAAATTATATCATTTTAAGCTTTTTTTAAAAATTAGATCTGTGTTTAAGCTGTGCTTTATGTAAGAATAAATTCTGCTACCACGAATGCCAATAATCTGTCCATATTTTCAGTTTCAATGCAATTTAATTGTAATGAATTAGGCTACCAAAATTCTATTATATTTTTACTGCAGTAGGATTTTTGGCACATTTAAAGCTATCCTGTGGCAAACTCAGCCGGGAAAGATAACTACAGTCCTCTGTATAGCAGAAATTATTTTAAAGGGTACATTTCTAGACAAAAATGACATAGTTGCAGAACAGTAGTGATAGAGGATTTTACAAGTAGGTTCTCCAAATAGTAGCCACTGTTGCGAGTCAGAGAATAATTACATCTGCATAATGTGGAAAGGATTGTTGGTTGTGCTTTGGTACAGTTGGCCCTCTGTATCCAAGGATTCCACATTTGTGGCACCAATCCTAGATTGAATGTGATTCCTTGGATATGGAGGGACCTGTGGATAAGGAGGATTGACTGTACAGCACTGTTTTATGTAAAGGACTCGTGCATCCGTGGATTTGGGTATCTGGGGAGTGTTCCTGGTACCAATCCCCCACTGATATGGAGGGATGGCTGTATTTTTTAAACTTCAGTTCCACCCCAGGTGACAGTAGCATCATCAGTCACATGTTCTAGGCTTCTGAGAATTAGAAAAGGATCCTAGAAATCCTCATTCATTTTAAATTTCTAAGGAAGATTTGCCAGCACGTGGAAGCCTCGTAACCAGTTAAATGGTTAGGCCTAGACCAACTAATAAATAGTCTCTTGACTCCAGGTCTAGTACTTCTCCTGTAATATTGTACAGCCCTCCTTCTTTAATTGTGATTTAAAATGAGAAATTTTTGTCTGAGCATTGGTCTATGATTTTATTTATACCTAGAATATAAGAGTTAATAGTAAAGTACCATTTTTCTCTTATTGACCAACTTTTTATGTGCAATAAATGTATCAAGCAACCGTATTATTTTAGTGATGAGAAAAAAGCCTAGATTTTGTTTTCTTTGGCAAATGATTCATTCCATCTGGTTTAAATTTAAACAGTCAGTATTTTTTAGGGAGGTGATAGTAAATTTTGTTGAGGGAGAAACAAAAATTTTTTAAGTGATCTTTTCATTTTAATCCTTTTAACCAGCAAGAAGTTGAGAAGTTTACAGACCTAGAGAAACTCTACCTCTACCTTCAGCTGCCTTCTGGTCTCAGCAATGGAGAGAAAAGGTATATTTCTTCTTAGCTCTGCCTTAGTTACAGTATTTGTGTGTATGTGTTGTGGTTGTCATTATTTTACACTCTTCCTAACGTCTTCACAAAACGGAATGGCAAAACAATAGATCTTTTTTTAGTCTTTGATCATACTGGTTAAGTGTTTACCCATAGTTTTTGCTGATTCATTTACATACCTGGGTAAATGCTGCAAAATGCGATTTTACTTAGTACGTTTTATAAGCAGATCAATATATTTATGCAGTGTGGAAGATTTTGAAAATTGAACAGGAAACCAAAGAAAAAACAGATAACTAATGTGAGTAGTAAAATGCAAGAATTTTTTTAGATGCTGTCAGGTAAGCAGATCATAGAATATAAAAAAGTGAATTGCCTGTATAACATGAATTTGTGATTAATGTATGATGTTTTAAGTGCTTAGGCGTATTATTGTGCTTTGTTTAGAAAAATATTTAATAATCTCATTTAGAAAATAGAGAGAGAAGTTGTTGGTTCCTGCATTCTGTTCTTAAAAGAATTTCTTTATCCTCTTTAAGTATTTCTCAGAATTCATTTCATTCATGTATTTTATACTTAACATTCTATTACTTTAAAATTGTGTACAAAAAGAAATGGAATGAAAAATTTGTTGCTTGTTTCCTCAGACCAAATTTTTGTGACTATTTTAATAGTTTTCTGTCTAAGAAACTTGCTCATAAATTTCTTTGGAATTACATAAATTACTGCTTTTGTAGCTGACAGGAATGTCAGAATCAGTAGGGGAGCTTCCCTCATGCTATCTTAGATGTCCTTTTCATGGAATTAGTTTGTAAGTGACACTGCCATTTAATAAAAATGTATGATGTTTAGTGGAGGTGTTGGCCTGTAAAGGAGGCCCAGTTATAGGAGGGACCGTAGAGGTAGATTTGTCCTTTAAGGATCACTCCAGTGTGACTTCCGTTCTGGAGCCATAGAGTGCTTCAGTGAAATTTCAAGGTAGGTACTTAATGCTAAGCAGGTAGAAAATAAACAATTTTCCCTCTGACTTTCATTTTAAAGTTTCGATGATTTGGTAAATTTAGGCAAATGAACAGGAAGTAAGTGAGCAAATATCCCCTTAGAGGTAATTTTGGCCAAAACAGATATCTTGTTTTCAGTACTCCATCACCTCTGCCACTTTAGAGACCATGGGGATGGTTAGAACAGGGCAGTAACTTCAGTAGGACACTAGCTATGAAAGTGGCTCACAGCCCCTGGTGGACAATTTGTATTTCGGTAACGGCATATACTTTATGTCCTGAGTTTGGTTTGGCCTTGTATAGTGTGTTTACACACAATCCTTTAGTGAAACACTTGGGCCTGGCTCAAAAATTATCAATGAATTGCTGTCTAGTTCAGCTAAAACATGTTTTTGTTTTATGATTAGTGATCAGAATGCCATGTCATCTAGTCGGGCACAGCAAATGCATGCCTTTTCCTGGATTCGGAATACCCTAGAGGAACATCCTGAGACTTCACTGCCCAAACAGGAGGTCTATGATGAGTACAAGTAAGTATTATGTCAAATAGCTGATGTTTTAAAGAGCTTAAGTACTATACTTGGCTGCAATGATTTGTCTTACCATTGGTGAATATCATGCTGGTTTATGGGAGTTTAACTTAGAAATCTCTAAGATTCCTTCCATCTCTCAGCTTCTCTGGTACCATATGTAATAAAGGACAGGATTACTGAATAAAAGGATTTGTCTGGGGTTCTTCTGGATGTTAGGAGAGATGTCTGAGGGTAGGGTTGCTAATGGAGTAGGGTTGCTAAATAAGAGGATTCCTATAGAGTTCAGGACAGTAAGGCAATAAATAAATCAGTGCTTAAGGAAAACCTAAAACATGTTTTTTATTTAGACTTCTTAAAGGCCTTTTTCATGAATCCAAAACTTCTCTGATACTTCTCTGTACTAACCTGAGGAAAAAGTGAGTTTCTGGAATGTTGTGAATTACTCACTCGTAGATGAAGGAGCTCAGTAACTTGCACCTATAAGACTACTCAAATAATTTTGATTGTACAGATAATTTATTTAAACACAGGAAACAAAAATATAGAGGGTAATGGGCCTTTCTGAATAGAGAAAAGTTAATAGATGCTAAATCTAGTCTTGTTTAACATTTTATAATTGATTTGGAAGAGGGAATTTGTTCTGGCAGAGTAAAGTAAACCAAAATTTTCTGGGTGTTGAAACATTAAACCAAGGAGCATCTATTTGTTGTTCTTATACAGTTTGGAAGAAAGGTGTCAAATAAGTGTTGCTGTTAACCAGTGTAAGATGATGCAAAGAACTACACTCACTTACTGGGAAGATTATTGGTATCTAGGAAGAAAACTTTCTCCCCTCATTCAAAATCCTGATTCCCTCACTTTAAAAAACATAATGGAGCTGGAGAAAACCTAAAGAGAAATGTCTGAAATGATCAAGGGAAGAAAGTTAGACTGAAGAGCTTTAGATTTTTTCTCTTCAGGAAGATTAAAGCTAAGAGTGCATGTAATCCAAGTCTGTAAAGTTCATTCTCCCCATCTACAGCAGTCTGTTGAATACCGTGCTACGTGCCATCTCAGACCCTGATATAAGTTCTGAGGATACAATGAATAGGACACAGCTTCTGCCCTAATCAAGAATATGAAAATATATATAGTAAGCATGAATTTTTCACTAAATTCAAGTTAATTAAAGAAAGATAGCCTTATGAAACTACAAAGAAGCAAATTTAAATTTATTAAAAGTTTATTAAAACCAGGCAAATGTGTGATATAAAGACCCCTGGATTGAGGATCAAGAGAATAGATCTTCTCTTAAACTCATGTGATCTGAACATGTGTTTTAACCACTCTTTGTCAGTTGCATTATCTGTAAAATGAGGTACTTGAAGAAGTATGAGGTTTCTTTTAGGTCTAAAATTCTAAAAGTTGTCTGAGATAGGACATGTTGAGGAAATAGTTTTCGAAAGATGTCTTGTGACTTTCCCAAAAGGCAAATCAAGCAAATTAATGCAAGACATTTCCATAGTGAGTTAATAAGAGAACCCAGGATAGTCATGTATTTTTGAAGTGATGTCCTTCCACTGCACACCCTTTGCATCACCATTAAAGGCAGCATGCCGCATTTGCGGAACTGTGACTCTGAACCATTAAAGCAGTCCTTAAGTTCCTAAAAGTTTCCTGCTTTGGGCAAGGCATAGTTGTATTTTTCTATAATATTTTTCTATGAAATTATGTTCTAAGGTCCCTGTAAATTCTTACAATTTTTTTCACTGATCAAAGATTTTTTCCTAAACAAAAGAGAACCCAGCCTTTAACATCATTCTGGGGCACGGAATGAGAGCTCCAATTTTGAGCAATTAATTTGTAATTCAGTAGAGAGCAATTGAGGTAAAAAGAAATGACTTAGACTAGAGTTTAAACAGGAAGTAATCAGTAAGGGAAATTTTTGATAATAATGTGACTAGGAAAGAAATACCAGTTCTGTTCATGGAATTTGAAAGGATTATGCTAATGATTGTCACTTTGTATAATCAGTGCAGTACTATACTACAGGACTGCAACTGAGTTTGGATATTTTAGTTCAAAAAACATTTCACTAAAAATATACTTTATTTACTGTTGTATTCTACACAGTGTTTCCACATAGTAGGCACTAGTTTAATATTGAGTAATTAGAAAGGAATCTGATCCCTGACCTTGATAACATTTCAGTGTTAAAAGACTTCGTAAGTCTTCTAGTGCACTCCCATCCCCATTGTAGAGATGAAATATTCAACCTCAAGGAAGTTAGGTGACTCTTCCAGCATCCCAAAATTTGTCAGGGTTGTTGAATACAAGGCTAGAAGTCAGATTCCATGAGTAGTAGTTCATAATAGGTGAGAAGGTGAACTTGTTAAGTTGGAGTGCTATCAAGCTTAGTGGGTAGGATAGGTTGAGTAGTTAGAAATAAAGTTGTCTAGAACTTCCACCTTGCGTGAGTAAATAAGCTGCGCATGTGTAAATGTGTTTGTATTCAATCAGTATGTGTGCATACAAATAATATGAGTGGAAGAGACACAGCACAGTAACGTCTGTTAGTAGCAGTCCATGTGCTCAGAGGGAAGTATGTTTGTGTTTCCACAGAATTACTGCATGTCGGAGCTCCAAGCTAGTGTCTCATTTGACTGTACATTGCCTAAAACCATAATTTGCTATGTGGATTTAAATAACTTGAGAGAAAAATGTAGGAAGACTAGAGACAGGCAAGAAGTAGATCAAAGTATTAGGAAATAGCTGCTTAAATTTTTTTTAATATGTTATTTGAAGAAAGCAAAATGGAGTATAGCTATGTTTTTTTTTTTAATGACAGGAGGTTTAAATTACAGAAGGAAAGATTTCAATTAGACATAAATAACACTTCCTGCCAGTAAAGATTTTTAGAGAAATTTTGTCCTTTCCTAAACGCCTTTTAGACTAGTCATCTTCCAATTTGGAGTGCCTTAATGAGGTTTCCTGAATAAAACTTAATGTAGAATGACAAATCTTAAATTGTAACTGTTCTAAATATTCATTGAAAAAAATATTATTAATATGAAATATACCTTTATTTTAAGCTATTCCTTTTGCATATTGACCCTGGTATAATTCATTGCAGTCATGGTTAGGTATATTTTTGTGACAATCACTTCAATAACCAATAAAATCAAAATTCCTTTGAGAGAAAAAAATGAAGATATAATCTAAGACAGTGTGGTTTCTTTTAACGGTATTTTTATGCCAATTTAAGATATTAATAGAATCAAAAGGTTTAAGGGAGTTTCAGCGTGCAAAGACAGTTTGATTTACAGACCATTTTGGACTTTTATATTTGTTGAAACTTTTGAAATCTGATAATCACATGTGTTTATGAAAATGATGATTAATGTGTTTATTTTTCTAACTAGAAAAGTAATATGTATTCATCATGAAAGTTTTAGCAGTTGGTCATAAATGTGTAAAAAAGAAAATATTTTTCGTAATGCCTTCTTGTCATGTATAATGTTCATGCTAATGTTCAACCAAATTTGACCCCACTGTTTACAAAGTTGAATGGGAGAACAATTAGAAATAACACTACAGTGAACATTTTTGACTATATAATTTAGATTATTACAACTGGGATTGCTGTCTTATGAACCTTTACATATTAAGGATATTAACTATGAAAAATGTAAACATTTTTTCAAAACTAGTTTATTATTTAATTTTAATTTTTGTGTAAGTAGTCTGGTCTGTGTACTTTCTTTGCACCTTGTGACACTGCTGTTTTGCTTAGAAAGAACTTCCCCATACCACTAGCAGCTGAATACTTACATGTATTTTTCCTAGATATTATTTACTTCATTTTTCACATACAACCCTTAATCCATCTGGACTAAATGATACATTTATTTTGATAAATGCCATAAGGTAAGGGGCTAATTTTAGTTTTTTCCAAATGGTTAATTAATTATCTGAGTCTTATTTGCTGATTTTTTTTTTCTCTTAGTACTTATCTATCATGTAACTTTTACCTTACTACAGTCTTTTGGACTTAATTTTTTCCTTTGTATTTTTTATTCTTATTCTAGTACCATACCACTTTTAAGTATTTTAGCTATTAAATCTTTAAAAAGCTGGGAGGACCATTCTTCTTCCTTCATTATCCTTGTTTTTCAAATTTTTCCATGATTTTATTTTCATACCAATTAATTTTTTCCATATAAAATTTGGAATCAGTTTTCTAACTTTTTTAAAACGAGAAACTTCAAAGGAATTTCAATTTAGAAAACATTAATGTGAAATTTTACTTTAGAAAAATTAACTTTGGGGCTAGAAGTATGCTTCTTAATTAACATCTTTCTCATGCCCTTTAGTAAAGTTTTAGGTACTTTTCCTTCAATTAAGTCTACTTATTTTCCTTCAGTTTATTCCTTACAAATGTTTATTGTGTTATATTATGAAAAATATATTTTACTGTTGTTTTATTATTGGTTTTGGTTTGTAGGATATCTGTAGACTAGTATTTATGTTGCACATTTTATATTTACTGAACTTTGTTTAATCCTAATTTTCCAATTGTTACTTTTGACCCCTCTGGTTACAGTTTATCCTGTGTATCTTCCTTATTCTCTTTATTTAATTACATTTAATTGATTTTAATCTGATTTTAAATAATAGCAATGATAGGTGTCATTTCCTCTTACAGTTCTTTGATGTTAAGGATGTATCATTTATAATTGACCAAGATTTTATTTGCTGTTTTATGAGAAATGGATATTGAAATTCATCAAATGCTTTTTGGGCATCTGTGAAGATTATTCAGTGCTTCTACTTTGACCTATTGATGGGATATATTATATAAAGATACTACCTAACGTAGACCCTTCTTTTATTCCTAGTATTCCCTCTTGCTGTCAAGATGTGTAATCTTTTAACATACTGTTGATTTCTGTTTTCAAGTATATTATTAAGGATCTTTGCATCTATACTCATAAGTGAGTTTGGTCTGTAATTAGCTTTTTTTGTGCTAGTTTTGTCAGGTTTTGATATCAGGGTTAGGCCAGCTTCGTAAGTGAATTGGAACTCTTTCCCTAATTTTCTGTGCTCTGGAACAGTTTATATAGCATGGGACTTACTTGTTCTTGAAAGTTTTAAAGAACTCAACTATAAAACCATCTAGGCCTGGAGCCTTTGTTGGAGGTAATTCTTTGACAATATTTTTGTGGGGTTTTTTGTTTTTTTTTTTTTTTTTTGGTTAGTTTTTTTACTTCATAAGTCAGTTTTTGTAATTGGTTTTTCCTGGAATTCATTCAGATTTTTCAAGTGTATTAGTATAGCAATACATATATTATTCTCTCATAAATTGAATATCTTCTTTATCTGTTACATCCTTTTTCATATTTCTTGTTTTGTTCAGTTGAATTTTCTTCTTTTTTTCAAATTATACTTAGCTGTAGTTTATTTTTATTGGTTTTCTTTTTTCAAAAACTAAGATTAATATGTCAGTTTTATTTTTTTGTCTGATGTCTCGTTTTTAGGTGTGTTTATTTTTGTTATCCTGATTTTCTTGGGTTTTTTTTTTTTTTCCTTTTTAAATGGAATGCTTATTTCGTTTTCATTCTTTTCATATTTAAGATAAGAATATTTATATCCACAAATTTGCCTTTTACTATAGTTTTGGCCGTATTCCTTAGGTATGGATACAATTTGTTACAATTACGATTATTTTCTAATAGTGTGTGGTTATAACTTTGATTTCTTCTTTGACTCAAAATAGTTAGAAGTGTTTTGTTTTTTTTTTAACTTTTCATGTGCTTGAGGGAGTTGGGTTTTTTTTCCATTTGGTTTTGTACTTTTTCAATTTCTAGTTTTATTATTCTGTCAAAGAATGTGGCTTACTCAATTTCTGATTTTTTACATTTGTTGAGGTTTACTTTTAGCTACATTATCAGTTTTTACAAATATTTCTAGACATTCTCTTTATTCACACTGTATATTGACTATATATTGATAAGCACTAAATCCACTTTCCTATGATTTTCAAATCCCTCGATTCTGTAAAAAATTCTTACTCTTTTGTTTGCTTAATTAGTTGAGCATGAGTAGTGTGTTAATCTCTTACAAAGGTGACATTTGTCGCAGTTCCTCGTAGTATTCTTCATGGGTTTTGTTTCAAAGATCTTGGGGATGTTAGACAAAAACGCTCATGATTATGTATCTTTATTATAGTATTTGCTTATTGTCAACAAAAAAATGATTCTGTGTCATATTAAATGTATTTTGTCTTAAATTCTCCTTTGATATCAGTATTTGCAACCCATTCTGGATATCTTTCTAGTATATGTATGTATTTGTCCATCCTTTTATTCTTACCATTTATGTCATTTTGTTTTAGGCAGTTTTCACTGTTATGTTTCTAAAGTTTTTAATCTAAAATTGTCCGTGGTTTTAATATCTGACTGATAGAAGAAGCTGGTGGGATGAACCAGTTCCAAAACTCTGGTGTATGCAAACACTTAGCAACAGAGGCAGCAGCAACCACAGCTCAGCTCCTGCTGCTTTTTCCTGCTGCATGATAGAGAAACACGAGCATTAATCTTAAGTGGAGTTCTTACTAACTAATATATAGCCTGTTATAGCATTCCTGAAAATTTGTTTGCTTTCATTCTGGGTAGAGCCACAAATGTTCAGATTTGTAAACTTGACAACTTTGGCTGCAGTGTTTCCTGGTACACAAATGTTCTCTTCATATGCTTTTTTAAAAAAAAAAATCTATTTGATATTTTAAGGAATATGATTGTTTTAATTTTTTAGTTTGTGTATAATCATTAGCTTTGTATGTGTGATACTTTTGTGTTTTCTAATAAAGTTTGTAATTTCTGTTGTATTAATTAATGTATGTTAAATTCTTAGTACAGCCTTGAAGATAGAAATAGATTCTAGTAACGTATTTGTTTTAAGAGCTTTAAAATAATGAACATTTCATAACTTAAAAGACATATAAATGTTTTTCACCTACCTAAAATCTAGGTCAGGCTTAAGCATATGTGCAGGGTAGATATTATTTCTGGTTTATGGATGAGGTCCTTATGATACAGAGAGTGAACTGCTCTAGACAAATCTGAAACTGGATTTTCTGACTTCAAGGCTGGGCTCTTTTTGCATTAATCCCTATTACCTCTAGAAACTTGTTCCAACTGCTATTATTTTAAAATTAAAAATTTTAGAGTAGCATTTGCCAAGCCTTAATTGTATTTTAAATATTTTTAACTGATTGGAAATAGTAAACTAAAACATAAAAGTGATCAATTTTGGCATTACTAATTTTTTGTTCACATCTGACAGGTAAATATGGATATTAAATATGCCTTAAGATATAAATCAGTTTAAGATTCTTATCATTTAAGTTTGCATTAATAGTTTTAATGTCTGAGTTGGTACCCTAAATACATTGTCTAGCCTTTAAGTTACTATTTTTCAGGTTAAGTTTCGGTTTTTTTCTTGCTTCCTTGGTGTGGCCTGTCTCACAGCAGTCCTTATCTCAGTTTTCTCTTTTACTTGTGTTTCCAGTGACTTGACTCTTAAGGGCAGAGTTGATAGTCTGTCGTCTCTATGTTTCTGACCACTCGTACTTTCAGAGAGTCCTCATTTGCTCTTTCCCTCCTCAACTCTTTACAGTAGTTAATAGAAAGAGCACTGGTAGCGCAGTGGCAGAATAAAGCTAGAATTGTAAATATTATATCGGGAAAGGAACTAGTTCTCTTATTTGACGTATTTGTAGAGACGGCTCACTGACTCGTCCAAAATCACACCAACTGTACATGTTACAGTCGTGAGACTACAAACCAAGTCTCCTAATTTAAAATCAGTCCTTTCCAATAACTCCAGCCATGTAAACTGCGTGTCCATGAAACCAGTTATTCTGTATGTCGAATCTTTCAGTTATCAGTTCCTCACCGCTCTTAATACCTTAACGTTTTTGTCTGCCCCTAACGTGACTTGTGGCGATTGGTAGGCACTGAGTACTTTACTTTTAGCTAACGCTATTACAACTTCAGCATTACCATTCCTGAGGACAAAGAGATCGTGGCAGAAATTAATAGTGCTTTACTGCAATCAACAAATTAAAATAAATGACTTAAAAATAAATTAATTTGAGTGCATTAATTCATCAAGCACTATATACACACAATCCTGGCCCTCAAATAGGAGAAATAAGCCAATAAATAAGTGGGTGCAAAGAAAAAATTACTAGCTCAACTTGGTGGTTTGAGGGGAGGCATCATAGAAGAGGTCACTTGTGTACAAACAAGTTTACGTAGCAGACTACGGAGTCAGAAGAGCATTCTAGGTGGAAGGTGCAGTACTTAATGCAGGAGGATTATAATCAGAGTTCAAGAGAAGGTATCAGAAACTAGGCCAGAAAAGTTAGACTTCTTCCATATGTGGATTATTCAGGGCCACTGGAAACTTAAGCAATAAAACAACATGTCAGAAAGTGAGAAACTGCAAGGCGAAGGAGAGAATTGGTATTCAGGAATTAGGAACAAGGGGAGCAAGAGCCCTCCAAAAATGAGAAGGAATTTAAAACAGAAACAAGAAAGCAATTTTGCGTCATAATGTGAGAAAAGAGATTATTTTGAGAAGGGAATTCACTCCAGTCTCCTGTCTCCGGCAGTCTAAGAGGAAGATAAGAAAAAAGTCCATTATTTGTCAATTAATAGGCCGCTGGAATCTACAGAGCAGTTTACCTATTGTCTTAGGGAGTGAAGCCTGATTTCAGTGCCATAAAAAGTAGATAGGTGGTAAGTAAAGACCTTGAGTAGAGACTGATTTTTAAAGGGTTGGAAAAATAAAAAGTAATGAGAAATAGCGGCATAAGGTAGTGAGAGCAGATTTTTTTTTTTTTAGCCTCATCCATTAGGGATCAAGTTCATTTTTATATAATAGAACATCCAGGGAACAGTAGATGCAAGAAGAAAGAATTCAGTTTTCCTTTCACCAGCTGTGTAGTATCAACAGGGATCCAGGCTCCTTCTAAATCCTGACTCCACCACTTGTGGTCCTTAGCCTGGTTTTACATGTTGCCATCCAAAATGAGCTACTATGGCTAATGGGAGAAGTAAGTGACTTTAGAACTCAGGTGCGTTAAGAAAGGGAGGAAAAATTAAAAAAATAGATAATTTTTTTTTAAAACCTTGCACTAAGCCTTGCTTATAGTATAATATTTCATGTATTATTTTTATTTGTGGTAAAATACACATGTGAAATGTAAAATCATAACCAATTTTAGGTTGAGTTGGGTAGTACTAAGTGTACCCATGTTGTTGTGCTGCCACACCACCATACAGGCACAGAATTCTTTTCTTGCAAAACTGAAGCTCTCTACCCATTAAACAGTAATTGCCCATTCCCTCCTTCGTCCTCCAGCCCGTGGTAGCCATCATTCTGCTTTTCTGTGTCTCTGAGTTTGACTATTCCAAGTACCTCACATAAGTGTGATCACACAGCACTCTCCTTTTGTGACTAGCGTACTTCACTCAGCATAACGTCCTCAGGATTCATCCATGTTGGAGCACGTGTCAGAATATTCCATTTTATGTATACACCACATTTTGTTTATCCGTTCTTCCACTGATGGGTACTTTGGTTTCTTCTGTCGTTTGGCTGTTGTGAATAATGCTTTTATGAATATGGATGTACAAGTATCTCTTCAAGACCCTACTTTCAGTTATTTGAGGTATATGCTCAAAAGGGGAATTGCTGGATCATACGGTAATTCTATTTTAATTTTATGAGGAACTATCATAATGTTTTTCGTAATGACTGCACCAGCAGTGCACAGGGTTCTCCGTATCATTCTCAACACATTATTTTCTGGGGTTTTGGATAATGGCCATTTTTAGTGGGTGTGAGGTGGTATCTCATTGGGGTTTTGATGTGCATTTCCTGAATGATTAGTGTTATCGAGCATGTTACACACAAATATGCTTATTGGCCTTTCGTATATATTCTTTGGAGAAATGTGTTCACGTTCTTTTGTCCACTTATTAATTGGGTTGTTTGTTTTTATGTTATTGAGTTGTGGGAGTTCTTTATATATCCTGAATATTAACCCCTTATCAGATATTTAAATTAATTTGTTTTTAATTATGTGAATAATACATAATCATATTCATGATAATAAATTAAAACAGTCTATATAAGTATAGCATCAAATTAAAATTGTTCTTCATTCCTTCCTTCATTGCACTACCCTCCCAAGATTTAAATATTCTTAACAGGTTTATCTTTCTGTTCTTTTTTTCTGTACATATGAGTTCTGTCAGTCATAAATTTTTTTAATTAAAATGGAACTATACATATTGTTCTTACTTTTATCACTAAGCAATATATCCTAGGCAGCTTTCTTTATCTATATATGTAAAGTTATTACACACTTTTTTTTTTTACAGCTGCACAGTATTTCATAATATAAATGTTCCATGGGGTGTGTGGGGGGGGGAGTGTTTAAGCCCTCTATTCATAGGCACATAGGTAGTTCCCAATTTGTTTGATACTGAAAAAAATACTATACTCAGCAGCTTTTAATTGTGTATCTTGGTGCTTATATGAAAGTAACACTGAAAGTTAGACTACAGTTGGCCCTTGAACATTGCAGAGGTTGGGGTGCTGACCCCTGTGCAGCCAAAAATCCACTTACAACTTCACACTCGGCCCTCCGTATCCGTGGTTCTCCATCTGCAGATTCAGACAAGCAGGATGGCATAGTACTACAGTAGTATTTCTTTCTTTTTAAAATCTGCATGTAAGTGGACCCATGGAATTCAGTCTCATATTGTTCAAGGGTCATTGGTACTTAGAAGTGGAATTATTGGAGTAGAAGTTACAATTTTATCAGTTTTAATTTTTGAATGATTATATTCACATAATTGTAAATCATGAAGCATAAAAAGTAAACAAGGAAGAAATTCCATCTCAGCTTTGCCTTTCAGCCATCTGTTTTTTTAATCTTCCTAGGCAAAAGCTCCTGTTATTTTTTTCCTATCATTCCAGCAGTATTTGGTAATAGTGTACGAGTAAGCACTATTACATACTTTTCCCTTTCTTCACACACTATCTACATGGTTTTGTACTTTGCGTTTTTTCACCCATCAACATATCCTGAGATCTTTGCAAAACCGAACATAAATTATTAACTATTCTAATACACTGGCACTCCTCGTTTTACTGTGCTTCACTCTTTTGGGCTTCACAGACACTGTTTTATACAAATTGAAGGTTTGTGATGACCCTGTGTTAAGCAAGTCTCTTGGCACCATCCAGCAGCATTTGCTCACTTCATGTCTCTGTGTCACAGTTTGGTAATTCTCACAGTATTTGAGACTTTTTCATCATTATTATAATTGTTACAATGAGCATTGATCTTTGATATTATTACTGCCACTCACTGAAGCCTCAGGTAATGGCTAGCATTTATTAGCAATAAAGCATTTTTAATTAAGGTATGAACATTGTCTTTTAGACAGTGCTATTGTATACTTAACAGACTACAGTATATCATAAACAACTTTTATATGCACTGGGAAATGAAAAATTTTGTGTGACTTGCTTTATTGCAGCATTTGCTTTATTGTGGTAGCCTGGAGCCAAACCTACAGTATCACTTAGGTATGCCTCTAAATAATTACAATTAAATAATCATAGTCATTCTTAATTGTGGATGGGCTCATCTCATTCTATCACATGAATCATTATGTATTTCGACCTCAGTTGATGGACATCTAGGTTGTTTCTAGCCTTTTGGTAACACTAACAATTCTGCTGTGAATGAACACACGTATGTAGATCAGTACGATAAATTCCATGACATAAAATTACTAAGGACTTGTGTTTTTGTAATTTGGGTAGAAGTTACCTAACACATGGAGATGTAAACATTTTTTGGTCTTTATTTCGTTTCCTGCATAATCACTCTCTCTTCGGAGTTTTTATTGTTAATTTTTTTTGTCTTCCTTCATGTTGGAGATTTTCTTCAACATGTCTAGTGCTCTTTGTTATCTGTTCATATTTTTAAAGACAAGCCCGAGCTTGCCTGCTGTTGGGCTTTACTTTCAGGTGACCAACCTTTATTTTAAGAGATTTCTGAGTATATGTTCTCCAGACATCACTCTCTTCTTCAGAAGGATTCTTCTAAACTTCTGCTTAGGGAGCATGACTGCCTACTGGTAATAGTTCTGGACCTTGCACAGAGGAGGGAGAAATGGACTATTCTGGTAGCAGACTTTTAACAAATCTGCACAACTACTATGTTCCCCTTTCCCCTCCTTCTTACCACCCAAATGGGCTTGAGATTCCCACCTCATCTGTTGCTATCTCTTAACTACCACCCACTCCTTTTAAATTTTTCCGAAGTGTTATGTTACTACCTGGGGAGATGATTCCTGACCCTTGTTACTCTGTGCCTTGAGGGGTGGGAGCATTTATTCCTACATTAACTTTTTCTTAAGCATGTGATTTTTTCTTCATTTACTTTGGCATTGCTGTAAGTGTAACACAGCATATGATTGTGTAACTGTCTCAAGTTTTCTGACCTCCCAGATTAATTTTAAATCCCCATAGGAACCTAGTACCTAGGAAACACTTTTAACAGTTTAAATGAATATCCTTACAGCCTAAGGCAGAATAAAAGGCTAGGTGTGCTACTTAACATCCTGCAAAGCACAAGACAGCCCCTACAACAAAAAATTAACCCACCCCCAAAATGTCAGTAGTGTTCATTGGAGTTATTACTCCATCTGCGAAATTTTTTGATTGTTCATGCAGATACTCTGCATTCTCTAGAGACCCTTGGAGACTTTTTTTTAGCATGGAAGATCTAAATATATATTGATAATAGTGAATATCACTGATACTTTAAATTTCTTTAAAACCTTAAATGTCCTTAGTTTTTTTCTTGGTATTTATTAGTTATGTGACTGATAAACTAGCAGCAAAGAAGTACTTAATGTGCTAATACACTCGATCCTCTTTTATAAAGCTGGTTAACCAAATTAGCCATCTGACTGTAACAAAATGATAATAATCAAGACCCTTTGTGTTTATTTCATTGCATGTTAGATGGGCTCTTTTATCAAATAGCTGTTTTGTTGGTCGGAAATTAAAACTAATTTGAAAAATATATAAAAAATTATTCAAATTTAATTAATGTATTGAAGTGTCTAATTTTTAATTATTGCTTCCTAACTTCAGAAAATTCCATTCATCGGTTAATGAACATTTGAGTTGGTTACACTTTGGGGTATTATAAATAAGATTGCTGTGAGCATTTGTCTATACATTTTTGCATGGCATGTGTTTTCATTTCTCTTAGACATATATCTAGAAGTGGGACTTCTGGATCATATGGTAACTCTGTGTTTAACTTTGAGGCGTTACCAAACTATTTTCCAAAGTGGGTACACCATTTATATTCCTGTCAACAATGTAGGAGGGTTGCATTTCTCCACATCCTCACCAACACTTTCTTTTATAGCCATTCTAGTACATATGAAATAGTAGCTCATGGTTTTGGTTTGCATTTCCCTGAGAGTATCTTTTCCTGTGCTTATTGACTGTTTGTTCCTTTGGAGAAATATTTATTCTTTTCCCATTTTTATTTGTTATTTGTCTATATTATTTAGTTGTAAGTACTCTATATTTATTCAGAATAATAGATCCTTATTAGATATATTATGATTTGCAAATATTTCTCTCACTCTGTGGCCATTCTTCATTTTTTTGATAATGTCCTCTGATGAATGAAACTTAATTTTGATGAAATCCAATCTATTTTTTCTTTGCTTCCTTGTGCTTTTGGGTATCATATCTAAGAAACTGTTGGCTAATCAAAGGTCATGCAGATTTACACTATGGTTACTTTAAAGTGTTTTATAGTTGTAGCTCAGACATTTGCATCTTTGCATTTTGAGTTTATATTTGTATATGGTATAAGGTAGGTATCCAAAGTCATTCTTTTGCACATGGATATCCAGTATTCAATTGTCCCAGCATCATTTGTTGAAAAGATTATTTCCTCCCCATTGAGTGGACTTGGTACCCTTGTGGAAAATCAATTGACCATTCATGTATGAGCTTGCTTCTGGACTCTGAATTCTATTCCATTGATGTATCTATCTTTCTTTATGCTGGTATCATACTGTCTTGATTACTTTAGCTTTGTAGTAATTTTTGAAATTGGGAAATGTGAGTCTTCCAAATTTATTATTTTTCAAGATTATTTTGATTCTTCTGTATCCCTTGAATTTCCAGCTTGTCAGTTTCTGTAAGGAAGGCAGTTGGAATTTTCATAAAGGTTGCATTGAATCTGTACATCAATTTGGGAGTATTGCCATCTTAACAATATTATTTATTCCAATCCGTGAACATAGGATATATTTCCATTTCTTAGATCTTTGATTTTTTTCAAGCATGTCTTGTAGATTTCATGTATACTTCTTGCACTTTTGTTAAATTTATTCCTAAGGGTTTTTTTTTTATGATGTTGTAAGTGGAATTAATTTTTAATTTCATTTTTGATTTGTATAGAATTAAGACTAATTTTTATGTGTTGGTCTTGTATCCTGCAACCTTTTGCTGAACTAGTTTATTAGCTCTAATGATAGGTTTTTTTTTTTTTTAGTACATTCCTTAGGATTTTCTATATAGAATATGTTATCTGAAAAATAGAAATGGTTTTACCTCTTTCTTTCTAATCTGGATTTTGTTCCACTTTCTTGCCTAATTGCTCTGCTGGCATTACCAGTGCAGTGTTGAATAGAAATGGTGAATGCAGACATCTTTGTCTTTCGCCCAGTTTGAAGGAAGAAGCCTTCAGTGTTTCATCATTAGCTATGAAGTTAACTGTAGGTTTTCCATAGATGACCTTTGTCAGGTTGAGAGACGTACAGTCTACTACCAGATTATTGGATACTGAAGCTTATCAAATGCTTTTTCTACATTTGTTCAGATAATCATATCAGATTGTTTTTCTTATGCAATTAATATGGTATGTTACATTTTTGATTAACTTTTGTACATTGAATACGTTTTGTATTTCTGGGATAAGTCACACTTGGTCGTGATGTATTATGTCTTTAAATGCTGACAGACTCAGTTTGCTAGTATTTTGTTAAGGACTTTTATGTCTGTAATCATGAGATAATTGGTCTGGGTTTTTCTTTCTTTGATGTCTTTGTCTAGCTTTGGAATTGGGTAAGATTGGCCTCACAGAATGAGTTTGGAAGTTTTCCCTCTTCTGTTTTTATGTAAGAACTTATGAAGGATTTGTATTCATCTTTGTTTGGTAGAATTCACCAGTGAAGCCATCTAGATCTGGGCCTTTCTTTGTGGGTACTTGAAAAATTACTAATACAGTCTCTTTTTTATAGATCAGATTGTCTTCTCCTTTTTGAGTCCATTCTGGTAGTTTGTATCTTTCTAGGAATTTGTCTGTTTTGTGTAGGCTATCCAGTTTGATGGCATAGAGCTTTTCATAGTATTCTCCTACAGTCCCTTTTATTTCCATAAGGTTTGTTGTAATATTCCTGTCATTCCTGATTTTAGCTATTTCAGCCTTCTCTCTTTTTTTGTCTTGGTTGGTTTAGTTCAAGGCTTATCAGTTATGTTGATCTTTTCAAAAAATCAACTACTGGCTCTGTTACATTTTTTCTGTTGTTTTTCTATTTCCTGTTTCATTTATTTTCACTCCAATCCTTATTATTCCTCTCTTCTGCCTACTTTGGGTTTTGTTTCCTCTTACTTTTCTAGTTTCTTAATGTGGAAGATTATTCATTTGGGACCTTTCTTCTTTATTTAATGTAGTCATATGCAGCTATAAATCTCTCTCTAAGCACTGCTTGTACTATATCCCATAAGTTTTGGTATGTTGTGCTCTTATCTTTATTCTTCTCAAAATACTTTCTAATTTCTCTTATGATTTCTCCTTTGACCTATTTCTAATGACCACATATTTATGAATTTCCCTTCAGTTATTGATTTCTAATTCCATTTCTTCAGTTAGATTTCTAATTCCATTCCATTATAGTTGGAGAAAATACTTTTATGATTTCATTCCTTTTAAATATATTGAGACTTGTTTTATAGCCTAACATATGATCTGTCCTGGAGAATATTCCATGTGCACTTGAGAAGAATGTATATTCTGTTGGTGGTGGTGGAGTGTTCTATAGATGTCTGTTAGTTCTAGTTGGTTTATACTATTGCTTGTCTTACGTTTCCTTGTTTATCTTCTGCTTAGTTTTATCCATTATTGAAAGTGGAATATTGAAATCTCCAGCTATTATTGTTGAATTATCTATTTCTCTCTTCAGTTCTGTCCATTTTTATTTTATGTATTTTGAGCTCTGTTGTTAGGTGCATGACAGGTTATGATCATTATATCTTCTTGATGAATTGACCCATTTGTCATGAAGTCATATCTTTATCTCTTATAACAAGTTTTGTTTTAAAGTCTTTTTCTTCGCTATTAATATAGACATTTCAGTTTTCTTTTGGTTACCTTTGGCATGCTATATCTCTTTCTTTACTTTCAACCTAGGTGTGTTTTTTAATCTAAAATACATTTGTAGTACGTAGATGACATAGTTGGATCGTAGATTATTCTAAATCCATTCTTCTTGTCCCTGCCTTTTCACCAGGAGGTTTAATCCATTTACATTTAATGTAACTACTAATAAGATAGGATTTACATTTGCCATTTTTGTATTTGTTTTCTATATGTGTTATGTCTGTTTGTTCCCCAGTTCCCCCATTACTGACTTGTTTTGTGGTAAATAGACATTTTCTAGCAAACCATTGTAATTCCCTTGTTCTTTCTTTTACTATATGTATTTTTAAGTCATTTTCTGTTGTGGTTGTCCTGGAGATTACAGCTAATATCTTATTTTAAAAACTAGTTTGGATTAATACCAACTTAATTTCAAAAGTGCACAAAAACTTTTGCTCCTATGTATCTCTGTTATCTCCCCCCCCCCCAATTCATCTTTATGCATTGTGTACCCATTCAACACAGACTTATATTTGGTACTTTATGTAAAGTTGTCTTTTAGATCAGATAGAATAAAGAAGTTACAAACAAAAAATACATTTTGACTGTATTTTATATTTACCTGGGTAGTTACTTTTAGTGGTGTTCTTTATTTTTTTCTGTGGATTCAAGTTACTGTTTAGTGTCTTTTCACATAAGCCTAAATAACTCCCTATCTGCTAGTGATGAATTCTGTCATATTTTTGTGTGGCCACTGAAGTCTCTACTCAGTTTGCTTAACGGTCAGCTATTGATTGAACAGAGATTTCCTTAAACAACTTGAACCAATAAATCAGTCTTTGCCAAACGGCTCTGTGTATGTATTGGGGTACACCGTAAACATTCAATCAAGCAGTTGACAAGCCTTCCTTAGCCTTCACTTCCTACTTTTGCAGAGCCTCAAGTTGAGCAAGAGATTTAGAGCTTAGGAACTTCTTATGTCTTGAAATGCACACAGCTCTTTGCATGTGATTGGTCTTCTAGATTCCCAGAAATACACTGGAGCTTTTTAAAGCTTCTGTGGACATCTTATTTCCCAGCTTTACCTTTTAAGCTTTTTGGTTAGTCTGTTGTTTGTCCCAACTGATAGCCACTGTCCCAGGCTGCCACAAAATTAAGACACTTGCCTATAATTTTTTTAACAACTTTTTTCCCTCACCCTTCCACTCCCACAAAGGAGAAAGCATTTTGCAGTGGGCAGGCTCCAACACAGGTCAGATAAAGCCAGTAGGTGGGGTCTCACATAGAATCCACCACACAAGACAAATAATGAATCTTAGCAATGAAGGCTGGAGAGCGCTCTAGCTGTGTTACGTTTATTCTGGTGACCACCAGGCTGAACTAGGAATATGGGCTGTTACTTTTCAAGGCTACTACTGGAGAATGGAAGAGTATCAGACTAGTGCAGGTTAAAGCTGTTCTTACTGAAAAATCAGCCATTTTTCTTGGATAAATGCTCCCCAGTTTGATGTAAGCCTTGGGTTAATTTCCACAGTTCTCAAAAGTTGTTAGTGACCAGCTTTGCCAGTTTTTCCATTGTTTCATGGAGAAGTGAATTTTAGTGGTTTTTACTATGTAGCTTTCATTGATGTCACCAAAACTGTAGAATTGAAGAACGTGAATGTTAAAGGACCAGAAATCGTTTGTGCAGTTCTAATTGCCACACTTCACTGAGGTTAACTGAAATGGTACAGCAAATGGAATAGCCATTTCAATAAAGAAATAAAAATTTTACAGCATAGAAGATGAAAACATCTATAAAGACTTTCTTTAAAAGTCTGTAAAAAGCATAAACTATGAAAAAGACTCCTAAATTTTATTTGATATTTCCTATTGCTACAGAATGAAGTTCAAAACCTTTTACTTTTCAGAGAAAGAATTATACAGTAGAGAAAGATTGGACTTTGGTACTAGCCATATCTAAGGTTGAGTCCTAATTTATGATGTGGGGTTTGTAGCCGTAGGCAATCCTTAATCTTTAGTGTTCAATTTGCTTTCTTTCCCTTTGTGAAATATATGAATACCATACTATTTTTATCACGTTTTAAAACTATACATATATAGAATGTTTATCAGTGCCTTGAACATAGAAAGCCCTCAATGTGTGGCAGCAATTGTTACCCAGACTCTTCCACAGTCCAGCATTTTGGCCTTACCTGATATAAACCTTCTTTTGTATGAAATTTTCTTCTCCCTCCTTCCTTTTTCTCCGCTGTTCATCCTGTGCCTTAGCTATTTTGAACTTCTAGGATTTCGAGAACACACCCTGCTCTTCTCAGTTTTTGTTCACACTCTTTGCTCCACATGAAGTAGGTCTGCCTCATCCCCCCTCCCACACTAGCACCCGTGTGAATAAATCTCCTTATTTTCTAAGGCCTAATTTACATTCACTTTCTCCATATACCATTATATCTTTAGTAACCTAAATTCAAATTACTCCCTGCTCTGTGACCACATGGCACCTTACTTATATCTCTTTCATAGCATTTATTTACAGTATTTTATGTAACTTTCATTGAGGTGTAACATACACACAGAAAAGTGCACAACTCGTAAGTGTACAACTGGATACATTTTCACATAGTGAGTACACTCTTTTTACCAGCTTCCCGATCAAGAAACTGAGCATCACTATCGTCCCAGAGGCCCGTAGTGTCTTCCTCTGGGTACTACCCTTCCCATCACCTTCATGCCACCCTTGCCATGAGAAACTGCTATCCTGGCTTCTAACACCATGGATTAGCTTTGCTTGTTTTTGAAAATTATGTGAATCAAATTATGCAGTAATCAATATTATATTTGTAAGATTGAAGCATTTTGCTTTGTGTAGTTTTGGTTCATTCTAATTGCTTTTTAGTATTCTCTTTATGAATATATACCGTAATTTCTTCCATTCTACTGTGTATGGACATTAGATTTTTTTTTTCCCCATGTGGGTTTTAATTTGCATTTCCTTGATGACTAGTAAAGTTGAGTGACTTTTTAATACAGTTTTTTTGGAAATTGGATTATCCTCTTTTGTGAAGAACCTATCTACGTCTTTGTTCATTTTTACCTTTATAATCACTAAGGGCAGGTAAGTATATCACACTCATCATTTTATGCTGACATAGTTTCTAGAATGCCATTCTTCATCCATCATAGCTCTATGTATTTATTGATTTGAGACTTTATGCAGCAAATTAAGTTGGAGACTGACTGATGTTCTTTAGAAGGAACCTTCTGAAAATGTTGCAGTGCCACCAGTCAACAAATACGTATTGAATACCAATTGCATAAAACTCTGCTTGGTTCATCAGTGAGATAAAGAGCCGCCCACTGATGAACTGCCCTTGCCAATCATCTTCACTTCTCTATTCCTTAGTTTCCTCGTGTATAAAATGGTGTAAATACACAAGATGATGCTGGAGTTTGTTTGGGGGGTTTTAAATGCAGACCACCTCGTTTTTAACTGAATTTATCCTTTTACTAAAATGATTTCAGAAATGTTTGAAACTGTTGAAGAACTGTTAGTGGAATAAGATTGAATTTAAGTGGAAACAGAACAAAAATGGTTCATCAGGAATTAATTGAATCAGTGCTCATTGCTTCAGTGTTTTTGTTCATTCTTAATCTATAGGCAGACACTATAAAATCTGACCATTTTATGTGAAGTTAATTTAAAACAAAGAAAAACTGAGACAATTTAAAAATGAAAGTAAGCATACCAATGTAGTTTGCATTATATACAGAGTGTTATTTTTTTATTTAAAAAAAAAAACAACAATCCAACTTAACCAAAAGAATTGTTATTTTAAATGGCCCTCTTATGTGCAATAGTGAGAAATCAAGCCTTTCTTAAGAAATAATAAAAGCAGAAGTACTTACTTTTTATTATTATTAAAAAATTGACACACATTTCTTTTTAAAATAGGGAGGATTTATCAGGTGACTACCCTTGAAGCTTATGTTCTTTTATTAGTAATTTATAAACTTCAGAATAAGACCCTTGACATATAAATCATGATTCAGCATGACTTAATCTATTTTGTGGGATTATTACCCAAAGTCACTTTAGGTAATAATCCCATAAAAAAGGGAAGGCAAGTTGGAAGAAAAGATCTGGTTAGTAAGGTCATACATAATCATTTTTTTATGTATCCATGATAGTGTAACTCTTCTTTAAATTCATTTTGTTGACTTCAAAGTAATCTTTCAGATATATTGTTTATTACATAGTTACTTACCATAAAAATAAAATTTATCACCTGAATTTCAAAGTGATATTTGATCTTAGACTAAGCTTGGCTTTATAGTACTATGAACAATTCTTACTTTCTGTTCTGGGCCTAGACTAGAAGGTATATAACTAACTAACAGACTTAATGCAGTGCTTTTCCAGCTGTGCTGTTCTCTGGGACACCAAACTATCGTGCACGTTACATTGTGTACTTCTGCGGTGTTCTCTGAGTGTTCCTGCCAGACGCCAGAGTCTGGTGGACTTCAGCCATGGCTCGGACTCAGCTGTGTGTCATTGTTCTGCCCAGAACATGGAACAATAAGAAGAATCAAATCTGTTTATAATCAAGATCAGGCCCTTTCAGGAGGTTTTCTCTCTGGAGTCTCGATCTAATTGCACCTAAAGATTACGGGAGGATTTCAACAAGTGTTATATTTTCCAAAGCTTAAGCTGACTAGATGTTTGACCATATTACTTTCACCTCATTTATGTATTACTCAGCAAATGTATTATTTGCTTAATACTTGTAAGGGACTATAATTCTGCCATGTCTTTGGGGCCTTCCTAAAATCCTGTATCTTTTATTATCATCTATAATACATGAATATTAATAAAAGTGTAGGTCTTGGTAAGAAAAGGGATTTTAATAGAAATTAATAATTTTTAATAAATTCTTTTTATAAATATTAGGAAAAATTAATGATCTAATCTTGATTGTTTTCCAGGCATTCAGTTTGCTTACAGTCACTAATTAGTAATAAAAGTTTCTCATCTGTAAGATGAGTGGATTAGGCTGGATGATGAAATTCTTTCCAGATTTACCTCTCTATGCAAATTTCTTATCTATAAAATGTGTATAATAAAAAAATACCTGGGGAAAACAGTTCAAGGTTCAGGAAGATCTTGAACTACCATGGACGCACTGAGTCTACAGCTACATATGGAACTCTTTAAAAAACCTAAAGGCTGACTGAATGAAGACTACACCTCAGGCAAACAGGAAGAAAAGCACATGGAAGTGGGTAGGAGAGGCTCAGGCACAGTCTCACCGTAAACCTTACCGATGGCATGGCAACCCACAATCAGGAGGGAACTGGAATCCTGGAGGTTCTCATGAGGATCAAAAGGTTCAAGCCCCACATCAGGCACCCCAAGTTTTAAGACCTGTATCTGAGAGACAGGCCCCCAAGACATCTAATTTTGAAAACCAGTGGGCTCACATCCTAAGACCCACAAGACTGTAAGTTTCTAACAAATGGCTCTTGAAGGGCCCACACACTTGGACTCACTTGCCCCAGAGCCCAGCTCAGAAGCAGCCTGTCTTGCCCAGACTTAAGTAAAGGAGAATCACATGCTTGTATTGAAGCATCAGCCTGAGGGGCAGCCATCCAGTTTAAGACACATCTAGGAGATATCTGGAACACTCCAGGGGCAGAGACTGGCAGGTGCCATCTTTGCACTCTCCCTTTGCTGTGCTCCAGAATACCAGTCTCTCCCAGAAGGGAGCTATTACATGTGTCTAGTGTCCTGATTTTTGCAACTCCCAGCCGGGAGACACCTCTTAATTGTCTAGCTCTGGAGGCCAGGGGAGCTTATCTTCCTGATCTAATGGAACTGTAAGAAACAGAGTCACTCAGAAAGGAACTTATACCCTTTTCTGGCACGCTGATTTTTGTGGCTGCTGCAGGGGACATCTGTACATAGTATGGGACTGGTGCCAGTGGGACTTACACTCATGGGTCCCACAGGATTATAACCCACAGCAAAAGAGTTCTTAAACAGCTACCACCTACATGGCACAGCAACGTCACAGATCCAAGAACTTGTTTTTCCTGTGATGGAGACCTATTAGCCAACTGTCATGGCTGCAGCCTAGCCTGAGGGGCAGGCTGCTAGTTAAGCATGCATTTAGGGACTGATTATAATCCTTTTGGAAGACCTCAGAGGGCTGGTGCTATCTTCCTTCTCTCCCTCTGCCACACTCCTGAGTGCCAGTGTGTTCCCAAGAAGAGCATTACACACATCCGGTGCTCTGGTTTTTGTGACTGCTGCCCAAGAGGTACCCCTAGATCAACTGGCTCTGGTGGCCAGGGGACCTTGAATTCCTGCATCATTCGAAAGGAATGTGGCAATTGGAAAGACAGTTTTTGGCTAAGTATCATCCCCAAGGCACTGCACTGATAGCAGACTTGGGGCACACCCAAGTTTTTCTGTGAGGGAGGCCTCTTTGCTTTCCTCAAGCTTTGGCCTAAGGGGCAGCCTCCTGTTTTGGCATATGTCTAGTTACCTACAAAGCTATGCCCAAGGAATGGATGCAGTCTTGGCTTTTTCCCTCTGCCTTGTTCCGTTTCTGGTATCTGACAGAAAAGAGTGGATACACGCGTCAGGAGCCCTGAGTTTTGCAACTGCCTACGGGACACCTCCAGATTGCTTGGCTCTGGTGGCCAGCAGGGCTTGTGCTTGCAGTCCCACAGGACTGTATATACTTGCATACTTTTAAAAACTGCTGCCTGAGGGTCTGGCTTCCAGTCAGCCTGATTTTAGGTACTGAGATCCTCCCTTTTGGGACACTGACAGGTCTTGGTACATACTTAACTACTGAGAACTATTAAAAATATAATAGACTGCTTTGACAAGCACAGAAGTTTAAGGGACTACCAAGACCTAGGACAGGGTTGAACAAGTTTCATCTCCTACACTCCTTCAAGCTTGGGAGATGTGGTGGTTTCATTTTCTGCATAGAAACCAGCACAGTGAAGCAAAAGGAAGAAACAAAGGAACATGTTCCAAATGAAAGAACAAGATAAAACCTTAGCCAAGTAACAGTGAAACTGAGATAAGTAATTTACTTGATAAAGAGTTCAAAGTAATGGTCATAAACATGCTCAGTGAATTGGGAAGAAGGATGTATGAACACAGTCAGAGCTTTAACAAAGAGATGGAAAATACGTTAAAGTACCAAACAGAAGTCACAGAGCTGAAGAACAATTACTGAACTGAAAGGTACACTAGCAGGGTTCCACAACAGACTAGATGAAGCAGAAGAAAAGATCCAGGAACCTGAAGATAAGGCAGGAGACGTCATCCAATCAGAGCAGCAAGTGGAAAAAAGTCCAAATAGTTTAAGGGACTTCTGGGACAGCATCAGATGGACTAACATTCCATCAAGGAGACCAGAATGCCCCGCTTATATCAATGGATAGATTATCCAGAGAGAAAATAAGTAGGGAAACATCAACCTTAAAAGACACATTAAACCAAATGGACTTAACAGATACATTAAAAACATTCCATTCAAAAACAACAGAATACATTCTTTTCAAGAGCACATGAACATTCTCCAGGATAAATCATATGTAAGGCCGCAAAACAAGTCTTAGTAAATTGAAGAGAATTGAAATCATATCAGGTATCTTTTTCAACCACAGTGGTATGAATCTAGAAATCAGTTATATGAAGAAAACTGTAAAATTCACAAATAGGTGGAAATTAAGCAACATGCTGCTTGAACAACCAATGAATCAAAGAAGAGATCAAAAGAGAAATCAAAAAATACTTTGAGACAAATGAAAATGGGAATATAACCAAATTTATGGAATACAGTAAAAGAAGTTCTGAGAAGAAAGTTCATGGTGATAAATGCCTTCCTTTAAGAAACAAGAGAAGTCTCAAATAAACAACCTTACTTTACACCTCAAGGAACTAGAAAAAGAACCAAAGCCCAAAGTTAGTAGAAGGAAGGAAATATCAAAGATTAAAGGAAATAAGAGCTGATTCTTTGAAAAGACAAAATTGAAAAACCATTAGCAATATCACCAAGAAAAAAAGAGAGGACTCAAGTAACATCAGAAATGAAGAGAAGATAGTACAACTGATAGCTCAGAAACACAGAGGATCATAAAAGACTACAGTTACATGCCAACAAGTTGAACAACCTAGAAGAAATGGATAAATTCCTAATATACCCTACCAAGAACTGAATCACGAAGAAATAGAAAAATCTGAACAGACTGATTACTAGAAAGGAGTTGGAATCAGTAATGAAAAACCTCCCAACAAACAGAAGTCCAGGACCAGGCAGGTTCACTGGCAAATTCTACCAGACATTCAGAGAAGAATTAATACCTATCCTTCTCAAACCCTTCCAAAAAACAGAAAGGCGGTGGAAATTCTTCCAAACTCAGTTTATGAGGCCAACGTTACCCTGAACCCAAACAGACAAGGTTGCCACTAGAAAAGAAAATTACAGGCCAATATCCTTGATGAATATGGATGCAAAACTTCTCAAAAAATACTGGCGAACTGAATTCAACAATACATTAAAAGGATCATACACCATGTGAAGTGAGATTTCTTATACAGATGGAAGGCTGGTTCAGCATTCACAGATCAGTTATTGTGATACAGCACTTTAACAAAATGAAAGATAAAAATCATATGATCATCTCAATAGCTGCAGAAAAAGCATTTAACAAAACTCAGCATCTATCTATGATAAAAACTCAGCAAAGCAGCTATGGAGGGAAAGTACCTCAACGTACTGGAGGCTGTATATGAGAAGCCCAGAGCCAGCATCGTACTCAGTACTGAAAATCTGAAAGCTTTCCCTCTAAGATTAGGAACAAGACAAGGATGCCTACTCATGCCACTTTTATTCACATTAGTAGTGGGAGCCCTAGCCAGAGCAATTAGGCAAGAAAAAGAAATAAAAGGCACCCATATTGGAAAAGAAAAAGTAAAACTATCACTATTTGCAGGTGACATGATGTTACATATAGAAAACCCTAAAAACTCCCAACAAAAACTGTTAGAACTAATCAATGGATTCAGTAATGTTGCAGGATAGAAAATCAGTACACAAAAATCTTTTGCATTTCTATATACTAGTAAACTATCAGAAAGCAAAATTAAGAAAACAGTCCCATTTACAATACTGTCAAAAAGAATAAAATACCTCAGAATAAATTTAACCAAAGAGGTTTAAGACCTGTATACTGGGAAACTACAAGACATCAAGGAAAGAAATTGAAGAAGACACAAATAAATGGAAAGATCTTTTTGTGGTCATAAATTGAAGAATTAATATTGTTAAAATATCCATACTACCCAAAATAGCCTGCAGATTCAATCAGTCCCTATGAAAATTCCAGTAGCATTTTTCATGGAAATAGAACAAAGAATCCTAAAATTTGTATGAAACCACAAAAGACCTCAAGTAGTCAAAGCAGTCTTGAGAAAGAACAAACCTGGAATCATCAACGCTCTCTGACTTCAAACTCTGTTTCATAGCTGTAGTAATTGAAACAGTATGGTGTTGGCATAAAAACACACACTTAGTTGAAAGGAACAGAATAGAGAACCCAGAAATAAACCCATACATATATGGTCAATTAATTTACAACGGAGGAGTCAGGATTATACAGTGAGGGTAAAGACAGTCTCTTCAGTAAATGGTGTTGGGGAAAACTGGACAGCCACATTCAAAAGAATGAAACTGGACCCCTATCTTACACCATGCACAAAAATCAATTCAAAATGGATTAAAGACTAGAACATGAGACCTGAAATAATAAAACACATAGAAGAAAACATAGGTAGCAAGCTCTTTGACATAGGTCTTGGTGATGATTTTTTTTAATCTGACACCAAAAATAAAATTTTTAAAAGCAAAATTAAACAAGTAGGACTGCATCAAACTAAACAGCTTCTGTATAGCTAAGCAAATCATCAACCAAATAAAAGGACAAGCTACTAAATGGGAGAAAATATTTGCAAGTCATATATCTGACAAGTTAATATCCAAAATGTATAAAGGACTCATATAACTCAATAATTTAAAAAAAAGTAATTTGATTTAAAAATGGGCTGGAAGGTCTGATTAGACAGTTTGCAAAGAAAACATAAAGATGACCAACAGGTACATAAAAAGATGTTGGACATCAGTAATCATCAGGGAAATGCAAATCAGAACCACAAAGATATGTCACTTCACTCATGTCAGAATACCTATTATAAAAAAACAACACAAATTACAAGTGTTGGTGAGGATATAGAGAAAATTGAAACTTTGTGCTGTGAAAGGGAATGTAAACTGGTGCAACTGCTATGGAGAACAGTATGGAGATGTCCCAAAAATTACAATAGCCAAGCTATGGAAACTATCCAAGTATCCATCAGTGGATGAATGGATAAAGAAATTGTGGTGCATATATGTAGTGGAATATTATTCAGCCATTAAAGAGAATGAAATCTTTCCATTTGCAGCATTTGTACCTAGAGGGCATTATGCTAAGTGAAATAAGTCAGACACAGGAAGACTTATATAGTGTGATCTCTCATATGTTGAAACTAAAATTTTATATTAAAAAATGTCAAGTTCATAGATACAGATAATGTATTATTGATCACCAGAAGATGGTGGTAGAGGGTGGGAGAGATGGATGAAGAGGGTCAAAGGGTTTAAAAAATGGATCTTGAACTCATACATTAAGACAGTAGCATGCCTTGAATTGTAGGAGTCCATAGCTGAGAATTACACCACAAATTGAAAGCATATTCTTATACATAAAAGTAGTTGGACTTTATAACATTTCAAAGACATGTAATGCTATTTTCCTTTATTTTCTACATGATACTGTAAGGATAACCTTTTGCATCAGTCTTTTTGTAGGTCGTGATGCGTTGTTGCAGTGAGGCAACTTAGTTGTATTCCAAGGGCTACTGTCACCATCATTAACTGGCATTTAGACACTATGGATAACACATATACTTTATATATACTGGAATATGTGTGAACATTTTCACATAAATAATGTTGAGGATTTTTACTTCTGCAAGAAAATAGGGGCTTCTTTATAGTAGTTTTGAAATTAAGTGTCTTGAAAGGAGTGTAAAAACCTTGTGGAGGGAAAAAAAAAAAACCTGCCTCAAGGTTGTTGGGGGGATTAAATGATGTAACATACAAAACAGTCCAAAAAGTTCATGTATTGTTATGTATCCTATGACTATCTTTTGCCACTAGTCTTTTATTCTGTTTGTATTTTTGTACTTTTAAACAAAATTTTACCTTTACCTTACCGTAATGTACAGTTTGTTTATAAATGGTATGAGTAAACGTTAAAGATTGACTTGCTGCTGACGACTTTGAGTGACATGTTGATGGCCATGTTGAATGTTAGGTTTAATTTCAAAGTCTGTGTAGCAAACTTTTAAAAAAGAGTAAGACCAAAAAAAAAATCTCATTTTAAGAATGGCATTAGAGTGTTAGTTATCCTGTGAACAAAATATCCTCTGTTCCTTCCTCTGTTTTGCATCTTGCATAAATATAATCTGACGCTGAGTTAGGTGTTAATTGACACCATATCTTGCTTGATCAACCTGCAGTTAAAGTTATGAAGTCAGAAAACAAGATGTAAATAACCAAGGTCTCCTCATGACCTGGAATGACCTATGGCTTGTTATGTAGCAATAGTTTCAAAAATGTGAATAGACAGCCTATAAATGATTATATTAAACAGTCATTGACTGCTTAGAACTTCTCAGTGGGGAAGAGGTTGTAATAATGAAATTCACTTTCTTGGAAAATTGGAACCACTGAAAATTGGATAGGCCCCTTCACAGTGCAGAGCCCTCCCCGTCAAGGAACGTGTAAACATTTGGTAACCCATTATTCTACACTCAGCAGGAAGTTGAATTATACAACAACTCATTTCCAGTTCTGAGATTTCACAGAATTAAGGAAATTGATGACCTGTTCAGGTATTGTTAGTGTTACTTTAAAATTGAGGCTCTCCTTATTTTCTCTTTGATGCATAAGATGTCACAGTACAGAGTTTTGAATCATAAGCAGGTTTATTCTTAACATTGCCTGCTGTTTGATTCAGGAGGTCTAATTTGAGTTAGTTATATGTCTGAAAAGTACTTTTATATTTATCTACTAAAGAGTATTTTAAAAATAAGGTCATTGTGAAAAAAAAAAAAAAGGTCATTTTTCCAAAAGGTGAATTCCTCTCTTCTTGTGGAATAAATAAGAATTAAAAACCAGATGAAATTAGATGGTCACATTCTAAAATCACACTCAGGATTACTCCTGTGTGACAAGCAAATTTTGTGTTGATCATCCTGATCCTGAATTTTGCCACCCTTCCACCTGCCCCTTCTGCCAAAGGAGAAAACTTTGGTACACTAATATGAAAAAGCATCAAAACCAAAATCACAGAGGGAGACTAGAATGGATATTGTATCTCTCATTAGACTCCTTGCTTTGATTCTCTTTACTTGGTTGCAGTTTCTTTAGGCCCATCTGCCAGTGCTGTCATAGGAGCCAGTGAGCAGTGTTTTCTTTTTTGCTCTTTTTGTTTTATGTGTTTCTTTAAGGTTTTTTTGTCATTTTTAACATGACATACTTATTAAGTCACAATTAAAGTCATTTTAAATTACATGTCATATTAAAGTTTAACATGACAGGTGGGCTTAATGTGACTCTTTCGTCTTGTTTCTAGTTCAGAGAATACCTTGGTGGACCAGATAGATATGGTCACTGCCCTGGCTGAGCTTGCAGACTAATGGAGGAGACAAACAACAAACACATTGACTGGCACATAACTCTAAGTCATGAGAAGAGAAATAAGTACACAGATAGGGAATATGGTAAGGGTGTGGCAGGAGGGCACTGCTTTGGGTAGGGAGGTCAGAAGACCCGTTCAAAATCATCATTTAAGCTGGGTCTTGAAGGGTAAGAAAAGTAACATTCTAGGTGGAGGAAACAACATTTCTGATTTGACGCAATTCATTTAAATTGTCAGCCCCCCCAAAATAGTCACTCCATTACTTTATACTTTAAACCTTGGCCCTTGAACCACTTGAAATACCACATTTAGTCTCAATTTAAATATGATGTATCCCATATTCCCTGAAGAGGGAATTCTCTGTACAGAGTAGTCCTTTCCCGTCTCCCTACTCTTCAGCATTGTTGGGAATGCATTTGCTGGGCAACTCCTCTCCTTCCCCTCACCCCCACCCCCAGTAGAAGTGTCTGGTACTTGGTGTGGGGATAGGAAGGGCACAATTAAGAAAAATACTGTTGTCTTTAGACCTACCCCTGTTCTCTGTGTTAAGGCTCCCAGGCGTTCCTGCCTTCTCCTGAGACTCTACCAGTTTGACTCCTTGAGTTCAGGTCACTTTGAGAATATGCCAAGATATTCGGCAGTCTGTAAGAACTCAAGTCCAGGTTACCACTGTACCCTGCCCACCAAGCATTCCAGGGGTTTTCCTTCTTCATCCTAAAGCTCTGTCTCTGGCTCTCCACTGCATGACCTCTTCATCAAGAAGCTGCTCTGGTTGCTGCTGAAATAGGGGGTGAGGTGGGGGGATTTGACTGAATTTCTTTGGAATTCCTCTGACTTCCTCTATGGTATTTCTCAGATAGGGGTTCTCCCAAAGGCCAGCAGTTACGAGGAAGGCCTTGGTAGCTAGAGCAAAATGTGGCCTTTTCCTGCTGCTGAACTGGGCTTGGCCTTTTACCTATGACTGGAAGCTCTAGTGAAAAACAGAATACCTGATTCCAGTAGTAGTTAAGAGTTGGCTTGGTTCCCTGGTCCCACTTGAAGTTACTGCCTTACAAAGTGCTTTTTTCCTGACAGTAATAGGAGCTGTAGGGGTGAGAACACTGGACCTTTGGAACCTTTCTCTGTGTCTTCATTTTTTTCCCTTATTGGTGAAATTTGAGTGTTGGTATAGATGATCCCTAAGGTCTCTTAGTTTTGATATATCATATCATTTTTCTATTCTAAACCATGTAATAATTTTGTCTCTAATGTCTGACATAATGTTTACACAGGAAATTGTTCCAGTATGTAAGTTTGATATATATGTGAAAACGTATAGCCTTCTGGTTGAGTCTGAATATACTCATTTCAGAGTGTGCAGTTGGGTTGTCGTTGGAAAACTTTGTGCCAGTATCTCTTCCAGCAAGTTTCTTGAATGCTATTAAAAGCGGTGATACTGTATACCTTGAAGATGAAACGAGCCAACTAAACCTGAGCTAGTCTTTAAAGAATGATGATCATGCATCGAGTGAAAATTGTGGCGAACGACTTGAAGTTGTGTTTATTCCCTTTGTCATAGGGGTCACATTGGACTGAAACAGCACTGTGCTTATGTAACTCTGAGTTCTGTTGCTCTCTAAATTGGTCCCTCCTTCTTTTGCAGGAGCTATTGTGACAATCTTGGTTACCATCCATTAAGTGCTGCTGACTTTGGAAAGATCATGAAAAATGTCTTTCCAAACATGAAGGCACGTCGTCTGGGCACGAGAGGCAAATCTAAATATCCTTTACGAGAATGGTTCTTAGTCATCTCTTTAAGTTCTCACTTATTACAGAACATCTGCTGTTGTAGTTTAGCTAGCACTATATTTAGAAATAAATTCAAACCAACAAATACAAACGACTCAAAAGTACTTGGTAGAATAATTGTAAATGTTGTTTTCCCAGATACTTATTAAACTGCAAGGGAAATAACAAATAGTGGTTATTAGGATTGTGATAGATTTCACCTTACTCTGTCACTGCAATGTGTTCTTGATGGTCTGATCTTTTTTTCTTTAATAAGAATTACTGAGGCAAACCATAGTACAGTAATTGTAAATCGTATCAGTAAAAATGGAGAAAAATGTTAGCTTATCTTCTTTCCTTCCTTGATGTTAGAAACATAGGAATCTTCTTGACAAAATATGCAATATTCAAAAAAATTTCTTGTGGAACTTGTACTGGAAGATTAGTATTCTCTTTAAAGTATTTTTCATCTAACCATTTAATGGCTGTATTAAAATTACATCTAGGGCATAGAAAAGGTCCCTCTTGTGATAGAGAAATACTTAGGAGCAAACAGAAGTAAGCAAATGAAAATTAAGAATTTATGAAAGTTCATTCGACCCTTGGGAGAAGATTGTGAAGTTGAGGGTCTCTGCATCATGTTAGAAATACATCCTTTCTCTCTGCTTAGCTGTTGGCCTTTTTCAAAGTATAAAAATTCTGCTGTAGAGGAGATGAGCCAGGAGAGGGGAAAGACTGTTTTTCTAAAATGGCTTCAGGTGTTCTTTAACCCCTTGTTGCATGACCTAGTCTTGTTTCCTGAGTATAAATGAAAATGTCTTGTTGTGTCTTTGGCATGTTACAGGCGATAATCCAGTGTGTTTCAGTGGAAAAAGAGAAGTGAAAAGGTTAAAGCCCTTGTGACACTCTGAAGAGTTGTTTTTGTCCCAGTGCCCTGGGCTAAAGTTTCCCTTCTCCCTGCCAGGTTTCCATCTGGATATTCCTTTCCTTCTGACCTGTTTGTTACTGGTGGCTGGCACAGCTTATTAGGAACAGTTATTCATAAAATTTATAACAGATGAGAATCATTTTGTTTCACTTAGGACGGTAACATCCTACACAGACTGTTCCAGTTTCTAAAGAGTAAAAGTGTCCTGAGTTTTCTAATATTAAGGTTTCTCTTACTGAAAAACTCAGAAAGTAGACCCTATCTCAGGTGATTTTATCCTTATTTCATATACGCTTACTTTTCAAGTGCTAATTATGTAAACAGCTGGTTTAATTTAGAGGACTTTCGACCTTAACCATTTATTACATATTGCTACAGTGGACTAAGAAAAAAAGCTTTTGTTCATATGCCAACACTGCCCAATCTTGATTTTCACAAAACTGGAGATGGGGTAAGAATTTCTGCCTTTTCTTTTTAATAAGTAAAATTGCACCTTATTACCAGCACGGAAATGCATATTGCATAGTCTCATTGGAATAGAACCAGGCACCAGGAACTGTGCCTTTCACAAAGTAAATGAGCCAAAAAATTCAGTAGTGTCTGGAAATTGTTAGCATATGTGACTTATATCAACATGGCTAGTGAAATTAAGGGGAAAAAAGATAGATCTAAAGTTATTGATTTGTAGATACGTAAATGATATACATTGTCAAGAGGAAAATTTAAATTATAGAGTAACATGTATAGTATAAATGTTTTCAGAAAAGAAAATATGGCTCATGGCATAGTTTGTTTTTGTGATGTCAGAAAAGGCTTTTAGAAAAATTCAAAACCTCTGTTAGTCTTCGTATGTGTCTCACAGTGTGTGCTTAAGTGTTACATTCACGGTGCTGCTGATGGCTGTGCACCAGTGGGCACAGGCACAGGCCTCTTATTTGCAAGGCTCTAGTATGCCTGCCAACACCAGTCACCTCGTACTACTTTGACCGGACGGATTCAGATTGTATCTTCTAATTAAGAATATGTATCTTGAATGTGCTTCAACTTAATTTCTCTGAACTTTCTTTTAGAAGTTAACTTTTCCTTTTTCCTTTGTTTAGTTGGAAGGAGCAGAGCCTTCTGGGCAGCTTCAAAATATTGACGAGGAAGTTATCTCTTCTGCTTGCCGTCTTGTGTGTGAGTGGGCCCAGAAGGTGTTAAGCCAGCCATTTGACACAGTCTTGGAATTAGCCCGCTTCCTTGTAAAGAGTCACTATATAGGCACCAAGTCGATGGCAGCTCTAACTGTAATGGCAGCAGCACCACCAGGTACAAAATGATTAACAAGCTGAAAATAGACAGGGTGTTACTATATTTAGAGTTGGTAGCAAAAGAAGAGTTTAGCCAGAGAACTTTGTCTTTGCAGTGTTTGTGTGAGTTCACTCTTACTTCACTTAACACTAAATTCAGATGGGTTTGTTGAGCAGACAAAAATAACAGTTCTTTCATTATAAAGCTTAAAGCTGTAGCTTTGTATGTTGCTCTGCTGAAATACAAAAGTTTTAAGATTTCCTAGTTGATAGTTTATTAATTTTTCCATTACTGTTTTAAAATTTAAAGAATATGTATACATGTATTTTTAAGTATATATGTATCTAAATTAATAAATTAAATATTACAAATTAAAAATGTAAGTTTTTAAGTTATTTGCTAAGACTTCTATCCCAAAAACTAATGCTATAAGTCAAATGACCTTTGAACAATGTAGAAGGTACCTGAGTCTCACAAAAAATAAACCATATGAAGCATTACTGTAAAATAGCAAGTTTTTTTAATGTGTATTCAAATGAGTATTTTTATTCAGATAGGAACTTTAGAATTGATGTTTTTGGGGATAACAGTACTGTTGGAATAAATGACTCACTCCTAACTTTCATAGCTGTGTGAAGTATCTCTTCTGATAAAATTTTTTAAATGTCTTATTTCTATCATACCTCATAAACCTAAAAAGTGAATAAATTATGGTACTACTCTAGGAAATTATAATTTCTATGGGAAAATGTAATAATATGAAATAGTAGATTTATCACAGCCAGAACTATAATTGTACTATCAAATAACTTTACTTTTTTATCTTAACTTCAACATTTTAATAAGAAATCATTTTTCTCTCTTATATTTATCAGAAGCTTTAAGTATTTGTGGTATGTGTGTGAGAGAGATTATTCTGTTCTCTGATTTTATGGCCAGTTCAGGACCATAAATGACATCAGTAAAATAACCTTTTACAAGAGCTTCAACATAATTTTTCCTACCTAGGTGTAAACTATGTGATCCGAATCTGTTCACTTATGCTTACATAGGAGCCAGGAGCATGCTTGGGCAGCCTTAGGTCTAGCTGGATAGCTCATATGTGTTTCCTCGTTTATCCCCTCTGCAGTCCTATAAGATAGGTAATATTTAGTCCCATTTTACAGAGTGGGAAACAAATTTAGGAAATAAAGTAATTTGTCCATAGTCAGAGAAGTAGTGGGGCCAGAATTTGAATCCTGATTTGTCTGTCTCCAAAACCCAGGTTAACTCCATTACATCGTACTGTCTTCTTATCTTTCAGCAAAATGGGGTTTTAAAAGATAAAACCTTTCTGTGTTTTCTTTCTTCTACCCCTGCTGACACCTAGAAAAGTACTTAAAACAAGTTGAGGACTGGGGAGTTCTCATGGGGTGAAGAAACATCTCTGTCTTCCTTATTTCCCACATTATTCACGTAGTCTAACTGAAGGAAATGTAGAATGAATGGATTTTTAAGGCGTAAGTTTAAAGAAAGATGTGTTATTTAAGCAGAAATACTAAAAATCACACCTATAAACAGGAGTTTGCCCTTTTTCAAAGTAGACAGCTTGGGAGGCTGTTACTTTGACAGTTGTGTCGTCACTCAGTATTTTAGAATCTCTTGAAATTTTGTTCTCAGCCATTGCCACTTTTTAAAAAAATACCTCTGATAGTGAATAATCTTCATCCTTTGAAGGTGAATTTGGTTTTTTATAAATATAGTGTCCATATTAAGAACAGGTTGTATTACAGATGTCCTTCGGTAAGTCAGCTGCTTGGAACTCGTTTCTGTCCAGAAACCCTGGCAGGAGGGGTAAGACAGAGAGCTTGGAGCCTTTGGCAGAGGCTCTCAGGGTGCAGGTGTGGAGCAGCCAGAGCCGAGGCTGCAGGCCAGACAGCGGCCGTGCAATCTGAGTTGGGCTTGAGAAGAAAAAAAAAATCGTACTTAGGTGATAAAGGGGAAGTCAGAAAATGAGGGCTTGTTGAGGAGTCAGTGTGGGGGTAGGAGTTTACAGTCACATTCTCCTTCCCGTCTCCCACTCCAAGCTGTTGCTGTTAACAGAAGGGGAAAAGCAGAACCCGGGGAAAGAAGGGCAGGGTGTGCCAGCAGGTCAGCAGTGTCCTCCCCTTGCCTCTCTCCACTGCTTTTACGGAACTCGGCCGACTTTCTAATGATCTCAGTGCCACACGCTAAATGTGAAGTGAGCTTTTGAAAAATTAATTGCATTACATAATCAATTTTTCTGAAATCAAAATTTATCCCTTGCTTATTTTATCATTCCTTTTTCTTAGTTTTGATCTTACTAACGCTTTAAAAATTTCTCTCAGTAACCCTTTCTCAGAATATCTTAACCTCAGTCTTCAGAAACTCTCCTTAATTTCTCCTGGGTCGTACTGGAATAATTGTGTAGTAGCATTTAGACTTGTAATACCTATTTGCATAACGTGCTAGTAGAATTAAAGACTTGTTTTCCCCTGGTGATTTTTTTTTTCCCCTAAGATATGGATGATTTCAGCAAATATTTACTGAGTGCCCCTTGTGAGCTGAATATTAAAATCATAAAAATGCATGCATTTCTTAATTAGAGGAGGAGGAAGGGAGATTTTCTGGTCTCTACCAATAAAAAGTTAAAACTTGCTCTCTTGGCATTTTTTTATCTTACCTTCTGCACATTTATGACACAGCTACTTCCCTCTTAGAAATCTTCATCTATTATAGCTGACTTAACTACAACTGTCACCTGAGTTGAACCATATTTTAAGATGTCAATTAAAACCATATTGACAAACATTTATAAACTGGAAGTCTAATAATATTTGTGCTTTATAAAGAAATTGTGAATTAAAATTTGCTGGGTTTGGTTGCTTTGTCCAGTAGATGGCAACATAGTCAAAGAAAGTGAGTTGTAACCGCCTTCTAGAAAAGAGTGTTTAGCTTTCCTTTCTGTTTATTTTCAGGAATTAAAGGAATCACCCAGCCTTCTGCTTTTATACCTACAGCTGAAAGTAATTCCTTTCAGCCTCAAGTGAAGACTTTGCCATCTCCTATTGATGCTAAACAGCAATTGCAACGGAAAATACAGAAGAAGCAGCAAGAACAGAAACTACAATCCCCTTTGCCAGGAGAATCCTCAGCAAAAAAATCAGAAGGCGCTACAGCCAATGGAGTGACGAGTCTTTCTAATGGAAATCCTGCAATCCTCTCTCCTCAGCCTATTGGTATCGTTGTGGCAGCTGTCCCTAGTCCCATTCCGGTAATATCATTAGTGTTGGCCTTACTGGGGTGGTAGAAAGTCAGTTCCTTAATGCAGAGTGGCACATGAGAAGGAGACGAATACAGATGTAGATACAGTTGTAAACTTATTTTGTGACCACGCACAGATTTCAGTTCAGTCGGTTATCTTTAATTCAGGATGTACGTTGTTGATTACAAAGTGAGCTATGAAACGAACATAGGTGAAATTGTAAGACATGTAAGTACACACATAACCAGTCAAGAGGTTTATTATGTAAGAGATGCGTCATTGTCAGAGTTGTTTCATCTCTAGCTAAGCAAAGATGACACGATTGTAGCCTTTTTTGGTTTAAATTTTTTTTTCTTTTTAACATTCAGGTGGAGCAAAATTGTAAAGTGGGTTGGTAATGTACTAGCATAGACCTACCTCTGGCTTGCTGGCCATAGGACCCCAGGGAAGTCCCTTAGCTGTTGAGTCTCTTTCTTCATCAACAAGTCAAGGTTATAGTCTTCTCTCCTCCTGTTTCACACAAGTGAGGCGATGATGAAGGGCTTGTAAAATCAGAGTTCATCAATTAAAAAAAAAATTTTAATGAGAGTGCATCACGCTAAAGCAAGGTGATATTTTATGTTGCTATTTATTATGATATTATTAAGGAGATATTTTACGTTGTTTTTCTTGTTCTTGTTGTTATCATCATCATCATCATCATCATCATGTCATTAAAACCCACTACCCAGGAACCATACTCTTGTTGCACTATTCACTGTAGAGCAAACATGCGAGGCAGTAGTTTTATCTGAGACCTCATCCACAGTGGTTTATCACTAATGTCGAAGGTAGATGCATTTATAAGACAGTGTCCCCTGTGAGTGAGTGAATCATCTTGGCACAGACTCTAGTTGGATACCTTTAGAGTTGCACGTTTCTTCAAGATTTTATCTCCTCTTATAACCTTAAAAATTATTGTTTTGGCAAGTATTCAACACAGATGTGAAGTTTTTCATTGAAATCTCGATATTCTTCTTACATATTATTGTATTTGGTAGCTATATGGCACTGTGCTGCATTTATTGTAATAGGTATGTGTCTGGTTATATAGAATCTACTCTAGAAGAACTCTCACCTAACATGGGAACTGTCTTTTTTTTCCTTTTAGCATTACATGTAATGAATGCCTTAATTATAATGAATATATGAGTTACCGATCATAGTCTAGACTTGTTAAACCTGCTTTGTTTTCCACCTTTTAACAGGTCCAGCGAACCAGGCAATTGGTAACTTCACCAAGTCCAATGAGTTCCTCTGATGGTAAAGTTCTTCCCCTCAATGTACAGGTGGTCACTCAGCACATGCAGTCTGTGAAACAGGCACCAAAGACTCCTCAGAATGTTCCAGCCAGTCCTGGTGGGGATCGTTCTGCCCGGCACCGCTACCCTCAGATCTTACCCAAACCAGCCAACACCAGTGCACTCACCATCCGCTCTCCAACCACTGTCCTCTTTACTAGCAGTCCCATCAAAACGGCTGTTGTGCCCACTTCACACGTGAGTTCTCTGAATGTGGTGAAAATGACGGCAATATCCCTCACACCCAGCAGCAACAGTGCCCCTCTTAAACATTCTGCCTCGGTAAATAGCGCTACAGGGACAACAGAAGAAGCGAAGACCATTCCTCAGATCAAGAATGGTTCTGTGGTTTCACTGCAGTCTCCTGGATCCAGGACCAGCAGCACCGGGGGAACATCCGCTGTGGAGGTCAAAATGGAACCTGAAGCGTCATCAGATGAACACCCTGTGCAGTGCCAAGAGAACTCTGACGGGGCTGACGCACCCAAAACAACGCCCAGCGCTCTTACGGGGCAGAAAAGTCATACAGATGGAGGAGTGCAAAAACCTTCAAATGAAGGTGTCAGTGAAATAAAAGCAACTAAGGTCTGTGACCAGAGGACCAAATGTAAAAATCGCTGTAATGAAATTCTGCCAGGCACTTCAACAGGCAATAATCAAAGCTCTGTCACTGTCTCAGTTGCCACTCAGAACTTAGCTTTCACCAGCACCAGCTCACCATCTAATGGTGACTCAATAAATAAAGACCCTAAATTATGCACTAAAAGTCCAAGAAAGCGACTATCTTCTGCATTGCAAGAGTCCCAGGTGCCTCCTGTAAAGAAACCAACAGTGGAACAGCTTTCTGCAGTTGTCACCGAAGGTCAGAAACCAGGCAGTGTTAAGAAGGACCAAAAGGTTCCACATTCAGGGAAAACAGAAAGTTCAGTAGCAGGTGCTCAGATTCCTAGCAAGATATCAACAAATGTCAACTCACACATAGTAGCAAATCAGCCCTTGAATTCTGCTCTTGTTACCAGTGATTCAGCTTCAGAACAGCAAATGACGCCATCATCATCTCCAGACGTAAAAGTAAAGCTTGAAGGCAGTGTCTTTCTCTTGGATAGTGATTCAAAATCAGATGGCAGCTTTAATCCAAACGAATGGCAACAGGTCACTAAGGATTCTGAATTTATATCTGCCGGCTGTGAACAACAGCAGGATATCGGTGTTATGACAATTCCCGAGCACTCTGACATCAACGACTTAGAGAAATCTGTTTGGGAATTAGAAGGAATGCCACAGGACACGTATTCCCAGCAGCTGCACAGCCAGATGCAAGAATCTTCTTTGAATCAAATACAAGCACAGTCTTCAGATCAGTTACCTCTTCAGTCCGAACTGAAGGAGTTTGAGCCTTCTGTCTCCCAGACAAATGAGAGCTACTTTCCTTTTGATGATGAACTTACACAAGATAGTATCGTGGAAGAGCTGGTGCTCATGGAGCAGCAGATGTCGATGAACAATTCGCATTCTTACGGTAACTGTATGGGAATGACCCTTCAGAGTCAGTCAGTAACGCCAGGAGCTCCGATGTCGTCTCATGCCTCCAGTGCCCACTTCTATCATCCAATCCATAGCAACGGCACTCCAATCCACACACCCACTCCCACCCCCACGCCCACCCCCACCCCCACCCCCACGCCAACCCCAACATCTGAAATGATTGCTGGGTCTCAGAGTCTGTCACGAGAGAGCCCTTGCTCCAGGCTAGCCCAGACCACACCTGTGGATAGTGCTTTAGGAAGTAGCCGGCACACACCCATTGGTACTCCACATTCTAACTGCAGCAGTAGTGTCCCTCCCAGCCCTGTTGAATGCAGGAATCCATTTGCATTTACCCCAATAAGCTCCAGTATGGCGTATCACGATGCCAGCATTGTCTCAAGTAGCCCTGTGAAACCGATGCAAAGACCCATGGCCACACACCCTGACAAAACCAAGCTTGAATGGATGAATAATGGGTATGGTGGGGTTGGTAACTCATCAGTTTCTGGCCATGGCATTCTCCCAAGCTATCAGGAACTAGTAGAAGACCGTTTCAGGAAACCTCACGCTTTTGCTGTGCCTGGACAGTCTTACCAGTCTCAATCCAGACAGCACGACACTCATTTTGGTCGTTTGACTCCTGTCTCTCCTGTGCAGCATCAAGGTGCCACTGTAAATAACACCAACAAACAGGAGGGTTTTGCGGTCCCCGCCCCTCTTGATAATAAAGGAACTAATTCATCTGCCAGCAGCAACTTCAGGTGCCGGAGTGTGAGCCCTGCTGTTCATCGCCAACGTAATCTTAGTGGAAGCACCCTCTATCCCCTATCTAATATCCCTCGATCTAATGTGACCCCCTTTGGAAGTCCAGTAACCCCAGAAGTTCATGTTTTCACAAATGTTCACACAGATGCATGTGCCAACAACATAGCTCAAAGAAGTCAATCAGTTCCATTGACAGTCATGATGCAAACAGCCTTCCCGAATGCTCTTCAGAAGCAAACAAACAGTAAAAAAATAACCAATGTTTTGTTGAGTAAACTTGATTCTGACAATGATGATGCAGTGAGAGGTTTGGGCATGAACAACCTGCCCTCCAATTACACAGCCCGGATGAATCTCACGCAGATTTTGGAAACTTCCCCTGTCTTTCCTAGTGCCAACCCACAGAATACGATCGATTCCAGCACTTCTGTTTATGAATTCCAGACACCATCTTACCTCACCAAAAGTAATAGCACCGATCAGATCAGTTTTTCTCCTGGAGATAATCAAGCACAATCAGAAATTGGAGAGCAACAATTGGATTTCAGTAGCACTGTTAAAGACCTGTTGAGTGGAGACAGCTTGCAAGCCAACCAGCAGCTGGTAGGTCAGGTAGCATCTGATCTCACTAATCCTGCGTCTGATTTCTCTAGCGATATCAGGTTGTCTTCTGAACTCTCAGGCATCAGTGATTTGAACACTTTAGACCCAAATCTACTGTTTGATCCAGGTCGTCAGCAGGGACAAGATGATGAAGCTACACTGGAAGAATTAAAGAACGACCCATTGTTTCAGCAAATTTGCAGTGAATCCATGAGCTCTATGACTTCATCAGGTTTTGAATGGATAGAAAGCAAGGACCATCCTACTGTTGAAATGTTGGGTTAAATTGTGTTTTATAATATGTAGCACACTGTATCTAAAGACATATGTATTGTATTTGTCTTAATGGAAGTGCCTCCCGCAGCAGAAACACTTACTATTAATTGTGACATTTTAAAAGAGTTTGCTGCAGAAGTGGTTTCTTCTTCAGTAGGAAACGGTTAGACTCGCCTCAGCTTTTAACAAGTTTCTGAAGAGAGTAGGCTGTAGAAAAACAAGTATTAGGTTTTAAAATTTTATAACGTTCCCCATTTAATCACATTGTTTGCTAGTAAACAGAAGACTCACAGGCTTTTACAAGAGCAGTCTAGATCTTTATTTTGTGTAAGTTCATTTTAATTCATTGGTTTATCTGCACAGATTTTAGAGGAAACCATTGATTTTAGGTATAGGCTATTTTTTGTTGTTGGCATTATCTTTTAGATATGAAATCATAGCTAAAGTGAACTGTAGACAAGAAGGTCTTCCTTGAAACAGGGATAATATTCAGGTTATTATAAGTATTTAGGCTTGAAGCATAGAGCTACTGTAGGATGACAAAAAAATAATCTCTGTAGGACTTTCTAGGACTTCAGTACCATTTGCACCTGAATGAAGGGCTTAAATAGGAGAAAATAATGGAAAATTAAACATTAATGTAAGGAAAGCAAAAGCTGCACTAAACATTTTAAAAGGAAATACTAGTAGCCATTTATATTTGTGACCTTGCATTAGTATTATTTTAAAATGTTGATTTTAATGTGGAGCTAACACACACAGGGACATGCACACGTGCACACACAACAGATAATTCCAAACATTGTAATTTAGTGGAATAAATACAAATGTATTAGGAAATATTTTATGTTTTATTATTTGGTAGTTGAGATAGGAGAATTTAGAAGGAAATAAAAGCATTTTCTTAGTTTCATCACAATGTCTGCATGCACATATTAAAATTCTAAGATTTATTTTGAAGATTTTTAATTGTAGTATTCTTAAGTCCTCAGTTTAGTGACTGACTCCTTCACTCCTCCTGAATTTAGAAATGCAATTTGATCATGAGGTCCCTTCGAAAAACAAATAGGCCAGGAAGGAGATAACATAAAAATCGGATCGGAAAACATTTCGCCACCTGAGGTCTGAAGCCACAAATCTTTATATCTCTGGTAAAACAAAGGGGATATCAATAGTACTTGAAGAAGAAGAGCATTTTATAACATGCTTATTAATTTATTTATTGTGATAACCACAATTGCAAAATAAGCACTCAGGATTTGTTTTAAAATGTTTCTCTCTATGGCTCCCATTCTGTTTTGTGAATAATTATTTATGAATTTCACCCTGACAGAAATCTTCTCACTAGTTGACAGCTTCATAAAAGTAAGTTTCAAGATCAGTTTCAAATAGACTTAAAAATTGCCATTAAGTTTTTAAAGCTAACATTAAACCATTGCTATGCTACCTTGAACCTAGCTAAGCTTTCCTTTACCTTAATTAGTAAGCCAATCAGAAGACTACAATCAATGAATATTTAACAAATGTGATGAAGGGTTTAATTTAATAAGGTTTTCATTGTTCAATAAATTTGCAAGGTAGGGTATTAACATATTTTGATAAATAATTGGTGCTAGGGTTGGCTCAGAGATTTATATATTGATATGTCGTAGTTATTGGCATTTGTGTGTGTTTGCTGTTATCTTGATTTAATGATCTGTTAGATATTTTTTTCTTGATGCTAGTTATCTCTTCACTGTACATTGAGACACAGCACTACTGCACACCAAAGTATGCAATACCCAAAGGAAACTGTGTGATTTCTTTTAACAAATGATGGGAGCCTTTCTATATGAAATACTCTGAAAAGGAGATTTTGAGGCCATTCTAATCCCTTGTTTACATTATTAGCTTCCTACTAATATAAAAATAATGGAAATCTTTTTTGATAAAAATATAGACTGGAGGATTTTTAACCCCCTGTACAGTATTGCAGCAAACACTTTAAATTTGGTTGAATTCGTCCAGCAAACTTTCTGGGGTTCATATATTGCACTAAATTTGTTGAACCTGTGGTAGGCACATCTCTTAGGATAAATGCAACCAATACAGTCCACAGATTAAACTTTTTAAATGTGTTTCATTATGAAAAGACAAAATGTCATCAAAGTGACAGATAAAATTGTCTTATGTAGCAATGTGCATTGATCTCAATGAGATATTTCTAATTCTTATTCTCTTACCTGAGAATATTACAGCAGGAAGAATTAAGTTTAGTTTGCTTCACCATGTTAATACATGATCACAAAATGTGCATGAGTGTTATTGGCTTATCTTGTACAGTACTAGGTATTCCTGTAACCACTTTTTTTTCCCCCTTGGCTGTATTGAACCTGGTTCAGTGTTAACCAGACAAGCATAGTTATTCACAAGTTATTTACTTTTTTATGTTTACTAATTCTGCTTAGTTGTTGTTGAATATGTTCTTTTCTCAGATTATTTTCATCGTTTTGATGTTTAAAACATTTTGCATACTGTTTATCATGATAAGACTTCATGAAGTAAATAATTTTGCATATAATTGCAATAAGCACTGACTTTTGAACTGAAAAGAAGGAAAGTGTTTTTTTGTGCAGTGCATCCGAGGTTCATATAATAGTCCTGTACTATAATGTGCTTTACTACACCATAAATGACAAAAACAAGCCCTGTTTCATGTTTTCATTTAGTGCAGAAAGTCAAGATCTCCCCAGTGTTTTGTTGTCTGTTGTACCTGCTGAAACTACGGTAGTTGAATATTGCAGTAGCATTTCAGTTCTCTTTTTTTATTGAAAGTGCTCAAAAATTGTTTTTTAAATGTTTTCGAAAACAATTAAAAACATTTTATATTAAACTGACTGGATCTTAAGGTGATTTATGGGATCTACTTTATATAGGCCGCATGCCGTTTTATATACAGACCCGAAGCCGTTCTTCCTTTGATCTCCTGAAATTCAAGGCAATAGGAAAAAAATCAGCACCAGGAGGAACAGTGCTGCTAGTCTGTTCTCTGCTACTAACCTGGAAGGCTGCACAGATACTTCGTTCATCAGAACTCTGCTGTTCACTTAGAATTTACTACCAGAGAATGGTACTTGGCATAGACCTTTATGTTGTCCCCCCCCCACAAAAGTTTTCCTTTTGCTCATTGACATGTATTGTTTGCTTTAAAGTGTTCGCCCATGGAGTATCTAGATGTGGATATTTTGGAAGCTTTGAATTGAAAAAATAATAGGAAAGTGGAGGGAATTTTAAAGCACAGCTATGTCCAAAAGCAACATAGGCATTTTGGTGAACCAGAAGTACAAAGTGATAAGTGCACTGAACTTGTAAGCCAGCACCTGGGCTGTAAGTCTGGAAGCAGGAAAGAGCAGCCATAAATTTCAGCTCCTAAAAAATAAGAAGCCAGGGTTTGCCATGGAGATTCCTCGCTCTTGAAAGGAGAGTAAGATGCAGCAGCAGCCAGGGCCAGGCCCTGAGCCAAGCAGCATGCTCCCTTGTGTATACAGATCTGCTTAGATCCGTGATAACCCCACTATCACCACAGGACTGGAGCCCTGAGTGTGGACAGGTGGTGGAAACAGTTGTAGCAGGAAGACTCGTAAAGAAGCCTGCAAACTAAAATTCCAAAGTACCTGAAGAAAAACTAACCCTGAGGAAGACAATCAGCAGTCACTCAAGATAAAATAAAAGAAGTAGCAAGCTATCTGGATGTTACTTTAAAATCGTTCATTTAGGGGGATTCTCAGTGACAAGGGGAGACTTTTTTTTAATATGGTCAAGAATAAGCACTGGATATGGATCATGGAACCAGTAGGAAATTCTAGAGGAAAAAATGTGTAGTACCTGAGATGCTTTGGGCGGTAAGTAAGAGAAAACCTAACACTAGCTTTAACCATAAGGACATACCTCATTTTAACATAATGCTATGGAGATAGGGAGGTGCATGGGTTCATTCAATGACTCAGTGTTATCAAGAATCAGACTCTTGTGTTCCTGTACCACCCTCTTCAGCTTTGCTTTCGTGTGTCTATTGCCTCATGGTCACAAGATGTCTACCACAGCTCCAAATATTGCATCTTCATACACCCCAAATGAGGTGGCAAGGGCAGCTCTCAGCGTTTTATCAGAAAGAAAAATCTTTCCCAGACTCTCCCATTAGGCACTCCCTCCCAACCCACTTCCACCTCCCTCCCCCACACTTAGTCCCTTTAGACAAAACAAGGTCAAAGGCCCACCCTAAAACCAACTAGTTTAGATTCTTGATTCACCTTTTATAGCTATGGGAAGGGCCCATTTCCAGGAGCATGTGGTCAACCACCTAAAATGAGTTCTATAACCTAGAAAAGATACCAGGACCTAAGATCTTGTGCCCACCTTTGAGAGAGACTCATAGTCTTGTGAAGAACTAATTACATGTTCTTTGAGAAGTGCCAATTAGAAGTATAGATAACATGCTACCTAGAAGGAAAGAGCTGAGAATTCAGACTTAGAAGATTCAAGAGCTGGGCAAAAGAAGGTTCTTAGTAAGGGCTACATTTAGAAGTAGCCTGTTAACCAGTTTAAACTGTTAACTGGAATCCTGCCTTCCCTCTCTGAGTTGAAAAATCAAGCATTATTGCGTATTGTAAATGCAAATGCCCTTAGTATCTGTTACCATAATAGAAGACCAAAACTTTGATTCTGCTCAGTCTGTAGAGATTTATTTTGGTATATATTGCTATAAATGAATTTTTAAATAATTAGAATTAATTTGCAGGTGGGATCATTTATCAGTAGTATATAATCTGAAATTTTTAAAACTATGTATATGACCAGCCCTGGAGCTATAATATGCTTGTAAGGGGAGAAATGGAAAAACAAAAAACCCCGCCATTTTCAAGATAGACTTTATTTCTAAGAAGTACTAAATTTTTTGGAAGGAAGGGAAAATGATTTTATAAATGAAATATATTGTGAGAACAGCCTTGCTACCATATATACAATATTTCCTTGCACTAGACCCTGTATTAAACACTTTGCATATATGCTCATTTTCTCATTTTAACAATTCTGAAAAAATACCATTTTTCAAGTGAGAAAATTTTAGCTCAGAGATAAACTGCTAAGGGTAACAGGTAGAGCCGGAATTAACTTGGTTCCGAGATCTAGTTCTTATGCTGTACTTAAGATACTTGTTCAAATTACCCGCTGTAGTAATTTGATTTGGTGGCTTCTTTGAAGTTTTCGTTCTGGCTTAATACTTAGAATTAAGTTTGATCTTTATAGGGATTTTGTTTCTATTTAGACTCTGAGTTTTATATTTCTTATACTTCTTTTCATTTTTTTGTTGCTTTTGAATTTTTACCTGTATTTTTTAAAAACTCAATTATTTGAGTTCTTTTCCCTCCTCTCTCGTTCTTGGAAGTACATGCCCTGGTGTATGGGAAATCAAGAGAGAAACTAGATTTAAATAAACCACTTTTTAAAATTTCATCAGGAAATAAAAACTTGACAAAAAAAAAATGTTGTTAAACAAATGATAAAATGTCTAAAATATGCCAGTCCCTGTGCCAAGGCTAGAGAAGGCGTCAGTCATTTTGAAATTTTACAGGACAATGAGGAAGATGCACAAAGAACAGGACTGCAGGATGCCGTGATGTCACTGTAGCAGAGACTGCTGTTTGCTACTGATACACATTCTCCTAGCCATCTGTGCCAAGGTCTACGTTTACCAGCTTCCCTTGTTAAGGGGGACCGCTTACCAAGTACTCAGCCAAAAAGATACAATCAAAAGGTTTGTGTGTGTCTTTGCAGTGCTCCTGCCCTCCTTCCTCCCAGCCAGCTGGGATGTGAATATGATGACTAGAACTCTGGTAGCTTCCTTGGGTTCGGCGGTAAAGCCACGTGCTAAGGATGAGGGAGGAACAAGATAAAAGGAGCCTGAGGGCCTGATGACAGAGGGGAGCTGCTCTGCTGGTCCTGACTGCTTGCCTCTGGATGTGTTTTCCATGAGACAGAAGCCTCTTTCTGGTTTAAGTCATAATTTTGAGTTTTCTGTCACTCAACACGAATCCAGATTCTAACCAACATAGCCACCAGAAGGTTTTAAGCAGAAGTGTGGCATGTTCAATGAGCATGGGAATCACTAAGCCACCACGAGTTTCCCTGAAGGAAGGCAAACTTACATCTCCTCTTCATTGGAATTGGCAAATTGGGAGAGAACCTTAGAATGCCCTGATATTTGCACAGATTTGATATTTCATAACTGTTCCCCCTGCAAAAAAAAAAAAAATAAGTACAGGTGGAGTCTAAGCTTCTTAAACAACTATACAGAACTAATGGATCAAGTTGAAAGGCATTCTGTCATTGTTGTCAGACCTGTGTTTAAGTCTCAGCTCTGCCAATTATAACCATAACCCTGACAAGTTATTTGGATACTAGTAACGATACTCATCTGGAGAGCATTTCCTAGTGGTGTGCCACATGATTCTGGCCTGTTCATCACTTTTGCCAACATCTTGAATGTCAACACAAAAGGTTTGCTCTGGCAAATACTGTAAAATGGCTTGCTCAGTTTCTGTTCTGGCCTCTTCCTAGTATGCAGATCCTGGGAAGCCAAAAGCTACACTTTCTAGACTTCCTCACAGCTCGGGTTCTGGATATGAATTGCATTCCATCTATTAGATGCATTCTTGCAAGATTGGAGGATGAAAATGAAACAAAAGCTATCCTCCTACCCATTTTTTTTTTGTGTGTGATTTTCTTGCAAGCAAGCTCATAGCAAGAGTTTCAGCAGCAATGTTCCAGTGTCCATTCTTGAGATCCTGAGGTGTCTGGGATTTATGTTCCCGCACCAACTTAACAGTTCTGTGACTATCAAGAAGCAGTCCGGTGGTGGCAGTGATGCTAACAGCAGCAGTATCAGCAAAGTCCTGGTCTGGCTTCCTGATCTCTGGAGTGATTCCAGGTATGGATTTGGTCCCCCAGTGGTCCACTCTACCATGTTGTCCTGGGAGTCATTTCTGGAGGCACAATCTAAAACTTGTTCTTTCATTTATGTATAGGTGCCAAACTGCCTGCCTTAAGTATTTTTCTGCTTAAGACAGCTAGAATAAACATTTCCTACACTCAGTTCTGACTCATAACGTATGCCCACAGGCTGAGTCAGGAACTTCTGAGATCTCGATGTGTTTTTGTCATCCTTTTCCCCTCTGTGCACTTTACTAAGAATAATGACCCCTGTCCTTGTTACTTCCCAGAATCTTTTGTGAAGTTCAGTGAGATATGACAATATTCTATAAAGCCCTAAATACAAGCTGTTATGATTGTTACACATGCCCACATAACAGAACAAACATTCACCTAGGAGTGGGAAGAATTCTTTTCCTTTTTAGCACTAAAATGCTGTGTTTTCCTCGAACACACGCATCACATCTGTCAGGAGGTAAAGTAAGAATGTATATTCAGGCAAAGGGGTGAACTTTGAATTAGGTTATGTGGCCATAAGAAATAACTTAATAAAATTTAAGCCGAGTCACTGTCACCTGAGCATGTTTGTTTAACCGATACCTACATAGATTATTTAAATCATGGGACCTTGTATTTCGATTTCAGATGTTTGAAAGACACAAGAGTTTAAATGTCCTATGCAGATTCACCCCCAGTCAGTAAGACCTCTTTATTTAATCTTTCACAATTTTACCTCACCCTCATAGCAGTTCTGAAATGGCTGTCTCAAAAATCACTTCATAATTGGTTAACCTTGTGTCACTGTTCCTTTGGTTTCTATGACTTTATATTCTTCACTTCCTACCTCAGACCCCTCCTCGCCAGTCTATTTCAGGGATCAGCTTCTTCTGTCTACTACTGACATACAGAAATCCTTCCACATTCAATCATTGTCTTTTCTTATTCTACTTTCTCTCCCTCATCATTTCCAACCCTCCCACAGCCCTTCCAGATGGCTTCTAAGTCTAAGTTTTCAGACTTAATCTCTCCCTGACTTCCAGTCTTAAAATCTAAACACCCAAAATTGAAATTCGTTCTCTTCTCCCCAACCCTCTCCTCTTCTTATTATCTGTTAACATTACCATCACTGCAGTCACCCAGTTGGGGGCTCTTGTGCCCTTTCCTCCAACCTCTCCTCAGCATCAGATTACTTTCCAAGTCCTGTACCTTCGAGGTCCCTATCCCCTTGTTCTTTCCTTTTCCTCCTGATCCTACTCTGGTACATGGACTCATTGCTCACTTGAAATACTTAATTATCTCTCATTCTTCTAATAATTTTTATACTGTGACCCCTTTGAAATCCTTAACTCAAAAGCCTTTGATATTCAGAAATCAATATTCTTCATATACATCAGCAATAACCAGCTAGAAGATATAATGCAAAAGAAGACTCTTTTTACGCTAGCAACAAAAAAGATACACTATTCAGGCATGAACCTAAAAAGAAACATGCAAAAGTTAAATGAGGAAAAAATTTTAAGCACATTTTACTGAAAGACACAGGATAGGCCGGAGCAAATGGAATGAGAAAACCATGTTCGTAGATGGGAAGACTCAAAATCATAAAGATATCAGTTCTCCCTGTGTTTATTGAAAAATTTAACATGATCCCAATAAAAATGTCAGTCTTTTTTTCCAAGAGCTAGACAAATTGAATATATACTTACAATGAGAATATAAACAATGATAGCCCCCCAAAAAATCTGAAAAAAAGCAATGTGTGAAGGGTTAATCCTGGAAGGTTTTAAACATACTGTAGAGTCACATACCTAAATCTCCATAAGTAAAGTCAAACAACAAATAACAGAGTAGGAAGAGATATTTATAACCCATATCACATACAAAGGAGTAATGACCCTAATAAGGAAAAATCTCCTAAAAATGAGGAAAGGAGGAGAGCCAACAACCCCATAGAAAAGTGGACAAAAGATGTGACAAACAACTCACAGAAAGAAGAAATGATCCTTAAGCATAATTTAAAAAATGCCTACCCTGATTCATACTAAGAGAAATACAAATTAAAACCATGCCAAGTTACCCCTCCTCAACTATCAGTTTGCCCAAAACAAATCAAAACAAAATCTGTGTTTGATGGCATCCTCTGTTGGAAACATGGTGGGGGCAAAGGCATTTAATATTGTTTCATCTCACATTTCCTAAAGCATCGGCTGGAGAACAAACTTCAGACATCCAGATGACCAGAGAGATACCAACCTAAGGACTGGTGGTGAGCGTCAAATACCTATTTACTTGCAAAACACATACTGCATGAGAGTTAAAGAGTAGACTGTTTTGGATATAGGCTGTGAAAATGTGGATAAAACTAAAGAAAACGGAGAGAGTATATGCAAACATTTTTTTTAAACTGCTTCAGTATTATTGGTGGTGGTAAAATGGGTGATTTTTCTAAGACTGTAGATAAAATGTAAGACTATGCAAACTGTAATTGTGTGATAATCTAATTCTATCATTCTCTGGTCTCTGAGAATGTGGATTCTCACAAGAAAGGGGATACTGATGTAAGATAGAAGATGTGAAGTAAAAACAATACAGTCCTGACTGTGTTGGAAGTATCAATATGAACTCGTGGAATATCTTGCCGTACAATAGCAAGGAAGCTATCAAATACTACTGAGGTCATGCCCGAAGGACACAGGAACCAACTTAAAGAGGCTGCCACTGGCCAAAGATAGAACAACTTAAACTCAATAAGGAAAATAACTTCAGTGGATTGATAATCTTAAAATGTTTAAATCCATGAGTTTTAATGATCCTAAAAAATTAATTGGTCACCTTTTGAGGATGATAGGCAACACTAAGTTATTATTTTTAAAGTTGGGTAGAGGGAAAGAATCAAATATTTACCCTGCCTTTCTTATGTGAGCTGTACCACTGGGTAATCAAATAATAGATGAGGGGGAGCTGATCTAGACAGAAATATTCTAGCTAATAAATGAGGGAGTGATAAAATTGGAATATCATCATTTTACAATCCCTAATGAATTAATCTCGACAATGGGCATTGACGGCTACTAACATCACAAAGAGAGAAATAAACAGACATCATGAGCCCCCAAACAGAAGAACACAACCCACAGTTAAGTAGTCTTGCCTCCAAAAATGGAACTGAAATCTAACCAAGTCTCTGTTCCCAATTACCAATTTACAGGAAGTATATAGATCAGGAAACACTGCATCATGGGGATACAATCAGTAAAATCCAGAGTCTGGAAAACTTAACAGATCAAACAGTTGAGTTTCTTTAACAAATAAATTTCAAGGGAAAAAAAAAAAAAGGAAGAAAGAAAAAGCGATGGAGAACTTGTAGATTAAAAGAGACTTTTTTAAAACGTCATATTACAGTTTATATTAAATTTAAAAATAGATGAAAACTAACTATAGTGTTTAGGGATGAACACTTGGGTGATAAAATATTTTTAAAAAGCAAGGAAATGATTATCATAAAAATCAGAATAAATGGACATACAGATGGCTCCTGGGGTGGCTGCCAAAGTTCTGTTTCCTTACCTAGGTAGTGGTTGCCAAGGTGTTTGCTTCCAATAATTTATTAAAGTATTACTTATTTTATGTGGCTTTATGCATTTGTTATATTTTGCAGTTTGTAAAGTTATTTTTAATAGTATGTCGAAAATTGACAATTATAAGGAAACTTGACTTTCGTATATCAACTAGCCCTACTTGACACAGGGAAAATTCTTCTTTAGCGAAAAATTCCAAATAACAAGTGTGGAAAGAATGGTATAATTAGAAAATCACCACTTTGCATCCCCTAATGAAATAGAAAATTCAGACAAAGATCGTCACTGGATGAAAGCAATATGTAGTAGATGGACAGGAAATTTTGGAGCGTCAGGATCAGGCTGTCACCACCTGAACCCACTGGTCAGTCTTAGCATTCCTATTAGTAAATGTGGGACAAGCAGACATGGGGAAGTTCTATTCATAAGAAATACAGGAAACAGAGGGACAAGTTAAACAACACCCCAGCGAAGCAACCAGACCCGTCCAGAAACAGGGAGCATTCTAAGGGACCACGGACGTAGTTCCTCAGCAAGACAGTAGCATAAAGAAAGAAAAATGGAATGAGGAGGGATGCTATAGGTTAAAATAGACTTAACAGCTATAAAAACCACATTCCATGTATGGACCTTGTTTAGAACGTGATTTAAACAAGCCAGCTTACAGAGACATTTTTGAGATAGGGAGCTTTTACTATGGACTGAGCAGTAGTCAATTCCAAAGACTCACTAGGTGTTTGTAAGAAAATGTCCATACTTTTTAGAGATGCATGCTAAAATATGTAGAAGGGAAAATACAAGATGTCCAAGGTTTACTTTGAAATACTTTGGCAAAAGACAGAGAGGAGGATACAGGAAGAATGATAAAATCATGGCACAGGCGTACGTTGGAAATAATGCAGGTTTGGTTTCAGACCTCCGTAGAGTGAACATGGCAATAAAGTAAGTCACGTGAACTTTTCGGTTTTCCAGTACATAGAAAAGTTATGTTTACACTATACTGTAGTCTATTAAGTGTGCAATAACATTTTTTTCCTAAAACAACAATGTATATAACTTACTTCTAAAATAATGCTGTTGGGGAAACGGCGCTGATAGACTTGTGGCAACTCAGGGTTACCACAAACTGTCAATTTGTAAAAAAGACAGGAGAGAGGGAGGGAGGGAAGGCTGGAGGGAGGGAGGGAAAGAAAGAGAGAGAAAGAGAAACTGCATTATCTCCAAAATGTAATAAAGTGAAGCACAATAAAATGAGGTGTGCCTATAATTGTTTCATCTGGGTATGGAATGGGTTTATGAAGATTCATCATTTTGTTTTTTTTAACTTCTATGTATGCTTGAATATTTTTCATTTAGAAAGATTTTTCTGATTCTCCATTCTATTAAATAAGAGATTTAAAATATACAACTCAGAGTCTAAGCTCTCTTGGAGCGTATTCAGGGCACTGCACATTCAGTTCCTTCAACTCTCCTGAGCTGAAAAGAGGGCAGGCATAGTTTCCCAATGGAACATCAGGGTCCTGTTTCCAGAAGGAGAATCAAAGCCAGGCAAAAAAAACCATAGTGGATGCCCACCGTGGTTCCCACGCAACTTTCTGAGCTGCACCTTACAGAGTGCGTCTAGCCAAACAGGACCACTTGCTATCTCCTGAATAGAGCACGCTCCTGTGCCTCTAAGTCTTGCTTAGGCTGTTCTCTGTATTTCTTTTTTTTTAACTGAGGCGTACTTTCCTTCAAAACCACCCCTACTGCCATCTTAGGGGAAGTCTTTGCCAAATATGCCTGTAAAATAAGGAGACCCCTGTGGCACTGAATTCGGGCCTCTCTGATAGTATTCTGCCTTGTATGGGCGATCATGTGTGTATCTATATCCCCCACTAAACTGGAAGTTCCTGAAAGGCACCTTTCACTGTATGCCTCAAAGCATGGAGCCCAGGGACCTGTCTATAGCAAGGGCACAATCCTTGTTTGCTTAATTGAATTGATGCTAGTGATTTTCAGATTGTTTCTCAATGAGGCACAAAGTATGAAGCTAAGAAATTGTCATCCTTCATAATAACAAATGAATAGGACGTTTATTATATAGTATCTCTTGCCTATTTAAAGACATTGGATATCGTTGTAGTTGGAGTACTAGATGTTAGATCTAAATTGTCTATAGCCAAGATGCCTGCTTTGAGGTCTGGAGGGGTAGACTAAGATGGATTTGCATTTTGAAGTATGTTAATTTGCTTGCCAACCACAGCAGATGGTCACCCTTACTGCTTATAACAGAAATTTAACTGATTTGACAATAGCCTTATGGTCTTTCTGGTAGGACTTCAAATATTTGCATTAAATGAATCTTGAATTAAACCACTATTTTACTGTGAGTCTATAAACGGTAACATCCTCAAATCCAACTGAATTCCAATAAGAATATAACATTTTTGTATTTTAATTTTTATTTTGGTGACTGGAGTCTACTATAGCCTTTGTGAAATTATGCTATGCAAATATATATATTTCAATGTAATAAGCTATTTTTTAAAGGAAGTCTTGACATAGGCTTGTTTTGCATTTGCAAATCACAACTGCTTCTCTCTCTTTTCTGTGTGAGATGGTCCTACATATGGAAGGTGGACTTGAGCTGTAGGAAGGAAACAGGAGACTCACATTCATTGAGCACTGTGGCAGGTACCTTCATTTAACTTATTCCAAAAGACCAAGGTCAATTTGGGGCTTTGAACATAATTGCAAAGTGAGGAACTAGCTCCTCCCACTTGTCGATGATCCATGACCCACATGACCCGTAGGAGCTACACACTCAGCGTTCCTGGACCTTTAGATCCTGACATCTCAGAGAAGCTGGACCCCTCCCTCCTTGTTGAGGTGGGATAACAGGGTCTGGAAAGGTGAGATAATTGATGAGTCAAGACCAGTACATAGGCCACCTGGCCCCTGGCCCAGTGCTTTCTCCCCTACAAATTCAGGGTCTCCCTGAGAACATGAAGCTGTGTGGGGAGGTGAGACTGGGTGAATTAACCCACCCTTGGAGCTCACTGTTACTTGCAGCTGAAGGCACCCCAAACTGTTAGGCCTCTCTCACCCCAGGTCTCTTCCTTTCACACACCTCCATTTCTGTGTTTTGGCCTTTCTCCAACCATCTTTGTAATCAGACAGCAGTAAATGTAGGGTGTGTGTGAATTGTGAGTGAAGACAAATCTCCCAGCAAAAAGACTTCCATTAAAACGAATTCACACGTGTTTCCTTATTGCTATTCCAGAGGCAGAGATGCCCAGCAGAATGGTCTTCCTAAGTGGATTTGCCTGGTTATAGCAAATCTGGGGGTCTCTAGGAGTGCGAGACCCTGATGCTCTGCTTGGAAACCAGCCACCTGGTCTTCTGCCCCAGTAACTACATCATTGATTCCATCGCTCACTCATGAGTCAGCTTTGTGCTGGATGATTTTGGCCCCATGGTCCTGACTCCTTAAATGAATGGCCAGGGTATGGCAGCCCCCAACCACATAATAATCTTCTAGTTCTGGGTGGAAAATATCAGATAATGCTTTAAGGCTAGACTTGTTCCTGTGCCCTGTAAGACCCTGCAGGCTCCTTAATACCAGGGACGAAGCCATATTTCTTCTAGATTTTCCCAAATTAAGACTTGTATGAAAGATACATAATAATTAAAAGTACCTTATTAATTGAATTCTGCCAACAGATGAGCGACTCCCCAGACTGATAACTAAGCCAGGCAAAGAGCTGCCAGCTTGAGGATGGCATCTGTTGAGGCAAACTCCTACTCTCCCTGACTTCTTGTTCCAGGCAGGGAACAGAAAAATTTGTTGCATCAGATACCTGTTCGAGCCGCAGATCAAGGCAAAATGCCAGTGCTTACATGAGCGTGGCACTTCCCACCTCCTGCCTTGAGCTATAGTTAGCAGACAGAGAAGTCAACGGGAGGTATGAGAGCATGTCTTCAAAACTGAATGGAAATCAATGGGGAAATGACTTGCTTTCCAGAAAACTGTTCTGCATGCAAAATTCCAGGAATATCTTAAAATAAGGTCCATTATAGGTTAAATGCAACATCTAAATAACCCTCAGATCATCTAGCCAATGACATTCCTGGATAATCTTTAGAATCCCTCCCATCATAACTCTTTCTAAAAAATGTAGGAAAAGTGGGAATATTAATAAATTAGTTCATAGTTGTGAATATTTTCCACAGTCTTTCTAATGCTCTTCAGTCCCTTAGTAATCTACATATAATTTTAAAACTTTTTATAATGGAAATTTCAAATAAATATGTGAGTTAAGAGAACAGTATAATGAACCCTCATGTACCCTTAGCCCAACTTAAATAAGTGTCAATTCACAGTCTCATTTTATCTGTACCCTCAACTCATTTCTCCATGTTCTCCAGATCATTTTGAAGCAAATCTCAAATATTTCATTTATTATAAATATTTCAGCAAGCTGTAACTACTGTTAAGCACCTTTCTCAAAAAGACTTTTCTGGGTCACTCCTGATTTTTAGTAGTCAATGATGGTTTAAAACTTTGATTCAGCTTCTATACAAAATAAACATATTTACTTACAAATTCCTTTACACTAAGATTTAATTACTTCATTCATTTATCTGTTTGTTCATCATACGTTCAGAAACGTTTATTAAGCACTTAGTTTGTGCTCGACCCATGTGAAGTGCTGGGAATACAGCTGCAGACAAAGCAGACAAGACCCCCTGGGACCATATTTTGGTAGGGGGAGGAAAATAGCAAACAAGTTAGAAAATTCATAAACAAGATTATTTCAAACATCAAGAAAGAAAGGAACAGGTTATGTGATAGTAACGTGGTGGGGTAGGGGGAGGGGAGGTGTGACATTTTGGCTGATACCTAAAGACTATAAAAGAACAGACATTTGAAGACTGGTGATAGAGTGATCCAGGTAAAGAAAATCAAAAGCAACGATTGAGGCAAGGAAGAGATTTCCATGTCAGTAACAGCAAGGAACACAGTGTAAATACAGCATAGGGAAAAAGAGAAACTGGTAAGACATGAAGTTGGAGAGTGCGGTAGACCATGACCCCCAGTAAACCATCCCGTCCAGTATTCATTCCCTTGGCCTCCCCTCCCACGTTGACTCTGGACTTTATCGTGTGCCTTGCTCTGGCCAGTGGGACAAGCGTGATGGAAGGAGGCTTGATAAGTACTTGCACACTGGGGCTTGTCCTCTTGGAACGCTCTCTCTGGAGGCTAGCCACCATGCTGAAAAGTGGCTCAGGCTAGACTAGCATGTGATGGGAGTTCGTATGGAGGCAGCTTCCGGAGGACGAGGGCTCACCTTGGACATACCAGCCCCAGCAAGCTCCTAAATGAATGTAGTCGCATTACTGCAGTGAACTCACAAAATCATGAGAAACAATAAATCACTGTTTTTAGTCATTATAGAGGTGGTTAATTACAAGGCAATAGAAAACTGAAGCAGAAGGTTGTACCTGGAGGTGGGGTGCTACCGTAACAGAAACCTAAAACAGATGATTTAGAGACTGAGCCGTGGCGGAAGGCTGGAAGGATGGCAAAGGCAGTGAGGAAACTGAAGGCTGGAAAGATGCTTATCTGTGTCGTAAAGTAGGGGAAAAATAGGTGAAGCTGATGACTACGGTAACATGTGAGATAGAAAATGTGCTTAACGAACTTGTGGACCTGGCCAAAAGAAATTTCCAAGTGGAATGCCAAAGGAGCTAATTTGCTTCTTGTAGCTGCCTATGATAAAATGTGGGAAGGAGAGATGAATGAGCAGTTCGATTTTCAGGCAGAATTTAGAGAAAATATTTGCTACCTTGGGCTTGATGGGTTGGAAAATAAAACTCTTTCTCTATCCCAGACTCTCCTGCCACCAAGGGTTCTCAAAGTAATAAATGGCCTCAGGATGCTGCCAACAAAATGTGACCTTAGTCAAGACCGAAGTAAGGGTGTGGCTGTAAGACCTATTTTAAGATCTCACAGCTCAGGGTGGAGAGGGCCTGCCCATATCCAAGAGATGTGTGGACCAGAGTGTGACTTTTGTCTAACAGAGTATGTTATAACTTAATGTTCAGAACATCCACAGCATTTTTAAAGGAATTGTACACTCTTAGACTAAAGGAACAAAGACAACTCAAAATGTAGAGACCTCTGCGCCCTCACCTTCCCATGAGCAAGAAGCAGACTGAGAAATTACTCAGCTTCAAAGGTGAACCATTTCTCATTGAAAAGGAAAAAGGTCTCAGAGGACAGAGCCAGCAGCCAAGAACAGTGGATTAAGAAAAGAAGTGAACACATTAGGAAATTCATAAGCAAGATCATTTGAAATGGCAAGAAAGAAAAGAATAAGGTAAACTGATGGCAACTTGGCGAGGTGTGGTGTGGGGGGAGCATAAACAAGCCCTAGTCAAGTAACAGTCCCTGCATCTGGAGCCAGGGACACTGGCCACACGTGTGCAGCTGGACTTCAGAACTGCTGAGGACCCGTGCGTGCCTGCTTTGTGCCTTCAATGCCCCCTCCCCCAAAATGGGAGCATCTAATGCTGTTATCTTATCCCTCTCTCACCACTGCATGTGGGGTAGGGGAGGTGGCGTTGATGGTGGCAGATAACTTGAATTTTTGATTCACAGATTTCCAGATTGAGAAAAGCCACACCCAAGCATCCTCATCCACATCTCGACCTGATCCAAAGGATGAAACTCGGAACACTGAGCTGCTGCCACACTGGATGAGACTTGGGAGGTACTGGAAGAGATGAATGTGTTTTGCGCAAGGGAGAAATGCAAATAATTTATGGCCAGAGGATGCACTGCAGTAGATTGAAGATAGCCACAAAATCTTTTCTGTCCCTGCATGGAGGCATGGAGTCTATTTCTCCTCCCCCTGAATCTGGGCTGGCTCTGCGGCTTGTTTTGACAAGTAGAATGCCACAGACGTGATACCGTGCCAGGTCTTACAAGACTGTGCACTTTCCAGTTTTGTCCTCTTGGGGCCCCAAGCCACATGGGAAGAGATTCAGCCACCTAGGTGGAGAGCTGGAAGATGCCTGGCTAAAAGAAAACTTTCTCTACTCACAGCACTTCTGACACCACATGTGTAGATTTTCCACAACAAGCAGTTCTCCAGTTCTCCATGGACACCAACTGGTGTCCCACCATTTAATTCAGTTCTCACACTATTTACCCAGAGTATTGGCCCTCTCTGTCCCACGAGACTGCCCCCACCTTCAGATGTCCATCGCAAGCAGTGGGTCCCCAGGTTACCCACACTTCTGTCCAACTTGGCTACAAATCTGTTGTTCCTACCGCCCACTCCTCAGGTTTGATAATTTGCTGTAATGGCTCAGAACTCAGGGAAACACTTTACTTACCACTCTTGGCCTATTAGAAAGGATATTATGAAGGATATTATACAGAGAATAGCCAAAGGAAGAGGTATGTGAGCTGAGGTCTGGAGAAGTCCTGAACACAGGAGCTTCTGTCCTGTGAAGTTGGGGTGTGGACCCTCCTGGTACATGAATGTGTTCACCAACCCAGAAGTTCTCTGAACTCCATAGGTTATTCATTTTATGAAGGCTTCATTATGAAGACATGGCTGATTGAATCATTGGCCTTTGGTGATTAGCTCAGTCTCCAGCTTCTCTCCCCTCCATGGAGACTAGGGGGTAAGACTAAAAGTTCCAACCCTCTAGTCCCATGATTGGTTCCCCCAGTGACCAGCCCCCTTCCTGAAGCTATCCAGGGGCGTTGGCCACCAGTCATCGCATTAACATAAACTCAGGTATGGTTGAAGGGGGCTTACTGTGATTAACAAAAGACCCTTCTCTCACCACATCACTCAGAAAATCCCAAGAGTTTCAGGAGCTCTGCGACAGGACAAAGAGCAGATACAGACATCTTATCTGATCACACTGTCACGCTGGCCAGGCCCTCGATGTTCCAGCCATCGCAGTGAGACACCAGACTTGTGGGAAAACCTGTCTTGAATTCCAAGCCTTCCCAGCCACAGGCGAAGAACTGTCCTGCTAAGTCCAGCAAACCGAAATTCCAGAACTGTGAGTAAATGCACAGAGGTGGTTTTAAATCACTAAGTTTTGGGATAGCCAGTTACAAAGCAATAGACGAATGCAACAGAAATACTGTGATGGACTAAAGATAGCTCAAGTTCTTTGGGCTTCCCCCATCAAAATGTAGAGGTTTTGGGCTCACTCACAGGGCTGCATTCAGCGGAGGGTTAGCTGGGCTGGAAGGTGCACGACGGCCTTACTCACAGGGCTGACAGCTGACTTAGCTCCCGGCTGGGACGCCTTGGTCCTCTCATCTTCAGTAGGCTAGACCAGTTTCCTTACACGGTGGTCTCAGGGCAGCGTTCCCAGAAGGAAAAAACAGGAGCTGCAAGGCTCCTTGTGGTGAGTCTTTAAGAACTTGTACAGTGTCACTCCCACCACATTCTGTTGGTCAAAGCAGGTCAGACAGTCAGCCCAGATTTAAGAGATGGGGAAGCAGCAGAGAACTGGGTAGTTTCTCGTCTCATCTTATTGATGGGAAGAGCCACAAAGTATTGTGGCTAAGGTTTTTCAATCTATCATTGTACCACAAAAATGTTAGTCAAATACCAGATATTTATGCTTAGGAACAGAACTAGAATGACTGTACACAAAATAAAATACATGAAATTTAAAAATTAATCTTATGAGAGCATTTTATCATCATGTTTACTTTAGCCTTAATGTCAAAACCACTTTAACTTCTCTTTTTCTGTATTTTTAGAAAGCCAATTTTAGAAGAATGATACCAAACACTAAAATAGTCTCCAAACTGTTTTATGAGTTACCAGACTCCTCAAGTCTTGAGATCACCCCACATGGACCCAATTTCGGGGGGGGGGGGGGGATTCTGTTCTCCCCCTGAAATCCTTTTAAACCTGGAGAAAGAGAGAAAGAAGAAAGTGGAATATAAAAGCAGCAACTGACTCGAAATTCTGTCAGGTAAGACCTCTACATCATTGGGTAAGTCCTAATCTACCAGAAATCATGCTCTGTATAAACCTACAGTTCAGAGTATTAACCTTAACTTTTCTGGACTTGTCCTTGAGTAAGTGAGAAACAGCTCTTGTAGAGAATCCTTTAGTTCACAAATTATACAAATATGGGTTTGATAAACTAGAAGAGTTTGGAGAATATCTCCATTTATTCCAAGATATTTATGTCATGGGTCAGAAAGCAGCGGTAACACTTGTCTAAGCCTGATAAAGGAAACTTACCCGATTAAAGGAATCTATTGATTGTTTATAGCATCTTTTATCATCTAGAGAAATTTCTTGAACTATTTTGATCAAAAATTCTATAAAGGAGCTCCATGTCTGATTAAGAAGTAGCAGTAGACTCCTCAGTAGAGACAAAAGTTGAAGCACTGTGTAGTATCTATGAAGCAGTCTTCTGTTAATACCATAATTGTTAGAGAAGGCAAAAGTTGCTTGCAATTTTTCAGTTCTACCACTAGATGGAGAACTCATCCTCTCACCAACACAAGACAGACCGCTCCAGTGTCTAATTTGTGCCAAGCTGAACGTTAGGCAACTCCAGATGATCAAAAATAAGATGCAGTTGGTGCTCTAAATGTCCTAGTTGTCTGATGCGCATAAGACAAGAACTCAAGAATCTGTGTTTCAAAGCAGAATATAAATGTCAAAATACAGACAAAAAGTTCTATGGACACTCTAAAGAAAGAAAACTCCAAAATGTTAGCAGAAGACTTTTGGATGAGGTAGCATTTGAGTTTTGAAGTTCAAGTAACATTTCAACTGGCTGAGGTGGAGAGCGTTGGATAAACAAGCCCAGAGGCAAAAAAGCTTGAAAACGTGATCTTGGAACACAAAGAGGTAAGACCTGAGATGTAGTGTAGGACTCTATCGCCTTAAATGCAGAGATGAAGAGATTATAATGAATTCAGTCAGTGATAGCGGTGCCCCCAGTCTCTCTGAGGCACCAGTCAGTGAACCAGGCTCTGCTCCTCCCCATCCCCTCCTTTGGGCCCAGCTGGGGCTCCCTTCCTCCCAGAGCTACAGCCCTCCCACCCACTAGAATGTTCCACAAAGAAACATGTATGCAGGTAGTGAAACTGAGAGATAAAAAATAAACCCAAATTCATTTCCCCCATTTTTTTCTGTTTATTAAAGGTAACTCATGTTAATATTATTTTGGCTATTTTCAAAAATTTGGCTTACCATTAAAGAATTTTTGTTTCATATGAATGAAAATATTCAAGAGAATCGACCACATTGTGGATGTAACTAAAATATCCGCAAAAGTTACTGAGTTAAGGTAGATTATTTGAACACATAGTGTACATTGCTCCAAGTATAATGTCCAGTTAGGACAGAGATTGCAAACTGGTGAGTTGGGTCCTGTCTAGCTTGAAATATGTTTTATTAGATTTGCATGATATTTTTAAAAAATTTTTAGTTAGTTGATGCTACTTTACAAATCATGAAGTTGTCACATGCAATCTAGATTGCTGATTTCTGTTCAAATATTGTAAAATTTCATAACAAGGGATCTCCATTCTCACCCGGTCAGCCTGACCTAGGCAGAGACCACCTCCCCGTTCAAGAACACACCTCCTCTCTAGTTTCCGTGTGCCCCTGCTCCCTTGTGTAATGTGCAGGACATGCTTTTCCATTTATATTACCTGTCTGGCCCCATAGACGTTTGATCTGTGTGATCTCTTTGTTTCCCCTTTGGATATGCAGATTTTAGTGTCTTTGTTGGACTGGTCAGTACCAGTCTTTACACACTGATGTTCTCAAACTCCTTCCTGCAGCCATGTTTTGGTTAGTGTGTAAAACTGATTTTGTTACACCTGAGCATATATGCCATCCCTTCATGAAGCTGAGTGGGTTGTGTGACTTACTATTGAACAGGGTATAATTATCCATAAGAAAGAGGTCGGAGACAAAGTGTAGGATCCCAGAGAGATCACATGGTTAACGGAACATCTGAGAACTTTGCCACATGAGTATGTAAGGGCATCAAAAAAAAAAAAAAGTCTATTCAAGTAGCAATACAATGAATGCAATGATTGTGTATGCTTTGGTGGTGAGATGTGTTTAAAATATTAATGTGCTTTTTATTTCTGTACTTCTTTGATCACATTACCCCCTAATTTAGTCTCCATTGCCTTAAGAAGGATCAGGATTTTTACAGCAGGAATGCAGAGTCATTATTTAATCTTGAAGCCCATTTCAGAAGCAAAAGTCTTTTTATTTTAGTGATGTATAATTGATTTACAATGTTGTGTTAGTTTCCAGTGTATAGCATAGTGGTTCAGTTATACATATATATGTATTCTTTTTCATTATAGGTTACGACAAGGTATTAAAGATAGTTCCCTGTGCTATACAGTAGGTCCTTGTTGTTTATCTATTTTATATATAGTAGTTTGTAGCTGCTAATCCCAAACTCCTAATTTAACCCTCCCCCTCCCCTTTCCCTTTGGTAACCATAAGTTTGTTTTCTATGTCTGTGGGTCTGTTTCTGCCTCGTAAATAAGTTCACTTGTCTCATTTTTTTAGATTCCACATATAAGTGATGTCATTTGATATTTGTCTTTCTCTTTCTGACTTACTTCACTTAGTATAAATCTCCAGGTCTATCCATGTTGCTACAAATGGCATTATTTTATTCTTTTTTATGGCTGAGTAATAACCCATTGTGTGTATGTATATACATACCACATTTTCTTTATCCAGTCATCTGTCAATGGACATTTACGTTGCTTCCATGTCTTGGCTACTGTAAACAGTGAAAAGCAAGAGTCTTGAAAGCCAGGTGTGCAGTCAGAGTCTAACCAGGAAAACAGGAACCCCTATAAGAACTTACAGTAAAGGAAAATTGACTTAGGTAATTGGCTCACAGGAGATGGAAGAGATGAGAAGCCAAAGAGTGGATGGTGAAGTCACCCTGAGATGAGCAGCATCAGCAAGACTGGAGGGACAGAGGGAGGAGCCTATCGCTGCAGGGTCCGCAGTGGAATAAGGCAGCTCCTGCCAGACATACCACAGAGGCAGAGAGACATACTCAGACTTCTCCCTTCCCATCCCCAGCCCCATCTCCTGCTAGTGTCACCCAGGGGCTGAACCCAGCCAGAGCCAGGACCATGGGGACCTGCAGGCATCCAGGCCCTCAGACCAGAGAGATGGGCAGCGGCAGGACAGGAAAGGACTAGACGGCAGGCAGGCTCCTAATGCACACACCAACTACAAAGGCCAACCACTGGAGATAGAACAGGCCTGCCTTTGTTCTGTTTTGTTTTCAACTTCCAAAACGTTCTCTTTAAATCTCTAGGCCCAAAGCAGGGATGGTTAAGTTTAGAGTTTTTAACATAAACCATAGGGTATAGGACATGAGGTCATGGCAATTTCCTGTCACACAAAAAGGCAATAAAAACCCTTCCCTGCTTAGGAGGAGGAGCTTGGAGAAAAGACCGAGGAACACAGGATTTTCAAGCTCCGGGAATGGGAGCAGGTGGGGATAAAGAACATCAGCCTGAGATTCCCAGAGCAGGGGGGCTCATGCACTATTTTCTGTCTGGAAGTTTGGAAGGACACCACCTTAAAAAATAGCCGACACCTACCACAGAGTAGCAATGGGTGGGGTTTTAGGCAGAGAAACAGCCTGTGATTGTGGTTTTCTGTGGGTTTTCTGGGGTTATGTGTGTCCTGGACAAGACCCAGAGGCCACGTGCCTCTGTGCAGGATGAGGGGGTGTCCCTGGGGAAGGACTGGGTTCCAGCTGAGGAGTGCACACCCCTGAGCAGGGAGGCCAGGGCCAGCACCACAGGCTTCCAAGTGGGTGATGGCAGGACAACACAGCAGGCGGTCCCAGCAGGTGCTGGCTGCCAGTGCACACAGCAGAGAATAAGACCCCTTAGCTGAGCAAGGTGTCATCTTAGGCTAGCAGGGGCAGAGGTCGGCAGGCCTGCAGGTGGGCCAGGCAGCCCTCTCCACAGCACAGTGCGGGCCCAGGGCACTTGCCACCTGCACTCAGAGCACAGCCCTGGGGCAAAGGGTAGGGAGACCCAGAGAAGCCTGAATGTGGAGTTTGATTTTGAATTAATGAAATTTGAATCTTAAATTGGTTATGTAGGGAAGAAAAAATAATTTTCCTTCTACTGTTCTAAGTTCGCAGCTGGGGCCCCTATAACAAATGACAGATTAACAGGAGGAAACAAACAGAAGTTCATGAGCTTCTGTTTATCACACATGTAACACATGGGAGACCCCAGAGATGAGGAACTCATAAGTTTGGATTCATAGGTTTGGTTAGAACTTTAGTTTCTGTAGTATCTTAGCAAAGAGGCAATGCATTTTAGAGCACTGACAAGAAAAAGAAAAAGGACCTAGAATCTCCAGGGGCGGAAAAGTATATGGGAAACTAATGAGAGACAAAGGCCAGGCAGTAAAGGCTGTGTGTAGAGGCCTCCTCCGGGGTCATCTCCAGACTGACAGGGTCTGAAGTCTCCACTGATTAGCTTCTGTCCCTCCTGGCAGAGGGGGAGGAGGGGCACCTTCGCAAATTTATGTCCTGCTTTTAGGCAAATAGAGGGAAGGCAGGAAGCTTTTCTTTTTTCTTTCTTTTCTTTTTTTTTTTTTTTTTTTAAGAAAACTGTTTCATAGACAAATAGCATTTTTTAAAAATTTTATTGAGGTATAATTAACAACAGTATATCAGTTTCATGTGTACAATGCAGTGATTCATTATTTGTATATATTGCTATGGTCATCACAAGAAGTCCACTTAACATCCGTCACCATCCATAGTTAAAGAATTTTTTTTTCTTGTGCTGAGAACTTTCAAGATCCATTCTCCGAGCTACTGTCAAGTATGCCATCCAGTGAGCTTAACTATGGTCACCCTGCTCTGCATTATGTCCCCATGACTTTTCTTAGACCTGATTCTTCTCAATTACCTTAGCTCAAAACAACCCTTGTGCCTAAAAGGCATATTTGGGGCTGGCATATTCTGCTACCTTTCAGTTATTTTTCCCAAAGAGATGAGGTTTTAAACTGGAGCTACCTTAAAGGGGCAGGATGAAATGTTTTCCCAACATTTGTGGAAATGAGGAGCTCTATTTTTATTGACAAATAAAGAAGCTTACATTTGTTTGTGTCTTAGTCATTATGACCATAAACTTTAAACTTGTTGCACGTGCAGGGTTTCAGGCAGCTTTGCCTGCTCTGACTTCAAGCACACAGACTACAGGAACACACATATGCACTCACTGCTTTGCAACCCTTCAGTGGCCTTCTTTGTTCTGGCTGAATCAGCCTTTCCCTAAAGCAGTGAAGGCCATTCTCATGGTTGAAGACTCATTGGGCAACAGGTATCGTTTTTGGAAAGAAAATAAATCTTGGTTTAAAATTAGCAAATAGTGTTCAAAATTCCAGATTCCTTTCTTCTAAGGAGTTAGCCATGGTCCCCACCAAGACATTTACTCTCGTCTAGATGTCCTCACTTCCAGAAGGTTTCTGTATACAATCTGTTTCATCTTTCTTTAAAAGCCTTCTAGGTTTACCTGGGTGGCCTCAGTCTTAAGTAAAATCCTCACATTCCTTCATCAGTGGCTTTCCTTCATTCTCCCACTGACCCCACCTCTTAGGAAGCTTCAGCTATCAGGTACACAGAGCCTCCCTTGGTGGGAGATAAGCTTCAGACAGGCTTTAGACAAGGCCCAAAGTACAGGAGTGCAGGATGTGCATTACACAGCCCAGGGGCATCACTTCTGTCCTCGTCTGTACGGGTGATACTCCCGACAGGGCTGTGCATGGTGGCCCTCGCTTCACATCAACAAGGTAAGCGCCTGTATTTTCTTAAGAGCAGCAGACAGTGTGGGCTGGTCCCTCAACCCAAATCCCTCTTCTCCTTGCTGGGGGCCAGGTCCTCCTTGGCTTGTGGCTGAGAAAGGGCTGTGGGCACCCCCTGAGCGGAGGTTCTGCCCAGATCAGTACAGCCCTGCCCTTGTCACTCTCTGCTTCCCAGCACCTCCCAGGTCTGCTCAGCTTCTGTGTCAGTAGCGTTGGGTTCTGCTCCAAGCCTAGCTTTAAAATCCTATCTCTTTCTCCCAAGCCGTCTTTCCAAATATCCCCTAAGCCTCCACACTTAGGACTCGAGTTGCTTTATAACTTTGCTTGGTGCGTCATATCTTTATCCTCTCATAGGAGGCTCAGGTCTTTGCATCCCTCAGAGTACAGGAAAGAAACTTTGAATATTGCATCCCACATCCTTTGCTTTCTTTTTCCGCCAGCAATCCCATGTCTCCCTCCACTTATCATGCCTGGCCTGTCAACCTGGGCCCAAGGAACTCAGAGATCTGGTCCAGGTCATGGGGAACCAGAGACTCAAACACATTATGGTGCCACTTTTACTCTACTGAGGCCACCCGTAGTGGTGTGGGGCACTCTGCAGGGGTGCCCTCCATGTGGGAAATGGGGGCTGGGCTTCTGCTTTGATTACTGGCCCAAGCTCCACCAGCTTGGCCCCCCACCACCGGTCTGGCTGCTCCAGCACGAAGGGTTGGGTTCTTGTAGCCGCATTCAAGCATTTAACTTTGTAGTTCTCTCCCTCTTTCTCTGATTCCTCTCTCCTGGCCCCAGAAAATCTTTTTTGATTGTCCTGCCCTGGGGGTAGGGAACTGCCCAGGAGTCAGGGTGCGTTGCTCACTGCTCCATGATTACCTTTTATAAAGCCTAAAGTCTGATCCTCCAATCTGGTTGAAAATTTGGAACCAACCCCTCTTTGAATTTAAAACGAAACCATTTCTCTGTCAAAGGCTTGGCTCATACAAATCCAAAACACTGTGATTTCAGATTATTTTGCCAGGTGTGAATTTAAAAATTCATGCAGTCCTTCAGTTAAACTATTGGAATTGTTTCTTTGTAAGCAGCGTCCGCCCTCATCAAACAGTGGATGCCATTATCCAACCAGTGGAAAACTACAGAGTAATTTTAGGAGACAGAAAAGTCCAAGGTTAATGTCTCTAAACATTATCTCAGTACAACTTGACAGACATGCCGAGACTTTGTTATACTTTAGAATTATTGCTAATTTTATAGTTTTGTTTTGACCCGTTGTATTTCTTTAAAAAGGCCATCATGGCTTTCAAAATATTTGTTGAACCACTTCTTCACTGACATGGCTTGCAAGGCACTGTGGAAAGATGGATGTTAAATGTAATCAAGGTTTAAAGGCTTTATCAAAGTTTCTGCACTGAGAGATTTCCTTATCAAATTTGGTTATTTCTTCTGACCTATTTAACATCTCTTCATAGTCTGATACTCAGTAGAAAGAATCCCCACTTAAACTGGGAGGTCATTTTTATAGGGAAAGATATGGATTGATTAATCATTGAACTAAAACTTGTTTTGGTAAATTTATGAGGTAATAGAATAAATTTAAGACTTAGTTTAGTTTTTTCAGATCTCCGCTTTGGTCATAATATTAAGTTACTCCTGAAGAAGAAGATTCTAGAAAGAACTGTCAGTTTTTCTTCAAAGGAGCCTTTAAATAATCCATATAACCTTTTGTACTGAATAACTGGATAATTAAGCCCTGACCTATGTCTCCTGACCCTGTAGATTTTCTCCATTTAGTATCAGAGGCTGGTCTTGATTTCTGCGTGGGGCATGACCTAATACTGATGAAGAGATAATGTGTTCTTAAAATGTCTCTTCACTCTGTGCAATTAATGAGAAATGATGTGTCTATCAAAGGCTTGTTAATTTTTTTTTTTTTGCACAGTATTCCACAGTTTTCAAGTGAATGCCTCAAACTATAGCTCAACAACATTCTTAAATAGGAAGCATTTGAATTTCTAGGTAGGTAATAGCCATTTATGGCAAAGATATCAAGGCTGATTTAGAAAGAGTAATGTATCCACTGAAAGACAGTCTTCTGCTTCCCTTGTCTGGGTTCTGATGTCTTCATGGAAATACCTTATTGGGGAAATCTCTTTGTCTTTCATTAAACAGTTATCTCCTGTATGGGAAGTTTTTTTTTTTTTTAATTGAAGTATAGTTGATTTACAATATTGTGTTAGTTTCAGCTGTACAGCAAAGTGATTCAGTTATATATACATATCTTTTTTCAGTTCTTTTCCATTATAGGTTATTATAAGATATTGAATATAGTTCCCTGTGCTACGCAGTAAATCCTTGTTGTTTATCTATTTTATATACAGTACTGTGTATCTGCTAATCCCACAGTCCTGATTTATCCCTCTCCCCACCTTTCCCCTTTGGTAACCATCCTTTTTATTTCTATGTCTGTGAGTCTGTTTCTGTTTTGTAAATAAGTCCATTTGTATTATTTTTTAGATTCCACATATAAGTGATATCATATGATATTTGTCTTTCTCTGTCTGACTTATTTCACTTAGTATGATCATCTCTAGGTCCATCCATGTTGCCAAAATGGCAATATTTCATTTGACTTTTGGCTGAATAATATTCCATTGTGTACATCTATACCTCATCTTCTTTATCCAGTCATCTGTTGATGGACACTTGGATTCCTTCCATGCTTTGGCTATTGTAAATAGTGCTATGAACATTGGGGTACATGTATTTTTTCAAATTAGGGTTCCATCTTTCCAGATATATGCCCAGAAGTGGGATTGCTGGATCATATGGTAACTCTTTTTTTAGTTTTTTGAGGAACCTCCATACTGTTTTCCATAGTGGCTGTACCAATTTACATTCCCACCAACAGTATAGATGGGGAGTATTCTTAAAGAGAGCAATCTAGTTCCTCCTGGAAAGGAATAGGGTTATTTTACCTATAACATGTTTAGTTAAGTTAAGGTGTAAATTCTTTTTTTTTTAATCTTATATTATTAATTTATTTGACCAATTCTCTACAATAGACAAGTAATGCTGCATTGCAATTCATATACATATATCTTTGTGTATTGGGGAGAGTGGTTCCATGGATTAATTCCTAAAGAAGAATTTCCATGTTCAGCAGTAAGCACATTTTTGGATTTGATTGATAGTGTGAAATCATCTCCACGAAGCTCTGTGCCATTAGCAGTCCCAGCACAAGTATATGAGTGGTATTCCATTAAGATGTGCACCCCTTAAATTATTCACTGATAAGAAATAATATAATTTACTGTAAGCTGTATGTTATATCACTTTCACCAAAGTATTATTAGTCTATAGTTTTTAAATATTATGTAACTATTAAAGGCATGTGGTAAAACACAGCAAGATCCTGCCCTTTCCATCTTGTTCTGTTCCGAGATGTAACTACTTAGGTATGTATGTATCCAGGCTTTTTTACATATGTGTGTATATTTGCTTTTTTCATATATAATTCAAGTAGCATGAATGAACAGTCCTCGTTGATCAGTCGTCTTTACTCTAGAGCAGTGAGGTGGCCAGCTGCCTTTTTCTTTGTGTAATGCCAAAGGTCAGTATCTGTAGACATTTTTTCCGGAGAATGTCCATCTTTTCCATCTCCTGCCTGTGTTTATAAGACTGGTTATTGTTACTCTGAAACTCAGCAGGGAAGGAGAATGTTTCACCTTTCAGTATGCAGAATATCACTTGCTTGTTTTAAATCTGTCATCTCATCCTCACTCTCCTTTATTCCTGGTGTCCTCAAGTCCAGAGCCTCTGGTCTGATTTCTCCAAAGCGTCCCTTCTGCTGCAAGTTTCGGGGAAGTGCAGGGGCCTCAGTACCTAGAGTGCGGTTGGAAACTTGGGAATGTGACTTTTGCTTACACAGACTTTCAAACAATCCTCCTGCTGTTGTTCCTCACACTACACACACACACACTCTCTCTCTTCACGCACACCTCAACCTCTGCCTTCTGAGGCACTCAGCACTTGTAATCCCTGAGCATTTCCAGGGTTCTATGGGGACAAATCAGGTCACTTCCCATCAGTATCTCCGACTGTTGGTACTCCTCCATGTTAAAAATTGTAAGTGTACTGATTACATGTCACCACGGAATGAAGAGAGTTAGGAATTTGTCTTCAAATCAGCAATAATCAAAGCATCAGTTGTGCTGGTTTATATACGTGTGTGTGATTATAAATCACACTTTTCACTTACTTAGAATATATATTCTAATAGAAGAGTTCTGTCTATCTTCCACTAGTTTAGTATGACCTGTCCTCTTTTAAACAGAAGTAAGTCTCAACAGATAAGAAAGAAACCTTGAAGTAACACTTGGCAGAGGCCCTAACAGAGCAAAAACCCTGCACTACAGGTGAGGTCAAAGAACATTGACTTTAACCTTTGAAACATTCTGGTAACTCCAGGAACACATGAGAGCAAGAGTTGAACTCTGTCTCGAGAGTAAACGGAAGTAGTAAAAGACCCTCAGACTGGTATTAACTCTGAATATCTAACTCCATTCCTGGCTAGGAGGTGCTAGAGACACTGCTCTGGGCACCTGGGCTCCAGGTAGTAAGTCTGTAGGCAATTGATCTATATTTACTCTGTGCTCCTTGCCTTCCTAGTGAGTTGCCAGTGGGCATATGTAGTTTGGATGGATGTGACTGCCAGGTGGAAGTCTTATACCAAAAGTATCCAAGGCTGAATAGACTCCATCATTGGCATGGACTCCAGGTTTACAACACATTTGTAGTTTTCTCCATTCCTATATGATGATAAGAAGTGAAGGATGTATGGATTTTGAATTGTGTGACACCCAAGAAGATAATTGGATAATTATCAAGCCAACATATTCCTTGCCTGTTTTTTAATTCTGATCTCTTATTTATGTAAATATTGGTATTAAATCCAGAACAAAATAATGAGCTATAAAAGATTATTTGGACTTGCTCATTTGATTTTATCTGAAAATAATCTTAAAACCCCAAATAAATCGATCCCACTCTTTAAATCCTAGAAAGGTGTGGGGGGCAGCGGGGAGATCTTAGGTGGTGACCCTTTTCTACCAAAACATTAAAGACAATCAAAATACTAAGAGCAATCTGAAACAATCATAGAAAAATAAAATTCTAATATAGTTTTTAAAAAGCTCCAATTTCATTGTTAAAAATGGGTGACCAGAGCACTGAGTTTACTGAGGCGGCAACGTCCTCTTTGTCACAGCTCAGTGGGCATGGTCTTTCTAAGAGTGGGGCTTCCTGGAAGACTTAGACACAACCTGAGCACTGAAGGCAAAGACCCTCAGATATGGGTCTCCAAGAGAAGAGTCTTACATTTTCTCCTGTGTGACCTAAAACAGTTACATAGAATTTTTGCATCTCAGTTGCCTTGTCTGTAAAATGGGATGATCACCTTGTAAGAGTGTTGAGAAGGTTTAAAAAATTAAACATTTAGATTAGCGTCTGGCACAGTGTAATTGTTAGCAACGGTCACCTCCTACATTAGAAAGGACGGAAACAGAAAAATGCTTTAAAAAGGAGGGGGAAGGGGCAGAATTAACTAAAGGCCTAAAAGCCCAGGGTCTCTGCCTCTGGTTCTAAATTGTCTTTCAATTCAGGAAATTCCAGGATTGCATCAGCCCAATGAGATAAGCAGCCTGTCATCTACACTGTTTTCCAGCACGTGGTGCTCTTTTCAGTGTTCCCATATGAGTCACGCGTGTGAGCTACAGCCGCTTCTGCAGATGGAAGAGTGTTGCATCAAGGCACAGGAACTGCCCTTTCTCCTTTTTTCTCACCTTTAACCTGAAAATCATGTGGTACTTATTTCCTAGGTATTAACTCTGAATTAACTCCAAATTATCCATGCTAGTAAAGGGAAAGAATGACCCAGATGGTTATGAAGAATGCTTCAGAAATCCCTTATGATTTATGACTTTGGTGTTTAGAATTTTATATTTGAGAGTTGGTGTTTTGATGTTCTGGAAACAAAACTTCAAGCAAAATAACTCTTTCTAGAAGAAACCAGAAAATGTATCCCATTCTCCTTCCCATAATCTGGTGCAAAACCATGCTGTTTTCCTGTTCTGAGCTGGGATGCACCATAGATCAGAATGGTGGAAACCAACAGCCGGACTTATATGGTTGTTCTCTGTTTGGTTCACACCCTTCCTGGGGATAAGGAAGATGTTAAGTCATTCCTGACAGTTGAACCTAATTGTGACTAGAGCCTCAATTTTTTTTTTATCATTCTGGAAGATTGTATATGAAAGAAAGAACTAACAGAGAAAACAATTACCTGTGATTTTAAATTGTTTTTTAAATGCACAAATAGTATGGTTTATATAATATGAAGAAATCAGCCCTTTGGCAGTCTAGCCTCATGCAAACTCATTGATGAGGTAAGTTCCCCTTCGCACCTCCCCTAAAAAAAGGAAGGAAGGGAAGGAAAAAAAGAATTATAAGACTTTAAATCAATAGTATTTAAATATACATATATATACAGTTTCATTGAATTGTAGTATTTTTTGTTGAATGAAAGAGTCTTTAAATTCTATAGTGCTTTATAATTTTCAAAAGTTTCACACACATGACTTTGTATAATCCCATAGTAACATTTTTCCCCCTACCCCTATACCCCTCCCTCCTTCCCCCTCCCCACTGGAAACCACTAGTTTGTTCTCTACATCTGAGAGTCTGTTTCTATTTTGTTTTATTCAGTTTGTTTTATTTTTTTAGATTCCACATGTAAGTGATATCATACATTATCTGTCCTTCTGTCTGATGTATTTTAGTTAGCAAAATGCCCTCCAAGTCCATCCATGTTGTTGCATGTGTCAAAATTTCATTCTTTTTTGTGGCTGAGTAGTATTTCATTGTATATGTATATATACACTACATCTTCTTTATCCAGTCACGTGTTGAAGGACATTCAAGTTGCTTCCATACCTTGGCAATCGTAAATAATGCTGCTATGAACATTGGGGTGCATGTATCTTTTCAAATTAGTGTTTTTGTTTTTTTGGATATACCCAGGAACAGACTTGCTGGGTCATATGGTAGTTCTATTTTTAGTTCTTTGAGAAACCTCCGTTTTTCTACGTTAGCTGCACCAATTTACATTCCCACCAACAGTGTACAAGGGTTCCTTTTTCTCCATATCCTCACTAACATTTGTTATTTGTGTTCTTTTTGATGATAGTCATTCTGATGGGTGTGAGGTGATACCTCGTTGTGGTTTTGATTTGCATTTCCCTGATAGTAGCAATGCTGAGCATCTTTTCATGTGCCTTTTAACCACCTGCATTTCCTCTTTTGAAAAATGTCTGTTCAGTTCTTCCACCCATTTTTGACTGGGTTATTATTATTTTTTTGATGTTGAGTTGTATGAGCTGTTTAAATATGTTGGCTATTAACCTCTTATCCGTCATAACATTTGCAGATATCTTCTTCCATTTAACGGTTGTCTTTTCATTTTGCTGTGCAAAAGCTTTCAAGTTTGATTGGATCCCATTTGTTTCTTTTTGTTTTTGTTTCCTTTGCTTTAAGAGACAGAACCAAAAAAATATTGCTGCAATTTATGTCAAAGTGTGTTCTGCCTATGTTTTCTTGCAGGAATTTACAGTATTTTGTCCTAGATTTAGGTCTTCCATTCATTTTGAGTTTATTTTTGTATATGGTGTTACAGACTGTTCTAATTTCATCCTTTTACATGTAGCTGTCCAGTTTTTCCAGCACCACTTACTGAAGAGACTGTCTTTTCTCCATTGTATATTCTTGCCTCCTTTGTCATAGATTAACTAATCTTCAGTGTGTGTGTTTATGTCTGGGCTCTCTATCCTGTTCCATTAACAAACATTTATGTAAGACCCGAAACTATAAAACTCCTACAAGAAAACATAGGAGGAAAGCCCCTTGGCATTGATTTTTGGCAAAGAATTTTGCATATGCCACCAAAAGCAGACACAATAGAAGCAAAAATACAGCAGGGCTACATCAAACTAAAACTCTTCTGTGCAACAAAAGAAATAATCAGTAAAATAAAAAGGCAACATACAGAAGGGAAGAAAATATTTGCAAACCATCTATCTGATCAGGAGTTAATATCCAAAATATGCGAAGAACTCATACAACTCAACAGCAAAAAAACCCCAAACGATTCAATTTTTTTAAACAGGCAGCGTAATTAAATAGACACGTTTCCAAAAAAAGACATTCAAATAGCCAACACATAAATGAAAAGATTCTGGACATCACTATTATCAGCAAAATGTAAATAGAAAATATACAAAGAACTCTTAAATCCCTAAATGTGGAATATGGACATTTACAATGTTAGTGCATTTTTTTCAGATTCTTTTCCAGAAAGATGTACCAAAGTACTATACGGTCAGTTTTACCTATCCTGGAAATTAGTGTTATTTTTTAATCTTTGTCAGTTTGATTGATTAAAAACAATACTTTGTTGTTGCTTTGATCTGAATTTCTCTATTTCCAAGGTTGAGAGACTTGTTTATGACCTGGCATTCTGTCTTCTAAACTAACTCTAAACAGAGTCAATAAAATATCCCCTAAAGTGAAAATTCTAATTAAATTGTTTATTTAGTGGGCAGAAATGAGGAAAACAGTGTTCCAAGGAACCACGTAACTGTAGAGTTGAAACAGACCTTAGAGATCCTCTCATTTAATTTTGACTAATCCTATAATATGATGTGTCCTGTCCAAAAAGCTGTGAAAACTGAATGCTACTAAAGCTAGAGAACTCTGATTAAACACTAGTAAGTTAAGGAAGAGAAGTGGCGAATAGGAAGAAAATCTAAACAGAGAAGGAATGAGCATAACAACAAAGTCGAGGGAAGCTCACGGAGAACAGAGGAAAAGGTTAGTACCACCCTTTACGTGACTACTGGGTGAGTCCTGCCCAGATGGAAGTTGGTGGGGACAGTGGCAAGGGCGTTGGGTTCACTGGGCCATGGTGGGGAGACCAGGTTCTCTAGATTAGGGCAGGCTGGACTCTGCTCCTGACCCTGTGGCCAGCAAAACATGGGATGGAAACTAAATCCAGACAGCAAACGGCAGTGTCCTAAGGAGAGTAAACAAAGCACATCCCCTAACAGAGACTGAAGACTTGTGTTCACAATGGGAAAGGCACAAAACAGCAGCCCATGGTAATTAAAAACAATGGAGTTCAACCAACACTGCTAGGTTTGGATGGATAATTTTTGGTGGGAGTATATTTGAGGCCAGAGAGAGAAGGGTTCACCTCCTGGCTCCTTGGATGGTCAGAGTTGATCCCCAAGGAAGCCTGGCAGATACTGGACATTTCTTTTTTTCTTTCCTTTTTTTTTTTTTTTTTTTTGAGATTATTATATCTGTGTGGTGAAAGTTATAGACTTCAGCAGGTGTTTAAAGCTGCTCGTTTCAGCCTCATATGCTAGATGGGGACCCTTTTCCCCTGAACTTTAATAATATAGATATTCCTGTACCAACTTTGGGTCGATTATATGCTTAGCCTAGCATTCTTCTTGCTCTTTGATCACTGATGGAGAAGTGGGTGTTTCTGCCAAGACAAAGGTTGTTGTTCTAGAGTTTGAGGACAGAGCTACAAAGCCACAGTTCCAATTAGATGGTTAATGGCCCAGGGGCTTAGTTATTCTATATTTATTTGTCCCACTGAAACAGAGTGAAACCATCAGAGCAGGGCTACCCACCAACAGCCAAGTGGAGCTACTCCCCCAATGGCCAGGTGGTCCTGGGTGGAAGGGATGGAAAGTTGACTGCTGACAGGTGGGTAGACCTGTACTCTCCTCTAGAGCCCACCTGTGAGGTAGGAGCCAGAGAAAAGAATACCTGTAGGGAACACAGAGCAGCTTAGGGCTTGACAAAAGGCCTCCCTCTTTTGCTCCACCCTGGGAGTGACCCTGAAGACTGTCGGTGCTGAATCATGGGTTGCTGGGAGTTGTCAGTGCCCTCCAGTCAAAGAGCACCTGGAACACTCCTGCAGTTGAACAGCTGGCTTTATTACTCCTACAAGAGGGGAGAAGCGTCCCATGGCACGTGCCTCAGTAGCTACGGGTGTTTGAAAAGCCTTCCTAAAGGATTCGGGCTCTTGTTCCTTTTAGGGAGAGATTAAGGAGGCAAGAGCTTGCTCTGGTTGGAGGTTGTTGGGAAGCAGGGGTAATTCTGTGACTGTGGATCTTACTGAACCTTACCCAGAAGGAGGGAGGACTAGAGTAAAGCTAAAGCTCATCACTGGCAAAGAAGCAGCCGTCACTCCTGTCAGCCAGGACACGTTTGGGTGGTCATTTTGTGGTTTGGACAGTGGTTGGACATGATTACAGTGTGGATTTGTTTCTGTCTTGATCCATCCTGGTCACAGGGGCCTTGTCTGATGTTTATTCTATGAAATTCCTTACGTTCAGCAGGAGAACACCAAGGTCAGCTGCGAGCGCCCAGCATCAGGGGCGTCTTGTCTCCTTCCCACAGTCATTCTGCCGTGAGAAGCGGGCTCGTGAAGACCATGTGGGGCAAAAGAAGAACAGGACTGTGTCTGGGAGGAGGGGAGAGTGCTGTGCAGGGGAGGAAGCGATGGCCGGAAGCCACAGACAGGCTGCAGCCTGCATCAGGGAGTCAGACACACTGACAGCCTAGCGGGAACACAGGAAACAAGTTTCCATGAGTGATCTTGAGCTGGTATTGGAGATCCCCAACAAACCTGGAAGGCACAGGTAAGGAAGATTCTGAGAGAACCAGGAGGAGCTACGGAAGGGATGAATTCTTAGGTAGATATACTAAAGATCAGGCTTCTCAGGATAGCTGAACAGGAGCGATCAGTTCAGTAAAATTGTACGATTATTTCGAACATGGGGACTCGCGCCTTCTGGCCTGGTCTTTTATATCCTGAAAAAGTGTGGACTGCAAACCACTGAATGCTTTGAAGATGTACCTTTTATTACTTGACTGGTCTCAAAAGCTTCATCTCCACTAACCAGCGCATTAATTGTGAACAGTGTATCACTCAGACCAGAAAATAAAACTAGTTGGTAATACCTAGGGTTGGGGGTAGGGCTGCCAGATTTAGGAAAATATTAGATAGACACACATACCTATATAGATAAATAGAAGTGTAGATATTGATATAAATCTCCAGTTAAAATTTGTTTTCCAGACTAACAAGGAATATTCAAAGCTTGGGAATACTTACACTAAAATGAAGTAGTAGTTGTTTGTCTGGCATGCAGATTTAACTATCTGTGTTTTATCTGGCAACCCTACCCTAGGGAGGTGTGAACCACAAAACAGCTTAGCTTAGAAATGAGTCGGTGTCAGTTCAAGTGGGAGAAGGATGCCATGTGCCAATCACTCTGCTGACAAACAGCATTATTTTAGGACATGGGAATTTTGGATTTAGTGAAGCTAATTAGGATTATTAGTATCATTATTCAGATTTTTTTTGATGTTTTACAACTTTCTATCAGTCCGATTTTTTTTCCCTTAATGTGTCATCAAAATTCTTTTTGAGCAATCCAGCATATGTTAGCCATGCTAAGATACAAAGCCATTAATAAAATTAATAAAATTCCAACTAGATCTAATAAAACAGCATTTCAATAAAGGTAGATTTGAATAGAAGAAGCAATGTGTCACATTCTGGGGTAAAAATAATTAACATGGTGAGGAACACAATATCCTTCCAAATTTAGTCATAGATTTAGTGCAGTACAATTAAAATATCGGTAGAAACCTCTATAGAAAATAGGAAACCATTTACAGAAAAATAAATAATAAGAATTCCAGAAACTATTTTTAGTGGAAAAGCAGTAGCTTTTTTTTTTTTAATTGAAGTATAGTCAGTTACAGTGTGTCAGTTTCTGGTGTACAGCACAATATCCCAGTTGTGTATATATATACATATATTCTTTTTCATTAAGGGTTATTACAAGATATTGAATATAGTTCCCTGTGCTATACAGAAGAAATTTGTTTTTTAATCTATTTTTACATATAGTGGCTAATTGCAAATCTCAAACTCCCTAATTTATACCTTTTCACCCCCTTTCCTCCAGTAACCATAATATTGTTTATTGTGTCTGCAAGTTTGTTTCTGTTTTGTAGATGAGTTCATTAGTGCCCTCTTTTTTTCTTTTTTAGATTCCATGTATGAATGATACCATATGGTATTTTTCTTTCTCTTTCTGGCTTACTTCACTTAGAATGATGATCTCCAGGTCCATCTATGTTGCTGCAAATGGCATTATTTTATTCTTTTTTATGGCTGCATAGTATTGTATGTGTAAATATACCACCACTTCTTTATCCAGTCATCTGTTGATGAACATTTAGGTGGCTTCCATGTCTTGGTTGTTGTATAGTGCTGTTATGAACATTGGGGTGCATGTATCTTTTCAAATTAGAGTTCGCTCCTGATGTATGCCTAGGAGTGGGGTTGCTGGATCATATGGTAAGTCTATTTTTAGCTTTTTGAGGAATCTCCATACTGTTTTCCATAACGGCTGCACCAAACTACATTCCCACCAACAGTGTAGGAGTGTTCCCTTTTCTCCACACCTTCTCTAGCATTTATCCTTTGTGGACTTTTTAATCATGGCCATTCTGACTGGTGTGAGGTGATACCTCACTGTAGTTTTGATTTTGCATTTCTCTGATAATTAGCAATATTGAGCATTTTTTCATATGCCTATCAGCCATTTATTTGTATGTCTTCATTGGAGAACTGCTTGTTTAGGTCTTCTGCCCATTTTTGGATTGGGTGTTTGTTTTCTTGTTAAGTTGTTTATATATTCTGGAAATTAAACCGTTGTCAGTCATATCATTTGCGAATATTTTCTCCCATTCCGTAGGTTGTCATTTTGTTTTGCTTGTGGTTTCCTTTGCTGTGCAAAAGCTTATAAGTTTAATTAGGTCCCATTTGTTAATTTTTGCTTTTATTTCTATTGCCTGGGTAGACTGCCCTAGGAGAACATTGCTAAGATTTATGTCACAGAATGTTTTGCCTATGTTTTATTCCAGGAGGTTTATCATGTCTGGTCTTTATTTAAGTCTTTAAACTATTTTGAGTTTATTTTTGTGTATGGTGTAAGGGAGTGTTCTAACTTCATTGATTTTAAGATCACCCTGAGGTGTGCTGGTAGTTAGTTTTTAAAGGCTGGGTAATTTCATTTGCTGATGAGTGGGAGGAGTATTCTAACTACTTTGGGGAAGGGGGTAGGGATTTCCAGGAATTAGGCCACCACCCACTTTTTGGCCTTTTATGGGCAGCCTCAGAACTGCCATGCTTCCTGTCATAGTGCTGGTAGGTGTGTCATTTAGCATGCTAACGTATTAAAATGAGCATATAATGAGGCTTAAGGTCTCCTAGCAGTCAAATCTTCCACCATTTGGACTTTGGTTGGATTTTTTTTTAATTGAAGTATCGTTGATTTACAATGTTGTGTTAATTTCAGGTAGATAGCAAAGTGATTCAGTTATTTATATCTATCTATCTATCTATCTATACATACATACATATATATTCTTTTTCAGATTCTTTTCCATTGTAACTTATTACAAGATATTGAGTATAGTTCCCTGTGCTATACAGTACATCCTTATTGGTTATCTATTTTATATATGGTAGTGAATACATGTTAATCCCAAACTCCTAATTTATCCCTTCCCCACCCCTCTTTCCCCTTTGGTAACCATAAGTTTGTTTTTCATGTCTGTGTGTCTATTTCCATTTTGTAAATAAGTTTCTGTGTATTAATTCTGTGTCCTGCAACTTTACTGAATTCACTGATGAGCTCAGTTTTCTGGTGTCATCTTTAGGATTTTCTAGGTATAATATCATGTCATCTCCAAACAGTAGCTACTACTTCTTTTCAAATTTGGATTCCTTTGATTTCTTTTTCTTCTCTGATTGCTGTAGATAGGACTTCCAAAACAATGTTGAATAAAAGTAGTGAGATTGGACATCCTTGTCTTGTACCTGATCTTAGAGGTACATGTGATTTATCCTGGAGAATGTTCCATGAGAACCTGAAAAGATTGTGTATCCTGCTGCTTTTGGATGGAATGCTCTATAAATATCAGTTAAGTCCATCTGGTCTAATGTGTCATTTAAGGCCTGTGTTTCCTTATTGATTTTTTTGTCAGGGTGATCTGTCCAATGACATAAGTGGGGAGTGAAAGTCTTCTACTATTATTGTCTTACTGTCCTTTGTGTCTGTTAATATTACATTATGTATTTAGGTACTCATTGCAATACTTTAGCATGCTAAATGACACACCCTCCAGAGCCATGACAGGCATGGTGACAGTTCCAAGGCTGACCATAAAAGTGGGTGGTGGCCCAATTCCTGGACCCACCCCTTCTCCAAAATAGTTGGAATACTCCTCCTACTTGTTAGCATATGAAATTGCCCAGCCCATAAAAACTAACCACCCCTTCACCCCGGGGTGCTCTCATTTTCTGAGATGGTCCACATTTCCTTGGTGACTAATGATGCTGAGCACCTTCTTTTCAAATGCTCATTGAACAATTAGATATCCTCCTTTGTGAAGCGCCTATTTAAGTATGTTAAATACTTTGCGGAGTATTTAAGTATTTTACTGAGTAGTCTGTCTTTTTTCTTATTGAATCCTTTATTAGATTCCACACTTAAAACTTAAATTCCCAGAAGAGAGTGGCCTGGCTTGGACCACATTCTCATCCCTGTGGTCAAGGGTGTGAGAGCTTGTGATTGGCATTCTTTCAGAATTATATAGCGTGGAAGTTCTCCAAAGGGAGACCTGCTGGGCAGACAAAAGCAAGTGATACATATTTTACAATAGTTTTCATCTAAATACTCATTTCTTGCTTCTTTCTCATGAAGTGACAGTGTCCTAGAGCCATCATGAACCAGAATTTGGGTCCTCATTTGAATAGAAATGTTAAGCTATTCTGAAAAGTCCTCTGATTCTTAGTAATTATAAAATCATTTTCTTACAACATTATCATCAAATAAGAATCAGGAGTAATTTTGAAGTGCTTTTCCTCCTTACCCCAAATCTTACCCAATATTTTTATATTAAATATAAATATAAGTTTATATTTATATTAAACCTTACATTAATGTAGCACTGTATAGTTAAAAATATTTTTATTTATTGTATTATTTAATCATGGTTTAACTTAATCTTTATAATATAAAAAAGATTAAAAATTCTTCTTCAAAAAAATTAATACATTAGCAATAAGGCTAAAGTCCCTTTTAACCAAATCCCCAAATCCCAGTAATCTCCCCCTGTGCCACAAATTACCATTGTTACAGGTTTGATGTGGATAGTAAATAGTATATATTTTTCAGCAACTTGTTTTCTTTTTCCTTCCACATTCTGTCTTGTAATCTGTGGTATTATGTACCCATCAAATTTATATCCTTATATTTATGGAAATATAGACTATCAATGTACCACAATATATTTAAGCTATTCCCTTATTGATATTAATTTGGTTGTTTAGATTCCATTGTTTCCTATGAATTTTTAACTTAATAGGAAAAATATTTCCATTGTAAAAATATTTCCATATGTAAAACTGATCCAAAAGGCTCAATGTACCAAAAGAACATTATTTTTGTATTTATTCTGCACTAAATACTTTTTTTGTCCTTCAACATCATCTACCATGTACAGGGAGGAACATGCCCACTTGTTCTAGAATTCTGTGATTCTGTATGTGTATTCTGAGTAGGAGATGCCAAGTTGTTTTTTGTACTTTCACTATACACTGGACAGGTAGTGTTTTAACCTCAGAAATATCTCCTTAGAAGACGTGACTTTGTTTTGGGCCTCCAAAATGAGTCAAGAGAAGGAGAAAGAATTCAAATGCAAAATTTTATTTAATAAATTGCTTACAAATTATTTATCTGCACTTGAGTCTCTTCAGTTGAAAGCTAAACAAGTTTGTGAAGGTAGATAAGAACTTTAGCTAAATTTATAAGTGGTTTCCTGCAAAACCCTCAAGCCATTTTGTCATTCACCGTCTCTTAATAACAAAACTGGAATGTTAATCTACATTTGGTAAGAAAACTTGGAGTTTTCTCAATGGTTTAGATATGAGGCTGTGTGTCATTTAGAAAAGATTTCTTTGCCTTAGGAATGTGGCAGATAAAGAAAGAAGACAAAATTTCACACCCGCTTGCACATGTACACACACACACCATATTACCTATAGGGTAATTTTCACTTTTTGAATAAAATACTGAGCTTCTAATTACTCACTAACTTGTCTTCTTGGTCTTATATGGAGGTAATTTTATTTTTAGCCACATATTTGAGTTGTTTCAAATTATAGTATAGAAATTCTCCTTTATAATATTTTTACTCTGTATGTTATAATAAAATAGAAGCAATTTCTTAACTTTAACTGAAACTTACTTTAATGGATAGATTCCCTAATTCATACTTAAGAATAGTTAGGAAAATAACCCTCAAATACAATGTCTTTTATTCTTCTAGGGAACAATATAAAACATTTTGCAATTCAAAATGTTATCTTTCTGTCTTTTTAATAATTCAGGTAAGTATCATTTATAATCCTAAAGGCTACTCATTTTAAATAAAAGCTGAACCATAAAAGTCACTGTAGAAATACTGGTTCGCAGTAACTAGTGATATTTTTTCTTAACCCCCCCTTTCTCATTTTATCACTCAAAAACGGTTAATAACAAAACGAAATGTTCTTTGTAAGTTCATTTTATTTTTGAGAGTGAAAGCAAACAATAACATTGGCTCAAATGTTTTGAGCTACAGAGTATTCATGGTATAGATATGGCTTGTGTATTGTAGAATTGTCATTCGCATTAAGAAATCAACATAAAATCCAGAAATATAACAATTTTATGAGGTAAAAACATGAGTGTTCCACATGCATTTTCCTCCATTGCTGGGAAATGTATTTCAACTTTCATTCATTTAGCACATAGCTGTTGACTGGCTTACCAAGGTCCAGTGATAAGATAATACACACGGTGCCTATATTCAAGGAATTCCCACACTAATTCAGGGAGCACTGTAATACAATTTATTAGACAATGTGTTAGCTACTGTAAAAGAGGTATGAATAATTTTTTTAAAGAATGAAAGCTGAGTAAGGTTTTTTTTTTTTTAAGGAAGAATAAGTTTTTGGTTTTTTTTTTTTAAGTCTATGATTATGCCAAAAACAGAGCAACTAAGTTGGCTTGGGGGGAATTGTGGGAGACTTTGGGAAGCAGATGACATCTGAAATGAGTGACTGCTTTCCGAAGAAGGATGAGGCAGAAGGGCACTGCAGGCAGAAAGACAGCGTGGGCAAGGTTATGGCATGGTGAAAGTCAGAAATCTCCCATGGCAGCATTCAAAAGATCTGTATCTTCCTGCAGCTCCAAGGCAGGTTGTGATGAAAACAAGTCCAAGCTTTAAGGGTAAGGGTGGGAATGACTGAATACCTGGACTCAACAGGTTGGTCATGCCAGAGTTAGGGCTCTGATGCAGAATATACTGGGACCAATCCTGTAAACCTTAGAAGAGGGCATTTGGTTGGAAGAGCCCAAGAATCTTGAAACACTGTTGATATTAAGCTGAATCATGGCCACCCAAACCTATCAAGTCCTAATCCTTGGAATTTGTGATTACATTAACTTATTTGGAAAAGGGATCTTTGGAGATGTGATTAAGTCAAGGATCTTGAGATAAGGAGATTATTCTAGATTATCCAGGTGAGCCCCAAGTGCCATCACAAGTGTTCTGATGAGAGAAGCAGAGGGAGATAACACAGATACACAGAGGAGAAGGCAATGTGAAGGCGGAGCAGCGAGATGCGGCTACGAACCAGGGGCACCAACAGCTGCTAGACGCTGGAAGAGGCAAGGAACCAACTCTCCTCTGGAACTTCTACCGGGAGTGCAACCCTGCCAACACCTAGATTTTGGACTTCTGGTCTCCCAAAATTGTGAGAGAGTAATTTTATGCTGTTTAAGCCACACAGTTTGTGGTAATTTGCAATGGCAGCCCTCAGAAACTCACCCACCCAGACTTCCCTGAGCCCTCTGGACTGGCAGAAGCACTTCCCTTGCCCTTGCTGGAGTCCAATGTCCTCCTTCACCTGGAGGCCCTGCAAAGACATTACACGGGGCAGGTGCCTCTCAAATGATGCTTGTCCTCTTCAAATTCCTATCAACTCCTTCAGATACATAGTGGATGCATTTCTGAGTCAGGTCACAGCACAGCCTAAATAAGGAAATGGTAATCCCTGCTCTGGAAGGAAAAATTGTTCCCATTACTATACCTCAAAGAAACCAAGAGAGCATAAACAGGAATAGATTTTGAAGGAGGTGAGATTGTATAGCTCAGTGGTAGAGTGCATACTTAGCATGCACAAGGTCCTGGGTTCAGTCCCCAGTACCTCCATTGAAAAACTACGTAAGTAAATAAACCTAATTACCTCCCCCCTCCAAAATGTGTGGAGCCCAGGGGATTCATTGGGACATATCTTAGTACTTGCAGGTCCAATACTAACTGCAAATGGTCTCTCACAGCAACCGTGGCCTGATAAGGTTAACACAACTGACAGTTCATAGCCCTTGGGGATAAAAAACTGAGTCACCACCAGGCAACAACTCAGACTTGCTGAGGTGCCGGCCAAGGGTGGGGGAAATCTAAACCGCGTGGCTGAGAAGAGAAATGATGAACGTTAGTCACCAGCCTGAGCCCAGTCAGTGCCGCGGGCACCGTAGCCTGTCCTGCTAAGCCTTGTGTCGGGTCCCTTTCGCTCTCTTCCTCACCCTCTCAGCCGGCCTCGGCTGCAGCCCTGGCTGCGGCAACCAGCTGCGTGGAGCCGTCGCTGGGCAGCCGCTCAGTGCAGTTGCTTGGCGTGTCTCCCCCTTTCCGCACCCGGGCTGCCCTGCCGCGGCTGCTTAGGGTGCCGGCAGGAGCGCGCTCGGCCGTTCCACACGCAGGCAGACCCGGGCGTGCAGGAGAGTTAGCGCCCTCCCAGGCAGCCCTGCCGGTGGGGAGGAGAAGCCAGTGGATAAACACGCCTTCCTTGGGAAGATAATTCCGAGATACAGTCTATGCGTCAGGGGTTCTTAGTGAGAGCGAGCCCCACGTCAACTTAATAATAGAGATCAAAGCCAGTAACTCAAGAACCATTGCATTGGTTTTACCCCTTCGCTGTTTCATTCTTCTCAAGCCCTCACTCGTGTTCCCTAGGATCAGTGGTATGCTGGTTGATATTTAATTACCAGCTCTCCAGGGAAAAAAAGAATCCTGGTTTATAGTTTTTGCCAATTTCTGCAGTTGGATAGACATGTGCACAGTCGGTCCTTGGAAGCCAGTAGGAGCTGAGTCCAAGCACACCACTGCTTGGGAGCATGGCCCCAAATAAACTACCTGCACACAAACCTTTGTCTTGGAAGATACATGTGGCTCAGGAAGGACAAAGGGTAATCTACCTGTCTGAGCCAATAAGCAGAGAATGGTGGTGCACTGACCTCAGTCAGGGATATCAGTAAAATGAAATACTCTGATGAGATTAGAGGGAGAAGAATTTCTATTATATAATAAAGTAGGGGTGGGAAAAGTTGGGGGGTTGGGTAGAATTTGAGGACACTCAGAAGCTTCTAGCCTTTGGGACTAAATATATAATAATGCCATTTCCGGACAGAGAATATAGGACAATGGTGACTTCAGCTTTGGATCTATTAAGTTTGAGGGGTTTTTTTGGTTTTTTTTTAAAGATGCTCAGGCAGAGTTAGCTAGTGAGAAATACATGTGTCAAGCTTAGGAAAGAGCTAAGGGCGTGGAAGTTGTGCACAATATTATTGTGCAATTTTGTTGCTGATAGCTACTTATTATTCCTGGAATAGTCTGCTTCCCTTTCTCTTTCCCAGCCCTCGGGCAGCAGTGAGCCGTGCTTTCAATGTTTACTGCCCTCAGGGGAGGACAGTTACTACAGAAATAAAAAGAGAAAGACGAGTCAATGTTCAATTTATAAGTTTCAAAATAAGAGTTTTGAATCTCCTAGTAGGAAAAACAGGTTGAGAAAAAAAGGCTTTTTGAGTCTCAGAAGTTTGGATTTTGAGTACCAACAGCCAAAGTTGATGCCATTAGCAGCAGATTTCGGTAGAATGAATGATGATAAGAGAGCCAGTCTTCCTCCCCTGAAGAGAGAGTTGGAGGTGAAAACAAGATATAATTGACTGTCTCTGAGAGAAGCCCCTACTCCCTGCCTGTATCCTCGCTGCTGAGCGATCAGTAGGAGGCAGTGATAGAATTCTCTAATAATGCTGGCGCCCTGGGAGGAAATGTGTGCACCACCTCCTGTCAGGGTCCCTGTGAGATGCTCAGCCCCCGACAGCACTCCTCTGCTAACACAGCCTAGCAGCCACCCCTGTAATAGAAATGACAGCACTGCGTGATCCGTGTGCTGGAGTCCAGCCCCCAAGATTTCTGTCTCCAAAGTGGTCAGGGAGAACATGCAGAAGTTTCCACAATCCTAAAAGAGGGTGGGAAATGGTAGAGAGAGAGCCAGCAGAGCAGAAGAGCCCTTAGAGATGGGACAACAACCAGAGAACGATGGAGACCTGACAACAGCTATAAATTCCAATGCGGAGGGACAGCAGGAAGGAACCAGGCACCCTCCTCCGTTGCCATGACCACAGGTAAGCTCCTCGGACTCAGATTCTACTCGTGAGAGAATGAGGAGAAAAGGACAAATCATTATTTGATTGAGTTAAAACCTGAAAAGACTGTGACAATCTGGAATGACTATATCATGACACCTAAAATTAGCCACAACTAATTACTGTAACTTAATCAGAAGTTTCCCACACAAAAAGAGTAAAAGAAAAAAGATCATCTTAAAAAATACAGAAGACACTGTTTTATAAAATCCAATGTCCATTTTTGACCAATATTCTTAGTGAACTAGGAATAGAAGTGAGCTTTTTAACCAAATAAAGGATAGAAAAAAAAAAAACCCAAATGAAAACAAAACCTGAAACCCTACTGCAAATATCATTCTCTTTAAAACCAGGAATAAGGCTATTTATCACCATGTCTATCTGTTAGATGGGACAAAAAGAAAAAGAAATGCAAGTTGAGAGGATTGGAAAGGAAGAAACAAAATTGTCACTCAAAGATGTTAAATGTCAGAGTGAAAGTGAAAATAATTATTTTAGACACAATGAAGTTCAGGAAGTTTGTTGAATACCAAAATAAATGGACAAAACTCTGTTGTATTTTTGTAGACCAGCAATAAACTGCTAGGCTGTATAATAATAATAATAAAAAAAAGACACTGCATTTACAATAGCAGGGGAAAATGTAAAGTATGTTGGAATAAATGTAGCAAAATATGTGTAAGACCATAGTGGAGGAAATTGTAAAACTTTTTGAAAGACATTACGATTTTTTTAAACTTTATTTTTCAGAACAGTTCAGATTTACAGAAAATTTGTGAAGATAGTAGAGAGAGTTCCTACATACCCCACACTCTTTTCTCCTATTATTGCCATCTTATATTAGTACGGTGCATTTGTTATAGTTAATAAACAAACACTGATGCATTATTACGAGATCGTAGAAAATATATCTCTGCCCCCAGTTTCCAGCACAGAGCTCCTAAAACCCTTGTAATTTCCTAAGTGAGAAGAACACTAGGGGCCTCTCTTGTTCCAATATTGATCTTTGATCTCTGTTCCTGCCCCAGAGCTCCTGAAACCCTTGTCATTCCCTGGGTGATCGTTTCTTGGGTGAGAGGAGTGTCTTTTGTTCTAGTGAGGCAGCTCTGCGTGGGCTCCTGGATGACGGCCGGGAGAAGGGCTGAAAATGGAGTTAGCGAGAGAGAATGCCTGCGTGATGAAGCCTCCATAAAACCCCCAAAGCATGGAGTCTGAGGAGCTTCTAGGTTGATGACCACATCCACACCAGGGGAGTGAGGCACCCCACCTCCACGGGGACGGAAGCTTCTGCACCTGGGACCCTTCCAGACCTCTCTTCATCTGGCTGGTCATCTGTATCCTTTCTCGTATCCGTCAATAAACTGGGTCAACATGTTTCCCTGAGTTCTGTGAGCTGCCCTAGCAAATTAATCAAACCCGAGGAGGGGGTTGTTGGAACCTCTGATCTGTAGCCAGTCTGTCAGAAGCACGGGGGTGACCTGGGCTTGTGACTGGCATCTGAGATAAGGGGAGGAGGGCAGTCTTGTAGGACTGAAACCTAACCCGTGGAATCTGAGACTATCTCTGGATAAATAGGATCCGAATTAAGCAGAATTGTAGGACACCCAGCTGGTGTCTAGGAATTGCTTGTTGGTATGGGGAAAAACTTTCACACACTTGGCGACCAGAAGTGTCAGTAGTGACATGTTCTCTGCAAAGGTAAAGGAGACTCACAGGGGAGAAACACAATAGGGAAGAACTGGGTTTTTCCTTACATAGAAAGGAAGAAGCTGAATTTCCCCTTTACAATTACTAGGAACTAAAATTCATACTTTACTGAGATTTTCTTAGTTCTTACCCAATGTCTGTTTTCTGTTCCAGGACCCTATTCAGGACACCCCACTTCATTACTACATTTAGTCATCACATCTCTGTGACTTTCCTTGTTTTTGATGGACCTTGACAGTTTTGAGGAGCACTGACCAGGTATTTTGTAGACAGTCTACTGGGATCTGTCTGACGCTTTTCTGGTGATTAGACTGGGGTTATAGTTTTTGCCCTCACAGAGGTAAAGCACTATTTCCATCACATCCTATCAAGGGTACCTAGTATCAGCATCGCTTAATACTATTGAGGTTGACCTTGATCACCTGGCTGAGGCAGTGTCTGACAGGTTTCTCCACTGTGAAGTTATCCCTTCTTCCCCGTTTCCATACTGTAACCTTTGGGAGACAGTTACTATGCTCATCCCACACTGCAGCAGAGGTAAGTCATGCTCCCTACCCCTTGAGGGTGGAGTATCTGCATACATTATTTTGAATTTTACACAAAGATTTGTCTCTTCTCCCCTACTTATTTACTAATTCATTTATTAATCTCAATACAGACTCATGTATATTTATTTTATACTTTGTTTATAATTCAGTACTACTTTATTTTCTTGCTCAAATTGTTCCAGCTTTGGCCATTGGGAGATCTCTGACATACCCCCATAATTGTGGGATTGATTTTTTTTTTTTTTTTGAGCACTTCTTTTTGTTCTGACACTAAAAGATGCTCCAGGCTCATCTTGAATCCTAGAATCAGCCATTTCTCCAAGGAGCCCTGGTTCCTTTTAGGGGAGATATTTGTTTATTTTTAACCAGCACAATTCCGTCTTTTAAAATTTGAAACAACGTCAAATTTACAGAAAGGTTGAAAGTATAGTTTAAGAAACTTTTTCTTGTATCATTTGAGAGAACTTAGTCAACTTTCTGCCTCATCACATCCTAATACTTAGAATGTACTTCTTATGAACAAGATCGTTCTCCTCTACATAACCACAGTACCACAAAATCTGGCAATTAATATTCATACATTACAGTTTAATCCTCAGGTATAGTAATGTTTCAGCAAATATCCAAATAATATCTTTTAGAGCCATAGGGTTCAGAATCATGAGTTGCCTTATTTTGTCATGTGTCTGTGATGGTTAATTTTATGTGTTAACTTGAAGGGTGTTGGATGAGATTAACATTTAAACTGGTAAACTTTGGGTGAAACAGATTGCTCTCCATAATGTGGGTGAGCCTCATCCAGTCAGCAGAGGGCCTGAATAGAAAAGAAACACTAGCCTTCCCTGAGTAAAAAGAAATCCTCCAGCAGACAGTCTTTGGACTTCATATGCACCATTGGCTCTCTTGGGTCTCCAGGCTGCCAGCCCTCAGTTCAGATGTCAACTTCCATAATCACGTGAGCAATTCCTTATAATAAATTTATATGTGTATGTATACACACACACGCAAACCCACACACATACACACATCCTACTGGTTCTGTTTCTCTGGAGAACCCTGCTTAGTACAATCTCTTTAATCTCTGTAATTCTGGAATAATTTCTCAGATTTTTTTTTGACTTCTGTGCCCTTGACACCTCTGAAGATTACAGGCCGGTTATTTTTTATGATGTCCTGCAAGTTGAATTTGTTAGATGTTTGCTCATGATTAGATTCAGGGCAGACAGGAATAGCACTGAAGTCATGCTCTCTTCTTCTCATTGCATTCTATCAGGTTGCAAGATTTTTATTTGTTCTATTACTGATGTTCATTTTGATCACTTTATTATAGTGGTGTCTTCTGGTTTTTTTCCCCTATGTAATTAATATGTATTTTGTGGAAAGATACACTGAACTCTATAAACACCTCACCTGCCAAAACTTTGAATTTACCCATCTATTATAACTTACCTTAGTGTGGACTCATACTACTGGATTTTTCATTGGATTATAATAATCTGTTGCTATAGTAATTTATTTTGGTACTTAAGTTAGTCCATGTTTGGCCAGTGGGAACCTCTTCAAGCTTGTCTCTGTGTCCTTTTGACATGTCCCCATCATTTCTTTAATTATTTTCTCGCATTAAAAGATGTTCCATAAAAAAATTTATAAACAAGATTGTTTATAGCAGCATTATTCATAATAGTAAAACAAAACAATAGAAAATAATCATCAGAAAGAAAGAAAAAAAGGGAAGCACTGCCTCTCATTGCTAAAGTGTAAAGTCCAAACTCCTTAACATGACAAGGAAGAGAAAGTTAAAACAAGAAGCACCATGCTGTATTTGGATTTGAGTGGGGAAAAACTTTTAGAATTTATTTCATTTTTAAAAAGAGTATGATAGGATCAGATTTTTTAAAAACCATAATTTCAAATTGATATTTTTGTCATTGAATATAATACACCTTTGGGAAAAGTTTAGTGATCTCATTTATCTCGACGGATACAAATTTTGAACCATTAATATATTTCAGAGACACCACTGTAATTTATCTAAATATCATGCTGTAAACATTTGAAACAGCTAAATAATATAACAAAAGATCTTTATAGATTCAAAATAAAACAGACAAACAAACAAAAAACCCTGGAAACACCCCAATGTCCAACAACAGAAGAATGATTAATTGTGGTAAAGTCATCCAATGGAATATTACACAGCAGTGAAAATAAATCAGCCACCACAACTCCATCAACATAAATCAATCTCACAAATAGAATGGTGAGTAAAAGAATCCAAGTCACTTAATGATCCCATTTATAAAAAGAAGCAAAAATAATGCATTACTTAGTAATACATACATTTAGTGAAAGAGTTAAAAAAACCAAGAAAATGGTAAACATAGAATTCAGAATAGGAGTTATCTTTTGGTGAGTGGAGGAAAGGACAGGGAATAGGAAGGCATGAAAGGGACAAAAAAGTTGTTGGTAACATTTTTTTTCTTTTAGTAGTGATGTGTATATTAGTGTTCACTTCATTGTTATTCTTTTACATGTTTTTATATATTCTTTTGTATGTACTCAAAATTTAATTTAAAATGTTTCTACAATTTTGGACATGTTAGACACAGTTCCTGTATTGTTTAATATCATAGACACTAACCACAAGTGACTACTTAAATTTAAATAATAAAATAATTGTTCCTTAGTTGCACTAGCCACATTTCAAGTGCTGAACAGCCAGATGAGCCAGTGGCTACCATATTGCCAGTATAGATATAAAAGATTTCCTTCATTGCAGGGAGCTTTGTTGGACAGTACTAGACAGTGACCATCTCTGAGAAGAGGTTCTGAGAACTCCCTTCCCATACCTGGATTTTTCCTTCCAGGTTAGAGAATGACAGAACCCTGGGTTAGATTCATGGAATCCAAGAGTAGAGGTGACCTGTGTCCTGGGTACAGTCTTACATGGAAAGCTTTACAGAAGTGCCCAGATCCCCACCTGATTCCAGCATGGAAGAGCAGCAATACTCTAGAAGCAATGCAAAGGCTAGGCTGGAGACAGGTCCCAAGTCTCTGCAGCCACAGAAAGATGTGGAAGGGCCAGGAGCAGATAAAAGAGGCTGGAGGACCTGAAGGGGTTTTCAGGGTTGAACCTAAAAGCCCATGGCCTGAATGCCAGAAATAGATGGGAGTGCTGATTTCTCCTCGGATGCTGGAGGGCAAAGGTGCTAGGGAGAGACTGCTAATTTTCCCCCTATATCCATTCCTCCCTAGTAACAGACCCTCAACAAGACTTCCCAGGAGAAAAACTAAGTCTCTGTATTTGCCCAGCCCACCCTGTATTTGGATACAGTCATACAGTGACTCAAATCTGTTTCATGAGTTTAAGCAGAATCTGTAAGCCTTTCTTAAAAGTCAAGCGTGAGACCCGATCTCCCTTCTTTATTCGTTCTTCTGTCTTGTTGCCTGCAACATGGATGTGATGATTGAGGCTTAAATGTGTTTCTGGACTCTGAGGATAAGGGCCACACTTAGAAGTGGCAAAGCAGCCAGCTGTAAAGTACCTGAATTTTTGACTTCTTTTGTGGAGCAAAGTAGCCGTCTTTACCCTGGCCTGCCTACCTCTAGACATCTATATAATAGAACAATATACCATCTACCTTTCAATCCTATTACTTTGGGTTACATTACTAACGGCCCAATGTCACTCTAATGAGAGACCACAACTAGGACCAGAGGGATGGAGGATGCATCTACTAACAGCAGCGTGGCCCAGGGAGGACCTTGCCCTCCATCCCCAAGGTGATGCTGCACCCAACTGCCTGCTAAAGCTTAGCATCAATCTTACTGGAAGGACGGTCGAAAAACAAGAGTGAACTGATTACGACTGGGTTTTTTTTTAACTACCAAGCAGACAGGAAAATTGTAGTAGGAACTAAACTCAATTACAGAATTAGATAGTAACATTTATAGTAATATTAAATAGGAACATTTCTTGGCCTACTGAATTCTGGGTCTGAGACAGGCTCTACAAAGACTGTAGCTGAAACTATGGCAATGGGGGAATGGCAATGGATGACGTACAGGGAGTTTAGGGTGGAAGAAGAGGAAGAAAAAGTGAACCTTAAAGATCTCAAACATCTTGTATTAGAGAGAAGAGAGTCAGCCAGCAGATATTATGAGAGAGAGAATAAAGGAGAACTTTCACACTAGACTTTTAAAAATTCTTTACAGAAGGAATAATTAACGTTAAAGTATCTTTTATATTGTTACCCTTGTTAGATTGGTTATTCAGCACCGGAATTTTTATCCCAAGGGTTTATAATTAAAAATTAAAAACAACTTCAAGTTCTGCATTACAATTAACATTACAGGCAGAGATAAAGAGGTTTAGATACATAGACTACTAGAAAGTCTTGATGAGGTTATTGATTTTTCATTCATTTACTGCTCCGTTACCTGTTTGGAGGCTCATGTGAAAAGAGATTTGAAGGGAAGATAGGTTCAAGAACAAGGAGGAGCACGGTGATGCCACTGGAGGTTGCTAGAATTGCCCAGCTTTTCACTTGGGGGCAATCCCTAGCAGGGGTGTGAGGCTTGGAACAAGTTATTATGCACAATGTCACATTCTTCATACATGCCTCTTACCTGGTTATACATTTAGTTATTCAAGTCAAATCAACATGAACTCAATTGAAAGCAGTCTAGGTGGGCAAAAAACCTTCTTGAGTATACCACCCAGTTGAACAATATGTCCAGTTAAAGAGGGATTTCTCATTCCACACAGCTTTCTCCATGGTAGTGGTGGTTACTAGACCACCAGCTGATACCACCTTCTCTATTTGAACGTCCTCATAATTCCAGGTACTAGCTGCACTGGGCCTCTCCTAGCTGTTGGCTGAGAAATAACAATTACTGTAGTTCATCATATGTCAGTAACTGCCTGCTTAATTCTTCATTACCATTTTGGATCCACAGGGAAGGAATAAGAAATCATCAGTCAAATTAGCGGTCTTTGGAATTATCTTCATTGTTGCCTACTGCCTATAAGAGCTGGTGCTTTACTACATAAATTACTGGGATTTCTGGTTGACTTTATTACCAGTTTTACATTGTGTGTACACTTCTCATCCATTCATTAAATTTTAGTAGGAGGATGGAAGCTGTTTCTATACCTTTGAAACAATGCCCTAAAATGACACAAATGTCCTACTTAAAGTTAAACATAAAAATGTGTATCAGAGAGAGATTAGGAAGAAGTATTGTTTCCCAAATAAAAGGGCATACTGAATATTTTCAGATTATTTTATTCCTAGCCTACTAAAAAACACAAGTATGTGACAGTTTATAAAACAAAGAAATTAATCTATGAGAGATTTTTAATTAAGCCAACAATTCCTGAGCATTCTGGAATTTTGCACTCGTGTTTACTTAACTGCCACCTCTTTCTCCCTAATACAGATGATAAAATTTGGATAGTATATTAATAGAATTCTGATACATAATATGAATTAAATGCACCCTGCCAAACATAAAGTACAACAAAATCTTATATAACAAACCAATAATATGCGCTATAGTCTTGTTCCCCTTTCAGCACTTAAAATTGTTTATTCTGGATTCCTTAAGGAAAATTTAAATTAGATTTCCAGACTCTAGAGTTACACAACTTTCTGCAACTGTAGGAAAAGAGCAAGAGATTAATCCTGGCTTAGACAATGAGTGCTCGTTATTCCCCATTCTCTTTTATGGGTGCTTTATTTGGTGGGGGACTTCCTGTGATTGTGGAACTATCTGAACCCATCAGACATGACTATAAAATAAGCGTATTATTGCACAGCACCGGAGGTCCCAGTTTATTTTATTTCCCCCTTCTTCACTACCTTCCAGTGGTGCTGCAGATCAAGGCTTCCTTAGCTAAGCAGATTTATAGGGTTAAGACTGGCAGCTGGACGTTATGGGTAGGCTTTAAAGATGGACAGACCATATGACAGGAAATATTAATTGGCACCGTGTTTACAAATCACAGGAAGAGAATTTCAGATCCTGAGTCCAAGCATGATGAGATTCCCTTCACGCCTCCCCATTTGCTGCCGCTCTCCGGCTGGACCCGACGGTCCCAAGGTCCAGCTTCTATTGGAATCGGCAGCCTGGACCGACGAAAAGGCGGTCTGATGTTTAAGCCCGTGGAGAGGCTAAGATTAAGCGCCCCGGGTCGCAGGCGGCTAGTCAGAGGCCGAGTTCTGGGGCGGATCTCAGTGAGACTTGCTGAGGCGAGGCGCAGCTTGCCTTCCCAGGGGAAGGGCGGCCGTGCTCCCGGCCTCCACTGCCAGCTCGGCGCAGTTCCCTGGGGCTGCCTGGGGCTGCCCGGCTCCCCGAGGCGGGAGAGTCGGCCACCATCCTCCCGGCGCGGAGGCGGAAAGCGCGCCCCCGCCGCGAGCGCCCCTCCTACCCGAGCCCCACCACGCACGCCCTCCTACCGCGCACGCTTCCCGCGCCCGCCCCGCCCCGCTTCCTCGCGCCACTAGCGCCGGCCGGCCGCCGGGGGCGCTGCTGCGGCCCGGGGAGCGCCGCCCCCTCTTCCTCCAACTCCTCCCGCCTCCGCCCTCTCCTCCTCCTCCTCACCGCAGTTCCCACTCTGGGTGGGGGCGAGCGCGTCCGGTTTGTTGGAACCATTCGGAAATGGCAACTTGCGCGGTGGAGGTGTTCGGGCTCCCGGAGGACGAGGTGCGGGGGTCGCGGGGCCGCGGGGTTGCGGGGCGGGCTTCCCATCGCGCTGCCCATCAGTCGGACCTGAGGAGGCGGCGGCGGCCGGAGGGTGGGCTGTCAGCGCCTTCCTCCCTCTGCGCGAGCCCCGGGAGCGCGCCAGGGATCGTGGGGACCTCGGGGGCAGCCCGGCGCGCGCGGGCTGGCGGGGAGGGGGCGGTTGCTTTAGGGAGCCCCGTTTTCTTCGCGAGCCTGTGGACTCCACACCCCTCTCCTCGCTGAAGCCGCCGCCTTCCTTGTCAGCTCCCCTCAGGAAGTGATGAGGCGGGGGGCTAGGCAGCCGGCGGCGTGAGTGCGCGGGGGCTCGCGCAGCAGCCCGCCGGCCCCTTCCTGCCACCCCCCGCCAAGTGTGCGTGAGCTCCGGGGGTGGGGTGGGGCGACTTTCCCTGGAGCTTGGCATCCCGGCTGCTGATTAGCCTGCTCTGGCCGGGGCCCGTTGGGCTTAACTTTCTGAACTTTGACCTGAAGACTTCCAAGTGCATTGTCATTAGCTGTTTGGGTTTTTTTCTTTCATCTGAAATCCTTTTTAACTCCCTACCAGGAGACGGGGGTGGGCAATCAGATTTTTTTAAATCTTCAATTTAGCAACAAGTGTCAAGTGTGGAAAGTTCACGCTGTGTTTCACTGGTCTTCATATTTACAAAACTAAGCCAAAAAAGCGTAAACACCTTTATGAACTTCTCACAGCTCTTCACTCAAAGGTAACTTCTGTGATTTGAGAAGGCGAAACTGTCTCTTGTCAGCTAACTAACTTATTCTGGTTATTATGCCTTATGCTTATTAAAAATAGGGCCATTTGGGAAGAGCAGTTCCAGTTTAAATGAGATGTGGCTTCCCTGTGTTCTTGATGATTGTCTCAAAAATGGGAATGGGTGGAAGATGAAATGGCTATCGAGTCTAACAGAGACTCGTTCAGTTTGTGGGGAAAATGTAAGCATTCTTGCTGATTGACTAAGCTGTCACGTGTACCTGTTATCAAGATTAGACCCAATTAACTGCAAATCCTTCAGCCTAATTTAGATTGATTGCTTAAATTTTCTAACAATGTTGTAGTAGTGCCTTCTCTTAGTAACTTGGTATCTTCAAATGTCTTACAAAGTGTCTCACATTTCTCTTGAGAGTTCTTGGCTTATAAACAGCGGGCAACTTGTTGATGCAGGCACGTTATCTCAGAGTATTTTGGGAATGATTATGTGATGCAATTAGAATTTAATTTCTTAGTGGTTGCTACCAGAAGAGAAGAAAAGTGGTGGTGGAGAGTGGTGGCAGTCCCTCAGAAACAAGAGTCAGAGTGATGGCTAAAGATAATATTCTAGCTCCTCTCCCATAATTGTTCTGTGGAAGCGATCGGAGGAAAAGAATGGGGTGTTGAACCTATGAGAGCTTTCTTCTTACCAGTCTGGTCTCCCTGCTTGCTGCAGTAAGCTGTCCAATGCGGATCATCTCAAGCTGGCATCCAACCAGATGAGGCTGGCCTTGGACTTTCTTTCCCTGGTGGGCTCTGCTGTTCCACATTTCCAATCTCACTCCTTTCCAGCAGAGCCGATTGATCATAGACAGCATCTTGCCAGAGGTATCATTCACTACCTGTCCCTCTCTTGGTACAAATCTGTATTTTCAGTTTTCTGCTTCTCACATCACTCTTCTGCCCAGCTGAGATAAAACGAATCGTGGCAGCCAGTGGGTGGTCAGTAAGCAACTGGGGCTACCGGCCAGAAACTCCACCCTTTAAACTGAGATTTTCCTGAACTGGCTGAAGGATTTGTACTTCTGGGCAGTGTCCCAGTGTGGGGCCCTCTCTGGGCTGGGGGTCCCAGGTGTCAGTCTCATGACTCGAATTTCCTTCCAGCTCCCTCTGTTCCCTTTGTCCACGCTGAGGAAGAGAGTGAGATAGAAAGATAAGAGCTGGAATGATGAAGTGTCGTCTTCCACTTCTTCCATTGTAATTTGGGTTATTCATCATCAACTGACGTTTTTTTGGTGTCTGTTCTGTGTCATGCAGTATGCTAGGGGACCAGGGACACAGAGAGAGAAAAACGGCGTCCGCCTGTTTTGTCAGGGGCTCATAGTCTCGTGGGAAAGACAAAAATCACTTGTTTCCTGGTAGAGATTGCCATCTCACCACTATCCCTGGCCATTAGTTTTCTGGTCCATCACAGAAGTAAAAGAGGGCTTAGAAAAGCCGCTCTCCTTACCTTTTTTTAAGAAGAAAAACATTGCAGCTATGTCATTTTCTATCACAGACTAGTCTGAGATGAGGCAGCCTTTTGCTATTGACTGAAAGTGAGATAGCTCTTCTATTACAGCAAGAAGTGATGATTCTTATTTTAAATTTGAAACTGAAACAAGGAAGAAAATGAATAGACGTGGGATAGAAGATGGTGAGAGAATTGTAATTTAACCAGTATGTGCTGAATAGCCTCTGAGTCACACTGTGGGAACACACTAGTATTGAAGTATGCAGAAATTTAGGTCCTCATACCTCTCTGTCACTTACTAGTGAGTTTTTGCTCTTTGTCCACATACACGTGTCTTTCAGGAGAGATGATCCTGGCTCTACGTACAGAATTTTGCCATTAAAACAAACAAACTGAGCCAGTGATGTACGATAATTTATACCAAATTTGCTCTGCCGGCCTATTGGGATCAACAGTAGAGGATAACTCTCACTCATCTGTGATGAAGAGTGTGGTAGATACAGGGTAGAAACACCTTGTTTCCCAAATTCTTTTGCACTTGAAATTCTGGAAAGGGGGTATGAAATAGGTTTCCCAGTTAGGTGCGCCTAGTTGAGGGAAGGTGGAAATGAAATGGGGCGGAACTTCCTTTTTTTTCTTGTTCTTTTCCTGTTGGCAAGTTTGGTCATGTAGACATTGCGTTTTTCTGCACAGGTGTTTCAGTATCTGGTAACTTGTCTTACGAGTATGGATAGGAAGTTACAGAAGTAGTGGTGGTGACAGCTTTCTGATGTCGAGATTGGGTATGTTCTTAAAGTCAACAGATCTGGTGGTGGCTCTGTCCTGATTACCTGCCTTTTTGCCTTGGGCACAGGTGGCAGCTTCCAGGGTAGGCCAGTTCTGAGGTGTTCTAGGTCCTCTGGAGGCACAGCCTACAGCCTACCCTCCAGCTTCTCTAATGATTTTGGAAGCACCTAATTCCCTATATGAGCTCCTTTCCTCTTAAACCTTCCGGAGTAATTTCTGTTTCCTACAACTGAAACCTGACTGAGACAAGGGAAAAAAGGAAGGAAATAAAGAGGAAAGGGTTGAGTCTCCACTGCCGGTCTGAGAGTACGATTTGCACATACAGAAGTATGGATGCCTCTGATGGTGACAGCTGCAACAATGCATAAACAACAGGGTAACTGAGAAGTGCATATTCTGATGCTTCTAGACCCACTAACACCGAGTGGAAGCAGACCCTGCCTGCCCTGGCATCATACCGAGCCTGGGAACAAAGTTCCCAAACCTCTGTTCACTGCGCTCAAAGGAGAAGCACAGTGTGCACAGCAGCTGCATCTGTATCTGACCCAGTCTTTCACGTGTTGTTTTTGCCATCACTGCTTTTCTGCAACTCTCTGATTCCAGCAGCATTCTGAAGTATTTTTCGCGGGTTTCCATGGGAACAAAGAAGTAGGTAAATATAGTTCATTTTTAATAATTTGCTTTTTCATCATTTTAAATGAACAGAAAAATTGGAAGTACAACACAAAGAACACCAAGGCCTCTGAAGCAGGTTCTTCACCTGTTGATATTTCACAATTGGTCCATAACCCTTTTTGCCATTTTCATTGGTCTTTTTTTTGAACCATTTGAGGGCAAACTGCAGACATGATTCCCCATCGCCACTGAATACTCTAGTGTGTATTTTCCTAAAACAAGAAGACTTTTATACATAACAGCCATCCAACCCTCTAAGCCAGGAAATCAACATTGTTGAAACACTACCATCCAATCCAGACATCCCATTCAGTTTTTGACAAGTGTTCTGATAATTTCCCTTTTTCCTTTCCTGTCCAAGATCTCATCTAGGAGGGAGCACACATCGCATGTACTTGTCATGTCTTTTCAGTCTTTTGTCATCCGTGTCAGCTCCTCAGTCTTCCTTATCTTTGGCAGTTTTCAGGAGTCCAGGCTGTACAACCTGTAAGATGTTCCTCAGCCTGGATCTGTTTCCTGTTTCCTCATGATCATGTCAGGGCCACACTTTTTTGAGTGGGAGTCATGGGGATGGTGCTGTGTTCTTCTCAGTATGTCACATCTAGGGGTACAGAATTTTGGCTTGTCTCATCACCGTGGACGATAACCTTGATTGGTTGGTAATTTTGGTGTCTGCCAGGTTTCTTCTTGGTAATGTCACCATTTTCCCTTTATATTTGGTGGGGACATAGTCAGAGATTATGCCAGTGTCCTCTCATTCATCAGCTCTCCATCCACCAGCTTTAGTGTCCACTGATGGCTTCCACCTGAATCAAGTGCTACTGTCTTTTACTTCCATCTTGTGTAAGAAGAGCCTTCCCTTTCTCCTCCATTTATTTGTCCATTTGTTTAGTTATAGCAGACTTGTACAGTCCCACCTCATTCAGTAAGTTGTAATTAATTGCTATCATTGACTATTTTATGGTTCAAATTATCTCAGTTTGGCCAGTGGAGGTTTTCCTCAGAGCCTTTCAAGGAGGTTCCTGTGTTCTTGGGACAAGTCTTCGTCATTCTTTGAAATTCTTTATTACTTTTCTGGCAGAAGATGCTCCTCTTGTATTTTGCCTGGGCCAGCACTGTCTGGAATCAGCTGTTTCTCCTAGGAACACTGTTTACATTTAGTAGGAAATGGTTTTTAGAAGCCAAGATCAGGGTGTATGGTATGCTCATTGCTACTGGATGTTACTTCTCTTCAGCAGTTTCAGCAAAGAGAGTTAAAAAGTGTTCGTGTACTGTACACATATACATATATAAGTGAACACATAAATCTATAGCTATTTCTATATCAATCTGTATACATATATTTGAAAATCATTAATTCATACCAGTGTTTCCAATTCAGATCTAATACATCAGGGTTCTTTCTTCTCTAACAATGAAAATTCTGACTTTTATTATCCTCATTATATTCACTTATTTGCTCAATCCATGTACTTATGTTTTTGGTGTGACTGTTTTCCCAGTCATGCAGGTTTCACCTCTGTTTGCCTCTTCTGTTCCCTACTTTCAGCTCCTTGCATCCTTGGGTGCCAGTGGGAGTACTGCTGTCGCATCTCCATGCACCACTCTCTCCCTGTCCTCCGAGTCCCAGGCCAGTGGGCATGCTACTGAAGCCTCTGTGTATGGCACCTCCCCCTTCCCTCAGTGCTCCATGCTGGTGAGCACGCTGACCATGCACCTCCATGAGACTCCTCCTCCCCACAAACTCTGCCTAAAGTAGCCCGGCCATTGACCCCTCTGCTCCAGGAAGAAAATAGAAGAGAAGGGAGTACTTTTTTTCTAACGGTTAACTATTAGCAATTCATATATCACACAAGAATAGAATCTTTAAGGCACCTTTATAATACATCATTCAGGGTGAGCAGCGGTATAGAAAATGGAATTTGCCTAGGTTAAAATTCTGGCCCTGTCACTTACAGGTTATTTGGCATAATTTTGTGACATCTGTCAGAGTGGGGTATTTAAATCAGCTGATGCTCCTATCTCCTGGCTATATCTGGTACTAAGAATATTCTACAGTGCCTGGAGACATGTAAGATTGCTGATTTGAATTGCTAAACCCACTGTTCTACTGATTCGATGTTACTGATCTCTTCCTTCTCAAAGCTTCCATTTAGTCTGGCTGCCTTCTCAACCCTGTCAGAGTTTTAAGTGGATAAATAAGTGGAGAGGGTAGGAGGTTGACAGATAGATGCCAGGAGAAAGACACAGCACAAAAAAATGGAAAAAAGTTTTGATAAGGCTTTTGTGGAATAAATGTCTGTAGCCCAACATTATAGCCTTGTGACCTGACCCAGATGTCTGGCTTTCCCTGTGTGAGACATGTTGGGGTGAAGAAGAAAGTAACGTGAACAGTCATGTCAGTGCATATAGATGCTTTAATGAAAATGTCTTCCTTCAGAGTAAGAGTCAATTGAAATATAATCATAGCTGCCTTTAACTGAATGCTTGCTATTTGCTGGGTTCCAGGTTCTGTGTTCTCATACTTTGGCTGTAATTGTCACAACAGTTTTGCAAAAGCAGTTGGTGTTATCCCCATTTTATGGATAGGAAATCTGAGATTGCTCAAGGACTTACTCCCAGAAGGTAGTGAATCTGGAATTGAAACCCAGAACCCTTTAGTACCAAAGGTGTGGTCTTTCCAATGTCCTGCTGCAAATAGTTGCTCAAATAAAAGAATTGAACAGAATAGGTTTTTTTTTCTCAGGAAGATGATGAATGGAGCATGTGCAGAATTCATTTGTAACTGGTATTATGTTCTTCCATATCTTCTGCCTATTTTTGTTAGAACTTTTAGGTGGACCTCCAAAGTGCCTGAATTCTGTATTTGCTTAACAAATATTTGTTGAACACCTGCTATGTGTAAGGCACTTGAGTCAAGTCATGAGGTTATAGTGGTGGACAACAGATTTTACTGAATTTATAGCCTGGAGGGAGAGAGGGACATTAAATATATAATCACACACTAATGTTGTTATAAATGTTATGAAGGAAAAGGAGTATAAGATGAAAGTATTTAACAGAAGAAAGTGAATTAATCTTGTATGGAGGAGGGTAGAGAGTGTGAGGAAAGGCTGAGGACATAAAGATGAATAGAAGTTGCCTAGGAGGGCAAAAAAGCCTTCCAGGTAAATAGAACTGTGTGCAAAAGATGAAATGGACAAGAACACAGAGAAGGCTCCAGTGTTGGAGAAAGACGGTTGGTGTCAGGAAAAGAATCTGGAGAGGAAAGGAAAGCAGAATCTGGTCAGGTGGGGCCTGAAGGCTGTTTATTAAGGATTTTGAATTGGATCCCAAGTGGAAGGGAAACTCACTAAATGCCTACATGAGCCTACACACAAACACACACACACACACCCCCATCATCCTCATCATTAACATTGTTACACACACACCATCATCCTCATCATTAACATTGTTACTATTTTTTTCATAAATTTTTTCCCTCATGTATTTAACATTTTCTTTGCATGTTTTATCTTCATTTCTTCCTGCATCTCTGGCTTTCCGTCTGGGATGACTTTTTCTCTGCCTGAAGTACATTCTGTAGAATTTCTTTCAGTGACTGTTTCCTGGTAATAAACTTTCCTGGTTTTTGTTTTTGTCTGAAAATGTCTTTATTTCACTTTTTTTCCAGACAGGAGGAGGAAGGAGTACAGTTAGTGAATTGCACAGATCTTAATGAACAATTTGATGTACAGTGGTTTTCAACAAAATCTATAGCTAACAACCCAATTAAGATACAGCCTATTTCCATTACTCCAGAGTGTTTCCTTGGGTCCTCTTCCACTCACCTCCCCTCCTTCAGTCTTCCTGGGCAACTTTTTATTGCCATGAATTCATTTTTCCAGTTCTGGAACTTTATATAAGTGAAATCATACAGTATGTACTTTTTTGTGTCTGACTTCTTTTGTTTAATATAATGTTTTTCAAAGTAGTCATGTGGTTGTTTATATCAGTAGCTCATTCTTTTTATTGCTGAGTCGTATTCCATTGTCACAATTTTCCAGAGGTTTATCCATTTCTCCTTTTGATGGACACTTCAGTTGTTTCCAAGTTTAGGCAGTTATAGAGAAACCTACTATGAACATTCATCTACAGATCTTTTTTGTGGAAATTATGTTTTCGACAAATACAGGATATCAACTTGATGTGTTTCCTTTCAGAGATATTTTGTGTATAAATAAGCATATATATGGTGCTGCCATATTTAAAGGTAGTGTTAAAATGTAAGGTAACGATGAGTTGCTTTTTTGGAATTTTTGTTGTACTGACTGAATAAAAAAATTGCAGTTTTAAAATGAGGAATACTCTCACAGCTGCGCTAATTAACTACAGCACTTCCCTTCCTTATACTCACGCTCTTTTCCTGTGGTTCTAAATTTTAGTATCCTTCACAATTACCTGGAGAGTTTGTTAAATCAGACTTTTTTCAGAAGTGCTAGAGCTTTAGAGGACATTTAGTAACCTCTCGGCTGAAGACCACTTTCCATCTCTTACCAAGGCTCAAGCTGGCCCCACCACAGAGTGTCTGATGCAGTAGGTTCAGGGCCTGAAAATTTGAGTTTCTAACAAATTCCCATGTGATGCTCATACTGCTGGTTCAGGGAATAGACTTTGAGAGTCACTACTCTCTCCTAAATCTAAGAGTTCTGGGTATTTTAATGTATCGTGGTTATTCCTGCCGGAAACTCCAGAGGAATTTTGACCATCCATAGCAAATACATAGCAATCATATATATACTCCACCTTTACTAGGGTGGCTCTGATTTTGTTTAGTTTTCAGTAAAGGTGATCTAACATTTATGTTTTTGTAAAACGTCTCAGGTAAATTTACACACCAGAGGAAGAAAACTGCCATCAAACCTTAGGTTCCAGTATTAATTTGGAAAATATGGTTATCTGAAGTTATATAGCATTTATTGCTTAAAAAATTTTTTTAAAAAATGCATCCCTTCCTCCCACCCTAGCAATTTTTTTGTTAAGTATTTAGTATTTATATTATTGCACTTTGTAATTACACTATTATTCACATCTGAACCATCATACAGTAGTTATAATTACTTACCATTTATGGTTTGCTTTCATTTTCCATATAGCTATCACAAATTAAATTGCAAACTGAAAGAGCTTTGAAACTACTCAGTGTGTTTCTATGCATGTGCATGTGCGTGCTCGCACACACACACACACAACCCCCATATACGAATGCTATCCAGTCCCTTCTCTGCATACTTGTTGGAGACAGCCTCTGCTACATTACATTCCCTATGAACTGCCTGCACGCTACACCTGTTGGATAGCCGTTATCTGCAGGATTCCACTTGCCATCATTGTGAGAATTCTCTGGATCGCTTTTCTGTGTTGGATCCACTGTTTCCTTAATTTCGTGTCTTCTTTTTCCCAATTTTTCCCTCATTGGCTGACATATGCCCTCCTTATGAGTGGACAGTACTGTTGACTAGAGTATTTCACAGTAGAATGATCTGAACCTCCCATTTCATTGTGGGATTCTCACATAGAGTGTTTGCCCCCCTGCCCCCCTCAGTATCCTCAGAAAGAAGTCTTCTGATCTTTTGTTTGGTGGGTGTAGGTCAGGCAGCCAGTTTTCTTGGACCTAAGTAGGGAAGGGGGCCGAGGGCTCACTGTTTGTGCAGACTTTCCCTCACTTTTAATTTGGTACCTTATTCCTACTTGCAGCTACTTCAGAAAAGGGTTGTTAATCAAGAATTTATCAGCCCCTGTTATGTCCCAGCTATTCTGCTGGTTCCTATAGAAGGTACAAAGATAACAAAAAGATGTTTCTTGGGCTTCAAAAATCTCACAATTTTAATAGTGGAGAAAAGCATCTAGCTTATTGCCTCAGATTCAAGATAGCATGTAGTCGATGCTACATGATTGAGTCTCTTGCAAAGAGAAAGGGTTTGACATGAGTCAAGACTTTTAGAAAACATGGCATTTGGACTTTGAAGAAAGAACAGAACTTTTTTTATGAAAAAAATTTTACTTTGTAAAAAGTTTAAGAAGTAAAACAAAACCTTCATCATCTCATTATTGAGTAGCTATTTTCTTTGTTCCATATTTCTTTCCAGTCTTTATCCATCTGCATGCATGTTTTACAGAATTATCACAGAATAGATGTCATTCTGTATCCTGATTTTTCCAATTAACATTATAATTACTTTCTGTCAATAAATAATATTAATAATTATATTTTTAATGATTTCTAAGGAATCTGCTCAGACAATGTAGGACTTTACACTGAAGGGGTAGGGGATGGGGAAGAATACACCAGGCAGAGGGGATCAAGTATAAAAACTCAGAGGGAAGTAAACACAGGATATATCTTTTTAAAAAAGTAGACTAGTGGGGTGGGCAATGGAAGGAGGGGAGAAGGATGAAGGAAGTAACAGAAATTCTCCCAAGGCCTGTGAGAGGTAGAAAGACTTAAAGCTCTGCCTTTCCTATTTCTGGTTTTTTAAGGGGTGGAGTTGACAGATTAAGGAGTAGTTAGTAGCTCTTTTCATGAATTGTAGAGAAAATTTCAGCCCTTGGAAAGCAGCTTTTAATTACTGAAGCCGCCTGCATAGATAACACATTACCATTGTGTTTCTCCCTGTCATAGAGAAAAGCCACACAGCTTGGCCTACAATTTACAACCTTTCCATTTCACTTTCAAAAACCAACAAAGCTCTCTTAGGAGTGGAAGGAGAAAGTTCCAGCTTTAGTGAAGAACTCTGGTCTGTTTGAGGATAGTGTCTCCGTTTTGATTAAGAAAAGATGTTTAATTTTTTGTTTCTTTTTGACTCACTGAGTACTCCTCAGATTTCTGTTAATAGTACTTTTAGCATCAGGATTCTGAAATTACTGGAGAGCTATGTCTCTAGTTGCAGTATTAATGTTCTCCATCATTTTCAAAGATGATGTGAGATACGATCTCTGTTTATGCATGTGGTTGAAGGGACCAGTTTGGACGATTTTCTAGCATAAATTTACAAAATGAAGCTAAATGAATGCAAATATGAAAATAAGTGGCATTTCTTACTTAATTTTCTGAAAGACTCTTAAATCAATGTAAGTTTACATCATGTAACCACAGCATCTAAAGTAAATCATTCTCATTTTTGTGGTGGAAAATGTAAGGATAAGGTTTAAAAGTTAAATGTCTGTGCCTTTGAGTAAGCTAGTCCCTGAAATTGTTTTTAATTAATGCCTGTTACCTTTTCCTCCAGGAGACTTCTAGGGGATAGTTTCAATGGAGTATAGTAGTGTGGATGGTTTTTAAATCAGGAGCGTCACAATTATGGATTAACTCTTTTAGAAGAGTATAGTAATTTCTTTCCTCAGCTAAGGTCATGTACAAATTATAAACACTCGTCTGCACTTAGAAAGGAGAAGATTATCAAATAACATTAGTTGCTGAGGGAACTTTTGTTTAACAACTTTTATTGTATGTTTTTTTAATTGAAGTATAGTCAGTTTACTGTGCGTCAGTTTCTGGTGTACAGCATGATGTTTCAGTCATACATATGCATACACATATTTGTTTTCATATTCGTATTCATTATAGGTTACTAGAAGATACTGAACATAGTTCCCTTTTGATTATGCTTTACCACTTGAAAAAGTTTGTATTTGTTTATGAAGTCATCACAGAGAAGATTTCTAATTTTCAGAATCAGTTTTGGAAATTAGTACCTACTTAATAAAGTATAGCCTCTTCCCAGTCAACTGATATAGGAGAATTTGGCTGTTACGGCCAATAGAGTATTTTAATTGGCCTGATTATTCAGTGACTTTCCAGGAAAAACTGGTAGTTTCATAAATCTCTTCAGATTTTGGGGAATCAATCCCTGTAGAAAACTGAAATTTCAGCTTATGTTTTCCTCTCTGATTTTCAAATCTATTTTTATTTGATATTTGAGGATTTCCCTTCTTTCTTGCAAGATCAGCAATGTATTTAATTATATTTGGTGATGGTGGAAAGTTGTATTTTATCTGGCATCACTAGTCAAGAATTTTTGTGTTATCTGAATTTGTCATCTGGGCTTTGGAGCTCATAGAATTCTTCTGTTATCATATTTCATTGAAACCTCCAGAAACAAGGGAGGTTCTAAGTATTTAGAAATGGAAGAAGATTGCGGTCAATACCCTATAATACGTACATTTCCCCTACCCAGACCTCTCCTCAGAAAGGAATATGATCTACTACTTGTTAATGGAATAATTTTATTATTTTTAAAAATTTTATACAGTTTTTAATGGTTACTCTCCATTTACAGTTATTACAAAATACTGCCTATATTCCCCATGTTGTAGAATACATCACTGAGCCTATCTTATACCCAATAGTTTATGCCCCCCACTCCCCTACTCCTATGATTTCCCCCACCCCTCTCCCCTGGTAACCACTGGTTTGTTCTCTATATTTGTAAGTCTGCTTCTTTTTTATTATGTTCACTAGTTTGTTGTATTATTTAGGTTCTATGTATAAGTGATACCATACAGCACTTGTCTTTCTCTGTTTGACTTATTTCACTTAGCATGTGCCCTCCAGGTCCATCCATATTGCAGCAAATGGCAAAATTTCATTCTTTTTAACGGCTGAGTAGTATTCCATGGTATATACATACCACATCTTTATCTATTCACCTGGCTGATGGAATAATTTTAGAACAGAATCAGGTTGCTCTCTGTTGGGCAATCTTTATTTCACATTTGTTGATCTTATAAATGCTACTGTGAATGCTGTTGCACTTATGGCCTTGTGTACGCAAGTGAGAGTTTATCTAGGGGATATATCTAAAAGTGCAATTCCTGGGTTATTGATTTAGAACTTTAGTAGATATTGACAAATATCTCTTCAAAATGATTCTTTAGTTTATACTCCCACCAACAGTGTTTTAGAGTTCTGTCTTAATATTAGTGAAATTGAGGATCTTTTCATGTGTTTATTGGCCATTCTCTGTGATTTCTAGTATTTTGTTATTTAAATCTCGCTTATTGGCTTTTAATCATAATTTGTCAGTGGTATGTATTTTAGATATTTCCACCCTATTTGTCCCTTTGTTTTTTCATTTTGCTCATGGCATCTTTTCTCATACAAAAGAGACATAATTTTAGTGTCAAACCTAACAGCTTTTTCCACTAGGGTTTGTATTTTTTTTTTAATCCTTTCCTACTCCAGTGACAAAAATATTTTAAAATAGCTTATGAAATTTTGAAAGTTTTCTTTTCCACTTTTAGAATTTAATGCATCTGGAATTTGTTTTTATATATAGTATAAGATAGTGATCAAATATTATTGTCTAGTTCTTTACTCATTTTCACTCTCCCTTATGAACTTTAGAATCATTTGTTAAGATATATGAAATAATTCAGTGAGGGGAATTGAAATTGTATTGAATTTATAAGTTATTTTGGAGAAAGTAGATAATAAATAGTTCCATCCATGAACATAGTAAATTTCTTCATTTGTATATGTTTTCTTTATTTTCTTCAGTAATTTACAAATTTTATCCTTTATAAAGTTTTTTGGCATTTTTTATTAATTTTGTGTCTCTGTATCTAACAGTTTTGCTTACTTGTTAATTTTTGAAGTATGTATTCTGTTTTATAGTATTTTTTACCCAGCTTTTTATTTTGAACATTTTTAAATTTAGGGAGCAGTAAGTAAAAGTATAATGAGCACCTAATTACCTTTCAGCTAGATCGACGGATTGGTAATTTTTTGCTAATTTCCCTTTTTTCTATACACACACACACACACCCTTATGTTTAACTTTTTATTTGCTGAGCCATTTAAGAGTAAGTTGCCAACTTTATCATACTTTAGCCTTAAATACTTCAGTATGTAGCCCTTAAAAGTAAGATATTCTTATATAAAACCTCATAATAGTATTATTATGCCCAGAAATTTAATGTTTCATATGCTACAATATTAATACATTATAGTTTTATTTAATATATGGTTTAGTGAGTGGGATTTTAAAAATAATTACTTGTCTAAATAATTATTACAAATGAGCTCTCAATCTTGTGTTGTTCATGTACAGAGCAACAATGATAAATTCATATCAGTTCCAATAATTTGGCTTTAGATTCTTTTGGAAGCAGTGATAAACTCATACTTACTGTAATGATTTTTTTGGCTTTTTTTTTTTTTTGTAGATCATCAAGTCATTACAAAAAATAATACAGTTTTCATTTTCTTTTCTATAACTTTTAATCAAATTAACTCCTGAAAAAGATTCTTCCGATTAATTTTAATGTCCTGATTACCTTATTTGGTATATATATTTAAAGTCTTAAATAAGTTATAAGTTACATGAAAATAAAATATAAATTTTTGCATTTTAGGAAAATTCCCGAATTGTGAGAGTAAAAGTTATTGCTGGAATAGGCCTTGCCAAGAAGGATATCTTGGGAGCTAGGTAAGTTTGGCAAGTTCGGTTGTAATTTTAAAACTTTGCGTTTGTTAATTAGTTTTTTCTAAACTTTGGGTAGATGAACAATTGAATAATATTATTAGTAAACTGTTATATGAGGTAGAATAATGTTTCCAGTTAGTTTACTAAATTCCTTGATATCTGAAATACTGAGTTTGTGAAATTAGACAAAAGTATAACTTAGAGTGGTAGTTATAAGATACACTATTAAGTTCTATTTCTGGGAAGAAGTAAAATTCTAACAGACTAACCATTGAGCAGATAGCAACCATAAACTCTGAACATATTACAAAAGGCAGCAACTGAAAGGCAGTAGGGGGTGAACAGAGCAGGTGGAGTCTAGTGAAGAGTCCATGTTTGGAGGGGAAGTTGCACTGACTGAGTCCCCAGTTTAATTCATTAGTCTGAGGCCACACGGAATCAGAACATGGAAAAAGTATAATATTCATGGCCTGGGAAATCAGAAGACTTAGTCTGAAGAAAGCATGACAAAGTCGGGGATTCTGGAAGGGAAAGAACCAGAGAGGAGATTCTCACACTATGTCTGGCATTTCTTGCCGACTCTGAATCACACATGTGATAGCAAATTCAAAGCAACTCAGCTAAAGACAAAAGATTTGAACTGAGATCAGGGTTGCTGCCCAAGAAACAGAGTCTGTGGCTCTTATCTAAATAAGACAATTAATTGCATGACAAAATAAAATATAAAACAAACACTCATCAAAGAGAAAGTACAGAATCCAAAGTCTGTACAACTTAACATTTATTATATCTAAGATATAATCCAAAACTATATAATCTGCTTAAAAACCAGAAAAATGAAACACATTCTCCATAGAGAAAATAAAATATGCTTATAATAAGTCAAAAGATAGAAAATCTCAGGAATGAAAATAGAAACCATAAAAAAATGAAAATTCTAGAACTGGAAAATAGAATATTTGAAATTAAAATTCTTGGATGAAATTAACAGCAGAATGGAGATGAAGAGGAAAGTTAATTGAACTTAAATCAATAAAGTTATTCCCTAGTAGGAGATGAGAGAGAAACAAAAGATTTAAAAAAATTTTTTAAGTGAGAGCCTCAGGGACTTAAGATAATATCACACAGTGTAACACACATGTAATTAGAATCCTAGAAATAGAGGAGAGAGAATGAGGCAAAACATTGTTTGAAGACATAATGGCCACATTTTTCTCCCAAATATGTATATAGTATCATAAAACACCAAGCAGGTTAAACACCAGGGTGAACATATTGAGGCACGTAATAGTCAAGCTGTTGAAAGCCAAGTATAAAGAAAAATTCTTGTAGAAGAAACTCAGAAAATGACAAATTATACACAAGGGACCTATAATTCAACTGAGTACTGACTTCTCACCAGAAACTGTAGAGGCCAGAAGAAAATGGAACAATAGAATAACAACTGTCGGTCTAAAATTCTCTGCTAAATTCAGTGAAAGTGTTCTTCAGGATGATGACAAAATAACAACATTTTTAGATAAAAGAAAATGATGAGACTTTATCATTGGCAGACCTGCACTATAATAAAAGATAAAGGTCATTCTCCCAGCTAAAGAGCCAAGATACCAGATGTATCAAATGGAAACTCAGATCCTCAGAAAGGAATGAGATCATCAGAAACAGTTATTATCTGGGAACATACAAAAGGCTTTTTACTCTTTTCATCATAATTTAAAAAAAAACAAAAGCCTATTTATATCCCAATTTATAACATTGTCTTGTAGGATTTATATTATATGTAGATGGAATACATATAACCACTGTAGTGTAAAGGACAGGGCTGGGTGTGGGTTATGAACCATTTTTAGTAGAGTGATACTATATTAAGTGTAAGTGGAATAAAAAGTAAGGGTGTATATTGTAATACATAGATAAACCACTAAAAAATAATGTAAAGAAGTATAGATTAAAAACCAATAGAGATTTAAAACTGAAATTCTTTATAAAATAAAATAATTAAACAAAACACCTGGAAAAGAAGAATGAGTGCTCAAAAAAGAAAGAGAGAGAAAGGGGAGAGGGAGGAATAGAAAACAAATAATAATTTGAAAGACCCAAATCTAATGATATCAATAATTACATTAAACATTAATGGACTAAGGTAAATATGAGATAGAAGTTATTATAAAAAAGAAGACCCAAGTAAATGCTGTCTGTAAATGATGCACTTAAAAGACAAAGACACAGTTAAGTTGAAGGAAAAGGAATGCAAAGAAATAGCCACGCAAACAGTAAGCATATGAAGACGTGGATATTTTAATAGATTCCAACACAAAAAATTATTTGGAAGTATTTCATAATAATATAAGAATAAATTCATCTGGAAGATAAAAAATCAAATTTGTGCCTGCTAACAGAACTTTAAAATATATGATGCAAAACTGACAGAATTAAAGGGAGAGATAAAAAATTCCACAATCATAGGTGGAGGCCTTAACAGCTCTCTCCCAGAAGTTAACAAAACAACTATGAAAAAAATCAACGAAAACAGAAAGTTGGACAGTATTATGAACTAAAACACGTTCTTTTCAGGTGCACGTGGTAAATTCATATTATTTATCAATTGCTGCACAACCATAATTACCACAAACATAGCCACTTAAAAGAACACACATTTGTTATCTCATAGTTTCTGTGGGTCAGAAGTCATCGTTTAACTAGCTCCTCTGCTTCTTCTGCTTTAGAAGCTGCAGTCACGTATTGGCTAGGGCTGTTGTCTCGACTGAAGCTTATCTGCGAAAGCATACTCTTCCAAGCTCACAGGGTTGTTGGTAATACTCGTTTCCTTGCAGGCTGCTAGATTGAGGGCTTCAGTTTCTTGATGGCTGTCAGCCAGAGGCCACCCTAAGTTCCTCGCCGCATGGTCTTCTCCATATGGTAGCTCACAGGCTAGCAGCTTGCTTCTTCAAAGCTGTCAAAGGAGAGAGTGTCTCCTAGCATGGTTGGTTACAATCTTTTGTAATGTGACCATTTTGTCATTTCTGCTGTTATGTATTGGTTAAGATACATAGTCCTTTCCACATTAAGAGGAGGGGAACACAAAAAGCATGAACATTAGGAGGTGGGGATAAAAAGAGCTATCTTAAAAAAAAAAAAGGAGCTACCTAGAGTCTGTCTGCTATATTATGCTGGGCCAGAAAATGGTAAATCAAACAAATGCAAAATTTACATTCTTTTCAAGGGTGTTTGGTACATTTACCAATACAGACCATGTGTAGGGCTGTAGGACAAGTCCCAGGAATTTTGAAAAGATTGAAGTCATATGGAAATGTTCTCTGATAACAATGGATTTAAGTTAGAAACCGGGAACATTAAGATATCTAGAAAACCCCCAAATATTTGAGAATAAAACAATAAAATTATAAACAATCTATAGGTCAAAGAAGAAATCATAAGATAAATTAGAAAATGTTTTGAACTGAATGAAAATTAAAATTTAGCAATATCAAAATTTGTGGGATTCAGTTAACATAATATTTAGAGGAAAATTTATAGTTTTAAAATTCTTAACTTAGAAAAAGAGTAAGATCTAAATGAATGATTTGAGTTCTGAAATTAAGAAATTAGAAAAAGAAGAGCAAATTAATTCCAAAGTAAGTAGAAGGAAGACAATAATAATGATAAGGGCAGAAATTAGTGACATAGAAAATGAACAGCAATAGAAATCGTTGAAACTGAACACTTGTTCCTTGAAGGAATCAATAAAAATTTTAAACTTTTAACTAGACTGATGAAAAGCAAAAGAGAGAAGGTGCAGATTACCAAGTGGGAATAAAATCAGGGACATGGCTATAGATCCTATAGCAATGAAAAAGACAAAAAAGGAACACGGTGCACGACTTCTGCCAGTAAAGAGTCATGCACAACTTAGATGAAGTAGACAAAATCTCTCAAGGACAGAAATTACCAAAATTAATCATAGAAGAAATAGAAAATTTGAATAACCCTATATTGAACAATGTATAGCAACAATATATGACCAGGTGGGATTTTTCCTATGAATGCAAGTTTTGTTCAACATTTGAAAAATATCAATCACTGTAACTCATTATATTAATATAGAACAGAAGAAAAAGTACATGATCATTTCAGTAGGTTTAGAAAGTGCATTTGACAAAATTCAACACCCTTTTATGATGAACATTCTCAGCAAACTAATAATAAAATACAAGGTTGGTTTAACATCTGAAAATTAATCAATGTAATTTACCATATCAATAGAATAAAAGAAAAAGCTGATCATTTCAATAAATGCAGAAAAAGCATTTGACAAAATTCAGCACCCATTTTCATGAAAAAAACTCTTAGCAAACTAGAGACAGATGGGAGTTCTCGACCTGATTAAGGTTTTCTCTGAGGAAAACAGTAGCTGACATCATACCCAATGATGACAGTCTGAATGCTTTCTGCTTAAACTCAGTAATAAGAAAGATTGTCTGCTTTCATATTCAGTTCAACACTGTACTGAATGCCCTAGCCATGTAACATGGCAAGGAAAAGAAATAAAAATAATACAGACTGAAAAGGTAGTAAACTGTTTTTATTTTTAAACAATCTGATCATATACTTAGAAAACCCTAAGGAATCTTCAGTGAAGCTGCTGAAACTACAAGACCACAAGATACAAAGTCAATGTACCAAAATTAGTTGTATTTTTACATCCTATCAACCAATTAACACTTGGGAAATGATTTTTTTAAATCTCTGTTTACAGTCGTGTAAAAATAAAAAACTTAGAAATACATTTAACTAAATATTTTTAAGAACTGTACACTAAAAATTACAAAACATTGCTGGGGGAAATTGGAGATCTGAATCAATGGATTAAATAAGCCATGTTCATGGATTGGAAGATTCATTATTGTCAGAGTTGTATTTCTCTCCAGATTGAGTAGATTTGGCACAATCCCAATCAAAATCCCAGCATGCTGTTTTTGAGAAATAGATAAGCTGATTCCAATATTGTTACGGAAAGTCAAAGGACATAGAATAGTGAAAACAATTTTGAGAAAGAAAAACAAAATTGGAGAGCTTACGCTACCTAATTTCAAGAATTTCTGTACAGCTATAGGTATTCAAGACAAAGTCGCATTGGCATAAGAACAGTTATATTGTTCAATGGAATAGAATAAAGAGTGTAGAAATACACACACACATATACACACATACGTGGTCACTTGCTTTCAGCATTAAGGTAATTCAAGAGAAAGAGTAGTCTTTCCAGTACATGCTGGTTATCTGGATGGAACACAATGAAACTTTTTCCTTACCACACGTAATATAGAAAATTAATAAGAGCTAAAATTAATAAACTTCTAGAAGAAGACATAGGAGAAAATCTTTGCTCTACTGGGTTATACAAAAATTTCTTTTTAATTTTAGCTTTTTAACAAGGTACAAAAATGACTATAATTACTTACCCCTGCCTAAGGAACCCTTACTTTTAAGTGTAGGAAATAATTTGTAGAAATTGTTAACAGGGAAGATTCTGTGATTTTTATAGTTTGAGTAACCTGAGTTTGGGAATAAGCAACAATTAACTTCTTTTTTTAATTTTAACAGTGATCCTTATGTGAGAGTGACATTGTATGACCCAATGAATGGAATTTTTACAAGTGTGCAAACGAAAACCATTAAAAAGGTTAGACTCAGCACTATTCAAAACAATTTTAAATATACTATGTTTTATTTTTATGTAGCAAAATATTTAAAAATTTAGTTATACTATATTTATTGTCTTTTAGACCTTGAATCCAAAATGGAATGAAGAAATATTATTCAGAGTAAGTATGCGTTTTATTTCATTCAAACAGCTAAGATTTTTTTTCTTAGTAGGTTAGAATGATAACTTCTCACCTATATTCTACAAGGTATCTTGTAAGAATTTGTAGAAATTTTAAAGAGTTAAATATAAGTATCCCCACGATGACATGGCCCTGGTACCATTTATCTTATAATGAAAAACATATGTAAGGTAATGAAGAGGTAAAGGATGAATGTAAACCTGGAATTATCTTATTCTAATTTAATTCTGATCAGAGACGATCTTATTCCAGTTTTGCAGTTTTTGGTGTTTTACTTAAAGGTAATGCATTCTTTGTGTCTCTCCAGTCATTTATTAAACACACTGATCGAGAAAAGAGATGATGAGGGTCTACCAACAAGAGGATACATTTCTTCTTGTGCACCCTTCATTCACATGCTGCCTTCCCCCTACCTCCACCTACCTCACTGTCCCAAAAGAGCAAGCTCCAATCAGCACTTATCTCAGGTTCCCAGGAGGGCCCTGAATCTGACAGTGTGTCCTTGTGCCCGTCTGTCAGAGTCCTTACTGAAGCCAGAGGCAGCACCCTACCAGCATTGGTAGAGCCAGACATCAGTAATCTCCCCTTCTCTGCTGGATTACTCCCATTTGTACATTCCATCCTTTGACGTCCTTGACCTCATTTTTCCCTTTAGCTGTTGACTCGCTTCTCTTTTCACCTGAATAACCAACATTCTTAAAAGGGTTGCCTGCCCCTGTCATTTCTACTTCTCACTCTAGTCTCCTATCAGCATCACTTAATGAAACTGCTCTCACTAAGGTCCCCAGTGACCTCCATGGTGCCACGTTTATCTCATTTCATGTTCCTCATGCTTGCAGCAGCATCTGACAGAGCTGACCCTTCCTGGAACACCAGCCTCTCAGGAGGCTTCTCTGGTGCCACACTTGATTTCAGTCAGGGAAACAGAAGCCACTCTTCTGTATTCCACGTTGGAAGGATTTTTGTTTGTTTGTTTTGTTTTAATAAAGTGAATTGAAGGGAAGAAGTTGCTGAAGCAAATGTTTGAGAAGCTGTTACTGAAGATCCAGACAACGGCACCAACTAGAGAGCTTCCGGTCTCTCTTGTTTAGAGAAGGGTCTCCCTCACTCTGCTTAGTGTGGCATAGAAACAGCATTTGAAATCAGTTTGGGAATTTTGGATTCTTGAGGAAAGAGTATTGAGTCAACTGGATAGTCATGTGAAGAAAAATGAAGCTAAATTTCTGGTTTATACTCACATTTAGAGTGAACACCAAATTCGATAACCTCTGGCTTTGATTGCTTCTGTGGAACAAGTATTGCTTGGAGAGAGTTTTTAAAGTGGTTGAGTTTTTTTTTTTTTAATTTATACTTATGTTATTATTATACTCTTTTTTTTTTTGCATTTGTCTTAGAAATGTGTGGGAGGTTTTTTTGGTACACTTTACTATTTTCTTTTTTTTTGAATATCATTATTTGACACATGTAAAATAATGTTTAGTCATAAAAGGGTTAGATGTTTGTCTTGTTCCCAGTTTTAATGGGAATGCATCTAGCCTTTTTCCATTAAACATGGCTTTTTATTATTATCACATTAAAGACATATTCAGGTGTTATAAATTGTCTCGAGTGTTTAAAAAAATTAACACTTCCAGTTTTATTCATGATGCAGCAAGAGGGCCTTGAACTTAACCCAGTGCTGTAAACAACTGTAAAGCTGTTAAGGATTTTAGCAGGACCCAGAGCTCCCCCCCTATATATATATATATATATATATATATATATATATATTTCAAAATATATCCAGAATGATTTTGCATACTACAAATCATGGAAATATGACCAGTTCTCAAAAGAAAAGACAATCAACAAATGCCAATCCTAAGATGATACAGACTTTGGAACTATTAGCAAAACCCTTAAAACCCTCCTTTATTAAAGGAGTTATTATAAACGTTACAACCATGCTTCATGACAAAGATAAAAGAGTCTTGAAATGAATGGGAAGATGGGAAGATAAGCATTCTCAGCAGAGAAATAAAACCTACAAAAAAAGAATGAAATCAAAATTTTCAAACTTAAGAATATAGTATCTGAAAATTAACCTGATAATAACTGAATGGAGATATCAGTGAATTTGAAGATAATCAGTGGATGTTATCTCATCCAAAGAAAAGAAAAACATGATTGGAAAAAGTTAGTAGTGCCTTAGGGACCTGTAGACAATGTTAAAAGAGTCTAATATTTGGGTCATTTGAAGTCTGAGGAGAAGAGAAAAAAGACATTGGTGGAGAAAAGTACTTGAAGAAATAATAGGCTAAAGCTTCTAAATTTATTGAAATATATGCATTTACAGATTAAAGAAGTTCAGTGAAACCCAAAGAAAGTATATGCAAAGAAAACCATGCTCAACACATTATAATCAGATTGCTGAAACCAAAGATAAAGAAAAGATCTTGAAAGCAGCCAGGGAAGATGACACATTATGTATAGGACAACAGTGATTCAAATAACTATGGGTTTCTCATCAGAAACTGTGATGAAACAGCATGACTAAGGTAGCAAAGAAAAAAAAGGACAGTCAATTCAGAATTCTATAACAAAAATATCCTTTGAAAATGACAGTGTAGTAAAGGTATTTTAAGCTGAGGAAAAATAAGAGAATTATACATGGAGAACTAAATACTGTTCTCTCAGTAATTGGTTAAAATAACTAGACAAAAAAACTGAGTAAAGGTATAGATTTCTTGAATAACGTAATCAAATCAGCTTTATCTAATTGACGTTTATGGACTGTCTACCCAACAATAGCAGAACACATAGGCTTTAAAATTGCACATGGAATATTTACTGAATAAACTGTGTCAAAACTCATACCTCAACAATTTTAGAAGAATAGAAATCATGCAAAATATGGTCTCTGACTATAATGGAATTAAACTAGGAATTAGTAACACAAAAATATCTGAAAAATCCCCAAATACTTGGAAGTTAAACAGCATACTTCTAAATAATCTATGCAGCAAATCAGAATTCTCAAGGGGAATTAGAAAATATTCTAACAGAATGAAATAAAAATACAACATCAACATAGAGGACACTAATGAACTCATCTACGAAACAGAAACAGACTCCCAGACATAGTAAACAATCTTATGGTTACTGGGGGAAAGGGGGAGGGAAGGGATAAATTTGGAAGTTTGAGATTTGCAAATGTTTGCCACTATATATAAAAATAGATTAGAAAAACAAATTTCTTCTGTATAGCGCAGGAAACTATAGTCAATATCTTTTAATAACCTTTAATAAAAAGTATGAAAATGAGTTTATGTATGTATATGCATGACTGGGACATTGTGCTGTACACTAGAAATTGATACATTGTAACTGTACTTCAATTTAAAAAAACCACAACATCAGAATTGGTAGGATGCAGCTAAATCAGTGCTTAGAGAAAAATATTTATCATTAAATTATATTAGGGGCAAAAAAGGTCTTGAGGCATTAATCTAAGGTTCCTTCTTGAGAAACTGGAAAGTAGGATCATTACAGAACCAACAAACATTAAATGGATAATAATGGATACCATAAACAATTCTGTGCCCATAAATTCAATAACTTAGATGAAGTGGATCAATTCCTTTAAAGACACATACTACCAAAACTTTAATAAGAAATGAAAAGTTCTAAAGAGTTACCTGAAAAGTTCTATATCTCTTAAAGAAATTGCATTTGAAGTTAAAAACCATCCAACAAAGAAACCTTGAACCCAGATAGTTCCACTGTTAAATTCTACCATGCATTTAAGGAAAAAATAATTTCAATTCTACACGATGTCTTACTGAAACTAGAAGAGGAGGGAACATTTCCCAGTTCATTCATGAGGCCAGCACTACTCTTGATACCAAAAACTATATGAAGAAATAAAACTACAGACCATTAACCCTCATGATCATAGCCATTTTGTGGTTAGTTTACTAAACTGAGCCCCTTCCATTCTGAAAGTTTCAGTAATTTGTCCTGAAATTACTTATAGACCTGGGTTTGCCTTTCTTGTCTGCAGAACCTCAGCCAGCACGATTATCTGGGGGCTTTCAGAATTTGAGTTCCGTAGGGATAGAAACCCATGCAGAATTTTCATCCTTCCAGGGGACCCAGTTCACAGAGGAGGAGGTACAGGAATAAGCCCATGACCATTGTATCCATTGGTCACGTCATCTCCCACACCATCCAGAAGCGGGTAGCCTCACAGAGCACTGGTGGCCTAGTGAAGGCACAGCTGAAGCACCATGAGGCTGTGTTCACAACAGAATACATGGCTCAGGAACTAAGGAATAGAAGTGGGAGAGACCCCACTTACCATCAGTTCCAAAGACCCCCTGCAGGACTGTGTGCTTCCTGTCGCTGGAACTCTGGGCTCTGCTGAGCTAAATAAAGGTCCAAGTCCCCAGAGGGAACACAGCTTTCTAGGCTACATATTAAGGATCTTGTTGAACCATAGTCTATAGCTGCTGCCCAGGACTCTGGACTCCTTGTTTCCAGGAACCAACAGGTGATTAAGGCTGTTACCTGGTTTCTCCAGGGACCAGACTGGAGAATTCAAAGAACATATTACAGAAACCATTCTTGTGTCCTTTAGGTCTTTAGTGGTGGTACTAGTCTCTGACATTCCTACTAGGTTGCAATATTTTTGTTTGTTTCTTAAATAGCTTTATTAAGATATAGTTAATATAGCATACAATTATAACCCAAAGTGTGCAGTTCAGTGGTTTTTAGTATATTCACAGAGTTGTGCAACCATCACCAAAATCAATTTTAGAACATTTACATCACCCCAAAAAGAAACCCCATACCCACCATCTGTCACTCCTCCTTTTCCCCCAATATCTGCCCCACTTCCCAGGCAACCACCAATCTACTTTGTCTCTTAAAGAGACTTGCCTATTTTGGACATTTCACATAGAAGCTGTCATATAATACGTGGTCCTTTGTGTTTGGCTTCTTTTCACTAAGCATAATGTATGTTTTCAAGGTTCAACTGTGTTATAATGTATGTATCAGTACTTAATTTCTTTTTATTGCCAAATAATATTCCATTATTTGCATAACCATACTTTATCCATGCATCAGTTGGACATCTGCGTTGTTTCCACTTTTTAACTATTACGAATAATGGTGCTGTGAATATTTGCATACAAGTTTTTGTGTGTGACCTCTATTTTCATTTTGGGGGGTTATATACCTAGAGGTGGGATTGCTGGATCCTACGAGGAACTGCCAAACTGTTTTTCAAAGTGACTTTACCATTTTACATTCCCACCAACAGAGTGTGAGAGTTCTCACTTCGCTACATCATTGGCAACTCTTGTTATTATCTGACTTTTTATCATAGCCCTTCTAGTGGGTGTGAAATGGTATCTTATTGTGGTTTTGATCTGCATTTCCCTGATGACTAACAATGTTGATCACCTTTTCATGAACTTATTGGCCAGTCGTGTATCTTCTTTGGAGAAATGACTATTGAATCCTTTGTGCATTTTTATAATTGGGTTGCTTGTCTTTTTGTTACTGAGTTGTCATAGTTCTTTATATTTCTAGATACAAGTGCCTTGTCAGATACAAAATTTGCAAAAATCTCTCCCATTCTTTGGGTTGTCTTTTGACTTTATTGACGGTGTCCTTTGAAGGCACAAAAGTTTTTAATTTGAATGATGTTCAGTTTCTCTTTTCTTTTGTTCCTTGTGCTTTGCTGGAGTATCTAATCGATATTGTTTTAGATTTACTGTCTTGACCAGAGGGAGGACAGTTCCAGAGGCTTGCACTTTGCCTTCTCACTATGATAGCACCTATCCCACCAGCCATGGACTCACTGTGGTGGTGGTAGTGAGGAGATCCAGCTTCTGGTATGTCAGCCCCAACTGCACACTTGAAAACCAGGGAAGTGACTATTGGGTGGATCCACAGAGCTAATGAACTCAATGTAAGCTGAACTTTAGCCAGGACTCCATTTGTTATCTGATCCCTGTAAATCTTTGCTTTACTATGGAAGCCGTGATGATGCTTTGGCTTTCTGTTTCCAACAGTCCTCAGTATATCTGATTATTCTTTTCCCCCAGTATACAATTGCCCAAGTAAATGGCCATAGTCCTTTTGGAGGAGGAAGGAAGGAGTCATTACAATATACACTTCCTGCAGTGATGTAGACAGAGTCCTTCCTCCTAAGGACTAGGTTACTTCTTCAGTCAGTGGGTTTGGGATCTGAAAAGTGGCTCCGGTTGGGGAACTAGACGAGGGGTTATTTTTAAATTGGGGCAATTGTCCGAAGCCACCTGCCTCTTCCTTCCTCCTTCTTACAGTTGTAGATGTTAAGCAGCACTTTTGTTGGCCACCTGCCCATTTTGCCCCTAGGGGTGCCATGCTCTGCACTCTGCAGGTCAGGTCAGGTCAGCTTCATGCCTGTCTGACCTGGCTGGTCATTACAGTAACTGTAGCCTCCTTGATTCTGGCAGTGAAACGCCACTGCCTGGTCTCCATTACTGGGGAAGTGTAGGATCATCCCCGTGGCTATTAAGGAGCCCAGCTCTGTGACCACTTCTCCTGCCATCAGTCCTGGCAGGTGGAAGAGAGCCAGCACTGCACTTCTTGGTGATGCTGCTGCCCCTGTCACCAACACATGCCTGGTGACTGTGTTTCATGCTGTCCTCTTGGCCCAGTCATGGAACGTAAGCATCTGGCAGGGATTTTGGCCTCATGTAATATATAAATATAAATATAAATATAAATATAAATATAAATATAAATATAAATATAAATATAAATATAAATATATATATATATATATATTTTTTTTTAAATTCCATCTACCAACTTCGTTCGGCCTTTTTATTCCTCCCCCTGCTGTATGCCAGGGCAACTCAGGCATTTTGAGGTGGCTCATTATTTTTTCAGGCTTCTAGGAGCCACTCTAGCAGCAGGTTAGCCTCATCTCATGGGGTTCTTGACCGGATGTTCAATCCTTTGTCCTGAGAAAGTGCCCTCAAGTCAATGAATTCTTGCTTATCTAGTCTTATGTTTCTGCCTCTTTGATCAAGCGTCATAGTCCCAGGGGTATTCCTCTGGCTCCAGCCAGAACATGCTATTTAATTCTTGAAGCTTCTTCCAGATGCAGTCTCTTTCATCCTATATCAGGCCCAGCTGGGTTATGATGGGATTTGACACTGGTTATTATCTTGATAACCAGGAGAGAAGAGGGGGCAACTCCTGAGGAGGGAGCACAGGGAGCAGCCTCTGCAGTGTCTTCCTGCACGGGGGATGTGCTCGCTCTTCTTATGCAGGGGTGGGGCTGCTTGACTCTGCAAGCTCTGAGGGTTCAGAGGTCTGTGACCAAAATTTTCAGGAGCATCCATCCAGATCCTCCGGTCCCACATGTCAGGGTCCCAGGTTTTCCCAGCCAGGGCCCTGACATGAATGTAATAGACCCGCAGTGACTGAGCATTTAAATGTCTCTGAGCTCTGCAGCCCTGTCACCTCTGAGTCTGCTCGTCAGTTTTGTCCTCTTTTCCACTTTAGGAGGTGCAGGCTTCTTTATAAGCTACCAAAGAGGCCCTCTGTCTCTCAGATTTAACCCTTAGCCATTTGTTAACTGCCCTTAATTTCTCGGTGTCTCTCTGCAAGTCATTAATACAGCACAGTGATAACTAGCCAACTTCATTGTCCTTGTAGGCATTGTTCTTCCCTTACCTTTCAAGTGCCTTAAACATCAAACTGGCTAGGGTGTCCCCTCCACCAGGACATTCATTTCCCCAGGACACCACCGGAGAAATCTGTAGGAACTGGACCACCATCTTATGTCAGAGACTGACTCTCTGTGTCCCACATTCTGCTAAGGATGGGGATATCCTTGCCAGATGAGTGAGCATGGGCTGGTCCTGAGCCCCACTACTTGTGCCATCTGTGTTGGTTTGGGCCCTCTCAGAAACAGACACCAAGATGGAATGAGATATGCAGGAGGTTTATTGGGGAAGCACCTGTGAAGGTCAGACAGGAAGGACACAGATGGGGAGAGCCTTCTCATCATGATGCAGCCTTAAGACCTGTGCAAGGAGAGGGGTGAAAAGTTTGGGTAGGAAGAGCCTCACGCTGCAGCACGGTGCTGAGAAAGTCCCATCCAGGTGGATGGAGAGTTTCCCAGCAAAGGTTGTCTGTTAGAGAAGTCTTGTGTTGGGCAAGAATGGCCAGGCTCTAGAACCCTTGCTGTGCCCAGTCTTTGAGAGCAAGCAAAGAGAACCCAACGGGTAGATTCAGAGGTGCGTGGTCAGCGGGGGCTGCCAGTCAACTCTGCAGATTCTCTGGGAGGAGATCTGAACGTGATCCAAGTGGCTCCACTCTGCCTGTTGTAATTGTGATGTTTAAGGTGCCTGTTGTAATCCTTAGAGCTGCCGTGAAGAAATCAAAATGAAAAATTGTAGGTCAAAGTCTAATAAAGGGAATAAAACGGAATACCAAGAAATACTTGATTAGTAATTCTTTAAAAGACAAAAGGGAAGAAATGAGGAATAAAAAATCAAAAATAAATGGAAAGATAATAGCAAACCGTCTCAATAATTACAAAAAAAAAAAAAAAGCAAGATTCAACTGTAGGCTGTTCACTTGGAGTATAGAGATACAGACAGGTGAAAAGTAAAAGTGCAGGAAAAGGTAGGCTATACACACACTAAGCCAAACAAAACAAAACCCTGCTGTGGCTGTAATATCATTAGATGAAACAGACTTCAGAATGCAGAGTATTACCAGAGAGATTTCATGATTATTGAAGCACTTATTCATCAGAAAGACATACAGTCCTGTGTATACACCTGATGAAAGGACTTCAAGATTATGAAGCAAAAATGGACAGAACTAAATGGAGAAATACATAAATCCAGAATAATTGAAGATTTTATATCACTTCTCTCTCAGAAATTGCTAAAACAACTAGACCAAAAAAAAAAAAAAACAGCCAGTAAGTACATAAAAGATTTGAACAGCACTATCAACTTAACCTATTTCATGGATAGAACACTGTATCTGATACAGCATACCTCGGAGACATTACAAATTCAGACCACTGTAATAACGCGTGTACCATAGCAAAGTGACTCAGATGAAGTTTTTGGTTTCTCAGTAAATATAAAAGTTATATTTACACTATACGAATATACTATACTATATATTACACTATACTTAACAAAGGGTGCAATAGCTTTATGTCTAAAAAAAGTATGCATACCTTAATAAAAAATATTGCTAAAAATTCTAGCCATCATCAGAGCCTTCAGCAACTCATAATCTTGCAATAGTAACATCAGAGATCACTGATCACAGATCACCAGGACAAATATAATAATAATGAAAAAGTTTGAAATATTGTGAGAATTGCTAAATGGGACATAGAGACATGAAGTGAGCAAATGCTTTTGGAAAAATGGCACTAAAATACTTGCTCAACACAGGTTTGCCCCAAACCTTCAATTTGTAAAAAATTGCAAAATCTTTGAAACACAGTTAAACAAAGTATGCCTGTACCTGAAGAATATCTATTCTTTTTGACATTGATAGACAACAAACTTATGGTTACTGGAGGGACGGGAGTGGGAAAGGATAAACTGGGAGTCTGAGATTTGCAGATACTGACTCGTATACATAAAATAGATAAACAAGTTTATACTGTATAGCATAGGGAACTATATCTTGTAGTAGCTCATGGTGAAAAAGAATATGAAAACAAATGTATGTACATTCATGTACGACTGAAACATTGTGCTGTACGCCAGAAATTGACACAACATTGTAAACTGACTATACTTCGATTAAAAAAAAGAACAATTTTTGGCATTGAAACGTTCCCTAAGATAGACCATCTATTGGGCCATAAAACAAGTCTGAATACATTTAAAAGACTTGAGATTCAACAGAGTATGTTCTCCGATTACAGTAGACTTTGAATAGAATTCTGGAATGTGTATCTGGGAAATACATGTGTATATCTGGGTATATCAGTATATCAGGAAAATCCACAAATATTTGGAAATTAAACGTTTTAAATAAGCCATGCATCAAAAAGGAAATCATGAGGAAAATTATAAATCATTTTCACTGGTAATGAAAGTGTAACACATCAGAATATGGGGTGAGTAAATTCATTGCTTGGAGAGAAATTTACATCTTTAAATGCTTATGTACAAAAGAAAAAGTACTTAAAATCAATTATCTGTTTCTACCTTAAGCAAAAAATAAAAAAGTAGAGGGAAGGAGTATAGAAATCAGTAAAATAGAAAATGAATGAAAAGTAGAGAAAACAAATGAAACTAAAGGTGGTTCTTTGACAAGATTAATAAAATGGATGTACCACAGCTAACCCAAATAAGAGAGAGAAAACTCAAATGGCCAGTATCAGTAATGAAAGGAACATCAAAATATGGGTAGAAAGAGATAATGTGGATATCTGTTGGATGAATTAAAATTGCAATTGAAATTGTAAAAAATTTTCAATTTAAAATTGTAATAAAAAACCTTCCCATTATTTTTATGATCTTAATTTCCTATTAGAAAGGATATTTGAAAGTCAGTACTGCTCTTGAATTGGAGCTGTTACCACAAAAATGAGAAAGAAGGTCATTTGTAAATGATAAACCAGGCTCAGAATGCTACTGCCTTTTATTCATTGTTTCTTTTTCCATAGCTTCACTATTACCAAATGTTCTAGACAGTATTACTTTATTCTGGGATCATAGACTGCAATCAGAAATTTGCAAATTTATTGCAACGGTAGCTAGATAAATTTGTGTGAATCAATGCTAATTCATCACAGCTGGATATAGAACTGGAAACACGAGGTGATTTAGTACTTGCTATACAAAGGACATAATTATATGTGGGCTCCTGTTTTCTTCTTTGTCATTTTTATCATTATTTATACGTAGCACAAAATGTTTTCAATTGAATGTATTCACATAAAAATGTCTGTTGAGATATTACAGTAAAAACTTGGGTATTGGGCATTCAGCCAAATGGAAATTGTGGCCAGGAGTTGAAGGGAACCTTTATCTCGTTGAGAAAACATGAGGTTCAAAGAAAGTTTTTGGGGGAGAACTATTATTGGTGGATTAACAAACAGGGAAGACTCCAAATTGAAGTTCATGCTCAATAGCACACGATAGTAAAATTTACGCTCAAGGTTGCTCACATGAGACCAAGGGAGGCAAGTTAACAGGAGGGGAAAAGTTCGACACATTAGGTGTGAAATACACGTTATATGCTCTGAGAATCAGCATCGTGTATGAGCATCTGGAAAAGATCGCCCACTCCATTCCCTGTATGCCCATGGTGCTCCTTTTGTATCTTGAGTATTCATACTCATCATGTTTTATTTCCATAATGCTTATATATGTTCACGTATGTATTAGTGTTATGTTACAGAAACAACATAACTTGTACACCACGGATACTTTTATAAAGAGAAATAAAAATCAGCCATAATTTAATCTCCATTAAACCATCACTGATTGTGTGATTTTCTGGTATTTTTTCCTAAGTGTTCTTATTCATGTATGTATACTTCCCCACCTCCTTACACATACAAAAAATTGGTGTGGTATTTTTCTCTACTTATTCCCCAGTCACTTAACTAATGCTTCTTGTTGGAGTGGGCAGGGCAGGGAGGGTGATATGGCTCAGTGGTAGAGCACATGCTTAGCATGCACGAGGTCCTAGGTTCAATCCCTGGTACCTCCATTAAAAAAAAAAGAATTAAGAGAGGGTTGTTGGTCTCACCCTAGGCCACCATGGCACCAGTGGAAAAGATGTCACCCTACCCATCAACTGTGGCTTAAGTTACTTGATAAAGTATGGTACCCCTAAAAATGTGTAGAATGGTTAGCTAATGCTTGTGACTGTGAGGCCATCGTCCCTACCCTCAGTGAAGCTTACTGTCTACTGTGGGCCCCTCAAAGTAATTGCCAGTGTGCTGAGCCTTGTGAAGGGGAAAACACTGGGTGCTAAGGAGTGAATCTGAGGGGATGTAAGAGAATTTGTGGGGTGTGAGGTACTTAGGGAAGGCCATTCTGAAGTGTATCATTGAGGATGCTTTCAGCTTCAAGACTTAAAGTGACAACTAAAGCTGGCTTGAACAATAGGCACATTGATTATCTCTCCTCACAAGCATCATAGCAGAAAGGGGGTGACTGCAGCAGCTGAACAGTCATGTTGAACCCAGCCTCTCGGGGATTCTCTGGGCTTTCTCTCCACGGTCACAAGAAGCTTGCAGCAGTTCCAGATGACATAGCCTCCCATGATGAGGTAGAAAAGGGGGAGTTTCTCCTACATGTCTCTTTCAAAAAGTGAAGAACCCTTTTCCAAAAGTTTCCCGGGAGACTTTTTTTCATATCTCTTGGGCCAGAATTGTGTTGTGTGTGTATTTCTAACCTAGTGATTGGTAAGAAGAATAGAATTACCCGGAGGCTTAGATGAGTCAGAAGTCAATCCCGGGAGTGGTGAGCAGCTGCCTGTAAGCCTGACACACATCACCATCCAATATTTGAATAAAGTCAGAATTCTGTTAGCTAGGGGAAAGGATGGGATGCCCCATTAGCAAAACACTAAGTAACTTATGGTTTAGCTACGTAATAAAATCCTCATCAGCTGTTTAAAAAGAGACAGACATATGTGTATTGATAGGATGTTAGTGTCAAAACATTAAATAAAGTTAACAAAGGTACAGAACACTGTGTATATGATGCACCTATTTATGTAAAAACAGAACAGCTCTCTTGTTTGCTGGTATTTGCAGAAAATACTTCTGGAAGGACCTAAGAAACTGTTCACTCTGTTCTCCCTGAGGGTGGGAAAAGGGTGAGAGATTTATGATTCACTGTACTGTATATCTTTTTTACTGTTTGGGTTTTTCTTCCATGGCTGTGTATCTGTAATTTATATTTGTTGATTAGAAATAACTAACTGTGTAGAGAAACAATGTAGAAAGACATAAAACATGTAAATAAAATGCCAAGATATTTTTTATTTATATAATGCTTTATGCTTGTGAAAATACTTATCTGGTTCATTTATTTTTTTAATGCAGGTTTTATTTTAAAATCTACTTAACACATATGTCCACACAAAAACTTGTACAGGAATGTTCATAGCATCATTATTCGTTATAGTCAAAAAGTAGAAACAATCCATATGGCCATCCACAAATGGATGGATAAACAGAAGAGGGTATATACATACAATGGGATATTATTCAGTTATAAAAAGAAATGTGAGGAGGACATAGCTCAAGTGGTAGAGCGTGTGCTTAGCATGCACGAGGTCCTGGGTTCAATCCCCATACCTCCATAAAAAATCAATAATTAAAATAAATAAACCTAACTACCTCCCCCCCCAAGGAAAAAAAAGTTAAAAAAGACATGAAGTACTGACACGTGCTACAACATGGGTGAACCTCAAAAACATTATGCAAAGTAAAAGAAGCCAGTTACAAAAAGCCACATACTGTAAGATTCCACTTATGTTAAATGCAATAGGCAAATGTATAGAGACAAAAAATAGATTAGATGTTGCCTGAGATTGAGGCAGTTGAGGTGAGATTAGGAGGGACTGCTAAAGGGCCTGGGGTTACTTTTTGCGGTGATGAAAATGTTCTAAAATTGTGATGGTGGTTGCACATTCTGTGAATGCACTAAAAACCATTGAATTGTACATTTTCAATGGGTCATTTACATGGTATGTACATTATATCTCAGTAAAACTAAATTTTTAGGGTGCCTGAACTGTTTTTTTTCCTGCAGGCACCAGCAGACTTTCCAGGAACATTTCTTCAGGTTCTTTACGAACACCATAGAATAAATTGACATTTATCAGTACCTTTGTCCTTCTTTGAAAACTTGGTTACCCTGCTGGCAAGTTGTGTTTTCTCTACTCTTTTATGCATTTATGGACTTAACATACTTTTCAAAAAGCTTATTGCCAGAATTTTTATTTTTGTTTCTTCTGCTTTCATCTTTCCTATAAATATGACCCTGTAAACTCAGGGTTTTGTGACCATAGCTTTACTCCTATTTTTAATAAATTTAAAAAAATCATCTCATCAAAGAATTCACACGTAGCTTGAAAATGAGATCAGATAAAGGGACTTGTAATAGAAAGCAGCAGACTCTGGGGCTCCATGTTCTCCCCTGCTTCCCCGCTTCCCAGAAGGAACCACGGTATAACTGCTCCTGTTTGTCATTCTGGTCATTATTCCCATTCTGTGGACTAGCTCACACATCCACGTCCCAAACTGAGTTCCACATATGACAGATAAGTAGACAGCCAATTTACGTATGGCCAGTAGACGGCCGCTGGTTCCCATCAGCTATGAAAATTTTTGTGTGAATAATTTCTTTAATGATTTCCTTCCCTCCATGTCATCGTTCGAGGAGCCCAGCCAGATGCAGGGTTGCTGAGGCTGATTGCTCTCTTTCTCAGTCAGAATTCCTCAGGTGAACTGCAGAACCCAGAAGTTGATTAGAGTGACATTTTCCTCACATAGTCCAAGGACAGTCTCATGCAGTTGCTGTCCTGGATATATAGGAGATAAATCAATAGATAACATACAGTAAATGTCTTAGGACAGGAGTCAGCAAAAATGTTTATAAAGGTCTAGGTAGTAAATATTGTAGGTGTCACAGGCCGGGGGCAAAAATTGAGGCTATGATGTGGATACTTAGATATCTGTTTAAAATGTAACCATTTTAAAATGGAAAAAAAATACTCTTTTGTGCTATTTAAGTAAGCAGGTACCTGGCTGGATTTGGCCCATAAGCTGTAGCTTACTCACCCTCTGTTTTAGGGCATTAGGGCTTAATTCTTTCACTGAATCTGTTCAGAAAACCCTCTTTTTATGTTCTCTCATATTTTTCTTCAGCTTAGCTTTTTGTTCTACATTTTGGAAGATTTTTGCAAATTTACCTTAAATTGCTTTTATTTGAATTCAACTGCCATTTTTAGTAGCAATGCCACTGCTTTGTTCTCCAGTTGTCTTTTTTTTTTTTTATAGTGTCCTGTTTTTGCTTTATGGTTGCAAGACTTTCCCAGATGTCTGTAAGGATACTCCTTACTGCTTTAAAAAGTGTTTTCTTTTGTTTCCTAAGTATCTCTCATCGCTTCATGCCTGAGTTACTAGGGCCACAGTCCCTGTGGACTCCAGGCGCTTTCTCTAGTCCAGTTCATCTTGTGTATCACTGACAAAATAATATGACATAGGAGCTATGTCATATTATTTTTTTCCTTTAAAAGCTTTATTTTCTTCCCTACCAGTCAAGTCTTAATTCGTTTTCTGGATATCAGTGCCCTCAGCCTGGCTCTACCCTAACTAACGGAATTTTTTTTTTACCATTTTCTAATACAAAAATGTTCTTACCAGCCTAATCTTCTTAGCTCATGCTCATTCTGCCCCCGTGCCTTTGCTCCTGTGATGTCTTGCTGTGAATGCCCTCTATACCTTCTTACTCAAATTCTTCCCACCTTTCAAGTCTTAGCTCAAGTGTCGTCTCCTCCCCAAAACTCCCTCGACATCTTCTTAGAGCAGATTGTTGTCTTACACTCTTCTGCTAGCCCCACGGCGTCTAGCCCTTGAGTGGGGCTTCCATCCTCATGGTTGCTCCCTGGTCACCATGTGACTGGAGCGGTGCCAGCTGTCCTGACCAAGTTCCACGCAGGAAAAAGAAATGCAGAGGACAAAAGGGACACCCCTCCCAGCTGTGTCAGCTGCATTTCAAGAGCTCTCCCAGTAGTCGCATCCGACGACTGCCAGTAGGTTTCCTCTCTGGTCGCCCCTAGGTGCGAGGGAACCCCTTTAGGGAGTCGTATTGAGAGTCTCAATGTTGAACAAGTCCAGAGGGCACTGTTCACATAGAAAACAGTACATAAAATAGAATGGAGTGTTCCAGATTTTGATCTGGGTGATGATACCACAGTATACATGTATGAAAAATCATCAAGCTGTATATTTAATGTTAGTAAACTTTATACTTTACTGAACTTATATAATACTTCATTTTAAAAAAAGCCCACCCCCCGCAGAGTTGTACAGTGGACCCCAGGCCCATTGCTGCAGGTAAAATTAAAATTATGTCCTCAGAAGGACATCAGGGAGAGTGGACATTGGGTTAAGTATCTAAATATCTTTGTCACACATAGAGGACGTTTATCTGAAGGCTATCAATATTTTTGACAGGTAAACCAAAGTTTTGAGATATCTCAGTGTTTAATGTAGTATATTTATCATAGGGAAAGTATCAACTTAAATGTGAGAATATTTTATACATCATCTGAACTTCTGGTATAAAAAATTATTAAAGACTTCCTTTGTGTTTGATATTTAGTAGATATTTAACTTGATGTTGAAACATTTCAGCAAAAATTAAAGCATTGGCTTTGAAAAACAACATGTTAAGTTTTACTCTTGCTGTAAGACATAAACAGTAAGTGAAAACTCAGTGTATACTTTATGACTGCTTGTGTACTTTATATAGAACGACAAATGGTTTTATCAAGTCAGTACTGAAAGGATTCAGAACACTAGTTTCCATAAAATCAACATCCGCTTTGGGTAGTTCTAACCTGATAAATAAAAAGTGAGTACATAAAATTGATAATAAGTTAAAATCTAATCTATATATTAAGTGCTTGCAGATACTTAATTTCTTGAAAATTTATCTTACTTTCTTTTATTCTATTTTAGAAAAAATGGAAAAATAAGCAACCAATTTGTTGTTATAGTAAAACTATTAGGAAATGGGTGACACGTGACTGGCCTGCGCTTTTGTATTAAGTATTTCGTGTGATGTAAAATACATTGTAAATAACAGGAATTAGGAAATGGGAGCATTTTCATGCATTTATTTCTCAGTGTCTGTGGGTTGATGTTCACTTCTTTTTTGTTGTTTGTTTTCTTTTAATTTTTATTAAAGTACAGTTGATTTACAATGATGGATTCGTTTGTGATATTCAGCAAAGTGATTCAGTTGTGTATATGTGTGTATATATATATGTACTTTTTCAGATTCTTCGCCATTACAGGTAATTTTATAAGATATTGAATATAGTTCTGATATTCACTTGTTTTTAAAGAAAGGTTGTGTTTTCCTTACTTAGGTCCACCCGCAGGAGCACCGACTTCTTTTTGAAGTGTTTGATGAAAATCGATTGGTAAGTTAACATTGTATGAGTGTGAATTGCGAAGCAAGGGTGTGTAGTTCAGTAGAGCAGGAAGGAAAAGTGGGCTGGGCACCTGTGAGGTGAGGGGTGCTCTGGGGCTGGTTATGGAGAACTCTGGATGAAATGGTGGATAGATACAGTTTTTTCCCCTCTTCCCTGGTGCTGCTCTCTACCCTTCTCCTCCCAGCACCTCTCCTGATTGTCAGTTCTCAACAGATTACACAGTCTTCCTCAAGGCTTGTGAGAGGAGAGGGCAGGAAAGCCTGTGTCTCTGTCTTGCCTTCCTCATGTCCATGCTTGTACCCTGGTCGGTAGTCCAGGCTCAGGGAGCCGCCGCCCCCTCACTCCAGTGGATTTCTTGGGGTTACCTGTATCCAGTTACAACATGCCATCTACCCCCTCATCCCCACTCATCTACAGAGGAAAGCTGTCCTCTCTACACTGATGACATAAAGTCCTCTAAGGGATTGTCAGCCCTTAGAGGGAGAAAAAGCAAAGTTAAATTTGATTTTATTTTTATGAAAGGATAGTTCTGATTCCTGATTTCCTAAAGACTACCTTTTTTAAAATCAAGTATCATTGATTTACATATTGTGTTAGTTTTAGGTGTACAGCTAAGTGATTCAGTTATATATATATATTTTTTTCAGATTCTTTTCCATTTTAGGTTTTTACAAGATACTGAATATAGTTCCCTGTGCTATACAATAAATTCTTTTTTTTTAATTGCAGTACAGTCAATTACAATGTGTCAATCTCTGGTGTACAGCACAATGTCCTAGTCATGCACATACATACATATATTTGTTTTCATATTTTTTCCATTAAAGGTTATATACAATAAATACTTGATGTTTATCTATTTTATGTATAGTGGTATGTATCTGTTAATCCCAAATTCCTATTTTATCCCTCCCGTCCCCCACCCCCGCCCCCACCACTTTCCCCACTAAACTATCTTGAAATCCTATCCTTTTCCTAATTTGTCTCTTTGGAACCTTATTTCAAATCTCCTTTTCAGCATCATACTTTATATTTTAAACCTGTAAGATTTGAGTATGAAGGTACAAAAACAGTCTTACATATTCAAAGCACTTCAGAAGCATTTATTAAACAGAAACACCAAAAAAGAAATTAAACAGTCTTATTTGTTTTGTAGCTAACAAAGAAACTGGATTTTTTTTTAAGTATCTATTTTTAGTGTTGGAGTACATAACACGTTTTTTTTTTCCTCCTCAAGAAGTGAAAGCTATACTAGTAACAGAAGATGTTGCAATGAAATCTGTTCGTTAGCATCATAATAAGCAACGGTGCTGTTTTGATGCCGAGGGCGACGCCATCACTACCTGGCAGTCTCAGTTTGTAAGCTGAGTGATGGCTGTTGATGATTCGGTTATCAGATTTAGTTAGTTGCGGAGCACTTGGTTTTCTGTTTGTATTTTTGCTTTTTTTTTTTTTAATAGAATAGGGAATGGTTTCTATTTTTCCCCTGTCTCTCCAGATCTGTTTTCCTTCTAGATAAGACCAGATGAAATTTAGTGTTGGTGTTTTTTCAGTCATGAAATATACATACAAAAAAAGTACATATAACATGAATCTTTGTTATAAATAATAAGACACATATCTGTACACTTATGACTCAAGAACTCAAACATTACCAAAATCTTCAGAACCCCTCATACCCCTCCCCAATCTTATTTTCTTCCCCCACCAGTAGTAGCCACTGTCCTGAATTTTGTGTGTATCATTTCTTTGCTGGTTGAAATATTTTTATCATGTACATATGTACGTCTAAAAACAGTAGTTTCCTTTTCATATTTCTGAATTTATTAAAATAGCAGTGCTTTGTATACTTTCCTCTGTGACATGCTTTTTTGCTTGGTGTTATGTTTGTGACATTGATCCTTAATAACTCATTTTCACAGATGCGTAGTTTTCCCTTCGTCTACAAATGCTAAAATACTGTAATGTATGTATTTATCCTCCTTAGTAGGTGTTAGTGTTGTGTCCAGTGTTGAGCTATTACCAATTGATAGACATTCTTGCTATGTTTCCTGATATATGAGTGTATCTCTGAGATTGGTATTTGGGGTTGAATTGTTGGGTCATGGTATTACTGTGTTATTTTTCCACTGAAGTGAATTTCTCCCTGATTTTGGGTACATCACTGGTGAACTATTTTATTCGAGTTACTGGCATATTGTCCACAAGGAGGGACAGCTCATGTTGGTGCTCTACACCCTGCTTGTAGTTGTCAAGTCTTTTTTGTGGGAAACCTTGGTGTAGTGTATCTCTTCACTTGCCAAAATTGATATTTGTCATACTCTGATCGGTGCATGAACATGCTTTGAGTGTTTACAATGTGTAAAGCACTATACAGAGCATCGTGATATGTCGAAAGAAAAAAAGAGTTGCTTCTGATACTAACAGTGGGATATTTCTAGACTTATAAACATAATATATAAAGAAAGCAAAAAGAAAACAATGCATTGATGAGAATGTTATAGATTCCATACCAAATCAGAAGACCTGTCGTAGTCCTTCTGGTGATTTGGCGTGTGAGCTTGTAACCCAAGACTGGTTATTTAATCCTTCTGAAATTATTTTCTCATGTTTAAAAAATGGGAATAACAGTATTGGCCCTATCTATCAATAAATGTATTGTGAACATGAAATGAGACAGTGGCTATCAAAGCACTCTGAACATCTTTCATTGATACACACACAAGCACACACACAGAATGAAAGAAGGAGGGAAAGAAAGAGAGAGATTGATTTATTTTAAGGAATTTTAAGGAACTGGTTTATGTGATAGTGGAAGCCGGCATGTCTGAAATCTGTGAGGCAATGCTGGAGGTTGAAGATTCAGGTAAGATTCAGGTTAATGCAGCTGAAATCTGCAAGGCAGGGCAGCAAGCTGGAAACTCGGGCAGGGTTTCTGTGTTACAGTCTTGAGGCCGAGTTGCTGCTTCAGGCAACCTGTCGTGGCTCTTAGGGCTTTTAACTGATTGGGTGAGGCCCACCACACTATGGAGAGCATTTTGCTTTACTCAAGAATCCACTGATTTAAATATTAGTCACGTCTAAAAATAGCTTCTAGCAACATCTCAATGGGTGTTTGACCTAATAACTGGGCAAAATAGCTTAGCCAAGTCCACACATGCAATTAACCATCACAGTGGATATTGGCCGTTAAAGTTCTAGTCAATGATGAGGGTTTTCCAGAGCCTACCCATAGCATGTAAGTAATCCCATTGTTTTCTGTGTAGATAATCAATAACCAAATATCTCAGGATGTGGGGCCCCGAGCTTCAATCTAATCCTAAGACATTATCTGTTTCATTCCAGAATATGAAATCCTATAGGATTTGCCTAGATTCCTCCGAGTTGAGGCCTGCCACCCCTCTGCAGCCCTTCTCCCCTTGAGGTTAGGGTTGATGCTCCTCTTTTGGCCTCTGTTTGGCTCAGGGGATGCATTTCCCCCCAGGTTCCCCAGGTTCTGCCCATAACTGCTGTATAGTGGGACAAGTCCTGTGCCGTCCCAGACCACAGCTAGTAGAGCAAACCAGTCAGCCTCACTAGAACCTAAACTCAAACTAGAGTGCTAGGAAGTGCATTTGATTCTCTTAGCTTTCTTCTTCTTCACTGAAGCCCTCTTTGCTGATTTTTCAAGCATCATTCCTTCTTGTCCAGCTGTAGTACTTTTTGGTATTTCTTCAGAAGTACTAGCGGGATCCGTCCACCATCCATCCAGCCTCCTCTCTGGTGTTACTAAGTGCTTACTCTGCCCAGCATGAGCTCAGGAGCATCAGAAGAAATATGTGGTCCTCGCTCTCTGGAAGCTTAAAATCTAGTTAGGGGACATGAAACTGATGCTTATGGTGAAGGTTACCAAAGAGAAAACATTTATCTGCTTCATTATTTCTATTAACAGCCAAAGGAGATGTGCTTGTTAAATGGAAGTTTTAGGCCACAGGCACGAGCAGTTAGATCTCATTGATTAGCTTGGTAGAAGTGATCCACTTTCTGAGTCATCAGATCCCTAACTTAATTCAAAAAGGAAAGCTGAAGTTATTTGAAGGCAGAGTGAAAAGTTTAGGACTCTTCCTTCTGCAAAGAAGGAAGATTATAGGGAATACATACTGAAATCTATAAAATCAAAAAGGAGACAGATTATATAAAACCAAAATAGCATGATAATTTTATTGCTAGGTTTTTAACTTTATACATCCTGAAATGTAGAACAATCTCACTCTAGTCAGAAATAAAATTTAATAAATTCCATATTTCTGTTTCGTCATGTCTTACTTGATTAAAAACACTGTTTAGAAAATTGTGATTGAGAACAGATCTATCTTAAGGAGTTTTCTCTTTGAAACAAAGTGCAAGTATATGTTTTACATATTTGCTTTTACTTAGGAAAAAAACTTACTTAGAAAAATACAAGTTGGGTGTAGAACCATGTGGTGTAAACAACGGAACTCTTTTACTTTTTACTTTCCTATGAATGAGCCAGTATATATTTATTACTGGAGTTCCAGCTGTAAAATTCAGGTAAGGGGTTTAAATATACCCTGGAGTATTATTTAAAAATAAATTTGTTTCTTTCAAGTAGAATACCAACCTCGGTCTATGACATTTAGGGGAGAAATTAAAATATTAAACTTTTATTACCCAGTAAACTGAAAATAAAGTAAAGGTTAAATAAATACAAAGCAGAAAAATATATATATATATACAAAATCATAAGCTCTAAAAGGACAAACAGTCTGTTGTTCTCTCCTGCGGGAGCTTTATCAGCAGTAGTAAGTAATTCCACCTCTAGGGCAGTGCTAGCACTCAAAAATGTAAACAAGTATGTACTCTGTTTACATAAAGAAATACGCAGCATGGTTTGTACTTTATAGATATCAAACAGCTAAATGAATTGTTTCAGTGCGCCAGTAGGGGCCAGCAAAGAGCTCTTAAGAGTTTTTCAGAACAGAATTGGCATTGAGATATGTTTATTTGATGTGTTAAATCCTTTTTCGACTTCTTTACTTACCACAACACTCTCTTAAGTGAATGAATTGCAGAGACAGTGGAATAAAATGTCTTGTGTGCTCAGACTATCTTGGGGTATAGTTTTTCTGTCTAATCTGCATATATTTTTAATGGAATGTTTGCTTAGGCTATTTCTTGGCAGAGTTTTAATAGTCAAAATATAAATGGCATCATTTAAAGACTGTACTGCTTGGCTGGGAAGGCCTTAAAATTACAGGAGAAAATGCTTGGTGACAGCTTCTCTTAAACTTTTTTTTTTCCTCAGTCGTATGCTCAATTTTTGCAGTAGTATTACTAGGCTAATTTTGTATTTCGATCCTTAAGCTTTCACTTTTTATAAGTACGTAGTGTTTTGGAAGCTGAAATATTTATCTGTTTGATTGAACGCTGAGATTTTAATTTACCCTGATGTTTTGGTATTTCCAAATTTATACAACTTTTTGAACTTACTCATTTGAAAAAATTTAACAGTCTGTATTCCTTTCTACATTTACGAAGTTGACTGAATTCCTAGTATGGCCACTATTTGGAAATTCAATCCTTGATTTGATACTCAATTACATGGAGTTTCATTCCTACCAACTTCCTGTAATTCTATCCCTATGGGTAAAAATATTAGTGGTCAAACGCTGCTGGAGAAAGTCTACGCACCGTGATTCACAGAGTTAAATGTTCATTTAGTAGAGCTGGAGTGAAAAAAATACTGTTTCGACTTGAAATGCTAGAAGATTGTTGTTCTTGTGTTACTCATTCATGCAAATTGGAGAAGGTATAATTGAAACAAGGTTGGCAGTGTTTGAGGCAGTGTGCTGCGGCTGAGCTCAGCTTAAAGGTCGCTGGAAATCAAGTGCTTTGTAAGTGAAGGCATTTTGACTACAAGCAATTCAAGACATTTTGGAAACGTCAGTCTCAGGAATGGGCCGTCTTTTTCTTTCTATTATATCTGGTCTCTAAGGTTTTACTTAGGATAAAGACTACTACTTAAGAGCTCTTTCAGGCACCACAAATGATTTTTTCTTTCGATGCAGTGCAGCTGCTTCTAGCCTGTCTACCGACAGAGATCTTTGTTATGACTTTCAGCCCTTAACATGTTTGGAAATGAGAACAAATGGCACAAAGCTTACGATTGCACTTTGCAGCCAGAAGAAGCAATACTTACCCTTTGTCAGAAACCTCCGGAGATGATCTGGATAGCCATGTTCACTTGGGCTTCACCAGACCAACGCGGATTTCAGCGTCTAACGTGGTTCAAATGAAGCTGACTCCCAGACAGACTGCACTAGCTCCGTTAGGAAAGGAAAACGTTAAGTCTCAGGAAAGATCATCTGTTCCTTCACCTGAAAATGTTCATAAAAAGAGCAGCTGTCTGCAGATTTCACTCCAACCAACAAGGTACAGTGGATGTCTTCAGTCTAGCAATGTCTTAGCTGATGGAGACGATGCTTCATTTACTTGTGTCTTGAAGGATGGCAGTGCTGTGGTTGATAATGAGCTGAATGCCGTGGATGATGGTAACCTATTAAGCAGTTCTGCCGTTTGCAGTGGTAGCCTTAGCAACTTTCCAGCCAGTGAGAATGGGTCTTACAGCAGCAACGGTAGTGATTATGGGTCATGCACAAGTGTCACCAGTGGCGGTTCATACACCAACAGTATCATCAGTGACAGCAGTGGTTATACTTTTCCACCAACCGATGATACCTTCTTTGGTGGAAATTTATCTTCTGACAGCACCTCAAATAGAAGTGTGCCAAACAGGAATACTACGCCATGTGAAATTTTTTCAAGAAGTACAAGTACAGTTCCCTTTGTCCAGGATGACTTGGATCATGGACTAGAGATCATGAAATTGCCAATGAGCAGGAACTCGAAGATTCCACTGAAACGTTGTTCATCCTTAGTCATTTTTCCTAGGAGTCCTTCAAATACCCCACCAGCTTCTCCAACAACTACAGGTACTCTTCCAAGCAAAGGATCCTATCAAACCTCCCACCAGTTTATTATTTCTCCTAGTGAAATTGCCCACAGTGAAGATGGCACTGGTGCTAAGGGATTTCTTTCAACAGCTGTCAATGGACTTCGGTTATCTAAAACGGTCTGTACTCCCGGAGAAGTAAGAGACATACGACCACTTCACAGGAAGGGCTCATTACAAAAGAAAATTGTAATTGCAAATAATAGTCCAAATCAGACTGTCTGTGAAAAGCCATCTGAAGGATACTCTTGTGTTTCAGTGCATTTCACCCAACAAAAAGCAACTACATTAGACTGTGAAACAGCAAATGGTGATTGTAAACCAGAGATGTCAGAAATTAAACTTAATTCTGACTCAGAGTATATTAAGCTTATGCATAGGACATCTTGTTTACCATCTTCCCAAAATGTAGATTATCAAATAAATATCAATGGGCAGTTGGAAAGACCAAATTTACAGATAAACAAAAACCATGCTGTTTTACAAAGAAGTATTTCATTGGGAGGAATTTATCCAAATGTTTCCTGTTTATCCAGCCTTAAGCACAACTGTTCTAAGGGGGGACCATCTCAATTACTCATCAAATTTGCATCTGGAAATGAAGGTAAAGTTGATCATATATCAAGAGACAGCAACAGAGATTTCACAAATAAACTATCTAATTCTTTAAAGCATTCTTGTAAGGTAAGTTCCCTTTGGTCTCAGGAAATGATAATTTATACTAGAATAGCTTTATGAAATATTTGGATAAAATGTATAATAACTTGGTAGTTTTATGTATTTTCTTGTTCTTAGCTTGCAAGTATTTTGTAGTCATGAACTTTATATTTGTAAAGCTGAGAAGTCCCCGTAGTTTTTCACTCTATTTGTTATTTTACCAGTGTAGAAAATATGCATTAAAATTTTTTTCTAAAGTGATTTAAGCCACAAAACATATCTGTAGCATAAAACAAGCTTTAAATAATAATTTATTTTATAACATTTTACCTTGGTAGATTTTTCCCTCAAGTGGCATAGTATTTCAATGTCTAACTCTGTATTTTATTCCTACTTCAAAAATGCTCATTTAGTATTCTCCCCCTCCTTTAAGCATTGTGAAAAAAAATAGTAAAATATAGAAAGCTACTTAAATTATTAAACAATAAAAAGCCTGCATAAAAATGTGAAGATCTTTCGTAAGTGAACATAGAGAAAATGTTTCTTTAAAATACATATATGTATTAGGTCATGGATAAAAACTATTATGCTGAATGTTTAAAGCAGAGGGAAAATAAATGGCATTTGCATTTGTATATACCCTTAACCACAGGAATTTTGTTTCCACCCAATTTTTCTTTAGCTCCCAGTTAAGAATGCCTTCTAAAATGTAATTCCCTCTTTCAACAATATTAAATTTTATATTTTTGAATTTGGTTTCAACTGCTAGGCATCTTCCATAATTTTCTGGTTACCTTATTAATTTGTTATTTTGATAATTTTGCTGTATTGTATTAGTAATTTAACTCTAGTGAATCTTAACCAAAACGGTTCTTTATGTAATTTGACCTTCCCAAAGTATTTTAAGTGTTTTAAACTTAAGTAGATTCTAAAAATTTCTGAATTTGGAAGATCTAGACAGATTTCAAGAAATTTAAAAAGTGTTTCTGACTAAACCAATTCTAGATGAGGGAATATAATAGTTTGGGGGGAAAAACTTTTCTGTTTATCTGTGTTTATGTAGCACTTAATTTCACTATTAAAGATCTTTTTTAAAACTTCTGGACAGATAAAATATTAAGTAATTGCTAGTTTGTTTTCTCTCTTCTGAAAATCTGATAAATATAATCATTGTTACCCAATACCCAGATGTTGCTATAAGCAACTGCTTTACTGAGGATGAATAAAGATCACATTTCAAATTCTGATCTATGTTTTAGAATTATTAATTCCACTTACAACGCTTTCTTAAAAAAACCACCTCTTAGGAAATTATAATTAATATAGTTGTTTTGTTTCCTAAAAGAAAGCAATTAAGTGATACTATGAAGAAATACATTAATAGTTTGCTAATTGAATTCATATGTACCTTGTAAACTTATTTTACATTTAATGAAATAATTAACCTTCAAGGAATAATTAATCTAGAAATAAATATAGAAATATCCTTAAAATAGTTGATTTTGTGGTAATATTATAGTTTGTTGTTGATGCTTTTGAAAAATAGTACTTTTCATGTTTTTTAATAATGTGTGGCTAAATGCCTTTTGTGTGGCTAAAAAATACACTTTTATTGGTTTCATTAAAACTTAGGTAAGCAAATTTAAGTATTTTTTCATAACAGCCAAATGCCTGGCTTTCTGCAGATCCTATATTTTTCAGATAGATTATTAGATTATAAAATAGTTCAGAAGTGTGTCATTTGCTGAAGAGCTTTAAATTGTTCCTCCTTCTAATGTTTATTAAAAGGTCTCTATACAAGTATTGTAAAAAATATAGTGACCATTAAATTTAACACATACTCGATCTAAATTGATCTAATCAATTAGTGGTAAATCAAGGGCTTGTTCTAGGAGGAAAATAATAATGTTGCTTTTTAAACATAGCAGTGACAACAATAATGGGGTTTGAGAAATAATCCTGTGTTTATCAATAATTATATATTAATCTAATTATAGTGGTATATTGTGACTCACTTATAAATAAACAGCTCCCAAAATATTTCCCATGACTCCAGTTAGTCTGGGTTCGTATTCTGATATGCTGAGTCTGGATTCACATTTAACAAGTTGATATTAGAGTAGCATTTAGTAATGTCAGCTATCTGTACCCAGCAGCCGTGAAATTAAATCACTGCTTTGGTCAGGGACCCTGGTTTCTAAAGCCCTGAGAGGGCTACAGATTTTCTTCTGTGTTTCGACACCAGTCTCTAGCAGAATCATATCCAGTTTCTAGCTCTCTATAATCAACAGCTCGTTAAGGGCTAATTTTTAAAATCTAGTGAGAGCTTTTACCTATATCTGCAACAAGGCTGTGTTTTGTGTTTACAGCTTAGAATGAGGATGGGAGTTTGTAATCCACATGACAGGGTTTATTCCATTTATTTGCCAGCACAGAACATAACAGTAACTTGCATATATTTTTATATACTCTTTTTGAGAGACAATATTACTTTCATAAGGGCTTTATAATGACTTTTGATCTGAAAGTAGATATTTGATATCTTAACATTGTGTGTAATATCTTGTCAGCTTGATCAAGAAATAGATTAAGGAGCTAAGAGGAGGTAAGGAACCAGTTTTTATCCATTTACGAAAATTACTCTGCAGAGTTCTGTAGTCTGCGTAATAGTTAGCTTACTCTATTATTGTTTTGTTTTTCCCTATCTATTGTTTTTTAAATTTCCTGTGCTGTTAGGAAGCTCAGAGACTTCATTACCCTATTATTTAAAATACCTTAGCATGTTGCCCGTGCTTGTATATGTCTTCCATTCTTCATGTATAATCTTGTTTTTATCAGCAAGTTTGGCTTTACATTTTTTTTCTTTTTATTATGAAAGTTTGTGCCTATTTCCTGTTATTTAATCTTGGTTAGGTAAATTGCTTCAGCCTAGTGTAGTAGAACTTTAAAAAAAACTATGTCTCAGTTATTTCAAAAGCCTTTAACACTTATCTCAAGATTATACATTTTAATAATGTTTGGTTTTTCTTCCTAAAATAAATGTTTTAAGTATTTTTAGGGTTCCATTATTTTCTCAGCTCCTATTTTGTTAATTTTAGCAGAATATTTAGAGACATTTGGTTAAATTTATTTTGAACACCTAATCTTTCCTATAAAAATCAGTATAGTTTATAAATATTGACTCTAAAATTGTGATGCGGCAATGTTAATGACCAGTTTTAGAAACGTAGTGAGAAGTGTGTGCTTGTATATGTACGTGTCTCAGAATTGAAGAACTAAAGTGTTCTTTTCGGAGTGGTTCAGGGAGCTGAATTATCTGCTTCAGAAATACTTTGTTTCTCTATAGCTGCGTCTTTCATTCATTCATCTAGCACACATCTGAGTGCCTACTGTTTGCCACCCACGGGCTCAGGCTATGGGAATAAAATGTACTAAAGTACAGTCTTTACTTGGGGAACTCCCATTCCAGCGTAGACGCACACTGGCAGACTGAAAAAAAAATCAGTCTAACGTGTGATGTGCTAAAACAGAGGTGTGGTTGAGGAAGTGAGAAAGATACAATATTTATCTGGAGGAGAGGACCTGGTTGGCAGAGAAAGACTTCACAGAGGAGGAGTTGGAGTTCACCAGGCAGAGAAATCAAGGAGGATATTTTTGGGCAGAGATTCTCACTCTCAGCACTATTGACACTTGGGACGGGATAATTTTTGTTTTTGGGGGGGCTGTCCTGTGCCCTGTAGTATGTTAAGCAGCATCCCTGGCCTCCACCCACTGGATGCCCATAACACCCTTCTCCCCCAGTTGTGACAATCAGAAAATGTCTCCAGACATTGCCATATGTCCCCGAGGGGCAAATTTGACCCCCATTGAGCATCATTGCTCTAGGCAGAAGCAGCTGCACATGCAAAGGCTAGAGATGTGAAAAAAATCAGACTGTAAATAGTTCAGTGTGACTCAACATGGGGAGTCCAGGGATGTGGGAAGGGCTGGGGGTGACGTGCTGGAAGTGGTTGGCGTCCCCTTGAGTGCAGCACCTCATGCTGAAAGAAAGCCATGTGACCCCTGCCAACAGACAACAGTTCGGCGCTGGAAGTCTTTATTTGAGAATGTAACGTGCTCATTTTTTTGTTTTTAGATGCCAATTTTTTTATGACACCATGGATTATAAATGAATCAAAGTTTTCTTAGCTTGGATGATTAGGTGAATAGCAATGTCCTGAACTAAAATGAGGAATTCAGAAGGGGCCAGACTGGGAGGGTAAAGAAGATAATGTACATCATTAAGTTTTTGTACCGAGAAGCTGCCCTGGTGCTACTGCTGTCAGGTAGGGTAGTTAGAGGCCCGGGATTGGGGATCAGGAGAAAAGTGAGAGCTGGAAATGTAGCTGGGGAATGAGGAGTATAGTCAGAGACTTAGGTAAGGATGAACTGAAAAAGGCATAAAAGTGAGATGGGAGGAGTGATACATCAGAATTCTGGAGGCCACCAACTTTGGAGAAGTGATGGAACAGGAGGTAAAGAGCAGACTAAGAAAGAGCCACTGGGAGGGGGTGGAGAGGAGGGCAGAGAGGCCAGGGGAGCGTGGAGGCCTGGAAGTCAAGGGAAGGGAACAAGCAAGGGGCGGCAGCACACAATGCTGTGGAATGTATGTATCCACTGGACGTGGCAGCTAAGAGGTCCTTGGTGACGTTAGTAAGAGTACGCTCAGGAGAACAGTATTGCAGAAAGCATAAGGTAAGGAAGCAAACAGCAGGCATAGATTGTTTGCTCAGTGTCATGAAATAGGCATGAGGTAGTATAGACAAGGAATATATTTAATGGCTACTGTATAGAAGACAGGATATTAGGTGGATTTAATTGCATAAATCAAATGGTCTGTCTACAGGGATATTGTATTCTGTTATCTAGGGGCGGTGGAAAGATTTGTAGCTCTCTGTTCTTTCACCTTAGAATTTTAGAATGAGTGAGTATGGGCAGTGAAGACTGAAATGGAGACTGAACAATCTGAAATGAAGGCAACAAAAAATTAGTGTAAACATGAGGCTGCCTGTGTGTGTAGTCCTTGTGAGCAGCATCACTCTTTCTTCTCCGCCCCCACCCTGGCCACCGAAAATCAGACAACACAAAAAATACAGCTGCCATGTAGAAAACAGGTCAGAGTTTAAAGCCTGTTCCTTGAAACGACTTGGAGAAGAGGCACCTCTATCTTTTTGTCTCCAGCTTCTCCCAGGATAGGGAGCCCACCCACCGTGTGCTGCCTGTCGTGAGACCTCCCCGTCCTAGACCCCTCGTCCCTCTGCGTTATGATGACAGGAAACAAGACAGACTAGGACAAGCCAGGAGCAGGAGCCTGTGTGGGCACAAGGGGCTTGGCAGAGGCCCTGGGTGTGGCCAGCCAACGTGTTGAGGTCAGGAGGGTGGTTAGCAGGAGTGAGTGACTGCCGAGAAGGGGATCCAGTGATCTTGTCAGCAAATCCACTAAATACCTGAGTCTTGCTCAAGTGTGTGGTTCAGTTTTCTTCGCTGGCCGTGTGTGAAACTGAAAGATTGTGGTCAGGTGAAGACCAGCATTTAGAGATACAGGAAAGCCTTTCAAAACAAGAGGTGAGCCGATCTGTCCCTGTTCAGTGAGGTATATAGGGGGAGGCTCTCAACATGGGAGCAGCCGTCAGAAAGTAGTGTTACCTTCACTGACTGAGATGTAACAAAACTCTTTTGGGGGAGGTGAGAGGTAGTTAGGCTTACTTATTTATCTAATTTTAGTTTTTAAATGGAGGTACTGGCGATTGAACCCAGGACATCGTGCATGCTAAGCATGCGCCCTACTCCTGAGCTATACACTCCCCACCCCCGACAAAACTTCTTAAATGGAACTTGAGCAGGTCCGAGGACTTGGAAGGGCAAGCAGCTAGCATGTTTATGTATCTTGTAGCCCAATTCATGAGCTGGTCACCACAAGGAACACCTTGACCAGGAGATACCATGATGTTTCCAGTTAGGTTCTAGGATATCTGTGGAGGTGAGTGGGGAGAGATATGCCTTCTCAAAACCATATCACTGTGAAACATTTTGTGGTTTACCTTAATAGAAAAAATACTACCAAGCAAAAAGATACTTACATCAAGGATATTGGTGGTACAATGGACAGTGTCTTTGAATGCAATTGTTCATTAAGTGCAGACACATTCTTAACAGAATTTCTATCTTTTGTCCCTCTTACAAAAGCTGAGTGTAACATTTTATGGTATAGCTAAAATAATGTTATGGAGGACTACTTCCTTTTTTTTTTTTCTTTCTCTTTTCTCTCAAATGTTTGTTAGTAAGCTGCCTACTAATGCTTTAGGATTCCAGTTGGAGAATGGTTTATTAAGGTGTCTTTTGGACTGCTGATTTTCAATTTTTCATGTGTGTGTACATCTCCTAGAGAGCTTTTTAAAATGCAGATTTTGGTTCAGTAGGTCTGAAGGTGGAGCCTGAGGCGGTTCCGTATTTCTAACATGCTCCCAGGTCACATCAGTGCTGCTAATTCCTCAAACATACTGTGGGAAGCAAAACTTTAAGACCTTTTTTTTTTTAATGAGAACAGTAATATAGTTCATAGTTGAAGTATCCAATGAGTCCCTCTTCTGCTTTTACATAAGAGCCAAATAATTTGGCCCCCATAAAAGGGCCAAAGTATTTACAAAGAGTTTTAAATCTACTTGTGCATTTAGACTAGTTATTGATTGAGACCATGTAATACAGAAGAGATTGTTTGGACCAACAGACATTCAAGGGCGAGGTTGTCTGCCTGTCTCAGGAAAGAACTTTAGTATGACTCTCACAGAATTCTGACTGTTAAATTTTATAGGATTACATTCTAGTTTCATTTAAGAATCTAAAAATATTGGTCTATAAGGCATGCAGTTCTACTTAAATCTCTTTAATTCATTATGGCTGTAATTCTGGTTTGTGGTGGTGTTTTTTTTTTTAGTTGTCGCCTACACTTAACTTTTTCCCTTCTCAGCATGAGATTTGAAAAATACACAATTGAAATGGGTTTTTTTTTTAACTATTCTGGCTTTTTCAAGCAATATCTTCTATCTTCCTCTTTACGAACATTTGCAATCTTTCCAGTAACACTTCCCTCTAGCAGTGCCAGTTAGGGTACTGCTAAGAATGTTTGAGTCTTACACTGGCTTATGTGATGAACTGAAACACCCTGTATAATCAGTGCTTACTTAGGAGCTGTCCTTTTGATTGATCTTTAAGGAGAAAGTTAAAAAAATCCTTTATGTATAATTTATTAATGCTACTTAAGAGTATGTATACCTTCCCAAACATAGGTCAGTATATGAAAATCTTAGGAACTGTTTTTCCACTGGAGCAGCATAAGAAATCTTATTGTTAGCTGGGTATTTGTGGTCTTCGTGGCTGCTCGTGGCTTAGTCTGACTTTAAGGAACCTGAGGAGATACTAAACATTTCAGGTAAGCAATGAGAAAAAGGGAGCCTAGCAAGGAAAAACTGAAAGATGAGGAGATAGATAGGCAGGCAAGCAGGCCAACAAATGTAAATTTTCTAGAATTGATCACAGAAAAATTCTAGAGAGAGGCTTAAGCAAATGGGTAATCTTTTCTGGGCTCTGGCTTACTGGAATGTAATTCCCTGAATCAGGGACTTTTTGTCTTATTCATTACTATATCCCCAGTACCTGGAACAGTGCTTCACTCAAAATAGGCACTCAGTGTCTATTAAATTAATGACTGAAGCCAAGGGACTCTTTGGAAAGGGGTAGAGATGACAGTAGAGCCTGATAGATGAGGTTGACCAGACAGCCTTGTGCAAACAGATACCCAAACTAGGATACTTAAGGGATGACTATAATGATGAGTGGGAGCTTCTTGATGCTTCACCCTTTGCATGGAAGAGTGGCACTCTTAAATGAATACCTTGTCCCTGGGGTGGATGCCAGTGGAATATTATGATCGTGACTCAAGGATTAGTTTCCACAGTGGAGTCTGATTCATAGCCTACATATTCCACTAACTGGTACCATAGAACTATGTGTCTGGGTAGAGGCTCAGATCAAGTTTTCTAAAAAGGAGATTGAATGGGCCAAAAGTTTGAAGGGTGTTTAAACAAAGGCCATTTGACTCGCTTTAAGTTTATCATTGTTTAGTGAAATGACTTCATTGCGGACTTAATGTGTGAGCTGGATTCTTAGAGTTGTCCCTGGAGTTTCATGTAACTGTTTTAGCTAAAAATGACCTTTACCTTTTGTACCAAGGCTGAAAGACTGAACCCTCTTAAAGAGTCACAGAGCTTGATGGAAATTCAAGTCATCTTCAAAGCAAATGAGTTTAACAAGTATTATCAGAAATAGAATATGTGCCTGCTGTGAATGGCAAATATTATTCCTGGCTTTAAAGAGCTTATAATTTAGATGAGAAGAGAGAATTACCCATTAAAAAAAAAGAACCATACAATATACAATATAGTAGAATATATAATAATGTCAATATTCCTACTTCAGGCATGTGAACACCTAGACTCTGAGCTATGTGATTGTCTATATAATTTTTAACTAATTTAAATTTTTATCAAGATAACACATGGGCCTGTTTTTAAAATCAGGGTTTTTTTCCTTTGATGTTTTCCTTTCTGCCTTTTTCTCTGTGTTCTCTCTTCCTAGAATTCCAAAACCAAAGTTTGCACCTCTTGGGTTGATCTTATAATTTACTTTTCTCTCCCATTTTCTATTTCTTTGCCTCCTTACTCTATATTCTGGAAGATTTTCCCCCAAGTTTTTCCTTCTCTTTAGTTTTAAAATTTTGGCTATTTTAATTTCTGAAGCTCTATCTTGGGTTTTTAGGGGGGGGTTTTTTTGATGATTACCTATTATTCTTGTTCTGTAAGTGCCGTCTCTTATTTCTCTGAGAATATTTTACTTAAGGTCTTTTAAAATCAGCTTTGTTATGGGTCCAAAGTTGTCTCTGGTCCCTGTGGGTCACTCTGCTGCTGTTGATGTTTGTTTCTCTTTGTTATTAGACATTTTCCTCCAGGTCTCTGGTGAACCTTGGCTGTCTGTTCGTGTTTGAGAATGAGTCACTATGAAGTTATCTGAAGGCTCTGTAAATGTGTGGGCCTTTTCAGATGGTAGGCTTCATTGTCAGGCAACTTCTAAATGTCAGTATCTGCAGGTTCTTTCTCAGAGGTCATCTTGTTTCTGCAAGAGAAGAAACCTGCAATGATTGCCCAGTTATGTTTTATGGCTGTGGTTAGTGATAAACTCAGAGTGGAGGTGATTTCTTTCATAGGTTCTGAAACTGGATTAATTCAAGGTAAACCATGCCTTAAAAGCGATACTTACTTAACAAATTCTTAAGGTACTGACTGTAATTTAATTAACTTACAGAAAGGAAGGTGCCTGATTTTCATATGTTGTCTGAAATACATTATATATATTCGAGAAGTGAGGATGCTTCTAGAAAGACTAAAGTAAACATTCTTTATAATAGAATATGTGGTTACCTTAACGTTATCTCCCAACCTTTTACATTAGTGGCAATATGTTTAAATGTAAATGTGCGTGCCTGTCACTCTGAGGAAGAGGAAAGACCTACTAAAAATGTGGCTACAGACACAAAGGAAGAGGAGACAGAATGGCCTCCTAATGGAGAATAATACTGGATGTTCACTGTCACACTAGAACTCAAAACCTCAACTATGACTTTTTTTTAACTTGAACAAAATCTTGATATATTCTTTTTTTAAACTCTTAACCCTATCCCTGTAGAAGTTTTAATCAGTCAGCATGTATTATATACCACGTATCAGAAAACTCTCTGAGACAGTGATTATCTCCATATTAGAAATAAGAGAGCAAGCTCACAAAAGTTAAAACGATTTGCTCTGTATTGTAAATCTAGTAAATGTCATATTTGGACCAAAACTTAGCTCTAGTATGGATCCTAAAGCACTTTTCTGCACGTGTAACCAAGAGGACTTTCATCCCACACTGCAGTAGGAGGAATCTACAGGGTGAAGCTGCCTGGGGAAGATTATTCTAGTAAGCCAGCATGAGGAAGAACAACGAAAAGTGTTGTCTAAAGGCAGATTTCCACTAGGACTGACTGCAGTCTGAAGAATGATGCTTACCTCCTGAAGAACAGATCAAGTCCTGATCAGGTCCTTCTTACTGCCGTGGTTGAGTGAGAGTGAAGTTCAGGGATTGTGGAAGCACATTTCTAGAGAACCAGGTTATCTTTCAGACTTTTCTTTTTCTCTTCTCCTGACTTGTGACTCAACATTTGTAATTACTTTCTTCCTTCTGATTAATTTTATTGATCAAATAACACATGCTTTGTGTTTCTACCTCCTGCAACACTCTTTATGAGTTTCACTGTGTTCTTTTTCTTCAATAACTAGTATAAACTACCTAAATCATTACAAACTACCTTTTTTTCCAAATATTTTTAAACTTTTTATTATGGAAAATTTCAAACACACAAAAAGTGGAAAGAATAATGCAGTAATCCTCCATGTGTGTCCCAAATGAGCTCCCAGTTTCAACAGTTACCAACATTTTGTCAATCAGGTCATCCATCTCTTCCCCTCTTTTTTTTTTTGAATTTTTTTTTCAAAGTAAATCCCATACATCACATAATTTTACCCATAAATACTTTAGAGTGTATCTGTAATGGATAAGGACCTTTTAGATATACAAAAGTACCATGCAGTTGTCACACTTAAAATTAATAGTAGTTCTAAATGGTTCTGACTGGATCTCTCTCTAAGTCATGTAGGTCATTTTAGTATTGCCATGGCTCAAGACAGTTTCATCTCCTTTAACTTATGTCTGTCTATTTCTTCATCTGTTTTATGTTGTTCATTTCACTTTGGGGCTGAGCATGCTAATTATTTAGCATAGGCTTTTCTGTTTCTTTAAGCAGATAGTGTTTGATAATACGTTTGTTAACAATATAATTGAGGTTGTATTCTGGAACCCAAAACTGAGATTAGAGTTAAGACGTAGAACTGGTCACCTAATTACACCTCATCTCAGCCTTAATCACCACAAATCTGCATTTTGGGTTCATATATCTGGGATACCAACCTTTCCCATTTCTCACTGGAGTGAAAATAACTGTATAGTGAATTTGCTACACTAATTCCTCTTACAGCTTCTTGGAGTTTTAATTTCATGTTTGTGAAACATGATGTGTGAAACTTGGCAGAGGTGATTTGAGGACTGGACATTTTATATCTATTTGGCAGATAGTTGGTGCTCAATAAAAAGTAGCTACTATTATCTGCCTTGTAATATTGTGAGAGTATATGAAGGTGCACTGTGAACTATGAAGTGACACATTCCATAACATAATAATAATTGTTTTATATATGTACAAACTGAATCATATATAAGTTTAAGAATCCAGGTTGACAGTTAAATAACAGGAAATACATGAAAAGAACTCATTAAAAAGTAGAGCAAAAATGCAGACTAGAAATCTGAGGAAGCACTTCTTCCTGAGGCTCTAAATCGAAGATCATGACATATTTTCAAAGGAATACAGTTTTTCCAAAGCCCTATTAAGAAGTAAAGCATGGTTCTTTTTATTTATAGTCAATTTTGACTGTGTATATTCTTGGGGACAAAACTATGTCAAGACTAGACATTCAAAAGAAGGACAGAAATAAATAAGGATTATACAGCAAATTAACAGAAGAGAATTAGAATCTAAAAAATCCTATGAATGGGCCATAAGCAATCATTGATAGTTCTAAAGAAGGTGGCCTTATTATTTTTTTGCCCCTCATTGAAAACATTGATTCATAGCGATAGTCTTCCTCATCTTATATTATTGATAAAATCAGCTTCTAGCCATAGGATGGTAGATTCTTTCTTTTCAGTTTGTAGACTAAACAATTCCAGACCTCTCAAAAGGTGTTGTTTTTTAATAGACTTTATTTTTTAGAGCAGTCTTATGTTCACAGAAGTAGTAAGCAGAAGGTACAGAGATTTCCTGGATACTCCCTACTCCAACCCATGCAACTTCCTCCATTATCAATATCCCCCACCAGAGTAGTACATTTGTTACAACTTATAAATCTACATTGACATATCATTATCATTCAGAGTCCATGGTTTAATTTAGGGTTCACTCTTGGTAGAATACATTCTATACGTTTGGACAAATTTATAATGTCATGTATCTACTATCATATCATACAGAGTAGTTTCACTGCCCTAAAAATCTCCTGTGTTTTGTATCTTTATTCCTCCATCCCCTGTTGCCTAGCAACCAGTGATCTTCCTGCTGTCCCCATAGTTTTGCCTTTTCTAGAATGTCCTGTAGTTAAAATCATACAGTCTGTAGCCTTTTCAGTTTGACACCTTTCACTTAGCCATGTGCATTTAAATTTCCTCCATCTCTTTTCATGGCTTGATAAATGGTGTGGTTTTTTTGGATTTTTTTGGTTTTCTTTTTTTAGTGCTGAATAATATTCCATTGTCTGAGTGTACCTTATTTATTTGTATTTATTTGTACATTTATCTACTGAAGGACATCCTGGTTGCTTCCAAGTTTTGGCAGTTGTGAATAAAGCTGCTATAAATATCTCTGTGTAGGTTTTTGTGCAGATATAATTTTTCAGCTCCTTTGGGTAGATACCAAGGAATGTGACTGCTGGATCACATGGTAAGAGTAAGTTTACTTAAGAGTAAGCTGAAGAGTAAGTTTTGTAAGAAACTGCCTAGCTGTCTTCTGAAGTGGCTAGTATTTTTCAATCCCACCATCAGTGAATGAGAGTTCCTGTTGTTCCATAGCTTTACCAGCATTTAGTGTTGTCAGTGTCCTGGATTTTCACCATCCTGATATATGTGCAGTGGTATCTCACTATTGTCTTAATTTGCATTTCCCTGGTGACATATGATATGGAATATCTTATGAAATATGTTTATTTGCCATCTGTATATATTCTGTGCTGAGGTGTCTGTTAAGGGCTTTGGTCCATTTTTTAGTTGTGTTATTTGTTTTCTTGTTGAGTTTTCAGTATTCTTTATGTATTTTGGATAATAGTCCTTTATCACATGCGTCTTTTGCAAATATTTTCTCCCAGTCTGTGGCTTGTCTTTTCATGCTCTTGACGGTGTCTTTCACAGAGTAGACATTTTTAATTTTAATGAAGTCCAGATCATCAGTTATTTCTTTCATGGATCATGCCCTTGGTATTGTATTTAAAAAGTCATCACCAAACCCAAATTCATCTAAATTTTCTCCTAGGTTATCTTATAGGAGTTGTATAGTTTTGCATTTTACATTTACATCTGTGAGTCATTTTGAGTTAATTTTTGTGAGGAATGTAAAGTCTGTGTGTAGATTCACTTTTGTGCATGTAAATATTCAGTTGTTCCAGCATCATTTGTTGAAGAAGCTGTCTTTTCTCCATTGTATTGCCTTTGCTCCTTTGTCAAAAATCAGTTAGCTGTATTTATATGGGTCTATTTCTGGGCCCTATATACTGTTCTGTTGATTTGTTTGTTTGTTTTTTTCACCATTAGCACACTGTTTAGGTTATTGTAGTTTTACAGTGAGGTAGCATCAGTTCTCCAGCTTTGTTCCTGCCCTTCAGTATTTTGTGGGCTATTCTGGGTCTTTTGTGTCTCCATATAGTAAACTTTACAATAAGTTTTCAACATCCACGAAATAACTTGTCTGGGATTTTAATTGGGATTGCCTTGCATCTGTAAATCAAATTGGGAAGAAGTGATATCTTGACTCTTCCTATCCATGAACATAGAATATTTCTCCATCTGTTTAGTTCTTTGAATTCATTCATCAGAGTATTGTAGTTTTCCTCATGTAGGTCTTGTACATATTTTGATAATTTATACTTAAGTGTTTCATTTTTTGGGGGGTGCTGTTGTAAATGGTATTGTGTTTTTTGTTTCAAATTCTACTTGTTCATTGCTGGTATATGTAGGAAAGCAATTGACTCTTCTATATTAACCTTGTATCCTGTGATCTTGCTATAATTGCTCATTAGTTTCAGGAGTTTTTGGTCATTCCTTTTGGATTTTCTCCAAAGATGATTGTGTCATCTGCAAACAAAGACAGTTTTATTTCTTCATTCCCAATCTGTATACTTTTTATTGCTTTTCTTGTCTTATTATATTAACTAGGACATCAGTACAGTACAGAAAAGGAGTGGTGACAAGGGACATCCTTGACGTGTTCCTGATCTTAGTGAGAAAGATTCTAGTTTCTCACCAGTTAGTCTGAAGTTAGATGTAGGTTTTTTGGGGGATGTTCCTTATCAAGTTAAGAAAGTTCCCACTATTCCTAGTTTACTGAACATTTTTGTCATGAATTGGTGTTGGCTTTTGTTAAATTTTTTCCCTGTACCTATTGTTATGATCATACAATTTTTTCTTCTTTGACCTGTTGGATCACATTAATTGGTTTTCAGATGTTAAATCTTTTGCATACCTGAGCTAAATCCTACTTCGTTATGACGTGTAATTCTTTGTTGGATTCAGTTCGCTGATGGTTTGTTGAGGATTTTTACATCTCTGTTCATGGGAGACATGGTCAGTTGTTTTCTTTTCTTATATAATGTCTTCATCTAGTTTTGGTGTCAGGGTAATGCTCATCTCATAAAGTGAGTTAGGAAGTATTCCCTCATTTCTGTCCTCTGAAAGAGTTTGTAGAGAATTGGTATAATTTCTTTCTTAAATGTTTGGTAGAATTTGCCAGTGAATCCATCTGGGCTTGGTATTTTCTGTTTTGTTAGGTTATTAATTACTGATTTAATTTCTTTTACAGATATAGGCCTATTCAGGTTGTCTATTAATGATTGTTTTAAGATATGACAGTTTTTATTAATAGCATTATTTTCATTTTAATGAGCTTATAGTATTGGAAGACATTAAAATAAACATTTTATTTTGTGAAAGTCACATTAGAATATAGTTTTTGTTTTATTCTTGATCTTTAGGAATCAAATAATCTCCTAACTGTAATCTCTATTTTTTAAATGTTTTCAACAAAAGGTTACTTTTACAAAAGGACACATATCCTGGTGTACCCAGGATTTATCCTTATGCTAAAATATTTGGTTGGCAGTTATCGATCAGGTAAAAGCAAAATAACTCAGCTATTATAATTCCACATTTATCTAGTTGGTCTCTTTGGGACATTCATAAAAACTCAATTTTGTATGATTTATATAAGCAATTCAGTTTTGTCCATCTGGTGTCTGTATTATAGCTATTCTTCCCTTTTACTGAAAAAAAGTATATATTTGGTTCTTGAGATTTTTAAAAAAATTTTATTGAAGTATAGTTGACTTACAATTTTGTGTTAGTTTTTGGTGTACAGCATAGTGGTTCAGTTATAGATATATATTGTTTTTCATATTATTTTTCATTATAGATTATTACAAGCTATTGAATATAGTTCCCTATGCTATACAGTAGGACCTTGTTGTTTATCTATTTTATACATAGTAGTTAGTATCTGTTAATCCCAAACTTCTAATTTATCCCTCACCTACCCTTTCCCCTTTGGTAACCATAAGTTTGTTTTCTATGTCTGTGAGTCTTTCTGTTTTGTAAATAAGTTCATTTGTATCATATTTTAGATTCTACATATAAGTGATATCATGTGATATTTGTCTGAGGAGGAGGCTTACCTATGACATATTTCACTTAGTATGATAATCTCTAGGTTCACCCATATTGCTGCAAATGGCATTATTTAATTTTTTATGGCTGAGTAGTATTCCATTGTATAAATATACCACAACTTCTTTATCCAGTCATCTGTTGATGGACATTTAGGTTGTTTCTATGTAAGGCTGTTGTAAATAGTGCTGCTATGAACATTGGGGTGCATGTATCTTTTCCAATTGGAGTTTTCACCAGAAAATTGAGATTGCTGGATCATATGGTAACTCTATTTTTAGTTTTTTAAGGCATCTCAATACTGTTTTCCATAGTGGCTGCACCAAATTACATTCCCACCAGCAGTGTAGGAGGGTTCCCTTTTCTCCACACCCCTTTTTTAACCTTCTAAAATTAGCTTGGATATCATCCTGGATTTTCATTTGTAAATTTTATCAGACAGGTGATAAAACTTTTGAAATATATTATACTGATAGGAGCCGGTCACATCTCTTTATTCAATACATACAACCTAAGTTTTCTCAAGCTTCATCAGACTGCAAGTAGCAAAGGAAACAAAATGCCAGTTATAAACCCAAGTTTCAATGACAGCCCTTCTCTTCTGCCCACAAAAGATCCCAGGCAGCTATGAAGTACTCTTCAATATGTGGCATGCTCCCAAGAGATGGCTCCCATGCACTCTTGAACAAATCCTGTCCTATCATCATTGCTACTGTATTTTCAGGCATTGTCATTTTCAGGTACTGCTGCCCCCCACTGGGCTACAGTTTCTCCTCCTTGTCTTAGGGTGACTTCTTTCCCAGGAGTATCCTTAAAGAGCATAATACAACTTTTCCTTAGATATGATGAGCCAACTCAATGTTTTAAAAAAGAGTCCTGATTCCAAATACAGTATGGTGGGAGAATCAGTTCTGGGACATGTATGACTCGCAGAGCAAGAACTAAAAATCATGCATAAAACCAGAAAGTACCGTTTCACTGAAAATTTTTCTGTAATTTCACTGTCCAATATAGTAACCACATGTGGCTAGTGAGATTCAAATTAATTTAAATGAAATAAAATTTAAAATTCTGAACCTCCCCTGCACGAGACACATTTCAAGTGCTCAGTAGCCACATGTGATTCGTGGCTCCTGCATTGGAGAGCACAGACAAAGAATATTTCCATTATTACAGAAAGTTCTGTTGGACAAGGTTCCTCTAGAACATTACGTTTCGAGCTGCAAGCCCTTGATACCCCTGTAACTTTGACAGAGCTCCAGTGTATTGAGGAAGGTGCCTAAAACTACGGCACTCTGTAGACGTGGGTGAAGGAGTGAACCACATCCCTATGGCTTTATTTTTCTCCACTGGTACCTGCCTTGCTGGTTAAGCAAGAAAAATTTGGTTTTAAAGGACTCCATTGAGTTCTTATTTTCTTAAACAACAGTAACCCACATCCTTTCCCCTTGCCCCTGTTTTCACTGATACATTATATTCTTCAGTAAAAATTATATGTACTTTCAACCCTGGGAGAAACTTTAACAACTATTTATAAATCAGCTCATGTTACATTTGATCAGATAATCAAATTATAAGAATAATCAGTTTTTACTTATGAATTTTAAAAAAAACTTAGAAAGGATTATTCATTTCAAAAAATAAAAATTGTTAGAAAAAACATGTCCACCTACCACTATATAAGTAGTGTTGTACCAAGGTTTACGGAAAAAAGAAAAAAGAAGAGGAAAAACCTCTTTGGGAATTATTTGATAATTAATTTTGTTTGTTGTTTGGACCTATTCCTTGGCCAGTCCCTTCAGGCCTTGTCCAAATGTGCTCTAATTTTGCTGACAATAAGTCTTTGAAAGTATTTGCCAGTCACTGTGCATTGTTTGTGCTGAATACTGTTTGTTGATGATTGGGGAAAATGCTGTTGAAACAACAACAAGCAGATTTTGCCTTTTAAATGTCTTTTGTTGTGAAATACAGAAGATTGGAAGGCATCATCCCAACTTTTGACAGGCCAGTCTAAGCAAGGGAGACAGATAACATAGATATAATCGTGTGAAATTAAGGGCCGGAGGGTTGGAATGATTGTTGCTTCAAGGCTGCTTGCCCCTGAATCGAGGGAGTTTTGCAGGTGGATCGCCTCATTAAGGGGTCTGGAGACTGGAAACTTGGATAAATCCTGAGTTGTCAGCAGTGTTCTCCAGACTCACTATACGAGCTGCTGTTTAATACACTGAAGAAAATTATCTAGTATGAAGTCCAGTGGCTTATAAGCTTCAGATTCACATAGCTTTAAAGATGATTAAACTGGAATCCAGAGCAATTAACTTAACAGTGAGCTGAAATAATGACATCTAAACCATGTGCAAGGCACTGTAGGCCCTCACTATAGGGCAAAACTTAGGGATTATTTTTAACCTTCCTTTTAAACATTGTTTAAATATTCTTAGATCATATTTAACCTACTAAGTGGGGTAGTTTTATCTGAATCTAAGTCTCCCTAAGTTGTGGATTTCACCTCTCATGGATATAATTCTTAAATTTGAGGGTGGTGTCAGTCGGAGATCAGGGTTGTACTCTGGTGGGACTTGAGTAACAGAGATTCATGCCTAATATTCTGTCTGTCAAACTCTACTAACTGTGCAGCCTCCAAGTGGTGGGTTCCACATGCCAAGGGTGGGAGAGTGGCTTATGGTCACTAGAGGGCAGAAAAGGTCAGGAACAGATGGGGACGACTGGGCACAAGTGTAGGGAAGACCTCTTAGTGAGGAAGACAGCTTCTCACATATGGAAGAGAACACAGTTCAGTCCCTGTGGCAGCAAAGCCAGTTAGTGATCCGGGAACATAAGCTACAGTCGAAGCAGTGAAAAACATGATCAGGGAATCAATAAACCAGTTTAGAGCACATACATTACCAAGTCATCACACTGGTAGCAGAAAGCTAAGTTCAAGTCCAGGCTGAAGAAGACAGTCAGATTGCCAGAAGTTGAACAGGTTATTTAACCCTTTCAATTATTGCTCCAACACTGTTCAACACTGGTCAGTACCCTCTTGAAATGGGCAAGCAGGACTTGAGTCTATTTCCTGAAAAGGCACAGGAAATCTGATACCGTCTTTTTTTGGCATTGTAGCATTTCCTGTCACGTTGCTGACTTGGTTTCATAATGTTTGAACTATTGCTGTTTTCCTTCTTGGTAAATTCTCTCCACATCAAGGAGTACTTCCTCAGGCCTCAATAGCTGTTTTGGTTTTTTTTTTAAACAAAGGAGGAATTCATTGATACAAAGATGATATAATTTTCTAGTAAGTCTGGCTCATTTCAATTTTTAAAACTATTTAATAATTTATTAATTATTATTCATCTCTAGGTGTTAAATACCTATAAAGGCAAGGCACGTTGGGATAAAACAAAGAATGAAAGTTTTCCTTAATCCCTCTCCTATAAACATTCTTAGATTTCTGTACTTTTCGTTTACAGTTTTTACACACCCTTTAATTACATGCGCATGTTTGTCAACCAGGCCGGGCTGCCCACTCCAGGACGTCACTAACCCTCTCCACACTAATTAGCACAGAGTCTGGCTATAGAAGCCAGTCACTGACATTTGTTGATGTTACAGAACTTACAGCCTGGCTGGAGAAGAGAGCTGTAAAACAGACGTTAAAAGATATAAAGTGGAGTAGAATTACAGAGGAGAAAATTAGCGATTTCATGTCATCAAGAACATTTTCATTAAAATGGCATGGAACTGGGCCTCCCTAAGTAGATAGGATTTACACAGGCAGAGAGAGAAAGAAATCTTCCAGGAAGCAGAAGGGAGTTTGAGAGGGTGAAACACAGGATGTGTTCAGCACAGTCATACAGTTCTATTGGGGAGACTTACATTAATAGGTAAGACTGCAGAGTGGGTGGGTAAAACAAAAGTGGAGGGCCTAGAATCCCATGCTAAAGAATTTATAGTTTTTCCTCTGAACCAGTCTACTTTTTAACACCTTTTTCGTTGTCTGATTCCTGTACAGTAAATTGCACAAATTTCAGATGTACAATTTGATGAATTTTGATGGATGTATACACCTATGAAACCACCACCACAATCAAGATAGCTAACATTTCCATCACTCCCCAAGAGGTGCACATTTTGAAAACCGCACCAAAATTTTTGGTCAAAATTGGACCAATATTTTTTAAATGTGTTCCTCACCTGTTTGTAGGATGCCTCATACAAAACTCATCCCATTGACTGATAAGTTTGCATAATCCCGCATGCTGTATTTCTTGGAATGTCTCAAGGCACACTAGTAACGTTAATGCTCCTGAAGTCCTACAGGAAATAAAGTTTTGCACTTTGTTTAACCAAGTGTTTCCCAATTATGTGACCACCTTTGAACTCTTTCAGTGTCCAGCAGATCCATTACTCCTCAGAACACACTTGGGAAATGATGTTTATGCAATAGCAAGTCTTCAAAGATTTTGAAAATAGGAATATGTTTTTGTTTCTATATTTTAAGCAAGGAGGAAATACAAAGTCCCTGACTCCTTTTGGTTCTTTTAGAGGAATTCTGTTCTGTGCTATCTCTAAGTGCCATTTACATTGTGTGCTATCTTAAAATTACCAAATCCACTTGGAAGTAGGCAGGATAAAAAGAGATAAATTTAGATGCCCTGCTCATTCATCTTTTTTATTGTTTACTCTTCCTGGTTTTCTCCAGAAATGAGGTTGAATAGGAATGTAGTTCTCAAGGTGTGACTGTTGGATCCACTCCCTGAGTAGCACCTGAGGCAGGGAGAGGGGGACAGTGATCTGTCCTTGAAAAGCCCAACAGGTGATTTCTGACACCTGCACTGAAGTTTGAGAACCACTTGAGTGAACTCACTCAAGCTGAAGCATCTGAAACGTTTAGGTTAGGTTGGAAGCAGAGCCACCTAAGCTACTTCCTCAACTGCCTCAGCTTTTCCGTCTTAGAGTGACGATCTTAATTCACCTTCTCATGCTTAACTTGTTTTCAAATTAAATATCTAAGATTGTACACAGCTCCTTGGTTTCTGAGCATTAAAGTCACTCTATCTTCCTCAATGTGGGCAGCCATCTACTGAATTAGTTTCTCATTTAGACTGCACGTAGAATTCTCCAGAGAGGATTAGCTTCCATCTTTTAAAAAGTTGGCCTTTTTCTTTCCCTCATAGCTTGGCAAACATTCCTAGAAAGAAAAAGGTAGCATAATATATTGGAGCTCAGAAGAGTGAATCTCGATGTCTATTTTTAATCAAAAACATATATTTTTCTCTTGTGAAAGAAGAACCTTATCCCTTTTATCAGTTATCTAGCTGTGGGTATTTCCTAGTAAATTAAAACTTTATACATTTAGTCCTCTTATTATTTTCCGTTGTTTAGAAATACAAATTTGAAACAATGAAAAAAGTTGATGAGCACCTCACCTTTTTTGAGGGGGCAGGAAAGTTGTAATAAATGGTAAACTTTCTTCTCTCCTTCTACAGACCTGTAGTTTAGGGGCATACAATATAAATTGCTTCTAAAAATTAAATTTTAATTTTGAAAATAATTTAAAAATCCAGTTTGTGTTTGATATAACACAACCTGATTCCTTCTACACCTTGTCTGCCTCAGATTTCTTCTCTACTCTAGCATGTTTTTAAATGGTTTATATTTGAAAATCCTCACAATAAATCACAAACTAAACTTAAAAGCATGTCAAGATAGAGGAGCATGTCAAGGTAAATCTTCAGCTTTCAGAAGTCTGTAATGATTATAAAGCAGAAACCTCCAAAAAGACAAATTCAGAGGAGGATGATTCAGACTGAAGCTGGTTTAGACAGTGGTTTTTCCTGACTCCCTTCCCACCCCCATCTATTAGGTAAAAATCCCTTTTAAAATGTGAGAGTTGCTAAAGACTGTAGAATGCATGTATCCAAGTTTTCAAGCAATATGAAGCTATTGTCAAAGAACAAGTACAGTTTGTGCCTTACAGTTAAATCTACCAGGCAGGCTGGCTGGCAGAGCAGATCACGAGTTTGGGGCGGTGAATGTTTGCTTTAAGCAAAGACATCCAGTCTCCATTGCACTGTGATTTTATAGCTTAGATCAGATGATACTGTTTGTTTAGCTAACACCATTTTCCCCTCAACGTTCTGAAAAAGATTGAATCAATAAATATTGAACCTCTAGAAAAATGTTGAAAATAAGCAAGTCAGAGTATAGAATGAGTCAGTATGTAGGTTAGAATGTAGAAGCTGTGTAAAAATTTCATAAAAAGCAATTTTACTTAGAAAGATTTGCATATGTTAGAAAATAGTTAAGCTAAATTTACAGTCATTTTTGTAATCCTTTTTTAATTATAATATTTAGGATATGCTATAAATCCATGTAATATGGATTTTAGAGAGGAAGAATGTTCATTAAAAATAATAGTTTTTATAAAATTTTGAAAGCAGGAAATAAATGGTTTCTTCTTTTTTTAAAAAAAATACTATAAATGGGTCCATTCATAGAAGTTCTGCTTATTTTTCTCGGAGATTCACATGTGCTAATATCCAGTGTCAAAATATTTGACTTCTCATGTGTTCAAATCAAGAAAACATTTAACCTCTTAACTTATAAAGAGTAGAAAGAGAGTTTAAATTCTAGCTTATACAAAGAGGTTTTTAGATAATTTACTTTTAGTGTCTCAGCTTCAGAGCTTTTAACTCTACTCTTGTCCTGTTTATAATCTCTGAAATACCTCTTGATCTCTTGACTTAATTAAATAATATGATAAACAATGCCTTGAACATTTTATAGCTGTGAATTTATTGTTTCTTTTTTACTGCCTGCCCCAGTTAACTTTTTTAGACAGTGACGTCTGCAGAAGAATCCTAACATTTGCACATAGAGGATTTGAATGCAGCTGTGTGAAGATGGTAGTTACTGAGTAAAATATTCCTTTACATGCAGACTTCGTGATCATAAATCTTTTATCTTGATCTTATCTTTGAAAACTTATGGGTGCTTTTTCAGGACATTATTTCCTTCTGTAACATCCAGTCAGTCATTGAGAGCTGCTTCCGTTTTAGATTAGCTCAGTTTAGCTTCATGTAGTCCTTATTGTTATGCAAAATAAAAATTATCTTGGGTATATTTGCAAAATGATAAATGCAAGTTTATACATTGAGACATTGCTTTGCTCACTGTAATGGGCAAAAGATTAGAAACAACCTAAATGTCTGTCAATAGGGAACTAAATAAATTTCAGTATTCCATACAGCAGCAAACTGTATAACCATTAAAGAGGCAAAGAATCTCTATGTGGACTGATGTTGGACAAGGTCCTAGAGATAGTGTTGAAGAGAGAAAAAAAGAAAGATGTGTTAAGAGTGTGTCAAAGAAAATTCTGAATGGTTTCACACTTAAACCCAACAAGCACACAAAAATAACAGCTGTTGCCTCTTGGAAGGACAGTGTAGAATTAGAGAGTTGGAAGCTAGAAACCTTTTTTCTTTTTATTTTGTACCCTGTGTATGTCTACTGTTGTTTTAAAATTATCTTCAAAAATCCTCAAAAATCATCTTCATTAGAAAAGTGCTGATAGCTGTCTGAAAACTGAAACTGGTCTATTTAATGTCCAGGTATGAAATTCACTTTTACCGATTAAAAAGCATGATTGAAATTAGAAGTTGGTTATTATAGTAAAAAATTTTGGCTCTGTTGTTGAGCTCTGGTTATGAGGAAGTGATTCTTCCTTTACTATTTTGCTCTATACAGTGGATTTACCCTGGGAAATTATTTGTAACTCAGATTTAGTGGAAACTCTTTTTAAATATTCTTTGAAGCTATGACATTTGACCATTCCTGTTTTTTAAATTAAAATTTTTTGTGACATTGGATTCTCTTAAAGCAGAACATTCAGCCATCATGCAGCCTTATCAAGGTTAATAACAGTTTGTCTTTCTAAATTTAAAGCCATGGATAGTTGTAATTGAAGTTTTGCAAAAACAGCAATTTGGACTTTTCTCTTTTAATATTCTAAAAATTGTTTTAAGAGAGTGAAATTTCTATCTTTAGAATGTTAGAGAAAGTATTATTTAGTGATTAAACTATGCCCTAGACAATCCTGTTTAAAATCACCTGCTGTTCTAAATTGTTTCTCAGATTTGCAGGCATTCTTAAATTACTTGTAATTTACCAAATGCAAATTTGCTTTATGAGTAAGCTGTACGCAGTTCAAATATAGGAAATAACTTTTGCAAAGAAATGTTCGATCTTCAGAGTTTGGAACAATTGGTTGGCCAGAGCAACATTAATGAACATCACAGACTGACTTGCCTTCATAGGAATGAATTTTAAACAATTATTTTTTCTTTGTAAATGGAAAAAAGAACCCCTAATTGTCCTGTATTTATGGTAACCATATGTCCGAGACTTTCCAGGATAGTTCCCAGTTTTGTATTCTCCATCGCCTTAGACCATGCATAGTGATTTTTAGTTTGGAAAATGTTTTCCTTCTTCTAATATTAGAAATATAGTTCTTTGGGATCATTTCATTTTATGTAAAAGTTAAGAAACTCATTTTAGATCATTTGTTTTAAAAAAGGAAGATGTATTGCAAGAGCTTTCTAAAATGTATTTTTATATACCAGAATTACTTGAGACAAGGGAAGTTTCATTATGTGAAATTTTTGCTCTGTGCTTTTGTTCACATAGTGTAATCAATGAACAAGGAACCTAGGATAAGATGTTTTCTTTCTGCCCCTACAGTGACCAGGCACTGCCTCTCTCATGGAGACTGAATCTCTAGAAAGGATTTATGAGAGATTTTAAGAAATAGGGGGCATAATAAACACACGAAAAGATGCTCAGCGTCATTGGTCATCAGGGAAATGCAAACAAAACCACGATGGGGTGTCACTTCACACCCACTAGGAGGGCTATATCAAAAAGATAGTTAATAATAAATGTTGGCAGGAATATAGAGAAACTGAAACCCTCATACAGTCCTGGCGGGAATGTAAAATGGTGCAACCATTTTGGAAAGTCTGGTGGTCCCTCAAAAGGTTAAACAGAGTTACCATATTACCCAGAAATTCTACTCCTAAGTATATAACCAAGAAAAATGGGAATATGTATCAGTACGAAAACTTGCACTCAAATGTTCATAGCAACCTTATTTATGATTGCCAAAAAAAGGAACCCAAATGTCAATCAACTGATAAATGGATAAATATGGTATAGCCGTACAATAGTCAGTGATAAAAAAGGAATAAAGTCCTAATACTTGTTACAAGATGAATGAGCCCTGAAAACATTTATTGTAAGTGAAAGAAGTCAGTCATAAAGGACCACTTATTATATAATTTGATTTATGTGAGATGTCCAGAAAAGGTAAAGCCATAGAGACATAAGTTAGATTGGTGGTTGCCCGGGGCTAAGGAGAAAGGGGGAAAATGGGGAGTGACTGCTGATAGATATGGATTTTCTTTGGGGGGCAATGAAAATGTCCAAAAACTGATTGTAATTGGGTGAACTGTATAGTATGTGAATTATAGCTCAGTAAAGCTGTTATTTTTAAAAGTGAGGTGTCTTTTACTCACCGGTTGAGACATTCTGTTTTACATGTTTTTTAATAGTGGTTCTCAACCAGGGTCAGTTTTGCCTCCCAGAGGACATTTGACAATGCCCGGAGACATTTTTGGTTGTCCCACCTGGTGGAGAGGTGCTTCGAGCATCTAGTGGGTAGAGGGCCGGGATGCTGCTGAGCATCCTTCTGTGCACAGGACAGCCACGACGACAACAAAATTAAATGGTTCCTGTGTCAGTAGTGCCCAAGTTAAGACACCCTGTTCTCTACTTGTGTTACTCTAGTGATAATTGACCACAGCCATGTTTTCAAAGCACTGAAGAATCGTGAATTCATTGAATTCACTCTACTGAGGGCAAGGCTATCTATTAAGACAACTCCCCGCAAAAGTGTTTTGTTTCCTTTTCTGGTCAAGCCTAAACCTAAGTTAATTAGATAATTCAGTTAACCAAAATATTTGATCCCTCAGGCATCCTGATTGAGACTTAACTGTATATTGTTGTATTTTGCTTTGCTATTTATAGCTTCTGATAGATCAGATTTATGGATTATAACATCTGTTCACCATAAACACAGGAATAAAGAAACATGTCACAGCACAGCCTTGAGGGTATAATTAAAGTTAACTTGTCCATTGGAAGAATTATCAGCTCATGTTCTCATAAGGAATATGGCCTTTAACTAAGGTAATTTGCTGGCTTCAGCCCCCAACCATGCTCCTTTTATTGTATGTACCAATTTGAAATGTCCACAGACTGGGAAAGGAAGCAGGGGTTTCATTACAGAATCTAGCATTTCAAATATAACAGCTAACATTCATTGAATGCTTACTGCATGCTGGGTATTATGCAGAGTACTTTGTGTATATTATCTCATTTAATTCTCACAAAACCCTGTTAGGTGGATATGATTATTCCTGTTCCTCTGGAAGCACCCCTCTTATAACTGTCCATCTTCCTGCTCCAGTGTGCGCTGGTGGTTCCGTAGGTCTCACACTACTATTATTCTCACAGTTCCCTTCCCCATCATTCTGGGGATCCTCTTTTCTTCCCTCCCGTCTTGAATTCTCTGCATCTTCCTTGACCATATTGTACTGCCTCATTTTGATGAAGTATATCCTCCATTACCTTCTGAGAACACCAGTGTCTGAAAATGTCTTTATTCTGCCTTCATTATTTAAAAAGATGTTTTGGCTGGGTGTAGAATTCTATGTAGAATTTTTTTTTCTCTCACCATGTTGAAGGCATTATTCTCTTGTTTTGTGTATGATCTCTTTTGTCTCTCTCAAAGCCCTAAGAATTTTTTTTATCTCTCGTGCTCTGAAATGTCACAATGATTTGCCTTGCTTGAGTCTTTTCTTCAAGCATTTTGCCTAATACTTAGTGGGGCTTTTCACTCTCAAAATTCATTTTCTTGAGTTTAGGGAAGATTTCTTAAAATGCTTCCTTGATGATTTCCTCCCTTTTCATTTTTCTTTCTGGAATGCCTACTATCTAGATGTTGACTTTTAACATTTATCCTGTAGTTTCCTTATTTTGGGGAATGCTACAGCCTTTTCTTCTGTCCTTTAGTTCTACTTTCTGAGACATAGTTCTTGAACTCTATTGTCTAACTCTATCTTAAACTTTTAATTTCAGTTATATTTTTAATTTCCAAGAGTTCTCTCTTATTCTCTAATTGCTTCTTTTTTAATATAACCTCCTATTCTATTTGACAGATGTTTATGTCTTATCTCTGACAATATTAATTATAGTTTTTCTCAGGTATTTCTCCTGCACTCTGACTTGATTCTTATTTATCTGACTCCCTTCTTGCTGTTTGTTTTTTGGGTTAGATCTCAGCTCTTCACGTTAAAACCTTCCTCAAATATTTAATGGTCTTTAGCTGTCCATAATGTATAAGATTCCAGCGTTCATTGCCTGCTGACACAGTGCATTGAAAAGAGCACCAATATCACTTTTATAGTATTCTTGCAAAAAATACATAACCTAAATTCAGCCAGGAAGAAACAATACACAAACCCAAATTGAGGGGTATCCTATAACTAGCCACTACTCTTTTAAAATGTCAAGATTATGAAAGACAAAGAGATTGAGATACTTTTCAGATTCAAAGAAACTAAGGAAACATACCTATTAAAGGCAGTGTATGATCCTAAATTGAACCCTGGACCAAAATTAGCAGGACAGTTGGTGAAATTTGAGTAAGGTCTGTAGATTAGTTAATATTATTCCTGATTTTTCATACAACTCAATTGCAGAAAAACAAACCATCCGATTAAAAAATGGGTAGAGGATATAAATAGACATTTTTCCAAAATGATGTACAGATGGCCAACAGACATACGAAAAATTGTTCAGTATCAATAATTGTCAGGAAAATGCAAGTCAAGAGCACAGTGAGATATCTCACACTTGTCAGAATGGTTGTTATCAAAAAAACAATAAATGACAAGTGTTGGCAAGTGATGAGAAAGAAGAAACCCTTGTGTACTGTTGGTAGGAATATAAATTTGTACAGCCACTATGGAAAACAGTATGGCAGATCCTCAAAAAATTAAAAATAGAACTACCATATGATCCAGCAATTCCACTTTGAGGTATTTGGCCAAAGAAAGCAAAAACACTCTCTCGAAAAGATTCATATTCGTTGCAGCATTATTTACAATAGCCAGGCTATAGGGACAACCCAAGTGTCCATCAACAGATGAATGTATTTTAAAAAGTAATATATGTATATGCATATTTATATATGAATGTATGTGTGTATACACACACACAATGGAATAGTATTCAGCTGTAAAAAGAAGTGAAATCTTGCCACTTATGACAACATGGATGGACCTTGAGGGCGTTATACTAAGTGAAATAAATCAGACAGAGAAAGACAAATAATGTATGATCTCACTTATATGTGGAACCTAAAAACAAACTAACTAACAAAACAAAACAGGCTTACAGAGAACAGATTGGTAGTTGTCAGAGGCAAGGGATGAGTGGTGGGAGAAATGGGTAAAGGAAGTCAGAAGCTACAAACTTAATAGTTATAAAATAAATAAGTTGTGGAGATGTAATTATAGCATGGTGACTAGTTAATAATACTGTATAGCATGTTTGAAAGTTGCTAAGAGAGTAAATCTTTAAAGTTCTCATCACAAGAAAAAAGTCTGTAACATGTATGATGATCAATGTTAACCAGTTTTATTATGGTGATTTTTTTGCAGTATATACAAATACTGAATCATATTGTTGTACACCTGAAACTAATATAATGTTGTATGTCAATTATACCTCAATTTTTAAAAAACTGTGGTATGTGGTACATGCAGGAAAAAATCTGGGAGAAGTTTATGGAACAGTTGACCCTGGTTCCCTCTGGGAACTGAGATTGGAGGGTCAAGGTTTTCATAAGTTACTTTAAATTGATAAAGATTATGGATGACAGAATATCTGACAGAATACTGTCTGTTATGTGTATAGGGGATTTTTTTTTACGATTAAAAAGCTTAAGAATAGAAGTTTGAATAAATAAAAGTTAATATTTCCTCTAGAAGTAATTTTCCTGGTTTTGATCATTGTGCTATGGTTACGTAAGATGTCAACACTGTGGAAGATGATGACTTTATTCTTTAAATAATTTTCTCTCTCTCTTTCCTTTATCTTTTTCCCTCCCTTCCTCCCTCCTTGTCTCCTATCTTTCTGGGACTCCCCTTCCGCATATATTAGACTGCTTTATATTTTTCCACGAGTCCTCTTTACTTTTCATATTACATAAATTCTGTTGATATATCTTCTTGTTCACAGAACTTTCCACTGTTATTTTCAATCATATGTTAAGCCCATCCACTGATCTTTAATTCAAATATTCTGTTTTTCAGTTGTATATGTATTTCAAAATATACATTTAATTCCCTTTTATAGCTTCCATTTCACTGCTGAGATTCCCCATTCATTCAGTCATTATGATCTTATTTTCCTTTTATATTCTTAAAACATCTTAATAACAGCTGCTTTAATTTCCCTCTCTGCTAATTCCAAGATCTGGCTTATCTTGTGGTCAGTTTCTATTAATTACTTTTTTTCTCTTGTAGTGGGTCATATTTTTCTTTTTCTTTTTTTTTTTTTTTACATGTTTAGTCATTTTCAGTGTATACTGGACAGGGTGTGTGGCACATGATGAAGATGATGATTTTGTTATCTTTCCCTGAAGAATGTTGATTTTTGTTAACTTAGCTGAACTCCAAATGCTAGCTCCTGATAAGTGAACATCAACTGAAATCTGTGCTGAGTCTTTCAGCCTTTCAGCTGTTGCCTTTCACATATGCAGTTTAGGAATCAGCTAGGAATTTGGGTAGAGTTTATATATAGATTTGGAGGGACTCTTGTTTCTTCTTTCTTTTGGGAGTTCTTTCTTACTTTCCAGTTATGCTGTTAACTTCAAAGTAGGTCTTCAAGCTACTCAAATGAGTAGTCTTTCAGATTTCCCTTTAAGTTCCAATCATTCCACCACGTGGAGTACTGCCAGGTGAAAAGCCACGTGAATAGGACTCCTACCCAGTACAGTTCCTTCTTTCAAGGATTGACTCCCCTCCAGTTTCTGCTTGCTTTTGGTCACTCGATGGTACTTTCAAATAGTTGTTTTGTGTTTTTCTCAGAGCATATAATTATGTGCAAAAGGATTAACCTAATATACTCTATTCTGCCATTACCAGAAGTTGTACAATATTACCTTTTATTTTCCATTGATTTTTTTTCATTGATACTTCATAGGATTAAACAGAAAAAAAGCCTACATTTTTAGTGAATGATGACAGTAGCTCATTAAAATCCTCCAAAAAGATTGAGCATTTTACTAATATTATTTTTCCTTCTTTCTTTTGTAGACAAGAGATGATTTCCTAGGTCAAGTGGATGTTCCCCTTTATCCATTACCGGTTGGTATAGATGTTCGTGATTTTACTTTTTATGTTTATTCTTTTTATTTTAATAAATACTTACAGAAGCTCAATATAGTAAATGTAAATATTTTATTTGTAAAGTGTGTACTGCTGTTATTTCTTGAGTGTATTATTTTCTAAAAACTCCTCTCAATTTTCCATTTTAATTTTATTTTCAAGATTCCCTTACATGAACCCTAGTAAGAAACAGCCCTTGAAGTTGATTGACGTCATGAAAGCATTGTTTGAGGAAGATCAGTTTGGAGATGTTCTATTGAATAACTAGAATGGGGAGAGCTTAGTCTCACAGAAGGAAAGTGTGATTGTTTACAACAATATGGGCATGAAACTGAATCTGGACCAAGCATATAGCAACAGAAGAAAACAGATTCAGGAACCATTCAGGACGTAACAAAACATCATTGGTCCAGGTTTTTGACACAGAACTCCAGTTGAAAAAAATAAGCAAAAAGTAAAGATAATACAAATTGAACTTGGGAGATAAGGGTGGTGTCTCAAGTAGAGAGGGTAGGAGGGAAGCCATTTTTTTTTTGAAATATGTTAAGTTTCTTTTTGGCCATATTGCATTTCAACAGAAAGCAGGAAAAAATGAAAGCTTAAAGTGAGCAACTGACAGATATAAAAATAAAGTGTGTTGAGAAACAGGTCTGGAAGGATTGAGAGTTATCACCATTGAGATTATAACCACAGAGTCTCTGAGAGTGATGGGCTGTCCAAATGAGAGGGTGAGAGCACGGAAGGCCAGACATTGACTGTTAGTCTTTGTGGGTCTGTCAGAGGAGAAAGAGAAGACCGACCAGGAGAAACCAGGAAAGAACCAAGTAAAGTGTTGTTGGGAGAATTTAAGAATTTCAAGACTGGATGGGTAGTTAACCATGCAAAATGCAACAGAGAAGTAAAGGATGATAAAAACAAAGGGTGGCTGAACTTGATAAGAGAAGTGATACTTCTTTACCATATCAGTCTTTTCAGATCTGCATTGTCTCTACAGCCTTCAGACATTGCAAACTTTTAATAATATATTTAATCCAGTCTTATTTTCCAGGCTGTTTTCTTTTCTGTTCTCCTGCAACTGTCTCTAATGGTCTAACCATGCCATTCTGCTGGCATTGTACAAATTCCCTCTTCCTTTGGGTGCAAACACACTAACCATTCTCTACTGTATTTTTGCTTTTACCCTCCTTTTGGCTCCACACACGCCTCCTCAACTAGTTCTATGCCGAGTTGTGATGCTGGTGGCAATTCCTACAGTGCAGAAAAGTGAACGCACTGTCAGGTTACCAGGTGTGACGTCTAATAAGCTAAAGCTCCTTTTTTCTCACTTCTAACTTCAATGATGCCTGAGGTCACAGTTCATGAATATTCTTGAAAAGTGTATATTTTTGGTGTTATAGATATATCTTGAAAACCCACTGTTTTATTCTAGACAGAAAATCCAAGAATGGAGAGACCATATACCTTTAAGGATTTTGTTCTTCACCCGAGAAGGTCAGTAAATATAAAATAATAAGATATTAAGTTTTTTTTTATCTCATTATACCTTACAGTAGTCTCTTTGGAAATTCAAAGTTTAAGCCTCTGTAAATAAGCTACTCTTAAATATTTGTTTTTAAAAGCTTCATTGCTATTTCTAATTAGAAAGTAATATATGCACAGTACAGAAATTCTGGAAATAGAGGAAAGTGATCATACCCCTTTGGGAAAGACTTGTCTCCCTACCTTAGTATTTATCAGACTAGAAGAATGAAATTTGTCATTATTTTATATTTATTTTATACCTTACAGTGTATGTAATTTTGTCATACTGTGCTTTAAAAAAAATCACAAACTTCAATCAATTCAAATATCCAACTTGATACACACAAAACCATTTTCAGGGAAACGTAAGTCGATACACACAAAACCATTTTCAGGGAAACCTAAGTACATTTTGCATACTTTCATTAAAAAAAGGTATTTTCAGAAAACAAATATTTACAGAAAATAGCATGAGCAAAGACTGGAAATTAAAACCCAAATAGCATATTCATAATTCCATTTTCCTAAACTGAATTACTTGATTTTTGTCAAAATTTTTAAGTTTAAGCTGTAAATAAAACTCCTTTTGATCTTCTGTACCACATAATCAGGTAAATTCTAGTTAAGATGTGTGCGGATTCACTGTCAAAAAGGTCAGAGTAAAGCAAAGGAAGAACCCGTGGAAACAACAGTATTTGTCTTGTTCTTAAAACTAGAAAATGCAGTTAAGAAGCATCATGTGAGAACTACTAACATTTTTAAATAGAAAATTTTAAGTATTTTTTGTAATATAAATTCTTAAAACAAAATAAAGGGGACAGTGCTCTCTGACTACATTAGTATTTACTATTTATACAAGAAGTCACATTTAATTTCTATACAAGTCTTGCAATATAGTCTCTTTTCTTCTTTTAATTTTGAACTGATTGTGACATCTATATACCAAGAATAACCAAGTATTTCTTCTTTGGTTGCTGTAGTAACCTGCTTTTCAATTTGTCAAATGCTTCTGATATCTTTATCTTCAAAAAACTATTAACAGTTTACATCTTCTCTCTGCACTGAGTACTGCTGCAAGTGCAGAAGGAACTTTATTCAAATAGAAAAGGCACTACATTCTTAAGGTTTTTTTGAGCACCACTAAGTCCAAACCCACAGGCTTATTATCGAGTTGGAAAGAAAAAATAAGGCCTGTCATTATAGAGAGAGACTCTTCTATAAACTATTATCTGAGTGAGTTTTCTGTATCCATCCTTTAAAACAAGTTAGAGTGTTCACACCCCCGTAACTATGGAGTCCTGTGCCACATGAGTGGCCTGAGAAATAAGCATCAGGGATTTTATTGATCACTCAGGAAAGGTGCACTTTCCAAATCCATGAGAACTGTGTAGAGAGGAATAACTGAAAAGATGAAAGGAGACATCGGGGGTGGGTGAAGTAGTCCTTGAAGACAGGATAAAAGATAAAGACTCAGGGCTAGAAAGACAAAGGATGTCTTGTTACATAACTGAAATCTATAAAAAAATCACCCCCCAAAAACTATAAGCTAGGACAAGTAAGGGCTTTGTAAGTGAACAGGATGCTAGAATTGGTGGGAGCAGTAGACAGTTAGGTCCCCAGCTAGAAGCTTAAGAAAGACGGGCTTTTCAAAAATGTACATGTACATACACTGAGCAGCAACCCTGAGCTTAGACAACTCATTATTCAAAGAGGTGACACAAGATATAATATGAAATTATATTAGGTCAATTAATGAATGACAAATTCAAACAGCTGTCACAGACAGGCGGTAGGTTCCAGACAGTTTTCCATCCAGCCTTACTCTCCACTTTTCTCTCATCCTATACAACATGGCTAGATTATTATCCCTAAAACACATCTCTGAGGGTGCCTTGTCCTAGCCCCGAAGTCTTATGCAAAATAAAATCTAAAAGTTCTCCTGTTTCACGTGGACCCCATCAGCTGGACCATTCCCACCTCCCTAATGTGTCCTGAGTTCAGCCAAATTCAACTACTGCCATTTCCTTAACCACATCCCAGGTTTCCCATCTGTTTCATTGTTTTCGCTCTTTTCTCCACTCATCATGCCTTTGCCTTCACTGCCGCGGATCAAAATCCCCTCTAGTCTTCTAGCCCCAACTCCGAAGCCAACTTTTCCTTCAAGTTCTCTCTGATCTTGCACTTAGACTTCCTTAGTTCCTTATTTCTCTCATAACAATTATTTATTTGTGTATGTTCCTTTTTCTCCACATCTATTCCTTTTCCCAAATATCTTCCACACTGGAATTTGTCTTTGAATCTCCTCTACTGGCGAGTCAGCGTGCGATAAACTCTTACTAAATGAGTGCTTTTCTTCCTAGTGTGAAAGTGTTGTGAATTGTTATTTTCTTTTCCACAGTAACAAATCAAGAGTTAAAGGTTATCTGAGATTGAAAATGACTTATTTACCTAAAACCAGTGGCTCCGAAGAAGATAACACCGAACAGGCTGAGGAATTAGAGGTGAGACTTTATAAATGTTTGATTAAACTAAAAATAAAATAATATCTAATTTTTTATTTTCTATTCTCTGAAGAAAAAATATTCAATAACGTTAAGATGTGCAATAAAAGTTACTTACCTGATCTGAAGAAGGCAAATTCATAGAAGCAGAAAGGAGTGTGGTGGTTGCCAGGTTTTGAGGGAAAGGGGGAATGAGTAGTTATTGTTTAATGGGTCAGAGTTTCTGTTTGAGATGATGAAAAATTTCTGAAACTAGACAGTGGTGATGCTCACATAACATTATAAATGTACTTAATGCCACTGAATTGTACAATTAAAAATAGTTAAAATTATAAATTTTGTTATGTGTATTTTACCCCAATAAAAGGGGGAGGGCAGCATTTACTTACCTGGACGTTTGTTTATTTTACCCAAGCATTTGTTAAGCATTTCCTTCCTCTAAGGATGTTTCTGTAGAATGACTGGCCTTACTGACGGCATTCTTAAAGGTGAGGGAATAGAGAATACAGTGTTTATGAATGAAAGCATTTGTTGTAATTAAGTCATTAACTTCTAGTTTTCCAGTTTTCTAAACCATGTCATGCTCCCCCTCCATTAAAGTAAGAATACAGTTTAGTATTTGTAAGTTAAATATATGGAAATTTTGAGGAGGCTCTACTAATTAGAAACTCTTATGAAATGTGATTCCTGTGACTTTTCCCATCATGGTTGGGGTGGGCTGGGGCTCACAGGAAAGTAGGAGACTAAGGGGAAGGGGAGAGAACTCAAGTGATCTAATAAAAGGCCACATTTATTGGGAGCCAATCAAATTTAACAGTCTTCCTGGGTGACAGGATGGGAAGAAGTCCAAGTCAAGGATTTGGGCAGACCCACCTGCATTCAGTGAGTGAAGAAGAGGCAGATAGCGTGTATTTGGAATAGAACTGGATGGGCATTTGGAGCCTGGAATCCTAGTCTGAACTTCTCTGAACCTCAGGTTCTTCATTTGCAGAGGGGGAGGGTTGTACCCGGTGACCTCTAGGGTTTCCTCCAGTACAAAAATTCATGATCCGAAAAGGCGATGAAAACATTTGCCCCTTGAGGTTCCCACTGAAGGGACATTATCTTCAAAAGATAACACCGTATTCTACAGCACTGACTGAAGGCACACCGTTATTGGTACCGGTCTGCTGTGGCAGGTTTGGGGTGTGTGCTTTCCTCAGCAGGCATGCCTCTTTGACTGAAGGTCTGCTGGGGTTTTTCTAAGGGCTGTGCTCTGCCTCACACGTGTATGCGTCTTGAGAGAGAAAGCTTGAGAGTAAGCAGTGTTTTTGCAACAGGAATTTTTTACATACACTAATGAGATTTTACTTTGTGGGGAATTCTTTCTTTCTTTCTTTCTTCCTTCCTTCCTTGTTTCCTTCCTTCCTTCCTTTCTCTTTCTTTTTCTTCCTTCTTTCCTCTCTCCCTCCCTCCCTCCCCCTCTCTCTCTCCCTCTTTCTCTTTCTTTTTCTTTCTGATGGAGGTGTACTGGGGATTGAAGCCAGGACCTCATGCATGCTAAGCACCCACTCTACCCCGTGCTTAAACCCTCCCCCAGAACTTTCTTTTCTTTAAATCAGAGACTGTAGTCAGCCCTTACTTTGGCAATCAAAGAACTTGGTGTCCTTGCTTAAGTCTAATTCCCTTATTTGATTACTTTTTTCTTTTTAGTTTTTCTCTGATTTATCATGTAATAATCTTTTTTTTTAAATTTATACATTTATTGAGTAGAATTTTCTCTCCCTGGGATTTTGGTGCACAGGGTATCCTGCACAATGGAATTTTCTGTTTGAAATGAAGGGTGTCTGCTGTAAAGAAAGAAAATTCTCTATTTAGTAACTTAAAAAAAAATTTAACAGCGTTTCATTATTTGGTAACCTGCTCCAAGTTATGCCCACACACACGTATCACAGGTACCTCATTCACAGGGCAGTTTCTGTGGGTAGAGCTGCTTCGCTGCATTTTGTGGTCTCACGTCTCGATGTTTGAGTTCCCTGCAAATGCAGCTTATAATTTCAGTAGATGTAAGCGTGTAGGAGTTTATTTATGAAAGGCCCTCAGAATTCAGACACATGAATCTGTGCTTATTTATCTTCTGTGTAGCTAATGAGCAGAGAAGCCTAGTCTTTGACATCTAGTTGGTGACTGAATATATGAAATTCTACCGTTTAAAGAAAACAATTGTAGTTTTCGAAAGAGGCTCACTCTCAGGCAGTGTGTAGTCCTTAGTGGGATAAAGTGTGACTATAATAGGTAATTATGTAATATTTGATTTTTACCCCTTGTAACTTCAGGTTTAGTTGTCTGTATTTTACATGATTACCATACAATATAATGTTTGCTGTAGCTCTGAATGCTTTCTTTCTGACCCTCTTTGACTCCCTGAAATTGTAGGCAGTTGCACTGAGGTTTGTAATTAAGTGACACATATTGATGCTTAGAAAATTATTTTGTGAATGATATTAACTGATACATGTTTAATAGGGAAGCACTCTATACAAAAAAATGAAAACTCATTTTTTCTGAACAATGTTCAAATCTTTAATTGTACTTCCTCGTTTAACTGAAACAGGTTTTTTTAAAAATAGGCCCTTAATTAAACTAGTTTTTTTCCCTTTGCAAGTTTACGTAGGTAACATAAATTCTATAAGTAGACCTTTGAGAAGAAATCTTTAAGAAAATTCTAAAAAATTTATTTCTGGTACCATATTCCAAGCTCTGAATGTTTTTACAGTCTTTTACAGCAATAGTAAGGACCCTTTTATTAATAAATTTTATTCATCTGCAGAAAAATAATGACATTTTTTAAATTAATCTTTTTTTTTTTTCCAAGAGAATGAAATGTAAAAATTCAACTCTCATGCTTTTGAAATTGAGACCAGGGAAATAAAATTTGATTTAGTATATATGAGACTAATTTTTAGGTATATAGAGCCTATACCATGATCACTTAAAAGAAAGGAAAAAGAGAGAAGGAAGGTGGATAGAGACATAGATGGAGAGACAAAGTAAAGGGGGAGAGGAAACCGGGAGAGAGTGAAGTTTGGACAATAAAAAGCAAGAAACAAAATTAACATGATGTCAGTTCCCACAGAAAAGGTAAGAAGAAAGGCAGTCAGTTTTACTTCCCCTCCAGATCCCTTTCCCCTGAATAATTCTGTCTGTCTTCCTCTCTCCTACCCCTGGTCTTCTGTTCCACCTCCACCTGTAACCCTCCCATTGGAGCGTGCCAAAGAGACCAGCCTTGCTGCAGAAACCCGTCCTTTTCTCCCTGCTGCCAGAAAATGTTTCTTTTCTTCCCAGCTCTTCTCCCTGACCCTTCATGTTTAGATTCAGCCCTCCAGCATGGAAGAATTCTCTTCCATCTTCTAAGCCGTCTGCTGGCTGGCACACAACAGTCCTCTAGTGCTGGATCCCAAGTGCCTGGGAAAAAAGACTATATACTAAGAAAATTCTTGCTTAGCTATATCTATGGAACCAAATACCATTGGTACCCCCAATTTGTCATTTTTAAACTTCGTTTTAGTAATTTTTGCCATGTACAAATTTAGGGGGTTATAATCAAATCAGTCTCTTTTATGCTTTCTGGATTTGGTGTCATACTTCTCCACTCTTAGAATATATTTTTTAGATATCCCAAGGTTTTTTCTAATACAGTTTGGTTTTCCTTTTTACATTTTTTTTTCCTTTTTGCATTTTAAATATTGCTCAATCTGTGACATTCTGATATAAGGTATGAGGTAGCAACTGAAATCAACTCTTTTCCCACAAATTTGAAATGTATCATATGCTAAACTCCTATAGATTTGAGTCTCTTTCTGAGCTTTCTGCTTCTATTAAGCTGTGTGTCTCTGCATGTACCAGTGCTACACAGCTTTAGTAATTGTGGTTTATGGTATATTTTATCTGACAAAGTTAATCTTCACTCATTCTTCTTCTTCTTCTTTTTTTTTTTTTTTTTTTTGGAATTGTACTGACTCTTCTTGCTTGCTTCTATTTCTGTTTGAACCTGAGAATTGCCTTGTCTTGCTATTTTTAAAAAAAAACCCACAGTGTAGTTTTATTGAAATCTTGGCACTTTTATAAATTAACTTGGGGAAAATTGACACCTTTGTGAGATTAAATCTTTCAAGATCGTATCATGTCTTTCCATTTACTCAGGTCTTCTTTTGTATACCTTTAGGAGAATTTTTAAGTTTTCATCCCTAGTTTATTTATGGTTTCTAACTATATCAGTATTTAGCAGAACTTTTACTGACTGCCTTTTCTGTTATGTGTCTTGTATAAAAGCATGTCATTAACCCTCACTACCATTTTCAAATAATTCCTTACTTTTTCCTAGCTAAGGCTTTTTGTGTATTTGCCCCTTGCTAGTCTCAGAGGAAATTTCCAGTGCCTTTCTAGCATATAAACAAAACAAAACTTTCTTTCTTTGGCTGTTTATTAATTGACCAAAATGCCTTTCCATGGTCCAGAGGGGAAAGAGAAAAGTCAGACCAGAGAATCATAATGACTTCTCAATCTCTCAATTATTTCTGAATCATTTGCCCTTCCCTATCACACCTCTACGTGTTTGACCTTCAGCCAGTGAGTTTTTTTAGGTTTCAGAGAGTTATGTATTTCCATCATAAACAAGGTTCTTTCTCTATGGGAGAGACAATGTCTAATAAGACATGATCCCTGTTTATAATGTAGAGAATAGCATAAGATTACATTAGTCTAAACTATGCTTCTCAATTTCTCAGGGCTTTCCAATGTTGTTTGTTTATTTAAAAGTTTTCCCTGCCCATTTTCTTCTATTAGATGTATTTTAAAACCTTACCTGAAAGAATTTAAAACAGTTTCAAGTAAAATTTAAATGTAATCATTTTGCAAACTGAAAATCTTCATTATCATAAAATCTTCATTATCATAAAATCTTCATATTATGGTCTTAAAAGTTGACGATGTGCCAGTTCTGTCTTTGCATAGTTTCTGGAACTGGATATGCTAAATCTCTTTTACAGTTGCCTCTAGCATAATTTATAAAATTAAAGAAATTAAGCTTCGAGTTCATTGTTACTGTTCTGTTTTTCAGCCTGGCTGGGTAGTTTTGGACCAACCGGATGCTGCTTGCCATTTGCAGCATCAGCAAGAACCTTCTCCTCTACCTCCAGGATGGGAAGAGAGACAGGATATTCTTGGAAGGACCTACTATGTAAACCATGAATCTAGAAGAACACAGTGGAAAAGACCAACCTTTCAGTATGTGCTGATGTCTTTCATGTTTATAATCGGAATACGTTTGACCACTAATTTTCATTTTGGACCCATGGCTCAAATGGATTTGTAATAGTATGGGAATCCCAGAACTGTAAGAATACTAGGATTTTTATTTATGGCCCAGGGCTTAAAAAATGCTATCTTACCTGTTTCTTCTTTAAAATGATTTGATTATGTTAAAAATTATTTGAGTCACCTTCTAACTGCTTCTTTATTTTAAGAGATGGTGAATTATTTGTTTTTAATTATTATGCAGCCACAAAAGGTACATTTTTCTCTTCAGACTGGTTTAGAAAATCTTGGAGACTTTTTGTAGTTTGTTACTAAAATATAGTGGAATGTTAATTTCTCCAGTAAATTATTTTTAAAATATAGGTTATTTATAAAATATAAAAGACTCAGTAACAAGGTCTTTCTTTTGTTAAATACTCATTTGCCTTTCCGGTCAATATATACATAATTTCCACTGTACACAGATCAAGGACAGAATGACCTTTGAGGTATTCTAATTTATGTCTCCTCAGTGACACTTTTCTTTTGTTATCATCACACTGTGTATTTGTAAATATACATTGACAGATCCTCCCATTGTTCATATTGATTATCAGATATCCTTCCACTTCTTCCTGATAAGCCTTACAAAGTCTTTCTTTAGTCTTCTACTTCTTGACACAGACATAAAATGTTTCTTATTTGTTTATGAATCTTCTAATTTTTGGCTTTGGTATTTTGTGTCTGCTATAGTCCAGGCACTTTCGTACATATTTTCTGTCCTCAGATCCTTCCAAAGCAAATCAGTGATGCCAAGTTCTTCATGTCACAGAAGCATTGATCTCTGTAGAATGCCATACAGGGTGCAAAACTGAAGACACTATAAAATTCTGCCAAATTGCCCTGTTGCATACCCCGGTATGGTGGCAAGCTGGACTTGAGCAGAATCACATTTCTTTCACTGTGGCTGATGTTGTTTTCAGCCAACTGAAATCAGTTCTTTTGGGGAAAAAATGTCTGAGGCATTTTCTTAGGACCACTGTGCAACAGTACAGTAAGAACTGGTCTTTGACTATCCTGGACTTATATTGTAGTAAATAAATTAACAAAAATTTTGTTATTAAATCCTTGTACCAAATTCTTTATTTTATGGTATACAACTCGCTAAAATAATATAACTAATGAATGACTGGGGAAAGGGTGTTCGGGTTGATTTACCACACCTTTCCTAGACCCCAGCGCGCCTTTACTAGTATCCTACTATCTTTTTTCAGAATGGGCCCATGACTGTATATGATCAAAAGCAGATACCATTTAAGTTTAAGCTTTTCTTAAGTTTTTAGTTGCAGCATCCGTACACTCTGCATTCATGCATGGGAGACACTGCTCTGGGCTTAAGATCAATTCTGGAAAACGTTACTGTCTAATTCATGAAGATGTATACGTAACTCTTAAAGCTTCTGTTATTATGAACTTTCCAGCACTACTTTAGATTGTACCCTTGGAATACCATGGCAAAATAATAATATAATGAAATTATTTATGAAACTCAGGTATTCATTCATTCAACACATATTTTTGAGTGCCCACACATGTGAGACATTATCCTAGGCACAGTGATGAATGAAAATATCACTCAGGCACATTACACATTTTCACAAAAATTTTAACTCCGCAAAGTACTCTGAAGGTACCAGTGTGCCCATGGCTTAATCTGTGCATGTTGAACCAGCCTTTGGCCCAAAACAATAAATTCTGATCGAATATAGGTATTTTTGTTAATGAACACAGGATTTTTGACTATCATTTGAACTCTCTTCAGACATAGTGATGGCGTTCACATTTCTAACGCAGGGACAACCTAACAGATGCTGAGAATGGTAACATGCAGCTGCAAGCACAGCGTGCTTTTACCACCAGACGGCAGATATCTGAGGAAACAGAAAGTGTCGACAATCGGGAGTCTTCCGAGGTAGAAATAATTTTCTTATTCTTGTTGACAGACATATAGCATTAGACGAAGGTATGTGTGACTTAAGCTTACTCTCTTCATTTTTAGAACTGGGAAATTATAAGAGAAGATGAAGCCAACATGTTTGGCAATCAGGCCTTCCCATCATCTCCACCATCGAGTAACGTGGATGTCCAGACTCATCTTGCAGAAGGATTAAATGCCAGACTCACTATTTGTGGAAATTCAGCCACTGGCCAGCCAGTAGCCAGCTCAGTAAGGAAGATGCTCTTAGATTTTGTTGTCGCGTCAGAATGTTATATTATGTTATATTATATATACTATTCCATGTAATATCTAACTTTTACATAAAATGTCTTTTTTCTCCAGTTTTATCGAGATATAATTGAGATAACACATTGTCTTAGTTTAAGGTGTACAGCGTAATGATTTGAAATATGTCATTGAATATCTCAAATCTTATCTGGAACAAGGCTAAAGCTATAATTAGTGAAAACAAAACAGCGGTCACTCACATTTGCCAGGATAGGGAGGTATTTGGTATTCTGTGGCTTGGGCAGGGCCCACGTTTTGCTGTGTTCAGGCATGACTACAGAGTAGTCTTGATTTTTGTCTGGATCCTGCTGCCAAGTGCCAAGTGCCAAGCCAGGTCCTGGGTGTTCAGGCTGCTTTTCTGCTTCTCGGTTATATCACTTGTCACAAACGCACATGTGAATAAGAGCTGATGTAGGCTGGACAGGGAGATAGATGATCTTTTCACCCCAGCAACTGCTATAAAAATTGCTGTCCCTGGGGTCCAGAGGCAAGTGCTCCAGTAGACACTGCCATGATGAGATCTCTGTGGCTGGCTCTCTGATCTATCTGTATCATCAAGGCAGATCTTTTTGATGGAAGACGGAGAGGCATCTGAGGGTCCTATGGTCATTTCCAGTTGGAGTTCCCCTCTTTTCACTCAGTCACTGTGGAGGGCTGACTACAGGCACGTTGCATGCTGGTTAAGTCTTTAGGATACAACCCACCCATTTGTTTAGGTATTGCTGGTGACTGGTTTCACGCCACATTGACAGAGTTAAGTAGTTACAACAGGGACTGTATGGCCCACAGAAAAATATTTACTTTCTGAACCTTAACAGGAAAAGTTTGCTGACTTCTGTTCAGCACCTTCCTCAAGAAGCTTCAGTGTAGACAGTTCTGTGTCAATACCTGTGTGATTATCCAGGAGCAAGTGTGCCTGCCCCCTTCCCCTTCTCTCGTCCACCTGTCTCTTCTGTCTTCTATTCATTTCATTTTTTTTTTGGCAGGGGAGTGGGAAAGGTCAGTCAAAAAGACTTAAAAGATAGACTGCATTGATTTGCTGGTGATAAATCACATAAGATCTGATTCCCTTCCCTCCTGTTATTTTTTTTAATTATAGACGTAATAGATGGTATTCATACAATGAAATACTGTGCAGCAATTAAAAAGAATCAAGTGTCTTTGAATGTATATGATGTATGGAACAGCCCCTAAGAGATACTGCTCACTGCAGAACAGCAAGATACTGAACAGTGTGTTTGATGTGCTGCCATCTATGTAAATCATTTAAATGGCAGAGAATAAATATGTATATCATATTTCTTGAAAATTAAAACAGGAAACTGGTAGCATTGCTTGCTTTTGAAGGGAGGAACAGGGTGAGCAAGACATATATCTTTTGTATTGAATTTCATACCCTGTGCGTAATAATTCAAACAAATAATTTGTTATTTTTAAAGTCTTGTATGGTCATGGTTAAAAACTGAAACGGATACAAAAAAGAAAAAGAAAAACATTGAAACAATATTGAGGCATATAAAATTAAAATTAAATCTTCAGTCTTACGTCTAAAATATGCTCCCTCAATTCCCATTAATGGTTTGGCCTATATTGTTTTAAACATTTTCTATATATTCATAAACATACATGCACACACATATATTTATATATCTTTCTTTAACCTGAGATTATCTTTTTGGTAGCTTACTTTTTTTTCATGCTGTATCATACACATTGGACCATTTCAGTAAATATAGATGTGCTCTCTTTTTTTTTGCCTCTTTTTTTTTTTTAATTAAACTATAGTTGATTTACAATATTGTGCTGTTTTCAGGGGTACAGCAAAGCTTCAGGGGTTCTTTTATATATATATACTTTTTCAGATTCCTTTCCATTATTGGTTATTACAAGATATTGAATATAATTTCCTGTCCTATATAGTAAATCCTTATTGTTTATTTTATGTATAGTACTGTGTATCTATTAATCCCATAATCCTAATTTATCCTTCCCCCTGCCTTCCCCCTTTGGTAGCCATGAGTTTTTTTCTATGTCCTTGAGTCTATTTCTGGTTTGTAAATAAGCTCAGTTGTAATTTTTTTAGATTCTACATATAAGTGATATCATATAATATTTGCCTTTTTCTGTCAGACTTACTTCATTCAGTGTGATAATCTCTAGGCCCGCCCATGTTACTGCAAATGGCAATATTTCATTCTTTTTGTAGCTGAGTAATATTCCATTACACACACACACACACACACACACACACACACACACACACGCACATCTTCTTTATCCAGTCATCTGTTGATGGACACCTAGGCTGTTTCCATGTCTTGGCTATTGTAAATAGTGCTACTGTGAACACTGGGGTGCATGGGTCTTTACTAATTAGAGTTTTCATCTTTTCTGGTTATATGCCCAGGAGTGGGATTGCTGGATCATGTGATAGCTCTATTTTTAGTTTTTTAAGGAACCTTAATGCTATTTTCCACAGTGGCTGCACCAATTTACATTCCCACCAACAGTATAGAAAGGTTCCCTTTTCTCCACACCCTCTCCAGCAATTATTATTTGCAGACTTTTTGATAATGGCCATTCTGACTGGTGTGAAGTGATACCTCATTGTAGTTTTGATTTGCATTTCTCTGATAATTAGCAACGTTGAGCATCTTTTCATGTGCCTATTGGCCATCTCTGTGTCTTCTTTGGAGAAATGTCTGTTTAGGTCTTCAACCCATCTTTTGATTGGGTTGTTTGTTTTTTTGTTATTGACTTATATGAGCCATTTGTATGTTTTGGAAATTAAGCCCTGTTGGTCACATCATCTGCAATATTTTCTCCCTGTCCGTAGGTTGTCTTTTCATTTTGTTGATGGTTTCCTTTGATTAGGTCCCATTTGTTTATTTTTGCTTTTATTTCTTTTGCCTTGGGAGACTGAACTAAGGAAGTGTTGCTATGGTTTATGTCAGAGAATGCTTTGCCTATGTTCTCTTTAGGAGTTTTATGGTGTCATGTCTTATATTTAAGTCTTTAAGCCATTTTGAGTTTATGTTTGTATATGGTGTGAGGGAGTGTTCTAACTTCATTGATTTACAGGAGGCTGAGTTTCCCAACACCACTTGCCAAAGAGACTGTCTTTTCTCCACTGTATATTCTTGCCGCTTTTGTCAAAGATTGACTGACTGTAAATGTGTGGATTTATTTCTGGGCTCCCTATTCTGTTACGTTGATCCATGTGTCTGTTTTTGTGCCAATACCATGCTGTTTTGATTACTGTATCTCTGTAGTATTGTCTGATGTCTAGGAGGATTACGCCTTTGTTCTTTTTCTTCAGTGTTACTTTGGCAATTCTGGGTCTTTTGTGGGTCCATATGAATTTTGAGGATTATTTGTTCTATGAAAAATGTCCTGGGTAATTTGATAGGGATCACATTAAATCTGTAGATTGCTTGGGGTAGTATGGTGACTTTAACAATGTTATTCTTCCAATCCAAGAGCATGGGCTATCTTACCATTTCTTTGTTTCATCATCTATTTCCTTTATCAGTATTTTATAGTTCTCAGCATATAGGTCTTTCACCTCCTTGGTTAGGTTTATTCCTTTTGGATGCAATTTTAAACCGGATTTTTTTTTTACTTTCTCTTTCTGATACTTCATTTTAGTGTAAAGAAACAATAGACTTCTGTATATTAGTCATGTATCCTGCTACCTTGCTGAATTCATTTCTTAGTTCTAATGTTTTTTGTGTGGAGTCTTTAGGGTTTTCTATATAGAGTAAGATGTGCTCTTTTTAAAAACCAACAACAGAAAAATAATCAAATATCGTTCCCTTGTGCAGGGAACCCTTAAGCCATCTCTCCAGTCTCCTTTGTTGGACTTGAGATTGTTTACAGTTTTTTGTTATTGTAAACCATACTGCAGTGGCTATTCTGACTTAATTTATATGTATATTATAAATTTTGATGTCATTAAATAACAGAATTAAAATATTTCTGATAGTGACAACAGCGTGCATATAAAAGCACAAGGAAAGAAAGAACATGGGATTTCCTGGAAACAAGTAATCTGGGATGTCCAGTGAGGTGGGAAGTTCTGGAGCCGTCAGGAGGCTCACTCACGTGGTGTTCTGTGCTGTAGATTTTATCCTAGTGACTGCAACAAGCCACCGAAGGGCTCTGAGCGAAAGAATATGATCAAGCCTACCCTGTAGAAGGCCCTCTGGCTGCACCGTGTAGTGTGGAGATTAGAGTTAAGCAATGAAATCTTAAAGTGGGGAAATCTATTAGGATGCTGCTGCAGTACAGCCAAGGTGACAAATGATGAAAACTTGACTTTTTTTTTTTCCAAAAAGTGCAAGGGAAATGTATTTGAGAACTAGTAAAGAAGTAGAATGCATAGGATCTGGCGACTGACCTGGCTGTCAGGGACAGGACGGGGAGAAGGGGGGTGATTGATACCTGATGAGGGCACCTGCTGGCCTCACATGCTACCCCTGCAACGAGGAACAGGTTTGAGTGGGTGTGGGTGGAGAAAACCAAACCCAGTTTTGGACACAATAAGGGGCTCTCTGTTAGACGCTGAAGAGAAAGCGTCCAGGAGACAGTCTAGGTGTCGGGGGAGAGGTGTGCACCGGAGGTTGGCCTGGGGCTGAGCCTGTCTGAGCAGCTCCCTGCAGTCTCCACGCAGGCGGAGTGTGTGGTCTTTCTTCTGCCCCATCGTACCCCTCCACCGCCGCCCCACATGCTGTTCGAAGACGAACCAAAGACCTAACGTTATTATTGTTCCTTTTTTCACTTTTAATAAGAATCATTCCAACAGAAGAGGCAGCTTACAAGCCTATACTTTTGAGGAACAGCCTACACTTCCTGTGGTGAGTTTTATCCTCTCCCCTCAATCCTCAATAAAAATATAAAACCTAGCAGCTTTTTGGGGAGGGGATATGGGGGACACTGAATATGACCATTTGGCTGCCTAGCACTGCTCCATCACAGCATCTGGGCTCTGGGGGATGAGGTTGGGGGAGGGGAAGCGGGCTTGGTGGGCCCTTTAAAGACCAAACCAGGAGCGCTGTCTCTCCCATAGTAAGAAGGCCAGTCCCTGCGTGCTGGTGGCTGTGGGTGGCGTCTGGGCTTGGTGGGCGATGCACTGTGTGGGCGGCAGGCAGCATCCAGTTCGAGACCCTAGTGTCCAGTGGCCTCTGCTCTGTGTGCAGCCCACGGCGTCTCGCAGCTGTGTCTGCCCCACACCTGAAGGTCCATCAGGGGCCAGTCACTCCAGCAGGTGTGTCAGCAGGTGTCAGCAGGCTCAGTGGCCGGGATGGGGCCCGTCAGTCCCCTTCACCCCCTCCCTTCATCCTCCAAGCCACCGAGCCGTCTGCCGCCCCCTCAGTAGCATCTCCAGCCACAGTCTTGACTGGAGCTTAGACTTAACAACTTCACGCCTGGACTGCAACTCCCTTTGGGTCTCCCAGCCTCCATCCTCTTCCTGCCTCAACTCTCATTGTTTTGAGTTTGTCTCTTCCTTACATGGTCCCCACTTCTTGTTCTTTAAACCCAACAAAAGAGGCCCAGGCTCCCAGCCTCTTCAGCCTCCCATGGACCCCTCTGCAGCCTTCATTCCCGTCTGGGCTCTTTCTTCCAAACGGGCTGCCGCGTCTCCTAACTCTCTCCCTGTTCTGGGTCTGTGCCCATTTCACTTCCCGGCTGGGAATGGCCATCTCACTTTTTTGCCACCAACCGTTTGTGATTTTGAATGGCAGTCTGTATATTAATTTTGAAAAGTTCAGATTGTTTTCAATTTTATGGGAGTTCCAGGATAGGAAGCCATAGACTCAAAAGTCCTTGACCTGGGAGTGGCTCATCCTTCTTAAAAGGTGATTCTGCACCAAGAGAGGGACACAGACCCTGTGCTAAGGAGGGAGGGGGCACCCATTTGTGCAATTGGCTCAGTCTGTATTGACCATAAACAGGAGCGTGGATGCCCTCCGCAGCCTTCCTCTCACTTACGGCCCCGTCTGGCCTCCTCCATTCGACTGGAGCTCACTTAAGCAGAGGCCCCTGTTTTATCTCCCACTGTACTTTGTCGTTGTTCTCCATGCAAGAGAATGGTGAATTTCTGATTGACTTACAGGCACTCATCCAAGAAACAGTCTTAAGTGCACCAGCTGAGCCGCAGAATCTAGCGAAGGATTACATCATGTGTACTGGGAAAGCTATTTCCATGCCTTTTTCTTCACAGTGCGTTGATTAGAGTTTTTTTTTAAAGCAGCTCTCTGGAAATACGATTTACAGAACATAGAATCTACCCATTTTTAAGTGAACAAAAAAAATGAGTTTTAATGAATTTGTACAGTTGTGCAAACATCACCACAGTCAGGTTTAAGAACTCTTCCATCGCCGCAAAAAAGTTGTCTTAATACCTCCTCTCGGCCCCAGGCGACCACTCATCTGCTTCTGTTGCTACTGTTTTGCCTTTTGTAAAAATTTCATGTAAGTGGAATCATATAGTATGCCATCTTAAGCGTCTGGCCTCTTCCACTCAGTACGATGTTTTTGAGGTTTGCCCATGTTATATGTCACAGCAGCTCACGATAATCCATTGTGGAGATAAATCTACTACATTCCTTTTAGCTGCTCACCAGCTGCTGGACATTGGTAAAGCTGGGCAACTCTGACTTCCATTATTTTGTAGACTGACAGTTCATCATAAGTGTCCGCAGTTACATCTACCCACTGTGTGTCTAGGGAGCAGTGTGTCTAGTGAACAGACCAGCGGTGATCGTCTTAATATGGAAGGCACGTTAGGGGACCAGGCCAAGCCTTGAAGAGTCTGATCTGGTTCAAAAGATGAAAGGAAGGCCAGACCTGGACTATTTTAAGTAAACCTGGGTAACTAGACCTCTCCGTTCATTTGTAATAAACTACAGTGATCAGCCCCTCCCCAGCCCTCACGGAAAGAAGGAAGGAGTAACTTTTGACCTGGCAGCTACGGGCCATAGCTTCTGTAGTTAGACTACCTGGGTTCAGGTCTCAGCTCCGTACTAGCAGTGTTGTATGTAAGGAAATTACTTCCATTTTGTAAGCTTCGGTTTCCTCGTAAGTCCAGCGGGCCACTCATCTTAATTATCTCATTAAGATTCGTGTGGCTCTTAAATGACATGGTCTGTGTCAAAGCACTTAGCGTGTGGTTCTTATTACTGTCAGGTTTTTTAGTATTAACACTCTCATCATTAGTCTGTTCTCCTGAGTTTTTTTTTTTTAAGTGCAATGCTGTACACTTTAAAATATGATTTAAAACATGATTCATTTTAAAGAGAGCTAGCAGTGAAAAACGGATGCGGTCCTTTTAAAAAGGAGTCTTTCCTATTACTCTTTAATTCTCCTTTTATTCTTTACTTTAGCTTTTGCCTACTTCGTCTGGGTTACCGCCAGGTTGGGAAGAAAAACAAGACGAAAGAGGAAGATCGTATTATGTGGATCACAACTGCAGAACTACTACCTGGACAAAGCCCACTGTACAGGTACCTGCAGTCCATCCGTTAACCTGTTTTCTCACATCATTTCAACGGTCACATTTTTCTATGGAAGCTGTTACGTCCCTTTGTAGTACGAGCTGGATGCTAATTGCCTGCCATTTCCTGCAGGTCTCTAACATACATGAATCACCGCTTGTGATTAGGTCAGACAAGCCCAGTTGGGAGTAAGAGGACAAAGTCAGTAATCTGGTCCACTGGGTTATTCTGTAATTTGAATGGTTAAGATCATTATTTTGCTAAAAGATAATCATGGTGATTAGCATCTCTCAAAGAAATTTGCGATGATGACACCGTGTCCTTGGCAACAGTGAGTGTCCTTTGTAATATTTCCTTGTGAGCATTTAGGAAAATATTTATTTTACCTTATCACCATTTCTCGTATTGAGAAATATTTGAACACTGAAAAGTACAGAGAATAATACAGCAGATACCCACTTTCTTAACATCCAAACGTACCACCATTAACGAATCACCACTTTTGTTTCTAGACATTTCCTTTTTTAAAATAAAATCTTACAGATAAAACTAAATTCCTTTTAGCCAAGCACTTGGTCCCCCGTACCTGGAGAGAACTACCAGCTTGAGCTTGTGGGGTAGTCTTCCTGCCTGTTCTATACATAACATAGAGAACTAAATGATGCAAAATATTATTTATGTTTATGTGTCATATTTTGCAAAGATGTTATATTGTATAATTGTAAATCTTTTTTTTTTTTTTTGCTCAACTTTGGTTTAAAACCCTGTCTATGTTGTTCTATATGTAGATTCAGTGTTTCTTTTTACCACTGCCTTATGTTTCATTGTGTGAATATATGACGTCTCAATTATCAATTGCTGTGGTAGGTATTTGCCATTCATTTTGTCTGCCCGGCATAAGAACCCACTTCCATAGATGAGGGGTTCCTGCTCTGTGTGAGTCTTCTGGGTGAGCAAAGACAGCCTCCTCCAGCTGGCCCTGTGACTTGCCTTGCAAGCAGGGCACAGACCCACTGACTCGGCCTCTCCAGTCATGTGCATCCACAGCAGACTGACAGTTAATCAGCATCTTACCACTCAAGAATTAGCTGAGAAATTACCAATTATTTCAAAAATAAGCTTCAGCGAAACACCTTATTAGAAAAATGAGCTTCCAGTGTTTAGGCCTGTTTATAAATGCGTGTTCCATTTTGCAAGTTAAGTCACCTTTTTAACCACAGCCATTTGTGTGTTCTCTCTTAAACACTATATCGTGATTGAATCCATGCACTAGGCTGCAGTGGAGACGAGTCAGCTGCCATCAAGCCAGGGTTCTTCTGCAGGCCCTCCACCCCAGGCCCCGCCGAGCGAGGCGGCGCAGCAGGTGGCCCAGCTGTCTGAAATGGAGCAAGGCTTCCTTCCTAAAGGCTGGGAAGTCCGGCACGCGCCCAATGGGAGGCCCTTCTTCATTGACCACAACACCAAAACCACCACCTGGGTAACCTGAACGCTCTCTAATTTATATTTATATACAGTCTCTTATGTATAGTTCTTGATCATCCTTACATACGCTTTAACATACCCTACAGTTCCTAGTCTTCATTTAAAGATATGTTGAATTTTTTCTTTTTAGAATTGAGTATTTTTTTATTGAAGTGTAGTTGGTTTACAATGTTAGTTTCAGGTGCAGAGCAAAGAAAATGATTCAGTTATACATATACATACATATATAAAGATATGTTGAATTCTTAAACAGTATTATTTCTATTCAATATGTTTATGCCTATTTTTAATGTTGGAATGGATTGTCACGGAGATATATTTACTTCCTGTGTCTGGTTTTCCACTCACTAGCCATGAATGCTTATGAATACTTAGTAATAATCTTTTCCCTTTATAGGAGGCTTTCTAGTTCCAAAGTACTTTTGAATCTGTATCTCATTTAATACCCAAAAAACCTTATGAGGCTCGGTAGAACCAGTATTTTTAAGATAAGGCTTAAAGTTGTTGAGCAGTTGGTTTACTGCTAATAGAAAAATTCCTGAAAATCAGCAGCAGACGAAGAGATTTTTGATGAATTAATTTGTTTAAAAGACCAACATACCTAAATAAAACTAAAATTATTTAATGAATTATTTAATACAGTCATAAAATGATATATAAATTGACCCAAATAAGTTAAATTTTGTCCTTTCTTTCAACAATCTGATTCTCCTATAATAACCTTTCTGAGCTTATCTTCCTGTCTTTCAAAAATATTAATGAATTAGCACCTTCGCAGGTAGGTGCCGAAAAGCGTAGAATATGTGGTCCAGTTCTGTGTGCTGCTCTCTTGCCAGTTTTTATTTCGAGATGAGCCCTGTGTGGTGACACAATCGCTAAACAGCGGGCAAAATACTCTGAATGGTTTTTCTGTGGGAGAGATGGTGAGTTAGTGCTGATCTTGCTCTTAAGATCTGAGAACTGAATATTGCAGCCTGAGATTGATAGATTTTAGACGAGTACCTATTATTTCATAGCATAAGCAAGTGAAAGAAAAGTAGACTTTTCATCAGAGAGTATTTTAAATATCCGTTGATACTAGAAAACAGAGTAACAGACTGACTTTCTTGATTTTAAAGTTTGTGTGTGTGTATTGTTTTCTTTATTTACTCTACCAAAAAAGGAAGATCCAAGACTGAAAATTCCAGCTCACCTGAGAGGAAAGACGTCTCTTGATTCTTCCAGTGACCTGGGGCCTTTACCTGTAAGTTTATCGAGCTGCTGCTGGTCTAACTCAGCAATCGCAAACATTTTGGTTTTTGGAATACAGTAGTTCCTGAATAACTATACTTAATATTGTCATAAAGGTGTTGATATCTTCTGGTAAGAATGGCATATGCGAATTAAATCAGCCATAGAACCAAGGCCGTTTTTCTGCCCATACAGAAAACATAATTGAAATTTATTCTTCATTATAGCCAGGATGGGAAGAAAGAACTCACACTGATGGAAGAATCTTCTACATAAATCATAGTATGTGCCATGTGATTTTTCATTATATTGTTTTTTGAAATATCAAATTTTGTGCATGCGAATGAAGAACACCTTTTTTTCCTCCCTCTCTTCAGATATAAAAAGAACCCAGTGGGAAGATCCTCGGTTGCAGAATGTAGCAATAACCGGACCAGTAAGTCTCTTTGTATCAGAGTGCTCTGATGGGGTTGTCCTCTCACCTGTCTCTTCAGGGCTGAATGGTCAAGGTCATAACCCTAAAGGCGTGGAGAGGAAAGCACATTTGCAAATCTCTCTGCTCCCCACTGCCCATATACTGGGTCTCAGCTGTTTGAAAAGAGCATGTAAAGTCATCCAAACTCTGTGCAGCAGCCTTGGGAGGCCAGTGGGCCAGACAGTCAAAATGCTACGGCAGTGGACTGCTGTGCTCAGACTGGTACTTGCCACTGAAAGAGAATGTTGGCAATCCTCAGCAGATCAGAGGTGCCAAGAGTGTATCTGGTGAGGAAGCAGACAGCGTCCTGTCAACTCAGGGTCTGGTCTTGAACTTTTGGGTTGAAATCGCTGTAAATATATAAGGCATGCTCATATTTAAGTACAATTATTACCATGTATGATGTTTATACTACTCTTGAGTCAGGTTAATGATAGGAAAATCATTATCCTCTTTTATATAGCTACTTTTTCCTGCTTCCGTTTTTCAGATTTTATACTGTTTTCTAATTCACAAAAATAAGTAAAATTGAAAACACAATTCTTCTAAATTACTCTTGTCTCCATGTTTAGTCTTTTTAAAATGATGGATAAAAAAGGCATCGCCTCAGAGTTCAAGGAAAAAGTACATTTTTCAAATTGTTCCTTTAATGGAGAAATCACTTTGAAAGTCTCTTTAGAAATGGAAATTTTCACTTCTAATATTTCTCTGCTTGGAAGACATTTCCTGTTTCTGGCCTGTTGCATTTCAAGAATATTGCATGATGAAAATTACAGCCATAGGAATTGCTGTGAATACAATTTTATCTTAAATGGAGAAATTAAAATTTTTTAAGTCTTATATTTGTTTTTCTTTGAATTAAACTTTTCCTTCCAAATATTCTCTTTTAATGCCTTTAACTTCTGTTCATAAAATACCCAGAGGGGAACTTTTTGTTTTGTTCCAGAGTAAAGCAACCTAAACCTTCTTTATTTTTCCAAAATTTTCAACTCAAGGCAGTGCCCTACTCCAGGGATTACAAAAGAAAGTATGAGTTCTTCCGAAGAAAGTTGAAGAAGCAGGTTAGTGATACTTACGAGTTCTTAAGAATGACTGTCATATAGACTGAAAGCAATGGGAAATGCATTCTTAAAAGTAATGGAGAGTTTGTTCTGTATATTAACAACTTCGAATAGTTTCTAAAGGGAAAGGATGCTTATTTTTTGAGTAGCTGTGATAAATCATTGAAGACCACAATTATTTTATGTGTTTATTTTTCTATATACCTTGTAATATAGAAAAACAGTGTTAAAGGTTTGCTTTTTAAAGCGCTCTAACCTGGTTTCCTCATGGGTTTGTGGGGTATGGACTTTGTAGAAACTGAGCAAGAGTGGCTCAGATTATCCCTTGGTCCAGACTCTGATGGTGGAGGCAGGCTCTCTGGGTTCCTTTTCCTGCTTTGACCGGCGTCCTCCAGGGATGGTCATTCACTCTTCACACTTTCTTCACACTATGTGTAGTGTGTCTGCATAGTGTGTCTGCATAGTGTGTCTGCATAGTTTGAAAGTACGGCTGTGATTGGAGCAGTCCTCTTGTGGCTCGTCTCCTTCTGCTTATCAGATATGTTCACTACACTTTTTTCCATCACCGCGCATTCAGTATGTCTGGAACTAAACTCATCATCTGCCCACCTGTTTCATTTCTGCTGGTGTCGACCTTTTTTTTGGAGTAATTTTTTTATCAGTGAAAGATTCTTTAAATTCTGTAGTGCTTTACAGTTTTCAAAGTTTCACAGACATGATTTCATATAATTCCATAATCCTTTCCTCCCCCTGTTGCCCGCCCACAAGTGGCCACCAAGTTTGTTGTCTAGATCTCTGAGGGGATGACCATTTTTTAAGCCTTTCTTACTTGCTCTTACTTTTCCCCTTGCCCTGCAGTGTACAAGTACCGCCACTAGGTGGCTACATTGGGTTACACTTTCTTGCCTTCCAAGCTGGAAGCCTGCTTTTCCAAAGATTCAAGATGGTGGGTCTGTGACTGCAGATTTTTCCATCCAAAAAAACTTTTTAAAGAGGAAATATAGATTTTTTTAGTGCAAATATTTTATAATAAATCTTAATAAAATCTTAAAATATCATCAGTGCTTTAAACTCATCTGCAGTAATAACACTGTGATTAAAATCGCTCTGGAAATTTGTGTCCTACTTCTTAAAATTCCTTGGGATTTTAAGTCTTTGTTGATTTATTTGGTAAATATTTTCACTCTTAACGACAACATAATGGTGGAATAGAAGCACTAGCTTCTCTATTTGCCAGTCTGAACACTTAGAAATGTGATACAGAGGTTGACTTCCCCCCCAGAGCAGGTCACAGAACACAGAAACCATAATGAAAGCAGTAATATTTACTGAGCTCTCACTGCCTACTGAGCATTTTCCTCAACAAGTTACATGTATTGCCCATGCAGTCTCTACTGTAAATCTACAAGGAAGGGACTGTTACTGTCACATTTTACAGGTGAGGAAACCGAGGCTCAGAGAAATTGGGCAAAGTGGTCGAGTTCTATGGTTATCAGTGGCAAAGCCAGATACAGATCAAGTGATCTGGCCCCAGAGTCCATGCTCTTCTCCCCCATGACATATCGTACTGGTGATAAAGAGAAGAAATTACTGAGAATGCAACAAAAACATACAAAAAGATTTTTTAAATTATGAAAGAAAGCTTAAGAGGCTTGAAGTGGTTCCAGAAGGAGAGACTCAAGAGCGTGGGGAAGAGATTCCGACTCCTCAATTTAACAAAAAGTCTCAAGCAGGATTTAAAAACTAAACTCCCTTTCTGGACACATCACAGCAAAAGGCAGAACACCACGATGGAGATAAAAACGTCTAACCCAGTGCTCCAAAGCCTCGAGCTGTCTTCAGCCTTTTCCCCTGCCTCATCCTGAACGTCTCGTTAGTCAGGAATGAGGGCGGCTAAGCATTATTGAGCCCACCGTGTGCCAGATGCTGCGTAAGCACGGGACACGTGTTTTCCCGGGAAGACCTACGACAGCTCCGTGAGGGTGATTATCGGTATTGTTCCTATTTTATAGATAAGGAAATTGAGCTTAGGCAGGATGTGCAGAGCGCAGGCGGGATTTGTACCTGGGTCACCTGATCCCAGAACCCACGCGTGGCGCCCCTCCCAGCTCACACGTGGGAGTTTCTCCTCCAGCCCCTCTGCCTGTGCCATCACTCACTCACCCGGCCCACTCCTCTTCTCCCGTGCCGTCTGGTTCAGGAGGCTTCCACTCCCTCTTGTCTCTTCTTAAAAACACCTTTTAAATCTGAAAAGAAAATATATGTGTATGTATATTTATAACTGAATCACTTTGCTGTACACCTGAAACTAGCATTGTAAATCAGCTACATTTCAATAAAAAAAAAAATTGGAAGAAAAAAAAAACCCCACTCTGTACACCCCACACCATCAACCTCTGAGAACGCACCAGCCTGGTCCCGCGGGCCCTGCTCATCGGTCTTCCTGGTCGACCTGCACGCAGTCTGCGCAGTGGGCCCAGTCTTCTCCCCTTTCCTGCGCTGTCATCCTGCCCCTCCCCACTCTTTCATACCCTCTGGCTGTCCTGTGCGGTAGACCCCTCCCACGTGCTGTTCCCCAGTCCCTCTCTCACTTCGCCTCCGCTCAAGACTTCTTGAAGCTGCTGGATGGTCACACTTGCAACTAGTAGCTCACTTTTGGTGCCCACAAAACATTGCTCGTATTTCTATTTTTAGCAGTTTTCCTCCTCTTTTAAGTCTCAGAATTAGTACCGTTTCCATTTGTTTCTCACACACACACCAAATCATAAACTCCTTAAGGAAGTGACCACATCTTAGGCCATGGTTTCATTCCCTTTCCTCCCATCTCTGGCCCCACTGCAGCGCCTCCCTGCGTGGGCCTGGCCCGGAGCCGGCCTGCAGGAAGTGCTTGGTGAGGAACTCACCTGCACTGGTTGCCTGGCGTCTAAAATCCTAAAGTGGCTCTTCTCCAGTCTCACCACTTTTTTAATTACATAAGCAGCAGAGGAGAATGCTTATGTTGTCCTTATTTGCTTATATACAGTACTTGTACTGTTATGTTACTATAGGGCTTTCTATTTTCCCTAAATATACGGAGAGCGAAATTGATTTTTTTTTTTTCCCTTAGAGCTAGCCCTCTTTTCTTTTTTTGAAGTGACAGAATATTGACAGCATGGTTTCTCTTCATGGTTTCCACTGGAACATTACTCACAGAGCACTCAAGAATAAACTACTCAGGTGGATCGCCATATAATTTACAGTGAGATCTACCTAAAAGCATGGTTCTCTACGTTTGTCATGTAAGCAGAGTCTGTACAAAAGGTTAGTGAGGCCGTGTAGCTCATTCGTTAAGAAGAGAGACTCAGGCACTAGGACTTTCTTTACTTCTCTATTTAGTTTCTTCATCCATAAAACGGAGATAATAATAGTAGCTTCTTCAGAGCATTATTATGAGGAGTAAATGAGTTAACCTATTAAAATGCTGGGAGCGGTGCTGGCACAGTCTGTAAATGTTAGCGTCTGTTAAAGAGTGAGGAACACAGGCTCCAAGGAGGAAAAGTGGCGAGAAGGAAGCGCCCTGGGCCGGCAGGCAGCGCTAGGCTGACTGCAGGGCACAGCATGGGCCTCTCTGGGTCTTACGATGGAAAGGACTGTTCCTGAAATGCCTTCCCGAGAGCGTTATTACCACCTTCAGTAACTGCTGGTTAGATGGCACAACCAGACATCTCTATTATAAAATACTGAGAGAAAATGCATGAGTTCTTCCATGCCATAGAGGAAATAGGGACAATAGACCTAGTCCTGTTTTCCCTGAGAAAGGGTCTCGGAAACACGGTAGCATCCAATGAGTGTTGTAACTTTCGTGACAGGGAAATATGTTGTCGTGTTGAATTGATGTAAATCGTCAGCCTCCCTTCTCTGGGTTTTCAGAATGACATTCCAAACAAATTTGAGATGAAACTTCGCCGCGCAACTGTCCTTGAAGACTCTTACAGGAGAATCATGGGAGTCAAGAGGGCAGACTTCCTCAAGGCTAGGTTGTGGATCGAGTTCGATGGTGAAAAGGGACTGGATTACGGAGGAGTCGCCAGAGAATGGTTCTTTCTGATTTCAAAGGAAATGTTTAACCCTTACTATGGGTTGTTTGAATATTCTGCTACGTAAGTACCTTTGCAACGACTATATTTTAGAAGAAAGATCGTGCTTCTGAAAGTAACCAAGTTATAGGAGGCAAGGAAAACATACGACACACTGTGCAGGAAAGGGAGACTGTAACTAATGTTTCAGAAATAACTTCTTTAAATTGTGATAAAATATACATAAATTTTTACATTATAATCATTTCAAGTGTATCGTTCAGCAGCATTAAGGACATTGACATTGGTGTGCAGCCATCACCATCATCTCTGCCGGAGCTTTTTCATCTTCCCAGACTGAAACTCTGTACTCATTAAACACTGTCTCCCCTAGTCCCTGGCAACCACCATCCTACTTTCTGTCTCTATGAATTTGACTTCTCTAGTACTTCATATAGGTAGGGTCGTATAGTATTTGTCCTTTTGTAACTGACTTATTTCATTAGCATAATGTCCTCAAGGTTTATATCCATGTCGTAGCATGTGTCAGAATTTCCTTTTGAAGGCTGAATAGTACCCCATTATGTGTATGTACCACGTTTTGTTTATCCATTCATCTTTCAATAACATTTAAGTTGTTTCCACCTTTTGACATAAATGACTTTTCAAAACCATGAAATCCAGTGGTCTAATATGGTTCTGGGAGAGGTGAACAGCTCTAACAAGAGGGAGATGATGTGTAATCATTTGTCATGTTAAAATTTTTGTATGCGCTATAGAAAGGAGCATTTAAATGTAGTTATCTTTACAGGGACAATTACACCCTGCAGATAAATCCCAACTCTGGGTTGTGTAATGAAGACCACCTCTCTTACTTCAAGTTTATTGGCCGGGTAGCTGGGATGGCAGTGTATCACGGCAAACTGTTGGATGGTTAGTATTAAGCATAAAACTTTTTTAAAAATATGTAGTTATCTGATTTCTTTCACTTGGTAATCACTTTAAATGTGTTTGATTTTTTTTTTTTTGCAAGGTTTTTTCATCCGCCCATTTTACAAGATGATGCTGCACAAGCCAATAACACTTCATGACATGGAATCAGTGGTACGTCTTTTTCACTTGAAACACAGAGAATTTGTAATTTGACAGCCCACTGAACATTTTAAAGAGTTACCTTTTAATGATGAAGAAATCAATGTGTTATAGTGTTCCAAAATACAAGTGAACATGTTTCCTAACATTTTATTATGAAAATTTTCTAACATGTAATGCAATTGAAAAAAATTTACAGTGGACACGTGTGTCTCCACCACCCAGATTCCACAATTGGCTTTTTATCTAGACTTACTTCGTGACATACTTGTCCCCGAGTCTACCCCCGTCCATCAATCATCTTATTTTTCTGATGCATTTCAAAGAAAGTTGCATTTATACTCATATCCTCACTAGTCATTCACACCTTTTTATAATACTTGTGTGTGTGCATGTGTGAAAAAGATGTCCAAGTGACCTTTTCATCTTTTGCCCAATTATTCAGACCCTCAGCATATTTTGTTGGCAAATTCAGGCATCTTCTTTCTGTATACAAATTTTAAATATGCAATTTTCCACATCTAGGATAGTGAGTATTACAATTCACTAAGATGGATTCTTGAAAATGATCCAACAGAACTGGACCTCAGGTTTGTCATAGATGAAGAACTCTTTGGACAGGTTTGTGTATTTTGATTAATTATGGGGGAGGGTAGGGCTCAGGGGTAGAGCTCATGCTTAGGATGCATGAGGTCCTGCGTTTAATCCCTAGTGTCTCTATTAACAAAATTTTTTTTTGATTAATTAAAATGGTACAGGTTGGAGGATATAGCTCAAGTGGTGGAGTATTCGCTTAGCATGCATGAGGTCCTGGGTTCAATCCCCAGTACCTCCGCTAAAAATAAATAAGTAAACCTAATTACCTTTCCCTCCCCCCACAAAATCAATCAATCAATCAATAAATGGTACATAAATTGTGAAACTTTACAACCTAAATTTAATAACTTAAGGGAAATGTTATAATGTAAGTTTAGATGATAAATGATGGATATACTCAGCCCGTTTCTATGCTCTATTTTTAAATTTATTTCCGGTAACAAAAGCTGTCTCTCAGCAAGAATTTCTGCTTTCTTTGACATTTGAGTCATTCTGTATTTATTTTCGTAAAACTAATATTTTAAGTTTTCTTAGCTTTTGAATGGATTTAATTTAAAACACCACGTGTGTAGTATAACTATAATATGTATACTTGATTTTACTTTTTTCACTAAAATAACATATCCAGGTATCATGCTTAATTTTAGACACATCAACATGAGTTGAAAAATGGTGGATCAGAAATAGTTGTCACCAATAAGAACAAAAAGGAATATATTTAGTAAGTATTTTACCGTATTTATTAAATATTACAAATAATTTTGTATTTCTTTCACGTTCTTTCTCTTCCCCCAGAGTCAGCCTCAATGTTCTTTTTCTCTTTCTATAACAATGCCATATTACTTAACCACATTCAGTTTTCCCTTGGGCTAAGCTAGTCTTTATTTGTTGTTTCTAACCAGAAAACATGCACCTTAACATTTTTTCTTGGTTCCTGTGAAAAAGATGAACTGTTTTGTTTCTTTTAGTCTTGTTATACAATGGCGATTTGTAAACCGAATCCAGAAGCAAATGGCTGCTTTTAAAGAGGTATTCATTTTCTGTTGTTTGCTTTTTAATTTTGAAGTGTACAGTCCATAAGTTTTAAATATTGGGCCTTATATCAGAGAAGAAGTAGTATATGACTCACTTTTTAAAACTGTATTTAATTATATTTTATATTAACAGAACATTAAATGAATAGATTTTCAGTTAAAACATAACCATCCAAGAAGTCCATGCAGTAAACGTCAACGGTCCCCTTTAATGTCTGTCATGTCCGCTCACCTTCTTCCAGCCCCGCTCCCCTCACCTTAAGTAACCTTGGATGAGCAAAGGAGCAAGACTGCCAGAGGGATGGCAGAATATACCATTTGTTTCCTTTCCTAAATGGGATCACAGTGTACATCTTGGTTTGACTCACTTTCCTCTCTTATCAAATATTTATTGGACATCTTTACAGGTCAAGGTATATAGCAACCTTTCCCCGTGACTGCATTTTATGCACACTATAAATTCACAAGTTGTTTCAGCTTCCCAGTCGATGGTCATTGAGGCTGTTGTCAGGGCACTCATTTCTTAAGCTAACTGTAAGTTAAATGCTGATCCCGCAATTTTCCATTTACTCAGTATTGAGCACTGACTCTGTGGCTGGTGCCATGCAAGGCAAAAAGACATAGGTCTGCTGTCAAGGAGCAGAAAATCTGAAGGGTGGGACGGACAGAGGGAAGCCTGAGTGCCAGGTGAGCGGAGAGAAACCAGAGCAGGGAGATGGAGGCAGGGGTGAGGGAGGGCTCGAGGGATGAGCCAGCCACAGAGAAGAGGGAAATGCACGCGTGAAGAGCAGAGGGAGCAGCACATGTGAAGTCTGGCAAAAGACTGTGCCCACGTTAGAGAAAATACAAGCAATTTTGTATGCTGGGGAAGAGGGTGCAGGAGGTCAAACCAAGCGTGGAGAGCAGAGTGGAACCAGATGATGAAGGACCTGTTGGTTTAGAGTCATCTCTGAAGTCCAGTGAGGAAGGAGGGTGACGTTAAAGGCTCCTAAACAATGAAACACCAGGATTCGGTGTATGTTTTGGTCAGATCATTCTGGAAGTGGTCTGCAGTGAACTGGAGGGGGGCGAGATGGGCAGCAGAGGCTAGCTGGGAAGGTGCTGCGGTGACCCAGGCGGGGACGTGGTAAGGACGGTGGGAAGAGCTGTGTGTGCATTTGAATGGCCCTCGGGAAGGGAGATCTGTAGTTTAGGGTGACTTAAAGGATAGAGATCCAGTGTGGCAGTGTGGATCTGGGAGTGACCTGCATGGACTAGACATGATGGAAACTTTGAAAGAATGGTAAGAACAGTGAAAGTGGATAGCCACACGTGGGATGTAGGAACACCGACATTTAAAGAAGGGATGGGAGAAAAGGAGACATCAAAGGAAATGAGCAAAGCCAGACAGAGACATAAGAGAAAAACCATCAACAGCAGACAGAGTTTCCAGGACGAAGGCGTTATCAACAATATCACAGTGCAGAGAAGGCAGATAAGACTGGGAACCAGAGAACGTTTATCAGGTGTGGCCGCAGAGCTGTCTTTGGCCTTCTCCAGGACACTTCAGGGCAGCGCTGACAGAGAGCTCAGACTGCAGGGGTTGAGGGGTGGATGGAGGGGAGCACGTGGGTTTAGTGACACGCAGTTAACACTGTCCAGAGCGAGGCCGTCAGCAGAAGAAAGGGACTTGCTTTGTTGTTGTTTTTAAGGTAAATGCAGCTTGAACAAATTTAGATTCATAGAAGGTGAGCTAATACGGGTTGGTGAGAGGACATCCTTGAGGAGGCAGGTGAAGCACAGAGAGGAAGTGGTCCCTCTCTGCACTGCGGTGGGGAGGGGCCCCGCTCGAGGTCGGTGCTGCGTGTTACATGGGGAGGCAGACAACGGTTGAGGGAATTCTATCTCGCAGAATCGCCTCTACTTTCTCTGCCAAATAGGAATTATCTACTGTAAAGAAGGAATGCCCTAGAGGAGAAGGAGGCTTGAAAAGTGTGGGGAAGTTTTAAAATAGCCACTTTGAGGAAGCAGTGAGAGAACAGACGTATATACTTTTTTTGCCAATATTGAAGCATCAGTTAAGCATCCAGGAGTGGTAGGAATCGTGTGGGTGTGGGATGCCTCCAGATGCTGAGTGTGGGATTGTCCACTGACCCTGCTAACCAGGCTTTTAAATATATTCTTTCTACTAGGGGTTTTTTGAACTGATCCCACAGGATCTCATCAAAATTTTCGATGAAAATGAACTAGAGGTAAGAAATACTGTTCTTACGTTAAAAGCGGACTTTTGCACCCATTATTTTTCTTGTCTACAATTTGACATTTCTTATCACGTAGCTTCTGATGTGCGGCTTGGGAGATGTCGATGTAAATGACTGGCGAGAACACACAAAGTACAAAAACGGCTACAGCGTAAATCATCAGGTCATCCAGTGGTTTTGGAAGGTGATGGAAAGCTTCTGTTTTCGTAAATTACTTTTTGATAGACTTAATCATGTTTAACTGTTCTAGGGGATCACGTGTAGAGAAGACAAAAATAGGGAGAGCCCAGCAAAATCATCTTTGACTTTGTGCAGTATACATTTATCTTCTGGGTATGGTCCCAACCTCCATACATATTTATTAGAAAAGTAAGTTTCAGAATGTAGTAAGTGGCCGTGACAGCTGAGCTGGCACTAAGTTCCTTACTGAAGTAGAGATTCTTCAAGGCAGCCTGAAACAACCCGCATGCATTCTCTGGGACTCCTGCATGGCCCATTTGAATGTGATTTTCTGTTTTACAGAGAAATGTGTGTGCCACTCAGTCATATCAGCAAATATGATTTTTCAAAAGCCACGAGCCACATCGAGAGGAAATTTTATCACTTTATTAGGCTAATAATCCCATGCTGAAGAGTTATCAGAGAGCCTCGGAAATGAAGGTTCAGGAACGTTGTAAATGACCAAGAAGCACAGTTGGAGCTAAAAGAAACATGCAGGTTCTTTATAAGTGATCATGAATGCTCAGCTGAATTCTGGTGGCGTATTTTTTAGGGTAGTTTAGTTACCATTTTTTTCCCAGCACGTTCCTAAATGCTACTTTTCTCTTCCGCAGGCCGTCTTAATGATGGATTCAGAGAAGCGGATAAGATTACTTCAGTTTGTCACGGGCACATCTCGTGTGCCGATGAATGGATTTGCCGAACTGTATGGTAAGGATTCTCTACAGAGTGTCCAGAAATGGAGCTTGTGCCAGCTGGCGTTTTCATGGGCAACTCATCTTCAAGCTTCTATCATTTATATAGACGTTTGGCTTAATAAAAAAGAAAAAAAAGGTTTTTGAATGACATAATTAGATACACTGAAGTAGGCCAAGACCGGAAACATGAAATGACTCGAGTTACTTTCCATTCTTGAATTTTAAATTTGATTTCCACTCTGCATTCCAGTACAGAACAAGCGTTGTCTGGAGGAGGAGGAGGATGTCGTGCGGCATGTAGAGTTGTTCCACAGGGTGTTCATAAGTAGACAACCAAAAACAGGGAATATCGTGGTAGGATACATTTGGGGGAAATGATAGACTAAACATTAAGTTCAGTCGGTTTCTTTGGGCCTTTTTCAGTGTTGGAAATTGCTTTTATAAAAAAAAAAAGCTTTCCCATGGAATCTGTGTATGTGTGTGTGTGTATGTGTGTGTGTGTGTGTGTGTGTGTGTGTGTGTGTGTGTGTGTGTGATGGGGGCGCTGCTAATTAGAGGGTGGAGAATCTAATCAGGCCTTGTGAGAAATGGCAGGACTGGGGTTAGACTGCTTGTATCTCTCAATATTCAGAATAGCTACCATCAATGCAGTTTTCTATAAAGTGAAATTAATGGTATCCTAGCAACCTGTTTTTTGATTGTAAGGCTTGAGGTGTGTTTTGTTAACAACAACAACAAAAAAGAAAAACCGCAGCAGTACTGTTTCTGAGGTGGATCACAGCAACTTCTGAAAACAGTTAACATTCTGTTTATTAGAATGACATTTACTTGCTTTTAAAGATACCAAGAACAGAGCCTTCAGAGAAGGGACAGCCAAGATCAGAGCCCTGCCGTCTCCTCCTTGGCCAACCCGGTCTCCTTGATAAGCCTCATTTACATCTGTTTGCAGCACCCATCAAACCGCCGCCACCTCCCCACCCAGAGCAGCCACTCCCCGGGAGGAGGATGAGCCGGGAGCTTTGCCGCTCACCAGGGTGCCCATTCCCTGCCTAACTGAATTTCTTAGCATTTGTCTTTCCGGTGGTTTCACCTCGCTTCCCTTCCTGTCTCTTCTCCTGGACTTTAACCAGTTAGAGAGAAAATCAAGGCAGGACAAACACCTCTTCCATCTCTAGCCCCACGGCCCCCTCGGATGCAGCCCAGGCCTCCAGCCAGCCACTGATTTCATGCATTTTTTTGAAATTTGGGGGAGATTTCCCACACACAAATCCAAAGTTATTAGTCTTCGAATATAAATTCAAATTCTTAGGGATTTACAAAAGAAGTAGAAATAACTTCAGAATGTTGATCTTACAGCACAGTGTTGTCTAGCCAGTAAAAAGTATGTTAAGTTGATACTGACTGACTTACAGGGAGTTTTCCAGATGGATTGTTTAGGTGCAAGAACCAGAAAGCAGGGAAATATATATGATTCCATGTTATGGAAAACACAGTGACAATAGTACTGAAACTTCACCTGCGAACATAATTGTGATGGGTGATGTGTGAAAAGCAATGCTTTTTGAGAAAACAGTAATATGGAAAATATTAAGCCTCCTTAGTGCTGCTTCTGACAGTCACACTCATACACACATACTTGGATACGATTAAAAGACGTGGAGAAAAGTACAGAAGGTGCCTCGTCGGGTTGTCAGCACTGCTGACCTGGGTGGTTGGAGGATGCTGAGAACTGGAGAAGGAATAGCTAAGGGAAGACTCCAGTTAAAGAAGAGAGCTTCTAAGAGCGGCCATAATAAGAGAAAAACGTACCGTGTATATTATAACATGGTCACGTGCACATAAGATTCTGTATATGTGCACACATACCTAAAGATGTTTGATGGGATGTTTACTCAGATTTAATAGTAGAATTTCAGGTGATTTTTTACCTCTTTCACTAATTTTTTCCCTATAGTTTTAATCTTTTGCACTGAGATTAGATAATCAGAAAAAATTAAAGCTGTTTGCAGTGGTAGTCAAAAAAGCAAGAAAGTGCTCATTTTCTGTGTGCCTATGACGGAGGCGATACCAGGAATGCAGGGCCGGGAAACAGCACGGTCAGACACGCCCCCCCCACCCCCCGCAGAGTGATACAGGCTCGTGGATGGGCTGATGGAAGAAGGGTCCTCATTTCACGGCTGGACGGGGAAGTTGTCTGGCCCAGGGCAGCATCAGTTCTTTCAAGTGTAAAGAAACTAGATGAGTTCTCTGTGTGTTTAAGTTCTCCATTAGCCAAGGTGAGCTGTGAAATGCCCAGGAATTCCCATAAAGAGTAAATGAAACCAAAGCAACTCCTCTTCCTTACAGGCTCAAACGGACCACAGTCGTTTACTGTCGAACAGTGGGGCACCCCCGAGAAGCTGCCAAGAGCTCATACGTGGTAAGCAGCTTCTTCAACCCTAGGGAACAAGTCCTCAAAGGGAGAAGGTCCTCCAGCAGCTGGCCTAGGTCCAGAAGGTCTCGTTCCCTCTGTGCTGGGTCGGTGGCAGCTGTGGAGGAAGGGGCAGATGAGGAGGAGGAGGGGGAGGCGGCGCCACCAACCCAGGAACAGGTGTTTCTTTACCAGGCAGGCCTGGACCTGAAGTCCAAGAGGCTGAACATTGGAGAGGCCCAGCTAAATTGCTGACCACCTGTTGCCCCCATCCCATGAATGATGGGCCATCCCAAGAGGGGCTAAAACATTCCCTTTTGGAGGTTCAAATGAAGGAAAGCCAGACATTTGGAGGTCAGGGTGGAGGCGAGAGGACACCACCAAGAAGTCATGGGGAGAGTCCACGCCTCGAGTCCAGTCCTAGAGCTTCCTTGTCCCTGGGGAGAGCACGTCTTTGGTGCCGTGGGAGCATGCCGTCATGAATAGCTGCATCGCTGTGTGTGCCGTGGCAACGGGCCTTGTCAGGGACCATCCTAACCAGCCCCTCTCGGTTTTTTTCAGCTTTAATCGCTTGGACTTGCCACCCTATGAATCATTTGAAGAATTATGGGATAAGCTACAGATGGCCATAGAGAACACTCAGGGTTTTGATGGCGTTGATTAGATTACAAGTAACCATTGATGGTGTTTTACTGCCACTTTTTTCTAAGCAAATTCTTAAAATTTTCCAGGGAACGACTAACCCTTGGCTGCTGATTCTCCCCAAATATTGGAGAAAATCATATCAAAGCGTTAGAAGAAGTAGTGTGACAACTTTGCCATTGTTTCATTCACGTAAATAACACGTTGCATTTACACAGCTGTTTGGTTCTAACTTGAGTTCACGCCCTAGGATGTGTGCCTGACATCGTGAGTTTTGTCCTTGGCATTTACCTCTTTCCCAGTATTTTCCAGGCAGTTCTTAAACTACTGAAATTGTAACTGTGAAATATTCGTGGTAAGTGTCATGTGTGAAAAGTGTGATGCCTTTTGAGAAGGAAAACTGAAATTGGGGGGAAAAGAACTTTAATACTGAGTACACTACAGAACATTCAGTGCTGCCTGCGGCTAGTTGTTATTTTGTAGACCTGCCTACTGCACCTTACTGCCCAGATTTTTGGAATAATCTTGGAAAGTGTGTTACCTGCATTTTTAGTCAACTGACTCACTTGCAAAAAAAAAAAACTGTTTACTTCTTCGTTTTAAAAGTATTCAGCTTTTGTTAATATGCGGTTCTACTAAACAAGGTGGTTCATAAGACATGTGAAGCAAAGTCAGATTTGCAAAGGGTGAAAGGTGTTCACGCCGCCCTCTTGCCTGTATATCCTTATGGCTCGTGGACAGAGTCATACTCTTTCCTGTTGTAGTTAAAAGAATTCCTTCTTCAAACTAAAGCTCGACGAAGCAGTATTCCTAAGTATGCCTTGAAGAACTAAGTTAAATGTATAGTCCTTGCCTTTACTAGTCATTCTTTACACTTGCACAATTACGTAGTAAATGTATGTTTACAGGGTTTATTATGTTTACAGATTAAGCTAATTTCTGTAGTTGCATTTTTATGTTTTTAGTGTTCCACTTCAGTCCAAAAAAAAAAAAACCCAAATAATTTGTTAAAAATAACCAAAGAATAGTTATGATGCGTAATTTGTATTAAATTTATTACCATATTTCTTATGCTTTTTAAAAATACTGTTTACTATGAAAATGAAGTTTTGCTATGAATCCAAAACTCTTTAGGCCAAATACTACAAACAGACTCCTGCTTTAAGTAGACTGAAGGACGTAAAAATCCTGTGCATGCATTCAGCCAGCATTTCCTGAATGCTGTGCTCTGTGCACAGCTCTGTGCTGGGCCCTGGGGTGAGAGTCATCAGTTTTAAAAGAAATCTAGCTGAGTCCTCATCCTCAAGGAACTGAGAGACGTGTAAAGGAAATTTCAGACAATCAAAAGTAGGAGTGAGCGGAATAAGGCAAAAGGGAAAGTGTTCTAGTGCACTTGCAAAGATAAAGTGTGCCAAGACTGTATTTATACGTTTTATACCTTTATTGGAATGATTATATAGAAGATGCTCTTGCAAAAAGTTAAAGCTATTTCTCAATATGGTATCTTGGTGATTTAGGAATAATTGTAAATATATGTTATGAGTCTTCTTTTATATTTACATATACACACACTCTGAGAGTTATGAAAAGTGCATCTGGCTGTTGGTTAAAGTTTGCCAGAGTCTAACACAATGGGTACCTTTCTGCACCTGGTAGAGATCTCACATGTGACAGCAGCAAAACCACTTTCCAAACACCACATCTACAGCTCGGCTTAGGGACGGTAGTTCACAGATCAGTGCACTCTGTGTCTTACCTTCACCCATGCTAACCAGCATGCAGGGAAGGCCTCCAGGTGCAGCGCTGATTTTATCACTTACCAAATGTTTAAAATGAAGCCACATACTCAGCCTCACTGGGCTCTTAATTTTTCATCTAAAGAAAATAATCATGCCGGCTCTCATAGTCATGTAAGATTGTTGTATGTTCCAGAGATGCTTTGTACAACATCGTACAGTCAGAAGATGCTTTGTGCTGACCATCAGCACAAAGATTTTGTCAGATCAGCTGTGAACAGGAACCACCCTCCTGAAGAAGAATCTCTTTGTTTAAAGATAAAATGACTGCTGACAGACAAGGAAGCAGGCCCATCTCTGATGTTGAATGCATACAGATACGCGTGTACATGTGTTTGTCTCTTCGTGGGTCTTACCATCAGAATTCATTTTCTCCTTCCTCATGAGCAAAGTAATATTAACATGGGCCAATGCATTATGGAATGTTCTCATTATGTAGAACTGAACGTGAAAACTAGTTTTGTTAAAACAGGATTTTACCACATGATTGTTTAAATATCACTTCTGTGAAATATAGCAGATATCAGAGCTTAAGAAAATAGAAAGCTTGCTTTTCACCTGACTCATTGGATGATTCTGTGGCTCAGAAGGTGTTAACAAGGTATAATGAGACCAGATACTCCCACAGCCTCCAGCCACAGAGCATCATCCCCTTTGTCTCCCAAGTGTGCACCAGTGGTCCAGAAGGAACCTGTATCAAGCAATGCAGCCCCTCATCCCAGATAGAAAAGTATCTCGAATGCATTCTACAGCTGGAGAATGAATAGAGTCATTTTCATAAAGGATGTCATATTTTTTTAGAAACTATAAGCACATAATTTTAACCTATATTTTCTCTGTAATCAGATTTTAACAGACATAAAATTGTGTTACAAATGCATTTCATCCTAATATAAATGGTATTTGTTTTCATTTTTTATTTATAATGCTGAAATTATTCCAGATAATTATCAAGGCAAACAATTCGTTTTCATTACAAGCCACTCGACATTGTATTTTTAAATCTCTTATGGGAAAAATATATGAAGATTAATGTGTCAAAATTTATTGCATACTTTAAAATATAAAATCATTTTTTAAAAATCTTGATGCCACAAATAAAATTCTATTCTAGTAAAAACAAAAATGGGGATTCATTTTCAGATAGAAACGTTTCCAAGCCAGTATCCTGGGTTGATATCTCCTGATCTCATTCTTGGCAGCAACACATGAAGTTCTCAAGACAACCTTGAATTTCCGGCAGGTGACAGGGTGAGATTATAAACTAAACCACAGATCATCTCCACTTTATAAACAGGTCATGTTCCCAAGATCTGGTTATTAGTGAAATATCCAGAAGACTATCTAATGATAATCAAGTTACAAATGGTCTGAATTTCAGACTTACTATTGTTGATTCAAGAGGCCAGCCCTGTAACCCATTTATAACATTGTTTCTGTAAGAAAAGTTTTCCAAGTGTTAATTCAGAACTAAGCATCTTTTTGTCCTTCCTCTGGGCACCTGGAAGTTTCCCAGTTAGAAAGGAACCCGTCACCACCCCACCCCCAGTCAGCCTTGGGAAGGTGCATTCCAGCCCTGTTTCTGCAGAAATCCAGAGCATGTGGCTTTAATCTCTGGGGCCCAGACCACTGCCCTCCCTGCTTCCACCCCTCCAGTGCTCACTAGCTCAGGCTGTAGCTCACCCACACCATGTCTCCCCATACAGGAAGTCCTCACTTTGCCGTCCGTCAGGGCAGATACATCCCTTTCAGAAAGGATATTAAACTAAGTGTTAGAATCTCAGGACCTCCCTCTGAAAAGTGGGCTTCAGTAGATTTGTGTGTATTTTTCTCGAGCATGAAAGATTATGGCTAAATTAGCTGCCTGTTTCAATTCTGCCGGTCTCTTCGCCTGCGATCCATCCTATGCAGGCTCTCCATCCCACACCAGTGTTTCCTTTCTAGTATACAAATCTGATCAGGCTACTCCATGCCAAAGGCCCTCTGAAAGCTCCCCTGAGCCAGAAGCAAGAAGTCCAAACCCGTTAGCGTAAAATGCTGTCTGTCCCCAGGTGAATGTATGAGTTCCATCTTCTATCGTTCCCCACTTAGGCACCCTGCCTTCCACCCAAACCCAGCCTCCCTCCAGCCCCTAAGCAATGAAAACTTCTCTGCACCAGCTCATGTCCACTCGCAAAAATCACTCCTCCTTTTGGGCCAGTGGGAGGGTGCCGTGGCCTGGGCATTTGGTACTCGGTAGCATGAATGGTATTGCAGTGCTATGCGTGGTTTACTTAACCCTCTGCTACAAACTTGGGCAGCTGGAGGACAGACTTCTTTGTATACACTTGTTAATATGTTCATTTCCTAAAATAAATATTTGCTGAATATGACGATCTGATGAACATTGCTCGTATGTTGCCCCAGTGTGCATGTGCTGGGTACCAACAACATCCCTGGCCCCATGTAATAATATTCAGGAAGCTCTGTGTTTAGGGAGATGATGGGAACTACAGAAATCTATGTGCAGAGAGGGAGCTCGACTGAGATCCGGCAGAGCGCCAGGGTCTGCAGTAAACACTTTACGTGGATCCCATTTAATCTTCATAAAAACTCAGTGAGGCAGTTTTTATAGGCTCAGGAAAGACAAGTAATTCACCTGAGGCCACACAGCGCATAACACCCAGTGGATTATGAACCACAACAAAAAAGAAAAACTATAGAGTCCAACCAGCCAATGACCAAGGTGTATTTGTTTTTTCATTTTTATTTTTATTTTTTAAATTGAAGTATAGTCAGTTTACAATATTGTGTTAATTTATGGTGCACAGCATAGTGATTCACATTGTTTTTCATTTTAGGCTATTACAAGGTATTGAATATAGTTCCCTGTGCTATACAGTAGGACCTTGCTGTTTATCTATTTTATATATAGTAGTGTGTATCTGCAAGTCCCAAACTCCCAATAGCAGTTCAGATCAACACCCATTTCTTATCTTACAGTTCAGCTGGTCAGAAGTCCACATGGGCTCAACTGGCTTCTCTGCTTAGAGTCTCACAAAGTCAAAGTCAAGGTGTCAACCAGCCGAACTCCTACCTGCTTCCATGATCCTTCAGGTTGTTGACAGAAACCAGTTCCTTCTGGCTGTAGGTCTGAAGTCCCCATTTTCTTGCTGGCTGTCATCTGGGGACCAGTCTAAACTTCGAGATGCCATACACATTTCTCATCACTTGGCCCCTCCGTCTTCAAGCCAGCAATGGTGTGGAGTCCTCTTCATGATTAGAATCTCCCTGATGTCACCATTTACCATCCTATTCTGCCACGAGGTGGGGAAAAGTTCTGTACTTTGCAAGGCTCACTGGACTAGATTAGGCCAACCTGGACTATGTCCCTTTCTGAAGGTTGCCGGTGCCACAGGTATAACACAGTCACGGGAGTGAGATCTTCCCACATTCAGGGACTGCAGGGATTGGGAGCTTGAGCTCTTGGGAGCCATTCCTAGAAATTCTGCCTCCCACACAATGTAAAAGTAAAGGACACCAAAGGATTATGGAGATTCGGCTTGAAAAACACCTAAATATATCTAACCGTGTAGTTTGAGTTCAGTTTTTGATTCTCTGCCAATGAAAGGCCAGATAAACTAATGCTACTATCAGCCGGTAGGATTCAACTTCAACCGCTGTAAACTCACAAATCGCCACTCCAGTGTGTGTTTTACTCAGTGGCACCAAGGTTGAATTGGCCTGAGATTAGATTCAGCTCATCCTTAGAAGATTCTTTATTATATAAAGAGAAATAAAGAGGTCATCACTGCTCTTTTTCTTTGTTCAAAGGATTGGTATTCCTTCCAATGAAATTACGTTCAGGATAATGACGTGGGTGCAAATCAGAGCAGAGCCGAAAGCTAAGAAAGCCGTTCACAGCCCAGAATTGCATGTCAATTGCTCTCAGTCTGCAGATAGAAGGGGAAGGAGGGGGGCCTCCAGATGCCCTGTGACAGAAAGGCCCTGGGCAATCACACAACTCTGGGGCACAGTGTTCTCCTTGGGAAGCTAACCAGAGATTAAAGCCAAAACTACACACCCTCGGGGATGCTCAATTCATCATTCAGATTCCAATTTTTTAAGTTCTTTTATGAAAAATAATCAGTTATTATCCAGGCAAACCCCATGCCTTCCTGGGAGTTGTTTTCTTCTAACACATGTATCTTACAAGTGAAAACCTCATGCATGTGCTCTCCAATTAGTAAGAGAGAATGAGCACCGTGAGCTAAGGATAATCTTGGTTTAAACAGACAGGATTTTCATGGGTGCTCAACTTAAAAACACGGTCCAGATCAAGGACATGGTTCGTACTCAGTCACTGGTCATTAGCCCAAGTGTAGCATAAACTTCCAGACATGATGACAATGAAATCACTCCAGTGGGATGACCAAATTCTCAATGATTAGTAGGGAGGAACCAACCAAGTTTTGCTTTTTCAGTACTGCTATGTACTGTAATGGTGTAATGCTGGTGAATAAATAATGTTGATGGTGTGTGGTTTTAAGCTATGAGGAATTCAGGAATGTTTTATCCTTGTCTACTTCTAAAGAAGTGTGAGAAGGGAGAAAAGAAAGCTCTATTCACTCAGTCACTACTAGAACTCTGAGTTTCTGTGGTTGCCCCTGTGACTCAATTTGCATACTTTCCCCATTGCCATCTGGGGACAATGTGGATAGGAATTTGGGGTTTATCGTTAAGACATCTGATTACTCATTTAAGCATTGCCAGGGGTGGGAAAGAGGGAACACACAGCTCATACTTCAAGCCTTTGGAAAATACATGAAGACATATTTAAGACTGAGCCAAAGTCTAGTCTATCATTGTCTGATAGAAATATAATGCAGGTGACGTGTAATTCTAAATTTTCCAGTAGCACACTTTAAAAAGGAAAAAAAAACAAGTGAATTTAATAGTAATAATATATTTTGTTTCCTGAAATATATCTAAAATATTACCATTTCAACATGTAATCAATAGAAAATTGTTAATGATATTTTCAATTATTTGGTACTAAGTCTTCAAAATGTAGCATGTGTTTTCTGGTTCCAGGGCATCACAATTCAGAACCGCCACCTTTCAAATAGCCACGGGGGCGGCGCCCACCCATCGGACAGCACCGGAATCAAGGCGCCTGGGTCGTGCTCTGACACCACAAAAGGGAATGGAGAAACAGCTGCAAGTGTCTCACCTGGTGAGATGCTAAGTCAGCTTGCCTCCTCCAGGCAACGCCATGGTCTTGGAAGAAGTTCCCCCAAGTAAGAGAGCCAAGTGTGGAAAACTAAGCAGTATTCTAGATAGCCGGTCTCTGGCAATCCCAAATTTTACGTTCAGGAGCTTAAGGATGGCAGTCTGGTTGAAAGGCGAGCTGTGTTTGCACCGTGAATACACTGTCTCCACATAGATTATGTTTACTAGGGATGTCTGGAAGTGATCTACTGCAGATTGTGGGGAGGGAAGCCAAATCCCCAAGTTACGCCTGCAACCGCCTTCCTAGAGCTGTGGTCTCCCCCCACAGTGATGCCGTAGGTGCCCCACACTGAAGGTCACAGATGCTGTGGGCAGAAGCAGGCCCACAGTGGGAATCGCAGGCAACCAGCATCCAGTGTGAAGCACTGAATCTAGACCTTGGGGATCAGCACCAGAACAGGGCAAGGGGGAAGGGGAATGGGGTGATTTATCACAAACTGCCAGAAACAAGAGGGCAGCCAGGAGACTGGACAACTGGGAGGGTAAGGCCACCGCAGAGGAAGGAACTCCACGGGGTCACAGGGGGTCACCTGGGGGAGAACCTCTGACACTGGGGCGAAGGCAGAGGCTGTGGGAGAGACAGCTGTTTGTTTTTTCTGGTGCAAGGAGAATAACACGATGCCATCGGGAAGGCTAATAGACTACAGATGGAGAACTCCTGGCTGAGCTCTCAGTCCAGCCAAAGGCTTTGAACTGGAACCAGCCCTCTTATTTGCAGCAGTGCGTGTGGCCCGTGAAAAAGAAAGAGTAGAGTCAAACAAGAGACTCACCAGAGATAATTATGAGTTACTCCCAAGCAGTGAAATAACAGAGATTATATTGGGCTGGAGAAATAGGGGTTTGATGGTGAAAGGACTTAGGTTCGATGCTAAGAAATCTGATCAGCAATGGGGAAGCTCTTCAAAAGTTACAAGCCAACAGGTGTGTGCTTTGGTATGAACTTTAGAAAGCTCCTTCTGCCTATTTGTGGGGGAGTGGGGGCAAGACTGGGCACAGGTGCTAGCGTGGAGAGCATTCCAACGACGCAAGTGAGAGATGGTAGCCACTGAACCCAGGGTTGAGACGTCGTATGGAGAGAGGTAGGGCTGTGCTGCCAACGAGGGGCAAGTAGGGCACAGACAGGAGTCTAGGCTGACCCCTATCTGACACCCAGACTGGGGCACCTGGATGGGTGCTGGTGCCGCTGCTGCAACAGGAAGGACGATGGACTTTTCACGAGGTGATATTACAGGGGAGGCTTCGGACAGGCAGCGGTGGATCTGAAGGTGGGTAGAGATTTGGAGGCTATCAGCAGATAGCTGTGAGCCCCTGAGGTGATCATATTACATGTGTGACAAACTGCAAAAGCTGATCGAAATGACCAAACATCACTGTTCATAAGTTAATTTTATTATACTTTGTATTTAATGGAGACGTTGTGATAGCGGAAGATTATAAACAATATAGTAGTGGTTTTCTAGTCAAAACCCAGCTTTTAGGTTTGCTCTCTGTTAGGGGTTCTGGGATCTGCAATTATTGCCGTCAGCTTTCTCCGCTTGGTGTTGCTGCCCCACATGCCGCGCATGCGCGCACACATCTGCGCCTGATGCGGGTTGAGGACCCGTGCTCCTGTCCCCGTGCTGGGCAGCTTCCATATGGGTCCCTGCCTGTGCCTCCCACTGCGAACCCCGTCTTCCCGGCCTCTGCCCTTGAGCTCCAGGTGAGGGCGCTCTGGCCCCCGCGTCCGGGGGTAAAGTCACGGATGGAACCGTGCTGTGACCTCCACGGGGTGGGCGGAGAAACTGAAACAGGCCTGGTGAGCCTCAGCGGGAAGAAGCAAGATGAGAACAGGCTCCGACACCTGGGGGAAGCCTGGGGGAAGCGGCAGGAGGGACGGGAGCTGAGTTAGGGACCCGGTGAGCAGGCTGGCCAGCAGGGACAGGACCACAAGCTGTGCGGTCACAAGCCGCTTCCTAGACCGAGCGCAGGTGAGACGGCAGCCCCCGCCCCCCACGAGGGATGAAGAAAGCCCCTCCTCTCCACCCTTGTACCCAAGTGAGTCAAGTGACCCCAGAGCACCCCAAATAACTAAACTTAGTTCTCTCTCGGAACTGACCTCCCTTGCAGGAGGAGAGTCAAGGGCAGGGGGATATGCCTCCCCCCCACCCCCCGCACACACACACCTATTTGCTGATGACTGAAGTTCCTTTAATAGCAAACAAGGCCTTTCACTTCCTTACTTAAAAGATTGACATTCTGATACAAAGGACAAAAGCTTCCTGACCCCAGATGTGTTCCTAGTAAACTGTAAGTGGCTAAGGTAAGACCTGTTCGGTACTGAGAGAGGTTAGGAGCAGGGACACCTCCCTTAGGGCGGAAAAGCCCTGAAATGGGCGGCTGGGATCCTAAAAGGCCTATATCCCCGGTCTCTCCGTGTTCTCCTGGGCTGTTTACCTGAAACAATCTGAAATGGGGGTGGGGGTGGGGCAGCAACTCCGGTGCGGGCGGCGGGGTCAGCTGCAGCGTGGGCCACTGCTTGCATTACTTCATCTGGGTGAGAGTTCCCTCGGGACTTTGTGAAGGCAGAGTATTTCACAAATCTCTATGCCGCGAAATACTTCCAAGTATTGAGTTACTCAAAAGATGCTTACTATTCATGGGCATGAGCTCCGAGTACACCAAAAGGGATAGACATAAAATGTGAGGTTTTCTTTAATTATATTGCTTCCCTGGTTAAATATAACAGACACTGCTTCTCTGAGCGTCTACAGGATCTTTTCCAGAAGGACAATAACTTTTTCCTTTTGACTCAACCTCGTCCCCATCTTCTCAGCCTCTCCCAGCAGCAATGTGGGGACAGCCTCACTCCCCAGGCTGCTGGCCAGGTTATGGGGCCTTGAAGTCGTCTCAGCTGTGGAACACAGACTTCTCGGCCCTTGAAAACGACCTAACGTACATACAACTGTGGTTAGAATAGTGACTCCACCACTGAGGGAGTGGACATTTTTTCATCCATAACAAACACGTTTGAAAGTGGTCTCGTTGTCTCCTCTTTAATTAGTACACTGAAAAGACTGGAACCCAGAGTTCCCTGAAGCACCCGAGGGAGTCCCTGACATTGAGAAAGCACTTCATATTCTCTTTAATGTGTTTCACGTTGTCTCATTTAATGCCAGTAAAGTAGGTAGGGCACGTGTCATGCTCACGTGACACAGCAGAAAGCTAAACCAAGGCGCAGCAAGGGTTTGCTTTGGTCACAGAGTCAATTAGGAGCAGACCTGGACCTAGAAGTGAGGTCGGCCGCGTTGGGTGGTCTCCTGACCCGGGCTTTACACAACTTCAGGCCCTTGTATGCAGAACTGAAGAGCTCACCGCAATCTCACTACGCCTGAGCGTCAGGTGAGCTTTGGCGGCACTCAGTCTACTGGGAGTGACCATCATACAGCTAGGCCCCCCCACCCGCCCCCGCAGGTAGAATGGGGGTGGATGAGCCAAATGCAGGCTGTTGGTCCCTTAGCCAGGGATTAGGGGGCAGTGGGAGCCAACCAGATTGGCATTTTTTCAGGTAGCCTTATTATATTCTTAAAGTGAAACCTGTCGTGAACAGTGCTGTCAAAATAACGCGTCAGTGATGGAGAAAATCTTCTAAAGAGTTCAACATGATCCTAATTAGAAATCTAATGTATCCAGGTGCTTTGGGCTTAGAACAGCACACTTGACTCATAAGGGGCTTGCTGACAATTCGCTCAGCCAGGGTCTCTGTCCTGTCCCTCTGAGACCTTAGTTCTCCCTGTCTTGATGAATTATTTTCTATCATTCTCTGTCCTCTGTGAGGGTGTGTGCACGTTCTCTGCAGTATGTCCGGTGCCTGATGATTCTATTGCAAGGGCTTTGCTGTCTCGCCTGCAAATCCCTACGCACTTTCTTGTTCAGAAAGTTTTTGTCTCAGATCATTGGCTCCATTGGTTATATCAGGCTCGCTCTCCCCCTCTCCAAGAGGGAGAAGCTGTTTATCTTTCTCAAGAAATGTTATGGTTTAGGTGGGAAAGATCTGGCTCCCTGCAGGGCCCTGAGAGGAAGATCCAAGAAAGAAAATAACCCTGTGTTTCTGGCATTTCCTGGCTGCCCAGAGCTTCCCTCTGCAGCTGACGTTGATAAAATTTCATCAGGGACATTAGTTGATTAGGCTACAGGCTTTTATAACACCACTCACTATGCAAGTCACATTAGCATTTAAGATACTGGTCTTTTTTCTGCATAGCGTGTGACGTAAGTTATCTCCATTTTGCATGTTATCACATTCCTAAAGACTCAATACAGCCCCTAAAGTAATTGAAAAGTGTTTTTAAAATATAATTTGACATTCTTGACACACAAATATTCTTGAACAAATGGAAAGACACCTCCTGATTTTGCATAGGATGACACGGCATTATAAAGATGTCATTTTCCCTAAGTTAATTTAGAAAGCTAACACAATACTCACAAGCTTTTTTTTTAAAGACAAGTTGATACTAGAGTTCACATGAAAAAAGAGAAATGCATAAACAGCCAGGAAGACACTTGAAAAAGTACAACTACAAGAGACGATTAGCTTTACCAGGTATTAAAATATACCATTAATCCTCTGTAATTAAAAGTGTGGTAGTGCCACGTGAAGAGACACATTGACCACTAAAATAGAATGCCCAGAAATAGACCCCAAAACATAGAAATTCAGGCATTAAAGGCAGCATATCAACTCAATGGGAAAAGATGGATATTTTAATAAACGACACTATTCACAAAAGCCAAAAAGGAGGAAAAGCGCTGAGGGTCCATCACCGAATGAACGGATAAACAAAATGCGGTATATTTGTACAATGGAATATAATTCAATAGAACAAATGAAATATTGACACAATTCTACCATATGGATTAGTCTTGAAAACATTATGCTGAGTGAAAGAAGCCATTCACAAAAGGCCACTATTATATGATTCCACTTACTCGTTTTCAGGAGGCAAATCCACAGGGACAAATTTGACCAGTGGACACCTAGGGCTGGGACGTGGGGAAGAGTAGGAATGGATACAAGGTTTCTTTTTGGGGTGATTAAAAATGTTCTAAACTTACATTGTGTTGATGGTTACAGAAATCTGAATATTCTAAAATCATTGAATTGTATACTTGAAAGGGGTAAATTCTATGATGTGTAAATTATAGCTCAATAAGGATGTTTTTTAAAAAAGGGACAAAGGACCAATCCCCATAGGAAAGTGGAGAAGACATTTTTCAAATATATGAGAAAATGTTCACATTCACTCCGAGAAATGTAAATTAAACAACACTGAGATGCATTTCTCATCCATCATATTGGCAAAAATTACAAAGTATGAGAATTCCCTCTGTAGGCTGTGGGGAAACAGGCATTCTCACACATTGCTGGTGGGAATGCAAACTGCAATGACAGCCAGGCAATAACCTAGCAAAACTACACATGCAGTTTGGCCCAGCGATGCCATTTTTAGGAATACATCCTGCAGAGTGACTTCCAACAATGTGAGAATATATATGCACAAGGTTACGCATGGCAGCATTGCTGGTAACTACAAATCTAAATGTTCATTCCAAGACTGAGTAAGCTACGGTTCATCTAGAATAATGGAATCTAAGGAGCTCTATAAAAGAATGAGGAAGATCTCTATAAAATAGATATGATTTCCAGGATATACTGTTAAGTGAGAAAAAAAATATGAAAAAGAGCATCTTCATGTATGTATGTGCATGACTGGGACATTGTGCTGTGCACCAGAAATCAACACATTGAAACTGACTCCTTCAATTAAAAAGAAAAAAAGCATCTTTAGTATGCTCTCCGACACATGAGAAAGAAGGGATATAAGAAAACTAGACATGTATTTTTGTTCCTTCATACAAAATGTAAGAAGGAGAAACTAGAAACTGAAGAGACAGGTTACTGTTAGGATTTGAATTGTGGGTCCCCCCATCACCCCTGACTCCTGAAGAGATATGTTGGAGTCCTAAGCCCCCCGTACCTCAGAACATGACCTTATTTGGAAACAGGGTCACTGCAGATGTAATTAGTTAAGATGAGGTCATGCTGGAGCAGGGTGCGCCCCTAATCTGGTATGACTGGTGCACTTATAAGATGATGACCCTGTGAAGAGAGAGACACAGAGAAAACACCTCCTGAAGGTGAAGGCAATGATAAGGGTGATGCATGTGTGAGCTAAGGAACAGCAAACCACCGGAAGCTGGGAGGCAGCACCAAGTATTCAGAGGGAGCTCGGTCCTGCCAACGTTTCAGTTTTGGATTTGCAGCCTCCAGAACTGAAAAGAGAACTTTCTGTCATTTTAAACCACTCAGTTCGTGACACTTTGCATGGCAGCCCTAGGAAATCCAGTCCTCTGCTGGGTGGAGGTGGGAAAGGGATTAAAAGAAGGGAAAAACTAGATTGGGGTCGTGGGGATAGGAGGCAGCACACTTCTCTGAACAGATCTTTTTGTGAGAACTCTGACTCAGACCATAGTGATGTCTCCCATACCGCCTCAGAATCAACACTTACCACCAACCGGTGTGGCACACAAACCTGGCCGAAGTGAAAAAAACGTAACACCATTGAGGCGATTGAGGAAGAAAAGAAATAATTAAATTATTTTGCAAATACTATTGTTGTTAGATACTGTAGGTTAAAGACCGACTACATCCAAATGTTGTACTCCTGTTCCTAAACTTGTCTCGCAGTGGTACAGGTTAGCAATTCTGAAACTACAGTAGGTATATACCAGGAATGAACACAAGCAAGTAAATATATCATAGATATTGAAAGCCACATTTCTCAAGATGAGGAGGAAGTTACCAAAAGGAGAAGGCTAGAAGAGTCTCTGTAGTGTCAGCTTACATTTGGAGGAATTCTAATGCATCTTGGTTTGTGATGTATATAAAGATAGGTGGATCCATCCTTCTCCAAGCAAAGGAACCAGGACTCCTTAGAGAAATAGCTGAATCCAGGGGAAATACAAGCTGAGCCTGGGACATCCTGCAGTTACAGAAAAAAAGTTCTCAAAACCTGATAAAAGGACATCAGGGGAACCCAGGAGCCAACCTGAAGGAGCTCCCAACAGTGAGAGTGGAACAAATTGAGCCAAAAAAATTATAGTATTGAATCATAATTCATCAAATCAAATATCCATGAGTCTATACTGATAAAAATAATTGAGTAAGTGCAATGGGGTAGGGGGACAGCTCTTCCTTACAAAAGAATTCCAATGAATTAATGTGTCATGGTTATGTAAGAGAGGCTGGGTTAAAAGGATATGGGAAATACTTGTGTTTTTTTTTTTAAATAACTTTAGGTTTAAAATTATTTTAAAATGTAGAGAAAATAATGTAGTTGGAAATGTTTATCTTCAGTTCTACCCCCCAGTTTTACTTTTTCCCATCATGATATGTATAAACAATGTTTCTGCCTCTGTTTCTTGATTTATCCATTCTACAATTTATTCCCTGCTGTAGCAGGTGATACAGCTCATTTACTCTTCCTCCTGCCATCATGAACTCCCAATATTGTGATATTTCAATTTTCAATTTCTCTGTTGACCCACTGCTGTGGTCTGAATGCTCTGTTCCCCCTCCCCCAAATTCACACACTGAAATCCTAACCAAAGGTGATGGATTCGAAAGTGGGGCCTTTGGGAGGCGATCAGTTCACAAGAGTGGAGACCCCATGAATGGGATCTGCTCTTATGAAAAGCCCTTCCCACCACCAGGGAGAAATCTGACCTGGAAGAGGGCTCTCACCAGACCAGGCTGGCACCCTCATCTCAGGCTTCCAGGCTCCAGAGCTGTGAGCAGCAAATTCTGCCGTGTATAAGCCTCTCAATCTGTGGTGGTTTGTTACAGCAGCCAGCCGGATTCAGGAACCAATAGTTACAACTTTAGATAAAAACAATACCTTACTCTCTTCCGTCTACTACAGACAACACTTCTTGGCTTCCTATCCACACCCCTGCTTTTCCCTCCAGCTGGCTTCCTCTCTTTCCTTTCTCCTAACACAGTTCATCTACCTTTGAGATTCGTATTTTGGAGATTCCTAATGGTTACATTTTGTTCTGAAACCATAATTTAGTCTTCCTTGAACTGCCCAGTTGGCTAAGTCCAACAACTGAAAACAAGTAAGCAAAAATTATATTATGACCAGATAAATACTGTTCATTGCTGATTCACATAGTGTATGCATTAAAATTGAAGTTCTTTGTGTGCAGCCTTCTATTTTTCCTGGAATTTCTCAGTAGCTTCCTTTTTTTTTGTCATGCAAGTGTCATTATCATATTCCTAATTTTTTCCAAGCTCTTTATAACTTAAATATTCTAGTAAGTCCTCATTTTCCCTGGAGTCCCCTTCTCTGGAATTCCTGGCTTCGCACTCACACTGGGAACACCTATTCAAGAAATCTCTGGGATGCCTTGATCCCTCTCCCAGACTGGCGCCAGTATTTCCTAGATCTTATTTTTACTTTGATTTCCTCCTTTTAAATTTAGGAATTTAAATTATGCTCCTTTTTTGAGAGCATAATTTAAATTCCTAAGAAAGTGATTGCATGAAATAAATGGAGACTTACTTGTCTGAAAGTGCCTGGGCTTTGCCCTCATATTCAAATGCTAGTTTTGTTGGGTATGTAAAAGCTGACCATCTTTTCCCTCAGAATTTTAAGATCTTTGTCCCACTGTCTATTGTCATTCTGATTCTTACTCTTTTTGTTGTCAATCTATTTTATTCTCCCTGGAAGCATTTAGAATTTTCTTCAGTTTTAGATTGTGAACTTTCATGCTGTATATATAGGTGTGAGTGTATTTTTTCAGTTGACTGTACCAGGCACTCAGTGGACCATTTTAAATACAATGTCACTCATTTACATTGTAATGTCATTCAGGTTTAGATATTTTTCTTATATTCTTCCTTGCATAATTTCTTCCCCTCCGTGTTCTTGGTTTGTTCTTTCAGAAACTCAGAAGGCAGAATTTGGACCACTTTGATTGGTTATCTTTTTCTCTCATTTTTCGTGTTGTGGGATTTTTCATTTTGGTTTTTTGGTTTTTTTTTTTTTTTTTTTTTTTTTTGCATCTTAGTATCTTTTTGTCTTATTTTTATGTCTTGTGTGTGTTGGTTTTATTTACTTTCTGGGAGAGTTCTTTGTCTTCACTTCTAAAATCTCTATTGAATATCTATTTCAGTGATCATATTTTAATTTCCAAGACCTCTTTCTGGTTTGTTTGGTTTTTTTTCTTTTTAAAAGAGTATCCTGTTCTTGCTGTAAGTGCATGAGATCTTCTCACATTTTTCCAAGGATATTATTTATAGATTTTTCTTTTTTAACGTTCTCTTCTGTTCCCTGAATTACCTTTGTTTCCTCTGAAAACAGTTCTCCTATTTGTTTGGCTCTTTCCTTCATGTTGTAGTTTGAACCAACTGTCTGGAGATCCTTGGATTTCTGTTCCTGTTTAAGAATGAGGGATTAAGAAATTGTGTGAACGGGAGAGTCCTGTCAACCAGCAGGTGAGTGAGCAGGGAACCAGCTGTCCACTGGGCACTCCCTAAATGCAAAATCCAGGCAACTCTGGGGCTGTTCAACTTCATTAGGAGAGAACTTATAATTTTTAAAAATTTTTAAATTTTTTTAAAAAGTTTTTTCCAAGGGAATAGATCCTAGCTTCCAAGAACCGTGTATGAGAGAGGGAAAAGGTGATGGGGATCTCCTGGTCTGCTCACCTTCCTCCCTGCTCAGCTTGGTGCAGCACAAGTCTCCGGCCTGGGTTCCAGCCCTGGTCCCCTTCCTGGGGACCATTGTGTGAGTGACTAACATCACACGGCTCAGGCTTCCTCCAACTGCAGGTCCCTCTAGGACATCACCCCCAACCTCAGCCAGATCAGCTGGTGATGGCAGTCACTGAGACGTGTCTTCTGTGTGGCCAGAAGCCTGTGGAGTGGGGCAAGCTCTATAAATAGCAGTGGTGATTACAGAGTAACCCTCCTTTTAAATGCTTGGACTTTATAGCTTTCCATTCAAAACAGTCCTGGCCCAGTGTTTAGTCTCTCTGGGGGGCAGCTGTAAAGGCCACCTTGTTTCACAGCTAAGGAGAGGTTACAAGGCAATTAAAATATTTTTGTCTCTGCTCTCTTTTGATGATTATTCCCATGCGGTGGCAGCCACTAGAGTAGTTCCTGCCTCCGTCACCCACAGGGGATCTCAAAAACCCAGTGGCAGCCACAGGTCCTGAAGCTGGCCTAGAATTAGAGTTTCCCTTGGTTTTCAGAGAGTGAGAAGTAAAAGTCAGAAATAGTGGTGCCTTTAATTGCCATAGCCAGGCAACTGCCACTTACTTTAAAGTGCTTTTCGCCTTTAAGAACACGACTGGGTCCTGAAGGAAGAGAGCACAGGCTTCTTGTGCCAGAGTAAACAGATGCTCTGAATTCTGCGCTCCTCAGTCTGATAAATGTAGTCATTGTATGGATAAGTGGATGTTCTACCCACATGGAGATATTTAGGTAAAGACAATGTGCCACATCTAATAGTTCTGAATGATGACAAATAATGGCAATCAGCCTGGTCATAAAAATTACCATCATATGGAAAGAGTAGCTGTCATAATCTTAAAATTGATCCTGACATATGCAGCCTCTTCAGTGTTCAAAAATTCTCATTAACTCCTCAGAGCATCCCCCAGGGCGGGGCAGGTATCATTACCACCTACCCCTCCTCACCCCGCACAGATGAACACACAGAGGCCTAGAGGAGTTTGGCATTAGTTAGTAGCCAACGCTGTACTGGGCTCCTGAAACGCTCAGTGTGCTCCCTCCCCCTGGGGCTGGCGGCCAGTGGATAGGCAGCGCACACCACACACCTCCCAAAGCTCTCAGCACCCAGGGGTGGAGCCTGTGCCTGGGGGTGCTTGCTCCTGCACTGGCCCCGAGGATTGAATGACAAAGGAGAGGAGGAGAGAAAGGATTTGGAACATGACGGACTCTCCAACTCGGCAGGAAAGATTCAGCAAAACCCTTCTCTCTCTCTCTCCCACCCCCGACTCCTCCAACCAGAAGAGCCAGTAGGGAAACTACGTCCAGGAAGGAAAATACTAAAATGCAAATTGAATACGGTGGTGACTGTAAACCATTGAAGAAACCCGTGTGTTTCTGAGTCCAGCGTAGGCGCTTAGGATGAGTGATGGCGAGGCCCACAGAGCTGACATCAGATAGGAAAGGACCACAGAGATAATCGGGTCCAGATCCCTCACTTTACAGATGAGAACACTGAGGTGGAGACAGTTATGGAACTTTCCCAGTGATGAGAGGTGCATTGGTAACGTAGCCAGCACGGAGTCAGGTACAAAGCAAGTATCTTTATCCGTTAGGAAAGTGTTCAGTTGCAAGCGACAGAGAGCTGGCTTCACGTCGGTCCAGAGGTCGGCAGTGCTGGGCCTGGCTCTTCCTGGGCCTAAGTAAGAATAAGTCTTGCTTCTTAGCAGCCAGTCTGCCCAGAGGTGGGCGTAGTTCTAGGGCCGCGATGTGCCAGAGGAGGAAGGCCTAGTGAGGAAACCATGAAGGGAACCCGGGGTGTTTAACCTCAAGTGGGGGGCAGGGGAAATGTGACAGAACAGGTACTGTGGTGCCCAGGAAAGAGGTCAGCAGGACCACAAGTGCAACTGTTTGGTGACAAACTAAACCACAGGAATAATTTTAATGATAAGCACTTACGGAAAAGAGTTTTCCTGGAGACACTCAAGCTGAGTAAGAAACTGGAGAGGAGTTTGTGCGTGTTTGCGGGTGGGGGTGGTGCTGCTGGACGGGGAGTGCTGAGAGGAAAGGAGGCTTACAGCGCTGAGGAGGCAGATGAGCTCCAAATTCCCTTTTGGAAAAATTCATTGAGCAAGTGTCTGGTGAGTTTCTACTGTGTTCCACACAGGAACCATATTTTCCAAATAAAACTGGCCTGACACTTATGAAAAAGCTCACCGAGAGAACAGGGTGTCTGAGGAGTGTTACTGAGTCTGGGGAACCACTGGCTTCCTGGAGATTCCAGTCCCAGGCTCGCAGCGTCGCCTCCCACCCACACACACACCCCGCCCTGTTTCCATCCGGGCTCGGGGTCCGTGAGCAGCGCCGTGCGGGTAGTTCGGTAGCAGCATTTTTTCCAGACACACCGGAACCCAGACTTCATCTCTGTCCCATACGATGCCCACGTGTCTGACAGGCAGCTGGGGAGAGTCAGAAAGGGGAGCTGGGTCACTGACTCTGCCGTGTCCTGAGCCTCCCTTGCCCTCACTTTCCTCACCTGGAAAATGGGAGCAAACAGTACTTCGCTCAGCGTTGTTGGCAGGCTGTGCTGAGCTTTGCACAGGGCTGCGCCTTCGGTTAAGGAGTCAACAGATGTGGTTCGCTGAGTGTCGCAGCCTCAGCTCTGCCACTGATTTTATGTCACTCTTCCAGACCTCGGTTTCCTCTCGCCTAAAACGAGAGCAGGTTGGACTCGAACAAGCCCAGTGATTTCTTCCAGCTCCGGACCTCCCGGCGCCCCCAACAAAATGGCTGCCGCGTCTTCCCCGCCTTGACCAGGAGGGGGCAGCACTCATTCGTGTTTCTCGCAGAGACCTGGCTCACCATTTGTCCATCTCCCCTCAGCTCGGCTCAGGAGCCGCTGCCTCCAAACTGCCTTTTTAAATCATGGTGCTGATGTTTCCTCAGTGAATAGGTTTTCCACCCTTTTGCTTTGCTTCCAAAAAGGTACCAAAATCATCTTCCTTTGCACAGCCCTCAGGATTTATGAAAGGGGTGAAGGGAGAACTCTGTCAGGGCCGGCTTCCCCACCGCGGGCTTTCCGTTTGCTCAGAAGCAAAGCTGCAGATCCCGGGGAGCATGTGCTGTCGAATTGCACCCCCGCCCCCTCTCCCCGCCATCTGCGTGCTGTTCAGGGGACACAAATGGCCACCGACGCTGGCCACGTAGGAGATCACAGATACAATTGTGCAGCCTCAGATCTCTGGCGGGGACTGAGCTGGAGAGGCCACAAAAATGTTCTTTTCTTGGGTTACTGGGAGTAGGATCAGCATGGTAGAGGCTGAGCAGGACCAGAAAAGAACTTAAGGCCAATAGGGCCAAGGTCTCAATTTTACCCAAGGCCCATCCTGGATATGGAAAGTGAAATGAAGATGAAAATTCCCTAACTCTATTCTACTCTTTTACTTTTCTCAAGAGTTAAACAGAAGAAGGGGGGAGGGTATAGCTCAGAGGTAGAGAGGGCGCTTACCATGCAGGAGGTCATGGGTTCAATCCCCAGTACCGCCATTAAAAAAATAAATGAATAAATAAATACCCAATCACCTAACCCCCCAAAAAACTAAAAATGAACTGTTTAAAGAAAAAGTTAAACAGAAGAGGGAGGGAGGAAGGAAGGAAAAAGAAGGACGGAGGGGGAAAGACAAAGAGAAAGGTAGATTACTTGTCTGAAATAGTTAATGTTCAAATGGATTATCCTGACCCCTTCCCTCTTAAGAAGTACATTTTTTAAAATGCTCTAATGATTAAGGGATGATAGATGGAAATTGTACACAGCTATTCATGACTATTTCTAATTAAAAACTTTAATTAAAAAAAGAAGTACATAATTTTAAGCTTTAGGAAATAAAAGATAGAAACATATTATCTGGTCTTTGCTTCAAGCTCACCCCATCTTCTTCACACATATAAGCACTAAATGTATTTGGTTGGCGCATTGGAAAATTAATGGGCCAAATCAAATTATTGTGGGGACTGGTTTTGACCTTTCTAATGTTATGTCGTCAAAACTTTCTTCTCTGGTACCAGCCTCAGCCAAACATTGAGGATGCATCCATTTCGAAGGGGAAATAATTACTTTCAGACCCTAGGCGAGATTTTTTCTTTTTTCATTCAGAAAAGACATGATGATTCTTCATTTATGGCAAAGGAAGTGGTACAGCCAGAACAGGTTTCTCTCTCTCCTATTCTTTTAGAGCTAAACGGATTATTTTAGATTGCTAGAGAAATCACATCACACTGTCAAGTCTCGTGGATGGGGTGTCGATCTTGTGAAGTCAATAATTTTTCTTCATTAATAACCAGGCAAGTGCTTTGTGTGTATCTTTGGAATTTACGTTAAAGGTTTGAGAGGTGGGGTGGGAGCAGGGGGATGTCAGAATGATGGCTCTGCAGTGTCCACTGTCGTGCAGACTTCAGCGGGGGTTGGTTTTTCCACTGGGTTGGGAAGGCAGGGGTTGCTCCATCCCAGAACATTCCCTCCTGCTCTTGCCCCCGCACCATCTGCAGAGTGGAGCAGGTGGCGTGTGGGTGGGAGCATTATCGTGGTTTCATCTGTTGTTGCTTATGGAGAAAGGACGTCCTTGTTGAGGTTTTGGCTTTCTCCTAGTCTCACAAAAGTCCTCCTCTAAGATCAGCATCTCATGACGCTGCCAACAAATGAACTCTACCAGAGGATTCTGCAGTGGCTTTTAAAAATGTCATCAGTACCATGCTGGGTCCTTGTGAAAGGCGGTTCCTTTCTCTTGCTTGCTTTAATGTCATACTTCTGGTGTACAAATGTCTTTTGTGACAGCATACAAAAGGCAGAGATTTTTCTGTTTTGGGGAGGCAAAACCCAGTCTGATTTCTGATGACATAGAAGATGATTTAGGTCCTATTTCCTTCTTTGAAACTTTCCCACGGTGTCAAATAAGGATTAAAGGACCAATTCTACAGGCTCTTGTGAGGGGTGGTGCTCTGTTAAAATGCATTTGAGGGGAGAAGAAACCAACATTTATTGGAAACACAGTGTGAAGGAGACATTTAAAACATGGTACGAATTCTCTCATTCAGTCCTCACTATGGTTATGAGGAAGGTTTTGCCATCTCACTTCTTAGATGAGGAAACAGGTTCAGACAGAATGGGTGACTTGTTCCTGCCTCTAGGTACCAAAAGGGCAGCTGAAATCTGGGTTGGTTTGACTAACCCTGTGCTGTTTTGATACTCTGTGTAAGTTGATTGCTTTAGAAATGCAGAATGTTGGCAAACTCATTTCTAGAGTACTTATTATGTGCTAAGCACTGTTTTGAGTTAGAGCCTGAACTGGGGTGGGTGGGATGAGAGTGACCACCCAAATACGGAGGACCAGGCTGGGGAAATGTGTGCTGAGGACTTCGCCAAGGGGAGCATCAGCAACACCCAAGGATAATGCAGTGTGGGGCCTGAGGCAAGGAGGTTGCAGTCAGCCTGGGTAGCAGGGTTGAACCTGCACCAGAGCACAGTTGCAGGACCCAGGGCAGCCTGAAGATGGAGGCAGATGGTCCCCCTGTCCCATGCTGCAAAAGGGTCAAGTAAACACTGGTCCAGAGGACTGTAAGGCATTGCAGTGTAGACCAGCTGAAGTGAGTTTTAAATTCAATTGAATGTCATCTTGGCCACATTCCCTCGAAGCAGTGAAATTCTCGAGAGCCTGGCTTTTGCAGTTGAACCTGGCTTGACAACCCTGTTTCTACCCACTTGATACGTGACCTTGGCACCTCATTGTGTCCTCATTGCCAATGACAGCTGCTTTATAGGGTTATTGTAAGGATCCACTCAGATCATTTACAAGACGTGCTTAGCACAGTGCCGGCATGACTTAAGCATTCTGTACATACCTCCTCTGGGATTTTGCTTTCTTAGGTATTGCCTTCCTCCTGGCATCTCCAAACTCTCCATCTCCAACTATCACCCCTCCCCTAAGACCTTATGCTGATTTCCTTCATCTTAATAACTCTTCCTAGTTGTCCTCATGGTAGTACCAATCTTCCTTTTTCTTTTTAATTATAAAGGTATAATTGATATAGAACCTTTCTCCAATCTTCTTGAAAAAGGACTCATAGGGTGCTACTTCTGTTCTGCAAGTTTCTGAGTAGTCTTGGTTTTTTATTTTATTTTTGTGGGGGAGGTAATTAGGTTTGTTTATTTATTTATTTATTTATTTATTTATTTATTTATTTATTTATTTTAATGGAGTCACTGGGGGTTGAATCCAGGACCTCGAGCATGCTAGGCATGCACTCTACCACTGAGCTATACCCTTCCTCCCTGTTTTGCATATTTCTGAATCCCCAGTGTCCAGCGTACTGCCTGGCATGTAGCTGGCACTCAAATATTTGCTGAATGAATGAGTGAATGTCTCCATTTCCTCATTCTACATCCCCGGCTTGAATCCTTGCCACCTCACTGCTTCTCTCACTACTCTTCTAAAACTTCTCTTTTCAAAATTACCTCTGACTTGATTACCAAAATTGGGGGCTGTCTCTTCACCCTCTTCTCTCTAACCTCTCCCTGGTCAATGCATGTCTTTCAAACAGGATTCCACCTTGCAGCATAAAATGCAACAGTGCTCCACAGATCACAGACAAGCCGAGGCTCCCCAGGTGCTTAGTTATCTACTTAGTGGCAGTGTCCTTTGAAGTCTTCCGAGGTCGCCACTCTTTGATGGGGGTGAGTGGCATCAGACGGTGAACATCCCGGAAGCCACCTTCCCTGATCGCGGCAGCTGGAAACAATCCCCCATCTTCCTCTCGCGTGCTGGACCAGCTTTATCTGTGCTTCTCTGATGGAGCTCTTTCTATTTTGAGTTCTGGTTAATTGGAACCATATCTGTGTGACCTGTTGCGAGTACACCCTCTAAGGGCAGGAACCAGGCTTTTCCTCACGTTCCCATCCTGCTCAGCCTCAAATATGGGTCATGCAAATGGAAAGAAGAGAAGGAGATCTTGAGTGATTACAGGAACCCTGCCCACGGAGGGTTTAGAACAAGCTTTTCCACTCACGTGAGACTTAGTCAAGCCCTGTTATGTACTAGCCCTGGCCGGGGTTCTGTGGGGAAGATCCAAGAGAGTAACACTGAGAGCACAGACCTAGCGGACACTCTAATTGGGCAACCAGCTATCCGTGCGAAAATGTTAAGTAGCAATTCAAAGACGTAAGAAAAAATACGATGAACAGCATGGAGGAATAAACATAGTTAAGTAATATTTATTTAGTAGCAATTATGTTCCATCTGCGTGTTATAGGACTAAAGGGGCTGGGAGGAGATTCCCTGAAGTTGCAGAAAGGCGGGCTGTTTTCTGGAAGGGATCAGAACTGTGCTGAATTCTTTGGATGACTCCATTCAGTTTTCCACAGTGTGAGAGAGGTACGTCATAGTGGTCATCCCAGTCTACAAACTGTGGGTGTTGAGCCCTGTCCTCTTTAAAGCCCCGGTGGTTCGGATGCAGTGGAATGGTTAAGAGAGAGCTGTGGACCAGCAAGGCTTGGGTTTGAGTCCAGACTCTGTCACCGTGGGTATGGCAGGTCACTTTCTCTCTCTCAACCAAAATCCCTCCACTGTGGAAGAGATATAATAATGCCTGCCTCTCAGGTATGAGGCAAATACTAAGAGCCCACTGTATGCCAGAAACTGCTCTAGATGTCAGCGATACAGCAGTGAACAAAAGAGCTGTGTTACCTGCACTCGTGCAATGTGAAGAATGAGATACGTACAAACTGCTAAGCACAGTGCTGGGCACACAGCAGTCACTCCTTGAATAGTCACCATGGTTATTCCAAGCATCTGATGGCGCTGAGTGCTCACTAACTAGACCCAGTTTGATTTCCACCCACTTTCTGAAGCCTTTCTTTCCTGCCCTCACTGCGCGGTTGCGGCATCCTTCCCTATGGTCAGGGGACTTTTCTCTGTATCTGCAACTGGTGCCTAATCACAAGCTGGCTTGTGCTTTTATTCCCTCGCTCTTTGACTTGGCCCGTGGAGAGCCTGGAGAAGAAGAGCCTTTATGCAGGAGGAGAGCTTAGCATCACCTAGGAAAGGGAAGGCGGACAGACCCAAGCTGGCCTCAGGCAGAATGCGATGATGCGGGGCTCCTTTCTACGTAAACCCAGCCCTCAGGCCTGACTGGGCTGGGCCCACACCCCACGGACACAGCAGCAGTCTGACCAACATCAGGCTCTGGGAGGAGGAAGGACCTCGGCAGCGTCTGGCTGGCTGGCCGACCGTCCAGGGACATGTGGTCTCTCTGATCTGGCAGCTGCCATCCTGGAGGAAGATGAGTTCAGTCCAGTGTCTAGTATTTTTTCAATGTCTAAATGTCACGGTGCAGCTTTCCCACAGAAAATATTTCCAAAATGTAATCAGAATAAATGCTAACTGTAATTAAGTTGAGATACTGCTGGGCTCAGGAGGAAGCAAGGGAGACCTTTCCCGGCTGCTCTTGGCTGATGTGAAATCTTCACTGCCCACTGAGATGGGGGATGGGGCTTGACTGCTGCTCTGTCCACTCTTCCCCAGGGTCTCTGCTCCCCCTGCTCCTGCAGCGGAGCCGGGTCATCAGGAGAACAGACCGGGATTGCTCTTCTTGTTTATAATCTGATTTGGTTTAGGTCCACTCCAGGCTTGTCTGAGGCAAAGTTCTCACATACTCCAGTAACTAGGTAACCTGACCTTCAATCCTGCCATTTTCAAGTTAGAGGTACTTTATTCTACACGCCATCATCTGACTCATCCAGCTCAAGTCTTGGTCTGAGTTTTCACAATAGGCTGTGTTCAGCTGTAGCCAAATAGGGCATCCTCAGTTTTATACACACACACACACACACACACACACACACACACAAACACACACACACATATATATAGTTATATAGATAGATAGATAGTTTTATATATATAGTTATATATGTATAAAGTTATATATAGAGAGAGTTTTATATATATATATATATATATATATATATATATATATATATATAAAGAAATTCATGCTGATTAAAATTTGGTCCATACCTGTGATTCAGGGTACCCCAGGACGTCCATGCAAATCTGTTAAGAAGTGCTTCATATTAAGAATGTCACCATGTCACCAGATCTTTAACTTGTCATATCACCTCTCAAGACCTGAGTTTTCTTCTCCATAAAAAGAAGGGTTGGTGTCCTTCCCAAAATATTACTATTCCTTCCCCCTCCAGTTAACCCCTTCCACTCCAGGTACACTGCTCCCACCTCAATCTTAACATCGTTACCTCATACCTTCACGCTATCACGAGTCTCTTCTCTGGCTTCCCAGACCCCCACCGCCTCTTCTCCCCCACCTGGCTGCCTCTCCTGTCCCTAACTCATCCTGGAAATTGACATTCAGACTTGGATAAGAACATAAGCTTGGGGGAGGGTATAGCTCAGTGGTAGAGTGCATACTTAGCATGCACAAGGTCCTGGGTTCAATCCCCAGTACCTCCAATAAATAAATAAACAAGCAAACAGACAGACCTAATTACCTCCCCCCAAAAAAGAAAACAAACAAAAAAATTGTTTTTAAAAAAAGATTTAAAAAAAAAGAATGTAAGCTCCATGGGGGTCAGGGGCCTTGTCTCTTTAGTTCATTGCTGTGTCCCCAGTGTTTAGTACCTCAGGGGTTCTTATGCTAGTTAATTTTATTTATCAACTTGGCTAGGCTATAGTATCCAGTTGCTTGCTCAAACACTAGTATAGATTTGGCTGTGAATTTTTTTTAGATGAGATGAAGATTTAAATCAGCAGACTCTGAGTAAAGCAAATCACCCTCCATGATATGGGTGGGCCTCATCCAATCAGTTGAAGGCCTTAAGAAAAAAAAAAAAAAAAACGAGGTCCCTCGAAGAGGAAGGAATTCTGCCTCCAGACTCAAGACTTCACCATCAACTCCTGCCAGGACTTCTAGCCTGTTGGCCAGCTCTGCAAATTTCGGACTTGGCAGCCCCAATGGTGTAAACCAGTTCCTTCAATCTCAGTCAGTCTCTAGACAGATAGATAAACAGATATTGATATTTATATCTCTATATATATAAAATATACATGAATCCTATTGGTTCAGTTTCTCGGGAGAGCCATGACTAATAAACTAATCGGTGAAGATTTATCAAATCTTACAAAGGCTTTTATCCTATATGGTAAAACACTGTGTTTCATGCAGGGGGAAAAAAAACCCTCTCAGAATATATTAGGCTCTGAAAATTCAGGAAATGGAAAAAAACCCTAACTATGTCTAACCCAAGGATTCCTTAAGCATATGAGCGCACAGGACCTCTTCAGCCCATTAGGCACACTGCCAGCCTGAGGGGCATCATGTCCACTGAAAGCTGTGGGAGAAAGTCTGGGACAAGCTTCAAACAGTGATGCGGATAGCAAGGCCCTTTACCCAGTAGCCTTTCTAAACTTTTCCTTTCTCACCATCGTCCCTCCTTCTCTACTCTCCCCAAAATACCCTGTGCCATAACTTCAACAGACTGGCATCCCTTAATGGCACTTGGCTATTTCCCACATCTCCAACCTTGGCTCATGCTTTTCCTTCTGCCCTGAATGCCCTTTCCCTGCCCTCCACCTTCAGCTACTTCTGTGCTTAGAGTTCAATCTCTGTCTAGGGATTTATCTCTTAAGACCTGGTTCAGATATCTCTTTCGCCAGGAAGCTTTCCTGCAGGGTCCAGCCCAGCCCCTCCCCCAGAGGGGGCACTCCATCCTGTGCTTGTGCCACTAACAGGCCTACCCCTGCTAGCATACTTGTCCGGGGCCGGTTGCAGTTACTTGCTTATAACCGGTCTCCACTACCAGTCTAAGAGCTCACCCCGGGCAGGGACTGGCTTCTTCACCATGGCAGTACCTGTGATTACAGCTTTGTTCAATTGAATGAATAAATGGGCATCCCTTAGTTCAAAAACTTCCAAAGTTTTTCAAAGACTCAACAGAGCATTTAAACTTCCCTGACTGTTAGGACCCTCCATAAAATTGCCCACCTACCCATACAGGCTTCCACCTCACTGCTGCCCAGCCTGCAGGGTCCACTCCCATCCTCACCCCAAGGCTGACACCTCATCACTTCTGCTGCCATCTGTTTGTTAGCACAGTTTTCTGAAAGGGAAAGATGCTCCTGTCTTTATATATATATTTGCCCAATCACAGGGTTGTTTTTGGGGGTCCCCCAGAATAATAAATGTGAATACTTTGCAGAGAGTATAAATGGTCATACCCTGTTAGGGAGCCCCATTGGGAGGGGGGCTCTGTGGACTGGGTCACCTTTGTGACAAATTGCAAGGCGGTCTGAGGGCCCTGGGAGAACAGCCCCCTGCCCCGCCCCCCCGGCTCTCCTGTGGCTGCAGCCAGAGTCTGCAGATGCCTGTCTCTGTAGCCTGGGGCAGCTGTCTCTCAGCCCACAGCCTGCTCAAGTTCTTCAGAGGCTTTCTGTGTGTGTGTGTGTGTGTCAATAAGTTCCTTTCTAGAAGTTAGAAGGGTAAATTAAGCCATTTGCCTTGTACATCTTAATGTGAATTATCGTCAACTTTGCCTTTCTCTCGATATTAACGTCTGAGGGGAGGGGATTTCGGAAGGGGGCTGCTCAGGTTGCTTGCCATTCTGACTATGACAGCCTACTGAGCAGACGTGGGAACCAGCCTTTCCAAGCAGATGGATGCATTTATTCTTACCTAGAGTTTTCTTGCCTGTCTGGTATTGCATCCACTGGAGCCCCTCAGCCTCCGGACACACCTTTACGGAGGAGTCCCATTGGCTGCTACAGAATGATTGACAGTGTAACGGGGTGTGGTCTCTGTAGATGGACTCCTCGAGTCCTAACCCTACCTCTGCCACTTTCTAGCTGTGTGATCTCAGGGAAGCCACATAAACTCAGTTTCCTTATCTGTAAAATGGGGGTTATAGTAATTATGCATGTGTCACAGAATCATGAGATCTAGGCGAGTACATAAAAAGTGCCTTGAGAGACTAGCACATGGTGAGCTTTCTACTTGTTAGCATTTATTCCCTTTGTCCCCGGCTAGGTCACCAGACACCTAGAAGACCTTCCTTGAGTATTAGTTGAAGAGCAGGAAAATATTTGGGAGCAATGGAAGGGACACTTGGGAGAGATGTCCTGGGTGTGATCCGTTAGTTTCTCCCTTCACTCACGCTGAATACACACAACCTGGCCAGCCAGATAGACATCATCTCAACCCCAGGGGCCCTCAGGTCTAGCGGAGACAAATATACAAACAGATCACAAGTGGAACTAAGCATAGAAAGGAGCGGAGATTAAAGAAGAAAAGGAGAAGTGGGAAGGAGCTACTTCATGTAGGTGCCTCAGAAAGGAGGAGAAATCAAGCTGAGAATTCAAGGATGCCTACAAGTCGGTGCTGGCTGTGGAGGAGCTGGTGGGAGGGAGAGGAGACACAGGTGCAGGTGCCAGCGCTGAGCTTTCACACCTCCAACTCTCTCCTCTCCTGCTGCTCTTTTCTTGGAAGCCCAGGGACAATGGGTCCCAGGCCTCCCCCCAACCCCCACAAGCCCACTGTCCTGCTGGCCTGGGGACTCCGGGACAGCCATTCACCCACTGCTGGGACTCAGCTCTGCTCCTCCCGCTTCCTCCCTGCAGATGCTTTCCGGCTGCCATGGGGAGGGGAGCCCTTCTCTCCCTCCCTCCCTCACCTGCCTGGAGAGCTGGCGCCAGAAGGGAACCCACAGACCCTGGAAAGGTTTTTCTAGGACAAAAGCACGAAGACACCAGGGAATGTACTCGTGACCATTAGGGGCCTCTGGCGGGGAGCTCTGTCTGCAGCTCATCAAGCAGCCTTTTGTTACCTGCTGCTGGGGGGATTATTGACCCAACTGGCTCTTCTGAGAGGTTATCACTTTAACATTCCTACCTGGCCGGGGGCTGTGCTTTTCTGTGCTTCATTCCTACCACCAGACGTGAGATCTGCATGTGTGAATCCATTAGGGGACAGTGTTTATTTCTTCGATTTATGTGGGGCCTGCACTTCGAAAAGCTAAATCCAGGCTTGCAAATCATGCCAAGGGGTAACTGTCATTGTCTTGACAACAAAGCCTCTTGCTTTTGCCCTGAAAAGGAAGAAGAATTTTGAGAGCCAGCCCATCCAGGGTTTCTGGTGACCAAGCTAAACTGTTCCCTACCCACTTCAGCCTCCCACAATGACTCACTGATGGAAATAGGCACAGGTCAGGTTTTTCACTGCATGGTGATTATAAGTATATAGTTGCAGGATGGCTTGCGTCCTTTCCAGAAGTAATTGCTCACCACTCCCACCCACTGCTACTGATCACAGAACCGCAAATAAACAACATGCACTGGGGCTTCAGAGAGGTTCCTCTCTGGTGGAGGAGGCCGCTGTGGAGACCTGGGTCCACAGCCTGCGGCAAGATGGCAAGAACTGGAGTTCCTGGAGAGCTATTGACAAGATACACACCAGTCCCCAGGAAGAAAGTCCAGCAACTGTCCTCAGGGGGCAGCTGTAACATCAGAGAACCATTTTGTGTTAATACCCCTCTCTCCCCCGTTTTCCTGTTGCCTCGCTGATTTTCAGTTTGTCTTGGCACTGCCTCCTCCTAAAAGTCCGAGTTGCGCTAACCTCCCCCCCGCCGCCCCCCCCCCCCAGGGATCCCGAGATGACAAGAAGCATGTAACTGCAGAAAGAGTCTGGGTGCCGGGCTGTCATGTTGGGAGTTGTTTTTAAAGCAGGGGAATGGCCAGAAGGATCCTTCCAGAGCAGGGGTGGGTAGGTGGTGCTGGGAACAAGCTTTGCAGACAGAGAAATCTGTTTATCTTCACACTCCCGAGAGGCAATCACTCTTCCCGTGACAGCGGAGAGGACTGGAGCAAGCGCATTCCAGGGCAGGAGCTGTGCGGGCTCCCTGGCCAAGTGGCCTTCTCCTAATCAGCAGTGGGTCTCGATGAGATAAAATGGGGTGAGAGCAGCAGGACGCCTGGTCTATCTTCCCCCTGGGTCTTCAGAAGAAACTCTGATCAAAGGAGAAGTGGTATTTGTGAAGAGCCGAGAAAACTTGAAAGAAAATCGCAGTGGGCATGGGTATTTGTTTCTGTCCGTCTGGGTTTCTGGGGAGGTCTGGCCTGCAGCTACTCAGCACCTCTGCCCTGGTTTCCTCCCTCCACCCGTCTATTCCCCCCAAACTGAGAGCTGTTCTGAAACTTGAAAAAATTTCTTACAATTCCGTTATTTTTCCTAGTACCTAATCCATTCAGGATTTTATAGGCTGAGGAGGAGCTGTGAGGCTTCAGTCGAATTTGATCATCTTTAATGCGTATAAAAGTAGAAATTCTCAGGAATGTTCTTATCTTTGTTTCCAAGGCCTCAGAAAGGAAGGCCTGTGGACACAGACTGGACAGAGAGAAACTAAATGCGTGTGTGTGTGTGTGTGTGTGTGTGTGTGTGTGTGTGTGTGTTCGGGGGCAGTTTTTTAGATCAAAGAGATTCATTTGGTGTCCTTCCTTCTCTCCTCTTTGCTCCCCCTCCCCCTGTCATCCCAGATCAGTTTGAAAAGAACTCAAGCTCTCTTTCACACACACACACACACACACACACACACACACACACACACACACACAGGCACAGAGATCAACCCGATAGTGGAGGAGGACTGAGTGGGGGAGGGGGAGCCAGCCCAGCACCCTCAGCCTCTGATCTAAAGACCCTGGGAAAACGATCCACACTGACCGTGTGGAGGTTCAAAGAGTAAAAAACGAATCCTACCCCACACCCCCGCCCCACCCCATCCTGGATTTAAAGAACCAGAGAGTGAGTAGCACTGAATGCTTGCACCGCTCCACCCGAGACTCCTAACAGTTGCCGTGGACTGAGCATTTATGTTTCAGTCATTGTGTTCAGCACTGGGCACAAATGAGCTCATTTAATGCTATTGGAAACACTCTGTGAGAGATAGAACACCTGATTTCCAGATGAGAAACTGAGGTTAAGGGACATTTCACTGGCCCTAGGCTGCCTGGCTGGTTGAGCCAGCGTTCACACCCAGATCTGCCTCATTTAATCACCGAGCTCTTGGTCGCTCTGCAATAACTGTTGCTGCCTGGTAAGGTAGATATAGATCCTGCGGAGGGACTCCTCAGACAAGTGCGAGGCAATATACTGTCCACTACAATGCAATGAAATTAATAACATCTGTGAGCAAACATGGACGCCTTTGTGGGAGCAGAAGGCCTACAGCTCGGCTGACAGATGGAGATGTCATTGTATTCATCGTGGACTGTGGCACATCTGGAAACAGAGGCCAGTCTTGAAATCAGATGTATTCCAGACATGCCCAGGTCCCCTTTCCTCCCCCTTGGAAAAACCTTCACTGGGTCCTGCTGTGCCCTCCAGCTAAGAGCCTGTGCTCTATTCCCTTGCCCTGCCAAACTTTCTGAATGAAAAATGGAGCCACTCATCATCCCGTTTCCTCGACCCCACCCCCCACACTCCAGCTTCCTCCCACTGCTCTCCTTGGAGAGGTCACCAGTGAGCAAATCACTTCCAAATCCGATGACATTTTCTCTGCCTTCATTCTCTTGATCTTCCCCGAAGCACTGGACGCTGTTTATCACCATCTCTTTCTCCCTTGATTCTGTGATTCTGTCCGGTGTCAATCCACTGATGCCTTTGTCTCTTCCGTGATGTCAAAACATGGTCTTGGCGGACCAGGCTTTCTCCCGCTTCCCTTTTTTCTCCACACTGTGCTCTCTCTTAGTGATGTCCCCTACTTCTCACTGCTTCAGCTGTCATCTCTAAAGAAGGCCTCTAAGGGGGTTCTGTGGACAGAGAACAGGACAAAACCCTGGCCACCCCTCCCACACCAGCGGGGAGGTCCTGGGTAAGCCACGCGATTCCTTCTCTGTGCCTTACCTTCCTCGTCAGTAAATTAAGGACAGCCACAGGTGAACCGCACAGGGTGAACGTCCCGTGTAAACTGTGAAGCACTGTGGAGATATTAGTCATTGCTCTTGCCATCATCTTCCTTTTTTGATCTTCTGCTCTAAAAATAGCACTCATCAGCTTTCCCCCAAAGGCTGGAGCAGGACTTCTCAACTCTCAAAACTGCCATTCCCATCCTAAGGTGCATAAAGATTGTGAGTTGTTAAAATAGATCAATTGACATTTAATTGTGCAGACCTGCCATGAAAATTTTATGTCCTCCAGCTTGACTGAGCCCTGGCCCCTTGCCAGTAGCCCTGCCGCTGCTTTGCCAGCTCAGTGCCTACACCGACGACTGCTAAGCTTCTCTCTCTTGAACTTTCCATTTTCTCTTCAGCAGCCCTCCATCTACAGAGAAGACGAGAGCGTCTCAGTTTTGGAGTGAGACATGGGTTTAAATTCTAACTCTGACTCTCATAAGTTGGATGACCATGGCAATGCATTTAGCTTCTCTGAGCCCCAGCCTGCTGTTTTATAAGAAGGAAGCTTATTGGCTGAATGGTGTCCACCCCGCCCAAAACAAATATGTGACTCAGAATGTAACCCAATAAATAACTCAGGATATGACCTTATGTGGAAATAGGGTAGTTGCAGGTATAATTAATTAAGAAGCTGTCACAATAGAGTGAGATGGACCTCTAATCCAATATTAGTCTCCTTATAAGGCAATGGCCATGTAAAGGCACAGGGTAAACACCACGTGAAGATGAAGGCAGAGACTGGAGTGATAAATCTACAAGCCGGGAACACCAGAGACTGTCAGCAAGCCACCAGAAGCTGGGGGAGAGTCATGCAGCAGACTCCCCCTCAGAGCCGTTAGATGGCATCAACCCTGCTGACACTACACCTTGATCTCAGATTTCCAGCCTCCAGAAGTGTGAGGTGATGAATTCCTGTGGTTTAAGCCACCTAGTTTGTGATACTTTGCTACAGCAGCCCTGGGAAGCTAATACAGGAATAATACTCAACCTGAAAGAAGTAATTGAGTGTCAGGCTTGTGGTGTGGGATCAGTCCCGCCCCACCCTTCTGGGCTCCATATTGCCTGTCTGTGCAGCTAAGCTCTGTCTTCCCTGTGGTCTCGGAGGGAGAGAGAAGCCCTCCTTCTGCCTTGAACACATCACCACCATCACCCAAGCAGTAGCCCTGATCCCTTCTTTGCTCCACGAAATCCTGCTAGCAGTGGATCTGCTTTCAGAAGCTGCTGTGACAGCCAGAGCCCTGTCCCAGCCCCCAAAGATGTGCCTCTCCACCCTAACCCTTCTTACTTGACCCCCTTTCCTCCCACCTTCCCATCCTACTGACTTAACTTTAATCACACCCTCGCATTTCCACCAACATGAGAAGAGAACATTCCCTGAAATTGACAGCAAATACATGATCCACATCAGCAGTGGGTTTAAGATCAACTTCTTTGCTGTATATACTTTCGCCTCCTCCAGCCTCCACCTCTCCAGCCTGCAAAATACTGTAGACGAAGTTACTAAGAGTAACAGTAACGTTTTTAGTTTTTTTAAAGCACAGACTTGTTCTCATCCTCCATCTTTTGGGGATTGGTCAGTAACAGCTCTTCTCTTTCTCAGCATCTGCCTCCTGTAGAGGTTAACTTATTCTTTCCCCTTTCTGCCAAACATTTCCAGCAGGGACCTCTGACTGTGAGGTAGGTGATGCTTGTGATTCTGCTCAGCTCAGAAAGACTCCTCCTTCTCTGAGGAGCAGACAACAGGGCTGGGCCCCAGAGGCCACATCCACCCTATGTGACCCCACACAGGGGCCTTGGCTGTAGATGATTAATCCAGGGGAGTGTGAACGAAAATACTGCAATGTGAGTGAAAATACTGCAACTACATCTGTAAACAAAGAATGCTGAAACCAAGTCCTCAGTGGCTGCCGCCACCCCCCAGTGGGGACAGGCCTGCAGCCCAGCCTCTGCAGCCACTCACAATGGTGCCCTCTGAGCAGACTCAGAATAAGAAAGGACAGGATACTGGCCCTAGATAGCCAGGTGCTTGTCAAAGGAATGAAGTCAGTGAGCCCAAATGTTTGCTTCCTCCCATACATAGAAAAGCACTAAATCCTTGAACTTGAGATGCCTGGTTTTCTTTAGATAACAAGTAATCTTTTGTTGTTCCAACTACCTGGTCTTTGTTGTAAAGCTCCTATATATCCTAGCTCCTCCCCTACCTCTTCGGAGCAGTCCCTCAGAGCATCTGAGAGGCTGTCATCCCGGCTCGAGTCCTCCCGCCAAATAAAACATAACTCTTTTAACTTTTAGGCTGTGCATTTATTTCAGTCGACAGGAGCTAACCCCGCCGCGGCCCCTCCCTAGAATGTGAGTTATGGGAGGGAGACACTGCGGAGCCGGGTCCGTGTCGATGCAGAGTTGTGTCAACAGCAGGACTCCTGAGCCGTGAACTTCCACTGTACAAGCACCCAGCGGTGTCCTGGGACCTCTCCTCGCTTTCTTTTCTCTCTCTCTGTTTGAATATACTGTTGTATTTTATGTACTTATTTTAATGAAGTATAGTCACTTTGCAATGCTGTGTCAATTTCTGGTGTACAGCATCATGTTTCAGTCACACAGATACATACATATATTCCTTTTCATACTCCTTTTCATTATAGGTTACTACAAGATATTGAATAGAGTTCCCTGTGCTATACAGTAGAAACTTGCTGCTTATCTGCTTTATAGATAATAGTTCGTACGTGCAAGTCTTGAACTCGCCTCTCTTTCATCTTATCCTTTTGTATTCCGAAATAGACCCTAAAGAGACTTCCGGTTTCCTCTCCCGTGTGTGCGAAGCTTAGAAGTCGTCACTCCCATCCACACAAAATGAAAATTGCTGAACAAACCAAAAATCAATAACGTTTCTTAAATCCATCAGAGAACTGAGGTCACAGGGCAAACGCCTGCCCACGCAAATTAGAGACAGACAGGAGGATACAGAGAACCACCACCGGCGTGGAAGCCCAGGAGCAGAAAACCCCACAGGAGCTGCTACCAGTTTCTTTGCCCGGCACTGACACCTGGCTTTCAGCAAAATAGACCCTATACATTCCTGTTCTTAGTCTAACATGGACAGTGTTGGCTCACGTTATTCAACCTCGATCAACACAGCCTGGACATTTCTACCCTCTTTCACATGTTCAATAGCGACCCAGAGCCCGCGGTGAAAGGCTGGTACTGGCCTCTGCGAGAATTGTGGAAACGTGGGACCCCTCCTTTCCTGGGGCTCACGGCCAGTCGGAAGCACATTTACAAAAATAATGTTAAATGCAAGTTTGGTTGTGATCTGCTAAAGCAGAGGCACCAGGAGGAACAAAGGGAAATTAAGTTTGTGAATATTTGGGAAAGCCTTAGAAAAGCCATGACGTTTGCACTGAGTCTAAGAGGTTTTCCATGGACACAGATGGGGGCGGGGCAGGATGGTTTTCAAACACAGTAGGAAATGAGAATGAGGAGAGTTTGGGACCAGAACATGAAGGATAAAGAATGAGAAGGGGATGAAAGAGATGGGGGAGTGGGTGGTGTTTGGATTTGCGGGACCAGACTGTGATGAATATAATAAATTTGACAGTCTGATGTAAGGTGAACTAGAAAGAGGTTGGGGAGGTCACGGCAGCAAACCAAAGAAGTTCTTAAGACCCAAACTAGATGGAGGTAGTGGAAGGAAGAAAGAGAGACACAAGCTGAGTGGCAGGTCGGATGACTGGGACTCACTGTCTCTGGATGTGTGCACAGTAAGAGGACAAAAGGAGACAGAGATGGAGTCGGTACCTCCCTGATCTGTTTCTTCACCCAACAGCCTGCCTAGCCCTAGCGATCTGCTGCGCTTTGCCACCTCAGAGGGGCCCCACCTCTTCTCTGAGCCACCGTGGCTGGCCTGTGTCCAGGAAGATGGGGGGCCGAGACCATCGGAGGGGGTGCATCCTTAGCAGCACCTCCCTTGTACAAGTCAACACCAAGTCATACAGCCTTTAAAAAAAAGGTGTACTTGCTGTTCCCCCGTTTACAGGCATTGCATTTTAGTCACAGATTTTCCAACCTGTAGGTGATCTTGTAGATCACAGCGTCCACTGCCCTCACTTCAAGTCTGAGGTGACTGGTGTCCAGAGGAATTAAGAAGCCTGCCTGAGGCTAGCAACTTTTCTTAGGATCGGCCAAGTAATCCCAAGCAGGGAACTTGACCTCTCTGGTTCTCGGCATCTTCACCTGTAAATGGAAATAAAGATCATGCTTATGTCACAGGGTTGTGGCTCAGATTAAGTAAGACTGTGAAAGTCACATGCTGGGAACAATAGCTGGAACATCCAGCAAACGTTTGCTATTACTGTGGTTATTGTTGACTGCTCAGACATCATTATTGTTTTGTCACTTACAGCTTTGACTGTATCAGTAATTCCCCCATTCAGCCAATACATGTTTACTGAGTCCCTACCCTGTGCCAAGTCCTTTGCCAGGTGCTGAGGAGAGAGTCAGCCCCTGCCCTCAGCGATTTCACAGGTCAGTGGTTGCTGGTACGTTGCGGGCCAGGAGACAGAGCTACAGGAGAGCAGTGCTGCAGGCAGCAGAAAAGCTTTCAAGAGAAAATATTTGATCTCCTTAAAGGATCAGTCTGCCGGCTGGGGAAGAGAAAGGAGAGAGCCTCACAGCCATTCCAGCCTCAGGGAACAGCCTGGCAAAGGCGCTGTGGTCAAGGGAGGAGGCAGTGGTGAGAAAAGAGGTTCCTGAGGGAGCCTGGGGCCACGATGTGAAAAGTTCTTATACGTAAATTGCAAGCTTCCTGTCTATCCCTGCGGGTAATTAGCACAGTGTTTAATTCACAGAATGACTTGATTGATTTCTTTTTCCCCTTAGACACACATGCAGAAAATAGACTGTCACTCAGTTTCGGTTATCACAACTCTGTTTCTGATTCCCAGATCTGCCTTTCCACTTCTCTTTTCTCTACCATGAGCCCCACGTGGCCAGATGCCTTTGTAGTTGAAATACTTACGATTCCTACACCCCACTATTTCCCATTACCCCTCCACTCTTCCCTTAATCGGGCAGGGGTCCAGAGGATATTCCGTGCCTTAATAAGTGGAGGAAAAACTTCTGACACTTATAAGTTCAGGCCTTGGAGGGACCCAGAGTACACAGAAAACAACAACAAAAAAATCATGAGGTGTGCACCAGGGCATTTTCCCACTTGTGAGCCGAGATGAAGATTTTCTGCTTTGGAAGGAGGAGGAGGGTCCATGCTGGGTTGGAAGTCAGTGACACAAATCACTAGTATGTCCCTCCACTCCCTGAGAAGGGAGGCGTGCACTCTGCCTGCCTCTTCTAACTTGGCCTGGGTGGGGAGGGTGTAGCTTAGTGGTAGAGTGCATGCCTACCATAGACAAGGTCCTGGGTTCAATTCCATTCAATTCCCCAGTACTTCCATTAAAAAAATACATAAATAAACCTAATTATCTCCCCACCAACAAAATTTTAAAAAGATCAAATTTCTAACTTGGCCTGGGTGTTAGAAGGAGCACCCTTGAGCCTGAGAAGCACAGAGAAGAATCAAGGGATGAGAGACAACTCGGCCGTGAGCTGTGCAGATGGAAGGCTGAGTACAAGATGGCTCTCTGTGAGCCTTCCAGGACTTAATTCAGTCCTAAGGGAAAGTCAGAGATCCCCCTAAATTTCTGTCACCCTGAGGAATTAGGACTTATAGAAAAGTAAACTTTTTTTTTAACACATCTGGGGTTTGAGGCTAACCCCAACACCTACCTAAAAAATTTAACTACAGGGTAGAGAGGTGGTATAGTTCAGTGGTGGCGCACATGCTTAGCGTGCATGAGGTCCTGGTTCAATCCTTAGCACCTCCATTTAGAAAAAAAGAATTTTTTTAGTTTAACTGTAGTAAATTTTAAACTCACTATACATTACTATACATTTATTTTATTTCACTATACATTTTATTTCAATGAATGTTTCTTGGGTACCCCCTAATTGCAAGGCACCCAAAGAAGTCCAGAGTAGGAAGAGTGACTTACACTCAAACATGTCCAGACAGAAAGTATGAGCAACAAGAAGAGACACTCCTGCACTCTGACTGGCAGGAGGGCAAACGCTCGCGGAAGGGGCTGGCACTGGCCCAGAACTAGGGGCACGGGTAGGAAATTGAGAGGGAGACAGCAGTGGTTTCTGACTGTTGAAGAAGTTGGTGGAGCCTAGAGCACAAGGCTGGAGGAAAGGTCCACAGGGGACTAGCTGTCCCAGAGCCTAGCCTCACTCTTGCTGCACTGACACCTCTGTTCTCTAAATCCTTAGGGTCATGTTTTGATGCTTTCCTCCTCTCCCTTCTCAGGGCCCGTACTTCTGAGTCTTTTTGTACTTAAGTTTCATAGAACTAGAATAATAGCAATAAACATAAAATATTTTAAAATAATATCAACTACCATTTAGGGATTTGGCATAATATTAAGCTCTTAACCTCAATTGTCTGATTTATCCTTACAATAGGAATGATTATCCCATATGGGAGCTTTAGCTCATAAGGGAGTATTACCTTCTCTTTTCCAACCTACATCCTAATGGTGTCTCAATAACTGCTAGACATTTTCCGAGATGTTCTGTGTCATCCAAACCGTTTGTGTGTGTGTGTGTGTCATTTACATATTGTTTTCTTAACCAAAAAAATGTTAAACTAAGCCTCTAAAGTGATCTTTAAAATTTCTTCCTGCTTTCCATCCAGCTATTATAATTTCATATTTCATATTTCTCTTCCTCAATATGATTTCACAGATTGTTCAAGAACCTCCTAACCCCATCCTGTGTGCCTCTTACCATTTGCTTCCTCCTCTAGGATTTCCACTCAAGCTGTTTTCTCTTCCCTCTCGCTGGAATATTCTCCCTGACCTCTGTCCCCCTTGCAAAACCTGTTCATTAAATCATACACATTCTTCAAGACCAGGCTAATATGCTGCCTCCTACAGAGAGCCTTCTGGAAGTCTCCCCATCAGAATAACTCATTTTCCTCTCCATCCCTGCAAGCATTGCTTCCGTGTCTTTATGTGGTTGTATTTAAGTCCTATGTGTACATATTTTTCTTCCTCTTCCACTGAATTGTGGGCCCACATCTTATACTTCTTGTGTGTCTGATGCATCTGCATTGTTCACATTTCAGAATTTTACTCATATGAGTATTTCTTGAATTGATTCAGATAGAAACCAATGCAGGTTTCTCCATCAAGTATTCAGGGCCTGCCCTTCCCATATTCTGTTCCTCCATCAAACACGCTAGATTTTGTGAGGCCATGATCATTAACACAATCATTTCCTCTTCTTCTGGTCATTTTCTCCTAAAATGGAGGTGGAAGGGACCAGATGAGCATCTGGCAGCCAGAACTGCCCTGGGCCTGCCCAGGTCCTCACTGGGTGTGTGTGGAGGTCCAGGCGCATGGGGTGCTCTAGACTTCCAACCATTGGAGTAGCCTCCTCTGGGGGAACCCCGATGCTGGGAGCAACTGTGGTTTCAGAGAGCTGAGATCACTGCGGCTGGAAGCCTGGAAAATACTCCAAAGTCAGACCCAGATTCCCACACATTTTCGAAAGAAAGGAAAAGAGAAAGTGCAGAGGTAGAGAGGACTCATGATTTCTTTTTCAAATTTTCAAAAATTTGCTGATTTTCAAATTTTCAAAAATTTGCTTTTCAAAAATTTGCTGATTTGCTTTTCAAATGGATGGAGAGAGGTTAACAAAGAGGAAACGTCCCTGTATCAGTTAAGCCATATGTGAGCAAATCACTGAATTTCTCTTTAAAAGAGGTCTGTCCAAATGTGCTTTAAAATGTCCACAAGAGGGGAAGACAAAGTTCTTTTAATAAGAGATCATTGTCCCAAGTCTGACCTCAGCAATGGACAAATTAGATGCCAGAGAAACCAAATGCAGCCATAAGCTGAGTATATCTCGTGTGCAAAATCTTCAAAGCTTGTATTTAAGAAGTTCGTAAGTAGTCTGGGGCTGAAGGCAAAGGGTTAGCACTTGGGAAGGGTGCTCACAATGTCTAACTCCACCTTCTATAATACAGACAATTAAACATAAAGATTAGTTGGCAAGAACGAGAGGAATCCAATGTCTTCATTCCCAGAGAGAGATTATAGGAAATGTGTGGCCTGTCTTTAATTCTTTATTTATCAGGAACAAAAAAAGCATAGGCGTTTTAACTACTAACAAAATAAAAGCAAGAAAAACAAACAGCAAGAATATATCGTGCAGTCCAACTTTCTCATTTTGTTGATAAGAAAAAAAATGAGTCCCTAGATGGTTGAATGACTTGCTCAAGATCATCAAAGACGTCAATTTAAACTCATAAACTCAGAGAAGCCAAACGGAAATAATGTCAAGATAAATTAAATGATTCTTACCTATCAAAAACACGAGGGATGGGAGATTCCCCTTGTCCAGTCTCCATGGCTTTGGCCACCCTGCCAAACGGGAAGAGGTTTGAACCCCACATCTGGTTGTCCATGTGTCCCAGGCTGGGGAGGTCAGCCAGTGAGTCAGTTTCCAAATCATACTGGCTTTTAGAAAACAGGATGAGACCAGAAAGCAGAGAGGGAGGGACAGCACCCTGAAGCCTTTTAAAAGCTCTCCACAAAAGGCAAAGAGTTCTCCTCAACCAATCCTGACCCCAACCGACCCCGTGACCTGGTTACCTAGGGTCAGCTTAACACTTTAGAAATGGTCCTGGCTGGCTCTGTAACCTCTGTCACTCACAACTAACAAATATGTCTTTATAGGGGTCACCTTTTGGCCAGAAACTGGCAGATTCTTTCCTTTCAATTCACATATTATGCAAAAGTCTCTTTGGTTTCTATTTAGAAATTCAAGTAGTCTAATTTGAAACCTTTTCACTAACACAGGATACTGCAATAATTGTCACTGACATAAAAATCTCTACAGAGTCTACATTAATACACAGTTTGGAAAACTCAGTATGTTTCATAGGGACACTCAGAGAACAAACATAGTGTCTGTCCCTGTAAACTTTCATGCTTCTATGCAAGACAGAGAGAACACAGGATGGCTAGAATCTAAAATTTTAGGGGTCCAAACCAGTCTTGTCTTTGGAGGAATTGTCAACAGTGTCTCTGGTGCATAGAGACGCTTAGAGAAAAAGAATGGGGGCCTCAGTAAGCAATCTTCAGTTATTCTCACCAGGCAGTCAAATGTTGAAAGGTCAAGAATGACCTGTTTAGAATGAGGGGTCTCCATGTGCAAATAGACAATTAAAAAGACTGCAGGTATTCAGCATGGTTTCAATTTTAATTGTTTCAATTTTATTCAAGGCAGGAGAGCAATCAAAAGCTACACCTAGTCCCCAGCCTTCAAGTTCCTTACTTTAGTATAAAGATATTTTCTTACTCAAGGGATTTGCCATCACAAGATTCTCTCTGGCTAGTTTTCCAGTTCAAGTAAGGTGCCTTCCAAATTCACCAAGTCTTCCTTATAAGAGTGGACTTGGCTCCCAAGTTCTGGTCCTCAGGCCTTTTTTCCTTAACTAACTTTCATCCAACCACAGTGTGCTGGATGTTAGGGATTCAGAACTAAATAAGCATAATGCCTGACCTCAACAAAGTCAAAACAAGGGAAAAGGGAACTGACTGACAAGCAAATGAGTGAAAGGAAGAGTAGTGTGAGTCAGCAGGGAGCAGAGAACGCACACAGGAGTGTGATGGGGGTAGGGAGGTGGGCAGTGTGGTAGCCTGCCTCCAATAGGACCCCCCATTAGCCTCACCCTCTACACGGGGCATTCACCTACTATACCGGTAACTCCCATCCTGTGTGGTCTCTCTGACATTGTACCAATTAATCTCTGTGATCTATAGAATACAGTAGAAGTGTCAGTGTGTGACTTCTGAGGCTAGGTCATAGAAGAACTTGCTGCTTCTGCTTGGCTCTCTTGAATCACTCACTCTAAGGGAAGTCATTAGTCATGTCTTGAGGACTTGCGAGCAGCAGAAGAGTATTAAATGGGAAGAAACTAAGGCCTTTCACCAAGAACCAGCATCAACTTGGTGAGTCCCCTGGGAAGTACATCCTCCAAGCCCAGCTGACAACTTGACAGCAACCTGATGAGAGACCCTGAGTTAAGATGCTCCTGAATTTCTGATCCACTGGAATAGGCAGAATAATGACTCCCTCTCCAAGATGTCCATGTCATAATCCCCGTAACCTGTGACTATGGGATATTACATAGTAAAGGGGAATCAAGGTAGCAGATGGAATTAAGTTTGTTCATCATCTGACCTTGAAACAATATCCTGGGCTATCCAAGTAGGCCCAATGCAATCACAAATCTCCTTAAATGTGGAAGAGGAAAGGACAAGAGGTCAGAGTGAAGCCCTGCGAGAACTTGGCCACCATTGCTGGCTTTGAAGATGGAGAAAATGGCATGAGAAAAGGAATGTGGAGGTCTCCAGAATCTGGAAAGTGCAAGAAAAAAAGACTCTTGCTGGAGCCTCCAGAAAGGAAGGCAGCCCTGCTGACACCCGGGTGTTAGCCCAGGGGAGACCTGTATCAGACTTCTGACCTACAGAGCTGGAAGATGATCGGTCTGTTGTTTTAGGTCACTGTGCTTGTGGGAATTTGTTACAACAGTCATAGAAAAATAACACATTGACAGAAACTATAAGGATAAAAAATGGTTACTGTTATTTTTGGATGCTAAATTGGGGGGTAATTTGCTATGCACCAATAGATAACCAGTACAGATTTTGTTACCTAAGAGTGGGCTGCTGCCAAAACAAACAAACAAATAAATAAAACAACAAACAAACAAACAACTTAGAATACAAGGGAAATTTGGGGCCAGACAATGAGAAGAAACTGGAAGGACTTTAAAGAGAGCACTAGTAAAAGCCTAAAGGGCTTCGAAGAAACAGCCCGTTGAAGCCTGGTGGACTTTGAGAAAGCTGACACTGAGGTCTCAGAGAAATGTTTGGAAAATTTTATTAGAAACTGGAGGAAAGTCGATCCTGGTTATGTTGTAGTAACAGAAAAGTAATAAACGTATCTAATGAACTAAGTATCTCACTGAAGAGATTTCCAGGCTAAGTGTTTCAGGTGCCACTGAAAATGTGAAACAGGGGCCTACCAGAACAGCACGCAGAAACCAAACTTAATCAATTCACGTTGCTCAGCACCTTCCTTATATGAAGAACCTTCCTATCAGGTCACAGTGGCTGCAAACATCTAACAATTATTTTAGACTCAAGTTAGTCAAATTCTTATAAGCCAAGGTGACTGTCATATGCACCACCAATATCTAGAGGAGATGCATATAAGTACACGCTACAAATTGGTGTGTAACCCTGTTTGGTAGGGCAGGCGGATTTGAAGTTTCTTGGTCATTACAGACATGGAATTGGATACCTGTGCATTGATTCCGATAGTTCACATGGAGGAAAGCTTGCATCAGATACTTTTCTGACCTTTTGTAAGACCAGAATCCTCATTTTGTTCGCTGAGCACAAAATCAGAGCTCTTTTGGAATGTTAAATGCTTGACAGGACATGGAGCTCAGTAGCACATTTTATATGCAAATACAATACAGTTTACATTTGTTGAGCATTTATTTGATGTGCCAGACACTCTGCCAAACTGTTTATATGTATTATCTCATTTAGTCTTTATATCAATACTGATATAGGTACTAATTATTATCCACATATCACAGGTAGGGAAACTGTAGTTCAGGGGATTAAACGACTTGCCCAATATCATGAAACTAGATGAATGAAGGGGGAAAAAAATTGAAATCAATTAGTCAGAATCAAGAATAAAGAATTCACCCTTGATAACTACAATGACTATAAAAATAAAAATGGAAAATTTGGAAGGAAAACTTCATGTATACAGCTAGTTCCAAATCAAGTAATGTTTAGTAGTTAAAATGAGCTTTTTTTTTTTTTTTTTTTTTGCCAGTGTAGTCTAAGATTTGGATTTCTCTTGAAGTAAAGAAAGGAAGGAAGGAAGGAAGGAAGGAAGGAAGGAAGGAAGGAAGGAAGGGAGAAAAAACTATTAGGCAAAAATAATTTAGTGAGAGACATGGGTTTAAAAAATTTTGAATTTTTGTTTTGCTTTTACGAGCATTCACAGAATAATTTAGAAAGCCATGGGAGCTAATCTTAAACTTAAGACTAAGGCAAGAAATATATTTCTATTCTTAGAGTGGATGGGAGACCAAAAGGTATTTATTTGGTGGTGAAATCAGAGACTGGCATTGAAAGTGGAGGATTCATTGCTTAATCCTCTCTCAGCAAGTTGGACCCTTCCAGACCCATGAAGTTAGACCTATTTTTCACCTTAGTACATAAAGTATGACATTTTGTTTTAATTTCTAAAATATTAGCCCAGTTCCTCTCACAGATTACTCATTCTTTGTCTTTTTTCTCTCTTTGGATTTTCCATTTCCACATCTAATTCATCTGCCTCACTTTTTACATTCTTGAACAGACAGCCTTTTTTCATTAACCTGTTCTTTTAATTTATCTAGAGTAATGAAAATGCTAAACTGATCCTTGATCAAAGAAAATCACCCTTCTACCTGTCATTTCTTTAAGAAACAGAAAAAAGAAAAAAATATATCAAGTGAGTTTTTAGTCACTGTTTTTGTGATGAACATTTAAAAAATATAAAATAGCTGGTAAAATATTGTATGAGGTCAAGTTTGTAAAAACTCTTAAACTATAAAAGTTACATAAATGGGAGGCAAATACTATATGGTACTAGTTTACTTTTTAGAAAAGAACACTGCTTTTGAAATTTCTTTCATATTATAAATTTTTTAAGTTGGGTTAAGTTAGGCAAACAACTAAAAATAACTATTAAAATACAATTTTCTCTCTAATTTTTCTGAAATCATGATCAGGCAACATTGCAAGCCGATAAAAGTCAATAAAATTATTTTTTCACTCAAGAAATTTACAACTGAGAAAGAGCCCACTGGTTGTTGGAATGATAAATGAGAAATAACCATGCCAAATATAAACTGGTGCAGCCACTATGGAAAACAGTATGGAAATTCCTTAAAAAACTAAAACTAGAGTTTCCATATGATCCAGCAATCCCACTCCTGGGCATATATCCAGAGAAAATTCTAGTTCGAAAAGATACATGGACCCCAGTGTTAATAGCAGCACTATTTACAATAGCCAAAACATGAAAGCAACCTAAGTGTCCATTGACAGATGAATGAATAAAGAAGAAGTGATACACACACACACACACAATGGAATATTACTCAGCCATAAAAAGAATGACGTATTGTCATTGGTAGTAACATGAAAGGACCTAGAGATTATCATACTGAGTAAAATAAGTCAGACAGAGAAAGACAATATTATATGATATCACTTACATGTGGAATCTAAAAAAATAATAAAAGTGAATTTATTTGCAAACAGAAACAGACTCACAGACAAAGAAAACAAATGTATGGTTACCAAAGAGGAAAGGAAGGGGAGGGGTAAATTAGGAGTATGGCATTAACAGATACACAGTAATGTATATAAAATAGATAAACAACAAGTATTTACCATATAGCACAGGGAACTATAGTCAATATTTTATAACAATCTATAATGGAAGAAAATCTGAAAAAGAATATATATATATATATATATATATATATATATATATATATATATATATATATATACACATATATATCTGAATCACTTTGCTGTACTCCTGAAATTAACACAATATTGTAAATCAACTATACTTCAATAAAAGTGAATAACCTACACCATGGCATGTGATGGTGAAATTTCAGAGCACCTTGGATAAAGAGATAATCCTAAAGACATTCAGAGAGAAAAATCAAGCCATGTTCAAAGCACTGGGAATCAGAACGATTTAAAGGACTCTTCAACACAAAATAATGCCAGAAGAGAGTGAATGCCTTTAAAATTTCGAAGAATGGTCATTTTCAATTAAAAATACGGTATCCCAGCCACACTGCCAATCAAGAATAAGAGTGGGAAAAAAGGCATTTTTGGATATTCAAGGACTCAAATAATACCTCCCAAACACCCTTTCTTGGAGATCTACTTCAGGGTATGCTTTAGCAAAATCAAGGAATTAGCTAGAAAGAAGACACAGGATCCAGGAAGCATGAGTCCAACTCTGGAGAACAAGATAGGGAAGTCCCAGAACAAGAGCTTTGCAGCAGCTGATAGGGTCACCAGCCCAGACTGCACGAGGGAGATGGAGGCTCTGGTCGGGGGGAGGGGTGCACAGACCTGCTCGTTGTTATCATAGTCTTTGTGTACATGTGTTACTTTAATGATATTTAAATTAATATTTTGAATTCTATCCTGTCTTGAATTATCCTCTCCACCACTTAAACACATCCCTACCCAGCCCAGTCCCCCAGCACTGTGTACATACCACTGTTACAGCAGGCACCACAGAGTCTTATCAGCATCTGTTTATATGTCTGTCTCCACAGTTATGATGTGAGTTTTATGAGGGTTAGGGCTGCATGATTTCATCTTGGTTTTCTCAGCATCCAGCAGAGTGCCTGAGTATGTGTTTGCCCCATTAAACCAAATACTGTTTGTTAGCTGCTTGAAGGAAATTCTTCCAAAAGGGCATTTTATATTGACCTGATAGAATTTCAAATCAGAGAAAGTCTATTTCACACAATTAGCATCCTCCTGACATTAATATTAAACTATGAGCAGATGAAATGATTATGTCTACAAAATGCACTAATGTACTCATTGACTAGATGTATCCACTTTCTGCCAGAAAAATCTTCGGCTTGCTGTAAGCCAGATGAAGTCCTCTAGTGGGAGAGAGAGGAAGTAAATAGAGCACAATAAATATATGTGATGATGCTGTGCTGGGTAAGGGGACAGAGGGTGACAGTGGGGGACAGTGGGGGACTCTCCTAGGTGGGATGGCCAGGGAGGGCCTTCCCTTATCCCTGTTCTTTCTCTGCCTCCTTCCACCCTATTAGATAATGAAGCAGCCTTAGAAAACACATAGTGAGATTTCAGTCAGGACTCCTCCAAGCTAAGTCAGATTCCTCAAGTAGAGATGGAGGAAGAGAGGGCAGCTCCTCCCCCACTCCCTCCATTCAAGGTGATAAAGCAGAACAACCTCTGTGGGACTCAGAAAACGGCTTCTTGGAATCTTGCAGCTGTGAAAGGGCCACTCGGACATTTTTGAAGGAATTAATGTGTCTTCACTGGTGCAAGAGCTTTGAACTGAAAGCAAGTACCCAGGGTACCATTTCACATGAGCTGCTGCCTTTCAGTGATAAACGGGATTTGACTGGTAGAAATGGGAATATGATTGCTGAGCAGAATATGATTGCACACCTAAGGGAAGTTTTCAGAATCAAGCTGTAAAATTAAAATCTCTTCTAATTCCTAAAACATTCTTAATTGTGGAGGATCAGTTTTTGTCAGCACGTGTAATAAGTCATCCCTACCACTCCTAAAATATATAGTCATACATTTTCATTTTGGAAAATGAAAACATATCAGACTACTCAACTCACAGTTATCATTAAAAATGCTACAGGAGAATGTTGCTCGACATTGTAAAATGAGACTTTACTGGTAGACACTGTTTTTTAAAAGCAAATATAAATATAAAGCAACTACTAACCTGTTAAGTCATCAGTCTTAGTTATTTTAATAAGAAATTTAAACTTGCAGAGTATAAATTCTCTGAAAAATGCCAGCCAAAGCAACTGTATTCTATTTGTATGGTTATATATGTCCCTACATTTATTTACCTTTCCTTCTCTGACTCTTATAGTCTTGCAGTGATCCAAAAATATTTTACCATCTTACACTAACTTTAAAGATTCTGTGTCTGTAATCAGTGAGACTATTCTCCCCTAATCACCTTCACATAGCATCCATCCCTCGCCAGTGATAGCTGTACAATCTGCAAACTAGAGAAATCTATCTGCATGTTTGTCAGCTGAAAGAATGTGTGCTTAGTGTCAAGGATCTACAGGTTTATGGGCTCCTAGATAGAGATGGTGAACCATGTGGATACAGCCAGCCAGCAGACAGTAAACAGCAGTTACTAAATCCCACTAGTGCTATTATGTACGGCGGATAGGAGAAGGAGTAAGAGCCAGCCAATATAAAGTGACAGGCTTGAAAGTTCCCATTGATATAAAATGCATTTTCAATGAGGCATTAAATACTCGCCCATTTATAGAGGTCTTTGAGGGGCTGATCAAGAAAATTATTGGTTCATAAAACGTAACTCAGTAAACTATGGGCTAGAAATTGCCACTATCTCTCTCTCTCTTTGTGTGTGTCATCAGCATTTCCCATGGCAGGGAGTGGAGAGAGCTTGGTGCTCTCCTAGCTTGAGGCTCAAAACACTGGCCAGATGAACTGGGGGTGGGGTGGATGCAATTCAGAGGCTTTTAATTGTACACTCTGTTCCTATCCCGACTTCCACATCAGCTCCACCACACACATACCAACTACTGACCTCAGACTATCAGCACCACTTCATTCATCAGGAGACAAAGTGAATGGCAGTTTATTCCTCTCTTGGAAAATTTGGGGACCCCCTGGTCCACTGTGTGCAAAGCACTTTGCTAGGTGCTATGTAAAGGTGTTGAGGCACGGTGCACTATTTGAGGACAGTCATAAAAGATTTATGAATGTACTAAATGAAAGCTTAGTGTGGGTGTGTCTAGAAATGGAGTGCCGAAGTCCCTTTAGACCCCTGGAGTGCCTCTAATGAAGCATGAAGGTGTTGGGGCCAATATCTTAGTACACAGCGTCCCCTCCCACCACCACCTCCACTTTTCTCTTCTGATCCACCAAACAGAGCCTGAGTAAGAACATGTATCGCTTTAGTGGTCCAGAGACCTGCAGCAGGATGCTCTGGAAGATGGGGGGTTTCTAAATCCCCTAGTTTTATTGTCAATTTATTCCCCAACGTTAACTTCTTTGATCTAAACATTTTTTTCCCCACCTCTTCCCATTGATCTCACTTTACAGATCTTCCATTCTCTTCAGCATCCTCAAACTTGCCATTTCCTGATTGTTTTTCTTTCTTCCCCTTGAGATGTATTGAGCAGAGCTGGACAGAAAGCTCTTGCATGAAGATAAGCTCATTGCTGAGGAGGAGGGGATGATTAACTCGCAGGTGTTAGAAGTTATCCCACTGCCATGTGTTCACGCACATGCACATTTTGCTTGCTATTTCTTAGACACGTTGTAGCAAAACCCCTGAAACAAAAGTTAGGTTGAGTGTCACTTAATATACTAATGTAGTAAAATCAGCATAAAATGAGAAAAAGAAGGAGTTTAGTTGATGTTAAATCTTATCTACTATAGACTTTCAAACATGATCAAAGACAAATATGAATCCAGTGATAAAGCCACTCTTGGTGTGGTTTAAGGAAACAAACACACACAAAGCAATAAAGCATGGACCAGACAAGCCCAAGTTTGAAATCTGCATTATCACTTACAGGCTGTATAACCTGAGTAAGTTTTTTTAACCTCTCCAAGCCTGTTTCCTCCTCTGTAGAAAGGATTAGCTATTGCTGTTGCTGATATATTATTTTGGCTTCCAAACATTTACCCTCTTGGTTATTCTCTGCCAGCATTCTAGACCTTGCCTCTTAAAATGTGGAATTCAGAGATGACTATAATACACTAGACCTAGTATGACCAAAATGACTTATGAGACTGAACTATCTTTGTCCTGGACAACACGCATCTATGAACACAACACAGATGCATTAGCACGATGGCCACCACACGCATTGTTGTCTCATTTATGATCAATATCTGCAGGTCACTTTCTCACAAACTGCAGATAAGCCAGGTTTCCCCATGACCAACCCTGATTCCTGTCCATCAAATGCAATTAAATTAACCAAAAAGTATGAGTTTATGTTTATCTCAGTTAAATTCCAAGCTATTTGAAAAATAAGGGAGATGTTTCTCACTTATCACACAGCCCAGCTGCACCAATTGTCTGTGGTTTACTGGTCCAGGCAAAGCAGAAAAAAAGTGGTGGTCTCGGGTGGACTGGGATAGGAGAAGGGAGATTGTTTCGGCAAGAACCATTGAGTTGTGTTATTTCAGAGCTTAAGAAGTAGAGAAAAAACTCTCAGCTAGTAAAAATTATCTCGTTAGATCTATCAGGAGTTCTCACTGACCACCTCCAGCTGTCACTTCTTTCTTCCCTCCCTTCCCACTTCATCCCACTATAGGAGTGTAAATTGCTCCTAATATTGTGTCCTCAAATTATCATGAACATTGCAGACTTTATCGCAACATTCAGTATCAGCGTATTTTTCTGAGATCTGTATCTGCAGCATCTATCAGTGCCTTTAACACATTGGATGCTCAGTTGTTTGTTGAACGAGTGAATGCGGCCAGCCCTCACCAGTGCCTCACGACTCTTTCCAGTGCTGGTGTATATCCAAGGGGATGTCCAGTGCTCTTGGCCTCAGTTCTAAAACACCCTGTGCTCTCTTCTGCTACAAACCCTTGATCACCTTCCCTCTCCTGCCCCAGAACAACCCCTTCAGTTCTGGTAGCTGATGAGTTACTTCTGGCTCCTGTTTGCTAAGTTTTTTCAGTTCCCCTGGAAATTGTGTACCAGTAACAAATCCTCACTTTGATAGTCCCCCAGGGCCTCTCTTCTGAGTTTCTACCTTTCAAGAAGACTACTAGGAGTGGGAAAAAAATTCTCATTCTGTCATGCAACATGTTAGTTATGCATTGTGTTACATGCAAATTAAGATAAGTATGCCCACTGTATTTTAATCGAGACCAGTGGTAATAAATGTAGACTAGACAAGATCAACTCCAAGTACAAGACTTTGCACTGCTCTCCCAGAGAATCTTCTGTCAATTGCTTTCCATCAACTTAATCAGTATTTCAGGATGGTAATTCATCATTTCTTCAGTCAACAAATACCTATTCAGTTCCTCTTAACTACAAGGCAGTGTCCTTCTCATTATGGAGAATACAAGATGAATCAGACATGATTTGTGCCCACGAAATGCTAACAGTAAAATATGTGTAAGTTATGTGTTATAAAGAATACTAAAATGTTTTAGATGAAATAACATCTGTGCTGCCCCTAAAAATACAGATAATATTTGGAAAAGTCTCAACTTTGCAGCATGCAACTGAAGGGTAAAGAAAGTAACCCAGGAAGACATCTGCAAAGGCTCAGAGTCAGGACAACTCAAACGCTATTGGGCAATTAGCAGGTGGTTCACTTTGGCCTGAGTGTCAAATACATTCAGGAACATATTGACAGTAAAGTTGTAATGGTAAATCAAGGCCAGATTGGGGAGACATTAGGATTAAGGAGTTTGTTGTTTAATAAACACTTTTGGCATTTTACAGGCCATGAGGGAGAAGTGAAAGTTTTTTGATCAGAAGAAAAACTTGATCACAGGCAAATGAACCTTGTAGTCACTATGAAAATGGACTGGAGCATGGAAAGACTGGAATCTTTGGGGGGAAGTCTGTTGAGAGCCCTTTCGAATGCGATGGCCCAGGTGAGAGCTGGAACATGGGCAGTGGCAGAAGATAGTGAGTGTAGAACAGATTTTAAAAGATTTCAGAGAGAGAATATGAAAATGAATATATGTATGTTTGTGTATGACTGGGACATTATGCTGTACACCAGAAATTGAAACACTGTAATTGACTATACTTCAATTAAAAAAAAAGATTTCAGAGAGAAACTTGGCAACGTGGAGCCCTTGAACAGGAGTGAGTAGATGCTTCGATCAAATGTTATTTTGCATAACCCCTTTAACATCGAATCAACATTTCTTTATAAGAATATCATGAGATGTAGATGGTCAAATGTCTTGTTGGAATCAAGATGTGTTTTGCTCTTCCATTTTCTTGACCTACTCTGATCTATGTATTCTTAGTAAATATGAGCTTTTGCCTTGTCAATATCAGCACTGCCCTTGGCATGCATTTATAACCCACTTTCTAAGAATTGTGGTTAAAAAAAAAAGCATACAATGTAAATTTACTCAACAGTTTTAAGTGTGCAGTACAGTATTAACAATATGCATATTATTTTACAACGGATCTCTAGGTCTTTTTCACAGTGCACAACTGAAACTCCATACCCATTCAGGCACAACTCCCCATTTCCTTCTTCCTCCAGCCCCTGGCAACCACCATTCTACTTTCTGTTTCTATGAGTTAGATTACCTTAGATACCTCCTATTAGTGTAATCATGCATTATTTATCTTCTTGCAATTGACTTATTTCACTTAGCATAACTCCTTACAGGTTTATCCATGTTCTGGAATATGAAAAGACTTCCCCCTTTTTAGGGCTGAATAATATTTCACCATATATTTGTGAGCTATATATATGTATATTTCTTCATTTATCCATTTGTCTGTTGATGGTTATTTAGATTGCTTCCACATCTTGGCTATTATCAATAATGTTGTGATGAACATGGATTTGCAAATATCTCTTCAAGACCCTATTTTCAATTATGTATACCCAGATGTGGAATTGCTATGCCATGTTATAGTTCTATTATAATTTTTTGAGGATCTGCCATACTGTTTTCCATAGCAGCCGCACTGTTCTTCAGTTCCATGAAGACTTACCACCACTTTTTAGATAATCCATTTCAGGATGTTTCTGATGGCAAATATTAAGCTCATCAGGGTGTGATTTCCTAAATCACATAAAACCCATAGCATGTGATCCTCACCCAGGGCCTGGCCATCTAAGCAGCATAGCAGGAGCTCAACTCCAGGAAAAAAAACTGAACGACTCCGGGCTTTTGCTGCATTTTCTTACTGTCTCTGATTCATAAGCATATACAAATGGTCCTATGAGTCCATAGAACCAGATAATGTTTAGCGGTCAGAGGGTCTGAAGGTCACTTTGTACAGCTCCATAATTTGGTAAGTGAAACTATGTCATTATTTCCCCCCTGAAAGGCCAGGAGTCTTGAATTTATTTAGCAAAACCTGATTCCTTTTTTTGAAACCTACCATCATATTTCAGTTCTCTTTTAACCATATAGGCTCTATCCTTTTGGGCCTGAAAATAATTGTCCTTGTTTTAGAATATACAAGCAAAGAGGGCTTAGGGAGTTGTTTATCAAGGGGGTAACTTTGGGAGGTTAAATACCTAGGTCTTTCTTACCTCTTTTAGGACCAGCTTAGGAACTGTTTCAATAAATCCTTAGAGTAACCATCAAGGTAATCACCCAACCAGTTAATCAGATTTGACTATTAAAAACTTGAGTACTGCAAAATTAAACCCACTCTAAAAGGACACAGATGTCACTATTGAGAATATTTACTTACAAAATAATAATAGAATTTATTCATAGAGCTACACATCAGGTACTTTCCACGCATTCTGTCACAGCATCCCATTGGTATCGTACTTATGCCCATTAAATGGATGAGGATTGAGAGCATAAATAATTTATCTACATGAGGCTGAAGTTTGAACCCTAGTCTGTCAGAAACCCAAAACTGTGCTCTTAGTCACTACAGTGCCACCTACTATATTCAAGGCACTGTGTTGGAATCTGTGGGGCGTTCGAGAACTGGGTAACAAGACCCTAGGTAGCTTACACAGCCTACTACATATGTAAGACAAATATTATACATGAAAGAAAATGTAACTGTCCAAGAAGACATATACCGTGTTATTTAAAGAAGCATGCTATAAATTCTGAATCCCAGAGGAATAGGTGTTACAGAAAAATAAAGGAAGGAAGAAAGGGAGGGAGGGAGGAAGGAAAGAAGGAAGGAAGGGGAAAGAAAGAAAAAAAGGAAAGAAAAAAAAAGAAGTTTAAAGACATAAAGGATTATACAGTAGAAACAGCAACAAACAAATAAGATATGGATTCTGGTTTCCAGTTACCACTTTCTGATAAGTGACCTCGGGTAGGTATACTGTAAATTTTATATAACATGGTATAATTACATCATCAGAGTAAACTTATTGCTGCCCAACATGGGAAAATAAATATATTAGAAGAGTTTAATTAGGGTTTTTTAATCTCATTGCACATATATATGTACATCATATATATAATATTATTTTATATTCAATGCAACGCTATGTTCCTCTTCAGTACAACTCAAAGCCATTTAAGGAGAATCAAAGGCTCCTATGATTAATTGAAATGTTAAAGAACCAGCGAAGTGGCAGTTAAAAAAAAGTTCTTCCCTTGCTTTTTAGCTTATCTCTTCTCTCCCCTAGCCTTTATTCTTCTGATTTATTCAAAAAGGAGAGCATAAAAGCATCTTATTAGCAATTCTTATCCAGGAAATATGAGCACTTAGGATCGATTGAAAGGGAACTGGGAGAAGGGGGAGTCAAGACAGAGAAAAAAAGTCATCCAATAAAAAAATCGTTTAATAGGCACACAGTTAAGAATACGTTTGTGTAAATTTGTCAGATATTTAAAACATCTTCGCTAATGTTTCATTTTATTACCTCTAAACATTTTTCCTTTCCATGACTCTTTATTCTGATGCTTAGAAGTACTTGAAATTCATATAAATGGTAAGTAAGGTTTTGGAGGAAACAGAGCCGAGGGTATTACCGTTTTACACGCAGTTAAGTTGAAATTGTTAAGTAGACTGATCCCTATTATAGTAAGCTTCCGGGGAAGGTTACTCCCAACAGATGTTCTGAAACTGTTGATTCCCTCGCTTTTTTTTTTTTCCAGAGGGAGGATTTCTGGAACACGCTAAAGGCAGTGAGTTGATGTCTTAGTGACAAAAGCTAGATTTCTGTCAGTAGCTTTCATTAAGGTTAGTGTTTTGGCCTGTGTCATCATCATGGCCATAGATTTAGTTTTGGATTAGGAATGCTAATCCACATGTAAATATTCTCCCTGATCCGCACATGTTTAGCAAACCGATTACATTTTTAATGTCCCTGTTAACTTCTCTTGTTATCCTTAACTAACTTTTAAGAGATGAGAACAAACTCACATTTGTGTCCTTCCTAGTCAGTTCAACTTCTAACCAGGTAGTCCATCAACGCCTAGCCCCCAGACCCAGCTCGGACAATCTGGAAATCTCCTGATCTCGCCTCAACTCTCAGGACAGGGCCTTTTGTGTGCACAACTCTCAGGAACTGAAGAGCCTGACTAAGTTAAGAAAGAGATAATAAAACGTATCCCCAAACGGTAATTGTTCATTTCAGGGCACACTTCAGAGATGTTTTTAAGCCAGGGCTGCATCTGATGGGGGCAGGGAGGATAGGAACCGTCCCCAAATGTGGGGGCTTATCACCCGGAGATGCCTCCAGCGGAGCTGACAAATCTCTGAAGTGGGAAATAGTTTTCCCTCCACAGGGCCTCGGCGTGTGAGGGGAGGAGGGGGATGGGCAGGGGCCATCAGGGGAGAAGTCTCCGGCCTTTCGACGTCTCTCAACACCATCCCTCCCCCACCCCGCCTCCTCCTTCCCCGAATCCCAAACAAGCCCAGGGTGGGGGGCGCAGAGGGGCCCCCGGGGCAGGCCGGGCCGGGAGGCTCGGCCTTTGTGGCTCCGTCCTCGACGGTGGCGGGGAGGCGGAGGGGGCGGGGACGCGGGCCGGAGACCCTCAGCCGGGGCTTGACCCCCAGGTGCATTGTCCGGCGGGTCCCTCCCCCTCCCCCCGGGGCCGCGACCCGGCCGCCACGGGGCCCCCCTCCCAGCGTCTCCCTCCGCGGGCCGCGCCGACCTCGCGGTCCCCAGACCAGGGGCCAGATGTAGAAAGTAGTCCCCAGGCCGGCAGCGGCGGCGCTGTCCACTCCGCCGCCCCCGCCCCCTCCAGCCGCCGCCTCACTCCGCCCCCGGGCCGGACTCTCGGGCCCCCCGCCTCCCGCGAGCGGGTGTCCGTGCGCCGGCCTCGTCGCGACCGCAGAGACGAGCCTCCGGCCGCGCCACGCCACGCCGGTGCCCGAGCAGAGAAGCCCAGGCTGCGCGCGTCCAGCCGCCGCGCGGGGAGCGCCCGGAGGCGGGGGCCGGCAGGCGGACAGCGGCCGCGGGGCGGCCGGGGAGCATGCCCGCGCAGCCCCGCTGAATGGCGCCTTCTCCGCGACCCCTCGCCCGGCCGCAGCCGCCGGGGATGCTGCTCGGCGCGCTCCTGCCCCTGCTGCTCCTCGGCTCCCTTCCAGGTGGGCGCGCTTGCTTCTGCGTTTCTCCTGCGCGGGTGGGGCGTGAGCAGGCGCGAGTGGGCTGGCGAGGGGGACAACCGGGGCGGGAGGGTGTTTGGCGGGGGACGGCGGGGTCCTCTGCCGCAGCGCTGGCCAACCCCCCCGTCGCTGCCCCCTCCCTGCGGCCAGTCAGGAGCCGCTGCTGGAAGCGCGAGGTGCCCGCGGGGTTTGCGGGGGCGCGGGCGGCGGTGGGCGCCTGTTCCAGTGCCCGCCCCTCGCCGCTGCGCTCCCCCGGCCGCAGGCTGCCGGGCCGGCGTCCGCTGTCCACTGTCGCCCCTTTCTCTTCGCGCCATTGTCCGCGCTCCGGCCGAGTCCTCGCCTCCGTGGCCAGCCCGGGCCCCGCGCCCGCCGGGGCTGCCGCGGCCGCACGTGGCTTTATTTATATTGTTTCCTTAGTGGCAGCCTCGCCGCGCAGGGGGCGCCGCGTTTCCGCGCGGCTTCCCCTCTTTGCAGTGGGGGTTCACCCACGTTTTAGGGCAGGGGGGAGAATGGGCGAACTCAGCGCCCAGGTCAGACCCCTAAGTGCCCCCACTTTTCCGGATCCAGCGAGGAGGGGTGGAATTGGAAAAAGAGGGTTGGACGTTTTGTGGCCCGTTTGTGCCCGGAGGGGCGCGAGAAACGTCCCAAAACTGAGAAGGAAGGTATCTAAGCAGGATTTATTTCTCACAGCCAGGTATTTTGAGGCAGGGCCTGAGATATATGCGAATCTGAAGATCCCCTCCAAACTCCAGGTTGGCTTTGCGCAAACTTGAATGAACTAATTTTTCTCTTTTGCATCTGTGTTGCTTTATCCTTAGAAAGTTAAAAAGTGTAAAGTGGATGGAGGGGAGGTGTTCAGAAGAGTGGGTTATTTTACTTATTTACAGGTTAGAAACCCCAGACTTTTCGTGGGGTTTTTTGGGTTGGCTTGTTTGTTTTCTGGAGGAGTTAGTTTTCTGTTAGCGTGAGAAAAGGATCAAAGTCAGATGTGACTCGGAAACACAATGGGCGCCTTCCGGAGTGGTCCTCGTAGCGCGGGGCTGCTAGAGTCGCTCGCGTCGCCCTGGGCATCCATTTAGAAGTCGGCAGCCCGGGCGTGGGAGCGTGACTAGTGTGTGAGGTTTGGAGGACCTGCCTTGATGAGAAACAGATCAGTTCCAAGGATTTGTAATCATGAATTAAAGACAATCAGAAGGAAGATTAAATGTCTCCCTTCCCTACCCCCCCCCCCCCAATCCCCTAATACTCTCCTCGGCCCCAATCAATATGCAAGACTTTAGCTGACCTTTCCGCTAAATGCAGGAGGTGACGGGGTTATTAGCTGGTCATCGGATGCTTTATCCTGGAGGGGACTGGACGATGTGTATGCTCAGAATAAAGCTTTTCCTCTGCTCTGATAAAAATGTGTATTGGTTGATTAAGCAATCTCCTATCTCTATTAGACAGTAAGGACCAATTAGTCACGCATTTTTTCCAGCAGTTGGTAGTTCTAAAAAAATGAAATAAAAGTTTCCTAATCCGATCACCCACTGAGTACAAGCAGCAAGAGTTACCAACTTTTCAAAGTCAACTGTTTGTCCTTTAAATACCTACCATACTCTGCAGAAATTAAGTAAATGGCTCTCATTCAAGGAGAGGAGACAGAGCCCTTGCTGTAAAAAGGCAGATATAAAAGTGCAAACTTGTAACTTGTCACAAAAGATAAACGTACTTCCCAAAGGAGTAGATGCCAAGGGTTCCAAAAACTCTTCAAGGGACAAGGAAATAAACTTGCTTGTTCACAGAGTCAGAGTTTTGCTAATGATTTCTTGTAAAATTAGACTTTTACAACTTACTCTGTTCAAGATCTTTTTGACAAGCTTGTAAAAGTGGCCAACAGCTTGTGCTCAAGAGTTTTCCTGATGATTTTGAAACTCTGGTAAGGCACTTGAGAACAGAATTCTTAAAGGACATAGAAGTTATTGAAATCTTTCCTATGCTTTTAGTGTAAAGCATGTTGTAAAAAGATTTCTCTGATTTGTTGAGAAGGTTTGCTGAAACTTAGATTGGTTTGTTAAGTAAGGTATTTGTAAGTTAACTAATACGGTGGTTCAACTTTGTCTCATTACATCCTGAATATGTGTTTTACAGTTGTGTGTTAAGAAATGATTTTATACGGATAATTGTGGGTATGCCTTTCCCCCTTTTTCCTTGTAGGAGTATGGTGCTTTAGCGAACTGTTTTTTATAAAAGAACCGCAGGATATAACTGTCACAAGAAAGGACCCAGTCATTTTAGATTGCCAGGCTCATGGAGAAGTTCCTATTAAGGTCACTTGGTTGAAAAATGGAGCAAAAGTGTCTGAAAATAAGCGGATCCAGGTTCTGTCCAACGGCTCTTTATACATCAGTGAGGTGGAAGGCAAGCGAGGAGAGCAGTCTGATGAAGGATTTTATCAGTGCTTGGCAATGAACAAATTTGGAGCCATTCTTAGTCAAAAAGCTCATCTTACCTTATCAAGTAAGTGTTTATGTTTTTGATTGTTTGACATTTTTCACTGCTAACATTTTGATAATTTCTTGATTCATTAATATGCTAACCCCGCATAATCATACAAACATTAAGAATTTTCTGGAGGTAGTAGTTGGTGCTAACTAAGACACACAGAAAAATTTGAAGAAAACGTATATAGATATAAATTCGAATGAGTGATTGAGAACAAAAGTCATATTAGGCTTAGAACACCAAAACCTATATAAAGGTGACTATGTATAAATTTAAGTGTTTCAAACTATGAAAAGAGTTGAGTGAAAAGTTTGGCCAGCAGGACAAAAGTTGTTCTAAAAATCTTGTCTTTTGTAAATTAATAACTAAATTTTGAAAATCACAAGCAGCTCTTTCTGCTTTGTAGATGGCCCTTAAAAGTTAAATCATTCATATAGCCTAACCTTCCATTTCTCTGACTGCTTTAAGATCACCCATGTTGCTTTTTAATTGTAAGAGAGGGCATTGGTCAGTAACTCTCAAGCCTTTGAAGTATTTCTAGGCTTTTCCTGCTGGGAGAGAAAGAGATTAAGACCATTTCCATGTTATGCCTCATGGACTTAAACCAGATCTGCTCACTTTTTCCCATTTGTCATAAAGTTTGCTGTCTAATGGTTTCCTTTGTATTAACAACGCCCTCAGATCAACCATTTGTCCGAGTGATCCACTGCTTGGTGGTTGACCTGATAGCTGTCGAGTGTACACATGGGCCCAGGAGAGTTAGGGAACGTCTTGTTTTCCCTGAGGCTTCTCACCTCTTCAGGTGATCAGATACCCAGCACTCAAGATTACAATAAACAATTTCCATCTTAAAACAAAACACAACACAACTGTATCTTAAAAATAGTTTTACAGGCATCCTAGATACAAGCTTTTGTTAATCCACGAAAGATAGCACTTTTTTACACTATACCTGGAAATTGATCATTTGCAAGTTGAACAATAGGGGGAGAGAGCTTTTGAGATAAAGGCATAATCTTTAGGAAATAGTCTCTTCAAGGTCTTCACAATTGAAATTTAGGAAGCTGTTGTTGGGGGTTTCTTGGGTGACTTTATTGTAATAGTCCATGGCCATATTTGTGCCACCCTCATTTTAATAATTTATTTGGACAGTAATAATAGTAGAAAATAAATTGCAAGAAAGATATTTTACATTGAAATATGTCAGAAAAGTAGAGAAGTTGCTAAATCTAACACCCCCCCAAGAATAGCATAAATCTGAGAGAATATCTGATAAACTAGCTTGCTTGCTTTTTTTTTTTTTGATGTAATCATTGGCCAGTAATTATTTTTTGTTGCTGTTGAGTAATGGTTTTTCAGTACAGTATTGTTTTCAGGATAGTGTGCTTTTTCACACTTATATTCTATTCACTTAATTTTTTGTCTAATGTAAAATTGTCCTATAGAGTTGTAATTTTCCCCCCTTTTCGGGTTTGTGGAATCCTGTGTTTTCATATCCAGGACCTGTAACTTGTATTACCTTCCTGGAGAGGAGAAGGGCAGGATGGAAAGATGGAGGGGGGCCTTGAAAGGTGAAGCATTTGTCATGACCACAGGGTATTTCCAGGACCTCCTTAGAAGCCTGACAAAATTCTCGAGCACTCAGAAATATTTTGAAAACACACAGAGCTTTCTGATTTCATAAATAAATTCTAAACAGTATAACAGATGTTAGTAACAGTGAAACAGATATTGGTATTGGCTTTTTGAGTAGCTTTAGATTTGGTATCTTTATAAAAATTGATAACAAATATTTTGAAGGCTATTATGGTGAAGTAGTTTTCATATTTTAAGGATCAGGAACTCAGTTAAATTATATAGAACATTGCTATTAAATATCAGCTGTAGGTGATTAGTTGTAGGAACCACATTTTTCATATGCATGTATTTTATTTAACTTGGAGGAGGAACTTTGCTAGGAAATTGCATCCAGTATTATAGATTTAAAATGAAAAATTCATAGTGTGTTTAGATTTTTCTTTAGAAGTAGATTTCTTAAAGATTTAAAATTCACAGAGTTAGTTCTGATACTGAGAAGCAATGTCCAGTGACACTGTAGGCTCAAATGACTTTATCCTGGTAAAGATGTGATACATAATAAACAGGAAGAGAATAGGCATTAAGTGGACATTCTGGTTTTTATGTTTTTTTTTTTTTAAGGCTCGTTCTCTCCTAGTTATTGATAACAGCAGGGGGCAAGTATGTTCTTTTTATTTTCTAGTCAAGGATTTTGTCAGCAAACATATCTTTTAGTTCTGAAGTATAATAAGTAGTACAACACCTGGAAATCTAAAACTTTAATCTGTGCAAGTTTTAGATTTTTAACACAGGCAATCAAGTCTTGGTTTCTAAACTTAGGAACTAGAAGCTGAAAGTTGCACTCTAGGCAAGAATTCCATTATTCATGTGTAAATTAGGAATTCACAGGGTTAAAAGGTTAGAAACTGGCCAGGATGAGGTTTACCCTTGTGATAAAGAGCAGATGACCCTCATTCATTGGCCAAAGCTTTCATGTAGCTCTTCTGCAAAGTTAGTTATTGCCATGAATTGTTCTTGAGGAATGCAGAAATTCAAATGTGAACAGGCCTTTCCTTAAGTGTCACTGTGGAGCCTTATCTCCCAAGCACATCAGAGCCGGCTGTGGGGACAAGGTTCCTCCCCAAAGGCCTGGAGGCTTTGCTTTCCTGTTGTTCATCCAAGCACAAAAGAATTTGTCTAACTTAGTTTTTCTAAAGCATCCCATTTTTAAAGGAAAGTATAGGGTTAAAGTAATACTTAGTTTTTCACAAAAAGTTAATCCCCCTTATTGATAGCCATTTTAGCTGTTTTACATTTTCATGTAATTAGAATAGAAAAGGAAGTGATCTGGGAGGCCCTTTTTCTGGTTGCATACAATAGTGAGCACAGAAGATAAAACCATTTCCTATAAATTGCAGTACTTTCAACTTTTGGCAAATCAAAATTTCACTTTCATAGGTGCTAAGTCTTCACTATATAAATAATTTAATATAAATATCTTAGGAGTAAGAAATAATCCATGACATCTTGACATTTCTTGCATTCAAATGTTGAAGTAAGAAAGATAAATTTCATAGGAAAGCATTAGTGTGGTTGAACATTCTCATATTTCAACAAGTTTAAATTAAGATAAGGGACATTGGAGAGAAGTAAAGGAGGAGATGGGTAGTGTTCTGTGATGTGTAAAGGACTGGCCGTAAGCTAGTGATTGAACAGGAAGCTGGTTGTTTATTTCCTTTCCATAAAAGGTGGAAACTGAAGTCTTAGGATAGAGGGAAAGAGAACATAAAGCTGGTTTATATTTGTTAGATTTTTCAGGACTTTTCACTTGGGTACAAAATAGTTTTTAAAATGAACATCTGTAGCTGAAAGACCATAGGAATTATTATAACTCTATGATAGATATTTCCCCCCAAATTTTGAGGTTAGTTCAAGCATCCATAAAATTTTTTAAGGGGCTCCATCTCTATAACTTTATTTAGCCATTATTTCCCTTTTATTAGCCAATCATTTCCCTTAAAAGGATGTAGGTGGTTTTCCATGAATAAAATGTTTATCACTTCAGTTTGAGATGAAACTTGAGGTTTTTTGCTGAGATTAATGAAAAACTGTTCTGTGATTGTGGTTCCTATCTTTAAGAGTAATACATAAATTATAGCTCAAAGCTGATCTTGAAATGTGAAGTTAAAACATATTGAAAACCCTTAAAGTCATGTTAGACAGAAAAGAGGGTGGGTGGTGTATTGAAAAGAGAAAGATAAAAAACTATGAGACTATTAGGCTAGATCTTGAATTTTATTAATGATCCTGGACCCAAGATGGGCAAGATTTTGCTTCATTGTCAACTTTTTCTTGAGATTTGCAGATGCTCTAAGGACAGCGCCTCTTACTTGTGTGCATGTTTACTTCAAATCAACCTATTAACAGTTACTTGCCCTAATTCAAGAATGCTCACATGAAAGTAAAAGTTGTTTGATTTTGGAAAAATAAGATAGAACTGAGGTATTTAGAGAGGCCAATCCTTCAGCATTGTAGATAAGGTTCAGATGATGCTTTCTGGGGTCCAGGAAAAAAAAGAGAAAGGGGTATGGTTCAAAAGTACACATTTAACTTAAAAGTTGACCATCTTATAAAATTCCATACATTAAGTCAGGGAAGTAAAAGCACATCTAGTTCTACAGGCTTATTTATAGTGACACTTGGTTCTTAAAGTCAGCCTGCCTAAAAGATTTATCAGGTACTTGATAATCTCTGGGTAATGGAACCAGTTTTTCCCACTTTGCACTTAGTGAGGATCATTTCTCATCTTCAGAAACTTGTAACACTGTCTCACTGTTTCTCAAGGTTGTCAGATTTTTAAAAAATGTTTAACGAAGCAAGGTCCACTGAGGGGTAGAATTATAATTTTCCTTAAGATGTATATAAATGTGTTTATTTTATTTCTGCCCAGCTTCTTAATGGAATTTTGAAAAGGCGTTTGGTATGGCCCTCTGTGTCAACTAGCTCTGATTATTCTAAAGAAAGGCCTCACTCTCAGCTCTTGTTTGCCCAGGCATTTGTTGTCACTGCTCCTGAATTTAACAGCTGGGCCTATTGATGAGAGGTCCAGAGCAGTTTAAAAGAATAACAGAAAACAAATCTCTCAAGCAGGGTGTTAGGTTGAAGGAGTATTTCAATTAATAAATAAATGCATTTGAGGTTACCTTTTTGAAAACCCTGCTGTTCCTGGCTGCAATTTTGAGAGGTGATTTTTATCTCTAACAGGCAGAGATGCTTAATTAGGGTTGATTACTTTCAGCTTTTTAACTGGCAATTACTATTAATATGAAAAATAATCAATAGTGTTGAGTCAGGCATTTTGCTGAGGATTATACTTGAATTTTAAAAACAGCACTGGTTATTGATTTGTTTTAGAAGAAATTCTAAAAAGTGTAACCCAAATTAAGTTTTCATTGTCAATGAGGGCTATTTCATTACTTCTGAAAGTTTATATTGTTCAGACTCTTTATTAAAACATTTTTAAAGCTCATTATTTGGTACAGGTCTTGGTAAATAAGAGAGGAAGAAGACACAGTTGTAATCATTGAAGCAGTATTGGTAGTTGCCCTAACATGGTAATCTGCACAGAGCAAGCTCAGTCAACAGTTGACAATGGTGATGTACAAAAAAGGTAAAAATGTACCAAACTACCTTCAATGGCTATAATTCTGAAGCCAAGTGAACAGCTTTAGGGATATGTATTGCGGTGGATAAAGGCATCATCCTCACAAAAGTCTCTGACGCTAATCTGACAAATACTTTCCTGACTCTTACATTCCTTGTTTTTTCTTTTTTTTAACCTCTGCTTCTCAGAAACTGCTTTTGATGAGCTTTAAAAGCCAAATTCTTGTAGACTGAGCAGAAGGCATGAATTAAAAGTGTTTGTTTTTTCAGTTTCTGGAGGGTTTGCTTTTTCCGTGTGTGTGTGTATTTATATTATAGCTTTAGCATTTATAGTGGCTAGATCAATCAAGTAACTATTGCTATTGGAGAATGCAATCCTCATTGGTCTTAGTTCTTAGGACTAATGGAAGAAAAAATTTAAAAAATTTTTTGCTTTATGAAACTATAGTAAATCTCTGTTTAGAACAGTGTGACAGTTTTTGTTTTTGTTTTTAATGATACTGCTTTGTATGGACTACTTTTTCTAAATAAACCATATTCCTTTGGAAGAATCCTCCAAAGTAGCTTTTTTATTGTTTTGTAGACTTTTTAGTGCTACCGAGAATATGATTTAGTACTATTCAAAATGAATCTTCCACTCCACCAACATTTACCAAATACATAAATAAATAAAATTTTACAAAGGTTTTTGAGCTGTGGATTACATTTCTCAGTGTTTCTTGGTGCAATTGACATTTTGGGCTAGATAAGTCTTCATTTCAGAGGCTGACTTGTGCAAACCTCTCTGGCCTCTACACACCAGATGCCAGTAGCACCCCTTCCTAGTTGTGGCAACCAAAAAAATGTGTTCTGGGAAGCAAAAATCACCCCTGGTTGAGAACCACTGATGTTTCTGAAAGGAATGGAAAACTTCTTTCTAAGTGATACAGGGCCATTTTAACCTTCTGTGTCTTAACTTTATATTCAACTTTTTTTGGTGTTAGCAGTGTTGAATTTATTGATTGGAGACTATTTACTATTTTAAAGTATTGTCTAGAAAGCTTAGTAAAGAAATGAGCTTGGGTCATATCTGTCTAATTTGGAGTTATGCCTTTCCATCCCTTTTCATGCACACAGTCCATTGAAAACTGCTATTAAGGGTTTACCCTTCTGTAGATCCATTCATTTTGATTTCAGTATTTTAGATCTTTTGGGGGGGGATATCTAGTAAAAGAGCAAATGCAGATTTCATTTAACCATGTTTATGCAGCACCTTTTATTTTCTTGATGTAATGGGCACCTTTTATTTTCTTGATGTAATGGGAGGTTGAAAAGTTATGAGAAATCTCCATGTGTAGTACATGTTAAAGAACATCTTTTGTGATGCTCTGCATGGTGAGAAATAAAAGTGTATGAGATTAACAGCCCAGAGGATAACATGTGCTGTGTGGTAGGTGGTTCATTGGGTGAATGGTTAACAGAAATCTTTTCAGCTAATTCAGCGGTACCATAGACTTATTTTGGGCAGAAGCAATTTAACTTCCTGCAGATAGTGATGTGAAGATGGTAACACCTTGAGAGGTCATCAAGTGGTGACTAAAGGGAAAAGAATTAGGCACTACAGTATGTTAACTGGTATTCAGAAAGTCACAGGCAAATTTCTGAGTGGTTATTATTGGATTTGTTTACTTAGTAATATTGAAATAGAAATATTTGTCGCTTCTTAGTAGTAATGGGCAGCAACTTCATAGTTTTTATCTTTCCCAAGATGTCACTCTTTGCATGTGCTTCAGTTTTGGTTAAGCTGTTTATGCTAGTAAAAGTTATGGTTGCTGCTACATAGAGTTGATCACCTCTAGAGGCCGGGAGCCGCTGGTGGTTCAAATGGCAAGTTGAGATAGATGAAGGAGGAAGCAAAATAGTTTAGTGAGTGACTTCAGTGCTGAGCAAGGTTGGCTGAACACTTTTGACACCATATGTTCACGCCAAAGAGGTACATGAAGTAGAAGAAATGATCAGTTCAAAATAGAAGAGAAGAGTGCACATTTTCATTATATTTAAGGAAAATAGTATTTGTGTCACACAAAAATTTAAAGTTCTTGAGCTCTTGTTTCCTTATTCTTGTAGTCATTTCATAAAGAAATTATGAAGTTGATAATTTCCAATATCTGGTAAACACTCTTAATAATGCTGTATTTTTTATTTGAGTTGCTGGTTGGTGCAGTGGGAAAGCAGGAAGAATGACAAAAAGGCAGAAGAGCTGAGCACTGATGCCTTCTCACTGGTGACTTATATGGCTTTAGACAGATCACTTAATCATTCTGGTCCTTGTCAGATCCTTGTCTTATCTGTAAAGATGAGTAGCTGGGGAGAAAAAAGGGAGAAGAGATGGATGTTGAGCAACACAGTGCCCGTAGTTTCATAATTCTGTTACTGTAATTCTAAGTAAATGGCCAATAAATGATTTTTTTTGTAAGGCTGAGTCCAATCACATTGCAAGAGAACCATTTAAGTCACTGAGAAAAAAATTAAAATAGCTTGGCGATAAAATTTAATATGGTACTTTGAAGAATTCATACTCTTGCCATGGACCTTAGGAAGATCTACTGTTGGAGAGGGGAAGGTCTTAAACCAATACTGATAATTCAAACTAGTACTGTTCTTAAGAGTCTAGAAAAATAAGTTACTTTGTCTAGGACTGGACAGTTCAGAATAGCTGTGCTGCTTTGGAGGTTGACCTAGTGTATGAGAGGTATAACTTTACAAATATGTGTCTGAGTGGGGAGGGTACAGCTCAGTGGTAGAGTGCATGCCTAGCATGCATGAGGTCCTGGGTTCAATCCCCAGCACCTCCACTGACTAATAACTAAGTAAATAAACTTAATTACCCCCACCCCACCCCCACAAAAACCCAAACATATGTCTGGTTCTGCTAGTAATTAATAATGTATTCTGATGTTTATTCAAGTCAGTAAGACTTGGTGTTTAAGGAAAATAGTGCTAATTTCATCTTAAGAGAGTTTTGCTAGTGTTACTAGTATTTTAATGGAAATAGTTTATACTGACTCCCTTCTGCCACCACCAATTCCTATTAAGAATGATAAGGTTTAATTTTGCCCCAGCTTTCAAACTGAATTAGCTTGAGTCCCTCTGATTGGATTTAAAGTAATTTTGGTTAAAGTATTGACTTCAAACTGGACACATAATAAGAAAAAAATGCTTTGATGTGGGTATTGCCATTTTGGCATTTCTTTTAAAAAGGGAGATGACAAATTTTCTTAAATAATTTTTACCAACTAAATGTGTTCACTGTTTTCTTAATAAAAGTAATTCATTTTTAATATGTTTAAGAAAGCCACATTTTCATGCTCTGACTTACTACTTTTAACGTAATTTTAATTGAGGGACCAACTTCAGTAAAGCAATGAGATAATAACTTACCAAAAGTTTCACCAGAAGGATTATTAAAGTTATCCCAGTAATGGAATATGATTTCTTCAGAGCCCGTAAGTAGCTTTACCTGGATGATTTAGTGCATTTTTAGAAATCTGGTAAGTAAAGCTTGAAAGAAAATACACAGATGGAAGAAACTTTGTGATATTTAAGTTTAGTTTTCAGTCCACCAGATGTCAGCTTGGAACTTCTGATACAGGGAGAATTTTACTGCTTAGCAAATGGTACAATGAGAAATTGTAAGTGGATTCACGATTGATTAACAGAGAGGTGTGACTAGTTTCTCATCATATTAGAATCAACTCTACCATTCCTTTTTTTTAAATTGAGGCATAGTTGATGTACAACGTATTATAAGTTACAGGTGTACAATAGAGAGAGTCACAAATTTTAAAGGTTATATTCTGTTTATAGTTATAAAATATTGACTGTATTCCAAATGTTGTATATCCTTGAAGCTGTTTTATTTCATAAAACTTAATAGTTTGTACTAATTAATCCCCTACCCCTGTCTTAACCCTCCCTCTGCCCACTGGTAACCACTAGTTTGTTCTCTGTATCTGTGAATGTATTTCTTTTTGTTATATTCACTATTTTGTTGTATTTTTTTAGATTCTGCAAATAAGTGATAACGTACAGTATCTGTCTTTCTCTGTCTGACTTACTTAGCATAATACCCTCAAAATTCATCCATGCTGTTGCAAATGGCAAAATTTCATTCTGCTTTATGGCTGAGTAGAATTCCATTGTGTGCGTGCGTGCATGCATGTGTGTGTGTGCATGTGTGCGCGTGTGTGCGCCACATCTAATATATGCATTCATCTGTTGTTGGACACTTAGGCTACTTCTGTATCTTGGCTATTGTAAATAATGCTGCTATGAGCATTAGGATACATGTATCTTTTCAAATTAGTGTTTTTGGTTTTTTTGGTTATGTACCCAGGAATGGAATTGCTGATAGTTCTGTTTTTAGTTTTTTGAGAAACTTCCATACTATTTTCCATAGTGGCTGTACCAATTTAAATTCCCACCAACAGTGTTTTGAGGTTCCCTTTTCAACACGTCCTCACCAACATTTGTTATTTGTGTTCCTTTTGATGATAACCATTCTGACAAGTGTGATGCAATATCTCATTGTGTTTTTAATTTGCATTTCTGTAATGATTGACAGTATTGAGCATCATTTCATGTGCCTATTGGCCAGCTGTGTATCTTCTTTGGAAAAATGTCTATTCAGGTCTGCTGCCCATTTTTTACTTGGGTTGTTTGTTTTTTGATGTTGAGTTGTATAAGCTGTTTATATATGTTGGCTATTAACCCCTTATCGGTCATATCATTTGCAAATATTTCTTCCCATTCAGTAGGTTGTCTTTTCATTTTGTCAGTGGTTTCCTTTGTTGTGCAAAAGCTTTTAAGATCGATTAGGTCTTACTTGTTTACTTTTGCTTTTATTTCCTTTGCTCAGGATACAGATCCAAAGAAATATTGCTACGATTTATGTGAAAGAGTATTCTATGTATGTTCTCTTCTAGGAGTTTTATGGTTTCCACTCTACCATTCTTTGTCAGAACAGAAAGAAAGTGATTAATCGGAAAGTTTTTCCCTGTTAAGACAGCTTTCAGAAGGGGATGACAATTTTAGACAATGAAATAAAAGACAAAAGAAAATACATCACTATTTTCTGCTGATCTCCAAACTCTTACAGACTTGTTAAGATACTGACTATGAACATTTTAGGAGAGAGAACCTTAAGATTCTGTAAAACTTACCAGATAGTCAGTAGAGAGTCCTTGCTTCCTAACTTGACTTGCAGTATCATTTTACCTTTCTCTAACATAAGTAAAGATAACAATTTGTAGTCTTAGAAATTTCTATTTTGCCAGTAAGAAATATGAAGTTGGAAGGAGATAACTGCCTTGCGTAAGCACACAGCTGCTGGATCTGGGACCAGAGCTCAGGTTTGCTGATTCTAGTCATGAATTTGCAGTAATTAAATACAGATTTTCTCCTGTGTATTGTGTGGAAGCGTGTCTTTCTGTTTTCAAATACGTCTCATCTAGTCCAGAACGTAGAAAAGAGAATGGTGATGGAACTGACCCTGAGATATTAAAAATACTTCTTTAATTTCTTAATATTTATTAAAAATATTTTAACATTTTTCAATTCACCCTTTACTGTACTTGTATAAGGTTTTTTTGTTGTTGATGTAGTGAATAAGTGATTTTGGAATAAAATCGCTAATGTGTTTCTATTTTTATCTGTCCTGTAACACTTCATGGAGTTTCTTTTCTCATGGATAATCTCGGTGGAGGGAGGTTGAGCTCTAGACCTTTTAGAGGCTCAGCATTTGTTGAGACATCTGTCCAAAGGGAAGTTTGAGCTAAAGCAACGATTTTCAACCTGTCTTTGAAAAACCTCCAATGGAGTGAGACTCTTTTGTAACCAAAAGCTTGAGTTTTAAATAAATGGTTGAGTATATGTCATTATTATCTTCAAGGTAGAGGGGCATGGTGGTAGCCAATATCTAGCATGGAAAAAAAAATTTTTAAACAAACAGTTTTATTGGGATAGAATTCACATACCACGAAGTTCATCCTTTCAAACTGTATAATTCATTAGGTTTAGTGCATCTGTCACAACTGTCTAATTCTAGAATATATCCATCACTCCAGAAAGAAACCCCACACCTCCCATTTCTCCCCTCCTCTATTCCCTGGAACCACTAATCCAGTTTATGTCTCTATAGATTTGCCTATTCTGGACATATTATAAAAAGGGAATCATACAATATGTGGACTTTTGTGTCTGGCTTCTTTTACTTAGTGTAATTTTCAAGGTTCATCCATGTTGTACCATGTATAAGTGCTTCATTCCTTTTCATGGCTGAATAAGATACACCCCATTTTATTTGTCTAGTCATCTGTTGATGGATACTTGGATTGTTTCCATCTTTTAGGCTATTCTGAAGAATTCTGCAATGAATATTGACATAGAAGTATTTGAGTCTCTTTTTTCAATTCTTTGGGGCATACACCTATCAGTCGAATTGCTGTGTTGTCTGGTAATTCTACATTTAAACTTTTGAGGAAACAACTGTTTTTCACAGTAACTGTACCATTTTCCATTCCCACTAGAAATGCTGAAGGGATTCAGTTTTTTCACATCCCCACCAACATGTGTTATTTTCCTTTTTAAAAAAAAATTGTACCAATCTAGTAGATGTGAAGTGCTCTCTTCTAGTGGGTTTGATTTGCATTTCCCTAATGACTCATGGTGCCATCTTTTCATGTACTCACTGGCCATTTGTGTATTTTCTTTGGAGAAATATCTACTTAAGTCCTTTGCCCATTAAAAAAAAATGGGATTCTTGATCTTTTTGTTGTTGAGTTGTAAAAGTTCTTTATATATTCTGGACATTAAACTGTTGTCAATTATATGATTTACAAATATATTCTCCAATTCTATATATTTGTCATTTCACTTTCTTGATAGTATCTTTTGATGCACAGAAATTTTAAATTTTGATGAAATTCAGTGTTTTTTTCTTTTGTTGCTTGTGCTTTTGGTGTTATATCTAACAATCCATTACCAAATCAGTGATAGGAGTCCAACTTCACACTCTTGCATGTGGAAATCCAGTTGTCCAAGAACCACTTGTTGAAGAGACTGTTGGTTCCTTGTTGAATGGACTTGGCATCCTTGTTGAAATCAATTTGTCATAGACATATAGGGTTTATTTCTAAACTCTTAATTCTATTCCGTTGGCCTATATGTCTTCCTTCATGCCAGTACCATGCTATTTTGATTATTGTAACTTTGTAGTAAGTTTTAAAATTCGAAATGTCAGTCATCCAACTCTGTTATTTCTTAAGACTGTTTTGGCTATTCATGGCTCTTTGCAATTCGATAGGAACTTTAGGATTGGCTTTTCCATTTCTACATAAAGAATGTTGGAGTTTTGGAATGGATTGCATTGAATGTAGCAATCTGTAGATTGCTTTGGTTAGTATTGCTATCTTAACAATATTAAGTCTTCTAATTCATGAACAGTGTATCTTTCTACTTACTTAGATATTTATTTTCTTTCAGCAGTATTTTCTAGTTTTCAGTGTACAAATATTTCACCTTTTTGGTGAAATACATTTCTAGGTATTTTATTCTTTTAGATGCTGTTGTAAATGGAATAGTTAATTACAGGTATATATAAACACAGTGGCTTTGTGTCCATCTTGTACCCTGAAATGCTTCTGAATTCATTTATTAGCTTTAGTAGCTTTCTTAAAGATTGGTTGGAATCTTCTGTATGTATGTATGTATGTGTGTGTGTGTGTGTATATGGATATAAAACCTGTGAACAATACAGTTTTACTTCTTTTTCTCCTTTGGATGCCTTTTATATTTTTTCTTACCTAATTGTTCTGGTTAGAATTTCTGTGTTGAATTACTTCCAGTTCTTAAAGCACAAATATGGCTGTTATTACTGCAAGAACTGCAGCAGCTGATGGGAATATGCCTATGTGTGGTACATAAAGAGCACTAACAAGGTTTAGTTCAAGCAGTTTTGCAGAACTTGTCAGAAGTCTTATAATGCTTGCTGAGTGGAGAATGATCACTTATCAAATAAATCAGATGTTTGCCTTTTGTGTCTGAATTGGGTGGTGATAGAGAGTTTTAGTGTAGTTTCTTGAATGTATTTTCTAAAAGAGCCTCGGTTCCCAATGGCCTAGATTTTGATTGCTTTTTAGTAAGAGTTGTAGAAATAATAAGTCAACTGGGAAATGGGACGTCAGTGAATGTTTCTTTCTGCCCTTGCAAATCTTGGTCATGTTGACCTCATTTGAGACTGTTTTCCTTACATGCAGTATTTGCCTTACCTGTATTCAGAGTTTAATGTAAAAAAAAGAAACAAACTGGAAAATGGAAGACTTTTCTACTATTTATATGTGTATATATATATACACATATACATACAGTATGTATATATACATATACACACATATATATAATGAATGAAAAGCTTTCTGTCTTTTACTATTGAATGTGATGTTAGCTGTAGATTTTTCATAAATGCCCTTTATCATGTTGAGGAAGTTCCCTTCGACTGCTAGTTTTCTTAATGTTTATTCATGAAAAAATGTTGGATTTTTTCACATGCCTTTTCTGTATTAGTTGTCATGATCATACAGTTTTTTCCCTTTGTTCTGTTAATGTTGTGTACTACATTGGCTCATTTTCTTCTCTTGGACCACTTTTGCATTCCTGGGGTACATCCTACTTGGTCAGTACAGTCTTTTTAAGATGATACTGAATTCAGTTTGCCAGTAATTCACTGAGATTCTGCATCTATATTCATAAAGATACTGGTCTGTAATTTTCTTTTCTTGTGATGCCTGTCTGGCTTTGGTATTAGAGTTGGCCTCATAGAATGAGTTAGGAAGTATTCCCTACTCTTCTATGTTTTGGAAGAGTTTGGGAAGGATTGGTGTTCATTTAAATGTTTGGTAAAATTCACCAGTGAAGCCATTGTATTGTGTCCTGGACTTTTCCTTGTTGAGAGGTTTTGATTACTGATTCAGTCTCTTTGCGTAGTATAAATCTGTTGTGATTTTTTAGTTTCTTTTTGAATCATTTAGATAATTTGTATGTTTTTGGTATTTGTCCATTTCATCTAGGTAATCTATCTGTTTATTGATGTACAGTTGTTCCTAATATTCCCTTAAAATCTTTCTAAAAAGTTTCTATAAGGTCAGTAATGTCCCTGCTTTTTTGTGTGTGTTTGTGTGTGTGTATATATATAGATAAGTTTTTATTGAAGTATAGTCAGTTTACAATGTTGTGTCAATTTCTGATGTATAGCATAATGCTACAGTCATACATGAAGATATATATATTCATTTTCATATTCTTTTTCACATAAGTTACTACAGGATATTGAATATAGTTCCCTGTGCTATACAGTATAAACTTGTTGTTTATCTATTTTATATATATTAGTATCTGTGAATCTCGAACTCCCAATTTATCCTTTCCCACCCCTTTCCCCACCCAGTAACTATGTTTGTTTTCTGTCTGTGAATCTGTTTCTGTTTTGTAAGTAAGTTTGTTGTCTTTTTTTTTTTTTTTTTTTGAGATTCCACATATAAGTGACAACATATGATATTTTTCTTTCTCTTTCTGGCGGTAATGCCCCTACTTTCATTTCTTGTTTTAGCTATTTATATCTCCTCTCTTTTTTCTTAGTCAGTCTAACTAAAGATTTGTCAATTTTGTTCATCTTGTCGAAGAATCAATTTTTTACTTTGTTGATTCTGGGATTTTTTGCTATCCTCTATTTCATTTATCTCTACTCTAATCTTTATTCTCTTCTTTCTGCTAGCTTGGACTTAGTTTTAACCTCTTTTTCTATTTCCTCAAGGTATAGTTTAGGTTATTATTTTGAGTATTTTCTTCTCTTTTAATGTAGGCATTTACCAGCTACAGATCTCCCTCTGAGCACTGCTTTTGCCAAAACTCCATAATTTTTGATATGTTTCATTTTCATTTTCATTCATCTCAAAGTACTTTCTAGTTTTTTTGTTTGTTTGCTTTTTGGTGGTAGTTATTTCTTCCTTGATCCATTGGTTAAGAGTGTGTTGTTCATTTTCCACATATGTGTGAGTTTTCTAGTTTTCCTTCTGTGCTTTTATTTATAGCTTCATTCCATTGTGATTGGATAGAATATTTTATATGACCTTAATACTTAAAAACCTTTTGGGACTAGTATCATGGTCCAGCATATATTCTGTCCTGGAGAATGTTTCTGTGTACTTGAGGAAAATGTGTGTTCTGCTCTTGTTGGGTGGTGTGTCTTTATATGTTTTATTATGTCTGGTTGGCTTACAGTGTTCTTCAAATTCTCTATTTCCATGTTCATCTTCTGTCTAGATGTTCTGTCCATTATTGAATGTGTTGTATTGAAGTCTTCAACTATTATTGTAGAACTGTCTATTTCTCCCTTCAATCCTGTCAGTGTTTGCTTCATATATTTTGGGGTTCTGTTTCATGGTACACATATGCTTATATTTGTTTTATCTCCTTGGTAAATTGACCTGTTTCGTTGTATATAATGTCCTCCTTTGTCTCTTGTAACAGTTTTTGACTTAAAGTCTATTTTGCCTGATTAAAGTCTAGTATAGCCATTCAACTCTCTTTTAGTTACCATTTGCATGGAATGCCTTTTCCCATCTTTCACATTCAACCTATTTGTTCCTTTGGATATAAAGTGACTCCCTTATAGTCAGTATATACTTAAAACATGTTTTTTTAAAAACCCATTCTACCAACCTCTGCCTTTTGACAGAGATTTAATCCATTTACATTTAATGTAATTACTGATTAAAAGGATTTCAACCATTTTACTATTCTTTTTTATATGTCTTATACCTTTTTTCTCTCTCATTTTCACTATTACTGCATTCTTTCATGGTGATTTTTTTGTCATGAACTGTTTTTACTCCCTTCTCATTGCCTTTTGTATATATTTTTTAGATATTTCTTTGTGGTTACCATGGGGATTACATTTAACATTCTAAATTTATAGCAGTCTACCAACATAACTTCAGTAGCATGAGAAACTCTGCTCCTATGCAGCTCAGTCTCTCCTTTTATTTTATTGTGATACATTATCTCTTTCTACATTATGTGCCAAGTAATACAGATTTATAATTATGTTTATGCTTTTGTTTTTTAAATTATGTAGAAAATAAATGGAGGTACAAACCAAAAATACGATACTATCGACTTTACTGTTTGCCTGTTTAGTTACATTTACTGGAGATCTTTATTTCTTCATATAGCTTTGAGTTACTGTCTAGTAGCCTTTCATTTCAACCTGAAGGATTTCCATTAGCATTTCATGTAGGGCAGGTCTTGTGATAATAAGCTTCCTTAGCTTTTTGTTTATCTAGGAATATTTTAAGTTCTGCCTCATTTCTGAAAGACAGTTTTATTGGATATACAATTCTTGACTTACAGTTTTTTATGTCATTTTAACTCTGTCATCCTGCTGTTTTGTGGCTTCCATGGTCTCTGATGATAAATTAACTGTTATTGACAAATAATAAGTATATGACAAGTCTCTCTTACTGTTTTCAAGTTTCTCTCTTTGCCTTCATCTTGCAGCAGTTTGATTGTAAATATATTTATGTGCACATCTCTCTTAATTTATCCTCTTGATGTTCGTAGAACTTCTTGGGTTTTTGTCAGATTTGGAAAGTTTCCAGCCATTATTTCCTCAAATACTCTTTGTGCCCCATTCTCTCTTTCTTCTCCTTCTGGGACTACCACAATGCATATGTTGGTCTGTTCACTGGTGTCTCATGTGTCCTTTAGGTTCTGTTCATCCATCTTTGTTTTTGAAAATCATTATGTTCTTTCCTTATGGCTTTTATCTTTTATGTGTTTAACCATTTTAAATCCGTATCTTGCAGTTTTCTTCAGCTGTACTATTATCTCTAGTTCTTGAGGTGTCAGACTCCTCCTTTTCTGTGTCTGGTGATTTTCTTATGGCAGATTGTTCCCTTTTGTGATTTGTAATCATTTATTATGAGCTAATCTTCACTAAGGCTTAATATATCCTATATTATGAAAGTGTTTGCTTTCTGTTTGGTGCCCCATGGTTTCACTGGTCATGGACCAATTTAGGGATTAATTCTTGGCTGCTCTACATTATTTGTACAAGTTTATAATCTACACAAGTGTGTGGTAAAGTCCAGGGGTTTATGTTTGTCATAGGAAACAGTTCTTCTCATCCAGAATAAAGTCTCGTTGCTAATCTAGCTGGTTGGTGAGTTTTTCCACTGACCCTTCTCCAAGTGCTGCCTTGATCCCAGCTTCAGGGCTCAGTTAGTTATGTTGTGATAGAACAAAGCCACATCCTCTTCCTAGAAGCCTCCAGTGCTGTTAGCTACCTCTGGACCATCATGGCATCAGGCCAGAGTTTACTGTTTTGCCCTTGTTCTTAAAATTTTGTTAGTGGTGGTGATGTTTTGAATATGTTCTTTATAGCATTTCTTTGTGTTTTCAGTGAGAGAGAGCATCCATGTTTACTCAGTCTACCATTTTGCAGGAAATGAAAAGGATGAAGTCTTAAAGAATCTCTTCCTACCTCAGAAACCACATGCCTGATCTTTGAGGACTTAGTTCCTAAATTTCTAACTTCAGTTCTCTGTATAATCCTGGCTGTCTTTGTTTTAGTTTTCAGCATCCCTCCCAGCTACATTTCTGTCTTTCCTCATTGTCTCAGCCCAGTCCTAGTTAGTGGGATTTTTGGTAACCTTGTCTGATACTCCCTTGTACTGTCAGCACCCAAGAAAATGCTTGGCACATTATAGGCACTAAAGCGCTTACTGGCTGGTTTAGAATTCTTTGTTTAGGCTTATTTCTGACTTGGCACTGTCATTCATTTCTGCAACAAATATTTCTTCAGAGCCTACTCTGCTAAGTCCTTAGAATGCCACAGTTAATAAAAAATAGCCCCTGTCCTCAATAATTAGTGAGGGAAGGGAATTAATAAATAAGTAATTTTTAGAACAGTATGATTGTGCAGTAGTAGAGTGTATTTCTGGTAGAGTTCCTGGTAGAGTTGCATATGTAATATTATTTTTTCCAATTTTATATTGAAATTTTTCAAATCTATAGGAAAGTTCAGGTATAATGAACGCCTGAATACCTTTCACCTAGATTCCCAGCTGTTAATTAAAATTTTGCTGCATTTATTTCATCCTTCTCACTCTCTAAAAAGCAAGTTGAAGACATCATAACATTTTGCTTCTAAATACTTCCCCATGCATCTCTGAATCTGGGATGGGGGTGGGAGGCACTTAGAGAGAGATACTTGTGGAAGTGATATCTAAGCTAAATTTTAAAGGAAAAGTAGATTTTAGTTAGATAAGGGGAATAATTAGTCTAATAAGGTATAGTAGTGAGAAACAGCATGGTACGTGTGGGATAATAAGCTGTGTGGTGTTGTGAGAGAATAAATTTCAAGGAAATGATGGTCAGAAATGGAGATGGAGATGTGGGCAGGATCCACTCAGAGAAAGACTCCATATAGACCACATGCCGTTTTAAGGAACCTGGAATTTATCCTGTGGGTGATGAGGAACTGCAAGGGACTGGACTGGCCAGTTTTAGATTGGTCTCCCCGGAGTCTGTGTGAGCAGAAGTCAGGTGAACAGGGATGGAGGCTGTGACAGCAGCACGGTGAGAGCTCATTAGCGCCTGGACTGGGGCACTGGTAAGGGGGTGAAGGGAAGACAGGGTTTAGGTTCTAATTAGAGTTAAAATTTGGCAGTACTTTTTAGATGTGGGGAATAAAGGAGAGGGAGAAGCTCAGGATGATGTTGATATGTCCAGTTTGAGTGACTTGGTGAATGGTGGTGCCACCAGCTGAAATAGGGAACACAGGAGGAGGAGCTAGTATAGGGAAAAGGTCATGAGTTTGACTTGAAATATGTTCATTTTAGGTGTCTGTGAGCTGTCCAGCAGGTGGTCCAAGAGAGCAGTTGAGAGTTAAGAGGTGCATGGCCTAAAGATACTGAGTTGAGCATCACCAGGACCTAGGTGAAGTTTCAGTCACGGGTAATTTGGAGTGGGATGGGGGTGCTGTGCAAAAGGCATGAGCAACCAGCAGAGGCAAAGACAGTAATCAGGAAGGGAGGTAGAAAACCAGGAGAGTACAGAATCACAGACGCCAAGGGAGAACTTTCAAAGAATTTATGAAACAACATCAGATGCAGCAGAGTTTCAGTAAGAGAAGACTTTAAAAATACTCTTTGTACCAGGCTACTAGTAGGTCATTAAAGTCTTAAAGCAGTTTCTGGAGAGTGAAATCAAGCACAGGTTTTAGGGATACAGAATTTTACCTAAAGCTTCACAGTGGGATAATTTCTCATTGTTCTAATGCTGTCCAATGTTATTTTAGAATTATAAATAATACTGTGTATGGTGTTTTAGCAAAATAGTGCCATTTTACATGTTCCTGAAACTTTTATCAATGTCACAGTGATTATCAGCAAATTAAGTTATTTAACTAATATAAAAGGTTAAGTTGTTATTGTATTTTACATGAAATAATTATTGCACATATACAGTTCTGCCTTGGGGAACATGATCTTTAAAAGTAACAATCAGTGAGTATATGAAACCATTAATAGGCATTCGTCATTTGCTTATTAAAGTTCTCTGTGCCGTCCATTAAATTGATGTTCCCTCGAAATTCACACTTCTAAAGTTTTAGCATACCAACTTGAGAAGGAAAGCTTGATTTTTAAACAAACTTCCCTGTTCTTTATCTTCTAATGATCAGTTGAAGATAATGTTGATGTGGTATAACAAATGTAGCCATTTCTCAATAACCTGTGAATATTTGAAATATTTTAGAAAATCAGTTTAGACAAGGAAGGCAATCACTTCCACAACACTTGTACTATGTACACTGAACTGTGGCTTTCTAAGCAATTCAGTTACTCGATTTTAATAAGCAACCCAACTGAGATACTGGTTTGAAAGTGTGTATGTTTATAAAACCAGTTATATATGTGTGTGTGAAGTTATTTATGGAAAATAATCTGAGTCTTAAGAGGCATATCATTATAAACATGGTATATCCATAATATTTGAGAAGGCCAATTAAAAATACTGCATTAAAAACTTGTAGGAATTTTTACAAGGAGTTTTTCTTTTAAGGAAAAAAAAAAGGATTTCACGTTAACTCTAAAATGCTGGACACTTTTCACATATGATAGTGAAAATTACGATGATTTTTAAAAATACAAAACAAGGGAACAAAACTTTTATCTTAACAAAACGGTGACATTGGTGTTAATAAAAGAAGGACATTTGGCTCTTCAAGTGTATTGTGTTCCACTGTATAATAGTTGACTAGATTAAATGAAATTATTGATTTCTGCTTCATTACTGACACATTTATGAGCAGTTTCTTTGGCACCATAGCACAATGTCAAAGGTCATAACTTTCTTTCTTTGGAAGAATAAAAGCTTTTAGATGGCAAATCCCAGAAACCTTCACTGTGGCCCTTTGCTTTTTCTCTCTTGCATAGAATTACTGGAGAGGCATGCTTGAAAGAAATGTCTCATAAATCAGCAGGAGAGAGCCTTTACCCTGTAAAGCTTCTTAAAATCATTGACAACCAGTTGAATTCCACTACAGAATAATATTGTGCTTTACCCTGATTTTAATAGTTTTCAGTAGGAGATGGTTCGTTGTAACATGCCTCCTGTGTCCACTATCTTACGGGAAATAACATTTATTATTTTTAAATAAGTTAGAATATTTCGCCTGTGTTAAATATGTACATTTTTTACTTTCCTATAAAAGTGAGGTCTCCATGACATCAGGATAAACCAGTAAACAGAGATTTGGGTGTTTCCATTACTTAACTGTTATGTAACTAAAGCCCTTGATCAGTGGCTGGATTTTCCACTTTTCATCAAGATGTTTTGGTATCCTGTAGCTACAACCACAGCTTTTACCATAGCTGGCACACCACTGTATACATGAGGACGTTACTAGACATGAATCCTATTTGAGAATAAATAACCCTTTCAATATCCTAATGGCAGCTTGAGTTTAAGGAGTTAGCAAGTTTTATAAAGATATACAGGCATACTTAGGAGATATTGCAGGTTCATTTCTAGATCACTACAATGAAGTAAATATAGCAATAATGTGAGTCACATGAATTTTTTGGTTTCCCAGTGCAAAGTTCTGCTTACACTTTACGGTAGTCTGTTATGTGTGCAGTAACATTATGTCTAAAAAAAACAATGTATGTATCTTACTTAAATACTTTATTACTAACAAAAATGCTAACCAACATCTGAGTCTTCAGCAAGGTGTAATGTTTTTGCAATAGTAACATCGAAGTTTGAAATGTGAGAATTACCAAAATGTGACACAAAGATACAAAATGAGCAGATGCTTTTGGACAAATGGCACCAATAGATTTGCTTGACACTGGGTTGCCACAAACCTTCAATTTGTAAGTAACAGTATCTGCAAAGTACAATAAAGTGAAGCACAATAAAACAAGGTGTGCCTCTGTGTGTGTGTGTACGTACATTTTATATATTATATATAACACGTTATATGTAATCTATATTTTTGTTATATATATTTCTGTAAAATTGTTCTGTGCTGTGATAAACTCAGCAATTGTAATCCTAAGAGTTCTTCATGTCTCTGTAATGTTTTAACTAAATAGATACAAAAAGAAAAAAAGACAAAGAAGTGATTTTTTTCTCCTAGTGGTTGAGTCATTTAGAAGAAAATAAAAAATTAGATTACACTGTTTTCTTGAACAACAGATCCTCTCAGCCCTTGACTTGAAGGTGATTTCCATATTATGAAGATGTTGCAACACCCTATTGAAATACTCTTGAAATTCCAAAACCTCTCCAGTGAATACTTGCCTTCCAAGCAACTAAGGGCTAGCTACTAGTTTAGTTACATGGATTAGTGATACAGGAAAAGCTTTTGTAGTTGGCAGAGAAACTGTCATTCTTCAACCCCTGCGTGGTTTATTCTGAATAAAAGCTAGGTCTTGGTTAACAACAAACAAGGCTATTGTGATTGATATAAAATTTTATTTGTAGAATCAGCTAATTATCATTCCAAATTCATTTATAAATTGGTGGCAGATAATTTTTATTTTCAAGGAGAGTGCTATATTCTGATTGTCTATATGATAGTTTTGGGCTGTATCCAAAAAAACAAATTATTTTGAACAAGTGTTGAACATTTTAATAGCCATGTACTTGTTGAATAATTTACCTGTGCCTTCTTCTCCAACTTGTACCAGTTGAGATAGAAATAAATTGTTCCTCTAAGTGTTTTATCACAAAGATTCCCTGTTTTTCTCTCACTTGGAGTTAGTGTTAACAGTAGTTAAATGGCTTTTTGAGTTTCTTTCAGTGCCTTTTTGGCTTAAAGATTAGCTCTTTTTGATCTGGAAAAAAAAAAATGGGTATTTTCCCTATAAACCTTCAGTTTGGATCCCCTGTACTCAAGAGTTTTTTGGATACTTTAATTTCAGGGGACCCTGAGTGTTGTGATCCCAAATCAAAGACGTTTATCCCCCTTTTTAAGGAAAAAGGGATTAGGAACTTCCTGCTGCTTTTGCAAACACTAAAAGCATCCTTTAGGGCTTGGAGTTGCCCTAAGGTCACTTTTACAAATGCTTCAAATGCTCTCAAGGCCCCAGGTCAGCTCCCGACTTCATGCTCTTGCTTTTAGGGATAAGGGATAGAATTCCTAATAGTCTAATAGATTTGTGTATAGAGTCATTGAATCAGATTAAAAACATAGTTGAGATTATCTAAAGAAAGCGTTCTTATCCCTGAAGGCAAGTGGAAAATATCCTGGTTGGCCTGAAAATTCAGACTTACTTTCTTACAATTTTGACACAGTTGTGATGGAAACTAATTCATTAGCCTGTAAACAAATGTGAAAGCTTTGGCACTGAGGTCTTTGGATGGTAATATTTTCTTTAGTATATAGACAGCCGATGTTATTAAATGTTTTTGGTGTTAGATAATATGAAAAACATTTTACTCTTTGAATAAATAAAAAATAAATTATTAGTTTCAAAATCACAGTTATATTCGGTATTATTATTATAGTTTCTTACCTGTGTACTATAGAGCTCTGCTCCTAAGAAGTCTCTCTAAATGGGCTTTCCTTAAAAGTACCCCTTGTGGGGTTGCCACTTGAATTCATTAAACAGATTTTTAGAGATTGTTTCCAAATTTCAAGTTCAGCAACATCAAAATATGTTTATATATTTCTTTAAGAAGCTGCTGCTCAATTTTGATGCATAAATAGCATGTTTTGGGTAGGAAAAAATGTGTATCATCTCTTAAAGCTATTTGTTTATGTTTATTTTTTAAGTGTTTTAAATGTAAATGGTTAAGACATTTGAATAGTCACAATGTGGACTAGATCATGACACCTGAAACAAATAATATTTCAAAGCTTATATGATGCATAAGCATGGGAAATAGTCTTTATTTAGAAACTTAATCTTACCTAAAGCTTTTTCTCCACTAAAAAAAAAAAGTGATTTTTTTTTTGTCAAGATGGGGCAGTGCGCTCATGCTTTGACATTTTCTCTCTGCTCCAGATACACAGCGATGATAGATTAAATATAAGAATAGAAAACTGGGAGACATATCCTGGCTCAGAAGCAAGAGAAACATCTATGAAGACCAAAACGGAAGAGAAGTATAGACGCTTAAGTGGCCTGAAGTTTTAGCCCTAGTTCTGGGTACAGAAGGATTTAAAAATAATTTACAAAAAGCTTAAACAATGAAGGAAAACATTAGTAAATTTTACTAAACTTTTAAAAGTTTAAAGTTTCTGAATTTTAAAAAGACAATCTAAACCAGGAGTGAAATGACAACGCACAACCAAAATATGTGCAGTGAATCTAAATGGCAAAGGATTGTAACCAAAATATATAAATATCTCCTACAAATCAATAAAAGGCACATATCCTAGTAGAAAAGAATTTAAACAGGAGGCAGTTCACAGAAGAGAAAGCCTAAATAGCTGATAAAGTTGTTTTTGTTTTTTTCTAATTTTTTTGAGGGGGAGGTAATTAGGTATTTGTTTGTTTATTATTTATTCATTTATTCATTCATTCATTCATTCATTTAACAGAGGTACTGGAGATTGAGCCCAGGACCTCATGCATGCTAAGCACACACTCTACAACTGAGCTGTACCCTCCCTGCCCAAATTTTTCAAATGATACTGTTTTACATCTACTAGATTAACAAAAACCAGAAACATGATATTTACAAATGATGGCAAAGTAAGCTGATGGTCATCTAAATTGGTGGAACTATTTTAGAGAGTAACTTGGCAATATCTGGAAAATTTGAAAATGTGTATGCCCTTTGAATCACCAATTTCATTTCTAGGTGTACGTCTCAGGAAAATTCTTGCTTGTTACACAAGAAGACTTATATAAGAATGCTCCTTGAAGCATCCTTTGTAATAATGAAAAGTTGTAAAAAACTTATATGTCCATCAATAAGAAAATGGCTAATGAATCATGGAGTACTGTATACAGTGAAATGAATTAGGTAAAATGATTAGTTGTATGTACATCTCAATATGGATAAATGACCAAAAAAGTTGAGTATAGAAATGAGTTACAGAATACATAGGGTATGGTGCCTTTGTATATGGATTAAAAGTATGCAAAACAATGCATACTTTGTTTATGAATACACAGATATTTAGAAATACCCAGGGAACTAATAAACACTAAATTCAGGTAAGTGGTTACTTCTGGGGAAGGACGGAAGAAGGTCAGATCAGCGAGAGGTGTGCAGGAGGCTTCAGCCAAATCTGTAATGTTGTATATTCTTTAAGAAAACTCTGAAATAAATATGGTAAAGTGTTAATATTTGATAAAGCTTGGCGGAATGTACGTAAGTGCTTGTTGTTTTACAAGCACCTACATTACTCACTCTTCTGTATGAATGAAATAGTTTGAATAAAGTCTTTAGATGAGTAGTTTTAAATACATTTCCCTATTTTGTCAGAGCTAAAGTGTCCTGTTAGTGGCCTTCTGAAATTAAATTATCTTATATTGCTGTAAATGTTTTTTGTTTGCTTGAGTTATTTGACAGCTTAGTTTAAAATTTTATCTTTGCTGTCTTTTTACTATTTGTCTTACTTCCAAGTCTTGAAAGTAATTTGCATTTGCATAAAAATTTATGCTATAAAAGGATACTAATAATCTGAAATAACATCTACCCTGGCATATGTTGAAAAATTAAAGCCATAACTGTGCTTGGTACCAAATTGTCTTAAGTTGATTCACCGTGGCCTTTGAGTTATCAGATTGCCACATGTTTAATTCAGTTTGGGAGGTAGCACAATTATAATGACCAGACCATGAACCGTTATTTTGGTTGTCTTAATGGTCAAATTGGATCAACAATTAGGGGCTGAATCAGCTGCTTTTCAGTTAGCTATTATATACCCAAAGAAAGCAAATCCACCTGAGATTTGTGGATTTGGTTGAAATATATAGCAAAGCTGCATTCTGGAAAATCTTTGCTGGTGCAGAAAACAACCCTCTGTCTCTGAAGACTAAAGCTATTGTTTGAGACAGGGGTCTTTGTCTGTCTTTGACCAGTGGTCAGTGAACTCTGACCAAGCATTTCATTTCATTATCTTGACCATAGTGTGGGTTGCCAGTGATTGATTCATTAACCCTCCAGTGTTCACATTTTTATGTCAAAGACTTATCAGAATAGGAAAAAAGGTTCTATATGAGGTTATTCATTTGACTTAAAAGGCTAGGATGAGCTATGTGATTGAAGAGGTTGCTCTGAGGCCTGGGAATGCCTTCATTGCTCCATATTTATTTGACCCAATTCAAGTACTATACTCAGAATCACTTACCTTTTTCTTAACCATTTCGTCTTCCTGTGACGTCTCCCTTCTCTGAACCTCCCTCTATGTAAAATCCATCACAGAGCCATCATCTACTTTTTACTTATCACTAATATCTGCATTCATTGAGCAAATGTTTTTTGTCTATACACACATATAGATACACACATACACGTATACACATACATAGATAAACACAATTATTAAAATTATTTAATAATATGTATACACATGTGTATATATATAAATGATTACAGGATGAGAGACAAAACGAGGAAACCAATTACGGGGCCTTTCCAATAGCCAGCTCAGAGACCGATGCATGAGTTTGGGCAGTAACCATGAGAGCAGAAAAGAAGGTACATCAGTTGGATATCACTACGTAACAAACTACTCCTAAACATTGTGGCTTAACACTGTAGATAAATATTACTGCCTACAAGTCTTTGGATTAGGTGGGTGGGTCTGGTGGCACGAGCCAGGATTGGCTGATCTCAGACCTCAGCTGGGCTCACTTAGGTGTTTACAGTCAGCTGGCAGGTCTGCTGGGAGGAGGGGTGCGGGTGGATCTAGGATGATCTGAGACCACCTGGCCGCCTGTTGGTTGAAATGATGGGAGAGATTGGATCACATGTCTTTCATCACTCATCAGGTTATCCCGAGTTTATTTACGTGTCTGTGGCAAGTTCCAGGAGAGTGAGGAGAATCACGCAAGACTTCTCAAGGCGCTGGCATGGAATCAATGTGCTGTTACTTCTGTTCCGATCTGCTGGCCAAAGCAGGTCTCAAGGGCAGCCCAGGTTCTAGAGGTGGGAAAGGAGCTCTTTGTTTACACTAGAAAGAGCTTGTATATGGAAGAGTGAAGAATTTCAGCTTCTTTTGCAATCAGTATACTACAGATGGAAGGGGTATGAGATAAAGTGTGGAAATGAAGATTTGGTGGTGATCTGTACTCTTGAAGATAACTTGAAGATTTATGGCTTTGTTTTTAGATGGTGATGCCATTAAATCAGATTGGAAAGAAAAAGGATTGATAGGCAGAAAGAACGTGTTAGGAGGTGGGGAACGATCGGGAGGGGAGAGAATATGAATGAGTGAGGAGAGTGAGCTTTAGATGTCTTTGGGACCTCTCGATGGAGACATTTGGCCATATTGTTAGTAGAATTGAAGATCTAAGAGAAAAGTTGAAGTCTAGAAGTATATACGTTCAGTAGTTACTAACATTGGGTGCTGGAAGATGATGGGGTTGCAAGGAAAGAGTAGTGCGCAAAGATAAAGATAGGAGGGCTTAAGACGTAATCAGCCTTATGTTTAAGGAGTGGGTGAAAGAGGAGTCATCAGACTGGGTAAGGAAGAGAAAAGGAGGAAGTCTCCAGGTGAGGGAATTGCACTGTTATTGATGCTCTGAAGTCCAAATCAGCTGAGGATTGAGGAGAAGCCATTTAGTGCATCACTGATGTTCGTGATGCAATTGAGAAGTGAGTGGTGGTAGAGGAGTGAAGTGAGAAAAAGGCAAAGGGCTTGAGACAGAAGCAAGCCCAAGAGACTGTCTGTGTAGAAGACGGAAAACGTGAGTATGTTTGTAAGCTGGTGGCACCTAGGGATGAGAAAGAGCTGGAAGACAGAGGTTATAAACAAATCAGTATTAGAAGGAATGGGTAGAGATGGGCAGAATGAACTCCTTTGCATAGAAGATTTCATTTAATCCTCCAAATGACTCTATGAAATAAATTTCTCACCCTTTTATAGATTAAGAAAGTAAGACATAGAGACATTAGGTAATTTACAAAGTCACATAGCTGTTAATCGGTGGATCTGAATTCACTATTTCATTCTGAGCTTGCACTAAGTTTTGTTTTTTGTATATTTGTGTGTGTTTTTGAGAAGCCTGTCTGCTGTAAAGCTTTTTAGAGGGTAAGAGGCAGGTCATCTGAGGGCAGGTATAAGGTTTCACTTCTATCTCCCACTGTGTCTTAGATAAAATTGGAGGGTTTATTGTCATTTTTGCTGACAATTTTGATTAGATTAGATGTTTAAATTGATCAAGGATCCAAGTGAATACACTGAATGAGTTGTAACATTTTAGCTTATAAATAGAGAAGACTTTTATATCTGTTAAAAATAGAAGAACAATTTAAGGACAAATTAAAAGTGTTTAAACATACCTATAGTAAATATTCTAGACCAAGAAAACTTTAAATACTAGGATATTATACTGTAATCACAACCTTAAATTTCAGAAAGTGAGACTTTTAAAGATAGAACTCCGGATCCACATCCTTCGGGTATGAGGGTAAGAAAGACACAAACTGAATGAGTGATTTAGTGGTTTGGAGTTAGTGAACACTTTTCCATGGGGGCGGGGGGTGCTACAAATAACAATTAGTTTGCAAGTAGACCTGTTTAACTGACGTAGTAGCTAATAAATTGTACATGCATGATGAAAAATACAGAATAACATTGCTATGATAAATGTAATTGAGTAGATTATTAACATTAAAACTAGTAAGAAATAGTGTCAGACTGTTGAGGAAAGAAACTGATGGAAATGTTTATGATTCTGAATAGGGCTTTCTGGAACTTTAAAAGGCTTTTGCAGATACTGACTGCTTTCTGTTTTTATTTTTGAAGTTCCAGAGGTAATACATGCTTACCATAAATACCGAGACATTAGAGAAAAATTTAAGTTCTTAGTTGCTCTAGAGGTAGTCATTGTTCATAGTTATGTAGGTTCTTCTAGGATTGCTTTTCTATACATTTACAAACATGTATGTTTGTCCACACATGCAGGGTTTTTGGCCTTCCGTTTTTAAAAAAAATTTTTTTGAGGTGTGATTGATACACGGTAAACTATACGTATTTAAAATGCACAGTTTGGTGGATTTGATGTGTGTGTGCTGTGACACCATCACCACAGTGAAGATAACGAACAGACTCATCACTCCCAGGAGTTTCTTTGCATTTTTTGTCCATCTCTCCTCCCCGTCCGGAGGCAAGCAATGATCTGCTTCCTGGTACTGTCAGTCAGTTTGCCTCTTCTAGGGTGTTACGTAAGTAGAACCATGTAGTCTGGAACTCTTCTGTTTGTCTGGATTCCTTCCTTCAGGATAAATATTTTGAGATCCATCCATGTTGTGTGTATATCAGGGGTTCGTTTTCTGCTGCTGAGTCGTTTATCCAGTCACTTGTTAGTGGACACTTGGGCGCTCTCCCGACAGTTTGAGGCTGTTACAGATAAGGGTGCTGTGAACGTTCACAGACAGATCCTTCTGTGGACGAGTGCATTTCTCCTGTTAGATGTCTAGGAGTGAGATGGCTGGGTTGTATTGTAGGTATATCTTTAACTTTTTAAGAAACTGCCAAGCAATTTTCCAAAGTGGTTGTAATCCCATTAAATGCGCTCTAATCGTCCTTTAACTTTTTCCCCCCACGTAATATACAAGCACCTTCTTTTTGTTATTGGCCTGCTTGATACTGTTAAATCATTATTGTATCTTTACATCCATAACTACAGCCATAAAGAAATGTAATTTAACTATCTTTAAGGTCTCTTAGAGCTTAAAAAAAATCTGTAATTCTGTTAACTACTCATTTTCCCAGATAACCAAGAAATTTTTAAAAATTTATTTCATAGCCCCTGCAAGGATCACTTTGAAATAATCCTGGCCAGGCACATGTACTCGTACAGTCAGCTTTAGTGCTCTGTCACCAAATTACAGTGTACTCAAAGCTGTCGTCATAATTGTGTAGCAGTGGTCAGCAATGTGGTGATTTGTCCCTTTGTCTTTTAATTTTGTTTGCCTTTGTTTGCACCATTCATTCTTGATCTGTCCCTTCTAGCTGTCTCTTTACTTGTCTTATTTCTTGTCACGGAATATCTTCCCCTGTATTTTTTCCATTTTGTTCTTTCTCTTTCCCCCCTCTCTCACTAATTCTGTTGCCTCAGTTTTCTTTGGCATCTCACTCCTTTTTTCCATGGATATACATACAGACTCCTTCTATCAGCAAATTCACATTAGTGGGAAAGGAGACTTCTAAAGGGCTGCCCATCATGGAAGAGAAGGGTTTGAAAAACACTGCCTTAGTGGCCTCGGAGCATGGGTATATTTCCAAAAATCTTTCAAATTACCTGATGCCACTGGTGGTCGTTTCTTTAAAAGAAACTTAGAGTTTCTGTTAAGCCACGTGGAAAATTTGCATTAGGCTATGAATAACACTCCCTACAAAACTGGGGAATCCAGCTTTATAATTGGCTCTGAATGTAGTTATATTTATATCAGAGTTATGGTCCTATAAGGATCTCAGTCTTGGATCAGATGGCTGTGAGGACTGAATGTGGGTAGCAGTGTCATAATTTTTGTGTCTCTATAAAAGATGCATTAAATATGCAAACACACATAACTACATTTTTGCTGTTGTTATGAAGAAGATCAGTTTTATCGTCTTTTTCAGCAGGGTTGTGCTTCTTTAAGTACAAAGTCTTTTCTGTGACATTCATTGTAACCCATCAAAGAAAAAAAACCAGGCTATTTGACTCTCTTCACTGCCAATAACAGACATTTAAAAGCAGATTTTTATCAGTTAACTTTCCTTTGCTTGAATGAATGTGATGCTTGACAACAGATGAGATATGAGCTGCAGATTTCTTCAACCCCATTCCTATAAACTATGCGTTGTTTTGATTTGGCTTACTGAACACATTGTAGGGGATTTCTATATGACTGTGATCCAGAATTCTGCTCTTTTATTCCTCTGAGCCTAAGTAAGTTTGCATATAATTTAACAAAGTATTTTAAAGGAATGTTTTCTTTCATTAAAAAATGGTTTGTGAGCAGCAAATACAGCCTGTAACTCCCCGACCACAACAATTCAAAGGCCACTAACAGGCCAAATAAGAGTAAGCTGTTTATGCAACAGCTTTGAGTTGACAAAACTGTTTAGGGAACATGATTGTGTAAATTTGATTTAAACCACTAGTTGGATATGGTTAGACATGTTTTTGTCCTATAGAAAGTGCATTCTTGGTGTTTGAGAAAACTTAATGTTTCTCCTATCACTGGGAGCCTCTGTATAGGTAAGGAAGCCCTTTTTAGAAAACTTCAGCTTTATTGAGGTATAACTGACATATAAATTGTAAGGTATTTAAAGTGTGCATCGTGGTGATTTGATACACACATACGTGTTGAAAGAACTTCCCTCATCTAGGTAATCAGCACATGCATCACCTCACATATTTATCTTTTTTGTGTATGTGTGAGAACATTAAGCTCTACCCTCTTAGTGAATTTCAGCCATACAATTCAGTGTTGATAACTGTAGCCACTTCCCGAGTTAGATCTTCAGACCTTATTCATTGTGTGAAATGAAAGTTTGTACTCTTTCACCAACCTCTCCCTGTCTCCCCAACTCCCCAGCTCCTGGCAGACATAGAAACAGAGCAGAAAAATGGGAAGCATTTTTATGAATTGTTCTCCAACATCAGAATCCAATAGGAAGTAAACCATAAAAAAACCGTATGTGCATTTTTCGCTACTCAGAATTAATCTCCCATATTCCTTTCTGTCTTTAGCTCAGAATATTTCAGTGGCTTCTCACTGCCTTCAGAATGCAAACCAAATGCTTAAAGCTGTGCTTCTTAAGTTTTAAAGTGCATGTAAGTCACCTGAGCGTCTTTTAACAAGTGCTGATTGGCATTTGGTAGGTTTGAGTAGGGCCTGATAGTCTGTATTTCAAACAAATTCTATGAGTTTTCCAAGGACTACACTTAGACCAGCAAAGTACTGGCACATCAGTAGGCAAGGCTCTTTATTATCTGGTCCCTGCCTGCCCAGCAGCTGCATCCTTTACTACCCTGTCTCCCCATGTCTCCACCCTCTTACCTCTGACTGTTCCATACACCTTAAATTCCTGCTGCATGGAGTTTCAGTTCTCTGAATGCATTGTGCGCTCTTGGTGCTCTGTGCCTTTGCCCACTCTCCACCCTTTGCCTGGACTACTCTGGATAATCCCCTGCTGCTTAGGCACATAGTTCTCAGGCACATATATCACCTCCTGTGTGAAGCCTTCTTGATTCTTAGTTTTGGTTGATGGTTGCAAGCTGTTAGACCATCCTGTTTGCTGTACTTTTATGGAGGGCTTTAACAGTGTAATGTTCTTAGATTCTGAGTGTTCTTTAAAGAATGGCAAGTGGATTTACTTGGACTAGGCAAGGTAAGTCTGTATTGGAGAATAATGTGGAATGTAGGGTAAATAACTGTACAATTAAATTGATACTGGTAAAAAATCGGGAGAAAGAATTGTTGACAGAAGACCCTAAAAGCTGTCATTGATGATTAGGGAGTGATGTAATATTCAGTCAGGTGGAAGGTTGGAGAAATATGTTTTTGCTGCTGCTTCTAGGAAGGTTTAAAGGAGAGAAAACAGGAGAATGGAAAACTGTCTGTTTTCTGTGCACGAATGTGTGTTTCCTACGGAGAGCAGACGCACAAGGCCAGGTGAGCGTTACTGCTTTGGGGTGCTCTGGTGGACTCCGTGTGGGGCCTCCTTAACTTCTAGGGCTGCAGCGTGGGTGTAATTTAAAAAAAAAAATCATTTTGACCATTATTTCCTAATTCTGTGACCCTGAGCAACTGGCTTAACCTCTCAGAACCTATTTCTCTACCTGTTAAGTAGAAATAATATTGCTTACCTGTTAAGGTTTTCATGAATATTAAATGATTTAATGTATATAAAGTATGTAGTAGGTTAATTCTCTCTTCTCTCCCTTTTAGGACTGTGTGGTCAAACCTAGTTAAAAAATGAGCTACGGTATCATTAGAAGACTACTTTGTGTTGTAGGCAGGAAGCTTAGAATTCAAGGTCCACTTTATGAATTCACTTTAACAAGGTCATCTGATGTGTGTGTATACATTTTTTTCTGTTATCAATTAGATAGGCTTGGTCTTTAACAGCTATTAAAAAATGAAAGAGATACCCAGACATTTTATAGTGATTGATTCCCAGTTTATGAATTGACTGTCTTATGTAAACCATTTAATTAATACAATAAATTATAATTATGTAAAGTTTAATAAATTGTATTGTGTTAACAGGCATGTACTAAATACCCACTGAGTGTCAGGTTATTATGTGGAAGAGAAAGGAAAACCAGGCCTTTTATAATCTGAGAAAGCAATATATAAACAACAGTGGAAAAGAATATTGCAAAGTTCATCAACACATAATTTAATGTACTGAAGCTGTTGAATAATTTTAAATGTCCTTTAGAGAATCATTTGGAAAAGTAAAAATAACCCTAGCAGAAATATTTCTGCTTTAATTTTGGTGGGTTTTGTAATTTTTCTCATTATAAATTTGTACACGGGTGAAGTTGCTAAGTGACATGAATTTTGTTACAAAACCTCACTTTTCTTAATGCTTTCTTGATCCTTCTGTTTCTCTGACTGATGCAAAGTGTAAAATTGCATGGAATGTTCTTCCTGCACAGTTGAGCTATTAAGCAGAACTAATTCTTTATGGAATGACAACAAGGCGTAAGAAAGGCATCTCTCGGATTAGGCGCTATAAGGCAATCACTTGGCAGACACTGAAGGGGAAGTGGTCTTGGTGAAGACAAAGCAATGGCACTTTTTCTCTTCCCCTTGAATTCATAGGAGCCACACAAGTTGAACAGCTTTGAAGCTGGTTAATGTGGCTTACTGTGCATGTTTTTTCTGTACTGTTTCCTGCCTGTTTTTGCCAGCAGAGGGGCCGAGAATAATCACTTGATAAACGCATTAGCATGTCTCATACACTTCTGTGACCACACACTGTTGCTGGGAAGACAGATAATTTGAGAAGAGGAAAATCCCAGTTGGGGACGTCTTTCAAAGTGAGATCAGATTTTGCTCCCAAACTAACAGGATTCTGTCTAGATTATGGGAGTACCATATGGAGACTGCTTATTTTAAAAGAAAATTTTTTTAAACTCAAGTTTAAGTAAACAGTTGGGAAAGATGAAAGGCAAAGTGAATAATGGTTTATTTTCGTTTTATCAGCTTTAGAATGGAAGACAAGGAATGTTGGTAGTAATTTTATGATGGTTTAACAATTACAGAAAACTGTTTTTATTTCCTTGGGTTTTTCCTGTTGACAGCCTGATTCTATTTATTTTGCTTAGGTGTGTGATTTTTCCTTATATTCCTAATCTCTTCCTTAAGTTCCTACCAAGTCAGACCTTTCCTTTTATAGCATCACATTTCCACATCTACTTCTGGTGTTCTTTATGATCCGGTCCTGAGAAGCCACCCTAAATGCTTGCTACTCTCTACTTACTACTGATCTCTTTTGGGAGGAGCACCATCAATCCAGCAGAACATAAACCAAGGTGCAGCTAAAGCAGAGTGTACGCTCACTGCAGGTGAGGGTGCCACAGGTGCCTGTGACTTCAGCATTGCAAATCTTCATTCAGTGTAACTGTTTTCACCTCTCTTTAGGAGAGTGAAAGTACAAATGTGGCACAAATGCATATGCAAACAATGCTCCTTTATTTTAGCATTCAGTGGGACAGTTTAGTCCTGAAGAGAGGTCTCACGTCTTGGTCAAATATGAATTCCAAAACCTTATAGCCACTCTAGAAAATCTGTTTCTCATGTGAGATTCCTTGGGTCAAACCAGTTGGTTCCAGAACCAAATTCTGCATAATTTCAAGCTTGCCCTGATGGAATCTGTATCAGGTTGAATATTATGAGACTCCCCAAGATGGGCTCAGAATGCCAGGCAGCCCAGAGCTCACAAGTGTCTGCAGAATATGCTGGGTCAGCAGCCTGCAAAAAAGGTCTTTGCAGGAATTGCAGTCTTGCAGTGTGCTGCTGGCATCATGAGGCAGAGAGCTCTGCTGGGCTACTCAGGAAAGGCTGGGTGTTCAAGTGTATGCCTGTGTGTGTGTGTGTGTGTGTGTGCGTTGCCATGTTGATTCCCCACTCTTCTAGCCTCTCAGCAGAGGTGTGACTGGTCCCCCACCATTTCAGTAGGTGGAGGAATAGGAGGGCTGTAGGTTCCTTTCTCTGGCTGCTCTTCAAGAACACAGATCAATTTCTAGTTGTTAGGGCACATTTTTCTATGTACTTTTCATCTACAGTATTCTAAAGGTAGTGTAAACTTAGGTTCAGCATCTTGTGGTCCCTCCTCAGATTATCGTTGTGCACACATTATACTGTATGCACTCCAGATGGAGGAGGTGGTGACTGGACTGATGGATATGTTCCCTAGGACGTGTTTTCATTCATGGGTTTATTGAGTACCTCTTGAGGACCTTTTGTGTCTAAGGTATTAAGTCAGGAATACAAAGATGAAAAGACAGGTCCTGTCCTGTGAGTAGATGCAAAAAGTAGACCTGGCAAAACAATGAAGCCAACAGGATACTCCAAGATCCTGGGAGTATGTAAGGGTTCTATAGTTTTACTTGGGAAAGTCAGGTGCACCCTCACAGAAAAAGTGAAGGTGGCCTGAAGGCATGGGCATTTAAAATTTACGTGTGCTGTCAACTTGCTTAATTTATAGTTCCTCATTAAGAGTAATTAGAAAATTGAACTAAAGTCTTTCTATATTATAGAGAACATAGCCTTTTTTGAAATTTATTTTTTAATTTACATACAGTGAAACTTACTTGGCTGTACAGTTCTGTTAAGTTTTAACATATGCACAGTTGTGTAGCCTTCACCACAATCAGGATACAGATTACTTTCATCATCACAAAACGTCCTCTCCTGCTACCTGCCCATGTAGTCATACCCTTTTCCTCCCCTAATTCTTAGAAACCACTATTTCCCAGTATGTCATATAGATGGAATTATACATTAGGTAGCCTTTTGGGTATTGCTTCTTCCACTTAAAATAATGCATTTGAGATTTATCTGTGCTGTTGAGTGTATCAATAGTTCTTTCCTTTTTGTTGCTCGGTAGTATTCCATAGTATAGATTTACTTCAGTTTATCCATTCGCCAGTTGAAGTTGAAGGACATTTAAATTGTTGACAATTTGGGGCAATTATGAATAAAACTTTGAAAATTTTTCCTGTACAGGTTTTTGTGTGAACATAAATTTTCATTTCTATTGAGTAAATATTTAAAGTGAGAGTGCAGTAAGTGTGTTTTTAATTTTATAAGAAACTGCCAAGTTATTTTCCAGAGTGACCATACCAATTTGCATTCCTGTCAGTAACATAGGAGAGAGTTTCGGGTAGTCTGCATCCTTATCAGCACTTGATATTGTTAGTGTTTTTCCTTTGAGCTATTTTAATAGGTGTGCAGTTGGTATCTCATTGTGGTTTTAATTTGTATTCCTCTATAACTATGACTAATGAAGTTGATCATCTTTATATATGTTTCATTGCCATCCATATATCTTGTTTGGTAAAGTATCTATTCAGATCTTTTGGCGATTTTTTTGTTGATTGTTTCCTAATTATTGATTTTGAAAGTTCTTTATATATTATGGATACAAATCCTTCATCAGATAAGGTGATTTGCAAATTTTCTCCCAGTTTATGGCTTATTTTTCATTCTCTTAACAGTTTTTTTCCAATAACAGAAGTTTTTTTTTGTTTTGATGGAAGTCCCGTTGATCAGTTTTTTTTCCTTTATGGATTGTTTTTGATGTCATACCTAAGAACTCTTCACCTAACCAGGGTCACAAAGATTTTTCTATGTTTTCTTCTAAAGGTTTTATAGTTTTGTGTTTCACATTTAGTTCTATGACCAATTTGAGTTACTTTTATGTAAGGTATAGGTCAAGATTAATTTTTTGTGTATGGATGTTTGGTTATTCAAGCACTGTTGGTTGAAAAGACTATCTCTTTTGAATTACTTATTCAACTTTGTAAAAATCAATTGACATACTTATATTGATTTATTTCTGTACTCTTCTGTTCACTAATCTTTGTGTCCTTTTGCCAGTAATACTTCCTTGAATACTGGAGTTTTATCATAATTCTTGAAATTATCATATGTCTTTATCAGGCAGTGTCAGTCTTCCAATTTTGTTCTTTTTCAGAATTGTTTTGGCTAGTTCCTTTGCCTTTCCATTAACATTTTATAATGGATGTAGCTTTTTACTCTGCATATAAGGACCGGCTTGGCCTGGGCCAAATTGCCTGTCTTTAGTCTTCTACCACTTTTCCCCATATATCTTGTGCCCAGTGTTCTTTACATCTGTTAACTACTTAGTATATTCTGGCTCCTTTCTGGGTTGAGGATTCCTTGCTCAAGACTGTTTGAGGCCCTTTAGACCAAGGAGAATATAACTGCCCTCATGCTTTTCCACAGGCATGGCTTCTAATGGCTCAACTGATCTCTAGATTTCAGTGCCTTCTTGTGCTTTGTGATACATGTTTTATGCACAGACATAAATGTCATTGCCTCCTTGTATGCTAGAGCTCTTACAAAATAATAATCATGCAGAAAATATTTAGTACATAGGAAGATTCGGACTGATTTTAAGTTACTTGTAGTCTCTTCCTAGTTTTGCACTAAGCACATTCACATCATAACTAATTGTGAGTTAAAAAAAAACACTAAGTGTAAGTTAATTTCATTTTGGTGGACATTCATTGATGGACCATTGTGTATAAAGCACTATGACTCTTAGGTCCATTTAAATTGCTGCTAATTCCTGGCCCTGGAGCTCCTTGAATATTTGAGGAGACAGATGGCAAGTTAATGACACTTGTGCTTTTGCTGAGTGTATGCATTGGAAGGGGTAGCAGAAGAGGGGAAAAGTAGGAGAAATTTACCAAAAAGAGCCCTCGATTTAAAAATGAACTCTCAGCCTGAGTAAGTTTGCCATTAAAAATTACTTATAGTTTGGAGCATGTCATTGAGAGTTGAGATCACCCATGTTGTGTCATTTTTTTATGGCTATAGTGGTTGTAGCTAGACTGGTAATCTTTGTTGGCCTCCTGAATTTTATGATGTCAAGTAAGAAGAAGGATCAGGGTACACTGGACTGTGATTCTGGCAAGATTCTTCAAAACTAGGAGAAATGGCAGTACTTGCTGAGAAGAGCTCTGTCATTTTGTGTATGAGGACACTGAGGGCCAGAGAGAGCTGACTTTTGACAGATCATACAGTTCATTTGTGACAGAGCTTGGAAAGAATACAGGTCTCTGACGATAGTTCAGTCTTGTTTCCCATTTTGCTCTGCTTCCTGTACTGAAGCTAAGGGCCATTTGTGCCCCAGCTTAGGAACCCCAGTGTGGGGCTTATAAAACTCTCACCCCTGTTATCTTCTTCCCTCCTGAAAAGAGCATGTGAGGCAGATGGCACTACTTCAGGGGAGATTATGACCTATCCAAGCTTACATGTGAAAGGCTGTGAGTGAGGGAGCCAAGAAGAACTTAGGTCTCCTGACTCTGGAATCTCTCTTTGAACCACAGCTACCTCTGTGTCAGTGATGTAGCAACCAAGAATACAACATGTGCCACTAGAATAACAGTACCATGAAGGGACCTTTGAGACCATGAGGGTCATTCAGGCTTCCACCTGATTTTGGAAACCTTTTACCATATTCTTTAAGGTGAACAGCAAGTAGCAGTTTTTAACATTGATTTTTATTACTAACAAATGTTTGTCCCCACTTACGGTAGCTATCTACGTATTTGTTTATTTATTCAATCAACCAGCAAAATTCCCTACCTTCTTGCATCTCTCCTAAAACAATTATTGTTTGTGTAACTGAAAACTTTTTTAAAATTCTAATTGAACTTATCTTAAGTTTTCCAAAGAATGAAAATGTCTTTGCTTAAATTTTTGCTTTTTTCGTAGTCATATAGACTCACATCTTAATACTTTAGTCCTTTCCACATCAACATTGGCCAGGACCAATTTTTAAAACCTTGCTTTGGTGTCAGGTGCTAGTTCTTAGATGCCTGCAGAAAAGAGTTTTGATTGGCCTGTTCATGTTTTATTAAGAATAAAAGAAGTTGTAAGAGTGGGACTTACTAGGTTAGTGAGCTATCATGAGAAGAAAGTTGTCAATACAATTTTGCATCTAATTTTTTTTTCACTTAGCATATCACAAGCTTTTTCTGTGTAATGATGTAGCCATTTTAAGGGCTGTGTAAATTCCATTAATTGAAGGTTTAATAGCTTCCTTCGGCATTTTTTTGGCTGTTATACATTAATCTGTTTTGATATTATACCGCCAACAGCAATATATAAGACTGTTTGTTGTCCTGCACTCTTGGTACTCTTGCCACTAAGTTCTGGTCATACTGATTCCGCCTCCCCATGTCTCTTGATTCTACCGGGGTATCTCCATCCCCAGTGAATCCTCCAGTTCAAGCCACCATTGTTTTCCCAAAAAGTCTGCCAGAGACAAAGGAATAAGGAAGTGTAGGAAGAGAGTGAGAGAGAGGAGGATGGAGAATGAAGAGAGGGAAGAAGTCTTGAGAGTGAGGGGCCTGTTAGTCTCTGGACAACATAGTCAATGATTATAACTTTTTCTCTAAGTTAAAAATTGGTTGTCAAGTATCAAATACGTACAGATACACCCGGATCTCTGCAGGCGCCCACCAGGCATCCCAGCACGAGTAAACGCCGGGGAGAGCAAGATCTGGGGTGGTGACAGTGAAAAAGGGTCTGGGGCAGAGGTGGACTTTCAGTCAGTTGCAGTTTAGTCCAGTTCCTGTACTCAGGGTCCTGGGGGAGTCAGCAGCCTCTTTTTTTTCTTCGTTAATTGAGCATCCCCTCAGGTGAGGGCTGTGGTTCTTTCTCCAGGTGTTTTCTGGTCAGTTCCAGTGGCTGAACTGTACTATCTGTGCCCCATTCCAGCTTGTCCTACAGTAGCCCCAAGAGGGGGGTTACCTACGTTCCCTGCCCCGTTTCTCCTACTGGAAGTAGTCTTGATAAAACTTGCAAAAGTTTCAATCAGCAGCCCAGCAGCCCTCCTCCTTTGTAGAAGGGTGATTCATGAGTTCTGATGGCTTGCCTAGTATGAGAGTCAGGCAGCCATGAATTCTGACACAATCCCCCGCCTAAACTGGTCAGTTGTTTTTGAACCAAACTCATAAGCACTGCTTCTTCTCTTAAGAGAATTTGTTCCCTAAGGCTCTTGAGTCGTGTATATAAACATACCTGTGGCTATTCTCTCTCCCTCCTGTCCATAGCCCTCCTGCCACCCTGCCCCAGCAGAAGTGAAGAATTATGTGGATGGAGTCATTCCAGAAGACCGACAGTAACAGGAAAGAAGTGGGCTGAATGTTACCTTAGCCTGAGATCTACACTGCTTTTCAGGAAAGAGAAGCTATGCATATGTTTCTAGGCAGAGAGGAAGAAAGCGGTCATGAGGGAGTGACACAGGAGAACGGGAAGAATAAGTGGAATGGGGCTCAGAGAAGGTAATCAGGGAGGAATTAAGTGTGCAGCAGAGGGCTGGCGTTGGCACAAGTTGGATGGTTGCTTACTCCTCAGAACCAGGAGTGAGGGAAGAGAAGCTCAGTGAAAAGGGAGACATGTTTAGGTGGTAAGGAAGCAAATTTATGTTTAATCAAATAATAGAAATAGCAAAGATCCTTTAGTGCTTTAAATGTTACAGGCACTATATTAAACACTTCACACATTACCTTATGAATCCATAAAAACCCTTCTAAGAATCCTATTTTATGTAACAAAGTACGTTCAGGAAGAGTAAGTAGTTGCTCAGTTATACAGTAGGGATGGTAACAGCTAAAATTCTGTTAATCTTTTCAGGGAGGTAAGAGGCAGGGATTTCTGTTGCAGATAGGACGTAGATAGTGATATGGTCTGCTGAGTTTACTCAAGAAAACTTTATTGAGTTGAATACAGGTCACTGTTCTAGCAACATACTGACAAGTAAGACATTGTCTCTAAAGTCAGGTAATTTGCAATTTAGGGTAAAAGTGGCTGGGAACTTGAATAAATTGGAAAGTTAGAGAATTCCTGAAACCAGCTATTAAAAAGAGATTAAGAGAAGAATTGTTGAACATCAGTGAGTGGTCCAGCTGACAGGAGGGGACTTGAAGAGCTTGGTGTCACTTCCTCCAGCCTGAGAAGTTGAATGTTGGGAGGGCCAGGCCTGGTGTTTGGCGGGACAGGGTTGATAAACTGTCAAAGAGGCAACGAATTCTCAGGTGTAATTAAAGGTGTCTTTTAATATAGTTACAGTAGGAATAGACTGGAAAATAAAACAGTCTGTGGGAAATTTGCATGTAGGATCTGTTTCTGAAAGTCTCTGGTTCTCAACTTTGTTACAGACTTTCTAGCCTTTCTGTTTATTTGGACACATACTTTGATCTAAGTATTTCCTTTGAAAAGCAAGTGTATAATACCTCTTAGCACCTGGTTGTCAGAATTGCCACAGATGCAAGCAGGATCCTAAATTCACTAGAAGTCAGTTTATAAACCACTGATAACAGTAGCTGTTGCAGACTCAGTACAGATTTTTTAAAAACAGGCTGACCCCTAAAATGTAGTGATTGCGTTATATTACTTTTATTAAACAGGTGAATTTTTTCTGTAAAATAACTTTTAAAAAATTTCAGATAGCTTCTTGCCTCATCTTAAGGCTATAATACATTTTCAGCTTCTGTTTGGAACTTGTACATTCATTGGTTTTTACCTCGGTAGGTAAAGCATCATTTATTGTGATGCTTTGATTAAATGCTGGATCAGGTCTCTTGGTTTACTTCCTGTTCAGTTGCAGGTCAGTCTTCGCAAGTCTGAAGGCCCAGAGTGAATCGGACTTGATGAAGTAAGAAGTTATAACTATGTTTTGATTAGTAAATCCTGGAGTGCACAAATGCATGATTTGAAAGACCAATGTTAACAGAAATAAACTTTAAACTACTATGCATAAAAGTCCGTAACAGACTCTGAAAGTGTGGACCTTTGAGAGCCTGAGATAGGAATCTCCCTGCTTTCTTGGTGAGCTACTTACAGATTTCCCCAGAGCTACTGATGAGTGACTTAGAGCCATGGAAACAGCACAGAGGTGTTGGAACGTGACTACTGGCCATGAACCCCTGCCATTTAGGACTCCCCAAGGAGGGATGGGCAGTAGCAACTGGTGCAGTCCTCGACCAGCTGAGGCCTCCAGACCCCCTGGCTGATCCACAGCATTAGGACCACCGGTGTAAACCCTGCATTCGGGTTCTCACCAACTGAAGTATTTCCTGTTTAGGGGAAGAATATTTTAAAGCAATTTACAAAAGAAAATTTTATTTTCTTATGTTAGGAAATAGTCTACCAACTTATTTTAAATTATTGGATGACTTGTCATTTCAAACTGTGTATCCATAATTTTTAGTTGGTTTTAAAATCAACATGTAGGAAATATTTCACTCTTTGCAACTTCCAAGAAGTGTGAATGGCACACTAGCTTAATGTTGTAGTCATACATTTCCAAAGCAGAAACATCAATGTGTTGCTTTCTGATAAAATTAAAGTTTGGAGAACATTTTCCTCTTAGCATTTTTGATCCTTTTTTTTTCTGACTGTAAATCATAGAAGCAAATGATTAAGTAGACAGCTGAAGAGGAGGAAGTCACAAATAAAATAGGCACTTACATTTATTGTGTTTGCAGGGTTGTTTTTGAGGATGGCGCATGTTTCTTGAGACCTTATTTCTTGCCTGTTTTATAGAGCTCTGGCCTCTTAACAGCACTGCTTTAATGACTTCTTGTGGGGCTCTTGGTTTATGTTAGCACTGACTGTGGAGGGAAGAAAGAGGTCAGGTTTCACAAGGAGGCTGTAGACTTGTAAAATCATACCTAACTGGCAGAAACAAAGTCCACATCAAGGAGAAAGCGAGATTTGCATAAGAACACAAGGTGTTATGCCATTTAAATAAGTGCAAAATGTCTTGATAATGCCGAAAATGGTCTGTGAACTAAAATTTTAGGGGAGGATCGAACATTCATTGTAAAGGATGTATTCATTGGCTCAGCTTAAAGCCCCACTTAAAAAAATTAAAATAGGAAAACAAAGTTTAAGACTGTCATGACATAGGTATTTCATATTTGTGCATGCTCTTCTCAAGTTTCTAAGTTTGATACAAAATTTTAATGTAATTTTTTAAAATTTAAAAGTGCTTTTTATCCAGATGTTATTTTTCTCATAATTTTCAGATTGAAGGCACCGACTGGGAAGAAAATCGAGCCTCCATAGAACACAGATGATAGTTACCCCCAAAATGAGAAGCTCAAAGTATATAAAAATGCAGATAAAAATTAAGGATGAGGGATTTTATCAGGTAGTGGAGCAATAGTAGAAAACTTGTGCAAACTCTTTCTTCAGTCCATTTACCATAGAGGCATATAAAATTTACTTTTAAATATCGTTAGCTTTTCCTTGATTATGTGTTTTTGTAGGAAAAAGTACAAGTTCAAAATGCATAATTCTATAGCCAGAGATCTTGTAATCTGGGCCCTATTATTTGATCATTGAGGCAGAGGGTTTTATCCTCTTCAGATAATTTATCTATGCACGTTAAAAATGGGAAGATTCCTTTTGTTCCTCTATACTTTATATTCCTTTATGTAAAAGCTACATAGTCTGGCTTAGTAGGAAAAAAATAAAATTTTAAATCTTAGGAAAAAAATACCTCTGCCTTTGTTAGGGTTTTAAAGTTTATTGTGTGCTGGTCACTAACATCCCTTGCTTGACTTTCTTTAAGTTACTGTTCTGAAAGCAAAACCAGTGTATTCCTAGCAAGACATCCTGTAACTGTTACTGCTTCTAGGGCCACTGCTAGGAGTTGGCTGGGTGCCAAGCAGTGCCTGAGTACACGCTCATAGTACTGTGTGTGTATGTGTGTGCGTGTGCACATATGTATATGTATGTATAATTTAATGTTATTTTTATAAGGTATTATTATCCCCATTTTACTGGGGAATACTGAGGCTTGAGATTGGGTAACTTCTCAAGGGCACACCGCTTAGGCATGCAGAGCTGTGATTCTGACCCAGATCCGTAGATTTTAGTGTCTGCACTCTTACCCTCAGGGCTCTGCACTGTACCACCTCTCTGTATGCGCCTGAATTGTGCCCTGCATTGTACTGGGTTTTATTCCTGATTTTCTTTAAACCAGTTAAGATGAAAATTTTATCTTAGTCTTAATATCCTTTACCTCAGTTTTCTAATGCCTTAACTCTGTCATTAAGAAATGAAAATAAATTAAGATTGGAAAAACAGTAAACACTATTTCTTCTTATCTCATTCCAACAGAGCCTCAGAAGTAGGAAGTCCTTTTCTCTGCTGATTTTACATGTTGTACATTGCTATTTTTATAGACTGCTATTATAAAAACTCATGGATATTTTTCTTTAAAGCTTAAAAAAAATAGCCTAACATCTGAACCATTTGTTTAAAAATCAGGATGAATAGATAATTGTTGATATTGTTGATACTAGTAATCCCTGGCCTTATTTTATAATTTCCTAGTCTCCTTAACATGTCCAGTTTCTCCTCATTCTTGTTAAATGAGAACCTGTAACGGTGCTTCATCAATCCATCTGCTCTCTCTTCCTGTGTTCTCCGTTCAGGCACCGTAGTGTCCCCCAACCTTCCAGGCATATGGGCCGGAACCTTCAGAAAAGTTTGGGTCTTTCCTTCTGTTTCCCTTGAACACCTCATGGCCAAATCATGTTGTTCAATGTACAGCATTTCTTGTATATGCCCTCCCTTCCACTCCTGTAGTCTCTGCCATCATTCAAGCCCACAGCTGGTCTCTCCTCCACTTTCTGAAAGCCTCTTAACCGGTCTCCCTACCTCTACACGCTCTCTCTCTCTAGGTGTTTGGCTTTTTGATGATCAAATGTATGTGGGCTTAGAACTAGGAGAATAATAATAAAGGAATAGCTAATATTCCCATGAGGTAAACTAGTTTTTTTAAATAGATTTTAAAAGCTACTTGCTTTGTAAATAAATTGTAGACTGGGGTAGTATGATTCAGTTTACTTGCATACCTATCTTTAACAGGTTCCTAGAAATGGAAATACTCCCACTTGAGTTGAGCCATAGCTTCAAAATCCTAGTATACCAGAGTTTAAAGATGCTCTTCTGTCTTGGAAATTTAGGAATTTAACACATACTCTTACCCAGCTAGAAAACCAATGCATATTAACTTCTGCCTGAGCAGCAGAACTGTGTGGAAGTAGAACCAGTAATTTTTACCTTCCACAGAAAGTCTGGGTATCTCATGCTTTCACTCATGAGAGAATTCATGTAGGATCTCTGGAGATTGCCTGGATTCAGATCCCACCCTCACCACTTGCTGGCTGCAGAACTTGAGCAAGTTGCTAATCTCCCTGTGTCTCAGTTTCTTGAACTGAGAAAATAGGGTGATAATGGTTGTGAGGATTAAATAAACTAGAATATGTGATGTACTTAATGTGCCTCCTTGCAATAAAATACATGGTAAGCTATTGTTATTTCTGTCAATATTATAACTGTTACATGCTTTAATAATACTCCATAATTTTCCTTATAGCGTTTCTCACGATTTAAAATTACTGTATACTTGCATAGTAATTTAGGTGAATGCCTTTCTGCATTGCTGGACAAAGACCCCTGGGGACAAAGCCTCTGTTAGTTTTGTTCATCACTGGATTCTTGGCACCTTGAACATACTAAGCACTGAATAAACAATTGTTGAATAAATGAATGAATTTAGGAGATTACTTTAGTCTAAAAGTGTTCCATAAGTCTGATTAAAACCTTTTTCTGGACTGAGGTGACAGTTAATCTGGCCCATTATTTTATGAGTAATTGCATGATTCAAAGGCTGTCAGCATGGGTTAACTACAAATTAAATTAACGGTATGATTATAAAAGATAATGAGGTTGATATTAATGTGTGATTCATGGTGATTAACTCCTTTGTGTCATAGTTATAATGTATATCTTTATTAGCAGAAATATTCAGGTTTTTATATAACTGCTGTACATTGACTATACAATTGCATGCTTACCATGTAAATAGTTTGGTAGTAATTGACGCCAAACTACTCTTTTTATTGGGGGGGGTGTAAAAGCTAGCCACCAAATCGCATTTATTGAGAATGTACCCAGTCAAAAAGAATAAAAAATATATAATTGGTATAAAGATATCAGTTCCTTTAATGTAGCAAAGATACATACATGTATTTCTAATAATTAGGCTAAACAGTTTAAAGATTTAGAAGGAGGGTTGATAAGACACAGTGCTTTTGGACAGCATTTAAAATTGAATCACATTTTTTTGTAAGATATTGTCCATGGTGGTTTTTGCAGTAATGGGTTGAGTTATAGAAGCCTTTGAAATAATAGTTGGAAGCCACTTGTGAGTCATGTGCAGCCCGCATCTAACACTGTTGTATGTTGGGAGGATGTTTTTTGAGTGGGGAGAGGGAAGGTGACAGCAGGAAGACCATACAAAGACTGTTACGGTGATTCGAGTGAGAGGTGTCGGGACAGGAGTATGGGAATGGATTTAATACACGTCTAGGAGTTAAAATCAGTGGGACCAGGGGATTGATTGAAGAGCGTGCGGAAGGAGTCAGTAGTGTCTAGCTCAGGTGAGTAGCTGCACAGCGGTGTGACAGGCTGGGAGGAAGGAAGATGATTTCATTTTGGGCACGATGAGTTTGAGGTACGTTTTGTGGATTCCAGGTGATGGTGTCTGGTAGGCATAGAGCCATGGGTGTGAAGCTCTGGGCTTGGTGATCTAAGCTGGAGATGTAGTTTGGGACTCGGCAGCAGCAGATGGATGTAGTAGGAAACTGAAAGTGGATGAAGTCACCCAAGGAGAATGTGGAGAGAGAAAAGAACAGAGAGTCTCTGGAAGGGGGAGCAGAAGGAAGAGGGAGAGCCCCTGGTAGGGAACAGGATGGAGTCAGAGAACTGGGAGGAGTGAGCAGTGTCCTAGACACTGTTCCAACAAAATCATAGGGGAAGAAGGCAGGTTAGATGCTTGAGGCATGAAGTCAGAGAGGGAGAAGGGGAGGTGGCTAGAGTAGACCGCTCTTTAGAGAAGTTTTGATGCCACGGAGAAGAGAGACAGTGGATAGCTGCTCGAGGGGTACGTGCTGTAAAGAGAGGCCTGGAGGTTTGTCTTTTTGTGTTTTGAGGTTGGGAAAGACTTAGACACGTGTATAAGCTGAGGGAAGGAGTCAGGAGAAGAAGAGTTTAAATATGCAGAAAGGAGAGAGATGTAAGAAACATAGATACATCAGGTTCCCAGAGGCAGGGGTGGAGGATGGGGTTGGCACCCAGATGGAGGAGTTAAAACCGGAGGAGGGAACTTGCGTTTATTACTGAGTCATGCGTGCCTCTTGCTCTTCAGTCTCAGCGGTGCTGACCAGGGTCCCAGGGAGGGTCTGGCCTGGTCTTCTCTGGGGAGAATCATTTTGCCAGCCAGCTGAATTTTCAAAAGGAACCGAAAAGTTACCCATGTTAAGTATAAAGGATTAAAAAAAAAATCTTTTTATGGTACTTGCTTCATAACTTAATGAATAACAGAGTGGGATCAAGAAATACTCATGCTTCATGGCTGTGTTAACCAGCCTTATTGGGGTAGTCGTTCCCCAGTATATGCGTGTATCAGACCTCAGACGTACACATTGTTGTGCACCTTAAACTTAACACAATGTCATATGTTGGTTATATCTCAGTAAAGCCGGAGTAGGGAAGGGATGGGAAGATTAGGAAGTAATAACTGAAGGATATGGGATTTCTTTTTGAAGTGATGAAAATATTCTAAAATTGATGATCGAGATGGTCACAAACTCTGTGAATACACCCATTGCATTATATACTCTGAATGGGTGAATTCTGTGGAATGTAAATTACATGCACTGTGAATTATACTTCAGTAAAGCTGTTTCCCCCACACACAGTATAAAAAATAAACAAATGCCCTTGCTGTGTTACAGGATACATCTGTTTATCTTTTAGTTCTCAGACTTTCGTGACGCCAGTTCTAGCCCATTTGACCTAAAGTGCAAAGTTAGTTTAGTTTTTATAATAAAAAAGCTAAGGGGTTTCATAGACTTAACGCATCTGGGAAAGAAGGAGGGAACTGCTGAAGGAAAAGGGAGTCGTTCAGAGGCATCATTATTGTTTGATTGGTTAGATGAGATTCAGAGTAAAAAATGACTCTCAAGGGCCTAAGTGGTTGGAGGGAAATTACTCAAGGCAACAGAGTGATTATTTTTCTTCATAATCACAACACTGATAAAAAGTTTTACAATAAATATATAAAGAGCCCTCACTACATTGGCTTACTTAATCTTTATAAAAATCCGTTAAGAAAGGAGGGACAGATTTTTGTCTCTAAAAATAACACCACCAAAATATCAGGGATTGTTTAGAATCAGCAAACGAAATAATAAAAAGCATTATTTTCTTCTCATCCCAAGCCTTGGCATTTGTACCAGGGAGACTCCCCACGTTTCTAGTTACTCTGTTTAAAGACCTAATAGAATTAGAAAACATTTTTTAAATTTCAGTTTAATTTAGCAAATATTGCTTTAGTGCCGAGTCTGTGCCATTCACTGACTTAAGGGATCCTGCAGAGAGTATGACCCACTACTCACCCTCGTTGAGCTCAGTGTGTAGAATGGGAGGCAGACTTGTGATAAGCAATTATAAATAATACTGTGGGATAAAAGTGGCAATAAAAGTCTTCAGTGTACAGAAGTTGTAGAGACAAAGGTCAGGAACAACCTCCCAAGGGATGAGACGGGAGAACGAGGCTTTCAGTGACAACAGGATTTCATGGGTGGACAAAGAGACCTAGGATATTTGAAAGAGAAGGAAATGCTCACATAATGCTCAGAGGTATAAAGTATAGTGTATTCAAAGAATTATAAGCAGTTCAGGGTTCATGGAACATAATTTTAGGTGCTTGACTACAAGGTGACAGAGCTTTGCAGGGACTAAATAATTCATCAGCAACACAAATCAGATTTGTATTTTATGACCATCACTCTCGAAGGTTAAGCCGTTGGCAGGAAAAATATCACCTAAGATACTCCTGCAAGACTTCCAGGCAGTAGGTGATAAGGGCCTGACTCAAAGAGTACTATTAGGGATGGAGAGAAGTCAGAGATGAGCTATATATTGATGTACATAGATATACATAGTGAGAGATTTATCTTGTATATGTGTGTGAGATAAAACGTACTGAATTAGGTGCTTGACTCATTGTGTGGTAAGAAGAAAATGTTCAAATAGGTAGGGTTGGGGGAACTACTGCTTTATGAAGAAAAGTTAAACTATTAGATATTTCAGTCTGGAGAGGTAAATGCTGGGAAAGAATAAGATAAAAATGATCACTTTAAAGTCTGTAAATTGAATATAGACAGGATTATCAATGACAACTGGGGCTAAAAGTCACCCCCTCACACATGGTAAATGTGGGATCAATAAAAGCAGTTAATACTTAATAAAGCAGGCATTAAACTTTTTGAAACTTAGGTCTTAATTCACCCAGAATATGAATGTATTTGAGAAAAGTTTTGTTAATTAATGAAAGATAAGCTTTCGTTGTCATTGAGAAACCGGGCTGTTCTGAGTGTGAACTTGTTATTTTGAAGATGAACCTAACCATCTGTTTCCTGATGCTTCAGTGAGTGGGCCTGAGGTCTGATAAAGAATGCAAATGTGTGTAAGTAGATTAACATCCTAGAAAGTGATTACGGAAGCAATTAAAGAGAAAAATTATGTTGATTTTTAGAATTCGATGATTCTTAAAACATTTTATTCTTACTCTTCACACTCTGAAACATACTGAGGACCCCAAAGAGCGTCACTTTATGCAGGTTGTATCTGTTAATACTTATTCTTAGAAATTAGAACTGAGAAGTTTTTTAAAGTAGTCATTAATTAATTTTGAATGAGAACATTAATCAGTTGCATATTAACATAACACATTTGATGAAAAATAACTATTTTCCAAAAAACTTTAGTGAGAGGAGTGACATTGTTTTCCATTTGTGTGAATCTCTAGTTAGCCTGACAGAAGGCAGCTGGTTTCTCACATGTATCTGCGTCTGCAGTGTCTATTGCTTTGTTACCCACTATGTACTCAAGAGAAACGAGAGTGAAAAAGGCAGAGACTGGATATCATACCATAAATGCTTTCACCCTTGTGGATTCACTGACAGCAGCAGTTTGAAAACCACTGTTCTTGAAGAAGCAGGAATTTTTTGTTACATACACAGAGTATCGTTTACCCTCACTCCACCCTTTTTGGAAGCGGATACCCCTAAGAATATTTTCACCATTTTTCACTGGCTTTATTCTATACCTCAGAAGGCCCATGATCCATTTACAAAGTAATGAAGTCAAGCCCAAGGCAGAATTTTTTAGTCTGTGACCTTTTTCCCTTCCCAGTCTAATGAGGCATAAGTCATCTAGCCCTTACTCCTTCTATTTTTCTTACAACTTCTCACTTTTATCGATAAATTGTAAAGCCAAATATATTTTTTGAACAATCACTGGGGCCCTTTCTTTATACCCTGAAAGACTTAGCGGAGGGGAGGCAAGCCATAATATTACCTGGAGTTTGGACTCCGTCAAAGTGTGAAACCAAGGATGCTGATGACCAGTTGCTGGAGGCTTGCCTAGAATGGTAAAGAAGAGTTCTCTCTTGAAAATATCAACACTTCAAGATTTATCTCTACTTTAGAAATACGGAGGTCTAAAAATAGTCTCAAATCTGTGTACCTTTTATTCATCAGACAGGTGTCTTTCCTCTTTATTTCTCTTTCTGCTTCATCAATACCAACTTCATTTGATTCCAAACATGGAGTGAGATATCTGTGTCCAGTAAGAATCAAGTCTCTGTTTTCATTAAGATAGCTGTAGAACCTCTCCATTCTCACTGCCACCACTCAGTTGTGTCATTTCTATTTAAATAGTCTGTTGACCTTTTGACTTGAGACACTACTTTTTTCGATCCATCCTGTGTGACAGCACCTGAGTAATTTTTCCCAGGCACTGTTACTATCATGATACTCCCTTGCTCGAAACTTTTCAGTGATGCCTTAGTTTGTAGCATGGTACAAATCTGTTTTATCTCTACTCTCCTTCCACTTTTCCATGAACCCTTAATCTGACTTACTCTGCAGTAGTTAATCCTGGTTGTTTCCTCACAGTCCTGCGAACACAATCCTGTTGCTTGAGAAGCTTTTTAGAATTTCATTTTGGAAAAGACCAAACTCATTTAGCTGGGCAACTGCCCAGTGGTTTTTATAAAATTATTCCTTAATTTCTCTGTGCTTGTTAAGTTGGCCTTATGTCTGGGCAGGAGTTCAAATTTGACAAATAATATCTAGAATAATGTTATTTCTAAGTATAGTGTAATAGTACTTGTACATATTCTGAATTTAACAAACTTTATCTTATAGCTATTTCTGCATTTGAAGTTCAGCCAATTTCTATTGAGGTCCAAGAAGGTGGAGTTGCTAGATTTGCATGCAAGATTTCATCAAACCCTGCTGCAGTCATAACATGGGAATTAAATCGGACAATTCTACCTGTAACTATGGACAGGTAAATGCAGCTTATGTCTTTAAAGATGACACAGGAGTAGCAAGGACTTCATAAAGCTGTACAGGAGGGAAAGACCGTTGGAGAGCTCATTTTCACTGTTGGTAGCAGTAACCAGTTTCTTAAAGACATTTCAAAGTTAGGCAAAGAATTAGATTATGGGTCTCGGGTACATGGGACATAGTTCCTGTTTTTTTGGTTCAGATCAGAATTCAAATACTCTGTTCCTTTCCTCAAACATCTTTTCCAACCTTGGGACCACCTGAGTACCTGGATTGCTATCCAAGGATTTAGGAAACTGAATTACACTTCTACTGCTGGGAATAGTAGTGCTGGTATAAGGGTCTCCCATGTATGCAGTGGTAGTTGCCCACTTCCATCTCGGCCTTCTGCTTTCCAGCCCCCTCTACAGTACACACACATGCACACGCACACACGTGCTCACGTGCATGCATGCACCTAGTGCCCTGAAGGTGATAAGAGTTTAGAGGTCAAGAACTTGGCAGCAACTTCAAAAGTTTGACTCCTGTCCTAATGAGCAGCAATATTCCTAAATTGACAGAAATCATTTGCTGAAATGGTAGAGAGCGCTAAGATGGACAAAGTTATTTAAGGAAAAGCTTTAAAAACAAAACTTGTATTCAGATGTATCTTGGAGAATACCTAGGCAAGAAATCAGGAATTTGAAAAAAATCGTACTAAGCTCTAGACCACCAGTTAGTTAAATGTAAGCTATAATGTCAAGTGAGACTCTGTAGAAAATTACACTGATAGATTTCACAAACCACATACAGCATAATCGTGTTTTAGAGAGTTGTAAATAAAACCCAAATAAAACTATTCAGTCAAACTAATATTTTAGAAGATCTTTAAAGTATTGCATCTGGCACTTTTTAAAAAGTTGAGTATGTTAATTCGTATCATAGAATGTATGTTAAGATAAAATATAAAATCTTCTGCAAAGTTTAATCATCTTCCTTCTCATAACAGGATAACTGCCCTACCAACAGGAGTATTGCAGATCTATGATGTTGACCAGCAGGATGCTGGAAATTACCGTTGTGTTGCTGCTACTGTAGCCCACAGACGTAAAAGCATGGAGGCCTCTCTCACAGTGATTCCAGGTACCGCACAGAAGTGGGGTTTACATCAAAGTATGGATGCCCAGCTGTTAATTTTCCTTCTCTGGCTATGGAAGTATGCCATAAAGTAGTACTTCAATTTTATTTAAATTATTATCATCTATTTTTATCTGTTTAAGCAACTTTCTCAAACTAACTTGTTTTATATGTTAATGTCAGCATCTTTAAGAAAGAATTTTTATTTTGTAAATACTTTACTTTTGTTTTTTAAATATAAAATGCAAAAAACACACACAAAAAAATAACAATCATCTGTTTCCACTGAAGGTGGCCACTTCATTGCCAATAAAGATATACTTGTTTACAGTTTGAATTTTTTTGTTTGTTGTTCTAAGAAAAATTACAATGTCCATTTGTGGAGATGATGCCTACTTCTTATAAAGAGTGATGTCTATAGAAGTAAAACTAAATTATTTTTTACACTAAACAATGTAAAATATACAAAGATATGTTTTAAAATGTCCCCAGTTCCATACCCAGGAATTATCATTGTTAACATTAAATGAACATAATTTCATATAGTTTGCCATACTTGAGTATAGTTAGAAGGGAAATTAGCTAGAGAGATGAGTATGAGGAAAGAAATATGCATTTTATTAAAATGGAATTAAGACAGATGATAGTTTTTGTCTTTAAATAATTCAATTTACTTGAATGTAGTAGAAGAAAACCTGGCCTAAAGACATTGTTGAACTTCACATGAATGTTTGCTCTTCGCAAGAGATATTACTTCCTAAAAGGTCCTTTAAGATTGAAAAAAAAAATTTTAAGCACTGAGTCTGAAATTAAATTTTAAATGCCGTGTTTTAATTTTAGGTGGTATCTATTAGCTTCTTGGTGTGAAGGATAAAGACAAAAACATTGTCAAGACTTCTTCCCTTCTCCCCAGTATCACATAAATTCCTAACAAGATTAGTGAAAGCATTAAGTCATTGTCTGAACTTCAATTAAAAGTGGATGATGTGGAAATGGCCTAAGTGTCCATCAACCAATAAATGGATAAATGTGTCTTATTCATTTAATTAAATATTGTTCTATTATTATTATTCAATAAAAAATGAAGTACTGGTACATGCTACAACTTAAATGAACCTTGAAACATTATGCTGAGTGAAAAGAATCCAGTCACGAAAGACCATATAATACTTGGTTTCTTTTTATTGAAATGTTTGGAATAGGCAAATCCAGAGACAGAAAGTAGATGAGTGGTGGTCAGGCTGTGGGGAGAGAAGATTGTGGAGTGATTGCTGATGGAATGGAGTTTCTTGTTGGGGCAATGAAAATGTTTTAAAATTAATTATGGTAATAGTTCTACAACTCTGAAAATACTAAAATCCACTGAATTGTACACTTCAGATGGGTGAGTTACCTCTCAATAAGGTTGTTTTTAAAAAGTGAGTAACTTCAGCATAAGTATTTTAACTTGTTTTATTTGTATCTTATAATTTATTTTTATATTCTACCTTTTCCCTCTCAAAGGGAAGGAGCCTAAGCCCTTCCACACACCAGCCATTATAGCAGGTCCACAGAACATAACGGCATCTCTTCATCAGACTGTTGTTTTAGAATGTGTGGCCACGGGAAATCCCAAACCGATCATTTCTTGGAGCCGTCTTGGTAAGTCTTAGAAGTATTTTCCTTCAACTTTGTTCACACCAGTGAAACTGATAACATGTTTATTTTACATACAAACTTTTCGGTATTTCAGTGTGTAGAGGAAAGATTTTAGCGTAGAGAATTTTATGCTTTTTATGATAGTGATTGTTTGGATAGTGATCTTTTGACAAAATTTTAGATCATATGAGATCTAATCTGTTCTTAGAAACAATAATTAGTACATATATGAAAACTAAAGAAAATGTGCAGTGTACTGTATGTATGTATTTACATGCAATATGGTGTGTATGTGCAAACTGTAACAATTCTACATAATGAAACTGAAAAAGGAAAAAAATTTAGATTGTATGTTGCACTGATTTAACTGAAGCCTTCTCTTTGAAATAGACCACAAGTCCATTGATGTCTTTAACACTCGGGTGCTTGGTAATGGTAACCTCATGATATCTGATGTCAGGCTACAACATGCTGGAGTGTACATTTGTCGGGCCACCACCCCAGGCACACGCAACTTTACAGTTGCCATGGCAACTTTAACTGTGTTAGGTATGTTTTCTTTCTTTCTGCAATCAGGAAAATCTTATACTTCCACATTCGCTGTTTTATCTCATAGCTAACTCCCACTTTTCTTGAATTTAGTAGCACTGATATGAAGGTTGATACAAAATATTGTAATCCAGTGATGAGTTTTAGGAGGAAATTAAATACCTATGTTAAACTGTAGCTAGAGTCATTCTGAAGTCACCATTCTGTTTGCTTTTATAACACGATGTTCCTTTTTATTTAAGTTTCCCTTTTATCTTCTTCTTACCCACCCACAAATTCATATACCCATGGACAAATCTAAAATTTTGATCGATCATCTGTATGTATTCACAAGTGGCTGCATATTGGGCCTAGTTAAGTAGGATTATGGCACACACGTTTTTAGTGTGTCTGTGTAGATGGCCTCAATCGAGAAAGCCTGGAGGGAGTGGGCATCTAACTGAGCAATGCAGAGAAAAGGCGTCTGGAGAGATCTATGTGGGGGTGTGGACAGGAGGCTCAGAACATCACATGTTTTCAGGGATGGGACTTGTGTCATTTGCTATATTCTTCCTCGACTCTATATCGTTCCTGTTTGGACCACAAAAATACTTTCTTTTTTCTTTTTTCTTTAAAAATAGCTCCTCCTTCATTTGTTGAATGGCCAGAAAGTTTAACGAGGCCTCGAGCTGGCACTGCTCGATTTGTATGTCAGGCAGAAGGAATCCCTTCACCCAAAATGTCATGGTTGAAAAACGGAAGGAGGATACATTCAAATGGTAGAATTAAGATGTACAACAGGTGGGCTAAGTCATTTTGCTACTGTTGTAGATAAGATATAGTGGCTTTAGTAGTTCTTACGTGAAACGATTATAATTATAATATCAAATATCTAACTTATCTGAGTATTTTTAAACTGAAGTAAAATAAATAAGAAATTAACTTGAGACTATTAACAGCAGCATGCCAAAAGTCCTTTTGTATTTATATATGGATTGTGAAAGTGGTAGATTATAATGAAATGACTGTTAGGACAGTCCCCCCAGACCTGGGTTCTAGTCCTGATAAGCCACCAGCTAAATTATTAGTAAGCATATTAACCCTTTGGAGTCTCAGTTCTGTCTTCTATAAAATGAGGAACTTAGAAGGAAATAATTAAGTCTCCGAGAATTCCTCGACAGTTCAAACTTAATGATTTTAAGAACTTGTTTTTATTAGTATAAGTATGAATCTTCTTCTACCATTCTCATATGTTGAACAAAACTTTAAACACCTGAATCTTATGTAACATTGCAATATTATAGAAATTAGTTGCTATTACAGATTAAAATTCCTTCTTAATAAAAGCTGAATTTTAAAAAAAGAGATTAAGCTGTCATCTAAAGTGAACAGAATTTGGATATCACAAGTATTTACTTATATAGACTCAGAAAATAAGAATAATTTCAATTCATATAGCTTTTTAGTAGGGCTGATTACACAGTTTTTTGTTCTTAGTAGCTTTTGTAGTTCAAAATTGGGAGTGCACTTAGCAATAGTTCAGATTTATTTTTATGTCATACTTAGAATTTTCACTGAAATTTTTTTTTCTTTCCTCAGTAAATTGGTAATTAACCAGATTATTCCTGAAGATGACGCTATTTATCAGTGCATGGCTGAGAACAGCCAGGGATCTGTTTTATCTAGAGCCAGGCTGACTGTAGTAATGTCAGAAGACAGACCCAGCGCTCCCTATAATGTGCATGCTGAAACCATGTCAAGTTCAGCCATCCTTTTAGCTTGGGAGAGGCCACTGTATAATTCAGACAAAGTCATTGCTTATTCCGTGCACTACATGAAAGCAGAAGGTAAGCAATTTGTGGAGTGTTTGTTTGCAAGTGCTGCTTACTGCCAAGGGTAGTTTTCAGGATGAAGGATGTCTTACATAATCCACAAAATATTTTTGAAGTTCTATGGCAGTTACCTCTTTTAATAAAAGAATTAACATATCACTTCCGTATCAATTTTTTGCTAATTTTGTATTGTTAACTTTGTGTACATAAGTATAGTTTAAGATTTTTCTGTTTAGAAATAAGTACCATCTCTGCCTGCTGAACGTTACAGAGTGGTGTACTTAGGAATTTCATTTCAGCCAAGGTATAAATTCCTTACTTAAGGCTTAATATGCCAGTTAAAGTATGCAGTTACAAAGAAACCATGGTGTAACTGCTTGATAAAATAATAATGTGAGCCAAAATCGCGATAGCATGCTATTGGGGGGGGGGGGTAAACACTTTCAGATTCTCCACAGTATGATTTTACATATTTTGAATATTTTCTGAAATGTTGTAGAACTCTAAAAATTGAGCAGGACATTCTTAATTGATACCTCATTTATTACACGACCAGGACATTCTTAATTGGTATCTCATTTATAATATAAAAGTCAAAATCAAATCTGTATTAAAATTTTTATTCAGTTCCATTTCTGGAATCTTTTTTATCCTCATATTTTCTTTTGGGAAAAAAGAGTTTAGAGGAAAAGGAAAAACTAGTTATAAGTCTTAGAGATTTTGCTATTGATTTCTCACAGAAACCTTAGCAGAGGTTTACAGATGTTAGTTGTATACACAAACATTCTACCTTTTATACAGCAGATATTAAAAGCAAACTCAAACACCCAAAGAATGGTGATGTAATAAAACTGTCTGTAGAAACAGGTGGTTTGTTGTTGTTTGTTTTTTGTACTTTGGAGCAGTATTTTGAAAACGAATATTTTGAATTTAAATCAGGGGTCATGGTAGCAAGAAGAATGAAAGTCTGATAACTGAGCATGTTAGAGTATGTTAATTCCCTTTTGAGTGATTTAGGAAGGTAAAAGGAATGCTGGTTTTGGTGGAGACCACTCTTGTTTGCTATTATGGTTGTTTCATTAGAGCCTCCACATGCAGCCCAGTGGTCTATTCAAAGACGGAACAAGGCTTTTTAATTCGAACTCAAGGACCTTGTTTAGTAGGTCAGAAATCGTACTGTGCAGTTCCTAATTAACGAGCCATTAGCCAGTCTGTTGTGAAATGCCTGTAATCTTGTCTAATTAAAATGCTATCAAGTTAATTCAGAAATGTGGGAAAACTTAATAGTGGAATTTGCCTTCTGTTTTGTTTATAAATCCAGTGTGGAGAGAAGGGGCTCCTTCCTTAGAGAGTTCTGATTAAGTTGACGTGCATTTACCGTGAATTGTTCACAAAGCACAGTTAGCTGCCAGGGCTCTTGTTCCACTTCACAGGTTTACTCGGTAGGAATTAAACCCCACAAAGACAAATCCCCTTCTATACCTTGCCATGCATATTTTATTAAGAATTGCTGAGAATGTTTTTTTTCCTCTTTGGGGGGGAATAGAAAACTCGTTGTGGAACAAAACATTTTGAAGCACATTCTATGCCTCCTAGTTCTTTTGCTTTCAATATAAATAAAAGAACAACTTGTGTCAGTCAAATTTAATAGAATCTCTAAGGGCAAAATGAGATCTTTTGCAGGACAACTTTTGGTTTGGTTTGGTTTTATAAAGAGTAGAGCCATTACATTCCCTACTGTCTCTCCATTTGTGTTTAAAAGAAAAAAGAAACCATGAGTTTCAGCAAGTAAAATTTACACGGTTATGAACTACAGTATTCTGTAGTGTTAAACTCTGTTGTGTCAGTGCTGTACATTGTCACTGCTATGGGTTTAGACTAGATGTTAAATGAAATTTAGAGAAGAATAATTGTTTTCAGTTTGATGTATTCAGGAAAAACTCAAACTAGTAGTTTGTAACAAGACGTGGTTACTTTTGAAAAATAAAGACCTTCTTATTCACATTTTTTAAAGGGTTACTAAAGATAGCAAAGGACCAGTGTTTTATAGTGAGAGAAAATGGTGATGGTCTTGTTAATTTTCTTTTGAATGTTCATAATTTAAAAACACTGATTCTTTAATCTAGGTTTAAATAATGAAGAGTACCAAGTAGTCATCGGAAATGACACAACTCATTATATTATTGATGACTTAGAACCTGCCAGCAATTATACTTTCTACATAGTGGCATATATGCCAATGGGAGCCAGCCAGATGTCTGACCATGTGACACAGAACACTTTAGAGGATGGTAAGAAAGCATGAGTCTAGGTCATTTAAGTATGAACATTAATATATTTTATCAGTTTCAAAGAATAAATGTTTTAAATTAGAGAAAGTACCCTGGTTTTGGTTAAAAAAATAACAGATGTGGTAACCAGAGGCTAATTTGCCATTTCAAATCTTTCAGTTTTTGGCCATAGCATGATAAGGATAAAGAACACTTTGGTTTGTAATTCATAATACAGATTTTAATAACAAAATTCTTGTATTGTCACTGATTTTCCTCAGGGTTCCTAGTTTGAACTGTGAATATATTGCAGGGTTTTTTTTTTTTTTAACTGAGCAGAACAAAATGTGAGATTCTCTAGGCATGAATAAATATAATGAGTTACATATTGAGTGTATATTATAATTGGATGTCGGAGGCTTTGGACTTCTGAAATTAGGAGTTTATAAAATTTAGTACCTGTCAGTTAAAAAAAATCGTAAAATCCAAAAGTGGGTAGTTTATTTTTAAATACATTATGCTTACTCTGCTTAAGGAGGAAAGTATTACTTGTTCAGTGAGTTAACTGACCAGAGGTTGGGAATTGAGTTGCAGTTCTTTTGCAGACAGGGCTCCATATACTCTTATAATGGTGGGAAATTCCATCCATTAAAGTCGTCCTGGAGAGCTGAGTCTCCTCCTCTGACTCTTCATTCACTTTGTGCTCAGGGGCTCTCTGTGGCCCATGTTTGTACTCCGCAGTGTGGAAAGGGAATGATTTAACGTATACTTAATTACAGTATTCTCCGTTTACAAACACTTTCTCATCCTCAAGAAATGGTCCACCCTTAGCTTTCAAAACTTTTTAATATAAATGACTCCCAAATCTCTTTCTTTGGTTCATTTGGTCCCAGATCTCTTGTGTCTCTCTAATACCACTTGCATAAATGTTTATAAAGTCAGGGTTTTACCAAATGAAAGAATGACCACTGGTCTGGATACTGAATTCCACATTCAGTTTACATTGAAGAGTCTGTCCTATTTTAGAGGGAACCATGACCTTTCTGGTTATCTTACTATATTTAACAACCTCTGACATGCATATCTAAGGTGAAACACAGGTTGGTGTTTATTGTTGTTGTTTTGGGTTTATTTAGTGTATGGGGTGTATTCCCCTCTTTATTCTTGAAGAAAATGTGTCTAAGCATAGAAAGCTACTTGTTAAAGCTTGCCAGTGCCAGTTAAGTTATGATCTCAAAGTTTGTGTCCTTTAAACCTTCCCTTATTCTGCAACTTTTTTATTGAATGAAGTTTTAGTTCATACATACATACTTCCGATACTGCTTTTCAGTTCTCTGCACCAGTCTTCCTGCATTTCCTAAGCCTGTACTTCTCAAGCTGAGATATGTGGGTCTCCTAGTGTGCACAGCAGATACAGCTGACGCTTGTGGAGTGTTTACCACTGCCAGCTCTAAAAACCTTCCCTGAACTAGCTCATTTAGTCCCTACATCACCCTATGATAGAAGAACTATCTATTCCGTAAGAGGTAGTAGAGGACAGGGGGTGAGAATGCAGGCTCCAGGTCTGCTTCTTCACCTCCAAGCTCTGCGGCCTTGGGCAGGTGACTTGACCTCCTTGTACCTCAATTTTCCTCAGCCACAAAGTAGAAATGATAATGGTACTTTCTTCATTGGGTTTTTTTGAGAATTCATGAGTTGATACACATAAAGGACTCATAAGTGCTTGATTAACCCATCTTCCCTCTTCCACATACTATTTCATTAATTCGGCAATTATTTTAGTACCTGCTATGTGTTATTCAATAATTAGTAGTGAACAAAAGAGACAAAAAGTTGTTCCTGACCTTGTTACTTTCTACAGTGAGAAAAAAAGCAGAGGAACAACAAATATGATAGTCAGTTAAATACTATGTGAGATGGTAATTAGTGTGGGGGAGAAGGGGGAAAAAGCAGGGAAAGGGAGAAAGACTTTAGACAGACACACCTCAGGTTGTAGGTGACATTTGAAGATGTGAAGGAAACGAAAATGAAGGGGCTGGCTAGGCAGAGGGCTGGGGGATGTGCGTCCCAGGCAGAGGACGTGGGAATTGCCGAGGGCCTGAAGCACAAGCGTGGCTGGAGTGGAGGGAACAAGCAGAAAGCAGTAGGCAGAGATGAATGAGGAGCCTACTGTGCGTGCAGGTTAGGGCTTTGGATGGAGCCACAGTGAGGACTCACTTTTCCTTGGAGTGAGTTGGGAGCTGTTTTGAGCAGGAAAGTGACAAGATGTGACTCACAATTTAACTGCAGGGATTGAGATTTGATGCGGAGATGAGGGCAGAGGCAGGGAAATCTGTGAGGAGGCTTGTGCGACACTGCAGACTGAGGGTGACGGTGACAGGAGCCAAGACGGTGGCAGTGTGAGCCAGAGCCCCAGGATTGAGTGTATGGAGGAGTCCAGGGTAACACGCAGGTTTTTGTCTTGAGCAGTTGGACAAATAATTCCCATTACTTGAGATGGGAAAGACTGGAGAAGAAGCTATTATCATCATCCCCATTTTGTACATGAAGACACCTAGACACAGAGAAGTTCCTCTGGCCAAGGTCGCACAGACTAGTAATTGATATAACAAGGATTCACACACACACAGGCTAGCTCCTGAACTCATCTTAACCCTTAACATTAGACTGCCTGCCAGTATTCTTGACTCGTTTTCCTGGAGTGCCAGTTGCATTCAGATTATTCAGAGGAAAATCACTGTTTTTATATTGAGCACAATATATTATAATTGGGGATACAAAATTTGCACCAATTTTTTATAATTTGGAAACCAGTGCTAAATTTTTGTTTTTAACACCTTTATTGTGGTATGACTCCTGCACAATAAACTACACATCTTTCAGATGTACAATTTGAAGAATTTTTCATAGATGTATATGAGGTGAAACCAATGACATCACCACCAGAATCATGATAGCTAACATGTCCATCACCCTGCAAGAGTCGCACCAGTTTTTAAGATACAACTCTTACACTTCAAAATGTTATTTGTCAGATTATAACCTTGGTGTCCTAAGCTCCTCTACTCTTGTATAATTCTCTCTTTGTTGTTTTAAGGTGTTTTGGTGGGGTTATTTGAGAACCATTCTCGTATTTTGTGTCGATATTAAGTAAGCTCATATTCACCCCAGATGACATCAGAGCAGTCACAGTAGCAAGGACGAACACCTTGCTTTCTTTGCTTCTCTATACTGGACCCTGCCTCATTATTTTTCCTTTTCTGTGGTTTGTATTCTGCTTAACTGAAAACCTCAGCTAGGGCTGAAAGTATTTCTCCTTTATTATGTGGCATGTTGCTGTTAAGATAATTCAGTACCTACTGGTGTGCTAATTGACATTGATATTTATAAGTAACTTGTCTTCTTGTGTGACTAGTTCCCTTGAGACCTCCTGAAATTAGTTTGACCAGTCGAAGTCCCACGGATATTCTCATCTCCTGGCTGCCAATCCCAGCCAAGTATCGGCGGGGCCAAGTGGTGCTCTACCGCCTGTCCTTCCGCCTGAGTACCGAGAATGCCATCCAAGTTCTGGAGCTCCCGGGGACCACACACGAGTACCTTTTGGAGGGCCTGAAACCTGACAGTGTCTACCTGGTGCGGATCACTGCTGCCACCAGGGTGGGGCTGGGAGAGTCTTCAGTGTGGACCTCACATAGGACCCCCAAAGCTACCAGTGTGAAAGGTAAATTTGACTTTTAAGGAAGAGTAGCGCATTGTTTTTCCTTTTTTTCTTACCTAAGTTATGTTTATATTTTAAAATTTTGTCTTAGGAATTAAAATATTCCACAGATCATGAGCTTAATTGAAAAAAAATTTAAACTTTTTACTAAGTAGTTGCTTTTTGCGTAGAACTCATTAGCGTGTAAAACTTTTGGTTACTCTATGTTTGCTTAGCAGATCTTTCATAGACAGATGGGTCCAAATCTAATTGAATTACCAAAAATTATTTATTAATAGAGACCTAATTAATATCATTGCCATTTATTTTTAAAAAAACCGATTTATTAGAAAGACTATAATACTAGGAAGTTGTAGACCTTCCTCTTTTTCTAATGTAGACTGTAACACACCTGGGCTTCTTGTTGTTAATTGATTAATCATAATACCTATTCTATCATTGAGGAATAGTGGATGGTCAAAATTAGGGAAATACTTATTGCTTCTTTGAAAAAACTTAAAATATACAAATATAATTTTGTTCTTATTTATATACCTTAGTTTTTTAGTTAGTATTTTATATTTTTAATTCTGTCTCAAAGTTTCGTCTCATTGTGGAATTTCAAAAATTAAGGTTAAGTATAACTGTTGGAATTGAACTTTTTTGCAGCTGTTGGTTTAAGACTGAGAGAACTCGATGGTCCTGTGTTTTCGTGCAAATTATGGGTCTCTTACGCATACTTTCCTGGTGAATTTTTCTAGCCCCAAAGTCTCCAGAGTTGCATTTGGAGCCTCTCAACTGTACCACCATTTCTGTGAAGTGGCAGCAGGATGCTGAGGACACAGCAACCATTCGGGGCTACAAGCTGTTCTACAAAGAGGAAGGGCAGCAGGAGAACGGACCCATTTTCTTAGATACCAGCGACCTTCTCTATACTCTCAGTGGTTTAGGTGAGTGAACCTGTCCTGCGCTTCTCCTTTTTCCCTTCCTTTCTGACCAGTTGGGGAAAAAGTTATTGGATATAAGGTAGAAGAACTGACTTCATGGTTAAAAGAAAAGAACTGACTTTTCTACCCCACTGCGTGTATCCTACTGCTCGAGTCAGTGTGTGGTCCTTGACTCTCCATTGTGAGTAAATCAACAGAAGGTCAGATAACCAGGATGTCCTTCTGTCTGCCCCCCACCTTTGCACATCTCCTTTTCTTTCTCAAGTTCACTTTTGGTAGAGTGACATGCTGATCAATTCTTTTGGCTGTATGGTGGCTGTAGAATAGGAGTGTAAAATTAGAAATACCACAAATGATCAGGTAATACACAGTAATTTAAGTTTAACTTAGAAATTGAGAGTGCTATGTAGGTGTGTTATTTTGCATGTGTAAAATACATGTAAGTTGTGTACAAAATAATGCTCTTCTATATGAGACATGTAACTGTTAATATTTACTTTATATTGCTCTAACCCAGAAACACTAAAGAAAAAGCACTTAATTTTGTGTTTGGGTTCATCAGAGTTCTGAAAGGCACTGTTTCATTCCCTATCCATCCTGTCTTTGCAGAGTGAAAGAATTTCACGATGTGAACATGTTTAGTAGAAAGTAAAGACACTTAAAACTACAGTAAATGCATGAGTATAAACAGACGGATGCTCAAGGTGCGGAATGCACATTGAGCTATTTGTTGCTTATGAATAGATTTTTGCCCGTGAGTACAAAGCAGCAATTTTATGATCACCAACTAAATTCCTACTGAATTGTTAATAGCACCTTCTGCACACACTGGAAATTTACAACACTCTGGGTTTCCCTGTCACGGACTGCCCTGTGGAGTGCGGGAAGGGAAGAGGCACAGTGGTCCCATCAGGGGCTGCTTCATCTATTTCCCTGGCCGCGCAGCACAGGCTGTGAGAGCAACGTTAGACTCAAGACCCTGTGCAGCACCCTGAGAAGCAGTGGTGGGAGTCTTCTTTCAGACCCAGGAACACAGAACCCTATCCTTCAGTTCTTTGCCATAGTCTTCCAGATGGCATTTTGTTGGTAATCTTGTTTTGTCGGATTTTATTTAATCTGCATGAGGTTAAAGAAGTTTCACCATTGATCCCTGTAACGCAGCTTTATAAAGGACGAGGAGAAGTTACATATGTTCCAGGGTGACCTTCCTTAAGCCACTGATACTCAGATGACATTAGCCTAACTGACTGTGACCATTCAGCAACATTTATTTCCAGCCATGCCTTGTCGGTGTGCCCTCCCTTTCCAGACGCATGTCATTTAATCAAGAAAAATTAGTCGGTATCAAGTAAGAAATAGGATTTGGGACAATTGTTGATGAAAAGTCATACATCAAGTTCAGTACTTCCAATTTCTTCACTGATAAGGAAGTATAAATACATTGAAGATACAAAACAGTGGATTCCTAGAGCACTCTTCCCCAACTTACAGGTAGATGAATAATGAACAGATGAATAATTTATTAGAAAAAAGTCATAATAATGCTCTGCTTGTGAAAAGTTTAGAGAAACATTTTATTATAACTTTGTCAATTAAGAGCAATTCTTTAAAATTTAAAAAATTTCCACAGACTGCATGTATATGAAGAAGTCCCATTGATCTTTGTTGAAATTTTTAATATCTCTGAATAGTAGCTTTCAATACTATAAACATTTATTTCCTCCTCTGTTTTAAAAATAGATCACACGTATTTACTGCCTGTGTTTTTATGTTGTAAAATCCTTTGCATATACTATTTGGGGTAATTCAGTTTAAAATCATTTTATAATGCATGAAAGTAGGGAATGATTTTGTTATAGTCAATATGCCCCATCTATTAAAATAGCCCCGTGTTTCCTGACTGGAATTAAACTGAGTGGTTGTAGTAATTGCAGTGCAGGGTGACAGAGGACTCTCACAGCTGTGGGGCTTTCTTGTTAGACGCCCAGCTCCACACCCCATGGCGGGATTGGCTGACCGGCAGGGATGTGGTTGTGTGGATTCAAGCGTTGTACAACTGTTGACTAGATCACCTTTAAGATGCCTTTTAATCTTGAGAGCCCTAGGGTCTAGTCTTCCTTCTCTGGAAAGCCACGCTTGGGGCCTAGCCACCCTTAGAACAAGCGAATGGGTTTAACCCACTAAGCAGACAAGCATTAACTGTTCTCAGTCCTTTCCTTCTTACTCTTGGCTACTGGGAGGGCAATGTGTTCTGTTAACTGGACAGCTGACCATCTGTGACCATTTTAGCAAGAGCATCTGGCGAAAGCTGCCTGTTTAACAGAGAGTGATGTGTCTAGAGGGCAGTAGGTTAAGGGAACCCTATCTGTGTCTTACATGGTGAATACTTGCTTTTACTGCGCTTTTGTACATTAAAGATATTCTAACTGGAACTAGATTTACTAAGTGGGCTTGGAAATGAAATTTAACTGCTTCTGTTTGCTGATTCAATGTCAATTTGAGTAGCAAAGTGATACCTCAAAATTTCATTTTCATACGAATCCCCTTTTTGATGCCCTAATATGCATCCTTTTGTTTCCACTTCTGGTAATTAAGTTTTCATTTAAAAAGTATGTTATTGGGACACATTCTCCTTAGTAATAAATACAGTTCTTTGTTTCTGAAAGAAAGAAATAGGTGAATGAGTTCATATGTTTCATTTAATTAACATTAAAATTTTTTAAAGTGAGGCATTATAGGACTAGATGAAAAGATGTAACAGATGTGACCTCTGCTTAAAATAAGGATTAAACCAAAAGATTAAATTGACTCACTTGTCCAGTTTTCTCCCAAATTTCTGATTAACTAAATTTAATTGTATGTAATAATGAAAGTTATTTTAGAACATTTTACTCTAAACCTCCAAAGTTCCATTCCCTGAGATGTAGAATGTTTTGTTTTTTTTAAAGCAGCTGAGAAGGTTCTTTTGTCTTTATTAGTATATTATAAATACTGGCAGAGCCATGGAAGTATTTTGATGTTGCTAGTTTGTTCTCGTTTAATGATTTTAAAATATACAGTTTGATTTTATTGGAAGTGGTTTACTTTGGGGGAGTTGGATATAAAGCATTAGGCTTTTTTTTTTTTTTTTTTTTTTTTAGCATTAGGCTTCTGATTTAATGTTTATGTGATTTGTTCTAAATTGTGGTTTGCGGTTTTCTTCAGGATTTTACATCTTTGTAGTGATTATTTTCACTTAGTTTTTTTTTTCTACTTGGTACTTTCAGTGTTTAGCTCAGTTTTAAGTACAATTTTAAATGTTTGTTATAGTCATCACACAATAAACTGAAGCAAAATTAATAGCTGCACACTTGTGTTCCCTGATAACAGACTGATGGAAATAATTTGTTCCTCTTTTTTTGCCTGTTTATTTCAGAAATTGACTTCAAATTCTGGAGTTAGGGTTTCTAATGGTAAAGGAACCGTTTCCATAAGCTGATTGTCGGAAACTGATCTCAATTGTTTCATCTTTGTAGGATGAGAAAGTGGGGGATTATTTAGATAGTGTCTTTGCTGGTTTAGCATTTAGGACACTGATATTAGATAATCTTCAGCTTCTATTTTGCCCAAGAATTTGTGCTGTTAGATTTCACAGTAAGTGTGATGTGTTGGCATGCTATTTAGCACCAGTTGTAAAGATCCAGAATATTTAAAATCATTAGCAACGTTTTTGGATCACTTGCACATCTTCGAAACTCAATCTTTTTTTTGAGAAATCTTAAGTTAAAATTCCCAGTTATTGCTGGGAGTAGGAGTTGAAAGAAACAGTCCCTGGTTAAGGATTAATTTCAGAGTCCCTTAGCCAGTTTGTATGGAAGCATGGTAAAACTAAGTCAGATTTCTGGGTGTTATCTTTCATCATAGCAGTATAGGATTTGGTCGTGTGGTTACATATCTCATGAAAGAAAACAGAAAACTACCACTCATAAGCCAAATTGATATAGCTGGAGGAGGTTGTAATCTTTCCTTTAGTCAAGGCAGAACAAGATTTTGTTGCACAAAGAAGACCACTTTGATCAGAGAGGGTTCATTGTGAACCTTACTATAATAGCGATTTTGTTTTGAAGAGAATGAGGATCACTGAATTTACAAAATATGGAAGTCACGTTTTAAAGAAGCCAGAGTCTTTTCAGAGACTGTGTTCCCTCTTCCCCCTCACACAAGGAAGCCTTAGACAACATCCAGAGTCTTTGGAAGCCTGCTACAGGTGAAAACCCTTATAATGTGGTTGTTTTGCAACTTTCTGACTGTACCCCCTTAAGATGGAGTGGAAAATACACTATATTTTATGATAAAATCGTCCTAATTGTGAATAATTTCAGGTGTATTGTTCCATACTGACTCTTATTCTATAAATTCGTTTCAGATAATCTGGTTCCTTGATAGCAACTATCAGCTCAGATACCTTAATAGATGCCGGGATTCTTCTATGCTAAAGTAATGTACCGGCAACATAAATGGCATTAAGCGTTCTGTCCAGATTAGCTTTTTTGCGTTTATTTGTTAACAGACCATTTTTAGGGTCGGTTTAAAAGTTCCATTAACATTATTGCTGTCATTTATCACAGACAAGGTCTTTGGGATATAAACTCACATTTTTTTGCTTCTCTTCTGTTCTTCCTGTGCTTTCCCACAGTTAATTTTCACTTTTAGTAGAAATAGTTGCTCTGAACAGTATCTGATTACAGTCTTTCATTCTTTCTTTTCAAATAATTACAAAATAGGTTCATTTAACCGAAGGCAGTAGACTTCTTAAAGGAATGATTTTGGAAACCACCTACTATGTGAGCCATAAAACTGACTGTGAGTAAATTATAACAAAGCAAAGGGAACGCTTAAAAAGTACTGTCTCTCACTTCTTTCGCTGTCAAGCATCTTTTAAGTCACCGTTTCTTATGTTGTGTTTAATCTGTTACTGGGTCTTCAGCAGAGACTTAGGAGTACTGAACTATTTTTTCTTAATTTACCAAGGGAGCAAAATTTTTAAAATATTTCATTCTCTATCCAGAAATGACAAATATGATCAATACTCAAATCAATTAGAACCATATACTTAAAAAAAAAAAATCCCCTCAAAAGAAATGGAGCATCCACTTCTAAAAACTCCCATGACTAAAAAAAATAGTGTTCCATTAAGACAATAAAAAAGAAAACATTTCCATTTGCCAGTTTGCAACTGCCTCTATTTAAAGACAAATGCAGATTGATGAAGCTGTAAAAACTCTACAAAAGTTACAGTTAATCATCTGTTTATCTTTCCTTAAATTATTTTTCTTGAATGAAAGATTATCTTCCATTCTAAAATATTTTTGATACTCTCTGGACAAAATTAGAGATTTATCTCTTCTTTATGTTTGGAAAAATCTTGCCTGGCTTTTAAGTCTTAACTCTTCTGGGAATCCTCTTGTGACCCCAATTGGTGTCAGTCATTCCTATGGTACTTCGTTTACAAAGGTCTTTTATAGGAGGCACATGGCACTGACACTTACAAGAATAACATCAGTTGACTAAGTTTCATGTCTGCTGCCTAGGTTTAACTTATAAGCTCCACAGTTTATTAACAAATTAAATCCTGGTTGTTTGCCTAATCTTTTAGATAGGAATAATAATAATAATAATAATAATAATAATAATAATAATAATAATAATAATAGCAGCTATTTTTGAATGTTAGGAAGATTAATGACAATGCACATAAAGTTTAGTACAATGCCTGGTAAATTGCATTGTTAAGTTCTCAGCAAATGTAAGCTGTTGCAGTTGTTTTTAAAATAGTTCTTCTACCAGGATAGAGCCTGAGAATCTATTTTAAAAAAAATTTTCCCATGTGATTTACCATGATCATTAGATTTGGAAACCACTACTTCTTGAGCTTTAATATGTGTATGAATTTACCCAGGGACCTGATTAAAATTCAGTAGGTCTGGTTGTGGCCTGAAATTTTTGCATGTCTGCCCACTTTGAGAAGCAAAGGTCTAGACTAGGGTAAGCAAATTTTTTTCTGTAATGGGCCAGATGGTAAATATTTTAGGCTTTGTGGGTGTTAGGAACTGAATGTTTATGTTCTTACCAAATTCATATGTTGAAGCCCTAACCCCGTAATGTGACTGTCTTTGAAGATAGAGCCTTTGAGGAAGTGATAAATGTTACATGAGGTCATAAGGGTGGAGCCCTAATCCAATAGGACCGATGTCCTTATGAGAAGAGGAAAAGGCACCAGAGCTCCCTCTTCACCACGTGAGGCAGTGAGAAGAGAACTGTCTACAAGCCAGGAATAGAGCTCTCACCAGAAATGGAACCCTGCCAGACCTTGATCTCGGACTCCCCAGTCTCTAGACTGTGAGAAATTAATTTCTTTTCTTTTAAGCCATCCAATCTATGGTGTTTTGCTACAGCAGCCTAAGCAGACTAATACATTGGGCTGTATGGTCTCTGCCACGGTAGCACAGAGCAGCACAGGAAATATGTACACGTATGGGTGTTGGTTATGTTCCAGTAAAACTTTATTTATGGACACTGAAGTTTGAGTTTCATATAATTTTGATGTGTCACAAAATATTGTTTACATTTTTTTCTGACTACTCAAAAACAGAAAAACCATTTTTAGCTGGCAGGTGACCCAAAGGCGTTAAACCATATTACTATGTTTTGTCGGTTCCAGGTATAGACTTGATAGTCCTTGCTCTTCAAACTGTGGATCCAGAATCAGCAACGTAATCTGGAATTTTATTTGAAATGTTGAATTTCAGGGTCTCCTGTCCCTTCCCCAAACCTACTGAATCAGAGTCTCCATTTTAATACAGTTACCAAGTGGTTAATATGTACATTAAAGTGGAAACACTGGTAGAGATGATCTAGTAATATTTTTCCTAAATAGCCAGTGTTAATTCTTTGTAACTTAACAACTCTTAGCTCTAGTGTGTTATTCTTGTTAGAAATCTTTCAGAAATTTGCTTTTGTGCCTTCTATGTTCCTATATTTTGCTGACCCTCTTAATTGTCAGACTGATTACAGTTTTTAATTATTGTTCCTACTAAACCTCTCTTTAGTCCATGTTTATTGCGCTTTTTACTGCTTATCCTGTGTCTAGTCACATTTCCCCATCCTTCTCAGCTTACGTGGCCCTTTGTGGGTTTAATCATTCCATTCCTGTGTTTTGTTTGCCACTGAGTACTGTTTCGTTCTCAGACAGTTCTCTTTGTGGTAGGCCCTGCATCAGGTCACAGCCATATTCAAAGTAGACATGGTCACAGCATTTGGGAAGCGTGGGAGGAAGACTGATAATTAAACAATCAATGAAAATAAGGCATGGTGAACTCTGGTAGTGGACGTCGGCATTTGGCAGGAGCCTCTGACCTATTTTAGGGCTAGAATGGAGATGGCTTCCAAGAGGAAAGAACATTTATGTTGCGATCTAAAGGAAGAAGAGGATTAGCCAGGCAAAGGGGCAGGAGCATATACGGGTTGTTTGGAGCCTAATAAAATAATAGATAATAAATTAAGCTAATAGAGAAATACACTGTAGGTACAGGGTCTCTAATAGACCCCATTCAAGTAAAGGGCTCTGAAAGTTAAGCTTCATAGCTTCGGAGAAAATCTGCCTCTAGAAAGAGGGAATGGCAGAAGCCAGGAACTGCTCGGGGAATGGTGAAATTTATGTGGGATGGCCAGGAGGTGAGGGAACCGTGTTCTGGAGGAACCGAAGTGTTACTGTGACCAGAGCAAAGCTGGAGAGGCGCGTAAGAGGCTAGCCCCTGGTAAGGCGTGTGAGGGCACTGGGGTTTGTCCTACAGGCAGTGTGAAGCTGTTAGATGATTCTAAGCACACGAGTGGCCTGATGAGATTTGTAAGTATCTTTCTGTTGCAGGGCAGGTGTAGAATGTGATGTCGAGAAGTGAGACAGGAAGCAGCTCAGAATTGATTCTTCCCGGAAAGAGGAGATTTTGTGAACTTTCTTTTCACTTTCTGGTTCAGGGATGTTATAAAACTCTGTGCTCCAAATTTGCTACAGTCCCTACTGTACATGGTAGTTTCCATCAAATAATAAATAAAAATTCCCTCACAGAACAGCTTATTTTATTGTTTTAAATCAGTTTATACTCAACTTTTGGGGATTACAATCACTATATGATATTGTGTCCACCAAATTAGCAAATTTGGAAATTTCACTGTGCAGATTCTCTTCAAAAAATCATTTACGAACTATTAACTAGTGTTGATCCCCTATCAGGAAAAAAAATCTCTTTTAACATAGAAGGGGAAGGTATTTGGACCTTTGGCTTATGCCTGCCTTTAGCCAATTCTGTAACTGTGTTAAAGTGTTTTAATTTATTCTTCATTTTGTTGGAGTTAACTCTCAGAAGGCATCCAGTCACAAATCTAATGACGTATTCTGTCCCCTGAGAAAGCCTAATTACTCTTGATTTGTTCCTCTCATTTTAAGCAACTCTGATACTGCCTAGTTAATTAAATTTTGTGTTTTTAAATGATCAAAGAAGTAAAGGAAACACAGCCATGGATTCCATAAACCCATAACACAAACTGTTCTTTGAATCCACAGCATGAAGCCATGAGCATTTAGTAGTCAATCAAAAGGAGAATATTTTTTAACCCACTCAGCTGCTATCATTGAGTGGACCCAAAGCTGCAGCACTGTTTGTAAAGCTCTTATTAGCACTGTGTGAATACAGTGAGTACAGTGTTTTATGGAACTCCGTGGATCTCAGGTAAAGAGGGTCCTCTGCTTTCTTGGGGCTGTTCTCTTGGACCCTACTAGAAGGTTTATAACACAGAAGCTCTTTGGCCTTGCAAATCAGATGAACTCCATTTGGAAATTACTAATAATGGGCTGCAGTTACTGTTAAATTAGTGTAAATTAATTACCAGCAAATTAATTGCAAAATTAAATGCAAAATTTCTAATTTTAGGGTTGCAATACATATTTTTCTCAGAAGTTTATGTGTGTGTTCCCCATTATTCTCTATTATTTTTAAAATTTAAAAATTAGTGTACATTAATTGAATGCACATATTCTGCCAGGCCTTGTGTTGGGCACAGGCACAGGGATCCTGAACATAAGCTGGCATGCCTGTCTCCAGAGTGTTTTAAGTTCAGCCTGGAGGACTTATCAGTATTCATAGGAAAAGTGCTCATAGGCAAAACTGAGGTATAGTCAGAGTATTCTGGAAACATAAAGGATAAATGACTAATTTTACTGCATGATGAAAAATAGTTTGCCCAGTAGAGAAGTGGAGGAAAACCACTCCAATCATAAGAGCTTAAAATGTACAAAAACAGAAAGATTAAAAGAGGTAGCCTCATTGATTTGCTATGGCTAAAACATGGGTTATGTGGGTAGGGGTTATTGAGACTAAAACCGTAGAGTTAACCACGTGCGTGTGTTTTAAGAACCCTTAATATTTGGTCTTTGTCCTGATAAACAGTGAAGAACTATCAAAAGGTTTTAAGTGAGAAAATAACATGGCTTGTTTAGACAGATAACTGGTAATGATATTGTTGAGGATAGGTTTAGAGAGTGCAGTGAGCATGGGTCAAGGAGGGGGCTACTAAAGACAAGAAATCAATAAAATGGGTTTTGAAATAATCTAAAATAGTAAAGTAAGTATAAGCTAAGACAGTAGTTCATTGGAGAGATGGAGAGATGGCAGATGAGAAGATTTTCGGGCTTAGAACTTTTCTGATTACATGTGGGCCTGATGGGAGACCTTCATATATAGGGATTATGCCTAAGGGGTCTATGAAAAGATGTTCAGCATCATTAGTCATTAGGGAAATACAAATTTAAAAAATGTTAACTACAGTAAGGTTCCACTGCATACCTATTAGAATGACCAAAAAATGTATAAATACTAAAGCTGCCAGTAACAAGTGCTGACATGGATGCAGAACACCTAGAACTCTTACACATTATTGTAGGAATGCAAAATGGTACAGCTGCCCTGGAAAACAGTTTAGTGCTGTCTTATAAAGTTAAACATGCCTGTGCCATGTGACCCAGCAGTTTAACCTAGAAAAATGAAAATGGTTGTTCACACAGAAACCTATATGCAAATATATAGCTCAGGTCACAGTCCCCCCAAACTAGAAACAGCAGTTTTCCTTCAGTGGGTGAGTGGAAAAACAAACTGTAGTCTATCCATACAATTGAATTACTCCTCAGCAGGAAAGAAAGAGAGAGAGAAAGAGAGAAGGAGAGAAGGAGAGAAAGAGAGAGAGAAAGAAAGAAAAAGAAAGAAAGAGAGCGAGAGAAAGAGAGAGAGAAAAAGAGAAATGAAAGAAAAGAAAGCAAGCAAGCAAGCAAGCAATGAACTGTATTGCTACTTGCAGTAGTTTATTGATGAGTATCAATGGCATTGTGCTGAGTAAAAGAGGCCAGTCTCAATAGGGTGCATTCTGTATGATTCCATTTGTGTAAAATTCTTGAGAAGTCAAAACTATAGGGATGGAGGACAGTGATTTCTATGGATTAGGGGTGGGGGCAGGATTTAACTACAAATGGACAGCACCAGCAGTTTCTTGAGATGATGGGATTGTTCTGTTTCCTGTTTGTGGTGGTGGTTACACAAATCTGTGCATGTGTGAAATAGAACCATATACCCCCAAAAGGCCAATTTGAAAAATTGAGATAGAAGACTAAAAGTTTTGAAATAGACTGGCCAGCATTTAAATTCTAGCTCTCCACACACTTGGGTTGTGATCTTGGTCAAGTTACTGCACTTCCATGAACCTCGATTTGCACAGTGTCCAGGATGTTGAGGATTAAATATTCTACTGCATGTGGAACCCTCAACACAGTGCCCTGGTACGTAAGTGCTCAATAACTATTAGCTGTCTGTAAACATCATTTGGTGTGTAAGAAGTTGGACTGATTCTCAAGAGCTCTGGGTGGACAGTACTTTAATTGGAGTAGAATTTTCAGGAGTAAGATGAGGTTTGGAAAAGTGGGAGATAGTAAGTTCAGTTTTGATCATGTTGGGTTGGAAAGGTTAGTGTTCTGGTGAAGATGCGAACTCATTGTTGATCTGATTTTGTGAGAATCCTCCTGTATTTTGAAGCGAGAGACACTGCCATAGTTCAGTAGGCGTTCTGTGTGATTCATTGGGTTTATAGATGTACTTTTTGGTGTACTTGTGGGAGAGGGAGAGCTGTGAGTCTCTTTACTCTGCCATCTTGGCATCTCCCTCTCTTTTTTTAAAAATCATCTCTATAGACCTCAGGAAACTGAAATTCCTTCCATTTGCTTTCCATATAGATAAGGTCCTATTTATATTCTTTATTTGGTGCAATTCTAACATTTATCACTTTTCTTTTACTTGCCATAAAAGATAGAGGAATTTTAAATAAGAAAGAAGCAAAAAGGATCAGGTAAATCATTGCTGCTATGTTATGGGAAAAAAACAGTTGGCAAATTCCAAACTGTTCCTTGTAGCAGATCACAGAAGACATCTGGTACTCTTCAATATTTGAAAGCCTTTTTGTAACTTTTTTTGTAAATCAGTTGAATGCAAGAGCAGTAGTAGTATCATTTGCATTTCTGCTTATTAAATTGGAGCATTGCAAAAAGCATTAAAATGACAGTGTGTCCTGAAAGAATAAATGCTTTTTACTCTTGTGCTGTATATTGTATTGGGTCGGAATTGTATCAGTGGCACCCTTTGGGATGTTATACCCAACAATTTTATTTCCCCCTTTAAAAAGATCATTCTGACAAGAGACAAGGCAGGCATAAATGCCTATATTTTCTTAAACATCTTTCCTCCATCTTTAAAAAAAAATTAAGGTTCTATTTTCCATATCAAACCCAAAAAAATAATTGGGAAAAGAATTTTGATAGTTTTTCCTGGACTTTTATATTCTTAGTCTTGAATAGTCATCACCTTTAGAAATGCTGTAAAACATGAAAAGCTCTGTGAAAAACATCTGTCTTGTTATTAAATGAGGTGTAATTTGTGAACACACACACACAAAACCCTACTCCTTTTTTTTCCCCCAAGATAAAGCAAAGTTGTTTTTTTTGCCCAAGAACGAAATTGATGCATTTGCCTAAATGGTCCTCACTTCTGTGGGTTTGAAGTTGTTTTACTGCTTTAGCAGCTGTGTGGCAAGTTTTCTAGCAGACAATGGTGATGGAGAGGAGGACTCAGCTGCATCTGGTTTCTCTTTGTAAAATGCCTGAAAAGTTAATATTTAGTAGTTTTCTCGAGAAAGCATTTCGGCTGTAGAAGGGGAACTTTCTTAGTACCTAAATTGGCTTGCTGTTTCCTACGCATACGTTTTGTTTTCTTAAGAAGAAAAAGAAGGAGAAAGAAAGAAAGGAGTAAAGAAAATCATCTACCCTAAAACTACACAGCACAGATAACCCTTTGACCCTTGGCACTGGGTAAAGATTTACAGTACTTGTGGAGCCGCACTTCACATGCCTGACTGCGGAGAGCCCTAAATAAAGCAAGGCCCCTGTGGAGATGGAGAAAATGAGCAGGACAAGGAGGTTCCATTATTTCAAGTGGCTGTGGGTTTTTGTGTGTGTGTGTGTGTGTGTGTGGTGGTGGTGGTGTTTTTTGGGTTTTTACCGCTCTGTAAAGTGAAATACCAGTTGTGAAGTGTCTCCAGTTTTGAGTCTGATGTCACTGAAGTTTGGGGTCTGATGCTAGAGGACTTAGGGTTGGGGATGCCTGGAGGCCGTGTCCTCTGTTTCCCTTACTCTCAGCAAATATCCCTTCCTGCCGGCTCCCTCAAAGTAAATTTCCACTTGAAATATGTTTTCTTTAGGGAACGAAAGAAACAGAAAAAAAAAAAAAGCACTATTGAAATAAGGTGAGATGAGGCTCACCAGTTGTTTCTCTCTTTGTATGTTAAGAAGTCAAGTTTTTCTTCAGATACCAAATACAAAAAGTACATGAGAACAAAATTAACCCCACTATTTGTCTCCAGAAAACATATTTTTAATTTCATTTCAAATGACACTTTAAGATCTTCGAAGACTCTTTGAAAGTTTACTATTTCGTGATGTTCAGGTCTATTTAATGTTTAACTAATAGCTTTATACTGAATCTTTAACTTTATGTATCTCTCTCCTAAAATATCCCAGTATCCTCTATAGCACTTTGTATTTATATTTTATTTATTAAATTTATTTTACTGTTTTACTTTCTGTCTCCTTTCTACATGTGCTAAAAAAAACCTCATTAAAATGGTAACAAAATCAGCGTTTCCTTGGTTTTAGGAAGATGGTCATAGTTTTTTTTATCAGCTTGATTGTTTTATAGGCCAGAACTTCCCAATGGTATTTTTATGAATGAAGGAAAAAATTCAGTAAGCTTTTTCCTTTTTTACTAATTTTCAGAATCTGTAAGCATGGTAAAATGCTTGACATGAATTGCGAACAACAGTTTTCCTTACAGAAGGGAAAACTCTTCTAGGAAATTAAATCAATACTGTCCATTAATCATACTGCATGTCAACCCTCAAAGCACTCTGGACGTTTCTGGTGAATGTAAAGAATCTTTAGATGTGTGAGGTCTTTAAAGATCTAAGTAAGTTAAAGGAGAGGAGGTTTTTTAAATGCCACATTAGCACATGAAAGAAACTTCAGAGTGGATAGGAAAAAAAACATTTGCTGCATAGCAGTAATTGTACTTGGGGGTTTTGTTTTGTTTTTGTTTTACGCTTGTTCTTTAAAAAAAACTTAATGCAAAAATGAAATGTTAAGCTTTGTGCTAAGTAAACCCTCCCTGAGGCGGAAGGGAGCTACAAGACAGGCACTGCTGGAGGCAAATATTTTTATCTTAGCCTTTAAAAACATTTTGTGTGCTTCATAAAGCACATCATAGGACAGTTACACGTGTGTATGTTATAAATAAAGGTATATTTGTTATGAATATGCATGTTAGAAAAAATACTAATGGAGGGGAAAATAAAAAATTTGGAGACCACTATTCTAAAATAGGGAATTGGTTATTTCTAAGTAACTACCCCAGTTATGAAGCTTTACAGTCTAGAAGAGGAAATAGACATTAGTCACATCACCACATAAATTACAATTGCACACTTTGGTAAGTGCTGTGGTGGAAAAGCATACAGAGTTATAAGGCATAGGGTGTCATAAGTTACAAGGGACACTATGTAGTTTGTGAGTGGCCATTGGAGTGGATTTCCCTGAGAAACTGATAATGAATTGAGATCTGAAGGATACTAGAAGTTAACTAGGTGAAGGACCCTGAAGGGATAATGAAAGATTTAAAGAAGGCATGGCATAAACCATAGTCAGAGACTAATTATCAAAACAGGCTGAATACTGGTATATTTTCCTGTCTGAACAACTTGATTCTCAGTTGATTTGGATAAGCTACTGTGATAACGTAATCCCAACAGAGTTTATTGAAATTTTACTTTTTTCTTCCACTCTGTGATGCTTGAACTCTTCAAAGACTTTGCGTAACATCCCAGAATGTAGGCTGTCCTGTGTAAGTGGAAGCTTCTTGAATTAGCCAAGATAGGGGACGCCACTAACACTGACCTTATCACAGAAACTAGAGCGGTTGTTTCAGCTGAAGATGAAAATGGCACCTGAGCTTTCTTAGCATGCCAGGATGTTGGTAATAACTTAGGAAACCTGTGCAATGGGCAGCACATTTTGCCTGATTATCACAGTATATGACTTCCCTGGTAGATTGTGTAAGTATATCTAACTCAAGTCATTATTTCAAGTGTATATACTTCCTGCTTCCTTCTAAGAAAGATTTGGAGGGACGCAATACAGAAACACAGAATTCAACAAAATAAAAAAAAGAAATAGGTGATATAAGGCCCAGTGTTGGTAAGGGTTTGGGGTTAGAGAACACTCATATTGATAGTGGGAGTGTAAATTGATATACAGCTTTTCTAAGGATAATTAGGCAACACCAAAGGAGGGGGTGCATTTAATACACACTCTTACCCAGCAACTCCGTTAATAGACGCCTGTCATAAGAAAGTAATAATGAACATTCACAAACATTTAATCACAGGGATGTTCACTGTAGTATACAGGGTCATTTATGATTGTGAAAAGCTGGACAAAACCTAAATGTTCAACTACAGAAGTTTAATAAAATAAACTATGGTACATACATACAACTTGAATAAATGTGGACATTAGAAGGAATGTTTTAGGAGAATGTTTAATAATATGAGTAGTTGTCCGTAGTATATTAAATGAAAAGAGCAGGTTATAAAATGCAAAAAATACTGAGTATGTGTGCAAGTGGCTAGGAAAAGGAATGAAAAAACATACAGACTAATGCTCACAGTGCTTATCTCTGGATGCTGATTTTTAAGGATATTTTCTTTTTCTTTTTTCTTTGGGCTTATCTGAGTTTTATAAACTTTCTGTAACAAATACATATTTGATCATAATGAGAAAAAAACAATAAAGTGCATTTTAATTGACTATACCTAGATGAAGAAATTGGAGCAAAGATAAATCAAGATTGAAAAATCAATGAAACCAGGGTAGCAGCTTCCTTATTGCATGCCGTAAGGTACTGTATGGTTGTTAGAAATGCCTGTAAGTTTAGCTGTGAGCTTCCTTGCAGCCAAAGCAAACCACAAATACTGTTAGCTGTGAGGATCAAGATATTTTAATTATTAGAAGATTGTAATACACTAATTAAATTCCCAAAATACAGTACCTCCAAAAAACTGTGTTCAAATTGTGGGAGATTATCTCTGAATCTGTGTATTGAAAACCGTATTATGCTTGACAATGACTTAAGATAACACAGGAAGAGGATTCCTGTGGTTTCTAGGATCATTTAACAAGTTATAGGGTTTTGAATGACCTAGAGATATTAATGGAGGAAACAATTAAAATAATTTTTTGAACTTTCACCTTTCTCCATCTGGATGACCAAGTATGAAGATTTTTAGTATGGTTTCCGTTTCTTGAATACACTCCTATTCTTTTCATAAAATGGCTTTTTGTCTCAGAAGAAAAATCATGGCAGATGGGCCTTAACTCTGACCTTTCAAAACTATGGAAACTACATCTGAAACACTCTTTTTAAAAGGCCCATTTTCCTATGCACATTTCCACTCTGAGAAATTAAAGTTATTGTTTTAATCATATTAATTCTCTATTCCATGCTGATTCAGTTGCACACTTTATGGCCTTGATTTCTTGGGGCACTCTGTTCCCATGCTGTGTACATATTACAAATTGGTATTCCCGCATGACTCATTGAAAATTAAGGAAAGAAATGTGTGTTTATGTTTATATACAAAGTCCCAGATATTTCTAGAAATTTTATAAGAAGCCTAGAAACATGTTGGTGCTTTTCATTGTCTTGTCAGACAAGAGTTCAATACAAACATTCATATGGATAAGGAGATAAACAGATACAGAGATAAAATTGGCCACTAAGAAAATTAGAGTATTCTGGGGTTAGGAAAGCTTATGAAACCATGATATTGCTCTTTAACAAAAAAACTGACAAATTTGCACTTACAAAAAAATGGACTTTATTTCCCTTAAAAAAAAAAAAACAAACACCACCTTTATTAAAGTCATAGTCTAACCTGCGTAATATTCTTGGCAAAAACACTTAGTCTGAATCTAACCAGGAGGAAACAATTAGATAAATCCAGATGTGAGGCAGTCTACAAAACACCTGGACTGATTCTTTAAAGATGTTCTTGTCATGAAAGATAAGAAAAAGACAGGGAACAGTTCTAGAGGAAGAAGCAGTGTGTGACCTTCAGCTGGATTCAGGAATTGGGGTGGGAGGGGCAGATAATAAAGGACATATTGGTGGGAAATTTAAAAATGTACTGTGTGTCTGATAAAACTGTATCAGTGTTAAATCTATTGGATGTAATAATGGTATTGTGGTTATGTAGGAGAGACTCTCCTGTTCTCAGGGGAAACATGTCCAAGTATTTAGGTGTGAAGTTCAGTGATAGTTCAACAAAAGGAATTGTACACTTGAACACATGCACATACCAATAAGAGAATAAGAAATCAGGAAAATACATCAAAATGTTTAAAAAATAATTTAAAATGTTAAAAATGCCCTGTGCTGTGTGTTTAATCAGCTCTTCCAAGTTAGGAATGGTTTTACAATAATTACGCACATGGTTAAAACAACAGCACTTCTGAAATAACAACTGATTATATAAAACAATTTCTTCCGATGTGTGTGATATTTAAAAGTTATATCAATTGGCATACATTGTAATATAACTTTACCCACTGAGAAATAAATACAGAAAATCAATTTCTTACTCATACTGTCCAGTAGCCCTTCCAACTAAACCTCACTTGAGGAACTAAAAACTGAAATTATTTCTTCTATTCATGGAATGTTTACAAATTGGTGTTTATAATAATATACTTCAGATTGATTATAAGAAATCTTAGGTTTTTCTTTTGAATATTTTACTTATCAGAAAAATGGTTTTTGGTTTAACTCCGTATGCTCAAATTGTTTCAGATTCTCTATCATACCTGTTGAAAGCTATTTAAAGATATATTGAATACCTTCCAAGTACCCCCAAAGATCTTTAGTGTCTTTCAGTATCTGAAAGTATCTATATAAACTTCAGGTTTATATAGAACTTGAGTAGACAGTTTATAGCCAATTAACACGGTAATGACTTGCACCTGCTTATATCAAAGAACTCCCAGAATTCTCTTATCTGCTAGCATTAAAATTGATTTCAGAGTGATACATTCAACAAAGTTTAAATAAATTGCTGTAACACAGTGCTTCTTGTGAGTTCTAAAGGAGGCATAAATAAATAACGAAATCATGTTTTATCACTGTGATTGATGAAGCTGATATTTCACCAGCTTGCATTTCCTACTTGAGAAGAAATTTAAGATTGGTTTCAAGCTGTCTACCTGCTTCTTTCCCATCTTGTAAGCATGCTTTTAACTGCCGAGGTCTGAGATTTGGAGGAATGGTTATCAAAGCACAGATGTTTTTGCCATGAAACTGTGCACCTCCGACCAAGTCACCGTGGTTCAGGAGATGATAGATGGTATTTTCATGTTGCCTCACAAAAAGGTCAAAATGGCATGGCGAGCCCATGATAGTGAAAGGGAGAAATGTTAGTCCTGGAAGGAAATTTATTTCATGGCTTCAGGGGAAGTTTGGTTGTCATGAATAGGCTCTCTCTGTCAGTCTATAAAAATATTGTTTGTAAGGCAATGATGTATGTCAGACAGACAGTGTCTGTGTGTTGGCAGACAGAGCAGCTACTTAAATGCTAAGCCGAATATAGTAACATAAGTCAAGTACTTTGTATGCTTTTAGGATAAGGATTGCTCTGGATAGAAATATCAACATAATCAAAGGGATTTATTTCATTTTCTTAGATAACGACTTTAAGTAAACTTCCTTTGTAAATTTTATAGTCTCGTAAAATGCGCTCCCCACTTCCGCATTCTAACACACTTGTTTATGTTACAAATTCTTGTAATCCGCAATCCCTCCATATTATTCACTTTTAAATTATTCAGGAATAATAGATGTGGACCAGCTTTATTAGAACTCTTCACATAAAGCTGTTACAAATTTTGTAACAGTTAAGCCACTGCTTTTTTGGAGTCTTCTTTCTTTTTCTCCGTCCAGCCCACAGGCACCATCAGCCGTCGGCACAATTTCATTAGTTGATGGTGTAGTTGGAGAGACTCAGTGGCAGTGCTTGCTCATCTTACAAAACTGGACCATTGAGGTGCCTTTCTTCCACAGGGATTCACAAAGGGCAAAGGAATGCCATAAGAAAAGAAAATAAAAGATCAAAACCTGTGTCAGAGCTTCCAATATCACTTTCAAATTCGTTTTTTCAGTGTTTGGTTGTAAATCAGATTCATTCATGGCAATGTTCAAGTAGAAATCTTCAACCCCAAATATATCTTACCCAGACAGCCCCAAGTAATGCATTTGTCAAAGGTGAAAAATGGATTTTAAAAGAAGTCTTAAAAGTCTAACAGAGGTATAAAAATGAAATCATGCCATCAAAAAAGAAATAACATGATCAGAATACTAGTGAAGACAATATAACTGGGAAAGCCTTAGGCTTCTGGATTTTACAAAACAATCTCAGTCTTTTGGGGGAGGTTTTAAAAAATAGAGATTAACAATAGGATATACTTACTTTGGTAGGAAACTGATTCTCAAATGTCACATATAAAGAGCTTTCTTCCAAATTATCCTAAACTCAGTAGGAAAGGGGATGTTTTTACTGGGAGTGAGAGGTGTTATTTGTCTTAAGGCCCTTGGGGTTGGGGTGGGGGGGGCAGAACAAAAGGGACTGAGTCATTTCAGATTTAGACAAATACTCTACCATCAGCTTCCATAGAAAGCTGTTCTGCAGAACACGTAGGGAAAGTTGGGAGAGTGCGAGTGCGGGGGTTGCCCACTCTATCTGCCATTCTGTCCATTTTACACTCAAATAAATATTCTGTATTATCACAGAACAAATTTATAACATTTTGGCATGGTGATCATTAAAAAAAAACTGACTTTAAATTTATAATGCAAACAGTGAAATGTGTTTATGATTAACAATCCATTACAGAAATTCAGTTTATAAACAAAAGGGGAATGAATTTTTCATCCTGAATTAAAGTAAAATTTACATTTTTTTAGCTTAAAAAGCTTTTGCTTTTAAATCAGCCTACTAACACATTTATGTAAGGCATTTTAACTGTCATGAATTAACCTTTTCCATTCTAACAAAAGTCTGATGATACAAGACAAAGAAATCTCTCTTAAAAGACTTGTACTAGGCGGGAGGACATAGCTCAGTGATAGAGCGCGTGCCTAGCGTGCACCAGGTCCTGGGTTCGGTCCCCAGTACCTCCATTAAACAAACAAACCAACAAACCTAATTATGTCCCCCGCCAAAGGCTTGTACTAATCTCAATACAGTTTAGAAAGGAGAGACACAGCATTTTGATAACTTGAAGGCAAATCAAATTGTTCAAATGTGATTTGCATTTTCATTACTGTGCTTAAACATAGCATTTTAAAGCAGAGTATTTCACTCAGCTTTCCTTTCCCACCCATCCCCCTTAGCATTTTTCCTGCTCCTCTGCTCCAGGACCAGACTTGGGCTGGCCCCAGATTCTGTGTCAGAGGCCATGACCCAGGTGTCACAGTGGTCCGTACTGCTGGCCTCTTCTCTGAATAATTATATGGGGGTATTGTGTTGGAGGGACAGGCTTGGGGGCAGTGCAGCCACCCTGGCTAGCCAGACCAAGGAGCCCTCCAGTCGGACTGCAGGGGAACAATGAGCCTGAAAAGGCTCACACCAAACCTTGTAGCACAAAAGATTAAGTTAAAAATGGACATTTGGCCAGGCACTAGGTTTCATCCCTCAGAACTTCACCTTTTCTCACTTATTCTGAGCATTTCCTACTTGAACCAATATTTTCAGACTTCATAGAAGTTGACTTTTTATCAGCAAGTGTTCAGACTTACTTTCGCACATCTATTCCAATTTATTTATTTTTAATGCTTTGAAGCTGTCTTAATTATGACACTTTGTCGGTAATATAAGCAAAGCTTTTTTTTTTTAGCAGTGGTCTAAGGAAATAATTTTAAGTAGTACATAGTGATTTTTAAAGTAATGCTTTTTGTTCTGTTAAAATGTTCTATTAAGCTGCTCCAGCATGTTCATGTCAGTAAACTGAACAAGTGGCCGGGGACTGTCCCAACGTGGATCTGATTCCTTTTCCTTCCTTTAGTTGTAGGATTACTTTTCCCACCACCTGAGAAGTTTGCATAGAAGGACGGGAAATAAAACGCTTTAAGTCTTGATGAGATTTGAATTTTAGAAATTATGTCAGAGGTGGACTCAACTGCTGTGGGGTAAAAGTTTTCTCATGGTCCTGACCTCAGGTTTTCTCTGAATTTTATCTACTCCTACATGTCCACTCTGGCCTGGGTCTTTTCAAGGCTTCTGGAACCTTACCAATTAGCAGCTGGAAGAAATAAAAGCTTGGTTTTCATGAGCCTAGTGTTATCTCTCATTCTTGGTCCACAGCTAAATACTTTGTAACTAATAGTTTTCTATTATGCATTTTCCAAGAAGCCAATCTCCTAGAAATGTCAGTCTTACAGCAGAGAATCCACAAAGTTTGAATGGATATCCATCAGTTTTACCATCTGAGTTCATCTCTGGTCAGAGAACTTTTGATCTTCATGGTGTCTGGGGGAAGGAATGGTGCAGGAACTTCCTACAAGTGAGCCTATTCGTTTTTACCTTTTGTATCGTAAATAAAAAGTCTAAGGACAGAACAATGATGAAAATCCAATAGGACTGGAACTCTTAAAAGTTTTCTCCTCAGAGTAAGTTTATTCCTTAGTGTTTAAATCTCTGATTATTCTGCTTTTGTTTTACTGTGTATTTGATTACTTTGAATGTACATTAATATCACCCACTTATTCGGGGCCTACTCCAGGGATAACCTAAACCCGGAAGGGGCCAAAAAAAGGGTTTAAGTCATAAAGCCTCTTAAGGAGAGGATGACATTGCTTAGAATGTCTTCTCTTAATTTTACACATTTTCTCACATATTTTCCTATTTGGCTTCTCAGATATTAGTGATTATAGGACCCTGGCTTTATCACATAGGCCCAGAAGCACAAAATTGGAGCTGAAGGACAATAAAAATAAATTAAAAAAAAAAAACCCAACCACTCTATGTTGTAGAAGATATAATAATTGATGCTCATAAGGATGATTTTGAAGCGCCAAAGGAAGTTTCAGTTATTTCTAGTGTAGTAAAGAATCAAGGAGGTTTGAAATATTTTCGATATTTTACATGGGAAAAAATGATTGGTTGTTGACAGAAAGCCAGTTTGCTTACATAGAAGTGTCTTAATCTGTAAAATAAAAATAACAGTTCTTATTTTATAGGGTTATTGTAAGGATTATTTAAGATAATGCATATCAAGTACATTGTAGCTTGTTGGCATATAAAACAGTACATTTTCTCAACAGTTCTTCACCATTTTATTATTACCAAAGCAATTCATGTTTGTTATAGAACAGATAGAAATATAGGAAGCAAAGTAACTAAAAATTCTACCATGTAGAGCTAGATAAAATGTTCATGTTTCTGTACATATCAGAAGATAATGCATTTTCATTCCCCTTTATAGCTCTGCCTCTGGTGTCCACTTCCTTGCTCTTTAACTCCATACTTTTTGCTACCCCTAACCTCACGGCTTCCTGATGAATTTATTCTGTTAAAGGACAGAGATAGGCAGACCCTTGGTGACTTCTCTCCAGCTTTGGACACTGTCAGCCATCCTTCCCTTGGTGTCCATGGTATTTTACGTTCCTGGTTCTCCTCATGACTCTTGAAGACCATTTCTCTTTTGGCCCCAAGGTTTCTAGTCCTTGCTGTCTTTTCTCTCCTCTGCCTGCACCCTTTTGTGTAAATAACTGCTGAATGTGGTTCTCCATCCTCACTGCTGGCTCCAGCCCACATTTCTTTTTTTTTTCTTTTTGTGGAGGAGGTAATTAGGTTTATTTATTACTTATGTATTTTTTAGTGGAGGGACTGGGGATTAAACCCAGGACCTTGTGTATGCTGAGCAGACACTACCACTAAGCTATACCCTCCACCCCCTGCCCTTTTTTTCTTTTTCTTCAGCCTACACTTCTTACCACCCTCTGGTCAGCTCCCTTCCCCCCGCATCTCTGATTCAGCATGTCCTTGGCTCCATCAGGCATATGCTCTTCCATTTCTGTCTGGTGAACCCATGCTGGAAACTGGGGATCTTCCCTACTCCTCCTCCTCATTAATCCCTTCTCTCAGCGATTTCATTGAGTCAGCTGTTTTCCATATATAAGTAATAAAATCCACAGTGCCTCGCCTGGCTCTCAAAGCCCTCCGAGATTGACCCCCAGCCGAACTTTTCTGCTTGACCCTCACTCATGCACCCTTTACTGAGCTCTTGCCTGTCACTCATCCCTGATCTGTGAGTTCCTGACCCCGAGCCTTTGCTCATATTCTTCCCATGGCCTCAGTCTCTTCTCCCCCATGCTTATTACAGGAAGGTCAGATTCTGCTCAAATCAAATGCACTCCTTTGATGAAGCCCTCTTCACTCCCAAACTACTAGTAACCGTTCCCTCCTCTGGATTCCCTTAGAGTTTCAACAAATCCCTTTGCAGCAGTTACTGCCTTGCATGGTACTTATGTAGACCTTTGTTTTCGCTCCCCTAGCACACTGTTACCTAAACAAATTTGGGAGTAACTTACATGCTTCAACTTCCTAATCTTAAACATGAGGAAACTGAGTTCTAGGAGACTACCTTTACAGCCACACAGCTATAAAATCCAAGAATGAAAGCCAGATCCCCTAATTCTCAAACCAGCCCTCTCTACATTTATCTATTTAGCACTAAAACACCTACTCAGTGTCAGACATTTTCCTAAGCATTTTATAAATATAAATTCATTTAATCTCCATTTTATAGATGAGGAAACTCAATTCAAACCCAAGCGGTCTGGTTCCAGAGTTCCTTTAACCACTATACCATCATGGTCTTCTAAGTGAGAGGGAGCAGGGAGCAGGGAGTTGTCGGATGCTAAGATTTATATTATAACTACTGATATTTTTATCTGTATATTATTTTTAATCAGTGTGTTACTGTTACTGGCACTCTTTCAGGCACTTTATGTGAATCAGTTCATATCCTCCTCCCATAACCTCAAGAGACAGATGCTGTGTCATCATTGTACCCATTTTATAGGTGATTTTAACCGAGGTAAACAGAGAAAATAACTTACCAAGGTGAAATTGGAATCCAGGCCGTCTAGGTCTGACATCTCAGATAAAGCATAACCCTTGTGCTAAACTGTCAATCTTAACTTCTTGGTAGCACTGAGTCATTAGGAAAGTTACTTCTCTTTGTCTCAGTATCCTCCTGTGTAGAGGATAGGTGACAAAAACAGTACCTCAGTCATGGGGTTTTTAAGTTCATGTGAAATATTTGTATGTATGACAGACCCTGATCCAGGGCAGCCCTTCTCCCTCTTTATAGCTTTGCATTTCATGAAGTCTTTCATTTGGTAAAACTAAAGCCATGGCTGTATTTCATGCATACCTATTTTGAATTGCTCATTTATCAGTTTCAACTGGTATCTGAATAGCTCCCACCTTCTTATTAGATGAGTCATCACTCTCCTTATAGGCACACGGGTGCCATCTAGTGATAGAGAAGGGAAATGCACATTATTTAAGTAAAACACTGAAAGAAGGCGTATTTTGTTGTTGTTGTTTTGTGGTCTTTGAAAACAGGTTGCAATGAAAAAATGGGTATATTATACCAAAACTTTTAGTAGGTTACTTAAGATTGTTGCATGAAGATTCAGTGAATGCATTATTGTTAAATCATACGCTTTTAGAATGGAATTAAGACAGGTTCTTGGTAACACCTAATGGTTAAAACTGGATATAATTAAGAATGAATGAATTTGTTGTGTCCACTTGCTTGCTGTTTTCTAATACAAGTTCTCAAACTCTTCCCATCTCATTTTTTTGAAACAATCTACTGTTCTTCCATTAGTGGGGAAGTCTGTTAAATTATTTTCCAAAGCATTTATCATCATCGAGTTGTTTCTTTATTAACAGATGAGAGCTTATTAGATTAAAATGGAAGACATGGGTGAAGGTAGATCTGACACTGAGAGGATTATACACCATGTGGAGTGGCTGCCAAAACAGCAAGCTTTCTTAGTGGCTATAAACACAAAACACAGCTCCTTCAGTCATGTATACGAGTCACACACACACCTGAGAGCTGGTGCCTGCTCTGTAGCCCAGGGGATGTTCATGAGAACTGAGGGTATTCCAGCTCAGCCTCGGTGTCTGCTGATTTGCTGATACTCTGGATTCTAGACCTTCCTTGTATGAACGAACAACCTTCATATTCATTTGCCTTCCTAAAGGTGACTCCCAAATTTAAGTGCATCTGTAGTTTTGGTAGCGCCTTTTCTGTTCTCCCAGACAGCTCTACTCAAAGAATAACAACAACAGTAATGTTGTGTTTACTAATTATAGGAACTGTACAAAGCCCTTAATAGGCATGATGTCATCTAATACTCTTAAAAATCCCTGAAAAGGATTATATCTCTATGTTCCAAAGGAAAATAAGCAAGGCTTAGAAAACTAAGAAACTTAGCCAAGACTATACAACTGGTAAATCATATAGAGAGAGCATTCATTTACCAGTCTTTCCCCTTTGGTAGATTGAAATTAAAAGCAAGAGTTATGGTTTTCTGGCCTTTTGAGTCTTGCAGACAGTACCTGACTTTTAGCAGGTGCTTTGGTAAGTGTTTATTTGACACCTGTGGACTCTTTGCTTGGCCAGCCAGACTTCTGGTTCTGATTCCTCCTTAAGTGGAAGAGCTGATAGTGAGAATGAAATAGAAAAGAAAGAAGGTGACACAAGTCTTAGAACCAGTGGAGAAAAAATAATGGATATAGTCATAGTGATGTTTCAGGAAGGAGATTGTTTTTTGGCCAAAAAATAAAGAAAAGATAAAGAAAGACAAATTTCTTTGATAAAGAAAGGCAAGTTAATTTGGCTGGGACCACGATCACGTTAACTTAAGCTGACACTCCAGAGTTACGCATCAAAGCGTTCAGAGTCAGATTTGTGTTAAATTAACGTGGGCTTTCTTTCCTGACCCTTCATCTTTCTATATTGCTAAGTCTTTAGGCAAGTTTAACCACAGATCCAAGTGCTACCTATCACCCCTGGGACCATTAAGCAATTAGCCCTGTTGAGTGATTTTTATGCCCCTTGCATTGAGCTTTGAAGGAACTGCGACCACCTCTCTTCCCCACCCGCCTCTCTCTCACTCTCCTTCCCTTGCTGGGTTTGGAGGAGGCCTGCGCTATTCTTTGTGGCTGCTCTTCCTGACTCTGCTGGTTTCCCCCTAAACCGCATAGCCTAAGTCTGCTGAGTCTCGTGTAACCGAGCACCACATACGTGGCAGCGCTTGTCTCAAGGAGGGCTGGAACAGGCCTTGGGAACTGGATCCCTGTGGCATTTCACAGTGTTAATCCTGTCTCTGTTTTGTTTGTCCCTCATGCATCAGAGGGTCTTTGCAGAACTGCAGAGCATTAGGACTTGTGCTGCTTCTGCTGAGATACATCATTGGTACATTTACCTGTACTTAATATATTTGTCCTAAACTTTATTTTTTTACTCTGTATCCTTAATTTTGTAATTGTGCAGCTGTTCTCTGTTTTTTCTTAGCTGATAACTCTTACTGCCTGATAATGCTCATCTTAACATTATTTTGAGGGCTTTGATCCTTTAGGTCCTGTCTTAAATTTACAAAAGTATATGAAATCAAATTTCTAACAAATTGTTTATGAAGAACGAGCCAGGTTTCTCTGGGCTTTCTGGATTCACAGACCAAAATAATACAGTGACTAGATTTTGAAATTGAAGTTGTATTTTTAAAGTCTAAGAGGAGTACGTGGCAAGTGCAGGTGGCTCACTGCTCAGCTTGGCCCCCAACGTGGCACTTTTTAGTTTTAAAAACAAGATTCTTCACAGAGCATGAAGAGTAGATCACATGTGAACAAACGTGAATGGGTTTTCTCTTTCCTTTACCATATTTTTTCCACCTAGTATGTCCTATAATTTTATTTTTTCTACTAAAATAATTTCCAAAATTATCCTGGTTCTTGCTTTACTTTTTGGTGTGGATAGAAAGGAATCTCGTGCACCCAGTATACTTGATTTGCCTGCTCAGTGGTTTGCCTTTTCCTAACCTCGGGTAAACTAGCAGGGGAAGGAGCCTAGCTCTGGAGGCGGTTGCTCTGGCTACAGGGATGATTTCCAGGTGGATGTCGGAAGAGCTGCCTCTCCTTGTGTCGGGCTTGTTGGCGTCTTTGCTGAGAGGGTAATAGCCAGGTGCTGGGAGTGGAAAGGGGGCACCTCTGTGCTCTCATCTTCTTAGGACATATAAGCTGCTTCTGTATGATCAACAGCAACCAAAAAAAGGTTAATTCTGGGTTTAAAATTTAGTGTAAGCAGCTTATTTTTTTTAAAAGAGTAAGAAGAGGAGAATGAAGAATCAATTTTAGGGCTAAAAAATAAGTAAATAACCATTGCAGAGAAGAATTCATGAAATGTTGATTGATTGTTTACACGATGGAAAAAAGATTAATCTCTCCATCTCCACTCATAACCCTCGTCAACATCAGCTTTCTATACGACCTGGCTGTTCCCGTGTCTGGCTGCCGGAGAATGTGAGCTACTTTGGGCAAGTTCTCGTTCATCCTTCCTTTTCTGTATCTCCTGATTCCTGGCATAATACCTCACACTCAGAAGGCTTTCCTAAAGGTACTGTTCTAATTGAGTAGAGACAGTATAAAGAAATACGCTTGAAAAACTTGTGCGGAGAGCCAGTTGAATTCCATTTGTACCCATTCAGAGGGAGAGTTTGTAAGATGGAACTCAGGATTCAGTTGACTAATAGGTTTAGCACTAGGAGGAAAGAAAGAAGAAAACAGATTCAAATTAAGTAGCCATTGATCTGAACAGAAACCTTTTGAATCTTAGAATTTCAGTGCTGGGTGTTAGAAATCGTTTCAAGGATGAAATGCACATGTGTTTCTGCTTTCTGATAATTATTTTATAAAAGTTTGAAAGTATTTGTTTTAACATTCATTATAAGGAAACATACTTGCTGTGACAAAGGCATGTATTTGTATAAATTTAAAGGACCTGTACTTTTTCATAGGAAGTCACAAGTTCTTGGTTCAGCTTTGGGTGATACTGGACTTGCTACTTAACACATTTGTACCACAGTGTATACAGAGGGAATCACATATATCTTATAGAGTATTTTAGGATATCCTTTTAATGCATTTTAATATTAAATATTAGAATATATCAGTTTGAAAAATATTTATGCAAACTGTTAAATTACTTTGGAGAAATTCTAAATTCACAGCTTATTTTTGGATTTTAAATGTTCAAATTCAATCTAGAATTATTTTTTACTATTTTATTCTAAGGCCTTTTTCACATTTGATATATCTATTAAGGATGATTGTTTTCCCTTATGAAACACTGGATTTATTTATGTGTTTGTTTTATTATTATTTAGAAAAGTATCAGGTAGAAATACATTAAAATTAGAAATAGAATCACCATATGATCCAGCAGTCCCACTTCTGGGTATATACCAAAAGGAAATGAAATCAGTATCTCAAAGAGTTATCTGCACTCTCATGTTCATGGCAGCATTATTCACCATAGACAGGTTATGATAACAGCCTAACTGCCTCTTGACAGGTGAATGGATAAAGAAAATGTGGCATATGTGTGTGTGTGTGTGTGTGTGTGTGTGTGTATATATATATATATATATATATATATACACACACACAATGGACATTATATATATATACACACAATGGATATTATATATATATATATATACACGATGGAATATTACTCAGCTTTTAAAAAGAAGGAAATCTTGCCATTTACACAACATAAAAGAACCTAGAGGACATTATGCTAAGTGAAATAAGCCAGGAAGACAGTTACTACATGATCTCAATAAGCCAGAAAGACAATTGCTACATGATCCCACTCATATATGGAATTTAAAATAGTTAAACTCATAGAAGCAGAAAGTAGAATGGTGGTTGCCAGGGGTTTGGGGGTGGGAGAAATGGGGAGATGTTGGTCAGAGGGTACAAAGTTTCAGTTATGCAAGATGAGTAAGTTCTGGGTATCTGATGTACAGTGTGGTGAGTATAGTTATCAATGCTGTATTGTATACTTGAAAATCACTAAGAGTGTAGATCTTAAATGTTCTCACCACACATACCCACACGCAAATAGTAACTGTGGGGTGATGGGTATGTTAATTTCTTTGATTGTAGTGATCATTTCACAGTATATACCTATATCAGACATCAAGTTATATACCTTAAATGTCTGCAACTTTTATTTGTCAGCTATACGTCAATAAAGCTGGAAATAAAGGAATACATTGTTTCTGAATAGTAATTATTTTTGCCCTAATCAGGTATTGCTTTATAGTTAAATGTTATCATAAACACTTATATTTAAATGTATTCATATCATTAAACTTATTGAATATCTTCTAAAGTATATTATTTAGGATTTATGATGACTTATTTCCTACAAGGCATGAAAAAATTTTTGTTTTAATATGCATGGGATGGACTTCAGTTTCCATATTGTGATAGTTAATGGACACCAGTAGAGGGAGCTCCAGCGCATCTTTCTTGGTAAATTTAGCTCAACTTGATCATGTCGGTTTGTGGAGAGGGCACAGGTAGAAATAAACTTAAATAACACATGGTTATAAACATTTTCAAAGGTACTCAAGAGTGACGACTGTAATTCTTCTTACCTTTTAGGGGGGAAACAATCTGTTGGATTTCCATGCTTTTAAGTTAACGACCCTTAAATAACTAAACAAAGAGCTTGTATGTAGTGTAACCCCTTGTAAGGGGCCCATTGACAGCCCAAGACTTTTAAAATCTAGAATCTGTGTCTGGTCAGTTGAAGAAGAGGAGGAAGAGTGGTGGTGGTAATGTCATTGTTCGAAGTGAGGCTAAATAAAGTAAAATTTTAATATTTGGTAGATGGTCCCAGTAGCCATGCCATAATAAGGTGAATTGCTGAATCATTGTGAAGAATAGGAAGAGAAAGAAAGTTTTCATTTTACTTAGAGCCCTTATGCATTCGAAAGTTTTTTGAAACCCAAATCTAGATTCTAGAACCTTTGTTCTAGAACCTTTGTTCCTAACTAGAGGGCTGGACCTAATTACTACCTCTTGGTTTCTTTATAGACCCCAGAAGAAAATACCATGTGAGGCTGCTGGCTTACAACAACATAGAAGATGGCTATCAGGCGGACCAGACAGTCAGTACTCCAGGATGCGTGTGTAAGTAACAGTTACAGTAGTTTGTTTCACCATGTAAGACACACGCTCCTTTTTCTCCTTTTCGTTCTTTACATTTAAGTCTCATTACTACTTGCACACCTTGGTGGTTTTTATTACTTTATATTCTCCAAGGTGCCTAACATACTATTTTGAACAAGTACGTACTCAGTGAGATGTACTTAATTATAAGAACCTATTTTTGTTTTGCATGCAAAAGACCATTAGAAATTTAACTGGGAAAATAACCCAGAATACTTACATACACTAAGTTTTCTTTTATCTCCTTTAATCTTGAGGCTAATTCTTTCCTTCCAGTTGCTGTTCAGTTTTATTGCTACTAAGAGCTGTTTGGTTTTATTGCTACTAAAGAGGATGTGGGTCTAGTTTTAAGCCTATGGCTGGCTTTCTGAGTGTCTCTGGCTGGTAGCTTGACCTCTCTGTGCTTCTGTTTTACATTCTAAATATTGATAATGTTTAATTCCTTATCTAACTCATGGAAGAGTCGTTTTGGTTTAAATAATATATCGCTAAACCACTGTGAACCTGTGGTGGAAGAAATACCTAAAGTCAACTTATGGGAGGAGGGGACGTATTATGATTTTACCATTTTATTACCTTCTACATTAAATGCTACACCATGCAGTAAATTAACATTGTCTTTTTCAATAGCTGTCCGTGATCGCATGGTTCCTCCTCCACCACCACCCCACCACCTCTATGCGAAGGCTAACACCTCATCTTCCATATTCCTGCACTGGAGGAGGCCTGCGTTCACCACGGCACAAATAATTAACTACACCGTCCGCTGTAACCCTGTTGGCCTGCAGAATGCTTCTTTGGTTCTGTACCTTCAAACGTATGTAGCTTCTATTAATGGTTGTTTTCTTCACTCTCCTCCCCACTCGCTCTTCCTTCTTTACCATCTTGGGCCAGCTTGAGCTCCAGCGGGAAGCATCTGTCTCAGGACTTGTCTTACTTATAAAGTGGTGGGAATGGTGCATCTTTACCATACTCAGTTCTGAAACCTGTATTTTTTGAAATTTAATTTCCATAAATGATTTTTTATTGTTGTTTCCCCAGCCTCATGGAGCAAGGTTAGGCAAGAAGCTATTACTCATTTCAAGTAGCTAAACTTAGCATGTTTAAGGAAAGAAACAAGACCGTTTTCATGCTGCCATCAAAAAATGAAGCTCGTTGTTCTGTTTTCTAGATCATAGAAAGATAGCCATCATTATGCTTTAAAAGACTGGTTTGACTTCCGGTATTTCACAGGAAATCCTTTTGTATTGGGACATTTCTGTCCTGTTAATTTCCCAGTTTCCTCTCAAAGAAGCAATTTTTAGGCTTATTTCTATAACACCAAATATAACATTTTATTTATTTTTTTTTAATTTTTTTATTTAAACAACTTTATTGTGGTATGATTTCCTGTGAAGTAAATCACACACACTTAAAATGTACAATTTGATTGATTTTTGATAAGTGTATACACCAATGAAACCACTACCACAATCAAGACCTAATGTAGCATTTAAATAGTCAAATTAGATTGCTCTTTTAATTTAAAAACATTTTCTTAAGAAAATGAGGAGGTAGTGAATAATAACAGTGTGCCCTACCTGTATTGATTGGAAATACTGACCATCTTTTAGAAACCATGTGCTACCAGCATTAACAACTTCATTCCTCATTACCATAGATCAGAAACTCACATGTTGGTTCAAGGTCTAGAACCAAACACCAAATATGAATTTGCTGTTCGACTACACGTGGATCAGCTTTCCAGTCCCTGGAGCCCGGTTGTCTACCACTCCACGCTTCCAGAAGGTAAAGAAAGCAGCTCCCCTATGGGTTTTATCTGCATGTTAGAGTATATACGTATATAATATATATGTGTGTGTGTGCGCGCACGCGCGTGTGTGTGTGTGTGTGTCACTTTGAAGAAGATACTGCCGTGGTTGCTACCTACCTGTTGAAGTGTATGTATTTGTTTTCTTTAGTTTCTTAACTTTTGAAATTTCTGTTCCTTTATTGTAGTAAAAACATTTTCCCTCTCAATGTATTGCATAAGCAGGTGGGCTTAAATTTAGTGTCTCTTTAGGGGATGCTGCATGTTCTAAAATCAGGTGTGCCGTGCAAGGCTGCACCCAAATAATTTAAAATGGAAAAAAGTGAATAATGTATTTAATGATGTTAGGAGCCCGCATTAGAACCTAATGTGAGCTCCTAGCTTGGTGCTGTGCGTAGTGCAGTCGAGACGAGCACCAGTTTTGAGGCTTACCTACAGCACTTGATACAGTATTCCATGTCTCAAACCTGCTTTTCCTTTTCTCTAGAATGAGGTCTACATGATCCATCTGTAAGGACCATTGCAGCTCTATTTTAATGATGCCGAGAGAAGGCAGAGGGCGTTTATTTCAGTGAGCACTGGTCTGTTTTGCTAAGGTTTAGGCAGTACTCCATATGCAATGTGATACCCAAAACAAGTTCCTCACACTTTTAGCATATTGAACATGGGGTCAACTAAAATCCCTAGACTTCACTACCTTTTCATAGATACAAGTTATTAGTCTAAAGTCTGTCTTACAAGCTCACTGATTCACAACTTTTTGAAGAAGAAGTAAATATTTTGGTCTCATTAGTATTTTCTTCACTGGTTTCCTAGAGCAGATTAAGCATACATTCTGTGCATTTTAGTAAGAAACACAGAGTGGATTCTATACCTCACAGGATGCCTAACAGGCAGGTGCTCCTGGTGGAACTGTACACCTTTCTAGTCGTCAGTGTGGCAAAACAGTATGAAGAGCCCTAAAAATGCTGACGACCTGCGACTTAGTAATTCCTCATCGGGGTATCTACCATCTCCTTTGGGTTTTTTTAGTGTTTTAAGCATCAGGCTTTCAGATAAAGAAGGAAAAAATCATAATCTGCTATTATCACCGGTGGGCTGTGAAAGCTATGATTTTGAGATGTTTTTACAGTGGTTTCTAGTTTTTTAAACTCTTTTCTATGCCCGCCTATCAGTCCGTTAGCCAGGTATTTGAGTCTTTATGACCATTATCTCCTAATAACACAGTGTTTTCCACGTGTGTGCACAGCACCGGCAGGCCCACCGGTTGGAGTAAAAGTGACGCTGATAGAGGATGACACTGCTCTGGTGTCTTGGAAACCTCCTGACGGCCCGGAGACGGTTGTGACGCGCTACACTATCTTGTACGCATCCAGGAAGGCCTGGATTGCAGGAGAGTGGCAGGTCCTACACCGCGAAGGTAAATAGGATCATAAATTACCAGAGGGGACAAGAAGTAAGATGATCAGTGATAAGGAAACAAAGGGAAAGAGAGGGATCTAGAGTTTGTTTTGAAGGTATAATTATGAAGTAACCAATTAAGGATTTGGGTTTTGTTCAAAGGCCATTGGGAAGTCACCCACATACTGCAAGCATGAGCATGATTTGCATTTCAGAAAGATCACTCTGAGTATTGTGAAGAGAAGAGGTTTGGTAGAGGAGGACTAGGGGCAAGCATGATACAAGGAGACCAGGAAGGACTTGTGGTCTAGGAAAGAGATGAGAAGCCTGGATGATGGTGGCAAGCATTGAGGTAGAAAGGAGAGGGTGGTTGAAAGAGATCAAGGAGGTGAAATTAACAGGACTCGGTAGCTAAAGGAGGGAAGGAGAAGGGGTCAGGGAGGGAGAATTGTTACAGGTAAGTAGTAGATTTCCAGGGGTTGTGTGTCTTGCGCTGGAGTAGCCATCGCTGGAAGAAGACCTGATTTAAAGGAGAAGACCTTTGTACGGCTACAGAAATGGTCCACATGCAAATGAATTGACCCATGTGGTTGTCACGGTCCACCTAAGTACTGGGGAAAGCTGATTAGGGCTTAAGAACACTAAATCTAAATTTTTTAACACCAATTTTGTTTTGGCTAAGAGAAACTGAATTGTAGAACTCACCATTCTTACTTCATGCTTTTATCAGTATGCCCTTTTAACATTTTTGAGTCTTTCATTTGGACAAGTCCCAGATGCCAGTTTTTAGATGGGCCATCACATAAATAGAATAATTTCATTATTTTGGCACTTTCTAAATTCAGACACGCATGCTGGGAAAAGAACAGTTTTCCAAGCAATTAAAAACTTAAGCATGATTTTGAGGAGGAAATTTGTTGGCAGTCTACATACTCTAACTACTTTACAGTACCAGGCACTTCCACTTACATTTTACCTTTAATGCGGAATATTTACCCAATTAAGAGAATGTACTTCAAGGCCACTTACCTGGATGTAATGAATATATAACGCTTTTTGTGACTGTGAAATAAACAGTAACTGTAGCTGGCATTTTGATAGTTATGTATTCATATTTTTCACTAAGCAAATGCCCCACTAAGTAATGATTTCCTAGTCACTGAAGAGCGTGTAAATACATGCTTGCTACTAATACAGTTTTACATTTTATCCATTATCCATCACTGCCCTAACAAACCACTCTAAAATTCAGCTATTATGTTTTCTCCCAATTCTGTGAGTCAACAATTTGGACTGGGATCAGCCAGGCAGTTCTGTTGGTCTCTCCTCAGGTCACTCATGAGGCTCTAGTCATCTCAGGGTTTCAGCAGGGCGTAGGTAGCTTACAAACAACGAGAGAGTTCCAGCATAAGGAAGACAGGGAGGAAACCCCATGTACAGAGCTTGCAAGCCTCTGCCTGTATCACATTTGCTAACACCGCCCCCGCCCCCCACCCCGCAAAGCAAATCATGTAGACAAGCCCAGCGTCAGTGTGGGAAGGGAGTGCCCACAGGTGTGGAGAGATGGAGGCACGGTTTATGCAGGGCTTTTCATCTTACGGTCTACCCCAATATTCTTAAAATATGTAATTCAGTTTTCACTGATAAATTCCAAAATTATGTATTGACACAACGTTTGACCAAGTGACTAACCTGATTTAAGGAGTGTTACTTATAAGTACTAATAACAAATTTTGATCACTTGAGCACATACTTCCTTTAGCTCTTCATTTGTACCTGCCTAGAAAAAACAGTATTTTGGTTTGGTTCCTTTTAACGCATTCATTTGTCAATTTCAGACAAGGCTCAGAAAACAAAATTTTGCCTTACTGATGGTGCAGTAGTGAAATGGGTTGTAATCTCAGGTTTTACTTCTATATAAGCCTTTCTAACTTATGTAAGAGTGCATGAGGGAAAAAAAATCTATTTTTGCCTTTATGCCGCTTGTATAATTTTAAGAAATATTATCAGTGAAAAGCTTTTGTCTTTTATTAAATGTAGGGAACCTTTTTCATAGCTAATGGTAGTAATTCATAGAGAACAAAAGAAACAACATAAGTAAAAAGCAATTGTGTTTACTTTCTTCAGAGAGAAAAATATAAAAAGTTTGAGTTACCCACTTCTAAACAAAAAGCAGAGAATACAGCATGACATTTAAAGAAAAAAACTTTTCTTTATTATGGCAACTTTTGGAAAGGTAATGGTGTAGAAAAATATAGAGGGCAAAAGAGGAGGAATATCAATATCTCTTTCATATATATCTGTTAATCTTCTATACATAGTATGCTTATACACTTATGTATATAATTAATTTACATATTTACTGCCACGTGGAACAGAATTGTTTGCATTAGTTAAAACATTTTTAAGATGTTCTTGGTAACCGTGTATTTGTGGCTAAAATGGGACATGGGTAAATAGTTTAGCAGAAGTGTGACATGAAATCATAATTGAAAGTGGATCAGAAATTACAGCCTTTACCTTCCTGATATGATGTAAATCAGCACAAAGTACTCAGTTATTTTTAAATCTACAGGGTGTGCTGTAAGAAATCACTCTACTACAGCAATTTCTGTCCCTCTTGGTGTTACTTTCCCAAGAACATAAATGTGCCCTCCTTCAAAAAAAAAAAAAAAGTTCCGTAACAAAATAAATTTGAGAAACACCATATGCCATTTCCTCCTATTAGAGATTCATATTGGAAAATTAAGTCTTTCAGTAAAGGAACTCACTTAACTTAACATTTGCCAAATGCCTTGGACTACTGATAGTAAGAACATATTGATTTATTAAATGGCTCCTTATTGAGTGATTACTATGTGCCAGACTCTTTTCTGGGCATTGGCAATACCACAGGGAACAAAACCATGTCGATTTCTCATTGGAGCTTACATCTCAGGTAACAAACAAGTATGTAAATGTTCAGGCAGTGTCCTAGTGCTATGAAGAAAGCTGCAGTAGGGGAAAGAACAAAGTGGTGCAGTCAGTGAGCAAAGTTCTTTTGGAAGAAGCGAAATCTGAGCAGAGCTGTATGGATATCTGGGGGAAGTGCACGGGCCCTGAGACAGAAGTGTGCTTGGCGTTTTAGAAGAGAAACAAGAAGGCCAGGCAGGCTAGAGTGAGGGGAAGAGTAAAAGGGTGGGAAATGAGGTGGGAAGGTAACCAGGGGAAGAGCTTGTGCCAGGCCATGTGGACCACAGATTTTGTTCTAGGAGAGATGGAAGCCCTTGTGGACTTTTGATCAGGTTTACATTTGTAAAGGATTGCTTTGGCAGCCCCTAACAGCCTCCCTGAAAAAGTGATTATAAGGAGGTAAGAGTAGAAACGTTGGGAGACCATTTAATATGCACGTGTCCATGTGAGAGTTAATGGGGGTTTGGGTAGGAATAATACTGAGGAAAGGAAGAAGAAACTGTTAGTAATTTGAAAGAACACCCTATTGATTTGTCACAGATTGATGTGGGATATATGGAAAAAGAGAAGCAAAATTAGTGGAGGAAGTCAAAAGTTTGGTTTCAAACATGTGGAATTTGAGGTGCCGCTTAGATGTCCAGGTAGAGAGGTTGAGTAAGCAGTGGGGGGGTTAAATTCCTGGGAGAGGGGACCAGTGGTGTAACTTAGAAGTCATCAGTGTGGAGGTGACATTTAAGATGGTGGAACTGGAAGAAAATCACGTTAGAGAGAATGGACAGAAGAGAGAAGGGTGTGAGACTGCCTTCTGGGGTGTTCCTCCAACCTCAAAATCTTACCCTTTACTTTTCTGTATTAAATGAACACTCTTTTGGTAACAAATGGCTCATATTTTAATATATGTTCAGTTGGTATTTACTGAGGATCATCTTGTACAAAGTGTTACGCTAGCCACCTTAAGCTGTTCAAATGTGAAAAAGAAAATTTTCAGTCCTCCAGAAAGGGAGGTGGGGAGATCAGAAGTGAGGAAAGAGGCTTACTTTCATTGAGTCTATTCTCTTGTGTCAGACACTTGCCCATGGTAGTTTATTTAATCCTTGTTACAATTCTGTGAGGTGAGGATATGGCCCCCGTGAGGGAAGGGGAGTTCAGTGATGTGCCCCAGGTTGCAAATTACTCAGTTGGTAACACACCAGGATTTGGTCAACATTGGTCCAACACTGAGCCTGTTACACTGTCTGGTTTGTGAAACTCCTTGTCTAGCCAAAGATTCAGACACATGTAAAAGGCTGTGGACTGAAATAATCACACTGACCGGGACTGAGACAGTTTGCTGAGAGACTATAGTGACTGATCGCTTTACTGTTTGGGAACTGCTTTAAATGTGCAGAATCAGAATGTAATAGTTTGCTTTTTTTCTCTCTGTGGGAGGAAGGGGAGCATGCATGTACGTACACACACACAGCTCATCTGCTGTTAATTTTAAATTAAGTGAAAGAATTTTAATTTCAGGTGGTGATTGGCTTTGCCAAGCATTTTCTAAAATTAAATGTAAAGTATTCTATGATAAAATGGAAAGGCAATTTGTCTATTTGTGAAGAAATCAAAATGTTCTTCCTTCTAGCTAATTGTAACATGTCATAGTACATTGTTGCTTTTTATTTCACATGCCTAAGGACACATAGGAGTGGAAAGATTCTTCCTGATTCTAAATAAGGGTCAGTTTGTTTACTTAACACTTGTGACTCAAGTAGCTCACACTCTCTCCAGGCCAAGCTGAAACCAGAGCACATGAAAACAGTGTTCAGCTCCTTGCACTGCTGCTTGGTTTGGCTGCCTCCCACCATGTGACCCACAGAGGTGGCCTCTGAATCATGACCTCAGCTCTCAGATCACCCGACACTTCACTTGCGTAATGAAATATACTGTAGCAGGTGCACTAGAAGAGCCGGCCGGCTCTGGGCTGGAGGTGACAGCTACAAGCTATTCCAAGTGCTCTGAAACGACTGTTAAGGATGCCCTGCGTCAGGAAGAAATGAGAAGAAATCACCGCAGGGAAGCTCAGTTTCTCTGTGAACATCCACCCACAGATGCAGTGCAGGGACAACTTCCTGGCTGAATTTCTGTTACACGTGCTTTCTTAACATTAGGACTAGCTACTAAGGTGTGAGTCCCTTTTGTAAGAAAAACACTTCAGTGCCATGGTGGAACGAGTACAGAAAGACCCCTCGAGAAATAGCAGTGCCCAAATGTGACTCCTTAGCAGTCATGCCATCAGAGAAGATACCTTTCAATACCAAATATCTATCAATTGAAATGACGGTGACTTTTAGAGAGAAGTAGACGCCAGCCAGATTGCTGGTGCTAATTTTAATAGTCAATCTGAGATCTAGATTTTTAGCATTCTGAGGTTCCGACACAACTCTGGCATTTTCTTGCCTGTTTACATCCAAGAACTCTTAGATAATGATTAGGAGGTTGAAAAATACATTCATACTTTCAGAAGTAATTGTGTTGTTTGTAATTTGTCTATCACAATTACCATAAGTAGTTTAAACATTCCTAAAAGAAAAAAAAAAGACTTTCACATTGGATTTTTAAAATCTAATTATAATTGTTGAATCTGAGTTCATTATGTCCTTTTCTCTTTACCTATGTTTGAAATATTCCAAAATAAAATGTTTTCAATGCTGTTTGTATCCATACCTATATAAAGAGTGAAACATTATATATATGTTTATAATTTTTTGGTTAAAAAAAAATCCAAACAAAAATACATGCTGCTTTTACAAGCTACTCTTAATACAAAATTACAAGGAAGAATTATATATTTATAGGGGCAGTGTGCATGGTGCAATGTTAAATTAAAATTTTAGGATATAAGAATGGTTGTGGTAAATATGTACTCATACGTGTATTGTACACACACAAATACACCAAAATGTTAACAATAGGAAATTGTCATTTTATTCATACTTATCTTTATTTTACAAACATTTTACAATAAATGTATTACTTTTATAATCATAAAAATAAGACCATGTTTGTGTGATTGAAAGAATGAATAAAAGATAAAGTTTGCTTAATTTGTAATTGATATATTTATAGGGGCAATAACCATGGCTTTGCTAGAAAACCTGGTGGCAGGAAATATATACATTGTCAAGATATCTGCATCCAATGAGGTGGGAGAAGGACCCTTTTCAAACTCTGTGGAGCTAGCAGTGCTTCCAAAGGAAACCCCAGAATCAAATCAGAGGCCCAAGCGTTTAGATCCTGCTGATGCCAAAGGTCGGTATGCTGCCGTTAGTCACTGATATTCCTCAGGAAAAGAAAGTACACATGCTGTTTTCCAGCTCCCCATGCTTTGTTTCCACTCCTACCATGGCCATGTCTACACCTGGTCTCGGCTCCTTGAATTGTTGCTGGTGAGGTTCTGGTGCTGTGGAGCTGCATGGCTCGCTCTGCACTCCTAGGAGACAGGCTTCAGCTCAGAATTAACTGCAGTTTTCAGACCACTGTGTCCCAGTCTTCTCTTCCCAGCTGTGCAGCCACCAAGACAGAGGAGCCACACCACCCGTGAACTGGTGGGAGTAGGCGTCCTGGGAGGTTTCGTGGAAATAAATAGCAGTGGTAGTTGTGGTGTTCAAGCTAAGGAGAACATGGTTTTCATTAAGTGTTCACCACAAAAGAAAAAAAGAAAAGAAAAAAGAAAGCTTTTCCAGAGAGAAAGTTGTTTCTCTTCAGAAAGCAATTGGAAAAAATACCTTTAACGAGCCACTCTCACTCCACTCAGGGTATCGTCCTTCTGTTCTCAAGAAACTGGAGGTCCCCTATGATACAGGACTAGATGCCTCCTTTTCCTCCTCTGGGGGAGGTGGCCTGTGTGGGGATGAGGGTGTGACGGGGACAGCTTTAAAGGGAGGAGATGCCAGCTGAACTCAGGATGGGATTAAGGGCTCTTAATTCCCCAGAGAATAGTCATTCAGTATCGTGTGTTTGAAGGGGGGCAGTGAGGGTAGAACTGGGAAGGAGGGAGAGAAACAGAAAACGGCAGGACAGTCGGATTTAAGCACTGGAAGGAGGTAGCCACAGTAGATACAGTGTCATCAGGGGAAGCTGAGAGCAATACGTTGCTAGTCAAAGTGTCAAGGGACCAGCAGTGTGAATTATCACCTGAGAGCTTACTAGATGTGCAGAATCAGGGGCCCAGATGTAGCAAATCCTCTAGTGACTCTTATGCACATTAAAGGTTGAGAAGCACTGCTATGTAAATGAAAATACATAAACGGAAAACTAATCTGCAGTTACAGATCTACTTTTAGGGTAATATGCCAGGAAAGCTATCCTTTGGTCCATCAGTGAACATCTGTGCTTTGCACCTTTTAGCCTTATACATTGTGAACTGATGTTCATGTTTGACATAGTAATATAATATCTAGAACTCATATTTAGAGCCTTCGATATGAGAAGATAAACCAATTTTAAGATTACTGATCAAAGAGTAATCTGTCTTTTCTGCTTAGACACAGATACTGTCAAAAGGTTTCCTATAAGAGGAAGAAAAATTATTGAAAAGCTAATACCTGAGAATTATGATAAAATGGAATCCTTTATTTTTCTGACTGACTCTGAGTATATATGTTTCCCCTTCTAGTTTATTCAGGCTATTACCATCTGGACCAAAAATCAATGACCGGCATTGCTGTGGGTGTCGGCATAGCCTTGACCTGCATCCTCATCTGTGTTCTCATCCTCATATACCGGAGTAAAGCCAGGTGTGTTTCCACTGCTAGAGATGCTGCAATGGTTAAAAGAAAAAGAAATTTAAATTACAGAAACTACAGGAGCAAATTGAAATCAGGCGCCTTTTAGAGTGCTTGATTTCAATTTAAAATGAACGTATTATTACTTGAGTTCTTAGAGCTGTAGAGATGTGCTCACTTTGGAAGGGATTATTCTGTTGCCATTTGAAAAAAATTACTGCGCCAGCAACATATTCTTAAATGAGGACCTAGTTTTCCTCATTTCCATGGTATTTTGAGAATCACAAAGTATATCCTTTGACTTTTTTTTTCTCTTTGAAAAAAATGGCACACTTAATCTGATGTATCTGCTGTTTGAGAGGATTCCTTACTGTCTGGAATGTTTTCATATTTAAGTAGCCTGAAATGCCTGAGTCACTTGAGAGCTCTACCCTCACCACCGCAGGACACATGGTTGGGATTCTCCAGACAGGGGTTAAAACAAAAGTAATAACTAGGGATTAGTTCTCTGTAAACTCTTGTCAGGCAGTTTCACCTGCGGTTTGACTTCAGCTGAATTCTCAGCATTCAGTGAACTTGCCTGTTTCTAACCTTTTATATTTTGGCTTTTGCTTTCACTTATTTTCTTAAGGTTTTTACTAAATTTAAAAAACAAAGTCAAATACACATCATTTTTAGGTAATGTTCATCAATAGACTCTCTCCATTAGCATAGGTTTTTCAGAGTTTATTCTATATGTGTTTGGTACTTGTACCTAGAAACATACTCAGAAAACATATTTTGTTAATGAAAGAGTTCTAACATTTTTTATATATGAAACTGGCTTAGTTTTACTGATGCCCAAATCTTGCAGAAGTACCATTGTAAATTTGTCATCATTAATTGTTACGTTACTGTGACAATCTTCAGACCTGCAGGAGAACATGTAAATTTAAAAAGATACCATTTCTGCATAAATTATAATCAACAGTAATCAATAATAGTACTTTATAAATATTAAGGTTTTTACTAAGTGTTTGTAAAAAGTAATTTTATATAAACAGAGATTGGGGCAAAAAAACATAAAGAAGTTTTCTCAAGTCTTAAAAGTTTGCAGCACTGTGTTGGAGTTAAAATCTAGTACTCAGTATAGTGCAGGGAACTATATTCAATATCTTTTAATAACCTATAATGGAAAAGAATCTGAATAAGAATATATATATATCTGAATCACTTTGCTGTACACCTAAAACTAACACAATACTATAAATGAACTGTACCTCAATTTTAAAAAAATCTAGTACTCAGTTCCTAAAGGTGTTTGAGAAACAAACATTAAGGAAGTCCATTGTTTGCGAAGTTGTGAGTTTTGCAAATTTCACCAAATTTGGTACATTTGCTTCTATCTTCTCTGGACTTAGACGATTTTGTTTTCTTGCATTATTTCAGGAAATCATCTGCCTCCAAGACAGCACAGAATGGAGCTCAACAGTTATCTCGTACCGGTGCCTCCCTCACCAGCGGAAATGAAATGGGAAAGAACCTGGAAGGAGTGGTAGAAAATGAAGAGTCCTTAATGCCAATGATCATGCCGAACAGCTTCATAGACGCCAAGGTACTTTCGGCTGTCGAACTCCGTGCTGCGTGCTCCTTCCCACTCTTCATCTTCCCTGTATGCGTAAAATCTTCTTACCAAAAAATGATATGTTGAATTTCTTACATCCATACTCCATGTAATGAAATGGGAAACCATTTCACCGAGGTCCTTCCTAGCATAAAATGGGGAGAAGAAGATAGGGATAGGTAAAAGAATAAAAGATGAAAGAGATAAAGAAAAAAATGAAAAAGTAGCATAAATTCACTTAGATGGGATTATGTGGAGCTGAGATCTCTTAAATAAGGACACAAAGGTCATTAGTCCATATTGACTATAATTGGGGCTGTCCTCTATATATTAGATGGATAAATTTTTATTAATCAATTATATACTTTAGTTGATTTTCGAACTGAAGGGAGCATCAGAACATTCCAGATATGAATGACATATTTTTAAAATAAGGAGTATCTAAATGGGCATCTCGAGATCCTTCCCTTTATGGCCTTAGGAAGTTGGACATAGTAAAGAGATGCCAGTGGAGGAGGTTACTTCATGTCCTTCCCGCTATATGTAATAATAGTACAGTGATAAGCATTGTGAACACCAACTGAAAATTATTTTTAGTCACCTTGCAACATTGGATAGCATGCATTATTATAATGGCTCTCATAACCAATGTGCTGTAAATCAGGTATCCACAACCCTGCAGCCTATTTTTATATGGCCATCCCTGAGCTACGTATGTTTTTTATATTTTTTAAAGGGTATTTTGGGGGAAAATAAAAAGGAGAAAGAAGAGAAAAATGCAACAGAGGCCATATGTAGTCTGCAGCATATAATATTTACTATCTGCCCCTTTACAGAAAAAACTTGCCAAATCCTGGTATAAATTCTTCTTCCCCAAAATATAGAATACCAAAAATATAACAAAATTTCAGGTAGTTTTCATATTAAATTTTACACAATTATATTCAACATATGTAATTTACTTGTATCTAGCACAGTGCTATATACTGTGTATATCTGGATAAATAATAATGAATTGATTTTTGCTACTCTTGTCTTCTGTATTTTTTGTTTGCAGCTTTATTTAGCTTTTATTTTCTGATGCAAATGCAAGCCATTTAATTTATTTCAAATTAATCTAGAACATTAGAACCTAAAACTTTTAAATAAGCACAAAAGGCACTAGAATACACTGTTATTCTGTTATTAAGCACTTGGAACTAGACATGGGAAAGGACTAAGGAGACACGCAGTGGGGAGGAAGACGTGGGAAAAAAGAGAGAGCATCTGCATTCCCGTGAAAGGAGGCAGAGCAGAGTGGAGGCCTGAAGTGAGGTGGAGAAGCCAGCTTGGAGGACAGGTCTCTGAATTCCCGTGGGTCAGCTTAAGAATTGATCCCCCGTCTACTACTGTTTTGTCGAGCACATGAGGGTCCATTTTTCTCTTCCCAAATCCTTTTCAAATTTTTCAAACATGTGGAAAGGTTGAAAAAATATAATGAATGCACAAATAATCATCAGTATCTTGTCATTTCTCTCTCTCTCTCTTTGTATTTTTGTTTGCCCTGTCATTTGAGAAGTTTTGGAATCATTACACTTCACCCCACATACTTCAGCATATATATCTCTCAGAAATAAACCAATTTTATCTGTTTGATCACTTACAAATATCCTGTATTTGCTGTGTGCTGCTTGTGTAAAAAAAGAAATAATAATGTCTATAATCATTTTTTTCTTTCAACATGTAAAAATGTTGTGTACTACTTGTAATAAACTGAAATCTATAATATGCACATTTTTCCCTTTTATATCTCCAGGGAGGAACTGACCTGATAATTAATAGCTATGGTCCTATTATTAAAAGCAACCCTAAGAAAAAATGGTTTTTTTTCCGAGATTCTAAGAAGATAAAAGCTGAGCAGGTAACTCACCTACCTGAATGGAAAAATCTTTGGCCACCCATGGTATATGAAATGATAATTTTAAAAAGAGGAAAATGAAAATGAAGGCTTTTAACTTCTGTGTTCTTTCTGGATGTAATTTTATGAATTTGGGACATGACTCTATGGAAAGCCATGGGGAATGATCACTGAAATGACAACTGGAATAGGAATCAGAGCTGTGGTTCTCAGTGGGGACTGGGGGGCAATGGAGAAAGGGGTGGAGCACGTCACTTGCCCCAGTAATTCTGATGTGCTCCCACTCCTTGCGGAACCACTGGCCCAGACAGTTCCTTCATGCTGACCTTTCTTTCACCCAGGTAACTTGAACAGTTTGCTATCTCAGAATACACTGAATCTGTAAAACCAGGTTTATTATTTTTTAAGAGTGCTCTGTTATGGCTGATGGTGTTTTATGTGTTTTTGCCTAGCCTCAAAGAAGATTTACTCAAGCAGTCTGCTTTTACCAGCCAGGCACCACGGTACTAATCAGTGATGAAGACTCCCCCAGCTCCCCAGGTCAGACAGCCAGCTTCCCAAGACCCTTTGGTGGTGCGACTGATACTGAGCAGTCAGCAAATAGTGAAGGCAGCCACGAAACTGGGGATTCCGGAAGGTTCTCCCACGAATCCAGTGATGAAATACACCTGTCCTCAGTTATAAGTACCACGCCCTTGATCCCCAGTTCCTTCACTGGCAGTGATTCAGGTGGGGAGCCCTCGATGAGGAAGTGTGAAGACCCTGCAGTGCCGTCAGATGCCGAGCAAACTCCCCCTTCAGTGCCGCAGCCACCACCTGCCATGCTCTGCTTTGATAAAAAGGATTTTCCAATCTAGACAGCCATGTCCAGGTATTCTCGCCTTTAAGTCTGTTCGAAGGACAATGAACAGGGAGCCAAAGCCTTTTGTGAAAATCTTGATGTCTTTTTGGGTATTTCACCTTTTTTGAATGTGTTTTGTTTTTTATCTTTAAGCTCACATATTTTGAATGTTTCATTGTCAGCAATGTGAAAAGACAGTCAAGATACTTGACTGGATTATAAAATATATCACTGGAGCAAAGGGATGACTTTTGAAAGCCCCTTTGCTGACTATCTACCTCAGTTTGCCAAGTGGCAAACTCAGAAGATAACTTTGTTACCTCGTTTGTTGTGATAGTTGATCTCAGCTATGTAACCAATGATACTTCCTAGTAGCATTTTGTTTTCATTGCTGTACGTGTAATGTGTGTGATCAAAGGAGTCATATAGGTGGATGAGTAAGAATGTTTATCTGAAGCTCTGATTTAAAAACAACAACAACAACAACAACAACAACAAGAAACTATGATACCTACATGATTTAGATAATTTAGCACCTCTGGCTGTGCGGACTGAAACCACTGAGAAGAGAAAAGTTGGGACTGTTGATTTTACTGAATGACGAAAACAAAAAGTCTATCTCTTTTGAGAACAGAACTGTTCAGTAGCGGACAGGGAATGCTGTTGCTTCAAGGGCCTTTACACAGTGGGCATGAGAGCCTGAATGCTTTCTCTGCTGTAACCCAGACCTCAGCCTGTCTCGAAGCTGTGCCTTTCTACCTGCCCCTTTGCCTGACAGTTGGCCAAAGGCTGCACTGTCTAGTTTGCAAAGCATCCTCAACCTTTCCAGAATTAGCTGCAAAACTCCTTGCAGGAAACAGATTTTTAAAGAGAATAGGTTAGGGCTTTTTTTTTCCCCTTAAATCTCAGCTTGGCTTAAAGGGGTAAAGAAATTTCATAAAATATTAAGAATGAAGATAAATGCAACAGTAGACAGTAAAATAAACTTGAGGTTGTCATGGTAACAGTGCCTTTCATTATATATTATGAAGTTCTTTGCCTTATACTTTTTTAATATTCATGAAGTTTTTCAGGACAAGAGTACAAAAAGTTGCCTTAAGAATTTCTTGGATTTTTATCAATAACTTTTTATGTACAGAATTTTATCAAAGCATTTTGGTTTATTTTTGTGCAGGTTTTGTTTAGGGATAAGTATTCAGAGCTCCACCAGCTTGCTTGTGTTTTCTTGAATTCTTAAGAGAATTTGGTACTCTGTTTAATCTTCCTTCAGCATCAGTGCTGTGAACAAGCAGTGCTAACTCCAGGAGTGAGTTAACTCTCTTGCTGGTTTGAAATCAGCAAACTGTTTACTTAGCCACATAGATAGGCTTTCTCTCAGTCATGAGACCGTTAACTACTCGGTGCCCAGCAGTGGGAGAGGATAAAGAAACACATGGTGTATAGAGAGGGGGCCCTCATATTTTTTAAAAGTATTTCTTCAAATTATCTAGAAATGACTTTTGAGCCTTGAGCCTCGTTTTGGAAGGAATCATAATGGATCTTCCCCTTGAAACCTTTTGTTTATAGAGGAGGGGTCATGTTAAATGATGTTCTTAAAAAAAAAAAATTACTGGGTAACGGTCCCACCTCTGTCACTTTCTATCCCAATGTCTGATGATACAACATTTTTTGGTTGTTTTTTAATCCGTAGTTTTGTGCCAAACTGGATGTGTTCAGAAGCAGACCAACATTAAGTGCCAGCAAACACTTCCAAACTGAATTCCAAGTCCCCCATTTTGTTATCTAAAAATGGGCTTCATGGCGAAACAAAAAAGCAGAGCTTTAGGTGAACAATCTGAGGCAAGGGAAAATGCTGCTCCTGCCTTTATAGCTCCTGTTTTATACTACCTCCTTGTAAAGTTATTCTAGTGTTATTTTTTTTTCCTGTACTCAGGGAACGTTTTGTTACTTTTGAGCTGCCTCATGGAAGCATGGGCAAATTGACAGGGTATGGCGTTTTTTGGGTTCTTAAGTAGAAGTATGAGGGGCCAATGTTTATCAGTGTCTAAATTTAAGGAGTACAATGAGTTGGTTTTATTATTTTAAACTTTTGTTAAAAGGCAAACAAAATCTAAACTTGAAACCTTGTCCATCGTGATTATGGGAGATATGTCTAGGACTCTATGAATTTGAATCGTTTTAAAAGCCTAAACTGATGATCTGAAGTCCTTGAAGAGTGTATTTTGTTTGTTTTGTTTTTGATAAATAGGCCCATAGGAATTGTAGATCTTTAGGCTGTAACTATTTGCTAATTATTTACCAGTACATTTTTTACTCTTTCACCTTTTCACTTTGTTCTTATACAAGATTTTTTCATCATAATCCTGTTACCAAAGAATTTTCAGTAGAAAGTGGAAATGTGACTATGATTTCCCCCCAAATTGAATTCACTAGAAACATCTATAGGTATAAAGCTTATACAAGTAGTTACTAACCCAGAATGATAGGGTTTATATTGATTGTTGTAGTTAAATAGACTAGTAATTTTAACTACCTTATTGTTACCAGAGCATTTAAAATAAGTTCTTCACCAGCAGATAGTTCCATAGAATTTCAGATTTTTTTTTTTTCTTCAGCAAGTAGATCTTCAGCTATACAGTATTAAAGTATTTTGAAATTGTTGAAACTACTTGCTGCAGAGAAAAAAAATCTTTTCACCAAAGATAAATATTTTGGTCTCATTGAAGTAAGATATTTAATGTACACCAAAGACTTCTTTTTACTTGGCCAAAGCTAGCTTCTTTGAAGTCTTAAGTATGAAATTGTAACTAAAATGTGAAGATTCTCATTTCTCTCTCCTAGTGGTGTTATGTCACGGTATTTCACTCCAAAGGGGCTAATATGCAAATAGTAACTATTTTCTTTTCCAAAGATTTATTCTCTGTAAGTACTGATACGTGCATGTCATTTTTATGCCAAATATTACAAGATACTGCTCATCAGTATTTTCATACCAAAGACCATTAAAATTTATAGGTTAGCCTGTAAGTAAGTAAAGATGAGCAGATTTGAAATAAATTTATTTAGAGGCTGATAGGGAAACTAGCTTTAGTAGCAGAGATATCAAAGGGCTAAGTTTACATGATTAAAAGCAATGCAATTATATTGGTATTTATCAGTGTTTTAATTCAAGTACTTTTTATCAGCAAATTTATAAAAAACCAAAGATATTTAAGGTTACCTCCTCAGAGAGGCATATTTAGTTATACATTAAACTGTTGTTTCTTGTTTTTATGTCAACCAGACTTGTCTCTCCAGAACCCAGTCTGTATACGAGTAGCATACGTAGGGACTTTCCATTAAATCTGCTGATTCAGCCACAGGATGTTTTTGCCAAATTATGTGATACTTTCCTAAGCACCTTGAGTGTGAGATGTCAACAGAAGTATCAGCAGGCTTTTCCATCGCAGAGCATTCTGGCAACCCCTGAATCAGCCTGCGTAGTCTTCCTCCTGCTTAAGCGTTACCTGGTTAACTCTGAGTGCTTTAGGCAGCCCCTTAATGAGAGGGATGTTCTCATCTCTGGGGAGCAATGGGATATACCAGGGAAACAAACCATATCACTGTTTAAGTGGGCTGTACTTTGGTAGATGTGCTCTTTAAAATTATCCATAAACTGAAATATTTTAATTGCATCAAGGTGTTTCGAACTTTAGTGGAGCCTTAGGTGAAACAAAAATCTTTTTCATGAAATCTGGAGTTTTATGTTTTGATTAACCTAAAAGTAAGGACACAGTTTTATCCACTGATTGGCTTTAAAAAAAAAATGAGCTTTGGCACACCAGGGAAATTAGATCCTCAATGAAATGCCTTTTATTTGCCTTCACTTCAAACAAGAGCAGTGCCACCATTGGGAACAGTGACAGTGGTTTGCATTGGTTTGTCTTGGCTTCGTTAAGGAATGTCTGCCAGGAATTTGCTCATGTTGACGACTCAGGATCCTTGTTCAGGTCCACATGAAGACAGCTTTGGAAATGATTTAGAGTGTCACAAAAAGATGGATTTGAAAGTTTTTTTTTTTTATATGCTAGAATGTGGTTCCACCTCAGAAGTGGCTGTAGTGATTCACATATATTTATATTTCATTGAATGTAAATTTTTAATGCTGAATGTAAAAAAAAAAAGTTTCAATATGTTGAGAGGGTCATGATCTGAGACTAAACATGTATTTTGTAGACTTTGTTCCTGACACATGGATAAAATTGCTTTGGTTGAATACTTATGTTTTCTATGGGCTATGAACACACAGTAGAGGGTTCTGGAGAATCACCACACACAACCAGTTGTCTAATTGTGAATTTTATTGATGTTTAGAAGAACACATACATAGAATTCTCTGTGAAGTTGATTTATGCTCAGGACATAAGATCACAGGCTAATGCAATGTGTATGTTTGCAGGCTTTAATCTTCTCAGGCATTTTCCCTTCGTAAACCTTTAAAAGTGTTTAACGTGACAGTCTTGCAGTTTTACCAGACAGATACCGTACTATTTTCTTACTGCTGCTATAATAAATTACCACAGAGTTGGCCTTAAAACAACACAAATTTATTTTCTTGTAGTTCTGTAGGTAAGAAGTCTGACACAGGTCTCAATGAGATAAAATCAAGGTTCATTTCCTTATCTTTTCTGGTGTTTAGAGCTGTAGACCCCTCCCTCTATCTTGAAAGTTGGTAACATAGCATCTCTCTGGCACCACTTCCATTACTATGTCTGTTTTTCTGACCCCGACAAGGAAGGGTTCTCCAGTGTTAAGGACTATGTGATTAGATTGGGCCCATCTGGGTGATCCAGGATACTCCCGCATCTGAAAAGTCCCTTTTGCTGTGTACAGTAACACATTCAGAGTTTAGGGATTTGGGCATGGACTTACATGGGTGGCCATTATTTTGCCTACAAATTTCTGTAGAATTCTGATCTCCATAAAATGTCTGTAGCATTACAGAATATGTGTAAGTGTAAAACTGTGTGCCTCTAGGGGATCTTCAGAATTTCAAAAACTATGAAAACCTTGGCTTATAGCCTGTCAAATGTATACATTAAACTCTCTCTACATCACTTGCAAAAGCAATTCAGCTTTAAACTTTTTGAATACGTGCTTTGTAAATTAACATCTCAGTTCTATTGTTTAACAGGAAGTTTCCTAAATATTTGGCTCTAACTTTATAGAATTTTGTCAGAAATTTTTGAAAACTGTTCTTATGAGAGTTGAGCTTTCTCCTTTTCTCTTAAGTGATTGTGTTGTTGGGGTAGGGTTGGGGGAAAGACCTCAAACACAGGGACTCAGAGTAGATGAACAGGACTGTGCTTAAGTTTATTTTCTTTTAAAAGCATATTTGCAACATGTACCCTTTTTGACTTTTAAATCGAGTTTATTTCTTCAGCTTCACCAGCTACCAACTGTTTGGTTTTTAGTTTATAACCTCTTGAGTTTCCATTGCCCTCAGCAAGAGCTTCCACTTACTTTGTCAACATGTACAACTCCTAGGAAATTTTATCTTTCTTACCATTCTTCTTTGATTTCAATTGTCCCTTTTCCTAGAAAGCTTTAGATTCCACAGCTGTAGTTTGTTCTAATTTCTAGATCATTTTAAGTCAAGCCTTTTTTCAGATTCGAAGGATAGTTTATAATTCTACCCTAATTTTCAGACCATGATGATATTCTAAGGTTAAGAGTGCTGGTCACTTTTCAGCTACTTCTGTCTCTACTTCTTGGGAAGGGATAATGCCATTTACAGAGCATATGTGACGTGCCCAGCACATGCTTCACCTCTGCAAACTGCTTCATTCTGCAAAGCAAGTATTATCCCCATTTTAGAGATCAGAAAACAGGTTTACAGTGTCTAATTTGCCAAAGATCACAGCTAGTAAGTGGCTAGTAAGATATGAACTGGAGTTGGTCCAACTCCAGCATTTATAGAATTTCTACTGTGATGCATTTTCTCAGCAAAGAAATGATCTTTATTACCTCGGCTCATAGTGCCTTCTGCTGTGTTGAGACAACCTGTCCACACAGGCATAGCCAACCAGTAGAGAGATGTCTGTCTTCATTACGTCTGTTTATTCACAGGAGGAATTCAGGAGGCTGGGCCAGAACTCACTCTGTCACCTCCTAACATCCCTCTTTCCTTCTTTGAAACCTTTCATTCTCTTAGCCAAAACTGTGTCTGAAGGCTGGTGCTTATGCCTAGAGTTGCATTAAATAAGGTGGGCATGGTTCTGGACTCCTTATCTATTCAAGCATTTCCTTATTAGACTAGGTGTTCAGAGTTGAATTTTATCTTTTGTAATTTTTCTCTAGTCCTCATATCCAAGTAGGCATTTATTAACTAGAAAAAGCCAGATGTGTAGCCAGTCATCCCTTCTGGCTAGATCTGAAGAGTATAGTTTTTATTGAATTCAACCTAATTAATTTAAGAGGGAGTGAAGTTGAGGGAGAATCATGTGGTAGAATAAGGTGAGTCTTTGAAGCACCTAAAGTCTAGTCCTTGACCATTTTGAGAATTTTTTGGTAGGAAAATTACTAACCTATATCTGTTCCTTTTCTTTCCATGAAATGAGGATAATTTGTTGTGTAGAATGAAGCAGTAGTATTTTGAAAACTTAAAAGTATAAATAATTAAAATCCAAAAGTCCTTTCTATGAGGCTGTGAAATATACCTTAACAGATTTTTTTTTTTTCTTTACAGGGCAGCCTTTCCAATTACATTTTGCCTGTGCTAAAATGAAAAATGTTTGAATTTCCTGTATATGCACAAAAAAAACTAACAGAAGAAAGTGGTTGATAAAAGATGTAGACTGGGATTTAAACATTCATCTTTAATGTAGGTAAATCTATAAGAGGGGGATTTGCAGTGCTTTTGAAAGTACTAAACATGAAATCATCTTACCCTAATTTAAATCTTTCATCTTTTAATATCTTAGCTTTTAAAGATTTAAGGAGGGCGTCTAACATTCCCCGAGGGGTGGACAGAAGTACATTTTTAGAATTCTTCTCTAATAGATCTACTTTTTCAAGATTATAGAGCATTTCGACATTTCTTTAAACCACTTGGAATGAATTCTATATAGGGTAACACATGCTGGCATCTAATTCTAGTTAACTCAAGTCAACTTTTAAGGCTTATTGGGAGAATTATATGAGTATTGTCTTTTTTTAGAGAAAGTAAATGTTTCCCTTCACTTTTTCTTGAACCAGCCAGTATTGCTCTTAGCATCATGCATGAGATTCTGAACACCTTTCCTGATTTACTCAAGTTTCCTGTCTTGTAAGTAGTCGATGGTATGTAGACACAGTACTAACTTACAAACTTCTTCTTTAAAAATTTATGTCACAGTAGTTTATTTTTCTATAGAACTATCTTTAAAAACAACAAAAATACTTAAAATGCTTACCTAAAACATTTTTCTCCCCATTACCACATTCTCTATATCTATTCCCTTTGCAAATGGAAATGATTAGCAGTGATTAGCAGTGTGAGCCTGTTTTAGAAATTTGCTAAGCCTGAATACACACACATTGCCTTAGCCTATCAGTAGACTAGAGGACATATATTAAGTAAGTTTGTCTGTCTGTTGCTGTTGTTGGACAAAATTATCTGTGTATGCGTGATTTTTTTTCTTTGAAGATGTGAATTAAATGAAAGTGTGGGAGCCAGTTATATTATTTCGTATTATGGGTGTTCTGGATCCTTTCACTCTGTATACCATTTTCTTGTAAGGGTAGCATTTGCAGACTAGCTAATGGACTCCAGAGCTGAGCTATTTTAATTTTATATTTGACTCAGGGGATCAGCTCTGTGAACTCCATTGCATGAAGAAAGCAAATGTTTGCCTTGATTTTGAATGTACCTTTTTAATGTCTTCTTAAAACATATTTTGCTTAATAATGTGGGTTTGTTTTCTTTTTCTAGCATTATAGTAAATATTGCCTAGTATTTCCCCCCCTCCCCAGGATAGTTTATATACTGTCCTACAGGTCATGCCAAAAATGAATAAAAGTTTAAATGCCAAAATGTTTATGAAACTGCTGTCTAAGTACTGATTGATTGCACAGTTTAAATAAAAGTTTTCCTTAGTTAAAAAAAAGAGAAAAATAAATGTTTTTTTTTACTCTTCAGTTGTCCTTTGGGTGATAGGGAATGAAAACTATCAGTTTATAGAATGATGGCTTTCATATCCTGAAATGGGATGATTACAGAGTCTACTCCATGCTGTAGGAATAGAGCCTGTTTAAGGTACCTAAGAATTGTTTTCTTCTGGCATTTACTGAATAGCAGCAAGGAAACAACAATTTCCCCATTCCAGTAGATGATTGCTTACCTCAGGAACTAAATAGTAGGTAGCCTAAAAGCTATGGGTTCATCCAGGTAGACACAGTTCTAATTCAGGTTAAAATGTTTGTATTTTAATATATAAAAAATGATAAAGCGATATTAAATGCCCTTCCTAAAAAATCTAGGAATAACAGGTAAGATGTGCCCTAAACAAGCTTTTTAAGATAGCTGAATTCTGTGTTTTTTTTTTTTTAACCTCCCAATTTGGGTAATGAAAGGGGAACTGAAAAATAGAACAGTAACTTCTTGAAATGACATTGTGCTGACTCTGGAAGACATGAAAGAAAGAATTGAAACATAAGAGAACAAGAAACTCTATATTTAAAAAAGGGGGGAGAGTATAGCTCAAGTGATAGAGCACATGCTTGGCACGCATGAGGTGCTGGGTTCAATCCCCAGTTCCTCCTCTAAGAATAAACAAACAAACAAACCTAATTACCTCCCCCACCAAAAAAAAAAAAAAAGAGTGTGGCTGAGAGGCCACTTTAAAAAAAGAAGAAGTGCATTAGAAAAAGAAAGAAATAGAATTTCCAGAAATTAAAAATATATTTATAGTCATTGAACTCTTGAAAAATCTGTTAAATGGCACATCAACTACACTGAAAGAATGTTCTAAAACTGGAAGATAGATGTGAAGAAATTATCCAGGAATGCAGCACAGTAGATAAACAGAAAGTATAAAACAGAAATAAACAGAAGATTTAACATACATTTGACAGTCATTCTAAAATAAAAGAGTGAAGGATAAGCAATTTTCAAAGAGAATATGACTAAATAATGTATGAAATCCTCAGACTCAGGGAGCATAAACCTCAATCTAGAAATATAAAAACAAATTCACACCAAGATGTTTTAGTGAAATCACAGAACATCCAAGACAAAGATAACTTAAAGGCAGTTAGAGGGAAAAAAAAATGATAGAAATCTTCTAAGAAGATTTCTCAGTGACAAAAGAAGCAGGAAGATGGTGGGACGATACCTTCAAAACATTACAAAGAAAAATATCTCCAATATGGAGTTCTATACCTACATAGACTATAACAGAAACAAAACTGTCATTACATGCATGTGATGTGATTGCCTAAATGGAAATTTCAAGAAAAATCTATAGAAAAGCTATTGGTCCAAAGAGAAGATTTAAGCAAGATTGCTGGGTATTAAGATCAAAATACAAAGTACAGTTAAGAGTTCCCATTTGTCAGCAACAAACCCCTACAGTGTGTAATTTTAAAGAAAGGTGTAATTTACCAAATCAACAATTAAGAATTAAAAGTATATCATAAAAACGTGTAAGACTTTCACGGACAAAATTATAAAACTATTGAAGGACATGTTTGAAGAACTATTTTAAAAAGGAGAGAGCCCATGTTTATGGATAGGAATATTCACTATCTTAAACATGTCCCTACCTCCAAATAAATCAATATGTTTAAGGTAATTCAAATGAAAATCCTAATAAGGGTTTCTCATGGAAATTTCCATATGAAAAATATAATTTTGGATGTGTATCTAATCTAAATGAACAAAGCCATAAATAAATGAACAAAACATTAAAGACCTGATTTTGAAAACCACACTAGAATTGTTCAGAAGAAAAACTTTTTTTTTATGATGTCAAAATAGGCAAAGATTTCTCAAGGCACACATAACTAAAAGCAAAAACTGCAACTAAAAGATGAACGATTCAACTGCATTAAAATGTACAGCCTCTCTATGACCAAAGACAACCCAAACAAAACTAAAAGCAGACCACGTGCTGGAAGAAGCTATGTACAAATATAAACCCCAAAGGATTTGTATCCAGACATTATAAAGAATTTCAAAAAAATCAAGGACAATTCAAGCCACACAATAGAAAAATGGGCATGGATGTAAACAGGCAATTCACAGAAAAGGAAATCAAATGACTTACAAACTACTGGGTAATCAAGGAAATGCATCTAAAACAGAGATAACCCTTCAAATCCATGATGCTGACACATGCAAAAAGTCTGATGTTGTAACAACTATTGTCAAAAATAGGAAACCCTAAGGACCCTCAATCAATTCTAGTAGAAGTATAAACTGATGCAATTACTTTGAAAATCAATTTGGCCCTTTCTAGAAATTGCATTTCTGGGTACCTATTCTAGGGAAAAACATGCACAAGGAAATATACAAATTTGTCCATGGCAGAACTATTTATAATGGTGAAAATGTAGAAATAACCTGTCTTTCAGGAGGACAAGTTCAATAAACTTGTTTAATTAAATGATGGTGTTATACAGCAGGTAAAAAACTACTTACACTCTGATATACCAAGATTTACTATAAAACTGCAATATGACAGTATGTTATTGGTGCAAGGACAGATGGAACAAAAGAGAGGACAGAAGAAGATTCATGTATATCGATACCCAGTTTATGCCAAAAGTGCAAGTAAATTCAATAAAATTTAAAATATAAGAATATTAAGTAGCTTTCTTTTTTATTTATTAAAAATTATCACTTGATCAAGGCAACAAGCAAATATGTAATTTTTTAATGTTCCAGTTAACAGGAGCAGCATACAAATACTAAAAGAATTTTTAAAAAGTGGAAAAGATACGCAAGACTAGTATCTGTAATTTTTATCCAACTACTAGCTACCTTCCCCACAGGGGTCTTCAACACAGAGATTCTCATAGAACTCTTTATTAGGATTCAGTTTCTCTATAAGAAACAAACAAAAAGAAAATAGCAGTGACTTGAACAAAACAGAAGTTCATCTCGTCAAGAAAACTGGAGGCGGTCAGTGCAAATCTGGTCAGAGACTCAACAGGATCAGAATGCATGATAGTCAAAAGTGTCTGCTGGAGCCACGTTGTTATATTCACATTCTATTCCACCAACGTAAAGGAAAGAAGGGAATGGCTCCTACTTTAAGGATACTTACATCCCATTGCACAGAACTTAGTCATGCATATACGTTTCTGCAAGAAAGCCTGGAAAATGCAGTCTTCATTCTGAGCAGCCATTTCCCTGCATCACACCCCTCAAACACAGAGTTCTGTTACTGAGAAAGGAAGGGAGAAAGGCAGGTAAGGATGGAGAGGAAGGGAGGTTACATGGAGACAACTTGCAGTCTCTGTCACATCCTCAAACCACTGCAAATCATGTAATGAGAGAGACTGTTGATAGTAGGATAAATACTGTGGATGTGGATGGGATTGAGGCAGAAAAAAATGGTTGAGAACCACTGACCTAGAGGAAGAGGAAAATAAGAACAACTTACTGAAGGAGATATAAATCAATTCAACTTTTTATAGGGCAACTTCACAAGAAAATAAAAAAGTGTACAGATAAGACTTGTGTACAAGGACGTTGACTAATGTTTGTAATATAAAAAATAGGAACATTCTAAGTGTCCCGTCAATAGAGATTGAAAAACTAAATGACAGTACATCCATATAATGGGATATTACGGTGCCATGAAAAGGAATATGGCAGATCTTTATTCCTTGCTGGGTAAACAAACCTCTGAAATATAATCAAGTTTATACAAGTATGTATAATTTGATTCTATTTAAAAAATAGAGTCTAAATATAATATCAAGCATCTATATAGCACTGAGCTACTATCCTAAGCACTTTATGTCCAGTAACTCATTTAATCTTCACAATAGCCCTATGAACTGAAGCTATTGTCCCTATTTTGCAGATGAAGACACTGAGGCACAGAAAGGTCAAGGAATTTTCCCAGGCTTATGCAACTAATAAGCCCTGAAGCAGTTCTTGAAGTCAGGCAGCCTAGATCCAGGTATCTGAATACTTAACCAGTATACATACTGATTCTTTTCTACATATATTTACACACATATTCATATTCAGATCAATATAAACTAAAGGAAATCAGTAATTAGGAAGATTTAACCTTTTGTTCTATTTGGCCTTCCCTGACTTCCTCCAATCTGACCCCTCTCCTTCTCACCCTTCCGTCACCTCCAGTTGCCTCCAGCTCAGCCTTTTGAGAAATATCTACTAATTTTTGTGTAAGGTATAAATTGATTATAAAGCTGTTAGAGCTAGGTAATAGATTTGTAATGGATAACTCTTCAAAACCAACACAGTCTTAAAATCCAAAAGCACAGTTAGAGAGACAGCAAAATAATAGTGGAGCAACAATTGGTGAGGTCGACATGTTGGGAAAAGAGAGCCTGACTAAAATTCACTCCAATGAATGACCAAATACTCTCCAACTGTCCATATATGTATACATGAATGCGTATGGTTGTAATCTGTATGCATTACCAATACAATTTTGAAATTAGAAATGAAAACCGTGCTTTCACCTTTTGCTTTTTTGTAACAAAAGTCATAATTAAAATGGGAACTCTGGGAGCTAGAGTTCTCACTTTAGGAGAAGAAAGAAAGAGGGAAGGGGTAAAGGCAGAAAAAAAAAATGTGAAATTGGTCTGAAATTAGAGGTATTCATGTATATGGGTATAAATTCATGATTTAATATACTAAGTTGAACTATATGAAATTGAATCCCCCCCACCAAATCTATAAGCAGTGACACTTCAGTTGAGATGAACACACCAAGCACTCAGAGTTTGTTTTCTGAATGTTATTTCCCATTAAAAGGAAACAGGGCTCCTTGTGGGAAATTGCTAATCCCAGGGCTGGAGCAGAGACAGTTAATTTTGGATCCTGGAACATCTTGTTGTGTCAGAAAGTAAGGAATTTCTAAAAGAATTATGGGATGTGTTCAAAAGATGACAGGTGTCACCCAGAAGGGCTCTTACTAGCTAAATCTGGGCAAATTGAGTATTAAAATGAATAATGAATACTACTATAACCTTTTGAATAAAATGAGTTTATTCCAACAGAAAAGAAAAAAAGAAGAGAGGGAGAGATGTGAAAAAGGAGAAAGGCAAGTTCTTTCTTACACTAGAACGCCAAATTAGAAATGTAGAGGAATGACAGAGTTAGAAGTGACCATTTTGTAACTATGATAACAATAACTGATTCAGATAGGATTCATCAAGGAATGCAAAAACTAGCAGGTGAAAAGTTTGATGAAGAAAGGGATATTTATATAGTCTCAAGCAATTATCCCAGAGAGTACTTACTAACTCTACAGTGATGATATCTTTATAGTGGAGAAATTTATTGGGCCCCATGTTAAGCAAGTAATCAAAGTTAACAACACCAATAATAAAGCAAACTGGTATCAAGGGCCTCCTGATGTGATGCTCTGAACAGGACACAGCCTCACACAGCCATTATTCCTGCCAGGAATGCAATAATCTTAATCTAATTCTGGGAAAAAAAATCAGACAAGTCCAAACTGAGCATCATTGCACAAAAAAGTTGGCCCTGCACTCTGATAACATCAGCACCTTGGAAGACAAGGGGAGAATGAGGCACTGTTCCAGACTGAGGAAACCAAAGGACATGATAGTTAAATGCAATCTGGATCTTCGATCAGAGGTAAAAAACAGATATAAATGACATTATTGGGAATAATGATGAAACTTAAATATGGAAAGTATATTATATAATAGCATTTTATCCATGTTAAATTTTCTTAATCTGATCATTGTTTTATGATTATGTAAGAAACTATCCCATTCTTAGGAAATACTTTCTGAAGTTTTGGGGTTAGAGGGGCACAGTGGTCCAGAAAATAATGTTCAGCTTTAAATAATGGTGATGCTTGCACAACTCTGTGAATATACTAGTATGTACTAAAAAGTGAATATACTCTACACTGAATTGTACACATTTAAATGATGAATTTTATAACATATAATATCTCCATGCAAAATGTGAATGTACAAAAAAATGGAGGGACTCAAAGGAATGTTACTGTGCACAGTGGTCATTATCTTGCCTCCCCCTTTTCTGATCTTTCCCTCCCAACACATATACAAACTAAAAAGGCTTAAAATTGGCACATTTTCTGTCGCTTAAAAGAGATTTCACAAAATGCCAATTGTTCCATATTTACAGTTTGTTGTTTTAACACCCAGATTTGTCATGTTTCTTAGGTAGTCCTGCCTTGCTGTGTTTCATTCACAAATATGCACATATCTTGCTCATTCCCACATGCTTTTAAAAAATTTCTCAAGCACCCACAGTGTTGCAGTCTGCCTATGTTGGCAGTATTTATATCCTGGAAAAAAGCTGCCTCTTTTTCCCATTGCTGTAAGAAACAGAGCAAAACAAGGCAAAACTCCCGCATTACTTTGCCATATTGGTTTATCAGCTGTCGCCTAAGAATTATGTGACTCACTGTGTCTTTAGACTCAAAGATCAAACATAGGTGCCCCACTGGAGGCACCTTACTTAACCATGAATGTTTTAACCATACTGCCCCAGGAAAGATACCATGAGCCTTCTTATGATGGTTATGTTAAATGTGAGTCTGTGGTTATTGATTGCAAAAGGGTATGTCAAGTTCATATGACAATCAATGATCAAGATGGAGAGCTGCATAGATGCCTGTCCCTTTCTTAGCCTGCAAGCCTCCTTAATGTTTTAAAAGAACAACAAATGCCCTAGTAATCATTTTCTTTGTTATTTTTCAATAATAGTTATCCAGTAGGAATACTTAGTTCTGAGTCTTACTCTGAAATAATATATATTTCAGAATGTATTAGTCTAAACTGTCTGAAATTAGGCTAAAAGAATCTGTTACTTACTTGGCCACCTTGAACATAAATAGTTAAGATATCTTTTTTCCCCTAGCTTTAGAGTAGTTACTATATCTTAAATATTAAGGCTTAAATGTTAAGGCTTTGACACTGAATACTTGGTGAGTATGTAATTCCTTCATTCATTCAAAAAATGTTTATTGAGCACCTGATAAATGTGCCAGACAATAATAAGCAGAAATCAACATAACCCTTGCCCTCATGAATTTGAGTCTGGAGGTAAAGACAAAATTGAATCAGATGTTCATGGAAATTAATAGTGTAATTTCTAACTGAGAGAAGTGATGAAGGAAAGGAACATGAAAAAAACAGAATCTGAGGTAGACTAGATGGAGGCTTCCCTGAGGAGATTAAATTCTTGAGTTGAGGGGGAAAAAAAGGTAGAGTTTTAGTTATTTAGACTAGTAGTAGGAAGAAGAGCATTCCTGTAAGACGAAATAGCACTTGCAAAGGCCCTGTGGCAGGAGAATGTTGCAGGAAATTTTTAAAAAGCCAGTAAGCATGAAGAGCAAGGGCAGTGGTACAGGGTGAAGTTGGAGAAGTCAGTGGAAATCATTATATAAGCCTTTTAGTCCATGGTTGTTTTGTTTTGTTTTGTTTTGTTTTGTTTTTAAATCTAGTCTTAATTATAACGGCAGTGAGAAGCCATTGAGAAGTTTTATGTAAAGTGATGACAGGATGAGATTTGTGTTTTTAAAACAGCACTCTACATTCTGGAAAATAGTTTGGCAGTTCCTTCAAACTAAAAATGGACTTACCAGATGACCCAGCAATTGCATTCTTGGGCATTTATCCCAGAAAAAAAATGCAGATTTATTTTCACACAGAAACTTGTACATGAATGTTCATAATGGCTTTATTCATAATAGCCAAAAAGTAGAAACTACCCATGTAGTCCTTCAGTGAGTGAATGGTTTAATAAACTGTGGTACATCCATACCATGGAATACTACTAAGTAGTAAAAAGAAGCAAAATATTGACACACATAGTAACTTGGATGAGATTCAATGAAATTATATTACATGAAAAAAATCTCCAAGGGATACATACTGCATGATTTCATTTGTGTAACCTTCATGGAAATAATATGAACACTTATAAAAATGCAGACTAGATTAGTGGCTGCCATGGATGGATTAGGGAGCGGATGGCTGGCTGTGGCTGTAAAGAGATAACACCAGGGAGTCTTGTTATCAGGGAGTTTTGTACTGATAGTATAGTTGAGTATCTTGACTGTGGTGGTGGTTGTACAAGGCTATACATGTGATAAAATTATATAGAGCTACACACACACACACACACACACATACAGAAACACCCATGCATGTATAACTGGTAAAATCTGAATAAGTTCTATGGATTGTACCAATGTCAATTTCTTTAAAATTTAAATTTTTGGTCTTTATATTGCACTATAATTGTACATGGTGTTAACACTGGGGGAGGCTAAGGGAAGAACACACAGGACTTCCCTATACAACATCCTTTTAATTTATAATTATTTCAAAATAAAAATTATAAAGAAAAAGATTGCTCAACTACAGAGCAGGAAATAGAATGAATAAAAGTTAAGGCTGATATGGAGGAAACTATTGGGTTATTATTATATTAGTCTAGGAAAGAGATAAATGGTCATGGCTGGACTTGGGTGGTGGCAGTAGGAACAGAAAAGAATGGATACATCTGAGAAATATTTAGGAGGTGAAATTTAAGGAATTTGGTGATTGATGGGATAATAGGTTAAAGAAGATTAGTTCACAGGTATTTTGAAGTTTAACTTTGCCTCATATTTCATAGCCTAGTAAATAAATACACATTTTAGACAAGACAGCAAAAAATCAGACGCCATCATTTTATGACAGAACATATTCCACAACCAAAGGTGCTGTTGATACAAGATCACTTGGGAGAGCTTTGCTAGCCTAAATCACACACTATTATTGTGCCAACCATCAATTTATTGCCTCCTTTCCAGAAATGAAGCTGGACCCTTTAACTATTTTTCCCTTGCAGCCAGCATGATGTGATACTTTGTCAGTAGTGGACGCTGGAGAGATATTACAGGAGGAAGGGGCTTCTCTTCCAGTTCCAGTTGCTCCTCTTGGTGGGCTCCTGCAACATGTTTGGCTTCTCCAGCATCCGACTCCTGCAGTGCTGGCAACTTACGCAGTGCCAGAATCCTACCATGTAGGTAGCACCCAGGGGCCAGGAGGCCCGCAGCTTTCTCTGGGACTCCCCTCAGACTGCAAGACTGCACCCTCTGCCATAACATCAGCATCTCAGCCTGGAGAGGGAGGGGCTCCTTCTTTGGGTGCTCTGTCTCAGTTTTAAGGGTAGGAACTCCTCCTTACATATGCTTTACTCATATCTTTTTAGCATCTCCTTACTTCTTACTATCCAATCGCTCCCTACTGCAACCTCCTGCTGCAGTTAATTCTTTGAGTAAATTTACCCTGTTCAGATTACTGCATGGTTTCTGTGTCTTGACTGAATCCTGACCCAAACAAACCATCCCCAAAAGTTTGCTGTTATGATTCCCTCAACATTGAGCTTGTGAGAGCCCATCCGTATTTGTCAACAAAGGGCTCCTGGCTGTGGCTGACCAATGTATAGAGGTTGTGAAGCTGACCACAGTTTCATTTATATCACGAGAGCTTTCAAACCAATGTTGTAAAATTTCCAAATATCTGGAATTGGGTTTGGTTTCTGTTTCTATTCAACTTAAAACAAATCTATGATTTTAAATGTTTGAAAACAGAGTTTATAGCAGTATTATCTCTTTTTTTACCCTGAAGAAAAGTTTATATCTTAATCTAAACCAACTTATATTAGAGTCTTTATGCTTAAATGCTGCACTATGCTATCTTCCACAATAAAAAAAAAGGTAAAATTTGAGATATAAAATATCAAAAACAAAGACTGTAAAATACTTCAAAATATAGGAAAACAAGGAGGTTAAGCAGATTCCAAGTCAAAGATGGTTGATGCTAGAAATGAGTATTTCTTTCTGCAGCATGTGATAATGTTGATCATTTCTTGATTGCCATGACACTCCTGTTTTTTTAAATTTTCATTTCCTTCTCATTTTCCTTTACAGGCTCCTCTATTTCAGTCCACCCTTTAAAATGTCAGTGTTTCCCTGGATTCTGTTCTTGGCTCTTGGTGTCTCACTGGTCCTGGGTGAGTTGATCTATTCTGAGGTAAGGTCTCCCTTATTTGTATTTGCAGCCTTGACCTGTCCCCTGAGCTCCAAAGTCCTTTATGTGACCCAATTTCTACTCTAGGGGTCAGGAGATTACAGCCTGTGGGACATACTCAGTGTACTGTCTGTTTTTTTGAATAGCCTTATTAGAACACAGCCACATCCACTTATTTGCGTATTGTCTGTGCTTGCTTCTCTAAGGGCAAAGTGAGTAGTTGTGACAGAGAATGCATGGCCTGCAACACTCCTATGTATTATCTGGGCTGCCACAGAAAAAGTTTCCTGACCGCTGCTCTAGCCTAAGCTGTGCCTTCTACTGTATTTTAGGCATGACTTGTTAAGTAGAGGAGTAAGCCCACCAGCAATAGCTCTACCTGCATCTCTCTGAATGAGAGTAAAGGTTAACTCTGGAACTCATAACCAAGACTCATGGATAAAGACAACAACAGCACGTGCAAGTATATTTTATTAGGAATTCTGTCACACTGGGGGCATAAGGAGTATAATACACAATGCTCTTTGCTGTCAATCAAGTGGAGAATATTCAAAGACAGATTGCCAGACCTCATTCCCGAAGATTCTGATTCAGTACGTCTGGGGAGGGTCTTGAGAATCTTAAATTTTAGAAAGCTTTCTATGTAATTTTGATATGTAGCAAGTAGTCAGGATTTGGAAGTCAAACTGATCTAGAAACCCATGGCCAAGTAAGATGGTCTTTTTATTCTTGATGAATCATTAAAAAGCTAATTCATTTCTCTTGATTTAATATTACTTGAGTTTCTAACTTTAGGGAATTACAATAAAGCATCCAAAATCTCTTAGCAATGATTTTTCTCAACCACTTTCTTTGCACTGAGGATCATACAATAAAAACTCTGTTTTCATATTGACTGATATTTTCAAAGTGCTTTCACATCTTCTCTCAATAACCCTGTGAGGTGGAGGGTAAGATCCAATACTTAGCATGAGTTTATCAGACTTACCAAAGCCCTGTCAATTTAGTTGATCCAGGGCCACTCCCAGTCTGCTGTTATTCAAGCATTCACTCAACAACAAAATTGTTTGAATTCTTGCCAGTCGTTGTTCGGTACCAAAGGATGCAGTAGTGGACTGGGTAAAATTCCTGCCTGCATGGAGGTTACAGTCTAGTTGGGGGATGACGTGGTGGCGGGAGGCTTCTCCTAAGATGCAACTCCTGTAAAATTTCCCCAGCCTATCCTAGTCTGAATCTTCTAATCAGGAATTTCCCCCCAAACTTATAAGAGAAAGGATAACATTTGTCCCCTGGCCACACCATATTCTGTGTTTTAAAGCTGCTGCTGCTGCTGCCGTGGTGCTTGTGTGTTACGCAGCTTTTAAGACTGTACATTGGCCTCCTGTTTACATCTGTTCTCTCTGACATTATGTGTGCAAGTGAATGAGTTCTATGGGTCTTATCTCCGTTAGGAGATTCCTATTTGTGGTTAGTTCTGAGTTCTCATATGATTAAAGAGTGCTTCTCAGTGACTCTAGCTTTAAAATAATGTCTCACCTGACTGAAGACTGGTTTGCATCTACAGATTCTCTTTAGTAGGAAAACTGGAACCCTTAACAACAAAAAGGGAGAACAGTGGCATAAAAGTAAGCTAAAGAATATCAGAGCTAGACGGGACCTTAGAGATGGAAAGATCACAAATCTGAGGCTCAGAGAGGTTACCCAAGTTGCCTCAGGTCACACAGCCTAAATGACTGATGTGTAATCAGTGACCAAATCCAATCTACAATCACCTTCTGGGTGGGGAGGTGCTTTTCCTAAAATTTAACGTCTACATCAAGTCCAGGCGTCTCACCGCTTCCACCCACCCTCCTTTCTTGTATTCATTCCGCATCGCTCTTTCTTTAAGAGTCAAGTCGTTAAAACTTGCCGTTGGGGCACTGCACAAACAGGTGTCCAGACCACGGACACGGAGTAGGAGAACCTGGGTCTCCACAAGCCCGCCGAGAACTCCCCAGCTCCCGCTTACAAAGTTTGCTCGGATCGTACGTTCCTCTTTCAGATCCCTGGCCACGAAGCCAAGGTGCCTGCTGCGGCCTCCGCCGAAGTTCGGAGATGCCGTTTCCTCGCAGAAGCCAGGCTGGAGCGCGTCGGCCGCGGAGCCGGTCGTCCCCGGGCCTGGCGGCGGCCGGGGAACACTCGACGCGGGGCAGCGCGGGGCCGGGCAGAGCAGCCCCTCGGCGCGCGCTGCCCGCCCCGGCCGCCTGGGCCGCGGACCCGCTCAGCCCCGTGCGGAGCGAGAGGCGCGCGCGGGCCGTGGGGGCTGGGCCGAGGCGGAGCGCGAGGCGGCGGCGGCGGCGGCGGCGGCGGGAGGCGCGGCGGGACGAGGCAGCGGCCCCCGCCCCCCGAAGTCCGTCCCCGCGCGGGGCTGGGGAGCTCGGGGCGGGGAAGCCGCGGGGCCGCGCCACGTCCCTCGCCCGCCCGAGAGCGGGTTTTGCAGGCGGCTCCAGGCTGGGGGCTTTTGTGTCTGCGACTCCGGAGCGGCGAGAGCGCAGACCTCCTCCTCAGAGGGCGCTGTGAGTGCGCCGCCAGGGCCGGCCGCCCGCCTCCCGCCTCCCCTGTCAGCGGCTCCTGAGGCGGCGGCGGCGGCGGCGAAGAAGAAGGAGTGGGAGGCGGCGGCAGCGGCGGCGCACTCGTCCTCCGCACACGCCGGCCCCGGGTGGGGGGCCGCTCCCAGGCCGCGCTCCCGCCGCGGCCGCTGAGCCCAGCCGGTGCCCGCACGCCGCCCGGCCGCCCCGGGGCCTCGTCCTCCTCCCAAACTTTGCAAAGTCGGCCCGCGGCCCCGCCGCCCTCGGCCGCGCCTCGGCTCGGAGGCTCGCCTCGCAGCCGCAGCGGCCCCGCGAGGAGGAGGAGGAGCCGCCGCCGCCGCATCAAAGAGACCGAATTCCCGCGGCCTGGGGGGGAGTCATGCTTTGCGGTCTGTAATGTCAGCAGAACAGGAGAAGGATCCCATTTCGCTGAAGAGAGTTCGAGGTAACCGAGAAGGGCGCCGGATGGCGGGGAGCGGGGTGAGCAGGGCGCGCGGGGGCCGCGTGCCCGGCCGCTGGGAGGCCACTGGGCTCTGTCCGGGCCTAACTCCGCGCCGCCCGCGTCCCGCCTGCGCCCCGGGGCCCGGGCTGCGGTCGGAGGCGCGCGGCCCCGGCGCCCGCCCGCCCCGGAGACCTCCGCGCCGAGCCCTCGCCGCCCCGACTTTGTGTTAGGAGGCACTTGAAGCCTCACTCCGCATCCCTTCATAGCCCGCTCCTCGCCCACCTCACCCCATTCGCCAGACAGGCACAATAGGCAGCCCAGAGGGTGAGAAAGAAACACCCCCTGGCAGAGACCACGGACGATGCCCACCCCCCCAGAAAGTAAGTTGGACCGCGCCGGAGTTGACGCTCTCGAAGAAGGTGCAAGGGGGCCTTCGCGTCTCTCCCAGCCCCCCTTCCCACCCTCAAAAGGCAACAGACAGCTTATTTTCCTTAGGCTTAGGAGGAGAAACTATTCATTCAAAAGGCTTTTCTCTATTGGTTTATGGATAAGAATCAAATCGCCCCAGATCTGTTTTATACACGATCGGTTTGCTTTTTCCTCGCACACTAGTTAGGAATATTCCTGCTGCCAGACTGTCTAAGAAAAATCAGAGGGAACGATGTACCAGACAAAAGAATGCACGTTAAGTTCACAGACACCGAGTGCCGTCTGGAAATTTGGGGAATATCCTCCAGCTCTTGTTTCCAGCTTTTAGTAGGGTTAAGGCTGAAAGTCCCAAAGTTGAAGTCGTACTGTTTGTTCATTAAGCAAATATTTATTGAACAACTACTGTGTGCTAGGCACTGTTCTTGGCACTGGGATACCAGAGTGAACAAAGCAAAAAGACCTTCTTCGCTCTGCAGGAGTGCACACTCTCGTTGGGTAAATAAATGGTAAACAAGCAAATGAAAGGTATAGAATGTCAAATGGTAAACGCTTTGGAGAAAATCAAAGCAGGGAAAACGTGTGGAAGTGTGGAGGTAGTGATTATATATATGCAAGAGGGCTCACCTGAATGATGATATTTGAGCAAAGACCCAACGGGAGCAAAGCCATGAGGGTATGTGTGGGAACAGCAGACTTGGTCAACGGAACAGCAAGTGCAAAGGCCCTGAGTCAGGAATTTGCTTAGTGTGTTCAAGCAACTGCAAAGAAGCTACTGTAACTGACGTGGAGTGAGCAAAGGGAGAGTAGTGTGAGCTGAACTGAAGGGTAGGGTGATTGTGTGTTGGGGGCCTTGTGAGCCATTTAAAAGATTGTGGCTTTCACTCGGAGATAGGGTCTGGATGGTTTTGTGCACAAGAGTGACTGAACTGACTTACATTTGTAACTGACTATTGTGTGCAGAGTAGACTGTAGAGAACAAGGGCTGAAATCAAGAGGCTAGTTAGGAGGGCATTGTAATAATCCTTTCATCTAAACGGGATAAAGTGCTTTATAAGTAAGTAGTAAGGTAAATTCCCAGTTGACTTAAGTGATGTAGAGATCAAGGACCACAGACATTCGTCTGTGTTTTCGTACCTTGTGAGTAGAAATTAAACCTACAGAACTGGCTTGTGATGCAGTGACAATGTGGTATCCAAATAACATCACTTGAGTATTTCAGTAGAGATTGATTTTCTTAGCCATTTAAGCAAAAACATAATTTAGAACAGAATATTGTTTTTACAGCCTTAATACCAGCACAGTCTTTCATTTTGTGAAAGTTTTCTATTTCAGCTTGCTTTCTGTGTGTGGTTTTAAGTTGCCAAAGGCTTTGAGGAATAGATGTTTCTGAGATAGACTTTGATGAGTTTGCTGTGCTATTTTGCCTATTATTATAAATTACTTTGGAGTTGAAGGAAAAGAAAGTGTTATCAAGATTATACCTTTGAACTCAATTATCAGTCTTAATCATATGTAATTTTAAATAGAATAGATAGCTATTTTTTTGTGTGTCAAGAGCACAGACCCATCTTCATTTTGTTGCAACTGCTGCTTTTAAGTTTGCTGCCTTACCTGTTGGGAGTTGGCTCAGGTGTCAACTCAAGAATATTCTGAGTTAAGTACCAGAATAAAAGACAAAGCACTTCCAGATGAAAGGAGCGTATAGAGTCAAATTGTCTAAATAAAAAGTATTACGATAAAAATGTAAATACATTTATTTCAAAATAAAAAGTAAAAAAAAAAAACTTTTTTTAAAAGGCAAAGCACTTTTTAGAATAGGAAGAGGGTTTTTTTTGTTTTTGTTTTTTTTTTTTTTGGTGGGGGAGGTAATTAGTTTATGTATGTATTTATTCTTAGAAGATGTACTGGAGATTGAACCCAGGACCTCATGAATGCTAAGCATGTGCCTTACCACTTGAACTATACCCCACCCCAAGAGGGGTTTTTATAATAAGTCATTTTGTACTAATTAGAGCATTAATTTTTAAAACATTTAAAAATTATTTTATAATCCATAAAAGGTACCAGAATATCTACATAAGCTCTTCTGAAGCACAGTTCTGCTGAACTTCACCGCCCTGGAGCTTTTAGTTGCAATTTGTATCATCAGACTGCAGGCAGGATGTGATGTTTGCAGAGCATAAACTCTTGAACATCTCAAACTTTCTCATCCACTGATGTATATAGACAGACTTTAATTGTTATGCATTTATTTCATGAATATTATAAAAAATGAAAGTCATCCAACCTCTTGCTTAGGATAAGACTAAGATATATAGATAGATAGGTATACATTATATGTGTGTATCTGTGTAGAGAGAGATCAATATTTTTTTCAATTTAAATGAATTATTAGAAAATAAAGGTGTAACTCAGATACAGCAAACTTATGACAACATGATTGACTAAGGGCTTTACAGTAGTATACTCTGTAGACCAAGAGCATCATACTTCTCTGGGTTGCGTATTAGAAATGTAGGTTCCTGGACCCAAAGAATCAGGAGTTCTGAGAGATTTCTCTACATCTTTGACAAGATCCCCAGGGGTTCCTTATCTCCCTTGACGTTTGAGAACCTCTCCTGGTAGACCTAGATTGCAAAGGTGAGTGGACCACAGGAGGCTGATTTGTGGTTTTCCAAACTTGTCCTGATATTTTAATATTAGATTCAGAATTGCTATTTAGTGGCAAAGTATCTTGCTCCTGTTTCCTATCAGTTACAACCCCAGACCCTCAACCTTTGGACATAAGCCAGATCCATGAGGATAGATAGGTTCAGCATCTTGATTATCTTTTTATTTCTTCCCTAATTGCCTTGCCCACAGTAAATACCAAATGAATAAATGAGGCACTACACGAAGAAACTCATTCGTATCTTTATGCTGCTTTTGAATTGTCATAGCCCCTCACACTACTTTTGATTTATTTGCCCTTTTCCCTTAGAATGTTACCTGTCATCCTTATTCTAACCAACACTCCCAGTATCCAGTTTTCTTAGAACTCTTAGGTATTGATCTGATGACCATACCCATTCGTTTATTCAATAAGCATTTGTTGGGCAGTCGTAGTGCCAGACAGTGGAAATACATTGATTAAGACGACATAACACCTGTCTTCAAGAACTTTTAGTCTAGTCTAGGATACTGACAAATAAGTAATCAGTTACAAACAGCATGATAAGAACTATGATCATCTACAGGAAATAAAGGAGCATATAACCTATCTTTAAGGGAATCAAGGAAGGTCTCCTAGAGGAGAGTCCTAGAAGCAGTGAGAGTTCCTTTGTTTGAAATGATGCAGAAAGAGCAGCAAGGAGGGTGAGGGATGAGAAAAAGGTCTGGGAAGTCAATGATGATTTTGAGAAGGCACTTTTGGAAGAAAACCACATTTCAAAGCTGTGAATATTAAGTGGTGAAGATGTGATTTAAATGAAGCTTGGTGGTAGAAAGAAAGACATAGTCAATAACTTGGAAAGACAGAATCAAGAGGAAGTTTATATAGGTTCTCTTTATTTTTTCTCCCTTGAAAAAAAAGACTTATTTGTAGACTTACAGAAGAACCTGATATAGTGGGAGAGGGGGAGAAACTGAAAAGGCAACAGAAAGAGAGGCTAACTCATTAATAAAGCATTCAGTACATGTTTTTAAATATCTACTATGTGCTAGGCATTCACTGTTCCGGAAGCCAGGCATGAGACAGATGAGGCTCCTGTTCTCCTAAGTTAGGTTTCTGCATATGAGAGAAGGGGAGTAGCACCAAGGATGCAAAAGAGGAAGTACTCTTAGAGAAAAAAGAGAAAATTAAGGCAGAAAAACAGGAATTTAAAGATGAAGGAAGTTGAAGCATTCATTTCAGATGAAATGCTTTTTTTTTTTTGCATAAATGCCACACAATTGTCTGATTTGTTACTAATTTTGCCTGAAGAAATTATGACAGCAAACTTTATGAGTTGTATCAGAAATACGCTGAACACTCTATAGTATTAAGATAATTCCATCTGGACTATGAACAAGTGATAATTCTTGAGTAGAAACAGAGGTTTCACTATTCATGAGGCAAAAGTGATTAAAGACCTATCTGCTTTTAAAAGACTGTGCACCCTCAGGTGAAATGCTTTTAACCAGAGTTAGAAATGACATTGGAGAGGTAAGGATGTATTTTAGAGTGGAATAATAACAAATGTCGCAAAAGTACTAAAAGTAGACTTTACTAAGAAATACAGACTGTCTTGATCAGAGGAGTGTATGGAAGATCTGGATTAAGATTGAAGAGGAAGCATAATTTACATAGTCACAGAATTGAGAAGAGCCAGTGAGAATAAGTCTAAAGGAAAGGATTGGGTTTTTTTTGTTGTTGTTGTTTTGTGTTGTTTTTTAATTAGCACATGTAAGGCTAGGCAGATTGTCAGGAAAGTGAATTTGGTTTTCGACACACTGAATAAATATCCCCCTGGGATGTTCCAGGGTATGCAGCGGATATACATGGCTTGGAACTGAGGCAGGTGGTCTGAGCCAGAAATAGAGATCTGGAAGTTATCTGTAAACATGTGAATACTAATTGATGCCCTGGGAGTAGATGAGCTCACCCAAGAGAGTGAAACGTGAGAAGAGAAAAGCATTGAGAAAAACAACTTTGGGAACACTCACATTTAGGAAATAAAAAGAGACATGAGGACTCTGAAAAACTTGATGTGAAGGAGTAGCCAGAGAGGTGGAGGAGAAAAACATAAGACAGTGGTGTCACAGGTAGGTAAAAAGAAGAGTAAATTTATGAGGGGGAGATAAATGGATTTTGTTTTTAACAAGTTGGATGAAAGGTGTGTATCTGTGAGACGTTCAGCATGCTTAGTCTCCCATATCCCCTAACTTGATGAACATCGTTTATCTAGTGACCCAAACCCATCCCCCATTTACTCAACACTGTTCTGAAGTCCAAGATTATCCTGGATTCTCGGTCTTGTTTTTTTTGTTTTGTTTTGTTTTTTAATGGAGATACTGGGGATTGAACCCAGACCTTGTGTATGCTAAGCACATACCTATCTATACCCTCCCGCTTTAGTTTTTGAACCCATCATCTCCTTAGCCTTTCCACAGCCATGGTTTCCATGACCCCCCTTTTTTGTCTTTCTTAACCCATTTCCCACAATGCTACTTACTGCTGGTGATAAATAACTACCATCTTTTGAGTAGATACCAAGCAGTTTGCTAAGTAGTTTAAATGGATCATCTTGCTAATTCTCTCAATAACCCTCTAAGTTAGATGTTATTATCATTCTAGGTTTACAGTTGAGGAATTGATGCTCAGAGAGGTTAAGTAATATGTGGTTAAGTAACATATTCAAGTTTACCCAGCTAGTAAGTGGCAAAGCTAGATCTTAAATTCTAGGGCTCTAAATCTTGGCTACTATGTTCTATTGCCATAGTGCTCCCCAGACACAACTTAGTCATATTACTCTTCCTTGTAAAATTCTTTGGTGGTTCCCCATTGCATTTAGGATAAAAATGCAACCTTTTTCTATTAACCCAGTCCAACCTTCTTGTATTTTCACTTGGCACAGGCCTACCACTTAGTCTTCTATCCTTCATATTCCATGAAGTGCTCGCCCTTGTCTCTCGTGCTCCAGTTCTGAAATACTCACATTTCATCTCTAGATGTTGTCATGATCTCTCTTGCCTTTAAATTTTTCTTTGCACATTCTGTTCCTTCTGCTGGATACAACTTCTTTTTTCCCCAGCTTTGTTAAGATACTCATTCTCAAAGCATCAGCTCTGTTGAAACCTCTCAGCTTGTCTTTGCTGATGCTCCTCCCTCAGTCAAGATTAGATGGGAGTTCCTCATATTCCCTCGACATCCAGTGCTCATCTGTCATCGTATTTATCACATTAAATTTAAGGGTTTCCAAAAAAAGAAAGAAAAAATTATTTCCTCTAAATTTATGGAATCCTTACTGGGAGGAATCATTGCTTTTATTTCTGTGCTTATGGAAGCTCAGCAGATGTTTCTAAAATCTAATTTGATGAATGTTAACAGAAAGGTTTCAGTAACTTCAGGTAACTTAGTTTACTTTCCCCAGAGTTGTGGAGGAGTTACCTCTTGGGAAGATTATACAATTCTCTCTTCCAACACTCTTATTCCAGGCAACTGAAGAGGTCTAAGTCATCTTTACTTTCAGGGTTCGCCATAAGGGATGGTCAGGAGTCTCCTTTCCTATTCCCAGTCTCTGTAGACATGCTAATAGCAATATTGAGAAACAGTGCAGCATTTTGACTCTGCAGCTTGGCTGCCAGGGTTCTTATCCCAGCTCTACTGTTTACTAGCTGTGTGTTTTTTAGCAAGTTACTTAACCTCTCCTCCATCAGTTTCCTCAGCTGCAAAATGAGAATAATAACAGGACTTATTTCATAGCATGGCTTGAAGGATTGGAATGGTTGATTGGAACGGTTGCACTTAAAATGGTGTCTGGTACATTGTAAGTTATCTGCATGTTTTACCTTTAAATTCAGAAATAGAAGCTCTAAAATATACATTCTAAAAGAAAATAAGTAATCTGATCAACATTCACTTTCAGGTATATTTAATCAATTAATCAATCAAATGGCCTACAACATATTCTTTCTTGTTTCAGTTGAGTGTGAATATGAAGTGAACAAAAATGAAGGTTCCTTCACTCTAGGAAGAATATAATGAACAGCAACAAAAAAAAACTGTAAAAGCAGAAACTGCTCAGATCTCACAGTTTAGCTGAAAAAGACAAGTGTAAGCTGTTTACCACATGATTTTTGTGCATATCTGCAGCTTTGTTCTCCATGATTTCTGAAGTAGTCTGTTTAAAAATTTGACTGACTTTGCTAATAAAATAAGTTTATTATTAGAAGTATTATTGTATAGAGTCAGCTTCACACATGGACACTATCCACCTGCCCTCCTAGCTTTACTTCGTGAACAGCCTTAAAGCTCATGCACCTCAGTAATGCAAAGATCATTAGTTTGGAGAGAACACCTGGCACAGGAACCACAAACATTTGAAACCTTAAATCACTGACGTTGAGGGCTTTCTGAATTTGATATTTATGTCATGCCCAAATTGATCCAGATTTGGGGCATCACATAGTGGACACTTTCTGCCTCAATTCTCAAAGGAAATAATGGCTCTTTCTTTTCAATCTCATAAGGCCATTTTGCCAGATGCTTGATGGAATTCATACAATACTCTATTCACATATTAATTCACAATATTTCCATCCCAAGGTAGAGACCAGTATTTCAGAAGTATGTGTTTCAGGTGAAGACACAGCTGTTAGCTAAGATACTCACATCTATAGTAAACAATGGAATAAACTGACATTATATCCCAGACTTCTGTGCTATTGTGAAAAACTAATATTTGAAGGTCCACTGATTGTGTTGACACTGCTGGCTATTAGATGTTTTGATGGGATGTTAAGTACTATAGAAACTGAAATGAAGTGTGCTAATGGTATAGTCTAATCTAAAGGAAAGCAAAATGAGAACTAATATTTGAGTGCTCACTGTGTGCCAGGCAGTGTGTTAGGCACTGTCTTAGTCTGCTTGGGCTGCTGTAACAGAACACCATAGACTGGGTGGCTTTTAAACAATGGATATTTTATTTATTAGAATTCTGGAGGCTAGAAAGTCCAAGATCAAGGTGCTAGCAGATTTGGTGTCTGATGAAGACCTGTTTCGTGGTTCATAGATAGCAGTCTCCTTACTCTGTCCTAACATGTGGAAGGGGAGAGGGAGCACTCCCAGGTCTGTTTTATAAGGGCACTAATTCCCTCATGACCTAATCATCTATTGAAGGCCCGACTTCCTAGTACTATCACATTGAGGGGTTAGGATTTCAACATAGGAATTTTGGGGGAAAACCTGGTTTGTGTCATTTAATCAGCCTAGAATACATACTTATACCAGTACTTACACATATGAGAATACACACTTACTTGGAATAATGATGAAGCAAGTCTGTTTAAAGGAAAATATTAATTATAAACTATTTTTATATTAAAATAATACAGTGACATTACTTACGAGAACAGTTACTATCATAAACCAAACCATTATTGTGAATAAAGTGAGTTTTAAAAAGGAAAATTTTAAATATATAAAAGGCACACTGCTATCTAGTGTACTGAATAATGCTCTCCTCCCTTTTAAGGACTTGGAGCCAAAATAGATTGAGTCTTTTTTTTTTTAGATTGAGTCTTTAATAGGAAGAATAAAGGAGTTGTAACTAGATCTAAAAACAAAAAAATACATAAAAGGCCTCAAGTAAATAATCCACTCTTTACAACATAAAAAGTACCTACAAATAGAAAAAATAACTTTATACTTATAAATGGATTTCATATCAAAAAATCATTAATTTGTAGACTCTTTAGATGGGAAAAAATTGCTTCATTTACTAGGTTGGACTCTCTTGTAAGCCTGTAAGGAGAGAAACAACTTCAGCTTCCAGCTCTGGATAAAGGTTAAAGGGTGAAAGGAGAGGTATTATTTTGCTGAATTGAGATTGATTTGCATAATGAGGGGTGATAATATATAGACAGACAGATGAAATTCCATAGCTTTCTTAAGGTGGGAGAGGTTTCTTTTTCTATTGTTGACATCACCCTTTCCCACTTCTGTTCCCCTTATGCATGCAGAGGGCACTGGGCAGGTAGGAGTGAAGAGATGAGGTGAAGACATTGAAATATTAACAAAAGGATTAGAGTGGCCATTCTTACAGTAAGCTGTAGAAGTCCCCTTTTTCTTGGTTCTGTGCCCCACCACTCTCAATATCTGGATGAATTGTCGTGGTCTACTTGTAGAGTTGGCAGCAGCAGATATGTAGAGCAGATAAAGAGAAACTTTGGTACCGAAATTAATTAGGGTAACTTAAATAACTAGCTCTTTAACCACTACTTTCCCCTCCCCAGGATTCTGACCTTGTACTTTTTTTTTTAAAGAGTAAGAGTTACAGAAATTCTTGGTAGCGTATATTCTAATTAGCCCTGCTGACCATGAATCTGATCTAACATTACTTATTACATCATGGAGATGACAGAACCACCAGTATTGCAGGTAGAAGCAGGAAGGACCTAGGTAAGGTCAGGAGTCAAAGCCACTGGAAGTGTTATGTAGTTAACCCTTTAGATGAACAATAGGGGGGCAACAGAGACCAGTGAGAACTTCAGGATTTGTTTTATGGAGGGAAATATTAGACTCTTAAGTAAAAAATTAATACCATAAAATTCAATTTTCAAAAAAGAATTTTACATGGTTTTTCTCACAGATTACTTGGAAATAATGAATTTATTTTGTATTCCAAATACAAATAATTTCAAATGTCAGAGTTTTGCCTTACAGTAAGTATAAGCAATTATTATTAAAAGTTTTAGAAGGTAAACAGAGATGGTCAATACTAACCATTATGAGTACATTTTGTCCATCTGTACATTAAAATTACAGAATTTTAATTGTAAAATTATAGTTATCCAGTAGTTTTGACAGTGCTGTGAATGGTAATTTATATATTCTAGATTAGAAGCTTGTTTGTTAATAGTTTTATTTTTAAGAATTACCTTTTTTAATTTATGTTTTTGTTGTAATGAAATAGCCATAACAGATGTTAGGAAAGACAGGACTTTGATATTTGGCCCCTTTGTTTATTTATGTGACCACTTTATTATTTGACTTCGAGACCATTGCTAATTCTTTTCCGTATGAGACTCATCAGAATTTCTAGGTGTTCAGATTCAAGAACAAGACTTCTCTGTATTCAGTATGTTAGCATATACTGTTGTAGAAAACTGCATACAAATTGTTAATATGAACTCATCAGTTCATTTTATATAGGCTACTGAATAGTTATAAATTAATGATAGATTTAGTCATTCCTGAACCATCCAGTTTTGAACAAATGACCTTAAGGGGTTGACTGGATCTTTCTATAAGTTCTTTACTTACAGTTTACTCAGATGGGATTACCACATCAAATTAGAATTAAAAGATAGGATTTCCTTTATTATTTTTTTATTTAAAAAAATTTAATGATCACAACTATATTTTAATTTAATGAAATGTGTATATCTTTCTCTATTTGTGGTTTTTTTAATTGAAGTATAGTTGATTTACAATATTATATTAGTTTCAAGTGTACAACATAGTGATTATTTTTTATACATAATACTAAGATAAGAGTTCCTTTAGTTTGAACCAGAAGTTTCCATTTTTGCCTTTTGTGGGCCACTGAGGAAGACAGTATATGCATAAGATTTTAGGGAGGCAAAATAGTATCTTAGAAGTAGATAAACCTAGTTTTATCAAGCAACAGAGCAAAAATAGGTAAGTTGGACTTCATCAGAATTAAAAACTTATGTGTGTTAAAGGACATATTTGCAAATCATGTATCTGATAAGATTCTAATATATACTAAGGGTAAAGTATATACTAAGTATAAAGAATTCTTAAAACTTAACAAAAAAGACAAACAGTTTAACTGAAAAAATAGGCATTTGAATAGGCATTTCTTCAAAGAAGATATATAAATGATCAATAAATACATGAAAAGATGGTTAATATGATTAGTAATTTTGGAAATGCAAATTAAGCACAAGGAGATACCATTTCATGCCCACTAGTGTGGCTATATTAAAACAAATCTGTTTTTTGGGGGGAGAGTGGGATATAATTAGGTTGGTTTGTTTGTTTGTTTGTTTAATGGAGGTACTGGGGATTGAATCCAGGACTTTGTGCCTGCTAAGCAGGCACTTTACCCCTGAGCTATAACCTGCCCTCTCATAGCTGCTTTTGTCTGACCAGGGTTATGACCCCTTTATAATTCCATTTCTTTCTTTCTTTTTTTAAAATGGGGATGATTTTCCTACCTCAGGTTTGTTTATGAAGATTAAGTGAAAGAACATAGATATAGTTAGATATAAACTTTCAAGATAAGATGGTAGAACAAAGCTACTTTACAGAGTCTCTTTTTAAATTTCAAGTCAAATTAACCAAAACGTTTTTCAAAAGTAGCAAAAATGTTCAGCAGCAGCACCAAATGAGAAGTAGCACAGCCCAATAACATAAATCTAGAAGAGAGTGAAATGCGAATCACTGGCTTAGGCTTCTAAAACCTTCTCTGCCCCTTGGAAGCTGTTGACGATGTATGAAGTTTGGAGAATTCTCACTAATAACCCCAAGTCTGGAGAAAAGCCAATTAATTAAATGAGTAGTCTCATCTTCTCACTCCTTTGAATAAGAAAAAAATGAGTGCACAGAGGAAATTTTTGTTTTTCTTTTAAAGACTCTGACAGAAAAGAAGGCTTCAGGGATATCAACTGAATCAGAGGATATGAGGGAATCCCTCCCATGTGAGTGGGTTACTGCACCCCTCAGCTAGGTAGATGTGCATTTAACAAAACTTCAGAATTAAGAGCATGGATGTTTCAAGGAAATGCAACAGGCTAATCTTACTGACATAGGCAAGCATTATAAAGAGAATATTTGTATATCCATGTAAAAAATCCATGTCCATATAAATATAACACTCATATAAAAATTAGTAAATTGGATTTATTCCAAGCTAATCAGGCTGGGTTCAACATTAAAACAATGTAAAGGAAAAACATCATATGGTTATCTAAATAGATGGAGCATATCACTTATGCCAAACAAACAGTCTTAGATATGAATAAGAGGGAGTCAAAGTCGCCCATGTTAAATCAGAGCTTAAAATGTCTGAGCAAAGTTACAAGATAAAAATAAAAGCATGATAACTATGCAGACACACTATAGCAAACTAGTGCGCTAACAAACACAAAGAAAAGAAACAGCATACAGACGATGAAGAACCCATAACCTACGAGACGGAAGGAAATAATCCACATGTACTTCATAAAATAAAACAAGAACTCAAAGGCAAGATGATAATAACACACAATGAGATGAAGGGTAAATTGCAGACCTAAGGAAACAAATTGAGGACTAAACATATATGTAGAACAAATGCATAAATTAGAAATAAGAAGCAGAATAAAGGTAACAATTAAGTTACATAATAGAAAAGCTTTAAATAAACAGATGAAGTGCAGATGAAAAAGACAGAGTAGTCAGAGGATTAACTAATGGATATGGAGCTAAAAATTTCCCTAGCATAATGATAATACCCCTGAAACAGCACTCAACAAATAGAACAGAAAAAGTATTCAAAGATATGAAAAAAGAAAGTTTACCTGAAGCAAAGAATTGAATCTAGAGATTAGAAAATACCCTGCTAAATTTAGGGAGGAAAAAAGTAGAATGAGATGTGATACCATATTATCCTCAACTTTCAAAACAGGAAGTCAGTCTACATAGGATTGAAGAAAGAAAAACCATACCTTCTCCGACTTCGTATTTTTCTTGGTGTTTTTTCTTAGTCTTAGAGAATTCTTTCAAAAATTTCTCTTTTGGTAAAGAAACATTTACTATAGTCTTCCGTTTAACTTAGTCCATTTTCCTTCATTAAATTCTAATAAAGTTAAAATTTATTGCTTTTATTTTAAAAATAGAATCCCATTTTTATAAAGGTATTAGTATCCCTCTTTATATGCAGAAGGAAAAGTAGGTAGGTAAGCTGGAAGTCTGGAATGATGTTAACGGAGTAGTAATGATAGTTTCTGGCTGGTGGGATTGAGATATCTATCAGTCAGGGTCTAGTCAGGACACAGAAACCATAACAGTTATTTTTAACAGAATTCAATATAAAGTACTGTTAACAGATATTAAACCGGCAAAATAATAAACTAAAGTTTTTACAGAGGTATAAACTGGGGGAAACAGCTACCATTCTTGAGGCTGTGGGACACTGGAAAGAGGAATTATTGAAATATATAAATACACAGGAGGGATCCTTTAGAGTTTACACTCAGGTCTCTAAGATGGGGGTGCTGCTTAGGTTATCTTAATGTCTATGGGGTTAGAGGATGGACCCTGTGGGCCTGAGACTCAGACACCCAGTGCTGATGTCTCTGAGGAGGGCATAACAGGGCTGTCTGGTTAATAAGCAGGGTAAATAAAAACAATGTTATTTTGTTCTAGATGGCTAGCCAGAACAGGGAATACCTTTCCACCTGTTAGAAGTCTTCCTCTTCATCCTTCAGTAAGGCTTTTAAAAAGTTTTTATTCATTCTGATCTTGTGCATTTCTTAAATTTATTGCTAGCTATTTTAGTTTAGTTTTGTTTCAGTAAGTGAAAGCTTTTGTTACACTTTATCTTTTAACTGGTTGTAGTTGGTATATATGAAAGCTTTTGATGTTTAAATATTAATTTAACTTCCAGAATCCTCACTAAAATTTTGTTATTGTTTGTCATAGTTTTTCACCTCCATAATATTTAAACTTCTCCTAAATAGCTCTTACAGAAATCTACTTTGCATTTTGTTGTGTATGGGACTATGGCCAGCATGCTGATTTCTCTTCATTGTTCAGAATTCTCTGTAATAAAAATTTTGTTTTTTAAATGGAAAAAATTACACTGACAAAATTTTTAAAACTTCTTAGATTCACAGTCAAGCTTTTTGCTTTTGCCTGATCATACACTATTGAGAAAATCATACTCACATACATTGTTGTATTTTGACAATATCCCTTGAAGAAGTAAAAGGCACATAGCTATGATGCCATAATTCCAGTTCTAGGAATGACTTGTACATGAATGTAAGGACATTTATATGTAGATTTTCATTGCAGAATAGCAAAGGTTTGTAAACCACCGAAATATCCATCAGTAGGGAAGGGACTACTTAATGAATCATGGTACAGTCATACTATGAGATAACTACTCATTTGTACTATACACAATGACATGGAGTGATTTCCAAGTAGGAAAGCAAGGTACAGACCATTGTGCAGGGTATGCGTGCCATCGTTTGTGTACTCCGAAAAGATATTATACTGGGATTTATCTAGATTATCTTTGGACAGATAGACCAGAAGCTACCAACAGTGGTTGCCTCAGGGACGGGGAACCGGATGACTGAAGGTTTGGGAGTGGGATGGAGGCTTAATCACTGGAAGAATAATAAAAAATGCTATGGGAGTAGAGGTGAATTACTGTTTCTGGCTGAGATTATGGGGAAGATTTTTTTGAAGAACAAAGATAATAAAAGCTTAGTATTGCTTTTACCTAGTTAAAAAAAAATAGAAAACATATGAATGGGTAGCTATAATAGATATTGCTATGAGAGCTACAAAATTTCCCTTACAAGTAGAAATATTATCTGGATTTATTTATTTATTTTTAGGTGGTGATAGTGGACTGGATGGGTTAGGAGGACCAGGTGTACAACTAGGAAGCCCAGATAAGAAAAAACGCAAGACAAACACACAGGTAAATTGGTATTTTCTTTAATAACAGTTTTTCTTCACTGATATGTTTAGGCTGTTAGGTGAATTTAACTTAGGTCATGGGTTTTGTTTCCTGTCCTCATTCAGAACCTAGTAGTGAATTCTGAAGTGATTGTTTTTTGTTTTTAAGTCTGCAACTAGTGGCTATTATTTGACGTAGGCCTAGGGTGAATATTGTGAGAAGAAAGTATAGGCAGATGAATTAAAATGCTTATTCTTAAATCTAATTTAAAAGGAATTGATGCCTGTAGTTTTACTAAAAGATTTAAAAATATATGGATACAAATTTAACCTGGAGTAATGTTCAGCTATTGCAATAAATCAGTAGGATGTACGTATCATGAAATAGTCGTGGTGGAGGCATCTTTTGTCTGTAACCTGTGGTTGTAATAAACAGTTACAAATACGGACTTTCTTGGTTTTATCCTCTATAAATTTGAAGCACTCTTTTTATTATAAAGACTGAAAATAGGTATGAAGTGTGTACAGATTACTTTATTTAAGTTTCATGTGTTAAACTTGCAGTGTGACTAAAACTGGCCGTTTATTTTTCCATTCTTAGGCCTAGAGCTTAGTATTTTGGGAATACCCTAATAGCTACTCCCAACGTTAAGCTAGGGAAAAAGAATTAGATTCTGTTTATTGTTATTTAATTTTATGGCTGTTTGGAGGTGTAAAAGGTATTTTTAGTTAAAATTTTAAGTGAATGATTCTAGAGTTATAGGTAAGCTTATTAAATGAAAAATTATTATAATGAAGCTTCTTTTGAGGGTTGAATATTTTTAGAGTTTGTAACGATCGATTTGAACTCAAAAGAGCATACCTTATTTCTTTTCCTAAGTGAAAGAAATCTATATTTATCATTAAATATAATTAAATATAAATACTACTTGGAGTTGAAAGGTCAAGTGAATTAAATTTTTGTAACACTTCAAGAGAAATTTAACTAAAGCTAGGCTCCTAAGTGTTAACAGAACCATTTTAATGGCTTATTTGATCAAAAACATGTATTTTACTTTACATTCTCATTTCAGGGGCCTTCTTTTCCTCCGTTGTCTGAGTATGCTCCGCCACCGAATCCAAACTCTGACCATCTAGTAGCTGCTAATCCATTTGATGACAATTATAATACTATTTCCTATAAACCACTACCTTCTTCAAATCCGTATCTTGGCCCTGGGTACCCTGGCTTTGGAGGCTATAGCACATTCAGAATGCCACCACATGTTCCTCCAAGAATGTCTTCCCCATACTGTGGTCCTTACTCACTCAGGAATCAGCCACACCCATTTCCTCAGAATCCTTTGGGCATGGGTTTTAATCGACCTCATGCTTTTAACTTTGGGCCACACGATAATTCAAGTTTTGGAAATCCATCTTATAATAATGCACTAGGTCAGAATGTTAACATGCCTAATCAACATTTTAGACAAAATCCTGCTGAAAACTTCAATCAGATTCCTCCACAGAATGCAAGCCAAGTATCTAACCCTGACTTGGTGTCTAACTTTGTCCCTGGAAATAATTCAAATTTTAGTTCTCCATTAGAATCTAATCATTCCTTTATTCCTCCCCCAAACACTTTTGGTCAAGCAAAAGCACCACCCCCAAAACAAGACTTTAGTCAAGGAGCAACCAAAAACACTAATCAAAATTCCTCTGCTCATCCACCTCACTTAAATATGGATGACACAGTGAATCAGAGTAATATTGAATTAAAAAATGTTAATCGAAACAATGTAGTAAATCAAGAGAACAGCCGCTCAAGTAGCACTGAAGCTACAAACAACAGCCATGCAAATGGGACACAGAATAAGCCACGACAACCTAGAGGTGCTGCAGATACATGCACCACTGAGAAAAGCAATAAATCCTCTCTCCACCCAAGCCGTCATGGCCATTCTTCCTCTGACCCAGTGTATCCTTGTGGAATTTGTACAAATGAAGTGAATGATGATCAGGATGCTATCCTGTGTGAAGCCTCTTGTCAGAAGTGGTTTCATCGGATCTGCACTGGAATGACTGAAACAGCTTATGGCCTCCTAACAGCAGAAGCATCAGCGGTATGGGGCTGTGATACCTGTATGGCTGACAAAGATGTTCAGTTAATGCGCACTAGAGAGACTTTTGGTCCACCTGCAGTGGGCAGTGATGCTTAATCACGGGCATTAACTACAGTGGTTTTTTTCCCCCTGTGTGTTACGGAGGTTCAGTGACACAGGATTTTAGTGTTTCACATTTTTTTCCAATGCACACACAAAAAGATTATTTACCTTTTTGTTTTTATTAATATCCCACTTCATTGCTAGTGCAAACTTTGTGTTGTCCTTGTTTGCTATCTTAAATAAGAATAATGTATATGAGGGTGCATTAGAAAATACTATACAAATAAATGTTAGTTGTTGTTAATAATAAACAAAAAAGCCTCTTGAAGCTTCAAAATAATATATAGCAAATGTAGGCAAGTTTTGACTTCTAAAAGTTAGAATCTTTGAGAAGTTTAACAGTTGACCCTTGAACAACACAGGTTTGAACTACATGGGTCCACTGATCTGTGAATTATTTTCAGTAAACATGTACTATAGTACTATGTGATCCATGGTTAGTTAAACCTGAGGATGGGGAATCATGGATTCAGTGGGCTGACTGTAAAACTGTGGGCAGATTTTTGACCATTGGGGGGTTGGCACCCCTAACAGCTGTGTTGTTCAACGGTCAACTGTGTTTCAGTGCTGAACTTTGGCAATATCAAGTTAAACATTTATTTCAAAAAAAAATTTAAGGATCCATTTAACATATTTTCAGAAAGAATATAGGTAGCTGAAACATGGAAGAAAGCATACATTTTAATGGATGTTTTAAAAAATAATAGAATATGGCACCAAATTCCTCCCATACTAGGGTCCTTGACGTTAGTGACTTTCATATTTTCAAGTCAGTCTTTCCAGGATATCTGTACAGATATGAGACAGATGTTAACATATAATAGATATTCAATAGGTATTTGTTGATTAACTTGTGGACTGTACCATATTAAATTGCTAATGTTAGATCAGTTGAAAATTGACTATAATTAGTAGAGTTGTCATAAAGTATGTTTTTAGTTGTGCTATTTAGAAATATAAAAGTATTTTGCTCTTCAGTTTTCAGTTTTCTTTGATTATGGAGTTGTTTTGTTACTGTTTTCCAGAGAAATAAATAATACAGTATCCTTAGAAGAATTGTGAATACTTTTCTTAATATCATTTCAAACTGGGACATATGCAAATAAGATAGGTAGAAACATCACTTTGGTCTTAGAGAGCTCTGCTGGCAAAAGAACCACTCAGTGGTGGTTTGAAAAAAATCTTGTTCTGGGGATCTGAATTCAAAAATGAGCCTCAGGGGAATTCAAAATCCATTTTAAGCAAAAATCAATGAAGAGCCAAGGTGAGCACTAACTCACAACAATTCGAGGCCTTGCAATTGACAAAGAGTTTCTGCTGTGACTGGGGAAAGTGTAAAATATGGACTTGCGAGTATTCTCTTGAGAGATGATCAAGAATGGAGACAGTCGGAGGTGCTCGAATTAAGAGTCAAAATAGCAGAAACCCATTTTTGGAGTGGATCATAATCTGTAACCAAAAAAAAGATACTCTATAACAGTTGATAATAATTTATATAAATGATTGGATATTGATAAAGCTCCCAAACTTGAATCATCATTATCATTGTAACCGAAAAAGTTCTGAAGACCATATGGTGATCTGCAAAAGGGATAATTACTACCATTTAAACCTTGGTGAAATGACAGCGGCAGCAATATTGCCAAGAAATTTAAGTTATGCAGGAAAAGTTTGATTAAATGTCCTTTGGTTAATAAACATGAACCCAACACTTTGACATGACAGCACTTGACTTCACATGTCACAAGCCACTAAAGCAAAGTTCACTGAATTGAGCTATTAAATTTTGTGTCTATCGTAGTCACCAGAACTTTGTCTAGTGAATTGCCATCTTTTTCATCATTTGGAGATTTTTCTAAGAAACAACATATTCTCCAGCTGAGAAATAGGAATTAGAGAGTTTGAACAATTTACAGAGCCTAACAAATGATGAATTTTCTAAGAATGAAATATTTAATATCCTATTAGAAGAAAAGTATTAATGCTCATTATGTGTATTTTGATTGAATAAAACTTACTTTTTAAAATGCATTGTTTTAATTTTGACCTACAAAACAGCAATTTCATATGGTACAAGATAATATAAGATTTTCTCCATTTGCCTGTGACTAGTTAGAGATGAGTACAAAATATTTTAAATACAGTTATAAACTATGTGTCTTTATAGTTTTAGGAAATGAAATGATACAAATTCTAATACTAGGTACTCCTTTGTGTGAAAACTTTACCAGCTGAAACAGGTTAAAATGCAGTAGTTTTGGATGATTCTTGACATTTGATGTGTTCAGCAGCATACTCGAAGATCACATTTTGCTTAACATTGTAGCTTTGATTAACATAATTGTCTAAATGTTTAAGGACCTAGTTATGTTGTTTTTGAAATCTTGTGAGTGCTGATTTGTAAGAAATGGTGCACTGACTGCTATATGCCCAGTCCTAGCATCAGATCTTGATGTTTTATGACCGAATACAGTTGGTTAGAGACTGAGTAGAACCTTCCAGTGTCCTCAGGAGTTAACACTTCACGTGGTAGGACTTGAGTTGTGCTCACTGCTAAAGATGAGTGTGCAGTTTCTTAAGCCCTCTACTGCTTACAGTTTTAATAGTTAGTTGTGAAAATGAAATAACCTGTCCCAAGTTAGTCTAAAAATACTTGGCTTATAATGTGATTTGTTCATTTTCCATTTCCAAGTCGTTGCTTTTAAAAACCTAGAAACAAGTGATTTTTTTATTCATGTATTTAGGTCTTCAGAGCACTTTACTTAAGGAAGAAGCTGTAAATATTCAAAAGAAAAACCCATGGTTGATTCTGACAATAGGCAGACTACAGTCATAGCTGATGAATGTTTTCATGTATTTGAATTAATTTTCTTACTAGTTCTGTATTTGTCTCTACATGACACTTAGTCAAAAGTTATCTGGATGCTTTTTGGTAGGGAAAATGATGAGCTATAAGAATGGCCAGATATTTGCCTAATTTGACTCAGAGAAAGCTATTATACAAATTGGTATGGCTTTCTTAAGACAAATGACAAGCTGCCCTAAACATTTAAAAATATTCAGTGAGGGAAAGAAATACACACAGGTGGAATAATCTTCCAGCAGCATTACACCTTTTTTGGGGGGTGTAATCCTTTTCCTTCACTGAAAGGCCTACTCTCACATGCACACATATCAACAAAGAACTGAGCAGGAAATCTTGGGGTTTCTCCTGCATTCTTAAGTTTTGCCAAAGTTCAACATGGCTAACTATCAATAGCTAGGCTCTCCCATCAAGGCTGGGTTACTGATAGACAATTTTTAAGCATCAGTTCCTTTCTCAGACCTTGCTTTGTTCATTTCACTAGAGAATTCCTGGTCCACTTGCTTCAAGATGCTACTGGACTCACTAATACTAAAACAGATTAGCTTGTAAAAGAAAAATAAATTGTTCTTCAGATAGAGTGCTTAGAATTAGACTTGTGATCCGTGTTTTCCTTTTGTGTGAAATATTTTAGAGTACTGCGATTATGATCCTTGTTACCCAAATTAGAAGGTTATGTACATAAAACTGAAGATTTTCTTGTACTAGTGGTTACTCTTCATAGATGAACACAATATAAAGAAATCCGATTTATGTGTGTGTGTGTTTTTAAGACTCCTAACTCTGCCTAGTGGTAGGAAAAAAAAAAACATTAGCAGGTCACCATGAAATCTGCTGACTATATAATCCAGGTAAAACAAGTATCAGGAGTCTTCTAACATTCTTTCATATTTGTTTGTCTTGAACAAACTGAGTGGTAGTACTTACTGTCCAACGTACTATAGTAATTGTATAATATATATAAGCAACGACTTTTAAAGGGAGCTTGAGAGTTTTTGAATTTCTTTTTTGCAGTGTATAGAAGTTTCATAGGCATGAACATTTGTGCTATTTAAGATTTTTTTAATTAAAAATTTAATTAAAAGCATCCAGATTTCCAAAGTTCATTTGTAAATAATGGTTTAGAACTCTGTACAAGATGATTGGATTCTTAAGGAAGCTCATAAAGCCTTATTTCAACCATCATGTAGTTAGCCAATAGTATCATGCTGAGTGCTCAGTTTTCTTTAAGGAAACACTTAGTGTAGGAAGGAGAAAGAAGCAGAGGTCTTTCCCTTTTTTCTGATTTAATTCAGGAAGGTTAAGTTCTTTGGTGTGAGTGTTTCCCACTTACCCTCTTACCATCCTAAACTTTCCAATGGAATGCTACATAAAACCAACTTGCCTTTTTGCTTCCTGGATGCTGTGTACTTCAAAATTTCATATTGTTCTTCTAATCAGAATTCCCATTTCTGTTGGCTGTGGTTGGCTAGATTTCAAGGGAAAAGTGTTTTCCAGCAAGATTTGAACAAAGACAGTGAAGAAAGTGGGATTAAGTTTCTTTTTTTTTAAAAGACTTTATTTAGAATGAATCTTTAGTACCTAAGATTTCAGACAGTATGACCACTTTTCAGGCACCACGGGAAGCAGTATTTACTGATCAAATTGACTGATACGTTCTTGAGACTACTTTCCAGTTTCCTTTAGATTGTTGAGACTTTTCACAGTTGCTTTTCCTCTACTTCTGAACTCAGAGGTTTCCAAGTTTTAGTAACTTCCCCTTTTCCTCTATTTCATGTAGCTGATAAAGCAGTATAGAAGTCACATCTGTGTGTTTTTCCAGCTCAGTGATGGAAGTTTAGAAGCACCCCTGGAGTAAAGAGGCTAGGGATGGCAGTATCTCCCAAGACAAGATGTGTAGGGCAAATGAAGGGAAGAAAACTTTCCATGAAACCCAATGCATAAGCTTCATCTTTGTCATATTTTGTCAAAATGCATTACTTGTAATTATATTAAAATCTTCTAAATACCTGTACTTTCCTTGTCCTGTAGATGATGTTGCTTGTTAGTCAAAATATCTTTTATAAAAGAAAGTCCTGCTTCTTATCATGATGTATGTGACTTAAATGACTGTTTCATATTAAAACTATTTCTTCCTTATGTACTGCTTACATATACCTCTTTTTGGGATATTAGTTCAGTACTTTTATACAAATCTGAGTGTGTTCCACATTGGTGACATGTATTTTTGCAGTAAATTTTTGTTTTGTTCTTAGAGCATGTCTGAAGTTAACACATGCACTAGTGCTGTGGTCTGTGGCAAAATTACTGTAATTCAAATTGGAACATAAAATGTTTCCAGACTTTGTCCAACATTTATTCCTATGGCAAAGGAAATTACTATGTAATACTAATAATTTCTTATGCTGGTATGTTTAAGCTACTCTATGAAGTATGTGAGACATCAATATTTATGGATTAGTAGAAGGCCTGATGTCTTTGAATTGGGAGAGAGGGGTAAAATTTGGTGTTAGCAATTCATATCACTCATAATACAATAAATACTTCTTAAAAATGTGATGTTTCTCTTACAGTTATCATTTACTAAGGAATTATTCTCTTAATTGACAGTGCAGATAAGGATTTTTTAGCCAATACCATTAAAATTATCTGCTAGAGTTTGAACTTATTCTGATATCTTCCAACCCAAAAAGATACTCACTCCACCAGAACCAAAATAAGTAGTAATGTTAATCTTTATTTATTAAGAAACTACTAAAATACCGTAAAACTCCTCTAATTTACTTAGAATTTGTAACCATTGATACATGGACTTGAATGGTGGTTACTTTGTACTATCTGATGAAAACATTTGTTAATAAAAGTCATAATCAAGATTTTAAAGAAAAAATGTTTAACCTTGAAAAAATTTTCAGCTTTTTAGGGGCATTTATTTCAAAATGCTAGTTTAAAAGCATTCTTTTGTCATTAAACCAAGTACCCAAAAGAATTGTAATAGATAATACTTCAAAGTAGTATATTTGAAATTACATGGCTAACAGGAAAAAAAAAAAAAGAATGTTTGTGAGTGCTTAAACTGCATATCTTTTTAAAATACTCAAATTTTTAGACTTTTACCAAGTTAGACTATCCTGAATTAACCAGGTTTTATGATATCAGTGATGTATATTACAAGATAAATGTCTACTGCTGTTATGCTAATGTGTCTCCATACAGCATCATTTTTGGCATGGTTGTTGTGGTGTATTTTGTACATTTGATTGTCAGCTATTGGTAGAATTGAAATAGCAATAAATCTGATTCAGTTCTCAATATTTTTAAAAATGCCAGATACCATACTGTGTCATAATCCCATTATATTTTACTTGAATGCCCAATGTTTTCATGGGCTTCTTGTTTGTATTAAAAATTTAGTTTTACATGTTAGAGATTTTTTTTCTGGTATTTTCAGATACAGTGTTTTAGAACTGGGTCTGTTTCTATTTGAATCATGAAGGTTTAAATGATTCATGTACTGCTTTGTGAAAAAATTTGAATAAAGTAGGAAATAACTAGGTTTCCCCCAAATTGTTCATTTTCTTTATGTGGTCAATGTGCAGGTTACTGTTTTTGGAGAAATAAAATTGGCTTGGTGACTGATTGAATATAGTAGATATATTATAGTTTGACTGTCTAAGAGCTTCCAAATGTTAAACCAAAAAATTCTCAATTCTGAATTACTTTTCAATAATTATAATAAGTAGTAGTAAGCCAGTTCTCATTGTTCTTTTTAAAATATTTAACTCTTATAATTTCTTCCTTCATGTCCTTTTTCCTTCTTTCTTAAACACCATACTAGATTTTAAAATTGGGGAGTTTAAGTTATCTCCCACATTTTAGTTTTTTACTCTAGATAAGTAGTGAGACAAGTAGAGGTTCTATCAAAACAGTCCATGTTATTGTTGGCTATTCTTTTCAGGGATCATGCTGTCATTTGTGCATTGTATAAAGAATGTTATTCATCAGTCTATAGACCTACTACTAGTAGAAATTATGTATGGCAGGCTTTCTTGAAAAATATGTATTGTAAGTTTGTTTCCTATCAGTGTTATGCTTCAGATTCTTTTAAATAAAGCTAGTTTTTAAAGAGAAAAATAACTGTTTTTTAAATGCTTGACTTTCAAGACAAGTAAGTGTGATAATTTTGGCTTTGGGTAGATGTCCCAGGAAACATTAAGCAGGGCTATAGCCTACAGTTTATCAGGAATTTAATTTTATACTGAGGAGCAAACTGGTATTTTTGGGCAGGTCTTGCTATATACAACTTTTTTTTTTCCTGTGAAGTTTATGCATAATGGTGAGTCCTGAGTTTCCTTAAGAAAATGTGAACATGTCTCTACTTTGATTTTTACAAACTAGGACTTCAGCCTTGTTAATAGAAAATTAATTGGAGAGGAGTTCTACAAACTCAGCAGCTCCATGATCCCTGAAGTAGAGGCACCACTGTAGCAATGTTAAGAACAAACTTACTTGAATTGTAAGGTTTACAAAAGACATCTCTGTGATTCTCTTGGCATTCCTCTCATAGTTGCAAAATGGCTACTACTGCTCCATATATCATTTTCTCACAGAACAACATCCAAAAGCAAGCAGGAAAGGAGGCTCAGGTTGTTCTCTTTTTATTAAGGAGGAAGATCTTTCAGAAGCCCTCAGCTGATTTTCCTTTGATTAGTTTAGACCAAACATGATTCATCCTTTGGGGCTAGACTCATCTTTTCTGAAAATATTTCCATCTAATGTGCAAAAAAAAAAAAAAAAACCAATAGTTCTAACAGCAAGGGGAGAATGTTTTTTGGATAAGCAACCAGTTGCATCTGTCAAAAATTAACAAGCTTGAGCTAACAAAGAACGTGGTACCTATACCGTATAGCACAGGGAGATGTATACAAAATCTTGTGGTAGCTCACGGTAAAAAAGAATGCAACAATGAATATATGTATGTTCATGTATAACTGAAAAGTTGTGCTCTACACTGGAAACTGACAAAACATTGTAAACTGACTATAACTCAAAATAAAATAAAATAAAAACTCATAAAAAAAAGAACCTAGTACCAAATAAATAAGAAATGTGCATTCTTTTCAAACACTCAAGAAACATTTGCAAAATTTTACCACATCCCAAGTTATAAAGGAAATCTCAACACATTTCAAAGAACATTTATCATGCAGACTGTTGTTTGACCTAAAAATAATGGAAAAAAATCATACATTTAGAAAATAAAAGTAAACTCAAGTAACTAATGAAAGTTATGTAACATTTAAACCTAAAGATAACTTAAATATGTATTGAAACTAAGGGCATAGGTTTAGGATACAGAAAGTTGTGAAGAACTTCACCCTCACCCTAATTTTAAAAAAATGAACTCAAATTTTAGGTAAATAATACTAATATAAACATGTTTCAGAGACTATGTATTGAACATAACTTGTCAGTGCCCTCACAATCCATAGTATGTTTTTTTCCTTTAGGGAAACCATTGAACAAATCCTTGTTAAATTTAGAGAATTTAAATAGAAAATCTGACTCTCCTCCATTCTCATTTAGCCTTAGCCATTCAGTTGTATCATCAACAGGTTTTATCTTTCTATCATGCATGCCTGAATCCTGTGCTGTAAGATGCAGGTTAGAAACTGGGTCTTCAGCCAAGGAGGAGACTCTTAGAGCCTTGTAGAAAAGACTCTACTGGGTACTCTCAACTAGTGATACCTCAAGATATGAAGACAGTGGCAGTGAAAAGTGGATGGATCGGAGAGATATTTAAGACTTGGGGATTGATAGGATTTGTGGTCTCTAACATAGGTATAGTTGTCAAAGTTAAAAGCATCAGTTAATGAATATTAAAAGTTTCACTTTTATTCTTCACTAGAAAGTCATTTCATACCTGTCACAATCAGAAAAATGCTTATGGTGAGGTCCAAGAGAAAAAGTGTTGCATCTAAACAAAACAGCACAACAATGAGAGCCTTACACAAAATCATATTTAATCCTCTCAACACCCTACAAATAGATATTATTGCCTCTATTTTGCAGATGAGGAATCTGGAGCTTAAGGGGTGAGAAACTTGTTCATGGTCATACAGTTAATAAATGTAGATTTGGTGTTCTAACCCAGTTGGCCTGACTTTAAACACTAGGTTGGAAGACCAAATGTTAACACCGAAGAGTTTAAAAAAAAAAAAGATTTTAGTTTGAAAAGATATGTTAGCATTCCCCAAATTCCTGACCTTAGATCTGAACTCCCTGCTTTCAAGAACCCCTCTCTGACTCTTTTCTAACTGCACTTTTTCCAAAAGGAAAGGAAGCTGTGGTCAAAAGGATGCACCATCTGACACCCACACTCCCTCTTCTAGACCATGGTTTGGCTGCCTCAACTCCAGAATTCTCTGCCCAGACTGCTTCATTGAACACCATGAGTCTTTCCCCTGGTTGGTCCCTGTGCTTCTTGTGTGTATATCTCTGTGCCCAAGGATAGGCTGTTCCCTCTGCTATGTTCCTACGTGAAACTCCAAGGACAATGAGAATTCCAAATCTGAATCTGGCCTTCCATGTCATTATGAAGGTACATGTAGTCAAAGTAGGAAAATAGAGCATATTTTATTAAATATTTGGTTAGCTTAATTTGTAACTGCTGGGCAATACTTGATTCATACTGAATATAAGATAATGGTTTAATATTTCACCAATAATGTTAATTATGTTAATTTTGGTATTAATGTGGTCAAATCTCCTGATACTCTTTAATAAATGTTGGAACTTTTAACAGTTTAGTGTTACAATAATAAATATCTGTCTTTAAAGATAAAATTCTAAAATTTTAAACTATACTCAGTTATAAAATGCTTAGAAATTTGTTGACAAAACTAAAAAAGTTATATTTATTTATATTTTCTTATTAATCTACTTTATTAAGCATGCAAAACTGTACTTTCCTCCTTTAATAATAGCTATTCTTTTTTTAAAAAAATTGAAGTGTAGTCAGTTTACAATGTGTCAATTTCTGGTGTACAGCATAATGTTTCAGTCATACATGTACATACATATATTCATTTTCATATTCTTTTCCATTATAGGTTACTACAAATATTGAATTTTTAAAATTCTCCTTAATGATAAATTAAGATGCTTTTCTTTAAAAAAAAAACCCACATATGCAGTCTCCTCCATTATCATACATAAAAATATACATACATGAATATCTCACTAGTCTTATTGGGCCTTTTAGTGAACACCAGTTCTTAATTATAGTTCAAGTTTTCAGTCTTTTTCTTTTATGGTCAGTGCTTTTGATGTCATACTTAAGAAATCCTTTCTTACTCCAAGATTTTATATATATATATAAGTTTTATATATATATATATTTTTTTTGTTGTTGTTTTAAACTATATATTTTAATATATATATTTTTTAAGTCTTAAACTTGTATGTCTTTAGTTCATCTGAAATTCATTTTTTGTGTGATACCATACACGTGTAGAGATCCAATCTCATTTTTTCCCATATGGTAACCATTTGGCCAAGCAATAATGTATTCAGTTGTCACTCCTTTGCTTTTCCCCATTTATGGGCAGAGCCACCTTTGTCATAGATCAAATTTCTATCAGTACTGGGATTAGAGTATAGATTTTGTTTTTGTTTTTGTTTTTTAAATCTAGTAAGAAACACAGATTAAGACTTTTAAGACAATTAATTTCAAGGCTTGTGAAACACTTTTTGGGTAAGTACCTAAGTCTTGAAATAATGTATAAAAATTAATGGTGTTTTAAACTGGTATCAGTTGATGTAATGATTCAGTAATAAAACTGATCAAGTTTTTTTTTTTTAAAGATATAATTCATTTAGAGTGTAGAAAGTTTCATAAGACTATGGTAGTCCTGAGAATAATTTCACCGCACAGGTGTGTATGTGCTTAACAAAGTGATTGCTAATGAATTTTCCTGAAACTCCCGAACAGCACATAGTATCATTTTGATTACTTTCCATACATACATTAATTATATCAATTGTGTTTTTATATAGTGGCAGAATTTACATTTTAAAATGTTATATAAAAGGAATGCATAAATCCTGTGTTTTGAAGATAAAAGAGAGTTTGAAACAAAATGGTAAAAGGAATAGAACACAAGGGAAGAAAATGCAAATAGCAGCATGAAAAAGAATCCATAGGATTGACTGAGCCTTAGGTTCCTCGCTTAGGAAGACAACGGAAAAGAAATCTAATATGGCCCCAGTATTCAGTTACGGAACCTTGAGATGATGGACCTGTGACAAACTGGTTAAGATACTCAGGGGTGGCCAGTTTGGGAGGTAAAAGCTGATTTTTCTCCCTCCCAAGTCTGCTGCTCCTAAACTTTCCTCAAGGGCTTTTTCAGGAGCTTTTAAATTTGCATTAATGACTTCCAAAAGTAAAATGTTAAAAAACAAAACAAAACAAAAACCCATCCCTAGGTGGGCAAATAGTTCGTAGGTGCTTAATTTTCATGTCCTCAAAAAAAAAAAAAAATCAAATTCCAGTAATTTATAAACTGTTTCCAGAAAGCAACCCAAAGCAAGACCACGGGAACAGGAGTTACGAGATCAGTCTCAATCACAGTTCTGACACTAATCTATGTGGCTACTGGGTTGGGTGTATGGATCTCAGATTCCTTATTGTATGTGGGACGACTACATCTTCAAGCTCCTTTCAGCGCTAACTTGTCTTTTTAAGCAACTGTAAAACGCATCCACGGAAAGTCAACTTATCCTATGGTTAAGCTGCAGCCATTCGTCAGGTGAGTCCTAGGGGCGTTTCTCTCCAGTTCTCAAACCAGGGAGCGAACCTCACCTACATGCCTGTAGTGAGTGGGCTGATAGGTTATACACTTGAAGGACTACAATAGCACCGGCAAGCTCCCAGGCCACAAAGTCTATATGAGCAGGAAGTTTCCAAAACAGGGACGCCAAATGGTGCGAACTTCTACAGCCTCCTTCAGGACTAACAAAAGGCGGGGGCTGCCACGGAGCCTGGGCGTCGCACCTGCTCCCCGCGGGTCACGCGTTCCCGTACTTCTTTTCTGCTTTCTCTGGCGTGAAGCACGTTTCTTGCATAAGCGGATGTGGACCGATTCTTTCGGACACTCGCTCAGACTGCGGGGAAGGGATAAGACACCCCCCACTAAGCAGTTGGAATGCCCCGCCAGGGGTCCCCCGGCAGGCGCGAGGGGAGTCCGCGCGGCGGCCGCAGGGGCGCGCCCGGGGCACGCTGGGAACACGGGCGCCGCGGCTCGGCCTTGACCCGGAAGGGCTGGCGCGTGGTAACTCTGGCTTCCCTAGCAACCGAGCGGGCGCGAGTCCTTCCCAGCCTCTCCCGCCGTCTCCCGGGATGCCCCTGCAGGTTAGCGATTACAGCTGGCAGCAGACGGAGGCTGCGGTCTTCATCTCGGTTCCCCTCCGAGGCGTCAGCATCAGAGACGCGGACGTGTTCTGCACGGAAAGCTATCTGAAGGTAGGCAAGCGAGTCGCGCCTGCCGCGGCCGCGGGGGTGTCGTCCGAAGCGTCTGCGAGGGCGCGGCTGTGGGCGCTTAACGGGCGCGTCCTTGCAGATAAGCATCCTAGAATTCTAGTCCTATTAAAAAATAAAACAAAACAAAAACAAACAAAACACGAATCCCGTACAGGCAACACCTCATCCGTAGACATATGTCAGCAGAGCAGAGATCATTTTATCCAGGGCTTCCTCAGATGCCTTGCAGGTTTTTCGCAACCTGGAAAAATTGATAGCAGGAATTTAAGAAAATGATTTTGGCCTCTATCACTTATTTCTTAATAAGTGTCTTTAATTTGTGTAACTTAATTAACTTTCGTTTCTCCCTTCTTGAATAGGTCAACTCTCCTCCATTTTTATTTGAGGTGTTTCTCTATGCTCCCATTGACGATGAGAACAGTAAAGCCAAGATTGGGAATGACACTGTTGTTTTCACCTTGTACAAGAAAGAAGCGGCCATGTGGGAGACCCTTTCTCTGTCAGGTGGTAAGTTCTTTATTAAAATGTTCGGCTGGTTGTGCTTTTTATATTTTATACCACTGAAAAATTCCTCTTTTGAAATGATTATGTTGCTCATCTAGTAAAAGTAAATAGGCACATGAGCACGATTTAAATGAGTTAGTGCTTCAGCCGCCACTTAAATAGCTTAAAGATCGAGTTATTCAAAATACATTAATAATAGCTCTTAAAGGATGTGGGCTCATATCTTCAGGGCATAAAGCCTCCCGATACGGCCTTTACTATTCCAACTCTTACAAATTTTGACCATTTAAACCAAGGTTTGGCAAACTTTTTGTGTAAAGAACCAGATAATATTTTAGATTTTGTGGGCCATAAGGTCTCTGTTACAATTACTCAGCTCTGTCACTGTAGCACAAAAGCAGCCATGGACAATATATATTTATTGAGACTGAAGTTTAAATTTATTATAATTTTTGTATGTTATAAAATATTACTATTCTTTTGATTTTTTTCAACTATTTAAAACTGTAAAAATTATTCTTAGCTTGTGTGCTGTAGGAAAACGGACAGCAGGTTGGGTTTGACCATTGTTTGCCAATTAGACTAATCAAAACAGTGTTAAAGCTAACTTATATAACAAGTAATAAACACTGATTTTACTTTAGAAACCGTGTTTGAGATTGAAGTCAAACTCAGTTTCACATGCAATTCAGTGAAATTGTTGAACAGTCTTTTTTTCACATACAGTATTGTGGAACTCTAGTCTATAAGGCTGCCTCCCTCATTATTCAAAACATACTTGTTCCATTTATTCCTGAAGTTCCTTCTTTAGCAGTTTTTTTCTTTTTTTTCTGTGTTTTTATTGAAGTATTGTTGACTTAAAGTGTTGTGTTAGTTTCTGGTGTACAGCAGTGATTCAGTTATATACTTTCACATACATATTATTTTTCATATTCTTTTTCATTATGGGTTATTACAAGATATTGAATATAGTTCTCTGTGTCATACGATAGGACTTTGTTGTTTTTCATTTTTCATTTCTTTTTTTTTTTCTGTGTGTTTTATTGGGTAAAGAGGAAATCAGAGAGTGACTAGTCATTCTAATTTCTTGGTCTGGTTTTTCTGGGAACTCACAGGTACTCATTTTTGTCAAGGACGTAACAGGTATTACGCTGGCCCTATAGACCACATGGGGAAAAACACCAACACCAGGACTTGCTTTACAGGCTGAAAAATGTGATATAGCCAAAGAGGGCAGGCCAGTCTTGGTCTGTCAAGGCCCAGGCCCTCACCAAAGACAAAAGGGAAAGAAGTGTGAAGGGGACAGAGGAGGGAAGTGGAGTGAGAAGGTGAAGGGGCAAGTGTAGCCCAGGGAAGCAGGAGGAGATGGAAGGGCCTAACAGCTCCTGAGTCCTCTCTAACACGTGAACGTGCACCTGGGTTTTTGGGGTTTTTTTTTTTTAACATTTTTTATTGATGTATAATCATTTTACAATGTTGTGTCAAATTCCAGTGTAGAGCACAATTTTTCAGTTATACATGAACATGCATATATTCATTGTCACATTTTTTCTCTGTGAGCTACCGTAAGATCTTGTATATATTTCCCTGTACTATACAGTATAATCTTGTTTATCTATTCTACAATTTTGAAATCCCAGTCTATCTATTCCCACCCCCTGCCCCCTTGGCAACCACAACTTTGTATTCTATGTCTGTGAGTCTATTTCTGTTTTGTATTTATGCCTTTTTTTTTTTTAGAGTCCACATATAAGCGATCTCATATGATATTTTTCTTTCTCTTTCTGGCTTACTTCACTTAGAATAACATTCTCCAGGAGCATCCATGTTGCTGCAAATGGCATTATGTTGTCGGTTTTTATGGCTGAGTAGTATTCCATTGTATAAATATACCACCTCTTCTTTATCCAGTCATCTGTTGATGGACATTTAGACTGTTTCCATGTCTTGGCTATTGTAAATAATGCTGCTATGAACATTGGGGTGCAGGTGTCATCCTGAAGCAGGGTTCTTTCTGGATATATGCCCAGGAGCGGGATTCCTGGGTCATATGGTAAGTCTGTTCCTAGTCTTTTGAGGAATCTCCATACTGTTTCCCATAGTGGCTGCACCAAACTGCATTCCCACCAGCAGTGAAGGAAGGTTCCCTTTTCTCCACAGCCTCTTCAGCATTTGTCATTTGTGGATTTTCGAATGACGGCCATTCTGACTGGTGTGAGGTGATACCTCATTGTAGTTTTGATTTGCATTTCTCTGATAATTAGTGATATTGAGCATTTTTTCATGTGCTTATTGATCATCTGTATGTCTTCCTTGGAGAATCGCTTGTTTAGGTCTTCTGCCCATTTTTGGATTGGGTTGTTTATTTTTTTCTTATTGAGTCGTATGAGCTGCTTATATATTCTGGAGATCAAGCCTTTGTCGGTTTCACTTGCAAAAATTTTTTCCCATTCCATAGGTTGTCTTTTTGTTTTACTTATGGTTTCCTTTGCTGTGCAGAAGCTTGTAAGTTTCATTAGGTCCTATTTGTTTATTATTGCTTTTATTTCTTCTAGGAGAAAATTTTTGAGATGTATGTCAGATAATGTTTTGCCTATATTTTCCTCTAGGAGGTTTATTGTATCTTGTCTTATGTTTAAGTCTTTAATCCATTTTGAGTTGATTTTTGTATATGGTGTAAGGGAGTGTTCTAGCTTCATTGTTTTACATGCTGCTGTTCAGTTTTCCCAACACCATTTGCTGAAGAGACTGTCTTTATTCCATTGTATATTCTTGCCTCCTTTGTCGAAGATTAGTTGACCAAAAGTTTTTCATTTCTTTTAGATGTGAAGAATTTCATTTGGAAATTTGATTTTCTTTTAATTATTTCTGTCCCTGAAGCTGGTCCAACTGTCTGCCCCCCTGTTACTAAACAGGACGAGGGTTGGGGAGAGGCTTCAGACCTAGTTCCAGTACTACTTCCCAGCCAAGATCTTGGATGGGTAAAAATTCCATACCATTTACTTATTTTTGACTGAAATTTAGTGTTCTCTTCAATTATGAATGTAAGCAACAAACAACAGTAGTATCAATAAAAATCACAAATATATTCATGTCACAGGTGCTACTATCTTTTATATGTAGTTAATTTGAAATTTTAGTATTTGTTAGACATCTTGCTATATATTATTTAATAATAAAGCACATACTTGTGTATCACAAATTTGTTTTTGAATATTTTGTAAGCATTTTAATATAACTAGTTTTCTTTGTGTATTCTTTCATAGATTTTAAAGCAATACGAAGGGGTTTATAGGACTTTACTATTCATCACTCCACTCCTGCCCCTCTTTTTCCTCCCCTGCTTCGCCCTCTCCTCCCAAGTTTCCTCTCCCCTCCTGTTTTTACCCCCCTGAAAGTCTAGATCCCTTCCTTATCCTTCTTCCCTTTTACCCACTAGTGGATCACAGCCTGCAGTTTCTGAACCAGTGAATCACTGAATAAAAAATAATTGTGAATGGTAAGGTTCTATATATAACATGAATAAAAGATAATTGTGAATGTTAAAGTTCTGTATATACATGTCATGATACTATATGATTTTTCCTAGGGCTGGCCCTGTATTCTTCTTATGTATAACTCACCATTTTTGTAGGTGATGGTCATATCAGATAGTCTCAACCCATCTTCTCTTGTAGGAGACCCCCATAGTGATAATTTACTGCGATCAGGTTTATAAGCAGTAGCCCTAGTTTCTCAACAGAGAGGGGGGATAAATGTGCTCTCTTTCCCCCATCTCGACCCTTCCTGCTCTTTTTCCCTCTCCCCCTCCCTCTCATTGCACTATCTTCTCTCTCCCTCTTGTGACACTCTCCCTTTTTCTCCCTCCCCTGTCCCCTTCCTCATTTCCCGTCTTATTTCTCCTCTGCATTGTTCCTCTTGTCTCCCATTCTTATCCTCCCTCTCTGTTTCTTTGTCTTGGTCTGTCTGTCTCTCTCAGTGCACAAAGGTGTGCGTTCTGTACTCATCCTTTACGATTACAGTTGCTTGCTTACCTTTTAATATTAGCTTCTTGACCAGTTTAATATTGAGAAATGTTTTCACTTCTCCATGTAAAGTTGGGTCCAGAAACATCTCATCCCGGATCAGTATGTAAGCAGTTTCTCCTAAGTGAAACAAATTCATCATAATCCTAATTGAGTGATATTCCTTATGTTTTAGTTGACAAAGAGATGATGCAGAGAATAAGGGAGAAATCTATCCTACAAGCACAAGAAAGAGCAAAAGAAGCAATGGAAGCAAAAGCTGTAGCAAGGAGGGAAGATCAAAAATATGCACTAAATATCATGATGAAGGTAAGTTGCAGATTGATAGGAAAGTCTTTTAATTAAAGACACAGTAGTAAACCATGCACTGATACTGTGTTCCAACCACTGTACTTCCTCACCTTTTTGTTCACACTTTGGTTATAGGACTTACTATGTTACATAGGCCATCTGCTACTGATGTGTATTTCTGAAAATCTGTATGAAAGTTGAAAGTATGAAGGTTGAACAGTAGATTTACTTGTTTCAGGGAGAATGTTCTTTTTCCAAGGGTATAATGTTTTGTGGTGCGTTTTACTTCTTTTTTAATCTTGGAATTAATGGACATGAAAAGCATAGATTGAACATTAACTACTGACAAATTAATATCTTTTTAATTGTTGAGGCTTTCAGGTTAAAACTTTTATCAGCAATATACTTTTTGAGATATAATTCACATACCATACAGTTTACCCATTTAAAGCTTGCAGTTGAGTGGTTTTTGGTATGTTTAGAATGGCAAAACCATCACAACAATCAATTTTAGAACATTTTCATCACCCTAAGAAGAAACCCTGTACTCATTAGCAGTCACTTCCCATTCCTCCCAACCCCTAGGCCTAGACAACCACTAATCTACCTTCTGTCTCTATACATTTACCTTTTCTAATTTTTACAATTAATTTCTTATCTCAGATTCTCATTTTGACCTTTTGAAATGATTAAGGAATCTATAGCAAGCAGTATCTCATCAAGAACTCTATGGACCCATGACTGTTCTTGTGCATTTGGACCACTAGTATTGTTTTTATAATCAGCAGTTCATAATTCCAAAGACTTCTCCGCTTCTTTTGTCACTTTGGCTTGACTTTTAAATATAGCCAGTGGTTATGCACTTTGGTTTTTACTTAATAATTGAACACGTGGTTGGCCGTCCAAAGCTGCCTCCTTTCAGTATACTTTATGAGTTCTACCTTTTCTTGATCATATTATCACTGGTATCAGAATTTTGGTTTTGTCATTTTCCTGAATTTAAAATAATAAAAGCAAAATAATATAAAATTTGTGGCAACAGACAAGTGTTTACTGAACTAATAAAATAGAATAATGGCTGTATTGGTAAATATAACAAAAGTGAACAGTTAGTTTGCAGGCAGTATGACCATGCTATACGTTGAGGTTGTTAATCTATTGATATATGAAAGCCTGACTTTGGTATTTGGAAAGTTGGTTTAGGAGCATTAATGTATAAAATATGAAGCTATAGATTACATTGACATGATAGAACCTATGAAAGTCTATCACCCTGTACTACAAACTATTCATTTTGTCCATCTCTTTCCCTGAATAGTGTTGAGAGTTGAAACTGTGTTTTCTTGCATCCTTATCATAGTCAAGTAAATAGTATGTGCTCAAATGTCTTAATGAATTAATGTGGATACATTGTTCTAGTACCCTGTAACCAAACTGAAATTCTGTTTTGGTCAATAGATGAAGCTGTTTTTACTCTGTTCAATATTAAACACTCAGAAAAGAACTTTAGTGGTCCAGGAAGAGCAAATGAAGAGGTAGGACAGCAGAAGGCAACCTGTTATTAGCTTAAACCATAAATTCGTTTAAGACTTGAATTATATCTACTGAAAAATAATAGTTTTTTAGTAGTAACCTTTTAAAAATAATCAGCAGGGCTAGTGCTAAGACTCACTATGTCCTGCTGTGCCATGTGGTGTTCGTCAGCTTGGGCTGCCAGGTCAAAGTGCCACAGACTGGGTGGCAAGCAACAGACATTTCTTTTCCCATAGTTCTAGAAACTAGAAGTTTCAGACTGAGGTCCAGTGGGGTTGATTTCTGGTAAATCTATTCCTGGCTCCCAGAGCGCTGAGAGAGAAACCTCGGGTGTCTCTTCTTATTAGGACACTAATCCTGTTCTATTAGGAACCCACCCTTATGACCTCATTTAACCTTAATTACTTCCTCAGAAGTCCGTTTCCAAATGGGGGTTAAGGCTTCCATGTGTGAATTTTGGGGGGACACAAACATCCAGTCAATAATACTGTGTAAAACCTATCCAAAATTTAGTGGCTTAAAACATTTATTGCTTAAGATTCTCTATGTTGGTTAAGCAGTTTTTGTGACCTGAGGCTGGCTTGGTTGTGGCTGTATGTTCCAGGATGGCCTCACTCACATGTCTAGAGCCTTGCCTGGGAAAGCTGGAGCCCCTCTCCATGTGGTATTCCATTCTCCAGGAAGCTAGCACAGACTTCTTTACTTTATACTTAGTGTTCCTGGGGGCCAAAAGGGAAAGCCCTAATGCACAAGCATTTTTAAAGCCTCTGCTGTGTCATATTTGCTAATGTCCCATTAGCCAAATGTCCCATATAGCTAAGCCCAGATTAAAGGATGGAGAAATAGACTGCACCTTTTCTGGGAAAGAAAGATTTAGTTGCACTGTAAAGGGGCATGCATAGAGTTATGGGAGGAATGTGTGGCCATTTTACAATTTACTTAATTAGTTTGAATTGAAAAGATTAGGGTTTAAACAATAAAGAGAATTTAACTCATCTCACAGGAAAAATTCAGAGATAGAGCAGTGATAAGATGGGGTTAAATCAAGGCTCTGACTCCATCTCTCTGCAGCATCCTTAGCACTGCCTTTTCTTTGTGTCTGCCTCATCCTTAGGTTGATAGGGAGCAGACAGCTCTCTCAGGATTCCCTGCCCACAGGCAGCCTTGCTGGGACACGGACCTGCTCATTAGCAGGTGGTGCCAGCCCTGGAACAACCTAAGCCAAGCAGCCAACCATGCCAAGACCCAGCTCTGCCCATCATTGTCTGACTGCCTCCCCATGAGGAAGGGCCTCACAGCCAGTAGGCACAAGGGCCAGCACACCTCCAGTAGTCATTTTTAACTTCTTGAGGAACTACCATACTGTTTTTTATAGCAGCTGCATCTTTTTCCATTCCCACTAATAGTCAAGAGTTCCAATTTCTCCATATTCTTGCCAACGTTTATTTTGGACATTTCACATAAAAATAAGGCCTTTAGTATCTGCTGTCTTTTACAGAGTATAGTGTTTTTAGGATTTGTCCATGTTGTAATATGTCTGAGACCTTCATTCTTTTTTACAGCTGAACAATATTCCAATGTATGGGTATACCACAATTTGTTTATCCCCTCATGGTAGAAATTTATTCGTTTTTGACTGCTGCAAATAATATTGACTTGAAATTACAAATATTTGTTTGAGTAAATAAGCACCTATTTTCAATTCTTTTGTGTATAAACCTAGGAGTAGAGTTGCTGGGTCATTTGTAATTCTATGTTTAATTTTTTGAGAAACCATGACACAGTTTTTCATAATGGGTGTACCATTTTATGTTCATTTCAGCAATTTATGACGATTCCTATTTCTTACATTCTTGCCAATACTTGTTATTTTCCATTTTGTTGATTGTAGCCATCCTATTGGATGTGAATTGGTATCTCAGTGTGGGTTTTGATTTGCATTTCCCTCACACTAGTGATGCTGAGCATCTTTTCATTTGTTTCTTGGTCATTTGTTTATCTTATTTGGAGAGGTGTCCATTCAAGTCCTTTTTCCATTTTAAAATTGGATTATTTGTCTTTTTGTTGTTGAGTTGTAAGAGTTCTTTATTCCAGATACTAGACCCTTATTAGATGAATGACTTTCAAATATTTTCCCCTACTTTGTAGATTGTTTTTTCACTTTGATAGTATCCTTAGACACACAAAAGTTTTAAAATTGCATGAAATCCAATAAAAAAATTTTTTTTCTTCTATTTCTCATGTTTTTGGTGTCAGTCATATCTAAAAATCAGTTGTCAAATCCAAGGTCATGAAGATTTATCCCTTGTGTTCCTCTAAGAGTTTTATGGTTTTACTTCTTGTATTTAGGTTGTTGATCCATTTTAGTTGATTTTTTAATTGAAGTATAGTCTATTTACAATGTTATGTTAATTTATACACATAGTGATTCATTTATACATATATATACATATATATTACATATATATTTCTTTTCATGTTCTTTTCCATTATAGGCAATTATAAGATACTGAATATAGTTCCTGTGCTGTACAGTAGGCCCTTGCTTTTTATCTATTTTATATATAGTATCTGCAGATCCTGAACTTCCAACTTATCCCTCTCTACCCTGTTTCCTCCCGGTAACCGTAAGTTTGTTTTCTATGTCTGTGAGTCTGTCTCTGTTTTGTAAATAAGTTCATTTGTGTCCTTTTTTTTTTTGAGATTACACATGTGAGTGATATTGTATGGTATTTTTCTTTCTCTTTGTGGATTACTTTTAGTTAATTTTTATATATGCTGTGAGGTATAGGTCCTGCTCCATTCTTTGGCATATTGATATTCAGGTGGTCCAGCACCATTTGTTACAAGGACTGTTTTCCCCTCATTGAATGGTCTTGATAACCTTGTCAAAAAATCAATCAGCCTATAGATGTATGAATTTACTTCTGGACTCTCAATTTTATTCCATTGGTCTATATGTCCTTATGTCAGTACCACACTTCACTTTCTTGATTACTGTAGTTTTTTAATATATTTTGAAATCAGAAAGTGTAAGCCATTTAACTTTGTTCTTTTTCAAGACTATTTGGTCCCTTGCAGTCACATTTGAATTTGAAGGTTGACTTTTCCATTTCAGTTAATATTGTAGCATACCCATGTGTTTTCTGACAACTTAAAAAAGGTCATTATATAAAATCTTATTTTTATAATTAAAAAATATAGAAAATGAATGGTAGGTAAGAACACTAGTGATTTTTTTCTTTTTCTTTCTCTTTTTTATGTTTTCCTAATAATAAACATACATTTTTCCTGATAAGAATACGTTTATTTTAAAAAATTTTTAAGATGTTTTTATCTTGCAGAAATGCAGGTATGCAGAGGAGAATACATTTATTCTTAAAGAAAGGGACAATACTTACCTTCCTGTGATTGTTTTTCAGATTTAATTTCTTCTTGCTCTAACAGGAATTTACTAATAGTCTATGTAAATGTACCAAATTCCAAGCATATGAGAAATTAACTTTAGCCATTAACATGGTAACATGAGAAAAGGCAGTATCTTTGACAATGTCTTTGTTATATTTACACTTTGTGAAGTCTACTGACCTACTTTGTTTTTGTGTAAATATATCCCACATTTACAGCATCTGTGCAGAAATAAACTTTCAACAATCATATGTGGCCACTTTTTCATTTACTACAGGGTTTTTCATCTTTTCCAGAGGTGTAGTTAAAATCTTTTTTTTTTTTTTTTAATTTCCTATGTCCTCTTGCTTCAGAGGGCTCAGAGAAAATCTTTGAAAGATTATTCAGAGCTCTCACAACATGATTACAGGACAATCAATCTTCTCTCTATCCTTTCCCGAGGTCCCTGAAGCTAGACCCTAATGAGCTTCTTGGGAAATCACTGAAGATTATAAATAGATAATTTTAGGGAAATAATGTTTTTTTAAATGCTCTATATATGGAAGTAGGTGACCCATCCTTTGTGGAGTTAAGCTTGAGTACCAGTGGAGTTGTTAGTGGGTAGTATATGTATTATAGAAATAGTATTATGGAAAAGAGGTGGATGTTTTAAGGTCACACATTCATAATACTGATCAGGGTGTTTGTTAGCCTTGGAAAGAACAGAGTGTGGGAGAAGAAATACTTTTGTTTCAGAGAGAAGTTGAGAGAATTTAAGTTGTTGATGGTTCCTATCATCTCAACAGCAAGGTCTTTTGAGATGAATGCCTCCAAAAAGGAAATTGTTTGCAAAAGTCTCTTATCAGAGATGAATAAAGTTACTATTGAGCAACAAGGGTAAGGTGAACTGTAGAGTACTTTGTATGATATTAACTCATTTCCGTTAGTCAAAATCTGGTTTAAAAAGCTAACAGTTTTTCTTGCTTCTCATTTCTGTCAGGTTTGTTCCTTGAATTTAAAGGCTAGTTTATTAGAAGTATTTTAACATATATATCATTAAATATGTCAGTACGATATCTGTGTGTAGTAAACCCAGCTACTGACTTAAAGACTTCTTCATTAGTAAGCCAAAGCTGAATCTTTAAAAGATGCCAAACAAATCATAGCAGGATTGTAGAAATCATATAGTATAAAAGCAAGGAATTTTCTACTATTTAATAACTTGTGTCCAGGGACAGATGGAGCTAACTACTATACTAAGAGTTTGCTCTTATCCTTGTCTACCCGTGGTTTCCAAGGAACTTACAAAGTCTTATGCTTTATATATAAAGTCCAGATTTCTATTTAATTAAGTAAACCAAAAGGCAGAATAACGTATGTCCAAATTTGCTGGAAAGTTGAGCAAGTTCCTCTCAGTTATTCATGAGTTTGATTTTTTAGCTTGTGAATTAGTCAGCCGTTGGCTCTCCTTCTAGCTCTCATTGCTATCCTTGGGCCGCCTTTCACCAATTTGAAAATCTGCCAAAGGGAAAAGAAAATGTAGTATGCTTGGGATGCCATAACAAGTAACAAAAAAATGCAGATTGTGGGGCTTAAGCAACAGAAATATGTTTTCCCACAGTTCTGGAAGCTGGGAAGCCCCAGGTCTAGGTACAAGCCAGTTCAGTTTCTGGTGGCCTCTCTTGCAGCTGGTGTGTCCTCGCTGTGCCCTCACATGGTGGACAGAGAGAGAGAGTAAGCCCTCTGGTGTAACTTCTTGTGAGGACAGTAATTCTGTTTTATCAGGGCCCCACCCTTAGGACCTCATTTACCATCAGTTACCTCCTTGTAAGCCTTAATCTCCAAATTAAGCCTCCAGAAATCTCACATTGAGGGTTAGGGCTTTGACATATGAATTTTGGGGGACCTGATTCAGTTCATAGGGTGAAGAGAAGGGAATTGAAGTGAAAATCTGTTTTGTTACGTTTTCGCTTTGGCAAAACACGTACCTATACAATTCTAAACACCAGATTATCATTTCCACAGAATATAAACAAATAACTAAATAATTAAACTTCAGAAATTAACAGCTTTCTGAGAGAAATTTTAACAGTATATTTATTAAACAAGACTGAATTAATACTTTAATTTTCTTCTCTTAAGGGAGCTCATTGTTAGAATGATATATAGCTTCGTGTGGAAGATGTTGACTGAAAAAATAACACACAGCCTAAAAATTGAAAGTTGTATCTTATTTGAGGACCTTACTATGATTTTGTTGGATATAGAATTTGTGGTTTATAGTTTTTTGTGTCAGTGCTTTGAATATGTCATTTCACTGCCTTCTGTCCTCCATTGTTTCTAATAAAGAATCAGCCTTTAATTGTATTATTGTTCCCTGTACATGATGAGTCCTTTTTGTCTTGCTGCTTTCAAGATTTTCTTGTTTTTGTTTGGCTTTTGTATTAATTTAGCAGTTTGACTAAGTTGTATCTAGGTGTATCTCTTTGTATTATTTTACTTTGGGCTGAAATTCCCGGAACTATGTAATGTTTTAATCAAATTTGAGACATTTTTACTAATTATTTCTTTTTTTTTTTAACATTTTTTATTGATTTATAATCATTTTACAATGTTGTGTCAAATTCCAGTGTTCAGCACAATTTTTCAGTTATTCATGGACATATACACACTCATTGTCACATTTTTTTCTCTGTGAGTTATCATAACATTTTGTGTATATTTCCCTGTGCTATACAGTGTAGTCTATTCTACAATTTTGAAATCCCAGTCTATCCCTTCCCACCCTCCACCCCCCTGGTAACCACAAGTCTGTATTCTCTGTCTGTGAGTCTATTTCTGTCCTTTATTTATGCTTTGTTTTTGTTTGTTTTTGTTTTTGTTTTTTAGATTCCACATATGAGCGATCTCATATGGTATTTTTCTTTCTCTTTCTGGCTTACTTCACTTAGAATGACATTCTCCAGGAGCATCCATGTTGCTGCAAATGGCATTATGTTGTCGGTTTTTATGGCTGAGTAGTATTCCATTGTATAAATATACCACTTCTTCTTTATCCAGTCACCTGTTGATGGACATTTAGGCTGTTTCCATGTTTTGGCTATTGTAAATAATGCTGCTATGAACATTGGGGTGCAGGTGTCATCCTGAAGTAGGGTTCTTTCTGGATACAAGCCCAGGAGTGGGATTCCTGGGTCATATGGTAAGTCTATTCCTAGTCTTTTGAGGAATCTCCACACTGTTTTCCATAGTGGCTGCACCAAACTGCATTCCCACCAGCAGTGTAGGAGGGTTCCCCTTTCTCCACAGCCTCTCCAGCATTTGTCATTTGTGGATTTTTAAATGACGGCCATTCTGACTGGTGTGAGGTGATATCTCATTGTAGTTTTGATTTGCATTTCTCTGATAATTAGTGATATTGAGCATTTTTCATGTGCTTTTTGATCATTTGTATGTCTTCCTTGGAGAATCGCTTGTTTAGGTCTTCTGCCCATTTTTGGATTGGGTTGTTTATTTTTTTCTTATTGAGTCGTATGAGCTGCTTATATATTCTGGAGATCAAGCCTTTGTCGGTTTCACTTGCAAAAATTTTCTCCCATTCCGTAGGTTTTCTTCTTGTTTTACTTATGGTTTCCTTTGCTGTGCAGAAGCTTGTAAGTTTCATTAGATCCCATTTGTTTATTCTTGCTTTTATTTCTTCTAGGAGAAAATTTTTGAAATGTATGTCAGATAATGTTTTGCCTATGTTTTCCTCTAGGAGGTTTATTGTATCTTGTCTTATGTTTAAGTCTTTAATCCATTTTGAGTTGATTTTTGTATATGGTGTAAGGGAGTGTTCTGGCTTCATTGTTTTACATGCTGCTGTCCAGTTTTCCCAACACCATTTGCTGAAGAGACTGTCTTTATTCCATTGTATATTCTTGCCTCCTTTGTCGAAGATGAGTTGACCAAAAGTTTGTGGGTTCATTTCTGGGCTCTCTATTCTGTTCCATTGGTCTATATGTCTGTTTTGGTACCAATATCATGCTGTCTTGATGACTGTAGCTCTATAGTATTGTCTGAAGTCTGGGAGAGTTATTCCTCCAGCCTCTTTCTTTCTCTTCAGTAATGCTTTGGCAATTCTAGGTCTTTGATGGTTCCATATAAATTTTATTATGATTTGTTCTAGTTCTGTGAAATATGCCCTGGGTAATTTGATAGGGATTGCATTAAATCTGTAGATTGCCTTGGGCAGTGTGATCATTTTAACAATATTGATTCTTCCAATCCAAGAGCATGAAATATCTTTCCATTTTTTAAAGTCTTCTTTAATTTCCTTCATCAATGGTTTATAGTTTTCTGTGTATAATTCTTTCACCTCCTTGGTTAGATTTATTCCCAGATATTTTATTACTTTGGGTGCTATTTTAAAGGGGATTGTTTCTTTACTTTCTTCTTCTGTTGATTTATCGTTAGTGTAAAGAAATGCAACTGATTTTTGAACGTTTACTAATTATTTCTTGATGTATTTTTGGTTGAAAACTAGACAGTTAATTGATTATACTAATTCTGGGTTCTGTTTTATTTAATTGCTTGTTTATTTATTGAGAGTTATTTATTTTTTGGTAACTTGCCTGGACTTTACCTGTGGAATCATTCTAGTCTCCCTTGTGGTATAGAGCTGCTGATGTCTCTGCTGAGTTTTTTAATTCTTATTTTTAGGATGGGCTTCCTTAAGGGTCTTCCCTGTGTCTGCATAACTTACTTACGTGTATTAACTAATGATTTGGGCAGAGATAGTAAATACCTTCAGCCTGAAAGGCTTCTACCTCTTTGCTGTTTTATCTATGTGTGGCTTTGGGAGTACTTTCAAAGTTAGAGTGAGTTTTCAAGTCTCCCTTGGCTTCATTTTATGCCAGGCTTCCTCGGGTCTCCCCCAGAAATGATTGGCTTTCTGTTTAGCTAGGGGTGTATGGTGAGCTTATCACAGTCCTTCTGTGGCTCTCTTATTTACATATCTTTCTGGTAATTTTCTGACTCGCCAGGCACTTACCCTAACTAGGACCGCAACCTCAAAAGTCAACTGCAAATTTTCCCACTTCATTCCCAACCAAGTTTACCACTTCTCTCCACCAAAGCCACAGGTTTTCACTGCCCCACCATTTTTGCCAACAGAGGTCTTGGGTTCTTTTTTGCTAGTTTCACGTTGGTAAAAATACCAGTCTTGTCATCCTGCCACCCACCCAGGTGGGTGGTTTGGAGTAACCTCAGGCAGAAAGGCAGAGCCTCCCACTCTTCTTACCTGTAACTTTAGCAGTTTTTCTGGAATAAACACTTATCAATTTGCAGGCTGCCCTTGGTTAATTCCCACTGCCCTGAATTGGTTGTTTTTTGAAAAATTTGTCTAGTTTTATGCTTGATCTTTGTGGATGAGATTTGCCCACCTCTTCATGCCACCATAAAACTTGCACATTTTCTTTTGTGGATGAATTTTACATTCACTTATCAAGCTCCCTAAGAGTTCTCTTGGTATTTTGATTAGGTTTACATTGATTTATAAATTAATTTGCAGAATTTTAATACATTTAAAATACTGAGATTTTCTTTCAAGAGTGTGGCATTTGTCTCTATTTATTCAGACTTTTTTTTTTTAACTGTCCCTCAGCAAAATTATTTAGCTTATGTATAGTGCTGACTCATATTTTGTTAAGCTTATTTGTAGCATGTTAGAAGCTTTTCTGGCAATTACTAATGAAATGATTTTTTCATTGTATTTTCTAATTGTTTATTGCCAGTTTGTAGGGAAGTTAGTTTTTATGAGTTTGTGTAAGTTGATCTTGTATGTAATTGCCTTGCTGAACCTACCTCTTCTTTCTAATAGTTTGTCAGTTTATTATTTTTGTTCTTTTAGGTTGTCTACCATATTATTTGCAAATAGTAATGATTCTATCTCTGTATAATCTATATTTATATTTCTTACTTAAAATTTTTTTAATTAAAAAATTTCATTTTATAGGTTATGCCCTCCAGAAAAACAGTAAAACTGTAAGCATATTGGCCTTAGGGACTTTGCTGGAAATATTTTTAATACTTTGCCATGAAGTATGATATTGTATAGGTCCTTTAACTGATCTAAATTTTTTTCCTAGTATCAACTGATATGTTTTGGCATGTACTCAGATTATGTTGTTTTTCTCTTTTGCTTTCCTAATGTCATAAATAAGAAACACCCTGTTTGATCAAAATGTATTATAATTTTAATATTTTCCTTGATTCACTTTTCTAATATTTATTGTTTTTGTATGTAATTCATAAATGAGATTGGCTTATAAGGAACAATGCCTTGATAAACCAGAGATTCATTCTGGATTTAAAGAATTATAGATTTCCCTTTCTTCAGGAACTTAGTTTAGGAGCAGCTCATTATTCTCCCATTACTTATATTTGCTGTCTGTGTTAAATAAACTAATATCCCATACTATAGGGCATCCTTTTTTTTTTTAGCACAAAGCACTTAAAATCCAGTTCCTTCATGTGCAATGATTGTTTTTCCAGCCTTCTGAGTTTATTTGTTATTACATATTTATTCCTGCTTTAAGTGGTATGTTCCCCTTATTACTTTGTTTTAAAATCTAAAACTTCAAGGATTATTTAACATTTGTCTGTTTCTGTTTGCTCTATAATATAGTCTCTCTTTTCTCTTTATCATAAGCTTTGTGGTGTTACCTTCTTCATATTTTCCCCTTCGTTCTAGTTCCTTCTGTCACCTGCTCTGTGAAGCCTTTCTTTTTAAAAAATTTTTTAATTAATTTTTTGTGGGGAGGAATTTAGGTTTTTATTTATTTATTTAATGGAGGTACTGGGGATTGAACCCAGGACCTTGTGTATACTAAGTGCACACTCTACTGCTGAGCTATACCCTCTCCCTCTGAGAAGCCTTTGTTAATCCTTCCTCTTCCTTATAAATCCCTGAAGATGTATTTTTCTGTCTCTAATATAGCCTGTTATAAATTATATACATATACTTACTTACTTACTTACTTACTTACTTACTTACTTACTGATTGATTGATTTCTACATGCATACATACATACATACACACACACACATAAACACACACATATATATTTTTCCCTTACCTACATCTTGGCTTAGTAGAAGAACTTTCTTGTTACTTTTGATTCTAAGAACAGTCTTGTTTTTGGTAATTAAGACTTAGTCTTAAAAAAAAAAAAGAAGTGGGAGTAGAAGACTTAGTCTTATGCATTTTTAAAAACTTTTCAAAATTCACTCCACTTAGAGAGATGATGGTGTAAGGTGTTCTGACTCTTCACATACTTTTTCCTCCTTCCATGTGTGGGGACAGAGAGGAAGGAGAGGGGAAAAGACAAACATATTATTAACCAGGGGAAGTTGTCATCTTCTCTTTTTAGGTTGTGGCTGCCTCTGGCTAACACTGACTGTTCATCATGGACTGTTGTCAGGCTTTTAAATGTTGGTTCACTGCCATATGCAGATTCTTTTTGGCCCAACCTGTTGGCAGCTCACTGCAGCTCTCTGAACTTAGGACATGTGGTGATTTGCATCTTTTGTGCCTAGTTTAAGCCTTAGGTGCAATTCTGGGATTGCAGGAAACTCCTGTTCAGTAATCTGTGAAGTTTATTTTAATTTCAGAGGTTCAGTAAACAGTCAGCCTTCCAGAAGAGGGTATTAAGTCTTGCAAATATTATAGAGTACCTTTTCAGTGTACAGTTTTCATACCTATAATGTTAATTCTGTATCCTAAAATAATTCAGCCTCTAGGAAGCTTTTTCTCAGTATGTCATCCTAGAGCTGTGTCACATGCCCTATTAAAATATAAAATTAGTTTAAATTTACATTAATGAAATGTAAATAAAATTTAAAATTCAGTTCCTCAGTCACACTAAAGTGCTTAGTTAGCCACATGTGGCTAGTGGCTAAGGTATTGGATAATTCAGAATATTACTACCATTGAAACAAGTTCTGTTAGACACTGCTTGTCTAGAGGTTAGAGGTGAGAAAATTTTGTTACAACAGGTAAGTCAGATACATGGAGCCTATCATATGTATTAACCAGTTACTCTGTTTCACAGTGGTTTTTTCTTGTCCATATGAGGGAAGTTTGTGAAAGGGAGAAAAATTGGCACACAATTAACAATGCATTGCTTCAAATTCACCTGATATTTAACTTTTCATGTGGAAGTTTCAAATAACTGCTGTTGCAAATGTGGTTGGCAGCGGGATTCACGGTTCAAATATTTCTACTCACCAGAGACAAACTCCCTAGTTCCTCCTTCCTATTTCCTTTCCTCTTATTCCCTCACTCCTCGGGTGAGGGTCAGCTCAACTTTGTCCTAAGACAAGGTAAGACTGGCCTAAGTAGAAGGCGAATGTTTGCACATATGTATTTTTGTGTATGTGGGTTTTGGGACAAGTGACTTAACTTTCAGAATAATAAATTCTGTTTTTTTTTTTAACCAAGCCCTTAGACATCATCTAATTGAATGCCTGCTCACATTTGATATATGAGGAAGCTGAGGCTAGAGAAAGTGATTCCACAAGAACATATCAATAGTTAATGGTAAATCTGGAACTGAAACCTGTGTTCAGTGACACCCAGATCATTGAGCATTCTGCTAAATCACTCACCATTCCCATTTTTAGTTCTTTATTCACTGCTAGCTATTGCTGCAGATTTAATGACAAGAGTTTAGAGGTAAAAATAACTAAGTATTATAATGAATTTCTTATTTTTAACATGTTGTTTTTAATGTGTTTTAAAGGATTTGGTAATCGTAATTTTTACAGATTGAAGAAGAAAAGAGGAAAAAAATAGAAGATATGAAAGAATATGAACGGAGAAAAGCAACTAAAGAATTGGAAGCCTGGAAAGAGCATCAAAGCAAAGCTGAAGAACAAAAAAGGATTCAGAGAGAAGAAGAATTGCGTCAGCAAGAAAAGCAAATGGAAGAAGAGAGGGAAAAAGTAAAACATAAAAGTCTTACTAGAAATTCAACATCTAGAAATCTCACCATAAAAGGTGCAATGATTAATATTTTCTGAGAAAGTGAGCCTTTTCCATATAGTGAAGTATGTATGTCACGATTTGTGTGTGTGTGTGAATCTATTCATGGTATTAGGTCATTATTTTGGTATATGAAGTACTACAGTACAAAGCCTAAGGTGAAAAACTTTTCTCTTTTCAAATTTTGTTTACTTTTCTTTAGAAAAATTAATAGTAAAGTAATTTTTTATTTCTCAGTATGGAGGAATGGTGCTTATTCCCTGCATGTTCTATATCCTAGTAATCATTAGTGTAATAATTTGAAGTTATATATGTCATTTTAATTTTGTATTCTGTTTTCCTTCTGTTGTACTAACATTAAGAATCTGTTCACAACATTTTTAGTATGTTCTCCACTATTTTAGAAAACCCATCCTTTTTCATTTTTGCCCTCAAGTTTCCTACTCCTGAGTTCTTAATTTTATTTCTCCATATTCTAGAACATTTCTTTGAGTGATTTATTCAGAAAAGATGGCTAGGTGGTGTATTTACTTTGTTCTTATATATCTAGAAATGTCTCTTGGCTTCACAAGTGAAAAACAATTTACTTGGCTTTGAAATTCTTGGGACATTTGTATTAAGTAGGCTCAAGCCAACTGTTGTAATAAAGAGATCAAAAGTTACAGATCAAATAAGATAGAAATTTAGTTCTCTGTAATGTAATGCTTATTATGTAACAGTCATCAGTCTAGGCCTGATAGATAGCTTTGTTACACAAGGACATCCAGGCTGGTGGGGCCACATCTGTTACCACATCATTTGACTTCCATCTCTAGGTTAAAGGTGGTTGCTGTAGTTGGCATTGTTTTTTAGCCAGTGGGAAGTGGGAAAGAGGAAGGCCACTGCAAGTGGATTTAGCTGTAAGATAATGACCTGTAAGTTGTATACATCACCTCTGCTCACAGTCTGTGGTCTCAGGTTTGGCACATAACCACACCTATTCTTTAGGGAGGCAGGGTTATGTAGATACTGCACAGTAGAATAGCACAGCAGATTCTCTTACTAAAAGAAAGAGGAGGGAATTGATAGGATGCTGGAAGACAGCATTCCCAACCACAAGCATCTGTAGAAAATTTTGCTCAAACTTTTCTTGATGTTACTTTCTTGTTTGTTTGAGTCTTTATTCTTTCCTCCTTGCCACCTGCCTCCCTCCTTTTGAAATGTTAGTGTTAAACTTCAAATTTTTAAATTGGAAATTTTCTTATCTTAGTTGTATGTGTTCATTTTATATCAAGAATAAATCTTTTTTTAAACCAATTTTGATATTTGCCTTTTAAATCTGTCTATCATATTTACAGTACTTTTTTTTAGTACCTTCCCTTCCCTTTATTCACATAGTTTATAGTCTAACATTTTGATTAATTTCTCCTCTTATATTGACTTAACAATTATTACATCTCACTACCTTTATACAGACATATAGCTTTTCATTATTATCCTTTGCCTGTTCTCATTAGCTGTCTCTAATAGCTGAAAATCTTTTTTATATCGTCACCAGGGAGCTTATAGAAGGAATTGTTATAGGAGCTTAAGAAACAGAGGTGGTATTGGCAGAGATGGCTCTGCCTAGGTGCCTTCCTCTAGAGTGAATGGAATCCACTGTGTGGATTAACAAAGAAAATCCCAGAAGAGTAGCTGGGGTTATTGATTAAAGAACAGATAATTAGCTGCCATACTTTCAATAAGGGATTTTACATTCCTTCTTGAAGCAAATATGTTTGGATTATTTGTATTGGACTTTAGAAGTAGCTTTAATGTATAATTACCTTAAAAGTCAGTTTGATTGTTAACTAGGAAGTGAGAGAGAAAGAACTTACTTGCTAACATTATTTTTGAAGGGAGAAATTCAGAAAATATGTTTTTTGAGAAGCTAAAGGAAGACAGTATTCCTGCCCCTCGCTCTGTTGGCAGTATTAAAATCAACTTTACTCCTCGAGTATTCCCAACTGCCCTCCGGGAATCACAAGTAGCAGAAGAAGAGGAGGTAGGTGTACTGTTCTTAGTTATAATGATTGCAAATGAAAATACTATCTTTTTTATTTTGTCTATTGAAACTCTTACTGAATCTGAATTAAAGTATTTGTTACACTAAAGATAGTACTTCATGAAAAAAATGTAATATTTTCTTATATGAGAAAAATAATCTACAGGGTTTTTTTGGCTCCAGAATGCTGATGAGAAAACATTGATACAATATACAGTATTGTTGCTTATTCCGGGAGATAAGCTGTTGCGTGCGCCATGTATTTTATCAAATACATCATTTTCCATAATAGATTTGTAAATTTTGGATCAGTATGTTTTGTGGTGAGAAGAAATTTGGAAATTTATTGTAACTATATTATTATTATTTTATATATATATATTTTATGTATTTATTTATTTTGTTTTGGGGGGGGAGGTAATTAGCTTGGGGATTGAACCCGGGACCTCATGCATGCTATAAGCATGTGCTTTACCACTTGAGCTATACCCTCCATCCTTGTAACTATATTATTACAATTAATTATTATTAATATAAAATATTAATAATGTGACATTTGGCATTAATATCCTTCATTCGTTTATAAATTCCTGAGCTCTGGAATTTTGAATATTGTATCTTTAGTTGTATAAGCACTAAGAATTGCACTTTTTTTTTTACTGTAAGGTATGAAATGATATCTCTCTCAACTGAAAATCTGTGGAACTATTTGAAGCTCCTTAAGCTATAATGACAATTGATAAATATTAACTTTTTTCTTATTAAGAATATATTTCTGTATTTTGTTATTTATAGAAGTATTTCTATAACTATAAAATTGTAATTATTTTAAAAAGTCATTTACATATTTTTAGAATATAAAAAATATATATTATAAATAAGAAAAGTAAGGTAATACTCACATGAACTCCGAGAAATTTGGACTAGAAATTTTTATACATTTGATCTTATTCAGCTAGAGAAGTTTAAAAAAAAAGCTTAAATGTGTGTAGAAACTGGAAGTTTAAAATCATCATCAAATATTGCATCAGTCCACTGAGACCGCTGTAACGAAGTACCACAGACCAGGTGGGGCAAACAGCAGACATTTATTTCCCATAGTTCTGGAGGCTGGGAAGTCCATGGTCAGGATGCTGGAGTCAGGGGTGGAGGGAAGAGCATGTGCTCTGGTCTCTTCTTCTCATAAGGACACTAACTCGATCACAGGGGTCTCACCTTCATGACCTCATCTAGACTTAATTACCTCCCAAAGGCCCCACCTCCAAATACCATCACATTGGTGATCAGGGCTTCAACATGTGGAAGCTGGAGGACACAAACATTCAGTCCATAACAATAATATTTCCATCTCATGTAGGAAGATGGAAAATGTACAAGTAACTTGATAAAATAAGATCTATGTGTCCTTCAGTAGTCTGCACTCTCATTACAGTGGCTACACAAACAAGCAGAGGCACGAAGAGCAATGAACGCTGATATTCCTGAGCTTAGTGATTTAAAAGAAGAGGAAAAGAACCCAGAATGGTTGAAGGACAAAGGAAAGTAAGTTGTTTGAACTCTGGCCGTGAGATTTATAATAAATTTATATAGATATTAATGCTTGCCACATTTTCTAGATGTCTTGATGTGTAGTGGTTTGGGAGAAATAATACAAATAAGCTAAGTAGGTAGTCATGGCCTCCATATTAAAAAAGTCAGATCTAATAGGAATTAAATAAGGCTCTTATTTTTATTTGCTTTTGTATTTAAATGCCATGGAAATGAAAAATATGACGTCTTTTGGATTATTTATTAAAACCCCTTTTAAAATCACTTAACATTTAACATCAACCCTTCCTGACACTTCCCTTAAAATCATGGTTCTTTAAGACTAGAGCTACTTTGATTAGTCATATCCATATTTAAAAGATTATCAAATATCTTATAAATTATCATTTTATATCCAGGCAGTCCTTTTATTTATATATGTGTGAATTTTATACCGCTGTCAAAAACAATAAATGCTGGTACATTCTGTGGCAATTTGAATTCATATTTTGAGGCAACTGTAGGTAGTATTTATTATATCTCATTATGTATACTTTTGTATCATTTTCCTAGTACTGCCATAGCAAACTACTACAAATTTAGTGGCTTAAAACAATACGAACTTACTATCTTACAGTTCTGGAGGACAGAAGTCCAAAATGGGTTTTACTGGACTAAAATCAAAGTATCCTTTGAAATCCTTCTGGAGGCTCTAGGGGAAATCTGTTTCCTTGGGTTTTCCAGCGTTGAGGCTGCCCACATTCCTTGGCTTATGGCCCAGCCAGCAGTAGCATCAGTCTGCCCTCTGCTTCCATAGTCATGTCTCCTTTGGCTCTCCTGCCTCCCTCTCTCTTTTGTGAGGACCCTTGTAATTACAGTAGTCCCACTTGCATAATCCAGGGTAATCTACTTCAGGATCCTTAATCATATCTGCAAGGCCCTTTCTAACTAACCATTTTAGTTACTATATGCATAGGTTTGGGGGATTAGGATGTAGACATCTTTGGGAGGGGCAGTTATCTGTCTAATCACAAAGTCTCTATTTTTCTTTTCTCATCTTTTCTCTCTTCTTTCTTGGCCTTTTCTCCTATCTAATACAACACCAGAGATTGATTTGTGGAGTTGAGGTGGAGTTGGTCATTTTTCTGACGTTCAGAAGCCCGGGGCTGACAGGTTTGTTCCTCCTACTCCCAACAGCAAAATACTACGTGATCCTCCCTTCTCTTTTTCCTCTCCCCTTCTCTTCTTTCCTCCCTCTCCCCCTTCCTCTCCATTTATTGAACTATTGAATCAACATCTACTGATTGCTTGCTATTTGCCGAACTGTAGGCAAGGCGGTGAACCATGGAGATCAGTGGAGGAGAGAGACACATACTGATACTTGAAACACTGTGTGAGAAGTACAGTACATAGAAAGAACAAGGGAAAATGAGAGTACAGAAGAGGGACACCTGACCTTAAAGGAAGGAAGACAGTTGCAGGAAAAACCTCCTGGAGAACATAGTGCCTGGGCTCCTCTTGATGATAAGCAGGAGTTTGAGGAGGAAGGGAGAGAAAGGCATTCATTTTAGGCAGAGGAGCCAGTATGAACAAAAGCTCACAGACAAGAATAGTGTCAAACTATAGTCAGGAACTATGGGTAGTTTATTTTTTGCTGAAGCATAAAAATTGATGCCAGGAGTAATGCCGAATGGACCTAGAAAAACAGACGGGTGCCTTGTGTACTCCGTTGAGATTCTTATATTTTATCCTGTAAAGGTGGGGGGAAGTGTATTGCAGAAGTCAGGGCAGAGGTTTGAACTATGACGTTGTTGTAGGGCTGGAGAGGAGGACGATTTGAGAAATACTCAGGAGGTAAAACAGGGAGAAGTTCTTGCTTGATTGTTGAGGAGTGAGAGAGGATGGTGGTGCGCGACTTGCGGGTTTTAGTATGAATGATGGATTATATGATGCCACCAGCTGAATTAGAGGACATCGGAAGAGGGGCTAGGAAGGAGGGAATGCAGGTAAGTTCAGTTTTGACTGTGTTGCGTTTGACATGTCTCCTGGTCAATCTGGGGGACAGTGTCCAGCAAGTGTGAAACTCAGGGGAGAGGCCAGCACTGTAGATGTAGAGTTGGACGTTATCAGCATTTACATAGCAGTTAAATTTATAAGAGTAGGTGAGATATCCAAAAAGAGTGTGTAGCCCAGGGGAGTATTGGCCTGAGGATAAAACCCTGTGACCTACCAACATTTGAAGATCTGGGAAAAGAAAGGAATATCCCAAAATACTCCCAGAAGCCAGTGGAATTGAAACTTTAAGGGAAGAGTTTTTATTTTGTTTTGTTCTTCAGTAAGAATAGAAAAAGTTTGAATAGATGTGCAGGTGGTGAGGTGATTGAAATGTCCTTAAGAAGAGTGGATAAAATTGGGTCACGGCCAAGGGTGGATGGAGTATCTTGATTTTGTTTCTGTTTTTCCTCTTGTTAAAAGTTGCATTTATTTTTACATTTTATAGCAAAATATATCTTCAGAAAAAAATTTACACTGCATATTAAGTGAAAGTCCCCTTTGGTTTTCACCCAGTCTGCTGGCCTGTTACCTACCCTGTATCCAGTTTTAGGTGTATCCAGTCTAAATCGTTACTTTAATTGCATTTTCTTTAAGTTGCCATTGTCATAATCACAGTTAATATGTATCTTGTGCTGGGTACATGAGCTTCGCATACACCATCTCATTAAATCCTCACAAATGTAGTTGGCTAGGAACCACTGCTTTTGCACCCATTTAACAAATGTTTATTGAGAAGCCAGCATCTTTACACAATAGCTCTTTTAATTTCTTTAACAATCTGACTCGTTGGATATTATTATCTTTATCCCCATTTTACAAATGTAGAAACAGGACTAGAGAGGTTAAGAAACTTGGCTAAGGTGGTAGTTAATAAGTAGAACCAGGATTCAATCCTGGGTCAATATGATTATGAAGCTTGTGTTCCAAATACAGCTGTCCACCTCTGACAGATGAAGAAAATCTTCCTGTCCGTTTGTTCCAACTGATCAGCCCTAGTGAAGGCAGCCCCGGTGGTGTGGCTGTGAATCACTCTTCCTGGCTGCCTGGAGTGCTCAAGTGTGCATAGCTGAATGTGCTGTCCTGTTGGATTGGTTACTTTGGTCTAGAAAATACTGAGAAGTTGACTTGGAATAAATGGAGATACTTTGTTTTCTGAGATGGAAGGGAAGAAAGTGAAGATAAGTGTGAAACTAGATACATTTCTAACAAAAATTGCTGAGTGGGTACTGTTGAGGGCTCTCCTAGATAAGAGAGCATGAACTCATAGAGATGCTAGTCAGTACAGCTCTGTGATTTATCTTCTATAGTGTTTAGTCTTTTGGATTTAAGAGTAGATCATTGAGCCAAGGTTGGAGTTTTGACTCACAATAAAAGGCTAGTAGCACAAGGGACCAGATTGCTCATGGAAAAATAGCTCAGATATTTAGCCATGAAATCTAGGCTGGGTTAGAAAGGAAGAGATATCATGAGGGGCCCAGTTGACTAAGAGAAAACAGAGCACTTAAGAAATTACAGGGAAGGGGTGGGTATAACTCAGTGGTAGAGCATGTGCTTAGTATGTGCAAGATCTTGGGTTCAATCACCACTGCCTCCACTTAAAAAAAAAAAAAAGAAGAAGAAGGAGAAAAAAAATAATTAGAGGACCCTATAAGGTTGAAGATTGAGTATAAAGGGAAATTTGGCAGAATAGAAATTTCTGGTCAGTGGTTGGGATTCCAGAGGTTAATATCACTGACATGGTGCAGTTCAGATGACAACAAAGTTCAAGATGTGGCCCAGGGAATGCATAGCAAAAGTGAAGCTGAAGGGATGGTAATTTGAGTTAAGGAGTTCCAGGTATTTCGAGGCTAAATTGATAAATAAGTCATATATATAAACCGTAGAATCTTCTGAAATTATGGCATAAGTTGGGATGGAGACAGATGCTGGGAGGCAGGTTTCAAAGCCCTCAGTGAAACAGAAAAATGATTTTAAAAAGCCAGTTAGATGACAGTGACTAGGAGGCTATAGGGTAAAGATGTCAGAAGTCCCAAAGGATGATGCTGTTTACATCAAGGCAGAGTTACAGCTTGAAACTAGCAGATGTGAGTCTGGAGAATGCCAATTCCCTCCCCTGACATGGGGAGTCGGAGGCCTCAGTATAGAGGGTGGTAGAGATAGCATTGCCCTCCAAGAAGAGCCAGGTTTATTTTAGAAAGCATCATGTGGAAAATTTGAGGATTAAGAAAGGATTGGGTTGGGAGGGAAAGTCAACTGTGGCAGAATCAGGAGTAACAAAGTGCAAAGGAAGAGAGGAAGAAGAGAGTAGGAAAGGCCAGCAAACTGGGATGTTTACATGAGGACAAGGAAGAGCGTGCTTTTTGATCACAACCCAAAAATAGCAGGGTTGCTGGACGTGGTTGGAAGGTCGTTTGGCACAAGGTCTTCCAGTGCTGGGACTGGCTAAATGTCCTAGGCAGTGTTTGGTCTGATCTTATTTCTGATATAATAATGACATGATTTGGATTTAAGAGTCAAAAGGGCAGATAAGATCATTGAACTAGGGTTGAAATTTTTGACTGACAGCAAAAGACTGGTGTGTGTGTTTGTGGGTGTATATGTGTGTGTGGTTGCTGGCAAAAGCAATGAATTGGCAACAACCTAGTGCAAAGTGTACTTTGTTGCAGTCAGGTGTGACTTGTAGATTGTAATCACTTTAGTGTCCTTTTTTTTCTTTTTTCTTTTTTGGTACCATTTTGCCTTATTGCCTCCAATTGGGTAGAAAAAGAAAGAGACGCAAAATAAGAGGAGAGGAAGAGAGTTAAAATGAGGAGAGATGGAAGAGAACTTAGTAACTAATGACACCCAGAGAAACAGAGCAGAGTACAGTTAATTACAGTGCCAAGTACAAACAGATAAAAGGAAAGGTAAGAATTATTAGAGAGAAATGTATCCTCTCTTGCAATATAATGCAGTACAAAAGATAGAAGCGCACATAATAGAACCCATTCAGAAACAGCTTTGAATTTAAGCCAAAGGATGAAATACTTCCATCTCCTGAGACTTTGTTTCATGGTAGCTTTCTCTATTTACACCGGCAAAAACAGTCCAAGTGTCCTTACTGTGTTTAAACCTTTGGGACACTTGTTTTACAAAAGGGTAGAAGTGGGCAGGCCTTCCAAAGGCGCAGTCGCTTCAAGAAGCTGTGTAAGGGCTTATATCTACTCAAAAAGGCTCTTAGAAAAAGCCACAGAATGTTTTCATTTTTCTTTCCCTAGCCTTCTACAGCCAGCTCTTAGTTGTAAATGCCAAATCTACCTTTCAGGAAAATACATAAGCTTAGCTAATTTTATTTGCTCATTAAAGCATTTTACCTTTTCCAATTAGCAGCGTACCAGAAAGCTTTTTACTGAGAACATCTCACATAAAACAGAGTCTAGATGCTCTGATTTAGATACTTGCATGGTATGATGTTGTTTAACAGCCTTACATGACTCAGAATCTGTAAGTGACTCTAATAGCTACCCTTCCAGACACTTGTGATCATATAAGGTGTGATTGTTGTTCTGTCTCACCGATGTTTCTCTGTGCTTGGACCTCCCTGTCTTAACCCCAAGCTGCAAGTTCCTTCTTCCCCCCACTGTAGGACCACTTGAATTGCATCTGCATACCTCACTCTCCACAGCAAATTCTAATGTTAGGTAGGAGGAGATTAAGGATATACACCTCTACAGTCTAGCAGCCAGCATCGTGTTACTGTTGTTACATAAAATCACCTAACTAGTTCCAGAATCTGAATTTTCTTTTTTTTTCTCTCGTGGCCTAAGTGCCAGATTTTGTAGCCTGCCTACTCTCCAGTCCTTTCAAGACTGAGGCTCTGCTTTAGTTTTACTTTTTCTCTTACCACCCAGGTTAATTCTGCTTCTGAACCCTTGCTCTGTAGGTAGGTCCCCGCTGTTTGCTGACTGACTGACCTAGTACCAGCTTGTGCCAGTCTGGGTTTCTGTTTGCCTGCTGTTTGTGAATTTTCTGAGGCTGGATTCTGCCTGCCTGTCTGGATGTCCTTTTACTTCATGTTAGATTTTTTCATACTGATCGTTGACCACCTGTTACCATCTTCTCCCAACACAGAATACAGTTCTACTTGCCAAATTGAATTTTCTCCAATTTTTTGGTTTGAACCCATGCCCTGGCAAGAACTGTGACGAGGTAGCCTACCATAATTTCATAGATGCTAGTGGAAGCCAGGAGACTCATTAGTCAAGACAAAGGACTTTATAACATGACTTTCATCTTGGTTCCCTTTGCCCCTCCAGTCCTGTGGGGCCAGTGCAGAGGTGGGCCCAGGTGGATGCCGTACACACAGTAGGTTTATGCCATAACTGAGAAAGCCAAGCTTAAGGAACACAATTTTTTATAAAAAGATTGTAAGCAAACCTGTCCAACCTTTAGCTTCACAAGGAGATATTAACTTTATTACACTGAGCAGCAGACATATCTGCTCTTTGCCCCAGAGAGAGACACTGTCTGTCTTCAAGGCTGTGCACCATCCAGACATCTGTGAAAAGATAGTCCCAAGCGAAAGCTGTCAGTGCATCTGACGTAAACCATGAAGGAACATTAAAGACCCCTGGAGAACTGTCTCCCTGTATCCTCCTGTACCCACCTCCTGGCAGAACAGATCTGCCAAATCTGCCTTGCTCTGCTGCAGGTTTTACAACTCTCTTTGTTTTTAGAGACAAGATTTCTTATGCTGCTACCTTTTGCCAGCCTTCAAGAAATTTAGAATCCATATTCTAAGATGACCTCTTTGACATAATTATAATTTTGTTTGTTGACTGGTTGTATGCATTTTACAGCCCATAATATTCTGCTGCAGGACAGTCCCTCTTCTGGCCTAACCTGTCATTTTATTTAGTATGCAGCAGCCTCCTCCTCCCGAGTGCTGAATTGTACTGGGGGCGTTCCTTCACTGCGGTGCACTAATACTTAATTCTAGAAGCTCTCGAGATACCCAGGAATGTTTTCCATCCCTGTAAGATGCTGAAAGAAACAAGAGACCTTAAAAGTCCTTTGAGGGGCAGGTGGCTGTTCAAGTTCCTATTGCCCACAAAGTGGAGCTGTTCTGTCTTGTGTTGGAATGTGTGGTTTTCCCTGCTCCCATGGCTGTCTCGAAGCCCCACGACTTTGGATTTCTCTTAACTCTTCTGCCCCTTTTTTTTTTACTTTCCTCCACATTGCTTCTTTCTCGGGGTGGGGATATAGCTGAGTGGTAGAGCATGTGCTTAACATGTGCAAGGTCCTGGATTCAATCCCCAGTACCTCCATTTAAAAACCAAACAAGTACATTGCTTCTTTCTTATCACTCCTGCCTCTTGTAGCTTCTCCCATGCCTAAGGCTTTCCCAAAATGTTTGGCCCTTTTGGCCATTGCCAATCAGAATGTTTCTTTGTTTACAAAGGCAAACCAATCAATCATCATAGAAATGACAGGAGTGCGTGTTTGCAGTTGTCCATGTCTCTTTTGCTCTCGCTGTGCAGTCAGTACAGTAAGCACTCAGTATGTGCTGAATGACTACTTTTGCATAATTTGTTTCATGGGCATTGCTTTATTTGGAGCCATCACAGGAGACACTGGTTATTAGCTTCTCTGTTTAAATTTGGTGTTCAAAGGCTATTGCCCTTCAGCCCTTCAGACAGAGGTTTAATTTTTTTTCCTTTCCTTTTGAAATTCAGCTGTTTCTGAGTTCAGAACCATTTTGAAAGTCATAAAGCAAATGATGCTTTATTGCATGTTTGTACTGGTGTTGAACTGTAAAGAATGTAATGTTCACTTGGTTTTATATTTTAATATATATATGTAAACATTAAAAATTTTTTAATACTTTATATTTTTTACTGTTATGCCTCCTACAGTATTCTTTTAATACTGCTCATTGTAAGCTCCTTTTCCCTTAGAACCTAGGAGAACTTTTCTGATAAAACTGTTGTATTATAAAACTATAAACTTACATTAAAGATGAAAAATAGAACTCCAAATGTATGTATTACTATAAGGTTTGTGTAGATACAGACCAACGGCATAGACAGCCCAGAAATAACCCTCATGTGTGAAAATCATGGTCAAATGATTTTCATCAAGGGTGCTAAGACTAGTCAATGGAGAAAGGACAGTCTTTCAACAAATGGTGTTGGAAAAACTGGATATCCACATACAAAAGAATAAAGTTGAACCCTTACCTAATACCATATACAAAAATTAACTCAAAGTGCATCAAACAGCTAACCATAAGAGCTGAAACTAGAAAATTCTTGGAGGAAAACATAGGGTTTATTGGATTTGACAGTATTCTTGGATGTGACTTCAAAAGCACAGGCAACAAAAGAAAAAATGGTTAAGTTGGAATGCATCAAAATTAAAGCCTTTTGTACATTAAGGACACTGTCAACGGAATGAAAAGACAGTCCTTAGAATAGAGAAAATATTTGCAAATCACATATCTGATAAAGAGTTCATTTCCATCCAGCCACTAGGATTACTGTAACCATTTTAAAATGGTTAAAATGGTAAATTTGAAAATTAAAGTTAATTTTAAAAAGGTTTGTAGTAGACACAATAGGTTATCTAGCTAACATTTATTGTCTTCTTTTATCCTTGTTGGCTGAGTCCCTGTTTGTTTCAGTATATAGACCTTGCCCATGTAGTTTAGGATGGGGACCCTACCCCAAGTCCAGGGATATTTTCTGATTGACTTCAACAGATCAGGGTTATTTTCATTACACTGCTGGGTTTGTGTGTGAGTGTGTGTGTGTGTGTGTGTGTGTGTGTGTTATATATGTGTACAGAATTTATTATAAGCTTGTTTATAAAACCAAAGTATTGGGAAATAAAAGCCTTAAATGTCCGTCAGTAGGAGGAGACTGGTTTTAGAAATCCTTGCACAATGAGAGAATGCTCTGTAAAAAATCTTTGTAAAAATAATATATCTATATTTATTAACATGGAAAGATGGTCATATTGGTGAAATTTTTTAAAAAGTTCCCAAATTGAAATATATAGTACTGGGTAAAGGGTCACTCAAGCAAAGTCATGGAGTTTTGGTCCTTAGTCTGATTGTTGATACATCCTATGTGATAAATCTAAATTGAATTGTAATACCAGATAAAGTTATAGATGGGAATGAAGCTTGTGTCTCATCCATTATCTTGCATAATCAATAAACAATTTAATATCCTCTTGAAAAAAAATTGGGGAGTGAAACTGGGGAGAGAGAGGTTGGGGAGAGAGAGATTGACGGAGAAACTGGTGGGGTTTTTTTAAGGCAAAATTTTCTTTTAAGGATAGGCATTTTTGGTCAATGAGATGGGAAAGAATGTGAACTGGGAGATTTCTGGGCAAGGTTTTCTTGCTCTCACGGAGCATATACCAGAAGATACTGTCCCATTTTCTTCAAATGAATGTGCCTGCATGTGGCACCTTCTACTACACATGAGGAATGCCAGCCCCAGGGGGAAGTCACTGCTCGCTCCAGTGGAATGGAGAAGCGGGGAGGCCTTGGTGACATCCTTGAGCTGCTGATCGCATTGGGCATGGAGCCTTTCCCTGTGAACTTTTTTTTAATGTGAGGTGATCTGTTTCCTTCCATGTTTAAACCAGTTTGAGTTGAGGTTCTGTTACGTACGGTTAGAAACACCCTAGCTGATAGGAGGCATTTCAGAAACTGTTCCCGCAGAATTAGCTTTTCTAGTCTGTGCGAGTAATTTTAAACTGGAGTCAGGCTTAGGCTAGATGTCACAGTGGTGTCATTTTACCTTGCACTCATGATTCTCTGGGTCTACTTCTGATGTCATCACATTTAATATTCTAGACTGTAAAGTATATCGTACAGTCAGCTGAAAATGAATACAAAGTGTTATTTAAATGGCACTTTAATATTTGGCAAACTATTTTCTATTTTCCTTATGTTTATGCGTTTTTCAAAATACCAGGAATTGTACACGAAAAACAAAAAAGAAACTTTGCATTTAAAATAAGTACTTTAATTATGTATATTTCTTTATTTGAAGAGAATTTTGGAAGATCTGAACTGAAAGAGTGTATTTATTAGGATTCTTTTGTTTGCAAGTAACTGAAAACCCCGCTTTAAACTGGCTTAATGTTAAATGGAAGTTATTGGCTTGTGTAACTAAAAAGCTAAAGGGGTGTTACATTTCAAGTAAATCTTGATCCAGCAGCTTAACTGTATCACCAAGGACTCAGATTCCCTTCTGCTTTTTTATTCTTTTCATAATTCCATTGTATCAGCTTATTCTAGTGCTAGCTCCTACGAGGATGTTAAAAATGGTCAACAATTTGGGCTTGTGTGCTTTCTTCACTTATATCCAGCAGGGGGAGTTTTCCCAATTTTTTTGTTCTCCAACTTTGAAAACAAAATCACAGGCTTCATTCTGAAAAGACCAATTTAGGTCATTCCTAAATAAATAAATCCATTCCTAAATAAATCCATCCCTGTGTCAATCATTGTAGCAGAGAGGATGGAAACATGCCTACTGGTTTAAGCTACTGCTCGGCTACCCTTGGAGGTGAAGGTGAGGTCAGCCATTCAGATGACATACTGATGTGTGGAGGAAAGGTGGAGTTAGTGCCTCCCACAGTGTCCATTGTACAAGGAATAGAAAAGGAGGTGAGCCATCCATCACCTCTGCCAGATATCATTAGGTATCATTTCTGTGTTTCTTTTCAGTGTTAATTACATTGTTTTTCTTTTCTGTGTTTGTCTCCTTAGTAAATTGTTTGCAACAGAAAACTATTTGGCAGCTATTAATGCATACAACTTAGCCATAAGACTAAATAATAAGATTCCACTATTGTATTTGAATCGTGCTGCTTGCCACCTAAAGCTAAAAAATTTACACAAGGCCATCGAAGATTCTTCTAAGGTACATGTATCTATGTATTTACATGTGGGACTTTAAAATTGATATGCTGCTGTTTATTGGTTTAAATGATGCCCTTATCTTTTGTCAATTAAATTTAAATTTGAGATGGCAGGATTTTAAGAATCATCTTGCTTATTACATCTTTTTCCTTAAAAAATATTTTTTAAATAGACAAGGAACTAGTGTATCTAGAGATTTCAAGTCAGATTAGAGATCTCCAATCAGTTGTTACTGTATTGCCTTGTTGTATCAGCTGAAGTTAAGAAAATTAGTAAATGGTTGTCAGTTTGTGTTCACCTTTTTTATTAAAGTTTTGCAGACTTAATGCAAGGTGGAAAGGCGAACACTTCATGTCACTACCACTTGCACAGTAGAAGGATATCTCATAATCATTTTCCCATTTTTAGAGTAACTCAGTATCCTAATTTCCATAATTAATGTCATGTCATTATCTTAAATGTCTAGTTTTTTTGCCTTTTATTATATAACACAGTAACTTGTTTTAAGGGAAATCACATGAGAAACCTCTTATGTGGCTCGAGATTGAGAATATGGAAGAAACATTCAAGTCCTAATGCTTTGATCTCATTAAGCTATTAAAGATACGACAGTATTTTTACGATCCAGTTTTCCTTTCTACTAGCACAATTTCACGCACAAACAAAAATTTATTGAATGAATGAATAAACCGAGTCACCCAATTTGAGTACAGAAGACCACAGATGCTATTTATTCATCCCTGTAAAGGCTTCAAATGATAAACCAAACCATAAGTTTGGGGGCAGGGATATGAATCTCATATAGGAACAGTTAAGCAATTCCTAAAATTGTTCAACATAAATGTATTTGATAAATTCCTGTCCCAACTAAGCCAAAAATTTAGGTGGCTGAGGGCTTGAGGCTTGTTTTTAGGTTTTTATCATGTTTTTGCTTAAGTTTAAATTAGGAAATTACATCTTTCCCTTGTTGTTGTTGTTTTGTAAGGCACTAGAATTGTTGACGCCACCTGTTGCAGACAATGCTAATGCAAGAATGAAGGCACACATACGACGTGGAACAGCATTCTGTCAACTAGAATTGTACATAGAAGGTAAGAAATTGACAGAAATATTTTTAGTTCCACTGTGTTATACTGTGAAGAAGTTATACTGTGAAGAAAAAGTCATTGGGATTATTCTAGGTGACTCCATTATTTTACATTTTTAGCATTGAATTTATTCTGTGCAATTTACCTGACAAAACAAAAAATGATTTGAAATATTTAAAAAAATCATTGTTGTAGAAAGGAATTAAAACAAGGTATGAAATCAACTATACTTGAAAAAAGAAAAAAAAACAAGATGTGAACAAGTTAAGGTCTAGGGAAATAATGCAGTGTCAGACAACATTTTTATGGAAAGATGTGTGATAAAGGATATAAATGAGTCACTTAAGATATAATGGAAAAGTTTTTGAAATTTTATTTTATTGAGTTATAGTCAGTTTACAATGTTGTGTCAATGTCTAGTGTAGAGCACACTTTTTCAGTTATATGTAAATTTATGTATATTCATTGTCGCATTCTTTTTCACCGTGAGCTGATATAATGGAAAGTTTAAAATGAGCTTCTTTGGTCTTACACACACACAGACACTACATACGTACATAAGCTCAGAAATAACTGATCTGCGACAACGTATGATCAGTTGCTTATTTTTGTGAAACTGTACTAAAGTTTGTAATTCAGTCCCATGTATATAGAAGCCATAGCATTTAATTCATTTTCATAGCTTTTCACTTTTACTGTGTTTAAGGACTGTCTGCACTTGCTCATGTTGCCCCAGAGTCCTCTCTTCAGTGCTCCTCTTCCAGTACCTCCCTGCCTCGATGCCTGTTCAGTTCCCCCTCATTCAGGACCTGGATGTCTTGCCAGGGAATGGACTCTAGCTTATAAAGCTTAATAATTTTTGGCTTGTTTGTAAGATTGTTTCTGCCATTTTTAGAGTTTTCTACCCAGAGTATCCAAATTAGGTTTATATGCCTGTTCGTTTTTTAGAGTCTTATCCAGCTTCATGAGGAGAAAAATTGTTAAGACAGGAATGAAACACTGTAAGCATTCTTTAGAAATTATAGCATCATAGACCTTTTTGAGCTAAAAGGACCCTTCATTTTTAAAGATGAAGGAATGGAGGCTTGGAGAAGTTAAGTGATTGGCCTGAAGTGGCACAGCAGATCAACAGCACTTAGAACTCAGGTTTACCTACTCCCAAAGAAATTCTTCCCACTGATTTTTTTGGTAAAGATTTAGATTCAGTTACTTATTTTTAACAACTAGTCCACAATGCTTTCCTTTCTAACCAATTTTCTTCAAAGAAACTCTGTAGATTGGATAAGTACCCAAAAAAATCACAAATATTAGTGTATGAATTATATAAAGTATGGATTGAATCTACTAAAATTGTTTTTTAAAATCCAGAATTTTGAAATAAGATGACATTTATTACTTTTTCATTGAGATGATAAAAAATGTCTTTTTTTTAATATACCATTACAAGGTATTGAATATAGTTCCCTGTGCAATATAGTAGGACCTTGTTGTTTATTTTATTTATTTTTAAATCTTATTTTTTATTCAAGTGTAGTTGATTTACAATGTTAGTTTCAGGTGTACAGCAAAGCAATTCAGTTTTACATATATGTACACACATAGATACATTTTTTCAGTTTCTTTTCCATTACGGCTTATTACAAGAAATTAAATATAGTTGCCTCTGTTTTACAGTAGATTCTTGTAAAAATGTCCTTTTGATATATGAGTTTTGAGTCTTATACATGCTTTAATGAGTTTAAACTGTTAGCTTATTTGTTCTATTTAAAACAACTGCTTCTTCCTGAATCCTGAATGAAATCATTATAATTATTCCTGAAATTACTGAAAAATTTCTGCTGTCTCTTAGAGATACTACCATGTATGTGAAGATGGGAGTCTGATTTAAAACCTGGTACTTGCCCTGAACCATGGACTTAGTGATTCTTTTTGTTTTTTTAAAAATACTGTCTAGATACTAGATAACACAAGTATTTATAAAATATTTTACTGATCATCATTGCTATGTAAACATAGGCCTACAGGATTATGAAGCTGCCCTTAAGATTGATCCATCCAACAAAATTGTACAAAATGATGCTGAGAAGATTCGGACTATAATTCAAGGAACAGAACTAAAATCTTAATGACTACTGGAAACAACTAGGTATGGTAACTGGGCGTTGTTCTAAGTTTTACAGACATACCTGGAGGTGTTAGGAATCTGTACGTATTACGGCTGATTGTGCAGAATCACCTTCTCTTTAGTTCTGTAGAGGGCAGAATACTATAAATCTGTAGAAGATGAAATGTTAATTTGAATGGTATCTGAATAAGTAAATCAAAATAAGAATAATCTATTTTAATTCTTTGCTTCATATTACTACATAATTTAATTATATATTGTTTGTTACTGAATTCAGCTTGCCCTAATAAATACTAACAAAATATTTGTTGGTGTGACTACTAGGACATTTGCTGATTCATTTTTAGCAAGGTAGAAGTTTAAAAGATCGTGTTTATAAAGTATTTTGTTTGGATTAAATGCACAATTTAATTGTCTGAATCATAAATATTGATGTTTTCACTTAGTTTTCAAATGCACAGACCCTTTAAAAAAAAAATACTGCTCCACCCCCTGTTGTTTGGGGTTAGACCAGTTTACCTTAGTGAAACAACTGTTTGGAAAACCTTATCTTTAACTTTGGCACTGTTCACCAAAGCGTTCATCATATTTCATAACACTATCTGGTGGTGGTAAGTTTTCTGGTGAGATTGTTTTCTAGTACCTTCAAGTATACGAGGGGGCAAAAAGACAGCAAAGGGTGGAAATGTTAACTTAGAGTATTCCGCTCCTGGCAGTGGACTGCACCACCATTTGTGTTGTAGCACTGTGACGAGGCAAGCAGGAAGCAAAACTGGGGCAGCTTCCCTTTTGCATCTAATAGTTGTTACAATTCTCTGATTATATTTAGAGGGTTTTTAGGAAAACAATTTTTAGGGATAAATTGTTATGGTATTTGGTCATCTACTGTCATTCAAGTGGATCATAATACAACCTCTTTTCTTTTTTTAATGCAATATTTTTTGAATATGTAAGATATCGTAGCTCAGCAATGGTGAAACTTTTACATCTACAAAGCGACTTTTGATAACTTCTGTAGCAGTCCTGACCTTCTGTTGAGGCAGGATTGCTTTTTCTCATAGTCAACCCTGGTTTGTTTTGATTTTGAAAAATAAATGTAACCAAAATAAAAGTGATTCTTCTGTGTCTCAAGTACCGATTTGACATTTAAAGACAGTAACCAACCTAGTCTTTCCTCAGGCTCTTTCTCTTACCATCTCAACAGAAAACAAAAAACTGGGCCCAATAGCTGCCCTAAGGGCAAAAGATGTGTTTCTGGAGGTGGTAGAAGGGATTCTTAAGTACTTACTTATTATTTTGACTCTATCCTCTAAATAAAGTCTTGGTTTAAAAGCAATAGATGATCACTTGTTTTCGTGAAATACTTGACTTCTTTTGAACAATCTTCTATTAAGGGACTTTTGTCTTAGACTGAAGTAGTGATAGAGTTAAAACATAGATACAGACTTCTCATTTCATTTATGCTAAAAACATGCCTCCCAAATAATAGTGTTATCATTAAAACCTATGAATAAAAGATTGTTAAAAGAAAAAACTGTTATGGTAGTTCTTTTGTTTTTCTAATGCCAACCATTTGATTGAAATTAATCTTAAGATACCAGGAGGAGAATAAGGTAAATATAGCCATTACATTTGTTGTAATGTAAATTGGAGTTCTTTAATCCCCTACTACTGTGTGATGATTTACACGTAAATGTTACTCGAACTCTGGGTTCACCTGTTGGTGGGTGTTGAGCCACAAGACACAACCAAGGCAAAGAGCAGAATGAAGGATTTATTACTTGCAGCAAGTAGGAAGAACCCCAGGGATCTTTCCCAAAGCAATGTCTCCTGAAACAGCAAAATCAGGGAAGTTGTAAGCCCAGGGTACATGCATACTCATGAAAGGGCCTGGGCAGAGAATTCAGCAGAGAATTGGGGCAAAGGTGAACAGAGTCCAAGATTTAGATGATTGAAGTCCTGAGGGTCAGAGTCAACATCATCAACCCTTGGTTTTCACCAGATCTGGTGTTGGAGCCTTCTAGGGGTTAAATTCTGCAGAACGCTCAAGAAAGTGCTTCAGGCTAATCTTTACTATTGAAACAGAACTGGGAGTCTTTATTATCTGATTTGTTATCTTTGCTATTGTTACTTCTCTTTCCTGATAAGAGTCCTTTGTTTTTTTTTTTGTTCTTTTTTCCCTTAAGGTCATTATGACTGAGACCTGTTCAAGGGCAAGCATTGTGTCCAGGCTTAGATCACAAAATGGCTAGGCCTGAAATGGCTTCTCTTATGTCAAGAAGCTATATCTGGTTCTTTTTCTCCAGGCACCCTCTCACCTATCTGCTTCCACAAGGATGAGGTGTAGTTGAAAAAGTGGCTCAGAGGAGTCTTTAGAATTTGGTCAAGGAGAGACCACTTGTCAGTGGCAAGCCGTGTACTTTCCAACAAACCTCATCTATTTGGAGAAAAAGGGCAAAGGATTTTTGCACACACCATCAGGGGAAAAGGTTAGGAGGTGATTTCCCAAGAAGCCTGGCAACAGGGGTGTGTTTCATTACCTTATGTAATTGTTCTGGCTCGGTCTCAGACAAAGACCCAAGAGCATCCTCAAGAGCTGACCCGTCTCCGAGGATCACATGCACATTAACTAAGCTCTGGAGAATGAACAAGACAGACTGCCTACTTATTATTAATTCATAATCGGAAATTGAGGACATTCATGGTCACGGTAGGTCATGTGACAATTCATTTCTCTTTATAAGCAAACTATGTATCAGGTAAATCTAATCACAGAGTTGCTTGGCAAACATGGACGCAGAACAAGGATAATTAGTTTGATGAATGGAATGTATCATAGCATCATGCATTCCAACTCCCCATAACAGGCTTCTTCATTCCTACAAAGCTTAGGATAATTCCCACAAGGCTTACTTCACTGTAACTAACTCTCCTGTACTAACAATAAAACCAGGTTAATTTTAAAAGTCATTACCAGGTTACCAGCATCTTCTCTTTGACATGTGATTTCCCCTTCTTAAATGTTTTAAAGGCATATGACCCTAAGATCATCTATCAAGATATTCTCTTTAAGGAACTGCTGTTGACGATACTTACAACATACTTCCTTTTAGTCTTTTTATGACCTAAATAAACATGGTTTTTGTTTAGTAAACAAACTGCTCAGTATAGTACCTAGAACATAATAAACTCAGAATAATTTTGAGCTATTATAGTTAGTAATAGAACTAACCAATATCATTTGGTCAAATATATTAATTAGATTCTTCATGGGGTAAACTGTATTTATGATAATCTTTTAGTTTATAGCTAAAAGAGGAAAAGACCTAACCAAACTGATAAAATATTCCTCTAGGAAGAGAAGCCTTCAGTTTCATTTAAAGCTGAGAGCTCATGCCATATTTCCAGAATTGATGAGTCAAGAAATGGAAGTAAAACTTCAAATATTCTGATAATTGTGTAAAGGTAGGAAAGTTTGCCTAAAGTATGTGAGTTTTTTAATTAATGTGCTTTAAATATTTTCCAGGAGAGTTGATTGTTTAAACAGGTAACTGAAATGGAGTCTTTTGAGGGGGGCGGTAACAGAGGATGCTTATTTTTTACATTTTAGGATAGCATATTCCAAATGTACTGCTTTATTTAGTATATCTTGCAGAGTAGTTAAATTAATACTTTACAGCCAATATGCTAATGCTTCTTATATGTTGTTCTTATGTATCCTAGTTCTAAATATACTATAAGTTGGTGAATAATTCTGTATTTATCCTATCCATACCTTTGATTTTTCTTTATAGAACTGATTACCATTGGGTCAGTGGTTCTTAAAATGTGGTTCCATCAAAATACAAATATGCTATATTATAATCCTATCTTTAAAAAGGAACCTTTCGCCCCACATCTATTTCTAGCTATCACCGCATTTCTCTGTTCAACGTACAGCAAAATGACTAAAACATAGTTTTTACTTCTTTCAGTCTTTCTTAAATCTATTCCAGTACAGTTTTTCTCTCTAGGACCTCACTGAACAGTTCTTGTTGAGGTCACCAGTGATCTCTCCAGGCCTAATCAAACCTTCAGGTCTCAGTCCATGTGTTAGCTCCCCAAATCATTTCATACAGCTGGGCCATTCCCTCATATTGAAACAAGTTCTTTATGTGGCTTTGGGGCATCCCACTCTTCCTCATTTCTTCCCACTTCACTCGTCACTTCTTGGTCTCATCTGTTTATGCCTGATCATCCCTGACTTCTAAATGTTAGAGTTCCCTGGAGATTTGTCCTCAGATCTCTCTTCTGCCTACACTTTGTTGTCTTATCTGGTCTCATGATTTTAAATAATATCACTGTGTAGATGTTGTTTAAATTGATTATATTTAACGTGGGCTTCTCCCTTGAACTCCAGACTTGATATTTAGTTGCCTCAACAGCTTGACTCTCCAGTTCCTTCAGGAGTGTGATCAAATACCAGTTTATACCCTTCCCTACCTAAAATAACTCCTTGCCCAAGCACGCCTCCCCAACCCTATTTTATTTTTCCCTCGTAACTCTTATTGCCTGGCATATTTTACACATATAAACATATATAAACATTTAAATGTAAAGAACATGTAAATAAAGTATCTACATAGATAAAATTTGTATAACATAAATACATGAATGTTATATGCATATGGATGTAAATATTTACATGTAAATATGTGCACCTATTTTACACTTACATATTTATATGTACATATAAATATTTATAAATATTTGTGTGTGCATAAACATGTATAACATAAAGATGTGTAACAGAAACATATACATATTTAGATTCTATAACATTTATATATGAATATATACATATATTCATACATGTGTTTTTGGTTTGTTTCCCCTACTAGAATTTATTAGACTCTCACCTCCATGAAGGCAGGTACTTATTGTCTAGAATAGTCCTTGGACTTTAATAGGCACTGAATGACAAATTGGCATTTCAGACTACATGCTTGATTCTGAGATATTCATCCTCTCTTATTTTAGCAACAACAAAAACAAAAAAGGGCCTAACCACCTATCATAGTAAGGAACTTTAGCTTAATCTCTAGATTCTACATATTAAAAAGTTGACTTCACTTGCCACAAATCAAGCACCTACAGTGAAGGGGGGAAATAGTGTATATAGTTTGTGCAGAGAAAAGGCTGGTAAACTGAAATTCTGCTGCATCATTCACCTGGAAATCTTGTGCACTGCCTTGATTTTTGATGTTTTAGAGGAAGTGAACAAAACTAATTTTTTTCTTTCTTGTGCCATTACCAAATACCATATTTTGGGGTAGTTGGAAGCATTTTATGAAGCTGCAGAGTTTGAGCTGTTTTCTTACATCAAGCTATTTTTGTAAATAGAAGGGTCAACTTTTCCGAACCCAACTTTTCTGATCCCCTAGTGACTCAAAAGATTATTCTTTAATTGATGTGAATATCCTGAACCAACAGGGAAAAATAAGAACAGTGATTTTTTTTCCAGTAAAGGTACTCAGATCTATTTGAACAGGAGGTTTCAACAGATGGCAGCTAAATAAATCTCTGTATACAATGGGATTACAGAGTTTAAATAACTGAACAGCCCATCATCCACCACTGCTCATGCTCTCTAAGATATATCAAAGTAATTGCATTTGTAAAAATATGCAACATTCTCTCACATTTCTGTTCTTTTATGCATAACGTTTCTTCTGCCTGACTGACCTTTCCTTTGATTTGGCTTTACCTTCTCCAGGATGTTTCTCCAGATTGCTTTGGTCTCAATTTAAGCAATTCTGTCTCTGTGTCTGAAAGACCTTTTACGTATTTTACAGTACATAAATTATCATGTGTTACTAATTTACTGATCTCATTCTTCCAAAATGTTGTTTATTGGAACAGTAAAAGACATGGTATTTTATTACTGTGTTCCATTTGCATCGTATAGTGCCTACCATGAGTAGATGTTCAATAAATGAATGAATGAAGTCCTCTCTTCCACCAGTTTGGCTGTGGGAACTAACATTCCTCCATGTTCTAAGCTACTAGTCGAAATAACTGAAAAGTAGGAAATTACTGGTCAGAATCTTCCTTAATTCAGCTTTTCATATTAGAGTTCCTGTGTTCCTTTGTCATGATAAATATACTCAGTAGACAACTGAGGTCCTGAAATACTTTTGAAGCTTTTAGAGTTACATGAACTAAATAAAACTAGGATATAATGAAATGCTTTTTACATTTTATTCTATTTTGAACACATTTTTATTTAAGAAGTCACTGTCATTCAGTTATCTTTTGTACTGCTTTAGGTATTTTAAAAAAATTAATACAAATCTTTTTATATTTCAAATTAGGTATCCTAGCCTTAGATTTAAAACTCATTTTTTCCTGAGTGTATTTTCTCTTTAGGACTAATATATTTTCATAGAGTGTGTTGAAAATTAGGAAAATCAAGGGTTCTTGTTCTGTCAGGCGCAGTGTTTAGAGTGTTATTTTGATAAAATCCAGTAGCTCTGATACAGCTTGAAAACACTTGATCCTTTGGAGCATAATAGCAGGGGAGAAACTGTGGCATAGGTAAAAATTCACCATAATTACTTGAATTGGTTTTATACATAATCATCTTAGGTTTCGATAGTGAGGTAGCCGTATGGAGTGTCTTTGGGTCCAACATACATGAAAACACAGGATTGCCTGGGTTCACACAAGGAGGCAGTTGTTCAGGTTTCATTTCTGTGTCTGAATTTGAAGCTGAAGTACTTTTCTTATCCTAAAAGATAAATGAATAAAACAATTCTCAATTATGAAGTTCTAAAAAAACCCCAGTTATTTAAACTTAGGTCCAATCCTATCTTATATCACTCAGAAAAAGTGACTCAAAATGGATCAAAGACTTAAATGTAAAACTCTTAGAAGAAAACATAGGGAAAAAGCTCCTTGGAGTTGGTCTTCATAATGATTTTGTGACTATGACAACAAAACTACAAGCAATAAAAGCAAAAATCAGTAAATGTGATTTCATCAAACTAAAAAGCTTCTGCACAGCACAGGAATAGCAGAATGAAGAGGCAACCTATGGAAGGGGAGAAAATATTTGCAGACCATATATCAGATAAGGGGTTAATATCCAAAATATCTGAAGAACTCATACAACTCAATAGCAAAAAACCAAACAATATAATTAAATAATGGGCAGAGGATCTGAGTAGACATTTTTCCCAGGAAGACTTACAGATGGCCAACAGGTGCATGAAAAGATGCTCAGCATCCCTAACCATCAGGGAAATGCAAATCTAAACCACAGTGAGAATGGCTATTATCAAAAAGTCAAGAGACAATAAGAGTTGGTGAGGTTGTGGAAAAAAGGGGAATCCTCATGCACTGTTGGTGGGAATATAAATTAGTGCAGCCATTATGGAAAACAGTATGGAGGTTCCTCAAAAAACTAAAAATAGAACCACCATATGATCCAACAATTCCATTTTTGGGTATATAGATCCAAAGGAAATGAAATTACTGTCTTGAAGCAATGTTTGCATTTTCATGTTCATTGCAGCATTATTCACAATAGCTAAGACATGGAAACAACCTAAATGTTCATCAGAATGGATGAAGAAATTTTGGTATATATGCATGTATATATAATGGAATATTTATTCAGCCATAAAAGGGGATCCTGCCATTTGCAACAACATGGATGGACCTCGAGGGCATTATGCTAAGTGAAGTTAAGTCAGAGAAAGACAAATACTGTATAATCTCACATATATGTGGAATCTGGGGGAAAAAAGGTCAGACTCAGAAACAGGGTAGAATGGTGACTGCCAGGGGCTGAGGGGTGGGGGAAATGGAGAAATTTTGGTCAAAGGATACAAACTTACAAGAAGAGTAAGTTCTGGAGATCTAATTACAGTATGATGATGGTAGTTAACAATGCTGTATTATATATTTGAAAGTTGCTAAAAGTAGATGTTCTCACCACTCCCACACACACAAATTTGTAATGATGTGAGGTGATAGATGTATTAACTAATCTTATCGTGGTAATCATTTCACAATATACATGCTTATCAAAGCATCACGTTGGACAGCTTGAACTTACACAATGTTATATGTCAATTGTATCTCAGTAAAGCTGGAAAAACAGAACAGAGGAAAACAAAAAGCTTAGCCCCTTCTACTCTCCTTCTTGGGAGTCCTTTTCTCTCGAGGACATTGAAGAGCACCCACTGAATTGCATAGATTGGTACAGAGCAATGTACTATATTTTAGTAAGATTACTTTGGCTGCTGTTAGAATCTTGATTGCATGTGGAGAGGAGCTACAATAGTCCATGTGATTGTTGATGATTTATGGAAGGGTGGTGGTACAGTAAGACTAGTAAATAAATTTGAGACATTTTGGAAGTAGAATTCATAGGACCTGGTGACTTATTGGATGTGGTTGGTGAGGAAGAGGGACACATCAAGAATACCCCTATGTTTCTGGACAAACTTGGGTAGACAGTGGTGCTGTCTATTATAATTTAATATTTAATTAACCTATGTATATTTAATATTTAAAATGTAAGTAATTTAGCTGTTTGGGGAGGGAGGGAGCAAAATATTAAAAAGAATGGATACAAACTACATGTTGTTTTCTAGGACATGCAGGTTAACATGTTTTATCCTTAGTAAAGTCAAATACGTAAAAAACATCAAGCTTCAATAATGAAGATGAAGGAATTCAAGTGGAACAGACTATACAGACCTTATTAATCACTTGTTCAACAAATACTGAGAACCTACTATGTGCCAGGCATTGTTAGATGCTAGAAATACAATGATGAACAATATAAAGGTCCTAGAGCTTACATTTTATTATATAAAAGACAAGACATAGGAAACCAGCTCAATAACATTAGGAAATTGGTTATTTTTAAAAAATAAAATAAAATTCAGATGAATTATTAAATACTGATTTAAAATCACATGATAGAAAAAATAGAAACTAGGAGGAAGTTATTTTAAACTTTGAGAAAGAATATTATAAACTTAAAAGTGACAAATTATAAAGGAAAGGACTGATATATTTAACTGCCTAATCTGTACATGAAAACATAGTCACCCAAAATTAAAAAGGCAGACCACAGACTGGGAGCATTATCTAGAAAGAATGACAAAGGATTAATATATTTTCCTCATAAAGTCTTTTTTATACCTACATAAAAAAATAGGCAAAGTACTGTAACTCTGATGAAGCAAAGATAATTAATATATTAGTCTCAATGATAAAGACATATCAAGGTAGGAAACATAACAGTTTTTTAAAAACAGTAAGTAAAAACCACAGGGAGTGTTTAAGAAAATTATGATAGCCAGTTTTGACAGTGAAACAGCACTTTCATTGATGATTGCCAGGTAAATTAATAACCCCATTTTAAAAGACTAACAAAGTGCACCAAGAAGTAAAAAAATGTTCATGACTTTGAATCCTGAAATTTTAGTTTTTTGAAGTCTATCCTGAGAAACTTAATTGCAGAAAAAATGCTTACTGTACAGTATTACTTATAAAAGAACTGAAGCATACTAATTAGATGGAAGTTAATATTAATTATATCTCTTATGCCAAAATTACCAATGAAATGCCTGAAAATAGTTTATTTTTTAAAACAAGTTTCTTCCTCTACCTTCCATTGGTGAAGATAAATATTAACCCAGCCCTGATTTAATTATCTTAAAATAGTTACAACCTGAAGGATGAGGTGTCCCTAAAGTTCTGTTACTATAAATAGAATTTTTTAAAGTAAACTTCACCTTGAGGTTGTATTATATTGCTTAATATTTTCTGAAAGATTTGGAAGTCCTTTATAAACAATTTCATTGGTATTTCTAGTTGGGAAAATCAAATAGAAATCTAAGTTCCTTTATACATATATCTACTTATGTTTTAAATGTAGTGTGGTTGGTTATAATCTTGAAAAATAGAAAGTTACTGTGAGTTGAACCTGAGCTAAAATGTTTTCCCTATAAACATTCCTAAAGGCCAGCTTTATTTATTTATTTTTGAGATACAGTTGATTTACAATATTATGTTTCAGATGTACAACATAGTGATTCAGAATTTTTAAAGGTTATACCCCATTTGTAGTTATAAAATATTGGCTATATTGCCTGTGTTGTACAACATATCCTTGTGGCTTATTTATTTTATACATAGTAGTTTATACGTCTTAATTCCCTACCCCTGTCTTGCCCCTCCTTGCTTCCCTCTCCCCACTGGTGACCACTGGTTTGTTCTCTGTATCTGTGAGTCTGCTTCTTTTTTGTTACATTCACTTGTTTGTTGTTATTTTTTAGATTCCACATATAAGTGATATCATACAGTATTTGTCTTTCTCTGTTTGACTTATTTCACTTAGCATAATACCCTCCAAGTCCATCCATGACATGCAAATGGCAAAATTTCATTCTTTTTTATGGCTGATGTGGTATTCTCACATCATCTTTATCCCTTCATCTGTTGATGGACACTTAGGTTGCTTCCACTTACTGGATATTGTAAATAATGCTGCTGTGAATATGGGGGGGGGTGCATATTTTTTCGACTTAATGTTTTCATTTTCTTCAGATATATATACCCAGGAGTGGAATTGCTCAAATTAGTGTTTTTAGGGTTTTTTTGGGGGGGGCACTTTATATACCCATGAGTGGAATTGCTGTATCATACAGTAGTTCAATTTTTAGTTTTTTGAGAAACCTGCATACTGTCTTCCACAGTGGCAAAACCAATTTACATTCCCGCCAACAGTGAACAAGGGTTCCCTTTTCTCCACATCTTTGCCAACATTTGTTATTTGACTATTTTTGATGATAGTCATTCTGACAGTTGTGAAGTGATATCTCATTGTGGTTTTGATTTGCGTTTCTCTGATGATTAGTGATGTTGAGCATCTTTCCATGTGCCTATGTGCCATCTGTGTGTCTTAGGAAATACGTCTGTTCAGGTCTTCTATTTTTTAATTGGGTTGTTCTAGTTTTTTATTTAAAAGTACTATAAAACCATATTGCACATCTTCAGTTAACTATTAATGTTCTACTTGAACAATGCCCTTAATAAGCATTTTGAAAGTACTTTTCTGTGAAGAACAAGTCAAACAGACTAATTGGGAAATTTGTATTTGTGTACGTCCTGCTGTAAGAATTATCTAAAGCACGTATTAGGTGTCACCAGTTCCGGGTTCTGATGTTGCCACAGATAACAGCTGTGTGACTTTGATGAAATTATTTTGCAAGGCTTGAAGTTCCTTGTCTATGAAGAGGAACTTCATAGACAAAACAAAGGAGATGGATTACATAGTTTTCTTTCCTAATCTGAGGATATGAGGGCTCTCCAAATGTAGCAATAGGAAAGTGATTTTCAGTTATTCGAACAAAAGAAGGAAAGTGTATAGGGATTTACTTGTTATAAAGCCCTTAAAAATGCATTCTTTGGTGTCCCTGTAGGCAGAAACTGTTGGTAGTTAAATAAACCCTCCAAATTTGGCAACTTCTGGAATATTTAAGATCTAAGTCCTTCCACGTCTGAAATTATATTATATATCTAATCTCATAGAAATTGGCAGGGTACTGTAACTGACTTTTTAAGGTTAAATTAATAGAAGATTGTTTATATGCATTAAAGTTCTTTTACTTTGAAGACTCTAGATTCTTGTGATTCATGAGGCTGAGACCCTTGAAGAATTCTAAATCCTTAAAACTAGCAAGTATATATTCTCAGTTTCTCCAACTCTAAAATGGAGGAAAGAATATTGACCAAGTTGTCAGGCTTAAGTGAGGATCAAATTTGGGTCAAATTAGGTGGGTTCCTCTTTAGAATAACCCACTGATTCTGAATTGCTGGGCTATTCTACTTAATGTCTAAGCAAAGTTAAGTTTCCCACTGTCAAGACCTATTTGTTTTGAAATCTTGAGTTCAGATCTGCAAATGTGAAGTATTTACTACATTCTTTTTTCTTTTGTACAGATTTGAAGAGTATCAATAGAGTGTTAGAGATGTAGCACAAGGCAAGAACTGTGTGACCTAGATTCTAGTTCTTTGTCATCATTGCACCTTTACTTGTATATTGTCTGTAAAATTGGTGAAAAAAAATCTGCCACAGTTCTTGTGGTTGTGTAGAAAAAATGAAAATAAATCGGGTGTAAATAAGTTGCCATCTAAATGGAACCAGTTTTTACCATTTTCTTTTTTGCAGGTCTACCTCAATGCATATGCATGATCTTCCAGAATTCAGTTTTGAAATTTACAGGTTAATAACACCTTACAGTAATATGCTACAGTTCAGTAATACTCATGTAATACTCATAATCTTGGAGGAAGCTGGCAAAGCTGGAAGTAGAACTCATCAGCTCTTGCTATTTATTCTTTTTGACACTGCTTATTAATGTGTTTTAAATATCAAGAGCACAGATACTGGAGAAGAGTAAGTCACCAGAATCCCATGGTATTACAACACGTCAGGTTTCCTTAAAATGTCTAGATTACCCAGCCCATGGAAAGCTTCTTAGGTGGAAGGTGCTGCCCTGTGACTTGTGGGAACAAGTACCAACCCTATACTTTATGGACACTCAATCAGGTTGCCCAGGGCAACCTCAGTCACAGAGGTTGTGACTTTCAAATCACCCTCTAAAACTGGCTCTAAAATTCTAATCAACTTTGACTCAAAACAGAAAACAGAATCTAGTCAAAATGGAAGACAAATTAGCTGAAAATTTTTGTTGGCATAATTTGTACCACACAATCTGTAAAAGTTAGTGTCTACCTAAATCTTTTAGCCCCACAGGACAATTCACAAATTTTTATAGACTTAGAAACAAAACACCCACTGCTTTTATATCATAGGCTCTCACTGCAGCTTTCTTATTTGAGTTTCACCTTCTTCAAATATGGTATTAAAATGTGGAGTTCAAAACATACAATTAAAAACAAAAGAGCCCAATACAAAGAATAGTAAGATTATTTCAAATTCTCTACTAGGTTACACATTAGGTCAGCAACTCTTAAGGATAAGAAGATATTTTTCTTAATTTATCTTTTTTGGCCACAATTAGGGGACAGAGAATTAAACCTTAACCTTCAGTTTCCATGAGAAGTGAGTATAAATGCACCATATCCTCCCCCCATTTCCTTTTTTGATCAAGGCACAATGTAAATAAATGTAAAATTAACAAGATACATTTTTCTTGTTCAAACCCATCACCGCAGTTAGCGAAGGGGTAGGAGCTGCATACTGTCCCCAGTCATCTTCCTACCTTGAGAGGCAATTCTGGCTTACTGCAATGCATGTTGCAACTGTGTGGCCCAGTGGTTGCCAAGAAAGGTGGTTTTTTGGGGGTGGGGTGAGTGGGAGTGCGGGGTGCCCCAAATTTATAGTAAGAGTACCAGCAGTCAAAAACGTCCAGCCCTTTGCCCAAACCCACCCAGTCGCACTCGGTCATTCTCGGTATCTTCTTTATTTTTTTCGGCAAACGCAGTCTTTTCCTGCAGCGGATGGCAAGAAGGCCAGCGAGCGCCGAGGGATCGCAACCCTTTTACCACACTCAGTTAAAGCAGCAAAGAGGCGGTGGACCGTCGGCGGCTGGATCAATACCAAGAAACGAATCCGCTTAATCCTGGGAGCCGTCCTCCTGGGTGGAATCCTTCCGAGTGGTTGTAGCAGCCCGTCTCCATAGTAACTGGCCGCGGCGCCTCTCCGGCCCTGGGGCCCGGATATTGTGAGGCTCACGGCCGCGGGGCCCAACTTCCCACAGCTTCCTGCAGCCTCCCCTCGGCGGCTGCGCTCCTCTTCGGGAGTCGTAGTTTCTTTCTCCGCCGCCGCCCGACACGAAGCGCGGGCGGGACTACGAGTCCCGGCATGCGCTGCGGCGTCCCGCCGGCTGCCGCCTCCCGGCCGCGGACGCCTGAGAGCAGGTTGTTGTTTTTATGAGAGGCGTCACTGCTCTGGGAGCTGTGACAGCCGCCACCGCGACAGCCAGCGCCGGCCGGCGGAGGTGGCGCTGCTCCCTCAGGTACGGCCCCGGGCGGGTCTGGACCCCGGGAGGGGGAGTCTGGCGGACTGTCGTGGTCCTGGCCGGCACTCGCGGTTCAGTCCTTGCCGAAGCAGTCGCGGGGTGTCCACGGAGGCGGGGGGGGGGGGGGGGGCTGCTCGGGTAGGGGCTTGACCCTTGGCGTTTGCGGCCGCCTGGGTGGCCTCCGTGCGCGAGTCCGCAGCCCCCTCGGCCAGAGCTGAGCCCCGAGGCGACTGGTCTGGTGGTCCTGCAGCCTCCGATTCCTGCGTGCAGACGCTAGCGGTGCGCGGGGGGTGCGGGGGAAGCTGATGGCCCGGGGGACGCACCCGCCTTCTGTCGCGGGGCTGGCTTAAGGCGCTTCTCGGTCCTGATTGATTCGAGTCCATATGGTAAGATGTTATGTGCGTCACGCTGCCGGGTTTTCAGCCGGCCCATCTTTTCTGGTGACGTTTGAGCTCCGTGATGCCAATAACAGAAAGATTAAATATTAAATAATGCATTTGGGATTTCTGCTCGTGCGCCAGAGTGATAATGATCAAATCCCCCTCCCTATCCTTGTCCCCTTCCGCCGGTTCCCTTTAGTGTCGACTTTCCTGATCGATAAGTTCTCCGGAACAGCAGTCCACACAGTGGTGCCTTGTACGCGTTACATGTTTATTTTTGTTTAACGAATCCAACTTTTTGCCGTGGGGAGCGCCAGTTTTAACTACTCAATTAGGTATTTTGTGGAATGGGTGAAATTTGCACTTCTTCACTCTAGATTTATTAAAAAAAAAACAGAATGGCTCTGTCGTGTAGCTGGAATAGATAATTATTTTAGTACTGAGAATTTTAGCAGATTTGCCCCCTCTGATAAAGTCACATGTACTGGATAGTGCTTGAAATGTCACTATTAGAGCATCATATCTTTGGCTTAAGGTTTGAATCTTAATAGGCCCCACATTTCTCAGGCGGATGGTTTACTGTTCTGTCCTGAGCTTTGATCATAAAGGGGAAGGGAAAGGAGAAGAAAGGGTATTATTTTAGTGAATAATTTTTAATCCTTTACCCAAAGCTAAAGATGAGATTCTTAAAGAAGCTAGTAAAAGTCTTTCTCAAATAATATTTAAGGGTGTGGGAAAGACTAGTTTTTAAATGAAAGTTGGTTAGAAAGTCTAATTTTGTTAACTGTAGAGCTAGAAGTGATTGTGTCTTAAAGAAATAAGACTCAAAGAATACTCATAGTTAAAAAAGTGATTAGATGGTGAAACTACAAGTTATTTTTTCTTTCTATTTTCTGGTATTTTCCAAACTTTATTGAGGGAGAAAACCTTAATTTTAAAAAAGGGCACAGCTGCAGCAATTCCAGTCAAGTGGACTCTAAACGTTAATCTTAAAAAGCAAATTAGCAGCAACAGCAAACAGCATAGGCAGAGCCCCTGTTACTGCATCCACAGACTATGAATAACAAGCTTAAATGTAAATTATTTGTCAAGAAGTGACGAAATGCATTGGTTGGGCTGGAAAGGGAAAAAGAGGACAAAAATTCTTAGCACTTGTACATCTCATCTTATTTTGATCTGTTTTCCTTTCTCATTGTATAGTAAAATCAAAGAAAATTGCTTACTTTTCTTCAGTGAAGGCAGTGCAGTCGTGATTATTCCTATAACACCAGGTGACAAAACGTGGGTGTATTAATCTGGAAAGGTCTGGAGATAGGATTTTTTGTTTATTTGTAATCATTTGCCAGTGGAAATAAAGAAGTTGAACAATTACTATAAAATGGGAGACTTTAAGCTTGTTTTCATTGAATCATTTTGAATACTATGTTTTATATGTCTGATTTTTTTTTATTATGCTTTGCATTATTTTCTGTTATAGATACATTGGATATGGGTGGGTAGGTAGCGTATCATTTAGCCCACATTTTGTTTTCTGTCGTAAAGGGCCACGTTGTTCTTTGATGAGAATAGTCTGTATTTCAGCAGTCTTGAAAAATTGAACTCACCTCAACTCCAAGTGTTCATTAACTCTTAAAATATCCATTCTGAAGCTTTTTTGTTTTTTAAGCTGTAGAAGTCACACTTCATTTTCTTAGGTTGTTTTCTCTGGAGCTTTGCTTCTCTCCCCAAATTTCATTTTCTTTTCAGTACTTTCTATTGTTTCCTTTTGTATATTTTATGTCCTGTGTTGAGCCAATATCTTACTAAATATATGGGTTCATTTACAGGGCATAAGAAAACAGTCATAATTGATTAATATGTCTGATTTTACTAACTGGTTCCACAGTATTGTTGGCTAGGTTCTATAATTGTTTTCTTATCCAAGTTAAATATTTTAAAAAATTAGGTGATTTTGAACTAAGAATTAAGAAGTAGTTTCTGCTTGTCAAGACTATGGACACAGTGCAAGGCCTGTTAAGCCCACGATATTTTAAAACAGAAAATGCAGACTCATCTAACAATGCAGAACTACCAGAGGCTGAACTGTTTCTGTGTTTGTGTGTGCTTAATGTGACGATGTTGCTGTATTGTAAGTGACAACTTTACATTTTCAAGAATTTTCTTCCTGGCAGTTCTGCAGTTTTTGTTTAAAGTTTTTAAAGCATTTTAAATATAGTTTTTAAAGGTTACTTTCCATTTACAGTTACTACAAAATATTGGCTCTGTTCCCTGTGTTGTACAATAATACATCCTTGAGCCTATACAGCCAACTGTTTGTACCTCCCACTCCCCGACCCCTGTACCCCACCGCCCCTCAGTTGGTAACCACTGGTTTGTTCTCTATATCTGTGAGTATATTCTTTTTTGTTATATTCACTAGTTTGTTGTATTTTTTATATTCCACATATAAGTGATATCATACAGTATTTGGTTTTCTCTGGCAGTTCTGCAGTTTTGACTAAATTAAAAACGGTAAAAAAGTATGAATTGGTTTCAAAGGTCATGTTTGATGTATTGCACCAGATAAACTTGAAAAAAGGTATTTAATTTGTGGAAACGTGCTTACGGGCCGGTAAGGTTTTCTGAAGGAGGTGTTAGCAAGGAAGTATTAGTATTAGCAGGAAGTTAGGAATCTCATTTTTCTTCAATGTTTGTTCATAAAGCACTATCCTAAAACCTTACTTCTGGTTCATGTTGCCAGCATGATGAAATGTAAAAAGGCAATTGGATTGGGAGTCAGGACATTTAATGATGTTGACAGGTAATTTAACTTACGAGTCTCTATTGTACATTGTGTATCACAGTCATTGCCATACTTCATGGGGTATTTGTGAAGATCAAATATGATATAAAAATACCACTTTGTAAGTGGCAGAGTGATCTACCCATGCAAAATATTATTGGCCTGCATACGTAACATTTACATAAAACATATTCTACATTTGAAGAGTGATGATTTAATCTCATACATACTTTTAGACTGGGAAGTTTGATGGAAAAAAGTCAGATGAGATCTTCATTTGATTTTTTGATAGAGCTTCTTGCCTGTTACTAGGCTGAAGGAAACCTGGCCCCTTTCCTGACTGTGACTTTGCACTCTGCTGCATTAAAGGTCCTGAAAGCAGAGTGCTTATGTTTGGGCCTTTAATTTTGGTTTTGATTTGTTTTAGTTGTGATCTAAAGTATAAATCTAACTTAACAGTAGGAAGGGGTGGTGTTTTTAACGTTCAGAAATGGTACTTTAAGTTGATTTCATAAACAGCCTACAAAGAATGTGAAATCCCAGCCTTCCAGAGATATAGTGCCTGTGTAAGCATTTGTCTTTCAGGGAAAGAAACAGTTTAAAGCTTAGACTTCTCCTTTTGGGGACGTCAATCCTGCGTATGTTACATACAGCATCTGACTCTTGACATCAACTTCAAGTTGAGTTGACATATAGAACATTCAAGTAAAAAAGTCTTTTAGAAACTTGTTTGAGGACTTTATGAGAGCAAATGTAAGTGAAAGTGAAAGGCAAAGAAATATAACGTATCATGGGGTTGGTAATGACTGCTTATGTATTTGATTAGTTGATAACTCAAATAACATCTTTACTGACATTTTATCTGATATTACTACTAGAAAGTAACAGTGAATGTATACTTAATTATCTATTGTGTACTTAAAAAAATGGAAATCCCTTTGTTTCCCATCTTTCTAGCTTTTTTTGAAAATGACAAGTAAAAGAGTTGTAAAAAAAAGTTAGGGCAGATTATCCTTTTGTGGAAGGTATGTTTAAAATAAATGAAAAATACAGATATATGATGAATACATATATTTTAAAAAGTAAAAACAAATTTTTAAAAAAATTTGAGAGTAGAAGAAAGCATAAAGCAAGAACCCAGTAATTTTACTTATTGATTCCCTGAAAAGGGAAAAGGAGCCAACAGACCAGGGGCTTACATTGCCCAAGTGAGGGTAAGGGGCCCGGTCAGGCTTTTATATTAGCTCCTCCAGGCTTTTCTAAAATTAAGATATAACAGTCCCGGAAAGTCAGGATTTTTCTCAGAATGAGAATACCTGGTGAAAGGGATATTTACATACTAATGTGTATCTTAATTTGCCCCCAACATTTTGAATTCATATTGTTTATTCACCTTATTTCAAACTTTTTGTCAGAGGTGTGGCTTCTTTTAGGTGGCGGCAAAAAGGGATGTTTTTATCTTCAAATAAAGCAGTGGTTGCTGCTGTTTCCCAATTTGAAGGATGTAACATCACAGAGTTACTTGTGAAGAAACTGTGTATTGACTCACTTCTTGCAGAATTTGTTTTCAAGGTCAAAACGTTAAATCTGCTGTATATGACAAGATTGCTGCCTCTTTCTGAGCATTGCTACTCTAATTGGAGATTTTTTCCCCCCAGATAGCTATCTTTAGCAGTAGAGTTCAGTGTGTAAATGAAAGTCCACTCCATTAGAACTAGGAAAGCCTGCTCGCTCTGGAGAGGTTCTTTGCTACCACTTGCAAGATGGGTATAACCAAGAGGCAGGACAGCCATTGGACCCACACTTTGATGCGGTAATGACTGCACTGTGGACTCTTCGAAGCCCTGGCTTGTGCTCTCTTTTCTGTGGCATCAGTTTTCCACAGTAAACTTTTGGTACCTCAGATATAAACATTCTAATATGATTCCCTTAAAGAGACAATCATCCAGAAGATACTTGGATTTGTGTCAGTCATTCATTTATTTAAAATTGGGTTTATCTTTTCATTTTAAAAAAATGTTTATTTTTTTCCTGCTGTTTATGAAGGTCATAAATAGCTCACTGAAAATTTAGCAGACATGTTACATGTAATTTTAGTCTTTTTTGACAGATACTCTTTAAAATTTTGATATATTGCATATAGATTAATATAAATAGGGTTTTATTATGCACATTATTTTCTGACTTGCTTTTTTCACAGAATATATTATTGATACCTTTCTGTGTCAGGACATGTTGATCTACTTTAATTTTTTAAATTGTTGGATTAATTGTAGATATTACAAATTTTAATTTTAATAAATTCACTCTTGGTAGACATTTCACTTTCTAGTTTTTATGTTATAAAAACTGTTCCATCAACCATTCTCACACACATATATACGTATTTTCCTACTCATGTGAGTATTTCTATCAGATAAATTCCTAGGAAGGAAATGGATAGGAAATGAAAGAGAGTTGATAGGTCACAGGGTACATGCCTATAAAATTTTGTTATTATGAAATTACTCAAAGGATAATACCCATATACACTTCCACTGTTTCTAGTGCCTATTTTTCTGTATCTAACCTATTAACCTGTTTAATCTTTGTTGATCGTTTAGACAGTAAAATAATCTTGTTTCTCTTTGTCAGTCTTTGGTAGTAAGGTTGAGCATTTTTTTCTTATAAACCATTTTAATGTCTTTTATAAATTGCTTACTCATATTCCTTGTTATATTTTCTATTCAATGTTTTAACCTTTTTCTTATTGATTTGTTGGTGTACTTTAAATGTTTTGAAAACTCTTATATATGTTACATAGGTATTCTCAGTATATCATTCTCATATGACTTGCAAACGGGTTTATGATTTTTGTATGAAAAAAACTTTTCCTTTATGATTTTCAGGTTTTGTATAAAGCTTAGAAAAAGATTATCTTTGCCTCAGGATTGTAAACTTTTCCTTTTGTTTGAGGGTATATTTTGTGGTCTTATTTTGTATATTTAAATCTCAGCCATATTTTTACTAGGTGGTCTTAAAGTTTTATGAAGCCTTATATTAGTGGAAATCTTTCACATGGCCAACAAGAGAGATGACATCAAACTGAAAGTCTTTTGCAACACCATATTTATGAAGTTTAATGGAGATTGATTACTGAGTGATGCAATTTGGCAAAAAATGGATTTTTTTTTTTTCCCTTTGGGAAGCAGGAGAGAGAAAACAGTGACATTTACTTTCTTTTTTTATTTCAGAAGCATTTTATGTGAAAGTGACTCTTATCTTTCTGCATCTCTTTCATCCTCTTCCTTTCACACCAACCATAGGAAGCTTTTGTGCTGTTTTGAGCAGCCAGAATGGCAGCCAGCACTTTTGTTTCATATTCAGAATTGCCTGTCAGATCTTCTGTCTTTTGATGCTATTTGGAAAACAGCTTAGTTTGGCGTGTGCTTGGTGAAAATATTTTGTAGCATTTATCTGCTGTAACAGTTAAAAGCCATACAGAAACTTAGTGTTCTTCAAATAAAGGGTTTACTTGACCGTTCTAGCCAATAAGCCTTGGAATTGACTGCCCTACTTTTGTTTCCCACAGCACAAAGGCCTGATGAGTACTAGGCACGCCTAGGCTAGGCTTATTTATTGCCAGAGTTTGGGGACTGAAATAAGATTGACATTATAGATGTTTAAAAAAAAAAAAATATATATATATATATATATATAGAAACTGAGCCTTCACTTAAGATGAGACTATTTGGAAAAAAGAAAGCAACACAGTGGAAGGTTCTTCCCTCCCACAGTGAACAGGATTGAAGACCCTTTAGTTCCCCAAAGAGACATATTTCTCTCCATTTACCTCCAGAAGTATTTATGTCACAGTACTGTTTAAAATGTGAATTTGTGCCAAATTATAAAGCATAGTGTAATAGTATTAGTTAGTAACAGTTTTAGATGCTTAATTACTTAGACAGTGAAAGTCTTAGATGACTTTTTTCTACATCATTATTTTTCATTGTGATAAAAACCCATAAATAACCTAAGCATCCATTATTAGGGGAATGAACTATAATAAAGCTAACAGTATATTATATAGTCATCAAAGTCATTTTTGAATAATTTAAAAAAATTGTTAAACAGCACAGTAGGAAGACTTAAGGAACTGGTTGATCCCACTGCCTACGTATATAAAATTGGAAGGATATATCCCAGAAGCGTTTAAATCAAATTTGCAGCAAATGTAGACTGCAGTCCTGCTATTGAGGAAGACTTTCTCTGCCCATGCTTTTTGTTGTTGTGTACATACTCATTCATTTTGACTAAAATGCCCTCCCCGCTCTTAATCTGCACATTTTACTTCTGTGTGTACTAACCTTGCATGTTGCCTAATCCTCAAAACCTGTTTTGAGCCCTAAAGGTTAATAACCAAAAGAATCTAGAGCATTGTTATGTAGTTGGTGTTCAGTAAATATTTGATGAATGAATGTAAATAAATGAATGCCAGAAGGGTTGAAGCAGTTTATAGAGGTAGATAAAATTGCAGCAAGGTAACAGAAGTAGAAAAATGAGATAAAGGGAACACAGGTAGGAGTTATGAAATGGACCACAAATGAAGGTATTTCTCTCAGATTATACACTATAAGAGCTTAAACTCTTAGTAAGGCTGGGTATTAAGAAGAAAAACTCTTCAATTACCTTAGCCAACTTCTCAGGATAAGCTCAGTTATTCTAACAGTACCATCAGAAAGAAAGAAATTTCTGCTGATGATTCTTACAGAGAAGATGCTTGAAAATGTGTCTGCCTTGTGCTTAACAACGTTTCAATAAGAGGATGATTCCAATAGGTTTTTTGTTTGTTTTTTTTTTTTAATTTGCTGATTTGTTAACATGGTAGATCAGACATCACAACAAAGAAAAATTTAGGTTGAGGGTAAGGTTAGGCATGGTACTTTTATGGGAACTGTCTGTGCTACACAATTGAAGGGTCAAGTGCCTTTGTGTAGATGTGAACTAGACTTCAGTACCTTTAATGCTATATTGAGATCACCTTCAGTAGTACATCAGGGAGGCCGGTCTCCCGATAGACACACAAGAGCATCACTGTCTGACTGCTGAAAGTAAGACGAAGTAGTACATAGGTGCCAGCTGGAGACTTTCCTCTTGCTTGATGGATTGTTAGGCTTTGGTCAGAGGTCTTTTAAGAGTGAGAAGTACACTAATGGGCCACACCACTAGGGTAGTGTGGCATTGGGCATCATCAGATTTTCCTTCCTTGCTACTGGAGACTTTTTAATAGGAAACTGAAGTGAGCAACTACTTGCCACACATAGCTATGGGTGAAATTGTTAGGCAATAGTGGATTTCTTAAGCTTTTCTGTTTCAACCCCTTCGTTGTGGTGGTTGCTGATTTTTAGCGTCCCTAGATCCCTTTTGAAAATAGGCAGGAATAAAAACATCTGTGATTGTGGTATGTTTGAGGCAAGCTTAAGGGTGGGGCTAGACCTGAAATTAGACCTGAAGTTCATTACTATTTATGTTTAGTTCCTAATCTGAGTAAATGCTTGTATGTCCTTTTCTGTAGATAAAATAGAATATTAAATGATTAAAGTTGAGAGTTTATTATGTATGTATTATATGACTTCTTCTGACTAGTAGAGAACAGTTAAATTTTTTATGCTGTTATAAAGACATTAAAAGTAAAATTGGAGCTCCTTACCAAAGCTTTGAACTTAATACTAATTAGTAAAGTAGCTCATGGAAAAAAGTAATGGAAGCTCCCATTAGGCTAGTTATGCTAAGAAGTAAGAAGTAAATGCTGTGTACATTCAGGGGAAGGCTAGAAATCTGAAGAAAGGAAGGAGGAAAGCATTCCAGAAAGTGTGGCTTGAGTAAGTGGAGACATGGAGGTAGGGCCGTCCTCCTATACTTGTAGCAAGTAGATTACTTTGATCAGGTGAGATAGTTCTGTAGGAGAGAACTAATCGATTGCAAGCTAGGTTAAAGCCAGATGGTGGAAGCATTTGGATGTCACTCTGAGGAGTTTGACTTTATTGTACAGAATACTTATTCTCAACATCATAGGGGACTTTTGAGTGGGAAGTAAAAAAATCCTAGCACTTGGACTAAGTATTGTATGTAACCTGCAATCAATTTCATTGTTGCCTGTATGTAAGTGTTAGTTAGCATCATTGTGTGTGTTTAGGGAGGGGCCAAGGAAAGAGTTGAAAAATGGCACTGTAGAAAGTGAGGCGTCCCATAGTAATTAAAACAGCATCATTGTTTTGGTGCTGGAATATAGATCATTGAAACTGAATAGAGACTATAGAAACTGATTCATAAAAGTATGGGACTTAATGTGACAAAAAGTGGCATTTTAAATCATAGGAAAAGTATGGAGTATTTAATAATTGACATAATTTCTGCCTCACACTAAGAGGGAAACAAATCTGGATGCATAGATTAAATAGCTGAATGTAAAAACCAAAATTCTGAAAAAGTATTAGTAGAAAATAGAATAATTTACAATTTTGGGAGTAGGAAAGACTTCTAAAGCAAAATGTAAAATGTAGATGGTATAAAAGACACCCAATTCTCCATCCTCAACATTTGACTGGATAAAGTTTAAAAACATATCTATGATAAAAAAAAAAGCCCAGAAAAAAAACATATCTATGATAGAAGATTTTTTTTAAGTTGAAGCATGCTAGAAAAATATATTTGCAGTAGATAAAGCAGTGAATTCATTCATGACCCAGTTTAAAAGAATTTCTGAAAATCAGCAAAGGTAGCCCAGTCGGAAAGTGAACATAGGAACATCAGAGAATTCACAGAAAATAAAATAAGGATAGCCAGTAAACAGGAAAAGATGCACAACCCCCCTAAGTCTTGGGAAGAACATACTAAAATAGGGAGTTTTTTTGTTTTTCTTTCTTGATTTTTTGTTTTGGCTCATGGCATGATCAGAAGTTAAAGATGGTTGTTACTTTGTTGATGAGATTGTGGAGAAATAGGTAACCTCATGTTGGTGGGAGGCCTCCCTTAACAACCTTACTTAAAATACTAGTACCACCCCTACTCCCTGCATTCAGTTTTCCCCCTTGCTTTATGTTTCTCCACAGTACTCACCAGCAACTGAATTACTACATATCCTGCTTGTTTATATCTGTAGGGTTGTTCTTGGACCAAATATATAATATAAAGGACATCTTGAATGTTTTTATTAGTTGGGATCTTGGATCCTCTTTCCTTTCTCCAACTAACTCAAATGCAGGCATTTTCATATCCTTTGGGGGAGATAAAAGTTCCAGAGCCTTTGAAAAGCATTATAGAAATAGGTTCTTGAAAGCTGTCTAGCCTGACTGACTCATCTTTGATCACCTTTACAGTGCAGCAGCATTTTGGGGACTTTTGCTCACAGCCCATTGGTTCGCTTACGTTGGAATTGTAGACGTGTGGGAGAACAATGCCCCCATTCTTCTCCATCATGTCCAATTCTAGAAGATACAACAACAGAAACCTTACCCTCTGCATAGTAAAAATGTAGCTACTCAGGAACGATGAGGGGCACCATATCAGGTAACAGTCACTCCAGTTGTACTTTGTGAGGTAAAATTAAATAGTTGCTGTGTTATTAGTTTTGACAGCTGTGACCTAAAGTGTTTTAAATTATGTTTTAAGCCCCAAACTTTCTCTTAATTCAGTCTTCAGCTACCTACTAGATATTTCTACTTGGAAGTGATAATAGCTGTCTCAAATACGATATGCCCTCAACCCAATTATCAATTTTCCTTTCATAATCGGCTGTTTTTGAAGTCTTCCTGTCTCAATGGCCATGCTACTCTTCTATTTGTTTAGGACAGGGATTATGCCTCATACCTGATATTTAGTACATCAGGAAGTCCCGTTGGCTATACCTTGAAGATGTATGGATAATTTGTCCACTTCTCACTGTCTTTGCCACCATCCTGGTCCAAATTACCATCATCTCACCTGGATTATTATAGTAGCTTTGCAAATGGTCTTCTGCCTTTGTTCCCTCACAGTGCTGTCTCAGTACGGCAGTCAGTGTGATCTTTCTTAATCCTTTCCTCAAAATTCTTCTGTGACTTTTAGTTTCACTTAAGTATAAAAGGTCTTAGGATCTATAAGGCCTTCATTTGTCTCCCTCTCCATTCTCTCTCTGTCCTCACCTCTTCCCACGTTCCTGCTGGGCCACTGCTCTCTGACTACACAGCCTCCTTGTTGTTTCTCAGAGATAGGGGCTTGGTTCCAACTTTGTACCTACCTTTCCTTTGGTCTGAAAAACTGTCCCCTGAGTTAACTGCACAGTAATTCGCTCACCCATTCAAATCTTTGCTTACGTGTACCTTCTTGAGGAAGCTTTTGCTGATCATCTTTTTAGAATTAAGCTCCTCCAACCCAGCAATTTCTATTCTCTTTTCCCAGGCTTTCTCCATAGTAGGAAATAATACCATCAAATACACCATATACTCTACCTGTTTATGTTGTTTATTGGATGACTCCAGTGTGAAAGATGAAATGCACAAGACAGTTGATGATTTTTAATTCAGAGTATTGCAGTAGGGAAAGTTCATTCATGAATATCTCAAAGAGGAAGAAAACCAAGGAGTTTTATAGAGGCAGGTAAACAAGGGACTCAGGATGGGTGGAAGTGAGTCTTAGGATTTTGTGAGAACAGGTTGGTCCTTTCACAGTTAGCTATTTGTCCCAACACAAAACAGAATAGGGAAATTTCTCAATCTTCCTTGCTTTCCTGGAGCACAGGGCTCAGATAAAGTTCAACATAATCAATTACCGATAGAATTTAAGCCCCAGCCCCAAGACTCTAATGTGTTTTGTACATTGGTATATTTTCAGTACCTCGCATGTGCTAAGAGCTCAGTAAATATTGAATGAAAGATGGATAAAGGGATGAATTTAAAAATGGTATTAACTGTAGGCCTCCTGTTTGCTGAAGAGTGTGATCATACTTGTGTGGTACAGTCCTTCTACCATAAGTAGCTTTGTTAATGAAATGTGAGAATCCATGCACTAAATTTACATCCTAATATGACCATGTGCCAAATTCTGTATTGAAACCATATGTTTATAATACTTAGTGTCAAATTCTCTTCCATAGAATTCTACAAATTAAATCTTACACGTTGTGAAGAAATGTTCTATAGGGTTTCTTACGAAGTGAGAGTCAATTTAAATGATTTATCTCCATTCTGAAAGCTCTTATAGGAGATTTTTGTTTTGTTTTGTTTTGTTTTGTTTTGAGTGAAAGTAGATTTGTTTAGAATGATGTGCACTCCATAGATAGAGTATGGGCCATCTCAGAATATGAGGGAGTAAGAGAGGCCAGGAGTTTGGATTTTATCTTGAAGGCAGTGGAGACCAGTTTTAAGTGATTAAGTGATGAAGTGGTCAGATTTATGTTTTAGGATAAACTTAGTATGGGCAGCCCGGTGAAGAAGTGACTGGAGGGGAATTTGAAATTGCAAGCAGAGGTCTGTTAAAGAGCTGTCACAGTAATTGAAGTGGGAAAGGATGAAGTTGGGCTTGGGTCTTGGGGTCAAGGCGAAGTTTAAGTTATCCCAAATGTAGTTATCCTAAATCTAGGATTTTTGACCTCATGTCTGGTGACTTTTGCTTGCAGCCATATTATTTTTGGCTAATGCTAGTCTGTGAGATACCAAAAATAGAAAGTGCAGCAGGAAGATGATCTTAGTTTTGTAGATACTGTATTTGAAATGCCTGAGAAACCTACTGTTGCCAAAAGATCAGCCCCCGTCCCTGACAAACCAAATTGAAACTCAGAGACAGGGTCTTGGAGCTTAGAAGAAAAGAGGCAGCTTTATTACTTTGCTGGGCAAAGGGGACTCAAAACAGGCTAGTGCCTTCAAAACTGTGAACCACCTACAGGGTGGGGTGGGGTGGGGTGATTATATAGCCATAGCTCAAACAATAAAGCATCGGTAATGATCAACAGAATCATTTTCTTGTCATAAGACTTAAGAGTGGTGTCATGATGCCTCCAGGCGACCAATTCTTTATAAGTTTGTTGCCACTTTTTCCATCTCTTTATCTCGTTAAGTGTCCAAGGTGTGGTCTTCTTGGTATTGAGCCTGTTTTGTAAGGTTACAGTTCCATGACTTTCTCCCTGCAGAACAACTCAGAAACCAAGTATGATTATTACTTTTGATTACTGGAATAAAGCAGAAACAGTAAAATTAATAGCTTTAACAACGGGCCTGGAGCTGTGAGTAGCAACTGGTCAGTCAGTTTTTAGGGCAAGCATAAGAATAAGCAATCTGTTAGCCTAAATGTGGCCATTTTATTAATCCTCCTTCACTATGAGTGGTCATCCAAAAGGCAGTCGGGAAATGTGACTCGAGATTTGGGTAAAGGAACTACCCTGAGGAATAAAAGAAAGCTGAGTTTAGAAAAGAGCTTCAAGTTGATCATCTTCATAAAGTCCTCTTACCTTTGTAACTTTGTATGATTGTGCCTTTGTAACTTTCCCATAAAGTCTGCTTAGTTCTAAGTTATTATTAGTAAAGCCCTCAAAGTGGGACAGGTTTAGACATTTACCTGTGGCCAAAATAATGGGGAGAGGAATCTCATGAGTTCCTCTAGAATTTTCAGCTCCTTGAGGAACAATGTATAAGTGTCACTAACTGCATCATGACCCAGAAATGTTACCTTTTTTCTTTATTGAATGTGTTAACAGGCAAGTAAACAAGCAATTATAGCACAGTGTTCTAAGTAGTAGAATGGTCAGGGAGTGGTTCACAAAGAAGGTGATGCCTTAGTTGAGATGGGAAGGGTGGGCACAGGAGTTTGGGTGGAGGTAACGGGGTGGGGAACTGAGATCAGAATATTCAAAGCACTAAAGTTAAGAGAAAGCCAAACTTTTTAGGGGAATTGAAAAGGTAGAGGGAAAAGGGAGGGAACTGAGCAAGAGAGGATTAGATGCTAGAGACAAAACACTCGATATTTATGGCTTGTGGGTATTCTCCTGAAGACAGTACTAAAAAATCTTAACATTTTTAAGGAGTGAGAAATAATACTATCATTTTAGGAAGATAACTGGGTGTAGTGAGTAGGTTCAAACACAGTGGCAGCTTTCAGAGACAGTGTGTCTAGGTTGGGGCTCAGAAATTTACTTTTTAAAATCTTGCTTTAATTGCTGTGCATGCACCCAGCTTTTTGAAAACAGCTGATTTAAGAGAGTTCTGTAGTAGGGCTGTGAATTTTGCTTATCCAAACTGTTACAGTGGTGTTACGGTCAATCTTTTTTCCCTCATTTGGGCTAGATGTCAAGCTTGTTCTTCGTCTAGGACAAGTAAACAAAGAATTAAACTTAGATCTGATTAAAGTGGGCTCCTATATTTGAGGAATATTTCAGATATGCTAAAGTCCCAGTTTAGCAATGTATGTAACTTTTTTTTGAAATGTTGTCTGTGTTTATTTCATTGCCTGAGCAATTAGAGTTTTAGAAAACAAAAGCTAGAATTTGTCTCTTTAAAAGAACTGTTTTAAGTGGAAATTACCTAGATAAGGGTAGGAGATAGATACACATTAAATATCCCTGACTGGGTCTTGCAGCCCAGGAAGTTTGGAAGGTTGTTAAGAAGATGAAACACTGGTAAATCCGGAGGGAGCTGTGTGTGAGATGGAGCCGCAGCACTGAGAATGTGGGCTACTGGAGAAGGCTGAGAGCCGAGGTCTTGCAAGGGGGAGAAGAGCTTTCACATGGTAAAGAATGAATACATTTTTAGACTTCAGCCAATTTTCGTAATCTCAAAGCCTTACCTACTTTTTGTTCTATATAGAATGGTTTCTCCAATTACCCAGCCACTTAAACCAGAATACCCTATGCTTTCTCCCTTCTATATTTGGTTATTCAATCCTTTAAAAATCTTTCCTGTCTTCTCAAATTTCTCCTAACTCCTCCCCATCCTCTTTACCCTCTCCCCCTCAATACTAGTTAAATTTAGGTGCTCATCTTTTTCACAGAATATTGCATTGTATCCCACAAGTATAGAGCCCGTTAGTTGCTTCCTTATTTTAATTTGTGCTCTTTTAAAGATTCTGATTTTCAGGTATCTCATTTTTTAATGCTTTACTCATACTAGATTAATCACCTTTCTTACAGCTTTCTTATTCTTTATTTTTTTTCTGCTTTTGTTTCCATTACCTCTTGGGAAATCCTTCCAGTATCATATCCACCCCCCCAGCCCAGTAATGAGGAACTAGAACTTTATTTATTTATTTTTTTGTAGTATCTCTCAATCTAAAAAATTCGGCAACTAATTCAGTTAAAAAAACATGCTGTCTAGCATGTCTAAAAACATGACAGCCTCATCTATAAAGCCTTCTCAGACCATTCTCCTTTCCTCCTGCGAAGTTTATTGCTCAGTCTTTGTGTAGTCTCATATATCCACCCAGAACTTTCAGACTGTTATCAAACAATTCAAATACAGATAGTGACATATCAGAGTTTTTTTTTTACACTCATAAAAACTGGTTTGATGAGAAGTTGGGCTTTATGTAGTCAGTTTAAATAAGGAATACTGAAATAAAATTGCTAAGCTATAAAATTGGTTAATATCCTAGAGGGTATTTAAACTGTAGCCTTTGGGATAGTATTCTCTACTGGACAGAAAAAAATTTTTTTATTTCACTGTTATTTTTTTTGTTTTGTTTTGTTTTGTACAAATTTACCTTTAAATTTATGGAGTTAGAAACTGCCTGGTTCCTATAATCAGTTATAAATAGGAAATCAAACAATCAAATGACCTGAGGTGAACTTATAAAATGTTCTAGCATGACATTAAAAGTCACACAGTCATCTTTATGTTAGATTTTGAGTAATTTGTCTGAAAACATGCTAAGTTTTATACTGTTTGTGACCAGCCACCTCTTTGTATCTTCTCTTTTTAAAATATTAATTTACAAGAGTTTCCAGAATGACTAATGGAAAGTTCAAATGTATATTTTTTGCCAGTTCTCATTTGTGCACTGGTTCCATATCTAATTGTCTGCAGTGGAATTCTGTTAGAACACTAACCATCAACTTGAATATAAGGGGTTTTGAGTAAATTCGCAGTAATAGAAGCACTTGTAAGACTTACTTGCATAGAATGAAGTCAGTAAGATACTATTTACTTTAATGAGCTTGGTTTTGAAGTTTAAATAGGAGTTTCAGATAGGGTAGAATGAACCAGGCAGAGTGACCAATGTGTGCTGGCTGAGGACGTGAGCCTGTCTAGGTAGTAGCCAATGACCACACGTTTCTAACCAGCTTCTGGTCTTTTTCTTCCCCTGTTTTAATCTAAGTGAAGTATTACCGACTTTATTTTCCTAAAAACCGTTTGATCGTGTTCCTCCCCTGCTTGAAAATATGTTTCATGTTGACAACACAGTAGACTTAATTTTGCTTGGTCTTGGAACTCTTCCATTTTCCCCACGTGGTTTCTTCAGCCATCATTTTCCCACCACATTGAAGACATAGGCTCTTGCTCTCTGTTTCCCATTCATCATTTTCTCAACTGTTGACTTCCTCACAAATTGTTCTCTTTTCTTTCTGGTTCTGCTTGGCCAAATCCTGTATTTTCTTTCATACCCAGCTTGCTTTTTCATTCCAACAATATGACTGTCTAGACTATTCTGGCTCAGGGAGATCTCATCTTAAGAGTCTGGTTGTATTTGTTCATACAGGTGTGCAAGCATGTCCTGTATGGTAAGTCTCTGGGTGGGTTGTCTCCATTTCACCTGGACGGCAGTAAGCCACTTCTTGTACTTGGGTCATATATAGTGCTTCCTATAGAATTTTTAAAAAGTGTGTCCCACATGTAAATATGTTTTTGTATTTGTAGACCTGAAAAATGTCTGAAAATTCCAGTGACAGTGACTCATCTTGTGGTTGGACTGTCATCAATCATGAGGTATGCTATTTAATGCTTTTTATAAGGCAGTTTATAATATTACAGTTTTAACAGTGATGTAAACTGGATTCACTGAGGCCAGTATTTTTCTACATTTAAGCTTGAGTTTCCATTGTCTGTAGCTTGGACATTTTCTCCCCCACATTACACTTCACTGCTGAAAATACTTCATGAGCCAGCATCTTCCACATTATTATTCATTGCTTTGCTCAGCTTTGAGACATTAGGCAAATATTGAGGGTTTATTGTTGATCAGGCCTTGTGCTTTACTTACTTTCTCATATGATTTTAAACAACCTTCTGTGATATAGATTGTTTTCATTCATACTTATTTCATAGTTGAGAAAACCCAAAACTTAGGTTAAGTAATTTAATTTGACCGACATATAACGAAAAAATATCAGAGCCTACATTTAAACAGATTAGAAAGGAGCATGGAGAACATGTGTTCCACCTGTGTTATGTTACGTTATATTATTGCAGAACCTGACAGGAAAAGGACTATGGCTAGAACTCTGTCAGAAAATGAATTTCATTATAGAACTATGATGTCACATAACTGATATGTAAGAAACAATTTATTTTCTCACACTAGTAATACATGTTAATTATAGAAAAATAAAACTGATGAATAGAAGCAATAAGGTAAAAACCCTCTATGTCTTTTTAAAGTTTTAATGAATTTATCTATAGTTTTCTTGTTTGTTTTTAGGATCTCTTAAGCTTCACTTGTTTTCCTTCATCAGTAAAAATTTTAAATGGTATTTTTTACAATTACTTTGGTAATTTAAGGTTTAGACCATTGGTTAGTCATGTCTTCTAGAAAATATCCCATTAACAAACAGGATTGCTTTTCCTGCAAGAAAGTTTCAAAATTTAACAGCAGCTATACCAGTTGAGATTGATGTGGGGTTTTTTTTTTTTCATTTTTTTTTGTAGTAAGTAACTTCTATTTTTAACCTGTTTTTCTCCAAAGCTTAGATCAGCTCTAATAGCAACAACTTCTTCAAGGGTAATTAACAGTACAGGAGCAGGGCAGCTGTGGAGTCTGCAGTATGAAGTGAGATGGCAAACCTCTCTGGCACTTAGCCGAGTGTGTCATTTGGGTGTTCTGTATTAGAGATGCCTTGTCACAGAGTTGATCATGTTTGTACTTTTATCCCTCTTACCTCATTGTCTAGTTATCAGGTTCTACTCTTTCTTGCTAATATCTCTTGCATGGATTTGCTTTTCCTTTCCCATTGCTGCCATTCAGAACTGGTCTCCCTTATAGTTCACAACTCACACCTAACCTGGTGTCTCCTACTAGCATTTTCTTGCCACCTTAGGCAATGTCAAAGTCTTATATTCTCTTTAGGACTCAACTCAGAACCCACTCCTTTAATGACTTCTCTTCATTTTTGCTGTTTTGAGTTATGTGTATCAGGAGAACTCAGACATTTTGATTTCATGGGCCAATAAATTATAGGAAAAATTGAAGGAGGAGCCTGGAGTCAGAAACATTAGTGACTAAGCTAGTTATGATGAGGGGAAAACTCCCTAAGATCCACTATTTTATTAAAGAAAAGACAGTCTGACATCAAAGTGGGAAGGCCAACCTTGGAAGAAAAAAGAATAGTCTAAAATTTGATAAGAAAAGTTTACTCCATTAATCTGATAGGTTCATTTTAATTCTTGCCCTTAACCTTTTTTAGTTTTATAGTGGCATAAGTAGTTATTTGCTTGTGGCTGTTCTCTGAATAGGCTGTGAAATTGAATTTTAGATTTGAAATTTTTATACCCAGTGACACCTAGTGAAGTGCCTTACCTAGAGTAGTTCCATAAATGTTGAGTAGAAGCAAATTAATAGAAATAGCTAAGTCTAGAAACTTAGCCTCTGTAATCCTCTCGAAGGGGGGCTTCAAGATGACAGGCTACAAGGACGCGGAGCTCACCCTCTCCCACGAACATCAAAAATGCTTCTCCGTGTGGGACAGTTCTCACAGAATACCTGCTGAACTCTGGCAGATCTTATACAACTGGAGCTACAGGAAAAATCTCCATGTAAACGGGTAGTAAAAAAAAAAAAGAACCAGAATTGGAACAGGACCTGTGCCCCGCCCAGGAGGGAGCAGTGAAAGAGGAAGAGTCCCCTCACCCTGGGGAGCCTGTCACCAGTGGGGAGATCAGCTGGGACAGAAGGGGAGCCTCCAGGCTTGGAGGAGAGTGCAGCAGCCTCTTGGCAGCAGATGGAACAGAGAAACCAGCATAGAGGGTCATGATGCCCCAGCCTGAGACACGAGCTCGCTGGTGCGTGCCAGGACTGGGTGCTGAAGCTCGGGCTTCAGAGGACAGACCCGGGGAGAGGACTGGGGTTGGCTGCCCCAAGACAGCCTGCAGGGACTAGAGTGGACTATGGGCTTAAACTGGGAGTATGTGTAAGAAAGCCCAGGTGCACCACTGAAGCCCCTTTGTTACCCCCCTCACGAAGGGAGGGGTGGGACACCACCGTAGCAGTTTCCTTCTTGGCTTGCTCTGAAATGGGGTAGTCGCTGGCAGGTTGCCCCCAGGCAGAGATGGGTTGAAATTTGGGCTGAGTCCCAGGTAGCTTTGACAGATTTATCCCCAGTGCCTTTGTAAACTCAGTTCCTGCAGGACATCTGAGCAGAATACTGGTGCATGGCTGGGGCAGGTCCAGCATGGCTGGGGTCTGGGCTGACTCTGTAGCCCATGAGGGGTCCAGGTGTGTGACTATGCATTGATTACGTAGTCCTCACTCTATGAGCACAGTACATGAGGGACACCAGGAGAGGCTGCCTATGTTCCCATGGCTGAGGCGGGGCCGAGGGCAGTGCCAACAACAGTCTACTTTGTGAGCCTGCACAGCCGGTGACAGGTGACACCACAGAGAGCACTTCCTAGTGGACAGCTCCTGCAAAGGAATACTCAGTGGTCCCTCTCCCAGCAGAAGTGCTCCAGTCCCACCTACCACACACTGCAGCTCAGAAACAGATCTGGGGGCTTCTGCTCTAACAGCTGAGGAGCAGACTCTGCCCCTACCAGGGCTGTGACAACCACAGAGCAGTGAGGAGGCCACACTCAACATCCATTGCAGGCTCTGCTCACCAGACCACCAACCACATCCCCATCAAGGGGATAACAGCCAGCACACACAGAGGAAAGACATGGCCACCATCCATACTAAAAACAGCCCTTGCAACAAAAATATTTAGAGGCACACAGGCTACACAGGGAGACTTCCACATAAAAACAACCCTTCAAGACCGCAGTAGATAACTGTTACTCCTAAATTCATACAGTCAGAGAAATAGAAGTAAAATGAAGAAGCAGAGGAGCCACTCCCAATTAAAAGAACAAGAGAAATCTTCTGAAAGAACAAACAATGAAATAGACTTCCAACAGTGTACCAGAACTTGAGTTCAGAAAGGAGATAATAAAAATACTGAAGGGATTAAGAGAGGCTACTAATAGAAATGCAGATTACTCTAAAAAGAAACTATAAACTATAAAGAGGATCCAGTTAAAATCAGAAAACTCAATTCCTGAGATGAAAGCCAAACTAAAGACAATAGCAGACTAAACAATGCAGAAGAATGAATAAGTTATCTGGAAGATAGAATAATGAAATCACCCAATCAGAACAGCAGACAGATAACAAATGAAAAAAAAAATAAAAGCAGTATAAGAGACCCCTGGGATAATATAAAATGTGACAATCTACACATAACAGGGGTCCCAGAAGGAGAAGAAAAAGAAAAGGGGATTGGAAACATATTTGAAGAAATTGTGGTTGAAAACTTCCCAGAACTAAAGAAGGAAACAAGTATTATCCAGATGCAAAAACTTACCTTCTGGGACTCAGATTTACTTAGAGCCTTTAGCTTTTGGACTGACTTTTAGAATCCAAACCTTTGGCTCCTTCTGTTTCCCTCCCATAGGTTTTATGGAATAAATTGAACAAAAGATAGTCGGAATAGATAGCAGCATCTGACTTTTAATAATGGGAACATCTGCATGTGGTCAGATCCAGCTCTGAGCAGCTGATAGACAAATAACTGATTACCGCTTTTCCCCTAGGGGTCTGATATAGAGGTGGTGAATTCTGAACATGGTACAGCCGGTGACAGCTGTGAGCTCAACCCAGAATGTTCATCTTTATCACAAGAGGAGCTGCAGGTACTGCAGTTAGAGCAGGGAGGTAAGATGTAAAGAAGTCTTTTTTTTTTTAATAGGATGTGTGAGTGACAATATGAATCTTGCCTTCTTTCTAGGTGGGCAGCCTTTTTGGCTAGTCTAAATGATCAGGTCACCAAAAGACTAAAATTCTAGTGTGGATTAGGTGGGCAGGCCTACAGACCCCAGTGGCACCAGACTGCCCAGGCGAAAGCTAGCATCTATAGGACATACTTGGGTATCTGTACCACTCTTTGATACTACTAGTGTAACCAGTAGCTAAATATTACTAGTCTTGATTAAGACTAGGATATACAGAATTATTAATTCATTACTTATTAATTCATCACTAAACTGTCTCCAGTTACCACTTTCAGAGTACTTTTGGTTATGGGTAGTAAATGGTATTTAACTACCATATTACATTGATGTTATATATACTTCTGTGGGATTTGATGCCCACATTAATTATGTAGAGAATTAAGGAACCCAAAGAATGTGTATTCATCTTCATATTTAACTTACTTCTTAAAATTGCATTAAAATGTAAACAAAACATTTCTCCCTTAGGAGAATAAAGCAGCTATGTCAAGGCCTGAAATATAAAAGATTATACCTGTTAATCTTGTTTTCAGCCTGTGTGTTGGTTGTTATTATCATTTAAACAGTGATTCTCATCTTTCATGGGTCTGAGATCTCTTTGAGAATCTAAAAGCTATGGATGGTCTCTCCCAAGAAATGAATATATTCACACGTTAAAAAATAGTTTCCGTAGTTCTCAGGAGCCCTTGGACCCAAGTCCACCTTTGTTGATGAGTTTTCCCTCCAAATTACTGTTCTGTTAGTGACTATATAATGTATGTAAATGGAGTTTCTTTTTTTCTTTTCCTGTTATTTTGGAGTTAAATCTTTTTTGTAATTTCAGAATTGATTTTCCTTATTAATAGTAGTAGATAATGTAGATCTGTAGATCTGTAGTAGATAATGTTATACAGAGATTATGTTTATTTAGATTATAATTTTCAGTAGATTTTTGTATGAGTTCAGTTCAGTATCTAAAATTATCCCGACATTTTCCAAATAGTTATATTTGAAATACAGAGATCTTTCAGAAACAATAGAGTTGACTGTTATAATTAGCATATAATTACATGTAGTGTTTCTAAATCCACTTAAAAAATTAGGAATAGAGTTATCTGCCCATATTATAACACACACAGACTACTGAAAGCTGATGAAGTATAATTAAGTTGATCTTTGCTTCACATCAGAGAGCAGCCAAAATGGCACCATGGTGACAGAAGGAACTGCTTATCCAGCTTTGGAGGAAATGAAGTCAGCACTTGAGGTAACCTTGTGTTTTACTCTGTGGATACATGAGAAACCATATTCCTTAGAGAATACTAATTAAAGCTTCCATTTCTAGTTGTGCATTCTGTGTCTATCTGAATTATAAATAACTTCCATTGAAAACTTTGAAATTCCACAGTTTGGTCACTTTTAAGATTAAAGTTGGCTTCTATTTTAAACTCCTACCTAAGTGAGCTGTCTTTTAACTTAGAAACACAATTTTTTGGTAATGTGTTAAAGACCTATTTACTTAACCTATAATATTTTCTCTGGAAATGTGTTGCATTCTTGAATTATATTGAGAAATTAAGGGTTTATGTCTAAAATGAAGGTTAGTTTTAAGATTTGAGAACAAACTAAATCTTGTCCTTTGGCATTTTACTTGACTTCTAGATAACACTACATAGCTGGATAATCTTTACTTGGCATAGCTCTTGAAGTTTATCAGAAAATCTAATCAGTATTTTATGGGTTCCCTGATTATAGTTACACCCAAATAAACCCATAGAACTGGTGAGAAATGAATCCTCTCCTTTCTGTGGACATTGAGTAGGAAAGGTGGGTTTGTATTTTAGCTTCTGAAGCCCCAGTGGTAGATAGCAGTTTGATCAAATTATGAGAGACAGAGTTGTCAGTGGGTTTGGTGGTGTTTTCACACTAAAGGATGAGCACTGCTATTGAGGAATTAATTCTTTCCTATTGGGCAGGACTCATATCTTTTATTTTAAACCCAATTACCTTGTCACTTAAGTACTGTTATATCCTTGGAATTGCCTAGAAAATATAAGGCCCATAACTAATTGTTGAATTTGTCTCTAAAATCGATTCTTCAGGGAGAGGAAGAAAAATTACCTGAGGACAATCTCTATTTTGGAACTGTCAGTGATGACTCTGATATTGTTACCCTTGAGCCACCTAAGCTAGAAGAAATTGGAAATCAAGAAGAAGCTATAGTTGTTAAAGAAGCACAGAGTCCAGAAGAGTTTAACATGGGCTCTTCCTCTAGCAGCCAGTATACATTCTGTCAGCCAGAAACTGGTAAGAACTGTATGATGAATACATTGATAGGTGACTTAGGATTCCTGTGACCACACTTTATCTAATGGCTTGTTCTCAGACCCTGAATCTCAAGTTTTGAATATATTTGTGTATAACTCAAGAAACTTTTTTGTAAGATCGGCTGTTATGTCTAGTATTTTCTTAGACCTAGGGCCTTGAGCACAGTAATCCAAAAAATAAATACCATCTTTCATCATTAAGTAAAAGACAAAAAAAAAATAACTTTAAGGAGATTTGTTGATGTCTCAAATACTCCAAAATGCATATGACATTTTTTAGATCTTTAGGAGTGGGAGATTGAGCCATACATAAAAAAGCAGGAGCATGTTAAGATTTTTACTTACAGTGGTACAAATTTTATATTATAGAAACAGTGAAACTTCTTATTGAAGTCTTTCATATCCATCTAATTATTAGTCATTCAACAAACATTTATTGAGTGCAGCCATGTGCCAAACAGTATTTAAGGAACTGGCAATACAGCAGCATCTTATACCCTGACCTTTGGCTCTTTCACTTTAGATTGAGTTATGAAAATGTGCCTGTTGTAAGTCATATTCTTAATGCAGTTAATGCCTATTGTTCAGATGGAATCTTTTGAAGGTAAAAAGTAAGTTATTTAACTAATTCCCTTCTATAATTCTTTGCCTCAGTTTTAGGGACATATATAACATCTTTCAAGGTAATATAAATATTTAGACACAAAGTTACTATAAAATGAAAGAAACAAATCTGTAATTAACCCACAGTTATTAACCCCCAATTATAATATAGGATGAATTATGGGAGAGACACCTTGAAACACTGCTAGTGATAAGAAGCATTTCCTAATTTGATGTAAAAGCAGGAATATGTAGCTTTTTTTTGGCTATTTAAAATTAATTGATTTTTAATTTTTAAGATACACTAAGCAAAATTGACCTGAGTACATTTTTGCCCATCAAGAAAGCTCTGGACCATATTTGTGGTTTCACTGATAGACCAGAAATAGTCAGACTTCTAAGGATGTAAGAGTGAAGTTGAAGGAACCCCAAGGTGAACACAAGCGTGCTAGAGGGAAGTGGGAAAATAAGAATTTCTGATCACTCTGAGCAACTTACATATAAAGGAATATGTAATGTAGTATTTACTTCAGATAATTTTCTTAGATTTTACCATTCTGTGTTACATTTCCCAGAATCAGACAATGGAATTTCTGTTATTCCAGTTTAAGTAAATAAACCGTCAGGTAGTGGTTAAGCTGGATGTTGGTTTAATATGAGAGTATTTGTGAGCCAGGATATGTAGTCAACTTGGAGCAGGAGTATTGGAGAAAAGTCCAAGCAGCCATTTAAGAAATGATGCTACACACTGTTGATTTTTTTTTTTTTTCAGGAACTTGGATACTTCAAAACACATTATAATAGTTTTTATCTCCTTTCTGAACTTGGACTTCTTGACAATTTTACAGATTCAGTTAAGCAGAATATTTTATTAGGTTTATTTTTATCCATTGCTATCCCTCCCAAGGGAATTATTTCATGAAGAAAAAGTTTTAAAAATGTAATCAAAAGTGACATTTTGGGACTATGTTCGGAATAATATATATAAATCAATTGTCAAGATTTTTTTGTTCCCTTCTCTTAGATCATATTTTTCTTGGTTAATTTCCTGCTATCTATTGCTTACTTACTTTGTTTTTTCCTTTCCCTTTTTTTCTCCATCTTTATAGGATTTCAACTTCATTTGTTTTCTTCTCATAAATTAGATTCTTGTGGCAGTAATCTTTTTGTTGATCTAAGAATGTTTCTCACTTCCTCCATGTGACCCCCTCCTCTCCCAAGGAAGCAAAGATGGTGGTTGTAGAAAAGTTGGTATTGTGTATATGGTTTTTAAAAAGGCAGGACTGTTAGATTTTGATGGAGCACAAATAATAATGTTAAGTGGTAATTAAAATAAGTATTTTCAATTCTCTTTTTCCTTTTTATTCTTTGTAATAAAGCTTTATACATCTTTTTTCCTGTTTATTCACAAAAGAAAGGTGGTGGGAGAAGCTGTGGAAGATTCCTGAATGCATAAGGGGATGGGATGATCAGCTGAAACACCATGTTCCTAGCCAACTCGCTTTCCAAGGTGGTGTGACTAATCTGATCAGCTTTTCTAGAGCTGAGTGTGCCTAGTCACATATACTGTTGACTTAGTGCTTTAAAATAGCTATTGTAATCTGTGATACTCTGAACAGGTGTTCAAAATTGACCTTGTAATAAAGCTGGCTAAGCTTATTGCATGCCTTTGCATTGCTTGCATCTTGGACTACAGGCCAAATTAAGCTTTAGAAGAAGTTTAAAAATCAAAATATTTCAGCTATCATATGTATGGGTTAAAAAAGATGGAAGCATCAGTTAAGGATGTGAATTTAATATGGGTTCGGCTGGTTTGTTTACTTAGAATATATAATGAAGGCAATAAGTTAATGTAGCATTGAAAATGTAAGAAAATTTGATGAATAGTTTGTTTTTATATTTACCCATCTTAATAATGTCAGAAAGTCTGACTTAAGTACTCCAGCCATGATCATGAATGCCTCTGTATTATGTAATGCTTTTTTAAGTCTTCCTTTCTTTCTCTTTGTCCAAGAAATGTAACCTCACAGCTGAGGCGACGACATCTTGGGAAAACTAGTGATCAAGAGTAACCCGATAAACATGATGGGCATAAGGGTCATGACCAAAAGATCCCTCAGTGGCATCTATTTCACTAAATATTAGGAATATTCATTCATTCAGTAGTGCCTTATGTCTTTGTGTTTGTTGTTGTTAAGTGTGAAAGTTAACTGAATCCTCTGAGATCCATCTTTTAAAAGTATTGCCTAACTTAAGTCACCAGCTTTCCTGTGGCATGAGTACCCTGTCTTCTGAAGAACTGTTTTGCTTTTTAGAAGCATGAATGTTTGTTATTTTGGAGCTCTTTATATCAAACTCAAGTTCACATTCTAGCCTTACTTTTAGTGCTGCTTTTCTCTTCTTTTACCTGGCCTATGGAAATTATTACTGAGTCATCTAATCTTCTGTGTCAGCACAGTTTATTGATATATGGAATGATGTTAAGAAGAAATTAAACATTTGAAACAGCTGAAGGTGATTTTTTCCAATGGATATGCTTCCACTACTTGCGATTTCTTGTGGAATTTTTTTTCAGTTTGTTTTTCTTCATTCTTTTCATAAAGGAGCAGCATCAGTCTAGTCCTTAATATCGGAGATAGCCATTGTGTCACTTCCTCATGCTGACATATTTACTAGAGGGTAAAATTAATAACCTTCTAGTAAGAGTGGCAGTCGAAGGGAAGGGCTCATCTGACTTCTGGAAACCTGTGAAAAACTGTAGTGCTTTGAACCTTGATTGTGGGCTCATAGGATGGAAATGAAACTAGGGACTAGATACAGTTGAGGAAGCTTTTGGTAGCTATTGTCCTTTTAAGTCACAGGAACTGCTTAAATATTTCCCTGTGTTCCTTAAACAGTTGAGCTTAAATTAATTCTATTTGAAATTAAATGAAGAGGTAGAGGTTCTTTTTCCCTTCCAGAAATAATATTTGTTTGTGGCTCTCTAATAGCTGTGAAATTTTACAGGCTGTGAGGATGATTGCTCTAATGGTGTAAATTATAAGAGAGGTTAAACAAAACAAAACAAAACCAGACCCTCAGAGACACAGAATAAAGCTAACAGATTCTTATGCATCACAGTTGAAATCTTTGGCTTTATGTTGATAAACTTGAAAACTTGAGTTTTTGTATATGTTTTGTTTTTGTTCTTGGCTGTCATATGTGAAAAGGCATGTAGGGATGGCATTGATTATTCTAAATCTTATTTACTGGGAAATCTTTTATAAAATATTTAATATTTATCTACATTTTTCTTTTTAAAATAGTTTTTTCATCTCAGCCTAGTGATGATGAATCAAGTAGTGATGAAACCAGTCATCAGCCCAGTCCTGCCTTTAGACGACGCCGTGCTAGGAAGAAGACCGTTTCTAGTTCAGAATCTGAAGAAAGGCTACTTGCTGAACAAGAAACTGAACCCTCTAAGGAGTTGTGTAAACGTCAGTTCAGCAGTGGTCTCAATAAATGTGTTATACTTGCTTTGGTGATTGCAGTCAGCATGGGATTTGGACATTTCTATGGTAAGTACTTGAAAATTTGTTAGACCTAAACTGATGGCATAGTGTAGGAGTCACTTAGAAGAGTGAGGAATCCTGGGATCTGTTTTCAGTGTCATCCTTCAAGTATATGATGTTGGAAAGCTCGTAGCTATTTGAGCTATTTGAGAGTTTTCTCGTTTGGAAAATGGGGATAGTGTTGCCTATCCTACAAAGCTGTTTTTATTTAAATTTGACAGTATTTAAGAAATGTAAGGATTGTTAGCATATATAATTTTTTAAAGAAAAGATCAGAATATTAAAAATCCGAAATGCTTATGAGACAAATCATTTTAATTTAGAATCACGGTTGAACTAGTTGTACCTGTGACTTTTATTAGGATTATTTAAATTCCAGTTGAGATAGTTACATTTGAAAGGTCACAATAATTGGTGCTCCTTATTTCTGCCTTCATGTTTCATGCACACATTACATTTTGTGACTGTTATTGCTGCTTCTGTGATTCATGTGAATTGAGAATTCATTTGTTTTATACTTTGCTCACTATTATCCTTGTTAATGTTTATTTACATTGATTATAATTATATTCTTAATACAAAGCCTTTAAAAGTCTCCTTGGTGAAAAGTGGAAAGAATTCCATTTGGTGTTATTTTGGGAGTGGGGGGGTGTCTAACCATTGAATCTTAATTTAAGCTGTATATCTGTACAAAACTAAGAATATTTGAGAACTGAACATTCACACTTTTTGCTTTATGGAATTTTGAAAAAAAATTTTAAATATCTTAGATCTTGTCAACGTCACAAATTTCAGCTTGCCTTATAAATTAACCACTTTTAGGATTTTTACCTACTTAATCCACAGTTTAGCTTTCCAGATAATCTGGTTTTTCTAATTCCTTCCAACAATGTGTTCCTTAAGATCAAGGAATTACGTGTACCCTTTGTTGATTTGTGAAGTACTATTCAACATAATGTAATGCTAGAATAAACTTCATGAAGACTACTTAAGTCAGAGTCAGGAAACTGTGTTTCTTCTTGTATTTAACTTTATAGTAATAATAAGTATTTAAGACTCCTGATGGATGCCTACATGAATTTAATACTGGGATGCTATAATTTGTATCCTCCCTGGAAGATGGATTAATGAGATTTGACTTGAAATATATATTTAACTTGTATATTGTCTGGCTGGAACAAATACATGAATATGTTTTTTTGAGCATGGTTTCTTTCCCTGCAGGTAAACATGGAAGTAACAGAGGAGAAGGTCTTATTTTACTCTTTTTTTCTTACTAAAAAAAAAAAAAAAAAAAAGAAAGAAAGAAAATTGAACAGTGCTTTAATGTTAATCCAAATTGCATTAAAACCTTACCAGTTGCATGACCTTTAAGTATTTTGTAGAAAGATCAGTTTAGGAGTGCTTTCAAAATTGAGAAATTATTGCCCTGTTGTTTAGAATTTTGGTCACTTGTAAAATTTACTTTATTAATTATATTTAACAAAATATTTTCCTGTAGTATTTCAAATTAGCTTTTTAGAATAGGAGCAGCCTTCAAAATAGTAGGTCTATATAATGATGAGATTGGCTCAGTGAACATACAAAACTTAATCTGAATGATTGTTAGCTTTTCAAGGTCACTTTTAAAGGACATCACATTTTTTTTTTTAATTGTGGCACTAATCTCAATACTTTAAGAGCTTTTGAGTTGATTTTAGAGCCAGCTTGAATTTCCCATGCACCATGAAGTCAGTCATTTCACTCCATAATCAGTCATTGCTTTATAATCATTTAAGAAAAACACATTACCAAGTGAATCACTCAGAACACTCACCAACCTTGGCTTCATGTAAATGAGGTGTGTCAGATCTGTCTGGGAAGGAAGAGAGAACTAGCAGGACTCAGGATAGTCAAAAGAATGCACTATAGGTATTTGGTACTGCTTAAGCCCTGAAAGTGCTTACAAAAGTTAAAAAAAAAATCAACAAAAAACCGAGATATGAAGCAACTGTCTTACTCTTTCTTAGCCTGTAGACAGTATATTCTAAATTGGCAGTGAAGCTCGATTGATCTGATTTCCTCTTAGAGTTGCTTTAAGTATTGATAAGCTGCCCTGCTCTTCGGACAATATAATAGAATAACTAGGTGCTAAGTTATGAAGCAGAGACAAGAATCAGAGCTCAAACTAGGAGCCTTACTGAGTCACCCTGGAGGTGGTAAGATTTGAGTTGGGTCTGCTTTTATGCTATGTGTAAGGAAAGTGGAAAATTCTGACAGTGGAGAACCCGATAACCTGAAAGTAAATTTGCTGGGTTTGGGAGCAGTGAAAAGGCTGGCAGGCCTATAGCAGAAGACATACTTAAAAATAATGGAGTATAAGATTGGAATATGTGGGGTGCTGTTATCTTTAAAACATCATGCAGTCTGGGTAGTTGAATTTGATTTATATAGAGTGACCTGACAGCAGTAATTTTAGAGGGAAATTGCACGAAGGTAAATAGTATGGGATAAATTAGAACAGTCAATGAAGAGGTTTTGTAATTCAGGTTCTCGGTGATCAGGGCCCTGACAGTTCCAGTGATGGTGGGGATGGAGAGAAGGTTGGTGAAATCAGAGACACCGAAGTAATAGTGGAAAACAGAACTTTGAGCCTGGTTACTTGAGGTATTGGTGATTTACTTTTTAAATTCCAAGAAGGGTGTTAGCTGCTGTATTTTTGGAGTTGGGGGAGCAGGAAGGGGTGAATTTTGCTAGATGATAAAGTTAATAGATGGTGATCACAGTTGGATTTATTTTACCTAACTTTATTCTAGAATAAATTAGGACAGGTGTTGAAGTTCAGGAGTTTTTGTTTGTTTTTTTTGTTTGTTTGAGAGAGACACCCCTAAAATTGTACCAAGCAGACAGCTAGCTGGATGTATTGGCTGGAAGCTCTGATAAGATGGGGACTATATGTAGAGAAAGTCTTACAGCAGTGATAGCAAATACTGACGGTGGCTTAATGTGATTAAGGTAGGCAGATTTGTGGACATAACTGGAAGGCCTTGCATCTTGGGTTGTAAGACTGTATAGTTAGGCAACTGAAGATGTAGGAAAAAACAAACAGTAGTTAGTGAGATTGATTGAAAAAGAAGGCCACATTGACAGTCATCAGAGACGCTGTGTAATAGTCCTGCAAACTCAGATCTCTACACATAGTTTTTAAGTTATTTTCTAGTGAGCAAAGGAATTCATTCTGTTAGTGGTATGAAAAGAAAGTTAGAGCTTCTTTTTAGTGGTTTCCAAAATGTACTGAGGAAATAAGTTAATTTTTCAGAAATCATAAACTGTAATTATATCCTTTCATGACAAAATTCTGTGATGTCTTTGTATAGTGGTATGCCACTCATTAGATGTAATATTAAGGTTGCCAAATGCATTTTGCCTTCTTTTTGATTTAGCACTGTTTTTTCCTGATGCATGAAGCATGTAGCAGCATGTGAACAGCATGTCCTGGCAAATTAACATTTTGATTTTTAGGGTAAAAATACAGAGCATCCTGGTTAATTTATGATTCCTTTATCACTGGGATAGGGATGGTGATACTCCAGTACAGACCTAACTAAGGCAGAGTTCTTAAAAGATCTGGCTTTGAGCATGGTGGGTAATCACAGTTAGGCAATTATTTTCCTTGCTATTCTTTTTGGGCTTGTGCTATATCATATAGTGAGAAAAAATGGACATTTTCACTTTTCCTTAGTGACTGTCACCTGTGAATAGACTCCATGGTTTCTCTCTCTTTTGAAGTAGGAAGTGAAACAGTTAATGTACCTCAGAGCCTTAAAAACAAACTCTAGTACCTTCAGTATAGTAAGACAAAAACATTATGTAAATTGTTCTGTTTGGTAGGGTAATGTGGTCTGGCTTGTTATAATCAAAAGGATAGTGAACTGCTTAAATATTCATGGTGTATGCTAAATAAAAATTTAAAATGTATTAACCCACTTGGCCTGATTTATAGATTAACATCCACCCACCACCATTTGATGAATGACATCATAAGATTTTACTTACTCATTCTTTGTTTATATAATCAGAATTTTTATAGAACTGTGAAATGCTGATGCTTTGAAAAAAATGATCCTATCTGGACTGAGTAGTTATATGCAAATTAAATGGCTTATTATCTGTTTAAAAATGTTGGTAATCATGGCAGTCATATATCCCTAATAAAATTTTTCATTTTTAGGCACAATTCAGATTCAGAAGCGTCAGCAGTTAGTCAGAAAGATACATGAAGAGGAATTGAATGACATGAAGGATTTTCTTTCCCAGTGTCAGCAGGAACAAGAGTCTTTCACAGATCATAAGGTATGTACCACAAATAAATTTTATAGATTACGTTAGCCAGTAATTGTGCTGTTCAGATACAAGTACAGTGCAAATTAGTAAACCAGTAATAATATTGGTAATTGTTGACACTTACTGTGTCCTAGTCACTGTTGTAAGTACCTCGCAGACAGTATTTCTCTTATTTATAGCCACATCCCTGCGAATTAAGCAAGTATTAAATTCATTTTATAGATGAGAAAGAGTTTCAAGAAAGTTAAGTAACTTTCCCAAAGCTAGCAACTGTCAGAGCTGGATTTAATTCTGTTTATCTGACCGCAAAGATGTTATTCCTGATCATTATATTGTAATTAATGTATTTTTAATAGATTATATACATATATAAACATTATTATTATTTATATTTATAGAGCTGAACACAGTATTTTCATTCAGTGAGAGAGAAAAAGGAGAGTTTGTAGCCTCTCTGGGAGCCAGCCTTGACTGATGGGAAATAATCAGCCAGTTCGTTTTCTCTGGTTTCTTGTTTGTTGTGAAGGAAGAGAAAGCAGATTACACGTTCATACCTGAAATACACCTAGTTCCAACAGGACTGTGCTGTCTGTTCTATCCAGTGACCTAACATCTTTCTGGGTTTATGAGGACTAGCGAAATAGCTGGTCTCCTGTCTGTCTAGTTCTGCCTAGGAAGGATGCAGGGATTACATAGATAAACTCAGGGTAGAAGAGTAAACTGTTCCTTTTTCCTGCCATTTCCCCAAATTTCCATCACGCTTAAATTATATGTATATTCCTTGTAGGGTTATGATTGAATTTCTTTGAAAGACAGAATCCTACCTAACATCTGAATTGTATCTTTCAGGGAGGGACTACTGAAGGTAATTGTAAATAGTTAGTTTTCCCTACCTTGATCAGAGGATGTTATAAAAAGAATACACATTTTCTTTACCACCATGGTTTCTGGTTCCGTAGAATGTTATTGGCTTTTAGGAGACTCGCCTTGTATAGACCTTTACTCAGTCAGTTCTTGCAGATCTCTTGTCTCCAGCTGTTAAATGTGGTTTGGATTTTGAAGATTGCCATGGAAGACCTGTCCAGGATCTGCTCAGTCACTTAATTCAAGATTTTGGAGTTTACTAGATGTGGAATGTGGAATGTTGATGATCCTCCAGTCATCCTGTGTCTCCCTGTGCTTGTGCATTTAAAGATAATATATCAGTCTGTTCTACTCCGTAATTCACTTTTTAAAAAAGTTTTATTGAAGTATAATTGATTTACAATATTATATGAGTGTCAGGTGTACAGCATAGTGATTCAGTATTTTTACAGATTATACTCCATCAAGTTATTACAGGATGATGGCTATAATTACCTGTGCTGTATAATAGATTCTTATTGCTCATCTGTATATAATCTATTAATCCCATACCCGTAATGTGCTTCTCCCCTCCCCTGTTGCCACTGCTAACCTAGTTTGTATTCTAAGTCGTGAATCTTTTTCTGTTTTGCTGTGTACATTTGTTTGTATTATTTTTTAGATTCCACGTATAAGTGATAACACAGTATTTGTCGTTCTCCGTCTGACTTATTTCAGTAAGCATAATATTTTCCTTAGCCCACTTCTGTTGGGTAAATGAAACTTGTTTTCTCTCACACAGGGAGAGCAGATGAAATAAAAATAATGACATTTTAAGTTTTAATTTGTTCTTTGAAGATTAATGAGCCAGACAGTGAAACATCCATTTCAGATAGTTATTTTTCAAGTGGAAAATAATGTTACTCTCTTAAAGGACTTCTTTTTTTTTTTTTTTTTGGTCTTTGTAAATCAGATACTTCCCTGGTCTGATTCAAAGGGGATAGCCATAATTTTATATCTGTAGTAAATTAAGCAAAATTGAAGTACCATTTTGCTGATTTGTACATCAGATATTTTAACTGACTGCCTGGATACTGCTATAACAATTAATCTGTTTAAGTATATTGTTTAATTTTTTGCTGTTTTGGTTAAAGTTTGTTACTGATATATATGTTGAAAGAAAAATCAGATCCTTTGAGGCTACCTTGAACTGCAGCAAAATTCTGTAAACCTCATTGGTCATAATCTCTCAGCAAGGTGCTGACTTGAGTTACATTGCTAATCTGGTCACAGACTCTTCAGAGAATTATTTGAATTGAAGAAACTAGTTGTAAATGTTACTGAGATTCAATCTGATCCCCTCTAAAGTATGGGAGAACATGTATGACTTACCTCAATTTAGAGATATTAATTTGCATGGAGCCAAAATCTTTCAAATAGGACTAAGATTATTGGCATTTTTTTTCACTTCAAAGAGTGCAATGAATATAAACAGAATTTTCTGAAGCCTGAAGCCATCTCTAGCTGTAATTTTACTTTTTATAAAAGATAATCTCCCTCACTGAAGAATCAGAGAACCTTTAGTCTTTCCTAAATTCTCTCTAGGAGCCTTCTGTGGAGAGGTTGGCTGTCTGTAGTCAAAAGACAGAAGACTGTCTTTTAAGTTCTTCCAGCATGCTGTGCTTTTATTTTGATGTAGCTCCTTGCTGTACATTTTCTTGTATATGAACCTTGTATTTTCTAATTTTTATATATTGAAAATGCTACAAAAAGGATAGTCTCTGCATTAGTAGGCACTAAAAATTTATGGGATATTTGTTATATCCTAAAGATTTAAATTCACTTGACATTTTTCTTTCTTATCTTTCAAAAAAAATTTAGTCATTGAAGGAAAACCTTGCAAGGTGTTGGACGCTTACTGAAACAGAGAAGATGTCCTTTGAGACTCAGAAAAAGAACCTTGATTCAGAAAATCAGTATCTAAGAATATCTCTGGAGAAGGAAGAAAAAGCTTTATCTTCATTACAGGAAGAGTTAAGGAAACTAAGAGAACAGATTAGGATATTGGAAGATAAGGGGACAAGTGCTGAATTAGTTACAGAGAATCAGAAACTTAAGCAGCATTTGAAAGAAGAAAAGCTGAAAACACACAGCTTCCTTAATCAAAGGGAGACTCTCTTGGCAGAAGCAAAGACGTTAAGGAGGGAACTGGAAAGAGAACGACTGGTAACCATGGCTTTAAAGGTGGAACTCCAGCAGCTAAGCTCTAGTCAGGCATATGACAACCCAGACTCTCCCAGTATAGCGAATGAAAAAAAGGAAATAGAAATGTTACGGGAAAGACTCACTGAGCTGGAGCACAAGCTAAACTTTGAACAGCAGCGTTCTGACTTGTGGGAAAGACTGTATGTTGAAGCAAAAGATCAAAATGGAAAACAAGAAACTGATGGAAAAAAGAAAGGGAACAGAGGAAACCACAGAGCTAAAAATAAGTCAAAGGAAACATTTTTGGGTTCCGTTAAGGAAACGTTTGATGCCATGAAGAATTCTACCAAGGAGTTTGTGAGGCATCATAAAGAAAAAATTAAACAGGCTAAAGAAGCTGTGAAAGAAAATCTGAAAAAATTCTCAGATTCAGTTAAATCCACTTTCAGGCATTTCAAAGATACCACCAAGAATATCTTTGATGAAAAAGGCAATAAAAGATTTGGTACTACAAAAGAAGCAGCAGCTAAAAAACCAAAAACCATTTTTAGTGAGTATTTACATCCACAGTATAAGGCACGTACACACAGCCAGAATAGTGGAGGCCCTACTATGCAAAGAGAGGGAAGGAAAGAAAAGCCTCACTCTGAAGAATTTGGGAAAAAAAAAAATTCACAGAAATGCAGTACTGAACATGACTGTGGTGAAAATCATAATTCTTTCAGAAAGGCTTGTTCTGGTGTGTTTGAATGTGCGCAGCAAGAATCCATTAACCTTTTTAATGTTAAAGTGTTGACTCCTGTAAGGATAGATGAATTTAGACCGTTAATTGAAAGGTATTTATTAGAAAGACTGGATGGTTTTCATCATTGGAAAGAACTTGATCACTTCATCAATAAGTTTTTCCTAAATGGTGTCTTTATACATGATCAGAAGCTCTTCACTGACTTTGTTAATGATGTTAAAGATTATCTTAAAGACATGAAGGAATATCAAGTAGATAATGTTGGAGTGTTTGAGAAGTTGGATGGATATATATATAGACACTTCTTTGGTCACACCTTTTCCCCTCCATATGGACCCAGGTCGGTTTACATAGCACCATGTTACTATAATAGTTTTTAACATTTATAGATTGGATAGCATTTTTCTCATTTGATAAGTTTCTTAGAATGTTACTACAGTTGACCCTTAAACAACATGAGGGTTAATCTGCATATAACCTATAGTTGGCCCTCGGCATCTGCAGTTTGGCATCTCTGAATTCAGCCAGCCACAGACCCTGTTGTACTGAAATATTTACTATTGAAAAATATCCATGTATAAGTAGACCCACGCAGTTCAAACCCATATTGTTCAAGGGTCAGCTGTATTTGTAAAAGTACTTTATTGTAAGGTAATTTAGGATAAATTAAATTGAAAGATAACATTTTAAATTAAAATCTATTACATACTCCAATTTTCATACAGTCAATTTGACTTGAGCAAATGGTTTAATTTCTACCTTAAAAATTAGTTAAGGATATATAAATCCTATTTTAGCCTATTTCATTTCTTTTCATTATAGTTTATATGAAAAGATAATTACCTTAAGTGAAATTATTTTCCTTTAATCTTTTATTTATTTACTCACTTTGGGAAGGTAGGAGTGAAAAATACAAATTTCCCTCTGAAATCAGAAGAGCTCATATACAGCAATTCAGATGTCCCACTTATTTGTTCTACTTACCAACTAAATTATGATATTTAATGCAGTTATTATAAAATTATTGTTGGTGAAGGTAGAGGCATGATCAAAGAACAGACTTAGCAAGCCACAGGTTCTAATGTGTGTGCTTCATATATAACTTCTAAAAATAACTTTGTATCCATTGCTTATCAGCTTTATATTCTGTAACATGAACTTGCTAACCTTCAAATGATAGCATTATTTTTTACCTTTGAGATAGTTTTATATATATCTTTTCAAATAAATGTAATGTGTCTATAAAATAATGAGACTGATTCTGGTGTCTTTAGTCATTAAAATATATATATGGCCTATAACATGCAAAGCACTGTGAGGCTGCTCTGAGGAAACAAATGAAAAATTCTTGCTGTCAGGGAGCTCACAAGCTTTTGGAGAATTAGGCAAATATAAGAAATGCAATGAAGATGTGAAGGCATATGTGTATGGTGGACTCATTCTGGAGATGTTTGGGAAGGCTTCATAAGTGAGATGGCCTTTGAACTGAACATCTTTTTTAAACTAGCTTTAAAGAAGAAAAGAGATTTTACCAAGCAGATGAGGTAGGACATTCCACTCAGAGGGGACTTGATTTGCACAGATTTGGAGATGTGAAGACCTGGTACCTTAAGGAGATAAAGGTCACTGGCGGCAGCCTGAAGTATTTGTTGGAAAGCGTGAAGCTAGATGCTAGAAGGTGGTCTTTGAAACAATTAGACATGAGCTGATGGGGAGCTGAACTAAGACAGTAGCAGGAGTGGAAAGGAGACCAATTTGAACAATGTATAGTAAGTAAAATTGGCAGTATTTCTGGTGAAAGAGAGGTAGGAAGTAACAGTGACTTTCACATTTCTGAGTTGGGTCATTAGTTGGACAGTGATATCACTATGGTAAGGAAATACTGGGAGGTTTGGGGTAAGGGGAATTGGAAATGAGAATTGTTTTTGGAGGTACCTGTTGACATACAAGTAGAGAGAATTAGTTGGCTATTGGTTATATGACTCTCTCTAGCCCAGACTGTGTGTATGTGTAGATAGTCTAGGCTGGAGGTATTTATGTGACTCCAGGGAACACCAGCATCTAAGGGGTTGTGGAGAAAGAAGGCTAAGAATGACAACCAGAGTGGCATCATGAAAACCAAAGATCATCCCAAGTAAAAGGAGTATTTCAGAATTAAATGCTTTAAAAAAAAATGGAAAAGACTGGACTTCTTGCCTGGGGAATTGGATGGCCATGGATGGCATTTTGTAGTGTTTTAATGAAGTAGTGACAAAAGCCTGATTATAGAGATTGAGGAGAAGAGTAAGTGTAGATACTGTTCATAAGCCTTAGCTGTAAGAAAGAACAAAAGAGACTTTGTTTTGTTTGTAACAGATGTACATATTCCTGATGAGGGATGAAGCCACTGAGGGGGATTAATTTTTATAGGAAAGGAGGACAAAATAATGGAAACACATCTCATTATTTTATTGTCACATTTCTATTCTTTATCTGTTGAGCGTTTCTCCTCTTTGCCAGCAGTTATTTCTTCTTTCTATAGGATAAAAAGTATAATACTCACTGAATCTTTTTGGTATGGTTATACTAGGATTATACTTCAGATTAACATCCTTTTTCAGTGTTCAAATAATAGATTAATGGAGAAAAACATTAAAATTGTTTCTTGTTTAAATAAATTTAACTCTAACATAGATGAAAAATGTGTTTACTGCTTTCAGTCGACCAGATAAAAAGCAACGTATGGTAAATATTGAAAGCTCCAGGCATCGAAAACAAGAGCAGAAGCACCCTCAGCCACCTTATAAAAGGGAAGGTAAATGGCATAAATATGGTCGCACTAATGGAAGACACATGGCAAGCCTTGAAATAGAATTGGGGCAGTTACCTTTTGATCCTAAATATTGACCATCACAATTAAGTTAAATTAGAAAACTGTAAAAAACATGGATTCTTTCTACAGTATTTGGTGTTGAAACTAAGATGAAATTATCAAGATAACAATGTCTTTTTATCATGGCTAAATATCAGTTTGATGACTTTGTATTATTACTCAGAAGCATCAAGCAAAAGCTTACTAACTTGCATTTTCCTGTAGTTTAGCTTTGCTGAATTTTTTTTGGCACTGAAAAATGTTCAACTGTAGTTTTATTAAGGAAGCCAGGCATGCAACAGATTTTGTGCATGAAATGAGACTTCCTTTCAGTATATGAGCTTAAAGCAAGCTCAAATTATACATGACAAAGTGTAATTAACACTGATATTTGTGTTAAATTTGCAGTAGAGCTTGAAAAAAGTACATTGTGATGGAATTTCATCTTTAACATTTTATAATCTTACACTTGCTTCTTGTCTTTTTGTGGGTTCAAGAGCCCGTTGACTTGTGAAGAATTTGCTGCCTTCTTATGAGCTTGCTGACTTGTTCTCTTGTGAAATTTCTTGCACATCTGAATATTGTGGAAGAAACAATAAAACTACACCATGAGGAAAACTAAAGGTCTTTATTTAAAATCTGGCGTTGTATTAATAACATGATTTTATATTTTGTGATTTTTTTCATACATTTCCTTAGTAGTGGTATTTGGTAAAGCAGTTCACAGTGGTTTTTTGCTGGTTCCATGAATCTTACCCAGTATTTACTAGCATATTTAAGCAGCATCTGAATATTCCTGCTTTAGCATTGCCTGTTTGTCTGAGAAAGATCTAAACAGTTCAGAATTTCATCTTTAGTTGAGTTTCCCTTTTAACTTCCGTTCATAGACGTATATGTGACTTCCAGTTCGATCCTCCGGCAAGTGAGTGTGGAAGCAAACCGCAGTTCTCTCATAGTTACTTGAAATTAGAAAAGGACTTATTTCCTAGAAGTAAATAAATGTTTAAGAAATAAAGGCTACATTTCACTGAGTACTGTTTCAAGAATTTCAGAATTCTGTTCTGTTTGTTCATCTATGACTTTTTTCTTAATAAAACAGTACAATTTCTTAATAAAAGAATTAAGTCATAGTAAGCAACACATATTCCTTGATAGTTACAGAACTTGGCTGCTTTTGACTAGGGAAAAAACCAGTCATAAAATACAGGTTGAAAGGGACCATAACAAAGTGATGATGTCTGTTTACCTGAGTGTTTGCTAAACCTGAGGTGAAATAAAAATACCGAGTTTTACCTTTTTTTCATGTTCCTTTACCTCTTCCAAAACGCTGAAGATGATCAAGTGAGTAGGCAGTGTTGAATCATTGTGAAACTCTCTATACAACCACTTTAAGGGATTTAGATAAAATATATCTGCTTCAGTAAGATAATCACTTTTTCCACTCAGGTCTGGGGGACATTGGAGAAACCTCATTGGAAGTGGGTAGTGGACATGGCTATGAAAAGAAAGGTAGTTACCATTATAGTTACAAGAAATTAAAAACAATTTCGTGAAAGTTTTCAAATTACTCTTAATATATATCATGATCACATAACAAAATGTGAAATCTGAATCTAAATTGAGTTCCAGTTAAGGTGAGAAAGCACGTCTTTAATGCAATTAGTTTTCTCAAAAATGGTGAATATGGTTCTCACACCAGGTACCTGTGCAGTCGTAAGCTACAAGTCTAGACTAAAGAGTGAAAGTCCACTGCAGGAGGGAAGTGCGTCAGCAGCGTGTGGGACTCAGTATTCTCTAATACTGGTATGCTCTTCCAGGGATGGGATGGTCCTTTGGGACCCAGTAGGTTATTTGTTAGTAAGAGAGTACTATTCAGCAAGGTAGAAAACTGGTCATGAACCAGAAAGGATTCTTCATTCTTTTTCCCTTTCTGTTCTGAAAGGGGATGGATCACATCCTTAAATTAAAAGTTTTTCCTATTTTTTTTTGTTGTTCTGATATACTTATATAAGTAAGATTTAATAATAGAGAGTGACCTAAGTTCACTGATTACTAACATCCAAATAAGCAATGGTTTTATTGTGGCACAGAAAGACTAAAGTGTAAAAAACATGGATTGATGAATCATAACATCTAAAGCCAGTTACCTGGGCCATGCAAAAAGCCATGGGTATAACTTTGCCTAAGGAAAATTGAAGAAATATGTGATCAAAGTTTATTTTTATCTATGAAATGCATACAAAGTAAATTTACACAAGACCTAATACTTCATGACTTTCACAATTTTAGATGAAGGTCTTCCTTCAAGGCGAAAGCAGAAACAACCGAGAAAAAGCTGCCAGCCATTCCAAAGTAGGGATCAGACTTTTCTTTTGGTGCTCTATGGAGAGACTCTTGGTACCTCTTGAATTCCTGTTGTGTGAGTGTTACCACTACTGTGAGCATGGAGGGAGGTGGATGTCTCTCTTTAGCTCTAGTCATTTTTTATATAGCATGGGATCCTCAATTTAAAGGGATTCTTGGGGTCTTACACACCCCCTAACCTGTGGCTTCTGCCAGGCAATCCCAGTTTTCCAAGTTATGTACTAATAATTGACATTACTGATTCAGTTAAGTAGAGTATTCTAAAAGTGTTAAATTACCTTAAAATGATATCAGCTTTGATACTAAGTTGACTGAATGTGCATATGGAAAACAGACTTCAGATTGTTTAAAGCCAGATCAAGTTAAATAGGTATAGAATTTTTTTTAAAGGAAAGCTGTTTGCTGTGACCTTTTACTATTATTGGGCAATTGGTAAAGTAATACAGCTTCCTGAAATACAAGCATAGGTTCAATGATGTCTTTTGAAGTGTTCTACATAATTAAGGCAGTTTTAGTGTTACTTCCCAGAAATGCTTAATCCAAGCATTGGGATATCATCTAATTGAATTCCCTAATTTTTACAGGCAAGACAGCTGATATCCAAAGAGATTAAAAAGACTGGTTTAAGACTAGGACAGCAGTCTAGCAGTAAATCTGGACTTGAATCCAGTATTTTGAGATTAATTTAAAGGTACAGGAATATAAGATATATCACAAAGATTTATAGTAAGATCAATGATAACTGAATTTCTTTACTAAGAATGTCATCAAATAACTATAATATTTTAGACTACATTTAAATCAGATTAAGTTGTATTTTGAAAAAAGAATATTTAAGTAAATTAATAAGTGATGTATGATTTTCACTGACACAGATCAAACGGCTTTTAAAATTCATTGTGAATCAGTATGAATAGGAGTTTCAAATTTCTTATATAGATTATATATCATCTGATCAGTTAATTTCAATCCAGGAATCCGAATGGAATTTTAAAGTAGTTTCATTTTGTTAATAATAGCATGTAGTGAACAAATTTTATTACCTGTAATAAGGAGTAGAGTGGCACGGCATCATTATAAATACTGAAGCTGAAGATACATTTGGATTGTTGTAACAGAGTTCTTGAATGTTAGTCATGACATCAAGAGTACCTCGTTGATGAACTAAACCAGTATAGAGGGCGAGGAGCATGTTGGATAAAAACAGGAAACTTAGAGCTGGTTTTTTCCATGTTTTCAGGTGGTTTAGTGAGTACCCTGTATAAAGATAGACACGTTGAATCATTCACACTGGCAATCTTTTGTTTGCTTATAGTTAAGCAAATGTTAACTGCAGATATATCTGTAATCTTTCATGGAAGTGTGGCACAAGCTGTCATTCTGTAATGGACAAACAAGAAATAAGCAGTAGGTCATCTCTGTAATTTCTCTGACCATTTACTATCATTGTCCATTGTCATTCCAAGTCTTGACCTTTTTTCTAGAAAAAGGAATTGGGGTATAGTGGAAAGTTTATGGCTAGGGAGTCCAGCAGACCCAGATTTGAATTCTAGCTCTGGCATAAGTTGATTTACTTTGCTGAGCATTAGTTTCCCCATCTGTAAATTGGATAAGAGTACCCAAGTATTAGAAAAAATGTATGTCCAGTGCCTGTCCTGGTACATAGTAGTTGCTAAATAGACTTTTATTTCCATTTACCTATCTCTTTAATCTCCCAAGTACTAGCAATGGATTGCGTACATATAAGTCTTGGTAATTCTGAAGGAAGCATAACAGAATATCCTCTTAGAAGTATACACCACTGGGCTCCTGGGAGGTTTTCCGTGGTCAGTATATGAGTGGTGGCATAGATTCTTTCTGGAAGAAGAGGATTTATGTCTTTTTTTTTCCCCCTTTCACTGTAGTGTTGGGCAATTTGGAGATGCTGAATAATTTTTCTTTTTTAATTTGTAAAAGCAAATTCTTGTATGTGGCAAACAAAAGTAAAACAAGTAGAACAAACATAAAGGTAAATAAAAAGTAAAAGTCCCTGTCCCCATCCCATGGTCCTGCTCTCCAACAGCAGCCGATAATGAGCACATTAGGGTCTTTTAAAAATACTGTGTAATAATAGGCCTTTCCACTGGAAAAGATAAGCTTGTCAGTAAACTTCTTTGACATTTTGTTCACATTATACATGCACTGTCTCCATGAAACTAGATAATAGTTCTTTTGGAATCTGGGTATCCAGGATCCAGTCTGGCCTGCCTAAAGTTTTAGCACCAATTCTCACTGGGGCCAAGGCACTGTTTTTCATGACCATTATCTAACTGCTATCAGCTATCCTAGCTGGGCTTAACCACTAAAAGCAATTAAACATGAATGAAATTAATTTTGAACTGTTCCCATTTAACTACATAACTAATAAAGTTTCAAAAGAAAAATAGGAATAAATCAAGACCTGTGATTCATTTGAATCACATCTAGTATTTGTCACTAACTGAAGATACTCATTCTCTCTGTTTATCCTTCTTACAAAAACCCTTGCTACAAAAAAACCCCAAAACTGAAAAACACAGTATTAACATTAAGTTTTGGAAAAACTGAAGATACCTTTTCTTGTATACTTTAATATTCTTAATTAGCTGTGGTGCCTTTATAGTTCTCTTTTATCACTGTTAATTGCTCTGAATATTATAAATGGACTGAATAATAACTTCATCTATTCTAAGACGTCTGATACCTCCCACTTGATAGTTAAAATCAAATCTGGGAAAGAATCTTAGATGCTCAATTTTGTTCCTTTATGAGTATTTTATTTATTTCATTTTAATTTAGTTTTTACCCAAAATATCTTTTATGACTATTTTAGATAACATTACCTACAGTTCATTCATTCAGTAGTTGGACTATCACATATTCATTTTACCTAGTACTACTTGAAAAAGCTCTTAACCAAAGAATATTCTGAGAAGTGCTGTGATTAAAAAAAAAAAAAAATGTAGCCAGGAGGGAAGGTATAGCTCAGTGGTAGACTGCGTGCCTACCATGCACAAGGTCCTGGGTTCCGTCCCCAGTACCTCCATTAAAAATAAGTAAATAAAAACCTAATTACCTTCCCCACTAAAAAAGGAAAAAAAAAAAGAAAAAAAAAAGTAGCCAGATCAGGAAAACCAAGCCTACATTTAAAAGTTAAATCTAACTTTGTAAGATGTTTGAAATAGTAAAATGGGGAACTTGGGTTTATTAGAACTGGACTAGGATTCCAAAAGTTCCAACATCCCTGTAATTCCAGACACAGCTATAACAGACCAGCAAGTACAATGTAAAAGTGAAATGCTTCCTTTGGTTGACTGGCAAAAGCTAAAACCAGTGGGCTCAAGTTACAAAAAGCTACATTGAAGGGTAACACCCCTGGAAGACAACTTGTTCTCAGGAATATTGACTTAAGTGTGGGCATCTATGAAGCAGATGACTTACAATTTATTTCTTCACTAAATGTTCATTGAATGTTTTATCAGAACTATAGCAATAGGGATCCAAGTGTATGGAAGACTGATACAGAAGGGGTCTTTCAAGTTAGGTAATGCTTACCTTACTTCATGGTGATTTTCACTTTCTGAAGCTGGTTGCTCATTTTAGGCCTTATCCTTCTAGTGAGAATTAAATTAAATCTCCATATTATTTGGAGAAATAATATAAAGAAAACTGGGAAGAGAAAGAAGACTTGAATACTCTTAAATTTGAAGACTGAGGTTTTTCAAACCATCTGACAGTGAAGTTTCCCAAAGGGATTTCAGAAACTGTAGTTGTTAAAGAGAGGTGGAAAGATACATTATAGGGTCAATGCTGAACTGAGCCACAACAGACACCTAGAATCCATAGTTTTCTTATGAGGAAACAGAATGGTTTCTTTAATATTTAAAAGAGGCAGTGAGTAAGATCCTAGTAGCTGCCATCCAGTAAGTCCACTTAATTCTCCATACAAATAATGTGGAGATGCAGTTCTCACTGAGGGGATCCCCCCACTAAAGTGAGCTAGCTTCAGAAAGTGATAGTCACCACCACGTTAAGTAATGTAATTAAGCATTATGGAACTTGAAATACCAGACACCCTGCCTCCCAAATTACTTAAGATTCTGGGAACACAAGTTTTCTATCTGTCATATAAATGACTTACAGAAATCTTTCATTCTCTCATGTAATTTTCTTGAGAACATGGACTCAGTATGAACCCTGGTGACTCCTTGTCACAATACAGGCTCCTTCATTTCACATAGTAGCCCTTGCTAACTCAATGCAAGTAACATCCCAGAATATTTAATTTGCTCCTGTTAATCTGAGTCTACAAAAAGATACTTAAAAGTGGGTATATAGAAAATTTCTGGGAGAATTTATAAAAAAGAGATAATTACCACCTCTGAGGGCTTGGGCTGGATGATTAGAGGATGACAGTGATGGGTTTTTTTACCATTATTTTTATAGCAAAAAATACACTAGGTCCTAATCAGATCACTCTCATCAGACTGCTGTTTTAAAAGTGTTTTTTTAAATCCATTATGTCCTAATTGACTACTCCCCAGGATAAAAATCTAAAAAAAATTAGTATATTAGAAGGCCCTTTATGAATTGGCTCATTGTTTACTCAGCCATATCTCCTAATCATCATATATTATTTATCTTGACATACATAATCAGTTTTAAAGTCTTGGATATTTAGTGTGGCAATCTGTATTCTTCAGCAGTGACTGACGAGTTCCTTCTCACCAAGGTAAGTAAGGTTCATAGCAATAGAGAGTATGGGAAAATCGGGGCGGGGGTGGGGGGGTTCTTCATTACTGACCCCCGGTGTATCCTGGTTTTGGCAAGAATTATTAGAAAACTCAATGTTAAGAAAAAAAAATCTGTTAAGTTTTAGCAGTTAGAGCTATTTTCTGAGCTAACCTTTTCATTTTTAAATACTCCTTGGGAAAGCTGTTAGTTCAACTCAATTTCAGTGTTCACATGAAAAAGTGCAGTTTAATTCTAGAATGGAAGAATGTACAGGAGAATGGGTCTGGGGAAAAGAGAGACTTTTAACTATTAAGAACAGTAATAAGATAACTGAGCACAGACTGAGGGAGGTATCAGAAACAATTTTCTGTTGCTACTTTGCTAAGGAAATCTATTCTCATCTTCCATAGTAAGAAATCAGTAGATAATATCAAAAACAGTAATCTTTAAGAACTTTATTAGCATTTTAGTTAGAGAAGGAGATAAACAACAAAATAACCACCTAAAGGCGTGTAAGTGACTGCCTCTGGGGAGGGCAGGGAGGGAGGCAAGGGAAGTAGTGTTCTTTAAAACTCCTTATCTGACTTTTGAATGAGCATGAGCAGTTTTGCTAGTAAGATTAGCAAATGGAAAAACAAAGTGGCCTAATCAGAGACAAGCAAGTCTGCACTGGCCACTGTAAAAACAGATTAACACCCAACCCGAAACTGGCAGCAGGTGCTAGAAACAGCACAAATGACAGGTTCAGTCTAAGAATTTTAGTGTTAGTAGACCAATGACTGATTTCTTTTACAGATAAGGAAACTGAGGCACAAGGTTATACAGTTAACTAAGGATCAGAGGCAATCACAGAAGGTATGTTTTCTAGAATTAAGTCCTTATTTTGGATAGGCCTGGGAAATTCACATTAGGCAAGAGAAGTTATTGTAGACTGAAAAAATGGCTGCAGTCATTCCTCTTCCTGTGTGCAGTCCCCACATGAGCCTGAAGCTTATTTCCCATTTCTTAATCTGGCCTGGCTGTGTGACTTAGTTTGACCAAAAGAATGTGGTAGAAGTGACAGTGTGCCAGTTCATGCTTGGACCTCAAAAGGCTTTGTATGCTTCTGCTTCCTCTCTTGGAAACCTGCCTACCCCTAGCTTGTTCAGCCCCAGCTAGCCTGCTGGAGAATGAGAGCACGTAGCAGAGCTGAGGTCCTTGGCCTATAGCCAGCTGAATCCCACATGGTGACAGTCCAGTCTAGTTCGGGATAGCTGCCTACCTCATCTGCAGCAGATCACATTTGCATCACTGAGCTCAGTGGAGAACTGCCCAGCTGAAATGTAGATTTGTAAGTAATAATAAATGGAGTTTTAAGCCCCTAGGTTTTGCTGTGACTTATTATACAGCAGTTGCCAATAGAATTGCCATGTTTATATAAAATCAGTATAAAGAACAGAAGAATAGAATAAAACAGATTTGAGGTGCAGTATAACTCAGGATTTCAGGTAGTTAGAAAAGACTCAAACTAGGCCATTTAAAACATCTAGGACTCCAAAGAGAACTGTTGTCTGAAATCATTCCTGAACATCCAAAGACTTGTTTGAGTGAGCTCACTACTTAATTGGTCCTGTTGTTGGAACCTGATGGCATTAGAGTTCTGACATACAAGTGTGTAAGGAATCAGAATCTTGGCTCACTCAGGAACCTTGGGTCTATGTTTCTGGAGGAAAAGCTCACATCTTGTGAGAAGACGTCGGGTCTTCCTAGGTCTCAGTCCCTTAGGGATCCTTCTGAGTGGACACAGGATTGGAAGAAAGGCTGATTTCTTGTCCATTATTAGAAAGGGATCTCTTCAACCCTCCCCATTTTTTCTCAGTCTTTGGGGCTGGGCACAAGGGGTTACCTGGATCCTGCCACTTAAAGATTCAATCTTTTGGAATGGGAATGAGGATTCAGACAACTCAGTCTTTAAAACACTGTGTGATGACAGGGCAGAGAATTGGGATGCTGGAAAAACCCAGATTATTAAACGGAGTGAAACCAAGTTCCTAAAGTAACCAACAAAACATACACAAATATTTGTCCTCCAGTAGTCTGGCAGTGTTCACCTGGGCAGAAAGCAAACTTAATTGTCACTCTAACTCAAACTAAAGTGATTGTAAAGAATAAAAAAAAAAATTAAATCTGGATAGTGATTTGTGAACAGATTTGCTCTGCCAAATATTATTAAGACTTTCCAAATAGCTGTTAGATGCTTATATTTTCACTTGTGCCTGCATTTGTATATGAAGTAAGACTAAAGATACTGTATGAGACTAACTTTCAGTGCTGAGATGTTTCAAATATATAAATGTGTATAGTTGTGTCTAAACTGAAGAGAGTACATACATCTGAGATCTGTAGGAGATGTTGCTTATACTTGGTCAAAGAAGACTGCTTAACTTAATGAGTGGATGGATTTTTTTCTTTTTTTTTTTTTTAATAAAAAGGTTAATACCTTTAACTTTCCAAACCTCCAGGCCCAGTTGATTACTCATTTCTTCCCTCCCTAGCCCAGTAATATTTTTAGTGATTAATATTTAAAGGAAGCCAACAGTCATTTATTATGAGTTAAACTTGAAGTTAATAAAGTTTCAATTCATAAATTTTCCAAACCAACTGATAAAAAAATTCATATTTTCCAGAGGTGAGTAATGTAAGACTTTTTAGAAGTCACATGTGAAAAAATTATTGCAAAAACTAGTGGAAAAATGAAGAAAAGACCAAAATAAAATCAGAAGTGTGAATCACTTTAAAACCTGCATATGTATTAGAGTGAGTCTTGAAGGGACAGATGTGTGTCAAGCATTAAAAACTAGATTTAACATATTTTTCATTTGGGGTATGAAGAATTTTGTAGTTTAACCATAAACTTCAAATAGCTATATCTAACATAGACATTGTATGACTTTTTAGCAAAAGATTTCTAACTGCCAAAAACACCACCACTAAAAGGTGCCATGGATATTAGACCCTTATTTTTTTAAATGGACATTTAGGCAGGAAAAAGGATATTTAGGCTGTACAAAAAGGCAATACTGCAGTAATATAATCATTTTTAATTAGGAAGCATTCTCATTTACCCTAGTAGAAAATAAATAATATTTTAGAGTTTATTAAACATTGATTTTCTTTTAACTCTATAATTAATTTTTTTCTATATTAAGCAAAAATACTTACCACAGAACACCATACAAAATGGTAAAACTGGATAGATAAACCTGAATTCTTTGTGGCTCAGCATGCTATAATAAAGATATTAAAAGAAAATGTTATTTTCTCATAGTAAGTGACAGTTTGAGAAGTTAATGTATTTAAAATGAATATTAATATGATGTTTTTCTAACTACTGAGACTGAATTTCATGCTTCAAGAATCAAGTCTCATTTTTTCGTTATAAGGTGGTGATGATGTGTCAAAAGTAATCCTAACATTTAATGTCAATGCTAAATTCTAAAGTATAATTACATGCTAAAAAAGGGATTTCTTTCTGTTACCTATCCAAGTAAGTTCTATTACTCAAATTTAGAATAACAGTACATACATTTTCATTTAAAAATATTTCTCTGGTCCTTCAACACCTAAAATTTTGGCAGTTACTGTTTTTTTAAAAGCAAATACTATTTGTGCAACCTCTTAAAAACTGAATGTAATCCTTATTAAACTATGTGTATCAGAAGCTTTCAGTCTGAGCACCAGCATAATTTCTACATTTTCTGTTTGCTAAACAATCCCCATTAACAAACCATAAAAACTAATGCATCTCCAAAAGATAAAAAGTTTGCCTTTTGAAGAATTTAGTTAAATTTCTTGGTAACATTAAAAAATTAACTGTTCAAAAAGATTAAATCTTACCTATAAACTAGCAGTGTCCACAGCACAGTCACCAAAAATATCCTGTACCTCTTTGAGGCTAGAAAGCAGCCATGAATAAAGAAGGGTAAGTGAGTACCCAGGACAGCTGGAAATCCTTGGCTGAAGTACCAGTGCCAGGGATGAGAACCATAAAATGTTCCCAAATCCTGCAGCACGTTAAATTTCAAAAAGTTATATTGAACCAGAGTCCACTGGCATCGTTGAAGGAAAGAGAAATAAAAATGTGTTAGTGCCAAGTATGAATCTTTGGCATTAGAGAATTTGGCAGGATCTTGACATTAAATCAGGAATGAAGCCTAAAAACCAGATCATAGTTTACATTAATAATTTTGATTAATTACCATGTGAAATCATGCTTTAATTTTTTATGTTCTAAGTATTAATGTGTTATTTGTTATTTTGTAAAACACTAGGTTTTTGAGATTCCAGATAGTATGAATAAGGGAAGGATATAGCTCAGTGGTAGAGAGTGTGCCTAGCATGGTGAGGCACTGGATTCAATCCCCAGTACTGCCATTAAAAAAAACAAACAAAAAAAACCTCAAATAAATAAAAGCTAATTACCCCCCCAAATTTTTTAAAAGTATGAATAAATGTTAATGCCTCTTTTGACAGTGTAAGTTTTACATACAATTAGACATAAAGAGAATCCTTAAAAATAATTTTTATGAGTGTATGTTTTTGGTACCCACGTTAAAAATTTTACTGTAGTACATTATGGTATCAGACATTACTTATAAGGTGAAAAGCTGTGAAACATTGCAATTTGAATTATAGCACAAAGCAGGTAACAGCAGTTAACATTAAGTGCTCACTTGTGCAATTAGGGCACTAGGCTTCAGACGGTGGCATCTGATTCCAGAGGCCGTAAGTGACTTAAAAATAGGGAACTTAAAAACAACCAAAGGCCGTTACCAACAGTCATGAGATTAAAAATGCCAAACCAGATGCTTGAAGAATAGTGTTCTGGTTAATTTGAATTCGAATAATTGAGGTCAATTAAAATCATTTAAAAAATTAACCTTTATTGTTACAAACCTGACAAAAATGCCTTAAAATGGAGTCTTGAACTTCAGTTAGGAATACACAATTCTGTTATATAGAGAGCACAGCAAATGGAACCAAAGACCCAAAGTAGTTTTTTTCCAATATATCCCATATCATTAAAAACAATGATTGACCTATGTTCCCCAATATTCACAGATTAAAAAGTCAGGTCGAGTTTTTAGCTTAATAAATGATTAGATTAACTTAGCTTAAAACAACAAAAAAGCGTCATATTTTTTTACTTACTTGACCAAAAAATATACGATCGATTATCAGAGACAAACTGAAAGTGACAAATCTGAAAAACAAAACAGAAAAGTGATGAACATTCTGAACTTACTGCAAATCCAATAGTGGCATATGGCTTTGCAAGTGCTTTGCATCAAAAGCCACTTTAAAAATGCTTTAAAAGTTTCACCAACTGCATACAGATTTATAAGTCTGAAAGATCTTTCATTGAGAGAAACTGTATTTAAGCAAACTTTTAAAAGTAATAAACACTGTATTATCTGTTGCTGCATAACAAATTACCCCAAAACTTGGCATCCTAAAACTATGAACATTTATTATCTCACACTTTCTGTGTGCCAAAAATCCAGGCGCAGCTTATCTGGGTGTCTCTGGCTCAAGGTCTCATAACTTGTCAAGATGTTGGCTAGGGCTATAGTTTCATATGAAGGCGCTCACGATTTTTCCCTATAGCATTCACTGTCACTTGAGAAATATATGTCAATCATGTTTTTAGCTGCCTCCCTCCACTAGAATATAAACTTTATGACGGCAGGGACTTTGTTTTGTTAAAGTGCTATATCTCCATCATCTGGAAAAGCACCTAGCATATTCTAGGATTAAATAAATATTTGCTGAATGAATGTATTACATTCAAAACAACGTTAATAAATCTGAGAAATGACAACAGTGGCAACTTAGCCACAGATGATTTTGTCCTTTTTAACAGCTAAGCTGCCCAAAAATACCTGTAAAGAGTGAACACTAGTATATTTGAAAAGATTACTGTTCTAAGAGTCAAAATGCATTCGTCCCTTCAATAAATAACTATTTTGGATACTGCACTAGATACGTGGGATAAGTCTGATCGTAGGAGCTCAAAATACAGTGAGAGGACCTGGGTTTCAATCCCATTTCCATCACAGCAGTCAACCCAATGACACTGGCTAACTCATTTTTAATTTCACAACCCCGTTTCCTCTATCACAAAGTAAAAATACCTACATTGCTAGATCCAAGAATTGTGAAAATCATGAGGTAGTACGTGAATACACATACATTATAAAGCCCTATACAAATGTAAAGGAATTAAGTATCTCTAAAATGTATTTGAAAAATATTTAGGAAATAAAGCACAGGAAAGTTCTAATTTAGAAAAATTGTAAAGATCCTTATTTCAGCAAATTAAAATACTTACAGTTAATCAGAATCACAAAAATATAAAATCAGAAATACTGTTTCCTTGGTCTGACAATTCTCATTGCCATTGGAGGATATAATTGACTAAAAGATGTAAAATCTTGTTCATAATCTGTAATTTATAGATTATTAAAATTAATAGATGGATTGTAGCCATACTTACCCTATAGGTAAAAACTGATGTAGAAAAAGATCAAGCTTTCTCTGTTCTTGCCAGAAATGTCTGAGCAGCAAAGGTATCCATGGAATGACAGCTGTGGGACGGATTATGAAGGCAAGTGCCACCAAGGATGAGTACTTGACACTAGAAGCAAGAAAAATGTGTTGTCAAGTCATCTAGGATATCAGTTTAGAAGGTATCTATTTACACTGTGGATAACATTTTTTTAAAAAAATGAGAGCACTTTCCTTTTGGTATAAATAGCTACGTGAGCTTGAAGTTACTTTAACTTTCTGGCTCTTAATTTTTCTTATCCATAAAGAGAGGTAATATCTAAGGTCTTTTCCAGGTTTAATATTCTAATTCTAGTATTTTCAAGTAAGAAGTTATTTCTGTGCTTAATATTTGTCTTGTTTACTGAAAAGTGTACTAATTTTTAACTATACAACTCTACCATTTGCTTTTCTGGTGGAAAAATGAATACGTCTCTCCTAAAGAGATAAAAAACTGTCACAGGAAACCATTCTCTAAGGAAAAAAAAACAACCTCCTTTAAAAGAAACATTTAGGCAATGATGGCCTTCTGGGCACATGTGATTTTATTCTGAAGGTAAGCTGGTGATTTTGTCCAACTAAAAGATGTATATATACAACTAATTTAAAAAACTTACTATACAAACCTACATGATCATGGATAGAAATGTGGATTTTAACTGTTAGAGGAGTTCCCTCAATAAATGGCTGAAGAAGAGTACTTGATAATTTAATTATGAAGACTACAGATAAAATAAAACAACTTTACGATACCATTACCTACCTATTAACTAATAAGTACAAAAAATGTAAGAGCAGGGATTTCAAGTTCAAATGCTTACAGAGACCAGATAAGTAATAAAAATGTGGGATACAGGCTGCATGGGGGCTGATACTATCCTGAAGGAATCCTGGCCCAAAATGTTGCAAGGCCTTCTGTTTTTTCAAGAGAAACCAGAAATGCAGATTTTATGTTAAGATCTTCCAGTTTTAACACTTTGCCAAGTAGTTTACTTAAAAAGCACAAAAAACAAAAAACACTGTGCAGTGAAATAAAACATATCTGTGGCTTGACTTGACTTGCAGACAGCGTAATTGCAGACTCTGCCACAGTGAAACTACCTAGACAGTGCCCAAACGTTTCTAGTCCTAACCTCACTCCAAATATTCAGACTTGGATTTCGTACTCCCTTCTGTGTGTTTCTACATAAGTCTCTTACTGGCATTCAAAATCAGAGTGTATGAAGTAAGCCCCGCAGCTTTCTCTCAAACCTGTTTAGTGTCTAGTATTTAAGTTAATAGAATCACTCAGTTTCTCAGTCTTAAAATTTTGTTGTCACCTTAAATAAGCAACTTCTCATCCCACACATCCACCTTGTTTCCTTCCCATTCCCACGGCCATCCTTCTACATCAAGTCCTGTCACTTGTCTAGAATCTTTGTGGTTGTGTCGCTTGTTTGGAGTCTTTTTATAGTCATTGTCTTTTTTTTTTTTAATTGCCAAGAAACATTCCTTTACTTAACATCATTATATCATCAATACTTACTGAACACTTACTTTGTAATAGGCCCTGTGCTATATTGTCCATAGATTCTTATTTAATTCTTGAGAGCTGTTTTATTATTCTCATTTTATAGAAATCAATGCTTAGATGTCCTGTCATATAGGTAGCTTAAGTGAATGTCTATTCTTGTGGTCAAGAGTATAATGCAGAAATGATTTTATTTGATTGGATCCTCCCAGCAACTTTCATATATAAGGAAGAATGGATGCTAGCTTCTGAACTGTATTCCCAAATTTTCTAGCTTTCTCCCTTTGAGTGTATCCTAAATACTGCTACTTTAAGAGAATTATTTCTAAATCAGATTTAATTATGTCATGCTTCTCAAAAGCCTCCAGTGGTACTGTACTACCTATAGAATAAGTCCAGATTCTGGAGAAGGGCAGCATTCCATTCCAGCCTCGTCACTCATTTTTCTCTTCTCCCACACATCCTACCACACATTAGCGCCTCCGGACAACCTGCCTGGAAACGGTGAAGCCATAGTGCAGCTCTGTGCCTTTGCTCATGTTGTTCCCTTTGCTTGGTATTTGCTCCCCCAATTTATATAAACCCAAACCAGGTCCATATATTTTCTATTTGCCCGTCCAGCTCTTTCCACTCTTCACCTGCCCATTGTGCAGGGAGGCTGACCTGTATGGAATATATAAGTGGGCTGTCTTGCTTTCTAGCTTCTCATTAGCTTTGGTTAATTGAAGGGCAGAAGAGTCAGGGTATTTTCTTTACCCTGCTCTCTCCTCGCTATGGCCACCTCCTGTTGGGGCCCTCTCTTAGAGTTACAGCTCAATGGATTCCAGTAAGTTTCCTTCTCCTTGCTCCCTGGGGCCAGAGGGTAATAGAAACTTCCTGCCGTGGCTAGTCTTTGGGTACTACAGTATACTCTTATTAGCTTTTCTAAACACTGTTTACACCTTTGTAATCAGTCCTTTTATTAAACGCTCCTTAATTATCCAATTTGAGTATATCTGTTTCCTTCTATAATAAATATATCAACAGAGAATTTGTGCTTCTAATAACCTTCATGAACATTAGGGGGTCCATTGGACATTATAATATATTGCTAATTTAAGATTTTTCAAAAGCATGCTTTAGAGTTTTGTATATAATTATTAGTAGTAATACATCTCACCTGTTCATGGACTTTGACCCTTCCAAAGGATAGTAGAAAAGAGCAATTACAGTGAGAACAGTTTCCATGGTGTTTGTAAGAGTTCTGGTACAGCAATACCATGTGAACCAAGAGCACAACTGGCAAAAAAACTAAGAACAATTATAAGCAAAAACGTATAGAGTGGGAAATGGAAACTCTCTGTATTATCTTCTAAGGAAAACAACAAATCTAAATGTTGCAAAAATCACATCAAAAGGTAAATGATGTTAAAAGTAGGCATGCCCAAACATTGCTTTTAAGAAGTTACATCAAATACATGTCTATATCAGATCTGTATTTGTTAAAGTTAAGAAGCGTATACTTTCAGGTGCATTTTTATGGTATTGCACTTGATTTAAATTTCACTTCACACTAAGAAGACTTAAAACAGATTCTTTGATGGTAGAATTTAGAGAGGATTAAAATTCTTAACTAGTGTCTCAAATTCAGTACTCCTTCAACTGTCTTATATTTACTGACAAGTGATTTCAGTGATGATAGTGACTATAGTGACATATATATATATATACACATACACACATGCACACTTTTTCAGATTCTTCTCCATTATAGGTTATTACAAGATATTGAATATAGTTCACTGTGCTATACAGTAGGACCTTGTTGTTTAGTTTATACATCGAAATTTGTATCTGCTACACCCAAACTAGTAATTTATCCCTCCCGGCCCCCTTTCCCCTTTGGTAACCATAGGTTTGTTTTCAATGCCTGTGAGTCTATTTCTGTTTTGTAAGTAAGTTGATGTCTATCACTTTTTAGATTCCACATTTAAGTGATATTATATGATATTTGTCTTTCTCTGACTGACTTACTTCACTTAGTATGATAATCTGTAGATCCATCCATGTTGTTGCAAATGGCATTAGTTCATTCTTTTTTAAGGCTGAGTCGTATCTAATCTTTTTAATGCAAATCAACACACTACCTGCAGAAATATGCCCTGTTAATAATTAATAAATCGTTAATATTTATTAATAAATTAACAAAAAATTCTATTTCAGAAATGTGTTGGTACTTGGAATTTGGAACATATTTGCCAATAGAAATATAAAAAAGGGAGTGAGTTCTAAGCTGGCTCATATAAGCTTACTTAATTCAGTTTATAGCATTCTAGCCAAAAGTCAAAGAGTGTGTCACTGAAAAGTTACTTCTCAGGGTTGAGTCTCAGGCAGCTGGAGGAAGAGTGAGCAAGGGTTGTAAACAGCTGAGGTGATTTGTGAGGTAGGCAGTGCTTTAGAACTATTCCTGCTGGATTTTATGGAAAGCGAGGCAAGGACTCTGGTAATTTTGAGTCCAGGTGCTTCCCAAGGCTGTGTCCTAGGGTTCAGCCTCTCGTAGGGCCGGAGGCCATCAGTGGCTTCTGCTGCCTAGAGCTCAGAGGAGAGGGATGGCATGTGCCACTTGCATTATACTGTTAGTAATTATAGAAGTGCCTCTATAAAGTTGTCTGACTTATCTTCTGAAACTGTCTTGGGAATCAGTTGTGTTGACTGATGTTCCATTTGCTTCATGCTCTTTGGGATGAAGTGACTGACATACAGTTTGTGAAGTGTTTAGGACTTACCACCCATCTTGCCACTTGCTGATTTTCTAGTTGCTTCATTAATGAGTAAAGCCTCAAGTCTGCCACAGCAGACAGAAGTGCTTGGGCGAGTCTAGGAATCCAAATCTTCATTAGTTTAAAAAAAAAAAAAAGAATACATTAAAAATAACTGTTGGTTCACACTGAAAATCATAAGAAAAAGGTGATCCAACTTTCAAGTGAAAGTCATTCTTAATTTTAAAAAAAGTGATGTATTATTCTCTTCTTCTGCAGAAAATAACTTTTTCTACCCCCAAAATTACACTAATTTTCATGGAAATATCAAAAGGTAGTTTTATCATTCTCATTCTCTCTCTAATATATATATTACAGCACTACTGATTTTAAATAGTCAGCAAACCATTTCATTGTATGAAGGTTCTATTTTAGAAGCATATTAAGTTACTTTCATTAGCATAACAGTGGTAATTTTTTATGAAACATTTACAGTACTGTGTGCTACATATCATAGTTAAGTACTTATGTATATCAGCTCATTCAGTCCTTCTAACAATCGTATGAGACAGGTACTGTGTTATAAATCAGGAAACTGAGGCATAGAGAGATTAAGCAATTTCCCCAAGCTAGTTAGTGTGGAGGCCAGGATTCAAACCCAAGTCTGCCTGACTCCAAAGCTCTTACCTACTAAAGTACGTTGCTTCCTTATCCTGCAATATAGATACTAAAGTAATGTGAGTTACTTTTTTAAGCATAAGTTACCTACAATGATAGAAACATGGTATTCAGATGACATTAAAGAGTAAATTTAAAAGTCAAATTAAAAGGAATTAAAGAGTAAACGTATTATAACTTAATTACAGTTAGTAATTCTAATGCTAGACATTAGCATCTTTGAGTTGTAAAATGTGTCAAAGTTATCATTAACAAAGTAGCACTTGCTGGCAGAACACAATTTAATTTTTAAAAGTTTGTTCAAAAGATGTATTTCTAAAAATTTATATGTGAATCTATTTTTGTTGAATCAAACTTCGCTAATTTTACATTATAATTACATTATAATTAGAGCTGCTTTACTTTCAGTTGTCAGTGGCTTCTGACACTTTAGCTTTATGTCCTTTTTCTTTATGAATAATCTGTAAATAAACGTTTAAATCTTAGAGCTAAATGCACATTGTACTTCATAATTCCACTTAAACTGTGCCCTATAAAATACAATAAAAGGCACTGAGGTACACACGTTCTGTTTACCCTGCATAAGAATCTATAAGCTTCCTCCTCACCTCCCAGGCATGAAAGTACTTCATGTGAAAAGTTAACTTAGCTATAAACTTAATAAGAGCTAAGAGTTTGAGGTAGCCACTAAAAGACTAAAAGAATCCTTGTGCATGGACAGAAGTATAGTATTTATGAAGTTAAAGGTCCCTATATCCTGGGCTAGTTATCCTAGCTCTCAATATTGTGTTCAGTTTTGAGACCCATATTTTAAGACGGACATATAAATTACAAGATGTTTAGAGGATATTATCTGATCATGAGGTTTAGAACTGGAGATGTTTATCCTGGATAAATGAAACTTTTTGAAGAGTTGTTATGTAGAAATCTTGAATTTTAAAAGAACGTAGATTTTTAGCCCAATGCAAAAAAAGTGGAGTTCTAAATTCCGTTATTAGCAGTCTCTCCAGACTTTTAAGATACCATAATTTTCTAGTTATAGAAAGGACCTGACAAGAATTAAACAGCTGCATGTGGCTCCTGGAAAATAATGACTAGTGTGGTGGGGTAAAGAGAAGAAGGAACATGCCGGGGTAAACCTTGAAGATGAGGCCTGTGTTGGCAGCTTACCATTCTATACGCCTGTTCTTTAAGATCCCGATTCCTCCCTTAAGCTCCAGGAGCCAAATGCCCTTGTGCCGTCTTCTGACTGTTCAAAGCCCCCACTGTGGTACCCCCACAGGTCTCCCTTCTTATCCCTCTTTCTTCTCACATGTCCTAAGCCAGCACTGTCCAGTAGAAATACAATGTGAGCTACATATTTAATTTTAAATTTATAGTAATTAAAAAGTAAACAAAAAACCCCCACAGGTATAATTAATCTTAGTGCTTTTGTTTAACTCATTATATCTAAAATATGATCACTTCAACATTTAATCAATATAAAAACTAAAATATTTTACATTCTTTATTTTGTATTGCTCTTTGACATCTGTTATATATGTTACACTAATAGCACTTCTCAGTTGGTACCAGCATTTCAGGTCTTCTGTAGCCACATGGGGCCAGTGGCTACCATGCTGGACAGCGGAGCTCTAAGCTGTGCATCTCTAATACTATGCACACACCTTAGGCAGGTTAGAGAGAAGCTATCTGGAAAGAGCACTAGGCTGTGAATAAGTAGACCTAGATCTGGTTTTAGCTTTTAACATGCTTTGACTTTGGCTACTGGCTTCACTTTTTGACCCCTTCTAGGTTTAAAACTATATAATTTCTATTTAAAATAATCAGTGTGAGAGTATGACTGACTGATAGCATCCTAATGTTTCTCTACCTGCTCACGTTCTAGGTAGGATAGAGGACTTTGGGTGTGTAGAGGGGTGGGGTAGGTTGGGGACAAGAGGAGGTTTCCTTTAGATCACAAAATGGCCAGGTGGGTCAGCTACAGGTTGAGGTCAGGGAATAGATCTTGGAGGAATAGGACGTTTTTCTATCTTGAAGGCTCCATTCGTAAAATAACCTACTTTCTGGGGTATTATATAGATTTGCCTGTGCTTCCAGTTTTTACAAATATCCTGCATGATCTAGAAGCTAGTCGGTAGTCCTGAGAGAAGAAAAGAGAATTCACAGCTCCTAGCTTCTACAGTGTGTCAATGGGAGAAACTCTGCTACTACTTTAAATTTTCCTTCCCTGTGATATTCCCAAATCATCCTGTTTCACCGATCTGACCCTTGTTTCTCAATAATGGGGAATCAAATTTCATTGCAAAGTGGAGGGTATAATCCAGCCTTAAAATACTTAAAAAAAAAAAAAAGTCTGAATCTGAGTGTCTTTACAGGCTTCAAAAAACCCCTCAGGATTTGGACTGCCTTTGGACATCTGGGCCACTTCCCTAACAGAGAATGTGGAAGGCCCAAACTTCTGAGTGCAACTTGATGATAGCTTAAAGAATCCTGAGAGTGAGGTTAGAGAAACTTTTGCACATTACTTCTTTTACACCCTCTCTCGGCAACTGACCCCAGAAATTCATGATCCAGGGATTACAACTCTGCTCACTATCAATGTCTAATTACTGTATATATCATTAAATTTTTGTCAAATTAATTTTTCTAAGTTTTAATTTCCACACTAAATCCTGAGTGGGTTTATATATATATTTAGTCTTCATAAGCTCATATAATATGGTCTTCTGCTCACAAGTTAAAAAAAACAAGATACAACACTGCTCTTAAGTGATTCTTTTATGACAAGTATTCTTGGAAAGTACAAATAATTAATATATAATGTAGATATTCTAAAAATCTGTATATCTTAATAGGACTGTTCACAGCAGAACACTTTCATGCTCAGTGTTATGTATCATTTAGTTAACACATTAACCTTAAAAAAAGGATGGAATAAATCTACTTTTAACAACTATTTCAATTACTTTTACTTAAACTTACCAGTAACTGAACACTATCTTTCCCCAAAAGATGCAGAATCTTGTAAATGCTTGCAAAGATTAAGGGGTATATGTAACCCCTCAATCTTTCTGTCCATTCCCAGGTCAAATAACCATAAGTAGTAATATTAAGGACAAATGTTAAACAGCATGGAAACAAAACCTATTTTCATTTCCATATATAAAACTTATTTTTTGGCAAAGAAACTAAAATATAGCATAAGAGGTATTTGAAATAAAAATGCATTTGGCCAACTTCTTCAAAGCAGGAATGTGGTTTTTACTTCCTCAATATTACTGAGCACTGTGGGAATAGATACTAAATGTTGAGTTAAGCACATTAATGTTCAAGAAAGATATAGAAGAAATATTAGCATGAAATCATGACATACTTTGATAAGTTAAAATTATTTGGAGAAAATACAGGAAATTGAAAATACGTCATAGAAGCTGATACAATTCCTAAGATGAATACACATTTCTAGTTTAGAAAAGAAACTACAAAGGATATTTGAAAACCATGTGATGTGCAACTTCAAGAGACTGCCAGTATTCATCTGGAACAAAACTTGTCTGGACTAAAAAGCAGTTACATATTCTTAATGCTATGGTAAACAAGACCAGAGAAGTGTTTTCACCAAGAAGATCTGAAAAAACAAAAAGCAAAAAAACAGGTACATGTGGCACAGAAGTCAGGTAAGTTCCACTTAGAGAACTAAAATCTGCTGCTCTGGTTGGTGGCTTGCTCAGGCTCTGTTCAGGCTCACTGGTGAACTCTGGCCTCTCCATGCTACTCTCAAAGCAGACCTGGGTGGAAAGTTAGACAAGGGCAGAGCCTCACCACTGGGTGATTACCACTCTTCAGTTAACCAGTCTTTCTTGCGAGTTATTACATAAAGAGAATATTAAGATAAATATTTTAAAAGAGATTGAGTTAACTCCCAATAAGGCCTTAGGCTAACTAGGTTATCCTATATGTGTATCTAATGAAAGAAATAAGCTAACAAATGACTAACTTAGGAAGCAACACTTTGTATATGTGCACGTACTGCCATATAAAATGGTCTTCTGTACATTTTTAAATAGCTTACTATATGCTAGGCACCAAGTTCATTCTTTTACATGCATTATCTTATTTAATCCTCAAAATAATACTATGGGGTATTAACCCTATTTTACACATAAGGAAACTGAGGCTTATTTTAACTTCTTAAAAGAAGTTAAACTGCTTTGTCCCAGGTCAAAAAGGTTACAAATGACTTTAAACAGGATTCAAAACCTGGTCTGTATGCTGCCTCCAAAGCCCTGCTCTTAATCACAAACGGACAGCTTGTAGGCTGAATAGAGCGTTTCTTAAAAATAGGAATTTAGTTGCCAACGTTCAAAAATCGTATTTTATATTAACATTTGTATTGCAACATAGCAAACCTTTTTAAGATCGGGCAACACAAAGCTCAACTGCGTAGAAGTGACTGGTACTGAAATATAGGGTGTTTTTGACTTATTTACATTTAGTGTTGCCTGTCTGGCCTCCTGAGGACTTGAGTTTACAACCTAACTCTGATCCACTGTTACCTTGAGTAACACTAGGCCTGGGTGCCCCCCTCCCCGAAATAGGGATGGACACACCATGCCTACTCCACACGGCTGCCGGGAGGACGGCATAAAATAATGCAGACTACAGTGCCGTGCAAGAGGCAGGATCGAGAATCCCGTCTCGAGGGCAAGGCGATTCTTTGGCAACCCTAACCAGCAGACGGAGCCCTCGCTCGGAGTTGGCGACTTCCCGCCACCGCCACTCCACTCGGCGTCCACACCCCCTCCCTCACCTCTGCGGCGCCCAGTGCTCTTCTGGGGACCGAGGTACAAGGTCGATTTTCTCTTTCGCAGCTTCATCTTCTTCTGGGAACGGTTCTGGAGACCGCGGAAAAAGAGGCTGCCGCCGCCGCCGCCGCCTTCTCGCTCCATCCTGCATCTGCTTCGAGGGCCGCTGCGGACCGCCAGCAGCCACGGTCCCCGGCAGAAAGTAGCTGAGGAAGCGCGCGTTGCTCTTCCGCCCACTAAGTATGGCCTCTGCGAGCAGCCGTCGCTCGCAGGCGCGGGGGTAGCCGGGAAAGGGCAACTTCATCACTCCCGCCGCTGAAGGTGGTGTCCGTGGCCGGTGCTGCTGGTTCGGGCCACACCTCTACGCTTTGCCGCGGGCTCTCCCGCGCTTTCCCTTCCACATTTCCTTCTCATAGGATTGTTGCCCTCCTTTGGGTTCATGGTCTATGCTCCCAGGGGTCTGGAAACTGCTGGAAGGAGCCGGGGCTCACCTCTGCGGGGGGGAGGCTGGAGGCGGCGCTGATCGGGACAGAACGGTCGGAGGTGTCTGAGTGGTAATGGTAATAGTAACGATAATTATAAACGTAAGTGTTGGTGTAACAGCGTACCGTTTGGGTGATCTCACATAACTGAGTCGAACGACGTAGGCAGGGTAGGGATAATTTAGCCTGTGGTACAGATGTGGAAAATGAGGCCCCCCAAAGGTTAAAAGACCGGGCAGGGTCACTTAACGAGCTAGTGGCAAAGGGGAACCGTCCCATTTACATGGCTTAATTATCTGTTTTCCAAGGAGCTGACTTACTGATGTCTCTTTTTTTTACACTTAGCAGTTGTTGAAGCAAAGCGTTCTTGGTCAAGTTGTCACTTGTTAATGTAGAGTCCAGGAGAAAACAGGCTTTTTCTTTCCCAGATTAGTTTAAATTACAATTTTGACAATATATTAAGGGCAAGCAAGTTTTTAGTACCAGTTCTGCCACTATTGATTTTTTGTGACCTCGGAGGCTGGTTTAGGAGGCTTTGAGATACTGTTATAATAAAAATTAAAAAAAAAACCCATGTAGTTTCTTCGCTCTGCTTTCTTCATTCATAAACATCTACCTAGTGTCTCCTGAAACTATAGGACTTCTTAGAGACTATAGACTATAGCAAGAAGTATAGTTTTCCGAGAAGTGCTGCTAGAGTCTTACCTACTCAGTTCTTAAAAAGTAAAACCAGCCAAGTCTCCGTTATATTTTTGTCCAAAATGGGTGGCACATGACTTAGGGGTGAGGTCAATATGTACCTATAACGTCAAAGGGAACTAAAAAATCTTTCAGCTTGTTTTTAGAAATTGTTGTTTTTAATCCTACATATTGCCATAAAACATGAAATAGTAAAGAAGGGCTATTAATGAAAAGTAACAATTCTCTTTGTTCTACTTCCAGATTGGATTGGCAACTTTCAATTTTTTGAGGGGCTGTTTCTGTTTATAGCTTTGGTATGCCTTTAAAGGCATAAAGAGTATGTTTCTTCCCTCTCTCACAGTTTTGCCACTTAAAAAACTATGCATTTAACACGACTGAAAACACTATCATTTAGATTTGTCTTAAACCATTCTTTAACCATCATTTCTCATATTCCCTGTGAATTTATATTCCTGTTTTAGTTATGTTAATAAGCAATACTTACATATTACAACAAAAGTACTGTTCATGCAGGAGCAAAGTAGTGACATGAAGTCTTTAAAAAGGATATTGTGCTGAGTTATTGCTTTGCTTCCCATTTTGTACCTATACAGATCTGAAGAGATTTCCTGAGCGTGGAGTGTTTTTTCAAAACCACCCTTGCACGGTGCGGTGTTTGTTGAAAAAATGTTTGGGAGATTGACTTTTCCACAACTGCTTTTTGCTAGCATCCTTGGAATCGCTGGAGGATTATATATTTATCAACCCATGTTTGAACAGTATTCCAGAGATCAGAAGGAATTAAAAGAAAAGTTGAAATTGGCACAAGACTCAGAAGAGAAGAAAAATTAATACTACATGGAGTTGATCTGTAATTGCTTAAAGTTCCATTGAAATTATGCTTTGACTATAAGCTAGTAAAAACTTGTCAAATAGTTTTAAATATTAATAAATAATACATAATGATTTTAAATGCTTTTTAAAACTAGCACTGTCAGTGTTTACTGTGCTTTTGCCATTTTATGTCTTCTCACCAGGACAGATTAGTAATTTCCTTTTAAGCAAAAAGGAGTGTCTTAAGGGATATTTTATTTTCTAGTGGAGGCTTATTTTTCTGGGAATGCAGCCTATACATTGGCAGTATAGACTGTTTTTATAAAATAGCTGGGAGTGGCATTTATATATATACCACACTATATACACACAATATATATTATATACCACACTATATACACAATAGTGTGTATAGATGAAGTGAACCAAGTTAACTACCTCAGGCAGAACAGCCCTCATTCAGCCTTCAGTTAGCCTGGTTTAATGTAGTTCAGCAGTCTTTCAGTTCTAGCCCTTCTCTTCCCAGGCAGAATGGGGGAGTAAATTGAAAATTCGGGTGGCTCATATCAAACTGACGTTTCAGAGAAGGTAGATGGTGTCACATAGAGTGGTGAAAGCGACACAGCTTAATTGGCTTAACCCACTAATAACGGTGGTCAGGGAGGAGTTGACTTACTATGAAGCTGTTCACGTAGGTAAAAGGTTTTCTGGAAAATTGCTGAAAACATACTACTTTAATTTATATTTTCAATGAGAGGTATAAATATAATACATATGTGTAAAATCCTTTAAATCAACTCATTTTGTTATTTTTTTGAAAATAATTTCATTATAACTTTATCTGTGTTGAGTGGAGACCAACATAGGTAACTTTAAAGAAAAAAAAAAATTGAAGGAAAAATTACAAAGTAGTACATGCTTATTAAAAAACCCAAACAATTCAGAAAAGAACAAAGTGAAAATTACCATTGTTTGGCACACATTGATTTAATCAGCACCTTTAACAGTTTAATATGAAATTTTGAGCCCATTTTTCTTCTATGCACATTAAAAATATGTATGTATATAAATCTAATTCACGTACGAAGTATCTGCTCTGGACAGGCTTGGCTTTGCCTGGCTACCAGAAAACTAGGGTTCTGTACTGTGTGTCTTCTCATTGTGGGACTCAGGCTCAAAGAGCAGCCCCTCTGGGATATGACACAGGTTAGGATTGAGAGAGATTGAGGCTGAGAGGAAACATGGAATTGTAAGCTTCTGCTCACTTGTGGCAAATGTCTCATGCTGTTGATTTAGAGCATATCATATGGTCCCTGCCCAAAGGTGAGGGCAGGAACAGACTCTTCCTACAGGATGCATGGTCAGGTCACATGACCATGGGTAAGACTACATTATCTTGTTATTCAAGGAATGATAATCCTACTTGAACTGCTCTTGATCTTCTTTTTGAGAAGGATGCAATTGTCAGTTTGGTAGTCACTTAGCAAGTGCCAGAGGATAAGTTGATTTTTTTTTTCCAGTAAAGGTATTACAGCTGTTCAAATTAAAGCCTCAGGAGATACTACTTCACATACACTAGGATGACTACAATCAAAAAGAGGGGAAATAATAAGTGTTGACAAGGATGTGAAGTTGAAACCCTCGTACACTGCTGGTGAGAAGGTACAATAGTGCAGCTGCTGTGAAAGTTTGGAAGTTCCTCAAAAAGATAAACATAGTGTTACCATATGACCCAGCAATTCTGCTTTAAGGCATATATTCCAGAGTAGTGAAAACATGTCCACACGAAATTTTGTACATGAATGTTCATAGCAACATTATTGTAATAGCCAAAAAGTGGAAATAACCCAAATGTATCAGCCAGTGAATGGATAAACTGGTGGTAGTATATCCACATAAGGAGTATTACTCAGCCATAACAAGGATGAGATACTGATGCATGCTACAACACGAATAAGCTGACAACATGAAAGAAGCTGCATATAAGAGGCCATGTACTGTGTGATTCTAATCATGATGTGCCCAGAATAGGTAAATGCAGAGAGACAAAGCAGATTAGTGGTTTCCAGGGACTAAGGGGAAGAAGGGATAGGGAGAGACTGCTAGTGCATATAGGGGCAGTTTTTTGGGTGATGAAAATGTTTTGAAACTAGATAGTGGTGATCAGTGACAGCTTTGTGAATATATTTAAAAACACTGGATTGTACACTTTAAAAGGGTGAACTTGATTGTGTGAGATTATATCTCAATAAAACTGTCAAAAAAAAAAAGGTACTGCATCTAGAACAGCAACTGCAGTTGAGGTAGTCCGTTGCTTTCTGCCATTATCCATCTAGTATGTGAGTGTTGGTGGCGGGTGAGGGGGAGCGGTTGGGGAGCAGTGTAGAATATATGTAACAGAAAATTTACTATTTAACCATTTTTAAGTTTACATTTCAATGGCATTAAGTGTAGTCACGTTGTGTAACCTCCGTCACCATCTGCCTCTAGAACTTTCTCTGTTTAGTTTTTTCACAGCCCAGAAAGGTGACTTGAATGGCAATATAGAGATACCTCACTCCTGTATCCTTCAAATCTTTGAAGGTGGCATTAATGTCCACAATTCTTTGCATGAATCGCTTCTAATTTACTGTTTTAGCCAGTGAGGTTTCAGTTGGTACTTTCTACCATAAGGATTTGGTATGGACTGAATGCTTCCCCTCGTTCCTATGCTGAAACCCTACTCCCCAGTGTGAGGGTATTTGGAGGTAGGACATTTGGGAGATAATTAGGTCATGAGGGTGGAGCTCTTGTCAGTGGGATTAGTGCCCTTTTAAGAAAAGGTACAAGAAAGATGCTCTCTCTCTCTCTCTCTCTCTCTCTCTCTCTCTCTTTCTCGCCCATGTGAGGATACAGCAAGAAGGTGGCTGTCTGCAAATCAGGAAGAAGGCTTTCTCCTCACACGGTGAATCTGCCAGCAGCTTGATTGTGGGCACCTCAGCCTTCAGAACTGTGAGAAATACCTGTCACTTAAACCACTCATTTAATGGTGTTTTTCTATAGCAGTCTGAGCCGGCTCAGGCAGGACTCTTCCTGTGAGGTCAATGTGAGGTCTCTGCTAGCCACTGACTATATGTGTATCCTACCTGCGGGCCTGGGCTTGGGGAAGAACACAGAGTGGGTCCTGTAAAACAAAGCTTAGCTACACCTACATTTATCTTACCCCACGAACCCCACTCTAAACTGAGGGACTGTGGTAGCGTTGACAGCCTCCTTATACCAGTCTTAGCTAAGATCATGCATCCAGCAGTCATCAAAGTCTGAATTCCTCTTTCCCCAGTGCACATTTATCCTAGTTAAAGGCCTTGAGTCTTTGGTAGGAGCAGAGGAAAGTTTATGGTATATTCTTGTGGCACTGAGGAATCCTTCCTCAGGGAAATAGAGCTTCTTCAATCATTGGATCTGAGTCTATGTGATGACTTAAAGCAGGAAACTGGTGAAAGGCCATGATTCCTCTTGTGGAGACAGACAGCCTTCTACTCACTAGGTCTTGATTTCCTTTTAAAAATACATATTTGAGTCAAGAAACTCCCCTTCTCTCCCCAAAACAAAAACACCCAGTCTGTCTTTTCCTTGAGAACACCATGACCTGTTAGGCGTCACCACACATCCCTGTGGGTCAAGACACCCTGGCTGCACTCCAGCCTGGCTGCCCATGATAGTAGTTACATGGCCTGCCATCTGTTCCTTGCTGTTTGGGGGTTCTTTTACTTCTCATTGTTACTCCAGAGCCCTGTTGCAGCAGCGTCTTCTGTCAGTCTCAGCTCATACAGGACAGCGCCGCTGAGCTTTTCAGAGATGTCCGTGGCCTCCTCACCAGTGCATCAGTGAAAGGAGTATCATCAGAGCCTTCCTTCCCAGGTAACACAGTCAGTGGTTCTGAGGCCACATCACAGATCCATGTTAGTCCCAAGGGCAGGAGGGCAGGGTAGGGAGAGTAAGGGAGTTAAAGGGGAAAGCCAAGGCAATGATAGATTCTTGAGGGGCCCACTAGATTTGATCCTATGGGATTTTCTGAAGAGAATTTTTAAAGTTTTTTTAACTATTATTTTGAAATAGTTTCAGACTTAAAGATCAAGTGTAAAAAAGTACAAAGAATTTCCACATCCTTGTTATACAGATCCTATAAATGTTAACATTTAACCACAATTGCTTTAATCTTTCTCTTTTCATATATATGTATGTGTATACACACACTGTTGTTTCTCTGAATCCTTTGGGAATAGAATAAGTTGTCCACATGATTTCCTTTTACCCATAAATATTTCAGTGTGCAATTTCAAAAACAAGGATATTTTCATTTATAATTACTATATAATAATCAAGATCAGGAAGTGAAGACTGATAGGATATTATTATCTAATCTCAGATTTCATCCAAATTCTACCAAGTCCCATTAAAGTCCTTTAGAGCAAGACCAATTTTTTTTCTGGTCTGGAAACTAATTCAGGATCACATTTGAGTTTAGTTGGGATGTTTCTTTGGTTTCATTTATTCTGGTTCTTCAGTCATTGTCTTTCATGACCTTGACATATTTTAAGAATATTGGTCTGTTGTTTTGTAAAATATCCCTTAATCTGGGTTTATTTAAGGCTTCCTCATGATTAGATAGGTTGAGGTTGTACATTTTTGGTAGGAATACTGCAGAAAGGATATGTCAGTATGATTCACAGATTCCTATTATTTATTCAGTGAGTTACGATCAAATGTCCTAAACTTGTTCATTGTGGCCTACTTCACTCTCCCTCCCTGTTGCTTTCTTCTTTTTGCTCAGAGGTTCCTAGTTGCTCAAACCAGAAACCCGGGTATCTCCGTGGATTCCTTCCTCTCCCTCACCCACTGCAACCAAGTCTTTCTGATACACTCCCCCAAATATCTCACATCTGTCCGTTCATCTTCATCCTCACGGTCATGGTCGCTGCCTTAACTATTATCCCTCACTTGGATTTCAACATGCTAAGTGGCCTCCCCAACCCATCCTTAGCCTTATAGCCATTAAGAAAATGAGTTCTAAGTTCTAGTCCTGGCTGTGCCTCCTATTAGCTATATGATCTTGGTCAGGTTGCTTAGTCACCTTAAGACTCAGTTTCCTCATTTGTATTATGGGGACAGAATAGTGCTTATTTCAATAGGGCAATTGTGAGAAGTAGATGAGGTGATAAATGTAAAGTTCTAGCATATTAACTGAGTCATCATAGTACATGGTCAATAAATGTTAGCTATTATTATTATAATCATTCCAGGGTTCATCATAATCCAGCCTCTGCTTATTTCTCCAGTTTCTTTGATTGTTTCCTTACACTCAGTTTTTCAGCTTTTCTAAACTTCTTTCAGTTGCTCCAATATCTCATTCTCTCTTTTACCTCCAGGCCATTCCTTTGCTCTCTTTTCCTAGAATTCTCTTCTCTCTCACCTTCTTCCCCTTATCTATCCTTAATTTATAAATCTCTTTCTCTAGAAGTCTTGACTTGGTGTCACTTCTCTGTCTTCCAGTTACACTCTAACTTCCCATATCAAGGATCTCATCTCACTGCATTGGAGTTAACTTGGTGTCTCTGAGGGCAGGATCCCTGAACGTAGGAACCAGTTTACCTTGTTCACTGTTGCATCTCCAGTACTTATCACAGTGCGCGACTCACTGAATGAAATGAATGAGTGGGTGATGAATAGACCACAGCACTGCTGTCTGTTTTCTGATCTCCTCCCTGGAAAACTGGTGACAGCCCTGCCTGGCTGCAGGAGTGGGAAGACTGAAGGGAGAGCCATTAGCAGTTGCTGCATTGTTGGCCCCCTCAAATCTTAGCTGATCGGTGACTCCCAAGACTTCCTCTGCACATAAACGTGGGACTACTTTTCCTGTCTTAATCTCCATCAACAACAGTTTGATGGCCCTTCTCTTACCTGGGGAACATCCCTGGAAACCATCACCCGACGGTGAAATCTGTTATCCCTAACTCTGAGATCACTGTGCTATAGTTGCCTGGAACTACCAGATTGAATGTCTAGTAAAATTTGGCAATTTCATATAGTTCATCCTATATGTGATTTTGTAAATAATCTGAGAAGCTAATTGTACTGTAATGCAAACTCTGATTAGTTACAGACTGAAAGGATGATGGAATGGGGCAGGTCGGCCTGAGAGCTGGAATTTGTGATGCAAGTGGAGGTAGAATTAGTGGGACGGAACAGATGGTAAGAGAAGCTGGACTAGGGCTTCCAGTCACTTTGTTTTGCTTAAGAAGTGGAATTATTTGGTTCAAAGAAGTGCTTTGCCTGAGAGCCACGGGGGCAGGCCCAAAAGCCACTGTTCAGACCCCTAGGCCACTGGAGGAGGAATTTGGCTGCCTCTGCTTCAGGGCCACAGGTTCAAGCAAGCAGGCCCACCCAAAACCGTTGGCGCTGAGAGAAGCCTCTGGAGGGCAGCAAAGGCTAGAAGATTTCTCCTTACAGGGGCTAGTCTTAAACGTACTACCTCTTGCCTTTTTTTTTTTTTAACTAATTGCGCTAATTCTTGGAAATTTAATTTAGAGCGGCTTTATAATCTGAACTAGACCCTACGAGCAGAGACCTTCCCTTCCTCCCTTTGTCATTTCCTTCCAGAAATGTATTCATTTTTTCCTGCCGAAATTTTACTACCCCTGCCTCTGCCCGCCATCCCCCCCCCACCCCCATCATTTTCAAGAATCCCAGAGCTTTCCTTCATTCGGAGAAGTCTAGGCCCAAGCCTCCTGAGTGAGGAGCTGGCGGGTCCGGACGGCCAGTGGCAGAGCCGGACGCCCTGCACGGGTGCGGTCCCTGGACCAAAGCGGGCACCGCGAGCAGAACCCTCCCAACCCTAACCACCCACCTCCTTCCCCAGAGCCTCAGGAATCCCAGGTGGGATCAAATTTAAAGCTGCTCAGCATCTCTGGCTACAAGGTGGAGACACCGACCTTATGCCCGGGAAAACACCTTTAGAAAATGGCTTTTGGGGAGGAGATTTGGCAAGAGACATCAAACCATACCTTGCAGTGCATGGATCCCTGAGCAGTTTGTAAATGCCACCCTTCAGTCTCTAAACGAAAACAACGCCCTACTGTTTTGCGCCTTCTAGGAAAGGGCAGCGGAGACAGGCTTGGGCCAAATGAGGCAAGCGGGGCCTTTGCGAGGGTCCCTAGTGGACCACTCGGCAGGTGCGGCGGGAGTGGGGACGGCGCCCGAGGAGGGCGGGTGTGCTTCCCGAGGTGACAGGAGGAAGCGGGAGGTGGAGGGTGGAGAGGAGGTCCCGCCCCCACCTCGCTCTCCTTTACGGGAAGTGATGTGAGACCAGACGGAAAATACCCCCCAAGGACCCAAAAAAGGCCGGCAGCGGGTGGACGCGGCGCGCGCGGGGACAGAGCGGCGTGGGACCGCGGGCGGAACCAGGTAAGGCGGCGGCTGCGGGCGGCTCGGGAGGCGCGCTCAGGCCACCGGCGCCTGGCAAGTGCCAGTCTCTCCGGAGGGTAGAGCGAGGTAGCGGCGGGCAGAGGGGCTGGTCCTGGCGCTGCGGATAGAGGCTGAGGCTCCTCTCCCACTCTGAGTGAGCCTCCGAGAAAAGCTGCGTTGCTTCGCCTAGGACCTCAGCAAAGACCCTGCGGTGACAATCGCGGATGCTGGGGGTCAGCTTAGGCGAAGTGTTGATTAGGTGGCGTCCGAGGTTGGGACGGGGCTGAGGTCACCTCCTGGCAGCCTCCAGGTGCGAGGGTCCCCATCGCGCGGTGGGAGGAAGGAAACTTCTCTGGCAGGAGAGAAGGTCCCAGACCTTCTGCACTGCCCGCCTAGTTTCTTACTCTCTCCCACTGATGTCAGTTGAATGATTTAACGTCTTTACACCTTTGTTGATAAGGGTCTGGATGGCAGGCTGCCTGAGTGAGAGAGGATTCTCCCTTTCCCTGGCAGTCAGATGGAAAACTCTACCTAGCAGCCAGGCCCTCCGGTCTTGACTGGTGGTAGGGCCGATGTGATGACAGGTTTCGCTAACTTGACAAAGCTTTGTCTCTGTCCCAGTAGATCACCGAATAAGCAAAGCCAGGCCTGAGATGAAGAAAATCTTTTGAGTCCTTGATTTTGCCTCCCCAGCATTTTGGCTCCTGCTGGCTACTGAGGCCACATGGCTTCAGAATCTTCTGCCATGGGGTCCTCTTTCTTACCTCTATGGGCTAACAGCTGTTTTTTCCTACAAGATGGATTCTCACTTTTTGGTTGAGTCAGATGTTGGAAGGGGGAGTTGTGTTATGGCATATACATTTTCTGTGATTATTGCTGATTTAATTGGTTGGTGCTCCACTGTTCCTGTTCCTTTTATTTATTTCTGTGTTTATTTCTGTATTTCTGTATTTATTTATTTTAGCCTTCTTAGAGACTTGCTTTAGGAGGAAAATGCAATTTGGAAAACAGAATTTCTGCAGATAGTTAGAAATGAAGAAAGGTTAATGTAATCCTGAAAAAGCTTGACTGATGAGCATTCTCTTCTATGTTTTATGTTTTCATTCCTCCTTTCTTCCTTTCCTTTATTCTTTCTTCCTCCCTCCCTCCCTCCCTCCCTTCATTTCCATGGCCTGCCTTGATTTTTAATTTTGATGAGGTATAGTTTATTTTTTCTTCTGTTGCTGTGCTTTTGGTGTCAAATCTAAGAAAGCTTTGCTAAATCCAAAGTCATGAAGATTATTGCCTATGTTTTAAGAGTTTTATAGCTTTAGCTTTTACATTTCAATCTTCGACTCACTTCCAGTTAATGTTTGTATATGGTGTGAGTTAGGGGTCTAACTTAATCCTTTTGCATATGAATATTCAGTTCTTCCAGCACCATTTGTTGAGAAGATTATTTTCCCCCTTTGAATAGTGTTAATGCCTCTGTTGAATATAAACTGTCAATGTAAGGGTTTGTTTCTAGACTCTGAGTTCCACTCAATTGATCTGTATGTCTATCTTTATGCTAGTATCACATTCCCTTTATTAGTTCTGTATGTGGTAAGGTTTGAAATTGGGAAGTGTGAGTCCTCCCACTTTTTTTTTTTTTTTCAGCATTGTTCTAGCTATTCTGGGTCCCTTGAATTTCCCTAAGAAATTTAGGATCAGCTTCTCAATTTCTGTTGCCTTGGTTTTAGAAAAGATGTAAGAGTCTTGAAGTGGGCAACAATCTCAAGGAAACAGACTCTTGGTTTTCCTTTTCCAAACCTACTTTTCCCTTAGTCTCCCCCATCTCAGTTAATAGCAACTTCACTCTTCCAGCTGCTCACATTAAACACCCTGGGGTCACCCCGATTCTCTTTTTTCTGTCATACCCCACAGTAGTCCCTCAGCAATCTCCCTGGTTCTACTTTGAGACTATATCTAGAATAATAACTGTTTCCCACCATTTCCACTGTTTCCACCAAGTTCCTATTATTTCTATCACCTGAGTTACTCAAAAGCCTCCTATGGGGCCACTTTGGTTCTACCCTCACCTTCTACAGCCTGTTCTCAACACAGCAGCCAAAGTCAATCATGTCACTCACTCCTGGTTAGCCCCTAATTAACTAGATGGGTGATGGGGGGAATCCCTTTTGCAGTGTATACATGTATCAGATCACCATGATGTACACTTTAAATATCTTACAATTTTATGTGTAAGGTATATAATTAATTGTATCTCAGTGAAGCTGAAATTTTTAAAAAATATGAGCCCCTGCACCCCTGTGTCATTGTTAGAACAATATTGCCTTCTGAAGAGGGTAATTTTACCCTGCATTTACTTTTTATGCCATGTGCCGGTTGTGCTTGGACCGTATTTATTCCTCTGCCTCTCAGTCAGGAAGTTCCAGTTTACGGTCTGGTTTCCCTTAAGCTGATTACCTCGGGAACAGACATGAGCGCTGAGTTGGAGGATGAGCTAAAGGATTGGTAGTTAACTTGACATCCACAAGGTGAGGGGTGTGAAGCCAAGAGCATTCAGCTTGTAGGCCTCGTGTCTAGTCATGCAGGACACCACACTCTTCTTGTGTGATTAAGATCTACTAACACTCGTATTTTATTTAACATTAAATAAAATTTGAGGCCTCACTTACTCAAAAGGGAAGTTCAAAGTTATTCTTCCTTTCAGTCTTTTTGTTTTTGTTTTTATTTGGCCTCTATATATGTTACCCATGAGGCCTCCCATTTAGTGCCTCGGCCACTCTTGGAACCACTCACATATCTGAAATCAGACTTTTGATTATTGAAATTGGACTTTGAATGTGGGGTCAGAGGTTGGGGGCTATATTTAGCAAATTTTTTAAAAATTGCATTTTGGATAAACAACAAATAATTTTTTTTACTATAAGTATGTTCTGTGCGATTCTTGGGATATATTTGCACTAAAAAAATTATTTGTTGGTTTTTATGAAGGCAAAATTAGCCAGTGGCTTATATTTAATCTGGTGACCCTGGCCTGGTAAACCCATGTTTATGCCCAGGAAATGCATTGATCGTGATAATGTCCAAAGAATGACTGAGCTGTGGCTCATTTTGGTGACCGCACGTGTGTCCATTTTAGGGAAGAAAAGGACCTGTAAACTCAAGGAGTATTAGAACTGGAAGGAGGTGGGAGAAGATTCAGCTTCTGTAGTTGAAGCTGTTGTTTTGTAGTTAAGGAAATTCGAATCCAGAGATGTTAAGACATTTTCTCAGATCACACAGTCAGTGGCAGAGCCAGAGCCTGAACTCTAGGTCTTGTGGTTGGTCTGCTGCATAATGTTTTCCATTAAGGGATCGTGTGTAAGTTGCTTATGTTTTTGTGCTGACCTTTAATCACTTCTACTGCCACCCTCCCACGATTACTCCTTCCAGTCCCTACATCTAACATGTGGCAGGCAAAGCCATCCTCATGGACACCCTGACTTTTCTCTGAGAACTGCAGGACTGGTGAAAGCCACCACTTGGTTGTATTCCCTGTGACGATGCCAGAAAGCCTGTCTTTCGATGTGTTTTTATTGCTTTTACGGTCTTGTTGATATTTTTGTCCCTTTTGAGTTTTTATTGTCAGATGCTTTGGTTAAGGTGGACTCGCTGAGATTAATTCCACAGCCCTGCCGGTGTTGCATCGTTGACAGCCTGCCTGCTTTGTGTGGACCAACGTAGTAGATAGGTATATGTGACTTAAACTTTAGGGATGTGTCCTTTCAAAACACTGGGTTGTCTTCTTATTATTTTAAAATTATTCGTACCTATTTAAGAAAGCAGCCTTGAAAACAAACATGCTTCCTCTGACTGCCACTAGAATACCGTATTTCAGAGGCACTAATCCTGTTTTCTCATAGTTTTGTTGATGAATTCATATAAAGCCTTACCAGCTGCCCAGGTCAAAGCATAATAATAAAATCAGTTGCCAAGAGACTGAAAAATCTGTTCGTACTAATTAACTGCTATGCATCTGTCCTGGCCTGATCATACCACGTGGGCAGCTGGTCCAGTCTTATCTGGGTATGTCTGGTTACTTATCTCCTGTGTGTTTGTATCCTTTGAAACAAAGACAGCGTCTCAATCGGCTAACTGAAGCTGATGGTAAGGTATTTTGATTCTTGCTGTACTAGCCCTAATATCGGGAGGAGTGAGACATATTGAAATAGGTCTTGACTTAAATGTTCCTTTGAGACACCTGAGAATTTTAAAATATAACCCGTGGTGGCAGTCAGGATTTCCTTGTTTCCTGCAGTTTGTGATTCATTTTCATAATGAGTCTCACCACCACAGGGGAGCAACCCCAGGAATGAGTAAAATGGTCAAGCAGCCCTTGAAAAGATAAGGTTTTGTCTTTCAGTCAGACAGCAGAGACCAAATGTGGCCAAGCAAAGCTGCTGGCTGTTCCAGGCTGGGCTTCCCTTGTCAGGGACAAGGTCATGGGCTTCCTCTGTCAGGGGCAAGGTCAGCTCTCCATCGCCCCCGCTGCTTGGGCACAGAGAGCTGTGAAGTGTGTTGTGGTATTTCCTCAGGGAGTGACTCATCCTGTGTTCCACAGGTCCTGCTTCATTGTGGAGGAACCAACACTGCCAGGAGTTAGTGGATCCATTTCTGGTTTCTAACATTGCCAATAATTAACTAAGGGATATTACACATGTGGGCCTCAGCTGGGCTGACGTCCACCCCTTCTCCCCTGGGGGACATTGGGCAATGTCTGGAAACTTGTCTAGTTGTCACCACTGGGGAGTTACTACAGGCGTTTAGTGGGTAGAGACTGGGGACCCTGCTAAACATCCCACAAGGCACCAGACAGCCCCCTGGTGACAAAGGATTATCCTGCCCAAAATGTCAGTGGTGCCAAGGCCGAGAAACCCAGCGTTAGACAAATCGTTGAACCTCTCTGGCCTGCAGTGTCCGAGTTCCACATTATCTCCATCATGTAAGTTAACTAAGCCTAACTGCACCACTGTTGTCTTTCCAACCTCTCCCTCACCCCAGTTCTAAGTCATTAAATGTGGAGTAGAGCCCAGGCGTCTGTATGGATATAAGTCTTATAAAAGGGCTCTGACAGGGAGACGAGACCAAGAGTCCCTCCCCTCCGGGATCGCGTGGAGAGAGGGCCTCACCCAGGTGCCAGGTTGGTGATTTGAGAGGAGTGGGCCGGGAGGGGACAGCCTGCCAGTAGGATGTGAGAGCTGGGTTGCTGTGCCTGGCTGCCGCGTGATTCAGCACAGGTGGAAGGCTGCCAGAAAGATCTGAGAGCCCTGTGCCTGAAGGCGGGGTCCCTCAGTTCCTCGGAGACTGTGCCCTCAGCCTGTCAGCTTCACAGACCCCCCAGCCGGCCCCTGGGTCCCGGCGCCAGAGGTGCCCCAGACCCCAGAGTTTCCCAAGGAAATACCAAGACTGGACAGTGTCTTCATTAACACCTCGTTTCCTGCTTGACAAGAGCCTCTCTGGAAGCTGAAAGTCAACAACAAAACCACAACCCTGAGTCAGCAGCCTGTTTTGCTGCCCAGATAAGGAAACCTCATGGGTGACACTCACAGCATCGTGTAATTTAAAGGCTGGTAGGCACCTCCCCTCCACCACCTTAGAGGTTCCGAGCTGTGCCCAAGGTCGAGTGGTGAACTGATAGCAGAGAGGATTCTAGGAGACAAGGCTGCTGGTTCCTGGCTGTGTTCTTTCTATGCCCCATGCTCCTGTTTATTTTTTTTAACTTTTTATTTAATTACATGCTTTTTGTGGTGGGATTCTTTTTTTGTTTATTTATTTATTTGTGGAGGGAGGTAATTAGGTTTATTTATTTATTTAATGGAGGTACTGGGGATTGAACCCAGGCCCTCATGCATGCTGAGCATGCACTCTACCCCTGAGCTGTATCCTCTCCCAGTCATGTTTATTAATTGTAACCAGCAGTGTCTTTTATTTCTGAAATATTACAGGAAGTCGAACAAGTATATTATGATTTTCACCTATGTTAAAGTGGTCCAGAAGTATCTGCTCTATGTGCCCACTGCCAGTTAAAGGCCACCATGATTTCTTGCCTGTTCTGCTGTTTTTCTGGTCCCATTCTTGGTCCCCCGAAGCCCATTCCTCACACAAAGCCAGCGATCTTTGAAAAATGTAGATCAGATCATATCCTTCTTCAGTTTGAAATTCCTCAGTCACTTCGCACTGCAGTTGGTATACGATCCACTTGTTCTAACCATGGTCTGTAAGATTCTCCGTGATCTGAGCCCACTTGGCCTTCTTGACCTCTGCTCGTCCCTGTGCCTCCGTCTTTTAGCCTCATCTGCTTCCTTCTGTTCCTTAAAAATGCCAAGCTCTTTCCTTCCTCAGAGCCTTTGCACTTGCCCGTAACTCTTTTCTTTAGATCCTCACCTAGCTGGTCCCTTGACATCATTCAGATTCAACTTCAAATATCACCTCTCAAAGAATCCTTCTGATCACTCTGTGGAAAGCAGCCTCCCGTCAGTCTCTGTCCTATTACTACTTTATTGTCTTCACAGCCCTTGTTACTATTTGAAATTATTTTATTTTTACGTTCACTTACTTATTGTCTGTCTTTTCCTGCTAAAATGTTCTCTCTATAAGAATGGGGACTTTGTTTTATGAACTTCTATGTGCTTAGCACCTAGAATAATGCCTGGCATGTGGTGGATGCTAACTTAATAGTGAGTGAATGACAGAGTAACTCAGATGTTGGTGTTAGAGAAGACTGCCTGAGAGATTGAGTTCTATGTAATTCCTATTTTCACACACATTGGACTTTATTAAACTTTATTTTATTTTTTAAACTAAAACCAGAATGCCATTTCAATACAAGAGAAATGGAACTATTAAGTAGACTATATTCTTTTCTTTGAAGATGAATGTACTCACTTGCTCTGGTTAAAAACTCCATGGGAAGTAAGTATAAAAGGACGAGTATAAAAGTATAAAAGGACTTGTTAAGCACAGATCAGGCACAGGGACTTAGAAATTAAAAAGATCCAAAGCTTTAGTGCTGGAAGAGGCCTGAAGGATCACCATGAGAATGGTTCCTCAAAACTGGCTGTCCCTGAAAATCACACAGGGAGCTTTAATTTAAAACCTATGCACACAAAGCCACACGGTTTTCAGTCTCTCCTTGGGAGATTCTAGTTTGTTAGGTTTGGTGTTAGGCCTGGAGAATCCATGTTTTATCTAAATGCTGCTGTAGTGATTGATGGTGCTCAGCCAGGCTGGGGAACCAGTGACCGAGCCCACCTTTGTTCCCAGCTGAATATACTGAATACACTGTGTCTCACTCCGGGTCACCCATATGGGAGGCTGGGAGGTGGCACTCAAATTTCCCAGCCTTCTCTCTGCTCTGTTCATTAAAAACGTAGTAAGAAAGATTCTTAGGGACAGAGGCGGTGCAGCCTCGGAAATTGTGGGTTTATTACTTTTTTCTTTATTGACATGTAACTAACCAGTCCGGTGTCAAACAGGAAATGCTTAGAGCGGAGTTTTCCTTTTCTATTATAAACTGTCAGCTCAACTCTGTTTTAGTACTGGGCTGTAGAGTGCTGATCAGAGTGCGGTTCTGGGACCACCACCACCAGCAGCACCCTGGAACTTGTTAGGAATGCAGATTCCTGCTCCATCCAGAACTGCTGAGTCTGGACCTCTGGAGATGGCCTAGCAGTCTGTCTTTTATTCTTTTTTTAAATTCTTATTTATTTTTTAATCAAAGTATAGTCAGTTTATAATGTTGTGTTAATTTCCAGTGTACAACATAGTGATTCAATTATACATATATATATATTCTTTTTGATTATAGGCTATTACAAGTTATTGAATACAGTTCCCTGTGCTGTTCAGCAGGATCTTGTTGTTTATCTGTTTTATATATAGCAGTTAGTATCTACAAATCTCGAACTCCCAATTTATCTCTCATCCCTCATTTCCTCCTCTGGCCAGCAGTCTGTTTTTTCAAGCTATCCAGGTGACTCTGATGCCCACTGAAGCTTGAGAACCACCATCCGCAGGTCCTTTTTCCCACCAAACCATCAGTTAAAGCTGCTGGCCTCGGCATTTTAGTTGGTGACTCATTAACATGGAGGCTCTAACTTAAGCCAGCTATCTGCTTTTCTTGGTGACATTTGTTCAAAATAGGAACTTCTGTTACAAATCTTCATTAGAATGCCACATAAGAAAGGGGGTGGAGAATAGATTAATATTTATTGAACACCTGCTGGGTGTGAGGCCCTGTGTTTGAAGCCATTACTTGTTATCTCATTTAATTCTCACCACCACCTTGCTAGGTAGGCATTATTATCCTTATTTTACAGATGTGGAATCTGAGGCTGGTGGAGGTTAAAAGTGGCCTTTCTTACAGGTCATTCGCCTAGCTTTGGTTGTGCATTTTGCTGTCTGTTGTCTCCGTAGAGGAGCTGCTCTCAAACCTTATTTTGTATAACCAGGAATCCTCTGGGACGTTTGTTATGAATGCAGATTCCCCAGACTTCCTCCCAGAGATCCTTATTCAGGGATCTGGGTGGAACCCAGGATTTCCATCAACTACTCCATGTGATTCTGCAGTCAGTGGGCATTGGGCCATGTTTGGAGGAGTTCTCTCCTGGGTCCAATCACTTTTGCCTCAGTGGTTAGATCAGATGCCTCTCAAGGCTTCTCTGAGTTTCTGCGGTTCTCCACGGTTTTGTGCTCACAGGCCTTGGGCACTGGGTGGGGACGTTGGCAGAAGAAATATGAACATAGGACGAGGGAGCTTGGGAACCCATACAGAGAAGCCTCTTAGACGCCTGGCCGTTGATACTTTCAGCTGCCTCTTAGAGGGTTCCCAGGCCATGTTTTTGTTTTGTAACTTATGATCTTTTCAGTTATCTCCCGCAAATTGTGCAACTTTTCTTACAGCAACTTCATCCTTGTGTTGGTGGGCTGCACTGGTGTGAGCAATTTCCTCTGGGCTATAATTAATATCTTTCAAGTACTGAGCTGCCTTTGAGGTCTGAAATGGCATTTCATCTGTTGGTTGATAAGTTCCCTTACTTTTCAGGCATAGAATTGAACAGACATATTTAGTGAATGAATTGTTAATCTGTTAGGAGACTATGATTTGGTGCCATTGTGAAGGAAAAAAGTAAGATGTAAATTAAAAAAGAATCTCAGGTGTGATGCCTGATGCCCTTCTTTGGGAGTTGGAATGCTGGTTTCTGTCTGGAAGTTTAGAAGCAGCTACTGACATAAGAACCCTAGGGCTCCCATAGTAAGAAAGACGCATGTATCCAAAGACGGCGGAAATCTCTCAGGCCTCTGCCCGGTGGAGAACTCAGCAGTATTGAAATATTAAATGTATTTAATAAGTCTTAGTCCCTGAAACAAATTGTGTAGGACAAAGGTGGAGGGAGAGTCACAAAAGCAAACATTCCTGGGGTGCACCATATAGAAGGCAAATTATTTTTGCCAATAAGAAAACAACCAAGGTACAGATTAAGTTGCTAAGAATAATTTGTTTTGCCCCTGATATTAGAGTCGGTAATAACAGTAGGTAACTGAGTACAGTAGCTAGATCTCCCATTTATTGAGAGCTTCCTGTGTGTCAGGAATTATATGAGCATTTCTCTCATTTAATCCTCAGTAGACTTTCAAAGTAAATATTATCCTTCATTTTACAGATGATAAAACAGGCTCAAAAGGATTAAGTAATTTGAACAGTGCTGAGACTGGGGTTTCCAGGTATGTAGGACTGTCAGTGCTAAAACTCAGTCACAGGTAAGCTGGGATGGCTGGTTAACTCAAGTGCCACCCAGCTCACTGCCCTCCAGTTGAGAGTTAGGAAGTAAGCCCAACGGGCTCTGAGTAGTCAGAGAGAAGGTTCGTGTATGGAAGCTCCCTGACTTGTCCCACAGAGAGATTTCCAGAACATGTCTGATGTCCATTTTTCTCCATTTCACATGTAATTCTGTTCTTGCTTATTTGGTTTCCAAGTGTCTTGTCAATTAGAAGCTGCAGGTTGGCAGGGGAAGGGGTGACTCTAGGAAGGCACACTGATTCCTCTAGCAAGGGACAGATGGCTAACTGACAGTGAAGGTGAGGGCCAGGAGAATGAAATAGAAACTAATAAAACACAAAGTCAATACAGCATCAAAGGGTATTTATTACAGGGCAAACATTCCTTGATAGGCAGAGCTATTATTGAACATTTGCTATGCACCAAACACTGTTTTAAGCACTTTACAGGGTTCACATAATTCAATTTTTACCAAACAACCTTACTATTATCCCTGCTCCACAGATGAGGAAACTGAGGCACAGAGAGGGAAGCAACTTGCAGAAGGTCACACAGCCAGTGAGTGGGAAAGCTGGGATGCAGAGCCAGGCAGCCTGTCTCCAGAGCCCAGATCCTCAGCATCCCATCTCAGTGTGGGTCCCAGACCCTGAGGATGTAGCACATGTCAGTGGTGTTTATTGTGATGGCCTGGAGCAGCCAAGAAAAAAACCTTAAAGCCTGGGCATTACATTTCATTATGTAGTAATTCACTTTTACAATTTTATCAGGGTTCTATGTTGGCAGAGTTCTACCAGGACTGTTAGGAGAGTCGTGAGAGTCCCCGCCCCCAAGCCCATTTCCTGCTCCCCACAGTCAACTGTTTACAATTCTTGCAGTCAATTGACCCTTCCTGGTCGTTATAACCCTCGTCTCTAAATGACGTACTTCTGTTTCCATGGTTGCGTTTTCAGTTTTAGACATTATCTATGGATGCTTTGGGCTAGAAGAAGAGAATTTTTGCTAGTTTTGCCACCTACCCCTACCACTCGTGTGCACCATTTCCGTCTCCTCCTTCTCCCAGCAGTGACATCAGAGTCTTAGTTCCAGCAGCATATCTTGTCTCCTTTCAATGTTTAGGCTTCCCTCCTGGGTTGGGCAGACTATCCGGAGAAGGCCATTTGAACCACCTGCCTGTGGAGTAAGCCTGCTTTCTGCAAGTCCAGCCTGAAGGTGGGGGGTGGGGGTGGAGGTGTCTTAACATTTACTCTGTAGCTTCTCAGTGCCTCCCCTGCCGCCACTGAGGTTGGGGTGACTCAGAGACCCTCTGAGAATTTGACCCTCAGAATTTTACTTTCTCCAGAGAATAAACCTTCAACTTCCGCCAGAGCTAGAGGAGGTCCCAAGGCTGGCAAGTGTGAGGATTGGGGTGGAAACAGACTTCCACCATTTTTAGCCCCACTTTACCCTCCCCCCTCCTCCAGAGGTGTTTGGGGCTCCAACCACCTGAGCCTTTCTGGAGATTCTGTGATGAGCTGCTTCTCGCCTTTCCTACTGGCTGATAAGGAGTCAGCTTTCCTGGGTCTGCTAATCAATGACCTCTTGTTTATCCACTTTCTAGCTTCCCACACTGTGTTGCTGTTGTTTCTACTCACTTTGATTTGGTAAGCTGATGTCTCTAAGAAATAAAATTCTCCTCATTGTTTTATTAGTGAGATTTGGGGAGGCGGTAGCATTAAATGTATTTAGTATGCCATCTTTATGCTGAAGCCTGAAAGACATTTTTGAAAGCTTTCAATACAAGGAGCTTAAAAAAAGGTGGTGTTGCTCTACGGGGAAGGAAGACTGAGAGCTCTATGAAGAATGGGGTTGTCTAAGTTTTGCTTGCTACTCCAAGTGTAGTTCTAGGACGAGGAGCATCTTTGTTACCTGGGTATCACCTGGGTGCTCATTAGAAACGCAGAATCGCGAGCCCCACCCAGACCTACTGAAACAGCATCAGCAGTTTAACAAAATTCCCGGGAGACTCTCAGGCTTGCTGAAGGTTGAGAAGTGCTGATATGAAACTTTACTCAATTACTGTAATTTAGAATAAGCTAACTGGGATGAATTTTAATAAGGGATTTAAAACTTGGTAAATTCCCTTACTAAATTAATTATTCTCCAAATTCCGGAGGTGGCTATGAGAGAATAAAAAGGAATACATATGTTTTCATGAATATGCACCCTTTCCCCTTCGTAAACCACGTGAACCAAAAATTCCATGCCATTTAGCACAAGGGATGTCAGGCTGGTTATGTTCAGGCATCTCCCGTTGCTCACAGTTCTTCCAGTTGGTGATGGGACTTTGCAGATGGTGTAGGAGGAGTCTGCAGTCACACTCTGAGTGGTCCAGGTGTGAGGGTGGCTTCCCCTGGAGGACAAGGGAGGAGCAATTGGTCTCACACCCAGCATCCAACCCAGTGACAGGCACGTGTTCAACTAGGGATTGTAGAATGAATGTGTCAAATAAGACACAGTTCCTGCCTTCAAGATATTCACCAACCAGCAAGAAATAAACTGGATAATTATCGTACTGGGTTGACCTGTTCTTGGAAAGAGTAAGCGCAGAGAAAGGGCATCTAACGCAGCATTACCCGCAGCAGGAGGAGCCGAAGGATTAAGTCTCTTGGAGAACAGATTTGGTGGGTTAGAGCAGGGGCGCTCAGGGGAATGTATCCGAATCACCTGGCGGGCTGCTTAAAACACAGACCGCTGTCCCCTGTCCTTAGAATTTCTGATTCCGTACATCTGGGGTGGACCCACAAGTGTGCATCTCTAAGTTTCCCAGGTGATGCTGATGGCATTGCTGTCACATTTTGAAAACCATTTTAGGGAAAAAAACTGATTGAGAGAATTACAAATAGTTCTGGTAGCTGGAGTCAGAAGGCAGGGAACAGTCGGTGATAGAGAAGGCAAAGGTCTAAGGACTGGGGAGTTTACTGGCGAGGTCGTGGGAGCCATTGACAGGTTCTGCAGAGGACAGTGATGGACACCTACTTGCCTTTGGAAAAATCACTTTGGGTGCTGTGTGGCAGATGGGTCAGTGGCTGGGCCAGAAAACCAAATATGTGGTTGATCACAGCCATTTTGATGAGAAAGAAAAACTTGGAATAAAGGTGAGAGGAGAAAAGATTCCTGGAACTTGGCAGCTCATGGAAGTGGGAGGGGTGGGGGGGAGGAGTCACTGAGGACCATCATATGTCTGGCCGGTGTGTGTGGAGATTGTGTTACTCAAGACCTAGGAAGAGAAGTGGGTCTGAAGCAGGGTCTGGAGAGAAGAGCGCAGGAGGTAAGTTGAGGGAAGGACATGCTGAATTTAAGATCAGCAAGACATGTGGGTGGACCCCCTCAAGGTGACAGTTTTACTTATGGGTCCGGAGGCCAGAGCAAGAGGTCTGGGAAGTCAACTAGCCGCATGGCTTCTGCCACTTCTGTTGATCTCCTGTAGTGTTTGTTTGGATCAGGCACTGTATTTGCAAAGAAACAATATTAGTATAACCTTTAAGGGCCCTGAGAATGCAGTGCTTTGAAAGATGTTTTCTTGGGAAATCAAATGTTCTACTCTTTTGATTAGGGGAAAAAACAGTTGAAGTCCTATTTCTAACACTGGAAGAGGTTAACATAGCTGCCTTCTTTCTGAGAGGCCAGGAGAATTGGGTTTTAGGAAAAGCTTGAAAGAGGCAAAATCACTTGACTGGTTTGCAGGCCATATGACAACCAGCTGAGACTAATTAGCTGGATTGTGGGTTTTTACAAAGATGCCTGATTTTGAAAGTTGATAGAGTGAACTGCTTTTCGAAAGACTCTTTTGAAAACCTTTTACAAGTAGGCGATTTTAACTTTAACATTTCTGTTTGTATTAGACGAAAAGTGCCTTTTTAGAAGAGGACATGTGACTGCAAGTTGTCTAACTGTTGAAGTGTTGGGAATTCCAGCCTCTAAAGCCTTAGGAAAATCAAGCAACGATTTATATTTTGTCAAGGTATGGTTTTGGTTTTGGGGGGTGGGTAGGGGCGTAGAGGTTTTGAGTTTGGCTTTGCCAATTTTTAGGTACTTAAAATATTTGCAGTTTAACATAAAATATTGCACGTATTAAGTTTTTTTTTTTTTAAACCAAAGACTTCCTCAAGATGTCTACTATCTTTTGTGGGTCTAGTTTGAAAAGTGCATTTTCAATGTAAGTTTCTTGGGTTTAGTTTGAAAAGTGCATTTTCAATGACCAGAGAGTGGGTCTGAGTACTGACTGCATTCTTCCTTCCTTTCTTTTCTGTACTTTATCAAAGTAACAAAGGCTCTTATTCTCAGATAATATATTGAATAAGAGAGCTGGTTAAGGAATTGAACTGCTCAAAGAGCCTTGCTTGTCCTCTGAGCATTTTATCCACAAAAATTCAAGCTTACTGGGATTTTGTTTTTAATACTGTTAATATTAATGGAGGCCCCTGTATAAGTATGTGTTTTAGTATAAGGTGTGTTCTGACAATTACATTTGCCTTCAATTAATTTTGGTGTGTTTGGAAATGGCATGGTGATCCTGTAAGGAAAGGTCCAAATAGTTTAGAGATGCTCAGTGACGGGATGCAGGAATGCAAGATCGAGGTGGTGAGTGTGATGGGGTGTTTTATTGTACAGTTCCCTCTACTTTGAGATACGTGCTAGTTTACTAGGACCGCCATAGCACAGTATCACAGACTGCAGCTTAAGTAACAGACTTCTCGTCTGACAGTTCTCGAGGCCAGAAGTCTCAGATCGTGGTGTTGGTAGGGTTGGCTCCTTCTGAGAGTTGAAGGAGGAGGCTCTGTTCTAGGCGTCTCTCCGTGGCTTGGAGAGAGCTGTCGTCTCCCTGTGTCTTTTCTCTCATGTTTCTTCTATGGGTGGCTATGTTCATATTTCTTGTCCTTATAAGGACACAAGTCATGGGATTAGGGCCCACCCACCCTCATGACCTCTTTTTACTTTGATTACCTCTCTAAAGACCCTGTCTCCAAATCAGGTCACATTCCGAAGTCCTGGGAGTTAGGACTTTCAACATCTGAATTTTGGGAGAACACAGTTCAGCTCGTAACAGATACTTTTGAAAGATCTCATTACATTTTAAAGAGTTGCCTCCATGTGCAGGTGATGAATACTTGTTAAGCAAAGTGCTGAGACTGTGTTGGATGTGGAGTACGTGAAGAGGCACAAGACGTGGTCTCTGCCCCCTAACGTCGGTCGACTCAAACGTATGGACGTGACATCATGAGTGTATGTGTTCACTCATCTCTTCCACTGAGCTGTGGCCACTTGCGTAGCTGAGTGTCCCTGGAGATGCAGTCAGCATCCTGGCACACAGGCAGCGTCGTATTCTTTGAGAGGCACCTGGAAGGGCTCCTTTGCTCCTGAGCACCCTCAGAATAGGCTCGGAGAGTAGAAGGACCCTTAGCATTCATCTAGTCCGACCTCCTCATTTCACAGAGGAAGAAATTGAAGCTTCAAAGTGCTAAGGTCATTTGGCCGATTATAGTGTCAGAGCCAGTGCAGTGCCTGACTTCCAGTGCACTAACCAATACATCATTTTCTTTTCTTTGCCGCAAGTTCACGCTTTCACCTAGGAGTGAACCCCGAGTCCCATTGTCAGAAATTGCTGGGAAAGAGCCTGGATAAAAAGCTGACATTCTCTGTTGAGATTCTTGGGTTCTAACTACCAGAAAGAAAAAAAAAAGCTTGGGAGAGGAGTGTTGATTCTTGAGGGCACCTCATCCATAGAATGCCCAGCTTGTACTGAATGCATCCCAAAGGCGTCTCCTCCCACCTTGGCTGCTTTCTCCGTCTCTTACCACTTTCCCTTAGATCTTTCCAGACTGGGTTCAGTGACCCAGAAACCGTTAGAATACAAACAACATTTTTTCTTCTTTCTTGCTACTGCTGCCACCCACAAGACAGGAACTGCGGCAGAGAATGTTGATGCAACGCTGCCGGCCGCAGGATGGCACCATGGCAACCAGGACCTGCGCACGTTAGCAGGGCTGGGAGCCCAGGGTGCGTCCTTCTCTGCCCCTGCTGCAGCTTCTGCGCTCTCCAGACCCTCAGCCCTTGAGAGCTCACAGCACAGGCTCACCACCTCCCTGTTTCTCTCTTCCCCTTTGAGGATTCAAGCTTCCCGAGATTTTGGCCCATGTTTTGCTCTTATTCCCGCCTCTGAACTTGGTTGATTTATCACTGGAGCCGGGTGGCAGCAGCTGTGAAAGCTGATGAGTCATGGACCAGGCCCATGAAAAACAAAAGCTGATTTTTGCCGAAGCCATAATTCTTGAGTGCTGTCTTTGCAAGAGGACACCTTCCTGCTTTCTTCAGTGCTCCTGGGGTGGCTGCAGCGTGGCTGGGGCCCTGCCCTCTTAGCCGAGCAGAGGCTGGGTTCAGTGGGGGTTGGAGGGTAGGGAGGGAGGTGACGAAATGAGATGAAGATGCTGCTTGAGGGATGAGCTTGCATTGCTCCTTCTTCTCTGGAGGCAGAAGCCACTTGACTCAAACACAGATACAAAGCATCCAAGAGCTGAGAGCATCAATTTGTTTTCTTCTTTTTCCATTTCATGCTCTCTTGTGCTTCTCTTCTCCCCCGTGTAATCTGTAAAGGGATCCTTTAGCTCTAAGTGCTGGATTTATCACTTGGCAAATATTGAATGGATCCTTTGTTGTCACAAGGGGAACATCCAGGCTGCTTTGAGCTCACACCTCTGTGCTGTGGTGCCTGCCCCAGTCTGTGGACTCGCTTGAAAAATCTCCTTCCTGGTGTCCTTCTTGGAAATCTCGTGCTGAACCTTACATTTCGGGTCTCTCTTCACTCTAAATGGCTGTCCTGTCTCTCCCACGGCCTTAGGAAATCAACTTGTGTTGATGACTCTAAAATCCATATTGTTAACTCTTATTTGAGCCCGAGTTCTGTTTCCCAAATGCCGAATACACACAGCTCTCTGGATGTCTCTGAAACATGAGGGGCATTTAACTGCTCGTGTCCCTTATAGTGTTGCATGGTAGTTGAGAGCGTGTCTGGATTTAAATCTTGACTTTGCCTTTTATTGGCTGTGTGACCCTGGAGAACTTACTTAACCTGCCTGTGCATCAGTTTTCTCATCTGTAAATTAGTTCATAGGGTTGTTATGAGGCCCTAAATGGGTTAATATTTTCAAGGGCTTAGAAAAGTATTCAGTGTTAGTTATAATCATCTCAAACCAGCTTTTCCTCTCTTGGTTAATGATAATGCCTTTAATTCAGTTACCAAACTAAAAGTTTTGATTCTCTTTAACTCCTCTACCAGTTTATTAAGAAATTATACCGATTTTCTGCCTCCTAAATATATCTTGAATTAATCCCTTCCTCTTCATTCCTGCTGTCACCAACACAGGTCACTCACTGCCTCTCCTCATCTATTCCTGGTCTCTGTATTCCCAGCCTTCCCGTGGCTGCCAGAAAGATCTTTCTAAGGTGCCGACCTTGTGTTCTTCTCCTTCATAAAAGCCTGCAGTGCCTTCCATTGCCCAGAGGATAACGCAGAGACTTTCTAGTGCCATGTAAGAGTCCTTTCAGTCTTGGGTCCCAAAGTCTCTCCCATCTTTTCAGCCTGTCTGGACGCCTCCTCTCTCACCCCCATGCAGCCCTTGAGCCGCGTCCATCTGCTGAGATTCCCTAAATGCATCATAACCTTTTCCCTCTTAGACGTTTGCAGGTGCAAATGCTCTTCCCTGACTTCCACCCTCCCAGTTGCTCACCGCAGCACCTGCTCCCTTCTCATGACTCTAAGCCTGGTCTGTGTTTTTTACTTTGGGCAACAGACAGCCTTCACCTCATTCCATCAAAACTCAGTTACACCTTTTGGGTTGGCGTCGGTGACCCTCTTGTTGATGGCGTCCGTTATCCTCAAAGGATAATACTTATTTGACATAGGAGGTCAAGTCCTTTACCACATTGTCAATGAACTGTAATTTTTGTTCATTCACGTTTGTCATTTGTCCCTCTGTGTACTGTTGTAAGTCCTTGGCTCAGGTGCCCCCTGTGCAGTGGCATAGTGGCCCCACCCGCTCTACCCCAGGCCTCCCCAGTGCCCAGTATTGTGTGCACATTCCTGTAACAGTTTTCCTCCCCCTGCATTTTCACTGTTCATAGCCACGTAGAGTGCTGCTATTAGACTGCTGCTCTCCCACAGCCTAGTTGTCGGTGCTTAACACGGTGATGTGGGCACAGCTGGTTCTCAGTGCTAATTTGTTAGATGCATGATGTTTTAACTGATGGGTTCAGCAGCCACCGCCTGATTTCAGTCATTCCTACCAGGCTCTGCTGGTAGAATATCTTTGGATCATTGGTGTAGGACAGTCCACTTATCAAATTTTATTTAAAATTATTAACACCTTTTGGATTGGTATTTATGTATCACTTTGCATTCAGTTTTGGTTGTAATGGAAGATATCTGGTGTATCTGTATTTCTTGGGATGTACTTCCATATCTGTCATAGACATTCCCTACATCATCCTATGCTGTATAATTTTTGCAATTTTATATTTGTCTCTTGAGCCAAGTTTTTCCTCTAAAGCAACTGAAAGGTGCTGTTAAAATAATAGATTTCCATCTAGTCTAGTTTTTATAGTCCTGAAAAGTGTTTAAGAACTTAAAGTCATTAGAAAGAAATAAGATAGGCTGTTTCTTTTCTGTTTTTATTGAGATATAGTTGGTTATAATGTGTCAGTTTCTGGTGTACAGCATAATGTCCCATAGACTGTTTCTTTAATGACCTTAGAAACTTACTGCTGGCAGTGGCCTTGGGGCTCTTAGGAGTCAGGTATGAACTACAGTTTTATATATTCTTGTAATGTTTAATCTGCTTTTCTTAGGATTAAAGGCTCTAGAAGTTTGAGAGCTGTTTGCTGATTTCTATTTTTTTTTAACTGCCCCTTTTCATATCCAGATCATGCCTTATCTAACATCCTTGGTCAAATAAATATATTTCATGAAGCTAAATACCAACTTTAGGATGATTGTATAGGCCAATTAAAAAAAAACTTGGCAAAGGTTTTCAAAACTGCATCTTAAATAATTAGTTTAGAAATGTAGATTCAACTTCTTTAATTTTAAAAATAAGATAACATCTTTTAAAAAGTGATATGATCACATTTTTGACTAGTAGAGGCAGATGGCAGATTAGGTAGGGTCTATGGCAAGACGAGAAAGATGAGGAACCTTTTAAAAATTGTTTTACATTTTTAATTTTATTAATTTTTATTTTTAATTGTATTTTTACATTTTTATACAGTTTTTAGAGGTAGCTTTCCATTTACCATTATTACACGATTTTGACTATATTCCCCATGTTGTACAGTACATCCTTGAGCATATCTTACACCCAGTAATTTGTGCTGTTGCCCCCCTCTCCTGACTGATAACCACTAGTTTGTTTTCCATATCTGTGAATCTGCTCCTTTTTTGTTATAGTCACTAGTTTATTTTTTAGATTCCACATACAAGTGATAATATACAGTATTTGTCTTTCTCTGTCTGACTTATTTCACTTAGCATAATGCCCTCCAAGTCCATCCATGCTGCTGAAAATGGCAAAATTTCATTCTTTTTTATAGCTGAGTCGTATTCGCTTGTGTGTGTGTATGTGTGTGTGTGTGTGTGACACATATATCACATCGTCTTTATCCATTCATCTGTTGATGGACACTTAGGTTGCTTCCATATATTGGCCATTGTAAATAACGCTGCTAGGAAAATTGGGGTGTGTGTACCTTTTTGAATTAGTGGTTTTTTTTTTTTTTTTTTTTGGATACATACTCTGAAGTGGAATTGCTGGGTCATATGGTAGCTCTACTTTTAGTTTTTTTGAGGAAACTCCATACTGTTTTCCACAGTGACTGCACCAAATAACAGTGCCCCCAACAGTGCACGAGGGGAGGAACCTATTTCATACACACTTCCACAATCATTTCTCCAGTTATCTGGAGGAGACACTGACTTTTTTTTTTAACTGTAGCCTTCTGGGTGAGTCACATAGTTGTGTGTGAGTGTGTGGGTGGTGGGGTTGGGTGGGGAGTGTACAGATGAGGGTCTTTTTAGCTTTCCTGTTCTATGCCATTGGACTATAGAGTTCTTTCCCTAGGGAACCCCAGCTTTAATGTACTGTTTAGAACTACAGATTACTTACAGAAATTCTACAACCTAAGACACTAGACTCTTCATAAACTTCCTCTTAGAACCCACCTCACCCCTATCTAGCTGAGGTGTTAATCTCATGAGCTCTTTCCATTACTCTGGCCATATGTACTAACCACACTTGGCGTCTTGCTTCACTGGTCACTGTTCTCCATTTGATGGTAAGTTTTGTGAGGGCAGGTGCTACTTCTATCTTACTTGCATTTCTGTTACCTTGCACAGTGTTTGCCTATGGTGGGCACTTAACTGTTAAATGAATGAACAAAACAGACATATAATGACCCCTCATTAAGACAGACCTACCCAGACTTTCTAGAGGTATAACCCCCTCTTGCTGTAGCATGGCACAAATTGGATTTGTTCACCTTGCTTTAAATAAAAGGAAGTACCTACATTCTTCCCTCTATCCTCAGATTGAACAAATTAGATGATCATTGTTGCTGGTCTGGTTTAGGTTCTGAACCAAGATTTTGAAGCATGGGTGGCCCGTCTGATGGATAGTGTTGAATTACAGAATATATAAAAGCGTCACTTTTTAATCTCTCTTAAGATGCTTACCATTTTTGAAATCTGTTACCCTAATTGCTAGGTGTTAAAATGGGGGAGCTTGAGCCCCAGTACTTAAAGTCAAACATAGTATTGAAAGAAAATTCAGGAGATAGCTAATGATTTTCTGATGTTTATCTAGGGAGTAAGGCACTTATTAGGTATTTCATTTTTTAAAATCATTCGAATATTTATTAATGACTCTGAGAACTGTACCCTCCTCTCCTGCAAGGATGGACACAGAGGAAACATAATGGTTTTTAAGGAGAAATTTCAGGTAGAGTGTATAAGTAAAGAGCAGAAGTTGGGAAGGTTGGAGAAAAAACTAGAAGAAAGAAAACATAAAGATCAAAGGTAACTAATTGTAAAAGCTTATAAATTAACAGATTAAAAGAGAAAAATCACATAATTTCCCCAATAGATTTAGAAAGAAAATTAGATAAAATTGATATGCATTCATAATACTCATTCTTAGAAAACTGGGAATAGATGGAGAACTTCCTTAACCTGATAAGAGTATCTACTGGAAACCTACAGCAAATGTTATTCTTAACAGTGAAACGATAGAATGGAGACAAGATTATTTACTCAATACTCTTGCAGGTCCTAACAAACACAGTAAGGCAAAGAATCTAAACAAAAGATTAGAAAGGAAAAAAAAAGATGTAATCAGTTTTCAACTATGTATGACAAATCATTAGAATTAGTGGAGCTAAGTAATAATGGAAGGTATATGTAATATATATATTTAAAAGATATCACTTACAATAGTGACCAAATATAAAGTATCAATAAGTCTAAAAATGTACAAGGTCTTTTTTTGTTGTGATTGTTTTGTTTTTGAGGAGAGGGGTTAATTAGGTTTATTTATTTGTTTTTAAAGAAAGTACTGGGGATTGAACCCAGGACCTTGTGAGGCTAAGCACGCACTCTACCACTGAGCTATACCCTCCCCCAAAGTGTACAAGGTCTTTATAAGGAGAATTTACTTTGACAACATTTTTAAAGGCATTAAGGAAGATACAAATAAGTTGGAGAGATCAGTCAGTAGCATGAATAGGTCAATCTTCTCAATTTGATCTGTAGATTTCATGTACTCGCATTCAGAATTTCTATATGGTTTTTGAGGAGCTTAGGTGGAGGTGTGAAAGGTCAAGAATGTTGACAGTAAGGTAGAAGCAACTGTCCTCCCAGATATAAATGATAAATATAAGCTGTACTACAAAGTCATAGTAATTCAGGCCTTATGACATTGGCCCAGGGATAATGCAAATGATCAAGGAACAGAAGAGAGAGCCCTGAAACAGTTCTGCCAAAACATGGTGACTCACTAGGGAAAGGATAATTTTTCTCAATAAATTGCACTATGATGATTAGGTGTCCTTCAGAGAAAAATAATGAAATTGGATTCCTACATACGCCTTAAAAAATTCCCAGTGGATTGAAGACTTAATGTGAAAGGCAAAATCTTTTGGAAAATAAAGTAGAAGAATATCTTTATCACTTTAAAGCAGGATTTCTTCAATGTGATATAAAGAGAACTAGCTATGAAAGAAAAGACGGATAGAGTTGACTGCTTGAAGACCGAGCATTAAAAAGGTGAGAAGACAAACCACAAACAGGAAGAAGATATTTGCAACATCTGTAACTGACAAAGGACTAGTATCCAGGATATATGAAGAAATCCTGCATGTCCATAAGAAAAAAACAACCCAATAGAAAAATAGGGAAAAGTCATGACTGTGCTTTTCTGTAAGAAGAAATTGAATGGCCAACAAATTAAATTAAAAAAAAAAAAAGAAAAAGAAATCGAATGGCTCAACCACATTAGAAATCAGAGAAACACTAACTTAGACCATTTTGAGAAGTCTGACAACACCAAATGTTGGTGAAGGTGGGACGGTGAAACAACTATGTTGAGCAACAATTTAGTATTATCTTCTATAATTGAACATGTATGCACATATGCCCCAGGAATTTTGCTCTTTGGCCTCTACCCTAGATCAGAGTCTCCTTTGGTGTGCCCTTAGTTGATTCAGATGTGTTGAGATACTGAACCCTCCTTCTCTCAGGGTGGCTGGGCAGGCCCTGGCGTTGCTGGAGTTCCCAAATCTGTTGTCTTCCATCATGAACATTTGACCAAGTTTGTCATACAAATAGCATGAAAAGGGTTAGGAAGCAATTTCCTGGAGAAGCTCTTGCTGGCATGTATTAGGAGATGGGGCACATGCATATTTATAAAAAGTATTGTTTTATTTTGAGTGAGAACAAAAACACAGGGGACATGGTTTAGTTAACCTGATTCTCTTCTGAAAACCCACAAGCATTAAGTGATTAGAGAAGGGTTTTGGCTTGTCATTTCTTAACATCAGTAGTAAAAGTAATCATTATTTTGAGCCAAGTAAGAGAGGCTGAGGACAAGGCTGAAGGAAAATGATATACTCCTGGCCAGTATGTATTTTTATTAACATGTAGTCACATGGGTGGTGTATGGTGATGTTTTGAATGTGAGGTCTAAGTTTTGAATGAATCGATGCCCTAGTAAAGGCTCCCCAAAGAAGAGAATGGTGTGGAGGCAAAGAGATACCCAGCTGTCTTCACTGACATTTCCCTTTACTTGCTGCCAGATAAAGTATCTTACAACAGAGGAATGATGTCTGCAAATGAAGTTTCGTCAGGACAGCAGGGACTGCCCGTTATGTCCCGTGTAACTGAGTTTGAGTTAGAACACCAGTGATCCTTGGTTTTGGGTGTCCCCTCTTCTGCGGTTTGTACATTCATAGCCTTCTTTCAGGACCTTTCAATGTTGGCGCCGCTGCCTGTGTCCCAAGGACAGAGATAAACGTGGGACCCTAGGGAATGGGAGTGGTTTTTAAGTATTTCTCTGTGATGTGGCTTTGTGACCCCTACCACTCAACCCATCCCAGCCCAATCTCATCATCTATCCCCTCCAAAAATCTGGTACCCACCCACAAAAGCCTTATGCCCTCTCCAACTTTCTCCATTCCCCCATTTCAAATGTCCTGTTTCCAGAATCACCGTTTTGCTGTGTTGGTTACCCAGCTTCATTCTTTGAAGTACTTTCTCTGTGCTGCTTCCCCTTCTAGTCAGTGAGGCACTACTATTATTTTTAAAACTCATGTCTCTTGGATCCTTTCCATCTGATTCCCATGTCTAGGCTCTCATCTCTAAGAAGTGAGGTGACACAGAGGACGGCTGCCACCATGACCCCATTTAGATTTCTCATCACTAAACTCTGGACTTTGAACCTAGAATCATGGAGCATAAAGTGTTTGTGGAGGGTGAAGACCATTGAGTTCAGACCTCTTTCTTGTCTCAAGTCTAGGAAAACGAGGCCAGAGAGGGTGGGGACCCATGCTGGATCACACACAGATGAAGCAGGGCTGAAACTAGTACCCAGCACACTGATGGGCTGGTTGCCCAGCCATCTTCAACTTGCTGCATTACCTCCTAAGCATTCCTTTGACTTTATAGCCAATTTTATAGTTATTTGTGTATTTGTCATGTTCTGTGACTGCAAATTTTGAGGGGAAGAATTATCTTATTCACGTTTGTAGCCTTTGAAGTAATAACAAGGCTTCTCAATACTTGAATGGATGCTCACCAAACCTGCTATCTTTCTGACTCCTCACCATTTAGCTAAATTCTTGCTGGCTTTGAAGGTGTTCGGCTCATGCGCTGGTTCAGATTGTGTCCTGTTTCTGACCTCTCTGGGTCTTTAATCCTCTTAACGATATTGCTCGATAAATGCTTCCATAATGCAGCAACAGGCAGGGAGCGGTGGCATGACTTGCCATAGATCACACAGCAAGGAAGTAAGTAGCAGAGTTCTTGTGTTCTGACTTCAAGCCCATTTCACTTTTGATATCCTGTGCTGGGTGACATTCTGCTTCCGGATTATCTTGTCTCATTTGTCCTTTGTTGAAAATGAGTTCATTTTGTGTCCTCTTCCCGAATACCAGCTTCCTGAGGGGAGTGGCTGGATCACATATTTCTTTTGTGCCGTTTATAATTGCCACACAGTACTGGGCATGGAGAAATTGCTTATCAAATACTGTTGAGTAGAACACAAATACAACTTAACCAAAAAAGAGCAGTTATCAGTGGAGCTCCCAGACACTTTGAGTTATTCCTGAATGAAATCAGCAGGGAACAAAAGGAAACAGAGGAAGGAAGAGGCTGCTAGAGAAAGCCAGATGGTAGACACAATTAGCAGTTGACTGACAGCTGGCCTGTTGTCCGTCCAGTGGTGCGGGGTGGTGGGGAGGCAACACACAAGAAGGCAGTCCAGGAAACCTGCCAATTTACCCAGGAGATGAGGGATGGGAGAGGAGTACTCAGAAGTAGCATAATACCCGTACAAGTTCACCAAGGTGAAGCACTCATACACACTGAGAAGACGGTGGTTGAAAGACTATCCAGAGCCTGATGTGGCTTATGAGGGCTGGTCTCCAGGGTGAGAGTGCAGTGGGCAGAGATGCCTTTGGCTTAATTCGTGATTGTTCTGTCAATTACTGGGGCTGTGAGAAAAGGAACCCAAGTAGGTGAGGATGTTTCCATTGAAACAACTTCCCTTCCCCTTTCTCTCCTTTGGTGATCAGTGGGGTCTCAGTCCTGAGCCATGATGGTCAGAAGTGAAAGGAACTCAAATAATTGCATGTGTCCTCTGTGCATGGAGGTGTGTTGTGTTGGCCAGCTCCATGGCTTTTCTGGTACTGCCTCATTTCATGTATTTTTGTGCATTTGCCTTATAAATGAGTGAAAAGGCTTCAAAAATCCCAGAGGTTTTTGCAACTAAGCCATATTTCCAACTCTGCCTTTTTCCAAAGGGTCATAAAAAAACAGATTTTGGTTTGGAAAATCACACTGCATCTCCTGAGTTCATAAACATTTTGCTTCTGAACAAAATGTAAAACTTCTTACACTAGAATGCATGTGAAAAATGTCCAGGTTCCTAACAGAAGCCTGCACGTGTTCTTTGTGAGCTTCTGTCTCCTACAGAGAATGTAAGATCAAGAGCTTTTAGCTTAGAAGCAGTATAACTTAAATCTGCCCCTTCCTGTGTCAGAAATGTTTAGTTTAAAACTACCTTGTAAGAACTAAAGCTTTATGTATCTCTACTGCTTAGAGGTACCAGTAATTAAGGGAACTGATTTCAAATTAAACATTGTAATTTCTATGCAGAACAATTCATTTTCCTTATCATGTTCTATCTAAAATGTTCTATAAAATGTAAATATGGAAAAGCTTTTCATATGAGTTTTTAAGGTGATATCTCATTTCTGGGAAAACTGATTAATATCATTGGGGTATACTGTTAGAAGTTTTGGTTTATTTTTTAATATTTGATAGCTAAATAGCAGTTGTATTTTTATGTGATGTGCAAATACATATAGGAAAATTCTACATTAAAAATCTACGTATCAGTTAAACATGGATAACATCTTTTTTTTTTTTTTTTAATGAAAAGAGAATTCCTGAGGTCAAAACATTGAACTTAACAAACTTTTGCGGTCAAATTTGTTGGTACGTGGAGGTTAACTTTGTACTTTAAAAACCGGGCTTACTAAAACATGATTATGGAATTATGAGGAAGATTTTCACATATGGCTTATAAAATCTTTTCTACTACTTTACAGTCACCTCTTTCATCTACAGATCTCATTTTATTCTCATTAAAATGAAGTATAATATCACATGTTTCTTCAGTTTCCTCCAAACCCTCAAACAAAATTTCTAAAGTTGTGACTTATATCAATTTCTTAGAAACACATGAATATTTACATCTTCATGGTGTTCCTTCCATGGGCTTTGTGCTCCTCTTGTCTATAATTTTCTTTTCCCTCTTGGCTTGCACTCTTGCTGATGCATAGTTTCCTCTGTTTTGTGTTAGTAAGTCTTTGTTGAGGTTTCTTTATTCACTGCTTTTTAGCAAGGTCCTGTAGGAGCTTTCTGTCCTGCTTACTGACTTTAGTCCCTATATTCTTAGCCTCCTGCCTTCAAATGTCTTTCTCAGTGATGCATTAAAAAAAATTAGCTTGGTTCTCCTAGGTGTCCTTATCCCAGGCTAGGCTGATGACAAAGACAGGTATGGCTTTGGGAACCGAGTTCTAACCTGGATGCTTGACTTTCCATCTGCCCAGGGCAGGTGGAGGATGATTAGTGAAGGAACCTGGTCAGATCAATTAGAAAGCCTTTGGAATTGAATGGGCTCAGCAGAGGAGAGAGAGGAAGTAGATGGAATAAATTGCCCTGACTTGGAAGGTAAGAATCTCTGGCTGTTGATAAAGTGACAACTACCTGGGTCTTTTCTAGGTAGTGGTCCTACTGGCTCCCTGACCTAAGTGGTCTCCATTGTAGTCCTCCTGAATTCCTCAAATCCAGAAGCCACGTCTCCTCTTTTTGATTTGCTTCTTAGTTTTGTTGGTGTTTGACTTTGATGTGACTTTGACCATCTGTCTGGGACCTCCATTTGTATTTACCCCTTCTGGCCTGAAGTTGATTCTGTGCCACCTTCATGGGAGGCTGCCTGCTCTGGTGAGGAACACTAGGGATTGCTCTGTTCCTGCCTTCCCTACACCCTTTCCTCCTTCCCTGGAACTTTCTAATGGTTCTAAGTAGCAGTGCTATCCTGAAGAACATTCCTTGTGACATAGCCATTAGCTGGAACAAGGGGTGGAGAAAATACATCACTTGAAATTTCTTCTGAGTTGACAGGAAAAAGTCAAGTTAGAGAGGAAACTTTTAAGTCTTTCTCCCATCAGTATATATATATTTTTTAAAAACCATGCCTCTTTATGTAATTCTGTGCTATAATTTGTTTATTTATTTTTGGAAATTTTAATACACCCTATCTCAGCATTGCTAGAACAAGAAGATTAAAAAAAATAGAAAGGGCTTAGCGCATATGAAAAAACAGTATCAGCAAAGCTGACCTAATTAATATACATAAAGCACTGCACCCAACATCTGCAGAATACGTGAGACATTTGGAAAAACTGACCATATGTTTGGTCATGAGATAAGTTTCAACAAGTTTCAATGAACTGAAATCTTGCAGAAAGTGTTCTCTAGTCACGACAACTTAGCTAAGTCAATAACAAGAATAAAACGAGAAAAATTCCCCAAATGTTTGAACATTAAGCACTTTGATTCTAAATAACCTATGGGTAAAAGGTAAGATCACAATGAAAACTATTAAATATTTAGAATTTAATAATAATAATTAATAATAATACTATAATTTAGTATAAGGTGGCTTCTGCGCTAGCACAAAATAATATATTCTCACTTATTTTAAATTTGCTATATCAACATTTCACTGTGTTCTTCAAAGCATATCTTGACTTTTGAGGGTTGCCCCCAAGCATAGGTTGTGGAGGCCATCATGACCAATCTGAGTGTATTTCCTGATGCCCTTTGGGAAAGGATCACCAGTGTAGCTGGTTACAGACATCCTCCCAACGGTTCCCGTTTTCAAGGACATGGGTTTTCTGTCCCAAGGGGGATGCTGCCCCTTAGTTCACTTCTGGCCAATTTGGTCTATATTTTCCCAGGACTGTTCAGCCTTGAACTCATAGCTCTTATTTCCCTTTGAGTAACCCAGTGATTGCTGTCTTGCAGACTTGTCCTAGAGACTTACTCTCTGAAGCTCCAGGTAGCCCTTCTTGAAGTTCTCACCAGGGTCACCCAGTACATTCCAGATTTTCACTCCCAGATAAGAAGAGTCCTAAGGTTGTGGTTCAGTGGGGGAGATTTGAGAGATGGCCTCTTTAGGAGATGCTGAATAAAAAAGCCCAGCAGGTCTTATAGATAAGTTGTCAGTTGGATGTGTTTAGGTGGACAGGAAGCATTGTGTACGAAGTTGAAGGCAGATGAGATTATTCAGAGCCATTTTAGGTCGAGCTTTCTGCGTTTGTTTTCCATGTGTGTACAATGGACCTCTTATTAGGTCCTTGTTGGGCCCACAGGCCTTGGAGGTGGAGTCTTACTTCATTTCTTTTGTCACAATGGTTCTACCTTCATCTGTTTTATATGTTAGAGTGCCATGTAAGATTTCATTTGAAGAAACTTGCTAAAGAAAGTTTGGCACCAGCTGGACCAGAACAGTTTTCTGAGGGACTGAAAGATTTGCTGCAATGATATTACGTGGGTTTTCTGAGACCTTATGCAAGAATATCCAACGGACTGTGAAGACATTGGTCTGCTATGGGAGAAGTGACCCAAACTTAGAATAGCTCTCAGTCACACAAGAAGCTCCCTAAACACAAAGTCATCTCGCCAGTGATCTGTAGTAAAATGTTACGATGCAACATGCTGTGCTCATTCGTTACTGCTCAGCTGACTGTCCTAACAGGAGGAAGGGCAACATGTGCTGAAGAGATGTGCCTGAGCCTTGCTGTCATTTATGGAGTGTGGCTTGCATATGCTTCCTTAACTATTTTCACTAGAGCAGATGCATGGATCCATTCCAAACTAAAAAAAAAAAAAAAGAGAGAGAGAGAGAGAGAGAGAAAGGAAATGAGGAAAGGCTAGTGCAAATTACAGCCTTCTCGATTAATGACACATGTATAAGAATTTCAAATAATATGTATGCACTAAAGACAGAAGCAAATAACTTAGCCAAGCAGCCTAAGTGAACAGTTTGGAGGTCTCTAAATCTAGTATATAACCATTTGACTGAAAATTTTTCTTCCAGTTGAAAAAATGACAGTAAAGAGGAAAAGGACATTTGAATAAAGTTGATAGACTCTTAAAGTACCTCCATGGGGCCTGGGGCTCCACAGACTTGGCGCTTCTCTAGCAAGGACCGTGGTGCCTTGTTCCTTGGTGATGTGTTATCGTCATCTCCTTTAAGACGCTGCCTTGTGCTTATTTTCTAAAAATATATGTGATCCAGTTTTTTAACATCCCTTTCTCAGAATCTAACAGATGAAGTAGGAAAACATAAATGAGCAAAACAAATGAAGAACATACCAGATCAAAAAATACAACTAACTAGCTTGAATGAGTATTGATGGAATTCTACGTCCAACAAACAGGGAATACAGATCCTTTTCACACACTGACGGGACTTTAATAAAACCTCACTCATCTTTAACAACCTCCCCGCCGCCCCCAGTTTGATGATGGGCAGCCCACTTTTACTGACTCCAACGTAGTAACATTAGAAAACATCAACGTCAGTGACAGTCACCAAAAAAGCCAACTGTGGTCTGACAGGCTAATGTAGAGCTAGGCTGGATGGCTGCAGACACCTTAGTATCTTTTGCATAAGTAAACCCAAGGCACACCCTATTCTTTAAACAGCTGTTGATAGAAGTGCAAACAGTCCCAGCTAAGAAGGCATACGGAATAGGTGGGACAAGGAAAGACTTCTTGGGAATCAACAAGAAGTGTATCTGATTAGACTTTGGCCATTAGGTGAGTTTCTTTTCTTTCTTTTTGATTCAGTCATCAAAGAATATGATGTTTAGGGAGCAGTTAAACGTGTGTTGTAAGTATATTAACGGAGAGGGTAGACCTGACCAGGACCAGAAGGATCGATAGCTGGCTGTTGAGGGCTTATTGGCACCAGAGGGGCTAAGAGTCCTCCTTCTGTTGTTTAGTGCTGCTAAACGTCGGGAACTAGTTTGATTTTCTGAGGCTATTTGATTGTTTTTAAAAGAACTAAGTTGATATATGGTGGAATATTTACAGATACTAGTGTCTTAAACTCATGAGCAGCTTTTATCAGTAGGCTGCCTTTTCATCAATATGTAAGGTAAAACGAAAACTGGCCCAGGTGAGAAGTACTTGGGTTTCTAAGATCGTTCCATCCCCACACTGAGCTGGGGCGAAACTCCTTTCTGTATTGGAAAAGCCCTGAAGACAGAGCAGCACATGAGCTTATGGAGGAGGGACCAATACCTTGAAATTGACATAGCAGCTCACTGTGCATTGGAAAAGGAAAGCACATGTTCACTGACTAGTGGTGGTAGCGTAAGGTCGGTTTTTTCACCCACAAACTGGAGTTTGGGGAGAGTTGCTGGAGATGAGGGACAAGAAAGCCAGGAAAGGAAAAAGAGAGTAGAGAGGCTGTGACTCAGGTTAATGGTTAGAAGTAGGGCTGTTAGAACCCAACATGGGGGTTTTGTGGGGTGGATGTGAGACTATGGAAAAGAAAACCAGCTGTGAAGACATGGAATCCCGTGTGCTTTTGTAAGCCAGCCTGTTCCTGAGGAGCATATTCCTGGGGGTGGAGAACTCTGTGCTCTGCTGTGGTCAGCGAGGGTGAGGCCACGGGGCAGGCAGGACGATAGAGAAGGGAAGCTGTGTCTGGTGAATATGAGCCTCTGTAAGGGTCCGTGTGCCAAACTGGTACTTTGTCTTCTTCTTCCAGTGGGGCACGTGGGATGGGAGCCCTCACCATTCATAGTTCCTGCACGTATGCAGTTACAGCAGAGCTCATCACAGAAAAGTTGAGGTACGACCTGTGCCCTTTGTTTAAGAAGTCAGGGAAATGACATTTTCTTTTTCTTTTTTTACTGTACGCCGTAAAAATAACCCTTACACAACAACAGTGAAAATATTCTCCTGGTATGCAAATAGTTGGGTCTGGAAAGGTAGGTAGGGTGGTGCTCTGTTCTGGACACAGTTTCTGGGGGTGAATAGATATAGAGCACTCATCCTAGTTTTTTATAAAAGGCAATGATGTAGGGGGCAGGTATAGCTTAGTGGCAGAGTGTGTGCTTAGCATGCTCAAGGTTCTGGCTTCAACCCTCAGCACATCCATTAAAAAAAAGACAGTGATAAAGGAGCCCTTCTCTTTCTTCCCCAGTTACTGCCAACACAGGGATCTTCATCGAATTGTTTTTATTATTTGGACAGTCAGCCTCAACAGGTCTTGATTCTTTTAACTCATAATTTTTTTTATTTCCAAATTTTTTTTTTTAGGAAGGAAAGAAGCATCGTTCCTCCTTCACAAAGTGAAGTTGTTCTCTTCTTGATTTGGTCATTTCCCCTGAGATATTAACGTCTTTCCTGTGTTGCAGCTTATGTAATACTTTGAGGCAGGTGAGATGCAAGAGGACAGCCAGGGTGAGGTGGGCAAAGGCCTTTCAACCCTTCCATGTTCTGGAAGGACTAGGCTTGCCAGAATCTGTGGCTCCACTTCTAGGTCATAAATGGAAGCTGTTCTGTGTTTTGCAACCTGGGAAATGCACTTTTCAATTTCAAGTTCTTCGAGTGCTACTTGATTTTGTAATCCTTGCAGTCCTGGCTGCAGTAGCAATACTGTCCCTCCTAATATTTCCATGTTTGAGTCTTGGGCACAGGAGTTTGATGGCACTCTGACATAGCCAACAGCTCTTTATTTCCATTTTTTCAGAACTCCTTAATAGCACAATCCCCTCTATTAATTAGTGGTCTCTTCCAGGTAGCTTAAATCACTCCTCCTTTCCCATTTTTGGAAAATATTTTTACTCTGTTTGTTGAGAGCGTTATTAATTCAGTGTCCCTCTTAAAGTATAGTGGGAAAAGCATGTGCCTTAAAGCTATAAGATCTGAGTTTCAGCCTCAGTCTGTTGTAGTCATAAGAACAGCCATGACATATTGATCTCAATCATGCATCTTTGGGGGGTAGGTAATTGGGCTTATTTAATTATTATTATTATTTTTTTATTTTAACAGAGGTCCTGGGAATCAAACCCATGAACTTGTGCATGCTAAGCATGGCATTCTACCACTGAGCTATGCTCTGTCCCCTTCTGTCATGCATTTTGCTACTCACTTGACACAGGTTGATAGTAGTGTCCTGTCTGAATTTAGGAGACCCTGACTCTAACACCTGTGTTTTGCTGTCTTCTGTGTGCTCACAAAAAACAACCGCTGCATGGGAGTAAATTTTAGGGATTTTGCACTTCTGCTGACTTCTTGGAGACTTCTCTGCTTCATGGTGTCATTAAGAAGCACGTTTAGCCATGAGTTGGACATTCCATTGCAACGACATATGGTTGTGGCCATTATGGAACTACTTTCGTCTTGTTTGAGATATTACTCAGCAAACCAAACAGCCACTCCTGTTGCCACTGTATTGCCGGCATTTTACGCATGATGTATTCTGTAGCATGCCTTTAATCCTATGTCTATAAAATAAGATGTACTTGTTACAAACTGTAAGTAATATAATACCCAGAGTTTACTTTCCATAAATTTATTTATTTTTTTAAATGGAGGTACTGGGAATTGAACCCAAACAAAACCTCAAGCATGCTAAGCATGTGCTCTACCACTGAGCTATACCCACCCCCCATAAATTTCTATAAACATTCATATTCTTATGCTAAAAAAAGGCATGGGCAACAAATGATGTCTTTTGAGTAAATGAATCAATGATCTCTGTAACTTAAAAAAAAAGAAAAAGAAAAAAAGTGCCAGTATCTCATTTAAGTCATTGACAGTGGTCTTCCAGAACATTTTCTATTTTCAAGAATCATTTCAGTGCCCCCTTATTTCTTAATGTGTAGTTGCGTGTGTTATTTGTTTACTGGCTTACATTAGGCACCTACTGAAGTGATGGTAACATTTCAGAAATAGTAGGTCATCTCCTGGTCTTTCTCTTCAGTGCTTATAAAGAAGTGCAGATGTCTGAAGGATGCTTTGCAAATGATATATTTGGATGTCCTGGCAGCATTTGGAAATGTATATCTGGTTCAACATTTTTTTTTTAGATCATTTTATTTTTTCTGTCAGTAACTTGCTGCTAGAAGTTAGTGTTCTCACTTTGTTTCAGTGGGGAAAATGGAATATTCCTACATAACAGGCATGTTTATAAATTTAAAGCCAAATGATATGTTGATTTAGGTTCTGTCAGTTTTTAGCCAGGTACCTCTCTTCTCCCTATTAAGTATGGATCTATGATATTACTATGAAACACTGTATTGATAGGAATACATTTATGAATCATAGGTTATAGGTGAATATCTAATGCTGTTAAAATCTAATATTCTGAGTTTGGATAAAATCAAACTCATCTTTCACTCAGGAGACAAGGAAGAAGCAGATTCCAATTTCCTTCTATTTTTCAAAGCCATTACATTTCTACTGCTTGCTGCCTAAGATCTTTGCAGAAACAAGATAAGCTCTATGTTTACAATCTCATCTATTCCACTCTCAGCTTATTCAGTGGGGGGCAGAAACCTATTTATTCACACCTGGAGCAGAAATTGAGAAGAGGAAGCTCACATGCACAGAGGGCAGAGGCTGTCTCCTCTTGTGGAGATGGGGAGCCCCACTACTGGGCTGTCCACATCTTGCTTTTGCAGTGAGAGTAAATTTGTTCCACTTCAGGGTATGGCAATTGCAGTGATCTAAGACAGTGGTAGCCGGGGTTCTTTAAGTAAATACAGCTTGACTCTACTGAGATCTTGGTACATTATAAATGCTCTGATGATGAACTCTAGCTCTGAAATTGCCAAAAGTCTTGCTGTTAAAGCTCACTGTTAGGCTGGGATGCCAAGGCGGCTTTTGTGATAGAGACCTCATCAGTGATTGCACCTAAGTTGAATTTCTTTCTGTAGTTTTTCCAAAGCTTCCACTACTGGTTTCATGAGGAATAGGTTATAAAATTGCATGCCTTGCCTAATAAGAACTTAATGAGGCTGTACTTCAGTAATAGTATTGCTAAAGAAAAGTTTCAGTTATTAAACTTAACACAAACCAAGCAATGTGCTAAAACATTCTGTGGATTATGCTACTTAACCCTTAAAGTAACCCAGTGAGGCTAGTAATGTCATCTCTACTTTACAGTTGAAAAAAATGGAGACTTAGTTTGAAGAACGTGGATCAGGTCACATCAAGAAGAGTCAGAATCTGAACCCAAACCTGCATGCTATCACATTAAGAAAACATCACTCTTTATATAAGTCTTATATAGACATTAAGTTCCCCTTAAGGATGATAAAATAAAATCATGCATGTCTATTACCATTTGTGGCACATGGTAATTGTTTGGGTATGATTGTCCCTCCCCCTATTTTTATTCTCTGTCCTAAATATGGGTGATGGAGGGAAATTTTGGCTTTCAAGAACTGACTGGCTTATCTAAAGTAGTTTTAGAATGGTTCTGCTTAAGGATAGGAGAGCCTAAGGTTAGAATGTATGACTGACTTTAATAGGAAGATTTGTGGAGAATTTGGGCTATGGGGTTTGTGTGTGTGTATGTGTGTGTGTGTGTTTACTTGAGAGAGAAAGGGAAAGAGAGATATCTTTCCCTTTTGCTCATAACTAAAACCACTTTCTTCTTTATTCCCTGGAAAACAATGAAAATATATTTTATTTTTTAAGTAGGAAAGAAGATCATTGATTTTCTCTCACCCAGGCAATTATCACCACATAGTACATGTTGAGGAAGTGGGTGTTCCTTGCTTTCTATTGTTAACCTGATGAGAGTAAGGGTGGAGAGCACTTTGAAAAAATATTTGTGTAAGGAGGAGAGGTAGAAGTGAGCTGAATAAGACAATCTTCTGCCTGTCCCAAATTGTTGGCATTCTTGACTTTTTTGGAAAACATTTCCTTGAAGGATTTAGACGCTGCTTCCTTTCAGCGTTTAAAGAAGTGAACTTAGGTTCAAGTGCTCTCCATAGACCCTTGTTTTTGAAATCTTATTTTTAGTTTAGGGATTCAGTTCTTTCTTACAGTTCTAGGAAAGAAAGGACTGTCACCTGCACATTGGCCCTTTGGAACTAGACTGCTAGATGGTGATGCTAATAGCAGCCAATACATATACTGGACTTACCATGTGCCGGACACTGCTCTAAACTTGATCTGTGTACACTGACTTAGTCCTCACAACAGCCCTTTAAGATAGGTTTGCTTTTGTGTTTCATCAATTCTAAAATATGTGGATGGTGCATTCTTGATCTTGCCAGAAGATGCTAATGAAAGGTTTTCACACAACTGTATCTTCAGAGCCACCTTTTAAAGTAACAATTGCAAGATGTCCTGGGGTTGTAAGACTATGAAGTGTAAGAGGCACCCTAATTATAAAGAAGCTAAAACAAGAAAGCACATGCATGATAGTATTCATAAAATCAGATGTCATTCCCAGTGTTGTGATGGGGAACCTGAGGCAAAAGACATTAAAATTTTTAAAGTGGCATGACTAGATTCACATCCAGGTGATTTGGTTTGGTTCTAGAGTCCATGTTCTTCACCTCCACTTTTTGCTCTCCCTCAATATGTTGGAATTGAGCCCTTAACATGTGAATAGACAGCCCAAGACCCACATACTCATCCTCTCATTATGGCATCTATGAGAGAATGTCACCAAGATGCTTGCAAGCGAGGAAGTGGGTGTGATGTGTGTTACCACCTGCCTTTAGGGCTGTGACAAGGATTGTTGCACTAATGTATGTAAAGTGCTTGATGTGGGCATCTGAGCTGTTTTTAGCAAGGGCAATGCAGTTGGGAAGCCTTGATGGACTGGCTTCACATCCATCAATAGGCTAGAGTACTTGCTGGAAATTGTGTGCACAAAATGTGATTTGGTGCCCCAGATTCTGCACTGTGTATTTTTACTGATTCCCTTCCTTCTCTAAAGTGCCAACATAAAAATAATTTGTTATTTCTGTAATTGGAGAGTGGAGTATTTTTTTTTCTAATCTGAAGAACAGGCCCCAGAAATACCACTCAAGACTTGAGTAACAAAAATAAGAAAGAAAAATCATTTTTAATATGAAGATGGTTCTATATGAAGACCTGCCAGCAGCTGAAACATCATTAAGTTGTCTTCACCTTGTGGTGGTCAGCAGTGGTGAGACAGCCACATATGGGACTGCAGGATGGGTTTGGGATTGCAGTTTGCTGTGGATTGGAATGATTTCCTGCTGAGAGATGGAATGATTCCATTAACTCTAGGCTTTGACTTACTGACTGCAAGCTTAGATAAGGAACTGTCACCATCAGTACTCTGCCCAAACCCTGAAAAATCTCTGTTAATGATTTGAAGATGTGCCTGCTTCCTGAATCCTTTGCTTTCCTAGCAGCTTCCTTACTCTTCAGAATTCTGGTCTCTGTTAACCCAGACCAGCCTGGTCATTGTGACCAATTTAGGGGAAACTCTACACAACCTTCTAATTTGCTAAAGGTTTTCCCCAACTGAAATCTCTATTTTATTGTTGGGTCATGGATTGCTGTTTTGCTGTGAGGTCCCCAAGATAAGACAGGAGGTGGGTTCTCAACCAAGGAAGCCTGTTTCACTCATCATTCCTTTTCCTATTGTTTATTGTATTCTCTTTGGCCAGTATCCTTTCTCTCAGCCTGTTTATTGCATTCCAACATGGACAAACTGTTGAAGTGTATAAAGAAATGATACTGTAATAGAGATAAAAATTTTGAGTACAGGCTGTCTACAATTGAGATAATTGTAAGTAAAATTTTAAGTTTATTGATTTGCATAAGTTTAAGGCACCCAACCATTGCTTTTGGTGTTTCTGATGATCATTTTATATTTTTTAGTCTTCAACTGTTTGAACATCTGATTGGTCAACTTGGACTGTTTGGAACCAGTTTTTACCTTGATCTAATCACAAGCAGTTTGATAAAATTAGAGCAAATATGACCTGGTTGGAGAAAGATTTAAGTGGTCAGCACGTGCTTGATTCAATAAAATATACCCTGAACCAATCAAACCTGGTGTGAGCCGGTCAGAACCTGCTTGTCCAGGTCAGAACTTACTTGAACTAGCTAAAATCAGTCTGAAGCAATGTGAGCTCTTAAAACCAAATGATTTTGGTTAGATACATGTGGTTTTAGCCAAAGTGGCTTTAGATCAATCAGAAATGGTTTTGTAGGTGGAACATCTTTTGACTTAACTCACTCTGAACCAGTATGAACCACTGAGATTCTTTTGAACAAGTATGAACATGTTAGAATGATTAGAGTATTTTATACAATTTAAACCTGTTTTTAAGTTGGTCATAACTCTTTTGAAATGGATGTATCCATTTAAAATTAATTGAAAATGATTTGAATCAGCCAAAAAAAGATAAGAATTAGTTTGAAAGTGATCTTTGTTGACTCAGTAAACTACTCTGAGCCAGTAAGCAATCTTTTGTGCCAGAAACACATGTTTTGAGCTGCCCAGAGGCCATTTCAGAAATTGTTCTAGGTCTTCAGAGCCAGTCTGATATGTCCAGAATAGGAAGAAGAGAGTGAGCTAACATTTACAGAATACTCCGTATATGCCAAGCCTTGTGCTGGGCACGCAGCAAAGAGTGTCTCATTCAATTCTTAGCACATGGTGTGAAGTTGTGTATATTATATTCTTTTTCATGGGATAGAAACCTGAAAATCCAAGGCTCAGAGACATCTGAGTAGCTGCTATGAGGGTGACATGGAATTCAGTCTGACTCTGCTTGTCCTCAGAGGTCGTATGTTTTCTGTTAGGATACCTGGTCACCTTTAAGTCCAACATGCATTTGTAAAAACTTGAGTAATGGGCATGAAGCTTGGGGTAGAACAGACATTGGACTTGAAGTTAGGAGACCTATGTTCTTGACCGTGCAAATGAGTTAAACTCTATGGGCTCTATTTCGTTCTTTAGAAAACTGAAATCAGAGATGAAAGGAGGGTCTGAGCATTTATTTTCAGATCAACAAGGCAGATAACTGTCTAAAGGTACAGTCTAAAGAGTGCAAACTATGATTAATATTGACAGTGGTATCTATAACTTCAGTTGTGGCATTTGGTTTTTTAACCAAATGTTTCCTTTATGACGGCTTGGTTTGGGAACAAACTGTTCCATATTGCTGTTACCATGAACAGAAAACAAAACCCACGAAGATCATTTGTAGATACATGTGTGATTCTTTGGGTGCAGCAGAAAAGGTTCGTCTCTATTTGAATTCCATCCAAGTAGGTTTAGAGAATTCTAGAAGAGTGATGCCGTTGGTGACATTTCCCCTGTGCCTGAAATGATGAAAAACATAGCTATAGGAAGAACTGTTTTTCAAAATAAAAGAGGAAATCAGGTAGCCAACAGTGTCTTCTTGCATCATTCTCCTTGCAGAATTTGGAGTTGCTTTCTGCTTGCTCATTTATTTGGAGGGGAACCCTCTCCCCCAGCACACCAGATGATGAAATGTTATCTGGACCTGCTTTTCAATTCTCAAGTATTAGCTCTTAATTATGAATAACTTGGAGCCAAGTGAAATGCTGTGATACGATATACTAGAATATTTATTTGTACCTAGGTGGTCATCCTCTGGAGAGGATTTCTGTTACATACCATTAATACTGGCAACCTACACCTGCAGATACAGAAGCTAGCATAGGAAAGCCATCATGAGTCAAGCGTTGCTCTTTATAGTGTGCAAACAGAATTCTGAATGTTTGTAGAGGCTCTGCCCTTATCGACCGACCAGCCGTATCAGAGTGTGAGGGCACAGACTTGCACTAAGGCTCTCCGAGGAAGGACAGTGCAGCGGCTCTTGGGGATCAGAATTCAGGATTTTTGAATGTAAAGTGAGTCACCAAATTGAGGATGGGGTGGGGGAGGCAACCTTGAAAATCAATAAACCTCCTTGCTTGAACTTTTATTAATTTTATGGATCTATAGAAATAATCCTATGGGAAGCACTAAGAAATGTGGTGAAGTCTCTGGATAGGAGCTGGCTGGGTGAGAAGAGGACAATGAGAAGAAAATCAGCAGCATCTAGTGAGGGGGGATGACGTGTCTGTGGATGGATGAGTATATATGTTTGAATGGGTACATAGAGTTGGCAATGGTAATGGAACAGCTGATTATTCTTCTGATTTTGGGAGGGTTTATTGGTATCAGAAATGGGAGGATAAAAAGAAATAAGCCTTCCCTGGAAACAGACTACATTCCCAGTCTGACTGATACTTTGAATAGTTTGAATCTGTTTAGAGGACAAAAAAAAAAAAAAAAAAAAAAAAAAAAAATCATGAAAAGTGCTGATTGCCGTGGATTAAAAAGTAACCATGATTTGGTCTTGTTGTAAAAAGAATATTTCTTCTCTATGGTGAACTTCTGCTTTGGTTAATATTGAAGAGTTGAATTGGTAGCATTTCCTGTGGAATACCAAGGCAAATATAGATACATGAGCCCTTCATTGTGGAACTCACTTCCCAAGTGAAAAGTGATATTCCAGAAAAATCTGATTTAACATGTAGTGTGTAGCAATAATAATATATAAGGAAGCTGAAAACTCAGTTTTACTTGTGAATTTAGCACTATCTTTGAAGGGATCATAATGACATATGAAAACGTGTGGGATAAATGAAATTGCCTAGAAGTCCAAGTTAAAAGAGGAAAGCCAAGGATGTAGAAGTAGGAGACTTTGAAAAAGAAGGGGAAAGTGGAACCACTTGCATTTTAAGAATTATTATTATTCCTGGGACTTTCTCCTTCCTCTTTTCTCTCTTTTTTGTTAATTTTTAAAACTTTTTTTTATTGAGTTATAGTCATTTTACAATGTTGAGTCAAATTCCAGTGTAGAGCACAATTTTTCAGTTATACATGAACATACATATATTCATTGTCACTCTTTTTTTTGCTGTGAGAACCACAAGATCTTGTATATATTTCCCTGTGCTATACAGTATAATCTTGTTTATCTATTCTGCTGTTAATTTTTATTCTACATGATCTGCATATAAGAATTAGTGACCCAAAACTACAATGAGATATCACCTCACACCAGTCAGAATGGCCATCATTCAAAAGTCGATGAATGATAAATGCTGGAGAGGGTGTGGAGAAAGGGGAACCCTCCTACACTGCTGGTGGGAATGTAGTTTGGTGCAACCACTATGGAAAACAGTATGGAGATTCCTCAAAAAACTAAAAATAGACTTACCATATAATCCAACAATCCCACTCCTGGGCAAATATCTAGAGGGAACTCTAATTCAAAAAGATACATGTACCCCAATGTTCATAGCAGCACTATATATAATAGCCAAGGCATGGAGACAACCTAAATGTCCATTGACAGATGATTGGATAAAAGTTGTGGTATATTTATACAATGGAATACTACTCAGCCATAAAAATAGTAAAATAATGCCATTTGCAGCAACATGGATGGACCTAGAGATCATCATTCTAAGAGAAGTAAGCCAGAAAGAGAAAGAAAAATACCACGTGCTATCACTCACGTGGAATCTAAAAAATAAAAGAAGGGAAAAAAAGGACACTATGAACTCATCTACAAAACTGAATCAGACTCGTAGACATAGTAAACAATCTTATGGTTACCAGGAAAGGAATGGAAAGGGATAAATTTGGGAGTTTGAGATTTACAAATGCTAGCCACTATATATAAAAAATAGATTTAAAAAAAGAGAAAGTTTCTTCTGCATAGCACAGGGTATTATGTTCAATATCTTATACTAATAGCCTTTAATGAAAAAGAATATGAAAATGTATATATGTATATATATGTGCATGATTGGGACATTGTGCTGTACACCAGAAACTGACACATTGTAACTGACTGTACTTCAATTAAAAAAAAAGAATTAGTGACCATTCATCTTGATTTTCATTCTCACTTGGAATTTATGTCTTCACAATACTATAATATACACGTTAAATTTAAACTAAACTGTTAGTTATTTACCATTTCAGTAGCATCTGATCTAGCAAATGATTAAGTCCTTGGGGCAGTGAATGACGTCTAATCCTGTCTTCACAGAACCCTTAGGCATGTAGGTGTTACGCAGAAGTACTTGTTGAACTGAGTATTAAAGGAGGTCACTTTATTCATGGAGGATTCTAATATTTTCTAATGGGTTATTGGTAAATTTGCATTTGTTCATATTTTTCAGGTGAACCACTGAGCTCTTCATTATGTCTGATGGAGACTATGATTACCTCATCAAGTTTTTAGCTTTGGGAGACTCTGGAGTAGGGAAGACCAGTGTACTTTACCAGTACACAGATGGTAAATTTAACTCCAAATTTATCACGACAGTCGGCATTGACTTCAGGGAAAAGAGAGTGGTAAGTTCTGTATCCTTCTACATAAAAGTGTAATCTCTGAGTCAACTGCTGCCTGTCTGCTTTGTTTGCTTTGTAGGAATTAGGAGGACAAAGGTTGGAATCAAAAATTAAAGGGCCCGTATGAAAGTGTATTACGTTCAGTCTGGGCGGTGTGATTAGAGGCTATGCGGAAGGACACTTCATAGAAAACCCAGCAGATAAAAGAAAAGTGAAGGTTCTTTTAAAATTTAAAATACCCTTTTGGTTTGTGTCTTCCTGCTGGATTCCTCCGAGTTATTTGTCTGCCTTTTTTATGAAGCTTATAGTCCACCCTGCCCTTCACGTCCCAGTTTTGTGGGCTGTTTTTTTCCATCTTTGGTATCATTTTTAATGGCTTTTTTCATGATGAAGGCCTCGGCAACCCCACATGGAATGTTAAGTGGCAGAACTCATGGCTGCCGCTCGCCGGGAGTGTGAGGCTGGAGTAGGGGTCGGGGTGCCTGTAGTGCATGTTGATCTGGGAGGTAACCAAGGGAACAGGGAACAGGAAGGTTCTGCGGAATCAGGGAGGAGCCTCTTTTCAGAGGACTGCAAGGTAAGTTATTCTGGTGGTAGAGGGGAAGGTAGGAGGTCACGGTGTCTGGGAACTACCTTTCTTGCTGAAAGATCAACTGTTACCATGAAGCAAGCCGACAAGGAGCCAGGAAATTAATGACAGAGACCCTTTGGTGGATCATATTCTACCTGGGAAAGATACCGGGTCCCAGGGACCGAAGAATTGATTCCGTCCGATCCACCCTAGGCCTCTTCTTCCACTACCAAAGAGTCTTTTTTTTTCTTTTTCACTTTTATTTTTACTAGTTTTTAGTGAGGTATAGTTGATGTACAATACTATATAAGTTTCAGGTGTACAATATAGTGATTCACAATTTTTAAAGGTTATATTCCATTTATAGTTATTATAATATATGGGCTATATCTCTGTGTTTCATTTGAAGTCTTTAATCCATTTACAGTCAATATAATTACTAATAAAGTAGGATTTATATATGTCATTTGGCTCCTTGTTTTCTGTGTGACTTACCTCTTTTTTGTTCCTCTCTTCATGGCTGCAGTATTTTGTGTTATTTAGGTATTTTTTGTATACCATTTAAATCCCTCTTTCATTCTTTACTATATATTTTTGAGTTATTTTCTTAATTGTTCCCCTGGGGATTACAATTGTCATCTTAATTTTTAGCACTCTTGTTTGTTAAAAATTAAGAACTTTGTTTAATTATTACCAACTAAATTTCAATGTTCTACTCCACTCTTATGTGGCTTCATTTCATACCCCCTCCTTTGCACTGTTATTGTCATACAAATTGCATCTTTATGTGCTGTGTGCCCATCAACACAGATGTATAATAATTATTTTATGCAATTGTATTTTAATCAGATTGAATAAAAGAGTTAACAAAAAACCATTTATATTGTATTTTATATTGACCCATGTAGTTACTTTTACTGGTGCTCTTTATTTTTTTGTGTGGATTTGAATTACTGCCTAGTGTCCTTTCATCTCAGCCTGAAGCACTGTCTTTATTATTTCTTGTAGGGCAGTTTTGCTAACAATAAATTTTCTGTTTACGTTTATCTGAGGATGTCTTAACTTATCTTTTAATTTTAAAGGATAGCTTTGCTAAATATAAGATTCTTGGTTGGTAGTCCTTTTCCTTTCAGCACTTTGATTTTGTCATCCTGGTGCCTTTGACCTCCATTTTTTTGTTGAGAAACCAGCTCTTAGTCTTGTTGTGATCCCTTCTATGTGATGAAATCACTTTTCGCTTTCTGCTTTTAAGATTATCTTTTTGTCTTTTGATTTTGACAATTTGATGGTGCTATGTCTACTCAATATTATAACAGGCAGAAAAATATTTTTTCATTCTTTTTTTTTAATGCCTTAAGGCTAGATGATCTCAACTGACCTAGCTTCAAATTCAGTGATTATTTATTCTGCCAGTTCAAGTCTGCTCTTTAGTCCCTCTAGTGAATTACACTTCAGTTATTGTAATTTTCAACTCCAGAACTTCCATTTGCTAGTTTTTATAATATCTGTCTCTCTATTGACATTCTCTATTCAGTGAGGCATTATTCTCATACTTTCCATTAGTTCTTTGACGTAATCTCCTTCAGTTCTTTAAACATGTGTATAACAACCAGTTTAAAGTCTTTGTCTGGTAAGTTCAACATCTGGGCTTCCTTAGGAATAATTTCTTTTGGTTGCTTTTTTCCCCTGTGTATGGGCCATAGTTTCCTGTTTCTTTGTGTGCTTTATAAATTTTGTTGAAGATTGGACATTTAAAATTATATATGGTGATAACTCTGGAAATCAGGTTTCTCCCCTCTCCCAAGGGTTTCTTGTTTTTGCTGTTTATCTTTGTTGTTGCTGTTTATTTGTTTAGGGACACTCTTGGGCTAATTCTCTAAAGTCTTTCCTGTACAGCCCTGCACTTGAACCTGACCTAGTAGATTCCAAGGAATATTTTGAAACTGTTCAAATCTCCCTGTGGACATCTCATTTCCTATTTTTTCTTTTTAAAGTTTTTTTTGATTAAACTTTCATCAGTTTTAACTGATATTGCTGCTTTTAGTAGCTGTGATGTTAAATAATTGCCACTGATGGTTTTCAATGAATGGCCAAAGAACAGGGTTATTCTCATAGAGCAACCTCCGAGTCAGATCAAATAAAGACAAGATTTGGGAATGGTGCAGGCAGATTTCAGACAGATCAGATCTCTGGGGATGAGATGTTTGGAGAGCGTCGAACCTCTTCTACCTCTACTGCCTACAGTCGTTGCTACACTAATGGTTTTCATTGCTACCATAGTTGTGCATCTGTTGCTTTTCAAGGCTTCTGTGGAGCTGGAGGTGGAGGGGATGGGAATAGGACAAGTTAAAACGGCACAAAGCTTACTCTTTTTACTGATAGCTGTTTTTCTTGAATGCTCCTTGGAATGTTACAAGCCTTCGTTAATTTTAAGAGTTTGGAAAAAGTTGATTTTGACTATTTTTGCCAGTGCTTTTATTGCTTTGATGGAAGGAGAGACTTTCAGAGGTCCTTCCTGTAAAACTGTTTTAGGAGTACTTTTTAAAGATGGGATGGAGAGAAGTCATAGAAAGGTAGCATTTCCTGAAGCTAGTGACCTGAGGGAACTTTGAGGAAAGGTGAGTTAATTATTTTTTAATACAAATCAAATATATCAATATATTTAATACAAATTTTAATATTGTAATATATTTATAATTATTGTATATATTTATAAAATATATATAACGTGCATATATCTTTTTTTTTTCTGTAGGGCTTTCTGGTGCAGATCAGAAAACCTGCTAGACAAATTCTAACAGAGATTTTTTTTGTTGTTATGCATACATCTTTTAATGAAATTATCATGTTACCCAAAGACAATTATTTGAAATAAAATACATACAAGGTCGTATTCCAGTTGGGATTTTCTTCAGAAGTTTAGGTGCTTTGTGGAGCTGTACTGAACAGGAAAGTGAGACGAGCTCACTGGTCTCACATGTTCTCTTTCTCTCTTTCTTTTTGCCGTTTTAGGTGTACAGAGCCAATGGGCCAGATGGAGCTGTGGGCCGAGGCCAGAGAATCCACCTGCAGCTGTGGGACACAGCAGGGCAGGAGAGGTATGAGATCTTCCGCCTGTGCTCGTTACTGGAGGGAAGGGGAAAAACAGCCAAGCTCTTCACACAGTGATCTGAGCAGGAAAAGGCCAGCTGATGAGTTGACTTGCACCTGGATAAGACATCCTGCCAAATTAGCAGGAAGTTTATCAGTCTGAGACGACAACGGTTGCTTTCTTTCATACAAGGTCAAAGGGAAAATGAATCCTTTTCAAAATGGACCCTTTCACCTATGGACTTTTTTCCTTTTCTTCCTTTTTCTTTTTCAGACCTGTATATTTTTCTCCATTTACTTTTGCTCTTAGCTAGAGAGAAAGCCGTAGAGTTGCATGTGTTATTCTTACCTAATGTTTGAAACATAGTAGAAAATCTGGTTGGAATTTATATGGTCAGAGGTTGCTTGATAAAGTGTCATATGATACCCCCCCAAAAAAAAGTCACATGAAATCTTCATCTAAAGTTACCTTTAGTTTAGCTACAGCATTGTTATCTTTGTTTCCTTGAAGGATTTGATTTGTTTTTTTTCAACTTTCTATTATGGAAAACTCCAAGATAGACGGAAGTAGAGAGGACTGCACAGAGAACTCATGTCCTCATTTCCCAGTGTCAGCAGTCACCTCGCCTCTTCTCACAATCCCCCTGGCTCCCACCCCCCAATTAGTTTGAAGCAAATTCCAAATATCAGATTATTTCACTCATAACTATTTTGGTATGTATCTCTGAAAGATAAGTACTCTTTTTGTAAAAACACGGATTAGAAGTATTTGAGAAAACTTACAACAGCAGGTTAGATGACAAATTCTTACCAGTATTTTCTTCCTTGGAGCCTGTGCCTGTCAGTTGCAGACTTTGCATAAAGGCGAAAGAAGAGAAAAGCGACTCCTAGAAGGAGAGAGGGGAGACGGCAGGGTAAAACCTTGGTAGAGAGAGAGTCCCAAGAAAGGGTAGAGACTGAGTCAAGACACCCTCCACCTTAAAGCCAAAGCAGTGGTTATCAGAGAGGAGAAATCGTAAGTCATAGGTAAATGATAGAGACTGAATTTAAAAGGTCACAGAACACATAGTGATGTCACGTCAAGCCAAGCTTTCACAGGACAAGGAACACACACACAGCAAGCACCACCGCTTTTGGTCTAAATAACTCTGAATTGTACAATAAACTCTTGCCTGAGATAAAGGGGTCATAAGCTAGTTCTTGTCATCCCTGGCAGGCTAAGTTTTCAAATCACGTGGTCTATTAACACAGAAACTTATGTAAGTGATAACTAACTGTCTTTTACACATTTGGAATATTATCATGTAATTTGTTAGAAATTTTTTAAAAAAATTCTACAGATCATTTTTATCTTAAAAGAATGATTTCAAAGTATATCTTTTGATGGTTGTTGGCATTTTATGAAGTCTAGATGTATTTTCAAATATTCTTTCTTGCTCTAGATGCCTATTTACTATATTTCATAAGAGGCCCAATATAATTGATTATATACATAATTTTACACTGTTGAAAGCATCTATTGATATAACATTGTGATTCAGTAAATGTGGTGTAACTGAATTACACCTGCATAACGTGCTATAATGTGACTTTACGACAAACAGTGGCATGTTGTTAAACATCTGATTTGTTACTGATGAACTATTTTAAGAGGCTGAGGGCACTGCTGGCAGCTTTATATTTCAAGAGTGGGGCCGTGGTTCAGGTGACTGATCTGTTCTCATGTTCCTAGGTTTCGTAGCTTGACAACTGCATTCTTCAGAGATGCTATGGGGTTTCTTCTGCTTTTTGACCTGACAAATGAGCAAAGTTTCCTCAACGTCAGAAACTGGATAAGTAAGTTTTATTTTTCCCTGCTTCTTCCACTCCCGGCAATAAACTCCCTCTGATATTCTATTTCTGCTGTAAGTTGTTTTGGAGGGCCTCCTAATACCATTTGAAGGAACAAGGCCTTTGGTTTTGGGGCAAAGATAACTGAAATACTCTGCTTTCCCCAGTAATGCTAACTTTCATTTGTTGTACACCTTGCACTCGAGATGCAAGGAGTGCTTCCTGTGTAATCTCTTAATCAGTCTTTTCCACAGACGGGCCTCTTGTCCCCATTTTATAGATGGGGAAATAGAAGCCTGGACAAGCGCTAGCAAGTCCTGTACCATCCCAGGGTTTAAAGCAGATATTACATTGATCCTTTTGAAAGCTTAATGGATCTTACCCTTGGCTCCATGTCTCTTCTGTGTTTCGAGGCCCACTGTCTATTTTTAGGGCCAGAGCATTTGCCTGGAGGATCTTGTCACAGAAACCCCTAGAACTGCATTGCCCAAAGTGGCCCCAGCACGTTATATATGAACCTCCATTTTGGCTCTTTGGAGACATCCTGATCTCTTAATGATTGGTTAGGAGCCATTTAAAATCCTGCTTCTTGACCAAACGAAACATTTCCCTCTCTTGGTTGTATTAGTGTAACCTTGGAGAATCTATGGGGGAGGGCTGTGATGTTCAATTCTTAACATCCAAATCTTTAAAATGAAAACACTATTTCAAAACACCTACTACTTAAAAATATCTCGGTGTTTTGGTATTATGAAAGGGTAATGAGCTGTGGGTTTGAAAGTAGAAAACCTTATTTTTAAAAAGGTGAGCTTTTTAGTAATATATGTAGTGCATTGTGGTTTCCAAGGCATTTTCACATACTTGGTGTCTGATCCCCACGACCGCCCGGTGAGGAGATGCAGGTGGGTGATATGTCCTTATTTTAGGAGGAAGACGCTGGCCCTTACAGAGTAATAGACTTGTCCAAGGACATGGAGATTTTGGCTCTCAGTTCACTGGCCCTTTATGCTCTTTCTCAACTAAGTGGATCACTCAGAGTTGATGAGCTATTTAATACTTTCAATATAGGTTCCCCGATTTAGTTACGCTTACTGGGCTTCGCTTTAAGTGCCTGGCTGAGTCGCACACCTCACTCGTTCCCTCACGGTGGCTATTTCTAGTGTCTTCTCCTCCTTCCTTGCTTATCATCTTTTCCTTTGTATCATCGGAACAAATTCTGGGGCTTTGTTAAGTCCAGCACTTCATAGAGATTGTTGCTGGAGATGTGTTCATAGAATATTAGCATTGAAAGATCATCAACCCGCCTATTTTTCAGTGGCAGGAACCGAAACTCTGAGTCATTAGATAAATCTTGTCCATCAGGGCTTTATAGCTAGTTAGATGAAGAACAAAATCATGTGAAATTATGGGTATGTATGTATTTTATTGTGTTTTCCTTATAGTGTGAAAGAATCCTTATTGTCCAGTTAGGTGAAGAAAACTTACACATATAGAAGATTTTATGTCTTCAATGGAAAGTATTCTCCTCCCCCCATACTGTTTTGTTTTGTTTTGTCTTGTTTTTTTTAAAGGTATGATGTTCAGGGGAGGGTATAGCTCAGTGGTAGAGCATGTGCTTAGCATGCATGAGGTCCTGGGTTCAATCCCCAATATCTCCCTTAAATAGATAAATAAACAAACAAACCTAAAAAACAAGTATGATGTTCAATGTCAAAGGTGGTAATATCAAATCTTAATTAGGACTAAAAATTTGTTAATTATCTATACACTTTATTTTTCCTCTGCCTGTTAGTGTTTTGAGTATTACAGGGATCATTCTTTTCGTCTGTTTTTGAGTCAAATAATGTACATCCCAGTGGCACATAGCAGAACAGAGGCAGTGTTGCATTAAGCAGGTAGCTGACTCCTGGGTGCTGAAGGCCTGGGGAGCGGAGAGCAGGCCCGCACCCTCTCTGTGCTACTCAAGAGCTGCATCACAGTCCTTTCTGCCTTGACTCCAGATCTCTCCGTCCCTTCTTGGGAAGGGGCTCAGAGTCCAAAGGTGATCCCTGCTTAATTTAGGAGACTGAACAGAGAGCTGTGTCCTCTGGGCCTGAATTTGAAACCTGAAAGGAAGCAAGTGGTGTCGTATCACTCACCTGTCTTCCTGGAACTTGATAAGCAAGTCACACCTGCGGTCCTTCCTCAGTGGCTGCACATTTTGTATGGAAACTCTAAAGGAGCCTGAATTTCCAAACTTTCCTTCTGTAGCCTCACATACATGGTAGATGAGCCCAACAGCTATCTTTTTACATATTTTTGCCTTTCTATTTTTATTCCTATCTTATTCCCTCTGTCTAAAAAGCCCCCCCCCATACCCACTCCCATTTTCTTAAAAAATTAGAGTTCTGCTTACTCTTTAATATCTGGCAAAACATGACCCCCATGGAATTTTCTGTGATCTTTGTTGGATTAAATTTTTTTTATCCTCTTAACTCCTATCACATTTTGTGCTATTTCTCAGGTCCTTATCACATAACCATCTCGAGTTGTAGTTATTTATGTATGTGCTTTTTTCCTTAGATTTTTGAAAAGAATTTATTAATTTACTTTTTATATAAGTAATTCACAGTCTTTATAGAAAAATTAGGAAAAAGTGGAAAAATCAATTATCGTACTTCCCAGACGACTCAAAATAAGCACTATTAACTATTATTACTGGTAATAATAGGTGATATTACCCGGGCTTTACAAAGCACTTCTAAATGCTTTGTTACATTAACTTAATGGTTCTCAAGTGTGAGCATGCATCTCGATCACCCAGGGGCTTGTTAAAATACAGATTCCAGGCCCCAAACCCAGCATTTCTGATTCAGTAGATCTGGGGTGGTACCTGAGAACCTGCATTTCTAACAAGTTCCCAGGTGTTGATTAGGAGGCTGGCCCATGGATCTGATCTGAAGAATCAGTGAATTAACTCATGTAATTCTGACCTCATCTCTGGGAAGTACCATGATTATCAGCATTTCCAGATGGGGAAACTGAGGCACAGAGTGGCCAAGTAACTTCCTCAAGGCCACAAAGGTAGTAAGTGGCAAAGCCCGGATTCAGTCTTAGACTAAACCCTGGGTCCTGAGCTGGTGCTCATAACCATGACACTGGACATACATAATGTTGACAGAGCACAGAGCCTCTCTGGAGACCAGAAAGGTTTCACAGTAGAGGTAACTGAGAGGGAGGTCTTAAAGGAAGCTTGGGGAGTCCCTGAGGAAGGTTGTGTTTGGGTTTTCAGGGGTGTGGGAGCAGCTTGTGCAGCAGCCTGGAGGAAAGAAAGGATGTGGCTGTTGTTGAAAATGACAGGCAGTTTGGTCTTCTCTATATAGGCCTCCCCACCCCCACCCCCTGACTGTTCCCTTGAGGGCAAAGGTCAGTGCCCTGAAATTCTACAGCAAGTTTTCAGGCCTATGTTATTGCTCAGTGAATGCTTGCCAACTTGACTTGCTCGTGATAAGATATAATGAACATGACTTTGTAATGAGGAACTAAAATGTCAAGACTTTTCTAGTTAACCATGATAAATAAATTGGGTGGGGTATACCTCAGGGGTAGAGTGCATGCTTAGCATGCGCAAGGTCCTGGGTTCAATCTCCAGCACCTCCATTAGACAGACAAACAAACAAACAAACAAATAAACTTAATTACATTCCCCTCCCCCAACAAACAAACAAAAATTAGGCCATAAATTTTGGAGTGTGTCTTATTGTGAAAGTTTGGGTTGCTTTACTTTCATTCTGGGGAGTGATGAGTAAGAAATAAGACTTTATTTTCCTTCTTTGGGAGATGAAACTCTTTAGCTTCACTGAAGTTCTTTTGATTTAATTATTTTTTTTAAAAATTGTGCCTATTTACAGGTTTTCAGATAAAAAAACAAAGCTATGGAGTAAGCATTGTAGTCTCTTGCTTCTTGGTTTTGGTGACAGAATTATTGTTTATTCTGGGTTTTCTCTCTTCATTTAATCCTATACTTTGCTTGTGTTAGGTATGCTGATTCTGCCGTAGGGTGATAGGAAAATGTGAAAAACATTTCAGATAGAAATAGGCTAGTTTACAGAAAGAAAAAGAAAAATACCATAAGATGTCGCTTATATGTGAAATCTAAAAAAAAGAACACAAACAAACTTACTACAAATCAGAAACAGACTCACGGATGTAGAGAAGATACTTATGGTTACCAGGGGGTAAAAGGGGTGGGAAGGGACAAACTGGGAATTCGGAATTCGCACCTTTGGGGAGTGATGGAAATGTTAGCTGTCTTGATTGTGGAGATGGTTTACATCTATCAGAATTCGTCAGAGTGTACACCTGAAATATTGTGTAGTTTGCTGTACAGGAATCATACCACAATAAAGGTGTTTTACAAAAAAAAGAAAAAAAAAGAAATAGGCTAGTTTATAGAAAGACACTTCGTTTAAAAATGTCATTGTAGTAGAGAGCAACTATATGAAAAACAGAGCTGTAAGATTAGCTGTAAGCTCTAGGAAATCCTCCAAGTGTTTTTTTCAAATGGCCTTCATAAAGAAGACAGCTTCGTTGTGGGTGTGTGTGTGTGTGTGTGTGTGTGTGTATGCACTTTTGGAGGGATAGCGAATTCTCCCATTCCCCTTGGATACAAATAAGCTGGGATATGTGTGTAAGGACAGGAGTAGTGTTACATCTCTGCCCCATCCATTTAGTTTTATAGATTAGGTTATTGGTGGTTTGAAAGTATTATATCGGTTCCTTATCTGTATGTCCATTTACAGTTTCAGTGCACTTTTGCATATATTGTCCACTGATCATATAGATCTAATTACTTACCTATAATACATTTTCTTATCTTCTGACATTAATAGGCCAGCTGCAAATGCATGCGTATTGTGAAAACCCAGATATAGTGCTATGTGGAAATAAGAATGATCTGGAAGACCAGAGAGTGGTCAAAGAGGAAGAAGCCAGAGCACTTGCAGAGAAATACGGGTGAGCATTTTTGCGGCGGGTCTGCAGAACGTGTTTCCAGTACAAACACCAGCATGTGAATAGGTAACAAAAAAGGTGAAATTGAAAAATTAAAACACTCAGCTGCAGGCCTTGGCAGGTGTCACGTACCTACTTTGTGTATTAATATTATATGATATGGGAACGATAGAGAAAGCATTGGGTGAGGGCCTTCACTCAGTTCTTCAGTGCCGTTTTCTCAGTCTCTTGGTTTTTGAAGAAAGACAGCTTTGAAGGCAAATGCCCAAGATGCAAGTAGGAGATGCCCAGGATAAGGAAATCCTCTAGATTCAGGGAGGAAACTCCAGAGCCGGGTCTGGCATCCAAGGTCTTATTGACTTTGAAATATCTATGCTGGGAGCGGAGTGTGAAGATCCCCTTTGGTTCAAGCTGTGTTTTTGTGGTTGAGAAGCAGCTGAATACTTTTCGTCCTTGAGCTCTGGGGATAGGATCGCAGCAGCAGCGTTAACTGGACAGGAAAGAAGGGTTCAGCTGCCACTAAAGTGTCAAAGGCGCCTCTGCAAAGCAACTTGTGCTTTGCTTTCTTTCCACCTGTAATATAATGAGAATGCAAATGTATGTGAATCGATTACCCCTAATGTAACTGGGAGGCAGCTAGTAGGGTGGAAGGAAGGGGAGCTAGAGGTGCTGTGGTGAGCTGGCTGTCGGGGATGCTACGGGCTGGTGCCCTTCATTGTTAGCAGATCCAGGGAGGTTGGAAGAGACCCTCTCCCTTATCGTTACGTGACCACCGCTTTGTTCTTCCTTGGGCTGATGGAGGGCAGGCGGCACTAGAGGATAGCGTTCACACTGGGGAGGGAGTGGAAGGGTAGGCTGGCCAGGTGGGAAGGAGCCAGGGTCTGGGAGCTTTAAATACCTGGTCAGAGTAGACCTGACCTCCCCGGGACAGGAAGTGGCGGGAAGCCTTGGAACTTGGAGGAATGTTAAGAACATTTTCCCAGGTCTCTGTCTGGCTGCGGTAGGTGGGGTGAAATGGAGAGAGGAAAGCCTGGAGACAGGGAGGTTGCTGTGATCCGTTAGGTGGGGAGGAGCTGTCATTGTGGGAGGGAAGAAAAGGAGTAAATCAGAGAAAATATGTAGGGTAGGGCAGAACAGTATTTTAAATCTTTCTCAATTCCAGCTGGTGGGTGGGGCAGGAGGAGGGGGAAAGTATGCACTCCATCAGCTACCCTGGCTTAATGCTGGCACAGATCTGCAGTAGGATGGGAGGGTTTCATCCTGGGGCAGGTGGTGTTTAACCCTGTTAGAAGCAGGGGAGCTTTTGACAAATACTCCCGTCTGGGCCTCCCCTGTGAGTCTCTGATGTCACTGATCTGGAGCGGTTTAACAGGTAAGATCATTGAAGAAATATACCCACATACTGTTGCTGGTGACCAGGTTCTTGTCTCATCACAGGAAGAATTCAGAGATGAGACTCGGAGGTTAAGAGAGCAAAGTGAGGATTTATTAAGGGATGAGACAGTGCACTCAGGGGTGAGTGGGCGGGCTCAGGTGAGCAGCTGCCTAGAGTTTCTTTGGCAAGTTGGTTACACAGAGTGTAAAAATGAATGGACAGACTATTCACTGGGGAGGGAAGGGTTTGGGGTCATAGTCCCTGATTTTTATCCCATCTCCACCTTTCTGAGGGGAGGAGGAGCTTTTGTCCTTATTTAGTCTGGATCTGAAGTATCATGGTGTTGGTGCATGATGGGTCCTTCTAATCTGCAAGGCTAATTTTATTGTAATGAGGGCATAATGAGCAAAAGGTTATATTCAGACACTGGAGGTTCCTGCCTTTTCCCACCTTTCTTTGTCAGCCTGTAGGCCACTTGTCACTCCAAAATGTGGGATCACTTATCAGCCCAGAGGTTCCTGCTTTTGTCTGCTGAGGGGCCCCCGTTGTTTACATGAAGTAGGGTTTCCTGCATTTGGCCCCTCTCCTTTTTTGCCCAATTCCTGCCATTTGGCCTGTGTGTCCCCCTTTCTCCGCTCGTATCTAGCTGTCTGTCTGCTCTAACAGTATAACTGGATTTGTTACAGGGATTCGATTGTATGCATTTCTGGGAGCTCATTAGGCAGTCTCTGTAAAGTGTTGTTTTGTGTCTGATGCTGAAGCTTGAAGTCCACAGGGCAGGCAGTCAGAGGGGAAGATGAATTTAAAGTGGAGGAGAGCAAGAACCAGCTGGGACCCATAATGATGGACTGATGGTGTCAGTTCTCGTGGCTTCTGACCTGGGTGGTGTGGGTGTCCATCCCCCAGGAGCCAGGGCCCTTTGTCACAGAGCTAAACGCACACACCTGGCCCAGGAGTTAGGGAGGCTGCCGGAGGATCTGGGGGAAGGTGGAAAGACAGCAGGTCTGGTTGCTGGTTTGTGTCAATGAGATGAGCCAGCAGATAAGCAGCTGCTGCTTCACTTCTGCCCTCCACATCTCCCCTGCATCTCTCTGTGGTCCACCCTAGCTGGAACGGGAATTCTGGGAAATGTTGTTCAATCTTGCGGACTGACAGATGACACAGCCACCACCGGTGGGGGCTGGGCACTGGTGTCTTTTAAAAGCTCTCCATGTGATTCTTGTGAGCAGGGACTGAGAACCTCTGAGGGAGGTGACTCTGAAGTGGAGGTGATTCTGGTCACCTGATAAGCCCTGCTTCTCCCTTGAGAGGCACTTGTGTGGCAGGTGGAAGGAGGGAGGGAGGGAGGCAGGGAGCAAATACCAGGGAGGTTTCTGAAGGGTTGAAACTGGGGCTGGCTGTGTTGCAAGGGGGTGAGGAGGAAGTGAGTGATGGAGCAATGGAGGCTTGGACCCACACCATGCTTTTGGGAAGTGTGTTAGTAACATCAGACAAGTCTATTCTGCAGCATAGCATTGCGGGGCAGTCTGGACTGAATTCCAACCCTCCTCTGGGCTTCTCCAGCCCTTGGCTGTTTCCTCTGTGCTGGTTCTCACGATTCCACATCCTCCCTGGTATCAAAGAGCCGACCCTGCCTTCTGTCTGTATGGGGAGTCTGGGAATAACAGGGATTGTCTTTCCTCTGTGCCCAGCTCGTACGATCGGGGGAGTATTTCATAAGAAGGGCTCAGTGTAAAGTTTTGGAATTGAGTGAAAGTGAGGAGAAGAAATTAGCAGATGAGTTAATTGAAACAAGTGGAAAAGAATGGGAAAGGATAGAAACAGACTTCTCTTAGGACTTAGGAAGCAGAAAATATAGTTCTTTAGGCTGTTTGGCAGTTTGAGGGGAAGGTGTGATGGAAAAGTTTGGTTCACATGCATTTCACCAGTTTGACATATATGTGTAGTAACTATTTTCCCAGAAATCTTTCTTCATTTTTAATAATTGTGACTTTTTCATTGGTTGCACATTCACTACAGGACTAGATCGGTCAGTTCATCTATGTGCAAATAGCCAGAAAACAGTACAATTTATATCTTCGTATCATTTGCATGTTTGATAAACTTGCATTTTTTTGGTTGCTATTGTGCTTCCTTCTCTTGTCAATTCATAAAAATGGATCATTGGTTCATAAGTGGTTTTCTGAAATATATGTGCATTTGGGAAAGAAATACCATGTCTCAGAAAAACTTGGCAAACCTAATAAAAACATGGTACAGTGCAAATATGAAACATATGTGTCTGCTGGGGCAAGTAAATCTAAGAATGAGGACTTCATGCAGCAGCCAGAAATAGGGTGAATTGGATGCATGATAGTGAATATCAGAAAATTTATCTTAAGTAGACTGAGAGTCCATTCACCTCTCTTTCCTTTTTTTTTTTCTTTCTAAATAAAATTTAGTTAGATTGTAACATGAAGCTCTTAGGTCCCTTCCTAACACAATAAAGTAATGCATCTGGTAAACCAATCAAGTTTCTCTAGAACAAGTGCAACATCAGTGAAATGAGTGAGTACAGGCCATTTCTGGGATTTCACGTAGTTTAGCTCAGTAGATTCCTCAGTGTCTTATATTCCTAAACTAGATGAAATGTGGTATGAATAGCTTGATCTCTGATAGTTTGATTCTCTGCAAACTTGATGACATCCTTCCTTTATACAAGAAGCAAATTAATGGTGTGTCATTGGGCATGTTTTTAAAACCACACACATGAGGTACAACTGAGCATGCAAGACTGATGTCCAAAGCTCCACACAACTCAGTAGAGGCTCTGAATTTCACTGGGCACAATCTCCCAGGTTGGAACAGTTTATACACCAACCGTTTCCTGTAAATGATTGTTCACTTAGCATCCAGAAGTCTATGAAAAGCAGTGAGTCTCCATTTTCACTTTGGTGAAAAATTTCTCCATAATTTCTGTATCCACATGTGAACCAAATATCTACAATCATTTGACAGAATCACCTGAACTGCTTTTACTCTTGGCAACCTCTACTTGGGATCTAGGATCTTCCAGTTTTCTGGAAATAAGTAAAACAAAAGATACCATCTGAATGTGGATCCTGACCTATGTCATGAACCAGATATAGATACCTCAGTGAAAAACTGCAAATGTTAATAAATGCCTCCTTCATTGATTTCAAGCTGTCCCTTTGCTCATTTTTTAATTTTAAAGTTTGTGATTTATTTTTTAAAGGCACACCAAAACTGATGTTCTGCATGTGTTCCAAAAGGCCATAAAGTTGTCGTTTACAGATTGATATCAAAATTAGCTGCCCAGGATTTTTTTCCAAAGGTTTGGCCATACGGCTCCCTAGTACTGCTGCACTAGCGCCACCACGTGGAGAGAAGGAGCAATATCACTGCCTCTGAGGGTAAAAGGGGGACAATTGATCCTCTTGGATTTAAGCTAAGATTACTAAATTTTTGCCTAGAAAGTTTTAGGAAAAGCAAAGTATTATTTTTAGAGACTAAAAGAGCATTTGAACATTTATGTATCACTTGCTGGATGCTAGGCTTGTGCTAAGCCCTTTACACATATCAGAGTAACAGAGATGGGTTTTCAAGTCTCTATAAATGTAGGGAATATGTTACTGAATTCAGCTGCAGGACTCTCTGAGGTGCTAAAACAACTTCCTGTTGTAGTTTTTACCTCTAAGAGCATTTTTGGTCAGATTCCTTACTAAGTGGTGGAGATGAAATCGATATTTTGAAGAAAATACAATTTTCTCAGCATTTCCATGACTTTATTAAGCAGAAGGAAAAATTTGGCAGGTGATTGATTAATCCCCTCACGAAGACCACCTCTAGTGTATGAAGGGTGACCACCACAAGAGGACTGATGTCTCAAGATGTTGTGAAAAGTAGCCTTATTGTTTTGAAATGATGCTTTGTGAGTTACTAAAAAATGACACCTGTACCACAGGTACTGAGATAACAAAACAAACATACTTAACGTTGATACACTTGAGGAACTCTGAAGTGCTGTGGCATTTGGAGTGTCTTCCAGTGGGTGGTCCAGGCATACAGCCTGGAGCTGACAAGAGGCAAAGCCTTTGACAAGAACAGCCAGGGACCTCTGATATCTCTCTCACATCAGCGTTTTTGTTTTCATGTGCAGCAAGTGAAAGAGATTTCTCTGTTTTGGAAATCCTCATATGACATAAGTTTGGAACCAGTAGAGCCTATGGTTCAGTTGGTGACCCTGGCATCCAATAGCTGTGGATTCCCATCCTAACTCCGCTACTTCTAGCATTATGAAATCTGGCAAGTTACTTCATCTTTCCGAGCAGCAGTTTAGTTGTCTGTGAAATGGGAATAAAAATTTCCAGAAGTTTTAGATCTCTGTTAGGAATGCAGTGTCAGCTGTTTTATTATCTTTTTCCTTTTCATTCTGCCCTGGGTGGGGAAATGTTTTTGTGGTCTTGTGTGTGTGTATTCTTCCGATTTTCCAAGTTGAATGGTAAGGGCCCAGGTCACTGTCCTTTCCCTGCACACATTGTCACCCGAGTTGTTGCTTTCTTCCAGAATCCCCTACTTTGAAACTAGCGCTGCCACAGGGACAAACATAAGCCAAGCGATCGAGACGCTCCTGGACCTGATCATGAAGCGGATGGAAAGGTGTGTGGACAAGTCCTGGATTCCCGAAGGCGTGGTGCGCTCCAACGGTCACACCTCTGCAGACCCGCTGAGTGAAGAAAAGGAGAAGGGGTCGTGTGGCTGTTGAAGAGTCAAGTGAGCTCCACAGTAATGCAGGCGGCCCATGTCTGTGACCTTCTCTATGGGGGATACAGGGCACAGAGAGAGATGAACGAGCATTTTGTGCAGATGGCTTCTCACCATCCCAATCAGACCTATCAGAGAAGCAACCAGTTCAAAAATTCATTTGCTGCAGCTTTGTATATATTTCTTTAAGATTCAGCCTGGGAGTTAGGAGAACTATTTCTCATACCCAAAAGTGCCTTATAAAACCTTCACACACAGCAGTAGATCATTCAAGGATTCAGGATTTCATAGTCCCGGAACAGTGCAGTGATTCTGTTTATTTTAACTGAAGATCCTGTCACCTGCCTTAACATAGACAGGCCCAGTCTCACATTCAAGATCTTAGATGCAGTTATAAAACTAGCAGACTTGAATCCAAATTAAAAAACCCTGCTTGTACCCCAGGTGACTTTCAAAAATGCCATCTAGACCATTTGAATGTTGAATAAGAATATCCACAAACCATGGTTCAGTGGTCCTTGAGCATTAATTTATGCACGCATTCTCTGTAAAATGAATATAGGACCAATTATTGGCCATATCGACGGACCCTGGGTAAACTGGATTAACCAATTACATACTCGCTGTGACTATTGTTGGTGGGAAGGTGGTTGGGGGTGAGGGACAAGGTGGCTTCATGTTGTGTGAACAACCGAAGCGAGACTTCTGGCTCCCTGCTAGATTCCATTGCTCTCAAGGGTTGATTGTCGGGTCAGGGAACTAGACGTCTGTGGCTTTAGTTCACCGTGAGTTGTGCATTTATACCTGGCCTGTGTGCTGGCTACATCTGAGCACAGCTGGTGCTTATGCTGAAGTTATTTGTGATAAGCAAACATTTAGCTCCTTTTTCTTCACATTTATAATGTTGGGCCGGCATCCTCTGACAGCAGGTTCAATTAGCTTGTGAACCACTAATCCTCTGTCTTCACCATCAGGCTCTAGAGTGTTGACATTTGCCACTTGTTTTATTTTCACATCGGTAGAATTGAAGGAATTAGTTTCTAATTCCATAAAATATCTGTTTACTCTCTGGTGGAAGATGGATGTTTGTGTTTAAGCAGTGACTCATACTCTAGCTCAGTGTAAGACAAATGAAGTGTTCTGTAGCCCATATTTTCCATTGAGGTCATGGGCATTTACTGCATTTGCTGGATCTTGCCAAGGTCGTGTTCTCTTCTGCATTGCCAAAGTGTCTTTTTACCAAATTAAAGGTGGTTTCAAAATATGCTTCATGGCAGTTGTTTATAAAATCAAAGGGGGAAAATTCTTATTTATTAAAGTAGTTTAAGTAAAGTAGATTACAATTTCCAAGGAGCTTAATGGCTATATAGGGAGAAATACCACTCATTACGATTTAAATAAGGAATAGAAATGAATGTATTTTGTGGTGGCAAATGTTTGGCATAATGATAATTAGAAAAATACAACTGTGATGGAAAGTATTGACTTTTATATGATAATTTTCCAATGGCTGTTTATTGAGCACCTGTCCTGCTTTTTTTTGTTTTTTGTTTTTTTGCCACTGCCTTCCAGGATTACCTAAAAAAAACTTAGCTGTGCTTACTAAGATCTTACACATTTCTATCTTTGAAATGAGGGCTTTTGTGAATACTAAGAAGTCTTTGAGTCCCGTGCATTTGAATTGTGTATCCCAGTGAGGAAATGATCCAGACATTTCAGGCGCAGGGCCATAATCACCAGCAGTGCCTCCTAAAGTTACCATAAGGCTTAAGTGAAGTAAATTGTAATTTTATAGCTACATATCAGGGAACATTTTATATGGTTTATTTGTATTGTTAAAAAGAAGACAATATCTGTATGTTTCAGCCTATCGGGAACCAAATGAGCAGTTAGTTACAGATTCCACTGGCCTTAAACATAATACACAATTAACTGTATACATGATACAGTACACACACAAGAGCCGTCTTTAATTATTGAAATAAATTACTTGTATTCTCTTTGGAAATCATTGGTTTTAGTTGATATTGAAGTCCCACCTTTTTGTGAGTCAATGTATTTTTCTATTTACAAGCTTGTGTAAAAGTGAAGTGTATCTTCAGTGAACTTTGTGCCAATTACACGTACAATAAAAAAAAAGTGGTTTAATCTGTCAAGTTTGCATATGAACATAACTTCATTTCCTATCACGATAAAGTTTCAAACCAGAGGTCATAATACTAAAGGAAACCGAATTCAGGGACACAAATTCCATTACGTGCTTGATGAAGGACCAGCCAAGACAGCATATCCTGGACAAGTAATTCAAATATGTTATCGTCAAACATTGATGGAGCACCTACAGTGCTGTTCTCAAAACAAGGATGGTAAGGGCATGAACTAAGACTGGGACTAACAGATGAATACAAGAGACCTTGGGAAGGGTGTACTTCTTGATTGGATGATGAGGGGATATGTGGGGAGATGGACTTTCTAACCTTATTTCCGTACTGTCTACCTCATTCACTCCTCGGCAGGGATACTGGCCTCCCTGGAGCAGTCAGGTGTGTTCCTGCTTCAGGAATACTTGCTGTTCCCTCTGTCTGGAATGCTAGTCTTTTGTATATCTGCGTGGCTCCCTCTCCCATCCTTTAAGACAGTTCAGGTATCACTTTGTCCAGAAGCACTTTACTGATTACCTTAGGTAAAGTAGCAGTCACTTCTCCCTCATGGGAGAAGTGTCTGTCCCCTACTGCTTTGTTACCCTGCTTTGATTTTTGTACATGTCACTTATCACCACGCATTTCTGTTTGTATGTTTGTCTCCATCCACTAAGATATAAGCTCCATGAGGACAGGGACTAAGGAAGTTTTCTTCAAAATTGTGTTGCCACTACCCAGAAAAGTCGTGGTACACGATAGATACTGAAATAGTTATTGGTGGACTGAATAAAGGACTTAAGATGCATCAGAAAGAGCTTTCAAAATAGGATTCACTACTAATGTTCAAAGACAGGAATGGAATTTGAAAATAACTTCAAAAAAGGCTCCCATGTAGTAAGTCTGTATTATATCCCTTGTAAAAAGAGAAATTAGAAAATCTGAGAGGTACATTCTGATCTTTTGAAGTTGATGTCAGCATAGCTAACAGTCTACTGAAGCAATGTTCAGTAAGGCATATTTTGTTTGCCTTTTAGAACTTGGAAATCTCTATATTGTTTTTCTACTTTTGGCAGTACCGGTGACTATGTAACTGGAAACCTCTCCCAATGTAAAGCACTTAGATAATGCTGGATAAAATATAATGAACATTTTTTTAAAATGAACTGCTGATCTCTTGAGAAAGTAAAGGAAAGCCAGTAAGAAGGAAACTGGCTACTCACCTGTTGAGCCTAAAGCAAAGCACTGAGTGAGCTCGGAGGCTGAGGGAAGAGTCTCAGATGAAGCCTTAAGGTATGGGATTAAGAACACAGGTAAGGGATGTGGCCTCTGACACTGAAGGTAAGAGGGTGAAGCTGGGTTATCATGTTGGTGAGACGGGCAGGACATTTCTTGGTCAAGTAGCAGGATAACACAGAGTGGGGAAGGAACTGTGTAAAGAGCTGGGGAAGACTGATGAGGCGCTTCTGTGATTGCTGGGGGGTTAAGAGGGAGAAGATCAAACAAGTAAAATAGTTTTCAGTCTCTTGGTTGACAAGGAGGTGTTGGGCAAATGTTTATTACTACAATTTCTGGTCTGTGTCTTCGTTATTAACATTGTTCAGGAATTGCATGTCAAATGATTAGCAAAGAAAAATAAATATAAGTATCAGATAAAAGGAAAACATGTATTTGCAGATTATAGGTATAGAAACTAATTCTAAAGTTAAAAAAGACAACTTTTGAACATAAATTACAAATACTGCTGTTAAAAATCAACAACTCTGTAGAAAACTGTGTAAAAGACAAAAACAGGCAATTCAGAGGAAAGAATAGATTTCAAACATTTGTCAAGATTCCCAATCCCTTCCTAATTAAATAAATGCAAGTTAAAATAATAATGAAAGAAATTTAACTTCAGGTTGGCAAAGATCACCTTTGACAAAGATATGGTGAAATAGGCATCTTATTCGTTGTTATTGAATGTTAATTGGTAATACCTTTTGGAAGGCGTTTAGTACTATCTACCAAATTTTAAGTGTATATGGACCCAGCAGTTCTATACATATAAACTCTCTTGAAAAAAAAAAATCAGGATGTTTATTATGTCAAAAGAAAAGAAAGACATGTCCAGACCAATTAAAATACCTTCCTACAAGAGCATATGTAACTGGGAAAGAATGTTAAGTATTCGTTGATAATAAAATGCGTATTGAATGCTTAATTATGAGCCAGGAACTGTTCCAGGTACTGGGAATAGAACTGTAAATAAAACGACAAATACCCCTGCTCTCATGGAGCTCACATTCCATGGAGGGGCGGCGGATGACAGCAAGATGCAGAAAAGCGTGAACAGGATGCTCATTAGTTCTATAAAGAAGAGGGACTGGAGACGCGCACATACACAGGTAAACATGTTTGTGCACAGAAAACCTCTGGTCGGTAATAAAAAGGAGTGACTGCCACTGGAGAGGACAGGAGGCCTGGGGTTGGGGGGAAGGAATCTTAGTTTCCTTTGAGAATGTCAGCTTTTACCACATACGTATATTAATTAGAAGGCGGAGGCGGGGGGTAAAGGTGAACAGTATACAAGTCTCTAAAATACTGCCGGGTAAGTCCTCGGAGCGCGAGACAACCGCTCAGGTTGCAGGGCGGACCCGGCTCCCGCCGCGGACACCAGGCGAGACAGCCTGGACCGGAATCAGGGGCGGGGCTGGGGCCGACGGCGGGGAAAGGAGTTCCTAGAGACAGCCCGAGTGTGGAGAGCCGCTGGGGAAATGCACAAACCAGAAACAAGATACATAAGACATGAGTAAATGCTGATGATTTATAACATGCTGGAGAGGAACACTAGGCGCTATAAACCGAGTTCAGAGAGGGCGACAGGGCCGACTCTGCACTGCGCCTGCGCCAAACGTCGGTGCTTTGGCCTGCGCGGCCGCGAGAAGGCGCTATCACGTTCGGATCGCCTGCCAGAGGCTCGCGAGAGCCGAGGACGGGTGGAGCATTGGGACGAGAACCACTTCCTGTGACGGGGCTACGTCACTTCCCCCGAAACTCGGCGTTCGGTCGGCGGGGAGTCACGCGCGTTCAACATGCGGATTGAGAAGTGTTATTTCTGTTCGGGGCCCATCTATCCAGGCCACGGCATGATGTTCGTCCGCAACGACTGCAAGGTGAGGCGGCCGAGAGCAGCGCGGGCTGCCTTGCGCTTCCGCGGGCCTGAGGCCGCGCCCGCTTGGTGCGGGGTTCCTCTGCGCTTGGGGCGTTTGGCCCGGGATTTCTGCGCTCGAGGGTGGTTTTACTGGGGGTTCCTTCCTCGTCTTCCCGCTTGCAGAGTTTCTCCTTGCTGGCGTCCCGACCGGAGCTGGTCACTAGGCAGCCCTGGGGCGAGGCTGGCAGCAATGAGGTTTAGGAGCGATCCCAGCCAGCGCCAGCGGGGAGGCTGGGGGTCTGTGTGGCCACTTTGTACAAGGGCCAAGTTCTTCAATTCGGTAAACTTATTGAATGCAGTCAAGCATCATTGCTGAGGTCCGTGTGTATACAGGTGACTAAGTCTTGGGGTCAGTGAGATCGGTAGAAATGTTGCATATGACCTAATAGTAGAGTTCCGTATTAAGGAGTTCTTGGAGGCGAATAGGGAAGGGTCGTACGTGAAAAGGCACAGAAAGGAGACGACATTTTCCTTAAGAACTTGAGAAAGAGGCATTCTAGGTGGAAGGGAAACGAACAGTTTGAGCAAAGGCACAGAGTGGAGCAGTTACACCTCTATTTAAGGATGTGACAGGAATGTAGATAGCTTGGGGTAGAGCTGTAAATACAAATATAAATCTGTATTAAAAAGATACCTCTATAAACTTAAGTTATAAACATACAGATACAGACTTAGGATAAACATAGAAATACAACTTCTTTGACTTACATGGGGTTAATTTGATAAACCCATGGTAAATCGAAATGCAAAAACCTGACCTACTGAATATCATGGTTTAGCCTAACCTTCCTTAAACATGTTCAGAACACTTACATTAACCAACAGTTGGGCAAAATAATCTAAAACAAAGCGTATTTTATAATAAAGTGTTGACTAGCTCATGTAACTTATTAAATACTGTACTGAAATTGAAAAACAGAATGATTTTAAGTGTATTGATGATGATCTTGTGGCTGACTGACGGGGCTTTGGTCTGCTGCTGCTGCCCAGCATCACATGAGAGTGGTACCAAGCTTTGCTAGCCAGCGAAAGATCAAAATTTCAATTACGGTTTCTGCTGAACGTGTATCACTTTTGCGCCATCGTAAAATCGAACTATCTTAAGTTGGGGACCCACTGTATAAGGCTTCGTTATGAAAGACTTGACATTGATACATGGATTTGCTTTTTTATACCAGAACATATCTCATTCTTCTGTTTAACACCTTGGATTTCTCAGGATTTGACCTCTCTTATATTTGCTTCTGAAGCACGGACACTTGTAGAAAGTACTAATTGCTTGTTTCCACCAGACCTGTTGAGTTGGAATCTTTGAGACGGGAGAGGAAGAGGCTCTTAGAATCTCTAATGAACTGATTTTTGACGTGCTAAAGAATTACAGTTCCTACTTCATCTCCTTATATGTGTATTCAAAATGGAAGATACTGACCTAACTCAAAATAGGAGTAAGGGTTCTTGCTGAGGGTAAGGGACCAAACCTATGTTTGGGAACTTGAAAGAGCATGTAGAAGATTTTGAATTCCTGCTCTTAGGAACATGACCAAGAATTTAAAGAAATAAATCAAACGATTGCCACATTGGAATCTCATCCATGGTGGGCATGATGGCTTTGTAGATGATCTGGTCGTCGTGATTTTATGATTTTTTTTGTCTATCAGTGTTTGTCAGAGCTGAGTATCAGAATTAGGAAGGACAGTGGGAGCTGTCTAGAGTTGGATGTTGATCTGGCAGACACAGAGGAAGTTCAGGTTGATGAGGAAGTCTATATTGCCAGCAAGGACAGTGTTGAATTAGCTGGGAGCTAACTTGCTCTAGGGAAGACCAGTGGATCCAGAACAGAGCCGAATGGGGAAATAAGAAGTAGAGGCCCTGAAGCACTAATGAAGAACAAGTACCTCATTTTTTCTTTGTTGATGATTCCCAAATCTTTATCTCCCTAGTTCCCAGTTCAATTTTTCCACTTGATGAGGAAATCCTGTTTATACTTAACAGTGAGCCTACTGAGAGTTCCTTATTGCCTCAGATCTTTTTCCTCTGAATTAAGACTGTCATTCATCTAGACAGTTTTGCTAGAAACATGAGGGTCATTCTTGACTTTTTCACCTCTTGTGTCTAGTTATAAGCTCTATCCATTCCGTCTTTGCAAAGGATAGTGGTGTCTTAGCTTTCTTTCTGCCGTCCTGCCCTAGTTCCAGATTAGGCACTTGTTACTTTTATAGCCTCCTAACTCTTAAAAGTAGAATTTGTGTGTTAATGCTCCATAGTTCTATAGTTTGCAAACAGAAAAAATATACAAAGTCTGAATATGTGCTTAATAAATGTTTGTTGAATTAGCGGCATAAGACAGCGCTGAAGAACTTTAACCTCAGATGGATCATTTGTTTGCATGTGGAAGACTGAGGATGATGCCAGAGGACTACATTAAAAGGAAAAATAGAGCCTGTGAGGCTTTGTCTCACATACAATCTGTATCCACCACCTACCCCACCATAGGTTTAACTACTTCCTTATTGTGTGTTTCCATCTTGCTTTATACCTCATTATTGTATATAGCTTTTATCCTGTTGTTTATGTCCTTATCTGATCTTGATCTCTCTTGTTTGCAAAATGAGACTTAATCACGTTGCTAGACTAAGCTACTCAAGGTAGGGTATCATGTTTTAGTTATTGTATTTGTAGCACCAAATACAGCATCAAGCACGTAGTAGCTGCTCCTTACTTGTTGATTGAATCATTTTCCCATCTCAGTGACTCCAGTCTCTTCAGATACTTCATTGTGCTTTTCAGATGACGTCTATTAGACATGGAGTTCAAGCAGACTTCCCAGTAGCATCCCGTTGGCTCTCTTTGGAACTGAGGAGACCCAGGACAAATTCAAACTTCTCATTAGATATATCTCAGAAATGGGGATTTGTTTAGGAGTTATCTAGTAGCTATTAAACATAGGAGGCAAAGGTAATAGTACTTTGGGCTGAAAATACTCAAATTTTTACCAGTAATGATTTTATAGTGAGTTACTCCAGGAGACTACAGTAGTTCTCATATTTTCTAGTTGCTTTGAAGTTAATTCAAGAATATAGACATGCTTTTACTCAACTGTCCCAGGAGAGGGCTCTCCAGGAGGTATGGGCCTAGATCACACTGATCTGTCATTGACCATTTCTAAGAAAATAGTGTCCTGTGTGTTTGGTGAAGGAAGGTCCCTATAGAACAGATACATAAAATGGAGTGTTTCGCTTTGTGTTATATATATAAAATACAAGCTTACTTAGCTTGAAATGTTTATACCTTATTTTGACCTTTCCTTTTTTTTTTTTTTTTTTTTTTGAAATTGTTTTGTGCAGTGATGAAAAGAACCAAAGGAGATTTTGGAATGGTTGTTTGAAACTTTTACCCCCTCAGCGAGGTATATAGAAAGTGAATTTCGAGACTTATTCTAAATTGGGGAGGGATTTAAATAAATGACTTTCCTTAAAATCACTTCCTTCATCCAAGATCATAGTAAGATTGTACTATTATTCTATTAAAATGGTAGTTTTTAACCATATTTTTGGGACTCTCAGCCTTTGGTTGTGATGATGTTTGATAGTCAAAAAATAGTTCAATTTGTGCTTTATGTGATGTGCCTCACACGTTTCTGAATGGTCCTGTGAGTAAGTAGAAGCAGTTGTGAGTGAGAACCACTGTTATTTCTCAGACTTTATAGTGTATTTTGTCTGGAAGGCTAACATCCTATGATATGAACATTTTTAATAGTTATTTTTCACTATTTTACCTTACTTTTCTTGTAGGTGTTCAGATTCTGTAAGTCTAAGTGTCACAAAAACTTCAAAAAGAAACGCAATCCTCGCAAGGTCAGATGGACTAAAGCATTCCGGAAAGCAGCTGGTAAAGAGCTCACAGTGGTGAGTGCAGTTAGTTATCAAAGTCGTGTTTACAGTTTTCAAAATTTTAATTTTGGGGGAGAGGACATGTGATTTAGTTAACTATAACCAGGCTTCCTAGAGAGTGATTGGTGAGTGATTTATTTATATTTGGCTGTAGTAATAATCTCTCATGTGATCCCCAAGCCATAAATCTGTAGAATTCTGAAAAGGGAAAAAATTCTCAATCTAGTTTGTAGAAGTGATTTTCCTTATTCATAAAAAAGTAGTTTTGGCTCTTGCAACAAGGGGGAGAGTCATTTAAATGGGTTGAGGTGAAGTTGAAATTGCTACTTAGGGATTTTGAAAGGAGGTTAAGAGATTAAAAGATTTTTGAATAACAGTGAGGGCTCAGATGAGGTTTGTAACAGACTCACTTACTATCAGTTTCTCGATTTCCTTAGGAGGACTTTGGGTCTGACAGCGGAGAACTTAGTTAATAATGCTGGTGTAAGGAGGAACAGTGGGAAGTCAGGGGTGAGGGGCTTTCATGAGGTGGGCCCCCATCACCACGTAGCTGTTACTGGGTTGGTATGAGGACCTGGTGAAGCTTGTCCACACTTGACCTGTGTGGAGGGAGGAGGTGGAAACTGCTACACAAGCTGCTTTTGAGGGAGGGAGATCTTAAAACTATCTCCTTCCTCCATGAGTTCCTCTTCCCCCAAGCTCATGACTCTTTCCCATCTCTACTCCTTAAAGGCAGTTTCTGTGCAGTCGCCACGAAGCCCTTTCCCAGCTTCTTTAACACCAGAGGTTTTTCAGTAAACATAAAGAATATTTTTTTGACAAGATGTAAGGCCAAATCATAAAACTTTTGTCAGAAAAATACTTTTCATTTCGGACGAGTAGATATGTAGCATCTCATATACAGGTGGCAGCTGTACGAGTGAAGAAAGGATGCCAGGTCGTAGTCATTTGCTGGTGACCAGGTACCTTGTTGTAGCTGAGGTTACTCTGATCTCAGCAGAAGCATGTGTATATAAATGTAGTAACTAAGGGCAGGGTGCATGCTGTTCCATATGTCTGAGTCTGATAGATTTGAAAACCAAGAAATATCTGTAGTTTTTCCAAAATTATTTTGCATGTTTTAAGATATTAAGATTGTCAAAATATCAACTACATTTGGAGGGGACCTAAAGAATTTCAGGGTGGAGCTCATGTCCTGCAGAGTAGCACCACATTTGTTTGAAGATGTGTAGTTTCATACCTTTATGCTGTAACCCAAAGGTTTATGGGTAATGAAATACATAAACATGCTGGGTTTTTTGGTTGAACCATGTGCAATTCTCCTTGTTTGACTTTCTTTGGTCTGTGGAGAACAGCAGTTTCATATGGTTCAGTCTCATACATAGTTTTCTGGCTGTGAGTCTCATCTAGGAATGGAAACTTAGGGAAGCTTTTTAGTTTGTTTATAATCCTCATGACTGTTACATGCCCCTCTGAGGGATTGGGGCGGTCCTCTCCTCTCCCCTTCCTTTAAGAATCATGTCTAGAGAGATGTTTTCAGTGGGGCTATTTTGCATGTCATGGTGTTTAAAGGAGAAAAAGTATGAAAACTTCTATTGGCTGGGGTCACCCTGGGGGAAATCTTAATATGTGTCCATGCCTTGAAACACTCGGAACTTTTGTGAAATGGAGAAAAAGTCTTAAATGCTTCCTTTCTACCTCTCTTAAAACCATGTTTTTCCTGCTCTTACAGGATAATTCATTTGAATTTGAAAAACGTAGAAATCAACCCGTCAAATACCAGCGAGAGCTATGGAATAAAACTAGTAAGTCACAAGGGAATACCAGGAATTTTCAAGAGACACTGGTTTGGGATATTATCATAACTTTAATATCAGTTGGTTGTTTAAATGTTAAAATTCTTCTCTTTTTCATAGGTTAGCTTTTATTCTTTTATCCTCATTGTAAAGGTTCTATTGTATTTGTGTTTTTTACTATAAGCTACTTCAAATTCTTTTCAGAATTGGCGAATGTATCCATTATAAAAATAACATAATGATTAAATTTGGTATTTGAAGTGCCTACACAGAAATATAAAAACATTCAAATATCTGAAAAGTAAATAGAGATGTAGAGTACTTTTCTGGGTGAGTGTGGTGTAGTTAAGATGTAGAGAAAATGTAACACACCTTACAAGTTTAGATAATTTGGTTTAGGGATAGAAATATTGTATTATCCATACCTTGTAAAATTTAGTGATTTTGTTAAGTTAAAAAATGCAGCACGTAAGGTGATAATTACAGATTTTCTAAGAGAACTTTTAGGTGCTTGACTTAAGCAACAATGAAGCTGAACAATGAACTGAAATTAAAAGCAATATTTAGTTCTTACCTGCTTAAATATTTGTTTTATTTATTTATTTAAGTAGGGAGAGGCTTTAATTTAAAAAAATTCCCATATGTAATAAAACTTGGTTCCTTAAGCTAGCTTGTAGACTCCAGTATGTCTCTTTGTTTGAAGCCCTTCGCCCTGCCTTTCTCCTTCCCACATGTCTGCTTATGCAGCCTTAGCCATTTCTAGTCTTGGGTGTGGAGGTTTGTTAACTAGAAGTGTCTGAGGCTTAGAATTCTACCAGCTTTATCTGTCTGTATTGGATCATAGGTAGGGCTTCCTTTTCACCACCTTTTTGCCAGTTAGTCACGAGACTTCAGGGGAGGAAATGGCATGTCGTGGGCGTGTGTAGTTGCATTTGACACCCTCTAAAGCCTTGTTTCTCTTCCTGAACTGCATGGAAAAAATTAGGCTGCCGATTTGGAATTGCTTAAATTCCTATTCCACATTTCTAAATTAGAATAAAGAATGAAGTTATTGTTAATGCTTTTGTTGATGACAATCATCCTGCCTGAATATACATAAATTTAACTTTTATGAATTTTTTTGTAGTTGATGCAATGAAGAGAGTTGAAGAGATCAAACAGAAACGCCAAGCTAAATTTATAATGAACAGGTATGAACATTTAAAAAAAAATCTTTATTTTCATGTAACTTCAGACCTTAAAAAACTGATAAGATGGTATAAAGAACTCTTGTATATTCCGTTAGCATTTAGCCACATGTACTTTATCCTTAACTCTTTGTGTAGTAAGTTGAAGACATGATGCCTTTTCCTCCTAAGTGTACTTTAGTGTATGTATCCTAAAAATAAGAATGTGGGTTTTTTGTGTGTGGGATTTTAAATTGATGAATACACATAACATTGTTAGTTTTAGGTGTACAATATAAGAACGTGCTTTTGCGTAACCACAGTATAGTTACCAAATCAGAAGGTTAAAACTGATAAAATTCTATTATTTAATCTATAGACCTTATTAGATTTCACCATTTGTTCCCATAATGTCCTTCATAGCAGCAGAAAATCCTGGGTCATGCATTTGATTTAGTGGTCATATCTCCTCAGGTTCCTGTAATCCGGAGTTTCTCACCTTTGTTGTGAATGACGTTGACTTTTTGAAGAGTACAAGTCAGTTATTTTATAGAATGTTCCTTACTTTGAATTTGTTTGCTGTTTTCCCCATGATGAGGTTCAGGTCAGGCACCTTTGGCCAGAGTATCACAGGCATGTGTGCTGCTTATGCATTGTACCAGGAGGTGCATGTTGTCCCTTACTGGTGATGTTAACTTCGATCACTTGGTTAAGGTGGTGTCTGCTAGTTTTCTCCACTGGAAAGTTACTCCCCCCCCCCCCCCTTTTTAATCAGTTCACATCTTGTGGGAGACACATTGAGACTCTGCAAGGAGCCTGTTACTCCTCAAACTGGTACCTACTGGTTTAGCATCCATTAGAGTTCTTCTTGAATCTGTTACTGTTGTGATGGTTGCCAAATTTTTTTAAAATTTTATCATTTCTTCTCCATTTATTAATTGGCTTTTTTATGTGAGGGAGCATTTTCCTTTTCTCTCAGCTGTAAAATTTCTTCTTTTATTGACATTATATCTGTGTATATTCATTGATTCTTATTGTATTCATTGGGTTGTAATTTCTTTGTCATTATTTATTTTGATGTTCTGAGTACCCCTGGTTGGTCAGTGGGAATTCCTCCAGGCGGACTCTGTGTCATTTTGATGGTTCCTCATCATTCTTTGAATGCTTTCTTACTTTATGGCTAACAAGATGTTCTAGTGTCATCTTGCACTTTCCTTGCCCCAGCTTGGAATTAGCTATTTCTTTAGAAGGAGAATCAATTTTGATCTAATCACCACAAAAGTCTGTCATAGAAAAGAAGCACATGCCAACAGCTTTCTGGCTTAAAAAAAAAAAGTGTTAAAGGATTACCAAAAGGGGCCCAAATGCTTGAGAACTAGTCTGTCAGCTTTTTTGTTTTTTTTTAATGTCTTACGTGTTTTGTGCTCTTGTAATTACTGAATGATTTAAGAAATTAGACTGTGTTCTCCATTTGAGGAGAAGATATAGGTACTTTAACAGAGATTTGTTTTACTGTATGTGTATAATCTGAGTCTTGTTAATTCTTAGCTGCAGTCTCAATTTTTACAAATTACGGATTGATGTCTTTTAAAGAGGTTTTAGTAACTGAAATTTTGGCCTTGATGTGTTTTGTCCTAGGTTGAAGAAAAATAAAGAGCTACAGAAAGTTCAGGACATCAAAGAAGTCAAGCAAAACATCCATCTTATCCGTGCCCCTCTTGCGGGTGAGTATTGCACTACACAGATGTTCTCTGCCTTAAGTAGAGAAACGAAAAGTCTAGATTTTTGTGGTCTGTGTAATTGGATACCAAACAACTTTTTAAGGGTGAATCTTTTTTTCAGGAAATGTTCTCTCTCATTTATGAGTTATTTATAAAAATTTATTCAGTGTGTTTTGCAGTTCTGGTCAATTTACTGCATATAGTGTTTCCTTTTACCTTCATAAAATCCTAGGTTCCATAAGATCTCTCTCCAAGTTAATCAGAAGGAATTGAGTAGTAATAGATGACTTCTCCTCATAACTGTTTTGATTAATGGACAGTGTTTTATATTAGTAGTTCGCATACTTTGGTTGTGTGGCAGTTACGTGGTTTACATAACTTTATATGTAAACACTGAAGTCCAGGCCCTTTGAGCCTGAGCCTCTGTTCTTTTGTAGTTTTTTAGGTGATTTTGATACTTCAGTTTCAAAACTAAAGTTTTATATTAAAACTCCTCTTTGTACTTATATACCTTACAGCTAGACACTCATTTGGGCAGTTGCTCGTATGCACAGTTCCTTTTGTGAGGTACTAGAAAACCAGTCTTACGCAGCTGGCACTGAGTACAGTCTACTTACTTACAGTTTACTTATTTATACAGGTTACTTAAAGGGAGAGGAATTTTGGTGAGATTTAGCTTTGCCTAAACCTTAGCAAAGTCAAATTCTGTAACCACATATTGAGTAGATTTTTGCAAAAGTCCTAGGTAGGTTGTTTTTGTACCAGATTTTATTAAAATAGATAAAATCCTGGCACATTTGGCTCCCTTATAGGCGATAAAAACGTAAGAATGAACCATTGTTATCCAAGTTTTTAGGTATCTAAGTTTTTAGGTAACCCTTTTTGAGGTGCATAGTACAGTGTTAAGAGCAGAGACCTTGGTTCCAGATGGCCAGGGCTTTACATCTCAGCTCTTTGTCTTACTGGACTTACTAGGTGAGTGACCTAGGTCAGTCATCTATCTCTGTGCCTCAGTTTTCTCATCTTTAAAATGTATGTTGTCACGAGGGTGAAATGAGCAAATATATGTAAATTGTGATATATCATAAGATTCATGTACGCTTAGTTGCTATTCCTAAACTACTTAGAATCTTGGATGTTTTAAAATAACATTAAATATTCCTTTTTTAAGTGTTGATATGAGTTCTGTAAGGTCGCACTGAATTGATGAAGTTTATTTTTAAATTTTTTTTAAGGCAAAGGAAAGCAGCTGGAAGACAAAATGGTACAGAAATTACAAGAGGATGTGGACATGGAAGAGGTTTCTTAATACCCTGTCTGTAACCATTTCTATAATCTCCTTTGGAGAGCTAGAACTTCTAAATTATTGATTTCTTTTTTTACATAAGGTCACTCAAAGGAAAGGAGATTAAAATACTTCTCTCCTACGTTGCTATCTGCAGAACACCAGATATAATGGATGCTAGATTGCATCTCAACGTTAAACCACTGATAGATACCCTTTTATAAATCATGAACATTCTGTTTGTAAATACAGAGGTGAATTGTGGACATAAAATGGTCATGCCATTTGTTTACTGGCACTAGGCAGCATTTACATAATAACTAATGACAAATTCATGGCTAGTGATATATAAAATAAAAATTTTTTTGCAGTAAAATATTCCCTTTATTAATGTTCTAGAAGGAGTACAACAAGGAAGTAACAATCTATATGATAAGTAGCCTCAAGTAGTATCTTTTGATTTCAACATTTCTGGTTTTGGTTTATTAGCATCTTAGAACATAATGGCCTAGTATATTATATTGAAGCCTAATTATGGACTATTTTGACCTGGTTTAACTATTATGATAGGCATTTGTGGATATTGGGGGTGAGAGCTGAATAGTCTGTTCCTGAAATAGCACTGTACTCTATAATTTCTGCTTTGGAGAATACTCAATTCTAATTTCAGATTCTTGGTAGAAAAAGCCTATTTTTTTGAGCCTAGCAATGAGTTAGAATCAGAGGAATCCAGTACCTATTAAAATTTCTTGTTTTCTTAAAAAAAAAAAAAAAAAACCTCCTAATTGTTTTTGGAAAAATTAAACATATGGGTAGCATATTGTACATTATTGGCACATACAGTAGTTTCTAAAGTAAGTGCCTACTTATTTATTATTTAAAAGTACTAAATAAAAGGTATGACTTATTGATTACTTGAAAGAAAATTACTTTGCCCACACGTACTACTGAAGTAGGAGATATAGTTAAAACTGTGTACTTTATGGTTCATGTTTCTATATTTTTACGTAATTTATGATTAAGTATGTTAAGAATATTAAGTAACTCAGTTTTAATGTTTTTAGGAAGAAAATTTAGAAAAATTATACATTATAAAATTATAATTACATAGTAATGGCAATATTTTTATTTCAGTATTAGATTAAAAAAATAGATTGATCATTAGACCAAGACCTGAATTTTAGAAGACCTGAATTCCAACTTTGTCTTATTTTTAAAAGATGATTCATTTGTAAATGACATTATTGATGTAACAATTAGGGGAAATATGTGTACAAAGACATTTGTAAAATTACTTAAAGTTTTCATTTTATACGATATTTATGTTTTAATATAAATATTTTAAAAATTATATACTATTAGGAAACAATAGTTCCTCCTGTGCTAGTTAGGGAGCAGCTTGGCTGTTGCTTTGAAATCATTAATTTTGGGAAACTGAGCTGGAACAAAGAGCTGACATTGCATCTCAGACAGTTCTCTTAGCTGTCAGGATTTCATAGTACTTTGAGATACCAGCGCTTACTATAAAGTATTTGGATGCAAATGCCATGCTTTTATCCACCCACAGCTTTCTAAGCTGGTCAGATCACTGAGGATGAGTTGCCCCTTGAAAGTGTTGCCTGAGAGGTAGTGTGGCACAGTGCTTTTAGGCTACTGTTGTTTCGCCTTGTCTGGTTCAGACCTCTGCTGGCCATTTAGCATAACATAAAAGCATAAAATTGTCCAGACACTCTGTACAGAATGTATTCTCTCAGAATTTTTTTTAACACATATGTCTTAAACCTTGTTAGAGTGCAGCAAAAAATTCTTACATTAAAAAAAAAAAATCTCATTCCTTAAAAATAAAAACCCTAGGAAGATGTTCGTCCTGTAGATGGGAGTTTGAGAAGGACTAGCCTATTATCTTATGAAGTAGAAGCATTATTCCAATTTTATAAATGGAAAAATACTAGGTGTAGATAACTTGCCCCTTTATCGCATGGAACAGAAGATGGAGGAGGCAGGAATCTGTGTTCTTACCTGTCTGTCTCCAACCTTGCCCTGCAGATATGTAGAGGGGATGTATGTAGAGTCTCTCAGATGCAGTCTTCACAAGACCAGGTGATTGCTACAGTGCTCACTTGACTATGCTTTGGTTTCTTCATCTGAAAAAAAGAATGGAGACGGTAATAGGACAAATCTCAGCCTTTTTAAGAGGTAAGCTAGTGTTAAAATGTTAGCTATTAGGATTGGCTTTGTGCCCACACAAAACGTACTAACAGCAAAGGGCTTTGACTTGGGAGAAAGGTGGAGGGTCTTAGGGTTTGGCGCTAGCTGTGCTAAATTCAGTGCGCTATACTTAGTCTACGAAGGAATATATATATAGTTTAAATTGTTAATTTTAGCCTTTGTATCAGCTGGAAAGTTCAGTTATTAAGAGCATCTTATCCCTATTCTCTTGTGAAGATTGGGAGGAAGAAATACATTTCTGGTTCATCAGCATTATTTTAAAAAATGAGTCATTGCCCACAATTTTAAGGGCTAATTTATATGACATATGGGAAGTTATTTTTTCCTTTTGTCCTTTAGCTTACATTTTAAATGGAGATTTGGAAAAAGGCATCAGACTTTATACTGAGTGATTAAATTCTAACATTGAATGAAGGCTACACCTTGTAAAAATTAACATGGCAGCCTGCTGATTTAAGAGTGTTGAAGAAATAAGGGGAAAAATATATAAAAAATCAATTTCAAAGGCTATAGGAAGAATTTTCCTAAAGTCTGTATTTACTGATACATAGCAGAATTAAAAAGGTAACCCACAAGTTGTACCCCGCATGTCTTTATACTGAGTGTACCAATCAGCCGCATGTCGATTTGAATCATTTTTGTGTCTGTTGATGAATTTCTTTTTAAAGGAGAAATGACTTTTATGTTGTGAATGTAACAATCTCTAGCTTCTGGTGCCATGGGATGAGCCTCTAAGTTAAGCTATCCTGCTTGAATACTCTCCCTCGGTTTCCTATGTTAATTGAAGCTATCATGTAGGGGTTGGAGGTGATGTTTCTACCACATGACCATCCCTGGGATATACCAGCTATGTGAACTGATTCTATAGGCTCCCACTGATTCTGTGGCCTCCCTGTGATCCTGCCAATAAATTCCTTTTACCAAAGTTTGTAACAAAGAATCTTGACTGTTAGACATCCCCATCCTCTGCAGCAAATCCAGGCAGTCCTTTTCTATCACGGTCTCTTAAGAGTGAGGGACTGTTTCTTATCCCAGGCATATATTAGGTACCTGGTGCATGGAAGGTGCTCGATAAATGTGACTAAATGGAAAGTGTGTGTGTAGCCATTTGCTAAGTGTACTGCAGTTTATTTTTAAAATAACCAGCAAAGTGAAAGATACAAAGAATAAATTAGCAGCAGAGAGAGACGTTAGGAAAGGAAGCAGCCTGTGACTCTGACATTAATTAAATCTACACTGTTGGGAAGACTTGCTGTGAAGAGCAGCGCTTACCTTGGGTTGCAAAACTGATTTTGCTGCTTAGGTCGAATTGTCTAGTGGTGATACACCTGCATTTATGGGTCTGGCTGTAGCATTCACATGTCAAGACATCCCAGGAAGGCTCTGCATGAGCTATTTGGGCAGGTTTCTTAAAGAAGTTTTGCCTGGAACTTGCTTTGCTGATGAAAGTAGTAGTTTACTTCAGGAGCCACAGAATCTAAAAATAGAAGTAAGGACAACTAATTGGGGAGAATCTGTTAAAATAATGAGTACTGCTTTTTTTAAGGAATGTTAACTAACCAAAAAATACAGGAATCTGGTTCCTTAGCATTTTGAGGAACTCTATGTTTTCAGACTGTCAGCTTTTAAATACATGGTTAGTATATTTCATTTGTTTAGAACATTCCAGTAAAGTGCATATATGTTTGGTTTGACACCAAGCCATGAACTCTTAAGAGGAACACCAAGTAAAAGTCTGCCATTCTAGTCAGTGAGTTGCCCCACACAGTTTTCCAGTGTACATTTAATGATACTGTTACACATTAACTCTTGTGATATCAGGGAATGCAGTGTAGGCAGTGAGCACGCATTACAGGCAGTCCACCTGATGAAAAGGATTCAGAAGCAAATGATGATACAACATACTCGTACCGTGTTAAACTGCAGGCGCCTGCATTGTGTTGCCCACTGAGTTCCTCTTCAGTACTCTTGACATTCTTCATGCTGCCAAACACCAGAGCCGGTAGCTTTTTGACTCCTAGAGACAGTTTCCCCATTTCTAGAAGAATATACAATGCATGCGAGTTAATGTAAAGGAAAATACCTCAAAGGAACCAATATCCAGGTCTTAACCTCTCAGTTCCTTTGATCACATGTTTTCAAACAGGCACTACCACCTTGTCCCAGAGTTGTGAGAATCCAGTGCTATGTTAATTGTTAGAGCCAGGTATGTTGCATATGTTATAATAACCTTATAAGTTGGTGTCCTCATTTTGCAGATGAGGAACGTGAGACTGTGAAACTGTATAGCCTGCTCCATATGTCACGAACAAGCAGCAGAGCTTAGATTCAGACTCTGGCTCAGTCACTAGCTGATACCCTAAACGGCATCTAGCATATTGGTGCTCAGGATACGTATGTTCATTCATTCAAGGAGAAAAATCTAGTGGTAAAAATGTCCTGGAGAAAAGGATAGATTTCATAGAGCACTTTGACTTGTGACTCTGGACTGGGCACTTTTTCTTACCAGTTCTTCCAGGACTGACAGGTGATCATCTCCTTTAGGTTAAGTACAATTCAGACAGCATTTAATGAAGTGAATGTTTTTTTTGAAATTTACTTTCCTTTAAAAAGTACTGCAATACCTATAATTATAGTATAATTGTTGGAGAAAGGGTTCATTTACCCCTGAAATGCATGCTAATCTTGTTATCCAAAATTGATGAGCAATTTCAGTATTTAAAATTTTTGTTTTGTGTCTGCTGTGTGTAAGGCATTGTTTGCCTCATTTAGCAACACAATAATTTGTTATATTTGAGAAATTTGTATCATTTTGAGGTATATTCCTCTAGTTACAGTTCACGTTTTATAGGACTGTTTAAATCTAATAGCTATTGCTCTCGGGCCAGTTCTTAAATTCTCTAACGCTGTCAGGGTTACTGCCAGTAAGAGTTATGTCTTTGTCCCAGGGGCTGGAAGCTCTGATGCTGACAAGCTTCAGGCTTCATCTAAGGTGAGAGGTGAGTTTTGAAGATGTCCAGTGTGTTATTTGATTTGTCTTTCTAATAAGTGATGTGGAAAGGGATCTAAAATCATGTTCTCACAATGCATGAGCACACGTGGCAGTATTTCATTCCCACTGTTACTTAGTGGACCCTCAGAAATACTCTGGGCCCTACTGAGCAACAGCATTCCTTTCTCTTGATGGGAAGTCTCCACTGGAGATTAGGGATCCAGGAGGCTTTGGTCAGAACTGTTGAGGATGAGCTACAGTAGCACCCAGACAGGGCCCTCCAGCCTGATGGCACATGAAAATCTCTGGGGCAGTTTACAGTTATCAGTGCCAGGTCCCTGCCCCAGACCAGTGAAATGAGAATCTGAGATGGAGGCCCAGGCATTGGTATTTTTAAAAAGTTACCAGGTGCGAGAGTCGGAGAAGATGATGACAAAGAGGTACTTGAACTCCCTCCCTCCGGGTGGGCGCTCCGAAACACCTAGCTCTGAAGGCCAGAGAGGCTTGCACCCACACGACTAGCAAACAAAGGAGCAGTTGTTAAAGGGTGTGAGAGCACTTGCTGTGGCTAGCTGCCCTGTGGGCCTAGAGTCAAAGAAGCAGGCAAAAATCAGCAATTTTGCACTTTTTCTGAAAAAGCGTATCTGTGTACTTTGAAACCTGCTGCTTCAGGGTCAGGCTTATACCTTATACCACATATCTAGGTGCTAGCTGTGATCCCTGGAGCCGGGAAGCTGGTGGACACCTCCCCTGCTGTCTCCTTATAGCCACTCAAACTTGCCAGCGTCACCAAGGAAGGAGCTTGTACACATATCTATGCCCAGCTTTGCTGCTGCTTCTAAGGGATGGGCCTGGCTCTGATTGCTAACAGGGCTTGCCTTCATGAGTCCCACAGGACAGTAGCAAATAGAAGCAGTTCTTAATGGACACAGAAGCACCCCCTAATCTCTGCAGCTACATATGTGGGCCCAGAGCAGAGCATGCAGGCAAAAATGCTTATCTCCCAGCTTCTCCGCTTAGCAACATACTTCCCCAGCTGCTGCCTAACGGTCTGCCTTACAGTCAGTCTGTATCTAGATGCTGGCTGAGATTCTCCATTTTAGGACACTGATTGGTGTTGGCATGCCCTCAACTACTGCGAGCCACTGAGAACAAAGGAGACACCTTGGATAATCCCAGAGGTTTGAGAGAACCAGGAGTCAGAGCCAGGCTGATAGATGAGGCTTATCTCCTACACAAGACCATTCTGTCAAGACTGGGAGAGGTGGCTGTTTTATCTAATGCTCAGAAATCGACAGAGTCAAGGAAAATGAAGAAACAGGAATATGCTTCCAGCAAAAGAACAAGATAATCTCTAGAAAAGGATCTTAATAAAATGGAGAAAAGTGACGTACCTGATAGACTTCAAAATAATGGTCAAAAAGCTGCTGAGGTTAGGGAGCAATGCAGATGGAAAATGAGAGGGTCAACAATGGGAGAGAAAGACCTCTACTCTGAAAACTTTTTATAAAAACATTGATGAGGGAAATTGAAGATGATAGAAAGAAATGGAAAGATATTCCATATTCATGGACTGGAAGAATTAATGTTGTTAAAGTGTTCATGTCACCCAAATCTACAGATTTAATGCAGTCCCTATCAAAATACCTGTGACATTCTTTGCAGAACTAAAACAATCCCAAAAGTCACATGGAACTACAAAATACCACAAATAGCCAAAGCAACCTGGAGAAAAAAGTACAAAGCTGGAAGTATCACACTCCCTGATTTCAGACTATACTTCAAAGCTATGGTGATCAAAAGAGTAAAGCACTGGCACAAAACAGACGTATGGATCAATGGAACAATATAGAGAGCCCAGAAGTAAACCCACACACCTGTGGTCAACCAGTCTACAACAAAAGGGGTAAAAATATGCAACGGGGAAAATACAGTCTCTCTTAAATAAGCAGTGCTGAGAACATTGGACTACTACATGTGGAAAAAAAATGAAGTTAGAATATTCTCTCATACCATGTACAAAAATAAACTTGAAATTGTAAAAACCTAAATAAAAGACCAGAAATCATAAAACTCCTAGGAGAAAAAATAGGCAGTGAACTGTTTGACATAATTCTTGGCAAAAAAAAAAAAAAAAAAAAAATTGGTGTGTTTCCTCAGGCAAGGAAAACAGTAGCAAAAATAAACAAGTTTGACCTAATTAGACTTAAAAGCGTTTGCAAAGGAGACCATGAACAAATGAAAAGATAACCTACCAAATGGGAGAAGATGTTTGCAAATGATATAACTGACAAGGGGCCTATATCCAAAATGTATCAAAAACTCACACAATTAACTATCAAAAAAACCTGATTAAGAAATGGCGTGAAGGCTTGAATAGATATCTTTCCAAAGAAGATGTACAGATGGCCAGTAGGCATATGAAAATATGCTCAGCATCACCAAACATCAGGGAAATGCAAATCAGAACCACAATGAGCTATCACCTCACACCTGTCAGAATGACTAATGTCAAAAAGACGAGAAATAAATGTTGGCAAGGATGTGGAGAAAAGGGAACCCTTGTTCACTGTTGGTGGGAATGTAAATTGGTACAGCTACTATGGAAAACAGTATGGAGGTTCCTCTGAATATTAAAAATAGGACTACCGTATGATTTCACAATTCCACTCCTGGGTATATATCTGAAGAACACAATTCAAAAAGATATATGCACCCTAATGTTCAAAGCAGCACTGTTTACAATAGTCAAGATATAGAAGCAACCTAAATGTCTATCAACAGATGAATGGATAAAGATGATGTGGGGGGGGTGTGTGTATGTGTATGTATGTATGTATGTGTGTATACACACACAATGGAATATTATTCAGCCACAAAAATAATGAAAATTTGCCATTTGCAAAAACATGGAAGGCCCTGGAGGATAGTATCCTAGTGAAATATGTCAGACAGAGAAAGATAAATACCGTATATTTTCACTTATATGTGGAATCTAAAAAATAAATGTTAACAAAACAGACTCAAGATACAGAGAACAAACTAGTTATCAGAGGGGAGATTGTGGGGAGAGGGCCAAAATAGGGCAAGGGGATGAAGAGGTACAAGCTAATACATATAAAATAAGATAAAATAATGTACAGCACAAGGAGTATAACCAATATTTTACAATAGCTTTAAATGGAATATAACCTGTAATATATCAAATCACTGTGTTATATACTTGAAACTAATATAACATTGTTAATCAACTATACTTCAATAAAAACAACCCCAAAAAAACCCAAAAACCAAGAGTTAACATTATAGTGAGGATGTGGAGAAAATGCAACTTTGTGCCCTGTTAGCGGGAATTAAAAATTTAAAACTTACCATATGACCCAGCCATCCTACTTCTTAGTGTCAAAAAGAAGCAGAAGTATGGTGGCAAAGAGGTGTCTGTACTCCCATGTCCCATGTTCATTGTGAATTATTTTCAATAGCCAAGATGTGGAAGCAACCTAAGCGTCAGTTGACCGTGAATGGATCAAGAAAATGTGAATACTCACACACATTGTTATTCAGTCATAGAAAAAGAAAGCCTGTCCTCTTGTGATAACATGCATGGACCTGCAAGTCATCATGTTAAATGATGAAATAAGCCAAATAGATAAGCACTGCAAGGTATCATTTATATGTGGAATTAAAAAATGAGGTGAAACTCAAATGATAGGAAAGTGCCTGCTGGGGGCAGGGGAATGGGGCAGGAGGGTCTAATGTAAAACATAGCAACTATGGTAATGGTCACATTATTGTCTAATTGTCTAATTGAAACTTGCTAAGAGTAAAACTTGTGTGTCACACACACAAAAGGTAAATGTGTTAATTTGATGGGGGAATCCCTTCACAATGTGTGTGTGTGTATACACACACACACACACAAAATTATTAGGTTGAACATTTTAAATATCTTACAATTTTGTCAGTTTTAACTAAAGAAAGCTGGAAAATACTACCAGGTTATTCTAATGTGTTTCCAAGGTTGAGGACTAACATCTACAATATCTAGAATTTCTTAGTTTAGGCAGCTAATACAATGTTGTTTTCAAATAGTGCCTTTTCGTGAGGAATTTTACCAAGCACTCTTAATATATTTCTTTATGTTATCAAGTGACTCTCCCAAAATAATGGACTAATTACCTCTCCTCCAAAACAAAAACAAAAAAACAAAATAATGGAAATATTTTTAGCACAATGCGTGGATAACTTCTGCAGCAGTTATGTAAAATTTCCAAGTACCTAATGACTCCGCTATGATAGTTAACTGGATATTTCTTGAATTTTAAAACAAATTGGGGTTCTAAGATAATTTTTTTTTTTTGGAGTTTGATTAATATTTCGTCTGGACCAATGTAACCTTGGAATTAAGCAGTGAGGATGGTATGGGCCATTTGCTAGGATCTACATATTTTATCTTCTTTAATTCCCTCAATTATGAGGGGCCTGACTAAGACTCCTTGACTCCTAAATGAGGCTCTCACCGTATTCTTCACCTTTCATTTGTGCTCCTGCCATGGCGTAGTTTACCACAAAAACTGACACTTACCCACCTTTAAAGAGAGGTTAAGAGGACGTTATAAGTGGAACAGGTTGGGTGTTGTGTCTAAGAGAGGTGTACTGTACCATGTGCAGGAGGACAGAGCTGAAAGATGGAGTATTACTTGAAGCAGTTTTTCATACCCTTGTAATAATCGTATTTGGATTTCCCTGATCATCACTTTGGGGTTCAAGGTCCACTAATTAGATATGAACAAGTACAGTGTGTTAAGCAGATCAACTGTTCAAACTCATTTTGGAATGTTTCCATCACAAAACACAAATGACTAGTTAAAGCAGCATCTTCTAAATTTCTTAGTCTTGAGTTTACAAAAATATTCAAAGACAACTACTTTCTGTCTTTATTCTTGTCTTCCCAGTAAGGAAGCTGTACGGTCATAAAGCAGTGAAACAGGTATTATCTTCTAAAGAAGCAGCAGAGCTGGGGGGCTCAATAAATAATTCATCACTTTCCCACCTCCACCAAAATCTCTTCACTCCAACTGCGAACTTGAAACTGAAGTGTTCAGGTCTAGGACTTTCAATCTGCTCTTAATACTCTTCTGTCTGAAGTGAAAACACATTGAAAACCTATTTATTACTTCTAAACCAACCTTAAATGTGCTCTTTTTGGATAAAGTAAGTTTCAGATTAGCATTTTGCAAGGTGTTTGAAATTTTAACTGCCATTCTTTCACTTATTCATCCATCTGTTCGCTGAATATTGAGCTGAGCACCAGGCACAGCTCTAAACAATGTGCAGATACTGTAGTATAGAGAAATAAATCCCTGAACTTACGGAGTAGTGTGAGAGAGAATGTCCCAGGTAAAGACTGACACCAATCTCAAACAGAAAATAATGCAAGGGTGTGTCAAAGCTTTAAAAGAAGAAGACATTAAAAATCAAAAATCCCCACCTTGATCCAGATATCTTAAGAAATTTAGTGTAAGAAATAATTTTGTGCCAGAATATATATGCACAAAGATCTTTGTATTTTAGCACAACATTGAAAACAAGGACTGGTTAAATAAGTTATGGCACAGTATGTAGTAGACTATTCTGAAGACATTAAAAAGATGCTGCGGAAATGTTTCTAACTACATAGAAAGGTACTTATATTGTTAAGTGAAAGTTGGGGGTTTCAGAAACAGACTCACAGATATGAAGAACACACTAGTGGTCACCAGTGGGGAGAGGGAAGGGGGGCGCTACAAGATAGGGGTAAGGGTGTAAGAAATACAAACTACTATGTTACTAAAATTAATAAGCAACAAGGATATATTGTACAGCATAGGGAAATATAGCCATTATTTGTAATAACTTCAAATGGAGTATGAGCTATAAATATATTGAATCACTATGTTGTATACCTGAAACCAATGTAAGATGTTAAATTGACTATACTTCAGCTGAAAGGAAAGTTGGGGTTTTGAAGTGATATAATATGATTCCATGTGAACAGCGGTTCTCGACTGGATGCTGTTTGGCCTTTCGGGGACATCTGTCAATGTTGGCAGACATTTTTGGCTCCTACATTGAGGTGGTACATGTGGTGAATAGAGGTCAGGGATCCTGTGGAAAACCCTACAATGCAGAGGACAGTCCCCCACACCGAAGAATTTGGTCCAACAAGTCAATATTGCTGAAGATGTGAAACCCTGCTCTTAAATAATTACATACAGCATTGAAAGGACATAAACCTTTTGGATAAATAGGGTCATAGATTTTTTTTTTAACGTTCTTTTTCTTTGTGTGTTTATTTGGATTTTATTTTAAATGAGGAAGTATTGACTTTGTAATTAGATGCAAAGAGAAACTTAAAAATGTGATGCTAAATTTTGGACTCATTATCTCAGCCAGAGAATGTTTTTTCTTAAAGAGTTCAGGCATTTCTGTCTTTTCCTACTGCTTTCTTGGCCTGTGCGCACCTGATTGCCTGTATTTGCGATGCCTCTGTTATTCTGATGGACCTGGTTCACTCCTATAGTATGGGCTAGTTACCTGCCTAGTAATAAGCTATATCCATCCAAGGAAGTCATCTGTTCTGTGCTTTGGAGATCATGTTCTTAGACAACCACGAGTTATATTCTAATAGTCAGAGATCTGTTTCATCTCTCAACACATCCCAGAAAGACAGTGCACAGTAAATGCTTCAGCTGCTGAGAACTCCGGCAGGTACAATCCAGGCTCATCTCCAAACAAGCTGGGGTGGAGTTAATTTTCTGTTTTGGTTGAAATATTGTAGTTACCTCTTTTTAAGCCCACAGAGCACCCTAAACGAGCCTCCAGATTTTACCTGCAGGGAGCCAGGAACAGTGGCATTATGCTGGCTTGTGGAAGTCTGCTGTGGTCTCCGTAGAAACTTTCTTAGGTTACCACCTGGGAGTTTATTACTTTAAATGTGCACGTTTTATTCATGAGAGAATTAACTGTCTCCATTCCTTGATTCAAAGTCCCATCACCTTCGTAGGACAAACTCTGTAAAGTGGGCAGGGCAGATCATATTTTTTCTCTTTCACTGGATTTATTTTTCTAACTAGAGCCTGCATGCCCTGTGCTAGAATAGCTTGTTCAAATTAATTTACCATCATTCTTGTAACATACCCATCCGTGGGGGCCCGTGACTGTGTGTGCATGCCATCTGATCACATTATGTGTTTTCCCCCAAATAAAGACCAGTTATTCCATTAGCGAATGGTTTGTTTCCATGTGTAAGGGCCAGTTTATGATGATTCTATCAACACTTGCACCAAATTCATTTATTTCCCATTTAATCAGTGTTCAAATCGAACTGGGAACACACAGAACAAAGTACATAGTTCTGCATAATTTTGGGAGAACAAATGGAAACCTTACTGCTGAGGCACAGGTGGGTTAGGAGATGCTGATAAAAAAAGTATGTCCAGGAATAAATCCTCTGTAAGCTCTATATTAAATTCCCAATGCCTGCATGATAATTAACTTTGCATTAATTACTTTAAATTTTCTTCCCCTGTGTACAGCCTGGAGTAGAAATCCTACAGATTGAGCAAACTGTGGAGGCACGTCTTGTCATTCTCCATTAACTTGAATCATTAGATTGTTCAGAAAGCCATTTCTTCCTGGACTTGTCTGGGTGCTAAGTTCAGTATTTATAGCTGCCCTTCTGTGCGTCTCTAACCTCCCTTCTCTAAGCCGGTGGTGTTGTCCTGTGCATTTGTCTTGTGGGAAGATGGGCTACCTGGGGAAACAGATTTTAGATTCAAGCTTGTCTAGAAGCTCCCTAGACTAAGAATTGCATTTGCTGCTTTTACTTCCTCAAAACTATTAAGAGGCTGAACAAAGTGTTCTTCAGGCAAGGGATTTTCTGAGCTGTAGTCATTTGTTAACTGCCTATGTTTTTGTCTTAAAGATTTTTTTCTTCCTCCTCAATAAATCGTTGCAAATACTGTTGAGGTCTCACTTTGTACACTGTCACCCCATTTCCCTCCTCCCTCCTCCAGAGAACCACTATTCCAAAGTGGATGTCTCCCTTTCCTGGCATGTCTTTATAATTGCACGTCATTAGTGCATATCCACCACTGATATAGTACAGTATTTTACATGTGATTAAATTCTTAAAAAATGGTGTCATACTGAAGGTATCCTATTATAAAATACATTTTTTCATTAAACTTTTTTTTTTAGTTATATCTCTGTTATGCACACATGTAATCCAGTTTATTCATTTAAATTATGTACAATGTTCCATCAGGGGATTACAGCACAATTTGTTATCCATTATCGTAGTGAGGGAAATTTAAACCAGTGTTTAATTTTTCACTATTGCAAACAATCAGTTAGTGAAGATCCTTTTATCTACCATTTTGCTGAGATTTTAGCATGAGAACGTCTGACTGTAAAGCCTGTGCTCTCCCTAACCATATCAAATTGGCTGTCAAGTGATATCCTTCTATTATAATCCACTTAGATTTGGTAGAACCCATTAGTTAAGCATTAAAACTTGGTAATTCCATTTTATTTCCAGATGGGAACCACTTTACTAATTTCATCAGACATGAAGAGTGGATTCAGTGTCTAAGCCCAAGATGTAGAATGCCATAAGCCCTAGGCACATGTGGTTGCTGAACAGATGAAGTGTGGCTCGTGCAAAGTAGGATGTAGTCCAGGTGTAAAATATATACCCAATTTTGATGAAAAACAGAATGTAAAATCTCATTAACACATTTCTGGTATTGCAATGGTAGTATCTTATATATATTGGTTTAAGTAAAATATATCATTAAACTGATCAGTAAGTACTCACTGAATGGTGATTGAGGGAATGACTGCAGCCTATTCTGCTTCAAGTCATTCCCCAGGGGCTCTGTTAGGAAATGCTGCTCAGACCTTCAGCTCTACTAAAGGACAGATTATTCTTTGACCGAGAACATTACTTCTTAGCGTTTTCCCTCTAGCCTTCTGAATTGTGGACTGAGGTTACTGCAGGGAAAGTTTTCAGTGCACTGGGATTTCAGCATTGGTTTTGTGATGAAACAGAACTTTCCATGGCTTCTTCTACTACTTCGTGAAATATTGTGATCTGACTTCCCACACGGACCACACAAGACCTGAATGAGCTATCCTCGTTGACCTCCCCAAGACCCTCCCCCACTCTGGAAGGGATAGAAAGGCTGGCATGGCCTGGATTGTCTGGACTGCTTGAAACAGTAACTTGGGAATAAGGGTTATGGGTTTCCTTGGGTCAACTTTTGACGACTGTGGCTCTCAGTGTGGAGGAAGTTGCCTTGGAAAATAGTTCTTTAAAAAGACAAGCTGCTCTTTTGGGAAGCGGTGATCTAGAGAAAGTGGTATACGTTTACCCACGTGCTGCTGCAGGACTCATTTTTGACAGCTTTTATTTGCCCAAGACTCTGGTATGCTGGAGCTTTTGCCCACAGGGGAAAAAAAAAGGGATAACCTTCCCCAAATGCTATTGGAACTTGCAGCCTCAGAAAATTATTATGGAGTTACTCAGGCTCTCATCTCAAACCCCCAACTGCATACATACTGGAGACAGAGCAAGGATAGCGGAAGGGCTGGCTAACTTCCCGGAGAACACTACTGTCACCTTGGTTTTGAGAGTAAAACAGACAAATGAAGTTGGGGATTTCAGGGCTAATGACTGACTTCAGCCAAAGGCACTTTGGACTTTTTTTTCAAGATCAGAAAGATTCCACTTGGGACAAGGAAGCTCCTTGATCTAGTTCTTACAAATCACCCCTCAGTCCAGGCACCGAGCAGAATGGAAAACTGAATTGAAACTGTGAAGCTGAGGTACAGTATTCAAATGTACAATTCAGGAGTGCTGTCACCAGAGGGTGATGTAGCAGACTCCAGCCTCTGTCCCCCAACAAAGATCAGCAGTTAAGACAGCTTGCCATGAAAAGGAACAGGTCTGAGAGCTCTGGAATCCTCTTAAACTTTAGCAGCACAGTGGAACCAAAAAATCTGAGAATAACTGCACAAGAAAGGAAGGAAGACAGCTTCATCCTGTGTGTGCATCATCCCATCCCCAAGCCGGCACTGCTCAGCACCAAGAGCGACTTCCCAGGTAGGAAGCATTCTCCTCCCTCGGAAGAGGGTGCACAACCAGATTCCTCAGCCTTCCAGGCACTGTGTGAAGGTCCTCCTTCAGTTTCACACCACTCCAATCAGCAAAGCTGAGGCACACAGAGATGGCTAGGATCCAGGAAAAGCAGAGGCTGCCAGGAGCAGCCACACAGCAGGAGATCGTGGTTTCCAGTGGTTTCCAGATCAACCTGGCAGCTTTCCCCACTAAGAAACCAATGGCCAGCATAGCTGCCGTGGACCCACTGCAGATTTCACCAGTGTGTGCTGCAAAGGTATTTACACTTGCTGATGCCAGCTGCCTGAATCCTACAATTCAAACTCCTCCCCAGCTCCTGCCGGAGCCCAGGCTCTACTGGTCGCCAGGCTTGTGTGGTACCCAAGTGCAGGACATCAGCCTAGATTCTTGCAGCTGTGTGGACGCCCAGAGTGAGTCCCTTCAGTTGTGCGCTGGCTGCTGCCACACTGCACATGCCCGAGGGGCGCGGTGCAGCCAGGGGAGAGCACACCAACAGCCAATCCCGCCCCCGCCTGCACACACACACGCACACTTGGGCTGTCTTCTGTCGCTTGCTTGCACTGTACTCTATGCAGCTAGCCCTTCCAGCTGTGCACCTGTACAGCCCTGTCCCGATCCCTGTAACTGGCCACCGTGGCTGTGCACCAGTTGTGAGATGCAACAGCCAAGGGAGTGCATAACTATTGCCAGGGCACCTGCAGCTGCCAGCATGCCTGTAGTTGGCCCCAGACTTTCTGCCTGCTCTGGGCCCCACTCACTACACAGGCACCTGCAGCTGGACCCTGCGGCTGAGTGTGTGCATACCACCAGCTCTGGCCACCACTGCTGCCTGCCCTGGTCTCTAGCTGCTGGACTTGGAGACACTGCTAAGGACCCCAGTAGCCCTTGCAGCCACTGTGAACACCCACAGGGCTCACCAAACTGTAGTTGTTGATGTTGTGGACCTGAGGAGCCTCAGTAGATTTATCACAGTCCCTTGGATGCAGTATTACCACCCCCACCTCAACACTTGGCACCTTGCACACTGGACCTGGGGTCACAATATGCTCCAATGTGCCCCTACCCACACCTTACATCTCTGTGACACATAACTAAACTGAGGTTCACAAGAGTCCAACAGACTTCCTCAAGATCACATATCCAGCTAAAGGCAGAGTGCTCAATACTGTTTGTTTTGTCTTCTCTACATCTTTTTTGGTACGACCAGCAAATGACACCTGCTTTGGCCTGGACCAGTTTGTCCATGACCCAGACTTTCAGAAAATGTGCTGGATTTTCCTTGATGGGCGGTTCCAGCATGTTACAGTGTTTAGAGGAGCAGCTAGAGGCTAAGAGTAGGAGGAGAGTGACTCTGCTTCTTTCCAACAGGAAGAACAGACAGTTTCAGCTGTAATGAAGGTAACTATTTCCCCTTGACAATCTTTGTTTTGTAAAAAGAGAGCCCATTTGGCTGCAGCCTTGTGCAGGGCTAATTACGGCTTGAATCAGTTGTGCTTTTGGTGGATAGTTTATTGCCCCAAAATTATGCTTGGGGAGTTTTAAATGAACATAATTTCTCAAAGTACCAGTAAGTGGAAAGTGAACAAATCAAATTCCAATTAATTTTATGTATCTAATATTGCAATGATTTTTTTTTAGTCAGAAAAAAATACGTTTACTCAGAACATAGGCATATAGGAGAATGGGCAAAGACAGTGATATTAGAATTAATGTTTTATGTTTCCTTTATTAATATTTCCTGCATCAAAAGATACTCACTAGGCACTATTTCCTATGAATGATACTTATGAGTAGGACAGGTATTCCTTATTTTTAGAGGGCTCTTACTTTGTTTTCCATTTGTAAGGCTACCTTTGAATTGAGAATTCCTTTCTCCATTTAGGGCCTATTTGCCATTAGGGCAATCAATGTTTTTCATCTAAGAAGGGGCACTTGTTGCAGTAAGCACTGCCATGGGCCTTGGGGAAGTGTTTAAGATAAAACAGTATTCATGACTCTCTCCATTTCCTCAATACCAAGAGCTGGTTCTCGTTGGGTATTCTGCCAACAGCACAGGCGGGAACTGGACCCTCACTAGCTGAGTCATTTGATCTGAACTAGGCTTCAGACTTTCTCTTCTGGTTCATGACTTTATGGAGTAACTTGGAAAACTTCTCTTACTAGGCTGATTCTCAGAGATCTGGATTCTGCTTGTGGGTTGATCTGGCGGGGACATTGTTCACAGGAACCTCAAGTATACCTCTGGGTCAACTGAATTATGCGGAATATTCACTCAGAGTGGCAGAAAGCATCTTAACTGAGAGTTGCGTGCCAAATCACGGTCCGGGCGTGAAGCCAGGTCTTGGAGCTGCAGAATTAGTCTAAGGACCAAGGGATGAAATGACACTATAACCAAGAAACAGAGTCAGAAGCTGGGAGACTGGAAATAATTTGGTAGTGGAGTAGGAGGTGGATTGGGATGTGTATGTCGCTCAGGATAGAGGTCACGGATAAGGAGAAACTCAGGAAGCCTGTAGAGACATCTTAAAGAAGATGGTACCTGTTCTGTTCAAAGAAAAGGCTAATTGCAATGAAAGTCTTTTTTTCTAAGGAGAAGGTTGAGAAACACTTCTTGCATGGGCTCAGCAGTGGACGGTCATTCAAGTAGCTGATGGGAGACGCTGCTTAAGATTAAATACAAGAGAGTCAACTTGATGGCAAAGCCAAGGTCCAGGTAAACACTGAAAGAAGTGAGCCTATGTGTTTGTTTTTCAGGTCCTGTGAGTGAGATCTGAAAAACCAAACAGGGATTTCATTCCCTAATTAGGTTTGAGACTTCTAGACAAAAATTCGCCAGATTGGAGTTGCTCTGCAATACATGTTCGATCGAGTGGTTTCGATTTTCAGTGGGGCAGACAGCTGTCTCTCCACTGACTGCCTCCTCAGCGCAACTTCCCACAGCCCAGGGTGATGAGCGCATACCCCTTTAGGCCACAGGAGCAGGCTTTTGGGCATTCATGCCCTGTGACCTTGGGTAATGTAATCTCCAGCTCCTCATCTGTGGGAGTAACAGTGCCCGTCTACGTCCCTGGGTCTGTGACAAACACCCACAGCATCCTGCCAGCCACAGTCAGGGCTCACTAGATGTTAGTCTCCATTCTTCCTCCTTCCCCCAACATGGGCTGTGAGAGCAGGGGGACCAAGGGACTGAGCAGGTGGGCTTTCTGGTTCATATTCTAACCCCTTACCTAGTGCCAGGGCTCTTGTGAGCTCCCCAGACTAAGACGATGAACATTCCAGATTTGTCCATAAGGAGCACCTAGAGACCTCTAAGAAGATACATGTATTTATACATAATGTATGACACACTGCTGAAGTCATTTGCTGTGTGCCTTTGGACCATATTTCAACTGAAAATGTGCATCCTGAAAAGTGATCCCCTTTGGGGAAACTGAGGCAACAATAAAGAAATCCTCAGACCATTCTACAGATGTGTGGAGTGATTGAGGTGATCGGCACACTTCTTTGTGGGGCTAATCCTACAAGCTTGAAAACTTAATCAGCTCTGACCACTGCTGCCAACCTACAGCAAGCACACAGCTCTCAGTCTGGACCCTGCCTGCCAGCCTGGACATAGTACTTTTGCTGCACAGAGGAGGTGGGAGAATCTGGGCTGTGGATGGCTGAGGGAGAGACAGCCTGTTAGATACGGCACAGGGAGGTGTGAGGCCGTCAGGATGAGGAGTGTGGGAAGAGGAACACCGCAACACTGCCTCTAATAAAACAGCACTGAAAGGCCTGCTGGGAGGCACACAAATGGAACCACGTTGCGTATGGAAACCAGAGACAGGATCCGGAGACATCGGGAGGGGAGAGAGTGCAAACAGCACCGGACTGCTTGCCTTCTTTCCTGCTTAATAGCAGTCTGAAAATCATTGCATCTTTCCACACCTCAGTTGCTGCCTCTATAAAACAATAAAGCTTACTCTGCCTACTTCTGAGGATGCTGTTAAGATCAAAGGAGGCAACGTATATAAGTGAAAAATTTGAAGCCCTCAACATGTCAGGTGTTAGCTTTTCATGTGAGGCCAAGAAAGCCAAAAAACAGCACTTAATCCAGGTGTCACAGGGATGGTGACTGAGGTGTTGAACATGGGCCTGGAGATTTACATGAATTATCGATAATCTTTACAACTCAGAATTCGGTGTTTTTATCCCCATTTTACCAATGAAGTTAAGTGCTTTGTTCAAGGAACTGAATTTAACCCTTTTTCTAGAGATGGTGTTCTTACGACCTCACACACCACCTCCCACCCCCACCGGCCCCCAGTTCTTCATACATTCAGTCTGTCAGTGTGGGGAGTCTCAAGTATGACTCTTATTTTTAAGCTTTCCATTCTTCCCAACTTAGTACTCAACCCTGTGATTCCCCTCCTTAGAAACGCATGCAGGTTTTGACCTAGCAAATCTGTTACAAAAACCAGTCTGGAGACTGGCCTCCCCTTGTTGCTGATCCTGTGAGTTCTAACCATGCAGGATTCAGGTGTCCTCATCATTGCCCTGGGGGCAGCTTGGAAGGCCACTTGTGCAGAGTTCCCTTCATACACCAAAACCCACAGTAGCTTCAGTGAGGCTAAGGCTGGAGGAGAGAGGGAGGGTGCATTTCATGCCCGTGTTTTTGTTTTACTTTTGCTGTAACAAGTCACCACAAATTTAGCAGCTTAAATCAATACAGACGTATTTTCTTACAGTTGTGTAGGTCAGAAATCCGACAGGGGTCTCACTGGACTAATATCCAGGTGTCAGCGGGCCTGCATTCCTTTCTAGGGGCTCTAAGGAGAGTCTTTTCTTACCTTTTCCAGCTTCTAGAGACAGTCCTCATTCCTTTGCTCATGAACCTTTTTCTCCATCTTCAAAGCTGGCAACTCCTTGACTGTTTTCCAGCGAGAATGTTTCTCTCGGACTGACTCAGGCAGGAAAGGCTCTCTCCTTGTAAGGATTCACGTGATTAGATTGGTTCCACCTGGGTAATTCAGTCTCCTCTTCCCATCTCAAAGTCCTCAACTGTGATCACATCTGCAAAGTTCCTGTTGCCACATACGGTAGCGTATTCACAATTCTGAGGACTACAATGTAGACATCTTTGAGGGGCATCCTTCTGCCTGTCACGATCCTCATTCAGATTACAACTGGCATAAACAGGTATGTGGACAGACACCACTGACTATTGGTAAACATACAGCTGAGTAATTAGAGGAAGCAGAAGTGTGTGGGAGTACTGGGGAGTAGCTGACTAGCCCGCGTACTGTGACTGTTCAGTACGCATTGTCATCTGAATGTTTTATAGAGGAAATGGACGGAGTCGGTTAATATGGGGAAACATTGGGAGTCAAATAGAATTTCTACTGCCATTTGTTCGGCAGAGCAGGTTTGGGAAGCTGAGTGTGATAATGTTGTCAGGAACCTGAGTGCTGGTGTTTTAGCCCCTAGGGACAAAAACAGTGAAAAACTATCACTTATATGTGGAATCTAAAAAAAAAAGGGACAAATGAACTTACCCACAAAACAGAAACAGACTTACAGACATAGAGAACAAACTTATGGTTATCAGGGGATAAAGAGGGTGGGAAGGGATAAACTGGGAATGTGAAATTTGCACTTCTTGGGGAGTGATGGAAATGTTAGCTATCTTGAATGAAGTGGTGGTTTCATTGGTGTATACGTTTATCAGAATTCATCAAAGTGTCCATCTGAAATATGTGCAGTTCACTGTGCAGGAATCATACCACAATAGAGGTGTTAAAAAACAAACCAAAAAAACCTATCCCTTAACCTGATATAGAAGTGAAGTAAGAACACATTATGGCCTCCAGGGCTGGGCACCCGTTGATTTTGAGGTGTTCTCACCTGGCTGGTTACTGAAGGCAACTGATATGGGAGGAGAGAGGAACAGGAATAAAGAGATCTTAAAAATTTGAACTTGGCTCAATATTTCTTCTCTACGAAGATGTCTTCTTCCTTCTCCTCAGCCAAATATTTGAACATTTTCCAAGTTCCCAATGCTCCATGTATTTGTCTCACTCGTAGCTCTTATAACATGGGGTTATAATTATTTGGTTTGAGACTCGGACTGGGTGCACCTTGAGGACAACCTTGTATCTGATTTACTGTTGCATCCCAGGATCTGGCTTAGTGTCTGTTACAGAGTGAGGGAGTGAGGGCACACCAAGATTTGAAGGAACGAATGATGAATACCCACCCTCTACATCCCCTTTTCCCCGGAATAGCTATTTAGGAGGACTGACATGCATGGTCATTAGCCAGGGTCACACAGGGTCCTACAAAGAAGCCAAGGGTCCCACTTAGTGCCTTAGAAAGGATAGAAATGGTGCTTGGCAATTGCAGGTTTAAGTTAGGACCAGCTTTTACTGTTGGCAAGGGAAGGGCTGTCTTCCAGATCAGTTCTGCCAGGGATTGTAGGGTTCTGTTGTGCTGGCTGGTTTTCATTATGTCTTTGATTGTTTTAAAAGCAGATTCAAGTTGACTAGTGCAGCAGAAACTGGTAGAGCTAATTGCCCTAGAGGCAGCCGGCAAGATTACTGTGTAATGATGCAGCCGTGTAATCCTTTTAGACGTAGGAGTGCTAGTTGTGGTGATTTGCAATGATCAGATAAGCCAGTGGAACACCTAATGCCCTTTTTTTTTCAAATATGTTTAATGAAGTAGACAAAGCATCATGTAAGTTGAATTAAACAGAGCTGCTTTAAAATGTGTTTACTGTTTTTTTTTAATGAGTTATTTCAGTTATTTTTTTAATCAAATTATTTTGCCAGTGGTGCAGACCAGCTCAGACTATTGTTCACAGAGCTGGGATGGACTGTAGTTGTGAGGTATGAGTAGTAACCTTGTCACAATTGCAGGTTTGTCACTAGATATCATTTCTTCTACCACTTTTTATCTAAATTTGTAAGTAGTCTAAACTCATTTTGGAAGCCCTTTGCAAAGAGTCCAAGTGTGTTTAGTGTGGTCGGGAGGGGTGTTCTCTGCTGCACGGTAGAGAAGTCAGTGGCAAGTGCCATGTAGTTTTACCACCATTCTCAGTCTGATTGCCCTCAATTCACTTGAACATTTCTCTCAGGTTGGTTAATGCTATTTTATTTTGGCCTTGTGATGTGTGATTTATATGCATTCTCAGAATATTTTGGTCTCACGGTAGTTCTGAGTCAAATGCAGCAGGAAAGGAGGAGAAATAGCTTTGCTTTTGCAATTTGCCTTCTTAATCAACATTTACGATTAAGAAAAGTAGAAGAAATCACAAGTGACTCCCTGGAATTTGTCCTGAAACTAAACCTTTTGATCTTTTGGAGAGATCTAAATCTGAAAATTACCTGCAGCAGCAAAATTCTACAAAAAGTGAGGTGGTGATTATGTGTATTAGTCAAAGTCCTCCAGAGATACAGAACCCATAGGATAGATATAGATATTTATACATTTATCTAGATGTATATCTATAAAGAGATTTATTATAAGGAATTGGCTCATGCAATTACAGAGGCTGAGAAGCCCCTAGATCTTCAGTTAGCAAGCTGGAGACACAGAAAAGCTGCTGTGTAGTTCCAGTCCCAAAGCTGGCATGTAGTCCTAAAGGCTCGAGACCCCAGGAGAGCTGGTGTTGCAGTCTGAGTCTGAAGGCTGGAAAAGACCAATGTCCCCAGCTCATTAATTCATGAGGGAGAAGTTCCCTCTTGCTCAGCCTTTTTGTTCTATTCAGGTCTTCATCTGATTGGATGAAGCTCCTTCCACATTAGGGAGGGTAGTTTGCTTTGCTTAGCCTATCAATTCAAATGGTAATCTTATCCAGAAACACCATCAAAGTCATAGGAAGAATAATGTTTGACCAAATGTTTGGGCATCTTGTGGCCCAGTCAAGTTGACATAAAATTAATGAAATACTTCTCATCCATAAAAAAGAATAAAATAATGCCATTTGCAGCAACATGGATGGACCTGGAGATTGACATTCTAAGTAAGCCAGAAAGAGAAAGTAGAATTTGATATGATATCACTTACATGTGGAATCTAAAAAAAAGACACAGATGAACTTATTTACAAAACAGAAACAAACTCAGACAGAAAACAAACTTGTGGTTACCAGGAAGGAAAAGGGGTGGGAAGGGATAGATTAGGAGTATGAGATTTGTAGATACTAACTACTGTATATAAAATAAATAAACAAGTTTCTACTGTATAGCACAGGGAAATATATTCAATATCTTGTAGTTTAATGAAAAAGATATGAAAAGGAATATATGTATGTATATGTATGATTGAAACATTATGCTGTACATCAGAAATTGACACATTGTAAACCTACTATATTTCAATTAAAAAAAAATCTACATGGTATGCAAGAAAGTGTTCCTTCAAGAATCCCTTTGATTCTGCCAGAATTTGGTTCTATAAAAATTAAGAACCTCGGGTGACACAGATTCTTTTTTAGAACAGAAAATAAGCATAGATCTCTACTTACCCACTTGTCAATTTTAACTGATGATCAGACATTCAGTCAAGAAAAATAGAGATGACAACTTTAAGACATAACTACAGCAAATTTAAGTTTGCTTTTTAAGATAAGAAGGCAGCTGTCAGGTACCACTTCTGGGATGGTGGTGTGATGAGCGGTGTGATAAATTCTGTGGAAGCCAGTGGCTTCACATGGAGCTCAAGCCTCCTTGCATTGAGATCTTATTGCCTCTTCCCAGAGCTCTGCTGTCCTAGAGGTTGGAGGGTGTTTATGTCTTCCCTTGAGCGAGGTAGCCATCTGGCATGCAGCTTTTGTGCAGCTCTGCTATGGTGTCACTGCAAAACTATTACTTCATTCAGTGCGTCACCCTGGATTGCCTTTACCTTTTATGTTACTTATAAGTGAAAAGAAAACATACATTATTTATTACAATTCAGAAAATGCTTCTTAACTGGGTTTGTGTTTGCAGCAGTTGTGGAAATGTAATGGAGGAGCAAGTGTTTGCTTTGTAAAAAGTCTCTGAGAGTGAAGTTAAATCCTGGGCCATCAAGTCTCTTCTGAGGTGAGGGCACTGTTTCAGGATTTAGTGAGGCCTTTGCCAATGCTGAAGGGCATGAACTCCACCCAGATGTTCACCATACTCTGGTTTCAGCATTTCTATGATGAATCTCTGGACCAACCTAGAAGCCAAACTCAGAATCTCTTTAGGGTTAATAGGAAAAAAAAAAAAAAGAAATCTTTCTGATTGTATAAAATAATCAGCAATTCAGGTAAAAAAAATAACTTTGTAGGAAAGGTGGAGGAGGAGATTTGTGTCACATACCTCATCACAACAACTTAAAAAAAATTCCCTTTGGACCTATTTGTTCTCTGCCAAAGCCCTTTCTAGGTTGCTTTGTCTCTGTGGGTTTGTTTCGTCTTTCCATTTCTGGGCAGCATTTGGTCTCTTATTTTGAGCTCATTGGTGGCTGTCACCCAGGCTCCTTATTGTTAGCCTGGCCATTAGAATTAGGCCACTAGTACTAAATGTTATCCCTTCTATCCTGATTGTCTTTTCAGCCCAACTCAACAGTGCCTTGAGATGGAGGAGGGAGTCCCCCATACTCCAACTCTTTATTTAACATCTCTCAAACTGAGAGCCTTGCTTTACCTCTTAGTGTGTCAGAGTATCCCTACCCCTTGTACTCATGTCGACTTACTCTTCCAGTTTCTTAAAATGTCGTCTCTTATATAAAATCTTCCACAAGTGCCCTGGGACCTGGATTAGAAGAGTATGAGTGATGCCATCAGGGAAGTGCTTTTAAAATGTTCCTCCTCCCTGACAGTTAAGAAGCAATGAACTGAGTCTGAACCACCTGGACTTGGGATGAGAGCCCCCAGGACATGTGATGAGAACCAAGCTGCCTTTGCAAAATCAGAACATCTGGTGGTTTGAAAACCTTGCATCCTCCATACTCGGCTAGACGTGCTTCTGAGCACCCTTCTTTTTTTTTTTTTTTTTTTTTTTTTGGTGAGATAGAGATGTTTCTACAGCCACTGTTGCCAGTGTCATTGCCATACACCATCAAAATGGACCAGAGAACTTGCTGACATGGCTGTGCGGCTTTTAGATGCTGCCACCAGCTTTTAGAACATCTGTAGGAAGAGGCATCTCCATTAACGACTTTAAAGTTCAAGTCAAGCTTAGAAGCTAAAAACTCTTGTGATCCAGGTTTTACAATTAAGCAGCTGGTAGTTCACAGGTATCTTGGCAGAGACCCAAGGAACCTGCTCAGTGAAGACTGGAGAAGCAGAAGTTCAGACCTGAGTTTGCCTAATGATACTGATGATGAGTGTCTTGATCTTGAGGAAGATGAGATAAGACATATAGCTCCAGGAATATGGCTTTGAAAAAGTTCTTAAAATTCTTTAAAGAAGAGGGTATACTTAAAAATTTTAAATATAATTTTAAAGGTTATTTTCCATTTACAGTTATTACAAAATATTGGCTTTATTCCCTGTGATGTACAAAATACCTCCTTGAGCCTATCTTATACCCAGTAGGTTGTGCCTCCCACCCCACCACCCCTGTATTGCCCCTCCCTCCTCACTGATGGCCACTGGTTTGTTCTCTATGTCTGGGAGTCTGCTTCCTTTTTGTTATAGTCACTGGTTTGTTGTATTTTTTAGATTCCACATATAAGTGATACCATACAGTATTTGGCTTTCTCTGTATGACTTACTTCACTTAGCATAATGGAAGAGGGGCTACTTTTTAAAGGTCCTTAACAAAATAGGTTTAAAGATAGTATTTTTCCTATGTAAATATATTTCATTTCTGTCTATTAAAGTATCAGATTGAACTATGTGGAATTGCAGTCATTCAGCTATTTTTGACTTAACAAAATGGCAATTCCATGTAGTTCCTAAAAGTCTTACGGTGATTCTGAAGGGTTAGGAGGTGCTCTGAATGCTCTCTGTGTTGAAGTCACCGAGGTCCCGCTTTTTGGCCTCTCCTGATTTGGTGTGGAACACACTGAGTGTCTCATCTCCAATTACCAGTTGCTGCCATGAACTACTGTTGCTACAATACACTAGTTGGAACCCAGTGAAAACAAGAATAATAACAACATTAATATGTGTGTATTTTTTAACAGGAAGTTCCAGGCACTCTTCTTAGTGTTTTACCTTTATGAATGTACATTTAGACCAAACAACATCCTTACAGGGATAATTATGGAATTCTCTTTTTTACAGATGAGGAAACTGAGGTGCACAGAGGATAAGTAATTTGCCTACCATTTCACAAGTAGTGCATGAAGGAGTCAGGGTCTGCACCCCACAGTGTGTATCAAGAGCCCGAGCCATCCTGCACTGTGGTTAGTACATGGCCGTACGCTATGCTCTCTCCACTGCAGGAGTCTAGTAAGCAGCAAATGGGGACTGGATTAAGGCAACAGCAGTTGGGACAGAGATGAGGGGATTGATATGACAGCTATTCATAGAATTGACAGGATTTGGTCCTAGATGTAGCAGGAAAGGGAAGGAGAGAGCTGAGGATGATGGGTCCCAGGTTCCTGGCTGCTGCTGGAGGAGGAGTGTTTGTGTTGTTCTGTCTTAAGGAGAGAACACAAAAAGAGGACACTGGTGCTAGATCATGAATTCAGTTTTATACACATTTTGGATTTGGTTATCCGGGTATCAGGGTTGAGATTTCCTAGCAGACAGTTTACACAGGTCTAAGCTCAAGGGAGAGGATAAGGCTTAATCGGACTATTTAGAGGTCACCACCATGGAGGTAGGAGATGAAACTGTGACTATGAATATGATCACTAAGAGGGAGTGAACAGTGGGAGGCGAGATTTCCAGAGTCTACCTTAGACGTAAGGAAGCAGAGATAATTTAATTCTTTTGAGAAAGTTGGCAGTGGTCGAGGAGGGCTAGAGGAAGGTAGTGTGAGAGGGTTACATGGCTGAAGGAGAGTTTTAAAAAGCTCTTGAGGTTGTTAAGGAGGAGAAGGAAAATGGAAAGTAAAGGGTAACAAACTTAGGTTGCAGTCTTAGATGAAGGAAGATACAGGAAGAAAGAAAGCTCTTCCATTGTCAGTGGAGGGAAGCACCATGAACTGAGTTCAGATACTGATACCCAAGTATGAGGACAAGAGGATGCTGGAGTTCGTGTCTCATGTTTCAATCTGGGTCCAATACTCCTTTCCTTCTGGGTCCATAGCATCATTTTCTTTGTGTCGTCTGCTATTATGTGAGTTATAATGGTTGGAGCTTTGTTTTTCATACTATTGGTTTTTATTGTATTTGAGTTGGATTATGATATGGGAAAGCAGACTTTCCAAAATTTTATTTTGTGTAATGATCTGTTGGCAAAAATTCAATAAATGTTGAAGGAGTAGAGTGTTGTTAATGTTCAATTATTATTAATGGGGCTCATTATATAATGCAAGATTGCTTTTACTAAAACTCTTTTTTCCCTGAAGATCCTAATTTTCATTTAATTTGTAATGCTTTTCATACATACATGAAATAAATGACAATCCAAAATATTATTTTAACATAAATTTTAATTTTAGATTCTTGGTTTTTGAAAATGAAACTAGTCGACTTTGATCCTATAGCATCTGCTGTACTAAGTGTGGTGATAGGGCTTTAAATATATGGTCTAATTTGCCTCATAAACTGTGTATGTGTCCTGTTTTCACCACTGGGAGAAAAGTGTTAAAAGATCACATGCTGGTAAGGCTTAGGAGATTAAAAAAATTTTTTTTCATTGGTTTAAAAAGTAAAAAAAAATAAATACTTATATATATGAAAACAACAACAAAGAACCAAGCATACAGAAGTATACATGTTAGGGGTCTTCCAGGCCACCATTATCACTCTCTCTCTCTCTCTAGTTTTCATAGCTTATTAAAAAGAGTAATCACACTATATATCCACTTTGCTTTCTCATTCAATAGTCATAACATTTCTTTTTCTGTTTTGCCAATTTAAACTGGAAAATAATTTTACTATTACTATTCCCTCTAGTTTTCCCTTCAGATCTTTTTATGCATAGGCCAATATTCACAGGATTTAGAAACACAAATTATCTGGACCAAGGACCAACTTCCTAAAGTTTTAGTAATAAAGCAATTCTTTGGTAAATGATGTTTTCTATTAGGAGCAATTGAGGGTTTTGTAACTTCTTTTGAGTGCTACTTTAAACATGAGTTTTAGTTATAAGTAATCAGACATGTCAAACTTGCCTCTTCCTAAATTCAAACCGTGATGCCGAGGTGGCTGGAAGATGATCTAAAAATAAAACAGTGTACGTAAATAGAAATCATACTTGGTTTTGTTGGTAAAGCCATAAATTTTCATAACTTTGTGCCTTTCACTGTCCGTAGCTCCCTGTCCTGTGATTTATGCTCTGTCTCCTCTACAAGGTTAGGGTAGCCAGGTGTCCCAGATTCAGATGTAGATAAATGGTGACGTTCTACCCACCCTCAAAACAAAGAACAACCCCGTGATTTGTCAAGTAATGACTGGGGTTGTAAGATTAGCTATTTTTCTGTAGTAGAGCTGGGAGGATTCCACCCTTCTCAAGGTGATCAGCCTCTGAGATGTTATTTGTTTGGACAGTGTTAACGGCCTCGAACTAACATTTCCTCATGGATTATTTTAAATGGATAAAGAGCAGCTGATAAGCTGTGAACTGTGATCTCTTAGTTAATTAGCGTTCCAAAAGGACATGAGAAACATTCAGAATCTTCTCAGAGCCTCATGGTATAGTCTAGAATTACAGTCTATTTCTGTAAAAAATAAACAAACTCTGCCTTTATTTCTACCTTTTTCTCTCTCCTTCCACTTAAAACTTTTACTTCTGTGTTTTCGACTCTTCATGTGTCTTCTTTCTGTTCTTACCAACTCACTGTCATCTGACAGGCCTATTTTTTTTTTTATTGAGGTATAGTCAGTTTACAATGTGTCAATTTCTGGTGTACAGCACAAAGATTCAGTCATACATGAACATACACATATTCATTTTCATATTCTTTTTCACCATAAGTTACTACAAGATATTGAATATAGTTCCCTGTGCTATACAGTATAAACTTGTTTGTCTATTTTATATATACCAATCAGTATCTGCAAATCTTGAACTCCCAGTTTATCCCTTCCCACCACCCTCCCCCCGGCAACCACAAGTCTGTATTCTATGTCTGTGCATTTCTGTTTTATATATAAGTTCATTTGTCTTTTTTTTTTTTTTAATATTCAACATATGGGTAATATCATATGGTATTTTTCTTTCTTTTTATGGCTTACTTCACTTAGAATGACATTCTCCAGGGCCTTCCATGTTGCTCCAAATGGCATTATTTTATCATTTTTTTATGGCTGAGTAGCATTCCATTGTATAAATATACCACAGCTTTATCCAGTTATCTGTCAATGGACATTTAGTTTGCTTCCATGTCTTGGCTATTGTAAATAATGCTTCTATGAACATTGGGGTGCAGGTGTCTTTTTGAATTAAGGTTCCCTCTGGATATATGCCCAGGAGTGGGATTGCTGGGTCATATGGTAAGACTATTTTTAGTCTTTTGAGGAATCTCCATACTGTTTTCTACAATGGCTGCACCAAACTGCATTCCCACCAACATTGTAGGAGGGTTCTTTTTTCTTGTGTGGTTGTGTTTTCATTGTTGCTTGTCTCAAAGTAGTTTTTAATTTCTTCTTTGATTTCATCATTGACTCATTGGTTTTTTAGTAGCATGTTGTTTAATCTCCATGCTGTTGTTTTTTTCCTTCTTTGTTTTTCTTTAGTTGATTTCTAGTTTCATGGCATTGTGGTCAGAAAAGATGCTTGAAATAATTTCTATCTTCTTAAAGTTGTTGAGGTTCCTTTTGTGCCCCAGTACATGATCTATCCTTTTGTGCCCCAGTACATGATCTATCCTAGAAAATGTTCCATGTGCACTTGAAAAGAATGTATATCCTCTTTTTGTGGGATGTAATGTTCTGAAAAATCAATGAAGTCTAATTATTCTATTGTATCATTTAGTTTCTCTGTTGCTTTATTAATTTTCTGTCTGGAAGATCTGTCCAGTGATGTTAATGGGATGTTAAAGTCTGCCACTATGATTGTGTTCCCATCAGTTTCTCCCTTTATCGCTGTTAGTATTTGCTTTATATATTTAGGTGCTCCTATGTTGGGTGCATATATGCTAATGAGTGTAATAATCCTCATCTTGTATTGCTCCTTTAATCATTTTATAATGTCCTTCTTTATCTTTCTTTATGGCCTTTGTTTTAGTCTATTTTGTCTGAAATGAGTATTGCTTCTCTTGCTTTCTTGTCATTTCCATTTGTGTGGAGTATCTTTTTCCATCCTCACTCTCAATCTATGTGTGTCCTTCTCCCTAAAGTGGGTCTCTTGTATGCAGCATATTGTTGGTTCTTGTTTTATTGTCCAGTCTACCACTCTGTGTCTTTTAATTGGAGAATTTAGTCCATTGACATTTCCAGTAATTATTGATAGATGTGTATTTATTATCATTTTGAAATTATTTTTGCAGTTGATTTGGTATTTCCTCTTTGTTCCTTTTTCTTTTTGTGGTTTGATAATTTTCCTTTGTATTATTGTGGTTTCTTTTTAGTTTTTATGACTCTGTAGTAAGCTTTTGGCTTGTAGTTACCCTATTTTGTATGTATATTAACCCATTACTATATCTGTTTGTTTTAAACTGATAGTAATATAAGCTCAAACCCATCCTATTGAGAACAAAAAAAGAAAAGAAAAAAAAAAAAGAAAGAAAAAACTGTCTATATTTTGTTCCTCCCTTCTTCCACCCTTAATGATTTAGATGTCTTCTTTTACAATTTCATGTTTATTCTGTTGTAATTCATTGTAGTTATCGCCTTTCCAGTGATGGTTTTCTCCTTTCTGTATCATCCTGCTTCTTTTCTATTTAGAGTAGACCTTTCAATATTTCTTTTGGCATGGGTTTAGTATTGCTAAATTCTTTTAGTTTTTACTTGTCTGTGAAGTTCTTTATCTCTCCTTCTATTCTAAAGGATAGCCTTGCTGGATAAAGTATCCTAGGCTGGATCTTTTTTCATGCAGGACTTTGAATATATCTTGCCACTCCCTTCTGGCCTGCAGTGTTTGTATAGAGATATCAGCTGAGAGCCTTATGGGGGTTCCCTTGTAACTCTTTGTTTTTCTCTTGCTGCCTTTAGGATCATTTCTTTATCCTTGACTCTGGCCATCTTGATTATGATATGTCTTGGTGAGGGTCTGTTTGGGTTCTTCCTGTTTGGGACCCTCTGAGCCTCCTGTACTTGGATATCTGATTCCTTCTTTATGTTTGGAAAGTTTTCAGTCATGATTTCTTCAAATACCTTTTCAATCCCCTTTGCTCTTTCTTCTCCTTCTGGGACCCCTATTATGTGTAGGTTGGCATGCTTTATATTATCCCATAGGTCCCTTATATTGTGTTCATTGTTTTTTATTTGTTTATCTCTCAGCTGTTCTGATTGGGTGACTTCTGTTTTCCTGTCTTCTAAGTCATTTATTCATTCCTCTGCATTATCTAGTCTGCTTTGTACAGCCTTTAGATCAGCTCTCATCTCAGCAAATGAGTTTTCCAATTTTGATTGGCTCCGCCTTATAGTTTGTTTCCCTTTTTTAAAAACATTTTTTATTGATTTATAATCATTTTACAAGGTTGTGTCAAATTCCAGTTTCAGTTTCCCTTTTGATGTAGTCTCCGTCTCTGCTCACAGTCTCTTTTAGTTCCTTCAGTACTTTGATCACTTTTTTTTTGAAATCATGATCTATAGACTATCAAGGTCTATTTCATTGATCGTTCTTTCAGGGCATTTCTCTTGTTTTAATTGGGAATTGTTCCTCTGCTTCTTCATCTTGCTTATATCTCTCTCACACTGTTGATTATGAAGTATCAGCTATCTACTGTGGCCCTTAAGGGGTTTGTTTATTTATTTATCTAAAGCAGATGTGGAAATAAAACTAGAAAAAATTTTTTAAAGAAGAAAAAAGTTTTGAGAACAGAGCATAATCAATAACAAGAACAAAACAAAAAGAAAGAAAAATCAAATTGAGACAAATTAAAAAATTAATTTAAAAATTTCAAAGAAAAATTTAAAAGGATTAAAAAATAAAAAAATTAAAAAACAATTAAAAATTAAAAAAGAAAAAAAGTGGATGTGGAGAAAGAAACAAGATGATGGAGTAGAAGGACGCTTGTAGCTCACCCTTTCCCACAAATACACCAAAACTCACATCTATGGACCCACTCAGCCAACCAGAGCACCTGCTGAACTCTGACAGAACATCGCCCTCTCTGAAAGAGAAAGACACCAAAAATCTAGTAGGAGAAAAGGAAAAAAGAAAGAAGAAAAAACAAAACAGTGCAGGACCAGTCCCACAGGGAGGGAGAGGCAAAGGAGGACTAGTGCTCGTTCGCTGGGTCTCCCCTCTCCAATGAAGAGGCCGACGGGACAGAGGGGGGGCCTCCGAAGCTCAAATATGCCCCGAGCACCCCTTGACCAACAGAACTAAGTTAAATGGGCACAAAGGGTCCCCGTGACACCCAGCCCAAGATGCAAGCCAGCAGCTGGGGCCGGGACAGGCTGCCCGAGCTGGGTGGAGGACTGGGGCGGCTGCACTGAGGTAGCCCCAGGGGACTGCAGGGTGCTGTGTGCCATGGCTGGGAGGGGCTATGGAGCAGAACAACCTTGGTCCCCCATAAATTGCGAAAAAGGCAAAGTAACAAGGCTGGTGTGCCCTGGGGGGAGGGGTGCCGTAGCCTTTGTCTCCTCAGACCCACGCCGCCATTACTGGTGCTTCTTGACAGAAGAGAGGCATGGCACAGCCACAGCTGCCATCTCCTCCTGTGCACAGCGCCCAGGCGGGGGTGGGGCTGAGACCTGAATCCGCACCCAGGGTCTCCGCAACCTGCTAGCAGGAATGAGACTTGTTTATAGCCAGAGGCAGATAGGATCTTTCTGCCCTGGCACCTCAGAGAACTTGCGCCCCCAAGACAAACAAGGAGCTGAGATTTGGCACAGAGCAGGGGCGGGACTGTTCTACGGTCTTCCCCGAGGCTGCCTACGGAGTGCCAACCTGAGGCGGAGCGGGCAACTGCACAGAGCAGTGGAGCGACTGGCGCCGGGAGAGGGCGGGCGGCCACTCGCCTTTCTGGCAGGAATGCAGCACCTGACCATGGTGGTGGGAGGGGGCGCGATCCAGCCAGCTGCCTTGCCCGAGCACAGCATCTGACTGCAGCATCAGGAGGGGGAGTGACCTGCCCGCCCACTGGTCACAGTGCCAGGGATATATGAGCAATATGAAGAAGCAGAGGAACCACTTCCAATTAAAAGATCAAGAGAAATCCCCTGAAAGCACAATCAAGGACATAGACATTGATGGCCTACTAGATCAAGATTTCAAAAAAGGAGTGATCAAAGTACTGAAGGAAATAAAAGAAATAGTGTTTAGAGATATAAAATGTCAAAAACGAAATAGAAGCTATAAAGAAGAACCAGGTAGGATTAGTAAACTCATTTGCTGAGATGAGAGCCGACCTAAAGGCTATGCAAACTGGACTAGATGATGCAGAGGAACGAATAAGTGACTTAGAAGACAGGACAACAGAAAGCACCCAATCAGAACAGCTGAGAGAAAAACAAATAAAAAACAGTGAACACAATATAAGGGACCTATGGGATAATATAAAGCATGCCAATCTACGCATAATAGGGGTTCCAGAAGGGAAGAAAGAACAAAGGGGATTGAAAAGGTATTTGAAGAAATCATGACTGAAAACTTTCCAAACATAAAGAAGGAATCAGATATCCAAGTACAGGAGGCTCAGAGGGTCCCAAACAGGAAGAACCCAAACAGACCCTCACCAAGACATATCATAATCAAGATGGCCAGAGTCAAGGATAAAGAAATGATCCTAAAGGCAGCAAGAGAAAAACAAAGAGTTACAAGGGAACCCCCATAAGGCTCTCAGCTGATATCTCTATACAAACACTGCAGGCCAGAAGGGAGTGGCAAGATATATTCAAAGTCCTGCATGAAAAAAGATCCAGCCTAGGATACTTTATCCAGCAAGGCTATCCTTTAGAATAGAAAGAGAGAGAAAGAAGTGAAAACTTAGGAACACTAAACTGATGCTAAAAGAAATATTGACAGGTCTACTCTAAATAGAAAAGAAGCAAGACGCTACAAAAATGAGAAACTCATAACTGGAAAGGTGGTAACTACAATGAATTACAAAAAGAATACACACAAAATTGTAAAAGAAGACATCTAAATCATTAAGAGTGGGAGAGGGAAGCACGGAAAGCCACTGTGGAATACAGTATGAAGATTCCTCATAAGACTAGGAATAGACTTACCATATGACCCAGGAATCTTGCTCCTGGGCATATATCCAGAAGGATCCCTACTTCAAAATGACACCTGCACCCCGATGTTCATAGCAGCACTATTCACAATAGTCAAGACATGGAAACAGCCTAAATGTTCATCAACAGATGACTGGATAAAGAAGATGTGATATATTTATACAATGGAATACTATTCAGCCACAAAACCCGACAACATAACGCCATTTGCAGCAACATGGATGTTCCTGGAGAATGTCATCCTAAGTGAAGTAAGCCAGAAGGAGATAGAAAAATACCATATGAGATCACTCATATGTGGAATCTAAAAAATAACACAAAACATAAAAACAAAACAGGAACAGACTCATAGATGTAGAATACAAACTTGTGGTTGCCAAGGGGGTGTGGGGTGGGAAGGGATAGACTGGGATTTTGAAATGTAGAGTAGATAAACAAGATTATCCTCTATAGCACAGGGAACTATATACAAGATCTTGTGGTAGCTCATAGTGAAAAAAATGTGACAATGAATATATGTATGTTCATGTATAACTGAAAAAATTGTGCTGTACACTGGAATTTGACATAACATTGTAAAATGACTATTACTCAATAAAAAAATGTTTAAAAAAAAAAAGTGGATGTGTTCCAGTGAAGACTGTGTGCTCTTAATTTTGTTGAGAGGTCCTTCTTAAGTATGGGTGGCTGCCAGTCCTCCTTCCATGCCTTTTGCCTGTTATCCCTTTGGTTGGGGGTGTGGCCAGTGTTGTGGAGCCCAGAGCCTGCCTTGGGGCCTCATTTTGTTCCGTGGTTGTCACCACTCCTGCCCTCGCCCTGCTGCACTAACTCTGCTCGCTGGTTCCAGAGGCTCTCCAGTCGCGCCCCTGGTCTGTGCCGCCTCCAGTGCTGGTAGGTGGGCGGGTCACGCCCCCTCCCGACGCAGCGTCTAGGCGCTGCGCTCGCGCACGTAGGCCGCAGGTCACACCCCCTCCTGACGCCACCCAGGCGGCCGCAAGCATGGGAGGCAGGCAGGTCGCTCCCCTTCACAGCGCTGCGTCCTGGCACCCTGCTTGTGCACGGTAGGTGGGCGCGTCGCTCCCCAGTTCAGTGCTGCTCCCCAAGCCGCAGTAGGGTCTGTACTCGGTAGGCAGGCTTAGAGAAAATGGCGTCACCAGCCCTTGCCCTCACTGTGTGCCTGAACTCCGCTCCTTGTATGTTGGTCTTAGAGGCGCGAGTTTACAGAGGCACGTTTCCCTTTGCCTGGAGCTGTAAATAAGCCTCAGCTTGCTTATGAGGTTGGGGAGCCTCTAGGTAGGGGTTCGGGTTTCGACCCCTCTTCCGCCTGGGAGCTGGGCACCTGAGGATAGGGTGGCAGTGCCTGAGCCCCGCCGCTCTTCTTCTGAGAGCTCTTCAGTAATGGTGCCGAGGGTCTTTGAAGACAAAGGCTTTGGTGGGCCGCCCCACCACCCAGGGCGCACCAGCAGTGTTGCTTTGCTTTTTTTTTTTTTTTTTTTGTATTTAATGGGGGACCCAGGCCGTTCTGATCTGCACACCCTCCCAGCCATGGCACACAGCACACTGCAGTTTCCTCTGTACAGCAGGCCTGAGTCCTCCGCCCGGCTTAGGCAGCCTGTCCCGTCCCACCCCTGCCGGTTAGTGTCTAGGGCTGGGGTTCGCCGGGACCGTTTGTGCTTGTTTATCTTAGTTCTGTTGGTGCAGGGCTATTTCGTACAGATCCGAGCCTCAGAGGTTCCCCCTCAGCCCCGCTGACCTCTCCACTGGAGAGGGAGAGACCCAGCGTACAAACGCTATTCTCCTTTGCCACTCCCTCTCCGTGGGACTGGTCTTGCACTATTTTCATGTTTCTTCTTTTTCTTTTTCCTTTTCTCCTGCCGGATTTGTGGCATATTTTGTCTTTTGAAGAAGGCGATGGTCTGTCGAAGTTCAGCAGGTGCTCTGATTGGCTGGGTGGGCCGTGGATGTCAGTCTTGATGTATTGTGGTAGAGGGTGAGCTACGAGCTTCCGCCATCTTGGCCCTTCTACCCTGAAGTGCCTATTTTCCCTCTGGTTTTGTGGTCCCAGGTGGAAAAATTTTTCCCTCATTTTTTTTTTTTTTTTTTTTGACTCTGAAACCTCAGTCCTGGGAAAGTGCCCTAACAGTGGGCCATTTACCATAAGAGAACATCTGTGAATTTTCTCAGTCTGGTGCCTGAGGAGAAAGAAAGGGAGAGATTATTCTTGGAGCCTTTGTAGTGCCTCACATGCATCCTAAATTCTAGAGACTATGGCCAAGGGAGAGAGAATCGTCCTTTGACTTGGTTTGCTGTTTTCAATCTATAAGTTGATTTGGTTTTCTGTCCCTTCTTGCATCATTCTCTCCATCTTGAAGTAAGTAGTTGAGAGCACCATCAATTTGGACAAGTGGCAGCTCAAATCTCTTTTTAAAGTCAAAAATAAAGTAAGATTTGGAAATGAAACCCAGGTCCCCTACATAGTTATTTTAGTAGCAGTTAATTCTGTAGTTATTAGAAGTTGGGAAGGCTCTCAATGTGAAATCTGTAGGTTAGTCGGGATGTAACTGGTCAGTTGAACTAGCATGATGCATGGGGTTGAGACACAACTTTATTGTCACCTCCCATCTTCTGAAATTTTATTGAGCGGGAGTAATCTGCACCTGCCATTAGATGAAAACTCTGGCCAACCTGTGACTCTTCTGGAATAACACTGTCGGTCACTTTAAGTTGTAAACATAATCTCAGTTCAGCAACTGGAATGCCTAATGCTAGGGGTAAATAAACTCCAACAGTTTAAAACATGAAGCATTTTCACCATTAAATTCTTACTATGATGTTACATTTTCTCCTGTCTGCTCCATGCTAGCTGTTTGCAGAGGGAAAAGGGCACACAGTTCTTCACTTTTCCCAAAAGTGAGTGATGTTTAGCTCGGTCGATAGTGTCCTTTTTGCTTTCAAGACTCACTAAACGTGTTCCTTCTGGAGAAATCAATTTCTTGCTCCTAGAGAGGTGAAATAGGGTAGTCTGGTTAAGAATATGGAGTTCTACATTAGATTTGGGGTTATGCTTCTATCTTTGGGAAGCTTCCCTCCTCTAAACTTCAGTTCCCCATGTGTTAAATAGAAATCCCTCATAGAATTGTTGTGAATTCTGTGAGTTCATGAGTGAGAAGGGCCCAGCAAAATGTCTGGCAGATACTGTTCACTCAGTAAATGTTTGCTATATGTCCACTCTTTGGGTTCCAATCCCAGATCCCTTCCTGGATGGTGGTGGGTATTTCTAGTTCTCTTCCATGTCTGGATCTCCTTTCCTTCTGGGTCCATAACATCTTTAATCTGGGAAGATGATTCAATTGAGGCCTAATTTGGAGCAGGTGGCTAGAAGCACATCCTGAGAGAGCCCTCCCATTACCCACCAGTATCTCATTTCAGTGCGCTGTAGCCTAACCCACAAGCACCAACCCCGAGTCTCCGCCTGAAGGCTTTCTTTGGCGGCTGCAGCCGGCTCTGCACGGGGCTGGCCAGCTGTGGAAGGAATTAGGTCCTCTTTCAATGAATACCTCAGCCCCTTTAACCCTGTGGGTGGGATAATTCTAAGGCACATATTCTACACTCTTTCTCAGAGTTTTCCATTAGGATTGAGCGCCAGTTACCCATAGGGGTAAACTGCTTGACAGCATACCCTATGTTGGCTCCCTTCCCTTCCCTGGTGTTGCAGGTTGGGTTGATGAGCATGCAGGATGTTTATTAGGGAGTTCTTTTCAGACCGACACCTGTGGGAAGGAGGAGATGAAAGCTGAACAGCAGAGGAAGAAGTTGGATCACAGCACAGTCCAAAGAGAAGCCTTGGCTGACACCTTAGAGAACCCCGAGATGGAATGGACCTTCACAGCTGTCCCAAGTTGGGGTGAGTAGGTCGGACGTTTATAACCCCGCAAGGATTAGTCACTGGTTGTGGGCTGTGCCTAGGAGAGGACTGACCTTGGGAGAGGCTGCTGTCTTCAGCCAGCACAATCTCCAAGAGGGCTGATGCCTGAGACTGCTGTAACACAGCCTCCCTACCTGAGGGCTCTGGGCAGTGTGTCACAGGGCCCACCACACCTAGGTTTCCCACTTCTCGCCAGTGTTTTCTGAGATAATCTCCTAAATAAACGACTTGCCCTTGAGTCCTTGTCCCAGTGCCTGCTTCTGGGAGAACTCAAGCTGGGACGTGGCTTTCACAGCACTCCTTGGAGAGCTTGCTGTATGTCCACGGCAGCTGCCAGGCATAGGAGACAGGGATGTGGCACCTGCCCAGGGAATCAGAGAAGAGACAGACTGCTTTGCTGATGGGGGCAGCAAAGAGGTTACCGCCTGGGGGTTAACCTGTTCCCCTGTGTTTGTTGGGGCAAAGGAGAGTGAGTGTGTCTTCCATGGACCAGAGAGATGGGCCTTGGGTGAGAGAGCGCCTGTGTGGGTTTAGCGAGATCCTGCCCAGCTGACGAAGCTGGCCTTGGACACCAGATTCCTGGGGACTATGGAAGGAGACAGATATGCTTACTTAGTGTAATAAAACTGAGAAGATTTTTTAAAATGCCAGATCCAATTTCTTCTGCCTACATTAATTATAGAAAACCTAATTTATTTGCACCATAAAGTAACAGTGTCCAGGGGTTTATCTGGATTTTTAACCTGTGCACATTCATCACTCCAGCTATTTGCTTTCTCGCAGCCAATCCAGACTCTGTGTGGAGGATTAACTACCCCCATTTCAGGGCTATGCTTCCTAATTTTACATTCCCTTTTATTGAACCCATCATAGAGAATAATAGGATAATCAAAGTTGTGCTGCCTCTGGTTGTGATTGTCCTAGTATTATCCTCAATCAGGGCATCACAGGAGTCCAGATTAATGATTTATATTTTCTCTAGTAGATATCACCAAGCACAGAATTTCATAACAAGCCAGTAATTCTACTTATGTGAAGTTCAATCAAATGTTTGGCAGCTATTGTTTTCCTAGGTTGGTCAGACCAGGTTAATTGGACCCCCAGAGTGTTCAACCCTTGTGTATTAGAAGTATTCAATCTGGGTGGTGTCTCACTTGGCCAAGGGTACACATGTATCAATTTGGAACCTCATTAACAAACGAATTCAGCAATGCTGCTGGAGAAATAGTTTACTTTTTAAATTAAAACTTTATTCTCCACCTCTTCAACTTTGGTATTAGTATTATTTGTGATTTCCAGAAATTTTTATTTCCATGTACAGCTATATTAATCCCCAGATACACCATAAATATTGAAGGATTTTGAAGTACCAACTTAATCCCAATTTGCCATTGTATTTTAAAGAAAGGATAAAAATTTGCTGAGTAGTTAAGGAAATGAACCCAGATGTCCAATGACACTAGTAGCTCCAACTTAAAAAAATTAAACCAAAAGCTAGAACTGCTTTTAGAACTTTGACATACAAATTACCTCAGGGCCTTGTTAAAATGTGGGTTCTGATTTGATAGGTCTGGGGTGGGACCTGAGATTCTGCATTTCTAACAAAATCCCAGGTGCTGCTGCTGCTGCTGGTTTGTGGGCCATAAGTAGCAAGAACCCAGAACACTTAAAAAAAAAATCCCTGTGAATTTAAGCAAAATATTCCCTATAACATTTCTTCAGAAGCCAGTTTGCATAAAGCTAGGTCAGGTTCTCAGCTGCTCCAGGATTAGGGACTAGCTCTCTCATTAAATCCAAAATGCCATTGATTGTTGGGTGAGTCATTATTTTCTGTACTGCTAAGAAGGGAAATGCTGACAGTTAAACTATGATGTATCCTGATTTCAGAACTATTAAAGTATGAATCCTGGGATCTTGAGAAATATGGTGGTTTCTCTGACTCCTACTCTGTTTCCACAATGAGTGTTCACTCAGTGCTAGGTACTTTTCCTACAAGATAGGTGCTGTCATCATCCCATTTTTGCAGAGGCTTGGAGTGGCAAGTTACCTTTAATGGCACAGCTGGAATTTAAACCCAGGTCTCTGTGATTGGAGAGCCCACGCTCTCATCTGTGTGGTAGTAAGGGCTCTTGTCCTGGAGGAAGGTGCTCCCCTGTGCATCTCCCATGGCATTCACGTAAGGTAATGGCTCCTGTGTCAGTTTCCTTTTTAAACACATCTTCTTTGAGCCTGGCTTCCTGTATTCATCATTCCGTTGAAGTGGCTTGTCTTGAATTCAACAGTGACTTTTTCCTGCTAAATCTGACAATCCTTTCAGTGTGAATTTTCCCCACCTTGTCTTTATCTGACATAGTCTCCCATCCTCTCCTTGAAAAACTCCCTCTTCTGTGTTTTTGAGTAGCTTGCTATTTATGGTTAATTCTTCTTTGATATGAGTAAATCATAGTTCAATTAATATATTTATCACCAGCTTTTTTTGCCACCATGTATCAGAACTGCATTCAAAGAATCTAGGCAGTTCCCAGATCCTCACTGAATAAAAGTGATGAATTTGGGGGTACGATACAAATTATGACTTAGGAATCATGGATCTTTCTTGCTAGAGCCTTCTCTTTTTTGCTCCCACTCTGTATATTTTTATCATTGAGTTCACTGTGTTATGTTCTAATTGTGTTTGCTTGTCTTTTGTCCTACTTGCCTGAAATTCCTGTGGGTAGAGACCGTGTTTTATTTATTTCTGTTCTTTCAACCCCTGTCCAAGGCCTGGCACACAAATGATTTAACGCTGCTGAGACAGGACCATAATTCACTATTTTAGTGGCAAGAGTAGCTGTTTCCTGTTATCTATCTTGTGTGGCAAGGTGATGTCACTTATGAGGTCTCTAGCCCCAGGAACAGATCAGTTAGAACAGGGCCAGGGGCTGTCATGATGTCCCTTCTCTGTTTCACATGGAGACCTCAGAGGTCCCATTTAGAAATTACTCTTGGCTTATTTGCTAGTGGTTTTTTTTTTTTTTTTTTTTTTTTTTTTTGCAGAAAATTTGGGAGTTCTTACTTTTCATGTAGGAGGGTAAAATGAACTTTTGTATGGAGGACATAGTCTTCTAATGGAAAAAAAAAACTCACCAACAAAAGTCAGCCTAGAATATCTTTTAAAAAAACAATTGAATGAAGGGCTGTAGGACTAAAGGTTCCTGTCGAGGGGTAAGTTAGGAGTTTGGGATTAACAGACACTCAGTACTATATACAAAACAGATAAAACAACAAGGACCTACCGTATAGCACAGGGAACTGTATTCAGTTTCTTGTAAGAACATATAATGGAAAAGACTCTGAAAAGAATCTATGTGTATCTTATGTATAACTGAATCTCTTTGCTGTACACCTGAAACTAGGCTTGTAAATCAGCTACACTTCAATTAAAAAAAAAATTAAAAAAAGAAAACCAAGTGGAAAAAAAAGGAAATTATGCAGGTAGCCTCTAAAGGCTGGAAACGATAAGATGACAGAGTCTTCCCCAGAGAGAGGATCATAGCCATGCTGACGCCTTGATTTTAGCCCAGTGAAAAAGATTTTAGACTTCTGACCTCCAAAGTTATAAAATAATAAATTTTAGTTGTTTAAAAAAAAAAAAGGAAATTCTCTAGGAGTATGAAAGGGTTGCTGTCCCAAAGTTCCCCACTTGTCCTCCTCAACAAGATTCTACTCCTTACAGCGTCTGACACCCTGAGCCCATGCCCAGCTTGGTCTAAGATGATGTAAGTCTGGAGAAAATCAGCTCCTCCCAGGCCTTATGGGCAAATATGGTCTCTCACCTATCCCCGGCTTGCTGGGTCACTTTGATTAAATTTAATTCAGTTTATTGTCTGCTTCTGAAACAAATCATGTCACACCACGATGAATGGTAATTCAGCCATATAACAAAGCTGTTTTTAAGAAAAATCAAAATTTTTTTTAAAAGAGGAAAGTGACATAATTGTTGCCCTTGGCATAAATAATTTTACTGCTTGATTTTTAGAGTCCATTTATACCTATTTCTTCTATTGCTTGTGAAGTGATTTGTGTTCAGTACAAACCGCACTTTTCTTAAGCCACTAATTTATCTGCAAAGCTGTGGCTGCAGAATGTTTAAAAACAACCCAGCTAGCTGCAGAGGCCTTAGAGAAGCAGTGTGGTGGGAAGGCCAATAGAGGGCACTGGATTATTTGCCATGACTTTGGAGGGGCTGGAGAAGTCTGTTTTCCAGCTTTTAGATGGGAGGAAAAAAAAACAAAAACAAATAAATGAACACAGCATTATTTATCTCACTAACTCTGTTAGAAGCACAACGGAATTTTAAAATATGAAAGTGGAAAAATTCACCAGCTACATCTTTAGGTCTGAATTCTATGCAATGAAAGTTTTCAACATTGGCTGTTTATCTGTTGCAAAGCCCTTACATGACCTGATGTGCTCACACTTTCTTTTCCTGATAGATTTCACTTTGCCTGGGGGTGATGGTACAGTTAAATTACCCAAAGATCAGGTTTAGAAGTAATAACTTTGTAGAAGACAGTTGAGCTGAAAGAAATGTGATTATGCAATGTCTGGTTTCTAAGGAACATCTTGTTTTCTCCCTCCGGAATTCTGATCTCCCCCTCTTCCCCCCAGTTCCTTCCTTCCTATCTTCCTTCAGAAGTTGGAGTGGGTGGTTTGTTTCTATAATCTTCTTTGGGGGAACTGGTTAGTAAGCTTATGTTCTACCGTTCCTTCCTTTGTGTTCTCAGATACCATGAATGACTCCTGTCCCTTGCCTTTTCTCCTCTCCTTTCTCTGGTGACATCAGCTGGAAAAAGCTAGGAGGAAGGTGCCAGGGGGAGGAAGCCAGAGCAGTAGAGGTTGACTGAGTTTGGAAAGCATCTTCAGTGGCCCTCCGTTTCCTTGGGTTCCACTCAGCTCCTTACCCCAGGGCACCTGCTCCGGACAGTGCCCACACCTCCTTACCCCAGCCCTGGGAGCTCTCTTTTCATTCCACGCACCTCTCCCCACTAGATTTTCAGGCCTCTAGTATTTGCAGTTTTCTGAAGTTGTTGCAGATTCCTCTCTTCAGATAACATATTATTGTTACCACTGGCAAGTAGGCGATGTTCACTGCCACAGGTCTAAAGCATCTCATAAAAATAACTTACAGATATATTATCCAAGGAAAGCAAAAACTGGTAATTATCTTAGGACTTTCAATTTTGTCATAGCGACATAAAAACTCTCTTAAGCAGGGAATGCTCAGACTCTTCCCTGTGAATTCCATCTGCACTTCAAAAAAAATTAAACCAACCTCACCTGTTTGGAAAAAAAATAATAAAATTTTATAAGTCCTCACTCAAATTACTTCAGTGGATTCTTGGACTCAAGGTTTTTAGGGATAATCATTTATCGTGACTATTTATCTTGAGAAGAATCATACAACTTAAAACAGGACGGTTATTTATTCATGTGAAGCTAGTGGCAGTTGTGTTGGTTGTGAGAGCCAGCTGAAACAGAGGTCGAGGACATCCATAAAAGAGAAGGTTGAGGAAAGCTAAATCTGACCCCCAGAGGAACCAGCAGGAAGAAAGGAGAAGGGAGAATTGAAAATAAGAGATGTAGAGTAAGATTTGTTCATTTTTAAGAATATATCTTGGAGTGTACCTGTGAAATAAATTTAAGAAAGGTAATTTATGGAACATGTGAATGAACAGAGAGTCAGGGAAAGAGGATTTGTTCCCTTCTCCCGAGATGGTAAGAAATGGGTAAAGGGCATAAAGCCGTGTTAAGCTTTGGAATCTTTGTAAATTTCCTTCATCCCTAAAGCACTTCTGCATTTTGCTCTGAAAATCTAACGTGCTTCAACTCTCCAGCACTAAAGGCCTTGATACAGATTTTTGTATAATGAATTTTCAAAGGCATCCTTAATTACATTTCACAGAGAGCTGTATTCTATAGGCAATCAAATCATTGCTGGTCAGACTGATACACAAAGGGGACCTCGTGCTGCGGATTACATATGATCTGCTGTAAGCTCTTAAAATCTGAATTCTCATCTTTGGTAGAATCCTATTTTGGATACACTTTTTCATTAATAACCACTGGTGCCAGCTGTGTCAGAGTGTGATTTGTAGTCTGGCTTACATGGTAGAAGGTTGGTCATAGAAAGCCTGTTGTGACCTGCGTCTTTGGTCGTGAAACAGGGGAGCCTGAGGCAGCCCCTGCTGCCTTATCAGCAGGGTCCCTACACCTGTCTCAGGCAGGGCTGCTGAAGATGTTAGAATCTTATAGATGGCAAGGGAGGGGTGTTGCCCTGCACACAGTGAGCCCACAACAAGACCTTTGTCCCAGGATGTATGTGGTTCAGTGATAAGCAGGGTAACCCAGTGTGCTAGAGCCATTTAGCCAAGCGCTGTGTTTAGAGACCTAGGAGGAGAGTTGACTGCGTCAAAAGCTGAGGCTGTCAGGCTCAGTGGCCTCAAGTAATCTGCATATTTTTTTTTTTTTTTGGGAGGCTGTGACACTGAGGGGGAGTGGTTGTAGGACTGAAGCAGAGGGATGCTGATTTCAGGAACCAGAAAGAAAGGATTTCCCTCTTGGTGGAAGCTTGGAAGATTTGGAGGATATGACAGATGCTTTGGTTTTGGAAGTGAGACCTTCAATCCAGATGGAGTTGACTACAGCCTTTCTGTGAAGAAAGCTGGGCACTGGGGGCAGGGGAGGGGATTGGGGTCATGAATTGGCATTTTTGTAGGCGCATGTAGGCAATACTGCTAATAATTTCATTCTTTGACCTCTTCCTTCTGAACGCTTGGGAGGGATGACTTGAAAGTATAATAAGAAATGAGTAGCACCAAGAGTTCTTCTGGCAATGATGGGAAAGAAGTCTCGTTGAGGAGTTCTCACCCTTTGCCAGGAAGTCATATGTAGCAGAATGATTGTGAAATAAGTGAAACTAGTAGTGAGAAGGTATCTGAAAGTCGAATGTCTTTTGGGGTACTGGCAGTGGTGACCCCTGCCCTCTGGCAGAGTGTGTCTGACTTTGGTTCGTTGCAGCTGTGACTATTTGGCAGTAAGGAGGCAGTAGAGGACCACTGGGAATCCACAGTGACCTCTACCTTTTGTGCCAGACCTTGACCTTCAATTACTTGCGGGTTCTTAGCATCAACCCAGGTGGCTGAAGCCATTGTACAGATGACCTTTGCATAAACATGATACTGTTGTGCGTATTTAAAGGACTTTTATAGGATTTGGTAACCAAAATGCATGAATAAATTCCTAACGGCTAGACATTCATACTTATTACTTTGGTATGTGAAATAAAGATAAAAGTTATAATCCAAAGAGATGCATATTTGATTTCAGATTAATTGAATGGAAGGCAGGAAAATGAAAATGCGTTCACTCTAACAGTAGCTTTAAACAGAATAAACTATGGACTTTTCAAAGGATTATATTTATCCTTAATCGTGCCAAAATGAAGCTTGAAGCAATTATTGGTAATACAGATGTATTATTAATACCAGCTGTAACCCAGGTTTTCATTATGTAAGAAAACAGACTTACACTTTTGGCAGATGGTGAACTTAAAAGTTTAAGTAAATCCAAGTTTTTAAATCCTGAAGATGTAGGGAGCATTTCTATTTGAAGAACCCAGATTTTCCCTCCACAGGAAATAAATGGAAGCTGGAATTATCCCAGTGATCTCCAAATGTGACTTTGTTCTTTAGAAAGTAACTGTGCCCTTATTTTTCTGAATCCTCAAGTTTATCATTTTCTCAGCGCATTGTGTTTGTCAAACTATGAGGTAAGAGTCTTTTTTTTCTGGAGATGTGCAGGCTTCCATTAGCCTTTCTCCTCATATTTTCAAGTTTCTTGATTCTTCTATAGGATGTCCCTGAATTGTCACAGTGCGAATGGGCACCGTGGTGGGTGGAGATCCTTTTTTGCTACAGCCGTGTGATCCCTCTAATGATGGGTCTGGGGCATGGAGGCAGGACAAATTAATGGGCTGAAGTTGGTGGAGCTAAGAGAATGGTTCCTTATAGCTTCAACAGGGTGAGAAAGAACCTTTGACTTGGGAAGGTCATTCAGTAGGACTGCAGACCATGGTCAAGATGTCAGCACTGTTGTCTCAATTTCTGGCTTCCATATTCTAGAGCATGGTGTCTGCCGTGATTGCTTCCATTCCTGCTGATAAGGGGAGATGCATATTAACTCTTGCGGAAGGAGGAGGGGTATAGAGGCCAGAGCCCCAATCTTGGGAAATTAAATCATCCTTCACCAGTTAGGCATTTGTGTTTTATGAGATAATGCGATTTGAATTTCATATGACTATACAATAAACTAGTGGGAAGAATTTGGTGGCAAATATCCAATGAAATTTTTGGAGTAGGGGAATGAAGACAAAGGTAACAGCAAGGTTGAGAGAAAGGGAAAAATGGAAAAATAAGCCATAGGGCTCAGAATATTACCTGAATATAACAATGCAGGTGCATATTAACCACCTGCAAACCCATAAGGTCTTTCTAATGGCTTCACAACTGGATGCCGTCTTTAGGAAAATTATTAGGAGATTGTTAATTGGGGATGGATGGAATCACTGAAAGTGAGTACCAGATTTTTTGGGTGAAATTTTTATTAGTTAAAATGAATTATTATCAAGGAAAGAGAAACAAGATTTCTTCCTTGAAGGAATTTATCCTGTCAAAGGAAAAAAAAAGACAAATACAAATAAGTTGGAAAAGAACCAACATTCATTATGTATACTGTTTGCTAGGAACTATATTATATACATCTATGTTTATATTTATAATATACTGTATTTTTTGCATGTACCATATTTGTTAAGACATTACGAACTAGGTATTATTATTATCGCATATTACACAGGTGAAAAGCGGGCTTGAGAGGTAAAAAAGCTTGCCTAAAGTCACACAACAATTAAAAGACAGACCTAGGACTCTGACTTCGGATCCCAGACTCTTAGTCACTGTGCCTTACCAGCTCATGGACACCCTCAGGGCTCATCTGTTGTTCACTTGGAAATAAACCCATCTTCATCTGCGCCTCATGGTTGAGCAGCTAGAACATGAAGGCTGGTCAGTGTGGTTTGGCTGTTAAGAGCCAGGTAAGGCTGAAGAGGAGTGGTTTTATGGCCAACAGACATTTAAAGAGGCAGAGAGAAAATACCAACTGGCCCTATGTGGAGGTGGTGGAATAACCTTTTGGACTGATTCCAAGTCTTAGTTTCCTCTTTAAAAAAAAGTAATTTCTTTAATTTGCTAGACCATCCTCTAATTAGGGGGCTCACAGACATTTATTCATTATATTCAAATGCAAGTTTTAATGGTGCAATCTTCAGAGACTCAAATAACAAGTAACAATTAGCCCTGTGGCTCTTGGCCAAGCGGTGCTAATGCCTAAATTCATGTAACGTTTCACTGGGCCAGACTGTAGGATGGAGTTCTACAGTCGTTTTCCTTGCATTGTGACTCTGCCTTGGATGGCTCCGTGAAGGAAACGGGCCACTCTCTGGGCCTTCTTCAGGGGTACTGTTTGTTTTTTTTTTAAATCAGTACTGTTTATTGAAAAGATCATCACTTCCCCTCTTTAATTCATCTTTCATAAAGACACAGTATATGTGGGGTCTGTTTCTGGAGTCCATAATGGCCAACTGCTCGATTTCCTATATTTGTGCCAATATCACTCCCTTTTAATTACCTACGTCTATGATAAATAAAGAACCCCTATAAATAAATATGAAAAAAAATGGATGACCTGATGGAAAAATGGGCGAAAGACTTACATAACACTATATGTAAAAAGAGACTATACGAAGAGCTAATTTAAAAAAAAAAATGCCCAACATCACTAGTCACGCGAAATGCAAATTTAAACAGTGAGCTATTACTGCACATTTTGGAAATGTCTGAAATGAAAAATATAAATGATACAAAAGTGGCATTTTAGTATAAAAAGCAACTGAAATACTACTGGTGGAGCGGTAAATTGTTACAAGCACTTTGTGAAGCTTTTTGGTAGTACTTTCAAAAGTTGAACATTCATGTGTAGGAGTACACCCAGAACAAATATATAATATGTTCACCTAAAGTCATATACGAGAATGTTAATAGTAACACTATCCAAAATGGCCCCAAACTGGAAGCAAGTCAAATGCACATGAAAATGGACTTCATGGACACTAGTCGGTTTTAATGACACTTGCAATCTTTCCCATTATTTCCTAAGGTGACAGGTGGCTCATGTAGAACCTGTTCATTGGGTCATTCATTAAGGCATTTAGTCCTTTCTTATCCCTCCTTCGTCTCTGCTTCCCTTGCCCTTCCTCCCACCCATCTTGCTTGCTTGCTTCTTTGATTCCCTTCCACCTTTTTCTTTTTTCCTTCCAACAAATAATTACTAGGTTCTCAAGAAATGCCAGGCCTTGTACTGAGCACAGTGGAGGACAGATAGATATATAGGTAGAGGAATAAATATTATGCTTGATTTGTTCATCCATGTAATGGATATTTTTGAGTGCCTTCTGTGTGCCAGGGTCTATTTTGCAAGCTAGAGATGAAGCTACGTACACAGTAAAGTCTCTTTCCTCAGTAAGTTGTATTCTTGGGTGTGTATTTGGGAGACAGACAGAAAAAAAAGGTGTCAAATAGTGGTAAGAGCTATACATAAAAGTGAAGAAGGGGGAGGGAGGGTATAGCTCAGTGGTGGATTGCATGCCTAGCATGCACGAGGTCCTGGGTTCAATTTCCAGTACCTCCATTTAAAAAAATAAGCAAATAAATAAACCTCCCTTCCTTAAGAAAAAATTAAAAAAAAAAAGTGAAGCAGCAATGGAGACAGAGGTGATGGTGGATAGAAAGTGTATGACTTTTACATAGGGTGGTTTGGGGAAGTCTCTCTGATAAATGACATTTGATCAGAGATGCATTTATTTGAGGGAAGAACATGTCCCAAGGCCCTCAGGGAATTTATTTCTAACAAGGCAAAAAGGTGGAAAAGGTAAACACCTGAAACAGAAGGTAGAAAGAGTAAGTGCTGTGAGGGATAAGCGAAGAGATGCTGGGTTTGTTCAGAGGAAGCGGGGATAACCACCTGCTTGGGAGGAAGTGCTATAAAGAGCAAGGCCTTCTTCCTAGAAGGTAACTCACGTTCTCTGACACCTCATAGCAAAGCCTTCCCCCTAAGACATTTTCCTGAAGAGTGATCAGTCTTCTCGGTTGTGATAATGGACTTTGCACCTAATCAAGGTGCCCTCTGGTTAAGATGCTGAGATTCCACTAGAGGTGAAAACAAGTTACATCATCTGTCCAATTTCCCTGGTTTTAGACCCCTCTAAATCATATTTCTTGTTTATAAAAAGACTAACCTTCTGCTCATGCCCAATGTTGGCCCCCAAAGTCAAGAAGGCAAAGAGAGTGCTTTTGTTTTTAGATACCTGTGCCTTGTGCTCAAGATTAGGACATCTCTGTTTTTACTTGGTTTGGTCAACTTAGCAAGGCCCTAGCTCTTCTAATGGGATGAAAAGGGAAACACCTTAACACAGCATCAGCTCCCATTTGGTTATTAGCCAGAAAGTGCAAACAAGAATTATAGACATGAAACACAGGAGATTATATAATATTTTTATTTTTAACATGGGATGCTGGCAAGAGAGGAACAGAGGACCCCAAATGGAGAGGTCATGGATGAGAATTTTATGAGGGGGTGGGAAGGATGAAGGAAAGAGGAAAAAGGCTATTATTTAATTTCCCAGAACTGATATATCCAAATCTTGAAAATGATCCGGTTGAGACCTTTTGAGAGATACTGACGGATATATTTAGAAGAGCAAAAATACCTTGATAAGCTACTTGAAGCAAAGGTGAGACCATAGCACAGGGCATGGGCATTTGCAGGAGCCAAGGCAAACTCGTGATGGCTGACGCGGTGTGCCTAAAAATGAACTGGGATTTAGAGGGTCCTGAAGGTAGAGGGAGAGACAGAAGGGGGAAGGAGGAGAGAGAGAAGCAACAACATGGAAGGTGGCAGGTGCCTGAGTCAAGGAAATAGCAATACAAATATCTATTATTGAATTTTAAATTATTTCTGTTGCTGCAATGTAGATTTTTCTTTCTAAAATCTTCAGTAATATTTTCTCTTCACTCAAAACGCCTTGATTGGAGGGTGCATTGGATCAAAACTAAGGACAAGAACAACACAAGGCAGAGCAAGTTTGAGCCAGATGGGAGTGAATGGTGAGAGAAGCACTGAACTGAACATTCACTCAGCAGAGGGAGAGGCAATCATCAGAGGGACCCTCCACCCCTCGTCCCCACTGCAGAAATGAGCAGAAATCCCAAGGATGCCACTGCATTTTTCTACAGTTGATAACATGGAGAATTTAGTCTGTCTTTATCGAGATACTAGGAAATAGGTGAACACCAGTTGATGTCTGGGTTACATATACTTAAAAAACTATTATACATTTTTATGAGGCAGTGAGTGAATCAGAACTTTAGAAGTGAAGATGAAAGCTGAAACCCCAGTGTTCAGCGTGAAGGGGAAGGGGCTGTTTGAAGTGTAGCACTAAGTGGCTCGTCCTTTCAGTGGGTGGGAATAAAGCTGTCTGTGGTCAAGAAGTACGTTGACTGTTTGTGTCTCAGGAGGGTCTTTCACAGAAGTGGGTCTTTGCTATGGGGACTCTGGAAGGGGAGGGGATCTACACTATTTCTTCTCATAGCCCCGAGGGCCCATCTGAAAACTGAATCTCCTACTCATTTTCTTTGCTTTTGAAGCTGTGGAAAACCCCAGCTACCTACAGCGGGCAAACTTGTGTAAGGCCAAGTAGGGAGATGACTGAGTCATTACAATGCTCTTTGATTTGAATACTGATTAGCCAGGAAAAGTGTGTGTTCAAACCACCCCCCAGTCCTGTTTGGGGACTTCTGATTTCTGGCAGAAAGATTTCATTCAGTCTGAGTTGCTGGCTCCCTCTCCACAACCAACACTAAAATGCTGTAGAAGGCAGAGGAAAGTCAGTGGGTCGGCCGACTAATACAGACAAACAAACAAACAAACTCTAAGGAACACTGAGGCAAAGGTCTTGTCTGGGTTTCAGGGTGTGGGAAATGGCAGTGTGTTTGGAAGAGGGCTGGACACCGTATTGGCTACTGTCCAATATGTCCTGGTAGCTGTGGAGTCCTTACAGAGTGGCTAGTCTGAACTGAGATGGGTTGCAAGTGTAAAATACCTACCCTCACCCAAGATTTTCAGGACTTAGTACAAAAAGAGGAAAGTAAAATATGTTACTGATTGATTTCTATATTGCTTCCATGTTGAGATGATAATAATTCTGGATAGACTCAACTAAATGTATATTATTTGTGTTAATTTTCTAGGACTGCTGAAACAAACTACTACAGATTGGATAATTTAAACAACAGAAATTTGTTTTCTCACAGATCTAGAGGCTAGAAGTCCAGGATCAAAGTGTCAGCAGAGTTGGTTCCATCTTAGGCCTTAGCTTTTAGATGGTCTCTTTTCCCTGTGTCTTCATTTGGTCTTCCCCGTGTGTGTGTCTGTGTCCTAATCCCTTATGACACCCGTCACCGTGTGAAATGGCCCACCCCAGTGACCTCATTTTAACTTATCTCCCAATAAAATCACATTCTGAAACCCTGGAGGTTAGGGTTTCAACATATGAATTGGGGGTGGAGGGTGCTAATTCAGACCATTACATTATTAAAATTAAATTCATCTTTTAATTTTTTAAAAAAATGTGGCTACTAGAAAAATTAAAATTACACACGTGGTTTGCACTGGAGGGCAGGGCTGTGGTGGACTGTAACTCTGAAAGAGCAGACTCCTTTATGGGTTGTTCACTGCTGGGTTTCCTGGTACCTTGAACAGAGCCAGCCACGAAAACATGCTCCATCACAATGTCTGAATATAGAATGAATGGGCCTTACACGTAGTAGGTAGGGTGGGAGAGGATTTTAGGTGTGAATGTCTAAGTAAGGTTCCTTGCCCTGGGATTAACCTGAGTAGCTCAGGGTTGGCCCCATTGCTTCCATGAAGCAGGAAAACAGCAGCCATCCTGATAGCTGCTTGACAGCAGGGAGGTGAGTCTGTCTGGGGCAGTGGGAGTTTATAGGAGGTGCAGGCAGACTTCCTGGTCTTCAAGCCTGGTCTTCAAGCCGGCTGTGCTCCTCAGCACCCTGCCCCGTTTTGAGAGCCATGGGCCAGAATGAAGGCAGGCGGGTCTTGAAGGTTAGTGCCAAGACGGGTACAGACCATAACATCAGAGGACTTCTGAAGTTCCCCGGATTGTCACAACCTAGACTCTTCTTTCACCAAAGTGATTTTTAAAAGACTCTTACACAATAAGTGTTTTGAAAAATTAGATGAGCAAGTTTTTTTTTTTTGGAAAAATATGAAATTATAAAATGGGTGTAAGGAGAAAGAGAACATTTGAATTTGAAGTAATCAAAGACCCTCACCCCTAACCTCACTCCCCAAAAGCCCTAGACAAAGATGGGAGAGTTCTACCAAACTTTCAAGGAAAGGAAATCAATGTTTAAATGTAAGTTTTACAAATAAAGAAAAAGGAAAACTTCCCAACTCGTCTGATTTTAGGCTAGTGTGGCCTCAAGCCAGATAAAGATGGCACAAGGAAAGATAATGTTGGGGCCACTTAAGAACAGCAGGTGAAAATCCTAAATAACATAGATAACTAAGTCCATCAGGTAGATTACAAATGTCAGATCAAGTAAGGATGGTTTAGCTTCAGAAATCCCAATTCACTCTATTAATTGACTAAACAAGAGCTCATTCATGGTTATCTGGATAAACGCAGTACACGCTTTTGATCCATTTCAACATTTATTAATGATTCAACAACGACTCTGCATGCTCTGCTCTTGCTGTGTCAGTTGAGCTATGTGCTTCCCACGAGTCAGTTGTGTTTGTTCCCAAAGCTCTTTGTACCAGATGTACTTGATATTGTAATTATGTAATTTAGTTAAATATTATATAAACCAAAGAATTGTAAGTATGAAAAGAGAATTGTTTCTCTGAAAGCTCAATTGAATGTTTCAGAAAGACTTGCTAAAGGCAAGCCGCTAATAAATTTTGCTATCAGATCATTGTAGTTCCTGTCACATTAAAAGCAAAGACTTTGGTCCTACATCAAAAGATTGATGAATGAAGATGGATTTATATACATTAAAAGAAAAATTTTAATGAGTGCATCATCTTACATAATTCCCTCTTTTTACTGAGTTTTATTTTATTCGTTTACTGATCGGTCCCAGTTAAGGCAGACAAGAGGGCTCTCCTTGTATGATTTTGAAAAACAACACTGCCTGAATTCCCAGTATCACGCCTTCCATTGTTTCCAAGCTCTCATTTGATTACGAAGAGCACTTGTGACGGAACTAATATGCTTTCACCCGACCTGGCCTGCTGTGCCACAGCGTGAGTAGGAACCGAGATGTACTGGACTGCCTATGCCAGGATTCTTCTCTCTCTGGAATGGTTAAATCTATAAGAAGTCAGCAATTTAAGGGTCCTAAACATCCCATTTATTTTTTGTCACTTCTGAAACTCTTTTTTCTCATCCTCCTGTCAACTGTATATTCCTGAGTCTGAATAAATACAATATCCAAAACCTCTCTCTGTTCCCCCTTTACCTTAGAGCTCAGCCACTAGACCTATTTTTTTTTTGTGTTGGAAATGTACTGGCATACAAACCTATAACTTCTCTCTTAGAATTGTGCAAATTTAAATAGCATTTCAGAACCCAAATTTCTGGGAAAATAACAAGACAACAATGTTACAATTTTTTTTTTGTTGTTACGGTAGGAGGGAATTTTGGAGAAAAGCATCATAGAGAAGGGCTAAGTATGATTCATTTATGGACACATGTTGGTCTCCTGCTCATCACTTTCTTTCCTGATATATGTTAAAATGGTGTATTTCCCCTCTAACAGTTAGAGGAAGAAGCCAGAGGGGAAGAGTAGAATAGGAGACAGTCAAGGTACATAGTTTTTCTTTTTTCTTTTCTAAATGGCTTTGTTGGTATATAATTCATGTATCATACAATTGAACCATTTAAATTGTACAATTTAATGGTTTTTGGTACTTAACATAATTTTTTCTTTCAGTTTTATTGAGATTATAGTTGACATACAGCATTGTATAAGTTTATGGTGTACAGTGTAATCATTTGACTTAACATACATCATGAAATAATTACCACAGTAAGTTTTGTGAGCATTCATCATCTCATATAGATACAAAATAAAAGAAAAAAATTTTTTTCCTTGTGATGAGAACTCTTAGGATTTACTCTCTTAACAACATTCAGTATAATATATAGCAGTGTTAATTATATTAATCATGCTGTACCTTACTTACATCCTTAGTATTTATTAATCTTATAACTGGGAGTTTGTACCTTTTGACCACCTTCATCCAATTCTCCCCTCCCCACCTCCCACCTCTGGTAACCACAAATCTGATCTCTTTTTCTCTGAGTTTGTTTTTTGAAATATAATTGACCTATGACACTATGTTGTTTCCTGGTACACAAAATAGTGATTTGATATTTATATCACTACAAAATGATCACCATTGTAAGTCTAGTTACCATCTCTCGCCACACGAAGATATTATGTTGTTACTGACTATTCCCCATGCTGTACATTTCATCCCTGTGACTCATTAATTTTGTACCTGGAAGTTTGTACCTCAATTTCCTTCACCTATTTCACTCATCCTCCCACTCCTCTCCCCTGTGGCAACTACCTGTTTGTTCTCTGTATCTACGACTCTGTTTCTGGTTTTTTTTTTTTTTTTTTTGAGGGTGATTAGGTTTATTTGTTTTTTAATGGAAGTACTGGGGATTGAACCCAGGACCTTGTGCATGCCAAGCATGTGCTCTGCCGCTGAGCTATACCAGCCCCCCTGTTTCTGTTTTGTTATGTTTGTTCACTTTTGTTTTTTAGATTCCACATATGAGTGAACTCATGGTACTTGCTTTTCTCTGTCTGACTTACTTTGTTTAGAATATCCTCTAGGTCCATCCGTATTGTTTCAAATGGCAAATTCTTTTTTATGGTTGAGTATTATTCCATTGTATATGCACCACATCTTTATCCATTCATCTATTGATGGGCACTTAAGTTGCTTCCATATCTTGGCTATTGTGAATAATGTTAATGTACATAAGGGTAGATATCTTTTCATTAGTGTTTTTGTTTTTGTCTTTTCTTTTGGAAAAATGTCCAGAAGTAGAATTGTTGGATCATGTGGTAGTTCTATTTTTAATTTTCTGAGGAAACTCCAAACTGTTTTCCATAATGGCTGTACCAATTTACATTCTCACCAGCAGTGCACAAGGGTTCCCTTTACTCCACACCCTTGCCAACATTTGTCATTTGTTGACTTTTGGATAATAGCCATTTGACAGGTGTGAAGTGATACCTCATTGTGGTTTTGATTTGCGTTTCTCTGATGATTAGTGATGTTGAACACCTTTCCATGTGCCTCTTGGCTATCTGTATGTCTTCTTTGGAAAACATGTTCATTCAGGTCCTCTGCCCGTTCTTTTTTTTTGTATTTTTGGTGTGTGTTTTAATTGGAGCATTTAGTCCATTTACATTTGATATGATTATTGATAGACTGATACTTACTGCCATTTTATTAATTGTTTTCTAGTTCTCTCTTCCTTTTTCCTTTTAATCTCTTGTGATTTAATAATTTTTAAAAATGTGTGATGTTTGGGTTTCTTTTTATTATTTCTTGTATATCTGTTATAAGTTTTTGCTTTGTGGTTACCATGAGATTTATATCTGTCTATCATCTATTACTTTATATTAACCTGATATTTGCTTATATTTTATTTATTAACTTTTTTATAGCTTATATTTTAATACATTCTAGAAACACATTTTCACTCTGCACCCCCTGCTACACTTTGTCTTTAATGTCGTATTTTATATTTTTCCTTTGTGTATACCCTAACTACTTACTGTAGTTTTGTAGTTGATTTTATGACTTTTGCCTTTTAATCTTCATGCAGGCGTTTTAAGTGGCTAATCCACTGCCTTTATTATATGTTTACCTTTACCAGTGAGATTTTTTCTTTCATGTATTTTCTTATTTCTTGTTATGGGCTTTCCTCTTCTGCTTATGTAAGATCCTTTAACATTTCTTACAAGGCTAATTTAGTGGGGATGAATGCTTGTAGTTTTTGCTATCTGGGAAACAATATCTCCTTCAATTCTGCATGATAGCCTTGCCAGGTAGAGCAATCTTGGTTTGAAGTTTTTTGGTTTTTTTTTCCTTTTTTCTTCCTTTCAGCACTTAAAATATATCATACTCTCTCTCTGGCCTGCAAAATTTCTGCTGAAAAGGAGGCAATAGCCTTATGGGAGTTCCCTTATATATGAATAATTGTTTTTCTCTTGCTGCTTTAAAATTCTATCTTTATCTTTAACATTTGCCAGTTTAATTATGATACATCTTTGTGTGGATCTCTTTGGGTTCATCTTGTTTGGGACTTCCTGTGTGTTTATACCTGGATATCTGTTTCCTTATGCAGGTTAGGGAAATTTCCACTTGTTATTTATTCAAATAAGTTTTTGGCCCTTTTTTTTCTCTCTCTCCTTCTGGAACCCCTATAATGAGAGTGTTATTCTGCTTGACTTTGTCCCAGAGATCTCTTAAACTATCTTCATTTTCTTTAGTTCTTTTTTCTTTTTGCTATTCTGATGAGGTGATTTCCACTATTCTGTCTTCCAGGTAGCTTTTGTGTTCTCTGTGTTATCTAATATGCTGTTGATTCCTTCTAGTGTACTTTCAATTTAACTTACGGTATTCTTCATCCAGCCCTGATTAGTTCTTTATTATATTTTCCCTCTCTTTGTTGAAGTCTCACTGTGTTCCTATCTTCTCCCAAATTTGGTAAACACGACCATTTCTTTGAATTCTTTATCAAGTAAATACTTATCTCCATTTTATGAGGGTTTTTTTGGGTGAGTTTTTATCTTGTTCTTTCATTTAGAACATAATCCTCTCTCCTCAGTTTGACTTTCTGTGCTTGTTTCTATGAATTAGGCAAAACAGTTATCTTTCCCATTCTTGAGGATATGGCCATGTGTAGGCATGTCCCCCATGTACACTGTGATTGCTGGGTGGCTTTGGCAGGTGGGCAGGGACTGGAGTGGTCATGAGCAGGGGTGTCCTGAGGCATGCGGCTAGGGCCACCTTGGCAGGATGGCTGGAGCTGGAGTGGGTGCAGGCTAGGAGTATCCTGAGGTGTGCTGGGCCAGGCCAGGTCCAACTTGGTGGGATGGATGAATCTGGAGTGAGTGTGGCCTAGGGGGTGGTGTCTCAGATCATGCTGGGCTGAGCTGTGTCATCATGGAGGAGTGGCTGAAGCTGGAATGGGTACATGCCAGGGGCATGTTGCAGCAGCCAAGGCAGGCTGGCTACAGTGTCAGTAGGTTTTCAAACTGCAACCTCTGTGCTGGGACTCAGAGTGAGTGAGTTTTTGCATGAGCCCTTTATAATTGGAGACTCAATCTCCTGCAGCTCTCCTGCTCTATGGGACATAGCCCTGCTGGTTTTCAAAGCCAGGTGTCATGGAGGCTCATCTTTGTGATGCTAGGCTCCAGGGCTGGAGGGCCTGATGTGTGGCCTTTACCCCTTGCTCCTTAGGGAGGACGTCTGCGTTTGTGATATGCCCTCCTGCTTATGGGTTACTGTGCTAGGGGTGTAGGTCCTGACTCAGTTGGGTCTCTGCCTTTCCAACCCACCTCAATGTGTTTTTTTCTTTATATCCTTGGTTATAGAAGAACTTTTTTTTTTCTTCAGGTTGTTCTCAGAGAGAGTTGTTCTACATGTAGTTGTAGTTTTGGAGTGTTCAAGGGAGGAGGTGAGCTCGGGATCTTTCTGCTCCACCATCTTGATCCCACCCCTAAGACGTTAAGCAACTTGCCCAAGATCACACAGTGAGTAAGTGGGAGACCAGTACTGTGTAGGAATATTTATATTTTAACTAGCAGTCAGAAACCTCAGGTCCAGTTCTAATTTACAACTCGTGAGCCATATGACCCTGTACAAATCATTTAAGCTCTGTATCTGTGTCTTTATGGGTAAGATATGAAGTTGGAATACTCAAGATCCTTTGCATTATACAAATTTAATTTATATTTCATGTTAAGAGCAGTAGAATATGGAAAACTGAATAAACAGGGAAGATGCTTGTTTCTCAGTTGAATAGAATATTTTCTCTTCTAGCAGAGTCCAAATGATTTTCCATTTTAAATAGAGAAAATAGATCTTATCAAGTATTTATAGAAACTGCAGATTGCTCAGAGATGCAATCCATACCTCATTTGATACTGAGAGGCAAATGATGCCTCAAACTTTTAACACATGCCTAAGTCAATTCAATGTATAAAGGAATAGCTGAAAATGGCTCAAGTTTAAAGGAAGCCATACATTTCTTGAATAATATGACTTTGGGGCCCACTTGAGAAAATTGGTCTTTTTAAATCTTCACAGGTAACTCTAACTCATGCATCCTTCTAAATGTGAATTCTTTTAATTATCAGTGGTATAGCACAGACCTATAATAACTAAAGGGGAGAGAAAAATGGCTAAATGGAGCTTTCTGATATTACTGTTTAACAAGGACTTATTACTGTCATGTAGCCTATTTTTTCGTTTCCATTATTTTGAAAAATTTTAATCACCAGAAAAGTTGAAAGAAGAGTACAGTTAATATCTCTATACCCTACACCCTTACTCAACAATTGTTAACATTTTACCACATTTTATCCCTTTCTGTGTCTCATTTTTGGTGGAACCATTTGAAAGTGAGATGCAGATAGCATAAATTGCTCCTGTATACATCAGCAGGCACCACTGTAAAAACAAGAACATTCTCCTACACATGCATCATACTGTTATCGAAATTAAAAATAATTCTGTAATGTTTATATCCAGTCCCCATTCTGTAACATTCTGTTCTATAATATTTGATATCCTGTCCAATGTTTAATATGCAGTCCAATTTCTTCAGTTGTCCAAAGAATGTCATTTAGCTTTATATTTTGAATCGAGATGTAATCAGGATTCACACATTGCATTTGGTTGTTAGGGATATTTAGGATCTCTTAATCTAAAACATGTTCCTTCCCATTATTGTTTGTTCGTTTGTTTGCTTTTGGTGGCATTGACTTTAAAGAGTTCAGGCCAGTTATCACGTGAAATGTCCCAAATATTAGTCTTTTCTAATTGCTTCTTTAAGCTGTTATTGACTTGTACTGCTCTTTCCTATACTGTCTGTAAATTGTAATTTAGATCTGGAGGCTTGATTAGATTCAGGTTATATGGTTTTAGAAAGAATATTTCACATATATTGTATATTTTTTATTGCATCATGTGATGACACATTCAAGGTTAGTTTGTCCTGTTGTTAGAAACTCAAGGTTGGCTGTTTGGTTAAGGTAATTACTTATGCTCTGTTGTAAAAGTCTATTTTTTTTGATTTGCAATTTATAAGTATTCTATGGGGAGAGACTTTTTACCATGGGACATTTTTTCACTCATTTAGACTTTTTACCCAGAACATTTTTTCTCTCAATCCGTTGAGGATCCTTGCCTAAATCAATTGTTACAGTAGGGGTAGCAATGTGGTGATTTTCTAATTTCCATGATTATTTTTACATTTATGAGAAAGTAAGAACTTACTTTTTTTCCTCTTCTTTTTTTGTCTTTCTTGAGTTTCATTATGGGCTCATGGATGCTTGTTTATTCAATGCGTTGTCTTCATTATAGTCATTCTTTTTGATGCTGGCATTTGTTTCAAAGGCTGGTGGAAGCCCCTTCAAACTGGCTCTGGGTCTTTTTGACATGACTCTTAGTCTTTGAGTACATCCTTGCTTTTTAACATAGCAAGATGCTCTTGGCTTACCCAGTATATTTCCTGCCCAAGACCTAAAATCAACTGATTTTCCCAAAGAACCCCAGTGTATGTACTAGTGGAGAATTAGAAGCCAAGGTCTAGGGGCTACATATTTTCATTCCTACTGTGCTATGATTCCTTTGTGACCCTTTTCAGTGGATAGAGATAGAAATATAGTTTTAAAAAGTCATGAGTTCGTATCAGTGTTTGTAATTAAGATTTAATATTACAGCATTTTTCTTAATGTTGTTTCTTGTATTATCCATGTTTTCTCAAATATATGGAGTTGGGGAAGAAGGACAGGGGAGGGATGGGAGATGATTAAGGGCCCAGTTTCAGGTGGAATGCTGCAGGGGCAGTTTCTGCCTGATTCTGCGGGGGACTCTGGAGGTTAACCCTGGGGGTGGGCGGGTCATCAGCCTTTACTCGCACTCCCAGGCCAGGGAGCTGGACTTTTATACTCTGTTTTTCAGTAATTTGTCGAAGGCTGCTCCCAGGGAAAGTAAATTCTGAGACACTGCTGGTTCTCTGAGGTGCAAGAGAGGGTCTGACATTGCTTGCTACAAACTATAACTCTGGTTTAGAATGAAATTTCTTTCCTCACCAACATTTTAGAAAAACAGCCATAAACATTGATATCAATCAACTATAAATGATAGCTCCATATTTAATAAAATTTTCTAACGTGTATTTAAACCAAATGACCGAGTAACCACGTAAATGTATATTTCAGATGGTGCTTATCCCGATGTGCAATACAAAGTTCTTTTTAATTCCTGCCTTATTTCTACTGCAACAGATCAGAATTTACAGTCATTAAGGTAATGATATTCATAAAGGGTTCTCTCAGAGGAGAACATTTTGGGGGGATTTAGGACAACTTGGTGGGTTTTGGGAAACAGATTCAGAAATTTCTGTTTGGTTGTCCTGTTCTAATTGCTGATTTTCCTGAAGAAAACGGGCAGTAAAGATCACTCCGGGCTCTGCTATATTGCCTTGGAAACAGCCTCTCCATTTTCTCAAGCTGCCACCTCATCAGCAGTGGCAGCTTCACCTTGTTCCTTGACAAAATACAAGCAGATCCATCTTCGATTTGCATGCATTGACTGATTTGCATTGACTTCTTCTCATTCTTTATTCCCACCACGTACCATTGCTTCCCAGCATCAAAAAGACACCAAACTCTGGGCAAGTTGAGAAGTCTCCGAATCACAACCTTTGCTTCTCTGCCACAGATTCTGTCCTTTGCCCTCACAGAGGCTCGTGATCACTTCCTTTCATTAAAAAATGAAAAGGCATAAAGTATTGAAGTAGTTGTTTCCCCCTATACTGACATAAAAGCACTTACCTCTCCCAGTGAGCATTTTTTTTTTCCTTCAAAAAGCCCTTTTGGGAGACCATTTACTTATTCCAAACAACTTAGGAACTCATCCTTTGGGATCACAGTCTAAAATGTCGTAGGTTGGGTTCCCCAGAAGCAGATGCTTGCAGCAGAGTTTGAGGTGACAGATGTGAAGGGAAGGGAGGAGGCAGGTTTGGGCAGAGGGAGAAATCGATCTGTGACGCAGGCCCAACAAAGACTTCACCAACCTGGGGCAGGCAGCTATGGATCCAGCCTTGTTTGTTGGGGTGTTTTGCTTCAGACTGAAATGACTGTGCCTTTGTATTCCTCCTTGCCCAGTCACTGGAAGCAGGCTGTCCCCAGAATGGCATGACCTCGGGCCAGGTGGCTCTCTGCAGCTGAAGCAGACCCTGCAGGAGCTGACAGCTGGAAGCTGCCCTGATCGTCACAGTCCCCAAGCTCGGCAGCAAGTCCTTCCTTGAAGGAGGATGCAAGGCGGGGGCACACATGTGCATGTCTAGCATCTAGACCCAGTTACAAGTCCAAGGAAATACTCAGTCTTATTACGATGTTGTTATGCTCCAGGCTCAGCTTGACTGAATGTTAGCATTGGACGCTCCTAGAGACTTTCCGGTCTAACCACTCCCCTCTCTCCCACTACTTAGCGACTTATGACATTTCCGCCCGGAAACTCAGCACGGAGAGATCGAAGGTGGCATGATGCCTTCCTGCCCCCCACTTTCCCCACCCAACCACTACCCCTCCCACTCACTGCCAAGGAACACAGATGACTTCACCACCTCACAGTTTTCTTCTCACTTAGATTGGCAACAATGTGAGGGAAAGAGAAGGCAGGTAAAAATTCAGAGGAAAAGGTTGTCTGGGGTTATATCCGTGATTTGTAAGAATTATCCAGAAAAGCCTACATCACTCCCCAAAGGCTGATGAGTAATTGTAGAACTAAACTGGCTTCATGAACAGGTCCTCTATTTTTTTACCTCTTGAAACTCTTGCAAAAATTATGTAGAGATTTGATTGGGGATCGAAGGGAAAGAAGTCCTAAACTGCCCCCTTAATTGATATTGATGGCCAGATCTATGAACATGTCATCTCCGACCCCATTCTTTCAAGGGAGTAGCTGTGAGATCATTCTCACAGACCATTCGTTCATTCATCCATCCATCCATCAAGTGTGTTTTGAATGCCTGTTGTGTGCTAGACCCCATGCCGAGCTCAGGCAGCAGGGGAACCATCCCATGGCAAAAACTGGTTCACAGCCAAAGTCGGCTCAAGACCGCAGCCAGTGCTTCTGGCTGCTTCCTTCTGATTTTGACATCTCTTTCCAGGTTGTGCTGCACCTATTAATTTACATGAAGGTGTTCTAATGCTCAATGTGATGGTTTTATTTTTGTTTTGAAACATGTTCCTTTTCCTAATCCGAAACCTCTCCTTCCAAGGCCTGAGGGAGGCAGAGGACTGGCGTTCATTGTTAATTTTCCTTCCGGCCTTCTCCCTTTTTTCCTTCCGGCCTTCTCCCTTTTTTCCTTCCCTGTCTGCTCCTCTCTCCTTCCTTTGCTCTTCGGGCTGGCAGGCGGGATTCTTAGGAGGGACTGCAGTGTGCTGGTCTGGAGAGGATGAGGGATGGGAAACGGAAAGGGAGGACTGGCGGATGTGTTCTGAGGCTCCCACAGGGGAGCTGGGGGACTGAGTAAGTCCATTAATAATAGTAGCTAATGTCTGTATAACATCAACCATGTGCCAGCACACATGCTAATTCATTAACTCCTTATAACAACCCAAATGAGCTAAGTTCTTCTGGTATTTTTTTTAGCCCTATTTTATGGGTGAGGAGATCAACAAACAAAGGGGTTAAGCAACTTGCCTGAGGTCATGCAGCTAACTGAGGGAAGTCAGGAGTGAATTTAAGTTCTTTACTCCATGCTCTAAGCCACTACACCAAAGTACCCCTTCAAAGTGAGGGCAGCTGTATGCTGAGCACCTCTAACTCAGTGGTTCTCAACTGGGGGCAGTTCTGCCCCCCAGGGGACAGTTGGCAAGTCTGCAGGCATTTCTGGTTGTCATGACTGGGAGCAGATATTGGGGACGTCTAGTGACTGCTCGAGTCAGCCCCCTACAACACGGAAGTATTCCTCCCAAAACGTAAGTGGTGCTGAAGCTGGGAAACCTTGCTTTCCCTGGATATACACTCCCCGTGAAGCCTGAGCAGAAATCAACAATGTGACTATTATCTCTCTTTGGCAAGAAGCAAGGATGGCTATAAATGCAACCAGATACTCCACTGGCTTTTAGCATTCATTCACGTCCCACTGTTGGCTTAAATGGAGCTAGTGGTTCCCTGAACTCTGTGGGGGTAGTTTTCCCCTCATTACTTACTTCAAGTCACATGTTCCCTTTATTTTTCAACTTACTTTTTTTAGATCCAAGATGTAGAATCCTAAATTCAGCTGTTTAAATTCCACCTTGTTTGTTATTCCCTATTTTTCCATGATCCATCCTTTTGAACCCAGATTTTGCTTTCCAGTATATAGACTAACTGTCAACTTGGTGCCATTGGCAGATATAAAAGTTTTGATTTCTGAGTCATCATCCTGCTTCCAATAAACTAACTGAGTCCTGGGGCGTACCACTTAACCCTCTCTTCAGATCACTGTTTCCTAAATGCAGATCTTTGTACAAGCAGTATCAGTGATATCTGGGAAACTTAAAAATGAGTAATTCCTGAGCCCCAGTTTGGACATTCTGTTTTCATGTATGTGGGGTAAAAATCATGAGTCTTGCATCTTTAATGCACTTCCTAGGTTTGTGATTTTGATGAGCAGCTATCCTGGAAACCATTGTTCTAGTTTGGCACTGCTCCGTAGCATCAACCAGCCGTGAATCTCCCTTAACTCATTTACCCATGTTTCTCCTTCTTAAGAGATTGAGAGATTGTCAAATGCCTTGCTGAAATCAGGTTGAAGTTAGATGACAATGGTTCTGTTTATCTGCCAGTATTGACTGGTTTGTTTATTTGTTCCTGAGCATATTCCAAAAGGATTTAAGGCAGCTGATCAACTGTGGGCTGTATAACAGAAGAAATAATGGTGATTTGCCGTAATATGGCACCTAGAATACTGCGTTGTGTTTTGTAGGCATTAAAAAAAAACATTTGCTAAGTAAATGAATCAATGCAAGAATGAACAAATGAGCAGTTCATGGTGTCTAATGCAGTCTTTTTTTTTAAGGTCTGCTCATTGTTTTTTTTTTTTAATAGGAGCATGCATATATTCATTTTCATATTTTTTTTACTGTACGTTACTACAAGATATTGAATATGGTTCCCTGTGCTATACAGTATAAACTGGTGTTTATCTATTTTATGTATGTTAGTATCTGCAAATCTCAAACTCCCAATTTATCCCTTTAATGCAGAATTTAATTTCTAAATGAATATTTGCTGAACAATGACATCAAATTTGATGGTCTGTAATTCCTGGAAATTAAAACCTTTCTGTCCTCTTGTCCCTGTTGTGGAAAACTATTACAACATTTCCTCTGTTTCAGTTTCAGGAAACTTTTTCATTCTTAATGACTTCTCAAATCATTGATGATATAAGCACTTTAAATGCCCTGAAGGTAACTGATCTAGATTTGAGCAGTTGGATTCATTTAAATAGTTGGGCAGAGTGTTACTTCTCTTTAATGTTGGACTTCACTTCTTCCCACTCAGTATTTGTTTTGTTCTTTCTGGTTTGGAAATCATTCTCCCTGGTGACATGGTTTGCAAGACAAGAATTCACTTGTACGGCTCTCTCCGTTTTGAATCATCGTCCCTAATTAGCAATTCTGCTCCATTCTTACTTAGTTTCTCATCAGCACTAAGGAAAAGAAACCCCAAGCAAAACAAAACCCAACAAACTTTTGTTAAAAAAGCACTGTTCACAAGCCTTATCTGATTCTTGCCAGTTTTGCTGACACTGTTTATCCAGGTGTGTGGCTCTAACTTACTCCCTGATTAAGTACCTCTTCCTCCTTTTATAGATGAGGGTTTCTCCACACTGATGCAGTTGACATTTGGTGAATAATTCTTTGTTGTAGCCTCTGTCCTATGCATTACAGGATGTTCATCAGTATCTATGGCCTTTATTCAATAGGTGTCAGTAGCAACACCTGTGACAACCAAATTCGTCTCCAGAACATTGTCAAATGTCTCCTGGGGGGTGAAATTGCTCCCTGTTGAAAACCACTGTTATAGATGTTACAAGAAGAAAGACAAGCCCAAAACCTGAACGCAAGTGCAGATGCACTGAATTATTTGTTTCTACTTCACAACCAAATAGTAAGATTTTTACTTTCTCAAGTATTGCTTTGTATTTAAAAATGGCAGTGGCTGTTTTTAGTCCAGGATGGACGAGACGTGGTATATGGACTACCAGGCTTACACATGGTAGTCACTGCAGACATCGCTAGTTGGTCTTTTTTTTGAATCACTGAGCTGCATACTCCCTCATAGTCTGTCTCATTACTGGGCTCCAAGGCAGCCAATACCAACGATTGGCTTTACAGTATGAAATGGAAGCCATTCACCACCCCTTCATTTTAGAGTTTGTTGTAGGACATCCATGATTTTTCTCTGAATGCTTTCAACATGTTTCCTAAACTTGGGGCATGTCCTTTACTGTACCTAATGTTTCATTTCTTTATTATCATAAATCCCAAGATCAGAGGGTTATTTTCTCACAGTGTTTATGTCAATTTTAACCAGTTTTTCCCTGTTGATCATGTTGCCTAGTCCCAACTCATTCTGCTTGCCACACAACAGGCCAATAAATCAGGAGACGAGGTGCTGGGGCGAGGAATAGCGACTTTATTCGGAAAGCCGGCAGACTAAAAGGATGACAGGCTAATGTCTTGGAGAACCATCCTGCTCTGTCAGAATGCAGGCTCCTTTTATACAAAAAATAAGGGAGGGGGAGGAAAAATAAGGGACAGGGTGTGGTTGATTGTTGTAATCTTGCTGCAGGCATTCTTTGTTCTTGCAGGCAGCCCTGAGGGCTAGGTCATGGTGTCCCTGTAAGCCTCCAACAAAACAAAGGTTATTCTCTACTACAATCAGAATCAAATCAATAGTAACACTCCTCCAATTGCTTCTTCTAACTTGTGAGAAATGAAGTAGCCCAAATCTATCAGACTACTTTTCATCTAGCTGTCATACTGGCAAAGATCAAACCTGTTGAAAATATACAGGGCTGACAAGGAAGTAGTGAAATACATTATAGAGAATAATACAACCCTTTTGAAAGCAAATTGTTAATATCTATCAAATTTCTAAAAAGAATGCATTCTCTGTGATCCAGCAATTCTCAGATCCAGATATAGATACAGTTACAGACACGTGTATACCTGTATATACACACATACCTAAAGACCTAAAACTGGTCCTATAAACTCTATTTAAAAGCCCCCAAACAAATTCAGACCTAGGCAGAGAAACTTACTGCAAGAAGGGGGGAGGTCTATTGCAATAGGCGAATACTGTATCTGTAAGATCTGCAAGTTTCTCCAGGGTCAGGCATGCTGTGTTTTCCTTCATAGGGAGGAGTAGGCGAGGCTAGAGAGAACTGGGTGTGGGGAAGTGGAATTAAGGGTGAAGCAAGTGAAGCCAGGGTAGTGTGATCAGACGGTGGATCAGACTGTTTTACGCTGAGGTCAGCTTGTGGTTGGGAGGGGCAGTTCAGGAAGGGTTTATGCTGGCTCTGGCTAAGAGTGGGCCTAGGGGGAGGAGAGAAACTTAACCACAGTTTGGTTAACAAGCGTTTTGTTTAGATTGATCAGTGAGGACAAATCAGCTCAGCTAATCATTTGTGAGGCAAAGGATGGAAATTTAAAGGGTCTGTGTTTGACCTTGTTATAGATTAAACAACGGAGCATCCTTGAGTCTTACTTCAGGCGTGTTTCTTTGCAGTAAACCCTTTTCTAGACCACAAAAGAGTGGGGAGATTTCTTAAATCATCCTGGATTCTAGGAGCACAGGGCTCAGGTAAAATTCTACCCTGTCATTTGCAGTAGGAATGGGAACCACCTTATACAGAAAAAGTAACACCACTTACTGTAACTAACAAATCCCCAACTAGTCCAAACACATTTGAAATTTATTTCTCACTTATGTGAAGTCCAAAATGGATGTCCCTGATTGATTGATGGTTTGCAACCTTCAAATGTTGATTCAGAAACTCTGGATCTTTCTAGTTTGTAGTTCCACCACCTTCAGCATTAGCCTCCTAATCTTGCTCATCTGAAACAAGTATCTGAAGGGGCAAGAGCATGGCGGACCAAGTGTTCATGGGTCAAGCCTGGAAGTGGGACGTATCACTGCTATTCCTGTTATATTGGCTAGAACACAGATACATGGTCACACTTGAGTGTGAGGGAAGCTGGGGAAATGAGGCACAGCTGTGTGCACAGGAGAACTACTTGAGTTTGGGGAACAAGTAGCCAATTCCTCATATGACCTCAATGTCCACCATTTATAGTATATCATTAATGATTAAATAAACAATGGAACAACATGTAGCCTTTAAGAAAGAAATTTTAATGTACGGGTATAGAATTTTGTCTAAGATACTTTAAATCTGAAACAATGAGCACAGAACGGTTTCTGTATCAAATTAAGATCTGTTCTCCTCCATCTCCCTCTTCTCCCCCAAAGAAGGTATTCACAGGCATCCTGGTATATGCATAGGACACCTCTGGAAGCATGCACAAGGAACTTGCATCCGTGACTGCCTCTTTACTGGCTGAGAAATGTGTTCATTCTTCCAAAACTGTTCCCTGTTTTCTCCTGAGAATTACTAGGCATATTCTCCATTATGGTTTTTCTGTTGTTTTTACCCCTGTGACTCAGCTCTTGCCTCTACATGACTTTGCACTATTATCTGGTTTTTCGTAGCAAAGAGTTTTAAACAGGTGAATCAAGTCTTTTGCCAAAATGTCTTTGTGAGACAGCCTCTAGGAAGCAGTGTCAAAATGATGAACTTGCCAAAGGACCAGATCTAGGCACTCAGATCCCATCCTTTGACATGAAGTAGACTCCTCCTGACCACCCAGCCTAAAAGAGTCCCCAGTTCACTCCTTGCCTTGTTTCATTTTTATTATAGTACTTATTGCTGTCTGATGTTTTGAAAATTGTAGTTGGCAATCATCTGTCTCCCGCGTAGAGCACCAGATATGTGGGTGAATGGACCTTCTCTGCCTATGTGCCTGGGATAAAGTCTTGCAGCTGGTGGGAGTTCAATAGAAGTTTTCTGCGTGTATCAATCTCTAGAGCTTGTTGCTTACTTTATATTTACCTTCCTTATTTTCTAAATTCACATCCTTATCATGTTCTAAATTATTTAGTTTCCTACTCAGAATTTCAAGGTACTTTGCCCACGGCTTTTATGGCAATGAACACATTGTCCTGCAATTGCTAGTTTATACATTTATCCCTCAAATACGGGCTTCTTGAGGGCAGAGATCTTGTCTGATTCATCATTGTATCCCCAGTTCTTTAAACCCAATAGATGAATGAAGGTACTAAAGAAATGTTCCAGGTTTCTTTATAAAATTATTAGGCATGATAACCTGGAAGAATCTCCATGCTTTTAATTGTTTGAAAAGACAATCTTTATTACTTGTTGCTTTGTTGTTTGGCATTAAGTAAAGGAGTCAAAAAGATCCTCTTAAATATTACAAAGATAGTTAAGATGCAGATTATGAAAAGCAAATAAACCACAGAGAAAGAAAAACTTCAGAAAGCCAAGGAAGAGGGATTGAAGTGAAGAAGCTTGTTGTTTAAGCAAGAAGAGAGAGTCTAGTATACAGTCTGAATCTAGGAAGGACATAGACACTAGCTGTTTAGTGGAAAAACTTTTGGGGAAACAAAAAATCCCAGTGATGGAAATTCATTTTTCACATCTGGTTCAATAGTTTCTGGACTCAGTATAGCAATATGTGAAGACAAGTTGAATTTATTTCTTCAGCTGAAATGTGAGATGTCCATTCAAGATGTAACTCAAAAAGAATTTATAAAGGTTTGGTAAAAAAAAAAATAAGGGCTACTGCTCACAGAGAAGGAAGATGTTTTTAGTCTTTAGTCTGATTTTAGCTCTTAGCCTAGTTGGGGAGATCAACTGAAAAAGTGATTTTGTTTCTCTAGTACTTCTTTGGAGAAACTAAACTCTGTGTTTCTTTAAACACTGCTTGCCTACCTTTGACGGGGATGGGTTTGAAGTTGTTTCAAAGAATTTTGTTGATTCATCAGAATAAATGTAGGTTTAACAATAATTTTCTGGATGTGCAGCATTCCTAAGAATCACAGAATATCAATTAATTTTATTTTACTGCAATTACATTTTAATTTTACTCAGATAAGACGACAGAGGGTGAAGTTGATTTTGAAACCCTTTGTAAACTAAAAAACAATGCTAATGCTGGTAGTTATTATTGTGACTGTGGTTACTATTGTTCTGCAGGTGAACTTGGGGAAGGGAGGAGGGAGTCTGGAGAAACAAACCTTCTCTTTACGTGAAGTTGGCTGGCTTACCTGAGCCTCATGCCTGACTGAAACACATGGTAGATTCCAGGATCACTGGAGATTGACTCTGGGGTTAACAGTGAAGCAATTCCTGCAGAGCTTGGGGACTAAAAACTGTCACACCATGGATGACAGCCAGCCTGCTGGATCCATTTCAAAGTGACTCAGTGGGGTAGAGATGTGTTTATCACCACAGGTATTAGTTATATGTCACTGTTGAGAAACTGCTGCAGGGTGTTATTTTTATTTTTTTATTTGTTAAACCACATACTGTTTACTTAAATTTTTATTTGTGCTTATGTATTTTTTTTCTTTTTCATAGGAAGACACTCTTGTTTCTGTGATCCTTCCAGATTTTACAGTTTGTAAGGTAAGTAGTAAAAAACAAATCCAATTGAAAAATGGGTAAAAGGCAGAAAGAGACATTTCATCAGAGAGGATATACAGATGGTACATAAGCAGGTGAGAAGATGCTTAACATCATTAGCCATTAGGGAAATGCAAATTATAACCGTTATGAGATATCACTGTATACCTATCAGATGGCCAAAATAGAAAAAAGTGATAATACCAAAATGCTGGGGAAGATGCAGAGAAACTAGATCATTCATTGCTGTGTGAATGTAAAATGGTCCAGTTACTCTGGAAAACAATTTGGCAGTTTATTTAAAAACTAAACATGCAACTACCATATGACCCAGCCTTTGTACTCTTGGACATTTAATTCCAAAGAAATTTTCAACTTATGTCCACAAAAAACACCTATACATAAATGTTTACAGCACCAAATGATTGAAACATTAACATTTTAAAATGTGGTAAAATACACATAACATAAAAGTTACCACTTTGACCATTTATAAGTGTGCAATTCAGCAGTGATAAGTACACTCACATAGTTGGGAAACCCATCTCCAGAACTCCTTTCATCTTGTAAAACACAATGTCTATACCCATTAAATAGTAACATCCATCTTCCCTTTCCCCTCTACCGCCTGGAAACCGCCACTCTACTTTCTGCCTTTAGGAATTTGACTACTCAAGATACCTCATCTTTTACAGTATTTTCTCTTTGTGACTAGCTTATTTCACTTAGTACAATGTCCTCAAGGTTCATCCATGTCATGCCGTGTGTGAGAATTTCCTTTCTTAAGGCTAAATAATATTCCATTGTATGTATATATCACATTTTGTTTATCTGTTCATCTTTTGATGCACATGGCTTTTATACATAATGCTGCTTTGAACATGGGTGTACAAATATCTCTTCAAGACTCAGAGGTGGAATTGATGGATCATATGGTAATTCTAGTTTCAAATTTTTTTTTTTTTTTTTTTTTTTTAGGATCTGTCATACTGTTTTCCATAGCAGCTCAACCCTTTTACATTCTCACCAGCAGTGTACAGGGTTCCAATTTGGCCACATCCTCACCAACACTTCCTACTTTTTCTCTCTCTCTTTCTTTCCTTCCTTCCTTCTTTCTATAGTAGCCATCCTTGTGGTTTTGATCTTCATTTCCTTGATTAGTGATGTTGAACATCTTTTCAGGTGCTTGTTGGTTATTTGTGTATCATCTTTGGAGAAATACCTGTACAATTTTTTGGTGTTGAATTGTAGGAGTTCTCTGTATATTCTGAATAGTAATCCCTTGTCAGGTATATGATTTGCCAATATTTCCTATCATTTTATAGGTTGCTTTTTTACTCTACTGTTTGTGTCCTTGAAACATAAAAATTTTAAATTTTGATGTAGTACAGTTTATTTTTACATTGGTTGCCTGTGTTTTTAGTGCCATATCCAAGAAATCATTACCAAATTCAATGTCGTGAAGTTTTTGCCCTATGATTTCTTGTAAGAGTTTTACAATTTGAGCACTTATGTTTAGGTTTTTCACCCATTTTGAGTTAATCTTTGTATATGGTATAAGGTAAGGGTCCAACTATTCTTTTGTATGTGGATACACACTTCTGCCAATACCATTTGTTGAACTTCACATTATTTCTTAAATGGCATTGTTTGCCTATTGTAACCTACATGACATTAAAATACATATAAAAAAACCCATATGCATTAAAATCTATGGGCCAGTAAGAATCATAGTGGATGCAGCTGTAAGACAAATCATTTTGTTCTGCAGAGAAAAGGCTATGGCCAGCCTGTGAGGCAAAAGCACTAAACAGGGAATGGAAACACAAAATAAGAGGTCAGTCTTTACATAAAAGCAGTGTAGAAACTGTTGCCAGTGACATAGCAGCTTCTCAATCGCCATATATCATTTCTATAAAGATGCTGTATATTTAATCCAAGAAGGATAAACCTTACAGCCAAAGACAGACAAGAAAAGATGCATCTTAATTTCTAATTATCACTCAGGACCCCAATAATTTTGGAACCCACTGAAATATGTCAGATTAATGTTGTTATAATTTGGTTTTGGTTATAATACTAGGTTCTTCATTCCCATGGAGTCATTATAATCTGTTAATTAAAAGGATATCAATTACAGCTTCTTTTAAAAATTGTAGTGAATTTTTATTCTAGGATTGTCTCTAGGATTAAGATTCATTTTGCTTTTAGTTCCATTTGTTTCCACATCAGTTCCACATCGACTGTACCTGTACCATAACAGATATCTCTAACAGAAAAAGTTAATTTATGTTCAGAATACCATTCCATAAAAACAAGTGTATGTGTATATATATATTTAGAAACATTTATTTTGAAATTTTACAAAAAAATCCTGCTACTCAAAAGATTAAACTTCAGTTCTCAGACCTTTCATTATTCCTGAAAACATCTGGGTAAGAGGTTTTAGAATGGGTCACAGCATGGTACAAACAGATATCATGACTCAGAATACAAGTGAACAGAAATCTATGAGCTGCTTAGCAGACTAGAAAGTTATTAGCTGGTATGATGTGCTAAAACTTCAGGAAATTAAAATAAATGGTTTCTGCAGCCACAGTAAAGTTCTGGTCACATTCTTTAAGTTCTTCCAACATAGACATATGATGAATAGCATGAACCAGTTTCAATTAAGTAGGAAGAGCTTACGGGTAGAAAATACACAATCAACCCAGTTTCCTTCTTCCTGTACCACAGGGCATAGCTACATGCCATCTGGTGATTATTAGGCGAGAAAGCTGCCAAGCCGCCATCTGCCACTTCTGCTAATACATTGGAGAAGGGTAGCTCTCTGCATCCTGTAAGCCTAGGAGATTTTCTTATGGCTGTTTACCTGCCCCAGGGCTCCAGTTGGAGTTAGAATTTACTCATGTGTGTATGTGTGTGCACATGCACCGAACATATTCAACGCCAAAGTGAGACAGTCCTTTCTTACAACCTCTGAAGTGGCATAGGAGTCTGTGGCAGGTTAACTCACCCCACAGCAAGCCTCTTGAACCTGCCTGACTCAAAGCCAAGATACTATTAAATATAACCTAAACTAGAGAGACAAAACTGAACTGTTGCCATGAAAATCCACAAGGTGGACACAAATAGAATCTAAAGTGTGAAAAGGACCTGTTGGTCCTTCTGTTTTACCTCCCTTCAAGGAAAAGCAGAACCTAAATCATCCTCAAATATTTTCCATAGACTCTCAAAAGAGAATTTTTAAGTTGTCATAACTTACAGACAAAAGTTCTGACAGACAGAAGTTCATTTCTGTACGTTAAAAAAAATAAGAAAGCATAAAATTGCTTCAAAGAAGCCTTAGCTAAGATCCAAATTTGAACTATTTCTAGAGTGTAATGAGGTGGCAATAGGGAGAGAAAAACATGGATATATAAACAGACATAAACTCCTTCCAAGCTTATGTCGGGCCTGTCGGCTTCTCAAAACTTTGCATATAGTAAGTACTTCATATATTTATTGAATAAATAAATGAATGACTGAGTATAATGATTTCTTCTTTGTATAGAATGGGGGCAAATTGACTCCACTTAAGGATTCAATCTCACACCTAGTTTTATATTCTAAAGAAGAATAAAAAATTTAAAATTCCCCAAATGACCTATACCATGACTCTTCTGAAAATATCAGTATAGCAGCCTGATGTAGTACAAAAACTACAAGAATCTGATTCTGGATTTTTAAGTTCTAGTCTCAATTCTTAATTGTAAAATTCGGAACAAGTCACTTAGCCTCTCTGTGCCTCAGTTTCCCCTTCCATCAAAGAATCACTCAAACCCATCTCACGAGGCTGTCAGGAAAACTGTAAGACACCAAATGGGAGTGGAGTCTTAGGCATAAACAGAAGTATTAAATACTTATCAGCAATCTGTGTAGAGAAAGTTCCTAAATAAGCTTTTACCAGGCAATGTTTATAAAACTTTTAAAAATAAAATGGCACAGAAGAACTTCTACTTCCATCCTGGAGTAACAAGGACTGGATTTACCCTATTGCCTAGACAACTAAAAAGCAGGACAAAATGAATAAAACTACTCTCAATACATCGGATCTCAGAAAAAAATGATCCCACAGAGACAGAAAAAATTGTGGTGAGACCTAATATTGTTCCGTAATATTGACATACATACACTGAAAGTGAAGGAATGGAAAAAGATGTCCCATGCATATGGTAAAGAAAAGAAAACCAGGGTAGTAGTACTTATATCAGACAAAATAGCCTTAAAACAAAGGTTGTAACAAAAGACAAAGAACGATCTTATTACATAATGATAGAGGAGTGAATCCAACAGGAGGCTATAACATTTGTAAACATTTATATACCCAAAATAAGATTGCATAAATATATAAAGCAAATAGTAACAGAAATAAAGGGGAAATAATACAATAATAATAAGGGAATTCAATATCCCACTTATATCAATGGATAGATAGATTATCCAGGATTTACAGATGCCACAGCCATTCAGTCCTTAGAGTCAGAATGCTCTTCCTGGAACTTTTTTTTTTATTACTTTCACCTAGTTACTCTGCTCTTACTCATTCCCTATTGCCCAGCACAACCTAAAAGAAAGCATCATGTACTTTCACAAATGTAATGCCAGTCACTAGGCTAGGAGCTGAGTGTACAGTGGAAAATTCACCACCATCAAAAACTGAAGGAGAACACTGCCACTTCTGGGAAGATGGGATGGATTAATTTTTTTCTATTTCCCCCCATAAGGACAAAACACTGACATTATATATAAAAGAAATATGTGAAGACTCCAAAAAGTGGAGAGAAGATAACAGACAAACAAGGGATCTCAGGAGCCAAAGAAGACACAGTGGTGAATTCCTGGATTTTCTTTGGGCTTCACATATCCTAGACTTGGAGCTGAAGAAGCCAGAAACCCAGAAATGGCATTGAATGCAGACAACTACTCCCCCCGCTAAAAAAAACCCCAAACTGAAAAACCAAAAGTCGGCTCTCTGTAGCCAAAGGAACAAGACTGTAGCAAGGTACCCCAGCAACCCCTGCCACAGTGGTATCACAAAAGTCCAACTAGGGAGCTGAGACTATCTTTCCTGCCAACTGGTAATGAGGTCCACCCTGTAGTATGAGTGACAGACCATGTGGGGAGCCTGAATTTTCACAGCTACTTGATAGGAAGAAGGCATTTCTTCCTTCCCTGTTGCGGAGCAATCAGAGAGTCAGGGCTTTCATCATTACCCAGCAGTAATGAGGCCACCCTTAGCGCAGTATGAGTGCAGATCACATGGAGAGCTGGAACTTCTCCTGCACAGCAGTGACAGGAACTCTTCCTATTTTAGGTATCAAATAGGCCAACGGGGGAACCCCGACTTCTACCTCCACCCAAACTGACAAGGCAATGCCCTCCCCTTCTGCTGGAGAGGTGTCAGAAGGAACCAATTAAAACAGAAGGCTTAAATAACATCCACTCTCATGACATAATCTGAAAATGTCCGGGTTTCAATAAGAAATCACTAAATACTATGAATTAGGAAGATCTCAAAATGAATGGATGAATATAGATGCAAAAATTATTAAAGTAGTAGCAAATAGAATTCAGCTATATATAGAAAGAATTATACACCATGAAGCTTTTCAAGGGATGCAAAAACTTGTTCAGTATTTGAAAATCAATCAATATAATTCACTATATTAGCAAACGAAAGAACAAAACCACATGACCATATCAATCAATGCAAAAAAAAAAAACCCTAAAACAAAAACATTTAACAAAATTCCAACTTCCATTCATGATTTTTAAAAGTTCAGAAAATAAGAGAAGAAGGAATCTTTTTTTGGTGGTGGGGGTAGTTATTTCCAGTCTTTTGCTGTTGCACAAATGGCTACAATAAATCGCCTTATACATATATATGTCTCTTCATATTTTTGCCTGAGTATTGTGGTAAAGGACAAATGTATGCACTAAATATTCCCATATTCCCTTCCATGTGGGTTGTCTGATTTTGAATTCCCACCAACCCTGTATGAAAGTGCTTGTTTATTTAGTTTTAGCAACATAGTATATTGTCAGACTTTTGGATTTTTGCCAATCTATAATAGGTAAGAAATAATATATTTGTATAGTTTTTTTTATTAATAGACTTATTTTTTTTTAGAGCGGTTTCAGGTTCACAGCAGAATTGAGCGGAAAATACACAGTTCACACATATCCCTCCCCACCCACGCATATGTACTCTGCTACCCTCAACATCCTGAGTAGAGGGAGTCATAACTTGATAAAAAACATCTACAGAACAGCTTCAGCTAGTATTATATGTAATACTTAAAGACTTCAGCTTTTTCCCTAAGATTGAGAACAAGACAAGGATGTCAACTCTTGTGCCACTCTTACTGAATATAGTGCTGGAAGATCTAATCAGTGCAATAAAGCAAGGCAAGGAAATAAAAGGCATATGTATCAGAAGAAGAAAAGAAAATTAACTGTGCCTATTTGCAGGTGGCATGATTTTGTACAAAGAAAATTCTCAGAAGTCTACAAACACACACACACACATGCACGCACACAACCAAAACCTAACGAAAACCTCATAGAACTAATAAGTGAGTTCATCGAGGTCACAAGATAAAAGGTCAACATACAAAAATCAATTTTACTTCTAGACTCTCCAGGGACTCTGAGTAGCCAAACCACAACAAAAAAGGACAAAGTTGGAGAGATCATGCCCCCTGATTTCAAAACTTATTACAAAGCTACAGTAAGCAGAACAGTGTGGTACTAATGACTGGGGCAGGCAATTTATAAAAAATAAGGGGAAGATCTTTTGCCAGAAAACTGTATGATAGTCTACCAATTAAGGATTGGATTAATATTTACCCCTGTGAAGACTAACAGAAGGGTAGAGGGTAAGGAAGGAGTGGCATAGAGATAGACTCAATGACAGTCAGACTATAATAAGGGGCAAAGCAGTGGTACAAAGTTTCCATGGGAACAAAGGAGGAAACCTTAGTCTTCCTGGAGTCATCCAGGAAGCCATTATGGACAAGGTAACATTTAATTGCTTTTAAAGGATAAGTGAGAATATGACAGGTGGAAAATGGACAAAAAGGAATAGTAGGGTGAGGGAACAGAATGAGCACATGGCACAGAGTTGTGAAAGAGCCTGGTTGGATTGGGGAATGGTGACGGTCAGAACACAGCTCTATAGTAATGGTGCCCTTATTCCCATTGGTCTAGGGCTGAAGTCCATTAAATATGCAAATTAATCTTCTTTTCATAATGCACTCAAGACTCTGTTAGGTTCCTATTGCTGCTGTACAAATCGCTACAAATTTGGCAGCTTAAAACAGCACAAATTTATCTTAGAGTTTTGGAGGTCAGAAGTTTTAAAATCCAAGGTGTCAACAGGGTGTGTTCCTTCTAAAGGTTCTAGGGAAGAATCCATTTCTTTGCCTTATCAAGCTTCTGTAGGCTGTCTGCATTCTTTGGCTCTTGACTCCTTATTCACCTCATTCTGATCTCTGCTTCTATCATTCACGTCTCTTTTACTCAGACCCTCCTGCCTCCCTCTTATAAAGACCTTTGTGATTACATTGGGCACATCTGGATACTCCAGGATACTCTCTCCATCTCGTTTCGTACATCTGCAAAGTTCCTTTTGCCATGTAAGGTATTCATAGGTTTTGGGGATTATGTTGTAAACATCTTTAGGGCTCCACTATTCTGCCTTCTACAGATTCTATAGGAACTAATGATCTTAGATCCCAAAAGACAGAGGCAGAATGAATTTGTATATTTAAAGAGTATGCAACCCAAATGGTACCTTTCTGGCTATTTAAAATAGTTGACTTTCTGCAGCTCATTATATCATCACTCTTTCATCATGAGCTGTGACTCTCAAAATAATCCAAAATCATTCCCAGCTTCTCCATTGGTGAGACCCTTATGACAACAATCCTTGCCATGTCATGAAGCATTTAAAGGGCTCCTATTGCCTTCTTTCCTTTCACCACCAAACCAACACTTACCACCTCCATTTTTTTTAGCTCCCATTCACACTTCTACCCCGGAAAAGCCAGCACCAGTCTGGGCTTCAGTTTCCTCCCCTAAATCAGGTCCTTTATTATTGACATGTTCCTCTCCAGCTTTGAACTCCATGACTCCAGGCTACTTCTTCTCAGTCATACAGTCTCAGGAGTGGGCTTGTTCCCTTCAAGTCTCTTAGTCCCTATTCAATTATATTTCTCCTAGGAACTCAAGCCAAGCTGTCAGTCTAATCAGTTTGTTGTGACGAGCTTCAGGACAGAATTCAGCAAAAACTTTTTCGGTATTGTAGAATTCCATTAAAAGAACAATTCAAGCTGGGAATGAAGCCTGCTTCTGCATCCCTGGAGGCTTCCTTCCTGATTTGGGCTGCATACTGATGCCCTGCTGGCTTCCCTATTCTAAGAAAGGAAAAAAATCACCATCTCAGGTTGGAAGGAGATAGAAACCCCAGCACAGATGTGCTCAAAGCAGCCTGGCTTCTTAGAGATCCTGGTTACTAACAGCTTTCTTTTTTAGTTACGTATTTATTCTTCATATAATCAGTTACCTCTTTTGGGCTGAAGAAAAACAATACATCCATCATATAACCAGGGAAAGAGAGCAGTTTCCTTTCAAGAGTTCAGTATCCTATTAAATATTTTAAATTGCTTTATAAAATATTTCAAGCTTGGATTTTCTGTAATTTAGCTTGTAATAATCACCGAGGGAGCTCTTACAATGGTTGATTAGGCTCCAAGAGCTTTTCCTGATTATCTTCAGAAAGACCTGATTATCTTCCTGCTTCTAGGAGAAGGGGTCTATTGGGGAATGTTCCTCCAATGAAGTATGAACAGGGAAGCGTTGCCTCTGGTCTTGTGCTGACTTGTAATAAGTGAATAGTTAATACAACTTCGTTTCTTTGTTCATTCCATGCATTTACTAAGGCCTTTCCATGTGCTGGGGTCGGTACTGGACAGTAAGTACAGATATGAATTAGACACAACTTGGTTTTCAGGTACATACGTAAACTAGTGCAATAAAATGTCATGGATTCTTCTGAAGCATCTGTAGAGTATACAATGAGGGTAAAATGGGACTGGATCCATGATTTTATTATCAGGAAATGGAAGAGTATCTCTTGATGCTTGTAAGTTCTTACTCAGAGCAGCAGACATAAGTGAAAATGCATTTTGAAGAAGGCCTGGCATTGTCCCTAAATATCTATGGATTATCGAACTTAAGCCAAGAAGTCTTTGATGGTCAAGGATTTATTTGACTAAAATATCAGACAAAAAAGCAGAACAGTTACAGAAGAGTCAAAGAAGGAGGAGATTCTTCTTGCTAAAAGAATAAAGACCAGGGAAATAAAGAGATAGTAAGAATTCAAGGGAGTCTACTTAATTATTAATGAAAGTTTTTCCATACTCTAGTCAAACTTACCAAATTTTAATTGATATTTCAATAAATATGAAAGTATGAGATTTCTTTCATGGCCTTCCTTGCAATGGTAAAAACAGAATATGTGACTTAAAAAATAATTTAGGCTTTATAAATCTACAGGGAATAGCTTAAAGTCTCAAGTGGTTCCTATATTTCTTGAGAAAGAAAAGATATTATTTTCTACAATAGTCATTTTAAACAAAAGCAGTGCTAGATGATTTAATAAGGGAAAAAATTAATAACTCAGTAAAAATACAGGCAAAGAAAAAGAATAGGCAGTTCACAGAGAAAGAAATATGAATGGATTATACAAATATAAAAAATATTCAGCGTTACTTACAGTTAAAGACAGGCTAATCAAAACAAGGAGATAGCTACCTGCTTGCCAACATTTAGGCACTTGGTACTATCCAGTGTTGAAGAGTGAAGAAACTCTCAACCTCAGACATTGTGGATGAGAGAAATACGGGTGCAGCCATTTTGGAGAGCAATTGGATGCTAACAAAATTGAAGATGCACACTTACCCTGTAACTAGTAACTCCACATCCAGAAATTTATCCTAAGTGGTCAAAGAAGTTATGAACAAAGATGTTTCTCCAGCTGTGTTTCCAATAGCAACACCAAAATACATCTATCAGTTGGAGATCAGTTAAGTAAATTATGGTTGATTCATACTTTGGAATATTATGCCGCTGTTAAAGAGTTAGATGTCAGTACATTTGTGCTAACATTACAAAGCAAGATGCAGAGTAGTGTGTTTGATGTCTGTAAATAAAATAGGTATTAAAACAAGTACCCAAGAAATTACTAGTATTGGTTCTACAGGGAGTGGAGTTGGGTGGATTTGCAGTAGGAAGGAGATTTAATTTTCATTGTATACATTGGATTCTGTTTCACTTATTTCCCTATGTATGTGTTTCTTTTTTCAATCAAAAGTGAAAAGTAGTTTAAATAGTAGGTAGAAATGCTCAGTGATGGAGTGCTATTGTCAGAAGAGTATTTGTTGCCCTGGAGTAGAGACAAATTCCTCAACTTTAATCATCTTGAGCTCTAATTAGTACTTCTAGGTCGTTTTCTGGAGCTTCCAGTGAGCCAGGTAGAGCTCACCAGTGTCTCTTTGACTCTGTTGGTTTATGAACATTAGATAAAACAGCCACCTCTTCCAGACTTGACAGACTTGTCTTATGTAGGAGATGACCTTTCAACTGGCCTGGCCCAAGTTCCTGGTTGCCGAGAGTGATTGTCTTTGTTCTTAGTGGTTCCCAGTAGCTGAGATTCTGCCACGACCTTTTATTGTCCCAAGGGAAGGATCATATGATGCAAGCTGATTAGAAGCTGGAGCCTCAGGCAACAACCAGGAAAGTATTCAGTCAAACCCTTCCCAGGGAGAAACTGAGAGATGGGCATTTTTTTGCCTGCTTCCTCTGTACTGAGCCTATATGACTAGCTGTGGAGGGTGAGCCTCTGTGTTTTCAAGTATTGCTTCTTTGTTTGCTATATTCTGTGGGACTCATGAATGCAAGCCACATTGGATATCAGAGTTATGTGACTGGAGGGCCTGTACCTTGAATGACAGCTGTAAAAGATGGGATGCTAGATGTATGAACAAGCTCCTTCCAGGGACATGCTGGCAATTTGGTTTTGCTGTCGGAGCAAGTGCAGGGAAGAAGGCAGGAGAAGTGCCCACCAGGTACCCCAGCCAACTGAGGTGTATCGCAGCCAGCACCTGGATTTGTGCTAATTAGAAGCTGGACCCTCAGGCATCAGTTTGTAAACTAGGCAAACTCCTTCCAGGGAAAGACTGGGAGATGGGCTTCTTTGCCTGCTTTTTGCATGCTGAGCTCTTGGGGGATAGGCAAGGTGAGTGCTTGGACACCTGTTAAAAACTGCTTCTTTGCTGCATTCCAGTGGGATTCAGGAATGCAAACCCCCTTGGTTTTCAGAGCTGGGTGATTTGGAGGCCATCCCTCAAGTGGGAGCCTTAAAAGTTGGGGTACTAGTTTTGTGGCCCAAACCTTTCACTCCAGATGGAGAAGCTGGGAGTTGGAGGTTCTTTCCTGACTACATGGCACTGCGCTAGGGATGAAGTTTATGGAGAGAGAATGTCTCAGCCTTTCCTAGCTGTTTCATTGTGGGTATTTTCTTAGTCGTCTGAGGTGTAGGAATCACTTAGCTAGTTTCTGAATTTCTCTTAGGGGTATTGCTTCATTAGTAGCTGTATATTCAATATGTTCATGATAGGAGGGAAATTCAGGAGCCTCCTATGTCACCAGCTTGGTCCCTGAAACTCAGTTCATCTGAGTCTTTTTGAGATACCTGTGGATTCACTAAATCTTCGTGATTGATTAAATCAAGACACCTATGACTCCGATTGCTTTTGCCTTTAGTTAACTGGCGAGATACTTTGTCAGTCTTCCTGGTACCAATAGCTCTCTTGAGCTGGGGGAGCATTATACACAGTTATAAGATTAGTCTCCTGGGCTTAGGGACCTATATAATGGGAAGGGAGCCTTCCTGATACTCTGGGCATAATTTATGCTCCCAAATCTCTATCTATCCAACCATCCATCTGTCCATTCATCAATCTGTCCATCCATCCATCCATCCATCCCTCTATACATCCTTCTATCTATCACCTACCTATGTATCATAGAGAAACATGTTAGGTACTCAAACAAGTATGGATGAACCAGATTTCTGAAATAAGTCTTAATTGACTTATCTGATTATGTATTTGCCTTTGTTAACTCTGAAAAGCAGAGATGTAGTCAGAATTGCTTGGATCCATCAAGTACAGGCATCTCTGATGTTAATGAGATAATAAATATCAGATGTGTAGCACAGTGCTCAGAGGCACTGAGTAAATTCTAATTTTTTTGAAGGGAGTTTTTAAGTAGGGGTGTTAGGAAGACAAAATAATTTCTGAAAATTAATAAATGAATATTATAAAATAAAAACAACATAAATTCAGATATTTAATGAATTGAAATGGCTTATATAGTGAATTATCATATTAATTTTTAGTTTCTTCTACCTACAGAACTGGAGAAAAACCATAAAGAATAAAGTTAAGGCAATAATTCTGCGTTGGTCTGGATTGTTCCTCTACGCTCTCAGAACCTCTTCAGGCAATAAGGTACCACTTTTGTTTCCTTATTAGCTAATGCAAAATGCCAATAATCTGTTTTACCACTGAATAAGAATGACCATTAAGAACCATAAGTGTGACCCACAGGAATGTTGGAGAGCTGAAAAGATGTTCTATTGATTTAAAAACAGGAAAATAAAATAACAAAATTGAAATCAATACATATTTAATTAAAGTTTTGCAAAATGCAACATTTTGTCATCTAGTCAATAGGAATACAACACAAGTATTATAAAGTTACATATATAAATTTATGTGTGTATATATATATATATTTTATCTTCCACGAGGCGTATAGGTGCACTTTAATATAGTCTATTTACCAAGGGATGGGCTTTTTGAAAATAAAGATGAGGCTAATGAACACATGACCAATAAGCACATGAAAAGATGCTCACCATCATTAGCATCAGTGAAGTGCAAAAAAACCCCACAAGATGTATTACTTCACACCCACCTAAAACGATAGAATTAAAAAAAAAAAACAAACCCGGTTTTTGAGAAGTGTTAGTGAGGTTGTGGAGAAATCAAAATCCTTATGCATTGCTGGTAGGATTGTAAGTTGGAACACTTGCTTTGGAAAACAGTTTGGCGGTTCCTGAAAAGGCTAAACTTAGAGTTACTATATGATCCAGCAGTTTTACTCCTAGGTATATACTCAAGAGAAATAAAAATTTGCATATGAATATTCATAGCAGAATTATTCATTATAGCCCCAAGGTGAGAACAACCCTTATGTACAGCAACTGATGAATGGATAAACTGTGGTATATCCATACAATGGAATATTAGTTGGCAGGTACAAAGAAATGAGATACTGATACATGCTACAACATGTAGCATGAATGAATAAACCTAGAAAATATTAATGTTAAATGAAAGAAGCCAGTCATGGGAGACCACATATTTTATGATTCCATTTATGCAAAATATCCAGAATAGGCAAATCTATAGAGACAGAATGTAGATTAGTGGTTGTCCAAGGGGGAGGTGCTTTGTGGGAGACTGTTAATGGGTATGGGCTTTCTTTTTTGGGATGATATGTGCGTTCTAAAATTGATTATGGTGAAAGTTAGGGTTATTCATACAGCTCTGTGAATATGCAAAAGACTGTTGAATTGTGCATTTTAATTGGGTGAATTGTATGGGATGTGAATTAAATCTCAGTAAAGCTGTTAAAAAAATTAAAGATGAGGAGAACCCTCAGAGAACTGCAAATGGCCCTGGAATGACCGTGTGATACCTTTCTCTCTCTAATAGGATTATCAGTGCAGTTGTTCTCTTTTTGTCCTTCCTTTCTGGCTTTCTTTTTCATTTATTCATTCATTCACAAATATTTATTGAACACCCGTTCTGTATCAGGCGTTATATTAAATAATGTTGCATATATAGTTGTAAAGAAAACAGATGTAGGCTTTGCCCACATGGAGCATATTGTCTATTGGAGGAGAGAGATATTAAATGAATATTCTCACAGACACATGTCTGATGACATCTTGTGCTCTGAAATTTGAAGGAAAAGGCTAGGATGCTGTGGGAGATGTTGGGGAGACGTGACTCAGATTGTGAATTGTTGAAGACTTCCTACCAAGTGACATTGAAATTGAATTCTGAAGGATAAGTAGGAATTAGCTGGGTGAAGATTGAGTAGAAGAACATTCTAAGCAGTTGGATCTGCCTGTGTAAGGTCTCTGAGGTGTGAACTGGTTCAGTGCTTTTAAGGAAGGGCAAGCAGGTCAGACCATGGTGAGCAAAGGAGACAGTGTATACCTCACATTTGATAAGCAGGGAAAGGAAAGATCTGTCAGGGGATTTGGCTGTATCAAGACTTAAGTTTATGAAAGAAATAAGAGCCAATGAGAGTTGTAAAGTGGAATTCTGACATATTTGCAATTAAAAAATATTGTTTTGATTGATGAGCTGAGAATGGTTGAAAGGGCAGCATCAGTGGAAATGCAAAGACCAGTTTGGAAACAACTGCAGTGGTCCAGACAAGATATCATGATGGCTGATGATCGAGGTGGCTAGAAGCAGATGGATTTGAGATATATTTTGAAGGTGAAACCACTTAAGAGTTATTGATGGATTAGACACAGGTGATGATGTAGGTATCAAGGGTGACCCCAGATTCATGCTTTGAAGAGCCAGTATCATTAACTGAGTTGGGGAAGAAAGAAGAACAAGCACATTTGGAGTGCTACAAATGGTCATCTCAATGTCTGTAGATGGATCATTATAAATATTATTCAGTGGGCAGAGTTGCTTCCTTCTTGGGTTAAAAAAGGATAAAAACAGCTCCTCTTGACACTTCTTGAATAATGTGTTGCAGACGTTTAGGGTGATTCTATTGAACTATGTCACATACTGTGTTGTGTAGACTAAATTAATTACATTTAGTTATGTCTGTTTTTATGTCTCTTTCCTTTTTTGGGCTGAGCTCCTTGAGGACTGCATCTCTTTCTTATTCACCTTTTGAGATCCTAATGTGTAGTGTGGGTTTTGGTAATAAACATGACATACTGAATGAATAAATGGAGAGGATTCATAGCAGAGTGTTGAAACTAACACACTGATCAGGAAAAAGAAGAGGGAGAGAGGATAATTTACAGACAGTGACTCAAAGATGCAGGGAGAGGATGGCATCAGAAGCACAGTTTGAAAGAATGATGTTGTACAAAGGGAGAGATAACTTTTTTTTTTCTTTCTTTCCTTTTTTTTTTTTTTTTTGAGATACTAGTAAGGAAGAGTGAAGACTGCTTCTGAGGCAGAGATGAGGCAAGGACATAGGTGTCACTGGAGTTGAGTTATTCTGTAAAATGAAGGCTGTTGGGTTGGTTATAGAAATTGTTCAAGAAGATAACAGGACTTTGAGATGGAGAAGATGATTGGGAGGGTATACGTTATCAGTGAGTAGAAGGGTCAGCAGGCTTCCCACGGCCATAGGATGAAAGGCCCTTTATGACAAAGACACTGCCCATCTTTTAGCTCCGTGTTCCACTGATCCCAGTTTCCTAGATATTTTCATATTCTCCTCTGCTTCATGTCCTCGCACGTGCAATTCCTTTTTCCTGGAATTTCCTTCTTTGTCTAATCCTTTGAGAGAATTCTTACTCATCCTTCAGGACCCACCTCACGTCTCATATCCATTTGGAAGCACAGTTAAATGCCCCTTATGTGAGATCCCACACATCTTGGATTTATCTTTGCCACAGCCCTTATTAAATTCTATTGCATTGTCTGTGTACACTGGTTTTCTCTGGCAGACTATACGTTCTTTGAAGGTCGGACCTCTGCTTTACTCATCTCTTTGCTCCTGGCACCTAATTTTATACAAATTTTATATGATTTTATACAAAGCATTCAGGAGGTGCTCACTGAATGTATGCTCAATAAATGAATTGTAGAAGTCTTCTCTTTTGAATAGGAAATATGCATGAGACATTTCCAAATACAGCCAAGACGACTGATTCTGTGCATTAGACACCTCCTTAAACGTGGGAGCAAGACTCGGTGCTCTACAGCCTTGTGATAAAAGTGATCCGGGTATTTCGGGAAGAGGAAGGGTTAGGAAAAAGCAAGTGATTTTCATGTAAAGGAACCAAAAGCTGCATGTAGTTTGGTCTGATTAGATAATTTCAAAAGAAACAACACACACAGTAATACACAACTAGGCTTTTCCCATGTGGAGAACAATTGGCATGTGGGGAGACACCAGAAAAAAATTCACCTTCAGAATTTCCTGTAATCTTAAGGTTGTATGTGATTTTGAGGGACAAAGTAGCATGATTTTGAACTATTCTCTGCTACATAGAAACAGCTTTGTTGCATGGAAATACTGTAATGGGATCTTACCAGTGTCTCTGAAAAATTGATGAGTGTATTAAAAAATCATTTGTGGCTGTAAAGAAATTGGTAATGTCTAACTGTGAGAGGCAGCATGACAGTGGAGAGGGATCCCAGCTCTGCCTCTAACTAGATTTGTGACCTTAGGCAAGACTCTGAGCCCCAGTGTCATGATCTACATGTAAAAAAGGAATTGGAGTAGGTGTTCACTGGCTATGTGGTGTATATGTGTTTCTGTAATGGAAAACAATTGTCTCTGTAAGGCTCAAAGGGTTAAAGTTCTGTAAAAAACAAAATAGAGTCACAATGTATTGATTCAAAGCTCAGTTATTCAAATTCTCAATAATATGGATATGACGTAGCCCTCAGTAGAATGTTAATTATTTGAGCTTCTAAACATGAAGAGGAATAAAATTGAAGAGTGGGCTCTGGGATGGGCCAGATAGGGTTTGAATCTTGGTTCTGCCATTTGTCGTGCCATTTTGGAGAAATTATTTAACCTCTTTAAATCTAATTCCTCGTCTCTAAATGTGATCAGTAATGGTCTTTGCCTCTGTAGGGAAGTGAAAGGATTAAATGCAATATAATATTTAAAAATACTTAGCACAGTGTTTAGCCTATTATAACTGCTAAATGCTAATTCTAATATTTGTATTTCAATTTGGTCTTATACATGTAAAATTTAGTTTTAACTGGTCTGTATTAATGAAATTTGGGCTAGGAAGGGGTCTTGAGAGGGTATATGAGGAAAGAGCAGCTGGGGAGTGACCACAGATATTCAGACTAAGAGTAATTCAAGTTTTTCATTTTTACATATGAAGAAATAATATCTCAGGATAGTCTTGACACACCCTGAGATCATACAGGTAAAGTTAACCAAAAATGCAATAAGAAAGAAAATCATAGGAGGACGTACTATGAGGCCGCTAACATTACATTTAATGATGTCACAAGGCCTATGAGAAGCTTTCTGTATGGCTGACTTATCTACCTGAGTAACGGTGGGTATGATCTTTGGACCTGGGCTGATTTCTGTTCACACCCAGTTTGGGAATCTTTTAGCTCAAGAGCAGCAGCTGCCAAGAAATTTCTGGATTGTGTTGTTTATTTTAGAAACAGGATCTCGAAATATCTTACGTATCGCATGCCTTAAGCTGCTACATGAGATAAAGATTGGGCATCAGACCACGACTGACATCAGAATTCCCTGGGAAAATTAAAAAAAAAAAAAATCCTTGTAACTTGGCTTCACTACCAGAACTTCTGATGTTTAGCTCTGGAGAGGGGACTAACTCAGCATTTTTATCTCATTGTTTCTTAAAAATTTCCAAATAATAATTTTATATATACAGTTGGCCCTTCATATCCGCAAGTTTCACATCTGTGGATTCAACCTTCCAAGGATCAAAAATATTTGAAAAAAAATGTTCAGAAAGTTCCTCAAAACAATACTTGAATTTGCCTTATGCTGGCAGTGATTTACATACATTTACATTGTGTTTAAAACTATTTACATAACGTTTACATTGTATTAGGTATTATAAGCAATCTAGAGGTGACTTAAAGTGTACTGGAAGATGTGTGTAGGTTATATGCAAGTGTTATGCCTTTTTATATAAGTCAGTTAAGCATCTGGATTTTCGTATCTGCAGGGGATCCTGGAACAAATCTCCTGTGGATACCAAGGGACTACTATATATAATATACAAATTAAATAATGGAAATACTGTGCTTCTAGAGATTTGTTTTTAAGATCAGGACTTGCACATATAATGTATCCCATTGTTTATTCTGGACGAGGGTACAAGAATCCTAAATCTCTACTGGTTAAAAAAATCTCCTCTGGTAATGCTGATGTCTAACAGAACTGACATAGGGAATTCGTCTTAGAATTCAGTGCTCATTTGTAGGTTATTGATTATTATAGATTACTTATAATCACTGTATTGTTGGTATTTAAAGATTATTTTCCCCAGATGGACAAGGGAGTGATTGAAAAAAACAAAACAAAATGAAACAAAACCCAGAGAATGTATTATAGTGTCTTAAAGAATTACATGGTGTAAAATTCTCAAACTCAGAATAAAATATCCTTTATTGAAGCCCGTGTTTGACAATTGTTAGTGAGTGACTGCCCAGGGAGATGATGTGGCATAAAAGAAAGAGCATTAAGCTTGGAGTCAGGAGGCCAGGAACCCTGGGATCTCGTTCCAGCCTTGCTGCTTAATGAGCTCTGTAACCTTTGTGAGTTTTTTCACCTCTTTGAGTTTCTGTTCCCTTATTTGCAAATTGAGGGGGACTTGAACTAGATTATTTCTAAGATCCAGTGCCTTAAAATTCAATGGCTTATTTAATGCTTTTTTTGCAATCAAGAATCAAGCTCCTAAATACCTGAGAATAAAAGAGGATGATTGAATTAATCCAGGGTGAGGTGAGGCAGCAAGCTGGGGCAGCGAGCATGCCTTTGTGTGGTTCTCTGGCATGACCGTGCCCACAGGGATCCAGGATATGTGGGGCAGGCTGTGAATCTAGCAGTTGGTGATTAGTTGGGAAGAATTAGAAGGCTTAAGATTCTAGAGATAGTGGTAAAGTTGAAAAATAGGTGTGGTGGAGAATAAGATGGTAAGTGATCTATAGTTGAGTAGAGTTTTTGGTCAAAAAATGGGGTAATGGAGTCTCATTTGAGGTAGAACAATTCTGCATGCTGATCATGAAGGTCCGGTGTTGGCCATGGGATTGGGTTTTATTGTGGAGATGAGATGCAGGTCACTGGTGCTGAGGAAATCAAGGAATGGTGTGACCTACACCTGCATGGGTTTTCCATAGCAATTTTGGGATCTACCAGAATGGGAGTAGTATTAGGAGTGGAGAGGAAAACTCTAAACAGATGTCAAAATTCACAGTGTTAAGTGAGGCCATGATCAAGAGGGTGGTGGGAAACTGGGAGAGTGATGTTCATTAGGAGAAGAAATGGATGATTTGAAAGACTTCTGCGTAAGGACGGAAGAAAAAAGTTCTGGAATTAACAGTGGAAATAAGTGTGAGGCTTATATTCTCACTTGGTGACCATCTGGGAGAACAAGGAGCTCCTATTTGAGAGCCCGTATTATGCTGTGATGTTGCCCTACCTAGAAGTCATCGCGTTCCACTTGGGGTCTGCCGTGGCAGAAAGAATAGGCCCTTGAACCCCCAAATAACTTGGTTGCCCTAGTTTTAAGACTGTTCTTTCTTCCATCAAATTTCCCCAACGTTGACTTTCTTTGTGACTTAAATATTCTCCCCAGCCTTCACACTTCTTTTGTAGAGTCGTAGATATTTTGTTCCTCAGTCTAAATAGAAGCTGATTTCTTCAAATGGAAAATTCAGCAAATCATTGCAGTAATGTGTATTGATTCTTCCTGCTCCAGCAGCTGGATCAATGTGAGGAATGAATGTTATTATTTCCTTTGCTGTCTACAGTCCCAGATGTATTCACAAGAGAGGCTGATGGTACCGACTCTGAAGTTTTACTTGGAATAGTTGTAAATAGTCTGTTTCACCTTTGGAAAAATCAGGGCAGCAATCTGGTTATGCCTGTTTATGGCCAAGGCATTGTCAAAGATCAGAAAGTCTGGGGACCTTCGGTTCTGCTTTGGGATCCAGAAATGGTGGTCTTTAGTTCTTGCTTCTTCACTGTATGTGATTGTGGGATAAACTCCTAGAAATCTAGATCACCCTAAACTGCTAGACCTGTGAATATGCCGAATTAATATCTATAATTTTTCTGAGATGAATATAACCATTTATCTTAAATTGGGATAAAGGTAAATATAAATAACTGAATAGTTTTATAGTAAATATATGTACTTTAAAAACAAAGCTAAAATTTTAGACCTTAGTTTAATATCATTTTCCCACAAATGAGCAAACAAAGTCCAGAGAAGTAGAGACTTTCTGTGAGTCATCCATCCATCCAGTTAGAGCAGTATTGTGTCTGGGACCCGAGTGTACTAATCTTCTTTGGTTACTTAGTAATTCTCAATAGGGCTCTGTGTATGTGAGTGGAAACTGTGTGATTTGAAGACCAAGCAGTACTTTGTCCCATGTTGGTACTTTGAATTTTAGATAATATTTAAAGAAGAATAAAAAATGTTCAAAAGACATTGAATTTTTCTGGGAAGGCTTCAGATCCACTTTGGTAGGGGAGAAGGTGATTCTAGAGTGGTCTTGGTGTATGCAGAAAGTGGGGTGTGTGTGGGGCTCCAGGACAAGTTGGGTGTTTGTAAGTTTCTCAGGAGGCCCTGGTCTCAGAAGCAAAACAAACATTATCATGTATGGCTCTGGGAAATGATGGAAGATGACACCTAGATGGTGCTAAACTGAGGAAATGGGCCCTTCACACTATCTAGTGATGGAGCTTCCAGATAAACTGTCCTGGGCTTCCCTTGATGTGAAGATGGTGTAATGTCACAAAATTTCCAAATGGTCATAAAAATTATCAGGCAGAGTTTTCTTTCTCTCTTTTTTCTCTTTAGGGAAAATTGTTGGGGAATTTAGGGAGCTCATAGTGGAATGGCAAGAGTTAAGTTTCTCAGTGTTTTCAAATGATGTCCCTGAGATGCTGTTTATTTTGCCCAGCAATCCAATACAGTGTTGACAGAAGGAAGGGGTCTGTTCAACTTCCCTTTCTCAGGGTAAAATTTATTGTCCATAACTCTATACATTCTAACATATGGAGGTATTATGTTTATAGTGAGGAAATAATTTTTAAGGCTGTGTCTTTTCTTAGTGCCACAGCTGGGTGAAAAAGAGAAAAAAATCAATTAATCAGGAGAATATATTGGTCACACACTGTGGAACAAATGAACCTATTTTAACTGATTTTTTTTCCTTGTGATTTGACTGATTTTTGGACAAAACTGGCTGGCTACTTTGGCACAGTTTACTCACAGCCATAGGATAGACTTTCCAAAGTGAATTACAATAAATTCTTATTTTATTCAGAATTGTTGGGGAATGGCATATATTGATGAGCTAGGAATGATCATTGAGACCATACACAGATAAGCTCTTTTAGAAGAAATATCCTATGTTGAAAGTAATGTAACTTGTAGGTTCAACTACTGACCCAACCCACCAAGGTTCTTAGAAGCACGCACTAGACGTTGCTATGGCTGATTAAGCAGAAAAAGAGTTTGTTAAAAAATTGTTGGGAAGCTCATAGAATCATTGGCTTGACTGGAGAAACAGGGCTGAGGTTGAGTTCTCAGGAACCATGTGTAAAACCAACACCATTGGCACTTTCCCCAGTGACACTGACACACCAGAAACTTGGCCTTCCAATTGTTCCCAGCCCCCAAATATGGACACCTTTTCTGTCATCCACAGACATGAAACATGAATTCCTCCTTTATTAAGTGTCGCACTTTGGAATCTTAGTCTCGCATGGAGTCTAGAGCGCACGTCCACGTGTTATCTTCTAGGGAGGCTGGGGTAGTGATTTCTTTGGGTTCCACTTTGATATAAGGTACGACTCAGAAGATTTTCCAAACAGAGCAAGGTGTTCAAAATATGCTGGGTCCCCAGAAAGCATTATAAATACCCACCTATACCGTGTGTCTTTGGGCAGATCATGCAATCTCATTAAGCCTCAGTTTCTCCTTCTGCAGACTGAGGTTAAGTTATTCTTCCTTGCATCCTTTCACAGAGCTGGTATATAAGCAAACGATTTATTGTCCAAATAAAAGTCCAGGGTCCCAGAAGTACCTTCTTACTTCTTGGAATTCATGACTGGCCATGACATAGTCTGATTTTTATGTTGTCTCCCAAGCTTTCCAGAGGTAGTAGTAACATTGTTAGGGAAATGTGTAACTTATTAGGTGCCCTGTTTATCATTACATTTTTCACTGTGGAGCACTAGCTACCAGAACAAAAGATAGGTAGTTCCTCTTTGTTTGATATAGAGTGGAGGGCAATCAAGCAAAATAGGTTGTCTTCCTCAACCTAGGATTCAGTGGCTATGTGCACCACTTCATGAGTATTGGGAAAGGAAAGTTATGCCTCAGCACATTACAGAGCTTTATTTACCGTCGCTTCTCCTAAAGTGACTTGAGAGAATTTGGATCCTCAGTGTGGGGAGATGCAATTGGTAAGGCTTAGGCTATTTTATAACTTTACTAAAGCATTTGTGGATATCTTAGGAGCTGTGCTAAGTGCCTTCCACACATCATCTCATTAAGTTGTTACTACAGTTCTGTGATATATACACTCTTATCATCTCCATTTTATACATCATTTTCTATAGACAAACTGAGTTTCAGAAGAGATTATTATTCCAAGGTCACAGGGGTGGAAGTGACCTGAAGTCTATATGATGCTGTAACTGGTGCTCTTAACCTCTATGTATCAGGTCATGTGAAGCCCTCAGAACTCTGTTCACATAAAGGGCTAGTCAGCCTTGAAGTGTAGAGCATCACCGAATCCTTCCAAATGCTGTTTGTTTCTGGTCAAGTCAGGACCCCAGTCTGTCCAGCGTCTGTGATTTTGTTCAAAGGGTCAGCTTTACTTCTCATTTGACCTTCCCCTGTGACTTGATTCAGATTTAGGTTTGTTCTTCTCCTTCATCAAACTTTTTCTGTTGTTGTTGTTGACCCAGCTTGGTTCCTGTCTTGGATACAGACTTTTTCCCTCACATTTCATTAGTCTCTGACCATGGAGATCTTGCGACCCCACTCCGGGGTCCTCCTCAGGCACTGGTGCTAATATGTGACGATTCTTTTGCCCTAAAAGACTAGGCATGTGGATGAAGAGCCTTCTCCCTTCATGAGAAACATTGTCTACTTCATCAGCTCCAATACCACTGTGCTGTCCCCTTCCTCTACCTGTGTCTCTGCATTCCCCAAGGCACAGTTTATGCCCTCTGATTTTATTTTTCCTATGCACTCTCTTTTGAAAAGGAAATCATATCCATTCTGAGGGCTTTAACCAACCCCTATGCCAAGGACTTCCAAATCAAGACTTCTGGCTCTAACCTCTTTCTCAACCTCTATTTATGTATCTCTAGTTGCTAGTAGGTATCTGTCTTCATAACTCTTACTCATGACAAACAAATAGAATTTTTATAAAACAAAGTAAAACAAACTCTATCTTTTCTTTCTCTGCTGCATTCCTTTCCAGTTTGTTTCCAACTACTTTTGTCCAACATTAGAACTACTAGTGTTCCTATTGGTATCTTAGGAACAGGTATTTTGAGCTTGAATATTCAGTATTTTTCATAAAGGGGCCATAGGTTCTTATCAATTTCCATCCCTCTTTTCTGAGTTTCAGTGAACTAAGGAGTTCACAACGAAGGGTGGAGTTTATCTTGTGAAATCAGCTAAGTGAAATCAGAAGGTTTCAACCAAATAAAACTCACTAGAGTGGAATAGCCAGAGAACTGGAAAGGCAGAATGTTACTAGTTTTTAAAAAGATATGCTTCTGATAGGAATTCAGTGAACTGACCTCTGGCCAGTGGATTAATCCACCCTTACCATCCCATGTGATTTAAGCAACCTCTTCTCTTGTCTCCCTGATTCTAATTCTCTCATTCCAACACATGTTTCATCCTAGTAGTAAATAATTAGGATTTTTTTAAAAATTTAGGTGGGAGTGGGGGTTTTTATCAGCTTGCTAACTATAAAAAGTACTGGATTGATTGGTAAGTTTTAAATGGATGTCATACACATTGACAGATCCAAAAGCAGATTTTTATGGCTTGCTTTAAAATAAAGTTCAACTTAATTTTTCCATTATACCTCAAGAGACATCTTTTTGAATTATTTAGGTCTTGCTAACAATCCCGTGACATATTATTCCTCAGCTGTGATGGATTAAGATAGGGTAAATCTGCTTTTAGTGCCAAAGAATCCCCAGGACACCACTTCAGATTCTAGTTCATGGATCATTGTCTCCTCCGAGTCCATCACATTATTAATAACAATCAGGAATAATTTGAGTGTCTATTCTCAAACCATGAGTTGTCCCCTTAATGTTGAGAAGTTATGACATGTGTATTAAATGATCACAGGATGTGCTATGAAGCTATAATGCACAAGGTAACATAAATATTTGGGGACACATTTGTGATGTTTAGAGCTGGCCAAATCTCTGAAGATACACAAAGTATGGAAAAAAACGTCCTTTGTCATCCTTATGGGTAAAAACTACCTTGGGATGCTGGAAATTTTTGTGTAACCTTAATGTCTCCTGGTCTTATCAGGTAATGACAGTATGGGCTCACCTTTATATTTGTACTATATATGCATAATATATATAACATATAGCATAATTATAATTATTTATAATTAACATAAATATACATTTATATTAATTGACAAATCAAAGTGATTTTTTGAAACATTTTCTGGCATTAACTCAGTCCCTTAAAGTGTTCCCATAGATAGTTCTGTGGACCCCCAAGCTGTGTATCACATGTGCATATGAACTAGTTCATCAAATGCAGTGACTACCAGTATATATATATTTTTAGTTGTTTAAAATTGTAGTAAATAACACATAACACAAATTTTGGCATTATAACCATTTTAAAGTGTAAGATTTAGTAGTGTTAAGTATATTCACATTGTTGTAAACAGATCTCCAAAACTTTTTCATTTTGCAAATGTGAAACTCTATATCCATTAAAAACAACTTCCCTTTTTCCCTCCCCCAGGTTCTGGTAACCATCATTCTGCTTTTTGTTTCTATGAATTTGACTACTTTAGATACCTCATGTAAGTGGAATCATACAGTAGTTGTCTTTTTGTAAGTGGCTTATTTTTCTTAGCATAGTGTCTTCAAGGTTTATCCATGTTGTAACAGGTGACAGGATTTTCTTCATTGTATAAGGCTGAATAATATTCCACTTATGCACATGCCACATTTTGTTTACCTATTCTTCCGTCAGTGGACACTTGAGTTGCTTCTACCTCTTGACTGTTATGAATAGTGTTGCTTTAAATGTGAGTGTACAAATATCTATTTGGGACCCTGCTTTCAATTCTTTTAGATGTACATCTTTGGGATTCCTAGATGATATAGTAGTTCTATTTTTAATTTTTTGGTGAAGTTATATACTGTTTTCCATACTGGTTGCACCATTTTATAATTCCATTGACAGTCCATGAGGCATCCAATTTCTCCACATCTTTACCAGCCCCTGGTTTTTTTTTTTTTTTACAATAGCCATTCTGACAGGGGTGAGGAAATATCCCACTGGAGTATGATTTGCATTTCTTAATAATTTGCGATGTTGAAGAACATATTTTCATATGATGGTGGCTATTTGTATACCATTTTTGGTGGAATATCTATTAAAGTTCATTGCCTATATTTACATAGGATTATTTGATTTTTATTGTTGTTGAGTTACTTGAGTTTTTTTATGTGTTCTGGATATTAACCTCTTATCAGATACATGATTTGCAAATATTTTCTCCCATCTCCTAGGTTTCTTTTTCACTCTGTTGATTCTGTTCTTTGGTGCACAAGCTATTTCAGTTTGGTATGGTCCCATTTGTCTATTTTTGCTTTTGATGCCTGTGCTTCAGATGTCATATACAAGAAATTGTTGCAACATCCAATGTCATGAAACTGTTTCCAAGTTTTCTTCTATAAGTTTTACGGTTTCAGGTCTTGCATTTTAGTTTGTTTAACTGTTTGAGTTAATTGTGATGTGTGGTGTAAAATATGGTTCCAGTTTCATCTTTTTCATATGTGGATATCCAGTTCTCCCAACAGCATTTGTTGAAAAGCCCACCCTTTCCCTATTGAAGGGTTTTGGCTTCCTTGTCAAAGATCATTTGACCATGTACACAAGGGTTTATTTTGGGGCTCTCTGTTCTATTCCATTGGTCCATTTTTTCTGTCTTTATGCCACTATCACACTGTTTTGATTACTCTAGTTTTGTAATATATTTGAAATCAGGAAGTGTGAGACTCCAACTTTGTTCTTTTTCAAAATTGTTTTGGCTATTTGGAGTCCCTTGAGATTTCACATGAATTCACTGTTTAAATTTCTGCTGTAAATGTGGTTGGAATTTTGACAGGAATTACATTGAATCTACAGATTGCTTTGGGTAGTATGGACATCTTAACAATATTAAGTCTTCCAGTTCATGAGCACAGGATATCTTTCTATTTATTTTTGTCTTTAATTTCTTATAGCAATGTTTTGTTGTATTCTGTGTACAAGTTTTTAACCTCCTTTGTTAGGTTATTCCTAAGTATTTTATTATTTTTGATGTTATTGTAAATGGGGTTGTTGTGACCAACAGGATTTGTTCCAGCCACCTTAACTGACCACACATGCAAAGCTCCTTGAGGAATCCTTGCCACTCTTTATGCTGCATGTGTCCATTGTGGACATGACATTGTCCACTCCAATGGTGTTGTCTCTTTATATCCCTCCAAATATCAGTGCTCAGGGCACCAGAATGTTGCCAAGTTCTTTGCAGGAGTCAGTGAATGGTCACCTCCCCAACCCGGCCCCCTGAGCCCCTAGGCTGTTCTGCTTATGCCTTCTCTCTCATTTTCTCCTGTTCCTCAGCCCTTGGCCAGAGTCTTATAAAGCCTTGCATCAATTTTAGGATTTCACCCTGTAATCATAGGACTCAAATCTAGGAAAAGGGTTTCAGTTATTCAGAAACACTCTGTACACACACACACACGTATGTAAACCTGCACATATATACCTGCCTGTATGTGTGTAGGTGGCTTGCTGGGAAATATGTAGACTGGAACCAAGGGATGCCAGTGGCTAGACATGCTCCCTGAGTAGGCAATCGGGAGCCTGCAGCACGAGCAAGTGCCTGCTTCTAAAGTTAATGCAGTAGAGATGGCTTTGCTGACTTGTACCACTTTACAGCTCCCCTTCTTTGACCACACACACGCTTTGTGAGTAATCTAGATTATTTTTAAGATGCACAAATATGTGTAACTTCACTGACAAGTGTCAAGATATTCACTCTTTGCCCTTTGTGTAGCTTTTAAGACTACATTTTTGGTTGGGAAGCTGGCTCAGGTTTATAACTCATCCAAATATGATTTTGATGAGAAATGTCTAAAATATATAATTTTTCTTCCAGAATAACTTATCAAAACTAGTTCCACAGGACTGAATTGAGAAAGAAGGGCAATACATTTATTTAAGGAGAAAACTGACTCAGTTGAAAGCATGATATATTGACATCTTTGGTCATAAACACAGCAGGTATTGGGAAGAGAGATTTAATTCTTCCCAAATTAGAAAAAGTCATTGAGGATATTGGTTTGGTACGTATGATTCGTTTTCCTATTATTGCCTCAAGCACAATTGATTTTGGGGAAAGGAGGAAGTAATCAAGAATATCCAACTATTTTCCTGCTAGCAATAAAGTCACCAAACTTTATCACAATTCACTGGTAAAGATTGTTCAGACATGCTGGCAGGGAACAATATAAAATAAATTACTTTTTTTCCTACTGAGTATGAGTTCTGAGATGGTGTTTGGCATGCTTTCCCTGTACACAGTAGATTGTGTGTACCTCAATTTTTACGGATGATCTCACTAGCAATGACTGCATCACCTAACTGACCACGTCAGTTGAGGAGCAGAGCAGCCAAAGGTTTAGTTCAAGATGAATAAGCTTGGAAAGGTCAGAGTCAGCATCACGCTCCGGCTTTGGATATGGCAGTTCCCACTGTCCTGAGGGAACTTTATTCAGTAAATATTTTTTTGAGTTTCTGTTGTATGCTACATCTTGTGCCAGGCACTGGGGAAATGAAGATGAATGAGATGTCCTTGCCCTTGAGAAATGTCAAGTGCCGATAGGGGAGATGTATATACAAACAGTAATGATAACTGTGTGCAATCTAACTACAATACTAGCTAAGTGCTTATGTGATGGTTACCATGTGCCCAGCACCATTTTAAGAACTTTATATACATGTTAACTAATTTAAACAGTAAGCTAAAATTCAGTGAGATAGATGGGAAAGATACCGTAATAGGGAAGTGTATTAAGGACTGTGGTAGGACAAATGAAGGATCAGTTAATTCTCTATATGAGAATGAAAAGTTGAGGGAAAGCTACAGAGAGGAGATAATATTTGAGCTGGACCTTGATGAGTGAATAGGAGTTCACCTGGTTGATAGGAGGCAGAGTGAAAGGGGAGGGTTTTCTAGAAAGAAGGAAGAGCTTAAGCAAATCCATGAAATTACATGGTGGGTTCAAGACACGGTGGAAATGTCCTCTGGTGTTGTCAATGATTGTCAGGAAAACTTACCAGGAAGTTGTATGCATGATTTACAACACTAAGACTAGGAGTGGGTTGGAAGAATAAGGGAGGGGAAAATGTATCTCTTACCACTAACCAGGCATACAGTGAATGCAGATGAGTTATGGGATTCTTGACATTTCAGATAGTTAGTTCTTCTTTCCCTACATTAGCCACAGAATGCACATATTTTCAGCAGACAGGGGCTTCTATTTTTTTTTTATTCACATTTTTTCCTTTCCCTACTCAGTGGGTGACATTTAGTCATTCTTTCTAAGAAGCAGATTCTCTTGCAGCTCTATTTTCAGAGTTAAGCATGCCTGCTTGCTTCAGGTGAATACAGTCTGAAAAACCAAGATCTTAGGACAGTCTCCTATTTGCATAATATTTGCCTCTTTGAATCAGACCACAGAATTCTGAATGTGAAGCCCATAATTCTGCCTGACAGTAGAACAAAGGGCATACTGTCATATGGCAGGACTTTCCTCCGTGGTGTTAGCCTCAAAGAACATGTACTCTGCCACACTCTCGGTTTCTCTTAACTGAATAGGGGATGATTATCCTAACTTATTTATAGTTTCAGACGTTACTGTTTCTTGGAGATAATGAGTTTTTTAGTTTACCAGATACATAAAAAGTACTCTACAGAAATATATTCTTAAATCCATTTTTTTTGGTATCTTAGCTGATGCCTTTTAAATCCTATGTTTCAACTCTAGTGGAGGGCAACAAAATGATCTAATTGGGGTAACACCATAGTCATGGTTGACTGTTTCAACATTGTAAATTTGTCATTTTCCCACAAATTAACATATAAATTAAATTCAATTCTAACTTAAAATTTCAGCAGAACTTTAGAAAACTCAAATAATAATTACGTGTGAGAGAATGTGTGAACTAACCTTATTGTGGTAAATATTTTGCAATATATATATATGTATCAAATCATCACATTGTACACCTTATTACTTACACAATGTTGTATGTCAGTTATATCACAGTGAAGCTGGAAAAACAGTTTACATGCCAGACTGGTAAGTCTGTTTTTTAAAAAATGTTATTGAAGTATAGTCAGTTTACAATGTTGTGTCAATTTCTGGTGTACGGCACAATGCTTCAGTCATATGTAAATATACATGTATTCGTTTTCATATTCTTTTCCACCATAGATTACTATAAGATATTGAATATAGTTCCCTGTGCTATACAGTATATAAACTTGTTTTTTTAAATCTATTTTATATATAGTATTTAGTATCTGCAAATCTCGAACTCCCAATTTACCCCTTTCCAACCCCTCCACACCGATAACCATAAGTTTGTTTTCTATGTCTGTGAGTCTGTTTCTGTTTTGTAAATAAGTTGGTTTGTCTTCTTATAAGATTCCACATATGAGTGATGTCATATGGTATTTTTCCTTCTCTTTCTGGCTTACTTCACTTGGAATGATAATCCCCAGGTCCATCCATGTTGCTGCCAATGGCATTATTTTCAAAATAGTAAGTCTGTTTTGAATTGCTAAATCAACTTTGAAAAAAAAGTTCAAAGAGGAGAAACATCCTAATGCATATGAAGATATAAACCAAATTAGTAGCAATAAAAACAGGTGTGGCACGTAAATAGACAACTAAACCAGTGACTACAGAGTTGAGAGCACAGAGAGTTATGTCTGGAACCTTAATATGTGATAAAAACAGCATCACAAACCAATGTGAGCTTATGGATTGTTTGGTCAATGGTGCTTAGAAAATTTACTCCTTATATGGAGGAAAAAGATGTTGGATTGCTCACAATTACAACATGCAAAGGTGAACTATAAATGAATTAAAAGCCTAAGTATAAAACTTTATATGTAATGGAATTAAATGTTGGCAAACATCTTTGGGATGGAAAGGACGTCTTATCTGGTACCTTCAATCCTAAACTTTAAGTTGAAAGATTGACAGACTCAACAGTTGGAGGAGGGAATAGGAAATATTTTCAGTGTTTAAAACTGATGAGAATTGAATAGCATGAGTATTTGGGAACTCTTGGAAATCAACAGGAAAAAGGCAGAATATTTGATATAAAAGTGGATAAAGATTATGAATTGGAAATTCATAGAATGGGAAGCCCAAATGCTAGCAAGTATATGAAGATACGTACAAACTGAGATTTAGAGATATCGTTCTATGCCAGTCAAATGGGCACTCATTGCTGAAAATGGAAAAGAAATTCACTTATAGGGCCCTTAGAAGATGAGTACAGGAATACTAGTTGCAGTAGTATTTGTGGTGGTGGGAGTTGAGGGCACCTGAGGTCTTCATTACTGGGGGACTAGTTAAGTAAAATGTGGTAGGTGCACACTTTGGAACACAGCAATCAAATGCAGCAACCAAAAGTAATAAATTATATATTCATAGGCTAATATGTTCAGAACTTAAATATAATATAGTATTGAATGAAAATAGTAAAGAATAGAGTAAGATCTCTAAGCAGATGATTATTTATTTAAATTTATCCACATACTCCCAAGACAGCATTATATAAAACACACATATATGTACAGAGGACATCAAATCCATTAGAGTATACACCAGTGGTTCTCAATAGGGGTTGATTTTGGACCATAAGGGACATTAGGCAGTGTCTGTAGACATTTTTGATTGTCACATCTGATGGGGCATGTATCAGTTTCCTAGGGTGGTTATAACAAACTACCACACACTGGATGGCTTAAAACAAAATCTGTTCTCTTCCAGTTCTGAAGACTGGAAGTGCTGGAGGCCAGAGGCTGTCCTCTCTCTCCTAGGTTCTGAGGTTGCTAGGATTCCTTAGAGTTCCTTGGTTCGCAGTGGCATAACTCCAATCTTGGTCTCCATTGTCACATGGCTGTTTTCCCTCCATGTGTCTGTATCTTCACCTGGCATCTTCCTCTTGGTGTGTGATCTGTTCCTGTGTCTCCTCTTCTTTTTATAAGGACACCAGTCATGTTGAATTAAGGGCCCACCCCACTCAAGTATGACCTCAACTTACATCTTAATTACATCTACAAAGATCTTATTTCCAAATATGTTCACATTCATGGGTACATGGGGTTAAGACTTGAATATACCTTTTTGGGGGGAGTGGGGACACAGTTCAACCTGTGATAGATTGCTTCTGGTATCTAGCAGATAGAAGATAGGAATGCTGCCAAGTATGCTGCAATTTACTGGACAACTCCCAAGCAAAGAATTGTCTGATTCAAAATGTCCAAAATGCTTCAGTTGAGAAATCCAGGCATACACTTACAGGTACTAAGGGGGGTCGGAGTAGGGACTGAAGATGAAGGGGAAAAATAAACAGAGGGTTTTGATAAGAATATTTATGATAGAATACCATGAATTAAAGAATATGATAAACTCAAGTAATCATACTTACAGTCCCCCTTGCCTGTCCCTCCCCTAAAAAGGATACAAACATTTTAACCAAATACCTTTGTTCTTTTAGTTTCCAGAGAACTATAAAACACTGATTAAGGAAATTAAAGAAGGCTTAAAAAAATGGAAAGATATCCCATGCTCCTGGATTGGAAGAATCAATATTATTAAAAGTTTCCTACTTTGGACTTTTTTGAGATCCATTATGTCTTTTGTAAGATGCAGAAAAGCACACAGTATTCTCCCCCAGCCCATCTTTATGGAGGTATGATTGACAAATAAAAACTATATACCTATGTGTAGGGTGTACAACATGATTTTAATACACATTTACATTACAAAAGGATTGCCACAATTAGATAAATCAACATATTCATCACCTCATGTGGTTGCTTTTTTTTTTGTTCTGAGAACATTTCAGATTTCCTCTCTTAGCAAATGTCAAGTATACAGTACTGTAGTTACCATGTTTTACATTAGATCCCCAGATTTATTAATCTCATAATTGCTATTTTGTACCCTTTAACCAACATTGTCCCATTTCCACCACTCCCCAGTCCCTGGCTGAACTACCATTCCACCCTCTGGTTCTATGAGCTGGACTTTTTTAGGTAACACATGAAAGTGAGACCCTACAGTACTAGTCTTTCTCTCTCTGGCTATTTCACTTAGCATAATGTTCTCCAGGTTCATTCATGTTGTTGCAACTGGCAGGATTTCCTTTTTTAAAAAAGACTGAATATACTTCATTGTATATACACATACATATACATACCTTTTCTTTAACCATTCATCTTTCAGCAGACATTTAGGTTGTTTCCATATTTTGCCTACTATAAATAATGCTGCAGTGAACATGGGAGTGCAGCTATCTCTTTGGTAGAGTGATTTTATTGCCTTTGGGCAAATACCCAGATGTGGAATTGCTGGATCATATGTATGTTAGTTCTATTTGTAATTTCTTGAGGACCCTCCATATTGTTTTCCATAGTGGCTGCAACAATTTACATTTCCCCCAACAGGATATAAGGATTTCCTTTTCTCCACGTCCTTGCCAACATTTGTTATCGTTTAACTTTTTGATAATAGCCATTCTTCTAGGTGTGAAGTAAAATCTCAGTGTGGTTTTAATTTGCATTTGCCTGATGGTTAGTGATGTTGAGCACCTTTTCATACACCTTTTGACCATTTGTTTGCCTTCTTTGGAAAAACATCTATTCAGATCCTTTGTCATTTTTAATTGGGCTATTCTTGTTTATTATTACTATTATTATTATTTGTTATTGACTTGTATGAGTTCCTTATACATTTTGGATATTAACTCCTTATTAGATATATGATGTGCAAATACTTTCTCCCATTCCGTAAGTGGCTTTTCATCTTGTTGATCATTTCCTTTGCTGTACAGGGTTTTTAGTTGATGTAGTAGTACTTGTTTTTTCTGTTTTTTGCTTTTGTTTGTTATTTTGTTTCATGTGATTTTGGTGTCATGTTAAAAAAAACATTTTCAAGGCCAGTGTCAAAAAGCTTTTCCCTTGTTTTCTTCTGGAATTTTGACAGTTTTAGGTCTTACATTTAAGTCTTTCATCCATTTTTAGTCAATTTTTGTGTGTGATGTAATATAAGTCTAGCTTCTTTTTTCTTTTTGCATGTGAGTATGCAGCTTTCGCAGTACTATTTATTGAAGACACTGTCTTTCCTCCATTGACACACAGTATTCTTGATTCAGAATTTTATTTTAAGGTAGTATAATATTTTATCTATTGTTTTCAAGTTCTTTGCTCCATTTTTCAGTATTTTCTTGGCCTCTTTGCCAAGACAAGTATAATGAGTCATTCTCTTAGTAATATTTTTAGCCTTTAATGATGCTTGGATTTGTTTCCTGTCTAACCTCAACTTGGAGTTCATCATCTGATAGGTGTATATGAGTTCACTTTATTTAAACAAATACTTTAATACCAGTCCACATTGAATTTCACTTGCCAATTTTCATCCCACTTACATGATTTATTCCTATTGGCTTGGCATTTCACTACCTGGAAGAACCTAGTATCTTCTGCAAATTTGGCTGTACCATTGTGCATTGCCTTTCCAGATCTCTTATAAAAATGCAAAATAATAAAGGTGTATGGAGAACTCTACTGTTAAAATTTTTCCCCAGAGAAGTCTATTTATTTATTTAAAAAAAATTTTGCTGTAATGTATTTTTTAATCTGCCTAAAAACATTCCTCTTTCTATCCTGCCTGAAGCCAGAGTATATTTTGTTGTTGTTTTAAATAGTCTTTGTCAGGAAACTCTTTCAGAAGTTTCTTTGTAACTAAATAAGTTATATTTGTTGCTTCCTTGGTGCCTATGTATTTGCTTTTCATTTGGAGAATGCTGATACATGAGCTTTAAAATAACCGTGTTAGTTTTCACACCCCTACACTCACTGTATAGTTTGCATTTGTTTAATACAATAACACTTAATATTATTTACCATCAATCTAAATTCTCAATTTAATTTGCCTGTGAAACCGTCTCGTTTAGGGTCGATGGTCACTTTAACAAATTTCCATGATGCTAGGGCTGATATTAGCCAGTATACATAATCTTATCATAATCAGTGTCTGATCTGACCAGCCAATACCCAAGCCACACTAGTTCTTAAAAATTTTGAGTATTGCCCAAGCATATATAGGTATGCCTGAAACTTGTGAATGAGGGAAACCAGCTGAAAATGCAACATTAATAGCAACAAAAACAGTATTAGTATCTAATGTTTGATGAGTGCTATGTGCCAAGCAAGGTACTATGTGCTTTAATATGTATAATTTCCTTGAGTTCTCAAAATAACACTGTGTCGTGCCCATTTTATAGACTAGTGATGCCAGGAAAGACGTGAGACTTCCCCAGGCTCATATAGCTAGTAGGTGGTGAGGACCGGATTTGAACCCAATCTCTTTGGCTCCCAAGTCTGTACTCTTAAACTGTATGCTGTCCTGCCATTTATCAACCTGAGCTGCGCTAAAGAAAGATATGAAGAGTAGGAAGCAGATGTTCCCTGCCTTTCTTAGATTAGAACAGGAATATCCATTCATCTTTGGCTGAGTGGGGAGTCACATTCTGATTTTTCTCAAAAGGCACAATAAACCTTATCCTCCCTTTTGACCTGTTTCCCACTGTCCAGGGTGCAGCCTGACCCTCCAGCCAAATGGATCTTTTGTGCTCTCCAGCCACATTCTGTAGTTTTCCTTTTATGCGCTGTTGCTCGTGTGTCTGTCTAGAATGTCCTTCCTGGTCTGCAAAAGTCCCTATAATTCATCCTTTGAGATTCACGCCAAGAGTCGCTTCCTCCATGAGAAGTGTTGCTCTTTTGATGGTGTTTCCTCGAGTGTCATATTGTATGTTTCTGCTTAGTCTTTTCTAAACTTGTAATTACTGCTGCTCTTTGTGTCTGGGAGGAACATGATTACTAAATTTAACCTGGCTGTTATTTAAAAAAATCCAGGAAGCACTTACCTAACAAGAGAGAATCAGGGGAAAGATTTACAATGAACTTGCCTTTTTCCTGTCAACCAGCACCATCTTAGACAAAACCCGAGGGCATATAAATGTGAGATGTTATTTCAAATGACTAGACATTTATTTTAAACATGACTTTTCTCTTTTAGCAGAAATGGTGAACCAAGTACATCCTTAAACTGTTGGTAAGGTATTTGATTGTGAAAGAGCAGCGTTTAAGGTGCTGCGAATTAACTTCTCAGGGAATGGCTTTGCAGACTCTCTCTTTTAATTATAGATTAAAGCAGACCTTGGCAGTGTCCTTTTGGATCAATATGAAATACAGAGCGTAAATCAATAGTATTATACAGTATAGTGTAGCAATTCTTAAAGTGAAAAGGACAAATTGTCTTAAAGAAAAAACGATTTTTACTCAAAAATGAATCCATTTTAACCAGATTAAAAATTAGTGCCATATAGATGCACCTGTGCTTAGATTTCTTGTTGTTCATCACGATGTGCTCATTTTTCTCTTTGCTAAAATGGCCCAGGATTAGAAATCAGTGTACAATTTCAGTTCTGCCATTAATTAGTGGGAAGTTATTTAAATTTCTTAGATCCTAGTTTCCTAACCTTTAACAGAGTTGGAGTGGATGACCTCAGAGACTCCCCAGATTCTCAAGCATGTTATGAGCCTCTTAGAAGAAGGATCTTTGATATTTACTGAGTCCAAAGAGTTTGAGGAAATATTAGCATATGGGAAAGCATTGAGATGGGAGGAGGGAGAGCTGATTAAAAAAATAAAAAGGGCATAAGTGTTCACTTGCTGAGAGTAGAGAGGAAAAGCTGGTGTGGAGTGAAATATCAACTCAGCTGGTGGACACGTTGAAACTTCTCCTTACATTGAATTTCATACTTTGCAAAAAAGTTTCAGGTACACTGTTATGTCAGGTACATTTGATAAGGAGTTTCCAATCTGAGAGGCAATTGAAAGCGTTGCAGGTTTCTGAGAAGGGTGGTATGTTTGAAATCATGCTTGAGCCATTTGGTGACTTGTTAAGGTAATAAATGTAAACCAGTTAGAGCAGCATCTGGCATATCACAAGTGTTTGTGAAATAAAACAACAAGGATGTTTTGACAGGAAAAGTGGGAGGCTGGTCGGGCAGCCACTGCCATCATCTTTGTGCTGGGAGAGCGAGTGAGGCTTGTTTTCTGAAGGTACCAAAGGTACTCGCATTTCTCAAGTTCCCCTGGTTTCCGCTCTCTTAATTTTCATTGGGAGCTCAAACTTCTTTCTCCATTTCTAAGCACGATCTCAGCTAGCTGGAGCTGAGCCATTTATTTTTTTTCCTTTTCCAAATTTCTTTGACAAAAATACAATATAGAGGTCAGAGAACTGTAGGAGAGAGTGAATCAACTCCGTAAGCTTTTATTTTCAAAGAAAGCAACTTATCTTGAGTAATTTTAGTGAAAAAAAAAAAGGGTTGTTTATATAAAGACTGGGTAATAAAGACATTTAACTATGAGTCAAGAGCCTTTGTTTAGTCCTGGCTTTGCCATCAAATGAGTTGGTGTGGTATTGAGCAAATCATGTGCCTTTTCTGAGCCTTAGAAACTCATTTGTGAACTAGGAATGACAATACTTGGTCTCCTGTCTCATGGAACTGTTACCAGTGCCTAGAATAGTGCTTGGCATGGACAAAACACTTAGCAAATATTTCTTGAATGAATAAATGGACTTTAATTTAGCTAACATGTGTAAATATATGTATCATGTGGCATGTGATAGAAAGTGAGGAGCCAAGAATGACTTTATGGTTTTTAACCGGAGCAACTGAGATGGGAAAAGTTGAGGAAGAAGCAGACTTCGTGGCAGAATAGCAGGGGTTCATTTTTACTGAGTTTGAGATGTCAATTATATACCGCAGAAGGCAGAATTCTAAAAATGTCCCCTCCCCCAGATTTCCGGCTTTAATTCTTGGAAGTAGGAATATGATATCTTGCCTGTGAATATGTCAGATTACGTGGGAAAGGGATTTTGCAAATGCAATTTAAGTTTACTAATCAGTTAGCCTTAAAATAGGGAGATCATCTTGGACTATCTTCCCAATGCAATCACATGAGTACTTTAAAATCAGAATTTTCTCTGGCTAGTGGCAGAAGGAAAAAGCTGAAGGGGGAGCCAGAAAGAGTTGAAGCATGAGAAGATTTCTACGTGCCAATGTTGGCCTGAAGATGGAGGGGCCAATGTGGTGAGGAATGTGGGTGCCCTCTAGAAGCTGAGAACAATCCCTGCCAAACAGCCAGCAAGGAAACAGGGACAGCTGTCCAACAGCTGTAAGGAACTGAGTTCTGTCAACAACCTGAATGCGCTGGAGGCTAATTCTTCCCCAGAACCTCTATATTAGAGCTTATTCTAGCCGATGCTTTGACTTTGGTCTTACTAGATCCCAACCAGAGAACCCAATCCAGCCCACACAAAGTTCTGACCTACAGAAACTGTGAGATAATAAATGGCTGTGGATTTCAATGACTTTTTAATTATTTGGTCTACAGCAATAGAAAACTAAGGCAGATGTACATGTGATGTCAAGTAAGCAGTTGGATATATAAGACTGGGGTTTAATAGAAATATTTGGGTGACTGATACCCATTTGAATGTCTTCGCCATAATCATGGTATTCAAAAATCATACAACTTTGATGGCCATGAGAGTAAGGATGGGGTAGAGACTCTGACCAAAGAATGAGCCCAATCTATTTTGAAAAAAAAATTAATTTTTACTTTATTGTAGTACAAACATTTATCACTGAGATCTACCCACTTAACAAAATTTTAAGTGTACAATGTTAACTATAGGCACAAGGTTGTATGGCAGACCTCTAGAATTTGCTTCTCTTGCGTTACTAAAGCTTTATGCCCATCAATTAGCAGCTCCCCATTTTCCCCTCCCTTCACCCCCTGGCAACCACCATTCTGCTCTCTGCTTCTATGACTTTTACTGTTTTAGGTAGTTCATATAACTGGAATCATACAGTTTTTGTCCTGTGATTGGCTTATTTCATTTTCCATAATGTCTTCCAGGTTCATCTATCCCATTGCATATTGCAGGGCATATCTTTTTAAAGGCTGAATAACATTTTGTTATATGTATAAAACATGTTTTCCTTATCCATTAATTTATTGGTGGGTATTTAGGTTGTTTACACATCTGGACAGTTGTGAATAGTGCTGCAATGAACATGGGAGTGGTACTATCTCGTTGAGATCCTGATTGAAATCCTTTGTTGGATAAATTTCTGGAAGTAGGATTACTGGGTCATATAGTTGTTCTATTTACTATTTTTATTTGTTTTCCCAAATCTATTTGGCTTCTTTAAAAAAAATTTTTTTTATTGAAGTATAGTTGATTTACAACATTATATTAGTTTCAGGTGAACAACATAGTGATCCAATATTAAAAAAATTATACTCTACTTAAAGTTCTTATAAAATATTGGCTATATTCCCTGTGCTATAAAGTATATACTTGTAGCTTTTAAATTTTATGTAAAGTAGTTTATAACTCTTAATCCCCTGCCCCTAATTTGCCCCTCCCCTAGTTCTTTATATCTGAAAGTCTGTTTCTATTTTGTTATATTCATTCATTTGTTTCATTTTTTTAGGTTCCACATACAAATGATAACATGCAGTAATTGTCTTTTTGATCTGGCTTAGTTCACTAAGCAGAATGCCCCCCAGGTCCAATCATATTGTTGCAAATGGCAAAATTTCATTCTTTTTTATGGTTTAGTATCCCATTATATATATAGGCACAAGGTTGTATGGCAGACCTCTGGAGATACATATATATATATATATATAATGGTTTAGTATTTATATATATATATATGTGTGTGTGTGTGTGTGTATATATATATATAAAATGTATACACACACACACATCATATCTCCTTTATCCATTTACAGTTGAACCTTTAGGTTGCTTCCATATCTTGCCTATTGTAAATAATGCTTCTGTGAACATTGGGGTGGATATATCTTTTCAAATTAGTGTTTTCATTTTCTTTGGATATATACCTAAGAGTGGAATTGCTGGGTCATATGGTAGTTCTATTTTTAATTTTTTGGAGGAACATCCATAGTGTTTTCCACAATGGCTGCACCAATTTACAATCCTGCCAACAGTGTACTAGGGTTTCCTTTTCTACATATCCTCACCGACATTTGTTATTTGCGTTCTTCTTGATGATAGCCATTCTGACAGGTGTGAGGTGAAACCTCATTGTGGTTTTGATTTGTATTTCTCTGATGATTAACCATGTTGAGCATCTTTACATTGGCCATCCATATGTCTTCTTTGGAAAATTGTCTCTTCAGTTCTTCAGTTCATTTTTTAATTGGGTTGTTTGCTTTTTTGGCATTGAGTTTTATGAGCTATTTATACAGTTTGGATATTAACTCCCTATTGATCATATTATTTGCAAATATTTTCTCCCATTCAGTAGGTTGTCTTTTCATTGTGTCGATGATTTCCTTTGCTGTGCAAAAGCTTTTAAGTTTTATTAAGTCCCATTTGTTTATTTTCACTTTTTTTCCCCTCTGCCTTAGGAGACAAGATCCAAAAAAATATTGCTGCAATTTATGTCAACGAGTGTTCTGCCTATGTTTTCTTCGAGGAGTTTTATAGTATCCGGTCTTACATTTAGGTCTTTAATCCATTTTGAAGTTATTTTTGTGTATGGTGTTAGAGGATGTCCTAATTTCATTCTTTTACGCGGAGCTGTCTAGTTTTACCAGCGCCATTTATTGTAGACTCTCTTTTCTCCATTGTGTGTTCTTCCCCACTTTGTTGTAGATGAATTAACCGTAGGTGTGTGGGTTTATTTCTGGACTCTCTATTCTGTTCTACTGATCTAGGTGTCTGTTTTTGTGCCAGTACCATCATACTGTTTTGATTACTGTAGATTTGTATTGTGGTCTGAAGTCAGGGAGTGTGATGCTTTCAGTTTTGTGCTTTTTTCTCAAGATTGCTTTGGCTATTTGGCATCTTTTGTAGTTCCATATAAATTTTAGGATTATTTGTTCTAGATGTGTAAAGAATTTCATGGGTATTTTGATAGGGATTGCATTAAATCTGTACACTGCTTTGGCTCGTATGGACATTTTAACAATATTCTTCTAATCTGTGAACACAGGATATCTTTCCATTTCTTTGTGTAATCTTCAGTTTCCTTCATCAGTGCTTTATGTTATCAGAGTATAGGTTGTTCACCTCCTTGGTTAAGTTTATTCCTGCAGTATTTTATTTTTTGTTGCAAATTTTAAACAGAATTTGTTTTCTTGCTTTCTCTTTTTGATAGTTCATTATTAGTCTATAGAAAATTTCTGTATATTAACCTTGTATCCTGCAACTTTACTGAAACCATTTATTAGTTCTAATAGTTTTTTGATGGAGACTTTAGAGTTTTCTATGTGTAGTTTTATGTCATCTGCAAATAGTGACAGTTTTCTTCCCTTTCAATGTGGATGACTTTTTTCTTTTTCTGATCTGCTTGCTGTGGCTAGGACTTCCAATATTGTGTTAAATAAAAGTGGAGACAGTGGGCATTCTTGGCTTGTTCCTGATTTTAGAGGAAGAGCTTTCAGCTTTTCACCATTGAATATGATGTTAGCTGTGGGTTTGTCATGTATAGCCTTTATTATGTTAAGCTATGCTCCCTCCCTACCAACTTTGATGAGAGTTTTTATGATGCATGGATGTTGAATTTTGTTAAATGCATTTTATGCGTCCAGTGAGATGATCCTGTAATTTTTATTTTCGTTTGGTTAATGTAGTGTATCACATTAATTGATTTAATTGTGAATATTGCATCCCAGGAATGAGTCCCACTTGGTCATGGTGTATGATCCTTGTAAATATTGTTGGATTTGGTTTGTTAATATTTTGTTGAGGATTTTTGCATCTACGTTCATCAAAGATATTGGCCTGTAATTTTCTTTTTTTGTAGTGTCTTTGTCTGGTTTTGGTATCAAGGTAATGGTGACCGCCTAGAATGAACTTAGTAGTGTTACTTGCTTTTCATTTTTTTTGGAATAGTTTGAAAGGATAGGTATTAGCTCTTCTTTATGTTTAGTAGAATTCCCCTGTGAAGTCATCCAGTCCTGAACTTTTGTTTTCTGGATAAATAAACAACAATTTTTTAAAAATGGGAAATAAATGAACAAAAAATAATTTAAAAAACCTCTTTCTAAGCCAGGAGGACCTTTTACTTTTTTTGAAGATGGGAAAATAAGGATATGTTTGTGTACTGTGTGGAAAGATTCAGTAGAAATGAAAAAAATTAATGAGGAGAAGTCTTTTGATTGGTGAATGGAGTAGAGTTTAGTGTGAAACTGGAGGGGAAAGCTTTCAATAGGAATATGTTATCTATGTGGAAGGCAGAGCATGCAGGTTGATGCCATCTGGTGGAATGATATGTTAGTTGGAGTCTGAGTATTTCAGTAAAGTAATGACAAGGACCAGCATATGACCTTGGGAGTCAGTGATAGGATGAAGGACAAGATAATGGAGAAGAGGAAGTTGAGAGACACAGAGGCAAGGGTATTTGGAAGATCATTTATAAGTGTGTTGAAATTGCCAAAAATTAAAACAAGAGTAGAATGACAGTGAACCAAGAACTAAAATCAGTGAGAAACAGGTGAGATCATCTTGGGGGTTGCTGGATAACAGTAAGAAGCATGAAGGATCAGAGGTGATATAATCTGATGACTTGAGATTCAAAGCTGGACATTTTTAGGGAAAAGGGAGGGAGAATTAAAATGGCAATGAAGAGCAAGAATGGTATCTCCTGCACCCCTAAAGTCCAGTGGTTTGATGGCTGTGGAAGAAAAAACAGGCTCCACTGTGAGAGCTTCATGGAAGGAGCATCATCATGGAAGACAGGATTTAGTTAGAACGAAATAATAAAGGTAGAGTTAGAAAGTAGAGAGAAGGCATTTTGAGGATGGCCGACTGAATTCTAGAGAGCACAGCAGACTGGTTTCAAGAGTTTGGCAGGAGTGAAAAGGAAGGGGAGAAACAGGAGATGTGGAGAGCCTTAAGGATTAGAATGTGGACAGTAAGGGACTATCATGGAATCTGGGAATTCTCATAATGACTTATATAATCAAGGGTTTAATTAGATTAGTGCATGTGGAGTCAAGCAAATAACAGCAGAAAAGCTGTGAATATTGGGGAATAAGGAATGCAGTTATTAGCATATTTTTGTCCATATTGGTACACCCTGCAGCCAAGCTAAACATGATATAATTTATGATGAACAAACAAGCCTTGCTTGCACAATAGGAGCCTGTTAAAAATGCCAACTCCCCAGTGAAAGTCATCAGTGGCTCAGCTCCCTAATAAAATGTCAAATACTTGGCCTGATTCTAACTGGGAAAAAAAGTAGGAGAGCAAAATTCCTTTTCAATCCATTCATCCCTCAGCTAGGTTATCACTGCCTGTGATGTTTAGGCAAGAGGTGGCAGGAGAGAAACAAGTCTTGTGGGTGTGAGTGACACTCTGCTTTCCAGGAGGAAGAGGATCATCTCCAGGCAGTGACACCCAGCCAGGTATGAGGTACTGCAATGAGCCCAGGTGGATACATTTTTAATTTGCTGGGATATCTTCCAAATTTAACAGTTTCTGCTACCTCCATGAGAAGCTTGTGACAACCTATAGCAAAAGCTGAATGTGGAAAACTTCCTCAGGTATGAATACTCACAAGTGTGTTGATAGAAGGACCAAATATTAGCACTAAGAAGGACCTTAGAGATGGCTGGAGATCATCTGGTTTCATAGTATCCGAAGTTTTATATTTTTCAGGGGAAGCTTTATTATATCTTATATGTAGAAATCTTATGAGGGAGCCACAGTGTATATAAAACAGATACAAATAAAACTGCATTGGGTAGTTTTTGAGATGCTTTGGAATTCTTACTGAATTCTACTTTATGAGCACTCATGAGCACCCTTGGGGAAACTTAAGGGATTATGTAACACCCAATTTTGACAAACATTGATCCAAATGCCTTCTCCTGGCTTGTGTTCCTTAAAAAAAAAAGCATACTCTGTGATAAGGATATAAGTGAAACTTGTTTATTCAAGAGGTGATCCCAATGGAAAACTACTCAGTGATGAAGAATGGAATACTACTCAGCCATAAAAAAGAATAAAATAATGCCATTTGCATCAACATAGATGGGCCTGGAGATTGTCAAACTAAGTGAAATAAGCCAGAAAGAGAAAGAAAAATACTGTATGATATCACTCATATGTGGAATCTAAAAAAAAAAAAAAAAAGGACAAAAAAGGACACCATGAACTCATCTACAAAACAGAAACAGGCTCTCAGACATAGTAAACAATCTTATGGTTTCCAGGAAAGGGAGTGGGAAGGGATAAATTTGGGAGTTTGATATTTAGAAATGTTAGCTGCTATATATAAAAATAGATTTTAAAAAGTTTCTTTAGTATAGCACAGGGAACTGTTCAATATCTTGTAAAAACCTTTAATGAAAAAGAATATGAAAATGAATATATATATGTATATGCATGACTAGGAAATTGACACACTATAACTGATAGTACTTCAATAAAAAAAAAAAAGCCATCAGACTAGATAAAATCCCCAAAGAGCATGAATAGCAAAGGCAGAGTTCTGGGGCACTGCAAAACTAAGGGGGTTAAGATAAGAGGAAGAACCTACAAGGAAACTGAGGAGGAGGGACCTGTGAGGCAGGAGGAAATCTAGGAGAGTGTAGTGTTCTGGAAATGTGAAAAAGATAAAGACCAGGATGACACTGGAATTAGCACCGTGGAGGTCAGCTTTAATCTCAACCGGAAAAGCTTCACTGAGGTAGTGGGCAAACATCTTATTTCAGTAGGTTTAACTAAAAATGGAAAGAGGAATTTTTCAAAGCAAGGAAAGACAGCTCTTTTTGGAAGTGTTGCTACAAAGAAGAGCAAATAATTGGATATAAGTTGTCAGGGGAAGTGGGTTTAAAAGGGTTTGATTTTAAAGGATGGGTAAATGAAACACATTTCTGCTGGGGAAGATTTACTGGAGTGAGGATATCAACATGGGAGTGAATGGTGAGAATTGCTGGAATGATGTCTGTGACTGGGCTTGAGGAAATAGGATCTAGAGGATAAGGGGGGGACACTGGCTTTTCAGATAGGATCATAAATAGTTGAAGTTTGGAACAGGCAGAAAGGCACAGCGTAAGAGCACAGACCCTGTAGATGGATAGATAAAGTACTGAGGATTTTCTTGACAAAGTAGGAGTCGAGGTCTTTGGTTGAGAATGATGATCGGGGGTATAGTGTTTAGAGATAGAAGAGAGGAGGAGACATGAAATAATCATCCAGACTGATAAAACAGTATATAGACTAAGAAAATAAAGTATGATTGTTGGACAGCATTAAGAGCCTATTTGAGGTTCGTGCTTGTAGATTTAAACTGAGACCAGTTATCACAAGTTTTATGTGTTTCTTTAGTCACATCCAGCTGCACTGGGGCAGGCATGGTGTTGATGGCAAGCTGGATTTAATTAGTATTGTGGTTTTGCTATAGCAAATGTAATGACATAAGAGAGGGGCAAAGGAGATGAAGGGATACAGAGGAGTGAATCGATTATAATTATCTTCCATAGAATAAGCTGGGTAAAGAAGGAAGAGTAGATATGAATAGATGGGGGAGAATGAGAAGTTGGTAGGACCCATGAATTGGAGGTCTTCTCTGGGGTCTTAGTATTGGTGGGGTCTGGGTACAAGAGGGTGTGAACTGGAAAGGAAGGTGGTGGTCAGGGAATGAGATGCATGAAAATGAGTTCATGGAGGGGGGAGGTGTTGCAGTTATTGGCAATATCAGGGTCATTATGGACATGGCCGTGGGAGTGAGTGGCTGAGGCAAGATGGAGGACAAGGTCATTTGAGGAGAGGGGTTCTAGAAACTGAAAGGCTAGGGGTGTTGGAATCATTTATATACATATGGAAATCTCCTTGAATTAGGTCTGGAACAGTGTTGTATAGAAAAGAAAGTAGGATAAAATATATCAATATATGGACAGGGTAATATCTGGGTGGTGGGTTATACTTGCTTTAAATTTATTTCTTATACTTCATGTATTACTTTCATAATCAGAAGTAAATGATTAAAAAAGAGAAATTGTTTCATTTGGGGTTCAGTCAGGAAAACAGGAATTTTATATCATTTTATTCAGGCATTTGGGTGCTTACAAATCCATATGAAACCTGAAGGAGTGAAAGTCAGGGGATCAGACATTAGTTTTCAATTTTGCCATGCTCCCATGGTCCAGAGTCAGAGTGCTGTTACCTGAGAGACAGAAACCTGCAGGGAACTGCTGCTGACTTCACAGCTTCTTCACATCCTGAGATAAGTGAATGGCAGGGGAACGCACAGGCTGTTGAAAAACTCATTTGTGCAGAGGCCACATATCTGGTGCTACCGCTGGAGGGAAAGGAAAATGGCTTCTGCCTCTTCCTCCTCCCACGTCTCATATTAATGCATCTCACTGGCAGAACGTACGCCACATCAATCTGTCTGCAGTCAAGGGAATCTGCAAACTGTAGTTCTAGGTGTCCCCCCACCCCTGCGATATGGGGCGAGCATAGAAGAGGAATGGGAATGAATGCTGATTGTAGAACAAAGCAGACTAAATAATATCCAACCTAGCAAACATTGTTTCATAGAGCCAAAATGCATTTCATGACTTAGTTTGTACTGTCCCTTCTTAAGCCTGGGACTGTCCCTTTTTAGCTTAAATTCTCCATGTCTTCTAGTCTACTTAGTCCAGGAGAGAAGGCTCTTTCTCTTTCCAGCACCCATTTTTGTGACTGTAGGATCCAGCATCAAGGAAAAAGTTTCTCTAAAACTGTATGTATGTGTGTCTGTGTGTAGTATGCCTGTGTAAGTGTGTTCAGTGCACATGTATGTTTACCCCCTTAGATTAAAAGAAAGGTAGATGTTGGGTTTCATTTGAGGAAAGTTATCAGTGCATCCAAATGGAGTTTAAAGAACCAAAGGAGTGGGGAGAAGGGAACAAGTGAAGTGGAGGCAGGGAGGTCAGGGAGAGCTTTGCAAAGTAGGTAGAACTTATCTAGGTCTTGAAGGACAGAGAAATAGAGCAACATATGAACAGGCTGTTGGAAGACTAGAGTTCTGGTTTTGGTTCTGTACTTAACTAGCTGCGTGACTCTGGTTGTCACTGGGCTAGTCACGAGCATTGCTGCTCTCTTCCCTATGGCTCGGCACCAGAATTGAACTTCTCTAGCCTCTTGGAGTCAGGTGTGGCCATGTGACTTCCTTTGGCACTGAAATGTGAGTGGAAGAGTCATATGTCACTTGTAGGTAGACGCGTCGACTTGTTACTGCCTGGTGTCAACACCTTTTCCTTGCTGTGGTCATCATGCAAGCATATGCTAAGATGGAGCCTCTGTTAGCCTGGGCCCCTGAGGAATGATGAAGAGATGTCTTGGGTGGGGAGTGGGAGAAATATACCTTTGCAGTGTTAAGCCACTTGGATTTTTGAAGTTCTTATTACAGTGGCGTAACCCTACCCATCTTGCCTATTAGGGTGACCTTGAGCAAGCCCCTTCATGTGTGGGAGCCCCAGTTTCCCATGGGTAAGATGAAAGACTTAGAGTAAATAGACCCTTTTCAAGAATTTTTCTTTTCCTGCAGCAGATTTCAAAGGAAATCCACCAGGAAACCTAAAGTGTAAATGGATGAAATCAGCTGGGTGTCCTCTCTGTGAAAACCACCAGATAGAGACCTCTACTATTTTGTCCAACAGCCCTAGCATACTATGAGTCTCTTGGATGGTCCAGAGTCCAGCAATTCTGGTCAGCTTGGCTACCTTCTCTCTTACTGGAGCCAATCTGACTAGTATGAATTTTGGTAGCACAAACCTCTTTTCCACTTCTAGGTAAAGTGAACATCGTGATACTTGTTTCAGAACAATCTGTGTGGTCTGACTTAAGTGGCTTTCTGGTTTCTGCTTGACACACTTTGACAAAGACAGCTAGGATGACCTAAATCCTTGCCAGGAAACCAGGCATGTGACTGGGAAATGATGCTGAAGATCTGCCGCTGGATTCCATTACTAATGCTGGCATGGGCTCAGGTGACCTCTGCAGGGGGGAGACTGAGAAGTCCTGTCAGTGAGCATCGTGGTGTTTCAGAAGCTGGAAAAGGACTGTGAAATTGACACAGGGTGGTCTTTAGAGGCACCCGTGGTTTGACTGGTGAACAATGAATTACGAAGTTTTTCCAAAAGAAGGAACCTGTAAGACTCCTGACATCTCTCTAACCCTAACCTCTCCTTGTCCTCAGTGGTAAAATGATCGCTGGATTCAGACAGACCTGGGTTGTCTGGTTGTTATCTACTAGTTGACTGTGAACATACACCCTAGTTATTCTGCCTCGGTTTCTTCAACTTTGAAATGGAATAATAATACCTACTTGGCAAGGTGGCTGTGAGGATTGAATGGGATGAAACAAGCAAAACCCTTGCAACATACTTCTCACTTCCACTCTCCTCATCTCTCGTTTCCTATAGTTTCTGTCTATTTGGCAATTCCTGTGGTGTATTTTTCCTGTTTAACATATTGGTTATGTCTTCAGAAGTGTTAGATGTTTACTTAATTGAAGCTCTGTGGGCATCCCTTTGCACTCTCAGGTTCAGGAGACTTTGGAAAGTTCTGTCCTTCAATATTTTATGAGGATGTGTGTTTAAGAGTCATCTTTGCTGTCGCCAAGTGCCTACCTGCATGCTGGAGATGCCTAGATGCACTTTCTGCCTAGAAGGAGGTCTTGGAGTACAGTTGAATATATTTGCCTTAAAACTGGCTCTTAAAACTCTTCTGTGCCTTATTGGACATGAATGACAGGGTATCCTCAGTGAGGGAAAGAAAAGTTTCCAGAGTGTCCTGATTCAGTGGTGGTCATCCTTCATTTGCTGTGGGAGTAAAAATGGCAGCTGGGGAAGGGTACAGAGGTCATAAAAGCCCCTAAATTTGTGACCTGGAGAGGTCACTTCGATTTAAAGTGACAGCCACATCTAACGGGAGGGCCTGGTGGTTTAAGGAGTGAAATAGTTGACAATCAGTGGGAACAGAGTGAGATTCAGAGCCAGAGGACCTGGGCTTGGTCCTTGACTTCAATATGGACCTTGAGGAAATTTTATAATGTTGTTGACCCTCAGTTTATTCATCTGTAAAAGGGAGACAGCATTACCTAAGAGCAATGTTACATGTATTAAAGAAAATATATGTGAAAAATCCTGTGTAACTCTGAACTACTATACGATGGTTAGGAGTTATGATGATCGTCCCCACATCTCTTACTGGGTGAATATATGGGTAATATCTTACAGGGGGCCCAAGGCCACATCCAGCAAGAGGCCTTGGGGGCAGTGTCTTTGAGGCAGGGCTGTTGACTTTGGTTCCATCGCTGTTCAATATTATTGACATGACTCCTGTGTGGCAGTTGTGGGACCCAAAGTACAGTAATGATGAATAACTTGATGCCTGTCTTATAGAAAACTGAAAACAGAGTTGAGACTACAATTTATACCGAGTGTATCCCTGTATTGTGGTTAGTCAGCTAGTGATAAGAGAGTGAACATGAGATTATAATCGGCATAAACACATATCCATGTGGATTCTTGCTTGTCTAGATAGTGGCGCTCCACAGGACATGTACCAGATAAGAGGCAAAGCCACTCGCAGTGGACATTGACAAGATTTGGAAAAAGAATCAGAGGTTCTCATTTTCCTCAGGTCTTGTGTTCTAACTCATTGTTTAAATCCTGTTGGGATTTGTGTTGTTTCCATCACTGGACAATGTCACCTGTCAAAATATGACCCGCTTGTGGTTTTATCTGATCAACGTGTATTGAGCATCTTCTGTACATGAATCGCTGTGTTTAGGGAGCCATGGATAATTTTTTTTCCTCTCAACATTTTATTATGAAAATTTTCAGTGGAGAAAAATTGAAATAATTTTATAACCAGGAACTGGCTTATATAATTACATCTCTAAACACATCTATTCTTCTGTGCATTAATCCATCTTACTGTTCCCCCTAAATAGTTGAGCATGCATATCAGAAATCATGGAACGTTTCTGAGCAGTGGTGTAATAAGACTTAAGCTGCATATTATGCAAATGTCTTTTATGAAAATATGGATGTGATGGTGCTGATCCTGGTGACTGTGCCCTTCTTACTACCTCTGTCCTTACTTTTAGGAGAATCAGTCTCTGACTAATGTGGTGGGAAGGACAGAGAGTGTCCATAAACTGAATGGGAGAGAGAAGAATGGTACTGATCTATCTAGCATGCTTTCCCACAGGTGCTGAAAAGTTGTTACTGGTATGTGATCACGTGTCATAGAATTCCTTAAAGTTTCTGGGCTTAATTTATCCAGATCATCATTTTTCAAGGTATACAACTACTGTGCTAGGGATTTCATCTGTATTGTCTCTTGTTATCTTTGTAGTAGCCCTCTGAGTTGGCATTACTATTCCTATTTTTCTGATCTGTATACCGACTATGAGAAAGTTGGAGTCGCTTGCTTGGATTACTTGGCTGGCAGGTGGTACAACTGGATGCAGACTCCAGAGACAATGTTCTTTCCCCTTCACTGGCTGTTGCCCAAAGCTAGCTGTTACTCTACCACTTGCAAACCACAGTGCTTCAGAAGGAAGTGTTATAGAAGCAAAGGAAATCAGTAAAAGTTACGTGTCTTCTAATAGACAAATTATGGGATCTCATAGTCCCCTGGTAGCAATTATCCAATGTTCCTTTCAGTCTGTGGACATTGGTGAGGAAAGATTTCCCTCTTGGGCAGTCTACAGACTTGCTGTTGCTGGCACAGATATGCATCTCTCTCCTGGCCTGACCTCTGCTGCTCCAACTGGTCTCTGTTCAACAACAGTATTCTCTCTCACCCATCTGAGGCACTCACTGCCCTTCTTGATCAAACCATGAGAAGTCCTGAAGATTTTCCAGCCCCATCAGGGACTACAGTGCTTTCCCAATACTCATGTCCTAGTCCTGTGGGGTCAGGTTAGGAACTTGCCTCTTGAGGCCAAGCCTCTCAATTTATGCGTCAACTTTATTTGTTTGGTGGTAGGAAATGGGAAGAAATAAGGAGAGCTTACTACTCCTGAAATATTGAATCTGCCTCTTATTTGAAAAAATAATGATTGAAAACATATAACATGAAATTTACCTTCTTTTACCATTTTTAAGTGTACAGTTCAACAGTATTAAGTATATCACACTATTGTGCAACAGACCTTCATCTTTTTCATTTTGTGAAACTAAAACTATAAACCCATTAAACAACAACTCCCCATTTTTCCTACCTCTCAGCCCTGGAAGCCTGTTTCTATGAGTATGACTGCCTTAGATACCTCATATTATATTATACATATCATATCATAATATTCAGTATTCATCTTTTTGTGACTCATTGATTTCACTTAACATAATGTCTTCAAGGTTCAGCCATATTATAGCATATGACAGCATTTCCCTCTTTTTAAAGCTGAAGAAAATTCCGTTGTACGTATACACCACATTTTGTTTATCCATTTATTTGTCTATGAACACTTGGGTTGCTCCCATCTCTTGACTATTGTAAATAACAAGACTATGAATATGGGTGTGCAAGTATCTTTTTGAGATCCTGCTTTCAGTTCTTTTGAGTAAATACTCAGAAGTGAGATTGCTGGATCAAATGATAATTCTGGTTTTACTTTCTTCTTGATGAACCTCTGTACTGTTTTCCATAGCAGCTGTAACATTCCCACCAACAGGGCACAAAGGTTCCAATTTCTCCACATCCTCACCAACATTTGTTATTTTCTGTTCTTTTTTTTCCCCCAGTAGTAGGCATCTTAAGGGATGTGAGGTCATACCTCATTGTGGTTTTGATTTGCATTTCTCTAATAAGTAGCAATATTGAGCATTTTTTTCATGTGCCTGTTGGCCATTTGTATGTCTTCACTGGAGAATTGCTTGTTTAGGTCTTCTACCCATTTTTGGATTGGGTTATTTGTTTTTTTGTTATTGAGTTGTATGAGCTGCTTGTATATTCTAGAAATTAAGCTGTTGTCAGTCTCATCTTTTGCAAATATTTTTTCCCATTCTGTAGGTTGTCATTTTGTTTTACTTATGGTTTCCTTTGCTGTGCAAAAGCTTGTAAGTTTAATTAGGTCCCATTTGTTTACTTTTGCTTTTATTTCTATTTCCTGGATTCTCACAGACATTTTCTAATTATTCATGCATTTGAAGTGCAGAGTTCCATTTTCATCAGATTTGGCATTGTAAGAGTTCCTGAACTTGTCTGTAATTTTTCCTCTACTATATTTCTGAAGAGGAAATAGCTAGAGTTGCTGGGGCAACTTTATTGCTTAGTAATCTTGATATGAATTCTTATAATATCTGTGATATGGCACCTCTTTGTAAAATGATACTAATACTAATTATTTTATTTTATTTAATGACTATCTGCCCTATTGTTTTACAGTGGGCATAGAGGGTAATACATTTATGCTAACTGTGGCATCATTTTCCTTTCTTTAGGAGAGGAAAACACATGATTTTGCACCAGGTTGGCATTTGTTTACTTAGTTTCCAGATTTTAAGGTGACTGGAGGGACTCGTTAAAAGTTCTCATATAGAGTTAGTGTTGAAATATTGAATCCCTTTTTTTCTTTTGCCCCTCAAATTTTGGAAAGTATCATGTAGTAACTGAAATGTCTCAGAGGTCTAGGAATGCTTCATAATTGTTCAAAAGGACTATGCGATGATGTAATCTGGAAAGCAGAGTCCTTAGCTGCAGCCACTGTTCCAGTGGGATCCTGCTGCCGTCAGTTATATCAGGGAAGAGTGCAAAGTCATGGCGTATCATTGCTAAAAATGGTCCAGAGTGTGGATCAGGTCCAAGTCACTGCTTACGTTGCAGCTAAATACTCAGGCTTGTTTTGTTCCACCCGAACCTAGGGAATCCTGAAGCCGGGCATTCGGTCACAAACCCCTTTCCCCTCAACACTCCTCCCCCTCACACACCATGCACTTACCATCCCCCCACCATATACACGACACACAACACCACTGACATAAACATACACAAACCACACAACACATACCACACAAGACACCCCCCCCCAAACTCATATACACCCCTACGTATAGAGGAACTGAGAGATGTGATGCCTCACTGAGATCTGTGTGTGAAAGAGTTGGCCCTTCAGCAGGGGCAGCTAATTAAGCAGCCAAGTTGCCGTCAGGGCCCTGTAGACGTCCTCCCTCTGCCTCTTTCCATCACCTCTCTCCCTCCACATTCTGTGTGTCCTACTTCTGCACTGTTCTCAAGGTCTTTGTCGCCGCAGTGCTCAGAGTCCGCCACTGAATTCCCTTTGGGAATTAAAGAGTCTTTGTGCTGTGAAACAACCCACCACAGCCTGGTGTGAATTACGATGTGCTCAAGGGGGCAGTCAGAGGCCAGTTGACTCTCCTGTGATTCTCTGACCACTGCATCTGGTGATGGCAGGTCTGCCTGACAAACAATTTAGTTGCTGTTGAGTGACGGTCATTCCTCCTAGGAGTTTCATCAGCCCAGTCCTCCTGTACTTGAGGGCAATATTCTTAGGAGCCTTGAATAAGTAGATTCCTTCCTTGAAATTTGAACTCTATCATTTTGATCCAGTTGCACTAGTAGTCTAGCTCTGTGGCTTTTGGGCTGTGTGTGCAGGTGGCAGGTGAGAGATTTCATGTCACCTGGGGCGTGAAGGCAGTCTCATTGGGCATCAATTCATTCATCAGACATCGAGTGAGGCGAGGTGGGAATGAGATTCAGAGCACATTGGAAAAATCCTGCGTGTTTCAGTTTCAACATTTTAATACCCTCGAGGCAGTGGGAGAGTGTTGGGCTGAGTGTGACAAGAACAGTTTTAGCTAGTTCTGTACAGGTCTTGCATAGATGGTGTATTGGCTTTGTTGGGCTGCTCTAACAAATTATTATAAACCAAGTGGCTTAAAACAAGAAAAACTTATTGTCTCACAGTTATGGAGGTAACAAGTCCAAAATCAAGGTATTAGCAGACCCATGCTCTCTGGAGGATCTAGGGAAAGTTCTGTTCTATTTTTTCTTAGTTTCTAGTATTGCCAGCAATCCTTGGATTTCCTGGCTTGTAGATGTCACTCCAAACTCTGGCTCTACCATAACATGCCTTGGGAGACTGCCCTAGGAGAATATTGCTACAATTTATATCAGAGAATGTTTTGCCTATGTTCTCTTCTAGGAGGTTTATAGTGTTCTGTCTTACGTTTACATCTTTAAGCCATTTTGAGTTTATTTTTGTTTATGATGTGAGGGAGTATTCTAATTTCACTGATTTATATGGAGCTGTCCAGCTTTCCCAGCACTGCTTGTCAAAGAGACTGTCTTTTCTCCATTGTATATTCTTGCCTCTTTTATCAAAGATTAATTGACTGTATATGTATGGGTTTATTTCTGGGTTCCTCTATTCTGCTCTATTGTTCCATATTTCTATTTTTGTGCCAATACCACACTGTTTTGATTACTCTAGCTCTGTAATATTGTCTGAAGCCTGGGAGGGTTATTCCTCCAGCTTTGTTCTTTTCCCTCATGCTTGGCAATTCTGGGTCTTTTATAATTCCATATAAATTTTAGAGTTACTTATCCTAGTTCTGTGAAAAATTTCACAGGCAATTTGATAGGGATTGCATTAAATCTGTAGATTGCTTTGGATAGTATGACAATTTTAACAATATTAATTCTTCCAACCTAAGAGCATGGGGTATCTTCCCATTTCTTTAAATCATCTTTAATTTCCTTAATCAGTGTTTTATATTTCTCCCCATATAAGTCTTTCACTTCCTTGGTCAGGTTTATTCCTAAGTATTTAATTTTTTGATGCTATTTAAATGGATTTTTTTTTTACTGTCCATTTCTGATATTTCATTGTTAGTGTAAAGAAATGCAATGGATTTCTGTATGTTAATCTTGTATGCTGCTACCTTGCCGAATTTGTTTATCAGTTCTAGTAGTTTTCATGTTGAGTTTTTAGGGTTTTCTATATATAGTATCATGTCATCCACATATAGTGACAATTTTACCTCTTCTCTTCCAATTTGGATCCCTTTTATTTCTTTTTCTTGTCTGATTGTTATGGTTAGGAAATGCAATATTATGTTGAATAGAAGTAGTGAGAGTGGACATCCTTGTCTTGTTACTGTTTTAGTGGGAAGGCTTTCAACTTTTCACCATTATGTTGGCTGTGGGTTTGTCATATGTAGCTTTTATTATGTTGAGATATATTCCCTCTATACCCATTTTTGTAAGACTTATTTTATCATGAATGGATGCTGAATTTTATCAAATGCTTTTTATGCATCTATTGAGATGATCATATGATTTTTGTCCTTTCTTTTGTTGATATGGTATATCACATTGATTGATTTGTATATGTTGAACCATCCTTGTGTCCTTGGGATGAATCCAACTTGATTGTAGTGTATAATCTTTTTTATGTGTTGTTGGATTCTGTTTTGTTGAGAATTTTTGCACCTATGTGCATCAAAGGTACTGGCCTGTAATTTTCTTTTTTGGTAGTGTCTTTGTCTGGTTTTGGTATCAGTGTGATGGTGGCTTCATAGAATGAGTTTGGGAGTGTTCCCTCATCTTCAGTCTTTTGAAAGAGTTTGGGAAGGATTGGTGTAAGTTCTTTGTATGTTTGGTAGAATTCCCTCAGTGAAGCCATCTGGTCCTGAACTTTTGTTTGCAGGGAGTTTTTTTGTTTTTGTTTTTTTAAACTTACTGATTCTATTTCACTTCTTGTGATGAGTTTGTTCAAATTATCTACTTCTTCTTGATTCAGTTTTGATGGAATGAATGTTTCTAGAAACTTATCCATTTCTTCTGTTGTCCAAGTTGTTGTCATATAGTTGTTCATAGTATTCTCTTTTTTTTTTTTTTTTTGTATTTCTGTGATAATCTTTGGATGCCAGACACTGTGAATTTTAAATTGTTAGGTGCTGGGTATTTTTGTATTCCTATAAATATTCTTGAGTTTTACGATGGAATGTGGTTAAGTTGTTTTGAAACAATGTGATCCTTTCAGGTCTTTCTTTTAAGCTTTGTTAGAGAGGACCCAAGTAGCATTTAGTCTAGGGCAGGGTTTCTCAACCTTGTCACTATTGGCATTTTGGATTGAGTAATTCTTTGTTGTAGAGGACTATTTTGTATATTATAAAATCTTTGGCAGAATGACTGGTGTCTACTCACTGTATGCTAGTATAATCTCCCTAGTGTGAGAAATAAAAATGTCTTTAGACATTTCTTAATGTCCCCTGGGAAGCAAAATCATTTCTGATTAAGAAATGTTGGTCTAGGGCTTTTTTTCCCCCACTACTAAGGCCAAACTTTTCTGAGTACTCTGTGCAGTGCTCTGGGAATTAGGAGGTTTTTTGCTCTGGCTGGTGGGAATAGGAATTATTTCTGGCTCCATGTGAGCCCAAAGGATGGTTCCCCCTAAACATTCCAGGTTTTTAATCCTGGTCTCAAATGGTTTCTTCACATGCATATGCTGATTACTTAAAACTCAAAGGGGACATTTTGCAGACCTTCAGAGTGTTCTTGCTGTTGTCTCTGATTGTGTCTTTGTCTCTGCTCTCTGAGCAGCTCCATACTCTCTGGTATTTTACTTCGTGAATTTTAGGTATCATGGCTTTCCAGCCTCTGAACTCTGGTTAACTAAAAGACTTATCCAGGGTCTGCCTTTGTTCCTTCTTTTTGTATCATAGCCTGGATACTTTCTCTAAGCAGTAAATTGGGCAGTCAAAAAGCTCATCTCAATCGTTTCATTTTTCGACAATCAATATTCTTTCACTGCCTGGGGTCTAATGTGTTGAAAAATATTGTTTTATGTATTTGGCCTTTTTAAAAGTTGTTTCAAGTGAGAGGTGAATCTGGTCTCTGTTACTCCATCTTGGCTGGAAGCAAAAGTTGAAACTATTCCATTTTAACACACAGACTTACACAGAGTGCGTAGCTGGGCACATATATGGGTACACATGTAGAATATGCTTTTCAGTGTTTCTTGAGATCCCAGTCTTGGCTCATTGTGCTTTCTCTTAGGAGCTGTGTTGTCTGTAATGGGAGCCACTGGCTATATGTGGCAATAAATCAAAATTAGACAAAATTTAAAATTCAGTTCCTTAGTCACACCAGTCATATTTCAAGAGCTCATTAGCCACATATATTTAATGACTACAGTACTGAACTTGGTAGATACAGAATGTTTCTGTCATTACAGAAATTTATACTGGATAATGCTGTTCTTGCGTCTCTCTTTGAAAGAGCTAATTCAGATTCGTGACTTCAATTATGTATTCTCTAAGTAACCTATAGATTACTTAGATTTCTCTCCAGCACTCCAGACCTGTATATCCAACTTCTGTACATCTTTACATGGTACCTCAAACATTTTTTGCCTCAAATTCAACTCACCATAATCCTTCTGCCCAATTATGATTGTATTCTGTCAGTGAATGGCACCATCCAATTCCACCCAATTATGCAGGCCAGAAACTGGACATTTGCTCTCACTCAGTGTCTTATCCTATCAACACTGAATTCTCATCTTAAAATCTCTAGCAGACACATGCTGTACTATAGCACCCCCTATATATGCATTAGTTAAGGCATATTTTTTATTTAATCCCTGTGTGGACCATAATTGGTCTCCCTCTTTCCAATTTCCTATCTCCAGTGAAAGTCCTGCAGTATTACCTAACTCCTCGATGGAAGAGAACCAGACTTGTTGCTAAATATCATTAATGACTTTCCTCCCCCACCTCCCCCCCCACTCCTTCCTTCCTTCCTTCCTTCCTTCCTTCCTTCCTTCCTTCCTTCCTTTTTCTTTCTTTTTCATATGGTTGATTTCTCAGTGATTTTCTTAATGGCATCTGGAAACTGCTGCCTTTTGGCTTGCAGAAGCTGCTTCTCCTGTTATCTTGACATTAAAAAAAAAAACCAAACCTCTTTCTAAAAATATCAAACCATTCTTTGCTGGCATTACATTCTCCAGCTTTAGATCCTTCACCTTCCTTTTGCTTTAAGTTGTCATATAATGGCCTCACTTTTTCTCAAATCATATTAGAGTCTGTAGGTATGGCTTTCTTATAGCGATTCTGCATCTACATAAAAGCTGCATTTTCAATGCAAGGTAAAAAGATATTTTGCAAAACGTGCAAAGTTTTTGTGCCTGCTGGTGTAGCTGCAGTCATGGCTTCATGAATTTCCTTTCCTTTTATTTTTTTTTTTTAACAATGGTCCTTACACTGGATTTATTTATCTTGAAATAGTAGGCAAGTGCAGCTGCAGACCTCAATCTGTGGTACATATCAAGCAATTCAACTTTTTTTTGTAACGTCAAACTTTTCTCTGCTTCTTGAGACCACTTCCAGCATCACTAGTGGCACTTCACATGGATCCCATGGTGTTATTCAAGGTTTGCAGTAATGTGTTAAACACAATGAAAAATATGTAAGAGTGTGAGATTACTTTTTACTGCAATATGCAATTTACTGGGGAGATGAACTATTCACACGGAGATGATTAGTGTCACATGTCACCTTAAGTGGATACTTGCAACACTTGAGCTCACTGCAATAGCCACAGGAGTTGGCTATGAAATTATTACAGTGGTTCAGTATGTACTGCAGTTAATTTTACAGTTAATTATGATTTAATACTGCATATTTATGTTTGCTCACATTTCTCTTGACTGCAAATGGTACCATGTGTGATCTGTTAAGTGTTTGTTAAGTTTTGATAAATTTTAACTTATTATGTAATAAATTCGTGTACATTTTATTATAGTAAATGATAAAATAGACTAGTATCTCCATATATACATTTTATGCAATCATGACATACCTAACTTTTTCTTATTTTTTTCGATATTTCTAGGCTATATGTGAGTTTTTTCAAAATGTTTTTCAAATTGTTGCAAATATCCTAAAACGTTTCCAACATATTTACTAAAAAAATGTATATAGTAGGCTCATGCAGTTCAAAATTGTGTTGTTCAGGGGTCAGCTGTATGAGAAGAGATCTACTGGTTCGTTATTTTTATACCCTACATTTTGAGTCGATTATCTTTCTAGATCTGGAGAATGCCTCCAACTAGTTATTAGTCCTCCTTTTGCCTAATATTATTCATTCTTGGATTGACTGGCTAGTGTGTGCAATCAAACTGTCACCACTTTTCTAAGCATGATGGAGTTCTTTAACCACTCTGTGAAAAGAAACAGCTGATATTATTTGATATTCAAATATCTGTCCTAGAGAATCTTGATTTTTCAGCACTTAGAACAGCGCTTAAAACATACAAGTATTCAAAAATATTTCTTTAGTGAACAAATGTGCTCTCCATAGTAAATGTTAAGTATTTTATCCTCTCAACCTTATTGTAATAATAGAGATTTTTTTTAAAGATGCCCCTAGAGAAAAATATAGAGGAATTGAAATATTAATACTGATTACTTCAAGAGGTGGAATGGAGGGAAGAGGGAGATATTTAACTTTTTTTTGGCTTGTTACCAAAAGCAATATTTTTAACTTAAGAAATTCAATGAATTGGAAACCATAACAGTGAAAATTCTCCAAATTCCAAAACAGAACTAGAATGAACCACTAGTGGCAGCTGGGTTCTAGATGGCCTGATTAGATGGGAATCCAGACACTTTCTGGAGTTGAGACTATGGCTGAATAATAGTCCTAAAAGCGAAGAAGGAAAGACAAGTAGGAGAAAAGATGCAAATGATGGAGAAAGTGTGCTGATGGTTGCAACTGCTCAATTCTGCCATTATCGTGACAGAACAGCCACAGGCAATATGTAGTCAAATGGATGTGGTTGTGTTCCAATAAAGCCTTATTTACAAAATCAGGCAGCTAACTGGATTTGACCTACAAGCTACTATAGTTTGCTGACCACTATTTTATTTTTTTATTTTTTTTTAACATTTTTTATTGATTTATAATCATTTTACAATGTTGTGTCAAATTCCAGTGTTCAGCACAATTTTTCAGTCATACATGGACATATACACACTCATTGTCACATTTTTTTCTCTGTGAGCTACCATAACATTTTGTGTATGTTTCCCTGTGCTATACAGTATAATCTTGTTTATCTATTCTACAATTTTGAAATCCCAGTCTATCCCTTCCCACCCTCCGCCCCCCTGGCAACCACAAGTCTGTATTCTCTGTGAGTCTATTTCTGTCCTGTATTTATGCTTTGTTTTTGTTTGTTTGTTTGTTTGTTTTTTAGATTCCACATATAAGCGATCTCATATGGTATTTTTCTTTCTCTTTCTGGCTTACTTTGCTTAGAATGACATTCTCCAGGAGCATCCATGTTGCTGCAAATGGCGTTATGTTGTCGGTTTTTATGGCTGAGTAGTATTCCATTGTATAAATATACCACTTCTTCTTTATCCAGTCACCTGTTGATGACATTTAGGCTGTTTCCATGTTTTGGCTATTGTAAATAGTGCTGCTGTGAACATTGGGGTGCAGGTGTCATCCTGAAGTAGGGTTCCTTCTGGATATAAGCCCAGGAGAGGGATTCCTTGCTGACCCCTATTTTAGAGGGAGGGAAGGACTGAGGTAAAATTGGCAGCCACCTGGGACTCCACCAATTTGCATTCAAGTGCTGCTGGTGCTATGCTCTGTGGTTCCCCGTAGTGGCTCTAGCTATACTGGTGTGGACTGCTGAGACTATAGCTGAGGGTTTCCACTAGCCACAGAAGACCAGTCAGACCTCTTTTTTGGGGAGATATGTGACTAATAAATTTAGTAAAACTGTTAAATAGCTTAACTAAGATACCTTACTTTGGACATGTTATATAAAAGTGAATGTAGTTACCAACATAACCTCCTCACACAGTTACCAGGGGGCTCAGGTCAGGGAAAGCCAAGCCAGCTTCAGTTTAGCTGTTTTGATATCTACTCATTTGTCATTTGCCTGTGGGTTTTGCAAGGGGTTGACAGCGTCCCTCTGTAATGTCCTTGTGTCCGTGGTGGTGTTGATCTTGCAAAACTCATCTTTTGAACTTTTTCTTGATGTGCTCTTTTCTTTTGGTCAGTTTCTTGCCTGCTCTCTCTTCAGGGTAGGATCTGTCTTCTGCTCCCTTTGCTCTTCCTCCAGCTATTGTGACTTTAAGTTGACAGCTTGTAAATGGCTCTGATCATCCACAGACTTGGTGCTATTTCTGTTATGTGGCTGCTTTCTCATGGTGTGCCCTTTAGGTCGTCTTTCTTTTTTGCTTCTCATGACAATGCAGGTATATAGATAGTGGTCCTGGGCCTCTCTTCTTAACAAACTCCACACATAGGAAATGGCCATTTATTTCTCTCAGTATAACCCATAATTTTGGAGTAACATGTACGGGCTCCTATTAATGACCTATAAAAGCAAAAGAAAGACCATGTTGCCTTGCTTGCTAGGATATTTCTGAGTCTCTTCATTTTAAAGCAACTTTGAAAGATGAGAAGATCAAAGGGGGTTTGTCAGTCCCCTGACTGTTGGCAGCTCTAGAAGAGTCGTTTGCTTGTTCTTTGCTGCTGTCCCTACAGCTGCTTCTCCTCTCTGATGCTCCCTTGCAGGGGTGAACCTAGGAAGATAAGATGTTCCGATACGGTCATGCTGAAGCCTGGTAGAGGGCCTCCAGGGTCTTGGTTTCTTTTATTGTAGATTATATCCTGCTGTTGATTTTGGCTCTGTTAGGGCCCCAAAAGAACCTCACTCACCCTGAGAGGGTCCTAATAGAGGTAGAGAAAACTTTGTTATCTGTAATGATGTGTTGTAAGATTTTTAAAATGTTCACATTCCAGGAGAGTTACCATCGCTGATATTATTCATGTGGTTATTGGTCTCTTCGTATGCATTGAAAGCTATGGCTTCTTGGTTGCCAATATACACTGAGGAGTAATAATGAAATATTAACCAACCAGCCTTGTCATGCTTGTGCTCTGGATTGTTCTATATATGAAAAATGTGATAAAATGTCCGTAACATTGTGTTTTGGATAAACTTGGAGGAGAATAAATATTTTACAAATGTAAAGCATCAGAAGAATTATGGAGTGGTCTCCTTGGTACTGATCCCAGAGCATGACTGAGGAGAGAATTGGCCTGATCTGAAGTTGTTCTCTCATCCTAATATTTGGAAATGAGCACTAGCACACAAAATCCCATGAATCTTAGCTAAGCAGCTAAAATTTGTTGGAAATGTCTGCCCAAAAGCAGTCCCCCAAAAAGAGGTAAGGCTATTTCAGGTTTCCAGTGTTGACCATTGAACTCCATTTCATAAGTCATGACTTTAAAAATTTTAGCACTGTGTCGTGAGTGTTTCATTTAGTCAGCCTCATTAACAGTCAAGAAGAAACTAGGAATATTAACAGGTAATAAGGTGCTATACTTTTTTAACGTGCTTGGGAGAAGTCAGGAATAGGAGATGAGGACCCATGGGGACTACATTTGAGAAGCTGGTGAACTAAAAGTCTCAAGGAACAGAGAGGTCCCATGAAAGGTAGGGTAGGGGGGCTACTGTTTATTGATTTGACCCTGCATGAGAGGTATGAGGTGGGAATTCTCCCAGAATGGAAGCCTGATCCGACTTTCTGACGGGACTCTGGGCACCTACAAAGAACAGCTGGGGGTGACAGGTACCTAATTCTTATGAGGCACAGAAGGCTCTGGGCGTCAGCCGTGTAGGTCCCCCTGTGCTCAAATGTGTCCACTGAAGACATGCCTTCACGTCTAGGAGCAGGACCCTGTGGAGCCCTTCCATGAAGGGAGAGTTTGCCTGAGAGAAGAACTTCAGGCTGACTGAATGAAGGCGGGAAGATCAGTCTCACAGAAAAGTAAGGGACAGTCTCACAGAATAGTGAAATGAAAGAGCCCTGCACTTTTCCTGATCTTAGGGCTTTTAGACCTGGTTCTGCCACTGTAGTGGCTGTGTGACCTTAAACAGTTTACCTTTCTGGGCTTCACCTTCATTCTGTTCCTGGAAAATGATGGCATTGAAATTCGTAACTTCCAAGATACCTTCCAGGTCTAAAATTCAATAAATATAGGAGGTTAGGATTTGAAGAAAAAATTAAAAATCAACAAGCAAGGAGAGGTGTGACTCCTTCAAAAATGCTCCACAGGATTACTGCTTATCACAGCCCTTAATGAGTGTTCTCCTCTGCTTTTCTGGAAGCTAGCTGAATTATATGTGTGTGTGTGTGTGTGTGTGTGTGTGTGTGTGTATATATATATATATATATATATATATACACACACACACATTTTCCTGTGTAAGCCAAGCCCTTTAGCTCTTAAATTGGGAGAATTATTGAACAGAGGTCTCCCCACAGCCATCCCACATATGGCTTTGGGTGAGTTGAGTTCTTATGTTCAGAACTTTGATCAGTTATTTCTCATGCTGCAGCCTGTGTTGGAATTTGTCATCTAACTAACTGCAGTCATTTCCTGGCTCTCCGTTGTAAACCAGGCAGTAAGTACAAGGTCTAATCAAGGCACAAAGTACAAAAGAAGCTTTTATACTAGGAAAAGTAAATATGTAACCTGTGGACTGCTACTCCCTGCTTCTACAGTCATGATGAACACAACTCAGAAATTTCCTCAGCGCAGCATTGCAGTCAATCACTCCCAATTCAAGTTGGCATCTAGAATGAAGCCTATGTGTCATCCATATTCTTCATCTTCGTATTGCACTGGTATCTCTGACAATTGTGTTTAACTCCATGTTCCTAGAACATAGTGGTTACTGACCTCAGGGAAGTTAGCCCTCTATATATCCCTCATTAAGATTTTCTCTGTATTCATCACTACATGGCCATCTTTGGTTTCCTGTTTTCTATGCAGGAGAATGATACCTGTCTCTCAACAGTGACTGTTAGTCCCTACCCCATGGGGAAACACATCACTTCTATTAGCAAATATCTATCAAAGGCCAATTGATACTGACATATAGCAGCTGGTGGGAGAGAACATGCTGCCAAATGATTTCTATGGTTTCAATGATCTAATGAAATGTTTTGTTATAGAAAGATAGTGATTTCAGTAGAACACAATGACTCTTCTGTTATGTAGCCTGCAAATATTCCCTTTGAAAAATTTCTGGATGTCATTTCAACATTATTAAATAGATCACAGTCTTTATTTTTAATTGAAGTATAGTCAATTACAATGTGTCAATTTCTAGTGTACAGCAAAATGTCCCAGTCATGCATATTTATACATGTATTCATTTTCATATTCTTTTTCATTAAAGGTTATTACAAGATACTGAATATAATTCACTATGGTATACAGAAGGCATTCTTTAAAAATTTATTTTTATATATAGTGGTTAATATTTGCAAATCTCAAACTCCCAAATCCCTTCCCTCCCCTTTCCCCCAGTAACCATAAGGAGGTTGTTTACTGTCTGTGAGTCTGTTTCTGTTTTGTAGATGAGTTCATTAGTATCCTCTTTTTCCTTTTCTTTTCTTTTTTTTAGGTTACACGTATGAGTGATATCATGGTATTTTTTTCTTCCTCTTTCTGGCTTATTTCACTTAGAATGATGATCTCCAGGTCTATCCATGTTGCTGCAAATAGCATTATTTTATTCTTTTTTATGGCTGAGTATTATTCTGTTGTATAAATATACCACATCTTCTTTATCCAGTCATCTGTTGCTTCCATGTCTTGGCTGTTGTAAATAGTGCTGCCGTGAACATTGGGGTGCATGTATCTTTTGGAATTAGAGTTCCCTCTGGATATATGCCCAGGAGTAGGAATGCTGGATCATATGGTAAGTCTATTTTGAGTTTTTTGAGGAATCGCCGTAATGTTATCCATAATGGCTGGACCGAGCTCTATTCCCACCAGCAGTGTATTAGGGTTTTGTTTTTTGTTTTTTGTTTTTAAGGACAGAAATGCAAGGTCACTCCTGATATTTACTTACTTGGAATTATGCAAAAGAATTTTAAAAATTTTTATCCAACCATAAGACATACAACATTGAAGATGTCAGCTGCTGAGATGGATAAAGCAACATTCCTGAACTGTATATATTTTAAGTTTCTCTCTTTCCCTACAGGCATAAATGTGTCTTTTGAAGTATGTTTGTATGTTAATTTTCAATAAGCCATCAGGAAAAGAATGTTTGGTATCTTTTGGAGGAATATAATTAAAAACAAATGCTCTCAACCCAGAAATTCCCTTCACAAAGGTAGTAAGAGAAAGGAAACACTTCTATTGTTGAATAAACATTAAACCAGAATGGGCTGCATATTACTGGCAATCAGCTTTAAGAGATTGCAAAGATAGAAAGAAATCACATGTTCTAATATAGCAAAGCTGATACATGTTTTCAAGATAAACAGTAACTGGTCTTCAAGTGAGAGGACTCGACAACACCATTTGTCACACACTGTTCATTCTAACTTTATCTGGTAATTGGGGTGACCATCTGTAATAGCTAAATTGCTTTATTCAGGGGAAAAACAAACTTCTCTTATTTTTAGGATAAGGTGTTTTGCAACTTGGAGCAAGGTGCCCACTGAAATTAGGCTCATACCTTCCAATAGAAACCAGCGGAAAGGGGTTCTATCTCTTTTGATGTCTGCAGTTCGAACAGATGGCTGCCTTGTCCTTGAGGAAGACATTATTGGTCATTAAATAGACAAAAGGCTAGCTAACAGAAGGCCCATCTGGTCTTCAAAAGGATTTATATACATTTCAAAGAGATAAGAAAGCACTTACAATTGCAAATTTGCTAAAGTAAGTACTCAAAGAGAAGGGAGAGGGAAATCTCTTCCCCTATTTTCATCAGTCAGAATTGTCTTATTTTTAATTTGTACCTGTCCTCATTCACCTAAACGCTCTACAGTAGGAGGACTCTAAGAAGGTTGAACAGAACTGTAGGAACTCAAATAGTCAAAGAAAAAAATCTACTCAGAAAAATGGGCGTCTTGGGAAGAAGGAGGTGGACCAAGGATGTGGTCTATGTACAGATCCAAGTAGATTCCCTGGCATAAAGAACTATGTAGGATCAAGAAGGACGTGGAAACTCGAGGAAGTTAAGGTGATACTTTTCCAGGTGAGAAACCAGTTTCACTGAAGCTCAACCCGCAGCTCTTCCCATTTTTGTCCTCTTGCCTGTAAGCTGCAGCTAATGTTATTTAGCTGATTTCTTCCCTTTGCTCTTAAAGATATTTCACTTTGTAACTTCCTTCCATCCTTTCTATGTTATTCTTCTCTCCTTTGTCCCCATTGTCCTTCAAGCCTCAGCTTACTACAAGTTTTAGCCAACCTCACACTATCTTTTTTTTTTCTAATTCTAAGACTTCTTTTATAGTCATAACATGATTATGCATCTTATTTCCAACTTTTGTACATATTTACAAGTTGATGTGAAATTAATTTGTGAGAATGTGAGTTCACCAGAGAACCTCCTGGGCATCCATTCTCTCATTGCAAAGCCTTCTCTCCCACCTATTTCTGTTTTGAAAAAGTCCTGTCCATATAACACTTATTTGAGTACATTTCTTATCCTTTTAATTAGGACTTGATGCTTATATAATCAAAATTATTTTAAAAACCTTCCAACTTTGTGAGTAACTTTCTTTTATGGAGACCAAAGTGTGGACTCAATTTTGCCTTTCTTTTGAATGGCTTGGGATCTGGCTTCTCAGATAGCATATATTCTTGATTTGGCCAACTTTCTCTTTTTCCAGCTATTGCAAAATCCAAGATTATATGATTACTTTTCCTTAGGTTTTTTTCCCTTTTTTTTTTTGATTGAGTAATAGTCATTTTACAATGTTATGTCAAATTCCAGTGTAGAGCACAATTTTTCAGTTATATATGAACATGCGTATATTCATTGTCACATTTTTTTTCGCTGTGAGCTACCACAGGATCTTATATGTATTTCCCTGTGCTATACACTATAATCTTGTTTATCTATTCTACATTTTGAAATCCCATTCTGTCCCTTCCCACCCCCCGCCCCCTTGGCAACCACAAGTTTGTATTCTATGTCTATGAGTCTGTTTCTGTTTTGTCTTTATGTTTTTTTTTTTTTTTGACTCCACATAAGAGTGATCTCATATGGTATTTTTCTTTCTCTTTCTGGCTTACTTCACTTAGAATGACATTCTCCAGGAACATCCATGTTGCTGCAAATGGCGTTATGTTGTCGGTTTTTATGGCTGAATAGTATTCCATTGTATAAATATACCACTTCTTCTTTATCCAGTCATCTGTTGATGGACATTTAGGCTGTTTCCACGTCTTCACTATTGTAAATAGTGCTGCTATGAGCATTGGGGTGCAGGTGTCATTTTGAAGTAGGGTTCCTTCTGGATATATGCCCAGGAATGGGATTCCTGGGTCATACAGTAAGTCTATTCCTATTCTTTTGAGGAATCTCCATACTGTTTTCCACAGTGGCTGCACCAAACTGCCTTCCCAACAGCAGTGTAGGAGGGTTCCCTTTTCTCCAAAGCCCCCCCAGCATTTGTCATTTGTGGACTTTTGAATGATGGCCAATCTGACTGGTGTGAGATGATACCTCCTTGTAGTTTTGATTTGCATTTCTCTGATAATTAGTGATATTGAGCACTTTTTCATGTGCCTATTGATCATTTGTATGCTTTCCTTGGAGAATTGCTTGTTTAGGTCTTCTGCCCATTTTTGGATTGGGTTGTTTGTTTTTTTCTTATTAAGTCGTATGAGCTGCTTATATATTCTGGAGATAAAGCCTTTGTCGGTTTCATTTGCAAAAATTTTTTCCCATTCTGTAGGTTGTCTTTTTTTTTACTTATGGTTTCCTTTGCTGTGCAGAAGCTAGTAAGTTTAATTAGGTCCCATTTGTTTATTCTTGCTTTTATTTCTATTGCTTGGGTAGACTGCTCTAGGAGAACATTTTTGAGATGTATGTCAGATAATGTTTTGCCTATATTTTCTTCTAGGAGGTTTATTGTATCGTGTCTTATGTTTAAGTCTTTGATCCATTTTGAGTTGACTTTTGTGTATGGTGTAAGGGAGTGTTCTAGCTTCATTGCTTTAAATGCTGCTGTCCAGTTTTCCCAACACCATTTGCTGAAGAGACTGTCTTTATTCCATTGTATATTCTTGCCTCCTTTGTTGAAGATGAGTTGACCAAAAGTTTGTGGGTTCATTTCTGGGCTCTCTGTTCTGTTCCATTGGTCTATATGTCTGTTTTTGTACCAATACCATGCTGTTCTGATTACTGTAGCTCTGTAGTATTGTCTGAAATCTTGGAGAATTATTCTTCCAGCCTCTTTCTTTTTCTTCAGTAATGCTTTGGCAATTCTAGGTCTTTTTTGGTTCCATATAAATTTTATTATGATTTGTTCTAGTTCTGTGAAATATGTCCTGGGTAATTTGATAGGGATTGCATTAACTCTATAGATTGCCTTGGGCAGTGTGACCATTTTAACAATATTGATTCTTCCAATCCAAGAGCATGGGATATCTTTCCATTTTTTAAAGTCTTCTTTAATTTCCTTCATCAATGGTTTATAGTTTTCTGTGTATAATTCTTTCACTTCCTTGGTTAGATTTATTCCTAGGTATTTTATTACTTTGGGTGCTATTTTAAAGGGGATTGTTTCTTTACTTTCTTTCTCTGTTGATTCATCATTAGTGTAAAGAAATGCAACTGATTTTTGAACATTAATCTTGTAACCTGCTACCTTGCTGAATTCTTCAATCAGCTCTAATAGTTTTTATGTGGACCTTTTAGGTTTTCTATATATAGTAACATGTCGTCGGCATATAGTGACAGTTTTATCTCTTCTTTTCCAATTTGGATCCGTTTTATTTCTCTCTCTTGCCTGATTGCTGTGGCTAGGACTTCTAAGACTATGTTGAATAGGAGTGGTGATAGTGGGCATCCTTGTCTTGTCCCAGATTTTAGTGGGAAGCTTTTGAGTTTTTCACTGTTGAGTACTATGCTGGCTGTAGGTTTGTCATATATTTCCTTGAGGTTTTGAGAATTTCATTTAACTAACTCTTTATTCCCTGTTAGAGAAGCAGTTTCCACAGATTACTCTCTACACTTTCAAAGAGAAACACATTTGAAAGCAAAGTCCAGAATTTCTCCGATAGGATTTGAGCAAATGAGATGTCTTGATTGTTGATCTCCTCCATCACTTGAATAACTTATGCCTATAAGGTTTATAATCTGCATGAAGGTTTAAGAAGTCACATATTTTCTGAACCTGGTATGTGGTCTGTTGTATAATTGCAGTTTTTCACTTCCCTCACCCCTGGCCTCATTTTTCCTAAAATGCAGTGCTTGGCATGTTCCTTCTATTTCTCCAATATATAAATTTATCTTGTAGGTATATATTTTCTTGATAATGAAATTTACTGCATCGTTTCTCCTAATGAGCTGTTTCTCTTGCATCTGGTCTCTCTTTCTTCTGCTATATTCTCGCTGTGACCTCTCACCAAATCTTAGTAAAATCTTTGGGGGCATATTTACCACTTTCTACCTCATATAATGCTTGTTTTTATACATTTCTTACCATGTTGTAACTAACATAATGGGTAGAAACTCTCTTCATTTAAATTTTTCTCTATGGTGCCTAGCATAAAGTTTGATACATAGGTGGCTGATCACTATAAATAAGTGAGTGAAAGCACAGCCTTTTGGTCCCAATAAATACACATAAGACTAATATTTGAAAATAATTTCTTTCTCTTGTTAAGCCTTAATAGAATAATTAGGCAGATAAAGAAAAAGAATAAATTAATTTAGTAGCTAAAACAGGGCAAGCAGCCCAGAATCAATTGACAAATCAGAGACAAAGACCAAAGAGGACTAATGTAGATATGTTTATAGGAATCAGGAACAAATAAAAATGGAAGTCATTTCAGGGCCGAATGATTTGTAAAGCAAAACTAGTTTAGGAAGCCTTTCGTAACTGGTTATTTTGTCCATGAATCCATGAATGAGTAATATATACAGCAATAGTGAGTAGAGTTCTCATCCTTCTCAGTCATACTTCCAAGTAGAATAACATGTGATAGCCCTATGCTTTCAACTCTAGCTTCTCAGCTCTCAGGTGCATATTCCGGCTTATTTGAATGGTAAATGGGAAAGAAAGAATGTGTTCTTTTTTTTTTTTTATCTCTAGAGAAGGAGGATAGGAATATATCCCTTGGACTTAAAAAGTAATTTTTAGAAAAAGCAAAAGCAAACAAAATTCTTCCTCTGAACATTCACTCAGTTTAAGGCCTTACGTAGTAAACCCTGTTTGACTTAAACTTGTTGTGGGTGTGATCACTTGAATAGGGATGACCTGGTAATGTATCTTCCAGAGGTGGATATGTTCCTCCAGGAACTTACACTTGCTGCTTTATTAAAATAATTACTAACTATGAAAATGAATATATGTATATGCATGACTGGGACATTGTGCTATACATTAGAAATGGACACATTGTAATTGTACTTCAATAAAAAAAACACAATTACTAAAACAGTTTAAATTCATCAAGACACTTAAAGTTATAGCACATGAACACTATATATAAAAAAATTACTCACTTTTAAAAGATTCTGTTCCCTTTTAGGTGAAGTTCAGTCATGGGTGGCTGGGGTAGTATTTTGAGAGTCAAAGGCTTCATCTCTCAACTATAAATCTTACCTCATCAGTAGCTGCCTGTTCTGCTCATCCATCAGGACGGCTTGGCCTTGAGAGCCTTTTCCAATTGCAAAAGTAGGATGAAAACAGAATATGTGGAGAATCAGTTCGTCTGACCCGTATGATGATGTCCCAGAAGGAGGCAGGGAGGGTGCTTACTGTAAGTGAGTTCAGGATAGACAGTCAGTCTGGAGAACAGGAAACTTGCAGGGGTTGGAGGAAGAAACAAATTATCCTGCCACTGTGCCCCAGATGCTCGTGATGGTGTCCTTTGGGTGGAACTTCTCTCTGAAGAACAAGTGAGAAGGAAGCTTTTCAACTCCCTTGGGCCATGCTCCTCTCTAAGACTATCTATGATCCCCTCTTGTAGGAAACTGCCTTGAAGTGTTGGGCCAGGTTAGATGAGTGCTAGTGATTCCACTCCCTAACTTACATTGAAATGTACAGCACTGCTGAAAAACACAGACGTATGACATAACCCCTCACCTTGTTAATTACAGGAAGCTCGGTGGGTCAGAGACAGAGTATGTTCTTTGTCCTTAGTGACTTTTGATTTGAATATTGCTGCCTTTTCTTTTGCTGGCATTGCTGTAGTCTGGTGTATGGGTATGTTGTCAACTGTCTTTATACACCAGGAGTTTTGGTGACAGCTGTGCTTGATTCTTTCTGAATGGAATCTTTAGATTTACCTTTAAATATCCTCTCTCAACTGTCTTTCCAAAATTCTCGCATTTGGAAAAAGTCCAAATTTATTTTAAAAAGAGCATAAGTCAGCCTTTTAAATTAACTCATTTAACAAATACTTGGTTTTTTTTTTAAATTGAAGTATCGTCAGTTATGATGTGTCAGTTTCTGGTGTACAGCATAATGTTCCAGTCATGCATATATATACATATATTCATTTTCATATTCTTGTTCATAAACAAATATTTGTTAATTACTCACTCCATTCCTAGGCACCCTTCCAGGCACTGGATATAGGGAGATAGACAAGATAGAGATGGTCACAATTCTCAAGGACCTTACATTGTAGAAAGAAGGAGGGGTGGAGGTTGAACAAAAATGTAAAGGTTCAAATGCTAGAATATAACTTAGAATGGTGTAAATGCTCTGAAGAAAATAAAATGGGGTAATAGGGAAAGAGTTTTGGAGGCAAGTGAAGAACACCACTTCAAATTGCATGATTTGGAAAGACAGCTTTGAAAAAGTGACATCAGATTTAAGACTCCAACGACAAGAAAGAGCCAGCCATGGAGAGGTCCAGGGGCAGAGTGTCCAGGCAGAGGGACGAGCAATGGCAGATCCTGATGTAGAATGAGCTTTGCAGGTTCGAGAAACTGAAGGCCACTATGGTTGAAACTAGTAAATGATGAACAGAGTGGAAAGGGACAGGATTTGAGAGGTAGTGTTTCAAGATGACCTAACTATGAGAAACCAATCATCATGATTCAAATAGGTATAGACGATTAGGAAATAATTTCTTTTACATGGGATATTTGGAGGTAGGGTGGGCTCCAGTTAGTTGAAGCTCAGTGACATTAAAGATGCAAGTTTCCCCATCTTTTGACATGCCATTGTTTGTCAGTGTCCCTCTTGATCTCAAGCTGGTTTTCAATATTTAAGTACAATACATGCATGAGAAGAAAAGGGTCTGTACCTTCTTTTCAGGATGCGGAATGCTTTCCCTGAAGCAAGTCAGCTCTCATTTGTTTGGTCTCATGTCTATTCCAAAAAAAAAGGAAAAACAGTGGTAAGAATGGAGTTACCATGCTTGGCTTTGGTCAGTAGTTCTCCAGATATAATCCTTAGAACAGCAACATCAGTATTACCTGGGAACTTGTTAGAAATACAAAGCTTAAGGAATCAAGAAACTCTTAAAGTGGCATCCAGTCATTAATGTTTTCACGAGCCCTCTGGGTGATTCTGATGTACACTCAAGTTTTTTTGTTTTGCTTGGCTTTTAAGTTATATGTGTGTGTGTGTGTGTGTGTGTGTGTACACTTTGTGTATATATGTATATATTCAAAGTAGAGCAAGGTATAACACTTGCGAGACCTATTGACAATCGTGCCATTTCTGAGTTTGAGAAATCCGAAGAGAAGCTGGCGTCTTCAGGTAAACACAGTCTGGGAAACTTTAGGCCAGTTTTACTATTCCTTTGTGGGTAAGGAGAGAGGAAAGTAGATTTTTATTTACACCTGGAGCATTAAAGTTGTGCTGTCTTAGTGAATTTGTGTGTAAATCAGAAGTCGTCTGGGATTTGAATAAAATTGACTCACACTCCTATTTCAAGCCCTGGAGCAATCCACTGCCTTCTCAGAAAGTTTATGACTTCCCCAGGTTTGTCTTTCTTTTTTCTTAAAAAACAAACAAAAAAAAACTTTAAAATGAATTTTTTTTTAGAAAAGTTTTAAATTTATTGAAAAACTGAACATAGTACAGAGGAGACTAGATAGTGAGGAAGTCGAGAATGAGTATGGGCAACTCTAAACTGATTTTGTTGTGGAGGGTGCCAAAAATGGGATAGTAGCTTTAAGGTGATGTGGTCTCAAGGAAGATTTTTTTAAAAGATGTGAAATATTTGAATATGTATGCCAGTGAGAATGATCCAATTGAGAGAATAATGTAGAAAAGAGAGAAGACAATTGTTATTTAGCAGCAAACCAAGGGACTTTAATATGGGATGGTTACACTTTGATAGGGAAAGAGAAATATGGAAACATCTGAATAATGAGAGATCCTGGAAACTAAAGAGAGTAAGTGAAGTATGCCAAGGACAAACTTTAACTTAAATTAAACTTAGGACTTGGGCCTGCTCCAATTCTGAATCTTAAATCTATATTTGAGTCTTTTTTTTAAATCACTAATGCTAATTGAAAAAATGCTAATTGAATCAATGTTAAATACAGACATCCATGGCTGTCCAAACTCACTTTTTAAAGTTGAAGTCTAGTTGATCTACAACAATGTGTTGGTTCCAGGTGTTGAGAGACATCTTTTCTGCATCTGTCTTAAACTAAAGGGTTTTTCAGGGATGTGTGTTGAAAAGATGCAAAGATTTATAAGTTAAATTTAGTCAAATTGAAAACCATTCTGGCTAATGAATTCTCCAAGGGCGATTGCAGGAATTAACTACAAGATAGAAGAAGCAGTATAAACAAGAAAAGAAATATATCTGAAGAAAACCAAGTGACAATTGTAATTGGCTTCTGAAGGAAAGAGAACTTGAATCAAATTGAAAGACAGGAAGAGCACAGGAAGCAGGTTAATTGGAAATAGTTATTTATAGGTTTGTGTCTCTTCCATTCCTTAGCTGATGAAAGTAGAGACTATGTTATGCTTGTGTAGGCAGGAATTGTGTATGAAAAAAATAAGCACATTCTGGTGATTTTTCAAAAGTATACTGACAGTACCACCTTTGAAGAATTGCATTGTGACCTTCTAGGATGGGATTGGAAGGTCTGCAATTGACAGCTTGCCCTGAGGGAAGAAAACGAGCAGAACAATCACCAGGATGCTGGTAGCCTGTGTGCCAGGGCACATCACCACAGACATTCCTCTCTCCCTTCCTTGAGCCTCATTTCCCACTCCTCCTGCCCCCCGCCCCGTATGCATACCAACGTTTGTTTTTCATGAACCAGGAAGGTGATAGCTGTTTTAGAGAGGTGGTACAATGGAATGGTTAAGAATCTGGGCTTTGGGGTTAGGTAACTGTGTTTGAATCTCAGCTTATTACTCATTATTTAACCTTTTTTTTTTTTTTTTTTTTAAGTTTCAGTTTTCTTATCTGTGAAACTGGAAAAACAACAGCCCCAGGGGGTTGGTGTGAGGTTTACACCCAATAATCCACAGAACTACACTTTTTTAAAGAAAATATTCCCCCATACATGGAAGAGAAAGTAAATAACATTTTACTACCTATAATGTCTAAAGTATTTCACATACATTATAACATTTGTTCTTCTTATAATCCTTTGAGTTAGTCAGTTTTACCCCTATTTTATGGATGAGAAAACAAGTTTATCAAGATTAAAAACTTGCCCAAATCCACTCCATTACTGGGTTAAACCCCAGGTCTCTCTGATTCAAAAACCTATGTTCTTTTCCTTACATGATGCTTTTGTTCACTCAACTAATTTTAGATTGGGTCAAAAATAAATAACCATGATTTTAAAGCCAACAGAATTTAGATTTGTATTTAGTTTGGAATACTGTTTATATAGACATGTCCATTGCTATGCCTATTAAGTGTTTTTCAATATTGGCTGCAAATTGGTATCATCTGGGAGGATTAACACCATTGTTGCCTGGATCCAACCCAGAGATTCTGAGTGAGTTGTTCTGTGGAGTTTAGGACGTGAGCTTTTAAAACTCCCTAGATTATTCTAATGTGTAGCCAAGATTAAGAAACACTGCACTACTGAAAACTACATTCCCCTGCAGCCTTGCTAAGCAGCAGTGGTTATGTTTTGGGTCATGTAATCCTGCAATACTCAGTCTTTCCTCCACAACTGAATGGTTAAATGCCTATGCCTTTGTATTAAAAGATAAGACAGTTAATCAAATGCTCTCTTTTGTGAAATTTAATTGGGAAATACTAAGAAAAGAAGGTTGCGTGCTAATAGTTACCAAGCTTTATTGGACATTAGAGTCCCCTGGAAGCTTCTAAAACTTCCATTGGTCAGTCTTACTCATACACAACAAAATCAGAATGTCTCAGTGAGGGGGGCTGGCAGATTTTAATTAGAAGATGCATCAAAATTTGAGAATCACTGCAGTAAGTGGTGGGAGGTTCCACCTAATCGTTGTGATGTAGAGCAGCTTCTCTCAAACTTAAATGCTTATTCTGATTCAGTAGGTCTGAGGTGGGGCCCCAAGTTTTGCATTTTAACATGTTCCCTGGTGAAACTGATGAATGCTGGTCCACAGATTACACTTTGCAGAGCAGTGAGTCTCAGAAACCTTCAGGGGAGGCACACACTGGAAGGAGGGAATGGAGATTATGAGATTAAGAACAACAAAAGATATAGAATGGGATGTGAGATGGCTGGTCTCTAGGAAGAGGAAAATGGAACAAATATTTCTTGAGTTAACCTTGGAGCAGCCTGCAACTTAAGATCCCTGAGTCCCTGATGCTGAGAATCCTAGAAGCTGCTTGAATATAGAGGGACCTTTAAGTTCCTGTTGTTCCTTAAAACCTAGTTTGGATTTCCCGAGTTTCTCAGCATGTATGTCTTTATATTGAACTTTCATTAACTGAAGCAACCAGACACTGTGGACACTGTGGATTTCTCAAGATGGTATCTCTTTTTCTCCTCTTTCCAGTTTTGTTAATTTATTTTAGGAGTTATCTATTATGGCATAACGGATTACCCTCGAAATTTAGTGGCTTAAAACAACAGATATTTACACCTGTGGCTCAGGAGTTGGGAAGCCGCCTATCTGGGGAGTTCTAGCTTAGGATGTCTTTTGAGTTTGCAGTCAGGATAATAGCCAAGGGCTACAGTCATCTGTGACTTGACGGGAGCTGGGGGATCTGCTTCCAAGAGGACTAATTCGCTATTGGCCAGAGACCTCGGTTCTTTACCATGTGTCTCCAGAGTGTCCTCATGACATGGCTGTTTGTTTCCTTTGGAGAGAATGATTCAACAGAGAGACTGGCCAAGATGGAATCTGTGATGTGTTTTATGACCTACTATTTAAGTCATACCATCACTTCTACTGGATCCTATTTGTTAGAAGTGAGCCACTAAGTCCAGCCCACAGTCAAAGGAAGGGAAAGTGTTGCAAAAAAATGTGTTACAGCTCCGTGTTACAGCTCAGTTGTGGCAGCAACCTGGATCCAGGCGAGAGACCAAGCATCACTCGGAGAGTTGGAGAACTCAGATTTATTATGCCAGCGGGCCCAGAGGAGTTAACACTTCAAGCTCTGGACCCTGTCTGTAGGTTTATACAGGCCTTTATAGGCTGCCAGTTTACACTTTGCAACATCATATTCAAATAAAGTACAACAGAAGTTGACCAACCAGGAACAAGCTTTGTAGAAATAGACCAATCAGGAGTGAGAGAAATAACCAATCAGGAGTGAGCTCCATGCAAATAAAGTACTACAAATGGACCAATCAGAAGTTAGGGAAGTGGACCAATCAGAAATGAGAGTAATAACCAATCAGAAGTGAAGGAAATAACCAATCAGAAGTGAGCTCAGGGAACCAATAGAATTTTAGGTCTAAGTTAGCCGTTTCAGAGGCAAAAAGTGAGAGCCTCTGGGCCAGGGAACCAGACGGTGCTGGCAGGAGAGTGGTGGCCCTGCCTGGGATTCCTGCCGGTCTTTTTATGGGGCTTCCCGCCTCAAAAGGAGTATCAGAGAACTTGTGGACTGTCAGCCATGGGAGGTGAAGAGGGATTCCGGGAGGTGAAGAGGGATTCGAGGAGGTGAGCTGACCAACTGGAAGAAGGTGCTAGGAGCCGACTTGGAGCAAAACAGCACTTTATAGCAGTACAAGCGGGTGGTGCACTCGGCCTGGCGGTGGCGCTCAGGTGTGCACACTTGTCCTTTTATTAATGCTAGTGGCGCATGCGTAGTGTTTATAATGCTGACTCACGCTACTAGCGCATGCGTACATTTACCTCTTTTCAGGTGCAAGCTATTGTGAACTTTGGCCTGGGCCTCAGGGCCTACTCACTTAAGGCTGCCAACATGGACATATTTTAAAAAACTGTAAGTGGTTACTCTTTCAAATAGCCAAGTGTTTTAAGGAAAGCTGCTTATGTTGTCAGCAGGTTCTCTAAATGGTTCTCAAAGTGCATCAAAAATCACTTTGAGAACTAAGTATGAAAATACTTGGGCCCTACCTTAGAAGAAGAGAATATGAAACTGTAGGGGTAGGGTAGTGATCGTGATTTAACAGTCTCTCCAGGTGATTTTAAAGCTCACTCAAGTTTCAGGACCATCAGCCTCAGCTGATCATGGTAATTCAATTATGACGGCTAGCTCGTACAGTTAGCTATGAGTACGTTGTGTGTAGTGGGAAAGGTTTCGGTTCTGTAAACTAGCAGCACCTGGGTGTGCGTGAGTGCGTGGGGCTGACGTGGCTATAAACCATCTTATTCGCAGCCTGAGGAGGAAGACGTCGGTTGGAGCAGGAGTGGCAGAACTTCGGAGGTGTATGGCTATAACCTGGATATACAGCCTGGATTACAGAAAGCTGCCTTAGGAACTTGTGAGTGGGTAAGTTGATAAATTCCCTTATTTATGCCACTTCTGAAGCAATATTTTCTGTTACTTGCTGTTGGTATTGTGGTTGACAATCTAAGTGAGTGCTTGTAACTTAAAGTGATTAGTTTGGTGGGTTTTATCAATCCTATCTGCACATTTGGGTTATACGAACCACTCTTGGGTTCACTTTTAGAGAATCTAAGTAGTCCAGCATGAAGCCCTGGCACTGGGATTTTTTAATCATTGATTTTGAAATGTAGGCAGCGCTGAGAACCAGAGTCACTTATAACAAGGACTACTGAGGGGCTGTTTGTCCAGGTATTGAAAACAGTTTTTTTCTAACATACTTGAACGATCCTAGAATGAGAAATTCATAAACTAAGGAGTAGGTGGGCAGTATCCTTATAAGAAGTGAAACAGTGCTTGCTTTTTATCTTATACTAAATAACACTTGCTAGGTTACCATGACCACTTTTCTAAATTTATGAACTAATTCCTTCTACAAATTAGATATGTTTTTGGTAGTTTGGAATGCTTTCAGCAAAACCATCTCCATATGGTAGGCAGTGTGCTCTGGTGGTCAGGGGTTTGGGTCCTGGATGTGGGCTGGGGCGATTTGAAAGCCTCCACTCTGAATATCACCACCACCACCGTTGTCATCATCACTAACACCTGGGGACTTGCTGAAACAGTGTTTCTTGTGTCTTACTCAGGCGTACTGAATCAAACTTGGGACGCAGTGCCTCCGCACTCTGATTTAACAAGATCTCCAGGTGATTCTGGTACAGGCTAATGTTGAGAACGCCTAGCTTGATCTAATGACTGTACTACCTTTCATTCCCGCCACATTTTATCTCTTAGGACCTATTTGCTGGGAGACCCAAAATAACTGCTGTCCTTACTGTCTTTCCCTATTAGCAGATAATGGGGAAACAAAAAGTGAAACTGGCATACTATCTGGAGGTTGGTTTTGGATTCAATGGAGCCTGATTATATGCCCTGTTCAGTTTACTTCCCTCAGTAGCACATAGGTGGCCTCAAGATTAAAAGACATACTAGAAAAAGGAGAAATAAAATTAGTTACGCTTTCCTTGTAATAAATAGTTATTTCTATTCCCTTAATCTAGTATTGTTCAAGGTGGCGCTGGGTGGTGTTTTGAAAGAGGTAAAAGATGAGTTCCATAGGAAGAGGGGGTCAATGCTTAAGTATTGAGGTCTGAAAATCATGATGAGAAGGAAGAAGTAAACCATTAATTTAGAAATAAGTAAATAGTAAACAGTCATCGTAAGAGAATAGTGAAATAGATGCAAAAAGGAACCTTCTGAGAAATAGTCTCGTTATAGGGAGGGTCATGGTATTGAATCAATTTTTGAGTTAAGGAACATCATTTGGTCATTGCTTTGACAACTGAAAGCAATGACTACCAACTGATGGGGTATACAACAATTGCCTTTTACTAGTGCAGACCTGGAAACTTCTCTGATGTGAAAAATCGGTGGTAATACCCTGGTTAACAGGAAGTGTTATACTTGTATTATCATTGGCCCACATAAGGCCTCTTGTTTTTCCTTTCATGTTCTCTTTTCTACCCCTCCCGCTTCTACTCTGTCAGGTGGCCATTCTGGTGCATTTTATATACCTTCTCTTTTAGGGGGTCAAAGTAGTATTTTGTATACATTTTAAAATTATACAAAAAGTTAACTATACGAAAGAAGAGAAAATGGTAATAAGCTTTCTGTACTCGTTACCAACTGTGATAAAATAATCTGGGCCGTGAGTTTATTATCTATAACTTCTCCCCACTCATCTCCACCTTGCCCAGATTATTGTGAAGCAAATTCCAAGCTTAATTTACAGAAATGATATTTTTTATAGTATTTTGTCTATTTCTTAACACTTTTTTGGTGACTTATCTTTGTGGTTGTGGATACATGTAGTCTATTAGTTCTGACTACTTCATGGTACACTGTAGTGTATCTCATACATTGTGTATCCATTTTCCCTGGTGGAGCTAGGGAGATGGTTGAATTCCTTCATTTGCATCCCATCACAAATAGAACCTCAATAAACACCTGTATACATGCCCCCTCATGACCTGTGTGAGAATTTCTTTGTGATACGTGCTCAGATGTGCGAATTTAGGTCAAAGAGTATGTAATTTCTTCACTTGACTAAGTGCTTCTAAATTAGTACAGACATTCTAGAGATCAATCTGTCCACTCACCAGGAACACTTGGCATTCTCTAGCAATGTTTTTTTTTTTTTGCAGGTTATTAGTCATCAAATGATGCTGCATTATTTAGTTTGCATTGTCTGATTACTAATAGGTATGACCATCTTTTTACATGCTTAATAGCTTTTGGGGTTCTTTGTTCTATGAATTATTGATATCCTTGGCCCATTTTCCCACTGGACTTTTATCATAGTGATTTACAGGAATTTCTTCATTTTATAAATAGTTTGACCCTTGTTAAGTTAGTATGTTGGTAGTGTCTTCTTCAGATTTGTCATCTATTCAGATCTTCCCAGAGTGCCTTTGTATAGAAATTCTTAATTTTGGTACAGTCAAATTCAGCAGTTTTTTTTTTTTCCTTGTGATTTTTGTTTCTGTTCTAGGAAATTCTTCCCTGCCTTTATCTTGAGGCTATCTTTCTATGTTTTCTTTTGTTGACTTTAGTCTACCTTCCATGTTTAGGTCTTTATTCCATTTGGAGTTTACCCTTTTGATTTAAGTTAAGAATCCATTTTAATTTTTCTCAATACATGAACCAGTTTTCCCAGCCCTATCTAAGTCCTCCTTTCACCCCTGAATTGTGCCATTTTTTAATTACATATTAACTTCCCATATGTAAATGAGCCTATCTCAGCTGTTTACACCATCGTATTAGGATGTTTATTTTTGTACTAGTACTATACTAGTTCTTATTAGTGTTTATGGTATAGCTTCATGTCTGTGGTATAACATCATAAAATTTTCTTAGTTCTTCCTTTTCAATGCTGTTTGTACCTTTATTTTCATATGCATTTTAAAATAACTGAATCCAGCTGAAGTCTGGATTAGGGTTACATTAAATTTGATTAATCTGAGGGATGAACTGGTATCTCATAATGAATCCTCTCACCTGTGATTATGGAAATCTCCATTTATTTGTATCAGTCACTTTTGTCTCTTACTAGGTTTTAAAAGATTTTCTCCATAGAGGATTTACCTTTAACCTAATGCCTGGGGAATTTATTGCTTTTGTTGCTATTAAAAATAACTAAAATAGCTATTTTTATGTTTCCTAGATGGTTATCTCAGGTTTAGAGAAATGGTACTGATTTTTTGGGGGTGGGGGTAGGCAGATTTTTGAATCCAATCTTAGTGAATATCTTCATTCTAATAAGCTTCTGACTTTTCATTCTCTTCCTCCTCAAAGTTTTCTGCAGATACTTAGACAGACTTGGGAGATTCTTCTTTATTCCTGAGTTGCTAATGTTTTCTTTTGAATTCATGAATGAATGTTCCAGTTTTAGCCAAAATAGTTTGCTTCTATTGAGATGATTTTTTTTTCTCTCAGCCAGTTATTGGCACTTCATCTGTTTTCTGTATTTTTTTTTGGAAAACTTTCTCATATTTTTTTGTGTTCTGAGTGCTTCAATCTGAACTTAAAACTCTAAGTCTTTAACTTTTGCCATACTACTTAATCCAAATGTTTTGACTTTAAAAGTTTCACCAGCTTTTTTTTATTGTGGTAAAATCTCCTAACAGGAGAACTACCCTGATAAGTTTTTGTGTGCGATATAGTATTAATTACAGGCATGATGTTGTACAGCAGATCACTAGAACTTACACTTCTTGAATGACTGCAACTTGGTTCCCGTTAAACAGCGACTCTCCATTTCCCCCAAAACCACCGTTGTATTCTGTGTCTGTGAGTCTGACCGTTTTGGATAACTCATAAGTAGAATAGTGCAGTACTTGTATTTCTGTGACTGGTTTATTCCACTTAGCGTGATGTCCTTCAGGTTTATTCATATTGTTACATACAGCAGGGGTTCCTTTCAAGGCTGAACAATATGCCATTGTGTGTATATACCACATTTTTTGATCTGTTCATTTGTTGTTGGACATTAAAAGTGGTTCTGGTATTTTGGTTATTGTCAATAATGTTGCAGTGAATGTGGGAATGCAGCTGCCTTTGGACATCTTGATTTCAGTTCTTTTAGATACATACCCAGAAGTGGGATAGGTAGGTCCATTTTTGTTTTCAAAGGAACTGTCGTATTGTTTTCCGTAGTGGCTGCACCATTTTGTATTCCCACTAACAGTGTGTAAAACTTATTTCTTCCCATCCTGGCCAGGACCTATCCTCCCCCCCTTTTTTGGGGGGGGGGATAATAGCCATGGTAACAAGAGTGAGGTGATAACTCATTGTGGTTTTGATTTACATTTCCTTGATGTTAAGCATCTTTTCATGTATCTATCACCATTTATGTGTTGTTTTTGGAAAAACGTCCATTTTAAAAATATCAAATTGCTTGGGTTTTATGTATTTTTTTTTTTTTTGCTAATGAGTTGTAGGAGTTCCTCATATTTTGGATTAATATTAACTCCTTATCTGATACAGTTTGCAAATACTTTCTTCCTTTTTGTAAGTTGCCTTTCACTCTGATTTCTTTAGCTATGTAGATGCTTTTTAGTTTTGTAGCCCCACTTACTTATGTTTGCTTTTTGTTTGTGCTTCCAGTGTCGTATCAAAGAAATAATTACAAAGGCCAATGTCATGAAGCTTCCCCTCTATGTTTTATCCTGGGGATTTTGTAGATTTAAACATTATATATGAATCTTTAATCTATATGAGTTGATTTTTGTATATGGTGTAAAATAGAGGTCCAGTTGCATTCTTTTGCATGTGAAAATCCAGTTTTCCCAGCACCATGTGTTGAAAAGACTGTCCTTTCCCCATTGTGTGTTTCTGGGACCCTTGTCAAAGGTGAATTTACTATATACGTGTGGTATTTCTTACATCTTTATTCTGTTCCCTTGGTCTATATGTCTGCATATACAAAGCTGTTTTGATTACCATAGCTTTGTAATGTTTGATATTATGAAGTGTGATGCCTCCACCCTTGTTCTCCTTTCTCAAGGTTGCTTTGTCTATTCAGGATCTTGTGTGGTTCTATATGTGAATTTTAGAATTGTTGCCCTATTTCTGTTTAAAAAAATCCATTGGGATTTTGATAAAATTGCATTGGATGTGTAAATCTCTTGGGATAGGATTGAGTTTTAGTAGTCTTCACATAATATCTTTTCTTGTCACTCTAAGCATATTTATTAGGCCTATTTAAAATAATTATCAGTTCTAATAGTTTTGTTTCTGATAGTATATACTGGTGTCTTTAAAGTTTATTTTTCTGTCTTTAGTCTGATGTTGCCTTTCATTTATGATCTCATGGTCTCCTATGGATATTGAATATGATGTATAATCATGTATACTGGAGAAGGATCGAAGGCCAAGTCCTAATCTACATCCCTCCCTGTGAATTGAAAGGAGAAGAGGGAAGAAGTGGGAGAGAGCCCCAAACACCATAAAACCCCTGTTTGCTACTACCACCCCTCCAGGTCAGGCTTCTGCCTTTAAATTCCAGAGGTCTTGAAATAAGGATATGAGGAAACTGGGGTTTGACATAACCATCTTGGGGTTTTAGAGAAGTATAAGTGATGAATGAATGTTCAAGGATGGCTGATGTGTCTCCTTTTCTCATTAAATCCTTACCTCAGGAGGGCTTTGTGCTGCTCTGGTTTTATCCTGTCCATGCTGGCCCCAGTGAACTAATGACTTTTATGATGGAGAGGCTGGCAATCCTTTTTCCAGTGCAGTCTGGGGAAAGAAATGAGCAGAATTTAATTCCATCATATCCGTTCACTGCCACCCTCTCCCAAGACAGTCATCCTGCAGAGAATTTGATCTTCCAAGCTATGGGAGAGAAAGAGTAAATTCGTGATAGTTCAAGGGTAACAATCTTTTTCATGAGGCCAATAGTGAAAAAATTCAGTGTGGCTCTAAGTTTCATTTAAAGAAGGAAATATACTTGTTTTCCTGGGAAAATTGCATTTCTATCCGTAATAGGACTTACGCATAATTTATGGCTTTTTTGGGGGACCAGAGTCAGGAATAATATATTCAGCAAACTCTGCAGAATTTGGCTATAGTGTTCTGACTCTAAACAAATTTTGGGTGACATGAGAGTTGGTGGAATTGAGTTGAAGAGAGTAATTTGTGGTTGAGGAGAATTGGCAGGATGTCTAAATCTTGGGACTGGCAGGAGTTAGCCCAGGAAAAGTGCTGGCGGGGGTGGGGGTGGGGTAGGGAAGCGGGTGGTGTATCTGTTCAGGAGACTACATGTAGTCCAAAAAAGAATGTGACTAGGTGAGGAATGACACTGGGGAATGGAAGTGGGGCCGGATCAGAATAGGCTTTGTATAACATACTAAGGATTAGAGCTTTGTCTTAAAGACAATGAAGAATATTGGTAGTATTGATAGAAAGTAAAATACATTGCTAACAGACAATGGGAGTTTATTTGGTTAAAGTAATATACACGGATAATATGCCTTCTAAGTGGTTTGGACTTATTAAAAAAAAAGTTACTTGTATTTTTTTTCCATAGATGGATTTGATTTTTTAGTAGGTAGTTGTGTTCCAAATGTTACATGGGGCATACTTAAATATTGTTTATCTGAAATGTGTATTTAACTGGGAACCCTGTTTTTATTTGATCTAGAAACCTTATGAGTGGGATGCATTAAGTCAACAGAATCAGGTGAACATGACCCTGCCAATGAGGCATCTTGATCAGGAAGATATGAGAGCTGCTTGTCTGACAATAGATGATTTTTGATATTTTAGAGCTCAGCAGAGTGAGGGGCTGGCTTGGCGTCTGGGAATGAATTTTTACTGACGACAGTGACCAAGTACCTTTGGAAAGGGGCTTGAATTGTGGCTGAACTTGAGGCTGTGGGTAGTGGGGAGCCAATGGATAAGGGCTTTCCTCCTTCTACTGGCTGTATGGCTTGAGATGAGTTCTGCGAGGATCTCATAGGATGGAGCAACCAGTCCGCTGGTGGCAGCCCATTCTACAGATTTTGCTTCTGGTTCTCCTTCCTTCTTTGTTTTTACTTTGTTTTCTGGGGTTATATTGCCAAATAAAACACTCTTACACAAGGAGAAATGAAACAAGGAAAAGTTTCCACCAAAATAGGGAACCAAGTTATATGATAGAAGTAAATCAAAGTAATTAATTACTGATTTCAGTAGAGAGTAAAATCACCAGAGATCACTAGATGAGGTTAAAGCAAATCTCTATCCTGTCAAGAAAGGATAAAATGTACCAGATGTATCCTAAACTAAAATAGAGCTATGGTGGCTACACATCAAGAAAAATCAGTTTTAAGGACATAGAAGATGCTATAAACTTAAGAGAACCCAATAGCTCAAAATATTTAAAATAAAAGTGGATAAAACCAAGGAGACTGAGCACCATCACAGACTAATTGGGGCTGTGGCAAAACGGGCAACCTTCATTGCTCTGAGTCCCATTTCTTATACCTGAAAGCCATCAAGGAAGGGTGACTTCCCCACTCTGCCCTTCTCATTCTTAATTCAAATTGTCTCTTCCCAAGAGCAACACATGACATAGTGTGGCCTGGGAGCCACTTCACTAGGTTTGCCTGGAGGTGGTGGTGAGAAGGCTTGTTAAACACAGATTACCAGACCCAATCCTGGATCCAGTGAATCAGACTCTGGGTCTCCTGAAAATGCATTTTTAATAAGCAGGACAAGTGAATATTATTACCATTAAACTTTCAAACTGTTCTGAGAGGATTATTTTCTGCTAAGACCAAATTTATTCCCTGAGTTGCAGCTGCTTCCATGTCATACAGTACTTTGGGGTGAAATTAAATAAGAGTATCATCCTGTCGGGCAGCAAAGGATTTCCTACCCTTGTTTTAAGACGTGGTCCTACAACTCAGTGAAGCGGTAAGGAAACGATTTCTGCCAGGAAATATAGTTGGCTTGATTGGGGGAGGGGTTTGTGTGTTTGTGTGTGCGTGTTTTGGGTAACAAAGCATCCTGTTTAATAAATTTTAGGCTCTGGAGCCAGAGTGACTAAGTTCAAGTCCTGATTCTACCACTGAACTAGCCATAAAACCGTGGGCAAATGACTTTCCTCTTAGTGTCTCACTTTCCTTCTGTAAGATGGGGATAATAATATCTGCCTTGTGATTGTTGTAAGGATTGGGAGAGTCAGTGCATGCAAAGCACTTAGAGCAGCGTTTGGTTCTAAGTAAGTTCTCAATAAGTGTTGCTATTAGCAACGCTTTTATGATGTCCTGCTCAGAGCTTCAGTATCTATGTGGATGGTGTCTTTACCTTATTATAAGGTCTCTTATCATCCTTGTACCTGATAATCTGTTCTTTTTTCTAAAAAGGGTTTCTGTGTATGTGTGGAGAAGAGAGAGGATGGATCAGCACAATTACACTTATTACTGGCCAACAGCTTATGGCTTAGAGCCTATTAATGCAAAGAACAGAGCTTCCAAAAGTTCTCATGCAGACTGTTGTAGCAGAGTTCAGTTGAAATTAGCTGGCTGCCTCTTTGGTCGCCTCAGAGCAAGCAAGAGAGTTGGGAGGTGGGTCATGATTTCTCTGAACTTCAACACTTTATTGAGGAATACTTGACAGCATTCCTCCTACCTCCAAGGCAAGCTGAGCCTAATTAAGCTATTTCTGTGGCTCAGCATTTTATTCTCTTAAGAGAATGAACTATGTTAAAACGGTGTCATTGCAGCCTGTGGTTTATATAACTATGATCCGTGAAGTTCTTATTCCTTCCAGTTTGGAATGTGCATAGCAATCCAAGGTGCATGAGGGTGGGTTAATAATCAGATGGTAAGCCACTTTTATGCATGGGCAGAAAAAAATGAACTGTACATTTTGGGTTCGTGGGTTTGATTGGGTACAAGGCAGAATCAGAGGCCTTATTTCAAATATGTGTTGATGTGTTACAGGAGGGGCTTGACTCTCTCCTTGATGATGCTGGGGACAAGTGAGCACACAGTGGGTCTGTCATGGTTATGAAGAAGGGATGATCAGTGAACTGCTTATTTATGAGGTAGAAGATAGTTTCTCAGCTGTTACTCTCCCCTACCTCCACCTCTTCCATGCTTTAATTCCACAACACCTTCATCTACCACATAGCAGCTGAACATCCTGCTTGGAATTCCTCCTGATGGTTGGTTATAAAAGCACCTGCACCACTATGAAGATTGATACAAGGAGAATCATACAGCGATCGCTTCCACAAAGCTCTCAGCTGTGGCTTCCTTTTATTTTTCGTACGCTGTGTACTCCTAGTCTTGGAGGTGGGTTGAGTGTTCTGCTTGTTTAACGCTGCTTTCCAACCATGGCTCATTTCTCCCCGATTCCTTCTCAGAGCTTTGAAGTATCTTATTGTCTGCTCTTCCTTGTTGTAGGAAACTTATGATGGTTTCCTGTTCGTTTTGATGACTTTAGCACCTGACTCACTATCTTTTCTTTACCACTACTTCTGTTACCATGTTTCAGAATTTCAGTATCCATAGGGATGATCCATCCAATGTCATAGCCTCCCAGTTCTTTGAATTCCTCACCTCTATTGCTTCTGTCTTCCAGCCCCACTTCTACCTCTCCCTTTTGTCATAACAGTGTAAAGCGTCCCACTCTGCCCATCACCTCCTATTTTTCCAACTTACTGTCTAAGAAGACCTCTCCAATAACTTGACTCCCCAGAACATCCTACAGTTGACTTTACCACTTTTTAACTATTGGTCAACTCCCTCAAAGGCCTTGCTTCCCTTCTTTTCCACTTTAGATCCCATTGCCCTCCTATCCAGTTATGATACCTTTTCTTTTCTAGCACTTACACTGCCTAACATTGTTTTTTGAGTTTGTTTCTAATTTTGTAATGAAGAAGGTACATTAGGGCAGGAGGTGCTTTGTCTATTTGTTTAATGATTTATCCCCCACATCTAGAACAGTGATTGGTACATACTAAGATATTATCAATTATTTATAGACTGAATGAATACATTGCTATAAAACATTGTTCATGTCTCTGATATTGGCCATTTTTCCCCCATAAAATTTCATGTTACATGTGACGAAACCCTTTAGGAAAGTTACTTAAAAGGGCATAATTTTTTCCCCCTGAAATTCACCTGTCAGTCAGGGTCCCAGCAACAATAGGTGACAATTTGAGGAGAGTTTAATACACGGGTTATGTAAAAAATTAGGAGCAGGGTGTTGAGAAACCACAAGGGATGGTGCCAAACATCAGGTGGGTGACATCTGGAAGTTGCTGCCCCTTGGCTTGAAGGTGTGAGGGGAGGGAATGTTACCAGAGCCTGGAAGGAGAGTCACGTGAAGACTGCTTTGACAGGAACTGTGATGCTAGGTGGACGGATGTCCTCAGCCTGAAATGACCTTGCATGGGGAAGGATCCAGGAAAGTAAACATTCTTACTTCACCTTCCTTCATTTCTCTGACCTCCTGCTGGGCTCCCCAAGGCCAAACCTGACCAGAACTCTGAAGGAAGGGAACCCAGACCAGACTCCCTAAGCACAGAGCAGAACAAAAAAGAGTGGAGAGTAGACTTGGAGGGAGAAATGGAAGAATAATAGCATAATTAGGATGCTACTTCTCTCTTGCATCCCATTATTTTGCTGTGTCACATTTATAATAGAATGACAAGCTTTAATGTTCTGAGCAATCTCTTGCTCGATGAACAAGAAGTCGAGTCTTTTCTTCCAGAAGTCATGGATGTGCACAGAACGACTCCTCTGTTGTGATCAGAGATGCTGCCTGCTGTCTCTTACTTCCTGACTGTGTTGTGGCCCTGGGCTGACCAGGTTCTTTGGCTTCATGGCTTGTAAAAATGCCTAGATATTCACTCTCAGGAGGGCACAGCAGGGGGCCTCTGCTTTGCTCCAGAGCCAGCCCTTTCTGAAGGGTTACCCATAGCAGGGCTGCTGGGCCCTGGCGACATGGTTGTCTTTCCCCTGGTCTCTTCTTGAAGTAGGGAGTGGTGAGTCTTAGTTGAGGCTTAGAGGAGAAGGGGCTGACTCAGGAGTGGCCAGCACAGATTCACATTAGACCTGGAACTGTTGTTTTTTGGGATGTGCAGGTGTTGTTACTCGGTCTGGTCTGTTCTGCCAGACTTCTGGTTTCAGGTTGATTTTCAGACCGAAGTACACTTTCCTTTATGTTCAGGGCCTTCTCCAAAGACCAGTAGACAGATGGATTCACCTATGTTGGACCTCAGTGTAGACTGAGAGACAGAAGTATCTCCATGGGCTACAATCAGATCTTCTCCCATGAGAGAGTGGGAAGATGGGACAAATTGGGAGCATACCACACACTGTTTGCACTTGAACTCTTTTAAACTTGGAGATTTTTTCCTTATGAGCATATGCAGATTGCTTTTTTCTTTACTACCTAAAAATACTCCATTTGATATAGATAAATTCCTTTATAAATATATCACTTATACTGAATAGATTAATTCTAGTTTTTAAATTACAATCATACTATGAATATCATTTTAGACATATCTGAACATACATGTGAATACACTCATAAGAAAAAGTTAGCACGTTATTGCTGAGTCAGTGTTGTGTGCATTTACAGGTTTGATAGATACAGTCAGATTAAATAATTCTGCTGCCCAAAATATGTAAGGCTGTTCCAGTTCTTAAGCCTCTCCTCCTTGTAGAGGCATTTGGTGCATCCAGCTCTGGAGACCATCCAGGGTTCTGGACTGTTAAGTGGCTTGCTTAGGGTTGACTTTCCAAAGTCTTTCCAGTTTTATCAATTCAGCTAATTAAGCACTATTCAGTATCCACTTTTCAGTTCTAAAACCTTGGTTGACAGTTCTCATCTATTTCTTTGACTCTTTGTCCATGTGGGTAGAGTGTTTTTATTCCTTTGTTGTCATTTTAGTAGGGATTCAGAGTGACAAATATGTGTTCAATCCATTATGTTGAACTAGACTAGATTCTTATGTTTACTCCTTGGTATCTTAGCTTCTAAAAGCCATTTAAATTATTTTCAAGCTGGTTATTTTTATAGAGAGAGTGTTTTTGGTTTTTATAACTACTTTTTAGATTTAAATACTAATTATTATAATTTTCCAATTGAATGCCACTTGATAATAGAAATTTTACTTTAAAGAAGGTTTTCCAAGTTACTCTGAAGGACATCAGAGTTTGGGTACCACCAACTTAATATATCTTCCTGGTTGTATTTGAAAAATTATACTTTCACTATGGATTATTCTAATATAAATGAATTTAGAACAGAGGCCATATTTTATTTTTTATTCTCCTGGTATAACTTTATCCATCCATCCCTTTATCTATGTGACATCAAACACATCTGTAAGTAAATAAGCAGAATGATTTTCATGTGTGAAAGGACCCTTCAAATCAGTAATATTTGTAAGATAAACTTGATTAAGCTGAATAGCCCAGGAATACTTATATTCAAATAGGACACTTAGAGAACAGACCTAAAGGAAGGACTTGAATCATGGGCATCCTGGCTTTGTGATGGGCATTCAGGACCCTCTACTGGCCCTCAAGTCACTATGTACCTGGCCAACCAGACAGGAGATTTTCAAAGCCATTTTTTGGCAGATGACCACTGAGCTCTGTCTATCAAACTTTGCTGGGTCCTGCACTCTTGAACCACTTTTTCTCGATCAAGCCTTAAGGGGCCCACAGCTGCAGTAGCAATGCTGAGGAGCTGGACATATGGTGGATAAAACTCAGGATCAGAAGTTAGACCTGGCGGAAGTCCTAGCTCTGCTCATTACTGATAGTGTACACTTCGATCACTTGACCTTTGTTAAACTCAGTTTTCTTGTCTGTGAAATGGAGCTAACTGTTAGGGGTTGAATTGTGTTCCTATGATGGATATGTTGAAGGTGTAAACACTGGTACCTGTGAATGTGACCTTATTTGGAAATAGTTTTTTTGCAGATACAGTCAAGTCAAGATGAAGTCATTATGGGGAGCCCAAGTCCAACATGACTGGTATCCTTACAAGAAGCAGAGAACACTCTGTGAAGACACAGACTCAGTGATAACCCAGTACTTTAAAGATGGAGGCAAAGATTGGAGTAATGGAACCACAAGCCAAGGAGTGCTTGGGGTTACCAGAAGCTGGAAGGGGCAAGGAAGGGCCCTCCCTTAGAGGCTTTGCAGGGAACATGGCCCTGCTAACAATGATTTCATATTTTTAGTCTCTGGATGTGTGAGAGAATAGGTTTGTGTTTTTAAGCCACACCATTTGTGGTGATTTGTTACAGCAGCGCTAGTCAACCTCGTACAGCAGTCATTCCTACCTCACCAGGCTTTTGTGAAAACCAAGTGACATAATGTATATGAACGTATGTGAAAATAATCATGTACCACGAAGTTGTGCAAATGGAACTTAGTCATTCCCAGTGGGCCGGAAGGAGGGATTCACATTTCCAACTCTGTTCAGTATTACTGACACCACCTCTTTTCTTCTAGCTTGTGACTATTTAAGTGGCCACCACTGGCCATTCTGATGAGCCCTTTGCTCTTGGTGCAGGTGCAGACTCACCTGTGGGAGACCTGTGTTCTGTTAAATTTTCAGAATGTTCTTGTCCTGTGACCCTTACTCTAAACTCTGAATTTTTTCCCCCTTCAGCTTTGAATGACTGTGCTGACAGTTGCTTGGGAGGAACTTACTGCTTCCCAGCTGATGTCCTGAGGAAGGAAAATGGGTCTTAAAGCCAAGACCTGTGGGTGATTCCTACTTTGAATATTCCTCAAAAGGTTTTGTGTGTAATGTCCTATGAAAGTCAAACTGAACTGGATTGACTTCAGCACTGCTAAGAAATGAAGTTCATACCGGAGCCTTCCTCACTGATTGCTCTGCCAACCTTGGCAGTTTTTCTTCCACGTCACCTTAGCTGACTTTCACTGTTAAAGAGATTATAAAAAGGGCATTCAACCCTGCATAAGTGTCTGGGTACCCTTCATGGCTGAGATACCGATTTAGAACCTGATCTGTCAATCAAAAATTATCACCTGCCGCCGTCTTGTTCTTTCTGGGTTAATATGTAGGGAATAGCTCGATGCATAATTCTTGCTGCTAATTGCTGCTGTCCTGTGGTTTCCCACTGGCTTTCAGTGTCGTAGGCTGCTAGCAAAGACAACAGATGAAATGAGGGAACACAAATCCACTTCATTCAAGCTATGAGTATGTATGCTTACCCTGTCTTGTCACAGGGAAGGGCACTGTGAAATGCTCAAGAAGGAAATGGAGAAATATGAAAATATTATGTCTTCTAGTTCAAGGTGAAGTTTTCTTGATGAATGGTTAAAATTACCTACCCTCAAGTGGAGATCTTTTCATTGTCCTTTTTCTAGTGGAGGGTACCCTTCATGAATAGCCTTTGTTAAGACTATTCAGAGTTGTTTTTTTTTTTCTTAAGGATTTAGGAGGAAATGATACAATAGGAATATCTGAAAATTTCAGCTTTGAGTTCAGGAAACTAGATAGGAATATGGAGCAGAAGCCCAAACAAAGAATAAAAACTATGATTATGTGAATGTTCCACTTGGCTGTTTATAGTAATGTCTCACAGTAACCTCCAAAGCTCTGTGGCTTACCAAAATGAGTATGTGTGTCTCACTGATGGGTCTGTAGGTCTTGAAATTATGGCTTTCTTGGGCTTGGCTTGGTTTGACTGGGCTTTGGTATGGACGATGATTTAGGTTCAGGTCCGTTCTGTATGTCTTTTTATTCTGGGCCAGTGGCTACGTGGTAGATGGCAGAAGTGCTGAGAAGACTGTAGGAAACTTGCCAGGCCTTAAGGTTCCAGCTTGAAACTTGCACGTGCCCTTCTGTCCTCATTTCATTGGTCAATGCAAGCTCATGGCCAAGGCCGTCAATGGTTGAGGAAACATCTGCATCTACTGTAATGAGAGGCACTTGCAAGTTACAGGGCAAGGGGCGTGGATGACGTATTCCCTGGGAGGTACTAAAGTATTGGGAACAATTAGTGTTTCTCAGGTGGCTTCTCAAGAACTTTAGAGGTCAGGGCAGGACAAGATAGTGCAAGGGGTTCAGTGAAAGTAAAGGCCTTCAACTGTTGGCCGTTTTACAATCTGTATTAGTTTCTTAGGGCTGCCTGATGAAGTTCCACAAACTGTGTGGCCTGACACAGAAGAAAGTTACTAAGTTCAGGAGGCCAGAAGTCCCAAAGCAAGGTCTCCACGGTGCTGTGTTACTTCTGAATCCTTCCTCGACTCTTTCTGGCTTACGGTGGTTTGTTGGCAATCTTTGGCATCCCTTAGTTTGAAGGTGTGTAACTCCAGTCTCTGCCTTCATCGTCACATGCTGTTCTCCCAGTGTTTCTCTCTTCAAGTGACCATTATCTTAGAAGGATATCAGTCATACTGGATTAGGGGCCCGCCCTCCTCCCACCTTTGTCCTCATCTTGTTGTATCTGTAATAACTCTATTTCCAAAGAAGCTCACATTTTAAGGTACCAGGGTCTTTCTTTCCAGGAATCAAATTTTCATGACTCATACATAGTGTTCTATTGTGTGATCTGACTGAGTCTGCTCAGCCTTTGGACAGGAATGTCACCTTGGCTTAAATTAGCAGTTCATGTACTTACTATATATCTTAGCTCTTTGGCTTCAAAAACTCAAATATTTCTGGCAGTCCTCAAGGGCACAGCATGTGCTCACAACAGTGTTCTCAGTTCTTAAATTGAAGCTCTGTCTTCCCCTTCGCCCTTTCCCCTTCCCCTATAGCTATGTCAGGGGCACGTGTTTCAGTGCCTTCTGGTTCTTGCAGGACAAAGCTGATGCTCTTAATCCCAGAGACCTCTGCTGATGTCCCCTAGCAGCTCCAACATGGTCCTGCTTGCCCTGGGGCCACACTGTATCTTGCACACGAGGAGGCAGACTGTTTCTCTTCCCCACTCTATGCAGCATTTTGACCTCTGAGATGTGAGGAGTACATTGGGATCCCTTGTTCTTATGGATCCCAGCTAGAGAGGGCTGTTCTCCCTCATTCCATCAAACATTTTCTTGCTGTGATAAGAATACACAATGTGAAATCTACCCTCTCAGCTAATTATTAAAAATTATATAAGATTCAGGTGTACAACATAATAATCCAACATCTGTATACACCACAAAATAATCCCTCCCCAAAAGTCACCATCACCATACACCCCTTTTGCCTAGCCCTCTTTCACTCTGGTAACCACTGATCTGTTTTCTTTTTGAGTTTGTTTTTATTTGTTTGATTTTACTGTTTCTTTTTTCAGATTCCATACAGATGAAATCACAGTATTTTTTTCCTTTTGATTGATTTGACCTAGCATAATATGCTCAAGATCCATCCATGCTGTCGCAAATGGCAAGATTTCATTCTTTCTATGGCTGAGCATTGTTTCATTGTGTGTGTGTGTGTGTTAATATCTTTATTCATTCATTGACGGACACATAGGTTGTTTCCATATCTTGGCTATTGTAAATACTGCTGTAATGAATGTAGGGGTGCATATGCATATACTTTTTCAAGTTAGTGTTTTCATATTCTTTGGATAAATACCCAGAAGTGGAATAGCTGGATCATATGTTAGTTCTATGCTTTTTTTTTTTTTTTGAGGCATCTCTATATTTTCTATAGTGACTGTACCATTTTACCATCCCACCAACAGTGGACAAGGATTCCTTTTTCTCCACATCCTCTCCAACACTTTGTTACTTCTTGGTCTTTTTGATAACAGTTGTTCTAACAGATGTGAATAGATACTTCATTGTGATTTTTATTTGTATTTCCATAATTCCTGTTAACCCGTTTTTAACTGCATAACATCATAATGTTGACTACAGGTACAATGTCGTACAGCAGATCCTTTGAACTTACTCATCTTAAATAACTGAAACTTTGTACCCATTGAAAAGCAATTCCCCATTTCCCCTTCCCCCTAGTTCCTGGGAACCACCATTCTACTGTTTCTATGAGTTAGACTAATCTAGCTACCTGATGTAAGTAGAACCATGTCATAATTGGACTTCTGTGACTAGCTTGTTTCACTTAGCAGAATGCCCTCCAGGTTCATCTATGTGATGTGTATGGAGGGACTTCCTTCGTTTTACAGGATGAATGATGTTCAACTTTACCACCTTTTCTTTATCCATTCGTCTATTGATGGACAGTTGGCTTGTTACCATATCCTGGCTATTGTAAATAATGCTGTAACGAACATAGGAGGGCAGTTATCACTTTAAGATCTATCTTGGTTTCAGTTCTTCTGGATATATGTCCAGCGGTGGGATTGCTGGATCGTATGCTAACTCAGTTTTTATTTTTTTGAGGAACCTTCATACTGTTTTCCATAGCAGTGGTTATATTTAGTTTCCCACCAGCAGTATACAAGGGTTCCAGTTTCTCTATATTCTCACCAAAACTTATCTCTGTTTTTAAATAAGTCTTCTGACAGGTGTGAGATGATATCTTATTGTGGTTTTGATCTGCATTTCCCTGATGTTAAGTGATGCTGAGCATTTTTTTTTTCATATCTTTGTTGGCCATTTGTCATTTCTCTTTGAGGAAATAACGTAGCTTGTTGACCTGAGCTATGAAGATTACTCCGGGACCCCTTGTCCTCATAGAGCCCAAGAGAAGAGTTCTGCTCTACCCACTTCCCTCTCATGCTCTCAGCTGTTCACACAAAATCCTTCCCTTGTTTTCCCACCACAGAACCTCAAAACAATACAAAAGAAAATGAACAGAAAGAAGTTAGAAATTAAAGACACCCTTAAGGATACTTTTGCCCTGAAGGTCTGGTAAGTGTTGAAAGGAGTAGGAACAGAGTAGCATGGGAGAATGTGGAGAAGCTAGTTAAAACTAACAGAATCTAGGAAGATGCCCCATAGGAAGTGATATTGTGAGTTTTAAAGGATGCGTAAACATTAGAAAACAAAGAAGAATGAATGTGTGGTGAGTACAAAGGGAGACCAGGCAGAGAGAGACCAGTGTGTACAAAAGCAGGGAAACATGATGAAGCATGATTGTTGGGGGAAGCAGTTAGTCTGATGGATTGTATGGAATAGAGATATTAGGCTGGAGACGGAAGCCAGGACCAATCTTAGAGGGAATGGAGTCCAACCATGTGGACACTTAAACATGCCTTTGTAATAAAGCCCTAAAATAAACACAGGACACTCAGGTTGGCATAAGATAAGCTTCCTGAGTTGGCAGTACTCCATGTGTATTGTCACACAGTGATGCTGTCAGTGTTCTGAGAAGAGCTGCAGCTTCACTTTTGGAATCCTTCCATACTCTGCCCTATGCCTCTTCCTTTGGCTGGTTCTAATTTGTGTCCTTTTTCAGGTCATAAATGGCACCAGAAGTACCATAGGTTTCCATGAATTCTGTGAGTTTTCTAATAAATTGTCGAAAGTGAGGATGATTTGGGAACTTGCAGTTGGTGTCAGGAGTGAGGATGATCTTGCATGGACTTGTTCTTCTAATTGTGGTTGTACCCTAATTTCTTGTAGGTGGGGGTCAGAAGCCATGGGCTGACTTGTCAGTCTGGAGTATGATACCCTTAACCTTGCAGTTTGGTTAACTGGGTAGATGATGTATTAAATGCTCTGATAAGAGACATGAAAGCTTTAATTGGTGCTGAGACAGTAGGAATGGAGAAGAGGGAATGGATTCAGGAGACATTTCAGAGATGGAAGCAACAGGATTTAATAACTGACTAGGTGTGTGATTATGTAGGGATATGGCTTGGGGTGTAAAGGGGAAGGAAAATGAGTTCTGTTGTTCAGAATACATCTCACTAACATTTGAACATGCTCATCTCTCCCATTAAAAAATGAAACAACAAAAACCTTCCCTTGAAACCATATCACCTCCAACCAAACTGGCCTGTGTCTCTATGCTTTATTACTTAGCCATTCCTATAGAAAGTTGTCAATGTTGCCATCTTCATTTTCCATTTTCAGTCATTCTTCAAGTTAATCTAGTTCAGAATTCACTTTGAACACATTACTAGTTGCTTTTGCTAAAGTTGGAAATTGCCTTTTATTTGTCATACTTCATGAAAAATTGAATCCTTAGCTTAGATATTTTGAGTCTATTTTTCTTTATTGAAACATTGGTCCCTTGCGTTACGGTTCTTCCTTCTGCTGATTTTCCTTCTACTTCTGTGGCTACTTCTTAATCTTACTCACCAGTCCCACTTGCATTAAAAACTTGTAAGTGTTGGTGTTCCTCAGCATTCTTTTTTTTCCTTCACTCACCTTCTCTCCTCTCCTTACTTAAAGCCATCTATTTCCTTGGCTTAAAATACCAGTGATTCCTAAGTTTGTTACCAACCACGCAGTTCTCCTTAGCTTTGGATTCATATATCCAGCATCCTGTTAGAATCTCTTGGATGTCCCATAGTTCTCCAAAATCTAACCTGTCCCAGAAAGAGTTCTATTTTTTCCATCAGCCCTTTTGCCTGGTCGCTCATCTTTCCCACCAACCAGCCTGCTGCAGGAGCCAGTCCTTGGGCAGTGTGCTTGATACCCTGCTCTCCATCACTGTTCTTTGCATTCTACCCGTTATCAAATTTGCCAATTACAATTCCCAAATCCTGTTTTCTGTTTCTACTGCAGCTACCTTCTGTGAGGCATGATACTGCCTGCTGACTACTAAGATGGTCTCCAAGTGGGTCTTATTGCTTCTACTCTTTGTCCCCCAATCCCAGTCCATTCTCACAGTGTTCAGACAGATATAACTAAAGTTTAAACCTTTTTGCAGTAGATAAAAACACAAGGGAATTCTGCATCTGGAAGAAAATCTAAAATATTGAACACAGTCTCTTAAGACTCTGAGTAATCTGGCCCTAGAATACTTCTCCACCCTTATCCTTCAGTATTTTCCCCATGGCTCACTATGCCATTCCCTCCTGGTGTTCTTTCTGTTCCTCAGATGAACCAATAGCATTATCTCCTCAAAGATGTTGGATTTGCTATTCCCTTTGCTGGAAATTCACACCCCATTTATTCAATAATAAAAAGCGTTACATTAGTGACATATGCAACAACATGCATGAGTATCATCTGTATTATGCTAAAAAAACAAAACAAAACTCTGAACATGAAAGATTACATACTATGAGATTCCAGTTGTGTGACATTCTGGAAAGGCCAGACTTTAGGGATGGAAATCAGATCAGTGCTGGGTTGAGGCTAGGAATAGTGATTGACTCCAAAGGAGAATAAGGGAATTGGTAACACAGGTCTATGTGCTTCTCATTCATCCAACCCTGTACCTAAAAAGGGTGAATGAGTGAATTTTACTGTATGTAAATTATACCTCAATCTACCTGACATATAAAAAAGATTCTGTGTTCATATACACATAACACATACATGTGTATGCACATATAGATACACATGTATATTTTTATTTTTTGGAATGTTTTTTCATTTATCTTTCAATTGCTTTCTGGCCTCCATTGTGTCTGATGAGAAGTTTTGTTGTCAGTATAATGTCCATTAATGTTTTTTTTTTTTTTCCCCTGTGAGTGCTTTTGAAATTTTCTCATTTTTAGTGTTTGGTTTTCTTTGTATTTATCTAGCTTAGGGTTCTTGAGCCTTACTTATCCTCTACATATTCTCTACATATTATCTCTTTGCTTCAGTTTAGGTAATTTCTCTTGACTTGTAGTCAAATTGACTGATCCTTTTTACCTGCAGTGTATTAACGATCTATTGTTACAAACCACCACAAAACTTGGTGGCTAAAAACATTAACAGGTTGTTATTTGTCACAAATGTATGGGTTGACTGTGCATTTTTCTGCTGGATGCACCCAAGCTCACACATGTAGCTGCATTCAACAGGGGGACTGTCTGGAAGCCAAGCTCAGCTGGGAGAGCTGGGAGGGTTGTATCTCTTTGTCCACGTGGTGTTCCCTTCTAGACTCTTCGTGGCATGGCAGTCTCAAGGTACCATGCCGAGAGATTTCAGTGTCTCCTTTGGTCTAGCCTCAGATTAAGGCCTTAAAAGGAAGAGTAACATAACTACTGCTGCATTTTTTTAGGCAAAAACTTTGCAAAGCAAAGCTGCAAATCAATTTATATTTAAAGGGTGTAGAAATACTCTGCTATCTCTGTACGAGAAGAGTAGCCAAGCCCCATCACAAAGGGGTATGTCTACCATGTTGGAAATAATTTCTGGCCACTAAATAACCTTCTGCGTGCTGTATTCAGTCTGCTTCTAAGCTATCCAATGAGTGTTTTATTTCAGATCCTCTATTTTTTCAGCTCTAGAATTTCTATATTTCAGATTACATTTCTTTTCAGAAATACCCTCTTCACATTTTATGTTCATGTTTTCCTATAAATTATTAACATTTTTATAGTTGACTCTAAAATCTAAAATTTGCCTTGACTGCTAGGTCCAGTGACTGGGTCCTTTGTGGTTTTTACTGGCTCTGTTTTTCCTTGATTATGGGCCACATTGTCTACTTCTTTTCATGTCTCAGCTTTTTAATATATACTGTCTATTATGGATAATACAACAGTGGAAACTGAATTATAGTTTTTTGGTTTTGTTTTGTTGATTTGAAATAGACAACCGGGTATTTCTCCAGCAGAGATGGGTTTATTTGGGATCAGCAGAGAATTGGGATTCCAGGTCTGCAACCATGGTGAGCCACATTCAAGTTAACATGTGGCAAGGGAAAGAGAATGCATTTATAGAGAGGAAAAAAAGAAGTTGGGAGGACTATAGTAAGTGAAAAATCCATGAATTTTCATTGTTTGTTTTTATTACTTTTTTAGTTTCTAGACAGCGAAAGCCTCCACTCCACGAAGTGGTTAGGTAGCAGGCTAATCATTTAGATCCTTCCTATGCTCCATTTGAACTAGGCAGGTTGCACCTTGAACTAGGTGGAATTCTCTGTTCAACCCAAACCCCAGCCTCCTGCGCCATCACTGCCTCTTTGATCTGGTCAGTATTTCATCTGGGAAGGGATTGGGCTGTAACACTAGATATTGTTGGTCTACCTTTATATTTAGCTCTGGCAGGATTATAAGACTGAAGCTCAGAGAATGTGTAGGATTATAGTTCCCATATGCTTCATAGCCCTTCACCCACTGCTGCATCTGGGGTGGAGAGTTATTGGGTCAAGTGATGTGTGTTCACATTTTAGGCTCTTCCAGATTCCAGTTTATACTGCCATCCAATGCTGTATTCACCTCCCAGGCTACCGTGTACCTGCTTTGGTGGTTCTTACCCAGGCCGGCTGCTCATCCCCAGGTGTGGAAACTGCTACAACTTACACAGTTAGTCGCTCACTTAACGAAGATATCTTTTCTCTCTGGCGTTCAGTTCAACAGTATTTTCTTGATTGGGCTGCTCTTCGGTGCCCTATAGAAAGAAAAAATTTTACCTGGGTTTATCTTGTTACCACAGGAGTGAGATTCTTTCTTACCCTTCTCTATCACAACTGGAAAGGAAAAGCAGTGCTGGGTGATTTTGACATAACTGTGGATAGAAGTAGCTCCTGCACTACAGAGTCATTGATTTGTATCCTGGAGGCTTTCTAAGTTCAATGTTAGTGGTTATTGAATTTCTTTTAATTCATGTAGTTTTATGCTGCGGCACGTTTGGGTAAGCTTTGCAAGGAGTTACTTTTACTGCAATAAAGATGATTCTTTGTTCTTTATGTGGCCTCTGGGCATCAAAAAGATAATGTGAGAAAGTGAGAGGAACGTAGGGAAAAAGGTAAAAATGACGACTACCTATGGCTAAATGACGCAGTGACTAAACACTGCTTTTTTTGGAGGGGGGAGAGTAAAATTTCCAGCATATAAATTTAGACACATTGAGCTACAGCTGTGTATTACAGTAGTGTAAAATGGTTCCTAATATACTCAGCAGTTTTCTTGCTCTTGACAGTGGGAGGTAACTGGAAGATGTCCTTTTTTAAATAAAGATACGGTCTGCCACTCCTGACACCAGCACTTGGCTGAAGGTTTTCATAATTACCAGAGGCAGCTGTGGGAGGAGAGTACACACTCTGAAAACGATAGAATGCATCTGAAAAAGGAAGGGCACTGGGCACCAAAGGGTCTGTATGGCAGGATGATAGCCCTGTTGTTGAAGTTGTCTTTGGAAATACAGCCTGGAAGAAATGTTTCCAGGATGTGCAGAGATGATCCTTTTAGGATTAGCAGCTCAGGACTAACTTAAAGTTACTGACTGTAAGAGATGTGCTGGCCTCTACCTTACCTGAAAAATGGGCTCAAATATGGCTTTATGGGCTCTTCCCCAAAGAGGATGCTTGCTTTTACATTCCGACTACTTGTCATTACTTTCTGTTTGTTAATGAAACTAAACTTTCGTGATATTGGCACTGTTATTCCTGTGAGTGGAAGATCTTGTATGGTCCTCGTTCTGAGAGGTCCTGTTCTAAGTCCCATCCTCTTTCTGGATCTCTTCAGCGGCAATCTTAATTTCACCTCTGGAGCAGGGCAGGAGCTTCTCCCCTCTTTTCCTCTCCTCCCCTCCTTGCCACCCTGGTAAAGGAAGCTTCACTTTCCAACTACTGAGCTACTGGCCTTCAGTTATATTAATTATACTAATGGTTAGAAAGGGCTAGAAACTTGGAGTAAAGAAAGAAATTTCAAGTGAGAGAAAGAGTCCTAGAAAGTGGAAGGAGCGAAGAGGAAATCAGTGTTTTAGGAACGTTGTTGGGAATTGAGCCAGAAAATGTGGGGAGGCATATTTGGCCATCAAGAGGAGAGAAGGGCCTAAATGAACTAAAGCATTCCAAAGATTTTTTTGCCGTATGTTAAGTAGGTGGTTAACCCTTTGACCATGGATCTAACTTTTTCATTCATTAAAATTGTGAGAATCAAAATTGTCTTTGGGTATCAAGTGAGGGCTTGTGTGCCCGTGGCACAGAACGTCAAACTCTTGACAGTGAGTGTTCGCAGCAAAGTAAGGGTTTATTTGCAGGGAGCCAAGCAAGGAGCATGGGCAGCTCACACTCAAAAGACCTGAACTCCACAATGACTTTTAGGCAAGGATTTTTAAGACCCTGTTAGGGGAGAGGATAATAGGATGTCTGATCAGTTCGTGGACCTTCTTCTGATTGAGATAACAGGGTGATGTTTGGAGAATCTCAATCACCAGCCTTCTGGTTCCAGCCAGTCTGGAGTTGACTTTCTTGTGGTCATCATGTAGTCACCATCCTCCATTGGGTGGGTGGGGTCTTAGAACAGTGTACAGATATGCAGCAGATCATTATCTATATCCCTTCAGAAGGAGCTGGGAGTCCTGCGACTCTCTTGTTCTGATTATTAACTGCCTGAGTCTGCTCTTAGGAACTCAGGGGAAGGGCTAGGAGACTAAGGCCTTTTTTTCTGCACAGAAGAAATGGGGGACACAGAGGGGCTTTTATCCCTTGGAAGGCCCACAGTGTCCTGCTCGGTTTCAGTCCCCGCTTTTCTTTGATGCTCAGGCCTGAGGGAAATGGGGTTGGGAGAAGAAAGGGAATGAAGCTTTGGATAGACAGATTAGACATAAACTCAGGAAACTCAGTTTTAGGGGCACTCGGTTTCATTTTAATTGACACTCCGCCACTTGGGGGCGCCAAGAATACTGGGGATAGACTTTCAGTTACTACTCCGCCCTGTGCTATGACCAGTAAGGAGTGATTTACAACTCCTCTTCACGTAGCTCTCTGAAGGAAAAAAAAAAAAAAAGAGAAAAAACCCAAATCTCCGGTACCCCTTCACCTATGGACACCTGGATTTCCACTTTAAGAACTTAATGCCTTTATTTTAAAGCTTTGTTTCCTTTGAAAATGTAGAACAAAGTTTAAGGAGAGACTCTAGGTGGCTGCACAATGCCACCGGGAAAAGGGGAAGAAGGAGGGCAGGAAAAAAAGATGAGAAATGTGGCTAATTTCACAGCTTTGCTGAGAGCTGGTTACATTGCCAACAGTGTAGATACTGGCCCCAGGGCCCAGAAGGCTCATTATATCTTTATTTATTACTTCTACATTTAGGGCATTTGGGGACAAAAAGGAGGCGGGGAGGGAATAGACAGGACAGGGAAGGGAGTTTGCCATCAGGTCAAGTAGGACCTCTTATTTTAAGAGTCAGTTAGGGGAGACAACTAACATTGGGCTAATAACAAATAACATTACTAATATGAATAGTAACTCACAGAACTGGAGTGTTTGTGTGCCAGGTACTATGCAAAGTGCTGCGCTTCCGGCCACAACGACATTCCATTGTTTAAAATATGTAATGTGTTTGTTTCCCTGCAGCACTAGAGAAGGAGTTGAAACAGTATGCCTTCTAACTTTACATTTCCTCTGCCTTTTTTTTTTTTTTCCATTTTAAAGTTTATTTAAACATGCTACATTGTGGGACTGTAAACTGGTTGAAACCTTTTTGGGGAACAAGACAGTGTATAAATAAACAATAACCTATAGAAACGAGGAACGCTGAAGTTGCATGGATATCTCAGCCCCTTGCTGTTCTTCCTTGTTCCTTTTTCTGGTTCTAACCAAAAGCTCCCCTTCGTAGTTCTTCTGGCCACTTAGGAAGGTGTCTCTTGGTGTGGTCTCCAGACCACGTTCCTGACTCTCTCCCAGATCCTGAGTCACCAACTGCTGTCGTCCTGTGAAATGTCCCTTTGCTTATTACTCATGACTTCTGGTCTCTAGGATCTTTTTGATTTTAAAATCCTGTGATTCTCTGAGCCTCTGGTACTGTAATTACTGATCCTTGGTGGGCAACATCTTCTAAATACTCTGAGGTGTTTGCCGAAACTAGGGATCAGGGTGCGGCAGCAATGAGGGGTAAAATTAAAACTTTGAGTCAACAATACTTTTTAAAAATTACCTACTCTTTGTTTTGCAGAGCTTCTTCTAAATACTGGCTTCATCTTTATATTTATCACTTAGTATAAAACATTAGCTAAATTTCCATTTGTTTCCTTTTTCAGTTAGTTGGTGGAAGAAGGCTGTGAGTCAGCAGGAAGCAGGAAAATTCCTCATGGGGCATGAAATGTTAGACACCAAGTAAACTGTAGATGCATGGAGGTGATCAAGCCAAATCTCTGCGTTTTACAGATCAGTAAACTGAGGCCTGTCACCTGTAAAAGGGCTCAAAGTTGTATGAGGGGTGGGAAACATAGGATGGGCCTTTGCTGAGTCTTTGCTGCCTGTGGTGTGTGATCTTAGGTGAGCCATCTCCCCTTGGAGTGAGATCACCAGAGGTGACCCCCTGGAGAAACTCAGGCGTCATAAAATGGGTGAGAAAGTTCGTGATATGTTTGCCAGTGACTGTAACTTCTGTACAAGTAGGAAGCATCATTATTGTGAATTGAGGTACTTGATAGCACATATGATTGCTCACAAATGAAACCTAAAAATACTCCAGTGTGTGGGATGTAACTTTGTGGGTGTCTGTGACAATAAATGCAGAACCAGAAATAAAACTGGGGGTACAGGGTGTTGCTTAGCAATATAGATGAAAATGGGTTGAAAATAGACTTTTTCAGCAGAGAAGAAACTTGTTTACTAGAAGTAAAGAGACAGTGGGGGCTGATTTTTCAACTTTAGCTACAGTTATGTCTATGAACTTTGTTCTCTGCATGTCTGTCGCTGGCACTAGCAACATAAGAAATCGTTCCTCCTTTCTAATTTTTTTCTGAGGCCGGGATGTGAGTGTGGAGGGAGTTGGCCATATGCGCTCTGGAGATTTTAAGAGATTGTCTCTTTTATTAATGGATGTAACATCTAGCGTAGGGCAACAGAACCAAAACCTCTAACACAAAAATTACTAAGGTGTGGACTCTCCAGTGACGTGAGTAAACACAGCTCTCAATGTAAAGGGAACTAGTTATAAAAATCTTGGTGCTGGTTACATGAAAATGCTAGTCGATTTATCTCATCACAACTTCGTGTGGTAAACATCTTGCCAGTTTTATGATGAGGCAGAGGCTGTGGTGAAGGAGCTGAGGCTGAGAAAAATGGACTTGTCAAAGTCACAGCTTATGAGGGGGCAGTATCAAGGTTCTAATTCAGATTTGTTTGTACAAAGTTTTGGCTTTTTGCTCTTGAGTAAATCACCTCAAGAAGAATCTCCTGGGTGCTGTAATCCGAGGTGCAGAGGCAGATGAGTCTGTGGGCCCTGGGAAAACTCCCTATAGAAAGTTGTTCTTGAATTGGTTCAAAGGACTGCAGGGAAGAGGGAAGGAGACACGGTTTGTTCTAAAGAATGACTGTCTTCATGTCTGATTGAAATCTCTTATTGCCACTTAGGTTTTCAAAAGTTCACTAGATTGTATGTACCTAGGAGGCAATGAACTCATTTTAAAGTTTTCACAGTGCTTACCAAGTGTTCTCCTGTGTGCATGGTATGTATTTATTGATGCAACTTGAGTTGTCCGCTAGAATTCTGGGGATAAGGCTGAATATGAGAGTTTGCAGTGACCAATCTTACAGGCAGGAAATGAGCTTGACGTAGAGTAAAAGTGACAGGAGTGTCCTTCCATGAGCCAGTTTGATTTGATGTGTCAGTAGTAAAAAGGCAAAGGTCAAAAATGAGAAGAAAAAGTCCCCAAAAAACCAGGACATTCCGCTGTGGAGGATATCCCTTTGACATTGAAGATAGTACTATCTGCAAGTCGTGAGCAAAGCTGTCTGTTCACTGGAGACTTGATCTGGACTCTAGCTTTCTATATGATTTAGAGGTGGGTTTATTAAAAAAAAATGTGTTTAGTCATTCAAGTAATAATGGACAACTGAGCGTCAGTCGCTGGAGCTGTGGGAAATAAGACACAACCCCCTCAACGTACATGTCCTGTAAACAAGTAGGTGGCAGTAGTGTCAGGGGTTCAGTGCAATGTTGGAAGCACATAGGACATACGGTTAGCTCAGCTGTTCCAGAAGACTCCTAGACAGTCTTGGTGCTGGGCTTAAGAGTCCTTGGGGATTATTCATTGTTAATTCTTTCTTCTTTTTGGAAAATTGGAGCTACTGTTCCTGAAATGTTGACAGTGCTTTAAACACTCCATGCCAAGAGAAAAGATATATCTGTGGCTCTAAGTGGAAGTTAAATGTTGTGTTTTAACCCTCATATATTGTTGATGGGAATGTAAATTGGTGAGCCGCTGTGGAAAACAGTTAAGAAACCAAAAATAGAACTACCATATGATTGAGTAATTCCACTCCTGGGTATACATCTGGAAAAAAATGACAACACTAACTTGAAAAGATATATGCACCCCGGTGTTCATAGCCGCACTGTTTACAATAACCAAGACATGAAAGCAACCCAACTGCCCTTCAACAGACGCTTGGATTAAGAAGATACAGGGTGTGTGCATATATACACATGCAATGGAATATTATTCAGCCTAGAAAAGAAAGGAATACTGCCACTTGCAGTAACATGGATGGACCTAGAGAGTATTATGCTTAGTGAAATTAGTCAGACAAAAAATACAAATACTATATGATATCACTTACATGTGGAATATCAAAAATAATACAAATGAATGTATATATGGAACATAAACAGATTCATAGACATGGTAAAGAAACTTCTGGTTACCAAAGGTTAGAGGGAAAGGGGGAGGGACAAAATAGGGGTATGGGATTAACAGATACAAATTACTACATGTAAAATGGATAAGCAACAAGGATTTGCTACATAATGCAGGGAATTGTGCCCACTGACTTGTGAGAACCTATAATGGAATATAACTCACAAAAAACACTGAATCACTATACTGTACACCTGAAACTAACACAATATTGTAAGTCAGCTTTACTTCAGTTTAAAAAAATGTGTTTTGCCCTACATTTAAGTTATTTTCTCTGCTTGGAAATCATGCTTGCTATATGAATGTTTCTTCATAGGAAATAGGGGGAAAATTCCTCATAGTGCTTTACATGAGAAAATAAATCTTAAAATTAGATGTCATCTGTATAGATAATTGCTACTCTGGGATAAGTAATCAAAAGAGATCAGAATGCTTATCTGCTATAAAATAGACTCTAGGTTGAACCTTTGAGTGTTGGCCTTAGGGAAATCTTCCTTGTTTCTACTCTTAATTGGTACCTAAAATTGCTTAAATTTTTGAAAAGGGGAATAAATATCACCTGAGATCTGAGGAAAAGTTTGGGTACCACTCAATTGTTAATATAATTTTGGATACAGTAGAAGGGCTTTGGAAAAACCCTTTTGGCCTATCTCATGTAGTTTAATATAAATCTCATTTTGATTTTGTACCAAATAATAATGAATAGGCCCAAGAAAGAACAGAGTCATCTGAGCTCTTGCAAAGGTCCCAAAAGATAGATGAAAGAAGAAAGGATGACAAGGAGGGGTATGCCTTCCATAGAATTTCTTTGGAGGAGATGTAGTAAAGATCAGGTAACCATGCCTCCCTATGTGTCATTATGTATGTAAATTGGTTCCTTTCTAATCAGTAGCCAAGCCATGAAACCAGTAATCATACTCCATGTTGAAGGTTTAGTAAAACAAAGGGTGTGCAATGTTAAGTGCAGGTGTATTAGAGTCCTAGTCTACCGTAACAAAATACCAAAAAATGAGGAGGCTTAAAATAACAGAAACTTACTCTCCCAGATCTGAAAGCTGGAGGTTTGAAATCAAAGCATCTTTAGGACCATGTTCCCTGTGAAGGCTCCAGGGGAAAATTGTTCTTGTTTCTGCTGGCTTCTGGTGTGTGTCAGCAACCCTTGCTCTTCCTTGGCTTGTAGTAGACACATCACTCCTGTCACATGTCCATCTTTTCTTTGTGCCTGCATGTCTCCTTCCCTCTGGGTATATCTGGTCTGTGTCCAAATTTCCCCTTTTTATAAGCATACCAGTTTTGCTGGATAAGGCTCCAACCTCATCATGTCATTTTAACTCAATTATTTTTGTAAAAACCCTATTGCTAAATGTCATATTCTGAGGCATGTGAGGCTAGGACTTTATCATACCTTTTTTGGGGACTTAGTTTAACCCATACCAGTGGGGGAAATGGAGCTGTTAAGTAAGGATTTATCAGTGTCTTTCTCATAGTATCAAAAAAGAAATTTCAATAGAGAATGTGAATAGTCTAGTTTGGCAAGAATACAATAAGGAAGAGTGGTTCACCAGGCTACTGCTGCTTGATGAAGGCAGCACCTGCTCATTGTTTTCAGTGCCTTTTGCCCTGTTGCTGTCTGTTTCAAGCAAATATGGAATTACCTATTAGACTGATGTATTTCAAATTCAATGAGAGTATATCCTGCCCAATGATCAAAGTTTACCAGCTGTAGTGACAGGCCACACAAAGCCTTAAAAAAAAATACGTTAAGAATGTTTAACGTGAGATCTACTCTCAACCAATTTTTAAGTGCACAATTAAGTATTAACTATAGGCATGATATTTTACAGCAGGTCTTGGACACTTACTCATCTTGTATAATTAAAAATTTATACCCATTGAACGGCAGCTCTTTATTTCTTCAACCCTCCAGCCCCTGGCAACCATCATTCTACTGTTTCTATGAGCTTGACTATTTTAGATATGTCATATAAGTGGAGTCATGCACTATTTATCCTTCTGTGACTGGTTAATTTGACTTAGCATAATGTCCTGTATGGTCATCCATCTTGTCGCATATGGCAGGATTTCCCTTTTTTTAAAGGCTGAATAACGTTTCATTGTATGTATATACCACATTTTCTTTATCCATTCACGCACTGACAGACACTTAGGTTGTGTCCACATCTTGACTACTGTGACTAGTGTTAACAACGAATGTCAGGGTGCTGTGAGCTCTTTGAGATCCTGGTTTCACGTACATCTCCAGTCATGGGATTGCCGGATCGTATGGCAATTTTATTTTTAATTTTTTGAGGAGCCTCCATACTGTTGTTCATAGTGGCTGCACCATTAAAAAAAAAAAATACTCACACCAACTGTGTATAATGATTCCATTTTCTCTATACCCTTGCCAACAATTATCTTTTGTCTTTTTTTTTTTTTTTTTGTGACAGTGGTCATCCTCATAGGTGAGAGGTGATGTGTCACTGTGATGTTGATTGGTATCTCCTTGATGAGTGATATTAACCTTTTCATACACCTCTGTAAGCTGCACAAACTTTGAATATGGCAGGTATCTGTAAATATTGTAAAAACGGATTTATATACGTGCCGTGAGAAACTGACAGCTGCTCCAGAACTTCGTTTTGTATGAACTTGAATTTTAAGAGCTAAATTGTAGGGCTAATAACACCTGAAAAATTGACCGTCAGATTCATAGGACTGTAGACTTAAAGAATACTTTCTAGTTATTTTTTCTTAGGTGATATGTAAGGTTTAATTGTACACACAAGAAGTTACTTGTTATGTTGGTGTCTGTGTGTCAGGGGATGTAAAGACATTGAGAAGTTTCCTGCAATAAACAAGACCCCCTCTTGTCCCTGCTCTTACGGAGTTTACAGGAGCAGGGAGTGAACAGAATTAGGCTTTTGGAAGTTAACATAGTTAAAATACAGGTTCTCGTTAAAATACAGAGCAAGTTTATTCTGTTTTGGTTGCATCTAAATATTTTAAACTGATTGAAATTTATAAGGGCATTGGTAATAATGGAAGTTACTTCAGAATGCATGAGGCACTCCTAGGTAGGAGTGATGAAAAAATAATTCAGTTAACAAAACAATGATAGAGAATCAGGCCAAAGTTCTTAGCTTTCAGCAACTTCTATTACCATAAGGAAGGTAAGACCAAGAGCAATTTTGAGGGGAAAATGAAGTCACACAGTAACCTATAGTTATATAGTTACAATTAAATACACATTATATATTACTATATGGTTAGAAAGATTTAAGAGCTATAGAAGCATTTGGTGGGGGAGATGGTTTTGTTCTGGCTGGTTAACATGACTTTTATCTTCTTCTCACTATAAGCTTTTCAGGAAAAGCATTCAAAAACTTAGAATAACTGTTAAAGTTTGTGCTATATGAACTGTACATTAAAAACATGAGAAGACCCCCATAAATGTAATGTAAAAAAAAATCAGCTTCTTATTTTTATGAGATAAACATTAAATAAATTCAATTAAGCTGAAAATGATTTGACCCTAACTTCTAAATAACTTTTTTCTAAAGGAATTAGAATTTGGATATATTTTGGTTGTTGGGGAAAAATGATTCTAACAAAATCCATATGTAATTATCTTCATTTGAAAAAGCCAAAAATACCTCCTAAATAATTTAAATTTTGTGTGTACTTTGTAATGTTCTTACTTAAAAAAAAAGTTTACAGCTTTCATTGATATATTAGATCTGATTTCAGTCATTCAAATAGGTTACAGTCTTACAGAATCACACATTTAATTACTTTACAACGTGGCTACTACCATTTAGGGTTACTAACAGTAACAGCTACTATAAAACTAAATTAATTATATGACTTAGTTTCAGCAGTTGCTTTCATACCCACAGTCAAATTCAGAACCTCCAATTGAATAGTACTGTATGTGGTCAAGCCGGGTTTTATTTGCTATTTAATGTGGTTTAAGGCCAAGTAACCAGTTACAAATTTTCACATAAAATGTAAAACACTTTTCTTCTTGATGAATGTAACACTTGCATAATCTACTTGCTTGTCCATTCTTCTTTTCATTTTTAAAATGAATGTCATGGAATGCCTTGTCTTAAAACAATCCATACCATTTTCAATTTTGTCCTATGCTTCCATCTGAATATCCATGATAAACACTAGAGAGGAGACCTGTACATTGAAAACTATAAAGCATTGGGAGAAAATTGAAGAAGATACAAGTAAATTGAAAGATCTCCCATGCTCATTGGTTAGAAGAGTTAATAGTGATATTGTAATTTCCATATGCTCCAAAGTGATCTACAAATTCAGTGCAATCCCTATTAAAATTCCAATGGTGTTTTTCACAGAAATAGAAGAATCATAAAATTGATATGTAACCACAAAAGACTCAGAGTAGCCAAAGCAGTCTTGAGGAAGAAGAACAAAGCTGGAGGCATCACAGTGCCTGATTTCAAACTATATTACATAACTAGCAATCAAAACAGTATGGTATTGGCATACAAACACACAGATCAGTAGAATGGTATCAAGATCCTAGAGAGAAACCCATGCGTACATGGTCAGTTTACAGCAGAGGAACCAAGAGCATCAGTGGGGAAAGGATGTTCTCTCCAAAAGTGGTGCTAGGAAAACTGGGCACCCACATGCCAAAGAATGAAACCGGGTCTTTATCTTACATCACACACAAAACTCAACTCAAAATGGATCAAACACATGAATATAAGACCTGAAACCATACAACTCCTAGGAGAAAATGTGGAGAATAAGCCCCTTGACGTCAGTTTTAATGATATCTTGGATTAGACACCAAAAGCAAAAGTCAACAAGTGGGATGACATCAAACTAAAAAACTTCTGCACAGAAACTGTCAACAAAATGAAAAGGCAACCTATCAAATATGAGAAAATGTTTAGATATTATGATATGGTAAGGGATTAATATCCAAAATAAATAGAGCACTGATACTACTCAATAGAAAACAAACACTTGAATTAAAAAAGTGGGCATGGGACCCAAATGGACATTTTTCCAAAGAAGATATCCAGATGGCCAATGGGTACGTGCTCAACATCACTAATCATTAGGGAAATACAATAGGATACCACCTCACCCCTGTTAGGATGATGATCATCAAGAAGACAAGAGAAGTGTTGATGAGGATGTAGAGAAACTTGTGCACTGTAGGTGGGAATATAAAACTTTCCATTGTGGAAAACAGTATGGAGTTTCCTCAAAAAACTGAAAGTAGAGCTACCATATGATCCTGGAATCTAACTTCTCAGTGTATATCTGAAGAAAACAAAATGACTATCTCAGAGAGCTATCTGTACCCCCATATTTATTGCAGCATTATTTACAATAGCCAAGATATGAAAGCAACCTAAATGTCCATTGATGAATGGATAAAGAAAATGTGTGTGTGTATATGCACAAAATCAGTTGAACATTTTTCAGCCTTAAGGAGAGATCCTGTTGCCATTACTCAGCCATGGAAAGGAATGAAATAATGTCATTGGCAGCAAGATGGATGGACCTAGAGATGATCATATTAAGTGAAGTAAGTCAGAGCAAGACAACTACCATGTGGTATCACTCATATGTGGAATTTAAAAATGACACAAACAAACTTACTTACAAAACAGAGGCTTACAAACATACGAGAAAAATTATGGTTATCTGAGGGAAAGAGGAGGGAGGGATAAATTGGGAGTTTGGGATCGGCAGATAAAAACTAATATGTCCAGAATAGATAAACAGCAAGGTCCTACACTACAGCATAGAGAGCTATAGTCAATGGCTTATAATAACCTGTAATGATAAAGAATATGAAAAAGAATCTGTATGTGTATAACTGAGTCACTCTGCTGTGCACCAGAAACTAACACCACAGTGTAGATCAGCTATACTTCAATTTAAAAGGGGAGGCAGAGAGGGGAAAAAAAGAAATATGCAGCTTTTCCTCTGCTTGGAAGCATGGTGCTTATTTTCCAGCTCATGAGAACTACGTAGGTGTTGCATATCATCGTCGTCATACAAGTGGCCACTCAGTGAAACCCCTTTTCATCAAGTTAGATGTTGGTTTCTGCCCTTCCAGTTGTCCTCAAGGTGCTTTTCATGCCTGTCTTGTTCAGACAGCTTTTCAGGGTGGCGGGTTTTCCACGGGGCCAACAGCCAGGGGTTTCTCCTGGGATGGTTAACGATTAAGCATCTAATTTGTGTCTTACAACACTCTGAGGACTAGTGTTAGGGGTATTTCCTTATCTTTCAATTCAATCTAGATTAAATTCTTTGAAACAGGATTCGGTTTAGAGAGACTTTCAAAGTATTACTTTTAGTAACTCCAAAGGCAAAATTTCCTATAAGGACAAAGCTTTGGCACTGTGTGTACAGCCTCAGGACCCTTCCTGCTGAAGGCTTGTCTTTTGCCTCGAGCTCAGTTTTGCTCTTGTTAGCTTTGCCAGCTTTGGTCTTACTCCTTGGCTCTTCATGGCCATTTTCCTTCAAAAATTAAAGCCTTTATGCCTGTCTTTTTATAAAGCCTGTATTTCAGGATGCCTATTTCTCAAATGCAGGAAACCAGAGCTCACCCATCAGACTCAGGATTATTGGCTGTCTGGGAAAGCTTCGTAAATGACTTCTGCTTAGGAGATTTTCCAACGTGGAAGCTGGTGTGGCCTACCAGCAGCCTCCCTGGGGTGTTGAAAAGCCTCTGGGGCAGCCTGATACCAACCCAAAGACCCCAGAACTGCAGGGCTGTCTGGGGGATCGAGCACAATTTGGGGTTTGGTAGCCACTCCTTCAAACTTGAGGCTGCCTGGGGACAGCTGGCCCAGCGGGGAGCAGGCCTTCCTGAACAGCAACTTTTTATAAGAATCTTTCCTGCCGCCTACCAACACTGAATAGCAGGCAGGATAGTTGTGTGGATGCCCAGGTTCCAGTTGAATGCAGCATGTTTTAAGAACTTGAGTAACTTCCTCTGGGCGTCAGCATCCTTCTCTTTTAATGAAGGAGTTGAGTGCTCGTATTGTTTCCACCTGCGAAATTCTGTGAGTCCCATGTACCTTGGGTGGTGGGTATCTGTGATGGGTACCACACGGAGCCATCAAAATTAGAAGTGGCTTTTGTTCCTTAAATTTTAGAAAGCTTTCCTATCCTTCAGCAAGTTACTAGAGGCATGTCATAGATCTTCACGTGGACTAGTTCAAACTGACCTGTAGAGGCCTTGCCTTCACAAAAGCATTTCAGGAGGGTCTGCTGAGAAGGATATGTGCCCTATCAGGGGACTTTGGAGGTGTAGAGGTAAGAAGGGTGAGTGAGCGTTGAGCGAACGCACAAAGGATGAGAGAGAACAAAGGACTAGGTACTGAGTCTGCTGAAATGGTCTCTGCAGAAATAATCTAAGAAATGATTTCAAAAGGAACTGAACCTTTGCCTTTTGGGACCTAAAGGAGCATCGCCACTCTCTTCCAAGAACTAAATTATCTTATGAGACAATGATACTAAGGCTGCCTATTTCTAATACAGTCAGAATCTTTGCAGTCTCTGCTCCATGTTCCAAAGGTGTCAGAACAATGCTGATTAAGGTCATTGTCTTAAAGGTGGGTTTCAGGTAGAGAACGTTGGTCTGTGAGAGCACATACTGACATAACCAGACTAGGCTGTGTATACAGGGAAGGACTGGTGTAGGGAGAGGGGAGGAAGAGGACCATCTGTCAATCCAGGCCCCACTCTGTCATTCTCCAACAGAAAATCTGGTATAATGGAACCCTGAGCACAGAGGCAGAGAGCCTGGTGCACGAGTGCTGGGTAATGCTGATCAGAAGGAACAATGTATTGTCCTGGAGGAAAGAAATGATTGAGATTGAGGTTAAGAAAGTGATCAAACTGAGAAGACTCCAAGTCAGTGGGATATGCAGGTGAAAACAACGATGTGCTGCCTTTTACCTACTATCTGGGCAAACCTTGGAGTGTGTGATGTCGAATGTCAGTGGTGATGTGGACACCAGGAGTTCGCGTGCACCACAGGTAGAGGTGGTGCCTGGAGAAGCCATTCTGGAAAGTAATCTGGCAGAGAGCACAAAAACCATAGAGCAGTTGTGTTTTGGGTGGGAGTGGAGGGCTGGAGAAAGGGACTTTGCATGGACTAGTAACCAGTGAGCTGTTTGGGGAGGGTAGAGATGATGAGGTTTATTTAGCTATTTTTTAATGGAGTTACTGGGATTGAACCCAGGACCTCATGCATACTAAGCACGCGCTCTACCACTGAGCTATACCCTCGCCCCACCTCGTGTCACTGGATTGTTATTTATAAAACTTTTCAGTTTGCTTCCAGAAGCTGTAACAAAATACTTCTCATTCACTTGACTTCCCTCAGTTGCCTCTCAGAGACAGGAGTGGCTAATTTCTCTGTCCATCAGCGTATCCTTGTCACTTAATAAATTATTTGTAATCTGTTCCCTTTTATATGTTAGTTTGTTGGGGTTAAATTTTCTCGTGCTTTATATGTGTTTCCTCTGTTTTCCTAAAAAGAAGCGTAATGTGCTTGAGGGAACACAAGGCATGTTGTGTATTATAATTAGAATTATTCTCTGTATATCACCTAGTATAAGAGTATATGATGCTATGGGGTATGTGATACGTAAGACAGGCCAGGATAGTTCCTGGCTGTTAATTTAGAGTCTCGTTTGAACTTTGGACTAAGCTAGATTTCTTTGGAAATTTTCCTAATAGAAAACAAAAACATGGTCATTGCTAACTGAGCAAGTCCTCTTAGTTTCTGTGGCCACAGAGTGCAGCTGTATGGCACAGGTATTAGAAATTCTCTTGTAGGTTTTCCATTCTCTAATTATCTCAGTTGTTTATTCACTGTTTCAAGTTCAAGGACGAGTTGATACCTGTATGTAAAAAGAATCATTGTGGGTCCTCTGGAGAACCAAGAGCAGTCAATTGTAAATGCCAAGTGTGCTCACATGATGTTGACAGTCTGGTGAGTTCTGTCTTTTTGTGATGTTAAAAATGCGCAAATTGTACCTTTCCTTCAGAGTCCTGTTTCCATATAGGTGGGCTTCTAAGAGAGGAATCCGTTTACTTGCCATTATGCAGTCTTCCCGCACTGAGAAGTGACGCGTTGTTTATATAGATGGTTTAACAGTGACATCCTCTGGCTTCCCCTGCCATCATGGATTAGGTATAGGTGCCAAAGTCTGTAGTGGGAAGATGGTCACAAGGCACTGGTTTGGTTCATGTACACGTTGTAGTCCCACTGGCCAGAAGGGCAGAGGGAAGGAGTGGGAGAGTTGACTGTCAGTTTCTTAAAATGAGTTTTTCTATTTCAATGTTTGATGGTTATGTATAAAGCATGACTTACTACACAAGACTATTAGGAAAAACTGAAAATAGGCAAAAGCCAAAGTAAAACAGAAGTCATTTAACTCCGTAGCCCAGCAATCAGCAAAACTAAGGTTTGGTGGAGCATCTCTAAAATTGTACATGTACCACATATAGACTTTTGTTCATAAATCATTACTCAGAATGATGACAGTTGACCCTTGAAAAACAAGGGCTGAACTGCTCAGGTCCACTTACATGGAGATCTTTTTCACTGAGTACATACTACTGGACTCCAAGGTCCTCAGTGGGTTGACTCTGCAGATTCAGGACCGTGGATGTGGAGGGCTGGCTGTAAAGTTACACGCAGATTTTTGACTGCATTGGTGTGTTGGTCCCCCAACCCCTACATTGTTCAAAGGCCAACTGTATAAAAGGAATCTAAAGGCATGATTAAAACAGTATTTAATGATAGGAAATAGTTACTCTCTGCCCAACACTAGCCCCTCATCCCTCTGTCTACCTGCCATAGCTTTCAACCATTTCTGTTTTTTCTTCTCGTGATTGCTACTTTCATAACTCCAAATAATCATCTTCTAACTCCATTATAGATTTATGAAAGAAACTTAGCTCACATACAGTAATACCCACTTCTCCTTCAAATTACAAATTTTAGTAAAAAAAATACTTTGGCTTCTTCCATTTGCTTAATATTATAATTAGTAAACTTAGGTATATTTTTATTGATTCACTAACCGTAAATATATGTTTTGTAGGTAAAATATATCAATGCTTTGTTCTAGCAGTCCTGTTTTTGCTTTCTGTCAGTTTACCTCTGGACACAGTTGACAGTTTTGCAGACAACTCCGGGGGCGCCATTCAGTCATCATAAGTTTAGCTACTGCAGTAAAGTCTTGCAGAGGGCATACGATTTTGTAATTAACACAAATACATCATTCAGCCAAGAATAGACAAGATAAATGTTGTGTGGTATATTCTGCAACTGTAATGAAGCATTTTGTCCATATGTCTATTCTGAAACCCGAAAAGCAAATGAATATAATAACTATATATTTATTTACTCTGGAACTATGAAGTGTGATGTGAGCCTTCTGGAACTGTAGACTCTGAGGTGACTAAAGGTCTGCTGCTTCTAGAAGAAGATCCCAAGCGTGAAGGTCAAAGAATTATCTTGTTTTATGCTTTCCCTGGATTTCAAATCATGTTCCATTTCACTTCATATTTTGACCATATATTTTTTTGTTTGGCTTTTTTTCCTCTTGAGTGTTTAATTTCAATTCTTGTGGTTGTTGAAAGCCTATTATTAAATCTTAAATGAGATAGTTGTTAAAGCTACTTTCTCAGAGACATTTTTCTAGGAATGCTCTGACTTGTGTTAGTTTAGATCAACCAGGTCTAATTTTCTAAGCCTGCTGTTCAGTTTTTTCCCCTACGATTTGTGATGTTTCCAACCTTCTCCCTGCCTTTGGTTAGGTTTGCAGCTTTTTGGATCCTATATTTTCCTTTACTTTGAAATTATTACTGTGTTTACTGAAGTGTATCAAGTAGAAAATGTGTGCAAGTTAGAAAATGTGTGCAAGAGGTAACTTTGAGTCTTTCAATGTCGGAATTTCCTCTGCTCCCACTCCAAAATAAGGAAAATCATTCTCTGGAGTATGAACATCCATGCTGAGAGCCTCATCTCTCTCAGTTGGTCAGCATACTTTAAGGAGCACATCTTCCTTTATTGCCTAGATATGAACATTATGCCACCAGCCTTTCTTAAGGTGCTATATTTCTGCTCCGTCATTTTTCATGGTTTCTTAGTAGTCCACTACTGAATGATAATCAACGGGAATCTAGACTGTTTTTTAAGACCATTTACTCTCAAACAACACTATGAATAATTTGTTTATCCTTATTTAGTAACAGTAAACTCTTATATACAGGATATGATACGTCAGTATTGGTGTATGTACTTTCTATATACTGAATTATTAATTCCTACAGTAACCCTAGGAGGTAATTACTGTTAATTATCTTTATTTTACACTTAGGCAACCTGATGCACAGAGAGGTAAGTAACTTGCACAAAGTCAAACAGCTTGTAAGTGACAAGGTTAGGGTTTGAGCTCAAGCAGTTTGGCTCGAGTTCCTGCTCTTATTCCATTTGCTGTTTCCTTCACAGAAGTCCCTGGAGGTGGAATTGAGGGATGACAAAAAGGGCCTCCCATCTTTATTAAAGCAGAAAGCACTCATGGTAATTAGTTATTGGGCGCATAAGCATGAAGTGATATAATCTGAAGTTTTGAGTTTCATAATGAAAATTCCAAAGACTGGCTCAGGGACTCTAAACACTAAAGGAGCCGGTGGTGGAAAATTGCATTCTGAGCTAGCAAAAGTCAGTTTTATCATCTCTGCCCTGTAGGGAGCTTTATGTTGTCCTGTTTATTCCCTAGAGAGGGACAGAAAAAAAGCAGAATAGAAAATGAGGTTAGTTATGACCGAGCAGTTTCACCATGCTGAAAGTGGCGTCTGTGACACCTCATCAGAGCCCCCGCTTGTACATGCCACTTGAAAAGTGTAATCCACAGTTTATATAGTTTTACCAAAAAAAGGGCTGATGTGTTCAGCGAAACAGAACCCAAGACAGGGAAGAGATATTAATGTACAAAGCCAAAGGGCTGTCAAAATAACCTTACAGTGATCTGATATTTATACTGAGATTATATGGTCATTCTAAGAAAGTTTATTGCAGAATAATGGCTGAATTTTACCCCCCTGCTCCACCTTTTTTTTTTTTAAAGGGCTTAACGCTTTTGAATGGCTACAATTCATCAATTTCTGTTGCCAAACTTCTGCCTGCCAAAAGAGGAAGCTTGAGAAGCCGATGCTGCAAAGAATGCAGCAATTACTAAAAAAATTTGCTGCATCTTTTTATTTGCTATCAGCTAGTAGGGTAGCAGAGGATTATGAATGGTGAAGGATAAAGGTCTAGTTTAGCTAATGAAAAAGCCTTCTGAAAGTGTTATTGTTCAAAGAAATGGGCACATTAGATGCCCAAGAAAGTGTACATCGAAGGAAACAGTCCCAACCTAGAATACCATCACTATGCCTAGTCTTTCCCCAAGTTGCTGGTTTGCAGCTCCATTTCAGTTTTATGTATTCAACAAAGTTTTAGTTTAATTTAGAGGATCTTTCCAAAGATGTGCATTGGAATATAGAAAAGATAGAATTAGTTGTATCTGGAGAATGGAAAAATAGGGATATGCTTGCTGTAGGGCTAGATTCTGCGGGGCCACACTTGCCATCGTGTTGACACAAGAGAGATGGATCAACCATGGGCATTCTTGCTGTTTTTCCTTATAGTCAGCTCCTAGCCTCCATGTCATCTGTACACACTGGACACTGTTCTGTACCAAAATAACTTCAGGTAGAATCATGTCCCCCTAAGTAGTGAAATAAACCTCAATGTGTTCTTGGGATATTTTAAACATAGGAACCAAAGTATTAATCTAAAACAGAGTTGAAGGCAAGAAAATTTTGGAAAAGAAAATTTGGGAGATTTGACCTGTGAGATACCAGGATTTTACGTCAACTTGATAAAAACCTGGTGGTATTACTGTAGGTACAGAAAAATAGATCATAGAATGAATCAATGAACAGAACTGCACATACGAAAATCTGATAAACAACGAATGGTACTCCAAAGGCATGTATACCAGATGCAGTCAATAGATGATCTAAATTTGGAAAGCAGAATTGAGAATAAAGTAGATAATCTTCATGGCTTTAGGATAGGGAAGGGTTTCTTAACATGCAAAAAATATAGTTTAGAGGGGAAAACGCTGAATAACTTTAGCTACATCAAAATTAAAAACTACTTTCTATCAAAAGATACTGAAAAGATAATCAAAGGTAAGCCACAAACTGAGAGAGGTGCAATGCATATAACTGATCAAAGAATAGTATCCAGAGAATATAAAGAGGTCTTACAAATCATTCAGACTAACAACTCAGGAACAGTGAGCAAAGGATCAGAGCAGACAGTCCTCAATCCGAAAACTAAATGGCTGGTGACCTCTGACCAAGATGGTGGTGATGTCTCCCTCAGCGCCACTAAACTTAAGACAGACTTCTCAGCTCTAGGCTCCCTTTTCTAAGAGCATTTACTTAAGAAAATTTCTAATTGTAAAATCTCCCTCTGTGCCTTTGAGATGTAAATTTTTAAAAAGCCTCTTGCCAGGATAATAAGCTAAAGATGTCTTTCTCAAGGACCTGGAAACCAGCTCTTTGAAATATAATCAAGAGAGACAGTGCCCCCACTCCAGGTCTCTGTGGGAGGGAGGCACAGGTGGCCCAGCCACTGAGAAGAGGATTGCAGACTCAGGGATAACTGAGTGTGTAGGACACATCCCACTGATGGACCTCCCTCCAGATGTTCTCTAGTATGCTTCCACTAGCTCACCCCAGCATTTAACAGTTCTCCAGCTCTTTGTTTCAGAAGACTTGAGTTCAGGCTGCATACTCTGTACCGTTGAAATAACCTTGAAGTCACCGTTCCTGTTTAACTTGACCATGCAACTTCTGCTTTGATACCTCTAATCAGAAAAATAAAAAATTAAAATGACACAGACATACCACGCCCGCCAGAATGGCAGATGTTAGAATGGAGACTAATGGGAGCACTTCTGTAATCCTGGTGCAAGTATAAATTGGCGTAGTCCTTTTGGGGTATAATCTGACAATCTTGGTAAGTTGAAAGTAAGCCTATCCTCTGATCCAGCAACCCCATTCTTAGATATTATAGGAGAGGAAGTTTTTTCCTTTACCCTTTTAGGTTATTTTGGCCAGTCTAGTAATTAAACTGACATAAGACAGAGTAACAGGGTAAAGACTAACTTTGTACCTATGGGCACCCCACATGGACATGAGAGGCTCCCAGACAGTCAAGCAACTGAGGCTTATATGCTGTTCTGAGCTAAGGAGAAGGGGCTAGTTGTCAGGAACTACGAAGGGGAGGAAGACAATTCACAGGAAGAGGGGAAGAGCAAAATCTGGGAAACAAATGTTTTCCATGCCACACAAAGATGAGCACAGAGAGAAATTTGAACAAAGAGGTCCTGCTGGGCTCCCCCCAGCTTACCACACATAGCCCACAGTCTTTGTAGTTATCTCTGGTGATAATTCTCTTGCTAAACCAGCCCACCCCCTCATCTAAATTCTTTTAGACAGTTAAAGGGGAGGTAAAGAGCTCTTCTTGAGTCCATTGGGACTTGATTGCTTTCAATTCAGAATCATCCGCATGCCAAAGTGGCACATTCTGGGCTGGCCTGCCCTGAACTCCATCAGCACATATTCTAAAGAAACTCTGCTTCAAGTGCACAAGGAGATGTGTACAAAAGTACTTAGAGCAGATATGTTTGTAATTTTAAAAGGACACAAAACTGGAAACAACCTAGTTGTCTATCAGTAGGAGAATGAATAAAAAATTAAGATATCACCATAAAATAGAATATTGTATAGTGGTACATAAGTCAGAAATAGAAAGTTGACCAAAGAAATGAAGTTGCAGAGGAATATAGACAGAATCTCATCACGAATATAAAATTAAAAACATATCAAACGAAACAGCATCTTACCTTGCCTAAGGATCCATACGTATCACTATGCATTTCTTAATTTTCTTTTCTTTACTATATGATAACTACTCTCAGAATGTGAAGTTTACTTCTAAAGATAGGGGTGGAAAGGGGGAGAAGGTGATGGCTCAGGGAGGAATAAAAGGGAGATGTCAGATGGGTTGACAGTGTTTTATTTTTTGAACCGAGTAGTAGAAACACAGGAGATTAAATATTCCTTGTACATTTGATGTCTAAGCTTCTATAATCACAAAGTGATTCTGGGGCAAAGAATTGAGTGCTTTCACTTCATTATGTCAACATCCAGGTGTTGCTTGAATTTTTACTGTGTCCTTTACCTTTGAGCACTCTTTGATCAGTAAATGGGATTCTGCCAAGTTTGAGCCAGTGATTGGATGTAGCTCTGTTCCCACTTCTGGCTCTGGAACAGCGTGTGATCTGAGTTACCAAAGTACTTTGTGGACATGCAAGCTTCCTAGAGGGGAGAGGGAAATGTCAGTATTTAGCAGCAAGTCTTGGAAACAGTACTTGGCTCTGTAAGCCCACTAGGCTTCTTTTACTTCAAGGGCAGGGTGATTGGAGACAGTCATACTGAAGGTCCCAAGTAACTATGATTGAGATAAGAAGGTAGACAGGCACCTGGAACTAGAGATGGGCTCCCTCTAAGATTGCTTCCCTTGGTATTCCTCCTTACCTAGCTCAGTTGTCATGATGAGGAGCCACTTTTCCTACAAGCTGGGAAATTCCTGGGAACACAAGTGGACTTTAGCAGTGTTACCAAAGATGTCCCTGGCTAGGAGTAAGGGGCCGGGAGGAGTACTTGTGGTAAAGCCTTCAAATGGAAGTTGGTGGTGGGGAGGGCCACTGCTGTTTGTTTTTTTTTACTCATCACTATACAATTTAGGCAAACTATGCTGAGGGATTTGGCATGAAGAGTGAGGTATTGTGTCATTAGCTAGTTGGGAAACCTATTAGAAAATGCTTTCAAGAAGATCATAATACAAGGATTCTCATTTCAGGACAGCCATATAAGTTCCCAAAGGAAAAGAAGCAATGTCTTTTAAGTGCTATGTAGTTGGTGTTACTTTTCATTTAAAAACGAAAATTTTATTACGTAATGGCTTTGGGTTGATGAGAGATTAAAGAATGACTTTTCCAAGTCTTTTGTAGCCCACTCACAACCTTCAACTTGTTAGAGCAAAACAACAAATACTAAATGTGAAGAAAGAGTCTTCTGGGAGTTCTGTGGATGTAGCAGGCAGATGTAAAGTGGTACTGACTACGCTTCCTGTAACTGACCTGGTGGTCCCCTCACGGCAGAACACTGATGTGTGTGGTGATGACAGGTCTTTACCACACCTTGGATGATTGTTACTGCAGAAATGATAGAAATAGGCTTGTTTTCAAAGATCATCTGAGCAACTTAAGATGTGCTCTCCACGAATCCCATCCTCTGATTGGCCCACTTCTAGAAGAACTAAAAAAGTTACAACACTCAGTACTGGCAAGGATGTGGAACAACTGAAAGTCCTTGAGGTTGCTGTGCAAATTGGTACAGCCATTTCAGAAAAATTTGGTAGTTTCTTGTAAAGTTAAATATGCATCTGCCAAATGGCCCAGCAATTTCACTCCCAAAGGAATTGAAAACATGTGCACACCAAGAATTATGTGCAAATGTTATTAGCAGCTTTATTCACAATTACCATTCCACTATTAGGTGTTTACTTGAGAGAAATGAAAACGTATATCCATATTAATATATGTAAGCAGATGCTAATGGCAGCTTTATTGGGGCTATTAACCTGAACTAGAAACAAAAAATGCTCATCAATTAGTGGTCATGTTGTTGCATATTCATACGATGGAATATACTATTCAACAATAAAAGAATATTGATTCATGGAACAGCATAGGTGAACATCAGAGGCATTATTCTAAGGGGAAAGATAGGCACAGAAAGCAATGTACTGTATGTTTTCACTAAATTTTTAAAAAATGTGGTAATATGTTACAATTTATAATGAGAAACATATAATTGACCTTTGAACAAGGTGAGAGAGATGCCCACCCCTGTACAGTAAAAAATCTGCATATAACTTTGCAGTCAGCCCTTTGTATCTGCAATTCTGCATCTGAGGATTCAACCAACCTGGATTGTGTAGTACTGTTGTATGTATGTGTAAAAAAAAAAAAAAAATCCATATATAAGTGAACCAGTTCAAATCTGTGTTATTTAAGGGTCAACTGTATACAGTCATCCCTTGATACTCATGGGGAATTGGTTCCAGGACCCCCTGTGGATGTGAAAAGCCACAGATGGTTACATTCCTTGTATATAATGACTTAGTATTTGCATGTAAGCTATGCACATCCTCTTTACATTAGATCATCTCTAGATTACTTGTAATATCTAAAACAATATAAATGCTATGTAAATAGTTGCTGGTGTGCGGCAGATCCAAGTTTTGTTTTTGAAACTTTGTGGAATTTTTTTCTGAATGTCTTCCATCCCAGGTTACTTGATTCCTGTGTATGAAACTTGTGGATACAGACAGCCAACAGTATTTGATCTCTGTCTCTCTCTTTTTTTTTTTTTGGCCGAGAGCTCTCCAAATTCTTGTAATTTCCCCTGATGAGAGCAATGAAGGTGTCTTTTGTTATGTTAATTAATCGACTTCTGAACTGTGCCTGAGGATGGGGCCTGGTTGCCCAGGGAACCAACCTTGTGATTAGGAAACTTTAGCCACACCTCCTTACCTCTGAGAAGGAGAGAGGGGCTGGAGGTCAGATTAATCACCAATGGCCAATGATTTAATCAATCATGCCTATGTCATGAAGCCTCCGTAAACCCCCTAAGGGACAGGATTTGGAGAGCTTCCAGGCTGGTGACTGTGTAGAGACGTGGGAAGACTGATGTCTTTCCCGGGGACATAGGAGTTTCAAGCCCCTCCCCACATAACCTTGCCCTCAGTGTCTCTTCCATCTGGCTGTTTCTGAGTTACATCCTTTTATAATAAACCAGTGATCTAGCAAGTAAAATGCTTCTTTGAGGCCTGTGAGCCACTTTAGCAAGTTAATTGAACTCAAGGAGTGGGTCTTAGGAACTTGGGGTTTATAGCCAGCCAGTCAGAAGTACAGGTAACAGCCTGGGTTTTCAACTAGTGTCTGGAGTCCAAGGAGGGGATTGTGGGAACCCCAGTCTGTACCCTGTGGAGGTTATTCATCTTGGATAACAGAGACTTTATACTCATTGGTCAGTAATTCCCTCTTTCTCTTACCCTCCACTCCCTGGCCAACCACAGTTTACTCTGTTTCTGTGAGTTTCTGTAGTTTAGAGAACTCATGTCAATGGAGTCATGTAATGCTTGTCCTTCTGTTACTAGCTTATTTTGCTTAGCATAATGTCCTTTAACAGCTAACTTCCTGAAAAAAAAAAATGAGTTTTTCCATGTTTTTCTGTTGTCTGGGTGTATGCATAAATGCAAAAAATGAGATGGGTATGACCAGAAATACTCAGGAAAAACTATTAAAGAGTAAAAGGCAAGGTTCTCATATATGTGGGGAAGATGATTCTATTTTGGTTAACAAAAAGGCTAAGAAACATCTAATAAATTTTACAGATATGAATATCTGAGCAAGAAGGAAGGGTTGAAGGGCCACCAGGTGGTTACCGTTGGCTCCCTCAGAATGTGGGACAGAGTGTTGGGGGACAGAATTAGACTTGTGTTTTTCTGATGTTTCACATAATGTTGATTTGTTGAAAGTCATAAAGTAAAATGTCTTAAATGCTGTAATTCATGTTGGCACTCTGCTGCATAGATTGTTTGCCTTTGTTCTCTATTCTTTATCCCTTGGTGAAACTTGTAGGTCCTTCATCATATATTGTGTTCCCTACTAGGGTGTCGGAGACTTTGGAGGGATGTACGTAGCTCTTCATTATATGGGAATTAGGGATTCTTAAATGGCCCCAGCCTGAAGTTTGAGATTTCATTCTTACAATATATATGTACATAATTTCCATTCAAGGAATCATTCTACAAATATATGTGTGACTACGATATTCTAGGTACTCTTCTAGGCCCCTGTGATACACTAGGGGAATAAGCTAGACCCATTTCCTGCCTGTAAGGAGGTTACATTCTAGTGGATGTAAACCAGAAGGGACAGAACTAGTTGCAAGCACAGATGTTCGGGTTACGTCTGAAAGGGAACCTGGGCTAACCCCTCGGACATTCCAAAAATACAACAAAACAAGTCATTTTTTTTTTTTTGAGTTATCATAACATTTTGTGTATATTTTCCTGTGCTATACAGTGTAATCTTGTTTATCTATTCTACAATTTTGAAATCCCAGTCTATCCCTTCCCACCCTCTGCCCCCCTGGCAACCACAAGTCTGTATTCTCTGTCTATGAGTCTATTTCTGTCCTGTATTTATGCTTTGTTTTTGTTTGTTTTTGTTTTTTTTTTAGATTCCACATATGAGCGATCTCATATGGTATTTTTCTTTCTCTTTCTGGCTTACTTCACTTAGAATGACATTCTCCAGGAGCATCCATGTTGCTGCAAATGGCGTTATGTTGTCAGTTTTTATGGCTGAGTAGTATTCCATTGTATAAATATACCACTTCTTCTTTATCCAGTCATCTGTTGATGGACATTTAGGCTGTTTCCATGTTTTGGCTATTGTAAATAGTGCTGCTATGAACATTGGGGTCAGGTGTCATCTTGAAGTAGGGTTCCTTCTGGATATAAGCCCAGGAGTGGGATTCCTGGATCATATGGTAAGTCTATTCCTAGTCTTTTGAGGAATCTCCACACTGTTTTCCATAGTGGCTGCACCAATCTGCATTCCCACCAGCAGTGTAGGAGGGTTCCCCTTTCTCCACAGCCTCTCCAGCATTTGTCATTTGTGGATTTTTGAATGATGGCCATTCTGACTGGTGTGAGGTGATACCTCATTGTAGTTTTGATTTGCATTTCTCTGATAATTAGTGATATTGAGCATTTTTTCATGTGCCTTTTGATCATTTGTATGTCTTCCTTGGAGAATTGCTTGTTTAGGTCTTCTGCCCATTTTTGGATTGGGTTGGTTTTTTTTTGTTATTGAGTCATATGAGCTGCTTATATATTCTGGAGATCAAGCCTTTGTCGGTTTCATTTGCAAAAATTTTCTCCCATTCCATAGGTTGTCTTCTTGTTTTACTTCTGGTTTCCTTTGCTGTGCAGAAGCTTGTAAGTTTCATTAGGTCCCATTTGTTTATTCTTGTTTTTATTTCTTGGAGAAAATTTTTGAAATGTATGTCAGATAATGTTTTGCCTATGTTTTCTTCTAGGAGGTTTATTGTATCTTGTCTTATGTTTAAGTCTTTGATCCATTTTGAGTTTTTGTGTATGGTGTAAGGGAGTGTTCTAGCTTCATTGTTTTACATGCTGCTGTCCAGTTTTCCCAGCACCATTTGCTGAGACTGTCTTTATTGTATTGTATATTCTTGCCTCCTTTGTCGAAGATTAGTTGACCAAAAGTTTGTGGGTTCATTTCTGGGCTCTCTATTCTGTTCCATTGGTCTATATGTCTGTTTTGGTACCAATACAATGCTGTCTTGATGACTGTAGCTCTATAGTATTGTCTGAAGTCTGGGAGAGTTATTCCTCCAGCCTCTTTCTTTTTCTTCAGTAATGCTTTGGCAATTCTAGGTCTTTGATGGTTCCATATAAATTTTATTATGATTTGTTCTAGTTCTGTGAAATATGTCCTGGGTCAAAACGAGTCATTTAACAGAAGCCTTAATGCTAAAAAGAGTAAGATCTCCCAGCTTATGAACTTCTCACTCCTACGAACTTGTTTAATGGATGGAAGACTCCCCGTTAGAATGGGGAACCCCACAAAAGGTGGTTCTTACCTGCCGGCTGGAAAGAATTCACAGCTGAGGTGGAGGGACAGAGCAAAAGCTGCTTCATTTCTGGGAGCAGGGAAGAGAAGTGCTGCAGCAGGGAGCTGTCAAGCCAGCTTGGCCAGTGGAGACGAGTCCAGCTGCGGCTCAGGCCACGTGGGCTTTTATGGGAGGCTCCCACCACCAGGTTCTCATTCCTGGCGTGCTGGAGCCAGTCGCCTTGTCTTCATCGTTGTATGGGCTCTCCTGGTTGTTGTCATGGCAATCATCAACTGTCCTGGTGCCGGTGGGTGTCACTTAGCATGCTGATACATTATGGTTAGTGTCTAGGGAGGCTCCACTGGAAGTCAAATCCTCCGCCATCTTGAGCTTCACTGATTCTAACCAGTTCTTGTTTCTTCTCCTGAGACTCAGGTAAGAATTCTTGGTTTCTAGTTGAGGGAGGGGCAGGGATATGTATGGTCCTAAGGGCAACAGTCTTAGTAACAAAAGGGATAGTTGCTTTTAATCGGAATGCTGACAATCTGGTGGACCCTGTGTCCCCCCTAAAAAATTGTCTCTGAAGACTCTGCTCAGCCATGAATAAGAGGCAGGGATTGGGGGGAGGGCTTAGTTTCTGCAGAAGAATTTAAAGATATTGTTAAGTGTATTCCTTGAGGAGGAGCCAGGACCCTGCCTGAAGGCTGCACTATGGTTTGTTGACTGTTGCTCCTTCACCTCTGCACTCCCTCCCTTCCCAGACTAGCAGTTGTTTGAATCTGCCCTTTGGAACTCAGGGAAGGTCAAGGGGGCTGCCTGAAGCCTATTTCCTACAAAAGAGAAATGGGACAGAAAGGATTTGTATCAGGGAGGGCCCACAGGGTCCTGCTCCCTTTTAAACTGACAATGAAGCGAAGTCCCGTTCAGTCTTACCAAGGAGTTTAATGCTTGCGTTCAGTTTGGTGAGAGTGAGGTTAATAGTCTATCATTGACAACAGCTGGCAACCCTCATGACCGCACTGGAGTGCTTTGTTGCTGCCTGCAACACCATGAGCCCTGCATATGGGGTTTCTGCCCAGCTGAGCAGTAGCAGTACGGCATGTGCAGTCTCTCTGTGATTCTCAGAACCTGCCAAGGAGGTGATAGCTGCTTTACGAAATCTCCCCCTTCTCAAATGTGTTCCACAGTGAGAACTTGGTCCGGATCATGTCAGACCTTCTTCTGCTTCAGCAGATGTTTGTAGTCCTAAAATAAAAAAATTTCCCTACTTAATTCTTCTATCCAAAGTCCCTTGTGGCCACATAGAGCAGTCATCTCCAGATGACTAGAAACACTTGAGAGGAACCTGCTACAGTATGCAAATTTGCAACATGTTGAGATGTTAATCTCCAATATCTGAAGTTACCCTGCTATCTCAGAGGACTTGAGGAAATAGTCATTTGGGGAGAAAAGCAAAACTGTAGCCTAGAGAGAAGAGGCTGGAGTGTGAGTTGGTAATGTGTGGTATACTGAAGGAGGCAGCCTGGAAATCCCAACTGCTTCATGTAAGTCAGCCGTTGAGAAAGCAAGGAAGCTAGCAGCTCAGATGGTAGGACTTGAGGTTAATTTCCCACTGCCTGTTTGTGTTTCTTTCTTTTTGGTCTCTAGAAATTCTGGATTGAAAAGAAAATACTTGTAGGAAAAACTGTGAAAGATGTTGAAACGGGCAAAGCAAGATTCTTGGGTATCTTCCATAGCTCATCTGTCTGGAATATAGCTGTCTTTCTTTGTTTTGAGTTATTTTACAACCCTGAAGATTGTAGCAAACTGATGATAATACAAATGATTCTTGTCTGTAGAAATGCTGGACACAAATTGTGTCCAGTGAGATGCAGTTATTTATTGCCTCCTGAATAGCCCATTTTATATTATTTGCAAATTCATTTCAAAGTTCCGTATTCTCTAAATGTGGGTCTACTTTTGGGGGTTCCTTTTGGATTTATTGTAACATCTTACTGGCTCCTCTAATAAGTTAAATGTAGTCTATGATACATGTTTACATTATGTTTGTATGGAAGTCATGATTTAATCTTAAAATTAGCCTTTAATACACTTCTGGGGAAGATAAATTATTATGTTCCAAAGCATATCCCAAAGAATCTTCTACAAAATGCTAGTTCCACTGGATGCCTAAAGGGATTTTGTGTGAGGATGGGTGACCAGTTCTATAATTGACTATATTTAAGAAATGTAAGATTAAACAAAATCTTTACTGGCATTTCTCAGTCTTAAATATGCCAGGGTGCAGCGTTCATCTCCAGGTAACATGTAATTTCCTGAGTTTTGCCAAACAACTTGGACAAGGAATCCTCTGGGAAAGGAATGCTTTTGAGAAATCTTGTCTCAGGAAGACTTGCTGGGGAAGTGCTGAACCCAGCTTGGCTCTGGTGAAGGAACATACAGAAAGTAGAAACTTCATGAAAAACTAAAGGGAAGGTGGAAAGGAGCCAAAATAATCTTCACCTTTGGGTAGCTGTGTGTAAGATTGGCTTTGATCAGTGATTGGCCACGAATGATGTGCCCAAATCTGACAGTTTTGTGGTCTGAGAAATGTGTGTGCCCTTCAGCACGTACCTTAGTAGGGGGACTATAGCCGTGCTCAGTAAATACTATGATGGGTTTTCTAGAGCACCCAGGACCTCTGTGAAGCCATTTCCAGAATTTGAATTGACTCAGGCCAGCTCTGTAAAGCTTACAACCAACCAATCTGGGCAGATGTGGGGATTCGGAGGTGTGAGGAAGTCTGGTGTGGTTAGAAGGAAGGAAGAGCTCTGTCTTCTGCTCCTGGTCATTTCTGGATATCTAGAAGGTTCCCAGGTTCATCGGGGCATCATGTGCCTTTGACTGGATTTTGGACCTAGAATTGCTAGGGTGGGCCTGGGGGCTGCGGGTTAAGGAACATGAGCTCAGAGAGTGCTGTTTTCAAGAGCACATGAAGCGGCTTCTCTAAGCTCTGATTTCAGGGGCAGGCCATGAGTCTTCAGCACCAGCTGACACCTGGCGCAGACTTCCTGGCCTGATAGAGATTTGTACTCCTATGGACTTCTCAGCTTGTGGACACTTGTCTCTGGCCCTGGGATTGGTCCAAGAACACAGAAATCTCAATTGGACAGCTATCAGGTAGTTTTTACTGGCAACTGAAAAATATCTTTGTCTGGAACCAGAAATGTATCTTGTGATAGATAATTATCTTCTTTACCAACCTTTTTTGACTGTGTAAATGGAAGGTTTGTATATCATCATTGAAGTCTGCTGCTGTGTACAATCTTGGATTATCTTAGAAAAGACAATTGCACGGCAGTGATGAGTGCTGTAACCTTAGCAGAAGTCTCCTGGAGAATTGATGAGTTCTGTTAGACTCAGTGTATAGAGAGCAGATGCATTAAGTCCCCGGGTGGGAGGTGCTGATGATGGAGGCTGGTGATTCCTTGCTTGGGTAGTGCTTGGAGAGCTACCTTCCCTTTGCCCCAGCCTCTGGGTTCCCCCTTCAGGTTCAGTGGGGATGCTCCATCTAATTCTCAATTTACAAATCTTGTGGAGGAAGCATGAAATTTTGGGCTCTGACTTTTTTTTTGAGAGTCATTTCTTTTCTAGACTTAAACTATTTTCACTAAACAAATAATGAAAAGAAATACAACATTTACCAGTCATCATTCCTGTTACATAAACAGAGCCAATATTAAATACTTTGTGTATGTTTTTATAGTCTTTTCCTTATGCACAAAGGCATTTTAAATATGTATTTCTTAAAGAATTAAACAGTATGTTAAATTTTTGTTGCTGATTTTTTTCACTTGAACTATCATGAACATTTGCCCATGATATTGTTCTTCAGAAGTATTTTTTTTAACCAGTGTTCTGGCACTGGAGGGACCTTTCCGCACCTGTGTTCAGAGGTTCAAATTGAACATTTCTTCTTTAACAACTTTTTCAGTTCCAGTAAAGCAGTTTTATACTATTTCTTTTTAAAAAAAGAAGTATTTTTTTATGTTTAGTAATATTTAATTTTGTTGACCTAGTACCACTTATTCAATCAAATCACTATTTTGTTTCCAAGTCTCTTTTCTTGTAATAACCTAATTAACACTTTTTAAACATAGGGCTTCCATCAAATCTCTGATTGCCTTAGGATAAATTTTTTTCTGTGAAATTAGTATGTCAAAGTGCATGCATCTCTTTCGTCCTGAAGGGCTGAGCCAAATTACAGTCTCACCAGCACAGTATGAAAAAGCCTGTTTTACCGATAGTGACTTTTTTTATGGCCTGGCTGTAAGACTCTGAGATCACAGTGTTGGGAAAACTTTGAGCAAGAAGGCCCTAAGTTGAGTGTCCTTTTTGTCCCAGATGTGGCTCCAGCCTCTGGGAGGGAACATGATTGGAAAGCTCACCTGTGTCCCACTGTTCTCTGTAGCCTGTCCCCTGGGCAACAGCCAAATGATCCTGGAGGGCATCTGGTGGATAGGAAGTTGTGGGCTAAGAGACACGCTGCCTGTGGATCCTAAAACCGGTCATTCTCTGACCAAACCCCAGAGATTCGGATCAGCACCAGTGTGTCCCTGTTGTCTTGCTAAAGTGTGGCAGCTGCTCTGGTATTCAGACTGGTTTCAGATCGTCACTGTCATACATCTCGAGGTGTGTAGAGCCTTAGGGAGGTAGGAAAGGTGAAGAACTCACACTCAAAAATAGAGAAAATGAACCAGTGGAGTTAAGATGGCCCAGGGCTGCAGGAACACGTGATTTTCTGTGTTGGCTTGATTTTAGTTTTCAGATATGAAAGCTGGACTATGCGTTTGTCACATCTTCTTTGATTCTGATTCTTCTAAGAGTGAAATTTTGAAGCTTGTTTCTCTATGTGTTCAAGTATTGGTAATTGGTGTCACTTCTGTATTATACTTACTTGGTGCAAATGCCTAAGCAAGCATAAAACTGGGTACAGCATTAAGCAGTTAGTCAGCAGAAACCTATGAGAATCTTGTTTGGCAGATTTGATGTAATGTGGTTTTCTGCATTATTTTATTAGAAATTTTTTTATAGGCCTTTGATGAGTGGCTGGTGCAAAGGTAATTTGCCAGCAAGGTTAACCTTAAAATTGAAATGTTCCATACAGATGATTTTTTCGTGCGTGTGTGCTTCTTTTTAAATATAAAATTTTAGGCTCAATTTCTTTAAAATACTTTCTGAATCACAAGGTAAATTAAAGCTAATTTAGGGAACTTATGTGCCAATATAGGTATAGTTTATAAATGCAGTAATTTACTAAATGACCCACTGAGAAACTGCTGTGGTTTTACAAATTTGTCAGAATCAAAATCATCTGTACTTAAATACAGCAAGAACTTTCATTTCTCTTTTCTTTTCTCCGTTCCTTTCCCTTCATTCTTCAACCATTCCTCCGCTGCATAACCCCAGCCAAATCATGATTCTAGGTGTACTGGATAGAAATAAACCAGAGGACAAAACAGGCATTACTGCTTCTTTAAAAAAAAAATACTTCAAAGGCATTTTCTAATAAAATTAGAAGCAAAAACTAAAAGAGTACTTTTTCCTAGTATAGACCTGAGTTTTGTGCGGAAAGGGAGTTGCATTCTTAATAGACACATTAGTATATCTTATTCCCTATAATCATGGTTTAAAAATCATCACAGTTTATTATATAGTTATTTTTTAAGTTACATTTTGTGAAAAAGGATTACATGACCTTTTAACACATTATATGTAAAGTTGTTAATGAGTTACAAATAGTGGTTAATGAAAGTCTGTGTTTTCAGAATAACTGATCATTAAGTAAGTAACCATGGAGAAGCAATTGGTTGAACCAAACATGAGAATTTGAGAGTGTGGAAGTGTTGGGAGCCTATTGGGAGCCACATTCTGGTGCTGAGGAAGGTAGATGCTGGATTCATAAGTTCTCTGAATAGTATGTATATAAATGAGCCTGAGAATTAGCAAAATGTAAGAGTATCTGCTTCTGTACTTTCCCGTCATCTTCCAGTTTTTCTACCAAGTGGAAAGATGCAGGACTTTTTAGAACCCAAAAAACTAGAAAAAAGAAAACCCAAGCAAAACTCCCCAAATCTTTAGAATGTCAAACCCTGGCTTTCCCTAACAACATCTAAGAAAAAGAGAAAACCTGCTAAGAGTCAGGAACAAATTGTCCAGGACAATTTTTTCTTTTTTTAATGCAAAATAGGCCTGTGGCTCTGCATTTTTCCATGAAGGACTCTGAGTGCAAGCTATCCATTAAAGAAGAACTAGGAAGACTTTCTATTCATGCTTGGAGAAAGAATTACGAAAATAATTTTAAGTAGGCAATGATGTGCTCATTAAGTTTAATAAAGGAATGCAAATTACTCAGATTTTAATATTTTAATTTTTTTTTTTTTTTTTTTTACTTCAGTATCAGCTCTGGCAGGATTGCAGGAAAATTCACGCTAATTGGTCAGTTAATCACACTGGATCGTTCAGACACAAGGTCACATGTGGGCACTCGTCCTGCTGGCCTTTCCTCTGCCCAGCTTTTTTCCTCCTCCCCATCCCGCACTGCCAGTAGCACTTCCTCCCTTCCTGTGAGGAACTGGGCAGCCCTGTTCCCTGTTCCAGTCATTCCAATCACAATAAACCTGTAACTCCCTCCTCCTTAGACTGTGAGCTCTTAGCATATGACCTCAGTGTCAGGGAGAGAGCTAGATATGAGCAGAGAAAGGTGGACACGGGCCAAATGTCAGGAAACCATACATCTGGTGAACAGCAGGGGCCCTTGAGCAGACCAAGGAAAGCAGGAGCCTCTGGACAGATAAGAAACCATACATTTTGGGCTGACAAGTGTCCTGAAGGAAAATAAAGGTGGGACGAGACAGGAATCTCCAGCATCTGAAAGTAACCTTTTGCTCATTATGCCCCCATGTAAGTTCCCAGTCAAGACTAAATAAGGACAGAAATCTCTCTTCCCCTCAGGAAAGTGGAGCTGGGATAAAATTGAGCAACCAGGACCCCAAACCCCTCCCTCTCCAATGAATATTCTGCCCATTCATTTTTTACACCATATGCAACCGGCTTGCCAAAGAAACTCCACGCAGCTACTCCCCTGAGTCGGCCTACTCTCCCCTTCAGAGTCTACGGTATCACTTACTGAAACCTCACTTGACTTTCTTGACCTCTGTGTCTCGTTTCTGAATTCTTTCTGTGATGAGACAAGAACCTCCTCTCGGATAACAAGAGTAGTCAGCAGCTGTGTTTTCTGTCTGAGCAAAGGAGACCAGTACACAGAACTGACTGGAGAGGGAGAGCCCTAGTGCTCTGCGAGTCCTTGGACCAAACTGGTCTTGAAGCCAGCATTACCCATGTCCTTTGGATTTGGGTACATGAACCATCAGGCTTAAATTAGCTTGAGTATCTTTTTGTCCTCTGCAAAAAGAATTGTGATTAATACTCTGTCGGCAGCACTTTAGAAGAAATACTAACCTTATGTTAAAACAAGCTGAAGACAAAAGTTTGAGAGAAAATACAGTAAACTCTGCATGAAACTTTCAGTCTTGAAAGATGGGGCTTGTGCTTATTTCAGCCAAGTCAGTTGCTTCTATGAATTTTTTGTAGTGCTTATGTTTTGGGAAACGTGATTTGACAAACGTACTTTCGAATCCACATACTAAATGGTTCATATTTTGAGTTGCTGGACTAACCAGGGGAACCGAAAGGTCAATAAGAGATATATGTGCTTTTAAGTTATGAAGAACTGTTTACTTGAGGAAATAGACCAATTATTTTCAATCTCTTGCTCTTGGTTTGTATTTTAGTCAGTGGTTTAAATAACTAGCTGGGGCAGCTCTTCTTCACTTTATTTCTTTGTTCTTAAGAGCAGAAAGGATTCTTTGTATGGCTAAAACTGTTTAGGTAAACAGAAGGAAGGAGACAGATTAGATCTGATCAAAATACAGATTCTCCAAAGATAGTAATTAATATCTGAGCACTAGTTTCAATACTTGAAAAATCCCAAGGCTAATACATAGTAAAGTCAGTATGTTTGGTAGGGTGAAAAACACCTAGAACATGATGGGGAGATAATAAGAAGAATTTGGAGAAATGTTCAGAAGTTACAGTCAGACGACCTTCAGTGACACTGCTCCTTGTTAAGCTGACTTCCTTAGAGCCAGGAAATTTTCAGGCAGTGTGAACTTCTTACAGAGTTAATTTTTTGGTTTTTTTTTCTTTTTGGCCCAAAGCATTCTTTCTCAGTGCTGATTTTCATAGGGTTAATGAAATAGATTAATGAACAGAAAAGAAAACATTTTATCAAAAGGATTTATCCTCACATTTAAAAACATTCTGGAATTTGACACATTGTAAAATGATTATAAATCAATAAACAATGTTTAAAAATAAATAAATAAATAAAAAATAAAAACATTCACTCAAGCTTGCCCAGTGGAAGCTGTACCAGCTTGAATGGTGCTCTGTAGAAGAAGCTGGTAGACCTCCTCCTATTAGGGAGGACTGATAAGGCATTGGGAGTACGTACAATGCAGTGTTTCTCAAAGTGTGGGCCTCCAGCTACCTCCATTAGAATCACCTGTGTGTTTCTAAAGATGCTTGTTTCTGGGCCTCAATCTAGATAAGGCCATATTTGGAGATGTGAATTTTTTAGATTTATCTAAAAATTTATCCATAGACAAACCTGATTCACATCATAGTTTCAGAATCTCCAACTGGGAAAATTTTTATGCATTCTCGATAAAAGAGGGCTCTTTAATACGTGCTACCATTCATGTTGACTCTTCCTACCATGAAGACCTAGAATAAGAATCGCATAATTGTTTAATCTGTGTGTATGTAATCTTGGAATGATCTGTTACACTAAGTTTTGCTTAACAATGCATCATATATTTCAAGATTTCTAGGCATAGAGTTTTATTAGAATTCTAAAGAGCCTGAAGCAATAAATCAGAGGCTGATAGGCAAAGCTAGCTCATCCTGTTTCCCCTGTTGCTTAATTCTGGAGCTTTTGATTATTACTCGTCTCATAGCTTGTGATACCATGAGTCTTTGCCTTTGGGCTATGTTTTCCCCAAAGAATATTCTCTTGACACAAACTCAAATGGTAGAGGGATTGGAGATGTAGAGATGGGGTCAGTCCCTGCAGTTAGGTGTATATTTTCTCTTCTGAAATTAGGTCATTTTAACTGATGGGCTAATCTTAGCTCCAGACCAAATTTTCTTTGTCTAATACCATGGACTACAGAAAAGACACACAATGGACTTTTCTCTTATCATCTCCTCTCCTTTTATTAAGGGATGTTCTTCCACTTTCTTGAGTTGTCCTGGGTAGAAGGTCACACTGGCATCCTTTATGGGCCTTCATTTAGTAGTCTGTGGAGCTGTCTACGTACAAAATCTCTTGATGACTCTTCATTTGACTTCCTGAGTCATTCTTGTTTACAGTACTTGCCCTTACATTAAAAATAAATAAAATTTCCACTGTTTTTGTATTGAACTTCAGGGAAAATCCTGGACCAGAATTGCAGGAGCTGCCTGACTACTTGTCCTGGGTTTGCCTCAGACTGCTTGCTCCTTTTTAGATGTTTATAAACATCTGGACTAGGGTAGGAAGTTGTGGCTCCAGTAAAAGGAATGAACTACAGACTCACTTTGCCTAAGAGCCTAAGCTCTGTTCAATCTGTGATTTGGGTGCTTTAATGTTCTCCTCTGTGAAAACTCAGCCTAGTAACTGTACAGTTTCCCTGATAACATCAGTCAACAGCTTTGGTTTAAACAAAGGACTTCGCTTAACCTTGGTAGTGACGCAAGATTAAAACATTTTAAATTTAAAGATTTCTTTTTTTGTTATGTTAACAGGATGTTATTCAATTTATATTTTCAAGGCTTCTTTTTATTTTGTTTTTATACGTGGGATCTACGCTAGGGGCAAGCTCTTGTCTAGTGGATGAGGTGGTACATATCTTGTTCTCTTTCTCGTGTGAAATAATCACACACGGTCTCTTACCTCAAAAAGCTTCCTTTGTGGAGGATGCCCCATGTCTATTGTTACAGCTCCAAGGTACTTAACACTGGTGCATGCTAAGTATCTCCCACACAGAGAGCCATAATGACAGCTTTAAATATAATTCGTAAGAGTAACTGAACAGTATTGTCTTTACAAAACCCTTCAGTCTGTAGAACAGATGCCCACAGTTTCCAAAACATGATTGTGTGCTCACACAGCTTTCTGAGTTTGGTGAATATAGCACCAGTTGCCTGAGGAAGAAGTAAGGAGGGGTCATAATAACAGACGGATTCTCTGCAATTCTTTCATCAGTTCGATTTTAGGAAAGAATCAGATACATGCTGAATTGTTCCATGAGACTTTTGGGAAAGAGATGGAATAGAGAATCCTTGAGTCAGTCATTAGAACAGATTATACCCTGGTCTGCCTCTAAAATAAGCCTAAACCTCATGGTCTATTCCATTAACACAAGACTTGAAATGGATTCTCTTATGTTTAGTTTTCTCAATACATTTTTCTCATCATGAAAGGGAAGAAGATACTGGCTGGGGTCATGTTCCCTGCTTTTCCCTTCCACTCAAACGGAGCTTTCAGAGCAGAGGCTCTGCGGAGTTCTGCCACTTTCTAAACAAAGAGCCCCAAACATTGTCTGATATATCAAGGACTGACTGAACTTATATACTAAAGTGCTTATAAGAGGGGTCTTGAACTGTGTTTTGATCCTGTTAGGCTCTAGTCTGCCATGAAAGAGTTTAGCTAAATTCTGGTCTCATGGGATTAAAAGAGAGCTGAAGTTTGAGACTTTTTTTTTCTGACTCAGTTAAGGGACTATGTATCCTCTGTTAGAATACATCCATTGTGCTGCTTATCTGTTATTTTTTCTTATGCTATTGAGAAGTCTATCTCATAGTTTGAGATAGTGTAGAATAGTTTTGTAGAACAAAGCTGTGAGGCTGATAGATGCAGAGCATGGTTCTTCTTCAACAGATAAGTAGGGCTCTATGATTATTCAGCTGTGACTCCTTCATATATATCATTCGTTTCTTTCTCTTTGCTCATTCTGTTCCATATTTTTGACCTAATAAAAACCATAATCCAAAGCTTCTCCTATTTATCTTCATTTGGTAGATAAGGAATCTGAAGCTTTCTGATAGCTAGTTTGTTGAAGGTCATGCAGATAGGCAGTGCTCGTGCAAGGAACTTGTAGATGTTCTTAGAATACTCGATAATGCTCTAAGAAAGCTTCCTTTTGTTCAGGTTGCTTTTTAGGGTGTTGCTAACCTTGCCTAGTGGCTGAACTGTAGGTGTCCCCAGGACAGGACAACTGTGAAGATCAGTGAAAATAGTAGAATAATCATACACTAAACAGTGATGAGAGAAGTGTTTCTGTTTCCCATTGTATTCAGAGGAGACCAAGTAATAATAATGCTTACCACTTACTTAGTGCTGACCATGTGTCAGGCAGTGTTCTAAGTGCTTTACTAATTTAAACCTCATAACAACTCTGAGGCAGACACCATTATTAGCCTAACTTTACAACAAGGAGAAAAATCGAAAGGAAAAACTCTGAATCAGGGAGGGAAGGAAAATCATGACTGGTACCGAGAAAGGCTGTAGACAGAGTGGGGTCCACTAAGGAAGACACTTGGCTGCTGGTGAGATTAAATGCAACTATTATTATGAAAATAATTAGAAAAAAAATTCCCCAGAATGTCACTTAAGAATGAGACACTGAGAAGTTGGCTGGTGAATGTGTTTCACAGACATACTCAGTGAAGGACACATGGACCAGGGCATAGAGAGTAGGACTCCTAGGATGTGAAACCACAGAGATCCCTGGGCAGAACAGTCAGGTGATTGTGAGTCCGTGAAGAATAACGTGAAGCCCAGCTGAGGAATGTTTGGGGATTAGTCAAGGGAAAAATCTTTGCCGAAGTGGCATCATGGCAGGACATTAAGGGGACCTTAGAGCATCTATATCATGCATCCCAGGATGAGAGGGCAGAGCTTAGACACCTGTTCGGTGGGGACGGGTGGGACAGAATAAGCATCCTACGTAAGTCTTCAGGGATGTGTTATGGATTTTCCTCAATTGAATTTCTGAAGAATTATGCTACTATTTAGTGAATGGGTCAAAATATAAAGAGGAACAATGGGCCTTTGTTGCTGAGAAACTGTGTGTCCAACCAAAATATGTCTGTCTAGATTTATGAAAAAATACTTAATTCCTGAAACTATTGCTTTTTCAACATTGCCTTTTCCTCTTGATGTTTTCTGTTGCCCATCTCTTTTTATCTGCTGTAAAGTACAAACCGATTTAATTTTTTCCTGTTTATTGAAAAAGTGTAACATACGTAAAACATAAAATTTTCCACTTGAACCACGTGTAGGTGTACAGCTTGGGGCACTGGCACGCTCAGGTTGTTGAGCAGCTGTTACCACCGTTCATCTCCCAGTTTTGTTCTGAGAAAGACGTGTATGTACTCCCTCTTTGCCTGGCAAGAGAAATCACTTGAGTGCTGTTGTATCCATTTTTCTTTGCCTTCATCCTCTGCTGTCGCTCAAAGTATGATCTTCATCAAAGTGTTTGGCTATTATGAATAAAGCTGCCATGAACATTCATGCACAAGTCTTTGTGTGGATAAAGGTTTCAGTTCTCTTGAGTAAATACCTAGTAGTGAAATACTGGGCTATGTGTTAAACATATGTTGTACTTTATAAGAAATTGTCAGTGTTCTACAAAGTCATTGTAAGATTCTATAATTCCACCAACAATATCCTTGCCACAGCTTGGTGAAGTGAAGTGTATTAATTTTAGCCATTCCAGAGGGTATGTAATAATATCTCATCATGATTTCAGATTATATTCCCTGATAACTAATGACATTAAAGCATCTGTCATGTGCTAACTGGTTGTTTTTATGATGACTTTCATGAAACGTTAAGATTCTTTACTTATACTGGATACAAGTCCTGAATCACATATGTGTATTGCAAATATTTTCTCAGTCCCTGGCCTGCCTTTTTATCTTCCAAATGTTGTCTTTCAAAGGACAAAAGATTTTAATTGTGATGAAGCTAAATCTATCAACTTTTAATTTATCATTTCATGACTTTCTGTTGTGTCTAATGTTTTTGCTTTCCCTGAATTCACAAAGATTGTCTCCTGTTTTCTTTCAGAGTTTTATAGTTCTAAGTCTTACATTTAGGTCTGTGATCCATTTTTAGTTATTGTTGTTTTCTTTTTAAAAAATAGTATAAGGTAGGAGTTGAGAATCCCCCTCCTTTTTCCAAACAGGTACCCAGTTATAGCATTGTTCATTTAAAAAATTATCCTTTTCCCAAAGTGCTATGATACTCTTGCCAAAAACCAGTTGACCATATAGATGGATCTCTTTCTAAGAATCTTTTTTTTTAAATTGAAGTATATTCGATTACAACGTGTCAGTTTCTGGTGTACAGCACAATGTCCCAATGATGCATATATATATTCATATATTTGTTTTCATATTATTTTCCATTAAATGTTATTACAAGATACTGAATATAGTTTCCTGTACTATACAGAAGAAATTCGGCTTTTTAAAATCTATTTTTATATATAGTGGTTATCATTTGCAAATCTTAGACTCCCAAATTTATCCCTTCCCACCCTCTCTCCCCCAGTAACTACAAGATTGTTTACTATGCCTGAGAGTCTGTTTCTGTTTTGTAGATGAGTTCATAGTGTCCTTTTTTTTTCTTTTCTTTCTTTCTTTCTTTTTTTTTTTTTTTGGAATCCGTATATGAGTGATATCATATGGTATTTTTCTTTCTCTTTCTGGCTTACTTCACTTAGAATGATGATCTCTAGGTCCATCCATGTTGCAGCAAATGGCACTATTTTTTTAATTGCTGAGTAGTATCCCATTGTGTAAATATACCACAACTTCTCTTTCCTTACTGTGTTTTAAGCATTTTTCTAAATGCTTCTTGCAACAATTCTACATTGTCTTGATTACTGTAGCTTTGTAGTAAGTTTGGAAATCAGATAATACGGCACTTTAACTTTGTTCTTTTTAAGAATTATTATCAGCATAATTATAGAGAACAAACTAGTGGTTACCAGTAGGGAGAGGGAAGGAGAGTGGGGTGAGATAGAGTATGGGATTAAGAGACACAAACTATGATGTATAAAGTAAGCAGCAATAATATATTGTACAACAGAGAAATGTAGTCATTATTTTATAGTAGCTTCAAATGGACTATAATCTATAAAAATACTGAACAACTATGTTGTATACCTAAAACTAATACAATATTGTAAACCAACTATACTACAGTTAAAAAAAGATTTCATACCTAAAAAAATTGTTTTAAAATTGGTATCTTAATAATAAGCCTTCTGATCAATAACCATGCTATATCTCCCCATTTATTTAGGTCTTCATTCAATTTCTTTCAATAATATTCTGTAGTTTTCATTGTAGAGATCTGCATATACTTTGTTAATGTACCGCTCATTGTTTCATGCTTTGTTGATACTACTCTAAAAGGTATTTAAGAAAATTTGTTCCTGACTATTTATTTCTACTCTCTAGAAATAAGAGTTTTGATTATTGACCTTAAATCCTACATCCTTACTAAACTCTTACATTTTAGTGATTTTTTTTCCCCTTTAGGATTTTCTTTGTACATGATCATGTCAAGTACAATAAATATATAATTTTTCTTCCTTTGCAATCTGTTTGACTTTTATGTATTTACTATTTATCTGTCTATTCATTTATCTATTCAACTTATGGCTATTTACTTATCTATTCAACTTTTACTGCTTTATTTTACTGGCTAGACTTCTAGTACAGTGTTGAGCAGAAGCAGTTAATGTGGCCATCCTGTTTCAATCATAAAAGAAAGCATTCAGTCTTGGGCCATTAAGTATGATGTTAGTTGTAGATTTTTTTCTTTTTTGTAGAGCATCTTTATTAGAATGAAGAACCTTTCATGTATTCTTAGTAGTTGAAAATTTTATAATAAATGATTATAAGATTTTATCAAACTTTTTTCTTTTGCAGTGGTAGAGATGAACTTTTTCCCTCTACTTAAGCTATTAAAATGTTAATTACATTAATAGATTTTTAAATTTTAAAGCAACTTTGCATTTCTGGTAAACCCTTCTTGGTCAGGATTTTTTATTTTTTAACACTGTTTGATTCTATTTGCTAACTTAAGAAATCTGCATCTATATTCATAAGATATGTAAATTTTTTTTTGGTAGTATCTTTGACTAGTATATATTAAAGTATTGTGGCCTCATGCAGTGAGCTGAGAATTGTGTTCCCTCATTCTCTGTATTTTATAAGAATTTCTTTGGTAAAATTTACCAGTGAAGCCCCTTTCTAAATACTGATTTAGCTGCATTCCATAAATTTTGGTACATTGTGTTTTTCTTTCAGTTCAGTTAAAACTGTTTTCTATTTTGCTTTTGAATTCTTTAGCTCATGGGTTAAAACCTTTCTAAATATTTTTGAATTTTCCAGATATCTATTTTAATAATTTATAATTCAGTGCTATTATGAATAGAGAATATTGATACAATTTCTTTCCCTAATTTCTTGATTTGTTTCATGTCCTGGAATATTTTATGTTCTGATGTTTCGTATGTATTCCATTCGTGTTGGGCAGAGTATCCTGCAGGTGTCATTTAGGTCATGATTCATAACGTTGTTCATGTTTTATTTTTCTTTGACTTTCTGTTCATTTGTTCTATTGGTAACTAAGAGGATTGTTGAATCTGCAGTGCTAATTAGGGATTATCTATTTCTTTTAGTTTTGATCTGTTTTGAAGTTGTGTTATTAAGTGCATGTGTTTTAGGATTATGTGTTTTTGATGAGATAGCCTAGTTTATCCCTTTTAATATTTCTTGATCTGAAACCTGCCGTATCTGATACAGCCACTCCAGCTTTCCTATGATTAATTTTTGCATGAAACATACTTTCCTGTCCTTTTACTTTTAAACTTTCTGTGTCATTATACTTGAAGTAAGTTTCTTGTAGACAGTTTATAATTGGGTCTAGCTTTTTCATCAGGTCTGCAATCTCTGCCTTTTAAATGGAGTGTTCAGAATATTTATCTTTCATATACGTGTATCTACACAGTTCAGTTTAATGTTACTGTTTTCTGCTTGTCTCATTGTTCTTTGTCCCCTTTGCTCTCTTTTTCTGTCATCTTTTGTATTAGCTGAGCATTTTTTTTTGAAATTTCGCTTTGTCTCCACTATTAAATTATTAGTCATAGCTCTTCATTTAAAACTTCTTAGTGGTTGTCATAGGTTTAGAATATTCAACGGTAAATTTTCAGTCTACCTTCAAATATTAAAATACTGTTCTGTCACTTCATACATAAGAGCCTTGCAAGAATAGACTTTCATTTTCTCCCCTTCCATTTTTTTTTCTGTTGTTGCCATAGATTTTACTTCTACATGTTTTGTAAACTGCACAATGTATTGTAATTTTTGCTGTAAACAGTCAGTTCTCTCCTACAGAAATTAAAAGAACATGATAACATGGTTTATATTTAACTAACTCAGCTCGCATTCCTCATTTCTGATTCTGTTCTTTCTTCTTTGTCCATCTGTTTGTTGTAACTTTGTTTTTCCTGGAGAAATTCTCCTGTTTCTTGTACTGAATGCACACAGCTGAAAGAGGTTCTCAGGCCTTACTTGTATGAACGTCTTTGTTTTGCCTTCATTTAAAAAAAATATTTTTTTGTTGAATATGGAAGTCTAGGTGTATGGTGGTTGTTTTTTCTTTCAGCAGCTTGATAATGTTTCATTGTCTTCTTGCTGGAATGGTGTCTGTGTTGAAATACGTAATATTTCTTTCTTGTATTTATCATAATGTATTCAGTCCTATCTGCTTTTATGGTTTTCCATTTATCAATAGTTTTCATCAGTTGACTGTGGTGTTCTTTGGTATTATTTTTTGTATGTGTGTGTTTATCATGCCTGAATTTCATTGAGTTTGGATCTGTGGGTTTATAATTTTAATCAAATTAGGAAAAATTTTGGCTGTTGAAAAATTATTTCTCCTTCCTTTCCCTCTGGGGCTTCAATTACATATATATTACATTGCTTGATTTGGTTGCAAAGGTCACTGAGTGAGACTCTTTTTTTTTTTTTTTTAAAGTATTTCTTTTCTCTGTGGCTACTTTTGGATCCTTTCTACTGCAACTTTGTCAAGTTTACAGAATACTTTCTTCTGTAATATTTAATCTGTTGTTATCTGAACCTAATAACATTTTGCTTCAAGTATTGTAATTTTCATCTGTTCATTTTAAGTCTTTTGTAAATCTTTCCTTTCTTTTCTTACTATTTGTTTTCATCTAAATCTATGATCATCTTTCTGTCACGTATGCCCACAGTACTTCATACTTCCCTTTCTGTGACAATCACCACAAGTTAAATTACTCTATTTAAAAACTTTGTATTTATTGACAGATTTAGCACTGTGAGGGCAGTGACAAAGTCTCTTCCTTGCCAAGATATCCTCAGAATTCAACAGTGTCTGGCACAGAGTAAATTCAGCAAATATTCTTTGAAAATTAATTAGAGAATGAATGACTTTAAAGAACTCTTATTTTCTATTCCTCAAATCCTAACCCCACAGGCAAATAGAAACTTTGACTATGGCATGAAGCTGCCAGAAGTCCTGAGAATAAGGGCCAAGGATGGGTAAATGATTCATCCTAATGGTTAGAGTGAAAAATTATTAACAGCTAGGGCAACAGTTGTTACTTTGGGGAAATGGGTTAGCAGGAGACAGAGCTACAGAGGAGGGACACATTTTTCTATTTAGAAAATAAATAACTGGAATCCAGGATTATGAGAGCAGAAGCAAGGGGGGAGACACTTCTGTAGGTTGGAGCTTGAACTGCCAAACAGGCCGAGGGATCTTTTAAGAGTAAAGATAGGTTAATACAAATTTTTCAAGTTGCTCTGTTTGCTACCAAAAAATCTCATCTGTTATTCACACAGAAAAGACTTGTCTAAGCAATGAGTGTGTGCGTGTGTGTGTAAAGAGAAATAGAATATAAAATGATTACTAATCAGTGGAAGGAACCGAGTCCCATGTCTAGTAGTTGGAACTGGGGTTAGGGAGAGCATGCAGAGCACAGAGGTTCATACATTGAGCTGGTGCAGTGAGAGCTTGGAGCCAGAGGTAACAAGAACATAAGCTCTCCCTGCCCTCTCGGGAGTTTGCAAAAATATTAGGAGGCTGCGAGACTCTACTATAGAGAAGTGGGGGTTTCTGTGAATCTTATAGATTAAGAGACCTGGTAAACTCCAGGCAACATTTGAGTCAAAAATCACATATTTATTGATTGGGAATGTATTACACACAGGTGAAATGTTTTACAAATATGTTATCATGTAATACTCTTAGAAGTCCTATGAGAGAAAGGCTGTTAAAATCCAGTGTTGGTAATTGAAGTACAATTTAGGGAGACCATTATTTAAGGTCATGCAACTTGAGAAGAGGAAGTATTCTGGCAGGTGGATCAAGTGGAAAAAAAAAAGGGTAAAATGGAAAACTACAATTCCTTTCTCAGGGAAAAGGCCCACTGAAGGGGACAGTTTGATAGGCCAATTTTTCTACTTTTTAAGTATATACACAGAAGAGTCCCACGGTTGCTGTTACTTCTTTTCCACCTGCCTGGATGAAGCCATCTTAGTGAGGATGATAGGCATGGACGCTGGAGTCCTAGATTTGAATCTTGGCTCTGTTACTTATGGGTACATAACCTTGTATCAGCTATTCAACTTCTGAGCCTGAGTTTCTTTGTCAGTAAAATAGAGGACGTTGATACTAATGTTGGCTGTTCTTGTGGAGATTAAATAAAAGGTTGAGTATGAAAAATTTAGCACTGCACCTAGCACATAGTTAACATTTAATAATTTACAGATCTTACATCTCTCCTGCTACATTTCTACTTGATTGAGGGATTTAAAAAGATTAGAAAGAGAACAACACTTACCCAGGACCTACAGCAAGTCAGGCATCCTTTTAGATACATTGTATATGTTATTTGATTCTCATAGAAGCCCTGTGCTTTGCCCTCTATAAACTGCATGTGGCAGTGGAGAGAACTTGAGGCTAACAGAGGTGAAGTAACTTACCCCAAATGGCTCATCCATCTGAGGTTGGCTATTAACCCAATTTTTAGATGAGAAAACTAACGCTGAAAGAAGTGAACTACCTTCATATATTCATATACTCATTCACTTAAGATGTACAGACTTCCCTTTTGTGCCAGAAGTTCTATAACTTATCATATCCCACCGTTAGATACTGGTTTCCCTAGGCTGTGTCCACATATGGGGTGCAGGTGAGTCTAGTACTTTGGGGAAATTAGTGGGAAGCTGGAAAGAAATCTATTTGCGTGAGATATTCTACATGAAAGTTTTGTGTCTGATGGAGGAAAGTTCAAACATGACTTCTTGGAAGATGTGCTTAAGGAGGACCATCTGTTGTCTGTCCCCAAGTGTAGCCCAGGTTGAATCCCCAGGGCGAGGCCACTGTGGGGATGAAGGTACTCAGTTCCCACTTGACAATCACAACCCAGGGTGGAGGATATGGACCCACTTGTTATACCTATGTGTGGAGGACAGAAATTTAGATGTAAAGGTGACTGAAGAGAACACAGACATTTACACCTTCTTTAACAGAGTGTCATTCCTGTGGAGAATATTGGAAGCTGTAGAATTGGTATGGTGTTATACTTGAGGGCTTTGCAGGGAGTAAGCTTTAAGAGGAGAAGGGCAAGAACCTGATGAGATTGGGGGAAATCTTATTCACGAAGCTATAAAAGACAGCTCCAGGCAGAATGCTCAAGTGTGTGAGAGGGTAGTTTGTTTGGGTAATGGTCATTGTGCTTGAAGCTCTGATAGCATTTCCATCCCTTCCTAATGTGATTTGGGGAATCGTCCTCAGCTCTAGTGGTGGGCTTGACTGACCTAAATGTTTTTTCATCCCTCTTGTCAATAATTGGCTCAGGAAGGGACATGTAACTTAATGATGCAAGGAAAAAATACACTGAGGCTTCTGGGAAAGTTTTCTTCAGGGAGCCTCATGGGAAACTGGTCTTTTATTGCCTCATATATAAAAGAAGAGCATGTAGCCTCAACTTGTTACCAACTAACAAGTACAAAGAGAACCAGAATTAAGATGAGGCTGTACATGGCAGTGGAGAAATAGAAAGCATATAGGTCTTGGATGATGGTGGTTGAAATGGTAGATCAACCAGTCTTGAACCTTTTCTACTTCACTTTTTGTGAATTTCTTAGTTGTGTAAGCTGATTTTAGTTGGCTTTTTATTTCAGCTGAAAGCATCCTGATTTAGATAGTGGAATCTGACCAAGACTTTCCAATTTTGTTTTTGCAATTTAATTATCAGCCAACTTTGGTCAACATACGGATCTACGAGTAGGAAAAAGAGCTAAATATAAAATATTTCTACTAAATTAGTACAGGGATTGAGCTTGGAACAAATAAGAATTAATTTTGAGATGGAGATATAACGAGAAAATTATGCTTGGAATTAAGACTGGGTGCTGGTGGCATGACAATTGACCAAATTAATGCCTTGGTGAATTGTTAGACTTGGTTATTCCTTGAGAATGAGGGACGGAGGTTAGAGGACTTAAGGAGTATGGAAAACGTTTTAACAACTGATATCTGAAATGGGAAAAAATCAGTAAAAGAAAGGTCTGAGAGGCATGGAGGGCCCAGATGAGGTTGAAGATTATAAATTTATAATAGAACCAATCATTTTGTTTTTAAAGTTGTCTCCAGCAAGGCTGTGTAAGCAAGTAGAGGCACAAGGAGAGCAAAAGGACAGTGGGGAGTGCTCCAAAACTGGGGATTGGAAGAGCAGGTGCAGTGGAAGGACTTGGGCCAGGAGAACTGAAGTTCCTAAAAATAGAGTAAGCATTATCTTTTAAAAAATATCTAGTATTCTTCGGAATTTTAATTTTAAAAAAGTTTTGAATAATGTAATCCCGTTTGATAGTTACAATGTATTGTGAGGCAGGTAATTCTAGTTTACTAATGAAGAATTAGAGACTTGGAAATCAAAATCACTCATTCATTCATCTTATTTTGTAAACTCTTTAAAAAATGTATTAGTTGTATGCCATATTTGGCTTTAGGCACTAAAAACTCAGACATGCAGGCTATGGAACTTGCCCTCAAAATGCTCACTCTTGGCTGGGAATAGAGACAGTGTAGTAATAAATAGTAAAATAGAGAAAAATACATGATTGTATCTATGGAAACACAAAGAAGTTCTTTTTAATCAAGGTATGGAGTTAGAGATGTTTTTCCTGGGGTGGATAACACGTGAATGAGGTTTGAATGAAGGGCGTGAGTTGACTAGTCAGGTGAAGGGTGGGGAGAAGGGGATTCAGTTACAGGCAGCAGCAGGTATAAAGGTCTGAACTTGTAAGAGAGGAGGATGCCTTCTGGGAACTGCAGCAGTTCTGTGTAGCTGGAGACCACAGTGCAAGAGGGAAAACAATAGGAGTTCAACCTGGAAATGTAGGTAGGAGCTAGATCATAGTCATCCTGAAGAGTTTGGATTCGATCCTAAAGACCCGGGTTCCTCTGAAGGATTTAATGATACTAAGCCATGTAAAAGATGAAATGTAGGTATTATACTTGAGATAGAGAAATCAATTTTGAGATTATTGTATCTGGTAAGACATGATGAATGGAGTTTAAGAGGATGGGAAGACTTTGAGAGCCATTAAAAAAGAACTGACTGAATTTGAACAGGTGTAGGTAGTAAGAGAGGTCTAGCATGTCTCTGGAGTTACCAGATGAATTGCAGTGCTTACAAATCAGGTTATGGAGGAACTTGGGGGCTGATAATTATTTGCCTGCTCTCTGCATTATGCTCCACTTGATACCTTAAAGGCATCCTCATAGTATGGTTCTCCCCAAAGAAGCTATACTGATGTAACTAAAAATGGAGGAACGAATCAACTTCTGTAAAGCCTGGTATTATAAATGAAGATGTATTAGTGTTATTAACCATCTGATCATGCAGGACCTTGGGTCCTTCACAGAGTCATGTTGGGACTTCTGGGAATTCCTCTCAGAACAGCCTGTCGGCCATAATATGATGGAGAACTTGTGTTCTTGCATCAGTATCCTTGTCTCTCCTATCTTCAAATCCTTTGGAAAGGGTTTCCATGTTGTTTGAGCTGGAACATAAGAATGCCATTTCCTGTGCCCAGGGTGCCTTCTGGTGTCCTCAGAGCACTGTCTTTTGCAGGTGGTGGGAGGTAGGTAGGGTCTCAGTGACGATATATTCTCTGCTCTGTGTTTCACTTTGTCATCTGGTCCCTAAGCAATAACCTAGCTAGTGACAGCAATTCAATAGTCCTTGAGTCTCTTGTCCTTAGCCTTTTTCTCCTTGAGATTTAAAACCTGTCCCAAGGGCTGAATGAGGGAACATCGTTTTCTGGTCTACTTTAATTTTCCAAGTTAGACAACATCCCCAAACAGAGACTTGAAGCACATCACCTCATGTAAAGAGATCCTATAGGGGTCTTTAAGTCTCTGCTAATTTTATAAAAACTCAGGTTGTGTTTGGCTCCACTGATACATCCTAGTTTCTTTCTTCTTTTCTTCCTTTCTTTCCTTCCTTTCCTTCCTTCCTTTTCCTTCGTTCCTTTCCTTCTTCCCCCACCTCCCCCTCCTTTTTTTTCCATCTCCAACCACCACTCCTTCATCTTTCCACCTATTCACACTCTTCCACTTTTGTCTTCTCCTTTATAATATACTTTTTTTGGGGGGGGTTACTGAGGGCTGTTATTCCCTGAGGGGACATTCCTTCTCCACTGCAGTTTCCTAAAAAGGAGAGAATGTCCTTTGTAGCAGTCTCTTAATATTCTGCAAAGATATTCTTGATATCTTGTGCCTCCTGGGCAGCTGGTAAGAAGCTGTAGCTGGTTTTTTAACATGTTCCTGCTCCTTCATCCTCTGCAAGGTTTGCTGGATTATTCTCAATATGTCCAACTCATTTGTAGTCCGGAGTATTCATGCTATAAGGAACCCTAGAGGGAATACCCTACCCACCCCTCCTCTCTATCCTCTCTGTTTATAGATAACAGTGTCAGAGAGGTTTCCTTGGGGTCAGAACCAAGACTGGTGTGGACTCTCCTGACCCCTGTACCAGTGTACTTCTAACGCATGAGAGTCAGGTGACATGAACCAACTCAGATCCTCGCAGTAGCGCTGTGAGTAAGGCGCTTGTGAATTCATTTCACAAGTGATATAAGGGGAACTCAGACTTGACTTCTCTAAGTTTATACAGCCAGTTAGCAGTGGAGCCATTTTGGGTCTAAACTCCTTACAGTGGTTCCTTCTGACTTTATAAAAATTTGAGAGACTACAGTGAGGTATCTATCACCTCACACCATTAAATGGCCACCATTAAAAAGTCTACAAATAACAAATGCTGGAGAAAATGTGAAGAAAAAGGAGCCCTCTGTTGGTGGGAATGTAATTTGGTGCAGCCACTATGGAGAACTGTATGAAGGTACCTTAAAAAACTACAAATAGACTTACCATATGATCCAGCAATCCCACTCCTGGGCATATACCCCTGAGAAAACGAATTTGAAAAAATACACACACTCCAGTGTTCATAGCAGCACTGTTTACAATAGCAAAGACATGGAAGCAACATAAATGTCCATAGACAGATGACTGGATAAGGAAGTGTGTGTATGTGTATGTATATGTGTGTGTGTGTGTGTGTGTATAATAGAATATTAAAATGAAATTTAAATGAAGTAATGCCATTAAAAAAATAATGATGTTTGCAGCAACATGGATGGACCTAGAGATTATCATAGTAAATCACACAGAGAAACACAAATATTATATGATATCAGTTGTATGATGTGGAATCTAAAAAATGATACAAATGAACTTATTTACAAACAGAAATAGACTCACAGAAATAGAAAACAAATTTATGGTAGTAGGGTGAGGAGAGAGGAATTTGGGGTTAACATATACACACTACTGTATATAAAATAGATACACAACAAAGGCCTACTGCATAGCGCAAGGAATTATGTTCAGTGTCTTATAATAACCTATGATGGCAAAGAATGTGTGTGTATAACTGAACAACTTTGCTGTACGCCTGAAATTAGCACAACATTGTAAATTAACTATACTTTAATGAAAAAAACAAAAAAAATTGAGAAACTGTGTAATTTTAAATTAAACTTGTAACCTGAGGGCCATACTATCCAGATGTGTGAGACAGATACACGGTATATAACCACTTTTTTTTTTTGTTTTTTGACAAATGTGTTTCCTGAAATCTGGAGCTATTCCTATGAATTTGTTGAAAGAGAAATGAACTGTTAATTTATCTTCAAGCCTAAAAAATGCTATTGGAGAAAAACTTGAATAAAAATCCATCAACTTGGCAGGAGGATATTTTATTTCTGAGAGCTCACATGTCTGTGTTGGGTGAACTTTGAGGCTAGAGATATAGTATTTCAAGATTACCACTTGCATTTTCTTGCCAAATCTGGAAAGTTTTCTCTGATTTGGCCTGGCTGTATCTTGTATGATAGGCTGATTGACATGCAAGTAAGAGTTTTTATAGAATTTCATTTTTGAGGAGAATTTGATCTGTTTCTCATACTGTGGGGATGTGTGAATGTCTCCGTCAGCCTCCCATGTAGTTAGGAAATCCAACCAGTAAAAGTATCCTGCGAATTTAATCCTCTTCAATGGAGAACCTTTGACTATTTGCAAACCTTGGGTTAAAATAGAACTGACATCTTTAGATGACATCATTTCTAATAGGTTAATTTCTTTCCATTTGCTAAACTTGATTTTTGTGCATTCAATAGGCGTTTGACAATTATCCTTATACAGCTTTTGTGTGTTTATTATGTACATATATTATGCATATAATCTTCGTCCCTATTGTAAAAAAGGTTTTCTCTGCCATTGTATCTTCTAAATGTACTGTTTCTCTATATGAAGGTTAAGATGCCCATATTATTCTGGAGTTGATTTTAGATTTCCCATAGGTCCCTTTACTAGCTTCCTCCTGCTTTTTCAGAAGATTTTCTTACCTTTGCTCACCACAAAGTCTCAAGATGAGGTAAGAGTGGGGCATCAGGCACTGTGTACTAGATTTTGTGACTTCTCTTTTCTGTTATTTTGAAGTATCAGCACTGTTTGTCTTTAGGCTGAGAATGTGGCCTCTTGTAGATATTTTTCCCCATCCTCTTCTGTTTTTGTTTTTTTTTTTTTTTTTTCCCCAGTAGGAAATACTGGTACCTAAGGTGGCTACTTGGAAGTCCTAGGCTGAATTTTTGATTTTTGAAAAGTTTTCAGCCTTAGGCTTAACAAGATTGTGGTTTATTGTGATTCATACTTGTACTTTTAGTAAGTTTCTCCTTTCTTGCTTTCTTTTCCTCCTGTACATAGGTAGACTAAATATAAATAGAATTCAGTTTGGGACTTAAGCTTGAAAATTCAGAGACTAATAGAGGCAGAGAACAAGAAAAGGGACTGAAGAATTGTGGGAAATAAGTTTAGAGAAAATTTGAGAATAGTCTGGAAATTGGAGTTCAGGGCAGGAGCAAAAAGCTTAAATGAGATTGATAGGGAACAGGAGGCAAGCGTGGAGGATGGGGGGCTTTCTGACCTGCTGTGCCCCTTACTGGTCCTCCTTGGGTCTCAGCATCCAAGACGGTGTCCCCATCCAGTCTGGGCTTGCTTTCTTCCCTAGTTCCTCCTCCATTTACACAGAGCCAGGCTCTACCTTTATGCGGATGAAACCTTGCTGGAAATTTGTCCGTGGACTTTTTCCACCCTTTCCCTAATAGATCCTCTGAAAATTCCAGATGTATATTGTTTGCCTCTTTCCCCAGGGCTTGGTGGCTCTTCTAGGATGGGAATTGCTGCCATCTTTGTCCTGGGGTCCCCTCTTCCTCTCTGCGGAATGTCTGTATTTGTAGCTTTGCTTCAGTACCTACAGGTGCTTTGCTCATTTTTATGCTGTTCACTCTCACCTCAGCATTATTTCATTTGTATTAATTTGTTAGTGATGAATGGGTTCTTTAGGTGAACCTACTAAATGTCGGGCTGTGTGCTAGCAGTTGTGATGAATATAGAAAAGAATTATATACATTTTATACCCGCAGATTTACTGTAAGACATAAAGCATACCCATAAAAAGCAGAGGACAAGGCAGCAAGTACAGAAAAAAGGCCTTTATTCTCTCCTCTTTATATTTGTTTGATGTCAAATATGAGGAAGGGGAGGATGGAGATGAGAGATGACTTAGGGGGAGGAGATGTTGTCTTTCCCATCTCCCCTTAGTCTTCTTTCTCTAGAAGATCCTCTCCCCTGATTCTAAGCTGACCATCGTCTGGGTGTGTCATTGTTCTTTCAGCAGCCCTATTTCCCTCACCAAAACATACATGGAGCTTGGCTCTCACCATCATTCAGGCCTGTTAACGCCTCATTTAATTCCCTTTGCTTCTCTGGCTTTATTCATGCCGGGAGGTAGAAATGGAGCTCTCAGCCCTGAGCAGGATATTTGACAATCTTGTGGCCCTTCTGGGTTGTAAATGACTGTATTAGAGGCTGGAGGAGCCTCATGAGACAAAGGACATTATACTTCGTGTCATTTCAAAAAACAGGGTTTCTAATGGGTTCTCCTGGGAGTTGTGATTTGGGCCTGAGGCTAAGGTGAGACATTTTACCTTTTTTACCCCTGAATTTAGGGATTGGGAGCAGTCTTGGAGAAGGTTAGGAGTACGCTCCAAGCATACTCTCCTAGCCACATAAATAGAGGTTTGAAGTCAGCTTCACTACACTTGAAGGACGAGAGAAAGTTTATGGCCTGTTACTTTTTCAGTGCAGTGGTACTCGCCACCTGGCTGGTGAGGCTCCAAGCACCTTAGTTTGTTACCATCCCCTCAGCCTGCGTTGTTGGTTCCTGTGCTGCCCTTTGTTGGGGAAGAGAAACCCAGAAGGAGGAACCCCGTGGAGACATGAGGATAGTGGAGCGGGGCTCCCAGCCGTCCCGAGCCCATCTGTTCCTTCTTCCATGCCTGGCACAATGCTGCCTCTGTGTCTGTCAGGCAGAAACATGGCTGACACCACACCTATTAGCCTTTCATCCTGGACCAATACACAGCTTTATTTTCATCTTTATTCTTTGTAGCTTAGGTATTGATTCTCTTTTCAGTGGTTGACGTGGCAGATAATTAGGGACCGGAACATGGCTAGCTTAATTATAAAACTGGTATGTGTGTATAAAAAAAAATATTTCCTGAAATGGTGGTTTGAAATGTAACAGTTTCAGATGGGAAGGAGCACACACCATACCTGCTTTAAAGATCACATAATCTGGAGGTATGCAGGCTTTAGGAAGAGGTCTTAGAAAGGGAAATGCTTTAGGAGAAAAGAATAAAAAATGACCAAGTTATCCTTTGGAAACTCACTAGAAAAGAGGGGGGAAAAAAAGCAAGAAAGGGAAATTTCAAATCCTGCCAGACAACACTAAAAAATGAAAGGACAAAAAAAAATCCTTTGATTTTCATTTCCTCTGTGGCAATTTCTTTTACCAGGACTTTCTTCTATTCATTTTTATTCTTTACTCTAAACATTAAAATAAAATTGGGACATGCTGGTATCTCTCTCGTGCTGGTTCTTTTTCACGTATTGCTCCTCTTTGAATGAGATGAATCCTTCCTGCACAGCCTATTTGCAGGAGGTTCATTGTGGGAAGGAACCGTCATTATATTTCCGGCTGGCCACCAGACGTCTTCCTGGTTCATAAAAGATGTTTCTTATAATAACACTGTATGTAAGTGGGTTTTTTGGCCTTGACTTCTCTCTAATCATCAAGTATTAGAAGCTGTGAGGTCTGACGGCCGTGGCACAGATCAAAATCTCTACTGTTAAACCCCAGGTGTTACTGGTTTTGCCTTTTAAGTGTGGCAGTCTGTTTGAAGACCTGATCTTTGTCATCTTTGTGTGAGAATGCAGCCTGAGAGGTCCTCTCAAAATCTTTTTGCATGCTCGTTTGACCTTAGGGTATTTGAAAGGTCTTTGATATATTTTGTTGTTGGAAGTTGACTTACCTAGCTTCATTCAGAATTGTTTCTATTTGTGTTTCTTGTTATACTTGGTGTTTTGGGGGGATTTCTGAAGGGAAAGAACCACTATTTTATAATTAGGAATCTGATCGTTAATCTTTTCAATGTAATTTTTATAATAACCTCAGATAAATAATTAGAAAAAGATTCATTCTGTAAAAGTTTAGAATACATCATGTTTGTCAGTAGCTCAGTTGTATAATGCAGCACACCTATTGCCTTTTTTTTTTTTTTGGTAACTACCTCGAGGTAGAAGTGATATCTCTATTACATTTTCATGGATGCTTCATTTTCTAGTCAGCTAGAAGAGTGTGCCTTTTACATTAACACAAGGATTGCATTTGCCAGAGAGATCATAGCTAAGAAGTAAACTATTTGATTGGCTTAAATATCTCACCACTGTTGTTAGTTCAGTGTTTTGAGTAACAAAGTTCTGTAAGTTTTCCCTTAAATATGTTTATGTGTTTCCTACATGTATCAAAATTCTCCCTGTGCTCCAAGCATTATGCTAACCAAGGCTTGTGAAAATTACAAAGAAGTGAAGATGCTGATTGTCATCTGGTGTGGCAACTGGCATAATTTGATCAAGACCTGTGAGATTTGTCATACTAGGAAAGTATGGTGTGCAGTGTGTAAAGATTCTCTAGGGAGCATGAGAAACCTTCCTGGATACTTGGTTCTGGTTCTGGTACTACAGAGTTGGATGGCAGGGGGTTTAACCCTTATATAAATACTGGAGGATTACAAAAAGGCTGCATTTGGATTCCCAGGTATTTATTGGGTGTTGATTATATACTTGGAGTTTTCACATCAATAACCTTATTTAATCCATACCCTCAAGGTAAATCTTGTTATTCTTACTTTATGATAAGAAAAATGAAAAGCAGCCAAGTCATATGGTCTTCACAAAGTTACACAGGCCAGTTCTTAGTAGAGCTAGAATTGCACATAAGTTGTTAGACTCCAGGGTTCCTTCTGTTCTCTTGTTCTGTTTCTGGGTAACTGGTTTCCTGCTACACAATTTTTTTTTCCTTTCATTTTTTAATTGAATAAATTTGATGTGTAACATTGTATAAGTTTAAGTTGTATAGCATGCTACTTTAATATATTATAATATCACTGATACACCAATATTTATATTATAATACAGTATTATTATCTATATTCATTATACTGTCCATTAGATCTCTATGGCTTATTTACTAATTACAAGTTTGTATCCTTGAACACCATCTCTTATCCCTCCCAGCCCCTCAAAAACATCATTTTATTTTATTTTTGTCAAATATTAGTTGACAGTACATGCTAAATTTTAATTATGGGCTCTCAAGTCTGTACCATTGATCTGTGTATCTATTTTTGTGCCATTACCATACTGCTTTGATTACTGCGGTTTTGTTGTATAGTTTGAAATTTGGAAGTGGCTTCGTTCTTTTTTCTTAGGATTATTTTGGCTATTGGGTGTCTTCTGTGGGTCCACACAAATTTTAGAATTGTTTCTTCTGTTTCTGAAAAAAAAAAGCCTTTGGCATTTTGATGGGGATTGCATTGACTCTAGATGGCTTCAGGTAGTGTGGCCATTTTAACATTAATTCTTTTGATTCATGAGTATGATGTGTCTTTCCATTTGTTCATGTCTTTTTCAGTTTCCTTTAGCAAAATTCTGTCATTTTTATTGTAGAGATCTCTCATTTCCTTGGTTAAATTTATAATTAAATGTTTTATTGTTTTTGATAGTATTATGAGTGGGATTTTTAAAAAAATTTCCAGGTACTTTATTATTAGTGTAAAGGAATGCATTTGATTTCTGTATGCTGACTTTGTATCTTGCCACTTAGCTGAAATGTTTGATTAATTCCAACAGATTTTTGACTGATTCTTTAGATCTTCTATATATAGGATTATATCATTAACAAATGATGACAATTGACTTCTTTATATGATCACTTTGTTTCTTGTGATCTCTTTTGGCTTAATGTCTGTTTTGTCTGATACAAGTGTGGCTACACATGTTGCTTTTTCATTTCCATTTACTTGGAATAACATCTTCCATCCTTTCATTTTGAGCCTATGTGTGTCTTCAGAGCTTAAATAAGTCTCCTATAAATAGCACATTGGGTCTTGTTTATTAATCTATCCAATCACTCTGTGCCTTTTGATTGGTGCATTCATCCGTTTACATTTAGGGTGATTATTGGTATGTAAGGATTTACTGCTACCGTTTCATCTTTTGCCTTCTGGTTATTTTGTATCTCCTTGTTATCCCTTGGTTGCCTGTCTTTGTAAGTTGGTGCTTTTCCACGGTGATTTGCTTAGTCTCTCCCTTTTTTGTTTTGTGTTTCTGCTCTAGATTTTTGCTTCTGTGAGGTTTACATAAAACATCTCGGATAAAATAGTCCTTTTTTTGCTGATACAAGTTTACCTTCATTTGCCTATAAAGGTTCAATCCTTTACTCTTCCCCTTTTATATTTTTGATGTTATAAATTATTACTTTATGCTGTGACTGTTACAAGTTATAGTAGCTATAGTTATTTCTTAATGCTCTTTCCTTTAACCTTTATGCCTTGGTTAAGAATTTAATATACTATTTTAAACCAGAATTTAAAACAGAGCTTAAACAGTGTTCCGAGTATCACTCCAGTCAGAGTTTTGTGAACTTTCATCTTTCTGTTTCAGCTTAAAGAGCTCCTTTCAGTGTTTCATGTAAGGTAGGTCCAGTGGTGAATCCCCTCAGCTTTTGTCTTTCTGGGAAAGGCTTTATTTCTCCTTCCTGAAGAATAACTTTGCCAGATACAGTATTTCTGGCTGGTAGTTCTTATCTCTCATTATTTGCAGATGTCATTTCCTGGCCTATAGAGTTTCTGCTGAGAAATCCACTGATAGTTGAATGGGGGTACAAGTCTTTTTCCCCTGACTGCCTTTCAAATCCTTTCTTTGTTGTTGACTTTTGACCATTTTAATATGATGTGTCTTGGAGAAGATGTTATTGCCTTGAGATAGAAAGCTGTTTTATTAGTTTTATGGACTTATATCCATTTCCTTCCCTAAGTTTGGGAAGTTTCCAGCTATTTTTAAAAAATATACTGTGAACTCCCTTCTCCCTCTCTTCTCCTTCTGAGATAACCCGTTATTCTTACGTTGTTATTTCTAATGGAGTCAGAGAATTCTTGTAGGGCTTCTTCACTTAAAAAAAATCTTAGTTCTCTCTCCTCTTTCACCTTAATAATGTCTATATGTCTATTCTTGAGCTCACTAATTCTCTCTTCCACATAATCTGCTCTATTTCTAGTGCATTCTAATGCATTCTTCATCTCATTTATTGAGTTCTTCAGTTCCAGAACTTGTTTGGTTCCTTTTAGAATTTCAGTCTCTTTGGTGAAATACTCAGTCTGTTATCTTTATTCCTTAGATCACTCTACTGCCTTTCTGAGTTTTCTTGTAGCTTGTTGGATTTTTTTTCATAACAGCTATTTTAAATTCTGTGTCAGTTAGATCACAATATTCCATGTCTTAGGGTTTGGGAAAATTGTCATTTTCTTTTTGTGATACTGTTTTGCCATGTTTTTTCATGGTGTTCAGTAAGAACCTCTGCAACCACATTTGAAGTCTGCTGTAAGATTCTTAGACTGAAAGCACTCTTGACTTAGTTCGGTTTCCATTAATTTTACATTAAACTTTAACTTTTTGACTGTGAGCTTTTGTCTGATCCCCAGTAATGGCAGAGACCTCAACAAAATGCTGAAGTTAACTGATTGAACCTCTTCCAAAGAGGCTATCTGGGGTTGGGAAATGAGACTTTTTCCTTATTAAATCTTGATGTGCCTGGAGCTGCCTAGATTATCGTTCTTTTCTTTAGTCCTTAATATCTTGAAAATTGTGTGCATGAACAAAGGAATCTTTGAGGCAACTGAGGACACTTTTTAGAACTCAAAGAAACATGAGGCTATCTTATTTTGAACTTTCAGGACCAAAAGCATGACAGTTCAGGAGAGGAACAGATAGGATGATTTTATGACTCTCAACAGTAAAGTGTAGTAAAGAAGACCCTGTTCAAGAAGAAAACACAAGTGATCAAACTTTTTGCTCTTTGTATCTTCTAGTTTTAGAATCTCAGGGGTGACCTTTAATTTTAATAGTACTTATAAGGATGGTATTCTTTTATTACTTTCTCCCTGTTTATTAGCTATGTGACTTGTGACATAAAGTTTAGAAGGACAATGTAGGGATGTGAAATATATAGTGACAAGATCCTGCCCCAAAACCTGCCATGTAACCATGTCTGATTAGTTTCTGATTCCTTTCTTCATGATCCTGATAGATATGTACAATCTCAAATACTGCACATTAATTTTGACGTTTTAAAAAATAATCTATAGGTTTATCCTTATATCAAGTACACAACATTGATGAGAGCTTTATAGTCAGTTTTGAATTTAGATAAAGTACTCAAATTGTTCTTTGTTTTAGAGAAATTTGCTATTCCAGTTTCCTTTAAATTTTTATATTTTTGTATAAATTTCAGAATGGGATTATAAATTATTGCAATCCTGTTTTATTTTTATTGGACTTATATTGAAATTAGAAAGTAAAAATAGCAAAAAAGATGAATATTTTAACCCATCAATATGATATTTCTCTCCATTTATTTATATATTAAATTTTTCTGTTTTTGAACTTTATACAAATGAAATCATACAGAACATATTCTTGGGTGTATGGGGCTTTTTTCTCAACATTAATTTTTGTGAGATTCATCCATGTTGGTGCATGTAGCTACATCTTATTTTCTGACTGTATAGTATTCCAACGTAAAAATGTATTCACTCATTCTGTTTTTGATTTATATATCCTAAAATAAAGCCAAGGGAATTCTTAACATGTGTCCTGGAATGTATACACAAATTTTATTTTTAGAAATGCTAAAGAGTAAAATTGCTTTTCTTCCAGTTTAGTCTTCTCAATATCTCTGTGAGATGAGTAAGGAAATGAGGAAGAAACTATTAAAATGCAGATTCTGACTTAGTAGGTCTGGGGTTGGCCTGAGATTCTGCATTTGTATAAAGATCACAGGTGATGCTGATGCTCCCTGACAATGGACCATAGTTTGAGTAGGAAGGATTAACACAATATCACTTTTGTAAATTAAAAAACACAACAGTGATACACATATTTCTGGGATCCTTATGTCATGGTTAACTTAGGGTCAGCGTGGCTGTGGAACACAGTTGTTTGGTCAAATACTAGCCTAGATGTTTCAGTGAACGTATTTGTGGATGTGATTAACACTTAAAATCAGTTACCTGGAGGGAATGCAGATCATCCTCCATGATGTAGCTGTGCCTCATCCAGTCAGTTGAAGGTCTTAGGAGCAAAGACAGATTTCCTGAAGAAGGAGCAGTTCTTCCTCAAGTTTGAAATATGGAGACTGTACTTTCTGTTTTATGGAGACTTTCTGATCTGTAGATTTTGGATTCAAGATTAACCATTAACTGTTACCTGAGTTTCCAGCCTGCTAGCTTGCCTACTGATTTCAACCTTGCCAGCCTCCACAATTCTGTGAGGCAGTCCTCTAAAATCTCAGCCTGTCCCCTCTTCTCTCTCTCTCTCTCTCTCCCCCCACCCCCCCAACACATGGTTTCCTGCTACTGGTTCTGTTTTCCCAAGGAACACGAAATAATGCAACATACAAATACAAAGAAGAACGTTAAAAAGAATGCAGTGGTTGCCTTGGGGGCAAGAGATGGGAAATAGGAATGTGGTGAGAGAACACAGATAAATAGGGACTTCGCATGGGTTAGTGATGCCGATGTGCCATGAACTGGTTAACACATTAACACAACATCTAAGCCAGGAGGTTTAACAAAACAGAGACTCGACAGTGAACGTATCCTCAAAAGCAAAAGGGGATTGAGCACAAAGCACAGGCAGAAGGCTGGTTTTAGGTAAAAGGCGCTGCTTACCTACTCTAATAGGAGAAGGAACAGGATGGGTGATGCCCTACTTCGCTCCAGTGGCTCCCGTTTTCATAGTTTTTACAAGATAGAAATTGGAAACCCATTATTGTCTGGAGACCAGAGCTACATAAAGAGGGGAAAGAAAGCCATTACTGGCAGCTGTGTAGTTCTAGATGGCGTTAATCAAGCAGGAAATAGCTAACAGAAGGAGAGGAGGCTGGATACAGAGGGCGACTGATGTTCTTTTATGAGCTGAGACACAACACTGAGGAAAATACAAGGTGATACAGAAGAAGAGGCTACACACCAAGTACGGAAGGGGTGGGGCTCAGGGAAGAGCCTTATTAAACAACTGGTAACAACGTTTTTTATTAGGACAAAGGACATACATAGTCAAGTGTTTTTGATGCAAAGATGAGAGGTCTAAGGGAAGGCACCAGCTTTCCCATAATGGAGCCGGAGAGTTTTATACACAATTCCCAGATGGAAAGATTTCCTAGCTTTAGAGAACCAGTGATGAAATGAGTATTTGCCATTTAGACCAGCTGATGCCAAGACTTGCTCTCTTAAGAGTGTGAGCTCTGAAATTAAGCAGACCCAGGTCTAAACCCTTGGCCTTGGCACTTATTAGGGATGGTCTTGAACAATCTTTGTATGCTTGAGCCTCTTTATGTGCAACAAGGGCATGGAAATAGTTCATTCCTCGTAAAATTGCTTTTTGAGAACCAATGGATTTACCCCTTGTATAGTGTCTTGCTTTGCTTAGCTGAATGCTTAGCATGCAGTGACTGCTTAATGCATGATATATCTTAATAGTAGCTTTTAGAAACAGTGATCTCAATATTCAGAGACATGAGACTTGTTTTTTCCAAGTGTGACCCTTTGATTTCTTGCCTAGTCTGCTAATGACCAATGACAAGCTTCAGTTTGGTGAGATAAGTGACCCACGATAACAGTTAAGAACAAAGCTCTTGTCCTTAATAGGCTAAATTTTAGAATCCTTAAGTACTTGACCTCTTAGAAAATAAGAAGGGAGATAAGATCTGTTCCATTTTTTTCCTCTAAAGGTTTCAGTTAAAAGTACTTCCATCAAGCAAAACTTTATTACATTATGAATAATGCATTATCCTTTTTCAGAGACAAGGAAGATGCAAAGGACCAAAAAGCACATTTTTTGCCCCTCAAAATAGTTACTGGTTCTGTTGAAAGGCTACCTGTTTTTGAGCTCAGTTAATCTATATTTTTCCCTGTTATGTTTCTGGATGTCTTTGTATGAATCAGTATTTTTAAATTAATTCTTTCAGTTGGATAAAGAGAAAGATGTCACCTCCTCCCTTATTTTCTGCCAAGTGTATAAAGCCACTAGATTGTTGGTTGAAGTCCTAACACCTAGTAATGTACTAAACCTCTCCCCACTCAGTCAAGCCAATCTACTGACACTGGGTTGTGGTGAAGGAAAGGGTAGCGTGTATTGTAAGGTGCCAGACAAGGAGTCGAGGACAGCTAATTTTCAAGAAACCCGAAGTCCTGCTGGGTTTCAGGAAAGCATTTTTAAAGGCCAGGCAAGTCGCAGTGTATGTGGTCAACTTGTGCACCATTCTCTGGTTGATGGTGACGTGACAGGGCAGTGTCACAGGGGTTGACATTTTCAATCCTCAGGCTCTAGTACCAATAGGAGTTAAGTGCTCAGGGGTCATCACAGATCATAGCTTCTTCCAGTTGGTGGGAGTTTTAGCGTCTGTAAAACAACTCAGCAAATGCACAACACCTGTTATCCAGGTACGTGAGAGAGGAACTCGAGCTTCTGTGACTGCCATGTGGCTTTTTTGGAGGTGATGGTTATGTTCATTCCTTTGATTGTGCTGATGGCATTACAGGTGTATGCATACGTATGCAAACTCATCAAAGTGTTTGCATTAAACATGTGCAGTTTTTGTTGTTTATCAGTTATATCTCAAAGCTGTTAAAAATCAATGTAAATAGAGAATCAAAAAACGTCAGGGCAGAACTTACTTAAGTATCCTATAGGAATTAAGTGAAGTTCGCAACAGCTCAGTAGTTAATGTTGACTGAAATAAATGCATAGACTGAAAGTTATGTTTTATTTGGTGGACATTTCTGAGGACTCGAACCCCTTCCAGCCCGGGATGACAGCCTCTCAGATCGCTCTGAGGGACTGCTCCGAAGAGGGTAGGGGAGGAGCTAGGGATATATAGGAGTTTTACAACAAAGACCAGGTAGTTGGAACATTAAAAGATAACTTGTTAACTGAAGAAAAGCAGACATCTCAAGGTAAAGAATTTAGCACTTTTCTCCATTTGGGAGGGAGCAAATGTTTGGGCTCATTGAAATCATTCCTTTGATAAGCAGTGAGCTATCTAGGGCCAGTGTCCTGTCCTTTGACATTCTGAGTTCCCTCAGGAGGCAGAGGCTGGGCTGCCTCCTTGTCTTCACTGTGGGGTTGGGCTGCAGTGGCTGATGACCTGATGGCTTCAGCATTCTTTGTTTACTGAAAAGGCTTGCAGTATTTTTCGTTCACATTAACATAGAGCACTGTGGTGCATGTCTTAGCCGTACTAAAAGTCTGTGGTGTATTCTCATTTGAATGACTTTTCTTTTGGAAGGATATTGAGTGGTGCCCATTGATGCTGCGTGAAATTCCTCAGCAATTTACGAAGCCAGATATGGGGATAAGAGTCATTATATGTGTGTATATTTAAAAAAAAAACAAAACAGTTTAAGAGTTTAAACACACAGTCAGCTCTAGGAAGATGCACAAGCACCCGATAACAGCAGTTCCTCAGGGTAGGGTGACTGGGTGACTGGGGGACATAAAGAGCGGGTAACTTACTTATCATTTGTGAAATTTACAGATACAGGACAGAGGGTCTTTATACAGGTAATCAAGTTAAAATGACATTATTGGGGTAGACTCTCATCCAGTATGACTGATGTTCTTATATAAAGGCGACCTTTAGAGACAGGTACACACAGACCACCATGAAAGCCAGAAATATGAGGGATGCTTCTCCAAGCCAAGGAATGCAGCAAACCACCAGAAGCTAAGGGGCAGGCGTGGAACAGGTTCTCCTCAGAGCCCTCAGAAGGAGCAAACTGCTGACACCTTGACCTTGGACTCGTAGCTTCCCAAACTATAGAACAGTAAGTTTCTGTTGCATAAGCCCCACCCACTGTGTGTTGCTTTGCTCCAGTAGCCTTAGCGGCCCCGTACAACCTGTGTGCAGTCGTCTGGGAGGGGGCATCTTTAGTAGAAGGTCCAGACTTGTTTTTATGTCCCAGCTCTGGCATAGTTCCATTATACTAGCAATGCCACTCCAAGCAGCTTAACAACTTTGACAGTTTCCGTACATCGTCACTGTTGTGGCTTCTTTGCCAGCAGAAATTCTGCTGGAGTCCGAGACTCCTGGTACTTGCTTTCCCAGCATCCATCATGGTCTGAGGGACATAAGGAAAGGCTTGTTGAGGAAGGTGTTGTGAACACAAGGTGGTGGGTGGTGTCACGGGTGGTAAAAGGATTTACCAAAGGCCGTGAGGAAAGTTTAGGGAAATTTAATAGACACGTTGCTACAGGCAATATCTGGCCACACAGACAAGTGTGAGCACCAGGGGTGGCTGTGCAGGGTCTTTTATTGGGGGAGGGGCTGTGAACACAAGGAGTAGGGGGCACAGATACATGATTGGCTGTCAGATCAGTCAAGGACTTGTCTGAATAACAGGATTTACAACTCTGGCAAGGGCAGGATGTGAGGCCTGTCTGTATTGTGAGCAGCTATTTCTTGGGGGTGGTTTAGCAGGATAAGCTGTTTTTATCTTGCAGAAATGCAGGTGTGCGAAGAGCCCTGCACTGAGGAGAGGGGGTTAAGGTGTAAGGAGGCCCCGGGCACGCAGAGAGCCCAGGGAGGGGGTTTTATGGCTCCCGAGAGCGCCAGGCGGCTCCACAGAAGGTTTCCTTCCTTGTTAAAATGAGAAGCAAGGGAGGAGACAGCTTTCTCCTTCCTTCCTTGTCAGATGTTATTTCTACAAGTGATGCCTGAAACTGTGGCTGCCGCCTTTGTCATGTGAGATTAACAGTCAACACGCTGAAGATGACAGGACAGAAAGATGGGAGCTCTTACTTCTCACTGACGTCACAGAAGCAGTGATTCCCAGCCTGGACTTGCCAGGCTCTGTTCTGAGTGCTCTGCAGGCACGAACCCTAAGCTCTCACAGCAATCCTAGTGTGAAGGTACTGTTATTTTCCCATCTGAAACCTGAGGAAGCTGACTTGTAAAGTGCTGTAAGTAAATCGCCTGAAGAGGCCCACCCACCTAACAAGAGAGCAAGATTTGAAAACCAGCATTCTGTCTCCAGGGCCTGCAGTCTTAACTGTCACACCGAAACTGTGTAAACCACTCTAGCTGGGGGTTCTTTTATGCAGTGCTGAAGGCATCCTAACAAACAGCCTTCCCCCTGATGTGAGAGCTAGAGCCCTACTCAGATTTGTGAGGATTTAATGAGATAATAGGCTAACTGCCTGGCAAAGTACCTTGTACACAGTAAGTGAGCAGTCAGTAATCCATTGGCCTTCCATCCAGGGAGCGAGTGAAGCCGTGCAGACTGGAGGAACTCTCAGTGCTCCCCTCGCTTGGAGCACAGCGCCTAGCGCTGTAGCCTGGCCTTGGGTGGGACTTCTGCTTTCGGGAGGATGTGGCTTTTGGGGTGCAGAATTTGGATGGCAAAGGCTTCTGGTCATTCTGGGTGTGGCCTACGGGAAAGCCTTCTGTTCCCCTGTGCCCAGGAAAATGGCTCAGCTGCTGGAGTCACAGTATCAGTGATGGATGATTGCAACTTTACCTTTGGGGACAGCGGCAGAGGTGGCTGGGTGTGGTGATTCAGAGAATTGGCCTTTGATTTTTTCCCCCTGATGTGTTAGACCTAGAGTAGGCAGGATACAAAGTGGCCTGGAATGACTTGAAGATTGTTTCTAGAGAGAAGCTATTAGAAGAAGCCTGGAGAGGCAGAGGCACCCTGTCCCTGTAAGTTGAACCTGTTCTTCTAAGTACTAACCCTCAGGCCACATGTATTGCTGAATTCCACTGTTAACATAAAAGGGAATGGATGGAAGTTTCTTGATCTGCACACAACTCAGGAAATAGGAAACCCTTTCCATTGTGCACAGCTATGAGCTAGGATGTGGAACAAAGTCAGCTCTTGTTAAGAAAAAACAAAGGAACAGTACATCCAGTGACTGCCACCTCTACCTGGTGAGAATCTTGCTCAGAAGGAACTCATATCTTACTTACTATGTACTGACACCGTAGAGATTATTCTGATAAATGTAACTTAGCTTTTAGGTGGCTAACCCTTTTTGAGAGGGATTTGAGCCCTTTTTTGGAAACAAATCTTTCACAGCTGTGTTACTTGCATCTTAGATTATGTATTTGGGTGGTGACTTCCTGTTCGTTGTGTTCTAACTGAAATTTTAGTCCCTTTCCAATTTATGTGGCTGTTAAGTTACCAGTCATGATCCCATTTCTGCAGATTCTAGCTCCTACATCTTCCAGTTTCAGAACCTAAAGCCTTGCCCAGTTTCCAGAAGACATTCAGCTACACAACATGTCTGATTTTTGTAGACTCTACTGAATATTGAGAAAATCTCAGGAGGCATTCCTCTCTGGTCCACCATCTTGTTCACGTCTCAGTTTTCTCACTTCCATCACCTCCCAACCAGGAACAGCTTTCTCCTTCTGTCATCAAGAGTAGGTTTTGTTTTTGTTTTACTACTACTCTGCACCCCAGGGACCAGCTGAAACCCATGACCTATAGCAACTAACCTACCTACCTAAACATTTCCTCAACAAACAGAAGTCTCTTCCTAAGGGGAATTACCACAATAGTTACTCAAATATATACTTAAAAAATTACCGTCACACACACTTCCCTGCTTTTTCAAATAGTATAAGTTGAACTCTAATTGTTGTGTCTTGGCGTCATTGTGACAGCAGGATTTGCCCTGGTTGTAATTCTCTCGCCACTTCTAGGACCACGGATGAATGTGGATCTAAAAGGACCACAGATAAATAGGCTTTATGAACAGTAGCAACTTCTTTTCTATCCGTGGTGTTTGATTTATCTTACATATTTAGCCTTCTTTCCGTCTAATGTTCTGCTTTTGTTCTGCTGTGAGGCAGAAAACCAGGAAACATTAAGAACAATTACAGTTGGTCTCAGTTGTGCTGGGTTATGTCCTAGGCGCTGTGTCTGCACGATTGCACAGCAACCCTTGAGCTAGATGCTCTTCTCATTTTTTACAGATGATGAAAAGAAGCCATAGTGAGGAGGTAGTTGCCTTCAAACCAGCTGACTCGGTGAGGAAGTAGAAAAGCCAGGATTCAGACTCAAGTGTCTGACTCTCAGACTCATAATTTTTTACTACTACACTCTACTCCTTAAAAATGTACATAAAATGAAAATAAATTTTTTTTTGGAGAGGGGCTAGTTGATTTCCCTAAAAAGTACACTTGTTTTAGTCCATGGAATTTGTGACATTTATGTTATTTATGCAGGAGAATTGTTAGCTCATTTATAGGAGCTAAGTTTTGGGGTGTTGGTGTGGATTGTGGTTCAGGGAGGACTTTGAGATCTGAGACCTGTGGTGACTTTGGGGCTATGAGGACTTGAGCTTCACTATTATCATTTGCACTCCTTCATTCACTAGGCACTTATCATATGACAGACACTGCAATAGATGCAGGAGATTTAAGGATTCATGTGACTTGGTAGCTGTCTTTAAAGCTTTCCTCCCTCTCTGTAATACAGTAGTCTGTCTTCAGGTAGGTGAGATCAGGTAGGAGGGTGAAGATAGAATGTCATCAAGAAGACGGGTAAGAACGGGAAATTGGCTGAATCAGAACTGAGGGTGTACAAGTTTAGAAGTTAAGTGAGTTTGATAAACAAGAGGAAAAGTAAGATGAGTTAAATCGTGTTAGGGGTTTGGAAAGATGAGGGCTGCTTCAAATTAAACTTCAGCAAAGAAGAGATCTAAACACTGGCTTCATTTATTCTTTTCATGGACAAAACCTCATGTTAGAGACCATGGATTCAGATTCCTTGCCCTCTGAAGGCTCAGTGTTTGAGGAAAGATGAAGGAGTAAATTAATTGTTATATAATGCAGCAGGTTAAAAGCCATATTAGAGGAATGAAGACAGATTTGAGAGCAGAATTTCTGATTAGAGGTGAGCCAAAAAAGGCTTTGTAAATGAAATTACACATAAGCTGGACTGTTAAATAGGAAATTGCTGGGCACTGAGGGGGACAGAATGAGAGAATCATTTACATGTCACTGGCTGGTAAGTGTGGAAATGTTAGTGTTCTTTTTATTTTTTGTTTGATAATTTGTGAAAACTAATTTTCATCCCGAAAGTAATACACCACTCCAATGTCATTGTGAAAATCTCAGCTGGAATAGATAAAAAGAGTGTTCCCTTTTACCAGCCCTCCCTCCCAGGTCCCTTCAACCTGGGTTCTTTTCTCAGAATGAACCACTGTTATCAGTGTCATCTTTATCTTTTCAATATTATTTTAAAGCATACAAACAAATATGGCTTTCTGCATTTAAATACAAATAGAATCACAACATATGGATTGTTGAGCTATTTCTTTAAACTCAAGTTTACCTCCTAGATCTAACTCCTTTTTAATCTTGCCTACTGTGATTACGTAGAATGTGTGTACGATAGTTTATTTAAGTTTATTTAACCATTCTCCTGCTGATGGACATTTGTTATTTTTCCTGTAGTCATTACAAAGAATACTGAAATGAAGACTCTTTGCAAACATGCCCGAGAATGTAAATAACAAGATAATTTCTGAGTCAAAATAAGTGTACATTTAAAATACTAATAGATGCCAACATACTGTCTTTCAAAAATATTCTCATTTATATTCCCTCAACAACAAAATGAAAATAATTCTCTATATCTTTATTAGGCCTCAATATTGTTATTTTTGTAATTTTTGCCAAACTGGAGGACAAAACTCAAATTATTTTTCATTTCTGTACATGTTAGTGATATTGAACATAATTTTCTTGTTTATTGGTCATTTGGGCTCTTCTTGGAGTTTCCTGTTTTCATCTTGTGCCCATTTATAATAGTTGGTTGTTATCATTTAACTTGTAGAGATTAAAAAAATAAATTCATGATAGTGATTTTGTCTGTTATCTGTGTTGTGAACATTTTCTCCCAGTCTGTCACTTCTTTTTACACTTCGTTTGTAGTGGGTTTTGAAATTTTCTATTTGATGTAATAAAATATATTGATACCTTCCACTGTGGTGCTTTTGTTCTGGAATATGTTTAAGAAATCTTTCTCTTCGCTCAGATATATTTAGCAATACGACCATATTTCTCATTCCAACAGCTAAACTGGAAACTAGTATGAGTGGTGCAACCTGTTTTGAAAGCTGTAGAAATCCTATTAGCACATGTAAAAATAAAATAGAATGTGAGGGAAGAGGACATTTAGAGGGTTAACAACTGTATATCATCCATCTGTTTCTAAGGACTAACTAAATGTCTCTATATTCATGAACTGAACTGATGAATCTCAGTGATGATTTGACCTAGTGTTAAACAATTGTTGAGTAAAAGAATTCCAGAGCTATGCACAAACATTTCATATTACTTTCGGTATTAGTGCTGTGAGCTGCCTTCTTAGGTACTAATCTTTAACTGCTTGGCTTTCTGTTGGTATACTGATGAGTAAAGAGGATCAATCATTTCCAGATTTTCTAGGAACGGTTTGGCTCACAACTTTAGCTGTCAACGCTGAACTGGCTCTCAGCCCCGACTGAAAGCTACTTAACCATAGGACAGAAAGTAAATAGCATTTCCCATCTCATCCTCTCACTATGAATGGGAATAAAACCTAACTAGACTCTAGATACAGGTTTTAGAAAATGAATTTCAAAGACTGTGTCGTATAGGAAGAAGTCCCCATTCTGAGATTTATATAAGGCAGTTGTAAAATCCTTGTCAGTCAGTCCTTCAGAACTGGTACAGGAAACAGTACAGCCAAGGTGTAGATTTCATTACCTGGATTTCCTGACCTCTATGATCATCCTTTGGGTAAGCTGCAAACCAGCCAACCAACCAACACAGAACTCTAATAATATGCTGTGGGTGTATGACAACTGCTGTTTCTTGGCTCTTAATATCGTGCCTACCTCTTTGATGATCTTCCTCCATCAGTGTTACAAGCCTGAGAACTACATTTGCTAGCATGGTGAAGAGGGGTACTTGTGTGCTGTTGGGAAGACAGGCTGTGAGCTTTCTTCTCTGGCTGTGACAGGTGCAGACCAGTGAGTGTAGCCGTAGTGATGGTGGCAGTGGCTTCCTTAGGCTCCAAGACTCACTGTCCATCTCTAGTCTGGGGGCTGCAGGCAGCTGTGCTTTAGCTGCAGTTTCCTGATTTCTGGGTAGAATTACCTTCCCTCCCTAACTGAGTTTCCTCTTACACTTCTAGAAATTTACCACTGACTTACTTACTTACTTCACTGTGTTGAATCCTGTTCAGGGAAGTATGACTGAGCCCTCACTGACTCAGACATCTTTGCTACCTCTCCCCACAGTCTGGAAAAGGCTCCAGTCAGCAAGCTCCTTCCTTCCCTTCCTCTGATCCCAACCCTGGATCTTAACATTCCAAAGATAAACTGATCTTCAATAGAAGGCCACTTGTATCCAAAATGAAGAGGAGGGAAGGGAGGGAAGTGATGCCAGGAAGCCTTCGTGGGGACAGAGGGTGGGGAGAGGCAGGTGGTAAGAGAAGGGGGAGGGGGAGGAAAAAACAAGCCGACACTTTCAAGCTCTCCTCATTTTTTAAACCCCTTAAACACTTGCTGTCCTCAAAGCTTGTGATTGAAAAGTGAGTTGAAGGAAGGAAGGAGAGAGTAGACTCCTTTATCTTACAGATACTCCTGACTTCCTCCTGAACTCTCCCAGATTCACTGCTTTTTCATTCCACTTCCACTTGTTCAGTTTTTTATTTCGTGAAGGGAGAGGGAGGATTGGGGACCACACAGTATTCATCTAACGTGGGTCATATTTGTACATGTTAATTCATGTAATTATTACCTGTACTAGGTTTTATTGTGTTTTCTATTTAATATAAAGAAAATTCTATTAAAAATAGGGGTGGAGAAAGGTTAAGAACTTGCTTGGATTTACATAGGTAATAAAAGAGGACCTAAATCTGTTTGGATATATGTATGTCTCGTTATGATTATGTCTTTGTCGTCAGACAGTACTGCCAAAATTAATTTGAAAATGAGCTCTATTTAATTAGCTTTAAAAAAAAGTGCTTACAAACCAAACATTTTTAAATACAACAGAAAATAACCCAAGTGAATTTCAGGTTCACATGATCTAGAGAATATTCAATATTCAATTAATATCTAGTATTCTTTTTTAAAAAGTGGACCTAAGATTTGAGCCTGGATCTCCAGCCCCCAAGACCAGGCTTCCTTCTATCAGTCAGAGCTGCTTTTTTGGTGGAAAGAACCTGGATTTGAAATCGGGGCCAACAGTAAATTGGAAGGAGCTCTAGTTACTGTTTTTTTGTATACATTTTATGCCTCAAGAAGAATAGTGTAAGTCATGCTCCTGGGGTTCCCTGCTGAAAGTCTTTGTCTGTAGAATTAAAGTGAATTTTAAAAATTAACATTAAAACCCCAAAAGATTAAAAACTAGATTGCAGTAGTTACAATTCAGAAACTTTGATTTCAATATCTACTTAAGTCTGGCCATGCCCTATTCATGAGGGTTATTTTAAAAACCCTTTTTTGGTAGGAGAAAGATGGTAAGAAAAAGTGTAGGGATTTTGGGGAAAAAGGGTCAGGCCCAAGTCATGAGTAAACCTATGAAAAACTTTATCAATATAATTTTATATATTTATTAAAATAATTAGGAGAGCAAACTAAAATAATGCTTCACATCTCTTAATTTAGTGAAAATTGTTAATGTGCAATTAAATTCCTCCCACTCTTCCTTGCTTGCTAGAATTTTTTGAGAATTTCAATAAGATGTTTATAGATTCATTTAGTATTGCTGCAGATACTACACCACTCAAGTGTTTCCCAAATATAGTCCATTTTGTTTAATTGGTCAGACTTTATTATTTTGTGGCAGTGTTGATCTGTGTCCTGGGTCCCACCCTGACCACAGAAACAAAAGCATTTTTGATGTTTGAGATGGAGAAAGCTTTGGAGACTCTTAGTTTAATTTGTTCATTATTACTTCTCTCTCTCTCTCTCTCTCTCTCTCTTTTTTTTTTTTTTTTTTAAAGAAACCTGAAGTGCTTTGAGCATTTATTCTACTTACAGGGAACCAGGCACTATTCTGGACATTTTAGCTGGATAGACTCATTCAGTCCTCACAGCAACCCTTTGAGGTAGATGTAGTCATTATCCCCATTTTGCAGATGAGGAAACAGGCACAAAGAGATTAAGTGACTTACCCAAGGTCACAGGTCCAGTAAGGAGCAGACCCAGGATTCCCTTCCCTGTTGTTCTGACATGAGGGCGTGTGCTCCTGCCTGGGGCTCCCAGAACCTCTGTATTGTTAGGGGCTGTGCTGCCTTAACGCCGCTGGGGAGAACTTCGTGCTGGAATCCAGCCTCTTACTTCCTACTCTCCCCACCCAATAGGAGGGTCGTCTACATCTGACTTGGTAGTCTCTTAGCTTTCTGTCCTTCTCGTAAAGTTTCCTTACAAAAATTCTACCTTTGTCCTTTTCTGTTTCTAATTTTGGGTTTGTTCTTTCTCCCCCATCACCCACCTATCTTTCAAACAGTCTCTTATAGAACTGATTCTTGGATCCTGTACACTGTGAATGGAATTCTATTTCATGAAAAGTCTTAGAGGTTAAACTTCTGTATTAAAGAACTTAATATGACAGATTCAAAATTACAGAGGAATTTTTGTCTCCATAATCTTTTCTCACTCAGACCTAATGCCAAGAGAGTTCTTATGCTCAAAAGACTTAATTTTAAATAAAGAAAAGTGGCTTTTTTATCTAGTTATGAAAATAGCATATGAATGTACTGTAGAAATTCAGGCAATGCAGAAAAGTATAAAGGTTGTTAAAATCACCCCACATTCCTACCTGCAAAGATAACCACTGTTAGCATCTTCTCATAGAGTCATAGGAAGTAAGAATGATGGCCAAACCCAGCAGCTTCCCTGCAACACACACTTCCAGTGATGGGGAAACCACGTCACAGGGTGGCTCATACTCTGTTTGAGTAACTTTAGGGGTTAGAATTCTCCCTATGGAAGAAAGATGGAAATACTTGATGTGCATACATCCATCCTTCTTCGTACACCTTGGCAGACATCACTCAGCGATCATGGTGCTTTATCACTGAGCCTCTAGGCAGCCACTACCAAGCCTTGGAGACAGCATTCAAGATGAAACCTCTTTGCCGTCCTTGCTCCATGCTGACACTGAGCCATTTATCTGTTCTGGGGAAGTTTACTGAATCTTCTGCTGATATCTAAGTTCAGGGAAATCACTCCCAAGTGTGCAGTGTATCTTGTATCTTTTTTTTTTTTTTTTTTGCAAGAACAGAGTGGAGGCTTTAAGGCTCTTTTATAGGAAGATTCATCACCTAGATATTTATCTTTGTTCGACTTTTGATAACACTAAAAACCAACAATTAACAAGACATCTTTGTAAGATATAAAGTGCTGTTTCATGCTCAGCTATGACTTGCCCAATGCTTGCAGGATGTGTGCCTCCTTAGATGTGCTTCAGATCTGTACGGTAGGGGAAAGCTGGGCCCTGCTCAGAGCTGATGGTCCAGCCTGGTGAATATAGAGTTCTGCAGTGATAAGTACCATTGCAACGGAACTAAATCCTTTGCCAAGGTGACATCTGGTGTGCCCAGCCCTTTGTTACCTACCTAGTTGACCTGAGGTTCTTTTCTTGCTTACAAAGAAAAGGCTGAAGAACTGACTGCCCCCTCTTGTGGGTGGGCTTCCTTGGGGCCCTTTCACCCCGAAGAAGTATCTGCAGAGGTAAGACCAAGGCTACGTGGAGGAGATGGAGTCATCACCAATGCCTCTTCTCTCGCTCCCCACATCTATCCACGGCAAGTCCTGTTAAATCTACCTGCGGATTTTACCCTGATTCTGAGCACTGCTCACTCCCCCCTCCTCACGCTGCCTTTGTTGAATCATGTCTTGGCTCTTCTACTCAATAGCTGTGTAACCTGCAGCAGTTCCTTAATCTCTTTCTTCCCTACTCATCTGTAGAACGGAGGTCATAAAGTACCAAGCTCATGAGGTTGTATGCGGATGAAGTGAGTTAAGACAAGAACTAAACCGTGGCTGGTATACAGTGTTAGTTATCCCATGACTCTAGTTCAAGGTACTGTCATTTCTTGCCTGTGCTGGCAGCCTCTGGCTGAACGAGCCTTCCCGCTCTTCCCCTGTCCCTTCACCAGCCCACCAGCCTTCAGTATTCCAAGTATTTTCATACCTCAGGATCTTTGCCCATGTGATTCTTTCTCCTCCTCAGAGTTACCTTTTTAAAATCTTTGCATAACTTACTCCTTCACTTGGTTCATGTTTCTGCTAAAATTTTACTTCTTCAAAGTGGCCTGCCCTGGCTGTTGAAACTAAATAACCCCTCCCCGTCCCTGTTTCATTTGTCCTCATGGCATTGGTCCCTACCTGGCATTACTTCGTATATGTAATGTATTTGTTTTCCTGTTTCTCACATTGGAATAAGGGTTGCCTGAAAGCAGGACCTTGGCTTGTTTGCAGACTCTCCGAGTGTATTACTGATGGGATTCTTCCATGCTCTCTTCATCTGGGGAGTAGAGAGCGATGAAGTCGTTTTAAAAAGTTCTCAAAATTACCCAGCAGCCAGCATCAGGGAGAAGAAGCATCCAAAACCCATTGCCCTGATTCCAAAGCTGCGCCCTGCCGGCTGCCGCATGGCAATCCCCCCACCATGGGGTCACAGAACGTGGGTGTGTTAAAGTACTCGTAAGCCTCAAAGTGGAATAAAAAAATGAGGATTTTAATCATTTTAAATGTTAATAATTTCTGGATTTGTTCTACAACCTTTTTAGATTCCTGCATGTATGAATTTACTCACAGGGGAACCATACTTAGATATCACACTTTGAAGATATTTCAAACACATGCTTTATCCTAAAATGTCAACTTCATTGTCCTCTGTGTAAGCACAACAGAGGGCCTCTATCTGTATACATCGTGGGTTTCTAGAAACTTACGTAACTGCTGAAAATTGAACAACAGACTGAATATTATAAGAGGATTTCTGTTCGCAGAATGCTAAAAATAGAATATCCCTAATTGTGTTTTGACTCTTAGACGTCGTGTTAGAGACTGTGTTACCATAATTTTGTTTCATATCTTTAATTTGGTTGTTTTTGGTGAAGAAAGATACTTGACCTCTCTGGCCCCAGTTTATTTACCAGGAAGTGCACAATTAAGGCTTCAGTCTGAAGAGCTTCTAGTTGAGGATAAAGATGCTTGGCTTCTTGTGCATCGAGAAGTATGTCTCTTTATCTGACATATACCACCTGTTAGGTTCAGAACGATGCTTAACCTCTCTGGCCCTGACTGGTTCATCAGTAAAGTGGGACATAATAATCATACCCGCTTGATGGGGTTGCTCCAATGATTCAGTGGGATAATGTTTGTAAGACTTGTTGAATGTTCCTTGGTACATAGTAAGCACTGCAGAAATCAGTTGTTACATAAACAAGGCTAGAGCTTCATTACACCACCTATGGTAATAAACCTTCACTCATCTCTTTCTGAATGCCCCAGTTTCCCTCAGTGCAGCGGAGAAAAGTAACTTGTCTTAGTTACGCGAACAGTGAGGGACAGAGCCAGGATTCACATCGAGGCTCTGAGTCTGAAGTCTACTCTTCCTCCCCCTAAACCTTCCACGTCCCCCGAGAAGATGAAAGAATTTAACATGCGTCTCCAACTTCCTTTCTCTCTACCTCAGGATGTTTCTGCCATGCCCCTTTCTTTTTCACTGTTGAGTTCCTTCTCTCTCATCTCAGAGGTGTCACATCCCCTTTCTTTCTGAAAGTGAACTTCATCACTTCATAGATGATCCCCTTCCCCGAGACTGTGTCTTTTCAGTCTCTCTCTTTTTTGATCTCTAGTCTTTCCTTTCACCTGTGGCTTTACCTCTTCTTCTGAGTTTGGTCTACATCCTCAGCTTTGAGTTCAGCCTGGCATCAGAGTCACACTCTAATCCCAGGTCTGCCCTGGCTGTGTTCATTTAGACACACGGGTCTGAAGGTTCTTAAGTCCCTCACTTAGCAAAAGACAACTCCAGGTTTCCTATTCACCCTTTATGTAAGAGCAATGGAACGCATTGTCCGAATTGCTTATGTCTGCGCTACGCTTAAAGCCTTAGCGTTCCTGACCGAGCAGTTACTGGGTCAGTAGATGTTTTCTCCATAAGAATATCTTACTGTCTTCCCAGCTGGTTCAAACTACCATCAGCTTATCATACAACTTCTTTCTTCCTCCACGTTTTAGAGTCATGCCACAAATTGGCATGACTTGCTGCTTCAGAGTTCACCTGAATATTACTAGATTTTAGAAGACTGCCTATAAAAAAGTGTCTTCTTTCTCATTCACATTAGCATTTCCTAAAAACATTTGTCCACTGAATCTTTTTTTTTTAAAACATTGAACTCATACATTAATCAAGGTTCTCCAGAGAAACAGAACCAATATAATATGAGGAGGGGGTACAGAGAGAGAGAGAGAGATTGACTTATTTAGGAATTGTTTCACACAATTGTGGAGGCTGCCACATTGAAAATAATGCACCTTATTGCTAGGCCAAGGGGATTTGATCTTTATCCTGTAGCGAAAGATGAATTCGAAGTTTTGAGCAGATCTGGGACACATGCTTAGGGAAGGCTATTCCAAAGGAAGTTGGATCAGAGAGAGGAGAGATGAAGTAGGGAGGGAAAAATAGAACTCTTTAAATTGATTAGGTAAGATAAATTCCAGGATAAGTAGGAGAGTGGTAACAGAAGTGGGGAAGGGAGAATGAATTTCAAAAGCACTTTGGAGTTGCAACTAAGAGGTTGGGTCAACTGACTAGGTTTGCGGGCTAGAGAAGGAAGCTCAGTAGTGGTGCTAAGGCTTTAATTGATCCTCGGTAACTGAGGGAGTGGCGGTGGTACTGGAAGAAGCAGGAATACTGGAGAAACAGCAGATTTTGTTGGTGCTGGTGAGACCTCATATCTGGATAAGTAAAGAATGTTCTGGCTTCTTAATAATTTCACATTTATTTGATGGCTTCTAAAGACAACTGAAAGCTGGAATGAATAACTTCATGGGAACTCCATGAGGAGGGTACAGCTGTGCATTTCACTTGATGACTGTGCCAAGTCAGATTGTTTTGTTTTCTTCTTCCTAAAGATGAGGAATGGAATAGATACTGGCAGGAGAACTAAAGGCCCTGCTGCCACCAGCTCTCAGCTCACAAGTGATGAATACTGACCGGTGAGCCTTCACAAAGCCAGCCCAGACTCGCAGTTCTCCGGCGGGACTGCCGGACTCATCACAGGAAGCACTGCTGAGGCCGGGAGAGCCAGGGTCCAGAGGCTGGTCGGGATTTGATAAAGAAAGCCAGTGGCCCATAATAATAACAATTCAGGTTTTCTTTTCAATTGGTTTCACCTTCATTGGTTCTCATTCTTGGTTGTAGGGAGCAGTTCCCCAAGCTTGCCTTAACCCACTGGCTCCAACAAAGATACTGTTCACATTTTCTACGCTGTTTTCACTTATTTTGCTCTTGTAAGGTATCTTTGACCGACTGGGAATCCTACTGGCAAGTTTGCACAAAGGAACTCTGCCAGCCCTGGAGTCTGAGAGAGAGGGGTCAGAATGCTATTTGCATAAGCCTCTTACTGTCAACCAACCTGGGTTGAGGGACGTCAAGAGGGCCCAACAAGAGAGAGTTGGAAGGGGTCTTCTAGGCCATTTCTCTCAAGCTACAGAGGAGCAAGCAGAGGTTGGCAGAAGCTCAAAGACAGTGTCCAAGGTAAAGGCAGGGCTTGGAGCAGGAAGTGGGTGAGCTGACCTGCAGCCCAGGAGTGTTCGGCTGTGCCCTGATTGAAGCAGCTGGCTTTATGCTAGACCCTCTGGAGGGTGCGAGAGAAACACAGGCATGATTTCTGCCATCTTAGAATTTTATGTTTGATTAACAATAATAACAAAAATTCTCTAAGATAATAAAAGGCACTGGCCCATGGAATACTTTACAAGTTGGGAAAGTTTTCCGTTTGTTTTTGCCAGATATCTCAGTTTGAATTTTTTTTTTTTTTTTTACCGGATTACAAAACATTATAGCCACTTAAAAATCCTTTTTGTTACATACACCCCAGTGTTCACAGCAGCACTGTTTACAATAGCCAAGTCATGGAAACAACCTAAATGTCCATTGACAGATGATTGGGTAAAGAAGATGTGGTATATTGTGATACACACACACACACAGACATACATACGTACACACAATGGAATACTACTCAGCCATAAAAAAGAATGAATGCCATTTGAAACAACATGGATGGAACTAGGGATTATCATACTAAGTGAAGGAAGTCAGAGGAAGACAAATGTCACATTATATCACTTACATGTGTAATCTAAAAAAATGATACAAATGACCATATTTCAAAACAATAAAAAAAAAAAAAGGAAATGGGGAGAGAGTATATGGGAACTCTGTACTTTCTCCTCAATTTTGCTGTGAACCTAAAACTGCTTGAAAAATAATTGTGTATTAAGTAAAAGAAAATAAAATAAATTCAAAAAATCCTTTTCTTATTAAATCCCTATATTAGGACTAGAAATAATTACTAATATTATTTGGCTAGCTAAAAAGGAATTGCTACATTACCATGTGCTTTCCCAGTTTACCACATAAATGCTAGCAAATTTTGACCTTGGTGCTGTCTGGGATCTACCTGGTCAAGAAGAATTAAATTTGTTAGGCAAAGTATATTGATGCTCCTTCCTGCTAACTGTTCCTGAATTATGGCATAATTTTCTTTCAAGGGAATGTTTACGGTTGTTGACTTCAGTTGACATGTGCTGTTGAACTGAGAACTTGTCTGTAAAATACAGGTGATCACATGGATTTGTGGGCTAGGGAGTCACTGTGACCAGTTTGTGTGTGTGACCTAGAAACAAATGAAGAAAATCCTAAACCATTTAGGTGGGAAGAATAGACATCAAAAACATCTCATTAGTTCAGACTGGTATTTAAAATGTGGATTATTTTCATAGGAAAACATGCTGAAGGATTAAAAATGTATGGTACACAGTAGTTTTATATAAGAGCCCCCTATGCCCATGTATGTATAAGGAATGTATAAAATGAGAAAGTGGAGGGATCCTGAATTCTTTGCAAAGTGGAGCATTTAGGGCGTTAGGAGCCAAGGAGAACTTGGATGTCAGATTGGATAGGCAGCGAAGGTTCTGCACGCGGGGTGAGCAGGACCACGAGGAGCAAGTCCAGCCTGATGGGCCGGCAGAAAGCACAGTGGGAGAGATGGAGGGAGCATTTAATACTGGTATCTGTGGCTTTATTCATAGTAGAGGAGTGTTTAAGACTGGGTATTAAAGGATACCAAACTAACTGAAATACTGGGATCCCGAATTTGGGGGTTTGAGTTCTCACTCTACTATGTATAATTCTTTGACTTAAATTTACGGTAGGATTTGTGGAAAAATCTCAGCTTCCCTGAAGCTCAGTAGCCTCATTTGTAAAATAAGTACATTGATGCTATTCTGAGTTGTTAATAGAATTAAATTTCATTCTGTATGTGAAATCCTTGGCTAATAATAGCCTATATGAAAAGATATATTTCATTTATTATAAAGGAAAGGCAAATGACAGCTTTAGGATATATGTGGTCACTCCATTGCAATAAAGCTGTTATAAAATCGTTGTAAATTATATGTGTTTCCTTTCCAAGGCAAGAAAGTGGCCAGAGGCTACTAGGTTCTTGTCCAAAGGCTTCTCACCTAATCAGACAGCAGTTTCTAAATTTTGAAGAACCACATTTCTCTCATAATATATTCATTTTACTCCCTAAATCAGGAGGACATAGGTATACAATGACAATTTAAAAGGTAGAATCTGTGCATTTCTCTAGTGCAGAAATTACCATCACACCGCCGGGCATCAGTAGAATCTATCATCGATGCATTTTTTATAGACTCATTTGGGAAATGTCATAGTTTATCAGAGCCACATAAATCAGACTTGGCTGGATTTAATTCAATCTTTAAATGTCACCTGGAGATGAGGGGATAATACTGAGTCTTTTTGTGTGTGTGTGAGATTAAATAAAAGCAATAAAAGCAGGTAGAGAAACCACTGATAATTTGAAAAAAAATACTTGAGCTTGGAATAGATATCACTGGGTATAAGAACTTGCAATTTTTCTTAAAATCTAGGTTCAGTCACAGCAGGCTTCACTTTGTTTTTATATACCTTAAACCATAACACGTTTGAACTATTGCACTTCTTTATACACGTTTCCAGAATTCTCTCCATTTGTCTGCAGTCGCTCTCGGGCCACACATTCAAATCCTGCTGAGTCAGCCAGGACAGAATAAACTGTGCTGCAGTCATCAGCGCTCTCTGAATCTCGGTGACTACAGAGGGTTTTTTTCTCCCCTGTGCCACATGTCCATCCATTATTTTTTTTTTCCTAGTAAGCAGGACTCTCCCTTGGCCGCAGGTTGGGTTTGGGGTCAGCATATGCCTGCAGATGGCAAACCCCACCCTGACAAGAGGCAAATATTGGCAAGTGCAATTAGCAAGCATGGGCTGCTAGTGAGGGCGATACAAGTGAAGAAAGATGACTGTCTGTGGCCTTGGGAAACCCTCTCCACTTGGGCTGATGGCCTTGGCAGGGGGAAAAGGAGAGGCCTCAAGGGACATCAGTCTGGTATGTGGTGGCTGGTAGAGCAGCCTCTGTTTGTACACCTGTAGGCATCCCACCCACGAAGGAGAAAGAGCCAGGCAGCCCTGCACACACAATGCCACTTCAGGACGTGGCAAAGCTAATCATACGGATATTCTGAATTCAAAGGGGCAGAGGTATGTAATTTTCCCTCAGTGTGGGAAACTGAGGACAGTTGTACTTATGAACAGTACCTGAATCTGTGCTTCAAGTGTTTTCTCAAGAGGCGTTATATCCACAAATTTGGAAGTGTTCTCTGTCCTTCAATTTTTTGGAAAAATTTGAGAAAGACTGGTCTTCTTTAAAATATTTGGTAAAATTCACCAGTGAAGACATCTGGACTTTTCCTTGTTGAGAGCTTTTGATTACTGATTCAATCTCTTTACTCATAGTTGTTCAGTTTAGATTTTCTGTTTCTTCATGACTTAGTCTTGGTAACTTGTATATTTCTAGAAATGTATTCATTTCTTCTAGATTGTCCAATTTCTTGGCATACAATTGTTTGTATTCCTTTTCTATGATCCTTAGGTATTTCTTTGTTATTCTTTGTAATGTCTCTTTCATTTCGGTTTTTATTTGAGTATTCTGCTTTTCTTTTGCTAGTCTGGTTAAAGTTATGTCATCATTGTTTATCCTTTCAAAAAACCAGCTCTTAATTTCATGGCTCTTTTCTGTTGTGTTTCTAATCTCTGTTTCATTTGTTTCTGCTCTGATCTTTCCTTCTTTATAACTTTGGGCTTAGTTTGTTCTTTTTCTAGTTCCCTGAGGTCTGAAGTTAAATAGTTACTTGAGACCTTTCTTTTTCTTAAATCAAGTGTTATCGCTATAAATTTCCCTGTAAAACTGCTTTTACTGCGGCCCATAAATTTTTGGCATGTTTTGTTTCTATTTTCATTTGTCTCAAGGAAATTGTTAATTTTCATTTTGAATTCTTTTTGATCCATTGATTATTCAGAATTGCCTCATATTCCTCCCCTCTCTACATTAAGTGGAAATTAAGGAGTGGGTGGGAATATGGCAAATGATGAATCACTAGGGAGGAGAAGTGGGTTTTATTTTATTATGTCTTGTTTGGCTTTAGATTGTGCATGATATGTATGATCTGTACTGATAGCCAGTTATGTGCTACTCATAATCACAGCTAGCAAAGAATCTTCTGTGAACTCAGGCCTGAGCAAGTAAAGTTCTCCTCCCTTGTTAGTACTTCAGAGTTGCTGCTACTTTGAGTCCTATCGATTTCTTAATAGATAGTTTTTTTGTTTTTCTTTTTTTACAGCAGTTTTAGGTTCACAGCAAAATTTAGCAGAAAGTACTGAGAGTTCCCATGTATTCTCTTTCCCAGTGTTTAATTTTTACTCTCAGGTTTCTTCATACCTATTCAGTGAGCAGTTGATCTCTTGGCAGCAGGTTGGGTCTGAGATTAGGTGAGGCCCCCACTCAGGTGGCCATGTCTTGACAGGAAAAACACAAGAAGGGTTTTGTTAGCAAACATTGCTTGCTTACGAGACAATAAAAATGGAGAGGCAGTATAGCCAGAGAGAGAGGGGGGCGGAAACTACTAAGGAGATCCTTGGGGGAATTGCCCCCTGACCTTGGCAATGGATTTAAGGAGGTGGGGATGTGGGAGTAGGGGTGGCCTGGGAGAAGGCTTAATTAATTTAAAGACAGGAGGTTTTTAAGTGCACAATCCTGTAACTTTCTTTTCTCCAGTTGTTGTATTTGTCTTTATCCTTGTCTTAATCCTTTCTTTATACATAACTCTCTTTATCTTTTTTGCTTTCCTTCTTGGAAGCCAAAATCCCTCCCCACTAAATGGATGCAAAAGCTGAATTTGTCATTTTGAGACTCTCTCTGTTCTTAGGCAGCTCATCTCTGCAATTAGCAATGGCTGATACTGTCTCAAAAGCCAAGTACTCCTTGAGTTGTACTTAAATAATACTGTGCACATTTCTTTTGACTTAGTGTAATTACATGTGTAACGGCTCAGAATAGTTCAAAGTTGACTTAAAACATGCATCATAGAAAGATACCTTAAATGTATTCTTCCTACAAAACTCTTACCATTCTATCAATAATACTTTCAGGAATTACTTGTCCGTATTTTGAAATAGTACTTCCAGTTTTTAAATCACCAATAAACATTGGGTTTTCACTTATATATCAGCTTAACAGTTAACACAGAGAGATTTCATATAGGCTGAGAACATTGGAAATAATTTAAAAAGTAAAACAATTACAGACTTGACATTGTATGTGTTTAGAAAGTTAAATTTGGGAACAGAACAATAGTTAGAAGGTACAGTCAAAATCCATATCTTCGAATATAGTTGCTCAAAATGTCTATTGGAAAAAGGCTATTTAAGGGTTAAGAAACTTCAAAAGACCATGCTGGAAGGGTGTATATGAAATTAGTGATCACGTGTCATAGGCGGCTAATTGAAAATATACAACTAATAATGAATCTTAGCACTGTTAATAATTGTTTAAACAGATTTATTTCCATGATTATTTGCGCTCTCCTGTTGATTTTGCTTTAGGCTTCAGAATGAAAGTAGGACATTCTCACTACACAGACTGCAGAGCTCTGAACTGTAACAACAGGCTCTTGTGTGTGGCCTCTGCTTCCCCAGGAAGTGGTTGGATCTGAGACAGGAGTAAATGCAGATCTATCTTGATGACTTGCAAGGAAAGGTTGCTTGTTATTTCCTCATTTTCATCAAACAGAAAAACTGGGATAATCACAAATCTGATTTGACATCTTGTAATTTTCCAATTTGTAAGGATTCATAGCCTATGAAATTCTAATCCCACTTGGAGAACGATACATCAGGACACGGAGCCCTAAAGTGCTGAAGTGATGCATTTGAGTGTGTATGAACATTGGGTCAGAAAGTAAAGCAGGGGCGTGAAGATGAGGGAATAGATTTCTCTAGAAGGGGAGAAGAGGAAATCTTGTTGAGTGAGCCTTTGGGCAAGACACTGTGTCATCTGCATTGTAGGTAATATCTTATTTACTCCTCATGCAACCTTTTGAGGTTACTAACCATCATTCTTATCTTGGAGAAGAGAAATTTGAGGTCGAGTGAGATGAGGGAACATGACCAAGGTCATGGCATTTAAGCAGATCCAAGTTTAAAAAGTCCTTCTGCCAGGACTCCAGAGCTCATTCTCTTTGACTGTAGCTTGCTTTCTCTCTTTCTGGCAAAGAGCTTCTGAGATGAGACAGTAGGAAGCTAAGCCAGCATTTTATAGTTGTAGAATTTGGGCCAAGTAATTCCATTGTGGGCATTAAAATCCTCGGGTTTGGTTTTAGTCACTCCTGAGTTACTCAGCCTGTGAGTCTCAGCCTATGAGTCATGGTCAGTTGTTGGAGAACATTCTGTATATACCCAGCATTTTACCAGGCTCTCGTGAAGACATCATGATCTGTAAAAATTCTCTTGAAGCTTTTATTTTGAACCTGAGAACTAGAATATAATGGTTAGAAGGAAAATAATTAGCCGGCTGAATGGTGTGGCAAGAACTTGTGGTTCCTCTCTTGTGGGCTTTGGATGAGGGGTAGGGGGAAGGGCACCATCCATGTGCCCGTGGGGTGGTTTATTTTTGATGGGATACTGGAAATACAACTGTTTCCATGCAGGATGAGACTGTGTTAATTTTGATGTTAAATGGGCTGTACGGAAACATTAATTAGTATAAACAGTGACATGTTTTAGGGACAAGAAGTACATTAAGAGATCTGAAAGGAAAAGGACCAAGTAAGCTGGAGTCATGGAAGGATAACTTCATAGAAGAAGCAGTATTTGTATTAGGTCTGGAAGGTTGAGTGGGATTCAACAAGAGAGAGGGGAAAATACATTTTAGGTGTGGGGAACTGCATGAACAGGCATAACCTGAATAGCATTCATTGTACTTATAATAACTGTCTTACCCAATTTCAAAAGAAACTGAGACAGATTAAAAAATACCTCTTAGTAAAGATTAAGATAATGTTAAGCAGTTAATTAATGGTGAGAAATTGGCTTTATTTACATTTAGCTCTGAATTTCCTGGCCGAGAAAGAAAGAATGAAGCATGAGTGTTTGTATAATAAATGGAAGTACACTAATTCTTTAGATGAGACATGACTTTGTCTGCTCCTGAATTCAAGTTGGCATGTGAAAGATCTTGAGCAGTGGGACAGACAGTGTATTTGGTAGTAATATTAGGAAGAAATAAAACTCACCTAATGGGTCTGTTTTCTGCTAACACTTGAATTCCTCTTCAGCCAGAGAGTGGAGAGGAAAAGATAATTTGTAGCAGAGTTTATGGGCCACACTGAGTTTTCATCACATCTGCACGCACTTTATTATTTAGGGCTTGGTCGTGTGGCTGGCTTTAAATGACTTTAAGGGAGGCTCATAAATGTAGTTAAGCTGTGAGTCCAGCAGGGTAAGGGGAAAGATTTGTGCATTTGATAGAAATTCAGTGGTAGTCAGCATAAGAGAAAGTTAAAGACATTTTGTGCTGGAAATTGAAGTAAGATCTAGTTGATATTAATGTCAGGTATTTTTGTAAGAACTGGTTTGTTTTCCTTTCCTGTGCAGAACCATTCTACTTCTCTCTGGTGAGCTGGGGATGCGGGTGGCGGGGGTGGAGGTGGGAGACGGATGTCTTCATTAAGAACCAACTTTTTTGTGTAGTATACAGTAGGGACTAGATTGTATTTTAAGGGTGCAGTTGGGAAAATACTGCTAAAATGAGTCGGGCATAGAAAAATTTTGAATGTCATAAACCAGGAACACGAGAGGGCTGAAATAATACCTGTTAAATGGGTGAAGGCGTCTTGGTTAATTGGCCCTCATCCATCCGTCCATCCAGTTATTAATTTGAGATCTGAGCATCATTACCAAATCTTCCGCCATCTCATCAAGAAAGAGGCTTGGCAAATACTAGATCACTAAAAATATTGTTACTGAAAAAAAGAATAAAATATTTTGGTTTTCTAACCTAATTGTTTTGTGATCAGAAAGCATTTGTATCATACTTCGAAATTTCTTGCTTTACAGTATGCTAAATGATCTATATTTATAAATATTCTATGTATTCTTATAAAGGATTCTCTATTAGTTGTGCCAGTAAAGCAAAATGCTAATTGTGTTGCTTACGTGTTTCATTTATTTTTTAAAATATTTGTGTGTTTGACCTATCAATTATGGAGAGATGTTAAATCTCACACTATGAAGGTAGATTAATAATCTTATCTCTAATTCTTAACTAAGACAGCTTCCCTTTCACCAAACTTTAGACAGGCTTTTTTTTTAAGCTCTAAGTCCCTGACTACTTTTTCCTTAGGATTTACAATTATTACAAGTTTTCTAAAGTAAACACTTTCTCTGTCCCTTTAAGGTATAAATCTGTAAATCTTTTTAAAACCGTCTTGCCAGTTTTACAAATCAGGGTGTCTCAAGTACCTTGCAGCCATCCATTTGAAATGTTATCATGAAGGAAACTGGTGCCGGGTGAGAGGGGGAGCCTAACTCTTGTGGGTGCCTTGCTCCAAGCTGTAAAACTGCCTCCTGTCCTAAAGATGCCTGGAAGTTTACTTTCCTTTGGGTGAAACCAGTTAGCAAACACAGATTGCCTATGATCCTCCCACCTTAATTCCTAGAAACTTGCCCACCCTTGGTTTCAACAGAGTTGAGTTCGCTCTGCATTCTAATTTCAGTAGTCTTCAATATAGTCTTCCTTATTTATTGAACCTTGCCCAGTGCAGTTTTTGTTCTTGGGAAGTTTGCCGTCAATCTAATTGTAGTTCCTCGTGGATGATATGACTTCTCTCTGACAACTTCTAAGGCCTTTTTAGGACCGCTTTAACTGCTTGAATCGGGATTTTCCCTACTGTGCAGTTACTGCTCATTTGGATGACGTGTCCATGTGAGGGGAGTCCTCAGGGGAGACTCTTACTGTTGTCATTACTTTGCACATAGTGTTAGCAGCGATGAATGGGTTTCCATTACTGCGGGAAGGTAGATTTTCTCTACCTTTCCGTGACTGTGTTGCCCTTTGCAGGGTCTTGGCTCTAGGAGTGGCTCTGAGATTCACTTTCCCCACATAAATGCATACCCTTTGCAAACACATTCCTAGTTTTCTGTTTTCTTCTAAGCACTGAATCCCCAGGGCTCTAGTTTCCAGCATCAGCATTGTTCCGAGATAGCCCTAGTTTCTGACATCACCTATCATTCGTGTTTTAGCTCCATGCTTTTCTGTCTTTGTTATGTTTGTGTTTTGGAAAATTTTCTTTTTGAGGGGCTCAGCAATTCACAGTAATTTTGATATAATCTATGTATTATCTAGGTGCTGAAAACAAAATTCCCAAAGTACAGAAATTGGGCATAATGAATGCAAAGTTTGGATTTTATCCAATAGATTATAGGAATCTTTTGAATGATTTTCTAATGGGAATACAGTATTTTGACAGGACTGTGGCCTGGAAAGAGGTTTATGAGAATTTGGAGGTAATAAAAGTTGTAGTGATTAAACTTGGCTCTGGCTAGAAAGGAACACATACTGGATGAAGGTGGAGTGAGATGCTTGTTTCCCATATGACCGGAGAATGTACTGGTGGCATCCTTCCAGGGACAACAGGGATGGCTGGTTCCATTACCACTGGACATTTAGTGCCCAAGGACAATCTTTATATTCACTTTCCATTTTGTCAGCAAGAGACTCAAACTCAAAACTGCCTCATTTTTGTTGTTGTTGTTGGTTTAGCTGCTGTCAATACACAAAGGAAGACACTAGGCGCTTGGGCTGTCTTACCTTCCTTCAGGCACAAGTTGTTTCTGAGATGCAGACTGGGTCACTTCATGATCTGTCTTCCCCCTTGGGGCCATGTGAGTGGTACCGGCTTCGTAGTCCCCAGGGACTTGATGTGAGACTCAGTTAATTGGTAAGTGGTTGACAGCACTGAAGGAATGTACCTCCTTCAATCTGAGTGTGCTCCTGAAAATTATTTATCTATGGGAATAGCGTTTTAATGTTTCTTACCATCAGTCAAGGCTGAATGATGGAAAAAAATTCTAGATTCAAAAGAGTTACAAATATAGGGCTATGAGGCACATTCATTAAGAAAGCAGCTCAATTTTCTGATGTGTATTCATGTGACAGAACTTTGAAATCTAATTGGATTGCTCTGGAATGACAGTTAACAAGTGAGTATAGAAAACAAGACAAAAGCAGCAATCTCATAGGGGTTTACTTTTTGGGGGCAGGAAATTGAGCTAATATTTCATATCTGCTATGGCCAAAGAGGGCACAGCCACACCCCTTTGGCTGATTATTATCTGTGGCTTCACAGAGACACCTCAGTTTGATATTTTGACCAGTGTTTATATTGGGAGATAGGAAGAATCTTTTCAATGCTGGATTGGCAGCAGCTTGAAAGTGGCTGAAATGACTATGATTAAAGAATTACTAGAGCCATTAGTACATGACAGCTATAAAAACTCTTTCTTATAAAATGCCTTGATTTTTGGCTGTAAGTTTCCTGCTCACAGGAAGAAGGGGGTAGTGTTTCTTGGAATTTAATGGGGGAGAGTTCTGGCCATCAAGCATAGTGAAAGGGTTGTATGAAGTCTGGGGGGCTTGTTCTAAAGCTGCATTTGTTTCACAAGCAAACTGCTTTTATTGTTACAGCTCAGTAAAAATAATAGATATCTAAAGGTATTTTTACTCATACTTAGTACAAAACTGGGGAAACCTCAATGGTCTTTATCAATGATACACTTTAATTTGGGGCTCTTGGGGAGATTGATGGAGATAATGAAAGTATTGACTCTTGAAATACCCATTGCTGACAAAGGCTTAGATGTATCTTGAACATTACAAAAATATTTTTTAAAAGTTCTTTTAAAAATGTTTTCTTCTTCTAAAATACTGGTTTGTCCCAACACTTTTCCATGTTTTCTGGATCTTTTGATGGTGGAACCCTTTGAAATACAGATTTGGGGGATTAAAATGATCACAAAGTCATAGGTTAACTGTACTCTACTTTGTTTTTTTTTTTACCATGTGCAGCTCTAATATATGTATATTTCATAATAATAGACAAATAGGAAAGATTTGCAAGGGATCTTAGAGATCTGATCCAACCTCTTTATGAGGCAGTAAACTAACATGCTGAGAAGTGACTGCGATGGTCTCTGGTTACTTATTGTGGTAGAGATTGCTGCATGCTCCTAATGTGGACTCACTGATTTTTCTCTGGTGGCAGAACCTGTATGGGAAATGCCTGATTACCTCTTAGCACTGGTAACACCTTAGGCTATGTGACTAAGTTCTAACCAGTAAGCCAAAGTACTGTGTAGTACTTCCAAGATGCCATCTTAAGAGGAACATGCCCTTCATCCTCATTTTCTTTTCCACTGCTGGAATATGATAGAACATCAAAGTGATGGCTGGAGCATTAGCTTCCATTTTAAACCAAGAATACAGGAGTTACATCCTAGGGTTGGTATAACTGACAGCTTGAAGAAGCTAGAGTCCTGATAACAATGACTGTAGGACGGTCATATTGGCACTAAAGTGCCTAACTCTGGACTTTCCATGAAAGAGACACTCCTAACTTGTTTGAACCCTTGTTATTTTGGGTTTTCAGCACATGAAATTGAACCTACTCTTAAGTGGTATATCTGTCTAGTGATTTTTATCATAGTACCATATAACTTCCCTAACAGATTTAATCTATGAAATTGAGTCATTTTATAATATACTATATTTTGTTTAGTCATTAATTCAGTATTTCCTTATCTCTTATTTGATGTCAGGCTCTATGCTGTGTACCAGCAATGCAGAGATAAATAAGACATAGTATCTGCCTTCAGCAAGCTCATGGGCCAGCCAGGGAGACTGATACCTCAACAAATAATTAAGAAATAGTTATAGTAGTTAAAGGCACCTACAAGTTCTTTGGTGGAAGAAGAGAGGAAGTGAGTGATTGTGCTTTTTAGGAGAGAGGGAGTGTTGACAGAGGAGGAAGTACCTGGGCTGACTCCTGAAAGGTTTGTTAGGAGTTCTACAGGCAAGAAAGCGGGGAAGGTAAACTTTTGTCAGAGAAAACTTTTCTAAGACTTGGATGTACGGCACAGAATGACACATTAATGGAAGTCTGTGTTCTTTAGGACTGGTAGAAACTTGAATTACAGGGAAAGAGACAGGATATTCTCTTACAGATAGCCAGATGATTATGTATCTGCTGAAAATAATGGTCACATCCTACCAGCCCTTTCTTGAACGGTCCATGGAGGGAAAAGATAGCAACTGGGCCCTGAATATCACTCAGTTTCATTAAAGATTTGCATCTTAGAACATTTGGTCATTTGATTAAATTAATGAGTTAACACTTACTGAACACTTACTATCTGCCAGAATTTTATAGCCAATATGCATAATTTCATTTAGTATTTACAGCACCTTTCAAACTAAGTATTACTATTATGTCCACTTTACAGATGGGGATATTAAGGCCTGGAAACCAAGTAATTTGCCAAATAGTACATATGTAGCAAGTAATAGGGCTGGGAGTCAAGTTCAGGTCTCCCTGTTTCTAGAGGCCAAGCTCTTACCTGTTAAGATTTTATCTCCTTGTCTGACAATCCATCTATCAGCTCTCTAAAATCATCACTCTATTTCGATAAAAGGAGTTTATTTGAATATCAAATACATTCAATATAGATGGTACTACTGATATGAAGTTATTACAAAGAATTCAAATATTTCAAGAGTAGATGAATGACAATCATTTATATGTATAATACAGATGTGTGTGTGTTTATCTAATCACAGAAACCTGGACTTGGAAGGAAATTTAGAAACCCATCTAGTAATTCTCACAAACTTTAAAAAAACAAGTCTTCCAAGTCTATTTGACTTTGTGAATTTTTTGCTCCTTGGCAAATGGCTTGCCTTTAATAAACACCTGAGGAGAATTTCTGAGTTACAGACATGATTTATTGATTTATTGATGAAGGGAACTCTGAGCCATTTGGAATAGGAGGAAGCATTTATAAAGTCATAAATAGTGCAGTCTAATGAAGATGCCAACTCGATGATGGTGATTGTTCCAAGGAATGAAAAGTCACCGCCCATGAAATGTTTTTTTGGTTTCATTGGGACACTTAACTCCTAAATGTCTTCACTGGGAAATTGTTAGTGGACAGGCTTATTCTGGAAAATGTTACCCATTTTGCAAAGGAGATGGGTTCATAATAAAGAGGCAGATGATTGAAACTGTAAATCTGTTACATAATCATAAATTTCTGCATTTATATTGTTGATAATATTTAATGTTCATTAAATACTGTTTTTCAGTCTTCTCTAGTTACATTATTGTGAACCTTACCACTCCTAAAGGATCAGCACTTACTTGAGGGCATTGATTGTGCCTTTGCTTTGTTCTGTTTTGCTTGCCTTTTTTTTTTTTTGCCCCCTATATTCTCATGCTAAAGCCAAGCTAAGTATCAGTAAAAACATTTTAAAATTTAACTCCCCAAACTTGGAGCAGTCAAGCCTGTATACCTACAGGAAAAGAATTTATAGAAAATGGAGGTTAAGAAATATACTGTGTTGATGCCCTATTTTCACTTATTCATTCCACAAATACATTCTGAGAAACTGGAATATAAAAGGTGCACTGTGTTCAGCCCTGAAGGAGATGCAGATAGCATCTTCTTAAGAACTATGAGGTCTAAGAGTAGATAGAAGACATGTAAAGACACAAAAGAAAATTACGAATATGAATATTTTTTTCCCTTGTGATGAGAACTCTGAATCTACTCTGAACAACATTGATGTGCAGGCATATAGCTTGTTTTATTGCACTTTGCTTTATTGTGCTTTGCAGATAGAGCTTTTTTTTTTTTTTAAACAAATTGAAGGTCTGTGGCAACCCTGTGTCAAGCGAGTCTATCAGCACCACTTTTCCAACATTTGCTCTCTTTGTTTCTGTGTCACGTTTTGGAAACTGGGCCAGTATTTTAAACTTCATTATTATTATATTTGTTATGGTGATCTTTGATGTTACTGTTTTGGGGTACCACAAATCACACCCGTATAGGACTGCAAACGTAATGCATTGTTGAAATGACAACAAAAATTTTAGAATATTACATAAATGTAGTTGATAAAGTGCCAGCAGGTTTTGCATGAATTGACTCCAATTTTGAAAGAAGTTCAACTGTGTGTAAAATGATACCAAATAGTATTTCGTGCTATAGAGAAATTGTTCCTGCAAGGACCAGTCAACCAATGTGGCAAACTTCATTGGTTCTTATTTTAAGAAAATAACAATCATGCCAGCCTCCAGCAACCACCCTCTGATCAGTCAGCAGCCATCAGTGCTGAGGCAACATCCTCCACCAGCAAAAAGATTACAATTTTACTAAAAGCTCAGATGATGGTTAGCATTTTTTTTTTAGCAATGAAGTATTTTTAAATTAAGGTATATACATTATTTTTTGAGACATAATGCTGTTGCACACTTAATAGACTACAGTATAGTGTAAACATGACTGTTGAGAATTGGGATACAGATTTCTTTTTTTTTTTTTTTCTTTCAGATTTCTTTTTCAATTAGTGTTTTTGTTTCCTTTTTTCCCAGAATTAGAATTACTGGATCATGGTAGTTCTAGTTTTAATTTTTTGAGAAGCCTCTATACTGTTTTCCACAGTGGCTACACCAATTGACAATGTACAACAGTGTACAAGGGTTCCCTTTTCTCTATATTCTCATCAGCATTTTTTGTTGTCTTTTTAATCTTACAGGTGTGAGATAAGATCTCACAGTGCTTTTGACTTGCATTTCCCTCGTAGTGGTTTTGATTTGCATTTGCCTAATGACTAGTGATGTTGAGCATATTGTTGAAAGTGGGATTTTAAAGTCTCCAACAATTACTGTATTGCTGTTTATTTCTCCTTTTATTTCTGTTAATTTTTGTGTTATGTATTTAGGCATTCCAGTGTTGGGTGCATACATATTTACAAATGCTTTATTTTCTTGGTAGATTGACCTTATCATTAACATTTTTAGTTTAACATCTATCTTGTCTATTATAAGTATAGCTACATCTGCTTTTTTTGATCATTATTTGCTTGAAATATCCTTTTTAATTTCTTCACTCTCAGTCTGTGAGTGCCTTTAAGTGAGTGTCTTCTGGCAGCATATCTTTGAATCTTGTTTTTTGTCCATTCAGCCATTCTGTATCTTTTGGTTGGATAATTTAATTCATTTACATTTAAAGTAACTACTGATAGGTAAGGACTTAAACTATTGCCATTTTGTTTATTGTTTTCTGGGTATTTTGTAGATCCGTTGTTCCTTTTTATTATCTGGCTCTCCTGTGTGTGTGTGTGTGTGTGTGTGTGTGTGTGTGTGTGTGTGTTGATGGCTTTTGGTATCAATACGCTTTGACTTTTTTTAATCATGTTCTTTTGTGTAATTACTACAGATTTTCCCCTTGAGGCTACATTTCTGCATGAAACTTACGTAAAATAAATTTAAATTATAACACACTATTCTCAACTGATAACAATTTAACTTTATTAGAATTCCTAAACTTCACACTTCTACTTCTCCCCCTCATGTTTTAGGTTGTAGATGTTACAGTTTACATATTTTTTAATTTTGTAATTAATAACTGATGGCTGTAGTTATGGTTACTTTTACTACATTTGTCTTTTTAACTTTTAAACTAGAATTGTAGATTGAATTATTATGTACTGCCATTACCATATTGCAGAATCTTAGTATCACTATATATTTACCATTACGGGTAAGTTTTACACTACCTTCTTGTATTTTTATGATATTAGTGTCCTTGTACTTCTACACAAAGAACTTCCTTTAGAATTTCTTAGAAGGCAGGTCTAGTGCTAATGAACTTTCTCAGCTTTTGTTTATTTGGAAAAGTCTTTAACTCTCCTTCATTTATATGAACAGCTTTGCTTGGGTATGGAATTCTTGGTTAACAGTTTTTTTTTTTTTTTCTTTCAATATTTTGAATATATTTTCACATTCTCTCCTGGCATGAAAAGTTTCTCTTGAGAAATCTGCTGATCATCTTATGTATGTTCCCTTGTGTGTAATTTCTCTGTTCTCTTGCTGCTTTCAAAATTATTTATTCGTATTTGACTTCAGGCAATTTAATTACAATGTGTCCTGTGTAGCCCTATTCAGGTTCAACCTGTATGGGATTCTTTGGACTTCATGGATCTGAATGTCTATTTCCCTTACCAGGTTTGGGAATTTTTCAGCCAGTATTGCTCTAAGTATATCTCTTCTTTTTCTGAAATTCCCATAATGCAAGTATTGTTTGTTTTGATTTTTGTCTCATAAGTCCTGTTGGCTTTCTTCACTCTTGTTCATTTTTTCCTTTTGTTCCTCTGACTGTCTAATTTCAGTATTTCTGTCTTTTAGTCATGGATTCTTTCCTCTGCATGGTCAGTTCAGCTTCTGAGACTCTCTTGTAGTTTTTAGTCCAGTGATTATATTTTTCCTCTGTATGATTTGTGTATGTTTTTTATGGTTTCTATTTTTTTGTTGTTGAACTACTCACTTGGTTTTTGCATTGTTTTCCTAATTTTATGTAATTGTGAGTTCTTGCAGTTCACTAAACTTCTTTAAGAGGATTATTCTGAGTTTTTTGTCTGACAGTTCATAAATCTCTATTTCTTGAGGGTAAGTTATTGGAGTTTTATTAATTTCCTTTGGTGGTGTCATATTCACCTGATCTTTTATGATCCTTGATTGCTTACATTGGTATCTGTGCATTTGAGTCAGCAGTCTCCTTTTCCAGAATTTACAGACTGGCTTTGGCAGAGATAATTTTATACCAGTCATTGTGTTTTGTGTTTCTGAATGCATTGCTGGTAATGTCCTTGGGCAGATGGGACTTGCCCTCAGGGTCTGTTTTTGGTTGAGACCACTGCCTGAGCCATGAGCCTGGCTTGAGGTGGGGAAGGGGAGGTTGGGGGGAGGGGGGTGCTGCTGGCTGAGAGCAACTGAATGAGACTGCTGGCTTGGTTTCTTGTTCAAGAAAGGGTGTAGGATGGGAACCATGACTGCCTTTGTTTTGTGGTCAGGCTTCTAGATGACCCGGGCTTGACACTATACTTAGCAATAATCAGGGGCTGTGAATTACCTTCCCTTCCTTGGTGGGGCAGGAAAAGAGGGCCCATGACCTGAACAGCATGTAGTTTGAGACTTGAGGACTCAAATTAGTCAAGAATGTTCACTGAATTCCCTGGCCAGGCAAGGCCACCAGTTTTGCTTTGGAGATGGGGAAAGTCCCTGGCTGTGCTCTCTGTTCAAGTGCCACTGTAATCAGAGCCTTTGGATGGGCTCTGCAGCTTCCCATGTGCTTTGGTTAGGTTCCTGGTCAGATGACTTGAAGGCTTTTTTTTTTTTTTTTCCAGCAATGAGTGGGCTATAAATTTGTTTCCATACCTAGGCATAGCCAGAGAACCGGTAAGGCACTTTGTGTTTTTGACTCAAGCTGACCCATGCCCAAGTTCCCTGGGTGAACAGGACTACTTGCTTTGCTCTGCAGTCTCTGCTTGAATGTTTCTGTGCTGTGAGCTTCCACAAGCTCTTGTCAGCTTTTTTGGACAGAAGGGACCGGGAGCTACCCTCAGCAGTGGGTGGAGCTATGAATTAACACCTCTACATGGGGGCAGCAGGGTAATCTTCCACATCCATCCCTGACTTTGCTTTGTGGGCAGTCAGCTCTATCTATTGGCCTCTCTGATCTAGTGTTGTTGGACCATGCAGCTTCCAGGTGCTCTTGGAAGCCTTTCCTGTGCTCTCTGTTCCAGTCCAGTCCAGCCTTTCCAGTGGCACTTGAACAGAGAGCACAGCCAGAAGCTACATTGAGCAGTGGTCCTGGCTGTAGTTCTCTGATCACACTGCACCATCAAATTGGTTGTGCAGGTGAGCAGAGCTGGTGGCTGGGACTAATCCTTGGGTTCTACATGTAGGAACTGGGTCTGTCTAGATCTGAGTGCTGGTTGTTGCAAGCCCCTTCACCCTTCTTCATCACAATCAGATTCCCAGTGGTCAAGCCCTGCAGATTTCCCTGCAATTTCTCTGTGGAGAGACTGGAGTGGGGACTCGCAAGAAGTGACCTACAATGGTGTGGGAGCAGGGTATCTCCCCTGGGCGTTCTTTTCTCTGGAGGGACTGTAGGCTCAAGGGAGACCTCTCTGCATGGTGCTGTGCCAGCCTGTGGGAGGGGTAATGCGGTCAGCATGCAGCCACTCCTCTTACCCTTCTAACTCAGTCTGTCTTGGTCTCTGTGGTACAGGGGTGCTTTGGCATCAGCCCCAAGCTCTAAGATTCTCTCAGTGGTGTCTTGTCTGTGAATAGTAGTTGTTCTTGTGAGATGGCGACCTTCCTTTCCAAAAGACAATTCTTAGAGAACTCAGAAAAAGAAACCAAGACACATGCAAATAAGAATGACATCAAATTTAACAATAGCAGTACTGGATGCTCCTGGAGAATGTCATTCTAAGCGAAGTAAGCCAGAAAGAGAAAGAAAAATACCATATGAGATCGCTCATATGTGGAATCTAAACACAAACAAAAAGACACAAACAAACAAACAAAAACAAAGCATAAATACAGGACAGAAATAGACTCATAGACAGAGAATACAGACTTGTGGTTGCCAGGGGGGCAGAGGGTGGGAAGGGATAGACTGGGATTTCAAAATTGTATAATAGATAAACAAGATTATACTGTATAGCACAGGGAAATATACACAAAATGTTATGGTAGCTCACAGAAAAAAAAATGTGACAATGAGTGTGTATATGTCCATGTATGACTGAAAAATTTTGCTGAACACTGGAATTTGACACAACATTGTAAAATGATTATAAATCAATAAAAAATGTTAAAAAAAAAGAATGACATCAAATTTAACAATAGAAGTACTGGAATCATTATCTTTAAAGTTATGAATGAAAATGTTTTCAGCCTATTTTATGTCCAGCTATTTTTCAAGCAGGATAATAAAAGTCACTTTCAAATATTCAGGTACTCAAAAAATATACTTGCCAATACCGTTCCCAAAATGCCACTGGAAAATGTGCCTGACTGAAGTTTGAGAACAGATCCCAGCTTTGTGGTTTACCACGTAAGTTAGGACAGTTTGCTTAATCTCCTAGTGCCTTGGTCTCTTCATCTATAAAATAAGGATATACTAGTTTCGGCATTATTTGCTTGATGTCAGGATTAAACGAGAAGTGCATGTGAAGCACTCATAGTAGTGTGGCATGTAGGTAAGTGTTCAGTAATTGTTGCTAATGACCATTTTTACTGTTGTTTAATCTAACAGTTTGGAGTAGGTGGAAAGTTGTACCATGAGGCATGATGACAGAGCTGTTAGTAGGTATGGGGAGACTCAGGCTTGTATTTACAGAATAATAAATACTGGTCTTGCAGTTTATCTTCAGAGGAAGATACAAGATGTAAGTGCAAAAGCACAGACCTTCTTCTTGTCTTAAGGATGAGCAAAGGGTTTGTAAGAGAAACATGAGCTCAGTTGCTATGGGGTTTTTTGTTTTTTTTTTAATTTGTGTGAGAAATGCTGTGGTGTCCTTCTTTGTGGTAGAAGAAGAAAACTCCTCTTGAACCGCCAAAAGCTACTGCCTTATTCTTAGATGTCAGACTTCAGGTGATGGATGAAGGTGAGAAATAGAATTTCATAATGTTGGGTTACTCAGCTAGCCTAATGAAGATGTGGCTTGAGAGTGTTGTATGTTTTATAAAACATGTTTATTTTTGTTGGTAAATGTTACTGAAATGTGATATTAATCCAGAACATAGAGTCCCCTTATTTTCTTCACTTCCTTTTTGTTATACATACAAATTTACTCCATTTTTTGAGGACTCTTAGACTAATATTAATATACTATAATTTGAACTATGAAAAAGTAGTTGAATTTGCAGTATAAGGTTTATGGCTCCTCTTTCTCACCTGGAGGAATGTGTCTTATACTATTGTAGCCCTAAAACCAACTATGAAAGTACAGCTGTTCCTTCTGATCTCAGAACATTAGAATTGCGTTGCAAATTCTACTAATTTTTTTTAACAAATTGCAGAGAATTGACTCATGAGAAAAGTATTTATACTACTCATAATCTGTAATTTTAAAAAATCCAGCCAGTATCATCTCTTGGTATAGAGATTTCCATAATGACTACTGGCTGTGAACAGTGGTAGAGGTGGGCACTTGTTCATCCTACAGTGTCATCTTTCAAGCTTCGTGGAGTCTCTAAAGTCAAGTATTGTAAGTTTGTGGTATTTAGTTAATAATTCTATATTTGCCTTATACAAATAATAGCTTTATTGCTTTTTGACTCGTTGCTGATAAAGACCTAATTCCCCGAATTCCCCCAGGTTACCTAGTAGGAAAGAGTTAGTTGACTAGTTTATGACAGCTTCTTTTCCTAATAAAAAACAATCGCCTCCATTAAGGAACTTGTCCCGTTGTGTGCTGAGTTCCTGTTCTTAGGGTTTCACAAGACTGTCCACCTCCTAAGGGCAAGGGTGTGTCATCTTCTTTGTATCTCTCCTGCGGGAGAAATTGCTTGCCATCTGAAAAGCACTGGGTACATTTCTGTTGAAAATATGAATAAATACATTTGTATACTTTACGCACAAAGCATTTACTTGACCAATATTTGTGTTATGTGTATACTGTGTGTACAACAGGAACTACAGATTCCAGGGTTTCAGGAATGACTAATTCTTGGCCCCTGACTTCTAGATACTTTAGGGTCCATGGTCGAGACACATGAACAGATAAATGTGGTAAATACCTGAACATCTTCACATATGATGCAGGATTCAAGTTGGATCAAGACCACTGAACTGTGATTTGTCAAGTAGACGAAAGGAAGACAGGTTAGGCAAAAGCAACAGGGGAAAAAGTATATGTGAAGAAGGTGAGGAACTGAGTGTTAACTGAATGTAGTACAATTGGGATGGAGGACACTGGCACAAAATATTTGAGGCAAGGCACCATTTTTTGATACTAAATGGTTGTAACTGGCCTTCACTCTAAATGAGATGGCAGAGTTTTAGGTTGGTTGTTGACGTGTGTGTACACATATGGAAATATCCTATCTCTCATTTTTTGATGCAGATGCCCTAAGTTCGTATATAGGATGTTAGAAATACGAAAGTCAAATGACAGCAGTATAAGAGCATAAAAAGAACTTCTACAATTTGGTGTAATTTTGAATGCATACCAGCAGAATTATGCATTCATTTTCTATTCTGTCTAATTTCCATTTTAATATCTAGGTCCAAAGTAATAAAAACAATTTTGCCTGAAAGAATTCTTTGCTGTGCCAATTAACACCTTAAATTGTGATTAAACATTTACAAATTGTATCTCTCCAGGGAGCCTTATATCTGGGGGACATGTGTTTTCTATGGACATATTTTACCATCTTAACAACTCATTTTGTTATTCAACTGCAAGATGTATTTTTAAAATCATAATTCTCAATAAGAAAAGAAACAGGATACAAAGAAGTCTACTTTATTATGTATTTTTATATCTGAGCTAAAAAATATAACAGTATTTGACTATTTCTTCTGTCATAATTAATATCAGAGATTTAGCTTAATAGGGCTATATAAATCTGATAAAACCAACTGCTCTTAAGCAGAAAATGCCAATGGGAAATTAATTGGAGTAATTGCCATCATATTACTATCTGGCCATACATATTACTCATATTACTAAATGAGCTAACTTACATGAGGTGTTTAGAACAGTACCAGGCACAGAGCATGTGTTTAATGAATTTTAGTTAGTTATTACATATGTTATTTTTAGTTTATATCACATATTACTTTTATCTAGTCCATTTTTATTCATTGTGAAGGTCAGACATTTTAGATTTATAGGAGATGCACTGAGGAGATGATGTAGATACAAAGTGATTTGCAAACTCTCAAGTGGCATATAAATCAAAATAATACCTTTGGGAAGTAAAGATGCAATACATAGAGGAAAATTTCAGCCTTGGAGTCAGAAAGTTAGGGCAAAAACTGGGTGATCTTTGACAAATTACTTTTAGCCTTAGTTACTTCTTTTGAAAAATAGAAAAATTAACATCAAATTCACAAGGTATCTGTGAGAATTAGGTAATAATGTAAAACATTTTTAATTTCCAGTATTCCAGCACAGAATTGCTATTTTATTTTCTATTGAGTATCTAATATGTGCCTGTGTATTCATTTTCTATTGCTGTACTGCAAAGTGCTGCAAATTTATTGGCTTCAAACAATAGAAAGCTTACGTATAGTCCTGTAGGTCAGAAGGCTGGCATGGTCTCATGGACTAAAATCAAAATGTCAGCAGGCTGTGTTCCTTCCTGGAGGCTCTCAGGGAAACTCCAGTATCTGCATATTTGGATTGTTGGTAGAAGTATTTCCTTGTGGTTGTAGGACTGAAATGCCATTTTCTTGCTGAGTACCCGTGGAGGCTGTCTTCTCCTTCTGGCAGTCACCTGCTTTCCTTGGCTTGTGGCCTCCTTCCACCATCTTTAAAGCCAGCATGGCAGGCTGAGTCCCTTTCATGCTTTAAATATTTCCTCCTTCTTCCATATGATTTCACTGATCTGCTCCTTTGCTTTTAATGACTTCTGTGACTATATTGGGCCCACTTGTATAATCCAAAATCTCTCCATTTGAAAATTTGTAACCCTAATCATATCTGCAAATTTGAGGGTGGAGGTATAGCTCAGTGGTAGAGTGTGTGCTTAGCATGCACGAGGTCCTGAGTTCAATGCCCAGTACCTCCACTAATCAATCAATCAATCAAATCACCAGCCCCCCCCAAAAAAAACCTTTCAAGCATTCCTCCTCAAGTATCCAACTTGCTAGAGAACCAGAATGACTTCAGAATATCAAAGTAGTGAATCTGTCTCGTGTCTTGTAAGCTAGATATATCACTAGAACTGTTGTCTCACACACACACACACACACACACACAGGCAAAACTGAATATAGGCCTGTCAGAAAACAAATGAGAGAAAAAAAATACTTCCTTTTGAATCTTTAATGTTATTAGGAGCTTTAGCTTTGTTTTCCACAAATGTAACATGGTTTTGGATTTTTAGAACCGTGTAACTCCTAAAATGATCCGATGTGCTGCTGAATTTAACATGCTTTGAATTTTCAAGCTACTATCTACCTCTCCATTTATTGCCACTTTGGAGCAAATATGAAAGGCATCAACATACAGTAATACTTTCAGATGGGCACTTGTTTACGGAGTAACTTGTTCTCTCATTGGTAGCATATTGAACTAACATGATTTGTAAACACTCACATAGCTTAAATTTGGAGGAGATGAATATATTTTACCCCAGGGGATATTTTTACAACTGTCCAGTAGGATGGGGAAAAAATATTGCTGAGAGAAAAGGATGCAACTGTAATGTATTTGATTATCATTTATTAAACCATCTTGCCCAGAGTAATTACTAAGTGAATAAATTTTCAGATGTCACATAAGTAATATGTCAGGATGAACTCATATAATTAAAATGTGGCTTACTAATTTCTTTTCTCACATTATAAATTATTGACATTGTGATTGCATTAGTGCAACTGTGTTAATTTCTCTCATGTTTAAAATCTGCCCACAGGGATAGGTTTGCTTATAACATTAATGAACCAAGAGATGGACAGTGAGATTCACTGCCAAGGTTGATCTGACTTGTAAAAAGCTAATGTGTTCATGTGAGTGCAGTGTCATGTTTATTTTTCTTTTCTGTGTAATAATCCAGTAGCTAAATGGAGCTCAGGTTCCTTTGGGGGTCAATGCTTATATAAATAGAAAAGTTAACAGGGGCTGAGGTTGAATTGGAATGGGTGGAATTACATACACGGGCGGAAATTAGTGGGTGGAAATACATAAATTGAAATAATCTGGAAGAATTGAAATAGTCATGTGAAACAGGTTCAGGGACAGGGTTTCAGCAAGATACTGCATTTGCACAGGCGAGAGCCGAACAGCTGCTGTGGTGAGGTGGTCTGGTTATCCTGTCCAAGTCACATCCTTCGGTGCACGCATTTAACTTACAGAAATTCAGGTATATATATAATTATTTAAACAAATGAACCAAGAAAGAAAAAAGATCAAGGAAAAATAATGATTTATGTGGTATAGGTGAGAACACCAGTGATTTCTCTCAGTGAGCAAAAATGGCCTTTCCCTCAGTGGGTCTCGAGTTTCTTAATATAGTCAACATCTTGCTAAGTTAAGTGGAACTTTAGTGTTTAATCACAGTAGGTACTGTTGTAAGCAGACAGAGAGTGTCTCCTTAAGTGGATGCCAAACATTTCAGGGTGATTGATTTGAATGCTGGAATCAAATACAGCAGTGATACCTTTATTGAGAATTTCCCCCCCTGTTCTTATAGGATTTTCAAGGGTGCTGGTGATCTGCTTTCTGCCTTACAGACTGATGTTAGAACCTAACCTGGGAGTAAGATGTGACTCCTCGGTATAATAATGAAGAACAAATATATTTGGTTAGAACAAGGTGTTTAATTAAGGCAGATACAGAACACTGCTGGATCCTGCAGGTCTGGGCAGTGGGTGCTTCAAGTCAGTGGATAGCTAATGGAACAGTCTGGCAGGTCCAGGGTGGTACAGTTATCAGATATAAACAACAACAGTAGGAGAGCAGAGTTACCATGATTTCAGTCTTGAAACAGATTCCAGAGATGGAGAGGAGAGCAAAGACAGAAAGGAGAAAACAAGAAAGAAGGGCTAGCAAATGGTATTAAAATTGATCCTAGTAATACTACTCAGCCATAAAAAAAAGAATGAAATCATACCATTTGCAGCAAGATGGGTGGACCTGGAGATTATCATACTAAGTGAAGTAAGTAAACAGAGAAAGACAATTACCATATGATATTATTCATATGTGGAATCTAAAAAAAAAACATGACACAAATGAACTTACTTACAAAATAGAAAGAAACTCAGACATAGAAAGAACTTATGGTTACTGAGGGGAAAGGGGAGCAGGGATGAATTGGAAGTTTGGGATTTGCAGATACTAACTACTCTATATAAAATAGGTAAACACAAGGACCTACTGTATAGCACAGGGAACTATATTCAGTAGCTTGTAGTAACCTATAAAGAAAAAGAAATGTGTGTGTGTGTGTGTGTATAACTGAATCACCGTGTTGTATACCAGAGACTAATATGTTGTAAATCGATTACACTTCAATTAAAAAAAATTGATCCTAATATAAAAGTCACTTGATTTTAATACATTAGATCAATTTAAGGTTATATGCCAATTATGTGTAATAAACATTTCACCGACTTCTTTGCCAAGAAACTCAAATATCTTATTCCATAATCAGATTCTTTCATCCTGTTCATCTTGGTTCTTTAGCTACCTTAAGTAGCTATTTTAAAAATAATCTTGGATAGTGTAGCTCTTGTTAGAGCATAAATACACTTGAGGGGAAAATTCTCTTTGCTCTTTGAAAGACTTTAAGAGGAGAAAGAAAAAATCCTGCAAGGATATAGAAAAAAAAATATGGACTACATATAATAGATTAATTTTTTCTTCTTTTAATCTGGCAGGGGTGCATAACAGCTTCCTTAGGTAAGCGTGGTTGTTGTAGACTGTTTATGCAAGGGAGCAGACTCTGAAGATGGAAATGAGGGTGGAGGAAGTTCGTTAGGGAGCAGTCTTGGGTCAGCACCAGTCGAGGGAAGAGAAGGAAGCAGGAAGTAGGAAGGTCTGGGCTGTGATGCTGTCACAGCAAGGACTCAGCTCTGCAGTTGAGAAAGCCCCTTCAGAGCTGTTCCTTTTTGGGAAGAAGGGCTGGGCCCTTATGTCTCCATGTCAACCAGTCCTTGGGTAGGGCTGATGAGGGAAGAGGGCATCTCATTCACTGAGGCCATGCTGAGCGAGGAAACAAGTCCCTCAGTCCTGCAGTGGGTCAGTGGAAGTGTGGCATTCACCATAGTCCATGTGTGCCCTGCGATCCACTTGTCTCACGTAAGTTTTGGAAGTGGCTCCTTCAGGATACTGGTGGGCCACTTTTTTGGTGGAAACTTGTGAAAGGAGGGTTAATGGCAGAAATGGCACCTCTTGCTGCAATAGTTGGGCTCGAGGCTAAACTCTATTATGATCTGTGCTAGACCTCTTATCCTCGGTTAATTCCTTGGCTGGTTGAGGGGATTTCCTTGTTGGGGGACGTCATCCCTGGGGGGAGCCAGTTCCATTTACCACATCTTTCTTAGGCTGTGGCTGTGGCAGTTGTGGATTTATCAACAAAATTGGGTGAGGGAGTGCTAAGATAGGGCATTCACCTGAGAGCCAAACATGTTTCTCCCTACTGCAGTGTGTAACAGCATTTCCACCTTCTCTTGACAATGAGGTCAGTTATCCTTGCCTCTTTTGGTCAATTACCCAAAAAGATGGTGAGTCCTCCTTTTTGTTGCTGGCCCTGGACACATGGTACCCAACGTGCCCACGTGGCAGCCATCTCTTAGGACCAATGGGAGTTCTGTTATATCTGCTGTAGAAGGTTTTCCCTCTGAATCTGCAGAGCCCAGAGTTTGGGAAAGTGGTAAGCACACATTCCCCACATGGGAGACTGGTCGTGATGGTAATGGCGGCCATTACTGTTTTGATACCTTTATTCTAAAACACATTTGTTCTTCCTTGTGGAGACAATGTAACATATAATGGTGATTGACTTGGCATACTGGAGGATGGCGCCCCATGCTGGAAGGATATGGTGTCTCTCCTCTGGGTCTTCAGCAGTGCCTTCAGGAGGCCATACCAGCACACGATTAGGCCAGCAGTTTCTGTGTAGTGAAGTAAGTACCAGTGGATTTCTTGGCCATCAACCTTATTTCCTTTGGTGTGAAGGGAGTTTGTTGGTCTGATGTGAGGATGTGTGGTGTGCCCCAGCAGTGGGTCAGATGCTCTCTCTGTAAGACCTTGGGTACTACTGCTTATTGAAGCCCCACCTGGAACATGTGGTCATTCCTGGCAAAATTAATTGTGTGTCCTATGTCTCCAAGAGAGAGTTGTGTTTCAGGGCTCATGACTGGTCTTCATCGCCTCACTTAGGTGTGGCAGTAGCTAGATGACCCTAGTTGAGTGATACTTCATGCTATAGTAGTTCCTCCTTCTCCGCAGGGGATACGTTCCAAGACCCCTAGTGGATGCCTGAAACTGTAGGTAATACTGAACCCTACAGATACTATGTTTTTTCCTGTACTGGGGGTGGTTAGTGTATGCAGTGTGGAAACACTGGACAAAGGGATGATTCATGTCCCCAGTGGGGCAGGGTGGCTCAAGTTCATCATGCTACTCAGAACCGTGCATATTTAAAACTTACGAATTGTTTATTTCTGCAATTTTCCATTGGGTGTTTTCAAACAATGGTTGACAGTGGTAACTGAAACTGCAGAATGGGGAACCACAGATAAGAGGGGTGAGGACTGTATTTGGTTCATGCATGCCTCCTCTCTCTGTAACAGAGTTTACCGTGAACATAACCTTGAAAATTTTGATCTGCCGTCCTCCCTAAGAGCTGCTGTCCATAATCCCTGTGGATAATGCTTCTGTGAACCATCTCACGGACATGTAGTCTGCTCTTATCAGTTGCCTAGTTATGTGCCATTTTCATTTTTTTTTAAACAAAGAATTTGAATACTTTGGCATCTTACTTTCAAGAAAAGATTCAAAAGCAGATATGAATTCAGAATCAAATTTATCCTCAACCTGAAAATGTTTATATATTTAGAGATTTTTTTTTTACAACACTAGAAATTAATGTCAGTGCTGTTTAAAGTTCGTGGACACTGATCTGTGTACAAATAATCCAATGGAGGCATAGGAGGAAGAGCTCCCAGAAGCATAAACATCTTAAACAGAACTTGCCATTGTGTATCAAAAACTCTGTTTATGGATACAATTTCCCAATGCAAACAGTATCCTTTATTAATTCTAAGTTTTTCAATCTAGGTTTGTTCCACAGTAGAACTAGAATTTAAAATACTGTGTCTGCAAATTGAAGGAAGTTCAAATGAGAGTAGAATTTTTGCTTCCAAATTCTTAGTTAAAAAAAAAATTAAGTCAGTTATAAGCTTCAGGACCTTTCTTGAAAATCTATCAGAAAAGAAATGTTGCTCTAATTGCTTTGTTGAGAGTGCAGTCTTAAGAACTCAGACTAATCAAAATCCTTAATTAACAGATTTTTTTTGGCCATGTTCATATTTCATGGGAAGGAGGCAAGGAGTAAGAAGTAGTTTATATTCAAGATTTATCTCCCTGCAGAGAAGCATCTTCCAGGGATGCGTAAGCCCAAATGGGTTCAGTCCAATGTTAGCACATCCTGTATCTTCAGTCCTTGTGCAGAGGTAATGATGTTTAAAATGATGTGTTGGAGGTACTGAAGGATCTGTGATCAAAGGAAGAGTCAGTAACGTTCAAGAGACTATTCCTATTTAGGGAAGAAAACTTGTGTGCGTGCTTTAAAAAAAATACTTTAAACAGTGAAGAGTTGAGAAACTGAGAAGTTTCAAAGTTAGTGAATCAGATCATCTATTTCCCACGCATTCTGCTTACCTATGATATTAACTGTATTTGAATTAACTCACATCTCACTTGGGAACAACATATCCTTAAAAGCTCAGGCAACATTTTCTTAAAACTCCAATTTCACAGGGTTTTTTTTTTTTTTTTTTTTTTTTTTGCATTTCTGACTTTACCACTCCAGAGTTATGCTTCTTCTCTCTGTGGGGGACTTTTAAATTTCTGTTGCTACCTGGTTTCAAAATACTGTTTATTTCTAGAATTCATAATAAACATTCTAACCACACCAAATATATAAGGAATTTTGTGGCTCTGAGTGGAGAGATCATCTCAAACCACAGTCAGGGGCCAACTTGCTGGCCCAGCCTAATTTCCCCGCTTCTTGTGAGGCCCTCCCTCACCCAGCACTTTCACAGGCTGGCCCTCGGGCCAAGGGACCCTCCCCATAGAATGCAGCCCCTGAGTCTTAGAAGGGAGTGACTCCCTCAGGCTCGTTAGTTTTATGTACCTCCAGGCCTCCTCCCTTCTCTGCCTTGTTGGATTCTAAGGAATAACACCTATATCAGACTGAGTTTTTATTTCTTACAACAGGATTATTTTAAATTGCCTCCTTCCTACTTGGTCCTTAAAGATAAACAGTTCTAACAATCTTCATTCTGTTCAAGTGCCTCATTTTACAGATGAAATCGAAGCTCAAAGAAGGAAAGTGACTCCCGCCCCCACCCCCCACATTGATCTACTGAGAAGCAGAGCCAAAGCCGTAACCTTGGTCTTCTGCCCTTTTCTTCATGTGTCATTTTTGCTTCATTTGAGACTGGGCTGACTGTAATGATGAGCTATCACAGGATTGCTTCTGCACCTTGTATAGCTGTCCATTAGAACTATAAACCTGAATGTATGTTTCCCATAATATTTAATCATGTAATAGAGGGAGATAATGTGATTTCCTGTCCTGTAAATTATGAAAAAATACCTCCCGTATCTTCTTGTATTAGTGTTGGCATATTGTTGTTCTTAGAGTATAAAAAACTTGCCACAGTGTAATTGGGCATAAATTCTGCCTATTTGTCTCTCCCTATTAGTGGGTGCTGACACAAAGCAATAAATGGTTATATTGCATTAGGAAAATAACAATTTATAAGAATGTAACTTGCCAATAAGTATAATGATGGTAATTTCTTCTTCCTACTCAGTGGAAAAAGTTGTTTGGCTTTTGTAATCACATAGATGGCTTGTTTTTCTTTCCTGGCTGGGCTTATTTTAGTCCTGTAGCCATCAAGTGGTATGAGAACATTAAACAACTGCAGGAATTCAAAATCTAGCAAACAAATTTGAAGACCATGTTCACTTGGCAAAAAAATGCCTTGTAAAATTCCCCAACTTTTAATAAAACTTGGAACCCTGAGGAAAGTTGAAAGGGTAGTACAGTGATACATAGACTCTTTACCTGTGCTGCCTAATTGCTAAAATTTTTTGGCATTTGCTTTCTCTTTATCTCTTTTCCTCTTCACATACATGAATGCACACATTCACACACTTACATGTTTATTTTTATTTGAATTTTCCATGTATAACAGCATTGTACATATGTATTTATATGTGTATGCGCTTTTACACCTTTTCCATTTAACACTGTATCTTAAAAATGACTTATGTCAATTTTTAAAGATCTCCCTCTTTTTTGCAATCAAATTCTCTACACTTCAGCTATACATCCACTCCTCCTTTTTGATGGCTGCATAATTCTCCATTATGTTAACATAGCTTAGAATATTTACCCAGTCTTTGGCTTGGAATGGGAATTTAGGATTTTCAATATTTAACTATTAGAGATAAAAACATGAGGAGTATCTACATTTAAATATTTCATAACTGTGGAGATATATATTCAAGGTAAAATACTTAGAAATGGAATTATGGGTCAATGGTAAACATAGATTTGTCAGGTTTGCCACATCTCTATCTATAGTGGATGGACTCTTTTGAATGCCCATTACAAATGTATGAAATTATCTCTTTTCCATAGTGTAACCGATAACCTGTTTACTCACATTCCTTTATTTATTTTTGCAAATTGGTTGGGTAAGAAATCTATTTTGATGAAATTTTAATTTGCATTTCTTTGGTTATGAATAAAGTTATACATTCTTCCACTTTAAGAGGCATTTCATACATTTTTTCTTGTGACTAGTCTATTCATAGCTTTTGCAGATTTTCTTTTTGCTCAACTTTTAACAGGTCTTTATACATTAAAGGGATCAGCCTTTTGTTTCTGATGCATATTGCAAATGTTTTCTTATAGTTTGTTACTTGTCTTTTTAATTTTGTGGTCATAATAAAGATAGTCACTTAAAAAAATTGAGGTGTAATTGACATATAACATCATATTAGATTCAGGTATATAAAATAATTCTGTACTTTTATATAGAATTGACCCTTTAACAACACCAGCATTAACTTCCTGGGTCACTTACATGAGTACTACATGATCTGCGATTGGTTGAATTTGAAGATGCAGCACTATGGGTATTGAGGGCCAACTATAAAGTTATATGTGAATTTTCAACTGCATAGGGCAGGGGGCTTGGTCAGCACCTCTAACCCCTGTGTTGTTCAAGGGTCAGCTATATTGTGAGATGATCCCCACAGTAAGTCTAGTTAACATCTGACACCATAGTCACAAAACATTTTTTTCTTCTTGTGATGAGGATTTTTAAGATCTACTCTCTAAGAACTTTCAAATATGCAATACAGTATTGTTAACTATAATCACCATGCTGTACATTATATCCCCATGACTTTAGTGTGTACATTTTGAGCCCCTTCACCTCATGCCCCACCCCTACCTCTGCCGACCATCAGTTATCTGTATCTATGAGCTTGGGTTTTTTTGGTTTTTTGTTCTGTTTTTTAATTAATTAATTTTTTTTTGGTTTGTTTCTTTTTTTGTTTGTTTTTTACTTTAAATTCCACATATAAGTAAGATCACATGATGTTTGTTTTTCTCTGATTTATTTCACTTACCATGATGACCTCAAGTTCCATCTATGTTGTAGGAAATGGAAGATTTCATTCTTTTTTATAGCTGAGGAGAGTTTCATTATATACATGTATGTATGTGTGCATATATATGTGTATGTTTGTATATCACATCTTCTTTATTCATCCTCCCATGGTCACCTAGATTGTTTTCATATCTTGACTATGAAAATAATGCTGCAGTGAACATGAGTGTGTAGATATCTTTTGCATTAAAAACCACAAGTGGAATTGCTGGATCATATCGTAGTTCTATTTTCAGTTTTTTTTTTTTTGAGGTAACTCCATACTGTTTTCTGTAGGGGTTGCACCAATTTACATTCTCACTAACAGTGTGTGAGTGTTCTCTCTTCTCCGTGTCCTTGCCAAAACTTGTCCTCTCTTATCTTTTTGATGATAGTCATTCTAGCCATTCTAACAGGTTTGGGGTGACATGTCATCGTGGTTTGATTTGCATTTCCTGTTAATCACTGATGTTGGGCATCTTTTCATGTACCTGTTGGCCATCTGTGTGTCTTCTTTGGAAAAATATCTATTTAGATCCTATTTATTTTTTAATAAGATTTTTTTTTTTTTGTAATCTGTATGAGTTCCTTATTTTGGATTTAACCCCTTATCAGATATGTAATTTGCAATTATTTTCTCCCATTCAGTAGGTTATGTTTTTCTATCAGTATTTGTTTCTCTTATTGCACCTGGATTCTTTATAAGACTCAAAGAAACCATCTACATTTTCTTCTAGTACTTGCATGATTTCAAATTTTTTAGATTTAAATTTAGATTTTTTAGATCGAAATCTCTGATCCCTTTGGAGTTTATTCTTTTTTATGGTATGGGATATGGATCTGGTTTTATCTTTTGTAAGTAAGTAAGTCTTTGTTTTTTTACTTATTTGGTCTTCACATATATTCGTATACAAATTTCATATTGTTTTTTTAAAATTTTTTTAAAAACTTTTTTTATTGAGTTATAGTCATTTTACAATGTTGTGTCAGATTCCATCATATTGTTTTAATTACAGAGGCTTTTAATGTTTAATATCCTGTAGGGTTATTCTCCCCAGTTGGTCCTTTTTTTCCTCAATATTTATCTGCCTATTCTTATGTGTCTATTTATCCTCATAACTTTGCCATGAACTTATTTAATTTTAGATAAAAACACTGATTTTCCCTTGGAGTCACCTTACATTTAGACATTGGCTTCAGCAGCAATGCTATACTGTGATGTTGAGTGATACGATATAAGAAGAGATGATTTTCTATCCATTAAAGTTTTGAAATTTTCCTCACATTTGTTTGCCTGTTTCTTATTAGATTTACTTCTAAATATTTTAAACATTTTTGATATATTGGCAACAGTTTTTTCTTTTGTTATTTCTTCTAGCTGGTTATTGTATATATGTATCAACTAAAAGATTATCAACTTTTGCATATTAATTTTATACCCTGTTACCTTGCTGAATTTTTTTGCTGTTTTTGCTTTTTTACACTGTTTTGCTTTGGCTTAACTGGCAAACTACTTATAATCTGCAAATAGATACGATTTATTTCTTACTTTCCAATGTTTATGTTTCTACTTATGTTTCTCATTTGATTTCATTTTTCCTTTTTCCTGAAATGTTCTTGATATTTCCCTGTGAAGTCAGATGCTGTCTTGGAACTGAGATATATTTATTTTATCATGTTGAGGAGGTATTTGCCAATCTTATTTTAAAAATCAGATGAGTGTTGAATTTTGTCAAAGGCCTTTTCCTCATTCATGGGGATAATGTGATTTTTCTTCTTAGAATTCTTAATATGGTGAACTATAGTAATGCATTTTCTAATAATAAACCAATCCTGGCATTACTAGGCCATTCATTCTTTAAAATTTGATGCTGGATTCCATTTGCTAAAGCTTTACCTAGTATTTTTTGAAATGATACTTAAAATTCTGATTAGTCTGGAGTTTAAATTTTTTTATAGTTTTTTTAAGGTAGGTATCAGGTTATATTTCTCTAAATAAAGCCTCATACAAACTTTCTATAAAATTTTTGGTTTTTCAACAAAATATTAGCAAACCAAATTTAACAGCATATTAAAAGAATTGTACACCTGATTACATGGGATTTATTCCTGGGGTACAAGAATAATTCAACATACACCAATAATCAACATCATATACCATATTAATAGAACAAAAGATAATATGGCTTTTGTAAAAAAGATGAGAGAACAAATGTTGATGAGAATGTGGAGAAAAAGGAACTCTCATGAGCTATTGGGGAGAATGTAAAGAGATGCAGCCACTATGGAAAACAGTGTGCAAGGTCCTCAAAAAAGTAAAAAATAGAGCTACCCTGTGATCTAGCCATGTCACTTCTGGGTGTATATCTGAAGAAAAAGAAAACAGGGTCTCGAAGAGATACTTGCGTCCCCAGCATTGTTCACAATAGCCAAGATACGGAAAAACGTAAATGCCTGTCAGTGGAAATGGGTAAAGATGTTGTACTATATACACAATGGAACATTATTCACCCACAAGAAAGTAGGGAATGCTGTCATTTGTGACAACATGGATGGTCCTAGAGGACATCAACAATTTGTACACCTTAAACTTACAGAACGTTATGTGTCAATTATATCTTAAGTTGAGGGGGAAAGTTTAGAAATTCTGAGAAGCATTTTAGAGTTGGAATTATTTGTTTTTTGATGGTTTGGTAAAATTCTTCTGGGTAAAGTATCTGGGCATGATGCTGGATGTGTATCAATGTCAGAGACTGAGAGAGGTAGAGATTTTTTGATAATTTTTTTTACTTCTATAGAAGTGGCTTGTAGGTTTTTAAAATCTCTATTGGAGTTGATTTGATAAATTGCATTTTCTTAGGAAAATTTCACTTTTATCTCCATGCTTTTCAATATAGTAGCTGCTATCTGCGTGAGGCTATTCATACTTGAGTTAATTATAATTAAACACGAATTTCGGCTCTTCAGTCATACTAGGCACGTTTAAGTGTCCATGTATTCAGTAGACACGTGTCTGTCAGACAGTGCAGATGTGGGACATTTCTATCATTGCAGAAGTCCTATTGCACATTACTGAACTTAGAATTTAAACTTATTTGTACAGTGTTGTACAAAATAATCCCTTATGGTAAAAAAAGTTTCAATTATTATTTTCCTCTTATCATTTGTGTTGTTTGTATACTTTCCCCTTCCTTTCTGATTAATTTATATATTTTACTTTTATCCAGGAACCAATGTTTTAATGTATTATACCTATTTTTGTTTTTTAATTTTTACCTCACTTTTTCTTTTCCTTCTGCTTTACTTTGATTTACTTCTTTTATCCCTTTATCAACTATTTTGAGGTAAGAATTTAACTCATTTTCATTTAAAAATTGTATTTATTTAAGTATATGAGGTGATGCATTTGCATTTCTGTTTGATCAGTACTTGTCTGCTGCCTCACAGATACTTATGTGGGGTGCTTTTGTTATCATTACTTTTAGAGTTTGTTTATTTTGATGTGCATTTCCCTATTCAGCAAATTGTTTGATAGAGAGATTTTCAATTTTGAGTTAGAATATTTTAAAATCTCTTACTAATTCCTATTTTTATTGCATTTTGAGAAGATAATGTTGTTTCTATTTCTATTTTGTGGTGCTAACAGCAACATTTTGGGGATCAGATTTGCATAAATGTTACATGTGTGGTTTAGGAGATACATTTTTTCATTCTAAGGTTATGAAGTTTGATATATATGTCCATAAGATCTACCTTAGTGATAATTATTTAAGTCTTTGATATCTCTGTATTTTCTCTAGTTGACCTGTGTTAGACTGAGAGTAGCGAGTTGAAGTCTGTGATGAGTGTTTCTGTCAGCTTCTTTTTTCTTGCCTGTAGTTTCTATTTATAAATGCTGTTGCTGGGGGATTTTTTTTTTTTTTTTGGTGTAAAGATTAGTAGGTATTATATCATTATTATAAATTGTGTTTTTTTAGTGTTACAAAATAGTATTTTTTTGTTTCACTTTATTATTTTTGGCATGAATCCTACCTTGTGTGTGATATCAGTATTGGTCTTGTGTACATTTGCCCGTTTAATGCCTTTATTCTTAATTTTTCTGGATCATTTTGTGGTAGGTATATCTCTTCTATAGTGTAGAGCTTCACCTTACTTTGATAATCAACCTGAAAATCTTTTTTTTTTTTTAATAGATAAATTCATTTACAGTTACTGTGATGGCTTATAAATGTGATCTCAACTTTGTCATTTTTTCTTTTTTGTATTGATTTGTACTACTTTATTATATTTCTTCTCTAAGAGAAATGCTTTTTTAAAACACCTTTTAAATTTCTTTTGTTGTATTGGCAAGTTTGAATTTTTATTCTTGTTGTTACCTTTGTACTAATATTTTTAATGGTAGTTTTAGTGCTCTTTTCGTTCTTTCAACTTTGGTTTGGGTTTGGTTTCTTTGGTTGGTCAGCTTCACAGGAATATGTTTTGATTCCCACTTCATCCCTGTCAACTGGAAAAAAAAAAAAGCACAACCTAAAAGTTGTGAGTTATGTTTTATTTGGGGACCTTACAGAGAACTGTAGCCCGGGAGACAGCTTCTCATATTGCTCTGACGAGGTAAGAAAGGAGCCAGGGTATATAGGAGGTTTTTTGTTTTTTTTTTTTAAATGTGGTCAAACCTCAAAATATTACTGCTGATTACAAAACCCCAGACATCTGAAGTTAATGGTTTTAGTGTTCATTTCTAAGTATGAGAGGATGCAAGAGTCTGGACTCAGTGAAATTAGTCCTTAGATGTGCATGTTTACAGTGGCCTTCTCTTCGTGTCATGAAGCTTTTTGTGTAGTAAATTTTGCAGGGAAATTTTGTGAGTACAGTATTCTCTGAGGCCTTTGATATTTAACTGTTTTCTTAATCTTGATGGTTGATGGGCAACTTGATTAAAAATCTTCAGCTTATACTTTCTTTCCCTTCATTACTTGAAAGCATTGCTACACCATGGTTATATTCTCTTTGCTGCTATTCAGCTAGTCGATGCCAATTTGATTTTTTTCCCCCTATATAAGTCATCTAGTCATTTTGCCTGGAGGCTCAAAGGATTATTTTTTTTATCTTTAAAGGTCCTTTCGGAATATAGATTCAGATTTTCTATTATTTCTGCAAAGTTTCTTGGATTATGTTTTAAAATATCTGTTTAATTATGTTTTCTTCAGTGATCCAGTAATCTGTTAGAGCTTTGTTTATCTACCATACTTAACAGTATTCATAAAATCTTTTTTTTTTTTCTCTTTGGCTTATTTTAGTTTTCTTGGATATCTTCATATTTCTTCTCAATTATTTTTATTATATTTAAGTTGCACTTATTCTCTTGCACAAAGTTCAAATTTTACCTTTATTTTAGAGATGATTTTGTTTTTCTTCAGTTTCTTTCCTGAGTTCAGTGAACTACCATTCAATAGCTTCCCTTTTTTGCTCATTTACATTTAGATATTTAAACATCTAATTCAAAACTTTTATTAATATTTGTAAATGCTTTAAAAGATTTTTAATTTAGCTGAGGATATTGTTTCAATTTTTTGTTGCTTGTGTTTATGTATTTGGAGACTTTTATCAGTTAAACTTACTTTTTTTCTTTTAATAGCTTTGTAGGAGTGGCTTCTGCCACTTGTTTTAAGTGTCTTACCTTTTCCTAGGTTAGCAATAACAGGTGATTCTGTTACTTTGAAGTTTTGGTGGTTTTCAAGTTGTCTTTGGAGCACCCTTTTCTTTTGATGCTATAAAATCTTTAATAGATTTTTTCCAATCGGTGCTGTATGATATGTCTTCGAATTTTTTGATTCTCATTGTATTTCTGTAGGAACCGTATTTCCACTGTTTACTTCTTCACAAGCCTTAAGAAATACTCCCACCCCAAGATTGCTGCCTTTAGTTTCAAACAGAAAGACTAGCATTCTGATCCTCAACGTGTCAGACTTATTCTTAAAGATTTCCCTTATTCAATGTCTGACTCCACCTGGCATTGATTTTATCTATATTCCACCACTGTTAGCCCCCAACCCCACTGCTCTGTCTCCTATTGTGTACAGTCTCTACCTGACAGTCTACTTTTGAGTTCAGAACTGACCACAAGTTTCAGATATTTGCCTTACTTACATGTATACTGAATTATATTGTATTCTTTGTTTCCCAAATTATGCTTTGATATGGTTTATGGGCAGATCTATTTACTTTCTTTGTTTCTCTCTGTGGTAGTTACATCGTGGGTAAAGAGATTAGATTTAGGAAGTTGCCATTATTCTGTAGAGACTCTGTATTCTTTCAAATAAATATGTTCAGTGCCTTTACTTAAAGTACTGAGCACAAATCTGAGTACCCACTTGAAGGGGGTGTAGCAATTGTATTGTTAAGGGGAGCATTGCAGAATTGAGCTTGGATGAGAGACGTGAGTTACTATCTCCAACTTGAGATTATTTGAATGGCTTTTATAAATGGTGTTTTTACCCACTTTCAGTGCCTGCATTTGTGTTTTAGTTCACAAATGCTCTGGTATCAAGAGAAGACCAAATGACTTTAGTGCACAGTATTTGGAATTGAGAATTGTGTCAATGAAATAATTAGTTCATTAAGCTGTAGCTGCACTTGGATAGTCAAGACCATATGTAAAAATGGTAAGCATCTATCACCTTTATAAATATTACCTTCAAATTGTTAGCTGTAAGTGAAGTAAATATACAATGAAGACATTTTCTTTAATTTTTTCAGTATTGTATTTTTAAGTGCATTAGTGAAGAATTCAATATTAAAAATAATTGGTGATTAGAAACTAGTCTGTTGTTAGAAAGGAAAAATAATGACAATGATGCTGGCTTAAATGATAGTCTGTTATGTTCAAAATACAAAGATTCACAAAAATTAAACCTATTACACAAAATATATTACTTTACTATTAAATTTATTATAAATGAATCAATTTTAACAAGTATCACTTTAGAATAATGTTGATACTTAGAATTTTATTGGACTTACAGTTTTGTTATTGCTAATTTATAAACGTTACGTGGTTTTCTAGTTTTATAAGAGCTGTGTGGATAGAGTTTGTTCTCATTTTTATGTTTGTACATATTTAAATTTCAGTAAATGCTAGGAGCCCATGAGAATTGTTTCCCTTTAAATTGCCTGCATTACTCAAATTTGAGAAACATTGTTATGGTGTTTTATAACTTACATTGTTAAAGAGCCGATATAACTTACATTAAATAGAACTGAATTCAGTTCGCTTCCCTGCCATATACTAGCTTGACGTGTTACATAATCTTTCTAAGCTTCATATTCCTAAGTGTGGAAAATGACTTTAACATCATAGGGTTGTTTTAAAGTTTAAATGAAAAGAAATGATATACGTAAAGTGATAGATGTTTACACAGTTGCATCAATTATTATGTTTGTGATTTACAGGCAGTAAAGGTTGGATTTAATTGAGACTAACTATTGAGAGTCTACCATGATTTTGGCTCTCTCTCCACTCTCCGCAGGAACTCTTATTTTGCCTCCCCTCTCCTCAAACTCCTAGTCTCAGTCGCTACTCTACTTGCCTCAACTTCAGTAGGAAGATAGAAATCACCAGAAATAACTCTCTCTTCCTTCTAATATCAAATCTAGAAAATACCAGGACCATTTTTTTAATTTCTTCTAATCACAAGGATGCTGAGTTCCTGCTCATGTCAAAGACCGTTCTCTCCAGATGTGCTCTATTGTGCCCTACCTTTTAAGGACTTCTCTTTCCTTGGATATCCCTTCTTGCTGGAGCATTATCAAACCTTTTCCCTATTGGATTATCCCTACCAGAATTCAAATAAGCTCCTTCCCTTGATTCTAGATTTCTATCTAGTGACCTATTTCTCAATTCTGCCTTTTCACTAAAACTCTCAGAAGACTTTATATCTTCACACCCTCATGTCTCATTCATTTTTCTGTTCACTTAAGTCTAATTTCAGTCCCACTGTTCCCTTTAACCTGCTTTTGCCTTATTCACTAATGACTTTTACATTATGAAATGCAGCTGTGTAAATTTTTTGGTAAATAAAATTATATATATTTAAGGCACATGGCTTGATGTGTTGATATATGTATACATTGTGAAATCTTTGCCACAGACATGCTAATTAACTTATGTATCACCTCATGTAGTTACTTTTTTTTTTTTCTAGTGATGTTGCCAAAACAGCCTCTGTACCCTACTTACTGAATTGAGACTCGAAGATAGAGTTTGGGATGACATAGAAAATGCAGCTTTATTTCATTGCCAGGCAAAGGAGGTCACAGTGGGATAATGCCTCTAAGACTATGAGCCTACTGGGGAGAGACGGCAATGGGTTTTATCCTAAAAGTTCGAGAGTTCAAGGGATGGAGCTAGTTTCCATAGAGGTCATATAAAGGGTAACAAATTGTTGCAGGGTTGTTCTTGTCTTTGCAGATGCAGCAGCCCCCTTCCCTCTGTTGGGTATGAAGTTCACCTCTGGCTTTGGGACTCTTAATATTCTTGTACCTAGAACAAAGGATGCATAGGAAGGGGGTCTGTGGAAAAGAGCTCTAGAGAAAAACTTGTGCAGTTGGAAGTCAGGTTGATAAATGCTTTTAGCCTTTTAAGCAGACTGAGGTCTGCAGCTTGAACAACAAGATACAAGGAAACCACAAGGGGCCAAAAACAACTGGAGACATGTGCAGTTGGGCAAGTTATGAACAACAAAATGCACAAAACACTCAATTGCCATTTCTGAGGTGTCAGGGTTAAGAGGAGGGCACCTGGGGCAAAGGCCGGGCACAGGGGATAAAAGCAAGGCATCGAGCATGATCTCCTCACACAGCACCAGGAGGGGTTGGGTGGACCACCCAGGCCTCCCTCTTCTGCAGCCTAAACCTGGTCAGCAAGAGCATGAGAAAAACCCTTTTAACCATTATACAGATAAGCAGTTGTAAACACCGTTAAAGATATCAGATGGTCACAAATGACAGTAGGGTCCTGCTCAGTTACGGTGAGAACACTTAAGGTAAGATCTACCCTTTTACCAAATCCAAGTATATAGTACAATATTGTTAACTATAGGCACGTTGCTGTACATTTGCTCTCCAGAATGTAATCTTTTTGCATAACTAAAACTTTGTATGTGTTTCCCAATATCTCCCAGTTTTCTCCTACCACAACCCCTGGCAACCACCGTTGTGTGCTCTGCTTCTATGAGTCTGACTGTTTTAGGTTGTTCATGTAAGAGAGATCATGCTGCCTTGTCTTCCTGTGTCTGGCTTATTTCACTTACTTGATGTCCTCCAGAAACCCTCCATGGCAGGATTTCTTTGTTAAGGCTGAATAATAATCGTGTGTGTGTGTGTGTGTGTGTGTGTGTGAGAGAGAGAGAGAGAGAGAGAGAGAGAGAGAGAGAGAGACCCATCATCCATTGACAGGCAATTAGATTGTTTCCACATCTTGGCTATTGAGAATAGTGGGACAATGAACACAGGAGTACAGGTAACTCTTTGATACACTGATTTCATTTCATTTAGTTATATGCACAGAAGTGGCATTACTGGCTTATAAGGTAGTTCTCTTTTTAATTTTTTGAGAAACTTCTGTTCCATAATGACTGTACCAACTTACATTCTCACCATCACTATACTGTGGTTTTGTTTTCTGTACATCCTCACCGATACTTGACTTTGACTTTTTGATAGCAGTTCTAACAGGTATGAGGTGGTATCTATTGTGATTTTCATTTCCCTGATGATTAGTGATATTGAACTCCTTTTCATATATCTCCTGGCCATTTGTATATCTTATTTTGAGAAATGACCATTCAAGCTCTTTGCCTAATTTTTAAATTTAGATTTATGTTAGATTATGTGGGTTTTTGTTTGTTGGTTTTTGCTATTGAGTTTTATAGTTTGCTTATATATTTCGGACACTAACCTCTTAACAAATAAGTGGTTTGTAAATATTTTTTTCCCGTTGCATAGGTTCCCTTTTCATTTTGTTGATGGCTTTCTTTGCTGTGCAGAAGCTTTTTAGTTTGCTGCAATCCCACGTACCATTTTTGCTTTATTTGCTGATATTTTTGATGTCCTATTAAAAACTACTGCCTAGACCAAGGTCAAGAATACTTTTTTCTATGTTTAAAATTTTATTCAGCCACTCTGTCCTTTTTGATTGGGACACTTAATCCATTTACAATTAATTATTGATAGGTGCACACTTATCACCATTTTGTTAATTGTTTTCTGTTTGTTTTGCTGCCCTTTTATTCCTCTCTTCCTCTATTGCTGTCTTTCTTTGTTATTTTTTGACTTTTAGTGATTTAATTTGTTTCCTTTTTTTCTCTTTTCTTTACCTGTTACAGGTTTTTTCTTTGTGATTAGCTTGAGATTTGCGTAAAATAACCGTATATTTTAAGTTGATATCCGTGTATTTTAAGTTATAACCGTATATCTTAAGTTGATATCGGCCGAACTACAATCACATACAAAATCTCTATACCCTTACTCCCATTCTCTTTGCCAACCCTTTGTATTCTTCTTTTTTATATTGCGTATCCATTAACAAATAATTATCCTTCAATTTTTATATAGGATTAAAAGTAATTTTTTTTGTCATCTTCTTGAAATATTCTTTCCTTTGACCTCCAGACTCTGCACTTCACTGGTTTTTCTCTTACCTCTTTAGATAGTTCTCAGCTTTCCCTGCTGTTCCGTGACTGTTTCTCATTGTTAGGCCCTCTTTTCTTTTCTCTAACATTTTTGCCTATGTGACTTCAGCTATCTCAATGGTTTTAAATACTATTTATATATTGTTCTGACCACCTCCTATTTACCTTGTTGGTGAAAGAGGGTTCCACAGCCCTAAATAATATGGGATGGCTGAACACATGACACTCAACACTGGACAGGAGAGACTGGAAACTGTTTTTTAGACACATATTCACACATGGGTGAAGGAGGACATGGAGACCATGTGAAGTCACAGGGCGATTGCACAAGGGAATAGAGTGAACAAGCAGGGGCTGTGGGTGGCAGGCTTTGTAGTAACAGGTGAGTGGTGTACCCCAGGTTTCTTCTGGGTGTATGTGATTGGCTCGCTTGAATAATTCTACAGGCTGTCAGGGAAGTGAAATGTCTTAGATTGAGGACTGGGTGAGGAAGAGCACTTGCAGATGATAGGAGAACTAGCTGGCTGGGGAGCCTTGCCCACTGGGTGGGGGACCATATCTGGAGAGAGCAGGAAAACTCATGATCAGGCTTGTGGAGCCCTGTGAGACTCAAGGATGTTAAGGGAGCACTTGAAATTTGAGGTCTTACAAAACACATACCAATGGTTCCTAAATGTATATTTCATTCCAAACCTTACCTCGGTGCTTTATACATTTTTATCCTACTGCCTCTTTGGTATTTTCTACTGACATATCTCACAAGCAGGTTAAACCTAACGTGTCCAAACAAAGTCTTGATTGTCTTCTTTCCTACTCGACATGTTTTCTCCCACTTTTTCTCACCTCAGTAAGTGTAAAAAGCATCTATTCAGCTGAACAAACCAGATATCTGTGAGTCATATTTTATTTCTACCCATCTTTTCATTCACAAAATCCATTATATTAAAATCTCCATTAATTTTTTTACATACTCCTCGTCTCACGGTCATCCACACCTTTCCATTTGCACCATCACCATTTTGTCCAGGCTACCACCATCTTTCTCTTTGGCAACTACAGTGGCCTCCTAGTGAGTTTCTCCAGCTTTGCTCCCTTCTCCTCAATCTGTTCTCACATGGCAGTGGCAGTGGCAGTGAACTTTTAACTGTGTAAGTCATATTGCTGACTCAGGGCTTTATTCTCACTCTCTTACTGGGCAGACCCAGTTTTTTTTGGGTGAGAGCAAGAACAGAGAACAGTCTAAGCCGTAAGTGTTAAAGTTATTCTAATACAAGGCCAATTTATAGAAAGCACATATATAATGAGTTTATTTCCCAGTCTGATGTTCCTTGCCAGAGATGATGTGTCAAACACAGACTTAGTTTTATTTTTTGGCATAAACTTACATTGCTCCCCCATTCTCAAGACCTCCTAGATGGAGCTAATAAGACCATATATTTCTGTGCCTAAAATTACTGTTTTTTTCATGTGGGTGCTTTTAAAGAATTATAATGTTCTGAGAATTGAGAGAATGTTCCTTTACCAGGATAACCTGGGGTGATGCCTGGGGAGTTCAGCCTCAAGTGGATTCTGGTTCATTTGGTAAATCTCCAAGTGTGTTTACTTCACTTTATTACTCAAAGGAATATGATTCTTCTGCAGTTTCTCCTCCTTAGTTTGCCTGGTTCTCTGCAAGGTTTTAGTGATTTTCTCATGGATTCACCAATTTTCCCATTCTTTCTGTTGATTAGCTTTGATTAATGTCTTCTTCCAGTCCAACAGATTTAATTTTAATCAACACTGCCCATGTTGTGCCATCTCACTGTTTAAAATCCGTTAAGGACTTCCTACTGCACACAGAATAAAATCTAAAGTTCTCACCATGACCTATGACGGCTTGTGAGATATGACCCCTGCCTCAGTCTGTGATGTCTCCCTTTCCAGAGTCTCCTTGGCTTGTTATACTCCAGCTCCTTGTTAATACTTCAGTTCCTTGAGTTCCTCAAGCTCTTTACTACCTTAAGACCATGCTGTTTCTTCTGTCAGGTCTCCCTTCTCTCACTTACTCTGTGGTAGTTTCTCCTTATCCTTCTTTACAACCTTCCTAATCTATACTTCCCCTCACTCACTTCATTGTCCTACCTAAGAGAGTCCTGTTCTTTTTCTTTAAAATATATACCAAAGTGTGTAATACATATTATGTGTTGACCACTCATTGTTTTATACCCCCACTATGAATAAAGCCTATTTTTTAATCACTGTGGGTCTACTCTCTGGCACTGTTTTGCACACAATAGGGTTTTGAAACAGTAGTAACATCATTATATGTAATGTAATTTTATGAAATTTTCAAAAACAAACAAGTTAGGTCAAATGGTTGACTTTTTTTTTTTTTTTTTTTTTTTTTTACATTTTGACAAATCTCTTTGGTGACAACTTAATAGAGGCAAGTTGGATTTTCCTGTCTGATTCTGCATTCAGTCCATTGCCACATCATACACTGTGTATCATGTCGCCTCTGGAAGACTCCACTGTACATTCATTAGTGAATGAAAGTGAAAAAGTGTAATAATATCCTAGTGTTTGACCTCATGGACCTACTGAAAGAGTGATCCAGAACTGTTGGGGAATTACGGTCTAGATCATCACTGGTTTGTTGAGTGAGCATGGCATGTACTCTTCCAAGACATACTCAAAAGTTTAGGTGAAATTGGGCCAGAATCTGAGAGGTAACTATCAACAGAACTGGTTTCTAATTCAGGTCTTAAACTCAACATTATAGCATTTTCCAAGCCTAGTTGTTAAACTTCTATGGGGCTTAGTTTCTTCCTCAATGAAATGGAGATAATTTCTCTGTGATGTCTATGATGATGATACCTGTGATGTAGCAGATGTGAAGTGGCTAAAAGAAAAGTTAGCAGAAGCAGACAAGTGCATGAGGTTACTTACTTCTCACCAGCCCTGCTTCACAAAATGAATAATGGATGGAGGGTTTTCCCTTCACGAGACTTCTTTCCTGGTGGATCTGGTTTTTCCTTATGCCCTGAGGGCTAGACTGATTATTGGTTTTGTAATGGTCTCTGTTTTGATTGGAAAGTGTGAAAATAGGTGAGAGAAATCTTGCTATGATTTTTTAAAAATCTGTTTACCCTGAAATTCAGCTATTTATGTAATGCAAAAGAAGTCAGCTGTACTCTTATTTCATATTGATTCTGTTCACTGGCAAGGAAGAGTTTAAGTGGCTGTCTGAGCAGTTGAGCTGCCCCTAGCAACAGCTCTGTGGCAGCAAGCACATCTTTTCTAACAAGGTGTTCCCTACACAGAGTCAGATTAACGTCATGGCAGTTTTCTTGTCTTACAGCCTCATAGTGTAACTGTCCTATTTTGTGAAGTCTTGCTTCTGGTAAAATTTAGAGACTCAGTACACAACACATCTTTAAAAGTCATCAGAGTTTGTAGTGCAAATGAGAATATCAATATCTTGAAGAGCAAGTTACTGTTTCTTCATGTATTTAATAAACTAGAAAGTAAGAACAAGAGCGGTACTAATGTTGACATCCTCACAACGGCTAAATTGGAAACTGAATGTGTTTCCAAATTGTTGGATCGTCACAGCAGTCTTCAGTTAAATCCTGAAGCTAATAATGATCCTGAAGTTTTCACGAGGGAGAGAGATAAGCTAGTACTAGATCTCTGCCCCACGTAGTCATAGCCACCCAGCTACACCCCCCCACACACTCATGTGAGAGAGAATTTCAGGAACCTAGAATGATAGGGAAGTATCCAGCCCTTTATCATTTTCTCAATAGTCTGATACTTCATTCCTACTTACTTTAGAAGAGGGGTCTTGAAACTTCATTGTGCATCAGAACCATCTGGAAGTCTTGTTGATACACAGGTTCCTGGACACCACCCCCAGAATTTCTGATCCAGTGGGCTTGGGGTGGGGTCCTAGGATTTGCATTTCTTACAAATTCACAGGTCTGCGGACTGCACTTTGAGAAATACTACAGAAGCCTGTTACAGGTTGTGTTTTCAAATAGTGCTCTCAGCTTCGACACACCATGTTTCCGTATTTACTCACTATATGACCTAGAACGGTTTAATTTCTCTGTGCCTCAGTTTCTTCCTCTGAAAAGTAAGAATAATACAAATCTGTTGCATGTGTTACATGGGAAAAAGAGCTTAAGTCTAGTGCTTGGATAGGTGAGTGTTCTATAGTTGTTACTGTTTTTACAAATTGGCTTCAGTTCAGAGTTGGATTCTCTGCCTGTTTGCAGTGTGGGTATTTTATGCTGATGATTGGAAAATACCTCGATAATATTTAGGTACCCAACCAATAGGTGGAGAGTCTGACAATGCAATGAAAATTGAGACTGTCTTATTTTCTCAAAGCCAGGGAAGGCAAACTACCTTTTGTATCTTTTTCTTTTTAAATCAACTCTTTAATACTAGATTTTCCACAGACCCTACAATATTTTGGCTCAAACTGAGTTGCATAAGTGTCTTAGCAGATCATATTTTTTGCTGTATATGTGTGTTAGATTATCTCATCAAATGTGGTTTCTTCTGTAGCTCTCACAGCATCATGTGTAGGAGTGAAGAGGAGATCCCAGGGCTTTAAACATTCTTGCTCAGATGTCCTCCTCCCTTCTCACCAACACCTGCTGCCTCTCTGTTGCATCCTGTCGAAGGATCCAGAACTATCAGATTGTGCCCTTCATTCTTACTTCTGTCAATTACTCTGCAAACCCCAACATTTCCAAGTCATCTTGCATCATTCATATTCATCCTTCATTGCAATAAATCTTACTTTTTAAAAAAAGTCTTACTTTTTGTAAAATCTTTCTCCCTTCCTACTCCCCAGACCTTCCAATGAGTACTCTAGGACTCTGTCAGTTATTAGCAGAACCCTCTGAATTTTTATTTTCTAAACATTTTTTTTCACCTGTTTGCTCTCTGAAGCTTGACTCTCTCTAAAGGAACTGATTCTTGTGAAGCCTTTGAAAGAGGGGGTATTTTTTTCCTGTGTATTTTTCTGCCTCTGGGCCTGGAAATATACAATCTCTTGGTACCTTTCAGACTGTTCTCCTTAAAAACACCCAGTCTTGAAGTTCAGGCTGTCAGATTATGCTATTCATTACTCCACCTTGCTGCAAGCATCTATAGACCCCAGGTCTCTTTTTCTCCCACAGTCCTTCAAACTCTTACTATCTAGCAAATTCATTTTCTTTCTCTTTCTTTCTCTCCAGTCTGTGTGTGTGTGTGTCTGTATAGAGAAAGAATGAATTATATATACTATATACATACCTAGCAAATTCTCTCTCCAGTGTGTAAATGTATGTCTATATATGTACATACATACACACATAGATACTGGAATGTATATGTACGTGTGTATATGTGTGTGTATCTATATATAGAGAGAAAATGAATTATATATACATATCTAGTAAATTCTCCACTATGTGTGTATGTGTGTATATATTTATGTATATATAGAGATTGAATTTTCTAGATATGTATATAGTACACATAATTCTATATATAATTTTTATGTATGTGGAGAGACAATGAATTTGTTAAATAGTAAGCAGTTTCATTATCCACATCTCTGCCATCTCACTTCCTTGACCTCCTCTCCTCCAGTGACCGTGTCCTTCATCCTCTCTCAGGCACTCACTTCTGTGGCCGTAAAGTAGATGTTGGCATTGCCTGTGATTGCCCTCCTCCATAATCATTGTTTTGAGCATTATACCCTCCAAACACCACTCCTCTTTTCCTAGCTCACTTCCTCTAGTGCACTGACAACCACCCCCACCCCTCGCAAATTCTTAAACCATACTAGGATCTACAATCCATTGATTTTAGTACTTTTGCAATATTTCCACACACCACATGTCCTCACTTCCACTTTCACAAAGCATTTATAGACCATAATCATCATCTCCACTTTGCATATACCTTCATGGCCTCTTTCTTCCTATGTTGTGTGCTTCCAGAAGATTCTGAAAACTGGCTGAATCCAGTTCTCTTCCTACGCGCAGAGCTGAAGCCGTGTTGGCGGCTGCTGTCTGTACACTGCTTTGTGTGTGTTGTTGCTGAGATGTCTGTGCCTCTGCTGGAGGCCAGCCCTTTGCTTTCAGACTCGCTTCCCTCCCCTCGCAAGGACGTGACTCAGGTGATGGCCCTACCTGTCTCTTCTCCACCATCAGTTTCCCTCCTTTATTGGTTTATTTGAATAAGCTATGATACTCTGAATTAAAAATAAAACTTGCTTAACTTCTCATTCCTCCTCAGTGCTTGTTCTAGTTCTCTAAGCTTCTTTCAGCAGAATACTGAATATTGTTGTGTGCACTTGCTGTCTCAATCTGTTTAGTCTTATTTTTCCCATTTTTGCTTGAACTCACTTTAATGAGGCCTTATCTCCACCATTCCATGGAAGCCTTAAAAATTACTACTATGTTGTTAAACCCAGTGGTCAATTCCTAGACTTTTTCTTGCTGTTTATCAGCTTTATTTGATCACTGGATCAGTTTACTTTCCTTGAAAATGTTTTTCCGCTAGGCTTTCTGGACACCAACCTCTGGTTTTCCTACTTGACTGGCAGTTAATTCTCAATGTGCCTCTTCCTCATTTCCAAATGAATATTGAAATCTCCCAAGGTTCTGTCTTCAGACTTCTGCTATTTTGTTTTCATGCTCCCTACCTAGGTGATCATATCCAACTGCAAAGACTTTAAATACTATCAATCAGCTGATGACTTCCAAATTTATGTCTCCGTTTCCCAGAATACAGATTCTTATATTTTATGATGTGCTCAACATCACCCTGCAGATGTGATTAAAATTTAGCTATTAAAATTTATCATTTATAGAAATGAATTCATCTACACCATAGTTAGTTTTCATCTGCCTTGTCTTTCCCATCTCAGTTGGTAACATTTTCATCCTTCTACTTGCCTAAGCCAAAAACTGTGAAGTCATCTATTACCCTCCTGTTCCATTTGTCAGCCGAAGCTGTCAGCTCTATTTTCAGAAAATATTTATAATCTGACCACATCTCACCATTATTATGTCAACATTCCACTTTAAGCACCATCATTCTTAGCTGGGCTATTGCAATAGGCTCAAAGCTGGTTTCTTGGCTTCCTTCTGCCCCATACCCTGCTTTTTTTTTTTTTTTTTTTTACTTTCAACCTGGAAATCTGGGTGACCTTTTAATAGTGCAAGTCAGATCTTGTCACTTATCTGCTTAAAACTTCTCTCTCAGTGACTTCCTGTACTTGAGGATAAATGTCTAAGTCTTTATAATAACCCTTAAGGCCCTAAACATGATAGCTGCACTCTTTCCATTCTAAACCCATTTAGAGTACGTATGTTCTGGCTTCCATCCTGTTACCAGAACATACCAGGCATGCTTCTACCTCAGGACCTTTGCATCTGCTTTTTTTTTTTCTGCCTTGTGTGCTCCTTCCTCAGATATCTGCATAGCTCACTTTCTCAATCCCTTCAGGTCTTTTTTCAAATATCACTTTATCATCCTGACAATAAGATAGCATCCCTCCTTGCCCACTTCTCTAATTCTCTTTTACTTTATTTTTCTCTATTGCCCTTGTTATCATCTGATAAGATGTGTTTTGTGTTTATCTTTGTGTTTATTCATTACCTGCCTCTCTTAACAAGAATGTAAATTCCATGAGAGCTGAAGCTTTGAGTTCACCACTATATGCTCAGCATATCAATCTGTCTTTGGCGCATAGGTGCCTAATAAGTACTTGTTGAATGAACTGAATGAAACAAATTAACTTCGTATTAGCACTTAAAGGCAATGAGTTGGGTGCTAAGTTAAATGCAGTGTGTAACCTGCAATTAGTTTTTATTTTGTGTCTGTGACATTAAAAAAAAAAGATTTTGCTTATAGAATCTGAGTTGCTGGGTTGTGGTTATGTATTTAAAATTCTCTGTGTCAATGGTGATGATGAATGTTATGTTAATGATTTAAGCAACGATAATAATCATGAAATCTTTCCCCAATTTTAAAGATTTTAGTCTAGCTAAGGGAGTAGGGGACATGAGAGAATTAAGCAAAACTTTTCTGTGTCCCTGATGATTTTTTTTCTCTGTTCAAGTTAAAAAAAAAAAAAAAAGGAAAAAAGCAAAAAAACTTTTGAATTATGAAACTGCAATTTCAGTTTAAATATGGTATTTGAAATAGAAAATTAGCCTACTGCTAGCTGATTCTTACTCTTTCCTAGTACATTATAGTGAAGAATGTTTCAAAATCTACCTCTGACACATCTTATGAAGAGTAGGCTCATAATCTTTCTCTGTGGCATGCAAAGTAAATATCAAGAATTATTTTATTTCCACATAACTGCTATTGTAGATATTTGCTTTAGGGAGTGGAGGTTGGAGATTGCTTAGACATAGAGATTCTTTGATAAATGTGGTCCTAGTGGGGACCAGAAGTGATTTATTACTTTCCCGAGAAAACTCCAATATAAAATAGAGAAGACATGGTGAAGATAGGCCCAGAGAGGAAACAATATTTATTTAGGGCTTGACAAGGAGTAGTCTCTGGCAAACACCCCAGACACCTAGAATTTTGAAATGCTTTATTGTAGGAATAATAATGAGCTGGTAATAGTTCAGTCTTCTCAGGATTAAGCCCGGCTTTACATCCTTTCAATTCCTAATTGAATTAATATAATCTTGGATTATTATGTCTCAAACAAAAGTAAGATATTAAACCTCTCTGTAAGAAAATAACTGACATCATGTAGAGACTTTATTTCTACTGATCTTCATTTATAATGTGTAGGACTCGGTAAAGAATAATCAGACGTAACAGAAGACAAGACGTTATTGGCAGTGTACACAGTCATTTCATATCATACGTGTATGTGTGTATTTATTTGTAAGAGTTCTGAGCTGTTAAGTATGGTGGAAATTACTCTCTTGTATAGTGAAAATGATGTGTAGATGTTATTAGTGTATCAGTAGTAATACTAACAGCTAATCTAAATAATAGTGCCATTTAATGAAACAGAAGGACAAAGCAAGAAGTAGAACCGAACGTAGTCGACTGGTGATCATTCTTGAGGAAAAAAGACGTAGGAGAGGTAATGTCCCATTCCTTCCAGTAGATACGCTCTTCACAATTCTCGTTGCACACTCAGAGTGGAAAGACATTTTGACCACGGACCTTCATATTTCAATTTTAAGCAGCAATTGTGCAAAATTTTTAAAAATTTATGCAGAAAGTTTCTGTCTTCTATGTTGATCGCTGACTTGTTCTTGCAAAATAATCAAAGATGCTGCCTTTTTATATTTTTAAGTAAGTGAGCCCACAATCCACTGAAGCTTTTTGAAAGATCTTTGAAGTTAGGTTAGACTATTCTGTTTCCAAATATTAAAGTGAGTATATATGACAAATTTTAAAGTGGGTAGTGTACTTAGATTGTGCTTGGCGTCAAAATGATACGATTCTAGAAAAAGTTCCAAGTATCATTTCCCAAAATATTCTTGCTGAATTTTTTTTAAAAAAAGTATTTTTCTAAAAGAAATTACTTTTCACTCATTGTTAAAAGTATTACCTTTATCTTGAAAGGGTAAATTAAATGTGTATATATATATTTAAACTGTTTAGAAGCACTGATCATAAAAGAGATTGAAGACTATTCTCTCTGTAAAAAGAATGTATAACTTATCTCCTAAGTTTTGCAGCTGTCTTTAGTGCTCTGCCTTGAGCAAAGTTGTGTGTGTACAAAAACTTTAATGCTTTATTTCCATCTCTTAATTAGGGATTTCAAATACTCTACTGTATTTTAAAATCCTAATTTTTACACAGCAACTTCATGACATCCTTTAGTACTTTGTGCATTTTGGGTTGTAACTGTTTTACTGTAATTGCTTGCTGATGCAGTAAAACAATATAATATTACTTTGGAATAAATGAGTAGTTAAATAACTGGATGAATCTGAATTACCTATCTATCAGTCTGTCCATCTCTCTGTCTAATCTGTCATTTAAAGATTCTACTTAAAGTACAACTCCGTCAGTGGCTCCACTTGTATTTTTTTCCCATAAAACCTTGTATTTTTTTTTTAAAGAATATATTTCCTGTTGGGAATGTGTGCATGTGTGTACTCTTTCATTTAGTGTTTCACAAAAGAATAGTTCTTGATGCCTTATCGACAGAACGTAGCAATCATCATATGCTGAGATGTTAGAAACATCTGTTCTTTCATCCAGCTGTATGACAGCTCCCCAACACTTACGTAATTTATTCTGATCCTCATGTCTTCAGAATTTCAGCAATGTACCTATGCATTCTCTGAAAGCATTGTGTGCTGGAAATGCATTTTGGTCACTATATTGTGTTCAGTGGGTTTCTCCAGCCGTTTTTACTGCTTCACCCAGATCAAGTATTGTCCCCAAAGCCATGCCCTTTTTCTGGCTTTGCACTGTGAGATAACAAATCCCAGAAGAGGCTTTTATTTTTTTAAATTGTATTTAATGGAATTTCTCCTCTCTGGGATTAAGAATCACATGACTTGCCATAACATTGTAAAGATTTGTCTTCAGATTCCAGATCGTTAATTTTTCAGGGTGGTAATGGCTTCACACATGCTCAGCCACTATCTCAATTCACAGTGTATATTTAGGACAAGGTTCTCTGGTCACAATAGTGAATGTCAGTGTAGGCATATATTTAAAGGAATCTTAACAAATGCAAGTCTTCGGAGCCTCCTCCTTGTCGGATTTAATTAGATTGTCGTATTTTTAATCTGAAAGCTGGCATAGGGCTTGTACTTCAAGTAGGAATAGGATTCTCTCTGCTTTGATTTACTGCCCACTTGTGCTTTCATATTGGTATTATATCCAAACTGATTTTTTTGAAGAAATTTTTAAAAGTTTTTTTTCTTAATCAGTGTTAGTTTGGTCAAATATAGACAACATAAATTGAAAATCCATTTAACCAGTTTTGTATATAATGATATATGTTGCAGTATATTAAAAGCAATCTCATAAGTAAAGGTACCACTCTCATCAACTCTGTATGGGGAGACTTCCCCGGCCATTTTAGAGTGGCAGAGGGCTGGGAATGCACCTGCCGCAGAGATATATTGACCCATAGAGCACATGAAATTTAGTTCTCTGTTCATTTTTATACATGTATAGTTGTAAAATAACAATTCAGGTGTTTTCTTATCACGCTGCAGTGGATCATCTTGTCAGTCCCCTAGGATCTGAGATAATCCAATTTTGAAGGTGCCCAGTGGGTGTGGGAAAAAAACAGGGGCAAATGCATTGAACTCCAATGACTCTAGTTCTCAATCTTGAATTTCCTAAGGCTGTTTGGTTTTTATTTCTTGGGTAATAAATCCCCACCACCACCCAGTTTTACCGAGATACAGTTGACTTACGTTATGTCAGTGTAAGTTTAAGGTGTACAACATAATGATGTATGTACATATTGTGAAATGATTACCACACTAAGTGTAGTTAACAACCATCTGCTCACGTATTTACATTTGTTTCCTTGTAATGAGAACTTTTAATGTCTGTTCTCTTAACTGCTTTCAGATATACAATACATTATTAGTTATAGTCACCATGCTGTACATTACACTCCCTGAACTTACTTATCCTATAGTTGTTAAGTTTGTACATTTTGACAGTCTTCATCCATTCCTCCACTCCCCATCCCATCCTCTCTACCTTTGGTAACTACCAATCCACTCTGTTTTTGTGAATTCTCTCTCTCTCTCTTTGTTTGTTTAAATCTTGCATATAAGTGATGTCATTCAGTCTTATAATACACCTACATGTACCTCAAGGTACAGAGACCTCAGGAGACAATATGCTTGTTTATTAGTATTCCCTGAAATGGGGGGGATGTGTGATTTATAGGAAATCCCTTGCCCCCAAATCTGTCATTTTGGCTACAATTTTATAATAGATTCACACCTTTGAATCAGCAGGAGGCATGTGTCCCTCAGTGCATGGGAATCATCCCCTACTCAAAAACAACCTTATTTTACTAATTCTATTACTGATATTTATGTGTGAATATTTTCTATATCTTCGGTTTCCTTTGTCAGACCAGACAGAATATAAAAATGAAGCCATCTGAAATTAATATAAAATCGTATTTCTTGGTTGGGTGGGTCCATTTACTCATTATTAGATTGATTCTTCTCTGAAAGAATTCTGGCATCCTCCAGGAAGTAAAGTGTCATGGCTACTTCCTAACCGTAATCATTTCCATTCGTTCATGGTTTCTTAGCTTTAATGATGTCTACTCTTCACTAATGCCCTTCAAAGGCACTGCTTATCAAAGCCTGAAGTGGTTGCTTCTGCCAGCCAAGGTTGTCTGTGCCCATGGTCCAGAGAATTGGTGTCTGAAGTGAGGGCACCGAAGCTGCATATTCTCACTGCAGGGAGCACTGCTACTGAAGCTGTTTCCACCTATTATATCATCACTGAGGATGTAGAAGATTCATCAAGGGAGGGTGATGATGTCTCTGTGTCAAGTAGTTTTGTATTTCACTTGACTTGAGGACTATAGCAGCCCTGTGTCTGAACCCAAGTAGGTGCCAATAAAATATTTACTGAGGGAATAAATGAATCTTACGGCACAAAGTTACATTCCAGGTTTTAATGGCCCCATGCTTCTGTTTGTGGAACTTATTAAAATCATAATTAATTGGATTTGTAAATATTATTTATTTACCCCCTAGTTCTAAAACTATCTCCCCCAATCAAGTAAGCATCATGAATCTAGAGCCCAAAGCGTGCTTAATTCCATCGCTCTATTCTCTTCTTAGAAGATCATAATTAAAACAGTGGGGTAATCAGAATCTTCTTCTCAGTCTGGTCTACTGTACTTGATCAAATGTTTGTCACAGATCAGGTGTTGTTTCTTAGGATGGAATTTTCCCCATGAGTCCCCTTGGTCCTTTATATGCATAAAGTCTTTTTTTTTAATTGAAGTATAGTCGGTTTACAATGTTGTTTCAATTTCTGGTGTACAGCATAATGTTTCAGTCATACCTATAGATACATATATTCATTTTCATATTCTTTTTCATTATAGGTTACTATAAGATGTTGAATATAGTTCCCTGTGCTTTACAGTATAAACTTATTGTTTATCTATTTTATACATAGTAGTTAGTATCTGCAAATCTAGAACTCCCAGTTTCTCTCTTCCCACCCTCTTGCCCCCTGGAAACCATAAATTTGATTTCTGTCTGTGAGTCTGTTTCTGTTTTGTAAATAAGTTCATTTGTCTATTTTTTTTTTAGATTCCACATGCAAGTTATATCATACAGTATTTTTCTTTCTCTTCCTGGCTTACTTCACTTAGAATGACAATATCCAGATCCATCCATGTTGCTGCAAAAGGCATTATTTTATTAATTCTTATGGCTGAGTAGTATTCCATTGTACAAATATACCATGACTTCTTTATCCAGTCATCTGTCAGTGGACATTTAGGTTGTTTCCATGTCTTGGCTATTGTATATAGTGCTGCTATGAACATTGGGGTGCATGTATCTTTTCGAATTCAAGTTCCATCTGGATATATGCCCAGCAGTGGGATTGCTGGATCATACGGTAAGTCTATTTTTAGTCTTTTGAGGAATCTCCATACTGTTTTCCACAATGGCTGCAGCAAACTACATTCCCACCAGCATATAGGAGAGTTCCCTTTTCTCCAGAGCCTCTCCAGCATTTGTCGTTTGTCGACTTTTGAATGATGGCCATTCTGACAGGTGTGAGGTGTTTTGATTTGCATTTCTCTGATAATTAGTGATAGCATTTTTTCATGTGCCTATTGGTCATTTGTATGTCTTCATTGGAGAATTCGTTATTTAGGACTTCTGCTCATTTTTGGATTGAGTGGTTTATTTTTTTATTAAGTTGATTGAGCTGTTTACATATACTGGGAATTAAGCCCTTGTCACGTAAAGTCTTACAGTGCTTCTCTCACATCTCTCCATATTTGCCTAAGCACCCTATGTCCATGGCTGGATGTGAACTACAAATGTGAAAGCACAGATTGCAGTGGTTACTGAGGAGACTGTTTATGTGGTACTGCCCTGAATATATAAGAATGTGATGTGTGGAGCCGTGTTCTAAGTGCTGGGTGAAACCCTAGGGCTGGAAGTTTTGAGAAATGGTGATTTAAACTTTTCCATAAATTATTACTAGTAAAGATGATGTAGTTTTTGTTACCCTTTGCATTTTCACATTTTATTGCTTTGATTAGACATAGGCAGTTTGGTAAAAAGAAAAGGTCAAGACAAATGTGCTTTGTGAGCAGCAAAGTGACAGAACATTAGTAGCCAAAATGAGAATACATGGGAGTGCCAAGGGCAAAGTTACATGATGGAAAAACACAGAGTATGCAGGATTTGTGCTGATAATTGTGTTCTCTGAAATTAGAATTGTGTGGGATGGCTTCCCATCTGATATATAAATTCCCAGTAATTTATATCAGTTACTGGCTTGTACTGGCCTATTACAGGTATCTGCTGAAGTCACATGAATTGGCTTTAATCAATGAGACCTTATTTCAAAATAAACTGGTAGTGCAATAAATTCCAGCTGGGTTGGGTGAGTGATAAACTGAGTCAAGAAGCAGCAGAGAAAGACATGATCAGTAGAGACTAGGAACTAGACAGGTGAACAACTAGCTTGCAAACAATGTCCATAACTCACTGCCTGAAAAGTTAGCCTCACTTAATGAGACTGAGTGATCCAAGGTACAGTGAAATTTCAAAATGCCACAGAATTGCCCAAAACAAGACCAGAAGTTTTTAGTGTATCAGTTTTATGGGTGCTTTGAATGCATATATATGTATTTTTTTTTAATTGAAGTATAGTCAGTTACAATGTGTCAATTTCTGGTGTACAGCATAATGTCCTAGTCATGCATACACACACACACACACACACACATTTGTTTTCATATTCATATTATATTAATTATAAGTTATTACAAGATATTGAATATAGCTCCCTGTGCTATACAGAAGAAAGTTTTTAAATCTATTTTTATCCATAGTGGTTAATATTTGCAAATCTCAATCTCCCAAATTTATCCCTTCCCGCCTCCTTTCCCCCAGTAACTATAAGATTGTTCACTATGTCTGCAAGTCTGTTTCTGTTTTGTAGATGAGTTCATTAGTGTTCGCTTTTTTCTTTGCTTTGCTTTTTTTTTTTTTTTTAAGATTCCACAAATGAGTGATACCATACGGGTTTTTTTTTGTTTTGTTTTGTTTTTCTCTTTCTGGCTTACTTCACTTAGAATGACGATCTCCAGAGGGAAGCCTTTAAACTCTTTGGGAGAGATGGCCAATCTTAATATAGAGATACTGGGGGGATATCCTCTTTAGGCCCTGGAGAAAAGAACTGAACTATTTTCTGAGGAGGCATAAACCTCTTTTGGAGTGATCTGAAAGGACTGAGGTACACTCTCAATGCAAGAACTGTGTGTTGCCACAGTATCACTAATCACTTCCTAGATGTAGAAGGGAGCTCCTCTAAATGGTAAATACCATGTAGTTTCTTTGCTGAACCATAGCATCATGCCATGGCTGGTACATTTAAACAAGGTCTAAGAGAAGTAGTATATGGACACATAGCAGGATATGTGGTGATTCCCAGGACCTGAACTCAAAGAACCAGGGACAGGACCAGAAGCCAAGAACTGTGACTCATAGGAGGGTTTGGCGGTTGAGGAGCGTAAGCTTGTTTGTTTGTTTCTTTGTTTCCTATTAAGCCTATTGGGTTAGTCTGGTTCCTTTAGGTAAATCTAGGGCTACATTCTTACAAAATCTGAGTGAATGATTTTCACTCTGGCTACCAGACTATCTAGAAGATGGATCAAGCCAGTAGATACGACTTTTTTTTTTTTTTTTTGAAAGGCCTGCTGGTCTAAGACCATAAAATCTCTATCAAAAGATTAACTTTCATGTGAAAGCAGCATTTTTGTGTGTGTGTTGGGTCTACTCTGTGTCACTGTGTGCTGTAAGAAACGGAAAGGTTTGTTGGTAGTGGTAGTAGGAGATTCAAGGAGACAGTTTTCATTCAGGGTCTTCCAGTTACCCAAAATGGGTTGTTGATTTTTAGCTAGTAAAAGCTAGAGAGAGATTAAAAATAGATACAGGAAAGAAGAAGGATAGGAGAATAAAAGAAGGAAGGATAGAAAAGAAGAGAACATAGAAAAAGTGAAAATTAAAGTGAAGGAAGTGGAGAGGAAAAAAACATGTGTTGTCTTCGACCCTCATTTCCCTGCCTAGATATTTTCCAGAGGTCTCCAAAAATTTAATTCTTCTATTTTTTAACTATCAAGGACAATTTTTAATGTTTCTCATTATAGGTGTCTATGCTAAGAAAGTTTTTGTCACTGAATACACATTACAGTTGATGTGACACTATCTGTTAGCTTTGTGAAATACTGAACATAGATTACTATCATTTCTACTCTCAGAAACTAGATTGAGACCATTACTCCTAACTTCTCTGTTAATTTAGGAAAGTTAAGCTTGTTAACTCTGGAACCATAGAGTGGAATATAGAACTGCTCGGGTTCTCTGGATCTGCTGGAGTTGGCTGTTGGCCGTTGGGCGCTGCCTCACCCTGTTGCTCATATGCATTTGCTGATTTCTCCTGTGCCAGTATCCTCTAGTCCCCGTCTACCAGGAGGTCTCAGGCCACAATTCTTTCTTCTTTCCACCTTATGAGTCCCTGAGAGCCTAAATATACTTTCTCTGGCTCTTAGAAGTTCTTTTATTAGCATTCAGCATCGTAAAAGTAGGGATCAAACTATTTTAAAATATATAGTTGTATTATTGTGTTATATTTTAAATAATTACTTCTGGTAAGCCACCAAAGAAATGTGAATACTTGACCCTTAAAACCATATTCTTAAGTTTTACAACACTCTGGAAAACATGACCTCTTCTAATTTATACAGTCTGCCATTGTGTCTATGAAATTATCCAGGATATTGATAATAAGGTCCTAAGTGAGGCATAAATTGGATGCTACTGCATTGTAGCATAGGTCCCATAAACTAACAGGAAAATGGCCTGAAATAATCTTCAATTAAACCGTGAGCCCTCTTCCCACTTAAAACTTATTTGATTAGTATCCAATAACTCTTTGTATTTTTGTGGTATCAATTGGAACTCCTTTTTCATTTCTGATTTTATTTATTTGAAACCTCTTTTCTTGATGAGTCTAGCTAAAGGTTTGCCAATTTTTTTTCAAAGAACCAGCTCTTAGTTTTATTAATCTTTTCCACTGTATTTTTAGTCTTTATTACATTTATTTCTGCTCTGATCTTTATTTCTTTTACTAACTTTGAGATTCCCTTGTTACTCTTTTTTTCTAATTCCTGTAGGTCTAGAGTTAAATTGTTCATTTGCGATGTCTCTTGTTTCTTGAGGTAGAGTTGTATTGCTGCGGACTTCTCTCTGAGAACTGTGCGTTGGTATCCCATCAGTTTTGGTACATTGTATTTCTGTTTTCATTTGTCTCCAGGTAGTTATTTCTTTCTCCTTTGACTTTTTCTATGTCTCAGTAGTTGTTCAGTAACATGTTGTTTATTTTCTTCTTGTGTTTGATTTCTAATTTCATACCATTGTGGTCAGAAAAGATGCTTGATATGATCTAAATTTTCTGGAGTCTATTAGGAATTGTTTTGTGATCTAATATGTGATCGATCCTAGAGAAAGTTTTGTGTGCTCTTGAGAAGAATGTGTATTCTGCTGCTTTTGGATGAAGTGTTATGAGTGTATCTATTAAGTTCATCTGATCTAATGTGTTGTTTTGATTTTATGTCTGTACGATTTATCCACTGATGTAATTGAGTGTTGATGTTTCCTGCTATTACTGTATTGCTGTCATTTCTCCCTTTATGTCTGTAAATATTTGCTGTATATATTTATATGTAGTTCCTATGTCATGTGCACATATATATTCATGTTATGCCTTCTTGCTGAATTGACCCCTTTATCATATAATGATGCTCTTTGTCTTTTATTATAGTCTGTTCTGAAGTCTGTTTTTTTTTTTCTGATAGGAGTGTAGCTATACCAGCTTTCTTTACATTTCCATGTACATGGAATATATTTTTTTGTTCCTTGACTTTAAGTCTGTGTGTCCTTACTTCCATAGTGAATCTCTTCTAGGCATTACATAGATGTAAATGTCTTGTTTTTATTATGTAAATATGTCTTGTTTTATTATCCATTTAGCCACTCTGTCTTTTGATTATATAATTTAGTTCATTCACATTTAAGGTAATTATTAATATGTTTTTACTGTCATTTTGTTAATTGTTTGCTGGCTGTTTTTGTAATTCCTCTCTGTTACTTTCTTCTCTTTCTCTTTCCTGTGGTTTCATGACTTTCATTAATGTTACACTTAGATTTCTTTCTCATTTTCTTTTGTGTATTTACTATAAGCTTTTGCTTTGTGGTTACTATATTATTATGTATTACCTTAGGTATGTAACAGTCTATTTTAAGTTGATAGCAACTTAAATTTGAACACATTATGAAACCCTATATTTTTATGCCTCCATCCACATTTTATATTTTTGATGTTACTTTTCACATTTAAAAATTTTATGGATCTTTTAACTAATTATTGCAGTTTTAGTTAATTTTACTACTTTTATCTTTTAACCTTCTTAGTAGCTTTATAAGTGATTTAATCTACTATGTTTACTACACATTTACCTTTTCCAATGAAGTTTTCAGTTTTGTATGTTCTCTTGTTATAAATGGTATCATTTCTTTTCAGCTTTCCCTATAATATTTCTTGTTAGATCAGTTTAGTAGTGATACACTCCTTTAGCTTTTGCTTGTTTGAAAAACTCATCTCTCCTTAAAATCCAAATAAATACTCTGTTCAGCAAGGTTATCTTGTTTGGAAGATTTTTTCCATTTGTTACTTTGAGTATGTCATGCCATTCCCTTCTGGCCTGCAATGTTTTTGCTGAGAAATCTGCTGATGGCTTTATGGGATTTCCCTTGTATTCAGTAATATTTTTCTCTTGCTGCTTTTAAGATTCTCTCTTTATCTTTTGATATTTTAATTATAATGTATCTTGGCATGGATCTCTTTTGATTCATCTTTTTGGGAACTTTTTGGTCTTCCTGGACCTGGATGTCTGTTTTCTTCCCTTGGTTAGGGAAGTTTTCAGCCATTATTTCTTTTCCCTTCTTTTCTTTTTTTTTTTTTTTCTTTTCCTTTCATTTCATTTCATTTCATTTCATTTATTTATACAATTTTTGCCATTATTTCTTCAAATTAGATTTCTGCCCTCTTCTCTCTCTCCTCCTTCTGAGACTCCTATAATGTGAATGTTACTCTGCTGGATGTTGTCCAAGAGGTTCTTTAAGTTATCTTCATGTTTTAAATTCTGTTTTTCTTTTCCCTGCTTTGTGTAAGTCCCATTGCTTTATTTTTGAGATTACTGAACCATTCTTAGGCTTTACCTAATTTGCTCTTGAACCCCTGTAGTGTGGTTATCAGTTCAGTTGTTGTATTCTTCAGCTCCGTGACTTCTGTTTGGTAGTTTCTTGTATTTTCAGTCTCTTTATTGAAGTTCTCACTGTATTCATCCATTCTTCTCTCTGGTTTAGTGAATAGCTTGATCATTATTTGAAATTCTTTATTAGGTCCATTATTTATCTCCATATCACTAAAGTCTCTTCTTGACATTGTGTTTTATTCTCTTGTTTGGAACATACATCTCTGTTTCTTCATTTTACTTGATTATGTTTGTTTCTATGTATTAGGTGAAGCATCTACCTCTTCCAGTCTTGAAGAAGTGGCCTTGTGTAGGAGACAATTCTTCTTGTTCAACCTTGCCCTTGGTTTCAAATCTCTGTGATTGTGTCTAAACTGCCTGATTCATTCTTAATATGCCCCCACTGTTGAGGATGTCCCAAGATCTGTCAGTGTTCCAACTGGCTGTGGGAAACCTGAAGCCTATGTCTCAGGCTGAAGCTCCAGGGTAAGTAAGTAGGCATTTTTCACAAGAAAAATGGAGTTATGTTCTAGTATGTTGTCTGCGCAGTGCCCAGGATGGCCTGGCAAAAACTGTCTTTCCAATTGTTACTGCCCCAGGGAGCTCAGGAACATGAGCCCCCTTGGCCACCAGAGCCAGATGATCAAGTTGTGTCTCTTGTGTGGATTGTTCACACCTGATGGCTTTAGCAAGGTAGCTGGAGAGTAGAGGAGGCAAGACACAGTTGCTGGCTTTAGAAATGTGGTGGGAAAATGTCTTGACAGTGAAAGCCTGCAGGCTTCACCAATGCCAGAGAGAGTGACTTGTCTGTGCATATGCACAGGCTTCAGGTTGGGAGTAGGAGAATACTGGGACCACACTTTTTCTCCAGCCCCAGCTCAAGGACAGGGGAATTTCACAACCACATCTGCTCACAGACTTTAGCTAGGAGGTGGTATAATGCTACAACCATTCTTACATGCCTGCCCCAGCCAAGGACTGAGAGAATGCAACTGCCTGAGCCTCTGGCTTTAACAACACAGTTGCATAGTGCTTTGGTTGCTTTTCCCCACGTCTTTGAAAGGTGGTGGGGAGGATGTCTCAGCTGAGCTCACCTGCCTGTGCCAGCAGGTTAGGTTGAGGGTGCTATAAAGGCACCCACCAGGACCACTGTCTCTGGGGAGCATTTTGACTATCTCCTGCCCCTCCAGACAATATTTTTAGTTAACAAATGAATCTTTTTCGTATATGAAAGTTTAGGTACTTTCCAAACTGATGTTTTTTTCATTCGGTCTCATGGCCAGTGAGACTTAATGTAAGCCCTTGAAAAGGGGAATCTCAGTTTTCGATAGCACTTTGGGTCCCTTGGATTTCAGTTCTGTTGATTTTCTAAGCCAGCCATTCTGGGGACTTGTCTCTCTGGTGCAGATCCCAGGGGCTGGAGTTACCTCATTTGGGGCACCAACCCCTCATTTTCCAAGAGAGGCACCTGTTTGGCAAGATGCCTCCCTATTGTGTGTTGCTGAGGTATGTGTGTGTTTCATTTTGGTTTTGGGGGGTTTGTGTGTGTGTGTGTCTCTGTGTGTGTGTGTGTGTGTGTGTGTGTGTGTGTGTGTGTGTGTGGCTGTCTCTTCCTCTCCTCCGCATCTCAATGTGGTCCTTTGATCCATTATGGTGGAAAACAGTTTATCTAGTTTCTAGATCTTTTTCAGAAGAAAATAATCCAGAAGTAGATATAGATTTGTTGTGTCCTTGGGAGGAGGAGAGTTAAGGATCTTCCTATGTTGCCATCTTGCTTTCCAACTTACTTGATTTTGAAATGAATATTTCCTTGACCCTCTTTTCCACAGTACAAAATGGTTGTATTTAAAAGGTTATTAGTGCTTACAATTTTCTTTGGGAGTAAGACGCAGTTTTATTACCTTATTTTAATATCAGATTGTTTTCCGTGGTGAAATTGAAATTATATGACGTTTAAGTAAAATATAAAAAATTTAACTGAAGAGATTTAGCTAGCTATTTTCAAATATTTTGATATTCATTTATAGAAAAACTTTGTGTGATATAACTGATTTTTAACCTTTCTTATAATGTTACTTTTCTTGTAACTTTTTGAAATCCAGAGGGAGCTGGCATTTTGGTAGCCATAATGATGAAGTTTTAAAAAGAACTAAATGTTCTGACATCAACCCTCTGTAGAATATTTTGCTTACAAGAATTTCTAGCCTAGCAAGCCTTCTTGATGGCAACAACAAGTATTTTGTGTTAATCCATTGTGTGATTTATATTGGTTTTATTAATTTTCCCACATGTAGTTCAAAAATAAAGCCAGATGATACAAAACCACTTTGTTTAAAGTACCAAGTAAATGAAGTTTTACAGGTGAAAAACTTTAGTGGAGATTCAGGGGGTATACTAGGTGGCGACTGGTCAATGACCATAGTTCTCTCTATCATCTTATAAAGATCAAAGTGAAAATTCACATCACAAAAATAACAAAATAAACACAAATAGGAGTCTTGGCATAAAAGATAGAAGACAGTATAACTGCTTGCTGTTTGATAAAATGAGTGTACATGAACACCAGATGCTTGCATAGATATATTATTTTTTCATTTGTTCATCCACAGATAGATATCAGATTTTAGCCTATTTCCTGTGGACACTATAAATTAACCATGGTAGGGATAACAAACACTGTATTTGATTTAAAAAGAAAATGAAACTCCTAAATTTTATCCAGAGTCACAGTTTAAGAATTCTGGTAGGCTTGGAATTGTAGAGTTTTAGAATTTCAAGAAACCTTGGAGATTATTTGGCTTGGCCATTTTACATTGAGGAAACCAGGGGCCAGAAGCCTGATGTGACTCTTCTGATTATGTTCACATGGATCAAGGAGAATTTGGTTCTTACTCTCATGACAGTCCCTTGCTTCAGTTACAGGTGACTGTGTGTTCTACAGACACCAGCTCCACTTTACCCTCATCTTCAAATGTGTGAGAATTACTATGAACACAAGCACAGAATTACAGTAATCATAGCTACCATTTATTGGGTGTCTTCTATATATTACCCACTTGACAATATTATTTATTATTCTGACAACTTGTGATCTGGTAATTACGGTTTTCATTATACTGATGAGGAAATGAAAGCTCCGAAAGGAAGAGTACCTTTTCAAATCCACATACACAGTAGGTAGCTGAACCAAGACCTGATCTGTTTCTAACAGTTTTAGAAGGAGGAGTTTGGAGGAAGAGGAGATACAAATTTTTTCCATAAATTTATTTAAAAACTCCATATGTATTTCCATAAAACCTTCATACATACAAGAAAACTAAAAAAATGTGCAGTATATTGCTTATATATATTTACATGCAATATAATGTGTATGTGCAGTCAAATTGTAATAATTCTATATAATAAAACTAGAAAAAAATATCTCCAGGGTAAGAATCCACATGGTAGAAGACTTGGAGGGACTTGTACTTCTGGTGGTGACTGAGATAAACAGCAATGTCAGACATGAATCTATTGGTTTTTAATAGTTGGTTAAATCTAAATTTAGGACATGACATTTATTCTATATAATTAAGGATATGTAAAAAATGAAGTATACATATATAATTATATATAATAAATATTTATTTATTTATTTATTTATTTATTTATTTATTTATTTATTTATTTATTTATAAAGCATTAGAATTTTCTGTTTGCCAAAGAAAATTTAAAAGCAACATGTACTACAGGCAATAGAATCTATCCATATTTCCAGCATTCTAGTTTACTTTTTTCCCCACAGGTTTTATCTCTTTGAGATTTCCCATTTGTTCATGCAGACTGACAACCCTTTCCACTAGATCATTTAACATGTTAATCATAGATACTTTTGCTTGTCACTGTCTGAAAGTTCCAACATCTGAGTCATCTCTGGGTCCAGTTCTATTAACTGCTGTTTCACTTGACAATGAGTGGTTTCTATTTTTAACCTTTTTGTGTGTCAGACTTTTGAATTAAATACCAAACATTGCATAGTAGGAACTGAGGTAAATAGTATTAATGCCTAGAAATGGGCCCACCTCTTCTGTCAAATCCTTAGTCTGGGGAGTTGAGTGAATCTTATCAGTGGTTGAGCTGGGTTTAAGTTTTGTTGTTATAGTTGCACTCAATGCACCATAGCCTTTAACCACTTGGAGCAGTGAGCTGCTGCTCCTTTGGGGTGTCACAAAGTCTTTCTCAATGTTCATTCTCCATTTTCATGATCACTTTGCATCTATGGACCACAATGGGGATCTCTGTCTACACTCAGCAGCAGGTACCTTTTGCTGCTATCCTCCCTGGCCACGAGGGACAGAAGAATTTCCTAAACCTTGCCCATGGCTTAAGGCTTTGTTTCACATACTGGTTCGGAGAATGGACATATTTTGTGCCTGTGCACCGTCTAGGGGGCTCATTTGGACCTCCTGCTCTGATCCCAGTCTTTTCTGTGAGCACCTGGTAGAGTTTATGATAAAGAGCTTATGAATGAATATAGGCACCCCTTGTGTCTGTGCTTCTAGGAATTACAGCCTGTCACACTAACCACAGTCAGCCTTTAAGGATTATTTATTTTACTGATTCCTTTTCTTTCAAGGCAGTTGCCTATTTCTCCCGTGTTTTGTTAAGAGTGAAACAGGTCTCGTGTCCCCTCTGTCCTTCGGAACTCAGTTTGCTTGATTTTTCTGGAACCTCAACTCTTGGTAGGCTTAAGAAAATATATGATTTTGTAGATTTTATAGCTTTTTCTTGTTGTTAGGATGAGAGTTACATCTCTTGCAGCTTTCCATTAGTAGCAGTAGAAATCCACAGCCCATTAGTATTAGAAAGAAGTGAGTGTAACTACTTTTTTGTATTCTTGGCTCTAGATATTTATGCAATAATAGCTGGATGAACAGTCTTAATTTGGGTACTTTGTAGACCTGAAGCCTATTTCCCCATCATTTAAAAAATATGAGACAGAGCTTGCAATGAGACTAGATGTTATAGTGAACCTAGAAGCTTGTGCTGATAGCCAGACAATATAAGGTGGAAATCACTAAATGCCACTTTGAACAATAGTTTATCACTTTGTCATGTAATAAAAATGCCATTATTTTCATACTATTGTTGTGAATATTCAAATATACTTGTTCACTCAACAAACCCTTTTTGAGCATCGGCATTATACCAGACACCACTGAAGGTGCTAGGAACACAGGGATCAGGAGAGAAGCAATGCCTTGCCCTTGCAAAGCTTGCATTCTACTGGGAAGAGACAGATTCTAAACACACAAAAAATATGTTAAATTCAGGTAGTAGTAACTGCCTTGAAAAAAAGCAGGGCAGAAATATAAAGAAAGAGGGTCAGGTGGGAGCTGTTGACGTTGCGTGATCAGCATATCTAAGTAGGGGATTTTTGACTTGAAAGTGAAAGGAAAGAAAGATCAGCCTTGTGAAGGTCAAGGAGAAGAGACGATTGCTGTCGGCTTGGGAAGCAGCAAATGTGAGGCCCTGAGGTGGAATGAGCTTGGTGTTTTTGAACAACAGGAAAGCCAGTTTGGCTGCTGCACAGTAGGGGAGAGGACAGGTGGAATAAGGTAGTTTGGGAAAATGCAGAAACGAGATTTCATAAGGTTTATAAGGCCAGGTTAAAAAAAGAAATTGTATATGTCCATGACTCTAACCCCTAAAAATAGTGGGTATTTAAGAAATGTGTTTTTAAATTTTATTTATTTATTTTTTTTATCCTAGAAACTCTGAAGCTAGCAGAGTTTTATTGAAGTATAGTCAGTTTACAATGTTGTGTCAATTTCTGGTGTACAGCACAGTGTTTCAGTCATACATATACATACATGTATTCGTTTCCATGTTCTTTTTCATTACAGGTTACTACAAGATACTGAATATAGTTCCCTGTGCTATACAGTATAACCTTGTTGTTTATCTATTTTATATATAGTAGTTAGCATCTGCAAATCTAGAACTCCCAATTTATCCCTTCCACCACCCCACCCCCACCCCCACACAGACTCCTTGTAATTCCCTCATCCTATACTATTCATCAAAACATTGCCTGTTGGATTCTGGTAAACTCAGTGCTCTCAAAATGCTGTGTTTTCCCTTCAGTTATTTTATCTTCCTCTTTTGGGTCATGTCTCTTACCCTTATGATTTCCTCTCTGGTAACTTTTATATATTTATATTCCTCTGCGTTTCTATTGTCAACTTGTTAGCATTGTGATTTTTGGAGGGGAAGTAAAAAAGCAGATTTCTTCATTACTGTCACAAGAAAAGATAAGTTTATTTGTTCATTCATTTATTACATAAATAGTTACTCAGAGTGGCATGTTCATCTAGGCCCTGAATGTGCGGCAGTGAACAAAATGAAATTTGATAAGCTAGATGTTCTGACACCTGACCATGTGTGTTCACCTATTTATTCTTTTATCCTCCAAAACTTGACACCGGTCCTCTACACGTCTACATATGTTAGAAGGCAGGGAAGCCCCCTAAAAGTGGGAGAATCCCAAAGAGTTGGTTCTTGTCTTCTGGCCCTGAAAGAATTCACACTGGAGACAAAGGGTCAGAGTGATAGTTGTTTATTGCTCAGAAGAGGAAAAGAGGAAAAGACACTCAAATGGAAAGACACTCAAGTAGGGGAGCCATAGCCCAGGCAGCTTGACGTAAGAACGCCTGCTTTTGGGGTCTCAGCTGGGTCCTTTTATCTGTCTTCTTTGGTTCTTCTTATCTTCTCCATTGGCTGCCCCCTTCGTATTTGCTTTCCAGTTTGTTCTGCTCTGTGGAACAAACACTGCAAAAACAGGATCAGGTGACTAGAGCTCTTCAAACAATGTGGTCAGACTAGGTTGAGCAAGCGAGTCAAGCCAGTGGGCTCCTTAAACAGTACGGATATAGAAATCAGGTCACGTCAGGGCTTTGTGTTTCTGCAAGGTGGCTCTTTCCATTACTCAAGCCAAAGTATCACCGAAGGGCAACCAGAGTTTAATTTCAAACCTTTAAAGAAGCCTCTGGGCAACAGGTCTCAGTTTCGCCTCCCTATTTCTCTGCCTCCTTCACAAATGCGTTAGATATATATGTGTAGCTCCTTTGGATATTGGGAGAAATTCTGGAAATTCTCCAATATATGGGATTTAATTGTTGTTACATCATAAATATCAGTGAGACTAAAGTAAAAACCTCCTCGTATGTATTTTATTAGTGCTGAGAATGGGGTGCTTTTTTCCCCTTCGTAGTCTCAGTGAATTCACCCTCTACTCCGGTGTCTTCGGAGTAGATTGGCGCTGTGGGACTCCGCCTTCTCAGAGCGTTGTCTTGAAGATACTCCCTTTCAGTCTCTGCAACTCAAAACTGTTCTAGTTGGAACTTGAATATTCAAAGCAATAGACTCCAGGTGATGTTCCTGCTCTGAACCACTACTTAAATTTCCTTTAGTTCCTAAGAGCATTCTATCACTATCTATTTTACGAATTGATAATCTCATGTTGAAAACCTCCTTTGAGATTTCTTTGTCTGCTCCGTTGCCATCTCTAAATCCTCAGACTGACTTCTAAACCACATCATCTTTTCCATTTTTGTGTTTCCTTGTTTCCATGTGAAAAATCTTTCCTCTTTAGTGAAAAAACCTTTCTATTCGTCTTTCAAAACTGGCAAGTAGAATCTGGAGCAAAAAATCTACATTCTTTATCCTGTTCTTTATTTAGTGCAGAAACCCTGAACTCCTCGGCACTGAGTTTGCTCAGCCTGCCTTTGTCTGGTCACAGATTCGTGACTCACCTTCCACACTTTTTAGCTTTTCCATAAAACCTGGTTTTCCATAGGGTGAGAAGGAACTCTGTTGGTAGAGCTGTCCACAACCAGTGGACAAGAACAAAAGGGGCACCAGGACTGTAATATCATTTCCATTGTCTGGTAAATACCCCACGAATCTATTTCCCTTTCTACTTCACTTATTTCCATTTCTTTTCCACTGCAAAAGACACCAAATAATCTTTTTTAGCTCATCCACCAATTTTGTTCCTATAATTCAACTGCATTTCTTTTTCATCCTTTTATTGGTAGTTTTGATTTTTGCCCTTCTATCCCCCTCTCTCGGACAGATTCTGGACATCTTTCAGCTATTTCTAGAGAGAAACAGCCAATGCACAAGGCATGCTGGGACTGGTGGTGTCCAGACACTCCCATTTATTATGCATATTTATACTCTTCTCAATTTTGATAAACATTTTCTATGAAATACTTTTGCAATTCCATGGACTTGCACAACTTCAAGGAGCTACTGTTCATTCTCAGTTTAATTTTTTTCCTTATTCAACCTAGGGATGTATAGAGATGCTGTCCTGTTACATAAAGATACCATCCACCTTTAAAGATACCTCCACTTTTAGGTGGAGGTTATTTTGGAAGATCTTGAGTAGGAAACCATGTATTAGAGTGATAGCTTTTAGGCATTATCTTCACGCTTCCCTCGTGTGTCATGTTCTGTGATTTTTTTCTCAAGTTTGAACAATCAGCTGTTTTCTACCCCTTTATGGAACTTACCTCTCTCTTTGTCATTGTAAAGTTTTGGTAAATAAGGTATTTTTGTCCAATTACTTTCTTCTTTAATCACCTTAACTCTGTTAAGAATGGTCTGCACCTGACTTCTCTAATTTTCCACTTTTTTTATTCTGTATATGCAATCTCTTTTTTTTTATTGAAGTAGAGTCAGTTTACAATGTTGTGTTAATTTCTAGTGCACAGCATAGTGATTCACTTATACATATATATATTCCTTTTCATATTCTTTTCCATTCTGGGCCATTACAAGGTATTGAATATAGTTCCCTGTACTCTACAGTAGGACCTTGTAGTTTATCTGTTTTGTGTACAGTAGTTAGTATCTGCAAATCCCAAACTCCCAATGTAATCTCTTAAGTAGGTAGAGACTTGTAATATCTATTTTACGCCTTATCATAAAGCCTTTGGGTTTTCTCCTTTAGTTTTCCTTGAATTTTCGTTCTTCATGGTTTAAATTTTTCTCAAGTCAGAGAAATTTGTTCACTCTATATGTTATACCTGTTTGTAAAAATGTCTCATTTTAGGGGGTGGTGGAGTCATCACCACTGCGTGCTCAGAAAAGCAGTACTTTCCTCACTATCAATTTTCAACCACCCATGCTTATTCTCAGTATTACAGGGTCACTTTGTGAATAAATATATTTTGTTTCTTTGAATTGATACAAATATTTGTATTTTTTGGATCTCCATATGGCTACTTCTGTTCTCTCTTTTTGAACTCTCTCTCCTCCACCTGCTACAGTATTTCTTGTACCAGATAAGAACCTGTTAAATCCTTGAGTCATTTTTCTTTTCTTTTTTTTTTTTTTGTGGGGGAGGAATTAGACACATAAACTTCGAACCTAGATATCCTTTATTTGTTGTTAATTTGTTGACAATCCACTGGGTGTGAAAAATAAAAAAACTACCACCATAGCCTGACTTTCTGTGGGCAGCAGTGGGAAGTGCTCCCCAGGGCCCGGGGTGTTTGTCAGTTGATATGTGAACCTGCCTGTGTATTAGGATAACATGACATTTTTGGGTAGAGAAGAGGATCACTTTGCCTGTTTCTTTGTCCCATTTGTGATGGTTTTTAGTCCTTCCAGGTTTTCTCCAAATCCTCTCTTCTTGAATGAGAATGTGCTGCCTCATCTTTTGTTTCTGGATTTCTTCCTGGAGGTCGTCCTTCCTGGTGAACCACGCAGCACAGCTGCAATGGCCTGTTCTTATGCTTTCAGGGTTCTCCTCTCTCAGAATACTTGGCATCCACTTTCTTTCATTCCTAGTTGATTTTAAAGTCAGCTTTCTAGAGGTATAATTTGCAGATACTATAATTTTCTCATTTTAAGTGGAAAATTTGATGTGTGACAGATAATTATATAGCCACAACGATCTTGATAAAAAGAACATTTCCATCACTCTGAAAAAGTTCCCTCATTCTGCTAATTGACCTTTTTTTTTTTTTTTTTTCCCCTAAAGGGAGGATTGGTTTATCTTTTCCTTTGAAATCTGGATTCTCTTTTTCTTTGTCAGATGATCATCTTCCTAGGGGATCACTTCTCTTCTCTCCTTCTCCCAACTCAGTACCATAAACCCAGCATCATTTCAGCTTTCTCCTACCTCTTTCTGAATTCCCTTCCTGAGATTTTCTTTCCTCATGGAAGACTATCCTCAGTTGATTGGGGCACATTTTCCTGCTCTGTTGGTTCTTTCCTCTTCTTTCCTGTGTTCTAAGCCTTGAACAAGTGTGCCTGCCTGTCTGTCTTTATCATTTTGTGGCCTTCGGCAACTTGAACAGGTTAGTAGTTTTCTAAAACACAAATTACACCAGATTTTCTCCATTCCTCCAATAAGATCAGTGGTGAACTTGTTTCAAAAACAGCTGTGATTTTAAAAATTTACTACATATTATATTCCATTTATTTCTAGATCCATAAGACATGGTTTCTCTAAACCTTATCTGACCCTAAGTGAAAGCCATTGGCTTAGTTAATCTCTCCATCCCTTGTCATAATTTTAGTCCATCTTTGTATTTCTGGATCCAAATATGAAAATTTAACTTAGTTTTTTCTTTAATAATAATGTTTTTATTGCTCTTACAGCAAGTTTTTTATTTTAAAGAGAATGAAAAAAGTGGGTTTTCTCTTCCTATTGTTTGACTTCCCCAAATTTTATATGTGTTTACCACTCATCCCATGCTGTGTCGGATACTTTAATTCCTAAACATTTTTAAGTGCGTGGAAAGATACTAGACATTGGAGGCAAACAGTGCAATTCAAACAACTTTATCCCGGATTCTGGTAATGAGGTCTTGATACCTAGTTTCTGTAAGCTCCAATTTCTTCTTTTGTAAAATGCAAACAATATCTTTTTATTTAAATAATAAAAATTGGCAATTGTATATATAAAGGTTGACTGTAAATGAATGCACATTAAAGATAATGTGTGTAAAATACCTAACACCATATCTGGCCCATTCAAAGTGTTCATTACATGGTCACTATTATTGTTTCAGCAAATGAGAGCTTTGGATGATGTCCAATTAAAAATAACAATGACCAAATAACTTCTTGTACCTAGTGTCACAACTAATTTTTCTCCTCTTTCACAAGTTTTACAGATGTCCTTTATCTTCATGTCTTGTGTTATCTTTTACACCAGAAATTCTAGGATTCTAGAAAACAAAATAGCCAAACCAAATCTTTGCTTCAGGTTTTCTCTCTCCTGCCTCCCTTGACTTCTATTTTTTCCCCCTCTTTCCTTTTTAAGATTTCTGGGTTTGTACTGTCTTGTCTCTTACTTTCCTTTTTTAAGTGGCCCTGATCTCTTGCTTTTCATTAACAGAGGTCTGAGAGGATGCAGGGAAGGAACAGATACAAAATAGCATATCCAGTCCTCACCAATTTATGATTTTTCTTGTGCTTAGTTTTTTTTAATCTCCTTATGCAAGAAAAGTCATAAGACTCTTCCCACACAGTAGCCTCCAAGTCTTCCTCTTGTCATTGGTCATTTTGTCTTTATCCCAGGTTAAACTTCTTGGTTTAGAAAACTCACAACCTACAGGTGTTACTGTCTTACAAATAAGACAATTAGGACTCACACAAGTTACTTGCAACTGGCAGATAAAACTGGCAAACATATCTGGGTCTCAGATAACTCCTCTTACGGGACTTTTTCTTCCTGGCCAATAGATGCCTCTAATTCAGTGTTTCTCAAACATGGCTAAACATGAGACTCATCTAGGGAGGTTTTAAGCAATATTAAATGCCTGCGAAACACCATGAATGATCCAGAATCACTGAGGGTAGGGCCCAGTTCTGGGTCTCTGTGTTTTTAAAACCTCCCTCAGCAACTCTACTGTACAGACAGGGTTGAAAAACATTGCTGTAAAGAGCTATCTAGTCCTGGCTTGCCTGCTTTTATTTTAAATTCAGTTTCATTTGGTGGGGGGGAACCAAAGAAGTCATTTTCTTATATAACTTTTTTTTTTTTTTTAGTGGAATTTTTTCCTTAACAAAAGACAAAGTGGAGCTTCTCTGGGATGAGATCTGCCTAACCAGGATCCGCCACTCTGGGTCTCAGAACCCGTAAGGCAGCCACACTATTGGAAACCCTTAGCCTAGGAATAGTAGGCAGCAGCACAAGTGAAGGCATTACGGGGCATCTGGACCTTCATCTCTGGAGTTCTTGGGTCATCTGAGCAGGATGTAGACAACTTCCACAATTGCCTGTTGCAGTCTAGTGCTGTGTAAACGTCCCATTTTCTGTGTATGGTATGGTGTGAAAAATACTGGGAAGCACTGGTCTAAGAAATTATTAAGTCAGTTTTGTCACCATAGACAAGTCTACTGATTTCACTGCACACACCCTCCAGCAATTGAGAGCCCAGTGAAGAGTTTGCAGCATCTTTAAAATTGTTTTGCAAGTTTATCCATTAACTGTTTTTGCTTTCTTTTGTTCTGCTTTCTTCCTAGCGTTTATTTGGTATACAAAGTGTGTAATTAAAAATGAATCCACAGCTGGTTATTACAGATGACACTAAACTGAGGAATCATTGTGTCACTGGTTACTCAGGATTTCTCAGAGGTACTAGCCTTGTTGAGATATATATATAAATTTTTTTTAATGTATTTTCCAATAGAAACCTTTCTACCCAGCATGGAATAGGTTTTTGCATCTAGCTTGCCACCTGCTTGTAGGAGATTCCCAGCAGGCACGTGCACACCCGGGGTCATTGATTCTCATCTCATTTCACGGGTATGATGAATTGCTGTTGTGTGTAGTTTTGGGCTGTGAGTGAACTTCAGCTGTCATCTCTAGAGTGGCTTTCCTGGAATTGGATCGTGCCATTCTAAATGCTATTTGTCTTCATTAATCGTCACTTACCCCATTTGTCCTATACCATTAATGTGACCTGCATAGCTTAATGTTGTCTGTTTGCTTGGCAGGCTGGCTAAGATGGAAATACAGACATACCCTCCAAACACTGTTACCTGTAAATCTAGATAATATTAAGTCCTTTTTTTTTTTTTTTTTTGTAGATTTGTTATAGTTGTTGTTAATGGAGCTTTTCTTTTATTATCTTTCTGGTAATTTGGTACCAAGACCTCTACTGTCCCCCTCTTTTGTTTTTATAGGATAAAAAGCATGAATAAGGAACCATAAGACAGACTCTTGATGTCTAAACCAGTCTGAAAATTGCTGTTTCATTCAACAAGGATTTAATGAGTTGCAGCTATCTCTTGGGTGGTTGTTTCACTGGATTAAAAGTTCTTTGAGGTCAGGGAGGGCGTCTTAATCTCCTTCATACGTCAGCTCTAACGCAGCTCTTGATATTTAGTAGACCCTGGAGTAGGTAAAGTTTAATGATCAACTGATGAACTGGAGAATACAGAAGAAGTATATTGAAGGTTAATTGTCCTTAAGGAGTAAAACAATCTCTTTGCAGAGAAGATAATAACTCCCTGAACTGGAAGCTTTATATGTGTTTTCTGTTTTAATGCTCTTAACATCACTGTGAGGCGGGCAGTATTATCTTCATCTGGAGATGGGTAACAAGGCTCAGAGAGGTGAAGACGCTCACACAGGTCAGAGGAAGTATTAGTGGAAGAACAGTTTTTTAAAATCTGAAATACAGTTCATATGGAGAGGCAGGATTAACGTTTGATTCTTTCCTGTGATTTTCTAGCTTTCAGATTAATAGTTGACATCCCAGCAACCTCCGAAGGGGACTAATAGTTTGTTTTTTAAATGTCACTGTCAATTCATACATTTTAACAAATTTTTTGCTCTTTCAACCAATTGTAGTCATTACTCTTTTTGATGCTTCATTTTTCTACTTTTAGCCACTGTGTGTCTTCAAGATGGCCTTAGTGTTTTTTTGACACTAGCCCAGTGAGCACTCTTTGACATTTTTCTTTGTTTCTTACATAAAAATATGCACCAGGTTTATTTTGTATATTTCCTAAGATCTGGAATTAGCTGTTTCTGCAAGGAATTTTGGTTCTAGTGAAATGACTTTGAGAGACCATAATTTGGGCAATTTTGATGTTCATTGCTGCTAGGTTTTCATTATTTCAAGGCTATTTCAACGGGCAGAGCTAGAAAATACATTTTTTTAAGAAAGAAATTGAGTTAATACTGGTATTTATATTTCAGCATTAAAAATGCAGGTTTTTTACTTAATTAAAGTGTTTATTTTTTCTCTCTTTAAACTGAATATCTTAGTTCCTAACACTGTTAGCATAATAATTTTCCTTTTTCTACATTGTGCATATAATAATTACAAAACAACAATATTATTACTAACAATAAGGCACACCATTCTTATACCTTATTTTTCACTTAAATATATCCTGAAAATCACCTGTATATAGAGATATTCCTCATTACTTTTTAAAGTAATTTATATCTAAATTTTTTCAAACTTGCATTGAAGTTTCAATTATAGTAAAAGAAAAACAAAACAGAAAACCTCCTGTATTCCCACATTCTCTTCACACAAATGCCCCAATTGTTACTTTATCACATATGCTCTCTCCCTTCCCGCCTCTATCATGTATTTGTACATGTATATAATACATATTTTATGCTAATTATCATTAATTGTTGAACCACTTGAGAGGAAACTGCAGGCATAGTGCCATCACTCCCCAACAGTCCATTCTGGATCTCCCCTACTCTTTCTCAAAAGCACGACACAATGACCCAACAGGAAAATCATTATTAGGCACCACCACCACCACCACCTGACTCACCACACCAGCTGTCCCAACTAGGTGTCTTTTTTTGGTCTGATCCTTGATCCAATCCAGTATCATGCAATGATTTTTGCTGTGATCTTTCTTAAATCTCCTTTGAATAGTTCCCTGTTTTTTCTTAGTCTTTCATGACTCATGAGTTTTATAGAACGCAGGCCTCTCAGTCTGTAGATGTCCTTCAGCGTAGGTTTCTTCACTGTTTCTTCATGACCACTCTCAGGACATTCATTCTTGGTAGGAAGATAATAAGGTCATGCTTTGGTATTCTCAAGTGCATCAAGTCAGGAGAGACACCCAGCTCAACACTGGTGATGTTAATCTTGATCACCTGGCCATGTTGGTGTCTACCATCCCTCTTCACAGTGAGGTCACTATTTTCCCTTTCAATTTGTAGGTATTTGGTGGGGAAGTACTCGGGGATTGCACCACAATATCTGGTTCCTTATCAAAATCCACCCAGCAGCCATAGCAGTTATTGACGATTCCTGACTGAATTAGCTATCGCTATATTGTTTCTAGTGATTTTCTATTGCTGTCATTCCCTCTTTACATTTTTAGTTGATATTCCACTGTAAGGAAGAGACTCCTCTCATTTCAATTACTTATTCATTCATGTACAAGTGTGGACTTAGAGATTCCCATTTTATCAACATTTTGTAATCCATTATTATTTATTTTGGTGCTGAAACTATTGTAGATTTGGCCAGTGGGCATCCATTCTAGCTGACTCCACTATCCTTTTTATTTTTAAAAATAGACATTATTATAATGAAATTCCATATTTGAAGTGTACATTTGAAAAAAATTCTGACAAATGTGTACATCTGGTAACCATCACCACAGTCAAGATATGGAACAGATTCCATCATCCCCAAAATGTATCCCTGTGCCCCATTTCTCCATCCTCAGCCAACAGTTAGAATCCTCTGAAAAATCTCTGTCCTTGATTTTCTACAGTTTTACTATGATGTGGATTTCTATCTATTTAACCTTATTGGGGTTCATAGTGCCTGTTGAATCTGTGACTTGGTGCTTTTCATCAGTTTTTGGAAAATCTTAGCTGATGTCTCTCCAAATATAATTTTCTCTCCTATCTTCTCTCTTTCTGTGATTCCAACATAAAGTATTGGAATTTTTAAGATATATTTAATATGTATCTTATATTCTACATTTTGCGTTCTGTGGTCTCTCAACTGTAATCTAAATATTTTCTTCTCATTTGTAATCCATTCAACATTTGTCTCTTCAGCAATGCCCAAATAATTTAGTTTTTTTTAATAAGTTGCGTCTTTTATTTCCAGAATTCCTCTTTGATTCCTTTTCCTAATTCTTTTTCTATAAGAAATTCTTCATTTCGTTGTATTATTTCTTGTTATTTTAAAATTTGAATTGTAATAACACCATTGCCTTATTTCCCTTTAGCCTGTTTTTTTTCCTCTTTGTTTTAGATTACCTTGTATATTTCCTAGGCATTGTTATTTTCTTCTATGTGCTGAACATTGTTAAGGAAAAATTACCAATTCAATCTGAAGTTCTGGATGGTCATATTGTAATACGGAGTCACTTTTGTTTCTTGGAGGCAGCTGGGCGTGGAGTGTCACATCAGGGGGATGAGATGACTGTGGTCCATGAGGGCAGACACATTTCCACTTCAGCCTTACTACACTAAGGTGTAGCCCTTGGGGATTTACCAGGGCTTATTCGTCTTAGTGGACCTTGAACTCCAGTCTTTATTCACAGTCTAGTGATTCCACATGCTCTGCTGTTAGCCTCCAGGCTGATGCTGCAAATCAACAATAACCTTGACAAGAAAAGTTGCTGCAAATGGAGGGCTTACCTCTCTGTGATGACCTGCTCTCCCAGGTCTGGGCTCCACCATTCCTCATTGCCTTGGTAGCTTTTTAATACCATTAAACATCATTTTTATAATACATATCTCCAGGTTTCTGATTACCTTCCACAAGATATTTGGTCCAGTGACTGAGACTGCCATTTACAGAATTGAAACTCCGTATCCTTCCTTAAAAACCATCTTCTTGAAAAAAAGTTCTTTGATAGTATTCAGAAATATATTTTTATATTGATCTGATATTAATAAAGTTGCTAAGCTTTCTTAATATTTTGAATAATTTTCTTATAAATTCTTTTGTCTTCCCTTTGTTGGTGATCATATAATCTGTGAATAAATATGGTATTCTCTGCTTTTTCTCTTAGGATTTTCTAATTACTGGTACCTTTTTAACTTTTGGTGTTTCCTCTAGGGTCTGCTGTATATACATATGGTAGAGATATGTTGATGTATATGTGTGTATATTTATTAATATATCACTGTCACTAGTTTTTCAGTGTCACTTCAAGTCATCTACCACTTCACATATAGTTTAAGAACCATTCAAGTACACGTCTCTTTCTTCCTTCCCATCCTTTGTTTTTTGTCCCTAAATTTTGCTCATGCATTATGTGGTAAACCTCAAAATACATTTTTACTCTATTTTTCTTGAGACAATTATATTTATTAATGTATTACTTTGAAATAAATTTTCACTTACAGAAAGGTTCAGGAAGAGTAGAGTTTCCTGTATACCATTTATATCATTTCCCTTAAGGTTGGCATCAAAGTACATGGCACAATGACCCAGTTCAGGATATTAGCATTGATTTAGTCCTATTTGTGACTTTAAGACCTCAGTCCAATTTTGTGAGCTTTTTTGCTCGAGTACTTTTCCTGGTCCAGGAAGTTACCCAGAATCCCACGTTGGATCTAGTTGTCATGTCCCCTTAGTCTCCTCCAGTCTGTGACAGTTCCTCAGTCTGTCTTCATCTTTCGTGACACTGACACATTTGAGTTAGTATGCATAGATGAGACTTGCCTGCTGCAGTTATTTCTGTGGTGGTTGTCCCATTAGAGATTTTCTAATTCCTCATTATTTCTACATTAATCATTTGGAATTCTATTGTGAGGAAGAGCAGTTTTTAAAATCTATGTCTAGTTATTTATCTGTTTACTCAATTAGTTATTTGTATCAGGATGAACTTAAGGATATTTATTTCATTCTATGGGTTGCAATTCATTACTATCATCACCTCTTTTGTAACCCAAATTGCCTCCACTTTGGCCTTTGGGAGATCCTTCAAGGTCCATTTTTATTTCCTTTTATTGCAAATGGTCTTGTCATGTCTTTTGTCCATTTTCCTACTGGATTTTTATTTCTTTCTCAATTTTTTGGAGTTCTTTACATATTAGGAATATTAACCTTTTGTCTTTGGTATGGGTTGTAAATACTCTGTTTCATTTTATTAGTTATTTTTAAAATGAGTTTCTGGGGGGTTTTTTTCTATGAAAACTTGAAAAATTTTTTTCTGTGTAGCCATTTTTTTTTTTCAATTTTTTGTCATTCATTTTCTCTGGATTTTTGGTTCGTAACTCAAAAGTTTTTCCCTACACAGAGGTGTTAGAAAAATTCATCTGTGTTTGCTTCTAGTACTTGAAAGATTTATTTTTACATTGAAATCCCTGGTCCATTTGAAGTTTTTTCTTCGGTATGGTGTAAACTGTGCATCTAATTGTATTTTTCCCCAATACTACCTAGTTACCCCAACCTCATTTATTAAAAATTCCACCTTTGCACCAGTGGTGTGAGATGCCCCCTTTATTACATTATTTTATCACATACTGTTGGACACAAAAATCACATTTATTGAAATTCATTATGTGAATTGATACCTGGTCAGTTTTTATGTATTTCTCAGATGATTTAGAGGAATAGATGGTCTCACATTTTTGAGTGTGTGTTTCTATTTGGGTTCATTAGACTAATTTCTTGTGTTATTAAAATTGTCTGTATTGATGCTGATTTGCATTGTGCTTGGTCTGTCATCCACTAATAAACAGATGTTAAAATCACCCACTATACTAGTATTTTCATTTGTCCTTAGAATTCTGTCTCATTTTCTTTTAAGCAGTATTGTTAAGGGAAAAACAACTTCAGAGTCATTAAGTATTTCTGGCTTGTGGAAACTTTTTATTAGTAGGTACCGAAACTTTTTATTGCTAATAATGCCCTTTGTTTTAAAGCCTGTGTGGTGTGATGATGACGCAGGTTTCTCAGCTTGTTTTCTTAGTCTTTGGCTGGTGTGCTTTTATTCATACTTTTATTTTCATTCTTTCACGTTCTTAGATTTTAGGTTTGTGGCTAAGTGACTTCTTGAAATCCAACCTGGTAATAATTATTCTCTTTTAAATAAAAAGTGTAAGCCCATTTGTTTCTACTGTGAGTACTAATACATCTGGATTCTTCCCTACTGGACGCCAGGGAGTGCTATTAACTCAGGACCACTTTAACATCTCAAGAATAAGAACATCTATAAGATGGAAATGTAACAGCAGTCTTCATTTTTTGTTTTTGTTTTCTACTGTGTAGGTGATGTACATTTATCGAAACCTGCGTGAGGGCTTGCCTTTGGTAGCAAATACTCTCAGGAGGCTTTTTCTCTCTCCTACTCAGAGTCCGGGCGGAGACAGACCATTTCTCTGACACCTGCCTTTGTTGTGGGTTTTGTCCCCCTGTCTTGCCTGCTACTGAGTGGGTATCCCCTTTGGGATTCTGTATTCTTGAAGGGATCTCTCTTCAAGTCTTGGCCAGACCTGAGGCTTTTCTTTGTCTCCTGTGTAGTCATTAAAACTCAAGATCCTCTATAACTGACAGCCTAAAAAAGACTCTCACTTAGCTCTGAACATCCCATTCACGTACTTAACCACCTAGTTACTGTTTTCGCTGGAATTTCTCACAAATACATGAAATTGAGTGCTTCTTTTAACTGAACATTTGCTTTGCCCTCCCACATTAGATCCGCCTCAGTCTTCCTATTTCAGGGCCAACACTACTATCCATCCAGTTACTCAAGCTGCTGCTCCTGTGTTTTTGTACAAACTGGACTCTTTCCCCCATAAACTGACAAAACAGATTCCCCAGGACTTTCTTGAGCGTTCTACTCCCTGCTCTTTCCATTAGAGAAAAATACTTCAAACAGCTGTGCTAAGAGGCCTGTTCTTTGCATTTCAGTTTGTGTGTTAACAACTACAGAACTTGCTTCTCCGATTGCCTCATCTAAGTTATATCTGGGTCTCTCCTGGTCTTGCTGCTCTTTTTCACTGTATCCTGTTGGGGTGTTTTTGTTTGTTTGTTTGTTTGTTTGTTTTGATAGCACTTACTGCATTCTGAAGTTATATATTGTTTGGGTAGTTTTTAATTAAAAAACCATTTTAAATTGTCTTCCTTCTCATTAGAGTGTTAGAATGGTGAATGCAGGGTGTGTGCATCCATTAACTTCTGTATTCCCAGAATCTACGTGTGTGCCTCACACAGAGTAGACGCTCAATAAAAATTTCTTAAATTCTTAGACATGGCTTCAGAATTAATTTGACGGAATATTACTTAGACCTGTCTTTGGAAAGGTAAATCTTGTGAATTCGATTCAGAATTCCAAGTTACAGATTTGAATTTTGTTTCTGTCACTGGCAGCGTATCTCTTCATTTCTCTGATGCCCAACTTTGTAAATGACAGGTTTGGATTCTCCGTGTGTTAGGATCAGTCTCCCATTAAGCAACTGCCCTAGGTTTTTGGGCGTAACATTGGGGGGAAAAAGTTACAGTATCCGCCCCCCCACCTGATTCCTACTATGCAGTGGTAATCAGACTATGTATTGGTCTAAGCCTATCTTAGAAGAGAAAGTCCATGATTATTTATAAATTCAGTAATAAAATATTGGTTATTCAGTTGGGTCCCTCTTTCATTTTAACCTATAAAGCACAGGATGGGAGAGGAAGATCCCGATGCCTGTTTTTCCTTAGAGCTTTATCTTCTTCACTATTACATGATTTATGACTTAACTAAATGCATAAAAAGAGATGACTGTGCTATGTCAAGCATTAAAAACTCCAGCTTATTTTTAGTTTACGTCATATAGAGCATTCTATCCATAACATTTATCACAGAGGGTGTAATTGGCTGCGGGAAAGGTTGGATTGGCGTGGTATTCTGTAGCAATTAACAGGCACTGCTGAAAAGCTTTCAGCAAATATATGCCCTTTCAACTCTACAATGCTTTGAGGATATAAAATCAAACACCAAGTGTAGAATAGGCTAAAGGTCAAACTCAAAGTTTTTCTATCTGAGTGCACTCCAATTTTATTTTAGTACTTGAATTCATAATTAATAGTTGGACTTTGCAGTAAGAGGTCTCTGAAATTTTAAATTGTTGAAACCTTTCTAACTTCTAGAGAGAGATTACTTCTAGACCTAATATTCCTTTTTTTAACAATAAAATAAATACTGAGTTTTGATAAAATTGAATTTTTGATTCTTTAGAATATAAGTTAATAAACAATATTTGTATTTATATGATGACATGCAGTTAAACTGTTAACTAACACATCAAATTAATGGCTTATTAAAAATTATAGAACAATACAGGGAACTGTATTCTAGATTAGAGTGAATGTAATACATACTGTGTTGTTGTGGAAAATGGAACAAACCTACATTTGAATTCCATTTCAGTGATTTAATATTAAGTGACCTTGAGATACCTAAGTGATATACTGTCTCCCCCTACCAGATTCCTAGAGATTTTCCGATTTTATTTTTTACTGAAAATGATGAGTACTGCTTTCAGTCCAGGATTAGCAACCCATATAGTCATATGCCTGAGGATTAACGAATAGGTTTGTATCATTCCTTTTATTGTGTAAATGACTCTAAATTCTTCTGTTAATTTGGAGGAATGGCTCCCAAACGTATATTGAATCTATTAGATTTCCATTCATTTCCATAAATTGCCTTTTTTAAGGGTGTAAAGAATGGGAACAGTGGTAGAAAACTCAAATTTATACTGAACACATGTATTTTTCGTGAAACCTATAATCATTTGCTTTTACCTAGTTGAAGCAGCAGAGTATGATGCTTGATGGCTTAGATTGTGGAATCAAGCAGACTGATGTGAGTTCCAGCTCTGCTGTTTGTTGGTTTGCTTATGTGGGATGAGCGCCTTGATCCAGTGTGTGGGAAATGCACCGAGAGAGGTTAAGTTCTGGTCTGAAATCACAGAGTTGTTATTGAATCATCTAGAGGAGGATCTAAGGAGTCAGCCTCAAGTTAATACTTTTTTTTTTTAAAAAGTAACATGTTTACCTATATGGGACCTCAAATGTTAGTCAGAGAACCTCAGTGAAGGCATTTTATACATTATAATAATCCAGTCCTGGTGACCAGCAGCTGCTGCTGTCAGCCCTGGTGCCTGGGCCCTTTCTGATCTCTTTGTTTCTTGGTTGTCAGACACACAGACAACCTTGTGGGGTGACATGGTCCACATGAGCCCTATTTTGCTCTACTGTTTGTCCTGAGGGAGACTTTGACTATTCTTGGCACCTTTCACGGCATCTGAGAGCTGGCCACCAGACGTTGGTTTAGGAGATTCTACTTGTTCAGGGCATGGTTGAGTGGCAGGGAAACTAGGCATTACATGAAGGATGCTTTCCTAAAGGAGTTCCTGAAGCAGTAGGAATTCGTCTGCCTTTTTGAGGGTACTTCTTGGACACTTCAACTGAAATGATGGATTTGCTGTTCTCCTCTCTGTCTCCTCTTGATCTGATAAGCACTGGATCTGACATAAACTCTTGAACTTTCTAACTCAAATTTCTGGAAAGCCTTTGGGTTCCAGGATATTTCTTGAACATTCACATGTCACATAAGATACAGAATGACTTTTCATTATTTTTAAGCTGTTGTTCAGAAATTAATGCAATACTGCATTCTTTTACGATGTAGCGTGACACCAGTATATAGTCCATAAACTTAGATGACCTCTGTTGTCTGTGAGTGTTGTATTAGTTTGTTCACATGTTCGGTCCAGAGATCCCTGCGGATCCCAGGACGAATCAACAGAGTCTGAAACCAGTAGTGTTTCTTACTATCATTGGAAATAGCCTTGCTCTTAAATTATTTTTTTCAATTTGACTCCATTCTGAACCTCCGTGCTTGTTCCGCAAAGTTTGGTCAGCCCCCTAGGAGCTGACTTACCGTTTATATGTTAGTATTTCTTACCAAAAGGAAAGATACTGGGGAAAAAAAAAAACCTGCTTTGGCATCATCTCTTTGCACCTTTAGCGACTCCCTGCTGTCCTTACCTACCCAAGTGCCTGCCAACTACTTGGGACATCCATGGTGAGGATGCATCATCCCCAAACTGGTCAAAGAAAACCCAAGGGATCCCTCAAAAGATGTGAAAAATTCAAATCCCACTGTGAGCTCACAACTCTTTGAAAAAGTGAAAAGTTAATCGAGGCTTTGTCATAAAGAGAGAGTAACAGCACCCGATGTGTGGCTGGCTTGTTACCGTCTGCATACACAGGTCCATTCCCTGTGCACAGCTAAGCCAGTCCTGCGAGGTTAAGAAGTTGGTCTTCTGTCAGGTGTTTTGTTAACTGGACAGATAACAAGGCAGATAGGAGTATGGCAGTGAGAACCAGACTAACTTGCGTTCTAATGCCATAGGCCTCTTCCACTTCCTGAGTGTGGGACAAGTTACATAGTACTGCCACATTTCAGAGTCCCACCTGGTGAAGGATGATAATGCTGTTTACTTCATGCATCCATCATGGGAATTAATAATATAAAATACCTAAAAATCACACAGTTTCTGCCATATGATATGTGCTTTTTAAACACGAGTGATTATTATTAAGGAAAGAAAGTAGACCAGTTGTCTGAAAGATTTCTCAGGTTCTGTGTTTATAGGAGTGTGCAAATTAGTCACACAGTAACTTCCATCCCAGCAAGTAATGCTAATATATAAAGAGAATCTCTTCTAAATTCCAATATTTATTTTTTCAAAAATTGCTAAACCAGTGGGAGTATTAAAACATTTGAAAAGGGACCACCTCAAAATACAGCTGGATACCTGGGGGTCAGTTAAATCCATCTAAAAGAAAAGCCAGGGGGGATTAACAGCCATTACTGGAAAAACTTGATTTACAGCAGCTACAAACAGACCTCTTCTGATCGCACAATTACCCAGTGTTCCCAGAAAGGATGTAGTTGTCAGTAGTTGGACTGGATTAGACACAATACTGGACTAATCACTGGCTGGATGATCTCATCCTAAAGGAAGAGCCAGGACAGAGCACGGGCCAGTTTGTGCTGGGCGTGTGTTTGTAGCTGCCTGATAATTCTTCTCCCTTTGAAACATCAAAAAAGCCATAGTAAAGGCCAAATGCCCACTGACATCTTCATTCAAGGCTACGGATGTCCTGAAAGACACCTGGATATAGTTATCTCTTTTTAGGAGTCTGGCTGTCATTGTCTGGCATTCTTCCTGCAGTGACCCTGGGGTGAACTTAGAGCCCCACAGACTGGTGCTAAGCAGCTTTTAAAGGAAGAGTGAATGTCACTTAGGATTACATTTCAGGTCCCTGTGTCAATCAGCCGGGCTTAACAGGACCCTGCGAAAAAAAGTCAGGCAGGAAAAATAGGTGTAATTAGTGGCTGGGGTGGAGGGGACAAAATATCTTTTGTTGGTGGATTTCATCTGTAGAAGTGCTCTCATCTGTTCTTTCAAAGCTGGGGATGTCAGTGATACAGGAGGGAATCTGGCGCACAGACATGGCACGCTGTCTTTGCTGATTATTCTGGATCTGCCTCTCAGCTTTCCTTCTCAGCCTTATCTTGCTCTGTGTGCAGGTGGTTGGCCTCCAAGGACTGTGTAAACCAGGACCTCTTGCCTTTCAGCTACTGGTTGAAATGGCCAATGGGAGGAACCAAAAGGAGACTGGCATATGGGAAGCAAAGAAGTGGCCTGTTTATTTCTTTAGTCCCTTCTCTTATCTCTCTACTTGAGGCCACAACTCCAGTTGGATGGCCCTTCAGTGACTATTGGTAACCATTCTGTCTGCTTGCTTCCTGTTGTTGGTTGTCCAGAAGGCCTCGCCATCCTTCCTAGTTCCCTTAACTCTGGCTGGCTTTCCTGAATGGTCCCTTTATTCAGCTCTCTGCAGTCATCCTTCTGAGTGGGCTGTTTCCTGCTGTGACATTGTTTCTAAAGGAGCCTGTGGAAGAAAGGATGTAATCCTTCCTCAGTGTAATCATGGGTTTCTTTCAGCTTTCCCTAAATGCCTGTTAGGAATTAGAGAATTAGTAACCTGGCCTCTTTATGTTGCTGACTGTTGGTTCGAGGCCTAAAGAGGGATTGAGCACTGGAATATTTGGCGGTGTGGTGCAGTGAGCAAAATGCAGACTTGAGAATAACAGTACATATTTGGAAATTAATACATTTGTAAATAAACCCCTGGGACAATAAAGGTACCATGAGGGAAACTGAAAATACTTTGAACTGAATTAAAATGAAACCAAAACGTAAAACTTACAATGTTAATATTTTTGCAGGTGCAAGTCTAACATATATATTAAAAAAAAAAATCAGTTTCTGTAGTCCAGCAAAGAACAATTAGAGAATAAAATTTTTAAAATTACCATATAAAGTGGCACCAGAAAACAAGAAATAACTACAGATACAGTTAACAAAATATGTGCTTGACCTATATCCTGAAAACTGCCAGACATTGCTAGGAGAAACGGACGTAAATGTTAATGGATCAGAAGGTTCAGTAGTATTCAGATGTCAGTTCACCTCAAAATGCTCTATAGATTCACCGCAATGTAAGATATTTGCAGTCTTTTGTTTGGTAGAAATTGAGCTGCTTCTAAAACTTATATTAAAATGTTAGAAAAAATATAAGGCAATTAGAATATGCTAAATAATTTCTGGAAAGAAAAGGTTGGATGACATACTGGTTTAAAGGATTTCCATAGTGATAACAAACAAGACAGTGTAGTATTAACATAATAAGCAGAGATCGAGGAAACACAATTGAAACAGAATAGAAAGTCCAGAAATAGACACACATATTGTGTGTGTATCTGTACATAAATTGAAAATATGTTTTTTATTTTATTATAATTTTTTAAAGTACCTCAGTCTTTACCTTACACTGTACACAAAAATAAATTCAAAATGAATCAAAGACTGAAACGTAAAAGTTAAAACTACAAAAATTCTCAAAGACAGCGTAGGATAAGAAGGATAGAATATTCTTGACCTTGCTGTGTGAGATCTGTTAGGACACAGAAAACCTGACTCATAAAAGACAAAAGTTGATAATTGGGCTAAATTGAAATTTAAAACTTCTCAAAAAACACCCTTGAGAAGGTGAATAGGCATGACGCAGAAGACTAAGATGAAATTGCATCTATGTATGTATCTGTATATGTGTGTGGATATTCAACCTGTTCATAACACAAACTAATTAAAAATGAGCAAAAGATTTGACTAGGTCTTTCACATGTGTGGGTATACAAATGGCTAATACGCACATGTAAATATGTGTAGTAGAAATCTTAATTATCCGGGGCAAATTGCCTAAGTGTTTTTGAGTTTCAGTTTCCTCATTTTCCCACTGTAGAATGTAAAATCCACCAGGGTGAGTAGTGTTTTATCTGCGTTTTAACTGATGCAGAGCGTAGAACCGTGCCTGGCACATTGAAAAGCCTCAAGTATTGAAGTAAAGACAATAATAATAATAAGTTAGTGAATAAATTTGTGAAATGGGACTAGTACCTACTGTATAGGATTGCTTTTGGTTTTCACTACAAGACTGCATCTAACTATTATATACTGTAGGCACTCAGTAAATATTAACTCATTTTTTCCACTTGAATTTTCAATTACCACAGTACACAAAATGCCAGCTACAATTCAATGGATAGGATTGCTTAAAACAGCAATAATTATAATAAAAGAAGAAGGGAAATGTGCTTGTCAGTTCAGTGACACGGGATGTGCTGTATTTTTTTTTTTTTTAGTGGAGGGATTATGTAGATCAGTCCACACTCTGCCCTTTCTTTACCAAAGAATCCATCAAGATGAAAATATTAACTTATTTCAGTAGCTGTGTGAAATATGAAAAATGTGTCATAGAGCACTGTACTAATGCTACTTGCTGCTGCCATAAATCAAACTGAGTGTGTGTATAGGAGCAGAGGGATATTTCTGAGGATAATGGGGGATCTCTTTAATTTTTAGAATTATATTAACTGGTCAAAATTTAAGGACAAAGCAGATTCTTCCAGATAAAATAAAATTTATTATTTTTCCAGATTCTAATGGACATTGTTTTTGTCTGGGCTGTCAAGACATCCTTTACCATTGTTTACCAAGGAAATTATTTTCTAAGAAGTAGACAAATCTTTGCAGAGTTTTACGCTTACTAAATTATAATGGAGAACTTCTACTTTTAATATTAACTTGCTGTTTATTTGGGCATTTGGCTTCACACTCAGGGAGCTTCTGTGAAACAGTATAGTCATTCAAGAGATTGTGAATACAATTATATTGCTGGAAAATTACTGGAATGATGAGTTCCCAAAGTAGAAAATTAAGACTTAGCCCTAAGCACTTTAGAGACAAGATAAACACAGAATTTCAGTGCACCAAATAGGCAGTATTGTACTGGAAAGAGTAAAAGAAACTCATAAGCATTTCTGTGTGTGTGCAGGGGGGTGATCAAGTTAATTAGAATGCTTTATCGTGAAGAATAAAAGACAGCACTTTCAAAAATGTCAGCTATTTTTCATCAAAAACTAGATAAAAGAGACATTTTACACATGAAGGTAATGTTAAGAGTGTGTCTTTACTGGGAGTTAAAGAATATTCTGGAAAATCTCTACTAGGCAGACTGGTTAATTTTGTCAGTCTTTCAGGGTAATTGAAGGAGACTTTTGGGAAGTTAACATGTAGGGAGACCCCATCATGACTCATGACTGGATGTGATTTCTTAGAGCTGATGTTGGTTAATACAACAATCTAAGAAAAGAGGCAAGGGGCAGCCTTTGTGCCCCTAAGCGGACTCTTCTCCATTACCACGTGTTTCATCTCAGGGGTAAAAGTAGAATTGATGCAGAAGGAAGGTGAATAGCTTGTCCATGGTACATAGCTGCTAAGGAGCATGAATAGAACAAAAAATGTTACTGATATAACAAAGAAAATCCTTGAAACTTCTGACTCCTATTAGATTTAGAAATTAAGCTGGTTGTCAAATAAACTTACGTTATTTCTTTGATGGAGAACAGTACATTAATCAGCTGCATTTGGTTTCCAAGACTCCGTTGCATGAGGCAGGTGGGTTCATTTTGACTGAGCTCACTCCAGGATGGTGACTGTCAGTTCACACAAGCAGGGCTGCCTTGTACGTTTGTGGCACCCAGCTGCCCTGACCACATTACCTCTGCTGAAACCCATTTTCATCAGGCTAGCTATCTAGATTTATATTTGTTTTAGACATTGAGTGTTTTGCTCTCTGGCAGGATTTGTGACTGTAATCAATTTCAGACCATATATTGTAGTTTCATCTATGTGAGAAAGTTTGGTTTCCTCCTTTGGATGCTGAAATGAATTCCCACGACCATGATAGGCAAGTCTAGCAACATTCTTTGTGTGGACAGAATGTCCTCTGGGTCCTCCTGCAGTGTCTCAGAATGTTCTAACTCCCAGTTATCACCACTGTGTTTGAACATGTCTGGACCAGTTTGAGCCAAGTGGATAGGAACTTGGTCCCGATAAATAAACAGAATTAGATGGTGGTGTGAGCTGAGACATCACTTTGAGCAAAGGCTCAGAGGCCAGACTAAATGGCATAGTAGTTATGGGTGTTGGGGAGTGAATAGGGAGTACAAATGAAGAGATCAGCCTGGTTAAAGCAAACAATAAATGTGTGGAAAATGGACTTATGACTAGGGTGGGGCCAGATTTCTGCCTGTATTGAATTCCAGGCAAGGAGCTCTAGGCAGTGCCTCAAGATGGATTCAAAATAAAACAATATATGGAGAACAATGTAGTATCAAGACAGGAGAGAGGGGAACAGGGCACAACCACTGAAGGAATGACACAGCGATAGAGGACAGGACAAACTGGTTACAACCAAGATGGTGAAAGATTTGACTTCCAGTAGACCTTGAGGCTCATGGCGCACCCACAGACACCATTGACAGTTCCTAGGCTGACCATAAAAGGTCAAGAAGTAGGTGGGGCTCAATTCCTAGGAATCCTCACCCTTTCCCCAACATAGTGGAATAATCCTCCTACTCATTAATATATGACAGTACCGAGCCCATAAAAACTAACAGCCCTGCTCCTCGTGATTGCTCTCTCTCTTGCCTTCTGAGATGGTCTGGGCTCTATTTGCAGAGTGTATATTTCCCTTAATAAACTTGCTTTCACTTTCCTACACCTGGCTCTTGAATTCTTGCCCGCACAAGGCAAGAATTTATTCTCTGGCAGCAGTACTATTACCATATTCTAGATTAGAAGCAGTGATAATACAACTTAAGAAAAAGCAAATTTCAAAGCCATTATTAACAAAAATAACAAGAATTAGTTGATATATCACCAAACTCAACAGTATTTACCATGTACCTCATTATATTCATTGGATCAAATTTGCCTATCACTAAGATAGTATCGTGATTTAGAGATCAAAAACCAACCTGATAAATAAGCTGTCGCTAGGGAAGTAGCCAGTCCGTGGAGGATGTATTCTTATACCCAGTGTGGACCACAGACTGGACAAACTATGTGTAACTTTGACAGAAGAAAGGCAGTCAAGGTTTTCTTTCTCTTCCATCTCGCTCCTTCACCCCAGCTGGACTTGAGATGCCAGCGGCCTCCGGAGCTCTCAGACTTCTCTTCTCTTCTCCGGTGACAGAGAATCATCCTGAAGGACTAGGGGTCACACATTTGGAATCAAAAGGTTACTACATTGGCAGCTAGAGATTTGAATGAACTTGACTTGTCCAAAGAACCATGGAAATAATAAAGAGAGAAAACTCTTAAAACATATGACTCATATTAGAGTTTTATATTTCTGGCTGCCAAATAGTGCGTCTCAGGACACCTCTCAGAGGACATTCGTCAGGTCGCCTCTGGATACTGTACTTGGATGCAGCACAGTATGGATTTCTGAGGCTTTCCGAGTCCTGTCCTCTGTGCACCTGCATCAGAGGGAAGCTTTGGCTTGTTCATTTGATAATTGTTTGCTCAATATATTCAAAAAACTTTGAGCTTCCAAACCTTCAGGATACAGAAATACAGGTTTAATGATGGAAGTGGATAAGTAAACACATGCATAGGATAGAAAAGGGGCATCTGTGTGTGTATATGCTGGGGGATCCCGTGGTTTTCTATGGAATTGTGACTTTTGGGAAATGAAGACTTGAGAGTCCATTTTATTTATTTATTTTTTGGGGTGATGTGGTAAGTAGGTTTATTTGTTTATTTGCTTTTAATGGAGGTACTGGGAATTGAACTCAGGACCTCATCCAGGCTAAGCATGTGCTCTAAAAATGTGACTTTTGGATTTGAGTTAAAGGAGGATCACTAGAAACTGGCTCAATGAGAAAGGATGAAGGCAAGGGCATTCCAGGCTGAGGACAGAGCTGTAATTCAATTCCTATTTAGACATTTTATCAGTTCAGAAAGATGTTTATAGTATCATGAGGACATTTGAAAGTCATTTATTCTCTGAAAGCTTGCTTTTTCTCTCATTCAAAAATAAGTGAAAGCTTCACATGAAGACTGACAGTGGCAGAAAGTCTAAAGGAAAAGAATTCCTTCAAACACTTAGTGTGACAGGTCAGAGGACCATGCCCTCCAGAAAACTGGAGAGATTGGTGAATCTGAGGTGTCACTGGGTTCCTTAATAATGATGGAGGTCTCTGTTGAAGGGAAGAGAGGGCTAACAGAGTGCTTTCTGTAGATTTCTTATCTCAGCCTGGTTTTATCTGTTTCAAAGGAGACCATGTTTATTTGGCGGGAATATGTGGAATTCCTCCTCCAGCAGGGAGGCATGAACATTAATAGGGACCCGGCTTTCCAGTGGGAAGGATGTTCAATTTTATCTTCAAAATAGTGTGTTCACTGAGCAACCATGGAGTCCAGAAAAAAAATCATCTTTGCTAAAAGGATGTCTGTCTCAGGACTTTGAATGCTCTCACTTGGCATAGTGGCAGATTCCAGTACAATTTTTTTTCTCTAAATAGTAAATATATATGAAAGAGTCATCAGAGCCACACACTGATTTTTTTTAAAAATCAACAAAAAAGGACTTAATATTTCCAGTATGAAGAAATAGTCATGTTTGTATTTATTCAATGGATAACTTAATTAGCTGTTGAAGTTTTGTTAGACATTTGTTCACCGTGTTCGTCTGTGTTTCTTCAGGAAAGACACAGTAGAACTTTGGCAACTCTCTGCATGATGTTAAATGAAAAGCCATTCTCCAAATGTCGGGTGGTATTTTTCCCTGAGGTGACATTTAGCAAGTGTCGTGCTCTGTTCTCCAGGACTGGTAGCTCTCATCATATACTTCACACACCCTCATTGTCAAGCTTCCTACATCATTTATGACACGGCTCCAATCACAGAATGTTCTTTAAACAGTGCTCCTAACATTTCTATCTTGCCATTGCTTGTTAGCGTTGAACCAAAATAGTTTTTTATAAAACAATCAACAAAAATGTATTTAAATCCCTACTCAAAAATCTCATAAAATCTTTTATTGAAATGCTATTTAAAATTGAATATAGTTTTCAGAAAAGGGGGGAAGGGAGCTAATATTAATGTCTGTTTTGTGCCAGAGGGCATTGTATGGCTTTTTTCTTAATCAGTTCTCAAAACAAACTGGGGAGATGGGTTATTATGTTCTATTTACAGAAGTGGAAATTGAAACTCAGAGGTTAAATGGTCATTCAGGTTCACACAGTTAATGCTGAGCAAGACTTTGAGCTTGAGTCTGCAGGCGCCAAAGCTCTTCCTCATCCTCTTACATTCTGTCAGTCGCAGGGAATCCCGACACTTTGGGGTGCCGTGGACTCTACAGCTGCAGAGAAGTGTTAAGATTCACTTCTGTTTCGGGAAATAGCTAACTTAATGTCTAGCATCTCAAAACCACTGAAATCAAACAACCACACAGAACAATTAAACAATGACAACAACAACCCCAGCCTAAAAAAATCTTCGTATCTCTGACAATGAGATTTGAGATGTTTTGTCCAAACAGTTTTAAAATACCAACAAAAGTGAAATGACCTTAATTTATCTAATTTCAGGAGCAAAAACATAAAATCATTAAAACAGATAAGGAACCTTCCCACACAATACCCAAGGAAGGGTGAGATTTATCTGAATCACTTAGTTTTCTCCACCAAGATTCATAGAATTGTTTAACATTTTAAAAACATTTTCAGGAAGTCAGATCCTGTTTAATAATAACAATCACAAATGCTGTAGATCCTCAAAGCAACTGTCGACACATAAAAAAAGTTAGCACTCTTGTGGGATGCTTTTTTTCTTAAATGGATAATTAAGTATTGGGTGAATAAGCATGTAAAAAGCTTTTACTGAGTGTCTGAAATAGATGCTTGTTATGTCAAGACTACACTGCAGTTAGTAAGAGGGACACGGATCAGAACAGAAAAGCAAAAGTCAAAATCAGCAACAAAATCTTAGCACAGGAGCCCCATATATGAAAAAAGAACAAGCTACTTGGCATTAAATGCAAAAGAAAATTCCCCAGGGAAGGGTTAAATAAAGGGGCATTTTAAACTGTGTATTCAGACAGGATCTCAGTCTCACTAAGCACTATGTGAAGCTTTACATGTATCTTTTATTCCTGAAGGAGTCCTTTTCTTTTCTCTCTTGATGATGATGTTGGATAAAAATACACTCTAGGGCACGTGCAGAAGCTGTAAGTTTTGCTTGAGAATAACTGGAGTTCTCTATTTCCAGCTCAGGACTAGGTAACAGACATTTATTATCTTGGGAAAAATAAGTTTTTGTGGACTTTTCTGGTCACTCAGTTCTTCTGTGAATGCTTTAGCCTTTGCAAAGGCCACTGCTATCAAAAAATAAGAGATAGTATTATTGGTTCAATTAAGACTTCTTACCTACCTGACAGAATTCAATTGTCTATGCTTTTCAAGATTAAAAAAAAAGATATCTTTAAAAATTACTATGAATGCTAGTTGTAGGAAATATGAAACAGAGGAGTAAAATAAGGGAAATATAATCCATTACCCTATCACTCATTATTAATATTTAAGAATTTATCTAAAATAATAATTTAGAATATTTAGTTATTCATTCATTTATTATGTCTCTTTCCACATATATGCCTGTATGAGCAACTACTGCATAGGAACGTAATAATGAGCAGAACAGATAAAATTCATGTCAGAGCATCTAGGGTGTATTTTGGGAGAGGGCACAGTTAATTATTAACCAAATAATCACACAAACATAAAATTGCCACTATGATTTAGTGCTATGTAGAGAACCATATGACACGATGAGGTAGATTAAGAGGAAATGTCAGATTATCAGGAATAAATAAAAATATTTTATTGAGACATTGAGGAAACTATCTTATCAGATAAGTTTCCTGATAAAGAAGATTTGAGACAAGATAGTAAGACTGAGTAGAAAATAAGAAATAAGCGAATTAGCAATAAAAAACCTCCCTACAAATAAAAGCCCAGGACTGGACGGCTTCGTGGGGAATTCTACAAACATACAAAGAAGAACTCATACCAGTCCTTCTCAAACTCTTCCAGAAGAATTTAAAAGGAGGGAATACTCCCAAACTCATTCTATGAAGCCACTATCACCCTGATACCAAAACCAGGCAAAGACATCACCAAAAAAGAGAATTACAGACCAATGTCACTGATGAACATACATGGAAAAATCCTTACCAAAATATTAGCAAACAGAATCCAACAGCACATAAAAAAGATTATACATCATGATCAAGTGGGGTTCATCGCAGGGACACAAGGGTGGTTCAACATATGCAAACCAATCAGTGTAATTTATCACATCAGCAAGAGAAAGGACAAAAACCACATGATCATCTCAATAGATGCATTTGATAAAATTCAAATAAAAACTCTCACCAAAGTGGGTATAGAGGGAACATATCTCAACGTCATAAAAGCTATATATGACAAACCTACAGCCAGGATAGTACTCAATGGTGAAAAACTCAAAAGCTTCCCACTAAAGTCTGGGACAAGACAAGGCTGCTTACTATCACCACTCCTATTCAGCATAGTCCTGGAAGTCCTAGACATAGCAATCAGGCAAGAGAGAAATAAAAGGGATCCAAATTGGAAAAGAAGAGGTAAAAGTATCACTATATGCAGATGACATGATACTAGATATAGAAAACCCTAAAAGGTCCACACACAAACTACTAGAAATAATCATTCAGCAAGGTAGCAGGTTACAAGATTAATGTTCAAAAATCAGTTGCATTTCTTTACACTAATGATGAATCAACAGAAAAAGAAGGTAAGGAAATAATCCCCTTTAAAATAGCACCCAGAGTAATAAAATACCTAAGAATAAATCTAACCAAGGAGGTGAAAGACTTATACACAGAAAACTATAAAATACTGATTAAGGAAATTAAAGAAGACTTTAAAAAATGGAAAGATGTCCCATGCTCCTGGATCGGAAGAATCAACATTGTTAAAATGGTCATACTGTCCAAGGCAATGTACAGATTTAATGCAATCCCTATCAAATTACCCAGGACATATTTCACAGAACTAGAACAAATCATAATAAAATTTCCATGGAACCACAAAAGACCTAGAATTACCAAAGCATTACTGAAGAAAAAGAAAGAGGCTGGAGGAATAACTCTACCAGACTTCAGACAATACTACAGAGCTACAGTCATCAAGACAGCATGGTATCAGCACAAAAACAGACACATGGACCAATGGAACAGAATAGAGAGCCCGGAAATGAATCCACAAACTTTTGGTCAACTAATCTTCAACAAAGGAGGCAAGAATATACAATGGAATAAAGACAGTCTCTTCAGCAAATGGTGTTGGGAAAACTGGACAGCAGCATGTAAAGCAATGAAGCTAGAACACTCCCTTACACCATACACAAAAATCAACTCAAAATGGATCAAAGACTTAAACATAAGACAAGATAAAATAAACCTCCTAGAAGAAAATATAGGCAAAACATTATCTGACATACATCTCAAAAATGTTCTCCTAGAGCAGTCTACCCATCGATAGAAATAAAAGTAAGAATAAACAAACTTAGCTTCTGCACAGCAAAGGAAACCATAAGTAAAACAAAAAGACAACCTACAAAATGGGAGAAAATATTTGCAAATGAAACCGACAAAGGCTTGATCTCCAGAGTATATAAGCAGCTCATACGACTTAATAAGAAAAAAACAAACAACCCAATCCAAAAATGGGCAGAAGACCTAAACAAGCAATTCTCCAAGGAAGACATACAGATGATCAATAGGCACATGAAAAAATGCTCAATATCACTAATTATCAGAGAAATGCAAATCAAAACTACAAGGAGGTATCACCTCACACCAGTCTGAATGGCCATCATTCAAAAATCCACAAACGACAGATGCTGGAGAGGCTGTGGAGAAAAGGGAACCCTCCTGCACTGCTGGTGGGAATGCAGATTGGTGCAGCCACTATGGAAAACAGTGTGGAGATTCCTCAAAAGACTAGGAATAGACTTACCATATGACCCAGGAATCCCGTTCCTGGGCTGGTATCCAGAGGGAACCCTACTTCAGGATGACACCTGCACCCCAATGTTCATAGCAGCACTATTTACAGTAGCCAAGACATGGAAACAGCCTAAATGTCTGTTAAACAGATGTCTGTTAAACAGCCTAAATGTCTGTTAAACAGGATAAAGAAGAGGCGGTGTATTTATACAATGGAATACTATTCAGCCATAAAAACCGACAACATAATCCTGTTTGCAGCAACATGGATGTCCCTGGAGAATGTCATTCTAAGTGAAGTAAGCCAGAAAGAGAAAGAAAAATACCATATTAAATTGCTCATATGTGGAATCTAAAAAAAAAAAAAAAGTGCAAAACAGAAACAGACTCATAGAGATAGAATACAAACTTGTGGTTGCCAAGGGGGGTGGGGATTGGGAAGGGACAGACTGGGATTTCAAAATGTAGACTAGATAAACAAGATTATACTGTATAGCACAAGGAAATATATGCAAGATCTTGTGGTAGCTCACAGTGAAAAAAATGTGACAGTGTTCATGTATAACTGAAAAATTGTGCTCTACACTGGAATTTGACATTGTAAAATGACTATAACTCAATAAAACATGAAAAAAAATTAGAGATTTATAAAAACACGTTACTGTGGATACTACTGAAGAGAAGGGAAACAAGGATGTTCAAGACTGACAGCTGTTAATAATAAGATTACTATAAACTTGAAATCACACACACACACACAAAGGAGCTATCTCTATGCAACTTGTGTAGACCTGGGTACTAGAGGTGAGAAAGAAAAGGTGGGCAAATCTGAGAGATACCTAGAAGCTTAAACAGATAATCCTTGGTCACAGAGGGGGTGTGGGAAGTTAGGGAGATTGTGGTACATTGACTCCTAAGTTGTTGGCTTGCCTAACTCAACAGGAAATAAGTACTGTGACAGAAAGAGTTAAGGTAGTTGGGTCTGAAGGGAAGTTTCTGAATTCTGCTTTGAGCAAGCTGAGTTTTATGCTTCAGAGTTTTATGTTGAAATATCAGTAAGCAGTTGGGTATGAATGTTCAGGAGTGGCCTATGCTGGTAAAATGTATCTGGGATCTTGGGGTAGTATGATAATTGAAGCTATAGTTATGGGTGACTTAGCACTGCTGGGATTTTTTTTTTCTATTTTTCTTTTTTTTTTTTTTTTTTAAGTCAGTCCCTTACTTGAAGTGATGAGGCCGAGAGAAGAATGTCTAATAAGCTTGTGATCAGATGCAACTTCATTTTTTCCCATAGGTGTTTTGAAGAGCTATAACTTTCTCATACAATAAAGGTTGGGAACAGGACAAAGGCAATTAAGGTTGTTTTACATATTTTAAAATATCATTGTCCTATGCTTATGCTAAAATTTGATTACCTCATCTATGGAATATGGGTAGGCAGCTAGATCTTTCTGCCACAGAACATGTGGAGACTGGGTTTAATTCCAGGCCCTGCTAATGCGCTTTGTTACCTTTAAAAAGCCCTCTGTGAAGAATAAATGACATACTGTATGTAAAAATGTTGTTTAGTAAGTGATATACAATGTTAGCTATTGTTATTATTTCTGGAGTGACTAGCTCTGTAGGTACTTGAAAAGTAGTTCAATTTTTGTTATAAATGTTGCAAGACTACTTAGATTGAAAATTATTGCTCCAGAGATAAAAGCTATTCTTTTAAATTATTGAAGTATAACTTTATATATTGCTTTCCTATTTCATATTACATTCTAGACCCATATTTTCCCATAATTCTCATAGCTATCAATTTTATTGGTTGTATAAAATGACAAAATGACTGTTTTGTAAATTTGCTGCTACTTTAGTAATTTTTATGAGTGAAGAAGAGAACCCACCCCTTTTTTCTTTGATTCATGCGTTACTGAATTCTTTTAAAATTTCAGAAAAGAAACTTTAAATGGTGTATAATCTAATAAAATTTTGAATCACTATGTTGTACACCTAAAACTAATACAATACTGTAAATCAACTTTACTTTTAAAAAACAATTTTAAAAAAGCAAGGAAAAATTCTAGAAAAAAATTCTAGAAAAGTATTAAGTATTGCGGAAAGCAGGACATTTTCCCTTTTTCCTCATTTTAAAGGGATCTTTTCTTGTGATGAGAGCTACTGATTTATTCCTTATTTTCTCTAAACTTTTACCTGGCATGTTTGTGGAATTTCACAATTTGTAGCACCCAATGAGAGAATCATTTAAATTTTGTATATCAATGTCATACATTTTATTAATGGACTTCCTAATATTAAATCTTTGTGTTCCTAGGAGAAATTTACTCTCACAGATAATTTTCTTACAATGCTCTTGAATACAGTTTAGCATAACTTTATTTACAATTGGAATTTTATTTAAATTGAGATTATTGATCTATTACTTGTGGCAGGATAATAATAGAAACATAGTTTTTACCAAGTGTGTCATTTATTATTTGAGCATTTTACATAATTCATTTAATCCTCTCAGTAACTCCAACCCTGGGAATATTGTTGTTACCCCCACTTTGCAGATAAGACAGCTGAGACACTGTTGTCTTTCACAGTGGAAATCAATGTTAAATTCGCTTCGTAAAATACATTGAGTAGTTTCCTTTTTTTTTTTTTTTTTTTTTTTTTTAAATATTCTGGCATTTCATAGGGTGTGGAGGGGAACTGCTTCTTGGACATTTGAATGAATTCACCAAAAAGATGAAATTTCCCCCAGAACTTTTGGGGAGAAGATTCTTGTATAATAATTTGAGGGTCGTTCATAGTTAACAGCTCATCCATCCTGGCTGCTTCATCACGAGTCACTGCTGATGTGGCAGAAAGAGTAATGCTGGCTTTCTCTCGGGGAACAGGGGATGCCTGCTTTGCTCAGCCTCCCTTGCAATTAGTGGCCTTACAGTTAGGTCAGTGGAATGTGGATGGAAATAATGTGTGCTACTTCCATGACTGCCTGAAAATGGTCTGTGTGACTTTCAGGGTTATCTTCTTTCTTGTCTAGATGGCTGCAAGTGGAGGAAGGATGCTGAAGTCACTGTCCAAAGAAAAGCTGCCCAGGACTCAGCCAACTCACATCCGGTTTGCTGTGAGTAAGAAACAAACTTTTATTGTTTTGAGCCACTGAGCGGTTTTGCATTGCTTGCTACAGAAGGTAACATCATTTACCCTGATGAATATATTCGATAGATAAAAGTTTGCCAGAAAAGTGGGCATTTCAAATTTATCCGTGCTTTCAAATTTATCATCATGGAGTTATACACTTCTTAAAAGTTTGTCTTTGTTTGTTTTTCTTTTTTCAAAAACGCATATCTTTCTCATTCCTAGTTTCGTCTATTATTTTGTCTATATTTTCATCTTTTCACTTTTCTAAAAAATGGTTAATTTTATCATTTATTTTATTAGCTTTTAATGTGGGGCTAGTGTGGTGTGAACATTCTCTTTCTTCCCTCCCTTCCTTCCTTTCTTCCTTCCTACCTATTTGATGAGATTTCCTTTGTGGCAGGATATTTGATTCATATTTTTAAATGCTCTATATTAGCTTGAGAAAATATGTGCACTGTTTATAATGTTTGCAGATTTCAAGACTGATCAATTCTTTCTGGTTGAAGTATATATTCAGATGTTATATATTGTCCATTATATTTCAGTGTGTCAGAATCTTTTAAAATTTCAACCAATGTTTGCTTTTAGTCCTTATCCCTGTGTCCTGTGTCTTTTATTTGTAATTGAAACATTTGACATACAGCACTGTGGAAGTTTAAGGTAAGCAACATGTTGATTTGATGCATTTGTATATTACCATATGTTTGCCATTGTAGCATCTATGTGGTGATATCTCATTGTGGTTTTGATTTGCATTTCTCTGATGATGAAGTGATATTTTGCATTCTTTCATGTGCCTGTTGACCATTTGTATATCTTTGGGAAAATACCCATTCAGCACTTCTGTCCATCTTTAATTGGGTTGTTCGTGTTTTTGATATTGAATTGTATGAGTTGTTTATATATTTTGGATGTTAACCTCTTACTGGATATACGGTTTACAAATATTTTCTCCCATTTGGTAGGTTGCTTTTTCATTTTGTTTGTTACTTCTTTTGCAGTGCAGAAGCTTTTATGTTTGACGTAGTCCCATATATTGATTTTTACTTCTGTTGTTTTGTGCTTTTGATGTTATATCCAACATATCATTGCTGAGACCAGTGTTGAGTACATGCTTCCCTATTTTTTTGATCTAGGAGTTTTAAGGTATCAGATCTTATGTTTAGGACTTTGATCCACTTCAGGTTAATTTTTATGAGTAGTGTAAGATAGAGATTCAATTTCAGTTTTCTGCATGTGTTTATCTAATTTTCTCAGTACAATTTTTTTAAGAGACTGTCCTTTTCCCCCTGGGCATTCTTGGCTTCCTTTTCAGGTATTAATTGTCCACAGATGTGGGCTTTAATTCTGGGCTCTTTGTTCTGTTCCATTGGTCTATGTGTCTATTTTTATACCAGTACCATACTGTTTTAATTACTATATCTTTGTAGTATAGTTTAAAATCAAGCCATGCGATGCCTCCAGCTTGATACTTCTTTCTCATAGTTGCTGTGTCTAACACCAAAGTTGATGGAAAGAAGGAATTAAAGAACAGGGTGGAAATAAATAGGGACGAGAAAAACAGTAGAAAAGATCAATAAGACTAAGGGTTAGTTTTTTTCCAAAACATAATAAAATCAACAAACCTTTAGCCAGAGTAAAAAAAAAAAAGAAAAGACTGAAATAAAATCAGACATGGAAGATAATACAACTAATAGTACAGAAATATATAGGGTTGTGAGAGACTGCAGTGAACCATTACATGCCAACAAATTAGATAATCTAGAATAAATGGATAAAGTGCTAGAAATATACAACCTACCAAGACTGAATGAGGAAGAAATAGAAAATCTAAACATACCAATAATTAGGAAAGAGATTGAATCAGTAACCAAAAACCTCCTAACACAAAGAAATACCAGGACCAGATAGCTTCCCTGGTGAAACCTACCAAAAATTTGAAGAAAAATTAGTCTGTCCTTCTCAAACTCTTCCAAAAATTGAAGAGGAAGGAACATGGCAACATTTACAAACTCATTCTATGATGATACAAGAAATATCCCTGGTGAATATAGATGCAAAATTTTTCAATAAAATATTAGCAAGTTGAATTAAGGAACACATTAACAGGATTATACACTATGACTAAGTGGGATTTATCCCAGGGATGCAAGAATAATTCAGTGTATTTAAAGTTCTATCCCTGTGCTGCATGCTCCTGTTGTCTGTCTCACACATTTGAACCTGTGTGAGAGTCTATTTGGGATTTAAAACCTATGAGTAGAAATTGTGGGTACTGCCATATTGCTTTCCCAAATAGCAGTTCCAGTTTACATACTCACTGGCATTTTTGGAAGGTGAATTTCTTGATAAAATTTCCAATAAAAAACAATTTAGAGTTAATTTGAGATTCTATACATGTTTGGGTCAGTATTCTTTTTAATTGTAAGTATAGTTGATTTACAATGTTGTGTTAGTTTCAGGTGTACAGCAAAGTGATTCAGTTATATTCTTTTTCAGATTCTTTTCCATTGTAGGTTATTAACAGATTATGAGTATAGTTCCCTGTGCTATACAGTAGTCTTTGTTGGTTATCTGTTTTATATTTAGTAGTGTGTATGTGTTAATCCCAAACTCATAATTTATCCCTCCTCCACCCTCTTTCCCCATAAGTTTGTTTTCTATGTCGGAGTCTGTTTCTGTTTTGTAAATAAGTTCCTTTGTATCATTTATTTAGCTTTCACAAATAAGTGATACCAATGATGCTTGTCTTTCTCTGTCTGACTTCACGTAGTAGGATAATCTCTAGTTCCATCCATGTTGCTGCAAATGGTATTATTTCATTCTTTTTTATGGCTGAGTAATATCCCATTGTATATATATCTTCTTTATCCATTCTTCTTTATCCAGTCGTCTGTTGATGGGCATTTAGGTTGCTTCCATGCCTTGGCTATTGTAAATAATGCTGCTCGGAACATTGGGGTACATGTTATCTTTTTGAATTAAAGTTTTTTCCAAATATATGCCCAGAAGTGGGATTGCCAGATCATATGGTAACTCTATTTTTAATTTTTAAAGGAATTTCCATACTGTTCTCCATAGTGACTGCACCAATTTACACTCCCACCAGCTGTGTAGGAGGGTTATATTTTCTCAGTGCTCTCTCAGTTTTGGCATTTTGTATTTTTCTACAGATTTATCTATAGAAATTTATTAGAGTAGTTTTGTTCATTATTCCTTTTATTATTATTATATTTCTCTTTGATTCATAGTTCCCCTTTTCATTCTGTATTTTTTGCAATAATGTCTTCTCTTCTATTTTTTTGGTTAGTCTTGTCAAAGGTTTATCTATCTTATAAATCCTATGAGGAAACTAGGTTTTGATTTTGTTAAACTTTTATATAGATTTTCTATTGAAGGATAACCAAATCCCTCTCTTTTTTTTAACCTTTATTTTGTTACTTTTTTCTTTGTTGTCTCTCTGGCATCCTCTCTTGATTGTCTTCCAATTTCAGGTTGGATATTTCACTTATTTTTTTAAATCATTTCTTATTTTTAAAATCAATCTATTTAAGGCTAGAATTACTTCTTTCACATACAAATTCTGAATTCAAGTATTCCTTCCTCGCTTCCTCCTGTAAGACAAAGATAATTTGGTAAGATAACTAATTTCAGTTGTATGTAATTTTTAGCTTTTATTTTTGTATTAATTCATACTTCTATTGCATTTTGACAGAGAACATAATCAATGTATTATTGATCCTTTGGAATGTTTTGAGTTTGCCTTTGTAGCCTATTAGCTATTCTAACTGTTCTGCTTCTGCTCCAAAGCAATTCATATTGCTTGTTTGTAGGATACAGACTTCTCTCTTTATGTGCATTTAATACCTCAGACTTACTAATTGTATTGAGATCACTGACGTCTAACCCTTTTTGGAGGGCTTTATAACTTTCTGAGATTGGCATAATATTAAATTATCCAATTATATTTTCTAGTTTCACTCATTTTAATCCTCTAGTTTTATAGGTTGTTGCTTAAATATATTTAGAAACACATTCGTATTGTTAAATGAATGTTATATGATAGTTATGTCATTGTCCCTCTTTTTTCCATTGAATTTAACATTGGAATTGCACTATCTGAATTTAAACCTTGATTTCCTTAATAGCTTCATGACATTAGGCAACTTACTTAACCTTTCTAAGCCACCAATTTCTTATCCTTAAGGGTTATTAAATACCAACCTCATTATGGTGTTGAGAAGATTGAGCAATTTGATGCACTGAAAGCATTTACAATAGTGACTGGCATATTCTAGCACTCAGTCAATGGTAGTGATTAGTTATTAAGCATTGAGGCCAACAGAGCACAAAGGACAACTGAATAAAAGAACTAAACCACTCATAGGAGAAATATTGCTAAGGTAAATATAAGTAATTGATTAAACTATGATTACAGTAGCAATTATAAAATAAAAATATCTTGGCTTTGAAAGTTTTCATATTTTAAATATCAGAATTCCTTCCTCCAGAAAAAAAAAAAAAATTGAAACCTAAGAAAGACCAGGAAACTGAAAAACAAATCAAAATAAAACAACCCCAAGTCCCCAAGAAATAAGGGTGTTAAATTTCTTGCATAGTTAAGTGTGAGATAAAAGTTATGTGCATATATAACAATAGTGAGTATAAATGACTATTTGTGAAAAAGCCATAAATCATTAGTAGAATTTTAAATGGAATACTCTCTTGCAAATTATTGTAGAAGATACACTTCAACAAAATAAGTCAGTGCCCCCCAGTGTGTTGAAGAAGAGAGTGATGACCCCTAAGACGGAGTCCTCGGCCCCCACTGTTACCAACTCCTGTTTGGTGCTGCGCCTCCAGAAGACACCTAGTTGTCAGAGGCTGTTCTCTCAACTCTCAGAAAGAAGCGACGCTGGAGGGTCACTGTCTCCTTAGGTTGTAATTTTTCAGCCCTGGGAGTTTAGAAGGGAGGGGGCAGAGGAGCACATCATCACGCAGCCAGCCTGTTGACATCTGGTGTAAGAGTGCGTGCACAGTGCTGGGTGGCTCTTGCCAATTTCTAAGGTTTACTTTGATTATCTTGACCCAGGGTAGAAGCCAGTGATGCCGCCAAACATACTGAAGTACCCAAGACTGCTCCCCAAAGCAGAGGATTATCTGCTCCATATGTAATATTTTCTTTCATTATTTATTTCTCTTTTCTCTCTTCATTTTTATGAGTGCTATTCATTGCATGTAAAGCATATTTTATTTTGGCTTTTGCTCTTACCGTTCATGGATGCAGTGTCTTCTTGGATCTTAATGACACTGACGAGGGATCATTAAAAATACTATTTTCATGTGCCTATTGGCCATTTGTATGGCTTCCTTGGCGAATTACTTGTTTAGGTCTTCTGCCCATTTTTGGATTATTTTTTGTTGTTGTTATTAAGTTGTATGAGCTGTTTATATATCCTGGAAATTAAACCTTTGCGGGTCGCTTCATTTGCAAATATTTTCTCCCATTCCACAGGTTGTTGTTTTGTTTTGCTTACAGTTTCCTTTGCTGTGCAAAAGCTTACAAGTTTAATTAGGTCACATTTGTTTATTTTTGCTCTTATTTCTATTGCCTGGGTAGACTGCTGTAGGAGAACATTGCTAAGATTTGTCAGAGAATGTTTTGCCTATGTTTTCATCTAGGAGATTTGTCTTGTCTTACATTTTAACTCTTTAAGCCATTTTGAGTTTATTTTTATGCATGGTGTGAGGGAGTAAATCAACTACAGTTCAGTAAAATATTTTTAAAAAGTAATTTGTAAAGTGTAAAATATTATTCATATGTAAACTAATATTAGCATGTCTATTCCTATATCACACATAAGTATAAATACTTCTATTCAGCCAAAAAAAAATGTTGATCCTTGAATCAACTTTTTATCGTTTTTGCCATTTGAATGAGAGATATTTTGCATTTCTGTTGTTTCTATTGAGCGTAAGCATCTCTAGGTGTATTTATTGTCATTGGTATTTCTCTTTCATGGATTGCTCATTGATAATTTCCTCCATTTTTGTGTGATTTTTAAAAGTTTGTGCCACAATGTAATTGAGTTCATTATTAACTGTGTTAAAGTATTTTTTGCTTGGCTATTGATCTTTGTTCCTTTTGTCATAGAAAAGTTTTAAATTTTAGTATGTTCAAATTTATCTTTTCTTTTTATGATTTAAAATTCCTGTTTAAGAAATTGTTCCTAATTCCTGTATTGTGAACATACTTTTTTCTTCTAAACTATTACTGCTTGATTTTTAATTATTAGTGTGCAATTCATCAGGATTTCATTTTATTTTTGTTGTGCACTGAGATCTAGTTTTATCTTTTTCTATATAGATATGGAATATATACATTTATTAAATGTATATTAATATATACACTTATTAAAAGTCTACCCTACCCAACATGATATCAGATTCTCACATATTCATGGATCTATTTCTAGGGAAATCTGTTCTCTCTCATTGTCTGCTTATCTACCTCTATGCAAAATCTTCACTATTTGCTACAGGATGATGGCAAATCTTGAAATCTGTTAGACGCATATAGCCAGGGAAATGCTAGATCATTCTTCAGAAATGCCTTGACTATGCTTCACTCCCATATGAATTTTTAAAATTAGCTTATAATCTATTACAAAAAAATTGTGGGATTTTAATTGAAATGTGATGAAACTTGCAGATTAATTTGGAAGAAAGTACTGTCTTTATAATATTGAACTTTGTCATTGATAAAGAGACCTAGGTTTTCTTTTGTTTGTGTCATCTTCTATGCCCTTTAATGGAGTTTTAGAATTTCCTTATACAAGTCTTTAGGCATTGTTTGTTAGATGTCTTCCTAGGTGGCTTAAAATTTGTGATGCTGTTATGAATTTATGAATGTTTTTCCTATTTTTCCTAATATATTTTCTAATTGGTTATGAGCCTGTCCATACATCTTTATATGAGCATAGACAAGAATGTGTATGAATCTGGCCAAGTCATTCAAACTCTCCAAGGTTCAGTTTCCTCATATATAAACTTGAGATTAAAAACATATTTCACAAGATATGATTCATTAAAATTAAATCAATTCATTTAAGTATATGAACAAAATGGATGATTAGCATGAGTTAATGTTTTAACCTCCCTTTTCTATAATGCTACATTTTGAAGAAAGAATAGTCAGCCATCTATATCATCGCTAAAATATGTAAGAATTAAGTAATTTAGATACCACTTTTGGGATAAAATTATAATTTAGCTTAAATTTATTCCTTTGCTTTCTGGAAGCAGTCCTAAAGGACTGATTTTAGCGTAAATGGAAGTGCCCCAGACAATGTACTGGATGGAGTAGGGCAGAGAAGATAGCTTTAGAAAAATTAGTTCATCTAGATTCCAGTTTCCTGTTATGCTATTAGCGAGCTAATATTAGGCTAATCCTTACATACTTCTGGGTCTCAGTTCCTTCTCTTAAGTGAAGAATTTTGATTAAATGATCTGCATAATTACTTTCAGCTCTTAAATGTTATGATTCTACCACATCTTTTTCAGTAAATACCACTGTAGATGCTTAAAATCTTTCATACTTGTAGCCTAAATGACTTTCTAAGGGTCTAAAAGACCTTTAAGAGTCTTCTGATTTCAGCTATCTCAGATCAGGATTTTGGCAATTTAAAAAAAATCTGAAAAATTAGCTTTGTAAAATGGTCTAAGTGCACCAACCAAATAGAGATTGTCAAATTGGATTTAAAAAAAAAGACCCCTGTATGCCATGTAGATGCTGTCTACAATCATCACACTGTAAATATAGTGATAGAGATAGTTTAAAAGGAAAACAATGGAAAAAGCTACAGCACTCAAACCCTAATTAAAAGAAAGCTGTACTTCTATCAGTTGTTGGGGACTTCAGAACAAGGAAAATTACCAGGATGAAAGAGAGACATTACATAACAGAGCTCATTCACTGAGAAGACGTCATAATCCTAAATGTGTACTTGGCTAACAACAGAGTTTCAAAATAAACAAAGCAAACAGACAGAAATGAAAAGATAAATAGAAAGATTCATAATTATATTTGGAGATTTCAACGCTCTTCTCTTAGTAATTGGTAAAACAAAAAACCAGAAAATCAGCAAAACACTGACAATCTGAAGAACACTAACTTGATTGTTAGATTTCTTCCTAAGTGCCTTAAAATTATAACTTCTAACTTAATAATTAAAAAATCATAACAGCAAAATCCATTCTTTTCTGGTATATATAAAACATTTACCATGCATATTTTAATCAAATTTAAAAGAAGATATCATCCAAAGTGTATTATCTAACTATACTGGAATCAGACTAGAAATAAGTAACAGAAAATATTTGGAAAATTCCCCCAATATTTGGAAATTTAACAAGATAAATAATTTGTAACTTAGAGGTCAAAGAAGTCACAGTGGAAACTGGAAAATATTTTTAACTGAAAAAAGACAAAATACAACATATCAAAATTTGTGGAATGAAGCTAAAGCTGTGTTTAGAAGAAAATTTGTAGCATTAAATGCTTATATTTTAAAAGATCAAAGTTATGAAATCAGTAATTGAAGGTCCACTTTAATAAACTGGAAAATTAAACCTATATCAAACCAATGGAAGAAATTAATAGAGATAAGAACAAAAGACATTGAAATTCAAAGCAGAAAAATAGAGAAAATCAATGAAATCAAAGCTGATTCTTCTTAAAAGATAAAGTAAATAAATAGAAAGGGAGGGAACAGTTCCCCGGTCTTTAAGAGGCCATAAGTACCCTGATAAATGAAGACACAAACATAAGAAAAGATAACTATAGATCAGTAGAAATCACAAATATAATATACATGTGTAGATATTCAACAGAATATTACAAAATTGAATTCAGCAATATGGAGAAAGATCATACACCATGACCAACTGGGGTGCATCCCAGAAATGCAAAGCTGTTTCAACAATCAAAAAATCAATCAATGTAAGTCACCGTATTAACAGACTACAGAAGAAAAATTACATGATTATCTGAATTGATGCAGAAAAAGCATCAGACAAAATTCAAAAGTCATTCTTGATTAAAAGCTCAAGCAAAGTAGGAGGAGAAGGAGATTTCCTTAAGCTGATAAAAGGCACAAAGAAAACCTGTAACATATTTAATGGGGAGAAACTGTATGGTTTTTCCCTAAGATTGAGAACAAATCAAGCTTACCACTCCTATTCAAGACTGTTCTGGAATTCTCACCCCTTCCTGCTGGGAATGTAAAATGATACAATCATTTTGGTAAAATTTTGACAGTTTTTAAAATGAAGTTAGACATATAATATGACCGAGAAATCCCACTAGCAGATATTTACTACAGAGAAATAGGCGCTTATATTCACACACAATCCTGTGCATGAATGTTTGTGACAGCTTTGTTCATAATCTAACAAAAACTGAAAACAACCCAGATGTCTCTGAACTGGTCGATGAACGTCTACTCTTTCGCATGCCCGTACAAGGGGGAGTCTACTCAGCAGTGAAAAGTCAAGAAGTGATATTGTCATGAATGACGTGGATGACTATTGGATGAATAATGCCTAGTGAAAGAAGCTAGACTCAGGGATACCTACTGCCAGGATTCCGTTTATATGACATTCTAGAAAACGTAAAGCCAGGGGGACTGAAAATGGGTCAGTGCTGCCAGGAGTTGAAGGTTAGAAGTAATAGCATGATGGAATTTGGGGGAAGGACGGAGCTGTCCTGTATCTGGCTTTTTGTACTTGAAACATGAATCTATGAATTTGTCAAAACACAGAAATGTATACCAAGAGAGTTTATTTTATTATATACAAATTAAAATAGGTATTTGCTAACCATTACTTCCTTTTCCTCCATTCATAAATCTTTGAAATACATTTACTATTTCTAAGAAGTCATTTGTTGCAGGATGAATGATTATACGCCTTGAAGAGAGAAACAGTCATGGAACTATAGCATACCAATGATTGTATAAAATGTATCCTGATTTCAGAGTTTTCATAATGTAAAAACAAAAGTGCACCTTAAAATATGTATGCTAGGACATTCACAAATTGGAACTTATCCTCCATCAAGTCACATGTCCTCATTTTTGATACTGAAAACAAATACCAGATGCCTGAACCGGAGAGATCACCAATCTGTGGAGGGCTGGGACTCAGGGAGCAAGGAGCCAGCTGTTTCAAACAAAGGACTGGAGTGAGTGTAAACACAGGTAGTGCCAGGGAAGGCAAGCTCTCCCTTGCGTGTCCCAAAATTCTGCCAAGTGCTAACAGGGGAAACAGGCATCCATCCAGGGGTATTTTCTGAGTCCTGCATAAATATGATTGTTATATAAGTATAAAGATTGAAGCTACATTAGTCCATAAGAGTGCAAATATAGTCATATCTTTATATAAATCAGAGAAATTAAAAGGAGAAAATAAACCTCACTTCAAACATTTTTTTAAAAAAGACCAAATGAAAAACATAAAGCTAGCATTGTCATTTATAAATGTGCCTCATTTAAGAGAAATTCAGTATATAAATTATCCTAGAAATAGATAAATTGAAGCAGGTTGTGATGAGGACATTTGATTACTTATCTTAAATAGTAATTCATCAGAGTTCCTTTAAATAGTAAATGTTCCACTATGGTTTTAAACACCTTCATTTTAGCCAAATTTGATTTTCACATGTTTCCTTGGGAACTTTTTTTTTTTTTTTTTGGCTGGAATGAATGCTGTATTTGAGGCTTCTTTTTTTTTTTAAACATTTTTTTTTATTGAGTAATAGTCATTTTACAATGTGTCAAATTTCAGTGTAGAGCACAATTTTTCAGTTATACTTGGGAACTTCTAATATGAGTTTCATCTGTAGATAAATAACAGCTTTGTCTTTGTGCATTTTATCTAGAATATGATAAATAAATTGCTACACACTTTAGTGAAGCCTATAGTTAGTTGACAGAGATGGCTGTGAACCTCAGAGTGATTACTAATCTGGGTGTGTAGTCACAACAGGCTTTGGAGATAACAGATGCTTGTATCTTGGGAGAAACAACAAAGATTGCGGAATTTATAACTATATCAAGATTAGAACTTGTACTTCATGATGTTAACAGACAGGCTCAAATCACACTGTCATCACTAGTGTTTCATGTGTATTATAGACACACACACACACACACACACAATGAATAGATCCAATTAAACAAATACTGGAAAAAATACTTAGCTCATAATTTTTAAGTGATTAATGCAAAACCAAACCTGCCATTTATTCCAGTGGATCATGCTTTAGGACATTAAAGTGCTCCTAAAGAGCTCAAGTTAATGTTCTACAAAATTGTTTTAAGATAAATCTTGAATGAATCCTTCAACAAAATGAAACTTTCTGTAATTTAAGGTTTTATTTAACAGTCTTGCTTGCCTATATGCTGAATTTTCTTCATGACATAACAGTATTCAAAGACATTATTTCTGGGCTCATTATCTTAAATATATATATATAGCTTTTCCCATGAATATAACTCCTGGAAAATGTTCCCCCCACCCCCAAATTCTAATGAGATGTTAGAACCAAACAATGTGAAGAGTGTTGTATCCAATAAAAAAAGTCTGGATTTTTTATTCCCAAATACTAAAATGATATTGCGTACATGAAATAAAAAGGCAGAAGATACAATAAAGAAGTGCATGTGCTCATATACATCCATTTATTAATGCGTATGCCAAAGGATTGCGTTGTACTATGCGTTTGGAAAAGTTGTTAACAAAGCGATTGCCTATCAATTTAACATGAATTAGTGTATCTTACTGTCTTTGTTTTCACACCCAGTAACAGAATGGTTCTGAAAGTCATGATACTTTTCATTTCTTTCTTAACTTATCAGACCAGCTTGTTCACAAAACTGTGTCATTGTAACAGGTTCTTGTTTCTGCAAGTGTATGTTGTCCACTAACAGTTATGACCATAGGTTACAATTACAAAGTACTGTTCTACAGCCAAGTATTTAGGTACAGACTCTAAAAAATCAAACAATAAAAATAAAATGAAAATATTCATAAACGATTTCGTATTTAAAATCCAACCTAGTTCTATTTTTATCTACCAAGCTTTAGTAAGTTGTTTTCCTATTGCATCTAATGCATCTTGGGCTTAGAAGTAACATAAATTACAAAATTGTAAGCAATTTCTTCAGGCTTTATTTTACATTTTTCACTAAACAGATGAAGACATGACTTTTTGCTTCAGTGCAATATATAGTAATGCTGCATTCAGTACAAATTGTTGAACATTTTTTAAAAACAAAAAAGAGCATTTAACAGATTATAGCATCAAGTAAATAAGGACTTAGTCATAACTGTCAGAAGGAAAACACTAAGAGTATAGTTAATTATCATAGGTAATTTTAAGAAACAAACCTTCCATCGTACTTCAAAACCTTTAATCCTCTGACTTTCTAAAGGATGAAATCTGGTAAAGCCAAGATGCTAGATGGCAAATGCTTCAACTTACCTTTTTTTTTTTTTTTCTTTTTTTTACAAATGTGATGTGACCTTGGCAGTTTTAAAGAACAAAGTTCTGTGGATATATCAAACATTGTTAACAAACTATTCAGCATTGCTTTGTATAAGTTTGCTTTAATAGCATTTCTTCACAGTGATAGTTCAGAAAGGCTGGAAACTGCTCAGCATAAAATATTTCCCACCTTTTCTATTTGAATCCGTATGCAAAAATCATCACAATATATCTGCAACTATAAAATTACAAATGCTTTCTAGAAGTAACTGCGTTTCTAGTCATGATAGAAAAGGGTGTTTGTAGGACATCTACAATGAGGTAAGTCTAACGAAAACAGAATTTCAGTAAGAAATGCTTTCATAGCTACTGGCTGTATAAACCAGCGTAACAAGGACAACTCATGGACAAACTCAAAAGACTAACTTTTTTTTTTTAGTATGTTTAACGATGAGAAATTGGTAATGAAATAAACATTGTAAAAGATACTCTGGATGTCTGACTTTACATCATAATTTTGGCACTTCATGGAACATTTATTTCCCAAACACCAGAAGTGGTATAAAAGTTCTGCAGGATTTCCACACACCTTGTAGGCATTGTACTTGAGTACTGGCAAACACTGAAACGTAGTGAAATAAACATTCCTGTGGATTTGCACATGCATGCAGTAGTCAGACAGTTATAATTTATGAATTCCAAAAGATGCTATCTTGTGTTTATTTCAAGCATTCTCTTCAGCAGATCTTGTTTCGGATTTAAGTCTTACGAATTCTTTAGCTACATCGTCACTGGTCCTCTGAGAGAGGATTCTGAGGATAGTCAAACCAGTTGCATCCATAGAGACATTTTTCAAGAGGGGATACCATGCTCCATGGCTTCCCTTTTCTGCTATGTGCTGTAGCTGAATTACTGTCATTCCGATAATTCGATCTTCTCTGGCGAAGCAGTAATCCTTAACTGAAAGATGAAGTTCGTAGGCCCCTGGGCGGTTTTCTTTACTAAGGATGCTGTGTGGATTAAAAATAGGAATTTTGAGCGTTTTCAGATAGGTAGCAATATGGGCCTAATATACTGTTGAAAATTTTACACGTTGCTCAGAATATTACACTGGCAAATAGAGCTTCATTGTATTTTAACTCTGATGCAAATATCCTTTACATTTTACTTAGACTGTCTTTACGTAGATGGTACTTGGCAATCTAACTTTCAAATACCTTCCTTCCCTAGATGGAAATAGGAAATCAAACTAAGTGTTTTACTGCTCTGATGTTAAGCATATTACTAGAACCTGGAATTAAAATATTATTTTGTAATTAATCATTGGAAGCAAGGTCTCCTCGGTGGTGCAGGGGTAGGAGGGGTTGCTAGGGGCCGTGGGAGCTAGGTTGGGGGAGGGGTAGCTTTTGGAAGAATTTCTGTTCCATTTCAACATCCATTATTACAGTCTCCTTTCTCTACCTCACACTCCTGGATATGCTGTCAGGGCTAGGAGCCTTTTCTCAGGGGAATACACTGCACAGACCATCAAGCAGTATTCACAAGATGCTAAATTGGATACACATCTCCCAAGTAAATCAGTTCCAGCCCAGCCTGATGCTTCAGTGCCAGTGTTTTCCAGTGGCAACGGTTAGTCCTGTCACAACTGGAAGTGAGGATGGCCTCTCCTAGTAACAACCCAAGACAACCTGTCAGTGCAGAACTGAACATAATGAAGAAGGCTGAGTGGTGAGATGCCGAGGATAATCCTCCCCTGCCCCTTATTTTAATTCACCCTCAGTCAGCCTTGACCTTCTAATGAATGCGCAGCTCGTCCTCAGCAGTACCAGCTTCCAAATTCCTTCTTTTCTAAGTGACTTTTTCTGATCAAACATTTTGCAGAGTCAACCTTTTGTTTCCAGGTGACACTGATAACTAAACTGTGCACTTATTTTAGAGATAATCTGAAATGATGTAAAAGAAAATGGAAACCTTGTGGGTAAGAGTAGAATAATGGCAACATATGATAGGATCTGGGTCTTCCTGTGAATTAAAATGCATCAAAATGCCGCCTTTTCCCAGAATCGTGGTCTTGGTAGGTCAGGGTTATGTCTGAATTTTGCATTACTCAAGTGTTCCTAGAACCTTTTGGAAGGCTTTTTAATTGCATCAAAATTTTTGTGTAATTTGGAGGTGTAGATCAGTGGAATCTTGTGAGCTGGCTTATTAGCAGGCATGATTTGTTGGGATTAATCTATTGGAATCCTTGTAATAGATGTGGTAGGATAGTTAAGTTTTTATGAGTGGCAAATATTAACTACTATGTATTAAAATAGATGCAAACAGATTTCTTCTGTACAGCACAGGGAACTATATTCAATATCTTGTAGAAACTTACAGTGAAAAAGAATATGAAAACAAGTGTATGTATGTATACGCATGACTGGGACATGATTCTGTACACCAGAAATTGACACATTATAACTGAGTATATGTCAGTTAAAAAAAAGTTTTAATGAGTGGTAAGAGAGTTAAATATTCAGAGCACAGAGTGCTGAAAGGTCTCTGGGAAATCAAGAATGCAAAGTAAACAAATAACCAAGCCAGTAAGGGATGGGGTGGGGTGTGTGTGTGTGTGTGTGTGTGTGTGTGTGTGTGTGTGTGTGTGTATGTGTGTGTATGTATGTGTGTCGGCCGCTAGGGCTTGGTGCTGTCCCCTCTCTTATCTATCCCTAGGTCAGCTCATCTGGACCTACAGAATTAATTACTTCGAGATGTTAGATAATTCTCAAGTCATATCTAACTATGTATGTGGTATCTCCTCTTGAATGCTAAGTATGCATCTCCAAATTAACAGACTTAAAATCTTTGGTCTCCTCATCTCCTGTCTCCATTCCCCCATTTCAGTAAATCAATATCTACCCAACAGCTTATGCCAAAGACTAGGGGTCAGCCTTGACCTTGTTCCGTGCCAGATAACTTCCATTTGCCCCGGCTGTGGCTACTCTCCGTCCTTCTCCTTACACTGGCAGCAGAACACTGACCTGTAAGCACTACACCCATCAAGTCTCTCTGTGCTTTGGCTTCCGGTTGGTTTTGGCCGAAAGGAGCCTCAACAGGAGATCAGAAGTAATGATGACAGCGAGGTCAGAGTTCATTTCCCTGACTGCCTTTGTGTGAGTCTCCCTCAAGTAGGCTGTTTCTCCCCAGGGAAGGCCAGTCTCCTTTTAAGGTGGAGAACGACACAGGAAGTTTTTACCGTCCCAATTTTAGTAACAGTCCTTCCTCTCCTTTGGGTGCAGTAGGGGTGGTAGCCTGGCTACGACGGGCCCCAGGTTACATCCCTGTTGCTTGTAGTCACTCTGTTCTCACATCTCTATAAACTCTTCTGTGAATGTATCTGTCTTGAATTAATCTAAATTGAATGTTCTCGGGAGCCTGATTTACATCCGGTTTCTATTGTATTCTACCTCCAGTCCACGGCAAGTTCTATAGGACCATCTTCCAGTGCCTACCCAGAATGCTTCCACTCTGTCTCTTGATTCCTTCCTTCCTCTCGGAGAGCATCTTTCAGTCACTGTTACCTCTTGTCTGGACTATTGCAGTAGTCTTCTAACTTACCTGTACGTGTTTGGTCTTGCTTCCCTATAGTTACTGCTCTACACAGTGAACAGAATAATCATTGATTATGTACATCTGGTTGTCCATCCCCTCATCTGGAAATCCTTCAAGGCCTCCCACTGACCTTAGTGTGTAACCTGGTCTCCTCTACCGCTGACGGCAGAGCCCTGTGTGCCGTAGTGCCTGACCGCCTCTTCAAGCTCACTGTATCTTATTCCCTTGCCCTTTGTGTACTGTTTCTTAAACAGGCCAGGTACGCCCCTGCCTTGGAGTCCTTGCGCTAGCATGGCCTGAAATGCTCTCAACGCACTTTTCTGCATGACTCGTTCTTTATTTTCTCAGATTTCTGTTCCAAAGTCACATGCTCAGAGAGGCTTCCCTGAACACCCAGCCTAAGCCGCCAACCAGGCACTCTGCTGCGTCACCCCATTTTAATGCCCTGATACTACCACGTGAAACACTTTTATCTCCTTGTGATTTTGTTTATCATATGTACCTCATCTCTAGCAAGGCCCTCCTATTACTTATACCCAATGCCTGCAATATTGCCTGATAACATGGTAGGCACTGAACAGATATTGAGCGAATGGAAGGGAACTAAAAACGTAGCCTTCTTCATTTGCCTGGGATCAGTGGTGAACAGGAGGACTTAAACCCATTGGTTTTACTTTCCTTACAAAGCCCAGTGCCATCCCTACCCTGTGAATCCCTCATAAGCATAGCTCTGCGATGCCTGTTGCCTGGTTGAATAAAGGAGTTGGGTCATAACTTACAACTGGAATGTTTCGTTGTACTTTGGTGACCATGTGTTGCTTTTTGTCTTTGTGCCTTGTTTTCTCTTCTTGTCTCCAAGGTTGGGTCCCAGCATAAAGACTTCCACAAAGGGGCGAAACATGGCAGTGGTCTGCCAGTTTAAGTCATTAATAGCAATCACTAAAAACCAAAAGGAAAAGGAAAGTAATACCAAGGGTTAGCAGACAAATGTGTGGAATCCTAGACTCTCCCTTTGATACTTAAAGTGAATTTTTATTTTTAAAAATGATGTATGAAGCAATAACTTGCATTTGATAATACAAAGCTACATTAGGTAATGCAGTTTTAAAATATATTAGAAGGCCATGGTTTTGATTAACATGGCTATTATTTAAAGTGACTAAGTCTATAATAATATAAAAATACAACACAGTTCTATTGAGCAGAGTATTAATCATTAAATTGCATCTTTGAAATGACTCCTGCGTTCAGATCACATTTTTACAATATAAAACCAATAAATTCAACCACTTACTAAAAAATCAAACCAGTAGAAATCACGTAGAAAAAGAAGTAGGTAGATTATGTGGATAGTAAGAACGTACTAACATCTAAAATTTCATTGGCAAGTTGTGGCACTAACGTTCACAGTCCATCATAGCGTCAACCATAGTGAGAATGTTCAGCGAACACAGTTTTGAAATGTAATCACCAATGTATTTAACCCCTTAGACATACCAAGTAATATCGGCTAAGTGACTGTGCCATTCGTTTTTTGTTTGTTTTAAATCAGAAGTTCAGGTTTCATGAAGAACTTCTCAGCATGCTGTAGAATCATTTAATACACATTTTAAAAAACAGAGATCCAAGAGAAAACTACATTTTTGGTATAATTATTATTCCAGAGGTTAACGTTTCATAGGCTGTTTGATCTACTTGGACCCGAAAAGTACCTTTTATGGTGACTTTATGCTCTCCAGTTCCTGGGGCGGTGGTGATGTCCACGTGAACAGATATCTGACCCACTGACTCTTTGGAGGAGTGACCTGCAAATCAGCAGAAGTTTACCGGCCTGAGCTTTCAGACCACTTAGTGATGGGCATCTATACTTTGTGCATAAGGGACTTGAAAGTGTGCTCATGGAAGTGAGTGGTTCTTTTCATTAATAGCACATGAAGCCGATAAATGTTCACTAAATTAAATTTGCTATGAAGTTTTGAGGCTTGGATATAAACATATTTAGCCCATTTAGCTAAAATTTCATAAGGTCCTCAGATACCGTAAGACACCCTGTTAGTATTACTATTGTTAAAGGAACTTGCAGATGCCTTACTAGGCACTTAACAGAGCTCTTTTCATTGCTGATGTACAAAGACGCGTCCCTGCTTTTCGTTCCTTTGTGCGGTGCTTGTCTTCAGTGTGCCACGCCGGGGCGCTGGGGACACAAATGGCACTACAGAGTACCTGCCCCCTTGAGGCTGCTCTAGGCTAGGAGAGAGCAACACAGAAACATATTGCTACAACAGAGTGTGATAAATTCTAAAATAGATATATTTACAAGGTCTGCTGATGGTATAAAAAGGAGTAGTCAGCTCTACCCTGATGAAGGTTAGCCAAGGGTTAAGCATGTTATATTGGAAAGTGTCAATGATTTGGGGTCAACAAACTTGGATTCAAATCACAATTATGCCACAGCTGGTTCTGGGATCAGAATTTGCCATATTCTCAAGTCTCGGTTTTCTCACTTATAAAATAGAATAGTAACACCAACTTCTTTTATATATATATATAAATATATATATATATATTTATATATATATATACACACACACACACACATACACACATATACATATACACACACACCCATATACATACATATATACATATATAGCTATTAACATACCATCTATAAGCACATTTTCCACAAATGGATGCATATACTCTAATTATCCTTTTTATCTTTTCACCTAAAAATATGACAGTCATTCCACTTCAGTATGTATTAAACTATGCCCCATTCTTTTTTTTAAGTTTTAAAATTTAAAAAATTTTTTTTATTTAAAACTTTTTTTTATTGAGTTATAGTCATTTTACAATGTTGTGTCAAATTCCAGTGTAGAGCACAATTTTTCAGTTATACATGAACATACATATATTCATTGTCACATTTTTTTTCGCTGTGAGCTACCACAAGATCTTGTATATATTTCCCTGTGCTATACAGTGTAATCTTGTGTATCTATTCTGCATTTCGAAATCCCAGTCTGTCCCTTCCCACCCCCCGCCCCCTTGGCAACCGCAAGTTTGTATTCTATGTCTGTGAGTCTGTTTCTGTTTTGTATTTATGTTCTTTTTTTTTTTTTTTTTTTTTTTAAGATTCCACATATGAGCGATCTCATATGGTATTTCTCTTTCTGGCTAACTTCACTTAGAATGACATTCTCCAGGAACATCCATGTTGCTGCAAATTAAACTATGCCCTAGTTTTTAACACAGTCTGGAATATCACAGCATTAACTACAAAGTAAATGTTCACTGAGTACTTGCTTAAAAACAAATCACTGATCTGTTTACAAATAATTAGAACATTAAAATATTTAAAACATTTAAAATAATGATAGTCTTGATAGTCTATCAATAAAATACATCATAATTTAGTGAACCATATTTTTATTGTTTCTAATCCCTTGCTATTATGAACAAACTATAATGAATAATTATTTTTCATATTTACAAGTTTAACTGTAGCATAATTTCTAGAAGTGATAATTATTTGTCAAGTGTAGGTGGAATTTTAATTTTAACCTATAGAGATTTTAACAGTTTACAGTATATATGGCTTAATAAAAATCTTAATTTTTGTAAAATAAATGGCTAATGACCAAGCTAAAAATAAAAGGTCATTGTATGCCTGAAACAAATTAAGAGACTTCCAATTTCTAACTTCAAAAAAATCCCTGGATTTGAGCCACAAACTCTCAAGGGGACCTGCTGAGAAGAGCTGGTTCACCACAAAGACCCCTCTTTCCTCCTTACCCCATCCCCTCTCCCCCCCCATTCTGCTCTCTCTCCCCTCTCCCCGCCACCCCCCACTACCCCAGCCATTTGATAATAAAAGGACTGAAAAGTAGAAAGTGATCACTTTGGGCATTAGCCAAGGAACTATTTTTTGCTCCACAGGAAGAGAAGAGGGGAAATGTTACTTTTTCCTGAGTTGAAGAAAATTCCAAGAGCAGTTCTCCCAAAGTACCAGCAAGATGAGGGTTTCCTTTTACACTTGGTTGCCTCCTTAGCAGACAGTATGACTTGAGCGTGGCCAAGTTCCCCAACAAGCCACGGAGTGTTGCCAGGACCACTTCTTTGAAGTCATGGTTGCTGAGAAGTATGGGAGATGGCTCTGGAATGGGCTTAAAGTGCTGGAGTTGGGAGCAAGACAGGAAAAATCTGATTGTGGGCTATGGTTTGATCAGGGACTGTGCCAGGTGGGGCAAAGAGATAGGCACCACAGAGGAATGTGGTGTGTTGGTACCAGGGTGGTGCAGCAGGAGGAAATGGCCAAGTCTTGAGTCTTGGAAGAATTCATCAGTGCCCTGCGAGCCTATTTGGAAATGTCTCACATCAGCTAGTTCTATCAAGCCTGTACTTCCCCAAAGACAATGAGCTGGAAAAGCCCTAACCACTAACCAAAGGGGCAATGATCCCTAAATAGATAATGACCACTAATGATCACCAGTGAAATTTAAATAGTCATCTGTCTCATTTCTCTCTTTCCTTCCTCCTCAACGTCAGGGAAACTACCACCCGGAGAAAGAGGAAAGATTCACATCACAGAAGCCCACACCTTCCTCCTCTACTCCTTTTATTGCTAGAGTCACCCTTTTTGCCTGCCTGTGGATAGAGTTTTGAATCCAATCAGTGATTAAAACTTTAATGTGAGCAGAACGAGATCTTAAAAACCTGAATAATTTCTCAGAGTGCAAGTAAATAACATGACGTGGACCTGGACTGTGATACCAGTAAGGGAGATGTCCCCGCAGCATGAAGTGGGGCTCAAATGAGAAGCTGGTAACATTTACTGGGAAGATAAAATAGCTGGATATCATGCCTAAATTGGTGACGGCCTTATGATATATAGTCCTTCTATTCAAGAACAGAACAGGTCTTCCCATTGTGCCAGGCTCCTTTGTGTACTTCAGTTATGTTTTACATTGTTCTTTATGTGAATTTTGAACATTTTTAAAAGCTCATTCCTAGGTATTGTATTTCATCCGGTTTCTTCCTATTTTACTTTTTCTCATCCTATTTTAAATGGGGCCATTTTCCCCATTGTATTGTATAATAGGAGGCTAGCGATTTTTGTGTATTCTTTTATTCAGCCAACTGCCTTTTTTAATGAAAGATTTTCATTTAATCCTCTTGAGTTTTTCAAGTATTCAACCATACTATCTTCAACAAACGGAACATTTAACTTCTCCAGTTTATATACCTCTTGCTGTTAGCCTTGGCTAATTTTATTGACTTACGTTTCTGTTACTGTATTACATGACACTGTTAAGAGTGGGTATGTTTGTTACCCTCCATTTGGCTCTCCAAATTCATTTTCCTCCCTTCTCCACTCTGCCTTTTGCCCTTAGACGGACAATTCAATGGTCTCCTCTATACTCTAGTATCTAGTTGGGTTTGGCCAATGAGAAGTCCTGGCAAGATATTGGAAGGAGGGAGGAGAGTCAGGTCAGGTGTTTATTTCCTTGTCTCCTTCCTGTTGGGTCACCTTTTGCTGGCTGACTCCTAACCCAAAATCAAAATTGCCCTCAAGCAGCCTTCGGTAGGTCAGAGTCTCTCTCCTGGTTCTAGTGGCTTCTTTCTTTCATCATTTTTATTGCAGGGCAGTTAGTTTACTGTTCTGCCTGGTTTCTTTATATCATGCCTATACCTTTGTACATAGTTTCTTTACTCAGTTCTTCTTAAATAACCTTAATTTGGGTGTGCCACCTGATTCCTGTGGGACTTTGGCTAAGAGAGTTCACATCTCTGATTGGCTCATAACTTTAATGGAACTGCTTCTAGTATTTTCCCAATTCTCTTAGGTTTTGAGGAAGATTGAGATAATCTTTGTGGAGGACAGGACTTAAAATATGTACACTCACTACTTAACAACTGCTATCACTGGGGATTTCACAGGGGAGAAAATTCTTAAGGAGGCTCTTGAAGGTTGAGTTGAAATTCATGTTTTAGACAAAAGGACTAGGGAGTAGCATGTGACCACATGTGGATGCATAAAAAGGGAACGGTGTGTCCTGGAAATTGCAAGTAGCTCAGTGTGGATGGAGCATGGATGTAGTAACAAGAGAAAATGTTAGTACTTTGCCATTTGAAAGTCTTTAGACGTTATTTTGGAGCTATTGAAACATCTTTTAAGTTTGTGGCCATGAGTGGCATAGTCAGATACAGTTTTTGAAATAATTTGTCTCATCTGTGTAAAAGAGAGACCATTTTCATCCCCCTATTCTCTTGGAAAACCTCACACTTGCATCTCATTGTACCATGAATCAAACTCTAAAACCCAGCTCTTGGCTAGGATGCTTCTGGTTACCTTTATTTCATCCGCACTGCTGGGCCATGCTCTTGTCTCTGGCTTATTTACTTCTTTAAAACTTTCTTCATGTTTTCATCCAGTCAAACCACATGTTTGGAACATCCTTCCCCCATTATCCTGTGAAGCTCTGTCCAAACACCTCTACTATAAAATACTTTCATTTTTAATTATTCTATAAACAATCTGTAATTAAATTCTTGATTTCCTCAAATACTGTAACATAGTATTAAAAACCCTGGGCAATGAAATCAGGCTTCCCTGATCAGGAGCCTGGTCTGTCACTCATTAACGGTTTAAAACTCCATGAACTTGCATTTCCTTATTTGTAAAGTAGGGCTAAAACCACCTACCTGGCAACATGATGCTGAGGCTAAGAAAGGATAATTTAGAAAAATACGTGGAATATTATGTGCCTTGCACATAACAGCTGTTTTAGTAAATGGATCCAAGTTTATTATGATAACTCAATTCTTAGTAAGAGTGTTTCAAAGTTATTAAATCTCTTGAAGCTTCATACATAATGCTCACATATACAAATTATGAGGAAAAAGTCCATTGATGCTATGGTTGTCTGAATCCAAGACAGCAAGAGGACAACTCCAGAGTGACTGGAGTTTTACCCAGCAACTTGAGAATTCTTACTTTCTTCACTAAGACTTTCTGGATCGAGTACAAAAGAGAGGGCAGGTTTTTAAGAGCCCTCATCTGTCTATCAGGAAATATTCTTCCCCACTATGATATAAAACCTTTGATCAACCAAGAATTCGGTAAAATAGGTTTTCCTGATGAACAAAGGATTCTGTTTGTTTCTTTAACTATTGTTGGAATCAGTTCATGAGCAAAGTCCTCTCAGCACCACCGAACACGCATGCATGTTGTCTGTTCACCTCTGCTGTTACGTGAAGTCAGAGCCTACCCATTACGTGGGTTCGTAGTTAAGATTTTTATGGGTGGTCTTGTACGTATTACTATAAGCAGCAATGTAGCAATGGCTGATTTCTGCCCAGAGTAAACAAGAAATGGCCAGGAAAGTTACTGATTAAACACATTTGAGAAAAGTCTTTGTCAAAGCACTCACCAGGAGGTGCTGTTTCTTCATCTGAGTTTCTAATCACCAAGGTAATTTACAGGCTTTAATTGTGTTGTTATGGAATTTGATTTTTATGGTGGAATATGTAAAGTTTGAATTAGGAAAATATGTGAGTTCCTGTTTGGTGCTCTTAGTTGCAGAGGGAAAATAATGCTGTTTAAAAACAACTAACAGCTAAAGAAATGTGCCTAACATCCTTTAAAATGTGCTCTAAATGTATAGATCTGTTTTCCCTTTGCCCAGATTGCTTCTCTGAGGTCTTCCCTTTGTACATCCTAACTCTGTGTGTGTGTTTCCTCAAAAGATACGGAGGGTTGCACTGGTGGGGAAAAACGTTAAAAATCATACATAATGTTCTCAGCAGTCCCTGAACAATCCTGTGGAACCTGTTGGGTGGAAATATTTACTAGAAAATACATATTTCCTTTTCTAACACAGAATCTGAAATTTGCTGCTCAGTCAAGTCAAACATAGTCTTGAGAACTGGCTGCCAATGTGGTACAACCCGGAACAAGGAATGTGACAGTTTTCTGACAATTCTGAGTAGAAACAACTAGTTTAAAAGGTTTTATTGTTCCTGCAATTATTGCTTAATACAGTCATGGGATTCGTAACTGTCACTTTAGAACTCCAGGTTGGCACCTTCATGGCTGGGTGTTTATACCACTCCCTAGCTCCCATGCTATGCCTAGTATTGTAATTAATTATGCAGGTTTGTTTTCTTCCTAATTACATTTCATTATGGCAGGAAACCTCTATTAATATTTATAATCCATACTTATCTCTAATTCATACAATAAACATAATATTCCTTTACTACATACTAAATGACCAACTTACATTTATTCATCTGTTAAATATGCAAGCAGTCCTCACTTTGCACAATTTTCACATTCTCACATGTTCGGATTTCAGTCCCCACACTTTGGTTCCATAACACCTGTTTCCCAGTGACACATCCACATTTCAGTTATCATGGCGTAGTAAGTGTGTACCGTTGCATAAAGTACAAACTTTGCTGCTAGCTTTTTAGTCCACAAACCACTATGTAAGTAACAGACACATATTATCATCGGTGACCAATCACATCACTTCTTTCAAAGTCTGTTGGTGACTGGTCACTCACTGTGCACCTGTTCAGGTCACACACAGCAAAGTGTATAGTTGTGTTGCTGCCTTGTTTCTCAGTGATGAACCCATGTGACATTTAAAAAACATGGACAATCTAAAGAGTGGATTGGCCAGCAAAGATGTCAGTGCAGCAAAGAAACAGTGGTAACAATGGAGTGAAATTTGTATAGAATGTACATGGGTTAATAGAAGAAAACTGCTGACCTTGGGAGTGTTGACATTCCTGCCAATGGAGAAACTCTAGAAAAGCAGCCAAGGAACTTAATGAAAGTGAACTTAGTGCATAACTCAGAAAGAAGACGGAAGATGTCCTGGGAGAAGTGACGCTGGAGAAAGACTTCACGTTAAAGGAACTCTGAGATACGTTCTGACATTGAAAGCAGGAAGGACAACGGCGGGTGACTGATCCAAACTTTGGAATGACAATTCACCAAGGCATAGAAAAGATGCTCCTTCCTTATAGTTACATAATGAGGAGAAAAGGGCAAGCCCTGTTTAGAACTACTCTTGATAAGATTTAAAAAAGAAATGAAACACTTTAATTCTCAATGTTTCTAATTACAGTGTATTGAATAAATGTTTTAGTACTTTTTCATTTCTTGATACATTTATAGCTGGAAGTAAAATATTTTTTCTTTTGACAAAATGTTTTTAAAAGTTGTGGTAGAATCGTCATTTTTCCCACTAATTAGCAAGATTGCTTTCAACAGTTTCCCCCGTTTGCATAGTCATTTTTATGGCCTTGCATTACTGTACAAAGTGAAGATTATCTGTACATATTTGAGTTGATTGATTTAATACTCGTGCAGATGCTGAAACAACAGAAGCTGCTTAATTCAGTCAGATGTGAGCTATGTGTGTGTTATACTGTGCAACACATGTTTCCTCCCATTTGGTGGGGCTGCTATAGCCTTGAATCTGATCAGTCTAACATTTGTGCATGGTGGAATCTGTCGATTGCCTATCCCAGGACAAAAACGGAAGTGAACAAAAGCATCTTCAAGTTGAAGAAATTCTGTATCAATCAGGCAGTTATTTTCCAAAAAGATGGAAAAAAAAAGGCACCATATAAGAGATTTCCATTTCTGGTGGAATGCAATGTGAAAATAATCTTCTCTTTTTTATTCATTTATTTAACAATTTTTATGAGCACTTAATGAAAATTTAATCAGAGGCTATGCCTGTTATGTAATCTTGTCTATTCTAAATGCACAGAAATGAGACTACTGTGCCTCAAATCAACATCTGGGCCCCTAGAATGTGTCCTTTGTCACCAACATTATTGGGTCACGGAAACATGCTGTTTCAGGAATGAGTAATGTTTATGTGAGTCAATGTTGGCAAAGGGCAGGAGGATGAAAGAACTGATTGTTTTATTTGAAGTTCTCTTTACAAGAGCAGCTTTTGATAAAAAAAGCATTTTGATAAAAGATCCTGATTACTATCAGATTATGATATAGCATTATATATAAGCACCCTAATAGAGTTAGTCTCTCGAACCCAACCTGATTTTAGTGCATTCTGTGAAGGAATGAATAATCCTATAAACATTTAGGAAATGATTATTCAAGTAATGTTTTAAATTGGTAATTACCTCCAAGTCTTCAGTTAGCATCCTGTAAAATATTAGATGAAAAATATCACAGCTGCTCAAGTCAGTCCAAGTTAACCCAACCAGTTAAACCTCTGACAGAGGGGTTTGAATCTGTCCTCATGGGACTTTACTGGGACCCTCCAAGGAAAGGTGTGGAGGATTCACAAGGGATGGCCACTCTAGCAATGCCAAAGTTCACTATCAGATGACCTTCCCTATTGCTTCTCCTGCCTTCAGGTCTGGGACTCCAGGTGGGAGTAACTTCCCTCCATTCAGTCCTCTAAGTCCTTAGACGTCATCAGAGATGGTCAGAGTAGAATCAACCAGGAAGTGGCTTGACTTAAACCCTTTTCCTCCTCTTATCCCTTCTTGTACTTTTCTCATGTTTTTTTCTCTGTTCTTTGCTCACTATCTCCTTGTTATCAAATACTTACATTTGAAGTAATTCATGGTAATAATAATAATAATGGGTACAATTTCTGACCACTTATGTATGCCAGACCTTGTACTGAACGCTTTAAGTCTGTGATCTATCTCTGATATCAGATAGAGGTATAGTGTGCATTTTACAGATGGTAAAATTGGGGCCTGGATGGTAGTTACCTGTCAGTCAGGAAACAGAAAACAGATTTGACCTCAGATCTCTGACATGCTATAATGTTCTCTGCAAAGAGGAAAAAGCAAACTCTATCTTGTTGTTCTTGTTTTTCATGGCATTTAAAGTCCTGCTGAACTAAAAGGCAGAAGATTATGTGGAATCAAAGATAAGGAACGTACTACGCAGAAAGCATCTATGTATCTTAAGGTTATGTTTTTTTGTGTGTGGTAATATTTAGCTTTCACTTGCAACTTTTTATATTAAACCCCACAGTAGTCATTCAAATGTATATTTAAATTAATTTTGCCTCCTGGGAGTCTTATGTTTTCATAGCTCTCTGTATTTTATCCTTAAACTTACCATTGATTGAAACATCTTATATTGTTAACTTTATATCTGTAAGTTTTCATAGCTATAGCATGCTGAAATGGGGTGCTGAAAAATTAATCTGAGAGTAGTAAGATTTGAAATGTGTCAAGTCCTTTAAGTAAATCACTGAACTAGTTAGGTATCCTTTTAGAATTGTTTTGGAAAGTTTAGTTATCCTAAGTTGAAATATTTTAGTATTAAAAATATAGTCTTTAGAATTAAAGAATGTTAGAACTAGAGTGGGTCTTGGAAACTATGTGATTCAATATCTTTGTTTAAGAGATAAGGAAATTGAGGCTAAGTGTCTTGTACAAGTTCCCACAGCTAAGCAATATCAGTGGTGGGTCTTGCTATTTTCAGTTAAGCTCTCTTTCCAGTGACAAACTAGCTCACTTCTAAGAAGGTCTTTTGGGATCCACAGAATGGGACAGACTGTCAAAGAGTACTAGAGTTCAGGAGGTAGGAAGGATGTGGATATGGACAATTACTGCTGTTTTTTCCTACTGGAAACTTGGAAGTGGAAAACATCAGACAAGCAAATAAACTTTCAATTCTGATTAGTGTCAAATAATTACTTCTAATCATTGTCTGTTTCACCTGACCTGTTAGTTTCTCTCTTTCAAAATCTGTTCATGCACCAGTACTAGCAAGTACTAGCGCCCGGGGGAGAAGGGAATGAGAAAGACCCCCCACCCCCGCCCCGGGGCAGTGTGTGCCCGCACCAGGTTAGTCACTGGGAGGAAGAGACGAGGGAATGATGCGTTTTGAGGGGTGAGAACTGCAGGACTCGTCTTTTCTTCTTGGTCGTCACTGACATCAATAAATGCAGTAGTAGAAACTGAGCTAGTTTCGATAATTAAAGTCAAGGTAGAGGTTTTGCACCCCTGGCTTCAAATGGTTGGATCTATCAGTAACCAAAGGTTTTTGAGAAGTGGCTAAGGGTAATCGAGTTTACCCGAATGTATTATCTGAATAGATCTTCTCATTTGAGGATGAGTAAACATATAAAACTCAATTAAGGGGCTTCTGAAAAAATATTCTGTAGCACAAGAGAAAGGTAACAGTAACTCAAGGAAATGCTGCTTCTGAAGAGACCAGAATGAAAAATGCATAATAAAAGCAAATTTCTTCAAGTTAAAAACAGAGCCCTGAACTTTTAAAGAACTCAGTTTGTTTCAGAAAATTAAAAAGCACAAACTGTACCCATGTAGATCGAGGTGAAAAGGAGAAAGAGAAAAACAAGAGGAAGAAGAAAGGAGGAACAGGAGGAGGAAGAAATATATTCAAGAAGAAAAATTTCAGCTGGCCTCTATTTTCCCTCCCAAAATAAATTCAGAAGGAAATAGAGCAATGCCTACAAAATAGTGAGGGTCCATGATCATGGAATTTAAACTTAGGACAGTTGTTTCTTATGATGAATGAAACAAAAAGTGATTTTCAAATATTCAAGAGCTAAGAAAATTTTATGTATGTATAAATTTATTTTATATATATATATATATTATGTATGTACACACACACACACAAACACACATATGTTTCACCAGAGAAGATGACTTGGAGATACATTTCAACGAAAAGAACTTAAGACTGGGGAAGTTGTGCTGTAGAAACCATGGCAGGAAGCAATGGTGCTGTTTAAAGATGAGAATATAGTTTATTGTAACTATCAGGTGGCTAGCAAATGGATATACTTCCCCTATTAGATTTGAATTTATTATGGCAAGCATAGTTTTATTTAGTTTTATATTCCCAGTGTCTGTCCCTGTGTGTGGCACAATAAAGGAGCTTCATGGATGCGAATGAACAGAAATTTGGATGATGTGTGGATTGAACAGGATGGCAGGTGTTAAGAAGGGATGAACTCTTTAATGGCAAAGTAACTTTGAAAAGTTTGTTAAAAGTTAAAATTGAAAAATTAAACTGAAAAGGAAGAAGAATATAGATAAATTTTCACTTGATATTTGTATGTGGAAAGTCTCCTTGGACTTTAAGGAAATAAATCACAAAGATGAACACATTGAAAATATTTGTAAGTCAAAAAACATCATATGCAAGTAATGCATAGTTGAGAGAGAAAATGTTTGCAATAAATGTTATAGAGGGTTACTATCCTGAATGTAAAAGAAATCATCCAAACTGATGAACTCCAAGGCACCAGTAAATAAAGGTCATAAACAGATCACAAAAAGAGAAATTCAACTAGTTGATATTGAAAATGTTTAACTTTTAAAATAATCAAATTAATGTATATTATCCATTACATTAGGAAATATTTTAAACAAATAGAACCACCTAGTGCTAGAGATTTTGTGCAAAAATCTAATATTCTAATGAACTTGTGATGGAAACAAATTTATAGTTGGAAAGCTACTTGGGTATTACATGCTTTCTAGTTATTCAGAACTTTGTATTCAATAATTCCATTTATGGAATTATTCAAAACATAATCTAAACACAGAAAAAGTTTACCTGGAAAAAATGTTAGTACATGTAATTTAAAATACTGATTGGAAATGAGAATTAACTTAAGTGTCCTGTAACTGGGGAATACATAAATAAATAATGAATTATCTATGTGATTGGATATAAGCATGACACACTGACAAGGAGTTACAGTATCGTGTAAAATACTTATGTTGAAATGCTGTATGAAAGGGACATATAACTGCATACAAAGCTTCTGAAGTATTTAAAACAAATGTGAGATGAAACTGCAAGAGAATATATCAAAAGTTCAATAATCTATGAATAATCTTTCTTTTTTTATATTGTTCTGTATTTTCTTTTTTTCCACTATGCATAGTTTACCTTTATAATCAAAATAAAAGAAACCTAGTTAAAACAATGTTTTAAGACTTGTGTCAAGAGGCATTGATTTAATATTAGCTAAAACACAAAATTTATCAATGAATAGGAATTTTTATCTCCTGATAATAGAGCTTTGAAACAGTATATCCATATATTTTTGCAGAAGAGTTTGATAAAGAGATTAAAAATAACTTGATCTTTCAGGATCCTACAAGTTCCTGCAGAGATTAATTCACAAATATTAAAAAAAAAACAAAACAAAACTCAACTAGCCTACACACTGACATTCTGACTTCTTTAGATGTTATCTTATTCTTCATATTTATCAATTTTTTAATGTACCATCCATTTTTGATCACTTATTTCCAATCAAGCTTTAAGTCATCTCTTGCATCTTAGAATAATTCTACTGAGAAATGTCAACAATGATCTATTTTTAACTGTAAATATATATATATATATACACATTTTTTTTTTCTCTTCTTCTCCAGTTCCTTGCTATTTTCCATGTCCTTGGCTTTGATATGATTGATAACCTCCTTGTAGTCCTATCCCTGTTGGCTTCATTCAGTGTCTATTTTCTTGATTCACTGCTTACGTCTCTGGTTTACTTCTTTTCTGTCATCTTTGTAGCCTTTTTCTTCTTTCATCTTTTTGTTACATGACATCCTCCAGTATCAGCCCTGTTCTCTCCTGTCTTTTCTCAGTACTCCTTTCCACAGTTTTATAGTTTCAACTTTCATATTTTATTGTTTTAAATGTATATTTATAGCCCTTAACCTCATCTTCCAACTGAACTCCATTTCTAATTGTCTAACAGATATCCTTGCTTGATGTTTTTATCTTAGTTTAATCTCATCAAGTCCAAAAATTAACTTACGGTGTTTTCAAATCTACTCCGCTTCTCAGCTTCCCCATTTCCAACCTCATGACGCCATTCTTCCTGCTACCCAAGCTCAAATCATTGAAAACCTCACGGAACTTTTTCTCTGCTTCATTTGCTGATCCTAACCAAAACTAAATCTTGCCCATTTTTCTTTACATAGTTTATTTGATTCAGTCTCTACTTCAACATTCTGCTCTCTTAGTTTAGGACCTTATCACCAGATCTAGATATCTGTGTCACCTGCCAAGAAGTCACCTTGCTTTCACACACTTCTGTTATATTTTAGATAATTTAGCAGGACTAAACTTTCCAATCCTGTTACTCTTCTTCTTCTAGTACCAAGGGTTCCTGTTGTTTTGAAGGTAAATTCCAAATTTCCTAAGTAACTCTTGGCTTTAGAAATTCTGCCTATCAGATTCATCCCTCACTACACTCGACGATATCCCTTTTCGCAAGCCTTTCTTGCATATGTTTATATACTGCCCCGCAAAAGCTCTGCCATCTATCTGTGGCTTTCCCAATCACTCCGGCCGACTTGCTTACTGTCACCGGGAGCCACTTCTCTGTTGTTACCACTCATTTTGGCACTTAATATTCTGCCTCATTATGTATTCTTGTGTTTGTTCTACTGATCAAGCTTTATTGTATCATGAAGTTACACCAAGATTAAAAAGTTTCAAAGTTAAGCTAAAAAAACTACATATAAAAATTTTGATAATATCCATTATTGGCAAAGTTGGTGGGATAACTGATACAACAAAGAAATTGGAAAGCAAATTTTGGAGGAGTGTGCATAGAAAGTCTCTGGGCCATATTCCCTGGATTTGAATTCAGGCTCCACTGCATATTAGCTGGGTGACCTTGGGCAAGTTATTTAATCTCTTTGTGCTTCAATTCTCTAGTCTGTAAAATAAGAGTAACAGTAGCACCTGCCTCATCCAGTTGTTGTAAAGATTATATGTTACCACCTGTAAAGAACTTACAAAAGTGCCTGGCATATAGAAAGTCCTCCGTATTACTGATGTTGTTGTTTATTAGAATATCAAACAATTCCCTTTGACCTAGCAATTTCTTTTCTGTGAACCCGGGATACAGGAATATTTGCATAAATATGCAAAGACATGTATGACTAAGGATTTCGTGGCAACATTTTTATAATGACTAAAAAAATGGGATACAACCTATATGTTTATAAATACTAAAATAGTGAGTACATTGTCATATATCTTATTTTGAAATATTATGAATCCATACTAAAGGAGGGAAATCTACATATATAACATGAAAAGAAGTATGTGAAAAATCACATAGCACAACAGTATGCACATGCCACAGTTTTGAGGAAGATAAAGAAGAATGTAAGTGTTCTATGTGCATGATTGAAAGGTCTGGGAGAATAAATATAAAAGTGCACACAGTAGGGATGGAGTCAGCTGAGTGTATTAGCTTTTCCATCCTATACTTCTGATTATCTGATTAGTTCTCAGTGAACAGCTACCACTTGTCAATTAAAATGATTCAATATACAAAACAAATTGGAAGACTGGAGCAGGAAGGTATGGATGGTGAGTTCAGTTCACTAAATTAAAACCCTGTGCTTTCCCCATCTGTGAGCATACACACTTCACTGATGTGGCTGTCATTTCGACCGGGATGTTATCCGCCCTACCAGGCAGATATCGTGAACAAATTGCTGAAGGCAGCATGTGAGCAAGTAATTGAAGAGTGTGGAGAGGAAATTGGTAATGAGCATTGATGGTAGGTGGAGTAGTGTCCACAGTGAGCCGGTAATAGGTACCTGGGTGAGAGCACACGACAGAGCTGACTTCTTTACAGTGATCAGTCAAGAATGCCTACCCAGCAGAATACACTCAGGAAGTGAAAGCCATTTTCAAAGAATCAGCTTTGTTACAGACAGCAATGCAAATGGATCTAAGAACCACCACAGTTATCAACAGGCAGCCCTAGGTTCAAAGTATATGGCTGAGAGAGCGTTTAATATCTAAGACTTCATTGCAGGTCTAAAGACTTAAGAACTAGAGGCTAAGGTTTTAATAGGAAAATGTAACTCTCACTATCACTTTGAGGCAGATACTCTGCAGGAGGTGGGCACAGACAAATTAACTTCGGCGTCAGGACTTGGTAATGTATTGCTCTGACCTTTTTATCAAGAACTGGTCTAATCTAAATGTAATCTGGTGAGGACAGTGTAACAAGATGGAAGGAATTGTAATGGACAGAATGAATAACATTTGTTAGAAAAGAAACAGAAAATAGATGTGGTTCCCCTTCCCAGTAGATACAGTGAATGTAGAGAACTTTATGCAAGAAACCCTCTGTATTTCCTTCTCTTCTTTCCTTTTCTTGATCTTCTTTCATCTGTTTTACTTACTGATCATTCTACAGTACTGAATAAGACTGAACCTGGATATATAAAAATATACAGTTACTATATAGAGTCTAAAAATAAATGAATTAAGCATGATTTCTTAATTTGGTTGCTGATTATTAAACCTGCCACTTTGCTAGGTTTTGTAGGGTGGATAACCCACAAAAGGAGCACAGTGTATTTATTTCCTACTTAGAGAGAAGTAGAATAAATACATAAATAGGTAACTTGTTATGTTTAATCTGACTTTGTAATCTGAAAGACTTGGGTTTGAATCCTGGTTTTACCATTTACTAGCTTTGGCCATGGGCAATCATTTTAACATCTCTGAGGGTAAAGCATTAAAAATCACTTTTCTTTCTAAAGAAAATATTGAATCCGACCCTGAAAAAGAGCAAACACACATGGAGAAACACAGATAAGAGACTGTGTTCTGAAGGAATTTAAAAAACTGGCTTCTAGTAATTTCCATGGCCCAGTACATCCCTGCACCCTGTGGCTTGTTCTAACTTGCGAGTTGCCAGCATTCTTACGGTTTATTTCCCTCTTTAAACTACTTAGAGTTAGACCTCTGTCACAGCCAACCACTGGTTCTATTCCCAGTGAAAGATTTGCCATAGAACTGAAAACCACTGCCCTAAAAAAGTCAATGTATTTTATATATATATAGTTAAAAAAGTAAAGTCAAGTCAGGATTTGAGGCTGGGGTCAAATGCCATATTTTGCAGGAAGCCCTCCCTGAGTCCTCCACCAGAAAAAATCTTTCCTCTGTCACAACTTCATTTATAATTTGTTTAAAGGTTTTGGTATTTTCTGCTTTGATTATAGTTACTTGTATACAAGATGCAATTCAGTAAACTGTAAGCTTTCCAAGGACAGGGATTCTGAGGGATTCCTCGGCGTGACCGCCAGGGCTGCCCCAGCACCACGAGCTCAGTGTGGCCGCAGTGACAGCGCACAGCACACAGCACACATGGAACAGGCTCTGGAGTAGCTTGTAATCCTCTATCGGAAAAGTGTTAGATACACGGTTAAGTGTACTTTAGCCCATGATAGGTAGGAAACTATGCATTCTTTAAAACTCATACTTTGCAAGATTTTTAAATGACACATGAAGATGTTACATAATATTATTGGGAAAAGCAAGCCACCTTGTGTTATACGATATAATATTTATGCCAGGACATGAATGGCAGTGGGACCAGCCAGTCCAGTGTAGGATTAAGAAAAGGTCAGCTCCATAAAGAGACAGGCAAGGGTCCAGGTCTCAGATCAGTAAGCTGAGGGTCAAAGCATCAGAAGCAAATCAAAGATCTGGAAATCTGGGTCTCAGGCATCCGTAGCCTGTAGGGATAAAAGGACCTGTGAATAAGTGGGAATGGACACTTGGAATTTGGTAATGAAGACAGTGGAAATGGTATATTCAGGTAGCCAGGTAGAAAGATAAAATCATACCCAGGAGTGAGCTTTCTGCAAAGTCTATTGAAATAGAGAAGTTCTTTGTGTTTTTACCATTTGTGTATGAACTTGGGGTGGGAATGGTCATAGATCTGGACTGGAATATTAGCAACAGAAGTGATTTTCTGTATATGGCTGGGAGTGAGGTCAGAGCTATAAACAGGGATCTGGCAGCAATTTAACTGTGAAATGATAAACAGCCAGATAAGACTCTCTCAATGTATAAAATAAGTATGTTTTCTCAAAGTTGCCAGTTAAGTGATTTTATGAATATCAAGTATTTTTCTCATTAAAAATATAAGAATCATTTCTTCAAAAAAAACATTGAGTATGATTAAAAAAAAATCATACCAGAATTCTGGGAAGATGGTTTTACAAAAGTAGCATCTTAATTTTTGGATCTTCCAAAGTCCACAAAAAGACAAACAAAGCAACTACTTAGTGAAACTAAAACCCCAAGGAAAACATTTACCATGAAACTGTTGCCAAGGTAGCCCAAGAACCCCTAATCATGAGAATGCAGGAGTCACAGCCAACAGCCACGAGGCTTTTGTGTAACTGATTCCCATTTGGAAGTGAAGCATGGGGACATCTGACAGACTTGACAGCCGGAGAGCCCCACGGTAGCCAATAGGTACTCACTGGACAGTCCTGAGAACCAGCTGGAAATGACAGCTAGAATTTGGACCGAAGGGGCAGGAGCAACCCATACTCTGTGCACTCTACACCTGTCCTACCTAGTGCTTTGAATAGGGGATGGAGTTTGAGTCCAGTCAGGCCAGAGGCCAATTTGCAGGAACATAGAAGGATATGCTGAATCACACCCTACCACTTCAACAGGGAAAATCCAGACTGTGGGAGACTCTACAATCAAGCAACCCGTATTCTTCAAAAGATAAATTCTCAAGAAGAAAGATGGAGGAGGGACTTAGAAAGTAAAGGGACTTAAAAAGGTTTTCAATTAAAAAGAATGAGCAAGATGAAACGCTAGTGTCTAAAGAAACACTCTTGGGTGTAAAACTGCAAAGAGATGCTAAGAACTGATTAACTGATTACTATAATAGTCAAGACAGTGGTCACCTTTGAAGGGAGGGTGGGAGTGTGACTGGGACAGGGAACAAGATGGTAGCCGCTTAAAGGATATTCCTGTGTCTCGTTTCTAGGAAGTTGCCTGAGGGTGGGAGGATTTTCTGCCCACTCTTTGCATGCTTTAACACTATCTCACTTCCAGCCCAGGGAAATTAATCTATTGTTCTCATGGAAAGCTAGAAACAATTGTGTTTATTACTTGTTTATTACTCTGAGTAGTGTGTTAAAGAGCTATTACGATAATTAAGGTGCTTGAGAAATAAAGTTAGCCCCTCTACCTCCAGGCTGCAGAGCTCCATGGAAACTGTCTATGGCTTTGCTTCCCGTGGATGCTTTCTTGGTCCTCAGAGGCCAGTAAGGAGCTAATCTCATCTCAATAGCTGTTAATTGATGGAGAAAGTATCACCTGTTGAATGTAAGCCAGGCTGAACCAGCCAAGAAAAGGGCTAGTGAGGAGAGCAGGGAGAAGACAGGGGAGCTGGAGAAGGAGGGGGAGAGTGCAAGTTAACCCTCTCACTGATGGGCAGTGTGTGGGGAGGACCGGAAATCCCTGCAAAGACCAGAAACTTCTCATCCTCACTATTTCCTTACCATGCCCACTTCCATGTCTCCATTTGGAGGGGGAACAGGGCCTTAGATGGATGGTGGTAGCCTTAGAATGGTACCCAGATGATTTTATTTCCTTCTGCCTGTTGTTCAACTGACCAGCACTGACAGCAAAGTGGGGGTAGGGAGGAAGGGCGCTGTCTGGACCATTCAAACATGCCCTCAAAATGAAAGAGCACAGTGGTAATAACCAGGGAAGTCTTGTACTTTCTGTGATTAGCAAAACTTAAATACCTTTTCCTGCTGGCGGAGGAAGGCCATAGTTAATTTTTATTAGCTGCCTAGAAGACACTGATGCAAATAAGGCAGCTGCTCCATCACTTGGCCCAATGTTTATGTCTTTCTTTTACTCCCTGCTGGTTGATGACTACACAGACCCTGCCGATCCTTCAGTGTCAAGCTAGGGCTTTGCTCCTTCAGCGCATACCTACCACCAAGTGCTCCCTCCTGCCTCTAAATCCACAGTGCTGCCCTGTGACGCTCTTGCAGGCTTGGCTGGGATTATTAAGTAATTTTGTTTGTGGCCTTATCCCCCAGGAGGTTTTCTTCTCTTTGATGTTAGAAACCTCACTGCATTGCCCTCTGTATTCCCTGTAGCATATAGCAGAGTTCCTGGTCCACAGATCATGAAAACATGTTTTCTGTTTATTTGGCTTATTTTACTCATATCCATTGCATGACATGCCAAGTGTTCTTTGGAACTAAGGAATTAACTGCCGGGAAGAGTGAAGTAATTTACTCTAAACTACCGGAGACTAGGGTCGGCAGTGTTCAGAGCTGTGTCACAGTATCTAGCTGGGATAGTCCATGATAAATACTTAGCTAACATCAATCTCATGAATGATCAATCTATGGGGTTATCTTAAGGTAGAAAAGAGGTGAGTTTTTTTTTTTTTAAGAGAGGAAAAAACACTTGTATATGAAAGAAAAAGCTGATTAAGGGAGGATATTCCATAATTCAGAAATGCTTGTCAATAAACACCTGAAAAAACAAGGCACCAAATAGTGAACTGTATGTAGTGCGTAATCAGGTGTTACAGTTATGATATATTCAGAAATAGGAAAGTTCTATATGGACACAGACATCTAAGAGGTGTTTTGTAATCTAATTTAATCTACTTGAGCTCATCTTGTTCTCAAACTAGACTTTCTGTTCCTGAGCTTCTGGCCTGCTTCCCTGTACTCTGAACACAGCCTGACTCTGCCCTTGGGGATACCATATTGTGTTCATAGAAAATTCCTTCTTCTCTAAATCACATGCCTCTTTTGAGATCCATTTCTAGACTTTTTCACACAGTGCTCTTTGGATAACAACTCTATCCTTTTGGGATTTACGGAGGTCTTGCTCTAATGAGGCCAAGGAGCAGACCAGAGCCATCCATGTTCCCATGCTCACGGGTGCTGCTCTGAAATGAGCCTCTAACAGTCCCACACTTACCTGTCACACCCTGGTGAATCAGACTGAGACCTCTAGTAGGAGTGGTGTTCATCATTCCTTTTGGCTCAAATTATTTACTAGAATAAGGGCTTACTAGATGATTATATGCCTGCTACGTTACAGCTATGAAATCTCTTCCTAAAACAAAAATAATCAAAACATGCTACCACTTTAAAAGCAAGAGAGGAAAATCATCTTTTCAGCATCTCTAACTTAAATAGTACCGACACTTAATGTTCTCTCAAGTTTACTTGCAGTAGCTGGGGAGAGACCAGAGAGAAAGGAGAGTGGGAGGTCCATTTTTCTTTAGGTTACAAGTAATATTCAGGAAGAAAAGACACAGATGTCCTTCATTTCCCTAGGGGACAGAAACACAGATAAAACAACAGGCTTAACACACACCCAGAGAGAATGTGTCTAGACGTGGGGAAGAATTGTTCCCTCTACAATGGATCAAAAACTGATGGGGCACCTAGAGGAGATTCTTAAAAACACTGTAGATAACTCTGTTTTGTGGTGTCAGTATGTGATTACTGTAGGAATGACTGCTCTCTTGAGGTTCTTCCGGGGTCCTGGATCCACAGTGACTTAGTCATTGAGAATCTTATTTTTCAAGACTTGAACAGTTTTACCAGTATTAGACAAAAGGTTCTTAACCTGTTATACTATTGTAGATAAAAGTGGTAACAATGATTGCAAGGAGATACTGAAGAAATAGAAATTACCTTGGAAGTTTTTAAAAGATACAACGTCAAAGCAAAAGTAGGGGAAGGACTCTAGTGCAGAGGAGCTTGCTCAGGATTTATCTTGTGTGTGTGTGTGTGTGTGTGTGTGTGTGTGTGTGTGTGTGTGTGTGTGTGTGTGTTGGGGGAGGTAATTAGGTTGGTTGGTTTGTTTATTTTAATGGAGGCACTGGGGATTGAACCCAGGACCTTCTGCATGCTAATCATGCACTCTACCACTGAGCTGTACCCTCCTCCCTAGGATTTATCTTTTCTTGACGAGAACCTCTGAGGTTGGCGTAAGTGCTCATGTGTAGCTGTAAATAGCTAGTGATAGGCTAGTGACGAGGAGCAGTGACTCTAGGCCAAAACTGGTGTCACTCACATGTACACAGCATTACTCTCAATGTCTGAAAAATCAGCTTTCTGATAAAAGCTTTGGTTAGTCGGCTGCTCAATGAAAAATGCCGTGTTAGTAGTTTGAAGCATTTGGATTTGCGCTCAGTTCCACTACTTAATACCCATGTGACTCTTCTCGGCCACCCAGCCTCACCCCGAAGCCCTGTCTTCTCACCTGACAATGGGTGTAGTCTCCTGTTTCCTTACAGGGTCACTGAGAGGATCCAGCGGGATACACAGGTCTGCTCTGTCTGATGCGCATGTGGACCACGTTTGTCTAGGACTCACTAGCCTTGCCGTCTGAGTAACTGTCACAATGTCCTGCTCATTTCCAAACTGGCTTATTCCAAAAGAAAAGAAAAAGCGACTTTCTTCATTTCCGTTTCCAGTCCATCTGCCTATTCTTCCGTTCTTTTCAGTTTCTTCATGGTGACTTTCCTGCCTCTTCAGTGCCATCTTCTTTCCTTTCTTTAATGATGTAGGATATGTTGGCTATGGTTTTGCTCTGCTTAGTTTAGTTCTACCTTGGGGGTTATTATTGCTAAGCGGGACACTCTATCACTTTACCTTGCCTTTTCAGTTAAAGAGAATTCAAGGTGTTTATAAGCCAGGCAAATGAAATGACTTCAAGTGGAAAATGAAACAAGGCATAACTGCATACTACAAGACAGCGATGCAACTTAGAGCTCAAAGGAGCTAACATGTTCTAAATCTATCATAAAAATTTACACCATAAATATATATATATATATATATATAAAAATATATAAAAACAGCCAAGTTTCCCCACAGAAACTGGCTTTTAAATCATATAATATTGTTCATGAACAAAAAGTAAACAAAATAACTGAAAATCATCCCTTTTGTTTGGAATAACAGGCAGGAATTGTTTCTAGGTTTTTCTATTACATATAAAAAGGCAGTGTCATTTTAAGTGGGAGCTAAAATATGAGGAGAACTTGAGGGAAATATGCAAGCCTGAGTGTCAACTTTGGCAAACAGGAAAATGTTTTTGTTTCCTTTCAATAAGGGCCTTTCTGTATTTTAGCTTTTGTTTTTGGTTTATTTGTTTTTGGTGCCATCTACATGAGGATCTTCCTTTGAGGCTGTAAAACATGCTTTAGTTTGAGGGGGAAAAACATTTGTATTGAGTCCATACTTTGTTCTTATGCTTCCTGAGTGTTCCTCTTAACTAGAGGTTTCAGCCTGGAAACACTAAAAAAATTACCTGCAATTAGTTTGCAGCCAGCATCCTAAATTGGCTGTAGGTGGCCTCATGATAGGGCGTCCCTCTGTGTAAGGCTTACAGAATGGTCTCAAAGTGTGGTTCCTGGACCAGCAGCATCAGCAGCTCCTGGAAACCTCTCATAAATGCAAATTCTTAGCGGGGAGGGTGTCTCTCAGTAGTAGAGTGCATGCTTAGTATGCATGAGGTCCTGGGTTCAATCCCCAGTACCTCCATTAAAAAATTAATAATAAATAAACAAACAAACCTAATTACCTCCCCCTCCTAACAAAACCAAAAAAATGTAAAAAGTAAAAAAGTGCAGATTTAAAATTAAAAAAGAAAAATTAATTTAAAAATAAATAAATGCATATTCTTGGTCTCTACCCTAGACTGGGTGAATCAGAAGTTCTCAGAGTGAGGTCCAGCAGTCTGTGTTTTAACAAGCCCTGCAGGTGACTCTCATGTGCACTAACGTGTGAGGACCACACGTTTACTGTCACAGAAACCCAAAATGAGGTGACTCACTTCTTAAGTACACATAAATGGCCAGCACCCTTAGGTCCTTCAGGTGGTGCTGGAGGCCACTACCCAACTTCCCAGTGAGTCAGGCTAACAGCAGCGATGATCATCATTTGCAATTTTCTTAGTTGACCCTAGTCACGAGCTTGATGATTTATCTAGAGGACTCACAGTGAGCTGCAAACATGTCCCTTCTGAAGTGCTCAGACTTAAGAGATCTTTTAAAGCACTAGTAGCTAAAGTGCTCAAATGGCACCACCCTGCCCTGCCCTTCACCTTCCCTTTCCGGGCCACACTTTTCCTCTAAACACTGGCTTGCTCTGACTTCGCTCATCCTCCTTTGCTGGATACCCTCCCTCAGAGCTTGCACCCACTCCCCAGGATTCAGTCATCACCCCCTGAACGTACAGCAGAACTACTGCTCCCTTCATGGCATCTCCCATATGCCCAGTGGGCAGTCACTTTTGTGTCCTGTGGTTAACATTGACAGAAGTAGATAAAACTGAATTGATCATTTGCCTCAAAACAGCTCCCCAGCAACCCTTCCGTATTTTAGTCAGTGGTAGGTTTCACGTATCTGCAAGTTCCCAGGGTTTACCACTCTTCCTCCTTTGCTTGCTTGGCTTTGTAACGACCTGTGATTCCTCCTGCATGGTACTCATATTCATCCCTTCTTACCTGTTCCTGCTATTACTGTGTTTAGACTGTGAATCTTTAAACTGCAAGCCTATTTTCCAAAAGGTTTTCTTCCTGTCTCCCTCCCTCCCTCCTTCCTTCTCTTCCTTCCCTCCTTCCCTCCTGTGCAAACACAGATAGCGCCGCATGAGTGCTTTAGGGTAACCTGTTTGACCTCCCCTCTTTTGGGGCCTCTCCCTGAGGACAGATCAGTCTCTACCCTCCTGGGTCTGACATCCAAAGTTCTCCAAGTTCTGACCACAACCTATTACTTCCGTCTCCCCTCATTCACTCCTCCCTGCAGACTCTACTCTGGTGGCTCTTCAACTCACTTTCCTGGAGGGCTGGTTAAAACACAGACTTTTGGGACCTATTCCTGGAGTTTCTGACTCTGCAGGTGTGGGAGTGAGGCCCAAGATTTTGCAATCCTAACAAGTTCTCAGGTGTTAATGGATCAGATGCTTGTGTCCCCCTAAAATCCATATTGAAGCTATAACTTTCAACTTGTCTGTGTTTGGAGACAGTGCCTCTAAGAAAGTAATTAAGGTTAAATGAGATCATATGAGTGGGGCCCTGACCCAAGAGGGTTCATGTCCTTATATGAAGACACACTGGAGAGAACATAGTGACGTGGTAGCTACCTCCGAGCCAGGAAGGGGGCTCTCACCAGAAACTGAATCATCTAGTACATTCAGCCTCCAGAACTGTAAGAAAAAGTATTTGTTTGTTCAGCCACCCAGCCTGTGGCATTCGGTTACCACGGTCTGAGCTGACTGGCACACCAGGGGACCCTGACGCTGCTACTCTGGGGCTGCACTTGGAGAAGAACTTCTCCCTCCAGGCCTGGCCTCCGTGCCTTGCCTTGCAGGCAGGCCTCCCGCTTCTCCTCCCCTTACTTGAACCTCACACTGTTCTCAGAGCCCACCTGGAGCCACACTTCTCTGAATCCTCCCAACTCTCCTGCCCACAGTCATTTCTCCCTCCTTGAAAGCCCGTAGAACTCGGTCTTTTTAGATTCGTCTGGTTGTTAGCAGAAACTACCTTCTGTGATTCTTTCCCCTCATTCATTCTGTTGTTTTTAGCTTCACTGTAAGCTCCTTGGAGCAGAATTTTCACATGTCTCTCACCCAGCGTAGTGCTTTGTGCCAGCAAGGGCTCAGTAAATAGACAATTATTTGATGACCATGGCATGTACGGAGAAGTTCACAGAAGCTGCAGGTGTGACTTCTTCAGGTGTCAGTGCTGAAGGCGTCTCAGTGCCTCTGAGAGCCCGATGGTGACGTGGAGGTACAGTCACAGGGCAGCATACGGTTACTGGCTTCCTTGCTCAGACTGCTGCATCCTAAGTTAGCTCCTCTTTTTCATGTTTGTAGAAGAGGCACTTTTCAGAATGAACAGTTGCTGAGAGATCGCTGTGCACTAAGCTCTCCATGTGTATTATCACTGTGATCCCAACAGAGTTTGGAATTATTATGCTGCCCATTTTACAGATGGGAAAATTGAGGCTTTGAGAAGTGAAGTGACTTGTCCCAAGGTCATACAGCCGGGCAGAAGTAGAGCAGATGCTTGGGACATGACTGCATGGTTCCCCATTCCTCTGTTTAAACCAATATATCAATTTCTTGTCCCTTCTTCTCCATAAATAAACAGAGACCTTAATGCCATAGGTTTATACAAGCTTGACTTTCAACCTTTAAAGTTGGAGATTTACTATTTCCATGCCACTTAACACAGTTCATATTTCTTTTTCTAAGATAAATCAAACACTTAATAGCAAAGCTTAACTTCTTGTGCCCAGGGATAACTGAAGAAAACATCCCATATCTTTTCTTGGAGGTTACTTATCAAGGGCACATGGAGGTTGCAAAGCAATAGTCTGCAATTTTCAATTAATGCCCTGACCCTACTGGTCGCTGAAACCTGTTCTCAGTGAATAAAAACAGACGTTATGGCTTAGTGGATCCAGAGAGACTGTACTGCATTTTGCTTTCTTGACTCAGTGATTTGAAGAATGTTTTTTTCTGACATCTCGGTTTGTCAGCATTTCCCTAAAACTCCCAACAACTGATTCTAACCTCTGTTTCACTTTCCAGTCAGTCCTAAAACCAAAATAACAGCAATGACAAAAACACTGAAGAGTATTACAATTAACCATGATAAGAAAGTATTTGATAATTTTAAGAATACCTGTTTTATCACTGACTTAGCATTTGCTTAATTTTAATCAATGCATGACAAAATGACTCTGGTCAATTTCTTCATAAAATAAGATTTATAAATGATTAAGTTACATACACATATATTACGTATATATGTTTGTAAATATAATGTGTGTGTGTGTGTGTGTAGTTCATACTCCACACAATTCTCCCAGCCAGAGAGCAATTTTCAGATCCTTTGAATCCTAAGGAGAAAGTCTAATCGGGCTTTTATTCTCGCCCACAGATTTAAATCCAAGGCCCTGAAAGACTTCAAAATCTACCACTTTGAACTGATTATACCTTGGTATTCAATTCAACTAATTTACTTTGCACATCAAAGTGTGTTCTTCCTATTTCTTCCTTTTAAAATTATGATTCAAAAAGTAATACCTGGACTTTTTTTTTATAATTGGACAGTGAAAAACATTCTAAGCAGGCAGAAAAAAAAACCCTGCCATCATTTCACTGCACAGAAGTAAATGTTGCCTTATTATGGAACCCTATAAAAGAAACTGTTTATCCTAAAATTTTATTAATTTAACAAGATTTATTTCCTTGGCTCATGCTGACTGCATCTTGAACCTGCTCATACAGCTCCACTGCTGTTTTCACAGCCTTGCCTCCAACCTGTTTCCCTGCTTTTGTCCTGTCTCCTCTCAGTGTCCCCCCACCCCGCCACTGTACCCTTGCTCAGATCACTTCAGTGACATCTACTGCTCTTGAGTGAAATGATCCTCTCAAAAGAGCACCCAGAGGCAGTGTGGAATGTCAGACCAATAATCCAGAGACCTCTGTCTGACTCTGCAGGGTTGTTCTCAGACTTAAGTGAGGAAAAGGTATTTGAAGAGCCTATAAACCATAGCAAACTGCAAATGTGAGTGGTTATTCGTTAGATCTTCAAATATAATTCCAATGTCAAGTGGTTTTTTTTTTTGCTGTTGTTTTGTTTTAGAAACCAAATAATTTTGATTTTTGTTTAATTTTTTGCTTTAATTTTAGAAAAATATGTACATTACTCGCTAGCAGAATTATTTAAATCCAACTTAGACTTTAAGATGTAACCAACAGCACTTTAAGTGAGGAAGCAGTGTTTTAATAACACTGATATTCTTCAGAGTCTTGGAATGAGATCTGGTTCTCACCCAGCTGAGAAATGAGAAGATGGCCCCTTCCCCTCCCCCACAGTTGTATGGGTAGTGTTCTGGAAAAAACAAGCCTTCAACTATGTATGCTAAAAAATGAATGGAGCAACAATGAAAGTACACCTTTCCTGACCTAGAAATACATATACTCAGATGAATGCACAAAGAATGATAACTTCCCCATTACATGACATACAGCAAACACCTGCTTATTCTGGGCTGTGAAGAATCTTAAATTTTATGAATGATTTCACCAATGACTCCCAGTTGTCTCAGTCTGCTTTCCGATTTTCAGAGAAGAGGAAACACTGGGCAAGATGAACTGCATTATGAGAAAGTGGGATCTGGGATTTTGATGACTTGTCCAGAGTGTAATGGAAATATGCTTCTGAGCGAAAAGCTAATAGACTCTTTTATTCATTTTGGACAGCTCAGTCTTCAAAATGTAATGTTTTTCCTCATTCCAAAGATAATTATTCTGATGCTTGACTTGCCTATTTTAAAATGTTAATCTTTGATGACCCCAGTGAAAGAGTTGGCATGGAAGAAAAACCTAGCAAAGCCAGGAAGATGTGCCTTTGTATCAGTTAGGGTATCACTAGCAAACAGATGGAAATTCAAATTAGGGTAATTGCGGATGGTTTAAGAAAAGAAATTTTGTGAAGGTTTAAGTGAGGGCTTAGGGAAAAGGCAGGGATAGTGGGGCTGTTAACACTCATACTCCCTAAAGCCTGAGGGCAGAAGGAGCTACTGAGATCCAGAAGGAGAGCTCTCTAGGGAAGGCAACTTTGAGAGGCTTGGAGTCAAAGGACACAGTCAGCCTGAATGAATGGCTCATGCCCAGAGGGAGCCTAGGGAATGAATCCCTGACCTCACCGTACTCCCAAGGAGTTTTGGAGAGGCTTCCAGATGGCTGAACCCAACTGGGAGATAGGGAGTAAGATTGAGTCTACAGCGGTAATTCACACAGCCCAGTCTCACAGGGAGAGAGAAGGGACAGATGGAAGATACTCAGCATAGCCTTTCTTTGTAGTTTACTTAGCATCTAGCACAAAGGATGGCGCATGGTAAGTGCTCCTAAAAAAGAGTCAGATGAAAGGATACATGACCTAAACAGAACCCACAAGCATATTTCATTTCTCCCTGGTTGCATTTAAGTTTCATGTAACAGAAAACAGTTTCATGAATAGAACATCATGATTGCAAGAGTTTAATTCTTAATTTTCTGCATTTAATTTTCTAGCATTTATATTTGTTCTAAATTTTACTAAGTACCTACTTTGTGTCTAGCATTGTACCAGGCACTTAGATTTGAAGGATGAGTAAGCAAGGTCCTGTGTTCCTGAGTTTTACATTGGGAGAGGAGAGAAATGTAAATTGGCAATCATGATAAGGCTCTGTGCAAAGGGAGGTGTTAGAAAATGGTACTTCTGCTGGTCGGGGACAAGGGTGGAGAGGAGCTTCATGGAGAGGGAAGACCAAAGCAGTGCCACACAGACACACAGAATAGACTCTAGACGAATGAAACCAAGCTCTATTAAAAAGGGTTTTCTGAAAGCAGGATGCATTTTCTTAACATTCAACTTGGATTCCTGCAGTATAATGACTTTCAATTAATATTCAAAAGGTGCCCTGGCCACTGCACATGCAAAGTAACTGGGGCCAGAATTAAAGGAATCTGGGAAGCAAAGGAAGAAGTTAGAACTTTGAAGTTACAGTCTGTTGCTGACATGGGGTGGGGGGGGAGCACAACTGAAAGATTATGTCCTAAACAGAAGGGAGCTTTCGTCATACTAAAGTGAGAAGTAAGGAGGATGATGTAATAACCCCAGTTATTCAAAACTAGGGAGAGGAAAGTCTGGGCTGGAGGAGGTAATAGTAATACATTCTGCTTTCTTTGCTGATTAAATTAAGTGTGAAGTAGTAGAAAGGGCATTGTCTGTGCCTCTTATCTACATGACTTCAGCAAGTTTCTTAGTCTATTTGCAACTCGTTTCTTAACCCGACAAGTGTTGGTGGGGTTACTCGCAAGGTCAGTAGGAAGAACAGCCCAGTGGTGGACAACTTGCTTTTGGTGCCCAGCATTGCTCAGCATTACTGTAACCTTATCTAACACTTGCCACTTCTTACCTGGGATAGGATTCAGTGGATTCAGAACCGTATCACATCACCATTCTTACTGAAGTTATTTGTGTACAGCTTTTTGATTCTACTGAAAAGCCTCAATCGGGTTCAGATGTCATCAGACCAACCACAATGTTTAAAGAGTGAAACCTCATAAAGTCTCCTCAGTTTTTCCACTGTTTCCCTAAGGAATGCTCAACCTCTCGTCTTGGAAGGCAGTGCTAGCTGCTTGAATCCCACTGTCCCAGGGATAAGACAGAGGCACTGATCTGTTGGATGGGACTCTGGATCTCTGGTTATGTCGGAAAGGCTTATTATCCAAAATGAGAAACCACTTCTGATTGTGCTTTCAAATCAGTATTACACTGAAGTTGGTTACATGGATTTGAATATTACTTCCCCAGGTAAGGTGAAGACACTTATTAGCGTTTTCTCCCATACGTGGCATCAAGGTGAAGTTTCAGCTATGGACCCTGACTCAAAGCTAACTTCTTTATTTTGATGCCATTTCCTCTGCCGACTCTATATTATTCATGTTCAGTTCTCCTCCATTTCTGATGAGAAGAGACTCTTTTTACAGTGAACCTCTTGAGAAAATGGTGTCTTTTCTACTTAGGGACATACCTTCTACAGTTTGAGGGACGTAAGTAGAGACAGTTAATGCTTTATATGTAATGAATGTATTGAAGCATAGTCATAGATTCCAAAGTGTGAATCAGTAGCTATCTGATTTCCATTTCAGATTTAAATATATTATACTCCGCTTTAGCAGGAAACAGGCTATCCTAATGACCAAATTGATCGGATTTAAATTTTAAGAAATTTCAAATAAGGAGGCACTCAAAGATGTTACTCATAAAAAGTTAAAAAGAGGACAGATTATAGAATAAAAACATTTCAACTCATATATTTTAACTTACGTAGTCAATTTTTTTATGAGCCAGTTGTAACTCAGACATAAAAATCCCTTTGTCTATAAAGCTTTGGAGATTTCGGTTCCTCAAGCCCGACACAGGTTAACGCAGCAATTCATCATTTGGTGTCTCATTCCAAATTGTGTTATCCATTGAAAAAAATTCTACTTAATATATTAAAGTTTATACATTTTTCACTGTCTGCTACTGCATGAAATATTCAAAGGGCCCCTGGTATAATGAAATAGCTTTTCAAGAAGCTGTTTTTTATGATGATAAATATTATAATCAAGAGGTGAGAAATGAATTTTGTACCAGTTTCTAAAACTGTAAGTAACACATCCTTGAGAAACAACAAGAAAAAAGTAAAAATTTTCAAGCTCACTATCCCATTTAAATCATAGGGTCAATTTGAAGAGGAAGACTGTGGTAATTATGACAAAAAGTAAAATAATTTCTACTAATGTTATACAAAATAGTTAACAGTGCAAGGGAATCTAAGACACTTTTTATCCATATCTACTGAACAAAAATAGATGGTAATGTGGTGAGGTTTGTTTTAAAGGCAAAATAAATATTTTTTCCTAATAAGAATATACTGTCGATATGCTTGACACGTGGGATTTTAAAATTAAGAATGCAAGTATATACTTTCCTGGACAGTTTCGGCATCCAGAACACCTTTCTCTTTCTACCTCCTCCTAATTCAGTTTTCCCCTTGGCCCTTCTGTCTTCTGAAGCCAAGTTTTTCCTCTTCTAACATGACTTATGTTACATCACTTTTCACTTTGTTTCAGTCTAGTGCTGGAGCAAGGTGTCCCAACATCAGCATTATTACCATTTGGAGCCTTAAGATAATTTCCTGTTGGAGGAAGCTGTCCTGTGCTCTGGACAATGTTTAGCAGCCTCCCTGGTCTCCACTTATAAATACCAGTTAACACGACCACCACCCCCAGATGAGACAACCAAAGCTCTTCAGATAATGACAGATGTCCCAGGGGGACAAAATCACCTCTGCTTGGTAACCACCATATTAGGGCAAGTTGGGTACATGACATTATGTTCAGCTTTGAATATAATTGTGTGGGGCTTCATTTGGAGGTGATGCTCCTAAATGTGAAGTGAATGCAGCAAGAATGGTGTTTGGTTACTGCAGTACATTGCTAGGCTGATAAACATTTCTCATAAATTGAACTCTCAGTTTCACTTGAGAACATAAGATGACTTCTATATCCATTTTGCATTTGTTTATTTTCCAATATTTGAAATAGAAAGAGGAGAGGAGACAGTTTGTTTTCCCAAATTGATATTTCATTTGAACTCTGTGGCTCATAAATTTCTAATGAGACTCTATCCCTTGTAGTTTTTCTTTTTCTTTACTACTAGAGAGAGAGGACATCTAAACCTATTCCAAAGAGAGAACAAAGAAATGGAGATGGTATCCTTTAATCTGTTTTATTTTCGGTTGTCTCATAAAGAACTCTCATATCCAGAGAACTTTCATCTCATCTCTCCTTCCCCTCACTACTTTATAAAGGATATGGTGTTGTTGCTAACTTGACTGTTCAGTCTATGGTGATGAGTACCGAGATGGGATTGTGACAGAAGTAGAAGAAAGGGTATGGAAACTCAGAAATGCTGCATCTGTGACATAGCGAAGACTTTGGCTGGCCTCCATCTTTGATTGAACAATGGTTAAGCTATCTTAGGCGGCGGTATTTCTCTTTTCCCCCTCCCCCAATTTGGAAGTAGAAACAACTACTTGAGCCAGTAGAGAGGAGAACTGTAGAGAGATGGCAGGTGACAGTGGAGAAGTCCCTGTATTCACCAAAGACATGGAAAGAACAGATGAACTCAAGTGGACCCCACTGGAAGGTGGGCTTCAGCCTTCTTGCTGGGACCCCATTCCAGAGGGCTGGACACTAGGAGCAAATATTCACAGAGCTAGAAGCCATAGTTTGTGCTGCAGGAGCCATCAACTGTCAGGGAGAGACCTGGGGCAGATTCCACTCATCAGGGAGCTGAACAAATAGAGGGGTCCCTAGCACGGGGACCCTCAGAAAGCAGTATTTGGATGCAGCTGAAAAAGAGACACTGAAGACATCTCCCACCTCCCCGCCAGTTTCTGCCCCGAAAACCCTGAAGCAGAGAGGGATCTAGGAGATGATGGGGAAGGGGAGCAAAGGGCACATTAAGCTCCTTTTACATCTTGGGTCCTTCAGGCCTGATCCTGCTGGAATGGGGGTAGTTGGGGGATGACAGGGCAGGTAGGAGGAGATGGAAACAGTTTCCACAGAGCATGGTTGTAGGTAATGGAGAAAATGCAAAGCCATTTCATGTCTATAGCCTACCAGTTTCAGTTATGCAAAAATAACTGAAAAAGCCAGAAAGGGGGGGTGGCAAAAAAAAAAAAAAAGACCAAGGCTAAAATAAGTTACGTTGTCAGGGATTACTGGGATAATGAAGCCTCTTATTTCCACCCCCTATACATTTTTAATGTTGCCTTACAATTCACACATTACAAAACAAATACATGTGCCAAATTCCATACACCTAAACTGACATACATACGTAGTTGTTTGGTGTGACATCTATGCTAAAACGTATACCTGAAACAGCAAAGCAGAGTGTTTGTACACTCACATTCTCTGGGACTAAAGCTCTGACACTATGCTAATAAGATGCATTAGAATTGCATTCGTATTTGTAGAGTTTAGAAAATGTTACGGGATCATGGGTTCAAGGAGTCATGGATCTCCTGACAATGCTCTATGACTCAGCTCTTTTCTCCCTTCTGGAACCATCCCAAGATGTAACCTGGGTTTACATATCACATCCAAAGGAGTATTCGGAGCATTTCATTGGACACTAGGAGACAGCACAAAGGACAGATCAGGCACCTACCTAGTACCTACCGTGGCGTTATCTTCAATGTGGTTAGAAAATGAAAATAGCCCTGAAGAAGCAGAGACAAGTCTGCAACATTTTTGTCACAGGAAAAAGTCTGCCTTCTTTGAGGGCTCACTCATGAATAAAGACAGTGTCCTCTTATTTATTTTTACTATTTCTGGGGTGCAATTTATTATGTTCTAGAGTTTGAACCTGCATTTGGCTCTTTTTTGACTCAGACTGGCATTTTCAATAATCTCAGAAATGCCAGATCTGAAATGCATGTAATTACCAAGATATAATAAATCACAAAGCAACCTGAAAGAAAGGAGGTTTAACAGTAATATCCTAGAAGCTTATGAGGTGGGAACTTTGCCACATGAAACAGATCTGAGTTTCCAATAAAACACTTGGCTCTGGGCCCATTTCAAAGTAGAAGTTAGAATTCTTCTCATATAAAATTAACATAAAATGAGATTTCCCTCCTGAAAATCAAGAGCAGGAGACTTTACATTTGAAATCAGGATTTGGGGAATTATTACCATATTTTAGAAGTTACCAAGACCAGCAAACATTAATCTTTTGAGCTAAATTGAGAATATCATAGTTACGGATATTCAAAACTAGGTTTTACTAAATTTTATGACGTTAGAATGAACAGCAAAGGTCAACCATTCCATATAGTTTTAGTATTAAACATATCCCAGTGTTACTGAAATTATAAATGATTCACAAGTGCTAAAAATTTGGTAATTTTCTGTTAACCGTAATCCTCCATTCTTATTAATGCTTTAATTTATACTAGTAAAATTACTATTATTTTTTATAATAATTCTTATGTTGAAGTTTAGGTGTGCTCTGTTGACTCTATTCTCACATGCAATGTGTTACTTACTCTGTGAGGTTTGAGTGTCTATGAATTTCTTTATCAGGGCATCAGTAGTCTGGGTATAAAGACTGAGAGCGTATCTTAGAGACTGAAGATCTGGGCTTTTCTCCAAGTAATTCTTTTTCAGGCCATTTCCTCCTGCATGAAAGTATTGCTAAACAGAAAAAAAAAAAAGTAAAAAAAAAAAAGTAAGCAGTGGCACTTAGAAGTATTGGTGGAGGAATTTTATTGCCGCAGTAGTGAAACTCAGATGGAATAATACAGTATGAGCAACATAAGGTAGATACAAGAAATATTACCACATGCCCATTGCCAAGTCATCACCAGTGCAGGTTCCCTCAGTATTTCTGAAATGTCGCTTTACAGACCCCAGATCCTTGAGGCTTAAGACTTTTCCTCTCTTTCAAAACTTAACTTAAGCAAGTGAAATCATGAAGATGCAGCAGTCAGAATGCTTTTGTTTCGGGTGCCTTGGTGGATGAAAAACAGTATGATAGTTCCTTTCTTCAGGAAACGTGCTCTGATATTTAAAGTGGACAAATATGCTATGGATGTACTGAGAGGGGAAGGTTTCCCTTGGACTTGACTGTTTCTCGTAGGTGAGTGGTGGGGTGTGCTCTGGAGGGCTGTTCATGTAACGAACCAGGGAAGCATCAGATGCAATGCCATATCCTAACTGTAAAGAGCGGTGGGGTAAAGTGGCCCAGGACTAGGCGGAATCTCTGGAGGGAAAGGTGTTCTCCGTCTCAGTGTTTCCCAGACAAGCTCCAGTCTCATCAGACCTGAGCATTAGTGCTGGAAGATTAAAACAGTAAAATACAGGAAGAAGAAGAAGAAGCTACAGTGACGTTTTGTGGTCTCTTGGGACTACTGGGAGTGGTCAGGAAAAACTGTGATAAACTTTGAAATGGGTAAAAAAAGATCCCTGGGTGTCCTGTCTAGTGTACCCATCTGGGTTACCTTTGCTTTTCATTGTCTCTGAGCTATTTAAAACTCTGTAAATTGCAGAAGATGGATAATAATGTAAATGACTCTTGTCCATAGAAATACAAAGTAATTATTCCTGGTGGGCTGCAACTGATTACTGTTCTGCTGACAGATCTGTTTTGCTTTTATTTGTAAATTTATTCCAGCTTTGTACATTGCTTATTTGTATGTGTGGTTCTTGGAATTCTCCTTTGAGCCAGCTGTAGGATCTTACTGGTTCCCTCATTACTTGATGAGTTAAACATTTTTTAGAAGTTCTATAACTGCATGAACGTCTCAGTTATACTCTTTAAAACAAGTGATCTTTAACCATGTACACAGAGCAGCATGGTGACAGCATTCTTAAGGATGACCATAATTTTTACTATCTAATGTGTGAGAAAGAGACCATTAGCCCGTGACTCACCCTAACAGCATCAGTGGTGGGGTCAGCCTTCCTCTATGTTCTCTCTCCCTCTGTTCCTTAACAAATACTTACCAGATCTGTGTTGTGAACCAGACCTTATACCCAGGATGAAGCAAAAGCCCAGAGATTGTTCTTAAAGAGATTATAATCAACTAGGAAATTTAACTAATCTGTCAGTGAATGACTCCAACATGTTGGAGGTGTAAGAAAAATGATTTAAAACAGACAGATAATGGAGGTAGCAAACCGTCTATTGGGGAAGAAGTCAGTAAAGGCTTCCACAGGTCACCAAAGAGGTGACATCTTTGGCGTTCATCAGTTTGTTAGCACTGTCGTTTTTCACTTCAGCAGCCACTAGATAATTCACTACAGTGGACTAAAGAAAGAGGAAAATCTCACTAGGTAACCGTGAGAAACTCTGCAGGGGAGTCCCAGCACTGCTTAGGAAGAACTGAGGAACAGGTGTCCCTCACTTTCTCAAAGTTTGCTATATGCTACTTCACTTTGACAAAAGCCCTACGTTAGTACCTATTTTTGCTAAGTGTAAAAACCTGAAGAAGACTGGCACTTTTGTGAATAAAGGTGAAAAGCAAAAATAGCACATTCAGCCTTGATTTTGCAGTGAGCCTTTATAAAGGCAGCCTGCGCCCCGGCAGAGAGAGGCGCCCCGCCAAGCTCCTCCCCCGTGAACTATGCTCGCGTCCCAGCATCACGCTGCCGTGGTTTGGGACTGTGTCTGTGAGCATCTGTGGTTTCACTCAAATTCATTTTGTGTATCCTTTAGCAAGATAAGCCCTAGAGTAATTGCTTCTTTTCCTTACACTGTTTCAGCTAATGACAGGTTTCATAGGGACGCTCTCCGTTCCAATAGCGGGGGATACCTGCAGCTGTAGTTCTCATAACATGTTTCTTCAGTACAGTTTAAAATACACTGTTTTGCTCTTGTCACTCTAGTCTCATCACCAGACTCACGCTGCATGGAAGCTACACATTGCCTCTCGGCAGCAGAGGGCCTAGAGAAGTTTGGAGAGGACAAGGTTCTCTTAGTAACGATTCACAATGCGCATTAATATATTAAGGGCTCGGAAACCCACTGTGATAAAGAAATCTGTTTAACCTTTCATTCACATACCTGGTTATTAAAATGATTTGGCTGTAAGGCTCCTCTCACACAGGGTATCTGTTAACTTTCATGGGGACATACGTGTGTTAGTTTCTGGTGTACAGCATAGTGATTCAGTTATAGATATATATATTCTCTTTCATTATAGGTTATTACAAGATATTGGATATGGTTCCCTGTGCTATACAGTTGGTCCTTGTTGTTTATATCTTTTGTACATTGTAGTTTGTGTCTGCTAATCCCAAACTCCTAATTTATCCCTACCCTCCCACCCCTTTGTCTTTTGAGTGAATTGTATGGTAGGAAATTTTGCAAGACAAGCCCAGGACAGAAGGTAGCAATGTTAGGGGAAAAAACAAGTTGCAAAATGCGAAGAATAAAAACCCGCATTCAGTGAACACAGATAAATAATGCATGCCATGGACTCCTCGCTCAAAGAGCAAAGGAAATGGTTTCTATGGTTATGCACATGCCAGCTTGATGAAAATGCTACTTTGTGGAGGCCTTTCACACAGTGTTCAGAACCTGGGTGACTGCTCTAAAAAGCATGGGTCTGTTTACCTCACTGGCACAGTTATGGCATACACCATGCACCTCAGTGTTACGAGATCTTACATTCAGTTTTAGCTCTTTGCAAGAGTCCCCGGAGGCAGAGGAGAGTAGAATTTGTATTTTGCTGAGGCTTGGGTTTGAAGGATATAAATGTGGGGCTGATGTGTGGGAGAGAATGTCTTTGCTAAACAAAACCCACTAGCCACAGCTCAGTGCAGGTTAGCTGGTCTCCATTCATTATAGTAAGCATTTTGTGGGGGAGCTTATGTGCTAGAGGGTAATTGATGAATTCTGAAGTGTTAAAGCCCTCTGGCTGTTTCCAGATGTATGCATGTAAAAAGGGTTTTTTTTTGCCATTGGTTCTAAACAGAAAAACTGGACTCAGTTTCTTACTGTTCTTCTATAATCTGTAGCATAATCCAAACACCTCTAGTTTGATCTGTTCCAATGTTGTACTTAGACTAGTATGAATTAGCAGAAAATAACTGGCAGAATAACAAGGACAGGTCATTTCCTCCACATTCAGAAAGGAATTTTCAATCAGAGAACCGTGGAGAAGTTGGTGGTTTAGTGCTGTGAAGGATAAGAAAGTCAGCTGGGTGAGTCTGTCTACCCGGGCTCTGCTCGGGCCTGATACTTTTCCATGGAAAAGGCCTGTATTCATGATAATATGTTTACTGCAAAGTACATAATGGGGGTGACTTGGCTTAACATTGGTAAGATTTTAAAAGCCATTCAGCTTTATTTGTTCTCAAGTTTAATATGATTTATTAAGTGATGGGGCAGCTATCAAATGAAATCTGATCATATATTAATAGGCACAGACAGGTCAAGACAAAGGGGGTGACAGAGTAGCAACATTCTCTGCTGATTAGAAAGTATCTGGGATATTAGGGCCATTCCCAAATTATTTCTAGGCTTCATCATTTGTAAGAAATGTGGAAGAGATGGAAGGCATCCAGAGGTAGATGACAGAATTCTGTAAGGTCTAGAAGGCATGTTATTCAATAAACAGCTGCAGGTAACTTGGGGCAGTATGATTCTTTTCTGTAATGTCTGAAAGGCTATCACACAGAAAAGGAAATAGAATTATTTTCTAGTAGTTTCAATGGATGGAAGAATCAGTGAATAAGTAGAAGTACCAGGGAAGCAGTTGTTGACTTGATATAAATACAATCTTTCTAATAGTAAGTGCGTCTTAAACATGGAAGCTGGCACTTAGGAGTTAGTGAGGTCCCATTACTGGCCATTACTAAGTGGTGGCCAGTTGCCCACGGGCCAGCAGCACTGTAGGCTGCATCCTCTATGTGTGCAGGGAAAGGGGACATGTTGGGATCTGTTTCTGCAATTTTGAGATTTTAGAATCCCCTTTCCCACTGTGACCTGCTCTTTACTTTAAAATGTGCTAGACATATAATTCTTCATCTTTCCTTTAAGCACTGATTTTTGCATAGATTTTTTAACTTTACAGAGTTAGTGGTTCTTTCATTTGTAGAAATGGAGCAGAATTCTTTACCTTGCCTGACTGGTGCTGTAAAGATGAAATTAATTACTCTGTCTGGAAGAGCTCTGTGCACTGTAGAGTTCTTTCTACTTGTAAGCAGGTATACATTACAGTGAGACTAACTCCCCAAACTCCATGCCTGCTTTGTTTCCTGAGCACCAGCCAGTCTCCAGCGGTTGACTAGATACTTATTTCCATGTTCCTGTCACTATATCTAACTCCAATGTGGCAATAGGAAAATGGCCTTCCTGCCCGATTTACCGATTTTCTCAGTGGAACCATGCTTTCCAGCCACTTGGCTGAAACACTGATTCACCCCAGGATCCTCCGTCACTCTTGCCCCAAGTTGAGTTGTCAAGTTTCAGTGACTCCTTTTCTTTCATCACCCAGATCCATCTTTCACTCCCCACTCCAAGGCCACTCCCTTGGCTAGTCCTTGGTGATGTGTGAAGTAACTGTAACTGATCTGTGTCTACAGCCTTGAACTATTCAATCTCCATTTTGCACATTTCCTGTAAGAATGCCATGGCACTTTTAATATGCTATATATTTTCAAAATCATCAACTTTCAACCCAAACATTTCCTGTAACCTCAATTTTACACCACTTTACTACACAAATTTCCAGTTAAATACAGTCTGGTCCGTAGAGTGGAGCAGTCACTGACTCCCAGCCTTCGGGGTCTTGTGCCTTTCCATGGTCAAATCCTTTCTCCCTGATTATGTTCAAGTAATGAATCTTATTCCAAAGAAAATGATTGTCATTCCTGTCCAGCCTGTGAATTCCCATCTGTTTTTCAAGGCCACTCTTTCGGCTTTCCCTGATTTCTTGAGTTCAGAGTAGCTGTTCACTGCTCTAAGTCCTTACCACTGTAACCTGTGCCCAGCGCTCACCCTCCACCGCCAGGTAGCATTTGTATCACCCTATTCTGTATCTGACTGTTTTCTTAGAAGTTAACACAGATTATTAATTTTTAATGTGCTTTCCCCATCTTTTAATCTAGATTAGAAACTCCTTGAGAAAAGGAACAGTACTGCTTCCCAGGCTCAGAAAGCACCGAAAACCTTAAGGGATTTGTGCCTGTGTGGTGTGAAGACACTGTGCACAGGAAACCTCAGGGACAGAGGGCAAAGCCTTAACAAAGTGGACTGTTGCTGAGGGCAACGAGTCAGACTGAATCCTTAGCTTCACTGAGGGAGAATGAGTGATTTCTTAGGGAAGGAGGAACAGAAAAAAGTAGCTGTCATAGAATATGTGGGATCTGGAGTTTAACAGCAGAAAGAGGCTCCTTCAAAATAAACCAACCCTCAGGCAGCATGAATGTTATGCTCATGAAGAGCTTTCTATAGGATGGGAACTGTTTTAATTGTTTTATATGTGATGACTCATTTAATTTTTTGAAAATAATCCCTGAAGTCCTAGGATTATTCCCATAGGAGAGGACAGGAATCTGTATACTCCAGTCTCTCTTAATCACCTACTATTCTGATACTCTAACTGCCAGTGGTATTCCCCGTGTAGTTTCAATATTTTATTTACATTTATTTTTATATCCATCTTCTGACGTTTGTAAAAGCTTCCAACCCTCTGCAGTAATTCACTGCTTCACTAATATAAGGGTAGGTGGTGAGAGGCATGACTGTTACCTCTAAGTGAGGGTTGGAAAGAGCTATGTATGGGGTATTTTCTTTAATCTTGAAAAAAATAGACTTTTTTCTTTCTTTTTTGTATTCTTCATGAAGTGCAAAAAATAAAAAATAAAGCATTTCAGACCTTACTGTGATTTGTAAGAAAAAAACAGGACCACTAAATAAAAAATCAGGATAAATACTGTCTGTGTGCTTAGCAAGCCATTCCTTTTCTATTCCCAATAAAAACTCTCTCATTCTTCTAGTTCCTCATGTTTGTCATATATCTGAAGATGTTTTACAATCTATTTTTACTGACTGATGGAAACATGCTAATGTTTCTTTACAAGTTCACAGGAAGAGTTGACTTTTTTGGTTACAGATACTATTTTCGTAGCGATTTCCCATCATCACTCTTTTTCCTTCCAAAACCTGTATCATATTTTTGGAAAATTCATGCAGACAATTCATTTTGCCAACTTAGATATAATCATAACCTGCCTTTAACAACTGAGGGTTATTTTTTGAAAATTATGTGACAGTTATTTTAGAAATCATTTTCTAAGTCAAATGGAGTCCTCTTTTAGGCATCAGATCAGAACATGCTACTCCCTCCCTTTTGCCAATAAACTAAAGTTCAGATTCCTGGTGTTTAAGCCTCAGCATTTGGGCTCCAATTCCATGTTCCTCTTTTATTCCCTTAAATTCTCACCAGTTACGATATCCTTCTACACTAGACTGGTTGGTGTTTTCGGGCTGACCTATACCTTCTCACATTTCTTTTCTCTAAAGTCTGTGATGATTTTCCCTCTAGCTTTTCCCAATTCATTCTTTAAATCCCCGAACGTCCTTCTGCAGGAAGTTTTCCCCAAGACATTCCCGGAGAATTTCTCCCCGTCTGCACTCCCCAGCACACTTTGTCTCCAGCTCTTTTATTTCACAAATTGTAGATGTTTCTGTTCATAAGCCAAGGGCAGGACCTCTTCTCTCCAGCCACCTCCTTACTGCTCGTTGGATTTTCTGCATCCAGTAAGCTCTCAAATAGTGCTTTTTGAAATGGAATACTCTAAACTAGGTACATTACTTTGTTCTTCCCATGAGCAGCTGACTTCTACATACTGTGAAAACTATACTTACAGTGATGAAAGAAAACATGCTAAGAAGCACTTTGTTAACAAAGTTGCCCCTTGAATAACAGACACCAGGAAGGAGTAGGACCTCAGTCAGTGTAAGAGCCTCAGAGGCATAACGTCACATGTCCTGTTATTTGTCTGGAATCCTGAGCATCAGAAATGGTGTTATCTAGGAGTTTTCAAAGCTGTACTTGAATAGATACTCTTAGTCCAAATTCTCCCCTTTATTCCAAGAAGTGCAGATTTCTAGAGGGCCCTGATCTCCATGAGTTTCTTATTTTTCAAGAAACCTCTGTTTCCCTGAATGATAACAAAAATTTGCCACGTACACTTCAGAGTGCCACGTATAGGTCACGGAACACGCATTCTGGGGCATTTGTTAGGCTGGGGAAAATAACACCGGCAGCATTTTTTTCCCCCTGAGTTTTTCAAACTTCATCAGAAAATAACTTGAAGTTTGGTCAATCAAGATTTAGAAAGTTCCTGAGGTCTTAGGATTCATGCTCCAGTCAAGAGTACGTGCTATTAGGTAAGGTCTTCTGTTTCTCTTTGAAAGAAACCCCCATTCCAGGGAATCTGATGGCAGTCTGGAGTTTTCCTGAGATACGGGTCTGAGACTCGAAAGTTCAACTAGGACACCTTGGAAGTTTTTTTTCCCCCTTGAGGGGGTAATTAGGTTTTTTAATTTACTTTTTTTAAATTTTATTTTAGATGGAGGTCCTGTGTTTCTCCATCAGCCTCCATAGCAGCTTGCACATACTGATTTTCACTGGCTTTCTGCTTCATGTGAAAGCTGTTGCCTTTCGACTTTTATTTTCAAATACTGTTGATTTGACTGTGCGCTGGCAGATAATGCCTCCAAGCCCACCCTGCTAACTGCAGCAGATCATTGTAACTGTGATTACTTGTGCCGTGTTCTGTCCTTTTGACTTCTGATTGAAACTGCATGTGACTGGTATGACAAAATAATCCAACCCAATTAAAATTTTAGTATTTAAGAAAGTTAATATTTTCCCTAGGACTTGTGTAGAGGTTGAAGGAGTTCATACTATTTTCAATAATTAGAAAATAATCTAAATAATTGAAATATGGTATTGCAATTTAGAAAGAACTAATCTCTCTGAAGAAATATTACTCATTTGGGCTTGCTACATTTTCCCACACCTTGTTAACATTTAGTGAAATAATGGGACATAGAAGCAAGGAAGCTGATTTTAGAGTTGGGAATTTTTTCTCAGCTCGGCCAATTACAGGCAGCTCTGAGGTCTTAGACCAACAACTTACGCACTCTTAGCCTCCATTTTTTCATCTATAAAATGTGAATGATCACTCTTGATCTACCTAACACCCAGAATAGGATGTTTATAAGGATTATAAGTGAGATGATGGACGTGTATAAAATATGATTGAAAGAAGGCACATTATTTCCGTCTGTAGTCTGAAAACACCACAGCATTGTCTTCCTTCAGTTCTCACTTTCTCAATTCCAGCTTATTTGCTTAAATTGAGCTAACAAGGAATTAAGGATCATGTCTTTGGCAGCTTTTGGGAATCAGCCTGGGTAGCATCTGCTTCTGGATATGAATACCTTTCCAATGAAGTATTTAAATGACTACAGTTACAGGATTCTCTTTGCTGAGCTCCAAGCAGACCTTGAATTGCTAGCTCTTGGGGGTACAATTCTCTTATGTAGTATTCCCCTTTCTCCTGAATTCCTTTGCCGTCAGCATCAGAATTAGCACCTTGTGGGATAGTCAAGGCAAGTCTCAGAAATCAGACAAAATAAAAGGGAGTCTCAGCTTTGGCAAACTAATGACAGGGACACTGAAAGGAGTTATCAGGTGTCCCGTGACAGATGGGCGGATGACGGGGTTAAAAGGGTCTCAGAGCAGAAACAGCTGTTGTAGCATAGAGACCCCAGAAAAAAAGTTGGTATCACATAAGCTGGGGAATAGGAAGGCCAAAGACCTGACCTGAGGCTCTGAGGGTCAGGAGGACCAGGGTCAGTCTCCAGTCCTGGAGAAGAAGATAATAACATGGATCCGTTTACTGGATCTTGGACACCAGCCAGAAGTTTTTCCTAAAGAACCAGACAAGCGTCTGGTGCCTGAGGTGGAACTGAAATACCATCACAGAGGGCCTGGACAGAAAGATGGGGCAGTTGAGCTGTCAGGACGTAGATCAGGGGGATTTGCTGGGGGATCAGGACTGCCCCTGGCGTCTGGGCAGAAGTCGGCTTGCAGGTGGTGGCCCGCTGTCCTCACCAAGAACAATTAGGGAAGTGCTAGGGTTGGGGACAGGAGCCAGGTCTGTCAGTACCTTGACGGACGCTATTTTCACAGAACACATTTTTCTTCCTCTCTTAGAGTCATGTATTGACCTAATAAAATCTAAGAAGGACTGAATTCCAATTCTAAAAGTCTTACTTTATTGACTCTTCACGGTGTGCCTCAGAGTTTAGTTTTCTACTAACATTTCCCTATTTGTAGCCATTCGTGCTTCTACAACTCCAAAAGTGAACCATTTTTTATTCATATTTTTGAAAGTATTTTTTAAAAGAACAGGTTTTGTATTTTTCCCAATTTTTATTGTTTCCATTTTTTTAACCTCAAAATGATTCTGCAAAAATGTCATACTTCCAGCCAATACACTTGCTGCATCTTGAGAAATTCCACCGTGGTCATCTCACTGCCCAAATTCACTCTCCACTTTCTACCAGGTGTCACAAAATTTTTACCTCACAGCATTCGTTTTACAGTTTTTGACACTGAAGCAGCAGAAGATGGTCTCTTATTGAATGCTGAAACTGCTAAACTAAAGTCATAAGGTAACAGTTCTGTGTCCAATTGTTATTCAATAGAACTTGTTTTAATGAATAGCATTTTAATGTCTGTTTCTATCCAGTGAAATTATTCTGTGCTGTAAAAATGGCTTGTGGTGGCTCCCAGTTCTCTGCTACACTGTTGATACATCCTTGATGATAGATGCTTCCCCCAGTGAAGTGTTGAGACACTGGACACGGTTCAAATTTAGAAAATACCTTCATTTTTTACTCTTCAGTAAATGCAAATATAAATGTGAAATGTATGGATATAAGTCTATATGGAATTATATGAAAATAAAGAACTTCCTAGGTTACCTTTTGAGATCTGCCTAGATGTAGCCCACACCATAATAACTTCTGCTCAACCTTTGGCTATGAAAACCTGATGCACACCACACGATGCCTTTGTGTTTTTGGCAGAAAACTAAATTATTGTCCTTACTAAGACAGAAGAGAAAATTGATCTTTCTGAAACCATTTCAACAAGCATAGAAAACAAAAAAAGAAATTGTATTAACCCTAGATTCCCCTGAAGCATTTGTTTAACTGGGATTTGGGGGTACATGTCTTTCTTTGAAAACACGTATTACTACATAGGTTTCATACACATTTGCTAGAGGTCAACAAAGGGAGCAGCTGTAAGGGCAGAGTAATGTGGATGTAACAAGAACAGAGTATGGGCTAAATCTGACAAGCTCCCGGATCGTGTATATACAACTGTGTCCTGTGTCTGCGGACGGTGCAGCCCTACAGAGGGGGCCCTGGGGCACCTCTCTCTGAGGGTGCACAGGCAACTCTGAGTACACAGCCAGGGCCACTAGAACCTTACCTTGATGGTAGCCAGGACCACCTCCATTATAGTACACTGTCTCGGCGTCAGACCCTTGGCATCCTCTCGAATCATGTGCTCCTAGAACACAGGTTAACAATTGCGAATAAAATAACCAGTTTATTTATTTAACAACTATTTTCAAACACAGTCTGTAGAATTGCCATATGCCAACATTTCCCACTTGAGATATCTTTTTCATATGAACACAGTTTAGAGGATGTTTTTGTCAGATATTTAACAAAAATCCATTTTGCCAAAAGAACAAATGCAAAATGTTTACTCAAAAAGCAGTGCTTTGATTCATAGGTGGCTCTGTTTTTCACACACCAAGTTAATGTTAGGAAAAAAAGAGAGAAACCTGGAAAATGTGTCTCAAAGCTTTTCCACCGTAATTCCTGCCTTCTGTTCTGTCACATCAAGGAAGGCCAACCAGGAAAGGGATTTAGGAGGTCAATTTTAGCCTCTTTCAATTTCCACTGATAAAGTCTACTTTAAGTACAATGCTCCCATTTTATTCTCTTTCTAGGATCCCCTTACTGCTTAGTCACTACTGCTAGGAGACTTCCTTAAGAATTCACTGAATATGGCTCTGTAGATTTTTAGTATTTTAAAATTACTTGTCAGTATTTTGGAACTGATTTTTATATGAACAATGCACTTTCCTCATTGTTCACTATGAACTCTCTCAACCCATCATTTAAAGCTCTTGTAGGGGACTGATGGATGAAAGTTGAAGATAATAATAAAGGAAATAAAAATTTGTCTAAGAGAAAAATTTTTAAATTCTGAACCCCCAAATTGATAGTCTCCCCAGAAATGCCACTATTCTAATTAGCATCATTGAACAAGTACTTATGCAGTGTTTATTATGTGCCAATGCTGTTCCAGGTGATTGAAATATATTGTTTAATAAGAGAAAGACTTCTGTCCTCCTGGAGCTTAAATTCTAATTTATATAAGTGCCTCTGTATGAATTAGAAGAAAAGCCAGTGCAGGTGGACATAACTCTGAGAATGCATGGTTTCATGAATATATCATTGCCTTTGGTCAGTTGTAAACATTGTCTGTTTCTACGGGGCACAGCGCCACATTCACACATACGGTTTAGCAAGTGGAGCTTGGGCCCTATTTCAGCCGTCACTCGCTCTCTAGCAGGACACTTATATGCGGTATACGAGTTGCGCAGTTACCTCCAGGGGCTCATCCTTCTAGCCCTTTTCTTATTTCATCATTTAATAGATGCCATGACTTTCTAAAGATAATCTCTACCTATGTCTTCTTCACTTCTGCAGACTTTCCGTGCCTATCTTGGCAATTCTCACCTGCTAGGCACTCAGTATGTTTTCAGTAATTGAACTGTACTTCTTCAGCGTATCTTGCAGGACTCAGTATGCTTGAATGGAATCATACGCCTTTGAATATTTTTAAAACATGGTGTGATGCTTCATGGATTTATGATACACACTTCTGCATCAGACTGCATCTTTCTCTGATAGAGGGATTGCAACATAAACATGAGTCCATTTAAAATTTTTAAGTAGAAATATTAAATACCCACTGAGACTCAAAGAGTAATGGAAGATTTTTGCCAAGTTATGGAGAGAAATACTTTAGAGCAAGTAAATACAAATATTTCATATTAACTAAATCTCTCTGACTTCATCAATTGTGACCAGCTTTGTGATGTGGTCACATTATTTTTTAATAGATGCTAATAAATAATGTATGTTGGTGCTATAGAAAAATACAATTCTTGGAAGAAATGATTTTCTGGGATTTAACAATAGCTCGTTCAAATAAGGGAGTCTCTGAAAGAGGCTGTCAGTGCATTACTGCTAGCTTGCAGTAAACTCAGTCTCAGATGTATTTTAATTAATTGGTTTTGATATTGTATCATCTATGTATAAAGATGTATTCATTTTTTAGAAAATTATGATAAATAAATCTGCTATCATAAAAGAACAAAATCTGTTCCAAAAAAATAATTATAAGTTGGGGATACTTAATATATATTACGAAGTTTCAGATGATGAAGTAATATAGAATACATCAAATTGCTGAATAAATACTTGTTTTTTAAAGAATTTTTTTGCCTTTTTTATTTTTTTGTATGTATGTATTTTTATTGAAGTATAGTCAGTTTACAATGTTCAATTTTTGGTGTACAGCACAATGCTTCTGTCATACATGAACTACATATATTCATTTTCATATTCTTTTTCACCATAAGTTACTACAAGATGTTGAATGTAGTTCTCTGTGCTATACAGCATGAACTTGTTTATCTATTTTATAAACAGTAGTATCTGCAAATCTCGAATTCCCAATTGAGTCCTTTCCACCCTGATAACCATAAATTTGTTTTCTGTGTATGTCAGCCAGTTTCTGTTTTGTAAATAACTTTTTCTTTTTTAGATTTGACATATAAGTGATATCATATGGTATTTTTCTTTCTGGCTTATTACTTCACTTACAATGACATTCTCCAGGTCCATCCATGTTGTTGCAAATGGCATTATTTTATTAATTTTTATGGCTAAGTAGTATTCCATTGCATAAATATACCACCTCTTCTTTATCCAGTCATCTGTTGATGGACATTTAGGCTGGACATACTTGGTTGTTGTAAATACTGCTGCTATGAACATTGGGGTGCAGGTGTCTTTTTGAATTAATGTTCCCTCTGATACATGCCCAGGAGTGGGACTGCTGGATCATATAGTAAGTCTATTTTTAGTCTTTTGAGGAATCTCCATACCATTTTCCACAATGGCTGCACCAAACTTCATTCCCACCAACAGTGTAGGAGGGTTCCCTTTTCTCCACAGCCTCTCCAGCATTTGTCGTTTGTGGACTTTCGAATGATGGCCATTCTGACTGGTGGGAGGTGATATGTCTTTGTAGTTTTGATTTGCTTTTCTCTGATAATTAGCAATATTAAGCATTTTTTCATGTGCCTATTGGCCATTTATATGTTTTCACTGGAGAATTGCTTGTTTAGTTCTTCTGCCCATTTTTGGATTAGATTTTTTAAGTTATATCAGTTGTTTATATATTCTGGAAATGAAGCCCTTGTCAGTCTCATCTTTTGCAAATACTTTTTCCCATTCCATAGGTTGTCTCTTTGTTTTGCATATGGTTTCCTTTACTGTGCAAAAGGTTGTAAGTTTAATTAGGTCCCAGCTGTTTATTTTTGCTCTTATTTCTATTGCCTGTGTAGACTGCCCTAGGAGAACATTGCTGAGATTTATGTCAGATAACATTTTGCCTGTTTTCTTCTAAGAGGCTTATAGTGTCTTGTCTTATGTTTAGGTCTTTAAGCAATTTTGAGTTAATTTTTGTGTAAGATGTGAGGGAGTATTCTAACTCCACTCACTTACATGCAGCTGTCCAGTTTTCCCAACACCATTTGCTAAAGAGATTGTCTTTTCTCCATTGTATATTCTTGCCTCATTCGTCAAAGATTAATTGACCAAAAGTTTGTGGGTTTATTTCTGGGCTTTCTGTTCTGTTGCATTGATCCATATGTCTGTATTTGTACCAGTACCACACTGTTTTGATTACTGTAGCTGTGTAGTATTTTCTGAAGTCTGAGAGGGTTATTCCTCCAGCTTCATTCTTTTTCTTTAGTAGTGCTTTGGCAATTCTGGGTCTTTTGTGATTCCATATACATTTTAGGATTATTTGTTCTAGTTCTGTGAAAATATCCTGGGCAATTTGACAGGGATCACATTAAATTTGTAGATTCCTTTGGGTAATATGGCCATTTTAACAATACTAATTCTTGCAATCCAAGATCATGGGATGTCTTTCCATTTCTTTAAGTCACCATTGATTTCCTTAGTCAGTGTTTTATAGTTCTCCGCATATGTCTTTCACTTCGTTGGTCAGATTTATTCCAAAGTATTTTATTTTTTTTGATGCAACTTTAAAAGAGCGTTCTTTACTTTCCTTTTATGATATTTCATTGTTAGTGTAAAGAAATGCTACTGATTTCTGTATGTTAATTTTGTATCCTGCTATCTTGCTGAATTCTTTGATTATTTCTAGTAGTTTTTGTGTGGACCTTTTAGGGTTTTCTATATATAGTATCATGTCATCTGCATATAGTGACACTTTTACCTCTTCTTTTCCAATTTGGATCCCTTTTATTTCTCTCTCTTGCCTGATTGCTGTGGCTAGGACTTCCAAGACTATGTTGAATAGGAGTGGTGATAGTGGGCAGTCTTGTCTTGTTCCAGGTTTTAGTGGGAACCTTTTGAGTTTTTCACCACTGAGTATTATGCTGGCTGTAGGTTTGTCATAAATAGCTTTTATTATGTTGAGATATGTTCCTTCTATACCCAGTTAAGAGTTTTGTTTTTGTTTTTGTTTTTTCATGAATGGGGGTTGAATTTTATGTAATGCTTTTTTCTGCATCTATTGAGATGATCATGTGATTTTTATCCTTTCTCTTGTTGATGTGGTGTATCAAAATTGATTGATTTTCATACGTTGAACCATCCTTTTGGCCCTGGGATGAAGAGAATATGATCATGGTGTATGATCGTTTTTTAATGTGTTGGTGGATTCTATTTGCTAATGTTTTGTTGAGGATTTTTGCATCTATGTTGATCAATAATATTGGCCTATAGCTTTCTTTTTTGGTAGTGTCTTTGTTTGCCTTTGGTATTAGAGTGATGGTGGCTTCATAGAATAAGTTTGGGAGTATTCCCTCCTCATCAATCTTTTGGAAGAGTTTGAGAAGGATCAGTATGAGCTCTTCTTTGTATGTTTGATAGAATTCCCCAGTGAAGCCATCTGGTCCTGGACTTTTATTTGCAAGGAGGCTTTTTATTGCTGATTCTATTTCACTTCTAGTGATTGATCTGTTGAAATGATCTATTTCTTCTTGATTCAGTTTTGGTGGACTGTATGTTTCTAGAAACTGGTCCATTTCTTCTAAATTGTCAAATGCCATATAGTTGTTGATAGTATTCTCTTACGCTTTTTTGTATTTCGGTGGTGTTTGTTGTAATCTCATTTTCACTTCTTACTTTATCTGTGTGCTCTCTCTTCTTGATGAGCCTGGCTTGAAGTTTATCAATTTTGTTCACTCTTTCAAAAAACCAGCTTGATTTGATTGATTTTTTCCATTATCTTTTAAATGTCTATTTTATTTATTTCCTCCCTGATCTTTATTATTTCTTTCCTTCTGATGACTTAAGGTATGTTTGTTCTTCTTTTTCTAATTCTTTTAGGTGGTAGGTTAGGTTGTTTATTTGAGCCCATTCTTTTTTGAGGAAGGCCTGTATTGCTGTGAACTTCCATCTTAGGACAGCTTTTGCTGCATCCCATAGATTTTGTGTGTTTGTGTTTTCATTGTTCAACTTTTTCCTTCATTTCATCATTGACTCATTGGTTTTTTAGTAGCATGTTGTTTAGCCTCCATGCTGTCCTTTTTTTCTCATTTGTTTTTCTGTGGTTGATTTCTAGTTTCATGCCATTGTGGTCAGAGAAGATGCCTGGAATAATTTCTGTCCTCTTAAATTTGTTGAGGCTTCTTTTGTGCCTGAGTATGTGGTCTCCTAGAAAATGTTCCATGAGCACTTGAAAATAAGGTATATTCTGTTTTTTGAGTATTTATAGTGTCCTAAATTATCAAGCAAGTCCAACTGTTCTGTTGTGTCATTTAGTATCTCCATTGCCTTATTGATTCTCTCTCTGGAAGACCTGCCCAATGATGTTGGTGGAGTGTTATAATCTCCTACTGTGATTGTATTCTCATCAATTTCTCCCTTTATGTCTATTAGTATTTGTTTTATATATTTGGTGCTCCTGTATTGGGTGCATGTATGTTAATGAGTGTAATATCTTCATCTTGTATTACTCCTTTGATCATTATATAGTGTCCTTCTTTATCTCTCATTATGGCCTTTGTTCTAAAGTCTATTTTGTCTGGTATGAGTTTTAATACTTCCGTTTGCTTGTCATTTCCATTTACATGGAATATCTTTTTCCATCCTCTCACTGTCAGCCTGTGTATGTCCTTCACTCTAAAGTGGGTCACTTGTAGGCAGCATATTACAGGCTTTTGTTTTATTATCCAATCTGCTACTCTATGTCTTTTGATTGGAGCATTTAGCCCATTGATATTTATAGTATTTATTAATAGATGGGTGTTTATTGCCATTTTGAACTTTGTTTTCCAGTTGATTTGGTATTTCTTTTTGTTACCTTCTTTTCCTTTTTGTTTTTCTTTTTGTGGTTTGACAATTTTTTTTTTTTGTATTAGCTAGGTTTCTTTTTGGTTTTTGTGACTCTATTGTATGCTTTTGATTTGTGGCTACCCTGCTTTTCAGATATGTTAACCACTTACTATAACTGTTTGGTTTAGACTGATAGTCATGTAGGCTCAAACGCATCCTGAAAAGAACAAAGGAAAAAGAAAAAGAAGGAGAAAAAAAAAGAGAGGAAAAAAAAATCTCTATTTTTTTGCTCCCCTCTCCCACCTTTTATGATTTTGATATTCTTTATTTTTATTTATTTTTTACATCTTCATGCTTATTCTCTTGCAATTCACTGCAGTTACTGTATTTCCAATTATGGTTTGCTCATTTCTATAGCTTCCTGTTTCTTTTCTATTTAGAGTAGACCTTTCAGTATTTCTTTTTAGTATACATTTAGTATTGCTGATTCTTTTAGTTTTTGCTTGTCTGTGAAATTCTTGATCTCTCCTTCTACTCTAAAGGATAGTCTGGCCAGATAGAGTATCCTAGGTTGCATGTTTTTCTCATTCAAGACTTGGAATGTATCTTGCCACTCCCTTCTGGCCAGCAGTGTTTGTGTAGAGAAATCAGCTGAAAGCCTTATGGGGGTTCCCTTGTGACTAACTCTCTTGTTTTTCTCTCACTGCCTTTAGAATCCTTTCTTCAACTTTGGCCATCTTAATTATAATATGTCTTGGTGTAGGTCTATTTTGGTTCTTCTTACTTCGGACTCTCTGTGCCTCCTTTACTTGGATGTCTGTTTCCTTCTTTAGGTTTGGAAAGTTTTCAGTCGTGGTTTCTTCCAAATACCTTTTCAATCCCCTTTTTCTTCTTCTGGGACCCCTACTGTGTATAGGTTAGCATGCTTTATATTATCCCATAGGTCCCTTATATTGCATTCACTGGTTTTTATTTGCTTTTCTATCTGCTGTTCTGATTGGGTGACTTCTATTATCCTGTCTTCTAAGTCACTTATTTGTTCCTCTGCATTATCTAGTCTGCTTTTGACTGCCTGTAGTTCAGCTCTTCTCTCAGCAATTGAGTTTTCTGTTTTTAATCAGCTCTTCTTTATAGTTTCGATTTCCTTTTTGAAATATTTTGTCTCTATTGATGTTCTCTTGTAGCTACTTTACTGCATTGATCATTCCCTTTTTTGAAGTCATGATCTAGTAGACTATTGAAGTCTATTTCATTGATTGTTCTTTCAGGGGATTTCTCTTGTTCTTTTAATTGGGAGTGGTTCTCCTTCTTCATTTTACTTACATTTCTCTGGCTGTATGGATTTCTCCTAGTCCTGTTTCTGAGCTGTGGCGTGTAGTAGGCAGGGTTGGAGTGCTTCAGTTGGGAAGAATAGGCAGGAGATGTCCTGCAGGCTTACAGAGTACTCTGTTGACACTGCCTTAGCTGCAGGAATGTTGGCTACCTGCTCTAGTGTCCCCAGGTTCTGAGCCCGAGGAACCACCAGTGAAGATCCACCAATGTCAGGTGCTAGAACCCACCATAGCAAGCGTGCAGTCACAAACCTGAATCTGGTGTACCACAGGGTCAGCACAGACCCCAGCCCCGCCTCCACCTATGGTCCAGGGCAGCTTGTTGTAAATACCTGTACTCGCTCCCACTGAGTCAGAATTCTGCTCACTGCCTGTTCATCCCAGAGGTGCGGGTCCGCGAAGAGTTCAGAGAGAGCAAATTCACCTTCTCTGCCTGGGGCTGTAACAAATTTCAGTCCTGCCTGTGAAGCTGCAGGGCTGCTTGGTATGGATTCAGCTTTCAACCCTGCCTCTGTGCAGCAATGATGGCTGTGACCAGGCCCCACCTCTCTTCTTGGAGAACACACCAACAATGGAGCCCACAGAGACAGCATCTATAGCAGTGGCTGTGTTGCATGCATTCCTCCCCACCCCAACAATGGTGCTTTTTATGGGGGTCCCAGGATGTTCTGTTCCACACACACCCCCAACCAGAGCGCACACCACACTCCAGTCCCCTGAGCCTGCCTCTGTGCAGTGGGCTACTGCCCTCTGCCTGGCTCCTCGCTGGTATCCAGCAATCAGTCGCAGCTTCTTCCTGCTGGCTTGTGTCTTAGGGCTGAGGATCGCAGGGACCCTCTGGGCCAGTTTCCCTTAGTTCTGTCTTCAAGGTGGCTGCCACTTTCTCCTCTGAGCCTTGGAAGCTCCGCTTCTGTCCCCGCTGACCTCCTGGCTGGAAAGGGGGTGTCCCAGAGTGGGAGTGTCTTTCTTCCTTTATTGCTCCCTCCCTGCAGAACCAGTCCCATTATCGATTTTGTATTTCAAAGTGAAAAACACTCTGCCAGAGTTTGGTAGGTGTTCTGTGTGACTGAGTGGGTTTATAGATGTAATTCTTGTTGTATTAGTGGGAGAAGGTGAGCTGTGAGTCTCTATACCATGATCTTGGCACCACCCCTCATAAATACTTGTTTAATGAGTTAATTCTAAGTTATATGCAGATAAGCAATCAGTTTCCCTCATAGTTCTATTTTCCTTGGTCCTGTGTTCTTTTAAGTAAGTTAGGTTTTGTTTTGTTTTTTTTTTTTTTGCTAATATTTCTATTCAGAATTTCTGAATTTATCCATCAGTACAATTATTTCAAATGGCAGTTTTCCTGTGGATGAAATCTGCTTTCAAACTAGTACATGATAAAGGTAAAGACCCATGGTTTAACATGAAAAGAAAAGAAAACAAAACAAAACAAAAAAAAAAAATGGAAGTGACACTCTAGTAAAATATGGGTAAACAGCTTTATAAAATTTTCAGTTCTGTATTTCAGTTAGACTTTATTTTTTTACAGAAAAACAGAGAGGGCCTATTGCTCTATAATTCAAATAATAACTAAATGGACCAATAATTTAGAAATGTGATTCAAAACTAAGTTATTTTTCTCATCACCTATGGATAACAAGATCCTATTGTTAGTCCTTCTGATTATTTCAGTGTTGATAACTCTTTTGGGACATTTTATTCATAATTTGCATTTAGTTTACCATAATCAAAAGAGAATTCACTCAGTTGAAGAAATTTTGAGACTGCAAAAGGACCTAAAGTTTTCTGTGGACTCTGATTTTTCCCACATAGCATGCATATGCCCACTAGGGAAACCTGTCTCTACCCCTACTCATTGTGTGAGCTGGGTGTGACACAATGTGAATAGGGTTGACTGCACCCCTAATTCAGGTATGGGTATGTGAGTTAAGCCAAATGTTTTATGTCCTTCCCTAGGCCACAGAGGTTGGCCTGAGAATGCTAATAACTCTTAGTAGAGCTAGCCATGTGGCAGTGGTCTTTGTGCTAGAACTCCTTGCATCAAGGTGGGTGTTCTTTTTGATAGGATTTCAAGTTCAAAACTGTTAGATATAAGCAGGGAATCATCTTACAAACAGGAAGGGAAGTTAGTTTTGACAGAAAGTCAAACAAAGAACAGAGTTGAGAGATAGTGAGTAACTGGGTTCTGTAACATTGTCTGAGTTCTTAATCAAGCAGTGATGGAAACCAGCGTTATCCCGGGACTATAAAATTTCATGGAGCAATAAATTCCTTCCTTGCTTTTTTAGTCTGGCTTTCCATCACCTGAAACTGAAACAGTTATATCTGATATAACATTCAACTCAGGAAACTGAAGCTAGGGGAGATAGAGTATGTTTCCTGATGTCACACAGATGCCAGACACATGGCCAAGGCTATTTCTTTTGTAATAAGACACTGCTATTTCACCTTCAGGGTTTTGTATGAAAAACTTCAACACTGTATAAATCCATTTCTCAAAGTAGGGACTAGAAATCCCCGGGAGGTAAGAAGGATTAGGAAAGCTACAGAGATCAAAGATCCAAAACAATAGTTTAACAGTAATATCTACCTTCTCCTCTCCCTCTGAACAATCAGTATCATTGAACATGTGTAAGAAACAATTTTATGTGATGGTTATATCTTCTAAATGGACTACTGACTTTTAATTTTTTTCTGATGAACGGCATAGTGTAGGTGATATAATAAGGTACTGAAATTGCAGGGCACCTGTTTTCCCTTAGTAAGTAATTATGCAGTTAGATGGATTATCCTTCCCCTGTGTTGTACACACGCACGTCAATTCCAGTGATACCTAACTCTGAGCTGGGGGAGGAGGCAAGATAGCCCCCTCTATAAGTGGGGGGTGGCAGACTCTTTTCTGTCACCATGCAAAGATAATGCATGTATTACCTCACTTGTCCTCAATAATCTTATGAACCAAGTGCTAACAGTATCTGAATTTTAGAAATGCCAAATTCAAACATTAGAAAGGTTAAAGACTTTGACAAGTCACATAGTTGGAAGCAGTTGAGGTAGAATTTGAACCAAGGGGGGCTGTATCTGGAACTCATCTCCAGGCTACACTGTATTCTAATAGGAACAAGAACAACATTTATTTCAACTATGGGCATCTTGTTGGCCTGTATGTGTGGTCTATTGACAAATGAATGGAAAAAAATGTATATACCTACAATAGAATATTATTCAGCCTTTAGAAAGAAGGAAATCTTTTCATATGCTACAACATGGATGGACCTGGAGGACATGACACTGAGTGAGGAAAGCCAGTCACAGAACTCCAGTATGTTTTTTAACCAGTCAAGTTCCTATTCTAGAGGGAAAGAAAATGAGGTTCCCTGCACAACTGCAAAGTCTTGTGGACCTCAAGCAATAATAAAGCAGAGGGTTACTGAGTCAGCAAATCCTTATTACAATGGTGTTGATTATGTTCACAAGCTCAGTATCTGCTTTGATGAATTCTGTTTTCCCACGTTAGGTTTTGTGCCTTTAAGACTTCTCTAGATTGTTACTGGATTTCTGTGAAGCATTCTGTTTTGCCTTTATTCACATAAAGTCAATTTAGTATATAAAAGAAAATATGTTCTCTAATTTACTCCAAAAGCAGTAATGCTGAATGTTACAACACAAACTCAAAAATTCCCAATTGCCCTACCAATTGGAAAATATGAGAAATATGGGGGGAAAAGAAAGCAGTAATATTCAGCCCCTAAATTTTGATTTGACTCATCCTTAAAGCAGACTGTGAGATCACAGACACATATCTTCTGAGTCCCGCCATATTAGAAACCATTACTCATAGGAGAATGGTTTCTTGCTGAGCTATAGTTAGCTCATTACTGTTCACAGACAACTACTGATTTCTTTATTCTTATTACCTTCAGTTTTGATAATTGTCCAAGATCTTTAGCTGCGATGAAAATCATCTGGGGTCCCTAGAGACACACACATAGAAAAGGAGAGAGAAGACTCAGTCATAAGATCTTCAAAGTAGCAGCAAAGTAGAAATGTGGTCAATAGACAGCGTGCTCCATTTTCCTTGTTATTTCTGTGACTTTTATGCCACGTGCCCATAACTGGTTGATTTTATAAATTGGGTCAAAGGTATCTAGTACTACTGGCAATATAACTGTCCTCACAGGCACCCCACTTCTGGAAGTTCTAGTCTCAGTTACTGAACGGCTCACTGCTATTGTCGCCAGTTTAACGTAGCATAGGGATTATATCAGTGAGCTTTGGCTTGTATTTATTTATTCGTAGCAGAGGCAACTCCTTCACTCCAATCTCTAACCCCCAATACAAAATTTATGCAAAATTTCAAGATACAGAGCTGAAGAAGGTGGAGCTGGTCCTCCTGAAATGCTGTCCAATCTATCAGAGACCTGCCCACTTAACTCTTCCCTCAGCCTGAGGTTTTCCCTGGAACCCAAAGGCCCTGAGGAGAGCTACAAAAACATCAGAATAAAGGAGTATCCTGGAATATGTTCACAGTAAGGGAAACCAGCTATTCTGCAGTAGTATTCTCCAGTTTTCCAGTGGAGCGTGCGTGTTCACTGGGAAACCCATACTCGGAGAACTCAACGCTTGAGAGCACTGAGGTGACGGTAAACTCCCCTAGGGAAGACCTTATATCAAAAAATATAATGTCATGCATAGCATTTCTGCTCTAACATGACGTGTACTCTTGAACCTCATCTTCTATAAAACTGTGCCATAGAAAGAGGGGGGTTTATGGGGAAAATAGTGGTGGGCAGCACAGCGTCCATGCAGTTTTGTTACCGAAGAACTATCAAAAACAGTACGTGCTTCTTCGGGAGATGGTGTGGACAGCTCACAGGGAGCTCAGTGGGATGGCGGCTGGCTTGAGGGATACTGAAAAACGCAAAAAACCCCAACCAACCAACAGTGAAACAATGGAGTGCTACTGTGGGCTGAGACAGCGCGGCCACAAGTGGAGTTCTGAGCACAGCGGGAGGGTGGCCTGCCACATATGAGCCACGCAGGGTGCATCTTTCAGGTTAAAAGGCTTATGTGCAAGTATGCCTTCCCCCTCTTTTTTATCTTTTTAAAAAATGAGGATGAAAGGGTTCCTGCTTGTGTAGTAGCCAAACTGAGTGGTCTTTCCCTTTCTGCTGAAGCTTACAGCTCTTCTGTTACATTCTCAATCCTCTCACCTAGGAAAACTTGTAAAGCAACCCAACCTCCAGACTGCATGAACATCACCAATTAAGTGATAGCTAACGGTATTATAGAAAGGCCTTACGTATTGTAGCAGAAGAAGGTGTGTGTGTGTTTCTGTATGTGATTGGCTTACCCACAGGCGTAGGCTATAAGATTATACCACACGCTCATGGCGTGAGGCAAAACTCAAAGTAATTTATATTTTCTTGTTAAAGTCACTGTCTGGCAGTAAATCAACAAAAACATGTATCTGCTTCTTGGAACACTTCGCAAGAAAATATTTTCTGTATGATTTCACTGGATAGATAGAAACTGAGTGTGCATGATAGTGCCACTTTGTATTTCAGGTTTAGTTTCTGTTTACTCATCATGTATATCACCCTGTGTTCCTCAGTCACAGAAAAAAGTGATCCCGTAGCAGGCACTTGTTACGGTTACTTCTTGCCTCGCTTGGCTCAGGATTGGTGAACTACGACTGCTGGACAGTGTATCCACTTGACCACTGTCTAACTTTGCTGGCAATTGTGTTTTCTGTTTTTTTCCTATTTTACTGTGTATGATACAATCATGTTTTTCAAATTCACTAAAAGATGTCTCCTATGTTAACCTCTAAGTGGGAAGGCAACAGATAAAAGCAAAAGGGAAAGGTGAAAACAATTCTAGATAGCTGTGTTGGATTTATCTTCTTTAACTGGAAAATTGCAGAAAGAAACACAGCAGGAATATTCAATCCTAAATCCATTTTCCTGGGGGTTTATAGTAAAAATAAATGAAAAAATTATATGTCTAGACCAGATAACCCTAAAGGCAAACTTTAATACATTTTTTTTCAAGAGGTGAAGTTTGAAATGTCAAGTAAGTGTGAAGTTTGACTACTGTTGTGGCAATTTAAAATGGATTTGTTTAAGGAAATGGCACTGGAATGATCACTGCTAAGACACTGTATGAACTCTTTTTTCCAAAATGAATTTAATTACAATTTCGTCTGGATCAAAACCATGCACTTAAGCAGAAAACAATTAGATGGGATACTGAAGGTATTACAAACGTTCGTTTAAATACTTACTGTTTGATCCGTCAGAGGAGGGAGAACAATTTGTTTTTCTACTTTGTTAAGAACTAGCTTCCATAGCTCTTTCAACACTCGCTTCAGGACTGTTTTCTCACAGATTTTTGCTGAGAGACTTAATCTGGAACACAGTAAGATGCATACTCACTCATAAGTCTCTTCTCAAGCTATTATCTTATTTCATTGATCAGAAATTCACATTTTTCAATACTGAGATTCAAATACCTGAATAGGCCTTTATAAATTTCAGATGCTCAATTTCATTTGCTAAAGAAATATCTAATATCAAAAACTGATTTAATCATATTATACATTAGATAATTCACTCTTTGGTAGAAAATAAATTCAAAGTTATGTGTTTTCTTAAATTGCTTTCTAAACTGACATCAAGGCCCCCAAAATACATGGTTTTGACCTACATTCCTGACTTGTATTTACTCCAGGCTAAACCCCAAAGAAACACATTTTCATAATGACCTGGCACTGGACCAATGTAACAACATGGCAAACATGCATATAATTTCACTCGAGCCAAAATTTACCAATCTTATTTATAACACCACGTAAGTTTAAGGTGCACAAGATAATAATCTGATACATGTACCTATTATGAAATGATCACTATGGTAAGTTCAGTTTAAATCCATCACCTCACAGTAAACATTTTTTGTCTGGTGATGATAAGAACTTTCAAGATCTACTTTGAGCAGTTTTCAGATATACAATATAGTATTGTTACCTAGAGTTACTACATATACTGTATATATGCTGTGCATTACAGCCTCAGAACTTATTTATCTTGTAACTGGAAGTTTGTACATTTTGATCCCCTTCACCTGTTTCCAGCAACCACAAATTTGTTCTTTCTCTGAGTCGTTTTTTTAGGTTCCCAATTTACCAATTTTAATAGGCTTAAGGGATTTCTTACAAATTCTTCTCATGGTGAGATAATGGTGGTAACATCATCAAACATTTCTGTAACACTTTGGTTTAGAAATCTCTTCTGCAGATATTTCTCATTTATTAGTATGTCCATTTTAGAAATCAAAAATCAGCTCAGAGAGGTGGGGGAACTTGTCTAAGGAATAAAGCTAGTGAGTAAGGACTGAGATCCAGTGTCTCATCCCGTGCCCCCATGCTGCCCTTGGTAACGCGCTTGTGTGTGAAGACCCAGCAGGACACACAGGCACAGTGCTGCATACAGACCTGCGGGATGTAGCCTATGACACTGAACTCTTTTGCGCCTCCTTTAATAAGAGTTAATCCCAGAGGGCCCAAAGTGGGTCATATTATTGCAGGCTAGCCTCATGGAGTCATACTAAACTTCTGCTAAGTACTCTTACTTCTGGACTAAAATTATAAATTAGGTCCTGGTTCTAATAGAGAAAGGATTGACTTTTAAATATTCACATACGTATCATTGATGTTAACATTTAAGTAAGTAATACTTAAAAGGCATGTGATGTGTGAGGGGCAGAGAGAGAGATCCTACCGCGTTTCCAAACAGAAGTATTCCTCCTAACTTTGCTGTACATACGTACCTAATATCTAAAGTGACCTCCTCTGGATGAAGAGGAGAGGTGGGGGCCCCTGAAGCATAGCTGGGGAATCTGTAGCCCCACGATTTTGGAAACCATTGTTCCAACGTGGTATTCCTAGCTTGCTGGTAGATACTATATGGACATAGGGTAGGAACGAGGTGACTGGTCATGACAGCAGAACCTTTCCTTGGAGAAATTCCTAGGATGATCTGAGATACAACAAATCTGCCAATTTTGCAGCAGATGTGTAATTTCCATTTGCAAAAGGTCTGGGTTTAAAAATTGATCTTGATTTTATGGCCAGCTCACATCCTTCACATGCTAAATAACCCTGTTTAAACTGGAACGGAACCAATAGGAATAAAATCGTTGACCTGTTTGCAGCTCAGCATGGGATTTCTGCTAGCTGGAAATGGACTTTATAGCTTGTTTTATAGAGTCATGACGTCTTGGCAGAGAAAATGAAGCATAAAGAAATACGATGTTTTATTTAGGGAGGCTACACAGAGAGAGCCTATACATAAATAATGTAAGAATTTTTAAGGGGATTGTCTCAAAACCACCCTGAAGATTTTTGGCCTCTTTAAATAACAGAAAAGAGGGGGCAATCTAGCTACTGCTTCCTTAATTTGGATTAACCCACTTAATAATGCAAACTGAACAACATACATTTTGGAATTTGAGCTCTATCTGTTTTGGCTAACCACTCAACCGATTAACCAGACAATTTTCAAACGCCACGTATACTTGCTGGCAATAGAGGGTTCCTGTCATACACTTGATCCTATTCTCATGAAAATCTATTTGGCTGTTTTCCCTCCCCGTGGCGTGCCCACCCCTCGTTACTGTACATCCAAACCCTACATGTGTTTAAGGAAGACCCAACCCCACTGACCTTTCTCCTGGTCATCTGAACGGGAGATTATTTTACACCTTACTGTGTTCATTTGTTGTACTTTTCTTATTATTTTTTCTTTCTAAACTGTTAACTTCTTGAGAACAGAATTAATACCTAGCTTTTCAAAATGTGTCCTAACAAGTGGCTTTATGGTTATGCATTCTATATTACCCTGAAAATTTCCACAACTAGCAATGCTTCATATAATCTCTCTCCAAAAATTTTAAATCTCTTTCATCAATTTTTAAAGCTCACTGACGTTTTTCTATTTTTATATATTGTCTCTTTCTGCTAAGAATTAAGAGGAAATTACATATATGATGATAGAATAAAGTACAATTAGAAAATTAAGACTGAGTTAAAAAAGAATCTAAATGTACTGAAAACAAGGGCCGATCCACTTTATAGATTAGATGGTGAAGTAGGGTCAAGGTCCCTCAACGAGTAGACAGCAGTAGGAGGATAACTTCAAGCTTCCTGTATGTCCCACAGCTTCTGTTACAGTACATGCAAAAATAAGTAATTTTGCTAATGATAAATGACGTGACTCCAAACTGCTGGCTTCTACTCCAAAAGCAGAAGGCATTCCAGTAGGAGTTTTAAGAGGATCGGGACTGCTCGGTCCTGCTCTCCATTCACATCACATTTACACCCTAATGGTAGTGTGTTGGTGTGATTCAGTTCTGTCTGTTCCATAGAAAACAGCTGTATAAGAGGACAGCAATTCCAAGGGCTTCTACAGGAAATGAGGTGGTTAAGAGTCTCCATTAAGAAACTAAAGATATAAAGAAGGCTTCCTCTCTCTTCTTCCTTTCTTCTACTTTCTCCTTCTACGTCACTTGCCTTCCTACCTCCTGCCAAGCCACCCAATTACCTATTCACCTACCTTCCAGGTATTTCCTCATAGTGAGCAGAAAATAAGATTTAACTTTTCTACCAAATACTGAAATTAAAGTGGTAAGAACATTAGTTTTACTTACGCAGTAAGCTTATAAGCCGAGGGAAATGGAATTAGAGTAGAAGTCACACATACATGCAGAGGTTCTCCTCCCTGATTCCTTCTTTGCTGTCCTCACCTTTAAAGAAAGGCACTGTATCCTTCTTATTTATCTTGGTCTCTTTGGTATTAACTAATTTGCCACAACAGTATTAAATGGGGTAATATATGTAAACTATCAAGTAGCTCCCCGGTCCGTTGGTAGGTATTCAAAATTATTTTTTGCTTTTCTACCTTTAGTTCTGGTTTTATCATTTTTCTTTTTCTCTCTATCTTTCATATTGAAGTACCGTCAGTTACAGTGTGTCAATTTCTGGTGTGCAGCACAATGTCCCAGTCATGCATATACATACAGGTATTCATTTTTATATTCTTTTTCATTAAAGGTTACTACAAGATATGGAACATAGTTCCCTGTGCTATACACCAGAAACTTCTTTTTAATATCTATTTGTACATATAGTGGCTAACATCTGTAAACTCAAACTCCCAAATTTATCCATTCCCACCCCCTTTGCCTGGTAACCATAAGACTGTTTACTATGCCTGTAAATCTGTTTCTGTTTTGTGGATGAGTTCATAGTGTCTTTTTAAAAAAATTTTTTTAGAATCCACATATGAGTGATATCATATGGTATTTTTCTTTCTTTTTCTGGCTTATTTCACGTACAGTGACAATCTCTAGGTCCATCTACCTTGCTGCAAATGGCATTAGCTTATTCTTTTTTATGGCTGAGTAGTATATTCCATTGTATAAATATATCACAACTTCTTTATCCAGTCATCTGTCGATGGGTGTTTAGATTGCTTCCATGCCTTGGCTATTGTCTGTAGTGCTGCTGTGAACATTGGGGTGCTTGTATCTATTCAAATTAGAGTTCCTTCCAGATATGTACCCAGAAGTGGGATTACTGAATCATATGGTAAATCTATTTTTATGTTTTTGAGGAATCTCCATTCTGTTTTCCATAATGGCTGCACCAAACTACATCCCCACCAACAGTGTAGGAGGGTTCTCTTTTCTCCGCATCCTCTCCAGCATTTTATGTTTGTGGCCTTTTGAATGATGGCCATTCTGACTGGTGTGAGGTGATACCTCATTGTAGTTTTGATTTGCATTTCTCTGATAATGAGCGATATTGAGCATTTTTTCATGTGCCTATTGGCCATTTGTAAGTTTTCACTGGAGAATTGCTTGTCTAGGTCATTTTCCCATTTATGGATTGAGTTTTTTTTTCTTATATTCTGGACATTAAGCCTTTGTCAGTTGCATCATTTGTAAATATTTTCTCCCATTCCATAGGTGGTTGTTTTGGTTTGCCTACGGCTTCCTTTGCTGTACAAAAGCTTATACATTTAATTAGGTCCCATTTGTTTATTTTTGCTCTTACCTCTATTGCCTGGGAAGACTGCCCTAGGAGAACATTGCTAAGATTTATGTCAGAATGCTTTACCTATATTTTCTTCTAGGAGATTTATAGTGTCTTGTCTTACATTTAAGTCTTTAAACCATTTTGAGTTTACTTTTGTGTATGGAGTGAGGGTGTGTTCTAAGTTCACTGATTTACATGCAGCTGTCCAGTTTTCCCAATACCACTTGCTGAAGAGACTGTCTTTTCTCCATTGTATATTCTTGCCTCCTTTGTCGAAGATTAATTGACCAAAAGTTTGTGGGTGTATTTCTGGCCACTCTATTCTGTTCCATTGATCTATATATCTGTTTTTATGCCAATACCATGCTGTCTTGATTTCTTATTAGCTCTACAGTATTGTCTGAAGTCTGGGAGGGACATTTGTCCAGCATCATTCTTTTTCTTCAGTATTGCTTTTGCAATTCTGGCTCTTTTGTGATTCCATATAAATTGTAGGGTTGTTTGTTCTAGTTCTGTGAAAAATGTCCTGGGTAATTTGATAGGGATCACATTTAATCTGTACATGGCCTTGAGCAGTATGGCCGTTTTAGTGATATTGATTCTTTCAAAGAGCATGGGCTATCTTTCCATTTCTTTAAGTCATCTTTAATTTCTTTAATCAACGTTTTGTAGTTCTCCATGTGTAAGTCTTTTACCTCCTTGGTCAGATCAGTCCTGGTTTTAAGTGTCACTATTTAAGAAATCATACCTCTTGCTTTAGATCAATGGTTCCCTATTGTGGACACATTTTGAAATATAGGTGTCTGGACCCTACTCATAACTTAGAAATTTAGTATTTCTAAGAGGAAGAGTGAAGAGAGGTGTAAACAAACAAAACTTTCTGGTTAAGAACACTGTCTTACTTGGTCATGAGGCCTCCATGTCACCCACTCCCACCACTACTGGACTGTAATTTCCATGGAGTCTGGGACTCTGACTCTGTGTTATCACTGTCCAGGGCTCAGGCTAGAGTTTGATACAGATGGATACTCAGTAAATAAGTTACTGAAGGTGGAGTTGGGCAGCAGTCTACTTGCCTCTGAGCTGAATTAATTCTGGTCACATTTTGCCATTGTCTTCTTCAGCAGGTTTTTGACATGAACTTAGATATTCTGGACTCAGCTCAGTTTTTCCGTATGTCCAAGAAGTTATCTGAGAACTATGAAATCTTAAATCTCTCTCTGCCTCAGAAGAGCAACCTCCTTAATTAGCAATATTTATTTTCTCTCCAGTTTTCCTTTTCCGTACAGTCAGTCCCTCTCTTTTCCCGTCTAGTAATTAGTTAAGCATTTTGCTTCTTTTAATGAATTGATCTATTTCTGCAGCTCTTTTAAAGCCATCCTACATAGTAGAAAACCTTTTTCCCTCTCAAATCCGTATCAGTCAAATTTAGGGTAGTGAGTAAAGAGAAAACTGGGCAGAATACTTACGTTTTGTCCAAGAAGTCCATGAGCGGTCGTAATACCACCTCTGCGTCCATTGCAGCACTGTTCTTATTAGATGTGGTATTTCCATTGGCTCTCATCTGATTTAGTTCAAAACTCATCTGTTTTATGCACTCTTCAATGATAAGCTGGAAACTAAAAATAAGGAATAAAAATTCTAAAATAAAAGCAAACATGTGTGGCTTCCTTTGCCTGTGTCTGTTAAATTCAGCCCCCCCCCAGGAGTTGGATCTGTTTCCAGTGGTGTGATTTCCTTTGCTCATTAGTTTTCAAACTTACTGTTCAGCTGCAAAAATTGTGTTGCAATGGAAGCTTACCTGGAATCCTTATATGTAAAGTAGATAAAAATGATGCTTTTCAGGTTGAGTTAATTTAAGTTAGGGGTTTGTTTGGCCTCATCTCTTACAGTAATCACTGAGATGTTTTTCTGAGCATTGTTGGAAAACTGACTATCTGGGTACAGCCTCTTCACTTGGCTTCTGGGACTCCACACCCTCTTGGCTTTCCAGCCTCACTGGCTGCTCCTTCTCAATTGTCTAACTTCTAACCATTGGAATAGGGTTGCCAGACTTAGCAAATTAAAACTCAGGATGCCCAGGCAATTTTAATTTCAGATAGTGAATATTTTTTAGTGTAAATTTGAGACAAAGTTAAGTAAACATTGTCCATTTTTATCTGAAGTTAAAATTTAATTGGGCATATGCTATATTTTATCTGACAACCCTACATTGGCAATCCTACCTCTAGGCTCCATCTTTGGACCACTCCACTTTACCATCATAAATCACTTCCTTGGCCACCATATCTAGTCTCATGGTTGACCAAATATACATCTACAGAGGTGATTTCTAGTCTGAAATCCAGACCATTATATTAAACTGCCTATGTACCCTTTTACTTAAAAGTCTAATGAATTCTTCTCATACTCAACATCCAATCTATCAGCAAACCTTTATAAAGTATATTAAGTGTGAGGATCTATTATGGATCCACAAAGCTACTGTAGACCAACCCACTATTACCTTTAACCTCAACTTGTGCAATAATTTCCTACATTGTCTCTCTGTTCAACACTCTACAGGTGTCTTTTAAGATAGAAACCAGATCATGCTCCTCTCTTGCTGAAAATCTTCAATGGCTTTGAGATCCACTTAAAACAAAACCTAGAATGTATTTCATGGACTTAATTACATGCCAATATATTTTGGCCCTGGTAACCTCTCTGATGTCATTTCTCACCATTCCTCCCTCCCCTTCATTGCAGTCCAGCCATAGTCATCTTCTTGGTGTTCTTAGAATTCTCTGAGGACACTTATCTCATGACCACTATTAGGTCTTCTCCTCCATGCAGTTTCTCATGGGTGTCTCCATCCCTTACTTATTACAGTCATAAGCCAAAGGTCACCTCCTCAGAAAAGTCCTTACTAAACACTCAACCTGAAATGACATTCCTATCCTTCTCCATTTCCTCACAGTTCTTTATCGCATTCTTCATTATTTGACACATTATATAGTTTTTGTTTATTTTTCTGGCTCTTGGTCCAGTAGAATGTAAGTTCTATGAGGGAAGGACCTTTTTCCCTCCAGTGCTGCACACCCACAGCATGAGATCCTCAGGAAGCACTGGCTGCATGTACCAATGGACCATCCTTGGTCCGCCCACCCCCACTCTGCCTCACCACTCTAAAGACTTAACCCAGCCTGTGGAGAGTAACCCTCGGTATTACTGTGTTCATTCTTCACATCCTCTACACCAGTTTTGGTGGTTCTTACCTAAGCAGCATCCAATAGTAAGAGATTTAAATAGCAGAGAGCCACTTTGCCTCGCCACCATCCCTCCATGCGGTCTGTTAACTTTCATACTTCCAACAACAGGGGTAATTAGAATATATGTGCAGGCTGGCAAGAAAAAAGCCAAGGAGGAGAATGGGGGTAAATGAAAACTTGTGAAATGATCACATCATGGGAACAGTGAGAAGGAAGGAGTTCATTTCAGTGCTGCAGCCAAGTCAGTCCCCTTCCTCTTCTTCCTCCACACACAGTGATTGCACAGAATGTGTTATCTGAGAAGGATCCAAGTGCATTAATTCCTCCTACTTTATACAGAAGTTTAGGAAGTATCACTATAGAATGCTTTCATTATTCATTAAATAGAAAGAATATAAATATCAGTGCTTGCCTGCATGCTACAAATATTTAATTAGTACTTCCTGTGTGCCAGTCTCAGTTACGAGGGCTGAGGATGCGTCAATGAACAAACCAGAAAATTACTTGTTCTTACGGCACACAGGAGACCTTTTATTTTCAAATTGACATTAAGAAAATATTTTAGTCTGTTGTAAAATGTTTAATTTTTCTAGGTTTTGGATGAGAAATCCTTGATATATTTTAAATTATCACAACTTGGGTGTTTTTCTTGTTCCCAGTGTAGCAGGTTTATAAATATACTGGTCCCTATTTTTGAGCATATCGTCAAGGCCTGATTCTTCTTCTACGTCATGTTTTGCCTGTTTCCATCTTTGGCTCCTGACTTCTCTGTGGCTGTCCTCACTGGTGATACCACCATTCCTGCCCTTCCGTATCCGGCTCCTTGATGCTTGGGTCTCAGTTTGCCCTGTGGAGGTGGCTGATTCCTTGGCTCTCTGCATAGTTCTCTCACTGGCCAGAATATCCTGTTTCAGGCTTAGGTTTCAAGGAGGCTGAGTGTCTGACCACTGGGCTTTTTTTCTGGCTGGATCTGCCTTTGGACTTTTGTCCGGGAGTGGCTGTAGGGTAGGGTGGCAGTGGGGATAGTGCAGAAGGTGACAAGGGGGTGGTGGTGGTAGATACTTGGGACAATAGAAAAGTAAATAATGTTGGAACATTTGAATGAGGGGATTTCCCTCTGAGGCAGCAGTGACCCTGCTGACTGTAGTAATACTCACCTGTGAAATAGCTACTTTTCTGTGGACTGATTCTCAAATCAGTGTACTAGGGGGAAGATAGACCAAGCAGAAAGTATGATATCCACAATCCAAAAATGTGCAAACAGGTTCCTACAACAGACCCGTCTGGTAGGCACCCCCCAGAAGCCAGCTGTGTGTGTGGGATCAGGCAGGTGGAGGAAGGACTACTGGAGACTAAAATACGGTGCCATTCCACCTTAGCATTAATCCCGGGTGAAGCAACACCTGCATTTCATCTAAAAATCACTTCTGTCTGCCAGTTTTTGGCAAATCCACCTAGAAAGTCTTTTTTTCTATCCATGTTTTCTTGGTGGAAAGTTTTTACTAATCAGCAAGACCAGTTAATAATGCCAGACTCCGTGAGCACTCAAGAAGCCTAACACAAACAGAATAATTTCTATGAAATGTTCCTAAATTTTTTCTTTACTTAATTCAGCCAGCTGCTGGCACCAAAGCTATCATTAAAACTGCAAAATATGTGCATAAGCAGAAACCTAAGTGGTGCAGGTTTTGAAAATTTTAAGAACATCTTTAAGATAACCCTGAGATTTTGTCAGTGAGTCTCAGTTCCCAGGTAGTTGCCCTGTGAGTGTATCAGGAACCCGGGCTTCAGATGTTTGCTTTGGCTCTGCCCAGCTTTCCTGAAAAATCATCCTATCAGCTACATAAAGTAGAATAATTTAATTGTGGGTTTTAATAACAGCAGATGAAAGGGATTTGGGGCAATTAATTATGCACTTAATTTTAAAATTCTAGACTGCTAATTTAGAGTGTAAGAAGGATGGATTCAGGCTAAAATTATCCAGTTTGACTTCACAGCTTGATCACATTGATCATGGTGGACTTCCCACCCACCCTGTGTCTGTGTGATGTAGACCTGGTTGGTGGTGTGGGAAATAAATCCATGGCAACGAGAATACAATAATTATTCTTTTTATATGGAAGGCATGACATGTGGGCTGTTTATTCCAATATTCCTAGCTCTCTTTGAGCTGTATTTTAAAAATAACGAACAAATACATACAGGGTAACCAGGAGTTTCAAAACTTAGATTAAAATAGCTGACTTCATACAAATGCCCTCCTAAGAGCATTGCTCCTTATTTCATAGCTGAAGTTTGCTCAGAGGTTTTCAAATCACACGTATTTCAGCCTTTGTGAATATACCCCCCACTCAGACAGAACAAATTAAAACGTACTTGTTCAGGAGGATGACTTGAATATATTACAGAAAGTCATCTGAATATCCTTTTTCTATTTATATTCTAGTTTCCGACCCCTTTCCTCTCCCCTTAACTTTGCTAAATGATCTGTTTATGCCTTCATGAATGAAGGCAACAGCCTTTCTGCTAACCGCATGGTAATTCACAACCAGAATAAAGAGGTAAGCCTCTAAGTGTCACCTCAAGTCAGAGCCACTGAGTCCCCAGATCCTGAGGACACTGTCTGCCTCTCCAACTCCCGAGTAGCAAAACCTTCAGATTGCTTATTAACATCTAGGCCAAGGAAGCTGGATCATCCAGGTTCATTAACAACACAAAGCAGAAGGCAGAGCTATGACCCTAAGCTCAGTATATCAAGCCTACATCTGGGAGAAAGGGCTCTGTTATGACAACACACCTCTACTGTTGGGGAAAAAAGGCCAAGTGTGCGATTTTTCTTTGCTTTGCCTCATTCCTGTGTTTGAGAAAAAAATACTTTTGGTGTCTTTTTCTTTTTAGTCTTTCAGACTAATCAGAGTAGCAAAACTAATGAATACAAGTTGGTTAAGCATATGTCCTTCAAAAATACAGTAAGTGATGAGTGAGATTTAAAGAGATAACTAGCTCTCTTCATAAGTGTAAATTTCAGTCTTATTTGAGAACTGAACACATGGTTTAACATAAGTCAACATTTATTGAACTAATATTTAAAGCAAATTCTGTATGAAATTAATGAACCTCTTCAAAGATGGGTTTGTTTTCCTCTCTCTCTTAATTTTGATGGTGAGATGATGGCTTTTTCCTATAGGACTGAAATGAAGTTTATCTAGGAAGAAATTCTCTTTCTTTAAAACCACACCAGATACAAGGGAAGTTCATTTAAAGAATATTAAAAACAAAGATGTGTATTTCCTGTGGGCTAACTGTCCTAATATTTCTAAAACCTGGAATCCTGACTCAATCTGGTTATGGGGCTAAGAGTTCAGTTCTCTGGTAGTGAAGCCACGTTGACACGCACGGCAAGAACACAGCACATACTTGGGATGCGCGTAAGATTTTCTCTGCTCTCCTTCCTCATCCTATTCTTTCACTTGCCAACTGTTAAGCTATAAAAAATAAAATTGCAAATGGGAATCAGATATGGTTTCTGTTGTTAAGAAATGTCCAGTAAATAGGGAAATATGCAAGTAAACCACACCTTAGAGCACGGTGTTGTAAGCACTAACCAACTGAAGGATACAGAGTTATAAATAGCAAGACATCACTATACAAATTGCAAGGTCATGGGAGATTTTTCGGAGGAGGTGATGCTTTGATTGAGTCTTGAAGTTCAATGGATTTAGACAGAGGAGAGAAACAGCACTGAAGGAATGATAATCATTAACTGGAATCTAATCCATTTGGATAGTAATTACTTAGTCACTTACCTTTCACCGTAAGTGACACTGAGCTCATCCAGAACCCCGTTGAGTTTAACTTGCAGTTCTTTTAGAATAGTGCTAGCTTCCGGTTCTAGCTGCAAAGAGACCACACACAATATCACTTGGGAGTTCTGAGAAAGCATAACTTTTTTGTTAGAAGCATTTTGCTTGTAAGGTCAACTTCAAACAATATAGTATACATTTACTTTTTTCTTTTCCTTTCCTTTCCTTTCCTTTTTAACCTTTGAAATCAAATGCAAAATTTAGAAAATTCTAATGAAACCAAAAGAGATCTTATATATGAAAAAAACTGAGTGAAACGCACAGCATGCATATAAACAATAGCAAGAGAGCAAAGCCTTCACTGGTGGCAGCCGTGGGGTGCAGGGCGTGACCAAGTAACCTCCAGAACGCGGCCACTTCGTAACTTAGAAAACCACTTACACATTCATTGAATATATGTGTTGCTTCAAAATATATTTTCATCTTTAATATCCCTGTAAATAAATAGGCACAGTGAAAATTTTCAAAATTGGGAAAAATTAATTTTTGCATATTATATTGTGCCATATTTGAAGGTATTTTCATATTTTTCCAAGCATGCACTTAAAAGTAATGGATAAACAATTATCCTTTTGCTCCAGTGTGTTGCTCTGGAGGTGACAGGCCTAATGTCTCTTCTTGGATGCCAATTTTCAGCTCAGAGTTCAAGATTCAAAGTTTTCCCATTTTATTAATTTTTCTTTGGGGGAAAAAGGAAAACATAATTGAGTCAAGACAGCATATTTTATGCTTATTCTTCCAGTGTAAAAAGCCAATTATTTTTATCTGATTCAGTTCTAAAATAATGTTAATATTAGAAAATATACATAAACACAAACAAAACAAAACAAAACATCCATCTATTAACATGGCAGACTTTTTTTTTTTTTTTTACAACTAAAGTGAAGGGTTAACAGACTTTACCAGTGTTTAGAAAAGTAAAGTGTGTTTCTTGTCTTAGAAAATTTTATCCTGGTTGTTAATTACATTTTTGCAAACTAGTTGTCAAAATTGAAAGACTTACAATAGATGCATTGTATTTAGCTGACAGAAATTCATGTAAAGGGAAACCTAGAATATTCTGAAACTTAAGATGATCTTCCTTTGAGTCTTTAGAAATTCAGTTTCCTATCGTTAGTACCTATAGTTCTTACACAAACTGGTCTGTTACTGAAAAGAGGGGGATAGGATAAAGCCAACTTTGGGGCGTAGAAAAAATTAAAGGAGCACTTAGTATAAATAGACTCTTAAGAAGAACATCAAATACACATACGACCTTGGGAGCCAGCCCAGGACCAAAAAGTGTCCCTAACAGAATACACTGGTCATAACTCTAAACAATCCTCCAGGAACATTTTCTAATACTAAGAAACTACTAGGAAAAAGTGTTATTAACTCTGCACAGCAGCTGGGTGGCTTTAGGTTATACTGATGTGACTAAAAACATTGGAATAGAAACCAAAAGTTGCATTTCATATCTGATCCTTTTCTTGTTATAGCAAATAATTTAATGATTTCAGGATTGGGTAGTTTCTGTACCTTTATCTGATTCAGTGTGATTCTTCTGGACTCTATTTTTTCTGTTTCTGTCATTAGAGATTACCCACACATACCGGCCACCTTAACAGATACAGACTTCTCTAGGAGTTGGAGACTTACAATATCCCTACGTCTCATACTCTCAGAGTCCCAAGCACCCATAAAGAATTGCAAAGCAGTGATTCAGAAAAACAATTAGATACTACCGATTTTTAAAAAGCCTCGACACTGATATGCACTTAATTACAGTTAGCCGGGTATACTCCCCAACCCTTAACCAAGAAAACATATGTGGAGTGTCCACCCCCACCCTAGGGAACATGTAAGTGCTTGCTATTGTCCTGGTACCAATTTTAGCATAACTTCACTTGGATAAAAATGTTTGGGTATGGAAAATGAGAGAAGACCTCCCATAGTTTTCTTTAGGTCCCCACTCTTGGTAAACATTGTGGGGGTAGAGGTGGCTGTTGCCACACACATATCTGCCACCTCCAAGGAAATGGCTCTGACAGTAGAGTTTTTTCAGTAAGTGGGGTTGCCTTGTCTTTAAAGTGTCTGTTTTGTTTTCATATTAGTTTATACACACATTGAGTTAGTCTGCTCACCTGTTAATGACTTTAAAGTCATACAGAAATGGTTTGATATATCAGTTGGATGAAATTATGCTATTTTCCTAAGAATCATTTTAGTGTACCTTAGGTATTCTGTGAATGGAAATTTCCTATCAAATGATTGCTTATTACTTGGAAATATAAAACTGTCAAACTATAGCAATTGAAATATAGGATGACAGTTTTCATTTCCTGATAGAAGCATGAGTTTCTAAGCAGGTGCAGACAGAATGCCTCTGTGATGTAACTGAAAAAACCAGAAAAACTTTAGGTTCAGTTCAGTATTTGATATCATACCATTAAACCATAAAATTAGGAAGAGTAATTTTGAGGCCAGTCTGCATATTGCAGATCTTTTGCAATAATAATGAGCATAAATATCATACTCACCTAATTGTAAAACAATCTCTTTGGGCAGCAAATGTACCAATTCTTGAATTCTTCTGTATTTCTTTATGTGCCCAAATTGAGGAAATTTTCTTTATTCCTAAAACTCCCTGAAGTTTTTAAGAGATAGTAATTTGGGCTTTGAGAGTTTATTATCTAAACTACCAAGGGCATATTTTACAATTTATTGGCTACTTTGGAAAGGTAAAAGGCTACCTAACTTCCTTCACAAATGTTTAACACTTAGTCTAGTTCTATATCTATGACATCAAATATCACAATTAACTTGCAGCTTTTTTGTATTGTTAGTTATTAAAAGCAAAATGAGGGAAAAAGAAAAAATTCAAGCATTCAGAAGTCACAGGTAATACATTTATGTTAAATTAGAAATTGTATTAGCAGGTGTGCCTGAACCACTTGGCTGGCAGAAAGTAAAAACAGTAAATGACTCCATGGAAAGAGGAACATACTCACTGACAACTTAAGAATACTGAGGCAGATTCTGAATTAATATTACTATTAATTACTATTAAAAGCTTTCAAAACAGCTTTTATCCACACTCCATCAGAAGTTCGGAAATTCCAAAATTTAGTCTGGGTAAAGTGTGGTTCTAAAGATCAGAATGGGCCATAGTCATCTATACGTACTAATCTGAGTTTGTACATCACTGAGGTATTTTACTGCAGTCCGGTGGTGTAATGTAAATGACTTGTCTGGAAGAGAGAGCTAGGAGGCAAGATACCTTTGAAGTTCTTTGTCCTTACGGCTCACTTGTACTTTTCCTTTAAAAGACAATTCACTTATCACCTCCTTTTGCAAATCTTACTCCAGATGTCACTCACCCCAGGCAGCCAGTGGCTCTAGCTTCTGCACTAATTGTGCTTGTAACTATTACTGTCTGTACAACACTTCCAACTGTTCTCCTAGAAAGCTCTCCTTTCCACTAAACTGTCTTACTTAACCTTCTTAACATGCCTTTCCTCATGTTCAGCTCTTCAGCATTAGGAGTCTCTTATTTGTTCACCTAAAGAAGTGTAGATTAGGAAGACGATCGCTCCCCTGGCCCTCATCTTCACAGCATCCAAAATTTGGTCATTAGCCTAGTGGGTCTCACACCCTCTTCAAGATTTTTGCAGAAAATCCTTTGGTAAGTCACACTTCCCCACCCTATCTACAGAAAAGAGAGCCTCATTTCCAAGTAAAATATTGTTCAACTTGAGGTCTTAGCTTCTTCTTTTGGATTTTGTTCCATCCCTGTCTGTCTTCAATTCTTTCATTATTATTTGTATTACCCCCACCCTATACATCATGCTCAAATACCCATTTATGTTAACATGAAAAGGAGAAAAAATTATAAAAGAAAAAAAACCTAACTTATTAGCAACTACCTTCTCATTGACATCCAGCTAATTTCTTTTCTTCTCTTGACCTTGAAACTGCTCACAAGGTAAGTGTAAAATTTGTTGCCACCTTATCTCTTAAATCTTCATTAATTCTCTATAGTATGGTTTCTCCTCTGGAGATGCCACTGAATGTTCACATACAGGCCACCAGTGATCTCAGTGGCTAAATCCAATGACTTTATCCTACTCGGCCTGCCTTCATACTGTTGTTTACTCTCTTTCTCAAGCTTTTTATTTCCTTGCTTTTCTAGAGACTACCTTCTCCTCTTTTTGGTTGACTTCTTTTCCTTTGTATATTCTTCAGGTATTAATGTCCTTCAACTTTCCCTTCCTAGTCCTCTTTTTTTTTCCACTCTATATTCCCTTCTTGAACAATCACATACACGCCCATGGCTTCAATGCCCATCTCTATGCTCATGGCCTCTGAACCATCACCTACAGCTGTAATGGGATGCCTGAGCATCGAGGCTGTATTCCCATGTGCCTCTGTCTTTTCCACTTGGATGGCCTCAACCTATCAAAAAGTGAGCCAGTTACCTGCTCGTCCTTACCTTATTTCTCTTCTTAATGGTCTGACTTGGTAACTATGCAGTTATTGGAGACAGAACTATGAAAGTCATCTTCAGCACTTCTCTGCCTTGTAACTTCCATATTCACTTGGATACCAAATATGATTGATAGTATTTATGAAATGTTTTCTCCATCTATCCTATCTTCATTGTTTGATACAGAAGTTTTCTCATCCCGACTATGTTGCAGTCATCTCCAAGTTGTGTTTCTGTTTGCTGTTTTTCCCACTTCTATGTCATCCTTCTAATTGTTCCTAGAGTTATTTTAATAAGGCCCAAATCTGATCATGGTACTTGTTAAACCATCTGGCTGGGTCCTTGCTATTTGTCTTATTTTGAAAAAGATCCCTTCTCTCTAACCCTTCTATTTGACCAGAATTTATCCACCTAAAGTACCTAGATCAACTTAAAATATATGATTGAGAAATCAGCAAATATTCCCTAGTGAATGCAACAGAAGTTACTTTCCTTGAAATGCTCTAAATCACTCTGTAGAGCTTCAGCCTTCAGCATGGATACTGTAGTGTGTTGTCAGAAATAAAAGAATACATGGTCCTCTCTATTGCAAAATAAAGTGCCCCAGCTCTACCAGTGTAACCCTGTATTTAGCTTCTTCTTTATTACTCTTATGAGAGGACCTCCCCAGGAACATACAGTATCATTTTAAGAGGTACATTATGGCATTTTTTTATGTTATTCAGATTTGTACGAACTGTGATGCTAGAGGTATCAGTGACAGAAATTCATGCTTCTAACTTCTGGGTTTCAAAATGTGGAAGAACACCAGTAGCTGTCTCTCACCCTAATTAAAGTTTCAAATCAACTAAATGTCTTTGAGATGTTAAATTAAGTTCTTCAGACTAGACAACTGAAGGGAAAAGATGGCTTTTATAATTAAGTCAATGTAGTTTTAAGTTAGTGACTATATGGCAAATTTAAAAATTTTCTATTTCTGTTTCTCTGAGCTTTTTGACAATATTCTCAAGCCTTTTTTTTTGAGGGACACGACATTCTTTTCTCTTAGTCTAAATTTTTTTTTTCATTTCCACCTGGAACACATACACTAACCTTATATTGTGTGGACTGCTCACAGGCTCTTGTCCTTACAACCACAGATTTTTAGAACAGAATGAATCTCAGAATTCGTATAGTTCTATTCCCCCCTTACAACTGGGGAAAACCATGGCCGACATGCTGTCACGCTGCATGATGCTATCTGGGGTCATGTGAGGACTGAAAAGCAGTGCTCTAAGAAAAGATATTCTTCTAGGAAATTCTCTTCTGAAAATTAGTCACACACACACACAAAGTACAGTAACTCGACTAGGAAAGGACCTCTGGCTTATTAGCTCCATCTACTGGCTGATTAACCGTGAAACTGGAGTGAGTAGGGATAAATCAGGAATAGAAGAAATGAGACACACAGCTTATTCTGTAAAAACTGCCTTTTTGCCCTGTCTCTCTCTGTCTTTCCCAGTCAGCTGCTCACATTACTGGTTCTATCCTCTGTTCAGTAGTGTGACTTCAGTCTCTTCAGTCAACTGAATTGGGTACCTGTGGAACAGCAAGTGATGGGGACAGAATTCCCTGAGTGAGCCATTTGCAGGAGGTGCCTGACGGCCACTCTACCAAGGAAGAGCAGAGGGAGGAATTGGCCGGGTTACAGAAATAAGTTTGACTAGTTTTTGCATTGACAATTGAAGGGGATTTACAACAAGACAACAAAACAGGTCTATTACAGAAAATGACAGTTAAGGTAGAACTATTTCTCTCCTTCTTGCCTGTGCCTTGCATTCTCTCTTCTGAAGTTTTCGTACGGTTCAGAGGAAGGTTTAAAAAAATGCCTGGCAGCATGAGAGTGACGCTGTGATTGCTGGGGAATGAGGTTAACAAGCAGCACCTGCCTGGGTCTGAATTTCATTTTGACACGGATTTCCCACCCAGAAACCTCTCCAAATCTGAGGTAGCACCTCTCCTTAATATCACAAGCTTAGCAGTTAGCCGAACTTTATGTGGTAGCAGTGCTAGATTCTTAATCAGATTTATTAAATCTCCTCAATGAAATTTGCCCTTTTGGTCCTCATTATTCTCTTAATTTTCTATTAAGTCCAATTTGTTAACTCTCACCGCAGAGATGGTTAGGAGTAGAAAGAAAGCAGACATTATCTTCATGCATTCAAAGTAAAAGGCCAGCACTTTGAACATTCAGGCCTCTTTATCTGCTGCCTTGAAACTAAAAATAATTCATTTTCCTGAATTCAGCCAAGAACATCTCACCTTTGAACTTTATTTACACAGAGGCTAGAGGTTTGAGTTTATTCTTTGAATTATTGTGGGATGAGATGTTAACAATTGTAACTCTCATTTGAAAGATATTTTCAAGTGCAGAAATTGTTGGGGGGGTCCCCCCCACAAACCTTACCTCTTTAATTGTTCTACCTTCCCTAATGAATTCAAATTTATTTGAGGGTGGGGTCTGCATGTTAGTAATTATTGTACCTCTGGTGTCTAGTAGAATTTACAGCTCATAAAAGGTGCTAAGCAAATCAATAATCTGTTAAATGAATCAATGAAGGAGTAAATTCTGTGTTCCTGTGCAGCATTATTTCATCCCTGTTTTTCTGGAGGCAGGCAGCCCCCAGGGGAGGATGGGGGCACTGGGCTGCTGCATACCTCTTTCCCTGGATGCTAAAAGGAAGCTCTGTTCTAACTGTTGTTTTACAAGGTCTCACTCCTCCTTAGGGACTAGAGCATTAATTTTTTTTTTTCCAATAAATTTCCTATCTCAACTCCTGCCCCTCTGAAGAAAATATAAGTAGGAACCATTAGATACTTCAACTAAATGGGAAGAGTTTTTCAAACTGCTTTAGGAAATATTTTAGAACTAAAAGGAAGGCATAATATGACTAGCTAAAATTCTCTATTATGTGATGACATCTAACATACTTTAATAATTTTATAATTTATTTTTCATTTCTGAAAAAGATAATACATTAATGAGAAGCCATCTGCTGTTTTTAACTAGTGAATTATACCTATTTATATTGGATTATATCTGTTTATATTGGAAAAGGTGAGACAGATCAAAACTTTACAACTATAACATCTCTTTTTGTAAGATTATATATAAAATGTAAGTATAAAGTCCAGAATGTTAAAAATGCTGGATATTTGTATATGACTGTAAGTTAGCCATCTATAGTTGGGGATTATTTTATTCCTAAACCCAAATATTTCCCTGCGCTTTGGCATGCTGTCTCAAGGTCCATTTAAATACATGAAATCTGATGTGTTCTCAAAACACATTAACTAGGTGGGTTAGGAGTCATGCACAGATAAGGCAAAGGGGTATTCTGAGCCACTTCCTAATTATCTAGTTGCTGTTCTAAAGCAAAGAGCAGTAATTCTCAAAACGTGGTCTCCTGACCAGTAGCATCAGCATCACGTGGAATTTGTTAGAAATGCAAATCATGGGCCTCCACCCCAGACACACTGAATCAGTCTGGGGTGGAGTCCAGCAATGTATGTTTCAATCAGCTCCCCCCATGTTTCTCATACATGCTGAAGTTCAAAAACTACTAGTATGAAGTATCATTCCTTTAAAGCAGTGATCTTCCACCATGGGAGCCCAGCAAGTATAAAGCTGAAAGGATACTGCTGAGTAAAATACAACGGAAGTTAATGTCTGTCCTCTCTGGTCAGGGGTTGCGTAGCTCAAGACTGAGTCCCTAGGGCTAATAGATTTCACAGTGAATTTCAATCAGCTACATGCATTCAGTGCTTTGGGGCAGTCAGATTCACTTTCTAATTGACACATCAAATTCATCATTAAAAATTGAAATACAATATAGATATGCATCTCTGAAACAAAAGATAATTAAGTGGCTCATTAAAATATGTGAATTTTTAGGAGAGGTGGGGTTATTTGCAGATTCTTTGGCCCTGTTCACAAAAGCTTACCATGGTGAGATGAATCAAGAGATTGAATTGCCTTGAGACATATCAAGAAAAATAACATTACTAGTCAGCAGAATGAAAATTTAGCTGAGCAAATAACCCCGCTTGTTTCCCTTAAATGTCTTAATAATGGCTAACGTCTAGAATTTGATGTACTGTCAGTAGGATAGCAGGCCTATGGATAGTTATGGATTCTACCAATCAAGATGATTGTACCAACACAATATTGTGAGGGAGGAATGCATCTTTTGCTTACACAGCACAGTTCTAATTCTTCCAAATCTATTACTACAATGAAAGTTCTGTAGAGTTTCATAACCAATATGATTTCCTGAAAAGAAATTATATTTTGGGTTATCTAATTTTCTTTCTCAATGAGATTACAGATCAAGTAACTATACCTAAGTCCCTACTGTAGGCTGTAACAATATGTTTTTATGAAAAAATGACTAGATATTTATTTGCAATTGATATGTGCCATTATACTCATGAAATTATTAAGCTATTAATGTAATACAAACCAAAATATATGTTTGACTTTTGAGCTATTTGATAAATCAATCATCAACCAATAAATGAAAATTTTGCTGTTACTGTGCTACAAAGGGACAAGTAATACCATGTAAGGATTGTGCTGTAAATACTCTTAACTTCTAGCGCAAGTCAGTCCACCACAGGTTGATTATTTTATCTGTTTTACTACAGTGATTCCTAAAACTGTATAAATATCAAAAATCACCTGGGATGCTCTTTAAAAAACAGACCCTGGAATTCTTTCCTAGCTATTTTTGCTTCGTGGTTTATGTGGCTTTACTATTATTATTATAGAGTAATCTGAGAGTTGTTAAATCAAAACATGCTCTTCATTTGTAAGCAGGGAAGTGTGCTGGAAAGACACTTTAGGAGAAGAAAGCTTTTTTCTTTTGCCTCTTTTTCTAAATAGGGCACTGGAAAAAATATGCCCCAGGGCTATAGGCTATTGTGTGCGCAGCTGTTAACAGTGACTGCTCAGGTGGCTGCTTTTGGAGCTACCATCTATGCCGTCACCCCCAAGCTTGTCATAGCATTAGGCAACGTTTCCATCTTGGACTCCATATAGAGAATGGATTTTAAAAAGGCTTTAAAAACTTACTGTTTCCAGAGGGAAAAGAGACCCTGCAAAGAAAGAGCAGCTGCCCCAACAGGCAGGTCAAAGCGGCAGAGAGCTGCAGCATCATGCACGCAGGCCTGCACGTGGCCAGCACCTCGCGGAGGGTATCAAAGGCCAGCCACGCTGCTGTTAGAAGCCAGCTAATGGGCACATGGCATCAAAAACTATTCTGAGCAAGTGCACAAGTGATCACTTGCTAATTAGTTTTCTGTAGCAGGAAGTGCACATCCTAGTACAGATAGTGGTGCACAAGATAATAAGAAACTCCTAAAGGAAGGATACAATCTAGGTTAGAAAATTTCCCTTAGCAATAGCAGTCAAGGTTTTACAACCTGTTCCACTGTGAGGAAAAAACTGGAAATCGATAATAGTACAAACAAACACACTGCATTACCATTAGAGGCCACTGAACCTGCCCATGTTAACTGCTGTATATACTTCTTGTACTAAAGGATACATTTTTTCCATCTACCTGAAAGGCCCAAGTGAAGGGGCCCATTTAGATTCTGCCATACAGATAACTGGAATGGAGGAACACTGCCTATTACTGTGAGATTCTGGAAGCTAAGTGTAGTAAGCAAAAACTGTAACATACTTTGTTACTAATAAAGATGATTTCTGTCTGGGACACTGCCTGTTACACCCCGACTTGAGCTCAAGGCAGGCATCCTCTTGACATTTCTTCAACTCCTATGCAATGCTGTCTAGGCCTGCCTAAAGCTTTTTCTTAGCAACAGAAGACAAGGTGAAAATGGAAAAGAAACTGTGCACAGAAAGGGAGACAGGAGAACACAGAAAGAAAGCAAAGAGAGGGACAGAAGGGAGGAAGAATAAAGGAGTTAGGGTCAATGCTGTCCCACTAACAAATTCCATGTTTAGAAGCTAAATACTCATTTCACTTATTTAGTTGAGTTTTCCTTTAAAATGATGTATGAGGAGGGTAGCAACTGACAGGGCAAGAGTTATAAAGGGAGAAGGCACCAGCCGAGTGTTCCCAGCTTCCATCATTCTCTCTGGGAGGAAGAGTTCTGTGAAGGAGCCGAAGGTTAGCAACTAAACTTACCATTTGAAATCTGCACTATTCAAATTGGTTATTTTATCTGAAACAAGGAGTCTGTTTTGGTTGGTGAATAAACCACCCCAGTTTTTTGGTCAGGGGATGGCTTGCCCCATACCGTTTCCTTGAAATCCAGGCATAATTTGTCTGCTTAACAAATTCAGCTTAGCGATGTACAGCCCTCACATTAGACTTCAACCACGAAATGGTAAAGATAATAGTAGTAGCATTAGGTGACATTTCTGGAAATATGGCATTTTAAATATAACTATTGTGGTCTTTAAAATCCACTAAAAGGAGACAGAATTTCCAATAGGAAAACAGTAATTTCTTCTCTACTTTTCAAAACATCACTGAACTTAAAAAGGGAATCTCCAGGGATGATCCCCCAGTGTGCTCACCTAATTCAGCAGAAGAATTCTAAAAATGAGACTGATGCCCTGAAACCATGCAAAAACCTTAATACACTTTGGGGAATAAAGCCTTAGTTTGGACAAATTAGACTGAGACAGCAGTGCAGCCCAGCTCATTAAAAAAAATGGTTTTTGAAGTTTTGCACCTTCACACCCATATCCTGGTGCTTCTCATGTGTAACATGCTAAAGGTAAAGTTCACTTTTTAAAAAGAAGGAAGTGCGAGAGTAATGGGAAAGATATGGTGGGGAAAATGTATGTCTCTGTGGGGTTAAAATTCACATCATGTGTGAAGAGACCCTATCTTAAATAAGCATTTTCAGCCTTTTGCTTGGAAATCGAACCTAGCTTTACAGATACCTCACACACTTACCACAATAAGGAACAGTGCAAATAAAACCTTAAACAGAAATAGCCCGTCATTCTAGCTGCCAACTGGGATCCGAGGGGGTGTTGGTGGGAGGATGTCAGCTTGCTTGACCTTCCTTCGCAGCACCATCTTCCGCCCTCAGTTCCCTGGATGCTCACGGTGGTTTGTGAAATACAAGACCGTGGCAGCTTGAGGCGGCAGGTGCACAGCTCATATTTCACTGCCTGCCTGATCCAAACAAGCAAATGAGAAAAAGGGAGGCCAATGGTCTTGAGGTTTGGAGGGGCAAACAGCCAGGTAAAGGATATGATGCTTACTATCACAAACCTCATAAGAGAATCTTTCTCCTTCCTTCTTCTGCTCATGGAATTGCAAGTCAGAGACGTTAGACAAAGACACAACACATTACAGACACGGTACACAGCACATTGCTGACAGATTTTTTACATGCGAAAAACAAACCATCAGTACATCAAAAACCACTAGCGCCACAAAGCACAGTGCAGCACAAAATCAGTATCAAGTTGACAATGCGCGGTATGGGAAAAAAATGTCTGCAATTTGTGGACCTTTACGGATCGCTAGTATATACGCAAGTATACTTAATTGTGCATATATGGCTGTACACACACGCTGCAGAAAGCTACAACCATCTCCTTGCTCCTGTTCACACTTCCAACGTGTTTACTGAAGTATTCTGTCGTGGATAATAACCACCTTAGTTAATTTCATTTTAGATTGTTAGCATTTCCTGTTCTTTAGCTAAGCCATGTAAAAACCTGATTTGCTCACTTCCTGCAGTAAAGAAATATCTGTTAATGATCTCTCAGTAGATATTTGGCAAATGCAGGCATAAAAACATGCTCACCTCTTTTCCTCCCATGGATTCAAACATTTTTTCCAGCTGAACCCGCAGTTGTTGAATATTGTTCATCAGTATGCAGGGCTTTAAATAAAGCAAACAACAAAAAATAGGGTGAAAATCTTTTATACAGTAGCTTACTGAATGAGTTTACTTTCAATGTGGTAGTATACACTGTCTCTGAAGTCCTATTATATTTGGCAAACAGAATAATTCTGCTATTAACAGTTAAGAATGGAAGAGGGAAAATATAACCACCTTGGGGAATGAAATTTAACAGTATACTTAGACAGTAAACCATTGCAGACCTATTACTAAGGTTGATTTTATTCTTAGCATTGTGGCATATTATATTTAGAAATTAACCAAATTCTGTTTTTTAAAGATTTTTTAGAAATACAAGGGAGTTTAAATTCTTACGCTACTTCACTGTTTCAAAAACCAAAATACCGAATTTCAAAGTCCTCCCCATCCCCCCAAAACCAGTCAAATCCTTTAATAAACTCTGCCTGTAGATAAAGCCCACACATGAGTATTATTCAAGGCCCTGAGTTATAAGGCTCCAAACCATGTTTAACAAAAACAAAAAACTGCTTTCCAGGCTCTGTCTTGGCTTCACTTGGACCCCTTTGCCTTTGTGAGTCATTATCCGTCGTTCAGGTTAGGGCTTTCTTTTTCCCAGACTGTATCCTTTTGTCACTCACTTGACATTTGTTGTATTTAACTTCACATCTGAGTTGCTTCTGACTGTCTCACCAGCTGACCGTAAGTGTCCTGTCTGTGCTGCTGTCTTTTTCTGCTTGCTCTTACAGAGCCTCACACATAATACATGCTTTCACAATGCTCCTTGACTTGTTTCCAAGGAGGCAGAAGTATAATCACATACAGATGTAAAGCTCTGTGACAGGACTAGATGTGACCTCAGATTAGTAGAAAAGAACTTACAATTGGAGAATGAAATTCAGAATGGTTATAGAATAATTTAATATTTGCTACATACTGATTCTGAAAAACCAGCAGATCATGGGAAGAAAACAGTGAAAGAAAAGAAAATGGATGCCTTCCAAGGGGCTGGGAAATGAGCCAATAACAGAATCAGAGAGCGGCGTGCAAAGGGTTTGTTCTTGTTTTGACCCTATTACTGACCTTTGGAAAAACTTCCTCCTTGATTCTTAAAGTGAACACATCCTAACTTCCATTTATGAATACAATTTAAAACTTCTATTCCCTTGATTCTAGGCACTTACATGTTTTATTTTTTAGGCACAGAGATTTCTCTCGTATAGATTCTGCTCAGTAAGCTGAACCACAGTGTTCTAGAGATGATCCTGGTTGCCAGCTGTGATGAGGAGCTGCTGGACCCAGGCTTACTCCTTCTGTAGGATGTACGATCAGACTTTCAGGGGATTCAGCGTCTTGTTCCAAAGTGAACACACTGAACCAACAGACCCTCTTCCACTGGGGGATAGAGTCATTGAGGTTCTTTTATTTTTCACTGCAGAGGGCAAAGAACTAAGGAAGAGCGTGACTCTTAATGAGAAGCAGACTACATGAGTAAAAGGTTGTATCACCATGCTTCCCATGGGTCTAAATTAGCTGGGTAGCATCTTTTTTGACACATGTAACCACACTTTAGTACCAGCTTTGCCAACTGAGCCAACTTCCAAGCCCTCTTAGTGTGATCATTTCCAGTGGAAAAAGAACTAAGAAACAAAATGAACAGAGACACCTGGGCTCGCTGGCAGGGACTGCCGTTGCCCCCAGGAGGAGAGGCAGTTATCCAGAGGGAGCTAAAAACAAGTCTGAGATCTCCTCTTTCACCAAGCTCTCCCTGACCTTGAAACGTTCAAATTTCAATTTAATTGAATCAGTTGATCAAATCACTTCTGAGAACTAAATTACACGAATCTACCTTAAACCTAATCAGGGAACAGTTTTACTTTTAAACACCTCTCTTGTAAATGAAAAAACAAATACGAAAACACCTCCAGTGAAGGGAACATTAACCTAATTCAGAAGCATCATTTGTTGATGAGTTTAGTTAGACAAAATAACCTATGTTTGAAGTTAATTTCTAATCTTTTATTTGTATATTTTGGCTTTTCCCTGAAAAAAAAATGCCATAACGTATTTCATTTTATCTAAACCTGAAACAAAGTTAGGAACCTAAAATACAAGGAATGTGAAAGTTGGCTCTGTTCAGACTATGGCCGTTTCTACGTGACCAAAGTATGTTTCTTTTTTTTTAATTGAAATATAGTTGATGGACAATATTGTATAAATTACAGGTGTACAATATAGTGATTCACAATTTTAAATGTTATAACCCATTTATAGTTGTTATAAAATAGTGGCTATATTCCCTGTGCCGTACAGTACATCCTTGTAGCTTATTTTATACCTGATAGGTTGTACCTCTTAATCTCTTACCCCCATATTGCACCTCCCTTCTCCCCACTGGTAACCAATAGTTTGTTGCATTTCTTAAGTTCCACCAAAGTATGTTTCTGAGTGGAAAAAGAATTTTTAAAAGTACACAAAATCAGGGAATTCTGATTTAGATAATGTTGCTTTGCTACAATGTGGAGTGTGGAAAAATGGATTAAAAACTTGGGTCCCATTCCACATTTAAAATGTTTCAAAAGAAAAAATATTATTCTGTCACAAATATTTTGTTTTACTATTGTCTTTACAAATGTTACAGTCATCTCTGAAGATGTCTAATGTTAACCACTATATACAAAAATAGATAAAAAATGAATTTCTTCTGTATAGCACAGGGAATTATATTCAATATCTTGTAATAACCTTTACTGAAAAAGAATATGAGAACAAATATATATGTGTGTGTATATATATATACATATGCATAACAGGGACATTGTGCTGTACACCAGAAATTGACACATTGTAACTGACTATACTTCAATTAAAAAAAAAGTCTAGTGCAATTTGAAGTAGAAGTATTATCATACATATACAGAGAAAATAAAAAACATTCTTGATATTTAAAGAAATCTGTAACAATGATATGTACACACACAAGTGTACAAAAGCACTATAATTTATCTCAGCTGAAAGTTTAAGTGGTTAGCTGATATCCTTTCATAGAAAAGCTAAAATGATACTTGACATTTGAATGAGTGTCTAAGACTGGTCAAGATACTAGCAATTAGGAAAGAAAAGCAGTGAGAAAGGAAAAGCAAGTTCGTATGCTATTATGTTTCAAGGACATTTCTTTATAAAAATGTGATTTTGAAAAGTATAAAAATGCACAGAGTAATACAATAAACACTAATTTATGATTTTTTTCTCATTTAAAAAATAATGTACTACAAATATTAACACCTAGAGTAGAAGTCTGCAGGGATCTTTTCAGGCTACTTTTCCTTTCTGAGTGACAGGAATTAGCTTTGATGATTCATAGCCACCTTTTAGAATCTTCAATTTGGTTATTCTATTAAATCAGAATCTTTTCTGAAATTACCTGGCCCTGTTTTGATTTTCAATATAATACTTTTCAAATGTATGATGAATTTAATTTTATTTAATCATAACTCTATGCTTTCAACAGATAAATGAATACTCCATCTTGCCTACTAGAGTATTTTACAATCAATGACAATTAGAAATCACTGCTGAGATATCCCGGCAATTTATTAAAATTTCTGGGCAGCGTTTTCATTTAAGGGAAAGATGTATCTTCTGGGACCCTCAGGAACCGTTAGGACTGACTTACCTTAATGAGCTGTCAGCAAGAGGTCAATGGGGTTTCAGCAAGAATTCTCTTTCAGACTTGCCTGATAGTGGGAAATGATTTTTTAAGAGGGGGAAAAACCTGATTCTCCTCTTGAAAAATCTAGTACTAACTTTTAAAATATTTTTTTCAGTGCTTTAAAAAAATCCTGTGTTCTCCTAATAAATATTACATATGGTGAATAAGAAAGATTTTACCTTCCATCATGAAATAACCCTGATTATATTCCAAATTACTTTAGTTTATCCTGCTTCTCTTTGTTCTTTTTATTAAGTTTATTTTCATCCAGAAAATAAACGGCTAAGTTAAAATTCAGAGTAGAAATCAGCATCACTCTTTCCATTACCCATCCTTTTCAATTTATTTGAAAACTGAAAGGCTAAATTATATTCCTTTTGGTATTGGTGCCAAAACTACACTAGTTGGTGTCAACACTAAATAATTACTAGCTCCCGGGGCCAGTATTTGTAATTCGTTATCATCATGGAAAACCACAAGGTGGCTGGGGGTGAGATGCCTCAACCTTCCTCTGAATTCTATTTTGTACCAGTTCAGGACTACTAGGAAATTTTCAGACAATTTCCTGAGACTCTCATTTTCTATTATCCTGTAAGAATGTAGAAAGAAAACTGCCTCTGCTTAGTCCTTAGTTTCAAGAAGTGGTTCTCAACTGAGGAATGTCTGAAAGTAGAGACATCCTTACTTACCACATTTTCCTTATCACAGTAGGAACGGAAGTCACTTGATACGACTGCGGCATACTGAAGCAGGACTTTATTGATGGTCTAGGGGAAAAAACATAGAATGTGTTCAAGTAAGTAGCTGCCGCTACAAATGTATTTATTTTTCTACACACAGGCACATCTACCAGGACAAAATTCCTCGTTGTGGTGATTTTTTCAAATGTCTGGAATATTCCTAAATACCTCATTATGAGTGGGACCAGAACATTCCCATAAATGTCACTTAGCAATGAATATGTTTACTAATTGTCTATGATAAGGAGACTGATAACAAAGAGCATCTCTTAAAACCAAAACTTCAGCTTTTGCTGCATCCCACTGTCTCAATACATTTACCTTTAATTTAGTATGTTATTTATTGATGCATTATTTGCTAAAAATATTGCTGAATCTTGCCTTTCTTTTTCATTCTAATTTCACACTTTCCTTCTCCACCTAATAACTCTTTCTGAGTTTAAGGACGCCCTCTGCTTCCATTAATCATGCAAAACAAGGGAAAATGAACAAACTTCATTAGTCATTGTTATTTCAGTTACTTAAAGAGGTATTGATGAGTTTGCATCCTGCTGCTGCTACTTACGTAGTTGGAACGCTCACAAGCCAAACGTGGACATGATTCTTAGAAGGGAGAAAGCAGCAATAGTGGTAGACACAGATCATCATCTCTCACAGAAAAGGAGAGACCAAAAAAGGTTTTATTTTCTGTATCTGAATTTTCTTTGTGGTTCAAAATCAAGTTGGGGGGACACCCCAAGGAGTTAAGCTGAAGGAGATAAGCTTCATTCACAAACGTGAATTCACCAAGTGGGACTATGAGCTTGTTTCACAGACTTTAAAAATCACAATGAATACCTGAAATTAGGGATAATGGGCAGAAAGAAAACTGTATTTTGTGGAAGTACAAAGTAAACTGATAATATGTATCAATTTAAATAGAAAATCAGTCTTGGAAAATATAAAATCTTATCAAGCAGTAGACCAATAAATCTAGGAAAACAGGTGGTGTATCAGACTGAAGGATCATCCAAATGCAGCTGTTCAAATTTCACTTTAGACCTAATGTTGACAATTACTTTGGGACTTGCCAAGGAATTCTGATCCACTCATACATATGAACATTACTCTTAACTTACAGGTTCTTATGACAGTGTAAGCTGTAGGGACCACTTCACTATATTGCAAAAACCAACAAAAGCCTGACTTTAGGAGCTTGTTGCAACTCAGACTATCGCTTGTTCAAGATTCAGTTTGGGCAGGGGAATCCAGATATCCAATAAAAATTTAAAAACAAAAGAAAAAGGAATGAAGCATAGCTGATTTCTAATGTTAGTTTGAGGTGTACAGCAAAGTGATTCAGTTATACATATACATACATATATTACTATATATAAAATAGATAAACAACAAGGGCCTACTGTATAGCACAACAAATACATTCAATTTCTTGTAGTAATGTGTCTGTTAATCCCCAATTTCTAATTTATCCCTCTCTTTCTGTTCCCTTTTGGTAACCATAGTTTGTTTTCTGTGTTGATGAGTCTATTTTTGGTTTGTAAATAGAATTTGTATTTTTTTGTTTGTTTGTTTAGATTCCACATCTGAGTGATACCATATAATATTTGTCTTTCTCTTCTGATTATTCTCAGGGGATCCCCATGGTTTAATTCTTGCCTCTACTTCATAGGCAAACCCTAGTACCTTCAATTCCTGCTGGGAGACAACTGATCGTAGGATCTCACACCCCGTAGCTTACAAATGCCAATGATTAGCAAGTCAGGATAGGCTGCAGTTAAGGAAAAGGGCTCAGCCATGTAGGACATAGTTGAAGGCCTTGTGACTGTAAGAGTTGTCAGTAACTGGCTGTAATAACATACATTTCTTTGAGTATACAAAGTCCACCTGAATGAAAGTGTTCATGTACATTTTAGGGGCGAGTTCAATTTCATTCTAATTTATTCACCAAAGTAAAATCACTACCAGACATTAGTTCATTAACAAATACTAGAGAGTATAGTTGAGTCTTGAACAACTGGGGGTTGGGGCACCAACCCTGCGCACAGTTAAAAATTCACTGATAAATTATAGTCAGCCTTCTGTGTTCACACTTCTTCCATCTTCCCCATATCCCCGGTTTCAACCAACCACAGGTGCTGTAGTACTTACTATTAAAAAAAAATACGTATTTAAGTAGACCCCCCACACTTCAAACCCGTGTTGTTCAAGGGTCAACTGTAGTTAGTTAAGACATGTCTCCAACAGCATCATAAGCATCTCCTGCGAATGTGCTGGAAAGACAAATTCCCTGATCCTATCCCAGATCGCCTGAGTTGGTAATTCTGAGGTTGAAGCCAAACAATTTCTGTTTTAACAAGCCTCCAAGTGAAACCAATGCCAGCGAAAATTTGAGAACCATTGTCTTACCTAATGCACAGGAAGACAGAAGTAACTCTTCAGAGAGAACCTGTTGATAGAAGGGAACCTAGCAAGGCCTGATAGGAAAAGATTGTCATGAGGTATAGACAATTCTTTTACAAACACAGCAAAGGAACTAGCATTCCAAAAGCCCCAGATCAAATACAATGAAATTTTAATAGGATTTGGGCAGTGAAGCAAGGGGTTCTGCTGTATTTAAAGGGTCAGAGAGGATGACTAAAGTAACTCCCAGCCTCCATCTGCTCTGATTGGGCATGCAGATTCTTGTACTACCGAGTAGCAATGGCCATCAATTACTCAAAGCCCCTCTGGTCTCCTGAGGTAATAATGCCCCACTAGTAAGGGCAGGCTACCTATCCTGTCAGTACTGCTGGTTGGCTCATGTAGGGGTGTTACTCCTACAATTAGGAAGACAGGAACCTTGGTCCAAATGCATCTCTGCAGTCACATTTAATGCACGAAGCATTACAGCAACACAGAGGACAGGAAGAATGCAGCCTTAGTTCAGTGACATGAGTAATGTCACTTCAGAGCTTTATAGACTGTGTTTTCACACATCCAACATAAAATAGAATCCCCTACAAATGCCCAGGTTTGGCCTAAAGGGTAAAAATACATGGTGAGATTCTGCTGTCCAACTTACGAACTGATTTCTGATGACACCGGAATGTCAACGTAGTACAGCCTAGTGGTTGAAAGCATTCCATTCATACTGTTTCTAGTCTAGTTTGAATTATTTAAACTTTCTGAGCTTGTTTTGTCATTTGAAAAATTAGGAAAAATAATTTTATCTATCTCTTGAGGTGGTTGTGAAGAATAAGTGAGACTATATATAGAGTGATTAGCACAAAGTGATAAAGAATAAGGGATAATTAATGATAATTCATTAATTTTTTGAAATTCGGAATAGGTTCCCAGAGAACAAGGAACATGGGGGTCTCAAACACCATAGTATTACCAACCCAGAGCCAGGAGTCAGTTGACATTTGTTTTTGTTTTTAAATGGTGCTGAAAATATTGTTACTTCCCATTTCTCCTTTTTAAATTAACCTCCCTTGCTGGCGACGAGAAGCAATGGGAATTCACTATCCATGGGCCCATTTTATAGCTCATCACAGCCCCTGAATGTACGTGCTCTGAAATTCGAAGCATTTGTTTGATACCTTATTCAGTCTTATATATGCTTTAGTAAGTACACATCATCCCTTTAAGATCCATTTTATACCACTAACTCCTCAAAATTGGCTGCAGATACCATTCATGTGTCTTCTCTCCAGGAGAGGATTTAAATCAGTCTAAGTTTCAGTATATTTTGATATAAGGATCCCATCCTATAGAAAACCCTTAAGGGTTCACACAAAAACAACTAGAGCTGATAAAAGAATTTGGCAAGGTAGCAGGATACAAGATTAACATACAGAAATCAGTGGCATTTCTTCACACTAACAATGAAATATCAGAAAAGGAAAGTAAAGAAACACTGTTTTAAACTTGTGTCAAAAAAATACTTTGGAATAAATCTGACCAAAGAAATAAAGACATATATGGAGAACTATAAAATGATGACTAAGGAAATGGAAAGATATCCCACGCTCTCGGATTAGAAGAATCAGTATCATTAAAATGGCCATACTGCCCAAGGCGATCTACAGATTTAATACAATCCCTATCAAATTACTGAGGACATCTTTCATAGAACTAGAACAAATAATCCTAAAATTTATATGGAATCACAAAAGACCCAGAATTGCCAAAGCAACAGTCATCAAAACAGCATGGTATTGGCATCAAAACAGACATACAGATCAATGGAATAGAATAAAGCCCAGAAATAAACCCACAGACCTATGGTCAATTAATCTTCGACAAAGGAGGCAAGAATATACAATGGAGAAAAGACAGTCTCTTCAGCAAATCGTGTTGGGAAAACTGGACAGCAGCATGTAAATCAATGAACTTAGAATACTCCCTCACTCTATACACAAAAATAAACTCAAAATGGCTTAAGGACTTAAATATAAGACATGATAAATCTCCTATAAGAAAACATAGGCAAAAAATTCTCTGCCATAAATCTTAGCAATATTCTCCTAGGGCAGTCTACACAGGAAATAGAAATAAGAACAAAAATAAACAAATAGGACCTAATTAAAGTTGTACGCTTTTGCACAACAAAGGAAACGATAAGCAAAACAAAAAGACAACCTACAGAATAGGAGGAAATATTTGCAAAAGATGAGACTGACATGGGTTTAATTTCCAGAATATGTAAACAGCTCATACAACTTAACAACAACAACAAAAATCCAATCTAAAAATGGGCAGAAGACCTAAACAAGCAATTCTCCAAGGAAGAAATACAAATGATCAATAGGCACATGAAAAAAAGCTCAGTATCACTAATTATCAGAGAAATGCAAATCAAAACTACAAGGAGGTATCACCTCACACCAGTCAGAATCGCCATCATTCAAAAGTCCACAAATGACAAATGCTGTAGAGTCTGTGGAGAAAAGGGAACCCTCCTGCACTGTTGGTGGGAATGTAGTTTGGTGCAGCCATTGTGGAAAATAGTTTGAGGAATCTCCGTAAAACTAAAATCAGACTTACCATATGATCCAGCAATCCCACTTCTGGGCATATATCTGGATGGAATTCTAATTTAAAAATATACAGGCACCTCCAGTGTTCATTGCAGCACTATATACAGTAGCCAAGACATGGAAGCAACCTAAATGTCCATTGACAGATGACTGAATAAAGAAATTGTGATATATTTATACAATGGAATACTACTCAGCCATAAAAAGGATAAACTAATGCCATCTGCAGCAACAGGGATGGACCTAGAGATTGTCATTCGAAGTGAAATAACCAGAAAGAGTAAGAAAAATACCATATATCACTCATATGTGGAATCTAAAAAAAAGAGAAAGAAAAATAACACTACTGAAGTCATCTATAAAACAGAAACAGACTTGCAGACACAGTAAACAGTCTTCATGGTTACCAGGGGAAAGGAGGTAGGAAAGGATAAATTTGGAAGTTTGAGATTTGCAAATGTTAACCAGTATAAGTAAAAATAGATTAAAAAAATTAGTTTCTTCTATCTAGCACAGGGAACTATATTCAATAACTTATAATAACCTTTAATGAAAAAGAATATGAAAACAAATATACGTATGTATATGCATGACTGGGACATTGTGCTGTACCCCAGAAATTGACACATTGTAACTGACTGTACTTCAATAAAAAAATAAAGAAATGCTTTACTTCACTGAAATTATTTTACTCTGTCAGTAAAAGCTCCCATTTCCTAAGTGACACGTGGAGCCTACTTTTCTTCCTGCTTCTTGCTCAGCTCATTTCCCTTCCTCTCCCTCTCAGTGCCTCCTGGTCCCTACCTTACATAACCTGCTACCTGACTACTCTGAGATTATTAAATTCTCATACGATCCTGCTTCCACTACAAGCCCTATAGAGTTCCCAGAATAGCATGTGACATACTTTTAAAAACACTATCCCTAATGGCCCCATTTCATTCTTTTCCTTGGCCGTCGCCCAAAACACAGCTGCTAGTCAGGAAAAGACTTAAAGAGACTTTTTGGGAATAATTCTCCCAAAGAATTCACTGCAGATGTCACCATGCTGGGAAAATGGAAGCAGAGACTACCGAGAAAGTCCCTATAAATAATTTTTAGCTATTATCTTTCAAAGTGGGAGGTTATTTTCATCTTCCAAGTTAACAGACATCAAAACTGGAGTTCACACTATTTCATGGCAGCTAAATATTTTAATATAGTTTAGGTGGACAGCTTGTCTGCTTAAAAGTCTTTATTGGCCCCTCGTTTTCTACTCAAGTTGTTCAGCCACTCTGCCTATTCTTATGACCCTTGAGGATGCGGGCCTAACTTTCCAACCGTAGTTCTGTCAGCCCTCTGAAGCCTGTGCTCTGTCTTCAGTGGCACCTCTCAAGTTAGAAGCCCTGAGTCACAGAATGGTGGAGGATGACAGAGATTCTTGACCAAACTATCTAGATTTCAAATTTAGTCTCTTTTGTGAATACAAGTGAAGTAATCTGCTTGTGTGTTAGTGTCTACGGTTAAAAGCAGTAACATGTTACATGTATACTTCCTTTATGGGTTGAACGGTGTCCCCTCAAAATTTCTACGTTGAAACCCTAACTCTCAGTACCTCAGAGTATGAATACGACTGTATTTGGAGACAGGGCCTTCAAAACCAGTGAGTTAGTTAAAATGAGGCCATTAGTGTGAGCCCTAATCCAATTTGACTGGTGTCTTTATGAGAAGAGAAAATTTAGACACACAGAGAAATGCCAGGCATGTACATACACAGAGGAAAGACTGTGTGGGGATACACTAAGAAGAGAAGCATCTACGCAAAGCCATGAGAGGCCTCAGAAGAAACCAAACCTGCTGTCACCCCGATCTTAGGTTCACCATTTGCAGAACTGTGAGAAAATTAATTTCTACTGTTGATGCCATCATTCTGCAGTACTGTATTTATGGCAGCCCTACTAAGTTAATACAACATCCTAAATATTATGTAATTTTACCGAGTTTTGGTATTTCCTTTTTTTAACATTATATATATGATATATATAAACATAGATTATGTAGTATATATATTATACATATGATATATATAACATATGTGAATGTACATTTATACTAGGCCTTTTTCAACCTCTGAGATACACTGATTACAGCATTTGACTTTTTCATAGCTGTTTATAGGTCTGGCTGTCGCATTATATGTTTCTTTGAGGTCAGAGATCATGCTAATTCATAGTGACATCTCTCAAAGTGGCGAGCAAAGAGTGCAAGTGAGGCAAAAAGTGAGCACTTGTTAAAGCAACAGCCGAGACCTTGGCCGTCATCCTACCCACGGAGCCAGGCTAACCCTCGGGCTGAGACACACGACTGTGTAGGCCCTTGCCCTGCTTTCCTGTATTAGCCGTATCACTGTCCTGCTTACAAATCTCCAAAGACTCATCATTTCTTAAATCGTTCAGAAGATTAAGTCTAAATTTTCAACCTGGAAACCAGAGCTCTTCAGGATCTGGACCCATCTTCACTCTCCCAACCTTCCCCACGGCTTCTACTGGAACAGATTCTTTTGTTTTTGTTTTCTGCCAGCAGAGTGTTTCTCCCTGCTCTTTACATGTCAGCTCAGCTCTACCTCTCCCTTGGTTCTTGCTACTCCTGTAAGCTTAGAATACTTTTCCAACGTCACCTTTTTAGGCTGAATGAGCCCTGTTTTCCCGGGAACCCTTCGTCTATTTCAGCTCATTAATTTTCCTTCTGCTCAACTTACTATGGATTCCACTGTGCTTGAGACTGAACTGTGTCCTCCTTCATGCTGTCTTCCAACTCGTTCATGTCATGTGGTCTTTATTATTATGATTATATATATATTTAAGATTTGAAGGGTGGAGACAGCATCTTTTATTTCTTGTATTTCCCTTCAAGCTCTTGGCAAAGTTGTAAGCACTTTGCAAGCCTCCTTAGATGCTAAGAGTAGGAAGGAGTCTTAAGAGGAATCTGGTTGCTCAAGATCAGTATGTCAACTAAACTCATTATATCAACAGAATAACTCACACTACAGTTATTGGCTGATTTGAAATTAGAACAGTTTGCATGACTTCAAGTCCAATACACTTTTCACTGGACTGCAATGTACTACTGCTAAAAAATACTTTCAGTTTGAATATGAAATTCCAAGACTGATTTTCAGCTAAAAGCACCACATCTGAAATGGAAATTAATCTGGCCACCCATGGCAGTCTCTTCAATTATAAATGACTGAGTCATTGATGTTAATAACAAGTAGATATGGATGATAAATCCATATGTAAGAAACAGGAAAAGCAGAACGAAAATCAAATGACAAACCTGAAACAGCCTACAGTCCTAGAGTTAGCAAATTAAATTGGCATAGTTGTCAGACAAGACTTATGCCACAAAACAATAGCATCTTTTAGGTTCTGTGCAGAAAAATAACATGCCCCAGTCCCAGCAAAGGAAAGATACGTTCCACTTAACCTACCTTTGCAAATCTTCTCATTAAGTGAGATAATGCTTCAGGATTAGGGCATTCCAGTTTCTTAATAATCTCAAAGCTCTGATTAAGCTGAGCAAATACATCAACCACGGAGCAAGAGAAGAGAGCATGATCAGATGTCTGCTGGAACTGAGGGGAGAGAAGGTGGGAACATCCCAGTAAGCATATCAGAGGGGCCACAGAAAGAATCTTCGTTATTTCACAAAAACAACCGAATCTCCTCCATCATGTACCTTCACATCATGGATCTTCGTTTCCCAGTAATAAAATGCTTACCCATTTTAGAATCATTCATCTCCTTTTCTGGAAAGTGTAGTAAAACATATCATGGGGCAGGGTGCTGTTAACTGGTTTCTCCATTGCTGAACTGAGGGACTGGTTCTTTCCTTTTCTCATTCTCAAAGGCATTAGGATGGTTTTGCAAGCCACTGTGACTCTAGACATTTGAGTTGCTCCCAGAGTGGTTGGGAGGGTGTCTGTTCCTAATCTGGGAACAAGGCAGCACTTTACAAGCCCACTGAACTTGTAGATTCAGACCAAGTCAAGGAGTAAAGAATCTTGGAGTGAAAGGGTGATTGTTTTAGCAATTCCCTAGGGTTCTTATCAGCCTTTAAAATTGTGTTTTAGTTTTATTTTAGTAATTAGAGGATTAAAATAAACCTTAATTAACAGCAGTGAGCCTAACAACTCCCTTTAGCTTCAAAGTGCGCAGTGTGAATGAATCTTGACAATAAGCAATCTGAGAGTAATTTATACTCACTCCATCTTTCTTGTCTCTTCCCAGTGCTCCGTGGAGGAACTCCATTGACACATCTTCATTTTCATCTAGCCACTGCATGACAAAAGGTTCAAACCACCTGAAAAAAATTAATAGTATTTCATACATTAAAAGATGCCGTTTGCACATAATTAACAGTGAATGCTGCTGTCTCCTTATCTGAGAGTAATTCAGGACCATGAATCTCTTTTCATTCTCTTTTCCATAGCTGCTCTCCTGGAGACCTGTAACTTCACTTCTCGAATACCTTCTCAAATACCGCTCTCTTTTCCCTTCAGTCTCTACCTTTTTCTTGGCCCTTCCCATGCTGACACAAATATGCTATGTTTCCAACTCACACTTTACAATTCAAAGTCCTGTAAAATGTAAATCTTATGTGCTATGTCCCGTACTGGGCCAGTCCCTCGTTTCTTACTGCTTTACCATCTGGCTTTCATCTATACTGACTAGTCTCCAGTAACCGATCCTGGGTGCTCACCTTTAACTTTTTATGATTTACATTCCACCTGCCATTGGGTTTTGTGAATGGTCTAAGTTTCAAAGTTCTTTTTTCCATATGCACATGTAATTGTCTAGCATCACTTATTTAGAAGATCATTCTTTCCCCTACTGCCTTGAATTGGCATCTTTGATGTAAATCGGGTAACAGCAACGTGTGGATTTGTCTCTGCCCTACTTTGTTTCATTGGTCTATTTGTCATGCACAGCACCACACTGTTTTAATAACTGTAACTTTTGAGTATGTCTTGATAACTGACAGTGGAGTTCTCCAAGCTTTGTATTTCCTCTTCAAGATTGCCTTGGCTATTCTTAGCCCTTTGCCTTTCTATATAGAACATTTTTAAAATACACTTGGCAATTTGCACAAAAGTAGCTGCTGGACATTTTATGGGACTGCATTGAATCTGTAAGTCAATGTGGAGAGAACTACTCTATCTTTACAATAATGCATCTTTTTAGGAACATTGTATATTTTATTTAATTCATCTTAAGTAATTCTCTTAGTAATATTTTTATAGTTACTTGAATAGAGGGCATGCAATCTTTCATCACATTTGTGTATCATGGTTTTAATGCTATTTAAATGGTACGACTTACGTGTAATTTTCTAATTGTGGCTATCATATAGAAATTCAAATAAATTGTATATGGACTTACTATATTCACGTTTTAAATTCTATTAGTTTTCCTAATAGTTTCTTTTGGATTCTCTAGATGCACAATTATACATAAACATAATCATATACATGTACTGATGGCATCATTTACATATACGTAAAATGATTTTACAATCTTTATATTTTTCCCTTTTCTTGTCTCATTGTACTGGCTAGGATTTCTAGTACAATGTTAAGAAAAAGTGATGTTACTAGCTATCAATCAGTCTCATTCGTGAAGTTTACAAAAGTTTATTCATAAGTATAATGTTTGTATAGTTATTTTTTGGAAGGCAGGGCGTCATTTATTAGGTTTAAGATAGGTCCCTTCTATTCCTAACTTGCTAAGAGATTTTAATAATAAACTGATGTTCTGTTTTACCTAATTATTATTGTGTGTCTAGTGTAATGACTGTAAAGATTTTCTCCCTCATTCTTTAAATAAGGTGAATTACATTCCATGCTTTTAAAATGTTTAACTAATCTCAGATTCCGGGGATAAACTCCCCTTGGTCATGTTAGCCTTTTTATAAACCACTTAATTCTATTGGCTAATATTTCGAGTTTTTCTTTTAAACTACGTTCAGAGGGAAATAGGACTGTAATTATTCTTATTTTTCATGTTCTCAGTAGGTTCTAGTAGTAAAAATATGCTGACCTCAAAAATGATTTGAGAATATTCCTGCCTTCTCTGGAATATTTGTGTAATATTGTTGATCTTCTTTCTTAAACAGTTGGAATAATTCCATTTGGAGCCATCTGGACCTGGAGTTTTAAATGTGACATGATTTTTAATTAAAGATTCAAATTTTAAAACAGTTATAGGCCCATTTAGATTTTACCTTTTTTCCTATGCCAGCTTAGTATTTAAAGGAATTTATATATTTTACCTAGCTTTTAAATGTATTACCATAAATATTCACTTATTATTTTTTAATCTTTGTATGATCTTTAGTGATTTCCTTTCCTGACAGTGATAATTTGTGACATCTCTTCTTTTTCATTGGCCTTGCTAAGTCTTTTTTTTATTTTTGTAGTCTTTCCAAAAACAAACTTTTAGCTTTGTAATTTCTCCTTAAATTTTCCATTTTATTTTTATTCCAAGTCATATTATTTTCTTTTGACTTGAATTGCTTTTAAATATTTCTTCTGCTAACTTGTATTATGGATTGTATAGACTTTTTTCCTTTATGTAGAATTAAAGCTATAAATTTGTCTCCATTTCCTGTTTTAGTGGTAATCCACAAGTTAAGATAGGCCACATTTCATTATTGCTTAGTGAAAAGTATTGTGTAATTTACACCACAATTTCTTTTCTGACTTAGGCACACATACTTCATGTTTAACTCTTCTTTTCTTTTATATCCTCATACATCTTTAGTTGACAAATTCTGTAAATTGTATCTTCAAAATTTCTCTCCCACACATCTTCATTATTTACATTCTTACTAGAATGTCTCTATTATTTATGTAACTTTTAAGTTGTCGTAGTATCCTAGTGTATCTTATAAACTATAAGAAAAGTTACATTAATGAGCAGTTCTAATCTCATCATCACATTACTCACTACCTTTTAAATCTCTTCCCCGTCCTCTATCCTCTGCCTCTTCCAACTCCCACAATGCTTAGTGAAAGTGGTAAAAGCATCACAGTACTTATTTATATAATCTAGTTCAAAATCACTTTTCCTATATCACTTTCTACTCATTTTATAAAAATGCCCTGTCCTCCACTGGAATGATGCTATTTCCCATGGACCAGAGCCCATATACTCCTACCACTATAATTATGCTCATAATTTTCCATCTTAATGCTTTTCTCCCTTTCCTTGTTATAACCTGACAAAATTTTCACAGTCTACATCAAACGCTACCCCATCCATAAATATTGTGTAGAGTCTCCCAAATAGGTAATGTCTCTCTTCTATGAGACACCACTGCATTTCGCTTGTGATCCTTGAACAAGTATTTATTTTGCTTTGCCTTGCTTTATCATGATTTTTGTACTTATCAGTATCTCCTTGAGTATAAGCTCCTTTCAGGGTGAGGTCTTCATTTTGTTCACCATTGTCCCATAAGCCTGGGCACGGTGCTTGGAATGGAAGACCTCCTCCTCCTCAGTAGAATGAAACAGACTTCTGATATATATTAAATGCAGACTTTAGAAATCTGATTGTATGATTACAAATATATTTGATAGAGATGCATTTACGAAAAATGTTACCTGTTTAATAATGACTTCTGTTTTAGAAATAGGAATTTCTAAGACTTTTTTTCAGTTTGAAATAATGGAAAATCTGATTATATAGAGCCAAATACAGGCACCCCTCATTTTCCAACAAAATATGAGCTAAAGCACTTTTACAATAAATAATCTCATCATGGAAGCCATTATGTATTATGCATTATATATCTCTTTCTCTCTGAGTTGAATATCCAAGTAAGGCATACTTGAAAAAGGCAACACAATTCAATTAAATGTGGTTCCCAAAGACATGCAAATCATTTAATGTTAATTTTATAATAGAAACATCTGCATTCAAATGAAGATTTTGTGAAGAGATTTTAGGGCTGCATAATTCAGGTGTAATTTTACAGGACTATGAATTGAGAATAAACTTGAGGGTGAAAATCACTACTTACAAGGAGTACTCAGGAACGGCATCCTTGAAGGCAGGAAGTTCTCGCACATATTCATTATAAAACCATTTCACTTTGAAATGCAAATTCATATAATCGGTGCTCTTGCATAACCTCTGCTTTTCATGTTCTATAACAGATAAAAATCAAACGTTTAATAAAGTTTGGTTTGCCAACAATGCTGTGTTCCAATCGACTCTTATTAGCAGTATTTCAAAAAGGAAGAAAAAAGCACATCTGAGGGAAAGGCAAAGTGAATTGCTAGAGACAGACCTGAAATTTTACAAAATGCAGAAGTCATCATTAGGTCCTGTGTAGAACAGACATAAGAAATAATCTGACTGCTCTAATGTGCCTTCCTGAAAAAGATGAGAATTCTGGTGACTTAAAGAATGACAGCGTACCAGTATTTTTCTACTTATCTGCAAGTGTTCATACTTTGACTACTTTTAGCCTGATGCAAAGTGCCAGAAAGAATGAAAACTTGTAAGCATGAATAAAGCATGAATCAAACTAGAAGGCACAATCCCTGGGAAATACTGCAGATGTGACTGAGCAGACCACATTTTTGGCCCGGATATTTAACACTTAAAGAATTAAGATGGTTGAAAAGGAGAGGAACCACATCCAACTCCTAAGCCAGATGGTTTCTTCTTTACCTTTTAAGTTGAGCTAAACTCATTTTGCAACCTGTGACTTTCTTGTTGACATTTCTTTAGCAAGATTTTCTAGTATGTGACTTTTTTCTCTCTTGATCAAAAACTTTAGCTTAAAACTGTTATTTTCATGTGGACATACTGTACTGGGGAATAGACACAAAAATGTTATTATTAAATACCTTTATCCCTGATCAATATTAAAATCTGGGCCAATTCTGGCTACAAGTCTAGACACAACCAAACCCCAAATATCCTTAACTATTTGCAGGTTGACTTTGTCATCTGAGAACTTCTGGCTGAGGTCTGTGACTCTCCTTCAAGCCGAGAGCTGTGATTCATAGTAGAAACATCCTTTACATTCCAGGCTGAACACACTAATTGAAGGGATTACTTTGTTATAAGGACACTGAGGGCATTCTGCTTTCCAAAACCCGACTATAGAGGGACTTAAATCCCAGTGATAAACACACAAGAGGGAACACAATCCCAAATCAAAGATTTGCAAATTATCCAAACAATAATTAATTTAAGACAATTTTCAGAGCCAAGAAACAGAGAGAAAACATGCATACACACTCACACACACATAAACACATTAACAGAAACAAGAGTAATAAACTAGAACATATAGACCAAACTCGCAAGCAAAATTATGAATTAGGTGATATTTTGCCTCAGGTCCCTCCAAATCCATTTCCCTCCTTCCCCTTTCTATGTTGGCTCTCCCCCTACCCTGGTCCCTTCAAATGTCTAGTATCCCTCCATACCTTAAGAGGAAACATTTATTTGATAAACTTACAGGCAGGAACTTAATGCCATACTACTCTGAAATCCAGATAAAGGAAGACCCTTGCCCTCAGGCCCACACATCATACCACAAGTACAAACTCAAAACTTAATAGCCTGTGGGCTCCTCAGTCACTTGGGACCCGACACGGTGCTGGCAAGGAGCAAGCCAGAACTCTAAACGTCTGCTTTTGTGACTCACACACCACTTGCTTTTACTATTAATACCCTCCAAGCCCCACAGAAACAGTTTGGACTATCCTTTGTTCTGTATCCTAGAAACAAAAGGTGACTGTGTCCAAATGCTACCAAGGTTTGCAGGCTGCCATTGCTGCCAACAGATACAGGTACAGCTTTGGTGTATGGGAAGGAATTCAAGCTATGGAAGCACTTAGGTAAGAGAAGGGGTAAAGTAACTCACTAGCTTCTTTCTCTGGATAGCATAAACACAATAGATTACTGCATAACAAAGTATTAACAAGCACCCATTTTCTTTGGATCCAATTCAGGCATTTGAAGGCACTCATGAGTCAAGGCAGCATGCAAAACAGGTGCACATGCTAGCTGGGGAATATCCTGAATATTACGTGATTCCTATTACTTTCCAAGTCTGTATACATGTAGTTCTCCATGTATATACGTGAAGCCTGATACTGATTCTTTGCCAACTAGATGGCTTCTGAATTCTAGGTTTGTCTAGATTTTATTTTTGAAATTTAGATTTATGAGATTTAACTCATTTAAGTTATACCTTTATTCAAGTGATTTACATAAAAGTATACTTAAAATAACTTGCATTTGCCCTTATTTTAATAAATATTTTGGAATATTTTAGAAGTAAATAACTTTCTGAAAACTATATTTGAACTCTATCCGAAAACACACATAATTAAAATTAAAAATTTCATACTTTAAAAATTAAAATTCAACTAAATTTCAGTAAAAAAATTTATTTTAAATTATATATTTTAATAAAATATATATTTTATAAATATATATATATATGTGTTCATTTTGAATACATTTTATTTTTTAATCCTTTAAATATTAAGAATGTGTGCAGAGAAAGCATTCCCACGATGGCCGAGTGGGAAGCCCTGAGCTGATCTGTTTTTATCCAGCACAACAAAATTACAACTGTTTATACAATAACTATTTATGAAAAAGACCAAACCCTACCAGAAAAGATCTACAGGTAAAGATATAAAGAAGGAACTACAACAAGAAGGGTGGGAGGGGCAGAATCTTAACTGAGTCAAGACGCATAGCCCCGGGTGGGCAGCCCACAAACAAGAGAGCGATTACTATGGCAGAGGTTCTCCCTAAGGAGCGAGGGATCTGAGCCCCACATCGGGCTTCCCAGCCCCAGGGTCCTGTGCCAAGAAGATGAGCATCCAGAACATCTGGCTTTGAAGGCAGCAGGGTTTACTTTCCAGAGACCCAGAGGGCTGTGAGAAATAGAGACCCCATTCTTAAAGGGCACACACAAAATCTTACACACTTTGGGACCCAGGGCAGAAGCAGTAATCTGAAAGGAGCCTGGGTCAGATCCACATGCCAATCTTGGAGAGTCTCCTGTTGAGGCAGGAGGCAACTAGAGCTCAGCCGGGGGGCAGAGACACTGGCTAAAGCCATTTTGGGGAGCTCATTCTACCATGTGGACACTGGTGCTGGCAAGCACCATTTTGGAATGCTCCCTCCAGTGTACTAGTCTGGGGACCCAGCCCTACAGCACCCACTAGCCTGAAGGCACCAGTGCTGGGATGCCTCAGACCAAGCAACAAATTGGGCAGAGGCACAGCCCTACCCACCAGCAGATAGGATGCCTTAAGAGCCCGAGTCCACAACCATCCCTGAACACTGCTCTGCTAACCAGAGGGCCCAGGATCCAGCCCCACACACCAGTGTGCAGGCACTAGACCTGGGACTCCTAGGGCCCTCAGCCAGAGCCCCCAGAACTCAGCTCACCTGTGAGTGAGCAGGCATCAACCCTAGAATCCCCTGGGCTGAAATAAGCTTCGAGATACCCAGGACCCTACAACTAGCTGTGTCAGAACCTGGCCCCAAACACCAGCGGTCTGACACCAGCCCTGGGACCCCCGAACTCTGCAAATAGACCCCAGGTCTTAGTACTGCCCACTAGTCAGCCAGCACTAGCCCCAAGACCTGGCTTCACCCATTGGTGGGTGGACACCAGCCCCAGAATATCCTAGACCCCAACTCACCCACCCATGAGTCAGCTCTTGCATGGGGACCTCTCTGGTTCGATAGATACCACCTCATGACCCTGCCCCGCCAGCCAGCATCTGGCAGCCTCTGTGCAAGGCAGGGCCTGGCAACCAACTAGACCGGGGGCCAGCCACACCTACAAGACTGCCCACAGCAGTCTGCCTGCCACAACAGAAGGACCCATGCAGCCCACAGAGGGGCATCCCTAGAGCTTTCTTGCCCTGGAGACCATGGGGAAGTGAACTGCTGAGATGCACAGGACGTCTCCTACAAAGGCCACTTCTCCAAGGTCAGGAAACACAATCAGCCTACCAAATACACAGAATAAAAACAGCAAATAAGACAAAATGAGATGACAGAGAAACATGTTTCAGATAAAGAAACAAGATAAAATCCCAGAAAAAAGAATTAAGTGAAGTGGAGATAGGCAGTCTACCTGAGGAAGAGTTCAAGGTAATGATTGTAAAGATGATTAAAGAATTCAAGAGAAGAATGGAAGAACAGAGCAAGAAGTTAAAAGTGTTTAACAGAGATGAGTAACACAATAACTGAAGTGAAAAATACACTAGTAGGAATCTACAGTAGATTAAATGATACAGAGGAACTGATCAGTGAGCTGGAAGATAGAGCAGTGGAACTCACTGAAGCTGAACAGAAAAAAAGAAAATAAAGAATAAAAAGAAATAAGGCCAGTTTACGAGATCTCTGGAACATCATCAAGTGTACCAACATTCACATTATATGGGTCCCAGAAGGAGTAGAGAGAGAAAGGGGCAGAGAATGATTGTGAAGACATAATAGATGAAAACTTCCCTAACTTGGGAAAGGAAATAAGTGCAGGAGGCACCGAGAGTCCCAAACAGGATCTATCCAAAGAGGAACAAAGCAAGACACTTTGTAATGAAAATGGCAAAAACTGAAGATAAAGAGAGAACAGTAAAGACAGCAAAGGAAAAGAAACAAGGGAAATCTCATAAGGCTATCAGCCGACTTTTTAGTAGAAACTCCACAGGCCAGAAGGGAGTGGCACGATATATTTCAAGTGATGAAAGGGATAAATCTGCAACCAAGGATCCTCCACCAGGCAAAGCTTTCATTCAGATTTGATGGAGAGATCTAAAATTTTACAGACAAGCAAAAGCTAAGAGTTTAGCACCATCAAACCAGCTGTACAAGAAATGTTAAAGGGACTTCTTTAAGTGAAGAAGAAAAGGTCACAATGAGAAACATGAAAATTTAAAAAAAAAAAAAAGCTCCTCAGTAAAGGAAAAAATACAGTGAATGTAGTAAATCAACCATGTATAAAGCTAGTAGGAAAGTTAAAGGACAAAGTACTAAAATCATCTGTAGCCACAATAGTCACTAAAGGGAAAACTGGACAGCTACGTAAAGAAGAATGAAATTAGGACATTTTCTTACACCATATGTAAAAATAAACTTGAAATGGATTAAAGACCTAAATGTAAGACTGGAAACCATAAAACTCCTAGATAAAAATGTAGGTAGAACATTCTATGACATAAATCATAGTAATATTTTTGGATCTATCTCCTAAGGCAAAGGAAACAAAAGAAAAAATAAATGAGTAAGACCTAATTAAACTTACACGCTTTTTGCACAGCAAAGGAAACCATTGACAAAATGAAAAGACAACCTACTGAATGAGAGAAAATATTTGTAAGTGAGTGAAATGACTGATAAGGGGTTAATATGAACTCAATCAAAAAATGGGCAGAAAATATGAATAGACATTTGTCCTAACAAGACAGAGATGGCCAACAGGTACAGAAAAAGATGCTCAGTATCGCTAATCCTCAGATAAACACAAGTCAAAATCACAATGAGATATACTTTACACATGTCAAAATGGCTATCATCAAAACTACCACAAGTAACAAATGTTAAGGATCTGGAGAAAAGGAAACACTAATACATTGTTGGTGGGAATGTAAACTGGTGCAGCCACTGTGGAAACAGAGTGGACGTTCCTTAAAAAATGAAAAACAGAACTACCACTTGGTGTTCCAGCAATTCCACTCGAGGGGATACATCCGAAGAAAAGGAAAACAGTAATTTGAAAAGATACACACACCTCAGGGTTCATAGCAGCATTATTTATAACAGCCAAGATACAGAAGTAACATAAGTGCCCATCAACAGATGAACAGATAAAGATGTGGTACACACACACACACGCACTTCTGTATTCAGGCTATTCCCCTGCTTTGTGTAAGAACCTCTAGCAAACCCCACTGTGAACTGACCCACCATCACAGAGGAAGTCAATTAATCAGACTTGTTAAGTTCATGTTAAGAAAACAGTATATAGTCTCAGAAAGGAATAATCATAGAACAACACACATTTTATGTCATAGAAATACATTTTGTGGATAGACTAATATCATACTTTATCTTCTTGTGAGCCTTGTTTCATGCTTGTAGGCGCTCAGCTATATTCTGAGTAGTTATTACCACTTAGATGATTCTATTGAAAGTGAGCTGTTATTTTCCAAAATCCATCTGCCTGTTTTTCTCATGTCTTCATATATTCCTCTCATAATGTGTAATCATCTATTACAAGGATATATTTCAAATAAACTAATTACATCCTAACTACCATGTACCAAATACTGATGTAAGAGATTATAATATCAAATTCAAAAATATACTTCAGACTATCTTTAATTCTCCCAAAGCATCTTCAACTCAGCAGTAGACCACGTTCCCAAAACTGCATTTATCTCATGTGCTATGAATGACTCAAACTTTATTCAGCCATCCATCCTCCTACATTTTTAATTTTGGCAACAAAGATTTAACTAGCTCATTACATTCACAAAATAAAACATTTAATTAGTTTTCCAAACTGCAATATAATAATTTTGTACAAAATTTTATCTGTGAATTTACAATGAGAAGCAAAAATATTTTACTACCCGAATAAAAATGCTTCATTAAAATTGCACAAGGAAAAAGCTTGGCGATTTAGAAGAACATTCCTGTTTTCCTTTAGATGGTATTTACCACCATTTACTTGAAAGGAATATATTTTCTTCTGAAAATTAGTGTTTATGTATGGGATTTTATGTATAATGCAGAAATGTGCCAATTATGTATCAGTTTACAGGGTAGGGGTGGTGTACGCTCAATCCATTCTCAAGACACAAAAAAATTTGCTGCCATTAATCATCACAGTGTCATTTTCCAGTTCTTAATTTGTGACATCATTTTATTGCATCAACAGTCTGTGTTGTCCTGTAGTTAGTATGTTCACTTTTGTAGGGCTATCTTAAACATCTCTCTAAGTGTTTGATACCCTGCTCTGTCTCTAAGAGGTGGTGATTTGGAAGGTCTGGAAGGAAAATCAAGGGAAAAGCCAGCATCTGGAGCCCAATACGTATGATGTTTTGTGAGATACAGAGTGCTCACAAACCCCACACCTGATCACCCAGGACATTTGGTTCTAAAAATAAATACGTATCATACTATTTTAGATGATACACATAAACATCTACCAAAGATAAGCATAAATGCATATTAACAATATACAGATGGAGATCGTAGGATCTTTTTTATATACTAAGAATGCTAAGCCATGTAACTAGAAGTAAAAAAAATAAAAAAGAGTTGGGGAGATGGGAAGAGATGGGGAAAAAGCAGGGGCGAGAGAGGGAGAGCGTGAGAGAGGGAGGGAGAAAAATAAGAATACAATTTTCCATTTTAGAGACCCTCTATACAGGTTTTGTAATATCAGCACATCTTTGATGGTGAGATAGCACTGAAAATCCTGGTTGCCAAAGTAAGCTGCACTATTTATAAGGTATAAAACTTGGAGGAATAAAATGAAAATGAAAAAAATAAATGACTATACATAACAGTAACACGTTAGCAAAAAGTTATTTGGACCAACGTGAAGCTGCCAAAGAAAACAGTCAGCAAACAAGAGAAAAGAATGAGCCATCATAACAAACTGTCCTAGTCAACTTTTTTAAGAATCAATGACAATGAAGGAACCCATATCATTAATCTTTGTAAAGTAAAAAAGAAGCCACTGAAGTTTCTTTCATGATACATTTCTGGTAAGTAAACCTTAGCAAAACACTGGAGGGGAAAAAAGCCAAGCAAAATTAGTAAAATATTGCCTTACTCCATGACCGTGGAACCTGATGCGGGAAGCAGTTTTACGCTTGTAGCTGGCAGTCCCTATCCATCATTACAGCCAATCTCTCAGCAGAACCCTAGAGTGAGATGAGGCTCCCTGGGTTAATTAAACCAGGGACGACGTGGGGTCAGACATACTTCGCAGCCACACTCTCTGATCTATCTGCTTAGACTTCCAGTGTAGATCTATAACCCACAAACAGACTGCTGGGTTCTGAGTAAGCCTGGCTCTTTCAAACCTCTCGAACCCCTTTAACCTCATCCAGAACTTCAACTTCCTCTATTTCTGGACAGACAAATCTGTTCCCAAGTAAGCTGTGTAACTGGATCACCCTTTTGGACTTCAAATGTTTCTTTGCCAAAATTAAACAGTAAAACACCAACATCTCTCCTATAATCTTTCTCTATAACACAGACTCCTGTATCTGTGAAGTGCTCTGCAGGGAAGCCAGAGCGTGGAGCTACTCTCCCATGACACTCAGAAGGCAGGCATACCGTTTCCCAGCACCACGTTAGAAACGCTGCCTGACTTACCTGAGCCACAGGCCTTGGAGATTCACAGCCATATAAAGGCAGGACCACATAATCTGGTGCTAGAAAACTAGAGATGGATAGTTAGGAGGGAAAAAAATGGGATGAGATGGGAAAGTGTTTTTAACAAGAGAGATGGCCAACAGGCTGAAACATCATGGTAAGATACAGGCACCCAAAGAAGCTATTGGCATTAATTGGCAAGTCAGGGAGCAAGGGTATAAAAAATGAATGAAAACAAGCTTCACTTACACTGTATTCTTAGCCACAGTCCTAGCAATGGAGGGAGTACAGGATATTTCCATGAGACTTAGTACTTAGGATCAAAATGTGGATTTCATTCATTTATGCAACATATCTACTGATTATGTACTGTGAACCAGGTGCTATTCTAAATACTTCAGTACAGCAAAGAAGAAAACAGAGTGTTCCTGCAATTCTGGAGTTTCTAATACAGTGAGGAGAGGGAGACAATGAAAACCATTAATATAATGTGAAGTAGTGGTAAGTATTCTGGAAAAAAAAAACAATGCAGGGTAAAGGAGCAGAGGAGCTGAGCATACGTTTTTTCAATAGGATGCCATCTCTTATGAGGTGACACGAAAGCAGAACTAAATGAAGTCAGAGAGCAAAGCATCTGGCCATCTCCTGGAAGAGCATTTCAGGCAGAAAACAGCCAGTGAAGTGGCCCTCAAGCAAAAGAGGGTGCTTAACAAGTTCAAAGAGGTGCCGGGAAGCCAGTGGGGCTAAAGCAGAGTGATCCACAGCAGTGCCAGCTGGTTTCAAGGAGAAACCAAGGCCAGGTCACATGGGATCTTGCAGCCTGTGATAAGGACCTCTCCCCCAAAGGTTATGGAGCAACACTGGAGGATTCTGGTCTCCTTTTACATTTGTAAAATATCACTTTGGTTGCTGTCTGGAGAACAGATTTTAGGGATCCAAAAGTGGAAGCAGGAGAGTATAGCGGAGCTCCTGCAATAGAACAGGCAATGGATGGGGCAGCTGGGACTTGGCTGGTTACAGTGGTGGCTGTGGTAGAAGTGGGTAGCATGGGGTCTAACCTGGGACCTGTATCTTCCTGTATCACAACCTTGCCTCTTACCTCTTCTCTGCCTAGATAAGCTCTCCAAGAACAGGTATGACCACTTATTAAATGTGAGATTCCCCACGCCGTCCTGTCTGCTTAGAACCGTAGGTGGATAGATGGATGAGTAAAATAATGGAAAGGTTATATCTAGTTTTAAGAACCCTCTCTATTCCTTCATTTTCTTCTCAGTCTTTCTGAGAATAGAGGAGGTCATCAGACGGGTAGAGCGTAACTGAGCAGGACTCTGTGGGGCCTTCCTGGAACAGACCTCTCCACTCCATGTCCTCCACCTGCCTCTTGTCTGTAGAAAAACTTTAGCCTCCTAGGCCTTCCCCAAGTTCCAAAGAGTATATTTAATCAGAAAAGTGAGAAGATGCAAAATGAAAGAAAAACCGTCAAGCTAGACCAATAATTATAGTTTAGCCATTAAACAAGTCAAGGACCTTTAGTTCCTCCTCAAGGGCTGTAGATAATATTCTTAGCCACATTCTTTGAGCTGTTTTGCAGATACTGATAACCCCCATCAGGTGGAAAAAGTTAACTATGCTGCTCAAAAGCAGGTAGACCCAGACTGTTTGCAACCAGGAGGTTGATCATGTTGACTCCCAGTTACCCCAACACCAGTCAGTCAGAGTTCCAAAAGCTAATCATGCACCCACAATTCCTCTCCCTCACCCTGTTTTTAAAAACCTCTCCCTGAAAGCCATCAGGGAGTTTGGTGCTTCTGAGCACTAGCTACCTGGACTCCTTGCTTGGTGCCCTGCAATAAATGCTGTACTTTCCTTCACCACAACCTGGTGTCAGTATATTGGACCCAAGTTTGGTTCAGTGACAAAGGGACATGTTCAACATTGGACATTGTTTAGAAGTTTGCTGGTATATAGCTTCCCACAGGGAAAAGCAACTGCTGAATCTTAAAGGACTCAATTTTCTGTATTAATATGAGTGTATATCAATAAAATTTTTTAAAGAATTCTCAATGAAATGTAAACGTAACTTTATCTCAAATACATAGCTCATATAAACCACTTAAAAATCAGTTTCCCGTATTGCTGTTTATAAATTTTATTGCAAAATCATTGCTTGCAGCTTTTTCTTAAAAGACTCAAATCTTTATGGATTTCATTTCTTTTAGTTTCCTGTACATTTTCTCATTACTTATTTAAGTGTAACCTGTAGTTGAGATTCTTTTTTAGAATAAAATTGATTTCTATAAATTATTTACAACATATAAAAATAAAAAGTAGATTTCAGCTAATCTATTTTCCCATTACTCTCTGAGTTGCCATCATGTATTTACTACTTATAAATGAAAAGCAACTGATACATGAGTCATGGCCAGAGGTTAAAAAATGCTTCACTTAATTTATATTTTAGCTAGAAATGATTAAAATATCCTAAATATTTTATTACTTTTAATTTTATCATTGGTGGTAATATTTTTTTCAACTTTATTGACAATTTCCCTGAGAATTCTCATTAAAAAAAGACAATGGCCTTAAACTTGTGTAATATGCATACTTTTGTTCATATTTAAAGAAAGGAAAATTTAATGGGACAGTATTTATCTATCAGACTGCAAAGCAGAAAATATGCTGTTTTGCTTTTTAGGGAAAAATTAGCAATATATAAAAATTTTAAATGCACAAATCTTTGGGCAATTTTACTTCTCAGAATTTCCTATCTAAATATATTTGCACATATAAACAAAAAATGTATGTTCAGAGCTATTTATCTTAGTAAAATATTAAGAATAAATATTGACATAAGAATTAAGTATGATTCATAAATCAGTCCATTGATAACAGTGAAATTATGACACAAAATGAGGTAGATCTAAATGTGTTTCTGCAATACCTCAAGTTATATTGTTAAGTAAAATGGCAAAGGGCAGGGAAGTATGGTCAATGTATTACCACTTACGTAAAAAAGAAGAGAGCTATGTTCATACATATATGTGTACACTTAGAGTATTTCTGGGAATATACAAGAAACTAAAAACAGTGATTAACTTGTCAAGTATCGGAGAAAAGCTTTTCACAGAATATTCTTTTGTACTGATTGCTTTACCTGTATACATATATTTTCAAAAACCAATACTTTATTTTTTTAAAAAATACAGTTAGAAAAAGTAAAGAGCAAAATACACAGTTTAGGAAGATAAGTCAGTAATCTACATGAGTGATATCACATGGAATCTTAAAAAAAAAGAAAGAAAAAAAGAGGACACTAATAAGCTTACCTACAAAACAGACAGATTTGCAGACATGGTAAATAATCTTATGGTTACCAAGGGAAAGGAGGTGGAAAGGGAAAAATTTGGGAGTCTGCGACCTGAAAATATTAGCCACTACATATAAAAATAGGTTAAACTTTTTTCTTCTGTATAGCACAGGGAACTATATTTAATATCTTATAATACCCTTTAATGAAAAAGAGTATGAAAACAAATATATGTATGTATATGCATGACTGGGACATTGTGCTGTACACCAGAAACTGACCCATTGTAACTGATGGTACTTCAATAAAAAAATAAAATAAAAGAGAAAAAACAATACTCCAATAAAATTTTTTGAAAAATAAAAGAAAATTATACACAAAGATTTTTAAAAAATCAGTAATCTAAAGGTTAGCTTGATAAAATCTTCCAGAATGCAGGGACAATTCTTAGAGCAGAAAATTAGAGCATAAACGACACAGTAGTCAGAGAGATTTCTACTCCTGGAGGGCAGAGATCCAACGTAAGAAGAAAAGTCAAATGGGACAGAATCAATAATAAAATGCATAATTAAAGAGATCTATCTTTTAGTGGGAGAGAGAGAAAAGCAAGTAGGAATGTAAGAAATTCTCCACTAGTGAAGAGATACTCACATCTAGGTACTAATGAATTGGCACATCTGCCAAAATGTTTGAAGGACAAAATAAGGGGGAAAAAATCTTACAGGCTTCTAAACAGAAAAGCAAATATATGCAATTACTTACAATAGGCTGGCCTGTGACTCTTCCATTCCCTAGAGGCTATGGGACAACCAGACAACATCAACAGTCAAGAGAGGAAAACCTGCAGAGGGCTGGAGAACTGAATATCCCATCATGTATTTGACAGGAAGGCAAAGAAAGAACATACAGCTGAACTGGCTCCACTAGTAAACATGCAAAGATGTAAGACTGGTTTCTTCTTTCACAAAGCAGGTAGGAAAACCTCAGAAGCAATACATTTTGTCATGAACCATTATTTTTCACTACAGAAATAAACCTATTTATTGGACACATGGAATTCCTTTGTTAAAGCCTCTCTCTCTCCGTCAGGCCAGACTTGTACCAGATTCAGAAGTCTAATTAAATAGGAATTACAGTTATTATTAAAGGATAAAACAGCCACCAAGTAAGGCATTTTTCTATGCCAGGAAAAATGACTGAATGAAAAGATCAAAAAGGTGAGTACCTCTGGATGACTCTTCCTGCTATGTACACATTTATATTTAAATAATAATGATTTTTCTGGTTTATTTTAGAAAAATGTTCATTGAAAAAATATTTGAACACCACAAAAAAGTTCAAAGAAAACGTAAAGATGACTATAAATCCCATGATTCACAGACAGCATTGTTAAACTATGCCTGATTACCCTACAGGGTAACACTGTGTGAATTTACATATCTAAAATATACATGTGCATACAATTTGAATAAATGCTTTATGTTCTATAACTCACTCCTTTTACTGAATGTTTTTCCATGCCAATAAAATTAGATTATGTCATCATTTAATATGTTTTTTTAAAAACTATACGTTGTGTATTCTTGGCTATATACACTTCTACATATTTGTTTTATTCTCTAGATCTAACTTTAGAGGGTGTGAGATCTTTCTATTACACCATACCAGCTCATCAAGGGTGGTTTGATACACACAAAAAAAATGAGTTTCAAAAAATGAGTGCATCTAAAATTGAATGGTAAAACAGTAAGACTAAAAGAAGAAAACATGAGAGATTATTTTCAGAATCTTGGGTAGACAAAGATAAATTAAATAGAACAAAAACAGCACTAACAATAAAAGTTATCTATAAACTGCACTGTTAACATTAAGAACCTCTGTACATCAAAAGAAATCGTTAAATGACATGTTAAAATGGCCGTAACTAACCAGAAATGACCTACAGATTTAACGCAATCCCTATTAAGATGCCAGGACATTTTTCACAGAACTAGGGCAAATAATCCTAAAATTCATATGGAACCACAAAAGATCCTGAATTGTCAACGTAATCTTGAGAAAAAAGAACAAAGCTGGAGGTATCACATTCCTAGACTTCAGACTATACTATGAAACTACAGTAATCAAAATAGCATGGTACTGGCACAAAAACAGAAACATAGATCACACATATTAGACTATTTCTCAGCCATAGAAAATGGAATTCTGCCACTTGCAGCAACGTGGGTGAACCTAGAAAATACAACACTTACTAAAGGAAGTCAGAGAAAGAGAAACACTGTATGTTAGTACTTATATCTGGAATATAAAAATAATACAAGTGAATGTATATGCAAAACAGAAAAGGACACACAGAGAAAACTAGTGGTTTCCAAAGGAAAGAGGGAAAGGGGAGGGGCAAATTAGAGGTATGAGATGAAGAGATTAAAAACTACTATGTATAAAACAGACAAGCAACAAGGATATATTGTCTTGTAACAGCTTTTAATCGAGTATAATCTGTAAAAATACTGAATCACTATGCTGTACACCTGAAACTGATATGATATTGTAAATCAACTATACTTCAATAAAGAAAAGATACTAAGAGAGTAAAAAAGCAAGCCACAGGCTGAGAGAAAACATTTGCAATACAAATATCCAACAAAGGTTGATACCTACAATATATAAAGAATTTTAAAATATTAAGACAACATCAGAGAGTTCAACATAAAAAAAAATGGACAACAGATTGAAAAGGTAGTTCATAAAAGAAATACCCAATGGTCAACAACCGTATAAAAAGGTATTTTACTCATTTTGTCATCAGGGAAGCAGAAGTTAAACTACAGTTTTAATTATACCACCATTATATGCCTACCAAAATGGTTAAATAAAAAAGACAGGCAATAGCAAGCTGGTGGAGATGTGGGTCAACTGGAATGTGTACACACTGCTGGTGGGTGAAGTAATCAGTGCATCCACTTTGAGAACTGTTTTGCGTTATCTGCTAAACTGAATGTATGAATCCCTGTGATCTAGTAGGTTCACTCCTTGGGTATGTCCATGACAGATGTGAGTGCATGGACAGTCACTGAAACACGTATAGAAGAACACTCATAGTATTTTAGGAGCCTAAAATTGGAAACTACTGACATACCTCGACAGTAAAATGCATAAATAGTGGCATATTTGTACATTAGAACACAATGCAGTGATGAGAATGAATGAACTATATGGGTAAAATATCACAAAAAAAATAATACTGAGTGAAAGTAACCCAGCACAAAATAGAATATATTCTATGGTTTGATTTCAATAAAGTTCCACAAAAGGCAAAAGTATCACATTGTGTGAGAAGTCTACGTAGTGAGTAACTTCATTAGAGGGGTCAGGCTAGGCAGTGACTGGAAAAGAACACGATGGGGACTTCAGAGGTTCTGTTAACAGGTAAGTGCGCTGTGTGAAAATTTATCCAGCCAGACTCCTGTGATTTGCACACTTCCTCTGTGTATGCTATAGTTCAATAAAATTTTACTCAGTAAAAATACACCTCCTCCTATTTATATGTTATATGATATTAATGGATTTCCTAATGATAAACTAGCCTTTTGTCTTAGTCTATTTGAGCTGCTGTAACCAAATGCCATAAAGTAGGTGGCTTATAAACAACAAACATTTGTTTCTCAAAGTTCTGGAAGCTGGCAAGTCTAAGGTCAAGGCTCCAGCATAGTCATGTTCTGGTGGAGGCCTTTCTGGCTTGCAGGATGTGGCTTCTTTTATCTCTACAACATGGAAGAGGCTAGGACGTTTTCCGGGGCCTTTTATTTTTTTAAAAGGGCACTAATCACTATATAACTAGAGACCCTGAAGATATTTTTATCTTTAAAATCTAATAACTTTATAGGATCCGTTTCAAAGCTGATGATTCCAAGTTGATTTTCTGGTATCAAGTGGGCCTTATCAATTTGTATCCTGAGGTCTTTTGTTTCTATAAAATTTTCTTTTATTACAGTTTTAAATATAAGTTCTATTGCTTTGTTTTGTTTTTCCTTTTCCAGATACTGCAGTTTCACATATTAGATTTTCTTTACCTATCTTCTTGTCAACAACTCTCTTTACTTCTTTGGAGACTCCAATTACACACATTAGAAGCTATCACTTCTAGTTTTACTCCATGCTGACCTCTAACTCAGCTGGGGAGTCATACTAATGACTACTTGTATTTTCTTACTAGCTCCAACTCTAATCAAGCTAGAATGCTGAGATCCCTATTTTTATCATGTCAACCCTAGGGTTTACACCAGTGTTTGCAAAGAGTAAGAGCTCAAAAAACTGTGAACAAATGAACTAGAATCATTCAAGGGCCAAAAGGATTGGCTAAATAAGCTATAAAGACCACAACATATAATTAATTATATTCTGATGTATTCTTCGTGACTGAATATATATATAGGATAATTTGAAGATGAGTGGAGTCATGAAATAGTACAATTCATTTGAAATCTGGGGATTTACCCTCTCTTCACTGTCTCATTAGTGTCTTCCCCGCCCCCCCACCCCGGGTTCATTTATTGCTTCTCTCTAGCTGAAGTACCTCACAGACATATTCCAAAAGCAGAAAACAGCAGCATCTCTACATACTGAAATTGCCTGGTACTGAATGCTGGCACCAGATAAGTATTATTGATTTACTACACAGAAAAATGCTATTGTATTATGTAGCAAATCAGCTTCCATTATCCTTGGAGCTAGACAATAAATGAAAATTTTAGTGAAGCATGTTATTATAGAAGATTTAAGATATAGAGAAAATCTATGTGTAAAGATCTCTGAAACTGTTTATCCTTTAAAAGTATTCCATTTGTGAGTTCTTAATACTTTTTCATCAGTCGGGAAAATAGTCAATAAAGTTGCATTTCTCTTAGCATTACATTAATTTACTCTCATTTTCTACTGAAAAATTCTCAACAAATTTATCTGAAGCAGTACTGCCTATAATATGTGTAGGATTGCTATTGAGAACCTAAGCTAGTCAAAGTTTTGAGTGAAAGGCTTTTAAACTTAAGATATGTCTTCTTCCTTGTACTAGCTACAGCCACTATAAAGCTTACAAAAATATATTTAACTCATGTATGAGTTTTCATCATTTAGAAGAAAAAAATCCATTAAATCCAAATAAACAAATACATCAATCTGCTACTTTGTCTACAATCAGTTAATTAATAAGTAAATGCATTAATTATAATGTTTATTTTTTAAATGGAAAGATATGTTAATACTTCACTAAAATATTAATATGAAAATAATTCAAAAACACATGCAAGGTGGTCGATAGCTCAAGGGGAGTTTCTCTATTCCAGGAAGATTTCTTTCCAATAGCTAATAAAAGGTGAATGCATCAGCAGAAAAAAGGCCAAGTTCATGAGTGGAAAAGGAAATACAAATGACTAGACAGGAAAAGATGATCAACTATGTTTACCGTTAGAAGAGAGACAGCCAATCCCATATTGTCACCTGGGAGAGTAATGATTAAGCGTATTGATAACCACTGGTGTTGACAAGTGATACGGAGAAGCAGGCATTTTCAAATACCATTAATGGGAATCTTTAATGATACAAACTTATTGAAAATTGCTATCAGTATTTGATTTACATTTCTTAGCTCACTGCTTCTTTCTCCTCACAATCACTCTTGTCATCATTTTGTGTGATCTTACTATGTAGGTGGCCTGGCTAGTGCCCAAGTTGTCAGCTCTGACCTCCACCCTCCATTGGTTTGTGCCCCCACTGCCCCCACCCCTTTTCATGGTCTTACCTTAGATCGTGTCATTACCAACAATGTATTCCCTCCAAAATCTCAATTTTAAGCATTCTGCTCTTTGAAAAGCACCGTGCTCTTTGACAACTACCTTATCTCACTCCTTTTTGTATCCACTGAGACCCACATTTTCTCTATACATTACCTCATTCGTAACTTTACTTTCTCTTTATCTACCTGAGAGTCTATGGTCCATGACCGTAATCTCCTTTTTACATACACCCTCAAGTACTTGGCCTCTCTTGGTCTTTGTCGCACTCACCTGGCAAAGGACAAGCCTGGGTAAATCCAATTCCTTATCTGCTCTGTGCCTACATCCCGGTGCCTCAACATGACTGGAAAAAATACAACCATGCTGACTGCTGTTATCTAAAGTAATAGCCACAAATGTCAAAAGGGCCCTCCATGTGGACAGCCATCTCTACATTTTACTAAGCACTCGGTCTCTATGCTCTGAGATAATTATTTCATACTTGCGTTCTCTTTCCACAAACATCCAAGAACCCTTCTCCTCTCATCACTTAGATCCCCATCTCTCACTACCACATTTACCAACCTGCCTTCTAGAGCCATATACTTTGCCTCCCCTCCTGCTACTATGGCTGAACTACCTCCACTACTATCTCAAGCTAACCATTCCACTTGCATACTGGATAACACCCAATTTCTCCCATTCAAAGACTTGGCTGTTCCAATCATGTACTATCTCTTATGTACCATCCATGTTTCCTCTGCCCAAATGAATTATTCCCATAACCACAAAAACATATGACATTTTTCTATTATAAAATGGATTTTTAATACTAAAATGAAGACCAAAGGAATTAAAGACTTAACATTATACATCTAGAAATAAAATTAGAAACTAATATATTTTGCTGGGTAACACTGAAACTAAAGGAAACCACAGACAAAGATTAATATGATATAAAAACCCCTTACAACAACAAAAAAATGTAACTCAAATGAAAACACCCTGAAAAAATATATGTAGTAATTGTTTTAAAAATTCAAAGGTGTATTTCATGAAGAAATCATATAGATTAAAATTAAAATAGTATTTGTTGAATTAAAGACCAACAACTAAAGGGTAGAGACATGAATTTCAAAATACACAAATTAGTCAACAGACGTAAAAAAATGTTCAACTCCTTAGTTATGAAAGAAATTCAAAGTACGAACAAACAATCGTGTACCACTTCAAAACTATTACAAGAGCAAATTCAAAGTCGTTGCGATATTCTGTTCTGTCAAAGGTGGGCTGATACAAGGGGACCTGCCAGCCCTGGTGACAGTGCACACTATTGGAAATTGTCATACATGATTTGGCAATACATTTCAAGAATTATACAGAGTGTTAATCCAGTGTGAATACTCAGTAATTCTGGAAGTCTGCCCCAAGGATGTAAACAAAATGAGGAGAAAGCATAATACAAGAACATTTTCATTGCAACATTATTGATAGTAATTTAAAGAATGTTATTAAGGTGGATTATCCAAAATAGAGGGATGGTTAAAAAGCTCAGGTTTATGGATTTGGAGAAATACTACCTATTAAAATAATTCTGAAACTCTATCAATATGCCAAAAATCAAAAAAACAAGACAAAACACAGAAGCGCATCTATGCTATTATTAAAATTATACAAAATTCTGTGTGCATACCTAGCAGCAGAAAATGGAGTAGAGGGATCCTGGCTAATTTAAAAGTCTACCTCCATTATGGTTATTGAACAATAAAAAATAAATAAATTCAAAATTATCAACAAAGGAACCAGTTTTCATGCACCCTGAAGCAGAGAATTACTGTTTCTATTTTATGTTTTACTTCAAGCTTTAGATTACCCAGGGTAATGAAAAGTGGTTAAGGCACTGGATTCTGACTGCTCCTTCAGGACTAGTAATACACCTGCATGTAAGTGGCATTCATGAAGAATGAAGTAGCTACTCAATGCAGAGATACTGGGCATATTGTTATTAATGGAGTCCTGCCAAAGTGTTTTATATTTAGCACAATTTCATGTACAGGAGAGGGAGAGAGAGAACGGGAGAGGGGAGAGAAGGCTGGAGGGGGAGGGAGGGGAGGGCACGGGAGGGAAGGAGGGAGGGAGAAACAGTTCAGACAGATCTCATGCAGCAGAAGAGAGGCAATTTGAGAAGTCTGGCATCTAGGAAGGAATCCATGGGGAAAATGATGTCCTGATCTAGTGCAGCTGTGAGTGGGTTTGAGAAGAAGGGAGAAAAGAAGAGGACACTTAAAGGTGAGAACAGAGCTCTGCCTCTGCAAAGGAGGAGTAAGGGAGAGCAAAACACTTAGTCTGATCTGAGGATGTGAGTGGGGTTACTGGGCTCAGGGTGAGGCTGTCAAGTACAACAGAGGATGTAGGAAGAACATTTTTTGAAAAATGATGAATTCTTGATTTGATTTTAAGATTCTAGAGATCTTTTCCCCATCACCAATCCTCTAGAGAGGCTCATGGTCACTCACAGATACACAAATCAAAGCAGTTCAAAAGACTGAGAAATTGTACCTCAGTATAAAATCGTGGATTGTGTGCCTTTAGGGCAGGAGTATAAATGTTCAGATATATTCTCTTGCCATTTTAGAGTTGAGAAGATTCTGAGTAGATGAATCTGGGAACTCACAAAGGGGACCCCTTATTAAGACTAGAGTAGAGGGGTCAGTCACACTAAAATCTCCATTTTAAAAATGTGTGTGCTTACAATTGGTGAGCACAAAGCCTTGGAAACAAGGGAACCTAATGTTTAAAACACAACTCTTTTGTAGACGTGGCATCTTCTACCAGCAGAAAAGCAAACAGGTAGGCATCTTTGTATTGTGACCCCCTTCCATCCATACCTTAGAAGAAAAATCAAGGCCATTAGGAGAGACTCATAGGAGAATCAATTGAATTTAAGCATTTAGTCACAAACTTTATGCAGCTTAGAATTTACTGTGGGATCACAACTGCTGGCTCAGTGATTTGACCTGAAAAGCTGACCTGGGCAGGGCCCAAAACATGACCTTTTTTTTTTTTTTTCTTTTTGCCGAGAGAGCCTATAGGCTTTCCTTACACGTAAACTGCATCATTTATTGTTTGGGGATTAAGCTGGTGATTACTGGGATTCTCTCACCCTTTTTCTACTTATGAACACACTCACCCCTGCTAATTAGACAAATTTATGAGTGTTAGATAGTCAAAGATACTAGGTAAGAGATGTAAGGACATGGGAATGACAACTTTCATCATATCCAAATTGAAGCAATCCTCAAATGTATGGCTGTCCAGAAGTAGCTTAGTCAACAACCATTTTAATTTCATGGGTTGCAAAGGATGGTTTTAATCCTTATCCTGTAAAATGTGTAATACAAGCCATAGACAGATTCTGAAGACGGTGGTTCACATGCCTCAGCTGTGTTCTAACTACCTGTGTGACCTTGAACAGTCCTTTGATATCCCTTGTTACCAGTGTTCTGGTTTGCAACTGGACAGAGTTGGACTATCTGACTAGGTCTTAAATTCCAGCTGGCCTGATTCTCCTCACAGAAGCTTTCCTATCACTCAACTTGGTCCGTGGCCTGACTTCTGGGAAAATGGCCCAACTGTGAAAATAGAACATATGGGAGCCCAGGAAACAAACAAACAAAATTAAAAGTCTATATAGATCTGTGGAAGGGAAGGGCTGTAATGTGAACAATCAAATCAATCCTAAATGAGACTTAGATTCTTATGATAAAAACACCAAATGTTTTTAAGAATTACAACTTTTATAAATTTTGGAGCATCTGCAAGTGAGTTTCTTTGCAGCTCATGTAATAGATGCAACAACAATATTTAGCTGCTGTTGAATATGTATGTTGAGCTTGCCAGCTGGAAATTATTTCGTGACTAAAATATCACGCATATAATCCAATAGCTAAAGATGGACATGCATTTCCTCTTTTGGAACCTTCTGGGGACTTGCCAGCACAAAAAAATAGTTGCGGCTCAGAGGTAACTAGAGAGAGCAATTATCCAAGGAGGAACTAGTTTTACCATGGGGTAGAAGCGTGTTTGTCACCATACAAGCCAAACTGGTGAACACACATGCACATAAACCAAACTCTCACTGCAGGCAGCCAACAGAGAAATGTAAATGCTAAATTTCACAAGCTATAGACTTATAGGGTCAGTAACGATATTTAAAATCAGTAGTTTAGTATGATAATCTCCAGGTTCATACTGAGTGAAGTAAGCCAGGAAGAGAAAGAAAAATACCGTATGATATCACTTACATGTGGAATCTAAAAAACAACAACAACAACAACAAAAAGACACAAATGAACTTATTTACAAAACAGAAACAGACTCACAGACATAGAAAACAAACTTACAGTTATTACCAGGGGTGAAAGAGGAGGGTGGAGGGATAAATTGGGAGTTCAGGATTTGCAGATACTAACTGCTACATATAAAATAGATAAACAACAAGGTCCTACTGTAGAGCACAGGGAACTACATTCAGTACCTTGTAATAGCCTATAATGAAAAAAGAATGTGCAAAGGAATATATATGTGTGTGTACATATATATACACACATACAACTGAATCACTATGCTGTTCGTAAACAGGCTATATATCAATTAATAAAAAAGAAAATAGAATCAGTAGAAATGGATCTTTCTATCCCTTTTCAACTGGTTGTTAACTCCTGCCTGTTCTTGAGGTGGCAGCTGGGAAGCCGCTTCTTTAGGCAGCACTTTTCTGAATCGCCTGACAAAACAAAACGCCCTCTCAAATGTCCTCAGTGCACAATACACCTCTTCTACAGCAGATACCACCGTTACGTTTCCTACATAAGCATGAACATTTGATCAGTACTTGTCTCCCTGACAAGACTATGAGCTCCATGAGGGCAGATTCCCTCTTTTTGGTCCCAACTACCTACCACAGTGCCTGACACAGAATAGACATTTAAATACTACTTATTAGCAAAGATATACTGTCCAACACAGGGAATATAGCTACTATTTTATAGTAACTGTTAATGGAATATAACCCTTAAAAATTGCAAATCACTATATTATACACCTGTGACTTATGAGATACCATACATCAACTATAGTTCACTTAAAAATAAATATTAGCTTATTAAGTAATGAAATAAATGAGTAACTTTTTTGTGCATGTAAGGGATACATTTAAATACAAATTATAGATTAGTTCACACCTTAAGAATATTTTTGCAGTAGCTTTCTTTAATGATCTTACTAAGTGACTATTTGGTACTTCTTAGTATTAGAGATATGAAGACCATATGGTCTAGAGTCTCTGAGACCGTTTCAGTTTCAACTATGCTGTTCCACTTTATATGGAAATATTCTCTTACTTGTCAGATCATATGCCCATTATTTTGTTTAGCAGATACAGTCAACATAACTACAGAATATTCTGAAATCCAGAAAATGCTACTTTAGTAAAGAAAGTAATTTGCATAATATAAAACCAACAATCTTCAAAACTACTTCCTCAGTTGAAATCAATTCATAGTACATAGGCTGCTGCACATATTTTCAGTAGATCTGTTTTTACAGAACGTGGATCTTATAAGGTGAAACAATAAAAATTCATTTCATTAAACTTTAGAGTTTAAGTAAGAGTTTAAAATAAAGTCAGATCGATGTATATTAGTGTCACATCCTGACAAGAGCTGATATTGCATATTCAACAACTATTAGATTTCTAAATATTTACACATTCTTGAAAGAAGAGGTGCGTTCTAAGAACCCCTGTAAAGACAGAGGGAAAGTACTGTGATTCTGAAAAAGTAAAACTGGCAGAGGGGGCCCTTCAATAGGGTTATATAACATTCAAGTAGATCTGAGATTTAAAACTTTTAATTGTGTATATGTGTAAATGGAATCATATACATTACTTTTCTTGAATACGTAATTTAACAAAATCACACATTCACCAAATTAAATCCCCAAATCTGGTACTCTCTTAGCGACAATTACTCTGACTGTTCCTCCCTGAGTAGTGAGTTACAAATTACTTTGCTTGCAAGGGCGATGGGAAACAAACAAAAAACCATTAACATTACTGCTTTGGGTGTTATTATCTTGTGTCCAGGTTTTCTCTAAGGAGAATTGCAACATGCTTCACGATATGTGAAATTCCTCATGGGCAGACCTGGCTCACTAAGTAGGCGACGTCCCTCCAAACCCACGCACCAGCTGCTCTGTCAGCTACACGAGCTACGGGATACAGCTGTGTAACTCCATAACCCCTCCGCGGACTAACGGAATGAGAGACTTCCAGCACCCGGCAGGCTCAGTCTGCTTCTTGGGACTCTTGAAGCCGTGTTTTTCCTGTGGTTATCAATCTCACGGGCTCCCTCTTCCATGGAGTGCAAAGACAATGTGATTTCAATTCCCATGCAAACAGTTTTATTAAGTTAGTGCAAACTTAGGCAAGATAACCCTTTCAAAAGCAGTGGCATAGGAAATAGGACTTGACAAGTCATTTAACCCCTGTGTGCCTTAATTTCTATTAATATTTAATACAGATTTGTCTCAAAGTATGTTGAGAGGCTTAATAGACTGATGTATGAGCAAGCAGCACATTTTAAAATGTTTTTACTTATAAATGAAAGGGAAAATTCAACAGGAAAGGAGCAGGTGAAGACTAATATGATTTTAGGATTTCTTTATATTTTACCTCAAATGATCCAAAAACTTTGATAGCTGATGCCAACTGGGATTGGCTACTAAGCACTAATAAAAACGTCTAAGAGATCATAATTTGGAGAGCATAAAACTAAATGTAGTAACTCTTTATTGCCCTAAGTGGAAGAGTTGGTAAATCATCAGTTAAAAGGATAGAGTGAACATAGTTTACCTTCCTTATTCACAGAAAAAGTGAATATGGAATCTGAGACTTTTACTCATCAAATACTTCAACACACAATTAAAGACTGTTTTATGGTTAAAGAAATGCCTGGGTATGAAGCATGTGCTGAAAAATGAATTATACATGTGTTCATTGGTTTATATTCTCAAATAGTCTTATTATTTTGGTAATAAAGTGTTTCAGTGACAAGTGTACATTTCAGTATATCACATGCCTTTCTTTAACTGTAAGAGCTAAAATATCATTAAAATCCAATTTTTACTATCTAAATAAAATCTCTTAGATTTTATCCATAACTGTCCTACTCTCCAGTTTCTGATACCCACTTTGAAAGTGGCATGGCATATTTCCCCCCTAGGCAAACAGAAGTAGATTAAAGGGATAGCAAAAAGGCAACACTATCCTTACAGTGACTTCCAAGTTTCAATATCAACTTCCCATAGAGGTAAAGAGTAGACGATAAAATCTGAAATGAGGCTACTTGGGTAGAACTCAACTAAGGGAAAAACTAATCAAACTTACAAGTAAATAAATATTCAAAAATAATATTCGTATCTATTTAGAATAGAAGTTATCTATCTATACGTCTACAAGAATGAATTTGACGAAGAGAAATGACACAGACATCACTAGTTATAGTGAATATGTTAACTTTACATGTAACTTTGCTTCCATATTTACTTACATGGAATCATCTTTTATGGTTCATGAGAAACAACTGTTATAATTTGAGAAAAATAATGGACAATGCATTAAAGTCGTAAACCTCTGCATTTTTTAAAAGGCAAAAAGATGGATCATACGGGAAGTTCATAAAAGAATAATCCTTTAACCTATTACCATAAAAGCTTCTCTATTTTTCTTTTCATCATAGATTGACAGTATCTATGTAACACTCATGCTTATAAGTCACTTTAAAAATAGCTTTATTGAGATGTAATTTAAATAGCACAAAATTCCTCTATTTACTGTGTATAATTCAAAGGGGGTGGGTAGTCTACTAAGGGGTGCAAGCTTTCTTTTTGCAATGACGAAAATGTTCTAAATTTAGATTTTATGATGATTGCACAACCCTGTAAGCATATCAAAGCTCTATGAGCACTACCTCATCTCATGCTTACAAAACCCATCAAAAGCCAAGACTCCAGGGCAGGGATGGTATTCATAGGTAAGAAACTTTAAGATATTATACAAGATCTGGGAATCATGTGACCCAAAAGAAGGAAGGAGTCATCTGAGGGAACAACTGTTAACAGAGAGGCAGCAACTCGCCAGCCCTTGATTAACCACCCAACCCAGAAGAGGTGGGGCAGGAGGCAAGAGCCCCATGGAGCAGTGGGGGCATACCTGGAATCCACCAAACTTTTGGTTTCTAAGGACACACTGCCCGGGGATTCTGCAGCTGGGCCTTCCTCCGCCCACTTTAGATCCTGCGCAGACAGTATGGCAGGAAACCAAGCTGAGGAAGTCGCTCATGCAACAATTACTTGTTAAGTATCTCCCATCCATGTGCAAGGCACTTTTGTAGTTGCTGGTGTTACAGCAGCCGGCAAAACAAAAAGACTGCTTCCATGGAGCTTATATTCTGTAGGGGAAATGGGCAATGAACAAATCAACATGCCTGCGGGTGACAGATTGGGGGTGGGTCTATTTTCCTATTTTATAAAGTGGCAAAGCTTTCCCTTGCAGAGAGCTGAAGTGGACGTCTAGGACGAAAGCATCACAAGCAAGGAGCCAGCTGCCATGTGGGGCTTACAGTCCATGGGAGGGACTCTGAACTTCTGCGTATAATGAGGGTGATGAGCAAAAAGAGTGACATGATCTGATTTTTGTCAGTTCAAAGCAAAGAAACAACAGAAAGATGTTCTCTGAATTAAAGAAATACCAGAGTGAAGACATTTTAAGGACCCATTGAGTACCAGGCAAAATTAACAATGGAAGAAACCCTTCAGCAGATTTTCAACATTTGAAATTAGTTAAAAATATCTAGGTAGCATCTAGGCTGAAGCAAAACAGAACAGATTGTATTCAAAGAAAAAAATCATTCCAGTCTTACATTCCTTTGTTACAACCCTGAACACCACAAGCCGATAGAAGAAATGTTTAGAGAGTCCGAAAGGAAACAAGTATGGCCCAACAATTACATACCTAGCCACTCAGCCATTCAAGTGCGACAGAGAGGTATTTTCTAACATGCAGGGGCTTAGAATATCTAACCATGTATACTTTCTAATAAGACTCCCTAGATAATACGCTAGAAAAATAACTAAACTGAGATCGGGGATGACACTGTTCTAAAAAGTCAAGAATAAAGCAAAGGTAGCATACAATGCAATACCGTATTTTCATATAAAAAGTATTTTGGGTAGTTCTCATGTAAAAATTAAAGGTATAGAAGTATTCGTATGTCAAATTTGTAAAAAGCATTTCTTTCTTCATTCATTCATTGTTTGTGCTTCTCTATGTCTTTCAAATTTCCCATACTTGTTTTTCCTATTAGAAAAATAACATTATACATTTTTCAACAGAGAAAGAAGTCACGCTGCCATATCCTCTGGGGTTTCCTAAAATGCTGTAATGCGCCACATTTTCTATATATTGAGGTGAATATATAGAAACAGTTTTTGAATCATTAATGAGAAACACAGATCCTTAATTTAGATATGGTTTTAGAATATATCTAGTTCAACAGTTTTCAACTCGTGTATTAGCACTGAACCCTCCATTCAAGTAAAGACTTAAATTATCACCATCACCAAAGCTCATATTCATCAGGCATCTGTTTATAGGTGCCAGGCAATCTTCTAACCACCTTGCTAGTAGTACCTCATTTATTCCTTACAACAACTTAACATATCAGACAAAGAAACTGAGGCATAGAGTTGGTATGACAATTGCTGGATTTCACATGGATGGTTCGTAGTGGAGACAAGATTTTGTACTCATCCTGTCAGATGAAAGCCAGTATTCTTTGTTATTTGGCACTTTGTGGAAGACATCCTCTTAAAACAAAAACAAAAAACAAATGACCCCTGACTTTAGGTATTAACACCCCTGGGTAATACTCTCCTCTTGAGGGTAGACTGGACCTAATGAATTATTTCTAGTGAATAGAATACAACAAAAGTTATGAGATACCAGTTTTGTGATTAGGTTATAAGAGACTATGAGTTCCACTAACTAGTAGACTTACTCACCATTGTTTTCTCGTCTTGAACACTTTGATGAAATAAGATGTCATGTTGGAGAGGTCCCCCAGGCCACCAATTGCCAGAGAAGAAGTGAGGACATCAGTCTAATGGCTTCTGAGAAAATTAATTATGCCAACAACCACATGAGAGAGCTTGGAATATTTTTCACCAGTTGAGCCTTCAGATGAGACCACAATTTTGAATGACACCTTGACTTCAGCCTTGTAAAAGACCCTAAGATAGAGAACCCAGCTGTGCCATGCCCAGACTAACTGTGGTAGGCAGAATAATATTCCCCTCAAAATGTTCATACCCTAATTTCCAGAGCTTGTGAGTATGTTGTGTTAAACAGCAAAAAGAAATTAAGGTTGTAGTTGGAATTAAGTTTGCTAATAAGATGACCTTAAGATAGGGAAATGATCTTGGATTTCCAGATAGACCCAATGTAATCACTGGGGCACTTAATGGTAAAAGAGGGAGGCAGAAGAGTCAGCATCAGAGTGGTGCAGCATAAGACAGACTTGAATAAATATTGCTGGATTTGAAGACGGAAGGTGGCTACAAGCCAAGAAATGTGGGAAGCCTCCAGAAGTCAAAAAGCAAGGAAACGGACTCTCCTATAAAGCCTCTAGAAAGAAAGGAAGCCCAGCCAACACTTCGATTTAGCCCAGAAACACTCATATCAGACTTCTAACCTACAAAATTGCCTAAATTAATAATTTTTCATTGTTTTAAACACTAACTCTGGGAATAATTTGTTACACAGCAACAAATATCTAATACCTGTATCACAAAGAGGAAATGTCAGCTGCTTTAAAGTCTTTCTCTGATAACACTTTGCTTACCACCAAAGTGGTCACTGATGTTTGATCTAGTGCTCCAAAGAGCACAATACAAAGGCCACTGAGCTACACTACCTTCTCAGGAGATGGAGAAGTTCCTCTGAAGAGTATCAGTAAGAGGGACTACAAACACTGAGAAAAGAACAACCAAACAGTCTAGGCTTTGTTTGCCTTTGGGTCCATTAATGTGATCTCTCAAGGTTGGCAACACTTCTAAGATTGTCTTATATGTTGGTTATGAGATGATGCTTCTTTTGAAGAAATTATATTTTTTAAAAAATGAAGGACAGTTAATTTATAATATGTCAGTTTCAGGTGGAAAACAGTAATTTAATATTTTTATACATTATACTCCATTTAAAGTTATTAAAGAATATTGGCCATATTCCCTGTGCTGTACAATATATCCTGTTTATTTATTTTAGAGTAGTCTGTACTTGTTAATCTCTTACACCTATCTTGTCCCCACTCCTCTTTCTCCCCAGTGATAACCACTAGTCTGTTCTCTAGATCTGTGAGTCTGTTTTGGTTTTGTTATATTCATTCCTTTTTAAAAATTGTTTTAGATTCCGCACGTAAGTGCTAACATACAGTATTTGTCTTTCTCTGTCTGACTTATCTCACTAAGCATAATACCCTGCAGGTCCATCCATGCTGCTGCAAATGCTTGAATTTCATTCTCTTTAACGGTCAAGGAATATTCCATAGTGTGTATATATCTCATCTTCTTATCCATTCATCTGCTGATGGACAATTAAGTTGCTTCCATATCTTGGCTATTGTAAAAAATGCTGCTATGAACACTGGGGTGCATGTATCTCTTCAAATTACTGTTTTTACTTTCCTTAGATATTTATCCAGGAATGGGACTGCTGGATCAAATGGTAGTTCTATTTTTAGTTTTTTTGAGGAAATACTGTTTTCCATAGTGGCTGCACAAATTTACATTCCCACCAACAGTGTACGAGGGGTCCCTTTTCTCCACATCCTCACCAACATTTGTTATTTGTCTTCTTTTTGATGACAGTCATTCTGAGGTGGTATCTCATTGTGGTTTTTATTTGCGTTTCCCTGATAGTAGCGATGTTGAGCATCTTTTCATGTGCCTGTTAGATATCTGCATTTCTTCTTTTGAAATATGTCTGCTCAGTTCTTCCACCCATTTCTGATTGGGGTGTCCTTGTATGGGGCATGCCGTGGCTTTGGCGGAAGAGCTGGATCTGAAGTAAGCAGGAGTCACACCATCCCCCAGGGTATGAAGGCACCTATCACCGTGGTGGGAGGTGGGACTGGACATGGAGGGGTTAGGACCAAAGCCAAGTGTGAACCAGGGCTTTTCCTATGCTCAGTGGCCAGTACTGTTGTTTCAGGGGCATGGGTGGGCCCTGAGGTGCTGAAGCAGAAGCCCTGAAGTTTGAGTCCAACCTTGTTCTGTTCCAAGAGTGTGCTCTCTTCCCTCCCAGCATTGGCACCTTTGCCCCAGAAGGGAGCAATGCTGGAGCAAGAGGGGCCAGAGCAGGTGCTTGGCATGGGTTGGGGTCCATGCTTTGCCAGTCCCAGCATACGAGTCAGAGTTCCAGATTATTCCCAATCTGCCACCTGCATGAGTGCCAGTAATGGGTGCCCTTGCCCCACCCAGATGCAGTGCTGGGTCAGAGCCAGCTCCATCACCTGTAACTACATACTCTCCTTGGCCTTTTCGCTAGTGGGGAGCTGTACCCTGGAGCAAGAGGCACTCAGCACAGTCCAGGGTGTGTGCTGGGGCGGTTGAGGGAAACTGGCTAGAGTCCTGGGGCAGTCTCAATCTGTTTCCTCTGCCTTGTCTCTGGAGCAGACAAGCATGTGGCACTCTTCATGAGCAGAGTCCAAGTTTCTCACAGCCCCCTGCTAATTTTACTGGTCTTCAAACCAGCCAAAAAGACTCATCTTCCCAATGTCAGATCCCAGGGCTGGGGTGCCAAGTATGTGGTACAAACTGCTCACTCCCTAGGGAAGCTCTCCAGGCCTGTGCAATCCTGTCCCTTCCTAGGGACGCAGGTCCTGACCTGATCGCTTCTCTTTCCTTCCCACCTGACTTCACATGGATCTGTCTTTATAGCTTTGGCTGAATAGGAGTATTTCTGCCCGTCTCTAGTTTGTTTTCAGTGAGAATTGCTCCACATGTAGATGTATTTTTGGTGTGTTCACAGGGGGGAAGTGAGCTCAACGTCCTCCTACTCCTCCATCTTGAGCTCCTCTGGGATGGTGCTCCTTCAGCCTCACACTTGAGTGGTGATTCTTCTGTGCTTGGAGTTTTCCTGCTTGTAAATGACTTATCACTGGTTGTTTCCACAGACTTCTTCACACATACGTCCACCCCGTCACCCTGTGCCCAGCTTTCAGTCATCTGGCTTCCTGCCTCTGTGCTTCTCTAAGCCAGAGCAGTGGCTCTTGGCCGTGATGGTGCGGCACCCGGCCACCCACACCGTGAGCTGTGAGGTATGACACACTGAAGATTTCATTCATCATAGTGATGGTACTTAAGTTTATGGACAGTTTACTTTCCTCTTTTAAAAGAAGAAACTATTTAAAATCTTGTCTTAATATAATAAATAATGTTTTATTTTAAAATATATTAAAATAATTCCACTCAGACTCTCTTACATGCTGAAGTTGTTCCTCCTGGGAGGGAAATGGCTGGAATCTCCTGTAGCACATGGCATCTGTGTAGCTTGTCAGCCTTGGCTCTAGTTGGACTGACTCTGGAGTCAGGATTAGCATTTTGGAGCACTCCAATGCCAAGTACCGTTCAGTGCGCTGAAGTCTCTTGGGGAGATGGAGGAGAGGGCAACCAACACAGAGCACAGCACAGGGGACTCACCTTCTCCATGAGGCATCTCTGTTCTCTCTCCAAAGTGCCCCCATGCTCCAAATCTGCTCTCTTCTCTCCAGTATCAGACTGTCAACAGGTATATTCCCTGTCTCGCTTTCCCACTCAGCTTCTAAAAATGCCCTCTTCTTGGCCCTTATTTCAGCTCTTTCTGCCATCAAGAATATCCCATTATTGTGGGATTGAAATAAGGCTAAGGTTATACCACCACAAGCCACTCACAGGTAGTTTCTTAACAGGGTGAAAAATATGTGCATCCTGTCTATTATGCCGGCAAAACTCTGGTCTCAAGCCAAAGGGACCTTAGGCAGGGTTTTTTCCCCTTCTCTTCAAGTCACAACCAGGTCACATTTATATGCGTTATTTACAGTCTGTATAACTGGCAGTCATCCCCAGAGAATCAACAGGAGGTTGTTTGTTCAGAGCTTTTCCTGGAAGGTCTCCCAATTAAAATGGCAAAAAAACATGGTTCCTGGGCCCCTTTTCAGGAGAAAGTTTCTGGAAAGCTGGCTGTATACCAACTGCCATCTCCTTCCCAGGCTTTTCCTTGTTGCCAAAGCATTTTCACTGGCTGGGTATTAGGAATCTCCAAAGACAAACCGAAATATTACCCCCAAAGTTACAGATATTTGTCATCTTTGGTTCCATCTGTGTATCTGCATGCACTGCTGCACTTGTGATTGACTTGATTTCATTTAATGAGGAGATTAAAATTACAAGTTCCACAAGTAAGGTCAAGTACTTTAGATAATATTCATGGATTACTAACTCATCTTGTCTTCTTTAATATCTACAGGGGCAGCAAGGCAGCAATTAGTATCTAAGGCTGTATATTTAAATATTTATATTTCCAGTTTAAATTGAATGTTTCTAAGCTAATTTTAACAATTATCTTCAATTTGTTATTTCTCTAATTTTTTTTTTTTTTTTTTTACAAAACTGCTAATAGGGAAGAAAATCTAATTGAGGTTTTGTTACTTCCTCTTTACTTTACTTTTTTCTTTTTCCCTGTCTTTTCCCACATGATTTGTGGCTGAAAGATTAACAGCAGGAAAACAACAGAGGGGAAAATGAAGGCTAAATATATACTTTTCATATAAGTGATAATTTACAATGTTATGTTACAATGCCACTTTTTTCCAGCAAATGCTAACTGTATTTTCTTGATTGCACTCTTACTACATTTTCCTCTTGGCAATTACGGCCTACTACAGATTTCACATTCAAACACTCCATTCAAATACCTTGCCCAAGGGATATGATCACTGGCCAGGAATATCTTAAGTAGTTTTAAGAGAAAAACTGTTTTGCTTAATTGTAATATTCTCATTATAGATATTTAAAAATAAAGAACTAGGTACACAAAAACAGTACCAAAATTGTGTCAGATTCCCAATTATTAGTGGGGAAAAGTATGTATATGTTCTACTGGTATTTGAAAATTCATGAATATGGAAATATGTCTGGATGTTCTTTTGTGGGATTTCTCTTACTGCAGTGTATTTTTAAATGATTCAAAGATTTTTCACTTGACTAACTACGAAGTTCTCGGGGTGAGGATTCAACTACAAATGGGATTATAAGGTTTCTGACTCCCTGAAGCTCGTTTTTAAGTTCAAGAGCAATGTTTTTAAAATGTCGGCCCAATCATCGATAGGTTATAAAATCAATTTAGAGGATTATAACTAAAATTAATATATATATATATAGACATGTGAAATTGAAAAAATAGAACAAAAATAAATTTTGAGGGTTTATTATCTATATCCTTTGTCAAGAATCCATGTGTCCTGAAATTTTCATTTTGGATGTGTGTGTATCTGTGTATGTATATACACCGTGTTATTGTGAAAATGCAGTTTTTACTTTGGATTGTGACCCAAACACTTACAATTTTGTAAAAGAAAGAAAAAAAATCAGTAAACAGACTTGAAGGAGGGTATAGTTCAACAGTAGAGTGTATGTCTAGCATGCGTGAGGTCCTAGGTTCAAGCCCCAGCACCTCCGTTATAAAAAAAATTAGTAAATAAATACATAAATAAATAGATAACTCTAATTACCCCCCCCCCCAAATTAGTAAACAAGTGAAAAATAACTAGGCTAACTAAAATGATTTGGATTCAATAACTATTTGAAGGAAAAGGTGGGGGTGGATTTTGTGGGAGCGTAGTGAGGGATCGGATGGTCAGGGCAGGTTATGAAAAGGAGTGAAATGTGAACTGACACCTGCAGGATGGGAAAGAGCCGGCCATGCAGAGAGTAGGCGAGAACTTCACAGACAGAAGGAAGAGCAAGTATGAATGCTCCGGTGCAGAAGCACATCTGGCCCCATGGAAGAATAGGCTTGAGGGCAGTGTGGCTGGAGATGAGTGAGAGGGGAAGTGAATGAGGTGACCTGAAGGGATGAACAGAGTCAGACTACGCAGTGCATCATAAATAAGCCATGGTTAAAAACAAATGGATTTTGGTCTATTGAAAGGGGAAGGCTTTGGAAGCTTTTATATGCCAGGGACTGTCATGAACTAATTTAAATTTGCACAGGTCAGTCGGGATGCTCTGAGCACAATGGATTATAGGAAAGCAGGAGTAAAAATGTGCAAAATATTTAGGGGGCTATGGCAGCTGTCAAAGCAAAGGAGGTCTGTGACTAGAACTAGCTGGAGGCAGTGAAGTGCTTTGGCGATGGAACAAGTATCATTTATTTATGGACTTCTGTGTGTTGTGTGTCCGGGGATGGTGGTTCAGTGACAGAGGGAAAGGGATCAAAGATAATGTCTCAACATTATACAAATGGTAGCATCTTTTGCTGAAATGGCAAATGCCAGGATAGGAATAGAATCTGGGTGGGGAGGTTTTAATTCTCGAGGTTCATTTTTAACAAGTAAGTTTAAGATGTCTAATAGATACTTTTTATCCATGGCATGATTCAACTTTATAATTATATATTTATTTGTGTAACTATTTGCTCATTACAGAGTACAAAGTGGTTGAGGCCATGGTCATGACTGTTTTATTTTGTATGTTGTGCTGATCCTAGCATGCCTGACCTAGAACAAGCATTCAGGGAGTATCTATTGAATGAATGACATACAAGTGTTGGTATTAATGAACACTTGAATAAATATCAGTGATTGACTTTCCTTTCGTGATCTTTTTTCCCCAAAGAAATCAAATTTTAACAGAAGATAATTTCTATCTGTATAATGATGGGGCAAGAACAATGAAATGAAGCTCCTCGCTGACTAGTGAGTTATCACTTGCTCTACACACCAGCCATCTAGAGCAGTGGTTATCACACTTTCACACACGCTAGAGCTATTTGGAGATCCTGTTAAAATAGGGATTGCTGAACCTCATGCTCAGAGTCTCTGATTCAGTAGATCTGGGGTGGGACCTGAGAATTTGCATTTCTAACAGCTTCCCCGGTGAAGCTGCTGATGCTGATCCAGTGGAAACCAGTGCTCTAGGAAGAAAAGGTTCTTAACTTAGGGCTCATGGATCCCTGGAAGAAGTCTACAAAAGGGTTGTGGGGGATTTACACACATCCCTGAAAGGATATATGCACATTTTTCAAGCATGTGCTATGTGCACCTTTCTGGTATAGAGCCTGCATATTTTATCAGATTCTCAAAGGCCTTCAAAACTTAATCAAGAGTAGTGATAGTCAGTCTTGGATAGATATGACAATTCCCTGAAGTCTTGGCTCTTCCATTCAATTCCTGTGTGACTTTGGGCAAAATACTTAACCTCTCTGTGCCTCAGTTTCTCAATTTCTTCATGTATAAAATGGAGATAATAATAATAGTACCTAACTTATGGGCTTGTTTTGAAGTTCAGATAAGTTAGTATCTGCATATCATTTGAAGAAGTATATAATAAGTACTAAATAGTTGCTTGCTAAATAAGATTATAAGCCTTGGAGTGTTTTTAAGAAGTCTAGGTTCTCCCTCTGGTGATTCTAATTGTACAGCCAGGGTTGAAAACCACTTCTCAGCAATGAAGAGAAAGCGAGAGAGGGATGAGTGCCTTTCTTGAGAGTGGGAGAGTTAATTTCTTCTCAGTGACCCAGACTTCCCTCCTTAGAGGAGCTCAGCTAGGAAGCTAGAGAGGTTAACAAGAGCCCTAGCATCTTGGAAGTGGCTATATCTTGATAACGCCTCAAGGGCTGGCTCATGCTGACCTCCTTTCCAGTGGTGGGGGGACGGGCTGAGGGAAAGCAGCAGAAGGAAGAAAATTGATATTCTCCAAGTTCACTGTTACTTTTGTTTATAATCAACACAAACAACAAAAGTCTGTCCCAATATAAGATGCTGCTATTACAAAGAACTGCTGAGAGAGGCAAAAACTAACTGCAAGCCAGCCTTCAACATGACACTAGTGATCCCTGCCTCTTCCAGTTCATGTCCTTGGGTGCTCCCTCCTCCACTGAATGGGCTGAATGGTGTGACCAAGATACTGCAGAAATGACAGAGTGTAACTTCCTGGGCTGGGTTGGAAAAGACACTGCAAGTTTTCCTACCATTTCTCTCACATTATTCACTCTGGGAGAGAAGCTACCTGTCATACTGAGAGGATAGGAAAGCAGTCTGCGGAGAGGACCACAAAGACCTGGGGCCCCCCACCAACAGCCCGCCACAGCTTGACAGTCACATGAGTGGATCACGTGGGAAGGGCTCCTCCAGCCATCAAGACTTCAGCAATGGCAGCCCTGATCAGCATCTGAACTGTACCCCTACAAGAGATCAACACCCCCCAACCTCCGATACCACAGAAACTGTGAGAGATACTACAGATTTCTTGATGTTTTAATTTACAAAGTTTGTGGATAATTTGTTACACAGTGACAGCTGACTGATAGACTAACCCTAAGCCTTCTATTTCTTTAGGTGCCAGAGGTGAGAATTCCCCTTTGGCTATTTTGCTACTACTGCAGGTGTTCTGCTCATTTTATTATTTCCTAACTCTTAAGCCTACCTAAGATATCAAGAAATGATTAGCTAGTAAAATAGGCATGTTCTCTGAGGCAGAGAACGAGAACCCATGTGTTTCCTGGCTTGTATTGCTCTGAGGCCTCACAACCAGAGAGAAAAAAATGTAACAAGACTCCTGAGCTGTACCAAGCTCAACAGTTAAAGGCCAGCTATGTAGGACCCTGAATTGGGTCAAAAAAAGGTTTAAATTCTAATACTATCTTGAAAAAAAAAATGTAAGAAAGCTTAATGTTTCTTCGGAGCACAGATGGCCAGGTGGCCCATCTAAACCCTTGGACTGTTGGCTTCTACTAAAACTAAAACCCAATAGCCACTACTTTTCTTTATTTCAAAACCAAATAAACAACAGAATAACGTGAGATACAAACAGAATTTTCCTGTTAGAGACTGAGTTTGGGCAAAGAGAAAATGACCGTGAATATCTTTAACTGCTATTTTTATATACTAGTCATGTAACAATTTGAAATATATGAACAGGTGATGCTCTACCTCTTGGTTCTAATCAACCTGGTTATTGGGCTTCTGGAAATTATTTTCATTTAGAGATTTTGTGAAAGTTCACCACTGTGGGAAGCTGACCACTGTGGGAAGACAGACTTAAACACTGTTGAACTTCGTTTCAGAACCCACATGGGCATGTTTGACAAAGAGATTTGCTTCTATGGTCAGTGAGACCACATCCATGGTCTAAGTTAGAGTAGACCTGCTTCCGCTGTTTGACTACTTTTTGAATTGGAGATTTGGGGACCCAGAGAAAGTGGCTGACCAGTTAATTACATCCTACTTTGATAAGCTCACTTCTATCAAAGGAATACAATATAGTACTCAGGTCAATATATTTTAATTAATTTTTACTGAAATCGATTATCAGACCAGTTAATAGTAGATGATCACAGTTTAAGATTAGTAATAGGATTGCAAACACTCCCAAATGCCGATTTGTTTTCCTTCCTATTATTTAGAAGCCAAATATTTTAGCCAACATGTTCTAGATTATTGACACACACAGCCCACCTCACTGTCTAATCTACAAAAACAAAACAGGGAGTTTCAACTTAATTATGGGAGGTAGGGAGGGGAACTGCCAGAGAGGAAGAAACTGTAAAATGCATTTACTGTAAGGGTGAACAGGGCTCTGAGCTTTAACACTGATGCTTTCCTTCAGAGCAAAGATAAAGGAGGCATGAAACCCCTAAATGTCAGAGAAATAACGTGTTTAGAAGGTGAAAAGCAGAGTCAAATAAGTTGCATTTCTAGTGTCCATTTTATTTCCTTTTATGTTTGTGCTTACTTCCAGCTCACCAGCATAAGCAGGATTTATTTTGCTATACTTATCCAATTTTTAATTAATTTTTTTTTTGCTTCCTTATTTTGATTTTGGATCATTTGGAAGGGATAAACAAAATGTCCCAATCTTGCTTAGTGTGTTCAATCTGCTGGAAAGCACTGAGTATACCAGGTGGTGAAGAGGATAATGAAGAAGGGGTGAGGGGCAGGTGGGGTGTAAGGGAAAAAATAAGACCAGCAGAGGGAGATGGGGCTGAAACACATCTGTCTACTTTGGTCTCCCCCCCCCCCCTTTTTTTTTAACATTCACTTTCATTGATTTCTATTTCCCTGTTAAATGCCATGGGGGATGGCATTTAAAGTTTTCAGATCCTAGACTCTGTAGCTTGACAGTTGATGTTTATTAACTAGCCTGTGAAATCTGTTTGATGGCTAAAATCTGGTTCTAACTCACAGAAGTAGAATTTTACCATATGTTTTGTATGCTGTGCTTGCTAATGTGAAATAGATTATTATATATTGGAAAGTTTTTGGCTAAGGACTGACTTTCAAAGGCTTATATGATGAAAAGACATCCTGATAAACTGAATCTTTTCTATGCTGTCATCCAAATATCAATACAGACAATTGAACTGATGAATAATGTACTTTAGGATAGAATGTACTGGAAACATACAGGAAGTTTTAACAATGTGCATTCTCGGGATCTAATCTGGAAGAAAATCACTGTGAATTATGTAGTTAACATACACACACACATTCACATGCCTATTGTTTTAGTGCACCTTGGATTTTCACTCAGTGATTATTTACTGAGCACTTACACGTGCCAGGATTATGTTAAGGACTGAACACGGTCAATGTGGTCCCTTCCCCTAAAGAGCTCACAATTTCATATAACAGAGTGTCACTAGTAAGGCCATCTATTCTACATAAAAATAATTTTAAAATTCTGTAAAATATACATGAAGCTTGCTGAACAGTTAAATGTGGAAACTACTGTTATGTAAAGCTCTATCAAAATCCCCAGTTAAAGTAGCACTGATGAAAACAATAAGACATAAGTAAATCTTAAAGCTAGTTATTTCCTTTCTATAACATTTGGCTCTTTCATTGTTATGGTACACAAGAAGTATTAAATGTTTCAAAATGCACTGAGTTTTGTTCTATTCAAAATAATAAAGATTTAAAGAAAGATGTAAACATTAGAGGAAATTTATTTGCTCTAGTTGGAATTGGATTCCGAGGCAAAAAAATGAAAAATGACTTGACATGGAGTATGCTTCTATTGCCTTTCAAATAGGAGATTTTAAAAAATAAGCAACTTTTTCATCCTTTTGTAATGGAGGTTCATTTTCCTCTATGTTACTGAATGCTCCATGAACTTTCCTTAAAAATTGTACACCTGCTTGGCTGAGTCATCAATCCCTTTCTTGTCATTTTTTTCCCATTGAGTTTCATGCTAATGGACTTCACCCTTCCTCCCTTCATTTTCTTGAGAATTATTTTAAAAGTCTCTTTTCCTCTTAAAAATTATTATTTTCATTCTTTTTTCTTATGAACTTTAAAAAATTGATATTCACAAAGCGATCTGCTCCTTTAACTTTTTTTCTTCCATGATTTTATCCCTTTGCTGATTTGTTCTTACATGGTTGATACATCCACAGTAGTCCTCCATTTTAACTCATTATAATGGACATTTTTCTGACTGACTTGAAGATTTTCAAATGTCACTGTTTGTTCAGATAAACAATGGAAGAAGGCACTATGTTGGTTTTACATCCCCTAGATTAGTAGTTCTCAAACTTTAGCATGCAGGCAAATCACCTGGAGATCTTGTTAAAAAAAAAAAAAATTGCTGGGTCCCAATCTGAATAAGTATGTGTGGGGTGGGACTCAAGAATTTGCATGTTTCATATCTTCCCAGGTGATTCTGATGTCTGCTGGTCTGGGAACCCCACTTTGAGAACCACTGGCTTAGTGAATTGGGAAAACTTAAGTACTAGTAAATACATTTTGTTCTTGGCTTTATTTGGGGGTGGGGAGAGTGGGGGCAAATAAAACACATGATCTCTCAAACTGCCACATCTAAACTGACATATTAATCCAGAAATCATATTTCAGTTCATGGTTTGACTCATATGACCTGTCACTAATAGTTTAAATGAACAGAACTGGTCTTCTTGCAATAATGAGCACTGAGAATTCATAACCATTTGTTCTTGTTTTGTTTTCGTTGTCCATTAATTAAACTTGAAATTCTGTGTGAAGATATGTTAAAACAAACCAGTGGGATGGTACAGAAAAGAAGGCGGGGACTGACTAACAGTATGTCTGGATGAGATATTTCACAATTTGTTGAGGAAGCATGGCTTGAACTTCACTGTAATCCTACTGCTTTCTGTAACATACAAATCAAGAGCAATGCACACACATAAACACACACGTGCTCAGTTTCTGTGGGTAAATGAAAGGTATCTAGGGTTTTCACATCTGTGATTATTAAACACTTCTTAGAACTGCTACAACCACAACATGTGATGAAAATAATTACTGGGACTCCTTTATCTGAGTGATTACATCAGGTCTGTATGGCTGTACTAAATTGTGACTGGAGATTAAGAGCTTAGGAATGGAACAACTATCTCTGCTGTTGTCTGTAGAACTAGGCTTATATTCTTATATTCATCCATGCATTCATTGGTTCATAACTTTTTAAAAAAATTTTACTGAAGTATAGTTGGTTTAACAATGTTGTTAGTTTCAGGTATACAGCATAGTGAGATATATATACACACACACACACACACACGTATATATATGTACTTTTCCATAATAGGTTATTATTAAGATATTGAATATAGGTCCCTGTGCTATACAGTAGGATCTTGTTGTTTGTCTACTTTATATACAGTAGTTTGTATCTAGTAATCCAAAACTTCTAATTTATCCCTCCCCTCCCCTCCCCCTTGGTAACCGTAAGATTGTTTTGTGTCTCTGAGTGTGTTTCTATTTTATAAATAGGTTCATCTGTATCATTGGTTAGATTCTACAAGTAAGTGGTATCATATGACACTTACCTTTCTGTGACTGACTGACTTCACTCAGTATGATCTCTGGTTCCATCCGTATTGCTGCAAGTGAAATTATTTCGTTCTTTATGACTGAGTAGTATTCTACTGTGTATGTATGTCTATGTGTGTGTGTGTGTGTGTGTATATATATATACATCTTCTTTATCCATTCCTCTGTCTAGGTTCCTTCCATGTCTTGGCTGTTGTAAACAGTGCTGCTGTGTGGTTTATAACACTTTTTATTCAGTGTCAGAGAAAGAGAGAGTATTCCTACAAAGATGAGTAAGAGCTCAGGGCATGGTGGGTAATGTATCTGTGAAGTATAACACAGGATAAATGGTATAATAGGATGTATTATGGGAGACTGGGGAAGAAGCATTTATTTCTCTCTGAGGATCTTAGGGAAAACTTCGCTGAAGTAGTAACATTTAAATTGGACTTTGAAGAATACATGAGTCTTTGCCGGGGACAGCAATTAGGGACAAGCCTGGGACGGTGTGGGGGACATCATGTACATGTCCTGAGGCAGAACTTATACAAGGATTTTAAGAACATTTTAAATAGTTAATGCAGCTAGAGCATTGAGGATGGGCATGGGGAAAGTATAAGCACTAGGGCTGAAATCAGGTATAGAAAGGAGAGAAGGGTCCTGGTGTAAGGGATGCTAAAGAATCTGAACCTTATCCAATGGCCAGGGAGGCATCTACAAAGGAAGAACCGTATCAGTGAAGGCGGAAGCAGGAAATACGTTTCTGAACAAGGACAGCAGTAAGAAGCATAGAAAGAAAATTATTGAGGAGAATTTCATACATAGAGCTTAATAGTATAGATGTGCTAATAGGATGCAGAAGAGAGAAAAAGTCAACCATGACTTCCCAATTTTTATCTGAGGCAAATGTATTTTTTATGATGCTATTTTATAACATCAGGAATGTAGAAGTGTCCTAAAGTAGTGTTTAACTGTCTCTAGAGCATTCTGGTAGCTACTGCCAAAGTACCTAATTCTTAGCACAAAGCTTTCAGAACAGGAAAATGACCTATCAGTCTTATGAAATAAAGCATAGAATTTTTCACGTATAAGGCACTATCCATTAAAAGCTATTATTTTTATCAATAAGTACTATGTTATTTCTTTGAGTCATTTACCAGTTGTCTGTTTCTCGATAAAAGAGTATTATTGAAGATTCTCAACAAGATGAGGGAAAGCCATCTGTCATCTCCTCTTGGTTGAGAATCACCAAGTTCCCTGTTACTTATGGGAGTTTCCATAGCTCTGAGGAGTGCTGGGACAGGTGAAGACACCAAACAGGCTGAGAACAACTACTGTAGTGGAGGCCAGAGAGATCTTTTACAAAGTGCTACCCATCTTGGCTCCATCCACAGTCTTTGAAGTGTATAGAGGCACAGCTTTAATTGCTGTCATCCTAATAAGGTCAAGGAAGACTGAAAGTAGGAAACAGGAGAAGGAAGAAATCACTTGTGTCGAGGGAGGTTTTGTTGGTAATAGAAATTAATCAGAAGCCAATCTTTTCTACCAAAAAATGAGAATCAAGATAAACTGACAACCAGTGATTTGTGGGAGTACACTTGACAACCAACAGGAAACTGCTGACAGGTAGACAAGAAAGATGATGGATACAAAATAATAGTTTGAGGCAGACCAGGTATGAGGTAGACCAGAAAGACATGAAGGATGAGGCTATTCTAAGGGAGGCTAGAGAAATTCAAGGGGCAATGGTTCAGTTCTTTTGGCAGAGCCAAAGATCAGCAAGACCAGGAGCGAACTGACCATGACTTCGTGTTCTCATTGCCCTTGTGGCTGCACGGTGCACACGGTGGCCTGAGACCTGTATTTGGATGAAGGACAATAAAAAGAGGTGATACTTCTTTGAGAGAAGGCCCCCCAAAATAAATGTGAAGACAGTACAGAACGCTCTGAAGGTATCTGATATACAAATACTCAAATTCACAAGTCAAGAGAAGATTGTGCGTGAAAACCATGAGGGCAAAGTTAATGGCAACAGTTGTGCCCATTAGGACGACGAGATGCTGTAAAATTACAAAGAATCATCACCTATTAGCGAAGTCCAACTTGATAACTAAGCTGCAGATGGTGAAGACCGGTTATAAAAAGATAGAATATTCAGAACTAACATGTTTCTTTAACAAGAGTGTTAAGGCCCTACTGTTACTCAGTGTGCGGTACACCAACCAGGTGCCTGGGCAACATCTCAGATTTTGTTAGAAATAGAGAATCATCCACCTTAAAAAAATAAAAGTCTACTCAAGCAGAATCTGCGTTTTTAACAAGATTCCCAGGGGACCTGTGTGTACACTCAAGTTAGAGGAGCACTGAGCTGGGAGACTTCATTAAGCCCAGGTGAAAGATGATTGTATTTTGTATCTTAGAATTACTTTCATCTCTGCCTAAGTTAATGAAGTAAATTAATCTTTTTGACTAATTTCTTTTCAGTGACTTTTAATTATTTTTCTATTCAAAGATTCATCTGAGAATTTGGCAGATGCCTTAGACACCCCTGTCCCAACCCCCTCAAACTTAAATGTGGATGCAATTTCAGGATACGACCTAAAGCTCAGCCACAAACCCCAATTTAAGAACCAGTGTTTTAAAGAATTCCATGCACTTGTCTCCAGAATTATTAATCAGAAACCACCTGAATGCTTGTGGACCCAATCCACCATCTGGTTGCTATCTTGGGGCCTAGCGTGGTTTGCTTTTAATAAAGACTTTGAAGGCACCGACATATGTTGCACAACTGGTACCCTGAACAGGACTGACCTGATTTAAGAACTGCCAGGCAACCAAGTTCTGTAGATAACAAGATGACAAACACAACATCTGCAGTCAACTGTAATTACCAATTAAGCATTCCAGTCACTTAGAGGCATCTAGACATTCTGGTGGTTATTATAAATTGTCTCCAAGCTCTTGTTTACTAAATTATAATCCTCAAGATTGTGATAATGGCTAATATTTGAGTATTACATACTAGGAAACTATCCCCCATCTTGCCCTCATATCTATATATCTCTTTCTTTCTCCTTAAAACAACCTTATAAAGGTAGGTATTTTTGTCCCTAGTTTGAAAATAGGGAAACTGGGGCTAAGTTTAATAAATTGTCCAAAGCCATAGCTAGTAAGTAAATGGAAAGTAGCAGAGCCTGAATTCACAGACAGATCTGTATTGGTGCCAGCCAGGGTAGACTATAAACGTCTTTGGAACGACTTTAGAAAAAATTCTGCAAAATCACCTCTATTTCACCAAAAAATAAAGCATTTCATCAGAGACTTTTCTTCCTACACTACCTTTTTCACAGAAAATACTTTTTTTTTTTCATCTGTAAAACAATTCATTCTGGTTCATTCAGTAAGTCATCACCATAGTGACTGAATCAATTACTGTTTATCAAACTTATAGGGTGATTAATGTCAAATATGAAAACAAAATAAGATGGCTCATGGAGACTGAGTGAAGTGTAGGGAAAAGTTATTTTGCTTTTAAATTAGATTATTCTTTTTGTAGCAGATGATGAGTTCATGGAGAAAAGCAAAAAGCTCCATCAAAAAGCCTTAAGTCCATAAATTCTAACCAGCTCATCTCTGTTGACCTGACTTCATCAGAGGTTGCTTACAACTTGGGCTCAGATGCTTTAATCAGCAGATGAACTACGTAACCCAAATTATATAACAACACAGAGTCTTTCTAGGTCAACAGCCCGAGGCACTACTCCACAGTCAATTAATTTTAACAACATTCTATGAAGCAAATAGGGAGAGTAAGAACATTGCTACCATGTGCACAAGAGCCTGCCAGAGGAACGTTTTTAAATGCATGCCCTCTACTCTGTGAGGTATTCCTAGTCCTCATTTTCTCTAAGAATTATTATTCATGCTACATTTTTAAAAAAGGGTATGGGACAAAGCCACTGATTAGACTCAAGCGGTGGGAGGCAAGGAGGAGAGGCAGTGAACAGATGAATGTGCATTTGTAAACAATCTCCTAGGAGTTTGAAACCTTAAATGACCCCTCAAGGAGACTGTTTTGAGACTTGGACAGATCTCTCCCTTTATATAGTAACAGTCTCCTCCCATTAGCACAGCATGTGAGAGTTTGCAAAGTATGTTTAAGGTACCGAGTAACCGTCACACCAACCTGGGAACTCCTACCAGATTTTTTTTTTTGAAGGACAACTAAAGTTTAGAGTCATTATACATTACTTGTACAAGCCAATGCAGCTCCTAAGTGATAAAGCTTCCAGAATTTGGGTTTCCCAGACTCAGATCTCTTGCTGTCCCCCAACTCGCAACATTACCACTGCTTAGTTTCAACATAGTAAGCTTCTGACCTTGTCTCCAAGATTCTTTGTAGAGGGCTGTCCCATTTGCAATTCGATTCAAATGAACTAATACATACTGAGTGTCTATTAAGATTCAGTGAATACAAAGATGATAGAGACTATCTTTGCACTCAAAAGCCTTCTCATCTGGTGTAGAGGAAGATACCTAAGCCACGGACTGCAATCCAAGTTACTCCCGTACTCCATCACGCCTTCCTGGGAACGTGTGAGTGTGCCAACTAGTGAACGGTACACTTTAAGGAGGTGTGCTGAATAATCTGTGAATAATATCTCAATTAGGCTGCTATTTAAAAAGTAAAACAAATAAAAACACTGTGTTAAGGAAAAGATTCTTGTCTCCAAAAAAAACCCTAAGATAATCACAAAATTATTAATTACCCTTGATCTTGGACCTGATATTTGATAACGCAATCCCAGTGTTTTGGGATATTATTTTTGTATAGTTATTAACCTTTAATCAATAAACCTCCAAGCAAAGTTATAGTGCTTTATGTGTAGCATTCATTGTTGTTTCAAACAAACATTACGTTTCCAGATTTACATTTAACATAAATATTATACTTAGTTGTTTAAAATTACTACTAATTTTTTAAACCAAAGGTAGCATAAAAATAAAATAGCCAATGGTTGCATAAATGTTGTCATGAACATAAAGATAGAGGCCCTGCCCACACAAAATGTATGGATGGGTCCTGAACAGTCAAGGTCCTCTGAAATGTGAGCAGGAGTCCCTCTGCCCACTGCCCAGGCCTCGGATCCAGTGTGAACTTTTTATTTTTCAGGTGATGACAATGAAACACAAAGCTGCTGACCTCTTAGAATGCTCTCAAGATCACGTAGAAAAAAGATCACAAATGGAAATCTCCCCTGCCCTTCCTAACGCTCCACTGAGTGGGGGTTTACCCGGTAAAGTGTTCGCTGATTCTGCACATAGCTATTAGGTAGTCCCTATTTTCTAGGCGTCATTCTAGGCAATACAGACACGTTGATAAATATCACAGCCAAGAAATATACATTGTAGTAAGGAAGGCAGGTAAGAAGTAAGCCTCAGTAAGCAAAGAACTAAAAGCTGGTAACAAGTTGCTATGCAGAGGATTAAAATAAGGTTATTCATGCAGGTGACTTTAGATCCTGAGGAGGTGTCTGTCGTTAAGGGAGCCCTACAGGGCTGCTTGGGAAGACTGGTGGGAAAGAAATCCAGGAGACCTGCTGGCAGAAAAAGCCCGAAGGCAGGAACGAACTTTCAGTGTGCTGAGGAAAATAAAGGAATCCACAGGAATCTTCTATGTTTGATTTTAGTAACTGGATGAATGCAGGGCCAGTAATTGCAACAGGGAGGCGGGAGGCAAGAAGCGGGTTTTGACAGGGAAGATTAAAAATTCTATATTCCAAAAAGTTCGAGATGATTGATAGTCTAGGAGAGGGAGGAAGGGGCAGAAGACTAGGGGAGTAAACGCTATTTGAAGGCACTTACTGGCCTATTGGACTGGTGGTTCCTGTCTGACTTAAGAGACATTTTGGGTCCCAAAGAGACAGCTGAAGCGGGGTGGGATAAAAGGATGTGCCTAGTAGGAAGCAGAGGTACAGAAAGCAGGACTGATTAACATAAGGGAGAAGGAACACTTTATTGCAGAATAAGGAGTTTGCATCTCCGAGCACGTTCTAGAGTAATCTCAGGGATAAAGTGAATTTAGCTAATTAGGTAGGAGACCTAGACTTTACCAGAAAACCAGGTATTAAAATCGAATGCCTGCCTTCTTTTTCAAATAAGGACAAGCACTGTAGGTTCCCTCTATGTGCCCCAGCAGTGAGCTCACATTTAAGTGATGCTAAAAAAAAAAAAATCAGTGGCAAAAAGAGCACGAACTCTGAACCAGTCATATTCTGCCAATCGACCTTCCACACTGCAGTCACAATGCTTTTCCAAGTTGCAAATCTGAGCAGGAAATGTCCCTGCTGAAATCCCTTTATCACCTCTCGTTTCTCTTAGCAGAGAGTCAAACTCCTCACCACGGCCCTGAGGCACTGCCAGCTGGTCCCTGCCAGTTTGCCAGCCTCATTTCCTGCTAGCACTTGCTCACAGGGCCTGCTGAGTTCTCTGTTCTCGAATGCACCCTGTGCGCACTCTACCTGCCAATGCTCTGTCCTTGACTACAACAAGACGGAGATACTTCTTGCTCATCTCTTTCCAAAGCCAACTTCAACTTACACGTCTGGTCTTTGTCAAGATCATACTTCCTCAGAGGAAGTTCCCCCAGAAGGCCCACCTGCCCTTTTGTCCCAGGGCTGACTTACGTGCTTCACCTCTAGACACACCGTCATCGTCAGCCCTGACCACCCCACACTGCCATCGTCTGCAGCCTTGCAGCTACCCCCCAGAATCTTGTTGAGGGCTATCTTGTTCACTGTTGTGTCCTCCACACTGAGTGCAGTCAAGGGCAGTTAAGCAGAGGCTCGATATATATTTGTTGAATAACTGCAGAGAAAACTTTCTACCAGATTGTTAAGTTCCTGGAGAAGGAACCCTAGGCTAGTTAATGATTCTACCACTAACTCTAAACACCAAGTGAGTGATCAAAGAAATTCATAGTTTTTCAGCTGAAAGCTGTATTTCCCTTGCTTTACATTCTATGATTTAGGTTTATTGAAAGTGGAGTTTCTGGTGAAGAGCCTTGCCACTGTCCTTGCACACGCTTTGGCCAGATTTTAACTAGGCATTGAATACCAGGTCAAAGTTTATGCAGACAAACATCTGAACTAGTATCACCCATCTGTCCTCTCAAAATGGTCTGATTTATGCCATAAAGTATTCCTGTTTCCAAGCCTTATCCTACAAATGAAATACGCACCATTATCACGCAATTTAAACCGTCTGATTAAAAATGTATTTCTTTAGGGCTCTTAAATACTTTGAGATCTTTATCTTTCTACAATGTGGAAATAAGTTTTAGAACTCAACTGATCACAACAATCTATGTTTTGATGCATCAATTCCTTACACTTAAAACTAAAAACACAAAATCAGGATTTAACTAAGAAGCGCATTGTAGTAAGTAAGATATCTGTAATTACCTTCAAGTGCGTATTTCATATCCTGAGCAAAAAGGGTCCACATAATTTCAGCACTAATTTTTCCCATGTTCAGTTCTTGAGGAAACCTAAAACCAAACACAGATGTTAGTGCATCAAAGAGAAGAATGTGCCTAAAAAACCAAAACACTTCACATTCTGCGTATACCACAGTAGTGATCATATAGTTCATAAGTACTTTTATTTATGAGATTTTGCTGTATAAAATGTCATAGATAGAGAAAAAGCTACACAGCAGAATGCAGTGATAAAAACAATGACTGGGTGGAAGGAAAACAGACTTCATCACATTGGTATCAACATAATGGTGCTGAGGACTCCAGATGGGTGTCATATGCTGTGTGTTTGTGTGTGTCTAAAAAGCCCCTTGAGTTTTATCAAACACTTGTTCTTCCTATGTCTCAATCTGAGGACAGGCCAGATGAATATGAGGAGAAGGTACCATATAATAACAGGAAACCAACCTCACACTCACCTGGGAGCCATTTTTCTTGGAACAAGCCTGAGTGCTTCCATTCTCTGTTTGCTTAGAGTGAGTTATTTCAAGAAAGATTCCTCACTCCTCCTGTAAAATGGCCTAGGGTGGACCCATTAAACTCTAGAACAGGCAGGCTGGGGTTTTTATATCAAACACGCTAAAGCTAAAGACAGGATTCCTACTGCTGCTGAATATGTATCCTGTTTGTGTGTGTTTTGAATCTCATGATAAGGCTTATAGTAACATAGGCCCAGTGAAAACAATTTCATTCAGTGTTTTTCACTGTAAACACTCACTTCATGCCAGTATGTAAGACAGAGTATTTTCTGTTCTTACGAGTGTATATTATTTATAAAATGCATGCAGATATATGTTTATAGACATACATGCAAAAATAATAACTATTGAGGAAACATATACATGTATAAAGTAACAAAAATAGCTCTCACATTCATTTATATCTTTGAAACTAAATTAAAAAAGTAATATAATCCTGAATTGAAAGAAAGGGTAACTTAAGTAAATATGACCTCACTATAACCTCAAAGAAAAGACCACGGATAATATGTAAAACTATTCCAGCCCAACTTTTCACCAAAGCAAGATGTTTCATCAAATATCCCTTACTGACTTCAATCAATTTATCTAATAAAGTCGACTGATATTTTCAAACTTAAATACTGATGTACATTTATTAAGTGTTTAAACTCAGAACACTATGATCAAGAAATTAATACAACCTGGATAGATACAAAATCACTTTTCAACAATAAATTCTACTCTATTGATATAAAAGTTAGGCAAGTAATTTATTCCAAAAGGTTTCATTCGTTGATAGTGACAAATATCCCACAGTTTGTAGTATACTGATTTTTATGTAACAGATACACAACAACAAAATTGTAAGAAATATAATTAGAGTGTTTAAGCTCATACAGTGAGGAAATTGTTTATTTTAATTTTTTGGAATCAAGAATAAAGAATGTATTAATCAGTTCTCGGTGCCCTGATACTAAAAACAAAGACAGTATATAAAAAAGTAAACTAAAAATCATTATCTCTCATAAAAATAGACATAAAAATTTTCAACAAAGAGTGACAAATTCCATTCTGCAATGCATACAAAGGATAATACATTGTGATCAAGAGGCTTTTCCCAGAAATACAACGTGGGTTCAAAATCTCAAAATAAATCAATGTAATTTACCATATCAACAGACTAAAGAGAAAAACTTTATCATCTCAAAAGATGCAGAAAAGGTATTTGCAAACCTCAACATTTGTTAACGATTAAAAAACATGAAAACTAGGAATTAAAGGGAACTTTCTTAACCTTATAAACAGAATCTCCAAAAACCTACAGCTAACAACATACTAAGATAATGATTAAGGCGATGATATTTACTCTCACTACTCCCATTAAAACACTGTACTGGAGTTCTGAAAAACTGCAAACGGGCAAGAAAAGGAAGAGGCACATAGATAGCAAAAGAAGAAACAAAACTCTCCATTTGCAGACAACATGATCAGCCATATAGGAAATCTCCAAAAAACTACAAAAAAGCTACCAAAAAAGTCAAGCAAGGTCACAGAATGCAAAGTCAAGATACAAAATCATTGTATTTCTGTATTTTAGCAATGAACTATTGGAAACTGAAATTAAAATAATAGTAGCATTTACAATAGCACCAAAGTTATAAAATACTTATGTATAGATCTAAGAAAATATGTACAAGATTTATATGAAGAAAACTGCAAAGTACTGAGGAGAAACATCAAATAAAACCTAAATCAGTGGAGAAATATACTGTATTCATGAACTGGTACACTTAATGTCATTAGAATGTTAATTTTTTCCAAATTGATTTTTAGATTCAATGCAATCTCACCCAGAATTCCTGCAGATTTTTTTTTTTTGGTAGAAATTGCCAATTCATTCTAAAATTTACATGGTTAAGCAGAAGAACTTGAAGAGTAAAAATTATGTTTCTTAAAATAGCTGAAGGATTTACATCACCTATCTTCATAGCTTACTATGAAATTATAGTAAATAAGTGTATCTTGAAATACAAAATTAATTTTCAATAAGATGTTATATTAATTCAGCAGAGAAACAAGTCTTCAATACATTCTGCTAGAGTAGTTGGGGGATATCCATATGCAAAAAAATTAAGTAAGTAAACTTCAACCTACACTTCACAACATGTAAAAAAAAAAATCAATGATTTCATCATTTTGAAATTTGTTGAGACTTACTTTACACCCCAGTGTATAGTTAATTTTGGTTAATAATCTTAATTTTCTATCTCTTGTCTCCTTGAACTTTCTTCTGGATATTTTTTTCTGGACTAGCTTCATATTTACTAATTCTCCAGTTTTATCTGACAAACTATTAAATCCATATACTGAGTTATTAATTACATTTGTTGTAATTTTTATTTCTAGAATTTCCATTTGATCCTTTTGCCAGTTTTGAATTCACTATTGTTTTTCCATTTTTTAATTTAATTTCTTAAATATATGAATCACAGTTATTATAATACCTGTATTTCTAGATTCTATTATATTAAACTCTTATTATGTGTACTTATTTTTGATTGAAAGAATTTGGTGTATAAAAGGAATATATACAATTTGAGTCTCTGGGTGATATTAGTATTCTTTCAGAAAGGAGTTATTTTTCTCCTGGAAATAGTGTTTTAGAGTTATGAGAAATGACTTCAATCTGATTAAAGACTGAACTTACTCAAAGCAGGTCAATATTTTAGTCACACGGACTCCTAGGACATTCCTTCACGCCCCAGCTGTATGCTTGGGGTGCTCACCAGGACCCACTACTTTGTACAGCCTTATTTCCAATTATTCTCCTGTTCCCATGTTCAGCTTTCTCAGTTTTCAACTGCTACTTTCTTAGGCTCTCTGCCTCTGTCTCCAGGCAAATCAGTTGATGCTTCTAGGGGAGATGGTCAGAACAGATCTGACACACTTGTCTAGTAAATACATTCATCTATCATAAAAAATATAAAGAAATGCATGGGAATAAGAAAGGGGTGTGTGTGTGTGTGTGTGTGTGTGTGTGTGTGTGTGTGTGTGTGTGTGTGTGTGTGTGTGTGTGACTGGAAAACAGTGGATGTGGTTTATAAAGGGTTTGGAAAAGCAACAACTCCTCCTCTCCGGTTCTCAGGGGCTGTGACAGCAGCTGCTTCTCAGTGGAGGCTGACTCCTGCAGCCTGTACAGAAATGCGAAGCAGTGGCATGACCAAGTGTGGCAAACGAGGTATCAGAACTTTTGGTATCGAGCGCTGTCAGTGACAGGAAACTTGGTGTGCGCTGTCAGGGACGGTGACTGCCGTGATATCAAAGAGGGGCAGAAAAAGAGCAACATGGGGCACAGAAACATGGATAATAAAGAGAAAAGGAAGATGAAGAACATCATCTGTGGCTGGGAGGATACAGAGGGGCTGGACCAAAGGGCAAGAACAAAGAGTCAGTGATACCCTAGTGGCTGCTGCTCTTGGTTCTACTGTTGACACTTGGGTTGATGTGACTTTAAGAAACATGGGTCACTACTATATAAAATAGCTAAGCAACAAGGAGTCATTGAACAGCCCATGGAACTATATTCAATATCTTGTAATAACCTATACTGGAAAAGAATCTAAAAAAGAAGATATATAACAGAATCACTTTGCTGTACACCTGAAACAATACTGTAAATCAACTATACCTCAATTAAAAAAAAAGAAACACGGGTTGCAGTGGAGAGGGGCATATTATACCACTAAGTCAAATTACTAAACACAGCAGCTAAGAGTGTATGATGCAGAAGAATATACTGGCACAGTCATTCACAGAAGTTATTTGAAGAAAGTAAGATTTGTATGAACTTTTCAAGGAGAATAAAGAATAACTGGTGAAAGAGATAAGCTATGCACCCCTGTAAATGGTTGTAATTACCATAAGAAAAGACTCTCAAAGTGACTTTTAAAACATTTTTTCTTTAATCTAGACTCTACAATCAGATAACTTCAGAACACAGAATCTAAAACTAAGGTATCAGCGTCAGGATTTTCTCAGTTGCATAAGCAATGTCAATGTGGTTTTCATTCCTGAAAAACTCAGGTTTAAGGGTTTTCATCACTACTGTTGATGATTTAACCAAAACCTAAGCCAAAACCAAACAACCATTTAAAATAGAAATAACACACCAGAAAATATACACCAGATATATAAAAGGCAAAGGGATACTATTATAAATATGAAAAGAATTGTTACAAATGTATAGGAAAAAGAGAAATACTAGGGAAAAAATGGCTAAGATGAACAATCTAAAAAACCACAAAAGCCTAGTAAACATAGACAAGAGATGCTCACCTCTTTAATAATCAAGGGCATTTCAATTAAAATAATAGAAAAAATTTTTTACTAAAAACACTCCAGGCTAGAAAACAACAATAACAAATTGATCAAAATTCAGGACCTGTATGAAGCTGATTTCCAAGTAATCTGATGACCCTCTACAGGCTTCTGGTTCTTATTCTTCCAATAACTATGTTATTTCCATTCCCTCTCCTGTGCCTCAGGAGTCCCCTCCACGGACTGCAGCATCATGACGTTACACCAAACTACAGAATAATAAGCAACTACTAAAAAGGACAAGGTAGATCTGCTGAATTGACATGAAAAGATGCCTATCAGGCAGTTTTATGTAAACAAATTACAGATTATTGTACATATCATGATCTTATATTTTGTAAAAAAAATTATTAAATGAATTTCTAAACTTACATGTGCAGAAAACAAGAGCTGGAAAAAAGTAACACCCAACTACTGAAAATTTGTAAGGCTCAGGGGAGGGAGTTTTATTTTTGGTTTTTATTTATTTTCTTCACAAAAATGATGCATAAACATTAGAACTGTCATCTTCTACTTTAAATAGTCCTGTGAGGTTGAATATGATTATTTTAAGAAAGATAAAAATTTAAATAAATTTTTGAAATAAAATCAATGGGAACTGTTCTGTATACTATGCATTTTTTTTTAAAAACATGTATAACATTAGTTTCTCACAAAATTCCTATTTGGTTGTTACTGTTCTCATTTTATAAATGAGGACTTGGTGGTCAGAATTAGAGCCCTGAGCTGTTTTTCCAAAACTCATGATCTCTGCAATAAAGAAGCAACAAATATTCAGCTTTTTGGATACTTAGAATAGACATAAAGATGACTTTGATTACTCTCCTTTTAGACTTAGGAAAGTTAGAGATTAGGAAATATGTCCTAAAACATGAAATAAATCAAAGATAGAATCACAAATAGATCTTATGCTTCTTGACCATATATATTTCTTTTTCATTCTTTTTCTTATGACAATAAGAGACATTCCCAAGCATTGAAAATGTCTTCACAACTGATTCTTTTGTTGTTCTTTAAGCTGATTGATTTTGCCTTAAAATATTTACAGTTAAAATCATTAGCTTCATATTTCATGCAATGGTCTATCTTTAAATTTAAATCCCAAGATTTACTTCTTTCCAAGCTCTACTTCTACACCGAAGATGATTATCTTTTTTTTTTAGATTTTTAAAGATAGATTGTCTTCTATCTATTATTGGGGTCTGAGATATTATTCTGATATCTGTTTTAGATGTTTTGCTTATTTTGTATATGATAAGCTAGTTCCAAATGTTTTTTTTTTTTTACTATTACCTATGGAAATAATAGATACGTTCATGCTAGAAAAAATAACTCAAAGCCTCTATTTACTTAGTAGTTAAACACATTCTTCTACAGTCTGTGTTTTTATTTTACTTTGCTACCTTTCTATGGTATTTTTGGTGCATTTGGAAATACTTCTCTGGCTCTTTCCTACATAAATCCTGGGTGAATAAAAAACCTCACCAGTTGGCCCTGAATCCAGACAGCAGACTTGGTCACCGACCTCTACAACCCACAGCAGCTTCTCCTTTCTTCTCTCCTGTGCATTCTTCCTTTGACAGACCTGTGGCATTTGCCTGTCCCTGCCCTGCTCCTGCGGTCACATCCCCAGTTCAGGTCTTTACCCTCACTTGCCTCAAGAGCTGAACTAAGTCATCCGTTTATCTGTTTGCCTCCATTTCTCCCTCTTTCAATTCATCGTCTATATTACCACCTAATTTATCTTTTAAGAACCGAGACTGTAATATTTCAAACCACTGCTTTAAAACTATCAATGGCTTGTCACACATTTATTAGCATAGAGAAGTTTCAACTTATTAACATGACTTGCCCAACCAATGGCAATCTGACTGCAACTTTAACTTCTATCTCTACTCTCCAACACTTTTCATGCTTTAGCCACCAAGACTACTTAGCATTTCTTAACATATAGGATGTCCCATGTCTCCTGATCATTTTCCCCTACGTGTTCTCTCTCTTCCTCAATTTCCATTTGAACATAACTACTCTCTCTCCTTCTTTAAGCACAGCTCAGGATCTCCTCCCTCTAAAGCCCTCTGCTGTACTCGAGGCAGAATTAGCAGTGATTAATTAGCTGGGAAGGATAAGGCTAAAGAAAAATATACATTGACTATAAACTGAACCATAGCTCACTTAATAGTGAGTGATGGCACTGATGCTTTTGTACTGAGTAAGTTCCATAATTTTACTGTTGCCGCAAAATTTAGTCTAATTTCACTGACATTTGCTTTACAGTTCAAAACTGATGAAAAAATATGAATTTTTTCTATTTAACCAGTTTTGCCTAGCATTAGAAAACAATTCTCCATCTAGCCTCTCTTCGCTAACAAATAATATTGTGCTTACACAGTCCTGTTAATATGTATGTGTATGTATATATGTATGTATATCCATGTATGTTTGTGTGTGTGTGATATATATGTATGTATGTATGTGTATAGTTCCTCTCCATGTGATTTAAACAATTCCAGAAACCAAGATATAATCTGGTCACTCCATCTGCAAAGCTAACAGTTTCTGAAGCAACTTCTTTACTCCTACCTAGTGAAAATGGGGAGAAAAATTCATGACTATGAGCAAAATACAACCAATAAAAGAAGCAAATCAGAATTTGTGGGAGTGGGAGGAGAAACACCCAGTATTTCTCATAACAGATTTTATCAAGTTCTGAGTAACTACTAGCTAGATTTTAAATTTCCAGTTTTCAAGGGGCCACAAGATAGTAATATTCCCAGAAGAGTGCTTTTCACCCTGTGTTCATACTTCCTTTACAGATAAGACAAATATGTAGTCTCACTCTGGCACCAAATTTTATGTGCTATATCCATGCCGCATCCTCAGTCTCAAACCATGATTCAAGAGGGAGAGTGTTTTCTTCCAACACAGTCCACAGGTGAATCTCTCTTCCTGTTCTTTGGGTTGGCTAAGAAGTCTGCACCATCTGCATATTTGCTAGAGGCTTATATTCTGAAATTTAACACAGTTCTGGCCATTTCCTGTGCACAATCTACAGAAGTTTAATGTAGTGGTTAAACATCAACGTAATCCAAAAGATAGAGATTTGATTTCTCCTCTGCTACTCAACTAATATACCCAGTGGATTACACTGAGTAATCTCTTTAAAACTCTATTTCCTCATCTGTCAAATGGGAATGATAGTAACTGTGCTCTGTGGGACTTTCTAGGGCTGTTATGAAGATTAAATGAGATTTCGTATATAAATACTCTGTACAGCCACTGGCCCATAGTGAGCGCTCAGTAAAATATTTGCTGTTGATGATAATGAAATTCTAACTATAAGTGATACATACAAGAAAATACTAGGTTCCATTAATTTTTAATGTGAAAAAATAATCACAGAAAATAAATGGAAGTTGAGATTTGTATTTGTTGAGTCTTCAATCTTCAGGAAAAAATTGCTAATAAAATTAATAGCAATAAACTTGATTGCAGAGGGAAATTATTATATACTCACAGGAGTACACTGGCTTCACAAACTTCAGAAATCTCAACTCATACAGTATCATAATTAATTACAAATTAATTCCAAATTAAGGTACAAACAGTACTAAAAGAGGTTCTAACTTTCCATGACATTTCCTTACCTCATTGGAATTACTATATATGCTTAAAAGTTAAAACAAGTACACATCTAATATATGGTGCATTAATTACTCACACTTCATTATTCATATCTTAAAAGCAAAATTGGCCCTCTTCATCCTAGTTTGAATTTGTGAGGTTGTGTTGTACACAAATTAAATTCTGGAGTGTGAAGCTCTACAACTTCACTGTCCCAGCAATTACAGCTTAACATAGTCTATCATTTATAAAGGAGGTTTAACGAAATAACTGATCCATTCCAACATTATTTGAATGTCTCTCATTTTTAATTTGCAGCAATTAATACAAAGCATAAATGTTTTAAACCTGTGAGACACAACAACTTAACAACCCAATTTATTATCTTGCAAATCTCTTAGTAAAATAAGGCAAACAGTCTTCCACTGACAAATCTGATAATACTGATTCATTAGTCACAACAGATAAAATCAGAATCCATTAAATGTGAAGTATTATTCTGATATGCAGAGTTCGTCTTGGAAGAAGACTGTGTTCAATGTTACAAATGAGTAAGCGATGGTCCTGTATACTAAGCATCATGTATGCAAGTGAAGCTTCATTGTCATAGCAAGAAGTCAAGAGATATTTCATTTGCTCGGCTTTTTAAATATTATTATTTTTTAAAATCAGCTTTTGTTAATGTGTTCTCCATTTAAGAGTACTTGACATGCCTTAGTGCAATTAACTGCCATTACCATGGAGAGGCAAGCCGAAAAAATGAACTTTATTAAGCAGGACTCAACTAGTAAATTACAAACTAGCATTACAAGTTAAAGCTGTATTAAAGGGAAACTAAAACATACTGTATTATTGCATTAAGGGTGAAAGTCACCTTAAGCACTTGGAGTGTGAACTCATCTATTGAATATTTCCTGTGGTGATCATTTTTCCTTTGTATTTATGTTCTCTTGTACCAAATAACAAGTGTATTACTCATGCCATTTAAACCCAATCACCTTTTTAGGGAGGAAGGTATAGCTCAATGGTGGAGTGCATGCTCAGTATGCACAAGGTTCTGGGTTCAATCCCCACTACCTCCATTAAATAAATACATAAATATATACATACATACATACATACATACTTAATTACCTCCTCCCACAAACATAGTGAAATAAACCCAATCATCCTTTTATACTCTCATTTTCTCTTTACTCACATCTACAACTTAAAGCATTATTTTAATGAACTTGGATCTTTAAATATATATTTAATTTAAATATGAAAAATAAAATTGGGGATGGATCTAGGTTAACTTTTAAAATCAGCATTTTGTAAGACAATGAAAATGTCACCTGGCAGTGGCAAAAGAGGTGGAGATGGCCAGAAACAGCTGAAAAAAGACTGGGCACCTTGCCTGGGTGGGGGGAACAGTAAGTGGAATTTACTGAGTGCAGATCACTGTTTCTCAAGCTACTCCAGCACTTACAGGCTAGAGACCTGGGGAAAGCAAGTCCTCACATTCACGTGGAGAGTGTGAGGCAGTGGAAGAGAGATGGGAACCGACCTGTGCAGAGCACCTAGGCAATCATGCAGTGGGCTAGGTGCTTTATAAACATTACCTCCTCAAATCCTGATAATGGTCCTATGTGTTCAGTTTTACCGCCAAGTTTTTTAAAACTGGAAAATAGTCTGAAAGATATTGTAAAATGTTTTTAAGTCTCATGGCTCAGTCTGTCTCACTCAAAAATGCTAAATTTCTAAGCCACTCAAGTCACATTTATCTTTGCATACATAAAACACAGTCCTTTTTCTTTATTTTTACTTATTAAGTATCCATCTCATTCAAAAATATTAAGATGACTTACAAAATAAATATAAGAAAGTGAGATTTGTCCTAAAAGTAGAAAAATTAATGCCTGAATGGTGATCCCCATGAAACATCTTGCCTGTGTAAGCAGCAGTAGAAGGACCTATGTCCAAGCTATTTCTCACGTGTACCATCTAATTATGAATGGATCTCCAGGAAGACACATGGTCACAGAGATAGCTCAGAACTAGTTCCCTTAAATACTTTCACTGTGGTTCAGCACCCTCCTCTGTCTGTGTTCAGTGAAAAAGCACATGAAGTATGTGATCATTCCTGTCTGGTGTCAATAAAGTTATAATCTCAAACTTCTGCTCAGAGAGAGTTCCCTACAATGGGCTTGCAGCAGGTCGTTTATGATCACAAGCTTGGATGTGATTTTATTAAACCAAAGTAATCATCTATTGTTCTGCCTCAATTACATGTTAGGCTGGCAGAAGGGAGTATCACTGAGAAAGATCTGTAATTGGCCAGAGACAGGCTGAGGCAGGACAAGTATGGAACTGGCAAATATTACTCACTCAAAAGACATGAGCTGAACATCATCTCTTTATCAGACACTATGCTAAGGTGGTAAAGATTCAAAGATGAAAAGATGTGGTCTTTTCCTTCAAAAACTTCCTAGAAAAGTAGAAGAAACAGGTCTATAGGCATATACTCATAGTACCATTTTATAAATGCAATGATAGAAGGTAACTAATGGATGATCAGTAATATGGTACTTAGAAACCCTGGATGCACTAGGGGAGACTCTCTGGAAGAGGTAATGCTTCAGTTAAGTCTTAAATTTTAAGGGTAAAGGAAAATGGAGAGAACTTGGAGGTAGAACTTGGAGTTTGATAGTAGAAATTCCATTAAGTGTTTTGTAAAATTATTTTTGCTTAATAATAATAATAATGTAAAAAAACAAAAATAAAAACCTGACTACCCATATTTCTGCTACTCATTCTCTCTAACCTGAGAAAATATCGGCCACATAGCAGGCGACAGCAACTGAAATATGGACATGAAAGCGAAGTGTTTCAGCCAGTTTGCCCTGTCAGCTCTGGGAGTCTGAAGCACCATCCAATACATAAAGGATCCACTTTTATGGCTTCAGTTCTTCCTACTGTTCCTCCCACTGATTAAGCTCCAGCCACGTGGCCTTTCTTTCTGGTACTCCAACATGCCAGGCTTCACACCTGAAACTTCGTACTTGCTACTGATTCTCCGGGTTATAGGTCCCAAAGCTGTTTTTGTTTGCCTTCCTCTCATCATTCCGGCTTCAATGCCAATGTCACTTTCTCCAAGAGTCCTTTCCCAGCCAGTGAAATTGACACATTCACCCCCACCCTCACCTCTGCCAAGTCATTGTTTTCCATACTGTCTTGCTTTACCTTCTCCATTGCACTTAGCAATACCTGAAACATTTTATTATCTGTTTGTTTAGGCGCCTTACTATCTAAGTCCTCTCCCCTCCCCGCAAAAGTAACATAGAACTTTTTTCTGTCTTATTTATTGCTAGTCTCCAATTTGTAACATATTGCCCAGTGATCAACATAGGCTAAATGAGTGAAACTGTCTAACCAATGGTAGCAATCACTATCTCCAAAGAACAGCTCTGCAACCCACTGAGAGAATAACCAGTTCAAAATTCAGCCAGAGGACACAGAGGGCCTCCACGGAGAAAATGTGTTTAAAAAAAAAAAACCAAAACGAAAATGAGAGTATAAAAATAAAATGAGATTAGACATAGAAATGGAGAAATGTATGGAGTTAGAGTCTATAGAGTTATTTCAATGTGGGCCTCGGTTCTGACACTTCTTGCACTTAATCCACATGGGAAAACTGACCATTTTTTGTGTCACAATTGCTTGGGAAGCAAAGTTTTTAAAACAGTGAATTCTGGAAAAAAAAAAAAAAGATTCTTTTGTGGTTCTCCTGAGGGTGCCAGTGAGTACACACTACATATTAACATTTTATCCTACAATAAATTACAAATTGCACACAGTTTGTCTACTGGTTTATATATAACTACAACTGGTACCATTCTATGGCATATCTTATACTTTAAACTCTGGTGAGTAATTACTGTTTTAAGTTTATCAGGACCAGATACAGGCTAATCACTGAGACATCAGAACTCTTTGGGTTGAGCTGAAGGATTAATGCCCATCATTTTATTACCCAACCTTTCCCCTACAATGAACACTTTTGTTAGTTCAGGGGGTTGCTTGAATTCTGATTCTGCCACTTACTAAGTGTGTGATCTTGGGAAATTTACTTAGACCCTCCGTGCCTCAGTTTCACCATCTGCAACTTGGCGATAGTAACAGTACTTACTCCATTATAACTACATTTAGGATTCAAACATTAAACTGTAAAAATACTTAGTACATTGCTTGGCTGCAGTTAATTTCCCATAGTTCCCTATATGATGATGATAATATTTATAACATGTAGGTATCTAGTTGTGCATAAACCATCTGGCAAGCATAATGCTGAAAATCTAAGACGTGCCTTTCTTTCCTCTATCATGTGCAGTCAGGGAGGTAAAAAATTTAAATCTTCAGAGTGATTGAATTAATACAATTCTTAGCAAGCAATCTTATAACAGTATCCTTGTGCTCTTAAAAAATATTCTTATTCTTTCCAGACAATGTATCATTTGTGGAATTTGCAGAAAAACACCTATTATATTTTAAATTCAAGATGGCTGTAATTAATATTAGTAAAAATTTTCAAAATGACTTTTTTGGGTGCTTTTTAGTCAGGTAGTTTTAGCCCAGCTTTTTGGACTTTCTGGTTATCCATTCTTCCCACTATAAACCCTAGCTCTGACTGACTCATGGGAAACTGACTGCTCATGGGAAATACAGTATTTGCTTCCATCTTAACAATTCAAACTGAAGCATTCCTTTACACTTCAGCCCCAACCTAACTGCCACTATAGTGGAATACATGTGTTGCTCCGTGTAACATAATACCACCAGGTTAGTTATTCTACTTTGGTTATATGGATCACAGAATCAAGTAACTCAAAATAACTAAAAGGTAATTTCTGTAAGAATACTTTGCACAATGGAGAAACAAGACCAAACTGCACGGCCTTACTATACTAGAACCCAAAGAAAGCTGAACTCCGTTTAATAGATGGGGCGATGATCTGTAGCTAGGCCTCCTGGAACCACAAACAAGCTCTTTCAGAGCTGAAGGCAGTTTGGGGAGGGCCCACAGGATCCTCAGTCAAGAAGTCCTTTGCTACCACGACTCTGCTACGTTCATCACTTCCGGCTTTCCGTGCAAGCATCCTCCCTCTTCTTTTACTGATAACTGCCTTCTTCTCCTTCAACCCTGTTTATCTCCTGGCTTCTATTTACACATCATTTTGATTTACTCTTAATTTTGGATCACTTACTACAGCCATCTCCAAATTTAGAAACTTTCAACATCTATTCTTGTCAACCATCTCATTCTCTGCATTTCTCAGTCTAATTCCAGAGAGCAAATCTAGTTTTTCTCAATAGGTTATACCTCCACAAGGGACGGAGGGGAGGGATTTAATCTCAGACTGACTTGTGAATGAGGCAGGCTCAGTGATTAACCACTTTTAGACCCGGGTTTGATCTTGTATATCTGTTTCCCAATGAAATCTCTGTAGCCCCAACTTTGCATAGTAGCTGGCGCATGTCAAATATTTAATACATATTTGTTTTATTTTAATGAGAATGGTAATGAAAAATGATAAAAGTAAATGGAGCTAAAAACAAAAGAATGAAACAAAAGTCTTTACATTAAAAAATGAATTGAGTATTTGCCCAATCGTTCCTATACTTATTCTATTTCAGGGTAATGATGAAAGAAATTTTCATGTATTGAGGTATGGGGAAGTCATTCTGGCTTATAGATGAATTAACTTGAACTTTATGTTAATTAAAACAAGTCTGTTTGTGGCCTACTAAATGTACATTGTGCATCTGCTTTAATAATTAAAGAAACAGGTGCATTGACCAGAAGTAAAGAATGTCCTTGTTGAAAGTAAAGATTAAATGCTTCCCTTCCTGGGACTTCAATGCCTGTTGATAAGACTTCTTGGTTGATAAGACTCCCTTCCCAGCCAAGGCCACACTGACTCGCTGTTTAGGTGCTGATCTGTTCCTTTGAAACATTGAAGGAAAGTATCCGTGACTTGTTTCATGTTCTTTGTTCTGACAAGATATAAAACTGTGCTGAAAACCATGGATGTCTGAAGCAGTTCCTCAGAGCTATCTGAGAGGCTGTCTTCTGGGTTACAGTCCTCAGTTTGGCTCAAATAAAACTCTTTTCTGTTCCTATTATAGACTGTTTATTGCTGATTCTCATCAACAGTAAGCTGGTAAGCGCCCCTAGGTGATGAAGGCAAGTTCTTCTTTACAGAAAAGTTCTAACTAAATAAATGTTGAAGACCCAACATTATAAAATCACAATCCACCATTCCTAATGGAATAAGTTCTTCTGAAATAATTATAAACAAATGAAAGCATTAGAGGAGAGGTCAATAGATACTTTGAAATGAAGGGATCAGGCTGTCCGAACATCACCACAGGGGCAACGACCAGATGTGATGTGACCCCTGATGTGATGGAGTATGAGGTACGCAGAGTCACCTGTGAGGTACCTGAAAGGAATCGCAAAGTGGCCTTTAGAGCTTATGTTCAATTATGCGGAGTACAGAATATGGAGGAGAAGTTAAATATAACAAAGAGATGCACTGAATGATCCAGAAAGTGGTGCATTCTAAAGGACAATGAACGTGATTTGTTTAAGAAGTCAGAGGCACAGATAAAAGAAAAATGAAGGGAGATGAATTAGAATGAAAGAGACAGGACACATTACTATGTGTCATATGTGGACCTCATCTGGATCTCAACTAAAACAAACCAAATGTAAAAAGGTATTTTAAAGAAAAACAGCAGCATTTGATTATGGAACAGGGGTACACAATACCAACAGGTTACTTTTAATGTTATTGGTTGTGATAATGACATTGCAATATGCAAGAAAATAACCACAATTTTTAGGGATGAAATGATATAATGTCTGAGATTTGTTTAAAATAATTCAGCAAGAAAGAAAAAGAATAGAAAAGTTCAATGTACAGGTAAAGAAAACATGACAAAATCTTGGTCAATGTTGAGTTCGAGTGATGGATATATAGTTGCACTGTGGATCTCTCTACTCTTTAGAATAATGAACAGGTTTGTAACAATTTTTAAATAGAAAAATTATTTTGGGAAGCCACAGTGCAAGCAAAGACAGCCTCAGTGCTTTGAAGAGCATTAGATCCAAAACAGAAAGGACCAGATGTAAATCCCTGATCAAAGAATCTTAAACCCAATCTTCTCACTGCAGCAAATGAAATGTGCTACCTTTTAAAGCATAAAACTTGAAAATAATGTTATGGCTCATCCCACAGCCTTGACAAAATAAAAGCAGCAAACCTAATGTTTGCAAATGAAATAGCGTATTTTTGAAAATTGGTCCATTTTCTACTGAACACATTAGATCCTCTCTGACATATGCTCTTAATGCAGAGAGAAAATAAACTGAGCCTTCATTATATGTATACTTTGGAAAGATGCTTAAAGAAATTACAGACAATAATAAAATCCATGCAAATACACAGGACCATAGAATGGATGAAATGTATTTCTTTTTATATTTTGGTCACCATTACAGAAACAAAGTGGTGTTAAGTCACATTAATTTAAATAATCTGAGAGTAAAATTATATGAATATTTTAAAAGAGTAAGATTTCTTACTTTCAAGCATACATAGTGAAACTCCTCTACATTATACACTTCAAATGTTGTCAGTTTAAAAGACTTTCACATCTATGTATACAATTACCTACTGCCTATAATTCATGGAAGTCACACAGACGGCCAAATCTCTATATATCCAGATACAATTATGTCATTTTTTAAAACTATGTACATCCTTAAATTGATACTTCCTCCTGAATTTATTATCTCAATTAATGGTGCCCCCACAAATACAGCATATTCACTGTCTATCTTATTTTTTAACAATCTACTCAATGCAGTCAGTAAAAAGATCTCTTAGTTTATCTCTTTAGTATTTCTGAAATCTGATTCCAACTCTCCATCATCTTATACAAAGACCTTGTATCTTCTCACTGGATTACTTCTGTAGCCACTTAACAGTTATCTATACTTAGAAAATAAAGAAAATGATGAAGAATAGAGAAGAAACCAATTTACTTTAAAACCAAAAAATAATATCAATATTTAATGAAACCAACATCTGCTTCTTATTTTTCAGAAGACTAATAAAATTCATCAATGTCTAGTCAATTAGACAAGGAAAAAGAGAGAAGATACAAAATATCAATATTAAGGATGAGAAAAGGGAAATGACTTCATTTTTTATAGACATTAAAAGGGTAACAGGAAAATGTCATGAGCAACTATTATGACAGCAAATGTGACCAGTTAGATTAAGTGAAGAAAAAAAAAAAAATCCCTTAAAAGACCGAAACAACAAAGCTCAATCAGGAACAAGTAGGTTTGGTAATGACCAAGATGGCGACATAAGAGGCTTCTGAACTTCCCTCCACTCACAGATGCACTGAATATACAACTATACCGAGAGCAATTCCTCCTGGGAGAATTTCAGAACCTCACTGAGTGACCCCTACACACTGGGTGAATGAGAAAACACCCACACCAAAATGGGCAGGAAAGACTGATACACAGTCTTGCCATAAACCCCGCCTCGGGCACAGCACCATACAACTGGGGGGAATCCCCAATTCCCAGATTCCCTGAGAAGCAAAGCATTTGGAATGCAAACCTAGTGTCCCAACTTTTAAGGACCCCCACCAACCTGAGGGATGAGACTCTGAAAAATCCTGCTCTGAAAGCCAACAGGGCTTCTGTCCACAGGCTCACAGGACTGTAGCAAATCAAGAAGCAGTTGTTAACAGGTGCACATCACTCCCTGCAGCTGTCCTCCCAAGGCTCAGCCCAGAAAGAGCAAGTGACAAGGCCCATCTTTCAGTCCTGTCCAGCAGGGATTTGTCCTGTATACTTTATAAGCTGATACTCGAGCGTCTGGCTTCTAATTCAGCATCCACCTAGAAGCTGGCTGAAGTTCTCAGAGCCCAGGGCAGCTGGTGTGCACTTCCCCTGCATCCTCCCTCTGGCGTGACCCAACAATAAAACTAAATTGTCAGTATCTCCCTGAAAGGAACTTGTCCACATATTTAGTGCCACAACTTTCATGGCTGCAACCAGAGGGATGAGTCCCCAAATCACTTAGCTCTGACATCCAGTGGGGCTTGCATTCACAAGTCCCACATGACTACAGCAAACCAAGAAGCAGCTTTCACCTGGTGCAGGAGTACTCTCTGGCCTTCCCACACCCTTGTGGCTGTACATCTGGGCTCGTTGCAAGGAAGCAGGCAAAAATGCCCATCTTCAAATTTCTCCTTGGAAGGGGCTTAACTTCATACTTTCCCAGACATTGTCCGAGGATACTCCTTCTAATTAGCTGGCATCTAAGTGCTGATTGCTGTCCTTTTGGGATAGTGACTTGTCATGGCACATCCTCAACTACGGGAACCACTAAGAACAAAGATAGCAGATTGGACAACCATAAAGGTTTGAGAGACAACCAGGAGCACAGGGCTAACTGATGAGACAATCTGCCAAGACCTGAAAAGGTGGTTGTTTTATCTAATGTGTAGAAACCAACACAAAGAGTCTAGGGAAATGAAAAAAATAAGGGAATATGTTCCAAACAAAAGAACAAGATAAATCACCAGAAACTATCTTAACTGAGATACAGGTAAGTGAGTTACCTAATATAGAGTTCAAAATAATGGTCATAAAGATGCTCACTGAGGTCAGAGAGAATGCATGCACAGAATGAGAATTAAAAAAAAAAAAAAGAAAATATAAAAGACAAAGAGAATCTCAAAAGCAGCAAGACAAAAGCATTCTGTTACGTAGAAGGGGATCTCCATAAGACTATCAGTGAATTTTTTAGCAGAAACTTTGCAAGGCAGGAGGGAGTGGGATGATTTTCTGAAATGCTGAAAGAAAAAGAACTGCCAACCGAGAACACTCTACTCCAGCAAAGCTGTCCTTCAGAACTGAAGGAGAGACAGAGTTTTCCAGACAAAAGCCAAAGTTCGTCACTACTAGACTGATAGATACATGGATCAATAGAACAGAGTATACATTAGACTCACACATATAATTGATTTTTGACAAAGTTGCCAAAGCAATTCAATGAGCATAGGATAATTTTCCTAACAAATAGACGTGGAAAGATTAGATAAACATATGAAAAAATCCCAAATGATCTTAAACTCTGTATCACACCATACACAAAAAATAACTTAAGGAATCACAGATCTCAGCATAAGACAACCTGAAGAAAACTAGTGCTGCAACTTGACTGTGAGTGTTGTAAAGATTGTTTAAACAGGGCACAAAAGGCCCAAATTACAAAAGAAAACAATCAACAAATTGGACTACTCCATCAAAATTTTAAAAAGCTCTCCAAAAGAAAGTAATAAAAAACGGAAAAGTCACAAAATAGGAGAAAATATAACATTTATACATGACACAGACCTGTATTTAGTATATTTAACATCCTAGTTAATAAAGACTTCATGTATTTTTTTAAAAAGAATAATTACAACTCCTTAATTAGAAGAGAAACATCCCAATTTGGAAAAGGCAAAAAGATCTGAGCAGACATTTCACCAAAGAAGATACACAGATCACAAATAAGCACATGAAAAGAGGGGCAGTATCAGTATTTAGCAAAGAGCAAATTAAAGCCACAATGACATTTCACTATACACCTATTTTAATAGCTAAAAATAAAAGTTTAATTGTACTAAGTGTTGGCAATGTACAAATACTTTGGAAAGCAGTTTGACAGTTTTAAGAAATATTAAACAAGTCCCTACTATATGACCCAAAGGAAATAAAAGAATGTATGTATGCAAGAACTTGTAAAGAAATACTCACAGCAATCTAATCTCAAAAAAAATCCAAATGTTGACCTTAACCTTAACCCTAATCCTAACAGATGAATGGATAAACGTTTCGTGGTATAGCTCTATAGTATAAGATTCCTCAGAAAGACAAAGAGATGAAGCATGGATACCCACAACAACCTGGACAAATCTCAAGAGAATCGTAATGAGTGAAAGAAGTCAGACAAAAGAATGTACATAATATAGTACTCCTTTATACAAACAGATAACATTTTCAAACTAATTTGAAGCATCATAAAGCAGACCAGTGGTTGCCTGGGGTAGGTTACAAAAGGCGCACAGACACTTAATGGGGTTATGGATGTCCTCATTGTTTTGACTGTGGTGATGGTTTCATAGCTGGATGCATATGTCAAAACTAATCAGACAGTATGCTTTAAACATGTGCAGTCTTATTGTACTGTTACACCCCAATATATCTGTTTAGAAGGGCGAGAGAGACCCACACCCAGAAATCTAAGCATACTCTGCTTAACAGCTTTCAGTTTCAATGAAAGAGTGAAATTTCTACAAGTATCTGGAAACCCACTTCATAAAAAATAATTTTTGAAAAGTGAAAAAGTATTGTTCAAAGAAATACTCTACTACATCAATTAATTAATGGAGTAAGATCAGAAAGAACAGATACCAACTACTTGGATTTACTTGAATTTGTCCATTCAGTCAATATACGTGCTTGGATACATATTACCGTAAAATAAAACAAATCCCCTCCTCATGTTTACATACTACAATTATAAACTCTTATCAAATTTGAATAAGCAGAAGTTTGCAATGACTTTTCAGTCATAATAACAATGAATACCTCATTCAATGAATTTATATCAATAACCCTAAATTACCTTGAAAGATATAAAAATAAGACCTATATTTGTAAATCTTTCATTCTCTTGCCATTACCTTCAAAATAAAACTCAAATTTGTTCTAGCCTGACATGTCCTTCATAAGTTGGCCTGTGCCTTCATACTCTGGTGTATACAGAGCACACACAGGATATTTTATTAATAATGCAGGCTCCTATGCCAAATTCAGATTTTAACTCTATAGATTTGATATGAAGCTGAGCATCTGCAAGCCAACAAGCAGCTTATTTAATCCTGACCTCAGTGGTCTGGATTTTCTCCCTTGTGAAACACTGTGCTGGTCTAACTGGCGAGGTAATTAATGATGCCTAAATGTGATGCCAACTTGTGCAAATAAAGAAGCAGGTGTGAATGGAAATTTCGCCAAATTACACAAAAGCAACATTAGCCACTAAGACCACACCATGCTAACGAGGTGAGTTCACTTAAAACACAGATTTTCTTAAATGAGAAACAAAATGCAATGACCTTTAGTAAGCAAAAAAAATCTTTAGAACATCCTCAAAATCTGAGCAAATAATAAAGCATAGATTCCCAAATAGAAGGAAGGCATTCAGGTTTATTAGAGTTAGGTTTTCATAGAAAAAAAAAAGGTGACTCTAAACTCTGACACTAAGAACAAAAATAAAAAGCAAAACAAAGACATTTCTCTTCTTTCTTTGTGTCATTGCTCTTTTTTTATATTTAGTGGACTTAATTTAAGTTCAAAATTTAAAATTTACTTTTGCTGTAAGTAAATGCATGCCTTCCACTTCCTTTATTATAGTAACAAAGATAATTAAAATCTTTGTATATCTTTAATGGTATATGACTCAAGATGATTCTGGGAAACTTTGATTCCATGATTTTATAATGTCTCCTTTAACAGTCATAACCTGATTTGTGATATTTGGCAAATGTAAAGAATTTCTTTGATGAAAGATAAACTCCTTTCAAATAACTTTTAACTAGCATTCCTAAGCAGATGTTTTTTTGTTTCCATTCCATAATCATTTCTCAAGTGTCTATCGCAGCCCAAGGGTACAGTCTTGAAACGAGTTACTGATCTCTCGATCTTTAGGAAATCTACTCTGTCTTCAAGAAAGATCCGAAGAATGAATAAGAAAACCTATCTCTTCTGCAGAGCTGTCCAGGATGAACTGAGGATGTGTCACATATTAACAGAGAAGATCCAATCCTGAGCTATCAGGAGAGAATAAAAGGGCAGAGTCTCTACAGCCCGTCATCATGATGCACGCCAGCCACCGGGCAGAGAAGGTGGGTATGAGGGTAAAAGATAGAAGAACGTGTAACAGCAAACCCAATGGTGCTATCACTGCATACTGAGGAGAGGACCACTTCCTACCCGCTGAGGAGAAATCGGGCAGGTGAAAATGGGTGATGGAGAAACAGGAAAGACTAAAAACTGGAACATTTCCATGTATTTCTTCTACAATCGGAATTCAATTGGATTCCTCACAAGCTTTTTGACCCTAACTGTCCTGACCAGTATAGAAAGTGCGAAATAACGAGACCAGCTCCCCACATTAAGTCTCCATGCACTTCACGTTCTATTTCCTGGTGTGTCCATTTCTGCCATCCCTGCTGCCCACAGCACTGCAGGCATCACCGACACGTCCAGATCCTCTCTCCATTAACCACACTGCGCATGCCTAGTTGGCAGAGTCTGCTGTTATTTTGGTTGTACAGCTTTCAATGTGTGGGCATGAAATAAATCCTAACTGTGCAGCATTAAAGATGGATTCAGTCTTGGAAATTATCTAGTAAATATGTTCTTATTTTATATATGAGGGAACTGAGACCCTGAGAAATCAGATAATTTGCCCAAGGTCTCACAGCGAGTGGCATTTTGATAAGTTGATGATTTTAGACTCTTCTAGAACATGAAATTTAATTCATCTGCCTTGCCAGGCTGCTCATAATTTATAAATTCTATGCAAAGAGGCATAGGCTTAGATTAGGTTGTTATTTCAGAAAATGGACTTGTTCTATTAAATACTGCATTGAATTTGTCAAATCCCGCATACACAACTATTTTGAAAGCAAGTGTTTTTTTTTTTTAAACAAATCCTTGTTATTAAAAAGTCACAACGGAGTATGTTTAATACTTGCTGTTTAACATTCTTTTTAGTTTGGGGGGATTGCTTTTTTTCTTTTAAGACAATGAAAGAAACCAGCAGAAAGAGAAACTTCTACATCGAATAAAAATACATTCTGGGGGAACACTGGTCTCCATCTTCAAATAATAACACTCTACGGGACTGAGACTCAAAACTCCTAATATCACTGAATTAATATTTACTGATGAAAATAGAAAAATACTGCTTTCTACAGCTTAATTTTGGAGAAGTTTGTCATTGTCATGAGAGTATAAGCTGTACTTCAAATATTTTATGTTTTCTTAACTTCAGTGGAACAAAATCCATTCATCTCCAAAAGAGCGTACTTACTGATTCAGGACAGGAGTGTAGGCAGTTTTATCCTCATCAATAATAGTGACCATCAGTGTAATAAGCTGGGGCCAAAAATCCAAATTCTTGGTGGTTGGTCCCTGATCCTCCCGAGGAATGTCCTGTTTCTTACTCTGCTCACGAGGTCACGCAACATGCAAAAGAAAAGGTTAAATGGTATGATTTTAGTTAGGTGTCGCTGTCAAACAGGAGGATCAGAGACAAGGGGTTACAGGACAACTCTTAGATCAGGTGAGCCCAAGCTATTAAATTCAGGTGTCCTTTCTTCATTAAATGGCATCCTATAGGGTAAAGTCACAAGGGTCAGGCTTGATTTTCTAAATGCTTTGGTTCTGGAATGAAGGTTTCTCTTCCTTTGACTATTACAGTTTATGATCTTTGGAATTACTGATGTGGAAATTAAACCTTTTTAACGTGGCCTCTTCCAAAGAAATAGGGTGAATTCTGTGCGCACAAAAGTATGTGGGGTGTGTGTGTGTGTGTGTGTGTGTGTACGAAATTCATCCTGCCTAAATATTTTACCCAAAGTCACACTGGTAGTAAGTCGGCAGAATTCAAGGTTGCTTGGTTACAAAGTCAGTATTGTTAAATTCTACAGTATTCACATGCTGCATCAAAGACTTGGAACATTGTCTTATGTATCTAGCTAACAAAAACTTGGTATGTCTTTATTTCTTTTTTGTCTGTGTATGTGTGTTTAAATCATGTTGGAATCCTTCTTGATACTGAATTTGCCTGGATGATCTAAATTTATATTGAGATTAACAGAGCATAATAATTATCTTGAGTGTTTCACATATAAACATTATACTCAACACACAATTCTTTCGAGCATACAGATAAATTATTCTAGTTATTTTGTTAGGTGGATATTCTTCTTAGAGCACTTCATTTACATTTACTGTTTAAAATTAGGCAAAAGAGATAAAGGCAGAGACAATATTCACTCAAGTATATGAATAAGTGGAAACATGGCTTCCTTGACCATTTTTTATTTTTGTTCAATTATTTGTAAACTTATAGGTCCAGGATATCCGAAGTCTCCAATTTGTAGCTCAGGAAATTTATAGGCTCTCATATAAAGGTGGATTGGACTTTACTTGGTCCAACCTTTTGCCCTATCCAACTGCCATGTCTCCTCCAAAGATAAGCCACCCTCTGCTGAAGGGTTGTACACGTATCTTCTAATGATGCCCGAGACATGTAACCAGATTTGGCTGAGTCATCACACTATTATTGTTCTCATTTAAAATACAGCCGTGTATTAAATCCACTTACTATTAGAGACCTCATACACAGACTCTAATGTACCTTTAGGGATGTCTGTTCAGCTAGGGCACTTCCAAATGCTGCTAATTTGACTTTAAGCGCACAACGTAACAGATATTAAAAGTTGAAGAGTTAAATTAGTCAAAAAATTAGTGGCTGGCACAAGCTACTTCAAATTGCCAGAATGAACTATAAGTAGTCTCCAAAGGATCTTAAGAACCTTATATATCTGGTCCCTGAGAACCACTTGAAACATTTTTGGCAGCCTTCTTCTTTTAATTCCACAGATACATCAAGGCACATCAAAAAAAACTTTAACAAGAAAAATGCAGCCACATAGGCTTACAAATGTCCAAGGTTGCCTACTTTTAATTTACATTTTCTATAGAAATTTATCTTTCTTTTATTAACAGGGATTTATCATTGTCACAATAATGTAATTATTTACTCATTACCCTAAGCTCAATAGATTTCCCTCTCTATGATGTATTTAAAAATTCACAGAACCTGGTGAGTTGTGACGATTGTAAGCAAAATTAGTTCTGAAGGCCATAAACTATATTAGAATAGTATCATTAATCATCGTGATGTGTATATAGGTAAACTACGTGTCTAATTTATTTCAACTAATGTGATTAAATCAATGAAAATGCCTCTAGATGACATGCCTAGCATCAGAGTTACTTATCATCATATGGCAAAGAGTGATCTGGGAAGGAAGAGAGACCAAAGTAGTTGAATATACATTAATTCCAAAGTCCCTTAGCTGTCATAGATTATACTTCCATTACTTTTTAAAATGACATCAGAGGATTATAGTTGGTAACAATTTTTGCATAAAATTCTGTATGTTGTATCAGAATAAACCAAATGATGCTGAATCATTCTGTTTTTACATACTACATAACAGCATCATAAATCAGGCTTTTCATATTTCACTATGGACTACATCTTTAAAAGAATCAGGTACAATCACGTATATAAGAATACTTACCTGACTTCTTAGGAATTTAGTTTGTCTAAGTAACACTTTATTAATATTCCAGAAGTCTACTAAAGCATTTGAATTTATGGTTGGAAAAATTAAGATAATGGTAGTAGAAATGTAGAAAGGTAGTAATAAGTACATTAATATTTACTGAAACTCTTGGGAATATTTATTATAATAGGAAAAATTTTATAATATGTATGTATATTATATAAGTATAATACATAATTATAAACTCATTAATAATGAGTAAAAATACAGTAAGTTTATAAAACTATGAGTTGGTATGTCAATTTTAATTATACTCACTAGAATTGCAGTGATTCAAATTATTTTGTTAATACATTATTGAGAAAACAGATGTGAAATAAAGACAGTGAGAGTATAATAGGGAGAGAATTTTTTGAAAGTAGAAAGCTGCCAGGGTGTAGGATCAGCTAAAGAAAGCTTCTAATTGTCATGTGGATAAAAGGTATTTCAATAAAGAAAGGCTTGCACAGACAAGCTGGGAAGATGTACATTATACTTTCACAATATCGAATAAGAAAATATGAAGGTATTCCATTAAGAAGAGATCAACATAGAGAGAGAACCATTATATGCAAAAATATGTTTAAACAACAGAGGATATCTTCACGTTAGCAGGATTTAGGCAACACTTCTAAGATTGCTATACAATATTTCTGTAGTATTCTATATATTTTGTTCAGTAAGCATGCAAGTTTGAAATACCTCCTCTAAGGAGTTGGCCAGACAAGGGTTGGGGGGAGATATTTAGCAGAGTAATGCAAAGATGGGATGTTTAGATGCAAAAGCACAGAACATTAACTGGGGAATTACTAATAATGTGAGGCTGCAGGTTTCTGACAAAGTATGTTTTTCTAACACTAGCTGTACTTAATGTTAGTGGAAATATCACACACACACATACACACACGTCCCATAATCAAACAAGTGAGGAAATGTTTGCTTAAACAAAGTTAAACAGGTTATTTCCAGACTTCTTGCAGTAAGACAGTTATATGCATTGTGATTCTCTAAGACAGTAGGTCTCAAACTTGAGTGTTTATCAGCATCACTGGGAAGGCTTGCTTAACTACAGACTGGTAGGCTTCACCCCCAGGGTTTGTTTCAGTGGGCCTAGGGGGAAGCTTGAGAATTTGCATATATAACAAAGTCTCAAGTAATCCTGGTGCTGCTGGTTCAGGGACCAGTTTGACAACTAACTACTGCTCTGAAAGCTAACAACGGAACATCAGTCAATCAAATGTACTTGAACTCGATAGAGCCTGCTACTTCCCTCCTATTCCCCACATCCCATCTTGCAAAACTTTCCACAGAGGGAGTGTTCCTCTGTCCATACTTTGGGCATCAAAAGGCTAGAGAGATGCAGGGGTCAAATCCTGAAGGATCTTGTATATCACATTAAGGAATTTGCATTTAAACTAAATTTGATGAGGATTATTGCAAGATTTTAAACATGGGAGTACTTAATTACACTGGTGTTTTTTTTTTTTAAAAAACGATTTGTTAGTAGCAGGAAGCTTAATAAATTTAAACTTATGAAATAGTTAATAAAGGAAATTGACAGATTTATGAGAATACTTATGAAAGAGTTAATAAGTAAAATTAATAGAACTCATTACATAAATGGGAAGAAAGGAGAGGGAGAAATGCAGTGGAGCTATCCAGAAGGGATTAGATAAACTGGTCTTTAGTTTAAAAAGTACTCTGGACTAGTGATGTAGCTTCAAGAATTCCAGGATCTATGTGATAGCTGAAATTTTGGAGTAAATAAGATTACTCAGAGAGAGGGAGAATACATGACCAGAGGCAAAGCCTTGAGGAAAAACTCTAAAAGAGAGTAATTTTAAGAAAGAGAGGCATAGATGGGGGAGTGAGACCCCTGTTGAAATGGGAGAAAATGGGGTACAGAGTCTATGTACAGAGGCTACGAGGATTAGCCTCAAAACATAAATGAAGACGGCTTCCTTGGAGTCACGTGATAGTCTTGCAGCTGAGTCTAGTAGATGGTAAGAAAGGACAGCTAGGAATTTCTATCCTGAAAGAGAAGGAGGAATCAGTCGTGAAAGTCTGAAATGAGGAGTAAAGTCTTAAGTCGGACTGCTACTGGCACTGCCAGGTAGACCAGGAGCTGTGTTGAGGGTGGGTCCCTGCACTTAGAGTGACACAGCTTTGGAGCACTGGAGCATTGTGAGTTCTCTCCAGGACGGGATTTAGAAGGCAAGGATCCAGGTCGATATGCTACTGGAGCACAGTGAGAGCAGGAAGAGATTTCAGTGTTTGACAAGAATGAGCGAAGTCCTGGAACAAATATATATTTTGGTCCAGAGGAAAGGAGGAGAGAAATAGGAGGGAAGGTAGAGGGGTAGATCTAGAACAAGAAGGGAGTAAGAGAGGCAGGACAGCAGATTGTGGTGGGTGGATATTTGTGTTTAGACATTCAGACCATGGCAGTGCGGAGCAGAAACAGAGATGAGGTGAAGGGCTCGAGAGCTGAGGTCTAGAAGAGCTAAGGAAAGTGATTCATCAGGGAAGATAACGAAGCTGGAATCTCTCTGAAAAGAACTTACAGACTTTGTGTATAAGCAGGTGACTGATGCAATGTGCAGCAAGATGGTTCTCTATAAGGCAGGTAAGTGATGATTATATTTATATAATGGAATACTACTCAGTGATAAAAAAGAATAAAATAATGCCATTTGCAGCAACATGGATGGACCTGCAGATTGTCATTCCAAGTGAAGTAAGCCAGAAAAAGAAAAATACCATATGATATCACTTATACATGGAATTTAAAATTTAAAAAAGAAAAAAGGAGGAAACTAATGAACTCATCTACAAAAGAAACAGACTCACAGACATAGTAAACAATCTTATGGCTACTGGGGAATATGGGTGGGAAGGGATAAATTGGGGAGTTTGAGATTTGCAAATGTTAAGCACTATATATAAAAATAGATAAAAAACAAAATTTTTCTTTATAGCACAGGGAACTATAGTCAATATCTTGTAGTAACCTTTAATGAGAAAGAACATGAAAATGAATATATGTATATATATGCATAACTGTGACATTATGCTGTACACCAGAAATTGACACAGTATAACTGACTATACTTCAATTAAAAAAAAGTTTTGGCAACAAGGTTTATAGACAGTGGGCATCTGGAAAAATCAGGACAGCATGGTAAATCAGGACACAAAAGAAAATGAAACAGAGGTAAGACTGCATATTTAAAAAGAAATAAGCTTTAAAACATAATCAAAAAAGGCTGGCAAGATAAATTAACACTAAACAATTAACTAGATAGCTCTTGTATATCAGATTTGCGACTTCCTGACTCTTGAGTTGTCTGTGTATATTCTCATAGTTTGGAGATAAGGAAATCTTAGCCCTAGCAGTTCACAGGTTAGAAAAGTTGAAACTCCATTAATGGCTTTGGAAGCAGAACATAAAGTTTCAGATGCTCAGGGGACTTGAGATCTTTGTGGGGAGCAGTGTGGAGTTTATCAGCGAGGAAAAGGGAGGGCATTCATACTGCCTTACACTTGGGCAGGATTAGAAAGAATTTCTCTAGGTACCCTTTCCCTAGCCCGGGGCAACCAGGTGGAACATTTTTTACATCAGTGGAGCCCCTCTTCTTGTTTCTTTCTCCTAGACACTGTTGCCTTTCCTTTACTAATAGTATTTCCACCACCTCCAAAAGCAGCAACACAGGCATCTTTTCAACTCCTCCTATGGTCAATCCCCACAACAAAACTGTCAGCCTTGAAAAGTGATTATACAAATGAACAATGGCCAAATCAAGTATGACAGAAATCTGACTCACTGTCTCTGGAGCAACCAGTTTGGAGAGCCAAACCACAACCACTGTGACAGCGGGCCAGGATGATCAGGACTTGGTCAATGACTGCCAGCTTCCCTGTATTTCACCTTCTCTTCTAACTCAGAACCAACCAGAGAAAGCCAGCATGCCCCCGAATCAATCACATGCCTTCTTCTCATTACGTGACTCCTAGTTGCCCCAGGCCAACAAACCCCATCACATCAGATCAAAGCCTTCCCTGCTTTTCACTACAAAGCTTTTCCGCTTCCCTGTCTGCCTTTGGGTCTGCCAAAAAGTAATGTTGGCTGCCTTTCTTGTGTTTGCAAGATCTGAATAAATAGCCTCTGTTTAATCTCCTTTGGGTGGTCTTCATTCATTTGCAAATATCAAAGCCAAATATTAAAATCCTCATTTCAGAGATGAAGAAACTGAAGGTTATCATATTTCTGACCTCCTCCTCTTCACTGAAAACAAAACATATAGACCACACTTAGGAAACAAACTTATGGTTACCGGGGGGAAGGGGGTGGGGAGGGATAAATTGGGAGTTTGGAATTTGCAGATACTAACTAATATATAAAAAATAGATAAACAACAAGGTCCTACTGTATAGCACAGGGGACTATACTCAATACCTTGTAATAGCCTAGAATGAAAAATAGTATGAAAAGGAATATATATGTTTGTATAACTGAATCATTATGCTATGTACCAGAAATGAGCACAACATTGTAAATTGACTATCCCAATAAAAAATTTTAAAAAACCCAATATATCCTGGAAATAACCCAACTATCAATAAAAAAAAAAAACAACAACAATCAATCAAAACCTTACAGCTTTGACTTTCCCTTCATATCCTCAGCTCCAAGGCACGCTTATATTATTTATAGACACAGATGACAATTACCTCCCACTAATATTATTGGACTGGTTTTTATTCTGAGTTATATATCCTGAATGAGAAGGAAAGCTTTCAGAAAAAGTTATCAATGCTTATGTAAAATGCCTGCACACTTTCTGGTTCTTCAGAGGTTCACAGCTGCTCACTATTCACATGCAGTTTGAGAGCTAAAGGCACAATGAGGGTTTGGGTCTAAGTGAATTTCCATTTGTTTTTCCCCAGTTTTAGAGCTTTCTTAACTGACATTGTTTTACCATCAGTATCCAATGTCCCAACAGTTCCTACTAATGTTACTAGTTAATCCTTACAGTTCATATTACCCCAGTCCCTTCATCTGCTTCTCCCAATTAGTTGGTTTAATTCCATTCCGTTCTGGGCAGTAGGGACAAGCAGACATGGACACAACAGGATAACCAGGGAGTGCAGTTCCCAATGCTTCACAGACTCCCTACACTGCTAACCCAAACAAAAAACCATTAAAAGGATACTACGGTATCCAGAATGGATGACTTTGCTAAAATTGCTTATATTAGTTATTCCGGAAGGCTAAATCCTTGTTTGACTTTTAACACTTAAGCAAAATGATGTGAGTCTCTGTCAAGGTGTGAAGAGGTAGATAGGAAGTTAAAAAAAAGAAAAAAAGAAAGCAAGCAGGGTGTAAAAATACTTCATGGAGGCTTGCACCTAGAACAGGAAGGAAATAAATGAGGAGAAAGGGTTGTTAAGATGTATTAACTTCATTGAGAAGCTTGGTCACCGCACCGGAGAATTCTACAATTCTTTGTCATCTCAGACAAAGGCAGTCAACTGGATTCTGGGGTCTTTTATTTGGACTAAAATCAAGGAGACTGTCCAGGGCCACAGTAAGAGAGGAAGATATACAGAAGTTTAAATCAGTGCCTAAGTCAGTGCACATCCTTTTTGCTCACATCTTAACAGCCAAGAGCTCAGAGACCTACCCACACTGCCATACCTCTTTCCTTTGTTCGAGTCACAGAGCGGTACTGAAAAGGCCACAGAAACATTTATTGCATTTTCTGCATTCTACAGTTGAGGGAACTGAGCCTGACATAGTTTAAAGTACTTCCAAGGTCACATAAGGTCACAAAAGTCAGAAAACCCAGACCCTGAAAATAGAATGTTCTTGAGAGAGCCCACTTCACTCTACCTCCCTTCTAAAGTTGAAAATTACTCAAGTTAAATGCAGAAAACAGTTGAATTCTGTTTGCTAAAGCATAAAGCAAATTAAGTTATTGATCAACAGGGTTGATGACCCCTCCTCCTAATTAAAAAGTTTGAAAGCCATTGCTAATGGAAGCATTAGTATTTTTAATTGATGACCCAATTCTCTTCACATATTTTAAGACCTAATATAAACAGGGCATCCCTTTTAGGGTAGTGCCAACATATCCCATTACTGGTTTTTTTTTTGTTTTTTTTTTTTGCCTTTGGCAAAGTTCTGTTCATCTCTTATTAGATCATTTTCAACTTTATCACTTTTTATCTACCTACTTCAAAGGTTTTTTTTCTCCACTATTAATCTTTAATGCCACTGTCAAAAATGCTTTCTTCACCATTGAATTTTACTGACATACAGAAAGTCACTTAAACTTTGGCCATGAATGAGATTCAGGGAAGTTAGGCTGAATAAGGCTTGGTGCCTGGATTCTCCAATAAGCTGGGTGGCAATCATACACATTATGAATAGCCCTTAGTATTCTGGCCACGCCATGAATCAATCTGAGTTTACTTTCATCATGGATAAAGCTGTGCCACTTTTGTCTTTCTGGGGTAGCTGGGGCAGAGTCTATGTTCCAATTGCCATAATTTATTGTATAAGTGGCTTTTAAAATCTACAGCAGAAGTGCCTTGGGACAATGTGAATTGCAACTTATACAGAGAACCCTAAAGAAACACACCAAGCAGTGAAATTTGAAACTATATTCAAAGCTGCCACTGACTAGCGTTTTTCTGAGCCTGGTCCATGGATTATCTACATCAGGATCACCTAGGTTGCTTATCAGAAATGCATACACTTGATTTTATAGTCCCTAAAGAAGATCTACTAAATCAAGATAACTATACAACACTGTAAACTGACTATGCTTCAATTTAAAAAAATAACAAGAGCTATGGCCTGGGTGTCTGGACTTACATGTACAGCTCTGCTCTTGTAAAATCCTCAGAATCCTTACAGGAAGGGTTCGCTACTAACATGTCATTAAGTCAGGTAAAAATGGGCTTTTTTTTTTTTTTTTTTTAAGAAAGAGTGATATAGTTCCTCCTGGTTGCCAATACAAGTCATAGTACATTTTACACAGTATATGCTATATTTTGCATTCTGTCCTGATAACAAAAGACTTCTGTTTCATTTTTACACCTGACAGATTTCCAACTACACAGCTGTCTAATTTTAAGAGGAGGTGGAATATCTTATGGGATATTTATGTGGTGCCCCTTCCAGATCATGACAGACTGCTATACTGATCCCTCTGTAAAATATTGCTTTTTAAATTAAGAGTCTCTAGGAAATTACTGTTATTCAAATAACTTAATTTGCTTTTGCTAATTGAGAAGAAAAAACTGAGCAAATAGTGGTCTTAAGAGAATTATTAGAAACTAAAAATATGCTAATCTGGTTATAAAAAATAAGGAATTTCCATATATTAGAATATTTTATTTTTATTACAGCGGAACAATCAAAGAATCTTGACTGGGTCCTTTCAGCTTTAGTAAGTCTGAGATACCCTGACATTTAGATTGCCAAAACTGCATTTCAAAGTTTGTACACCCTTTAGTGGTCTTTAAAAGCACTAAATGGTTCCCTGAATTTGAATTGACTGTATATAGTTGATGATTTATACATAACTCTATACACTGCCATAACTTCGAATGTTGATTTTAAATATACAAGTTACTTAACATGAATAAAAGAAAAATGAAATTGTGAAGTATGAAATAAAAGAAAAATAATAATTGAACACGGAATCAGAAACTCATTCTGTTCTCAGCTTACATTAATTTATCCAAACTTGGGCAAGGAATTAATTTCTTCGAATTTGGATTCCTAATATGGAAATCAGAATATACACAATAATTCTATTTTTCTGATAATTTTTAGCAAGTTTATAGGTGGAATATCTTTGATTATGTTTATTACCATAACAGGTGAATACTCACCTTTAATTAAATTTACAGTAAATACTCAGCCTAATTGACCAGGTTCTTGTTTGAATCCCAAAAGAGATGAGTAAGAAAGTTTCTTGAATATAAAATATTACTATTTTAATGAATAAACTAATATTTTTTTCCAAGATAACAGCCCCAGCTAAGCTTCCAGATGACAGCTGGTGGCACTCTGTAGCCCTGTGTGTCTGCCATCTTGGAAGAGGACCCTCCAGCCCCAGGCGAGCCACTTCAACCAGTGCTGCATGGAGTGGAGATGCACCACACCTGCTGGGCCCTGCCCAAGCTGCAGGTGCAGATTCATCAGCGAAATAAACTACTGCCTTCTTCCAGCTGTTGAGGTATGGTGGTGTTCATTACAGAGCAATCAGATAACCAGAACAACTATACCTCTCAGCCTCCTTGGCAGTTAGCTGTGGAAATATGACTGAGTTCTAGCCAACGGACTGTGAGCAGAAGAGCTGCAGCCTGTAAACCTCCCACGGACAACCTTCTGTGCCCTTTTCCCTTCCAGTTTTCTAGGCAAAAGTACAGACATTTTAGTAGCGTGTTTAAGAGGGTAGAATCACAAGATAGAAGGGCCCTGGTTCTCTAAATTACTGCTTGGAGGAGTGAAGCAGGGGCTTGCGGTTGACAGTGCCACATCTCCTCAGCCTACCTGATTTCAGTGCAACTCTGGTAAGTAATTCTACGTATGTTGCCAGGGTCTCACATCAGGCACTTGCTGCAGCCTCTGTCTGATCTGATGTCTGGGCTTTTTATAAAGTCACCGAAGGCCATTCTGTCACATTCAGGTGTGGCCCAGACGTGCTGAGGAGTCAACAGCTCAGCCTCCCTGGATTAGTCTCCTAGGGCTGCTGTAAGAAATTACCACAGACTTGGTGGCTTAAAACAACAGAAATATACTCTCTCACAGCTCCGGAACTGAGAAGTCCAGAATCAAGATGTTGGCCGGGTTGGTTCATCCCACGGCTGTGAGGGGAATTTCTTCCATGCCTCTCTCCTAACGTCTGATGACTGCGGTGACACTCAATGTTCTTTGGTTTGTGGATGCTTGACTCCAATCTCTGCCTCTGCATTCACATGGCCTTCTTCTGTGTGTCAGTGTGTCTTCTCTTCTGCCTCTTATAAGAGCACCTGTCACTGGATGTAGGGCCTGCTGTAATCTCTAGACACTTAGCTACATTTGTCCTTATTCTGTATGATGCCACATTCTGAGGTTCTGGGTAGACTTATTGTTTGGAGAGACACCATTTAACCCACCACACTCCCCATCATCCACTGGGTCAGTTCTGAGGTGTGTGCCATGTAATTTCCCAGCGGGCTTCCAAAGGAACAGAGCCTCAGTTGACCACAGAGATAACCAGCCCATTATGCACCCTTGAGTGCTTTTCTGTCTTCTTTATCTCATTTTCCCTACCCAACTCAACTTATCTCCCCTGGAATCATGTCTCAAATAAACTACCTACAAGTTCTTTTAAGTTCTGCTTCTGGAGAACTCCAACTGCAACAGGAAAATCCACTTGAGTATCAGCAACATCCTTGTTCACAGACTGTACATGAGTGAGAAGAAAACGTATCACTCATATTGGAGTTTATTTGTTTTAGCATCTGGTTTGACCCATAGTAAGACAACCTCGTTGCATTGAACTTTATAAAATTTAAACTCTCCATTGTTTTTTCTATGTTTCACATGCATCCACGTTTTTCTTCTGTTTCTGTCATCGTTATCTTCTCAAAACCCCTTCTGTCCTAAAGGAGTCTTGAAATACTGTGAGAAAGCCTTACATTTTCTCTTCTTAAGCTCAGCCACTCTTGGATGTTTTAAGGCAAGTGATTTTTAGATATTTTATCCTTGAAATTGACATAAATACTTTCTCTCCAATCCTTAAGTTCCTACAGGTATACTCATCCATGGAAAAGGAATACAATTTTTCTGAAAGGAAGCAGTTATTACTGGGTACAGTGCTGCAGCAATTTGAAATAAACTCAGTGTCTCTTTTCAGTGGATTAAGAATCATCTTAAAGATGAGAAATAATAAAGTCTCTCACTCCAAATACAAAAGACCCATGGAGATGAAATAGTCAGAGGAAATAAAATGTAATTGAAAAAAAGAGAAATCTCACTGCTAAGGGGATGCATTTGTTTGCTATTGATTTGTAACAAATTGCCACAATTTTAGCAGCTTTCAACAACACGCATTTATTGTCCCATAGCTTCCAAGGGTCAGGAGTCGAAGCACAGCAATAATGGGGTACTCTGCTTAGTGTCCCACAGACCTACAATCAAGGTGTTGACCAGGGCTCGGATCTCATCCGAGTCTCAGAGTCCTTGTGCAAGCCTGCATGGTTGTTGGCAGAGTTAATTTCCTTGTATCTGTAGAATCCATGGCTGCTTCATTTTCCAATCTCTCTTACTTAGAAAAGGCCCAAGCTTCTCTTTAAAGGGTTTAGCTGATTAGGTTAGGCCTACCCAGTGTAGTATCTCTTTTCATTAATTCAAAGTCAACCTGATCAGGAACCTTGATTACATCTGTAAAACCCTTTACCTTTGACATGTAATCTAATCATGGGTTTAGTTTTTATTTTTGGTTTATGGTTTCTGTCATATTCTATTGGCTAAAAGTTAAGTCACAGGTTCTGTCCACAGTTAAGAAAAAAGCATTAGACAAGAGCATGACTCACTGAGAGTTATCTTAGAATTCTGCTAACCTCTGCAGGGTAAATGTTATTTTAATAGTTTATTCAGGAGGGAAATGATATCAAAGACCCTAAGCTTGTCTTCTGAATAAGCCTCTCAGTTGACAGAGCTGTGATACTGGAAGGTTTGCAATTGTCATTTGCAAAATATACACCATTTTGGAAATGGAAAATAGCTTGGCATTTCCTAGTAAAGTAAATTATGTACAAATTCTATAATGTCACGTACAGGCATATATCCTAGAGAAACCATTCCATTTATTCACCAGAAGACATATGCAGAAATGTTTAGAGAAGCACTGTTTATAGTAGCCACACTTCCCCAAACTGGAAATACCCCAATTCTCCATCATCCACAGAACATATAAATTGGACTGATATAATGCAATTTCCACAGAGCAGTGAAAATGAGTGGCCAACTGTGTAGTGGATGCTATGGTATTCTGCTCAGATTCTCTCTTTAGGGCCAACACAAACCCCCTGCTTCCGGTAATATTGGCTTATAGTTGTGCCCTCCACTGGGAATTGCCCTCAGAGGCAAGAAACTGATTCACCCAAGATTTCTCCCTCTTCCAGGAGGCAGCACCAATGACTGGCTCATGATCTCATACTCAAGTTCCACTGCTGTGCCTCAACTGGGGACTGTTTGAAGGGCCATCTCAGCTCCAGACCTCCCTGTAGGATTGACTGAGGTCCTGATAGAGTCATATGCAAGTCAGCTTCCCCCTCTGCCTGATCCGACTTTATCACTTCTGTACAGGTATCTCTCCAGAGCTGTGCTGTCCAATAAAAACCCATTAGCTACTAATAGATAATTAAATTTATATTTAAATTAAATTAATTCAAGCACTCAAAGTCCTATGTGGCTAGTGGCCTTGACTACTATATAAGGCAGGGTAGATAGAGAACACGTTCACCATCCCATAAAGTTCTAACAGGCAGCCCTGCTTCAGAGCACCCTTAGGTGAAATGTCCACATGCAATCAACTGTCCACCTGAGAATCTATTTTCAGGGAACTTGAGCTAAACAGACTGTTACACACCCCGGTACCGATGAATCTCAAACATAATGCTGAGGTAACAGATCATGACGCAGAAGAATATATTCAGTATGATTCTGTGTATACCAATTTTAAAGCAAGTAAAAGTAGCTATTAACTAATTCAGAGAAATGCTTATATGTGGTAAAACTACAAGGGAGAGTAAAGTGATCATTAACAGAAGCTTCACAACAGTGGCTGTTTCTGGGAATCAAATGCTATCAGGGTAACCTCTTTCTAAATCTGGGCTACAACTGCTTAAGTGTTCATTTCATTATTATTTCTTTAAACACGAATTTTCACTATTGTTTACTTAGAATATTTTTCAAAATAAAAAAAAATTTAAATACTCTGGGCTCTTAAGGAGAAGGAGATTGATTCTTTTTGTATTATTAGCTGACGGCAGGTTATCAATGAGATAGAACCCCTTGATACGACACATCATCATTATTAAGGAGTCTTTCAAACAAAATTGTAGTGACGCCATGGACAAATCCTGCAAGTTCAATAATTACATAGGGAAATCAGATTAGAGACATCAAACAGAACGGTAAGATCTGTAATTTAATTACATCACACTAAAACTTTCTATATATAATAAGCCGTCTTCTCCACAATAGGCTAGGGAACCAAGAACTGCTGATAAGCCTCTGACCAGGCAAAAAAGCTTTGAGATAAGTTGGGTATGTTTATTCAGTCTGGGAACTTAACAGGCACTGTACTGATGGCAAGGATGAGGAATGTGGAGATCATGTGTTCAACCAGACCTAAGAGCTCCCATTCTATACATTTCCTTCCAATGCTTGATCATTATTACAAATAGGAAAATTAATGATTACAGTGAAAATTTACATTTTAATAAAGACTGGAGTTAGAATTTTTAAGCTTATGTCAGTGTGATTTAAATTTTTTTTTAAAGTTTTTTTATACCTATGAGAAATTTTGATGCTTCCACTTTATCCAGATACTAAGGTGAGAGTGGGTTACTACAGGCCAAAAAGCTGGAAACAGTCCCTGCAATGTGGCTTGTAAATGGAAATCCATAAATAGAAACTTGACAAGATAGCCGTTTAGAAATCAGAATAATTCAACTGGAACACACCAAATTCCTGTTTTGCCAGAAGTAAATTGAAAGTCAAGATGCAGGCAGGGGCGATTTGAGGAGAATGAGCATGTAGGTATCTGCAGATGCTGTCATGATATGATATAGCTGTCAGACTGCTCACAGTCAGAGTCTGAGAGTGGAAAGGAGCCTTAAAGATCTCAAATTCTATTCTTCTCTAGTAACCAAACTTTATCTGTATGCTCAAACGTCTGTGTTTCATTATACGGTATCTATTGATTTTATGTAGTGAACTAAATTGCTTGAGGGTAATTCGAGGTTCCAAAATTTATGTCAGACTAAGCAAAAATAGACAGTCCCTAGGGCCTTGCTTTTCTAACGGTGACGCTTTCTCAGTGCTGAACAGCGATGCTAAATGGGGTCAGTAAGGAGACTGGGTCCCAGTTCATTTCCATCACTTACTGAATAGGCAAAGCAAGTCACCATGCTGTTTTTGTTTGTTTGTTTTGCTTTACTCAGTGTGTAGAGAGATGGAAGCAGTTAACATGCAACTAAGCAAATACTAAGTATTACAGAAATGCCAAGTGTTAGCTCTAACGCAGTACCACAAGTTAGCAGTGATAATGACACAGAGAAATTCAACAGATACTAAGTAGAACTGATGAGCGCATAAGAAACAAAAGTTGCCTGTTACTTCTTACCACTCTTAGAAACACAGGAGAGTATGGAGTCAGCATAACTGAGGAACCCTGACTAACCAGAGTTTCTAATACAGCCAACTCTCATTTAAAGAAAAATAGTAGAAAATGGTAAGGTGGGTAACTAGAGGAGCAGACAGGCCCTCACATCCTTTCCTTCTCTTTACCTCATCTTTCAGGCATGTGAGTTGACTGATCTGAGTGTCACTTCTCTTCCTCATTTATCCACCCATTAGTGAAGTAATAAATTAGTGACACTGAAATAAACAAAAAATAGAAAAGGTGCATCTAAGACTCTTTCCAACTAGGTAACTCATCTGCAAATAACCAAAAGGAGGCTGTGCTTTCTTCATCCCCTACCTTTAATTTTACAGCTGACAGTACCCATCTAAATTTCCTTCTGGATTTATCAATTCATTTGGTAGACATAAAATTTGTGGTGCATATTTTTAAACTGTACAGCTTCTTATCAATGCCCGAATCATTACTTACAAGTTTATTGTTGCATGGGGAACACTGATCTAAAAAGTCAATTACCAGTTTAGTTGTAAATGTCGCTGTTAGGCTGGATTGCAATGAGCAAGTAAAGAAAGGAAAGGACTTCAGCAAAGGAGGTATTTTTGTTGATGGAGAAAAATCTTCAAACTAACCTTACTCCAAATAACTTCATCTAAAACTACCAACATTAAAATAAAAAGAATGCAATACCCTAACATTCAACTGGTGAACACGAGCATTCAAAATTAAACTCTTCTTTGGCTAAAAATCAATCCTTTAATCCACAAAGTCTATTTCTGTAATTTACGTGTGAACATAAAAACACAAAGGTGTTCAATTTTATCAAGTGTGGTGGCTATACAAAATTAATTACTTTTCTTTGTTTGGAGCTCTGGGAGGCCCTTATAAGGTTTATTAGAAAAAAATAATTCCTTCATGGAGGAGATGATTCTAATGGTTCTTCCCTTATCAACAAACTACAGTAAAAATCAATCTATAGTAGTTTAACAGAGTAATGCCATATCGATTCATTCACCCTCTTGATTTTATGAAATAGATTTCTAAGTCTCAATCATAATAGAAAGGATAATACTAAAAACTACTATTTAATGAGTTCCTATTCTATGTCAGCTACTGAAACAGGAACTGTGCAGTCATGATAGACACTTATCACACTGAATTATTTAATTACAGACCTAGATCTATTCTGGGTAACAAAAGGCCAAATCTCCCTTGCTGAGTGAATTATCTGTATTTAGTGCAGATACCAGGCATTTGGTAGGATCTCATTATATAGTTATTAACAAAAATGAGTTAGGTGTTAGCATAGCCATGTTGTGGGGGTGGGGAGAGGAACTGAAGCTTAGAAAAGTTAAACAACTTGTTTAGGTCTTAAGTGTTTTCTACTGCTTGAACCCAATTTTGTCAGGAGGAGTGAATATTCAAAGCACCAAGAATCACTTCACAGAGGAGCCAATATTTGATTCAATCATAGAAAGAAGGTCTGATATTTGAGAAGCTACCAAGGCAAATGGATAGGGTAAAAGGAAACATGTCTTGATTCCCAGAAGAGCAGAAAGGATGCTTCACAGATCTGTGAACAATCTATTGTGTTGTTCTCAAATAGTCAGTAATGGTGCCCCGATACCATCCATGGTTTCACAGGGGTTCAACAGTATAAGGCAGTGTCAGTGGTGAGAAATTCCTAATTGAAATGCAGGGCTGGGACTAGGGTGAGTCAAGCGAGGTGCCTTGAGTATAAAATTTAAGTGTCAATGCTACACCTGCGCAATTTAGGGAGGTTTATCCTAGCGGACCGTGGTCCTAGCCCAGCTGAAGCGTTTTAGTCCAGTGTGAATTTCAATAGTCAGTCTAAGTTCTAGAGCTGTGCTTTCTAATACGGTAGCCACCAGCCAAATGTGGCTATTTAAATTTAGATGAACCTTAGAACAATTAAAATTTGGTTCCTCAATTGCTTGAGCTACATTAGCTAGAATCTGCTGAATTATTTGCATATTTCCTCTTGGAACTTTTACATATTTGTTTTGAATTCATTCATTCTATCCTTATTTGTTAAGCAGATACCACGGGCAAGGTACTTACACAGGCTGAGGGAAAAAGAAGGGATTCTTAGAAATGAATCAAACCCAAATCCTCCCTCCAAAGGGGCTGTGGTGTAATAGTGAGCAAAGACTTGCAAAAAGTAATAATAAAAAGTGAAAGAAATTCTCCAAAAGGAAATTATTTACTGTTAGATCTGTCAAAATATCTTTATAAAACATATGGTTCTTAAACTGAGCATTTAGGGATAGGGAGGGTTAAGAAATGTGAATACAGCAGCAGGAAGACCTCTGTTTAAAAAAAAAAAAGGCAAAGCAGGAGGAAGAAAGACATGAGCCATCCGTGGGAGGAAATGTTTGGTTTGCTTGGAGTGTAAGGTATGTGGGAGCTGGTATACTTTCTGTTTTGTTGATACCTTGTGTTCTAACTTCAAAGAAACAATTTTGATATAAACAGGTGTTTAATACAGATTTCAAATAATAAGCAGTTTTCATAACATTAACAGCTGATCTTATGCATAATTAAATCCCATGAACTGTAAGCTCCTAAGGTTTGATGATACATAGCTAGTTTTCCCATGAGAAGATAGTCATGTTAGAGCCCAATGATTCCTGACCTAACTGGGTCTTAGAGGACTGTCTTGCTCTGTTTTATGGTGACACTGGGGCCGTTCAGCCCTGAGATGACTGGGTGTATTATAAGTATATAATCGAGGGCTGTCCAAAAATGCTTCAAAGATAGGTTAGCCAAAAATGAAGAAAAAGTCTTCTATGGATTTTCTGTAAAATATCTGTGAGAGCTCAGGCACACTGCCACAGTAAGACACCATCCATTTTCCAGACGATCTTTAATAGAAATATCTCTCAGAGACTTCCTCTTCCCATCAACGCGTCAGACTTGTTTCTTACAGCAAACTGAATTACAGTTACTGCCAGGATTCTGGGTCAAACGGTTAATCATTTTCAAACCAATTAACAGATACTATTCACAATTTAAGGACACAAATGTTATCAAATCAAGATATCAAAAACAACAACAACAAAAAAACTACAGTGACTAGGTATGGGTGTGTGTGTGTCTGTCTTGTGCACATAAATAGATAGAAAATGTTTTCAGACAAGAATGTTTTTTATCCTGGGGATCTGCCTTTGAGACAGAAAATGAATCCCATGGAAAATATAAAGCGGGATTAAAATCCACATCTGTAAAGCCATAAGGGAAATCTGGAAGGGCTAAACCTAAGAACCCTAAGCTGACAGCATCTTTATAATGTTTTGCCGTGTTATGGAACAAAATCTGTTGTACAGCAGGCAGAAAATGCATCAACAAAATTATATGTAGATGAAACATCAGTAATTAATTATGAATAACAGAATAATCATAACAAAAAGATGCTTTTAAAATAAAAACAAGGTCTTTATATCTGTGGGAGAGATTAAAGGGAGCTATTAATAAAAATATGAAATAAAATAACACACATAGGTAATGTCCTAAATCACTTTACTTATATGGAACAATTAAACAAATTCCCCCAGAACATTTTAACTAAAGTGTTGTAAATGTCAGAAAAGTTAGCATAATTCTAAGTATCTTCAAAATGTGGAACTGAAATTAATATATTTTTCTTTCATTATAAAAACCTATGATATTTTTTATAACTGAATTAAGATGAGCATTCCAAGCACTGAGCCTCCTGGAAGGTGAAGTGTAACTGAAGAAGTTCTAAACAATGCTTCTACAATATTCACAGAGATGAACTGCCTCTGGTGGTCAAGGACAGGCAGGGATCCTCAAACATTGGTTACATGATGACTGACCAGAAAGACTCAGACTCTTCTATCAGAAAGCCTGGTCTCCCACGAAGTATAGCTGACATACGGAAAATTATAAATCAACATGGACTTCTAGGTTATCCCAAATTCCTAGGTAATACAAAGTCCATCTTGCAAATATAAGGAATACATTTAGACAAATAAAAAGAAAAGCTATTTCAATGCAGAGCTAAAATCAGAGACCCGCCCTACCCCCAAGGTCCTATGGAGATGAGGGTAAGACTTCAGTGGACTCAGTGAGCTTAGCCTCCAAAGACCAGCCAACCAGAGCGGGGGCCATGGTACAGAGGAAAGGAGCTCGGGGAGGTCCCTGCGTTCACTGAGGTCGGGAACAGAGTAAAGACGGGGAAGGGCTGAGAGGACTATTACAACAGCCCAGGGCTGCAGGTGGATCTGCAGCTCTGCAGACTGGATAGGGAAGAGTGTCACTCTCTGGATGGGATCTTCTCTGCTGGACAAAGAGGGAAAAGGTGTCAAAATTAGAATGATGGTAGGGCTGCACCATCTCAGGGGCTAGATTATTTGCAATTCAATCAGAGCGACTGCTCCAGACACAGTGCTGCAGTAATAACACAAGGAAATGCAGGAGCCTGCATGGTGGTTATGACCCAGTTAGATAGTTCTTACGTCCAGCCAAAAGTGGTCCACAGACGCTACTATTACTCATTCATGGTTTTCTAGTTCACATAACTGACTACTGATCACAGAGGATCAATCACTAGGTAAGTGTGTTACCACCACTTTCTAGACAAATTACATTGAATAAGCTTAAGGTCCATTAAGTCATTTAATGGGGAACACAGTAAGTACAATCAGTCCCATATTACACTTCTAATGTCCCGAGGTGAACATTAGACATAGTACCTCTGTTTCCCATAAAGTTTTTAAACTTTTTATTTAGATTTATATGAGTTTGTTCCCATAAAAATATAATCACTAAACTGAATTCACACTGTCCCTCACTAGAAGTATGAACTATCATCTGCTCAGATTACAAAAGCACCTGCCACTCAAAAGATGAGAGGAACTGAATTTGAATGTAAACAAAATGGCATTAGACCCCATTCGGCTCTCCACACTTAAGGAAAATGAACATTGAACTGGAGTCTTGTTCAAAGACTGAGAAAGTGGGGCTTTCATGGAAGCTGATGCTTCTCCCTCTCACAGTAGCTCTGAGTGTAATTACTCACAAATAAAATATGATTTTTATCTCAAAAGTGGAACTGTTTTCATGCAATTTAATTTTTCTTTTTATTTCAGGTCATTTTTCTGCCTAATGGCTGACTGGCCACCTAATTCCCTTAGGTCTAGCTATGTAATAGATAACATGCCACAGTTTGTAATCTTTCATCAAGATACATGTATTTAGTTTCTCCCATGGATTCTATTTCTTTTCCTTTCCTGTTGCACTCGTTAAGCTAAAAGCTCAGCTCATTTTCTCATGGCTGTGTTCTCCAGTGATATGTAAATGTCAACATGGAGTTTCTAATCAGCATTAAATGACCACAGAATGTACTCTGAGTTGACATAACTTCACACAAAAGTAGGAAACATGAATTTTCATTTGCTTTTATACAAATATATGATTCTTATTGGACATTTTAATAAATTGAAAAGAGCTTGCAATTCCTCCTTACTTTCTATAAACAACAAATGTCTCCAAGATCCCCAAATTGGAAGCCATTATGTAAGAGATAAGACTTTAATCTTTCTGTATGCATTATTCTTACTCAACATATGCCAAAGACCTAAGGCATATTTTTGTAAATAAGTTTTAGCAAGCACAAGTCACAACCTATGAGAAAATTTAACTCAGACAGGTGACCCAAATAGCCTAGTATGTAATTTCCTTGCTTCTAGTCTCATCCCTCCGATTAATTCTCGGTTCTGCAGCTAGCCTTGTCTTTATAAAACACAAATCTGATGCTCCTACTTAAAATTCTTAGGGGCTTCACATTTCCTGCAGGATAAATCCAAACTCCTTTACTTGGCTTACAAAGCATCTGCTTTTCTCTTCAGCCTTAACCGTCACCAGTACTACTTTCACTATCATTAGTATCAGGATTTGTGACACTCCTGACTCTGGATGGAGACTCACGATCAACTGTGCACTGTGGTTGGTCCAAGTGTCTCCAGCCTTCACTCCTGGGAGGAAGCAAACCCTCATATTCCTCTGAGATGTTGCATCTGTGGGACCCACCTTTATCTGTAATACTCTCTCTTTATGTACCCACTCACCCCAGACCAGGGCATTATGTGAGCTTCTGATGTGCTCACAGAACACCCCATCTTTTCTCTCTCAGAGTATTTCCCACACTGCATTGTAACTGCCCCTTTACCTGTATGGATTATGCAGATCAGGGATTCTCAAACGGGAGCATGATTCACAATCACTCATAGGGCTTGTTAAAGCAGCCTGCTGGATCCCACCCTCGGAGTTTCTGATTCAGTAGCTCCTAGTGGGGCTCATGGAAATGCGTTTCTGACAAGCTCCCAGGTGATGTTATTGCTGTGGGCCTATGACTACACTTTGTGAAATCTGCAATAGAAAGTAAACTTTGCAAGCAAAGCTTTGAGTTATTCACCCTGGCAGAACTAGCATCCATCCTAATGCTTTACATACAACAGGAAATATGCAAGTATTTACTGTGTGGAATGGCAAATTGAGAGACTTACAATTAGCCAACATGTAGAGATACTGGTGAAGGAGGTAAAAATTTATCTTTGGCACTTCCCCAGCTCAATACCAACCGCATTTCCTGGTATTTCAGTATCTAGCACTTCCACAACTATGTTTTTACATGGTTAATTGTTCAACATTTAAATTGATTATGAGAATAATCTAGATTGCATACAGATTGAAGAAAGAATCCCCCTGAACCTTTATTCTTAACCATAAAGAATTATATATCTTTGGGCAAAGACCATACTTAGCATAGCCAAGCCTACATGGCTTTTGATGATTACTAAGGAAAGACTGATATTTTAAAAAGATAAGGAAAATGTGTTTTGCACTAAAATGCTACTGTGAACAAAGTGAACTTATATACAAACCACAGAATAGTGTGTCTTCTTTTCCCCTGGTTTTCTCACTGATCATCTCCCCAAGTCACTTTCTTTGGAAAAGTTTACACTTGCTAATTCATCTGTTTTTATAATTTTGGAAGCTACAAGGGTTTTTTTCTTTTTTAATGCACATACTTGATAAAATCTTTTAATTTCTGCTTTGTTTTTTTTTAAGTATCACTGTACAAAGAGCTATATGAAAATATGTAGTATTAAAATTAGGCTTTTTTGTTTTTTTAGAATTTTTTTTAATTAAAATGCTTTTTTTTAAACTTCTTTTTTTAAACACTTTATTTTTTATTTATTTATTATTGTATTATTTAATTATTTTGTTTTGGCAGTGGCAGGGGGAGAAGTAATTAGGTTTATTTTTAGAGGAGATACTGGGGATAGAACCCAGGACCTCATACACGCAAAGCATGCACTCTACCACTTGAGCTATACCCTCCCCCCTAGAATTTTAGATAAGGAGCTTAAAAGAGAAGAAAAAAATCACCTTACTCTTAAAACTGAGCTTAATAACTATTTTCAAATTTAGTATTTCATTAAAACAATTTACAAAATGATATGTTATAGAAACCGTCAGAAAACAAGAATCTTTTTTACAGTGCTTCGTGCAGTCAGACTGAGTAAAAGAGGCAATGAACCAACGACTGTGCTTCAGTGCAGGTGCTATAGCACAGACTCCCGTCCCCAGCAGTACATTCAGTACAAGAAGAACTGCATGTATAGTTGACCCTTGAACAACACAGGGGTTTGGGGCACCTACCCCCTGCATAGTCAAAAATCCTCCTGTAACTTCACAGTCAGCCCTCCTATCCACAGTTTTGCATTCACGGATGAACCAACTGTGGATCCTGTAGTACTGCACTATGTATTTATTGAAAAAGAAATCAGTGTATAAGCGAACCTATTCAGTTTAAACCCGTGTTGTTCAAGGGTCAACTCTGCTGACAGAATTAAAAAAACAAAAACAAAAACAAAGGAAGACCTAAGAACTGACCAAGGTAGTGATCTAGGAAGATCCTGAAATCACCTTCTCTCATGGATACACTGAATCTACAACTATGAATGAAACAATTTTCTCTGAAAAAGACCTGGAAACTGCCAGAACAGCTCCTTCACATTGGCAAAGGAGAAAAAGATCATATTGGGGCAGGTAGGAAAGGCTGGGATACAATCTCACTAAAAACACGATCCCCAGTTCAGTGACCTCAAATCAGGAGGAACTCACAAACCCAGAACTTCTCCCTGAGGGGTGAAGGGTTCGTACCCTGTATCAGGTACCTCAACTTTTAAGACCTGCACCTGAGAGATGAGTCCTCCCAAATATCTGGTTTTGAAAACCAACAGGGCTCAGGTCCATGAGATGCAAAGGACTGCAGCAAATTGAGAAATGACTGTTAAGGACTTTTTCTGTACAGACTCATTCACCCCAAGATCCAGCACATAGGCAGCCTTTGAAAAACATCAAGACTTTATGTCAGAGAGATTCACTTGCTAATCCCAGAATGTCAGGGGACTGCTGGGATATTATCTGGGAATGGAGGTGCTGGCGACTGGCCCTTGCATACTCTCCCCCTCTCTCTTGCTAAAGCCAGTGGGCACCATTTTTTTTTTTAGTGGGTGTCATCTTTATCCTCCAATGGGTGGGGCACCATCTTTGTGCTCTCCCCCTGCCTTGCTAAAGCTGGTGGATACCATCTTTATTTTATTATCCTAGACCCTTATTTTCTCTTACTGAAGGAGGTGCCATCCTTACACTCCTCCGCTACCATGCACCACAGTGCCAATATCTCCCTAAGGGGAACTGTTATACATATCTGGCATCCTGGTTTTTAAGGCTGTAGCCCAGGGGATGTTCCTTGATCACCTGGCTCTGGAGGCCAGGGGAAATTGCATTTGTGGGGCTCGTGGGACTGTACCATTTGGAAAAACAGTTCTTGGCAGGCTACCACTCTTGCACTGCATAGCAAAAATACAAGACTGACACATACCCCCATACTTACACAAGAAAATTGTAGGCAAATACACCTGAACAAAAATTGATGCAAAAACCTCAATAAAATATTAGTAAACTGAATCCAACACTACATTAAAATGATCATACACCACAAACAAGTGGAATTTATTCCAGGGATGCAAGTATGTTTCAATATTCCCAAATCAAACAACATGATATACCACATTAACAAAATAAATGATAAAACTTATCCTATCATCTCAATAGATTAAGAAGAAAACATTTGAAAAACTTCAACATGCATTTATGATAAAAAGCCTCAACAAAGTGGGCATAGAGGGAATGCACCTCACAATGATAAAGGCCATTAACGACAAACCCACAGCTAACATCATACTCAGTGCTGAAAAGCTGAAGGCTTTTTTCCTCTTAGATTAGGAATATGACAAGGATGATCACTCTTACCACTTTTACTCAACATAGTATTGGAAGTTCTAGCAAAACAGGCAAGAAAAAGAAATAAAAGGCATCCAAATTTAAAAGAAGTAAAATTGCACTATTTGCAGATGACATAAAGTTATATATAGAAAACTCTTAAAGACTCCACTAAAACATTGTTAGAATAAATAAATTCAATAAAGCTTCAGGATTCAAAATTAATATACAAAAATCTGTGGCATTTCTGCACACTAATAATGAGCTATCAAAAACAGAAATTTTTAAAACACTCCCATGTAAAACTGTTCAAGAATAAAGTACTTTGAAATAAATTCAGCTAAGAAGGCAAAAGAACTGTATGCTGGAAATCATAACACAGTGATTATAAAGAAATTGAAGAAGACACAAAAAAATGGAAAGATATTGTGTGCTCATGGATTGGAAGAATCAATATTGGTCAAGTGTCCACACTACCCAAAGCAAGCTACAGATTCAATGCAATCTCTATCAAAATTCCAATGGCATTTTTCACAGAAATAGAACAAAGAATCCTAAAATTTATATGGAGTCACAAACAACCCTGAACAGCCAAAGCAATCTTGATTAAAAAAAAAAAAAGAACAAAGCTGGTGGTATCATGGTTCCTGATTTCAAACAATATCATAAAGCTACACTAATCAAAACAGTATGGTACTGACATAAAAACAGACACATACATCAATGGAACAGAGAAGCCAGAAAACAAACCCACACATATATGGTCAGTTAATTTATGACAAAGGAGCAAAGACTATACAATGGGGAAAACACAGTCTTCTCAATAAGAAATGGTGGGAAAACTGGACAGCCACATGCAAAAGAATGAGCCTGGACCAGTATCTTACACCATACACAAATATTAGCCCAAATGAATTAAATATTTGAATCTAAGACCTGAAACCCTAAAATTCCTAGTAGAAAATAAAGGCAATAAGTTTTTTGACATCAGTCTTGGTGAAGATGTTTTGGATTTGACACCAAAGGGAAAGGCAACAAAAGCAAAAATAAACAAATGGGACTATATCAAACTGAAAAGCTTCTGCACAGCAAAGGAAACCATCAACAAAACAAAAAGGCAACCTACTGAATGGGAGAAAATACTTAAAAATCATATACTTGATAAAGGGTTAAAGTCCAAATACAGGCATAGCTTGTAGATACTGCAGGTTCAGTTCCAGACCACCACAATAAAGGGAATATTGCAATAAAGCAAGTCACATAGTTTTTGGTTTCTCAGTGCATATAAGTTGTGTCTACACTACACTGTAGTCTGTAATGTGTGCAATAGCATTGTGTCTAAAAAAGTATATACCTTAATTAATAATACTTTATTCCTAAAAAATGCTAATGCGAGCCTTTGGAGAGCTGTAATCTTTTTGCTGGTAAAGGGTCTCACCTTGAAAAAGTTTGTAATATTGCTAGAATTACCAAAATGCAACACAGAGGCAGGACAAATGTGGTTGGAAAAATAGTGTTGATACAACTTGCTTAATGCACTGTGGCCACAGACCTTCCATTTGTCAAAAAAAAAAAAAGTAACATCTGTGAAGTGCAGTAAAATGAGGTATGCCTGTATGTAAAGAACTCATGTAACTCAATAGCAAAAACAAACAAACAAACAAAGAGTTCTTGAAAAAAATGAGCAGAAGCAGGGAGGGTAATAGCTCAGTGGTGGAGTGCATGCTTAGCATGCAATAGGTCCTGGTTTCAATCCCTAGTACCTCCATTAAAAATTATTTTAAAAATTGGAGAAGATATGAATAGACATTTTTCAAATACATAGAGATGGTCAACAGGTACATGACAGGATGCTCAGCATTACTAATCACTTGGGAAATGAAAATCAAGACAGCAATGAGATCACCTCGTCCCCATTGGTATGGCTGTTATCAAAAAGACAAGATATAACAAGCCTTGGTGCAGGTGTGGAGCAAAGGGAACCTTTGCTTACTGCTGGTGAGAATGTAAATTGGTGTTACCACTATGGAAAACTGTATGGAGTTACCTCAAAAAAATAAGCTAGAATTACCATATGACCCAGCAATTCCACTTATGAGTATTTATCCCTTAGAACCATCAAAAATGCTAATTTGAAAAGCTGTAGGTACACCCATGTTCACTGCAGCATTAGCTACAATTGTCAAGATTGGAAACAACCTAAACACCCATCAGTGGATGAAGGGATAAAGAAGATATGAGAGAGATATATAGATACACACATAAATACGTATATGTGCACGCGCACGCACACACACACACACACACACACACACACACACACACACACTCTCAATGTAATACCATCCAGCTATGAAAAAGAATTGCCATTTATAACAACATGAATGGACCCTGAGAGGGTGCTGAGTGAAGTAAATCTGACACACAAAGAAATACTGTGTGAGTTCATTCATACATGGAATCCAAAAGCAAAAACAAGCTTATAGATACAGAGGATAGATGACCCGTTGCCAAAGGCGGAGAGTGAGGGTGTGGGTGAAATAGGTGATGGGGGTCAAAAGTTTTAAACTTTCAATTATAAAATAAGTAAGTCATGGGGATATAATGTACCACACAGTCACTATAATTAATAATACTGTATTGTATATTTGCAAGTTGCTAAGAGAATAGATCTTGAAAGTCCTCATCACAGGAAAAAACATTTGTATAACTCTTTATGGTGACAGATGTTAACTGAACTTATTGTGGTGATCGTTTCTCAATATATACAAATACTGAATCATGTTATAAATTTAAAACTAATATGTTTATGCCTATTATATCTCAATGAAAAGGACTATAATAAAAAGAAAAAAAAAGGAATGCCTTCTGAATACCTATGAGTAAGGTGATTCACAAAGCACTACCACATTTAATCCTCACAGCACTCCTATGAGGTAATTTTTGTTACCCCTCTTGCCAAATGAAGAAATGAAGTCATAGAGGAATTAAATAGCTTGCCCAAGACTCAGTATCTTCCTAAGTTGATGGTGGGGACACGGTTCTACATGTACAACGCAGGTACATGTTATTTCAAAACTTCATTTTTGCCTAAGACAAGCCCACCTCTTGCCAAAGTGGAACACGATTCCTTGTTGACGTGAGGCAAGCAGGGCCACCTACTAGTCTCTAGGATTTGTGAGAACTATTTCCAGTACTGAAGAAAAAGGGTCTAGCTCCTTCATCCTAGCCCACACACAAGCCCTCTTTTCCAACAGGCTGATGTGATTCCAGGTTTTTATGAGACTGCCTTGTGTTTGAAGCACTGGACTGATTCACTTAAGTATGGCTAGAGTAAGAGTCAAGAACACAGCCCTGGGGCCTGACAGAGGAGGGGGTTTGCTTAAAAAGTTCAAAATGGAGCAGCTAGTGGGGTTGGAGGAAAACAAATAAATATGGTTATTAAACACTTAGAGAAGAGTCACAGCGAAAAATAAATGTGACAATGAATATATGTATGTTTATGTATAACTGAAAAATTGTGCTCTACACTGGAATTTGACACAACATTGTAAAATGACCATAACTCAATTAAAAATGTTTTAAAAAAAAGTGGAAAAAAAAACACTTAGAGAAGAGGATTTCAGGAGAGATGGAGTAGTAACAAACATTACTGAGAGGCTGAGTAAAATGAGGCCAGAGAATTGACCACTGGTTTAGGCAAAGTCTAGGTGACCTAGTTAAGACAGTTTCAGTACAGGAAGGTAACTGACACTCAGCAAAAGTAGGCCTACTTCACCTCTTTTGCTGAGATAAAAAATAAAACATCTTACAGGATTCCCGACACTGCCTACCATACCATGATTCTGAGCAAAGGCTGAAAGAACCTTTTATTTATTTCAGTTGTGTAACACTTCCCTGCTGTTTCTGGGTATATACCTGAATTCACACCTCCAGGAAAGGATGTTCCGTGATGGATTTCCAGAAATCATATTATTATAAGCTGTAATCTTTCCTACATCCAAGACTAGATGGTTCCTTCTGTTATATATTCCAAGAGTACATTGTACTTTGCCTTCCCAGCCCCTGACAATATATTGTAGTTGCTGGTGCAGTAATTTTTTTAATGTCTCCCTCTGTGGCTAGACTGTGAGCCCCATGAGGACGACTGCTCCTTGCTCTTTCCCTTATTCTTGTTACTGCTCTTTTCCTTATTCTCACAGTGCCTGGGACATAACACGAACTCAACAAATTTTAGTTACTGTATATTTGTGAATGAATACATGACTTCTAAATCTTTTTCCCTGAGTGGGACAGAGAACTTAGAACCAATCTTCCATATGATCTGGAATGCTTCCCTTTGGCCACTTTTATCACTGCCACAATAAGAAACTCAAAGCTGAATTTTTCTGACAAAATTTTAAAAGCACTCAAAAGGAATAAAAACTGAATTTTAATAAGGTATTTCAAAAAACAGTAAGGAAACTGAACCTCTCTGTGGAGATCCACATAGCACATCTGAGGAAAATAAAATGCAGCAAGGATATGGAGAAAGGGACCAATCCATTTCTTTGCGAGATTCCATTATCCTTTAACTTATTCTGTAGATAGTGACCAAAACTGGATTACCAGATTGGAACAGTCTATTTTGCCTTTACTGACAATGTATTACAGAACGTGTATTGACACTAGCTATGGGTGACGGTTAAATTATATATGTAATCTAGAAGTTAGTATAATTTATAATTTACTACATTTTGGTTTTACGCCATCATTTGACACTGTTCTGAAGATTAGGAACTTTAAAAGGAAACTGCTGCTAAATATAAAAATCTTTTAACAAAGAGTGTCTTATCAATACATTATATCCCAGTTTATTAATGTAACATTTTATTCATGAGTTTATTGTTGCTGATGATGATCCAAAAACAATTAATAAGATAAAAAAATATTAGGAGAGTATATCCTGCCTCTAAGCATATATATATATATATATATATATATATATATGCATGCCTACACACTCAAATATACATACACACACACAGCCCTTATAAACAACATAAATAAAGTTAAATCAATGAGGACAATAGTACCAATGTTTCCTGGAAGGTGGCATTATACTGATCTTTTTTTAAATACATCAAACATTACTATAGTAAGTGTCCTTCTAGATGGCCCAGAGTTCCTTACCTCCTCCTTAAGAATTTCTCATTTGCCTTTCTATCCAAAGTCTGCATTTCAGTAAAATCACCGAGTGGATGATGATATACGGACTTGAGTTCTACCGTTAGTGTATTTCTTTTAATTACATTTCTGCACTGTTTTCTAATTTGCTAGATACCTTCAAACATTCCTCTTTTGGATTTTAAAGATTTAAAAGTCATTCATTCACAGACACATAATGACTAAAGTTTGTGGGGTTCTGGAATAGAGAGGTAAGTATCACTATGCTTATTTTAGAGATGAGAAAACTGGTTAATGAATGGTTGTTCTGCTAAGTCTAGTTAGTCAGTAGTAGAACCATAAATTGAAACAAAAGCCTGATAGTTTTAGTTACATGTATTATAAACAAAAATCACAACTATTACACCCAGTTTTTTTGGAATATCTATTATATGTTAATGCTATACCTCATATGAAGAATTCATTGGTGAGCAAGAGAGACAAAATTCCTACTCTGGTGGGGTTTACAACCTGTTCCACGATATTATCTCTTCTATGATCTTAATTGTTATATTATTGTACTAATGATTCAGTAATATCACTAACATTTAATTTTTTTTTCACTTGAAAAAGAATTATAAGAATTCTATAAATTCTGGGCAGCCAGGAAAGAGCAACCTAAGCCATAAAAAATAATACAAACCTTTAGGCAAAAATACCCCTTAAGCAGATTTCTTACATACTACAGCTCTTTTTGCAATTTAATTTTCAACTGAAGTTTATTTTATTTTTCTCTAGACACTTTTCAAAAAGAAAATGAATCTAAAGAAAAAATAAAATCAGAGCTAGTGACAAAATTTTTATTTTATTTAATAGTTGCCTAATGTCAAATAATCACTTGATGAACTTGTCAAAAACATGAATTTCTGGGCAGCAGCATGTAAATCAATGAAGCTAGAACACTCCCTTACACCATACACAAAAATCAACTCAAAATGGATCAAAGACTTAAACACAAGATAAGATACAATAAACCTCCTAGAAGAAAATATAGGCAAAACATTATCTGATATACATCTCAAAAATGCTCTCCTAGGGCAGTCTACCCAAGAAACATAAATAAAAGCAAGAATAAATAAATGGGACCTAATTAAACTTACAAGCTTCTGCACAGCAAAGGAAACCATCAACAAAATGAAAAGGCAACCACAGAATGGGAGAAAATTTTTGCAAATGAAACCGACAAAGGCTTGATCTCCAGAATATATAAGCAGCTCATACGACTTAATAAGAAAAAAACAAACAACCCAATCCAAAAATGGGCAGAAGACCTAAACAAGCAATTCTCCAAGGAAGAAATACAAATGATCAATATGCACATGAAAAAATGCTCAATATCACTAATTATCAGAGAAATGCAAATCAAAACTACAATGAGGTATCACCTCACACCAGTCAGAATGGCCATCATTCAAAAGTCCACAAATGATAAATGCTGGAGACGCTGTGGAGAAAAGGGAACCCTCCTTCACTGCTGGTGGGAATGAAGTTTGGTGCATCCACTGTGGAAAACAGTATGGAGATTCCTCAAAAGACTAGGAATAGACTTACCATATGACCCAGGAATCTCACTCCTGGGCTTATATCCAGAAGGAACCCTACTTCAGAATGACACCTGCACCCCAATGTTCATAGCAGCACTATTTACAATAACCAAGACATGGAAACAGCCTAAATGTCTGTTAAACAGATGACTGGATAAAGAAGAGGTGGTATATTTATACAATGGAATACTATTCAGCCATAAAAACTGACAACATAATGCCATTTGCAGCAACATGGATGTTCCTGGTGAATGTCATTCTAAGTGGAGTAAGCCAGAAAGAGAAAGAAAAATACCATATGGGATTGCTCATATGCAGAATCTAAAATAAATAAATAAATAAATACATACATACATACAAAACAGAAACAGACTCATAGACATAGAACACAAACTTGTGGTTGCCAGGGGCACAGGGGGTGGGAAGGGACAGACTGGGATTTCAAAATGTAGAATAGATAAACAAGATTGCACTGTGTAGCACAGGGAAATATATACAGGATCTTGTGGTGGCTCACAGTGAAACAGAAAGTGACAATTAGTATATGTATGTTCACTGTATAACTGAAAAATTGTGCTCTACACTGGCATTTGACACAACATTGTAAAATGACTGTAACTCAGTAAAAAAATGTTTTTAAGAAAAATATGAATTTCTGGGATTCTTCACTGATACCCTATTTTATTGGGTCTGAGGTGGTAAACTCCCAGGTGATTCTTAGGATTAGGGAAGTCTGGGAAACACTGAACTAGACTCAAGCAAGTATAAGAAAATGTGTTTCCATATTTATGTTTGCTGTACTTTTCATGAATTTGGAGTAATTTGATTTACTGGAATGCCCATCTGACTCCACAACTGTATTTTAAAAGCAGCAGATTCAAGACCCATTAATTTCCCAAGTAATTATAAAAGTCACAGTGTGAAAAAATAAATTATAAGTGACATGACTCGACTCCATGTATAACCTTCAATGAAACAGCACATTTTGAACACTTTAATTAAAGATTTAAAAAATTACCAAGAAGCACATCATAGATTAATTCGTTTTTGCCTGTCATTATTTGTGAATGAAGTACATCTTTAAGAACAAAGGTTTCTACAGTGGGAACACAACAAAACAAAATTACATAATGCAATATTGGTTCTACTTCTAGACTCTTCCAGGGTGGTTCTACGTCTACAACCTTATGCAGTTTCAGGAGTCACCATTCCTATCGCTGTGTATGACCATGTGAAACAGGTAATAATAATAATAAATCAATAATACATCTAACCCAGTTCTATACTTGTTAGATGCCAAATTCATATCAATTGAAAGGTTTTATGAAGATTAGGTACTAGATTCCATATACACAAAAACAGAATATTTTGCTCCAGAAATGTAGGCTTAACTTACTCTTTTTTTTTTTTTTTTTTTTACTTGAGGTAGGGGAAATATTGGAGTCTCAAATACAGGTACCTTGACCTTGCACCTGTCATATATCCACCTGTCTTGCCTGTCCATCCATCGTTCCACCTATTCCTTTATCATCATTTCACAATCTCATCTCCTCCTGATCTACATTATTACCAACCTAGAACACACCCATTCTGTTCAATTCCATATAAGGAGACCCTCTACTTGAGGGTGAGTGGGACTTTTTAATACTCCAAAGCTCAAATTTTAATCAGAAAAACTGGTCAATTTGATTATATTAAAATAGAAAATTTTTATAAATGTACACTGTGACAAAGATAGAGAAACACAGACAGATTGTGAAAAATCTCTGCAATGCCAAAAGCTGACAAAGAATGAAATAACTCCAGAATAGCAACCAGAAGACAGATTCTATTTTAAAGAATAGGTACAAGATATGAAGAGGCATTTTTTTATAAAAAAATTGTTACTCAAAAGGCTAATAAACATATGAGACGATTCTTAAACTCATTATTAATAAAATATAATTCAATCACAGAGTTAGTTTGTAGATTGGTCTCTCATGTGCCTTTATGCAGGAGATCAGTCACCTATGTCCACACTGCCACACCTGCGCTCTGAGTTATGCTAAACTGAAGGACAAACACGGGCCTGGCGATTCAGCCCAGGTAAACGCTGCTCCGTGAGTGGCAGCTGGCCTCTGCAGACCACAGTCCTATTTCTTCTAACTGCAACAACTTCAACTTTTTTCTCAAATCTGTTTTTCATTTTTATTCTGAGGACTATTTTTATATGGTTCTTCAAAACCCCTTTGGAGAAAAAAATATGCTTCCACATTTAAATAATCAGAATTATACTGTGTCTAACAACCCTGAAATTCTTTTTTTTTTTTTTTTTTTTTTTGGTTTCAGGCACTACATTATCTAGAGAGAACTCAGATAAAGCGTGTCTTGATAAAGAAACTAAGGCTGACTAGCCCATCAAAGGTCACAAACTAATGAGCAGGAGAGGCGGGACTTGAATTCAGGGGTTTTGGTATCAGAGATCATGTTCTTGACCACAGACTTGGAAGTGGAGTCACTGAAACAGACTATAAATAACTAAGTAACAGAGTGCTGCTTTTATAAAATTTGTTTCTTGTTAATTAATTACTTTATCACTGTACTCTGTCAGGCACAGCACTGAGCACTGGGGCTACAAGATGAAACACGCAGTCTAGTGGGGACGACAAGCCAGACAAACATATTATATGCCAAATAAATTCAGCATGGTAAGTGTGTTGGTGGTGACACATTAGGGTATTGTGAGGGCAGAGAGCAGGAACACCTAATTCAGCTAAGACAGGTCCTAGAGGCTTTCTGAAGGAAAGGTCAGATGAGACAGAATTAGTAATGATGGGGTTTGGGGCGGGGGAAGCAAATCCAGGTAGTTAAAGACAATGCTGATGAAGGCATCGTGGAGTTTAGTGTCCTGGATCGTAGAAAACAAGGTAGAAATTAACTTGAAATAAGGAAAGATAGAGCTCACATCTTAGCCAGCCTTTGGATAACAGCAAAGACTTTGGACTTAATGCCATGAGTGAACAGGGATTACAGACAGGACAGTCATCTGAACACAGATGTTTTTTAAGTAGATAGTTTGGGTGGCAAATTGGAAATGGATTTGAAGGCCTATTAGTCAAAATAAGCCAAGTTTGCTGTGGCAAGAAATTTATCTCCAAATCTCCATGAGTTAATGCAGTAATAGATTACTTCTTAAATATCCAAAGTTCATAGCTGGCTGGATAGCCCTCCTCCACCTAGTAGCTACATCATCTGGAATGTGTGTCCCTCCAGGTTACTGCAGCAGGAGAGAGAGCAGGAAGATACTCTAGGATGTTTTTAAGAGTTGCGACTAGATGTGCCTTTCATCATCTCCTCCTACATCTCGTCCAGGACCCTGCGACACAACCCAGTACAACTGCAGGAGGCAAGCACTGAAGAGTCTACCACAAAACAGGGCACCTCTTTCAGTCTTGTTTATAAGAAGTTAAATATGCCTGTAAATTCTTTTTTTAATAAATTCTTATATTGTTTGAGAAAAGTTATTGTTTATTCATTTATTCAATTCATTCCACAAATTCATTTTTGAGCACCTCCTATGATCCAGGCACTGTGATGGGGACCGGGGCACAGCACTGTTCATGTTACTTTCCTGTGGGCAAGCGCTTACTTGGCTCTCCACTCACATGATGATGTGTATAAAGGATGGAGTGACAGAGTAAGTCGGGTGGAAGGTGCAATATGGGAAGATCCTGTGTCTTACAGGCCATTGAAAGGACTTTGAATTTGACTGAAATGAAGGGAATTAAGACCATTACAAGCAAAAGAGATGTGATCTGACTTACTTTCTAAAAGAATCATTCTTGCTGCTCTGTTGAGAGCAGACACAGGTTGCAGGGTAGAAGCACTGAGCTCTATTAGTAAATTACAAAGTAATCCATGTGAGCAATGATGGTGGCTCAGACCAGGCGGAGCATGGAGGTGGTGAAAAGTGGTTAGATTCTGGATGTATTATGAAGATAAGGTATTTAATTTTGAAGATAAAGCCATCAGAATTTGAGGACATTCAGGCGTATAGTGTGAGGGGAAAAAAAAAAAAAAAAGCTCTTAACTTGAGTTTCTAGGAGAATGGCTCAGTTAACAGAAAGAAGATAAGCCTTAATCAATACAGCTGTTTCTGGATGGTTTCAGAAGGGCTCTAGGGAGGATCAGATTCCTAAATTATTCAGGTCCAATGGGTGCTTTCTTTAGAATTTCAAGGAATAACAATCTTTAAGGAAAAGTCTTTTTCTTAAATTTAAAGCTTAGCTCCAAACAGTCCTTACATTGACAAGATTTCATATAAGATCTATAGCTCTATCTACCTAAAAAGAATACCAGTTGGTTAGAAAATCACATAAACATTTCCTAAAGTCAAGTCAACAAATATTAAGCTATAGTAGATTCATTTTGATGTTATGATCTATTTGCTTTTTGTTAGAGGCATGGTTGCTTTATGGGAACTGTGCCTATTTCTACATATCTTCTATAAATAAAACTGTTATTTATTATTATTAACATATTAGAAAGACACTAAATAAGGTATGCCACTTGACCTTGATGATTTGATTTATCCACTTAATGTGAATTAGTAGGAGAGGAGGTCATATTTAAGTTGGATTCTGATGGAAGCAGAGGATGGGGAAGAATGTTTTAGGAATACAGAAAAGGATAAACATATGGCTGTAGAAAAGGATGGCCGATACATAGAAATGAACAGAATTTAGAGCTCATGAGAGGGTATCAATTTGAGTTCTGAATTGCAAGGAGTAGAAAATTAAGGCTGGTGAAGTCTGGTAAGACTGATTATGATGTTATGTATGGGTAACTTATATGGTGTAACAAAAAGCTTCATTTTTATCTTTTGGGTAAAATAAAAGACAATGATGTTGAAAATGGAGAAGAATTGAAAGAGCCTTGTGGGAGGAAGAGAGAGAGTGGAGAAGAGACAAAGGGGAGCCATTAGAAAGCCACCCAAGGGTAGATTATAAGTGAGAGACAATTTAACCCCTAGAAATCCCAGAGAACCAAGTTTCCAAGCTAGAGCACATCTAGTGGGGATGCTCAGCTGAAGTTATGAACAATTACGTGGTTATACGCTCTTTAGCTTATGCAATGACAGACTCCAGCTTTAGTTATTTTCTCCTATTAGGCTAAGGAATCAGTGACCCCAGAAAGGATTAATACTATGAGAAAGTCAGCTTGAAACCTAGTGAGTCCCACTCGCTTTCATCCCAAAATATGCTTTCTAGAATCCTTCCCACTCAAGTAACCAGGAAGTTGCACAGGTAAGTGCAGTTTTCAGTATCTGGTGGAGCAACTGCATTCTTCAGGTAAGTGAGGCGCAACAGATTCACGTAAAAAAGCCAACCCCAAACACTAGTTTTACATAAGTAATAGCAATATGAATCATAGTGTACATTAAAAAACTGCAGTGCAACAGAAGACCCATCACCTATAAAGAGGGGCATAATATATGAAAAATCACATAACCAACAAAGATTAGTACCTAGAATATATTTTAGAATTTTCTATAAATGCTAAGGAAAAGGTGAGCAAGCCAAGAGAAAAATCAGCAAGGAATTAATGGGAGTCACAGAAAATAAAACTGAAGTGTGCCTTGAGCATATGTGAAAAGATGTTCAAATTCACCAATATTAAGATAGTGTTCATCTCTGAAGGAAGAGGAATGGAGATGAAATTTGAAGGACGTACAAAGTGAGATGCCATTTCATGTCTAACAGTGAGTGCCTTTAAACAATGAAGAGCAGAGTACAACTGCTGAACGTTAACAGTTGGCCATCTAGGTGGTAAGCAGATGCATGTTTGGTTTACTTTCTGTATTTTCTTTTGTGTTTTGAAATATTTCTTAATAATTAGTTTACATATGTGACAGTGTTGCCATCCTATGCTACAAATATGCTCCCATCCATCACTTCTATGAGATAAAATGGTAACAGAGGCAGTATGTGTTAGGGGAAGGGAACAGGAGTAGGAGTTGAAATCCTAAATCCTAATCCCAAATCTACCATTTCCTCACTGAGTGACCTTAAGCAAAATCACTTAATTCTTTTGAAACTGACTCCTCACCTGAACAACTTGAAGAATAATATCCACCTTCAGTACACGAAGTTATTGTAAGGAGTGAATAATTCACGTATATAAAAGTGATGTTCAAATGTGAAGGAAACATAAGGGAATTCATAAAACCTGTATGTAGTTAATGTGAAATTGAATCAATGTACTTTCCCACTTACTGTCATTCAAAATTTATGGAAGCAGTTATTAGAAACAGAAAGTAGACGAGCATCTTTTCTTACCGGGTCTATGAGCTGGGAATAGAGTTCATGGCAATTGTCAAAAATATACTTGTATGTAGAGTCCAGGCAAGCCCTGACACAGTCCTTCACCACCATGCTGGCCTTTGGAGGGCTCTGCAGCTCCAGAACCTGATGGAAAAAGTATCTGCTTAAATTCAAAAGCTGTATAAACAGTATAAACAACTCAAACAATATTCAATAAACACTTTAAGTTGATATTTCTGTATTCAGGAAAAATGTGGTCTTAGAAATATTTTAAATGTACAAACACCTCCTTTAACTTTCTGATGTGACAACTCAGAAAATGAGCATAACTAAATATTCAAACAGAAACAAAGTCACTAATCAGGATTATATTCACTTATAATTCATTCAATCACTCAACAGATATTTACCACCTACTATATATCAGACAATGGTAATACTGCAAGGAACAAAAGAAACAAAAATCACTTTCCTCAGGAAGCTAATAAGTTGATAATAAATCAATCAATATAGTATATCACATGATGCATGTTGCAGGAAAAATAGAACGAAGAAGAGGGATAGCAAGTGTTTCAGTGGAACAGAATTTAGTACAGAGGACTCCAACAGTAGATGAATTTAGAGAAGAGGATGAGACAAGGGGGAAAATCACATAGAAACTACTGTAAGAATCTTAGCTTTGAGCAAGGTGGGAAGAAACTGACTATTTGAGCAGAAGAGCAAGGTAACCTACTTTTTTTAAGGCTCCCTTATACCACCTCACCTTAAGGCAGTATGAGGAAGCCTTACGGAAAAAGAAAGACCTGCCATGAGACTAGAGCAGTAATTCAGTCATGGAAGACAGTGCCTAGGCTATGGTGCAAAGCAAGGAGCTCTTAGAAGAAATTTTATTTTGGTTAATTTTGGAGGGAAGGGGTAACAGGATTTGCTAACAGATTGAATGATTGGTGTGAGAGAAAGAGAGGAGTCAGGACCCCAAAGTTTTAGCCTAAGTAACTGGTACAAGGGAGGTATCCTCAACTTGGATGAGCAAAGCTGTGTTTGGAAGATCAGGGGCTCAATTACCAACAGGTTAAGACTGAGAAGCCTATGATGCATACAAGTGGATTTCAAGTAGACATTTGGGTAAATGAGTCTGGAGTAGTGGAGATGCCTGAACTAGTGATCTAAGTTTGGGAAGTATGAGCTAAGAGAAGAATTAAAAGAAATGAGACTAGATGAGTCTGGACAGAGAAGAGAAGGGGTCCCAAAAATAAATCCTGGGTAATTCTAGCCCAGTGACATCAGACAAATGAGAAAGAATAAAATAGTAGAGAAGAGAAAAAAGCAGTCAATGAGACAGGAGGAAAAAGAAGCAAGAGGGGTGTCTGGAGTCTAGGGAAGAAAAGCTTTCCTGGAGGGAGGATGGATGGAATATATTAAGTGAAACTGAACAACGTGGGACAAGGATTGATAACTGACCACTAGATTTAGCAAAGTGATGATCACTGGTGATTTTTGACAAGGTCATTTTTGGTGAAGTGATGGGGCAAAATTCTGATTGGAGTAGACTCCAAAAATAAGGGTGAATTTGAAGATTAAATATTTAAAAAATTTCAGTTCTCTGTGGATTGACCTATAGATTTAATGCAATCCCAACAAGAAATAAACTATCATCTAAACAATTCTTAAAAACAAAAAAGGTGAAGAACTCACACTATCTAATTTTAAGATTTGCTATAAGGTTTCAGTAATCAAGACAGCATGTTTGCAAATGTTAACCACTATATACAAAAATAGATTAAAAAAACAAATTTCTTCTGCATAGCAAGGGAACTATATTCAATATCTTGTAATAATCTTTAATGAAAAATAATATGGAAATGAATATATGTGTATATACATATATGCATAACTGGGACATTATGCTGTACATCAGAAATTGACATTGTAACTGACCATACTTCAATTAAAAAAAAAGTCAATTGGATGAAAAAAAATAAAGACAGCATGATAATGGTGAAATTATAGACATTTGGACAACACTGAGTCCAAACAAATATGACCAACTGATTTTTAATAATGATGGAAACACAATTCAATTAATAAGGAATGATCTTTTCAATCAATAGTGTTAAAACTATTGAACACACATATACAAAATAATCCTTGGCCCATACTTCATACCTTACTTAAAAAAAAAAGACTCTCAAAATGGAACTCAGGATTAAACATAACAGGTAAAGTACAACTTGAAGAAAACAGGAAAATCTCTTTGTGACCTTAGTTTAGCTGGTAGTACTATCCATAACCAGAAAAATTGGTAAAGCAGATTTTATCAGTTAAAAACCTGTCCTATGCAAAAGACAGCATTAGAGAATGAAAAGACAAAGCACATACAGGGAGAAACTACTAGCAAATAAAGTACCTGACCGGAGACTTGTATCCAGAGCACGTAAAGAACTCAGTGCCCCATAAGAAAATAACCTAACGGGCAGAACATTTCAGCAAACTGTTCATAAAATAAACTCAGATGGCAAATCAGCCCAAGAAAAGGTGATGAACACTATTAAGAAATATAAAAGTAAAATTTAAAACACAGTAAGATAAAATGTCACTCCTATTAGAATGGTTGAAAAAAATTAAAATCATGAAAAATATCAAGAGCTTCATTCACCAGAAGATGTAGAACAACTGGACAATCATACACGGTTGCTGGGAATGCAGAACTGTACAACTGCTTTGAAAACAGGGGACATTTCATGTAAAGTTTAACAAACATTTACCTAATGACTGAAGAAACTCACTCAGAGGTCTTTACCCAAGGAAAATGAAAACTTACATTAACACTAAAAATATGTACCTGAATATTTGTAACAGTTTTATTTGTTATGACCTCAAACTGGAAACAACCTAAAGGCCTGGAATACATGCATAACAAAGAATTACTACTCAGCAATAAAAAGGAGGGAACTGAAGATACTCTCAAGAAGATGGATGAACAGCCAATATGCTACACTACATAGCTTACTATTTCCTTTACATGATGCTCCGGAAAAGGCAAAACTGTAGGGGAACGACCACAGATCAGTGGCTTTTCAAGGGGTTGGAGAAGGGTTGTCTATAAAGGAGCAGCACAAGAGAATTCTGGAGGCTGATGGAACTGTTGTGGATCATAATGGTAGTGGTGGTTATACAGCCACACATCTGTCAAAACTAAAGATCTGTATAACAAAACCAATGAATTTTACTGTCTGCAATAAAAAAAAAAGATAATGAGAGGAGAAAATGTGTTCAAAAGATAATGTGAGAAAATACATTGGAAAGAAAACATACAAAGGACTATTTTGAAGAGTTTCGGTATTAAAGGAAAAGAGGAATTAGGGTAGTAACTGGAGAAGAAAGTGGAGTCAAGCAGTATTTTTAAGACTGGAAAATTGATGGCATGTTTGGTGACAGAATATTCAGGAGAGAGGGGAAGTCTGAAAGTTCAGGTGAGCGGGGAGGATTGCTAGACCGACGTATGTGTACTCAGAAGGGGGTGCAATTAATTGCACAAGCGGAAGAGATGGCCTTTTCTAGGAGAACAGACAGCTAATCAATAGTAATAAAAAAAAAAAAGAAGGAAGAGTAAATGGACACAGATGCAGGTAAGGAGGCAGAGGGGTGGGTGGTGGGAGCACGTGGTCTCAGGTCTCCAGGAACTGCTCCTGTTTTTTTCCAATGAAATCAGAAGCAAGGCCATCAGTTGGCAGTGAGGGCTGGGGAGAAAGGGCTGCAAGTTTGAGATTATTTTGTTTCCTAAACACCGCCAGGCTGGTGACTGAGGAAAGGCAGGGCAGGTATGCAGCAGTGTTGCTGGCACTCCCTCCCCTCTCTCCCATCCCTCACCCCTCAATGTCAATGGCAGGCATCCCCTTTCCCACTGAGCCCAGACTGGGTCTCACTATCATTCGCTGCACACCCTTCCTGCAGATGTTGATCAGCATTGATGTAAACTATTTATCCCAGTCACCTAATTGAACCATGACTTTAAACAAAATGATTTTAATTGAACGTTGAAGGACTGATGATTGATAGAATATTATTTTATTTTCTGTCTCTCTTATATTATAAAATACCAATTTAAGATAATCATGGCAACTGTATAGGAATTTCCTGAAAAAAAATTCATAAAACTCTTTCAAAGAGCAAACATGTTTAGTCCAGAGCCTGACAAAATGTTTTTAAGAAATGCTTTATATGAATTGTCCTGCAAGCCAAGTTATGACTACAGAGAACATGCAATTAAAGCAAAGGAGATATATCTAAAAATAAATGTTTGCCTAGCTTGGTAGATAATAATTAATTATACTAATAGATTAAGCAATCACATCCATCCTGATACAGACATTCCCAGGGCAGAAAATGGTAGTTGCTACAATTAGGGTACACTTAAAAGAGTCGGCTTCTCTGTTGCAATGAATAAGTCAGCGAGACATTCGAGTGAAAACTAAAACGCGAAGTGAACTCCATTTCCATTTAACATTCTTAGCTTTGTCGACTTACTAGTGAGCTTAAGATGGATTTGAGCCAAGTGTATCAGAATATCTTTTGTGTTGAGGATAATCCTTTTTTCAACACACCTTACACTGGAAGATTCATTTAGCTCAGGCAAAGGCACCACACCCTAATCACTGAGGATGAAAAACACTGATAAAAGAAGGGTAAAGCCAGAACTTTCCAGGGAAGAAATGTGTTATGTCATGCGGGGACAGTGACAAAAACAAATGACGTACCTTCATCCTAAAAAAGGTGATACTTGTTAGCAGGTCAACGGTGGATTTCAGATCTTGGAGTCTTTCAGCATTGCTGGCAGGAAAGTTCTCCTGGTTAATTAGGAAACAGACAATGGGCAAATGAGCAACATTAAGCCTCCAGTGGGAAATAAACTACAACCAGCTTTCTGTGAAAGAAATGGGAAGTAAACTGTATAAAATTTTAAAAGTAGCCCCACAGTATTCTTACACTATTTTCTGTAAAACATCACAGAAACTGAACAAGCTGGAAATAATCTCATCTTAGTCTTTAGAAAGCCACAGTCTGTCTATTCCCACAATGCAATAAAAACATACAAAATAATATCATTAACACAGTTTTATTAGGCTATTCATCCTTTTTTCATAGCAGAGTTTTCCTACTGAAAGACGGAGGGTTGGCATATATTTGAAAATATTTTTCTATAATTTTCTCAAGCTGGGTTATTTTTTTCAAAATACTTTTTGGAACTTTCACATGTGCTATGTTTACTTTTAGCCATGAAGAAACTTTTAACAGTTAAAAAGGAAAAAAAAAAAAAAAAAAAAGACTGCACTGCATAGTCTTTCCCTGAAGTTCTGTGGACTTAAAAAGTTTCTGTTACTGAACTTTGGTGAGAAATGTCACCTAAAAATGGCAGATGTTCAGAATTTTGAAGGAAAGGAAAGATCTAATTATAAAAATATTTAATCAAAGAAACAATTTTAGCATTGAGAAATTTCTCACATTAGCATGTGCTCAGATAGGCTTTTTAAAGAGCCATCAGGGAAACCACAGGTAACTTTTTGATAGTCATGAACTCAAGCTTAGGTGGGGTGTCAAAGTGCTGGTGGATGAGGTGGCCTCAAGGTCCTTCTTGCCTCCAAATAAAATTTTCATTGCTTGGTAAAGCAGTTCTCTCCCCATAGTGCTGCCCAGAGTTCCAACATGAAAGGTGAGTTTGACAAAATTTGGAATTATAATTTCCAGAATTGTACAGTTAAAGAGACCATCAATAAGAGACTAAAAAATAAATGCAGGGGAGATACATGTGTGCAGGTATGGAAAGATGTTTAGAATAAACTGTTAAAGAATGCCATAGTTGTTACTGCAGATTTATTTTTTTGTAAATAAAATCTGTAACTAAATTTTTTGGTCATTAAGATATTTTGTCACTCAAATTACATGTTTTCACACACAAGAATATGTTTGTGTGAGTTTGTATATTTCACCTGGCGGTGAAGCATACAATTGCTGACAATGAACTCTGGACAGCTTCAAAAGAGCACATTTGATTGATCTAGGAGTGAATTAAGCAGTGAATCCCAGTAGGACTCTCAAAAGCTGAGGAAATAGCAGAATTTCTCAGTAAGAAGGGGTGAGCTCTCAAGATGAGGACGGGGCCTTATGTATGCTTCATGAATTAGCTGAGGGCCACTCAGTCTGCTGGTTAGTAAAAGAGTTATAAAATTAAAGCTGTACACACACACACACCCCAGTATTGCTGTAGGCTTATGTGGGCCAGGTACCTGAACAAGGGATGTCTACTTGATTACTTGGTACAGGACCCAAGATTCCAAGGTCAGTATGTTTACTTTTCCCTTACATAATGAATATATATACTTTTTTACAATATGACAAGAAATCATCTGAGCCAAACAGAATCTTTTACCTTTAGGCAAATAATTTTGTACATACCCTATACTTTGACAGGTCAATCCTTAAAGAGTTATGCAACTGGTCCAGTAGCTTTATGAATTTTTCCCTCTGAACAAAGCAAACACAAAACAGAAGAAGAGAATCATCGTTCTAAATGTAGTCTTCACAACCAAATTCGCCTGAGTTGCTGTCCCCATTTTACAGACAGAAAGGTTCAAAGACGTCAGTGAGTTCTCTGAGATCACAGAACTGCTATGTGGCAGAGCAGCGGTTCAAACTCAGGTCCCTTTGACACCAAATCCATGCTCTTTCCCCTAAGTCACGCTGACTCTACATGATAAGTGAGAAAGTTTCCAAAGTTGTGTTATGTAGAAAGAATCCAGACAACCGAATTGCCCTGGTACTGATTCACAGCATATGAGTCAGCAGGAGAAAATATAACCCGTCACTCCTTCTCCACCTGCACACCGCACCACCTCCCCAAAATTAAATGATAGGTTTTTAAACTTCTCCCATCTATGGGAGTGGGAACAGCTGCTGTTGTTGTCAAAGACAATCTCAAAAGCATTTTCCTTTTGGTAACAAGTACAGACTTCATAATCTGAAAGGATCGACTGCCTTTAAAGTATGTTTATGATTTAGTGCTAAAAATGCGTAAAATATTAGGCCAACAAAAACGACCACTGCTTCCTTCTGATGCTGTATCAGGGTTAGACTAACCTCTCCATAGAAGAACTAAGGAGTGTTGCTAATAAGCATGAGTATACAGTTGTGTGGGTTAAACAAAGTAAAAACATCAGTCACAACCTTCATAGGGAGACAAAACACCATTCTGACTCTCAGATTTCTAATCAAAAGTGAAAAAAATAAACAGAGTGGTAGTATATGATAGCAAAGGTCTCTCCCTACATTAATATTCTGTAAACACTAAATTGTACTTCGGAATATATTAGCAAAAGTAGACATTTTTCCTAGTAGTTTCATGTACAAGGTGGATTTATATAGAACCCTTATCCCTTGAAGTCATAGATCTTGATGAAGTGAGCTGAATATTAACAGGAGTTGATGAATTGTTCCTCAGTTGAAACTCCAATTTCCTGAATAAACTGTCTTTTATGAGGCTTATACTTAGTGAACTAAGTTTGAGTGCCAACAACGTGGAGGCAATGAAGGAGCCTAAGAAATGAACCTCGCCTTCCAGAAGCTTGCCATCTTGTTAGGCAAGTAAGACTTTCCAGTAAAGCTGCCAAAAAAAAAAATACGATGAGTGTCTTAGATTTTCTTTCTTACTCTCTCATTCCTTCCCAGGGGAGAAGGTGACCTAGGCTGTCCTTTATTAAACCCCTACCTCCACTGGTATGAGTCAGTGGCTCCCAAATAAAATAGAAAAATAAAAGAGCCACTACAATCATTAGTCTCGGCCACAGTACAGTTCATCATTCAATGACTGTGAAAACCACTGTGTACATGTCAGTCTCTGGCTGCTTTCTGTGACCTGTGTGATTGGTACAAATCATTAAGACAGAGGACATGACCCTGGTCAACCATACTATGACCCAAGTCACTGGTCCTGTTATAAACACTGGGACCAACTGTTCTGGTCGTCTGCCCGATTATCCATTCTTCCTCTCTTCCTTCCTCAAGAGTCAATGTGTCCTTTATGAAATGCCTCCCTTCCCAGGCCTCTTCTACTCTAGGAATGGCCATGTAGCATGGTTTTGCCCAATGAGACGTCACCAGCTTATTAAAGGGGATGGACCCAGGCAGCAAATTATCAATGAATTATAATCTGGAAAGACTCCAGAAGAGCACGTGGCCAAGAGCATTTGTTGTATTAGCATTTGCTCTGTAATTCTTCGTCAGGCTTTTTTAATCCATCGGTCCTTTGTGCATCTCTCCTTTTCCCTCCTTAAACTCAGACTGGATTTGAGAAGGTCCACCCGTCATCTTGTACAGTAAGAGGAAAAGCTAAACATGCTAAGAACAGTGAGGCAGGAAGCCAGAAGGAGCCCCCACACCTCACCCTAACTGTCTGCCCATCCTTTCAAAAAATTACCTTCCTGATCAGCTGCACGAGCCCTGAATTCCTTAATACCTCTGCGCTTAGATTATATGGGAAAAATTATTTACTTAAGTTTGTTGAGTTTCTGTTTTAGGCAGCTGAACAGAATTCTCACTGATACAGATCACACACTTGGTCTCCCCACCTAGGTCTTCAGTGCCCAGCTGGAAAATTTACATTCAAGGAAAACAAAACTGAGGAGGAAACGACCAGGCTTGGGGATGCTAAATCCCAAACAACATTAGAGGATGTGAAATTAAAAGTGCGCTGCTGATTGCATCTTGATAGGCATTTTTTAAGCAGCAGGGTGGCTTGAAATTTAATTTTATTTACCATATTTCTATTTAGCTAGAGTGAGGTTGTCTTTGTGAGAGCAGAGGAGGCTTATTACCTACATGGTGTGATTTGAGAAATAAGAAAAGACTGTGTGATTAAAAAGGGTTTCTCTGAGGGGCACACAGCAATATCTGAAACTACCGCATTATTCAGTGTTTTGTATTTGGGAAGGACTGAGTAAGTCTGGTATTTGGTAGGGGCCAAATCTATAATATGAGTACTAACTATTATCAGTTATCAAAAATTTAGTTTAATTAGTTGACAAGAACAACTCTAGACCAGAGGTCAGCGAAGTATCTGTCAAGAGCCAGACAGTACATATTTTCAGCTTTGTGGTCTCTGTCACAACTATTAAACTCTACCACTGTAGCACAATGGCTTCCATAAACAATATATAAACAGATGAGCATGGCTGTGTCCCAAGAAAACTCTGTTTACAGATACTGACATGAAAATTTCACATACCACAAAATAATAATCTTTTGATTTTAAAAAAACCATTTAAAAATGTAAAATCCATTCTTAGCTCACGAGCCATATAAGACCAGTTGATGAGCCAGGTTAGGCCCATGAAAAGAGGGGCAATTTTGAGTAGGAGGAGGTGGTATCTCGCCCACAAGGACACTCTTGGGAAGTTTCCCTAGGATCCTGGGACTTGCAAAAGGAAAAGTGCTTATGAGGTATTTAAAAACGTCTGCACCATCCCGAGTTTCTCTCTCCCATTTCTGTGTTTCTCAGTGTCTCCTCTGACAGCAGGGGTAGATTTAACCTGAAACTAACGATGCTTAACCTCTGGGGGTCCTCACCTGATTCAGGTCCCCTGGGAGGAGCCTGAGCTGCGTGTTCAATGTGATTTTAGGTTATTATAAAATTTACAAGAATAGGATGAAATTATTCTGACCTGGACCAGCAAATTGTACAAGGTTTCTTTCCAGGTCATACCAAAAGCAGTCATTCTTTAAGCAGGAAAGAACTATTTCAAGTAGTTTTAATGCATTGGTTATTTTGATAATATTTGATAATTTAATTAATGTTAATCATATGAACATACTGGACATATATTTACATTTCTTATTGATTTGAGATTAATACTGATACCAACAGGTATAACACAAAGTTATAAAATGCCATCACAAAGATGCTATCATCAACACAGTAATTAGTAAGTGACAAATTTGAAGAGTATATATAGAGTAACTTTATGGGCAAATTTGAAAAGCACGAAATATTATCATTCACTGAACAAGAAAGCCTAATGTTTCCCTTAGTTTGACTAAACTTTAGAAAGGTTTCTTCCTGGCTAAGTCCTAATTTCCCTTTTTCATTTTTAGAGCATTGTCTTGTCTTTTCTTTCTTTGCAAATTGTTTTAGACTTTTTTTTTTGCATTTTCTATAATTATAAGCATTTTTGTCACTTTATCAGAAATTTTGATTTCCTGGGGATTTGGAAAAAGAATGCACATGTTGGGAGTGTGGTTCTGTGATTAGGGGGAGGTGCTGATTTTTTAAATTATGACATATGTTTAAAGAGCACAGTATCCTAATTTGACATCTGAGTACACTACAGTGATCACCACCACAAATGTAGTTCGCATCCTTCACCGAAGCTGACTCCCTGTCTCCTGCACATTCTCTCTCTCCCCTCTGCAACATTTCCTCTACACAGTCATCTTTCTAAATAAGAAAGTCTATCAGATTATACACTATGCCTCAAGAATGAAGTTCAAACCTCTCAGTGGGCATTAAAGGTCCTCAGCAATCTAATGTCAAACCAGTTACACAGCTTCCTCTTTTACATCCATCTTTTATTCTACCTTCCCTACTCAGGAAGATACAAACTTTGAAATTATTTTTGCATCTTTACTGCTTCTCGTCTTTACTTAAAAGTCTTCCCAGGTCTAAGGTGGTTTCCCTATTATTTCTTGGACTTTGAAAAATGCTACTCATCCCTAAAAGCACGATTCCTTTGGCCAAGTTTCCATAAGCTTCTGAAGAGTGTCAGTCACTTCCTCCTCTTCAATCACAAATTTATAAATATCAGCTCTTTTGACGCTTACCCCATTTGGGGAGGGATTTACAGTTACTGTACACATGGTTATGTGACTATCCCATTAGAGTGTAAGCCCTGGAGAACACAGATCAACCTTTATCTCAGTCCCTTTACTATCTACCATAGTGCCTTACATGAAGGACCACAGAAATACATCATGAATGAACAAGTGGACAAACAAGAGTATGTGTGATGAAAAAGGAGTACGTGTTAGCATACTTGTTATGCCAAAAAGGGTATCTATGACCAAGAAAAAAAAAACTGAGCTAGATAAACATCAATTTTACTAATAATTAATTTGCTATTTGTGCTTAAGATAACTCACTAAATAAGTTTCCTAAAGACTTCTTCAGAGTTGAAATATGCACCCCCCACCTCATGGAGCTGTCTTCCTTTCCAACTCTAGCTCTACCCACGGTGTTTTCAACATCCACAGAGATGTCTGATCAATAAAGTTCTTTCCTCTCCGTGATTTCCAGCAATCTTTGCACTCAGTGATACGCTGCAAAATCATCTCTCCAAAAGAAAGAAAGCCTTGATTTTTAACATTTGCCAATTTTCATGATGTAAGTATTGTAGTATTTCCAGTTTCAAGTATTTCCAGCTTCCAGGATGGCTGTATTCTACAACCAGCTTGCAATACTTCTGCAAATTCAGCAGGTACAAACTAGCCCCAGAACAGCACTGTTTTACACTTAATTCACAGCAATCTACTCCCAGAAATATATCTTGGACCTGAGACTTCCCTTTTGTAATATTGACTAAATGTTTGATGTTCCTACACAAATCCTTTGTCTCTGTCTCTCTTTCTCTCATGGTGCCACTTATCAAACCTAGACTCTCCATGATGATCACTTCAATTTTCTTTTGACAGCATCACCTATATATTAACTCTCTTACCCTTCCATTGCCTTTTTTTTTTTTTTTGTAAAATTTTCCCCTAGAGTTAATCTAACCATCTGCTGTATTTCTTACTACATTAGTATCTGAATGTTGAGAAATTCTGAGAAAAAAAAAAAAATCACAGCCACATGAGTTGTGGTGGAAACAGATTCGTACTTCCCAATCTCAAATAAGACCTTCAGCTTTACCAGGCATTCCTCTTACTTGGCCCCAAAGCATTCATCTTTCTATTCCCTTCAGGAGCTTACCCAGACCTTTCTCAGCCTCCTCTACCTCATGTGTCTATATCATAGCCCTTGTCTTACGGACGAGCATTTCTTGTCCTGCAGAGAACCATACAGAAAATTAAGGAAATAGGGTGTCACTCCTTCAGTTTTCCACTCCTATATCAAAAGCATTCTCCTCAAGGACTCACACACACTATCTCCTCAAATTTCAGAACAGAACTTGTCCTTTTGCATTCCAAAGAAGAAGAATTTTCAGATTTTTATTATCACTGTTACCCAATGCCACAGAATGTCCCTCCTTCTGCCCTCGTGACTACACTTACTTCTTTCTCCTCCGGGATGTTACTGTGTCACTTATTCCCCATCTGATAAATCTGCAACCTGCAGCTAGTTCCCATCCTAACAATCTATAAATACGGTCACATTTATCTTACTAAATGGTAAAAAATCCTATCCAACCAGACAGTAAAAATAATCTGGTTTTTCATGGCAAAACCTTTTCACTCTTGACCAATCTCTATTTATCCTCTCATTCAAGTTCCTTAACAGAACAATCTTTCCTTTCCTCACCCACTTTCACTCTTTTTTTCCATTTTTATTATCAAATACAAGTTTCATACAGAGAAATTGACAATTTTAGTAAACAGATGAATGCAAAACAAAAACAACTAAATATTAGCTCTAATCCCACTATGCGGCTGCACCTTTGGCATTTTGGTACATTTTCTTTCAGGCTTATTCCTAAACTAGTATGTATGTGTATATTTATGTGTGTGTGTTTTCAATGTTGGAATTAGACTATAGAGTTTTGTATGTACATATTTTAATTTATCATTATTTCATGGGTATTGCTCAATTATACAAACCTTTCTTTAAAAACCTGATTTTTAAAGATTGTATTATATTTTAGGGAATAATTGAACCCTAATTTACACAACCATTCATATATGCCATTCACTGAAGATCTCTATGAAATTAGGCTTTAAGCTCAACTGCTTCACTCGTAAGCAATGACTTCCTAATTGCCAAATCCAATGGGCTGACTTCTTTCCCTGTTTTACTCAAACTTTTTGCAGCAGTTGACAATATTAGATGCTCCTCTTTTCTTAAAATAGTTTTGCCTTATCTTTCATGTGTAATTTTTATTATAACTTTTATCCAACTTTTCTAACCATTTTCCTCAGCAAACTTTGCTTTTCCCTTCCCTCCACACCTAAGGGTTCTACCCTTTTCACTTTATTCTTGAACATTTTTCATCCAAACCATGACTTTAAATAACACTTGTACACAAGTCTGAATTTGAAAGAGTAATGGTTTTCTTAACATTTGTTTTACAATCCTTATTGGTAAGAAAGCTTTTCCATTGGTTTATTTTTGGGAGACTCAAAATGTCTGGATTACACCTTTGAAAAAGATAAAAAGTGGCTAATTTAATGGTGTTCCTGAGTCACATGTGACAGTACAGCTTCAGAAGTCAGATAACTAAGAACTCCCGGCCCTAAAGTAGAGGTGGGAAACATTACACTTGAGTATGTTTGACTGATCAAATAGCATTATTTTCAATAGGCAGAGAAAAATCTAGCCAAATTGACATATCAAATCACCAAGTTATCAAGATGTAGTTTGAAGAAAGATTTCTTTTTAGACCCTCTTCTCAAGTAAGTTATTTGATTTACAAATGTTATTACTGTGTTGCTACTGAAATACTGCAAAGTAGTGAAATCAATTTGATTTCTCTTCTTTGGGTCAGCATGAAGTAAAGGCGCATGCGATCTCATTTTCCTCCAGGTAGCTTTTATGGTGGAAATTAATCATTGAAACACGTCTTTCTACTCAGAGGTTGAAAGGCTCAGTGTTCCACAACGTTGGCTTATTCTCTACAATATACCCAGGCAGAATATTAAAAGTAAAACAACGTCATAACACTGAGTGCTTTATGTTACAGGTAAAATCCCAAGACAATGAACACTGTTAACAGAATTGAGGTTTGTATAACAAAACTGTACTATGACCTGGTAATGGTCATAATAGTATTTTGTTGAGCTGGCCAGGGAGTCTTCCTTGGTCCCAGTTCTTGCAGGAGTCTTTCTAACAGAAAGTGGCTGATGGTGCACTGTTTATACTGCAGGTAAGCAGGAGAGATGAAATCCTCACACCTTACATTTATAGAGTTTTCACTCTTAGAAAGTAGCTTATCATCTTTTACCTCATTTGATTTTCGTCTTAAATTTGAGCAACGTGTTAGAGCAATAATCGCTATCCTCACTGAACAGATTGGGAAATTGAGGCTTGAATGACTGAACTGACTTGCTAAATGTGAAAACAAACGCAGCCCCCCGCCCGCCCCCAGGACTCCTAACCCAATGTTCTCTTCTACGAGTATTTGCTTTCATTTGTCATTAAGTAACAACTGCTTTTTCCTTTGACTCATTCCAACACATCTCACATACTTCACATATTTTTTTTTTTAGATGAAAAGGACAGGAAAAGAGTAAACACAGCAGCACTTTTTTTTTTCCTACTGGCTTTATACTCTTTTATTTGCTGGGTCTCATCTGTTTCTACTCTGCGATATATACCCCAAAATTTGATTTGTAAGAACTTAATAACAAAAATCTATTCAGTGAACCTATTTGGAAGTGAAGTGAAAAGAGTAACTATGGTGTCATGGAAATCACTTTCCTACAATGGAACTCAATTTCCTCCACAAACAAAGGAGAACAGAACTACCTGTCTCATGGGGTTACTGAACAGAGCTACCGTCTACCCAGGTGCCCGGGACAAAACCATGGGAATCTTTCCAGGTATCTTTCCCTTTCCCTCACTGCTCATAGGACTAGAGATACCAAGTGCTGTTGATTCTATGCCCTGAAAAGCTCTGGAATCTGTCCTTCAAATTCCACCCCCACCAATTCTTAGTTTATATCATCACCACTTTACCAGGATTACTGTTATTTTCTATCCTATTTCTAGTCTTGTCAATTTCAATTCAATTATGCTTAGAGAGAATGGGTTCTGGTGACAGGCACAACAGGTAAATACTCCTCAGGATCTTCGCATCTTTACTTTTCAATGGGTTTTTGATGCATTTGAATACTTCAGGTAGACTGTCTTAATTAGGTACAAATAGTTCTCTTGAAATCTTCATACAGCTAACTTTTTTTTTTTTTTTACTTAGAAGATATGTCCTTGTACACCAGTACCAGTAGAAACCAACAGGAAGTGCAGATGGAGCCCAAAAGGCTCCAGAGAGGTCAACCAAGCTCACACTTGCCAGAGAACAACATCTAAAACGGTGAATCCCAAATTTGCACACACGGAGAATTTCCCATAAAACCCAGTACTCTATCACAAAATTCATTCCCCACTGAAAAAGTCGTTCCAGATAGGAAGCTGTAATTTAATGAAGATGCCTATTGACTGTCAAATAAATATATTTCACTAAATATGGTTCAAATAAACTTTAAGCTTTGGTCTATTATACTGAAACTCCCGAAGATGTACCTTCTGCAATAATATTCTAAGACTATCTGGAATCCAAAACCCCTTGAAACTCTAACTCCCACAAGCTACTGGGAATTTTCAAGTTCAAAAAATAATACTTACACCAAAGTTGGTAGCGGCAAATCGATCTGAGGCAGAAACCTGTACATTTGTTGAAACGCTTGTGTGAGCGTAGAAAGCGTTTATATTTGCTAGCAAGGTGCTCATTACAGCAGGGACACCAGGGCACATGTATTTAGAAGACAGACATGAAAAGTGCCTGCAAGACAAAAACATTAAGTGCTTTAAAAACAGAACCTAGTTAATCCACATACCAGCATATCCTCTCACATCAGCAATTAAATAATTCCTCGACTGTATCTGTGAAAAGGAGAGAAGACTCCCACAGTCTTTGATTGAAAGAGAGAGCAATTTCAGCCTCTTAAAAATTTCCCATTCACAAATGCGAAGTGGCTTAATTAGACTGTGATGTGCCACCGGGATCGACGAGTGATCTCTCAACCGGGAGTGCTGTGTGTCCACACAAAAAGTCCAATTTCCCGCAGACTCTAGTGCTGCCCAAAAGTAACAACCCAGGAGTCTCCCTTTCTCTGGCAACCCTGTCTCCAATCACTTCAGTTCCTGAAATGCTGTATTCCAACCAGAATGTTCTTTCACACTTGTAGTCCTCTCACATTGACAACATAAACAAGATGCCCCTGTTTCACTGCCCACTGATTGAACAAGTGAATTTAATATCTGATTTGGGTCCAGTGTGTGAGCTTCTGACAAAAAGAGTGTGTTCCATAGCAGTTCTGTTTTCCCAGACTTTGTTAAAACCAGGATTTAACTAAGCACACAGATGAGTAGCAAAGACACACTGAATTATGCCAGCTTTGTGCTTACAGACCATTTCTTTTAAACCTTGAGTAACAAGATCATTTACAGACATCAGAAGCATCAAGTGTTCAATTCTGTTATTTCTCTCAAGAAACCCTGTTTCATTTGAACACTAACAAAAGACTTAAAAATTGATAGCACAGCTTACAATAAAGGTGAAAAGACAAAATACACATGGATTAAAGAAAATGTCAGTACATAATTTGATCCTACTTTGCTCTCATATTTCAGTTATTTATCCACCACCTAGGCATCTCTGAATTTTGCACTGCTGAACACAAACACAGACCTCCATAAATAAATGCCCTGGATGGTGGTCCTGGAAATGGTGCTTCTCAGAGATCTCATCCAGCCATGCACCTAGCTTGTCATGACATTGGCTAACAAAAGTAGGTTCAAGTTTTCAACATGGATCTTTGAGGATCACGAATTACAATGTATATACCATGAGTTACATGATTTGTGTAATTTCACCCTGGAATTACATGATCACTGAGTGCTTCTTTTAGATAAATGATTCATCTTTTGATTTTATTATACACTAATTATAATTAATATCTTTAGAAAAAAAATCTTTAGAATACCAAAAGTACTGTGAATATACTCAAAATGTAAATTTAAAAAAAAGCTTGAGGGGGGTCTAAATTAGGAGTTTGGGATTAACATACACACACTACTACGTATAAAACAGATAACCAACAAGGACCTACTGTATAGCACAGGGAACTATATTCAGTATCTTGTAATAACCTATAATGGAAAAGAATATGAAAAATATATATGTAAAATTTATATATATGTGTGTATGTGTGTGTGTGTGTATATATACACACACACACACACACATATATATACACACACACATATATAACTGAATTACTTTAATGGACACCTAAAACTAACACGACATTGTAAATTAACTATATTTCAATTAAAAAGTGGTTTAAAAAAAACCCTAGTATATGTTATCACATTTCTTTCTTTTTTCAACAATTCACAAATAGATGTGCTATGCCCAAATCAGAGGTCAAGAGTTATGGGATATGCAGTGCCTTAATGTAATGGTGTGGAGTACGACTAAAGAGAAATACACATACCTGGGGGAACTAGAGATGGACACACAACTGTCAAAATAAACTGGCAAGAAACTCAAAGACCAGAAGTTCATTTCCCTGAGCATGCATTATCTACTTAAAGGACCGCTGGAAGTCACCAGAACAAATAACCTTGTTCTTGATCTTAAACAAGGATTCATGTCCTCCTAACGCCACTGTGTGGCTTAGTCTTTACTTCTGGTGGCTGCCACCCTGTGATTTTTGGTGCCCGATTAGAGTGGCAGCAACAGCTTAGCTGGTACTTTCAGCAGAAATAATGAAGGAATATATGACTATGCTGCTTAAAGCACTCACAGTGTGAATTTTGTAAGTGAAACAGAAAGGTTTATGTTGAAGATGATGCAATTACTGAACACTGCTAAGCTTACAAGCCATTTGAGGGGAAAAGTGAGTGTAATTTGGAAAGACTGAGCATATCAACAACCAAGCTTTGTCTACTTCATACTTTGAGATGATTCAGCCAATATCGTCATGAATGAAAATGCCCTATGAAACTGGCTTTGGGATCCCAAACTTTATAACCAAAGTGAGAGGTTTAACAAATAATTTATACTTTAGATGTAAAAATCTAGGGGTAATATAGGCATAGTCATGTAGATAAATATAACTTTGATTTGTCTCATTTATGCAACCCTTCCTATGCTTTTATCATTAATGTTTATACAAAACATTCATAAAGAATTAGAAAACAGTGAAAATAAATTACTGTTCACACTTCTAATTTCCTTTAAAAAATAACTTTAATTTATAACCAAATAGAATTATAATACTTTTTCTTCTTAGAATTGCTTAGAATTAGAATTAATTCTTGTGTTTTTCTACTCTTCAACCTTTTATCCATTTTTTTTATGTTTAAGGCATCTGGCTATTGCCCCTTTAATGACTACGGATTGCCTACATTTCTGGGGCTATTCTTCCTGATAAGGATCTAGAGTTGATAAAAACAGTCCTGGTATAAAAAACGTGTACCCTAATTGAGAGGCACACACATCAAGCCCTCATCTTGTCACACGACAGAAAGTGCTGTCATAGAAGTACATCAAGGGTTGGGTGGACCATCGGACAGAAGAGTGAGGCCTGGAGATGGAGGGCAGAGGTCTGGACATGACTTGAGTCCACTAGAGGTGAACCTACTGTAAGAGAAGTCAGAGGGAAACAGCTGACAGTTTACATAATGGCCATGGAAGAACGGAGAGTTTAGTGTCCTTAGAGCTTGGTTTTACACCTTGGTTTGATAAATAGCTAGTGAACATGCCTGAATGCCAGACACTGTATTAGGCATTAGGTATATAGCAATGAATCCTCTGGGAGAATCACGTTATTTAAGAAACATAATACAATTATGAAAAAGTTGTAAGAAAAAGAGTCATTTGGGACACCAAATTAGCGTGTGTACTGTAGCGTGGTGCGGAGGGTCAAGGGAGATTTCTTGAAATGAGGCTGGGCTAAGAGTTAATGCATGACTAAGAGATAGCCAACCAAGCATACGGTCTGCTAGAGACAAAGAATCTATTTCAGAAGAATGGAAGAATACAAACCAATTACAATGGAAAGAAACAAAATATTGTGTATAATGAACCCTAGCAATTTTAGGTTGGTGGAGCCCAAATCTCCATGAGAACATTCCAAGCTGTTGATGACCAGAGGTGAGAGGAAGGTTATATAGGATAGTTTTGTGCAATATGTTAGGCAAGTTGCACATATTCTACAGAGCAAAAGCTTATTTCAAGCCTCAAAATCTTACAGTCAATGTAAGTAAAAAATTATCTCCAACAAACTCTAGTTGTTTACATGGAGCAGGAAGGAACATCATCAGAGTTGAATTTCAAATAGATTTGGTTGGGCAGAGATTTTTAGGAGGATGGCTTTAAGGAACGTGAGACTGAGAAGAGTCCAATTCGGAGGCTATGTAGGGGAAAGATAATAGGTGTCTGAATTACAGCAATAGGCATACAGACAGGGAAGACAGAAAGGGTGTGAAAAATATGGAGAGAGGAAACACTGTCAGGCCATGGTGTCTGATAAGGAGTCAGAGGTAAGAGGAATGGTTAAGTTCCAAGGCTCTAGTTTGGGTGACTGGGTGAATGGTGATTCTGCAAGTGAGTGAGGAACGAAAAAGGAAAAAGGAATCATAAGGGATTATGTGTTCAGTGGAGTTTAAGGCGCTCATGGAGCTTCCACAGAGAAATGTCTACTAGGTTATTGGAGACCTGGGCTGGAAACCTCGATCTGGGGGTCATCAGCATGTAGAAGTCAGTCCAAAACCACTAGAATGGATAAGATCATCCAGGGAAAATTATGTAGAATGAGGAGAAGTGTCAGGGAAGGGAATTTGGGAAACACCAACATAAAAGGGGCTAGTAGAAGAAAAACAAGTAAATACTATAACTGAGACCAAACTAAAAAAAAAACAAAAAAACAAAAAAAAAACCAGGTTAAAAAAAATTCAGGACACCAGAATTAGGGAAACCATGGGAATAGGGGTTTTAAGGGTGAAGGATAATTGATGCTGTTAGGCGCATTGAAAGAGTCTTATAAGGACATAAAATCACTAATGGACTTGACAAATAAACATCATTGTGACCACAACCAGATTAGTGCTAGTGGAGTGACGGGGTTTGAACCAAGAAGACAGAATTTAAAAAAAAAAAAAAAAAGGCAGCAGAAGAATGACCAAGGTAAAGTGGATCAAGACCAGATTCTGTTGGTCTCTAGCTAAGGAGTTCTGACTCTCTCATGTGGACCAAACGGAGTTAGCTGCAATTTCCGCAGAGAGAACTGATGTTATCAGATGAATCTGGAAAGATGACTCTGAAGTGGTGTCAAGACGGATTGAGATGAGCAGGGATTGGAAGCAGATAAAACAATTTAGGAGATGGAGATGGAGAAGCAAAAAATGGCATTTCTGTCCTGCTTCCAATATGACTCAGCACTTCACAGACCACAGTCAGATAGAACAAAATCTTTTACACCTTGAGATAATCTAAAAATTACAGAATCACACTGTTTCTGAACTCCAAAACATGAAACCTTGAGTATTTCTCTAAAACCTAAACTTTCTGGCAAAAACAAATTTGAACTAGCTTTTTACCCATGTTATACCCGAAAGGGTATTATGACCTCTGAAAATGTGAAAACCAGGTGGGAAAGCTGCTGTTTCCCACCAAGAACAGCTGAGAACACTTTGGAAACTAGACAGGCTTAGGAAGGTTATGTTTTTGTTTTGCTTTGTTTCACCAGGGCTTCTGAAGTCCCACACCCTCTCTGTACTTGCTGCGATAAGACATTTCTTTCCTTTTGGTGATTAAGGGCTGGAGTTCAAGCAATTTAAGTTCAGAATCATCTCTCTTAACCGCCAGGGTACACCTTCTCTTCATTTACCCTCTTCCCTCTTTCTTTGATGTGGTGTATTACTTGTGCACGTATCTGTTTCTTCCAGAAAGTGTTGAGTTCATGTTTAGTCGTCATTTTCTCCAGTCCACCTCTAGCATAGTGCTTTCTTGTACACAGGAGTTGACCAGTAAGGGCTTAATGAAAACAAATGAAGCAATCAGAGCCAGTGGTATTTAGGCAGAGTTAGAGGCAGGGCATGGCTACCTTGAGTGTGACAGTTTATCAAAATGATTGCTTTGTGAACATTGGGTTGAAGTGCATAGCAGTTAATGCACAATGATCACAACTCTGAAGGTGAATTCTATTCTGTTTATAATTGGTGGACTGAGAGCAGTATTCTAAATTTTCCAGAGCATTAGGCATGCATTCTTCTTGGAGAACTGACAGGAATATTTTACTTTCTGATGAACATGGAACTGATGATTTCTGGAGTCTGATGGGCGGCAGTCAGCTGTACATGACCCCCACACCCCCGTATCTCCCATAGCAATATCCAAGGAAACCAAAAAAGGATGTAAACTCAAACAACACTGAAATTTAGGGGTATCAATCAGATTTCCCGGTATCTAGGAGGGACTTTGCTTAAGTTTAAGGCAGCTGGGTAGATTGAGAGATGTTTAGTGACTAACTAGTGTCTAAATCCCTAAAATATTAGCCTGACTGGAGAGGAAACAGAAGAATAGAACCATGCACTGTCTACCCTCTATCAGAGGTGAGGGATCTAGGCTGCTGGCCAGCAAGGCTGTCAATCACTTTCCTATTCCATGGCAATGGCTTTCTGAGCCAGTAAAGCTGTCTCATTTCCCACACTTTCTCACTCTCTACCCATTAAAGAGTACGCAGCTCCCATGACTACGATACAGCTGATGCAATGGGCAATGGGATTTGAAGCTAGTGGGAAGAAAGGGCCGGAAGAACACTGGGAATAGTATACCCTGGGGTTTCTACATAACTTTTATGCTCTGCTTCTAGCCAGGACAGAATTCACAGGTTGTTTACAGTAGCTAGGAAAAGAAATCCAGCTCTTGTATTTAAAGAGCCCACCAATAGAAGCAGGTGATTATCTTTCCTCAAACTAAAAGCAAACTGCATCTGAATAAAGTCATGGCACATAGGGAACATTTTCAGAGGCTTGCCTACCGGTGTGAAGTCTGCAGGTGAATGCGGACAACACCCAGGTGGTCAACGAATACTGATTCAAAAGAACCTTATAAGTTGCCAAACAAGCAGAATGCAAACATCTTTGTATGTTATTATCTCAACACACACACACACACACACACACACACACACACACACACAGCAAAAATGAACAAAAACTTGGTCAGAAACACTATTAACAAAAATAGTCACAGTGTTTTTCTCTGGATGGAGCTACAATTTTCGTGATTTAAAAAAACAAATCGTGTCCTTTAAAAATAATTTACCGTTAGCCTTTTTTATTACTCTAATCAGAAAAATATGTAACATGTATATTTAAAATGTTAATTCAACTTTTGCCCTGTTAATGATTTTATGTCTCTTTGTGACTCTTAGCATCAATAAGAAACAAAGTAATCCAATTCCTTTTAAAAGTTTTGTTTGATTATCTAAAGTAAATTTTTCTTTATATTTTTGTAAAGCATCTTTAAAGTATACAATGTAAAACTATATAATCTATATTATTTTCTACAATATCATTAAGATTTTTGTGGAAGAAGTCAAATCACTCAATTTTTTTTCTTTCAAAATTTATCATAGATCTTACTAAGTTCTGATTAATGACTAGATGCAAAAACTACTATAAAATTACTGTGCAATAGATACCAGCCCTATTTCACTCAATAAAATACATCAATAATTAATTTTAAAGATACTGATGAAAAGTTCTTGGCTCATAACTTCCTAAGGCAAAATACAGGGATGAGAATGGTGAAAACATGAAAATCAAAGGAGGATAATGAGAAAAACCCAGTATCTCACTTAATAATACTTTTCTTCCCAATAGATATTTACATCAATTTCAATATCAAGTTAACATTACTATGGTGTTTTTCTTGTCAGATGACTAAAATTGAAAACAAAATTGTTGTTCAGTAAAAGGAAAATAGGTCAAAGTCATAAACATGACCCTTCTAAATTTGGAAAGAATTAAGTTGAACATGTCTCAATACACCTAAAAATTAAAGATACAGTATTTGGGAAGTAACTGTCACCTTTTAGAACTTATATTAAAATGTTCTACTTAGAATTAGTGACTCAGGGGTAAATAATCGGTTGGAATACCAAGATTAAGTGTTTAAGCTTTTGATATTAACTAAAAAAACAAAACACTAAAACTTAGAAACCGATTTCCAGGTCACTCTAAGGAGTACCATCTTTCACCTGGTTGGTAAAAATACCCGTCCTTCTCAGAAAGTGTGACTAGGAGCATGGTAAGTTAGATAGTACCCTTTGGTACCCTAACAACAATCTACATTGAAATTGCCTTTTCACGTTCATTTTTAACCCTAAATGGTAAATGACTCGGCAGCGGATATAATATAGGTAATAGTATGCATCAAAGTACTCATTTCTTACATGATTGAGGGCAAAAAGGAAAAAAAAAGAGACAAATTTCAAAGAAGCAAAAGTAGTCATTAGGGTTAGTGGCTATAGTTAGAAATCTTGAAGCAATGGTCAGCTAAAAGCTTTTTTGGTATGTCTGTGGCAGAGGAGGGAGGGATTCTGGGCAGCCAATTTAAAGGTACCATGGTATAGTCATTCTAATCCAACCCCTATTCTGACCTTACAAAAGTAACTTCCTCACTGTTAGATTCAGTTTCTCCATCTGCAAAAGGAGAGAAGCTATCAGAAGATCTAATCCTTACAAGCCTTAACATGCCAACAATCTCTGAACATGGATATATTGAGTCCAGCTGTACACGTTACTTCCTCCTATCATTAACATGTGATTCCACTGGAGCCCATGGTTAGCTGGGATGACCAGGAACCAGGAGACGAAGGAGTTATCCTGAGGCACCCTTTGCACTTTGAGTTTTCAGCTAACAGACTTCTACCTGGTCTTCAACGTGGCCTTTTGCCTCTCAGTTGATGTGTGTCCATTCCTTACGCATGGTTACTATCAAGGCAAGCTTTCTTGCTTCTAACCATTTCCTTGAAAATCATTTCCTTTTAAGGCCACCGTTCTAATACTATTTAAATTATTCCAAGGGGGGAAAGGGGAACAGGATTAAAAGTACAATTAGCAACTTTAAATGACTGAGTATATCCCTGCAGCAAACCACTCCCTCCACAAGTACACCTTCAAACCAAATAGCTCAAAATTACTACTGACTGATCTCTCAACTTCTTTAACATTTCCCCAGAAAGACACGATTAAAAAACAAGGGATTAATAATGTTAAAATCACTTGACTTTGCTTTTGCAAGAAAACAGGATTAGTGTCAAATCAATTTAATAAGTGGAATTTCAGTGCCATGGGGAAAGTTAGAGCAACAAACTCCAAAGATGCTTAAATTGCCGATAATGGGATAGTTACTGGCGTGTTTTCAGCTGAAGCAACAGCTACAACATTATCAACCATTCATTCTCAAAATATTATCAGCAAAATACTGGGAAGTCATTCTTATTTCAAGTAACACATCTGGATTCAGCTCACTTGCAATTGTTTTGCAGGCATCATGATGGAAACAAAAAATAAGACAACCATCTATCTCATCTGCCTTTTTCTAGACAACTGGTCCTTATCACACCCATCTTATGATTTCAAAGGATGAGAAATGCCTTTGATCCTAAAGATTTAAAAATCAATTATGAAAATAAGAGCAGAATGATTGGAAAGAAGCACCAAAAGGAAAACGGTGATCCTTAGAAGAGATTTCAGGGAAACAGCAGAAGATGAAAGGTAAGACTAGCTCTATTCCTGATGTGAGAAATATACTAAAATAATAATCACATTTGCCCCTGAAAGTTCAGATTAGCATGCATTTCAAGTGATTTTAATCACTGCTGTCACTAAAGAGGGGCTCAAACATTTAAGGATCACTTCTCATTTGGATAAAAGCATCATAGCTTTCCACAGACGCTAGGGACTGCTCCAGCTCAGTGACGGCGGTTTGGAGTATCAGGGCAGTGGGGTGGGACAGGAAAGTAATGAAATGCACAGAGTGGAGGGGAATGACAGAGGTTGAAGAGCAAGTCAGGATGGGACCCTCTGGCTACCCAGCAGCTTTCTCTTCATCTGTGCCTGAACTGGCCCCTCCATGTCTCCACTCTTATTGTACTCCATTACGGTGTCTGGTTATTATCTAATTTATTATTCTTCTTCTCCCTAGATTAGGAGCTCACTGAGGAAAAGCATTCCTTTTATTGCCATATCCCCACTGCCCTGTGTAAGTCCTCATACTTAGCTCCTCAGTGTCTATCAAATAAATGAATTACACCTTCTGGAATGCGGGCTCCATGAGAGGCTGAACCTTAACTTCTTGGTTGCTGATGAAGTCTATGTGCCAAGAAAACTTCCTGGCATTTGGTAGGCACTCAATACATATTTCTTAAAAGAATGAATGATCCAATTAAGCAGCACTCTCCTTAGAAAGCAGGCTCATGGCTCAAATGGCTAAAATACACTAGTGGCTTTAAAGTAAACTCTATCTTAACAGTTCTGGATCAAAATATGAGTTAGGTTAAGAAGGCCAGTGCTGAAGTATGTGTTGTCTGTTAAGTAGGCTGAGGTAAAAAAAAAAAAAAAACTGACCCAGTGGTTGTCCCTTATTCAGTATTACAGAGGCATGATGACTAAAGTCTAATGGAATCTTACATTTTGTGAGACATCTTGGGCTTCATTTTTGAATAAACGACTCTCTAAATGCTCAGTTAAAATGCATTTGCTTGGCAGAAATTACCTCTAGAGGACAATTTAATCCTTGGTGCTCGACATGAAACTCCCTTGCTTGTGTTTGGGGGTGAACAGTTGGTCTGTCAGATCATGATTAAGAACACATATGTTTGCATAAGTGGATGACAAGTATCCAGAACTGCCAAGATTATCATGATGGAAAACAGGTTTTATGCCTGACCTCATGCTAAACGTGTGGAATAGTGTGCTCCTTTGAAAAAGGGAACAGACTGTTACTGTCACAAATTGGAAAACTGCTTTTGTTTGAGATGGGTGGTTAAATTTACCATGTGGGAACAAATCCTCCAGGTCTTTGATCAATCACTTGTCCAAATAGGAAAACAGTAATCTCCTTCCTCCTCTCAAATGCTCCAAAACAAAGGATAGATTTTAATGCCACAAATAGGGCTAATAAATTGTGCCCTCGTTCTGTGGTAAAAGGAGAGAGCATATACAGTAAGCAGGAAGCACCTTGGAGGACTGGCAAGTTCAGCATTAATGTTCAGATTATTTACCAGCAAAATAGATTCAGCCTCCTCTTTATGATAAGAAATACACAAGGGAAATTTAATAATGTGCAACCAGACTCTCTGACTTGACACATACTTCCCCCTTCATTCATTTCTGCTCCAAATCCATCTTCAAATAAATGGGAGTAGGCTTAAAAGAAACCAAGCAATCTATAATAAAAGAGGAAGATTATGAAGGTACTTGGGAATTTGGCTAAGCTTAAAGGGACTTTAAATATCAAAAGAAAATGATCTGCTTTTTCTGATCCAGTGGTATCTAAGAAAGTCCGCAAGAATAAGCCAGAAAGAGAAAGAAAAATACCGTATGATACCACTTGTTTTGGGAATCTAAAAAAAAGATACAAATGATCTTATTTACAAAACAGAAAGAGACTCACAGACAGAAAACAAACTTACGGTTACCAGGTGGGGAAGAGGGGGTGGGAAGGGATAAATTGAGAGTTCAAGATTTGCAGATACTAACTACTATATATAAAATAGATAAACAACAAGTTGATGCTGTATAGCACAGGGAACTATATTCAATATCTTGTAATAACCTTTAATGGAAAAGAATATGAAAACCACTATATGTATGTATGTGCATGACTGAGACACTATGCTGTACACCAGAAATCGACACATTGTAACTGACTATACTTCAATTTAAAAAATAAATAAATAAAGGAACAGCTCCCAGGTCCTTGACAAAGCTTATCCAGAGCTGAAAACCCAGCAAAATGCTTTAAAAAATGTTTATATACCCAAAGGGCAGAGAAGGAATTTACAGTAAGTTTTCTAAAATAAACGCTCTGAGGAAAGGGAAGTCAGGGGCCCGTGAGTGAGGCTCTGGATTCTGTACGGGCCAAGGTGAGGGGGAGGCCAGGGGCCTAGAGGCAAAGGCAGCCTGTCTGAAGTTTCATGAGGCTGAGGGAACAGTCACCGCCCTCTTGGCCGGTACTCAACACTAAAAGCAACATTTAAAAAACGAAAATATCAATGTCAAACTGAACGTGTACCAGCAGCGGAAATAACCTGCCGCATTTTGTTATCGTTCAAGTGCATTTGTCAATTTACCGCACAAAAAACAGGCATTCTTCTTCCTTACGTTTACTGCCTTGCGTCCTCTCTTTAGACCAACACTTGGCCATCTGAGGTCCACAGTGAAACCCAATCCACAGCTATCGTTTGTAAACAGAGTTTTATCAGAGCACAGCCAAGCGGCTGTGTTGACGTCTGCAGCTGCTTGCGCACTGGGAAGAAAGTTGAGCAGCTGTGACAGTGACCACAGGACCCACAAAGCTGAAAATATTTACTCTATGGCCCTTGACAGAAAACAAAATTTTGCCGACCCCTGCTTCAGACTATTTTCTGTGTGAGCAGAGGCTCTGTCACAGTGACTCCTGTAAATCCCAGGGAACCCAATTCACCTGCCTGTCACTTGATACCAAAAAGAGTATCCAAAAATACTTTTTTAAATCATTACTATTTACTTAGGTTAAAGGCAACAGAAAAATAAAAGTGATAAGGTGAAGGATGGATGATTCTTCTCTTTTAAACTATCATCTACTTAACCGTATTTTTCTGCAGTAATGTGATTGTGCTCTCAGAATATAAGAAATGTGGTGATAAATGTGACATCAACTCACAGAAATATTTTGGAATAAGCTCAATTTGATCCTTTTACTGAGATTCTTTCCAAAAGCCGGTTTTCTTCTTCTTTTTTTTTTAAACATAGCTCTCTTTTGGAAGAATGGTTCATTTACTTTAGATTGTTAATCAGAGTTGCATTTTAACTGTACTCATATTTTATCCTAGATGTTCTGATCAGTTCCTGCAGCCACCAACATGGCACAGACTTCATCATGGCTGCCCCATTTACAAAACAGGTTGCCCCAAAAGAAGTGAGCTCCCTGTTATAGCAGATGAGCAAGCACAGGGAGGACGACAATCAGCGAGGGATGCAAGAACGGTGTTTCCTGACTTGCAGGGAGGCTCAGGTGGGTCACCTTTAAGTTCCTTTTCATGCCTAAGAATCTACGAGTCTTTTTTATCTAGCATTGGGACATTCTATAAACTGAAAAAGCACACACACTTTATCAGAAATTTAAAAAAAATTCTTCCATATGCTGTTTTAAATATATGACTGCTGATTAATTCTCTGAGCAGTACACTTTGAAGATTCTGAGTCCACTCAACAACTGTCAAGATGGTTGAAAATGATTACCTGGGTCAGCATCCATTGTGTTCACATGAGAATATGATGTGATCTTTAATATGAAAGAACAGTCTACTAATGTATGTACATAAATAGTTTACATGTGATATGTGGTTTATACCTGAACAAAATGCACTTACAATATTAGACCAGGTTGCAAAAGATGAACTGTGGGGAAGTTAATAACCCAATTCTAAATCCGTGCTGAAACTCCTCAGTAAGCAGTGTGTGTCTGTATGGGTCACCTCTATTGTACCACATTTACTGTTCTATTTAGGTTCTATAGGTGCTCAATAAATCTTCATTTTCCTGACTTGGCAGCACTGATATAAATAAAGGAAGGAAGGATATGGGTTAGGGTTAAGAGAACTTAATGGCTCCAGGTGGGTCTCTGATGCTAACGGGCTTCGTAACCTTGGACAGGGCACTTCCATCATCAGGCTTTAATTTTCTCAATATCAAATAGGGAAGCATTGGTTCTCAAACTTCAGAGTGTACGAGAACCACCTAGAGGGCATATTAAAACCCAGATCACTGGGCCCCTCCCTCCGAGTTTCTGATTCTGTAGGTCTGAAGGAGGGTAGAAAATCTGCATTGCTCAGTTCCCAGGTGCTGCTAACGCTGCTAGTCAGGGAACCATACTTTGAGAACAGAATAAGAATCAGGAAGATGATGGCAGTGAGTAACCGATCCCTTAGAGCTTTATAGTTGTAAGAGAGAGGGTAGCCAGCATCCAATCAGCACATTAAAACGTAATTCTATTTTAATCAAAATTTCATTTGTATTAGAAGAAGGGAGATGAATATTCTCTTTTTTGTTTGTTTCTCTAGACTTCCACAGATATTTCTAAACATGTAAATGTCCTGTAGTACTCACGTCATAGCTTGATAAATGGATTCAATCCCGTAACGCATCGCAAATTCATCAACTATTTCTTGGGAAGCATCATCAAAGAAAACCTTCCAGGCTTCATCTCCTTTGACCTCCGGGATTTTCACTCCACCATTAGACTTCACTTCAGTCAAGTAATGGAACAGATTCTGAAAGTAAGTGGTTTTCAATTGCTCAGTAATTCCTCAGACTAGGTCAGACCTATTTAACAGTAACATTCAGTAAAGTACACTTACATTGTAATTGCATCTAATGTTTCATCAGCATCTCTGAACAAGAAAAATGTCTTGTATTTTTATTCTAACTCACCTCAACTTTATGCAAATTCTGATTTTATTTCTGCCTGGGTCTATACAGAATCAAGGATTCAAATGTTTCATATACACCAAATTATTTTAGAAGTAAATATTTTTGCATGTAAACATTTCCACATGCTAGAACATATTTTGCATTCACAGGCTCAGAGTAAATTACAGAGCTCTGGATGAACTGTCATATTAGGCTATGTTAATACAGAATCCAGGTATGTAAATTATACTAAAAGGGCTTTTTCCTGCCACATGGTAGGAGTCACAACAATGAACTGAGGTTGAAAATAAATGTTTCTTAAAATTTTGTAACAAAAAAATCACTATATATAATTCCTTTTGCTTCTAACAAGTTTAGAAACTGCTGCATGAATGCAGCCTGGGTCAATGAAGGACACTTTATTGGATTTCAGTTCTTTTTGGTTCTTGGAGCAGCAGACAAGACTCTGAAAAGCAAAGCATGCTGCTGTTCCTTATTCCAAATCCCTGCCCACATTAAGGTCAGAGTTGGCTCCCCATTCTGCCAGTTCGGGGGATTTCTCTCTCTCTCTCTTTTTTTTTGTTCTAAAACTGAACCACCTTTTTTGAAGGAGTATCACTGGTTAGGTTATGGTTAAGAAATTAAGCCTTGGTTCTATCTCTAATTACTATGTCATGTGTAAATGACTTAAATACTGTTTCTCATTTCCTTCTTGAGTAAAATGGAGATGGAAATAATTACATATGTATTTTTTCATAGATATATTTAGGAAAAATAATGTGCCAAGAGCAAAGATTCTCCCAGCTATCTTTTCCTTTCTTAGGCAGGTACTTTCTCTGTTCTTTGAACATGGGGAAAGGTATATTGCTCATATTTTTTGATACGTGGGACAAGTGTCATTTGCATCAGAGAAAGGCACCTCCAACGAAGCTCTTAGTTGCAAAGTATCCAATAGAAGCCCAGGATTATTTGTCTGTGCATGGATGGACCTGGAGATCATTATTCTAAGTGAAGTAAGCCAGAAAGAGAAAGGAAAATGCCATATGATATTGCTTATATATGGAAATCTAAAAAAAAGGACACAAGTGAATTTACCTATAAAACAGAAACAGACTCACAGACACAGAGAACAAACCTATCGTTACCAGGGGTTAAAGGAGGTGGGAAGGGATAAATTGGGAGTTCAAAAATTGTACCTCTTGGGGACAGATGGAAATGTTAGCTATCTTGATTGTGGCAGTGGTTTCATTGGTGCATACGTCTATCAAAAGTCATCAAAGTGTACATCTGAAATATGTAGTTTATTGTACAAGAACCATACCACAATAAAGGTGTTTTAAAAAATATAAATAAAATAAAATGAAATGGAAGAGAGTTCAGTATGTTTGAAGCCCTCTGCAGTGCTCAGAAAAAGATGAAAAATTACTGCTTCTTACACTGGCTCCCCAAAGCCAATGCTACGACATCAGCATTTTTAGATTTACAGACAAATCTCCTAAATAAATCTTCACTACCTTAACAATCTGAACACTAACTCAGAGTTCTCAAAACTATCAGGATTTGGATCCTCTCCTCCATGACTCAAGTACTACATATTTAATGCTTCCAAAATATCTGTCATGACTTATTTCTTCAACGAATGCTTTCTAACATTTATCTGTCTTCTTAGAAGAATGGTGATTTAATTTGGTCTACTTAGTCATTATCATCTTATTTCCTTGTTTATTAATACCTGCCTCAGATGCTTGTTCTAAACCTTCTTGAAGGACAGCCAGCCCTCTCTTCAGTGGGTAAGCCACAGGCTGTAGAATAGTCTAGCACACCACCTGCTAGACTGTGGAGTAAGAACTTCACGAACAATTGCACACACCCAATTCAACTGAATTTTTAAACCAAATGTTTTGTTGGCTGATCCATAACCAACACAATCATTACTAGGTTTTACTAACAGAATTCGGTTTACTCACCTCATGTAAACATGTATATTGTATATGATACGGAGCAACCTTCTCCTCTCCTTTTATTTCCACGTTGATTTTCAATCGAATGGCCCCAGAAACAGCTGATTTATCTGTCCGTTTCTCTGATGAAGCAAAAAGTAGTTGGTCAGTCATTTTTGACAACCCCATTTTTCTCATACAAGTTCTCAAAAGCCTAAAAAAAGACTTTTATGGCTAAAAGCCATTTTTCTAGATCAGGCTTGATTAACCATAATGATTCTGCTAAATACAATGTAAAATAATGTGCCTAATATGTCACTGGGATTGTCAAACTGCAGTCTAGATACTTCAAACATTCGAAGTATCCTAATTCGAAGATCCTACCATTCTGATATAAATTTCAGTGTACCCGATCCACTTGTCCAATGAAATTAGTTGAGTAATTAAAAGCAAAATTACTAAAAGATAAAATTAATCAGGAAAGTATTTTATTTTAAAAGCCTCACTTCTCTTTCGGTGGTTGAAAGGTGAGTCAAAGCTCTAAGAAACAAAATCTGTTAATGGTTTTCTTTGCCAGTGATTCACGAAGACCTATATCCTATAGCCTGTGTTTGCTTATGAGTATTAGATTAACTATTTATTTGAACGGAATGGAATCAATGTGTGGACAATTCAAAGAACCCTTGTATTTGTGTACACGTGTGTCTAATATGAACTGACGAGTAGCTTTGAGAGAAAGAAAAAGAGTCACAAAATTCCCAGTGTTTGTGTAAGCAGGAGACCTAGGTCTGATAGCCAGTTCCCCGATGAAACATCAGGGGGCAAGCTGACCCCTCTCACAAAGGAAAGATCATGAGGTGGATTGACACAGACTCAACGCTAAAGACTTCTTTAATTGACCATCTTTCTAAACGAAACTGTACTTTTAGCCATACAAGATACAGTTAAATAAGGAAGTCTGCTTTCTTCCTGCGGAGTGCCTCCTCAGTTTTCATCATGAACATTTAAGTCACTGTGTTGCAAAGATTCTTCCCTTAGGAGTGCCAGGATAATCAGTTTCTCCTGTTGACTAGGAGACAGGTGATTCTCAACAAATGTGACAGTTCTCTGCTGCGGCCAAGAGAAATTCAAGTTTTGAGATCTTTTTGTCACAGACCTCTTCCCAGAGCCACAGGGGAATATTTTAACTATCATCACTGCAATGGATGCAAGGGGCACAGGCTCTGCTGGATGCCCAGGGCTCTTGGCCGAGCCCTCCTCTGCATGGTGGAATGAATTCTAAGTGATAAGGAACATTGTACAAAGAATGAAAATACGATCTAATGGGATTAGACCCATTAATCCCCACTGAGGGATTTTATACAAAGCTAATACTTGTTTTCTCTCTCTCTCTAAAGGTTAAATATTAGCAATGAGACCACAGAAGTAGGAAGTGAGGATGAGCAGGAAAAGGTGTCCAAGTTGTGTTGCATCGTGTCTTCCTCTCTACAGACTGAAGGACAGTCTCAGCATGAGAGCTAGGGGGCTGATTTTACTAACAGCACATTCAAATTACTTGGCAAACTGAATATACCCACTTATGTTTTGTCAAAACACAATTTGAGGAATTTCTGTTCTGCCTCAAGGACATGCTAACTTATCATAGAAATAAAAAAAAAAAAAAGACCATGTGTACACAAGCCTCATTAATTAAAACTCAACTTGTGAGTACTGCGCAGAGTTAATGGCCTGAAGTTTACCTTTATCTAACAACATTGTCTTCATATATAAAGTTATTTAATAGTATATAGTATAAACAAGATACAGGAGGATGATCATCGTAAGTCAGATAAAAATCCTATGCCAATAATGGAGAAGCACCAATTTTAAGAACGTTTTCTTCAAAATAAAATATTTTTTGATAACAAGTTCTTCGTCTAGCTTGAATCATTTATGTTCAGATAAATTATACATCTCTCCTTCTTTAAATTATTATATAATTCAGATCTTCATTAATTCTATGTGACCTTATCCCTTTACTTTGTCAAATGTTACACTAATGGAAGTATGTAGGTTTTTTAGAAGCCAAGAGCACTTTTTAATTTGCTAAAATGTACTGATATCCTAAATGGAAACACTTAGTAATACTGGGGTTGTATAGATCCTTCTTTAATTCACAACCAGCCCTTAAAAGTTTAATTAAAACATGTCAGAGGATATGATTAAGAAATCTGGATCATGTCCTTTACAGAAACTGAGATGATCCATATTATTAAGTCAGCACTCAACAGTCTAGGCTATTATTCAATTGTAGTTAAAATCAAATTAAAACTTATCTTTATTTAATTCTTGGTTCCATAATAAAATTCCACTTAAAACATGCCAATTATATTCTCAATATCATAAGCATAAATCCACATATGTATTTGGCTTTGCTTACTAAAGCCTACTTTTATATCATCTTTTAAAGATATTCAAAATACACTTTTCCTTTAATGCCAAAATTCATTAAGGGATCAATAGAAATGTCAAATATTACTAAGTTATAAGTAATTTGATTTCTATATATTTGGCAAAGGCTTCTGAAGCTATATTTTATGAATTAAAAATTAAGATTGGGATAATATTTTTCTTCTAAAGAACACCTAGTTGATTCCCTAAAAGACTGAACTGAGTCTTTTGAGACTTTTCATCTCAAATTTACCGATGTCTTTAAATAATATAGAACTTGAATAATTATCACCTTAATTTCTAATGACACTAAATCACCTAAAGTCCAACAGAATGTTCTAGAAAAGCATGAGTTATTTTTACCTGTATGGGAATACAATACCTACCATAGATGTTCTGGAATTTTATTTAGCTTTTTTCAAGTAGATATAAAGATAGTCACCTAAATTGTACCAGACATCCATTTCTCCACTCAGGGTCCTCACTTCTACAATTGTCTGTCCCAGAAAATCATCTGACTCCTTTTTGAAATGTTGCTTCACTCTGGATTTAATGTCATCATCTTCATCCCACACTCTGACTTTGATTCGATCCGTGGAGTTATGGCACTCACTGAAAATGAATATGGACAAGTTAGCAACCATTAATAACTTCTCCACATGGCATCTGATGTTAGCAACCTATTTCAAATAGATCTAATCCAGAAAGCCATAGCATATGTTAGTTACATAATTAATAAGATTTCCCAAGGACATTCCATCCATGGGCTGCTGCAGGTATCAGGAGTATTGGAAAAAAGGTGCATGAGTTAACTAATGTTAATAAGGGAATATCCTATACCATCCATTCTATTTCCTTTAACTGAACTGGATATGACCAAATATGGGTCAGAAATCTTTGTTTAGGGTATCTTCTCTATATCTCCTATTTACAACAGCTACCTGTAATGACATGTCCATGCTAAGAAAATTCTGTACCATAAATATAAAGCTAACTTAATTGTGATGGATGTTGAGAAAGTGGGCATCACAGAGTCCCACTAAAAAAAATTCCAAGTATATAAAATCTTGTTAAATCAAGTATAATTATACAAAGTAAAAAAATCCCAGTAAGTATACAAGGGCTTGTTAAATCAAGTAGAATTATATCAAGATCCTTCTGTTTTTAGGGGGGGGGTATAGCTCAAGTAGCAGAGCACATGCTTAGCATGTATGAGGTCCTGGGTTCAATCCCTGGTACCTCCTCTAAAAATAAATAAACCTAATTACCTCCCCCTCCTGCCAAAATAAAAAATAATTAAGTAATGCAACAATAAATAAATAAAATATATAAAAAAGAAGGAACCGTAATTCAGGATGACACCTACACCCCAATGTTCATAGCAGCATTATTTACAATAGCCAAGACATGGAAACAGCCTAAATGTCCATCAACAGATGACTGGATAAAGAAGATGTGGTACATTTATACAATGGAATACTACTCAGCCATAAAAACCGACAACATAACGCCATTTGCAGCAACATGGATGCCCCTGGAGAATGTCATTCTAAGTGAATTAAGCCAGAAAGAGAAAGAAAAATACCATATGAGATCGCTCATATGTGGAATCTAAAAACAAAAAACAAACAAAAAAAGCATAAACACAGAACAGAAATAGACTCATAGACATAGAATACAGACTTGTGGTTGCCAAGCGGGTGGGGGGTGGAAAGAGATAGACAGGATTTCAAAGTTGTAGAATAGATAAACAAGATTATACTGTATAGCACAGGGAAATATACACAAGATCTTATGGTAGCTCACAGAGAAAAGAATGTGACAATGAATATATGTATGTTCATGTATAATTGAAAAATTGTGCTGTACACTGGAATTTGACACAACATTGTAAAATGATTATAAATCAGTAAAAAATGTTAAAAAAAAATCCTTCTGTTTTTAAGAATAAACTGTACATTTCAGCCCATTGTGATGTTCATTTTTTCTACCTGCTCTGGTTGAAGCAAACTACTTAGAACTGCCCACACATACTATGGTCTTTCCTGATTCACCCTATGGCTTTTGTATATACTCTTCCTTCTTCCTTTCTGCCTGCTAACTTATCATTCTTTAAGAATCAGCTACTCATCTGTCCTATGCAACTTCTTCTACAGCTCACTGAACCAATTAGGATGGTCAGTCCTGAGCTCCTAATTTACTTTGTTTATGCATTCACTTTGGCCCAGGAGTCCCTAGGCTCAGGTCAGTGGATGAGTTCTGAGCATCCTCAGACTTGGAATAACAAAATAAAACAACTTTATCTTTATTTTCCTTCAATTATGAAGATAGGCCACAGCAGTATTAACACTATCTGTACAATTTTGCTGCTAATAAAATCACAATTATTTACATATAACATTAAAGTGTTATGAAACTTGAAATGCTATTTATAACTATCATTAGTGTACTAATACATTATTTCAATATGGTTGGTTTTGTTTTAAATTCTATACATTTTATTTTATGCATTTAAAAACATAGTTTTGAACAACAGATCCATATTTCTCACCAGATTGTCAAATGGGCTAATGGTTCAGAAATTATTTAGGAACCCCTGACAGTATACTGTCCCTCCCATTAACCTATGAGGCAAAGTAATAACAGCACATATAAAAATAAGATTTGAGGTCTGACATGCCAATGAGTAAATCACAGCTCCACTATTTCTACTTAATGCAGGAGTTTTTAACACAGCACATTTTGGCAACTTCTTGGACATATTTGGTTATCACAATGTTGAGAGGCACTACTGGCATTGAGTGAGCTAGGGAAGGGATTTAGACACCCTACCATCTATAGGAGAGTCTCCATAATTTGGAATGACTGGAAGACACTAATGAAGATGCAAAACCCATTGGTAAACACCTCAGCTTGGGATTTAAATCTTTTACATAAAAACACAAACTCTTCTGCATGGCAAACAACTAGTATGTAAATTGCTAGTTCAAGTAAGTTTTTTTTTTCTGGTTTCTGTTCAGAACTTTACCAAGAGTTGTTTTCTATTTTGAGAAATTTCATCACCAATGTCAAAACCATTCAGAGTATCTGAATCAAACTATTTGGATCAGCCTGCATTTGAAATGATCACACTCATGCTAATTTTACCGACAGGTGAAAGTTTGCATCTACTAAACCATGTACTCTAGAGTTGTTGTGTCTGATCCTTACATATTGTAATACCTTCATTTCTCCTTTATATTATAGTTGGAATATTATATGTATGTTTGAAATTATATTGATAAATTAAGTTATATATATTGTTTCAGCATTGAAAAGTCATGAATTATTTTATATAAAAGGAGTCATCATTCAAAAGGAACTATATTTACTTGTAATAAACTATAAGGGGAAAAATTGAAAAAAAAAGATATACACACACATATATGTATAACCAAATCACTTCTCTGTACATCTGAAACTAACACATTATTGTAAATAAATCATACTTCAATTTTAAAAAGGAGGTCATTGGGTCTGATAGAGTTGAGAGCTAATATCTGTACTGGACTTAACCTCCGTGAATCTCAGTTTTTTTAATCAGTACAATGGGAGCAATAATAGCTAATTATTATCTTAATCTTACAAAATGTTTATGGAAGACAAGTGAAATAGTATCTTGCAGCAGTTAGCACAGTAATAGAGACGTAGTGAGTGTATGATCTCCATTAGCCATTATTGTTATAATGTCATTATTCCATTAGTTCTTTTTGAATTTAGATCTATTTGTGTTAACATCTCTATTCTTGACAGTTTTTAGCATATATCTATCATTCAAAAAATACTAATTAAAAATATATGTAAAGTTTTGCCAAAATAAAATTCCTTGTATTATATTTGAAGGAAAATATCCTCATTATTCTTACAAATATATTTATCAAGAAATTCTCCAATTTTCATAGCTATTATATTGGTAAAATGTGGTGGAAATGGTGGGGAGGGAAGAGGAATTAATCCACGATACTATATCCATAGCATCTAACAAAGCTTTTTCAACTTAGCAGTCAGAAAGGATAAAATCACAGCTGTCTCCTACCTACTCAGAATTCCAAAGATAACTATATAAACACATACCTGAAATTATGGTAGCAAGGATATTTAGATAGGAAAACATGTGACAATTTACCCATAATTTATATTAAAAATGGCTAAGAATTTAATTTCTTCACTATCAGAAAGAAAAAAAAATGCCCATGTAGAAACAAAAACCCAACCACCAGCCCATCTGCTTCATTCTTATATTAGAAAAAAGAATGAAAGGAAGCTTACAGTATCAGGAAAAATAGTTACCACTGTCAAACCTTAAAACTCAAATCATTACAATAGCAGAAAGTTCCTTTTTGTCATCTTCGGATAAAATAAATCACCAGAGCTCATGCAAGTCCTAGGAGACAGAAACCTAATGTATTTTTTTTTACTTGCAAATAACAGGTGCAGTAATAGTAAGCTCTGGATAGTAAAGATCAGTATCTATTTCTAGAATCTATTCTTTAACAAGATAAAATATTGTCTCCTTTTGAAGAATTTTTTGAGGCTCTATTTTTTGTTATCAATTTAAAGATTTTTAACTACTTAAAATAAATACACAAATGATAATCTATATTAAAATAGTAATAACATGTACATGTGCACATGTGTAATATACACATAAACACACAATCACCCTTCCCTCCCTTTGTACGTAACTCAAATGTTTATATACATATGTACACTGTACTGCATGTGCATTCATACATGTACGTATGCATATTATATAGCAAGAGGAGAGAGATGATACTTTTCAGATTTCTAATAGAAGTATGTCATATTTTGTACCAGGTGGATGCATACCTTCCAAATGACTGCTCATATTTCCATTAAGTTTCTTCATTTGGTTTATATCCTTTGTTTTTACTATAAGTTCACTATGCCCTCATCCATTCAGTCACCCGTTAGCAGTTATTTACTGAGCACCTAAGATGTTACCAGATACAACTGAGGCTTAGCAAGGTTACACAATTCAATCAAAGAAACTTTTTTTTGATGTCAAAATGTATATTAATAGATTTAGGACAAACACAATAATCAGTGATGTGCCCCTATAAACATACTTGTGATTTTGCTGATGGGAATTTGAATCTCTCTGCATTTCTCACTGATTCTATTTTTTAATTTTTTAATTAAGTTAGCTTTCAAATTTGGAGAAATTCTAGATTTACAAAAAAGTTGCCAAAAGAATACAGAGAGCTCCCGCACATCTCCCACTATTGTTAATGTTTTATATTACAAACACTGGTTCTATTTTTCTTCCCTCATGAAGCCTTTTCAGTTCCTACTTTCTTTTTCTTTTCCATAAAACTATTTTTGAAGGACATTTTAAAATAAACAACGTTTGCCATTAAATTCAGGTTTAAACTGTCATAAACTGGTGGCTGCATTGCGTGGTTTGGTTCTTTCGGCAGCAGTGCTGGAGGTCGTCAGTACTTTCTCAGAGTTTCTGGCATTTAGTTCTGAAAAGCAAAGTACTAACTGACAGTAGCAATGGTGTTTTTTCCAAGAAAACTACATTTTTTTTCCTACACAGTCACTTTAGAGGCTGGTAGTTCGATCTCTCCAAAAGTTCTTAAGCAACCTAAGAATTTATGAAATAATTTTTTTCTACATAAGCCAACTAGAGTGGACTCTGCTGTTTGCAACTAAGAATGCTGATTAATGTAATATTTTTTAAAGAATGAAGGGAGTTGCAATAATAGAAAGTAAAATGTGGAACTGACTCCGTGGAAGTTATGAGAGCAGACAATGAAGATTTAATTACCTCAGGCTTGAAAGCCAATGCATTTTGAAATGCGATAGTAAAACAGCTGGTCAAAATGTTGCTTGCTATTGCTTTGGAACTGTGACCACGTGCCAACTGAAGCTTTTTTATTAGTGTCTATGGTCGGAACACAATTCAGAAGGTTGGCACGTGCTTATTATATCTTGCTGCTTTCAAAAATGTACTGTGGTAGAGTTGCACTCAAACTACAGCTAGACAGTCTCTATGCAGAGATGTAAGGGAACACAGCTATGCCAAAAGAGGCTCACTCGGCTTGTGTCCTGCAATATAAATTGACTGAGGATACCATAATTTGGAATCTTGCAGGGTTGAGAACAGCCAGCTGCTTCTGTATACTAAAACACACCTCTACAAGCAGAGGTTTCTGAGTGCAACTTCAAAAATAGATAAAATTGCTGCCCAGGGCATTTCAAACATCCTTCAGGAAGCTTCTAAGTGACAGTGAAAGGAACTTAGTGGCAAACATCAGACTGATGGCTTTGCACCCTGACATGCTATTTTGCAGGGGCTGAGGCAGCCACCATTAGGTTAAGAGAGAGGAATTGGTCAGGACAGAGGAGCCAGCAGCAAAGAGTTAAATTTTCCAGGCTTATGTGGTTACTCATAAAATTGTTGTCAAAGTTCACCTCCTGGAAGCCTGGTAAATTTCCCAGTGAACAGTACTGCCAAATGCGCCTCAGGCTCGCTACAGCTATATTTAAAATAATTTCTGGGTCCTTGAACTGACAGCAATAGAAAGTGGGCTCCAAGTAGAATCCCCTTCCAACCAGGATGACCATGTACCTGGATTTTTCCAACTTATGGTTTTCTAGATGTGCAGTGCCTTTTAATTCTTTTTAGAGCCCTCTTTCATTTACTTTCATTTTACACAGTGCTTGCCTAGAACACAGGCATTGGTACTTTGGGGGAGGAAGGTCTCACCAGATGTAGAATCAAAGACTTGGAGAAAAATGGATAAAAGGAATCCACCCAGAAATAAGTACCAGGGCTTGACAGACTGGCCAGTCAAGTGACTACTTCTGTTGCTAGGATCAGGGAGTCTGGAGTAACCTGTCCAGGAGGACTCTGTATTTGCTATGTATAAACAATAGTCATGTATTTCCCACTTTTGTTCTTACTGAATTAGAATAACCCCAATGTTAAAAGTCTATCTTCTTCTCTTTCCCCAATAATACAATGGGAATTTTGGAAGATGACCACTTGCCTTTAACTTGTAGACCTAATAAGGATTACAAAGAATCAAACCTGGAGCTGATGGAGAGATGATCTAAAGATTCCAGACTTCAAGCTAAACATAGTAACTGGATGTAATTTGGGGATTACCTACCTTGGATGACAGAGGGTGAATTCATTTCATTTCAAGTACATTTAGAGATAGAAATATTATGTATAAATGTCAAATGCTCAGAGAGGTAGAAGGTAACAGATACCATAGGTTCATTCACTCCACAACCTTTTAAGCCCCCCTTTCCCTTTCCTACTGTGGTGAATAGCCCAGTTTCCCTGAGACTAGAGATGACTGCTTGACACAGTTCTGCTAATGAGATGTAAGCAAATGTCTTCTGACCTTTCTCTTTACTTCTTTTATTACTCTGGAACATGGATGTAAAATATCCTTTGCTAAAGGTGTTAGAACAGGAAGATAGATTAAGCTTTGTTCTTTGGTGTAATAACTGAGTTACCATGCTAGCCCTCAAATGCCTGTATCTAGAATTCTTGTTGTATGAAATAAATAAATCTCCTTTTGACTAAACCATAATCACGGCTTAATGTAAAGCTGAATGAAATTCTACTTGAATCAGTGGGAAAATAATTAAAAATCTACCAAGCTCATTTTGTTTGACTGTATGTGAAATGGTTTACAATGTTTAATTTATTAACTGTTGGCTATTTTTATATTCAGTGTTTTATGCCATTCCTTAACTATTTTACATGTTCCATAAACTGATTTTTATGGAAACATAAAGGTTTGCATTTTAAACTGGAAATTATAGGCTCATGTAGTAAACAAAATCTGACAGCAAGTTAAATGTATTTACATACAAGAAAAAAAACTATCACATATAATAGGGAGAAAAAGTATAGTTTCATTAAATCTTACTCTACTAGATCATTTCCAACCTGGTTAGTTAGCTAACAAAGACTCCTGGTTTAGTTCCCTGGCTTGTGAATTTGGCTTTTCGAACAGCAGAGAATAAGATATTTTAGTGCGCAAATTCTTGATAAGTAAGTACTGTTAGAGCAATCTGCTTTGTAGGTTTTTTTAAAAACTAAAAATAATACGCTTCTAAAGAGTAGTTCATATGTCTAATTTCATGGTTTTTTCATTGTTAAAGAGAGGAATTGTTTTGTTTCCATGGGAATAAGCTATTTTATTCTTTCCCAAATTAAAGCAAAGCATTTCCCCCTTCTGGACCCAGGATGATTTTGTGTGTTTTTGTTCTGCATTGTCTTTATTTTTAATTCACAGGTACCCTATCTCTGTAGAGCCCATCACTATTTGGCCAATTTTCTTTTGGCAGCCATCCAAATGACTAATTTCTTTATAATTATTTATTCCAAATTGGCAAATGGTCTCACTGCAAATATTTTTAGATTGAGAGTTTCCTGGATACAGCCCAGATACATACCTCCTATAATTAAAGCAAAACAAACAAACAAAAAAACAAAGACAAAAAGCAAATAAAAAATCAATGAAAAAAACCTCCAAAACCTACTCCTTACCCATGTTATCAGAGTTTAACCCATTCTGAGAAGGATGGCTTTACTTAGAGAGATGCTCACGGATTTCATAAAGTCAAGAAAGCCTGACTCCAATGGAGAAACAAGCCCTTGCGCACACAGTCATCCTCTGATGGGAAGTCATTATAAAAGTACTGTGTGAGCAAACCATCATTCAAAAATGAGAACTGGACCTGTAGTCGAGCTAGTTCCAATGAAGCAACTAAAATATACCTCACGTGAGAACTATATCAGAAAAAAAGCCAATAATAAATGATGCTGCCATTCAAAATCATGTTCTCTACGAATTTGTAAAATTCTAGCCTTATATTTTAAGGGCAGCAAATGAAATTTCTATATTTTAAGTGCTATTATACCATATTTTGTTAAAAGACATGTTCATAAGATATATTAAATGTATATAAGTAAATGTGTGTTTACATACATATATACACATATGTGTGTATACGTGTATATGCATTGAAACAAGCGGCAAAGGTACATATCAAAATATAGGTGGTAAAATTAGTGAAAATTTTAATTTTATTCTTTATATTTTCCTGTTACAATCAACAAAATTGCATTTAAAAATAACTAGTCATTGTAAATAATCCCATTTCAAGTCAAGCTAGAAGGCAGGGCACTGATTGAGAAAATCATCAGCCAGAAATGGCAAGAGTCATCCTGAGGCAAAGTAGCAGCAGCCTTTTGAACAGTAATTAAATTCTCTAGTTACAGCTTACTTCCTTCAACTCTGACCCACCTACGGGAGACACTCGATTGTTCATATTTCCTCTCAGGGATTTATTATGAACTTTGTAACCCACTTTCATCTCAGTACTGGTGTCTCATCTGTTCTTGAATCAAGATCCCTAACCCTATTATCTTCTCATTGTATTACAGCAGGGAGACAAACTCTAGGTTCCAAACCCCGTAACACTGCACAGCGACTTTTCCCACCTGCATTTATCTAAAAAAATTTAACTATGGGAATTAGGATGGAAGAAAAAAAGCAGTCCTCCACATTTTACTTTTGTTCAAGTTTTCCTGAGGTTTTCCTTTGAAGTCACTGGACATTGTAGACCCATCCCATTAATGAATGACATGGAAGACCATACAAATGAGAATAAGAAATGAATTACATTATTAGCGGCGCTTGCGAAAAAGAAAAGTTGCTTAAGAGGATTTCATATGCTGGCATTTAAATATTGGCTGAAGAAGTCCTACTTCTGTAATAGGTAAGAGAACAGAAGGGCACAGCATGATTTTTATAAGATCCACCCATTTTCCGGCCCCAACTTCGAGCCCCACAACAAGACCATAAATACCTCAAAGTCTCATATTCTATTTTCGTATCTAATGTTTTCTTCACAGGTACTAATGCTGCAGATAAACTTACTTTAATGGCTGTTTTGATAATTATTCAATATTTAATATTAAAAAATATTAATGCTAACATAATAAAGTTAAGAAACTTGTTTGTTTAGAAAAATACTTTGGTGTTCATTTTTCTGTGCAAAAAGGGACCACTTAGGAAGACAGATCAGAAAACAAAATCTATATGATGTCACATATGTGGGATCTAAAAAACCAAACTAGAAAAATGAAGAATGACATAGTGGTTACCAAGGGCTAGAAGGTGGGGGGATAGGAGAGAGGTTGTTTAGGGGTACAGACTAGTAGACAAGTTAGTCCTGGAGATCTAATGCACAGTGTAGTGAATACAGACAACCATACTATATTATAATCATCAAACTTGCTAAGAGACTATATCTTAGTTATTCCCATGACAAAAAGGAAATGATAATCACATGATGTGATAGAGGAGTTAGCTAATGCTACAATGGCAATCATATTATAATACACAAATGTATCAAATCAACACGATGTACCTTAAACTTATATAGTGTTAAATGTCAAATATATTTTAAGTAAATTTTCTTTTAAATAAAATAAAATATATTTTAATTTAAGAAACACATGTAGAAAATAAGAGCATCAAATTACTCTCTCAAAAAGTAACAAAATATGTACGTGCGTGAGTGTGTCTGTGTATAACAGGGGTGGTTTCTACTCATCATTTCTTTGGTTCACCATGTATTTTCCCAGCTCAGACCCTTTCTTTGTTCATTGTGTTTCTTAGGACAATGATGTCTTTTCCCTATTCCTCTAGCTGGTGAACATCTACCTGTCTTTAAAGACCCAGATAAAAATATCACCTCTGTGTAAAACTTTCCTAAGAACCTTTTTTCTCCTAATCCCTAGTACTTAACAGCAAGTAGATATGCAAAAATTATTTACTGAATACATACAGGAAACATCACAGGTAAGAGTAATCACACTCTTCTTTATTGTTGCTCATGAAATATTATAAATCTGCATGTTCCAAATGGTGGCTAATTATGTAGCTAAAATTCAACCATTTGTCTGAAGTTGAAAACAAGATCCACTTCGGATATGTTTGACATTTATTGAACATTTGATTAAAGACAGCATCTTCCCAAATCTGACTTTTCTTTAAGTGGTGACATGAATTTTATTCTTAAACTCACCTGTCCATAAAGAAGCTGTATTTCAATAATCTCTAAAGCAAAAGATAACATAACTGTTGACAGCCTGGAACTGTGTATGTTGCGATTGTCTTGTGGTTGTCCTATTCTAGCTCTAATATTCTAACGTCTAGGATTCTTAGAACAAGTTATGCCTTTTTAATTTTACTTTCAAGGTGAACATGTATTGGGCATGATGGAGTTAATAGAGCAAACTTGGAAAATGATCTGCCTGATTCAAATTCCATTAGAGCCACTTACTAGCAATATGACTTTGGGCAAGTTATGCAATTCCACTGAGCCTCCATGCCCAATCTATAAAATTAGAATCTGATAAAAGAATTTGGCAAGGTAGCAGGATACAAGATTAACATACAAAAAATCAGTTGCATTTCTTTACACTAACAATGAATCAAACAGGGAAAGAAAGTAAAGAAACAATCCTTTTAAAAATCTCATCCAAAACAACCAAATACTTAGGAATAAATCTAACCAAGGAGGTGAAAGACTTATACACGGAGAACTACAAAACATTGATTAAGGAAATTAAAGATGACTTAAAGAATTGGAAAGATAACCCATGCTCTTGGATTGGAAGAATCAGTATCATTAAAATGGCCATACTGCCCAAAGCAATCTACAGATTTGATGACATCCCTATCAAATTACTCAGGACTTTTCCACAGAAATAGAACAAACAATCCTAAAATTTATATGGAATCACAAAAGACCCAGAATTGCAAAAGCAATTTGAAGAAAAAGAACAAAGCTGGAGGAATGACCTTCCCAGACTCTGAATACTACAGAGCCACAGAAATCAAAATATTGTGGTATTGGCAAAAACACAGACACATGGATCAATAGAACAGAATGAGAGCCCAGAAATAAACCCATAAACTTTTGGTCAGGTAATCTTCGACAGAGGCAAGAATATACAACAGAGAAAAGACAGTCTCTTCTATAAGTGGTGTTGGGAAAACTGGACAGCAGCATGTAAAGTAATGAAGTTAGAACACTCCCTCACTCTGTACACAAAAATAAACTCAAAATGGTTTAAAGACTTAAATATAAGACAAGACACGATAAATTTCCTAAAAGAAAACATAGGCAAAACATTCTCTGACATAAATCTCAGCAATGTTCTCCTAGAGCAGTCTACCCAGGCAATAGAAATAAAAGCAAAAATAAACAAGTGGGACCTAATTAAACATATAAGCTTTTGTACAGTAAAGGAAACCATAAGCAAAAACAAAACAACAACCTACGGAACAGGAGAAAACACTTGCAAATGATGTGACTGACAAAGGCTTAATTTCCAGAATATATAAATAGCTCAAACAACTTAGTAACAAAAAAACAAACAACCCAACCCAAAAATAGGCAGAAGACCTAAACACAAAATTCTACAATGCAGACATATAAGTGGCCAATAGGCACATGAAAAAATGCTCAATATCACTAATTATCAGAGAAATGCGAATCAGAACTATAATGAGGTATCACCTCAAACCAGTTAGAATGGCCATCATTCAAAACTCCATGAAGGATAAATGCTGGAGAGGCTGTGGAGAAAAGGGAACCCTCCTACACTGCAGGTGGGAATATAATTTGGTGCAAACATTATGGAAAACAGTATAGAGATTCCTCAAAAAATTAAAAATAGACTTACCATATAATCCAGCAATCCTGCTTCTGGGTATATATCTGGAAGGAACTCTAATTCAAAAAGATTATGTACCCCAATGTTCATAGCAGCATAATGTACAATAACCAAAATATGGAATCAACCTAAATGTCCACTGACAGATGACTGCATACAGAAGTTGTGGTATATTTATACAATGGAATACTACTCAGCCATAAAAAAGAATAAAGTAATGTCATTTGCAGTAACATGGATGTACCTAGAGATCATCATTCTAAGTAAAATAAGCCAGAAAGAAAGAAAAATATCATATGATATTACTCATATGCAGAATCTAAAAAAAAAAAAGGACACTATGAACTCATCTACAAAACAGAAACAGACTCGCAGACATAGCAAATAATCTTATGGTTACCAGAGAAAGGGAATGGGAAGGGATAAATTTGAAGTTTGAGATTTACAAATGTTAGTCACTATATATAAAAACAGATGTAAAAATAAAGTTTCTGCTGTATAGCACAGGGAACTATGTTCAATATCTTATAATAATCTTTAATGAAAAAGAATATGAAAATGAATATATGAATGTATATGCATGACTGGGATACTGTGCTGTACAACAAAAATTGATACATTGTAACTGACAGTGCTTCAATAAAATAAAATAATAATAATTAAAAATCAATAATCATCTTCTAAAGATGATTAAATATATAAAAAACACATAGAACTATGCTGGGCATTTAGTAGGTTTTTAATTACAGCTGACTAAGGTAGTTAATTATAGTACTCAAACCTGTAAATGTATTTTGTCTTTAACAGCAAAGGACAAGTTACTGCAAATATATAAAATAGGGAAGTTTTTAATTATCCTAATTACCAAAACACAGAAAAATTAAATAATTGATGTATACTGATAAAATAAAATTTATTCAACTATTAAAAATACTCTTTTAGGTGAAGGTTTACTTCAGGACTCTGTATTCTGTTCCATTGTTTCAGTTACTGTAGATTTGTCGTAGGCTTTTTCACCCCTTAACAAATTTTTAAGTGTAATGCAGTATTGTTGACTATTGGTACTATGTCTATAGCAGATCTCTAAAACTTTTCTTGCTTAATTGAAACTTTTTGCCTATTTGTCTATTCTCTGTTTTTCCAGCCCCTGGAAACTACCATTCTAGCCTTTGATTCTATAAATATAACTATTTTAGATACCTCCTGTAAGTGGAATAATGCAGTATTAGTCTTTCTGTGAATGGCTTAGCATAATGCCCTCAAGATTCATCCGTGCTGTCACATGTTACACAATATCCTTTTATAAGGCTGACTAATATCCTATTACATGTATATATCACATTTTCTTCATTCATTCACCTGTCAATGAACATTTAGGTTGTTTCCACACCTTGGCTATTGTGAATAATGCTGCAATGAACTTGAAGTCCTAGTATCTCTTTGAGATCCTGACTTCAATTCTTTTGGACAAGTACCCAGAAGTGGGATTGCTTGATCACAAGGTAGTTCTATTTTCAACTTTTTGAAGAAACTCCATACTGTTTCCCCTAGTGGTTGCACCATTTTGCATTCTGACCAACAGTGTACAAACGTTTACAGTGGGAAAAGACAAATGGGAACTGGGACCACAGAGGAAGGCCTCATCAAACAGGAGCTTGAATCATGAAGGAGATCCAGTCATTATTGGTGAGGCTACTCAAGGTACAGAGAAGAGGAAAAAAATACTCTGGCTTCTCCCATCCTCCCACCTTTGATCTTACTGCAGTGCTTTGTCATGGCCAGACAGAGTGATCAAGACCTAGGCTTCAGAGTTCAGTTCCTTGGGGGTAAAGAGCACATCAAATAAACTTCAGGGAATAAATGGAACAGCAAATAGGCAAATGGCCAACACATATGACAAACTCATATAGAAAATGCCACAAATAAATACATAGCACTGTACACTTAGCTTGAAATATTTCTTTGGTTCTCTCTCTTACTCCTTTTAGAATTTCTTTGTTTTTCCCTGAGAGGTCTTAACATTTGCATCTTGGTACATAGATAAACCACTTCAATGATAAAAGCATTTTTCTAGAATGTAACATTAAACTTTCTTATTTCAGGAAAGGAAACTGATAGAAAACATTTTTGTACTAGGTAACTTTCTAAATCACTAAATGCATGACTCAGAAAGAAAACTATGGGTATAAAAATGCTATGAAAAATAATAGCACTTTATAAATATGAGCTATCTTATCATTAAGGTTATACAGTCAAGCCTGCTTAAGTATATGGATGCTTTAAAACTTTTAGAACTATTGTTTTTCAGAAAGATGAAGTACTCCTCTATGAATTTCTACTGCAGTGAGCGCATTTCATATTATTATATACCTGTAGTCAGTGCATTACTTGACTTGCTGAATGTTATTGTGAATATTTTAACAGAAAGATATAGTTTAGTGTTAGTGTTTACATTTAAAATGTTTGATACATTATCCATATAATTGTATTAATTGGAATTATTACAAATGTCGGATCACTCTCTACATCCCATTTAGTATCTGTACTTTTTATTGTGTGTGTGGTGGGGAGTAAAAAGGTTTATTTATTTATTTTTAGAGGGAGTACTAGGGATTCAACCCAGGACCTCCTGCATGCTAAGCATGCGCTCTACCACTTGAGCTACACCCTCCCTCCAACTTTTTTAAATTCAGTATGTCATGTTTATCCTGATATATACACATGCACATCATTCTTTTTAAAAATTATGTGATACTTTCCATTACATGGATGTGTCTTAATTTAATTCACCCCCTATAGACAGGAGACAGGCATTTAGGTGGTTTCCAACATACCGTGGCAGAGCTACACAGAACACCTTATATGTCTATCTTTATGAACATGTAAAAATATTTCACTCTGACAAATTATTAGAAGTGGTTTTTTTTAGGTTGGAAGTTATGTCAATTACATATACATCTGTATACAGGACACACATACATATTATTAAAACATCCTGCAGGAAGCTAGTATGTGCTATACCTGTGCCTGCTTCTCTATACGCCCGTTAATACTGAGCATTATCACTCTTCCATCTTTGCTAATCAGAAAGTTGAATTCTCGTATCATATTGACTTTTAGGGAGCACATCTTGTATAAATGAAACATGTATATACATTATTTCTGCATATTTTCCTCTATCCCATACCAGTCCAATTGAAAGGAAAAAAAAAAAAAAACTAATGAAAAATGTCCTCCCCCACTGCATAGCAAAGAGACCTCTAAAGAGCTTATAATTATTTCTTGCCAAAGAAAAAGGGTTAACATAAATAGTCAGATTTTGTCCCTGGCAAGAGACAGAATCAGTCAGCGCGCATTTTGATAGACACTTAAGTTGCCCTTCTCTTAGGTTCTCTGCCTCACTTTCAACAAGAAAACAGGTGCTATTTTCCCAAGAAACTCTGAGGCAGTGAGAGGCAGTGATGAGAATGTTAGCAGCAAGCTGCAGCTCCATCAGCTGCCTGACCAGACTTTATCTGAGCACCACACTTGAGTCAGAAGCAGCAATCATAAAGGTAAATACTATTAACTAACATCCTTCTCATTCCAAACATCAGCAACACAGCAAGAGAACACAGGCTTACGGAAAACTGCTGCACTGATCACCAAGGGATTGCTAAAGAAGAGAAGAAACGTGAGGAAATCCTACATTCCAATTAACTTTTCCACTTAAATCTAACCTTCAGCCAATTATCTGGAATAGGGCAACTGTGCCTAAGAATTCATAAATAGTAATGCTGGTTATACCTTAGACCTCTCTGGACTCTTTTGCTGGGTATTATGAAAGATACAAAGAGACGGAATTCCAAAACAAAAAGTCACTGTAGAAACATAAAAAAAACCACCTCATAGCACCTGTGAAGTTTTGGCATTGATGCCCACGAGCAGTAGCTACCCTTTAACATTAAAACACAAACTCAAGTGTCTTGGAAATTAGAGTTGAAACTACATAATTATGAACATTAAGCCAAAGTTTCAGATTTGAAAAAAGTCTATATGAATGTTTCCAAACTTCCAAAACATAAACTATAAACATAGTTTGATCAACTATAAACATAGCTTAAGTTAAAAAGGTACAAGATAACATTATCCTCCAGATGCTATAAAAGTATGAGTGATAATTCAGATAGAATTCATTGTAACAGAAGATATCACTTCAAGTTGAACCGTATGAAATAGCCATTTTTGTAGGTCAAAAGAGTTGACCATCAGCAATTTCATATAGTTTGACCTAGCAATGACTAGTTCCATGTAACAGAATCTTGTCTGTGTCCTAATTGGGAATCCAGTTTGTACTTGGCAAATATAAGAAATTCTATTAGATTAAAAAACCAGAGCATTCACAAAATACAGTCTGATTATTAATCAAGATACTGAAGACATTAGTGGTGGTGGTGTGAGAGGGCAAATAAAGAGAGGTAACAAATAGCAAAGATCTTCAAGATTTACTAAATTGGATTCATTTGATAACGGCATTGATCCTAGAGGGGACTGCTAGAAACTATCATGAAACGCTTTTCAAGAAATTCAGGCAGTATTCAGGGGACTTCCCTATCCCTTCCCCACCAGACAATGGATTCATTTTGTCTAGTCAAGAAAATTTGAGGATTTTTAAACCCATATATTACCCTGAAGTTTAGACCCTAAAATAAGCAGCAGTCGAAACTTCTGGATGTTAAAGAATTTCTAGAAAGGTAGGATCCATCCTCATCAGGGACAGGAGATAGACAGATAAATAAAAAGGAAAATATTCTAACAAGCAGTTGAAAAGAGTGCCAGCATTAAAAAAAAAAAAAAAAGAAGGGGGAGGAGGTGAGGCACATTAAAAGCCTGGAGAAACAGTCAGAGGTCTAAGGTCAAGGCCAGATGGCCAGAGATGGTCAGGAAAGTTAGCCAGTTGAGTAGATAGACAGCATGCACATAAGAGCTATTCTCCAGTTGCATGTTGCACTGACCCGTTTTCCATAAACATAAACTCTTCCAGGGGGCTGACTCTTCCTGCTTGCCGGTGGGCTACCACTGGTACTCATGTCTCGTTCTAGAGTAGGCCCCAGCCTCTGACGACTCGGATGGAAGCCAGTGCACAAAAGTATCAGCAACGTAACTTTCCCCCAATTTACCATGTGCTCCTCAACTTTATTTCTATATTACAAAGCAGTTTCGGTTTGAATCATTTGGTTCACTTCAATGTTTGTGTCTGAACACACAACTGAAAAGCAAAACTGGACTATTTGTTGTTTCAATTCCTCCTTGGAACAAAGCAAGGTGTAATAAACAGTAGCTTAAAATTAAATATTTAATTAAGCATGCTTTAAAACATTTTAAGTATGGCCCTTATATTAGCAGAGATATAAAAAATAAAAGTGTCTCCTTTTTTGATGGAATTTTCTCAACATACAAACTTAACTATTTGGCAATAGTAAAACTTCACAAAGTAATATGACGCAGAAAGAGTCCCACATGACATCTTGAGATAAAAAGACATGCTAAATGTCTCCTTGGGGTCAGTGGTAGTTTTCCATTCTGTGTTTTCTTGATTTTATCCTTAGTTCTCTAACAGAGCATAAAAGGATGACAAAATTTAGTGACAGTGAAAGCTTAATAGGTTATTTTACTGCTTATTTCAGTGCTCTAAATAAGTCGATACACTTTGTCCCTTCTTGTACCTTCAAGTCTAACTCTAATCAAAAGTAGTATCAAAGTTTATTAGATAGAGACACAAAACTGAAAGGAAAAATGTACCGTGAAGTCTAAAGGCACTAGTAAGTTTTCATCAGGTTGGGGAACTTACTGGTGATGCTAATAAAAAGTAAATGTCTGAGTTAATCGAGCAATGCTCAAGTAGCATACAGAGAGGACAGACACAGCTTTGGAATTGTCTGGAGAAAAATCATTGAAAGGACAGTAAGAAGGAAAAAATAAGGGTCCAACAACAGAGCGAATAAACAAAATAACGTTTATAAAAGATATGTTCATTGGTAAGAAACTAACTTTAGAACTTTACATCTGGAAATAATCATTAAGTAGATTTTTAGGCTTACTTTGTACCCAACATTAATTTAGGAGACCTTCCCCCTCAAGGAGCTCAAAACTTAGGTTGGAAAACAATATACCATATGTAAAAGACATGAAAATTACTAGGGACTATATCAAAAGTGATTTAAAATGTTGTACAATTAACTAATGGGTAAAATGGTCAACAAAAGTAGATGTGCCTAAGATGCCATGTTCCTTTAATTTTGAGTAATGACTTTTTATATAGAAATCAATGAGGACACGATGAAAAATTTACATTACTTTGTACCAATTAGCCCCTCAACAAGCCTCAAGTAAGACAGTTGAGAACTTAGGGGAAAAAAGGCGGAGTCTGAGGTTTTGGCTTTACTACCTTCAACTTCAGGAAAGCCTGAGACTCATTTTTCTCAGTTTTTAAGTGTGAGGATACAAATGCCAGTGACGTTGGGTTTCTTCTAGGATTTAAATGACATTAGATGAGCAGAAGAACACTGTAAACCCCAAACTTCCAGAACACAAGGGGTGGTATTGACATGATCATTGTCACCATAGAAGCAGCAATTCTATATAGATAGATCTTCCTCGACTACTGATGGAGTTGCGTCTCGATAAACATGTCTTGTAAGTTGAAAATATGCCAAAATGCATTTAACACACCTAATCTACCAAACATCATAGCTTGGCCTCAGGACATTTACATTAATCCTCAATTGGGCAAGATTATGTAACACAAAGCCTAGTTAATAATAAAGTATTGGATATCTTATGTAATTTATTTATACTGCACTGAAAGTGAAAAGCAGAGTGGCTGTAAATGTACTGACTGTTCACCCTCATGACTGTATGGCTGACTAGGAGCTGCGCTCGCCGTCACCACCCAGCATCACAAGTACTAGACTGCATGCTGCTAGTCCGAGGAAAAAATCAAAACTCAGAATATGAAGTACAGTGTCTACTGAATGCACATTGCTTGTGCACCACTGTAAAGTCAAAAAATAAGCTGAAATATTTTAAGCTGGGAATTGTCAACCTTATCTTGAATTTCTAGAGTGTAAATGCATAACTGGAGTACTGATTCTGTTAACAAAGTGATGAAATTAATTTTCAGAAGCTTTTTAAATTTAACAGTTTTTTGAGGTATAACTGACAGACAAGTAACTGCACATATTTAAAATGCATAACTTGTTAGGTCTTGGTGTACATATTCAACCCATGTAAGCACCACCACAACTGATATAACTGACATATCCATCACCTCCAGAAGCTTTCTTGGACTTCTTTGCAATCACTTTCTTCTATTCTTTCCCTTTCTAATTCCCTAAGCAACTAGTGATGTGATGTCTTAGACTATTAGTTTAGTATTAGTTTGCATTTTGCATTTTCTATAATTGTGTATCAATGTAATTACACTGTGTGTACTCTTTTTTCCTGAGTTCTTTCACTTAGCATAATTATTTGGAGATCTATCCAAGTTGTTGTGCATACCAATAGAGTTCATTCCCTTTCATTACTCAGTATTTCAGTCTATGAATATGGCACAACTTGTCTATCCATTCACCTACTGATGAACACCTGGGTTGTTTTCAGACTCGAGCTGTTACAAAGAAAGCAGCTCTGAGTATGTGTGAACAGCTCCTCAGAGGGCGCATGCTTTCTTTTCAAGAATCCAACTGTTTTCCAAACTGGTGGTACCAGTTTACATTCTCACCGGCAACAGAGCTTTAGTTCCTCAAATCCTTGCCAACATTGGGCAACAAACAGCATAAACGTTTGCTGCCATCTTTCTCTGTACATAGTGTGTCTTTTTTCTTTAGAAGCTTTCATGATTTTCTTTCCTTTACTGGTTTTGAGCAATCTGACTATGGTGTAATTTTTTTCATGTTTCTTATGCTTGAGATTCACTGAGCTTCTTGAGCCTGTGGGTTTATAATTTTAATTAAATTTGCAAAAAAAAGTCCATTATTTCCTCAAATATTGTTATACCCATTTTTCTTTATTATCCTTTAGGGACCACCAATTAGGTGCTTTTTGGCTGCTTGAAGTTGTCTCAATTATTCTGTTAAGTTTTTAAATTTGTGTTTTATCTCACTTTCTTTCTATTATCATGTCTTTAGGTTCGATCATCTTTTCTTCTGCAATGTCTAATCTTCTGTCATTCCTGTTCAATGTACCTTTCATTTAACACACTGTATTTTCATTTCTAGAAGTTCAATTTCTTTATCCAGTCATCTGTCGATGGACACTTAGCTGTTTCCATGTCTTGGCTATTGTAAATAGTGCTATGAACATTGGGGTGCATGTATCTTTTCAAATTAAGGTTCCCTCTGGATACATGTCCAGGAGGGGAATGCTGGATCATATGGTAAGTTTGTTTTTAGTCTTTTGAGGAATCTCTATACTGTTTTCCATAATGGCTGCACCAATTTACATCCTCACCAACAGTATAGAAGGGTTCCTTTTTCTCCATACCTTCTCCAGCATTTATTGTTTGTGGACTTTTCAATGATGGCCGTTCTTGACTGGTGTGAGCGATATCTCATTGCAGTTTTGATTTGCATTTCTCTAACAATTAGTGATGACGAGCATCTTTTTATGTGCTTGTTGGCCATCTGGCTGTCTTCTTTGGAGAGATGTCTGTTTCAATGGAGTAGTTTTAAGGTAGATCCTTCCTTCCCACCCAGAAGGACCTGTACAGAATAATCACTATTGTCCCAAGGGTTTGCTGTTTGTAATCTAACTCTTCCCAAAAGATAGGAGGGATTTTGTTTGAATTCCACTTGATCCTCAGTTTAAAACTAAGTAAAGTACATGGTCCCCTTTATCTGGGCCTATAGAATATCATAGTGCTGTCTTCAAGGATCTGTAATGATCTGTAATTTCATGGTTTGTTTATTGTGAATCAATTTTTTTTGGTGACCCTACATTCATATTTCATTGAATTCAGTCCAGATATCTTTCTACACTTCTTCCTCTGCTTATTATAAAACCCTTAAGTTCTGGTGTGAATCACTCACCTGAAGTAGGCGGCTCTTCTATTGGCTCTGCTATGTGTGGATGGGTAATGGCTCAACCCCATTTACTAAGTGAAGGCAATATTGGTTATTATATCCCCCCAGTTGCCAAGCATATTCACAGTGTAGACAATGATTAGTAAACAAATTTGCAGCCCAGCCAAGCATGACTACACTCCTTCTTGCTTGAGACAATTGTGCAACTATCTTCTTGACAAATGACTTCCCTGTGCCCATCTCATCACTGCAAGCTCGCTCAGACAACCGAGGAAATGCTCCCTTCCCAGGCGGCTCAGGAGTGGCCTGTGCTAGTCATCCAGGCAATAAATCAAATCCTTGATTATATTCGGGCTATCATTTTAAAATATTAACCTGCCACACTCTAAAGACGTTTTCATTTAATTGGAGTATTTAAATGCTATCTCCTAGGGAGCTTAGTTTATGCTTAGTTCATACGCAGCCCTGGGCCTAGCAGCACGTGGCATGGTAGAGAGCCTTGGGCCGGAGGCAGTCCGTGTGCCACCCCATCTGGGTAGCTGGGAACTGAACGTGAGTGGCATATACTTCAAAGAGCCAAGACAATCACGCCTCTATAAACCACAACATTACAAGTTTCTGGTGCTTACATGTTAGAAGAGCTTTTCTGTACACTATCTTGTAACAATAACCTTACTGAGCCAAGGTGGGGAATAATTTCTGTGCATGATGCCCACTGTGAAACTGAGACTCAGAGAGATTAGGGGGTTTCCTGGAGGTCGTGAAGCACACTGGGACCAGAACAGTTCTGAAACTCAGCTTTACAAACATGAAGGTCAGATAGCTTTCTGGCATAATGGAAAATCACTCAAGTCAGTACTTTCCACAGACCCAGTACAGTGCTTTGTATGTAACGGACACTCAGGAAGTGTGGGCAGAATTTAACTGATACCCCACTAAGCAAGCGGAGCTGGATTTTGAGTCAATACATGATTAGAATATTTAAACACCACTGTGATGCCTATTCAACACCATCTTAAGCAAACGAGGGCATGTATGCACTCCTCCCACAGGCAACGGATTGACTAGACTGTCTGTTATTAAAATAACTCTTTACTTCAATGGCTAATACCAATCAGAAAAAGACAGCCAACACAAGCTGCCTACTGCCCCTTCAGGAGGGAGTTGGCTTGAAATTTTGTTTTTATTTCATTTTAGCAATGAGGCACCTAGACTATAGAGTTCTCTAGAAAGCACAGTATCAACACAGAGAACACATGCAAGTCTCCTCACCACAAAACATCTTATTCAACTGGGCAGACTCTACTGCCATTGTCTCTCTAGAGCCCAGTGGGAGAAACTTACTCCTTTTCCTCCAGAGAATGGTTTACGATAAGTATAAAACATCTCATTAACTGTAGCACGGGAAAATAAAATCAAATGTCATAATTAATTATGAAATGATCAAATATGTAACTTACTAGGAAGAAAAAGCAGAGATAATGAGCACCTTAGATTTACGTAATATTTTAGCATTTTCAAATCACTTTGATGTATACTGTCTTAATCCTCACATGATTATTTTAAGAATTACACAATTACACATATTTACAGCCCCTCCTAACCCGTTTTTCTGCAAGGGCTTAATTGGTCATGCTCTGTTCTCTGTAAACACTCTCCAGAGTGCTGCATTCCACAATCACACAATATCCACGGTCTTGCAAAGATTAAAATTTCAAACTTTCTTTTTTTATGGTAAGAGGGTAAAATTAAAATTGAAATTACTTAGCGTTAATCTCTTGAGGGTATCAAAGTGTCATTAATGGGGGAACAATTAAGCTTTCAAGCAAAAAGAAAAAAAGAAAAATGACTTCATCTGCATTGTCATCTTATCAGCTTTGTGACTGCCTGCCTGGTTCAGGCCAACTGCAGGTTTTCTGAAGGAGGAGTTTGAAGGTGGGAAACAATACACTTTTTAATTTCTACTTGTATCTTATTTTTGGCTTCACAATAGGGGGCTGCTTCATAGTCTTGGCTCTACTATAACCAAAGCTTTGATTTTCTCATCAGTAAAATGAGGGAGTTGAAGAAAACCATCCGTCAATATTTTGCCCAGTCTCAACTCTCTGATTCTTATTTCAGCTGTGCTTCCTTCCCACAGCACCTTGCTCATCAGACATCTCTTGGCCTCACTATTCAGAATGGAACTTTGTTGATTTGAAGGTATCACTGCTACGTTTGCTCTAAGTCCTGAATCTCAGAACAAAGAATGTGATCGTGTTCTGAACGCTAATAATAATGATGTAAGTGCCACTGTCAATGCTTCACAAGTGACAAAAGCTCTATATATGTTATCTCAACAAATACATCAATCGTATGAGGTATGTATTATCCCACCTTTTCGTACAAGAGAAGCTAAAGCTCAGACTTTAAGGAGATTGCCCAAAATGCAAACTAAAGCGGAACCATCAATAAGACATCCTGTTTTCAGAATGTTGGGACACGTTTTTCCACTCCAGTTCACAGGGCAGGGCTGCCAAGGTAGTGGGAGGCACGGATGAGCTCAACTGTGTCATGTATGCATTTTTTTAAATCTGCACATAAATTCACTAGGAACTCATCACTTCTGCAAAAGAACACCCCTTGTAAAGGAAGATAAGTTTGCCATTTTCATGGTAAAATGAAAACATGCATAAGAAGATTCAAAACAGTGACACAGAACCTCAATAATATAAATGGAATTTTGTAGTTTAGGTAACTGTCAACAAAAATAATTACTATTGGAAGTTCAGGCATTCACTTTCAATCTTCTAGAAGGAGTGAAATAGAAAAATTTGGGGAGCATCATTTCATTTACAGCTCATAAACATTTTGTCAGTAAAGTAAAAAATATTGTGAAAAATATGCAAATTATATGTATGTTTATACTATATGCACAGCAGAGTGCAATAAACTCAAATTTGTATTTCTTCCCCCTTGAAAATACTGTTGTTTAAAAAATAGATATATTATTCTTGCCAGTGGAGATGGTGCCTTCTATCAAAAGGAGAACAGGCATGCAGCATAGTGAATTATATGAAAGGCTGCCAATTAGAAAACTGATCATTCATATTTTAACTGTTCATTCCAATATACTCACCCCAGGAATCGTGACGCTTCCTAGCCTGCCCAGTGGGAACAAACACTATTCCTGACCTGACCTGAATGAGGACTGGGCACTGAGGTCTCTAATTCTTTTGGGTGGACTTTATCTTCGTCTTGGGCAGTTTCCTCACATGAATGTACTTACCATTATTCAGCTGATTTGTCAAGGGAGACACTTTGCAGAATTAAGAAAAGAAAAAAAAAAACAGAAGAAATATTTGTACTACTGTATTTCTTTAAATGGATGCTTTATTTCATTGACTGCAGCTGGCAACCTATGGACTAATTATCTCCAGAAGTGACATGCTGTTTGACATTTTCTGTGCTTGCTCTCATACTGTTCTGTTTTGTTTTGCTTATCAATTTAATTCAGAGTCCCAGACTTTCTAGGCCAGTCAAGAAAGAGTAAAAAGAATGAGAGATTCCTCCCATGTGAAAAATCAAAAAGTGAGCAAAATATAGAATATACTGTTTTTCAGTACACTGAAGATCTGTCAGTGAAGAAGAGTGATTTCAGGGAGTTTCCAGGCCATTGTGCAAAGAGAGGAAACCCAGGTGGGGTCCACTGGATTCTCCTGAGTTGGAAAGACAGAGATGAAAAGCTGAGAAACCCAATGCAGCTAGAGGTCACATGGCATACGATCAAAAAGAAGACAACTGAACAAAGAAAACTCCAACAATTTGCTGCAGGCTCATCCTGAGCAATCAACTGAGTAAGAGCGCATGCATGGGCTAAAACCACCCAAGGCCAGGTTAAAAGCCATCAAAAGGATTAGATGTAACAGTGCCCCACAGTCACCAAGGCCAGAAATAGTGCTTGAGTCTACTGCACATCATCATTCACGAGTCAGGAGGTACGCAAGTGTCTTGCTTCAGTATCAAGGAACAATTAGCCTGAAGTTGAATGCTACTTCATTACCATTGAGCACATTTTTAAAAGCAAGACCTAAAGAACCAAATGGTTTCCATATAACTTAACTATGTCTCAAAACAAGGCTCAAGAATATTTACAGAATGCCAAAAATACCCAGCAACCACAAGGTAATATTCACAATGTCTGTCATCCAGTATAAAAGACCAGACACATGAAGTAGCAGAACAATATGACACAAAACGAGGACAAAAACCTATTACTCAAAGCTGACCAAGAATGGACACTGATGTCAGTTAGAAGTGGCAGTCAAGGACATCAAAACAGTCACTGTAAGTACTGCATGAATCAAAAAGTTAAGTAGAGAAAGACAATGTCGGGGAATGAGAAAAGAAACCACAGAGAGAGCAAGTATTTTCAAAAGGCTCATGTGATAAAATCTTTTATCCAAAATATTCCAACAACCCTTAAAACTCAGTAATAAACAACCTGATTTAAAAATGAGCCAGAAACCTTAACAGACACCTCACTAAAGAAGACACACAGGATGGCAAAACAGCAAATGAAAAAGTGCTCCATAACATATGTCAGAAATGAAACGCAAAATAAAACAAGATACCACTATGTACCTATTAGAACAGCCAAAATGCGAAACACGAACAATGCCACATGCTAGAGAGGATATGGAACAACAGAAACTTATTTATTACTTGTGAGAATGCAAAATGGTATAGCCACTTTGGAAGGCAACTTGGCAGGTTTTCTGTTGTTGTTGTTTTGTTTTTTTTAACAAAACTAAACACACTCTTAACACATGATCACAATTGTGCTCCTTGGCACTTTTTCTAAGGAGCCGAAAACATGTCCATGTAAAAACCTGCATAGCAGTTTTATTCATAATTGCTAAAGCTAGGAAGTAACAAAGATGTTTTTCAGTAGGTGAATGGATAAACAAACCGTGGTAATCCAAACAGTGAATTATTATTCAGTGCTAAAAAGAAAGATACTCTCAAGCCATGAAAAGACACGGAGGAACCTTGGATGCATATGACTAAATGAAAATAAAGTCAATCTGGAAAGGCTACATACTTTATGATTCTTACCATATGACACTGTAGAAAAGGCAAAACTACGGAGACAGTAAAAATATCAGTGGTTGCAAGGGATTTGGGGAGGGAGGAAGAATTAACAGGTGAAGCACAGAGGATTTTTAAGGCAATGAAAATACTCTATATGACACCATAATGATGGATACACGTCATCATACATTTGGCCAAACAGGATGTAAATCACTAAAAGAAATGTGATGTAAACTGCAGACTTTGGGTGATTATAATGTGTCAATGTAGATTTATCAGTGTTAACAATATACTCCCCATCCTGGTGGGAGACGGTGATAATACAGCAAGACAAAGCACACGTGGGGATGGCAGGCATATGGGAAACCATTATACCTTCTCAGTTCTCCTGTGACCTTAAGACTCTTGCCCTCCATATAAAACCTTCATTAAAAAAAAAAAAAGTTAAGTGGAGGCATGAAAGATGCCAAGACCCAATTTGAACTTCCTGACATGGAAACTAAAATATCTGAGATAAAAAGACAATGGCTTGGATTAACAGTAGATTAGACATTACAGAAGAAAAGGTTAGTGAATTTAAACACATAGTAATCGAAATAATTTAAAGTGAAACAGAAAAGAGGGGTGGGTGAGGGAGGGGAGAGATAGAAAATGAACAAACAGAGCATTAGTGGACTGGGGACAACTTCAAGATGCCAAATATATGTCTAAGTGAAATCTCCAAAAGAAAAGGGCAGAAGGAACAGCTAAAGGAATAATGGCCAAAATTTTCCTAATTTTAAAGAAAACTGCAGACTTACAGGCCCAAGTAGCTCAATAAACCCTAAGTACCAGAAACACAAAGACAATTACAACACGGCACATCATAATAAAACTATGCACATGAGTAAGGAAAATATAAACTCCAAGGCAATTATGGGAGGAAAAAGATACATACAGAGGAACAGAAAAAGAGGGCAACAACAGATTTCTCATTGAAAAGAAGAAAAAAATGCAAACTTAAAGACAATGGAACAGTGTCTTCTAAAATAGATGTTGAAAATGACATTCAGAATCATATGATAATCTCAAAAGATGCAATAAAAGCACTAAACAAAATACAGCATCAGTTTCTGATCAAAACTTTCCGGTGTACTGGAAATAGAAGATGCTGTCTTAACTGGAAAAGTGGCATCTACAATAAGGCTACAGCTAATATCATAGTTAATCAAGAAAGGAACAGCTTCCATCTAAGAATGGGAACAAGGCCAGATGTCTGCTCTTATCACTTTCACCTGGCATTATACTGGAAGTCTTAGCTAAGGCAATCAAAACTGTATCAGGCTGTGTGTGTGTGTGTGTGTGTGTGTGTGTGTGTGCGCGTGTGTGTGTGTGTGCACGTGTGTGTGTGCGCACGTGTGTGTGTGTAATGATAAAGTGATTAAAAATTCACAGAAAAATTCAAAGATTCTAAAATAGATAAAATAAAACTTTGAAAAAAAAGAAGAAGTTGGAGAACTTAACACTAGCTGATTTTAAGAAGTAAAGCTATAGTAATCAAGATTGTGCATTAAAAAAAAAAAGGCTGTGTGGTACTGGCATATAGATAAAGAGATCACAGTGAACAATGCAGAAAGTGCTCCACACATATCAATACTGAGAGCTGAAGTTTATCAGAGGTGCAAAAACAGCTTAGTAGAGAAAGAATAGTGCTCTCAAAAATGGTTCAGGAACCACTGGGTATCCATACCCAGAATAATGAACTTGGGTCTATAACTTACACCACATTAAAAAATCATCTCAAAATGTATAGTCGACCTCAATGTAAAATATAAAAACCTTGTATAAAAATTCAAAAACAATAAAAATGGGCAAAATATTTGGACAGGTAAGTAAGTAAAAACTAATTTGGACAGTAACCAGGTATGGATAGCACATAAACACATTACAAGATGCTCCAAATCATCAGTCACTAGAGAAATGCAAAATACAACCACTATAACACTACACATGTATTAGAATGGCTAAAATGTAAAAGGCTGGCTTTACCAAGTGTTGGAAGGATATTTAAGACCTGGAACTTCCATACATTGGTGTGAAAACGTAAACCAGTACAATCATCTGGGAAGAGTCTTAAAAATTAAACACACTCCTAATATATGTTCCAGCCATTCTACTCTTAGGTACTTATTCAAGAGAAATGTAAACTTATGTCCATACAAATATTTGTACACAAGTGTTCCTAACAGCTTTACTTTGTAACAGTTAAAGACTAGAGACAAACTAAATGGCCAAAGGTGACTGCATAAACAGTTACTATTTTAATACAGTGAAAATGCTACATAGCAATAAAAAGAAATGAATTATTGCTAAACCCTACACATGGATGGATCTCAAAATAACTGTGCTGAATAAAAGGAACCACGCAAGAGAAGGACACATACTATACAATCTATTTATATAAAATTCTAGAAATGAAAAATAAAAAATATTCTATAGCATTATAAAGCAAATCAGTGACTATCTTCTGGGGAGTCAGGAGGGGTGGCAACAATGAGACATGAAGAACCTTTTTGGGGTGATAGATAAGCTCATTTTCTTGTCTATGGTGGTGGTTTCATGGGAATATTCACATGTCAAAACTTAAATTGTACATTTTAAATACATAGACTTTGTTTTTTTTAAATTATACCATAATAAAGCCATTTTTAAATGTTCAAATTTCCATATCCCCCTAAGAAATCAGAAGCTTTAGCCGCATTGTATTTGCATGATCACACAGAAATGGAAGTTGTCTCTTTAATGAGTCACTTGCTCTCAACTTTGTCACAGTCCCTGTCCTTCCCCTTTGTGGTCCTTATCCTGCTTTATTCATGTACTTGACTGCGTTAGGAGTAAGAATTTGTGACTATGAATCGATTTCTTGTCCTCTGTTAATAAACAAAGAGATATTAATACGGTTTTTCCCAGCAATCTGAAAGGCGTAATCATCCCAATCTCCCAGTTCTTTCTATGGCACTCACTGTTGTTTGATTCCCGTTGATTTTCCAACCCTTTTCTTAGCACTCCCCTCACTAGCCAATATACACAGGAAACTCTCTATTTCATATACACTACTGTCCACATTCCCAAACAAGACTGTATGTGTTGGGTTTGCTTACTTTTTAGCATGTTAATGAGATTCATGTTTAAACCATTAACAAAGAAAGGAGGAATGAAAAAGAACAGTCCGCCTTTCAACGCATAGGGATTTTCATTTCTACCAAACGGTAATTGGGTGTCATCTTATCTCTCTCTAAGGAGGAGTGAGGGAAAGAAAAGAACCCTCGACAGAAAAAAAAATGATTTCTTGTGGTCTGGTACAAGATACAAGAAGTTTAAAAATAAATGACCTCACAGAAAATGAGAGGTTTTCAAAGTTACCATCAAGCATTTCATCAATACAGGCTGGTGTACGCGTGATGGGTCAGCTGACACCCAAAGTCCTTCCACTGCCTTTAGTCATAAATCTTCAGATGTCAAGATACTGCTGGATCAAGCCTGTCAATTCCTTGCTATGCTGGGTCAATTCCAGTTACAGACCATGTTGTCATCTTTTTTCCCTGTAAAGTCACCCCAGCCGTGCCACATTTTGGAGTATTCTTTTTATTCACTTGCTTCCGAAGATGAAGAATAACAAGCATCATGAGACTACTAAGTGAAGTCATAATATTAGTTTCACTTTTTGTAATTTCTGCATAGAATTAAATTTTCTTAATCTAATTAACACAATTAAGATATAAGCTAATTATTGCTTATGTATTTTGCACACCTGTCTTAACATTTTTCTCAAATATTTTAGCATTTGTAATAGTTGCACATTATATACTTACAAATAAAACTTCTCATCCCATACTGGATTCAAGTTTCCAAAAATGGTTTTAGTCCTTCTTTTGTTCTTTCCAACTTGAACTGTAACATAGGGGTCACTTGACCCCGTTTTGTCCTTTGCCTGCAAGCCTTGTGCAGAAACCACTGAAACAAACCAAATTAACGCTTTTAATATAAAGATTTACTCAGCAGCCAAAAAATGATAATAAAGGAAACAGTTTCTATTACTTTGTCCCCGGGATTTGCAGATACATCCCCACTGCTTTCATTCTTATAAAGCACAGGACTTAAAAAAATGTTTAATAAAAGAATGAGTCACTGAATATTAAAGCCTTCCTTTGACTAATACACGCTTTGCCTGTAATAAATAGTAGCTATATACGTATATACACACATACATATTAGCGATTTACTCGTATATATTACTGTAAACATGTATAGAGAAATGAGAATGTACATACAAGAAGGAAATGACCCAATGGAAATCAAAGGTCTGTGATTTGCTATGTATTTATCTAGTTATGGGTTTGCTGTCAGTATTGATCAACTCAACTCAGTGCAAAAAGCATCTTTACTTTGCCTTGTGAATACAGTGTGAGTAAGTGAAGAGGCTTGGTAAATACTAGCATGGTAACATACGCACTTGCTGTTGCTGCTACAAGCAACTTCAGAAGTTCAAATTACTAGACATCACTAAACTCAAACTGCCTTGACTCAAGGATCAAATGGATGAAGGACATCGATTCCCAGAGTAAGCAAAACGGTATTTCTTTTCACATTAAGAAAAACTGACTGAAGAGATTCCTGGCCTCCCTTGTCATTCGTCGGTGGCAGGCAGCAACAGAATTATGCTCCTGTAACTGAAGGATGTTGATGAACATAATGGAAAACAGAACTTTCTTCCTCTGGGAGAGCTTCTGATGAGAATAAGACACAGACTGAAATTACTTCAATTATCTAGCATATATTTAGAAATTTGAAGTCTAAATTAGATTTCTTGTCAATATTGACAAGACTGAAAAATTCTACTCTTTCTTTAACCTGTAACTATTATTAGCAGTGATTTCTAAGACATAGAAAAATTTCATTGGGGACTAAAAAAATTTTGTAAAGACTTATTTTTACCTGTAATGGTTATTTTTGCTGACCACTTAGATGTCCCGTCCAGGACACTCTGTTTGGCCGCCTTTGTGTACTGCACAAAATCTTCTTTAGAAATCTGAAACATTTCCTGAATGACTTCAAATACCTCTGGCCTGTTTTTCTCCCTGATCTTCATTCTTTCTTTCATAGCCGTGATAATGGTCTGAGTCTTGTCTTCTGCACCATGCTTAGAACTCTTTTCAGCTGCTCCTATAATAGAAAAATCAATGGTGATGTAAGTATACATGAAGTTACTTTTTGATGGTCCAAGAGAGGGAGGGGGAAAAGAAAAGGAGAACATGAGAATGAATGAATGCTTTCATTTTCAGGAGGCAGGCAGGGTGGCTTTTTCACAAAATATCAAGAGAATAAGCACTAGGTGGAGATTTAGAACAACCCACCCTTGTGTTAGTGGCAAGTAAATGGACTTCAATGATCCCAGTTTTTTCAGCTGAATTATTGAACTGAGTCACGGCTGTGCAAATATTGGGTCTGAATTTTCAAAAGCAAATTTCAAAACCAAAAAGAATGTACACAATCAAATGTGTTATATATACCACTGGTATTTACTCAATGGGTAACCAAAACAAAACTGAGAAACAGACTGAATGAATATGGCAGCCACCCTGCCTGCCTCCTGAAAATGAAATGGCAAATGTCATTTGAAAGTCATTATTTCAAACACTTGTGTTCATCTAAAGCACCTAATTATTTGTATTGATGAGATTTATAATGAAAAGCTTACATTTTTTTCCTTGCAAAATAAATGACCACCACTATTTGTTATATTGAAATATAGGGTAAGGTTTTACTTGGAATAAAAGTGATTCTGCTATTTAAAATGGATTTGGAAACCACTGGGCTAGATGACCTCTCAAGTACCTCATGGACCACAGACTTGAACTCTTCATTTTATGATGTGGCCATGGCTTTAAACAGGCTGAATTTTTACTTTCCACTCAAAACCCTTTTTTGATTTCTAGGACATTATTTTTTAAGATTAGTCTCAACTTTCTGGGCATTTTTGTGTATAACACAAATCCTGGCAGTGAAGGATTTCCAAAAGACAACTCTGGGGTCCCTTGCCTTCTCTGACTGCCAGCCAGACAGTCCTGGTGCTCTGTGTGGCCTCTGGGTTACTCAATATTCCAAGAATAGTGGGCCTTAATTGTAATTCTCATAATCCCTTACTGAGTTTGAAGTAGGAAAGCAAAAGCCCACATATCAGGGTCTGTGGGAAATGCCACCGCTGAAACCTTTTTTTTTTTTTTTTTTTTTTTGGCACAGAAGCAACTGAGATGCAGTGAAAATAAGAAAACTTGTCTTTATAGGAATTGTAATTTTTTACCTACATGACTCTAAATATTGTCCAACCTGTATTATACTTTTTGAAATATATTTCTGAAATAGGCATAATAATATCTCATAAAATGTTTAAAGAGTGAATGTGATAATTTATCTGTACAATTCCCACCACAAAGGATAGCCTCAGTAATCTTTGAATCTAATTCTGTGAATCTTATGCTCAATTTAAAAGTTGATCAGAAAAGGAAAGGTCAACTATCACTCCCCTTTATAATAAATACATATAAAATTTGACAGCAGTGATTGGTGAAAATCTTCATTTAAGAGATGAATATTCTAGTGGTAGGAAGAACAGTTACCCTGTCTATCTTTTCTGTTTTAAACTTTGAGGAGTTAAACCATATTTTTAAAAGAATAGTAAAAATTACTGTACTCCATTTAAGATGTAATTTGAAAGGACATTCTAAATGCCCTAGTCATCTGCTGAAACATGCCCTAGGACAGCTGTGAATTGTGTACCCTCAAGCAACTAAGCATGTTTGTAATTCATCAATAATGGCTTAACTCCAAAATGCATAATTTTTATGAAGCAAAATTAGCTTAGGCCATGTAGCTGCGACTCCCCACCTAACATTTTACTTCAAGTATTAGCTTATTCATTGAATAGAAAGGACAGCAGTTGTGTGAAAGTCATCTGCAAGATTCAAATTGCCTCAGAAGTCTGATTTGTAAAGGCCATCTTAAGAACGTGCCAAGGGTTAGAAGTGTTATAAAAATGCCGACTTCCCCCAAATTTCTAAACAACTATTATGGCTGTGGCTATTAATGCCGTCAAAGCTCTAGCAAAGAGTGTTAAAGCTCCAAGAGTTTATAATGTATTTTGCATCATTTTTCTAAATTCTGGAAGAGCCAACTGACCACCACCCACAGAATACATGCTCAGTCCAGCAATAACTCCCAAATTCAAGGCTGAAATGTCAAGAGATTTTTCTTCCGAAGAAATCAAATCTCTGTACTTAATGACTGACTCTTGAATTCTTTTAAAAAATTCATTAGAAAAGCCTGACAATTGGCTTTGAAAGCCTTCACCAACACTCTTGACCTTGGAGCATCTACTCTGATATGTACAGACAACAGACAGACCCCTGTGTTGTGAAATAGCCAACTTATGTTTGAGTCTCTTATCTGCTCTTTCTAGAAAAGATATGTAGCTATTTATTTATTTATTTATTTAGTGTCATCAGCTTTCTTTTTTCCTTCTACATTTCTAAAAATATGCTTTATTGGATTTTCCTTCTGAGCTACAGTGGCAAAAGTATGTTCCTTGAAACAAGTCAAACAGCAGAGGTGAATGAAGAAAATGCCAGATCTCCTTCTCTGCTATTTTTCCCAGAAGTTATACTCCATTTACAGTTATTATAAAATACTGGCTGTATCCCCTGCGTGTACAATATCCTTGTGGTTTGTTTATACCTAATAGTTTCTAGCTCTTATTCTCCTACCCCTCTCTTGCCCCCTCCTCCTTTCCCTTTCCCCCCCGGTAACCACTGGTTTGTTCTCTCTGTGAATCTGTTTTCTTGTTGTTGTTACATTCACTAGTTTGTTGTAACTTTAGATTCCATATATAAGTGATATTAATACAGTAGTTGTCTTTCTTTGACCTGTTTCACTTAGCATATTGCCTTCCAAGTCCATCTATGTTCCCATAAAGGGCAAAATTTCACTTAGAAAGATATGTAGCTTTTTAAAAGTTCTACTTTTATATTTTTGATCCAAAGAAAATGATTCAAATTAGATTTATTTAGTTCAGGGATACAAAGGCAAATTCGTAATTTCTGTCACTCATCTACAACTACTTTTCATTGCCTGGTTACTTATTGAACCCACATATCTTATTTTTCTAATAAAATTATTTCTTAAATGTTTTCAATTTGTTGTGAATTTCCAACTCTTTAGGCTTATTTTCCTTCAGGCTTATTCAGGGATAGAAAGATTTGTATTTACACTAGTCTTCCTTCAAAGTGTGTAGCACATCTATCAGCTTCACTGAAATACAGTTGCATGCCAACCAGAGATCAACAATAAATGAGATCAAAAGAGATTATACAGTGAAAGCACTTTGTAAAGAGTATTACCGTATCCAAAGGGGATGCATCTCTGTTACCATTAAAAACACCTGACTGACAGATCCGACAAAACAATTATGTATAACAAAACTGCAAGAGAATTCAACCTTAGACAGAGGCAAACTTTCCCTACATGGTTCTTTTTTCACTTAATTTAATAGGACAGCCAATTAACCAGAACTCTTCATTTTTCTTTAATTTGTATTCATTACCCAAAGCATCTAAATTTCACGTGTCTGCACAAGCTAAATGCTAGATGGGCGCCAATGATGTGCTTGAACATAAAAGACAACAGAGAGCAAAGAGACTGAGAAAAATAATCCTAATTATAGCAATAATCCTAATCATAGCTATTATTATTATTTACTATGAACATGCATAAATGCTTGCCTGCATTTGAAGCTAGTGAATCCAGAGGGAGCAAGTGGTTAGCAAACCTGGGAAGTCTGACACTGGGCTGTGTGTCTCCCTAAGAGTGTCGAGCATGAGAAACTTCATTGCTTTTCTTTTCTATCTCAGTAAAGTCATGTAGGTGGACCTGCCTTTGATGCCTCTGTTTTTCTTTCCCATGAAATCATGTAGGTGGGCACATAGTTGGCATTTCCTACCCTTTCCCTTTAGCTGCTTTACAACCAGGATAATCTTAACCCTCCTTTTTTAACATGCCTTCAATCTTTCAAGGTACAAATCTACAACTCCCCCGTCTTCAAGTCAGCTGCCTCCTTTTTCTTGTAAGGTCAAAGCCACAAACACCACACGATTTCTCACAAACAACAAAGGACTGGAGTTCAGCAAAAGGGTAATTGGAGGAACACAGATCTAGCATAGAATCATCTCCCACTTCTGTACGTGGCCCCGTCACCGACAGTGGGAGAATGTGGGCAGGTAGCCTCCTTTCAAGGAACTGCCACCTTCTAGAAAGTGACTTCGCCGTCAGTAAGCTCACAGCCCCAAACCAGCAAAAACAATTGTTCCCTTCCCTCCACCCATACCAACCCCACCACATTCAATCACCCAACTTTTAGGAAATACAAACTTTTAGAACAAGTTTAGAAATCTCTGCCTACCAAAAAGGGCAAAATCAGGAATGCACTCTTTCAACTGTATGTCAAAGCTACAGTATCTCATGAACATTTTGTTGATACTCACTTTCTCAAGACTCCCCAGTCATTTCCAAAATGATGTATAGGGATTAGGAAAACAAATTAATCGTAAAAAAAGTGGGGGGCCCAATTACAAAAACATTTTTACTATGTAGGAAAAAGAAGAAAGCAAGGGAGAGATGGAAGAGAAAAGATCTTTTTGGTCTTACCACTCTTAGCTACACAGATTTCTTCACATCACTTAAAAACAAACAAAAAGAAAACAAACACAAGATTTCTCTTTTTTAAAATAACCTCTGACACCTGGAAACCTGGCTGACATGACTGGTTGACACTGTGGTCAGAAGCCAGCCAGGCGCTCACAACTAGGCTAAGTGGCTCTCCAGCTGGGTGTTAGCAATCTCGCAGGACACCAATTTCACACACAGACCTTCTTAAAGCAAGACAAACGAGCCCACTTCATCATTTTTCTTAACTGCTGATGAAAACACGGTCACCGTACAACCACAAAATACCAAACATCCCTTCTCCTGACTGAACTGAGTGACTGCTCTTTCTTTAGTAAGTATAGCTATCAGCCTCACTCTCGTCTGCTCTCCTGGTAGAAAAGATTTTTTTAAAATATACACCATCATGGAATTGCCCTCACTTCCAGACAACGCCCGATCCAGAGGAATCCTGTGCTTTCTAACACCCTTTCACTGAGACACCCTGTGGTTCACCCTGGTGTACATTCTCCAACAAAGAAAAAGGTAATAAACTGAACTTTTGAAACCAAAGGTATGTTCCTGGCGGTCTTTAGCTGGAGGGCATTCACAAGTTTATTAACTCTTTTCGCACATATGGGGAAAAAAAGTGCTCAGAGAGGTTTTATAATATTCTACAAGTGACAGGATTAGAAGCCAGATCTTTCTCAAGTAGCTAAAGACTATGAAAAAAATACACTGATCTCCCTTGCTTTTTTGCATAGGTTACCTCTATGACATTATGTAAGGCATACTCACCCTCTGCCACTCAACTGTAAACTTCTTTTTTCTTGTTTTATTCTGAGCATATGTGTATGTATATTGAAAGGCTGCACTGTCTTCAGAAAAGAATTAGCAAGATAATATGAGTTCTAGATATCTAAAGATGATTACCTTCAAGTATTTGAAAAGCTATCATATACAATAGAAGTCAATTTATTAAATATTTTCTCCAGAGACAAGATCTGGCTTAAAGGATAGAAGCTGCCAAAAGGCAGGACTTGGTTCAAATTTTAATTCATAAGCTAGAATTTTCTAGTATAAATTAAGCTGCTTGCCAAGGTGTTAACTTTTCTCTGTAGGTGTTCCAACAGAAACTGAATGATGACATTCTGAGAAGGAAATCACAGAACCTCCTTACGTTTACAGGACACTGCATTAGCTATATTTCCAATGCTGATTTCTCTTTTTATTTTCTTCTTTTGTTTCTGTTTCAGTATAGGAGGAAGTATTTCACATAAGGTGTTACCATTGCAAACTTCTTGCTTAAAGCAATGAAAAGAAAAATTTCTGAAGAAAATGTCACCAATTTTGTAGGAAAATTTTTCAATTGTATTGACAGTTACTGTGGAAAGTGGTAAAGTTGTATTCATATGCTACCAAAATCTCTTTCTGTTCAATGTGACAGTATGGGTTTTAGGGAAAAGTAAGGTGTTACTAAGGAAAATGTCCCCTTCCTGAGGCATAGAAACCTACCCTCATTTTTCTGCACTATTTTTGATTCTTGCAATTTACATGTGCATTTTAATGAATTACTTCAATGAAAAACTTGCCTGATTTATTTAACCAGTATCAAATAATGTTTGCTGTCTTAAGAAATGGAAACAGACTATGAAAATGTTTCTAAAGTTTAATGAATGGGTGGCATCTCTCTTCTCTAAAGGACTGAAAGATTGAGCTCATTAGATGTGATCTGCATCAATTTTTCTTTAATGGATTCAAGCCATTTGTTTCTAGATGGCAATACATTTCCTACACGTTTTTTCTCAAAATGTCACTGCCCCAGTATGATTATTTCTTAACATGCCTGTTCACAATTCTTTTCACACAGGTGGCCTGAATTTTAATTGTGTTATGAGATTTTGCAAGTAAATTGGCCAAGTAACACTGTGTCAATCCCCATTCCAAGTAGTCTTTCCCAAATATATCTTTATTTTTCAAAAAAGAGGCACTATTTTGCTTTTAAAAAACACATGCATTACCATTAACAATCTCAATCTGATCTGACTGTGTTGGAAGAATTCTAACCAGATAGAGCAAAGTGTAGAATGTGTGTGACCATTACTACAAGAGCCAGCTGTGGCAGCATTTCTGATTTAATTTTTATTTTGATGTTTTCCCCTGCCCTCCTCAATTTCAGGCAACTCCTGCACTTTGCATTGACTGCATTCACATAAATAACAAACAGAGGGGACAATATTTAGATGTGAATAAATACATTATGTGAAAATTAAAATCCATGTTTAAATAAATTTCTTTGGCAGTGAGTTTTTTTTAGCTATTTAAGGTCAGCAGACACAACCAAACAAATCCAGCAGTTGAAAGTCGGAATATGTATTTTACAGTGTGATGTTTTTGCATTTCTGGACCTAAGATAAAGTATATCAGTATAAAGGATTTTTTTTGTTTTTGGAAATGGAAAATTTAAGATAACCTGTCATAAAAGTCAAAGTGACATCTACCTATTCAGAAATGTAAAAGAATGGGGAAGGTCATTAGTATTCACTGAGCATCTACTGTGTGCCAGACTCTTAGGATAAACTATTTCATTTAATCTAAAAAAACCCCACTGAAGTAAACTGTATTATTCCTGTTTATTTGGTGGAAGAAAATGAAGCCCTGAGAAGTTAGAAAAACTTGCTCAAGGTCACTTTTCTGGTAAGTCCGATGTGTCTTTGACACACAAGACCTCCCAATTCCAGGGGCTGCAGAAAAGCATAGCTCCTTCAGGCAGCCATCAGATAGGTTTGGAAAAGAATTCCAGTTGCTGCAATGACCAGGGTGTGCCTCAACCCCTGTTTGAGGAACACGACTTTACATATGCCAACTTACCACATAAGGCTGTCACGAGACAAGGCTGAAAACAGACTGGAAGTCACCTGGAACTTTTCTACTTGGTCTGAGTGCAGCTGAACTCCAGGCACTCATTCTGGGGAATCGGAAGGTGTTGAGTTCACCACTGTAGGAACACACCATCAGCCATGAGACTTGATGGGCAGTGTGTGTATCTCTGGGGGAGCATTAGGAGGGAAATGGGTAGGATTTGCTGAGAATTAGCAAGAGCTGAAAATATGCAGGCTGAAGGCAGGCTCTGCACAACCACTTCTTCAGCCTCAGCGTGTACTTACTCTGCAAACAGTCAGCATTTAGGAGGTCCTGACACTTTTCGTGGCACTTCACTCCACACTCCAGACACTTCATGCCTTGCCGGGCGATGCCCCACAGGAGCCCTTCACACTCGTAACAGTAGGTAGGTGTTGTAGCTGTCCAGACCTCAAAATTGTGTGGGGTGGTGGAGGACATGGGGTAGATCAATGCCTGCAAAGTCTTCTTGAAGACATGTATTTTCTGCAAAGATGAGAGAAGTTACCAGTGCAAGCCATATCAGTTAACCTGGAGAATCTGAACATAAAGCAAACCATTTTACCACTTTTTCGTGAAAATGTGCTTTTGAGGGAACCCCTTGGTTGCTGATTTCAGTAGTAACGGTCATCATATTAATTCCACTGGGCCAGTGTTCTAGGGCCCAATTCAGTTATCTGAGCATGAAAACTCTCTGATGTTCAGGTAAGACTGGATTCTACTGCTGCATAGGCTTCTTTTAGCAGCAGAGAGCTCTGGTAACTTGATAATGCCTACGTCCCTCTATCCTGTGAACTCCATCAAGGCAGGGATGATGAACAGCGTGCTCACTGCTGTATCAATCCTCAGTGCCTAACCTTGTCTCTGGCTTGAGACAGGAGATCAGGAAACATGAATTGAAAAAAGTAAGAATGAAAAAACCGCCTATGGAATGGGAGAAAATATTTGCACATGATGAACCCAACAAGGTATTAATTTCCAAAATATACAAACAACTCATATAGCTCAATATAAAAAAAAACAATCAAAATAATGGACAGATGATATAAATAGACAGTTCTCCAAAGAAGACATTCAGATGGCCAACAGGCCCAGGAAAATAATGCTCAACACCGCTAATTACTAAAGAAATGCAAATCAAAACTACAATGAGGTCTCACCTCACACAGGTCAGAATGGCCATCATCAAAAAGTTTACAAATAATAAATGCTGGAGAGGGTATGGAGAGAAAGGAACCCTCCTACACTATTGGTGGGAATGTAAATTGGTGCAGCCACTATGCAGGACAGTATAGAGGTTCCTTAAAAAAGCTAAAAATAGAGTTATCATATGATTCAGCAATCCCATTTCTGAGCATATATCTAGAGAAAACTCTAATTTGAAAATATACACGCTCCCCAGTGTTCACTGCAGCACTGTTTACAATAGCCAAGGCATAGAAACAAACTTAAGTGTCCATCACCAGATGAATGGATAAAGATGTGGTATTCACACACACAATATAACAGTACTCAGCCATAAAAAGGAATGAAATAATGCCATTTGCAGCAAGATGGATAGACCTAGAGATGATCATACTAAGTGAAGTAAGTGAGAAAGAGAAAGACAAATATCATAGGATATCACTTACATGTAAAATCTTAAAAAAAAAAAAGGATACAAATGGACTTCTTTACAAACAGAAATTGTCTCACAGACATAGAAAACAAACTTATGTTTACCAGAGGGGAAAGGGGTGGATAAACTAGTAGTTTGGGATTAACATATACACACTACTAGATATAAAATAGGTAACAACAAGGACCTACTGTATAGCACAGGGAATTATATTCAATATCTTGTAATAACCTATAATGGAAAATAATCTGATAAAGAACATATATATATATATAAATGAATCACTTTGCTGTGCGCCTAAAATATCATAAATCAATTAAACTTCAATTAAAAGAGGAAATTATTGCTATCCTTGGTTTAAGTTGGTTCTTAGTGGAATTATGAAGTAATAGAAAATATTCTCAATGCTGACTTTAACCCTCTAGAAACATCCTCACCCCTCTTTTGTATCCTACCCAGGCCTCTCCTTCCTGATTCTGCACCCTCTCAAACACTACACCCCTCCCCAGTCCCAAAGCACACTTCTACAGATCTTTCAGCAGGGGACTGCTTTCTTCCCCTATCCCTTCAGAAGGAGCTCATCAACTAATTCATAAGAAAGCATTAGTGGTGGATAAGGGTTAAATGAGAGCCTCTCCCGTGATGATTTATACTTAGAAGGGAGGTAATTTTTAAAAGCACACTGAAGCCATTGGTGGGAGGAGGAAACAGACCTGAGTTCCCTGGCACAGGCCCTATCACACAACCTTTGCAGTGGGCTTTGTGAGGCAGGAGCTGCCTTCCATATGCCTAAACAGTGCCTGTCCCTGTCCCTGGGCACAGCAAGGGTACAATACATTTTTCGTGTGAAATGAATGAATGTTGTTACTTAAAAGTATTAATCTACAAAGAGACTTAAATGATCTAATCCACACTTGCCTGCTCTACCTATCTACTATATTGTATTGAAGACCAAACTGTGCGATGGTAACAAATGTATTCCAAAGTCTTCAAACTCTAAATAAATACTAAGTATTAGTGGTGACTTGCTTAGATGAGTCTTTCTGTTTGCTTCTCCTAACCCACTATGCAGGTGACTTATTTCCCACAACTACCTGATGCATAATGAATGGTTATTTTCATAAATCCTGCAGAAGTCTAGCTGATAAGTCCCCAGAATATGTCTAGTAATGGTACATGGAGGTTTCCTACCAGGAAGTTGAACTTTACTATGACTTTTTCTCATTTTTGTACAGCAAGATCCAGTCCTACTGCCATATGAGCATCTGGTCAAAGCTCTTTGTATTTCAAGTGAGTCCACAGAGCAACAGTATGTTCAAAATATGGGAATTACTCAAACAGAAGACCTCCTTATTAGGGTTGATATAGACAGAACAAGTGGATCCATCATTTTTCAATAAAGAGAGTCTGAGTCAATAAACTCCTTGGTTTCATTCCATAATGAAGATGTCCTGTCTTGAAAAGAACTTCTAAGAGTTATTTTATAATTACAAGTACGTATTTCATCTTTGTCTTCTTTTTACTGCCTAGCAGAGTGATATTCAATCTCATCAAAGTGAAATGAATGATTCTTGACATAACAGATTTACCATCAGCTCTTCATAGACAGTTTCATGTTCTAACTGAGCTGAGGGGCTAGGGGGCTGTGAGGTAGGGTGTGTGTGTGTGCGTGTGTGTATGTGTAAGAGAGAGAATTTTTGCTTTAACTAAAAAATGAGAACGGAATTTAGGTATTTTTAGAGTCGCATAACTCGTTCATCTTAGTAGGGGAAAAATAATTCTAATGCAATGGAACACTGGGTAGGAAAATAACAAAAGTCTGTTTTGAACACAGGAAAAGCAAGAAATACAGATTAACTTAGCAGAGTTGGCAAGGTGTGGTTTTTGAACATGGATGTATCTGCATAATTTAAGATTAAGGAAATGATTAATATATTTTCTCTAATCTCCTATGTCCATCTTCTTTTTACTGAACTCAAGTGATATATAGTCAGTTCTCTAAATCCTTGGGCTATAGTGGGAGTAATAAATATAAGAAATGCCTGCTACAAATTAAACATGCTGAAGGAAAACAAGCAAAAGACAGTTCTGAACAGACAGCTGAGAAGCTTTCATTGAAATGTTTGGTTTGGTTTGGTTTGGTTTGGTAAGAGGCATGGTCCATTTCATGAAAAAAGAGTGAAGCTAATTTCAAAAGATAAGAAACATGGAAAATTCACTAGACAGCATACTGAAAATCAGTTGAATGGGGCACTGAAATAAGCACTCACATTTAAAAGCTATAGAAGCTGGAGAAATACACTAGGTAGTTCACTACAGGTTATACATCCCCAGTCGAAAGGAAACAATATGAGTTTTTCTCATTCTTGATTTTTGGAATATGGAACCATGTTTATCAAAGCTGAAAACTACTCTAACATAAATGGCATATGAAAATATTTCTTACTCCAGCAAAGCACCAGATGGAATGATGGTCAGGAAATGAACAGCTAAGGAAAGCATGTAAAAGTGTATCTCCTAAGAGGGAGATTCTTATGTCTCGAGGGAATACTGCACCTTGGGGGAAAGAAGGTGTATTTTTAGCAGTAAAATAAGACCAGATCAATTAGGATTATAAAGATGTAGAGTATGGAGTTTTTGTGGAATAAGACAAAGACAGGATAAGGGGTGACTGAGTAAAAATAAAGCAGAAGAAAGCAAAGGGAAAGCCTAAAATTAGTCATGGACCACTGGAAATGGAAGTCTGTAACTCACCTTTAGGAGCTGGATTAAAAGAAAGAGAAAAATATATATACATATACACACATACACACATTTAGAACAGGCAGAAATAATCAGGTGCGGCTAATAGCATGCAAGCTGATGTGAAAGGATGGGGACTGGGTATGTTATCAAAAGAGTCTCTGGTCTCAGTAAACCAGGTACCAGATGCATGGAGAAGGTGGTCCAAAGAATAAGCAGAGTCCTAATTACTAGAATTAGGACCAAAGGACAGAGTGGATTCAGCAGTTTGGAAGACTTACTGCTAATCTATTTTAAGTGTTTCTAAACTTTTCAAATCTTCTACAAACACATGTTATTTTCTAAAATGTATGTATGTTCTGATAAGAAAATATATGCTCCTTGCAAAAGTAATGTATAAACTAATAAAACACTAAAGGAGAAAAAATAAAACATAATTTAATTTTTCAAAGTTAGGTATGGTTTGACGCACGTTCTTCCAGTATTTTTTCGTTCATAGCCAGTATATCAGATTTTTGCAATGAAGTAAAATGAAGAAAACGCCTCAAAATTATTTTTATATTACTGAAGTGATTCTAGAAAATAAGGCAAATTTTATTGTGTTTAGACACTGCTTTAATCTGCAACAATGACAGTACGGAACACTTTCACGGAGATAAGCCTTTACGTAGCCCAGTACAACCTACAGACCACAAAAGGGAAGATGCTCGTGTTTTAGACGTATATTTTGTTAAAAATTCCTGCACTGAGAAATGAATTTAAAGTGAGTCACCCTAATATGTCACTTTTTGAACAATTTGGACACTGGAAGGGAATGAATTGCCTTTTCTATTGATAACTATATGGGGAAATTACAAGAAGTCTGAGAAATAAAGCAATCAGGCCTCCTGCCAAGAACAATTACCAGCATTCTGGGGCCACCAAAATGCCAGTCTACCAACTGTTCACACTTATAACAGGAGCAAAGCTTGTCTGCCTCCATGTGCCATATACCTTTTCTCTTTTTTTCCCCTCCTATGTTAACCAGTGAGTTAACTAAGGAAGTTCTATTTTTCTCTTCATCCTGTGGGCTTTGCTTGCAGGATTATGCAAACCATATCTTTCCTATACTCAAAAATAATCACATTTTGATAATTCTGAGAAAAAAATAAGCTTTTTTCAAGTGTATTCTGTGTACTTGATGTGTGCTTTTTAGAAAAAAAACAATCTATTTACTGTCCTCTAGGTATCACCTTGCTATTTATGGACAAAAGCATCAGAAAGGTTTGCACAGCAAAGATTAGGTACAATGTGGTCTTTGAAATTTGTTATAAATATGAAGACAGAACAATGGTAGAATAAGTTCCTAAGTGGAAAAAACAGACATAATTTCATGACAGATTTTCTCAAACTAATCATTACGTAAGATTGACTGTAGAAGCTAAAACTACTCAGGTAAATTTTTTTGTAGCAGGAAGTGCAGAGACTAAAAGTTATGTGTCTATCCATGGAAGACAGCAAGTAATTTGTTTTCACTCATATTGTTTTATAATAGATACCAATTACCATTGACCTAAGTAACTTATAGGTTGAGTCCAAATAAAGAAGACAAAACAATAGCAAAATAGATGATTTGATTTAAGGAAAGGACAATATAGGATATGCACTCCAGAGTACAATGTGGTTCCATGTCAATATACAACATGGAACTTGATCTGATAACAAATTAGGGTAAATTTGTCATAAACTGTAAGTACTGGTTTTTCTCCAATTCAAACTTTCAATGAAAAAAATATATATAGAAATAATGAAAGTGGTGTGAGGTGAGTAATTTATCAACCATAAGAGGCCAAAAATAATGTGAATTTCTCCAGTAAGGGAAATTTTGGAGATTGTAATGTGGAAAGCCTAATTCTTTCCAGTTGGGGCAGAGACTGAGTTCTTATAAATCTTCTGACAGAAGCCAAGAAAGAGTAGGAAGATGGGATAGGATGTTATATAGCGAAGGGAGAAGGTGGGGGGACCATCCCTCTTAAAGGGAACCCATCCTAGTGTTCTCTTGCGCAGCCAAGAAAGACAATCATGGAGCCATGGAAAGTTGTGTGGTGAAAGCAGTTAATAATAAAACTAACTAATATTTACTACCTACTTATGTGTCCAAAATGTTTGAAGTGCTTTTTATTTGTTACCTCATTTCAATCTCCCAACAACCCTCTAGAAATATTAGTATGCTCTCTCTGCATATTGGAAAACTGACCTGGCAACCTAGCAGACTAAGGTGATAGAGCCTACTGGGTAAGTGTTAGAAATTTTTGGGTTTTTTTTTTTTAACTATGTAGAAGAGCTCAAAAGAAATAGATTCACCAGGTGTCCAAAAAAAATACATAAAGGAAATTAATGACACAATTACAAAAGTGAATTCTGTGGAAATCTAAGTGGTGTGCTTGTGATGTGTTAAACTCCTGGGCTGAGCACTTGGGGTTTTCAGACATGACATTTAGACTTGTCTTCTACCAACGTGAGCGTTGAGGGTAGTAATCAGAGCCTAAGCATTTTCAGACCTTTATATATTTTTTCAGGACAGAATTATTGATCAACTTTATAATCTGAAAAGTATTTTTATTAAGCCTTGAAAAATATACCTACTATATTAAAATAAATAGTATAGATTAATTTATTTAATGGAAAACAGGGAAAATAAAGAAAAAAATCTACATAATAGAAGCCTAGAAAAGAAATAAAGTAAAAAGGAGAGACAGTAAATTTTTTAAAAGTAATAGAACTAAGCTCAAATTTATTATGATAAATGTAAACTGAATTAACCTGGACAAAGACAAATTCTTAGACTGAATTTCAAGATTAAGCTATCTGTTGCTTATGAGCTACACACAAAACACATTAAGATTTAAAGAAAGGGCAACAAAAACTTCTATCATGGAAGATATTAACCTAATTTAGTGTAGCTGTATTATCATCACACAGAATATTTTTAAGAAGCATTTAAGAGATTAATAGGATTACTAGCAAAAGTGGAAAGAAACAATTTATCAGGAATATAGAAGTTCCAAAACTTATGGACTCAGAAAAAGCTCACATGCAATATCTACAAAGTTCATCAAGAACTAAACCATGAAACAATCCTCAATTAAATACCAAGACTGAATGTACAGTCCAGGTCCTCTGAATACAACGCAGTAACAAAAATAAAGCCCTTATCTTTGGAAGATTAATGAAAACCCTTGTAAGTAACTAATGAGTCAAAACATTAATCACTGGATCATTTCATAATTCTACCTCAACAACAATAAAAGCACATATAGCAAAACTTGTATGATGCAGCTGAAGTGTGCTGAGTGGAAAATGAACTTTTAAATGCATACATGTTACAAAAGACAAAAAGAAAACTAAGTTACAACACACAAATGTGGTAAAGATATAAACAAAAGCAATAAGTGAATGACAAATTCTTTGAAGGTTGGAAGGAGGAAGAAAATAAGGAAGGACTACGTAAGGGGTGGAAATCTCTTTTTAAGGCTGAGTAATAAATACACAGGTGTTTCTATTATTACTTATCCCCTTTCTTTGTGTTGTAGACATTCATTCATATGTATGGAAAAGTTAACAGCAACAACAAAAATTGACAAACTATATATTCAACTTAAGCTTGAAAAATAGCTTCAGGGTCAATACGAAGAGTAGAAGATGAATTTAAGTAAGACAAGAGCAGAAATAAATGAAATGGAAAACAAAGAAACAACATGGAGTCAGCAAAACAAATGGCAGAGAATCTCTTGCAGTACTGATTTTACAAAAGAGAAAAAATGCAAATAGTTAACAACAAGATGAAAACACCACAGCTCTTACAAATAATGATACAATTACATGAACAGCTTAATGCTATTAAATTTGTAAATTTAGAAAAAAGGACACGTTTCTGGAAAAATTATCAAAACTGACTCATGAACAAGTGTTTAAAGAATATGGACAGAATTCTTACACTGAATAAATTGATTAAGGAGTCAAATAAATGATCACTCTAAAAAAATTATAAGATGGCTTTAGAGGTAAGGTTTGTCAGTCTTTCAAGGTTTAGCAACACTTACTCTATGCAGATCAGCTCAGAGAAGTGACAGAAAGGAAAGCTCCCCATCTTATTTTATAAAATTAGATTATACTTGATGCCACAATCATTCAAAGACACAGTAAACCACAGGCCATTTTACTTGAATCGAAGTGCAAAAATCTTCCATAATTAGCAAACATATGGGAAAATCAAGGCCAAGGGAATTTCAGTAACTCACCCAAGTTCCCACAGCTAGTAAAGGGTAAACTGGACCAACATCTTTTTCATGCCAAAGACTGTGCTCCGGAAGAAGGACAGAAGGATCACTGACAATGCTACTTGTAAACACGGGACAGTCTTTGTAGTCGGAGTCATTACTGCTGACTCCCAGGTCAGCGCTCCCTGGAATCCGTCCCTCAGTTGCAAAGACGACAGGGAGGCACTGGGCTTAGCATGTACTCTGGGGACCTCACTGTGAGTCCCTGACTGTTGCTGCTCTGCCCAGCCAGACTTTCCTTTTACTTCCCACTCACTGTGAGGTAAGTATACTTCCACCCCTTTAAGCATCACGTGAACAAGTCTCAGGGAGGCAAGGCGTATTAAGAAGCGAGCTTTCAAAGGAGTAAGAGGTAGAGCTGAGGTTCAGATTCAGGCCCTATCACCTCATCACTCGCTCATGTGGTCTGAAGGGATTCCTGATCCCTGAGCAGGAGAGCAGGAGTCCAGAGTCGCTGGGTGAACCATGAGCCTGCAGCTTCCAGACTGAACCCCAGGTACCAGAGAGTTGTTCTGACCTGCTCCGTCCTTCCATGTACCTTACTAGAGTCATGCTAGGAATAGGGCCCAGGTCTGCTCGCTTGATAACTCCCACACCCTCGTTCTTGTCAGTCCCTTTTCTTTGGCCTGAATCCTGTTATTGGAAGGACCCCTACCATCCCAGACATATCAACGCTTACTGAGAATTGACGCTCCCTATAAACATAGCATTAGAACAGCCTCCTAAACATGGTCATCAACCCAGATAGAACAGTGTTCTACAGTCTCTTTTGAGCTTAGTGATTCGGACTCCTCGCTCTACTTGAGTTTCCCCTAACCATCATCTAAGCCGGTCTTAGTTTAAATACTCCTGCGTGGAAGCTTCTATTGTGAACTATGGCAACAGCGGGTACAAAGTGTGGTATCTCAGCTCCCCTCTCACTATAAGGATCACGACAGCAGGAATTTGTAGATGAGTTACTCTCTGCCTTATTTCCCAAATCTGAAACAATCCCTGAAACACAGCAGACAGTCGATTAGTGTTCACTGAAATACTGAATGGATCTGCTTTGACTGCCCCACTGTTGAGTCCAAAACCTAGGAAACCACCACTCGGAAAGCAGACATGAAGCTGGGCAGCAGAGCGCTGGCAGGACGGCTGCTGTGGATACAGACATTAGATGGTGATCCTGCCTTGTGTATTAAACCAGATGGGAACAGTCAAGAACTACAGCCCTTAGGCTGTATTAGACTTAGATTCCCAACCAGCCCCAGCACCTCCTTGTGGTGAGCTGGAACTCGTGATGGATGGGGCACCCAGCAACGCTTCCCCCATTGACAACAGAATGCTAACAGAGGTGGTGCTGGCTGGCCTACTGTCACCTTGTATCAGACTTTATAGCCCTTTCCTTCCTTAGAAGAGATGACTGAGTTTTCACCACACATCTCTTTAATTAAAATAAAAGTGCTACCATTTTCCACATGGCCAAACCTTTGTTCTTCACGTTAAGGCAAATATTTCATGCTTTCACATTCAGGGTGCCTGGGACTTGCGGCACCAAGATGTGGAGATTATTCGCTCCAGCATTTATGTCCATTGTCCATGTAATGACTTAATGTGACAGCTTGTCAGGAGGGACATTTCATATGCCTGTTGTACTAAAATCAGTTTTCATTTGCTTTTTGAGACATGGGCTCCCAGGAAATGGGTTCTAGGAGTTTTAGAGCTCTAGAGAGTTTTAGATGGGCTCTATTCATCCACCCGACACCCACACAGAAAAATCTTTTCCATAGGCCTTCTGAAATGAAGAAATAACATGGTACTTTTAAGTAAACGCGGCAGAGGAGATTAATAGCCAATTTAACCCTGAAGTGAGGGTGTGCTTCCTGCAGAACCTCAGGAAATATAGTAGTAGCATTCCTTGCATTTCTATCGCTCTCTTCTTAACTTTTCACAGGAAGGAGTATTTGTGCCTCAAACGCAATATCACATTTAAAAATGTAAGAAAGGAATAGTCTAGTCACTTATCAATAAAACCCCCCACTGCAATGATATCCTCAAAAGCAAAAGACTGGATACTTTGCAGATTCAGTAAGCAGTATGAGGCTTTCTCATCTACCAGAGAAGGTTTACTGTCTCATTTCCAAACTTTGTATCTAAATATGACATGGCATCACAAATCTAATAGAGAATAAGCCCCTGGGAAAGCAGCCGCATTTTTCAAATCCTGTGGCACAATACCAAATGTTGTGAGCTTGATTTGCAAATGTTAGCCATTATATCTAGCAGATTAAAAAAAAAGTTTCTTCTGTATAGCACAGGGAACCATATTTAGTATCTTGTAGTAACCTTTAATGAAAATGAATACATGTATGTATATGCATGACTGGGACATTGTGCTGTACATCAGAAATGGACGCATTGTAACTGACTGTACTTCAATTTAAAAAAATGTTGTGAGCTTGCTGGGGCACCCAGATATTCAAATGGGCATGTATTCTCGCTAATGTTTATGGGGCTGAGGGGGCCTGCTGATAGAGACCTAAGAAAGGTTGGCTCTTGGTGGAAGAGGGCAATGACAGGAAGAAGAGAATGAGAAATACTGATATAAATAATGGTGTTTAAATGTCATGTGGAGAGAAATTTAAAGCAGGTAATATCATTGGCCAAATTACTATTCTTTAAGACAGACAAGCCTCTGAAGTTGGGGGAGGTAGAGTATGTTAGTTGCAGTAAAGGAGGGCCCAGATAGACTGTCTTGGATAAAAGCCCCAGCAGAGTGGCTGCGCAGGATGGAGTTACCAGGCACAACATCCACTGTTCACTGGAACCGCCTGAGAGGTGTTTTCGTTTTTGTTAAAAAACAAACAAACAAACAAACAAAAACCTTCTATCCACGATCTACTTAAAGCCAATTAAATCAGAATCACGGAAATGTGACCCAGACATCGGTATGTTGTAAAGCTCCTCCAGGTGATTGTAATGAGCCAAATTTAAGACTCCCTGAACTAGATATCTGCAAACTACTTGTACCTTCTCTTCATGTTGGTTCTTTCATTGAACAAGAATTGGCAAAGCATCTATCTCAAGCCAGACAGTGTGCTAAGCAAGAGGGATGAAGGTTTACTTAACAAGAAAAACAAACAAGATACAGTGCTACCCTCATGGATATCAGAGTCTAAGAGGAAAGGCTTATGCAAAATAATCAAACTGTAGTAACAGAAATAATTAAAGCAGCAGCTTATAGTAACTGTTTACGGTACCCTAGGCTGTGCAGCATATTAAACATTTTTTCTCTCTTATTATCCTTAATCTTCTATCTTATTATCCACTCACTATATGGATGAGAGAAACTCAGGTTCAGAAAGTTATGTAACTTGCCAGATATAACTGTGCTAATCAAGGGGTACAGACGGGACTGACCCCAAGCAGCCTCCACTCTTAACCATGCTAAACCACACTCTACTATGGAGGGTATGACTAAATGCTAGAAAAGCCCAGAGGAGGAAACGAATAAGTGAGCCAAAAGGGGAGGAGAGTGTCTAGGAAAGCCTCAGAAAGGAGGCAAAACCTGAACTATAAAAAGTCAGCAGGATTTTGTCACAGGTCAACTGTATGGGGATGAAAGAACATTTGCACAGACGGGAAAGTGCACGCATTATTTGATCAGCGGAGGATCATTTGTACAATAGTGAAGCTGAGGCCTGAGAAAATTTGTTTCGGTTCAGACTTTCCCCACATTCCCAGTTATTCCTAGGACTTTGGAGTGAGCATCCCAGTGAAGGGGCCCCAGTAGAATGCTTTCCCCAGACTATGATCAATGCATTGTTGGTTACTGACTCTGCACCTACCAGTTCCTCATTGTTAAGTGATGTCCTAATCACCATAGCCAGCGAGAGTCCAGATTTCCGGGCAGCCAGGGTCTTAAAAAAAAAGAAAAAAAAAAAAAGAGTTATGAGTTACTGGTACATGAGGTGGCTGCTATATACATATTGCTCAGCAGAACACGAAAATAATGACCATCACTATTTGTTATTTAGTCAGAAGGGAACTACCATTTTCAGTAGTCAACCAATTCGTCCAGAATATGGATTCACTGACCATGAAAGCTGAAAAAGCCCCTTTAGATCATCAGACCTAGGCCCGACATTTTTACAGATGATAAAACTGAGGCCCAGGAAGGCAGGCTGCCCAGCCTACGGTTTCTAGACTAGCAGGAGGTTTCTAGAGCACTGTTTTCCCCAAGATGATCATGATCACATTCCTTCACAGAACGTGACCACTGATACAGAGCCAGCTCATCTGTCTGACAGCCTCGGATCACAGCTGGGACAAGGTGATTCTTGAGCTGTTCACAGTTCCCAGGAACATTCCTCTATACCTAGCCAGGGTATTTTCTTTCAAGTGTTCCATTTTATCAACTGACAATCATCATTCCCAGATTTGTTTTCTTCACTCAATGCTGGTAACTTAGGTGATTTTAAGTATGAGTCATGCCCCTTTCATGTCCCCTGGAAAACAGAACCATTATGCTGTTCCCACCTGAAACAGGCAATATAGTAACTTGACAGTGCTGTAGAGAGTTCTGGAAATCAGAAGTCCTATATGAGAATATTAAACCTTCTCTCCCATCAGGAACAAAGGGAAGTCATAGTGGAAAAATGTATCTGGTCAGAATTATATCTCCTTGGAGATACAAAGCCATTGCACTCAGTTAAAGACAGTCCTAAGTGAGGAAGTCACTTTCCACCCATCTCCAGTCCTACCGTGTAAACTTATCGAGGGCTCACCTCCAAGGATAAGCTTCCATTTCTGACAACTATGTTCCAAAAATTATGTTTTTATTCTATTTCAGCCTGCATTGGCACCTGCTGTTTACATAAGCGGTCTGGCTTTTAGAATGGAACCAGATGTTACATTCCTAGAGAACCCAAACTTCTTATTCTTTTATTTCTGTTTGCCCTTCTTGCCCCCTTTTATCCCAGGACCTGATGCAGTGTACATTTGAGGAGACTGCCAAGTATTAATCAAGTAAATTGAAAATCACTCACCATGGCCTGAGGAATCCAAGTGTCAGAGGAAACAAAGTATAAATAATTAGATATAAGACAGGTGAGAAAAAGAACAATGTCAAATAAACCGAACATTTTAAAATAATGTCACACTATAATGGGATGAACCTGAGCTAACTCAGATGTATAGCAATATGATGTTTTCCAGTATAAAATCTTTCCAGGCAAGACTGTATGTTTCCTATTTTAAAATTGATGGCCTTCAGATGAAGGTTTTCTCAGCAAAATTAAAAATGATATCAAGAAGTTGTGCACATTGTTGCTAAAAGGGAAATTTTAGCAATCAATTATTAAGCAATAATAGGAATAAACCATCAAGAATATGTCTCAAAAAATGAAAAGAAATAAAGAATATGCCTCAAGAAAAATATGAAAACATTGTGGATGCTAGAAAATACTTGTTTTTCATGTTGATGGGTATTTGTTTTCAGAATTTAATACAGACCATTATAAATTCTTTTCATCTCCAGGTGGTCTCTAGCATATTTCCTTATGGGAAAGTTTGTTATTCAGAATTATGTTCAGGGATAATAAAGGTTTTAAAGACTTGGAAGCCATGGTTTTCTTTAGATAGTGGAACAGCTTATTTATTTGGCTAGACTTGATCTTAATATAAGAGCATAAAGAATTAATTAATATTATCTGCTGGCTTTGTGAAGCAGTAAAGTTTATAGGGTCAAGGTGAAGAAGTTCAAGTCCGGCCTTCCAGTGCAAATTACACTTGTGGTCATTTACAGCGCCGAGCATATCAAGCCCAGAGGCAGCAGCCAGCTCCACGCGCTGTGTGACTTCTTCCTGCTCAATTACAGGGCCATTTTAACTCCATCTGTAATTTCAGCTAATACCAAAAGCTGTCAAAAGGTTAGAGTTATTTCCTCCATCTAATAGATTTTAAAGAAATAAGAAATAAAACACTTGCGGGAATCCAGCTTCTGGTGTGTTTTATTCTATGAAACATTTACAGGCTAGGCATTTAATGAAAAGGGCAATACGACAGCTAATAAACACCAAGACGACACACGCAATCCAAATGACTTAAACAGGAGTGACTCACCACATCTCGTACGATGGGCAGAGTTTTCTTCCTGCGGAGATCTGGCATGCTGTCAATACCGTAAAGGCCCCGCCCAGCTCTGAAAGAGGGGAAAAAAGGAATAATTTCAATGGGTAACTGACTCCCTATAAGAAAGAGTGCACTGTTTGTAGTAAAAAAGGCTGTTGAAAAGATTAAATGATTACCATGGTTTTCAATCAGTTCAGAGAGCAGCAGATTCAAGATTCAAGGACCTTGCCCAGTGAGAAGGAGAGACTGACTACCACATATAGGGATGACCTGCCTTCTTGGATAGTTCCATACATTGAAACTTCAAAATATACATGGCCTGATCCGACACACTGTTTTATTGTATCACAGAGAGGATAATAAAAAATCGTTAGGTATATGGAAATTTGCACCTCCCTGGAGGAAACAGAACCAGGGCAGTTTTGTGGAAGTATGGTCTGCCTGCAATGGTAAAGAGATTATTTTTATTGTAAAAACACTATTTTTGTGATGTTACAACTTCACAGATTGAACTCCAAAGTGGCATCTCCAGATCTTCAGACATTTAAAATATTAGCAACTTCCCTAATATCAGAATTGCCACTTACCTGAATTTATCCAAAGATAAATGCACAGAATTAAAATAGTTGTTCAAGGATGTTCACTGCAACTTTTTTTATAGTAGCAACAAAAGTTAGGTAACCTAAATATCCAGCAATGGCATGTTGACTAAATGAAGTACAGTACATTATACAATGGGAAGAATGCAGTAATTAAAGTAAGGTGAATATCTGTATGTAGATAAAAAATGCAATAATTAAAGTAAGGTAAATATCTATGTGTATATATGAAAAAATAATAACATGCTAAGTGAAAAAAGCAAGTTTGCATATTATTAAATTTAGTATGACCCCATATATGCCTGTGTGTTTAAATATGCATAGAAAATATCTAGAACTATATTCATCAAATTGATAAACACAGTTACCTTTGTGGAGCGAAACAGTAAGAGAAAAAGAAGGCTCTCCCTATGTTATAAATGTGACAGTGTTCAATGTTTGTAGCATAAGCATGTTGTCACTTTTGGATTTACAACTGTTTTGTAAAATACTAGTATTTATGTTTATTAAAATGAGTTTAACACATTTAATCTGATTTTTTCTTGCATCAAAGCTAGTCTGTTTATACAACCAAAAAGGTGTTAAAATCATTGATGATTGCTTCTCCTTATGCTCACTTGAACTACAAAATTCTAGCTAAACCCCAGCTGAGAGTCAGGTTTTTCACTGGGAACAACACAATTCACATTGGTGGGTATTAGCTGGGCAGCTCTGCCATTGGAACAGTCTACGACAGCCGATAATAAGTTATCTGCACTTTATCATCCAGTTGTCACTGACGCAGAGACTACGTTTCATTCTTGCTGCATAACTTCACAAATGGAAACCTTTGTCTTATTGGATCTTTCTTTGTAGCTGCAATCTTAACTCTAATACTTCTAGTTGTACCAATTTGGCGTTCTTGGACATTCATCAAATGCATCATGCAGCTCATGTAAAACAGAGCCAAAATATTAATAAAGATAAAATGGTAATAAATAGTAATAATGTCGTAACTTATGTTTGAAAGTGAGGATCAAATGCAGTAAGAAATAGGAACTATTAAAACTACTGCACATGGGTAAGAAGGCCATAAATAATGAACAGATTCTACTTACGGTCATGCACTTGAACTAAAAGTTACCTTTAGATCATAAATTGCAGGACAAAAGTAATTGCGGGGCAGAGATCGAGAAAGAGGAAATAAAGAAGAGGGGGAAAGAAAAAAAAAGATAGGAGGGACGACAGTGTGTGTGGTAGGGAGAGAGGACAGTTAGGACCCTGTCCACCACTGAACCTTTGAGAAAGGATATATACAGCTCTCGTCCTCGTCCAGAATAATGCCAATGACACTCTATAGGTCAAGGGCTGTGACAGTCACGGTGATAGTCAAAGATCAAGCACTGTGATCACAAAAGAATCATTGGTAGCATGCTCTTAAGAACTGCAAAAAACTGCAGAGTGTAGAAGAGGGAAAGGCAGTGAGTTTTTTTTTTTTTTTTTTCTTTTCTTCAACACGCATCTTTAGAAAGACTACTACTCTCTCAGTATAACATCTTGCTTCCATCCTGTCCTGTTTCCACATTCTCCTCCTCTCCCTGCCTGTTCGTGCTGGACCCTCACACAACCTGAACACCAAATATGTGGGAAAAGGATTATGTGAGTGGATTTTTAAAAGGATTTTTTCCAGTTTCATTTGCACCAATCGAAGGCTCTGATTCCAAGCAGTTTCTACTTTCTCTCCTCTGTGAACAGAGTTAACAATGGCACGAAGAAAACATCAATAAATGTCTTTCCACGATATTACATGGCAATCATACTAACTAGCTGCCTCCAAGTGTTTAGAAATGTTTTGATTTCAAAGTAATGTGACTTTAATACTTTTTAAGAAATGTATTCGATTGTGAAAATGGTTGAAAAAGTGATTTATAAAGTGCAAAGTTTTATCTAAATGAATGGTGTGTTTTGTTCCATCACAAACAAATGATTTATTTTCTTTATGTTTTCCTTCTCGTAACTTAAATTCTCAAACCCACCTAGAATTTTGAGCAATTCTGCGTATTCACAAATTCAGGAATTAGTTGCACACATAGATTTTCTGGAACCTCACACTTCACCCTTATGCTTGCCTCATCAGAACAGAGATATCCAAGGACCCAGGCCAAACATGAGCACAAAACAATGAGCCCCAGTTAGAAGACATGGATCAAACCTCATCTCTGTCCTACTTGAATTTGTCATTTAATTTCATTAAACCTACATTTGTAATTTGTAAAATTGCAATGCATTAAAAACGTTCTCTTAACCTTCACAGGTAGTGCCCAAAATGTTTTTCATGGGGGTATATTTTCTTATAATTTTACATTTTCACCATTACTATAAGGAGTTTATACAAACATATACTTCAATGAGCTTATCTATCAAGTAATAATAAAGCTTTTATTTCAAACCTAAATATTAAAAAAAAATCTGCCCCAACAGCCTCACCTCATGAATAAAGATGTGCATGATAAATGTTGTGAAGTTCTACACAAACATAAACTATTTTTGTAATATTTACTGAGAGTCTTCCTAACCAGGAGAGATCTGGGGGCCATCAAATTTTTTTTAAATGGTGAAGACTGGAAAAATTGGTAGGTAAATAAATTGACTTTAGAGGCAAGAGGTCAAGTTCATGGGTATCAGCTAAAATCCAGAAGCCATTAGCTAGCTCAATGAGGAGGAAGTCAGAGGGAGTCATCAACACAGGCAACAGCGAACAAGTAATTCTGAAGGGAAATCTAATTCTAGGGAACAAGCTGTCTGATCTCAATCCTTTCTGGTATAGCTGATCGGATTAAGCTGTCCCCAACTGCAGCCAGCACACTAGCTAATACTAATCATATTTAGATGGTGCTCACCAGGAGCCAGACACCAGGCTAACCATTACAGCCAACTTTACAAGTATTGTCTCATTTTTTTCTCAAAAACTCCAATGAGGTATCTGCACAACTTTTTCTCTCACTTTATAAATGAGGAAATTAAGGCACAGAAGAGTTCAGACTCATCCCCAAGGTCATTATCAAAGTCCGAGTCAGCACTGCCAGGATTTGACTTACCATACACTACTGCTTATATGATTATATTATTCTGTATTTAGAACAATCATATGGATTGAGGTTTACCATTTATCCCATTTTACCTTAAATAAACCTTAAATTGAGCAATTTACCCAGGCCTAGAAGTATTTGACAGAGCTTGATTTCCATTGCAGGATAGCTTTGCCTCAAACCTTGAGTTCTTGCTAATTTTTTTTTGTGTGTGTGGTAGAAGGAAACAGAGGCCAGTCCGAGTTGATCAAGAGGTGCTGCTAGTGTTTGAATTTTTAAGCATGTATTCTAAGAGTAATTATTAGCTTCTGATTAGAAACCCTGTATCACTGTATAAGATAGTCCCAAATCCTCCCGGGGTGGTCCCTCTCCAGCTATTCAAGTGTTCCCCCAAGGACAAAGGAGCCTTTTAGACTACAAGCATTGCAAATGAGAGAAAGGCATTGGGAGATCTACAGAATATCTGGAGAGTCAATGATCACATATAATTGACAAAGGCTATAATTTTCTAGGCTAAATTAAGTGAGATGTATTCTAATTCAACATTTGCTCTATTAAAAAGCCTTACATTTCATCATTTTATTTCTTAGTTCTTTGCCTAATTATACTAAAGGGAGTTTACTGAGTCTAATAAAATTTGAGTATAAAAGTATATTGCTATATACCTTCACTCAGTTTCAGTTAATAATCTTGTTACAGAACAACACAAATTGTCTACAAGGTATAAACAGTATTCAGTAATTTTTAAGAAATCCAATACACAGGTGGAAGTGCTAAAGCTGATTTTACTAAGTACACAGTAATTATTTTTAATTCAAAATTGATCTGATAACAAACTGAATCTATATAGATTGAAAAAAGAACTCTTGAGAAGGCACCAGGAGAGTACTGCATGAAAACTATCAAGCAGGGTTTCCAAAAGTAGTACTTTCTCATTATGGGACAAGGGTGTGCAGATGCTTGATGCTTAATGGGTAATATTCAGAGACTTGCTGATTTCCATTAGAAATCAGAAAATTGGTAGACTCTTTATATCCAAAGAAGTTGTTAAATTAATTGAAGACTATAGTCCTACAAAAACAAATCATAGTGCTTCTGTTTATTTCTGTGTTTCCAAGGCTATTACCAAGCAGAGTTATACAATCTTTTTTAGCATTATGGGATATTAAGGCAATGTAAAAGATTAATAAATCATACTAACGCCTTCTCCTCTAATACAGTGGTATTCTCTTTCAGACTTTTAAAAACAACTTTGTATTTATTTAGTTACTTAATGGTAAACATACAATTATCTATTTTGTTTTTCACTTATCTTGATATATTTTACATACATTTTAACACACTTCTTGACGATCATTATATACTTTAATCATCCATCTGCAGCATATTAGGATGTTATTCAGGATTTTTTTTTTTTTTGCCTTTTTCACCTTCTTTTTATTTCCATTATTGTGAACACTGAATGCGTATTTATGTCTGTGTAATTGATGATTCACTCCCCACATCTAATTACTCACTTATTCCTAATGTTTTTTGATTCCTTATTTCATCAAAAATAAGACACTATATGTCATAAGACAAAGCATGATTTTATATATCACTGTGAAAAAAATCAAATTAATCTCTGACACCATGCTTTCTCAGCAATCAGAATTTAAATTTTAGACTTGTTGAATGGGCCCTCTTAAGGTGACTGTCTATGGCATAGATTTCTGTCATATATCATATTTTTCTACCCATGAAAAGGAAAATAAAAACAAAAATTAGTTAGACTAATTAGACTCTCAGAGTCCAACTTTTCAGAATTACTCTTCAACTCACAACTGTCATAGTCTGAGACTTTTTCCAAATTATTGTCCTTTAAGCCATCAAGAGCACCAGTGATTGAGCATTATGTAAAATAGGACTCCATTCTTGTTTCATATGTTCCAAGATGCAGACAGCTCTACTGCCGATTTGGGTGCTGGTGGGCTCCCAACCTTACCAAAAGCATCAAAAGAGACAAAACACTACTCCGATCCTTCCTCAAAGCATCCTTATTTTTCTAAACTGAATAATTAAGAGATTGCAATTACCCAGCCACAACACTAGCAATAACAACAAAGTTATACTTTGCCATCGCACTTTAAGATTACAAGCGTGCAGGCTTGTAACCCTCCTACAACTGCAGCTTGGTTACCATTGTTTAAGACACCCTCAGTTATTAAGATTCATCTGAGTTTGTTTTAAGGTATAAAAACGCACATTGTGGAGTTAACAAAACATGGTATTTGGGCAGTTGTCTCCCTCCTGAACTTTCCCATTGATAGTGTCCTAGTCCAGGCTTTATCTTTATCTCTCAGATTTTTTTGCTAGCCCATTTTTTACACTGCCAGAGTGATTTTTCTGGAATACAAATCTGAAGATGTCATTTTTATACTCAGTATGCCTTAGTGCCTGCAAGATAGAGAACAAACCCCTTTACAAGCCAAGAAGGTATGATTGCTCCTCCAGTCTCATCTCTCTTGATCTCTCCTTATACTTTCTTGTTCTAGTCATCTTCCGCTCCTTGTAGATCCTCAGGGGCATCATGCTACCCTCTACCTGTCTGTCTTTACTCTGCCATTTCCTCTACTGGTATGGCCTCCTTGCTGAGTGGCATCAGCTCACACTTACCTACCTCTCAGATGAACTTGAAAGTAACACTCATTGATCCATAAGGCAGATGTAAGTATCTCCTCAACCAACTTTACTTGGCTGCGACCTCAACATCATGGATGCTGAGTGGGAGGGACTGGGGAGTGAGAGGAGGGGGAGGAGGGAGAATCCTGGCTCCTGCTGTTCAGATGGGCTTCTGAGCAGCTGTGTGGGTTAAAATTAAATACTTGTAACTGAGAGAAGGGTATTCAACTTTTTGGTCGAACTAGGGTAGAAAAACCTGTGGGAACAGTTGTTCCACGTCCTCTGCCATAACCCCCGTAAAAGTAGATTCTGTCTGTTTACATGGATGTCCCTGCTAGAATACAGGTTTCCAAAAAATGAGACATAAATCTCACTTCTCTCTATTTCCCTACAGCCAACTCTGGCATGTAGCAGGGAAGAATGAAAAGTGGAAGGTCAAGGGAACAGGCCTGGACACTTAAGAGACTAGACATCAAGGAAGTCATGGTCTTGTTTTAAAACCTAAGATCCTTATCTCGGAAATAACACCTGAAAAGAACAAGACAGAAGCCTGAGAACCAGGGAGAAAGTTAAGGACCTCACACTAAAGTGGGTTAGCAGGCAAGGACTTAGTCACTGGAAGAAGGTAAGAGCACAGTTACTCAACCAGGAAATATTTCTTAATTTCTATGAATCTTGCTTATCTTAAATGAAAAATGCAAAAATGACCTTCCTTGTAGCATGGCTGAGAGCACTGACTGATATGACCTACATAAGTAGATGATACCTCACTGGTAACAATTATTTTATTACAGATTTGTGTAGTCAGGAACATTATTGAAGTTGATGGAATGTATGCTGGCCCATTGCTGCCTAGGGCCATTCACATCCCTCCAACTAAGGAACAGATGAGTAAGAGTCCCTGGCATATGTGCACTTGAGGGCAGGCGTCTACTTAAAGAATTAGAGGAGGAGGAGGGAGAAAGCCATAGTTGTGACTGCACCCCACGTGGTCCTCTGAGTCCTATGAACCTCCTCTTCTGACTCAGCTTTAGTCAAGACTTCTCACCTCCGCTGATCTCGTTTTGGTTAGCACCTCAGCCCTGATATGAATGCATCTTGGCTGAGCTGATTCCTTGCCTAATCCTAACCTACACTCCTGGTCCCAGTTATCTGACTTATGTTGGACAAAATTCTCACAGGTGCTCCAACCCAGTTCATTCCTTTTTTTTCCCTGTTAGCTCTAATCTTGAAAAATACTGTTTTAGTCTCTCAAATAATTGTCTAAGCAGAACTAAAATTTAAAGCATTAAGCTTCTCCCTAGTATTAATCATTCCAGACTCCCCTATCTTCTCTTCATTACTTCCTGGATTCTCTGAACTGTGGCCATAAATTAGGATGTTTGTCTTTATTGAAAATCACATCTACTCCTCTAAACTACCACTGAAAATCCCTATGGAGGGAACTGCATTACAGACCAACCTAACAACTCTCAGTAAAACTTGTACAGCCATATTTCCCTTTGCCTTGGAGTGAACCACTGGTTCCTTGGTTGAGACAGATGAGCCAGCACTACATATCTGTGGGTTCCACATCCCTGGGTTCCATCAACCACAGACTGAAACTACTTGGGAAAAAAATAACCCAGAAAGTTCCAAAATGCAAAACTTGGATTCTCAGTGTGCTGGCAACTATTTGTAAAATATTTACAACTATTTACATAGCATTTACATTTTAGTTGCTATTATAAGTAATCTAGAGTTGACTTAAAGTATACAGGTGGATGTGCACAGGTTATATGCAAATACTATACCATTTTATATAAGAGGCTTGAGCATCCTTGAATTTTGGTACCTATGGGGGCACTAGTACCAATTCCCCTGAATAGCAAGGGATGACTGTAACTGCCATGACTGAATGAAAAGTATAGAAAATTATTTGCAGGGAGACAATACTGTTCCCATCTGAGAAGCCAAGGGAAAACAAAACTTTATAGGGTACAGCATATTCCTGTCTTTCAATTCTTGCTCATTCTGGGCATGTGTTAATAAAATAATGAACTGGCAAGTTTAATTCCCCATCATTTTTAAATAGTTTCCTTTCCCTTCCTCCTTCTTGCCTTCATTTTCTTACTCTTTCTCTAGTTCATACAGTAAATTTGTCTATGAACTGACTTCACTGAAGTAGGCAAGGGACATGTTTGCTCTGTTGAATGCCTGGAGCACAGTGGGTATCAATACATAGTTTTTAAGTGTTCCTGAATATTTCCAAAACCTGTCAGTACTTTCAAGTAAAGACATCCATTTTAGAACCAATTATTTTTTCTGCACACTTTTTTTGGATGTCTCCTTTTGAGTTCTGTTTTTCATACTATCGCCATTTGCCCAGTTCCAGAGGCTTAAAATCCTTAATAACAGCTTATGCAACTTGAAAAACTTAAGCAACCTAAGAAATTAAACATTCCAACAGTCTTGTATTTTAGGCATATGGAAACTGAGCTGCAAAGTAATTACATACTTGTCCAAGGTACCCCGACTGTGGCAGCAAGCTAGGAATTCTCGGGGCTCCAGACCATCGCTACCATCCTTTTCATCTCTTCTCCTTTGCTTCTGACATCCAAGAGGTATCAAGCCTTGTCCATTTCACCTCGGTCACAGTCTCTCTTTTTCTTCCTCACACCCTCTCCTATTTGCATCTTTCTTTCTATTTGGAACACCACAACTTTGTTGTGAATTGTACCCTGTTCTAACTGGAATTCTTTCTGTTGACTTTAATGACTAACTTCCCTATCTCCAGGTCATCTTGAACAGAACTGCCACATCCACCTTCCTTTGAGTGTGTAGCCATGAGACTAACAGGATGAAAACAGTTTTAAGAAGACCAGTCTGGCAATCATGATGGATGAGAGGACACATAAAGGAGACAGAGAGATGGTCTAAAAGACCTGAAGTAATTTTGGATTCCCTAATGAGGGTCCTGACTCAAGTGGTTTCACCACTTTTTCAACCCCTTCATTCGCTTTATAAACTCTGGTAAAATTCCCAATTCAAACTGCTATAATATTTTCAAGAGTAAATGGCCTCGTTGTCAAGGAGAGCCTTTGTATTCTACAAAATTACTTTCTCCTTTCCTAAGCATTGACCTCTTACCGCTCTCTAATGCTCCTTAACACTTGAAGCAGGCTTTTTCTTTCAAACTCCTGTTCTTTTGAAATATGGTTTCAGAAGTGCTGAATACCTCATTATTCACTTTTACATTATTTTTTAAAAGCTGATGTCATTTTTAAGTTTTCAAAGACATCAAGGGGATGTGAAAGATTTACCATGCTGGTGGTAAAGGGGACTGCAGGTTACATTCCTAATAATTAAAAATTTTTCATAGCAAAACAACCAAATGGTCCTAGGTTTTAGTGCAGTAAGTTGTGGAATTAAAAACCTAAAATGCAGCTGTTAAACACCCCCCTGAAAATTTCTCAATGTTAGTCTCGAGGAGACAATGCCAGGTGTCAGGGATTAACTCCTAACAACTCAACTATATTATGTACTTTCTAGGGCTCATTTCTTTAACAGCATGTTTCTCAAATAGACAGCGTAGCCTCGGCTTACAGGGCTTGTGATTCCCTATGCAAAAACCGTTCTTATTCTTCTCATAACTTTATCTGCATCTTAATTAAATTCATAATATCACATACTACAGAACAGAAAACAAACAAAAAATTCAGCCTCTAAACTTTCTCATCATTAAGCAATTATTTGAAAAAAAAAAAGTCCCTTTAATTAAAATTCATACCACATAGGGTCTCAATTTAGGGTGTTAGTTTTTAGATTCCTAAACTATGCTTCTGTGGTTCAACGCTGTAGTAAATATAAAATTGCATGTATTTATGTTCTTTGGTTTAAAGCTAAGTTTCTTAGTAATCTCTCTCCGGAAAAACTCAGCATTCACTAATATATAGTTTGTAAAGTGAAATCATTCTTAAGTTGAGGAAACATCAGCTTATTAATATGCTTTACATAAAGGCCATTAAAAGCAATCAAATATCCAGTAGCAAAGGAACTACATTTCTCAAACGGAAACCTCAGATTTCCTTTTATTTTTCTGTTCTTTTTACATATGCTACATATTTAATCCCCTGAAATTTTCAACAATCCATCCATCAATAATGAAAAAAACTTTAACAATTCCTTTCCCAACACTAATGAAAATTAGTTAATACCGAAGGCAGAGACTGGGCCATTAGGCAGTTGCCAGACTTTTACAGCCCAAGTCCCCTCTTATTCTTAGGTTTTTGAATAATCCTTTTCACAGTTTCCCTGCTTTATGCTAACCGAAACACAAAACATGACCCGGACTGGAGCTCAGAATAAAGACGCAACCTACCCAGTGGTCTAGCTCGGATAGGTAATACCAACAAAAGACCCTGAAGCCCTGCTCACCACGAAAGAAAAAAGGAGAATGGGGAAAACTCAGGCCACGTGTATCTCACAAGGTACCCTGTTCAGAGACAAGATAACTGAGTGAAGCCCTGGTGATATGTTATTCCATGGCTGTCTCATTATTTTATGGGATATTACAGAATTCTTGCAATAGAATTCACCTCATTTTAGAAAAACAATAAATATATATCAAGTACTGGTTTAATGAATTCTCAACCTGAGGGTGAGTGTTGAAGGGATTCCAAGTGAAATAAACAAGTAGAGATAGAATATAATTACACGGTAGTATCAATTATATTTTTAAAAAATGTTTCTCTTACCATTGATTTCAAGTCAGTTACTTCTCTCCCCCAGTAGCTTCATCTGTTCCCTGCCTCCCTGGAGGTATGATCTCAAGACCTATGGCGGGAAGACTTCTGGCACCATTGGACTTGGCAATATTGTTATACCTACGAAAGCTTCAAGCATGACCACTTGTCATGCTTAGCATGCAAAATCATTCCTCTGCAATTCATGAAGGTTCTCAGAGGGCTGACTGCCCAGTGTTGTACAAGGATCAGAAGCTTACAAAGTTAACAAAACTCAACTGCACGATCTTAAACTTTATTTACTAGCCAAGGACCAATTTAACCATACTACCACTGCACTCAATATATCCCTTTTATAATGGCAACAATTTGCTCCTCTCTGACTTCTAAGCAGATTATGGACTTATCAAAAATAGGAACTAAATACAATTTATTTTTCATATCTAGCATTTAGTATAGGATTTTAAACATATTAGTATTGCTAAACATGCTACTTAGTAATGGTAAAATTAATCACTGGAAGAATTCTTTTCAGTTATTTTTAAGTATTCCTTTCTAAAGTAAATAAATATATACGTTTAGAATTTCAACTAATTAGAAATGAAAACATTGTCCCACGTTCTCTTGTCTTCTTAGGATTGGGAACAAACATTATAATTTCAGAAGGTATGCCCCTCTGAAAATTGAGTGACAAATCAAGTCATTATTTCTCTAATTCAAAATGTTACTCTTACTGTTCTTAGCATAGGAGCACTTTACCTACCCAACGCCATCAGGGGTTAAAATAGAGAATAAGTATCCTTTGTTCCTGATGGATATGCCTTGCATTTTCAGGTACACTTACTGGAATTGACATGGAGCCTTAAACACACACTCACTCTCTCTCTCTCACACACACACACTCACACAACCAAAGGTAATTACAGTTATTTGAACAAAGACAAATCTATCCATGTTCAGCTTAAGGTATCATCAATCCTTCCATGAGGCTGTCAAATAAGTATTTTAGAAACACTTTTTAAACACAGTATTTAAAAAAACAAACACAGATATAATTAGAATGGAAGGGAGAGGGAGGAAGCCCAGCTATGAAGATTTGGGGGATTTGGCTGTGCTGACTGGAGAAGCAGGAAGTGCGAAAACCTTGTTTGTTCTGCTTGGCTCCATGCACCTAGACTAAGTGCTGCGGAGTGTTGTGAGAACCTTATGAAGGGCGTAATTAGTGATCTTCCTCCAAAACGTGCAGATACTGGGGCTGGCTTTCAGTGATAGTACATGAGTCTCTGGGTTTGGCCAAGAATCATCAGGCCAGCAGTGTATAAACTACAGTTACTTGAAAATGGGTATGTTTCCTCATGTGGTCATTAACATGAAAATGATAGAAAGACATACCTGAGTTTCTCCTTTGGGTGCATGCCTGGCTCTCCATGCACCCATCACACGGATCTCTCCTCAGAAGTTTGCTACAGGAGCTTAGCTTCCTATTTTGTGACTATTTCACCATGGGAGATGAAGTAAAGAGAACGCAGGTCAAGTCTGTTCGTCAACTGCGAACAGTACGGTGATGGAACAAAGGTAGCAACCTTCCACCAGTAGGGAAGTGCTGGTCATGGGATATATTAGTTCTGGACTCACAACTTGGTTGTTTGCCTGCCTATGCAAGATAATGCATTTGAGTCAGTGACAGTTAGGATCCCATATAAAACACACGGGTCTTAAGAGTAAGTGAATAAGCCAATGAGAAGTCAACTTTGCATAGAAAAGAAACTGCTTCTCTCTGGGAGACCCTGAACCACACAAAGCAAGACTCTTTGCTCCATTTTGCTTGACCATGCAGACAAACACTGATAAGCATACATATATTGGAGCCAAAATAATACACAAGTGGAGAACCAAAAAGCAGTTTCACTTTTTCCTTAAAAAGCAAACACAAAAGCTCAAAATACTATAATTTAGGGCTACTTATTTTATGTGATGCAGTAAGTTTTAGTTTAAATCTCATCTTTTCAATGAGACTTAACCATACCACGCTATTTAATACTGCAACATACAAACTGTCTCCACGCCCCACCCCCAATTCATCCCCCAACACTCCCAATCCCCTTTACCCAGCTTTACTCTTTTTGTATTTATACAGTTCTTATAACCATCTTGCACATTACATGACTTACGTTTATTTTTTCATTATCTATCACTCTTACTAGAATTCAAGCTCTACAGAAAGCAGGGATCTTTGTTTTGTTTCCAAGTGCCTTGAAGAATGCCTGGCACACAGCTGTCCAATAAAAATTGTGGGAAAGAATGAATGAGCAAACAGCCACTAACTGTTCCAAAATAATTATTACTTATTGGGCTCTTCCTGTGTGCCAGGTAACTGTTATAGCTGTTTCACACACATGAACTCAGTTAATGCACACAATAAATCTGAGATAGAACTACAATTATCCTCATAAGTGAGCATACTGAAGTACAAACATGTCATGTATCTTGCTCCAAAATCACACAACTGGCAATTACAGGGCTGAGTTTTGAACCTGGGGAGTCCAGTTTCTCAGTCAATCCTTTTAACCACTGTCTCAGTGATTAGTATTCATAATAGTGAACTGAGCCATTTCAAGAAAAGAGTTATTATGTTCTAAGTATTTTAAGAAGGCAGAGATGTATGTTGTATCTTTTAGAAAAATGCTTAATAAAAATTGTTCTAATATTATATAGGTATCTTTAACAGTACTTCAGTTACCTGGATAATTAACTCATATGGAATACCCCATCTCCTCAAATACTTGGCTAGTTGCAGTATTCCAGTGGACATACTTATTTCCGTAATTTCTTCTCTTCTCTCCCTCCCCTCATCTTCCTCCCTTCCCTGCTCCACTCCTGTCCTTCCTCTTTTGTGACTCTTGGTGATGACCGTGATCGTCACCGCTATCACCATCACCAACAGCAATGAGGTTGCTACTTTAGACTGGCTCATCACACTGTATGGAAACGCTTCCTTTCTGACAGTGTGGGATCCAAAATTTGAATCCTAACTTTTCTTTAAGGCCCAAGTTACTCTTGCTACTTCACATATCTTGGGTTTTATTTTCCACTAGAAGTGGGTTATGTTTTAACAACCCCTGCACAATGCTTTGTATTGGGAGTTATACATGTAACTGGAGGTCACCGCATTAGACTTCTGACATTCATGAACTGTGTTCTTGCCAGAGCAACTTCATCATAAGGCAAGAGCCCGTGTCTTGCAGTTTCACTTTGCTGTAATTTTCCAGACTGTGTTTGCGTGACCACATGAAGAATTGACTCCTGATAGTGACTGGATCTATTAGAAGCACCATGAGTCTCTTATTTTCACGTTACACTTGCTGACAATACCTTGAATACCATTTACTGTCTGGTCTCCACAGAGTCATTCTGACAGGCCTTTCCTTCACCTGATCCTGGTTTACTGCCCAACCATGAGGGTGATCTGCTTCGTCTTAGGAGGTAGAAATGAAGTCAACTGCTATACTGAACTGCTTCAGGAAGGTGGCGGTGAGGTCTGAATAATCCCAAAGGAAAAAAAGTGCAAACCTTTGTTATTAAGGAAAATAACTTCTAATGATGTAAATGAGCACCTAAACTGATTGGAGGGTAAGGAGTACAGGACTTACAAAGATCGATTTAGGCACAAGTTTGGAGGGGTGTCAATGAATAGCACAAAGAGAAGGAGAGATATACTATTACAGGATGAAAAAATTACAGAATTGATAATATGTTTAGGAAGGTAGTTTTTGAGTTTTTGGATAGAGCCTAAGATCAGGAACACCGGTACCCCAAGAAACTGAATACTGACTACAAATCCAATCTGTTACGCATTAATACTTTAAAGTCATTGATTTCATTATATTCTGCTATCTTAGATGATAGTAAATTCTTGATTTAAAATTAAATTATACTGATCCCTCAAAGTAAGAACTTAGTAGTTCAGCTAGAGAATTGGTCCTTAGATATGCCTAGTTTAATCCTGTACCAGTAACGCAGTCTCAGAAACACAGCTGTAATTTCAACTGATTTAATTACTTTCTTGTCATCTCCCCAGTAACCACATTTTACAGGAACACTACAACATCCACCCTCCCTGTGCTGCTGTGCCCTGCAATACACTCTGAATGAAGGGCTCCGAAAGGTGGGGCATCTACAAGCCAAATCATACTGTAATGCTGTAAGTGTGCAGTCTGGCTTCTGGTTAACAAGCCATGTGTCATTTTCCAGGCCTGCCCACAGGCAGTTGTGAAGGCTCTAAGTGGCAGCCCTCATGGGGGAAAGCCGTCCTCCCCGAACCAGTGCACTGCAGTCCCTGCAGGCAGCTGCACTCAAGGTCCAGAGCCCCCCTGGCTGGACGAGGTCTTCCATATATTTACATTCCAAGCCCTGGGGACTTGGCTCCTTGGTTTCTATCTGAGGCCTTGGGCAGAGGTGGTCTTCAGAGGTCTCTCAAGTTCTCCTAAAAGGGAGAGGAACACCATGAAGATACATTTTTTTTCCCTACTCTGACTCAGGACTTGGTACTTTTCCACTCCTATCCCTTTCCCTTTGCCTCCCCACTACACCCACACCTCAGCATCAATAAAACTGCAGGAGCCCTTTGTGCTAGGTTCTCTCAACAGCGAGGAGGACTCCCATGTCTGCACTGATCTCTGTGACTGTCTATCAGAGCTCCTTGGAGGAAATGGAACAGGGGAATCAGCACTTTCTCTGGTTTTAAACTCCTGCCTGTACCATCACAGTAAGTGATTAAAGGCTTAACTTTCACTTTTGGCTTGTTGCTTAAATCAGCTACTCAGGAGACCTGGCAGCTCAGCTCTGCCCCCACCCTCCTCCAGCTCACCTGAGTTCCTGGCAGTAAGGACTACAGATACTTTGCGAAAAGTAGAGAAAATTCAAAGGCTCTTTAAATGTTTAAATAACAAGTTCCTCTGCAGAAGAGAGACCTATTCTCTGTTGCTCTAGAAAGCAGAACTAGGGCCAGTTGGTAGAAATAACTGGAAGTTAGAAACTGAATCATTATCCATCACTGTAACTACAATAAACACAGAAATATGGTAAGCCTATTTTTAGTTTTTTAAGGAACCTCCATACTGTCCTCCATTGTGGCTGCACCAATTTACATTCCCACCAACAGTGTAGGAGGGTTCCTTTTTGATCCAGCAATCCCATTCCTGGGTATATCCAGATACAAAATAAAATTCAAAAAAATCATGTACCCCAATGTTCACAGCAGCATTATTTATAATAGCCAAGACATGGAGACAACCCAAATGTCCATCAACGGATGACTGGATAAGAAGATTTGGTATATATACACAATGGAATATTACTCGGTCATTAAAAATAATAAAATGCCATTTGCAGTAACATGGATATATCTGGAGATCGTCACTGTAAGTGAAGTAAGCCAGAAAGAGAAAGAAAAATGCCTATGATATTGCTTATATGTGGAATCTAAAAAAAGGACACAAATGAACTTATCTACAAAACAGAAACAGACACAGGCATAGAGAACAAACTTATGGTCCCCAGGGTTTAAAGGGGATGGGAAGGGTTAAATCGGGAATTTGAAAATTGCACCATTTGGGGAGTGATGGACATGTTAGCTATCTTGATTGTGGTAGTGGTTTCATTGGTGCATACATATGTCAAAAAATTAATAAAGGCTAGTTTAAAAAGAGAAAACATAAATTAAAAAATAAGCATGGAAATAGCCAATATGTATAGAGCTTTTACTGTGTGCCAGGCATGAGGCATGATGCTAAGAAATGTACAAAAAGCACCTCATTTTTTCTCATTAACACTTTTGAAAAATGAGAACCTAGTATTTAGCAGATTAACTGCTTAATGAGTTCCTTACCAATGGAAAGATACCAGGTGAGAAATATTGACTATTAAGACAGTGCAGAGGAAAAAACCTTACACTGTGAGAGGATGAACTTAAAAAAAAAAAAAAAAAAAAGATTCCTTTAACTGGCAATCATCAGAATCACCTAGAGAATTGAAAATAGGTTTGGTTTTTGAAACAGAGTCCTACACTACCAATCATCACTCCCTTTACCATATTCCCCCGACCCCAGCAAGATCTAACGTAGCAAGATTCTGACCAACGAGATCCAGAGAGAACCATGACATAAATATTTTTTTCAAAAATCCTTCAGTAGACTGATTATGAATCAGGATTAGGAAGTATTACTTCTAATATCTCCCAATTCTAAGATTCAATAAATCTGAGAGCAAATATTAAAATATTACTAAAATAAGGCATATTTTAGGATTATTCTCACATGTCATTGAAGCTGTTTTATGATAAATTTAGATGTAATAATGTAAGTGGCATATATATGCTATGAACAAAAATACTCTTGTGTTTACTACTTTGTTCAAAAAATATTTGCCTCTCCTCAGTCTTCTCTCTCTCTTCCAGAAATAACTATCCTAAATTTTATGATAATAATTCCCTTGCTTTCCCCAAAACTATTCTAACAACTCAAGTTTTAGACTAAGTTATTTATCTCATAGGATAAATGTCTCTACCCTGTTCATTTTCTTAAGGACTGTGTTAGCTTATTTTCCCTTTGTCTTCCATAAAAGTTTTAGATCACATTTTTAATTAAATTTAAAAATTTGTTGAGATTTTAGATATATCAGTGTTGACCCTATCTATCAAATTAGAGAATTGATATCTTACATTAGGTCATTTTATCCATGAACATGGTATCTCTATTTAGACCCTTTTAAGTGCTTTCAATTAAGTTTTTTTTTCCATAAATGGCATAAATATATTCCACTAGCTTATTCCTGTGGTCCTTAGACTCCTTTTAGCATTGTAAATCCTTTATTTTTATTGAGTTGTATTTCTAACTCTTTGTTGCCAGTAAACAGAAATGCATCTGACTTGTGTATATTAAGCCTATTCAGTATTCTTTCTAAATAGGCTTATTAAAACTAATAATTTGTTTGAAATTGGAGTTTTATATGTAGACCATTTTATAACCTGCAAGTAATTCAAGCTTTGTTTCCTCTGTCTAAACATTATAGCTTTTATTTCTTTTTCTTTTCCTATGATGCTGTTTAGAATCTCCAAAATAATGCTGAATAGAGATGGTGATATAACATACTTTGTCATTACTAGCCTTAAACTTTTTTACCATTAAGCATGACATTTCCTAATACAATATTTTTGTTACATAAATTCATCAGGAGAAATCTTTCTAATTCAATAGGCTTTTTTTTTTCTCCAAAAACCACTAATGGGTTTTCAATGTTACTGAATGAATTTTCATCATTGATTTAAACGACCATGTAATTTTTCTCCTTTAACCAGTTCCCACAGATTAGATTATCTACTGTTCAATCAAACTTGCATTCCTGGGTTTAAATCTAACTTGGTCATGATAGATTGCCTTTTTATGTATTGCTGGATGCTACTTAATATTGTAGTTAGTAACGTTCTATATACACACATCAGTGAGCATAACCTGTAACTTTCCTGCTTGCTCCTTGGTATGATTTGACCAACATGATTATACTAGTTTTGTAAAGCAAGTTGGAGAATGTACTTTCTTTTTCTATTATCCACAAACAGGAGTGTAGGATGAGTCCTTCTAAGATCTGCTTTCTGTAGGGATCTCCACTATGAAGTCTCATTTTTAGAGGTCCCAGGTCCTTTTCACCCATGGCCTTTCAAAGCTTTAGATCTTTAGCACTTCTAAAGCTAAAGATCTAGGCTTCTGGAATGAGCAGATGCCCCTGGGGCAGGTGATATTTATGTTTGTCTGTCTCTCTGGAATGGCAGTCATATGTCATGTGAGACTTATGAGGGTTTTCCTTACTCTCTTGCAAGCCTGGCAATACATTTAAGAGGATGATGTTTAAATTTTATTTAGAAATGAGTGTGTGTCATACCTTTAGTGAGAAAAAGATAAACCTCATCCTTTATTCATAGGAGAGCTTTCCCACCATGCGCAAACACAGTCTGCTTGAATGCTCACAGGGAAGTATTCATAGCGTTGGTGAGTTCAGGATGAGACAAAGAAGATGGCCCTGACTATGCCACACTATGAGAAAGGGCAGAACATACACATCTGCAAGGTGGCAGCCACGTGACAAAGTCGGACGCAGCTGCACCACACAAGCTGTGTACCTTCTTTTAGTTTACCTCTGCCTCAGTGTATTACAAAGCAACAGGTTAATTTGAGCAATTTCAGGCAACTGCAACAAGATGTCCTCTCTGCACTCATCAGCCCTCACTCCCTTGGCTCCACTTTTGTAAAACCTTCTCATACTCTGCACCTTAAAATAACACTGATAAGCATCTCTGAAAAGGAAGCACAAAGAAAATGCCATGAGATTGATTTGCTAAGAGTATGGAGACTCCAGGGCAAGCAGGAGAGGATTCTGAGTATTCAGAGGAGTTTGGATTATAGGAAGTTTGATGCACTTTGTATCTGTGAACCTTCATATTAAGGTGGTATTTCTTGATCCATCTGTGGTTCACAAGGGGCTACTTCTACCCCCCTCCCATTACTCTGCCTATCTGATCAAAAGTGCAGCGTTGGCTGTTCAGTGTTTACTGAATAAATAAAGGATTGGCATACCCACAGTTTTCTTCAAAACCATTGTTATTTTTTATACATTGATTCAAAATCCAAGCTGCAATGGAACAAGAGCTTCAAATGGTGTTGTTTGCATTACATTGTCAAAGGACATTCTCCATATCGACATTTTGTCTGCCAAACAGACTTCTACTGAGACAGTGACATAGAATATAAACACGCCTCCTACTGCAGGCATGTTTTTTCCTTCTCTGACAGAGTTGTTTGTGGAGTAGTTACCAACTGGAGAATAATCAAGATTGAATTTCTACCTTCCTTATATGTGCGACATCAAAGATTTGGGGGGGAAGAACCAAAAAATCATAAACACATACACACACAACACTTTCACCCTGAAGGGCTAACTGAACTCAGTGCATAGAATACCAGGAGTAAAATGCAGTTTTTGATTAAGGAAGACAGACTGAATAGAGAGAGACTTTAAATTATGGATCCTATCATAATTTGTTTCCTTTAACTGAAGATTTTTGTGTGATAGTTTCTTTTAACCTTTCCTCAATAAATGTGTCCAGTGTTTAAAGTTGGTTTAAAAATATATTTGTTTAATTTTCTTAGCAGTCTGCTTCATTTCAACTCCTCACTCCACACCTGACTCCAATATCATGATCAGTGCACCTCATGGCATTTTTCTCTGGGTTCACATTGAAATTTCAAAAACTAGCTTTGAAGCAATTTGGATTCAAGGGAGAGTTTTGCATCATTTTGTTTTAATCCAGGGAATCAAGCAAAATTATCAAATTCTCACATGGCAGTCAAATAGAAAAGTACCTTAAAGCCTCACTCTTCAGTATGTGTTTAAGAGCTTCAGCTTTGAAAACTTCTATTTAACGCTACAGACATCTTACGATTAAATTATGGATCAATATTTTTCTGGTCACAAAAATTGTCAAAGTACTTAAAAAATAAATAGTATTTGACAAATGGAAGATGATGTTATTATCATAAGTGAGGAATTATCCCTCCACAAAGAATGAAAATTAAAAGCATGTGTCAGGGAAAACAAGAAGTGAGCTTGATAAAGCTGGATTTGGCTAACGACACTAAAAGGACCTTCAAAATATAATGACCTACATCCATCACTGCCCTAGTCTAAATCATCACTCCCCTGTCGTCTGGGTTATTGCACTGTCTCTTGACTGGTTTACACGGTGCTTCCAGAGTGACCTCTACACACGTAAGTTACACTCTCTAATGAAAACCCCCTCTTTGCTTCCCACTACACTTAGAATATAGTCCACACCCTGTAGGAAGGCCCACTTGGTCCTCAGTTTTCTAGTTTTTGCCTCTTCAAATTCAACTTAGCCTTCTTTCTGTTCCTCTATCGGGCTGGGCTCTACCTCTGTTCCTTCTGCTAGGCCGGATCTCATTACCCAGGTATTAATTCAACTGTTATCTTGAAAAACAATCCACAATGCTACCCCGGCACTCTCCAGCACATTGTCTTGTTTTCCATAGCACTTAACATCATCTGATAATTACCGGTTTATTTGTTTCTCTCTATATATCAGGATGTAATTTCTATAACAGTGGGATCTTGTTTGTCTTGTGAAAGTTATACCAGTACCTGAAACAGTGTAAAAGGTTAATAACTATTTGTTGAATGGATGATTAAAGGATATTCTCCAATATTCAGTGGAGAACGACTGTAACTTCTGAGCAAGGGTGTGACATGATAAAGTGTTCACACACGGGTAGCATCTGTGTGAAAATATGATTAGATTTAGAAGTGGCTGAAAATAGGATGGCGAGCAGAAATCCACAGTGAATTGTATTATTAAACTGAATTTGAATAAAGAAAGGCCAGGCAGAGAATTTATACTGTCTGGGAGCAAATATGGAAGAGTTTAACAGTCTTAGCAGGGTCTTAACACTTAGGAAACAAGGAAGAATAAAACCATAGAAAATAACATTTTCTGTATAAAACTAGTATGAAGCTAAAATGAATGTACTTTAAAATTTTTCATTTGTATTAAAAACTCAATTTTAATTCATTAAAAATAAAGAAGAACTAAGTGGGAGTGAGAAATCAAGTCCAGATAAGCACATTTAGGAATCAGCACTACACAGGTAACAGGGAAATCCTCACAGGAAGCTGAATTTCTCCCGAGAGAAGGCCTTATATTGAGGCAAGGGTAGATTACTCCACCTCTTACTGCCTCAGTTCCCTGATCATTAAAACGGAGATAATGGCAGATCCCAGTACATCATCTAGTTCTCTAATCGGTTTATTTGTAAAGGGCAAAATAGCAATGGCAGAGGAGATTGAATGGCCAGAGGATGCCAGTGTATGGATTTTTGGTACGTGGAACAAGAGGAAGCACTGAAAAGCAGAATAGTGGATAGGTGACTCAACACAGATGGAAGCTCCTTGGGTAGAAGTGGATGAGGAAAACGGAGAGGATAAGACAGTGTGGAAAGTGATGAGCTTAGGGAAAACATAAAAAGGGTAAGCCTCTGAAGGAAAGAAGTTATTTCCTCAATGGGACGGTGTCAACACGTACCAGGTAATGGTCATAAACTCATGCCTTATATGCTCACGCTTCTTAGACAAGGGAGTCACGAAGTGTGACTATCATGGCACGCGTATCACCACTGACCAATGGGGATTGAGGCTGAATTTCAGATTCCTAAGGAGACATGTGAAGACTCTGACCAGAACTTTTATAAAAGCAATTGTTCCTAAAAGCCCCAAACTATTAACTTTCTTCTCATTTGTCATGTGTTAAATATCACCTCACTTAGTAGTTTACAAAGGAGAAGAATAAAACAACTTTGTAAATACCTGGAGCCCCAGTTCTAATGATCATGAATCTAAGATGGAAGGCTATTTAGAAAAACAGGCGCAGGGCATGGCTAACGTAGTTTGGTAGTGTTGCAGAGTAACTGAGAATGTGAGCTTTGAGTTGCTTAGGTTTCTACTTTGAAAATGGATAAAAGTAAGTAACACCGCCTCCTTTCTCTTCTCATCTGAAATTAATGAGAGAGAGAGAGAAGCAAATTTAATCTTGGGTAAAACAAAGAGATAATGCTAATTCAAATCACAGCACATGAGAAAGGGCTGCCAAATGCAGTGAAGGTCGAATAAGGTACAAAAAACAAAAACAAAAACAAAAACCCAGAAAGAACAGCCCCTACAGCTACAGCTCCCAGATGAAACTAACAGGATACAATGGTCAAAATTAGATAACCCACTTCAGGTAATAAAGCCAATAATCCTTTGCAGTGCTGCAAATACACGGCGTGGACATTGCATTGTGGGGAAGTAAATCAAGGAAGAACCAACAAAAAGAGAAATTACCCAGACGCAATAATTTGAAGAATAAAATGCTGAAGAAAGGGTGAATTGTGAGCAGTCTGGCAGCTGCTAGTCTCAAGTGTCTGGAAAGACATAAAAGCTAAAAGAATTCACGTATACACAGCCCTCTCCTCAGGGTACTGCTTGTGAATCATGGACAATCTACTCTTGCCTGGGGCACTCCTCTATTGGTAGATGACCCCAGATGGACTCATCTCTCTTTTAAAATGACTGAATGTTAATAATAATGGAACACTAACACGGGATTGACTCAGACACTACAAAAATGAAGTTGAAAAAGGAACAGGAAAAACAAATGACAAGAAAGGATATTACCACATATAAAAAGTTTCTCCCGAAGAAATCAAACTTATGGCAAGTACGTTATCTTGCATTTAAGAAATACATGGAAACAACTGCCTCTATATAGCAAGACTTCTTAGTAAACACACACAAGCTCAGAGAAAACACTGTTAGATGGCACCTAGTGATGAATCACTGGAAGTAGAGCTAAAGCAGGAAGGAAGCAAAGAAGAAAAACGATGATAGAAATGACTACAACAAAAGGAGAACAGGCACTGCTAAAAAAAAAAAAAGAGAACGAGTCAAAGAGGGTAAGATTGAGAAGAGTGAGCAAAAATTACAGTGGAAATAATTTCAGGCTACAAAAAAATTACAAATGAAAAGGTAGGCAGGAAGGCCAACAAAGAGATCCCATCCAAGCATACTCAACACCGCAAATGTAAAGGATCGAAATACTAATAATGCAGTGGTCTCTCCATGAGAGATACATTCTTAAGACCCCCAATGGATATCCTGAAACTGCAAACAGAACCAAACCCTATGCATGCTGTGTTTTTTCTCTGTACATACATACCTGTGATAAAACAATATAAATTAGGCATGGTAATAACTGACAACAGAACAATTATAACAATATATTGTAATAAAAGACATGTGAATGTCATCTCTCTCCCTCTCAAAATGTCTTATTGCACTGTGCTCACCCTTCTTGTGTTGATCTGATGCGATAAAATGCCTATATAATGCGCTGAAGTGAGGTGAATGACGCAGCCTTAGGCTACTGTTGACCTTCTGATATGTCAGGAGGAGGATCACCAGCTTCAGATGACCCTTCAACCATGACCACATCCATGGTTGGGTGTCAGGAGCAGACATTATTAGTGGTTGGTGATCCCAGATGGGATAAAGTGAGAAGGCACAGTATTTTATCATGCTTCTCAGAGAGGTGCACAATGTAAACTTTTAAATTGGTTATTTCTGGAATTCTCCATCTAACATTTGTGGACCTTGGTTGACCCCTGGTAACTGAAACCATGGAAACAAAACCACAGATAAGGGGGAACTACTGTAGTAATAATAATTATAATGTATTATAAGGTTATATTGTATTATAACATTCCAGAAATAAATGAAGGTTTAAAAACATGTTGAAGAGACATTATATTCCAGAATAAAGAAACACAGAATAACTAATATTGAGGTATATCTTACTAAAATTACTGAACCTAAAGATAAAGAATACTTGGATTAAGTAAGCAAAGATATTAAGTTACCACTAAAGAGGGGAAAGGAGTTATCCTTAGATTCCTTCACAGCAACATTCAGAATATAGAATTGCTTATAAGTTCCTCAAGAAAATAAAAAATGCGCCCAATATTTTTTTAACTCAGATAATGGGTTCTGTAAGTCAGTTAATGTGATCACCATACCATCTACCATTCTGAATATATTCCAGGACTGCGGATGAGGAATGATAAAAACTCCACTTCTAAGACTCTCTTGCAGATATAGCTATTATTTAAAATTATGATCCACCAATTAAATGGATTCAGGTGAGATTTAGAAAGCAGAAGTGCTGCAGAATTCATTTTATGCCTCTTTATAGCAAGTGTGGAAACAGGTTTTTCTGCAGCAACATTTCATTTTTCATTCCTCAGAGGTTTCTAAGTTCAAAGGCAGGTGAGATGGTATCAGGAGCAGTGGTGATTTCTTAATTCTAGCTTCCTAAACTCTAAATTGCTGTTATAGGTTTATGGATATAATTCAGCATTTGCAGTGGTTGCCTCAGAGGTAATAACCCTGTTGTCAGGTAATTTTTGTATTTTTCTGCAAGACATTTTTGAAGGCTACTTAAAATACCTATAAGTGGCTTTTGTTTCTTGCACTGAGTTTCGATTAATTCACCAGTTAAAGTATGGTTCAATGATAAAGGCAATAAGTAAACTTTTTAAAAAATGCTGTGAATTCAGAGAATAGTTACATGTATCCTTCATGAAACAGAAGATGAATTTCAACAAATAAAGAGGTGAATGGAGAAACTATGGCAGAAGAAACAGGAGGGACCATTGAGTCCTTTTACCTGTTATACGAAAACTATAATGATTGCAGAAAAGAATGTAAATATAAGCCCTGATGGTGCAAAAATGGTGTAACTGACCAAAAAATGGGAGAAGTGAAACAGAAGGTGAGAAGGAGTTTAAGCTGGCTGAAATCATTATTTTTATAATCATGGGCCAGGCTAGCATTTAAACCTAAGTACAAGTTCAGAAGTTATTTAAAAGAAATAATCATTCAAATCACACTTGGGTGGTAAAGAAGAAAAAAAATTAAAGGAATAAACTACTGTGTACTAAACTAATTCTATCATTGTTTATCAGGGAGAATTATTAATGTTCCAAATTCTAGGGGCTAATTACAGATTAAAAAGATAAACGTTACAGATTGCTAGAGAAATACAGACTAGAAACAGAAAGAAATCATAGGTTACAAAGAGAGAAAATGAAAATCTTTTTTCAGATGATGGAACATAGCCAGTTCTAGCAATAAAAGTCTAAATGGTTAAATATTGTACATTAGGTCAAAAAGCAAAACTCAACTCTACTTTATGCAGAAAGAGACACCTAAAACACAATTACTAAATGGCGTATATAAAAATAATACTCTTGGCAGCATTGTTAGTAATAAAACAAGACTGGAAACAATCTAAATGCCACCCATGGCTATTATGATACAGTATAAAATGGAACACTACAGAGATTCTGGAAAATGTAAGGCAGTCCTCTATCTGTCAGCAGGCAAGATCCTCTCTGATACATAAAGATACGTAAAGTTAAGATAAATGCAGGATAGTGTATGTGGCGTTCTACCATGTTTTTTACACACACAATGACATACATCAAAATGCCTGTAGTGCACAGGGTATCACTGGAAGGACACATAGGGGAACAATGGTTGTCTCTAAGGAAAATGAATGGGAGACCAGGAGTATACGTTTGGGAGATTTTCTTATCACTATGCACTTTTGGTGCTGTCTGAATTTATGTGTATATGTATTGCCTATTTTTTAAATAAACTTTTTAAAAAGCAACAGCTTTCAAGGTCATAGGTCTTAAGTTAGAGTCTTGCTGTGCCACTTACTGTGCAGCAGCAGGTCATCACTGTAACAGAGGTATCTTAATGCTCGTGGGCTACTTTAATAATATACCACACAATGGGTGGCTTATAAACCACAGAAATTTATTTCTCATAGTTCTGGAGGTTGTGAAGTCCAAGATCAAGGAGTTGGCAGATTTTGAATTCACAGACAGTTGGGTTTTTTCCCTGTAACCTCACATGGTGAGGGTTCTCTCTGGGGTTTCTTTTATAAGTACACTCACCTAACCTCAGGACCTAACACCTTTGCAAAACCCCCACCTCCAAATACTCCCACATTGGAGATTAGGTCTCAACATACGAATTTTAAGGGGACACAGACATTAAGCCTGTAGCAAGAGTTAACATTATTCAATTCATATGGTTAAAGTCTCTCTGTCTCTCTTTAGTTACATAGCTAGAAATATACATTCACAAGTGCAGTTGTTGTAGCCACCCGCAGAGACCAGAATACCGGAAGTTTTGGTCTTGCCAAACTTACACAGCACACTATAACCCGAAGGAGTGAGGCACTGCTGCACTGGACATTTCCATAGAATTCTGTAGAATCAGGTCTGGCCCCTAAGCCTTGTTACAAATGCAAAAACACTGGCTAAAAAGACCCTGAAATATTACATTACATTTTTAGAAATTTTCTCCCAAATTTTCTAAATCAGTTCCTTCTCTGCAACAGTATTCTTTCCAAAACAGATTGTTTTTAACTGAAATATGTATCTAGTGGCATCCAAAAATAAAGACGCCACAATGAAGCAGCCGCGGAGGACAGTGAAAACTTCACCTGCACATGGTCTGATACACTTTGCTGCAAGTAATATTAACTCATGAACAGAAAACCTATTGAGTTAAATAATTCAATTTTCCTCTTAATTATCTTGTTTCCATTTGCCCAAAATACCTGGAAAATTGCCTCGATTGCCTCCTTCATTCTGCCTCTGTTGACATAGCTCCACACCTTAATATCCTCTTGAAATTTCCTAATAACTTCTATTGAACTAGTCACTACTATGGAGCTCATTTCCCTAATAGTTATAAAAGATTCAGGAGGTAACGGGTGCTAAGAAGGTGCTGTTTTTCTTGAAAGAGCTATTAAAATAAATTGAATTTTTTTAAATGGTAACATCAGAGAGCTCGCTTTACAAGAAAAGAAATTCTAAATAGAATGTGAACAGGCAAGCTCAACACCCACATCCTCCAACTCATTTCTCCCTCGTGTGCTGAGGGAATGTTTATTTTCTGGGTGAGGAGAGGAAAAAATTTCCCAAACCACTTTTATATGTTCTACCCAGATTCCAGACACTGACCAGCAGGACAAAGAAAATGAGCTTTTCATACATAAGAATAGATGACCAGTACTCATACTAACTAATGGGATGCCCCGGATATTTACTTACTGGGTGCAGCTAACTTTTCTAGTGATAATTGATTTTTAATATAATTTAGCCCAAACGAACTTTCAAATCATGAACAATCCTGATTTTTCATGTAGTTTCATCAAAAGAGCATTACATCAATATAGGCCTTGTTGCTAGAGAATTTGTAAACTCAACACCGGAAGTGTGAACTTACGCTGCTTCCTGAGAAAAACTCCCCTTTGGAAAAGACAGTAATATTGAAACATTAGTGATTTCTCCTTTGTGACAGTCGATTTTAAATTCTAGTACATGCAACTACACAGAGGGTGTCTAATAGACAGGGATCATGATACATAACTAACCAGCAACAAGGCTCCAAGGAGACCACATGCATAAAGCTCACAGCAGAGTGCTTGGCACATAACAGACGCTTGACTAATGATGGCCAATATGATACACATAAAACTGCCACCGTGAAGCAGGAGTATAATTAAAGGCTTAGGCTCTGGAGTCAGGTAACCTGATTTTGACTCTCATTCACACTTTCATTTATGAGAAGTAAATATTTTAAAGTTGTTTAGCAAATTACCACTGACAAAAAAATTCAAAATAAGTGTAGTTTACTGTATTCCATCATCATTAGCATAAAATCTTATTCCAATTATACAGATTTTGAGAATGATAAATATCTTCTTATAAAGTTACTATGTGCCTGTTTCTAGTTTTTGAGATGAACGTTCAGCAAGTATTTTGCTTTTATACACATTGCAACTGGAAAATTCCTAAAATTGGGGATTTATCCCAAACAAGGTCAGTTTGTGTCTTCTTACGCTATTGAAATTAATTTCCATTGTAATGACTTTCTACTTAGTTTAAATGATGTAAGAAGATTAAACAAGTGTTTATTGAGTCCTAATATGCACAGGCGTACTCTGCTAGATACTGGGGAACCACAACCTGCATCCTGGTGGTCCTCACTGTCTAGTGGAGAAAGAAGACATTGACCCAGTCACTACACTGATAAAGGTAAAGAACAGCTGGGTGAGATTAAGTCACACCTGGTATCATAACAACTTGTTACAGAAGAAAATCCTATCATTACAAAGTCAGAAAAGGTTTTCCTTGAGAACATGCTGCCTGAAATTTGATGGATGAACAGGAGTTAACTATGCAAAGAGAAAAACAGGCAGACCACTCTGAGCAGAGGGTATGAGACAAAAGACCAGTGGTAAAGTGAGCTAGACACATTTTAGAAACTGGAAATTCAGCATGACTGGAATGCAAAGAGCAGGACTAACTATAGAGTTTGAGAAAAGGGTGAGGTCATTTTATGGGTTGTTTTTTATTTTGATTTTTAAGAGCAATGGAAAGTCATTAAGGAATTTTAAACAACTCACAACTGCATTTGGAAATAGCCTATGGTACAGAGGACACTTTGGTGCGGGGCAAGAATGAAGGTAGGGATGGATGCCATATGGGAGACTGTGGGAGATGTCCAGGTCAGAGGAAGGAAGTAGTGATGGACAGAAACAGAAAAAAAATTTGGAGATAATTACAATTTTGCTTTAATTTTGTATTCTGTACAATTTATGAATCCCTTTGTATACATACTTTATATGTAAAAACACCATACCAACTCTACGTGTGTAAAAATGGTACCAGCCCTGTTTGTTATTAACGGGTGCCACAGATCCTAATAGTTTGGTAACTAAGGGCAATGTGCACTAAGTAATTTTAAAGTCAAAGATGCTCTTTTTCAACAAAATAAAAGACGTTTTCTCCAGAATCTTAAAGGTATTAAATTGTTCTTATATGGAGACTGATCCATCCTTATTACCAATGCATAATTAATTTTTCCAAAAGTGGGTGTGGATTTATTCTGTTACAATATAAATATCATAAATTATTCCCCTTGAGAAAAGCTATATTGTATAATATAAAGAGATAAATTTGTTTTTAAAATCCTAAAACATGCTGTAAAATTGAGGAGAAAATATTTTAGTATTGCTATATTTGACTGATTCCACACAATTATTCTGTGTAAGATGTAATTTTTCAAATGTCAAGTATATACCAGATTTATTTTATTTTCTCTATCTACTTTAAGTGAAATAAATTTAAACTAGAGAGCAAATGGATAATGAATCAAATAAAGAAAATTTTAAAATTCAACATAGGAAAATACTTTGATTTGCTTTCTTTCTAACTTTCTTATTAGCATCTGTTACTTCAGAAACAAAAACAAGACAAAAGAAACCAACTGAATCAGACGTAAAAATCCATCTAATGGAAATGCATAGTCTGTACTTCATAGATCATTGTACGAAAAAAAGTCATACATTTTAAGATTATTTTTATACTTTTTAAAAGTTATGAATCTACTTTCAATTTTTTTTCTAAATAAATCTCTCTCACTCCACTAAATCATTTAATATTTAAGACACAGCTAATATGTCTGATCCTTTGTGAAGACTTTCAGGTCTCAGTCTAATGAAACCAACCGTTCCTCCCTTTGCGCCTCTGCTCAATGTGGAATTTACCTCCACTCTAGTACTTATCACTGTCTGCAAGGATGGTTCTTCAGTAATAGACTGAAGCTAGATACAAATAGTTTTGAAGATCTTCCTTCAGAATGCTTTTGGAACATTTTAGGTTTTCAGATTTCTAGGCTATCACCAGAGGAAAGTATTCATTTGTGATCTTAGAGTCGGGCAATCCAAGCACATATCCAGTTTGCCAGCTTAAGATAGTTGAGTAATATCAGTCAGTACTACCAGCATTAATTTGATAAAAACTATGCAACTTTCTTCACCTTAACTTAACAATTCTTCATTGGTAGCTTCCCTACTACTTTTTACAGCAATGTAAAGAATCTTCTATAAAACTTTCATCTTCTTGCTACATAGAATAAAGTGGAAATCATGATGCATGGGGAACCAAAAATTTAATTCTAGATAATGATACTCAGTTTTCAAATAGTCAATCCATACCATATTTGTAGCTTAAGTTACTATTGTAATATTAAATCTATTCTTCAATATCAAACTTTCATGAAAGGTAACTCTCTAGACCTAAATGGTTTCTTCCCATTATCTCTGGTCTTACTGTGGATGTGAATTATAAGAATTATTTTCTCCCTAAGAACTGTCTGATAAAGGGCTACGTCTTTCAACAATTACTCCAACTACATTTTTATATCCCATATTTGTAGAAACATTATTATAAAATGTAAATAAGGGTTAAAGGAGAGAGTATAAAATGTGATTTGGCTACAGGGCCAAAGCTAGATCCCAAACTCACAAAGACTGAAGCAGAAAGCCAGAAAAGACAGCCCAAGTCAAACGGTATCAAGCTCGATGGAAGAAAATAATCCCTTCCCTGAACTTGGCTCATGTCTTCCAGAGGCCAGCAGTCCACAGTGCGACTTACAGATGCTACCAAAAAGGTGGGAAATACTTTCTTATACATCATTGGAAGCAGATACTATGAAGTTTAACAGAGGAAAAAACACTACAATGTGAAGATTGTGGCTAAAAAGAATGTTAGTCTGCCTATCCCTTAAGATTCTTTTCAGGTCATTTAAATTGATGATTCTATGAGGTTGAAATGAAGGACAGTATAAAAACAGAAGCAAAGAAAAGGATAAACATCTACATTGAGTAAAGGGCAAACCATGAGTCTAAGGGTAGGGGAAGAGAAACCCTATAGATGGCAGACATTATTTTAGGCACTAAAAGCAGGTTCTGTTACTGATTCTCAAACTATGGTGAAGGGCAAAATTTAGTTTTTCAAAAATCCTATCCACGATAGACTACTCTGTGGTCTTACTCCGCTAACGAGTATGCAGGCTGTACCATATGATTCATACCCCTATTAATCAGATGAGCCCACTGATAATGGATCTGAATGTTGGAGCGATGTCAAATCACTGTCACATTTTCCTAAACCCTTACCCTCGGTTTCTGTATATCTCTTTGTGGAATGTAACAGTTCTTGGGCCACAACAGGCTTCATGGGGATCAGGTGCCTCTTCTTCTCTGACAGCTTCTCTGTACAACTCCATCCTCACTTCTTCACAAGAGAAAAGAATCTTACTCCAATTGATCAAGTTTGGGATGTTGGGTCAGCTTTAACAGTCTAGGATCATTTTACATTAAAATATGGTTTCCATGTACATATACACTAAGGTAATGATCTGATTCTCCTCTCTCTTCTCTGCTTCCACTTTCCCCCAAAATTCTACTCCTTGAAAGTTGGTGGCTTGGTACACCCAAACCCACCCAGCTGGAGCTATCACCCTCGCTTCACTTGAGCTCCCAAGTTGACTCACTGCCAAAGCCAGTAAGATAATGGTATGATTCCAATATCTATATTCAGGCTTTATAGGGAGGTTGAGATTCACTTAGGTCTCTGGCCTAAATTCTGTGCTCTATATCAGATTTACTAAAGAATCCTCCATTAAGGTATGAAACACTAGTCTAGGTATAAAGAAAGTAATATTCTGTTTCGATCAGCAAGTTGGAATTCCACATAAAGGAAAGTTGATGGAGAGATGGAATTTCAAAGATTACTGGTCATTATGCCATGGAATATAATTTTAAAGTAAAGAACATAAAGGAGCTTAGTTGATGAACTAGCATATGAGAGCAAAGTGTCTTATTGAGAGAAGCAGACTCTTAAGTTCAGTAACTCAAGAATACAGCTGATATTAGGAGCACAGGAAAGAAGATTTGACACCAGGGAAGACTCATCTCAAAACCACAGATCTCTGGTTTATTGTGTTTATGGGTACTAGCTGGGCAAATCAGAGACTGCTACTGATGCTAGACAGGGTACTGTGGATTCTGTTCCTCTTGGGTTTGTTTTGCAGCATTTTTCCCCCTCTTTAGTCTGTTTCTCTTCCCGGGATGATCTATAGTTTATTTTTCCATGGCAGGTTACTATTTGCCTCAGCAAGAAAATAAGGTGGTGGAAAGGAAATATTTTGGCTCCACTGGAGTAATGAAGGTTACCCAAGGCCTGGGAACTGAACAGCTGAACAAATATAAAGGCGCGCGCCAGCCTGCTTCTGTTATCACTGGGATCACATGCTTGGCAAGGACAAGTACGAGCATGTGGAGTCAGTAGGCTTGAACTTGGCTAAAGCAAAACTTAACCTTGTGTGAGGTTTCCTCTAAATGAATTTAAATTCAAAGTTTGTGGACTTTGGGCAACTGATATCTTAGTTAAACTGAAATCAAGGCTACTACCACTATTATCGCCTGTTTTGTTTGTGTATACACCAAAACTGCTCATGACTAGAACCAGTAGGAGAATCCACCTTTGATCAAGAAATGCCGTTACTTCAGAGGAGATAATGGGTTCTGATTTGTGTGGGTCTGGGGCCAGTGGTGTGATTTTCTCACGTGCCTCGTTGACTCTGTAATGCTTTGGACAAGAGGAACTTGGGAAAGACTGAGTCCTGGATATATTCCAGGAGCTAGCCCATTCCAGAGAACAATGCCCTGAACTATTGATCTTGAAGAAAGAACCCAAGCCTCTGAGACTAAGTACCAAGTGGTCAAAACAGTGGAAAATGGGAAATAGGAAAACAAAAATTTTCAATTTTAATAATTGGAGACTTCAGTTTCTACCAAAAAAAGTTAGGTTATTTTGATTTGAATCTGATAGAACTTAATAACTGTTCATATTGTTCAAGTGTGGGATATTTTTATCCTGCTAGACTTTTAGCATTTGGATGAGGTTATCATACAGTCTTTACTGTGTTATACTCTTGTTGGTAATGTAGTCAGGTAGCATGGCAATCACTGATATGAGCTTTTGGTCTAGAATACAGAATGGCGAAGAGGTAATTCAATACAGCCCATCACGCTGATTCAGATAGGATGTAGTAGAGTCACAGTATATATTTAAAGAGCCTCATAAATGTGAGAGCTGGACACCCTAACTATCTGGAAACTTGCATTTTCGTCCAATGGATGAAAAGGACAGAAATGGAAGTAGAGGCAAGGGGCCTTTTACCTCCCTTCAGAACACCAGGACACTCCCTCTGATACACACCTCTCCGGCCCTTTCTCACCATTTAACCTTGGGAGTAGCTGTTACTAATCTGACTAGATTGGTTAGAGTTTGTTTGACATGTGTTTGGCCACGTGTACCAGTGCACACTGTCAACATGTACTAAAAGCCAAGAATCCATGTTTTAAAAATGCTCCAATTCTCTTTCACATTGCTCACTGGTTTAATTCTGCTAGGTCAGCCTCCTGGAGTAATTGATACAATATTGCCCATTTTTCTCACTAGATTCCTATTAGTCTGATATTCAAACAGCCCTAAAATTTCATATTTGATTTTGAAAGGAAATATAGTATAGTGGTTAAGAGACCAGATTCTAGTGTCAGATTTCCTAGATTCAAATCCCTATTTCTGATATTTCCTACTTGATAAGCCTAGGCAACTTATTTAACCTCCTGGGGCCTCATTTTGCTCATCTATAAAATGGGGATAATTACAGTATTTCTCTGGTAGGGTTACTGTGAAGGTAAAACAAATTATTTGATACATTTCAAAGCTCTCAGAATAACCCTTCTATAAATGTTAATCATTTTTTATTGTTGTTACATTCCCATTTCAGCAAAGCCTAAGCAGTATTCCCTAATTGAGCTTTTTAACTCAAAGTTCTGCATTGGGGGTTACTGGATATTTAGGCAGTTCTTTTCACAATGAAATTTAATTCTTATTTTTCTTTTAATATGTAAATATATAAAGGAACAAAGAGGGATAATTGGCAAGGCAGGATTATAATATTCTTACACCCCTGGAAATCAATAAAAGCTCACCAGTATCTCTCCTTGGTAGAGCAGAGAAACTTCACTAGACTTTAATATAAGCTAATGACTATCTCTAAATGTCATCATTTTCCAATAGAAATATAATATAGAAGCTGTATTAAATAAAGTAAAATGCATTTTATTAAACCCAGTATATCCAACATATTTTACAGGTAACCAATATAAATTATTAAGATATTTTGCGTTCTATATTGTACAAATTACTTAACATCAAGTATATATTTTATACTTATAGCACATCTCAGTTTGGACTAGCTATATTTTCAAGTGCTTGATACTACTCATTTGTGGCTAGTGGCTACTGTATTGGATGGCAAGCTCTAGACCATCCACTTCACTTTGCTCTAATTTCATGAGTCACAATTTATCTTTCAACTGTTAACTCAGTGTTTTATATCCCATGATGTGAGAAAGTAGATGCCCTCATTAGTTAAATAAAAAGTATACACTCCAATGGTTTAGAATAAATCAGTTTCAAATGAATTTGGATAGCGATCCAGTTATCACAGGAACTGAGCTTCCCTGTATAAGTTCACTTTAAAGGATAAAAATGTAATAGAGCAGGGAGAACAGCTCTGCAAAACTGAAATCCCTCAAGATAATAGTAGTATCTGATGTCCAGCCTCCCACATCCAAACTCCGTCTAAATAAGCACTTATTGGAGTCAAATGATTGAAAGTAAAATTAATTTAACTTTCATCCTGAAACCATAAGCAAAACAAAAAGACAGCCTATGGAATAAGAAAAAATATTTGCAAAAGCTGACACTGACAAGAGCTTAATTTCCAGAATATATAAACAGCTCATATAACTTAATAAGAAAAAAACAAATAACCCAATCCAAAAATGGGCAAAAGACCTAAACAACCAAGTCTCCAATGAAGACATACAAATGGCCAATAGGCATATGAAAAAAATGCCAATATTGCTAATTATCAGAGAAATGCAAATCAAAACTACAATGAGGTATCATCTCACACCAGTCAGAATAGCAATCATTCAAAAGTCGACAAATGATAAATCCTGGAGAGGCTGTGGAGAACAGGGAACCCTCCTACACTGTTGATGGGAATGTAGGTTGGTGCAGCCATTATGGAAAACAATGTGGAGATTCCTCAAAAGACTTACCATATGATTCAGCAATCCCACTCCTGTACATATATACAGAGGGAACCTTAATTCAAAAAGATACATGCACCCCAATGTTCAGAGCAGCAGTATTTACAATAACCAAGACATGGAAACAACCTAAATGTCCACTGACAGATCACTGGATAAAGAAGTTGTGGTATATTTATGCAATGGGATATTACTCAGCCATAAAAAATAATAAAATAATGCCATTTGCAACAACATAGATGAACCTGGAGAATGTCATTCTAAGTGAAGTAAACCAGAAAGAGAAAGAAAAATACCATATGCTATCACTTATACGTGGAATCTAAAAAATAATAATAATAAAAGACAAATGAACTTACTTACAAAACAGAAAGACTCAAAGACACAGAAGACAAACTTATGGTTACCAGGGGGTGAAGAGGGTGGGAGGGGATAAATTGGGAGTTCAAGATCTGCAGATACTAACTAATATACATATAAAATATATAAACAAAGAATTTATACTGTATAGCATAAGGAACTATACTCAATATCTTGTAGTACCTTATGGTGAAAAAGAATATGAAAATGAATATATGTATGTTCCTATATGACTGAAGCATTGTGCTGTACACCAGAAATTGACACATTGTAAACTGACTATAGCACAATCAAAAAAAAAATTAAGTTTCATCTCAAGTCTAAGGAGATTATCAATTTTGTATCCATTCAATAGCTCTTTGCACCACATCAGGAAATTTATAGGTAGTGAGGTATAAGAATGCAGAATATTACATTAAAAGTTAAATTTGGAGGAACAGCCTGACTTCACTTAAAACCCAAACTACACTAAAGAAATCTGTATTAAATCTCTGGCTACAATTCACATCACTGAGAAAGAGAAGTGTGGTTGCCCATCATTGTTAAGTTGGAGGTAATTTTTTAAGATAGTCATGAAATATAGCACTTTAACTGAAGACTCTTCTAAAAGTGAATGGGGCATGCTTTTAGTAACAATGTATACATCATATTGGTTAATAACGTCCTTCACAACTGATATATGTGACTACCTTATAAATCATGATACATATCATGCTGTTGCATAAATGTTTTTTATGAGGATAACCTTAAAGGATAAAGGCTTATACTACCGACTTAACAAAATTCTAGATCTAGATTGGGGTGCTGGATTATACTCATAGAAACCTTGAGAGGACAGAAGCAGAAATCAGATCATCTCAAGGCAACCTTTTATCCTAACATGATAAGCCCAGCAAAGTTATTTTCTCCCTTCACTCAATTCTGGTAACAGTTCCTCTCTTTCTGAATCTTGTAAATTACATGGATTTCAGCAGACTCCAGTTCAAATTTTAGTTCTTCCACTTACTAGCTAAGTGACTTTGGGTAGATAATTAAATCTATGAAGCTCCTTTTAGATGCGGGTGATAATATCAATCTCACATGACTGATGTGTTAGTGACAGGGGATTACACATCGTATAGGCACTGTTAAAATGAGGTACACACTGACATCTGTAGATGCCCAGCTATCTCCTCCACCATTATAAAGATCATTGTATTTAAGTGCTGATATTTATCCACCATTTCTGAGTGATGTTCTGAGTTCCAGAGTACATGACTGTGTCTGACTGGTGGCTGATACCCTTTCAAACACGTGGATTGCTCTCTTCGGTTCTGCATCCACTGTTAATGTGGAATTTAAACCTAGGTATGACCCTCCCTCTATCAATTCCATGCGCCTCCAATGTATTTGATTGAAGTCCTAAGTTCTTTAAACTTTACCATATAAAAAACTAGAGAATCTATCCTTTCTTCTTTATTCCCATTGCTATTTGCCTTTTTTGACCTTTGGTGTTTTTTCATCCTGTTTTTTACAAAAGTTTTCTAACTGGCTTCCCTTCTCTTCATGCTCACAGGTTAACAATTCATTTTTGGCGGTATACTAGATTTTCCTAAAACCTAGACTTACTTTATCGATTCTACTGATTCAAATCCCTCAGATGTTTTAAAAAATTTCCTGTAAAAAACTGTGCTGTGCAGCACAGTGTGCCTGCCTGTCATGCTGTGGAGTCTACCTACATCTCCACCCTGTCTTTGTGCAAGTTTCAATATGTCTTTGTTTACTCCATAATGAAATTCATGCATTTTCCCAGATTCAGTGTTTGTTTACCCCTCACTGCTTCTGAGAATACTGTGTTTGGGGCATTGAAAACTTCCCCGTCTCGTCTAAGTGGACATCCCTTTTCATTGCTCTAGACTACAGCTCGAAAGGCCATGTCGTCATTACCACTTCCCTTTTGTAGCCTTCTTCTCCCTCCTGTCTTTGGTGCACTTTCCTTTAGAGCTCTTAGTGATTAGTACAATTATTTGTGGGTTATGAGTCCATCTCCCTTAATAGTCTATTAACTCCTTGAGAGCAAGGTCAAAAAATAATTATGGAATTAATGTATGGTCCAGACTTCATCTTACTTTAAGAATTTGAGACTAAGATAAAATCATACATACATACATTTATATTTTATAAATTATGATGTTTGAAGTAAAAATTAGCTTTAATCCTAGCATTTTAGTTTTATTTCTTTATGTTACACTAAATTGTAGTCAATGCAATGACTGTATCACACCTAAACCAAACTCTTTGCTGAATTTTGATAAGAATTAAAACAGTAAAGGTATGATTAAAAGCAAAGGCAAGATTTTCTATGAATAATCTCTCCACAAATAAAAGAGGTGATTATATAAATGAGCCAGCTCGTTAGTGGTGAAAACACTGATATTCCTGGAGAAGATGTAATTAGTAAACAAGCAAATCCTGTTTTGTTTTGCAATAATTTATTTTCCTATTGCTTGTTTTTTAAATTTGATAACCTAAATATCTAAAAAAGAGTCACAGAATAGAGTTAGTATTTCATCATTCTCCATGTAACAGCATCACCTTGTTACCTCTAGAAAATAGGGTGATGTTCTGGTAAGGGTGGCTGTGCTGCTTTTATTAGTCATTTTAGTAACATTTTGGAGTAAATGTGGAAGAGAATATTAAGAAGTATCAAGATCCATATAACATGACATTAAGGACATGAAATCACAGAAAACTGTAAGAAGTGATAACATTTAAAAACATACATACACTGACTCAGCCATGTGTATAAATTGACTCTTCCAAGACACTTCACTCAGTGTCACTGAAGCTGTGTCTCCCATTCCAGCATTTGAGACTGTGGGGAGGTATTGCTTCTCAAACAGTAGCCGGAATGAATGTTGACTCACCTTATTCCACTGCAGGACTTCAGATAAGGCACTTGACCAAATTCAACACACATTCAGCAATTAAAAACTCTTTGGAACAGAAACTCCATACAGGGCAACCATGGGAAACCTACTGCTCACATGGTTGGGAACAAGGTGACGAGCATGGTTCCACTTCTACTTAGCATCATCCTAGTCAGCACATTAAAGCAGTAAAAATAAATAAAATCCACATGTAGAAAGGAAGGAATTAAACTGTATATGCAGATGACAGGGTTTTTGCACACAGAAAATCCTAAGGAAGATGCAAAAATGAAAACTAATGAGTGATTTTGGCAAGGTTGCAGATACAAGATCAGTATTACTAAAATAAATCCCACCTCTAATTCTTAGAAACAAAAAAATGGGAAAGTAAAATTTTAAAAGTATAGTTTACAGCAGCATTCAAAACCATGAAATACTTAGAGATGAATTTAGCTAGTACTTACAAAAATTGTACAGTGTCAAGAGAAATTGAAGAAAATCTAAACAAATTGACAGACACTTTGTTCTTTCATCAGAAAATTCATTATTTTTATGACGACAACCAATTAACAATTGGCCAAGAGTTTTAACGTATCGTCAATCATAATCTCGGCAAACTTTTGGGTAGAACTTGTAAAACTTTATATGGAAATTTAAAGGGATTATAATAGCTGAAAAAGCAATCTTGGAAAAAAACAAAATTGGAGAAATACACTCCTGGTTTTCAAGGCTTACTATATAGCTGAAGCAATCATGTGGGTGTGATATTGGCATAAAGAAACGCAAATAGATCAATGATCAGGATAGAGTCCAGAAACTGATTTACCCACACCAGATCAACTCATTCTCAACAAAAGTAGCAAGGTAATTACAGCGAAATGCTAGTATTTTCAATAAATGTTGGAACAACTGTATATTCATATGGACAAAAGTAAATTTTTCTTCTTACCTTTACAATATATATAAAAATTAACTGTAAGTGGATCGCAGGTATCATCAATGCAAAAGCTAAAGCTATAAAATTTTGAAAGGAAACCATAGTATAAAACCTTTATAACTTCAAATTGGGAAAGTAATTCTTAGTATAATAAATGCCCTACACAGAAAAGAACAAATATATATAAAATAACTTGACAAAAATTATAACTTGTACAAACATGCTTATAGAGACTTTATTAAAAACAGCAAAAAAACCAACCAACCCCCCAAAACTCGAAACTTCCTAGGTGTGTTTCAGTAGAGGACTGATAATCTGTGATATATGCATACAATGGAACACTACTCAGCCATACAAATGAACAACCACTAATGCAATCAACAACCTATGTGGAACTAAAAAATCTGGAGTCAACAAGTACTTACTGCATTACTCTACTTATATACAATTCAAGAACAGGTACAATTAATCTGTAGTGATTGAAAGTTGATCAGTGACAGCCCACAGCCTAGGGTGAGGGTTAAAGGGGCGAGAGAGAATGTTTTACAATGATGGAAATAGTCTGAATTTTTGTTTATTTGCCATATACATAAGCCCACATCCTCTTGACAAAACTCATTGAATGATACACCTAAAATGGGTTTGCTTCACTGTATGTGATGCATATCCCCATCCTCGTGGATTTCCTCTACCCACACTTTGTACATCGTCCCTTTGTAAGCAAACCTCCTCAATTCTGTTCTGCAATGTCATCTGTTTTTTGTTCAGATCCTGACTGAAACAGTGGCTTATAGTTCTAAACATTCTTCAAGTATTATCCATCCTATAAGGCTAGGTCAGTTTATTTGTCAGGTGTTTGTGAAATAATAAAGATTCCTGACAGAAGTGTCTTTGTTGTCAAAAAATAACCTAGGGATTCACTGCAGAGCTCTCTGGCAGAGTACTGTGCCTCCCAAGCATCACCTCTAATTTAACATCCGAAGAGCTCAAGACACATGATACATGTTAGCACAGATAAAATCCTGTAACTTGTTCAAGTGAAATGGCTGTCTCTTTCTCAGAAAAATAAGCCATTTGAGGAGGGAAAAAAAAGGTAAAGACTCTTACCGATGTTTTTAATCTCACAAAGGTCTCACAGTACCATATATAATGATACTAGCATTTCTGAAATGCACTGAAATGTACAGATCATTTCCTTTTCTATATTTATATTCCCTCCATACTATTTATATTTTAAGAGATCTTGTCTTTTGTCAAATGTGGAACCTGAAATTGATAGTCACCTGTATGGCTAGCAGCTAAACGATTTTGTTTTTCCCATTTTTCTCCTCTTAGCACCCTGGAGTTTTACGTCTGAGAATTCTATCATTAGACAAACTCTCTATCCCATTAACATGTGTACTTCTCAAATACAAATGCTTCTCAAGTGGAAATCTATTAAGTCATGATCAGACATAAATATAATAGAGACAAGCTTTTCTTCCTTCCTTCTAAACAGACAGGTGAGAGCAAGGTCTTATCTGAAAGAAACAGGAACCTATTTTGATAGCATATAATATGCTCTGTGCAAAGCGTAAGAGTACAGTGACTGACAAAAAAAGATCTCCTCCTTGCTGATATGAAGGCTACAACCTTGTGAGAGGAGACAGATATCAAACACAGTATCACAAAGAAGATACAGATTCACAAACTGAAAAGCTCCTTAAGGAAAAGCACTGGCCACTATGGGAGACAACAGGGGTACCTAATGTAAACTAGAGGGCCAGAGAAAGCTTACTGGAGGGAAGGGTCCCATAGAGATCTAAGCTATGGACAGGAGGTGGCAATGCAAACACAAAGTTTAAAGCCCTAACACTGGAAAGTGGAGTGGTCATATTCGAGGAAACTAAACAGGCCATAGTGGTGAGCAGCAGGGAGAAGGAAGAAAGGAGGGGCATGAGATGAGTCTGGGGAGGCAGCCCACGCCATCTAGGTCATGTTAAGTGGACTGAGTTTTAATTCTAAGTGAATAGGATGCCATTACTTACAGAGAACACCCCTGTAAACACCAAAAGTCAACTGAGTTTAACTACTGGAATTGACTACAGAGCTTTTAGCAAGATGGTCAGTAATGTACAAAATGCTAAAAAAAAAAAAGACAAAACCCAAAAAGGCAGTTTTCCAACATAGAGAAAATCCCATACTTAGGAAGAGACTGAGTTCTGAAAAGCTTTTCATAATTCCATCAGTGTGTAAAGTCAAAATGACCAATAGAAATTTAAGCTTATACTCATCAGATGCATTTCCACCAAACAGGCTCATGAATTAGTCCATCAAAGGTGTTCAACCAGATAGAACTGACCCTTCCACAAGGGAGAGTTAATCCACATAGAGTTTATGGTTGTCCCTCGACAGTCAGGGTGTAATCACATCTGTGGATTCAACCAACTGTGGTCCTTGTAGTACTGCAGTATTTATTACTGAAAAATACCTGTGCATAAGGGGACCCGTGTTGTTCAAACTGGTGTTGTTCAAGGGCTAACTGTATATTTTAGGCAAATAAACATCCTCCCAGGCTTTTATAAAAGGCCAATTTTTATCTATATTGAAAATTTTTAAGCAAGTGCCTATACCCTGTGAGGGTCTCTGCCAGGTTCTACTTCTTTAATAGGTGGGCTACTGAAAAAGTGCCCTGATCATCTGTTTGGAGGTTGTGTCTATCTAGATGGGCCTTTAGCCTGTCCAGCCTGTTTCATCGGCAGGACTCCATGATGCTTACCCTTCCTCAGAATTAGCATTAGGGTAATGGGTGACCTGAAGGCTTATGATGCTGCACATTTTTCCAGGTGTATATTGGCTATTCCTGTCTGTTCTTTGGTTAAGTGTCCATTGAAATCTTTTGCTCATTTTTATTGGGTTAACATTTTATCGTTTAGTTACAGGATTTTTGTGTCACCTGCATGCCAGTCCTTTGTTACACGTGTGTTTTATATTTCCTCCCAACACATGGTTTGTCTACTCATTTTCTTAATGGTGTCGTTTCTTGAGCAGAATCCCGTTGAAGTCTAATGTTTAAATTTTTTAATAGTTACCCCTTTTTGTGACCTAAAAACAAGAAATAAGGTATTTTTCCATGGTTTCATCTAAACCGTTTTTTCTTTTTATGTTTACATGTTTGCTTTATTTTTAAGATTAAAAAAAATTTTGTGTGTATGATGAGTTAGAGGTTGAAGTTCCATTCCATCCCCCATAGGGACACTCAACTATTCCAGCATCACTTGTGGAAAAGACTTTCATTTCCTATTGGACTACTTTGTCACCTTTGTCGGAAATCAGCCAAGCGTATCTGTGTGGCTGTGTTTCTGGACTCTGTGCATTCCGTTGATATATTTTTCATTCTTATGCCAGTTCCCACTGTTTGATTATTGTAGCTTTATGTTGTATCTTGAAGTCAAGTAGTGTATGTCCTCAAACTTGTTCTTTGTTAAGATTGCTTTGAATATTAACTCCTTTACATTTACCTGTAAATTTTAGAATCAGTTTGCCAATTTCTATTAAAAAAGACTCCTGGGATTATAACTGGGATTGAATTGGAATCAGACTGGACAAAATTGACATTTTTACAACTTTGCGTTTTCCAATTTACGAACATGGCATGTTAATTAATCTAACTTCTCTCAACTGTGTTTGATTTTTTGGCCATAAATCTGGCACATCATTTAAAATTTATTTCTATATATGTTATGTGTTTTGATACAATTTGATAAAGTTTTCATTTTACAACAGCTTGCTTATAGCATATAAAAACAGAATTGACTTTGGTATATTACCTTCAATCTCTATTACCTTGATAATGTCACTATTAGTTCCAATAATCATTGTGTAGAAATCTTAGGCTTTCCTACATACATAACCATTCCCTCCACAAAGCTTTAGTTCTCCATTTCCAATTTTTATGCCATTTTTTTCTTGCATAGTTGCCTATACTTATCTTGAAAAGCTGTGAAATTAGCCCTAAAACTGATAGAAAATGTAAAGTCCAGAAATAACCAATTATGATTTGGTTACAAATGCATATGACTTGGCATAAATACTCAGAGTTTAAATATCTGATGAAATATGTTCTTCAATAAATGTTAAGCAATTAAATAGTTTGAGAAAAGTTATACTCATACCATGCATTCAAAAAATTAATATAGACTAAAGATACAAATGTTTGCCTTAAGAGGACTGGAAGAAAATCATTTCATAACCTTGGTATGGGGAATAGTTTTATAATTATTACTCACAGACAGAAAACAGGTGAATATTGATAAAATAAAAAGCTATTTCTTAAAAATGATGTAATATTTATAATCGGATAAACTGGAAAATATTATGACGTAAGCCAAAAATACTCTTCTTAATATGTAAATAATTCCTACAAACCTTAATAGAAAAGATAATTTACCCCAAAAGATAAGTAGGGGAAAAAAACAGCAGAATAATCACAAAATGAAAAATTAAAATGGCAAGAAAAAAGAAAAATGTTTGACTTCACTGCCACAGAACAAACTTTAAATGAGATGCATTTGTGACCTTTCAGATTGGCGAGAGAGAAAATTATAACATAAATAATATAGAACAGTATAGGAAATTAGAAAATAATAGAATCTTTGAGGGCAATTTAGTAATCCAGTAATTATACTTCCAGCAACTTATCTTCATGAAATACTTTTGAAAGCACATTATTTATAATAGTGAGAAAGACATAATCTAAAGATTTAATGATGAAATTTGTTTATTTATCATTGTATCTACATGCTACCTAATATTTTGTGAAAGATAATAAACATTTACTAGAATGAGAAAATGTCTACAATATCTTAGTTCTGAAATAAGACAGGGCTGGGATTAGAATACAGTTCTGCCCTTAACTCACTGGGCGCCTTGGATTCTATGTCTACCCTCAATTTCTCATCTGTAAAATGGCAGTAATGGGAATCACCTAATATAACTGTGACCATTAAATGAGATAATGGGATTTAAAAAATGGCAGTACCTGGCACATAGCATTTAGTAGTTTTTTTATCCACACTTTTCCAGCAATATTGTAAATATATGCATACAATTATGTATTGTTACTAATACATTTAAGTGAAAACAATTAGATTTATAAATATTACACAAAAGTTCCATTTGGTTGTATGTTTGTTTCATACATATATATGTGTGTACACATGTACACACACACAGATACATATGGAGAGAGAGCAAGAGGCACAAGGAAGGAGAAAATGAATCTCTAGAAGAAGATGCAGTGAACTGTAAACAATGGTTACTCCCAGGAAGTGGGAAAGGAGGTACTGAGAAAGGAAGGATGTGGATTTGGACTTTAAATTTTTCACTTTTGCAGATCACGGAAATTTTGAAATGAGCGTGGGTTATTTTAAAATATATACACACACACACCCTAAAATGTTCACTCTAGTCATCTCTGGATGGCAGGATTTTGCAAGTGAGTTTGATGTATTCTTTTCTGTATTTTCCATTTTTTGAAATAAATTATTTTAACATTATGAGATATACAAAAATCTAGAAGTAAACAAACTGGTACCTTATTGGTTAAAACACCAAATTATAAAATATTATGAGGAAACTATTCCAAACTAGAGCTCCCTTTATTTTTTTCTGCTTAAAACCCACAGAATTCTCATCATTTCTAGTCCTTCTGTGCCAACTGGATTGGTCACTAAGAAAATTCAAATCCAAGTAGTGTACAACAATCTGGAGTACTTGATACTGTACTTCAAATTTGACAAGACAATACATAACATAACCATTAGTGAAAGCAGCCCCTCAAGAGGGTAATGATCCTGGAAAGCCTGTTGAATTGATGGAACAAAGGCTGCTTTCAATTTGTAACACCCATTCTCATTTGGGAGATGTTAGCCCCATGTTTCCTTACTTTTCAGTTTGACATTTTAAAGAAAGAAATAACTTCATAAGTTTTCGTAACTTCCAAAGTAAAGTGGTCTTATTAGTTTACATTTGAGAACATAATTCTCAGTGGAAAACAGAAAATACAGAACAGAATACATCAAACTCACTTCCAAAATCCTGCCATCCATAGACAGCTAGGAAAATAAATGCTTTTTCAATACTAGCTAATGGAAAAGATAATAATTGATTTTTCAGGTTGCAAGTCACTTCACTCTCCAATTCCTCAACTCACAATTACAAAAGAGACTGTAGCCTCTTAGAAAAGAGAGTACATTAAAACAATGGCTAGCACAGCACTGAACACCTAGCAGATCCGGGATAAGTAGCTTCTGTTGGACTGATGACAGAAGCAATCCCAATCCTCAAGCAGTGATAGTAGTACATTTGCACCAGAGGCTCTAGTTATAAAATAAAGCATCCTGCACAGAATGGAAGACAGGAAACCAAAAAGAACAGTAGGTGTTCCAGCAGATGCAAAGTTCTCTGGCAGCTAAATTCAAGAAAGATTGAGACCCATTAAAAAAAAGAAACAGAGGGAAAGAGTACTAGGTTCCTACATGCTACCAAATACCACAAATTTAGTGGCTCAAAATAACACAAATGTATTCTTTAACAGTTCTGGTCAGGAGTCCTAAAATCAAGGTATCAGCAGAGCTGTGTTCCCACTGTTGGCTCTTGGGGAGGAGAATCAACTTCCTCCCGTTTTGTGGTTTCTCTACAGAGGCTGAAGCTGCCTGCATTCCTTCCCTTGTGGCCCCTTCCTTACGTCACTCTGATCCCTCTTTCCTTTTTCATCACATCTCCTTTGACTCTGATTCTTCTGTCTCTCTTAAAAAGGACCCTTAAAATTATACTGGTTCCACCCAGATCTCTCCCTTCCAAGATCCTGAATTCAACCTTTGGCCAAGTAAGTTAATATTTCACAGGTTTCACAGATTAGGATGTTTACTTCTTTGTGAAGCCATTATTTTGTCTATGTTGGGGAGAGAGGAAAAGAAGAAAATTCTAAAATCCAGCATAACTTTATCTAGATGTCTCATCTCTCACCTGTTCAGGGAACACAGGTTAAAGAGTTAAAACTTAGCATAGTGACTTTGGATTGTCAACATCTGTTTTCTCTAGACTTCCCCCTCATGCTTAATCTAGTTGAATCTGAATAGGGATTATTTAGGAAATTTAAATTCCTAGTAGAATTTTTAAGAACACAGCTACATTAGAGATTAGAGAGCTAATGAATTATGTGGAAACTAAAAAGCATGTTAACCAGAATGTAACTAGTTTGCATTAGATGCAGGAAGGAGGGAGGAGGTGATTTCTGAGTCCAGAGACCCCAGGAGACGTTCATTTTCTGGAAATGGCTTAAATATCCTTGCCAGATCTTCTGACCAGAACAATTCAAATGCCTCTTTCTGACTACCAAGACTGGCCCAGGTAATGTCTCTGAATGTCTTTTGGTTTATCCATTCATAATTTCATTAAGGCAAAAGCGAAGGGAATTGGGTCTCCAGATTCTGCCATCATGGGATGAGCCCGAGAGGGAAACAAACAGGGAAATGGACAAGTCTCTACCTTCCTGGTGAAATTACCAGGGGTTGTATTTGAATCTCATGCCTGTGACCACCTAGCCCTTTGAGTTATAGATCATCATCTGTTGTAAGGGAAAAAAAAAAAATCATCAACAGCAGACTTGTCATACACACACACACGGGGATTTACATACAGATTTATAAATAACAATATGACTATCATATGTAATTTCCTAATAATGAGAGAACATAGAATGGGGAATTCTGGATAACCAACATAAAGTTTATGCTTCAGCTAAATCACAAATTCCTCCAAGACAGGGACATGGAATTGCTTGAAAAAAGTCAAACTTCTAATGATAACTGACAGAAGGCCTACTGTACCCAATATAAAACAAAACATAAAACATACCAAAAAAAACTTAACGTATAAAAATACATATTAAGGTGTTTATTCCCGCTGTAAGAGAAATTGTGACAGTATTATTAATTCTCCCAGGCCATTGAAATATTTAATAAATATCTAAGTTGGCCAGTTGCAGTCTCCCTAGATAGAGCCATTAGCTTCAGGAAATCTTACACCACTGTCAAACCAGGAACTCATGCCAGCAGCAAGTCATGCCTTTATAACTAGTGCTAGCCCAAGACCTCACTCCTCGTGCCCAAATTCACCAGCTTATGTTTTCCTATCTATTGTTTAATTTATAGAATAACCCTGAAATTAAATATAGATCAAAAGAGCTATTTATAGTAAGCCATCAAGTGTGGACCAGCAAAGCTCTGTTAATTTGGGGGCTGTCCCATTACCCACATCTTAATCCATCTTAAACTGACGTACCCCCTCCAACCTGAAAGTGATGTTACAAAGGGTATTCACTGATATGAGCCCTTAAGTTCTTATTTAAGTGAGTCTGATTTTTAAAATCTAAACTACCTAAAAGGTATCAGAGAAATAAGACTTTCAAGCATATTTGAAATCACAGAACAGTTATTAATGACCAGCCTGTAATGAACATTTGTTTTCTGTGTGCTATACGTTGTGTGACATGTTTACATATGCTGATTCATTTAATACTCATTAGCAATGAAATGAGGTGGAAATTGTAATTACTCCCTTATACAGATGGGGAAATAACTTTACAGACATTAAGAAAAGTGGACATAGATATACTGATGAATAGCTATTCAGCTAGAATGATTTCCAGACATTAGAACCTTACACCAGATTTAAAGTTCATGAATTCTATTTCTAAATTAAAACAGAGGATGCATGACTCCAGATTTTCTCCAGTTAGGCTCATAACACGTCAGGCAAGGATACTGCAGAGTGATAAACTGCATATCACAGTTTCTGAGACACAAGTGTACGCTCTAACATTCTGCTACTTGATACAAGGAAAAAAGCAGTATGCACTGTCATGAGGATTTAACAACATCCTTCTTTCTTAGTCATTCCACCTAGGTTTCTATACTCTCTGCCATTTTCATTTAGCTATCAATTCTGCAGAGGTGAATCTCAAATACTTACACGAGGGCTAAACTTTCACCCATAATCTAGTCCTTCATTCCTAGAGGTCTACCTGACATTTCTATTCAACTATTCATTACATTTTTCCCCACTGTTGAAGATGCTTAAAGCCAGTCATCATTTATTCTGATAAAATAGTCTTTATGCTCTTTTTGCCAGTAATATCTCAAGTCTTCCAATTTTTTGGTTTCCAGTATATATTGCACACCACCTCAATCTTCATACAAATGTTTTTTTAAATTTGTTGTTCAAATGCCTTCCCTGGCTCCTGATTTCCTAAAATGAGTGCTTTCTTCAAGGACATGACATGCAAGACGTATAATATCCAAGGTAAGAGGAAGGTACAGGTGGTGCTTTCCCTGATTCCAACACATCCTTTGGGTATTTTGAGTTCAAAAAGCAGTTTAGAGAACATGAAAATTCCATACTTCATAGCTGATGTTCAAGGTCCTTCCCAATCTTGCACTGGCCTATCTTCAAAGTCTTTATATCCCCATAATACCCATGTCCAAGTCATTGTTAAGTAAGGCCTTGAATACCAAGAGATCACTGATGTGTATTTTGGCCCCAAAGGCACCTGGTTTTTCTTTCCTGTTTCCTACGGTCCCTTAAAATTCACATGCTGGTCTTATCCCCTCAACTATCTCCTCAGCTAAATGCAGCATACTTAAGGAGAGAGATGGCCTCATGCTTTGCACCTTCAACCTAAAAAGATCCATAGACTGAACGGTGCTTTTGTACTTGGTGCACCCTCAATAAATACACTGACTTGTCTTTGAAATTATACAGTCCTCCTAAGTTGATGTCCTCTACTCACATCCACTGATACTTACATTGTGTCAGATTTTTACTGTGTTTATCCTGCCTGGTCCAGTGGTCTCAATAGAATTTGGATGCTAGACAAACTTGGAAATTACTTTATCAGCATGAGTATTAGACCGTTTTGTTGTACCCTGCACAACAGTGAGCATGAAATAGCTCAACAGCTCAATGAAGACACATTGCCATTAGGGAGATGTTTAATGGTGTGATGCAGGAAGTGCCAGGTTTCTAAGCAGTGAGTGGTAAGATCTGTTTTCAGCTTTGACTCCAAGAAGTTCACCTTTTCTGCCAGAGATAGTGAAATAAAAGCCTGCCCATGCCCTGATTGCAGCAGCAGGAAGAAAAAGGCTTATTTCAGTTGAGATAATAAAGCTAACATCTAGCAAATAAAAGCAGAAAACTAGACTGTAATACATACTGCAAAGGAAGAAGTTTGTGAATATCTGCCATGTTCTCACTCAAATATCCAAGTTTTTTAGAGAAGAGACGCGGCCTTGTTGAGTTCTGCTTACTATAGCTTCCTCAAAGGGTCAAGAGAACAGATTTCTGTTCTATTCAAGTTTCTCCTTCTCAGTCTCAATTCAGCTCAGAAATGTACTCTTCATTCTATCTCTTAAGGCCCTTCTCTTTCCTGTTTGTCTTTCTTGACATGACTCTTGTATTTAAGAGGCAAAAAATCATGTCTAATGAAATATACGAGTAGGGAACTGAAGTGGGCAACTACTTTTCCAAGCTTGAATCCATGCACGTTCTCAGGCAGAAGCCCACAGAAGTAGAGTCACATAGAAAGAAGTACACTGCCTACGTTCATTCCCTTAATGAAAGCTCAGAGCGAGGTGCACACGTTACAGGTACACTGATCTTAGAGAAGCCATCTTGGTGGCCACTGGGGGCAGTCAGAGTCCCTCAGGGTGGCCAATTCATCCCAGTTTGTTCAGGACTCCCAACTTGAGCACTGAAAAGTCCTCTGTCTTGCAAAACTCCTCAGTCCCAGGAGACCGTATCTCTGGCCACCATAAGCAAAACTTTTCCTTTTCGTATCGTAAAAGTTATTTTTGTGTGCGCTAGATGAAAAACCTGTAATGCATTAAATGATCCTGTGATCTAATTGTTATGGTTATAATCCACATTTTTCAAATGAGGCATCGTGACTAACAGATTAAGTGACTTGCCTTAGCTCAGCCAGCTATTAAATGGTGGAGTCAAGACATAAAGCTTCTAATTCCAAATCCTGTGTTTTTTGGCTCAAAGATGATGTAGGATTTTTCCCCTCCTTGGGTCCCATTGGCTGAATGGAAGAACTGAAGAGACTATTAGCGCTTTTTAGTGTCTTATCTCTAATTTATACCCTTTGAGTTGTTTGCACTCAGTTGGGGTGGGGGTGGTACTCAAGTTTTGCTTGGATCTCAAAGAAAGAGCTCAAAATCACATACACCCTTTTTGCTCCTTATAAGTTGCTTATACAGCTTTTAAGGCTGGATAATGATGGCTTCTCTCTCTCTTTCTCACTCACTCACTAACCAGAATTCCTTCTCCCTGGGGTTTCTGAGTCCGAATTACCATGACAAGCTCCTTTTGTTCCCTCTTAAGACTTCTCACAGGAAACCCGTCTTTCCCTGAATTCTGCTGCATATCAATTTCATTACTGCTAACCTGGTCCTCCCAGCAACTATGTCTAAGTCTGAACCCCATCTACAAGAACTGCCTGAGTACTCTCTCCAAACTCTGTACAAATCTATGGCATCAAACAGGAGTTTTCACAGATCTCATCACACTGGTCTCAGCTCTGACCCAGAGAGGATACCCTGCTGTATACAGTCTGTGGTTTCATTCACTCCTGCTCTATAGTTTTAGTACTTCCTACACTAGAAACAAATAAATGCATCTTATCATTAACGTTGGGGATTCTTCTGAAACACGAGATTCTGTAGTTGTCACTGTGTGATTCTGGAACAACTATTTAGAGTATTGTTTCCTGAAGAGATCTTTAAGTAAAGATTATGTGGCAGATGGTGTCACTTTGTGAAAAGATTTATACTCAGATCATTCTGAGCATCAGTGGCTCCTACTGGTCTCTGCTTTGGCTCTTCCTACCTAGGACCTTCGAGTCTCAACATCAAGATAATGAGCAGGAGCTACAGCGATGTTTATCGCAGTTGACAGAGTTATGTAAAAGTATTCAAAGCATAGGACACGTCTGCTACGCCTGAGTGCACTTGCTTCCAAAGACTAATGTCTCTCTAAAAATTAAGTTTCTTGTAATTTTGGCAGGTGGGTCTGCTCTGATTAATGAAAACTATACAGTTCTGTGACTATAAATTCATAAAGTCTCCCTCTGTCATTATCATCTAGTAGTTATTGTTCAACCACTACGTTCCCAGAACAACTCAGTCATTTTCACAAGCTGCAGGTATTCAAAGTTACAGACATATTATTCCAATGACTAATATATTTAATGACTATAGTCAGGAATTCAGAATTTCAACTTACTCGTCCAAAGACATCTCCCACTTTATCCTTCACATCCTCTGACACGTTACTGTCCAGGACATTTTCTTGTCCGTGACGCTGTTTAAGTTTTTATCCTGGTTCTTGGTCTGCCTTTTCCTTATCCACATATCAAAATCCCACCCCAACCTCAAATCCCAATTCAATGCCATCTTCTCCATAAAGTCTGCCCTGATAGCTACAAAGTGGAACTATTTTTCTTTCGTAAATTTTCAGAGCACTTTATCCACTGGAAAGTAAGTCTTCCTTTATCCTGTATTGCAGCTGAGGTAACTGGTTAAACACCAAGTAGAATATTCTGGTATTTTCATGGTAATTTTAAAAAAAATTATTCTAAGTACAGAAAAAAATCATATTGTAAGTGAAGGTAAATATATGAAACATTCTATCTTCTTCAAATTATGAGAAGTATGTAATTTTGAATAATATTTAATTATAGGTATACATAATTATAGATCACAAAAAAATGACTTCAGTTCATTCCTCTTATAAAGAGTCAGGGTCTATTTCCATGATCCTTGAATCTGAACTAAATTTATTACTTTTCTTGGACAACAGAATGTAGCCAAATTTCTGGCTATTAGTTCCAGCCTTGGTTTAAAGTAGTTTTGCATGTTTCCACTTGCTTTCTTAGAATACTGTCACTGTCCTATGAATGAGCTTGGACTGGCCAGCTGGATGTCGAGTGACATACAGCCCAACCCCCTCTGTTGCCCAGGTACATGCAGATGCCCAAAGACATGTGAGGACCAGCCTCTGTCCAGCTGACCATACACACATAAGCTAATGCAGATGAGATCTGTAGATACATTGTTTACGCTACTCCGTTTTAGGGTGGTTTACTACACAACACCTATCTGATAAAGTGATTATATTAGGATAGGATAGAATATTAGAACAGGACGTAAAAGACTCTGAAGACTGTAAGAGGCTTTAAAGAACCAAGCCATCTGACATTTAAATTTCCTTTGCAACCCTTCTAACAAGCAATCACCCAAGCTATTTAACTATTTCTAGAAAAGGAGAATTTAGCTTTTACAAAGGTAGCTCCTACTGTTGGAAATTTCTCCTCATGCTGAGGAAGCCTGCCAACTCATCATTTTGCCAGTGATCCATGTTTTTCCCTCTGGGAAGCTCAGGATAATTTAATCTTCTGAATGTCTTCTGTGAGTTCTTTGGCAATGTCTATGTAGGAAAAACCATGCTTAAAAGAAATGATTTATAATCCCACTCCAGGAAAACTAGGGAGTTTGTAAGCCTGGTTTAGACTGTACTTAGTACCTGATCATCTTTCCCCAGATACTATGCCGAAGTGTATTTCCCACTAATTGGGTCCATAGTGGTAATCCTGGAGTTTCATAGGTCCACACGTTGAAGGAGTCAGCCTGGTGGCTGGGCTTTGTGGCTCAGATCAAAATGTACTCTCATGACCAAGATTTTCTAAATAGAAATATCAAGTGTTTCCTGAGTAATTTACAAGAGCCTAAGGAAGCATTTCAGTTGACCGTGAACTAGGAAACTAACTGTTGGTGGTAGGCCAAAATTAGATAGATTGGCCTTTTTCTTTTTTCTTTTTTTGGCCACAGGAAGCTAATGGCTTAGCAGGCAGTTTTTGATACATTGGTTTTATAAAGTCTGTGGCCTTATTGATGTCAATTTTCCTAATTAAGAGGTTCCATGTCTAGGCCAAATTTCAGTATACAGACTATTATGTGCCTGCTTGGCAGGAGGACTGCAGGTAGAGAGCACTGAGCACTAGCAGAGCGTAATCCCGAGTCTATGGTGGGGTTGGGGCTCCCCCAGCCCCACAGGAGATTCTTTTCTAGCTGATGTGAATACCCGCTGGCATCGTTATGCATGACGTTGGCTAAGAGATGGCAGGTTCTCTTCATCCTATAATGGATTAAGACGACTCCCTTTATTACTTTTATAAAGAACAAGGTGAAAAAGGTCATTCTATTATTAATCGTAAGAGTTCTCCTTTAGAAAGTTTTCATAAGAGTTCATTAGAGAAAATCTTTAATACAGTGTGAATTTAAATCTAGAGTAGTCTAATGTGCTCAGGTTTTCATACAGAAGAATGAAGGGATAAAATTTATATATTACATAACCGCAGATTTTTATAAAATTTAAATACAACTTTCTAGTTTCTCCAAAGTAGAGAAAAGGGGATTCACAATTAAAAGCAAAGTGGCCTCCTAACCAACTAGAGTTACATCTCACATGAGAAAAATTCTGATTATTTCTTTCCTATAAGGACTTAGTAACACTGAGTTTGAAGGGTGTGTTAAGCTGCTTTTATAAGTCAGTACTTCTCATATGTGTCCTGTCCTGAATCCACAAGTGTTTCAGGAATAGTATTTTCTTAAAATACGGTGAATTTGAATCTCCTAAGAAGTAATTCTGATTAACTGACCTAAGATACTGCCAATTCTAAAACAAAATTAATTTACAAATGAGGTCCTAATATGGGCAATACACTATCATAAGCTTTACAAAAGGAAACCTAAGTAAAATAGACCAATTCTATGCCTTTAAAGAATTTAAAATCAGGTCAGCAAGGATATGAATCTTGTTAAGTTTATGCAATTTAAGAAATTAATATACGTCATAGGAATGACACAAATAAGAACACAGAAAAGTGAAGTAATACTTCCTCACTGTAAAGAGAAACAGAAATTAAGAAGAATATTCAAATCCACGTAGGAAGATGCACAGTTTACATTACAGAAATGAGGAGCCATTACAAACATTTAAGTCAGAAAAGGACTGTGCTTTCAGGAGACTAATCTTAACTGTGTAGAGACTGGACTCAGTGTGGAAGAATAAATTGAAGGAAGATCAGTTACCAGATAAGCTAGCAATTGCCTAGCTAAAAGGTATTGAGGGCTAAAAGTAGACTGATGGCAATCTGAACAAAAGTAAGTGAAAAATTGTGGGCATTCTGATTGAATGGCTGTGCAATTATGAATTGTGAAAGTAGGTCCTGTTTGCATCTGATAACCCTTAAAATAATTAACAATCCCTAATCCTAACTCCTTGTCCCTAAACCTATAGTGAAGGCCTTCTCTACCAAATCCCCCCCTGGGGGTGGGAGGAACTTTTCCATAGAACAGCTGATCAAAAAGCCAAAGAAAAAGGCTTGCCATTTTCCCCCCTAAAAGTGACCTGGCACTGCGAGCAAAACAAGCTATTTATTACATGGGCTGCCATTTTCTTAGTACTTGGCAATCTTGGTTCAGAGCATGCAGGTATGTTTATGTAGGATGAGCCATTGACCCAGGGAAGGGACGGGGTTATAGCAATGGAAACAGTCATTGTCTAGGTTTCTGAGAATTTCTGAACCTTTCCTTTAGAAGTAAGGGAGTTACTTGAGGAGATAGAGAAGAATTTGATTTTTAGGCTAGATAGGGGAGGAAAAAAAAAAATGAAACAAAGACCTCAGCTACCAGAGAAAAGACTGCTGCTACAAGAAAAGAGGAGTCCAGAGCCCCTGGAGAGTAAGAACAACCTCTGCTTCCATGTTAAGTGACTAGTCTCATGCCCTGGCAAAACACGGAGGTCAAGACTAGTAGTGGGGAAGACGGTGTGCGGACAGAATGCAACATCCTAAACTCCACAGACAAATACAAAAGCAATGTCAGAACTATGACGAGCATCAGGAGTATGTATTAAGCCTGCTATATCCATATATTGTACAATCTAACTCACGTCAGGTGTAACAAAAACAAAAATTATGATTTAAATCAAGATCAATTTAAGAACAAAATAACTGTTCAGAACTCTGGGTAATAATTGGCTTGCTCACACTCACGAAGTTATTTCTTCATGGCAATAAATGAACCACCTTGGAAATCTTGGCACTTAATATATTTTTGGGGCAATTTTACCTATTCGAATATGAGGTCAAAACAGAAGCTTTCTTTTTCTATTTGTCAATCTCTGTGTCCCGCCCTTCAATGATATTTCTCTGTTTTTCTCTCATCTTTTTTTCTGATGTCGCTCAACATCACCTTTTTCCTAACAAGGTTCTATAATCCTAATAGTGGTTGGAAAGCACTCTATGGTTTCCTGGGGTTGAGGGAAGCAGCTACAGCCTAGCTCAAAACCATAGACAGAAGATCAATCTTTCCTAACGTAGGCTCAAGGAATTTAGTTCCATGAGAACCACCCTGCAGAGACTTTGGATGACTAAAGAAAGGGAACAAGAGAGGTGACCACTTCCTCTCCTAGCCTGTCTTTCCCATATCCCCATCACTTTCATTAAGACTTTGCTGAATTTTGAAGCAGACAAGACTGGTATCTCTAGACAAGAAAAAAAAAAAAGTAGAGAGGTCTTTAAGTGCTCCTTATCATGCAACTAATAAAACTGACTACAAATATGCAGGGAAATGAGAAATTGAGTCAATGCAATCAAAGCACTAAAGGAGAGGCATTCTCACTTAACAAGTGATTTCTATTTGGAGAAGGTACTCCTGTGACTTCTTTAGCTATCATTTACTAAAGCAGTGTCATCAAACTGACATTCAAATGACATCAAATTATCAGATGCTGGGTAGCCATGGGCAAGTATCACTCAGATATCCCTCAGAGAACACCTTCAAAGAATAGTTGGATGACAACTTTCAGTTACCGCACCTCCAGAATCAACTTCAGCACTCCCTCTGGGCCACTCCCAAGGTGCTGCCGATCAATGACTGAAGTTGGTGCGATGACAGAGCTGGCCACTTACGTTCAGTCTGTGACTCCTCCAATAGGCAGCCTTTTCTCTGGACCCCTCACTGGTCTGTCTGACAGACACTTTACTGCATTCTCATTGCTGTCAGTTCAAAGCTTCTCATGCCTCCTCCTGCCTCCTTCCCCCTCTTTTCCCAGGTATCGGTCCCAGTTATGGTCCAAGGTGTTACTCGCCTACTCCTGTTGTCTGTCTCTCCACTTTCTCTGAGGTGGTTCCCCCACAAAAGCGCTGTACTTTAGTCACCTTGGTGTGTGCTCCTGGTAGGACTCTTAGCTTACATGTATGACAGCTCTTACAAACTCTTACAACACCACGAAGATGCAAAATGTTAAATGTAGTGATTTCACTGCAACAAGTGTCTTTCCAGCCTTCTCTTTTTCTATATATCTTTTCTCTCTCCCTCTCCTAATTCCTTTTCCAGACCTAGTCTCCAATTTTACTGTGACAGATAGGAAAAATAAAGTCTGGCATGTCTTTTCCAGCAACACTTACAGGAAATGCACAGAGAGATGAGCGGAAATCAGCGGCACGGTTAACTCCATTATCAGGTTTCAGTGTGTATAGATCGGACTTCTACTGACACTTGAGAAGAGGGGAGGATGGATGTGGTTGGGTTCGAACTGATGAGGGATGCTGAAGGTGGATGAGTGAACGATGCCATAACCTTGTCAGGAGGCAGCAATGGCTCCCTATTTTGAAAGTCTGCTCCAGTCTCAGTGTTCCAGGACAATAGAAATTGTACTATTGAGAATTACAGCAATATTTCACTTTCTTAAAATATACATTTCATATTTATAGGGATAGTAAAATAAGGAGAAAATATTTCTGAAAGAGGTTGTGATTGAAAGCTTGCATTTAAATGTACCCTTCAGGTTCTTCAAGAACCACCTGCCTTCAGACAATAACAGATTCTCTTGATGACTGAAAATTATCACCCCTTTTCTATACCATCATAATTCCAGCATCCCTTGGGAAGTTCTTGAAATAGACAGTTTCTGGAAAAATAATATGGAAAGGATCTATGCGAAATGCCAAGATCACCTGTTTTAGCTAAACACTGACACAGCATACACTTCACAAAAACATGGAGGTAGGTTAACTGTGTTGCTCTGACAAAGACAAAACTCCATATTCAGACATCAGAGAAGCACGTTTTTATCAAGTGATAGATGCCACAGAAAGGCAGGAGTTGCAGAAAACAAGATCATAAACTCAGATGAGTCTCTAAGATCAGGACATACAAAATTTGTTTCAAAATGACATTGGCATTCAACTTATTTTCTAAGATAACCATTTTATTAGTTGTATAATATCACTATTTTTTAGTAAACTTAAAGATAGACAGTATGTGTAGTGTGGAGAGAGTGATCCATTTATTACCTGAATTTTCTATAGATAATCCATAGTGAGTTTTTGCCACATGCCTTGGTAACATTTAAATTACTGTGACATTATAATACAATTGTAATTCTTCATGTAGTTAAAGGACATTGAAGAATTTATAGATTTAACCAATAACGTCTTGATTACTTATTTGAAAAATCTCAAAAAAAATGTTACTTTCCAGGAACTTCGAATTTGAAATCTAAAATTTTTCATATGTTTAAAGTAGCATGTGGATGTAACTTAAGAAGATTCATTTTAAAAGGATGAGAATATAAAATGTAACTGTGAGACTATTTCTTTGCCCTAAGAACGCTAAAACAGGTATCAAAATTTCTATTTATATTGTACACAAATGTGTTCAAATTTCAACACTTTAAAAACTATCAATCCTGTGCAAAACTCCATTTTATGTTTGCTATAGTATCATTTTGAATGGCACTTAGAAACATTATGGAAAATTCATTAATACAAGAATTAACAAATATTATACATAAATGTCTTGAAATATTTGCATCATTCATAAATATCGAAGTGGAAAGTTTTCCAAGGTATGTTGTCAAATGGGAAAAAGATAAAATAAAAGAAAAAGAAACCTTTAAGCTGCAGATGAAACATAGCATAGTAATTAAGAGCACAGACTCTGGAACTCTGTGTTTGAATACTAATTGTTACCTATTAGCTGTATGAAGAAATTTTTTTAACTGCTTTATACATCAGTTTCCTCATTTGTATAACAAATCAGAATAGTACTTACCTCACAGGGCCACTGTGAGAATCAAATGAGTCATTATATATGAAACAATTTTAGCAGTATCTGCTATAAAGTCAGCATTAAGTTAGTGCTTATTTATGTATAGAATGGCCTTATATTATGTTAAATGCACAAAGATACACAAAACTACTTCTGTATGAACTGACATATGTACCCAAACACACAAAAGGCCTATCCACATGCATACCAAACAGATACCAACGTATCACTACAGGCATTAAAGGAGATCATCTCGTTTGAATATTTCACATTGAAAATATAATCAATACATTATTTTGGGACTAAATTTTAAAGACTTTTATACACTGATTAAATGCAACTGTAGAAAATAACGGTGAAGATTTACGTTCAGTGACTTACTGACATAGAAAGATGTTCATGCACATACATATCATTAAGTACCAACAAGCAGATCAAAACACAGTATTCATTGTATTAATGTGAACTCACTAATATAAAATTATATGTTTGTATTTGAATATGGAATGATAATGTCTATTCTGGTTAAATGATTTCAGTTTTCTTATATATATATATATATATATACACACACACACACATACACGTAATTAAACATAAATATACATGAATCTGTACATTACTTTTTAAAAAAACACTACAAAAGCTATTTCACTGTGAAAAAAAGCAACAATGAGGCAAGCTAATTACAGAGTCATGCAACATTCTGTGCTCAAAATATGTATGCTGAGAGCATAGGCAAGTACCACTGATGAATGAAATGAAGTAGGAAGATTATGAATGTACTTACCCACCAAACGCCTGTAGTGCAGAGAATTTGGAAGCATCCAAATCATTGCCACTTACTATTCGAGCCTTAAATGAAGATGGAGAAAAAAACAGAACAAAACAAAGAGGCTTTTAGCACACCAGAGCTGTGTACACATGAATTTGGAACACGGTCAACTGCACTAGACACGTAACACCTAGTATGACAGATGCTAAGCAGGGTCAGCTCCAAGTCAAAGCGACTGGTTTTGTGAGTGGAGGTTTTGAAATTAGCCGTCAGCATTTCAACCAAAGCACTGGCAGAGTTGAGGGAAATATATTCCAAATACTATTTGCCCTTAAAACTTGGTATGTGCAGTGAAGATCATTAATCAGTCAGGGAGGTCATGATTAGCCAGACTGAAGAACAGATGTGAGTTTGACCGTAGCAGACCCCTAGGTTGGCAAGTATAAGCTCAAGGAAGCGAAGCTGGCAAGGTGTAACCTCCTGGTGGATGCAACATATCGGGGCACACTTAAAGGACAACCAAAGAATGGAAAGCTGGGATAACATGCACATTTCACAGCTAAAACAGAAGAACCAAAACAGGTCTAATATGTCACAAACAAACATGTACAAAAGACAAGATCCCTCGGGGGGAGGAAGAAAAAGTATGATTTAAAACCTTTTCATCCACAGAACTGCTATCTGAAAAAGAATCAGGAAAAGAAGGGATAAATGTTAGATGGAGTACTTTTCAAGAAATCATTTAAACATACACATGAAAAAAAAAGTGTTAGTGTTACATTGTTTAAAATCCTCAATGAACAGCATTTCAAAGCTGACCCCCAAGGGAAAAAGGATAGTTGGTCCTCACAATTTAAAGAGCTGGAAAATGTACCAGGATGCTTGAAAAGTGTACAAGGACGATTATGGGATAATGAAAGACAAGCGTGTCATATCAAGAAAAGAACAGTTGAAGAACCAGAATTCCTAGGCTCCAGCTGGGGCTCTGCCACTCACTAAAAGCACATTGGGCAAACTACCAAATTCTCTGGAGGCTGGAGTCTAGCCCTAACTTTGAAATAAGGTCACTAAATGCTTTTGCTTTTTGCCTCCAAACATTGTAGAGAGGATCAGCTGAGATCAATATATGTGAAGGTAAACCTCAGATGACTATATATAATAAAGATATTTTTATTAAAGATTATTTATGGCTTCTCATATCTTAGAACTTGGGAACTAAAGGATTAATTAAATATATTTCATCTTGCAAGTAACAAAACTGATGCCTGATGGGGTTAAAAGACTTAAAAATCACAAAGCCAAAAAGTGACGGAAGTGGGACACAAATCCAGGGCTTCGGATCCCCCATCTGCAGCCCTTTAGATCCAGTTTCAGGTAAGCTGAACAAGCCAGTGAGGGGTGGTTGGTCCACAGTTCTCCAGTACAATTTAAGATAAACCACAAGGTCAACATTTCTCAGTTTTCAACTGTTCATGGGCTCAAGTAGCTCAACGATGGACTAACAAATTGTTTGTTTCTTTTTGAAACAAAAGTCTACATCTGCCAGGGTCATCACAGCATGGTCCATTCCTACCCTACGAAGTATTACTGTTTATAGCATAAAGCTGGAGAGATTTCTCTATGAATACCAGTTAGGAAAAAGCTAGAACTGGAGTGACCTTAGAGTTCATTTGGTCCAAACTTCTCATTTCTACAGATGAGCCCCAGAGAGAGAAGGATTTGCCCAGTCATGTTACTGAATGATGTCCTTTATCAATAGTCTGAAATCTATTTGTTCTCCTGACTCAATAATTTATGAACTACCATAACTAAATATTGTTGTTCACTATTTTAAATATTTTACAGTATCCCGGGGTTCTATCTTTGAATATAAAACAGGGTAAAGCACAACATAAAGGAATAAAGCCAATCTTATTTATGCTCATAAATATTTTTAAATACTGCATAAAATACAAAAAATAAAATTCAGCATTTTGTCAGAAGAATAATGTATAATATCCATAAAGATTTTTTCACAGGCATGATACAAAATTATAGACTAATTTAACATGACATATTAACTGGTCAGAAAAAAAAGTATTTGCATTTTAAAAGGAACACACACTTCATATTATAAAATTCCAAACCTTCTAAATAAATTTTTGACCTATTTAAAATAAGACTGGAATAATCTTAAGCTTAATATGCTAAAAACATCTTTCAGAATCATCAACTTAAGTATAAAATACTAGGGTATCCCTGTTGTTAAAAGCAAGAAGTCCACTACTACTATATTTTAACTTATTTCTCAAAATTATGACCAATATACTAAAACACAAGACATAAATAAACAACAAAGGCTGAAAGGTATAATACAAAGTTATTATATATATTTTTTTAGGAACTGCAGTATTATACCCAGAAAACAAAGCAAACCAAACTCCTAGAAAACTATCAGGATTAATAAAATAGGTAGCAAAGTGAATATATAACCAATACATAAATGTATTTTAACAACAACAAGTTATTTCCTACTAACTAGAAATAACTAGTCTAGAAAACAATGCCACTAGTTCTGACTTCAAATATCCAGTACTTTGACATCATCTCCCATTCTAACTGGCTTCTTTGTCAACCATCCCACTGAATAAAGGTAATCTTACCAAAGTTATTATTTTTCAGTTGCTAAATCTTGTAATACATTTTACCTTTTCATTTATTGATTCATTCAATGCTCATTCATTTGTTCACTGAATACATATTTTTACTAATTATCAATGAACGCTTTTTGTTCATTTTGACTCTTCTTGTCCCTATGCTATATTCTCCCCTTTGAAACCTTTCTAAAATATAAATATGGTCACGTCACTTCCCTTTTTTAAAACCCACCAATGTCACCCAATGCCCACTTGAGAAAATGAGATCTGTGTCTAACTGCAAGTTCACGGCTCACGAGTCCTCATTCACATCCTACACTTTGGCCACAATTAAATTCTCACCATTTTGTTTCCACGCCATGCTCTTTGAGATGTGTGCCTTCGCATTTTCAGTTTCCTTCACCTAAAACAAGTTCTCTCCTTCACCTACCTAACTGCCTGACGGCCTCCAAAACTCAGTTAAAGCATAACACTCTCTCCTGAAAATGGTCGTTTTTCAGGGGTTACTGGTCCTTGTACGTGAGCACTGTACACTGTGCATTCCTCTTGGCTAATCAACCTTTCAGTTTCCTTATCTGCAATGCCTGCCAGACAAGCACCTTGATGTTAGTTCATTTTTTAATCTCTTTGTTAACTTCTATTACATTCCTGACATAGAGTAAACCACCAAAAAAATGTTTGCTGAGCACTCAATTAATAACCTTACATAAACCATACCACTCTATAGAATTATTTTAAAATCTGTATAAAGAAAACTATTATTTCATATTTCTGTGTAGGGAAGATAAATTTTTTAACAGATTTATAGATATAACAGTTAAAATCCTAATGAAAAGGTGTTGTAACTTGAAATTACCCTATTTCCTCATTAGCCTAAGTTCAAGCATAAACAGATTAATAAACAAGTGAAAACATCTAAGATTTTTTAAAAGATTTGTGAGAAGCTACACAAATATTAAAAGTCTATACTAGTAAAAACATTATAGTCCTAGCAAAATAACAGATTAAAAGATCAATGAAACATAAAACATAGCTAAGTAATATACCCTGATACTTAAGAACTCAATGGTAAAGAAGGACATATTGTTATAAAAGAAAAAGAGAAACACCAGTCAATAAATAATGCTTAGAACATAGGTTAAGTATTTGGAATCTTCATTTGTATCTCATACATTTCCCATGAGGTTCCAAGTGTATTAGATAATTAAATATAAAATAACTAAAGAAAAAGTAAAAATAGAAAGGAGTATTTGTTAACCTCATGGAATAAGATATGCTCAAACATAGAAATAAAAGATAACAAAAAGAAATGTTTGATAAATTTGTTGTTAGTACTTTTGTATAGAAAAATTAAAATACGTTCGCTGAAAACATGTTTATTAATACGCTCAGTGTATACAGAACTCTTGCATGTCTATAAAAATGACACTAATACCCCAATAAATAAATGGTCAAGAATGTGACTAGATAATTCACAAATCAGAATATAACAATGGTAAATAAGCATGGAAAATGGTCTAATTTATTAAAACTATGCCTAATCATGATTATAAAATTAGCAAGTATTAGAATAATGATATTAATTTTAATGATATAAAAAATAATTACCGAGGATTTTGAGGATGTCATGAATCAGACACTGTTATATAGCTGATGATGGTGAAAACTTTAATTTTCAAGAAAACTTTAAGTGCTATCTAGCAATAGCCTTTGTTCTGAGGGGGGAATTCCTTTTTTAGAAGTTAATGCTAATGAAATTATTTTTGTTATGGACTCAACTGTGTCCCCCCAAATCCGTATGTGGAGGTTCTAATCCACAGTTCCTCAGAATGCAGCCTTGTTTGGAAATAGAGTTTTTGTAGATATAATTAAGATGAGGTTGTACCAGAGTAGGGTGATTCCCAATCCAGTATGACTGATGTCCTTATAAAAAGGAGAAGTTTGAGGACACATACACATACAAGAAGAACGTGTAAAGATTAGAGTTACACTCCGAAGCCAAGGAGCTACCTACTTGTAGGCAGGAGAGAGACCTGGACAGACAGAGCCGTCAGAGGGAGCACTGCCCTGTCCACACTCCTCAACCTCACACTTCTAGCCTCCAGAAATGTGACAATTTCTGTGGTTCTCAGTCACTCAGTTTGTGGTGCTTTGTTACATTAGCCCTCACAAACTAATTTTAAATACTAAAAAAAAGGAAAAATTCCATGTGTGAAGATCTGTACTGTTTCATTATTTACAATAAAAAATTGGAAAAATATACCTGGCCAAGTAAGTTTACAAGTAGTACGGATTGAAAAGTATGTTCTATGACCCAGAGGCTGTAATTTGTTAACATTAAAATAACTGGACTTAAAAACCATATAAAGGAAACGTTTATGCTGTACGTATGTATATTACACATGTAAATGTGTATACATCTGTACCATACATGTAAACCATACATACACACTCTCACAATGACTTTATTCCTCAATGAACTGCCGTTTATTCTACATGTAATTGTTTTGCTCAGCTGAACTGTGGTTAGACCTCTGCAATTACAAGCTGGATACTCTCCGTAATGCTGCTCCTAACACTCCTTGTCTCAGAAGTCCTATCATCGCATAGCAAGGGCATTTTGCAGTTTAGTGACAGTATCTTTCATATAGAGCCACAGTACTTCCATCAACTTTAGAGTGAAACCTTCTCTTTAAATGGGATTAAAGTCAAGTTCCAGTGACTCTATCAGAGTAACAGCTGATTTTTGAACATTATTTACCAGGTGAACATCACTATTCTATTCAACTATGATGTACAGGAACCTTAGACAACAAAATCTTTAGCTTATAGGAACGCATACAATGTAAGTTTAAGCCCATCAGAGGGTCTTGTGTGAACATCTCTGAGAAGGAAATCTGAAGGTGGTTTAAGCAATATGTGACTTCTGTTGCCCTCAATTTTCCTTCCTGTAAGTGAAATGAGGCTTGACTAGCATGTATCTGAGGCTCCTAACTCTCAATTCTATCATTTTGTTTCTGTATGTATAATAAATTTTCACTGTAACAAAGTATATCAACTCACTGGTTACCACAAAAAAATACTTAATATATAATGCCTACATGAAATAGTGATGATCATTTAACAATTTTCTAAGACACAACAATTTTTAATTTTCTCCTCTCTTGGAATTTTATCCCTAGAACACTACATTTTTTGAAGGAAGTTTGGATAGAGGAGACCTCTAAGTTTGTAAAGATGCTGAGTTCTAGAGTCATATCTACCTTAGGAATTTACATAAATGTCTTTGCCCTACAATTCTTCAATGATACAGAGAACTACAAAACAATGATTAAGGAAATTAAAGATGACTTAAAGAAAGGGAAAGATATCCCATGCTCTTGGATTTGAAGACTCAATATCATTAAAATGGCCATACTGCTCAAGGTAATTTACAGATTTAATGTGATCCTCATCAAATTACCCAGGACATTTTTCACAGAACTAGAACAATCCTAAAATTTATATGAAATCATAAAAGACCGAGAATTGCCAAAGCAGTATTGAAGAAAAAGAATGAAGCTGGAGGCATAACCCTCCCAGACTTCAGAAAATACTACAGAGCTACAGTAATCAAAACAGCGTGGTATTGGCATAAAAACAGACATATGGATCGATGGAACACAAACAGAGAGCCCAGAAATAAATCCACAGACCTACGGTCAATTAATCTTTGACAAAGGAGGCAAGAACATACAATGGAGAAAAGATAGTCTCTTCAGCAAGTAGTGTTGGGAAAATTGGACAGCTGCATGTAAATCAATGAAGTTAGAACACTCCCTCACTCCATACACAAAAATAAACTCAAAATGGCTTAAAGACTTAAATATAAGACAAGACATGATAAATCTTCCAGAAGAAAACATAGGCAAAACATTCTCTGACATCAATCTTAGCAATGTTCTCCTAGGGCATTCTACCCAGGCAATAGAAATAAGAGCAAAAATAAACAAATGGGACCTAATTAAATGTATAAGCTTTTGCACAGCAAAGGAAACCATAAGTGAAACAAAATGACAACCTATGGAATGGGAGAAAATATTTACAAATGATGTGACTGACAAAGGCTTAATTTCCAGAATATATAAGCAGCTCATACAACTTAATAACAAAAAAAACAACCAACCCAATCCAAAAATGAGCACAGGACCTAAACACACAATTCTCCAATAAAGACATACAAATGGCCAATAAGCACATGAAAAAATACTCAATATCGCTCATTATCAGAGAAATGCAAATCAAAACTACAATGAGGTACCTCCTCACACCAGTCAGAATGGCCACCATTGAAAAGTCCATGAATGATAAATGCTGGAAAGGATGTGGAGAAAAGTGAACCCTCCTACACTGCTGTGGGCAATGTAGCTTGGTGTAGACATTATGAAAAACAATATGGAGAGTCCTCAAAAAACTAAAAACAGACCTACCATATGATCCAGCAATCCCAACTCCTGAGTATGTACCTGAAGGGAACTCTCATTTGAAAAGATATATGCACCCCAATGCTCATAGAAGCACTATATACAACAGCCAAAACATGGAATCAACCTAAATGTCCACTGACAGATGACTGGATAAAGTTGTGGTGTATTTCTACAATGGAATACTACTAAGCCATAAAAATAATAAAACAATGCCACATGCAGCAACATGGACGGACCTAGAGATCACCATTTTAAGTGAGGTGAAAGAGAAAGAAAAATACCATATGATATTACTCATACGTGGAATCCTAAATAAAAGGACACTATGAACTCATCTACAAACAGACTCACAGACATGGTAGACAACTTATGGTTACCAGGGAAAGGGGGTAGGAAGGGATAAATTTGGGAATTTGAGATTTACAGATGACTGCAACTACATATTAAAAATAGATTTTGAAAAGTTTCTGCTGTATAGCACAGAGAAATATGATCAATATCTTGTAATAACCTTTAATGAAAAAAGTATGAAAATATATGTATGTATATGCATGACTGGGACAGTGTGCTGTCCACCAGAAGTTGACACATTGTAACTGACTGTATTTTGATTTAAAAAAAAAAAAAAGTATCACAGCCAAAAAAAAATTCTTCAAAGATAGTATCAATCTTCTACTGGGGATAAAAATGTCCGCTATCTGTTTTGGAAATATGTTTTATCTACCATCATATCAAAATATACATGACTTTTCCAAAATGTATGGTAAGCCCAAGAGTATTGAGATGGGAGATGAAGAAAGTTCAGAGAAAACCCTGTAATGCCATCAGAGGATTGTTGACTGGCAGTTTTTTCCACAGTACCAACTATGTGCTGGATATTCTGTAAAGCACTTGATCTGCTCTTTTATTGAATGCTTTCAAATGTCTTGTGAGTTACTGATATTCATTAGATGCTGCCAAGGCAAAGGAAACACTTTGGCATGGCTCACATTTTAATCATAATTCTGGATATAAGAGGGAGGACGCTAAGTAAAAGATTAATGCATGTTAATTCGTATCTCACACTTCTTTGTTCTGGGGGAAACCTGAAAAACTGACTCATGATGACAACACAGTATGATGAGGATACAGGAAAATTATGAAAGATTTGACATGGGAGCACAGAAGAAATTTAACTCCACAGCCAGGAAGGACATTGGGTTTAGAATGAACTTGTGCGGTGACGATTTTGGAGTGGGTGTTTGTCAGATGTAGATATTCTTGGCAAGTCTGTATAAAATAGACATACCAGTGTAATACAAACCTAACTATATAAATAGGATGGATTTCTACAGTCATATAGAATACACAGAATGGAAACAGAAGGAAATGTACCCAACTAATTTTCTAAGGTTTGTATAGAGCTTAACACTGAAATCAGAAAAGGATAGTACATACTGATACTATATACAAATGTCATACATGAGCTCATAAGTAAAATCATAAATATTTTTTTACATTCAGTATAGCAGTGTGATGGGGGTATGCATTTATCCAAGTTGTGTTTATCTCTGAGATAAAACAGTATTGTAATAATACAAAAATCAATTGGACTTCAGTCTGCAGGAAAAAAAGGAAAGATTGACCTTCCCTATTACTCTCACTAAATACAACTAAAGACTGGATTATATATAAAACAAATATACATTAAAAGTTGTGAAAGTTGGAGAGAAGGTACAAACGCTAGGGACTTGGGACTCAAAGTAGAATATAGTGATGAGCTCCCTGGGTTTTCTTTTTGCCTCAAATATTGCAAACTGAATACTGGAGAAGCCAGCACCCCAGAAATGTCAATGGTAAGACAAGGAAAGCCTCCTCTCTTAATCACAAGAGCCAAGAAAGAGACAGGCAGCAAGACAGAAGGTTTAGACCATAGTTAACCCATCCTAGCTGAACAGCACAGAAGAAGCTACAGTCCCCATTCCCACTGCTGTCAGCCAAGACTAAGAGCCACGCTGACTTCCACCCTTGCCATGCTGTAATGAGGAGCTCCAACGCCCTGTATGTTTCCAAATATTTAGTTCAATTCTTAACAAAATCCCAGCAAGATTTCTTTTGAAGCCACAAGATTTCTCTAAAAAGTATACGGAAGGCAAAGAAACTAGAATAGCTATAACAAAGACAAAAAAGCACAGAAGAATTACTATACCCTATTTCAAGACTTTATAGTTACAGTAACCAAGACTTTGTTATCAGTGAATAGAATAAAGCTTTAACCAATGAAACAGAACACAGAACCCAGCAATAGACCCAAACGATTTTTTTGAGAATGATGCAAAAACAATTCAATGGAGGATAGACTTTTCACCAACTGGAGCTTAAGGAATTGGCTATTCATATGAAAAACCACCATCCTCAACCCAAATCTCACATAATATGAAAACATTACCTCAAAATGAATCATATTTAAATGTAAATATAGAATTATAAGTATCTTAATTAACACAGGAGAAAATATTCAAGGCATGGGGCTCAGTGAATAGTTCTTAACCATGACATGAAAAGTATGATACAAACAAACAAAAAACCAACACTAATTTGATCAAAATTTAAAACTTTGCTCTTGAAAAGACCCTGTTAAAGGATGTAAAAACAAGCCATGAACTGGAAGAACACATCTGCAAACCACACACCCAACAAAGAATTAGCACCTGAAATACATACAGAACTCTCAAAACTCAACAGTAAAAAAAGACCAAAACAACAGCAAAAAACCCATAAACCCTATGAAAACCACAAACACAATTAGGAAGTGGGGAAAAGATGTAGACAAACATTTCACTGAAGAGGACAATGACCAAAAAAAAAAAAAAAAACAAAAACCAAAAACAAGCCACACACACACACATAAAAAGACTATCAATATTACTAGGTATTTAGGGAATGCAAATTAAAGCCATGGTAAAATATCTCTGCATTCTTACCAGAACAGCCAAAATAAACAAACAGAACAGTGACAATATCAAGTGCTGGAGAGGGTGCAGCGAAACTAGGTCTTCAATACATTGTCAGTGGGAATCTAAAATAAAATTGTGTCTCTGGAAAACAGTTTGGCAGTTTCTTATAAAACTAAATATATACTTCAACCAGAAATTGTGCTCCTGGGCGTTTATCCTAGAGAAATGAAACATGTCCACACAAAAACTTACAAATGACTGCTCCTAACAGCTTTGTATTAATAGCCCAAATCTGAAAAGAACCAAAATATCCCTCAATAGGTGAACAATTAAAACTGCTGTACATCCATGCCATGTAGTACTACTCAGCACTAAAATTAAACTACTGATACATAACTTAAATAGACTAAGGGCACCATGCTAAGTGAAAAAAACACCAGTATCCATAGGTCAGCTGTTATATTATTCCATTTACACAACATTCTTGAAATGACAGAATAAAATAGATGGAAAACAGATTAGTTGTTGCCAGAGGTTGTACATGGTTAGGAGAGGGGAAATGGATTAGAGCAACTATAAAGGGATAGCATGAGGGCGAAATCTTTTTACTGATGGAACAGTTCTATGTCTTGATTCAGCTGTGGTTACACAAATTACAAATGTCATAAGATGACCAACACATACACATTGTACCAATGCCAAATTCCTGATTTTGATACTGTACTCTATGTAGGATGCAACTTTGGGGGGAAACTTAATGAAGGATAGATGTGACCTCTATATCAGCTCTTCAATATCCTGTGAATCTGTATTTTTTAAGTTAAGCAATCTAAAAAAAAAAAAAATGTTAAATGAAAAAGAAATGAGCTGCAGTCCAAAATTTGTAAGTTCTATTCCACAAAAATTAAAGGAGAAGCTATAGATTGAGGAACAATATATATGAAAATCATTTATATACGTATGTATATACATGTACATATGTAGGTATATATAATATATACATATATTAATGATTTTGTATCTAAACACTATACTAAGATAATCAAATTTAAAATTGGACTAAATGTTTGAATAGATACTTCACAAAAGAAATTATATGATCAAAAAGCAGACAAAAAGATGATCATCATTAGTCATTGGGGAAATAAAATTTAAAACCGTAAGGAGAAACTATGAAAATCCAGTAGAATGACTAAAAAGACTGACAGTAACAAGTGTTGCTAAGTATGTGAAGCAACTCAAATTTGCTCACACTGCAGGTGTGAATGTAAAATGCCACAATCACACTGGAAAAGACTGGTACTTCTAAAAAATTTAAACATACACTTACATGTACATCATATATGTATATAAACCATATAATCCAACATATACCATATAACCCAATATACCCATATATGCAACATTCATATATACAACATACACACAATGTACATGTATACAACATACACGTGCATATGTGTATATGTGTACATATATACACACAACATACACATATATACATACATATAACCAATATATACCATATAACCCAAGAATTCTGCTACTAGAAAGAAAAATGACAACATATGTCCACATGAAGACTTAAACACAAAAATTCACAGCAGCTTTAATAGCTACCCACTAGAAACAAATACCAACCAACAGAAGAACATGTAAACAAACTTTGCAACAACCATAAAGCAACTGGTACATTGCTGTCACATATAAGCATGCAGATGGATCACAATATCATGCTGAGTCAAAGAAGCCAGTCATACAAACGTGTACACTGTACCATTCCTTTCCTCTCTAGTTCAAGACCAAGTGGGACTAATTTACAGTAACTACAATCAAATCAGCAGTTGCCTAGTGTAGCAAGCTGGGGAACTGAGTGCAAAGGTGCCTGAGGAAACTTTCTGTGTTGCTGGACATTTTCTCTATCTTAATTGTGAAATGGGTTACATGGGTGTAATAACAGTCAAAACAAATCAAACCTCACACCTAAAATGGACATATGTTATAGACAGACTTTATAACTCAGTGAAGTTGATTTAAAAAGCCCATCAGTACAATTCACTATGTTAACATGGTGAAGAAAAAAATCTCACTGTATACAATAAGCTGTTTAATAAAATTAAACATTCATTAATTACAAAAAAAAAACTAAAAAAGTCAAAAAGCAAAACCATCTTAAACTAAGACTCTCTAGTAATTCCTTTACCTTGATAAAATGTGTCTATTAAAAACATAGCACACCATAAATAAATGATGAAACTTTAGGTCAGCTGTCACATACATATGCCTGGTATCATTTCTACAATTTAACACAGCATTGCAAAGACCTAGCTAATGCAAGAAAAAAAAATTTCTTTAGTTATTGACAATATTACTAGCTACATAAAAATCCAAAAGAATCTAAAGAAAAACTATTAAACTAATAGGAATATTCATTTGGTCACTCCATATAAAATCAACAAATACTATGCCTAATTTTAATGAGAACCAACCAGGAAAACATATCTCAAAAAAGTCTTATCCGCAATAGTGTGAGGATAATATTATGTCCGTAAGAAAAAAACAAAACAAGGTCTTTACAAAGAAAATTATAAAAACATTTTGAAAGAGAAAGAAGACATGAATAAGTAGACAACTATATAATTTTGTGGATAAGAAAACTCAGTATCTAAAGACAGAGTCTCCTAAAATTAATGTGTAAAGGCAGTGCATTTGGGATTAACAACACAATCAGATGTTTTCATAGATTTCTATAAAACTAATCTAAAATTTATGTAAAAAATAGCAGTGCAAGAGTAGCCAAAATAACACTATGCAAAGGAGTAAAAAACACCATTGCCCCATCAGATATGAAGGGTAATTAAAAGCTATGAAAATTGGTACTGAGTGGTATTGTAACAACATATTTAAAAACCACTGGAATCAGAGAGCCTCTAAATACACAAACACACACATCTACAGGAGGACTTAGATAAAAGCAACAGCAGTACAAAACCGTGAGGGATTAATAAAGTTGGCACAAATGATTTTCCACAGAGAGGAATCACACTTCCTAACTTTAGACTGTACCACAAAGATACCAATACAAACAGCACAGTACTGACACAAAAACAGACACATAGGTTGATGGAATAGAACAGAGAAGCCAGAAATAAACCCACACACCCATGGTCAATTAATCTATGACAAAGGAGTCAAGAACATACAATGGAGAGAAGACAACATCTTCATTAAGCGATGCTGGGAAAACTGTACAGCTACACATAAAAGAATGATATTAGAACATTTCCTTACATCAAATACAAAAATAAAATCAAAATGGATTAAAAACCTTAACTTAAGACTTGAAACCATAAAACTCCTAAAAGAGAACACAGGCAGAACACTATGACATAAACCGTAGCAATATTTTTTGGATTTATCTCCTAAGGCAAAGAAATAAAGGCAAAAATTGTAAAGTGGGATCTAATTAAACTTAGAAGCTTTTCAAAGCAAAGGAAACCATCAACAAAACAAAAATAATCCACAGAATGGAAGAAAATATTTGCAAATGATGTGACTGACAAGGAGTTAACATCTAAAATTCAGAAACATCTTATACATCTTAGTATCAAAAAAATAAAACAACCCAATCAAAAAATGGGCAGAAGACTTAAATAGATATCCCTCCAAAGAAGACACACAGATGACTAACAGGCACCTGAAAAGATGCTCAGTGTTGCTAATAATTAGAGAAATGCAAATCAAAACAACAATGAGGCCTCATATCTGTCAGGATAGCTATAATCAAAAAGTCCATGAATAATGCTGGAGAAGGTGTGGAGAAAGGAAACCCTTGAACACTGTTGATCAGAATGTAAATTAGTATAGCCATTATGCAAAACACTATGGAGTTTCCTTAAGAAACTAAAAATGGAACTACCATATGATCCAACAATTCCACTCCAGGGCATATATCCAGAACAAAATGAAAACATAATTCAAAAAGATACATGCACTCCAACATTCATAGAGCATTATCTACAATAGCCAAGACATGGAAGCAACCCAAGTGCCCATCAACAGACGAAAGGATAAAGGAGATGGAATACTACCCAGCCATAAAAAATAATGGAATTCTGCCATTTGCAGCAACATGAATGGACCTAGACAATATTATGCTGAGTGAAGTAAGTCAAAAAAAGACAAATATTATACATCACTTCTATGTAGAATCTAAAAAAGTTACAAATGAATATAGCAAAACAGAAACAGATTCAGAAATAAACAAATTTGAGGTTACCAAACTGGAGAGGGAAGGGGGAAGGACAAAATTAGGGGTAGGGATTAAGAGATAAAACTACTATATATAAAACAGATAAGCACAAGGATATACTGCACAGCACAGGGAATTACAGCCATTATCTTGTAATAACCTATGATGAAGTATAATTTGCAAAAATACTGGATCATTATGCTGCACACCTGAAACATAATATTGTAAATTAACTATGCTTCAATTTAAAAAAAGAAAAATCATATTTTCCAAGAAAAGATAGTTGGCAATCTAACACTGACATTTTAAAGGACATTTTTATAAATTTTTAAAATAGAATATAAAATTGTACTTTAAAAAGGGAAGATATGGTATATATGTATATATAAATAGAGTCACTCTGCTGTACAACTGAAACTAATATTTTAAATCAACTACACTTCAATTTAAAAATTAGATTCGTTTCTCAAAACCTGCACATGAACACATTTTCAGAGGACTGAAACCTAAACGTGAACAAAAATTTAAATTTATTTAAAATAGATTGTATGTTCTATATATTTGCACGAGAAAAAGTGTTAGATAAGACACAGAAAGTATAAATCATAAAGGGTAAGAATGATAAATCTGTCACAACTGTCACATCAGAAGTAAAAAAACAACAAAAACAGCACAAAAGAGTTGGAGAAGGTATCTGCAATACACAGATGATCAGCTTAGCATCTATAATAAAACCTTGAAGGAAAACAACTCAGTAGAAAAACAGAAAATGCATTTCAACATGCAATTCATTAAGAGGAAATCTGAAATGACAATAAACATAGGAAAAGATGCTCAGAGTCTTCAGCTATGAGGACTGTATGGATTAATATTGCAGTGATCTATTTTTTTCCACAAATACTGATGTGACAAATAAAAATCTGAGACTACCATGTTATGGATGGACACTTTCATGAGGTGCTGTTGGCAGTAAAGATGTACATTATCACTCTGCAGAACAAAACCTCAGTAAGGCTGACATTTCCTTACCCTTTTGCCCAACAATTCCAATTTTAGGTACGTGACATCAAGAAACTCTTGCTCATACATCCCAGAATACACGTAGAATGATGTTTATGACATTATTTGTAATAGAAAAGATTATGATGATACAGTATAAATGCCTATTAATAGGGAATGAATAAATTATATATATATGCATATGATAAAATACACTAAAAATAAGTGAATTAAACCAGTAGGTATCAATGTTAATACTTTTCAAGAACACAACATTGAGTTAAAAAAAGGAAGTTGTAGAATTATCTAGTATGGCCATCATTTGTATTAAATTGTCTAAATCACAAAGCTCTACTTCCATAATATTTAAGCATAGTAAAGTAAAATCATTGACAGCGTAGCCTGGAAGGATACACACGAAATTTTTTTATAGTGATTGTCCTTAGGGAAGGAAGGGAATGAGACTCGAGAGCCAAATAACCTTTAAGGAAGAGCAACGCCTCCTCTTACGTCTCACTATTCAGCACCAAACCTATCACCCTTCTGTGCCTCCCATGACTGTCCCCTGCTCACCCTTAATTATGCTTTGGCTCCCCATTTGCTGAAATCATACATCTTTTGGGGACAGGGAAACATCAGTTACTCAGGGGTGAAGAGCCAATAACACGGAAACAGTAATTACTTTTTAGAACCATTATCCCAGAACCAAAAGGCTTATAGAGATCATATTTCCTAGTAGTTTTCAAATTGTGTTCCTAGAGGACTTATGGTTCCCTGAGAGGCTTTGGGGGTTGAGTAGGGGCCCTGGCCGCTAGGACCTGCACCCACCATCTCTGATTCAAGTGGACCATTTCTGGGGTTACCTGCTTTGGAATAGGGGTTCCAAATAAGACTTGTTTTACAAAAATAGTAGTTTTTAAATTGTAGATGAAAATGGGTTTAGACATTTTTTAAAATAAGAAAATACAAAGTAAAGTTAAAGTCACTTTCTACACCAAGGTCATATAATTCTATGCTGAACTGATCTGATGTCTATAGGATTTGGGGCACAATGGAAGGCTGTTAAGGAAGATCGGTGCAAACCTTTGGTTTCTATGCCCATCTCAGCATACTACCTAGACAGGATGCTCCTCCAAGGTCAAGTCAGACGTGAAAGAGTAATCCTATTTAACTGGCCCACACAGCAATTTTGGTATAAATCCAGGGAAGAAAGAGAGGTACCACGTACTCCCTCAAATTTGGGAGTGTGCATCATGCCCTGGTCCAACAGCTGGGAGACCAAGAGTCATGGCCAACTGTAATGGTATTAACTTCTGGATTCATAGAACCTAGTGCTAACCCTGTAGATAAGCCTTGCGCATTAAAGAAAGTACAAAGGCCTGTAAGCTTTTGGAAAGCAACTCTATACTCTCGTCTAAAGTTGCAGGACTTCAGGACCAAGTCAAGCTTCCTTTCCTGCTTGTATGAGGCTCATCAGTTCTCTTCAAGGAAATCACTAAAAAAGGGGATAATTATATTAGGCACCAAAGCTCACGAGGGAGCAAATGCACAAAAACCAACTTTGATCTTTACTCCAAGCTTTGCTTAATGGTGTGGAAAACTAATAATCATTAATTTTCGCAAAAAGATGTCATATGGTTAGAGCTATAATGTTCAAGTAACACTCAATTATGTTTTTCCTAATGAATGGAAACCTCTTTTAGTCATCTTGAAACCACCTACCACAAAATGCATTTTTTAATTTCTATAATATATTCACCAAAAGTCTTCAAAACATGGAAAGCTCTCTCACCTCCCAGGCTATACACTGAAGACAGAGAAGTCGATTTTTCATTCAGACCTCATTCAACCTAGCAAACAAAACAGTATTTTTCTCTATGCTTTCTGGTATAAAATCTTGGAAAACTATTCTTTTGTCTTCTGTAGAATTTACTAAGTTAAGAATTATCTATATACATTTCTACTTTAAACATAAGGATCTGTAACCACACTTGGAGATGAAGTTTCAAATACCCCTTTTCTTCCCTGCTAGTGTGTAAGGAAGATGGTGTAGCCACCAAGCAAAGTGACTTTGATGGGGAATGAACTGCCACCATTTGTCTCAGGTTTTCCAGGGGGAGGGTGAATAGTCAACCGTAATATCCCTATCCTCACCCCTGCAACATACAACCCACACTATTTCATAATGATTCCACCTCTTTCAAGAAGTACATCCACATAAAGCTTGTGAGGTGTGGATTATTCTGCTGATTTTAATTAAGCACAGAAAATACTGTTTGTAAAAAATTTACCTCTGCCAGCAGAGAAGTCGCTATTTTAAGCTTCCAGCTTTGTAAAGCATTAGTTGGAGGCTGAGACAGCCAGAGATGAAAAACATTTTTAATCCTAAGTAGGAAACATCTGTTAATGCAAGGGATGCAGAAGGCAGAGAAGGTGGGTAGGGTATCCCCTGAGGCAAGTGGGAAGTACAGTAACTCCACTGGAGAGAAAGGAACTGAAAGCTTGCACCCATGTTCCAGGTTCTGGACGTAACTCCATCAATCAGAACTCCTCCCAGCTCAATGCATGAAAGCAAACCACCTCAAGATGGAACTGCCACACAGGATACATCCTCCTTTGAGTTTGGCGAGTGCCTCTGTCTTAAGGACTGTTTGGATCTGTAGTATCCCCCACAGTACACTCCTCCTTTTGTAAATTACTAAATTAATCAATGGAGAGAGATTCAAGTGACTGTGTATGTTTACCTCTTTTCAATCTACAGCCCCTATCTTTCAGCCAAAGTAATAGAAATGGAGAGAAAACAGCAAGTTACAGTTTAAAGGAGGACAAGTCCCTTCCTTTGATCACTGATAATTCTCATCTAGCTTTGGGGTTAAATCTATAAGCTAAGGGAAAACAATTTAAGGGAACTTGGAATAAATTGAGACTTAAAAACAAACCTACCACAATACTATGACTGTTACAGCAGATAATTTTTCCTTGACCTACATTGTTTGAGAGTTTAAATAAAAGGATTTAGTAAAATACTTTTTGTTGAAATAACAAAGAAACTTGTCAAATCATTAACTCTAAAAATTTGCTTCAGAACCAAAAAGAAAAGTCATTTCTACACAGAATAAAAACCAGATCATCCTTGTATCTGTTACACACTTGAAATTTTCTCTTAAGTATTTTTCCTGCTTTACCATGTGTGGTATTCAAGTCACAGATACCATCATTCTCTTGACTTTGCTCGTAACAATTTTCAGTAACTTTTAGCATAAAGGATTAAAATTTCTATCCTCTCAAGCTCAAAGTATTCTAATGGGAAGTTTCACTTCAAAGGATGCTTTTGCTCTTTCTATGTAATCCTAGAATGAAAATAAGGAGACCTTAAGAGTTGATCTAATCTATTCTCATGTTTCCATAAAAGTGGACAGCAAACCCATGACAGAGTAATGAGAATAATGCTACTTAATGTAAAAGCCTGAGAGAAGACTCTACTTCCCTTAAGTGCTGTATAGCACATTAATTCCCTTTAAACCAATGGCTGCATTTTCATTCTGTAAGGAAGCAGCAGTGCCCCCTGGAAAGCCAGTGCTGCTCCTGTTCTCAGCTGGGTTCCAAGGTTGAATTAATGTCATAAATTTTAAAGCCTGCCTTCTTTTACTGCCTCTTCTGCAGATTGTGAGCACCTTTAAAAAAAAAAAAAAAGGGAACCAGGTGGTCACCTTTATGATGAACTTCACATTCCATCTCTGCACCTGGCATTAACTTGTCCATATCAAGCAAAACATGGAAGTATTACAAGTGCATCAGGAACTACACAGAACTGGCTTGGAAATGTTCATATTGACATTTGAGTGATCATCATTTAAAATTCAAATACAAAAGTCCTTTTTAGTTACAGCATTTCCCCCTCTTGTGCCTAGGTATTTTCAGCCTTATTCAATTATTGGTGTATTAAAACTTAAAAATTCAAGCAATGGCTCAGGCATATAACTGCAATATGGTGTTAAGAAGTAAAGTAAAGAAAACTATCCAAAATGCTACTCACAATTTCCTATCAGTGAAAACAGGTATTGTAATAAGGCATGTGCTAATGTTCTGATGTTGTTCTACCCAAGAATGTATTTAATTTCAACATGTCAGAGTATGCTGCTGCATACGAACCTGTGAAACAAACTAATCTGGAGATTTTGCATTTCTAGGAATGCAACCTCACTCTAAGAGGATCTGTCATTCCATCCAGTAGGAGAACGTAAGAGTGAGAGTACCCTGCTGAGCCAGTATTCTGCCATGCGGAGATTGGTCTGAAAACTCAAAAAACAAGTGCTTCTTCTGTCCTGCTGGCCCACCAACTGCCAGTGCACCCTTGATCAAATCTTATAGTTGTCCAATTGCCTTTAAACACATGGGCTGATTTAATATTTTGGATAGTTTAAGCCTGAGTCAAATGGTAGGTACCCGTTAAATGTCTTTTCAGAGGAGGCATAGGAGAATGAATACAGAAAGAAATTCAGCTGGTAAAATGAGATGAAGAAACAGCACATGGAACATAAAATAAGGGATTAATTTTATGTGAAGAAAGGTGAAGGAATGACTTTTCTGCTGAAACTAAAGAAAAAATAACAAGAATGTATGTGAAATGATGATTATAAGCTACTTTTATTCTGAGCAAGTTCATCCCAAGTCATTCTGTGTAAACTCAAATCAGAATCACTTTTAGAACAGTAAATCTGAAAATATCCTCGCTTGATATGATCTTTGAAGGTTTAGAGGACTTTAGGTGGTCACTGGGGACTTTCAAGTTCTTGTCAATATTTATTCTCTTCAAGATGACTTTGGGATCAGTAATGATTCATTTTTATAAGAAGGGAAATCATCCACTCTGACAAACCCAAACTTTAGCCTTCGAATTCTGCTCTTTATGTGTCATTTCCTATTTCTATAAACACGAGTCTCAGAGGTCCTGTGATTCTTTCTCATTTCAAAAGGCAGATGTCTCTGAAGTGGAAACACTGCATTACTTCTATTTGCTGAGTGAGTCAAGGGATTTAGAAATACTGCTACACCAACAAACAGAAGTGTGAGAACTCATTACAACTACATCATTCAGAATGACTCTAGCACATGATGCACTCACTGCCTTTCAAACTTCAGGAGCAAAGAATCTACCTGGTGACCATCTCTGCTTGGGTGAGTCCCAGGCAACTCAAATTCAGTATATTTAAAATAGAACTGATTCATTCCTCCCTCAATTTTCTTCCTTCATCCTCTTTGTTTAAAAGATGGCAATGGCTTCCACCCAGTCAAGTCAGTCAAAAGCCTGAAATCATCCTAGACTTCTTATTCTATTATATTCACCCCCATATTCAATCAGGCAATCTGTTTGAAAACATCTTATAAATCCCTCATATTCACACTCTTCTACCAGTCCTACCACTACCATAATTCAGATTTTTGTTATTTCTATAAGTCAGCATGGTTTTCCTGCCTCTGGTTTTGTTTGTTTGTTTGTTTTTTAAGTATAGTTGATGTACAATGTTGTGTTAGTTTCAGGTGTACAGTAAAGTAATTCAGATAGACATTCTTTTTCAGATTGTTTTCCATTATATGTTATTACAAGATATTAAATATAGTTCCCTGTGCTTCATATGATCATCCCTAGGTCCATCCATGTTGCTGCAAACCATGCCTCTGGATTTTTAATCAAAAACTACTAAAAAAATTTTTTTTCATTTGTAGTAGAGGGGGGTGTTTATTTAAAGTTTTCTATTTCTTACTTATCTAAGGGCTTTACAATGCAACATCAAACTTGTGTTTAAACTTGATGAATTGGCCAAAAACATGTATCTCTTCTTGCTTTTGTGACTTCACTGAAGTGATAATAAAAATTAAAATACAAAAACAGAACTTCAGAATGAAAGAAGCAATAGGAAAGATCCCAAAATGGGTAGTTACTACAGTATGGAAACTTATTTGAACCACAAGAACCCCTAGCATATTCCAGACTGTGAGGCACCAGGTAGCACGGAGCAAGGACTAGAAGAAAGAAGCCAAAAGCAAGACAACAACTGAGACCATCTCAATATGGTATTTGCACCCCCAGCTCCTGTTCATCATGCACAATCAAGCAGTCTTGCCTTAGGAAAAGAAACACAAGGTTTGTTCGCATGAGAAACTGAATGTGAAAGGCCATAGACCCAGAAACTCTAGGCAAATGGTGGGAATGAGGTAAGAACAGCAAAGTGGAATAAAATCCTATACATGAACTGTTAACTATCAGAACCCTTTCCCGCTCTGCAACCAGAATCACAGATGTCCTGCAGTTAGAACTGGAGGTTGCTCCTCTAGAAAAGTGAAGAGCCTTGGAGACAAGACTCCCCAAAAGTGACATATGCAACACTTTCAGATATACACACCAGTGAAAATTCAAGCTTGCCACCATATTACTGTACAGTGTAATCCACCACTTACCAAATCCCACCCAACTACACAAAGCCTAGAGTTATCTTCCTAGCACCTCATTCTTACATACAAACCAATAGGAAAGGATTACAAGACAATGAAAAACAAACTGGTGATATGAAAGGCAGACACAAACCAGGAGAGGAACCCAAATAAACCATAGTCAGTGTATGGAAAAATCAGGAAGCATAACTTAAAAACAAAACTATGATTATAACTTCTTTAGAGAAATAAGAAACTATATTGCATCATAAAAGAATAAGATGTGATAACACATAACTAGCAGAGAATAAGAAAGAACTCTCGTATATTAAAAATCTGATAGCCAAAATAAAACTATTGAATTAAAATGTTGAGGAATAGACTTCAGAAAATCTCTCAGAAGTCAGAATGGAAAGAAAAAGGGATGTAAAATAGAACAGATGAGAAAACTAAAGGTCAACCCTGGAAGTCAAACCTCACATTCAAAGAATTCCAGAGAGAAGAACAAAGTAATCTGTGAAAAATAAACCAAATCAAGAGCTTAAAAAAAAATAAAAGTTTCTACATAGATATTTCCAACCACATATAAGCTCAACATTTTTTTTTAAGTGAGCATCATATGGATTCTTTCTCAGTTACTGACTTTCGTGGTAACAGTCAATTTCCAGAACAGATACAGAATCCGAAAAAAAAAAGATGGGATCATAGAAAACTTGGCAAATGAATGAACAAGGCAATCAATTATAGAGAGAACAAAAGATATTCAGGTAAATAAATTTAACAGGATTCTGTTGACTTTGAATATGCACAGTCATAGTAAACATAAAGAACTATTTCAATAAAAAATGCAAAATACAGAGCAATGAGAAGGGTGAGTAGAGGAGAAAGGTAAGAGCTTAATACATACCTACAATATGAATCTAATAAAGGCTGATTAATATTGAGAACCAAGGAATGGCAGTATAAGCACATTATTTGGACATATGGAGGTAAACCTTTTGAGAGGTTGCTGTGAAGTCAAGTTCTGAGAAGAGGAAAGAGGTAAGGTCTACTCCAATTTCATTAAGAGTCTCTAAGATTACTGATGTCAAACTACATTATTTTAATATATAAATAATTTTAATGATAATTGACTTAGGTGGCTTTGTTGAATGATAAATTGTTCTACCCAGCTTCTTACTTTCCTAAAAGCTTTGAACTTATTGAGAGCAGAGACAGTATTTTATACATTTCCCATGTAGTTTGCGTTTCCAGTGTTCATTCTTTAGTGCAGATTTATGTTTCTACCTAGTGTGATTTTCCTGCTTCCTGAAAGACTTTCTTTAACATTCCTTGGAGTCTGCATCTGCTAGTATCTTTTACCCTCTGGCTGCTTTAAGATTTCTTTCTTTTATGCTAAGAACAAAGCAAGAGGCATCAACACTTCCTGATTTCAAACTATATTATAAAGCTATATTAAAACAGTATGGTACTAGCATAAAAATAAACAAATAGACCAATGGAACAGAATCAAGAGCCCAAAAATAAACCCATGCACATACAGTCAATTAATATTTGACAAGGGAGCAAAGAATACTCAATGGAGAAAAAACATTCTCTTCAACAAAATGTGCTGACAAATCTGGATAATTATACAGAAATAATGACACAAGTGCCCCATCTTACATCATCCACAAAAATTAGCCTGAAATGGATTAAAGACTTAAATATAACACTAGAAACCATAAAACTCCTAGAAGAAAACATATGAAACATGTTTCTTGGCTGGGTCTTAGCAATAATTTTTTGAATATGGCACCTCAACCATAAACAAGATAAAGAAATAATTGGGACTACATGAAACTAAAAGCTTCTATGCCACAAAAGAAATAATCAACAAAGCGTAAAGACAACGTACAGAATGGGAGGATATATGTGCAAATCATGTATCTAACAAGGAATTAATATCCAAAATATATAAAGAAAACTTACAACTCAATAGCAAAAAAACAAACTAAAAAATAGGCAAATGACCTAAGTAGACATTTTCCCAAAGAAAATACACAAATGGCTCACAGGTACATTAAGATGTATTCAACATCACTCATTAGGAAAATGCAAATGAAAACCACAATGACATCACCTCACACCTGTCACAGTAATTATCAAAATGACAAGAGGTTAAAAAATACTGGTAAGGATGTGGAGAAAAGGGACTCCTTGTGCACTGTTAAGGTGATTGTACATTGATACGCTCACTACAGAAAATCGCACAAAAGTTTCTTTAAAAAAAAAAAAAAAAAGAACTACTACATGATCCAGCAATTCTACTTCTGGAATGTATCTGAAAGAAACAAAAGCACTAGATCAGAGAGATATCTGCACTGCCATGTTCTTCCCCATGTTATTTACAGTACCTAAGACACAGAAATAGTGTCCACTGACCATGAATGCATAAAGAAAATGTGGTATATACACCATGGATTATTATTCAGCCATGAAATAGGAAATCCTGCCATTTACAACATGGATGTGTGTTGAGGGCATTATGCTACATGAAATAAATCAGAGAAAGACACATCATGTATGATCTCGCTTGTATGTGGAATCGAACACCAAAACAAAAAAATTTAAAAAATCATACAAATAGTATGGTATGAAGATGTGGTACATTTATACAATGGAATACTATTCAGCCATAAAAACTGACAACACAATGCCATTTGCAGCAACATGGATGTTCCTGGAGAATGTCATTCTAAGTGAAGTAAGCCAGAAAGAGAAAGAAAAATACTGTATGAGATCGCTCATATGTGGACTCTTAAAATAAAAAAAAAAAGAACATAAATACAAAACAGAAACAGACTTATACACATAGTATACAAACTTGTGGTTGCCAAGGAGGAGGAGAGTGGGAAGGGACAGACTGGGAGTTCAAAATCTGTAGATACTGACAAGCATGTGCAGAACAGATAAACAAGATTATACAGTATAGCATAGGGAAATACATACAAGATCTTGTGGTAGCTCACAGTGGAAAAAAATGTGACAATGAATATATGCATGTTCATGTACAACTGAAAAACTGTGCTCAACACTGGAATTTGACACAACATTGTAAAATGACTATTAATGCAATAAAAAATGTTTAAAAAAAGTATGGTATGTATGAAAGTAAAGAGTAAATCCTAAGAGTTCTCATCACAAGAAAGAAAAATTTTTCTTTTTCTGTATCTATATGAAATGATGGACATTAAACTCACTATGGTATTTCAAAATATGTGTAAGTCAAATCATTATGCTGTCCAGGTGTAAACTTATATAGTGGTGCATGTCAATTCTATGTCAATAAAACTGGATAACTTAAAAACTAAAAATTAAAAAATGTAATTTAGGAAAACTTAAATCTTTATAACGTTCAGTCATCCTGTGGAAAAACAAGAGGTATCTTTTCATCTGGTCAAGAATACTTGTGTGTCTGTCAGGAATGCTAAGGTACATTTTACAATTACTTTTTAATAACTTTAGGAGCTATATGAAGGTTTTTAAAAATGTGATAACATGTAAAATGAATATATGTCATATCCTAAGCAGGAAAAACAACCAATATCTTAAATGCTAATATGATTCAAACTAAGTGATGTTTTAAAAACCTGTAGCCTTTGATGAAATTTTATTAATGTCAGCTGCAGACAGCAGACAGCAGCTCTGGGCAGCCAGGAAATGCTAGAAATACAGGGTTATTTTCTTTCTTGGATCTTCCTCTCAGGGCTCTGCAGGGAGCCAGCTCTTTCTCTCTTAAACCACAACATTTCTTGAAAGGTAAGTAGCTTCTCCTTCTTGGAGAGGGGGAGAGCGAGCCTGATATAACCAATGGAGTCAATGATCTGAGACAAAAACTTTCTGAACAGAGAGGAAAGTGCATAGGGATTTGCAGGCGAGACAACAAAGCCCTTGCAATAGAATCATCAGGCACCGGACATGCTGCAGAGAACGTGCACACACCCTCACAGAGGACAGAGAATGATAGAAAATAATTTATCAAGACACGGTGAACTAAGGTCTCAGAGGGACAGGACAGAGACCCCGGCTGAGCGAATTGCCAGCAAGCTCCTTGAGTCAAGTGTGCTGTTCTAAGCCCAAAGCACCTGGATACGTTAGATTTCTAATTAGGATCATGTTGAACTCTTTAGAAAATTTTGTCCATCACTGACACGTTATTTTGACGATACTGTTCACAACAGGTCCTACTTTAAGAACCTAATAAGGCTACATGAAAAAAATGCCAATCTCATTGGCTCCCACTGCCCGCTAATCCCCAGCTCTGGACGACAGCCTGCATTTGGCTCATCCACCCCCATTCTACCTGCGGGGGCGGGTGGGGGGGCCTAGCTGTATGACGGTCACTCCCAGTAGACTGAGTGCCGCCAAAGCTCACCTGACGCTCAGGCGTAGTGAGATTGCGGTGAGCTCTTCAGTTCTGCATACAAGGGCCTGAAGTTGTGTAAAGCCCGGGTCAGGAGACCACCCAACGCGGCCGACCTCACTTCTAGGTCCAGGTCTGCTCCTAATTGACTCTGTGACCAAAGCAAACCCTTGCTGCGCCTTGGTTTAGCTTTCTGCTGTGTCACGTGAGCATGACACGTGCCCTACCTACTTTACTGGCATTAAATGAGACAACGTGAAACACATTAAAGAGAATATGAAGTGCTTTCTCAATGTCAGGGACTCCCTCGGGTGCTTCAGGGAACTCTGGGTTCCAGTCTTTTCAGTGTACTAATTAAACAGGAGACAACGAGACCACTTTCAAACGTGTTTGTTATGGATGAAAAAATATCCACTCCCTCAGTGGTGGAGTCACTATTCTAGCCACAGTTGTATGTACGTTAGGTCGTTTTCAAGGGCTGAGAAGTCTGTGTTCCACAGCTGAGACGACTTCAAGGCCCCATAACCTAGCCAGCAGCCTTGGGAGTGAGGCCGTCCCCTCACTGCTGCCGGGAGAGGCTGAGAAGATGGGAAATAGGTTGAGTCAAACGGAAAAAGTTACTGTCATTCTGGAAAAGATTCTATAGACGCTCAGAGAAGCAGTGTCTGTTATATTTAACCAGGGAAGCAATATAATTAAAGAAAATCTCACATTTTGTGTGCCCCTTTTGGTGTAAGCATATTTGTTCTCTGAGCTCATGCCCATGAATAGTAAGCATCTTTTGAGTAACTCAATACTGGAAGTATTTTTCGGCGGAGAGATTTGTGAAATACTCCGCCTTCACAAAGTCCCGAGGGAACTCTCACCCAGATGAACTAATGCAAGCAGTGGCCCACGCTGCAGCTGACCCCGCCGCCCGCACCGGAGTTGCTGCCCCCCCTCCCCCTCCATTTCTCCCGGACTCAGATTGTTTCAGGTAAACAGCCCAGGAGAACGCGGAGAAACCGGGGATATTAGCCTTTTAGGACCCCAGCCGCCCATTTCAGGGCTTTTCCTCCCTAAGGGAAGTGTCCCTGTTCCTAACCTCTCTCAGTACCGAACAGGTCTTACCTTAGCCACTTACAGTTTACTAGGAACACATCTGGGGTCAGGAAGCTTTTGTCCTTTGTATCAGAATGTCAATCTTTTAAACAGGGAAGAAAAAGGCCTTATTTGCTATTAAAATAACTTAAGTCGTCACCAAATAGGTGTGTGTCGGGGGCGGGGAGGCATTTCCCCCTGCCCTTGACTCTCACCCCTCCTGTAAGGGAGATCAGTCCCGAGAGAGAACTAAGTTTAGTTATTTGGGGTGCCCTAGGTTCACCTGACTCATTTGGGTACAAGGGTAGACAGGAGAAGCTTTCTTTATCCCTCAGGGTGGGGGGTGGGGGGGCTGCCAACTTACCTGCGCTCAGTCCAGGCAGCGGCTTGTGACCGCACAGGCCGCAGTCCCTGCCGAGCGGCCTGCTCACCGGCTCCGCTGCGCTCTTCTGGGCACCGGCCTCCCTAAATCTCCACCTCCCGTCCCTCCTTCCGCTTCCCCCAGGTCTCAGAGCCTGTTCTCACCCTGCTCCTCCCGGCCCAGGCCCACCTGCCCTGTTTCAGTTTCTCCACCCAACTCCGACTCCTCATGGAGTTTACAGAGTGGTTCCCATCAGTGAACTTATCCGCAGCGCCTGGCCCGCCCGCCCGTGGAGCTCACGGGCGAGCCGAGTGAAACTCGGCCCCTCACGCAGACGGGAGCCCGGGTCATCAACCCACATCAGGCTCAGGTGTGCGCGCACGCGCGGCGTGGGGGAAATCAATGTGTGCGCACGCGCGGCGTGGGGGACATCAACGCCAAGTGGAGAAAGCTGACGGCAATAATTGCAGGTCCCGGAAACCCTAACAGAGAGCCAAGAAACACCTAAGAACTAGATTTTGGCTAGAAATACACTATCAATTATATTGTTTATAATCTTCTCCCAGGCACCACTTATTCTATTAAATACAAAAGATAACAAAATGGACTTACCAAAAAAAGTTTTGTTCTTTATGACCTATGTTAAGCAGTTTGCTTATGATATGCCTTGATAGTGCTTGCTTCACGTTTCGGATGCTTCGCCAAAAGGGGAAAACCCATGGCAGATTTATAGAATTTTAAATCCTTTTGCTTTTTTATGGAAGAAATAATGTGTTCATGCCCGTTTCTTGAATTTCCTTTGATAGTGTTTTGTTAATCAGATTTCTCCTCCAACCTAACACTCAGGGGATCCACGATTTCTTCTCCTTTGTTTTCTGCTGTTGGAATCCCAGGGTTGAAAGTATTTTACCAATGATAAATTCGCTAAGCTTTGTAGGTGTCCTGATGCGATTATGGTGTGGCAACTGATATATATCTGATACAATAATTAAGATAAACAAACCTGATTTTTCCATTATTCCATTTAGACTCTATGAAAGGTACCATGAAAAATTCCAGGTATTAGGGCTCAACGTATTAAAGAGTGAAAAACGAGTTACTGTTTATTTACATACATCTCAGTGAGATTGTTCTCAAGCAGGTACGACAGTCTACAAGTTTCTCCTCCAGTTAAGTAAATGTATTTGAAAGCTCAGTCCTATAAAATGGTAAAAGTAGCAGCTACTAATTATTAAGCACTTACCCTGTAGCAGGAAGTACTGTGGGAAGTTTGAATCTACTATCTCAATTTTATAAAGCTCTTAAATTATTCTCCATATTACCAATATGAAAACCGACTTTTCTAGATCACATAGCTAGTAAATAGTAAAGCCAAGAGTGTAAGAAAGGAATGTCTTTTTCCAAAGCCTGTCTTACTGAACTTAAAATTTTTACATACTGTAAGAGAAATCATTCCCCTTTAGCCATTAAAAGTTAATTGAGCCACTATTGTCCTCACTTCAACAAGTCATTAAATCACCTGCAAACAATTTTCTTCTTGCTACTCCACAAAGATTGGGATAAGACATCCTGAAATCAGTTCCTCTAGTGAGGAAGGAAATAAATGTTTTTTATAAATCTACAACAAAGCAGATAATAAGTTATATTATTTCACATTTATAATCTCCTTTATTTTCACCACAAGTTGTAAGCTGCCTATTATTATCTTCATTTACAGATGAGAAAACTCAAACTCAAATAAGTGATTCCTCGTCAACCAGTAAGTTTCAAATCTGGCTCTGAAGTAGATGCCAGTGATTGCAGTCTTTCAGCTGTATCCTACTATGTTATTGTAGTAAAGAAAAAGCCTGAATGATATTAAGAGGCTAATAATCCTTAAGGTGTAACTTGCCAGCAGTCTCCTGACATTTATCCCTTGAAGTAAAATAATGTCCTTGGTTTTATAGTTCTAAAGTGCAGATGGCAGTGGTTCATTTTTAGTTACCAGAATTTTCAAACCCATACTTTTTACTTTAGGGCAGTTCATCAGTGGCCTTACCACTGGATACATTAAGAAAAACATAAATCTGGATCCAAAATGGACCCACCTGAGGAGACCAAAATCATACAACCATAAATCTAAGAAAAAAATAGACTAAAAATAATGAAGCTTTATTGTACAAAAAGGACAATATAGCATGAGGGAAATAATGTGATCATCAGAATGTCCATGGAGTTTTTCATCAAATTTGAACAGATTCTTAGAACTCTATGAAAGAAAAATGGCTGAAAATATTCAACAAAATACAAATTTATAATAAATAATACTTTATGTAAAACTTAATATAAAGATAGAGTAAGACTGTGTATTTGATTTAGAGACAAATACACCAATGGTGCAGAAGATAGAGCCTCCAACAGACTCTGCATATATCTTTATCTATAAATATAAATATATATTTTATATATACTAGGTATAAAACAGAGGTAGTATCATAGATCAGTGGGGGAAAATGGAAGATTGAATAAATTATGCTGGGATAATTATATACCATATGAAAAAATAAAATTGGATTTTTGTCATGTTATTCCACTTTAAAAAGCCCAAATTAGGGAATATCTATAAAAGTTAAAATTGAAGAACTTTAAAAAGAAAACTTAAGAGAATATATGACCTCGGAGTAGGGAAAATTTTATTCAACAAAACCATGACACATTTCATAAAGAAAGAACATGTTAAATTTCACTACACTGAATATAATATTTATCAAAAGCACACTGAAAGAGTGAAAAATGTAACAAGCTATAATAAGATACAATTTACAGTTAGTCAATTTAAATGACAAGAGGTTATAATCCAAAGTTTATGAAGAATTCCTACAACTGAGAGATAAAAGGACAAATAGTTTACTAGAAAAAGGACAAAAGCATATGAATTGACAATTCCATCAGATTGGCAGACATTAGTAAATTATATAAAAAGTTGGCAGGGATATGGTATCTCCTTATGCATTTTCACATGCTGCTGGTGGGAGTGAAACTGGGTACAGCAAATTTGGGAAACAATCTGGCAACATCAAGTTAGGCTGAAGACATGCATTTCCATGACTGGGCAATTAAATAATTCTATATATTTCTTAGAGGCTTTCTTCCATGGAGAATTATAAGAATATTTACAGCAGCATTATTTTCAATTGAAAAAAAATTTTTTTAAACTTACTTTAAAAACCTAATATGATGTATTAAAAATTGGCCCACTAAAAAGTAGGGGAAATGATAAACTAGGACTACGGGTATCAAGATAAATAAATCTCATGAACATATAGTTCAGTGGAAAAAAAAAGAAACTGCAAAAAAAAAGATTATTTAAAAACTTTTATTTAACAAAGTCTCTATATGTTAAAGCATTATTAATTTTTTTAGATACTAAATCACTTGTGCTCTGGATAACCTAGTAAAGTAGGTATTATTATTATTCCCATTTTATAAGTGACAAAACTGAGACAACAAAAAGTGATAAAATTTGTAAGAAGATGCACTGGACATTGTTTAGAAATACATATGTATGGAGTAAAAATTTAAAGAATTGTAAGAAAATAATAAACACGAGAAACAGAATAGTGCTTACTTATCAGGGAGAGAGAGAGAAAGATGGATAGAGACACAGGGTTCAATTCTAATAGCAATATTTTAGTTTTTAAACTAGGTGGTGGGTGCATGGGTACTCATCACATTATTCTTTTAACATTTTTCTCTAAATAATTTTTTGTTAGAATTAACTTGTAATATTTTTAAATAAAGCAACCTTGATTAGGGGTATATAAGAGACAGTGAGAGATCCGTCATGTAAAAGCAGTGCATCCTTGGGCCTGGCCCTTAATGTCCCTGAGCTTTGTTTTCTTTTTAATCTATAGAAGGAAAATAATACTGTTGTGTTTTCAAGTAACATAATTTCAATACACTTTGTACACTATAAAATGTTCTATACACACCACCAGATATGGGTTTTCCTTGGAAGAAATATTATTCACCTTGGGTCAGGAAACAGTGAGCTTTGTGTCTAGGAAGGTAAGATCTCAGCTCTCAAAGTCCTGAATATTAAGGTGATGAAGGTGGCCTGTGCTTAGTCATCCTAGCCCCTTGGGAAAAGCCTGAGTGTAGGGTGTGTGTGTGTATGTGTGTGTGTGTGTGTGTGTGTGTGTGTTATGAGTATGTGTCTAGGCATATGTGTGAGCGATGAGCAAAACACTGCGGAAAGGTCTTTCTCAGATGTGCACCTTGAGAAACTGTCAGACTAAGAACTTCAGTCACAGAGGACAGAATCTGCCTTCCTTCCAGAACAACAGGAGTATTGATCTGCTAAAGCCATCAACGGACCTCCAGCAAGAGACAGGTACCGCACCTGGCCAGGGAATCACTTATTTCCAATGTGACACCAGTACTACGGCAACCGCAGCAGCAGAGAATGCTGCTCTCCAGGAGAACCCATCAGATTATCTTCTTTTTCCCATGAAACAAGTGTCATCAGGACTGAGTGAACACCCCCGGGGTTCCTGTGTTTAGAATACAAGGAGAGTAGGGGAAAGAGAGGCACAAAGCAGGAAAGACGGATGCTCTCTCGAGTAGGATGGATACTAAGGGTCATTTAAGTTAAATGTTTAAAAGTGTATGTGGCTTTTAAAAAATACTCTAAGCTTAGAAAGTAAAAAATATTAGATCTACAGAAAAGGTTTTCATTATAATCTTTGAAGTTCAGTTTCATAAATGTTGAAGGGCTTCTATGGTGCAGGCTCTATGGTAGGTACTAGAAACAGAAATAGCTCACAGTTAAGTCCTATACGCTTCGACCAAATCACCCAGGGGCTGGGAGGGATCCCATTCAATGCATCAAAATACAAATTTTGCTTTTCATGTGGCAAAGCGCCCTCGTGAGACAGAACTGCTGCAGTCCTGGACTGGAAGTCAAAAGACCCTAGTTTTGTATCCACTTCTGTCACTCTGCTATTTGCCTTTTGGCAGATTGTTTGCAGTCTTTTAGGTCATAGTGTGTGTGGAGTTTGTATTGTATATACTATTTGCAGTGGGCAGTTGTTGGTGAGTTTGAGGCAAAGAGTGATGTGATTTGATTCTTACGTTTAAAACAGAAGAGAGCCTCATCATAGCCTATGGCAGACTAGCTAGTATCAAACTAACCCTCCTCCTCACCAGCATAAAAAATCTGGTTTAAAAAAATAAAGAATTGTATGAAGGCATTAGACAACTACCAAAATACTTGTAATTGAGGAGACAAGATCCCAGACACAAAAATAAAATCACATGAAGCCTAAAATTCTGTAGGCAATTTCCCCTAGAAGCATCTGCCAATCTCTAAATTGCACAAATGTGGGTGAGACACCAAGGAACCAAGCAAAAAGCAATTGCTAAGAGACTAAAATGCTAAGCAGATATTTTAACATTTCTCTGGTCCTAGGTAGATAAAAATTAAAATTCGGGACCCTTTAAGGGAAGAGAACACTACTGTTATAGACTGAGTATGTATGTCCCTCAAAATTCATATATTAAATTCCTATTCCTGATGGTAACAGGAGGTGGTTGCCAGGGGTTGGGGGAAGGGGAAATGGGGAAGCAATGGTCACAGGGCGTGAAGTTTCAGTACAAGATAAGTTCTGGAGATCTACTACACAACAGAGTACTTATAGCTAACTATACTGTGTTTTATACTTAGAATGTGCTAACAGGATAGATCTTATGTTAAGTGTTCCTACCATACAGAGAAAATAATGATAAAGGGGATGGAGGGGGTAACTTTGAGAAGTGATGGATACATTATGGCCTTGATCAAAGTAGTGATGGTTTCGTGAGTGTATACTTATCCTTAAACTGAGTTGTATACATTCAACATGGACAGATTTTTACATGTCAATCCTATTTTAAGAAAATAGTATAATTTTTAAATAAGTAATTAATTAGTTAACTTTAAAAAGAAAACACTGTAGAGTGTCATTGAGGCAGGAGAAAAGCTAGCAAATGTGGTGCCAAAGATTTAGCCAAAAGTGGAGAAGGTGTCAATAAGGGAAGAGTGGTCGATCATATTAAATTAGACTGAGCAACCAAGTAAGATACAGGCTGATATTGACTGAGTGGGTTCATTGCTGACCTTGATGAAACAATTTCAGTGGACAGTGGTAGCAAAAACTGGAAAGAAATGAGTCAAAAAGAGAATAAAAGGTGAAGTAGACATAACGAATAGAGACAATCCTTTCACTATGTGAAAGGGAGAAAGGAAACTGGGTGGTAGTTGGAGTGTAAAAAGAATGTTTGGTTTTGTTTTTAATATGGGCTATATTAAAGTATGCTTCCACTTCATAGAAACAAAATGAAAAAAAAAACAAAAAACAGAGTGGATGGGTGAAGACTGCAAGTGGAGGGGAAAGAAGGGCTTTTCTTCCATTTAGTCAGAAGGGGAATCACTGGGTGCAAATACACATGCGTTTAGGAATTCAACAGTGAAAAGATGATAGGTTTCTTATTTTGAATGGTTCTATTTTCTCATTAAAGTTTGAAATTTTTCATCACTGTAGAGACATAAATACTGGAGGTGTCAAGAAAGGATAGAACTAACAAATGGTCATCTTGGAGAATTAGGAAGCAAGATTATTGACGAAATGAAGCAGAGAGGCTGGAAAAGACTCCTCTGAGCTGCATGGCCATAGATTTACAGTGATCCCACTTGTCAGGTCTTATTTCCTTCGCCTGCAAAGTTCAGTAGTACAGGTGTGGAAGAGAGTGGAGGGGCAGGAGGAATGTTACAATTTAACCATAGCCTAGATTTTACCATAGGAGGCATGTGAAAGAAAAGGGGCATTTTATCCTTCTGAGATGCTACAGCCTCTTCCACTGGAATACCCCAGCAAGGTATGTCACTACGTCTCAAAGAAGCTGGGGATGGGAAATTTGGATTTGTTGTCACTTACTGTGGTTCTACTCAGACAAAATTGCCCTTTGCCGAGTAAAAAGTCAAACAAGTTCATCAAGTGGTATCAAATTCTTTGGACATCTCTGGTTAAAGCAAAGAGACTATTGAGCTTTGGTCTTCTCAGAATTACTGAGATCAATAAAACACATAAAGCAGTCACAAACTGCAAAGTTACAGAAATGAGAATACATTTTCTAGCTCCAAGACAAATAGGCAATTGTAGCCATACCCAAACTTTCAACTATTTCAAACTCTCCTGATCCTCTTTAGCAGAGTATTGCAGGGGGAAAAAAAACAACATTCTTTAGGGAGTCACTGACATTTGACAAAAAAAAAAAAAAAAAAAAAAAAAAAAAGATGGAAATATCTGTTAGGAAGATCATTATCTGCAAATTAGCAAAAATTAAATATTTAATTTCTTGGTTAAGTGTTTCCTGGTAGCAGAAAAAAAAATTAGGATGTACACATGAATGAAGATTAGGGATATGGTGTCTGTTACACTTCCAGGAAGTTTAAGGAAAGGAAGTTGCTGAGGGAATCACCAGGCCCAGGTTCCCAGAAGGACCATCCCAGACCACTCTGCTTGGCTAAGATCACTCAATCTGCCGTGAATTGTTACTCACCTCTGTACCGGTAAAAACACCCTTGGCTCTATTCTTCTGTAACAGTAAGTATAAATTTAAACCAATATGGCAGAGAAACCTTCACAGTCATTTAGCATACATGAAATGTGGCTCTACAGGAGGCAGACTTACTTCTTCCTTAAAATCCCAGTGTCCCTACACACAAATGGGTGCTGCCGCCTCCACAACACTCATTTTGCAAACAAGTTATTCCAAAACTGATCTCAATGTTCGTTTGATGAATTCCTCTTAGAGATAACTTATCAATCACTTAAGAGTATCAGTCTCATTGCTAGACACAACTGACCATTTCAAATCCTTTGTGGACCAAAAGAGATGGACAGGTTAATAGATAGACAGATGAACCACTAGATGGTTACAGATAGACTTGAGGCCACAGTTCCCTCTGGGTCTACTCCTAGAATTTGCTATGAAGATGAGTGAGTTAACTGAACTTCTGGGCTTCTGAGATTTTCTGCCTAGAAAATAATCCACTACTCTGGGCCCCAGATTCCTTTACAGGTTAAAGAAAGAATAAATGGAAAAGTGTCTGAAAGCCATCAAACTACACACAATATCAGGCATAGTAATTTATCAGCATCTCAAGTTGTCCTACAAACAGCCGTCCCAAGATTCCCATTAAAACAACCAATTTTCTTATATATTGGTAAAAATTAGGTAGGGTCTGTATCTCCTGTCTTGGAAAATCTTTGAGATGTATGGTTAAAATGAAAAGAAACAGACTAACAAATAGTACATATGGTGAAATAGGTAATTTTATAAGAGAAATGGACATGAAAACAGTTATACCAAGTGAACTCCTTTAGGGAAGGGGTGGTGACTATCTTAGCCACCTACATTTTTGGGGGTCCTCTGTAAATATATGTAGAATAAATGCAAGGCTAGAATAGAATGGCAACCAAACTACTGTGAGAACGCAGAAGAGAGAGTCCAATTGTCTCTATTTAGGACATTTGCAGAGGCAAAAGGCTGTACCCTAACTGAGCCTTTTTAAAAATCTGACCTAAAAGTTTGCCAAGTGATACATGAATTTACTTTTAAGGTGGTGTGAAATAACAGAAAATATATGTATTGGTCTCTGCCCCTGGTTCTTGGCACAAGGCTCCTAAATCTCTTGCAGTTTCCTAAGTGATCAGAGCACTAGGAATATCTTTTGTTCTAATATTTGGCCTTTGATCCTGATTCCTGGCAGTTCCTAAATCCCCTGTAATTTCCTGGGTGATATGAGTACATTTTGTTCTAATGAGCTGACTCTTGGTGGGCTCCTGGTTGCCTTCAGAATGGGGGTTGGTCACCATAAAGACCAAGTCACGATTAGAAGCTTGGAACTTTCAGCTCTAGGAATGGGAAAGGGGATGGAGACTGAGTTAATGTTTAATCATGCCTAAGTGATGAAGCCTCTACAAAATTCCTGACTGTACAGGCTTCAGAGAGCTTCCAGGTTGGTGACCATATCTACCACAAAGAGAACCTCCTGCACTCAGGACCCTCTGGAACTTGCCCTACATGTCTCTTCATCTGGCTCTTCATTCGTATCCTTTATAATAAACCAGTAAACATGTTTCCCTGAGCTCTGTGAGCCATTCTAGCAAATTACTGAACCCAAGGAGGGGACTGTGGAAATCCCAACTGATAGCCAATCTGTCAGAAGTGCAGGTGACAATTTGGGCCTTGTAACTGGTATCTGAAGTGGGGACTGAGCCTCCACTTGTGCGATCTGATGCTAACTCCAGGTAGATAGTGTCAAATTGAATTGAATTTAGGACACCCAGCAGGTGTCACGGAGAATTGCTTAATGTGTGGGAAAATACCCAACATGTTTTCTGACCAGATGTGAAGTGTGGTAAAGTGAGAATAAAGAGGATACACGGGAGTGTGTTTTTCCTGTATAGGCAGAGAACTGGATTCAAACATTACAGATAAAACAGATAAAAAATGTTCCCTCTCAATCCCCAAGTTCCCCACACCAAAGAATCAATTTATCATATATCCTTCTAGATAGTTAACAATCTGTTTGCACATCTATATGTACACAGAGAAATATATAGGATTTTCTTTTTCTTTTAGCCTAGATCTCTCTTACTATGGGTTTCATTCTACCTCTGGCCTGGGAGACTGGAAGAGAGTGAATGAGGCTTGGAAGAATATGAGAGAATGTCAGACCACATTAAATTTTAGGCAATGGTAAGGAACTGGTGTTTATTCTATGTTCTTTTTAAATGCTTAAAGCAGGAAATTGTCATAATCAGACTATGTCTAGAGACCACTCTGGCAGCTGAGTGTAGACTGTATTAGAATGGGGCCTGATCCATACTGAAGGGAATTGAGAGCTGGAACATTGGGAGATAGGAAATACTGACAACTAGGGAAGTCTTCCTGTGCAGGGGAGCAGAAAACCAGCACTTCTCCAGAACAGGCTCCCAAACCCTGTACCCAGCATGTCCCCTTTTTTAAATTTCCCTAGGAGTACTTGAGACCATAGTTCTTGGTCTATCACATTTTGGTCTTGGTCTAACCCTCATCTCCAGATGTATACTTTCTGCTCCAATCAGATTTTTTTAAAGTTTTTTTGGGGGGGGTGGAGGAGGTAATTCAGTTTATTTATTTTTTAACTTTTAACGGAGGTACTGGGGATTGAACCCAGGACCTCGTGCATGCTAAGCACGCGCTCTACTGCTAAGCTCTACCCTCTCCCCCTCCAGCCAGATTTTTCACTTCAGAACCCAATTAAAGCCTCAAGCAATTCCTCTAACACACCAGTAGTTGCTGAAGAGTAACAGCTAAGGAGAATCATTTCATGTATCACCAGAGTAACTCTACTTCATGTCTAAACGGACTCAGCATTCAAGGCCCTGATATACCTCCTTATTCCTGCATTCAGTATCGCCTCCACACACCCTCTCTTCCAGTCAAATAGAGCTACTCTCTGCACACGTGGCTATGAATTGCCCCCCTTTATTTACTCTAATCCTTCCATAGCAAAAGACCAATTCCTCAACTATACATGGCCACGTGCCATGTGTCTTTCAAGGCTCAATTCAAATTATTTCCTTCTTGAATCTCCAGCCCCCAAAATCATCTTTCTCCTCTAAAATCCTACAGAAATGTATCATCTCTCAGCATTTAAATTTTATTCTTTGCATTTTGTTCATGTATAAGCTTATTCCAGCTCCCCTCCTAAACCCTAATTAAGCCTTTTGAATATGTCCTGTACCTAATAGTAGTCAATACATATTTACGGAATAAATGATAACTATAGTTGTAACAGAATAGTAAAATAGAATACTTCTCACCCATTTCAGCTGAGTACTCCGGGCTAGTGCTTTTCAAACATTCCTGTGAATACAAATCGCCTGCGGACCAGGTCAACCAGGCAGATTCCGATTCTGATTCTGATTCCGATTCAGTAGGTCTGGGATGGGACCTGCCAGGCAGCATGTTTACAAGTTCCCAGGTGAGGATGCTGTTAGTATTTGTCCCATCCTTTGAGTATCAATCTAGTCTATCTAATAGGTCCCGAATATTCCCACATTCCAAAGTAGGACAACAAAAACAGGAGAGGTTGTTTAACACTGCAAAGAAGCTTATTACTAGTTTAGGGACATGGAGCGTAAAATGCAACTCTAGCTTATGAGAAAGATTAGGGGGGTCAAGAGGCGGTGTTAAAGCTTAGAGGAATTTTGGAGAGAATATTGCATAGTCAGGATGCTCCACACCCCAATGCACCACAACTCATGGGAAATATAGAGGAGATTCTTTTTCATCCCTCAAGCCTTGGGAAAAGACCTTGAATGGGACTAATATACAGTTTGATATGTATCCCCTGGAGTGTTAAGAGACATGATGCCTGAGAAATCTAAAGAAAAAGAGACTATGGCAGTCCATCTGATGAAGCAGTGTTATTCAGTGAGCCTGCGATGATGGGGCAACCTACATGCCCACAGGTGGCCGGACAAAGCATGTACGAGTGTTTCCTGTAGAGCAGATATGAACATCCCTGTGAAAGAGTCAGTGTGGTGGTCTCAGGTGTTGCTCAACAGGGCCATCACAATGTGGTGAAGACCTCACAAGAAAGATGCTGGAGTTTGTGCCTAGATCCCTCAGAGATGGTGGACAGTTTAAGTCAATAGCTAGAAGCCTTGTATTTGGCCCTATCAACAAAATAAGAGTGAGAGGCCCCCAGTAATGAAGGGTCTCCCAGACAACCCAAGAGACAAGGACTTAGTTGTAAACACTTGCCAAAACTCAGAGCTAGGTCTGTAGGCCTAAACTGAAGTGGGGGGAAGAACTTTTATAAAATTTAAATAGACTGTTTGATTATTACATGGGAGTCGGCACTTCAATGGATGAACTGAGATAATTTAGTAAACTAAAATGTTCAAAACCTTGTTTGTTATCTGAGAATAATATAAAAGTTAAAGACAGCTGCTGAAGTTTTCATCTAAGAGAGCAGGAAGAGAAACTCCCGGAAACAAGTGTGAAGGAAGAACAGGAGATGACAGTGAAGTTCTACCCTATGAGCCTAGCTTATTTAAAGACACTTATTTATAGTCACTTCAAAGCTCATATAAAATACACAACTTTATGAGTTCCAGTTGTTAAAACAAAGCCAGTAATACTATCTTAGCTTGAAAGGAGAAGGTGTTAACCAGGTCCTCCAAGAAGCAGATGTCCAGATGGGATTGATTAGCTTCATGAAGCTTTATTAAGGGTGACAGCCGCTAAGGAAGATAAAGAGGGAGATAGGAGAGGCTGAAGGAGCTGTCAGGCAGAGATGCAGAGCTGAACTTGACCCCGGGTGAAGGGGAGAGAGAACGAAGGTTGGGTAAATGTCTTAGGCAGCAGTACATTTCTAAGAGAGTTTGGCAAAGCTGTTGGAGAGTCCTTACATCAAAGTCACCTGTCACAGGGGTGCCACATTACCCAGGAATCAGGTTGGCCTTTGCATCTCTGCCCTGCTCAGTTATTGGCTGGTGTAGCCCGTGGGAAACCTGGCCTCAGCAGAAGGGTAGTGATGGATTTCAGAGCACAGCAGCTGTGGCTGCAGGTCAGTTATGGTCTTCACGGCCAGAGATCCGAGAGGTGTATTCTCATTACTTCTACGGTGTTTATGTAGATTTTTAAAATTTATTTACTTACTGACTTTTGCCATGGGACCTTGAACTGAGAAAACAGCATTTTGAAGGGGAACCATTGTTTGTGCTGTCTTATTATTAGAAGATGTTGTTGAATTACTCTTGGATGATGTATTTATAAAGCTGAACACGACTACTTCTCTTCATTAGAACTGAAAAGGTGTTGCTAATATGGGCATCCACTCAATAGCAACAAGAGGCAGTCACATGGAGTTCAGAATATACCTGCGTTACAGCAGGAACAATCTGAATACGGCTTTCCAAGGACTCTCACATCATGCCAAGTCAGACCACTGCAGCTCCCTCTATAGAATTTGGTAATCACCCACCAATAGGAACAAGATCTTAAAATAAAAACTCATTTAAAAATAAAAGATGTTCTCATTAAGCTGTTCATTTCAAGAGACCATCATTAATATCTGGCTTGACAAAGGTTATGACCCATGCTTTTTATTAGTTGCTAATCATCAAATTACCTTTACATAAAAGCAAAGGACAATTTAAGGAGTCAGACTGATGCAAATCAAACACAACTAGTTTAACTCTTTAGCTATATCGACATAAATGGATATAAAACAAAAGGGCCCAAGGAAAGTGAAAAATTAATTCAGTCATTTTATCTATGCAATAAACATATGCGAATGACTCAACTATTTGTTTGGAAACAGCCTTTGACTGGATTGTCAAAATAGCGAAGATTGACATATTCTTAAAAAATATTTTATTCATAATTTTCAGCATCGTATAAACATAGCCTTGGGGATGAATAATAGCAGCATAAATATCAGTTGGAGAGGGACTGGTAATCAAGAATTGATGCCAAATAAGGACAGGACGCCAAGGAACCTGGCGTGAATGAGTGCAGAAGACAGGGAACTGGGATATTTAAGTCTTAGAAGCTAGGAGATTCTTCCAAGATGATTTTACCTTTACCTGAGAGGAAGATATTTTCAAACACTTACTCTCAAAGCAAAGAAAACTTTTTCCTATCTTTGTTATAGAATAACTGGAAATTAAAAAAAAAAATTTTCCATTGAAGTCTCCAATGAAGTAATATCGAAATCCATGTTAAAAAATAAATCTGAGATGATGTCAAAAGTAACTATAATCTCAACATGTTTTATATATACTTTCATTTTTAGCCTCTTTCAGTTGACATATTACATATTAATTATCCAAATGTCTATCTCCCCTAGTAGCTTCTAGACACAATGAAGGTATTGAGTACTTCTTTTCAATTTTTTTACATCACTTGCAACTAGCAATGTTCTTGGTGATTAAGAGGAAAGAGTTTCCAGGTTCTAGTCTTGGCTCCAACACTGTACGTGTTTCCTGGAGCAAATCTGTAAACCTCTTTAAGACACAGCTTAGAAGAGGGATTATAACACTACGTCAGTGTGTTAGTGTGAGCATAAATGGAATAATGTATGTAAAGATTTACATAGTACCAGGTATAGTTATTATAAAATATTGATGGTTTATTTACTATTGTTACTTTTAAAAATTGTAGCAGATACTCTAAATATTTGTTGAATGAATATGTTTTCATCTATTAGTTTAATAGTAGCTCCTATTTTTTTTTTTGGCACTTAATTCAAAGTTTATTAATTCTTGAGCTACTTTCAGCCATCAATATCATTCTTTTCTTTTTTGACATACAGCACTATATAAGTTTAAGGTGTAAAGCATAATTATCTGACTTACATTCATCATGAAATGATCACAATAAGTTTAGTGAACATCCATCATCTCATACACATATAAAATAAAAGAAAAAGAAAAACGTATTTCTCCTTGTGATGAGAACACTTAGGATTTACTCTCTCTACAACTTTCATAAATAATGTGCAGCAGTATTAATTACATTAATCGTGTTGTACATTACATCCCTAGTATTTACTCATCTTATAACTGTAAGTTCGTACCTTTCAACCACCTTCATCCAATTTGCCCTCTCCCAACCCCCTGCCTCTGGTAACCACAAATCTGATCTCTTTATCTATGAGATTTCTTGTTTTTTTTTTTTTAAAGTATACTTGATCTACAACACTAAGTTAGTTCCTAGTACACAACACAGTGACTTGATACTTCTATGTATTTCAAAATGATCACCTCCATCAGTCTAGTTATCATCTGTCACTATACAAAGGTATTACATTGTTATTGATTATATTCCCCATGCTGTACATTTCATCCCTGTGACTCATTTATTTTGTAACTGGAAGTCTGTACCTCTTAATTGCCTTCACCTATTTCACTCATTCCCTCCATCCCCACAGAGCTGCTAATTTTGAAGATTATGAAGGTTCGTAATAAAAATGTCATGTTAAAAAACATGACCTTCAGGATACCACACATTGTCATCCTTAAATTGTTTGTTCAGGTAGCACCCTAAACTACACAGCCTCAGGAAAGGGGCTTTCTGAGAACTTAGGCCCTGCCAACAAGGTGGGCAAGTCACAGTCAGGGCCTTTATGGGTAGCAACATGGGAGGAAGAAATTAGAAAGACATATGACCCTCTCCTCAGCCCTTAAAAGGATCTACATCCATATTCCCAAATCTAAGAGGTACAGTAAATTTGATTTTAATAAAAACCAGTATTGATGTCAAATTTCTGATATCTAAGGAAAGAAACATGGTTCGATGTATAACAGGCAAAGCTTGCCAGTGATGAGAAGACTAAAAATTAAGAAATAAATCTCAACAGGAAAATGCTGGTAGCAGAAACCAAGCCAAATGGAAAATTTTAAGATGAGTAGGACAAAGTGATGCCTCCTGAAAATCCTAAACTAGAAAAACTTTACAATCTAATAAAGTTTTCAGAAAGAGGACAAAATATTTGTAATATTTTGTAACATTTGTTACAAAATAAATATCTAGACATGGATAGCTTCTCTATACATTGGCAATATTCAAAAAAGATACTGGAAAAATTCCGCAGTCCATTGAGTCATAAAAATATAAAACCTATAGAAATAAGCATGTCAATACATATAAAAACCTACATTTAAAACCCACAAAAATTTACAGAGATCAAAAATAAACCTCAAATAAATGTAAGAATACAGAATAGCAGATAGGAGGATTCATCATTACAAATATATCAAGTCTTCCCAAATTAATCCACAACTTTAGAGCAGCTCCAATATAAATTTCAACAGATGACTTAGAACCTATGAACAAACAATAAAACCCATCTGGAAGAATACATGAGAAAAGTAGCCAAAAAAAAAAAAATGTTATTGAGGTTCCACAAGGACGAAACTAGGAAGAGGATGTTAATTGAGACAATACAAGGTAAGAAGAGCTGGAGGGACAATATCAAGGGAGGGTCATTTAAGGAAAGAGGAAACTCTGAGTGCATCAGGGACTAGTGCAAATGCTAAACTGAAAATGAGAGGTGGGATCAAACCAGCGCCACAAGCAAGAGTTCAGAGCGAGAGCCAGTGGAGTTCAGAGGAGACCTAGAGACTGAAGGCCGACGGAGGCCCAGAGACTGAATCCCTGCTGGCTTTGGTGGACGATGTGTGATTCTCTGGCATTTCGGGATGACCTTTAGAGCTTACAGAACCGAGGCTAAGTGGGTACCAACAGCATTCTCACCCCTCTGCAAACAGGCTTCAAATTCTCCTTAGTGCTCCTCAACAGGTCCTCATCAGGTCCCTACCAACACGTGCCAGTTCCACCACACATGCCCCATTTGGAGAGACAGAACCAAGCTGGGTCTTCCCAGAGCTGATAGACTCACCTATGTCTCAGGCAGCTTAGCCCAGCAATGGGAGCTTCCAGGCTGACACAGCCTTTCCACAGCAAGCCATCCAATGCCATGTCTCCTGCCATCTTTATAGAATATCAACATCCAGATGGAAAAGGGGGGAGGGTAACTCCTATCCTTCAGAATTTTGAAATATTTCAATGTTGGGCAGTGTGCAGAATAAACTTCTCAGTAAGTGGCTAAATATAATTGGTAAGAGCATGAACTTGAGCCAGAGGATATGCGCTTGAATCCTGACTCGACCCCTTTCTAAACACAGACGGTTGCTGAGTTTCTCTAGGCCTATCTTGGGTAAACTGGGGTTAATATCCTGAAAGATTGTTGTGAGGATTGTAAGCAAATACAAAAAGAATTTAGAAGCATGTTTATATGGTATCATAATTGCATTTGCTCTTATTCTTATTTTAAATAGGACACTAAGTATTGGGTAGATAGAGCTTCTTGTCCATTCGTCTGAAGCTTTTTTACCAATGCTTTTTTTTAACTCCTAGAGAAATGGTAGGCGCCTGACAAATATATATATATATATATATATATATATATATATATATATTTTAAATGGTATCTAAAGAAATCCTCCAGACGAATCTATAGGGCCTCAAGAGAAGGCCCATACAGGATGTATTCTCCCCCTGCAATCATGAAGTAGGTCCATTTTGAGTGAGCTGCTTCCCTCCAGCCAGCATAAAATTATCACTTGACATTTGCAGGTGACACATATCCTCAGAGAAAGAACTTTCACCAATGTCAGAGTTCTCTTGTCCATCAGCAAAGGAAACACATGTGAGCCTCAGGCTGTTTGTGTCAGGGCCAAAGTCCCTCCCAGTAATCTGGGTCAGAGCTCTGCCGCCACTGCACTCTCTCTCCTGCCGTCCACTCAGGATTAAAGCATCACATTTGGAAGTCCTACTGCCTGTTCTGGCCTGTCTCCCACAGAAGCAGGAAGGAGGTGGGAAGGGAGGCATTTTAATGCCGAACGGGAGAAGGTTGGGGACGACTGCTGATGATTGTCAAAAGCATGCAGGTAGAGGGTAGGATGGGACCATAATATTGCCAATTCTAACATCCAGTTTCTGGAACTCCCCTTATGCTTTTCTCCCTAGTTAGCCGGCTACAAAGCCAAGTGGGGTCAATTTCAAATTTTCTTGTCGTTCACTGGTGTGAAACTAGTGCCTTCTTCTCCTCCTCCCAAGAGTAACTTACTCATGAAAAAGCAGAAAATGTTTAAATCCTCATTTATTGTTTGCAATATGAATGCTGAGTCACTATGCATGACATTGCCTCTACTCTCTATATGCTTCGAAATTAAAAATGAAAAAATAAACAGCAGGAATTCATGCTCTTCTTAACCCAAAATTCTAACTCCAATGTCAATATTTAAACTTAAGAGAGTATTCTGGAGAAAAGAAGTGCCAGGTAATGGTCAGAGCTATAGTCCAGGAGTAGGTAAACTTGTTTGTTGCTGAGCTCTGATTAAACAACAGAATTAATGACATACAACAATAATATTAATAATGTTTTATGAGAAAAAAATTAATATTTCTATGAATCAGTGTGACTGTCCACCTGTAAAAAAGCACTTATTGTTTGGAACTACATCTACAATTGCAATTTGACCAATGCTGTCTAAGAATGCTACTGTCTCTTCACTGGCAGAGTAACATTTTCCCTCTACCCAACTCTTCTAAGAGGAAAGCTGGACCAGCCTCAAACTGAAGACCAATGATACAGGCAAAGCTGTGGCGGAGTGATCTCTGGGAACTGAATCCTAAGAATTAGAAAGAAGAGGGTTTTGGCGATTGGAAAAAAAAAAAAAAAAGATGGAAAAAGAATGAGCTCATGGCTGCTTCTACTTCTATCCCTAATTTTTTTTAATGACAATTCACTCGATACAAGCACCATAGGAGCCCATTTTAAGACTATTTTAACATTGAGATGTATGTAATATTTTATATTCCCAAGTTACATGGGTGTCACTTGTATACAGTTCAATAATCAGATGGATGTGTTCTTAAATATTAGACGCAATTTTAAGAAAATAAAATTACATTTTTTCCAAGTGGGCTATGTTTTGACAAGTTTTGTTTTAAATAATATTACAAATTGTCCCTAAGCTTTTTCCCTCCCAATATCCAAGTTAACCAGAATTGATGAATAGTTGGAAATTATTTGATAGTTCCCCAGTCAGGGAAGTCCCTAGTAGAGATAAAAGCTTTGGTCACTAGAGAAAGTGAGCTTGAAGACCATGAAACAGAAAGTTGTTTTTAATTCAGCTTCTTAGGTGGCAGGGCTAATCTGTAATAATTCTCTCCAGCACCTAAACAAGGCTTTGTCTAAAGCAACTGCTCTGTGGGCCTCTCTTAGTGGAAACTGAAGTAGTTTGGGCACAGGAAATTCACCTGTGGTGGTAACGTTCATCAGACTAATTTAAGTCTATAATCTGCACAGCTGTGGACTTCAGGGAACCTCTGACAATCTCTAGACACGAGTTAACATATGTTCATTACTGAGCAAGATGGAAATAAAAACAATCACCAATATAATAAGGATAGAACAAAGGGGGTAAGAATGAGTGGAAAATTCAAGGTTATATATTTCAACCTAATACAGAAGAATACTTTCTCATAAATAGTTTTGCAAAAATGCAGAGAAATAATTTCATAAGGTAATGAGCTCCCAGATATCAGTAGCATTCAGGTACAGGCTAGAAATCCATCTGTCACATCTGGTGAACTAGAGGATTTCCATGGACTTTCTAAAATTTAAGATTCTTTGATTCTATATTAAAAAAAAAATTGATTTCTTGCTCCCTCCCAAAAGCATAGCACATGCTAAGAGAAATGATTCAGCTCCAGAAGTCAGAATTAACAGTATAATATTTAACAGGGAGACAACCAGACTTTAAGTCTGTTCCACTGTCTGGAGCAGAATTTATAAAAATACTACTTGGCATGGGAACAGTAAGAAAAACAGATCAGAAGTGAATGACACTTGTCTGAATCGGATAAGTTCAATTTACGTTGCTAGGAGAAAAGGAAACAGTGCTTCCAGCAACTGATGAGCACTGAACTAGAAAACCAGCAGCACCCACACACAGTACACATGAAGTCAATGGCAACGCCTCCAACCTACAGCAAACAAGACAATTTCCACGGCAGCATACCGCAGCACTCCAACAGATTTACGATTACTTTTTCCATCACCCCCAACTCTCCCTCTCTGAACTCTCATTTTAGGGAGATTATAAAACAAACATAACAGCTGAACAGAGATTTATGCTCCTCCTTTGTCAGAAGAGTATCAAACCCATCTTATCTCCAGGCCCTTTGATAATATTCTGAGTGACCAACAACCTTGATTTTATCATTTTGTTGATAAAGTTTTGGTTATGCCATGTGACCCTTAAGGAGAGTGGAAACATCATTTTTAGAAACTTAGAAATAGATCTCTTTACAAAGATTTTTTTGCATGTTCTATACTATCAACATGTCTTTCTTCATGCAGATTCTCTTTAAACATGTCACCCCATTCGGGATGAAAAAAATGGAGCAACTAACCAACTCTCCAGAACTCTCCATCAATAGTTTCATAATTATTTTTTAAAATTTTACTTTGTTTTTAAGCATTTTGTGCAGACAGAAATTGCACTGCACAGAAGACAAAAATTATCATAGTGTGAATGCCCGTGTAACCCCATACAGGTCAGAAAGCAATATTGCCAGCACCTTCAAACTCATCTTGTGCCTCTTCCAAATTACCATCTCCTCCTACTCCCAGAAAGATAGCCACAGTCCTGACTTCCATGTTAATCAATTCCCTGCTTTCCTTTTCAGTTTCACTACATGAGCTGGTGTCCTTTAGTCCTAGCATTTAGATCATTTGTTTTTTGAACTTACATAAATGGAATCATACAATTATGTGTTCTTTTGAGATTGGATTTTTTTTCCCTTGAAATTATGTTTGTGAGATTTATACAAGTTGTTTGTGCAGTTGTTTCTCATTTATTTTTATTACCACAGAACAATTTTTCTCAGCCTTGGCACTACTGACATCTTAAGTCAGATAATTCTTTGCTAAGGGGGGCTGCTGTAGGGTGTTTAGTAGCATTCCTGGCCTCTACCCCTAGATGCCAGTAGCATCCCCACCGCTAAGTTGTGACAACCAAAACTATCTCCAGACGTTGCCAAATGTCCTCTGGGGGTCCAAATTTCCCACTGTTGAGAATCACTGCTGTTTCACTGTATGACTATATCATACTTTATCTATTCTACTGTTGGTGGACATTGGGTTGTTTCTACCCATTTGGGGGTTACAAATACTACTACTAATATTATTATTCATGGCTATGTCTTATGAATGTTCTTATGTATATGTAGAAGCAGAACTATGAGGTCATTGGGTATGGGTCTCTTTAACTCTGAGAGATAAATCCAAATTTTTTCTAAAGTAGTTGCACCTCCTGACACTCTTACTGGCAGTCCAGGAATGTTTCTACTGCTGCAGACCATCACCAACATCTGCCATTGAGATCATTTTCCTTTTCTTTTCTCTTTTTAAGCCTGGTGACATACAAATGTGTTTAATTTGTAGCTTTAATTAGTATATTCCTGATGACTAATGAGGTGGAGTGCCTTTACGTGTATATCTAATGGTGAACTGACTGTCCTTTTTGTGATGTGCCTGTTCATATCTCTTGCCCATTTTTCTATTGGGTTGTTGAATTTGTAAAAATTCACTATATATTTTGAATACAAGTTCTCTGTCAATTACACGCACTATCAATCTACCAGAGTTGCCTTATCAGAATACCACAGACTGAGTGGCTTCAACCACAGAGGCTTATTTTCTTATACTTCTGGAGGACAGAAGTCTAAGATGAAAGTGCTGGTTGGGTTGGTTTCTGGTGAAAACCTCTTTTCCTGACTTACACACAGATGCCTTACTCCATCCGTCCTCACATGGTCTTTCTCTGTGTTCACACTCCTAGTATCCCTTCTTTTTATAGGAACACCAGTCCTACTGGATTCGGGTCCATCTTTATGACCTCATTTAACTTTAATTACCCCCTTATAAGTCCTATGTCCAAATACAGTCATATTGGGGGTTAGGATTTCAATATATGGCTTTGTGGGGAACACAATTCAGTCCATAATGTATGCTTAGTAAGTATTTCATGTCATTTTTGGCTTCCTTTTTCGCTCTCTTAATGCTGTAAATAGAATGTCCTGATTTTAGTGGTAGTCTCATTTATCAGTCTTCTTCTTTATAATTAGGGCTTCTTTGGATTTTAAGAGATCTTTTCACAATCAAATGTCATAAAGATAATTTTCTGTATTATCTTTTAGAGCTCTATTGTTTTGCTTTTATATTCAGAGCTACAGTCTCATCAAGTTGATTTTTGTGTGTGATGTGAGGATGGGACGGGACTGAGGTTTATTTTTTCCATATAGATATCCAATTTAACCAGCAGTATTTATTGAAAATACCATGTTTTTGCCATTGCTCTATGGGACCTATATTGTTGTTAATCAAGTGCCCATAATACATTGGTCGATTTCTGCATTCTTCAGTCCCACCCTCTCATCTATATTTTTATCCCAGGATCAATACCACTCTGACTTTATTATTATAACTTTATTACATGTGTTAATATTCTAAAAGCGAATCCTCCTACTTTGTTTTTCTTTATCAAGAATTTCTTGGAACTCTTCATTTATTTAGAGGGACAAACTAACATTTGAAAGCGAAATTATCTGATGCTTGTAAATGGCTTTAAAATATATGGGCAAAATGGTAGAGGGAATAGATGGAATAAAACTGGCAAAGTGTTAAAAATTTTTTTGAACCTATAAAATAGGTACCTAGAATTTTTAAAATAATTTTTCTACTTTTGCACATCCTTGAAATTTTTAAAATAAAAAATTAAAATTAAAAATCTATACTATACATCACCAAATGAATGTACTGAATAAACTCTGTCCTTGTGTTTAAAAAGAGCTGGTTAACTAAAAGTCATTGAATTGTACACATTAAATAGGTGAATTGTATGGTGTGTTTGGTAATTTTTACATATAAACTGTCTCTCCTGTGAATGATAACAGAATTTTATTCTATTGATTTATTTTTATGGATTTATTTATTTATTTATTGCCTTGCTTCAAGAGCCAGAATCTTCAAAACAATTTCCAGTTGGAGAAGTGATATCAGGTGTCTTTGTCTTGTTCCTGATTTAAGGAAATTTTCAACATTTCACCCCTACAGATGACTGACATGTTGTATCATTTTATAGATACCCTACAGACTGATGCAGTTCATTTTAACCAGGTCCCTGCAGGTTAGTCAATGGATGTTAATATTTATCTAATACTTTACAAATATTATCTGATGAGGCAATCATATAATTTTTTCCTTCATTCTGATAATGCTGAATGTCATGGCTTGCTATTTCAATGTTATTCAATCTGTGTTTTTAGAAGAAACTCAGCTGTTTACGTTATCCTTCATATATTGTTAGATTTGGTTTGCTAATATCTATTTAGAATGTTTGCATTTACATTGATGAATGCTATTATTCTGTAATGTTTTTCCTATAAAGCCCTTTTCAGGTTTTAATATCAAAGATATGCTGCCCTCATCAAATTAGCTTGAGTGTTTCCCTTTTCTTCAAGACTTGAGATGAGTTTGTGATAATTGGCATCATTTCTTCTTTGAAAATTAGGTATATTTTTCTGGTGATGCCATCTGGGTCTGGAGTTTTACTTGTGAGAAGATTTAAAATTACACACTTAATTGCTTTCATTGTTACTGGACTATTCAGACTTCCTATTTCTTACTGTGCCAGTTTTAGTAATTGTATTTTTCTAAGTATTTGTCTACTTCATTTAAGTTTTAAAGTTGATTATTCTAAGATTCATAATATACTACTGTGATCTTTAAATGTCTGAAAAGCTTGTGGCAAAGCCTCTTTTAATATCTCACTTTTTTTTTCTCTCTCTTTGTTCTCGGTAAGTTTCACCCTGTTCCCTAAGCAGTTTTGTTAGTCTTTTCACAGAACCAACTTCTGGTTTTGTTAATCCTATTTTTATATATTTTTTTCTTGCCATTAATTTCTGCCCTTTATTTCTTTTTTCTATTTTTGTGGGGATTTTTTTCTTAATATCTTGAAGAGATTGCTTATGTCAGTGACTTTCAGCCATTCTTCTTTTCTAATATACTCATTAAAGACTATAAACTTCTCTAAAAACCTGTCTTTGTTACATTCTACAGTTTTCATATAGCACTTTAAATTATCATTCCATTTAAAATATTTGCTAGTTTTCATTGGAATTTCTTCTTTGATTCAGGGGTTATTTATAAATGAATTATTTTTAAATTTTTAATTACAAAAAATTTAAAACATACATAAAAATTGAGATGGTAGCTTAATGAATCCACTTTGGGCTCATAGTCCAGATTCAACAATTATCAACTTATAGACTTCTTTTTTATTCATATTTATTCCCCATCTACTCCTCTACTCTCAGGACTATTTTGAAGTAAATCATTGGTAAATATGTCATTTGTAAAACTCTTAAAAATATAAGGACTCTTTTTTAAAACATAACCACATTATTCCTTAATATAACCCAATATTGAATCAGTTTAAAATTTCACAATTCTCATAACCAAATTTTTACAGTTTATTAACCAAATAAGTCATCATATCTGTCTTTCACAATTGATGGATATATCAGAAGTGTATTTCTTAATTTCCAAATATGGGAATTTTAAGGGGTCTTTACATTGTTTATTCTTTGCTGAATTTCATATGGTCTGAGAACATACTCTAATTTTATTTCTTTGGAATTTGATGAGACTAGTCCTATATTTGGTCAAATTCTTGAAATATTGTATGGGTACTTAATAAGAATTTATATATGTATTTTGTATTTTGGGGTTTAAGTGTATAAATATATCCATCAGACCTAATGTGTTGTGTTTTTCAAATATTTAATGTCTTTACTAATTATTTTCTGCTAGTTCTATCAGTTACTGAGAGAGATGTATTCAACATCTACCATTCTAACAGTAGCTTTATATAATTCTTCTTCTATTCTTATTGATTCATACTTGTATATTTTAAAACTAAGTCATTAGGTACATATAAGTTTAAAATTATTTCCCTGATAAACAGAACTTCTATCATTATATAGCAGTTTCTTCATCTTTAATAATCCTTTTTGCCTGAATAGCTTCATCTTGATATTAGTATAACCACAATAGCTTTCTTTTGTATAGTATTTGTATGATACCTCTTTTTCCAAACTTTTACTTACAAACTTACTGAATCATCACGTTTAGACATGCCTCCTTTCATGCCTAAACATGACAATGGCAAAAGGAGAATTCCATTTCAAGACTGAAGCTTGGAAACCCTGTGTGAGTTTCTAGAATGTTGACCTACCTTATAGATTTTGGACTTGCAGCTCCTCAATTCTTGTAAGTATTATACTGGATTCAAAAATGACTTGTTGAGATTGGGCCAACATGGTGGAGTAGAAAGACCTTGAGCTCACCTCCTCTCATGAGCACAGCAAAATCATAACTAACTGCTGAACAACCATCGATGAAAAAGACTGGAATCTACCAAAAAATATCTTTTACAACTAAAGATATAAAGAAGGAACCACAAGAAGATGGTAAGAGGGGTGCACTTGTGATATAATCAAATCCCATACCTCTGGTGGGGGTGACCCACAAACTGGAGAATAATTATATTGCAGAGGTTCTCCCACAGGAGTGAGAGTCCTGTGGGCCATGTCAGTATCCCCAGCCCAGGGTTCTGGCACCAGGAAGAGGAGCCCCCAGAGAATTTGGCTTTGAAGGCCAGCATGGCTTAATCACAGGAGCTGCACAGGGCTGGAGGAAACAGAGACTTCACTCTTAGAGGGCACACACAAACTCTCACATGCACTGGGACCAAGGGCAAAAGCAGTAACTTCATAGGAGCCCGGCCCAGTCCTACCTGCTTGTCTTAGAGGGTCTCCTGGGGAGGCAGAGGTTGGCTGAGGCTCACCCTAGTGACATAGATATTGGTATCAGACATTTCAGGGAGTATTCATCTGCATGAACTCTCCTGGAGGCTGGCATCTTGCTTGGGTCATTAGTATCAATACCTGGCCCCATCCAACAGCCTGGAGGCTCCAGTGCTGGGATGCCAAAGGTCAAACAACTAACTGGGCAGGAACAGAGCCCCATCCATCAGCAGACAGGCTGCCAAAAGACTTCCTAAGCCCAGAGCTGATTCTAGACATGTCCCTAGACATGGCCCTGCCCAACAAAGGGCCAGGACCCAGCTCTACCCACCAGTGGACAGGCACTGGCCCCTCCTACCAGGAAGCCTATACAAGATTCTAGACCAGAGTCACTCCCAAGGGGGCAGACACTAGAAGCAAGAAAACTACAATCCTGCAGCTTGAGTAACTGTGTCTGCAAATGCAGGCCAGACCATACCCTGGGACTAGCTGGCCCCTGGCCCTTTGGTGATAAAAGGGAAGTGCACTGCTGTGACATATAGGATGTCTCCTACAGAGGGCCACTTATTCAAGATCGAGAAATGCAACTAACGTACCACATACATAAAAATGCTAATAAAAATTTAGACAAAATGAGGCAACAGAGGAATATGCTTCAGACGCAAGAACAAGATAAAATTCCAGAAGAAGAACTAAGTGATGTGGAGATAGGCAAAATACTTGAGAAAGAGTTTAGAGTATTAATTGTAAAGATGATATAAGAATTTGGTTGAAGAATGGATGTACAAAGAGAGACGTTATAAGTTTTTAACAAAGGATTAGAAATATAAAGAGCATACAGCTCAGTGGCAGAGCCCATGCTTAGCATGCACAAGGTCCTGGATTCAATCCCCAGTACCTCCATTAAAAAATAATTAATAAATAAACCTAATTACACCCCCCCAAAAGAAAACATAAAGAACAACCAGAGATGAAGAACGCAATAACTGAAAAATATACTAGGAGGAATCAATTGTAGAATAAATGATGCATATATATGGACTGCTATACCAAAACCTCATGGTAACTGCAAAACAAAAATCAATAATAGATATACACACCCAAAAGAAAAAGGAATCCAAAAATACTAGTAAAGATTGTCATCAAATCACAAAAGAGAACAAAAGAAGAAAGGAAAAAAGACCTTCCTCCCCTCCAAAATCCAAAACAATTAACAAAATGGCAATAAGAGCATATATATTGATAATTACCTTAAATGTAAATGGATTAAATGCTCCAACCAAAATACACAGACTAGCTGATGGATATAAAACAAAACCTGTATATTTTCTGCCTACAAGAGGCCCACTTCAGATCTAGAGATACATATGGACTAAAAGTGAGGGGATGGAAAAAGGTATTCCATGCAAATGGAAATCAAAAGAAAGCTGGAGTAGCAATACTTATAAAAGAAAAATAAACTTTAAAATAAAGATTGTCACAAGGGACAAAGAAGGACATTACACAATGACCAAAGAGTCAACTGGAGTAGAAGATATAACAATTGTAAATATATATGCACACAACTTAGGAGCGCCCCAATATGTAAGGCAAATGTTAACAGACATAAAGGGAGAAATTGATACTAACACAATAACAGTGGGGGACTTTAACACCCAACTTACATCAGTGTACAGATCATCCAGACAGAAAATCAATAAGAAAACACAGGCCTTAAATGACACATTAAACCAGATGGACTTAATTGATATTTATAGAGTATTCTATCTGAAAGCAGAAGAATACATATTCTTTTCAAGTGAACATGGAACAGTCCCAAGAATAGACCACAAGCTGGGCCACAAAACAAGCCCCAGTAAATTTAAGAAAATTAAAATTATATTAAGCATCTTTTCCAACCACAACACTATGAGATTAGACATCAACTGCAAGAAAAAAACTGCAAACACATGGAGGCTAAGCAGTATGCAACTGAACAACCAATGAATCACTGACAAAAATCAAAGAGGAAACTGAAAAATACTTAGAGACAAATGAAAATGAAAACACAACCATCCAAAACCTCTAGGACATAGCAAAAGCAGTTCTAAAAGGGAAGTTTATAGCAAGCTTACCTCAGGAAACAAGGACAATCTCCAATAAACAACCTAACATTACACCTAAAGCAATTAGAGAAAGAAGAACAGTAAAACCCAAAGTGAGTAGAAGGAAAGAAATAATAAAAATTAGAGCAGAAATAAATGAGTAAGAGACTTAGAAAAAAATAGTAAAAGATCAATGAATCTAAAAGCTGGGTCTTAAAAATGGTAAACAAAATTGTTCAACCTTTAGCCAGGCTCATCAAGAAAAAAAGGGAGAAAGCCCAAATTAATAAAATCAGAAATGAAAAAGGGGAGGTTCCAATCAACACCACAGAAATACAAAGGATCTTAAGAGGCTACTATGAGCAACTATACACCAACAAAATGGACAATCTAAAAGAAATGGACACTTTTTTAGAAAGGTACAATTTGCAAAGATTCAACCAGAAAGAAATTAAAAATATGATCAGTACTGAAATTGAATAAGTAATTTAAAAATTCCCCAAAAACAAAAGTCCAGGACCAGATGGCTTCACAGGCAAATCCCACCAAACATTTAGAGAAGAGTTAATGCCAATCCTTCTGAAACCATTTCAAAAAAATTTAGAGGAACACTTCTGAACATATCCTATGAGGCTACTATCACCCAGATGCCAAAACCAGACAAAGATATCACAAAAAAAGAAAATTATAGGCCAATATCACTTATGAATATAGATGCAAAAATCCTCAACAAAATACTAGCAAACTGATTCCAACAATACATTAAAATATCATACACCATGATCAAGTGGGATTTATCCCAGGGATGTAAGGATTTTTCAATGTCTGCAAATCAATCAATGTGGTGTATCATATTAACAAATTGAAGAATAAAAACCGTATGACCTTCTTAATAGATGCAGAAGAAAGCTTTTGATAAAATTCAACATCTATTTATGATAAAAACTCTCCAGAAAGTGGGTATAGAAGGAACATACCTCAACATAATAAAGGCCACATATGACAAACCCACAGCTAACATCATACTCACTGGTGAAAAACTGAAAGCATCTCCTCTAAAATCAGGAACAAGACAAGGATGCCCACTATCAACGCTTTTATTCAACATAGTTTTGGAAGTCCTATCCACAGCAATTAGAGAATAAAAATAAATAAAAGGAATCCAGATTGTGAAAGAAGAAGTAAAACTGTCACTGTTTGCAGATGACACGATATTATAGATAGGAAACCCTAAAGATGCTACCAGAAAACTACTAGAACTCATCAGTGAATGTAGTAAAGTTGCAGGATACAAAATTAATATACAGAAATCAGTTGCATTTCGATATACTAACAACAAAATAGAGAAAAAGAAATGAAGGAAACAATCCCCATTTACCACTGCAACAAAAAGAGTAAAATACCTGGGAATAACCCTAAGGAGGCAAAAGGCCATTACTCTGAAAAATATAAGATGATGATGAAAATAACTGAAGATGACACTAACAGACGGAAAGACTTACTGTGCTCTTGGATTAGAAGAATGAATATTGTTAAAATGGCCATACTACCCAAGGTAATCTACACATTCAGTGCAATCCCTATCAAATTACCAATGGCATTTTTTACAGAACTAGAACAAAAAATTTTAAAATGTGTATGGAAACACAAAAGACCCTGAATAGCCGAAACAATCTTGAGAAAAAAGAATGAAGCGGGAGGAATCAGGCTCCCTGACTTCAGACTATACTACAAAGCCCCAATAAATCAAAACAGTATTTACCTAAATAAAAAAACAAGCAAACAAAATACCTCAATAAAAACAAACAAGCAAACAAACAAAAAAAAACAGTATGGTACTGGCACAAAACAGACACATAAATCAATGGAACAGAATAGATAGTCCAGAAATAAACCCATGCACTTACAGTCAATTAATCTACAACAAAGAGGGCAAGAATATACAATGGAGAAAGACAGTCACTTCAGTAAATGGTGCTGCAAAAACTGGCAGGCTACATGTAAAAGAATGAAATTAGAACATTCTCTAACACCATATACAAAAACAAACTCAAAATGGATTAAAGACCTAAATATAAGACCAATACTCTAAAAATCCTAGAGGAAAACACAGGCAGAAGACTCTCACATAAATTGCAGTAATATTATTTTGGATTTGTCTCCAAGAGTAATAAAAATAAAAATTAAAATTAATAAATAGGACCTAATTAAATTTAAAAGCTTTTGCAAATGAAACCATAAACAAAATGAAAAGACCACCTATGGAATGGGTGAAAACATCTGTAAATGATGTGACTAACAAAAGATTAATTTCCAAAATATACAAACAATTCATACAGCTTAATATCAAAAAACCCAACAACCCAATTAAAAAATGGGCAGAAGATCTAAATATACATTACTCTAGAGAAGACATAGAGATGGCCAACAGGCATATGAAAAGATTCTCAACATCGCTAATTATTAGAGAATTGCAAATCAAAACTGCAATGAGGTACCACCTTATACCTGTCAGAATGGCTATCATCAGAAAGTCTACAAATAATAAATGCTGGAGAGGGTGGAGAGAAAAAGGTACCTTCCTACACTGTTGGTGGGAATGCAAATTGGTGCAGCCACTATGGAGGACAGTATGGAGGTTCCTTAAAAAACTAAAAATAGACTTGCCATATGATCCAGCAATCCCACTTTTGGGCACGTATCGGGAGAAAACTCTAATTCAAAAAAATACATGCATCCCAAGTTCATAGCAGAACAATTTACAATAGCCAAGACATGGAAGCAACCTAAATGTCCATCAACAGATGAATGGACAAAGAAGATGCGGTATGTATATACAACAGAATACTACTCAGCCATAAAATAAAATAATGCCATTTGCAGCAACATGGATGGACCTAGAGATTATCATACCGAGTGAAGTAAATCAGAAAGATGAAGATAAATATCATATGATACCACTTATATGTAGAATCTAAAAAAAATGATACAAATGAACTTATTTACAAAACAGAAGGAGACTCACACTCATAGAAAACAAACTTACGGTTACCAAAGGGGAAGTGGAAGGGATAAATTAGGAGTTTGGGATTAACATACACACACGATTATGTATAAAATAGATAACCAACAAGGACCTACTGTATAGCACAGGGAACTATATTTAATATCTTGTAATAACCTATAATGAAAAAGAATCTGGAACAGAATGTGTGTGTGTGTGTGTGTGTGTGTGTGTGTGTGTGTGTGTGTGTGTAACTGAATCACTGTTGTCAACCTGAAATTAACACAATGTTGTAGAGAGGACAGGTTCAGTCAGACTCAGGACCCTTGAATTTAGAAAATTAGGTGGAAGATAATCCAGACATAAGGCTGGGAATTTGCAAAGCCAGATATCAATAGTTTAAATGAAATATTTAATTTAGAAAGAAAAGAAGGTGGGTATGCCTCCACATTCATGAGTTATAAAGACAATACATAAGCTCATAAAATGCAGTTGCAAAAAGGGATGTTTGAGAGAATCAAAACCCACTTCTTTTGTTACATATGAGGAACTGAGACCAAATTGATCAAAAAGAACAGATTAATAGAATAGAAAGAGTACAGAAACAAAGAATAAAATTGATGAGGAAAGAATATTACATAGGCTTATTTGTTTAGGTCGTAATGTCTTATTTAGCAAGGTAGTTTGTAATTACTATTATTAAATTTAATTAGATATTATGGGACCAATAAAGCAACTACTATTCGTGCCAATTACTATATTAGTGTTTTAAGAATTAGTACTGCTGAAGAAACACAATTTGCAAATAAGAAGATGCATTAAAAATACACTGTAAGAAAGAAAATGTTTAATAATCTGTATTAGGAATGCACATTTAGCATTTTCTCAGAAAGATAGTAAGTGAGAAATAGCCAATTTATGCTGGGAAGTCCTTTTTTCTTTCCCTTTACCTCCAAGGCTATTTGACACCCAGGGATATAGAGGGTTGACCTCATATTCTTCTCAGAAGAACCTTGGACTTGCTGCCTAAAGATGGAAATCTGAAACCCAATTTAACCACCGACAAGTCACAAGCCCTTCATAATTCACTCATCTCTCAGATACTGTTTCCTTGTCATAAAGATGGGGATAAAATGTCCATTCTATACATTAGAAAAATATATTAAAATACAGATGACCCTATAAAATGAGTTTTTATAATCATCTAAACCACTCTAATATTAAATTCAACTTTCATGGAAAGAAAGCAGGTAGAAATATTTGTTCAGCTACATTTGTCTCTTTTGCCTTTATTCTTTCTGCACAGCAAAGAATATTCTCCCAAGTATTTGACCAACAGAACAGAACATGGTAGTGAGATGTTAAAGGTGGGTGTGGAAGGGGGTGCTAATAACAGCAGTTTCAATTCATAGGTTTCTTACATTGAAACAAACTCCTTTAGAAGTAAAAGCGGACTCTCTCAAATGCTGGCAGCCTCCTTGTCACCTGGTAGAAAACTGAACTACTTTTTCACTACCCAGTAAATGTGGTGTTTTCCTGGGCACTGTAAGCAATTAAACAATAATTTTCCTAAATACCTTGTATATTTACAAATGAAAGGGGAGGGAGCATTTAAAAGGAATTAAATTAAATGCAAGTCTGAGTGACGAAGTGAAAAGAGGTGGCCTAGAACTCTAGAGGACCCTATTCACGGACCCCACCATGAGCTAACTGGGTGACGTCAAGAAAATTACTAAGCACCCTCAACTATAATATGAAGCCAATTAGCTAGGTGGCCCCTAAAATACTATTTTGTTGTCAGATTAAAAAATAATCATGATTTGCATGTTTATGTATCTGATATTTGAAAATTATTCTCTGGCACTATTAAATCTCTAGAGAAAGTAGTTATATAAATAATGCTTTTAAATATGTGCACACATGAAAAAATGAATAAAATATACATTGATGCTTTTTTTAATTGACCTAAATTATCCATGAATTATTTGAAATAATAAATCACAATACAATTGGCCAGACTGATACTCCACAATGGCTGCTCAATACGCCTCATAGTACTAACAACCATCACATATGAAAAGCTCATATATGTCTGAGCTGCACTGTGCATATGCCCTCTTTCTTAATCCTTTCATTACTCGGTAAGTAATATTAAGACATTTATTGATAAGGAAATTGAGGTTCAGTTCACTAGCAAATGAGACAGCACAGGTCTGCCTGACTCCCAGCTACACAATACTGATACTACTAAAATCCTGCATCACCAATAAGATCACCTTCAAGGTGACGGATTCTTAAAGAACTACGAAAAGGAAGAGGCTGGGAATCTACTGCAGTTTAAACTGCTGACAAGCTCTTAAGGGTTGGTTAGTAAATTCATTATTTTGTTATATAATTACACCTAAAAATGGTTAAGATGTTCTTTTATACAGATCAACCTGAAAGACTCAAAAGTGCACATCACCCAAGAGAAATGAGAACAAAGCTCTCTTGTTAAGAGTTCCTAGATAATTCAAACCCGCTTCTTGATTTACCTCTGCCTACCCCAGGCTGAACTTTCCAATAAAATCACTGCAGTATGAAAAAGAAAATGTAGTGGCTTAAAAGAAAGAGGGGATAAAAGGGCCTTGTGTTGTCTGTGCAAATCAAGACCCATGTAAGAGTGACTTGGCAGACTCCCAAACTGTCTGGGTGACGTGCACAATTTTCCCCTTCTCATGCCCTATTGGGTCCATTTAAGTAAGAAGTGGATGTAAAGCACAGCTTCAGCAGTTATCAAGGCTTTTTCTAGACACTGATGGAGAACTGAGGCTGCCCTAGATTGGTGTCTATCACCAATTTTATCTGCAGATAAACCAGGGGGCGAAATACGTTAAAGTGTGGAAAGTATGGATTTTTAAAAAAAGAATCTAGCGGGCTTATTTTGGGCTGGGGTTTTGGCAGCTCAGACGTGCTTGAAATAACAACTGAAACTGCAGACTGCATTGTGCCAGAACAAATGCGCCTGCTCCCCACCCTCTACCCACACCAATCTCTCATAGCAGAGCCACAGAGCAGGCTCCTGGCTTCCACTCCTACAGCCGGGAGAGCCGGGGGATATCACGTCCAGGGCAGAAGTGATAAGCGAAGAAAAAAGAGGGTTGACTTCTGCATCAAAGAAGGGGGATACCCTAAACCTCAACAGAAGCAAATCCAAGGTCATCTTCGGAAACCAGTTAGAGTGAAACGGATTTGCTTTGCAAGGCAAAGCGTGGAAGTCACAAGCCAGAGAAACTGAGAGCAGCAGGGGGCCTGTGACCAGGGACAGGTCAGAGCAGGGGTTGGCAAACTTTTTCCGTCATGGGCAGTATTATAAATACTGTAGGCTTCCTAGGACATGTGGCCTCTGCTACAGCTACCAACTCTACCATTGCAACTACTACAGAACGTGGAAATAATGCAGTAAAGCTGTGTTTCTGTTAAACTTTATATATGGACACCGAAATTCGAATTTTACATAATTTTCACATGTTACAAAATAGTGTTCTTCCTTTGACTTTTGTTTTAGCCATTTTAAAATGTGAAAGGCATTCTTGGGGCATGGGCCCTACAAAGAGGCAGGCCACATCTGGCCCATAGGTCATTGTTTCTTGTCCCCTGGGTCAGAGGAAGCCATTCAGAACTGATTGTATAGAGTGCCTCTGAAGGCTTAAAAATGGACACTGAGGAGACAGCTGCAGAAAAACAAGCCAAGAATCTGATTTAAAAAATAAATATTTTAGACCAAATTACCAATAATAGAAAATAACAACAATAATCATTACTTATATAGATCCTACTGTGCCCCAGCCACTGTTCTTTACATCTATTGTATCTCTGTTGAAGTTGGAATTATTATTAGCCTCATTTTATAAGAAAACGGAGATAAGAAACACAAGAATATTGGGAGAGCTACAGCTATCCATAAGCCTTTATCTGCCATTCTGAAATCCCAGAAATTTGGAACCAGAACAAATTTATTCCAAGACCTGACCTGGCCTGACTTGATAGCAAAACCCGACTGAACTGACATGTGGTTATGCATAGTTTTATATTTCTTTCACTTAGGATTAACATTCATACATTTCACGGTAGAAATATTAATTTATTTAATGTAGGATGCTGCCCCAGACCCTGCTGGATTCTTCCATAATAGTTGACAGGCTAATAGCATTACCTTACTGAGGTTTAAAAAATTCTGACTTTCCAAACATATCTGTTTCCACGGGTGTTAGGTAACTGATTGTGTACCTGTTTTAAATCCATATTCTCTAATAAAGAATGAATTGATTCTCACAAATGATTGTGTGGTACAGTAAAAAGAAAAGAAGATTAATAGTTAGGAGTTTGGGGGTCCAATTCATCCTGTTACTAATTAGTTTGGTACCTGAGAAATTGTTTCACCCTCTCTGGGTCTCATTTTCCTCGTCTTGATCAAGGGTTATAAACTCAAATACCCATCGGGTCAGGCAGGACATGGAAATGGGAAAAGCAGAGTATCTGTAGCACCTAGGAAGGTAGAGGTCACAGAAAACTGGAAAACATAGGATCTGACTTCTGCCATGTGAACATGTATGGCCTATATCTTCTGAAAATTTCTTTTGAGAAAAACCAAAACCTAGATTTCTATGTGAATTGACCTAAATTCAAAACAAAACAAAACAAAACAAAACACTGTGCAGGCCAACAAAACAAGTCCAAGTCCGTAGGCTAAATGTGATATCCAGGCTGCACCCCCGACCCAGCATTGGCTGTAATAACTGCTTGCACTGCATTCAGATGCAAATTCCCTTCCCTGGGGGTTTCACCTGTGGCTGGAAGTGACGGGCCTTCTCTAAGCCCCATACATATTCCACTTAGTCAGCTCTTGGCCTGTGTTGTCTTCCATTTTCAGTTATCTTTTCATATTATCATGTCTTTTATCCTTAACTAGATTATAAGATCCTTGAGGGTCCTTGAGGGTGGCAGTGCATCTCTGACTTTCCATAACAATTGGCACTGTGCCTTGAACACAGCAAGGGCTTAATGAAAAAACATTTGGACTGATGTTCAAACAGGCTATAAATAGCTACGGCTAAATCACAACAGCCCCAAGTCTGACTTACTTGGATTCCTCATTGCCCGTGGGAGAGGTAAAAATCATCTGATAGGGGCTGTAGAATCCAGCAGCCCGAAGCTAGAATGCCAGCTCCTTTGCTTCAAGCTATGACCTTGATTTTATCACATAATTTCCCTGAGAATCAATTTCTTCACTTGTAAATTGGAAGGTTAACAAGAGTTAACTCATTCTGTGGATTAAGTGAAATAACGCATAAAGTCTGTGGCATAACACAGATGTCAGTAACTACTGATTTTCTTCCTTGCTTATGCGGCCAAGGAAAGGGGAAGTTTCTTACAGAAGACTGAAGACTGTTCCACCTACTACTCATTTGACTCCTCTTCATCTACAGAAAACCAAGCCCGACTGCTACAGAATCCCCAGGGGCGGGGTACACCTCATGAGAGCTCAAAACATGATCTACCTTTATGGTGCATCTTGTGTGATTTCAAATCATCTGTGATCTTCTGCATTGCCTTGAAAAAAATCATTCTTTTCTTTCAAACAATCAAAACACCTCTGTGAACGCAAGGTTTGTGGCAAGAAGATATTCGTAGCTTCAAAAAACCTGGAGGCAAACTTGGCAAAGCATAAAGCCCTGTGTGATTTTCAACATAAGCATCAGAGAATTTAGTCAAGGACGAGATGCTCAGGATTATTATATGCAGAATGTAATACGTTTATAAAATAAATAGTTTCATTAGGAAAACATACAGTGATTCCGTATTCATAGACACACTTGATGTCTGTCCATGTGGGCTGCACGAGCAGAAGTTTGCCAGAGTGTGATAAAAAGGAGATTGTAAACAGGACTTCTAAAATGTCTGAGGCTGTTAATCATAGAATCTCTGCATAGAAAGGGACTCTTATAGCCACCTCATCTAGCTCTCATCTCTGTCCTTTCTTGGTGGTCATCCTGGATCTGCTTAAGTACTTCTAACCTGATGGAGAACTTCCTCTTTCCTGTGATAACCTTTCTTATATTGAGAAATAAAACTGAGACAAGATTGGCTTCCCTACAGCTACTTCCTGTGCTCCCTTAGTCTGGTTTCTGCAGATATACAGGCTAATTGTAAGCATCCACATGTGTATGCATGTATTTTGCAGATCCCATAGTGTTCCTAAAATTATTTAAGATGTGACAGACAACAGAGAATGAGTTTAGTGCCTTCTTTCCCATGTTGTCATCTTGATGGTAAAACCCAGGCATTGTGCCTTATTTTAGAATGCCTAACCAGGGCATAATGTCCTGTGCACAATGATCTCTCCATAAGCATTATTTTCGCTAATCATGTAGTTTGCCCTCATTATGGGATCAAAAATGCAAAGGAAAAAAATGCCTTTCTGATAATTCTAGTGCACCTTGCTGCAGTTCAAGGACTATTACATTTACAGTAATTCACATATTCGTTCATGGTTATGTGCAGCTCCTGTTTTGTCATTTTTGAAAAGGAAATTATACATTGAGTGTGGTCTGCCTGTGATAATTAGAAAAGCAGATCCCCTTGCATCCTTACAACTGTGAGGTGAAGACAACCCTTTCTCCTTGGGCAGCGATCAACAGGCTGTTTTTGCAAAGGGCCAGATAATAAACGTCAGGCCCTGCGGGCCACACAGTCTCTGCTGCAAGGACTCAGCTCTGCCCCTGTGGATGGAAGGCAGCCACAGGCCATATGTAAACAAATGGCCGTGGTCACGGCTGAGTTCCAAATAAAACTTTATCTACAAAAGCAGGTAGTTGCTGGGATTTAGCCCCCAGGTACAGCATGATGGAGGGGAAAGAACAGGGATTTAGGGGAATGGAGTTCTAACTGGTTTTCCTTAAGCTACCAGTGAAGAAGGATTAATAAAACAGCCACATTTAGGCTAACAGATTGCTTATTCTTATGCTTGCCCTTAAAATGGTCAACTGACCTGATTGACCAGTTGCTACTCACAGCTCCAGGCCTGTTGTTAAAATGAAGCTATTAATTTTACTGTCTCTGCTTTATTTCAGTAATCGAAAGCAATAATCATACTTGGTTTCTGAGTTGTTCTCCAAGGAGAAGGTCACAGAACTGCCACCTTACAAAATAGGCTAAATATCAAGACCACGCCTTGGGTGCTTACAAGATAGATCAAAAAAGTGATGGCTTTTTTTTTCCCCCCTAGCCTTTATAGAATTGGTAGTCTAGAGGCATCATGACACCACTTTAAGTCTTTGTTATCAGAAAATGATTCTGTTGATTGTTTACTGTTTGAGCTATGGCTCTATGATCACCCCACCCCATCCCCAAGGTGAGTTCACAATTTTGAAGGCACTAGCCTGCTGTGATTCCCTTTGCCCGGCAAAGTAATAAAGCTGCCTCTTGTCTTCTAAGTTCCAAGACGCTGTCTCTGAGCTTCAATTTGGCTCGCCAGGGACGGTGAGCCAATCTCTCGGCAACAACGGTATGATTGCAAGGACTCACTTCACAACTTTGAGCTCCAGTCTTTGTCTCTTAATGGAGCAAACTAGATGATTCTTAATTGCACTGCAATTTCTAAATATCTCTGAGCCATTTCTCAAAATCTCTCAAACAGTTGAGGTTACTGAATTATTGAGATGGCATTGCAGCTACATTCAGAATGGTTTATCAAGGAGGGAGGGTGCAGCTCCGTGGCAAAGCGCCTACTTAGCACACATGAGGTCCCAGGTTCAACCCCAAGCACCTCCATTAAAATAATAATAATAGTAATAAATTTAAAAAATAAGATGAAAGTCTGCCTTTAAGAAAGTGAAATAAATTTTTAAAAAGAATGGTTTATTAAAGCTTTCCTTAAGACGAACTACAGGGATTCCAGAAGGGCCCTATAGAAATTCAGTCACCCATGCAGGTGTCAGGAAGGGACTGGAAATTACTCTTTCCTTTGGAAGGTGATAGAAACTACCCTCTGTGGCTTCTCAATAACCCCCATTGAGAGTTACCAGGTTTAACAAGTACACATTATTTGTTGTTTATCTGAAATTTACATTTAACTGGACACGCTGCATTTCAACCGGCAACACACTCCAATTCCTTAATTTGAGAAAGGAGCCAGACTGCAGGCACTTTTACAAATGTAATTTCACACATGTATGGATCTCAGATGATTCACCGCACTCCACCTGTTTGGCACAGGGGGCACTCTCTTCATTCTACTCAGGGGAAAGCTGAGACCCAAGGACTTGTAATTTATCCCAAATCAGAAAGGTAGTGACACGTAAGTCTAAATGCCCCTACTAACTCCAGGGAGATATAGACACTTAATTCAGTATGGAGTTACTCTCTACTTCATACAATAGATACTCATAAAGAAACACCTGTCAAAAGCATGAAACTTCAATGTCCCTTTTGTTTTGTCTACTCAGTGCCAACATTTAGAGCCATTTCCTAAAAGAGTGTTCAAATGAGTCATCATTGGGACAGCCTTTACCTGGCACAGCATGACTTACTGGCTGAAACAATGATTTCTCCTTCTCTGGGAGAAAGGGTATTTTTAAAAATCAATTGAAGAAAGTCAAATATTTAACAATTTTACAACACATTATAGGACATTAATTAACTGAGAACACAGAATCCAAAATTAGGTGTGGCATGTAATGTCCTAAAAGACAACCTAATAGATAACACTTGTTCTCTCTGAAGAGAAAGTAAATAATTAAAAGGCAATTTTAAATATGGCATTGATCTAAATATTCAGTAATGTTATGTAGACAATCCAGTTTTCCTTGAGGGAAAAGTAATTACTTGAAACATCACTTTCAGGAATACTCAGCCACAATTAAGAAAGTAGTCTGTCGTAAGACTGAAATAAACAGGAGTAGGAGGAAGAATTATTGTCCTTAACAATCTTAGAAAGTCCTTTACCTTGAGAAATATTAGCATTGGCCAGGGCTCAGGGCTATAAGCTAAAAGACTGTCAAGGCAAGCAAGCATGAGATGGAGTGACGAGAACATGTCGAATTAGCACAGTGAAATCTAGTCTGCCTAGATTTAAAACAACCAAATGCAAATTTCTGTATTCCCCTTCAACAGTAATGCCTAGATCCCAGTGATCAGGAAGGTCTTTCTGCGACAGAAGCTCTGCCTTTGGGTACACTGTGCTGGACAAAACGTGGCGGACATCCTGACCCTAACGTGCCTGGGACTACTGTTATCCCATTCCTCAATTCTGAGTGCTGAAACATCCCCACTGACCCTATTTCTGGTTTCTACTTCTCAGAGGAAGGAAATGTTCTGTTCGTTTGGTCACTAACTTCCTGGAAATGGTTGTCTGAAGGTAGAGGGTGCGGCCTCCTCTCAGCGTCACAAATCTCACTTCTGGGTCCTCAGTTTCCTCATACGGGTGCTCTGGGGGTTCCTACAGCCGCCTTGGGGTGGGGCTGAGGGCCAGAGGCCCAGGGAAGTCCTTGGCTCACAGCACCTCTCTCTCTGTCTATTTAACATAAGTGTGCAGACACTGAATTTAAACCCAGAAAAAACTGTTTGAAAACAGGGGGGAACAAGATGAGCTTGTTCTAAACAAACATAAGCCCCAACTCTACTAGGAAAGGATTTTAAAAGACTACCCCATATTCACTGGAGAAATCAGTCATCAGAGAAAGGGAAAAGAAACTAAACTTTATCCAGTACCTGTTTTTTATTAGGCTGTTGACCACCCTGATACATACAGGAAAAGCCTTAGACCTAACTTTAATAAATCTACAATAACTTACTTATTAAATAAGATGGTCCATGATATCTTTTATTGACACTAACCATCAAAGTGAAACAAATGATTCGTGGAAGCTGCTCTGGGCCTGACTTTGCTGACTGGGTTAAGGATTTTCTGACCTTTTTTTCTGTTTGTCTAAGACCTGCTCAAATACTATTAAAACCGTAATAAATGATAAGGTAATTCAGGTCTCCAGAATTTTACATGGGTGTTCATGGAAGCAGACAGTAAAATTTGTGGGTATGTTTAATTAATCACACAGGAGAAAATAATTAAATTCAAACTGCCCTTGCTTTTCCCCATAAGCCAGTATTATAATCACTTAATATTACTTCCTTTATTAGAAATTAATAAGTCATTCAGTGACAGGTGTGGTAAAGAGCAGGTAAATGATCACCAACAGCATTTCCTCTCTCCAGGCAAGGAGGAAGAGTACATTCTCCAGTGTCGCTTGCAATGAGATTGAGGCCTGAGACTACCTCTGGCCAATGGACTGGCCTGGCCTCTAAAAGCTCCTGCGATGTCCTGGACTTTCTCCCACTAACTGGAGGTAAAGGACTCCAAGATCATGAAGCCACCCTAAAGCAAGTGTCCAGATGCCTGCATCCCTACTTAGAAGACTGCAATCCGCACTGAGCTTTCCAGTCAACAAGGAATGAATCATGTTGTGTTAAGCCATGAGATTTTGTTGTTGTTTGATACACCAGCTTACCAGCATCACCCTGACATCAAGGAAGGGGTTCACTCCAACTCGTTATTCTGAGTCATCTCAGCATGGCTCATCATTAAGGAAGAACAGTCTCAGATGTAAAAGTGAGCAGCGAGGAAATAGTGAACAGTGAGGGTTGGCAGCAGAGATCATGGCAGGCAGACAAAACAGAAGAGTGGAGTTGGGGACCTGGCAGAGCCAAGACTGTTGGGAAATCCAAGGCAGAAAGAACAGAGGTCAAGGCAGAGCTGAAGAATCTATCTTGGAGCTGGCTCCCTTGGAAAGGCAGGCCACCAACAGTGGTGAGAGCCCCTGAGGGTTTTCCTGACTGTACATGGCGTTTATCTCTCTTATCCAGGTTAGAAGGTGAGTGCCTGTACAGCCAGACCAATCACCAGGCATACTGCAGTCCAGAGCTTGGAGAAAGTCACCGGGGTTTGCATATCTAATTTGGAGGCCCAGACGCTAGTTCAGAATTCCAAGGTCACCATGAAATTGGAGTGAATGAATCTTCAACCCATGGAGTTTTCTATAATGAAACTATTACTAGTTAGCTAGCAATCCCTGTGGAATGAATCTGTTTATCTCCCTATTCTACCTCTCCAGTGCTCTCACCCCTCTCCAATTTTGAGAACGAAATACAAGTCTTTCTTCAATGAAGGTTTCTCACCTGGTGGAGGTTAATAGCAGCAGGTTAAAACCGCTAAGCTCTTGGCAATGGCAATCAAAGAGATGGGAACTCTCCCACTAAAGCCCGTTTTCTGGAGGTAAATTTAGTAGCACTTCTAGTTGTCCCTATTTAACTGCTCTTAACAAGATTTTTAGGTGATGGTTCCCGCTGACAGATTGAGTGCAGAGGAGCGAGCAGCACAGGAAATGGGGGAGGAAAGCGATAGATGTGAGTAAATATGTATTGGGAAGATTTCCATCTAATTCTTCTGAATGAGCGTCTGGTTTATGTTAGCATCATCTCTTGGGAAATCAGCCACACTGAATTTGTTTCACTGCTCCCACCTGCACATGGAATGAAGCAGTGCAGATTCAATACGAATTTATTCTCCGCTGATCCTAACTCAGGGGAGCACAGTGGGAATTTGCCGCCTTGACCCTCCAGCCCACTACTGTCAGTGCTAAAGTGAGGGGGCACCTCTCCATGCTCTCCTCTCCTATTTTCTCAAGCTTCAAGGAAGTGATCTTTTCTTTATAACATTTTTAGCTACAAATTGGCCACATTTATGTAGAGCTTGTAGGTCTTCACAGAGGCAGAAATAACAGAAGTGAAATCACGGCAAGATCTGGAAGCCATGGACTTCTACGTCACCAGGGACCAGCCCTAGGACCCTGAGGCAGTGTTTCTAAATAACTCTCTGTCCCTTACTTCTGGAGGCTAAGCTTCCGTGGTGAGAACAATTTTACCAAAAGTTGGACACAAAAGGCCAGGTACCTTAAGAATCTAAAGGAAGGAAAGAAAACTGAAGCAGGAAGATGATAAGATGAAAGAGAAGCACTGAGTCTTCTCTATCCAGGAACGCCTGCACCTGTCAGTGGGTCAGAGCTCAGAAGTCCACAGGTGGCAACAAACAGTGATTGATTGTTCTCTCCATGCAACTCCCACTGTCCTTTGTTCCCCGAAGAACTCCGTATTTCCTGGTGGTAGTTCGGTAATTTGCACACTGCCCTTCTCCTCCTCCTCAGGGGCAGCCTTTCCCAGGCAGCCTTTGGGTGTCTGACCTCTCCATCTCATCCCATTATCCGTGGTGAATCCCATGATCACTTTTCCGCACACACACAAAACATGTCTGCGGAACTTAATGGGAGAGCACAGCATTTCTTCCACGCACTGAACACAAAAGAGCGGTCATTTTTGAAAGGTCAAGTTATTCTTGCAGCATTTCCTAGGTACCTAGAATTCGTTCATGAGAGAATCCCCTTTAACGTTTTTTTCTGTTTGCTGCTGTCAGAAAAATACTAGTTTGCTCCCATACAATCCCATCTCCTGAATCCAGGAAAATGAAAGAGTGTGAAGTAGAAAGGTTTGAAAAAACAAAAGCAAAAACAAACATAAAATTGACAGCTATCCTTCATGGATTACCTCTACCTGCTATGAGGAATCTAAAATAAAAGTGAGAAACAGTATTTGCCTTGGCTTGTATCCTCTGTACCTCTCTCCTCCCTCTTCGTGCCCTGTGAAAGCTCACTAAAGCCTCTTCCTTGCCTGAGGGTGCACCACCCCTCCTGCCGCCACTTCCTATCCAACCTCACATACATCTTGCTCTGGAATTACCCTTCCCCTAAATCAAAACTCTCATTTTCTTTAGGCATCTCAGGCAGGTTGGAATGAAAGCTAATTAAGCTAATTCACCTTAAGTTTATGACTAATCATCTTCCCACGTCCTCTTTAACCTACTCAGGAAGGTTTTCTTATTAACTCTCTAACTGGTGAAATTTCAGTCAGCATGGAAGAAATATCTGGGACTAGGAAGACATCCTCTCTCTTCCAGGAGGCAGGAAAACCAAAAACCATAGACTTTCCTCTTCATCCATCCCTACCAAGATTCCCAGGGCCTATGCCTGTTAGGAATACGTAGGCCTTTCTCTCCCCTCTCAACAACTTCCTGAACCAAAACCAGTGAATTTTCCTAATTACAATTCTGTCTCTTGGTGAAAGGGGTTGGGATAGAATAACTGGGATGGCAGCCTTACCCCAAGCTACAACAGAGCCTTCTTAGTTCCCAGTATTTTCAACCAATCATTATGTCAGTACTACAGTTCTCCAAATGTATGGTGGCTCAGAGTCACCTGGAGGGCTCCTGAAACTAGACTGCTAGGCTCCACCTCCAGAGTATCTAACTTGATATGTTGGATGGGGCCAAAGTTTCGCACTTCTAACAATCTCCCTGGTGATGCTTCTGCTACTGGTCCAAGGAAACATGTTAAGAACCACCGCCTTATCCTAAACTTCCTCTCCATATGGGAGAGAAAGAACAGTCCAAAGGGAAGAAGGGCACAGTCAACAACACAGAGGCATGAGAGAGCATGGCTTGTGTAGCAGCAATGATAGGTTGCTTTCCCGGGAGGCTGAGCTTTGTGGAAAGCTGGGGAAGGAAAATGGGGTGGAGGAAGTTTGAGGCTGGAGTGAAAAGTCATGTCAGCTTAGGATGTGGTGCTGGGATCACCTTCTATAGGAAACTGTCACCTCTAAGTTGTTAGGAGACTAACACAGAGACTAGGAACTGTTAAAAGAAGTCTGGAGTCACCTTGAGTTATCTTCCATCTTGGCATAAACTAAGAATCAAGTTGCTGGTGTACAATATAGGAGGCCTAAATTGTGAGATGTAGTTTTAATATTTATAAACATCAGTGACCCTGACTGGACTGACACACCTGTGGTAAGAGAGAAGGGTAAGGAGGTCTCTGCCTCATGCACCTCCCACTCTCTTCTCCTTCCTTCCTCCGTGATGCTTCCTCCTCCATTCTAGAACCTTAATGGGGCTGCATTTGTGCTGAGCAGGGCCGTTGTGCAGGAAAAGATTTTGTGGAATGGGTTTTCCCATCTACATTCTCTCATCCCCATGCTGGGGCACTCATACCCTCTACTCTTCACTCTCTTGTTCGCTTTGTTCTCTCCCACTTAAGCATGCCTGTACCATTTTGCTGACAACAGAGGAAAGATTCCAAGATATGGACTTGGACGTAGGGGTTGCATTCGTCCTCAGAAGGCTTTAGGCTGGTCTTTGTGCTCCAACCCAACTTTAACAGAGAGAAATCTGGTATTAAGAGAAATGGGAAGTGGTCCAATTAATTAGTGGAAAAAACTAATCCAGGACACAAGGTAGGCAAGCTTGCAAGAGCAAAAAGAAAATGTTTATGCAACCAAAGTGTCCTGAGTAGAGTCTATATTTCTTCCAGAACCTGAGTTCTAAGGGAGGACAGCCATCGGTCCCCATCTTAGATTGGGTTCTCCCAGAATGAGACCCTGGAGTAGGATGTATGTGCAAGTAGTTTCCTTGGGGGGCAATGCCAACAAGCAATGGCAGAGGAATGGCAAGTGAGAAGGGGAAAGGCAGAGAGTCAAGAGAGGAAAGTTAGCCCCAAAGGGAACTGGGGCTTATTCTCGCTGGGCATTCTAGAAGATGGTATAGAACACGCCTCAGAGTTGCCCCACGTAAGTGCAAGGAATCTGGGGGCTATAGCTACCGACTCCCTCTAGTCGTTAGTTAAGGACTGCTCCTAAGATGTGGACTCCCTGTCCCCAGGTGGCTCATGCATACTTCTGCAGTCAAAGAAATCATACAGAGATCCAAGATGCTGGTGGAGGGTATCCACTGGATGTGGGGAGAACACCCACGACCTTCCTGTAGTTATTTTGGAAATTTTCCCTCTTCCATCACTCAGTTGTCCTAAAATTCCCTGTTGTCACTTATAAATTGTACCCATTGGGAGCAAAACAGATACTTCAGTTTCATGACTTTTCAGTTTGTATTCGTGTCACCTTAACTCTGTTCCATCCTGTTATTTGATTGACTCTATTAACATTTTCCTAGAAAATGTATGTAGGAATAAATTTATTCCCCAAAGTCAAAGACCACCTATGCAAAGATATCAGAAAGCCAGGAAAATCAGTTCCCTAAAACAACTCAGAGAAGTGTGTTCAAAACTTTCCAAATGCATACTGACAGTAGGAAAACAAAATCAAATACTCACATTTGCATTTTGTCTAGACATGGTTACAGATAAAATCCCTCAGTAGATCAGCTTGAAGCATCCAGCAAATCTTTGTCATCAGTACAATAGTACTTACTTGTGTGTTTGCAGCAGTACAAATCAAAAGAAGAAATTTTTTTTAAATCTCAAGAAATATATTTCCCCAAGGTAAACTAACCAAAGTATAACCAAATAGTTAGTTTTGTATAATTTTACTAGAGAAATTATGGAAAAGAAGATAGGACAAAATATAACAACCAAGCCAGCAAGAGCCAACTCCCAAACAGCTAATTTAGTGTTCAAGGAAACCCAAATACATAAAAATGCAATTTCTCCATTTGTATTTTGTTCACATACTACCAATGAGTTGTTTCAACCAATTTACAAGTGAGGTGTGAGTATTTTGTTATAATAAATTAATTACATGGTATCACATTTTAATGAACTTAATCAAATCATTTTGTCTTTGTAGACAAAAAGTGATTTTTATAATGGAATTTGTAGCATAATCAAATTCAACTCCTAAAATAAGCCCTGTCTATCTGTAGACTATAATTATACAACAAGAATATAAATAAAACAATCTAGCAACTGTGATCAAATGATGCAGGACACCCTTGGTTCAGACATGGCAATAGATGATCCATCTCGCTGGGCAGCAGACATTGTGAGCATTAAAGAAAAATAAAAATCAACTAAGCAAAAGTCATCTGAGTTTACGCCTAGTATTCATCAAGAACCAATAAGGGAAAATAACAATCAGAAAAAAAATCTTGGGGAAAATCTCATTTGGGTTCTCATCCAAATGGCAGGGGATGGAAGGAAAATATACATTTCAGGTAAATAATTGCTATTGTGAAATGCCTTTATAATTGAAAACAGTTGACTTAGTACCTTGTAGAACTGACAGGAAATGGAAAGTTATTAAGGAGTGAAGAAAGTCTGTCTAATTTGGATCACATGTTCATATTTAAATTATAAAGAATGAATGATGCTGAATATCCAGTTTAGTGATCCCAGTTTCTTGATTCTGGAAAAGTATAAGAACTTTTAAAATACAAAGTCTTAGATTCATAACATTTAAATCTATCCACAGAATTCTGATTGAACCAAATGATGCAGTTCATATGTAACAGGATGCAGCCCTAAAACAAGCATTGTAATGGGAAAATGCAAAGATAAATCAGTCATTGTCATTGACATCCCGGAGCCCACAGCCTGAGAGGGAGAGACTGATAAGAGAAAAGAATGGCTGGATACTCTGATGGAAGTATCTTTAGGGTACATGGAGGTGCAGAGAATAGAGCTGTCAAACCACAGGTGGGCAGGGAAGAACATGCCCCAGAAAGCTTCATTAAAAACATGACACTTGAGCTAACTGTTCATCGTGGAATTTGTATTTGCATTTTTGTACCAATCAGTCTGACTTTCCTAGAATATAGTCTAGGTTAAGGATGACAGAGTTTAAGAGTCAACTGGATTTCTATTGTTCTTTTTCTATATCGTTTTATTTGGACAATAACCACTTCACTGAGCATCCTATTTCTATCACTGGATAACTATAAAATCAAATAAACAATTATATGGAAGACACTGACCTGGATGGTAAATGAAAGCAAACCTAACAAGAATAAAGGGGAGGGAGGGCAGTGATGAAATCCAACCTGCACAATCCAACCAGTGAAAGGACCCATAAAATGAACTGCAGCATCTAAAGAGTTAAATACTAAAACTTAAGGTAGAGTTTGACAAACAATGGAATCCCTTCTCCTTGGATAATATATCTCAACACCATAAGCATGTCACTTATCATTTATCACTGAATTTATATTATAGCTTTACATATATACAAATGTGTGTGTGTGTGTGTATATATATATATATCAATCTCCATGAATATATCAAAAAATTTTTTTGAGGTCAACAAGCTGGATTTAAAGTTATTGTGAAAAGAAAAAACAGAATAGAAAGCCAAAAAAAGGAAAAAACATGGAGTATGCTGCTATCTGCTCAACAGCAGGATTTTCCAAATACTGAAATATATATCAAAGCCTATGTTACAAAAGGCTGCTATAAACCATGAATAGAGAGATGAAGCAGTGGGGAAAAAAATGGCAAGTTCAGGGAAAAGAAGTCCAACCACATATAAAAATGTAGTACAGATCTTCCTCAATCCCTCAGTGATGGGATGATTGATCCTGGTAACTCTTTGGTAAATTAAAAATATCTCTAAGTCAAAAATTCATTTAATACACCCAACCTACTGAACATCATGACTTAGTCTACCTACATTTAACTTGCTCTGAACATTTACATTAGCCTAGAATTGGGCAAAACCATTTAACACAAAACCTCTCTTATGCTAAAGTGTTGAATATCTCATGTAAAGTATTGAATACTATATTCAAGGCGAAAAACAGAATGGTTGTGTGGGGACAGAACGGTTGTAAGCGTGTTGGTTATTCACCCTCACCATCACATGGCTGACTGGGAGCTGCCCAGCATCATGAGGGAGTTTCGCATACTGCTAGCCCAAGAAAAGATCGAAAGTCAAAATTCAAAGAGCAGTTTCTACCAAATGTGTATCGCTTTCAAATCATCGTAAAGTTGAAAAACCTTAGGTGGAACCACCCTAAATCGGGGAACACCGGTGTAGTCCCCAGGGACACCTCATTTTATTATTGCACTTCATAGGTATTGCATTTCTTACAAATTAAAGGTTTGTGGCAACACTGAGTTAAGCAAGTCTATCAGGGCCATTTTTCCAGCAGCAATGGCTTACTTCATGACTCATGTCACGTTTCGGTAAATCTCAAAACATTTCAAACTTTTTTACAATTGTTACATTTGTTATGGTGATCTATGATCAGTGATCTTTGGTGTTAGTCTTGTAATTGTTTTGGGGGAGCCACAAACCATGCCCATATAAGGTGGTCAACTCAGTGATAAATGCTGTGTGTATTCTAAGGAATAAATTGGGAGTTTGAGATTTGCAGATACTAACTACTGTGTATAAAATAGATAAACACGTTACTTCTATATAGCACGGGGAACTATATTCAATACCTTAGAGTAACCTATTATGAAAAAGAATATGAAAATAATCTATGTATGTATGTGTATGAATGAAACATTATGCTGTACACCAGAAACTGACACAACACTGTAAACTGACTATACTTCAATAAAAAAAAAAAAATGCTGGTGTGTGTTCTGACTGCTCCACTGACCAGCTGTTCTCCTATCTCTCCCTCTTCTCGGGCCACCCTGTTCCCTGAGACACAGCAATACTGAAATTACACCAATTAATACATCTTACAATGGCCTTTAAGTGTTTAAGTGAAATGAAGACTTGCAGGTCTCTCACTTTAAATCAAAAGCTAGAAAGATTAAGCTTAGTAAGAAGGCTTGCTTAAAGACAAGACAGGTCAAAAGCTAGGCCTCTTGCACCAGTTAGCCATGTCAGGAATGCAAAGGAAAAGCTCTTAAATGAAACTGAAAATACTACTTCAGTGAACACATGAATGATAAGAAAGGGAAACAGACTTACAGCTGCTACAGAGAAATTTTCGGTGGTCTGGATAGATCAAACCAGCCACAACATTTGCTTCAGCCAAAGACTAATCCAGAGCAACGTCCTAACTCTCTTCAAGGCTGAGAAAGGTGACAAACTGCAGAAGAAAAATCTGAAGCTAGCAGAGGTTGGTTCATGAGGCTTAAGGAAAGGAACGGTCTCCATAACACCAAAGTGCAAGGTGAAGCAGCAAGTGCTGATGTAGAGGCTGCAGCAAGTTATCCAGAAGATCCAGCTAAGATCACTCATGAAGGTGGCAACACTAAGCAACAGACTTTCAACGTAGATAAAACAGCACAGCTTTGTGTTGGAAGAAGATGTCCTCTGGAACTTTTATAGCTGGAGAGGAGAAGTCAATGCCTGGGTTCAAAGCTTCAAAGGGCAGGCTGACTCTCTTGTTAGGGGCTCATGCAGTTGGTGACTTGAAGTTGAAGCCAGTGCTCATTTACCATTCCCCAAATCCTAGGACCCTTAAGAATTATGTGAAATCTACTCTGCCTGTGCTGTATACATGGAATAACAAAGCCTGGATGAAAGCACATCTGTTAACAACATGGTTTATTGGATATTTGAAGTCCACTGTTGAGACCTATTGCTAAGAAAAAAAGATTCCTTTCAAAATATTACTGCTCGTTGATAATGCATCTGGTCACCCAAGAACTCTGATAGAGATGTACAATGACATTAATGTTTTCATGCTTGCTGACACAGCATCCACTCTGCAGCTCAAAGATCAAGGACTAATTATAACTTTCAAGTCTTTATTCTTTACAAAATACATTTTGTAAGGCTATAGCTGCCATAGAGAGTGATTCCTCTGATGGATCTGAACAAAGTAAATTGAAAACCTTCTGGAAAGAATTCACCATTCCAGATGCCATTAAGAACATCTGAGATTCATGGGAAGAGGTCAAATTATTTTACATTAACAGGAGTTTGGAAGAAGTTGATCCCAACCCTCTTGGATGATTTTGAGGGGTTCAAGACTTCAGTGGAGGAGGTAACTGCAGATGTGGTGAAAACAGAAAAAGAACCAACATTACAAGTGAAGCCTGAAGATGTGATCGAATTGTTCCAATCTCATGAGAAAACTTGGACTGATGAGAACTTGTTTCTTGTGGATGAGTAAAGAAAGTGGTTTCCTAAGATGGAATCTACTCCTAGTACATATGCTGTGAAGATTATCGAAATGACAACAAAGGATTTAGGATATTACATAAAGTTAGCTGATGAAGCAGTGACAGAGTTATAGAATATTGACTCCAATTTTGAAAGAAGTTCCACTGTGGCTAAAATGCTATCAAACAGCACTGCATAATACAGAGAAATCGTTTACCAAAGACATTGAGTCAACCAACGTGGCAAACTTCATTGTCATATTTTAAGAAATTGCCACAGCTGCACCAACCTGCAGCAACCACTGCCCTGATCAGTCAGCAGCCATCAACACGGAGGCAAACCCTCCACCAGCAAAAAGATTACCTCTGTGAAGGCTCAGATGGTTAGCATATTTTATCAATAACGTATTTTTAAATTAAGGTATGTACATTTTTTAGACACAACGCTATTGCACACTTAATAGACTACAGTATAGCATAAATATAACTTTTATATGCACTGGGAAACAAAAAATTTGTGTGACTCACTCTATTGTGATACTTACTTTATCGGTCTGGAAACAAACCTACAATATCTCTGAGGTATGTCTGTGTTATAAAGCTGTCAATTCAAACCACTAGGTTAAAAAATAGACTTTTAAATACTTAGTATTGGGATACTGGATAGTGATTTGAAAAAAGATGAAATTAGATTTATTCCTTACACCTATGCTAGAATAAACTTCAAATGGATCAAGGATACAAATGAAATACCTAAAACCATTAAACTACTAGAAGGAATTGGCCCATTCCTTTAGAACCTGGATCTGAGGAAAACCTTTCTAACTATGACCAAAATCCAGATGTAATAAAAGATTGATAAGTGTGACAACATAAATATGAAATTTTGATATGGCAAAAATTCTCAATAAGCAAAATAAAGACAAAAGCAAAACTAGAAGAAAATATTTACAACATAATCACAGTGAAAAGAATAACAATCAATATAAAAATACTTTAAAGGTTGAAGGAAAACATCATTAGAATAATGAACAAAAAAAGTATGATAATAAAGGCAGCTTACACAAAAACAGACATAAAAAAACCTGTGGAAAAAGAGATGCTTGATTTCATTCATAATAAGAGAAAAAAAAATTAAAATTACATTGAAATATGGCATAGCTATTGATTAGCAATAATATAAATTTGACAACACACGTCAGTGAGGCTCTGATAAAACAGGCATGTTCATATATTACCGGTAAAACAAACAAACAAACAAAAACACCATTACAGTTATAACTGCCTACATGCATTTTCAGTGATAAGTTCACATTTATCAACGCCAAGTTCCAGTGCATTTTTATTTGACTATGTAAAAAATAAAACTTTTAGAAAATAAGAAAAAATGTTCTGACAATCATTTGGATCTAAGTGATACTGAGACTGATACTATAGTATTGTGATTATAATGCCAAGCCCCATTGCATCATGCTAAACTGAGACGTAAAAGACCAGGTTTGGAAATACTACCATCTTCATAAATCTTACCACATAAGCCTCTTCAGCACTGACAGCACTTCAGTCCCAGGACAGACAAGCTTCTGTGGGGATGAAGTACTAGAAATGTTCCATTGCCCAGAAGTGCTCCCAGCAACAGCCTCTTTGACAGATGACATCAAATTATTTATATGATGCCAGATGTTTTCTGTGCGTTTGAGAACACTTATTCCATATTCTCCCAAAATCTTCCCCCAGGTTAGAACTCTCTGGGCACCACTGTCTCAGCTCAACTATGAAAGCGTTCAAGTCAATGCCCTTGACAATTAGAAATATCATGGGGAGTTTATACCGCAGCTCCAAGGAGCCTCTCGGGGCTCTTGTGAAAATGTTGACAAAGAGCTCTCTTATGAAAGTCTGTCATCACAGCTTCTGGTCCCTGAATAAGAGAATGTGTTCAATTTCTTCTTCGTTCTTATTCAAATTTTCTCAAAAATGATAGGCTAATTTGGAAATAAAAGCCAAGTTAGCACTTAGCTCCTAAAAAACACTAACATGCTTTTTAGGGAGATAAAAGAAGCAAAAAGTCAACAGATAACAATAAAAATAAAATCTAAAATACAGATAAACCTCTCTCTGATTTCTGAATGAGGAAAATCTAAACTTAAAATATGAAAATATTAATATATTATCATATAATACATGTGATTTATGGATATCAAAGATAAAGGATTAAACAGCAAATATTTGGTCAGAAAAATATTCACTCCCCCAAACATAAGAGATCAAAATCCTTACTATGTAAACCAATAAGAAAACATTAAGAGAACATAAAATTCTCAAAAGAGACTATATTAATGCCAAATGTAAAGAGAAATTTCCAACTGCAAGATGCAATTTCAAAATGCATTTAAGGCATACGCAAAGCACCATTTACTCCTTTATCAGTTTGAAAAGGTCTCACTTCAATAATAGCTGACAGTTCCATGTGCTTATCATGTCTAAGTCACTCATCTAAGTGTTTTACCTGTACTAATTTAATCCTCACAACAACCCTGCCAGGTTACCAATATTATTTTCATCATTTCCATTTAACGGTTAAAAAAGTGAGGCACAGGTAAGTGAATTAACTTGTCCAAAGTCACACAACTCATAAGTCAGAGGACTGGTATTGAATCCAAGCCAGTCTGTCTCCAGATACACACTCTTAACCACTGCGCTATCCTGCCTCAGGTTGGTGGAAAGGATGTGGTGAGTCAGGCATATTCATTCATTGCTGATTAGAGGCATTCGGGGACAAAATTTCTGAAAGACAAATTTATATGTGTATATCATGAGTCTTGACTGCAATTTTTAGCCCTCACCTCAATATTTGACTTCTAGGAATCCATTCTAAAGAAATAGTATCTAAAATGAAACAGATGATACACAGAGAAGCTCATGCCAGCACTATTTCTAACTGCCAAAAGAAAGTAGGAAACAAAAGCCAAATGTTATAAAAATGTTCAATTGTAATTTATGGAGACAATGGAATATTTGACAGCCAATAAAAATGACATTTATTAAGAGTTTTATAATATGGGAAATATTTATGATAATAATGTTAAGCAAAATGCAGGAGACAAAATTTTATGTATACTACTATCTTACTTACATTTAAAGATACAGGCACTTATTTATTCAAATAAGTAAGCAAAACAATGTTTCCTGCAGTGATAGTGCTAACTTTCCAGTGGAACAGGGAAACAATGAACATAAGTAAATGAATTATGCAGCGAATTGGAATAAGTACAACTGAAAAAGGACAGGAGAAGGCAGGATGATGGGAACTGGGAATCCTGGGTTGGTACATGCATGTTGCAAAATTGAAGGGAGGAAAGCCTCACTGAGACAGGAAGATTCTGAGCAAGACTTAGAGGAGGTGGAGGATTTAGCCATGTGGATACCTGAGGGGAGAGCACTTCAGGTGGAAAGAACAGCTGGAGTGAAGGCTGGGTACCAGATGCTGTTGGTACCCCACCCCAAGGCTGGGCGTGGGCTCTGCACCCCTGGAGACAGTTTACTGCAAATACCTGTGACTCACTTCCTAGGGCCCCTAGTTTCAGGCCATGGAACATGCTCAGTCAGTATGCGAGGCAATCTGGAAATTAGTGGCCCTGAAATCAGGACTCAACCAATGACAGCCAAGGAGTAGATGAAAACCTTCCCCCAGACCTCCTGCCCTTCCGAGTGGGATAACTCAGAGACATGATCTCCCAGAGCAGTGTTTCTCAAACATCAACTAGGATGTATGAATCACCTGAAGCCCTCAGTAAAAGGCAGATTCTGATTCAGTAGGTCTGGGGTGGGGTCTGAGGTTCTCATTTCAACAAACTCCCCGGTGATGCCAGTGCTACCGCCTCACAGGCCATACCTAAAGTAGCCAGGCCCTAGGTTATTAAGTGGCGTTGGGTCCTCTTGATCACAGCAGTAATACATCTTTTATCGGCTTCTTTCCCGCCCTTGACTCATTTCTTCTCTTCTACCCAGTGTTAACCTGGCATCACTTTTAGAATCAACTAGTTGCATTGTCTGAGGGTCTGCTAAGACAAGCCTACACCAGACCCTGAGGCAAAGTGCTCCTTGTGACCTGAAGAACACACAGAATCTGTGTGGCTGGAGCAGAGTGAGCGAGGAGCTCAGTGGCAGGTAAAAAAGGTCTGTAGAGGTTATGGGCAGAGTTGATACAGGACCACCGTGAGGGTTCTGGCTCTTACTTGGAGTAAAATGATGGGCCATTGGTACAGTTTTTAGCTGACGATATGGTAACATGCTTTAACGTTAACTAACCCTGGTTACTAGTGAGGGTCAAGGGGCAAGAGGAGGCATGTTAGTTTGAAAGCCACTGCACTAACCCAGGGCAGAGACGATGAAAGCACATGGTGGGGGCAAGGATGGGAGGTGGTGGACATGTGAGAGGAAGCCTGATTCTGGACATCTAAGTGAAGTTGCCAAGTAAATAGTTGGATCTAACAGTCTAGCGTTTGGGAAACAGGTCTGTGGTAGGAGATCTAAAAGTGGCTGTCATCAGCATGTACGCGGCATTTAAAATCATTGGACTGAATGAGATCAATTAGAAAGCAAATGTAAGTGGAAAAAGAGAGCCCAAGAACTGAGCTCTGGGAACGCTTTAACCTTGGGAGCACTGGAAGTTCCTACACTCAAAGTCAGCAGTAGCCACGTCTGTGGAGGGCTTCTGGGTGGTGGTGATTTTCCTGACTGTCACTAGCCTGACTTCAGTGTCATGTCTGTGGAGCCAAGGATCTGAAGGATACAAAGTAACCAGTCCCATGTCATTCTATCCCATCATGACTCTGCCGGTCAGGAAACATATGAAAAGAATACAGAATTTCAACAACCTAAATCAGACAACAGAGTTAAATGAGATTTCAAAATTATTATGTGTATGTGTGTTATCCGATGGCATAGAAAGAAAATATGTTTTGAGCCAGATGGGAAAACATTAAAACGCATTAAGACAGTCAAGTAAGTGCAAAACCTAAGCAAGTCGTGAAGAGAATTACAATCTTAATGACAGTGGACAGAAATGTTACGTAACCAGAGTCTGAACCCAGGAGAGGACAATGTCCTGTAAAGGACATGAAGTCCTTGTTGTTATAGCAACTATAAAAAGCAGGTCAATTTGTAGGTAAGTGACACAGGGAGAGCAAATACTGCATCTAGTTCGCAAATTGCTCACTGACTTATAACCTTAACTGGCCTTAAACAGGAATGTTTAGAATTCAGCACGAAGATGATAAATCAGACTCATAATCGAAAAACAACTGTATGTTTAGGAAACTCGTTTCTGTAAAAACAGAAACAATCTGTCTATATTTAATAAAGTATTAGAAATACAGTATTAAAGCCCATTTAATTTATTAAGCTAACTTTTAAGCTGCAGGATTCTAAATTTAAACATAGCTACTTGATTTTAGAATTGTGATCTTCATTATTCAAAGATAATTTAGTCAAGTTCTACATAGTGTTGGGATGTTTAAGAGAACTTGATAGTCATTTATAAGTTTAATTTACTATATCTAAAAATCACTTAATTACTTGGGAAGTTTCTGTTTATCAAAGTGCTCAGAAAGGAAATTGAGTGTTTTAATGTATGAATGCAATTTAAAAGTTTAAAATTGTGTAGCTGACCACATTTGTAAATGGAATATAATATTAATTCAAAGCCATGTTGATTTTAACAAGTGATTTTTAAAATTTTACTGCATCTTGGAAAACTGCCAATGACTCAGTTGAAAGGTCTTAGGTCGAATAAGAAGAATCTTATAAGAATAAGCTAATGAACTTTCTGCCTTTACTTAGTTCACCAGAAGCAAGTCACTCTGCCCACTGGAAGGGCCAGGTGCCAAGAAATTGAGCCTTGTGTGAAGACTAAATGTGATTTATTTTACATTGTTTGGGCTACTGAAGGACCTAGCATTAAGAGGAGACCTGTCCTGAGTACTTTTTGCACTTTCCAGTTAAAACAGCATTTCAAAGCCTGGAATATTTCTTTTTTTTTTTTTTTTCAAAGCCTGGAATATTTCTTAAATGAGAAACAGCCGCCCCTCGTTTAACATCACTGTCTCCAGCTACTCTGAGTCCTGCTACCCTTTGCAGCATTCACATCATTTTACAACTTTCTCGCTTCAATGGTAGTTGCACTTTTAGGCACCACAGTGAAGTGGTTAAAAGCACTTAATAGTCAGAAAGACCTAGGTGTTCCATTCTGAGTTTCTCTATAGCGTGCCTTGGGCAAGTAGTCTGAACTCTGTATTCCCTACCTTCCTCAGCTATAAAACTGGGATAACAACAGTATCTTCCTCATTTGGTCACTGTGCAGAAATAAAAATATATAAAAATCTTAGCATGATGCTTGTCATTGGGTAAGCAATCAAGAAATGCCCATCATTATTTTTCTATTTTAGCATCTACTGACTATAGCAAAAGCAGCTTTTAATCCATTTATACATTGAAATGAGTGCATAATTTATTAATTATACAAGCATCTATATACATTTGAAATATAGTAGCATATTATCTATTTGACAGAATAACTACCACCTGACTTTCACCTCTTGAGATGAGTTTGGCCACTTTTTGTATGTAGTGTTCACTTTAAAAAATAATTGTCCAATTTATATGCGACTTTCTCATGATGACTTTTATAAGTGTTCTAACACTATTCACGTAGCATTTAGAGACAAAATGGTTAAGTTGTTAAGTTTCTTTGGGAATGAATAAAAGACTGAAGGTAGGTTAGAGACAAGCATCCCTGGAAAGGAAAGGGGTTACCCTCTCAGTTTGGCTGGCAAGACCTGAGCATGACTATAATTCTTTGTAACCTCAAGTCCCAGATGGCCAGCCTACAAAATCGCTCAAGTATTACTACCCGACCTGCCTTTTAAGACGGCAGAATTTATGACCACATTTTCATCTTTTCTGTCTCTTTGTGGCAGCCGATGACTTCATCTAAGAATGTAAACCCCACTCTCTGTGATTTAACACCTTTCTTCTGTGTAAAACCTCGCTGTGAGCTGCTCGGGCTTTTGAAGTCCTGTCCTGAACTCTGCTTCCTGGCATCACGCTCTCATTCATTGTCATTTGTGTCTCTGACACATTAGATGATGAAAACCTTCTCTTCACCTGCAGAAATCAGCGCCCACATTCCCCTCTGAGTGACAGTGCACACAGGCATTTCTCTGTAAATAAAGTCGGGACTTGACACCTCCCTCTCAAATTTAAACATTTTTATGATATACACAGTGAAGTTGCCTTACCCATGGAAGGAGATTCTGAAGTCAGTTTCTAAGGAGGAAATCCTATGTAGTCAAAATTGCCTTAAGGCATCCTAAAAAGCTCACAAAGTACAGTGCGTGTAGTTTTGTGTCAACAAGTTCATACATTAATATATATTTTAAAAAGATAAAATGTACAGTAATATGCAATGCAAATTATGTAAATATGCAAAGTAGAATTTCACATCACTGTATGCTTAAAGATAAATCCTTTTTATTTCAAGGAGATACTGACACCATAAAGGAACTCAAGAACGAAGAATTACTAATAGAAACGTGTATTACCCAACTTCTATCAACTTAGCTACCCACAGAATATAAAATTAATGCCAGTGCCATTCAAATAGATGTCTTTAAGAAAGGGACAGATGATAGAGTTGTGAGCTGATTTGAGAGAACACAAAAAGGATGGTAAGGTCCAAAGGGACTAGACAGGGACTAGAGACGGTGGGAAATGGTTACTGTGACTGAGGTGTAAGGACAAAGGAGAGGTAATTGTGTATCCGATGCCCAGCGCCCAGTTAGATCTGCTATAGTAGCTTCCAGAAGCTGTAAACTGGAGAGATGACTACAACTGGAGCTAAGACACTGAAACAGCAAGGATGAAGAGATACCCTGACCTCCTTTCCTTTTGCCAGCTGACCCGCAAACTTGACCATGAGATTGCTGGAAAAAGAGACTGAATACAACAGGCAGGGTCAGCTTCCTGGAGTAGAGAGCAAGCTAGAGGAGTCAATTCAGGTGCAAAAGATCACTGAATGCATTGGCAGGAGGAACCACAGGCAGCATTTAAATTATTTTCTCTCTCTCTCTTTCTAGTTCTATCTTTATCTCTATCTCTAGTTCTCAAATCTCTCTCACTGCCCGTGGAGGTGAATTAGTTCCATGACCCTATGATGACCTCCTCTGTATATTACTATGGGCTCATTTCTTACTAAATTGGAAAAAAGAAAGTTGGATGCTTTTTCTAGCTCACAAATATGAACAGTAAAAGGGCATATAGGTCACATGTACTCAAGAAGCTCAAAAAAAAAAAAAAAAAAGGAAGAAAAAAAAAGTGACCCAGGTACATAATACTGGTCTCAGGTTTTCTCATCTGTGAAACAAGGGGACCAGATTAGAAGGGGAGTTTCCCACTCTGGCTGGTCTTCAGAAGCTTAGAAACTTAGGGAATCTTCCTGAGTGCCCATATTCCCAGGTCCTGCTCCAGACTCACTGAATCAGAATCCTTAGGAGTGAGTCCCCAGAACTTCTGAATATAAAATTCACCCAGATGATGCTGTCATGCACCCAGGCTTGTGAACAACTGTACTCAAGATCTACACGACCCATTCCAGCTCCAAAATTCCATGACAATAACACCAAGTTAGAAAAGTGATGAAAAGAGTCATTTTTCTTATCACCCAATAGAGAAAATTAGAAATTAAGATATTTATAAAATAACGATGTTTCTCTAACCTACTGAAAATTTGGTTAACTTTTTTTTATATATTTTGCATTTTCAGATTTTCACTCTACTATCGGTAAACTGAAGTTCATTGAGTATTTTGCATTTTTGTTTCTTCCTATAAATTAGGCATTGGGCTTTGAAGCAGTCTTATTAATTGTATTTATGCCATCATTAAGGGAAGACTTATTTTAGTAGCAGTATCCTTTTACTGAAGCTCAACATGTAGTTTTACAGCTCACTGCATGAGGAGAGTCAGTTTCTAGTAAGGTCTTCAGCACAATCACGTTGTGATTTTGGACAAAACATTTAACCTCCAGGCCATCATTTTCCTCCACTGTTAAATGACAGAATTGGCCTAAATGACTTACAATATTCCTTATAACCTGAATCCCCATTAGTCTAAGAAAAGTCACATTAAATATACAAGTCTCCCTTTGTTTTCTGCTCTTGCATTTTAAAAGAGACAGTCTGGATACAAATAAATGTAAAGATAATTCCATTTTCATGGACTGGAAGGATTAATATTGTTAAAATGTCCATACTACAAGCAATCTACAGATTTAATGCAATCCCCACCAAAATATCCACAAAATTTTTTACAGAACTAGAATAAATAATCCTAAAATTTGTATAAAACCACAAAAGACCCCAAGTAGCCAAAGTAATCCTAAGAAAGAAAATAAAGCAAGAAGTATCACATGTCCTGATCTGAAGCTATACCATAAAGCAACGGTAAGTAAAACAGTATGGTACTGGCATAAAAAGTAGACATATATATCAGTGGAACAAAATAGGAAGCCCAGAAAATAACCCCCCCAACACACAGTCAATAAATTAATCTATGACAATCAATTAATCTACGACAAAGGAGGCAAGAATATACAAGAGAAAAGGCAGTCTCTCCAACAAGTGGTGCTGGGAAAACTGGACAGCTACATGTACAAGAAATTAAATTAAAACATTTTCTCACTCCATATACAAAAATAAACTAAAAAATAGATAAATACCTAAATGTAAGACTGGAAATCATAAAATACCTAAAAGAAAATATAGGCAAAATACTCTTTGACATAGGTCTTAGCAATGCTATTTTTTTGGATCTGTCTCCTTAGGCAAGGGAAACGAGAGCAAAAATAAACAAATGGGACTTAATTAAACTTAAAAGCTTTTGTTCAGCAAAGGAAACCATCAACATAATGAAAAGACAACCTACTGAATGGGAGAAAATATCTGCAAATTGTATGACCTGTAAGGAATTAATATCCAAAATATATAAACAGTTCATATAATTCAATATCAAAAAAAGTCAAAGTAAAAAATGGACAGAAGAACTGAATAGACATTTTTCCAAAGAAGATATAGATGGCCAACAGGCACATGGAAAGATGCTCAATATTGCTAATCATCAGAGAAAGCAAATCAGAACCACAAGGAGATATCCCCTCATACCTGTCAGAATGGCTATCATCAAAAGGTCTACAAACAACAAATGTTGGAGAGGATATAGAGAAAAGGAAACACCAGTACACTGTTGGTGGGAATGTAAATTAGTGCAGCCACTATGAAAAACATTATGGAGGTTTCTCAAAAACTAAAACAGAAGTACCATGTGATCTAGCAGTTCTACTCCTGGGTATATATCTGAAGAAAATGAAAACACTAATTAGAAAAGATATATGCACCCCTATGTTCTTAATGGCATTATTTGCAATAGCCAAGATATAGAAGCAACCTAAATGCCTATCAAAAGATGAATGCATAAAGATGTGAGACAGACAGATAGATAGACAGACAGACAGACAGACACACACACACACACACACAGGAATATTATTCAGCCATAAAAAAGAAAGAAATTTTGCCAGTTTGCAAAAACATAGATGGACCTGGAAGGTATTATGCTTAGTGAAATAAGCCAGATAGAGAAAGACAAATATTGTATATTTCCACTTATATGTGGAATCTAAAAAATAAAACAAATGAATGAATATAACAAAACAGAATCAGACTCATAGATGCAGAAAACAAACTAGTGGTTACCAGAGGGGAAAAGAGTGAGAGTAGGGGCAAGATACGTGAAGGGTATTCAGTACAAACTACTAGGCACAAACTACTAGGTATGAAATAAGTAACATACAGGTATGTACTGTACAGCACAGGGAATATAGCCAATATTTTTAAACAATTTTATATGGAGTATATGCTATAAAAATACTGAATCACTATTTTGTATATCTGATACTAATATAATATTGTAAGTTAACTATATTTTGATTTTAAATATATATATATTTTATATATTTTTATATATTTTATATATTTTAAATATATATATATATAAAAACAAGTAAATAAGAGAATCTGGGTTTTCAAAGAATTGGACACCTTGTGCTAAGTGACTATGATAAATAAACAACTAGCTAAGAGTTATTTACACTTCAAACCTGAGTTATCATCCCCCAATGCAATAGGGAAACCCAAGAGGTTGGGCATTTCCAAGCATTCCTCATTTTTATTCAGTCTTGTAATCAAAGGATTATTTTCTTATCAATTTGATGTGATTTACCTTGACATGGAAATGACTTCCTTCCCCACAAACTGCTTTTCTTTCTAAACAATTTATACTCACACTGAACAATGCCAGAGATCAAAGTCACCAACAGAATCAAATTATGGTAATAAATGAATACAATCACAACTCAATAATACCACTCAGCACTTTAATAATATTTCTCAGTCTTGAAGACAAATAGAGTCATATCTTTTCCATAAGAAAAGGCGATCCTTCTAATTAGTACTCCATTAACTGTTTTAAATCTGGGGCAGAAAAATGAGCTACCTAAGCAACAGACTGTAAGAATAAAGAACCTATGTAATAAATGCAAGGTGGTGATGAACAAAATGTATGACAAAGGTTATCAGAGATATGCAAAAATTGATTTTGCTTAATAATTGATTTTAATAATAATGTGCCCATGTTATTTGATAACAAACTTGACTGTGACTGTGGTTAAATTTATGAAGCCAATATATCTGAAGAGAACTCTAATTCAAAAAGATCCATGCACCCCAATGTTCATAGCAGCACTATTTACAACAGCCAAGACATGGAAGCAACCTAAATGTCCATGGACAGATGACTGGATAAAGAAGTCATGGTATATTTAGACAATGGAATACTACTCAGCTATAAAAATAATGTCATTTGCTGCAACATGGATACACCTGGAGATCATCATTCTAACTGCAGAAAAAAAGAAAAATACCACATTATATCACTTACACATGTAAACTGAAAAAAAAAAGACACAGATAACTTATCTACAAAACAGAAACAGACCCACAGACATAGAAAACAAACTTATAGTTACCAGGGGCAGAAGCAGGTGGGGAAGGGATAAACTGGGAGTTCAAGATTTGCAGATATTAACTACTATATATAAAACAGATAAACAAGTTTCTTCTGTTTAGCACAAAGAACTGTAGTCAATATCTCGTAACCTATAATGAAAAAGAATATGAAAAAGACTTATGTATGTTTGTATATGACTGAAACATGCTGTAAACCAGAAACTGACACAGTATTATAAACTGACTATGCCTCAATTTAAATAAATGAATAAATAAATAAATAAATGTATGCAGCCAGATCAAAGCTTTACCGTATTTGATTTTTATTTCTGTAGTATTTATGAAAGGCATCAATGAAAATCATTTACTACCTGCCCAGTTAGGTCATTATGCATGTATGCACATTTACTCAGGCAAACACACACTTGGGTCCCTTCCAAAATACGTGGACAGAAATAATGCTCTGATTCTTTCCATTTCTCTCTCTCAATCCTGCTAACTCTACCTCAAAATGCAGAAACTTCAAATTGTTTCAGAACAGTTTCATTCAAGCCTAGCCTTATGTGTGTTCAGTTACTAACACGGTGGGATTCAGGATATCTGGACAAGCTCTGCTATCCCCCCCCCACCAAAATATATATATAATATATATATATATCTCCCACCTGTTTGCCTATGCCCCAAAATGGCTTTATCAGCAGGAAAACCTGTCATTGTATAACGAAAGAGGAAAGGCATAAAAATGCAAACACTCCCAGGAGATGCAGCTCAGTAACTGAAAATCCATTACAGTAGGGATCATTCTACAAGCACTGTTGAGAAGGGAGGGAGGATGAGGAGCGGGGGGATACAGGACACTCAATGATCAGAAGACACAGCACTGCCACCCCAGAAGACTGGGGGTGAGGGGCTGGTGGGGTAAGAAAATGAGCATGGAAGCCCCATTCACTTCTACACAATTGTGCCCTGATATTTTTCAACATATACAGAAGTGTGTGTGGTCACTTACTACTGTCATTAATAATAATTTCTAACCCATTTCACCCCAGTGTCTGAGATCATTTCTAAAGTCTCTCAAACCTAGGCATTCTGCTTGCAATGACTTTAGCCTTTTTCCTTCATATTGCTCTCGAGAAGTAATGCAGTAATTAAGAGCAGGTATTCGAACCCTGGCTCTGCTGAAGGTGAGTCAGCGAGGTAAATGACACTCAGCTTGATGGTCAAAGGCTCTCTTATTTCATCGGTAAAATGAGGACACTGATCTTCATGCCCTCGGGTCTTAGTTTGGGTTCCCCCAGAAGTAGATCCTGGACAAGGACAAGAGGGTAAGTTTCCCTGGGAGGTGGTCCTGGAAGCAGGAATGAGAAGTAGGGAAAATGAGGCACAGGAGGACAAGCCCTTTCAAGGGTGCATCCCTAAGGATGCTGATGCAGATAGTAGGGACGTGACTCAGCTCGGACCTCAGAAGCTGTGGTCAACTGAAGGGCATAAGGCTGAAGCTTTTATCTAATAACCACTGAACACTCTTGCTTGAGGGATGCTGATAATCCCTGAACATCAGGGAGACTCCAAAGCAGGAATTTAAGAGAGTGAAGGCACCTGCTGGAGGTGGGCGGCTGTCAGTGAACGATGAGGCTGAGCTCCCATGCTGAGGTCCATGACAGCTGCAGCTGAAATCAGAGGCAGGCTCAGTTGGGTGATGTGGAGTTTCAGAGACATTTGCGGTACTGCTGACGGTGTGTGGAGACTTAAGGCTGAAAAAAATGCATGCAAAGTACTCACTTCTGTCACAGAGTTTGAGATGAATAAATGTCAGTTGCTATCTTTAATGTGATGACCCCTTTTCATCTTCTAAGCTTATTAGTAATAATCATTAACAGCTACAAATTAAATGGTCCTTAATTAATAATTAAATAGTCATTGTCATTAGTCACCCAGTGATTTAATTCTTTTTTGTGTCTTCTTATCTAATTATAATTATGATGTCCTCCACAGTATACATTCAGGTACGTGCTAATAAATATTTTTATAATAAACAATTGAATAATTATATTTTATTATAAGCCACAACACTTCTTACAGCAGTGAGCTCAAGAAATAATTCTGAATTGACCCCGAACTAGACTGTAATCTTATTAAAGAGAGAATCCATGTCTTTGCGTCTTGTGTTTTCTCCCTTACCATGGCCCTAGTCCAGAGCTTACCACACTTTTTGCACTCAATAAATGCTGATGGGTATACTTGATTCTCTATGTTGCAAACGCCCTGAGGCAAAGTAGTTAACAAGGCAGAGAATTCAAGCAGTTGCACGTTTTTGTGTTTCATGAAAACATCAATAACTGTAGTTATTAATACTACATCGAGCACTTCGTGCCAAGTTGCCTCTGCCCAGTCTTTCAAGGATTCAGACCACAAAACTAATTACATAATTGATCACTTCCCCAAATGCATTCTCGATGGGTTAGTTCAGTTAAGACATATACAGGAAGGTAACTGCAGCATTTGACTTCTGGCTCAAATTTCTCAGAAATAGTTTAAGATCAAAGGATGAAATCTTAACACTTTTTACTCAGGTTGGCTCCCTACTGATTAGTTACTGGTTTGGCTGAAAGCCTATCTTATTTTTATTTGTTTTATTTTTATTATACAAAGATACTATTATTCTTTGTATTTTGTCAGTGAGGAAATGGAGCCACAGAGACATTAAACAACTTGCCTAGGATTATGCAACTTGGAGGCTGATGCTGGAGCCCACTCTGTTAACCACTCTGCACAGCTGCCTCATTGCGGGTCACTGCTGGACACTGAGAGATGCCAGGGTAGGCGACACAGCCTCTGACACCCAGGAGCTCACTGCCCAGAAAATGCCCAGGCATTTTCAGCATAACGAGCCCACTGCTTGTTTGGACCTCATCCTAAAAGTACTACAAAGATGTTTTTCATCTTTTTTTTTTCACAGATTTGTATGTATCTCTGGATGCAGAGAGGTGACAGACTGTAGGGGCAACAGGAGGAACCAGAGCAAAGAGACAAGAAGACTAGTTAGGATAGAAATAGTCCAGGTAAGACATGATGGTTGCTAGAAGTACAGTAGAAATAAGGAGATGGAGAGAATTTGCTGTTGTTGAGAACTAGGTGGTAAAATTGTCAGGGCTTGTTAAATGACAGATTCAAATTCAAAGTCCTTAGCGGAAGCTTTCAATTAGCCAAGTCTGAAGTTCTGTGCTCAAGCCAGGGAGAAGGACCTTCCAGCGACCTCCAGCTTCTGCAGCAGGACACAGGGTACCACTTCCCTCCAAGGGCTCACACACCCAACGACATTGCTAAGAAATGAATACAGATGCTGGGTAGCCCCAAATGAGACAAAGGTCCACTACAGTGTGATGAGGAAGGATCCAAGAAGGATGACTCTCTGACCTTAGCAAACAGGGGAATTATGGTGCCCTTCATTGAGATAGGAAACCCAGGAGGAGGAGCAGGATTAGGAGACAGAGGAAGAAAAGAGTTCGGTGTCAGGCATGATAAATTGGAGACATAACAGAATATCCCATGTGAATGAAGTTCTATAATTCATTATGGCCAACCCCTTTCAATGGCTTTCCGTGGTAACTTGGAGGAAAAAAACAAATTCCCAACTGATCCACAAGACTCAGAAAAATCTGGTCAATGAATGCTACACCAGATTTGTCTCCTACCATTCTCTGCCTCACCTGATGAATTCCAGCCCCACCACGCTTTCTTTAAGTTTCTCAAATTTGTCATACCACTTTCTGCCTTAAGATCCCGGTCCATCCCACTTCCTCTGCCTGGAATGCTTTTTCCTTTCCCTTAGCCTAGTTCAATGTATTCATTCTTCTGACTTCAGATCAAATGTCATTTCTTCTGATAAGTCTTCTCTAACCTTCAAATGATAATATACTTTTTTTTAACCCTTTGTACTTCATTCTCCAGCAGTTAGCAAAGTTAAAAATGATGCATTTGTATATTTTCAAAATTTAAATTCATCTCAACCACTTAACAAAGACAAAGACCAAATAAAATCTGTCACTACTCTATCCCAGATGCCCAGCCAGGCAATTAGATATTTACTAAAGAATGAGTGAACTAGTGGATGAATTAATGACCAATGAAAAAGTGTACATAATAGTCTAGGTTAGGGAAGGGTGAGTTAGCCCAAAGACACTGATTCGGAAATATCAGCACAAAAATGATAGTTCAAGCCAAGGGAGCATATGAAATCACTCAAGAAGGAGTAAAAAACAAAAGAACACTTAGGATCTATTATTAACTATTTAAGCATTTCTTAATGTGATCCATGAATCATCCTGCATTGAAATTAACTGAAGATCTGATCAAGAAATTTATCTTTTTTAACCAAGTGCTCCCAAGTGATCCTCAGGCATTCTAAAATCTGAGAAATATTAGCTTTAAGAATCAGCAGAGAAATACCCTTGGCACAGCCCCAGAAGTTTGTATTACAGATCAGGTGTTTCAAGTCCAGAAGAAAGATGCATAAGTGTACACAAGCAACTGAGAGCATGCTGCTGTGCAAAGAGGACCAGAGTAAGATTCAGAAGTCCTGGGGTTGATACTGGTCCCATCACTCACCAGTTTTACAATCTACATAACTACTACTAATTCCCTGGAGGGAACAGAGACTTGGAGAGGTTGGCTATCTCATCAGTGTTTTATGAGGATTACACATATATGGTAGTTAATTCTAAAAAACTTTTATTAAAATTGCTTTGTATGCTCAGAAAATGCAAAGGGAATGTTGATCAATCCAGGAATTTTCCTACTGACTCTCTACAGACAGTAAAACACCACTCTGCTAATATCAAGTGAATTCACATTTTCTGTATGTGCACACCTACGAGAGTATGTGTCTAACTCTAATCACTAAAGAACAGAAATAGAAAACTAAAGACATGGTCTTTCCACAAGACACCATTAAGCGTCAGAAAAGACATTATGAAAAGGGGCAGCTTAGCCTACATCTCTGGGAAATAAGATCATTTCAATCTGTCCTTTCTTGTTGCCACTATTATATGCAGGCAACAGTTTCTTTTATCACAAGTTACACAGAAAGGATAGCTGGATAATCATGTTGCCTGTAATAACATCATGTAAAATGGAAGGATGGTCTGATAGCTTGAGTGCTGGCTTATGATTTGGGAGAACAGCTTGTAATTGTAGCTCTGCTGACAAATCTGTGTTGTCAGGTAAGTCAACATTTTTCCACCTTAGGTCTCCATCTGATAAAGCTGAATACTAGGACTTCATTTCTGAAATCCTAAACTAGGCAGCAGTGAGTAAGCACATAGAAGCTGGAAAAGAAACGCCTAATTCTAAATCTTGGTTCTGCCACATCTTCTTCTTCTTTTAAACCCTCTTCTTAGTTAAATTAGTGTCTCTGTTTCTTACTTATAAAATAGAGATAATAATACTACCCATCTCATAGGGTTATTATGAGGATTATATGACTTAATATAGAGTAAAATATTTAGAACAGTGTCTGGCACATAACAAAGTCCTCAATAAATGTTATCCATTATTAAGCTACCTGCCTTACAGAGTTCTTAAAAATATTAATGTGAGTGTGTTTGTGTGGGTCAATGCTACATTACAAAAATGTCCACACAAACATCAAGTTTCCTACTTCAAAATGAGTACTATCCTTTTCAAAGTAGTAATCATGGTTGCATTGGCACAGAAGTAAGGGATAAGCTGGAGTCAGTGAAGATGGCAGGAGGGAGAAGGGATAGATACACTTATTCTAAATAAAGTGGCATCGCTCAAAGTATCTTTGGGACCCTTTAATTGCCTACAGAGTCATATCACAGTTGGTGGAATCTGCTGAATGTTAGTAATTTTTACCCTCTGAGGGTTTCTTTTATTTTTGGAAGTTAGCTGAGACCCAGCATGAGTGAAGTTTAATGCATGAGGGAGTGGACAAGATTCCATAATATACTTTTCTTTAAAAAGAAGAAGAAAAAGCATACCATAAGTTGGAATTGACCATGGTGAAGAAGCCCATTAAAGCATTTAGTTCTTTTTTGGTCTTGTAGTCTGTGGAGGCAACCTCAACAAACACCTTATCAGGAGGAATCTTTCCACGTGGGGTCAGGGTATCCCAACAACCTGAGACTTGTCATCAAGTCATTCTGTCTGCAAACTGGGCTCAGTTCTTGGATGTCAGTGGAACAATCAAATTTTTTTAACCTATATTAGAGACTGACTCCTGACCATGCGCCCCAGTTCAGGCACCTAGCTCACTCTCTGCATGAGCTATCTAGTTTAGCAATCCTTCTGGGATTTGCTTCCCTCTCAATAGTTCCTATTCTGGGGTATTTAGAGCCTTTCCTAGTCCCTAGTCAGGTAACCAAAGGCCAATCAATAAAAAGCCTTCCTGGAAGAAAGTTCCTGCCCACTTCCAGCCCCTGATTCTCCTTGTTCCTGGCTGTTCTCTAACACCCCAACTGATACCCAGACTTAGACTCTTAAATGCCCGAGAAGTCATCTGTAGTTTCAGGTATACTTTCCAAGTAGCAGAGTTTCTTCTGCTGCACTGCACTTTCTCTCTTCGTTTGCTATTGACATTTATCCCAGAGCCTGCATCACCCCAGTGGGTACATCTATTTCAGGTCCTGGCATCTCCAATTCTAACCTAACTAATAACAATTGATCAGGTTATCCTTTGCTGTATCTTACACCAGAGTTCAGAGTTTCTTTATTTTATTCCACATAGAAAGTTCTCAAATGAGTCATAATTTCTATAGAATATATCTCTCTATTTGAACTTGCAGAAAGTACATGAACAACGACGTTAGCCTAAGCAAACAAATAAAATCCTAGCCAGCAGAGATTTTAACAGAACACTCTTTCATGAATCTCTGGAACTTGGAAATCAGTATTGTAAACTTTAAAGCAATACTCCTAGTACAATATGGAAATCACCATCTTTCATTGTCAGTTAATATTTCCCTTGAAAAATGTATTACATTTTTAGTTCCCCTACAAAGAAACTGTTTCAGATATATAGTTTGAAGCCATTAATAATTATAAGTAAACAAAATCTTTAAAGCCTAAATATTCGTTGCTCCTGTTAATAGCTGGCCTTTGTGTATCCTTGTGAACTTCTGCCCTACCTTCTGTGAAATGCTTTCATTCCTCAAAAATCACTATTATTTCACTTCTTCACCTCTAATAAAGCCTTTTAATATGCCAAGTGTCACCCTTCCAGATTTTTCTAAACTTCTTAAACACGTGATCCTGTCTCATCCCAAACAATTACCACTCGCTTTGTGCTAACAGAGATCAATACTAACTACAGTAGCTAATGCAAAACTGGCTGACCTTAAAAGCACAACTTATCTGTATGGTTCAAAATATGAGCTATGCCCTTTCATGACAAGACTTGCCCAAGCTCGCAATGGAATGTCACGGAAAGAGCATCAGACTCTGAATTGTGTCATATGCATATCAGTTTCCATCAGTGCTCTTATTAACTGTATAACCTTAGACCTCTGATGATCACCTGCATTAGAGCCCCTGGGGAGTGTGTTAAAAAGGCAGACCTCGTCACTCTTGACCTAGACTCTCCACAGGTGAGGCCCAGAGGCATTCAAAAGTTTAAGAAGCACTTCTTGATAAATTTAAGCCAGCAAATCTCCAAAAATTAGTTGAAATATTTATTCTTAACCATTAAACCTGGAATTTAAAAAAATTCAACTAAGTTTTTGGAGATGGGTAGGTTACATCATCATAGAACGAAAGATACTGTGATTAACAGAGCAAAAGGAGGGAAAAGTCCTGTTTCACTGTCAATCATGCTTTCTCTATTGCACTATATTAAAATATATATAATAGGGGGGAGGGTATAGCTCAGTGATACAGTGTGTGCTTAGCATGCACGAAGTCATGGGTTCAATCCCCAGTACCTCCACTAAAAAAAAATTTTTTTAAATATACATTTAATAAAATATATAAATTATAACAAACAAACAAATAAATAAAATAAAAAGTCTTTTTGATTGAAAGAAAGAAAACTAAAGTTTATCTGAATTCTAAGAGTTCTCCACTTTGCACAGAGCTAGGTAGCCCAGCAACTCAGAGCATTTACTGACCTGGCGCACAAATACCTATTGAGCATTTGCTCTGTGCCAGATACTGGTGTAGGTTCTGGCATTACAACAGCAACAGAACGGAAGATTCACCCATTGACTGTACAGTCTTATCTAGGAGAAATCTCTTTCAGAATCTACAGAGAGCCCAGGGATGGCATTGCAAAACAAAACAAAATTTTTGTTCTTCTGCTAGAAAAATTTACTTCAAACTGACCTGAGAATCTAATTCCAGGTATGACTTTAGAATCTAATTCCAGGTGAAGTGTACTCAGACTTCAGATACATCATCCTTCCAGCAGCTGCCGCAGTGTTTATTGGGCTCTACAAGCCTTGATTTATAAGATGAACATGGATTTGAAATATAAAAATGGAGAATGAATATCAAAAATTCAGTGCCTTTCTTATTATTCCTATTTTCCCAAGAAAATCCTTTACTGGGAATACAGCTGGTGGCTAATACTGCCTCCATCTTTCCTGAGGTCTTTCCTCCTTAAAACACAAACAAAACAACCTTTGAGGTGAGTAAGCATATGACTGCTCTAAATAACCCAAATTACCATCCATTTAATTCTAAATTCACCCCTTACTATCTACATGACATTGAATAACTTATGTAAGTTGTCAGCATTTCAGTTTCCTAACCTGTAGAATGAGATAATAATGAAACCAAATTCATAGTGATATTGTAAGAAGTAAAGGAATTAAAAAAAAAAACAGATAAACTGCCTGGGAAGTGCCTGGTGTATAGATAGCAGTGCTCAATAATAAGTTTTTATCCTAATCATATTCCTGAACTCTCAAGAGAGAAAGTCATAGTCTTAGCAATTACAGACCACAGATTGGATTTGGATTTGACTTCAAAGCTTGTGCTTTTTATTTAGTCTCCGACTTCCCTTGATTCAGGCATTCATCCCACATATGAACTCACTGTCATCCCTGTGTAAAGCACTGGTCTAGGTATAGAGCAAAGGAAAGGATGAAAAGATAAGGCTTCTCACCTTTAGATCACAGCTGAGAAAAGAACACGTGCAATGTACATAAATCTTCATTACACAAGGTGGAAGCCAGTGCCTAAGAGGCAGATGTATAGGAATTCAGAGGAGACAACAGTGAATTCCGGTTGATGGGTGGTGCAGGGCTGGAGGTAGCGGATCAGATACGCACCACCATCGTGTGAGTTTCAGGCCAGCTAGACAAGAGGTAACACTCATTAGGGTCCAACAATAAGGGAAGAATATGGCCTCATGGAGGGTCTGGCTACACACAGTCTAAATCTCTTTCCCCCTTGGTGTACTGTTCAAGGTGAAAGTTCTCAGAAACACTAGCACCAAATATCCATGTATATAAACGTTGGGGTCTTTCAAAATCCCTCTTTACTTACGTTGTTTATAGCAAGCGCTCTAAGGTCCCATCTTGCCAGGTGAGTAATGGAGAAAAGACAGCACTGCTACCTAACGGTGACAGAATAGTCATGGAGAGAAAAATGTGTTGGCATCTGCTCAAAGCCCAGTGAGCAGATGGCCATGGGCACGAAATCCATCATAAGGACTGGCACCTCATTGGGATGCTCTGAGTCAGGAAGGGGCCTGAAAAATGCCCTTCTTTGGCTGCCCTTCCTCATGAGGCATATTGGTGCACAGGAGGGGGACAGCTGCCTGACTGCTGCCAAGGGGAGAAGAGATGGCCTTTAAAATCTAGGCTACCGCAGCCTCCTGGGTAGTCAATCTGGTGCCTCCCAAGCAACCAGAGAGCATCTTAAAGACATGCGTATGACTTCGTCTAGGATAAGTGATATCCAACAGATTCCATTCAAAGCTGGCTCAGAGGATAACAAGCCAAGCTCCAAGGTGGCAGAGGGGTCTGAGCCCTCCGTAGTCAGGCCTGGTGTGTCAGGTATGCGGCACACAACTGTTTTACCTACTTGGGATTCTGAAGTTGGTGGTGTGTGGATAAGCAAGTGTCTTTATGTTTCTGAGGGTAAGTGCTAAGTGACTAGGATTGCTAGCCATGTAAATGGTCTTTATCAGTAACAATCTACTTTGCAGAAGTTTGTTAATTTGGGATTTTTAAAAAGTTGATGAAGATCCTTTTTTCCTCTGAAACGTATAGTTTTGTTGTATTTATAATATTGCCTAACATTTCAGATCCCTTAACCAGTTTGGCATTAAAACATTCATGTACTGCATCATAACACACACCACACACACACACATACACACACACACACACAGAGCTTATTCCTAATATGCCTTTCAGTAGACCTCTCTGAATCTACAGTAAGTAAAATACAATGTTAAACTGCTGGCCTGTATTTCAAGAAACTATCAACTGAGCGTCGGTGATAAGAATATCTAACTAATCAGAGTCACTCTGAAATAAGATAGACATTACTCCAATATGAATTATATTTACATAAAATTTTTGACTCTTTTGCCCTTTCAAATCAATTTTAAAGATAGTCAAGAACACTTCTCCCCCAAAAATAACAACCAAAAAACACAGCCAATGCACCCAAGATGCCCTTGACTTAAATAAATTACGTAAGATATGTTATTTTATATGGAGAGTTTTTAGAGCAAAGAACCTTAATTGTTATTTCAATTGTTTTAGGACCTGAAACAGTTTAACCAGAAAGGTATCTGATTATTCAGTGATCCACCCATGTCAATCAGAAAATGGCCAGTGTGGAGTAAAATCTGATCACAGTTTTGGTCAAGAAAAAGAAGCCATAATTGGCTACTGGCTGAAGGAATTATTATATTATGTCATAACAGCAAGTAACACTTGATCATATACATAAATGTACACCTTTATGAAGTATTATGTAGAGTTTTTTAAATCTCTTAAAAGCTGTAACCAAGGAAAACATTAACAATGTATCAAATTCATTAACATTGAGATTATATCAAACTATCCCAAAGATATAAAGAGATAAGCATGCAACTAAAATAAATAGTTAAAGGATTGAGGTATGTGCAGATGAAGTTTAGCTAAGTAATAAAAAATCAACAAAATTTTTATTTACGTGCAGCTACTTTTCAAAAGTGTACTATCCAAAATTGTTCCCCCTTAAGATCAAGCAAAACCATTAGGTCAGGTAATGTTGTCATTTCCCAGAGAGACTTCTACTTCACTCTTTAGGAGGAAACTTCTCAACTCTACCCCCTCACTGACTCCTCCTAAAGGGTGACTTGTAATCCTTCAGGCACAGCCTAAGGTTTTGGCTCTAATGCCCTCCACCAGCTGCAACAGCAAGTAGTGAGGGAGGCTGTGGTCCTTCCATGGTATGGGCTGAGGTTGCCTACCGGCAGGCTCCAAAGTGTAGATCTGATGAGAAAAGGAGTGGTAAACCTAGGAGCCCATGTTTCCTAATTCTTTAATATTAAATTTCTCTTTCCTCCCCATCCTTGTAAACCTAATAGAACCAAAAATGAGACCCCAGGCTGCTCTTTGATTTCACTCATCCTTCCTTTGATAACTGGTATGATAAAGTTGGTTAATATCAAATAAGGTTTATACCTAATCCTAGCACAGAAATATCGGTCCACAGAATGCAGGGCTTAGTTTAGTATGATCTACTTGAAAACACTTTGGTTTTAAATTATCAAGCCCAAATTGTTGGGGCAGCTGAGTAAAATAAAACCCTTCTCAGAATAAACAGGAAAATTCCTTGAAAGTAAGTTACTTCTCCAAAGAGTAAACACAGAACATGTTCTAAAGAAGCACCACCCAATGTTAAAACACAATTAGCTCATAATGTAGCATTTAAACATAAATACCTCCAGCCAGGATCTTCTCTTCCAATTCCGCCATTTGCTTCTTATAGGCTTTTAAAGCTGCTTCTTTAAAAGAAGGACGGACCCGCTTTGGCTTCGTGATTTCCACTGGTTGCTCAGGGATGTTTTGGTTTTCATCTTCTTTTATTTCCATTTCGGCCAATGTTTCATTTAAGGGTTCCAATCCCCCTTCACTAACCATGTCATCTGCCTGCCCATCATAACCCTCATCTTGTGGGGTTTCATAAGGTGTTTCATATGAAGGCTGATCACATTCCTGCATTTGTTCATCTGTTTCAGTAATACTTGTCCTATTTTCCAGCTTAGCCAGGACTTGTTCCATCACTTCAACGTAATCTGTTTCATTGTCAGCCACTGGTTCACTATAGTTCTCCTCATCCTCTGCTTTGTAGTAATAAGGCTCTGTGTAGACATCCGAGTCAAGGGTAGTACTTGATTCATTTGCAGTTGATTGGGATAATGTCCGAAATCGCCCCATTAAGGAAGAGCCACTGTCCTCATACCCACTGAGACTCTGTGTGCTTTTGTTCCACACCACTTCCAAGGCTGACTTAGCCCTCTGGAGTGTAGATCCAAACTTGGGGAAGCTGAAAGCCTTATCAGAAAGGTCGATGCTTAATCGACTATGCCAAGATTTGGGGGGAGCATCCTCTGAATCATCACTTTGCAATTCACTTTGACTTCGGTACATCATGGACAGCTGGTTTTGATTTTGGTACAGCTCATTAGAGTTAGCTTCCTGATAAGAATTATATTGGCCAACCCATTGTCCTTGTGGTTCATTATCCAACCCAGGGCATGGAGATGAGTTGTCATCTTGGGTTAAATCATAGCTCTCAGAGTCATCCTGAAGGTCACTGTGGCACTTTCCCAAGTTTTCTAGGTCTTTCTGGTAAACTTCTAGTTGTTGATCAGATAAACTGTTTATGTCATAGTCAAAAGCTTCCTGGGTGGATGAATCTAAACCTAAGTCAGCTCCTGGCTCTACCTGATTCCATTCCTTCCATGGAGAAAGATCCTCATGGAAAGAGAGCTGAGAATCACTGTAATGACTCTGGTCTCCAGACGCACACACCATGCCATTACTCATTCCACTATCTGCGGTCTCTGTGTTCTCAATTTCACTTTGCTCCTGGACCCCCTGAGGGGCCTCATTCACACACTGATCCTGAGGGCTGTCATACAAGGTAGGTGTGCCCTCCTGTTTCCTCTGCCAAAGTTCCCGGTCAGAAGACGATAGGAGGGAGCTTCCGTTAGTTCTAGTAAAAAACTGATTTTCCGAAAAATCCTCCGAATAAGATTGACACAATTTGGAAAAATCTGACTCAGAACGACTAAGTTTAGCAGTGAAAAAATCACTCTGGGAATGCCAGAGAGGCACCACATCTGCAGAATGGGCTGTGGTTTGTTTTGCCAAGTTATCAGACTCTGGCAAATGTGAAGAAATTTGATCATATTCTGATTTGTTTGAAATTCTGCTGCTACTAGCAGTTTTATTCTTGACTCTAGCATTGTGTGATTTTGAACTCGACTTGGATGCACTCCCCTTTGTTGGAAACTCTGACTTAGAAAGCACAGCGTAACTGTTTCTATTGAGGTCAGAGTCTAGCTCTCCATCACTGTCATCAGGTGACTGCCAATTGTTCTTCTTGGTTTTGGGCTCTGGAGTCAACAGCTTTATATCCATACTCTCATATGTCTGGGAGGACGGTATCCCCCTCTCTTTTCTTTCTTTGATGTCATGAGCAAGAGTATCTGTTGAAATTCCGATGCCTGTTCCTTTGAGTTTATATGACTTTTTTAAGACGGAATCCCTTTGCTGAGGGGTTTCAAAGTACACTAGGATGGGTCGAGGCTTTGCATTGGGGCAATCCCTTTGGTGTCCTATTCTCTGAGCAAATTCAATTTTAATAGCATTCGGTGCATCTGAAAAACCCATTTTATCTATTAAAATTTGGTACACCACACTCTCAACGTATTCAAATCTTTCTTCAGGCACATTTAAAAATCTCAGGCTGGCCTTGCCACCTACATGACCTAAGTGCTTAATATAATCATGGATGTCTCTGGTTTCCCTCCGAGACTGGACGAAACCTGTACGTAGCTGTTCAATTTCACTTTGCACGACCTCCACACTGCTGGAGATCTCATCGATGGAATGCTTGAGAGCGTTGACGTGCCCCCGTAGCTCAGTAAGTTCAGTTTCGATCTGACTTATTCCCTGAAGTTCCTTAAAGATCATTTCCATGACATCCTGAGTCTGGCTAATGCAGCCAGAGGAACTGAATCCAGGCTCCAGGGTGTTTGTCTTTGGGTTTCGGGCAGTTCTGTCCAAAGATTTGCTTCTTATTCCCCAGGATTTCTTCATCGTGCTCAACTCGGAATCTGAGGAGACACACTCTTGACTCTTTTTCCATTTCCTCAGTTTGCGTAAAGCTCCCAGTTTTAAGCTCTGCAGGGTGCGTTCCCCATCAGAGCTCCCCTCGGAGGGTGCCAGGCTGCTCGAGCTCTTCCTGTTGCGTCGAACTGGCATCGTGTGTGTTGACTGTGCCTGGTTTTCCGTAGAACTTCTTAGTTCACTGAGTGATTCTGAGTAGGAACTCTCAATCGAAGAAAACTCTTGAAGCAGATCCTCATTATCACCATTGGTTACATTAATATTTTTTTGTAGGCCATTGGCAATAGCTACTCGGTAACTGAATGTCGGCGAGAGGGAAAACTCTTTGTTAGCCTCGTCTTCCTCAGTGGATAAGTTGCGAGCAGACGAACACTTTGCAATCTTCTTGACTGTGCTTTTCAAGGTATTAGAAAATTTGGGGGTTTTGGTCTGGCCAGCAGTGGCAATGTCTTGATCCTTTTTCGGCTGACGATTCTCTTTTTTTTTGGTTGTAGTTCCCAATTTCTTTGTAAACATTCCTTTGCAAAGCTTATGAATGTAAGGTAAAATCAAGCTCTTGAAAAGATTAGCCACCATGGAGAGCAACGAGTGCCAGCTTTTCTGCCCCAAAGAAGAAAACAAGGTATCAGGATGAAAATCTGTAAATCCGAGGCAAGCATCACTGTTCAGATGTTCTGTGCATCACTGAAAATAGCAGGAAGGGCCGCTGTGGCTCGGCTACAAGGTCAGTGTCCTATGAAAACTGGAAGCAAAGCTCCACGTATGAAAGACATTCTCTTTCAGAGGAGGGGTTTCATGAAACGCTCTCATTTCCACATAACTTCACGTAGCATCTAAAAGAAAGGAATGTTACAATGCATATCAGAATGAAATTCTAGTTTTACCCCATTTCCAAAGTTTTTCAAAAGTATTCAAGACACTGTGTAAAAAATTGCAGAGGGGACAGGGAAATATCTGAATTTCAACACATAGTTACTTTTAAAACAACTAGTTAAAGCAGATCAGTACCAATAACTACATACAAATTATATTTTCCCCTAAATCACTTATGAGTGGACACATGATGGTAATAATGGGAATAATGATTATTTAGAAAAGGCTATATAAGATGACAGGAAAATTTAAAAAACCTGTATTATCTGCATGATATTATCATTTCCACTTTATGTCTCTTCCTGAAATTGCATTTACTTACACAAAGATAAGCATTTCAATATAAATATATTCATTTAAATATCTTCCCAACCCCAGACATTTAAAATTCATCAAATTCATATTATCCAGGTACATAGGACCTTATCTTATTCAAATAGTCTTTTAGTACTTATGTAATTATTAGAGTAATTCAAGTAAGAAAATATTTCATATTTTAAAGTAGATACCAAGATGAAATACATCTTGTATAGCCAACAAATTTGTCAGTGGAGTATCAAGAATTGAAGAAAAAATATAAGGCTATATCCAATTAGGCATTATAATGACAATAAAAACACAAGAGGGAAATATATTGGTAAATGAGGATAATACATCTCAGTTCTGAGAGGATGTGGCTTGGGAACACAGTGCCACCCTAATCAACCAGTACAGCCTGATGGCAGATGGCAAGAAACCTATCCCCAGAGTTAGGACCATGACTGAAGATAAGGCACCAGAAATGGTACCACAGATAAAATGTGCCTAAGGATAATGCCAATGACCACACAACTCAGTCATCCTTGAGACAGCCAGTTTCTTGAATTACATGAAGAAGAAGAAAGTTTATATTCATTTTGCTGGTTCACCAGCACTGTGCCTTGTACGTGGTAGGTATTCATATCAAATTCTGTTAAACTGAACTTACTATTTAATCACTGAAATATATCACAGAATAATAGTAACAGCCAAAAGCCTTTGTGGATATTGAACCATGTATTTGGGTAGATAAATAATCTACTTAATTCTTTAAAGAATGCATCATAAACTGCCCACTGTTTTAGGAGCCTAAGGGCTCTTCATCAGCTCCCTCTGCTTGGAAATCTGCCAATTTCGCTTCACTAGGGTTCTGCAGGGACTTGAGGAACACATGCTCTGGCCAAGAGCCAAGCTTCACAGGAGACAGGGCACTGCAAATAAGAAAGGGAAGCAAAAAGATGGAGGAGAGAAATAGACTCTAAACCTCTGTCTTCTGGGTTTCATAAGCTGTCAACGTCTAATTCCTCTTGTCTGAAACAGTTTGGTATTCATTCAAAATTACATGCCAGGACCTGTTCTCTACTAATAAAAATGTCAAGAAATTAACTTCTGAATTAAACTCAAAAAATATTTGTTGTACTCCTGTGCGACCTTTCTTTCCAAATGATTTTGGAAAGTTAAGTAGCAGTAGGGGTAGATAAATTATTTAAAAATCTACTTTGGTAAAAAAAACTCTTCTACTAATCACTGAATGTAAGAGTCTGAGTCTCCCAAACCTGGAAACAAATACCTGCTTTTCGTTTAAATGAAAGCAGCAATTTTGTCCATGCCTCTAATGTTTTCCTGTAATCATGTCTAGACTTCTTGACCTGCATTACTAGCTCAGAACTACTGTTCTAGACAAAAAGGGCTGGGAAAATTCTGAAGAGGAAAATTAAATTTGAACTGAAGTCTTGCCTCAAAAACGCGAACCCCAGGGTGTGTGTTCCTAGTTGCACGTATGAACTCACCTGCTCTGTATTCCAACCACACAGAATCACTTGTTATTCACTAAGGGCTCTGTGCTCTTTCACACCTCAGTAACTTTTCTGTCTTCTCTACCTAGAATATCATTCAGGTCCAGCCCTCCTTGTCTATAAAAATTGTGTTTCAACTCCAAAATCATTTGTCCTGTGAAGACTTCACCAACCACCCACACTAAGCTTTTCTCTCTATTTGCCACCTTTTCCCACAAGCCAGTGCGTAAGCATGTAGAATTCTTCTGTATTATAATCTCATTTCTGTCTCCATCCACTGGACTATGTCCCCTATAAGGGTAAGGCTATGACTTGTCCAATTTTAAACATCTTGAACTCAGGATACATAATAAACATTCAACAAATAGTTATTGAAGAAAGGGCCTGAAAGTTACAAAGTTTCAGTTATGCAAGATGAATAAGCCCTAGAGATCTCACCATACAGCAGTGTCTATAGCTAATAATGCAGTATTGTAAATTTAAAATTTTCCCAAGAGAGTAGACCTTATATAAGCGTTCATCTCACAAAAGAATAATAAATATAAAGAAGAAAAGGCAAGAGGAAATTTGGGGTGATAATGGATATTTTTATAGCGTAGATTGTTGTGATGGTTTCACTGATGCAAACCTATCTCCAAACTCACAAAAATTTAAAATTAACCCACATTTCAGCTGCTCACTAAATATCTTCATCTGGTTGTCCAAAATTAAACTCCATCCAAAACTTAGTCATTTGCCTGTATTAGCAATCTCAATTAATATCATCATAACTATTGACTCATCCAAGCCATGTACCCAGAAATCACTCTAGATTCTGTATGATCCACCCCATGCTGCATGTCACCTCATCCCACTAGTGATGCCTTAATTCTGAACTCCACAATTTCTCATCTGGACTATGACAATTGTGTCCTACACAGTCTTCCTAATAAGTCCTTCTACTTAAAACACTGCCTATCTCAGCAACTGTCACTCCCATGGGCACATTTGATCAAGATACATTAAAGAGGTAACAGTCTCTGATTACCATATTGTTGCCTCACCAATGTGCCTTTGTGCATGCTGTTTCTCCTGCCTCCATGCCTTTCCCCGTCCCTCTACCACCTCGTGTCTCTCTCATGAATATCTCTAGAACATCTATATATATCATATTCAGCAGGAATCAGCCTCATCTTGTTTGATCTCTTTGGAGTCCAATATTTCCTCCTCTGTGTGCTCACAATGCCTTGAAGCACCTTTGTTACGGGAACTCTTAAAATACAATAATACAATAATCATTTGTGTGAAATACCTTATTTATGTGTCTATCTCTCAAATCTGACTGTGATGTGAAGGGCAGAGGCTGTGTTCTATTTAATTTTAAATATCCATATTGCTTGATACATAACAGCCTCATAATGTTTTTGGACGAATGGATACGTACATAAATGAATGAGTGGATAAACAGTAAGCCCATGAATTAAAAGATAAAGATTCCAAGAAGCCTGAACTAGCTGAACTGGGCCTTAAATGATCCAGAGAAAGAAAACTCAGTATAAGCAGAAAGGCAAGCATCACAAATGTTCACCTCGTGTTCAAAGATGGAGACACACCCACCTTGGAGAGAGATGGGAACTAAAGAGAGTTTGGTCTGGATGGGCAAAAAGGAAACAGAACACGGAAAGTTTTGAATTGTAGGTTTGGATGCTTCATTTGACGAGGAGGCACTAATGGTTACTGGTTTTCAACCTGGCTCCTTGATTCAGATTATTGACACTGGAATTCCACTCCTGAGACGTGTAGCTTGAGGAAGGTACTTCTATGCTGCCTTCACATGTACAGTTTCTAAACTGGGGGAGAAAAAGTAACTCCTCATAGAATAGTTGTAATGAGTTAACAAATGGAAAGTTCTTAGAACAGTATCGAAAACACTGCAAAGCCCAGTACCTATTAGTTATCATTAGAACTAAGAAGGGTATTGAAAGGACCCAAGGAGTGATCACACAGGAATTATTGTGTAGTGTCTGTTGTGAAAATTAAGGGAGACAGAAGTAGGGGGCAACCTAGGAATCTGGCTAGGTTAGAGGATGAAATGAAAAACAAAAATATTTTGAAGAAGCAATTGGAAGGGAAATGGAGAACGGCTTACACCTATATGGTCCGGTGGCGATACTCCAACATTCAAATCTCATCTTCCCAGTCACCACTGGGTTCCTTCTCTCTCTGTCTGTCTCTCTCTTACGTCTCTCTGTTACAATCCCATTACAAAGCCACAGCTGCCTTAGGACGGTTAATGAGTCCCAAATGTCAGCTGTGGAACTTCCTTCAGACAGTAGCCAGGATAGGGAAGGAAGCTAACATTTAATGAGCATTTGTTATGTTCCGGAAATCCAAACTATCCCAATTTATTGTCACAGAAACTCTCTGAAGAAGACATCATTATGTTCATTTTACAGATGAGGAAACGAGGTTCAAAGAGATGAAGAGATATGGCCAAAATTATACAGCTAGTCAATGGCACCATGTTATCCCCCATTCCAATGGCTTCACCTAAAGCTTTACAAAAGATAACTAAGGCAGAAAGATACCTCGCGCCTCAGTCCTGGAGTCTCTGAAGCTATCAGTTGCACGTAGGGTGAGCGTTACCAGTGGTACCTGACACGTGTCCTAACACCCACCACATACAAAGCCACTTATGCACTCTACTCTCAAAAGTTCTTTTTAAAAAAATGGAAGTGACTCAGATCAAGACAAAACCAGTATCAGTAAGAAGTATGAGGGAGAGGAGGGGGTTGAGGAGAGGAGGGAAGACCAGCACTGCATCATATGATTCTAAACTACTTGAATTCAAAAATCTTGTAATTACTGTCCAGTTGTATTACTTTAAATTACACAGCCATTCATTATGTTCAGTAATGAAGTGTGGGGGGAAGAGTTAAAGTTTTGGGAATGAGATCTTTTGAGAGAGATTAAAATACGAGACTATGTTATGAGACACCTTAGTAATAATATTACATTATGACTTACTATGTGCCAAGCACTGTATATGTAATTTTCTAAAATTTACCTCATTTCACTTCATTCCCATAATAATTGTGTGAAATATATATTATTATTTTCCAGAGAAGGAAGCTGAGGCTTAGAGTTTTCAGGAAACTTGCCTTAGATCAGGAAATTAACAAGCCACACAGCCTTGACTCCAGGCTCCAGATTTGGACTGCAAGTGTATAAACTCCAAACCTAACATTAGCATTCAATGGGGAATAAAGTATTTTTGCATAACAAATACATTTTATAAGATAGCTATTTAAGATGATTATAAAGCTAGGTGCCCTGGTGGGCTAAAAGAGCTAATTGGACCTATGAACAGTTGGCAATTTATTGCTAAATCATTACCAGAATTAAGTTCAAGTATTTTCAGATCAATAAACAATTTAAAGTTTGTTATCAAATACAGTGAAGTAGATGAACTGGGTATCTAGAAGTTTACAGAAGACAAAGAGACATGATCTGATACGGCCCTCCACGGTCACCGCCCCCAGGTCCTGCTCTCTCTACTTAAGCATGTTGTTTCTCTCACAGTCCCTGACTCAGATCTCCTGAATTCCCACCTTTGGTCTAGGAACCTCACGCTTGTCACCTGAATTTCTGACCTTCTAGTTATCACTCTCTGCTTAATCGCTGTACCAGCCCAGTAGGGTAATCTCACTCTTAACTGCATTCACATTGACTTTGTGGCAAGCACCCATAACTGTGTTCTGATGATAATGAATCCCCCACCAGGAGACAGCAAGAAAGTCTGGGCTTCTCATCACCACAGTACCTTAGCAGTAAATACCCTGAACTACCTGATTTCTGGTTTAAAAGAAATTCTTCCAAAAATAAATCCAAGAGAAGTATATGCACATGGTTCACCAAATTTCCATTCAACAGGAAATCCTGGGTGATTTGGAAAGCAGCTGACTGGAAGAAACATCCCATCAGCTGGGAAGGAAGAGCTGTTACTGCAGAGATGGAACAAACCTACCCACATGCAGGGGCAGCTCCTCGGAGTGAGAAGTCCCCGTGGGAGGCAGCACTGGCCCGCATGCTGACCACATAACTTTACAAGCAGAATCCTTAGAGCACAACAAAGTGAAAAGCCAGGGTAGCTGGAGATAAAAGGGAAAGCTAGTCACACCAATAGGTAGTAAGGAGCCACAAGGCCAATGAGAGGGGGCGGCAAAGTAGTTGGGACAAGTCAGTGATGAGAAAAAAAGATCAGGAGTAAAAGGATCATATATAATGTAAAAGTGATGGTTGAAGGGATGACTATGACAATGAAAACTGCTGAAACACAGTAACACGTATGAAATGATGTCCTTGTGAACTATTCCTTCTCCTTATGTTAAGGTACGAACAGTAAACCAATACATATGAAAATTTTTTCAACAAAAATGAGTAAACCAAAAAGTGACTAAGGAGTTTATCCTGAGCTAATGAATTATTTTTTAAAATAAACAGAAAGACCCATTTCCCCAAGAATGAAGGCCAAATGATCCACATCTGCTTTACTCTACCTAATGGGATATTCTGTGAATTTCTTCATCCAGCTACAGTCCATTTACATTTTTTTAGTCATCTCCATTGCTGCTACTTCGGTTTAGAAGCACACAAGGACATCTAGTTTTAATAATTCTATAAGCACTCTGGAATCTATAAAGTTCTTCTGTGTGTATCAACTAATGATCTTCTTGGCAATCTTGTGAGGATATTATCTACAGTTTATGGTTAGGCATGGTGAGTCTCACAGATGCCGAAGTAGTTCCCTGACTCCAAAACTTGGGTCATTCACTATAATAATGTAACATTGACTCTAACTTCCAATATTGCAGTCTTACTGGCCTCCGAAAGCAATATCCTCTACCATTCCAAGCTGATTTCCATCTCATCTGCCTTGAATATAATTTTCCTCTAGTCTCCTATGGCAGACTATTGCTTACTCTCTACTCTTGGCCTCTACGTGGTTCCATGGATGCACTAAGCTTATTTCTTCATTGTTTCTTTTATTCTTGCTCTTCCCCCTGCCTAGACTGTCCTCCAGCTAATCTGGCCTCAATCATTTCAAGGACATATCAAGACTAATCTTTTCCACAATAGTTTCTTTAACTACAGTCATCTTCTCTTTTTCACAGAGTCCTGAGAGTCTAATCCATGACAGTCTTTAACTATTTACCAAATAGCTCTTGTACAGGTTTTTCCATTTGTTTAATGCTTATATTATCTGCCATACCCTGTCTTGAGTCCTCTGTGTAGATTACTACCTTAATGTTTGTTTATAATATCTGCAGTAGGTATTATTACTGATTCACATTTTACAGATGAATAAACTGAGAAGCTGTCCCAAAGACACACAGCTGGAAGGCTACGCAGCTAGAAATGCAACCCAAACTGACTGGCCTCAGAATCCTTTCTCATAAACACCATGCTGTATTGCTATGCCCATAAGGACCAACCTTTGAGAAGACAGTGGTCACCTATGGAATATGCCTGAAAAAGAACTCCTGCCTCAAGAAGAAGCTCTGATTAGAGCTTTACTCCTTTTATTTAAGACTTGGTCCTTGTTGAAATGCAAATCTCACCAAGGGGCTCTCCTTTGCTTTAAGGCACATCAATCACTTTGCATCTTGGTATCAATGGTTTACGAGAACATTCCTTGAGAGTAGGAGGGAGAGTATGAGGAGAGAACACAAAAAAGCATGAGGATGGGGGCCAGTCCTCCACCAAAATGGACAAGTAGTAGGACAGGCCAGATATGAGAGCCTAGGAACTCTAGAACCAGCTCTGCCCACTTACTGTCTTGGCCATGGCCTGGCTCTATTCCTAGCTAGAGAGCTCACCTCTGGAGGATACAAACTATGTCTTTTTTAGTCTTTGCAACTTCCACCCACTTACATGTACAGGGAGCAGAGCACAGGTACCCTGGATAACAGGTGAGCAACTTTAAGTGCTGTCATTTCAGAACCAAGTTGCTGGTTATGTGTGTTTTTTATTTGGCTTTTATCCTCAGAAATCACAGCCACCCCTTTTATCCTCCCAATAAAAGCAGATGTGGAAGCTCAATGAATTTGACTGATAAAAGCAGAGCTCCTTTGGTTGAATTAAAGCAGCAGGGCAGGAGTCCCACTTAACCTGCTGTTTCTACCTAGCTCCGGCCCAAAAAGACCCTCTATAGGGTCCAAGAGCTTGGAGGGTACAGCTCAGACAGCACCAATCCTCCAACTGTACATAAAATTAAATGAAAACCCGGAAAGGTCAGAACACTTGCTTGAGTTCACACAGCAGACCTGGAACAAAAATGCAGGTCTCCTGCCCCAGCCTCACTGTTTTTCTCCATGTGTTGTTCTCTAAAGCAAGTGCAACCAGACACTTGGCATCTTCCCACTGTGCCCGACAGTCTCTGCTCTACTAATCTAACTCTGTTCTGAAATGATTTGACTTTTACTTTGATTCTCTGTAGTCCACAGCTGTAATGTTCTAGAGCTGAAAAGTATTTTAATATTAAAAGGGATATCTGAACCAAAAGCTTATGAGCAATTTTGATAAGTGTTAGAATTCTTACTAAAGACTGAAGCTGTGTAAAGGAAGGCCACTAAGGAAAAACACCATTCTGGAGACAAAGTCACTACTAGTTCTAATGTTTCCCATGTCTCGGTCCCACCGCATTGGTTGGACACATTACCAGCCCAGTGTCCTGGGCCAACGCACATGAGAACAAATTACACGCCCCTACCTGAGCTGCCCAAGCCCTTTTCCATAGCTTCATAGTAAGAGGAAATTATTTGTCTTCAATATTTTTAAATGATTAATCCTTAAAAAGTATCCTCACAAGGTAAAATATTACTATCATTTTAAAAATAAGAAAATTGAGAGGGGAGGGTATAGCTCAGTGGTAGAGTGTATGCTTAGCATGCACAAGGTCCTGGGTTCAATCCCCAGTACCTCTATCTAATAAACAAACTTAATCCCCCCCCCCCAAAAAAAAGAATAAAACTGAGATTCAGAGACCCTAAGTGACCTACTCAAGACTTCCTCAAGGGATAGGGCTAGAATGTGAACAACATAAGTGTGGTTCCCAAACCATACTACACCACACTGTTCCAATAAGGTAACCTCAGTATCCATGTGGGGCCCAGTTCAGCTACAGACACCTTTCATTACTCTACGGGAGAGCACGGGCAGAGGCTCAAGCCAGACGGCCCACTTAGAATCATGGCTCTGCCACACATTAGCTGGACACAGTGAGCAACGTTTAACCTCTCTGTTCCTCAGTTCCCTCATCTGACAAATGAGATGATAACAGTGCCAGCGCCCTCATGCTGCAGTAAGGATTAAATAAGAGTTAACTAGAGGAATGCCTGAAACAGCAGAAGTACTCAAAAATGCTAATATTATTTATGTTTTTAATAAATCATATTAAGATTCCCAACTGGGCAGACCTTACCTCTACCCTCACCACCTCCTGACAACAGAACATCCAAGAAAGCCCCATTGTAAACTAACCTCTTTTTTGTGTTCATTCAGACTAAAGTCAATTGCCCAAAATACCTTTAAGGTGTAGTAAAACTAACACTAATTCTGAAAGCTTGTGAGGAAGATAAAAATGTGTAGTATTATATGTAGTTTACAAATGTTTCTTTTAAAATGTTATATACTCTCAAGAAATTGCTGAAAGATGTATAACCATGATTTTATTGTATTTTATTGATTCTAAGACATACATATTTTCAGATTTTAACATTTCTGAAACTGAGATTGGAACCACAGAAATTTTGTATTCCTCACATATAAAGCAGGAACTATATTTTCTATTTCCTAGGGGATGTGTGCAGGATGTGTAAGACTGTGTGATAATGAGGGTGAACACATTGTTTTCATTCATATCTACTTTCTTCCTTATTACTCCTTCCCTTACTCCAACAAGATATTTAAGTCAAAACTCATGAAGACAGCCAGGGCATCTTCAATTCCTTACTTGGCAAGTTGGATTCTAGGTCCAGGTCAAGCAATACCTCCCTGCAGAAGTCCCCCCTGATGGCCCAGGCAGGTGTTAATGCATCCATTCACCTGTCACGGGCGCATCTGGACATCATGGATACATTCTCTCAAGTACACACACACCTGTACTATACTGCTTTACAAGTATTACAGCAATAGCACCAGGTGATATACTCTTTCACTTTTGCATCTGTTTTCCCTAATGGAGTGTGCCAGGGTGCCTGATATTTAATAGCTGTTTAATTAATTTTCATAGCAAAAAAAAAGCAATGGAAAAAATGTACCAATATCTTATGAACTATCACTAATCTGCTCAACCATCAACAGACGTCGACCTAAATGTTAGTAAGGTCTTAGGGGAAAGGATTTAATCTGTTATTAATACAAATGTAATACCCTCCTGGACGAAGTAATTATCACACATTCTGAAAAAGTAAGTTTCAAACTTATAATACGGTATTTCTAAAAGAGTTGCCTATACAGTAAAATATTTCAGCCAAAAAATATGTTTTATGCTAAAATGACACTAAATATATCAAGAAATTATGAATGTTGCTGTGAAATCAGTAAATTGATTAGATGTTCACATATCTAATTAATAAAATCTAAAGACCTCTGTACCTTTGGTGTTTCAATAAAAATCTATTCACAAACTATTCACAGATGATTAGGTGCTGCTAGCTCATTTTGCTCATTTCTATTGCTTTTGATTTGCCCCAAAATTCACTCTAATACCAAGAGCACATCCTTAAAGCAACACAATGGGTTAGTAGTCAGTGACAATTTCATACTCATTTCTAACTGGCCAAGTGGCACATGGAAATGTGTTCTATAGCATTAATTATCAGGAAATGCAAATTAAAAGCCAAAAGGAGGTACCATTTCATACAAATAAAAATGGCTAAAATTTTAAAAGACTGATGCTGGAGAGGATGTGAAGCAACTGAAAATTTTATGCACTAAAGAGGACAATGTGAAAGAATATAATTACTTTAGAAACTGTCTGGCATTTTCTCATAGAGTTAAATCCAGCCTTACACTACGGCCCAGCAATTGTGTTTCCAAGTATTTACCCAAGAGAAATGAAGACATTTTCTCATACAAACTTGTATAAGAATTTCTCTGGCAGCCATATTAATAACAGCCAGATGGTAGGTTAAAAAAAACTATAAGAAGGAGAAATGGATACACAAATTACAGTATATAAAAATAATGGAGTCCTAAATCAGCAATAAAAAAGAATGAACCATTATTACACACAAATCTTAAAAACATTATGTTGAGCAAAAGAAGCCAGACGCAAAAGAGTGAACATTCTATGATTCCATTTATATTAAGTTCAAATCAAGGCTAATCTATAATAATAGAAATCTGAAAAGCTGTTGCCTATGAAGGGTGGGGGCTGATGTGAAGGGGACATAGGAAAACTTCCGTGGGTAATAGAAATGCTCTGTATCTTAATTGGGATAGTAGGTGTATTGTCGCTTTTTAAATTCTCCACATTATAAACTTAAAATCCGTACATTTCACGGTTTGTTAATCTTATTTGAGTTAAAAATAAGTAAATAAATAAACATAAAATATAGCCTGTAGTTTGATAATGGAAGTAGCACATGAGAAGCAATTTGCTGGAATGGTGGAAACTGGTTTAACTGATTGTTGTATGAAAATTAGGACTTTTTAGTTGCCCTAGTTAGTGCTATCCAGAGCATGCAGTACTGAAAGAGTTGTTAGGCAATGCATTCAAAGACATAAAGGTCTAAACAGAAAGACATCGTGTTTTTGGAATAAAAGGTTCTTTTGACGTTGAGTCTCATCACAAAGGCCAGACCTCAATTCTCATACCTGCTTAGAAAACTAGCTGACACAGAAATGTGTCCTTGACTAAGGTTCAGTTGAAGTTATCCAGAGTTTTAACAACATCCAATTGGAACAACTACAATAAATATTCAGAGAGATGTTTATTTCAGTGCTGTATGTTCACTGTACATCTCTCAGATACAAGAATCTCTTCTTTTCAAGGGTCATATCTCCTCCTGTGCTACTGACAGAGTCATCTCTCACCACCTCTAGAATAGTGCTCTGGAAATTATCTCTTCCCTTGCTTGCATCTTTTTGTTTGTTTGTTTTGTATTTAACGGAGGTACTGGGGATTGAACCCAGGACCTCGTGCATGCTGATCATGTGCTCTACCACTGAGCTATTACCCTCCTCTACTCTTGCTTGAATCTTAATTCTCTTTCTCTCTACTGGGTCTAACCAACCTAAGCAATAAGCATGTTTATATCTTACCCTATTGCAAACCAAGAACAAACAAGACAGCCTTCAGCTTTCCTTCAGTGGTGTCACCTCCGCAGGCTGCTGCACTGTCACCTAACTCTTCCAAGACACAGAGGAGACCTGCTCTCTACGCCCCTGGGGGTCCAGTCATCTCCAACCTCCTGCAATCTAGTTCCAGTCCAAAAACTCTATTAAAGTTTCTCTTTAATTGGACATATCTGTGTAAAACTTTAATCTTCCCTACTCTACCTTCTGCACCTGAAATCACTAACCATTCGGCCTTTCTTTAAATCATTCTATATACCTCCATGATGACGTGGCCTCTCTCTGGACAGGGTACTTTGACTAGAGTGGTTACATGATGGAAATGAGGCCAATTAGGTTTTACATCTTGGGCCCTGGGAGTTGGAACACGGAGATTTTGTCCAAGCTTTTCAGCCATTTCAACAAGAAGGTGATGTAAAGTTGTGACCTGAACAATCAACTTTTGATTCTGGGGAAAACTGAACAGTGAAAACATATTTTCAGATAAAGAAAAGAAAACAGACTGGGTGTCAAAAGTAGAAATGAAAGACCACAGGGCCACAGAGGGAGCAGATCCTGTGTTTCTATATGTTCTCTAAGCCTTGGTCTAGGGCCATTATTATCTAAGGTATGGTGAGATGCCAGTTTAAGAAAGTGTTCTTCACAAAGAAGCCCTACAAGGTCCTTCAGCGACCTCTCTTCCTCTTTTCAGACTTCTTTTATTCCCCAGTATGTCTGCATCTAGCCTCTCTTCTTTGCATTAATTCCTATTTGTGTGTTGACTAGTATGGTCTGAATGACCATGAACATCTCAAATTCAATATTTGCATTTAATATTTCATATTCCAGATATTCAGATTCATCTCCATCCATAAACTACAATTTTCTCTAAATTTCTCTCACAGTACTCATCAGCAAAACCAGTGTTCCCTTAGACTAGACTAGAACCCCAAGTTCCCTTGATTCCTCTATTTATTTACCCCAAGCGTCTAACTGGTTCTAAATATTATGGTCCTAAATTTGACAATTTCTCTCATTCCTCTCACCTCCTTTCCCTTCCAGGAGCTACTTACTGCCTTTGTTCAGGCCCTCAGCAATGTTCACTTGAGGTCATCATCAATTTTTAGAAATGAAAAATCCACCCAAAAAATTGAACATTTTTATGTAGGTACTAAAATGTCTCCTCATTGTACTACACACACTAAAAAGCGTATTCACTTAATCCTCACCACAGACTTTCACACTTAACTATTGATATGACTGCCGAGTTGTTCTTTGCACCTCACTGATTGTACATAACTCTAGATGTGTCCTTATTCTGCAGTAAAAGTGAGAATTTTACATTTTAATGATTGTTGTATCGTGTGGCAACAGACCAAAACTTAGATGCTTACATAATTAGTATCCTCCCTCCCTTGCCCTTTAGAGTAATAGGTCCAGTGCACTTCTCCTCATACAATGGAACTTCATTTGCATCTAACTCTTGGGTGAAAGTCAATTACTTATGCTTCGAAGCATGCAAGCAAAATGGGGGTGGCACTCATAACTAAAACTGAAACTGGTATCTCACTTACACAGAGCTGCGATTTCATCCTTTTCCCATATCACAGGGTGCTTTTAGAGTAAATCTATAAATTACTTCAAATAGCCTAATAGCAAAAAATCTTTTAACTTTTTCAGCAAAAACAGAGCACATTCTATATGATAGTAATATATGCCCCCAATAAAGAATTCAAAATAACATGTTCAATTCTTTAAAAATTTCTTAGCATAGGGAACTGCATGCAATTTCTTGTAACAACATATAATGTAAAAGAATCTGAAAAAATATATATATATATATGTATGTATATGTGTAACTGAATCACTTTGCTGTACACCTGAAACTAACATTGTAAATCAACTACACTTCAATAAAAAATATAATTAAGAACAATTTCTTACATTTTTTATTATGGAATACTAAATTATACATGCAAAGCCTCTTCAGTTCAAAACTAATACACGCTCAGCATCAGCTAGCTCTTACCTCAAAGAGCGTCCAGGAGTAAGTGATCACAACAGAAGCAGTTGGTAACGTGATCTACGGCAAGCCTAGGTGCTGCTATAATGGAAATAAGAAAATAGGAAGAAATTCAGAAGGCAATACAAAAATGTTTACATCTCAAATAACCACAGACGTAACAATATACAATGTCTATCTATGCAAGTGTTTGAAAGCCTCTGCTCACAAATGAAGGTAAATCCTCCCTCCCTTCCATAAAATTACACTAAGATTCAGTCTCTGGTTGTGCTTATGTTTATCTGCCCCTCCCTGACTCAGCCCAGACCCTTTACTTAGGACTTAATGACAACTAGAAAGTGAAGGCTCAGAATAATGCTGCAGGAAATTAGAGACAATTTTTGACATCCAGGAACCACAGTCTGCTAATTTTTAATACCCTTAAAATATAATTTTAAACTAATGGTTAAACAATGAGCAATGAGAAAGTCCTCTGAATAAACTGTGTCGTGGAAATAGACAGAAGAGTTTTTGCAGAGAGCATACACTTTTGGTATATCCTTGATATTAAAACCAATGTAATCTCAACTATAACCTTTGCACTCTGACCACCCAACCTCAGAATGAATGGAAAGATGGTGTGGCAGAGCTGTGGTGTGCCATGCAAATCCCTCCTTGAGGACTAAGTTATCCATTCAACTGCCAAGAGCATTGTGTTTATTACCAAAAGCATAGAGCTGAGTCACTCGGCTTCAAGAAGACAGAGGCCAAGGAGTTAATTCCCCCTCCTCTGGGTCAGCCCACATCCAATGACTAACTGATGTGGGTACTCAAATGCCTAGCCCCCTTGCTTTCATACAGGGCCATCCTAGGATCAGAGCTTCCTGGAGGACCGGCTGAGGCCTATGTTGCAAATGCACTGTAGTTCAGCTTCTCCTTCTACCAAATTCAAACGAAACTCTGCACTTGTATCTGTTTCACAGTCTGCTTCCCAGGAAAATCTGACTTCAGAAAGTTGGTATCAAGGAAGCATGGAGGAAGTAACTCTGAAATGAGATATTTTATCTGGATCCTCTCTGTGAACTGGCAATGAGGACTCAATCACTGGTGCATACCATATGGAAAACTGATAGCCTCTGGGGCACTGTAGCAGTCAAAATATTCCCTAGTGGTGGACTGGGCTGTGGGACTGGTGGAAGGGGATGAACTTGTATGTACAACATCTTAAGATATTTGAGAGGTTGAGGAAGTGAGTAGCACTATGGAATAGTGCCTCTTAATGCAGTGGGGAAAGACACTGAAAACCTTAGAGTAATAAATTACCGATTTAAGGCCCAATGTAGAGACAGCAGGAATCTGCCTCTTGCAGGAAATACAGAAAAAGATGAGCCAGGAATTAATCATACAAGTGGCAGAGCTCCAGAGAAGGTTTAATTCTCACTTTAGGCAGGTTGGCTGTGCCAAGGTTGGGGCCTTGAAAATGGGACTATAAGTCATGTGATGGAGACATCTGGGTTAATTCACTCAAAACTCAAATCCTCAGATTTCCCTTAATCCTTTGAGACCCTTGCTTGAAGACTTGCAAGAAAATCTCTGCACCCTCTACCCAAAACAGCCCCATGGATCTTCAGACCAATAACTGGGTAAAGTCACAAAATAACCGAGCTGAATGAAAGTGGGGCCTCTTAAGGGAGGAAAGTGACTATATTGAAGAAACTGCAGGACCTCACCAATATATATGCACACAATAGGAACATATAAGAACTGAGACAGTACTTATGAACTGGATTCTGGGGGTACAAGATCAATGCAGAGGTATACAAAGTTAGATAAGAAAGAATTTATTGCTATTGAAGCAATCTTCTATGACACTGAATTTAACACCTGGTGAGAATCATGAGAGACAGTATTAATACAACACTACATTGATTTTTAAAGGCCTGGAAAACCTTATGATCTATACGAAGTAGAAACAGTATGGCACACAGTAGAGAAAGGGTTTATAAATCTCAAATAAGTGGGTGTACTGGGGTAGGTATACTACAAAAAGCCAGGAAACTCATCAGCCAAAAATGTCCCATAGGAGGTCATATCATTTATTAATGAGATAAGGGATGCAATGGTGAATTTCTCAATGGCATCACTGAGTATCTCAGTGACGGCTACCTTCTATAGGCCAGGGATGTTACAGGGCTAGGCTCTAATAACAATGGCAATAATAGGATCCCAAAACAACTGAGGTGAGGTAGTAGCATCTATCAGAAACGAGGTGGGTGCAACTATCATAATAAGCTGTAACGCTGGAGTGGAAGCCATGAGGAAACTTACAGAGAGCTATGGAGATGATTAACAGAAAGCAGTTCCGAGAGGTAAGACAGAGCACACCTCTCTACAGATATTGTTTACTTTATACAAGCAAATAAATAATGAATATGTGTTTAGAAAATTGAGGCTAGCCTCCCTAGTAAGAAGATAAATCTCTCGCCTAGTTTCTGGACCAGATCCAATACTCAAATCCAGGACCCAATGACTGAAAGACAGGCCAGGTCTCCATGAGGTTTGGAACCCACCAGTATGACAAGTCAATATGGTAATGATTCCCACAGACTTTTAACAAAGGGACTTACTTGTATAACCACACACACGGGGGGGGGGGGGGAGAATAGCTAGATATTTTGAGTACTCAGACACAGTCTGAGCTGACATTGATAGTAAGTGATCTCAATCCTCTTTTAGAGTTGGGGCATACGAGAGCAGGTACTAAATGTAGTTTTAGCACAGCTATGACTCTCAGTGTGCCCAGTGGGTCCCTGGACTTACTGATAATTTCTTCAGTCTTAATGCGTAATTGGAATAAACATATATGGTAGCTGGCAAAATCTTCACGTTGATTCCTGTGGAATTAGAGCTGTCATAGTGAGGAAGGCCAGGAGAGTAAATAAAAAACATTATCACATCCTGGAGAATGCAGAGATTAGCACTAACCTTAAAGATTTAAATGATGTACAGGTGATGGTCTCCATCATCTCCATATTTAATTCAATCTCATTTAGTTCATTAGTTTTGCCCCCAAGATCCTAGTGGATGACAGTCAATTACCCCAAAGTCAAAAAGCAGTCATTCCAACTGCAGCTGCTGTACAGACGTGGTACCTTTGCTCAAGTAGATTAACGTAGCCCCAGATACATGGTATACGGCCACTGAATCAGCCAAGTCAGAGTTATTCTTCTGTAGCCTCAACAGGAAAATGGTTCAGGAGCAGTTCACATTCAGGTGGGGCAGACAAGAATAGATCCTCTTGTCCCAGGGCTGTATTTCCCCACCATGTACCACCATTTTCCCACCATGTTCCAGGACCTAGACCACCCAAGTATTCTAAAGAACACTGGCCCACTACATGAGTAATAGCCTGTTAATTGAATCTAGTGAGCAAAAAGTAACAAGAAGAGGAATAAAAAGGCCTTGAAAAGACACATGAGTTCCAAAGGAAGACGGACCCTATGATGACTCAGAGGCTCACACCAGTGTAGTTTCCAGGGGTAAGTAGTCAGGAGGATACCCAGATATTTCCTCCAAAGTGAAAAATAAATCCTTGCTTCTCACATCCAAAGTGCGGTTGCCTCTTCAGGTTTAGGAAGTAATATAATCCACACTTGAGACTCCTACTCTGACTCATCCACTGGTTATATGAAAGGCTGACATGGCTCAGACCCTATGAAAAGAGGTACCTGTAGTGAAAATGTTACCTTGTGGAATTTATGACAAGCCCCAATAGGATAATCACAATGTTGACCCCTAGGTTCTGGAGAAAGGTCAAGCCATCTGCAGAGGAGACCTACACACTATTTTTTTTTTTTAATTCCCAATCTGTAACTGGGCCCAAATATACACAGAGCACTTGAATATGCGGCATCAATTGACCACGTTGCCTGGATCATGAGCTGAGTTCTGTCTCACCCAATCATAAGATCAGGTGAATCTAATAGTAACCCACTGAAAAATGGATATGGTCTATCTGGTATTATCAGACAGGACCAGGGTCACAGGGCACAAGAAAGCTGCACGAGCATAAGACCTAGACCTTTGCATTCTCTACTATTGCACCAGCACCTCTCCCTCAGTGTCTCTCTCTCTCTGTGTGTGTGTGTGTGTGTGTGTGTGTGTGTGTGTGTGTGTGTGTGCGTTTCCTTGTTGGAAGATATCCCTTACTGATGGCTAAGGGAAGAAGAAAAAAAATGTGAACTTAGTGTTGACATAGGTTGTCTAGTATGTGGGTGTCTCAATATGTGGGTAAGCCATGAAAATGGACTACTGCTGCATAGTCCCACTCATCATGGCACTGAAAGATAGCAGTTAGGAGAAATCCTCCAAATGGGTAGAATCTGGGGTAGGTTACCTGATCATCCACTTTGTGTGGAAAGAGAAGAGACCCAGGGAACAGATATATGTGGATTCATGAGAAGTGGTGACTCACTTGCCTAATTTCTCAGAAATCTGTAAAAAGAAAAATTAGCAGATCAGGGTCAAAGAGACCTAACGAAGAGGCATGTAGACAGATTTGAGGGAAAGGGCTCAAAGTGTGAGATGTTTTGCATTTCATGTTAAGGTCTACCAGAGAGTATTCACCCTGGAAGTAGCAATAAATAACCAAGTCAACAATGATTTGACCAATTATCACTGAGATGGAGATTATGCATGGACTCAACAGTATGGGTTCTTATTCACCAAGATTGATCTGGGCAGTGCTCTTGCTGAATGCTCAACCCACCAGCAACAGAGATCAATGCTGAACACCTGATAGGACATCTTTCAAGAATGATTGACTAGCCACTTGGTAGCAATTGATCACATTGAACTTCTACTCTGGAAAGGGCAGTATTTCACTTTAACTAACATCAATACAATTCCAGATATAAATCTGCCTTTCCACCATATAATTTCATCTTAGACCAAGGGGACTACCCTACAGCAGTGGTTGTGCAGCAGTGGGCTCATGACCATAGACTCCACTAGTTCTATGACATACAACATCAAAACCCAGAAACTTTCAGGCTAATAATTTTTTAATAGTTTTTGAAAACACACTTGAAGTGCCAGCTTAGAAATGATACCCTGATGGGATGGGGTGCCATTCTTCAGAATGAAGTATATATTCTAAATCCATGACTGTCACATGGTTTTGGGTCCCCAGTAGATAGAATACATAGGTCTGAAAACCAGGGAGCAGCCCTAATTATTATCAGTCTCAGTGTCCTAGTTGGAGTATTTGTACTTTCCATCCCCACAACTTATTTTTCTCTGATTATAGACCATCTGGTTCCTAGAGAGGGACTGTTTCCATTAGGACACACAGTGAAAGTACCATGAAATCTTAAGATATGATTTTCATCTGATCACTTTAAATTTATGTCAGAAGGAATTGACTCTGAGTATTAGGAGCATGTAGGGCTGAAATTACACTATGTGAACCAAGGAGAAACATGTTTGGAATCCTGATAAGCCACTGAGGAAACTCTTCATAATTGCCTGCCAAATTTAATGGTAAGTGGATAAGAACAGCAAAATGACTGAGTCTGGGTCACCCTAGGAGTAAGCCACCTAGACCAGCAGAACTGTTAGCCATGGGTGGGAGACATCCAAAATGGGAGGTATAGGAGGAAGATGAGGTGCTGTGGTCTTGAGAGCTGTTGCAATCACAAGGTCTGTAGCTCATTCCAGTAACTTTCTTCATGTAAGTTTCCCCAGGAAAAGAGACCAGCCAGCTATTTCAGATGGTGTTAACTTGATATATGAAGCAAGTGGGTTTGAGCTGCAAGCAGGGCAGACTACAATGGATGCCAGAGTGTGATACCTTCAGGACCAAGGTATAAATCCCCTGAGTCAACCCCTGGGAATGGCTTTCAACTGAAGGGAGTCTTGGTTCCTGGATTGGCACTAACACCAGTTCTCAGCTTTTCCATATTGTACCTGAACATGCCCTAGTTTTGGTCTTCAGGTTATGTGACTCCACATCTACAAAATATATTATCTTTATTTTCACGATATATTGTAAGTAGCAGAGACAGCTAATGGGTAACGAATAGTAGTAGGAGAATTTGTCATTTAATATTTGCTTGCTCTGTTCCAGGCACTATGCTGAATATCTTAAAAATTATCTCATTAAATCATGAAAAAATCCTCTAAGAAGTGTACTATACTATACCTGCTATTTATTATCTTGCCTAACTAAAATCACAGTTCTAGAAAGTGGTAGTGCCTACATGAATATAGGATATGAAACTTCAGAGCCTTCACATTATGTCGCTCTGTTATATAGGTAACTGGAAAAATATAAAAAGTACATATTTATGTCAAGGAGAACAAAATTTGAATTTAAACTGATTATCCATTGAAATACACTACCGAATACACTAAATATAAATGTAGTAAATATTCTACTGAAAAGGCCCTGTATTGATATAGTGTATAGAATTTCAGAAATTATCCTTGATGGATCTTTATTAGAAATTGCATCTCCAAGGCAGATTCTTCATGTCCCAGCTGTGTCCAAATATGGAACACTATTCTAAATCAAAGAATCAAAAAATCTGATGGTGCTCTCAGCCAGTTGGTCAGAGCCTTAGAAATGAGGGGTGCAGAAATGCCTAGCTCTTAAAATACATTTGTGAAGTGCATATATTTGGTTCCCAAAAGCTTGGCTTCACCTTTGTTCACCTTTTCTCTCCCACTTTCTCAAGGCCTCTAGTATGCAATTCCTGCAGTCTTAACCAAACCTACCACAATTTCAGGAAAGAATCCGATGACTATAGATGTTAAAAACTGATGCAAACTAACTTATTTACTTTTCTTGGCTATTTGGAAGACTTTTGGAGTATCAACGAAAGCATTAGTATTCTGGGGGTAGAAGGATAAGGGTTGTATTGTTTTTGTTTTTGTTTTTCCAAACATAAGAATTTCATGGCCCTGAAATCTTACCAAATAAATAAAGACTACTTTGCTACTCCTAACACATCTAGTTTATTTTCCTTTAAACTATTTTTTGTCTACAGGTTCAATCTAAATCACACAATAAGTATAAAACTACAAAGAAGACAATTTTTGGAAGAGGGTATGAGGTAAGAAAGATATATATATATATCAATACTGAAAAGTTAAAAAAAAAGACTTTAAAATTACATAGCACTTAGCTGTGACTCCAATATGTCCTTTATAAACAAATATGAATATGCCAACTGGAGCTAGAGTTGTGTCACCAATTTCTTGACCAGCAAAAGGCAAGACAGACAGTCCCCCATCTTCCTGCTCTGCATTAATCTTCCTACTCTCTTGTTGGGTTCTCTTGAAAGCTCTACCATTATTTATGTGCTCTTTATTCAAGTCTCTCTTTCATAGATTATTCTGTGGATACATGGAATAATTACCTGTATATTTAGAATAATTTAAAACATTCCAAATAAGTAAGAAAATGAGACAGAAAACAAATATGTTTGAAAAGGAAGATGGGCAAAAATGTTTTTTAAAAAAGAAAAGAAAGGAAGGAAGGAAGAATTGGGTTAAGGTGAGCAGGCAGAGATACTCATCGTTGTATAGTTGTCATGGCTTGTTTACCTTTTGGACAAGCTGGCTTGCTCTCCCTTTACAAGATCTTCCTCGATTAATTAATCCCCACCTCATTATCCTGTTTAGGGATAGTGGTCAGAATCAAAGAAAAACATGTGAATATAGTCTTAGACTCTTGAGTCCAATTCTTCTCCAAATTTCCATATCATAACAGTTAACAGAGCTCTCCACCAAAACTGAAATGCAAGGCTACTATGGTGTTACATATCTGCACCTAGGACAGCTCCTTTTAAAAACAGAGGACAAAGTGACCATGCTGTCCACTGTTTTCAAAAAAAAAAAAGTTGATTTATGCATCAATATAATCAAGTTAGGACTTAAAGGCAGGTAAATCAATGGATTGATAGTTCACTTACAAAGATACTTAGTACAATCTTCCAGAAAACAAAAAGCTAGTTTCCTAGAGACTTTAACATTGATATTAGCTGACAGATATTTTGGAAACCAAATGATTTATTAGTTAAGAAACACCTGAATACATAGTCAGAAGTAATCCTCTCTCTGGTTTGTATTTGGGTTATGTTTGTATTCAACAGAGAAAAAAAAAAAGGAAAAGGAAAAGAAGACAGGTTTTACATGGCATAATAAACAAACCACAAATCCTATGTTTGCCAAAGAAGAAATCTATAGATTTAATGGCAAAAGGAATTATAGGATGAGCATGAAGCATGAGGAATAACAGTTTTGATTTAAGACCACTGCCCTACCTTGTTATCTTAAGGAATTTTTTGGACTAATCATTCATTCATTCATTCATTCATACATTTACATCCCTGATTTTCTTACCAGGCTATTATTTCAGGCAGAAACCAAGAAAGATTGCCTAATTTTTGTTTAACAATTAAGCAGTACCTGTTAATCAGAATTTGTTGACAGTTTTCCAAGATTGTAATTGAGGTTGCATAACCTTGCCTTCATTGATGAATGTAAATTGAGCCATAGTGTTCAGGTGAGAAATATCTGATCACAATTTGAAGGGAACGTATTTATTTAACAGATTCCAGGATACTGAACAATATGCAGACATGAGAGAAACAGCTCAGCGTATCCTCTAATGTTCTACTCACACTAAGCATGGCACCTGCCTGGGTCTTCTCTCCCTAATAAGACTCCAAGCTCCTTCCTTGAAAGACAATTCTTTTTAACCCCCAGTAACTGCATGGTGCTCCAACAGAACAGGTTACTAGTGAGGATGAAGAAGTAAAAGATATATTCAAGAGGAATCTAACTAGTTAGAAGTTTGGATTTGAACACAAAACTTTTGAAAATACTGACAGTATGGAGATATCAGCACTTTATTCATTCACCCAACAAATATTTATGGAACCCTAGCTATGCATGGTGACCTGTACTAGGTTTTGAGGACATAATGGTGAACAAAATAACAAGCTCCTGCTCTAAGATCAGAATGACCAGGGAGAACCACCTCAGTAGCAATGTCAAGTAACAATAGTATTTTCCTTCCCACTATTTCTACCAAAAAGTGACTCCATGCCTATGCCATGAAATTCAGATCTTCCAACAGCCCCACTCCTCACCATATATTGTCTGCTATAACCTAAGACATCTCTTTAACTCTTCGTTTGAACACAATGTACTTGCATTTCCTCCTCATCAGGCCACTACTGTTGCAGTGGGGGATCTTATAATCCATTCCTTCCATTTCTTGTTCATATTTAGCCCACATTCACATTCACTACTTGGCAACCCCCCATTATTTGCTCCTTGTATGATAATAATGTGTTTATGTTTCCCTCCCCCATTGGATATAAGACCTTTGGACAGCAGGTCGTCTTTTTATTCATTTTCACATTCCTTCCATGGAGCCTACCAAAGTGCCTAAAGCTTTCTTAAATATCAGCAAAAAAAGCTTGCTGCTTTCCCCTTACAATGACTTTGTCATTTCCTTTTGACCCATAAGCATTCACTCTGCCTGGAATATTCTCTCCGATCAATAATCATAATCTACACCATTGCCCCCACCTTTTTTGAAATATCAAGAAAAACTCTTTCTAAGCATTATCTTTTGTTATTAATAGTGTCAAACACAGGAAACTGCAGTATTGCCTCCCATCAGATCCATTCGATTTCACCAGTTCTTTTTTCCCCTGCAACTAACAAATGTAAGCATTCTGCCAGTTCCTCAGTGAGGAGAAAAATGGCACAAGCCTTGCCTTTAAGGAGCTCACAATCCAGTGAAGAGCAGAAAGAAAGGCATTGGAAACTCAGACCTGACTAGATGGTGAGGGAGAGAGGTGTTGCCAAAGCTGTCAATTGGCCTCTGTACAGGTAAATACATGTTAAAACCACACAGACACATCTTGTCTGAAATTGAACTTGCTTCACTTCTGTACAAGCTGCTCACAGCTCTGTAATTAACCCAGAAGGAATCCCCTAGACTACAAGTGTTTTCTAGCTTGTCTAATTAGGACAAAGGCAGCAGCCTGAGAGGCAGGATATACACCTCTCCATCGGAAAGGTACAGGAGATGTCCTTCAGGCAGCCCAAGGCATACAGCAAGAACACAAAATGTAAACACAGTCACGCCGGTGTGCTGGGGTTTCTGAAATGTACATTGTCTGGGCACGTTTCAAACCCAAGCTTGGCTTTCTACTGTTGTCTGTGACACTCCGGTCCCCACCTTCTTCCACAGCCACCTGCTAGGACCCACAGGTTAACTTCAGTAGTGACCTAAGCAAAAATATAATTAAGATAAACCTGCTAGTACTCAAAAATATGAAACATGTACTCTCTTTCATGCATAGAGTTGATGTTCTGGTTTCCCTTCAGTAGGGTGCTGGCTTTGAATTGTTTTTCAGGGAAAAGAGATGGATTTTGCATGACAACAATTTCTTTTCTCTTTCTCTTTATGACCAATTGTTTTCCTCACGAAGATAATGTGTTGGGACTAGGTCTGTGATCTTGGGACATAATACTTCCCTTGGTGTTAATAATCAACCTATAAATAGGTTAACTTACTTTCCAAAGGTCATTTCTACTGCCTCTCAAACCAAATAAATAGGACTCTAATTATCCAGACAGCCATCCCTTATCATTGACATTGTGTTATTTTACTAAATAGGAAATGCCTATTCATCCAACATACCTACTTATCAGTTTCAAATAATTAAAAGGTATTAAAGACCAATCATTATAAACATAATTTAACATTTTATAGCATAGAAAACACTGAGGGGAAGCCTTCAGAATCTTTCATGCCATCATAATAAAATGTCATTATTGTACAATATTGTAGACACAATGCTTAAAGATTAAGATATCTTATCACATGTAAAAATCTATTATATCTATCCTGGTTCTAAAGATACTGCCAACAATTAGTTAACTGTCCACTAATGTTTGAATTCTTAATAAGTAGCAGTTCACAGTGTCTTTCCATCAGATTCCAGATTGCTTGGTTTTATGACTCATTAATATTCACAGACATATAGTAACACTTTTTTTTTGCAAGAAAATCTGAACAGGCTTTATTTTTTGGTCCATTTTCATCTGTTATTAAGCAGTACAATAGATCATCTGTCCTCTAGGCATTTTAGGTAACTGAACTAAGAGCTTGAGTTCACAATAAAAAGTGAGACAAAATGTGGATTAACTGAGAAATAGTTTAAAAACAGGCATCCAGAAATTGTAAGTATTTTGACGAGTACTTTCTTGGTACTCATAATTTTTTAAAATCATATTGAGAGATAATTCTAATTACATTTGACATTTGAAATTTATGTCACATCTTGTGGGTTTTTTAAAATTTTCTGCATTCTAAGAAACAATTTCTCCATTCTAATGAAGAAAGTATTATATTACAAACACAGAAATCAGCAAATAGCAGCTTGTGGGTAGGGCCGGAAGGGCAGACAACTGGAACCAACCGTGAAAGAAATTAGTCAAGGATTATAGTGTCAAGTGTCTTAAGAGGAAGGCAATATAAAATCTAGAAACTCACAAGGAAAACTTAAAACGCCAGGCTCAGGTTTTCTCTCCATAAATTGTGAGTCGGCCTTGCTTTGCCCCTCCTAATTGACATTCCCTTCTCTTGCCATCATTATTGAGAAATTCAGAGATTTCAAGATCAAACAAAGAACTAAAGGCAAATTTGCTCAGATTCCTCATTTACTCTTTTTTGGGAAATTTTTCTCCAATATGAAATGCTGCAGGGAAAAACAACTGTCTATAATCAGTCACACTGCCTCCTATCTTGGAATAAGCAGATGCTCTAAGAATTCCATCTAAAAAACTGAAAAAGGCCATTGGGAATTCCCTGAATTTCTTTACATAATTATGGCTATTCCTGAATAATCCACTGGGAGCTAGATGTTGTATAGCAGAAGCCAGGATGGTAAAGATCAATAATGTGACACAAGTTGGGTGTCCTGCAGGACTAAACAAGAGAGAGGCAGACCACATGCTAGATTATCAGCTGAAGTTAAAAAGGGAAGATTAAGATAAAAGGAAGTGAAGGAGGAAATGGGACATAGAGCCAGTGAGGAAAGTACTGTTACTAGAAATACCAAATTGGAAAAGTAGTACTTAGTCTCTGAACACCTGATCAAGACCAGGCAGACAAACATCTTGGGGAGTTGACTCGGACCAATAATGTGACGTGGTGCTGAACTAGGTAAAGGTAGGCAGGCAGCTCCCCTGTGTTAACTGTTCATCTTCCACCTCTCTTGAAGCTACACTCCTGCCTTTCAGAAGTTGTGTCCATGAGCTGCATGAATACTAGATCCTGACTTGCACCATAGAGTGAGTGAGTGCCTCCTAAAGTCAGACCTCTGAACAGTGACAACAAATCCCAGTCGCCGGTCGTATTCTAGTCTCTCTTCTTGTTCCCAGGACCACTTTACAGTGGTAGACTCTTCACAGGACCCTCATTTGCTGAAATACAGAAAGTCACAAATATTTGCTGACTTTTGATACCATGGAAAACACACGAAAGAATATTAGAATCTCGAGGCCCTTGATTTAAAAAAAAAAATTGTGTGTCCAAAGTTATTCCAATTTGTTCTAAATGTAATTGCTGAGGTGATTACTGTCTTAAGTCACAGTAGAGGTTTGAGTTTTTCCTTCTGACTTTACTTTTTTCTTGTTGTTATTTCCTGCTTTGTACACCCGTCTCTCTCCTTGCCTTACTAGTCTTTTCCTTTAACATCTGATATTATAGAATTCAAATTAAATATAAAAGCAGACAAATTTACTGAGCAGCCACCTTTTATATCCCAGATAGTGAACAAAATGAACAGAACTACAATTAAGAGTAGCTAGCATTCTTTGGATACTTAATATATATTATTTTATTTAATCTCCATGAAAATTCTATGAAGCAATACTCTTTATGGAGCCATTACTTTCTGGTTGAAAAGTGAAGAGGCAGAAATTTTAAGTAACTTGCCAAAGTTTACACTGATACTGACTTAATGCATTTATAGTCTTGCTAGGATATTTTTTTCCAAGCTGCATACAACAATAAAGGCTTAAACTAAAATAAAGGTCAAGACCAAAGGTGAAATGTCATGGGAAAGTATCTACAGCCTTAGTAAATGAACAGTGCAAATAATTTAGTACTATAGAATCACGTAAGTATTCAGTAGTTGGAAACTGTCAGTAATCTATTTAACTGGGGGCAGAGATTGGGTAAGGAACCAGAAGGTAAAGCTGAAAAAGGCAGTCTGGGACAGGGTTGAGAAGGGTACCTTTTTTCCACACTAAACAGTTTAGGCTTGATTTCCTATACAATGTGGTGTCCTTGGAAGTTTCTGAGCAGGAAGTGCCATGTGCCACAGTCAAGGCATTTTTTTAGGACAATGAACCTGGCAGTAGTATGCAGAACAGATGCTCAGAGGAGAGGCTCATAACAGAAAGAATAAGAGAAGATTAGAGCAGGATTCTCGTCAGAAAGGGGCAAGAACTTGAACTAAGGTGATGCCAGTGGGGGAAGGAGAGAAGACATGGCTGGAAAGGAGGCACAGAAGAGAAAAGAGCTGATGAGTAATTGAAAATGGGTCATGAGGAGGAAGAAGGCAGTGAAGATGCCGTGAGACTGAGCCTGAGAGACTGAGGATATCTGAGAAAGGAGCTGTTTGGGGGGAAACCAGAGGATTTGAAACTCTGGACTTTGGTGAGACACATTAGCATAATTCCCCTCCATGAGGTAGTAGAGGCCACTAAATGAATTCAGCTCACCAAGACAGAGCAGACAGAGAGGATCCAGAGAACGCTCCCACTAAAGGCTGAGTGGAAGAAGAATGTTATTATGTGTTGATTGAAATTTGTTGTTTCTTCATCAAATTTTAAATATCTTATCATTTTCTCTTTTAAAAAGTTGTTCCTCACTTACAATCCAGGAATATTATGACACTTTACTGGGTAATTCACATGATCTTCTTATCCTCTGGATGGCTTTCTAAGAAGTAACTAGAATTCAGTTTAAATTTTGACATATATGAAATTAATTTACATAACCCACTTTCTGCTAACCAGGTTTCTTTGAAATTAAAAAGGAAATACAAATTCTCCTATATTCTCCCTTCAGCCACGAGCGATCCATGCAGTCTCCTTTTTTCTAGCATGTTCTCCTGAGTGCACCCATCCAGAAAGGCAGACAGCCGGAAGGAAAGTAAATCTATTCAAATGACTAAGGAGGGTATGTACACACATTTTATTTTTAAAAGTCTCAGCAAAACTGTTCTATGAAGACTAAAAGTGAGCAGCTAAGTATCCAAATACCACTAGTTTCCTGTACAAAATGGAAGCATTTCAACATCTGTCAAAGCTGCAGCAAATATTTTATGACTCGCAAACCCAGGGCCTTATACAAAAAATGCAGTTACATGGAATATGATTAAGACAGAGCTTATTATTGGCTAGTTGTGCGAAAGAAAACAAGCTATCAAATTTCTTAAAAGTCCTGAAAGGATTCGTACTGCTTCTTCAGCTCATCAGGCAGGTAAATGATACTTATAAGCCTCCAGCCCCAGGAGAAGCAAATCAGAATCAAGCAATCTGTAGCTATATTTCAAATGGAGTCAACGCTGTAGAGTCTACACTGCACAGATTTTATAGAATTTCTGAGTCAGGAGCATCAAATAGTTTTCCATTACAGATGAGGAAACCAATGCCAGGAAATGATAGCCCAAGTTTACCAAACAGTTGGAGACTGAATCTGGATTTGACTAATTCCAGTATTTTCGATGAGATAACAAAAAGCCATGAGCTCTAGTTGGAATGTGCGTATTAATTCTCTATTTTCATCTGATTAGTAATTTTCACAAAATAGTTCTAGTAACAAAGCAATTGGTTAGGATTTCTCAGCTAGATGCCACTTAAAAATGACATGATTCAAAACAACTTCATTCTTCCTCCAGCTTTTCTGGGATCAGATCACCAGGGTCCTGTCTCAGAACCGTGCCTCTGTGAGGAGGCCCAAGCCATCAGTTCCCCCCACCTGCCTGTAAAACAGAAAGTCTTCCTTGTCTGACAGCTATTCTTTTTTCTTTTCTTTTTTTCCCTTGTGTATAAGAAGCCTGGAAAAGATGCTTCTAGAGCCAGTTATTTCAACTTATAAAACACAAGAAGTAAAGTATTTCCATGCAAAACACCTTTTGCCTACCAAGCAGACATATTGTACTGAGATTCTCAAGAGCAAGAAGGCTCAGAAAACAAAACATTTTACCCCGAATGTAGTACTTGGGCTGGTGGAGAGTATTGGGAAGAGAGGCAAGCTAAAAATAAGGTTGTAAAAGTTTATGGGAGACAAGAAAATATTCTAGAGGGAAACCTGTCTTCTCTGATTACTTTTTAAAATACTTTGAGAATCCTTTGGGCACAATTTATAATGTTGAGTTTCTATCTTGCTGACCAGCATTTATTTCCACCAAAGACTTTCTTAACTCTCTACGTAGGAAAAACAATATAACATTCTCCCCTGTCAAGATTACAATGATGTATATATGCTGAGGCTAAACTATACATTATAACTAGAATGCAAAAGACAGGAAACAATTAGTCTCTTGGGTCATTTTCACAAGAGAAGGGGAAATGATTCAGTGTGTCATCATTTCTACTTCTCCTCTGGAGGACTTTTGATCTCCAGGCTAGAACACCACCTGTCTTCCCTAATTGTGCCTTAAAAGACAAGTGGAGCAAACACTGATGTAGCATCCATTATCTCCGTAGATTACGGAACTGGGTGCTCAGTCTTCTGCCTGCTCAAAAGCTACAGGCTGAGAGGGCTATTAATAACCACCCCCTACACCCTTTTTTAAGCTGGAAGGGAAATGGAGCTTAGCCAACTATGCACAAAAACTTAGATCCAGAAGGATTTGTAACAAGAGCAACAACAACAGATGCATGTTTAATTCCTTGAATTTATAATTATTGTTTATGTGCTATTATTGTAAATATATGTCATCATAAGTTGATATTAAGTATAAACCAAAATATAGTTAGAAAGTGACTTTCTATCCCTAAAAGTGTGCTTTTAGAAACAAATTTGATATGTATTTTTAAATTCCCGAAATTTCTGCTGAAAAACAGGATTTCTTTTTCTTTTTCTTTTTTTTTTTTCAGGTAAGAAGGTGATTCTCACATTTCAAAGATTCTGGGGGAACTTCCTCCATAGTAAAGAGTATGGGATAGAAAGAATGGATCATGGAAGTTGATGGTATTAAAAGTGGGAGACAATGTACAGGTGGTATAATGCCTCAGAAAACTCCTGGTCAGGTGCATGCACTGCATGAGCTGAGTAAGTCAGCAGACATGAAAGTACACGGAGCACTGGAGAAAAGATATATTCATACCAAAATATACAGATATTCAAAATCACATATTTGCCCTAAATCAGCAAAGACACAAAGGATATTTATTCCCTTCTCAGTTGAGCCTTACACACACACAAACACACATTTCTATAATTTGTCTTTGAAAGAGGAATCACCACAGTTGCCATCTGTTTACAATGCTCCATGGGCTCTTAGGCAAGTAGGTCTGTACATCACATATTTACTTTATTGCTTCGTATTTTAAAACTAGCAACCAGAGAAAGGGTTAGATGGCCTAGAAAGGGAAAGAGTTCCCTTTATTAATAACAGGCACATGGAAAGGGCGTTCTCTAGGCTTATCTAACATGTTTCCCTCGTACTTCATGGAGGCATGGACTTAGTCAATCATGTGGTGATGACAATTTCTGGAAGAAGTCTCCAAGTCCCTAGAATGGAAATCTAACAATAAATAATCAAATGTTAGGAAATAAACCCTACCTATTTATCCTCCTTCAAATTCAAGTCCACAATTCTATCGAAATTACTGTCTCAACAGAATTCCACTATAGTAGGAAAAGGCAACTTTGTAAATGAGAAGCTCAAAGATTCACTTAAATTGTCCTAGCACAGTATATTCATTAGTTTGAAATAATCATTTAGTGGATTCAGTAAAATTACTGCTGTATTGTTGCTACAGTGTTTCATCTACAGATATTGTAATGCTCCCATGTAAGATGTCAACATAGAAGAAAGGCACAATTTTTCCATACCCTGCTAATGAATGTGAACTCAACTCTTTGTCCATCTTCCAAATCACTCTTTTGATCTAGGAATTGCTTACAGTTGCTTGCCATATTTTGATATTGTTATTATAGTAATGTGTAGAATTTTGAGACAACTGACTGCCTCATTTTGCTACATGGTCCAAGTCAGTGCTCCAGATGGCTACCATTTGGCAAAAATAGGGTTTTAATTTTAAAAGAGCAGGGTGGTGATTTACTGTACAGTATGCATAAATGATCATTTAAATACCATTTACTTCTATTCCATTTGTTCTTTTAAATCATACAAAAGTAGGACCAACAATAATTAAAAATCAGAGTCCCAGAGATTTGGCATGAACTCTCTGTATTAACAAAACACTTAAAAATCCATAAGATACTTTGATATATGCAAAAACGTAGCAAACTTTCTCATTCTCTGGTTTCTCCCCTCCAGTAAAGCTCACTGAATTTAAATACACACACGCTTGACGTACTACCAATTTTACCTACTTTTGTGAAAATTCTGTATTAAAGTGTTAAAGATGAAAGGATTATTTTTAAAACATTAGATTTACTATTGATTCAAAAATGAGATAAACTTACATCCTTGGCTTTTTAAGACATGCAGAGTATTTTCCAAAACTCATTTGATGTGTGTTACCCACCCACCTCTTTCCTTTTTCTCCTTAAAAGCCTGATAAGGAAAAGTGACTTTGAGCTTTGTCATCTCAGCCTAGGGACTAAAGGCAGCCAACATTACTATTGTTGCCATATCTGTCTTTCTCTTTATTATACAAGTGTATCGATGATGTAATTGCAGAAGTTTGGGTTTACTCAAGCTGTTGAAGCAGAGGGATTTTTTCTACATTGCCTCTTTCAGCAGCCTAGAACAACTATGCCATGTAACCAAGTCCACAGTTTAAGCAATTCCTCTCTTGGAAGCACATCTGCAGGATCTTCTTCTTGAAGGACTGATCAAGAGCTCAAAATGCAGAACCACTGGTAAAGCTCTATTTGCTCCAGACTGGATGCTGAGCTGGAAAAATACTTGGGTGACAACAGTGCTCCTCTATGACACCTTGGCTTTTAACCCCTTCCTAGAAGCCCTCAACTTTTCTTTTCTGTTTAGCCCTAATTTTCCCCCCAAATCTCAAGGGGTCAGAAAATGTACCAGCCTTTTATCCCAGCCTTATTTTTCACTAAGCAGATATCCCCCCTCAAAGTTGTACAGAAACTAAACAATCATTAATCATTCTGCATTTCAAATAAAGCCATGACTGAGAAGTCTACAACCCTCAACAGAACCATCCATATTCTAAACACCAGACAGCTGAGCGTTTATAAATCCATCTACTACACTAAAAGAAGCCCCTGATAGGGATTCAAAGTGCAGACAAAAAGAATCAACAAGAAAAATCACAGACACAAAAATCACATGCAGATTAGGCAGCGGCATACTGGGAAACAAAACATACCTGAGGGATTCTCCTTAAAAAAAAAAAAAAGAAAAGAAATGCACACACCAACTGGGCTGTTCCTCCCCTCCTTCTGGAGTGTATGTGTTTTTCTTTCAGGAATATCACTTGCAGTCCTGTTTCTAGTCTCCTTTGCTTTATTTGGCCACAAATAGTTGGAGCGGAGGCTGCGTCCCAGCGATCCCAGTCAAGTGCAATCGGGCATGCCTTTGGTCTGCAACGGTGTCCGTTCTTGTCAATGCTCTTGTGCTCCCCGGGGCAGCCTCCAAAGCAATTTTACAACTTAGCTGCGAGCGCCAAACTGCTTTTCACTCTTCTCATTGCCAAATTCCTTGGGCAGCTCATTTCTCATCTCTATCTCCAAGAAAGCACCAGAGGTTGTCTCCTGCACGTTGACGGGCGCCAAGGCTCATCAACAATTGAGGGTGAGGAGCAGCGCGGCTGAGTGCGTGCTGGGAACTTCGCAAGCGCCAGCCGCGGCGCTGCTTTGGGGAATGCAGCACAGACACTGCGATCCTCCAACCTCCCTCCCCGAGCGCCTCGGCTCCCCCTGCTGCCACCGCCGCGGCTGCACAGAGAAGCTTCTCTGGGCTGAGCCACAGCCCTTGCTCGCAGGAGATGCACTGTGGCCGCTGCCAGGTGTGGCTGTCACCACCGCACAGACAACTAACTGTGTAGGGCGCAGCTTCATCTCTGTCTGGGGAAGACGCCTGTAGGCTGGAGCTTCCCCAGCCTAATTTTCCCTGTATCCCTGAGTGATGACCTAGGAGACAACTGGATGGCCAATTCTGCTGGCCGCGCTTGCAGCCTCTTTGATTACAGAGATAATTTAATCATTACTGGTTTAGATGTAGTGGGCTGTGCTTGGAATCGTGAAAAGTCCATTGCACACAGTATAATTCCCAGTTAGCCACTGAGAAGCAAACAGAACTCCCTGGTTAGACTGAGGAGATGCTGAGATCTCATCTCAGGTGGTTTTCTTCTTTTTAATGTGTGGAAACCCATTTGAAGGTGATTCCTCCAAAATCTGAATTAAAGACACACACACATCAAAGTGGGAAATGGTGGAACTTAGAGTGATACAAAGGTTTTGATGCTCACTTAGAAATAATGGCTTCCCATTTGATGTTAGCATTTTCAAGAGCTGCCTAGAAACTGAATGGTCTTGCTTTCTTTTTTAGCTTTCCCAAGTGGAGGAGGTTGGGGCGGGGGGAGTAGCAGCTCCTACTTTCCATCAATAAAGCATTTTCTATCCTCTAACCCTCCTGTTGAAACAAAGTACTGATCTTAAAATAGAGCCTGAAAGAAGCTCAAGTCCTGGAATAATTTGTAAATTTTAAGCTGCATCTGGTCTGCTGGCTTACTTTTATTCATTTTCTTGGCTTTTTAGAAAATAGGACGATGTTTTTCAGGACCAAAGAACAGTCAACTATCAGCTGAGATCAAACAGTATAAGGAGCATATATGCACAGATTGGCATGCCATTTTTCAATACATTTAAGGATGAATATTCCTTGACCAACTTTCTAACTGACTCTACTTTGCCTAAATATTTAATATATAATAGTGGCCAGCAAAATGAACAGTGAAGCCTGATATCACATTGGCAAAACTTGTGGCAAAACACATTCCATCTCCTATATGTGACAACCAAATAAGTAATATCTCTATGATGTTCTCAAAAATCGTCCCCAAATTTCACACAATGTATCAGGTGCTGGGAGCCAGATCCTGTCCTTTCCCAGCTCTCAGCCCCACCATCAGCTCACAGCAGCACAGCTTCTGCCACTTAATTGACTGTTAATGGACTTGAGCAGCTGTTCAAGGTCTAATGGGCTGCATTAGGGGGCAAACATTGGGGCAGCATGAGCCCCACCTGCACCAGCCACCAGACTGGCTGCCAGGGCAGATCTCTGCTGCCTCCGGCTATACGAACCAGACAGTAGCCAAGGAAAACTGTTAGACATGCAAGTAGATGGTAGGGCAAAACTTGACTTTTTTATACAGAAAAATTCAGGCTAGCCAATACACTATTTTGAAAAGTGTCCTTCAGTACACAGAGGAAAGAACATCTATCTATTCAGACTCTTCTTTTTTCTTCTTTTTCTGATATGTAAGACCCAGAACAAAGTACTGAAGCTATGCTCAGTCAAGAGCCCCCAGCGCCCAGAGTAGTGCCATATATATGCCCCCCTACACACATATATCCTCAGTAAACTGGATATAATGTCAGCAGTTTAAATGTTTAAACCTATAGAAGGAAAGACAAGTAAGAGGATCCTAACCCTGGGTGGTCTCTGGAACGTGGTACACAGTGCAAGGAAAGGAGGTGTGAAAATATTGCTCTAGTTCAAATACTCTCATAAAGAAAATAACAACAGGGTTCGTGATCACCAGTCTGTTTTTAAGAAGAAATGTTTCATGAGTGCTCTGGAGTCAGGATGTGTGTTCCCATAAATGCACTGCTTAGCTCTCATCATCAGGATTCTGGTTAGTTATTTCAAAATGGAAATTGTTTACATCTCTGAAAGTGGCAGGAATTGTGTATCTGAGGGACAGCAGCACTAATAAAATATGTCACTCCAGGAAAGAGGGACAGACCTGTATGACTTCATTGACCTGCAAGGACACCAAAATCCCTAACAGAACTTCCTTGGCGCTTGATGGGTAGTTTTCACCTGCTACGTATATGATTTGAATAATGTATTATTACAATGATATAAATACAGCATTGAGCCGGAGTCCTACAGATTCTTATCAATAAGACACACTCATTTCTGCAAAGAGCTTTTCAAAGTCTTCAATTAGTGACATTAAACAACACAGGAGAGTAAATGAGTGACTTCCATGTATATAGTTCAACTCCACACACATGTTCCAAAACTTATTCACAGATTGATTAAGACAATAAGACCATTTTTCCTATAAATCTTTTGGCAAGATTAAATTTCAGGAGGAATAAAACCTCTAGGGTACTATTCACCTCCCATATCCCAAGACATAAGCTGGGCTAGATCGTTTGTCTCATTTATGGTTCAGGTGGGAGGAAAGCAAGCTCTCTGGATCATTGGTCATTTTTTATTGGTAGTACAGGTTGACTAAACCAAAAGGATCACGTCAAAGGGCCATTCTTATATAATTCTGTAACTGCCAGTGCACTTGGCTTTAAGCAACAAAGAAATTCTTGAAAAAGCATAAATCAAACTTGTATGCACTGAATTGCATTTCAGACCTGTTTATTTCAGGGAACTGGTCAACAAATCAGTGGACCTCATTATTAAACAAACAAACAAACAAACAAACCCTGTAACCAGTCATTGGCTCTCTGAATCCATTCAAATGAATTGGGAAAACTGATTTACTGTCAAGATTGAGGACAAAACGTGATTACATCTAAAATAGCAAGCGGTGGTTTCGAGCTCCGTGTAACTGAATAATGTACAGGGGAACTAATATTTTGGAATAAGCCATCCAATGCAATTTGGAGGGACTGGCAAAATGTTGATTTCATGATAGTAAGCACTAAGTTCTGTTCTTAGAGATTTTCATTAAATTCTGGATCGCTGAAAAATTGTACCTGAGGGCAGAAGTAACAGTGTGACTTTGGAGACTAGGTCACACAAGGTACTGTGGCTTTCCTTCCCCTACTGCCTCTTGCTCCCTCTGGGGGAAGCTAGCTGCCATGTCACAAGGACACTCAAGGTGCCTAGGAGATTCAACATGGTGAGGAACTAAGGTCTCCTGCCAACAGCCAGTCAGGAACCAAGAATTCCTGCCAACTGTCACATGTGCAAGTTATCTTGGAAGCTGAATTTTTACAGCCACGTTCAACCTTTGACATGACTACAGCCCCTGCTGACATGCTGAATGAAACCACCTCAGAAACCCTAAGGCAGAAACACCCAGCTAAGTTTTTCCAAAATTTCTGACCCACAGGCTGTAATATAATCAATGTTCATTGCTTAAGTGAAAAAAAAAAAAAAAGAAAAGGAAAAGAAAAGAAAAAGAAAAAGAAATGTACCTTTAAGTTTTCCAAATAAGGAATCTGAGTGACTACTGGACATACAGAGTTAAGTGCACTTAAGCATTTTTAAGACATAAAAAGTTCAGGTTCAACAAATTCAATAGCAAGATGAGAACACTGTACTTTCTCACTCACTTTAGTCAGCTGTGGTAAGTTTTCTTCTCTGGGCCCTTTAGAGCTTTCATAAACCTCTATTATAGAAGTAGTTTGTTGTGAAGTATGTTGACTATTAATTTACTTGTCTGCCTGCTGTTTCATGCTGGATAGTGGTCTCCATGAGGATAGAGAACATGGTCATTCATCTTTCTATCATCAGTGCTGGGACTAAGGTCAGACACACAAAAGGTAGGTTGAGTGAGTGAGTGAGTGAGTGAGTGAGGAACAGTGTGCTTCATTAGTACAGCACAGAGTTAATGAGGCTAAGGACGTGGGTTGAGACCCTGTGTAGCCAGTTAGCTTTGTTCTATTTCTTGGTCTAAATGGCACCCTTAGTTCACACCAGCTGTTTCATAAGCATGTGCCAGGACAAACCTTCTAACTCCACATTTCAACAGTGGTAAGTCCGTAACACAATAATAATGTCTAACATTTATTTTATATGCATATTCTTATTTGAAATGTATCTTGAAAAACCTGCAAGACATAGCAGTCGTGTTACTGGCCCCATACTAAAATGATGAAACAGACCCAGAAAGGCTACATGGCTTACCTGATTGTACAGAATTAGTAAGTGGTGGAGGCTAGATTACAGATCAGGCTTTTAAGTCCTACTTTAAAACTGGTTCCACAGCAAGGAGTTGACAGGTATTTATTTAAACTAACACCATAACTGATGGCAAACTTTGTAAGTTTTTTTTAAAAATTTTAATAAATAGTGATATTATCCAAACAGATGCTCTTTTCGAGTATTTCTCCTTGGGCAGTCATCATTAGACTTTGGGTGATGATCACTGAATGCTGTTTGGTGTGACAGCATCTATACTTTCATACTGATGTGTGGGTTTTTTTTTTTTTTCCTTCTGTGAAATTTGTGTCAGCAATGTACTCAAGCAAATTATCAGATAAAGGTTTCTTTGATGGGGCCCAGTTTGCTGAAAAGACCCAGCATTTGGATGAGGAAAAATTTTCTCAGCTCCTTAATCCTTTGATTATTGTTGATTCAAGAAATTGATTCAGTGATAACTGCACAACATTGAAAAATTCCAACTCTGGAAGCACGATTCCTGGTTTCTAATCTTAGCCCTGACATGTATTTATCTTTCTGACTTTGGTCAAGTTTCTTAAATTCCCTAAGCCTTAGTTACCTCGTTTGTAAAATGATATAAAAACAATTCAAATCCATATGCCTCCTGCTGAATCAAGGGAGATAAATCCTTGTAAAGCAACTGGGTATATACCTGACATGTAGCAGGAACTCAATAAATGTTAGCTAGGAATAATTAATATGTCATCAAACTTGTTACCACTATTCTGGTCTGCCTTACACTCATCACAGTGAAGTTCTCAGAGGAGTACATTTTTAAAAAATTTTTTAGTAAGGATTTTTTTAAAAATCAAATTTTAGAATACCAAATGGTCTATCTTTGATTCATAGCTCTGTTGCTTTCTTCCTGTATGGTCTTATACCAGTTTTATAACCTCCCCGGGCTTTAGTTTCCTGTGTCTGTATTTGCTATGTGCTCAATATGTGTATTCTGTTTTTCTTTTTCATTTTTTTTAAATCACATCTTTGGGGGACTAGTGAACCATGTAGTTAGAATCATAAGTTCAGAGAAAGGAGAAGAACATACCAGTTAATTAGTACCTTACCTTTCTCATTTTAAATCTGAGAACAATAAGCATATTTAACTTTCCCAAGAAAGAATGAAGACTGCCCAATAAACTACATACATATTTCATTGATAAGCTCAAGATAATGTGACATCACTTTTTTTCTACTCTTTATTGACGTCCACATGCAAATTTCAACTTGGTTTGACAAAAATAAAAATTATTGTTTTAATGGTTTATATTTGCTTGCTAAACATTTTATGTCCACTACATTTTTACATGCTTGTTAATAGTTAAAGTTTATGTATAAACTGAGCTATCTTGTTCAATATTAGAAGGAATAAATGTCTCAGATAAAATATTTATGTACATAGTGATAAATAAATGATTCTTGAGTCTTCCTTTCTTCCAAAAACAGCAATGATTTCTTCTCCTCTCTTGCAAAGATTAAGGAGTGTAATTTGAAATCATATTACTTGCCAGTATTTTAGGAATTATTCAGTATGTGCTGCTGACGCCAAGGGCAGTGAAAATGACCTCAATAGACGCTTCCTGAGGACTAGATGAGAATCAGTGCTGACCAAAAACTGCATAGATACAAATTTGTAAACATATGTCTTTTTCAACCGTCTTTTGTACTAAACCATATCTAGTACTAAAGAGATTTTGATCACCCAGTTTCTGGTTATAAGCAATGGTTCATGCCTTAAGTCCTTTCCACCAGCCTCAAACAACAACTATGGAGGGCATTTACAAACTATGAGTCAGTTAAAGAACATATTTCTTTGAAATGTCTGAAATACTTGCATCAAAATGGATCCACTTAGAGTACTTTGTTTACTATGATAGGACATCACAGCCCTCCTCTATCATGGCATTTAATATTCTGCTCAGTCTTCTCCAGGGTTGCTGTCTATAGGGGGCACATTCATGCACTTGCAGAGCCTGGAAGGAAAGGTAAAACCAAAACCCTGCTTCCTGGTTTGCAGCCAGGGAGAAAGGCCCTCATATCGAAGGACTGGCTCTAGGTCAACTGTGAACTACGTGAAGTTTGTCACCAGAGCTTTTCACTGTTCACGTCTTTGCCCTTTTTCATTTCTCCTTCAGCATCTCTTGGGTAACTCTGGCTCCTCTACTGAGAAAAAGCTCTGTAAGTAACCAAGGCTACGTTCTAAATTAATAAGGTCTATCACTTGGGAGGAAGAGGAAGTTAAGACAGTAAGCCTGTCATCTTTTTAGAATAATTCTCACATCATAGCACTTAAGGACAATTGGTAATTTTTAATGATAGGACATGTGTAAAATGAGGGGAAATAAAGAGCAACTACCCATTAATGTGCTTGTTATGAGAGCTAAATGCATGAAAAATGTAAAAAGGTTGGTAGAATATCAGCCATCACTGTTATCAACATCATCACCAGCTTTTTTTATGGGTTCTGGGGAAGGAGAGGCTGTACCTCTGAAAGTGGAGGAAGGAAGCAGTATCTGTTAGCATCATATAAGAATTGAAAGGGAAATAATTAGCCTTCCTCATGAAGATGTATATTTTTCCAGTTGCCAAATATATACCCCCCAAAAAAGGTATTGTTAAAGAAATCCAGAAAGATCCTCTGCTGAAAAACATTGCCCTATACAGTACCTGAAATTCCAACAGCTAATAGAGACTTTTTTTTAGATTGATCAGTGATCTTATATTAAGTTAAAAATGGTGTTACTTGCAAATGCTTTCTCCCATTTTGTACGTTGCCTTTTCACTCTGTTGACTGCTTCCTTTGACATGGCGACATTTTTCTAAGTTTGATTTAGTCTCACTGGTCTTTTTTGCTTTTGTTGACTATGCTTGTATTGTCCTATCCAAGAAACTACTGGCAAATCCAATGTCTTGAAGCTTTTCCTCTATATTTTATCCTAGGATCTTTAGAGTTTTAGGTCCCATGTTTAAGTATTTAATCAGTTTTGAGTAAGGTCCAGCTTCTCTCTTTTGCATGTGGATATCTAGTTTTCCCAACACCATCTATGAAGAGCTTGTGGCTCTCCGTTGTGTGCTGTTGGCACTCTTCTCAATGATCATTAGATTATACATGCAAGAGTTTATTTCTGGGCTCTTTTCTGTTCCATCGGCCTGTATGTCTTTCTCTGATAAAAGTTTAATGTTCAGAATATAAAGAACTCTTAAACTCAGCAACAAAAATCAAATAACGCAATTTTAAAAATCGGCAAACAACCTGCATAGACATTACTCCAAAGAAGATACACAAGTGGCCAACAAGCATATGAAAATAGGTTCATTATCACTAATGATTAGAGAAATTCGAAACAAAAGTACGAGGCATTACTTCACATCCATTAGGATGGACACTATCAAAAAACAAAACAAAACACCCCACAGTGTTTATGAGGATGCGAAGAAATTATAATCCTTGGACACTATTGATGGGAAAATAAAATGTTGCAGCAGCTATAAAAGCAGCATGGAGGCTCCTCAAAAAATTAAAAATAAAATTATCGTGTACTCCAGCCATCTCATTTCTGGATATATATCCAAAATAATTGAAAGTAGGATATCAAAGAGAAATTTACATGCCTATGTTCATTGCAGCATTACTTCAATAGCTAAGAGGTGGGAAGCAAATCAAATGTCCATTGGAGGATAAATGGATAAAGAAGATGTAGTACAGTTGACCCTTGAACAATGCAGGGGTTAAGGGCATGGACGCTCAGCTGTCAAAAATCCCCATATAACTTTACAGTCAGCCCTCTGTATCCAGGGTTCTGTACCCTAAGATTAAATTAACCAAAGACTGCATAGTATTGTTGTGCATATTTATTGAAAAATATCCACATATGAGTGGACTCATGTAATTCATGTTGTTCAAGGGTCATCTGCATATACATACAACAGAATATCGTTCCACCTTTAAAAGGAAGGAAATCCTGCCGTGTCTACAACATGGACGAACCTGGAGGACATTATGCTAAATGAAATGTCAACCTCTAAAAGACAAATACTGTATGATTCCACTTACAAGAAGTATCTAAAGTAGTCAAAGTCACAGAAACAGAAAGTAGAATGATGGTTACCAGGGGCTGGGTGAGGAGGAAATGGAGAATTATTGTTTAATGGGTCTAGAGTTTCAGTTTTGTAAGCTAAAATGTTTTAAAAAGACTTTACACTACAGTATGCACTACTGAAAAGTATGCTTAAAAATGGTTAACATGATCAGTTTTATAGTATGTGTTGTTTACCACAATTTTTTTTAAATACTGCTATTTGAAGTGGGTATTATGTTAAACTATGTATGAACATTTAGAAAATGGTTTATCAAGTTCCTGCTCGAGGTGGAGGATAGATAGAACGCTGGATCTGGACCTACCTCCATCTTGAGCTCCTTATGAATGTGATCAGAGGTTGCCCTGAGGTGTCTCATATTTCTCAGGGGCTCTCCCTCCCTTCTTTTGTATTTAATAGGCTTATTTCCAATAATCAATTATCTTGCTCTAACTCTTCTTTGATTTTGTTTGTTTGGTTTTTTTCCCTTTATCAATTATCAATTGCTTTCCCTGGGCTTCTGCTATAATCTGTGGGTCTGAAATTTCTGGAACTCCAGAGAAATCTGGAACTTTGTGTAAATACTTGAATTTTTTAAGGCAATTTCCATGCAGAAATGAAACAAAACAAAACAAAACTGCAGATTCTTTGCAGTGTATTGGTCATCAGCTCTTGATTCTTGCTATAAAGCTCAAAGAGAGAAGAAAAGTGGGTCTTCCCCCCATCCCAAACTCCATACAAAAAGAGGACTGATTCCTCTTATCTCATGAAGGAACCCAAATATGGGCCCTTACGAATCCCTGGGATTTAGGCTCTTTCCTTAGCCAAGTTCCTTTCTGGTGCTGCTTCTCCTTGGTATCAACGGCTTCTACAGGCTATTGTTAGGTGATAGGCTTTGACTTCAAAAGCTCCTCCTGCAGAGTTTCAGTGATTACAGAGACCATTTTTCCTTTTCATTTGTTGTCCTGAGTGTATCTGCTTGCCCCACAATCATCCCTGGGTTCTTCCTCCTCCTGACAAGTGTTTGATATCTTCTGTGTTCTCATTGTTCTTACTGTTATCACACTCTCATTGATAGAAGTCTTTCAATGTCAAGAACTTCGTACCAAATTCACTAAAGGCAAGTGTGAGCTGAATTTTAAAATTTATTTAGGAACCAGTTCTCACAGAAACATTCAGAACCCACAGAGGTTGCCTAGAATAATAAGCTTCTATAATACGGCTTAATGCAGTCTCTTATGTCCTCTCTTAATTACTCTCTGGTATGCATCGAGTTGGGCCACATTCCCCTCTGGTCCACAGTGCAAGGACATTTTTCCACTTAGTACCCAGACACAAGTCTCCAAAGCCATTAGAACAATCCCATTTTACCATCTGAAACTTTTCCCATTGTGCTCAGGGCGCATATATTAATCAAAATCCAGGTATAATTATCAGCTCTCAGCATTTTCTCCAAGTTAAATGTGCAAAATGTTTTGAGGTTTAGAGACTATTAAAAAAATAAAGCTACCTATTTAAGAACAAAGACTTTATAGGATCTACAGATAGATTTTTCTTGAAACAATCCATCACGACTGATACTGTTCCGTATTATTACCATCTACGTGAAACCCCCAAAACAACAGCAACAAATTGGCTTGTGGCAAATATAGTTTATATTCAAGAAAAGCAAATACTTCATTAAAGCAAAAGAACTGAGTGTCATTTATGTTTCTTTCCCTCCTGCCTCCACCTTAACCACCATGATGAGTGGTCCCTTAAGTCTAGTTCAAGGGAACACCACTTATAATGAGAGTAACTAGGGTAGCAAAACCCCAAATCCAAAGACAACCAATAACCAAAAACAGTTGATGAGATGTTCTCATCCCAAAATATCAGTGACTATATGAGCCCCCCGGGTATCAGCTTTTGTAAGGAAGGAAACTGAAAGAAGCCACAAGGAATGCGGAAGACTGGAGAAGACAAGGACCGCCCCCACCAAACAAAGGCACATCTGGGTCATTTGAGAACAGCAGCTGCACACTCAACTCATGATGATTTTTTTAAAAAATAGTTTCTTGAAAACATGGAAAAGTAAAGAACAGAAAAGGAACACATTTAAATTCCATACACAGTTGTGATCAGGTAAAAAAAATGTGTATATGAAGCAGAGTAATCTCTCTCCAGAAGCGAAAACATGACAAAGATGAGCCCACAAAACAGATTCTAAAAAGAAGTAAACCAATATGCAAATAAGCTAAAATAGATTTAAGAAAGTGCTATAAGATAAAAAAGAATAACATCAATTAGAATTAGAAAAATCACAGATGAGGTTACAGATCTCAGAAAAGAACTGGAACTATAGTTTCTTAAATTATTTCTTAAAAATAAAAGTAAAATTATTTCAAAAATGAAGGAACAGTGTTTTTATATACAACTGCACTACCTTAAAAGAAATGTAAGTAAAAGGAGTAATTATTTAAATAAAGATATGTAAAATAATAAAAAGAATGCAAGATAAAATTACAGCTATAAAAGCTAGGAAAAGAAAGCTGAACATACATATACTAGGAGGACATGATGAAAAAAAAATATAGTAAAAACTTCAAGGAAAGTTTCCTGAAACTCATACCAAACAAAAAAATGGAGTATGTTGTTTTAAGAGAGCATACTGCATATCTGGGAAAAATCAATCCATAAAGATCAATACAGGCACATATTCTAGCAAATTATTTGGACAGTCAGACAAAAAGATCAAATTACCTATATGGGAAAAAAATCAGATTGTTTTCAGACTTATGGACATTTTATGCCAGAAAGCAATGGAGTAACAAAATTAAAAGACTTAAGGAAAGAAAATCTGAGCCAGAAATTTGATATTCAGACAAACTGACTTTTAAGGTAAAAAGTACAAACAGCTTTAAACATGCAAAAATTCAAGGAATCTTATTCTTGTGATTTCTTCCTGATAATTTGTACTATAAAAAGTTTCCCAAAATAAATGGGGACATTTTGGCACAGAAACACTGGCAGCACTGAGCATCTACTGTTGTTGATTTAACACCACAAGAAGAGAGACAATCAGGTATTATGTGTCTCCTTATGAAAACATGCAGACAGCCACCTAGGAAAGAGTCCTAGCAAAGAAGATTGAACCTGAGTCTAATCAAGCCAGTAGATTAGTAGATTCAGCTACTGATTTTTAGAAAATATAAATTATAGACTGTGGTAACTATGCCACAGGGATCTAATCAACAAAATCCAGAATGTGAGAAATCTAGAAAACAAGTAACCCTCCAACAGTTTCTTCAACAAATAAATTTCATAAGAAAAAAAAGAAGGAAAGAAGAAAATAGGAGAACCTATAAAGTGCACTTCAAAGATAAAACAAGTAAATTCAATTTTTAGATATTATTTGGACTCCGATTTAAAGGAAGAAAAGGAGGAGGAGAAGATGGAGAAAGAACATCTTTGTGAGATAATTGGAAATTCAAACATCCAATGGTATTAGAGAATCATTGCTAATTTATGAAGCAATGGTACAGAAGATTGTGTAAAGAAGAGTTCAAATATTTTAAAGATGAATACTGAAATATTTAACAGTGGAATGATATAACGTCTGAGATTTGCTTCAAATTAAGCTGAGGAGGAGAGGGTAGGGTATTGCTGAAAGACTGATAATGGGCAAACTGTCACTGAAGCCAACTGACAGGCACATGGGAGTTCATTGTAACAGTCTGCCTACTTATTGTATGTTTAAAATTTTATACAATACAACATAGTTCAAGTTGTCTTATGCCTAGTGATCACATAAAAGAGCCAGTTTATTTGGGGCTGTATTGCCTGTGTGAATGTAATGTACCAAATATTTCTATACCTTCGTAAATAAAAATTATTTGGGATTTATGAGCATAATCAGAGAGGAAACATATAAGACCATTAGCTTCATTTTCCTGCATAATTGCATGTTCTTGCTTAAAAGACAAGCAACTAGGGGCAGAACATAGCCAAAACTATCTCAGCCTTAAGATTAGAAACCATTTTTAAACACTAGGAGACCTGACTTTGGAGAGTCCTGATGTGATGTTTAACAAGCTTCATATGGAAAAATCTAAGTGACAACTATATTATGACTGCGGATGACAAATGCACGTTCACCACTGGGGCAGGGGGAGTCTTTTCCAAGGTGTTGTCACCAGAGAAAAGTGTGGAAATCCAGAAATCATCTTAGCTTGTAATACACGTGCGTGTGGCTGACAACATGGCTTTAAGCTGTGTTACCATCTCCCCCAAGTGACACTGGCTGCTGTCAGAGCCTCTGAGGCACCCAAGAGTTGTAAATTTTTTGTGGCTTGTCAGATTTTTACCTGGTGCTGATTAGGGATAAGATGCTATTTCTAAAACCCTACTTGGACTTTTATAAGAGTATGGCATTTCACGTAACATCTTTAAGAGTGAAAGTGAAGTCTTGGTTTCATATGATAGATGTCCTGGTTCACGTAAGTACTCAGGCATGTTTTATTAAGTTGTGTATTTAAATACCTTGGAAGAACATCTGAGCATCGCTTCAGAATTCATTCTACCCGATTGAGATGCATTACATGTCCTCGAAGTACAGAGAAATATGGGATACTCAGTAATTATTTGAAGAAAGAACATCTTTATCTACTTTTTATAGATACCTATAGTGAGAGGTCTGTACAAATAGCTGTAAAAATACAGTGTACTAAGTAAAATTCTTAGACTTAAAATACTCCTTCCATAGGGTTTTCAGGATTGAGGGACACAGATAATCCTATCAACTCTTCTTAGCAAGTGGATGAAAATCCTTGCAAAATTGTTAATTTGCTTCCAAACCCCTTTTTACCAAGCTGTCTGAGTTAGAGGTCCCCTGAAGACACAGTACAGGATGAGGAAGGGTAGACAGTCTTTCTCCTGAGACCTCTCCAGTGTTCATTCTACTCCATAAATATGTTGGTCCTTTCTGATTTTATTCCTTGCAATTGTAACCCATTTTTGCTCCCTCAAGCTCACATCTTTCATCTGTCAGACCTCCAAACTGTAAAAGAGCAGTGAGTAAAGACTATTTCCTTCCAGAACAGATGGGCCTGCCTGTGATTTGCCAAACTCCAAAAGATATATTCTTCCCCAAATCCTGCCAGAAAGAACTTGCGAGCTACAATAAATGCAGAAAAGCCCTCTGTCCTGACACAACTGCTTGACTGTAAATTATGTTTCTGGATATAAAACCATCCAGCCTGTTTTATTTCCATTTCCCCTGGTAATTTCTTAGTCATTTTAGGTTTGTGAACCATGAACTTCAGTCATGGGCTCTATTCCTGTGGATCCACCTTGGCTAACTGAAATATACATCAGACTGCCTTGAGCATCTCATTTGTCCTTTGGTTCTGCAAACTCATCCTGTAATAAGCCTTCCCCAATCCACTCTTAACAGGGCTCCTTTAGTGGGTATTATTACCATTTTTGTGTGTCTACTCTTTCCCAGGGTCTGTATTCAATACAAGTGAGAGAAGATACTCACCAGGGTTTTACCAGGTGAGTGATGGAGCTAAATCCTTCACACGTGTCATCTCATACAGGTATCTCAACAACATAGTCAGGGAGGTACTCTTATCACCCCCATTTCACCAGCAAAGAAACTGAAGCTCAGAGAAGCCACAAAATTTGCTTCAGGTCACAGAACGTCTACACAGAACTCTTAGACGTTCAAATTCAGGTCAGCTCCATTTCATTCAAAGCTTCATGCATGCTGTTATGCCAGGCTGTTTACCCCAAAACTAAAGCATTTTTGCAAAAAAACTCTTGGGTGTAAGTTTGGTGAACTATGAAGATACCAGTTGACGTCTTCATATAACACAATAATGGAAATTTTGAAATCTTTTTTTAAAAATGTCCACAGAATAATTAAATATAAATGTGTGAGTGCACGTAAGGGAGAATGTGTGAGCTTTTGCCCGTAGAAAAAGTAGTCAACCTGAGCCTTTCTCATGGCTAATGCTCGCCCCCTGCTGGCGCATCTAACTGGTGTTTCAAAAGCATTCTCTGCAAAGGCAGAATCTGTGTGCAGGGTCATTAAAACAGAAACTATCTTCTGTCAGTTTAGGATTAGGACAATAAAATCAGCCTCCTGTTCTCCATGAGCCAATACAGAAAACATGCAATGGAAAGAACTACACGAGTATTCTCCACTATGATTTCTTTGCAGGTGGAGGTAGCCTGCTACCGTTGATCTCTAGGCAGTCTGAAGTTTGTCGTGTGCAAGAGATGGCAGGTGAGCTTTTGCTAGTTATTCCCTTCAGGTGGTTCTGATGAGGGCAGCAGAGACAAGAAGGCTGGTTTATAACCAAGGGAAGAATTAATTAAAGCAGAAGCTCACCTGTGTGATTCTATTTTATGTCTGAAGGAAAAAAGACACTAAAAACTTTGGCATTTGCTCCAATCTATTCTTCTCTTCTCTTTAATAATGCAGTATTCTTCTTTTGCAGCCAGGGGTTGATGAACATGGCAACACTGAAATGAAACAGTCAGCATCTTTTAAGTTTGTCTGCTTCCTGAGACAAATAATTGTCACTAAGTTTGCTAAGGTCCTCTTTATAGATAAGAGAATTAATCAGATGTGCACTGTACAAGAAATTGGGGTGGGTTCAGAGTACAATAAACTCACACTCAAATGACACACATATTTGAAAATAAATCAGATCATATACTTGAAAGAAATCACAGATTTACATTGAGTGAATATATCAAAATATTAACTTGCTCAAATACCATCAGTACTCTAAAAAGTCAATTAGTAGTTTTCAATCTACTCTTCCTGTTCTATTTTTCATGTAAAGACCTATCCATTTATTTGTCTGATCTCCTCATTAAAGTTGTTAGTGTGGAACATGATCTTCCTGAATCCAGCAGACTGCTGAGCATGGTGAGATATTAGCTAGGTCTGAGAGTTCAGACAAACTATAATCAGGGATGTAAATGTGCTCCTACATTTTGATAATGTAAACAAAAGCAAAGAAATAAGGAAAGGTATTAAAAATAAGAAAGAGAAATAAACAATAGCAAATAGGTTGGTAATTTATATGCCTTCTTACTTTCTCCCAAATTCTTGACACTATGATGATGTTTTTAGATTCCCCACGCTGATGCATCATCCAAAATAGTTTATTCTGCTGCAGTACATATTTATATAAGGAGCATTATCTCATATGTTTGTGGTAAATAGGACACAAGTTATAACGTTTTCAGGAATGCCTATTTTTTTATAGCAGTAAATCACCCAAAGATAAAAAACAGTGTTTTATGCTAGGCACTTATATACATTAACAAATTTAATCCTCTCAATAACCTCATTTTTTCCCTCTATTTTACCATTAGGGAAATGAAGGCTTAGAGATATCACACAGTAACAAAATCAGGATTCAAATGCAGTTTGGAAAACTACTCTTAACAGCTGTGTGCCATTTCTTGGTAATCACAGTGATAAAAGCAGCCTATTGTCCATTTACTCATTCACCTCCATCATGAAGAAGTTATGGGCTTGTTTTTCAGAAAAAAGAGAACTGCAGCAACTCTTTGCAAACAGGTCAATTTCCTAGGAGGCCAAAAGATTAGGAGAGGGGGACTGCCAGGGCCCAGTCCTCTGGGGGAGGAAGAACAGCACCAGGGCCTCAACAATTCACAGCCAGGGCCTGGCAGGAACAGGTATTCCCCCCAGTGGGCCCTGCTCCATGGTCTGGGGTGCCCCAGAGAGCACAGGGGATTGTCCACTGACCATTGGCTGCAGCCAAACCCCAGGGGCTAAGGGAGGGTTGAGGAGAGGAGACATGGAGGCCATGAGAAAGTAGGCAGCCCCTCAAGAGGTGAATTTTGTTCATCTATACATTTTAGGTAAAGGAATACATACACACATACAGAAAAACTTTTGAACTTTTGAAAATAATTTTGTGACTTTCCTACCACAAAGGATAATTTAAAATACATACATCATAGTTTTTGCCTATTATGTAATATGTCAAACTAAGGAATCTCATATGTGTAATCTAAAAAAGCTAAATGAGCAACTTAAACATCCATCAAGAGATGACTGGATAGAGAAGTTGTGGTATATACATATACATATATATATATACACACACACACACATACATACATAAAATGGAATACTACTCAGCCATAAAAAATAATAAAATAATGCCATTTGCAGCAACGTGGATGGACCTGGAGATGGTCATACTAAGTGAAGTAAGCCAGAAAGAGAAAAAATACCATATCATTCCACTCATATGTGGAATCTAAAAAAATGACACAAATGAACTTATTTACAGAAACAGACTCACAGACAGAGAACAAACTTTCAGTTAACCAGGGGGGAAAGGAGTGGGTGGAGGGATACATTGGGAGTTTGGGATTTGTCAATACTACTATATATAAATAGATAGCCAACAAGGTCCCACTGTATAGCACAGGGAACTATATTCAGTATCTTGTAATAGCCTATAATGAAAAAGAATATGAAAAGGAATATATATATATATACACATATACACACATACAATTGAATCACTGTGCTATACACCAGAAATTAACACAACATTGTAAATCAACTATATCACAATTTAAAAAATTAAAATAAAAAAATAAAAAGCTGAATTCATAAAAATAGAGAATACAATGATGGCTTCCAGGGGATGGGGTTGGGGGGAAATGGTGAGATGCTGGTCAAAGGGTATAAAGTTTCTGTTATGCAAGATGAATAAGTAAGTTCTGGAGATACAATGTAGAGTATGGTAAGTATAGTTAGTGGTGCTGTACTGCATACTTGAAAGTTGCTAAGAGAGTAGATCTCAAATGTTATCACCACACACATACACACACAAATAGTCATTATGTGAGAGGGTTTAGGTGTTAGCCAACCTTATTTTGGTAGTCTGTTTGCAATACATACATGTATCAAACCATCACATTGTATATCTTACACTGACATTTGTCACATGTTAATAGTATCTTTTAAAAGCTGGGGGTAAAAATCTACAAGGAAAAAAAAAACCAGGAAGATGTAGAGGTGAGAAGTTGGCTGCACAAAAGATGGATGTATCTGTGACATGTAAGTCAATGGACAATCTTGACTGGATGTTAGCACTAGTTTCAATGGCTATGAAAGGGCTGACTATCAAAATGATATAACTGGACAAATTATGCCCCAAGTTTCTAAAAAATAATCTACTTCAGGATCTAAATTGTATGAGTGGTTAGTTCCTATTTAAACTTATAACCCAAGTCATTTCCAGACCACATCCTTACTTCACATTGTACTGATTCATATTCATAGTAATCTCAACAGTATTTTTGTCACCGTTTATGTGTACATTTCAGTGTATAGTTCTTGGGCTTCTTATTTAGAAAGCTTTCCTTAAATGGTACAGTAATGGCCTAAAACATTTAATTAAACTTTGAACAATACACAAAATAATTTTTCAAAGACTAAGGAACACTAGTTTCATTCCTGCGATCCTGTAAAACCCAAGCTACCACTGAGAGGAAGGAGGATGGGGTGGGCTCCGCTTGGAAGTCTACTGTAGGATCCTACAGAGTTCTCACTACAACCCGCTAAGGCAGCTGCTACCTTATCACACAGATAAAGAAACTAAGGCTTAGAGAGGTTATTATCTGACTGAGGTGACTCTTGTGTCACTGAGGTGACACAGGGATCCCAGCCTAGATCTGATTCTACCCAGATGGAAATGGCCCTTTGGCAACTGTGTGGAACTGGTGAAACGGCACAACTGCTTAGGGACAGGACATAACCTGAGTACCTGCAGTTAGCCGGGGTAAGACGGTGATCTCAATGATCTCTTTAAATAGAAACTATTTTTTTAAATGAGAAAAATAATGCTTATGCAGGGAGGTCTAAATGCTGTCTTCTAGCCACTTCACCACATTTATTAAAATGTCATAATTTTTTTCCTCTTCTAAATTGTGATCTGTAAGATTTGCTCTTTAGATTTAATTTTATCACAGTGATACCCAGCTCAGATTTTGTAATGAAGTCCACAGAAAAAAATGTAAATGTAAATTCACTTTATGAAAAACGTGGCTGTAAAATTCACTCTGATCAACATGGATCATCCGTATCATATTGAGTTCCTACTATAATATTGCAGCTTGGATCTGTTTCCTGTTGTCAGACTTTAATACCCAAAACATTGCCATAAAATCTCTCAAGTAACACTGCAAACAGTAATGTATCAAAATGGGTTAGAAAGCCTTTGTTTGAGCCCCAAAACCCAAAGAGAACACCCTCAGCCTCACAAAACCTGGGGAAGCTTCTAGGTGTGGGTGCGAAATCAACAGTGAGGGCTTGGAGATTGTCATACGAAGTGAAGTAAGCCAGGAAGAGAAAGAAAAATGCTATATGATATTGCTTATATGTGGAATCAAAAAAAAAAAATGAGACAAATGAACTTATTTACAAAACAGAAACAGACACACAGACACATAAAACAAGCTTATGGTTGCCAGGGGATAAAGATGGTGGGAAGGGATAATTAGGAGTTCAGGATTTGCAGATACTAACTACTAAATATAAAACAGATAACCAACAAGTTTCTTCTGTAAAGCACAGGGAAATATATTCAATATCTTGTAGTAACATACAATGAAAAAGAATATGAAAACAAATGTATCTATGTACATGTATGACTGAAACATTATGCTGTACACCAGGAATTGACACAACATTGTAAACTGACTATAGTATAATTTAAAAAAAATAGTGAGGGCTAACCAAAGAGGCCGCCAGCATGAACAAGAGCAAGAATAAGAAAGACAGGAGTCAGGGAAACAGGAGGAGCCAGTGATGGGAATCAAAGAGCTGGAGTCTCACCATAACTCATCAAAAGAGCAGGCAAGGTAAGAACTCCATTTCCTCATCAGTAAGTAGAGGCATCTGCATTAGAGGCATTCTCATTTCCCTTGGAGTATGAGTTCTGTCTCTGAAAGGCAGCACAAAGGCTGAAAGATCAAGTGAAAAAGCAACAACACAGTGAGCACAGGCATTCTGATCTTGGCAGTGAAGGAAAGGAGGAGACAAAGAATTCTGTCAGTCATGTGGAACTTTGAGGCTGAATCCATCTGAAATTTTGAGTTAGCTTTTGGGGCGAAAGATCATTATGATGTGTCTGTAAAGCTGTCCAAGTTGGATGTGGTTCTTTTTCCAGAGATGTAACCCCAATCCTTGAAACATGCACAGAGAAGAATAAATCTGATGCCATACTGGATCTATTCCTTTAGCTGTAACCTCTGTGCTCTGCTGCCTATGCCTAGTCATTCTGGCCCGGCGCCTTTGTCTAGAAGAATGTTGCCTGGAGCCTAAAGTATACATAATAGCCCTTTCTCAGCAATCTGCCTCCCAGGCTTGACCTTTAAAGCCAAAACACTTTTCATTCATATAGAGATTAAAAAGCTGCAGAACAGAAAATAACATTTATCTTATTGGAGGTCTATAGGAACATCATGGCCAGACCTAGGTGGACAGCTGCAAGAACATAGGATTATCACATCCGCTCCAGCACATGAAAAGATGCTCAACATCGCTAATTATCAGGGAAATGTAAATCAAAGCCACAATGAATGGCTGTCATCAAAAAGATGACAAACAGCAAATGCTGGTAAGGATGTGGAGAAAAGGGAATCCTCATACATTGTCGGTGGGAATGTAAATTGGAGCAGCCACCGTGGAAAACAGTATGGAGGTTTCTCAAAAAACTAAAAATAGAACTACCATATGACTCAGAAATTCTACTCCTGGGTATATATCCCCCCAAAACCAGAAACACTAATTTGAAAAGATACACCCACCTCAGTGTTCATAGCAGCATTATTTACAATTACCAAGATATGGAAGCAACCTACGTGTCCATCAACAGATGAATGGATAAAGCAGATACACACACAAAATGAAATATTACTCAGCCATAAAGAAGAACAAAATTATGCCATGCGCAGCAACATGTATGGACTTGGAGGGTATTATGCTAAGTGAAATAAGTCAGACAGAGAAAGACAAATACTGTGTGATATCACTATTATGTGGAATCTTAAAAAAAATTGTAAGAAACTAATGACTATAACAAAGAAGAAGCAGGCACACAGATATAGAGAACAAAGTAATAGTTACCAGTCAGGGGCGAGAAGTAATATAGGGGTGGGGGAGTGAGAGGTAAAAAATACTGGGTGTAAGACAGGCTCAGGGATGTCCTGTGCAATACAGGGAATATAGTCAATATATACAATACAGTTCTATAATAACTGTAAATGGAAAATGACCTTTAAAATTATATTTAAAAAGATGAAATAAACAAATTTTAGCTATTTTGATGGGAAAAAAATGTGCTCTGAAAATAAGCAACACGATCATCCTCAGTCTCTGCCTTTCCACTCACCAACCACTGTTTAAGCGCATACTGTAATCTCTAAGTACAGTTTGCTGACTAAGAGATCTGTTTATCGATGCCTCTCTTCTTCCCACTAGACTGTGAGCTCCTAGGGGTCACGGACTGTTTGGTGTTTGCTGCTGTCTGCCACACAAGGCGTAGCACTGTTTCTGGTACCTAATAAGGAAGTTCAACAAATACGTGTGGACTTAAACCAAATTTAAAATAAGGCGAATTTCCTCTCCTTCCTTCATTCATTTAATATGTTACTATAATTGAATGTTAAACAGTAACCACAAAAAGGAATTGATGTTTCTATCTAGCTAGTCAGAATTTCTGAGATATTTTATAATGAATTTCTTAGACTGGGGGAGAATTTTTATTTTATTTATTATTTTATTATTTCATTATTTTATTTTGTGGGGGGGGGCGGTAATCAGGTTTATTTATTTTTAGAGGAGGTACTGGGGATTGAACCCAGGATTTTCTGCAGGCTAAGCATGTATTTTACCACTTGAGCTATATCCTCCCCCTGAGAATTTTTATTTTAGTACAATCCACATAACATGAAAATTACTACATGTAATGCACTCACAGTGTTGTGAGGATTTTTGAGACTACACTTAAGATCTAATAATTTACAAAGAAAGGAACCATTCCCTTTAAAAACACTATTTTAAGAACATTTCCATTTCTGTAAATCTTATTTTACTTATGTTAGAATTTCAGAGTAAGGATTGTCATCATGAATATACATGTAGTAACAGTATGATAGTAAATATTCTCTGGCATTTGTTTTAGTGATAAAATATTCTATGATGGCAATATCAGAGTTTTCTGAGCCTTATGGGTAGTACTCAGAGCTCCTAAAGTATTTTATAAGCCCGGAGTGCAGGCATCCTTGTTTACACACACATGCACACAAGCCCATTCTGCAGCCCCAGGAACAACCTAGACAACAAGGCTGCCTCTCAGTTCCACGACCTCCTCAACCATGATGATCTCGTCCTCCATTCTCCTTCCACCATCCATTCTCTGGATCATCTCTTGACATTGTCATCACCTATAATTCTTTCAACTACACAACCATTCTCTGCTCAGAGCTTCCACTAGTCTTCCTGTCCAACTGCTCCCAGTGTGACCAGTCTGCAAACTCAATGAGCTATCCATCCCTTTGAGTTCCCAGTTTTGTCCCAATCCATAAGCTTCCTTTTTTTTTCATTTGCCAACTTACATAGCTTAAAATGGATCATTTCAATAACTCCCTTGCCTGTCCCTTCAACTCCTTTGCTCCTCTGTTTGTTTATAGGTCCAGCTGAGACAGGATCACATGATAGTTAAGAACGGAAGTCTGGAGTAAGATGGCAGATGTCTGTTTTTGACTACTGAGCATTCTGAGCACCATGCATAGTGCCTACGTGTGGTGGGCAGTAAAAACGGATTTGCTATGTGAACACACCATCCCTTAATATTCTTAAAGGGATGAAAGCTGATTGAAATGACCAGGACTCAGAGGCAGCATGATGGGCAGGTAGGTGGTTGTACTATTGCCAGACCACCCAGCTCACTGTGTGTATAAAGCCTCTGGATTTTTAGTACCAACTGCTTCTCTCTCTCTCTCTCCGTGCCCTCCACCTTCCCTGTGTTCTTGAGATGCTGCCACCATTCCTTTCACCCCACCACATCGTGACTGCCCCCAATTTCTGAGGAGAGTACTCTAACGGTTTTTAAATGTTTTGGAGATGGAATTTTAACAGCCCTGTCACTTTGATTGTGTTTCAGCCAAATGGAGATTGCCCTAATTACCTGCATCACTTTGGCTGGAGCAGTTTCAACTTTTCTCATTTCCCAGTTCCTTTCATTCTAATGAAATAACAGGAACACAGCAACTGAAAAATCATGTCTCTTGCTAACCCTGTCTCTTAGAATTCTGTACTCCTTAATGCATCATGTTCAATATTAAAGATTTCTAGGTTGCTCCCTTCCCATTATGACTTTTTTCCTAGTTAGATTTGATACTTACGACTCTTTGGAAAAAAAAATAACTTTGATTCCATTATATAAAAAAAGGTAGAAATCTTCACAGAGAAGTCCAGCATCTCTGTCTACACAGGTGAAATATTATAGATAATTGGAGATGTTATCTAGATAATTGGTGCTCAAAATATACATTCACCTGAAATTGCCTCACACGTAATAACACTGATATGTTGGTGCTTCTGTAACTGAACATATATGTTATAATTCTCTTCTTATATTTGCTAAAATATCAGCAGTCGAACCAAGAAGTTGAATTTCAGATGTCCTAGCCAGCTCACCTTGGTATTTTAATTGGACTGTGAAAATATGCTGATTTCTTGACGATTCTGACCTTTGGCGTTGACCTTTCATTTTGACTTTGATATCACTATAAATTACGAGAGCCTTAAAGTAACAAGATAACAGTAAGCTGCCAGTACAGGTAAGGCTAGAAATACATCCTTTATCACAGTTCTTGAAATATCAACTCAGTCACAGAATTTTGTAATTTGTATACATTTTCTCCCTTAGGTTTGAGAGTGAGAATGAGCTAGCCCTTAACACAAACCAACCAGTCAGGAGAAATCTCACTATTCTTTCCTAAGCCATCTAAATTTACAGTTCTGTGACACATCTAGCTCATAAGTTTTATCTGGAGCATACAGTTAGAAAAAATATGGAAAGCTCACTCCATAGCCAGTTGTGAAAATGTATGGTAACAGCTAATTTTGGATTTCATCTTCATCAAAAGAGGCTGTACGATCGCAAGAAAAGCCCTGACACCTCAAGTTGGAACTTCGGCCTCTGAATCCCAGGTCACTCAGTTCCTAACTGTGTATAACCTTGTGAAAACCACTTTCAAATTTCCATTCAGTTAATCCTTGCTTCCCTTGCAAATATCAGTCACTAATTTAAAATAAACTTATAATTATCCAGACCCCTATTCTGTGAAATTACTGTGCTAAGCAGCAATAGTTCAAAGAGAAACATCGCCTTTACCCTCAAGAAGCACACAGTTTAATGAGACAGACAATTACAACATTGTGTCAATATAGGTTTAGAAGTGGAATATGCTGTGAGAACGCAGCAGAGATACACCTGACCCAGTCTTTGGCTGAGGAGGTGATGATAATAGCTTCTGACAGGTGATCTGAGATAAACAAGGTGGCATATGTAAAACAGACAGGCACAAAGTAGTTATTCCTCCGACAATCCATCACTACAAGAAATTCAGGCTCTTTTAAAGGATGGGTAGGAAATGATGAGTGAGAAAGGAGATGACACAAGGGGATGGGAGATTTCTGCTGCCCTGCTGCCCCTTCCGTTGTAAGCCAAGAGCCTTGCACACTTACCTGGCTGCTGTGTGACCCCCCAGAGTCGCAGCACGTGACTGTTTACACTCAACTGCATATGGCATCTGCCGGCTCATTAACAACAAACTCTGGATTCTGCTCTGACGTTGCTTCTAGGGGATGCATGAGCAAGGAGACATTTGTGACGAGGAAACCCACCATTACTAGATGTCTTAGAGGTAATTTAGCTGGAAACCAGAAAGCACAAGCAAAATAAACATCTAATGTCTCAGCAAGTGTTAACAACTGCTACGGGACAGGAAGATCATATCTAAATATCTGTTCTGCCCCTGAGTCACTGCCTCCCGTCCCTGTCACAGAGCAACTGCCCCCAATTTGTGGGGCAAACTTGTTCAAGCTCTAGCCAAGTCCGAAAAGGAGAATCTTTGTTCTGCTTGTTCTGTAACGCTCTTGGGTGATGCCATAATTTTGCTATTCCAGAAATATCCGAGTCTAAAGATTCCTTTAGGATTGAGTTGGACAGAAACGGGAGACTCGCTGCTAATGTGACTTGACTTTTGGGGCCCTCCTAAGGGGGAACCCCTAGAGCCCCGTGCAGCAGCTGCCTGTCAGCAGTGCCTAACTCCCCACCTACCATCCCTCTTAGAAAGAAAGCCATTAATTTCTCATTTCCCTCAGGATTCAAGAGTGCCTGCTTTGCATCAAATTAATGGAGGTTTTCCACATAGAAATAAAATGTGATCTCTGATCACTTAACCATGTGAATTGAAGGGATAAAAAGAATTCTCAAAGTGCATTTCAAAATCTTCTCATCACATCAAAGTCTGAACCACGATATAAAAAGCCTAAATTACCCCCTGAGAGCAGCTATTGTGAGGTGCTAATTCAGTAACAATTTGCTCTATTCACGTCTACTATTTTACTTAATGTTTTGAACACAGACGTGACATATATTTTACATTTTGCACTTCACGTAAATACAAGGCACTCCAGAAATCTTATTTTCATCATGCTATGTTCTTCACCAAACCTCTCCAAAAAAATAAAAATCAGTCATTCTAAAACTGTAAAATTTTGCAATTTTTATTATGCATGCCCTGAATTCTATGAACAGCATGGGTCCCCTGTGCTTTAATGGTTCTCTGTAAACTTGGAGTAAAAAGGATCAGCTTTGAATCTCCTCTTTCATTGCAATGTTTTAAGGGCACCAGTTTGCCTGGGTCATCTTTTATTCCTAGCTCCCAACCAAGTGCCTAGCACAGTGAATTCCTAATTCAGTTACATTAGAATCTTCTGGGAGGCTTTTAAAAATCCTGATGCCCAGATCACAGCCCAGCAATTAAATCAGAATGTCGAAGTTGGCAGCCAGGCTGGAATCAGTGTTTTTAAAAGATCCCAAAGTATTTCAAATAGGCATCAATATTCGGAAACACTGGCCTAGCATAAAGTTGGCACTTAATAAATTTTTATGATAACTGATAATATAAATTAGTTGATGAGTGGGAAGGTGAATTGATGACGGAAGACAGAATGAATGGGAGAATGATTAAGAGTTATAAGTCCTGTGTTCAAGATCTACCCTATTAATTTCTGTGTAACTTTGGGAAAGCAAGTCATAAGTTGTATGAATCTATTTCCTTTTTCATACAATTGAAGTAATAATATTGTCCTAACAAGTAACACCATCATCATCTTAACGACCATTACTACATTTACTTCTTAACTATCTGATGAAACTCTCACTTTAATTCACATCTGTACAACTTGAGGGCAATGACCATGCTTCTCCAGGTGCCACGCATCCAAGGTCTTCAGAATCCCTACTCTTTCGAAAGAATTCCTCTTCTCTTCTCAGAATAATGACTGCTCAAGGAACAACTGACGGTATCATTTGCCTGCAGAATATTGCAGTAGCCACCACTACAAGCCTCAACATCATCCAAGTTCCTGCAGGGCCCAACAGCAGATGTGTGAACCAAAGAGGCGTATCATCCTGCACAACATCTATCCTTTGTTCTTGGCAGCCAAAGTGTTCTATTTACTGAGGCTTAAGGGATAAATACACCTTGAACAAAGATACAATCCTGGTGACCAGCTGTTCTCTAGCTCTACCGGGGCAAAACCAAAGGAATCACTTGAACTTACAACAAGACAGCTTTGAGTTTAACCTAAGGAAAAATGTCCTAGGAGTAAAGGTTATTTGCACTTAAAACAATAAAAAATAAAGGATGCAATCCCCTTTCCAGCGTTACATTTTAAGTAAATTTTTTCCTAGCATTTGGTGGGAAAAGGAGTCCTTGAAGGGTAGTGGTTAAGAGCATTAGTTTTAGCATCACACAGAACTGAATTTTTATTCTGTCTCCACCACTTGCTGGCTTCAGCAAGTCATTTAACCTCTCAAAGCCAGCTACCATTTCCTGATTTACGGGATTAGGAGACCAACACAGACTTCACAAAGCTCTAGTGAGGAATAGGGGGGCCATATAATTTGCCACTCAGATCAAGATACTTTTGAAAGCGAAAAAGGGGTCACCTCATTAATTAGTGGGTTTTAATTAATCTACAATAAAGCTAAACAATGTCTGTCCCTGGCAAACCTGGATACACGGTAACCATGTAGTGGGCCTCCGCAAAATGGCTTGGTTATTCACGTTACCCTGTTAAATACCAGAGAAAGCGTTTACAGATAAGACAGATGTGAAATCAGGATAAAATATTAAAACGAGTCAAGATAAAATTCAGTCCCTCTAATTCAAATTGTATTTTGACTCCCTGGGAGGAATTTCTTATGCCAAGTCACCCATCAGTGCATGTTTAGTGAACTCAATTGGGTTTAAGAAAAAAGGTAGAAATCTTCACACTTGTTAAAAACTAACAAACTTATGGTTACCAGGCGGTAAAGGGGATGGGAAGGGATAAATTGTGAGTTCAAGATTTGCAGATACTAACTACTATATATAAAATAAACAGCAAGTTTCTTCTATTTAGTACAGGGAACTATATTCAATATGTTGTAGTAACCTATAATGAAAAAATACGAACAGGAATATATGTAAGTATATGTATGACTGAAACACTATGCTGTACACCAGGAATTGATGCAATATTGTAAACTGACTATGCTTCAATAAAAAACGCAAATTAAAAATAAAATAAAATAAATAAAATGAATAAAATTTAAAAAGTTTTAAACTATAAAATAAGTGAATAATCATTAAAGAAAGTTTGACAAAAGGGCCCTGAGATAGTATCCAGTCTACTGCTCGTATCTTATAGTTTAGGAAAGAGATTGAGAGAAAGGGCCTAATCTTTCCACATCCCCCTCACAGTGAGTATCAGAGAATGGAGCAAACTCCAGGGTTCTTTCCATCAGATTATTATATTAAATTTCTCTTTGCAATACATCAAAAATGTTGTTACAGAAAGACATAAAACTTTGGGGAATATGTCTGTGAAGGAAATGCACTTGCCTTAGCTGGTTTCCTAAAAGCTTCTTTCAACACAAAGGTGTCTTTCCTAAGCATAACAAAGTGTTGAAGCCTAGTGCCACACCTGAGCTGCTCTCTCTCAGCTTAAAGAAAATCTCTTGATCACTGGCTGTCACTCACTGTCTCTGGGTCTTAGGTCCTGAATCCAGAATCAGACGTGACCTTCTCCAGTTTCCTGTCTCGCAGGAACATTCCGTGTTTTATGGTATGGACAGATGCTAGAGTGGACCTACTGAGTGTAGTCCAAAATTAAATATAAAAACCTGGGAGTGTCAGTTGAAGCCTTTGAGTCCCCACCTACTGTCTTCTGTTGTCAAAGAGGAGAGATTACTACAAAATTAGGGCACTGCAGAATTCTGTCAGAAAAGGCTAGCACCTAAGTAACTACTCAACACCAAATCCTACAGAGGGAGACAGTCCGTTTGTTTGTTTTTGTTGTTGATACTTCTTCAAACAAAGGAATTTAAAAAGGGGGCTGGGGGTGGGGATGACAAATTATTTAACAAAAAGGAAAAAAAAAGAGATAGAGACTTTCTCTGGGGAAATTACTTGACCTCTCAAAGTCTCAAGCTCTTGTCTATAAAGCGGGAATAAGTGTGTCTACTTGACACAGCTGTTGTGAAAGACAAATTCATAAGTGTAAGTTGGGTGCCATATGGTGGGCTCTCAATATCTGATTATCTTTACTTAGCTCCTTCTTTATCTTTTAAGTTTAGAAGTTGCCATAGAGATGACTTTCAGATGCCTGACTGGGGCTAATGTGGATTTTTTTCCCAAGCACATACTGATTTACTGAGGTAAAAACATCATAGATTTTTTTTCTAGATACATTTCTGTGTATTGACCTTCTGTGTATTTTCTTCCAGCTTGCGTTTGTGACACTGAGAACTGTGGTGCCAAAAATATGAAAAGAACAAAACTAGATAATGGATACTTTTAAGATCAAATATAATTTCAGTTAAACCTGACTTTATTATAATTTCTCCACTTAAAAGGAATAAGTTCATTGGTATCAGTTCCACAACCAATATTTTACTGTCTTCAGTGCTGCTCAAGCAACTTAAAGGTCCACCGACATGACTGGAAAAAGAAGTCTGAGTATGTACATACAATGGAATACTACTCAGCTATAAAAGAGAACAAAACAATGCCATTTGCAGCAACATGGATGGACCTGGAGAGTGTCATACTAAGTGAAGTCAGCCAGAAAGAGAAGAAAAATACCATATGATAACACTTAAATGTGGAATCTAAAAAAAATGACACAAATGGACTTACTTACAAAACAGAAACAGACTCACAGTCATAGAAAACAAACTTATGGTTACTGGGGGGAAACAGTGGGTGGAGGGATAAATTGGGAGTTTAGAATTTGCAGATACTAACTACTATATAAAAAAATAGATAAAAAACAAGGTTCTACTATATAGCACAGGGAACTATATTCAATATCTTATAATAGCCTATACTGAAAAAGAATATGAAAAAGGAACATATATGTGTGTATAACTGAAACACTATGCTGTACACCAGAAATTAACTAAAACAACATTGCAAACCGACTATACCTTAACTAAAGAAAAGAAAAGGAATATCAAAAAACAGTGCTTCTTAGACTTTAGGGTACATTAGTATCTTTTGAGAACTTGTTTAAAATGCAAATTCACAGACCTTACTAATAAAGTCTGATTCAGTATGTCTGGAGCCAGGCTCTAGGAACCTGCATTTTTGTAAGCCCATCAGGTGATCCTCCCATGATGCTCTGAGAAAAATCTCTCTTTGGCATTCCTCTGCTTAGGATTCTGGAGCGCCCCCAGTGCTCCAATCCTGAGATGTGTAATCAGAAGTCTACAGTCCTGTAGTGAATACTACTGGAGGTCTACATGGGGCTATGGGGAAATGGAAAAAAATGAATCGGTACTCCAGATTATAATTAAATAAATCTTTAAGAAATTGTTCCATACAAATTACTTTAGGTAACTCTCAGATTTCTTTTTTTTTTTCAGCTGTGCTTTTTTTTAAACTTTTTTTTATTGAGTTATAGTCATTTTACAATGTTGTGTCAAATTCCAGTGTAGAGCACAATTTTTTCAGTTATACATGAACATACACACATTCATTGTCACATTTTTTTTTTTTTAGCTGTGGGCTACCACAAGATCTTGTATATATTTCTCTGTGCTATACAGTATCATCTTGTTTATCTATTCTACATATGTCTGTCAATATCTACAAATTTTGAACTCCCAGTCTATCCCTTCCCACCCCCACCCCTTGGCAACCACAAGTTTGTATTCTATGTCTATGAGTCTGTTTCGTTTTGTATTTATGTTCTTTTTTTTTTTAGATTCCACATATGAGCGATCTCATATGGTATTTCTCTTTCTGGCTTACTTCACTTAGAATGACATTCTCCAGGAACATCCATGTTGCTGCAAATGGCATTATGGTGTCAGTTTTTATGGCTGAATAGTATTCCATTGCATAAATATACCACTTCTTCTTTATCCAGTCATCTGCTGATGGACATTTAGGCTGTTTCCAAGTCTTGGTTACTGTAAATAGTGCTGCTATGAACACTGGGGTACAGGTGTCTTTTTGAAGTAGGGGTCCTTTTGGATATATGCCAGGAGTGGGATTCCTGGGTCATATGGTAAGTCTATTCCTAGTCTTTTGAGGAATCTCCACACTGTTTTCCACAGTGGCTGCACCAAACTGCATTCCCACCAGCAGTGTGGGAGGGTTCCCTTTTCTCCACAGCCTCTCCAGCATTTGTCGTTTTTGGACTTTTGAATGATGGCCATTCTGACTGGTGTGAGGTGATAACTCATTGTAGTTCTGATTTGCATTTCTCTGATAATTAGTGATATTGAGCATTTTTTCATGTGCCTATTGATCATTTGTATTTCTTCCTTGGAGAATTGCTTATTTAGGTCTTCTGCCCATGTTTGGATTGGGTTGTTTGTTTTTTACTTATTAAGTCATTTGAGCTGCTTATATATTCTGGAGATCAAACCTTTGTTGGTTTCATTTGCAAAAATGTTCTCCCATTCCGTAGGTTGTCGTTTTGTTTTACTTATGGATTCCTTTGCTGTGCAGAAGCTTGTAAGTTTCATTAGGTCCCATTTGTTTATTCTTGCTTTTATTTCTATTGCTTGGGTAGACTGCCCTGGGAGAATAGTTTTTAGATGTATGTCAGATATTTTGCCTATATTTTCTTCTAGGAAGTTTACTGTATCTTGTCTTATGTTTAAGTCTTTAATCCATCTTGAGTTTATTTTTGTGTATGGTGTAAGGGAGTTCAGCTTTCTTTTTTATTTCTCTCTTAGAACAGCAGACAAACACAACACAAAACCAAAAGACAACTGTATGGATTTCCTGGGTTACCTCAATGAATAATTCCTCATCAGGTGCTAATTTATTTTTTAAACTCCTGCCAGTCTCCCTTTCAGCAAGCAGGAAGTGGCTTAGGATTTAGGACTTTAAGTATCTGCTTTGTAGCAACAGGAACTTTACCTCATTTGAGAAAGCATCTCACATTTGCCAGCCTATAGCCATCTCCAAAGTGCACCAAGAGGAAACAATCTAAAATATCCATAACCCTTTACAAAGCGTGAAATTTCTCCCAAGCAGATGAAGATAACATAGTCACTGTATTTTAATCACCTACCCATTTCTTGGTACCCCCACTAGAGTCTAAGTCCCTTGAAGAAACACACTGCATCTTGCCCTCTGCTATATCCCCAATGCCTAGAATAGCATCCAGCACAATAAACAGTCATCTGTGGAACAATGGGGAATATCTTTAATGGTTTAAAAAAGAATAAACTCCAAGAGCATTAAGCACAACATCTAAGGCTCTGAATTCATCTTGCGAGCCTCATTCTGTATCATTTCCCTGCCTTCGACCTCAGCCTGAGGTGTCTCTAAAGATCATATTCTGTATCAGCTATTGTGGCTTTTCTCTCCTCATCCCCTCTCCTTGAAAGGCTGTTTCCTCGCCTGCTAATTCCTACACATCCTTCTAGAGTCATTTCAGTCCTCTCCCTTATTTTTTTTTAAATTAAGGTCCCAAAAAATAAATAGACTGTGGCCTTAGATTGCTAGAGTATAATACATATACTTCTGTTGTTTTTGGCACCTGCAAGAGCTCTTTCTTTGGTAAAGGTTTCTCAGTAGAGTACTTTCTTCTGAAAGCAGTATCACTTTTTTTCTGCCTTTAAAATCTCCATGAGAACTTCAAAAAATAACATTCAGTAAACTGGTAATTTAAAAAGTTAAAAGTAAAAAGCGTAAGCAAACAAGAACTATCATGTTGGTAAGTCTAGGTAGATCTTACCTGGGCAGTTTTTGAGAGGGAAAACGATTTTAAATCAAGATTTTGCTTTTGGTCTATATCCTCAGCTTATTCTTTTTGTTACTTTCAGTTCTTGCTCATCAGCTTTAGAATGTATTCACCTTGTTTTACTACTGAATTAACAGCAAATCAGTCCTGCTTAAAAATTTAAAGCTGACTTTTTATTCAGAAGATACTAGCTGTCACTTTCCAAAATTTATGTCACACTACAATTCTGAAGACAAAGTCATTGTGATACTATACATGAGTTTTGGTGCTAGGTGTTTTTCTGCCCATCTGTTCTTAGCAGTGAAACCTCAAGGGTCATCTTCTCATCTTGCCAATCCTTCACCACCATCATGGAACAATTCCCAAACAACAGCAACAACCACCTCGTGTGGTCATGGTTTTCTGCAGTAGACATTCAACAAGAGCCTCTGACGGGTACAAAACTGTATCAAGGGCTGTGCTAAGACCAAAGAGACACCAATGCCCCTTCTAAATAATAAGAAAAGTTGCAAGCTCATAAATAAGGCATGTGAGTAAATATCTCCAACAAGAGGTAGAAAGTGATCAGTGGAATTATGAAGGACTGTAAGATTTCAGGAAAGGGAGAGACCACTTCCAGAGGGGAGAGGATTCAGCAAATACTGTGAAGGAATTGGACTCTGAAATATGCCTTGGAGGATGGGGATTGGGTATGTACAGAAGATGCAAGAAAGGATATTCTAACAACCGAGGACTGCTCTTGTACTGAGGGTTAATAAATCTGTCCTCTACTTCATTTGTTTATACATTCGTTTGACAAATATTAATCACATGTCTTTTATGGGATACACCATACTATGCTTTAAGTGAAAAGTGGTGAGAAAAAGACACAGCCCCTGCCTTACTGGAACTTAGAGTCTAAAATCCTTTATCTCCCTTCCTTCTTTGCTTTCACTTTGCAAGTCTGGGGCACTGTACAATCCTGGAACTAATCAATTAGAGTATAGATTAAAGAGTCCAGAGAAGGCCACATGGAGAGCTGTCGACTGACTGCACATAAGTCACCACTGCAGGCTTGAGACCAAGTTTTATATTTACATTTGTAAAGATGAGAAACAAAAGAGAAAAGACTGACTATTCCATTTGTTTGCTCACAATCCAAGTATAACAAGCTGGAATTTTCATTACAACCTACTAGGCTCTGTGCTAGTGACTTCTTAAAAATTGAGCCAAACTATCAAAATGTCTAAAATAATAAACTATCAGAATAATAAAATAACTAATTTATTTTTTTCTTTTTAGAGTTTTAAGAAACCACGACAATTAGGAAGCCTGAAGTCATCTTAGGATAAGCCATTTTATATTAAATACAGAAAAATATATTAAGTGCATATCATCTAAATATACCGATGAAAAGACACATATTTACAGAGTGGATTGAAAAACATGACTCTATTATATGCTGTCTATGAGAAACTCACTTCAAGTTTAACAACCTAGGCAGGTTGAAGATAAAAGGATAGACAAAGATAATTGTAAATAATCAAAAGAAAGTAGGAGTGGCTATATTAATAACAGATAAGACTATAGACTTATGAGCAAAGAAAATTATCAAACACTGAGGGAAACATTACATAAAGGTAAGGGGGTCAATCCACCAAGAAGACATAATAATCTTAAATATACATACACCAAAGACAGATCTGCAAAATACATCATGTAAAAATTGATACAATTGAAAGTGGAAGTACACAAATCTACATTTTAAGTTGCAGACTTTAATCCACACTCCATTAACAACAGATACAGCAGCTAGACAAAAAAATTAGCAAATATACAGAATTCAACAACAGCATTAAGCAACAGAGCCTAACTGATATTTGTAGAACAATCCCCAAAACAGCACAGAAAACACATTCTTTTTAAATAATGTGGCACAAAGCGGTAAACTGCCAATAAAACTTCGTGGTGAACACGAAGGGTCATTCTTTTCTTCCATGACTCCTGACAGGAAGCAATCCTCTCCCCTTTCGTCCAGGCTGAATTTCAATGCGGGGTCCTCCCAAATGTGAACTTAAAGGGCATGACCCATTCCTGAAACTGTTTATCCTTCCACTGACATAAAAAGTCTTTTGCCTCTTAAGATTACTTACACAACGGATAAAATGGTAAGTTAAACCTCCCAGTATTCTGTGAAAGCAGCAGTGTCTCTGGTGATGGACCCTAACCTGCCCTGAGAAAGCTATTCATTGTCAAGCAGACTGTATGATAAATCCCAGCTGCAGGAGCCTACAGTGACAAAGCTAGAGGCAGATATCAGAAGTATCCTCCCCAGGGAGTCTAAAGAGAACTTGCCTTTTGAATAGTCAGATATTCTATCTCAGTGCTAAAATGCTCAGCACGTAGATGTGCTTGATTCCTTCTTTTTGCCAACTATTATTTATATTTATACTATATTTAAACTATCATTATTATTTCTTCAGTTGTTAAACTCTAATTGAGCAGTTCCATATGCCTAATTTCTACTAACTGCTGGCAGAATGCACTGATATTATTTTGCTTATTCTCTCATTCTGGAAGACACCACAAGAGCAGGCTCTCCCTAGAGCTCCATTCCAAATCCTTTGCACTTCTCAGTTTATGTCAAAAGAGGCAAACTCAAACATCTATATTTCCAGGCTGGAGCAAGTCAGTAGGGAATCCATTTAAAATTGCCCTGCACATTCACATATATACCCACAGCTTTCAGTGGTGATTCCCAAATATAAATTTCAGACTGAGATCTTCCTTTGTATCCCAGCTCTATATAACCATCTGGCTTCTGTACATCACCACCTGCGGACTCCACAGATGCTTCAAACTTCATATGACCAGTTATCTCTCTCCTCCCATTCTTAGTCTACATTTTCCCGTCTTGTTAATGGAATCATCAGCTAACCCAGAACTTGAGATAATTAACTCCTTCCCTTTTATATGCCAACCAAGGTCAGCCCACACTAATTACTATCAATTCTACCTCCAAACACATCCTTTGAACTCATCCATTTCCTCTCTCTTACCTCACTGATGCATCATTCCTTAACTGGACTCTTAGCTCTGTATCCCCACTCATCTCCCTCCTTGCCTCCTCCCCCATCCATCCCGGGCACAGTAGCCAGGATCTTTCTAAGACAGGGCACTTGTCCCGAGTGGCAGCATACCGAAGTGGTTAACTCTGTGGACTTCAGAACCTGAGGGGAATCCCGCTTCCATCTCTTATGAACTGTGTCATCTTGGGAATGTTACTTAACCTGTCTATGCCTCACTTTCCTCAGAAGTGAAATGGGAAAGCACATATGTTTCATCTGATTGTTATGAAGATGAAACAAATTAACAGTTATAAAGCTCTTAGAACAATGCCTAGCACAGAGAAAGTGAGATAAATATACATTAAATAAATGGATGCCACTTACCTGCTTACAGACTTTCTCTAGAGGAAAGTGCTGACTAAGGAAAGCGACCCTCTGGAATCTGCCACCTGCTTCCCTGTCTAGCCTCCGCTCATGCTGTTTATCCCACATAGAAGGAGAGCTTCAGGCACAGCAAACTACGGGCAGATCCCTGTGCCTGCCCCGAGATTTCATTCCTCCCACGTCCGTCTCTCTGGAATGCCCTCTTCCCCATGGGAGGGAGAAGTAAACTCCTACCCAAGCTTCAAGTTACAAAGGATTAGGTGCCTTTCTCCTTTGAAAGCCCTTCCAGACTCACTCAAACCACGCTACTCATTTCCTTTTGTTCTGTCCTGGGGTCTAGCAGCCTTCTCTATTTACCACGGAGCCTTGCAGCTGTATTTTTATAAGCCTGCTTCCCCTACCAGCCATGCTCTTTCAGGCCAAGGACTGTAACAAAGGTCCTTGCACTCTTAATGGAGAGTATAATATATAGCATGGAACAGAGGACATGACAGATGTTTTTATGTATTTATTCTCTGTGGTCTTTCCTCCTCTCCCAATAGTAGTAGTAGTAGTAATGATGGCAATAATATCTTACTGTTTTAATATTCATAAAACACTTTGAAATACATTATATCATTTTATTTTGATCCACAGAATAAAAGGCAAATGAAAAATGACCCCCACTTTACCACTGAGAAAACTGTGGTTTCAGGAGTAATGTGGTTTCTCTGGGATCCTACTGCTGAGAAAACTGTGGTCTCAGGAGTAACGTGGTTTCTCTGGGATCATGCGGCCATTATTCAAATCCAGGGTTTACGATTCTAAACCTTATGTTTGTTTTCTTTTCCACAATCACAGGATCCCCTCACCCCCTTCAAGATGATTATTTCGTACATACTAGTCATACTCTGGGAAATTAGTGACAGGGCCCTCTCTACCTCCTTCCAAAAACACCTCTGCTTTAGTGTTTGTAAGACTCATATTCTCCCATCAAAAAAAGACAACTAAACTACCTTGTCTGAATCAACAATAGGAACAATACAATTGTCAAATGCATGTTTCTTGCAAATACGTCTCATGAGCTCCAGACGGGTGTCAGTTTAAACACATCATGTTCCCATGGGTGAGTCCTGGCCAAGGGCACCAAGTCCTTGGATACAGATAAGGACATGGGGTCTGTGATGTCACTTCATATTTTACAGACCTAGGCAGGAATGATCACAAAAACAAAGCATCTGGTCAGGCATGGAGATTTTTCATCAGATCTAAACAAGGAAGATCCTTCTTTCAAAAATAGTTTCTGGAGACACCTGAAGATTAGGCTCAGATCCAGTGTCACTGGTAAATAATAGTCCAGTGTTTACGTTTTCACTGGGGATTGCTTCCCCTGACACCACAAATTAAATGAGGCCGCCAGACTTGCAGAGCTTTGTCATTTGACCAGGAGAGCTGTATGTTTAAGATCTAAACAAAAGAGCTAGCCTGACTTTACAGGGAGTTTAAGAAAAGCCAGAGTTTAGAATGCAAAAATACTGTCTTCCTTGACTAAGGGGCTTTATACCAATGCTCTGAAACGAATTTTTTTCCCTCACATCCAAAGTCCTTCCAATCTCAGGTGTGTGGCAGACGCTAATTGCCACAGAGACCACAAGACTTTCCCTTGGGAAGGAGCAGCTGTATTGCCAAACACAGAGCCTTTGGGGTTTGAAATCTTGACAAGCCCCAAACAAAAGTGCCTTGTTTTTGTCTCCTCTTTACAGATTGCGGTGTTTAACTTCTGTAATGTGAAAAGATATAACAGGCTGTGCTTTATTTTATCTTTATTTTTGGAAAAGTTCTACCCTAGGAGAGACTACCTGAAATGAGAATCTAATGTAATGACTGTAAAAGTCCAGGAATATCTAATCAAAAATCACTGGGTGACATTTATCCCCTCCAGTGAAAAAGCAGAGTAATGCAAACAAAATCCCTTTGTTCTGGGACATTCCCCATGAAACTAAGTGCCACTTTCTCTTTATAAAAACCATGGATTGAAATAATACTCTGATTCAATATTTGGCCCAGAACAGCTGTGAAAGCACAATTTTCTATTGAAACCTTAATTCCCATCTTGAGATTCTTAGTTATAAGCAGGCTGGCAAACACATATAGCCATATACCCTTTAACACAGTCTATAAATAACACTCTATCTTCAAGAGGAAATGTTATTTTTTAAATCAAAAAGTCTATTTCCCTGTGCTTAAAGAAGTCATATTTTGATTGTTATATATTCAGATGATTCAGTGTTCAAAGTATGATTTAGTCATATTAAACACAGGCTTTCTTTAGGATGAGGAAAGAATATCTTGGTTTTTAATGTCCTCTGTATACAGTATATCCTCTTTTAAATTTGCAGTGAAAATTAATTATTTAGGTTAAACTAAGCACAAGATCATCCACCAGTCTTATGGTCCAAATTATCCCAAGCTAAAATTTGTCCTCACCACAAACTAAAAATATAGTACAGTCTGTCACTATGTTTTAATTCATGAAAGTAAAATCTAAATAGGAGAGGTAAATAATAACATCTTACATTTTATGAACACTTACGTATTTATTTTCTAAATTGAGCCGCACAACAGTTCCATGAAAGAGAAAGGAAAGGATCATTACTTCCTTTTGATAAATGACCAGCTGAGTCTCAAAAAGATGACATGGCTTCTGTGAGTTCGGCCAGCTGACGGATGCAAGAACTAGAACACACAGCCCCAAGGCACCGAGTGACACCATGCTACCTCTCTTGAATCCACTTCACACCAAAACTGCTACTGGTTACCAACCTGCTCTAAATTAACTCTAGCAGGAGTTGTACAAATCTGGTAAGCGTGGCTGGAGAGTTCCTGCCAAGCAGCTGTGAAGACTTAGTAGCCAAGGGAAGATCCCCAGGGTGACAGTCCCACTCCGAGGGAAACACTGTCCCTCCACACGCCCCGGGCTTTCTGTGGACTCCTCTCTTTCCAACTAAACCCTCCTCTCTGCAGTTCTACATTTTCATAGTTTCCACCAGAAAACAAATAAACGATGTGAGCTCTGTAGTGACAGCTAATACTGAAGGAAAAAGCAATGCATGGGGGCGCACAGTCACTTTTTGAGTGTCAGTCAAAGGTCACAGGGGCAGTTTAGCACAAGTCATCAGGGCTGTTGGTTACCCAGGTTGTCCTGAGCCTCTTCGTTATTTTTTTCACCATAAATATCACATAGGATCAAACATACAATGAAGATAATCTTAGAATAATTTGAAAGGTGTTCTGTTTAGTATATGCAGTGACAGATACATGGAGACTTACTAAATTTTTCCCGTCTTCTTCCATTCGGCAAATAATTATTGACAATCTGTTATGTGCCAGCCTCTAGACTAGAACCTGCAGATACATCAGTCTTGTATAGCAGACAGACACATAAACAATCACACTGATTCCTGGTGGGTGGTTTAACTAAGTACTCTGGGTGTGACTGTTTCCATTTGGGTCAGTGGGGAGGCATCACACAAATTATGTCACTTGATTTGGTTCTTACAGGTTAAGCAGTAGTTCAGGAAACAAGGAGTAGAAAGGGTAGTTATTTTATTCCTGCTGCAGCTCACAAATATATAAATACAAATGAATACATCCATTCCCATGGGAAGTCTCTACTGATCTAATGTTGAAATATCTTAATAGAAAGAAAAAATCTCCTAAATACAACGAACTAGTGAATAAAACAAAAGAGAAGCAGACTCACAGATATAGAGAACAAATTAGTGGTTACTAGGGGGGAGAGGGTGGGGGAGGGGCAATAAGGGGTGGGAAAAAGAAGAGTTACTATGAGACTGTATAAAATCACGTGTGAAACTTTTGAAAACTGTAAAGCATTAAAGAATTTAAAGAAAATTTCATTCAATGTTTAAAAATTAAAAGAAAAAAGAAAAGAAAAGAAAACCTCCAGAACAATGTGTAGAACAGCTTAGTAAATCATGACAGAAACTCACTTCATGCATTTCACTGATGATAATTGCTTTTGGTAAGAAATGGACACTTTAATTATTATATCTAAACAGAGATTCTCAAAATGTTAAGGGTAAGTAAGTTCCTAGTTATATCCCAGTCCAATATCATCTTTTTTGATAAAGCATAGAAAGGTTGTGTCTGATTTAAAATCACACAGCTAATCACTGAAATGAAAAGACTAAAACTTAAGATTCCATGATGTCCAATTTAGGTTTTTTTTTTTTCCTGCAGTATTGCATGCTTTTATTGTTAAGTTGATAGTTTATGGTTAGAGATGTTTTTAATAAGACACAAGAATAGCAGTTGGAGGTCAGAGGGCCACATTAATAAAATCCATAAATGTTGTTATTTATTTTCTGCTTAATATGAAAAGGAATAAATCCCTGAAGAAGAGAACATGGGCAGGGAAAGAAATTCCAAAGGCGAAGGACAGGAATGGAGATAATTATGAAAGACCAAGAGTCAGGAGATCTGGATTTTATTGTGAAGTGGTCTTAAACAAGCAGCTTGCCCCCATTCTCTTCCATTTTATCACCTGTAAACTTGAGCCAATAACACCTGGGTGGGTATGTGTGGTTTACTGTACAGAAATCATACTATAATAAAGGTGTTAAAAATAACACCTGGGTGGGAACCATTTACTTGCACTAGTTTGTGTGTGAACGTGTGTTGCATTTCTAAATATATTTATATAGATGAAACATCTCCTGGGAACCTTTTTCATATGTGCCCTCAATTATTACTCAAGCCAGCCTCACACATTTGGTACTTGTTAGCCTCCGTGCAGAAATAAGGAGCATGTGTTGCAGAGAGTTTGTAACTTGCCTAAAGCCACTTATCTATTTCATTACAGAGCTTTAATTTGAACACAGTTCTTCCAACTTATTGCTTTTTCAGTTAAAAATGTCTTTTGACTAAGTAACCATTAAAGTCTATTCTGGTGCTAAAATCAGATTTCTAATGCAATAAGAAATATGGAAATGCTTTAGAAAATTTTAGAAAAGTGCCATGAAAATAGGAGGTGATCATAACATACCCATTAATCATATATATCCATCTGTATGGACCCAAAGCATTACAGATTCCACCCAACTGCCTAAATGCTGGGGTGAGAGGGCAGGCATTTTGAATCCTTCATAGCCCAATGAAGATTAAGCCATAAATAGCTGTAATTTGTCCTGACATTTAGAAAGTTGATATCCTACTGAAGAATTTATTAGATTGGAGAGCTCTGAGATAATAGATGTTTAAGCAATTTGACTGCCTTTCATACACAATATATAATCTCTACAGAGATTAGGCCAACTTTAATGTCAACCAGAATATTTATATTTGCTTTGCTTGGCTCAGAAGTCATCTTGAAAATAAAATGCCTTTTATTGACATAAAGTCATAGATACAAATTACCTCTCTTAAAAAGAGCTATATAAATAATATGGCCACTCCTTCTTCTTATTGATTATAAACAGAATATTGTTTCTAATAAGCATATAGAAACCACAAAGCAACTTGGAAGGTTTTTTATCGATATCAGAACCAGTTTTTGCCATAGCAATAAGCTCGTGGATTAAAAAGTAATAAAACCACGAACTCCATTCTCCCATTCACATTCAGAATCAATATTCTAGGGCAATGTGACTCTTGTCCCAGAAAGCAGGAGATGCCTCAAGATCTGTGTTCCAGCTACCCTGATTTCTTTAATGAATTCTTATCCCCAGTGAGTCTTTCCCCTCCTGACACGGGGCCAGTTCAGATGTTCTTCCCACTGCCTGAGAAATACCCCAGCCCCCTAGTTGACTTTTTATTCATCCTTCACAACTAAGGTCAAATATTATTTCCTTAGAAAATTGGAAGCCTGAGCCTTTTGCCTTAGTCACTCCCCATAGTTAGACCCTCATGGCATATACACATACTATTATTGCACAATATTGTGATGTATTATTTATTTGTGCAATTATTTGACTAGAAATGACTCCCTCAGTAGATTCAGTCTCTAAGGAGACAAGGACCATGTCATTTTGCTCATCGTCCTATCCTCAGGGCTTAGCAGAGTAACTGGAACATGTAAACTACTCAGTTAATTTTTTCTTTAAGAGAATAAATGGTTCTCATCTGCAGAAGACTCCATCCACTCTCAGTTGCCATGTTTCACATCCTTCTCCAAATTCTACATCTGGGGTCTGTTCCTAAAGGATCTTATATACTAAGGAGCTAATGTTTTTACAAGAATAAGACAATTCAGTTAATAATTATGAATATATTATTACTTTTTAAATTAATGCCTAGAGAAAGTATCCAAGAGAAGGGGAAAGAAGCTATGCACAAAGTAATGGGCTGTGGTGTTATCTTAATATGAAAATAACCTTAGCATCCAACAAGAAGATGGTAAAACATAACACATCTGTCTAGTAGAATGCTATCTAGACATTAAAGTGAATAATTATGAGGATTATGTTATTTTAAACATGCTTGAGTAAATAAGGTTACGTGAATAAGAACAAAATAGAAAATTATGTATTACCTTCTAATGTACAAAGCATATGTTTATGTATAAAGATTGACTGAAAAAGAATATGAAAAAGAAAAGCAACTTGATACAAGAGTGTCAGATAGTCTTATAACTTATAATAAGATCATATGTGTGGTAAGATTATAATGAATCATTTTATTTTGTTGTAATATTATTTATATCAAGACAACCATTTAAAAGTACTCATACAGTCATGCTCAGAGGCTAACTGCAGAGTACTTTTCACTCAAGTTTTAGATACCTATCTTAATTATCTCATATCACATTATATGTGCCATTTGTTCCAGGTAAAGAACAGCTGGGCTATGCCTTTGAATGAAGGCTGAGTACCAACAGGCATCTTGCCTTACTCTTGGAAACTGTGATTTATTACTGTTGAGTATAGTTGGCTAGAATTTAAAGCTAACATTGTTCCAACAAAAAATTGTGTCAGTTTCGTGGGATATTACAATGTGTTCCATCACATAACGGTACTGGAAATGGACATGTGCTGGCCTAGAATGCGGCTGATTCTGCATTCTGCTTTCAGTTGCCTTCCGATTAGAAATCAGCATCCAGGCAGCTATCAGGGTCCATCCTCTGAGAATCCCTCTCTGACTCCACTCAGGGAGTTAATTCATTACCTAACCAGGGAAGCTCTACCCTCAGAGCCCTGATTCAGTAGGCAAGCGCAATCTCCTAGGAAAACAAGCGGGCCCTTCTAATAGTCATGCCAAGGGCTGTGCTTGTTCATGATACACCAGACATGTCTCTGAGCACAACAACCAGCTACTCCATCCATCTGTTCAACAACTCCACAGATGAGGCCTTACTATTAAACTCTACTTTTTAACCGAAGGAACCAAGACACCAAATGGTTACGTAAGCTGCTCAAGGTCACAAAGCCAGTAAGTGTCCAAATCAAGAACTGATCCCAGAGCCCACACATCTACTCATTATACTCTGCTACCATGAAAATGTGAGACTCACAAACCTTTAGAAACAAAATGGCAAGTTACAAAATTCAGACGAATGATAGTCTTTTCTACTCCCACATGTGCTAAGAAACAACAGAGAGAAAGAAATCTCATTGTTTACCTCTCCCTCCTACAGAGTGGGGCGAGCACATATGCTGTGACTGTAGAAAAGTCCCTTGTATCCCCATGTTTCTAAGAGAACTCTAAAGCGCTACGCTATGCCCCCAAAGACTTCACAAGCCCAAGACTTATAGTACCAGGTAAATTCCACGGTGTGTGGGCTGGAGGCTCTCCGATGACAGGCACTGGCAGGAAGAAGCATCTGGCTTCCCGATCCTTACTTTGCCACTAGTCTTTGTCTTGGGAAACAGCCAGTGAGTCCCTGTAGGCTCGGCAGTCACCAAGAAGGGGAGTGTTCAGTCTCCAGCAGCCCCAGACAGTGTAGCAGCAGCGACAAGGACTGGAACAGTCCCTGCACAGGGCACAGACTGACTGCCAGAGCTGCGAACAGACATAAACAAGACTCAACAGCCAGGGACAAAGACATCAGTGTCACAGACTGATGCCCCTCTGAGGGGAATGAAGAATCACTTACAGCATGTGAAGGGTTGAAGGTTGAGATAGGATTTTCACCTCTGTTTCAACCAAAAAGACTGTTAACAAGCTGTTAGTAAGTGGGACTTGTGACGACAGGGTGAGAACATAAAAAAGAATCTTAGAAGGGAAATAGAAAGTTGTTGACAACAGGAGGAAGGCAACTGGGCCTGAGGCCAAATACCTGCTCATCTCCCTGGGGCCAGAGTTTAGCTGGTGGTATTAGCACCAGCAGGGCCTCCATACACACCTGATTGAGTCTCTGCTGCTTCTGCAATTGAGTGCCTTTCAAAAGCAAAAACAAAACAAAACAAACAACCAAAACCCCCCAAAAAACCAACCAACAAACAAAACCCCCCAAACCAAACAAAACAAAACCCAATAAGTCAGGGCTGAAAATGAATAATCACTCATCCTTATTGAAACAGTATGTTTATAAAAACCCTTGCTGGAGGCAGGGGGAGGATTTATTGTAATAATATTCACAATTTTTTCTCCTAGAGTCACTTTCCCTTTGGGGTTCTTTCCTTTTTGCCCCTACTGCCACCAGCACACCCAGTCCCAGGAATGTCTTCCTCTCCTTAAAACATGCTAAACTCAACAATATCGGACAAACACCCTTTCACTCTTTCTTGTCTCTCAACTAACACAAGTGGCTGTGTGTTGTCATTAAAAATTTAGCAAGGGCCAAAAAGGAAATAGCAGCCAAATTTGGAAAGAAAAAAAAAATAACTTAAACAAAATCAATGAAAGTAGCCAACAATAAATTTTAAAAAATACAATTTCATAAACATAATCAGTGAAAGTAGCCAAGAATTTTACAAGGATCCAAATCCTTTTGTCCTAAGCCTAAAAAGCTGGTCCCACTTTGTATATATTGCCTGTCCTACTTTCCTACCTGCTAAAGGAAGGGGGTGTGTGTGTGGTGAAGAGAGGTGCAGGAGAAGAGGTTCTTCCAGCCTCGGTGTGAAATTTATGTCCGCAGTCTGAATTACCAGAGTTACACTTCCTTAAATGCAAAATTTTGCCAAGAAGACTTGCGATGCTCATTGCCCTGGATTTCCACCAATGTCAAGCCTGCGTTCAGGCAAATGACAATTAATGACCACTTGTTATCTAAGAACTGATGTACTTATTGGTATAAGTTCCCTCCCGGGGGAAGTAAGAGAATGCAACTTCCTTTTTTCTTTTCTTTCTTCACTGTAACTTCTTTATTGAAGTCTCTACTAGTCAAGTGCCTTCCCACTTTGTTCTGACTTCCAACCTAAAGGCCCAGCCAGCTGGAAGGAGGGTGTTTGACACCACCGGGCTGGCCACGCCTGACTCAGGCATTAACCGCAGCCACCCGTTAAAGAATTCTGGGAGGCTCAGTTGGATGAAATCACTTTTTACTGAAGAAGTGAGCTCACAGAGTCACTCCTTCATCTGCTTACAACCTACAAGATGACCAGTAACGATGGTGTAGCGACAAGAAAGGCCAAGATTCTCTCACAAAATTCTGTTATTATGTTTATTTCAATGTTAAAGAAATTGATCAGGACTAGAGTGTCATGTAAGCAAAGAAATAAACAAATAAGGAATTAAGATGTCATTCTCATGCTGTTCTTAATATCTAATTCTTGTCAGATCATCTGAATCTTTGTTTTCCTGACCATTTTTAACTTTATTCAAAGAACCTATAACATTATTTTCCTAAGTTCAATTCGTGAACCAGTTGCTTCATAGCCCCAAGGTGCTTGCTAATAATGCAGACCTTAAGAGTACTGTAGCTGCCGTGTTATCAGCATCTCTAGTGGTGGGATCCAGGAATAAATAGTTTCTTTATAAGCTTCCTGATGATTCTTAAGCATGCTGACTATTGATGGTTCTTAGACTTTAAAGTGCATGAGACTCACTTTAAGAAGATGCATACAAGGCCTGTCCTTAAGGACCAGGATTCAGTACTTCTGGATTAGGCTCAGCAATCTGCATTTTCAGAAAGCAACTGTGATGATTCTGAAACAGGAGCACACTTTTCACAACACTGCATGAAGTTTCTGAGGATTCAACCATGCCAGTCTACTTCTCAACTCTTTGACTACTAATAGGGTCTGTTCTCTTTATCTTGCAAGCCCTGGCCTTTCCCCTTCTCTCTTTGGTTCCTTCCCCACTGCTACTTTCCCATTTCAGGTTAGCCTACTCCTTAGATTCAAGTACAGAAGGAAACTTCATTAGAGAGTGAGTATAAGAAATAGAATACTATGTAACAGAAATTTGGGGAAAAAAAAACTTGGAAAAATAATTTAAATAAAAGGAAGGAATATTGAAAGTAATGTGTTCCTTTTTCTTCATTTTACAGATAAGGAAACTGAGATAAAGAGCAATGACCATTGTTCCATAAGTTTTTTTAATTCATATGCATAGATTTCAATCACAAAATATTTATAATCTTGGATTCATCTAATATTCATCAATCCATCTATTTATTCATTCAACAACTATTTATTTAATACACTACAGTGTGAAATTACTGGTTTATGTTATTTTAAAACTTCTGCTGATGTAATAAGAAAAATATGATTCAACCTTGTTTTTTAACTTGTATTACTTTGATTGCTAGTGAAGTTGAAATTGTCTTTAAATATTTGTTTATTAATTGTATTAACTCATTTATGAAATAGCCACTTAAATCCTTTATTTGTCTTTTGAGGCCTTTGTGAATTTTTATGTACATGAACACTTTATATCTAAAAAATATTAACCCTTCATTTGTCATAATTGCTACAGTATTTTCCTAGTCTATAGTCTACTTATTTTGGTTGTTTGAAAAATTTTATATATGTTAGTGCAAATCTTTTTAAAATTATGTTAAGGACTTTCATTTGTAAATGTTTTCAATTAGGCTGTGCTTGTTACTTGACATAAAAATCTATCTTCTCTCCAGATGCTGGATAAATATCCAGTTCTGTTTTCCTCTAATTTTCACTTAATCCTTTAGAATTTGGGGTGAGATTCACATTTGTCTCACAGTTTCTCTTTAGGCCTCTATAATCCCTGAGATATTGTCTTTACAGTGTTATTATTGTATTCTGCTTTTAAACCCCAGGAGGAATAAGATATAAAGAGGGATCTCTCTGTATTGTAGGTAATTATGCATGGGTTGGAATCCTTGCTGAAGTGTGAGCTCCTTGGGGTAGAAACTATTTTATACTGATCATTCACCCTGCCCACCACTCAGCCTCCCCTAATCCCAGCACACAGACTTATACCAAGTATGTGATCAAAACTATATTTACAGAATGAACTCAAAGTCAGGATCCATTGGCTTTGTTAAATATTTTCAACATGTTAAATCCTAGCTGTAATAAACTATAGCACTCTATCAGAAAGATGGTATACCTCTAAAGGCATAGCTATATGTAAATTTAAGTGATATTTTGCTAAAGATACCAAGAAAAGTTACTACAAAGAAGTGTGGTTATTCTGTGGGAAGCAGTTAGATGGTTGGTTAGTCAGTTCTATCTGAAAGATAGAATTTACGACATAGATCATGGGTGAGTTGATTCGATCCAGGAGAAAGTAAAGTGTTACAAAGCTGATACAGAACATGATTGTCTCCCCATTGTGTTTGGCATAGCAATATCCCCACAGATTTTTTAGTTTATAAAATATTTTGCCTAATTAGGTCGAACATTTCTTTGAGAGGTGCTCCTGGAGTTCAGATTGGTGAACTGGGCTGACCTGGGCCCCAGGGCTCTGGCCCAGAACTGAACAACCCTCAGTGGACTTGGCCTGGGCTCCTGAGGGCTGAGCCATGCTGTGGGGATGGAGAAGAGGAAGGAGAAGCCCTCTGTTCTCTGGCCAACAGAGAGCCAGTAATTGCAGCAGCATCTCATTTCCAAGACCTCTGAATATCCACTCCAGGTTAAATACAAGTCCCTTCAGGCAAGACTTCTAGCAAAGGACCCTTAAACGTTTCTCAACTGAATACAGTGACCAGCTTACCATAGTTACCATGTTCGTAATTTTTTTCTCTTCCTTTCACTATTTTACTCATTCTTTTCCACCTGCCCCCCATGTAAATCTTCTAGGATTCCTGGGATCTTAGCCTCAGGGTTCAACGCAAAGTCACAGGACTGAGAACCAGATGGCTTGTGCCCCAGCCCTGCTCTGTCCCTGTCTCATTTTCATGTCGCTTCCTTGAGCCTCAGTCTCCTCACCCATAAAAGGGGGACTTAGACTGTATCAGCACTATCATCACATCCTGGTGCTTCAGGGTTTCCACTGAATTTTGATTCCTATTTCAGTGTTAGATATATAACTTTATATGTGTTGACATAGAATAAAATCTCCAAGATAAAGTGTTTCTTTAAAAAAAAGCACAGTGCAGAAAAATGTTCCGATATGAAATTTAAAAAAGAGATTCACATAAATATGCATATATGCATTAGATTTTTCTACAAGAATGCAGAGAATCCTAGTAATGGCTGTGTCGCTGAGGAGTGGGACTTGGGGGCTCGGGGAGCAAGGTGGGAAACTCACTTTATGTTGAATACACCTCTAGTGTTTGAATTTGTATCATGCATACACTGTAAGTTTTCAACAAAACGTACACATATGTATACAATGTATAGAAATGTACTTTAGACATACTGAACCAGTTATTAGTTATTACGTTTGTGTTAATGATAAAACTATGTTTAATATTTCACGACTTTGCTACTGTCTTTTCATTGTTCTAAAATGAGTGTGTATGATTGGAGTTGTAACATTCAATCAATGCTTTAAAAGTATTAAGTATTTTTAAATAGTAATTTTTGAAAACATGTATGAAACCAAATGTTTACTGCATTTTTAACACAGTGGATATTCCCCAATGGATCACGTGCTGCTAACTTGACCACTTTTTCATGTAAACCCTGGAATCAAGTTTCTCCTGTTAACTCTAAGCAAGCATTTGAACGCCTGTATGTGCCATGAACTAGAAGCTTTCCAATACTGCCTAAGTTTTTTTTAAATGCAAGACTCTGCAAGCTTGGTAGGGTACAGATAGGACAAACAAAGGCACAAGAACAAAAAGGGAGTACTGTGTTCAATGACAACAATGCTTGCACATTCCTGCACATGCTGTGGGTAGGGTGTGTACAACTACACTGAACAGAATTATTTTGCCAAGTACCTATTCTCATCTCATTTTTACACTTACGATAAGAAATGCTGTGAATGAAAAATATTGCCAGCCTTATCAGTAAATATAGGATGCTGTGACCCTCAAGCCATCAGCTACTATTGCCACACCTGACAGTGAACAGAGGGAACTCAGGATGCTGACAAGCAGGAAGCCTGGCCTCTGCAGCCACCCCTCAACCATGCACCCTGAGGGAACTCAGGATGTGGAAGAACAGGATACTGGCCCTAGTTACCTGGGTGCATACCAAAGGAATGATTTCAATGAACCCAGACCCTTGTACCTTCCCCTACAAAGAGAAGTGCTAAATTCCTTAACTTGAGATATCTGATTTTCTTTAATTAAAAGTAATCTTTCGATGTTTCTACTATCTGGTCTTTGTTGCAAAAACATATATCCTGGCTTATACCTTGCCATTTTGAAATAGCCACTTAGAGCTATCCAATATGCTATATCCTGGGCTAGAGTCCTCAGGAAATCCTGCCCAGTAAAATTTAACTCTCAGCTTTCAGGTTGTGCAATTTATTTCAGTCAACAATGCTAACAAGTAGTAAAATATTCAACCAGTTAAAGGTAAAGTGTCCTCCTACTCCTCTTTCAAACTTCTCAGTTTAATGGAAGTAAATCCTAAAACTTTGATACATGTATTTTTTTAAATGTTACGAAAATCAGGAATTTTTGAATTCTGACTAAACAGAACAAAATTGGAAAAAAAATGAATGACAAAGGTGATATAATCTCTAATGGTTCTATTTATCATTTTGCTTTTATTTTAATCATTTATTCAAGAAATATTTATTGAGCACCATTTATATGCACATTATGTTTAGAACTAGAGGTAGAATGGTAAAGAAGATAGATATGCTTTCTGCCCTCTTTGGTAAAGGAGATAGACTTGAATGCTTATTTAGATCATAATAAACGAGTAGTATTTACAGAATTCTTACCAGGAGTGAAGTTAAGTGCCAGATGCTTTCATATGCCTCATCTCAGTCAATAATTATAGTAGCTTTTTGCTAGAATTATCCTCACATCACAGGTGAGGAAATTGGCTCAGAGAAAAAGATGAAATGACTTGATCAAGACTTAACAAAAAACAAATAGAGGAATGCTCAATTTCTGGGGTAATTTGAAGTGGAACTATTTCTGTATGTCTGCCCGCCCCCCATTTGAGGCATCATCTAGTCTTTTAGCCTGATCAATGCTGACTTTTTATTACAAATATTTGTTAAAAAATTGAGTATGTTCTTTCTTTTGAATGTAACACGTTATCAGTTCACTATTTATATCAACTGTCAGAAAATAGGCAAAATCATGCAGTGTTCACTCCACTAAGTAAAAACCTCCTAATCTTAGTTCTTTTATTGCATAAGACAGAAACACACTCTAAGTTAAAAATAATGGAGGCTATTGATAAGCTCATACTTGATTTTAAAAGTTCAGAAACAGGCTTTGAACAAAGGACAAAGAAGAACAGCTCTGGGGTTCTTATTTGAAAAAAGAAAAGAAAAACAGATAAAAAACCCAGTCTCTCCTGGGTTCTAAGTATTGCCATCTAGAAGGAACCATGATAACCATTTTAAGTCCTTGAATCAGTTCACTTAAGATTCAGTATCCTGGAGTACAAGTTTAATTGTCCTGACTAATCCCTTGGCTAGAAAAAAATGGGACATTTTGACTGACTGCTTTATCTACATAACATGCAGAAGGGAGGAGGAGGCCATTACTAGCAAAGTAGAGAATAGTTGCCAGATAGAATCATCAGCTACAACCTAAGTAGGTGCTGCTAAAGCAGATATTGAACATCAAAATTCTGTAGAAATCCAGAGGCAGCAGTGTAAATGTTCCATGGTGGAGTCATAAACCTGGATCAGTAGTAGGGCTATTCATTACCAACTATTAATGGTCTCCGAGGGTTCCCCCAGCCTCTAAACATCTTACTTTAGCAAGAGCTTGAGACAGTGGGTATTTACATGATCTCTGTGTTTGTATTACAGTATTTGCAATTTCAATCTGCTTAATGTGTCAAAGGGAGCAACAGGTCCTCTAGTTTTGATACCTCTGCCCTGAAACAGGGAGCTCCATGTGTCACACATTCACTGATCAACAAATATGAATCATTCCTGCTTGTAATTTCCTCTTCATGCATGTCCTTGGAAAATCGATTTCCCTTAGGGGGATTTTTATAAAAATAGCTAACACCTATAATACAAAGTTTCTGTTTTTATCGTTTTCCTTATTTCATTCATCCTCACACCAACACAGGTAGGTCAGAACTATTATTACAGAGCATATATACTATGTAGAGTATAACTACTCTTCAGGTGAACAAAATGTGGCATCATCAAGTTTAAGTAACTTGCCCAGGTTATAGTAAGTACCAGGTAGCAGAGCAATTATTAACCCAGCAAGTCTGATTCGATTTCAGTTTTGATTCCAAAATTTATGTTCATAACCAAGGAAATGGTGAATCTTTTCTCAATGATCTGCTTTGAAGTAGGTGAAAAGAACATGTGATTTAAGAATAACAACCTGAGATCTCAAGATTTTAAGATTTCCCTACAAGGTTCTGAGTAATCTACTTTGTGAATACATTTTGAATTCTGTAAAATAGACTGTTATTTTATGAAAGTAATGTGGTAACATCCCTAATGACCTGAAGGCAAACAAAATAGTTTAGGGTAAATCCAGCAAACACTGAGAGGACAGTTTTGTTCATTTTCATTGAAAGTATTTACATGATGATATCTTCTTACACTTGTACAGTGTAAGAGCACAATGTGTACAGACAAAAATTAAAATGAAATTTTGCTTTGTATCTGAAATTATTGTGCTTTATAATGTACATTTACTTATATAAACTATTTTGGATATGTTAAATGTTTCTTCATTGACAAATGAGAACACTGAAGATCCCATAAATTCCTCAAATTATACCGAAAAGTTTAATTTGATAAACATGGAACTAGTCCAAGCTAGAAATAGAATCAAGCATGGTCCACCATCTCAACAGGAAAGCTCAATTTCCCCAAAGGTCTCCTTACTGGATCTTCAAGATTTAAAATCGTAATTCTTAGGTTTGCATTTGGCCAATAAACCAATCAATCAGCCAGCCAACCCATTAAGAGTTATAAGGGATGTAGATATTCATGTTAAAGACCTACTGAGGTTTTAACCTTTTAAGTCCCTGCACAATGTCTTCTCTATTTCATATTATCTTTCATTTTTATGAGCTTCCAAGGTCTAAATACTAAGCACTCCCTCCCTCAGATGGAAACTTCATTATCACCCTTTTCTTTCACTATTCCACAACCACCCAAAGCAGCTCTTGGAGAGGTCTTCAGTCACTAAATACCTTCTCATCCACAGGCAATTAGGCTGCACGTAGGATTTTCTGCCTGACCTAGACATAAACACAGTCCTTCAAATTCCAGTTTTCCAATACCAGCTCATGTCTGTTGCTTGCTTCCCCTTGCCTGCTCTAAGGCTACAGAATATCGCTAGAGAAAGTCACTGGATAACAGTGTACCTGGTCTGATCACTGTGGATAGCTTGGAGATTGATAAGAATTACCATTCTCTTGATTTGGCTGAGGGCAGTGGGATTGAAGAAAGACAAAATTAACTGGGCAGGCTTGTGGCCATCCAGTTCCACGTGGAGATACTATCCGAGTCTTAAACTGATGAAGAGGACTCTGACAGAATTTGTCTTGCTCTGGCTGGATTTCAAATTCAGGAAACTTAGTTAGAATGGATATTTATTTTCTCTTGAGAGAATATACTCTGAAATATTTCAAGTGACATTTGATGGATGTGCTCTTGATTTATTTCGATAGGCACCATGAAAAAATCTTGTGATGTAGAACAATATGTCTGGGCCCTTTTATTGACGCTAGGAAATTCTAATGTGTTACATCTGTCGTGGTCAAGGCAATCTTGAAATCTGAGTTGATTTGATGTCCTGAAGTTTGCATTACCTTTACAGTTCCAAAATAAGAGATTTATATCTATATTCCAACATAACTTATTGGAATTTTTTATGAAGACTTTATCCCCTTAATTAGAGAATACTTTTTAAGCAAACAATTGATTGCATTGGGATTATCCTGTATTTATTTCTAACAGAATATAACTTCAGATTGACTATGTGATTCTACTGGCATCTCCCAAAGGTATCCTTATTAGGACCTGTGTCCCAGCATTCCAGCCTCATCACTACCACCTTTAAAGTGTCTACTCTTCTGATTTTCCCTTCTGTCTCTGCCATAATCCCTTCTTACACCATTATTTCCTTCCTTTACATCTTATATTACTCTAAAATGAGTTCCAGTTGCCTTCTTTGCTGCTGTCGATACTGGGATGCATTGAGGCTGCAATCACTATGCATCCTGTCCCCCCAAATTCCCTGAAGACCCCTGACCGATCTGATTCTTCATTGGCTTCTATAACTACAAATTTCTTGTTTCTGCTGAGATTGACAATGAATTTTCCACCCCTTGAAACAATGTATTACCTGAGCTTAGCATTATGAAGTGTTTAATATGAGTTAAATAAATAAATGAATAAAAAATAAGCCAGACTTGTTAGTCTTAACTATTTTCTGGTCCTCATCTGTCATTGCATTTGGTCTCATCTATCCCTAATTATTCTTCCTGTCTACTATGTCAGGCTTTTAGTGCCACAAACTACTCACGATAGGTCCTCATGTTCCACAAACACCAGCTGATAACATTATGCCCTTTTTTCAGTGTATTTTCTGAACATATTAATCTTCTTCCTTTTCCATTACTACCAGTTATTGGCCACAACTGGCAACTCTGTTAAAGTTGAAATATGGCTGCAATTTCCTTCAATCTGTCTGTCTCCTATCACTAGAGAAGTACACATAGATAGTTAGTGTCAGAGAGTATTAAAGGATCACAGAGGACAAGAAAGATGAGTCCTAAAAGGAGCCCAGTGGATTTACATATTGTAGATCACTAGTGATCTGAGCAAAACTTGTTCCAGAGAAGGAATGACATTGGTGCCCAGGAGAAGGCTGGAGGTGGAAAAAGTTAATGTAGGGCATTAAGACCACTCTTTCAAAGAAACTTGGCTGTGAAAGGAAGAAGAGAAATAAGAGTATCATTAGAAGGGGAAACAAGGATGAAGAAAAGATTTTTCAATAAAACAAATCTGAGTATTGTTAACAGCAATGAAGAAAGAACCAAAAGAGAGAGACTGAATATACTGACATTTTTTTTCAAAGTACTGAAAATGCTGAAGATAAGAATATGGCTAAGAGAGCATGATCTTGAAGGATATAGAAAGAGAAGAGAAATAAAGTGCAAGTAGAGGAATTAACCTAAGTCAAAAAGGTAATTTCTTGTATTGAGGCAAGTGGGAAAGAATAAGAATGAGTGTGGCTATGGATAACTGTGTAGACAGAGGATAGGAATCCTCAATTTTCACTTTAAATAGAAATATAGATCCTAGGCTGAGGTAAGTCAATGGTAAGAGAGAAGACTTGAGAAGAGAGAGACATGGAATTATCAATTACCTTAAACTATTTTTAATGAGGATATCCAAATATTCTGTGTGCAGTAAAATATATACTTTCAACTTGCTGGCAGCATTATACATTGGCAGTGTTTTTAGAAATCAACTTGGCCTCACAAATATTCACTCATTTGAATCTATTGACCTCATTTCTAAGAAAATAATTCAAAATATAGACAGAAGTACATGTATAAAAAATGTTCACTGAAACTTTGTTTATTATGGGGATAACACTGCAGCAACCTAACTGCCCAACAGAGAAGTGGCTAAATAAATTATGACTCCAACCAATAGAAATTTATGCAGACATTAAAATAATGTTTACCAAGAATTTTTAATTTCATGAAGAATTTATTCTATGAAAAATAAATTCAATGATTTTATTATGTTAACTAAATATACCATATACAAAATGTAGAAAGAAAATAAGTAAAAATGATAGTAATGTATATAAGTATTACTCTTACATTCTTATAAATACTTTTCAGTATTTTCCAAGTTGTCTACAGGGGTGTATAGTACCTTTGTCATCAGAAAACACATACAATATTTTTTTTTAAATCTTCAGTAAAATATTAAGACTAGTGTTGGAGAGGAGAAAAAAAGAAATCATTGCTAAGTTCAAGTTAAAATGGGGGGAATGAAGAGAAAGTGGGGGAATGAAGTACAGATTCCTGGAACTCAGTTAATTGATAACACAGAACAGGTTTGGAGTCAGCACTGCAAAAGCAAAAATACAGTTTGCAGATGTGGGTCTCAGATATGTTGAACTTTTAAAAATGGAGTGATTTAACATAAAAGATATGCATTTCTTGTCCTCCTTGGAAAAATAAACAGAGGCTCAATGAACAGTGGGCCTCCATTTTTATACAGTAATAGTTCCCTGTGGTTGCCCTCCTTAGCTGAGTGCTCTGACTGCAGCTACCCATAATCCTCACCACCATACCCTGTTGTTTCCCTAACAACAAGATCAAATGTCAGTTGCTTTTTGTCATCACCCTGGCTTTTCTATATATATATTTTACAATAAATAGGTTTTTACAATAAATAAATATTTTTCTGTCATCATGTCTAGTAAAATGGGAATTAGTGGAACATTATGCTGGGAGATTGAGGAGGCACTTAAGTATTAAGACTTAGTCTTTATTTTCGGGGGGATTACCTACACGTAAGTAAAGTAGTATAAGGATATATAACACGAATTTGATGACAATGTAAAAAATAAGAGGTACATAGCAGGAAAGGAAGAGCTTTCTATAGGCTAGAGGAGTGAGGAAACTGAACTATATGGAACTGGGTGAGAATTTAAGTTGGGAGCAAAACAGCAAAGATGAGAAACTGGAAAAAGACTTTCTCAGAGACAGGGAAATCAGTCTTTGATCTCAGGGTACATTTTGGGGAAAAAGTTTAAAAGTTCATGGGTTAAAAAGTTCATGAAGAAGAAGTTAAGAAAATTAGCATCCTGAAGTTAAGAAAGAGAGGTTTGGATTTGATTCTCTGAGAAAGCTCTTATGTGCTCTCAAACACAAGAAGTTAATGTTTCAAGAAGTTTAATTTTGAAGGAAAGTGATTTGAAGGAAGAAATTAGACACAAAGATGACAATGAAGTGTTTGTAAGAATCCTCACTTATTCAGAGAGTCAATAAGTTCTTACAGAGCCCTTGTCATGATAGGCTCTTTCTTAGGCAGTGGAGATACACAATAGTCAAATTCCTTGACCTCAAAGGTCTATTTCAATGGACACAGATAACAAATATATATGGAAATAAGTATTGCAGTGCAACAGAATAGAGTGACTTATATGCACAAGATCTACTGGAATTAATGTCATGAGAAGAGACCTCTCTGTGAAGTGACATTGATCTGAGTCTTCAGTGATGAAAATGAGACTGCTACATGAAAACAAATCATTAGAGTATTTTAAGCAGAGGAAATACCAAGTACAAAGGCCCCAAGAGGAAATGAACATGGTGTATTTAAGAGACCAAAATAGAAAAAAGTCAAGTTTGCAGAATTGTAGTGAGCAACAGGAAGAGTGAGAGGAGACAGGGCCAGAGAGAGAAGCAGGAATCAGCTCATGGAGGGACTAGCAAGCCACAGTCGGAACTTGGACAGTCTTCTCACTGATATGTGAAGCCATTGAGGAGTTTTAGGCAGGAGAGTGATATAATGGCATTCATGCTTTGGACAGATTACTTTGGTTATATGGAGAATGGACCACGAGAGGACAAGAAGGGACCCAGGAGACCCGTTAAAAGGCTGCTGTAATCATTTCAAAAGAGAAGTGGAAGTGTCTTAGATTAGGGTTTATCAGTGCAGATGGCTGTAGGTTGTCTGATTTGAACCTATTTTGGAAGGAATTCTGACAGGACTTATTAGTGGATTGGATATGGAATAGAAGGAGAAAGAAAAATGAAAATTTTGATTGGTCAGGGTCCTGAGCAACTGGGTCTGGCCATTTCTGAAATGGTGACCACTAGGGAAAACAGTGGTGAAACAGCCCATAGAAATTAAGCTTTCGGTTTAGAAAATCTTAAGCTTTACATGTCTGTTAGATTCCCAAAGAGAGGTATATGTGTGAGGAGGCACTTGGGCATGTAAGTCTGGAGCTCAGCAGATGCTAAGAGATACACATTTAAGAGTTATCCGGTGATATTTAAATTCATGGTTCTAGGAAAGATCACCAGAACAGAGAAAAGCCAAAAACGGAGCCTTGAAATAATTTCACATTTTGAATTTGGGAGAGTGGTAGATTAAAACTAAAATATATCTGATTAAATCATGGCCTTTTAACAATATTCTGGAAAATGAATCTCCTGATACTCTTGCCTAACTGCTCATATAAAGGTCAACAATATTTGCCAACAAGTCATTACTGGTCTAAAACACAAATGCTACCGTGTTCTCTTAAAACACATTGACTACTCACTTCTTAAAACCTGTTAACTTAAAAATAGCCCAGTCAACAGTGTGCTCCTTCAGTAAGCGGATGCCTTTTGATTCATTTCTCCTGTCCTAGGGAATCAGAACAGGACATGGTGACCTCCCTCTTTAGGCTGCCACAGAGCAAGCCAGTTTAGAAAAATTTTAATTTGTTGAAGAAAACATGTGGCTATTAGGGAAAAAAAGGTGTGTGTGTGTGTTTATGTCTGTGGACAAGAATCATTTAAAATAATTTTATTAGGACCATGTTTAAAAGATAAATATGACTGGCTTAAAAGTACTAGTACAGTTCTAACTTTGATACTAGGAGAAGGAAGAGAAAGAGTAGAAGGAGGAGGAAAAGGAGAGGGTGCGGAGAAAGTGGTGGAGGTGGTGGCGGCTGTCATTTTTGTGTGAAAGGAGACTGGGCTGAATTTTCAGGACTATAAGAGCCAGCAGGAGAAAGCGATCTAGAAATTCTTATATTGAACCGACCAACATGACTCTCACAGCTGGAAGTTACCCCCAAAAGAGAACACTGGTATAGAACGGGGTTTTTATCATCAGACACCAATGCTCATCAGGGCTTCATCATGAGAAACTGAGGAACATAAAATGCCCAACTAGAACAATAGTGCTCAGGACCCACAGATTTATAAAGTACAACATTAATTCCTTGGGATTTTGTAGTGGTTAGCTAGGGAATGAAGATAGGCAGGCTATTCAGAGAGATGATAAATTTGGAAGGTGTTAAGGAAAAGTTAAACTGATTTTTTGTTATAGTACATAAAAGAATCTTTAATATGCTAGTATGTTTTGTGATTTTTCAAGAAAAGGGTCCATGTATGGAGCCCTTTAAAGGAGAGCTTTCAATTAACAGCAATTCAGGAAATGTAGCAAAAATAGTATTAAATGACGGGACAAGTCTGAAGAAATGATGCTCTAAGAGTTTGATGACACTGTGAGTAGATTCAATTGGATTGTCATGTGGTGCTATTTAAATGTGTGCATAGAATTATCATTGCTACCCAAGGACTTAAAAGAGCTCTCAAAGCATCAAGTACTGTAATGAATTACTGAACTAGTTATCAGATGACTGAATTTTAATTCCTATTTTATATTTTCTTAGTCTAGTCACTGGACCCCTGTGAGAGCTCACTGACTCATTCATTTATTCAATGAAGACTGAGTATCTCTCCTGTGCAAGATGTGGTTCTAAGTGCTGGGGATACACAATTGACAAGAAAGACTTAGTCCTAACCTCAGGGGACTTACATCTAGTGTGGAAGACAGTAATACATACATACATACATACATACACACACACATGCATGCATGCATGCATGCATACATACATACAGATTTAGGGCACCATGAAGAAAAATAGCTAGATAAGTTTTCATATAGTGAAAGAGGAAAAGTAAGGCTCAGTTACTTGTACAAAATGAGGACGCTGGACTCCATCAGGAATTTCGACAGTTTTTAACTAATAACATGTACAAAATCCCAAACAAATTAGCTATTCAGCTTTCCTGAATAAAATTTATTTTTTTATTTTACAAGAAGGTAGGAGGTAGGCAGTCTAGGACTAGTAGAGTAGTTTCATGATGTCACTGGTGTCCTGGGTGCCTTCAATGTTTCTACTCACTGTTCCTAGGGTATGGTTTTTATGCTTATGGCTGTCATGCAAGATAGCTGTCTCACATTCACATACCAGGCATGGAGAAGAAAGTGCCAGTGAATACAGAATAGCGCCTGCACTCAGAAAGCCAGACTTCCCTAGAGGTCCCCAGCAGACACCCCCTGTAACTTTCAGGAGGCTGGGAAACATGCATATTTTTCAGATGATTGAGTGTCTCTGCTGGAAAATGTTCAGTTCACTTAAAACCTGGTTCACTTAAGAAAGAAGGACAAGAGCAGAAATTGAGTAAGCAATTAGTCTGCCATAATGCTTAGGGGTACACATGTATGTCTACTTCAGCATCCAAAGTATTACTGTAATAATAAGATTCATACTGGTATCCAGCATTAGGAAGAAAACAAAGATTCATACACAAGTATTTATAAGTGATATTTCTTAAAAACAAACAATCCATGAAAGCTCAGAGAAATCAACTAAACTGAGCCAGAAGCACAAAGTAGCACCCAACATAAGAGTAAGTGCTGAAACTACAATGAAAGGTTGACACAATTCACTATTAGATCTGGACTCACTGTCGCTTGACTGGGTTTGTATATATGGGCTCTAGGAGTATACACTGCTCACACTCACCCCAAGTAAGTAAAAATCAAACACCACGTGAAACAATGATAGTTATGTGCTCATCAATCAACATGTTTAAAAAATATTCAAATATATTCCCACAGATGACTAGAAAAGTATTGTTCTTGACTCCACAAGAGTATATTATGTTGGCAATTCAAATTAACTTGCTGATCACTAATGTATCATATTTGGCGTTAGCATATTTAGGTTCATATGTTGCTTTTATTTCCTTATTCTATTTTTAATTTGTTTCAGATGTATTTTTAAGAAAAAAATCAAATAAAATAGTTGCAGAGCTCTGAAGAATCTCAAAGAAATGCTAAAACTTGAAAAATATTGGACTAAATAGCCTCAATTTCACCTTCACACTCATTCTTAATTTTTTTGCATCGCGCTAGAACCCTATCTTTGTTAAAGACTTAAGATTAAACAATAGACTGACAGTCTTAGTTGATGTTTTCAGTGTTCAACAAAGAACAGTGATTTCTCAAACATTTGAAGACTTTGCAGTAGACATAAAACTGGTGGAAATATTAATGATATAATGAATTCAGAGATGAGTTAATCCTTCTCATCTATAACTCCTAAGAAACACAAAAAGCAGTGTTCATTCTTTAGCTATCTTCACACATTCAAATCTCACAGGCAGCTGGAGAGCACAAATCTCATCTACAAGGGATTATGTGTATTCTTAGTTAGATATGCAGCTTACTTAGACTGGGATATATTTTAATTATGTTTAGGGATGCATTCTGAAATACATTTTACAAAAAATGTTCTTATTTTGTCAATTAATGAATATTCAATTATAGCATCTAAGATTTAAACAATATCAGAACATGTCTAAATCTTCTACATTCATCCTTCAAAAGACAAAGATCATTGCCTATTGACATGATAATTTTATTTCTAGGGAATCACCTTTAAGAAATAATCCTTAACAAGAGAAAAAGCTTTATCCATGAAAATGTTCACTGGATAATTACACATAATATTTGAATTTGGAAGCATTATAATTATCAATCTAATACTATGCAGAGCAGAGTGAAAAAATAAACATTAAATAAGAAAGGATTATCAGGATGTGGATGATAATGGATATTTTTAGGGTAGTCAGGTTTTTAAATAAACTGTTTTTTAAAAACAGGTTTATATTTACAAAATTGAGAAGACAGTACAGAGAGTTCCCATATTGCATTGTGTCTGATGCTTTTCTCATGATAAGACAGAACTACAGGTTTGTGGGAGGAAAATCAGATGTAAACTGTCAACTTCATTACATCATACCAAGATCCCATACTATCAAAGTGATTTATATCTGGTGATATTGACCTTGATCATCTGGCTCAAATAGTGTTTATTTAAATTTTCTCCACTGTAAAGTCAACCAACCCTTTCTTAAAGTACTGTATTCTTTGGAAGGAAGTCACTAAGTGTAACCACACTTAAGGAATAAAGAATTATACTCCCCCTCCTTTAAGGTGGAGTTACTTCAGCAATTATTTACAGAACTTCTACATGAGACATTGTGTTTTTTCTCCCAATTACTAATTTAGTCAATTATTTCCTTGTATCAGTATCATCTCACAGACATTTGCTTTATACTCTGGATAATAATCAAATGTTACTTTATTCTGTTGCTCAAATTTTCATAGATTTAGCCATTTGGCTCTTTTGGTTGACTCCAGTGTCTCTTTGAAATAACCATATCTTATCTCCCTAACTTCTCTCTCTAATCTATCATATCATATCTAGCCTCTCAGAGAATTGTTTTCATTAAATTGTGCCTTTGCCTTTTGCTTAAATAAAGGCAATCTATAGGTTGGAATGTGGAGAAAACGGAACACTTGGGCACTGATGGTAGGAATGTAAATTGGTGCAGCCACTATGTAAAACAGTATGAAGGTTCCTCAATAAATTAAAAATAGAACTACCATATGATCCAGTTTCTACTTCTAGGTCTCTATCTAAAAAAAACAAAAACACTAATTTAAAAAGTTAAATGCTCCCCAATATACATTGCAGCATTATTTACAATACCAAAATATGGAAGCAACTTAAATGTCCATCATTGTGGGATAGATGGATAAAGAAGATGTGATATACAAGTGTCAAATCACTATGTTGTAAACATGAAACTAATAGAATATTGTGTGTCAGATACACGTCATTAAAAAAAAAATATTGCCCAAGCCTTACAGAGACCCTATTGAAAAACAAAAACAAAAACAAAAACAAAAACAGAAAACAACATTTTAGGCTATAAGTGAAAATTCTTAACCAAAAATTGAGTGCTCACCTTAACTGGAAGATACTCTAATGATTAAAACTTAGTTGTTATGAACAAATCATTTGTCATCAACATTAAACCTTTAAATGCAATGTTTGTATTTATAACTCACAGTGCCCCCAGGAAACAATAAATTCATAAATTAAGAAAGTCATCACCCCAATATGAAGTACTTCAAGGATAGGCAAAAATAAACATAGATTCTTACACTGGTCATCAAAGAAGCCAAGATGATGCTGTGCTCTGTGATTTTTGAGAAAATAAAATTACCTGCTACTACTATGAAATGGCACTCAAAAAAACATAGTAAATCTTTCACAAATTCTTGTAGATGGTGTTATAATTTACTTACCAGTGGTCAAAAATAAAGGTTTTAACATTCAGGCTACTTGCCAAAATTACCATGTTTATGAATGAATTACAAAAATCAAAACTTGTAGCTATGCATTTATCAAACTATCTTTTTTAAACTCTCCACTAAATTAAAATAGGCAGATGGTATCCTGGGCATAACTGTAAATAAATCCATCCTTGTAACTCTCTAATTTGATCATGGACAATTATATCAAATCATTTTATAGAATTAAAAAAGTCTTCCTACATTGGTCAATTCTCCAAATAACACGCTTGTCTGTAATTCTAATAATTAAGATACATATGCTGTTCCAAATCTTACTTATCTTTCAAAATATACCATGGAAGTCCTCCTGAGCCTACATCATCATCTGGGGAAAAAAAAAAAAGATATTTGAGGGGGAGGGTATAACTCAAGTGGTAGAGCACATGCTTAGCATGCATGAGGTCCTGGGTTCAATCCTTGGTATTGCCATTAAACAAAGGAATAAACCTAATTCTCTCCCTCCCCTCCCCAAATAACAATAAAATAAATAAATTTTTTAAAAAAGGTATTTGAAAGAGGAAGGAGCTTGTGTATTGTTAGATGCTGTGAGATAATTCCCAAGTCCTAAATCTTATCATAATAGCTACCAACTGAAAGTAACTTCAATTCAATTTAATTCAACAAATATTAATTGAGCACTCACTTCTGTGTGAGGACCCTGTTTGGATTTTTGCCCTCCATGGGAGAGCGCTGGGCGTGTTCAAGTGATGGCAGGAAGGTTGAGAGGTGAAACAGAATGAAACAAGTGTATAGTAAGAGAGGGCTTCAGGAGGAGGGGGTAGATCATTCAGAATCTTGTAGATTATGGTAAGGACTCTGGCTTCCACTCTGACTGAAATGAAGAGCCATGGTAAGGTTTTGAGCAAAAGAGTAACATAACCGGACTCATGTCTTAAAAGCTTTACCCTGACTACATTTTGAGAATAGGAAATAAATGAACAAGAAGAGAAGCAAGGAGATTTTACTGGCAGCCACTGTAGTAACGCAGATAAGAAATAATGGTGGACGGAGCGAGGGTGGGAGAAGGGGAAGTGAAGATAGAGTCCAAGGAGAATTTCTGATTGAGCAGATGTGGAATGTGAATGAAAGGGGATCCAGTAATGATCCCATGTTTTTCAGCCTGGTCAGTTGGAAAAATGAAGTTGTCATCAGTTGAGATAAGGAAGGTTTTGGGGAGGGGCAGATCAGTGGTTCGGTTTGTAATATACGAAGCTTAAGATTGACGAAAGAGATTCCATGTCAAACTGGAAAGGGACAAAACTCCAATATCCATACATTTTTTCCCAAATAAATTTCTAATGTACACAAAAGGGGAAAACATAACTGAATGGGAACAAGTCCATTCTCTCCATATACCCTAAACAATTTTTTTAAATGAATGAAAACAACAAACGACTATATACAAAGGAGAAAAACAACAAGGCCTTACTGTGTAGCACAGAGAACTATATTCATAGCTTGTAATAATCTATAATGAAAAAGAATTTAGTATATGAAAAAGAATATAAATGTATGTATAACTGAATTACCATGCTGTACACCAGAAACAAACACAACAGTGTAAATCAACCATACTTCAATAAAAAAAAATGAATAAAAACAAAAACAAAACAAAGATTACTGACTTTGAAACTCTTCAGAAAAAAATGCTTCTATTCACGTAAAATCTTGTATGCTTTTGAAATTTTGAGGACAAATTAACTTTATCACTATAAAGAGATACAGCTTATTTAGAAAAAAGTAAAAGGAAAAAAAGTGTTCAGATACACTGGTTTGAATGCTCACAAATTAGATTCTGTACTATAAAAATTTTCTTGGAATCCAAAAAATTAATAGTTGCTATATCTGAGTGTCCAAAAGATACATAAATGCCTATAAAACACTGAAAAAAGGAAATTTTAATAGCATAAGTTGAAGAAAATGAAATTGTCAATGAAATTTTCAACTTTTGTCAATTTTTGAAATACAAAAATAGCAAGTGAATATGGATCAATCTAATATATCATGAAATCGAAAAGAAGCAATCACACATTAGAGAAAGGGCATACTTTGCTCATTATTTTCTGAACAATAAATATTGACTTTCCATTGCTAATACAATGGTACTAAACAGTAACTCTATAATTCTTTCGGCCAGTGTTTCTTAAATAGCCACTGCCTGCAACATCCTCAACAGATGCTGCTGGATAAACAAGATGAAGAAGCACAGTGCTTGAAAAGCTTATAACATAAGGAAGATGAACAGGATAACTACCAAGGTAGCTGCACCAGAAGTAAGAATAAGATAAGTGGGATTCCATAAAGGGAATTTCCAAATTTGAATGGGTAGTTCACAATGTTTTCATATAAGAAGTGACATTGAACTGGATGGGGGGGGGAGGGGATGTAATACTGCCAATGAGACATTAAGAAATCTGAGGGACAGTAACCCTGAGCTTTAAAATTCTGTTTAAGGATCTTTTAGGAGAGAAGAAAGAGACATGAAAGAAGAGCTTCCACTATGTGCTTTGGCCTAAAGTGGTCAGTAAAAGACCTAGGAGTGAATAATGTATCAGGGTTGAGAGATGCTTACTTAGCTGTGCTAAAGAATTCCAAATGTTTTATTTATTTGTTTCATCTTAGTCATTTATTACTCTGTGTTTCTGGAATCACTGTGGGACCCAGAAGGCAAGAGTCAACAATTCCACTCCACAGCTTTTAGAAAAATACCAGTACAGGAGAATAATCGCATATTATAAACAACAAAGCTAAACAAGTTAGTAAGTATCTCATTTAAAACTTGGAGGAGTAAAATCCTAAAGCAGGTTTCTTTGAGCAAGGAATGGTTTATTACCCATTACTACTAATTTAAGATATGTAAACTATTGACTTCCTCTTTATTTAATATGCTGTCTTTACTGTATTACTTTAAAGACCATAAATTATATTAATAAATATGTTCATAATTCATATGTAACCTCAATTATCCAACTGTTTTTTTTTAATGTCTTATCAAATTCTCTAAACACAAAGTGGAAGTTTTTTAGAATTCTAATCCTCATGACTAAGACATGGATACTCTTGAAAACAATGTACAAAATGTAGAACCCAGCAGATAACTGTATTTCTTCTTTTTGTAAGCCTTAAACTATATAAGTCACATGTCATACATATACATATTTTCTTATCAAGATTCTTAATAATATAGAAGAAAGCCTATCTTTTAGGTTATTTTTATTTGGTTATTGAGAAAAATATAAAAGACCTTCAAAAGGGGAGAAGGATTAATAAAATTACTTTAGGTTTTCTTTCTACAAAACTTTCTCCTGAGTGAGGTTGTATTCCTAGAATGGAAACGCAGCAACCAACGCAGGCTCGCATACTGCCAGCACTAAACAAACATTGGTTAAACTGAGTAAGGTTGGTGAAATCTGCAACAAGCTTGGTCAGGACCAGCTTTAGGCAGGGAGTCAGTCAGGGGAAGTCTGGAGCAGAAGCTCCTGGCCAGCCCCTGAGGGTATAAGCAAAGAGAACCAATAGGTGACTGAGAAACAAATAAAGGGATTGTCAAGAGAATGGGATGTCCATGAACAGGAAGTGGACAGAAGGATGCTCTGCACTGATAGAAACTGAGAGGAATGGCAACAAATCCCTGCCTCACACTGGTGGACAGAGGTGGTACCTTGTGGCTGGTGAGGCCACTGCTGAAATTTTACACAGAGTTAATAAACTGTTCATTAAGATTCAATTATTTTAACCAGCTTGAGAAACATATTGAATCCTGTAATATTTTCAGTCTAACCTTGCTTTTCAGAAAAAGAAATCCAAGTTTACAAAGGTGACCTGGATTATTTATATATATGTAAATATAAATATTATATAGTTTATCTTCAGCTTCATAGAAAGAAATGTCTTTTAAAAAGAAGACTGGGAGCACACTGGCTGTGTGGGCCTGAGGTCTGGGTAGAACTAGCCATAGGGGAGGAAAGCAGGAGGGAGTCGGGAGGGGAGGAGGAGAGAGGCTGAGAGAGCACAATAGTTTGAATTAGAATTCTCTTTCAAGTCAGGTTTGGAGCTACCAATTCAAAGAAAGAAGAATTAGTCAGCTGGATTTTTTCCCCTTGGGACTCAGCACATAGATAAAACAGGTATTACCTTGGTTTTTCATCAAACCAGGAAGAAGCTACTGGCTCTGTGCCAATGGAGAAGTGTCAGCTCCCACACACACCAGGGGCTCGCCACAGCAGGGAGCATCGTTCTTCACCAAAAACATGTCCAGCCACTGAGTACAGTGAAAAAAATGGGAACTATAGGAAGCTACAGATTTTTAATTCAGAGTAATGTAAATCACCACTCTTTGATAAACAGGGATAAAAGAATTCAAAGGTAAGTGAAGATTCTGATTAGAATTTCTTGAAGCCAGGGTCCCTGTCTAACTCTCATAGGATGAGAGTAATGACAGACAGAATGACAGAGGCCGGGTCCCCAGGACTCTGGAGTCTTCAGAGGTAGCCTAGTGATATACAGAGTCCGTCTCACCTAGATTCAAATGCCAACAGCACCCATTTCTAATTGTGTGATTTTGAATAAGTGATTTAATGTCTCTCTAAAATGAGAATAAAATTCCATACTTCACACAATTACTGTGGGGAGAAATTGAAGTGATACATTGGAACATTTTTAGCTTATTTATATGCATCTAGTAAGACTCAATTAATGACTATTTTTCCATTCTTGCAATGAAGCATCCTACCAGGAAATACATAATGTAAGGCTGCCACTTGAACACATTCTAAGTATTTTTCTATCTAAGGAGCCGCCAACAAGGTAAGGCAAGGTGGGTAGATGCAACTCATTTTAGCTAACAAGACACCAATACCTTTGGCAGCTATTGGAACAAAGGCTACAATTGACTTCTTCTGACCATGACAGTGAATGTGAGATTATTTAACAGGGAATTTGTCCCTTGAGCTACAGAAATGGGAGTAGGGAAGACGATGGGAATGTTTGTTACATCAAAGGTACCAGGGCATTATATGATCTTGCCATTGGTGGGTCTGTTTCTAGCTGGAGTTTCAATCAGGAAGTTACTGTTTCAGCCAAAAGGAGTGACTATTTCAGCCAATAGAGTGATATTTAACGGTTCCCATTCCCACATCCAGAAAACAACAGAATTCCAAACACAGAGTCTGAAACACATCAAGCAGGGACGTCCTAGCACCTAGCAGATGAGCCCAAAGAGGGAAGCCTCATGTGTTTACAGATATTTGACAGAGCAAATCAGTGGGAACTGGAGTGCCCAAGCAGTGCAATTTACAATGATTTGTTACTAAAATTCAAGCTTTAAGCAGTTCACACTAGGACTGAAGGGTGTTGTATAAAGAGAATGGGATTTGGACATTCCTGAGTTTTAACCTCAGCTGACACTCAGCAATCTAAGATGAGGACATGGTTTAACTTCTTTGAGCTTTGATTTCCTCTACTGCCAGGTGGTAAAATACCCACCTTCAAGAGCTGTTGTGTGGAGTTCATGAGCTTGTTTTTTTTGGAAGGTGCTAAGCACAATGCCTGACAGAGAGGAGGGGCTGAATGCAGTGTGGTCATGTTGGGAGCAGGACAGCAGCAGCAGTGATAAATGCCAACAGGTGGAGAGGGAGTCCTCAGGGTTGTCTGGAAATAAAACCTCTGGAGGGCTCCGTCCAAGTCAAAACCACTCAGGGGGTGCCAAGGCTCCAGGTGGGGAAATCCCATTCAGACAATATAACAAAATGGCAGGACTGAGGCCAAAACTGTGGCCTGGTCAAAGCCAGGGACCAGTTAGAAGGAATGGAATGGAAGCAAGTCCAGAATGAAATAAAAGGATCCTGGGAAATGACTGAGAATATGAGAGCAAGTCTGCCTGGATCCCAGGTCTGACACTAGCAATCACATGACCTTGACAGGTCCCTTTGTCTCCCTGCCCCTCAGTTTCCTGAAAAAAGGACAGGATTATGTAGTTGATTTGGACCATCCCTTCCTGCCTTAAGCTCTGTGCTATCCTCTGTTATTAACCATTGTAAGAGCAATGATGGTCTTGACTGGCCTCATGGACACCCAGCTCAGCTGTGAACAGGACCCAAAGTGTTTCCTCCAGACCTCTGCATCAAGACAACTTAGAAAACTGGAAACAATAGAGAGAAAATTCAATAAATCTATCCTCAGACTTTCCCTAGGATTTTTTGCACAGAATTATGAAAAAAAAAAAAGATAAATACCAATACCCTGAAATATTTTACACAATTATTCCAAATATTATAATGTTTTATGGAAGTCTGAGGCTTTCAAAGTCAAAACAAAACCTGTTTTGAAAGAAAAAATGTACTCTTCAGGTTTATGTACTTCTTAAAAGTAAAACGGAGCCTGGGAATTCTTCCTCTGAGATTTCTGCCACAGCCAAAAACAAATATAACTTCTTTGGCAAATAACAGTTCTGTATTATGACTAAAAAAAAAATCTGTCGTAAAAATCTAATCTTGAGAAAACATATTCTGTCTGCATAAAATAGCAATAATGGAACCAATATCTATCATTTCTGTCATTTGTGCATTTAACTGCTTTACCAACATTTCTACAAGAGGACCTGTGATAGACCTGAAATGGCATTTGGCTCCCTCCTTTTGGGTTAAGAAAATTAAAGTAACTCTTGAATTTGATGCAACAAAGACAGTTATCTTTTAAGAATTGTATTTTGCTTGAGACTCTACCCAAAAACCTGAGAAATGTGTTCTAGTTGTCAGCCCTCGCAGGGCTATGACTGATGTCAAGGGGAACTATTGCAAAGCAAACAGCAATGATGTTTGATGTCAGAAGTGAAAAGAAACCAATTTTCCATTTTTGAGGCTCCCAAGGTTACAGCCTGAGACCCACATCCACCACCAGCTGCTTTGCCCTTTTCCAAGGTCATCTATGTAAGATAATAAATTTGTGATATTTTAAATTTAAAAAAAGTCAATTGCTGGCTCTTGATTATATATTTTCCTGCAAGATTGCTCTTCTTAGATATGTTGTAGCTCTTCCCAGATTAACTGGATATTAAAAAAGATGATCAGAAGTGTCTATATTTCTTTAAAGTAACATAATCACCAGTGGAGAATGGTATTATTCCAAAGGCTGTCCAACTATTTAATCCTTAATAACCTCCGTAGAGAGCATGCCAACTCATAAATCACAACCTCAGGAATATTATTATACTCACCTCCCCACCAAAACTGTTTTTTTGGTATATGGACTTGACAAAATTTTGGGAAGAGAGTGGGTCATCACCAGCAAATCCACTTAAAATAAATGTAAATTATGTTTCAATTAGCTCTGCTATCCTACCAAATGGTAGAAAAGTGCTGAAGTGTGAAAAAAAGTGTTGAAATGTCTTTTTTCAAAGGGCCATACAAGTCATCAAGACTTAACCAATATGAATAATTCTGACTTCGCATCATGAGACATTTATGTCTGATAGATTATAAAATTAGTTATACACAGACACACAAACACAAATAGAAATAATGATGCTGAGTCACATGAAGTATCATGACTAAAGATTACAATATGAAAACCTCAGTATGTACAAAATTATTATAAGTACTATAAAATAATTTTTAGACTTGCAAATTTCAAGGATAATACCATTAGTTTATATAAAACTGTGCAATAAAATATCTAACCGCCATGAAATATTTGAAAATTTTGAAGTAGCTCACAAATCAAAAACATATTCAATTATGTTTTAATATTTTCATACTTTTACTATATGAGCAATAGCTAACATTTGCTGATCAGACAATAAGAATTTAGGGACCATATCCAACATCTTAAGTGGATAATCCCAATTAATCTTCACAGAACCCTCAGAGCTTAGTATGATTTACATCCTTTTTACTGACGTTGACTCCCCACAACCACGCATACTCTGGGCATCTTCAAACCAAAAATGTATTATCTCTGCCTCCTATGATGTTTGTTTCTGGCCTTTCTTTTCCTTCATACTGTGACGTGTGGTGACTTTTCTATCAAGACTCAAAGAAGTTGCTGATAAGATAACAGAAATATAGTTAGAGTCAAAGGGATCACAGAGTAGAGGCTGGATGGATGATTTTCAATAATATTTGCATTTTAGCATGATCCTTTATGGTTTTATGTAATGAATAATCCATTCTAATTACTATTACTGTTGTTGTTGTTATTATTCTAATGTAGGAATAATCCACTTGTTGGAAGCCACTGAAAGATTTTTGAGAACATAAGCCCTCTTAATACTCCCAAAATGGATACATGTATTGATCAGGACTCTGACTGCAAGTGACAAAATCAAACTTTCAAACACAATTTCCATAAGAAGAGAAAACTGACTAAAGATCTTCCCAATCAGGTGGTTAAAAGCTCTGACTGGCGGTTTAAGTCAGACGCCCAGCACTGGATAATTAAACTGAGACTGGGAAGGGGATCGAGGTTGACGACTCTGTTCATTCTCTGAAGGATGCTCATTCCATTCCTCTCCTTCATGTTAATCTGGCTTAAAGTGGCTGAAAGTGATATATGGCTGAGCAAAGCTTCTTTAAAATGTACATGGATTTGATGGCAAATGTCTTCACATCAAAAGCTATGGCCCCATTACATAATAAAGCTTTTTAACTTAAAGATATTTAAAATGACCACTTTGACAATGGGATAGGGATAAGGTACCTTTCCACAGACTTAGATGCAATTTTCAACCCCTGCATTCCTTAACCAAGGAAAGGTGGCTAAGCAGCTATCCCTCCAACCAGCATGGCAACTTGGAGGCTCAGAAGAACTCAGACACTCATAAGTTCCATTTGTCCTTCTTCACAGAGCAAAACAAACAGAACCAACTAGATTTAAATTTACAAACACACACACACACTCTCTGTCTCTGTCTCTCTGTCTCTGTCTCTCTCCCCCTCCCTCTCCGTCTCTCTCTCTCTCTCTCTCTCTCTCTCAACTTTTCCAACCGGCTTAGAGAAGTCAATGCAGCCCTTAATGAATGGGCTTATTTCTTGCTATATATAGTCCAAACACCACAGCAACTTGACTCAAGCTATGATGCATTTGACAAGGCCAACATCACTTGGGGCGATACAGGGGAAGGATTGCTTCTTTCCTATTCCACTTCCAATTCAGCCCCAAGTTCCTTTTCTCTCTTGATATATTTCTTTATCGCCATCCAAATTTAGACTGACTCACAGGCTCCTTCTTTTATCCATGAACATTAAGCCAAGCCAGTGTTATCCTAAAACCCACTTGGGTATTGTCTAAGGAGAGTGAGAAGCAAAAGTGTTAGGAGAGGACAGTGAGCAATCACCCACGTCTTATTTTATTATCTACTGCAATGTCTTAAGCTAAACAAATCTCTCTCAAGCCCTTCTTTTGTGATGATTTCCGTAAAGAAAGGAGGATAACACAGTTTGCTTTTAAAGAGAAGATAATGGTTAATTCCTGTTAGAAATCTCATTCCAAGAGAAGACTGGGTTACCTGATCAGGATTTGGTCCCAGGAGAGTCCCCAGCTGATCTCAAAGAAGCTTCTTGAAGCTAAAGTCCTTTGAAGCTGTCACCAAAGCACTGCACACCATCCTCTCTGTAAACCAAACGTGGGGTTCAAACATTACTAGGCTATTTCTTCAGCTCTTCAAAAAAACAATTGCTAAGCTGCTAGAACACAAATTAACTTCTTTGAAATTTAAGTAATTGGTCAATAAAGTTTACTCTGGATAAACACTGATCTGCCATCCAGTTTCTTCGATTTTTTATAATACAGTTTTTCAGCCAGCTTTCTAGTTCTCAGATCTGAGTAAAATTATTCTTCATCTAGAGTTCTCACTATGCTGTTTGCAAACCCTTTCTGTTCTTGGCTTTGGTCCTGGTCCTCTCTTTGGGTGGTTATACCAAAAACTAAAAAAAGATAAGTAAAAAAAAATGTATACAAGGGAGAGCATTGAAAAATCTCTCAGAGGGGCTGAATTTTAATTCCAGCCTCACCTCTTCTTAACCATTTAATCTTGAAGGATTACCATCTCATATCTGTAAAGTGGGCACAGTACTTGCCCATTTTACTTCAGTAGAGTAACTACATGCTTTAAACAAAAATACCAGTCATCCTTGATAAAACGTGTTGCTTCAAAACAAAGAGAAAAATTACACATGTGCAAACACACCTGCAGCAAAATAATATATTCAAATTTTTATCATACCTTATATGTTATAGTACATGGCCTTTATATAATATTTTTGTTTAAAAAAGAATCAGGATATAAATTCAAAAAATGTCACAGAGAGACTTGAGAGAGCTACAAGCACAAGCACCAAGTTCATTATTTACTGGCAGAGACTGTAAATACACATTAACATAAATGCTATTTACACACACACATTTGATAAAAATTAATTCTATTTAAAATCATGGAGGAATTTTTTTTTGCTAAAATATTTTTCTTTTACTTTTTATTATGCTTCTTTTACAAGACAATCAAAATGTACAAGCATATGTGAAAAAAAATTTTAATGGCACAAATGAGCTTATTTACAAAGCAGAAACAGATTCACAGACATAGAGAACAAACTCCTCCTCTATCTCTTTCTCTCCTTTTCCCTCCCCTCCTCTTCCTTCCTCTCTCTCTCTCCCTGCAAACATGCTAGCCTCTCTCTATCACCTGTCCTAGTCCCTGAGGAAGTCAAGTCCTTTCTCTTTAATTTCTATGAATATTGACTTAGGTTTCAAGCTGGATGAACCCTAGGCAATCCTATGAAATTCAGAGCAGAAACCTCCCTGAACGAGATGCTGTCTTTTCTGAGCCTGTGATCCTAAGAGCTTCTTCTCACCCTCAGTGAGGGAACATGGCACCAAGGGGACAGATGGGGCAGGAGACATCGGGGTGGGGGTGGGGGCGAGGTAGAAGAGAGCAGGTGTCAGTTCTAGCTCTGCTATAAACAACCTGCAGAACATGAAACATTTTTGCATGATTCATCTAATCAAAATCAGTAATTATCTTAAAGCCACTTATTTAACCTGGACTTTTAGGCATTGTTACTATATGATCCGAGAGAGAACTTATCTTGACATTTTCCTAAATTATCCACGGAAATCACTTCCAGAATCTCTGGGATCCAGTAAGTTATCCACAAGGCTAACTCAACCACTGATTTAAATTATTGCACAGAAGGATTTAGCAGTCTGATATCTATACTCTAGTGCGTGAGCAGTCCTTCAGTAGCCACAGAGGTAAGACACATCCCGCTCTGAAGTTGTTGGATCTTCAACCAAGACAACATTCAAACCTGAAATAAATCGCTTCAATGATTCCTGAAGAATATATATGCCATAGTTGGACTTACAGAAATACCGTTTACTCTTTTGCTCAAAGCACCAAGAATTCCATTTATCTCTCTCTCTCCATCCATCCATCCATCCATTCCACTAGACATCAAATGGTGGAGTGGGTAACAGTGCTTATCTCTTCCTAATCACAGGAAGCCTCCTTTATCTTACCTCTGAATTTGTTTGTTGTTTTGTTTTTACCATTAGTATATTGTTTTTGTAGTTACACACACACAAAACTGAAGATATAGTAAAACATGCTTCTAGGATGAGACAGATGAATGAGTAATTGTAATAGCCTAAACCCACTTTGTTACCCATATTTTATTTAAAAAACAACAACAACAAAAAACATAAGCTTGGCCAGACTTGCCATTTAGAACAAAAAACTATTTGAAGCAGAAAGCCCTGACATTGACAGCAGTCTCTGCTCTTGCCATTTGACTTTACTCTGTGAGCACTATGAGACATGAGGCTTTTTATAGAAGAAATCAATCCACATCTATAGCATCTTTGTAACATCTTAACATTCTGGTCATATAATGTCGTAAATAACATGGGGCAGCTGAATTGCCAGGCCTGTTCACCATTCCTACAAAGATAAACATACTCTTGAGTCAAAGCTTCAAGCCTTCATTTTAAAACATAGTATTGCAGTTGAAAAGTTCAATTTTGAGAAGGGCTCAGTTAAGAAGGTGCCTCATTGAAACTCAATGGAAGTTTCAGTACTTGAACCTAAAGGCTTTAACTTTCTATTGAATTACAAAAACAGACTCCAATGTATTAATGAGTGAGTTTAGCATCACATTATGCCAAGATGTCCATGCATATTGAACTTGAAAATGCACACATAAGCAAAAGCTGGAAACACTCATGAATAATTCAGATCATATGAAGCACGTCAGGCTACAGAAAGAAAGATATTTTATCTTGAACAGGAAAGATTATTTAGCATAAAAAGGTCATTATGTGGGCCTAGAGTTAAATGGCTTCACCCACTCCATACACCCACTGCATGAACACTCCCAGTGCCACCAGCTGTAGAAACCAGTAGCAGAGACTTTTTTTCCCTTTCCAGATGTTTTGGGGGGGGGGGATACATAACCACAAGTTGAAGAGTTAAAACACAAGCATTCACAACCCTAATTGTCACTGTCCTAACCCTAATGCCTTCCATTGCTAACAGGCTTGACGTATCACCTGGTTTCAGTCACGATGCTATGTAAGCATGCAGAAGCCACAAGTTACCAGTACTTCCAATTTCTGGAAGTCAAAAGTTCAGACCCGAACTAAGGTCTAGAGAGTCTCATGGGCATCCGCTGCCCCCTCCCAATTTCACCCACATGCTCATTCAAAGTATATTTGTTAAACGCCGATTTGGTGCCAGGCACTGTGCTCTTAACTGGAATACAGCAATAAACAAAGACCTGCCCTCCCGGAGCTCATAGCTTTATCAGGAACACATCAAAGACATAAAAACAGAATATTAAACCTGATATAAATGAGCAGAGGTTGCTAGGGAAGTGATCAGTCAGCAAAGACTTGGAGAGTCAGGGAATGCTCCTCAAAACTCAGACAGAAGCTGAATCAGAAGAAGAAGTCGGCCAGAGGGGATGGAGAGGTAACCTTCCTTGCTTGTACGAAAACTCCAAGGCAAGAATAAACACGGCAAAACACGACACGAGCGTGGAAGTTCAATTAAGTATCACTGGAGCCTGGAGAATGCAGGGAGGGGAGGGGTTGGCAGGAATAGCGGGGCAAAAGTAAATAATACAAATGAATGCACAGAGCAAAACAGAAACAGACTCATGGATATAGAAAATAAACTAGTGGTTTCCCGTGGGGAGGGGCAAGTTAGGGGTATGGGGTTAAGAGCTACAAACTATATATAAAATAGATAAGCAGCCAGGATGTATCGTACAGCACAGAACTATAGCCTTTATCTTGTAATAACACAATGGAGTATAATCTGTAAAAATACTGAATCGCTATGCTATATACTTGAAACTAATACAATATTGTAAATCAACTATACTTCAACACAAAAATTAAATTAAAAAAATAACATTATATTTTACAACTGCAAAAGAAAAGAAAAAGAAAGGAAATACACTCCAAGAGCCATATCATAAATAAAGGCCTTTGTAAAATAATTTGACAAGAAATTCAAGGGCAACATGCAGCAAATTTATTCAGGGGGACAAGTAACTCTGTAGGCTAAATGAGAATGAATTAGAATTAGAGGACACTATGACTGGCAGCTGGGAAAACAGTGAGGGGGAATAAGGATGGCTTGGGGAGCAGGGCTGGAGAGGAAGGAATAGATTACAGCACTGTGGTCATGAGTGATGTGCAGGCCTTGGTCTTAATCAAACATGAGGAATGAAAAGAAGGGATGGAGTCCTCCTTGAGCAGATATATGGCCTGGTGACTCTAGTTCTCTCACACACTAGCTGTGTGACCTCAGCCAAACCTGTAAACCTCTTGGTTTACTCATTTGTAAAATGGTAATAAGCACAAGACCCTCCTTGGAGGTTATGCAAATTCAATGTGAGAGTGCACAGAAAGCGCTCAACTAGTACCTGGCACATATTAGATGCTTGTATTAGTTAGGACGTAGACTCACTTGCTGTAACAGAATCTACAAATCCCCTTGGCTTAAATAAGACAGAGTGAATTAAAACAAAAAACAAAAACAAAAAAACCCCCAGATGTAAGCAGTCCTAGGAAGGGAAGCTAGATAGCCAAGGACTCTCTAACCTGGTTGGTCTGCCATCATTGAGATGATGACCTCACCCAAAGGGCCCAGGCCAACTCCACTCCAGCTACTGGGGGAAAGAAGAAACAAAGGTGAAAAGGATGTGTGGCTAAAATTCAGGAGTTGTGTCGTTACAGACAAAGGAAGGCTACATATCAGGAGACAGGAGCTAGAAATATTCAGTGCATGTTAATATTACATAAAAATAGAAATTAACTGCTTGAAGGAGAGGAGAAAAGTAGGGGAAAAAAGCATTTCTGGTGGGTGAGTCTTGGTAAACCTAAGACATAAAATATTTCCAATGTTCTACTGAAGGAGAAAGATTTAGATGAAACTATATTGTATAGGGATAATGAGGAACCCAAAGGATTTGATCCTATGTAACAGGGACATTGCGAGAAACAGTATTTGGAACAAAACTACAGGAACCTCCAGATATTATTAATGAACTGCTTTCAAGGAGACTAGAAATATATTCTAACGTTAAAAGGAAAATGAGTCAGCCCACAAGGGAGTTTCTAAGGATTCCCTTTTTTATGGAGCAATGCAGAACATTGTGGAGGAAAATATTAATGATTTTCTTCTACTCAAGAGATGCTCTCTAAAGAAAACAAAGTCATGAATGTTCATGCCAGTGCATGAAACTTGCTTTTAGGTAGCTCAGGAGGTATGTGATATCTCACCTGGTAGTCACAGGGCCTTGAAGCAAGGGGCACTTGCCACCTCATGACTGCAAAGGTTTGCCGCCCCCAGGTAGCCATCCTATGTGGCTGCAGGGACTGCTGGTCTTAAAAATGAGGCCCTAAACATTGTACCTCCAAATCCCAGACCCTCCCTGATCCAGGATCTCTGTCCGTCTCCTATTCAAAATGTTGGACTATCAGTTAGCTTTCTGTCCTTAAGATTATTCTTGTTTTTAAGTCTGGCCCTTACTGAAATCTCTACAGAAAACCTCAAAGAGCTTTTCCACCCCACTGAGTAATGGAATGAAGTCTCTAGCTTAGAATTTAACTTATTTTCATCCCTCCACAGCAGGTGGGTCATTTTTAGCTCTTTATGGTTTGGCCAAGAGCAAAATCAACAATCCTAACTGCCTGTGGTTTAAACAAGATGAGATACATGATTTTTTGTGGACAGGGCACCTTCCCAAGCTTCAGACCTCATACATCAAGCAGAGATAAAGACCCTGATGGAGCAGGCTGGGCAGGCTATCCTGACCCCTGCAGCACAGTTAACACAAGCCCAGCATTCAGCCTCCAGATCTAAGAAAGGTAACTTGGGGACTGATTTTCAGAGGGACTGACTTTCTTCATTTAACTTAGCCTTTTTGTTGTCAAGAACCAGAGACTACCAGTTTGAACAGGACCTGGCTGGTTTTTGCTGATCAATTCAAGCATATAACACAACTGCTTTCCAGTTGCTAGTGAGGTGGGAGTGCACTGAAGTGTCCTCCACCCCACCCTGTCTGCCTGCAAATCCAGTCAGGTGGTCACTGGAAGGTTCTGGGTATTAGAGAACAACAACCCGGTAATTTTCTATTCAGACAGATTAATGTGATAAAAGATTTGAAATATAACCTTGAACAAGGAGGGAAAGAGCACATCTTCACAAAATAATGTAAGGATTATTATTTTACAGGAAATAGGATACACATCAAGTTAATGGGCAGGAAGGAAATCCATCTTCCCAGTGGCAAGGTGTGTTTATTCTTAGATACCTCAGGAAAAGAACACCACGACCCACAGGACCAGAGCTCTCCCTTCACCCCAGCTCACCTTTCTCTCAAAAACTCAGGCCCATCTGCAGAGTTTTTTTTTCCAGAGGAGAAATTCACTGACTCAGTGGATGCCTCGAGCCTTTGGGATTAGTAAAGACTAGTCGAAAAGTAATTTTCATTAATCTGTAGAAAAGTGGGCACACAGAGAAAGAGGGGGCAGGATGTGGACACCTCCGAAGGCATAAGAAGGGCCTGGGGATGGGAGCAATTTCATCAAAATCAGACATTATTTATGTTTTATCCAGTAGGTAAAACTGTATTTTTTTAGAAGTTTTAGTTTTCATTCCTATTAGCATGACAGATCAGCATATTTTCTCATGTTTATTAATTTGTATTTCTTCTGTAACTGCACATTTGTACGCTTTGATCTCCAGTCTAATGTTGACTAATGGTAATGAGAGTAGACAGCGTTGTCTTTTTCCTAAATTTACTGGGAATTCCTTTAGAGCTTTTCCATGAGTATGATTTCTGCTGTTAATTGCTGATTTAAGAAAAAACAGAGAAACCTTTCAAATTAAGCATACTTCTTTTAATTTCCAAGTTACTAACGATGTTCCCCAGAAATAGATGTTGAGTTTCATCAAATGGCCTTTCTAGCATCTACCATATACTTTCTTTCCTTAATTACTGAGGCAGTGAATTACTTCAACAGATTTCCAAATATTGAACTATCTCTGCATTTGTGAAATAGGGCAGTGTTATTTTAATATTCTCCTACAGGATATTAGATGGCTGTTTTTAATATTTTTGCTTTTATGCTAATTTATGAAATAAGTCTGCAAAGGTCTTTTTTAGTGGAACTTTACACACCACTGCCACACCATGAATTGCTAATTTATATATCTTTATGCTTTACAATAGCTTAAATATCTCAATTTTTTGTCCTTAAAGTTTGGATTGGATTTACTGTCCAAACATTTGGATCCTGTGCCTATGAGTCAGGGGTGAAGGAGCATAGTGAGCTCTTTGATTCTCTTTCTTTATAGTTTCTACCTATTTCTGAATACTAGTTGCTATTTTTTTCAGTAATTTTATTCATATCTTTTACATTTTCAAATTTGTTGTTATAAATGTATAGTTGGTACTCATTTTAAATGATTAAGTGATTCATTATCTAAATAAATACCTCCTCATTACTAAGGTTGCACATTTGTGCTGTCAATTAGTCTTTTCAAAGAAACAGCTCTGACAATATTTTTTAATTTCCATTTCATTAATTTTTGCTCTTCATTAATTTCTTTATTCTTATTTTTTTAGTACTGCAATCTATCTGCCTTCTAAGATGGAATGTATAGCCCATATATTCTGAATTTTTTTCTTTCAAAAAAGAATATAAAGGTTGAATATGTTTGTCTTCACTGCCATTTACCAATAAATATTAATTTATTATTACAACTATGATATAGTAACATTATGATTTCAGAATACTGAAGAATAACAATTGAAAAGTTTTTTTTCACTACCCTTGTTAACAACACAGTTTTTACTCACCTTTTTAACCTGAGTTTTATACAGAGTTTCTTTTTAAAAATGATTTCATGTGGTTATTTTACTGTCTTCCTTTGCTCTGTTTTGTTTTTACCATCCTTTAGTCATTGATTTTTTTGACTATTGCTTTGTAGATTCAGGATTTATACTTTGGGGGATTTATTGACATTTTTATTTTGCTGTAATATGTAAAAAATCTTTTGTGTCTGAATGTTTCATAGTCAACTTACGTTTAAGTGGAGCCAAGTTTTAGCAAATTTCTATGTTTATAATTCAGAATAAAGAGATAAATAGAAATATAATTTTAGATACATATTTTCAAAGCTGTATCAAGAAAAATATAAGCTGAGATTGAAAACAGATTCTAATGGATCATTAAATACGGAGTTCAGTAGTTCTCAAAACCTGAGCCTTTATCATTCTCCCACCTTCCTACCTAAGTCACTGTTATGGGCTGAACTGTGTCCCCTCAAAATTCCTAAGTTGAAATACTAACCCTTAGTATTTCAGAATGCAACTTTATTGGGAGATAAGATCCTTAAAGAGGGGATTAAGTTATAATGAGTTCACTGAGATGGGGTCCTAATGGGGTCCTAACACAATAGGACTGGTGTCCTAGTTAGAAGAGGAAGAGACATCAGGGGAATGTGCACAGGGAAACAATGAGAAGGTGGTCATCTGCAAGACAAGAAGAGAGACTCAGGAGAAACCACACCTGCTGAAGCCTTGATCTTGGACTTCTAGCCTGCAGAAATGGGGAGAAAATAGTTCCTGTCATTTAAGCCCCCAGTCTGTGATATTTAACATGGTAGCCCTAGCAGACTGCACTATCACCACAGGCTGCAGTTCCCACCACACCTTCATAACGGAGGCCAAGTGTGTTTGCAACTCACAAGTCACACCACCACCATTGCTTTCCTTGGAGTAAAAACCTATTTCTCAATACCCATGACTTTACTAAATGTAGAAAAACAAAAGGTGGTCCAAGTTTGACCACTTTATTCATTATGTAACTTGTCTGTTCCCAGTAGACATGAACCCATTCCTTTAATTTGTTCATCCTTTTCTCTCTGCCTGAAGTTCACCACACCCACATCTGAACAAATAGGTCAGTAGCTGGTCCAAGGCTATGAATTCAGGTCTCCTGATTCTTGGTTCAATGCCCTATCCTCCTTACTATACATTTCATAGACTCAACAATTTATCTAAAGAATTTACTTTTCTCTGTCATCTCTATGAATAGAATTGCATGACAGTTAAACAAGTGCCCTTTAAGCTTTTGTGAAAATGACCATTTCTGAAACCCATCATAAGGTCTGATATCTTCTCATCTGGAAGGAATCAGGATTACTTTGTAATACATAATGTAATCTAGGAAGAAGGTATTCTTCAGTATGTCTATACCTAAAATTCTGCAGATCAATCCTCTTTTGGTGAAAAAGAGTATTTCTTAGCTCTGAAACATTTAAAGCTGTAGTCAAGGCAGAGAGAAGGGTGAAAGTTTAAGACTGAAGTTTGCTTGCTTCAAGAACTGCTTGAAGCCTACATTACCTTTAATATTCCTTTGACTGAAAGCCATTATATAATTACACAACAAGTCTTTGCACTATAAATCAATGGAACTCATATTAAGTAGCTTTCCTCTGAAGGGACTGAAATGAGATTGAGATTGAGAAAGTGAACAGGGAGACAGCGTTTGTTAATTTTTCCACTTTAAAATAAATTATTCCTTTTTTCCTTCTCCCAGTTTCACTAAAGATAATGCAAATAAGTAAAGAGGAAGAAATAGCCACCTATAATCTCACCATCCCCAGGAATAATCAATATTGTTAATTCAGTGTACATATTTCTAGTCCATTTTATATAGACATAAATGTCATTTTTCATTGAAATTACATCTCAATTTGTGTTTTAGGTTGGATTTCCCTAGAAGACAAGGATCCAAGTGGAAGTAGTTCATTTGAGCGATGATGTCAAGAAATCCAGGTAGGAAAGTGAGGCAGAAAAGGGAAAGCAGCCAGCGAAGTGGATTTACCCAGGAAGCAACCACTGTGGGGACCTGGAGCTGATCCCAAGGAGGAATTCTGACTCCCACTGTCAGAATGAAACATGGGCCGCAAAGTTATCTCAACAAAGGGGTGAGTGACCTGGACTGTTTATACATGAACTCCATCAATTACTGGGTCAATGCTCATCTAGGGGTGTAATTCTTCAGCACTTCTGGCCTGCTAAGCACATGGACAAAGAAAACTCAAGCAAAAAGAAGTAGACGCCGGCAATGAGAAGTACAGCAAGCATACACCCAAACAGTGAGGGTGAAGGTGTACAGCTGTGGTTCACATAGCATCTACCATAATTGGAATGTTACTTGGTAACTTGCTTTATTAATATCTTTTACCTTGAATCTTTTATATGGCATTAAATGGACTGAATAATGATATTAATTGTCACTCCTCTTGGCTGCATACTAGTCTATTAAATGACTACATCTATCTCTGGTTGTTGGCATTTGAAATTTCTACTTTTTAAATTATAATAGACAAACTGTAATACACATTTTTGTATTGAAATATTTTGTACAACTATAAAAATATCATTATTACAAATAGTCAGAATTGAATTACTGCATCAAAGGATATGCAAAATTGTATGGCTTTTGATTTGCATTGCAAAGCTGCTCTTTTGAAAGATTGCACTGATTTACACAATTAGCAATGTGTATTTTTCCTATTGTTTCCTGCCCAATATTGAGCCAAAGGGACAGGGCTTCCCCCAAAGAGCCATGGTAGCAGCCAAAACACTGCCACCCCATTGGGCTTGGAAGGCAGAGCATCAAACCACAGAGAATTATTCTTGAGACTTAAAATTGAATGGAATTTGCCTCGCTAGGTTTTGGACTGGCTTGGGACCTGTCACCCTGTTCTTCGTTCCAATTTCTACGTTTTCAAATGGGAATATTTACCCTGTGCCTGTCCATCATCATATTTTGGATGTATATAACTTGTCTGGTTTCACAAGTACATAGTTGGAGAAGAATTTTGCCTCAGGATGAACTGCATATTGAATTTCAGCCTTATCTGTTTTAGATGATATTTAGATGAGATGTTGGCCTTGAGACTTTAGAGTTGACGCTAGAATGAGTCAAAAGTTTGGGAGCTGTTGGGATGGAATGCATGCATTTTGCATGTGAGAAGAATGAACTTGGGTGGTGGACAGGTGTGGATGCTATAAACTGAATTGTGTCCCCTAAATTCATATGTTGAGGCCTTAAGCCCCAATGTGATGATAACTGGAGATGGGGCCTTTGGGAGGTAATTAGGTATAGATGAGGTCATGAAGGTGAGCCCTTCATGATGGGATTACTGCCCTTATCAGAAGACACCAGAGAGCTAGCTCTAGAGCACTCAATCTCTCTCTGCCACGTGAAGACACAGCAAAAAGGCAGCCATCTGCAATCCTGAAAGAGAGCCCTCACCAGATTCCCTTTTACAATCCCCTGGGAAGAGCGGAACACCAAGTGAGCATGCCCACTGAGCAACCTGCTGGGTCTGTTTCCAGCTCACTGTGTTTCATGTCTTTCTTTGCCTCTCTTCTCTTTTTTCCTCTACCTCACTGCACACAGGTTTGCATCTCTTTAGGCAGCAACACTTTGCTGCTGCAGGCTCTGCTTTCTAGAAACCCAGAATAAAAACACATTTTTTATAACGATATTACATTTTAATTATAATAGAAAAAAAAGTCCAATGAACCTTTAAAAAACAAAAATAGTATATGCAAAAATCATTGAATTGGATCATTTTATGTTTGAGATGGCTATTTAGAAACCATTATCTTTTAGACTGCAAGCAGTAAAGTTTCCAATTACATCCTTGTATAAAAGCATGGTCTGAATAATATAATACACTTACTTGGATTCATGGCTTTTAGACAACTATACCCAAATAATAAGAATTAATGACAAAGTAGAAACTTGATGAGAGGTCTCAAATATAGAGTACAGGTCCATTTTAATGTTTATCACTGACACAGATTTATTTTTAAAACTGAACTGAATGTATAAATAATAGGAAATGGGAAGAATATACAATATTATAAATAAAATTCAAATTCAAAATGACCTCCATCTATAATGTGAAGCATCTCTATCTCACAGTGAATGCTAAAATGTACTGTCAAGGTTAATTTTAACAAAGATAAATCTGAAGTCCCAAATTTGGGTCCAGAAATCCAAATGTACAAAAACTGGTTAGAAAGAACCTGTTTCTGCAGCAAAGATTGAATTTAGGATTTTAGTTGATCACAAAACTCATAAGGACACCTTTAAGACTCTAACCCAGTCTTACACACTATTAAGGAGTAAGTTGTCCAGATGATCCAGAAGAAACAGTCCACTATTCTCTGTTCTGTAAGACTCTTTTTTCAGTGACACTGTGTCCAGCTTTGGGAGTCAATGAGAATCGGAATGCTGTTAAGATAGTTGATATATCAAGGAAAATTAAGTCTAAAAGATTAAAGATCTGAAAAATATGTCATATGAAAAGTAAACGGTTGAAAGGACTAGGAATATTTAACCTAGAGAGTCCCCCTGGGGCACTTAACAGCTATCTTCAAATTATTAAAGCACTATTAACAGAAAAAGATATAGACATACAGATTACAGGTTGTTCTAGAAGAGAAAATTCCAGTGATGATGCCCAGACTTCTGTGGCGATTATCTCCTCATGACTAGAAGTATCCAGTTAGAGGCTGGATGACCATTTAATTCGGGAGTGGAATGGTGGAACAACGGCCTCTAAAGTTCCCTCTAACTCTAAGCCACCCGCTGGAGGAGCCTCGAAATAGCCTTCTTTCATTTTGAAATTTTGTGAATCATTATCTTGTAAAGTTCACCTTAGTAAGTTATTTTTTTAAGTAATAAAAGTCCCACACATCTTTGAAATGTAAGACAAGTAGACAACAATTATCATACAAATGAACAAAATAAATTCTTTTTTTAAAGGTCATGAGCAAAGAGGGATCATTAATATTCAGGAAGAGAATATGCACAGTGCTGATATAACGAGCAGAATGGAGATTTGATTCAAGTGGGGAGGAACAAGCCTGAATTTATAATCAAAGCCGGGACTATCACCGCTCGGGTGGAGATCAGTAGCACAGTAGTAGCTGCTACTACTAGCAGAGAGGGTAGAAATAGCAAAAAGTAGCAAAGAGGGTAGCACAGAGGTTCTCACCTAAACAGCAGTGAATGACAAAGCCAAGAGAGTGCGCATAACCCAAAACCTTTAAATAAAACCTAGGTCCCCTAGTCCAGAACTGATATCATAAGGACTATGCAATGAAAAGACATCACAAAAAGGTATCAGAAATGAGGTATGGAGCCAAGAATCTGGCCAGGAAGATAAAAGCAGGGCCTGGGTAACAGCCAAGAATTGTGTTCCCTGGATACGCATTTAGATGGAGTTTACTGAACATGAGATTGGAAGTTCATAGCATGAAAAATGAAAAAAAAATTTGAGAGAGATAATTTGTCTTGCAAACTGTTCTTCTCAAAGACTTCTTCTATAAAAGATATAACCTTCCTTTTGCCTTTTTGGGGGGGGGGTTATATATCCTTTCTTATATGAAATAATGATAATTGCAAATTTTGTTTTGTTCTGTTGAATGCTCTCACTGGCAATGGGAAATACTAACAAACCTGGGCCAACCTCTTCATTTGTTTTCCTTTTAATTTTACCAGTCTGTGAAATTTAAAAATCTGGGAGCAAGTGGCTCAGAACATCCATTTGTGTTTACAGTTTGATTTTGTGATGCAGTTGGGGTAACATGTTAAGTCTGGACTGAAAAGAAGTTTGAAAAGAAACAATTTTATCTGGCAAGTGCAATCAATAACTGTACAGATAATTTCCTACATGCCACACAACTTCATTCATTTTTAAATATTCAAATATTTTAAATATCAAAAATTTTAAGTATCAAACTATTATAAAGACTACATAGGGTACTTTTTTGTTCTAGTTTGTTTTACTGTGTTCATTAACTGCTTTAATGAATGCAGAGTAACTAGCTTTATTGTTCTGTGAATGTATGTGCTCATTTACAACACTCAACTGAGGAAAAAAATCAAAGTTAACAATTTTCAGTAATTAAATGTTAAGCAGTCAAAATACTAAACAGCATTACCCAGATATATTTCTAAATGCATATAAAAACTTCTTAATATTTCAATCTCAAATAAAATATATCTATGGCATAAAATTATAGTTCGAATCATGCAATTATGACTGAGTCTTGTTGGGTACTTATTCTAATCAATGTATCACCCTTCTGAAGATGAAAATAAACCATGAACATGAACTCTATGCATATTTATACTTCTAAAATGTAAGAGAAATATGTTAGCCGTTAGGCCACAGACAAGCATTATTTTTCTGAGCCTGTTTCCAAATCTCATTATGAGGAAAATAATGAGACAATGTACTATATACAACTGTGAGTTATTTTTAATCACTGAAAATTGTATCAGTCATGTCATAATACTAAAATAAAATCAAGCACAATTGAATTTAATAATATTCCTAAGCAAATAATTCAAGATGCATGCCAAAGTCTTAGTGATTTACATTATCTTCAGTTTTCACTGTGTGTAAATATGCTATAAAACAGAGTTTCAATTGATAGAATACTAGATAATATATTGCCTACTCTAATTTCCACCTAACCACCAAGATTATAGATGTACTTATCAAAAATGAAGAAATTAAAATATGACATATAACATTCATATGAGCATAAAAATACCATTTCTGTGAGAGCTAAATTAGAAGCCTCAAAATAATATGTGTCATTTTCTTACACTAACATGTTCCAAATTAAGAAAGCAGCATGTTAAGTATAAGTCTTAATTTATGAACTGCCTTTGGGAATGAAATAAATTCTGGGTGACCAAGCTGTTTCAAAAATAACTTTGCATTCATTATTTTAAGTAACACTGAAGAAAACCTTCACACCAGCTCACGACCATGCTTTCCGTCTAATAAGGCAAGTGTCACCCCCAAGAAGCTAGTTTATCATATAACATTTCTATTCAATCATTTCATTTTTCACATAATTTTCCTCCTAATCCTTTGTCAAAACATGAGGAAGAAACAGAATCTTTTCTCTGCATAATTTTCCCTCAGCAGACTGCCATTGCCAGCAGCAGCAGATTAATAATAGATGCTCAGTGACTCTTCAAGTATTACTGGCATTAGGCAGCAGAGCCTGGGGTTAACAAAGAGGTCACTTAGTGTCATTCTGCTCAATGGATGTACAGTAATATTTTGCTAAATCTCTCTTTCATGGAATTTAAAAATTTTAATATCTTCTCCCAGGTTCATGAAAACTCCTAGGAGTTTATGTTTGCAAATCTGACTCTGAGCTTCTTTTCCCAATATTAATTCAGCTGAGAGGAGAATTTCTGTCTCATGCATGCTATTTTTAGTCTGCCTGGTGACCATGCAAACGTGGAAACCAACAGACTTCCTGAATTCCTACAAAATTCACTCCAGCAAACTCTATCAAGGATTTGAGTTATAAGAAGTATTTACATCACAGAAACACAAACATTTACCATTAAGTAGACTTTTTTCTCAAAACCTTCTCCTTCCTTAGTCTTCTTGTCTCCCCCTTCCTTCTCCTTCTTATTACTAATTTGAACTTTTCAAAATGTATATAACCTGGGCTCCAGCCTCCACTCTGTTATTTTATCCACCTCTCTTTCTTCTTTTTCTCTTCTATGCTATTTCTGTCTTCTTTGCCCTTCAAGGAAGTAAAATAGAAACAGCTCATTTTTAATGCAAATTAGTTCAAATTCCTCTTACCAATAATGCCTGTTACACTGACTATAAAAGCAATATCAAAGTAATTCACTTAGAATTCAAAGGTGTTTCCTAGTTTACAGGTTTCCATCTAAAATTCAAAATTACTTAGAATAATAAAACCTAAAGGTGCTATGATTCAAATATCCCTTGCTAAATAACTATGATGTGGAATAAATTCTATGAAGATAACTTCAGTCAAGTAGTTCCTATCAAAAAATAAACATATCTCAAGAGGGTTAGAGGCATAAGCCAAGTCAAAGCACATAGGCATAAGTCAAGGTTCATGAGCCCTGAATGTGCTTGGCATGTGTATTCATCTGAATCAGATATTCTTACCTTTCCTTTATATGTGCAAGCACTGAATTGTAGAGCAAATTAGTTATTAAGATTGTCCTTTAAAGTTCTAATGAGTTCTCCAGCAATTTACTCAGATATATAAATACCTTTTTCTCTATTTCACCATTAGCTACCCAAACAAAAGCAAGCAAGTTGATTTTCACTTTCAGCCCTGAAGGAGTACCAGAATTCAGAATTAACCTACTATCATAAACAACCAGAAAACTAGAAAAGTATAGGGGAAAAACCCCACAATTTTCAGATATTGGACTGCAGTCAGTGTAGGGCTATGATGCCAGACAGAAATAAAAGAAATGAGGTAAACCTCATAATTTCCCATACCTTCTACCTTGATGCAATTTCCAGAGAGCAGAATAGAAAGGAATGATCTGAAAAGAGTTTAGAGAAAGGGCTCAGATTTCAGGAAAGTAGAAGTGGCTAAAATTTCCAGGGCAGAGTACCTGAGAAATCAAGAGAGATATATAAGACCTGAAAAACACCAAGAACCAACTTGGCCTAATTGACATACTGAACATTCTGACCAATAACTGCAGAATATACTTTCTTTTCAAATCCACATGGAATACTCACCAATGTATACCATATATTGATCCATAAAACAAATTTCAGTAAATTTAAAAGAACAAAATCATACCAAGCATATTCTCTGATCATATACAATTAAATTAAGAAAGAAAACATAACACTATCTTGAAATTCTCAAAATATCTGGAATGAAACAACACATTTCTAAATAAGAAATAACAAGTAAAATATTTAAATAAATGAAAATGAAAACCCAACACACTATAATTTGAGGAACATAGCTATGGACTAAAAGCAACATTCTAAGCCTCTACTTGGAAGAAGCTGGTAAAAGAGCAAATTAAACCCAAGGTAATTAGGAGGAAAAATAATAATAAACATAAGAGCAGAAATCACTGAAATAGAAAACAGAAAAATAATAGAGAAAATCAATCCAAAAGATGATTATAAAGCTCTAGCTAGACTGATCAAGAATCAAGAGAGAAGACTCAAATTACCAATGTCAGTGATGAAATGAGAGGATATCACTGGAGACCCTACAGGTATTAAAAGAGTGGTAAGTAAATGCTATGAATAACTTCACGACCATTAATATGAAAACTTAGTAGAAATGTCACGTGCTCATCCTCAACCAGTCTCTTCAAGGTTGTGAAATGTTTTGCTTGGCCTAACTTTGGTTACATGTTTACTTCTTTCATTGAAGGTTCAGATTCACTCAAACCACATGGGTTATGAATTTAAGAGAGGTACTGAGTAGGCAAAGAAAACATATGTCTATTCTACAACAGTGGTCCATGTTTAACCTTTCTATTTCATCTTTCGCATTTGTATCACTGGGTAGTCACTGTTTTGAAGTCAATTTCTCTATCTAAAGGACACAACCTTCCTACCCAGGAAGAATGTAAGAAATTAGCCTATGAAATGCCTTGCCTAGCTCATGCTCTATATTCTTTCTAGGGTCTTTTGACATCTTCCACAATTTTTGACACAAATTGACAACTGGTGAAAGTTAAAACTTTTAAGTCCAGTTCCATCTAAATTCTAGGATCAATCTTGAATTTGGTCAATGGAAAGTTAAAAAATTTTTTTAATTTTAGCATGAAGTCTCTACTGCTGATTACTGTTTTTGGACCTTGGGTCTATGGACGTCTTCTCTGGGCATTTTCTTTGTTCTTAACATCATGGCGCAACAATGCCTTCAAGTCCCTATAGGCTAGGAAGTCGGTCTACCTAGGTCTTTCTAGTATTACTATTCTAAACCCTCAGCTTTATTGTTGGGCCCTACCCTGTGAGACCTGACTCCTCTGAAGCCAGCTTATGTTCTCATAGTCAATGAGCCTTGCTCCCCTGCTGAGACATTCTGGGATGTATCTGTTTCTTACAGTGTAGATTTTATACATTACCAAGATATAACTAAAGGCTCTTTCTAAAAGAGATTAGGATTATTGAATCACTTACCTTCCTGGAAATTTTATTTCTGAAAATAAACTGAATTAGGATATAAGGAATATGAATTGTACAATCTGCACATCTAAAAAATCTGCCATTCGTTAAAACAACCTAAAAATGTCTTAAAGAAAATAACTATCTTTATGTGAATACACAAATATGCCTGGCTTGGGCTGTGTGAGCAACCTAAACACTATTTCATTTAATCTCCATACCACTCTGCAAGGTAAAAACTAAAAATCTCTTTTAATAAATGTGTATATTAAGTAACTTGACCAAATTCATAGGTTGTTGAAGTTCAAACTAAGTTTGTAATATCACTAATTTCATAGATTCATTAGTACCATAAAATCTATTAAATACAAGTGAGGAAAACAAAAAAGGGTCCATCATAAAATTAGAACAGGAGTTCATTTCATTGAGAGATAAAAGAGTGTAGTGGAAAAAATACAACTCTGGAGTGAAATAAACTGCTATTTAAATCTTAGAGATGTTAGAATGTTTTAGTATATCAATTAGTATAATTTTCAACATTAAGTTTGAAGATGAAAATGATATAGCCACAGCCAACAAATAAGTTAAAGCATTCAATGAAATCGCACATTTATTTATAGTACAAAGTAAGTCTAGAAGGGAACTTACTCAACCTGATAAAAACCTACAGTAAATATCATTACTAATTATTTTTTAAAAAAGACTTCTTTAAAATCAAGAATGACAAAGTTTTCTGGCAAATATGCTGGTCTGAAAAGTAAGCCTTCCAAGAAAATAATAAATGAATGAATGAATGGCATAACATATGTGATAATCTTAGAGAAAATTATAAATCTTCACTGAAGTATTAAAGAAGACAAATAATGGATAAACATACTCTGCTTATAGATAGGAAGATAGTATTTATAGATATTGATCCTTCCCAAATTGAACTATAAATTTATGTAATTCCAATCAAAATCCTAACAAGAATTTTTTCACAGAAAATTATAAGCTAATTTTAAATTTCTATAGAACAGTAAAATAAATAGAAAATATTCCCCAAAAACTTATTAGAGGGAACATTACCCAACAAAATGGCAAGATTTATTAAGCTAAATTAGTTTAGAGAGTTAGTAGTAATTCATCTTAAATGTTATGCATTGATTAAAAAAAAATTAAGCAGATAAACAGAACACAATCTAGAGCTCAGAATCTGACCAACATATATTAATAAATGTGATCTCTAACAAAGATGGCATTGCAAATCAGTGGGACAACAGTGGACTACTCAATAAATGGTCCTGGCGGGGGAATTTCATATAAAAAAGTGAATCTGGATTTCCTACCTCACACTATCCACAAAAACTAATCCCATTTATACTAAACATGTAGACACAGAAGCAAAACATTAAAACTTTCAGAAGAGACTGTGACCTTCTTCTCTTGCTGTCCCCAAATGCCACCCATGGACTAGTTTGGTGCTGCCTGGCACTTCTTTCATAAAACGGCAGCTAAAACTATTCCAGCATTCATGTTGGCCAATAAAAAGCCCATGTGTAGACTCAGGGCGGAGAACGAGGATCAAGTTAATTTCAAGTGGCAGGATAGGCACCATAGTGCAGTTTAAAATTAAGACGTTTATACCACTTAGTAAACTAATGAAAACATATTGTAAACAACAGGGCTTTTCAATAAGGCAGATCAGCTCCTGATTTGGTGGGCAGGCAATCAATAAAAGACACACCTGCAGAGCTGGAAATGGGACAGAAGAGGCTGTCAGTGTGCATCCCAGCAGCAGACAGAGGGTGTCTAGTAAACAGAGAAAGTACTTGCTACCTTTCTCTGGACCTGTGTCCTCAGGTAAAGCAATGTATTCTAAATTAAAAAACCATGATTTGATTTCAACACACTCTGGCTGCTACAATAGGTTTTCTTTAGTCTTTTGTTTCACCTTCTTGATTCATTTTAATTGTATATAAAATAACTGATGTATGCAAACAGGTACTTTGCATTTTATTTTCCAAATAGACAATGATATGCAAAACTGGGAATGAAAGGGGTTACTCAACTCTTATAAATTGATATGACTTTCACAACTTTAAACTTTTGTAATTACTCCCATGCAAAGAAACCCTCTTCAAATTACCCCGATCTGAATCTGTTTTCTTGGACTCTGATTCACATACCTATTTTTCCCAGGCCTGGCACCAAAGCAGAATGTTTGGTGGCAAAATCTACATAATTGTCCACTGGTTGATGTAATCTGATCTGGGTGAGGTGTCGAAACCTGAATCCTCAGAGACCAGAATTAGATACAAGCCCCTAAATGTGTTTCTAGAAATCAGGACAAGAAGTAACAAAGTGAGTTCTATTTGTAGGAATATATTCCCATAAAACCTATGTGAATCTACAGATAACAAAATGGAAGTAAGTATACTAAGTACCTACTTATTCCAGTAACAGATTTCTTACTTTTTTGCTTAAACTTGAAATTTTATACAAATAGTTTCTAATCTGTTTGTGTATGAAGACACTTGTTAATAATAAGGAATGTATTTGTGAGGTAAAATATAAAAATCTTATTGTTTATCTATCTTACAATAAAAATATGAAAAGTAACCAAAAAATTTTAAAAGGAAAATTCTATATTTCTTTGGTCTAAAGGCTCATTTAACTTCAGACATTGAGGATGATATTAACTCTGTGATTCCAAGGTCAGGAGCAAGGATACCTGGAGGTTTCAGATCCTGAACCACTTGTCAGGTTCAAGATCCTTAAGCATGCTGATCACGGCTAAGAGGATTTGTTTTCCTGTGTGTTATTTTTCTGTTCTGTCAGATCATTAGCAGTATTTAAATTGTATTTTTTAAGCCCTCTTCTCCAGCTTGTGTGTTTTTTTAATGTTTCTAATATAAATGACAGAAGACATTTCCCAACCCAGCCCCAACTACTTCCCCAGTGTCATCTCCTATTTATCCACCCAACAGCCTCTCCCCAGTCTCCGCCTGCTCCCGGAGCTGCCATACCTCAGTGCTCCTACTGCAGGCCACAGTGCTCATCCTTCTTACCTGTGGCGTACATCGTGTCCCCTCGTCTGGAAAGCCCTCCCCCTCTTTTCCACTGAATCCCTTCTAGCAGCTGCCCCTTGATATTCTCCTTCCACTCCTTAGCACACGGAATTGTCTTAGGGCTCTGGTACAGGCAGGGGCCAGAAATTCCTTGCTTCTTCCCTACATCATTCTAGGCAGGTACTGTCTGCTATACCCTGAAATATTATATTGGCTTCTAAGCCAATGTGCCACACATGTTGTGAGAACCAACTGTATGCTGGGCATCCTGCTAAGCTCTGACAATACAAAGACGGCCAGGGTGGCAGAGTAAAGAAGGTGGGAGACAACAGGAACCCAGGCAAAGAAGCACACTACAAAGGTCCATTCTGGAGGCACGTGTGAAAGGCTGTGAGCACACTGATGCTGTCAGCAAGCAGCATGATCAAAGGCCGTGTGTGGTGGGCAGGAAAGAGTTAAAGACATTCCCTGCTGGTACTAGTCTGCAGCCTATCATTGCAAAGTTACATTCATACTGTTTCTGATCATTTGGGAGAGAAGACAAAAAAATCTTAGAGCAAGCGGAGTGTTTTCGGTGGATACCAATCTTCCTGCAGCCCTTTTTCAGAACACACACAAGAGGCCCTCCGTGGCCACATCAAATTCCCTATGACAGGGCTCACTGCACCAGGTCTCTGTCCTTCCTAGCACTTGCTATAGCTGCAATTTTGAATTTTTAAAAATTTGATTGCTTCACGATTTTTTATCATGCTAAACTGGAAAAGCCACAAGGCCAGGCTCTGCTTGTTTTTCTCATTTTTGTATCTTTAGCACCTAACACAATGCCTGTCAGGTGAAAATGCTCAGTAATTATATCTCAAAGAAGAGCCAATAAATGATGATACTATTATCAGCTAAATAGTCATATACATTTTAGATACTCTGTGCCATGTAATCCTTACAATAATGCTACTTTAAATATGAGGTAACTCAGTCTTTGAGACCTGGGAAATGGCAGGTTTAAGATGTGAGCCCAGGTCCATCTGGCCTCGCTGCACCCACAGTCTTAGCTCTACCATCCTATGACAAGATTCACGTCCTTACTGAGGAAGAGGGAGATGGTTGACACAGTAAATTTCCAGAAACAGCAGGATCTGGAAGCAACGGACAGAATGAGGAGTCATTTTTAGCAAGTCCATCTGATACTGAACGCCAAAATGCTGAATTCCTGCCACTTTCTATCCTACCATGACAAACTGGAAACAACTTAAATATCCAAAATAAGAAAACCGCTAAGTCAACCACAGCACATTTGTGTGATGAAATACTATTAAATTGTTAAATGTCATATTCTACAGAATGTGGAAAAATGTTCAAGATACATCATTAAGGTAGAAAATGAAGATTATAAAACAGACTATATACAGTAACTCAATTTTGTTAAAGTATATATTGCATATGATTCAACAAATGGTGTGCACACACACACATTTTATAAGAATGTACACCAAAATGTCAATAGTGTTATGAGTAACCGAATTATAGATGAGTTTAATTTTCTTTCCATTTTCTATTTTTCCGTATTTCTGTAATTATCATACACTACTTTAAAATTCTCGCAAGTATAACTTACAGTAAATATATAGGTACAATAAAATACACTAAGCCAAAATATTAATAGTGATTTTTCTCTGTATAGTAAATTAATGATTTTACTTATTTACTAATAATCTTTTTGTATTTAAAAAGTTGAGGCAACAAAAGACGTTTGTAAGACTGAAACAAATTACATTTCCCCCTCAATACGCTTTAATACCCTGGTTGTAAATAGAAGTACCCTCTGCTCTCTCCCACTCTGTCCTGCGTAACTCTGTTACCCACACTGATGTCCTTAGCAACTGCTTACAACATATGTTCACAGTTACATTAATTCTGAAGTTCCAGTTATTTTTCTAACATATATAAATATATCAATAATATGGACCCTAAAATAAACAAACAGTTTGCCTCCATAACATCATTAACATCCCAGAGTCCCAGAGGAAGAACTAGGTTTATTTTTACAGCCAATTTTCGCCTTTTGGCTGCCCTGGGTCCTGGCTTCATTCCCAGATTAGGTCTTGTCTCTTGCTAGGAGTCAACCAACTACTGAAAATTCAGAGATTTGGAAGCCAAAAGACTGAAAAAGAAGAGCTTGAAGAGTGAGCCAGCCTGTCAGGTAGCCCACAGCCTGTCTCTGGTGCAGGAAGGTAGAACAGAAGCTCCTGCCAACCATCAGAGGGAGTCCAGGGTGGCCCACAAACATCTGGGACAAGCTGCAGGAAGGCCAGGGGTGGAAATGTTCCAAACATGAATCCTGACTGTAACCTAACTCTTCTCATTTGATTATGTTCCACGAGGGTCTTACCTTTTATCTCCTCCACCCATAGTGCTTTCTCCTTTTTCACGTGCTTCAATAATAACTCCCGCTATTAGCAGATAATAAAGCTCCTTTCTGCCTTGTTAACTGCCCCAGTAGAACATGAGTTGGCCTGGCTGCCTTGAAAGTCTGTAACCAGGTTAGAGGGTAAGCCTGAGAGGTTTATAGGTTCCTAACAAGATAACAGGATGGCGCTCAACCCTCCTACAAACTCTGTGGAAATCAGACCTCGTAGGAAGCCCAAGAGCTTTACTAAAATAGGAGGGTGGCCTCGGGGTCAGATTGCTTGTGTTCACAGGTGCAGAATATTAAGCAATAAAGAACAAAAGGAGTGTTGAGCAAACAATATATAGATGTGGAGTACTTAACAACAGATGATAGAGAAATAGCGTGTCCCGGGAATCAGAGACAGCGGTCTCAGGAACAGCCTTCCCACAATCCCCTCTACACGCAGGTGGGAGAAAAACCTCTCCCAGGGGAGTCACTGGGTTAACATAAGCCTTTTGTTTCAGGAAGGGTTTTTCCTTCCAGAAGAGTCCTTCTTTCTGCTGTTTTACTTTACTCTAAATTTAGCCTAGGCAAACATTTAATGTTAATACCAGCCCCCTTCATTTTGGGGAGTGTTCTATATGTCTACATATTTAAAACTAATAAATCCACAAAGACTTCTTGTAGTAGTAAAACTGTTTAGTGTGCTGATTATGGTAGAAAAATACATGAACCTGCACAGGTGATAAAATTATAAAACTTAATATACACAGATATACCAATGATTACAAGCAAAACTGGGGAAATCAGAATGTGATCTGTGGATTGTTTATATGTCAACAGCTTGCCTGTGATACTATGCTATAGTTTTGCAAAATATTACCATTGGGAGAAAATAAGAGATCCCTCTATGTTGTTTCTTACAACTACATGTAAATCTGCAATTACCTCACATTACAAATATTTTTTAAAATAATAGTAAGTCAAGCTAACAATCTGCTATATAAATAAATATAATATAAAATATATTCCTCCCTCCCAACCTTGAAAAACAGAGGTCATAATCACCTGGAATTTCAAGTTCTCTCATTCCTAGGAGTTTTGCACAGTAGTGTGGCTACCCAAGGTCCCCGTCCGAGGTGCACCCCTCTTCTCCTCTTACCTCAGGCTCCACCCATCTGTGCACAAGATCCTGAGCCGCCCATCTGTGGCCTGCCTTCTAGCAGAACATGCAAGCTCTGTTCCTACCCAGCCATCCCTCAAGCAGCCCCTCCTCAGCCCCCTCAGGCAGGCTCTGAAAGCAGGCTCAGAGTCATATAAACGTGAAATTCTGGGGTTCTGGATGTTGGGAGTTAGTCTGCGGGGCGGGGTCTGGCCCTGCTAACTCTTCACACGTGCCAAGCCAAGCAGCGCAGTCAGAACAGAGCACGGGGTCGGGGCAGGAACACGGGGCGCCACGCCCAGGACACGGGCCTCTCTTGTCAAAGTCTAAGGGAGTCAATCATTATTACTGTTTCATAAAGAAGAAAATTGAGATATCAGAAATTATGCCTCCTGCAACTGATAACTGGTAGTAGCAGGTTTCAAGCTAGATCTGCCAGAGTCCAGAGGCCTACTGGAAATCTGCATAAAATGCCCATTTTACTGTCTTTAGGGAGTCCACAAAGGGCCTTCCTAACCCCTCACAGCTGTTGTAGTTATGAGCCAGATAAGTTGCCTTTCTCAGGACTCCTATTCATTTAACAGGACAGATAATTATTGAGATTGAATTCAACTGGCATTCATTAAGAGCCTATCCCACTGTCCTTCAGACACTGCTCATTATTTGCAAGGCCAGCTCGTTAATCTTGATTAATTTAGGTGCTAAGGCTGCAACATTAAAAAAAAGATGCTAAACTTAAATGTTATGCAGTCACCGATATAAAGAGTAATACTTTAGCAGGCACTCCTAAGACACTTCTAAGCATTTTTTCACTATATTCATCTCTAGTTCTTAAAAAAATAGACTGATTAATAGGATGCTACACAAAATGAGCCCTCCCTTCCCCAGGCAGGAAGATGGAAAAGAGACAAAGAGGAAGGAGGCCAGTGGAAAGAAAGAGAAGTAAAGGAGAATAAGAGAAAGCTTAGAGTTTGAAATGCTTTCTAACTTGTCCACTGGGGCCATTCCAGGACCTCTCACTTCTAAACTTTAAAAAATGTCAGAGATACCTTTGCTCCCTCGGTCAGAATGTCCTTCCAGTGTCCCCAGTATCTCCTCCTGATGCAGTGGTTTACACATTGGGGAAGTGACGTCACCCTACATCAAACTGAGTGAGCTGAGCAGTCCATCCTGCCAGATGAGGAAAGACAAATTCTTTTTCAAGCTCAGAGACAAAAATAAGTAAGAACCCCAGAAACAAGAAAGGAGGGAGACACCCTGACACAGAGCACCACATGTGACTGAGCAAGAGGCTTCTCCAGGCAGATCCCATCCTCTGCCTGTCTCCTGTTTGTAGAAAAACTTTAGCCTCCTAGGCTTTCCCTGAGTTCTAAAGAATAAATTTGATCAGACAAGTGAGAAATGTAGAAACAAAGGAAAACAGTTAAGCAGGACAAAATAATAGTTTGGCCACTAAACAAAGTCAAAGACTTAGTTACTCCTCAGGTGCTATAGATATTATCCTGAGTCATATCCTTTGAGATGTTTGGCAGATACTGAAATGCCCACCAGGTGAAAGAAGTTAACTGTATGCTGACCAAAAGCACGTAGACCCAGACCAGTTGGAACCAGAAGGTAGATGGTACTGACTCCGGATGACCTCACTACCAACCAATCAGAAGAGTGTCCATGAGCTGATCACACACCCTGCAAGTCAGTCCCTCATCCTCCTTTAAAAACTTTTCCCTGAACCACTAGGGAGTTTGAATCTTTTGAGCATTAGCCACCTGTCTCCTTGTTCGGTGCCTGCAATAAACGCTGTACTTTGCCTCACCACAACCTCGTGTCAGTAGACTGGCTTTACTGCACACAAGCGAGTGGACCCAAGTTGGTTCAGTAACACATGGTCATTTATCAGTATCTCTTCTACTGGTCATTTGTGGAGATGAGGCTGTAAGGAGAAAACATGTGGACTTTAGGGCACGGATTTGCAGAGCTTTTTCCAGCAGCCCAGAGGTGTTTCTTTTCAGCATTCCATTTAGTGAAGGCTTTGGAGTTAGAAATCTCCAGGTAAGAAAAGTGTTACTTTAGTGCAGTAGAATCATACGCATTTAGGAAATTATTCTCAGAATAACGTATTTAGTTGGCAGAATCCAGGAATGTTAAACTATTTAAAAGATGTGAAGAGAGGTCACCTGCAATGCTTTTCCGAGTATAAAATATGTTGGAAGTGAATGAAATCAATGACAGGAGCTGGATCACGAAAGAGTAAGTAAGTGCAGAGAGCAGTGGTACAACGCCAAGCGAGAGATCAGAGCAAAGGTCAGGAAGCAGGAATCCGGCGTCGCGTCACAGTGATGCAGAGATGAGTCTTCTAGACCAGACAGATGACTGCTGTAGTGCGCTGTCACAATGCCTCCTGTCTCCACACTGGCCTGCTATCTCCTCCTCTCAACACAGCTGCCAACCCAGCAAGTGAAAGTCAGTCATCATGCTCCACAGCCTTGCATGATCTGGCCCCTGGCTCTTTCTCCTCAATTATGTTTTCCACCATTCCTTCCCCTACTTTACTCCACTCTGGTCTGCTTGCTACTCCACAAATATTTCAAGCATGCTCCCACTTCAACAACTTCTACCTGGTGCCTGGAATGCTCTTTTTCTACGTAGTCACATACCTCTCTCCCTCAGTTATTCAAGTCCCTATTCAAATGCCCCCGTCATCCAAGAAAACTTCCTTAACCACCCTATCCTGAATGAAACATACATTCATCTAAATTGCTCTCTCTCCTCCTACCCTTATTATTTCTCCACAGTAAGGGCTACTAACTGGTATCATGTTATTCTGTCTGTTTACTGTTGGAGAGCCATACGGGCTTTAAAATCCATGAAAGCAGGGACTTTGTTTTGGCTGCCTCTGTGCTCCTATGCCTACAATATACCCAGCAGCATGTGGTAGTTGAAGCCCTTCATATGTTGAAATCCTAACCTCAATTTAATTGTATCTGGAGATAGTCTTTAGGAGGTAATTAAGGTTAAATGAGGTCATAAGGGTGGAGCCCTAATATGACAGGAATGTGGTTTCATAAGAAAAGAAAGATCTCTGTCTTCCCCTTCCCTCTCCCTCTCTCCCTCCCTCCCTTTGCCCCTTCTCCCATGTGTGACTGAGCAAGAGACTTCTCCAGACAGACCCCTTCCTCTGTCTGCCTCCTCGGCTTCCCCCACCCCTTACTTCCTCTCTCCCTCTCCCCTCTCTTCCTCCCCTCCCTTCTTGCTACTCTGTGAGGACACAGCAAGGTAGGTGGCCATCTGCCAGCCCAGAGGAGAGCTCTCACCAGAAAATGAATTGGCCAGTACCTTGATCCTGGATTTTCCAGCCTCCGAAACTGTAATAAATAAATGTTTTTACTTACGCCACCTGGCCTGTGGTATTTTGTTACTGAAACAACTAAGATAGTAGCCTTCTGATATTATCATTCCACAAAATGTTAGAACTTCTTTCCTGCTCCAGGAGTCTTTTGGGAATACTATCCCGAGTGAAACAAGATAGCAACTGGTGGGGTGGTAAATGGAGCCATTTCCTTTAGAGACACTGACTGTAAGTCACAATCTATCACTGAGGCAGCCAGCATAAGGCCCCATTATAAGTACCCTCTGAAGACGCATTATGGGGAGGGATGTCTAATTTCCCTTGGGACAAGCATCCAATTTTTAGAGTTATATTCTCACAGATGGGAGGGCTGCCCTCTGCTGTTTATACCAGTGTCCTAAGACACTCCAGGAAAAGCATTTCAAATGGTTTCCATGATCATATATCACAGTATTTTTAAGCCAATGTGTTAATCTGCATTTTTTCCTACAAAGATTATGTAACAATTTTGTAGTCATAAAATATTAAAAATTAATTTTAAAAAGTAGGATACACATATACACATACATATATTATAACAAATGTTAAAAATACATGAGAAAAAAGCGTAACAGCAAATCATCAACAGTGGTCACCTTGGATGATGTTAGCTAATTCTTACTGAATACTTCCTGGAGCCAGGTGGCTTAGCTGGATGACTTCAGTTCATCTCACAGCAACTCTGTGGTATAGCGGCTATTAGCATCATCTCCACTTTACAACTTAAGAAACTGAAGCACAGACAAGTCAAGTCACATTTCCAAGGTCATACAGCTGTTTGACGGCACAGCTGGGATCTGAACCTAGTCAACTGGACTCTAAATCTGTGCTCCAAACCATACACAGACTGCTGAACATACAGTGTGCTACTCCTTCTACTTCCTCACTTTTTATATGATAAGCATGTTGTACTTTTACAATTAAAACAAAAAATAAATTCTCCTTTTTTCTTGTTCACTGTGTAGAAAAATAAAGTAATATTAAAGGATCAATAAACTAAATTCAAGGTGCTCTACAAAGTATACCCTAAAATTACAACCTGTTTTACAGAATTCTGCCTCGCAAGAATAAAATTCCATTGCCCATTTCTTGCTGAGATTGTTTTTCGAGAACAGGCAACTGCGTATGTCCTGAAGGACTGACCCATACCTTGGAAAGGCAGCCTGCTGTGACTGCCTCTGCAATCTGAATCATGACTTTCAAAAAAATTAAGACTAGAAAAAGAAAACTACAGTGGCATGGTATGTGGGTTGAAAAAAAATTAATGTTGAAAGGGCCATTTTATCTTTGTGACATTATTATGCAATTCTATTTAAATTTTTAAAAAGTTTTCTGGGAGAAATACATCATTTAAAAAGTCTGGATTTTTTTTAAAGTCTGTATTTTTAAGTGTTGAGATTTTCTGAAAGAGATACTGAAAAATTAAACAAGAAAGGAAAACTTAAACAAGGTATCATGGTATCAATTGAAAAGAACTATAAGCCTTTTTAGAAAGAAATATGCAGAGAAAAGAGAATACTGAAATCTGTATATGTTGTAACTCTAAGAATTAGTGACTGTAAGTTCCATTTCATAGAAGACCTAGTTTGGTTATACATCTAAGGAGAGCCATATTTTGGTTAAGTTCTGGTAATACAGCCAAAGTGATATTAAGCACTGCTACTGTCCATGAGGTTGTCTGTCTCCACTGCATGCTTGGCACAATCTTGAGGAGGAAGTCAAAGAGTTTTTTAAGTTTACATTATAACATATCAATATTATATCATAAAGAAAAATATACATGTATTAGAAATAAGATAGAAGTTTCAAAAATTCTTAAATATTTGTTCAGAGTTGGAAAAGATAACATCTCATTAACTGTTGCTCAAAGATCACTGAATATGGTAAAGCCATACTTACTATTTAACTTGGAGGAAAGCCTCCTGCGTAGTGTCACTCAGCCACTTATCCACTATTTTAGGTATTTTCATGACTCATTTATTATATTTAAGTTAAGAAAAATATGTTATAGATTCTCCTATAAATGGTACATCTTTTACCAGTACATAGTTAATAACGATACTTTCTCTTCTTTTTGCTGTTAATTTCTATGTTGACTGAATTGCACTCTTTAACAGCCACTTAAGTATGGGTATGGAACAAAATATTCCCAAATTACATGTTCTAAACTATAGAAAACCAGCTTTGGTCAATTAAAGTGGATTCCTCCCTCTTGGATGTTGATAAGGTGTGCTTGTTCCATCAAATGCATAATTATAAATTAATACTTTTAATCATGGACCATTTGTGATAATTCTTCAGGGTTCATCTCTCTCTACCACACTTATTAAGGCATATCTGAACAATCCATAAGATTGAAATGTGGCTACACAAAAAGAATCCTAAAGTGCACAGTAGGGAAAGGACTAAAGCTGAACTTTGACCCATGTCTTATTCGAGCTACAAAAATACTAATCTACAGAAATAGGATCTAATTAAGGAAAAAAGTCCTATGCATCACACTGAAGGATGATTTTATAAAATAATTTTGCTTGTTACATTAATATTTAACATTTATATTCAACATTTAATAATCAATTGAATATATTTAGGAGAACTTTGTAGTCTTTTTATTTTAAAATATTTACATTTTTAAACGAAAGGATTTTTTTCTCCAAAATTTAGTTGTCCATTTAAGAATATTCAGGGGCATCTGAACAAGAAGTATGAAAAGCATTTCAGTAAAGATTTTTAATTTAATTCTAAGTGCAATGGAAATGTCTTAAAATTTTATCATAAGATAATCAAAGTAGTAAGATTCACATTCTTAAATGATTATGGTGGTTGATGTATAGGGGAACAGGTTAAAGAATGAGAGCAGAGAGACTGGTCAAAAGGTAGTTTCTCCCCTTTTCTGAGAAATGATGGTAGTATAGACTGGGGTGGTGGCTTTAAGATTTGAGAGAGGAATTGGATACAAAATGTACCTTAGAAGTAGAATCAACAGAACTTCCTAATGGGTTTGATGTGAGCCATGTAAGTCAGTGGAATGACCCCTGGGGTTTTGTCTGCTTTTGTGTTTTGATTGGGCAACTGAATGTATAATGATATCATTACTGAATTAAGAAGACTGAAGAGAGGGTAGAACCAGGACACATCAAGAATTCTATTTCTACATATTAATTGTGAGTTGCTTATCAGCTATTTAGTTGAGCTTTCAAGTGAGCTGTTGGATATAAAAGTTTGGAACTGATAGGAAAAGTCAAAGCTGAAGACAGAAGTTTAGATTCATAAATATCAGATGGTATTAAATCTATGGAACTAGAAGAAACAACCTAAGGAGTAGTAGTGAATAAAGAGAGAACTTTTAACTCCATCGAGATGCTCTCCTTCATGTGGGAGTCAAGTGGAGAAGGAAGAGCCTGTGAGGACACTGCCAACTGAAATAAAACGCACAACCCAAAAGCTGAGAGTTATGTTTTACTTGGCAGACTACCTGAGGACTAGAGCCCAGGACACAGCCTCTCAGATCTAAGAGACAGTTCCAAAGTGGCAAGGTAGAAGCCAGGATACATAGGAGTTTTTGCAACAAGGACCAGGTAGTTGGAACATCAAAAGATTACTGTTAATTAAAAAAAAAAAAACAGATATCTAAAATTAAAGAATTTAGCACTTTTCTATGTATGGGAAGGTGCAAAGGTCTGGCCTCACTGAACTCATTCCTTTGATATGCACGTAGCTATCTAGGGCCAGTGTCCTGTTCTTCCACATCCTGAGTTCCCTCAAGGGGCGTGGTTGGGGGAGGCTGCAGAGGCTGGGCTTCCTGTTTGTCTGCATCCTAAGTTCCCTCTGCTCACTGTCAGGGGGGTGGTGGTAGCGGCTGATGGCTGGATGGCCACAGCATTCTTTGTTTACTGTTATGGCTGACGATACTTAACACTCACAAGACCAACAAGTGGTAGCCAGTGAAGCAGGAGGAAAACAAGCATGTGCAGCATCACAGGGGGCAAGAGGAGAAAGCTTCTCCAGACACACTCACTAAAGTGATTATCTGAACCATAACTTCTATTGGCCCAAACCTGAAATGTGCTAGATGTAGCAAAAAAGTTTTAAATAAAACCTGTAACAGATTAATTTTGTAAATGGAGAAAAAAAAAAAAAACAAATAATTTGGATAATGATTAAAGGGACATTTTCTTCCTTTATGGACCTGGTATTTATTAAGCAGAGGTTGACCTGGGACTTGTAAACCTGAGACCAAGAAGGAGGAAGTTGAGAAAGCTGTCCCCAGACCTCTCAGCACTCCGGGATCTTGAAGAACTAACACAAAGGAACCATCTTCACTTGCAGAGCACTCGTCACTCTCAGGTCATGGCTTGGCCAACAAGTGCAAAGTGAAACATTCAGAAACATGAGAAAAAGGCAAACTGAAGAGAAAAAAAGGCAGGGGTTGTGAGACGGGAGTAGAGAGGAGTGCTCCCTGTCCTTCCCACCCCACCCCACTCAATTACCAGAGACATCTGCATGAAGTAACCAGACAGCAGACACCGTAAGGACAAACACAAATTATAAATAAGAGGCTTCCTTCTCTCTGTTGAAAGTAAAGGAAGAGATTTCCCTTTTTTCCTCCTTTTCCTTTGAGCACTTACTTTAGAAAACTTACCATTGTAAGTACTCTCTATTCTCTTTGAAATGCACATAAATCCCTTTGAAGAACAGATTAGCATTTTGTCAGCTTTACAATCTAGGAATGTCCTTCTCAAGGACCTGGAGCCACCTTTTTGAAATGTTAACATCAAGGTGAGAAAGCACCCCTACCTCCCAGTTTCTGTGAGAGAGTTGGGACCTAACATCCCTGTGCACTTGGCTTCAAGTTGCAAAACTACCTCCTGTCATAATGATATGACAAGTTCGGTTTTCCCAGGGATAAAACCAATTCGATACCACAGATAGCCACTCCAATTACCAAGTACGGTTAGAATGAACTACGTGTAATAAACAATGTTGTCAAGCTCTCTTACTTGAGGACTAATTATTGTTTATCTCAAAAACATGTATGTACTAGACTGTATCAACTTTGGTATATAAAAAGAGGAGATTTCTTTTGTCTTAGCAATCTCTCAGTGGACTTGAGGACCAAAGAGAACTTTTCTTTATACGGGTTATATCTATCAATATTTACCATACTAGAAAATAAATTGAGAATTTAAAAATATTTGTTATTTACTTTAAAATAATGATAATAAATCAATACATTTTAACATTAAAAATAGTTTTTGACAATCACCTATATTTTCAAAAAGTAGTGGGAAAAATTGTGACATTGTTTTACAATTTTGAAAACTCCTTAATGTCAAGCTTAGTAGAAGACAACTACATTCTCATATCTGCTTCTGAATCGAATCTGTTTTAACAGATTGTTTTGGTTGAAGTATGTAAAAGAAAAAATTAGCCTCACACAGAAATATAGTTGGAAAAGGCAGTAGTATCTTAATAGCCTTTCTGATAATTATGGATATCCTTCTTTGACAGTATACCAGAATGCAACAGATGGCAGGGGTTTTTTTTTTTTGGCTAGTTCCTATATGAAATATGAAGCCATATCACTGAACTTTTCATACTCCACTTTGTTAAAATCCATTGGTCCCTCTTATACTTTGAACAGGTCCTTTACTCTTGCAGGACTTTGTAATATCATACATTGGTCATTTGTAAAATACTGGTTCATGAAGCTATGCAGATGTTCCAAAACTGACACATTTTATCATACAATGAAAAAAAATTGTACTTGTTATTATAGCCAAGGGCCTCATCAGAAAATTATCTAGGTTTTGGGAAACTGTCAAGTTCATGTGATATATGCCACAAGGTACTAGTGAAGTTTGATAAACTAAAGAACTATACAAATGCAATGCATTATTTTATCTTGCTGAGGTGTATTAATACTAGTATCTTAGGTGTACCCATGTTATAATAATCTGAACAAGTATAAAGATCCTAATAATGTATAATCCAATCTACAAATAATGTGATGTCTGTGTTTTGCTTCAAAATAATTCAGAGGACGTGACGTGATGGTCAGTATATATAAAACAAGATTAGACAGGAGTTGAAAATTAATATTGTTGGGTGATGGGTACATGTAGGTTAATTCTATCGTTCCCTTTACCTGTATTATTTACTTTACTTGTATACATGTTAATTTATTGTAATAAATGTTAATATATAATTTGAACCTTTCAATAGAGTTATGGTTTTCCTTTTTGGGTCCTAATATGATTGATTAAGAACCAAATTTTTCTTAAATTTAATTTTATAGGTTAGACAACTGAAAACTAAAAAGAGACCTATTTTATAGTTACTATGAATTGTACAGAAATTGCAAGAAAGTATGAAGCCTATACGAAGACTTCAGCAAGGGATCCCCTGAAACAAGTGACAACAGCCATTTACTGCAAGTAAGGGACAGTTAGACAGATTCAGGGTTAGGTTTGGATGGAAAAATAAAAAACTACTGGAGAGTCTGCGTCTCCATATTTCTGGCAGAGCTGAAGAAGCTGAGTAAGGAGAGACATCACATTCACATAGCTTTTAGTACAGTATATTGTTATAATTATTCTATTTTATTATTGGTTATTGTAGTTAATCTCTTACTGCGCCTAATTTATAAATTAAACTTTATCATAGGTATTTGTAAGTATAGGAAACAATGTAGTATATATAGAATTTGGCACTATCAGCAGTTTCAGGCATCCACTTGGGGTCTTGGGGCGCACTCCCCATGCATAAGGGGGGAATGCTGTATGGAATTTCAAGTGTTTGAGACCAAATTTGAAAAGAAGACAACTGACATCTCACACTCAAAATAGCAAAGCTTGTTTTTGTTTTTGTTTTTGTCTTATTGGAAGGTTATTATCCACGCTTTCTAACTTTAATATAGAATTGATATAGTCAAAAGTATCAATAAAATGACGTGGGACAGAGAAAGGTTACTGATGCTCTTTAAAGTGTTCTCTGGAGGCACTGTAAGTTACAATTTTTCATACCTTTTAAAGTTTAATTGAAGTGTGTAAGTCAAAAGTGAATAGCTTTTGTTTATAATTTATGCACTTTTAAAAAAGTTCTTTAGTCTCCTTTAAGCTGAAATAGTTCGCCAGCATTTTTGTCTTTCATAATATTAATATTTTTAGAATCCAAATCGGTTATTTTGTAAAAATTTGGTCAAAAGACCAAAACTATGAAAAAAGAATCAAAGAGGAGTTTCATTTTCATCCTGTTCCCAGCCTTATTTAGGTAACCATTTTTAAGAATTTCTAGTTTATAATTCATGTATTTCTTTTCCTTTTTACTGACGTAAGTGTATTTTTATTTTCTCTTCTTTCTTATACAAAAGTTAGCATGCTAGATATACCCTTTTATACAAGGTAACAACATGGCTGGAAACACTTCACGTCAGTTTTGAGAGATCTTCCTCATTTAATTTTTGTCTGTAAATAACTCCATTGAGCAGTTATGCCATAGTTTATTCAATTATTCCCTATGGATGGGCATTAAGGTTGTTTCCAATTTCTGCCCTTGTAAATAATACTGGGGTGAATAACCATGTGCATATTTTGTTTCATATTAGTAAAGATGTGCCTTCAGGGTGGATTCCTAGAAGTAAGATTATGTGGGTCAAAGTATACATGAATATGTGGTTTTATTAAATATTGACAAGTTCCTTTTTATAAGGGTTACATCATTTTGCAATTACCACCAGCAGTATGAGTGTTTCTCTACACTCTTACTAACAAACTGTTTACTTTTTGATAGATGAAAATAATATTATTTTAATTTGTATTTCTCTTGTTATAAATAAGTTGAGGATATTATGTAATTTACTTCTATATATAGTCTATTTCTGGATTTGATACTCTCTCTATTAGTCTACCTACTATCAACAGGATCTTGATGTTTTAATTATAGAGGCTTTATAGTATATTTTATTATCTGGTACTGTTAGGTCCCCTCATTGTTCTTTTTTTTAAACAGGATTTTCATAATTATAACCGTAATTTTATTTTTTCATATGAACCTTTGAATTAGTTTGCCTTGCTCTAGAAAAACGTGGGGAGTATTTCAGTTGGGATAGCATTAAATGGATGTGTTGATGTCTACATGTCGTTGACACATCCTGTCCAAAAGGAAGAAATGTCTTTTAATTTGCTCAAGTCCATTGCTGTGTCTTTCAAGACTATTATAATGTTTTCCTCATATGCTTTTTGCACATTTTTGTTAGGTTTACTCCTAAGGATACTGTCTTTTTTATTGTTACTCAAAAAAACTTTGTTTTTCATTCAATCTGTCAGGAATAACCCTACTTTGAACAACAGAAAACATCTACTACATTTCTCTAGGTGGTAAAATAATTTTACTTCAGTAAAATAATTTTAATATTTCCTCAGGCAGATGGATACTTAGAGCTGAGTGGACACAAAATTCACACAATGTACTTGAGAAGGCAAAATAGAGTGTCTAGCTACCTTGAAAGTGAGTTCACTTTTTCCTAAGGGCCTTTTTAGATAATTTCTGTGTTAAACTGACACCTAGTGGCTCACTCTGGTATAGTAATTGGAAGAGAGACGTAATCAATTCAGAGAATTAGGGACCACATAGTTACTTTGCACGTTTGAATGTTAGATAATTTTATATATAATTAACTGTAACATAACCTATGACAAAAAAAAACCCAATTAATAGATATTGAGTAAAAATAATTGCTCTAAAAGTACAAGTTTTCCCCCTCAAATAAAAATTTAGAAATTTTTACCATTTCAGATGTTTTACTAAATCACTCTAAGTCAAATTGATTTAACTTTAGTTCCCTGCCCACCGTATGTAGCTGTAAAACATTTTGGAAATTAAAAAGTGAATTTAAATGGGTTTTGGAGGCAAACTTAAAATTTTGTTCCTGCTCCATCACTGTGTTCTAAGCAAATTAATTACACTTTCTGAATCTCTGGAAGACCAGTGTTGGGATGGACACACAGGACATTTTTTTTCTGTTCCATATAAAATCTTTAGAGAGCAGAGTGAAGAGAATTCATAGGAAGAAAGATCCAAGTGAGATCAAGAATTCAGGAGAATGGAGCCAGAAGTGCTGAAAAGAGGAGAGCCCCCCAGACTCTCTCCCGATCGAGAATCCTCAGACAGAGGGCATTCCTTACTATGCCCGGGATGGGGTTTTATATCAATCTAAATCAGATCTCAAAAAAGTCAAGAGAATTTAACCAACATCTAATTTAATCACATATCACAAGTACCTGATATAGTCAATGCTACAGAAATTTTGGCTCTCTTCCTTACTTCCTTTTTCTTAATGAATGAACTATAATAAACAAATACATTACTTGTTATCTTTGGTTATCATTTGCCTTGGAAAGCCAGAAAATTCATGTAAAACAACTGAAGTATGAAAGTACAAATTTTGGAAGATGGTGGAAAACCACTGATGAGGAAGCCAATCCCGGTTTCTCATTCTAGAGCATACACACAAATACACACACAGCAATTAAAGCTTACACTAGATGAATCCTTAAAAGGAGAGGAAATTGAAGCATAATGAAGGGCTGCTAATTTTGGACAATGGGAAGTATTGTCAATAAGAACAGAGACTAATGAATGCAAAACACCTACTGTTTTATTTGTGAGATGGCCCAATATTCTGATTTAATTGTGAAACTGTCTATAATTGTTTAAGAAAAATTATTCTGACATATGTTAGCATGATAAGACTTTATTCAGGACTATTGCAATAGCTGTTAAGATTATCACAATAGGGGAGAGAAGTTGGGCTCAACTCCAAATACATCAAAGACAAATGGAAGTTCATAGCCAAGAAGCAGAGTGAGAAGACCAGTGGATGGAAAATTAGCCAAGAGACATCAAGTGTAGTGGAACTCTTGCAAAACTAACTTAACAAGATTCTTGCTGAAGGAAGGTCAGGGTGATCAGATATCAAGGGTGGGTGGGGGATTCTCGCTAAACTGAGTTCGCAGGATTCTTGCTACAGCTGGACTCAACAGGCCACAGACAAGGCCCAAGGACAAGACCTGGATGACTCTTCTAGTGACTAACATTTGATCAAAGAGAGAGTCTCTGTCCTCAATCAAAGACTGTCACCATGGATGTCTAAACAGATGTTGCTCTAGAATTAAGAGGATCTTACACGATCCAGAATATGACCATGTATCCTAGGCTTATTTGTGAAAGACCATATTTTACTTTCAAAAGTATTTTTTTTAAAAAAGGCATATCCTAAGAAGAGAGAATAAGTCTCAATGTAATAATGGAAAGGGGCCTCAGGCAGGAATACGGACAAGCATGAAGTCCTGAGTTCTATCCCCAATCCTGCCTGCGTCAGCCCCTACCTTAAGACATAAAATATCAAGTTTATATAATCCACTATCAAAACTAACTTACTTATAAAAGAAAGACAAGCTCTTTTGTTTTCTATGGATCCTAAGACATCAGGGTGACATCTGGGGGACAGACAGTCCTAACAGGTCTAGTAAGGCAGTATAAATTTTTATCTAACCCCCACTTTAAAAGCTGTGAAAAAGTTGATAATTTTAAAGGGAAGTTGTGCCTCAACTGGGAAGAAAACACAATGCTTAACCCCAAAGACAAAATATTCAGGGTGGCTTCATAATTGAATGATTGGCTCCAGAGATACCACAAATACAACCAATGCCCATTTCTTTTCTTTCTTTCTTTTTTTTTAAATGAAGATACTGGGGATTGAACCCAGGACCTCATGCACACCAAGCATGTGCTCTACCACTTGAGCTATACCCTCTCCCCTCAGGATAGTTTTTAAAAGAGGGTATAATCATGGCTTTCATACAGATATAAAATGATCCTGTACCTAGGATTTTATCTAATTCATTAATTTAAAGAATTATTTTTATGAAATACAGTTGGTGTACAATACTATACATAAGTTTCCAGTATACAACATAGTGATTCAGTTTTTAAAGGTTATACTCCACTTAGTCATTATGAAAAATTGCCTTTATTCCCTGTGCTGTACAGTAGCTTATTTGCTTTATACACAGTAGTTTATGCCTCTTAATCTTCTACCCCTTTCTTGCCCCCCTGTCACTGGTAACTACTAGTTTGTTCTCTATATTTGTCTTTTTCTTTTTTTCAAATTTTACTAGTTTGTTTTGTTTTTAGATTCCACATATAAGTGATATCATATAGTATTTTCTTTATGACTTATTTCACTTACCTTAATATCTTCTGAGTCCATCCACGTTGTTGCAAATGGCAAAATTTCATTCTTTTTTATGGCTGAATCATATTCTAGTTAATGAGAGAACCAGTATGTTTCTATAACCTGTTCAAAAAAGAATTCAAATAATACACATATACAGTCAGGTAAGGAATGCTGAAACAGAATGGGTCAATAATCAATTACATTTCACCAGACACAACTAATTTTCATTTCTATAGATAAAATCATTTGTATTATCATTAATTTTCTACAACTAAAATTGCCAACAATATTGCAAGGCAGAGATCACTTGAAAAGGTGTGCATTTCAAAGTTTTTCATTAATTTTTTGGACACTCTTCAATCAATCAATAGTTACTTATTAAACACCTACTATACACAATGCTAGACTAACTGAAGGGAAAAGAAAAGAACTCTATCTACACATAAGGAACTTAAATTACATTTGATAAAATGAGGGTAATGCCTAAGAGATTTTTTGTAATTTTAACAGATCCTTTGTAATTCCTTTCTTCCTTACTTCCTTCCATAAACAGTTATGGAGCACCTACTTGATACATAGTAAACATTCTCTAGGCACTTGGTAGTCAATGTGAAAGAGAGACAAGCTCCTTTTCTCCTGTGGTGTTTTCCTGTTTTCCTTCTAGTGGGGGAATGTAGACAATTAACAGGTAATTTTTAAAAATCCAGATTAATATTTCTTTTAATACTCTGACATTACAGTTCCTCAAATTTTTCTAAACTAATAACCTTTTCTTGTATGTCACAGGTCTCCACCTACAGTATAACATGCAGGTTCTGGTGTTTGATTGACCGTATTCAAACTTCGGCTCCACCTTTGGCAGGCCAGATTAATTTAATGTCCTTTTTTTTTTTTTCTTTACATCTCATGTTTATTCTCTTGCAACTCATTGTAGTTACCACATTCCCAATTATGGTTTTCTCATTTCTATAGCTTTCTGCTTCTTTTCTATTAAGAGTAGAACTTCAATATTTCTTTTAGCATAGGTTGGCAGGCCAGATTAACTTAAGCAAGTTACTTAACTGTGCCTCAGCTTTCTTTTCTGTTAAATGGGTTTAGTAGTATCTACCTCACAGGACTGTGGTGAAGACTAAAGGGATATTACAACGTGTCTTATGACAAGAGTGCCTGACGCACAGTCAGTGCTCCATATATGCTAGCTATTGTTGCTGATTGTATTGGTAACAATACTGCTATTGTCAGTATTATTATAAACTTGAATTTCATCGCCTCTTGGAAATGCTTGAGTCTTGCAATTTCTTTCTTTTGATTCAATCTCAGAGAACATGTGAACAAGTATTGTTCATTCATTACACAATGCATATTAAACACGTGTCATATGCACAGCCATTATACTAAGCACTGTAGATCTAAATATAAGGAAGATATTTAAATGCACTAAAATAAATCCATAATCAGTCTGTAAAACTGCCAACATTTAAACGTGACTAGAAAATAAGGTGTAAGATGGAAAGACTAAATGAAAGGTCAATGCAGAATGACTGAACTCAAACCATGAAAACATCTTCCAAATCAATATAGGAGACGGGAAACTTTTCCAAAGAAAATCAGGAGTCACTTAAATTTTTAAGCAGAAGAGTGACATAATCTAATTTGTGCTACTCATTGGAACTTGGAGAAAGAGAGAAGCTAGGACCTAGGTTAGGAGGTTGGCACAGTGGTCCAGGTGAGAAATGACGTCGACAGTGGCATGAGGAGAGGAAGGGGACAGATTTGAGAGACATCTAGAAAGATGGGTATCTCCAAACCTCACAAACCTCTGAGGGCAGACTGAGTCACACCACGGCATATTCTAATCTTGCTGGCTCCCAGACTCAGCTGCTCAGTAGGACTTCCCTTTCTCTGTAGAGTCCCTCCAAAATTACTGCTGCACATGCGTCCCTGTGTCTTCAGGTCCCAGTCTGGGCCACAGCCTCAGTCCTGTGCCTGCACCCCAGCTGGAGGGGAGGTTGAGAAACCAGCATTTCCACCACTACAGTGAAGGAGGTTCAGAAGTTTGGCAGCTAAAAGGAATAAAAAATGTTTACAACAGTGAAAATTCTTCTTTATGTTTTTCATATATCCTACATGTTTATATATAGTATTACAAAATAAAAAGATTTTTAATAAACTTTTTACACTGGAGTTTCTTTTTCAGGTATTTTAACAACTGTCTGGTAGCACTTCCCCCTCTAGTGGACACAAAGAGGAAGTACACAGATAGATGAGGTTTTTTTTTTTTTGGTCTTCTGACCTTTCTGGAGTACAGTGTTAAATGTTAAACCACTCAACTTCATAGATGGGTAAAGTAGGACTGAGAGGTAAGAAACGGGATATGCCAAAGTCTTGTGTAAAATTAACCAGGGTATCTTGACAGTCTTCTCTTTCAGTTACTCTCATAGACTATAAAGGGCAGCATTATGGCATGATTTGAGGGACATTCAGAATTCCTGTATCAACCCCTTGTTTTTTTAATACAAGAAGAAGAATGGGCTAATTTGTAAGCTGGGTTCAGAAATCAGCCTATTTTCTAGCTGTCTGAACTTTGGCAACTGACTGAACTCTTTACTTCAGTTTTGGGAATAATAATAGCAGATTCCATAGGGATTGTTTGCAAGGAAGAAATGAGTTATTATTTGCAAAGAACAGAGAAAAGTTCTTGGTATCTTATAAGCACTAAATGAGTGTTTATGGAATAACATTAAGCAAGAAACAGGGTAGAGTTCTTTAAATTGGGTCAAACTTTGCTGACCTTCCAAAAGAGCTGATTAACTGATTCTTCGCTGATAATGGTGAAATAGCTTAAATAGACCAAACAGCCGCTGATTAAAGTTTCAAGATTTGAACACAATTATATAAGAAGAAAACACATTTGGAGATACTGGAGAACAACCAAAGCAGGTAGAAACTAGAAGGACATCTACTCTAGAAAAACAGGAATTGCGCCCGCTGCATTGAGGAATTTGTAGCTTCTTGCCTGAGGACAATCCTCAATCTGCACAGCAGCTCAGGGCAGCAGAATGCCAAAGCCTTACTGCTCTGACGCACCAGAAGCCAGAGCTCAGGATCTGGAGAGCAAAGAGAAAACTACAGAAAAGAGCTTGGAAGGGAAGAGCCATGTAGGGTACGAGTCCTAAAATAATGCAACCAATATTGCCCTGAAATCCGCCTGATCACTAAACTAATACTCATAGGGAGACCACAGAGGAACTAGTTAGGAGAAAAAAAAAAGCTGGAAACTACAAATCTGAAGGAAATGTCAGCCACTGACTGCAGAGGGACAGAGTATGGAGTTTGAGTTCAGCCAAGTTAACTGTTGATTGGAAAAAAAAAGTCACGCCTCCCTGAGTCTACCATGTGTCTACTACGTTATCATTCATAATGTCAGGTACCCAATAAAAATTCAATAGACATGCAAAGAAACAGAACTATGTGACCTATACTCAAAAACAAACAGAGTCAAAATAAATCCAAATTGACATGACTCAAGATGGTACAATTAGCAGAGAAGTTTTTTTAAGTAACACATGTAAATAAAAGGAAATACTAAACAAAAATTGTTCCTCTTGGCTGTAACCGTTTCTCAGACTTCTCTTGTGTTTTGATAATCTTTGAAAATTTTGAGGAGTCCCAGTCAGGTATATTACAGGATGCCCTTATTTTAGAAGTTGTCTGATGTTTTTATCATAATTAGAAAGGAGTTATGGGTTTTGAGAAGAAAAATAATAGAGGTAAAGTGTCCTATTCATTCCATAATTTCAAGGGCACACACTGTTAACATGATTTATGACTACTGATGCTGACCCTAACCACCTGGCTGAAGTAATGTTTGTGAAGTTATTCCTTTTTCCTCCTTTCCAAACTGTGCTCTTTCGGAATTATGCTCTACCTCCTGGAGTCAGGGGTATTGACATAAATCAGTCCAAATTCTTCTGGATGGGAGATGTGTCTCTCTTCCTTCATTTACATATTAAATCATTTATTTACATCAGTATCAAATACTCATGAATTTTTATTTTATATTATGGATTACAACCCAATTCTACTTGCTTTATTTGTTACTGAAACTATTCTAGGTTTGGCCATTGAGAGTTCTTTCAGTTGGCTATATCAGTTTTCCAGGGCTACTGTAACAAGTTACCACTAAGTTTAAAACAACAGACATTTATTTCCTCACCATTCTGGAGGTCTGACGTCCAAAATCAGTCTCACTGAGCTAAAGTGTTTGCCAGCCTGTGCTCCCTCTGGTGGTGGAGAACCCATTCCGTGCCTCTTCCCATTCTGGTGGATGCCAGCAATCCAGGGCTTATGGCTGCTGCCTTCCCCCCTCCATGGTCACATTGCCTCCCCTTCTCTGTGTCAGTGTCAAAGCTCCTTCTACCTCCCTCTTATAAGGATACATGTGATAGCATTAGGGTCCAACTGGGTTATCCAGGATCATCTTCCATATTTAATAACTCTGCAAAGACCCCTTTTCCTTATAGGGTAACATTTCCAGGTTCCAGGGTTTAGAAACTGATACCATTGGGGGTTGTTATTCAACGTAACACAGTTCCCGTGGCCCTTTGACACACTCTCACCAATGTGGGTTGTGGTTTTTTTTGTTTGTTTGCTTATTTGTTATAGCATTTCCTTACTTCCTGGCACTACAAGGTGCTCCAGCATACAGTCCTAGAATCAGGCATTTCTCCACGGACCTCTAGTTCCTTTTTTGGAGAATGATACTAGAAACTATGATCTACAAGCTAGGTATGTTCATTGCCACTGGGGTGTTGTTTCTTTTATGCCCTCTAAGCTAACAAAGAAATGTATGTGTGTGCACTAGCCCACATATATGCACACATCTGTAAATATTTCTAGTATCTAACCATCTGTATCCATATTGAGTTAAACATGAGTCCTTACTGATACAATCTGCTACCACATGGACCATTCTAGCCACCTCCTCCCCTTGCTTACCTATAATATATTCCCACAAAAACAGTGAGAAACCTGGCTCCCACCATCCACCATCTACTTGTTAAACTATTTAATTCCAATATTTATGTATACCAGTATGAGCATTGTCAAAGTATATACCCCCATGGGAAACAGATGTATCAGTTAGAATACAGTGCTTACGTGTAGTTCCTTTTGCCTTCAGTCTTACAGACACCACTTCCAAAGCTACTGAGGTTATTAGCACCTCTCCCTGGACCCCTCCGTGAGGTTGATTCATACACTTAAAATCTGGTTAGATTCTTTTGTCACAGTCTACGTATCTTCCCGTGACTCCAAAACACCCTAAAAGATTTTGTACAATTTGCATACATTAAGGTTCACTCCTTTTGTTGTAAAGTTCTGGGAGTTGTAACAAATACATAATGCCACCTGTCTACCATTACAGTAACACACAGAATGGTTTCACCATCCTAAACATCCCCTATACTTCACCTAGTTTGGGTGATTATTTTTATAGACTTTGGTTTCTTCTGGTGTCCTTGCTTTTTCCTGTTATCTCTTGTTCTTAAGTGTCTTCAAGTGCAATTTCTTAAATTAAGTCTGTGTCTTGCAGCTCTCAACTGTAGCCTCTGTTATTGTACTGAAGCCCTGTTGATGTAATTGTAAGGCGTGCTATAATCTTATATAATTATCTCAGGTTTTTAGTGGGCTTACAATCCTGGGCTGTGAACTTCATGAAAATTTCTTAGCCTTTTTTTTTCCCCCTCCCTTAAGGTGAGAAGCAAAAACTACAGGGGATACAGCTGGCTTATCACCCTGCCCCTGGGCCAGATAAGGCTCTGGTGAAGTATTTCCCCTGCTTAAATTAAGGAGGGTGGGCCATTGTCATGGAGTCCACTCTGGGAGGATTTCAAATGGTTACTTTTCCCATGTGCATCATTCAAAATGATTTCTTTTCCCTCTCTCTGACCAAAATGGGATTTTTCTCAGACCTATGCCTTGAAAACCTAGTAGGTTTCTGAAGGGAAAACTCTCAAAAGCATGCGGATCCCTCAGCCTGGGAGTCCAGATTCCAGCAGTTTCTCACTCTCAAGCTAGTCCACCCTCAGCCTCCAGGAATTCATCAAAATTGCCATTTAAGTGTTTTTATCTGTTTATGGCTCCAGAGGTTTCTGCTCCACGTAAGCTAACCACAGAGGAGAGTCTCTGTGTTCACCTGTCTCTCCAGATTTTGGAGTGGCAGCTGCCCTCTGTCTGACCTGGGTCTTTGATGGGTCTTTTTCGCAGTTTTTTCTTGTTATACGAATTAGAGTGATGATTTCCTAACTTGTAACATGTCGACCTGACACCCAAAGTCTTTTACATATCTTTTACTCTAAAAGTTTTCTCTACTGTTTTTCTTCCCTCACAATTTATTTGTTGAAGAGAGCAGACCCCCACATTTTAAACTTTGCTGATTGCCTCCCAGTGGGGACTTTTCACACATTCTTCTGGTGCCTGTATTTTCTGGAAAGCTAAAGTCTTGACCAGGTTCAGCCCAGGTTTATATCATGACTATTTTATAGGAGTGTTGTATAATTCCATTAGGAGAAACACAAGGTCGGGTTCTTTCCCTTTTTTGTGACATTAAGGCTGGGCGGTAGGTTTGCTGCTTCAGCCTGATCCACCACTATGAAGCTCCCCATCAGCAAGTCACCTAATGGTTTTAAGAGCCATTAATGATCATGGCTTATATCCATTATTTCATTAGGAGTTCAACGGTGATGTTCTACCATTGCTTCCATATGTATCCACTGAAATTCTTTTTAAAGGTCTTTCCCAAATTAACTATTTGGCACCCTTAAATATTATTTGTACAAGAAATATAATATAAATGCTTGACTGTTTTACTTTATTTTCCAGTTTTCAGCATACTGTTTCATAGCACCGTCCAAAGATGACTAGTGAGAGTTTTTGAGTGTATCATTAAGAACTAATGGATTTTAACATATTTGATGTATCTCAATCCATTATCATTATTATTCTTTTTGTTGCTAATATGATCCCATCTTTGGCAAGTGCAACTCCTTCAGATTTGCTCTGGTATCCATTTGACATGAACCCAGTTGTCTCTAATAGCTTCCTTGTCCTTCTGTATGACAAAGGTATTCCAGACACATTTTATGCATTTCCTGGTCCAGAACTGGTATCAGCCACTTCTCCAAGTAGCCCTACACACTCTAAGCCCTGCACTCTTAATACAAACCATGCACATAAGACAGCATGAAATATCAGTGATGATGGGCTGCCATCTGCTAATATTTGATGCCAACTGTTTGCTGCCTGCCCTTAACTGTATATAGGATGTTTATCAGGAAAACAAGTGTCATGACTGCAGGTATTTCTGTAAAACAAAGTCAATGTCTCAGTCATAAATCTACTTGCTTCAAGTTAACGTCTCCTACAACACAACTCCAGTGCACTGAAATATATTTATCTATTTCTGAAAACTAAAATGGAAAACTTTTCCCTTTCTAGTTATCATTTGTTTGGATATCATTTTTCATACTTCTGCAATATCACCTCTCCAGCCTTATTTCAACCTTCATCTTCCAACTGTACTGTACCCATTCGCTTCCCAACCCATTTGGTTCTTAGTCCCATTTCAATTCCATCTAAGTACCCAACACCCAGCCTAGACACCCTAGTCAATCAATGTGTGGAATTCTCAACTTTGGACAACCTTTTCCATTTAGTAATCTTCTTATCCCACTCATATTCTGTTATTGTCCCATAAAGGAGGATACATGGCCTGCTCTAAGTGTGTACACAGCAATAATTTGTCCTCCTCACTACCCGACAATTCTTTTCCACCTCTTCAGTAGTGCTTTTTTAAAAAAGTTTACTTATTTTATTATTTGGGGGGGGGGGGGTAGGGAGGTAATTGGGTTTATTTATTTATTTATTTATTTATTTATTTATTTATTTATTGTTTTAGAGGAGGTACTGGGAATTGAATCACTTGAGCTACACCCTCCCCGTCAGCCATGCTTTTTAAACATTATTCTGCATAGGAATCCCCTGTGGTTTTGTTAAGATGCCATTCTCATTCAGTAGGTCTGAGGTGGAGACCAAGTTCTGCACTTCTAACCAGCTCTCAGTGCACAGATGCTACCGGTTCTAGATCACACCATGAGGAGCAAGGCTCTCCTGTGCTGCTGTTACACAATCCTGTGAGCAGGTATTTCAAATACATACCTTTCTTCTTAGTCTCATCCTCTGTTCGTCTCTACTCTTTGGCTTGATGATCTCCCCTCTTACTTTCATCTAAAACAAAAGATTGACAACGTCAGGTGGGAGCTTGAATTTTTGACAATGAAAAATCTGTTACATCACGTGGTAGTTCTAGAACACGTTACAGATTACTTGCCATTCCTCTCTTCACAGAGGGAAGTCTAATTCCCCTCTCCCTGACACAAATCAGCCTTACAGACTTGCTTCTGAAGACTTGGAGAGGAAGTGATGCTGAGTGACTTCCAAGGCTAGCTCGCAAAGGGAATACAGCTTCCGCTTGCCTCTCTTTGGACCATGTGCCTTTGGAACTACCCTGATGCTGCCTTGTTAGAGAGACCACACAGAGATGCCTGAGGAGCCCCAGCTGTCCCAGCAGCTCCGGTAGCAGATATGTGAATGAGCTAGTCTTCTGGTGATTCAAGCCCCAGCCACTGATGACAACCGCATGAGACACCAGGAGCCAGAACCTCCCTGCCGAACTGCAGGCAGCTCACAGGACCATGAGATAATAACAAATGACTGTTAATCTTCTGTCACTGGCTTGTTGTGCAGTAAGAGATAACCAGAAACATATCACATTTCCCCTTTGCCTTGACTGCCAAAAACATCAGAGCCCAATTTGACACCTGACCACTCCAAGGATATTAGCTCTCATGGTTATCATGTTTGCTTCTTCCTCCTCTCTAAGTCCTGGTTTTTTTCTGTTTGCTAACTTTATTATTCCTCTGTCCTTTTTTTTTAGCTGCCTCAAATTATTTTACAAAATAGAGCAGGTATAAGTAAGCAATGATCTTCTGTTTCTTCCCCATTTACCTTTACATTCTAATGTCTCAGTTTATTTTCTTTCATTCTTCCGTATTATCTCAGAAAAAAAAGTCCTTTCTTTTCCCTTCTCTAGTATCTAATCTTTCGCTACCTGTCTCCATGTCATGTGATTTTAAATAAGTACAAAGCTCCTCTATCTGGAGAAAACATTTACTCTTTCACTACTGCCATGTTTATTACTAGTTTTTCTTACTCAAGCTTCCGAGGAATGTTTCACTGCTATTTTACTGAGGCTCAAACTGAGTTTTCACTTGTGTATCAGCATGTGAAATACAACAGCTTCTCCGGAGTACACGTGTGAGTATGGCTGGTGCTTTAATTTAACGCAGAAAAATGTCAATAAAGCGCTACTATTGTTACACATAAAAAACATTCCTCAGTCAGCACTCAAAAACACCTCTTTAATTACTGCATGCATCTCCAGGGGACACTTTCTGCCCATCTATCCTTTAGCAATCTATGAAAGCACTTTTTCCAAAACATTGTTAATTACATCCCCAACATGCACTCAGATAGCACTATGTATCTTTCACCATTTGGTCCAGTAGATTATCTTTTCAAAATAAAAGACTGGTAGTAACAGGAAAAGTGACATTTTTCATTAATATTTAATTATGTTGTGTGTGTGGTGATGCTATAAAATCCCCCCTCTTTGATGCTATCCTCCTGTACTCTGAACTAAAGTCACCTCATTCTTTACTATGACAACATCTGTCCCCAGCATTGATAAGCACTAATTAGAAGAATTGGTTGGGGACAGGGACTGGTCACTAAGTACAGAAGGGAGGATAGGATCAGTGCTAAATGCAGTCCAGGATCAGAAACATGCTTACAATATCGCTGGGAGTGGATGTGATGAATTTCAATAAGACTGTCAGACCACACTCTCTGCATCTAATGAATGCTGTCCTATGAATTTCCAAGTTTTAGAAGCTGATTAATTATTCAAGATTCTACTTTTGGAATTAACAATTCTCTCCTTAAAACCATTCAATGGTTACTTATTTCCCTCAAGATATAATCCACACTCCTTGGCCTGGCTTGTAAGATCTGCCTTGGTACCACTTCCATATCCATTTCTGAACTGACAAAAAAAAGCATATCTATGTTTCTGACAACTGAATTATTACTTTTACACAGCTGTGCCACATTTCCTCGAGTGACCCAAGATCTGCAGATGCTGTTCTCTTTGACTAAATCTCCTGTTCTTATTGCAGACCCCTTCTTACTACCATTTGTCTGATTATCACCTGCTACCCCTCAGATCTCACCTGGGGTATCAGCCCTCCAGGAGGCCTATCTGACTGCCCACCTCGGGATTAAGCACCCTTTCTTGACATTCATATAGCATCTCATCATATCTCTACAACCATCAATGGGGCTTACCTTCTCATGTGACTGAGGTGGAGTGGGGATCATATTTTTTTCTGTTAACATTATACCTCCTGCACCCATAGAACCTAATATAACACCTGGCACATGAGACACTTGCAATAAATGTTATGTGTTGAATGAGAACTGCGCATCCATCCCTTTAGATGCTTAAAAACAGCGCATTTTATACATTTGAAGGTAGGTTTGGTTTTCTAAAATAGTCAAAAGTTATTTGGATTAGGTAGGAAAATAAAGATCAAGTTTAATAAAAGATTTTGAGGAGATAAGAAACAGAACTACTACCTCTCCTGCCCCCCAAAAATAGTTACAACCGCAGAATGAGGCTGCTATTGAAATGTCACTGAAAACCACCCCAAAGAAGGATTTAGAGTGTGAGAAATAATATCTGAGAAGAATGAAAATATCTCACCTTAATTAAAGAAGCTCTTTTTTCAGTGGGACAATTTTCCCTTGACTATATAAGAAGCAGTTGTGTAGAAAAGTGGGTCCAGTGGAAAAAATTCCAGAATAGAGTTCCAAGTGAGGTAGGCTGGGATCTGGGACCCTTTACTCGAGTGCTTGCATCTGGATAAACGTCTCCTGCAGCAACACGCATGCATGCACAGTTGGGACAGTTATGAACAATAAGATACGAAAAGGCCACAAACCAACTGCCATTTCTGAGCTGCTATGAGCAAAAACAGGGTGCTGTGCGTGATCCCTGCACACAACAGCACCAAGGAGGTGGGGAGACCACCTAAGCTGTGGCTCCTGCCCAACCCAGGGACCTGACCCTGTTGTTAAGCCTTTTAAGGACCTAAGTAGCTCCTCTTGGGACCGAGCAAGGGCACCTACTTCTTGTTTTCACTGCCTCATGCAGCAGCAGGAGTCCCAACAAAGCCTTGCCTGAAACTCTCATCTGGCGTCTTATCAATTTCTTTTGATTAAAGAGTCCAAGGATCTGGGTCTGTAACACAAGGTCTGTCTCTAGCTCTGGCACTGGCTGGGCATATGACCTTGGGGAAGAGATTCCACCACGTCATTTCCTTCCCCTTGGCAAGGGAATGAACTAACAGTGCTACTTATTAGCGCTCTGCTACACTGGTGGCATTCTGGGGCCCAGGCACTAAATGCCAGCGTTACCAGCCAGGGTTCCTGGACTCCCTAATCAGTGGACACTGGTAAGAGGCCAGATGAGAAATTCAGGCAAGGCTTTACTGGGACTCCTGCTGCAGCATGAGGAAGTGAAAACAACTGACAGGTTCCCGCACTTGCTCTCTGAGTGGGGGCGAGCTCGTCACTTAAATGGGGTGAGAGTAAGGCAGATCCATGGGCTGGGCCAGAGGGGTGGCCCAGGTGGTTGCCCACCCCTTGGTGGTGCTGTGTGCAGGGATCATGCACAGTCACCTGCTTTTGTTCCCGACACCTCAGAAATGGCAGCGGGGTTTTGGTCTTTTTGTATCTTGTTATTCACACTTTGCCCCAGTTGCACATGTACACAGTTATATTTAGTCCCTATAATTTCTTTGTGTTCTGTTGCTTCAGGAGACATTTTTCCAGGTGCAAGCACTGCAGCAAAGGGTCCCAGGTCCCAGTTTGTCTCACCAGGAGCAACTCTAGGCATTGTCACAACCGTAATGACCTCTGCCAGTGGAGAACTACTACCTGATGATCATCCCAGTCCTTCACTGCTCTGTCGCCCTACACAGGAAGCAGAGGCTTCTTAACTTGACTGGTCTTTTACCACCATCACTTCTGTTTGTTTCCGAGAGAGGTCTTTGGAGGTTCAGCCAATTGCTCTTCTGATGTGACTCTTTCTCATTATTTGGGCCCTGTTAGGATAAATGAAATTTCATGAAAAGATTCTTAATCTGGGTTAAAATGCTGACATTTTGGGACTCTTGCACATGTACTAGATCTCTGAGAAACTCAAAGTAAGGTGTTAAGCGAGGTTTAGTTGTTCTCTGGAAATGAGGAGAGAAGAAAGGACTTGTCAACTAATGGAAAAAAGCCTAAAATTAGGAAGATCCTGGTAACGTTTTAGGAATTAGAATATTTCCTTCTAGGGAAGAAAGTTAAAGGTAGGAGGCACAGGGATCAATTAGTGCACCAGCTGAAAATACCTTAATCTACTAACAAGGGGCACAGAAAACCTCAATACACTTTTCCTATGAAATAAATAATAAAAATAAAAACAAGGGAAGAGAGAGAGGGAGTGTAACTATTAGGGCGAGTACAAAAGAAGCACTAGAACCAAGAGGCTGACTGGAGAGGAATTCTTCCTAGACTGTCACACTATCTGTCTGAAACAATGTAAGTATCTTAGTCTGTAAGATAGTACTGAGGTCCTAGAGGCTGCTCTTTGCTTTTTCTTCAGCACCTAAAACAACAGATGTTCACGAGATAGTTGCTGAGTGAGTAATAAGTGCCTAAACATCACTTGGTGGTTGTGCTTGGATACACAACACAATGGGATAACCCATCAGCCCCACTCACCGACCAGTACAGGTTAATGAAATAAACTGTGTCACAATGCCCTCTCTGATGAAGTGGGATTTAGGAGGGGGGAAACTGGAAATAAGTGTGCTCTCAGGGAGACAACAAATTGAAGTGAGAACCAAAATAAATAAAGCGGCTGAAAGATTCCAAAGGGTAAGGCTATACCAACTTCTTCCACTTGACAAGTTTGTCAACAGCCAGACCTGTTAATAAACCATTCCTGGCTGTGTCACTCTGTGGTACCAAGGAGATTTAAACTGCTCATTAATGTTATCTCAGGAGTCCTAAGTCGACCACAACGATGCATTTTAATAGAAGTGAAAGCCTGTAAATCAATGGACTAAGCATAACTCTGTAGTTGGGCAGACATATGTTTAAATTCCAGAGTAGGCATGTGTATCACCATGTTCCCTCCCAACTTTGGAAGCAGAGGCACTGCACTGGAGGAGCTAATCAGACAGGTTAGGTAACTCTCCAGGATATAAGAACACTTAGTTTGTCTTTGGGCTTAGTTTTCATCTTGATGAAAAATACATAATACTTACAGTCATCTCAAAAAAATAAAAAAACTTCACTCATGTTTTACGGTACTTGGAATCAAGTATGTATATGCCAATACCATCATGATCACATCTTCAATAGAGTTGTTCTCCCTTGGGGATATTAATTGGTGGTGTGGTGCTCTGTACTCATACTCTAACCCAGGGAACGTGTGATCATCCCACTTCATCATCAACTAAAGCTATACCATTACCACAAAATTCCAGTCATATGGCCTTGAGCAAGTTACTTAACTTCAGCAAGCCTCCTTATTTCTAAAAGGGGAATTATAATTACATATAGAACTTACTCTGTGTTGGGTCCTACTCTGAACACTTTTCACTGAAGTATCTAATCCTCATAACTTTCCTGGGAGGGAGGTAAATATTATTAACATCACCATTTTATAGAAGAGGAAACCTGGAGCCCAGAGAGATTAAATGCCTTGTCCAAGGTTACACAGATTTTAAGTGGGAGTAGCTTGGATTCAACTCTAGTCTGTCTTGCTCTGGGGTCCATGGTCTTAGTCGTTGTGCTATAGTTGCTTCTCTTGCTCACTTCTGAAATATTCCACACAGCAACTATTACAACCAGATCTTACTATTACTCTGCTTTAAAATCTTACATTGGCTCCGTGCTGCTGTGAAGGAAATAACCAAGTTTCTATTAGGAACTAAAGGCCCTGAATGAGCTGGTACCAGCATGCATCTCTGGCCTCACTTACGCTATGCAGTTTACCTGTTAACACTCCCTAGGAAATTTCTCAGACATTTTTTCGTATATATATGTGTATATATATATATATATGTATATATATGTGTGTATATATATATATATGAAGTATAACATATATCATGATATATGACACATATATATGATGTATGCAGTGTAACATGTATCATCATATATGATACAGTCTTTACCTGATATCATAAACATGATATATATTTTGTATGTATGAAAAAATTTAAATTATATGTATGTATATCACAGTATAATCTATTTTATATTATGTATTATACATTTTAATAAAAGTGGAATCATACCAAACACATCAGTATGTTACCTGTCCTTTTACTCAGAAATGTATCATGGACATTTTTTCACGCCCATCAGTACAATTTTGTAACATTATTTTTGCTACACTACAGACAATTCATCTCCTAGGGCCAGACAATCATAAATAAATTCTTATTATAATAAAAAATACTGCATTGAGATCATCTCTATGGCTAAAATTCTGTGTAATTCTTAATTATTCTCTCAGGAAATTCTTCTAAGATTTAAATCGTTGGGTTAAAAGGCACATGCATCTTTGAAGCATTTAGTATGTATTGCTAAATGCCCTCCAAAAATATTGTACTGATGTTCACTCACACTAGCAAATATTTTGCTAGTTCATGCCTTCCTAGAATCATGCTATTTTATTTTGGTCAGTTTGATAGGTAAAACAAACACCCAGCAAGGAGACTGTTTTCATTTCTTGAGACTAAGCAAGTTTTTATATCCCGACTGAATTTTTGTGTTCTGAGTGAAATGCCCATTTATTCTCTTTGACCATTTTTAAATCAGGGTATTTGTTTTACTTATTTATAAGACCTCATTTGTTTATTCAGTAGATATTTATTTAGCATCTATACCATTTTCTGAACACTGTGTTGGGAATACAATTCAGTTTACAATCAAACCACCTTTTAGGAGATTGAGATCCTGCCAACATTGGCCCCTAACCTAGTCCCAAGGCCGATGCCACGTGTTTTAGGTTTTTCATTATAGCAGCACTTTTAGCTACTTCTATAGACTGAATGTTTTTCCCCCCAGAATTACTATGTTCAAAACTAATGCCCAAATGGTTGGCCTCTGGGAGATGATTAGGTCATGAAGCACTCACAAACAGGATTAATGCTCCTATAAAAGAGACCCCACAGAGCTCCCTAGCCCTTTCCACCATTTAAAGTTACAGCTCGAAGGCATGGTTTATGAACCAGGCAGTCAACCGTCACTTCCTAGCTTCTGGCCCACACACAAAATGCTTTTCTCAAATAAAAAACAAACAAAAAGATTATCTTGGTTTGTCTGGGATGAGGGAGTAAATGGGTGGATGGAATATGAATGGACTTTCATTTTCTGGATAGTTTTTTTGTATTTTTAAAAGATAATAAGTGTATCATTTTTATGCTTTTGTTCTAAAAATAGAACAAAAATGAGAAGTAGAAAGAGGAGGAAGGGGAAATTTAATAGCAGAAGAGATGGAAGAAGAAATATGACAAAGAAAAGCCACACCAAATTTTAAAATATTTACTGATATCTAACTCAAAAAATTTTGTAGTTTCGTTTCTTTCTTCTAAATCTGGAATTCATCTGGAAGTTTTTAGTGAGATATGAATTAGGATCTAACTTTAAGTTTTCTTTACAAGTGGTTAATTAGCGATATAAGTTGAGTCATTTGTTTTATTATTCAACACATTATTAAAAATCTATTATACGCTAAGCACTCTGGTGATGATTGAATATGTAGTGGTGAAAGAAACTGTGTAACTACCCTCATGAAGTTTATAATAGTACAGTGGGGGAAACAAGTAAATAAGCAAATGGATGTATAATTGTAATTTTGACATGTGCAATAAAAGGAAAAATTGGGGGCTGTAATGACAAAACAGGGAGGTAAATAACAGGAGTAGAAATTTAGAACAAAACAGGGCATGGGTGGGAGCAGAGTAGTCGGAAGAACCAGGGAGTGTGAAAGGATGGATCAACAGATAAGGATGAGCAAAAAGGAAGTGATCTGGATTATTTTTGAGGATGGGAAGTTGAGAACTGACGGTAGTTAATATTATCTATGGAATGAACTGGGTTCAATTAAAGGGACTAAAGCCATAAAAGAGAATCCAAAGGAAAACAGCTTCTTAGGATGCGAACAAGGGTTTACCTCAAAATGACATCATGCAGAATTGCCAAAAGCAATGCAAAGTCAAAAGCAAATGATTTCTGTGCCATGTCCTTTCTCTGCTGCTTGTGTATTTCATTTCTGCTGTATTGTCCTTTCATTGTATCAGTTAAAATAATATGTGTGAAAGTTTATTGAAGAAGCACTCTCCAAACTAAGGCATTGTTGCCATTATAAGTTGGAGTTCAGTCCTCATTCGTGAACTGATTCTCTCCAGATAATATACGTAGTACTAGGATACTAACTAGAGACTATTCTGTTCCTTGACCCTTTCTGGGATGTTAACATAATTAAGTTCTGGGAATTAACCTTCCCTTCATGTCAGAGTGTGCTAAAATCTATGGGCCAGTTTTTCTTCTGGAAGCTTCCATCTGCTGATGAGTAAGTACACAATGCTGCAATCACTTATATAGACATCTGGGCAGAATTCACAAGGAGACTGCAAAATCCAAAGTGCCTCTGAGTCGTTCATTCTACAGCATTGTCTCAGGTAGTTATTCTGCTTTTGTATGAAGCATTTAGAGCATGGAAAACAACTAGGTTTGGTCACTGTTATAGAACAACTTCAAATTGCTTCAATATCTATCTTTTTTAAGATCTAGAGTTCTATCATAAAAATGCATTTGTCTTTTCTCATTTTCCTTTCAATGTAGGCACTTCCAAAACAGTAAGACGAAATATATTTGACCTTGAAATCAAGTGCTGGAAAAATAACCTGTCTCAATGTTACTTTTCATCTAAAATATTATATTATAGTGGTTGCTCAATGGCACCGCTATAATCAAGAACCTGCCATCATTTTTTTTAAAGCTCCTCATTTCACAGGCTTATAACTTGTTTAAAAGTCACCCAAGGATCTTCAGTCTCACTGTCAGTTCAGGAAAGAAAACACAGACACACACACATACACACACACAGAAGTCCATTCTCCTGGATAAAATGTCATGTTGCACTTGACAATGTTAAAAATTCTACACTTTTTATAGTTAGGGCTTTAGCTGAATAGCATTAAAAATTATAAATCCCAGACTTCTCTCTCCCATGACTGATTAGAAGGACACTGTTTAAAATTCTACACATACTTGCCATTGCCAGGTATTATCATAGTTCTCATATTACATCATCTTGGTTTATGGGATTATAATCTAGTGAAAGAATGCATGTGAAATGTCAACACTAAATGCAAAATTCTTATCATCCATTGTGGGGTTTAGTTGTAAACGACATAAAGCCACCCTAGAAGTTTCACAGAAAATTAACTTATTAAAGTATATCGTGGGCACTGTTGAGGACAACAACCAATAGTTTAGAACTGTTCTGTGAAAATGTGACTGCCCTCGCTGTTGGGCACAGGCAGCAGAAATCTCACCACTGCTTCAGGCCCTGGATCCTGTCACTAGAGCCACTGCCATCTTTGCATCTGGGAGTGGAGGTCTTCGCCACCAACATAGCTAAATTCTGCAAGGCATCTACTCTGTCAACCTCTATACTACTCTATGTCTCCTGTGGGTGCAGCTGATGGGTGAGCTTAGATCACATACCTGCGCCCTCTCTACAACGTAAGCTGGGCAAGAAAAGTTTTGCCTTCTCCTTTGGGAATGTAGAAACTGGTAGAGTGGGAAATTTCCTCCAAACAGGAAGACTGTTTCAAGAGGTTGGGAAGGCCAAAAATATAACAAATGTCCATTACAATCTTCTAGCAAATTTCAAGTAAGGGAATTTTATTTACAATTTTTTGCACATAAATGTTAGCTGTTATCATTGTAAATGCTATTTTTTCTTTTCATTTCAAATAATGGGGTTTTTTTGTACCAAAACAAAGTACCATTACATGGTTTTGTGTTCACTTAAATTTTTAGTCCTTTTTTATCCTCTAGTGCTCAAGCAGATCCAACAAATGTCTATCAGTCATTTTTCAAAAGCTCATTCATATCAAATAATCCATCTACTGCACTTTTTTTCTCCTCTAGAGACTGTCTCCTGCACCCTTTTTCCCCACTCCAATACAGACTGGCTCTTCCTGGGCTTTGTGCATGTGTCTCACACCGAATTTTCCCTTCACTTCTTTTCATGTTGACTCTTCTGTTCCTTCTACTCCTAGTTGTCATGCTGTCCTCTTTCTTGGTTAATGTCTTTGTTTTTCTGAAGGTTTTCTTCACAGCTTCCTAAAAGGTGTGTATGGGAGGTTCACCATTTTGTTCTTACAAATATATAAAACATCTTACAACTTTTTGATAACTTGGCTGGGTACAGAATTCTAATTTAAAGATCATTTCTCCTAAAAAATTTGAAGACTTTGATACATTGTTTTCTAGCATCCTGCATTGCTACAGGAAAGTCCAAGACAGTTATTCTTCTTCCTTTGCAGGTGATCTTTATTATTTTCTCTGGAAGTTCTTAGAAACTGCTTATTCTTCTTGGTATTGGGTAACTAACTCCATAATAATGTAACTTGGTATGTTTTTACTTTTGCTTTGATAAGGATTTCAGAATTTGTTTTATTTTTAAGGCTATTACTTGGCAAAACGAAAATAGGCAATCCTATGTTTGTTCTCATTTTCTTTGAAATTTTACTGACCTATGAAATCTTCAAGTTAGGGAAGTGCTTAGAGCAAGGATTCCTAACAAGCCTTTCAAGGTCAGTTGGTCTCTGTGGTCTCAATGGCAGGAGAGTCCCTTATCAGTGAAAATTCACATGTAACACTGTGATCTTAGTCTTACAGATAAAGTAGAGAGCCCCTGCCCTGAAGAACAAGGTACCTCTCTCTAGGCATTATGTCTGCAGTTCTAGTGCTGGTCACCAGAAGGATGGTGTGTCACCTGATCATCTAGTAGCAAGCCAGAATGAGAGAGCAAGGAGGCTGGGGGGACAGGAGAGAGGCTTCATATCTGTACCTACTTCTGCAGGGACAGAATTATTTCAATAATCCTCCCATCTCACATGTGCATAGCATTTATACTTAACAGAGAACTTATACCCTCACTGATGAAAAATTATTATCTTCCTGAAAATTGCATAATTTGTTTATAGTCACATAGTGAGTGGCAGGCCCAGAATTCACAAATTACAAATCTCTGGCTCTTCAGTTTCATGCAATTTTAGCTTTTAAGAAAAGGAAGTATTTGCTGTAGGAAGACCCTGGGATTATCTCCTGAGGCACAAAAATTGCAAATAATTTCAAATAAATATTGTAAAGATTGTACAAATGAGGCATCTGGCCCAATTTTTTTTCTACTTTTGAAATACCATCTTGATATGATATTCCTGAATATTACCCTTGACCTATCCAGGCACAAAAGTGTGTGCAGTCTTTTGATCAGCTGTTATTACACTGGTAATAAAACATACTCTAGCCTTTCTATTTTTTTCTACATGGTTAAGTGAATGACTCTTTAAGTTCCTATCTTTTTAAATTTATATACAGTAAAATTCACATTTTTTGAAGTATAGTTCTGTTTAAAAATGGCAAACAGATGCAGTCACATAACCACCAACACATCAAGATATAGAACAGTTCTATTATCCTACAAAGTTATCCCATGCCTCTGGCAACCACTGATATATTTTCTGTCCCTCTCATTTTGCCTTTTCCAGAATGGCTGATTTGTTTCAGTTTGCATAATACACTTGAGATTCATTCACCTTTTTGCCTGTATCAGTATTTCATTTCTTTTTATTGTTGAGAAGTATTTCAACATGGATAGGCTAGAGTTTGTATATTCACCAGTTGATGGGTATTTGAGTTGTTTCCCATTATGAATAAAATTGTGATAAGCATTTGTATACATGATTTTGCATGACCATAAGTTTTCATTTGTCTTGAGTAAATACCAAGGAGTAGGATTGTTAGATCATAAAATAAGTATGTGTTCAACTTTGTAAGAAAATGCTTAACCATTTTGCAATCCTGCAATGTATGGGAATTTCAGGTTCTCTTCACCTTCACTGGCATTTGGCAATGTTGTATCTTTTTAAGTTTAGTTATTCTTACAGGGGTTGACTGACATCCCATTGTGGCTTAATTTTCATTTCTTTAGTACCTAATTGATGTTGAACATGCTTCATGTGTTCACTTTATATCCGTAATTTTTTTTTTGAAGTGGTCAAATCTTTTGGCATTTTTAATTCAGTTGTTATTTCAGTTGTTACTAAGTTTGGAGGGCTTATTTTATATTCTGGATGCAAGTTCTCAATCGGATAATTTTGAAAATAATTTCTCCAGGCCTGTGACTTTTCTTTACTTTCTCTTAATAGTGTTTCCATAATTCTTAATTTTAATAATGTCCAGTTTTTCCATTTTTTTAACTTTAATGGATCATGTTTTTGGCATCATATCTAGAAATCTTTGCTAATCCAAGATCACAAAGATTTTTCCCTTAATGTTTTCTTCAAGAAGATTAATAGTTTTATGTTTTAGATTTATATCTGTGATCCATTTGAGTTAATTTTTGTATAAGGTGCAAAGCATAGATTGAAGTTCACTCATTCATTTAACATGTGGATGATAACAGTTACAGGACTATTTGTTGAAAATACTATCCTTTCTCCAGTCAGTTGCCTTTGCACCTTTAAAAAAAAATCAATTGACCATGCCTGTGCAGGTCTGTGTCTGGACCCTCTATTTTGTTTCACTGATCTCTATGTGTTTCCTTTCACCACTATAGTGTAGTGTTACTGTAGTTTGATAATAAGTTTTGTGAGTCCACCAAATTTGTTCTTCTTTTTCAAAATTGTTTACTATTCTAGTTCATTCGCCTTTTCAGATAAATTCAAATGTTTGTCAATTTTTATGAAAACTTCTGATGGGATTTTTATTGGTATTGCATCAATGTCATACTTCAGAGGGAATTCTTACAATAGTCTTTCCCTTGTGGTATATACAGAAATATCAGAGTTTGCTTATTCATCAGTTGAAGGAGATTTGAGTTATTTCTAGTTATGAATACAGCTGCAATAAACATCTGCATAAAAGATTTTGTTTTTATTCTCTGGGCACTCAAAGAGGCTCTTTCTATCAAGAAGTCTATGTCCTTTATTTCTATTAGATTTTCTTCTGTTATTTCTTTGGTTGATCAGTCACACTCTACATTTCTGTTCTCTCTTCTGGGATGACTGGTAAGGTCCTGGAAGTCGGGATTCATCTCCTAGTTCTCCTTTCTTTTCCACTGTCAATCTCTTTATCATTTTTATTTACCTTCAGAAAGATTGCCTTAACTTTATTATTCAACCTTTCTATTAAAGTGTGTATTTTAGTACTGTTTGAATTCAAAAGACCTTTTTCATTCTTTGTTTCTTTTTAAAATATAGTGCCTCAGTGTTAATTTTAAAATGCATTCAGCTTTTCCTTTCCCAGAGAATATTATTTGAAATTTTATTCTGTTCCTTGAATTGTCTGTCTCTTCCTTTTCCATTTTCAAATGGATATGTTTTAATCTCCCTCATATTGGAGGTTTCTACATAATTTTGGTGATCTTTTGTCTTCTTATCAAAATGTAAAAGTAAGGTATTAAAATCCAAGTGGATACTCTTCACATAAGGGTTAGATTTGTCAAGTAGTGACCTTCATAGTCAGATGGGAACCTACTCATTTACTTGAGAAATTTTCAAATGTCATTTTCTTGAAGACTTTTCTAGAATCATTCAATTTTATTTTGGGAAAATGTCCCCAGTGTCTTACATGGGATTATATACTTAGTTTTCAGCATTCTTACAGCTGATGGCATTAAAGCACTAGGCTCCCTGTTCAATAAGCAGACTTTGTTCTAAGCCCGCTATTTTTTCAAGACGTTCTCCTTTGGCTGGGCAGAGTGTGGAACCTTTCTGTTTCTTCTGTTGGGATATGCTGGGGTTGCTCACACAGATAAACAAGCTTAGTAAGCATTTTGTCATGCATAGAAACAGAACCCTGAGACAGCATGAGGAGTGTGTGGGAATAATTACCTCTTCCTGAGGGCTCAGAAGAGGCTGCAAAGAGGAATCATCACTAAATCTGGGTTTTGAAGTCAGAAGAGGCAAATTTGTTAAAATGTGTGGGAGGCAGGGATGGACAGAGAAAAGCATTTGTAGGAAGAAGTATCTGCACAATATCAAGAAAGTCTGAAAGAGCACAGTCCATTTCTGAAGCAATAATGGATTCAGTGCTGTAATACTGGCACTTAATATATGGGGCAGGGCAGAGAAGTGGCTGGTTTAAAGAAGAATCATTATCAAAAATTTTTTTTATTATATAAATCCTTTACCTTTTAAATGATAAATTTAAATATGTTTGCTTAGCCCAGTCTGTACTAATCAATGTATTCCAGTTCTCTCACTTGCTTTTTTATCTAGTGACACATCATTTAACAACTTTAGTCTTCAATGTTCTCATCCGCAAAATGAAGAAAGTATCTGCCTGTATCAGTCAGGATTTTTAGTTATGTGCAAGAGAAAGCAATACTTGCTATTCTAAGCAGAAAAGGATTTTATAAAAGGATATAGAATCTTTCTCAGGAAGTGGTAGACTAAGTTTGTACATTACACAATCATGACAAAGTCCAAATCGTCCTGTAGCACTGGTACCATGGAGGCATCACTGCCGCCAGCACTGGGCACAGACAGCGATACCCCTGCTGCTCTTCACTGGGTGCAGCCGCTGGAAGCACTGCATTGCTGCCTCTGGAAGCAGATGTGGCTGTGGCTGCCACCTCCCACACCCGGATGTATTTTGTCTGGGGCTATGAATCTGATTGGCACAACTGAGAATATGTGTCCATGTCCTGGGCATAATGGAGCATCAAAGAGAAAGTAAAGGCAGTGTTTTACAGCTTCTCCGTGAAGATACAGACTCTGCCCCACAGACTCTCCAAACACAGAAAACAGGGGCAAATTCTGGATAGTTAAGATGAATGATAAAAGTCCACATAGTTCAGCCTATCAAAAGGGTTTGCGAAGATACAGAAGACGTTATAATGCAGAAAAATCTAAAATGCCTGATATTATTAGCATTATCATCTTTGGCCCATCCACATCAGGAAAGGTTCTTGAATAAATTCCGTATTAGTCTTCTATTGTGTAACAAATCACCACAAAACTTAGTGGAGTATCTGTGAGTCAGGGATTCAGGAGAGGCTGAAGTCTGTGGGCCTGGCTCAAGGTGTCTCACAGGTTGCAGTCAAGATGTCAGCTGGGACTGGAGGAGTCATGTCTCAGCTGGGATCTTCACATGAGGGAGCCTCAGCTTTGTGATGGCTATGGGCAGGAGACCTCAGTTCCTAACCACACGGACCTCTCTATAAAGTTCCCTGCATGTCCTAACTACAGGTTAGCCGGCTTTCTCCATAGAGAGATCCAAGAGAGAGGGAGAACACGGCGGAAGTTATAATATCATTTTACCACGTACATTGATAGTCACTCTCCATCATCGCCACCACATTCTATGTGTTAGAAGCCAGTCACTAAATATTGCCCACACTCGAGGGGTGGGGAATTAGGCGCCATCAAACGGAGAAGTATTATAGAAGTTTTGGACATGTATTAAAACCATCACAAGTTATTTTTTATTATTTCACAGAATTGACCAAACTAATATCCTTATGCATTATTTCTTTTCATTTTTTTTATTATCGTATGTCAGAGACTCTATCCTGATTTGAAGTTAAATTACCATACACCCTCCAGGGATATTTATTTTATCTGGCAAAAATCTCTCAATGCTTAGAAAGGAGAGATGGTGGCACTGGATAGTATCTTATCACCAAAGAAACACATTTCAACTATAAATGAAATATTTGTCCTTTCATTCAAGCACCTGAATCCTACAGTATACAGATTAACAGACATCATTGTCTGGTGATCCCTATTGATGCAGTGGAGGACAGGGAGGAGGTACTTCTGTAATTCAAGGCACTTTTCTGAGAACACCAAAGCATTCTAGGGACACAGACTTCAACGCCTTCGATGACCAAACAGGTAATATAAATGGTAAAGACTATAGAGACTGACAAGGACTGTGACATTCAAATTCAATTAAAAAATAACAGCAACAACACCACCAGGCTTGCCGAACAAACCACCTCCAGTGCCAGTGTGCTCCTCCTGCTGAGCCCTGTAAGGTCTGACTTGCTTTTCTTCAGAAATTCAGCTTCTGAATTCACTAGTTTTAGGGCCAAAAAAGATCTTGCTCTATATAATCTAACTTCTCCATTTTACAGCCAGGAATGAGACAGGGCACTTTTGCTTTGGGGGCCCTTCCCTCATAAACAACGCAGGCACACCTCCTTTTACTGTGCTTCACTTTACTGGGCTTCACAGACACTGTGTTTTTTTTTATACACTGAAGGCTTATAAAAACCTGCATGGAGCAAGTCTGTCAGTGCCATTTTTCCAAGAGCATTATTTTTTTAATTAAAGTATGCACTTTGCTTTTTTTTTTTTTTGGACATAATACTATTGCACACTTAACAGACTACAGTATGGTGTGGACATAAATTTTATACTTACTGGAAAACCGAAAAAATGTGACTCCCTTTACTGCAGTGGTCTGGAACTGAACCCGCAATACTTCTGAGCTATGCCTGTATTAAAAATTACATTTCACAAGGTCAGATAAAAAAGCAAGGCAATGAGAGACTTCATTCAAAATAATTTTTTATGAGACTATTGCAATTGGGGGTGGGGGGTATCACTACAGGGAAAAAGATTTGATCCTTATATCTGCAAGCCTTTGGAAGGTTAGGTGGAAAAGGTCATTTCTATGGAGGAATAAACAATGGACATAACAGGATGTGGGGAACTGGGATGAGATGGAGTGGCATAATCTTATAGTAGAGAAGGGAAAGCCTATTTTCAGGGAGTTGGAAGGCAGGGCTGTATGTGGGCTCAGGCTGAGAACTGGTCAAAGTTCAGGACCAGTTAGAAAGAGAGAAGCCTAACTAAAGTTTGATCAAGTCAAAATAGCAGGTATTTTGTTCAGACTGGTTAATGAGCACAAACAGTTCAGCTAATCATTTATGATGCAAGGAATGGGAATTTGGACGGTCTGTGTCATAGATAAACAAGGTAAGTCTTATCAGTAAGTCTTGTTTAAGTCATCTGGGGAAGGACGATTCCTTGCAATAAACCAGTTCTCATTTCCAGAACATGAAGCAGTGGGAAGATTTCTTTAACCCTACTGTCTTCCAAGATCAAAGGGCTTGGAAAGTTCAACATTGTTAACCACTGCACTTGCAATAAAGACTGATAAATCAACATTGTATATTATTATCATTTTTTTCAAACAAGAAGTTTTTTTTCCATCCTCCCCGCCCCCCCCCCCCATTTTCCTGGGCCTTAAAAGTATCAAAGGCTCTGATCTGAGACCCACAGTGGTTGAGGGCAACTAAGACCACTAAGCCAGCTAGCAGAGCTGAGACAAGAGGAACCAAGTAGAGGGCTCTTTCCATACCTGTATCTTTAAGAAGACTGAAGGAGAAGCCTCTGCTCAAGAGGTAGGATGAAGACTTGGGAGTGGCAGTAGGGGTGGGAATGTTAACTCTGAAATAAAATTGTGCAGACTCAGAAGTTAAAGACAGGTGAGCAAAGGTCACTAAAGAACTGGGCCCTGGGGTCACCTTCAAAGGCGACTGTTAGATGCCTGCCATCGGTCAACAGTATTTATTATGTATCTACTACACATTTGGTGTTCCTGTCTTCACCGACCTGCTAGTCAAGCAGGGGAGGCCATGCAACAAGTAACTGCAGTAAGTTGTGAAGAGCGTCATGCAGAGGAAGTGAGGCGTCTTGAGTCCTGGGAGGGCACGGGAGGAATACCTAGCCTGCATGGGGTGAGTGATGTTCCAGATGGACCAAGAATAGGCACTAACCAGGCAGAGATGGTGAAGATGAGAGGAGCATCCTCCTCAGAGGGATTTCACACCGAAGTCCAGGATACGCGACGTGAGACCTCAGAGGAGACCTCAAACTTGTGCTCTAACTCGGGCCTGGCCAAGAATTCTTAGTATCTGGGAAGCCAGGCCAGTGTCACTGAAAAAAAAAAACGGAGGTAGTTGAAAAATCTCTCCCCAAGTGCTGCCGGGAGTCTGAGACTCCAGGGCTCGGCTGCCCACAGGTTGTGAGGAAAAACTAAGAAGCCCGTGAAAAACAAACCGACCCCATTTTCCTCAGCTACCCACTCAAGTTGTCGTACTCGGCTCACTCGCAGCAGGTTAGGACGCCGGTTTCCCGGTGAGTTTTCCACCCAGTGTAGACCCTGGACTCTCGCTGTCCCCTGCGGGGAGGAGGCGGTCTCCAGGGCAACTTCCTCTCCTCCCTCATCAGAGGTCCTGGGGTCCCCAGTCCCTGTTGGTGCCGGGCGAGGGTCCAGGTCACCTGGCCTACCTTAATTTTCCTCACTTCAACTCAAACTCTGCCCAGCCCTGGAAGGACGCGGCACTCGATGCACGCGGGCTGGCCCGCTCCAGCCGCCTCCGCCAGGGAGGGAGGAGGGAGCGGCGGGACAGCCGGGCGGCTGCGGCCGGAGGAAGCCGGAGCGCGGGGTGGGGTGGGGGGAGGGGGGAGCGGGGACGCGGTCCCGGGGCGTGGCGTCGGGCTGGGGCGTGGCCGGGGCGTGGCCGGCAGTCCCGAGTGGCAGCCGTGGAGTCCGGTTACCCAGCTGCCAGGCTTCTGTGCCTCTGCTGCTTCGCCGCAGCCAGGCTCGGGTAAGGCGGGCGCCCCGTGGGCTCGGGCTCCCGTGTCCCAGGCGCGAGTGTCTGACTGCCCCAGGCTCGTGCCTCCGCTCGGTTTCCCGCCCTCAGGCCGGGGGTTTGGATACTGAGGGCGAGGAAAGAAGGTGAGCGCGCGTATCAGTTGCTATAGCCTCTCTTTCTGCTCCAAGTTTTCTACTGTCTTTTCCAGATGTCCCATCAGTAGGAACCGCAGGCATGTACTTGTCAAATTAGTCCTTTAGAGTAGGGGAGGGCGGGGTGTTGGTGAGGACCCTGGTATTCCTACCTGTGGTCCTGGGCAGAGTCTGCTCCCAGATACTTTTAAGAGATTCGCCATTCACTATTGAGACTTTCTTGGGACTCGAAAATCCAACTTCTATGGGACAGGAGTTGGTTGAATTCATTAAGCTGACTCCAGCAGCCGGGGAAAAGATCCGGCGGACACCGGCTGGCGAGGGTGTGACAGCTTGGAGCATAGGATCTGGTGAAAACTTTCCTGGTTGCGTGCCTGCGGCTAAGCCAGCAAAAAAGGTTGCGGACACAAGACTTTTGTCATTTGTGAAGTTAGACCTGGGACAGGAAAATATAGGGGGTGAGGTCTGCATTGACGAAAATCTGCAAAAGGTGAAGTACTAATAACACTCCCTTGAAGATGGGGGCTTCCTTATTCCACCCTCCTCCCTGATTAGAGCATGTTTGGGTTTATCTCTTTAAAAAAATTTTTTTATATGTTCATTTCTCAACTGTTAACTAAGATGCAAACAGAATGTTACTGTACAGCAGCGTTAACTTTCTTTCTCCCCCTAGTAGTTTTAATGGTAAAAGAGTTCAAGGTCACCTTTGGAGATCCACTAGGTCACCTGTTGGGAATATTTTTACCTGAAGAAAAGATTTAGAAACTTCTGTTTCTTTCACTCTTTTTCCTACCCCCGCCCAACCCCTCCCACCCCTCAACACAGTGTGGTTACACTCCACCCTCCCTAGTTCTCACCTATTAAAGAACAGGGAAGAAGAAAGCAACCTCTTTTGTTCTGCAAGTACTCGCGGTTAATTTGGTCACGTGACGTTTGCTCCTTAGCCCTCCTTTAGTTCCTTCAATATTAAAGCACACCAACAGTGTTTTCTGTGAAGAATGCAAAAGATTGTAAGAGAAAGGGAAATTTTTCCATGAAATGCTCTAGTAAAGTGATTATTATTTTTTAAACTGAAAATTGGGCCTCTGTTGAATTCCAATATTTTCACCTTTTGGGGAGGATATCTTAAAATTAAAACTATTTTACCAATAAAATATCAACTGTTAAGCCTCTCCCTGTGTGTGAAATCTTACATTAATGGTTTCTATCCAGTGAAGTGAATACTTTAGGTATCTAAGGTTTTAGTTTATAGAGGGCAACCGGAATAGAAGTGTATGTAAGTTATTAAAGAACTCCATGGAACCTTGGAAATTAATGGTATTAGGAATATTTCTAAGTTTCAAGGTTGCTGCATTCAGATATATTTGTGGCTTGACAATTCACTTATTCTTTCTGTTATTTAGTAATGTTACCATATGCAGCATCTCTTATTTATAACTCATTGCATTATAAAGGACATCTCTCTAGAGCACTGTTCTGAATGTGTAGATTCCCTGCCCAGTTATAACATTTTTAGATTAAATTCTGCTCTAGACTGAGTTGGAGGCAAGGAGATGAGGTGGGGATAAAGACTAAAAGAATATGTGCACTGAGTTCTCATACCAGACCATCTCTGAAGTCCTGGCAAGTACCTAAACTAACTCAGCAAGTCCTTTTATTGAAGTATAGACAGTTTACAATGCTGTATCAGTTTCTGGTGTACAGCATCATGTTTTAGTCATATGTATATATTCTTTTTCATTATAGGTTACTACAAGATATTGAATATACTTTCTTGTGTTAAACAGAAGAAACTTGTTGTTTATCTGTTTTATATATAGTAGGTAGTGTCTGCAAATTTTGAACCCCCAATTTATCCCTTCTTACCCTCTCTACCCTCTGGTAATCATAAGTTTGTTCTCTATGTCTGTGAATCTGTTTCTGTCTTGTAAATAAGTTCATTTGTGTCTTTTTTTTATTATTATTCCACATATTAAGCAATATCATCTGGTATCTTTCTTTCTCTTTCTGGGTTACTTCACTTATAATGATGATCTCCAGGTCCATCCTTGTTACTGGGAATCGCATTATCTTTTTTATGGCTGACTAGTATTACATTGTATAAATATACCACAACTTCTTTAATCAGTCATCTGTATATGTGTCATTTTTGTCTTAAAAATGAGAAAATTTTGTTTGGTCTTAAAGGACATTCAGGTCACTTTGAACTCTTCTATAAAAGGCAGCTCCTTATTTCTAGAGCTAGGTATCACTGCTCTAGAGCAGTATCTCTCCTAGAGTTTGCTCTTGTTTCCAAAGGGCTTCCTAACATGCTGGGCACTGCCCTCCCCACCTAAGCAGGGTAGAGCAGTAGTTAAGAGCATGAGTTTTGGAGACTCCTAAGTCTGTCTTGGTTTTCTAGCTCTTATCTTGGGTAAGCTACTTATATTCTCCAAGCCTCATTTTCCTCATGTTCAGAATAAAGACAATAATAGAGCCTTGGATCATTATGAGATTCAAATGAGGTGATGCACATAATGTAAATAGCCATGTCTACAACTTAATTGTCAATAAATAATATGAGTTGTCTTTTGATTTTTTTCCCAACACTGACCTCCTTTCTCTTTTACTTTTAAATTTATGAAATTTAACCTGGAAAAATGTAAAGTCCTATATATGAGTGTTTAAAAAGTAAGCAAGTACAGGATGAGGGGGATGTAATTAATTGAACCAATCAACCTCATGGTCAATTGACTATGTGTTTCCTCTGAGTCAGTGGTGAGTTGTGAGGGCCCAGAAAGCCGGTATGATTTTAAGCTGCTTGAGTAGGAATTAGAATGTGTGTTGATAGCCAAGGGTGTTTTTTCTACATCTGCCTTTTGCTCTTTGTGCAGACCTCAGAGTTACATTCAAGATGATCATTTACAAACTGATTTGTCTGAGAGAAGGAAGGAGAAAAGAGGCACCTCTTGAAGCCATATCACATGCTTTCATAATGAACACATTAATTCTTTGAATTCCTCCTCAACTTTTTTTGACTTCTTATTATATGTGAAGCTACCTGCCAGCAGAATGCAAGGGACAAAAGAACAAGTTCGTGCCCTCCAAGCATTCATAGTATAGTTCAGGTAACAGACATGGGAAGAATTTGAGTAGAGTGATAAGAGCTCTGGTAAAGGTAGAACAGGGAATGCTGGGAGTAGAAGGGTATCAACCAGGGGAGGCTCAAAGGAGTTAAAACTTAGTTCCAGTTTTGGAGGTTCCATTTTTATAGGAGCTTACCAGGAGGAAGTACTGAGGAAGAGCATTCCAGGCCAAGGGAAGAATTTGTGTGAAGGTATCACAGGGTGAGAGAGCAGGACCAATGCAAATCATCGCACAAAGTCCCTGTGCTGTCCCATCCTTTACTGGCTATGGGATGTTGGCAAATTATTTTACTTCTATGAGCTTTAGTTTCCTCACATGTAAAATGAGGGTTGTATATTATTTTACATCAATATGTCCTTATATAATCGTCAAGTCTCTCCTATAAGCATGTCTACCTCACAACTTTGTTGGAAGACTTAGCTGCCTATAAAACACGAGGCTGTCTGATGTCCAGGTGACAGTCAACCAATGAGGTTCCCTACACCCATCTCAGTCCCTTGATGATAGAAAATATAACACAAATCCAGCCTTGATCATAGATGAGACTGACCATTTTCATGCATATTATAAACAGCAGGCCAAGAAAAGTCGTAACTTCTCATTGTTTAGTATCAAGTACTTTTGCCACTTTGCCACCACTATCCCTACTCCCCAACTGAGGCAGGTTTTCCTTCAACTAAGGCTGTCTTTTTAGGCCTGTCTGTTTTAAGACCAGGCTCTCTAGAGGGAGTTCCACCACACTGAGAGTTCTTTGCTGGACAAAGGTTAGCATTCCTGTATTTACATGATAGGATCTCAGGCCCTGCTTCGTGCTCCAGTCCTTGTTTACAGTCTGAGCAATCAAAGTAAGTCTTTTAGAGAAAATTTTTGTGGAGAGGGAATCTGGAAAATGCATTACTTATTCTGGAGTACCAAAATGCAAACTGAACATTTGGGGAGGAATTTGTTAGAGGATCCTACCCTCCTGTGACTTTCTTCTTTGGTATTGTTAGCTCTAAGGAGTCTTTGAAGTAAGGAAGACTTTGCCTCAACATTCTAACTTGATCATTCTTGAATGATCCCTCTTGCATTTGCTCAAGGATTGAATACCTAGAGTTTTCCTCTTTAAGCCTGTCTCCACATGGAAAGACCTTAAGCAGTTTCATTGCAAAGTCCTACAGAACATGGAAGATTTCTTTCTACATGTCATTTAGATAGCAGTAGACAGAAAAAGACACTACTCTTAAGTTTCAGTCCTTGCAGAGAAAAATACTAGGTTAGGAGCCAGACGAGGCCTGTTTGCTGTGGAAGGCCCAGATCAGACCGGCCAAGTATTGGTGATCTCACCAGGCCATGCAGACCAGGCCCTGAATAAAAACGTCTTGAGGGAATTGTTCTTTTTGGTCATTCATTAAGTGAATATTGCTTTAAATTTATCAGTTAATTTGTATATTTCATTAATTGTGCTGTGCATGGTGGGTGATAAGATTGATTTAAGTTCCTTAGCCTCCAATGTGAATAAGAATATCTTTGGAGAGCTGGTTTAAAATTCAGATTTCCAGCCTCAAGTTCATATTCTCTCAGCCTTAAGTGGTGACCAGAGTCAGGCACACAGTAGGCCCTTCATAAATATTTGTTAAGTGAACTAACACTCTCAAAATCACAGTTAAAATGGAATTAGTCTCCTGTAATACATTTCTCAATTTTCTCCTCTTTTTTAAATGTGAAAAACTCTGTACTAATTCTATATGTTTCCTTTTTAAAAAATATAATGTATTCAATTGCAATCATTGTTTAGAAATTGAAAATGAAAAGAATTTTTCATAGCATTACAATATTCTTTTTAGTTAAGAGAAACAGGGACTGTGATTCTTAATTAACAGCCCAATATGCCACACAGGCACAGACATTTATTTCTGCTTCTCTTGAGGCACTGGGAAGTGAGCATCTTCTTTATGTGCATTTTGATTTCCTGCTGAACAAAATATACAAACAGGAAGAGCCTTTTTTTTTTTTTTTCCAGTGGGACCAGAGAGATAAAGTAAGTCAGAGCAACTCTCTTGAATAGCTAATGTCTGTCGCCTGGAGAAAGAGAAAATTATTTTCTGCCCTCCATGTTGATGTGCACAGAACATGTGTTCTGAGTAGCTGTTATTTTTGCTGCCTCTTTTTTCCAGCTGAAGTGCAACATAAACTATTTTAATTAATATTGTGTCACCAAAAGGGATTGAAATAGCCAATTGAATTCTACCAAGATAGAGTCTTTTGATGAAAACATATATTTATTGATTGTGGACGAAGAAAATCATTCTTAAAATGAAATCCAGAGAAAAATCATATCCCTCAGAGAAAATTTCTGAGTGGCAGGCCGAGATTAACATCATAAAATTGAATTTGTGCTGCAAGCCTTTGATGTAATCAGCAGCTGGGAGATGGTGTTGCCCTTGCTGTGCTCCTTCTGATTGTGGTGAGTTATTGTGTGGAATGAAATAAGTGTTTCTTGTGTCCCTCCTCCAAGAAATACAAACAAGGTATTACTAGGTAGTTTCTTGCTAGTTAAAATGGGTTGGATGAATTCCAGGCCTCTCAGGTTCTCAGACTCCCATGAACTATAGGAGTTGGGCATTTATTTATGCCCCAGCGACAGAATTTCTCGATTTCACTGGATGTAACTCCTCTGGTCAGTAGAAACCTAACAGAGAAGTGACAAGAGGGATCCCCCTTGCCAGGGACATTTGTTTCAGGATAAGCAGAAACCAGAGTATGTTAGAAAGCACTACCTTTGTCTGGTTTCTGTTGGCCTGTAGGCAGTCATGCCCTTACCTGTCTCCCTCAGCTACTCTTGTGACACTTGGCATTGAAATCACTACAGTATCGAAATCTCACTTTGTACTGTGAGTCTTGTTCCCTGACACCAGTGTTACGGTAACAGTGGGCTTTTTGTGGTTGTTTCTGCATTAAGTCCTGATGCTTGGAAAATACTCTTGCCCACGCATGTCCTTTCACACATGTAATGAATAGGTTTTGTACATTATTTATACATTTACCCTTCAATTAAAGGGTAATGTGGCACCTTAATCACCCCTGTGGTTGGACCTAAGTTGTTTTTGATTTGTTTTGTTTTTAAAGAAATAGGTGGGCTGGTTCATCTGTAAAGAGTAACTGTAAACAGGTGGTGGTGTCATCACTCTTATTCTCAAGTCACTTGAGAAGTGGGATGATCTTTGAAGTCAGACAGATCTAGAGATGTAATTCTTGTTGGAGGATTTAGATTTACCAAGCCTCCTTTTCCTCATAACACTAATAGTGGGTGTGTGGATTAAATGAGCTAATGAGTGCATGAGGAAAACCAGCAACACACAACATCTGGAATGCCATTCAGTGGACACAAATCTATAGCACTTTGTCTTAGGACTGGGAAAAAAGAGGAGAGGATAATTAAGGCAGAAGGTGGGGATGTGATCAGGAATCAGGAAAGTAAAAGGAGCCAGGAAAGGGAAAAATGCTGATAAGAGGTGGGTAGGTAGAATTTGTCTTTGCTCACGACAGAAAATACACAAAGATGAGTAGAATGGCAAATGGCTCACTGCTTGTGTCTTGAATTAATGCTAAAATGAGCTAGAAGTCCCAGAAAATATCTTGTTAAAGAACTGAATATTCCAGCAAGGCTAAGGTTCCTTTGGATTATGACCTTCAAGTCCTGTCCCTCCTCTACCTTCTCTCTAAGCCATCAGGGAATTCTGCAGTCATAAACCTTCTTGAAGTAAATCTGTTTGGACCACACTTCTGCTAGGATCCTGGAGTGTAAGAGGGTGGTCTTAAAGGTTTCCCTGGCAGAGGCATCCCTGTTTTGTGGGCAGAGTCAGAAAACACACGAATCAAAGAGATTAGGGAGCCTTCTCCAACCAGGACTTGTCTACACAGAGTCATATTCCTGCCTGTGGGAGTACCTTCCATCTGTTTGTTCTGCAAGGAAAGGATGATCATAGTGGCAGAAGACTGACTTCTGGTGTCAGCTTGTGCTGAACACAGGAGAAGGGAGATAGATGTCAGGGCTAAGGAAGGAGACAACTGGCCCATGGAAAACACAGACTTTTTCTAAGGGAGAAGCCTAGGTGTAAGGGATTGACACCATGGAAGTGAAGCGTGCTTTGCTCTTGGACCTCAGAAATACTCATCCCAGTCTGCTTTGCATCAGTTATTATGTACTTAGGGCTTGACTTGTAGGTTGTGAATTTCTAGAGGTCAGGAACCTGTGTTTTTTCATCTTTCATTTAGTAGGAATTTTAATAAATATCTGTTGAATTAATATATTCTTTCCTCAGGGAATCTATAATATGAATGGACAAGGGATTTATTTCAAAGATGAAGCAGGGAACAGAATTTGGTAAATGACCAATTGTGTGATTCAGACTCATATTTAAGTATATATCTTCAGAATTGATATATGCATTATTAAGATTTACATTTGGCTGGAAAGAAACAGAAATCTGTCAGATAGTATATTAGTTTTCTAGGGCTGCCATAACAAAGTACCACAAACTGGAGTGGTACTCAGATAACACAGAAATGTCCTGTCTTACAGTTCCAGAGGTTGGGAGTCTGAAATCAAGGTGTCAGCAAGGTTGGTTCCTTCCGTGGACTCTGAGGAAGAATCTGTTCCATGCCTCTCCCCGAGCTTCTGGTGGTTTGCTGACAGTCTTTGGCATTCCTTGGCTTAGAGAAATCACTTCATCTCTGCCTTTGTTTTCACATGGTTCCCTCATGTGCATCTTTCTCCAAATTTCCTTGTTTTCTAAGGATGCCAGTCATATTGGATTAGGCACCCACCCCAATCCAGTATGACCTCAACTTTACTTAAGTAATTACATCTGCAATGACCTTGTTTCCAAATAAGGTCACATTCTGAGGTCCTGGGGCTTAGGACTTCAATATATGAATTTGGGGATGAGCTCAGTTTAACCCGTAACAGATGGGAAAATGGTAGATTTTGTTCTATTTTGCCAATTTGGTACCTTTAGATTTTCATTTAGTGTCTCCTGCTTAATTCACTTAATAGTTGGGATCCACTGTAAATTATGAATAATAAAATAATTGGTTATAAATGACAAGGATTCCACTTATTGTACTACTGTTTACCTAACAGGATTTATACACAGGTTTTAAGAGTAAAAAGGCCTTCTGATAAGAGCAGCTAACATTTAATGAATGCTCATTGTCTAATGATTTCCATGGGTTATCCCATTTAACTCTCATGTCTACCCCATTAGATTGATATTCTTATTTATCTACATTTTATCAATGAAGAATCCAAAATGCAGTTGTAAAGTAACTAGCCTGAGGGCATACAGTAGTAGAGTTGGCATTCAAATCCAGGCTGACTAACTCTAGGGCCTCACCACTGGGTCTATACTGTCTCCTTAGTCTTATTATAGCCAGGTAAGGCAGGTATTATTCCCATTTCATGGATGAGGAAAATAAAATTTAAAGTAACTAAGAACTTGCCTGGGTCACCAAACCAACAAATGTATAATACTGGTAAGTGTGTAGTATTTGGAATTTGAGTTTAGATGTTAACCTCCCTAGAGAAATCCTTCCTATGTTTGATTTCAAGCTCCACTTGTGTTTTGTCCTCCAAAATTATTTTTTTAATTGAAATATAGCCAGTTACAACTGGACAGCAGTATATAAATCAATGATGTTAGAACACTCCTTCACACCACACACAAAAATAAACTCAAAATGGCTTAAAGACTTAAACATAAGACAAGACACGATAAATCTCCTAGAAGAAAACATAGGCAAAACATTCTCTGACATAAATCTTAGCAATGTTCTCCTAGAGCAGTCTACCCAGATAATGGAAATACAAGCAAAAATTAGCAAATGGGACCTAATTAAACTTACAAGCTTTTGCACAGCAAAGGAAACCACAAGCAAAACAAAATGACAACCTGTGGAATGGGAGAAAATATTTGCAAATGATATGACTGACAAAGGTTTAATTTCCAGAATATATAAACAGCTCATACAACTTAATAACAACAAAAAAAAACCCAATCTGAAAATGGGCAGAAGACCTAAACAAGCAATTCTCCAATGAAGACATACAAATGGCACATGAAAAAATCACAGTGCCAATATCACTAATTATCAGAGAAATGCAAATCAAACCTACAATGATGTATCACCTCACACCAATCAGAATGACCATCATTCAAAAGCCCATGAACGATAAATGCTGGAAAGGCTGTGGAGAAAAAGGAACCTTCCTACACTATTGGTGGTAATATAGTTTGGTGCAGCCATTATGGAAAACAGTATGGAGATTCCTCAAAAAGCTAAAAATAGACTTACCATCTGATCCAGCAATGCCACTCCTGGGCATATATCTGGAGGGAACTCTAATTCGAAAAGATACATGCACCCCAACGTTCAGAGCAGCACTATATACATTAGCCAAGACATGGAAGCATCCTCAAACATTCTTGCACTGATTTTACATAACAAACATCACACTGTTGTTGACTCGGGATAAGCCTGTCTCCTTAGACACCTGTGAGCTCCTTGAGGTTTGTAGGTTCTTGTCTGCATCCCTAAAATCTTGCCTAGTCTCTTGCATATGATAGATACTTAATAGATATTTAATAAATATTTGTTAACTAAATGCATGTAAGTAAAGGCAAAAGGGCCAAAGAAAAGGGGGATCAGTTGAAAACACAAGAAATATGGGTTAATAAAATGAGTAGCTGAGGTGACAGAAGATGGTATTTGGGGTAGTGATTAAAATGTTATCATAGGAAATTAGTATGAATATCATAAAAAATAAGCTAAAAATAAGGAAAAGATATAGAATGCTGAAGTGATGAGAGGATGCTCATGTCTAAATTCCTTGATTTTCTTGGTTAATTAGGAGGATCATCAACTACAAGTGTTTGGGTGTAAGGAACCGTCTGGGTTGGAGTGAGGTTTATGAATGGGTAGAGGAAAAGATTTGATTATTGTAATGGATTAGAGACATGTTTCCCAGTATGATTTTAGGTAGTACACAGCAAACATTCATGTTAACGTACATTTAAAGACAACCTAACTAGTACATCATTCAGCTATAACATTTTGAAGGGAGCTTGGCTTTGATGTTGGTTAGGGGTTAATTCTGAAATAGTCATGCTTCCCTGAGTAAACCAGGTGGATTTTTATGTTTTATTCAAATATACTTTGGGCAGCCTTTGACTTTTTTTTTTTTTTTTACCTTTTCTAAGGAATTATCCTGATTACAATCTGTTGATAAAATAAGACCTTTTGCTTTGGGAGCAACTGCAAGCAGACAGGTTCTGGATGACACGGCTTTGGCTGAGACCAGCTGTGCAGGAACCCTCAGGTCCTCTGGGTTCCTCAGGCTGCTTGCTTCCTTTCCCGGTGGTTGCAGTAGCTCTTGCTCTGCCCTACCCTAACACCCAGATGCTTTCTCTCCAGCTTACATCTACTCCTTGTTCCTTCACAAAGCCCTACTTCATCCTCTCCCAGTTTATTGCCACCTACTAGCTGTGTGACCTTGACCAAGCTACTTATTCTTATCTACAATCTGTTTTTTTCAAATTATTAAGGTATAATTTACATACAGTAAGCTATACTCATTTAAAGTGTACAATTTGATGAATTTTAATACTCCAAGCTATTTTAACCTTAACTTAAAAAAACTTAGTAACAAAACTCCCTTTTGGCTCAAGATGACTACATTATCTTCTTTGAGGGAAAGAATCATGAGGTAATCTATTTGTGTCTCTCACGGTACTTAAGTATAAGTTTTGAAGAAAGTAGGTGGAATTCCTTTCCACTTAAGAAATGGGATTCAGAAGCCACACAACTGTAAGTGGCAGATCTGAGACTCGAACCCAGATCTGTTTTCTCCCAAAGCTAATATACTCTTTTTATTTACTCACAGATGTTTACTTTGGTCAGGAGGTTATTGAAGGAATTCATGGATAGTAATTGAGGACTTTATCCTTTGTAATTTTTCGTTGACTGTCCTCAGTCAAAAAGTTTGAGATTTGTTTTTGTCTTTGAGGCTGAAGAGGCAGAAACTCAGTGTCAGGGCTTGTCCCTGAAGAAAGCTGTTTAGTGAAGTGTAAACAATTCCAGTGTCCAGTAGATACCAGCCACAAAACCGTATTTGCATCATACTAATTATTCTGCTAGCCTCAGACAGGTCAGGGAGATAAAAACAAATTGTTATGGGGAAGAAAACCAGGGTGAGAGGGAGGATGGGGGCTGTAATGGTGTGTTGCCTTTTCTTGTGCTTGCCAGGAAAAGTTGTAATTACAGAGAAAGGACCAGGAAGGGTTAGCCCAGCTTTTAAAGGCAAAGGAGGGCACGTTGGAGCCTGAATGCCTGAGAGATTTTATTGTTGCTGTTTTACTTGACTTTTTGTTTTTTTTGTTATTTATTTATTTATGCGTGTATGAATGTATATACGTATGTATTTTTTAATTTTTGATGAACTATTAACATAAAGAATTTTGCTTGGCCGATGACTAAGACTTTCTGGTGGGGAAATCTGGGTTGTCTTTGTCATGGTGTGCAGGAGGAGAGTTCTTGGAGGGCAGTTTAGAGAGACTTCAGCCACTCTCTACCTGGATTGCTTTGGGCAAGTAACCAGTTCTTCTGAGCCTTCTTTCCTTCATCTGTAGAATGAAGGGGATGATAGTAACCTTCAAGGTTCCCTTTTAGCTGTAACTTAGGGTTGCCAGCGGTACTAAGATGCCTACAGGATACCCAGTTCAATTTGGATTTCAGATAAACAGTAAACAATGTTTATAAAGCATATTCCATGCAATAGTCAATTTTTTTAGTATAAGCACATCCCAAGTATTACCCAAGACATACTTATTCTAAAAAAAAATCATTGTTTATTTGAAATTCAAATTTAACTGGACATCTCACAATTTTATTTGCTAAATCTGAGCACCCTAATATTACTTAGAGTTGTTTAAAAGATCATCAGAGTGTTTAGAAGTAATAATAATAGCAAATTGTACATTTTCATGGCCAAATGTTCTAGTGTACATCCACATTATTTTTGAGAAAAGAAATTGTAGTGACAGTATTCTAAAAGAAAGGGGGGAGGGGCGGAATCTCACTGAGAAAGGTATTGCTAGAAAGTGATAATCATATTACCGGTCCACAGTGTAAAATTATAGTGATTCATTTCTCCATTCATTCAGTAAATATTTACTGAGTGCCAGTTATGAACAAAGAATTGTGATAAGCATTTTCTGTATAGGATCACCTCTTTTTGCATCAATTCTCCAAAGTAGTTATTTTTTCCCATTGCATAGATGAGAAAACTGAGGATCAAAGGATACCTGCTAGCTATTATTGGAGGAAAAAGGTCAAGATTTACATGACTCCTATTTTATTTTCTTGCCTCTTTCCTTCACAATAAAGTGCATTTTGAATAAAATTGGTGAGACGGTGGTGTGCTGGATACAACCTAATGATCAACCTAGAATCAGACTGCTTATATTTCCATTCATTTGAATGGAACACCGAAAAGGGAACTGGGGGAGTTACTTTCCCAAGAATATAAGTTCTACCGGAACAAGAGGACTCTCTGGTTCCAGGAAAGCCTCATCACCTTTCCTCCAACTCCTCATCAGCAAAATAAGAGTTCAATGCCACATTCTTAAAGTTTCTTCTAGTTTCTAGTGAATTCTTCTTAATCCATTTTCAAGAAGTCATGTAAGAATTATTTATTAAATATCCCCTCCTGTGGCAGGCAGTGTGCTTGGGTCCAGGGATCAAACAATGAAGATACACCCATCCTTCACCAGCTCTAATTTACAATTTCCTCATCGGTGATTTAAGAGCCCTTCTAGCTTTGGGAAGTGATCAGGAAGCTCACGTTGTTAGCATATATTGCCCTTTCCTTTCTGCACCTAAAAATACATTATTTAAAAACTTTTCTTTTTTAAATGGAAGAGTTTGGGAGATCCCAGTTGCTCATGATGAGAGTTTGTGTGACAGTTATTCTATATCACCAAGAGGTTTATTTCTTAGTTGCAAGTATGGTTTTCCAAACTCTATAATGGTTTGGACTTTTTACAATTTTAAATTACTTACGTTCCTAGACAAGTTTTACTTAATTCAGTATTCCCCATCCTTTTTAACATGAGCATAGAAAATGATTATCTTTGTACACACACTGGGTTGAGGGTTTCAATTTCTCTCACCCTGCATGTCAAGTGTTCACAACCCAGTTACATGCCAAGGCAAATGGCTGGGAAGCTCCTATGTATTTTATGTATATTATAGTCAACAGTTGGTTACAGAAAGGAACCACAGAACTCTGTTGTTGGAATCCTGTGTCAATGAAAATGACAACGGGAAGTATTCTGCTTATTCACAACTAGAAGGTGTTCCTTCAATCTGTAAGGTCGTTCATCTGATAAAGATTCTTATATGGAACATCAAGCTGTCACTTGTACTTTTAAAAATCAGTATTAAAAAGGGGAAAATCATAGTGATTTCTTCTTTGTTGTCCATTTTTACTGGCATGTTCCTAGTAGTTTTTTTTACGTTCCTTGGTATTTCTGCAGTGTCAGTTATAACTTCTCCTTTTCATTTGTGATTTTAGTTGAACACTCTTTTTTTTGTCTGATGAGTCCAACTACAGGTTTATTAATTTTGTTTATCTTTTCAAAGGACCAGCTTAGTTCCATTGATTTTCTGTGGTTTTTTTTTTTATTTTTAGTCTCTATTTCATTTATTTCTGCTCTGATCTTTGTGATTTCTTTCCTTTGCTAACTTTGTTCTTTGTTCTTCTTTTTCTAGTTCCTTGAGGTGTAAGATGAGGTTGTTTATTTGAGATTTTTCTTGTTTCCTGAAGTAGGCTTGTATCACTATAAACTTCCCTCTTAGAACTGCTTTTGATGCATCCCATAGATTTGGAAAGTTGTATTTGGAAAACTTTTTTTGATAATTATATATTCATTTAAACCCTGTAACTAACACGTGAAGATAGTGATTTCATAAAAATTACTGTTTGGGAAGGTACTAAATATAAAAATAGGTCAAATAAAAATTATAATTAAAAGTTCTACAGGTGGAGCATGAATATGACAGAAATCATGGCAGCCACACATGAATCTTTGAAGACCAGGAAACATTGTTTTTATAGAAAATAGTTACTTTTTAATAGCAAAGTTCTGTTAGGTGAGCTACCATTTCTGGGGAGAGAGAGTCTACAATGTTGTCTTCAAACTATAGCCTGTTGACAACTCTATTCTTCTTGAACGGCACAGCTGGACTTCAGAGTATAAGGTCGCCCAAAGGCAGGAGGGGGCGTGGGGCGGGCAGACTACTCCTCTCCTTCTCTTCCTTAGCATCAGTAATCAAGGATTGGAATCAAAATTATTCTTCTTTAACAAACTAACCCTGGGCGTGGTAATTTCAATGTCTGATGACCACCTCCCTCTCTACCAGATGGGGAAGCAGCCTTCTCCACAGCTCTGGGAGTACACGTTGTTTGAGTCTGGGTCACCAATAAACATTTGTGAGATGATCACTTTCCCAAAATGTATGAATGGTAACTGTGTACACTTCTTCCCATCTGTGTGTGTGCAGGATTCTTTCAACATGAGGGCCTTCCTGCAGGCAGTGGCACTCTGGGGAAAGAAGGCCCCTTCCCACAGCATCACTGCCATCATGATCACTGATGACCAGCAGATGATTGTGACTGGAAGTCAAGAGGGTCAGCTCTGTCTCTGGAATCTCTCATCTGAACTAAAGGTTAGTGAAAACGACTAATATTGAAGCAGATAGCACTCACGAAATACACACAGCTTGCTCCTTCTACCTGCAGGGACAGTGGAAGTTTTGCATGATAGTTGACAATGTGCTTAAGGAAGTAATAAATTGGTGTTAGTTCTGAATTTGGAAAAATGAAATGTTATATGGTGAATCAAGATCATATTTGACAATTATGTTATGAATATTGCTAATCTTACCTACCAGCTAAGTGTTACCATCCTTTAAGCTAAGCTGTGTTTGACTATTTTATATCCTGAATTATATGTTTAAGTAACGGAACTATAGGCATGTAAGTATAATTCTAAAAATTATAGCTCATTAATCTAAACAAAGGGCACCCTTGAAAACCACTATTAACTAAATGAGTAATATCTTAATTATCTGGGTGTTTCTGTCAGTTTGGCTTTCTCACTATCTTTTAATCTCTGCTTGCCTATGATTTTTATAGGTCACATCAAAAAGCTCTAAATCCAGTTTACTATTGTCGTCCTCCTATTTCAGAACCTGACTTCACCTAGGATTTGGTCCATTGATTAGCAATTAATTGTCCTTGTCCCAACTCATAAACATTTAACATATTGGAATAGATACTTGCTTAGCTCTAGTAGCCTCTAGACCCAATTTGAACACTTAAACTAATGACGTGCTTAAAGTATACTGCCCTCATTAAGAAGCCTTTTAAAGATCAAAGACTATTTTTAGCCTTTAAAGTTTGTCACTTTAAAACCTAAATTAACAATTAATTGTAATTCTATTTTATAGTGTAATTAATTAACATCTCCCATCACTGAACAGTTACACTGTAGGCCTGCCAAGAGCTGCAAGCAGACCAGCTCAGCTCTGTGGTTATGTACATTCCTGAAAGAAGGACTGGGTATTGTTGAAACAGCTGAACTTTGAAATTGGCCCTTGCATTTATTTTCCCTTATAGTTTAGACTCAGACTCCTAAATGGCTTAAAATATCTTGCTACTTTTTTGAATGTGAAACTGTAGTGGTTTTTTGTCTGCAGTAGTTGCCTCGTAATATGTAGGTTGCTATAAGCTTAAGAAATTTGGAATCCTGGCATCTGTATCTTTTTATGTTTGTATCATCTGTCTGTATGTTCCTGGTATTTATTCAAAATTTATCCAGCACGTATTTACTGAGTGCATATTGGAAGTTAGGCAGTATGCTAGGTACCTGCATTCAAAGATGAATGAAAAGACCAGGTGCTGGCTGCCCAAGAGGTCACAGTGCAGTAGAGGAAGGACACAGGCTCCACGTGCAGGTAGATTCTAATACAGGGTGCTCTTCTTAGGGATCAGTCTGTACTGCATCTTCAGTGGGAATAGTTGTTTCATGCTTTTCTTAGGAGCAAGTGCTTGGGGCTAGAGCAGTAGAAAGGGATATGCTACTGGTGTCTAGTGGGTAGGGGCCAGGTATACTGTAAACACTTGGGAGTGCATGTGACAGCCCCTCACAACAAAAAAACTATCCATCCAAAATGCTAATAGGTGCCAATATTGAGAAATCCTCTATTAGAGACATGGGGTGGGGATGGAAATCAGATCGGCAGGGGTGGAAGAAGCAAGGAGAATCATTGAGGAGACTGAATCAGCTTTATATTTTGGTAACTCACTGTGAGGACATCGTGAAAAAGTAACATGAATAAGATATTGATTAGTATGAATGTGGGATTTTCCACATGAGAGTTTTTCCTAAGATTTTCTATGGCTAATCATAGGACCATAAACAATTCACATCTCTTATTTTTTGACTCTTGCTCTTACATGACAATGGGTCAATGGTTAGTAGGGAAAACTCTAGGCTTTTCAAAATTCAGGGCACTTTTAAGTTCTCAAGAAATCCTCTTGTTATATGTAAGAAAGTCAAGTGAGTGGTCCCTCATTGATATTTTAGTGCTTAGTAGTTTAATTTCATTTTTGTTTTTAAAATGTATATATAAAGGAATAATTCAGTCAGGGGAAGAAGAAGGGAGGCCGTGAAGACGTGGGCTTGTGAGAGAGGTTACAACTGTGTGGGTGAAAAAGTAGCTGTCGGGCATCTTAAGGCTGTGGGCATATCACAGGGGAGGAGAGCAGGAAGAGGAGAAGGACACTGGAAGGAGGAGGGATGTAAAGTGAACTGGGAGCTGTTTATATCCTCTTTGCACTAAATTTGGAAAGCCTTCTTCTCCTCTCCAAAACGGTGTAGGTAAGAGAATTTATCAGGTTCTGTGGTCTTAAACACTCACTAGCCACCAAGTGAAGTAGTAAAAACAAACCTAAGTACACTCATTTATGCAGTCATTAGATAAACTACACAGATGCTTTTGTTCTAGGCACAGATTCCTCCTTCAGGTTTCTCAAAGTCTGGTGTGGGGGACAGATGTGTCATTAGGAAGCTGTAAAGCAGTGGGATGCAGTCTGAATTTGACTACTCTATGATCTCATATGCATAGAGTCATACGGCATTTATCCTTTTGCCGCTGGCTTATTTCACCTAACACAGTGTTCTCAAGTTTCATATGTATTGTACGATATGTCAGAATGCCCTTCCTTTCAAGGCTCAGTAATACTCCGTTGTATGTGTTTACCACATTTTGTTTATCCATTCGTCAGTGGACACTTGGATTGCTTCTGGCTTTTGACTATTGTGATTGGTGCTGCCATGAACGTGGGTGTACAGATCTATGTTTGAGTCCCTGCTTTCACTTCTTTGGGCTGTACCCAGAAGTAGAATTACTGGACTATATGGTAGCTCTATTTTAAATTCTTTGAGGAGCTGTCAAACTGTTTTCTAAGGCGGCTGCACCATTTTAGATTCTCGCTAGCAGTGCCCAGAGGTTCCAATTTTTCAACATCTTTACCAACACTTGTTATTTTATATTGCTGTTGTTGTTTTTATAGGCATCCTAATCAGGGTGAAGTGTGCTTTTGAAAGGAAAAGTTTCTGAGGGTGATGCCTGACCTGAGTTCTAAAGGGTACACCAAACTTGAACAGGAAAGGCAGGTGGGAGGAGATTCCAGGCAGAATAAGTGCGCGTGTGTAAGGCAGGGAACTGGTGAAAGTAGTTGAGTAGACGTGGAACATAAAGGGTAAGTTAGAGGTGACAGGCACATCTGGAGAGGACAGAGTAGACTCAACATGGAATCTGACATGCTGAGGGGTTTGCTTTTTTTTTTTTTTAACTAGCAAGAACACCACATGCTAATTAAAAGCAGTGACAATATTAAGGGGTTTTGAGGATGTTTTATATGAGATGATATATCAAATATCACTTGATATTAAGGATATATTGAAAAGGAGAGGGAGATGAGATAAGGGACAGGGACTGTGGGCAGGAGGCTTCTACAGCAATGTAGTCAGGGAAGTTTTTGACTATGAACCAAATCAGTGGCAGTGGGAATGAAGAGGACATGAAACCCGGAATGATGTTAATAAGAGAGAATGGGCAGAACAGAGAAACCAGCTGGATGTCGGGTAAAGGAGCAGGAACAGCTAAAGAAACCTTCCAGATTTGGGGATTGGGTGATGGCTAGGACTGGTGCAATGACAGTATCACTTGCATAAGGAACAGAGAAGATTAGAGAGTAGGAATAAGGAAGGAAAGTCAGTGATTTAAGTTCTGTGCATCTTGGAGGTATCCAAGCATTCATTAGGGGTTGGGTACACATCTTAGACTTTCCCTGTCCATGAATGGCAGGGTGCAGGGAAGCCGAGAATAGCTGTCTCCCTGTCCTGGGCTGCTCATCCCACATTTAGGTTACACCTTCTGCTTCCAGGCTCAGGGTCTAACTCCCAAAGCCTTCTAGTTACCCCAGAACTTTGTGAGGTCTACCAGTGAGGAGCTTTTCCAAGTCCCATGCTAGGAACTCCCTCCCTGGCGGCTTCTGGTGTTGATTGCTGGTGTTCATCACACCTCTGAGCATAGAGAAAGGTGAGCTGAACATCCTCTCAGATATATTGGTATGCTCTATTTTTCTTCCTGTTTGTATTGGTATGCTCTATTTTTCTTCGTGTTTCATACTCATAAGGAAACACAACAATGACAAAATGAGGAATAGCAATACCGTGAAGAGAAAAAGAATGGAGATCTTGGTCAAATTCTAGCCCTGGTATATACCAGCTCTGTGGAATTGGGCAAATGACATATTCTTTGAGCCCTAATTTCCTCAGCTGTGAAACGGGGGTGAAATCCTGTTCTTAGTTGCACCAGTGCCTGGACTATGGTAGATGTGCATCAAGCTGTGTATTCGTTTCCTTTTTCCACTGTGCTGTTAGAATTACCTAGGGTGGGAGTTGGGGGGACCAAAGCTTCATAGAGGTGGAGCCCATGAATAGAAGTGAAGTTTTCCTGGATTTCATCATGACCGTGACTAGGTGTGACTGTAGAATTTTTGTTGTTGTTGTTATTCTTCACATAAGTTCTAAAATGTGACAAAATGAGGAGATTGTGATGAATTGTCACAGCTTATTCAACTATGTGTAGAGGTTTAGCAGAGTGAGTACTTCATATGAAAGGCAATGATGTTCCGTTCTGCTATTTTGTCCATAGTGGATTTTCTCTGGGAGAGGAATATCCTTGATTTACCCTAACTCACTGTTTAATTTGGCCTGTAATATACAGGATAAGGACTGAAATTCATAGAGGTATGTATTTCAAAGCGTAATTTTGCAGAAAGATAGTATGTTGTTTTCTGAGACAAAACCTTCTGTATTTCCCAGGACTAAGGTAGGGAACTTGGTTTGTAAGTGATTAGAACCAAGTGCAAAACCCTCTTTGTAGTGCTAGGAATTTAGTCTGATAATGTATTTTTAAAGAAATATTTCTGATTAGGATATAACTAAGATGAAGGCAGAGAACAAGTATGTTATGAAATAATTTGTTCTTATTGATAGGATTGGGGAATGAGGAATAGACTTCTTCCACACATGAGATAATGGAAGAATTAGTCCTTGGTGTCATGTTTTAAATTCACATACAGGAGAAAAATATTGGCATTTTAAAGAATAGGCTACCGAAAATTTTATTTTTAATGTAGATAAGTTCATTTTTACTATTTCTGAGGCAGGAGTTCAAATAAGGTAATGGGTACAGACAGGGTAATGTTTTCTCTGCATTATTTTGCAAACTCATTTCTCAATTCTGAAATTTGGACATTAATATGCTACTATCATCCGGCCATGTTTTGCGCATAAGAAACATCAATACTGATATATTTGTGTTCAAAACCTAGATGTTGTAAAACAGGTCTGGCAATCATCTAGGTTTCATGATGAATACAGACCCAAAAACAAACAAACAAAAAATGTTTATATAACACAGTTCCTTTATCTAGAAGTTTGTTATTCTGGGGATTTTGATATGCTATATATGTTTTTCTGAAACTTATGTACAGCAAAAACATAATATAACAGCATTTCTTAATCGGAATTATGAATGTTATATAATGTCGTGTTCATATTCTTCAACTAAAAATTTATAACTGTTTAAAAACTTACCCTCATCATTTTCAGATTTCGGCCAAAGAACTTCTTTTCGGTCACTCGGCTGCAGTAACGTGTTTGGCGAGAGCGAGAGACTTCTCCAAAGAGCCGTTTGTCGTTAGTGCTGCTGAGAACGGGTAGGTGAGAGGTGTGGAAATGTCTGTCTCCCTTCCTTCTTCCTTTTAAAAAGCTCTGATGAGGTACAGAATTCTAGGGATGAAGGAAACTTTAGTGATTAACATATAGGAAATGTTATATATCTTGAATGGTTGAATAAAGTGTGTGACAGTCCCAAGGATTGTCATCAGTACTGTGACTCTCAACCTTTTTTTTTTCTTTTTTAATTGAAGTATAGTCAGTTACAATGTGTCAGTTTCTGGTGTACAGCACAATGTCCCAGTCATGCATATACGTACACAGATTTGTTATCACATTCTTTTTCATTAAAGGTTATTACAAGATATTAAATATAGTTCCCTTTGCTATACATACGAAATTAGTTTTTTAAATCTATTTTTATACATAGTGGCTAACATTTGCAGATCTCAAACTCCTAAATTTATCCCCTCCCATCCTCTTTCTCCTGGTAACCATACGATTATTTACTATGTCTGCAGGACTCCCAATCTTTAAACATCTCAACACGTATCAGGCTTCGTGGCAGCCTCACTGTGTAAAGGATGTGGGCACATGCCACCTATTACAGAATTGAAAATGGAGAAGTCTGGGCACTTGTCTTTTTTCATGTAATAACTCTCTTTGAGCTATTAAGCAAACCCATGCAAGTTGTAGAACTATTCAGTAGTTACAGTCTTCATGTTGTACGGTCATCTGAAATCATTTTTAAATGAACAGAAGAGGACTTCATTGTAAGTGGAACGTGGGAGAGAGAAGGGATGTGCAACCATAGTGATATGGGTGCAATCTCATGGAAGGAGGTTTGTTCCAAGGAAATAGGACTTCGTTGTAGGAAAAAGCCCCACTGACAAAGAGCTACTATGAACTAGACTCTGCTGATGAGATATTTGCCGAAGTATATTCAGGAATGCGGAATTGATTCAGCATGTGTTTGTGAATGAGGATCGGGTTGCTGGTTGAAACAAATCTCCTCCTTTTTCGTTTTTAACCCAAGGAGAAACTATGTGGCTTTGAATTCTGAGAACCAAAAGAATGAGGAATCAAGTGTCCAACTTGTAGAAACTGAATAGTTAACAAAATGGCTAGTGGAACAGACATCAAAGAGGTACATATTCCCATAGCTTATAGCAAAGCCGTAGTTGTTAGACTGAACTTTGGATGAGGCTAAAATGAAATGTCCTAGAACATTCTCCTTTTTTAACAGTTGCCTAGCTTTCATACGCTGGGTCTGCCACAAAGCCTGCTACACAGGCTGAGATATTTATTCCCAATCTAGAGAATTTGGGGGATAGTGAATTTTTCTGAGTTGAGAAAATGAATAGCAAAGTGCAAAGTAGACCTGAAAAGTAACTGAGTTCCACCTTGAGGTTTTTGTTCACAGTGGTCTAGCTCCAAAAAAGAAATTAAGGTACAAATTCTTGATGACAGATGAATTCAGCTGTGTAAGTCTTGTAAATATAACTGTTGAAGAGCCAAGGAGCCTGGTTTGCTCTTCCTTTTCCAAGATGATTTGAATTTTCTAGAACTCTTACTTTTTTGGTGTCTGGAACTTAACACTTCTTAGGCAGCACCTACTCTTTTGCTACTGCATACTTAGCAAATCCTATTTCAATCTTCTGAAATTTATTAAATTTATGAGGCATGGCCTATTATTTCCCCAAATAACAATGATTATTTTTAGCTTTGAAGAGTCCCAGGAAGTGACTGTGGGCTTAACATTTCTGCCTTCAAGATGATCAGATTCATGCTGATCATGACTTGCTTCCTGACTTAGTTTTTTCACTTTTTTTCCCCCAAAGTATCACTTAATCTGCAGACGTAAACGTAACATTCAGGAATCCCAGTGAATTCCAGGATAAGTGAAGGGACATAAATATCTGGAACCTGATGCTGAAATGATGGAATGCCAAAGAAAAAGGGAAGCTCCTGAAAGTAGTCAGTGAGAGAAACCAGATTACTTATAAAGAAATGTTAATTAAACTGAAAGCTGACTTCTTAACAGTACAATGAAGATGAAATAACTGAAATATCTTCCAAAAGTTGAGACAAGATATGTGTCAACTTAGAATTGTATCTCTAGGAAAAATATCTTCCAAAACTTAGGACAAAATAGTAACATTTAAGACAAACCCTGAGAGCCTTCACTGCCAACAGACCTGCTGTAAGTTTTGAAATTCTGAGTTATATTTTTCAGTAAGGACAATGATTTTAGAAGGAAGATCTGAGATGGAAGAAGGAATTTTGAACAAACCCAGCAAATTTTACAAAATTTAAACACAGACTATATTACAGTAATGTTTATGTATACCTCCCCCACACAGACACACAATCCTAATCACCAAGTGCACATAGTAAATGCAGTTATCAGATTTTGTGTGTTCTGGTGTCCTAGAGGTGGGTAAGGATGTTAATTAACTGTAACTTTAAGCTTGATATACATCTTAACATTTCTAGGTTGGCTGCTAAAAGAACAGACAAAAGAAATAAAAACAGAAGAAGTAGAATATATAACTTTCAATTTAAAATAGAAAAAAGTGTTTTTAATCCAAAGGGGATGGCAATACATAAGACAAATAGAAAGTACAAAGTAAGATAATTGAAATAAATCTGAATAAACCAATAATCTCAATTAATTAAAGGGACTAAGCCCATTAGTTAAATTACAAAGATTGTCGGACAATTTAAAAAACAAAAAACAGTATAAGAATATATAAGAGTTAAAAGTAAATGGATGGCTGGGCATATATGCAGAAGGAACCCTACTTCAAAAAGACACCTGCACCCCAGTGTTCATAGCAGCACTATTTACAATAGCCAAGACATGGAAGCAGCCTAAATGTCCATCAACAAATGACTGGATAAAGAAGTTGTGGTATATTTCTATAATGGAATACTATTCAGCCATAAAAATGACAACATAATGCCATTTGCAGCAACATGGATGTCCCTGGAGAATGTCATTCTAAGTGAAGCCAGCCAGGAAGAGAAAGAAAAGTACCATATGAGATCACTCACATGTGGAATCTAAAAAAAAAAAAAGAAAAGAAAAAAGAATATAAGTACAAAACTGAAACAGACTCATAGACATAGAATACAAACTTGTGGTTGCCAAGGGGGCGGGGGGTGGGAAGGGACAGACTGGGAGGTCAAAATTTGTAGATACTAACAGGCTTATGCAGAATAGATAAACAAGATTATACTGTATAGCACAGGGAAATATATACAAGATCTTGTGGTAGCTCACAGTGAAAAAAAAATGTGACAATGAATATATGTATGTTCATGTATAACTGAAAAACTGTGCTCTACACTGGAATTTGACACAACATTGTAAAATGACTATAACTCAATAAAAAATGTAAAAAAAAAAGTAAATGGATGGAAAAAGATTTATCAGATGGATACTAATGAGAATTATGTTGATATAGCTGTGTTAGTATGTTAATACATATGTCAAAAAAGCCTTGACATTGATACAGAGGGTTATTATTTATTAATAAAACTTCCAACCACCAGCAAGAGCTGAGAGTTAGGCAGGCAGGCACCCAGTCTTAGGGTCTTCTAGGCTAGTGTTCCTCAACCCTGAGCCTGCATCAGGACCACTTTCAGAGTTTGTTTAAATACAGATTTCTGTGCCCCATCCCTGGAGGCACAGGTTCAGTAGATCAGGGCTGAGGTTCAAGAACTTGCATTTCTAACATGTTCCTGGACAAGGCCAATGCTGCTGGTTCAGAGGAATATATTTGGAATAGTGAGTGCCCCATGCTTGGGTCAGTGAGAGAAAAAGTGAGATCAAGAATGACTTGGAAAACTTATTGGTAATGATACCTTTCACTGAGAATGGGGAACAAAGCAGCGAAGATGTTTTGCTTCATTTTGAATACAAGGAGTGTGAAGTTCTCCAAGTCATCCAGGTGGAGACATCTAATTGCTAGTTGCGTGTGGAAAGCTTAGAGCCCACTGAATAGGTCTGGGTTTCCAACATCTTATAGATGGTACTTGAAGTCAAGAGAGTGGATAACTCACTCAGAGAGAGTGGGAAATATGAGAATGTAAGAAAGCCTAAGACACAAATGTAAGGAAAACCAGCATTTAAGAAACAGGCATAACAAGAAAGGAGTCTGAGAATGCCAAAGGAAACCCAAAAGTATAATTAAAGAGAGTCTAAAGAAAACAATGGACTTGTAATTCAAGATGGCAAACCAAGCATTGATGTTTATCTCCTTTCCTTCTAGATGTTTCATTAAACTTCGAGCAAAGCAATGAGAGTATGATAATCACACAAATATAAGAAGAGGAAAGGGGCCAAGAGAAAATAGTGTGTTTCTGAAAGATAGAAAGTGAATGAAAGAGTAGTAACTTACGTACCACTGAATGAATTTTTACTGAGGTGCTCAGGTGGAGATGTAAAGTTTGAATAAGATAAAAGGCCCTTTCTCAAGGAACTTGTAGCAGGAATTTAATAATTTTCTAATTTTATATGTTGTAGTTTTTTCCTCCATTTTTTATTGAAATAAAAAATATTCATTTAATTTGAAATTGTTATATTTATTTTTTTTATAATTGAAGGTGATTTAATCTATGTCCAAAGTTTGGGGACAGTGTTTGAAAAGGAAAAGAAGAATATTCATTTTAATAGTTAATTTTCATGTCTTTTTATTAGGTATGCAACTTGTACAGTTTCAGCTAAAATGCTGAAACTACTTATGATATACAACAGATTTGCTTTTCTTTCTTAAATAGAATTGATTGGCAAAGAGTCGATTTTACTTTGTGATATTTTTGTATTTTTCTTAAATTGATAAGCAAACAAACAGGGAAAGCATTAGAATCCAAGAGTTTAGAAACATTAGTATCACTGGGAGAGCTTTTATTGATGCTGAGGCTCCAACCTTGGAAAATGTGATTTAATTAGCCTGGCCTGATGCCTGCGCTGGGTCCCAGACATTAGTATTTTTAAAAAGCTCCCTGATGATTCTAATATGTAGCCAGAGTTTAGAGCCACTAGTTTAGAGATAGAGTTATCTAAAAACAGGTTAACCAGCCAGGAGCTTTGCAGAACCCTCGGATGTCAGAACCCCAACACAGAGCCATGAAATTAGAATCTCTGAGGAAAAATTTTAAAATAGCTAGAGCTGAGAACCACACTAAGAAATTCAATTTTTTGTACAGCCAAAATTTTGTATCAATGGCTGCTTAAGTTCCATTTCTTTATCTTTGAGATATATATATATATATATATATATATATATATATATATATATATATATATACACACACACACACACACCCATAGGTATTACTTTTGAGATATATTATTTCAATTTCTACCTTTTCCCAGTCTTATTTTTCATACACACATACACACACACACACATTTCCCACCCGCCTTCCCCCGTTTTATTTAATTGCAAGCCTTTTCAGATTACCTCAAATCCTTTTTGGAATACAGTTAGATATAAACAGAGAGAAATAAAACTACTATGAATATTTAGTTCTATGTCCAGAACATGCTTTCTCAACCTGAGCACTAATGACATTTCAGACCACCAAGGGATTCTTTGTTGTCGGGGACTATCCTGTGCTGTTAGATGTTCAGCAGCATCCCTGGCTTTTCCCCACTAGATGTCAGTAGCGTGTTCCTAGTTGTGACAACCAAAATTATCTCTCAACGTTGTCAAATGTCCTTTGTGGGGCAAAATCATCCCAGGTAGAGAACCACTGACTTAAAGATTAATTTCCAGTGTTTGGCTAAAAGAACAAAAAAATCAGCAAACACCAAATGCATAGAGCATTTAACATTATTAGTCCATATCTTTTGCTTCTTAATAGCAGCTCTCCCTTAAAGCCAATAAAGTGTTCACTTTCCTTCCACAGATAATTTTGCTTATTTGTTGAAACTATCAAAACTGAAGAATATTACCAAACAACTCTGAAACAGCCATTCCGTTTTTTGTGAACTGAAATCATACAGATTAAAACTACCCTATGCCAGTTGTATTTGTAACTGTATTTCATAACTGTATCTATATCTTTGTACCATATATATAGCCAAGTCAGAGTTTTCTAAATATTTAGTGGCAAGGATGCTTTCAGGAGAAGCAAAAAAATAAAGCATATCAATGATAGACCAAGTGTGGCCTCTTGGTGGCACTGTTTATTTTTACAAAAATGATACCTGAGTTCCAGAAGATGCAACACGATGCATTACGCTTTTCAGAATATGTAGTTTAAATTCCATGAAATAAGCCATTTTCAAGAGGATGCAGTTTCCATGGAAAGATTGCTGTACTGTCACTCTCACAGGCTCTGATAGCTGTACCCCCACAATTTGTTATAGGTCAGGTTGGCACTTGAGTAAGTTTTGTAGGCTGGTGGCAGGGTGTAATTACCTAAACAAAAAGACACGGATACAGAATGTCATCCCTGCTAATGACCACAACATTTTCTTGCCCAGTAATCTGTAACAAAAAGCCACATAAACGATCAGGCTGCATTTAAGTGCAGCACTAAAGAAAAACTTGGTGGCACAAGAATTATTCTAGCCAATTGAGTGGAAATGACAGAGAATAATACAAAGTTATCTCTGCTAGGGAGATGTGTGTTTGGAATGTCACCAACGGACAGTGCGTGGAGAAGGCCACCCTTCCTTACAGGCACAGTGCAATCTGTGTAAGTACTTTCACTTCCTTCAGAACATCTCCAGATTCTACAACTCCTTTAGTGCATTTGCTAAGGACACATTTAAAGAAATGTCACTTAAAGAGTGTCACTTATCATCTGCTATTTTGAGATTTTTTTCTTTTCCCAAAGTAACTATCCAACCATTTTTTATCTTATTCTTTCTTTTATTTTCTGTATTTTTCTAACACAGACAAATTTGAAAGACAATTTCCTTATTTTTCCTTGGTTACACTCACAAAGCACACACAGTGACATACACACAAAATGATTTTGTTTTATTGACGTACTGTTTTATAAAGAAAAAAATTTTCTTTCCAATTTTAAGCTTCTTGGGGTAGATAAGTCCTTAATTTCTAAACTTCTTATTTATGAAAATAGAGCAAGAGGCATAGCCATAAAAGAGATTTTGGCTTTTGGTAGATGGACTCCAAACATACAAATAAAGTAGTTGCATGATTCCCATGGTACTGACACTGTTTTTTATATTGTACGTATTGCTTTTAGCACTGATGACTTGCATTGAAACATTCATGAACTTCTTTCTGGGATCAAAACCTGCGTAGTGAGAGAGCTTGTCAAGAGTAGATTATATTATTCAATCTTTAATAAAAGTCATTCTCAACATTTATTTGGCACAAGAATTCCTCAAACACTCTTCGGACATTTTTCTTTCTTCTTAACATGTAGCAGTATTGCTAGGATAAGGAACCTGATTTTTGTGGTTGTTTAGTTCTACATAGCATTCCAGAATTAATTTAATTGTGAGCTTTTCATGATTTGCAATAAGATTAGCTCTTCCCTAAAGATCCCCCTTCTCCAGAAAAATGATGACATGCAAGTGAGATAAAGTGCAAAATTAACCCTTTAGAATTATGAAGTAATTGAACTAAAAAAAATTTTAGTTGCTATGCAGCCTAATATCTTAATTGAATAGATGATAAGACTGAAATCCAGAGAAGTCTTCACCACAGGCAAAATTACGTTAACTGCTAGTGATAATGAAATTTTTGCTTTGAATTCCACTTGCATAGTATTACCACTGCTCATTCCGGATGACAGGAGAAGGCTGGCTTCTATGTTGTGGAGAATACCAAGATATTCTTATAATTGATGCCAAAAGTTTGGTTATTATTCACACTTTCACATCGTCTCAGTCTCCTGATTGGATCAACTGCATGTGCATTGTTCATTCCATGAGAATTCAAGGTAATAGTTAGCTATTATCTAAGAGATTTTTTTTTTGAGCTATTTGTTAAATTATTGGGCAAGAGTTCAGAATGCTTCTGTATGTTTATCTGTTGGTGGAGATAGCTCTCTAAGCCAGATCAAGAAAAACTGGGAACAGCCATTCCAGTGGTTCAAAATATTGGGAAGTCAGCAAGAGTTCAAGATGAAGTGGGAAAAGGAGACTCTGCATTTCCATGACCCAGTTCTGCTTGATACATTTTAAGAGTGACAAGCAGGTGTTTGTTGTGGATTAGCAGGACTCTTGGCTTTGCCCTGCTGTATCTTCTGGACGTAGTAATGAAGAGAATTCAGTTTCTGTGATGAGTGACTTTTCAGTTTCTGTAAGGAGGGAAGGCGGGCTCCTTACTTATTTGTGAGATAGGAAGGTACAATTAATATTGCCAGCTTGATGGTTTGCAATGTGGTTCTGCTTTTAGTGGTCGTCTCCTTCTACATGGGAGTCGCTTTGAAATTTTAGAACAGATTCAAAATGTGATCTAAGATGTTTATTTTTAATTAAAAAAAAAAGCTGGATATTTTCTACCTGCATAGTTCTGCATAACCCTTAGATGACTATGAAATAATCTTTAGAGCAATCAGTTAGAACGGTGGTTAGCTTATATGTGACCTTTGTTGTTTTTACAGAAGATTCTCTCTTGGTGGTGTCAGTAGCTGGGGAGCTCAAAGTATGGGATTTATCTTCATCCATCAACAGCATTCAGGTTGGCTTGTGAAACTACGCTTTATTCTCCAATTTCAAGCATATATATTGAAAATTTTTAAATTATAAGGGTGTTACCTTCTCATTTTTAAAATTCCAAATGATGTAGAAAGTGCAAGATTTTTTCCTCCATGTATTTTTCCTATCTCTCTTCCAAGGGGTGGGCATTGGTAACAACTGGATGGTATCTTTCCAGACTTTTCTCTGTGTATATACAAATGTTTTTATCTACAACACCAACAAACACTAATTACAGTTTAATTTTAAAAAATCCATCATAGGAGTATATTTCTCTGTCTGTTACAACAGAAGACCCCCTTTCTTCTGGGTTTGTGTGAGCTGTGGCTATTGTGGGGAGATTACAATGAATAACTGGGGGTAACATACACTTGGGGCCCAGTATATTCACCTGCTCCCTGGCATCAGGCTACAAGTCAAGGTGATGGACAAAAAAATTGTCATAGTGATTGTGCTAGTGACAAAACTGTTTTGACTGCCCCATGCTCTGGGGCTATCTTTCAGAATTTCTTGGTTGGGAAAGCCTGGGAATTGTGTTGGCAATACTGACCCCAAGAAACACACACACAGCATCATTAGAAACTTGAGAACATAGTATTCTAGGTGTTCTGTGCTGTCCACTCTTTTGTTTTTTCAAAGCATTTTGTTTTTCTATTTTAACAATTAAGATAGTACAGGGATTTTAAAAAATTCTTTTACTTTTTTGTCTTATCTTTCTGCCACGTCTGAAAAGCAGTAACTCCTTCGTATCTTTACATTTTCAGTATTCTGCAGCATATTCCCCGACAGGATGTTTTGTTAGTTGCTTGTGTATAACAAATCCTTGAATTAGAATGGGTTTCCTCTTCACAGTTTATTTTGCAAAGTAACTTCTTAGTTCAGAAAACTCAAAAGGAAAATGGGATACTTTTTAAAATAATAATGGTGTGATCTACTTCAGGTTTACAGGGGAGCAGTCTTCTCATACAATTTCATATAAATTACACAGAACTGTTACTAATAAAATGTTGTTACTCCTTTTGAAGGAAAAGAAAGACGTTTATGAAAAGGAATCCAAATTTCTCAACTGCCTGAACTGCCAGACAATACGATTTTGCACATATACAGAGAGACTTCTACTGGTGGTATTTTCTAAATGTTGGAAGGTACTCTGAAATAACATAATAAATACGAGGGATATACACATGTAATTTGATTTTTACCTCTAGTGCAATAATTATCAGAATATATTTTAACTATGATACAAACTCTTTATGCTATTAATACCACAGCAAGGAATGACTTGTCTTTTCTGACTGACTTCTATCAGTTTTCCTCTCCCTGCATTTAGCAGTTTTGTATGCCAGGATATTGTATATATAAAGTATATACTAATTTTATTAATAATAAACCATAATAATAATGAGCATTTATCTCAGATTGTTTTAAAAAGTTGATACATGCACTTTCGAATTTAAAAGAAAACTAATATTTTTCACCTACATACTTTGGTCTTATTTTTAGATTTTCTTTTTCTTTTCCTGTTTTATCACTATATTTATTTTTAGGGAATATGCATTCTTTTCTTGTGAATGTATTTACTAACTTCTCCAAGAAGAAAGAAAAGCTAAGTTACTATCACTTGATAGCATTCTTTTTTCCTTTAAAGTTTCATATACTTGGCTCAGTTAATAAACCTATATTGTCTTACTTAGAGGCTGATAATATATCTTTGAACAAAAATGTACAGTACATGATCTAACAAAAGATTTCTAGTGCATAAACTTTTTTGTGTGTGATAAATTTTCAAATGTTTAAGTTTGACTATCCATATGGAATTAATAAAATTACACAGAAAATTTGGGATTTTTGGTCTCTGTGCTTAATGGGCACATTCTGGAATGATATATCAGATAAAGTTTATCCACTGATACCTACCCTAGGTTAAATGTGAGAAAAGTAAGCACCGGTAAAATGTTATCTTGGTACATGAGTGCAGTGCGGCCTGTTATTAATAATATGTTGTTGCATCAACATTGTCATCTAAACAGCCTTGATAGCCATAATGTGTTTCATTTCCTCTGCAAACTAGACTGGAAGCTTTTGTTAACATGCATCATTAATGCCATATTTTAGGTTTACGACTATTGTGATTTTTCCCTTCTTTGGACTGAAGTTAGTGGGAGCAGGCAGTTGTTTGCTGGTGGAGAGGTGCTTGCTGCTCACAGGATCATCATCTGGACAGAAGATGGTCACAGTTATATCTATCAGCTGCTGAACAGGTGGGCTCAGATGGGAGCGGAATACAAAACATTCAGGTAGAAAATGAACTTTGGGAGGTTTATTATGGAAAAATCCCTGCATGCTGCCATGATCAAAAACCAGAACAAAACAACTTTGGCACTAGAAGATTTACTCTAGGCTTGGTAGGCTTCAGCCTTTGTATAAAACAGCAGGGGATGAAGGAATGAGATTAACCATGTATAACTTGTACAGCTGGTGCTGGGTTTTCAAAAAGTCACTTGTAATTATTAACCCAACAATTTCTAACTAGAGTTTAGAAACTTGAATGGTACCATCCGGCTTTTGAAAGTGGGAAAGGAAAGAAACAAATAAAAACCCCCAAAGTTCTAAACTTTGCTTTTTATTTTTCGCTACGCAGTGGGCTTTCAAAAAGCATATACCCTGCTGATGGAAGAGTGCTTAAAGAGACCATTTATCCTCATTTACTGTGCTCTACATCTGGGCAGGAAAATAAGGTAATGCAAGAAAAGAGTGACTGCCTCAAAGCTGTTTCACTCCGTTTCTCAGATAAGTGTTGCTTTGTCTGTAACAGAATCAGGCTTGAAAAAATTGAATTGAAGAATCACATCAAGTTGTTAACGAGAAAATCAAATCTAATTGTTAGTGGCTACTAAAGAGAACACTTTGCCTTTAAAAAATCTATTTTTTAAGTCTAATTAACTGAACAATACATATTTATTATGGAAAAATTATAAATGTTTAAAAAGAGAGGAATTAAAATTCCTAACTTTACCTCCATAAATATTCACTATAAATATTTTTTACTTTATGCAATTATTTATTTTAATTGGAAATTTTTCAAAGATTTGAAAGGTTTGAGAATAGTACAGTGATCAGTCATATACCCTTTACCTAGATTCACCAACTGTCAACATTTGCCATATTAATTTCTTCTCTTTCTCTCTCTCTATATATGTACATACTCACACATTTTTTTCACTGACCCTTTTGATAGATGGTTTAATACAAAGTTACTAACATTTTGATGTATCTACTCCAATTTTTAAACTTTATCAAATGGTTTATATCCATTTTTTTCACTTCACTGTATATTGAGATCATTTTCACTTGTAGTTTGTTATTCCTCTGAATAAATTTTCTTGTTAAAACAAATATAATTATGATTTCTGGCAGAGAGTTGAGGATGTAATTGTGAGCTTTTACTTGACTGAACTGTATATTTGACACTCCATGAAGCCTGAAAATTTAAACAGTTATTTTATTTCAGTAGTGTCAACCAAAGTGTTTTTTTTAACCTGTTGGATAGAGTCATCAGTTAATTATCCAAAAAGGTATTTCATGGAGAATGGAGGAGTTCTGAATTATTGATGTGTCAACAATGAAGCATGTTACTTTTTACAGTGATGGCTTGCTTAATTACTCATCATAGCTGTTGCAAATCCTATGGTTCAGTATTACCTCCTTAACGTATCTGTGAGGTTTTATTGCAAAAGCTTGATTATCAAGAAGCTGTCAACCAAAAATTAAAACTCCAAGTGCCACTGGGGCATAGGCAAACTTTAGAGTTACAGTACTGAACACTATTTCTAAAGTCATTTATGGGTGGCAGTAGAGCCCTAATTTGCTGTTGATTGCCAAAGCAGTATTGTGACTTGCTCAGAAAGGCATTTTTAGCTATTTTTTTAAAAAAACCTGCCCTTTCTTCCTTTTTAGCTCCTGAATGCATTTTTATAAAGCACAGTTTAACATAAAAGCTAAATATTAAGTAGTGTCCTTTAGGAGCTTCTCACCTACGACAAGTATCAATGCTATACATAACTATGAGGGGAAAGAACAATTACAATTAACTTTAAAAATACTGATCTTACGGGAAGCCATCTTGCTTGTTTCTCAAAATGTGAAGGCACCGATTTGTGAGTCTTCTATCAATACCATAATTCTTGTTTAGACAAGTACAGTTGTTTCTGTATCATAAAAGTGGGAAGTACTTGGAAGCCAGTGAAATATGAATAGAATAATCTGAAACTAAAAGAAGCTGTCTCCCCATCCTTAGATTCTTGCTTGCCCTTTATCCAGCTAATAAACCAATTCAAACTGTCAATATTCACTAAATACAAGACTTCTTAGTGTCTCCTGCAGTTACAAGGTAATGAAGGCATTTTGGTGGGTAGGGAGGTGAGTTTGATAGATACAGTGAACTTAGAAAATCATGCTCTGTAAATGTTTTTTGGACTGACGCTGCAGAATTAAATCTCAGTGTTTGACAGTAACATGTTCTCATGTGATGTCAGAAACCTACCTGCTGATGGAGTTATAGTAGCAAAAATGGGGACTCCTCCTTCATTCCAGTAGCTTTATGAGAGTCTCCTTAGCTTCAAATCATAGCTAATGATCACCAGAGCCTGGGGCATGAGTCCTGGATGCCAAGACGAGAAACTGGGCTTCCCAGGGCCCTAGCTGTGAAGTAAGACTGCAGTGCTGAGACGGGAGTCGGTGGGATAGAAACAACCTGAGGGTTGGGCAGATAAGGAATTTGGGTGTATGAACTAAGAGTAATGACAGCAACGATGATGGTAAAGTAACTTTTTTTGAGTCCTTAGTATTGTTAAACATACAAACTGCCTCATTTACATGGGTTTTCACCATGACCCCATTTTGAAATTGATGTTCAGAGAGGTTAGTTCACAGCATTTGAACTCAGGAAGTTTAGCCCCAGAGTCTGGGAACAGACTTCAGAGTAAGTTCCCCAATTGTTTTGAGAATGGATAATAAGAATGGTTACTGTTTATTGAGTATGTACCAAATGCCTTGTGCCATTCTAAACACCTTACCTTTATCAACTCATTAATCCTGACAGTAATCCCATATAGTAGGTGCTTTCATTTATTAGCATTCTTTCACACTTAGAACGAGATACAGCAAGGTTAAGTAAACTGCCTAAATCAAGTAGTTGGCTTTTTTTTTTTTGCATGTAAATACAGATATACAGTATACTGCACATTTTTTTTTTAGTTTACGTATATGTACTAATTATTGTTTCTAAGAACAGATTAGATCTTTAGCTTTTTAAACTTACATAGTTATCAAAGGAATAAAGACGTAGTTGGCTCTTCTAATAGAGTTAGTATGTGCTAAAACCAGGATTTGAATCCAGGCAGTTAGCCCAAGAGAATTCACTCTTGATGACTACTTAATTGCCTCTTGGAGGATGGGTCCTTCCTGTGATGAGTACAGGGTACTGTGATGAAAACATCAGACTTTACATGGTAAGGGGCTCTGAGGGAGTTTTCAGGTGAAGAGTAGAGCTAGAGAGGGAACTACTGGAAAGGAGGAGGACTGAGGTGTCAAGGAGTGAGTGTAAGCAAGTTAGGAATGGGAGTACAGAAGTCCAGGTGGAGGGGAAGACAGCAGCATGGGGAGCGTGGGCTGGAGAGGCAGCACATGTCGCTGGGAGGGAGGAACTATGTGGCCCCCTACCTGAGCGCTGCCCAGCCTCTCTGGAACTTCACCCTCATAGCAGAGTCAGGAGAGAGTTGGACTGGTGAATTCTAAGGTCCCCAAAGGTTGAGAGAGTTTGAAAAGCCATTCTGACAACATCTTATCAACACATCTCTAACACACAAAAATGATGGCCCTGAGAACAGAAATATGAGATCCCAAAGTGCCTTCTGAATCTTTAAAAAAAAAAAAAAGAAGAAGAAGAAAAATTCCAAGAACTCACTTCATTGGAACTGTTTTCTCTTCAATGCTCTTGTTTCTTGGGACAATAGAGGATTCCATATCTTGATTGCATGGTCTTGAGAATTAGTTTCTTATTCTCTTTCTTAGTTTACTTATCTCTGTAACAGAAATAATAACAGTGTTTATTTACTTTGTAGCTTTGTTGTGAGGATTAAATGTAGCAATATTTTGGCCTTTAATTGTCTCTGAAGATACATGATAGAATTTTCCCTCTAAAATATCTAAGCCTGGACCTTCAAACACTTTCTAAGACTTCGTTAATTCTAACATTGGAACTTGGCTTTCTTTTCAGGGTGCTTTTTATTTGTACATAAAAGAGGGCTTTTTTCTTGTGTTTCTAATCAATCATTTCAATCTCTCTATACAAGTGTGCCCAAAGAACATTTAGTCTGCACTGAGGTCCTAGGGAGATTCGAGACTCATTCACTAGTGAAAGTGTGTCTTCCAGAGCTGTGGTGCCCAATATTTATATTCTGCCTCAGCAAAATTATGTCTTTATATAAATATAATATATTCACATATATATATGTATAAAATATAACATACATTCACTTATATTAATATCACACACATACACACACACACACACATATATATAAAACATAGACTCATTTTTCTTTGTGACCATTTGGGAAATTTGAAATCAAGTATATTAAATCTGAAAAATGGTCAACAGAAAGTAGAAAGTGTATTAATACCACAAAATTACCATATAAATATGAGCTGTTGCTGTTTTAACTGACAGTTTGAACTGAAGGGATCATAAAGAAATCAGGCCTCCTTAGTGGACAGTAGAGCCTTGTCATTAAGATATAGGCTCTTCATATTGGTCTAGAAAGGTTAAACATAATTTTTTCCATTTGTACAGGGGTAACTCACTGTATTAAATATGTGAGGTCTTATCTACATGGGTTTGATTACAGAAACTAATAAAGTATTCTCTAAACTGAAAAAAAAAAAGATATGAGTTCTTGAGTCAGAATTACTGGACCTTACATCACCTTAGATAAATTAACCACTTCCTTCTCAGAGTATTCATCTGTAAAGTGAAGACAATGATAGTACCAACTTCTCAGGATTATTGTGAGGACCATTTAACTAAATACACGCAAATCCCCTAACAGTAAGTGTAATACATTCACAGAGTATGTTCAATAAATGGTAGATATTCTTATTAATTATCTGAAGTGTAGCTGATGACTTTGCTTCTTATTTTATAGAAACTTTTTTTGTCTCGAGTGAGAGATTATTTCACTTAATTTACCTGAAAATTTTGAAACAGTCGGAAATAAATGGAAATAATTTAGTTCATCTGTGAAGTCTTGTTCCTCCATTTAAAAACAGTGGCTGCTGTTATTTGGAATTTGTTAGAGATATTTTTTCTGTACAAATGCTATTTTTTTAATTTGGACCAGAGCCTTCCCTTTGTTATGGGCTACATGAATGAAAGGAAAGAGCCTTTTTATAAGGTGCTTTTCTCTGGAGAAGTCTCAGGAAGAATTACTTTGTGGCACATCCCTGATGTCCCTGTATCCAAGTTTGATGGTTCTCCTAGAGGTAAGACAATTTATATTTCTAATCACATGTCTTCTGAGAACTACTTTATAATTAACCCAGTGTCTTTTTTTTTTAAAGTTGAGTAACATGAAGCTATAAAACAAGAAAAGTTCTCATGTACCACTATGCATTAGATGCCAACATAAAAGTAGGTATAAACATGATGCTTATAAGCAACAATATGACCAATATAATTCAAATTAACATCAATTTAACATGAATGACATTTTATTAAATTGAAATGAATGTTGGCAATATGAGTATAGAATAGACTGACAGACCATATTCCTATTTTGGAATTTTTCATGTCTGTGTCCTGTACCCTTTTTCAACCAAATTCTCTACTCAGATTATTAAAGCTGCTTGAAATTGTAAGCACAGATGTACACTTGGGCACTAAAACATTTGCCAGTTTGAATGATTAGATGATTTAGCATTTGCTTGTTTTAATTTTTCTTAGAATTCAAAACAAAGTAAATATTATTGTGGAGAACTTTCAAATTCCTGAGACTGTGTATTCCAAACTGAGGAACCCCATCTTGCTCCTTTCCCCTTGTTCCAGAGTCGGTGAGGCATCTCTGTGAGTCACTGTCTGGGGCACAGCAGAAACACAGCCCCCAGTACTTGCACTCTAAGTACAAGTTTCCATTAGTTAACAAATTCACTGGTATAACTTTTAGTGTCCCTGTCCCAAATGTTTTTAAATGGTTCATAGTAGAGCTAGATTAATAAGAAATGAGTCAAGAAATAGACTTAAAACTGGGTACAGTGTGTGGGAAAGTTTCTTACAATTTTAAGAGTTAAAAAGCATACCATGCCCCCTGTGGAGGCCACTTGGTGGTGGCTCTGGGAAATGTCATGTCTGCCCTCCTTCCAGCAGCAGAACTAAGTATCTAGTCAACTTTCTTTATAATTAGAGCCATAAATGTCTGTGATAGCTCTTGGTGCTAGTTTCAAGGTTTGGGCTCAAGGTTTTCACAGTCACTGTGACATGTGTACTGCAAGGTCAGGGAGGCCCCTTCCTAGAGGGGTAGATTGGCTTTAAGTTGCTCTGGGATGCCAAGCCTCTCATTTCCTGAGCCCACCTGTAGCCCAGTTCATGTGCTGGGGTGGCCAGCCATATCAAGTGAGAACCAGTGCTCTTGGTAGCTGCAGGTAGTTGCTTGGAGGCTTGGTATGATTTTTAAGTATTCATATCCTTGACATTTAAAGAAAAAAATGTCTTCCCTTTACCCCACACGACTAATAGACCCCTAGTCTTCCTTCTTCACATTCTCTATTCATTAAGGCAACAGAGAACTCGTGAGATTGCTCTACCATTTTGCATCACTACAGGAGTTTCTCCATTCTTTTCAGTTGACTGAAGTCTAAAATGAATGCACTCATACACATCTATTCTTCTGAGGCTCCCTGAAGAGGACCAATAAAATAGCATTTGGAGTGAAGAAAATGGGTGGCAGGAAAGCTTTTCTGCCTAAAGTCCACTATGCACCCCACAGTATAGTGTCTTGATAATATTTTCTTTATCTATGATGAATTTATAAACCAAATTTTCCTTTTTCGTATATTTTCCTTTTAGAGATACCAATAACTGCCACCTGGACCCTTCAAGATAATTTTGATAAGCATCATAGCATGTCACAAAGTATTATTGACCATTTCTCTGGGCTTAAAGATGGGACTGGAACTGCGGTAGTCACTTCATCAGAGTATGTTCCAAGTCATGATAAACTAATATGTGGCTGTGAAGATGGGACAATTTTCATTACGCAGGCTTTGAATGCTGCCAAAGCAGGACTTCTAGAAGGCAATTCTTTATTAAAAGGTCATTGAATTTTATTTGACCCTGTTTATTTATCTAAGCTTCAACTGTAATAAGCTATACTAAGAAGATTTCTCAAGCTTAAAAAATTTTAGGCATTTGCTAATAAATTCGTGCATGTTTTAATGTTAAAGTAAAACACACATGGGTTTTTTTTAAAAAAGTCAAATAGGTTATACAATGAGAAATACATTTCTCTCCTTCTTTGATCTCCAGAAATATCACCAAAGGCAACTGCTAATAAGTTTCTTTATATAGTTTTTGAAATTTTCTATGCACATAAAAGCATATACTAACATAGCAGTATATATTCTTTTAATTATTTGTACAAATAGAACCACATTCTACACACTTTACTAAAATGTCCTTAAATCTTAATGAAATATTTTGGAGCACATTCTCTATGACTTCATTTTAAATGATTATTAATGGGTGTTTAAGTTTTTCTAATCTTTGGCTACTACAGACAATGCAGAATTAACTATCTTTGCACATATATATTGGGTATATCTATAGTATTAATTCCCAGAAGTAGAATTACTAGGTCAACGTTTATTTATGTACATTTTTAATTTTGAAAATATATCTAAAAATGTTCTCCAAAGAACATACATCCATATACATGTGTGTCCACTAACAGCTCATGAGATTGCCTTTTTCCTCCAAAACTTGGCCAACTTTCTGTACTATTTAACTTTTTAATTTTTGCCAATCAGGAGAAAATAGTATCATCCTGTTTTAATTTTTAATTTTTTGTTAAAGAAATGCAAATGTGTTATTTATCTTTGTGCGTTGCAACAGTGAATACCTATTAAAGACTATTATGCAGTAAGTTTTCTCATGTAAAGGAAGGAGATATAGCAGGTGATTGAGATTTGGGGTTGTACAGGTAAATTTGTATACCATTTTTTATTGTATAGATCCTACTAGGCTGCAAAGTCCTTAAGGATAGAGACCAAATCTCAATTAAAAAAAAAAAAATAAATAAAACTTTGTTACATTGCCTACTGTTGTTCTCAGCTTACTTTGGCTACTTAACCAAATTTTCCTGACTTTTCAATGATTCAGTAATTAAAACAGAGGCATGAGTAGCAGTGAACAGAGGAGAGGTAATGTGCTGATGTACATCTCAACGACTGCTGTTAAAAGCTAGTAAAAAAGCTTAAAACCTTAACATTTTTTATCTAGGCTTTTTTATCTTATCCAAAACAAGCAGAAACTTACATCTGACCTGTAGCATCTGCATTAATATTCATCTAGGTTTGCTAGTCGATACGAAGTGAGGATGTATGTGCCTGATGGAGTAGAAGTACCTAATGATTCTTTAATAGAAGTAATAATGATTCATTGAGACTCGTTTTCAATGTGGATAAAGAGAGTTTGTGGTCTGTGGCCCTCTCCAGTTTTTTTTTTTAGGTTTAGCTAATGATGAAGGAAGAAGCAGTGTGGAAACTAGGTATCACTAAGCCTGTGTTCTAGAGTAGCTCTGCTATGAAAATACCCAGTTCCTACCAAGTGCCAGTGCTAAGAAATTATTGACATTATCTTACTATTCCACACAACAGTCTTATGTGAAGTAAGTGCTATTATTACCCTAGTTTTTCAGATGCTGCTCCCTTAGAGGGAAAAAGCTAGTTGTCCATTGTGATACATGTAGTAAGTGACAGACCCAGAAAAACAAAGCCAGGTTTCTTTAACAGCAAAGCTAGGTTCTTAAATATTACGCTGTGTTTCTTCACACTTGGATTCAAGACACTTAACCTCTCTGAGCCTCAGATACTTTATCTGTAAAACAAAGCAGTGGAACTAGGTAATCTCTATCCTTTAAAGCAAAAACATTCTGTGAAACTTGGCTTTTCTTTTATACTAGACTTGGTCATGCTATTGTAAAGGACATCAGTAATGTTCTGAGATAAAATGTATGAATTGTTCACTCCTTGAGAACAGAGTTTGCTATTTCACGGCCCTGGAATTGGCAACTTGCTAACATCCTTAAGAAATTAGTAGACTTTGAACAACAGCTTTAGTGTTCTGTCAGAAGCATGACCTGGGTTATAATGAGGCACTTGCCTTTCGAGATAGTTCAAGGATTGTTCATTAATTTTCTTAGTTAACTGCCTACCTTTAGTTTTATGTAGTTTCCTTACATTAAAAATTTATAAAAGAAAACCTCAGGACTATTTCTTGAACAAAAGTCCCTTTTTCATTACTTGGTATTTGGTTTTCCAGGTTCCCTTCCTCACAAAGTTCTCAAAGGCCACCACCACAGTGTTACATCCTTGCTTTACCCACATGGTCTCTCTTCAAAATTAGACCAAAGTTGGCTGATATCTGGAGACCAGAACTCATGGGTCATCTTGTGGGACATCTTTACTGAAGGAATTCTGCATAAATTCTTTTTGCAAGCTGGTCCAGTAACAAGTCTTTTGATGTCACCAGAGAATTTCAAAGTAAGTTAAGATAAACAGTAAAACATAACACATAAATTTAAGTTATATAACATAAAAGAATGTTTAAAAAATAAGGAAAAATAACTCATTTCCACAGAAAAGAAAAACATATACATAATATAATTGAATGATTTTTATGAATTATTTTCTAACCTTTTTATATGTATTTTATTATTATTACAATTTTAAAGCAAAGGTCTCATCAGTTCTTGGCTTTACAAAAGCCAGTTAATTCTCTGTAAGTACTTACTTTTTTCTTTTTTTGTCTTAGTTCTTATCAATTTTTAATGGAATTATTTTTTTTTAAATAGAAGCAATAGACATTCAATGGAAAAACAATTCAAATATATAGGAATCATAAATTAGAATTAACTTTTGCCTTAAACAATTTACTTTTATAATAATATTGATAGTTACACTTTATTTTTTAAATAAATTTTTGTTTGCTCTTTCATTTATTTAACAAATAACAAGATTTAACAAACTTAAAAGCACCTAACTTGTGCCAAGCAAAAAGAAATACTTTCAGGTATAATTTTCTCATACACTGTCAACTTAAATTCAGCTTACATCAAGCTGATATCTTTGATAAAACATGAACAACCAAGGTTTGAGTTTCCTGAGTTTATAAGTTAGTTGATTGACTTGTAAAAATTATTTCTCCATAGTAATATTACAAAAAATCAGCTCCAAAGTAAAATCAGAGAAAACTTACACTGCATTTTTGTAGTAAGACAAAATGAAAGCAATATTTCAGCAACACAAATGATTAAACGAAACAGAGAAATAAAGTTAAATGACCCCCTAAAAAATTCTGTGTGGTGATTTGGGATACCCTGATAGTCTTTTATTCCTGAAGCCCCACACACCCCACCCTTTTTTTTCAAAAGCATTTTTTTTCCCTTTAGCTCCAGGACAGTAATTCTAGTCAGTTTCACAACTGACCCATTTTACTTCTGCTTCGGTTATGGGGTTATGGATGATTTAATTCCAAAGATCAGGACATATTCAAAGAAAGCCAAATAAAAATTGAATTGATAGAAAGGGCACATGAGTGCAACTCTTAGGCATCCAAGACAAACCACTACAGCAAGGACCTACAGTGCAACTTTTAAATTCAAAAACTAAGGTTACTCCTTACATCCAGTACCCCAGAATGGTCTGCTTTTCTGTGGTTGCTCCTTTCTCTTGCTTCTTACTATGCCTTCTTTTAGCTTTACAATTTCAAATGCCTAGAAAAGAGAATCTGATGGATGTAATGTGGGTGGGTCTCTGGCGTGCTTCCACTCCTGGTCGTAAGATCTGTATTCACGTATTATATATATGTTCATGTGTTGCATGTTTGTGTGAGTTTATGTACGTGAGTTTCCTGAAGTCCCTTGGACAGAAGCTGTGGGTGGGCAGGTTCACCAAGAGGTGGTAGTGAGGGTGGGGAGGGCAATGCCATCAACCCCATTCTACAAGTCCAGGCTCCCTATATATCATATCTGCCATTTTGTGATTTTTTTTCCTTCAGGATTTCTGAGGTCTCCTTAAAAAAAATTATAAAAATTAACATTCTCTCCAGTGCCCCACAGAGAGAGGTCAGTGATGGGCACTGGGAGATCATCAAGGGATCCCAGTTGATGCTTTTAACATAGCAGCCAAAAGTCTGGCTAAGCACCTTAGTGAAAACAGGAGCATCCACACAGCAAAGTGGTTGGAGGAGAAAAAAAGAGGGCAGGGAGAGCTTGCCACTCCCTGTCCTCGCCACAGCCCACTTGCCCACTGCTGGGCTGACCAATGCGTGGTCCTCATGGTGAGGCACAGAGCTGCCCTGTGAACTTCACCCAGACTGGCCTCAGCAGCACCCAGCAAGGATGCTCTTTGTCCTAAACTATGCTCAAGGTAACTGCATGCTGGCTTTCTTAAAAGGTATCTTAAGAATCTTTGTCCTGTGAGACTATTTTTGGCCCTTGTATCTTCGAAGCTGTACATTCAGTTGGAGCTATCTAATGCTTACCTCTTTTAGATTGTGTCTACACTGAGTTTCCTGTTTGGATTAGAATCTGTATAGCTCTGGGAACAGCACCAAATCACATCCTGAGGCTCTAAGTGGAAAATATTAGCTCATGATACCCTTGGGCCTAAGTTTGTGTCTACAAATAGCTTCTTTTTGTGGCAACAAATTAGTTCTGGGGTTTGTTTTATTCTGCATTATTTCCGATGTCTGCCTCCCTGCCTGAATCTGCTGAGTGATGGTCAAGTCCTTTGTTTATCTTATAAGAAGATCTGGCCTGGAATTCTCCTTTTTACTTGCATGTTTTCACCTTCCTAATAGGTCTCTGAATTTAAAATCTACTTGGTGTCTAAAGGTTCCTTGTGCAGTGGTATGTGCGGAGGTGCCGAACTGTCATTTTGTAAATGGGGTTTTAACAAAAATTTATGTTACTCAAGGAAAAATATCTGATTTAATTTTAAAGAAAGCATTTGAATATTTACTTACAAAGAATGCTGTTTGTTTTTTCCACAGCTACGAAGTAATCAGGTAATTTGCTGCGTGTGCAGTGACCATTCCGTGGCTCTCCTTCACCTTGAAGGGAGGAGGTGCCTCCTGAGTGCTCGGAAGCACCTTTTCCCTGTGAGGATGATAAAATGGCACCCAGTTGAGAACTTTTTAATTGTTGGATGTGCAGATGACTCTGTTTACATCTGGGAAATTGAAACAGGTAAATGGAAATTTTACCCCTTTTCATCCTTTCTGTATTTATACATCAAAGCATTTGGCTGCATGGAGAGTTTCAAAAAAGAAAAAAAAAAAAAAGAAAAAAAAAGGAAAAGTCCCTTGCTTTAACCTTCAGTTGGGCTGCATTTAATGGCTTTGTTTGGAGGCGTGTATGGAAAATAAACACAATGGCCCAAGTCAGATCCTGACCCCCTGATGATTAGCTGACAGAGCAGTGCACAGGAATGAGCCGGATATTTCTGGAAGCTATAAATAAAAACATAAGTTATCTACTTTAATTATTAACAAGAGAGAAATTTAGTGTCCTACTACTAGTCTCAAATTATCATTGAATTCTGCCTTCTTCAGCATCCTTGCCATCTCAGCAACATTTGGAGCTAATTGATGATCAGTAATAATGGAATATAATTAATTACAAATCTCCAAAAAGTTGAGTCAGGGAAATTGAAAACTGAGTGGTTCAATTGAACTTTTGATATTGTATTATAGAGAATGTATAGGTTGAACTTTAAAATTTTTCAAAAAAAAGTTTCACTATATAACTTAAGATCAAGAGTAACATATTTCAGGCAAATGCTGGTAACATATCAAATAAGGAGAGGTAATTAATGAATGTGAGTCAAGGGAGTGCACTGGAGAGTACATTTCACTGAAACCATTGCATGATGTGTATTGATTAATCAGTGGTGGTTTTATGTTGGGTGTTATTAACAGGCTGGATAGTTTATAATGTTATAGTTTAGGGCCATACTTCACCAAAAATAATTGCTATTTTCTTTACATTGGGCTTTCGTATATTAATGACGATGGCATACAGAGGGTATATAGAAGGCACACGATAACATCACAGTAACATCACGTGACATCTGTGACGTGCTTTACAGCTCTGAGGGGCTTTCATGCTCAATCCCCACTACGTTATCACAGCCTCTAGGGTGGGTAGAAGAGGTATCATAGCCCCCGTATTGACGAGGAATTTGTAGCTCTGATTTGTAAATGTGCGAGATTACACAGCTAATAAGTGGTGAACCAAGATGAGGCCCCCATTGTTCTTTGCACATATTCACAAAGTTAGGAGAGTTTAGGATTCTTAGGTAATCTATCAACTTGAGTAACAGTTGATTATAATGGATACGATAGGCTCTAAAGTCTGGGCTTGCCTCCAGGACCTGCTAATGAAGAACCATATGACCTTGGGCAAATAACTTGGCTTCACTGCATGTCAATTTCCTCATCTGTGAAATGGGAGTAATAATACTACCCTTCCTGTTACGATTACATTAACAAGTGCCTACAATGCTTGTAAACAGTGCCTGTAGGTGCCAAGCCCTAAGTATGAGTTAACTATTGTCAGCGTTATCAAAGAATGTGACAAAATTTTGATTTGTGCTTGTGAAATCCAAATCTGTTTTATAAAACACATACCCTTATAGATGTGTGCAACTGAATTTTTTTAATTGTGAAATTGTAAATACTTGCTAATCAAACACATTTTTCCTCAAAAACAGAGTCTAGCATGAATAAAAATATTGGGGCACTCACAAGTGTTTATGGTTCCACTGCCCCATTGGGATACCTTTCAGGGTATGCACCTTGTTATTTATGTATTTTTGATGGGGTGGGCAGTAAAGGTGGGAAGCTAAACCACTAGTACTTCTTGAAACCATATTTATTCCAATATCTTATTTTAATTTTATTATTTTTCTGATCCCAAAAATATATAATCAAATGTTGTAGAGCAGTTGAAAAATACAGAGAAACATAAAAAAAAAACCTAATAATCCTATTCTACTGCCTAAAGATAGCCACTATTAATATTTTGATCTACTTTCTGTCAGACAGCTTTCTCTGTCAATAAATAGATGTCTATATTGTGTTTCAGTCACAGTCCTGGCAGGAAATTGAATTCAACCCTGGTGGGTTGAATGAAGAGACTTTAATGAAAGGACCGTTTATAGGGGTGTGGATAAGGATTAGGTAACATACAAGGAATGGATAGTGAGGCCATCACCCAAACACTAGCAGTGTCAGGAAGCTCTTACCACCTCTAGGGCTGAAGTGAACGACGAGAGAAGAGTAGTACTGGAATCCAGTGCAAGGGCAGCCAAAGAGAACTGGATACTCTGTGAAGTCATGGAAGAGAAATAGCTCCCACCAGAAATGCAATACTGAGACAGAGGACTGGAAGAAAGTCTCTCCTCTCTCCTTCTGCAGTTGCCTTCCTTAATTTAATCCACCTGGAAGTCAGAGAGAATGATGTTCAGTTCTAGACATCAGGCAGGGGCACAGAGCAGGACATAGGAGGGTAGCAGAAGGAAGGAGTGGGTTGACAAATGGACAAAAATTGGCATAGTGGCCATTATGGACACGCGATGCTTTTACTCAGGAATCTCCTATAGTTGGTTATTTATATTGTTCCCTTTTTAAAAAGTTTGTTTTAGAACGGCCATATCAAATGATACATACATGTGTAGTGTCAAATTAACTTATAGAATACTTGTTCCAAATGAAGTTATGAGGCTGCTTATCCCTTGGTTATCTACAGTAATCATTTATAAACAACCTTAACTCAACCTAAGCTTACAGTTGGTGAAAATGTTACCAGTAATTGTATCATCGCCTTCACATTTGCGACGCGTCTCTTTGCTAAAGCATCCTCCGGTTGATGACCTCATTTGAGCTCCACAACACTCTTTGGAGATGGCTGACAACCTAACCCCTCACTACGCTCATTCCTTTTGAATAAGTCTATGTTGTTCCTTTTCGTCTATGTCTGGTATTGGCTTTGTTTCGATTTATTGAACTACTTTTTCTTTCTCAAGCTGTATTTCATCTGGCTAAGATACTTCCATTATGTTTGCTGTACTTGATATCTATTTTATCCTTTTCCTGTAAAGGTGGGAAAATCCAGGATTGGGGAGACTTTCCATCTATAGTTTCATAAAGTTAGGGGGAAAAGTACCAGCTAAGACCAAAACAATTCAGCTGCAATGAGGTCTTTGAGGGTACGGAATGTGCTTGTTCACTGATGTGCCTAGCACATGAATGAATGAATAAACTAACCCAAGTTTTCTTGGAAGTTAGTAGATTGAATACCATTGAGTTTATCTTAACTTCATATTATTGGCAGTTGTGGTAGCTCTTAGATCTTGGCCGCCCAGCTGTAGGTAGATCCTTAGCTTTCTCCTCCAAGTCTCCCCTAGGGTTTCTGGAATTCACCTAGGCATGTCTCACTTCCTTGCGTAGAAGTCTGTGTATTTGCTACTTCAGCCAATTTTTCCTACCTTTTTTTTTTCCTTTTAGCTTTGTTAAAAGGTTCAAAGTTAGTTCCAGGTATGGACAGACCTATTGCCTGCTCCATTTCTCCAGCACTCTGACTCCTCTAAATACATGGAAGAGGAATAAATTGACACTAAGGCATTTATCAGATCTTTCAGCACTAGAGCAACTCCAGAGCTCACAGAGAGAAAAGTACAAGGCGTTAGTGGGATAAGGATTTGGGGGAAAGAGACCTAGAAAGAAAAGACACAGGAAGGGGATAAAAGCCAAAAGTAATTAATTCTCAACTGCAGCCAAAGCCCACCTTGGTGGAAGGTTGGGGGATGGGGTATGGGCCAGTCCCTGTGCCACCTCCCTCCAGGTGTGGAGGACGGGATATGAGACTTTAGTTTCTCACAAACACTTTGTAGCAGCCTATTCTCACTTTATTCATTTATTCATTTATTTATTCTCTGTGGTAGAATGCACAAGCATATTCCAGAGTCACGTACCCGCCATGCCTATCTTATTTGGAAACTGTCAAAGGTGTTTCTTTCGGTGATAGGTGGCATATTCAGATGCAGGCAAGGGTAAAGTTTGGGATCACAGACGGGCATGCTCCTCTCATGGGAGAGGCAAACAACCAAAGCAGAGAAGTATCTATGCAGCAGTGAAGGCCCCCGTCTTCTAGCTAAAAGTGCAGAGCTCCAGGTTGGGAGTGATGAGGGCATCTAGTTTTGCTTATTGATTTGCCGGATGTCCCATGATGTTTAGGCCTGATTAGGAAGGGAAAAAATTGGAGATGTCATTTTGATTAATATTTGAGCTCCCACAGTGTGTTTGGCACTGACAACTCCGGGCAGCTTGGTCACCCTTGTTGCTGTGAGACACAACAGGGATAATGTAATACTGATTTTTTCCCTAAAATACACACCAGAAATAAATCTCAGCTCTGAGTTCATTTTTCTTTTAAGAAATGAATTTAAATGAATTCTGAGGACTTTTCTGTTCACAGCAATGAATTTACATAGCAGAAAACTTGTGTAATGGATTTCTTATATGTTATTAATACAGCTTATTATTATTATTGAAAGTCTTCTGTTAAAGTTATGGCCTGTGTTGTGAAAGATGCTGTATTAAGCAATTGGATTTTTGTATTTATGTGGAAAAATGAAAACCTTACTTGCTTGAAAATCAAACGTTTCTTGATAAGATAGATCAGAAAAAATTTCCTATAAAGGTTAGAGAGTAAATTTTTTCAGCATTGTGGTCCATATGATCTCCATTGCAGCTGCTGAACTCTGCCCTTGTAGCACAGAAGCCACAATACATAAAGGAGTGGGTGGGGCTGTGTTCCAATAAAACTTTATTTACAAAAGCAGACAGCAGGCTGGATTTGTCCAGCAGCCAGAGCTTACAGACTCCTAAGAATGATGATAGTTCTTCTTAAAGATCGTTTTCACAACTCATTCTAAAGCAATCTGTAGTTTTTAATCCATTATACTTCACCGACTGTGTATGGTTATACCTATTTTGCTAATGAGGAAATGGAACACAGAGATTTTTTTAATCTGAAGGTGCCCAAGCTGGGTGCGGGGCACCTGCACTAGAATATGTTTCTTTCTTTTGTTCTGGTGTGTTCTTCACTGCATTGGACAACAGGAGCACCTTTTGCAGATGGAGGCCAGCTTTTAGAGATTGTCAAACAGGGAATTAGATAAGAAAAGCTCTGAAAAGAAAAGGAATGGCTACCAGGAAGCCCGCCAATGCTTTCCTGAAGGAGAGGGTCTCTGACTATCTCTCAGAGCTTGGCTCTCAATTTACACACAGTCCTAACAGCCCTGGTCATCTGATTTCTCAGATGACAGATTAGAAACAGCAAATTGCAAGCAGGGAGACAGTTAGTGGCAGGCACTTTGACAGCAGATGCGACAGCTGATGGGAAGGGAGGAGAAGCAAAACTATGTGTCACTGTTCAGGGCAGTCTTTTCTGTACTCATGGGAAGATGGTCACCAAAAGTAAATCGCTGGAACCGTTTTCCTTGTTCAGGAAGCTCTCAGATATGCCTGTGCAGGTTATGGGCAGCTGCCAGTCCACCTCCCGTGACTCTTGCTGGAGAGCTGGGCTTTCTCCTTCCCAGGCACGCCTGGCTTCAGGAAGGATATTTAAAGGTATTATATCCAACATGGATTCCAGACCTAAGGAAATCTCAGAAGTGACTTGGGGCCTGGAGTTCAAGGCCAGTGAGTGGGTAGAAACGTGTTCATTTCTTCTTGTGTTTGCTCAAGTAATGTGAGCTGTGTGACCTTGAGCAGGAAGCTTTACTCCTGTAGCGTGGTCTGAGGACCCAGCCTCTGGTAACAACATGGTTTCTGTGGGAAAACACTTTCTGAGTTTTAAAACAACCATCTTATAAACAGCCCATTGGAACAAAGCCTATGAATATGAAATGAAGGAAGTAAGGAAGAAGATAATACCTTTCGGAGTTATTTTCACCACAGGTGTTAAATTTTCTCTCTCTTAATTTCTTTTGCTTAGTGAAATTAGTAGCAGTTAGCTATAAAATTATTCAGTCTACTATGATGCCATATAAATGAAGCATTTGTTCTTCCGTGGTATCAAAGTACATATTCTTCAAGAAAAAATTTTTTAAAATCCCATTAAGGAAGATAAGATGAGGTTTGTCAAGTAATGTCTAATTGGCCATATTTTTAGAAAACATTCAGTGTTTAATCTACTGCAGATCTGCTTGCTTTAATTCTTTAGGGCAAGGGCTATAGATACAGGCAAGACACAGTTTCCAAGATAAATATAGTCATACTTTCCCTAATAAAACCGAATCATGTAGTTAAATTCCTACTTTGCCACACCAAAACATCACATACATTCGCTACTTGGAGAAGTAATTTTATAGTCCACAAGTTTTAATTGATTGCCTTCTTTTGTAGTATACAGTGTATAAAATAAAAATGCAAAATCCCACTAGGTACCAACTATACCATTCTGAGGGGCAGTTTTGTTTGGTTTTCTCATCAAGGTCACCCCTCTGTAGATAGATGGGTAAAGTTATGTTGTGTCTCCTGCCTTGTCAGCACAACCAGAGTGTGACTTTCATCATATGCGTGTTAAAGGTAGCTTCTGAGTATGCAGCATCTGGCAGGCAGTAGTCTCTCCAGTATGTCATTTTCTCAAAGCTACGTTATTTTGTTGTGGTAGATTACAGATGGAACCCTCTTGGGATGATTGTTTTTAGAAAAGAAAAATAGGATACATTAAAGCACAGGGTGGGCTTTTTTCCTATATCACCTTTTCCAAGCCCTTTTCTTCTTTATTATAATAATTACTGATGTTATTACTCAACATATATTTTTAGCATACTGCCTGTTTTTTGACTCTTTCTTTCTTCCTCTTTGGCCCTATTTATCACAGCTACACTATAATTTGAGATTTTGATTCCTGTAGTATTGTGTGCATGTGCATGCAATTTCTTAGGCACACACTTGTGCATATGGGCTTTGTCTGCAGTTTAGCTACTAAATATTTGCACAACTGTCAAAGTTTAATGTCTTGAGTAGAATTAGCATCCAGAAGGGTTATGCCCATGAGCCCTGAGATTCAGACTGCTAGATCTGAATCTTTCTCTACTCTTTCCAATTTTTATTACCCCAGTCAACTTAACTCCTCAAAGACTCACCAGCTCTTAATGGCAGTTAGCACTGAATAAACATTAACTATTAGTTATTATTAATCCTTCACATATTACACCACCAGTGTATACTGAAAGTTTCACTGTTTCTCCCTCTTTACCTCCCCATCTCCACTCTAGTTGAACTCAACAGTTATTTCTTATTCTGATGAAATGCATACCACTCTGAGGTATATTAGAATTATCACATATGGCCTTTCAATATAATCAGGGAAAACTTGCCCCTTTGAAACACTTTGAAAAAATACAAGACAACATTTAAGAAAGTGGTATATGCAGTACGCCAAAGTGCTCAAATGTACTGACAAGTATGCTAAGCTTTTAGTTGGAGGCAGGGGTGTAGGTTGTGTAGGGCCAGTTAGTGTAGGGGAGAGTTTTGTTACCTGCTCTCATAGTACAATGTACTTATTAATTTCATGCTTAAAACTTCAGGGTTAGTATCTGCCCTCTTCACTAGCCTAAAAACACCATGACAGCAAGAACTGTTCTGTCATGTTCACTGTTTGATTCCCAGAAGCTAGCATATCATCTGATACATGGGAAGAAATCAACAAATATTTGTTGAATTTAACTCAAATTTAAAAAAAAAATTTAGCTTCCACTAAAAAATGCTACTAAACAATGAGTAAATCACTGAACAAGTCAGAAAAAGAAACAAAAAACGCTAGAGACAAATCAAAACAAAAACATGATGATCCAAAACCTATGGGATGCAGCAAAAGCAATTTTAAAAGGGAAGTTTATAGTGATACAAGCTTACCTCTAGGAACAAGAAAAATCTCAAATAAACAACCTAACCTTATGCCTAAAGGAACTAGAGAAAGAAGAGCAAACAAAGCTCAAAGTTAGTAGAAGGAAAGAAATCATAAAGATCAAGGAAGAAATAAATAAAATAGAGACTAAAAACAATAGAAAAGAGCAATGAAACTAAGAACTGGTTCTTTAGAAAGATAAACAAAGTTAATAAACTTTTAGTCAGACTCATCAAGAAAAAAAGGGAAAGGCCTCAAATCAATAAAATCAGAAATGAAAAAGGAGAAGTTGCAACTGACACCACAGAAAGTTAAAAGATAAGAGACTACTAAGAAAAACTATATGCCAATAAAATTGACAACCTAGAAGAAATGGACAGTTTCTTAGAAATGTATAACCTCTCAAGACTGAACCAGGAAGAAATAGAAAATTTGAACAGACCAATTACCAGTAATGAAATTGAATCAGTAATTTAAAAACTACCAACAAACAAAAGTCCAAGACCAGATTGCTTTATAGGTGAATTCTACCAAACATTTAGAAGAAAGTGAACAAACCATTCTTAAAAAATCACAGAAGAAGGGGCACTCCTGAACTCATTCAGTGAGGCCAACATCACCCTGATACCAAAATCAGAAAAAGATACCACATAAAAATAAAACTACAGACTAATATCACTGATGAACATATATGCAAAAATCCTCAACAAAATATTAGCAAATCAAATCCAACAATACATTAAAAGGATCATACACCATGATCAACTGGGATTTACCCCAGAGATGCAAGGATTTTTCAGTATCTGCAAATCAATCAATGTGATACACAACATTAACAAATTGAAGAATAAAACCATATGTTCATCTCAATAAATACAGAAAAATCTTTTAACAAAATTCAATATCCATTTATGATAAAAAAAACTCTCCAGAAAGTGAGCATAGAGGGAATGTACCTCAACATAATAAAGGCCATATATGACAAACCCACAGCTAACATCATACTCAATGGTGAAAACCTGAAAGCATTTCCTCTAAGCTCAGGAACAAGACAAGGATGCCCACTCTTGCTACTTTTATTCAGCATGGTATTGTAAGTCCTAGCCACAAGCAATCAGAAATGAAAAAGAAAGAAAAGGAATCTAAATTGGAAAGGAAGAAGTAACACTGTCACTATTTGCAGATGACATGATACTATATATAGAAAACTCTAAAGATGCCACCAGAAAACTAGTAGAGTTCATCAATGAACGTGGTATAGTTGCAGGGTACAAGATTAACATGTAGAAATCTGTTGCACTTCTATACACTAAACTTTGAACTACCAGAAAGAGAAATTAAGGAAATAATCTTACTCATTATCACATCAAAAGAATAAAATACCTAGGGATAAACCCACCTAAGGAGGTAAAAGATCTATACTCTGAAAACTATAAGACACTGATGAAAGGAATTGAAGATGACACAAACAATTGGAAAGATACACCTTGTTCTTGGATTGGAAGAATTAATGTTGTTAAAATAGCCATACTACCCAAGACAATCTACAAATTCAGTGCAATGCTTATCAAAATACCATTGGCAGTTTTCACAGAACTAGAATAATCTTAAAATTTATATGGAAACACGAAAGACCCTGAGTAGCCAAAATTATCTTAAGAAAGAAGAACAGAGCTGGAGGAATCATGTTCCCTAACTTCAGACTATACACAAAGTTACAGTTGTCAGAACAGTACGGTACTGGCACAAAAAGAGACACATAGATCAATGGAACAGCATAGACAACCCAGAAATAAACCCATGCACTTACAGTCAATTAATCTACAAGAAGGAGACAAGAATATACAATGCAGAAGACAGTCTCTTCAATAAGTGGTGCTGGGAAACTTGACAGCTATATGTAAAAGAATGAAATTAGAACATTCTCTAACACCATATACAAAAATAAACTCAAAATGATTAAAGACCTAAATGTAAGACTGGAAACCATAAAACTCCTATAAGATATCATAGGTACAACACCTTTTGGAATAAATTGTCACAATATTTTTTTGAATCTGTCTTGTAAAGCAAAAATAAACAAGTGGGACCTAATTAAACTTAAAAGTTTTTAACAGTAAAGGAAACCATCAACAAAATGAAAATACAACCTACTGAATGGGAGAAAATGTTTGCAAATGATATGACCAATAACCAACATATATAAACAGCTCATACAACTGAACATCCAAGAAACAAACAATCTAATTAAAAAATGGGCAGAAGAACTGAATGCACATTTTTCCAAAGAGGATGTGCAGATGGCCAACAGGCACGTGAAAAGATGCTCAACACAGTTAATCATCAGGAAAATGCACATCAAACCACAATGAGATATCACCTCACACCTGTCAGACTGATTACCATCAAGAAGAGCACAAATAATAAATGTTGGTGAAGACATGGAGAAAGGGGAACCCTTGTACACTATTGGTATGAATGTAAATTTGTGCAGCCACTGTGGAAAACAGTGTGAAAGTATCTCAAAAAACTATACATAAAACTACCATATGATCCAGCAATTCCACTCCTGGGCATATATTAAAAAAAAACCAAAAAAACAAACAAAAAAAACCCAAAAACATGAATTCAAAAAGATACATGCACCTTAGTGTTCATAGCAGCATTATTTACAATTGCCAAGATATGGAAGCAACCTAAGTGTCCAACCTAAATGGATAAAGAAGACATGGTATATATGTACAATGGAGTACTTCTCAGCCATAAAAAAGAATGAAATTTTGCCATTTGCCACAACATGGATAGACTTGGAGGGTATTAAACTCAGTGAAATAAGTTAGGCAGAGAAAGATAAATACTATATGATATCACTTATATGTTGAATCTAAAAAAAAAAATACAACAAACTAGTGAATATAACAAAAAGGAAACAAACTCACAAATATAGAGAACAAACTGTGGTTACCCGTGGGAAGAGAGAAGGGTAGAGGGGCAAAATAGGGGTAAGGGATCAAGAGATACAAACTGTTAAGTATAAAATAAGCACAAGTGTATATTGTACAAAACAGGGAATATAGCTAACATTTTATAATGACTATAAATGAAATATAACTTTAAAAAATTGTAATACACTGTACTGTACACCTGTAACTTACATAATAGTGTACAAATTCTGTTCTGTATTATGTATTATTGTACATAATAGTGTACAAATTCTGCCACTGTTAATTTGTGCACTTGTTGGCAAATCACAAATTAATCAGAGGCTTAGTTTCCTCATGGTGATGATGATGACACTTAATACAGTGTTGCAGAAGAGATGTGATAAGTCACTATATGTGAGAATATTGGCTTTATTTTTATTAATTAACTACATATGCATGTATATATATGTGTATGTGTGTGTGTGTATATATATGTATGTGTGTACATAGTTGCTCCAAAAGAAAAAGAAACCAGAGCAACAGAAGAAAAATAGATGGGACTTTGTAAGAATTAGAAACCTTTGTGTATCAAAAGACATTATCAAGAGTGTGAAAAGGCAGCCTACAGAATGGGAGAAGTTATTTCTGAATTATATATCTTATAAATTTTTTATATCTAGAATGTATAAAGAACTCTTACAGCATAAGAAAAAGACAAACAACCCAATTTTTAAAAGGACAAAGACTTGAGCAGATATTCCTTCAAATAAGAAATGCAAATGGCCAACAAGCACATGAAAAATTATCAACATCATTAGCCATCTGGGAAGTGCATATCAAAATCACATTCACTAGGATGCTTATAATAAAAAAATGGAAAATGACAAGTTTGCCTGGGATGCAGAGAAATGGGAACCCTTGGAGATGCCAGCAGGAATATAAAATGGTGCAGCCACTGTAGAAAACAGCTAGGCATTCCTTCAGAAAAGTAAACAGAAATACCATATGAACCAGAAATTTCTCTTCTATATATAGTCCCAGAGAAATGAGAACATATATCCACACAGAAACTTATACATGAATGTTCATAGCAGCATTATTTACAATATCCCAAACGTGAAAATAACCCAACATTCATCAATACATGAATGGATGAACAAATTGTGCTATATACATACAGTGAAATTATTATTCCAGCCTAAGAATGAAGTACTGATACACACTACAGCTTGGATGAACCTCAAAAACATTACGCTAAGTGAAAGAAGCCAGACACAAAATATCGCATATTTTGTGATTCCTTCCATACGATGTTTCCAGAATAAGCAAATCTATAGAGATAGAAAGTAGATTAACGGTTATCAGGAGATGGAGAATGATTACTTAATAGGCATAGGGTATTCTTTAGGGTGATGAAAAAAATTTTGAAACTAGAGAGAGTTGGTGATTGCACAACATTGTGAATGCACTAAATGCCACTGAATTGTACCCTCTGAAATGGTTCATTTTATGTTATGTCAATTTCACTTAAATAAAAAGTACATAAATACAGAAAGTATAAAGGAAACATTTTTAAAAGCAATAGAAATTCAACATTTGTTGATAATCATTAATGGGTGGCATACTTTTAATGTTTTTTCTTTTCCATATTAATCTATATAGAGACATGCTTATATTTATTTTGTATTATGAAAGTGTTTCATAAGGTATTATCCAGTTATTAGCTCATTACTTTCATTATTAATATACCACGCTGGGAGGTATAATGGGGGACTTTAGAAAACCATTTCCTTTCAGTGGATCCACAAATCCGTTTTTAAAGGGTTTGTGAACCTTAAATGAAATCAAGTATTTCTTTCCATTTTGAATGTAGGAAACACTTCACAGTGGTATTAGTAATACCTGTGACTTTGTCAACAACAGACATCACAGATAATTTTCATATCACGTTACAATCATTACCAATATCTCAAAGTATCATTTACAAGTGTTGTGAACTTTTAGGCTTACCACTAGTACTTGCTATTTAATACATTAATAAAGAAGCATGTAAGTTTGTTTTTCAAATATTTTGATGATTATATCTCAATATAATTGATATCCTTTATGATCCTATGTATTTTATTTATAACATTTTAAAACATTGATTATGAAAAAGGCTCCATTGGCTTCCCCACTGATAAAGGGTTTCATGGCATAAAAATGGTTAAGAACTCCTCGTTAGGCTAAATGATTTCTAACGTGTGGTGCATCAGAATTACTCAGTGGTCGCAGCACAGTTGGGAAGTGTAAGTTGGTATCTGCTTTTTTTAAACAAAAAATACCAGAGCCAAAATACAATAACAGTAAAGAGTTTCATCTATTTTAAACCAAATTAAATCCAACAATTAACAGTGCCTCACGGAAGAGAGGCATATGAGTCTCATGGTGTATTTTCTTTTACTTTCATATAAAGCCTCAGTAGATACCTTTACGTGTGTGTGGACACACACACACCTGTGAATGTATTGCCATCCTCCCTCCACCACAGTAACCTGTAATTCTATCTAGTGAACATGAACCTCTACTTCGGTGAAATTATGTAAATCTTCATTTATTTTATAATTTTACAAACTTTCAAAGTAAAGAAATTTGAAGGACGTAGAAAACTTCAAGGAAAAAAATCATCTTCATGGGGTAGTTTCTGCTGTGCTCTTTAAAATCGAGATATCACATTGAAAAACTATTAACAAAAGAAACACAAGTAATTTTTTCCCAAAATTGGATTTGCTTCTTTCTCAATCCTTATTAGTTATAAACATTTGAACAATTATCTACATTTCATTACAGAATTTTACTTTATGTGAACATGGCTCCATATTGTTTTTAGATACCCTAGGCTTATTTTTAAAATTCTACATTGTATGATTAATTTTTATCTGATCAAACACATACACAGGTGTGTGTGTGTGTATACATTTAATTAAGGTATTTTTCAACTCCACTTTTTTTTAAACTCCTGGCATCTTAATTTATAGTCATATTATTGTGGTATTTGTAGGTTGTCTTTGGAGCATTTTGCATGCTCAGAAACAAATATTAAAATCAATATAGTTTCATTCTAATGATAAAAATAAATACTTTTTGCTCTTAAAACTACTTTCACCAATTAAGTGCCACTCTTCACTACCTTTAAAGTTTCCCTTGCCGGCTGCTATCTTCCTGGGGTTTACTTTAGTAAAGAAAATACTAGCAATAATCAGTTTTAGCTTACTCCTGCAGTCTGAAAACATTCTGGATCAAGTGCTGGCTGGATATGTTAGTTACAGATCTGCATTTAACGTTCTTGGGGGCTTAATCTACAGCAGCAGAAACAGGAGCACATCAGGCAGGCTACATTGTGGCTCATCCTGAACTTGGCCCCTTTTGTGAGCATTTTATATGAACACTCGGAACGTTAGTGGGTTTCACAGCTGCCATGTTTGGCAAAATAAACCCAAAAGAGCCATCTGCCCCTCCTCATGCTACCTCCTTTCAATTCCCTAGCAACTTCGCAGTAGCCAGCTGCCACAGAAACGATTGGAAAAGCAGGACTCGGTGGACTGTAATGATTGTTATTCTCTGGGAAAGTAGGTTTTCTGATTTGGCTGAGAGATAAAGGATATTGAATGTACTTGATGCATTCATCTGAGGGTATCAATAATATCCAACTTCTTCCATTAATTTATTTGTTAGTAATTGATGGGAAAGATCTTTTTTGTTTCTAGGGATGAATCAGCTAAAAACAAATCCAAAGGCCAAGTCCTTGGCTTGGGTGCTGAGCAGGAAATTTGACTGTGGGAATGTTGTCAGATTTTTTCTCGCATGATTCAGAAAAATGTTGGTTGCTAATCTCAGCCTTATCAAAAGTCCTGAGCCAGGACTGGCCCACTATCCTTCCTAGTCCCTTTCACATTCGAGTGCTGGTGTATTCCCTTCCACTCTCGGCCCAAATGCTAAGAAGACAAGGGACTTGTTTCAGCCACATGGAAGCATCAGATCAACAGAAGCTCCACTGAGGGACACAGGATGTCTCCTTATAGTTTGTGCATTGTTTGAGTGGATAGCAAGTTGTTTTTGTAATGCTATTCAAATGAACTGTACTTTATGCTGATAGATCAAAATTAAGAATATTTATGGGTTGAGATTCCAGGAAAAGAATTGGAATGAGAAGTTTTGACAGAACAATTTAGTTTTAAAAAAATTATTGTTTTTATTTATTTGTTTTGTTTTGGGGGAGGTAATTAAGTTTATTTATTTATTTATTTTTGATGGAAGTACTGCAGATTGAACCCAGGACCTTGTGCAAGCTAAGCACGCACTCCACCCCTGAGCTATATATCCTCCCTCCAAAACAGTTTACTTTTAATCCATGATTTGTCCTGTTTTTTTACATGTTATGTCTATTTTTTTTTAATGTTCTTATCTTCATTTTTTACAACCATGATTGTTTTCCCAAGCTTGGTCTGTTAACAAAACTCTCCTTCTTCAATGATTTTATAAAGCAAGTTGTGCTTTCTTTAAATACTGGATTTAGAAGAATCTTTAATACATTATATTCTAGTCATATAAATGAAACAATCAGCAAAACTGAGAGTCTGGATCTAGATGACTTAGATTACCTGAATATGTATAAGGAGAGGTCAAACGCATGATCTGATATCCTGTACTATAGAAAACTGAGCATCCTACCAACTCATCTCGGAGAATATCTTTTTTGTTAGTTCTGGCCTCCTAGCTATCAATTATTTTGAATACAGGCCCACATTCTCCTAGCAACAATTTAAAATCTAAAAAGTTTTGAAATCATTCTCTGGATGTCAGGTACTTGACTTGTCTGCACTCTGTCATTAATGTTCTCATCTCTCCCTCTCCACCCTCAGCCTCACATGACATTACCTTCTCCTGATGGCCAATAGCCCCTCTTTCTCAGGTCGTCCTACTTCTGCATGTCCTCTCTCTATTATTTCCTGAGTTTGTTTTCAGTGTACTTCTCTTTTCGTTTGTGTTTTCCTTGGGCTGTCTTACTAACACAGGTGCTTTTTTGTATGTGATAAAATATATATTGTATAAATTTTACTATTTTAACTATTTTTAAGTGCACAGTTCAGGGGCATTAAGTACATTTACCTCACTGCACAACCATCACCACCATCGTGGAAACATTTCCATCTTCCGAAAATGAAACTCTGTACCTATTAAAAAATAAGCCCCCATGCCTCCTTCCCCTCAGCCCTTGGCAGCCACCATTCTACTTTCTGTCTCTGTGAATTTGAATTTGACTACTGTAAGTACCTCATATAAATGGAATCATACAATATGTGTCCTTTTGTGGCTGGCTTATTTCATTTAGCACAGTGTCCCCAAGGTTCATCCACATTGTAGCATGTGTCAGAACATCCTCTCTTTTTAAGGCTGAATAATGTTCCACTATTATTTTCTCAATCAGAACTGGGTGGGACAATGGTTGATGCCAGGAAACCTAGATATTCTGTAAGACTCCTTCCATGGTTTCACATATATGCAACTATATACAAACCACCTAGAGGAAGTGGCATTAGATTATCAACTACAGAAACAGAGATGGTGGTGAGAAGAGTAGGATAAAATGCTCTGACTAATGAATTAAAAAAAGGTAATGGTTCTATAGAGTTATGAACCCACCAAAGACTACTGGCTATATAAGGAAACTAAGTAGCCATTCCATGAAAGTCCTAATCAATAATTTCAGAGGGCATTACTGCTTCTTAACCTCAGTACTGTCAACAGTGCCTACTGATGAACTTGGATCATTTGAAAGATAAACTATGTTCTATATTTACTTTGTAAGTCTCCAGTAAAACATGGAATTATATAATATGCTTCAGAATCACCAAAAACATTTTAAAATAAAGTACATTCGGGCTAGATGGATTGGAATCTTCATCATCTTTTACATGAACTGTTGAAAATTTTCCTGATTACCTTGCCAGAAAAACACTTTCTCCAATTTTCTTCTCCTTATTGCCAGCCAAACATTATTCACTGTAAACTTAGCCCTGAACATGCCAGTCCTCATGGTCTGTGGTGGAAACATAACTCTCCACTGCCTGGCATTCTCCTTGCCCTTTTCTAGCTTTTAGTCAAAATACTTTCCCTAACCACTTCCTCGACCACAGGACACACAAATACCCTGAAACTCATCCTTTCTCAACCTCAGTTTTTTTTGTACCTTCCTGCATTAAGAATTAAATAAGATGTGTATTAAGTGCTAAGCAAAGCTTAAAATATACTCAATGAATAGTAGCTAATGACAATTTTGATGATGATGATAAACAGAAGGAGGAGAAAAAATACACCTTACATATAATTCCTTTTGAAATAACTGAGTGTTTTAAAAGACATTTTTGATGTGGTATATTATTGTTTAATCCCAGCTATCTAATGAATCTCTTCATGGTTCCTAATACTTAGAGCATGAAAGTAGAAGTGGGTTATTAAGAATTATGAAATGTCTATCCAGCCTTCACATTTATTTGTTTTTATTACTTTATGCATTTATGTATTTAGTTACTTATTTTGCATAAAAAGCAGGACTTTGACTTATAAAATAGTGAAAAACAACAACAGCAGCAATGAACTTGAGGTCTAAATCTGTGGTCCAAAGTAAAAGTTCTGCCACAAATCCTGGCTGTATTAGTTTCCTATTGCTGCGTAACAAATCACCACAAATTTAGCAACTTAAAACAACACCCATTTGTTAACTCACATTTCGGTGAGTAAGAAGTCCAGGTGAGCTCAGCTAGGTTCTCTGCTTGGGGTCTCAAAAGGTTGAATTCAAGGTTCAGCCAATTATGCTCTTAACTGGAGGCTTTGAGGAAGAATTCAGTTCCAAGTTCATTCAGTCCTTGGCAGAATTTAGTTTATGGTTGTAGGTTTGAGGTCCTTTGGCTCTTGGCCAGCTGTCACTCTCGGCTCCTAGAGGCCACTCTCTGATCCTTGACATGGCTTCCTCCATCTTCAAAGCCAGCAATGACACTGTGCATTCTTATACTTTAAATCTCTCTGACATCCCCCTCTTCTACCAGCTGGAGAAAACTCTTGCTAATAAGGCCTGGCCCACCTAAGCAATCTCCCTATTTTAATAAGGTCAGTAAATTAGAAACCTTCATCACATCTGCAATGTCACTTTTTGTCATGTAACAACATAATCACTGAAGTGCTATCATCATACCCATATGGGAAGGAATCATAAGAATGAGAGTTAATGGAGATTATTTGTAGAATTTTGCCTATCTATCATATTGGTGATTAGGTAGGATAGTTTGTGGAGGTTCTCCTGGGTAAATGAACCCATGGAACAGAAGAGTGAACAGATAGAAGTTTTTTGGGTAACTGGGTACAGAAGCATGGTATGAAATTGCACAAATGGTGCTGGGCTCCAGGAATAATGAAGGTACACTGAGCCCTGGTGCTTTCAGATCTGACTCTGACATGCCTGGTAGAGCACTGGTCACCCATTATCACCTAAAGGAAACCACTGTAATGTACCAAGGGGAAATTGATTACAATTAAAATGTTTTTGACCTCCCATGACCACCATATCACCCCAGCAAAAAAGTGACTTTCCACATGATTTTACCCCTCATCTAGCACCTTATTCAGGAGACTGTATCCCAATTTTTACTTATTCAACACTCTTCTTTTTTCAGGTAAAATTCCAGATCAACTCAGCAAGATATTCACCTAATTAAATTAATTGACAATAGGGGTGGATAAATGATAGCATCAAATCTCTTTAAGGATATTGTATTTCTTAAGTAACTTAACCTTAAACCAAGAAAATGAGGGGAAAAAATCTATTTTTGAAATATTTTAAGATTAAAATAAGCATGCCCAGTGTAAAAAATTCTAACAATACAGAGTGAATGCCATTTTGCAATATTTAGAAGCAGTACAATTGTAATGGTTTGTATATAATAGGTAATTTTAAACTTAACTAAATATGTTTTTACGTCATAAGGTAGAGATACTTTTCCATAAACAGTCACCTCTAAAATTGGTTTTAAATTATATTGGTCTTAGAAAGAGGTTAAAAATCAAAATTTAGTCATAGCGGATTCTATGGTGTTAGCACATGTTTAAGAAGAAGGAATATTTAATAAATAAAAACTTTATCAAGAAAGCCCTAGTTTAAAATGTTTTTTAAATAAATGCATCATTTGTAATTCTTATACATCTCAGCAACTTTAACTCTAGATGTATTCTGATTTATTTTCTTTCACCCCACCCCCACTCCTTTATTCTGTTTTTCTGGGGGTCAACGGTCAGAATTAGATGTGAGGGTTCAGTGTGGCCCAGCTGATAAATCCCAGTGTTGCTCTGAATGTGCTGGAGGCAGTGGCAGAGCTGGGGTTAAGGTCGTGGTGGTCAAAGACTTTGTAAAAATGTATTCTATACACCCTTAAGGTATTAGAAGGCTGATGTGAAGCCAATTGTGCGTTTATCTTATTAGGGCTTTTATATAGAGCAAAATGAGCCACATCCCCAGTAATCTATTTTATAGCTGAGTTTATTATATTCAAATACATTTAGGAATGAAGGTACATGACTTTATGCCTAATTTAATGCTTTCAGATGCATTCCCTATCCCCACCCTTCCATTATTTTCTATTTTGCTAAGTTTGACACCTCTGGGGTTCCCTGTCCCTGATCAGAACCCCCATCAGTTACACATTTTCTAGAGTAAGATGCAGTAACTGTGAAATGGTTTTGTTAGGAAGGGGGCACCAGGTCGATCTCCATACACTTTTATGAGCAAGGCAGTGAACTTCACGTGTAACTGAAGGTAAGTGATAAACCTTCCAATAGTCCCAGTGGTCAAATTCTTTGATACATAGAATTTGATTACAGCTGTCAATAAGCTGTTTTGTTGAAGCCAGGTTTTATTAATTTGACTACAAAATTCAGTAGTGAGGACATTATTTTGGCTGTTCTCTTTTAGAGAGAGTGAATTTGAAATATAACCGTCGTCTTAATCATTGCCCAATATTGTGGTGGATTCAGTTAGAAAATTCCTGCCTGATGTAGCAAAAAAGCCTGACTCTACAATGTGTCCACGCACATGTTCTCACTGTTAAGCTTTATTCAAATAAGTACAATCTGTATTCATTACTAATCACATAATAGGAATTATTTACCAAATTCCAAGTTTTTCACAATCCCATAATAAGCACAATGTTTAATTGAAAAAAAATTTTTAGTTAAACAAATTGTTTAAAATTTGTTGTTTTACAATATATGTGACTTTAGTGTGCTGGGAGGATTTTTTATTTCTGTAGTAATGCTATTTCTATAGTGTTCTTCTGAGGAAAAGCACCATGACTTATAATAAGTCAATTACTGTCTCCAATTTATTTACCTATAATTTTTAAGTAAATGAAATGTTTCTGTACAATATGATAAAAAAGTTACCCCATCTGAGTATTGTTTTTGAATCTTAATTTATTCACTGTTCGCAGATGTATTTATCAAGTAACTATGATTTCTGTTTTAACCATTTCTGTCCATTTTGAGATAATATCTATTGCTTTTCCCACAGACTTAGTTGACCTAGTTGTTAAATTGTAGAACAAAGTTTGGCTGGCTGGGGCTTTTTTTTTTTTTTTTTCCTGGCTGGGGCTTTTAAATATGTAATTTAAAGCTATTCATTAATTGACAGCAGGCTGTAATAATTTTGTTGATTTTGCAAAGCAAATTATTAGTGGGGGTTGAAAAAATGTTTTAGAAGACAGCAAATATTTAAAATATGCTCAGATTACAAGAGAAATAAAATCAAGGGAGCAACTTCTGGCTGTTTGGAAGGGAATCAAAGTGTAGAATATAACTACTCCTTCTTCCCTTTCTTTATGTAGACGTCCAAGTCTGTGACATCATAAGGACTATTTTATCACCTAAATGCATGCTGTTCACCCTCTGCCTTGTTCATCTACCACAGTTAAAGGCAGCATCCTTTGTTGTGCACATTTTGCTTTAAAATAGCTTGATACTTCAAAAATCAGATTTCATAACAGGCACATTACAATGTGATCATTTGCCCTATTTAAAAACAAAACAAAAACTAAAGAAGCCCTATAAATATTGAAAATCCCAATGCATTTTAAATATGGCTGTATTTCAGCAACATACTAGTTTACAGCAGTTTCTGAATTTTCCTCTTTTCCTTTCCTCTTTATGTGCAGCAACTGCTAAAGGTTTTGTGCTGGTCTCTTGACACATCACACTCCAAACTCTCTTGAAGACAACATTCTTTCATTGGGATTTAATCCTCACTCATCTGCTGATAATGATTAAGCCTTTGTCTCTCTGCTCTGATCACTACCTGGAACTGTACGTGTTAACTTTGCACATCTGTTTGGATGTTCTCCAACTTGGCCTTTACAACAAAAGAATCAGCTCATCTGCACCCTCTTTATTAGGGTTGTTTAGGTAGCTAGCAAGCAGTAGAAGCAAAGTTAAGCTGGTTTTACCAGAAAGAGGTATTTATTGTAAGGATTTAAGGGTGTCTTATAGAGACGTCAGGGACAGTATTTCTTAGGAAGGGACTAACCACAACTAGAAAGTCTAATCAATCTCAATTTCTCTCTCTCCCCCTCCTTCTCTTCCTCCCTTTCTCCCTGCCCCCCATCTCTTTCCTTCTCTTTCCCTCCTTCCCCATATCTACCTCTCCCTCCTTTCTTTGTATAGACTAGAATATTCTGCTCCTCAGTCTTTGGGGCAAGAAATGGCTAATCCACAGGTCAAGTTAAAATATCATATTTAGAGGTTTACTTGTGTTTCCAATTCCAGATTCTTGAGACATCAGGAAGGACCTGGCCTCACTGCTCAGACCTGGGACAGGCATCAGGCATGTGAATGCTGCTTTTCCCAGTGTTGGCCCCTCCTGGGCTCTAGGGTTGAAGTTTATAATGGGTATAATTTGATGTTTTCTTCTGTGACACTGAGACCTTGGTATGCTCTGATGCCTTCATAGCCACCTCCTTCCACTGATACTAGGAAAGAATAAAATTTAGTTTATTCATTCAGTGGGCATATATTGAGCCCTGCTTCATACCAAGCTCATAGAATACATACTTGCCAAAAAGAATTTAGCATCCAGTATGGAGACAGCCCTGAATTTAAGCACACAAATAAAATATACCCATTACACATGTGTTAAGTTCTGCAAAATAAAGAAACTGAGATAGAAAACAATGCGTGAGAGGAGAATTTAGAAAGGCCTCCCTGAGGAGGTGAGATTTTAAGTAAATTTATGGAGAGAGTTGGAGCTAACAGCAAAGTTTATTTTCGAAGATCTTTTTTTTTTTTTTTTTTTTTAAAGGATCTAATTTGTGAGCAAGGGCAGGATGACATGGGAGGAAGCAGGGGTGAGAATATGACTTGTGGGTCAAGGAGTTTGGATTTAATCCCAAGTGCAGCCACAGAGAAAAATCATTAGCCAGGTTGTGGATGTCATATAATCCATTAAGAAGTATTTATCTAGTCTTTAATTTATGCCAGACTCCAGTCTGGTTTACTGAGGAGGATTAAAAAATAAGGCAAATATATAATCCTACCCTGATGTTGATTATAACTTACCCTGAGAGGCAAAGCTGACTGAGGAGTTTCCAGGCTCAAGTAGGACACAGGGGACCACCCTGATCTTATGTCCAATGAGCTCAGGCCTGTTGTCAGGTGGATCCCAGTGCCATGGAGCCGGGGAGGTTTGTTAAACTGCCTACAAGGGGCTGAGTGAGACCCCGCTGCATGTCAGACGAGGGCTGTCATAGCACAGCGCTCACTCTGTGCCAGAACCTTCTAAGCCTTTTCCTTTTTACATATTTACTCAATCTAATCCTCACAGTAACCCTGTGAGGTAAAAGATATTAATATTCCTATTGCACAGGTGAGGAAACTGAGGCACAGAAATGTAAAATGACTTGCTCAAGACCACACAACAAGTAAGGATAAAACCAGGATTCAAGTGCAGGGCAGACTGGTGCTGAGTCTGCTCTTACCCACCACGCAGTGATGTCTCCAGGCTGTCAGCCTTGGCAGATGGAAAGGACAACAGCTAGGCACACAGTTACATAGGGGGCCATAGAGAGAGTTCTGGAGTTAAAAAAATGTGATTAGGTGTTCCATGGGGTGTTTGAACTAGTGATGAAAGCAGGATATACAAGTGGAAATATTGTCAGTGTGGACCTGGGCTCTGCAAAGAAGATTTTGGCTGCTTCTCGTGTTTCTGTGCACTGGCTTTTTGAGGAGTAGGCAGTTTTGGATCAGTGAGAACTGCTTTGGATGCTTGCCAGTGCCATCTCTCCTTCACTTTTTGTCAGGATGTTAATTGCTTTAAGCTCTCTTACCACTGTGTCCATTCTCCAATGTACTATTGTATAGTTTAGGATTAAGTAAAATTGTATAAAAACTCATATTTAAAAAACTAAGCAATAGAAGAAAATGGAAGATATTTATGGAAGGCATTTTATACGATGGAGATTTTTACTTGGGGTAGATTTTGTGGTATTTTTTACAAAATAGTGTCTCTACATCTTTCCTTATCATGTTCTGATTGATCCAAATGAAGGGCAGGTGTGAGTTAAATCATATTCTTGATGAGGTACAGGGAGAAAGAAAAAAAATCTAATTATTGTTTCATTCACTTTGGAAAGCAAAAGATCCCCTGAAACTGGAAGTTTTGTAAGCCTTCAGATTCTGGTATTTCTTTAATATCAGGCAACATTGACTGTTCTGTCTCTTGCCAAGAACAGCTTATTAGAGTTGAAAAGGCACCCCACATTGGATCTGGTTGGGATCCCACCCTCCCTCCTAGGTTACTATTTACATCGTGACTACTGTTCTTGCTATCGACGCTCCCTAACAATTTAGGTATATTTCTGAAGTTGTGTAAATTCCGTAATTTCAGGGATATATTTAAAGGAACATTTGTCATCAGAAGTGATTTATCCTGGTATATTCAGGATCTAATCAGAAGAGAGAAATGACACAGTAATTTGAACAGATATATTTTAACATAAAAAAATTAGTAACCATCAGAAAGAATTTGAGTATGAGGGATAGGTTAGTAAGAACTAAAGAAAATTCTAAAGAATATAGGAATAGTAGATTTAAGGAGTGACCTTTACCCTGGGGCTGAGATGGGCTGCCCAAGGAACAGCCCTCCCCACCCCCAGGGCTAAGACCCTGACCTTGCTGGAGAGGTCATGGCTGTGGTCACTGGAGGGTAGAGGAGCTGCTGTGGTTTGGCCTGGAGGAAATTGCCATAAATATTCCCCCAAGGTGCTAGGGAAAGCTGTTGACAGGGAGATACTGGGGGAACTCTGTTACAAAATCATCCAAAGAGTGTGTCAAGGGGAGCTGCTGTCCACTGGGTGCTGCTGGCGGACGTGTGCTGCAAGGTGCCTGCCTGGTGCTGGGGAAGAAGGCACCCACACTGCTGCAATAGAGCACACCAGATCCAAGACGAAAATCCCTTTCTGCTACTAGATCCTTCCAGCACCTTTTATCCACAAAGATTAACACTGCACCAGCTGTTAAAGGAAAAATATTTAAAGGGCTCACAAGCCATTTTCAGAGCAGGCAGTAAAGGGTGAATTTGTAACTAAGAGACAATACATTGATAACTGGCACGTATGGGGGTCCCTATCTATCCACTGTCAGGATGTTTGACAAAAGCTGTTATCCTGAACTTATTAGAAAATCAACTTACTATTTTCAAAATGCAATTTACGGTTTCTGGTCTTACATTTAGGTCTTTAATCTGTTTTCAGATTACTTTTGTATGTGGTGTTAGAGATGTTCTAGTTTCATTCCTTTACATGTAGCTGTCCAGTTTTCCCAGCACTGCTTATTGAAGAGACTGTCTTTTCTCCATTGTATATTCTTGTCTCCTTTGTCATGGATTAATTGACCATGTGTGTGGGTTTCTTTCTTTAGTATTTTATAGTTTCCTGAATGCAGGTCTTTTGCTTCTTTATGTAGGTTTATTCCTAGGTATTTTATTCTTCTTAAATGGGATTGTTCCCTTAATTTCTCTTTCTGATAATTTGATGTTAGGGTCTAGAAATGCAACAGATTTCTGTGTATAAATTTTGTATCCTGCAACTTTACCAAATTCATTGATGAGCTCTAGTAGTTTTCTGGTTGCATCTTTAAGATTCTCTGTGTATCCTATCATGTCATCTGCAAACAGTGACAGTTTTACATCTTCCTTTTCAGTTTGGATTCCTTTTATTTATTTATTTTTCCATCTCTGATTGCTATGATAAGGTCTCTTTGACATAAATCATAAAAATTTTTTTGGACATGTCTCCTAAAGCAAATGAAATTATAGCAAAAATAAACGAATGGAACCTAATTAAACTTAAAAGCTTTTACACAGCAAAGGAAACCATGGACAAAATGAAAAAATAACCTACTGAATGGGAGAAAATATTTGCAAATGATATGACCAATAAGGAGCTAATATCCAACTTAACAGCTCATACAACTCAATATTAAAGAAAAAAACAATCCAATTAAAAAATGGGAAGTAGAACTAAATAGACATTTTTCCAAAGAGGACATGCAGATAGCCAACAGGCACATGAAAAGATGCTCAACACAGTTAATCATCAGGAAAATGCACATCAAAACCACAATGAGATGTCACCTCACACCTCACACCTGTCAGAATGACTATCATCAAAAAGAACACAAATAACAAATGTTGATGAGGATGTAGAGAAAAGGGAACCTTGTACACTTTTGGTGGGAAAGTAAGTTGGCGCAGCCACTGTGGAAAACAGTATGGAGGCTTTTCAAAAAGCTAAAAAAAGAACTACTATGTGACCCAACAATTCTACTCCTGGGTATATATCCACCCCCCCAAAAAAAACCCCTCAGGGTTTATAGCAGCATTATTTACAATATTTACATTAATTACAAGATATGGAAGCAACCTAAGTGTCCATCAACAGATGAATAGATAAAGAAGATGTGGTATGTATGTATGTGTGTGTACACACACACACACACACAACTGAACACTATTCAGCCATAAAAAGAATGAAATTTTGCCATTTGCAGCAAAATGGACAGACTTAGAGGGTATTATACTCAGTGAAATAAGTCAGACAGAGAAAGACAAATACTGTGTGATATCACTTATATGTGGAATCTAAAAAAATTCAACAAACTAGTGAATGTAGCAAAAAAAGAAGTAGACTCACAGATATAGAGAACAAATGAGTGGTTACCAGTGGGGAGACAGAGGTAGAGGGGCGAAATAGGGGTAGGGAATCAAGAGGCACACACTATTATGTATAAAATAAGCAACAAGGATGTATTATACAATAAAGGAGTATAGCCAATATTTTATAATAACTATAAATGGAATATAACCTGTAAAAATTGTGAAGCACTATGTTGTATACCTGTAACTTACATAATATTGTACAGCAACTATACCTCAACTAAAAAAAAAAAAAAGAGAGAGTAGATATGCTTTGAAGAATATCACTATAATTAAGCAAATAAAATTTTTGCAGCCATTTGGACAAAAAAAACCCTGCAATTTATTTGCCTATGGTAAATTTGAAAGAAACTGACTCACTGTGACCCCTCCTTATATAACATTTGTGCTTCAACTAGTTCTTTGAAACAAAATAATCTAATTATTTTTAAAGTATTTAATAATTAGTCAAGATGAGAACTACTGTTCACAAAACCAGTGTTCAGGATCTGTTAGAATGGGCCTTTTTAGTTTGGAGTAGAAATAACTTATGTGTTATTTTAAATATTATAACAAATTAGTTTTCAGATGTTTCTTGCCTCTGCACTACCATTAGATTTTAAGCAGCTCCAGGGGAGCAGGCTTGAGTCATTCTTGTTTACCATACGTTGCCACCATCTGGCACAGTGAGTGGCACATAGTAGATACTAAACTGATTTGGTATCTGAGCATGAATGAAAATGAATGACAGCCTGCCAAGTTTGTAGGTGAAATGTTTTCATCACTGAAAAATACAAGAAATACCAGAAATATTTATTTGTGTATGACATTGGGTATAGAATAATACATATGAATATTTAAAATGTTTGGTGCAAGGCACATATCATATGTATTAAAGTGTAATCAATTCTTTCCCAAGAATTCTCAAAATCTTTAGACAAATCATAGTTTGAGGAGCCACTGAAAACCTTTGAGAAGAGATTATCTGTGGTGACATCATATTCAAAACTCATATTTTTATTGAAGTATAGTTGCTGTACAATATTATATAAGTTACAGGTGTACAGTGTAGTGATGCATCATTTTTAAAGGTTATACTCCATTTATAATTATTATAAAATATTGGCTATATTCCCTGTATTGTACAATATATCCTTGTAGCTTATTTTAAACATATTCAAAAAGAGACTCCTCATAAAGACAGTGAACTTGAGATGTCGCAGGTAACAAGTTCTGGAGTGCAGTCATTTTCAGGACTTAGTAATAACTGTAATAATAACCATTGTCTTTGATCTCTTCCTATTATTATCCTTAAGAGAAAGGATGTTCTTGATGTTGCTGCCTGCTTCATTTGGTGAAGATACAGCAATCTTGATGGAAAAGGAAAGCTTAGAGAAATAACTAAGCTTATAACTTTATAAAATTTACATGTTAAAGATGTTAATTTATGAATGTAGAAATGGTATAATGAAAAGATATCATTGTTAAGAGACCAGAAGCTAAATTGCTGCTCAATATTTTAGCTGTTAGTGATTCAGAATCCAAAGCACCAACTAATGGTAGTCTTTTGCTGTAAAGGAAAGATACGGAAGAGAGGAGGAGAAATGGGAACGAATTGAACAGTCTTAATCTTCAAATCTGTCCACATAATCTAAAGATGTAGGGGTATATAAGCATTGTATCTATTTTCTTATTGCAGTTACTTTAAACTGATATTTTCTTAATACTATTAATAAGAATGATCTTTTTCCTTTCTAGCAAATAGTACAACTAGTTTTTTCACTGGTGGGAAAGGAATAATATGAAATGAAATCTGTGTTTAGATTCTATGGCAAGTTAATTTTCCTTAGTTTCTTTACTTCTTAGGATATAGGGTATTTATTTAACATGGTATGAATAATGCAAATGAACTCGTAACTGATATGAGGCAGTGGGCATGATTAAGTCATATTTATTGAGATTTCACTGAGTGTTACGATGTTGTATTTTATAAAAACACTTTTTGTGAATTGTTTTCTGATACTTTTGCTCTGTTTTATACTTGTTGCTTTTAACTTTAAATTGAACTTGCCAGCACCATGAAATTCTGAAACTGCAAGAATGGCAGAGAAGAGGGAAAGTATTTTTATTCTTCTAATAACATAGGAAATAAAAGCCAAAATATATAACAGCAACAATACCGACAATACTACCACCACCCCCTAGAGTGGCCTGTATTCCTGAAGCTGAGGGCACTTGGGCGAGGGAGGTAGTGATACGAAGCGTCCGTGTTCTTGCACTATTCACTTAAATGTTCTGTTACCAATAGACACATTTTAAGCTTGGGAACCCAAGCAAAACACTGTGGATCCTCTGTTGTTTGTGAATTGGAACACTAGGGGACAGCACTAAAATATTCCATAGTTGTTTGTTATTGATCACTTGCATACGGTATAATAAGTCAGAGAGTTTAACTGTTAACGACCGTTGAATGCCCTGTTGATTTCAGCGGATGAAAAAACACAGAGGAAGACGGGCTTTTCAACCTATAATGTCAGCCTTTGTAAAGACAATGATTTGAATAATTTAGAGAAAGCTCCAGGCTGTTTTTTGGTTGCAAGGAGATAGTAAGGCATGATAACTTAAAGAATTGTGATTTTCTGTTAAAAGTGATTTATTCTTTTCATTCTTTTGGAGTAAATATTTTGCACAAATTTTTATTTCTAATCTTGGTTTCCAGGCACTTTGGAAAGACATGAAACGGGAGAAAGAGCAAGGACTATTCTTAACTGTTGTGATGATTCACAGCTTCTAAAGCCTGAATCTGTACTACCAGTTGCCTCAGAGACACATAGGCACAAAATTGTAGAACAGAGGTGCTCCAGCTCCTACCAGCTTGGGCCAATACCTTGTCCTGGTCTGCAGGTGGAGTCTTCATGTAAGGTAAGTTGAAATCAAGCTGCTGCTCACAAAGAACAGTATCAACCCCGAGTAAGAAGTAATGCGCCTTCATAAATATGTGGCCATTAAATATCAGCAGAAAGATAAGAATTCAGAGATGATCGCGTGCATCTACCAGATCTATCTACCAAGCGATCTTGGGTGAATCAAGATAACTTTTGAATGATTATTATTTCTGAATGAGTATGCATTCTTTTTTGACGAGAGAGTATCTAGCTTACCAAAATTGAGCCAATTTTATATCAATTCTTGAATTCTAGGTGGTTTTCAATGAAGAAGGGAACAAAACCCTATATTCTGTGATCTGGATTTTTTTTTGTTTTTTTTCACTTGAGAGTATTTGAACTCTTTTTAAAATACTTATTACAAACAAACCAGAAAAGCATCAGAAAAACTGGATAATTGTTTGGACAATTATTTTGATATACTCAGCATCCTTAGGATCATTAACTCTTTAGGTTTCCAAGCCTCAGTTAATACACAATGATTCAGTTTGCACTTATTTTCACAAACTAAGTCACCTAGCTTCCCAGAAATTTGGATGAGCTTAATTATTTTTCAGTTCTGAAGATAACACAGCAATTTAATCTGATTTCTTTAAAGAAAATCTTATATTTTTTTTGTCATCTACACCTCCAAGTTACCCCCTCATCATGTTGTTGTAATATGGTGTTTATATGCATATATATAATGTAGTATTTTTTCATGTAAACATATTTTCATAATATTATCTATTTCTTTTCAGTGGCTGCATCATGCTCTATACTGTGTACATACTATACCGAAATGAATTATTTTCCTATGGCTTAATATATAGATTGTTTTTTAATGCTTCACTTTAGGTATAACACATCTATGAAAATAAAGCTTTTAAAAATTTAGTATTATTTAATAGGACATATTTCCAGATGTGATATTTCTAAGTCAAATTTTAGCTAATTTTTGAATTTATATATTGTTAATGTTTTCCATTATTTTAATGATATTCTGAAGACTTAAAATACCATTAGTAAGGACTTCAAATAAGACTTTATTATCTCATGTGTATCTATAGAGTTAGAGGTGAAAGGGTGAGTCATCTTCAAGAAAGGTGATTGGCTGCTCAAGCTGTGCCTCAGAACTGCAGGAATGGGAGTGGGGGCACCAGTGTATGAGCTTCAGCTTTTTAGGTTTAGAGACTTCATTTAAGTTGTATCAGTGAGACCAGAATTTGTCCTCATTTTGCAAAATCATTCTCACCAACCAAATACCAAAGAAATGAATATTTAAACACATGATTGCAGTTCATTGCTCAGCACGTTCTCCCTGAAGCTTTGCTAAAGGGAGTGGGGAGAAGGGGAAGGTGGAGTTATACAGAGGGTTCCTTGAAGGACGTGGAGTCAGAGTCAGGGGTTTTCATTCATCCAGCTTTGAGAGTCTAATGCAGTCATCTCTTTCAGCCCATCAGGGTACTGTCTCCTTTGGGCAAAGCTGATATACATTGAAAATTTTCTAAATTTTGGATTTCTCTTTTTAAGACTCCGTTTAGGCCACCTACCTTTGTTTATGCTTTTTCCTGCAGATACTAAAACCTGTGATTAGGCTACAGGTTTTTTTTCTTTTTCTTTTCTCATTTAGACAAATTGTTTTTAGATTTTCTTGTTCTTAATTTGAAATGTCATGATTTATAAAGACAATTATATCAGTATGATGAAACTTCTATCAATCACAGCTGAAGCTGAAAGTGGTAAGGTCTTAGTCTCCTAAGGTAGGAAATTGAACCACACGTCTGTGACGTATTTTAAGGTTGGAGTAAATAAAGCCCAGTCAGTGAGCCCAGGTGACCGCCAAGCATTCCCATTTTAATGTGGCCTTGTTGCTTTCTGTTCATAATAGAATGTGTATCTTATAGTGGAAATTATATGCTAGAATAGTAGAGAACTTGGATATGTCTCTTGACTCGTGTATATCAGATGCCAAGATCTGCAGGAGCAAATGTCATTCATCAAGTGCCTATTTTACTAGTTTAATTCCCGGAAGGTAAACTGATTGCTGTTTCTTTTAGTTTCTTGAAGGACCTTAGAGCTACCCTTTAGGTAGTGGTAATAGTATATAAAGATTTCATTTTCTGTATATAATTTTGTTTCTTTCTTGACTTCAGGAAGCAATAAAATGCCAGGGTCTTGTTTTCCTACTCTTAGGCTGATTCCAACTTTATTTCTTAGCTGCTGCCCTTTACCTTAAATGACTATAAATTCCAACTTTTACTGTCTATAGAGTTGGAGAATTGAGTTGGATGGGACTGTCACTTCCTTTATTCTATATACTATACTTCTCTTATTATTGAGCTTACTGTTCACTAGAGCTATTTGTTTTTTGTACTTCTCCTAAGTTACATCTCCTCTAAGTACGTACTGCTTATCTTCATTTTATCCTCTTAGACTTAAACTGTTAAGATGGTTTTATCTTAATCTTCTTTTATTTACAAATTTGATAGGCATAAAATTTCAAGAGTGCTTATAAATTCTCCATTCTCTTTTTTGCTAATATTCATTACTTTTCATAAGGAAAAAATCAGATTTAAAGAAGATGAATTGAATCACACTTATTTCAGAGCCGGGAAAAATGAGAGACAACAAGCCTGTGAAATTTAGCACTAGCTAAGGGTACTTGGTGTTTCATAATTTCTTTGTGTGGGTTTTAGTGAGCCACAAATGAAATATTTTCAAATAGGAGAGTGAACTGCTTAAACAGAAGAATAGCATGTAATATCTGTGAGGTGAGCTTATTATATTTGGCAATATTTGGAATTTATTAGGATGCAGTATTTACTTTTTCATCTTGGATCTGAAGAGTGCATATAGATTTAGGAAAAAGTTTTAACGGGAACAACAAATACAATAAAACATTTTGAAAATGGGTCCAATTTGCAATGCTAGAGGAGTTGAATTTGTGCAGCTAGACAAAGAAAAATCTTTGGGGTAGGAGAGGGCCAGAGTCTTAAAGGATTTAAAGGAATACAATATCATATTAGTGATGGGGAACTGCTTTTCTCAGATTCTGCTGAGGATAAAACAAGATAGAAACTGCTTAAATTGAAGTGGAAGGAATTTAGCTCCCAAGTAGGAAATAAACAACCTTACTAAAATCATCTCTATGTAGCAGAAATCTTTGTTACCTCATCGTATGTTATCAAGGGAAGGCCTTTTTCTCTATTAGTTGGTCCGTTGGTTAAGTTCTTTTTCTGCATTTCTTGCCTGTAAAATGAGTAAAAGAATAAAAGGGGTTATTTTCACTGACACAATTTAGACCCATTGTAATGTCCTGGGAATGCCTTTTTTTAGAAAACTGATTTTCTGGGGAATGGGTCCCCCTGGTTGCTTATTTAGAGTTGGCTGGTTTAATATGGCAGCCATTAACCATGCATAGCTATTGAGCATTTGAAATTTGGCTAGCACCACAAATTAAAATATTTTGGATATACAGGGTTATGAAATATGTTATTAAAATCAATTTCACTTGTTTTTTTAATGATTTTTTTTAATATGATTACTAGGCAGTGTTAAATTATGCATGTGGTTTACATTATATTTATATTGACAAATGTTGAACTAGATCAGGGATAGCAGATTTTTTTTTTGGTAAAGGACCAGATGGCAAATATTTCGGGCTTTGCAGGCCATATTTTTGCGGTTGTAACTATTCAACTCTGCTGTTGGAGCACAGAAGCCATCAGAGACAATTCTCTAATTAGTGCAGTTGTGTTTTGATAAAACTTTATTTACAAAAACAGGCAGTGGACCAGATTTGACACCATTATGTGCCAATTTCTGGTCTAGACAGACCTCTCTGGACTTGGAGGTCATGATGTACTAGGAGGAACTGGCAAAATAGCCAACCCTACCCTCTCCCTAGATATCTAAATTTTTAATAGAGCATTTTATTTCACCTCTTCTGCACTATGAGGAATTTAATCCAAAAGACCTTGCATCAAGTCTGTTCCCTGATAGAATTCATGAAATTCGTATGTTTGGAAATCTGCCCTTTGTAGAAAACAAATGTGTACATTATACCTCCTAATCCAATCAAGATTTTTTAGTGGAATTTTCTTTAAATAATGCACTTATACATGCATCTTTATCTATATGTTTACATATAAAATTGATTATAAATAATGCATTAACATTTATTTACATTCCAGTTGAGCTTTCTAGAAATATGTTTGTATTTTTTTAACCTTTAGTTGACCTTAAGGTAATGCCTGTTTGGTGCAATTTGCTGAAAAATTTTGTTAGAGCTTTATCCTGCTACCTCTTGTAAAACACAGATGGTGCACTGGTAGGCCACCAATAAAAAACTGGACCCCACTACTACTTGTTACTTTATTAAAGTGGAGCATTAATTCTTTCATATTTTATGACACAAAAACATAGCCAAAATGGAATTAGAATGGTTTAATTGTGAGATTTGAAAATTTCACCTACAAATCTACATATATAAATATGAAATAAGAATTCTTTGTGGCAATATTGTATATTTGTAGATTAACTCAGTTTTTATTGAACTATATGTATTTTATTATCAAAACTGAATTATTACAAAAAATAACAAGTAATATTTATTTGAAAACAATTGTGTTATATAGGGATAAATCCTTAATATAGAATGATAATTTTCACTTTTTTGATTAGTAGTTAATTTTTGGTGTTTTTTTTTAATGTAATAAACAGCATATGTCTATTTTTTTCTAATGTAGAAAGTATTTTGCATCAATTTTGTACAATTTTAAAATAAAATAGGTTTTATTATTGGACATCCAAGCCTTTCATGAAAATACAGGAATTTCTCTTTGTAAACTTTGGATTAATATTTTTGTTTTCAGTATTTTGATGTAGTGAATCCCAAATTAAAACTTAATGGTTTAATGATAATACCCTTCCTGGTAAGATAGAATAGAGAAATATACAATAGTGGTAAAATGTAGAAGGAAATTTGCTTTTTTAACACATGTGGTGATGCAAATTTTTGACAGAGTATAACCACTTTTCATAAGTGTTTTATATTATAATTCTAACTATTCTATGTTAAATAAAAATTTCTTTAATACTTGACTTTTTATAGCTGCTTTATGAAGGATATCCCTTTTCTCACTATGCAGCATGAGTTTAAACATTTTTGATACAACGTTACCTCAGTGTTGAGGAAAACTATGAAAAGCATCACAGCTTTGTTCCAAAACTAATTCAGGAGGTCTGAGAGTCACTATGAAAAGTAGGAACGGCACCATTAAATGACTCCAGCTGTCCGCCTCGCACACAGGAGCAACCCTGAATTTCCTCACAGGACTTCAAAGCCTTGCTTGTATCTAAACATTCGTTGGCCATGTAAATCAGAGGCACAAAAGGAGAATGCTCCTATTTCATGGTGTGCGGCTGGTCTCAGTCCCACATTGTGCCGCACGTGCCGGTGGGGAGTGCCAGGAACAGAAGGGCACTGTTCTGACTCGTGTGACAAATGTAGTTAACACCAGATCCATATTAATGTTGTCAAGTTCCCTTGATGTATTTAAACAGATTTTAATTATTTTCAGCGTCCAAAGGCCTGAAATATATTGCCTAATAGTTCTTCAAAGAAAGCTTACTTAATGTGTGAATGTAAAACCTCTCATAAAAATGAAACTTTTATATTAGCCTTAGTCATTGACATAGGTTATTCATCAAGTCAGCAATTTGTGTGGCAAAGTGCCATTTGAATAGTGTATTGTTAGGCTACTTATGGTCCACTTGACAAGAGCTCTTGCTGTAAATAGTGCAATTTGACTCCAGCTGTTAAAGAGTGGCTTTGACAGCAGCCAGATAGAATGGAGATGCCTTACTGCACCGCCGAAAAATCAATATTGGGTTCTTGTTCATGGTAACCTGTTCTTTTCTTTTCTGTAGATTTATAAACGACTATCAAGGGTTTATAAGTGGAAGTTTAAATATTATTTTAAATGTAATTCACTGTGAGTTTCAAATTAAGACTTGTGATAAATGGTACAAGTGTAGAGTTTTAGGATATTATTTCCATCCCCTGGTTCATGTTTAGTCACAATTACAGTTAAGCTGAATTTGGATTCTCCAGCTACAATAGAAAAGAATTAGTGTGAAACATGGACTCAAAACTGTGTGCCTATTGTATATTACCAGCGCAATTATTTCTTCTTTTTGATTTTCTTATCAATTTATCTTCTGTGTCCCTCCCATCTTCTCTGTGTGTATACCTTTTTGTATAGATGGCAGGGTTCTTTGTGGCTGTGCCCATAGCAACACCCACAAATGCTGACAGCCAGTAATGTCCCCCGTGTTGCTAAAGATTTCCCTAAAGCAGAGTCTTGCTGGTTTTGAAGATTTTTCTAGCAGTTTTCAGCAGTACAGGGTTGCTATGATACCTGACTGGCGGTAATAGATATTGAATCTGTTAATTACAATAACAACACACAAGGACTTTTTTCATTGGGTTTTTCTGCTGTTGCTAGCTGTTATATTTAGGATACAGAAGAGAAAGTGAAATTACATAGCCAAGATGAGAAAATGTTTCAGGAGTTCACTTTGAATCCTGATATTTAATTTAAAAAATCTCCTGGTGTAAAAATCTTTCAGCTGACTGTTGATTTCCCAAAATTGCATACATAATTTATTTAAATCATTTCTAGTTTTGACTGAATTTGATGTTGAATTTTTATTGTTGCTTACCTGAGATGTCATAAGGCTTCATCTAAGGTGTACTAGGCAGGATTTGAAAGAGCTGTCATTTTTAACATGGAAAAAGCTGATGTAATGTGTACTTTCTCAAATGCCTCCTTCAGTGAAAGCTGTTAAAATAGCCATCTTCCAATTACTGACCAACTCTGCATTTATTGAATTTGTGGCTGAGTTAGCAACTGAAAATTCATAAAGCTGATAATATAATTGCATACAAAGACCTTAAAGGCTGATTCAAGGTCAGTGTTATTGTTTTTATAATTGCTGATAGGCAGTTCTGATTTCTTCAGGAGGAAGGGTTTATTCTGCTTTGGTTTTAGCTGGTTTCAAAAACTGTTATCTCTTCTGTTAATTCTAAAGTAAACCTTTTTACTGAGTAAATATTTACGTCAATTTCTTTAGTACTATACTTAGATTTACCTCAGTAGCTCTCCCCACCCCCACAGTATTAATTAACCCTGTAAGAAACATGCAAATCTAGGATTATAACTTTCTCCTTGAATTAAATATTCCAATTATAGTCATGGGTAGGGATTCTAGTCTAGAAACATGAATATAAGTTAAAGATATCAGGCATTTTCATTTTGTAGTTGGATTAATCTAGGGACCGAGAATCTTAATTTATTAAAGCATGTCTATATTTGCCTCCATTTTCACTAATAATTTTATAAAGATATTTTAGAAAACATGAATTCTGCACTCACATACATACCATATTATCCACCTATAACCATTTAGGCACCTTTTGTTTCTCCCTCATTTCTTCTTTTCTTTCCTACTTTTTTCTTCTCAGTTGTAATTTGTTTTTTTCTTTTTAAAAACCTGTGACTTTCTTAATTTGTTAAGACCAGCTTCTTGTAGGACCCAAAGATGAACCTATTCAACATAGTGAAAGAGGTCTATAACTGCTGGGATACAAATTCACTCCACTAGATTTGGATGCTCTGTTACTGAGCAAATTGATGGTTCTGTTTAAAAGCTGATGGTAAATGTTACTCCTTTACAGAAACTTAAGAGTTTCTTGGTAATCAAGTCATTGTCTTACATCAGGAATAATTTCTGTATATATCCTATTTTGGGTGACTATCATAATGGATGATATTTTGAGGAGTGAAAAATGAAGTTTGTAGAACTTCAGATGTTGAGTTGACTAAAAGGGTTAATGACTTATAACAGGAAAGGAAAGAAGGAGAATAAAATACTTCTTTTTGAAAGCTGGTAATATCACTTATTGACTGAGAGTACCATCTGGACCCATTTAAAGGAATCCCAACAGGAACACTGCTTCTGTACCAATGACTTATGTTGAAACTAGCCCTAAGAGAGCAGCAAATGCAAAAATGTAACAGGAAGCAATTCTCAGAAAAGAAAGCATCTATTCTCATGGATTATTTCCCCTATGATGGTAAAAACAAAATGTATCTAAACTTTAGCTTTATTCATTGGCATTAAGAGCATGAACTTATTGAAAAATACACCCAGCTAATATTTTCATCTGTTTTTTTTGAATTGGGTTTTAATTGTGACATCCTGAAAGCACAACCAGTTCTCTGCATCTCCAAATGGCATTCATAACATTAAATACAAATAATGACATAAGTTACATTATTTGAAAATTTCTACAAACTATGAAGCTTACATTACTCTGGAAACAGCTGTTTCATCTTAAAATATCCTGCTTAAACCATTGGTCCATGCGTAATAATTTCTACCAGATATTTAAAACATGGTCATTAGCAGCTGCTGTGAGCAGTATGGGCATTCTCATGCACGTATTTAACTCCACGCACATCCAAATAGGGCTGAAAATTTTAGTGGTGTGTGTTTTTGTTTGCACATGTTGTCTGAGACCTGATGGCTTTTCGAAAACTATTATGAATGCTTACAATATACAACGTTATGCTTCCCTTTATTACTTTCTTCTGAACTCCCACTGGAAGTCTCATTATACAAAACTTGGCCTTCTCCATTTACTCTCTGGTATCACGTGCCTTATTTCTTTCCTTATGTCCTTGCTCCGTGAACTAAAACATTAATCTGGATGCAAAAAGAGTAGTAATGGAGAGGGACAGGTTCATCGCACCCTTGATTTCTAGTTTTAGCACTGTAGCCTGTTAGAACTGGAAGTGGTCAAGTTACCCGTTCTCTTCTTTCTTCGGAGGATTTTGGAGCCCAGTCTTGATTGAATCACACGGCAAGTAGCTTTAGAACCAGAACTGAGACCTGCTGGTTTCTGTCTCTGCTCTCTTAGTCCCAGTCTAGCTGATTCCGCTGATGGATGCATCCTGTAGGCAGACTCTGACCTGTCAAATGTCTCTCACGGCTGGGTGCCCATGTTGTCCTCTCTTCACTTCCCCACCCCATCTTCCTGAATGTTCTTTGCTGCTCTGATTTTTTTCTTTTCTCTGTCTGATCACCCTGGTTAGTATACATCTTCCTTCAAGGTTGCCTCTCTAGGAACCAAAGTTCTCAATCTCAGCTCTCACTGACGACCACTCTGACTTCTTCTACCCAAACTTTTCCAAGATGATGGTGTTTTAATTCTCTATTGCTATGGAACAAGTTTCCATAAATGTAGAGGCTTAAAACAATACACATTTATTATGTCACTGTTTCCCATGGGTCAGGAATCTGGCATGGCACTGGGGTCTTTGTTCAGTGTCTCATGTGACTGAAATCCAGGTGTGAGCTGGGGTCGCTATGTCATCTAAGGCTGGGGTCCTTTTCTAAGTTTTTTCAGGTTATTGGCAGAATTCAGTTCTTCATGATTGTAGGACTGGGGTCCCTGTTTTCTTGCTGGCTGTCGACCAGGGGCCACACATTCCTTGCCATATATTCCCTTCCATCTTTAAGTCAGCAGTAGAGGACATCTTGTGAATGGAGTCCCTCTAGTACTCTGAATCTCTGACTTCTTCCTCAGCCACCCATGGCAAAAAACTCTCTGCTTTCAAAAATTCAATGTGATTAGGTCAGGACAACTCAGATATTCTTTCAGTCTTAAAGTTAACTGATTTGGAACCTTAATCACATCAGCACAATCCCTTCATGGCTGTACCTAGATTACTGTTTGGCTGAATAACTGGAAGATGTTTCCCAAGGGTCTGAGAATGTTGGGGGCAATCTTACTATTCTGCTTATAGATGGGAATTATTCTAACTCAGGTTGACTACTAACTCAGGACTACTACTCTCTTCTTCTGGTTCTAGAATATTTAATCTCTGCTTAAATGCCCTCATTAGTTGTCCTGGTACTATTCATTTCTGAAATTTGAATCAAACTCTTGTTTCTCTTTGGGACCTCTTCCCCCAGTCTGTTCCTGCAAGAAGTTCCACATGCTGGGCACCTTGACTCATAATCAAAAGCTAGAAAATGTCTCCTTTAGTATCCCAGGATGTTCATAAAATTCAAATTGCTAATCAGTATTATTATTATGTAATTTGTGTTATAGCTCCTAAGTTGGAGACAGTAGCTACTCTTTTCTAAGCATACCTTCTGAGTTTAAAATTTGATTTTGATGCTTCTCTTGGGGTGGAGATTACACATATTCTTCAGCCATATAACCTCCCAGACTGTAGAATGCATAGTACAATTTATGAATTAGACTTTCAACTTCCACCAGCATGACCTGGATGGAAAGAAAAGAGTCTCAGAAATGGGCATTCAATTATTACAATCTGAGTTGTATTCATCCTTGGAATAAAATGAAAAATTATAAAGAAAAAGATACTGAAAAAATATCAACTATAGATTTGGGACCATAACCTAGATATTTAACCCCCAGCTACTTGGTCGTATTAAAGCAACTCATATTCCCCCTACTGCTTGCTTCTGCCAGAATATTTTCCTTCTGATTCTTCACCTTGGAGGCTAAGCATCAATGTCACTTTCTCATAAAGTGAAGTAATGTCACAGCCCACCTCTCATTATTCTCTTTCTCATCATCCTTTTCATTTTCATTGTTTATCTTCCCCACCTTCCACAACAGTATAATCTCAAAAGGGAGCAATGACCTGCTGTCAGTTTATCATGATATCCTCATCACCTAGCACATTTCTGACACAAGGCAGGTATTCAGAAATAGTTGTTATATAAACACATGGACTTAAATGACTAAAGTTGAAACATGAAAAAAACATGGTAATAAAGTGGAAGATACTTCCTTTTTGAATTGTAACACCCCCCCACACCCCATCCCAAATGCATATTTACTTTGCCAGTCAATTGCTTTAAGTCTAAATTGGGTTTTTACATGTGACTTGATCTTATAGAGGGAATTGACCTAGGGAAAAATAGTCAATAATAAGCAAAGAGGTTGTTGAAACACAACTGCTACCCCACTGATTTTTAGACACCGGTTTCAATCAATTCAAAAGTTGATAAAGGATATCGCTAGATAGACCTGTCCAAATTAATTCAAAAGTTAAAAAGAAAAAATTTGTTGAACATTGGTGATGAAATTTAGGATGTTTAGCAGATTAGGGAGGAATGAGTCACTGCAGGTAAGATGGGCACAGTAGTGAGCTGATGGAGACTCAGAAAGGAAGATTAAAAGGCAGTGTGGTTAAATGGTTTCTTACATTAGCTAAGTTTCTATTATTGCCCTATTCACTTGCCTTAAATTTCAGGCTCCTTTTTCTAGTAACAAAGTTATCTAAAATAAGCACTCAAAAATAGCCCAAGGATCGCACTGTATATCATGAGCCCTCTGCTTCCCTCAAATAATTACTTTACTAAGCCCTCCCCTCACTACAAAACCCCTGAAGCCAGCAACAATCTAATCAACAGGTTTGTAATAACTTTTAGAAATGTAAGTGTAATAAATATGAAGAGGCCTGATTTATGTTTCATTTCCCAGATGCAAAGTCTCTAGTACAACCCACCGTCCCTCAAGTGGCAAATATAACTTCCTACTTTCATAAATCATTTGAAAATTGCTGAACCTCTCATCAGAGGTTGATGAAGAGAGGGCTGATTCTACTCTGAGATGTGTATGACAGTAAATGCTGTAGGTAATTCCTTATTGTAGGAATATAGGGTTGCCTGCTGGGTTAGCAGTCCCAGGAGACACCAAGTCTCTCGTGGGATTTGCTCTTCTTCCTTGTAAGATTTGCTCCTCCTCCAGGGAGATGGTGTCTCAGTAATGGTAGGGCAGGCAGTGCACCTCCACATGGCTGCCCTGCTCATTCTACTCTCCACGCATCTCTTCCTGCCTAATTGCACCTACAGGAGATGCTCTCCTGTCCACCTGGGCAAATCCTACCCATACTATAATACCTGCCTGCGCTTCTTAACGTGAATCTGCAAATTAAACACTATTAACTTAACTATGGGTTGCCTAGTTATTTTACAAGTATGTATTTGTCTTATCTTTTCTATTAGACCTTAAGCTACCTGAAAATGAAGAATTGCTATATCTGTGTGTTATGTCAGTTTTGTAGCATGGAAAGCAGAGCAGGATCTTTTATTTATTCAGCAAATATTCACTGAACGCCTACTATGTGCCCGACACTCTTCCTGACACTAGGAATTTGAACAAAGTCCTGGTACTCATGGCACTTGAGGAGAAGAGATAGATTATAATTTTTTTAAAAAAAGAACAAGAATGTCAGACAGTGCAGAAGGCTCTGCAGTGAATTAACATCAGACAGTGTGATAGGAAGTGCCTGGAAACTTACTCTACGGTGAATGTTCAAGAAGGTCAGAGGAGCAGGTAGCATTTATAGTGTCTGAAGGACAAGATATGGCTAGCCATGTGTCTAGCAAAGGGGAGAACATTCTAGGTAAAATCAACAGTTAATGCAAAAGCCTAGAGTAGGAATGTGCTTGGTATAGGAAACGAAGTCAGGAAGGCCAGTGTGACTGGAGAGAAGTGGCTCAGAGAGAGAATTAGAAGTCAATATTGGAAAGAAGATAGGGGCAGACTCTGCTGGGTGTGGAAATTTAAAGTAACAGAGTTTGAGTTCTGCTTTAGTAAGGGGGGAGTCTTTTCATGGTTTATCTGAAAAGGGGTGATGGGGTCTGATTTATGTTTTGAAAAGATCACTTTTGTTGCTGTATGGATAATTGGATTAGACGACAGGCGGCATCAGGAGGAGGAAGCTATTGCATAGTTGCAGCAAGAAAAGAAAATGATTAGCTGGTGCTGAGTTTTTTAACATCAAATTGGTAAAGGCCATGATACAATACATGTGCTCTAGTAGACCTATGTGCCAAAGTACTACTAGAACCCTGTAGGTGGTTAGACCCATGCTGTTCAGAGTGCAGGAAGTCATGTTGGGTCTAAAGCTTGATGCATGAATAAGATTTTGCTGTGGGAAACAGCAAGTCCAAAAGTCCAGAATACAAAGATGGATGGTGAGTAGGGGATATATGGGAAGGTGATGTGCCTAGAGATGGAAAATACAGTGGGAATGGTAGAAGATGACTGTCTTATAGTCCTGCAGGAAAATAAAAAGAAGTTTTTGGACCTGGCCTTGGACTTCTGAGAGCAACTTACATTTGTAGTGGAAAATCAGATGAGTGGCATAAAAACATCCAACACAACCTTAAGAGAGAGTCCTCTTTTAGAATATAATGTACTTGAATTAAGGAAATTTAATACCTTAAATTACATGCTTTATATTTACATTGTGGCTTTGCATAAAAAATATTTTTGTATACATTTGAAATTACTGTTCATTAGAATAGGCAAGGATTGTCAAACATTTTCTGTGAAGGGCCAGAGAGTAAATATTTTTGGCTTTGTGGGCCGTAAAATCTCTGTCACAACTACTCAACTCTGCCTTTGTAAAATAGCCACTGACAATGCATAAACAAATGGGCATTTCTGTGTTTCAGTGATATTTTATTTACAAAAAGGAAGTAGAAGGCAGTATTTGGTCTGGTGGCCCAGGTTTTCTAACCCCTGCAGTAGGCAATACTGTGATTAGACTGTTATAATTTTGTGTAATAGGCCACAAGAAGAGGAGTGTAAGATTTCCACTAGAAAGTTCTGTTTTTGGTTGTCATTAATAGATAATATTATAATGCTCCTCTTTGCTAAAGTTTATAACTGTTTTCACTCAGTTTTGGAGCCCTGGCTTGTGAAATCTGTTTTGGCTTTTTGGACTGTTTTGTCTGATTTTTCCTCCTTCTTACTTCTTGAAGATAGTCTGCAAACTTGATCTTGTCAATCAATTACTAGATATGTGGGCATTTATTGTATGTGGTTGTTTGAAAGAATGCATGTCCTCACTTAGGGATTTCATTAACTTTAGTTTCTATTATACATTTTTTTTTAATGTGAGGGTATTCTAGGTATTGGTTTCAATTTAATAAGTATGTGTTAAGTTGAATTGACTAAAATATTTGGTAGCCCCACAGAGACATCTATCCAAAATAAGTGTTTGGCTGGTTATTCTTTATATAAATACACATAAAAATAATTCCAAAGAAAAGAAGCACCTTTTTTTTGGCCTTTGGTCTACTTAGCGGTAAACCAATTCTGACTATGATTTTTTTTTTCTTCAACCTACATCCTTTCTGGTCTTTTGGCTAATTATAAGCTTATTAGTATGATGTTTGGAAAGCATCAGCATGAGACCATTGACTTAAAAGTCATAGCTGGGAAGCAAAGGTGTTTGGAGTAAGTCAGATTAGTATATCAACAGCACATCTCTTTTAATTAGTTTTCATCTCTTGGGGGTGTTAACTACAGAGTAATTTAGCAACACATATTTGTTATCTTAATTGATAATTACATACAGAAAAAGGTACAAAAATTGAAGGAAACAGTTGCTATTTAAAGAGAACATACAGAACAAGTATCTTGCATGCCACATATAATCTAGCTTTTAAATGAAATTGCTTTGAATTTGGTATGACTATTTTTTTCTATTAGTTTAGTTGAATTTTTTATAGGATGCCAATTAGACCACATATTAAAGACAAAAACAACACAGCAAAAGCTATTTTTGTATAGTTGAAGATCACTTTCAAATGTCTCTTGTTTTTACTACTGATTTTAAAAATGTATAAATGTATATCAATATCCTAGTCTTGTCTGTAATTCAGAATTTGGTGTCTGAGTTAACATTTCATATTCTGTGTTATTATGATTTTTACAATAGTGAAATATTTCTTTTCCTGAGGTCTAGCCAGGGTTTTCTAGCATTCTGATGGCATCCTTACCATAGCTTTGTCCAAGATAAGATAATCCTTTCTATATTTTCTCTAATACTAGTGATGCCTTACATTTTAAAGGAATGTTTTTGGTTTCAGTAGAAAGTTAGATAAGTTTGTCAGCAAAGACCTTTGATTATTCCTAGATATATATTTTTTAATACTTTAGCTTGGGCTTCTATAGCAGAGTATCATAGACTGTGTGGATTATAAAAAATGGAAATTCATTTCTCACAGTTCTGGAGGCTAGGAAGATCAAGGTGCTAGCCAAGTCAGTGTTGGGTGAAGGCCCTCTTCCTGGTTGCGTATGGCTGTCTTTTCGTTGCACCCTCATATAGTGGAGAGAAAGTTATCTAGCTCTCTGGACTCTTCTTATAAGGGCACTAATCCTACCCTCATAGCCTAATCACCTCCTAGAGTCCCCACGTCCAAATACCATCACACTGAGGTTACAATTTCAACATGTGAGTCATCACACACAGACATTCGGTCCGTAGCATTTGGTTATGTGAATTATATTCCACAATTCCTATTTGGCCATACCTCAACTTGCCATTTTTTTTTAACTCTCTCAGAGCCTTTCCCTGAAGTCAATCTCTATCACTTCAAAATTACATTGCCTAGAAAGAAGATTATGTTATGCATTTGTTTTCAAAATTACTTGTAAAACCCTAAAATGTTAAAGCTGGTATTGATTTTTGTCCCTTTTTAGAAACTGAGGACACACCTGTGGTTGTGGTTCATTTTTGCTGGGAAGGATGCATTTGCCCCTAATCTTTGTCTGTAGTGTGTCCCCAGTCCAAGATGCCTTGAAACATTCCTTCTAACACCTTGGTAATTTTGTTTACCTTCTTCTTTCCCTTTATCTCTCTTTCCCTCTCTCATTAAACTAGTTAGTTCTCCAGATGTGGTGAATGGTTTGTTTAACTCTAAATCAGTCTATTGTTCCTCACTTGCCTGCAACCAAATCTTGTTTGCCTTATGGAATGTAGTTGATTGCTGAGAGATTATTCTGGATATATCATAATAGGATACTAGTTGCATGGACTTCATAAGCACAAAATATAGAAATAAGTTTTCGACAATTTAGTAGTATCCTTATGATTGAGACTTTGACATTTTTTGTTTGTTTGTTTACTACAAATCAGAAGCTTTAAGAACTGGAACTCAATAAATCGAAACTGAAAGTTTAAAAAAAGTATCTCTTTTTTAAGTCATTAAAAAAATAGACCTATAGAGGTATTACTCTTTAAGTGATTTATAGAACAATTGTCACATTTCAAGGGTAATATAGAAATATAGATTTTTTTTTGTAAATAAGATCAGGTGACCATACATCAGGTTCCCTGGGACAGTCCTGGTATATGCCTATTGTTCCAATGTAATTGTTAATAGTGCACTATTTCACTCTCAAAAGAGGCCTGGTTTGAACAATAAATTATAAGGTCCCTTTATTTAAAGGAGACCAACCTTTAGTTCAAGTGAAGAAAAATATATACATCTTCTACTTTAGGTTAAGAGTTTCCAAATATTCAGTAACCTGTAATGAAAAAGAATATGGAAACGAATACATGTATGTATATGTATGACTGAAACATTATGCTGTACACCAGAAATTGACACACATTGTAAACTGATTATACTTCAATAAAAAGTTTAAAAATTTTTCCAAATATTCAAATAACCATGATGATATACTAACACAGGTTAATAAAATAAAAAGCTGATTTTAATTATTTACCTTTTATATCCAGATATGTAAAAATACTAGACTCTCCTTCTAGTGGGTGAATGACATAATTTAAGAGAAAAATTTGTGTAAGGACAATTAAATCTTTATTTTTACTTTATCCAACACTTACAGTTTTGTTTTTCAGCATATAACTTTCTTGATGCATCAGTAATTTTTAAAAATGCAATAATATCATTGCACAGTAATGAAAAGGAAACCCTGAATTTGTAAATGTCCTATGGTTATAGTAATTAACATGTAAGCAAGTAACCAGCCCTTAGCCATGCTTTACAAAATTCTATTCCTCAGACTTAAAAAGTTAAAAAAGAAGCAAGCAATTGTCCATTAGCCAGAGTTGGAGTATCCACTTTAAAACTGGAGATTTTGTTGGATACACTAACAATATTTTACACTCATAAACCAGTTTGAAGTCTGAAACACCATTTCATTTATCTTTATATTCTAAGCTTTATAGTATGGCAGAAAGAGTCCATCTGTTCAGCTGAGATTGCTTCAAATAATGAGTGGTCAGAAAGACTTAGATGATAAAGGTCAAAGGAGCCTCCTGACCCTGTGATACTTGCCAAAGCAATTGGAGCATCAGGACTGATACACTGTTAGATACAGCTTGCTAAAGCAGGCTCTGCTTTAATTGGTAATGATAGCAAGAATACACCGTAAAGTCATTGCAGAAAGAAAACAAAAAGTATCCAATATAGTAATTTATTACCAGTCAGTAGGTTTTCCCCACTAGGTTATTTTACCCCTGCAGTGGTGAGAGAAAGCAAAAAGGTACTCTAACACTTAGCTGAAAATGGATGCCCTGCTGATACCCGGGACGTGTGGTGGCCCCATGATTGCCTGCACCATTAGCTTGGTAATGTCATCTCTATTGTAAACTCAGCTCCCCATGTTCTTCCTGTGCATCAGCTGCAGATTGAAGCTTCCTCCTTTGTCTTCTCTTTGTGCTGCCAATCATGCTGCTCTCCACTGACCCTTTGGAGGGAGACAGTTTTTACTTCCAAAAACTATCGCCAGCCACCTAAGGCTCAACAGTTCTAAAAATGAATGGCTGGCACTTTCATTTATACCTTGTTTGATTTATGCATTGGTGGAAGATTTGTTCATTCCTATCATTCCACCAATGGGTTTCCACATCTTTGTAAGATATATGCTTTTTGTAACCAGTATATCCCTACCTGTTTATAGTTTTCTCTGAAATTAACTCATTTGCTATAAATGTTGAACTATAGTTGGTGCAATATGAGCAAAGCCCTTTGTAGATCTTTTTCATTTAGTCAATCAATAAAAAATTTTTAATAGTTACTGGTTTCTGTCAATGAAGAAAAAATTCCCAAGGAGAGGTATAAATGAGCTCTTTTGACCATCAAGATTTTTTTCCCATAAAAATATCTTAAAAGAAATAATATAGCACTGAATAAGGATAGGTTAAAGAAGAGATTTTGCTAATTGCAACCACAGATATGGTAAAATAAATCTTATTTCACATTTCCAATTGTACATGGGAGATGCAGTTTGTGTTTTGGGTTTGTTTGTGTCTGCTTTAAAAACAGCATAATCTTTATAGAATGAGTAAAAATCAGCAAGCATATGGGTACTCTTACCTTCCTCAAATACTTGAGTTTACTTCAAGAATCGCTTCACTTCATAACTGAAAGATACTTCATTTTCCTCAAATCATAACAGAAATTTATTCCTGAAATAATTATATAGAAAGAAATATTAACTTAGCATTCACAGTTAAATACAAAACTTAAACATGACTTTGTTGTTATAACTGAGGGTCTGGATAGATATTAAAAGTTTGTTACTGTGTATATTTTTAATGGATAAAGTAGTCCTTTATACATTTAGTTACAGATATATAATTAAATGATATGTTATAATTCTCCATGGAAATTTTTTTTAAAGTTTAGACATTTTAGACACTATGGAAATTGGTAAATTGTTGAAAAGGGTGTTATTTTCTCTTTTTACACATGAAGATGTTTCAACTTTTAATTTAACAAACATTAGCTAGGATTACTCTGGACTAAAACTAGATATGTGAGGAGCTAGAAAGCTCCCAACCAGATTCAGCCTCTCCTCTACCAGCTGCTTTTACTTTAGCCAGGTTTTCAGCACTGTATCTAATCACCCCAAAGGCAGTTTGGTGGGAAGCATGTCCCAAGCAAGCTCCCATCTATTTTAGAAACCAGAGTGCTTTGTGCTTCAAAATAACTATGGAGTTTTATTATCTTTTCAAGGACAGATAAAGGCATTTCAGAAAGAAAAAAGAAAAATCCTAATAGCCCATTTCTGCACTGCAAGGGATTGTTTGACTTGCAGTATAAAGTTTTCTACCCAATAAACATTGTTATTATTACATTAATTAATTAATTAATTTGCTGCTGGTATAGAGAACACACGACTCATTATACATTATGTTACAAACATTAATAAACCAAAGAATCCTTAAGTGAATATCTGGCTTAGCCCTGAGTTCTACTTTTTAGACCAAATAATTCTAAAATAAAAATTATAAAAGCTTTTTAGCACTGAATACATATTAATTTACTGTTACATTTATTAACAATTCTTTCACTTTTCTTTCTAACTTGTATTTTCTACCTTAGAATAAGCCAAAGGGCAAGACGACAGGCAAAGGAAGGGCTTGTTCATCAAAAGTGTGTGTCTTATTAGGAAAATGACTAGTGTCATAGGGAAGAGGGTAAACCAATGTGAGACTCTCCATCAGCTAATGGAAATGTGTAGTTGAAGGGAGGTAGTACGGTTCCCAGAAAAGGTTGAGTCTCATTGGTAAAACAGCCTTCAGAGACAAGAAGGTATATAGGTAAAATAGCATTTAAGTTGTACTTTCCATGAAATTTTTATGTGGTTATGTATATTAAATCGGTTAAAGCAGATGGCATGTCGATGTATTTGAGGGGGAAAATGTAAAAGCATTTTCTTTTCCTGGATATCATGTCAGTAATATGTACGGTAACATGACTTTTCAGGTACAGTTTATGCTGTAATTTAAGACTTTCCAAAATACAATGTAGCAGTATTGGTTTTCATGTATCACTAATGGATCAACGGTGAATTTTAGGAAATGAGTGCTTGACAAGATAGGTAGGACCCTGACATTCATGAATAGTAAAGAAACCTCCCCTACTCTTCAAACCACAGCCCTTACATTAACCTTTGTTATTATGACACTGTTAATGTGTTTCTAGACCATAAAATAAAAATGTGTATAAGTTTCTGTGAATGTGTTTAAATTTCTTTTTCACATAGAAATGTGACTGTATTATAGATTCTGTTCTACAAGTTAAGCCAAAAGTATTTGGTGGACAGCCTTCTATATCTACCCTGGTTAGATTTTTAACCAAGCCTCCATTAAATACTATTTTAATTTTCTCTTTCAGAAATATCTTTGATGGGAGAAGCTATTGGTGACTATATGTTAATATGCAATCTTTACTAGTTTATGTTGCTAAAATGAACCCAGTATTATTTTGTTTAGTAGAAATTACTGCATAAATCAAATTTAAATGACACAGATTAAAGAGGGTGTTTATTCACATAAATGGACTTAGGAAAATCATTCCAGAGCTTATTTAATATTAAGACAATGTATAAATCAAATGACATTTTAATTAAAAAAGCAATAACAATACCAATTTAATTTATAATAATCTACCATCCCTATTATTTAACTTTTTTGTGGCAGTTTTAGCAAATGACAAAGGGTAAGAAAAAAATAAAAAGAGTAAGAATGGAACTACTTTTATTCAAATATAGTAATGGTAGATACTCTACATTAAAAAAATAAATAGAACAGAAAACCTAATGAAACAAAAAATAAATTTAAGCATAGTAGAGCTAAAAACAAAACTCATATACAAACACAAAAAGCACTACTTAGAAAATACAATGAATATAAAAAATTCCATTCGTAATAGCAATAAAAGTAGAAAACAGATAGGGATAGATTTAATAATACATATGCAAGATCCATGTGAAAACACATTTTAAAAATTACTTAAAGATATGAAAAAATATCTTGGTTAAGTAACATAATATAATCCCAGATGGAAAGCACGGTATTTTTAAAATGTCTGCAGTCACAAATCTATATATATTTAATAACAATTACTTCTAAAATCTCCTTGGTGAGTTTTTGGGAATGTGGTGAGTTGATTAAAAAATTCTTCTGGAAAAATAAATGTACAAAATGAGTTAAGAAAAATTAGACAAAAGATGAAGAATGGACATGGGGCTTTTTTCTCAGATGTCAAACATTATAGTCTATCTGTTTGTCTATCTGCAGTAGAGTTCATTCAAGAACAGACAAATAGATAAATAGAAAAGAAAAAAAGAGTTCAGGAATGAGGATGTCTATAAATCATATTTTGCTCTTTGAAAAAGATGGCACTTAAAATCATAGAGAAAGTTAATAAGTGGCTTTTGTTTAATTGAGGGTAATTTCTCATAAAATATAAAATAATATCCTTACTCTATACAAAATAGTAACTTCAGATGAATAAAAGTTTTAAATATAGAAAGATATATTACTAGAAGAAAATATATAATTTTTTTAATAATTGTGAAGGGCCTACAAGTGACAAAATTCCCAAAAGATACATGAAAAAATTATAGTTTTACTATTTAAATGTTTTAAATTGTATTGCAAAAACCCCAAAGACCTATAAATTTAAAGTCTAAGGCTACTAGAGAATATTTGCAATATATTCAACAGAGGATTAATCTCTTTACATATGAAGGGGCTCTTATTAATTGATGAGGAAAAGATAAATAGTAAAATAGAAAATTGATCAAATACCAACACTTAAATCATAGAAAAATATACAAGTAGTCATAAAGGTTTTCCTCACTAAAAAAATCAATGCACATTTTTTATAATCAGATTAGTAAATGCTAAAAGAAGTGATGAACTCTTTAATGACATGACAAAATAACTTACTCATTTTTCTGGTTGAAGTGTGTTTTGAAACAACCCTGCTGGAGCATAGTCCAACAATTTAACTAACATTTTTAAGGCACGTATCTTTTCACCCTGAAATTCTATTTCAAAGAACTTTTAAAAGAACCTGAATAGTGTTCTGTGATTTTCAGCACAGGTATGTTCAGAGAAGGCATAGAAAACAGTGGTTTTCATTTGTAATCTATGGAGAAATGGCTCACTTAGGAAACATTTTGTCCTTTTCCAAACAACCCCAAATTCTGCATCAAAAAGATTTTGAGGAGTCATAGTCCATAGGGCAGTGACATCTAAGATGCAAAGACCCTAAAGTGGGGGCACCCTAACTGAAGCCCTGGGTAGACAGGGACCTGCTGATGAAGGCAATCTGTTATGAAGTAGACTGATTCTTGACTGACCCTGTAATTAGGTGCTTAAGTGGGCTAGTGTTGTGAGGCACTTCTTTTTCACTTAGGCGACAGTTTCTTAAGTGAATTCCTCAGGTCACAAAGAGGTTAGAGATGGGCTTATGGAAATGTGCAGGACTAACACCTAACGGCTGAATCCCAAGTTAACAGAAACAAAGACGTGCTTGATAATGATTTTTTTAAATGTGCTGGCTTTTATTTGTTATTTTTTAAAAAGACCTGGAATAACATCTTCATCATATGTTTCACTATTGAGTAGTTACTAGAAGGAGAATGCCTTGTAATCAGTATACTTGCCCTCAATGGTTTCATGACTCCACTGACCTGGCACTTTTAGGCTCAATGAAGTATTCTGTAAAAGATCTTATATTTTACAAACTCTTAACAGAACAAATTCCTGCTGGTAATGCACTGAGTTTGAGGCATGCTCAGCTTTTTAGAGATTGGAGTGGGTGAAAGTAATGATAATTATACGTATGATGATGGCAAAAGGTAAATGTTGAAAAAGAAATAAAAGTGTCATTAAAAAGAAAAATTCAAAGGCGGCAAGGTTACAACTGGAAGAGGAGATTAGAAACGATTTGTGTAGGGAAATCTCTTGGGGGAAATGAGCTTTCTTTAGCGGTAGACATTCTATAGATGGGTGCTAGGGCATTCTCAACGTGAGAAAATACCCAGAGGCAGAGAAATCAAAAAAGCTGAAAAGCCAAGACAAACTACTGACAGCCGCAGAATCACGCAGCAGTACCAAGCACAGACTGAAATTAGGAGAGGAGGCTAAGGTGCTGCGTGCTTCAGAGACAGTGTTTGTCTTGCCCACCACTGAGTCTCCCACATATGGCATAGTACCTGGCATACAGCAGATGCTTAGTAAACGTTTGACAGATAGATGAATGAATGAATGATTAGTAAAATGTGAAGGAGGGAACATGGTGTGAGAAGCATTGCAGAAAAAGAGGACTTCAGAGAAGGAAAATGTGATATCCAGATTTAAGCCTGGTTCACTGGGAGAATGTTGCTGTCCAGGGATGTCAGGAGATGGTGCAGACTTTCTTAGTGAGGAAGCTAGTATTGCAGTAACCATGCTTTAATATGCATGTTTTAGAGCACAAATGATACCTTCTTGATCTTTTAAACTTAGAGAAAAATTCTGACTTTTCAATATGTTTCCTTGTAATTTGGTGATAATGTGTACCAAAGAAAAAATGTGATTAGGAAGTATGAAATCCTGATTACAAATCTACAAGGATATTTCATTTGTTTAAGTACCAGTGACTAAATGTCACTTTTCCTAACTTCCAGAACCATGTTCCATAAGCCTTTGCTGTGTTGCATTGGAACAGAAATTTGTTATTGCTCTTTTTGTGTCGTTTTTTCATTCTTGGGTGACCCCCTGTTGTCTGATTGGAGAGAAAGGAAAGCCCTGCTAAATTGGGAATTAGACCTGGCGTCTCTTACTTTTTGCTAAGGCATTAGCAAAAGTGTCAGTGATGGAGCTGCCTTTAGATAGCTCCTCTCCTTATGGTACTGAATTTTTTTTTTAATCTCACCGCTGAAAAAAGACTCCATCTAATATTAGGTAAGTTTACATATCTTATATCCTGGCTCTTTGTTGGTGAAGTGATGATAGTAAAGTTAAATTTTACCTTTATTTACATTTTGTCTTAGAGTTAAAGGGAAACAAATCGCTTTCATTAGTTAGTGCCATTTCATACATTCATTTTTCTGGTTGTGTAGGAGATATAAAAAAATCTTTTATTCCAAGAATTTTCTTGGACACAGCTATTTGTAAAATATTGATTTAAGAAATAGCCAAAAAACAAAAAAAAAAACAAAAAAAAAACCCCCAGCATGAATTCTGCTCTCAAATAGCTCACATCAGAAGATACAGTTCCTGGATTGAAGTTGCTACATTCACCTTTAGAGGAAGATTAAACTTTCACACATGAAAATGTCTGATTTTGTAAAGCTAAAAGAGTGATGCAGTGAATAATTACTGAAGAGCTGAGAAAGGAGACAGTGAATATGGGAGTGGAGCTCTACAAGAGGTAGGTAGCACTAAAGAGGTAGGATGTGGGCTAGAGCCTGAGGAGAAGGATGGCTGCTGAGGTGATAAGCAGAGGCAAAGATGCACATGTGGAAATAAGTCAAACCTGTAAAAGAATCAGGTAGAGAAATCTGACCAAACAAAGGAGGAGGAGGAGGAGTCAAGTTATACAAGAAAGGGAGAAAAGGACTTGACAGGGGATCTGTTTATGCCAACCCAGTGGAGATGGACTTTATTCTACAGGCATGTTAGAGCATCTGAGAATTACTTTTTTGAAAGTAATATATTCAAGGCACTTTTTTTTTAAACCTAGATCACTCTGGCAGTGCTGTGCAGGCTGGGTTTGAGTCAGGTAACAAGTAAAGATGTTCTGTGAAAGGCCAGGTTAAAATGACAAAGATCCCTAGACTCAAATGGTGAAAATGTGGAAGGAAAGAAATGTTGTGCAAAGGAAATGTTGTTACTAGCATAAAGAAGGTCTCAGATGGACATGTTAGAACATTTTTATTTCTCTTCAGTTATAAGATTATTTCTTCAATATAAAGCTAATAAGGATATAGCAATAAAAAAGAATGTAATATTGATACAAACTATAGCATGAGTAAGTCTCAAAAAATATGCTTAAGTGAAAGAAGCCAGACGCAAAAGTCCATATGTTGAATGATTTCATTTGTATAAAATATCCAGAAAAGGAAAATGTGTAATGACAGAAAGTACTGCCTGGAGTGGGGACAGGGATAGGGAGTGGCAGTGAATGGTCACAAGGGATCTTTCCGAGGTGACGAACATGTTCTAAAAGTGGGCTGTGGTGATGGCTGCACAACTCTAAATTTACTAAAAATGTTTAATTTTTTTTCTTTCATATCTCCTTGTTGAATTTGTGAATGTTATTTCTTTAATTTCTCTTTGATAACTTTTTCAGTCTATTCTAAAGCCTTGATTTATACATAAATATATGCCTCAGCTTTTATTTTTTTAGCTATCTTTCTATGAGATTTCCTATGTTTTGGAATTTTGATTTATAGGCTCATTTTTAAAGGAATTTTTTTCTCTCGTGTTTTTTCTTTTTGGTATATTTTATTTTTCTCTCCCTCCCTCAATACTCAGCTGATCATTCTCTGTTGGTTTTATTGTTGCCTCTGTCTATTTTTTCAGGGTCCTCAGTCCAAAGTGAGGACTGGATTGCACTGATACTGTGTATATTTCTGTCTAATTAGAGAACTAACTTATGGGTTGATTCACTTACAAGTTACAAAATTGTTCTAGGTCTTCCACCCTCACAGTGACATTAACCTCAAGAGCTGAGCTCTAAAGACCAGCTACCTTCTTATAGATTGGTTGCTAAGAAAGCCTGTTACTTTTCCTTAACGCAACGCTTTGTGTTTCCGTCCCATTTTGGTCCTCAGAGATGATTATTTTGTTTTTGTTCTTGTCTAAACCTTTTAATTTCTTTTAAAAAATATTTCATCCATTATTGGTATGCATTTGTAAGAAATAATTTGCTTCAAAGTCTACACTTTGCCAAATTGACCAGAAGTCAACTTACTCTTTCAAAACCTCTAAGATTTGTTAATTTATCATAAAACACAAGTAGCTATCTGAAGTGTTTAATAGCAAAGGTACAGGGAGCTGCTGTAATTTCTTTTTGTATCCATGTATCATATTCTCTGCTTTTTGTGGGCATATGTTTTAAAGACAACTTGTTATATATTAGGTTATAAATTCCTCTACATTGAAGACTTGATTCTCAGAAAATTTTCTACTTCGAGAGATTATGTTACCTTTACTATAAAATGTACCCCATTGTTTAATCTATAATTTCTCAGTGATAGTGCTCAATACACAGATATCACATTTTTCCCCCATCATTTGTGCCATCCTCACTTGAAAAACTTTCATGGTCACAGATCTTTTGATGTTGATAGTTTCCCTTGATACATTATCTAGAATACTTTTTTTTTTCTTCCATGAACTACACTTGTAAGGTATCAACTGTGACTTCAGTTTTTGTTTATTCAAAGAATAGAAAGAATTCAGAAATCTACATAGTAACCAGAGTGTAAAATTTTTGTACATTTTTAGGATTATTTTCTGATCTGCTGCATGGCTTCATCCATACCTAGTTAGCTAGGAGTTTTTAGAGTGACTCATCACCAAGGGTCATTCAGATGTCAGGAAGGAAGAAAACTTTCCAATATCCTTCTACGTTCTTCTGCCTGGTCTAAGAATTAAATTGACATGAGACAGATTAACAGGAGAAAATTGAATTTAATTTCGTATTTATGGAAATCCCACATTCATGAGAGAGTCAGAGACAGAAAGGTAAAATGAGGTATTTATGACATCCTGAGCTAAGAAATGTACAAGAGTCTGGGGCTTTCAAGGACAAGAAGGTCGTTCACAAGACAATAAGACAAAGGGCAAGTGATTGGTAATTACATGTTTGCTCTTCCATATAGATGGAGCTACTTAGATAAAATTTATCTCTGGTAATAACTCCTTTTTGGGAAAAATCCCCAATTTAACTTCTTCTAGATAGTTAAGGGAAGGGCAGTAGTTTCTCTTGAACCTATGGATCTTGATGACCTTTGGCTCAAAATAATCTTCATGCAAAAGTGACACATTTGAGGGAGGCTCATTCTGAACCTCTGCACAGGTTATTAAAAGTTGTTTTCTCAGTGGACTGTGTTTTACATGGAGAGTTCCTTCACTTTTACATAACTTATTAAATTATGTAAATAAAATTAGAAGCCTGGGAAAAGAAGATTGAGAACAAAAAGATGAAATTACTGACAAGCAAATATCATAGTTCCTGTGATTGGAATGCAGAAAGTAGAATGCAGCCTACCAGTGGTCAGGAGGATTGGAGAGCACAGGGTTAGTCTGCTGAGTTAGCTGTTTAAAGATTAAAAATTTTTTTTTTAATTTTTAACTCAAAAATAAAATTAAAATTATTGAAGTGTGTTTATATTATATTTAACAAAATTTAGATTATGATTGCAATTCTACACCAATTCTTTAAATGACTTTAGAACAATTATATGTTTTGTATATTTTTCATTAAATTGTATGGTACACAGTATGTTACCTTTTACTTTATGTCTGAATTTCACATTGAATAATGAAGAGTTATTTTAAAAGTATCTAAAGGATAATCAAGTATTTCACAGGTCTCTTATACACTTTATATTGCAAGATTTGTCATTTGAAGTATCTGAATTAATTTTCTGTTCTTCAGTTACTAACTGCTCTCCTCTGCTGGATCCTTATTTATCAGTGGCATTGGGTGTGACTCAGATAGCTCTGACATCTCTGTCTGGATTTAGTGTAATCCTTCATTTTTAATAGTACTTGCTATCTATTTGGCAATTTGATTGCATTATTTGATAATCAGTCAGGGCCTGACTAATGAATGGAGATGAGCCTTTATGTTAGAAAGGGTACTAATTTTTTAAATGAATGGCTCGTAAGTAAATATTTTTACATAAGGATGATTTTTTTCTTCCTTATGCATCTCAGTGAATATGGTGTTTCATAAAATGAATGCTTAGCTAATGAGGACCCTTTGTATATCTTTGAAATAATAAGTAAGAAACATTATTCCATTCTTTGAAAAATTTAAGTTGGTAATATCATCTGAAGAACAGACAGAAAAAACAGACTTAAGAATCCTGACTTGGCTGTTTACCAAATGGGTAATTTTGAAAAAGTCACATAACTTCTCTGTCCTTTATTCTCCCTTGTTTAACAGGAAGGGGTCAGATTAGACCATTTCTAAATTCTTCTTGCTCTAACATAACTAAATATTTAAAATATTTGGCAGCTATTACCTATATGTTTTCTTACTTTGTGTTTGAATATTTGTATTAGGTCTTGTTGCACAGAATCACAAGAGTGAGAAGATGAGAGTAGTTTTAAACGTCAGTTTTACCAAATGTATTTTGTAGCTGTGGTAGGTTGAGCAGGTCAAATTCTTTTATAACAAACTCAGCAGGGGATCCAGTATGTTTTCAGGGAGAAGTTTTATCAGAACATGTTGTTAGACAGTGTATTTCCACTTTCAAAGGCAGGGGGTAAAAAAAGTCTTGTTTAACCATTCTGTCTTTCCGAATCAGATTGAAAAGGAAGAAGCACAAACAGCACAGCAGAGTAAATAAAAAGATAAATACATGAACAGGTTTTTTTTAAAAAATAAAGCTGTTTGATTTATACCTTCACACATATTACACTCTTTTCCTCCAAACTTTTGGGCCTTTTTGGTTTTCTTTTTTATATGTATACTGGGTTGTTGAGAGTTTGAATTTTGTGTTGCTGACTTTAGTTTTACTTGTCATTTATTCTGCAGTAGAAGAATAATTTCTGCCCGCTGGCCATTCTACTTGCAAACTTTCTAACTCAGTAGCTTTTCCCTCAATCTGTGTACTTCAGACAAAGAGCTCAGCTCTGTGTGCGTCTTTCCACTCCCCACCTGCTGTTTAGAGCATTCACATGTAGATATATCAGTAGCATTTTACTCCCCAGCCTCACAAAGTTCAGAGGTTGGTATGGACCATTGTGCTTTAGTACCACCGTCTTGCTGCTCTGATTGTAAACCACACCTCCTCTCTTGCCTCAACCTGGAACTTCAGAGAGTAGGACTAAATGTGAAGTGATGTTAGGGAAAATACCGGCACCTTCCCTATGTATGCAAAGCCTGCACAGCACATTTTGGGGAATTATCTGCCAGGCAATCAGAGAGCATTCTATAAACAACATGTGAACTAATAACTTAAACTTTATGTTTAGCCCTCACATTTTTGCAGTTCTATAGATTGGATGAAATACTTTTGTATTTCATTACTTGTTCTAGACTTTTTTTATTGCAACCAGATTGGTAAATGTTTCTAAAACGCTTCTAATATAATGATGGTTTACATACACCTTATCATTCTAAAAGTAATATAATTATATTTACATTTTTGGACAACGTCATTCAGTCATGATTTAGCAGGTTACTTTTAATAGAATTCTTGTCTAAGGAATATATTGCATGTAGGTAACATGCAAATACAAATAAGGTTAAAACTTACTATAGCCTTTGCTACACATCACTAAATTTTGTGTATGCACAGCTTATGATATGTTAAAACTCAGGAATTACTGTTATAGGTATTGTCATTTTGTATTACTTGTGTACAAAGTAATGGTAAATGTTATTTTTAAAATCCTTTAGTGACATGACTTTAAAAGTGTACTCACTATTTCTTGAAAGATTTTTAAGTGTTCAAACAATGATGACAGGCTAGAATTATAATATTTAATCACTATAGTACATTAAAATATAACAATGGTTTATACTTATCATCTAATGAACTTGTGTCCAAATGGAAACCAACTTTGTTGTATGGTAAGTAAATGTGGGATAACATTTATGATTTAAAAATATTATAAAGCATCCAGTTGCTCCTGAGGCTTAAGGTGGCCATATTTAGGAACAGAAATTTAGGATTTTTGTTTATGGCAGTACAATGGGCCTATTGGGCTGGTGTGGGTCACAAAATAAGAAGATGAGACCAGATCAGGGAATATGTATATTGCTAGAACCATTGCTATGATTTTGACTGGCCCAGTAATTGAGGAGGTCTAGATGTTGTGGCCAAGGAAGATTAATTAGAGCTTTGAAGTGGAAGGGCACAGGAGGGTAGAACCCTGTCTTCAGCCTGCTTCATAAACCCCTAATTTGAAAGAAACCATGGCTTTAGTTTGTGTATAGGGGATTTCCTTGCTTAAGTACCCCTTCAAGGGTCGTAACTGCTCTTTGAATACATTTGAAACTCCACAGAGTTTGCAAGGCTTCAGTGTAATCTAGCTCCTGCCCTGTGTGGCTCATTCTACACTCCCATATTCTACTCTGTAGCCATCTTTACAGCACATGGTCCCTGTATACCTTCTCATTCCTTGTCCAGACATCACCCCAGGAGTCTTCGCATGTTCTTCCTTTTGCCTGGAATACTTGGCCTCCCACTTTTCTTTAGTTCATCTCTCCTTAACTTTTCAGATCTCAGTTGGTTGTCACTCCTGCTTAGTGAATCCTCCAGCCTGAGTGAGGACTTCAGACCTTCATAGTTTCCTGTACTTGTCCTTATATTGCCCTCATCCAAGCTATGTGGTTGTTGAATGTCTATAGTTCTTTCATTTTCAATGTTTATTTTTCTTTTGCCTGAATACATTGTAATGCCTCTATGCTTTCAACTGTTGATAGACATGTAGGTTGCTTCTAGCTTGGGGCAATTATGGATAAAGATGCTATATAATTTTGTCCATGTTTCTTGGTATACAACATTGATAATCCTAGAAGGAATAAATGTATAGTGTATGTATTATTTTGTATGTACTAAACATTACATAATAAAATAATGTAAGAAACTCTCTTTGCTAAATTAATAGGTAGCGAATGGTATTTTTATCTTAATTTTACTTTTTGATTACCACTGGTAGTAAACAGTTTTTTATATATTTTAATTTGAATGTTTTTATTTGTGAATTGCTATTGATGCTATTTGCCCATTTTTCAATGTGTATAGTGCTTTTTATTTTTGATTTGCAAAAATTATTTATTAATAGTTATACTAACCCTTACCTTATTGGTTAAAAAAAGTGCTTTTTAAGCTTGTCCCTATTTTGTTTTTTTAATTTTTAAACTGTTTATTTTTTAATTTTCTTTTTTTATAATTGCAAATTAAATATATCATCACAGGAAAAAGTTCCAAAAAATTAGATTTAAAAAAACCTATAAGATATAAATAAACATGATTTTAATACCCTCTTTCCAATTAACTGTTGTCAACATTTTGATAAATGTCTTGTGACTATATACACATAAATATTTATATTACTATGTATAGTGAATATATGTAACACATGTTATATTCTATATTAATATATATATATTTATATGTGTACATATATGTATATATCAATCTTTAAAATCTGTATATTCACACAGACATAGTTTTACAACAGGATTTTTTTTCTGCTTAATAGAACACATTTTTCCCAATAAATATCATTGTACACCACCATTTAGAATATTTGAATGATATTCCATTGTGTATATGTATATACACTAATTGTTCATTCAACAAATATTTATTGAGCCACTTAATAATGCTGCATAGTAGCGTTATTTTATAGGCATTGGGAACAAAGTGATACACAACACTCCCGCAAAGGTGGAGTCTGAATGATATTGGGGAAAATATACAGTAAACAAATAAACATTTCATATAGTACAAGGTAATAATTAGTACTATGAAGAAAAAAAAAGCAAGGAAGAGGCTAGAGAGTAATGGGTTGGCATGAGGGCATAGGGTACTAAAGGAAGGCCTCCTAAATGAGCAGGAACATAACTGCAGTATGGAAGCCCACTGTGCCAGTATTTAGGGCAAAAGCTTCTTAGAGAAAGAACAAATGCAAGTCCACAAGATAAGCCTTTGAAAAAAAAAAAGCAAAAGCAATTTGATACTGGTTAACATTTAGGTTACTTCCAATTATTTAACATTTTAAACAAATTTGGACAGACCCTTTTTGTTAAAAGACTTCCTAAATTTTTGCAGGTGTTCTAACTCTTGTCCTTAATTTTCATACCCACTTTTTCCCTGTTGTATATTTTCATGGGTATATTGATAGGAAGATATGAAAGTGTATCTGAAAGGACATTAATCTGATGCTATGTTACTCCATAGCCTAATTCATATTATTTTAGAGGAAATATGAAAGGAAAAAAGTTTTCAAAAATATTAGAATATAGAATGTTTAATTTAGAGTGGAATTTTTAGCTAAGGCAAAAAATTGAAATGATTTGCTTATTTGTACTGCTACTTGATAATTTCTTTTTATGCCATTTTAATATCATGGAACCTTTATAATAAAGTCACTTAAAATAAGAACTTTGACACATAATTTTTTTTTATTTCCCTTAGGTTGCTGATACCAAGTCCTTCTCAGGACCTTTTAATGTCTTGCCTGTGAAGACAAAATGGAGTAACATTGGATTTCATATCCTTCTATTTGATCTGGAAAACCTTGTTGAACTTTTGCTGCCGACTCCAATCTGTGACGTGGACCCTTCCAGTTCATTCTATGGCAGTGAGATCCTGAGAAGAGCCAAAAGCACAGTAGAGAAGAAAACATTGACACTGAAAAGAAATAAAACTGCCTGTGGTCCTCTCTCAGTGGAGGCACAAGCCCAGCCTGTCAGTGAAAGCCCAGCTCAAGGAGACAATACCATCAAATTATCAGAAGAAAATGATGGCATTAAAAGGCAGAAGAAAATAAAGAGCTCCAAAAAGATGCAGCCTAAGCAATCAAGAAAAGTCGATGCCAACCTCACAATAGACACAGCTAAATTGCTCCTATCTTGCCTTTTACCATGGGGAGTGGATAAAGAATTAGATAATCTCTGTATTAAGCATCTCAATATTTTAAAGCTTCAGGGTCCTGTTTCTTTAGGACTTGCTTCAAATGAAGATCACTTCTCATTGATGCTGCCAGGTTGGGATTTATGCAATGCTGAAGTGAAAAAAGACTATTCAAAAGTGAATTTATTTTCCAGAAAAGTTTTGGACTTGTCAAGTAAATACACTTCCACTCTTCCAAATCAGGCTGGGATGCCAAGAGGACTGGAAAATAATTCTGATTCTTTGCAAGAGTCAAACATGATAGTTTACTTATTGAGCAAACTATTTTTAGTTAATAAGTTAGTTAACATGCCTTTAGAACTGGCATGTGGAATTGACAGGTAAGACATGCCTATAGATTTTGACTATTTTTATTTTGGACATTAAAAAATTATTATTGGTTATATTTGGCTCTCTAGCCTCTCTCCCTCCTTTCCTTCCTTCCTTCCTTCTTTCCTTCCTTACTGCCTTCTGATGAAGAGTAAATATGCAGCAACTCCTTTAGCTCACAACATATTTAAGAAAATCTTTCTTTTAATTATTTGAGATTGAAGGATAATTTGGGCAATAAATTATATATTTTAAAATGTATTCATCCAACAAATATCCAATGCTCTCATTATATGAGAAGGAAAATCATAGTGCCAGATGCTGAATGATTAAATAGATAGGTAGATAGATAGATTCATACACACCTTGAAATCTATTGTTCTCTCTATGAATTAGGTATGAACAAAAAACATTTAAGTAAATACCTATGATGATATATTTCATATTCTCATCAGGGAAGGAAAAATTTGAAAATTTTGTACCTTAAATCCCACCATTTAATTTATACATTGGCATATTAAAATAGAAGTATTATCATTAATTCATTTATAGAAAGTACAGTTTAGTAATAATAGCTATTGTTTTTCGAGTGTTAAATATCTAGTAGTCGCCATGTAAGCCCTTTACATGTATGATTTCATTTCTTAAGCACAGCAAGGGCTGGGGTTTAGGTTATGATTATTTCACTCATTGTATAGATGAGGATATTGAGGCTTATAAAGAGGAAATATCAACCCCAAGATTAGTTCAGCTCCTTACAAGCTGATTCAAGGCTGACTGTCACTATAATTCCAAAGCCTGATTGCTAACCTTGACTGTGTGTTTGCCTTCTCCCACTGCTAAAATTCAGTGTAGTTTTTCATAGTCTGATATCAGAGGATTGAATTCAGTCCACCAAGTGCTTACTAAATATGTCCTTAGCACTAACTTACAGAGGAAATAAAAATAAATTTCTCATTTGGGTAGGAACTCGTTCAAGTGATAAAGATAATGCACATGAAATAAGTAGGAAACATTGAATTAGGGTAAAGGGACAAAAAGAAACATTTATAGTGTAAGTGTTACAGGTGTCAGAGCAAAGAGAATAATCAGTGTGAGACGAAACAATCAGAAAGCCTTTATAGAAGAAATACTATTTGAACTGCTCGTTGCATGGTGGTAAACGGTCCTTGACATTTCTGTTTATTGATATGAGCTCAGTTCAGCCAATATCTGTGCCAAGTACTATTATAATAATTTTCCTGCTCTCAGTGATCCTACAGCCTGGTAGCAAGTCCTATGGATTATGTAGATTCAGTGTTATGCTTCCTTCCATTACAGGGCTTTCCATTTTCTGTTTGGTGGCTCTACTCATGACAAAACAGACTAATGAATTTATGTGATTCATACACTTTCCTTTATTTTCCTCTATTTTTTCCTTCTATTCACTTAAAATACATATGTATACATTTATATAATATATAAATCCACATTTATAATTTATATTTATATATAAGATAAATATGTATTTTAATTTCAGATAGGCTTCTTTCACTTTTCTTCCTAGTACTAAGAAAATTAAATAACACCTAAAGTAAGATATAAAAATAGATTAAAAAAATCAAATTTCTTCTGTATAGCACAGGGAACTGTATTCAATATCTTGTTATAAAAATAGATTGAAAAACAAATTTCTTCTGTTTAGTACAGGGAACTATATTCAATATCTTGTAATAACCTTTAATGAAAAAGCATATAGGTGTATATATGTGTTACTGGGACATTGTGTTGTACACCAGAAATTGACACATTGTAACTGACTATACTTCAATTAAAAAAAAAGTGTTGTCAGTGGAGCCTGAAAGCCTGAGAATAAATCCTGTTGTTGTTTAGCCACATGACTGTAGACTAGTCACTTAGCCCTGCTGGGCCTTGCTTTTCCTCATGTACAAAATGAGGTGAATAGAATAGGTGATCATCAAGATTTCTTCAAATTCTTAAAAACCTGGGCTACTAACAAATTAAATTTGTTAGCCTGATCATGATCCCATAGAGCATATGAGGGACTTAGTTATTGTCCCCAGAGGTTTTCCTTCTTAGTTTGTTCCTGATTTAGAACAAAGGATATGGAGGGTATATCCGGTACCCTTTGGGGGAGATTAAGGGCTTTCAGAATGCCTACCATTAAATGGCCTTAAAATCATTGCCACACACTTAGTTAAATCTTTACAAAACTTTTTATCAAAACAAATTATTGAATGGAGGTTTCAGGATTAGAGACTGCTTCCCTAAATAAGTTGTTTCAGATTTGATCTGCTGTTGGAGAATGTGTGTCATTTTTCAGGAAGTCAAAATAATGTGTATTGGATTTGTCACACCAAACCCTTCCAACAAAATTGGCCATTCTCCTAACATTTCACTGTGGTTGTGAAGGTCGAGAAATCTTTGTACGCTTGACAAGTGAGTGCATGACGTAACTAAATTTTAAGAGCTATCTGCCTATGAGAATATCCTTGGACAGTATCTGAAATTTCCTCTCATTGAATCTGTGGACTAGGGAAAAGCCTCCCTTCATCAAGTCCTGATAGAACCTGGGGATAATTTTTTGGCAGATATAAACATAATAGGATTCAAAAATTTATTGCATTAGCCACAGATCATATGACCTAAAGTAGCAAGGCTCCTCCAGTAAGTGTTTCACAAGATGATTCTAGTAAACTAAGATTCACAATTCAATTGGGATTAGGGTTTTAGGTAAGCCAAAGTGGGGAGACAAGATTCACGAAAGAGATTAATGTCAAAGGCATTGCTGTAATGTGTTCAGCTCCCAAATTTGAAGTGGTCATGCACTTATACCTTCAATTTATTACTCAAAATATTTTTATACATCTTTAATAATACCCTTTAAATCTTTTTTCAACAGTTCTTTCAAAGTGGAGTCTGTGCACAACAAGATGAAAAGTCCTGGGAATGATATTTCGAATATTTCAAGCTTCTACGGTTATTTACGAAATGGTAAAGGAGTTACAGATACAGTCTAATTTTTTTCTTCTATGAAATAAAAGTGCTATAATAGGCTAGCACTCCACAGTTTGGGATGAGAAGTGTGCATATTTATTGTTTGATTTAATCTGCATTTCTCATGGTTAGAGTTTTGTATTATGTATGTCCATATTTGAAATATATTAAAAATTTTATTATTAAAATAAATACCTTATAAGACATGAAATATGGTGGATTTCATCAAATTATCTTTGAAATACCTGAAAGTCTGAATGAAATTTTTAAGCAAAGGAAACATTTAATTAAATTAAATATTTAATTAGCTTAGGGCCATAATGTAATTAATACTAAATTAAGGTCACATGTAATTTATGGGGACGTTTACCACCTCAATATCTTTATTACCAAATAACTGATTATTAATTAGGGGATTTTACAGCTATTTCAGAAGGTTATATAATGGTCCCTGAATTCTTCTTGGTAACAAGCTTGGTGTTTAGATTTTCTTTTGACACCAAATGGTAAATACCTTTCCAAAACCTGCTTCTCCAAATTTTTGACGTGTCAGTAAACGGCAATTCTAGCCTTCCAGTTATTCAGACCAAGAACTTTAATGTTATTTTGACTTTCCCCTTTTTCTCATATGCCACATCTAATCTTTTAGTAATTACATTGGTTCTACCTTCAGAATATATCCCAGATTCTGACTCCTTCTCCAGCACCTACACAGCTAACCCCCTGGTGAGCCTTTATCCCCTTTTTCCTGGACACAGAAGCCTCTTAACTACACCTCTGCTCCTATTTTTGCTTCTTACATTCTGTTCCCAACAAAACAGCCAGAGTAATCTACTTGAAACTAAGTCAGAACCTCATGCTACTACTAAAAACCTTTCAGTGGCTTCTTTTTCACCCTGAATAAGATCTATAGCCCTTAGGGTAGCTCACAAGGCCCTGTATAACCAGGCTGCTCTACCCATGTCATCGCACACACACCCCCACCTGACCTCATCTCTTTGAACTCATCCCCTGCTTCACTGGTTCCATCTACACTGGCCTTCTTAACTCTTACCCAAGCACGCAGGCAAGGTTTAGGGTCTTTGCACTGGTTGTTCCCTCTGCTTGAAATGCCCTTTCTCCAGGTTCTGCGGAAGTCAACCTGCTGCTCCTCCCCTCCATCCTCCATCCTTCATTTCCTCCTCAAATGCCATTCTATCAGTGAGGCCACCCTCTCTTCTGCCCAGTACACCTTACCCCCTTCCCTGTTTTACTGTTTACATAATCCTTTACACTATCTGACATACTGTATATATCATTTTTTTCATTTGCCCTCTACCTCCTGCTACTCAAATGTAAGCTCCAGGGAGGTTATTGTTTTTTTAAGGACAGTTTTATTCACCATTGTGTCCCCAGTTCCTAGAACAATACCTGCAAGGAATTAAGCAAATACTTTTGGATTAATGGATGAATAGAAAATAGAACAACGGTTTTGGAGATAAACCGCTGAGGCTCAAGATCCAGTTCTGCCACTTACTACTTATGTAGCTTTGAATGTATCTTTTATTCCTTTAAAAGCCATTTTTACGACATTTGTAAAATGGGAATAATATTCCAGACTTGATGTGTATGTTGCTCCCAAAGTTGTGCAGTATATGATCAATACATTGGGATGACCTGAACAACAGTGCAAGTGGCTCTCTCGGGGCTCTTGAAAAGAAAATTCAGGATATTTTAAAGTAAGAGTTTATTAGTAGCATCGTAGTATGACCAAAGAATTATGCCAGTGACTTTACTAGATGTTATCTCAACTAATATAGAAACAATGCTATATGGTAGGAAGATCTCTGTTTTTCCCTTAGGAAAATTGGGGCTCAGAGAAGTTAGATGACTCACTTATAGTCAACCAGCTGGCAAACTGAAGGGCCAGGGTTCCAGCCCAACTCTGTCTAATTCCAAACTCCTAGCTTTTTCCACTATGTCAGGCCACTTCTCACATTTATGATCACAAGTCATGTTCCCTATGACCCAGTCTGGATTGCCTGCCTTCTCCTTAGGTGGTAGCCCTTATTGGGGTTATTACCCTAATTTTTATTTTTTATAACACTGGGGAAGAGACTAGAATTTAAGGTGTATTATGAGTGGTTTCTGCAGAGACCTGGGGATTTGCCAACCAGAGCCAAGGAGGTCCCAGTTTTTCCTATGACTGTCCCAACCAAAGCAGCCTGAGCAACTAATGTTATTACTGAACAGTCTCCCTGATGTTTAGAGGCAGCCTTTATAGCATTTAAAATTCAGTTAGGTACTAAGGAAACGTGGTTTTACGTTTTAATAATCGGAAGAGGTGAAGGGAAAGGAGGAATTCACTTCATGCTATTAATTCTACAAAGTCTAAGCCTGAGGAATAAAATAATACTCTGAGGTGCTCATTCTGTGAAGGGTTGACAGGCACCAATACCCACTTCCATCATCAGAATTGATGGCTAAGTATATTGGTAAGCCTTGGATGTTTTCTTTTTATCTTTCCCCCTGAAGTTGTAATTAATTCTTTTAACTCACTGACATTGCCAAGAAAAGTTGGCTCTCATTTCCATCTCATATTAAAATTTTAACATCACATTAAAGTGTGCTGTGAAGTACCCCATGATGCCAGTAAGTAGTTACAGTTGAGACCAATACTTCGCTTTGATGGTGGAGTCACAAGGTCAACAAAACGAGAGAGGGAGAAAGGAAAGAGATCAAAAGGAAATTTTCTCTTACCTGCTGTGCTTATGAAGAAGTGGAAAATACGACTTCAAACTCATAGTGCTCTGTCTTACTTGCACGTTTTATGCACTGTTCTTGGTCATTTCAAATTCACATCATATGTTCCATCAGGAAAAAATAATAATATTAATAATGAGTCAGAAGTTTCCTATATATTTCTTTCATGTTCTCAGTTTGCATTATATCAATACCTTCTATTACACCTCCCTTGATCACTAATGTGAGATATATATAAATACACACACACATATATATTAATATATAAAATGGTAATTCAGTGGAAAGCATATTGGAATAATACTAATTTAAATAGTTGAGCCAGGATTTCAAACATATATTAATACATTAATTTAAATAGACAATTATAGCAATTTTCCCTCCAGCACAAGCTTTCATCATTCCTCCTTATCTCACTCCTGGATCTGGCACCTAGATAATACACTTTAGCCATCAGAAAGCCTTAATTCATCGATTTTTTCATTTGGATGATAATATGTACATTTTCAATTAATGAAAAGGTACTTATTAAGTGCTTTTTTGTGTAGGGAACTGTCGGACGCTTTATGGATCAATTTAAATAAACCAAGCCATAGCTCACTCTTAAAATTTCACAGTGAACATTAGGGCAAATAGATAGAAAGGACATTCAAGAGGGCAAACTTAAAAGAAACAATACATAACAAAATGAGTTAAATTAAAACATAAGTGCTATACCTATTGATCAGAGTAGTATGGCTGGGCAAGAACGAATCAAAGGAAGTCTTTTATAGGATTTTCTGTGTGATAGATATTGATTTATGGCAAGGTAGATTTTCAGGAATTGTACGAGGAAGGAGTTATAAAATTCAGTGATCTGTTTTTTGGGGGAATGTTAGTCATTGCATTTTGTTGGCAAAAATATGGAGATGGGTTTAAGGTATAAAGATGAATTTCATTTGATGTGAATATGTATTAGTATAATTGTTAGAAATACATATAAATTAGTCAGTGTTTCCTGAATCTGGCTATGTATGAAAATGATCCGAGGTACTTTTAGAAAATATTAATGCCTGCCCCACCCTCACCCTGGGGCCTATTAAATCAGAATTACTGCAAGATTGAACCTGGGCTTTGGTGTTTGTAGGAGGGCGGGGTGGGGAAAGCTCCATGGGTGATTCTACTGTGCAGCCAGAGTTGAAAATCATTGGGTTGCATCTGTGTTTAACAGTCTCAAGATATAAATGTGTTCTGTGTATTTCTAGGTAAGAGTGAATCCCATCTACCTGAAGCTGATGTTTCACTTTTGAAACTAATTTCCTGTTGGAGAGACCAGTATGTCCAGGTACGATACAGTTCATGTTCTTGAAGGCACTGGAAGAGTTCCTGGCAGCTGTGGTTTATTCATATTCATACTCATATTCTCTTGTACCTGAGAGTACAGGTAAGGAGGAACTCCTGTCTTTGCATAATGTTTTCTTCCAGAGTATTTCATTAGGACTAATAGGACTAATGCAGAGACTAATAATGAGGGAAAAGTAGAAAATAACATACACAAGGATGCACCAAGTTAGAGGCTGTGAACAGGGGGAGCAGAGGGATGGGTATTTATGTTGTTACAGGTAACTTATTGCCCACTGAGGTTTAAGCTGGTGGCAGAAATGTCTATTATTTGATTTCAAATTGTATCATGATGTAAAGGTCCCTAAGCTTAAGAATTTGGTAGGTGTAATTAGAAATCATTTTCTATCCTGAGAATGCTTCCTATGTGGGCTGATCTAGAAAGCTGGTTTCCTCAATGTTCAACTTAAGTTCTTCTTCCTCTTTTAAGGGTTTTTTGTGTCCTAAAAGCTAACTGGGTCGTTGTGTACATTGTACAGAAATATCTGTGCGTTGATGAGATGCCTATTTGTTGGAACTTTATTCTTCTTTGTGAGCTTCGTAAATGTCAAATTTGCAGGACAAGAATAGCGATCACTCCAGTTACAAATGGTTATTCTTGGTTACAGGAAAACAAAGAAAGCTAACTCAGAACAAAACCAAATAAACACAGTTGGGACCATTATTAAAACCATGGCCTACCTAATCCCTTCCCTCATCATTCTCCCAAGTTGGCACATTGAACTTTTTATGTCTGCTGCAGAACCTTACTCTTCTCTCAGGCTGGAATTCTCATTTTTCCATTCATCATTTAGGTCTTTGCTCAAAAGCCAACTCTTCAGAGAAGTCTTCCCTGATCACTCCTTCTAACATGGACACTGCACCTTCCCTTCCCCCGTGCTCTAGTCACCATCACATTACCCATTTGATTTTCTTTGTCCTGTTTCCTTTTAATGGAAATTATACCATTTGCTTTTTTGCTTGCTTCTCTTCTGTCTTCTCACTGTTATTATAGAAGCTTGCTGAGAGCAGGGACTTTGTCTCACTCATTCCTTGCACAGAAGCCAGTCAATAAATATTTAATAAATGACTGAATAGCTATTCTAAATGCCTCTGCAATAATCAAATATTTGTATATGTTGACTTTTTCAGCAGATTAGCAATCACGCTGAAGAGTCTCTATTAAACGTGGGACTTTTTTCCCCAGTACCCAAAGAATTTCTCAATGGGAGAATAAATTCTGAAGGAAAAGAATTCAAAGAACATTTATCCTGAATTGCTCTAACTAAAGATCTTTTGTAGTTGCTCATTTGACCTTCAAATAAATTTTAATGTGGTTTGGATATGTTTGGACTAATGGACCTTTAAGGTTCTATGATTCTATGACCTTGTGTAAAATGCTAGCAGCAGAGCAGATATTACCAAAACGTTTATTATTTGCTCTGTATGAAGTTTAAGCTTCAAAGTTCTCTTCTCATTTGATGAGATCAATAATCCTGGAAGATAGGTTTAACTTGTTGATTATTTTCCTCGTGCGTAAGATGGCGATGAGAATTCCTGGGGCCTTCAGGAAAAACAGTGGCTCTTGCAAGTGTCCGTAGAAATTCTTCATTAACCAATCCTCACATTCCTTATAAAGCTGTTCATTTAAGCAGTTAGTCGAATCATGTTAACTTGAATCCATTTTTAATGTATTTTAGGAACACTAGATGGTAATAGAATGATTTTGTAAAACAGCAAAATCCTATTTCAGATATTGAAGGGGGGGTAACTGTAAGGATGTAAAAATGAGGGTAAGAATGAGTTAATTTTGCAGAAGAATGAGTTTGTCTAGAGATTATCTCTTTTGCTTCTCACACATGAAATATACCCAACATAGAAATAAATGCTGGGAGGGGAGGAGGGTATAGCTCAAGTGGTAGAGCACATGCTTAGCATATACAAGGTCCTGGGTTCAATCCCCAGTACCTCCTCCAAAAATAAATAAAGTTAATTACCTCCTCCCACAAAAATAAAATAATAAGTAATAAAATAATTTTTTAAAAAAGAAAGAAATGCTGGGAAAGCAACAGCAAATTTTGGGGTTGCTAATTTGAATGTTTCTGAAGCAGCACTGAAGGTCATCGGTTTTTATAATCTAACACCAGTGGTTAAAAATCTTGACATCCAGGCCTCCGGGGAGAAGTGTTGCTTTTCTAGGAGATGATGCAAAGACACAAAAGGCTAGTGTGAGCCTAAGTGTTGCGAAATTGCTTTTATACCAGAAAATCTGGACACTGAAACCACAAGCAGGCCACGGGGGCTCCTATGAGTCTCCATAATGCTCTGTGCTATTGTACAATACTTTGCTGTTTCAAGGTGTAGGTAGAAAAGCATTAAACTTTTTACCTTGCTATGGCACAGTACTACTTCTAGTAATAAGTATATGGCCCAGAGGTGACTGTCTTTTCCTAGCCAATGGATTTTTAAACCTTATTTTAATCTCTGCACATTCCTTCATAAGAGCGTAATACTTTGCATATCTGTCTTTTCAGGAAAACTATACATGCATTTGGAAGACAGCTTTATAGCTACACTGCTTTTAATTCTAGCTCAATATTAAAACCACGAAGTTATATAAAATAGTGCCTACAGATTTTATATTTTATTGGGAAGAATTCTATGCCTACTACCTATCTACAAAATTTATCTACTATATTTATGTGCTAGAGAGACTCAAGTATTGACAGTCAGAAATTATCATAAATTTTACTTCCCATAGTGTATATTTTTAAAATATATAGAATCTATTTCAATCCTATTAGCATAGTTTTAGTGCCTACTGTATGCCAATACTATGAAAACATTATTATACGTTTATATAAGTTGTATCATTTTGCTGAGTATTGATTTCGCACTGAGCATAAAGTGTATATTTTGAGTTTGTTTCCAATTGAGTATGTGCCATTCTGTATTCATTTTTGGCTTTGTGGCTCTGAGTATCCTGCTTACTATAGTTAATATGTTTTATCCTGCTATTTCTGCTTTGTCTTATTTTTAATAATACTCATATTAGTTATTCTTGCATTATGCATTTATAGTGACAAATATGTCAAAAAAATTCCAAAATTTAAGTTAAAAAATATGGTCATGATATATAAATCTAATAATTAGACATGTTAATTGAAGTTGCATAAATCCCAGTATATTTTTAAGAAAGAATGTTGATCCAGGTTGTTATAGAATATTCTGTATACAGTATATAGAATATGTCTAGTAGATAGGGGATACTCTAAATCACAGTTGTGGGTAGCTCCTTAGAGATGATAATCATCCCAGGGTGAGAGGGCAGCCATAATCCCGTGGGGACATAAGGACAAACTGCCCATTCTGAAGGATATACCATAGTCTGGATATATTACAAGTCTGAGAATATCCTCCAATATCTTCCTGATTTTTATAGGTATGGACAGAAGCAAGTTCCATGCAAGTTCTGTGACTGACAGCTTTCATTCTAGCCTCTCTTGGCATCACAGACTTTGTTTTATCTGGCAGGATATGAAGTCCCAGAGTAGTATGTGACCTGTCAAAAGTTGCATTTATAGTAACTGTCATAATCGGATCAGAAATTTGGGCCTTCTCATTTCAGATTCACAGCTCCTTCTACAACATTATCCACATCTTGGAAGCTATGGTATCAAATAAAATGTGTGACACAATTAAAATGAAATAAACTGAGTGATGTGAAATTGTCCATGAATAACTAATACAGTTTTTCCCATCATAATATCTACATGATAAGCATGGTTCACTTATGAACCATGGTGATCTAGAAGAGTATATGTTAGTAGATATCATATCTAATAGTAAATATAGTTTTAGCAATGTTAATAGAAACATTTCAATGAAACATTCAACATAATTGAATCTCAGGATATGGTAGATATTAATAAGCATGATTCATCAGTATCATGATGTCTAGAATTATATGGTATTTATTCCAATTTATTCCAAATACCATATGGTATATAGTAATTACATATTCATGGTATGCAATAGCTATCACAGTTTTGAGTCTCTCATCACATAATATGCATGAGTAAGCATTATGTACCTGTATTGTGACAGGCATTACTGGATTTGGTATGCAATAGTAAAATCACATTATTCATTAGCCATTTTTTTTTTCACAACCTAGCCAAACATTTCAGTGGACAAGAGCAGGAGGATGATCAGTGATCAGGAAGCTACTCTGATCCTTCTAGGAAGCTCCCTATATTTAAAGCTCAGGTGTGCAGTTCCTTCGGCCCCTGTAGTTCATCGAGCATCTGCCATCAGCATAAGTTCTCTGAGTGTCCCTGGAGCCTAAAGCTTTCATAAGCTACCATGACACAAAAAAGAGACCAAAAAAATATTTAGATGAATACTTATTCTGTTTCTGGCATCAGTCTCAGTTGGTGTTGTCCCAAAGCTCTAGCTCTAGGCATCCTATGGATAGACTGGGGATAAGGCAGAGGGGACGGGGCAATTATGGAACATGAGTCATCTTGACAGAGGACAGGCTTTTGAAGGGAAAGGAGCAGTCATTGGAACATGGCTATATGAAATGTTTAACTGTCATCCAGAGACAGATAATGGAAAGGTGTCCCAAGTTCACCTAGATTAGCAGTGCCCTTCATTTTCTCTCACCAATTCAGGTCTTGGTTTTCCTTGAACGCTGCCTAACTCTTGGACCTTTCCTCATTTCTTACCAGGAAGAAGCTAAGGTACTGTCACTGGCTTTTTATTGAGGTATAAGAGTATAGAACCTTTGGAGGACATATACTACTAAAGATGTAGAATGTCCACCATGTCTGTGTGCAACTTGGGATGCCACACCCCAGGTTCTTCATTTTTAAAATGAAAATACTGTATTAGATGTTCTGTGGTAAGCATCCCCCCACCCCACCCCCCAACCACAGGCCCTTGACTGGGCACGGACACTAATCTGAAGGCAGGCTCTGTTAGTATTTTAAGACACATCAAACCATATACACATACACACAATTTAGTGAGACTTACTATTAAAGTCTTTAACTTTCTGTATTAAACCCAGTTTAAATCAAGTGTTTTTAGCTAAATAGTGCTTTAGAGCTAGACATTGTTTGGGGAGCTAATCTTGTCTTCAAGAGCAATGTGATACATTCAAATTATCTTCTGGTGGAAATGAAAATATTTTATGAGAAAGAATTGAGAACTCCTTTCAACTTTCCTTTTATAATCTCTTGAGGTTTTTAAAAGACAAATATGATGATTTGGGTGCCAGTTCACAGTAACTGTGTTTCAATTGTTTTAGATGCTAATTCTAACAGAATGGAGCATTACAATTTATGTGAAATCTATTCAAATCAAAATTCCAGGCTTTGGGTTTTGTGTAAGATCCCAAGCATTTATGATAATACTAAAAATAATTCATTAAAAAAAAAAAACTTTACAGGTAACTGAAGCAATACAAGCTGTTCTCTTGGCGGAAGTTCAACAGCACATGAAGACTTTAAGAAAGACACCAGTCAACAGTGAAGCAGTGTCCCTGGCAGAGAATGGTGACTATGAGATGATGCAGATTCTGCCAAGGATGGAATGGGCCAAGGAGCCAGAGTTACAGTGTATTACAGACACTTTGCCTCTGAAAAGTAAGTGCAAAATTTATTGATATGCTCTTTCATCAGAACTTTTTCTACTGCTTGGAACGTGTTGAGAATATGAGTTCACAATATATCATTTCTGCAGAAATCAAGCCAAGTGCCCTGTTTCTGACCTATTCTACTATCAATTTCCTCATAATTGTCAAGTTTCTAAATCTAAATTATGTTATAGTTAATACAAAATTCTGCAGAATAAAAATGTATATTATTTATAAAAATGTTTTAAGTCAGTAAAAAGGAAAACAGAATTAATAATAGCTTAATGGAAAATACACGAAAAGGATATCCTGATAATAATGGTCCTAAAATTTGTTTTCATTTGATACCAATGATAATAGCCATGTGCTAGGTTTTTTTTTTTTTCTTTTCTGGGAATAAGAAATGTAGTAAAAACTAAAATTAAACTGTTTTATACTCGTACCACTTGATTCTTTCTATAACAAATTTTATTATTGTAACTATAATCATAGTGTTTATGGTTTATGACTAGCAAGTGAATCTAAATTTCTGCTATTAGCTGGGACTTAAAAATTTAAAAAGGTAAAAAAATTAAGTAAAAATTTGATTCTCAACTTTATAGTAAGTTTTAATGAACAAAAATATTTATATACGATTAAATATATATTTGCCAGGAAAACGTTACAAATTTACATATTTCAGGCTGTTAAGAATAGTTAGGTACTTCTTTTAGCCCTTGAAAAAGATTTGATTTGTAACTCAGAAAAATGTTGCTATATTTAAAATGCTAAATCATAAAACAGGTGTCATTCTAAAAATGTATTATATTTATTTCTCCTTATTATTTTTACAAAGTCACTGTTTGAGAGCATTGTGTAGTGAGAGATGATCCATAGTAGGAAAAGGCTTTTTCAATGAAAGCCAAAGATCAAAATAGAGAGAGTATTTCCTAACACCAAGACAATCACTGAGGCTGGTCAATTCAGTAAGTAATTTGTTAATGCTTGATGGTGATTTCAAGTCACTTATTTGTTTTTTGTCCAGAAATTAGCTTTAATTATCTGGTAAATTCACTCTCTTGAAGGAGCTCCTTTTTGATCATATCACATAATTGTAGTTGTACTACAACTTTCAAGCAAGAAGCAGAAGAATTTCTTATTAATTAATTTTCCATGACTGCATTTAAGTTCTTGATTCATTTGGAGAGGCACCCATGGCGTCATTTAATAAGTTATTTCCAACTCTCCAAAAACAGCTAGTGCTGTTCATCATGTGTTAACTCTCATTAGATGGTATTTCTGTGCCTTCTCCCTAAACTTTAGTGTCTAATTTATCCATTGGTCTGTAGCCTTCAATTCTGGGTGAGAAATTCATGGCAGGATATTAAGGTGAAACTTTTTAAGAGTTTTGCTATCACTTGGCTTCCCCATTATTTGAAATTTCACTAGTTCTGTCCTCAGTTAATTCTTGGGTATAAGAATTATTAATACTATGGAACTGAGTCTTACTATGACTAAAGATATCTGAATCTTAATAGATATTATCTACCTTTTGATCATCATTGAGTGATCCTTTGCCAGTGTTAAAAGAAAATTTAGGGTTAGTTTGTAATAAGAATTTGAACACAAAAATATTAAAGGTACTTGTATGTTGGTGGATGGAACCTAGAATATTTTATTTAAAATAAATACAACATAGTCACAAAGTGATGAGCATATATTTTCCTGGGAAATATTCTCTGCAGGAAAATATTAACTGCAATTAAATAGGAAGCAGATAAGAAGCACTGAAGAGGAAAATTTCCAAGCAATATTATATCGGATGTTAACATTGCTATTACAGTGGTATATACTGCTTTAGTTGATGGAATTTTTAAAAATAAGTAAGTAAAAGGCTATATTGTTTATTTCAAGTGTCCTGATTCAAAGGTTAAGAAGATACTGTAGATAGTTTTCATCTGGTATGATTATTACTCAAGTTTTACAGGCAGATTTACTTAGCCCCAGCATCACTGCAACATACATCATTTTATCAAATATTCTTATGATAAATGGTTTATGTTGTTTAATTTTATCAGGTCCTTGCTCGTTTTTTCCTGTGTAAGCTCCCCATTCCCCCTACCTTTTTTATCCCCCTAATTTCTTTTATTCTTTCTAGTTTCTTGATTTCTTGATGCATTTTATTTGTAAATCATTTGGAAAATAATAGATGATGATTTTTTTTTTTGCACAGATACTCATTAATGTTTTTTATCCCAGGGCATAGTATGTCTGATCTATTAGCATTATGGTAGTATGACAATAATAGGTCATAAGGAAAAATAATATTAACAGCAACAGTTATTGCATTCATAATATACTCTGACACTATGCTAAGTACTTTAGGAATGTTACCTCACTGTTTCCTTTGATTGTCACATAATCCATATAAACCCTAAGACTCTGTTTCCAATATCTGAGTCATTTGTGTAAAGAATTTTACAGATTTTTAAATGTCCATGTTCATGGGAATGAAGTTTTAAAGTACAGCTGCAAAAAACTGAGAAAGAGAAATTCCTGTAGTGCTACCTAGGCTTTTCCTGAGAGAAACCTCTGTAAAGTTTTAGGCTGACACATTCATTAATTATGTCACATTAAAATAAACAGTATCTGAAAAAAAATTTCATCACATACTAGCTATATTGAATGCCTCTGATTGTGTACATCTTGCACTTTGAGACATGCTTCCTATTATTATTCCATTTTTTAAATGAATAAATTGGATTTAAAGGAGGCTTGTGCCTTGTCTACAGTCACAAAAATACTAAAAACAAGGAAAGGAGCCCAGATATGCTCTTAGACACTGTATTCTTATCCAATAAGCTGCATTTTCAGTATTGGCCTCATGAAGGAAATTTGCTCTAAATCAGCTTGATCTGAGAATTGAATAATTTATTGAGTGGGTTTTCTTGGATTTTTATTCCTCTCTCATAAATCATACTTTCTATTAACAAAGAAAATGCAGAGTGTTCAATCATTGCCATCTCAGCCCTTATAATAAAGAAAATCATCAGATTTCTGAACTGTTTGTACATGAGATGCATCTAGAAAGGAGTGGAAATCAAGTAAAGTGAGAATTGAAGCAAAATGTGTTTGAACTTTGTAATTTTGTATCTTACTTATTTTTCAGTGTTTTCACATGTTAAATTTTATAGCATATATTTTATTTGAGGTATTAATATTTGTATCAGCGTTTTATGGGAGAGTGGTGGATTTTATCTAACTTTACATTTTTATTATGATTACATTGCTATCTTCCTTGTGTATATTTAATAAGAAATTGTACAATTAACACTCACATTTGAAGCTGATTCATTGCTTTAAAAACAGCAGTGGTTTCTACTATTAACATGCATTTGAAAGTTATTTCCCTTTACTTTAAAAAAATGTTATTTAGATCAGTTTAAATAAGTACTCTAAATTGTTCCATTAAATAAATTGGTTGAAATAGAAATGGAGGCTTTGTAGATAAAACTGTCACCTTAGAATTATTAGCTGAATTTAAATTCAAGTTAAACTGGGTGGTTGTGTAGATGATGCATCAAATACGGGTATTAGAAGTAATCTTTATTATGTGCATCATTTTCATAGTCTTGTCTGCAAAACTAAATAATGAAAATGTGCTCTTTAAGTAAAACCATGATTTCATAATAAATCGAAAAATATACATCCAACAGAAAAATTTGTGGTCCCGGTGGCTATCAGCAGGATTGGTTTGGGGCCGTCTTCCTCTGACTGCTCAATTTCTTAGAAGGAAATCTGTTTAGTTGTAGAAAGGCTTTGAAATGTAGTGTCTGAATATCTCACAGGGAAACTCATTCCTGATCATCTTTATTTATAGTAAATGCAACTTCTAACCCTTTGAGGTCTCCAGGCTAAGTGAGAAGGCCAGGGTATTCTTCTTTATAGCCACAGAAATCGTTTAGGAAGGATCTGTGTGAGGTGAGTGAGCAAGAAGCAGAGAAGTAGTGGGAGACACATCATAGAATGCCTTGGGTAGCAGGGTGAGGTCTTAGTCTTTCTCTCCGAGTGAGATATGTGCCTTTGTCTGCTCAAAGTGTTTCCTGCCTGAATTTCATTGCCTGAAGTTCAGGGCCAAAGACAGAAGCAGGGAGACCAGTTGGAAGGCTGTTGTGCTAACCCAAATAATGGCAACTTGCAACAAATATAGTGGCCTGGATGGGGAAGGTGAGAACTGATCAGATTCTGAATGTATTTGAAGGTATAGCTGACAGAATTTGCTGATGCATTGGGTATGGAGGAGTGAGATAATGAAAATCCAAAGTTACATTTTTTTTTTCAAACAAAAAATACTTGATACATGGATTGACCTTGGTTTTCTGACCTGATTCCTGTGTCAGGTAGTGCAGTGTTGCGTATGGCATTCCAGGTACGGGGAAGGGGAGTGGAAGACTCACTTCACGGAAGGCTGCCTCTGCTATGTTCAGTTTCATGCATCCCTGCTTAGATGACCTACAGGTTTTATTTTCTAATATTAACTAAACTAACCCTAGAAAATGAGCAAGCATTTCCTGCTAAGAAATTAATGGATTGAAGATTATACTAATAATGCAAGCTTAAGCAAGTAAGATGTAAATGGCATTGGCAAACTTATCTAAAGCTACATCAGATATATGTGTCTGTGTGTGTCAATGTCCTCCTTTTGAAATTTTTATTTTTGTTACATTTTATAATGGACAATGTTGATATACTAATAGCACATATACTGCTTATAAACAAACATACATATATTGGTGAGGCATGCATCAGAGTTCTTCCTCGTTATTTTCTGCAAGAAAGTATCCCAACCACACAGCCTTTGTGTGGATTAAGGAGGCAGATATGATCAGCTTTTAGTTATGCAGGGTTGGTAACTTGATATTCTTTATTGCACACTGTGCTATTTCTAAAACTTTGGGTACATTTTTATGCATCACTCCTTTTATCATTCCTTTATACCTCTGTGCACTGATCCAAGAGTTGGTGATACCACAGAGAACAAATTGGAAATTTCCAGTTGAAGAAAACAAACTAGCATCAAGGTAACAATAAAAGTTTGTCAGATCCCACAGAAGAGTCTATGGGAGCACATCAGAGTGGCACCTAATCCAATCTTTGGGATTAAGAGGCTTCTTAGAAGAACAGATGCCTAATCTAAGAGCTGAAAGATGAATGTGATTTAGCCAAGCAAAAAAACTTAGAGTAAAAAGCAGCTGTTTGCTAAGACCACTAAAGCCCATTTCTTACTCTCAAGAATAATCTGATCCATACATACATGCATAAATGAGGACCTGAACATTAGAGAGAAACCCATGTGTCTTTAATTTCTTCTCTGGAGAATAGCTGTGTTCTCTCTGAATCTCTTTGTGCCAACTCCTTCCCCTGCTTATCCTCAGCCTTCCAGAATAGCAATGACAGTGATAGTGATGATGGTAACAGCTAACACGGATATGGCTTAGTATGCTCTAAGTGCCTCACATAACTTAAATCATTTGATCCAGGCAACAGTTCTGTGGGGATACATAGTACTGTCATACCCATTTTATTGATGACAAAATAGAAATAAAGAAGTTAAGTAACTTTCCCAAGGTCTTATTACCAACAAACAAGAAAACCAGGAGTCGAACACAGGCAGTCTGACATCAAAATCTGGGTTCTTCATTACTATCTGGCATTGCCTTCCAATTACGCACAGTTCTCCTTCACTATTTCTTAATTCAGCCAATATTTAGCATTTGGTAAATACCTGACAGTTACAGAGATAGGTATTACACAGGTTGGGAATCCCAAGGCAGCAAAAACCTGGAAATTTGGCATAACAACAAAGGAAAGATTCTCTCTAATCAATTAATCAACAAATATCAAATACCTAATTTCTGTCAACCTTTGGATGGGACAGTATAAGCTATTTCACTAAAGATGTACTTAATACTAAAGAATTTTGTTTAGAATATAAATTTATAGAAATATAAATTTTAGTGGTTAAAAATTAGAAGGTGTTACACCTGGGAACTGGAAATGCCAACTGGTAGATGCTAGAAATGAAAAAGATTTGGTATATACGTATTAGTCAAAATGGGTAAGTGTTGGCAGTATGGGAGGATGAGGACATTTAAAATTCCATTGTTATATATTAATCTGAATTATGTAATAGGCTTAATCTTACCTAAATATCAAGATATTCATATTAGATGAAGATAAATTCACGTATGATAAGCAAATAATTTAGCATCTAGAGTACATTACATACCTTTCAAAAACACACTGCTGCTATTTGGGTTTAATGTATGTTCTGTCTTATTTTTGCTTCTCGCAAAATTGATGGAGAAATTTTATCATTTCCCTTTTTCCCCATATAAATTCTTCTAAACTTCTGCACTGCCTCTGCCCTCTCTGTATCGTCTTAAGGACTGCATTGCCTTAGAAAGACTGATGGAGTTCACTGCTCTTTCTACAAAGGTAGTTTCATCTTTCACAGAGATTGAGATTGATGATTTTCATCTTGGCATATGAAGAACTAGAGTTTTTCATTGTCTTTTTTCCTCATGAGCAATCAGAATGCCAACCTGGCCTGGCTGCGCAGAGATGGTAACATCAAGGAATTGAGTTAAATATTTCCTTGGTAACAGTTGTGCAGGCACCCCTTTATCGATTATTGTCTGCATGCCCATTTAAATTTATTGACAAAGAAAAAGTGATCTAGATCCTGTCGCTGAAATCAATGTGTTTCACGCTATTGTTCTCCAAGCTGAGACAGGCCTCCGAACACTGACCTTTCAAGGACAGGGGTCTGATCTATTTATCTTTTTCCCTCCCATCACCTGGGATGGTCCTTCACCTAGTAACTGGTAATAAGTGATTATTGAGTGGATGGATGAATGGATGGACCACAGGGTAGCTTGTACTAAAGATTCATCAAACTCCTTATTAGTAAAGAAAAAGAAGACAAGGAAAATCAGCTGATTGCTTTTCTTTAGCAGCTGGATATAGTCTTACACACACACACACAAATTGTGTTTTCTAAGCATCATCATCCCAGGATCATGTGTGTGCACACAGCAGGCTCACAAAAAATTAAAAACAGATACAGGAATGAATCTAGTCTGTAACCACCAAGAAAGCTTCTCTTTCCTGCTGGTTGATATTTGACTCTTCACTACTCATTTTTTAATGATCAAATTTCAATCTGATGTTAAAGAGCCCAGACTTCCCTGAAACTCGTCTTCTTATTCTTCATTCAACTACAGCTTCTCCGTGGAAGTATTTAAGGAGAACTCTGTGTCAAACTCTATTTCCTCAGTATTTGGATCTGCATCCTGGATTGTGACTCATCTGCCTCTCTGTGGACTTCTGGCTCATTCCCGATCTCTTGTAGCCAGCAGCCCTTAACACTGCTGACCTGCAGTCCTCCTTATAACCTAGCTCACCTAGGTCAGCCTCCTCCCTGCTGACTCCTTCCCTACTTCTATGCCTGGCCCTTTGTGTGATATTAGTTCCTCCATTAAATGCAATCCCATTAGCCAATATGGATATGCATTCCTAGTTCTGGAAATAATTTTGATACAACTAAATTCCTTGAAAGAAAAAGCAGGGATTTAGTCAGCTTTGTATTCTCAGCAGACAGTACAGAGTCTGGTACATGGCAAGGCAATTGCTAGAGAAATGGTGGCTGAAGAAAAAATTATCCATATGTTCTCATGTCATTGGAATATCCGATTCCATCAGAATATCATTCACCTTGCTGGCAGGACCCTTATTTTTCCATTTTAACTTGTGGATATGTCTGCCCAATTTTCACCCTTAGAACAATTTGAATAACTTCAAAACATCTCTCACTAAGCACTTGCTATGTCTAAGGTTCAGTGTAAGGTACTGAAATTCTTTATTACTTTATATATTTCTTGTATGTCTTTCTGTTTAGTCTGAATTATCTGGCATTCTGGTTGTTTGTTTATTTGCCTCTTCTCACCTCTCTGAACTCCTTGAGGGTGAAAGCTGGAACTTGTTAGTCTTGCGCTTGTAGTAGCTGATGCACCACATGACTCATGATGAGTGCTCATTAAATGTTTGTTGCCTGAGTGAGTGGATGAATGGTAAATGACTGTGACAGACATATACCAAAGAGTTCTGGTCTAAGGTAGAATTAAGGAATGCTAAATAATACGTTAATTGTCTGTAGGTAGGAAGAGAATGGAAAAGATCATTATAGGGATGATGGTTTTCTCCTAAAATGTTAATCCAGAGGCACGCCTTCAAGTTTATTTGTTTAGTTCAGGGGCAATTTATCTGTCTAGAGAGCTACCATGGAAAATTAATGTCGACAGATGTTTGAAGGCTAAAAAAACCAAGGCAACTCCTGAGAATAAGCAACAAGACATGATGACAGTTAGTTTAAAGAAGAGCTATTCCTTTTTTTTCTTTTCCTGCTGCAGATAAACATGGGCCCGTTACTCATATCTATGCTGGAACGCCTTTCCTGCAGCCCAGCAGCCCTGCTAGTCTGGGGCAATGTAAAAGTGCTCCCTGTAGCTGAATATATGTAAGAGCATGGAAATTGTGGGCAATCTTCCAGCCTGTTAGGTTCCTTCTCATCAGAGTGAGGTTAGTCTTGAAATTTTAGAAAATTTAAGTGTGGTGGTTCTCAACTCTTTGCAGTCCTAGAATGGACTTTATAACTAACATTTTGTAATGTTCCCTTTCTAATCCTAAAATGAAGTTTATAAGTAATATAACCTATCTACACAAATAATTTATATACAATTTAAAGGAAAAAAACAAAGAGTAAGAAACGTACAATAAAATAATCTATGTCTCAGTAGGTAAAAGCTTGGGCATGCCTATGCTAAATGAATTTAATAAAATGCTGACCGGGGAGCATCCCACTGCTGAGATGACAGCTGCTAAGTTACTGTCAGTAACACGAGTGTCTAGATGGGTTTTTCTTGGTAAAGTTCCGGACAACAACAACAACAGTGAAACATGACCATTCTTTGACATATAGGGTTAGTGACCGTCCTAGAAAATTCAGGATATATTAGAAACCTTAAATGATTCCCTGTGTGTAAAATAAAGTTAGGTTCTGGGCTCAGGAAATTATAAGCAGGGCTTTCCCTTCCATGAATTTCCAGTGGAGTATTTGGAAACCAAGTGAAATATCATGACAATTTCATTGTGAAAGACTGTCTTGAGCACTACAGGACATCCGGCATTTCTGGTCCCTGCCCACTAAGTGCCAGTAAGTTTGTCTACAATCACTCGGGGAACCAAACATCCCTTGCCTCAGTAGTCACCAAAGCATTCCTCTAGGGGGCAGTACCAACCCTGCTGACAACCAAAGCGCTCAGGAATGGGATTCTGTACATTCTGAGGCCTTTGTTTCTGTCCCTCTCCCCTTTTGAAAGTGCATAGGGAGGTGAAAGGGAATTAGCCACCCCCAGCTAACTCAAGAAGTTCCTTCCTCAGCTCCCCCGCGTTTGCTCCTTTGTGCTCTGTCCATGTTGTTTCTACATTGGTTGTGGTACTTCCCAGGATGTGTTAAATCATCTGATTGCAATTCTGTCTCCTCCATTAGAGAAAGAACTTCTTGTCCTATCTTTTCACTTTCTTCTCTATGTCCTGGAAGCCTAGCTGTAGGCCTGGCATAGAGTCAATGTTGTTGGCTGATTAAATGGAGAGGGCATGTTACTGACTACCGAGCATTCTCCAAGAAAGTCATTAAAAAAAAGTCCAAAGTGTATAACTGAAATTAAATTATTATTTTACAATACAGAATAAACACAGCACATCTTAGAATTTAAAAATTAGGTGACCTATTTCCCAATATGTCCATTGAGCAAAACTGGAAATGAGAATAATGGATGGAAAGCAATACACAGATAGGTTCATTTAAGTGATTAGGAATATAATTCTAAAACTTTGACTTAGAACATACTAATTTTTGATACATCTTATCTTCAAAGTCCAATAGCCCATTAGTACTTAAAGTATATTAAAATTATCTTTTGAGAAGTTTATAACCCCCCCTTGACATATACAAAATATGCTCCTTGGCATCTGTACCAAAATAGGGAATAACCAGTCTGATCGATCATCCAGCTGATAGGTCCATTCATCCACCCATCTATTCACCCTACTTTTTTTTTTTTTTTTAATATGTTATGTGTTAGGTGCTCTGTTTCCCAAGTTATCTACCAGGGATCTGAGAAGAGTATTATGTGGTTTCTACTTTCTGAAAGGTAGAGTCCTGTAAACATAATGAGGCTACAATGTAGTATGAGACGCTAAAGTTCACATTGCTGTGGAAGCATGGAGAGCCATCAGTTGCCTAGGGATGATTTTTAGAGGCTTCACACAGGGGTAAATATTCATGTGTGCTTTGGAGAATAATGGTGTGGTAGACACGGAGAGATGCACTGCTTAGATTGCTCTACAAGAGAGGACGACTTGCCCAGATGTGAGGAATATGGCCAGCTGACAGCTCTAGGTACCTCCAGGATTCATCCCTGAATTGGAGCAAAGGTCATACTCTTCTTGGTTCAATGACTGAGCAAGGCAGTGGTACAAAAGCCTAGCTATTTCTCGTTCATACAGACCTCCTCTAACGGCTGATTTTGTGTGTGTGTATTTACTGAAGTAGAGTCCGTTTACAACATTGTGTCTGTTTCTGGTGTTCAGCATAATGCTTCAGTCGTACGTGAACATAGATGTATTCATTTTCATATTCTAAATGGTTGATTCTGTCCTGGAGTTTCCAATGGACTGACAGAGACTGTCAGATCTGCCTAGTGAATAGAGAGCTCATTACCCAATTCCGTTTTTGCCCTTTTTCTTTCATGGTGTTACTCCCCAGAAAACTTTTTGCATTTCTAGCTCCATCTTAACATCTGCTTCTGGGAGGACCCAACTGACACCACTGGGAAAGAGCTTGTGGCAGGAAGGGTATTTCAGGCAAAAGGAATAACGTGAGGACAGACACAGAGGTATGCAGTGTGGCCTGGCCAGGAAATAGGGATAAATTTGGTGTGGGCAGGGTATAGGAAATGAGGATGCTCCAGATTGGATCTAGAAGGTAAGACACCTGGAATAAAGGTTCTGAGGTGGGGCTTTTTCTTGAAAGACAAAGGGAGCTATTAAAAGCTATTTTAAGAGGAGAAATGAGGCATTCCCAGTGCAAAGTAGAGAGTGAATAAAGCAAGAGTTGCAAAGAAACTTATGTCCAAATGTTGTCAGAGTATCTCTCTGTTTAGTATTTATTTGTAAAGCAGTATTTCTTTTTCTTAATTTTTAAATCACCTTATCATGAAATTAGATTATTAGACAGAGCATTAGAGCTTTATGTCCCACATAGGGAATGGAAGTATGTTCATATCACATAGAGGAGAGAAATTCTGCCTCCTTGCTTTTAGACCAGACAACACTGAATGTCCTGCAGGATCATCAGAGTCCAGGTCATGTTAGTAACACCTTCTGAGTTGCTGTGGTTCTTGGTGCTGACTTAAAGTTATTTTTCCTCCTTTATATTTGGCCATTATCTCAATCTCCCACCCTTTTGGAGTCAGATCTTAAATTTTTCCCAACTTGTATTTGTACAATACTTGGTCTAATTTCTCATCTCTTTTGGGTGCCTTTGTATCATTTACCATATATTGACAATTTTGGGCTTCACCATTCATTTTTTTTTTCTGTGTATGGATTTATGTAGATATTATTGACCTCCTTTTCTACCAACATCCTTAACTGAAACATTAAGTAAGACCAGGCTTATTAAGTGTTTGCTATTAGACATTTTCCAGGAATAGGATATATTATTTCTCTTTACCACTTAAAAAAAATTTTGATTTAATGAATAGAATTTTAGCAAAGCAAGGTAACTTTGAAATGTGCTTTTCCATGTGTTTATATTAATATCCAATGAATAATTTCAAAGGTTAAACTTCATGATCCATCTCTTCAAGCCATCTACTTAAGTCTGGAGTCATTACATCACCTGCTTCCCTTATGCCATTGATTTATGTTTCTTTCAGACTGCTGAGATTGGGCAGTATCATTTATTTTTTATATGACATACTCTGCACTATGAAACAGAGTTTCAGAAGGTAATGGCAAAATACCTGTAACACAGTGTAAAATTGCCTACTCACCAGTGTAAATCAGTAGTGTATCCATTAACATTTGTCTGAGGTTCTCACAATACTGAAAGAGAATGAAAGGCTTTAATCAGTCTTTATTTTTTTTTTGTAGCAATAATGTTGGGGGGATTTCTAGGTAACAGTAGTACTCAGATATCATAATGTGTCTATATTAAATGTTGAGGATGCAAAGGAGTTTTTAAAATTTTCTTAGGGATCTCCTATTTCAAACTCTATAATTAGCTAAAGTCTTTTCACAATGTACTGTGAGGAAATGTTCATTTCAGGACCACCAAATTATCTGTTTGAATATTGTTTTCAGAAACTAAAGTGTATTCTTTTCAAATGACTAGCATGCCTTTTCTAGAACTTACGTAAGACTTTACTTTTTCAAAAGGCTTTGGCATGTCTTTTTCTCTTTACAGATATCAAATGAAGTGAACCTTTGCCCATTTCAATGAAAGTAAAACTAGGGCACAATAGACGTAGGTACCTTTGCAGTGTTGATATGACTTGTTGGAAAATGGTCTTAGACTAAATTGCATGCTCCTAGTTTGCTAATCTCAGATTCTTTTCTGTAAATCACACTCATGGGACATCATGTACAGGATAGAATCTACAAAAGAATAAGCTCATTTATTTATGCAAACTGATGTGTTTCCCTCTAGCTAAATCCCTAGGAGGATATTGCCACTTTTATGTTTCTAATGGAAAATATATTACACATTTAAAAAATGAATTAGACTATTTCTACTGTTAATGGCAATCCACTTTTATGATATTCATATTATAAAAGCCAACTGTTAGTCAAAAATATAGTTTGATGAATGTATTATGTTTACAAATCGAGGACAGTCATTTCATTTCTTCCATAGTAAATCTGCTTTAAATATTGGTTTATTATATATATTCACTTGTATTACAAATATTTCCAGTAAGCAAGCAGAAATCATTTTTATATTTAGCGTTTAAAATGTATCTTAACTTGAACATTAAATCATCTATTAAATATTCAATTAAAATGGGTTTTGATCCATTTTTAAAAATTAGTGGTCAGGTATTCGGGGAAACAAGCTTGCAAGATATTTCTAAAGCACAATTCACTTCATTTCTTGTTCTGTATATTTTGTCAGAGAACGCCTTAATGTAACAGAAATCAGATTTGGTGTGTATTTTTACACCAAATCAAATTGTGCAGGCGCCACCCTCAGCTTTCTCCAAAACATTATAAAGGATAAGATTCCACCATGATATAGCTTAAGAAACCAGTACAGCCCTGGAAGAAGTCCATACGTGGAAAGTGAAGCTACAGGAGAGTATGTTTTACCGGAAAACCACGTGTCTTATAACAAACACCATTACAGCACTGGATTTAAAATATAAGTTTACTTGGCTGAGTTCTGTCTCCTTCAGGAATCTGTATGTAAGGCATATATGCTGTTTCTAGTTATTCTGCAGGCATAAATCATAAGTATAAAAGGTACTGAAAAATGTAAGAATGAAACTGCAATATAGTAGTGACTAATGGTATAAAGCACTTAGATGCTCCAGTTATAACAACTACATGAAGAGAATGAAGGCATCATAAGTCATTTTATTTATTACAATTGGCAGGTTTCCCTTCCTCATTGTATTGAATATAGTCTTACTTTCCCTATCTTTTCTTTGCCCAATCCTCAATTTCCCAAATTCACAAGCCATAATTATAAATTTTAATATTTTAATCTAGTCTTTTAATGTGTAGATGTAATCCAAAATTATTAATTCCTTCTATCAAATCAGAAATAGCAGAAGTCAAGTAAACCTTCATAGGCTTTTTTAGAATACAAGCTCTAAAATTTTCTGTTTCTGATTCCTAGAGGAAGGAGCTGTGTGCTATCCCCACATACACAGTTGCTTAAATATCAGAAAACTGCTACAAAATAACTTCTACACTATGAAGTTAGCTAGGTTGTCTTCACCTTCAAATGAGATCTACACAGCCATAATTGAGAATTTGCAAAATATTAGAAAAATGAAGCCAACCTTCACCGATAACTTCCATCTTATATGTAAAACATATACACTTCTAAGTATTTTTACCATCAACTAGTTTCCTTTTGTTATTTAGGAGATGATCTAAATTGGTGTTTTAAAACATTCATAAGTTTCTGAATCTTTTGTAAAACTGAATCCATCAAATAGATAAACTATATCTTATTAGTGTAATTTATAATAATTTACATATTACAAAGTTAAACACTGAGATCAAGAATATTTCTATGAATTATGAGATATGAAATTAAGACAGATGGGTGATGATGATGATGGTCACATAAACTTTTGGCCTCAAGATCCAATTCACTTTAGTATATTGCTTTGGATATACTGTAGTGAAAAAATTATATTTTATCCTAGTAAGCGTAATGGCACTTCAGTAGCACTTGTTTGTACAATTTTACATGAGTGAAACTGCCTACAACTAACTGTAAAACACGCACTTGCAACCTTTTTAATCAGTGATATATTTATAAATGTAAATATAAACCAGATATTAATCTTAGATCTGCACAGAAAGTTATTTGGCAGCATATATCTATGTGTTTATCATTTCCAAGTTTATTAAAAATTAGTACAAAAATTTGCCTTTTAAAAATCACAGTTCTTTAGCAATAGCTATGGTATATATATATATTTTTAAATTTGAATCAGACAGTTACATAATCCCCTCTTGAGAAATGCTGAAGTTTCATGGAATGCAGGTTAGAAATCACTGGACGAGGTCATAAGGAGAGAGGATGTATCATTTCTTCTGTTCAGTCCTGTATCTACTACAAAACTGTAGCAGTGCAACAAATACTTGCCTAATTATCCCAGTTTCACTTTTTTCAATGACTACTTTTAGTTGTATGCTTTCTTTTTAAAAAGAAGGCTGATCTCATGATTTGAATAATGTGAGCTGTTGTCTGGCTGCCTTGTTTTAAGACTCAAGTTATAAATCACAAACCATGCCACTTCGGAATGCAACTTAGATTTCCCAGTGCCTCACTTTAGTGCCAGCTGGTGCCAAGCAAGCTGCTGGCTTGCACAGAGAGGAATTCCAGGAAGTCACTGGAGTGGACCATTTTCCAATAATGCTCCCTGGCATGGACTCAGTTTAGGGCTCTTTTATAAATGGCTATTAGAGTGAGATCATGATGAGATTTCCTAGAAGTACATGCAATGCTTTTCACTGAAATTTCCTAATTCAAAAAATTTTGTAAAAATGGAGGTTTTCTCCTGAATTCTTAATGTCACACAACCATCTGTCAGTATATGTGCATGTCCCTTTAAGATATGAAAGTGCTTAGATCGCTTGAAGACATGCTTTTTAAAATTAAATTATTGTTTTCATTTTACATCATTTTGTTTTAGATATTTGGCTTACATTATACTTTTTTTTAAAAAAATAACTTTCTTCAAGATCATTGAAGAGCACAGGAGTACTAAATTATTAATGATCTCTAAACTCTGTCAATCATCAGCAATCACTGAGAGTTTATGGTGAGCAAATGTTTCAGTAAGAACTCTCGACACACGGGCAGCTATCTTGAGTGATCTCGGATTAGACTGACCAGTGAAAGCCTACCATAGCACCCACTACTTGAAGAATCTAAAGCAGATAGAGAAGTTCTTCAGTGATAGATGTGATCACCATGTTCACAGACTGAAATTTAGATGAAGAGAAATAACAGAGTACTCAGTTCCACCCTGGACTAAGGACTGACTCCCATTGGTTCCCATTCCTTGATCTTTCTGTTACAGGCATTTGGTGTTTACTTGATTTGGAATGTCTTTGGGAGGGGGGGAGTAGAGAGAGGGTTGTTAGAGATTAGTATAGTACTTGGCCTATGTAGTGGTACTAGGATAGTAGGACTCTGAGTCAAGATCATTTGGAGGTCATTGAGTCTAAGCCCTTTGTATTCTGCCTAAGAACCTGAAGCTCAGAGAGGCCCAGATACAGTGAGTTAAGGAGAGAGTATTCACACCTAACCCTTTTTAGTATTTGCTGACCATTTTTTAAAAATTGCCTCGTGTCCCAATTTATTATTTCTCCTTTTTTCACTGTTTTTTTTTTTTTTTCTTTCTTATCTTCTCGTCAAGCTTAATGTTTTCTCCAGTAAGTGGCAGATGAACCATACACAAAAGGATATGGAAATAAGTTTGCATACCTCTCAGTCCTGCTTGCTGGGCTTAGAGCCATTAGATCCAGATGAAACTTAAAAGGAGGGTGCTTTCCTCCCTCTTCTCCCTTGTAGACTTCATCTTATTCTAGCAAGACAGTTAACTAACTCAGGTCAATATAGTATTAGAGTAACCTGTCCTAGAGGCAATTGCCTTCAATAGCTAAAGTGACCTATAAGAACAAATTTGTTCAAATCAACTCTCCTATTTAAAACCCTTCAGTGATACAGTGCTCTCCAGCATTTTTTCTTTAGGATTAACTAAACATTTAGACCCACAAGATGACCATGCACCACCCCTGAAAACCTGTATTCTCAGAAAGACAGAGATCAGGAACCTCAGCTTGCCTATTGGATGGCAGCAGGCCTTCCTCATTACAGCTCAGCTCTGGAAGTCCTTGCAGCTCAGCTCTGGAAGTCATCCTGCTTAACAGCCTTGTATCTCTTGCAACAATTCCATAGGCATTGGCTTCCAGGTCCACTCTCAAGGATACCCAAAGCTATGATAATGGGTTTTTATGGTTCGTTTATAGTTCCCCCTAGTCCAGATACAGTTTACCATTAAGAGGCCATTTTTACTATCAGTAATGTCACCTTGAGATGTCCTTGACATTCTTACCTTATCAGGTTACCAAAAGAATCCAACTAGAGATAGCTAAAGATCAAGTTCTTATGGAGAAAAGCAAAAAAGTTTTTTGTTTGTTTGTTTGTTTGTTTTCTTTTTAATTGAAGTATAGTCAGTTACAATGTGTCAGTTTCTGGTATATAGCATAAGGTTTTAGTCATACATATATGTAAATATATTTGTTTTCCATAGACTTCTTCAAAGTAGGCAAACCTCAGAGGTACAGTCTAACCACAAGGAAAGTTAGAAGTGCTCCCTGCTCTACCAACAACCAGGGAAGAGAAGTTTTGATGAAAATCAAGGCAAGAAATATCACTGATCCTTTTCTACCAAGCAGACTGAACCATAAAAAGTCCCCATGGGTGTGATCCTGCTCCTTTGGGTGATTCTCTGGTCCATCTTTTATCTTCCCTGGTCTTTGGTGATGCCTGGGGCTACCTCCCAGTGAGGAGGGTCCCTGCACCTAAAATCCACGCCAGGTTGTGAGAGGGACCAGCACACAGACAGGACTGAGTGGGTAGCTGAGGCCAGCTCTGTGGGCTCAAGGGAGACTGGCGTGTCCCCTCAGCTTCCTCTTTCTGTGCAGCTCCTATAGAGTCCAGGGACTTGAGAGGACAAGGACAAGATCACAGTGGGGTTACTGGGTAGGGGCTGAGGAAGCTGAGCAGTCAACCTTTCATGCTGACCTGAAGGTAGAGGAGACACGAGCCTTGCAGCTTGTCTTGCTCAGTCAGGTGATTCTCCCAAGGCAGATATGTCCCTGGAATCTGGATGAGTGCTTGGATCACAGAGTAAAGAATCTGAGGTCCTGCCTCTCTTGGATACTGATTATTTGGCGGAGGGGACTGAGGACAGTGCTGACTTGGTGTCACCTGCAGGCTCCATGTGATATCCCAGACCTATTTCCACAGTGAGGACTTAAGATTCTTCTTAAGTAGCTGATAGCCATCAGTCTGGACTTTGGTGAGTTGGGTGTGGATCTGGAGTCCTGCCTTCCTTGCAGGGAAACCAGCCCCAAGATCAAGTTGGCCAAGTTTCTGAAATCTGGGCTCCAGCCGCACTTGCAGGAGTGGCTGCAGCAACGGCTCAGGGTGGTAGGGAGGGGGTGGCAGGCAGAGGCGAGGCCTGCAGGCCATCTCCTTCCTCCACCTCTTCACCCCGGGTGCCTGGCCGCAGCGACAACTGCACTGCCAGCTGTGGACTAGCTACTTCAGGAGGAGGGAATTCTGTTTGTTTGTTTTTGTTTGCTCTTTTCTTTAAGCACACATGTCTTCCCTTTTCTCTTCAGATAAAGTGCATATTATTTGAATGATTCACAAAGCCACTAGATTCCCCTCTAGTCTCATCTTGTCCCTTCCTACCCACCTTGAACCCTACAATTCAGCCAGACTAAGCCCTTTTGTTTCCTTCAAAGGAACTATCTAGCCCCATCTGGCTCTCGGCCTTCACACATGCTATTCCATCACCTTTTTTTTTTTCTTTTTTTTAATTTTTGAGCACCTTCAGCGAGCCAAACGGTGAGCAAAGCCCTGAGGATACAACAGTGAAAAGGACAGCTTTGTGGGATCTACAGCCCCTATGTGAAAACCTTTTCCCTCTCCCACCATTGCTTGAGAACTTCATGACCCAAATTGAATGTTACACCCTCTAGTGCCCTCTCTGTTCCCCCAAATAGGCGAGGTGTCCTATTCTGTACTTTTGTCACAATACTGACAACCTGTATTGTCATTGCTTGGTTTCTTGTCTGCTTCCTCATGAAACTGTGAGCTCATGGTAGGAAAGGAATATAACTTGCTCACTATTATGTCCCTAATGCCTAGATCAGTGTCAGGTACCCTGCAGATACTTGACAAATATTTAATAAGCAAATAGGTGACAAATCTAGGAACTCCAAGAATTCTGGAATTATAATATGTGTTTAAAACCACAATTAATGTACTTCCAAGGTTAAATTTTCAGGCCCTGTTATAGGTAATGAAGAAGGTGTTTTAGGAGCTGATGCCCACCAGAATCTATTATATAAATGAAATTCTCCTTATTAAATTTTAAAAATTGTATCTATAAATAAAAGAGCAGAACAATAATGTTATAAAAATAGAGTAAATAAATTTAAAAATATTGATGACCAAGAATAAAATTACTTGAATAAAAACAAACTGTTATAACTGGCTTATTCCCAGTTACCTAAAACCTAAAACCAATGTTAACATCAGTGGACAAATAATGGGGGCAGGGGGTGGGGGACTGAGTAAGCACTTCAAAACTCAGAAGTAAATCTTGGATTCTTATTGCCACTTAATGTATTTTTTGAAGTTTGGCCTGGCAACTAAAGAAAAGAAATTGTTTCCGATTAAGATATCATATATAGATGCATCTGTGAGGATAAACATCCTTTCCTGGAACCATTTTTCCCAGAATTTATCACATGAGTTCCAATATAAAGCAGTATTAAGTCACACAGTACAATATACCTCCAACCAGTCTTCCAAAATGTACAAAAAATGCTCTTAAATTTGACACTTTTTTATATCAGCCACCTATAAAATCAAGGAACATGATACTGAGCCATATCTCAGAAGCCAGGTCTTTGATTGACTGAGATAATGTGGTCCAAGACATTATTTTCTAATGGTCTGAGAGCACAGGGATAGAATTTGGAATAGTGTAGGTAAATGGATAGTTAACATACTCATTTAGGCTTTTTCTCTCAAATATCAAATATCTTAAATGAGCTTTGGAAGGGTGCTGGACCACGTTCAATTTGCAATCAAATTCCCTTAATAAGATTTTACAGTGCAGAAATTCTTCTTTGCTGATTAAGATGAGAGCCATAATTTTATGAGTCAGGTACTGACCAGACTTCTTACATAAGGAGAGGCAGCAAACTGGAACTCAGCCATGAAGAGCCTGGGTACTTACAAGTAGCATCTTGGTCTATTTGAAGGAGCAGGGGACCATTGCAAGCTCAGATGCACCGTAGTGATGTCTAGAGATGGCCAAGTGTTAGAGCTCTACAGCACAGGTGCACACTGATCCCCTGTATGTATATTCTGTTTGATTTAGACAGTACTTTGTGGGGGGAAAAACTCAACTGCCAATATTTAAAAACCAGGAGATTTCACAAAATATTCTGGATTCCTGGCTTCTCATGAAAAATAGGAATAGACGCTACACTAAGCTGTCATTTTAGTGCAATAAGAATAGGATGGAGCTGAGTGGCAGCAGGTGGTTATGTCAGAGAAGTTTTTCAGAGTGAGTGTGTGCTCTCCAGGTCATCTTAGCACTCACCAAACCTGCTTTATTCAATTTTCACTAGGTTCTTACAGGAACTGAGGTTTTGACTTGCTCAGCACCACGATGAGGTAACTTGAGCTTGAAAAATTCTCTATGTGTGTATGTGTAAGCTTGAGGGAGGATGAGAAGAAGACAGGAATTATCATTTAACAGGCATCAAAATTTTACCTAATAAGTAATAAGCACTGTACAAGTTACCTTATATACAAAAAGGAGTAAGATACAAGGAATATCTTAAATTGTGTCCTTTGCTTAGGGCCATGGTAGTGGCTTCAATGAGCCCACCTGCTTATGGAAAGCTAAGAGAAGCTGAGGAGCGGGAGCACTATACCTTACTTCTCTTTTCTGAACATTCCTAAAATTTACTTTCAAAAGGATCTGTGAAAGAAGAAAATCTGCTTAACAATGAGGACTCCTTTCAAGTGTGGTTATCTTGGGAGATGTGGGGAGACATGCACTGGTTGATTTGTTCTTTGAGGTACAGTCCTTGGTACACAATCTAGAAAGGGTTAGATCCCTGATGAGCTAACAATAATGCAACGTCAATGTCATAAGGGCTATTTTAGGAGTGTAATTAGAGTACAGTCTCATGGGTGAATGGAACAGGTTCAAAGTTGGGGTGAGGCCAGTTTTGTGTGCCTTACTGTAGATGTTAGGAGGTTTTCAGGTTTATAATTTAGATGTTTCTCAGTATGGTAGATGGAGCAAAGATCGAAAGGACCAAGCAAGGAGACCAACTGTCTCAATGGGCTTCAGAGGTGTCTTCTTACAATCTTACAGAAGTTACTGGCTACCAGTTCTCCCCTCTGAGATTGCTGAATGAGCTAAACGACTGCATAGACTTAACATTAGCAATTAAATATTTGTGTGTTATGGGTGTTGATAGCAGTTATTGAAATGTACAGGTTAGTATCAATCCAATTATAGGCACTAATATTCAAATTCAAAATTTTTTCATTCTGCAATTTTAGTAGCAACCCCAAAATTCTGTGTGCTTTGCACACATTATCTAACTTAGTTTTGGTAACAACTTTGTGAGCTAGGAACATCACCTTACAGATGAGAAAACTGAGTTCAGACTCCCCTCCTAAGATACATGACATGTTTGCATTCAAAAAACAATACAGAGGCACAGATTGTGCCTTTCAAATATCAATGTTTTGAGACTTTTAAACCCTAAGTTGATTTTTATACCTGGTAATAAAGTTGTGTTAGGGGATATACAGGATTACTACATTTTAAAATGAAGATGTTTGTGTTAGTAATTAAAACTTTATCTGCAAAACAATCATGGTTTTATTTCAGTGACAGAGTATGCAGCAAATAGTATTGATTATAGACTAATACATAAAGTGTCAGTACCCAGATATAGAGCATCTCCTTGGCATATTGTAGAAACTGGCCATGAATCACTCCCCATGAACATCAAAGATTAAGTCCACATTTACACATAAAAGTACATGCTCACTTGGCAATTTTCAAATACAATTAGTAGTGATTTTCCTGTTGAATTTGGAACATATGATATGTTAGCACTCACTTGAAAAAAATCCACTATTAATTTCCCTATATTGCTTTTTGAAATATGTATCAAAGCATGGCATATATAAATTATATATGCACATATACATTTAAATATATATATATATTTATATTGTGTGTGTGTGTGTGTGTGTGTGTGTGTGTGTGTATACTGTGTCTGTTGGAAGTTTTCCTGGCTTTGAAGTAAGGGCCTGATGTTTGAATTGCTTAATTCTACCCAGCTTCTCCATCATGAATACCTATATACTCGTTTCTCCCTCCCCATATATACTTTTCCATATCTGAGTACAGAGAAAATAAATGGCATGTATCCTATGGAAATTCTGTGTTCATTTGTTTTATAAAAAAATGAAGAAGAAAAGTCTGGGTTTTATATCATTTGTTATATAAAACCACAATATTTTGCACTAGAAAGTGTATAATGAAAGAACCATCTTTTTAAGAAAAACATGTGAATACTGAAGCAGACTCTTCAGGAGAAGTTTTAATAAAAGTTAAAGTCATTAAAAACAGTCAAATTAGAATATCTGAAAAACCTTAAAGGTACATCAACTTTTTTCTCAATTCTGAGATACATATTTTATATATTTCTCTATATTTTATCATTTGTGAAATCTGGTGCCTCCTATAATTGAAGCACATAGGCTCAATGAGAGCAAAGATTTTTATCTGTATTACTCACCCTATTTCCTTAGTACCTAGGTCAATACTTGCTAATATTAGGCTGTAAATAAATATTTGTTGAATGAAAGCATGAGTCTAAGTTAAAAACAGTTGTCAGTCACACAAATGAGTGTCATTGCCTATGTATGAACTTAGTCACGTGTAGAAGGCATCTCTTCATTCAATTTTTACCTTTGTTGAATTACTTGCAGTAGTAGTATTGCTAAATATTAAATTAAGTTCAAATTTTTAATAGACTTAAAATATCTTCAGAAGCATTACACTGTGATATAGGACTGAAACAAATACTGCCTTGTATGCAGAAGACTGTGTGTCACATCGAGATATATATATATGATTAAAGACAGTAGAAATGGGTAATCTTTCATTAGATCGTCAAATTTTCATTCTGGGGGATATCCTTGCAACTGACTTATGCATTATAAAGGACTAAGAAGTTTCCAGTTGACATTTAAGAGCATCTGCTAAATATCCTAGCATACATCATTCAGTTAAATAGAAATGAATACGAAACTATGATATTAACAAATAGAAAATGAAACAGTTGATGTTCAAATTGATAAAGGAGTTAAAATTACAAGAAAGAATCATGAAAAGTAGTTCATCAAATGACCTTGTTCAGAAAGTCAAAGGCCAAAGTGAATCAGGAAAATCCTAGCCTCTAAATATAGAGAGGATGAGACTGCAACATTTTTAGGATATTAGAAAAAAAAGGTGCATGTATTGTATGAATAAGTGTATACAATTGTGAATTGATACAGAATGTGGACAATGTGGAATTTCCTTTGGCATACACACACTCACATACACACTTTGGAGGGTATCACTTGGACCAAATGAGGTACTTAGCAAAAGAGGAACAAAGTTAACTCAGTTGATGTTTGAATGTCACAGAAAAAAGATAAGGAGTTTCTTAACATAGTATTTGCTATCAGAGTTGATTGGCACTGTTGGAATCTTTGACCATCGGAGAGAATCTCCTGATGGAAAATGTGCCACTTCTACCCCCAACTCTAAAGGTGCTGGTATTCGATATAGCAACGTAAAGTGCTTTCCTTTAGTTGGATTTCCAATTAATAAAAAAACCCACTCACTGTGGAAAATTCCTATTTGTGGTGAAATGATAGAAAATGTGGTTTTCTAAAAAGGAGCCATAATTGCTACTGATGCTGATGAGGGGAAGGAGTTTTTTCCAGAAGGGCAACACCTGGAGCACAGCATGGATAGTGACAGAAGATGAGGGTTTATTTGTTTGTTTGCCCCGGTATTAGTCCATCATCATCATCATCTGCAGGACACCCCAGGGAGGTATGCAACTTCCCAGGCATCTCTGTCAAGTTGGCCCCTGTTTGCTGAGGGCAATCCCCAGAGAAAGGTCAAGGGTTTCTTGCAGCAGTGTCCCCATTTTCTCTCAGAGAAAATAAAATAGTTTTGATGAAGTCCAATTTATCAATTTTTTCTTTTGTGCGTTGTGCTTTTGGAGTCAAGTCTAACTAACAATTCTTTGCCTGGCTCTAGATTATGAAATGCTTCTCCTTTTTTATATTAGTAAGATTTTTTAAAATTTAAGCTTTCAGTGTGAGAGAAAGAGATCATAAGAAGGAAGAGAAAAAGAGAGAGAGTGTATCTACAAAAACATGCTGTCCTTAGTGAAAGACCAGCCCACTGCTACTGAGTTGTGGAGTGTGAATCACCTTTGCATACCTTTCACTGAAAACCACAAAGACCATCTACTTTACATGTCCATTGTTTATATAGTCCGTTTTTTCATAATTCACCATTAATGCAAAGATAAACGGAAACAAAAAGTAAAAAAAATATGAAACAATGCAAATTGTATTTCCTCACTCACATAATGACATCCTAGGTGGGCATGATAAATGAGGTCATTACTCTTGTGAGAGCAAACCTGAGTACTGTGAGAGGAGAGGCTTAATTAAAGCTACAACAACTGTACCTATTTAAAGCTGTCCAGGTGGCTCATGCCTTGCAGTACTTACATTCTGCATCTGGTCTTGTGGAAGTGAATGAATGCCTCATAAGCCAATGGGCAGATATTAGATGGAATTCCTGATATACGAAATCTGCGTGACTTGTGATTCAGAGTGACTATTCTATGATGATATCAGTCTTGGCTCTGTATTTAATACTCTGTTTCAGCCAAAAGACACATACTTCAACAGTATTACAGTAGACAACTCTCAGGGTGCCCGTCTGGTTAATGCTTCCCTCTCCCACAGCCTTGTCCATGACCTTTCAGAGAACCTGTACCCATAGTGCAGATGCATGAGCTACTGGTCATGTAACTGTGACCCTGGTCATCTATAATTGGACCAGTAGTGGATAGAAAACTGGGGAAAAAAGCTTCAGAGGAACTGCTCATTAATGCTGCTGCTGTTTGTTCCAAGGTTTCAGCACCAAAATGAATGAATGAATGAATGAATGAATGGAGTAAATAAACAATAAACTTGCTGCTTCCACATATGTGATTCACATATTAAATGATAAAGAATTTTTTTGCATCTGATATAAATAAGCCCACCTATTTATAAAAATTAGATATTCATCAACTAATATTTAGAAAATTAAGTAGAGTTTACTTAAACTTAGGAGAAAAAAATGTCTAAAATCAAAGCTTGATTTGAAACATCCTAACTAATCAGTAATTTTTCTTTTTTTTTTGTTTAAGGTGACTGTATTTGTTATGTTCAGGATAATGAGCAACTGATGTTGAAGAGAAAACTTGATAGAATGGAGGAATATTAAATTAAAAAGTTCCCAATAAAGCTTAGAAATAATTATTTCAGTGTTTTTTCTACTAATAACGTATAAAATCTGGTTTAATAATTTAAAATATTTATTAAAATTAAACTATTAATTTCACTCAAATATTAATAGTATATATTAGACATTTGTTTTTTCAGAATATTTTAATAATATTACAATTTTATTTATGTAATTTTCAGGATTTCTGTTCCTATAAAGATTAGCTTAAAAATCTAAAAAAGTGTTTAGATTCTATATTTCAGTCCAATAATAAATTTTCAGCTTTGGTGTATCCAGAAGTGGAATATGATTTGCTAACATAGGAGATACTGTTTATAATTTACAAAATGGTTTTTATAAACTGTTAGATGAGAAAATCAGTCTCATCTCTCCAGGTCATGCAGCACATTAGATATGCTACAGAGATTGTTCAGCCACTTTCAGAGAATGTACCCACTTTGAAAAGAGCTCTTTTTTTTTTTTTTTTTTTTTTTCCTTAGGAGGGAGTTAGAGATAGTGGGCAGGTTGGAACTTCTTGAGACTGAATCCATCAATTGACTGACAGCACCTACATATTCTTCCCTCAAATATATCGTGTGAACTGCATATTACACAATCCAGGCAGTCACAGAAAATCTATACTCATTTCTCGATTCCAAATGTGAAGGTCCCCCTTAAACCTAGAGGACTCCTGGAAGGATTTACAGGGAAAATATAACGAGACTGATTTTCTAACACGTGTTGGACACACAGCTCACATAAACCTTCAGGTAGCCCTCCATAGATTTATACGATGTGGTGCAGGAGAATTCTCCTAGCCGTTGAGTGCGACTCTCCTGCTTCTGAGTTATGTCAGGTACATAGGAATCACTCCCAGACACTCTCCTGGGACTACAGCCTTTGGCTTTAAATCCTCAATTTGACACTTTTCTGCATGGTTATTAGAGCTTTAAAGAAATGTATCAGGACTCTCAGCCAGCTTAGGGAAAGCAATTTTCCCCTGGACTGTCACCTCTGCAAGACCGTACTGGTGGGGTGTGTTAGTAACCTATTCTTCCCTTGTATTTGGGAAATATTTCATGAACATTACTTTCATAATATATGAGAGAGGTTAGAAATAAGAGGGGAAAAGAATATCAATAATTTACTTGTAAAATAATTCCAAGTGTTTTTGTATTAGTTTGTTTTTATTTGGCTTGGGGCTAACATTTTCTTTTAGTTTTCCTTTCCTTCCTTTCTTCTTATCTCTTGGTTCCTTCTTAGTCTCTTTCAAGTTCTCCTTATCTTTGTCCTGTTCCTTAAATGTCGCTCCCTGGGTGAGCTCATCCCTTCTGGTGACTCCCCAGCAGAGTGGCTGTATGTGTGCTGATGATGCCCTCCTCCACATGTCCAGACCAGACTGCTCTCCCGCTTCTCAGATGCTAGAGACAGCCTCTACTTCACCTCGCATGGAAAATCAAATTCATGCCCTACTCCACCCTCTGCTTTCCAATTTTACGTGTTTTGGGGTTCCCAGTCTCTGCAGACAATGCTAATCTGTTCCTTTTCTTTATGACCTGCATACAATCAGTGGCCAAATTCTGTCAATTCTACCTCTTTGATATATCCCAATTGCATTTTCTCCATTCTAAACAGGATTTTATAGTTGTTAAAAGCACTTGCTTTGAACTAATACTGGCCTGTATTTGAATCTCAGTTTTGCTATATACTACCTACATAAACATGGACAAACTAATTAACTTATGGGCCTCAGCTTTATTATTTTTTTTTTTTTGTCTGAACAGAAATAACAACAGCTGTCCATCAGTGTTGCTGTAAGTAATAAATGAGATAACGCAGTTAACACCAGAGTCTGGCATATAATAGATTCTCAATAAAGATCTTTGTCCTTCCATATGATAGATACTGGCTTATCTGTTGCAAAGCTTCCTTTGCAACTGGCTAACTGCTGCAAAGCTTTCTAACCACCCTTCTTGCTTCTGGTCTTACCTACTCCAAACCATTCATTTTCCACATAGCAGTGGGAGGCATATCTTTCTAAAATAAGCTTAATCAGGTCATTCCTCCTCCTAAACCCCTTGATTTACTCCCCAGTGTTCTTAGGATAAAGGCCAAACTTCTTTTTGTAGAGTAAGGAAATAGTCCTCTCAGACCTTGCGAATGGGATTGCAAATTAGTACAGTCCTTTGGAGAACAATTTGGCAAAGTCTACCAACATGTTAAATGCAAACACCCCTTAACTCCAAAATTCTGTTTCTTGGAATTCAGCAAAGATGCACATGTTTGAAATTACTTAGGTTCAAGTTTATTCTTTACAGCATTTCTTGTAAGAGTAAAAGGTTAGAAATAAGCTAATTGTCCATCAGCAGGTGAATGGTAAAATAAATCACAGTGTATGTATATAATGAAATACTATATGTAGAGTTTATAACAAATCAGATATGGCCAAATCTCCAAAATATGTTATGTCAAAAAGCAAGGTGCACAGTATAACTTATTCTTTTAATTTATTGGGACAGGGTGTTAGGAATATATACTAATACAATATTATATACTGTTCAATAACAATTGAATATTACATTCAATATCTATAGAAAGACACACAAGAAACTGTTAATGGAGTTTTCTTTCCAGAAACAGAAATGAGTAGCTGGGGAAAAGGTGGAAGGAAAACATTTCATTGTAAATCATTTTTACACATTTTGTCCCTTGCATATATGTTCAAAAATAAATTATTAAAAATAGAAACATATGTCTTTTATGATAGGCTCCTTCCCACTTCTTCAAATGCATCTTTTCTTTTGGCCTCTTGAGTTTTCTAAAGAAAGCTGCCTCCCCATGCGCTCTCTTTCTCATGCAGTTTCCTTGCTGGAAACTGTCCTCTCTCCTCCCTCCACTGTGCTTAGCTTATGACTGTGAAGTTTCGACTTCTCTACTTTATTCAGAAACCTTTTCTGGGCTTTTAAGATTGACTCAAATGTTTTTCCTATATACCCCAAAGCACCCAGCATTTAACTCCTTGCTCTTGGGAAATTTTGTTGTAGACTATTGATTATCTAAGTACATGTTAAAAAGGTATGTATATACAAAAGAAAAGCCATCTCACTGACCTGATATTTGTTGATATTCAGAAATAACTGTTATTTTTTTCAGTGTGGTAATGATATTGTATTTATTTTTAATGAGCCCTTATAATATATAAATTTATAAATACACACTAAAATATTCATGGATAAAAATATCGAAGATTTGCTTAAAAATAATAGAAGAATATGTGCTGGTGTGGATAAAACAAGAGTGGCCATGCATTAATGATTGCCATAATTGGGTAATGGGCATATGGGGATCATCAGACTCCTCTCTCTGGTTTTATGTATGTTTGAATTTTTCCCTATTAAAAAGTTTTTTCCTAAACAAACAAACAAACAAACAAACAAAAACCCAGTATGTATCTGAGCCCAGTGTTGACTCAGAATCAAGGCTCATGGATTCCCAGAATTTTCATATTTTGTAAGTGCCCAGCTGGTTTTTCTGCACAATAAGCTTTCTATTGAACTTGCCTGTTTTCTTGTCTGTCTCCTTCCACTAGGCTGTCAGCAGGACTTGTGTCTTTATCATTTTATCCACCTGGCACAAGGGTTGGAATAAAGGGGTATTCAGTAAATGTTAAAGGAATGAGTGTCATCCTCCTGACTAGGTCTTTGGCTAGACCATCAAATATCATTCTTACAATACCAAATACAGAACCTGATGGTAAGAGCAGCTTATCTAAGGCCATACAGCACATTTAGACACAGAATCTGGAGTGAAAGCCAGGCTACCTATTTCCTTTGTCAGCCTTCTTTTCAGCTGTGTAGTTGACCTGGGAATAATTTCTTTAAGGTTGAATTCTAAATTCTAATTCTTTTAATCTTAGGAAAGGAAGCAAAGGAAATACATAATAAATAGCGTGTCTATCTGGTGATCTGCATGATATCTTTAGACAGTTCTGAGATATAAGAGCATAGCATACAACTAGAAATTTTAATAGGCATTTGCAAAGATTTAATTTTTAATGTAAAAATTTAAATTATGAAGAATTTGACACTTTGGGTTTATATTCACAATAGTATATAACTGTTCCCCATGTAAACTTGACTTCAAAAAGATAATTATCATATTGGACAATTCTAGTCATGCTAAGATGATAGCTATTAGACACCTGGTTTATTAAATTCTGTTGCAGATAAAGGTGCCAGAAATAAATTAATGACTGTTATAACAGCTGGGTTTACAAGAAAAATACCTTGACATATTTTTTGACTCGTGATTGGTCTACATTTCAAGGGTATAAATTAATCTTTAGAAGATCCTAAAGAATATCTTCCCTGGACACTTCACTTATACATCAAGTTGGCCATGTTAGCAATCTAATCACAAACCTGTAATTCAGTGGACAACAATTTCTTATTGTGAACAGCATAGCGGCTTTTACTATCATTTAGGTCAGCCCAAGATTGCTGATGCACTGTATGTTTCAGGCCAGGGATGATGGATGGCTAGCTCTGATGCCCATCCCTAAGTGATTGGAAAGATTGAAGACACACAGTTCACTTAAGCTTGCTTACTATTACATCAAGTAATCAGTGTGATAGGCAAGCCAGTGCTCTTTATGTCATCCAACCAACTTTCTGCAGGAACAGTATTTCACATTTAAAAAAAAAACTTAAAAATTGTGTTCCAGCTGACATTCCCATTACTAGATCAAACAGCTCCAACTCACACCTGGGTGATAATGAATATTTAAAGAATACTTTGCTATAACAGGCAGATCTTATTTTTCTTTAATAGTTCCAATGAGGTAAATGTGTCACTGAAGTTGTAAGTGAAAGATGCCAATTTGTTTCCTTTAAACTTTACTCAGGCCAGGAAGAAAGAGGCTGTTAAAATAATCTCGCATTTTCTATGCCTAATTTCCAATTTAATAAATTAGTGTGCTTGTTAACTTTAAATCATGAAGTCCTGCAGACGTGTCTTTGCTGAAACGAGTCCACATAAGTACTATTTTCTGAATCTCATTTGAGATTCAGAATGAGATCCAACACAAATAGAGGCATCTTCCTAGCTACCATTCTGTTGCACGGGAATTTCTTTTTTCAAAAAGTGATGAAGAAAAACCAAGTATATATCTTAAATTGTCAAAATTGCACTAAAAGCATAAATCACTGAGATAAACTCAACAATATTCCCTTGCTTTTTATTGTTTCAGACTCTATAATTTATAACTTCAAACAAAACATCTTACAGAAAAATTAAATGTATCTTGATATGATTTAAGTAACTTAGGGAACACAAAAGCATGGAAGACCTTAAAATTGTTCATAATTGCCCATTTATTTTCTAAACAATGTCATAATGTAAGTTTCTTTGACTTTTAGAATACTTGCATCGCCTGCCATCAAAAACCAAGTCTAATTTTAGCTTTGTAAAGAAAAGAGTGCTGAAGTCCATTTATCTCTTGGGAAGGTATTTGCAGCAGGGGCTAGGCAATCACTTCTTACTTGAAGTTTTATTTTATTATCAATTCTAATTAACAAAGTTTATATATCATCATCCCCCTTCCTTTCGAGCCTTTTTTTTTTATTTATGCATACCCTTTTCTATTTACATAAATGATTTGAGGAAGCTCATAATGAAGACAGGTAACAGTAAGATCCATTATAATTACTGCAGCCTCGTGAGTCTTAAAGCACAGACCAGCAGCATCAGCATCACCTGGGGGTCCTTTAGAAATACAAATTCTTGGTGCCCCACCCAAGGCCTACTGAATCAGCAGCCTGTGGTTTAACAATCTCCTCAGATGATTCTAATTCATGCTAAAGTTTGAAGCCTACTCATCATTCTAGAGCCTAAGCCAAAGCCAGGAACCAAAAAATAGTGAGACGTGTGTGTGTGTGTGTGTGTGTGTGTGTGTGTGTGTGTGTGTTAAAGAGGTGACAGTTAAAACTTTCATAGGTGGAGAAAAGCTGCAAGAATTAAATACAGAAAGAGATTAAAGTTCTGTAGTCAAACACAGGTAGTTCTGATTCCTGGATGTTCTAATACTAATGAGCTACCTGACCTTAACCAATTTATTCAACCCCTCCTAGTCTCATGTTGCTTATGTGTAAAATGGGAAAAACAGCTTTGCTTTGAGAACTAAATGAAAAAAAAATGTATAAGAAAAAGCCTGGTGCAGTGCCTGGCATGAGATATATGTATATTACTTTTTAACCTACTGTTTCTTGCTCTTAATATAAAATGATAATAAATGTTATAATATACCCATTTGGGACAACATGGATGGACTTTGAGGGTATTAGGCCAAGTGAAATAAGACAGAAAAAGGCAAATACTGCTTAATATCACTTATATGTGGAATCTTAAAAACAAAGGTCAAGCTCATAGGAACAGTAGAAAAGTGGTTACCAAGGGCTGGGGCGATTTAGGGGATAGATAGGGAGAGATCGGTAAAAGAGTACAGCCTTTCAAAGATGAATAAGGTCTGAAGAGCTAATGTATAATAATGACTATAGTTCATAACACTTTATTTTGTAATTGAAATTTGCTAAGAGAGTAGAACTTAAATGTTCTCATTAAAAAAAGAAAGCAAAAAGAAATACAAGGATAAATACCTGAGGTGATGGTTGTGTTAATTAATTAGATGGTAGAATCCTTTCACTATGTATAGGTATGTAAGATCATCAGAATGTCCACATTAAATATCTTTCAGTTTTGTCACCTATACCTCAGTAAAGCTGAGACTGAAAGAAAATATATTATAATTTACCTAAGAAGATTCATGTGACTACTTGAGTTTCCTAGTGGCTGCTGTAAAAAGACAAACATAACAAGCTATACAGCTTTTGACTGGAATGGGGAGCTTTAAAAAAAAAATACCAGTGCTCAGACCCTCCTGTCAGAAATGCTGATTTAAACAGTCTATAGTGGAGCTCTGGCTCCTCTATTTTTTAAGAGATCCTCAGGTGAACCTAAAATGCAGACAAGACTGAGAACTGTGGCATTAAAGCAAGGCTTTTCAAGCGTGATTGTGAATAGAAATCACCCAGGGAACTTGTTAAAATGCAGAGTCTTACTTTTGTGGAGTGAAGCCTGAGATAGTCTAAGAATACAGCAGGTGATGGTACTCTAATAATTAAACAGGAAATTTAGATACTGAGAAATATGTGGATTCCTAGGGAGACCCAAACCAATTTTCCCCCTGCTTGGCTGTAAGAGGAAATACTAGACTCAGAATGCAGCAAAGCATGTCCTTGTTTTATGCAGAGGGATACTCCCATGGCTGACAGCTTTACACAAAGTAAAACTGTATTATACTTTGATTATGTTTTTATACTTCTTTGCTTTATAGTTTTATATTTGGGGTATGAATTTGGTTCTGGACAGATTGATAGCTTTCAAATCTTTGCTTTCTTTCTCAGGAAATTTAAAGATGGGTATTTTTTTAATGATTTTTACACAATTACTAATTTTTTAGAGGGGAAGAGGTCTAATACTAGGTTTTGGTTACATGCTTTAGTTTTAGAAATAAATATATCCTTATCAGAATAAATGTCAAATGAAGTCCTTTTTGTTTAATATGCTGTATCACTTTATTCATTTATTAAATGTAGAATTCCAAGTGTTCTGAACAATGCAGTTTGTGATACTCAAAATCAAATAATACAACTAAAATGTCAATAAAGGAATAGAACTTGAAGATTTATAATGTTTGAATCTCACACAAAGGACTATAGTAATAATATCTTTAGAGAGGGAACTCTGAGAATGATGTTTAAAGAAGTAGTGTGAAAGAATATAGCCTTTTTAAATGATTCTAGAGCAAGTCTCTCTTCTTTCTCTTCACTCAATCTCTCTTTCTCTCTCTGTTTGGAGGACATGTAAATAAGAATAATTCTAAAAGAATGAAGAATGATTATTTTGAGATTAATAAGTTTAGTTGACAGGAACCAAGCTAGAGACAAGGATCAGAGCATTTTACTCTTTCCTGTTAAACTCCTTAGCAACACAAATTTCAGTCACTGAAACCTACTAAAAGCAACTGAAAAGTTGATGGCCTTTTCTTAAACAAGACTCCCAAGGGTGTTCTTGCCCTTTAAAATCCATTCCCTATTTTAAAGCACAAAGTGAAAATAAGAATAAACGCAGCATCTTGATTCCTGGGGGAAAACATCACCTTGCAAATTGGGGTCATGGTACTGAACTTCCTTGCTTGCAGCAGCGGGTCAGCACAGGAAGCCTACCTTACCACTCTTCCTTTATATCACTGCGGTTAAAAGAGTTGCTGGTAAGCACAAGTAAGGAATTGGAGCTTTTAACCAGTGCAGTCTTCTGTACTTTATAGTAAACCTTTAAAAAAAATGTGAAGATGGCAGACTGTATGTTACACACGATGGCTGGTTGGTCAAGTCAACCGTGTGCATCAGAAAGTGGCAGAATGTGGAGCAAGGTGCAACCTCACTTTGGGCCATAATAAAGTAGCTGTTCATCTGTGGTCAGAGAGCACCATGAAAGACCTTGAGTTCCTTCACTTTATTTTGCAGAAAGCCATCGGACAGCTTTGCATCATCTAGCTCTATCAATCAAGGACTTCCACCGCTGCTTGCTGCTGAAAGCTTTCCTGTTTGGCTCTGTTTTTTCACAGACAGCTCAATAACTTGTCTGTGGAGCTGTGATAAATGTGCCATGTGCTTCTAAACTGTCTCTTTAACACTAGACTGCATTTCAACTTGCAATGCTTGTGACTAATTGCTTGTATCAAAGGCTTTTTATTTATTTGTAATGATTATCCAATAGGCTTATCATTTACGTTTCTCACTTCTCTTCATGAAGTGGTTTTATTTTAAAGTTGCACACAACGGACTGTCAGCTAACTTCTAATGTAGCAGCTCTTGCTCAATGAATAAGCTGTCAGGTTAAGAGAACGTAATTGGCAAACCCTAGTATATAACCAGAGCAAGTGCAAACTCCTAATGATTTTTCTTCTCTTTTTGTGATCACTGCACATCAGCCATAGTTTTAAACATCAACTTTATGGCCGCCTACTGTGGCTGTTGGAACAGAAATTTCCTAGTGGTTTTCTCCTCTTGTGTAAGAACAGTAGTCAGGATCACAAAACCTTCTTATTTGGGCGCAATTGTCAGTTTCTGCTAAGGAGGCCAGGAATAGAGCTATTATGGTAAATGAATAACTTCTCACTTTGAAAGAAGGTGGTTCTTTCAGATCAGGTTGGAGGTCAATGACAGGGCAAGGAAAGGAAGCTCATATTGCAGCTGTCTGCAAATGAGCTTTTCCTACAGATACTGTAAGGAAAAATAAGAGTCTATTGGGGAGGCTGATCACCTAATATTTAAAAACATATTTTAAAAAAGAAAGGAAGACCTGTATGCTTTCTCTTAAACTTTCATTATACTTAAAAAAGGCTTATATTTATGATCCTTAAAGGTGTTGTTCATATTGGGAATGAAAAGTATTTTTTTCTAGCCCTTAGCTAAAAGCAAAAGGAAATACTAATGCCAGTTGTCCAAGCCTTTCAATCCTAAATTAAAGTGCTAGCATTCAAGAGGAAAAAGACACTAGCAAGTTATAAGTAAATACCCAGAGCTGTTGCTTTTTGATTATATTTCTGTTGACTCACTGCTTGGTTTGATTAAAACATTGATAAACTGAAGCGATAACTGCTTATCTGCATATCCAAACTTCTAACTCTCCAAGAAAGTGGATTTAATTAAAATCACACATATTTTAAGTATGCAAATAGAGTAAGTTAAACGGTAGAATGCCTCATTTTTTGAAAGGCAAAAAAACCCTCTCATTAAGAGACTTCTATTCTGAAGCCATTTTTGTGCTTCACTGTAAAAAAAAAAAATCCTATCACAGAAATGAAATCAAAACGCAGGTGCCATTTACTACTATGAATCAGAATAAGCCAGCTTTACTCATTGGCTCAACTGGAAGGAAGAAGTTACATAAAATCAAGAAATCATCTATATAAGGTTTTGGAATGCATTACAAGGTCCTCTCTTATACAGCAACATAGTGGGTAGACTTTAACTTTTCTGAATTATAAATTAGGAAATCAGTTCAACATTGCATTAAACATACTTTAATGGAATGTTAAATTGCTAAATCATCATTTTGAGAGGTAATCAAATAATCCTTGTTCTTCCTTCACTCCACCCCTAAGCCATTTCCCTAAAGATCAAAGATAGAGAGTCGTATCTATGGAACAATATTTAATGAGGTTTCAGTTGTCTAATGAAATCTGATACATAGAATTTACTTTATAACCAATTTTTTTCCAGAATTTTTTTCTTCGTTTTTTTTTTTTTTTTTTTTAATTCAGGGCTATCTTATTCTATACTTCTAACTTGATCTGGCTTGAATAGTTGGTGTCTGCTGGAGCAATTGCAAAAAACTGCTAGGTGATAGGAAGAGGTAATCTGGAATTCAATACATCATGGATAATGTTCAAAATGTGGACAATTAACGATATGACATTATAGGATAATTGTTTGCTATTAACATTGGATAAAACATTAAAATGAATATTGGAGTCTATAGTAAATTTCTATTATAGAATGAGTGATAGATTCTAGAACACATCTATGGAAGAATTGAAGCTGTGTCTATGGAAAAACAATGGATTGGACTCTTGACCTGAGCTCTACCCACTTCTTCATAGTTCCACCATTGCTGCTATTTTGTCATCAACAGGGGAAAACATCATTTTTACGTACTATTCCATATAATCCAGATACAGTAGGGAAGATTCTGGAGGCATTTTCTTTCTTCAGGTTTATATACCAGGGATGTCTATTTTGTTCACATCAGTCAACAAAGGTAATAAACTGTTTCCTCTAATGCTTTTCATTGACAGCATTATGGTTCAGCTCATTTGTTTTCATGACCCACAAAGCAGACAAAAGGATCTTGAGGAGGAAAGTATCTGCTGCTTCCCATTTCTCCTGGGCTTCAGGGTTTGGCTGTAGCTCATTGTAGGAGAAGTCCAGGAGATTGGTCCCTCTTGAGTGAGAGACCTGTCAACTGGTAGTAGCTCCAACAGTGATGTGTTGAGGAGTCTCATGCTATGTCTGGGCTAAGCAAGAAAGGCTGCCATGGTAGAGTAGTGTTCCATACCGTGAGCAAGGGATGGGGGCCCAGAGGAGGAGGAATCAGGGGATTAGCACCTGACAGTTTGGTAGGTGTGAAGTAGGAAATATAGCTGTCCTGTCTGTAGAAATGTACATTTGTATACATATGAGGCAGCACAATAATTAGATGGAAACTAATGTTTGAATCCCTGCACTACCATATGTGTCACTTTGGTTAGCCTCCTAACCTTTAGTTTCTTTATCTACAAATTAATAATAATTACACAAGAATTAACATTTAGAAAACATTTTTGAATTGTAATATTGCTATACAAATATCAGCGCTAGTAAATTATCCCAGGACTAACAAGAACCTTGGAAATTATCTAGGAGCAACTCCTTCATTTAAAGGTAAGGAAACTAAGCCTCAGGATGGTCGATGGCCATTTTCCCAGGTTCCCAGGGCTAGCTACCTCTTGATCTCAGCCCAGATCTCATTATACAAGATCACAAAAGGTGCCACGTGAGCCTCTACTTCTTCATTCCTAGCTTACGGCAGATACTGCTCATTGATCAAGGCACTGTTTCTTGTTGGGTCCACATACAGTATTAGAAATCTTCTGGACATATGCTTTCAAGCAGTCACTATAATCTTGTTTGGTTGTGGCATGTGAGATGAAAACTCTTAGCCATCTTAATGTCTAAGTGACTCCAAAGCTCATGCAAAATAAGTTTACATATAGTGCTTCCTAATTTAGATGCTCTTATTATTGTACTAAAAGCATCAGTCAACTTCTTTCCCCAAGATTATCTAACAGTTCTGAAAAATTGAATGAATGCTGAACACAATGTGGCCCCTTCCATGGAGCCATAGAAAACAGGAAAGGACTTAGAAGACAGGAAAGAAGTTCCTAACCTTAGAAAACTAAATGTAATGGCACTATAATTGTTCATTTTGCTCTGACGGCTGTGGCACTCCCTTGTGGCATCTAAGCTCTCTGGATAGCTTGATATACTGAAAGTTAATAAAGTAAATTATCTTTTAAAATGCAGTTGCTTATTCTGGCTGAAGCAACCTTGGCAATATCCATTGTTTAATTGTTGAAGCCAGATTTCTACTGTCACTTAACTGTTTATTCCTCTTTTCTTTTTGACCTATTGAGAGGGAAATTTCTTTTCCTTGTTGCTCTCATAAATTGAATTTTTCCACTCAGGTTATTTTGTATGTTTAATATATGTATATGTTGTCGTTGTGTTTTATCAGTGGTATGTATTATATGACATTAGTGAGTAACTTTTCTACATGTACTCAGCATATTTTTTTACCAATAATTTAATGTTTTAAAGACTAGATTTATGCTATGTTTTAAACCATATTATAGAACATTCATAGTAGCAGTCTCTATGTTTTGTCTTATTTTAGATGGCTTGATTGGCCTGCTGTTGTGAATTGAATCTAGCCAAGATATTGCATTTTGGATTATCTAAAAGAATTCTCCATGATTTCCCAATGCAATTATATTTATTCTTTGAACTTTTATCAGACTAGTCAGTTTACTGGGCTGGGTTCATCAGATAATTGCCAGCTTGGTGCAAGTCAGCCCTCTTCACATGGATGATTTGGGTGATATAGGTGACAGTTGATAAGTCAGTTCCATCCATCCATGTACAGGAACACTGCTGACTGTCACCCTTGCTGATTTCCAGACCCTAATGCTTCTAGAAACATGTGAATTCTGTGAAGTAACATATTAGGGGAAAAAGTGACTTCTCTGCAGTAAAAATAATAAATAACAAAAGCTAAAATGAAAATGGGAACCTGAACCCTTAGTTCTAAAAACAGAACTGTATCTTATAGGTTTTCTTTCCAATGCTGAAAAGTTTAAATGGCTTCATATTTTCATATTAATATTAATTTACTCACTCATTATTTAACTGCTAGTAACATGTTTTGTTCAAGAGATGGCTATCGTATGAGCCTCATTTATACATTGACTCTTCATTATGCCTTTGTTAAACATTTACATTGGGAGGTATGCAAGAGCATTATTATTTGTTTTCTCCATAGAGAAGTGATGGAATATGCTCTGACCCATTTATCTTTAAAGAAAAAGTGTTTAAAAATTTAGTGTATACCTTGATTTTTGAAACAGCATAGTACAGTAGAAGATATCACAGAATATTAATATAGAAACACAGATTCAAGCCTCAGTTCACTATTTGTTAGAGAAAATTACTTCATTCCTTTTGTCTTTCCTTATTGTGTAAAATGAAAATAATAGCCCCTTCTCCTGAAGGAGTACTAGAAGATGTTTTAGGTAATGGATATAAAACCCCTTGTCTTCTTTGCAAAGGAATACTATCACGAAGGGCTGGGAAACTTTCTCTTTTTTTTAAATTGCAAGCCATGGATCCAGAAAAATAATCAAATAAGTTGTCTGAATGTAAAAGAAATAAACGAAACCTTGTTTTAATTTACTTGCTTTGTGGGTGATAGGGTGAAAGTGTGGGAGAGTTAAGAAAAATATGAAATAATAAATGGTTTGTAGTTATATTAACACATTTTAGAAAACTATAAAGACTACTACAAATAAGAAATGTATTTAATAAAGTACGAATGAGCAGAAGAATAAAAGTGGGAAAGTGGCAAATGAGCCAAAAGGGAAAAACAAATGTACACCCGAAAAGAGAGAGATGCAAATGTTGTGGAAGGATAGCTCCTACTTGTGACATTTTAATATATTGTACCTGAAGACCTTCAGCTGTATCTTGCCTTCTGCCAATTATAGGAACAATCAGGATATTATCTCTAATCTGCCTTATTGCCTAGATGAAATGAAGTCAACAGCCAGAGGTTCCTCATTCCTGCTTTAGACATTTAATGTGGAATTCTTTTCATTGGTCTTCAGAATCTAAACAAAGCTCTGTTTAATAGTTCAAAATCTACTAAACGAAGCCATTTTGGACCAGATTTGTCTTACAGTTCTGCCAGATGAAAACAAATGTAATTACTGTCCTGTTAAACTGGTTTTATTTTGCTTTGTTTTTGAGTGAGTGGATTGGACCGCCTGCTTCCTTCCTGCCCTGCACCCCTACCCCAAATGGTTTATTTGGTGAACAACCTCAGATGACTATTTATCTCCCCTGTTCCCATCTTCCCCCAGCTCCCTCTACTCTTCTCTGTGTATCTTTTTCTCCCACTCTCTTCCTTTTGTGTCTCTGTCTGCACTGAGGCCTCTATGGAGGGGGTGTACTTTCCCGTGTCGATAATGCAGTTTCCTTACCCTTCAAGCACTCTCTCTGTCTCTTTTTCTCTCTGTCTGTCTGTCTTAACTGGCTCTAGAGTATAGAAAAGGGAAAAAAGGCATCTAGTATCAGCTCTGCTATTCTTCACCTCTTCATTCTAAATCAATCTCTTAATATCTTCACATCAGTTTTCTCAACTCCAAAATGAAAACGCTAATATCTGTCCTCTATCCAGTGGTGTGATGAAGCCAGCTAGCATCAGCTCATGAGAGCCAACTGTGTGCATAGATTCCTGGCTCTGTGACTAGTGATGTCACTTGATACCTTGAAGTTGATTTTGGTGGGAGTATTCACAACCATGAAAATCAGCAAATGGTACAAGTTACGGTTTTTGTTTGTTTCTTAGAGCAGATTGTGAAACATTTATCAGCATGCAACTGCAACCACAAATATTCCACATGAGGTTGTGGTAAGGCTAAAATGAAAAGAAATGAGTGTACAGCACAGGGAAATATATACAAGATCTTGTGGTAGCTCACAGCAAAAAAGAATGTGACAATGAATATATGTATGTTATATATAACGGAAAAATTGTGCTCTACACTGGAAATTGACACAACATTGTAAATTGAGTATAACTCAATAAAAAATGTTAAAAATTAATTAAGATAGGGGAAAAAAAAAAAGAAAAGTGTGAAGTGCTTTAATGGGACAAAGAAGTGCTTCACAATACCCACCAAGTGTCATTTTATTCTCAAGCCTGGCAACTCATTTCCTTTCTTTTCTCTGTCACAGGCGCGTGCCTATATGGCAGTAGTATTTTATATTAATAATTAGAATGTAACCTCACCATAAATCTAGGTCATATGCTTTTACTTCAGAAAATTTGTGTCTTTGGAGAAAAATTCAATATGCACAAGACAAAATGTTTTCACATAGCACAATGATGCCAGTGAAGACCCTGCACTCCAGAAGTGCTCAATATGTATCTATTCAGTTGAATAAGTTTGAAAGCAATTGAATAACAATTAGCTTTGGTTGCCATTTTACCTTCTTATTTTTAGCAAATATGGGGAAATGTGGTGAGTATGTGGTGAGATCTTCTCCGTATCCTCCACTGTTAATTTTTTTCCAATTTATAGTAAATTAACAACAAAAAAAAATAGACTCAAAACATTCCCTACTCGCACTGTGTTACTCGCCCTACAAGGGGAGATAATGTTATTTTACTAAGTGGCCCTTCAGCAATTCACAAATTGGCAAGCGTTTAATATGAAGAGTGAAGAAGATCATTTTCAGTTGAAAGCTGAAACGGGACCTAGCAAGATAGCCAGACCCCTGACATTTTTTTATTAAAAAAAACACCAAGTAAACACAAATTAAAGGCACTGTGCACGTTCTTAATCAAAGATGTCAAAATAAGACATAGTAAAGGATATTTATTACAATTGTGCAAACATTTACCGAGGTGACTTTAGAAGAGGAGGTTTTTCCCAAAAACAATAATGAAAAGTTTAAACACTAAAATTATAAAGATGGCTAGTTTAGCTTAAAGCCTTATTTCTGTTTTTTTATTTTTGTTGAATTTTTTAAAGTTCTAGATTAGATCGCTGTGTCATTAAAATAAGCTTAAACATTTTAACTAATTATTATATCAGAAATATCTGTATAGCTTAATACTATGTACATCTAAATCCTTTATCTAAATACGAGGACTATTTGCAGTAAAACGAAGGTCAAAAGTCACATCTTTAGAGATAAGTAGTCTCATTTCTATATTCAGAAAATTCTTACGAAATCACTTTACTGATAATACAATAAAAAACAAATATAGAAAAAGGAACTTTTATTTTTTCTAGTGCTACAATAATAAAGGAAATCAGAATTAGAAGGAAAACAGTGGCCAAAGCTTAGGTTTCTACTAAATTTTACAGCTAAATAGAAGCCTAGAGACAAGGAAAGGAGCCTTCTTAAAAGCAACAGTAGAATATTTCTATAAATATCTCTTTACATAACACAACAGCTTTAAAAACCTATTCTCTCTCTCATGCTTCATAACACGAATATACTGCAGCACCTACAACCTGGGTTGAGGCAGCTCATTAGCCGAGCTGTCTGTGTATGTGTGTCTGCCATCAGCATCTGGTGAAAGGGGAAACACTGACCCTGCCAGATTTGGGTCATGAGGTCAACAGGTCTCATTTATTATTCAAAATTGCTTTCTGACCTTTTATCTACTAGGTCAAAGGATGTTGTATTCTAGTTGGTTGAATTTTTTAATGATGAAGCCACTATTCTGACAGATAATAAAATTACTTCTTCCTTCTGCTGGGTGTTAGGATATTCTCACCTACCTAAAAATGTAGTATTCTGAATCATTGGCTGTGGAAATTTCCTCAAAAGGAAGCCGTTAGTTTCAATTTTTCTTTTTCTTTTTTTTTCCCCCAAAAGATATCTAGAGATTTAAATGATAGTGACTGCTGACAGTGGTTGAAGTCATTTTCTTGGCTGTGATTTGAACCTCTCAGCCCACATTTGGAATTCCATCACTTCCTGTAGGGCTTCCGTACTCCACAGAAACGAGTATGCATCAGGCTGACTCTCCCTGAGTTGGGGTAATCATTTATTTCCAAAGCAAAAGAGTGTGAAATCAAATGATATTAGATTTTTACTGGTTAATATATTCTTCAGGAAGAGGAATAAGTGACAAACATGTAGCATGTCTTCCAACTCAGAGAATGTTTGGGAGCATTCTTCTATATTGTACAGGTTTTTCATTCTCCAAGAAAAAGAATTTTCTAAATCACTTCATTATTTTCTGTGTCTCATCTCATAAAGCATAAGGAAAGATACCAGTTTAAAAGCCACTCAAATAGAGAACAGATTTGAAAATATTTGAACACCTAGCTCTATCCTATAAAATTAGCTATAAACATTTAATAAGCAATTTTGCAGAAAATTGAGACTCCTTCAAAAGCAGACTCTATAGATGTGCAAGTAGACAATGTTCCTAAGGAATGATTTTATCTTTTGTAAAACAAAAAGTCAAAGGTCAGATTGGTGCTGCCCTTGGAGCAGACATATGAGATGTGACCATGTGCTTTGTGACACAGTGTATGATGAATAATGCTGACAAGCTAGTAAACAAATAGTGGAGAATATGTGGCATTCATGATCCCAGTGAGGTATTAATATACTAAACAGATAAAGCTACGACTCAAGTCTTGGAAACAGCTTTGTCATCAGTATGAAATAACCTGCTATTGACTCTGTCTTTGTGTATTTATATATAATAGTGCACACTCACACACAAACACAAACTCAGAGACAGATGTAGAACAATTCATTTGGGGATAGTCTAAGAATGTCAGGCGACGCTTATGGGGCATTCCAAACAACCACACTCTATCCTTTCTCTCAATGCACTTAGCAGCAGACGGCCATGCGGTAACTTCACTTCCTCCCTTCTCCACTTGACATCACAGGACCGTGATATTAAATGGAGAGCAACTGTCAGACAAGTCAGAAGCCTCCCGCCCAGCAGATTGTGTGTGTTTGTGTGTGCGTGTGTCTACTCTAAGTTTTCTTCCATATCTGAATTATCACCCTACATCTATTTTTTACCATCCCCTTCACTGATGCCTTTCATTAGCAGAATCCTCTTCAAGAGAATTTCCACTTATGGTTTCCTCTTTGTCCAGACCACCCACTGTTTGAATCTTAAAGTAATTATTTTCATATGATGACTCTGTGATTTATAAATGGGATTCTGATTTTTCCGTTTGATTTGTACATAGCATTATCATTGCCTGTTTGCACAGGGAAGCAAGTTGATGGTAGTAAATGTGTCCAGTTATGCCCTGGGAAGGGAGATAAGACTTTCTCCCTTTACTCATCTCTGTACTCTGTACATAGTTACTTTCCCTAGAGAAGGTGCTTGAAGGAGGAAGGTGGAGACTGGGTTTGATTAGATGTCCTTTCCCAGCTATTTTTCACACAGCAGTCAGAATGATCTTTCAAAAATCTAAATCTAATTCTACCACTCCCTGCATAAATTATTTTGATGTCTTCTCATTGCATATAGGATGTGACACAAGACCCTTAACGAGTTCTGTTAGGCTTATGGTTTGATCCCTCTGCCTCTCTAGCTTCAGTCCTCACCAGTTGTTTTCCCTCCTCTGTGTTGCTGTTATGCTGGCCCTTCTGCCAGTCCCCAGACTGGACTAAGCTGCTTTCTGCCTCAGGACTTTCAAAAACTTTTGCAAGGTGCTCGTTCAACCTGTGATCTTTCCCATTCCCTATCCGTCACTTAATTTCTGCCCTGTCTTCAGATCTTACTTTACAGATTGCTTCCTTAAACAAGCCTTCTCTGGCCTCAAACCTTCCTTATATTTACTTCAGTATCCCTTCTCACAGCACCCTGTGATTTTCTTTCTGATCACTTATTTTCATGTGATTAGTAATTACTTTCACATGTAATCAGTAATTATTTATACTTTTTAATGTTTATATATCTATTGTATGTCTCCTAAAGAGATTCTAAAGCTTTATACATCACCAGAAACGTGCTCTTGTCAAAAACAATCTCTCCTTTCTTTCTCAGTCTATGTCCTTCATATCTTTAAAAATCTCTTCAAATCAGATTGTTTTTGAAGCCAGCCCCTCCCCCCCCCCCTTTTTTTTTACAGCTTTGGCATTGATGATGTGTGTGAGCAGAGTATGTTACTTTAACTACCTTAAGTTTAAATTTCCTTCTTGATAAATGGAGAAATATGTACCTCCTTGGCAGGGTTGTTTTAAGGATTAAAGGACATGATGTATATAAAGAATTTATATATGTACATATATTTGGCAAAGGCCAAACCTTCTGAAAATTGACAATAATTTTTTGACTTAACTTTTAAAGAGTCTGTCTGCAGCATTCTAGTTCTCTCAAGAAACATCCCCTTGCAGCATGTTCCAAAAACACTGTAGTCACCCAAGACTGACCATCATACTTGATGGTATTTCCTTGTTCAGTCTCTTCCCTGTTAAACTGGAAGATCTATACGGCATCACGCATGCCTGTCTTTTATTATTTTCTCCTCCCAGCACCTTGGCTAGTACCTGATTTACTAGGGTCCTCAAAATATGTAAATGGTTGAACGAATAAAATATTGAATAAATAAAATGTTGAATGGAATATCCTTAATAATAAATAAAATAATGTTGCCCAAACTTCCAAACTGTTCTTACCTAGATGTTTGTGTTCTGTATGCTTAGGGCACAGCTGCTGGTTCTCTTTTTTTTCTAAGTTTCCCCAGATTTTTTTCTAGAGCTTCTTGCCGGTCATTCCCAGCCTTCTCTGTTGGTATAAAGAAGATAAACACACAAATGTAAGCACTATTTGCATTGCTGTCTGTATGCTAATTCTCTATGTTGACTTTGAATTCTAAAAAATGTCTTCTGTACCTATTTGACTTGCAAATTCCTTCCAGCAAATAGCTCTTTCATTTTTAAGTAGCCAGAACTGTTTTTCTTTTTTTGAATCTTATAATCAGTTATAAACTACTAACAATATGTAATGTTTTACAGTCAAGTGATACATTCCTCCCGCCCCCCCCAAAAAACCCACAGTTCGTGACATGGTCAGAAAATCATTAGCATTCACTACAGATAGTTCCCTCAGTGCTTGCTTTTTCACCTCTCTCCAATTCCCATTGCCTTTATAAATTAGTAAATGGAGCTTATCAAAGATTAATGCCTTGCTTTCTCCTTTTGGTGACTAACTCTCTCTCCTCAAAATCACTTTCTTTGAAGTCAGCCGAAATTCTGCACACGGTCCAGGTGCACATCAGGAATTCCAAGCCTAGTGTGTGATGGAAACTAAGCACACTGCATCGTAGAGCTCAAGCCTTCACATACCTTCTCTATCCCGCAGGAGGAAGGTGGCACTGGCTGCACTGGCCATTTCTCTCCTATTTGAGAAGTCTAACCTATGAGGGATATCTTACCACAGGTACATTTAGAAGGAAAGTCGGGAATGTGGTGCAGTGCTAACATATTCTACTTTGTTTTGGTCGGAAATAATCAGCACATAGTTCTAAACTGCTATAGAAGGTGAACAGAGTTGATGAATACCCTATGATTAATTTTGTATTTGTCATTTTTCACTGGTTAAGGTGGCCTCAGATTCAGTATAGACTCATATTGCCAACAAATCCAAATGGCCAATTACAAAGAAGTCATGCAGCTTATTATATCAACCTTGAGAAATCAGTGACATCTGTCTTTTTTTTCTGCCCAACATTCATTGCTGCCATGAGAGCACCCCATTTTTTTTTGTGCATTTCTACAGAGACAATACAGTCATTTGTCCTCCCACTTCAGATGCCATAGGCATGCCTGGAGCATCTACCACTGGATCAATTCCTCTATCATTACCACAGAGTGGCCAAGGGGTGGGCAAGCCCCATTAATTCAACCAATCAATTAACCTTCTGAGGCTCAGAATTTAAGCTGAGTGGGGCAAGGGCAGAAGAGGTAGGTGAAATTCATCCATTCCAGGAGTGACATTCAATAGACTAACGCAGGTCTTGCTACAAAGAAATTTTGGGCATTCTTTGTTCTCTCTGCTCTGGGTCTGGGTTTTCAGCCTAACTTTTTACCCTATGGTGAGTATTCTTCTAGTAAGTGGTCAGTGTTTAGTACTTAGAACCCCTGAAACTCAAATACAGAGATTACCACTGAAATGCAGAGAATGATCACCACTATGTACCCAGCACCTTGTACAGGACCTGGCACACAGCCAGCACTCATTGTATATGGAATGAAAGATATTGTAACAGTAATTCTGCAATAGTAGAGCATGAACCATTCATATAACTCATTCCTAGCAGAAATCATTTTTAGACATTTTAATGAAAATACCCACTCTGTTTCAATCTTATGTTTAAAAGCCATATCTATATATTTTAATTGTTCATTTTCTCATGGGATAATTTAATCCTCAGGAAGCTGAGGGTGTATTGAACACCAAGCCTTAAGTTCAGATCTAAGGCCATGTTCTCCCTCTAGGAGGGAGTCTCTGTGGCTTAACATCCCTAAACTTTTTTAAATTTAATACCATTATGCTATAGGACTCGATTCAGGGAGTTAAATAATTCAATTACTTATTCAAAGTTTTCCTTAAAAGAATAAAGTACATCTTGCTGTTTGTCCAAATCTACTTTTGTGTCGTTTAAGAGTGCTTCTCCCTCATATAAACTTTGGAAATTTCTTATTTTTAAAAATTATTGTAAGTAAAACCTCCTATTTCATTTTATCTCTCAACTGCTTTTATTTGTATTTTTGAAGATGATTTATATATATATATATATATATATATATATATATATATATATATATATATATGCCATACTATTTTACTAAATTCCCTTTTTGCTTAAAATGATTTTTTCATAGATTCTTTGGGTTTTCCAGACATGTAATTGTATTTTCCAGTTTAAAAAAAAAAAAAAAGGTTTTACTTCTTCCTTTCCAGTTGCTGTGTCTAATTGTTTTTGTTTGGCTAACTGCATTGATGAATACTTCAACACAATGTTAAAAGTAGTTGAAAATGTATTGTTTTCCTTGCTTTAATGGGAAAGTCATTGCTGTTTCTATACTAAATAGGATGTTGGCTTTGAGGCTGAAGCATACACATATTTTATCATATTAAAGAAATATCTAACAAGTTTATTTTACTAACTGTTTTTACACAAATGGGTGTTAAGTTTTGTCAAATGAATTTTCTTTCCCTATTTCTGCTAAGGTAGTTGTCCTACTCTTTCTATCACTACCAATCTTTTCCATAAAATTACTTATTTCTAGATCTTTACATTAATTTGTTTAAAGTTGAGCACCGTCATCTCCTATGACTAAAAAATTTCTATTGACAGCTATTTCCTCTCCTTCATTTTGATTTTATATGTTTGTGAATTTTTCCTTCTTGATGAAATTTGTTAGTGGTTTGTTGGTTTGATTGATTATTTTTTAAAGAATAGCTTTTGGACTTCTTTCTTGGTTCTGTTTTACTGTTCCCTAGATCATTATCTTTATTAATTCTTTCCTCTTAATTTCTTCTGCTTACTTTATAGTTATTTATCTACCTTTTGACTTAAATATTTAATTCATTTTCGCTTTTATTAATTAGATTTTTAATGCTATAAAATGTCCTTTCATAGCTAGATTAACAGTGCATTCTCTCATGGATTCCGTTATGTTTTCATTATTGTAATTTTGGAAAACTTCTGCAATTTTGTACTGCATTTCCCTTTGAGTCAACAGTTATTTAGTAATGTGTTTTGAAATTTCCAGGTGGAGAATCTTTTTGTTTTTTGGTATTCTTATTAATTTTTAGTTTTTTTGTATCATGATCAGAGAATATGATCTGTGCTAACTCTATTTCTTGGACTATTGGGGGATTTACTTTGGACTTTAAAATGTGGCCAATTTTCATGAATGTTTCATGTGCACTTAGAAATAAGGTGTGCTGTTGTCTATTATTGGCATTCAGAGTTTGATTATTAGGTCCAACTTATTGACTTAGTTGTGTAAGTCTGTTTCCATCAACTATCTTAGATTTGAGAGGTGTTAAAGGTGTCTGATGTTAGTTTATGTTTCTCTTTGCACTTCCTGTAGTCTCTGTTTTATTAAAATGGCTGTGTTCTTACGTGACTATATACTAGTAGTTGAAATAACTTCATTGTGAATTGTGGCTTTTAGCATCATAAAATACTCTTCTCTGTGTCGGTATTTAATGCTCTTTGGTTGTATTCCACCATGGTTAATAATACTGTGGCTGATGCTTTCTTTTTATGTATTTACATACGTCCATCCTTTTATTTTGAATCTTTCTTAATCTCTGTTCTTAGTATATCTCTCTTATACAAAGTATTAGGTTTGACTGGGCCAATCTGATCACCTTTTCTTCTGATAGGTTGTCACTAATATTTATTGATACAATTAGTAAATCTGTGCATACACACAAATATATGAAATTGTATATATTCTTTCACTATGTGGTCTGTTTTATTTGATTTTCTTCAGAGTCTCTCTCCTCTCTCTGCCTTTTTTGATGGAAAGGAGTCAGGGACTATTTGGAAATGTTAATTTTTTTGTTCCAATGCTTACCTTTATGCTCATACCTTATATAAGACTCTTCTTGCCATTGCTGATTGGTTCTCAACTATGAGCAATATTGAAATAACCTTGTAGTAACATTTCAGCTCCCTCTCTCCTAGTATCTAATTTGAAATAATATTCTTTAATCTCAAGCATATTTATAATGTAGTCAGTTAGCTTATCTTGCTTTTTACACAATTTTCTATAACCTTCCAATCCCCTCTGTTCTCTATAGTTCTGCCCCTACATTGTCAGAATATAGTCGTATTTCTACAACTATCATTTAGTCCTATATGTAAATGTATATTTAGTGCTTACCTCCAGTTTTTATGCAGATATCTCTTCAATTATGCCAGCTGTCTAAAGCTTTCTCTAGTAGATCTCTTAGGAAATGTTTATTCAAATAATATTCCTTATTACATGCTCATATTAGCTTGCAGCTTTTATAAATAAAGATGAGTTTTGCTGGATAGAATATCTTAGCTCAAATTTTTCTTTCCCTGACATTTTAAAATATGTTACTCCTACATTTTCTGGGGTGAAGTGTTGTCAAAATCTTGCCACAATCTGATTTTCTTTCCCATGTGAGTAACTTGACCCACTTCTTATTCTAGTTCTATTTTGAACTTTGTTCTAATTTGTAATATTACTAATGTCACTAACTTCATATTAATGAAATTTCATGGAGTATGTGTTGTAAAAGACTGAAAGCAAGGTACTACTTTATATCAAAAACTACCTGCTAAGATCACCAAGTATCTGATCCAGTTATTTCAATTGCTTTTACAGAGAAGTCAACCATGTAGTGATCTGATGAACTTGGAGATCGACTATGTACAGGGGCAGGGAGAGAAGTGGTAAAAATATCTGGATCAAATTAGATACGTTTTTGCCTATGCCAGAGTTGAATGTAAAATAATCTTAACATATCCCACCTCACCTTTATAAACACAAACTTCAAAATTTATGTTTATGAAACCAAAAAATGAACTGAAATAAATATATACTTTTTTCAACTTCATGATTAATTAAGATGGATGTAAGCATGCTTTTTTCCCCCATGGTTTAACCTAATTTTCAAGGGCAAGAATTGTTTTATTATTATTATCTTATATTTTTGGTAATAGTTGGTATTTTATGGTGCTGTCTACCCAAGAAATGAGAGAGCAAGGAAGGTGAGTAGCAAGCAAGCCACTATTTCTGTTTGAGTTTTGTATTCCATCAAATGACCATCATCCAGTAATGTTTTTGCCTTAGATTAGGCTTTAAATTTCAACACCAGCACATTCTTAAAACATAATATGTGAATGGAAGCCAGTAAAAGGACTAGGCAGTCAAGTATTATATATAAGTAATGCTGAAAGATCAGTGCATGGTTTCTCTGAGTTATCAGAAACCAGTTTTACTTCTTACCTTATTCAGCACTTTTGGTAGAAAAAAGGGGAATTACAGATGACTTTGTGTGGGATTTTATTTGGTTGCAGGTATATGTAAACAAACCCATAAACCCCTTTAAACGATTTTTTTAAATGGGCCACTAACATTATCTTCTAGAGCTCTACAATTTTAAGTGAAGTTTAAGATTATATAACTACTTGAAATATTTTTATTAGGTCTGCGAAATTTTAAATATTACTAGGTTGATATTAAAGTACCTTGAAGGCTGAGCATCTTATTGCCATTTATACACATTTTTAGGTAAGGATATATATATATAAATAATAGTAATAATACTGGATTTATTTACCTTTTGCTTTCTAACCACTGGTCTACAGTCTACACTTTGCATGTTTTAACTCATGTAATTGTAACAAGTCCATGCATTTGATAGAATTATTACTATTAATTGTTATTACTATTATTACTATTTTGTAGATGAGGAAACTGAGACACAGAAAGATTAAGTAACTAGACTACAGTTATTCAGTTTGTGAATGAGCCAGGATTTTATTTGAATTGGATTTTAATAGCATATAGATAAATTTCCCTAACAATAAACTACTGGTCTTTCAGTTGTGAAAGCTTTCTTTTTTAGCAGAGTCCTAAAACCAAACAGTGATCTTAAGTAACACTGAGGGAAACATATATGAGAAACTAGCCAATTTCAAAAGCAAAGCAATATATGTAATTCTTTCAACATTTAATCATACTATATCTTTCAATTAAATCATCAATTTTAGAAGTAGAATCCCTGTATTGCCAAGTACAATCCTTGCCAAATATCCAGACACAATCATGGGCTTTAAGGATTACAAGACACATAATAAAGGATAATGACCTAAAATTAAGCACAGCAATATAGAAATCTGGGACTGCCATGCTCTGTTTAAGTCAGCAATCTGTTAGATTTAATGTGAGATTAAGGAGCTGTGTAACCTGCAATTATGCTGTTTTTCATTAAGAAAAAAATGTGATGATGGTGCTCTGTAAAACTCTTCCTTCTATTTACCTCTGTTTAATTGGATTGGGGACTGCTTAAACATCTTTGAGTTGGAGCTTATAAGAAGATGATCCCAGCTGTTTTTCAAAGCTTAAGGCAGCAGGCGGACAACACCATCATGTCAAGGCTCATGCAAAAGCCTTAATCCTACTTTTTTCCATCAGCCAGCTACTGAAGCCCAGTGTTTAACCTTCTAAGTACTAAATATGCTTTGTCACTGCTTTGGTAGATTTGCCACTGAATTGTTATTGTTTAATGCTGTTAGCTTCCCTGCCATTGAAAGATCTTCTCAATTCCCTTTCCTTTGGATACTGATCGTGTTACTGTTAGTATGTAACTGATGTAAATGCAAAAATGCAGCTGATGTAAAACAAACACAGAAATTTTAAATCGTATTCAAAATATTGACTACACACACACATAATGTTTATATATATGCTTTAAAAAATCCTGTTTTGATCCAAGAAAAAAAATGGCAGAGTCTGAATTCTGATGCCATAGCTCACACCATTAGCCACTCTACATTCTGCTGGTTAAAAAAATAAACACAGACGCACACACACACGTATAAAATAGAGAACAGTGACTTGTTTGTTCACATACTTATCTACCCATTTATGCATCTGACAAACAACTGAGTCCTTCTGTGTCTTTCCCCAAGCTCTACAGGAGATATGGGAGAGCAAACATCAGGATGGTAACCAACTAGCCCCACAAACATAACATCTCAGCTAGGTCTTTGGACCTTATTGTTGAAAGTAAACAAAATAATTTAGAGTTCTGTTTTACTTTTTTTCCCTAGCTACATTTTGCCTAGTCCAAATATCCAGCATCTTGATCTTAGAACCACCAGCTGTAGTTCTGCCTAGATCAGCAATATCATAGTATTTAAAGACTAAAGGTTAAATGATCAGATGAGTTTTCCCTACAGCTACAATGCTACTTAGATGGTGAAGCACTTTTTCTTTTTTTTTGGAGGGTGAGTTGTGAAGGAAAGAGGGAGTGGCTCTATGATTTGTCCCAGTGGCAGTGAGCAGCCAGCAGAAAAGCAGACACAGTTAATGCTCAGCTGCTCAGACCAGTCAAGCAAACTACCAAGTCCCAGCTGTGCCTCTTGATGTTTTCTGATTGCACCTACTCCTCAATCTGTGAACTGTTTTCTGGACTCAGATTCATCAAGCACTGCTGCTTTAAAAACGCATGCAGGCAGGCATCCTAGGATATGCCATTATAAGCTGCTGCCAGGGGATCTTCTAGGAGATAAATGGAATCTGTGTGAAGCAAATTAGTGTGAACCAGTCAATCTGAGGGTCAGCCTTGAGCCACTTCCATGGATAACTAGCTGGCTGACTGCAGGCCGGGGTCCTCTGCCATATGTGGGTTGTAATCTTGAAGACTTTGTTCCACAGGATAGCGGTGGGGGGTGATGTTGGGGGCTGCTTATTCTCGGAAGATCTATTTAATCTGTTTTAGATTTGTCAATGAAAAGGACTTCTAAGTGTTTTTGTTTACCTCCTTGCTCTGGCTGTACTGAATGTTTCTAAGTTGGACAACTCCTTTCCTGTAGGAAATATGAGAGCAATGTCCTGGAAAGAACAGTCCTCCTTGCTTGAGCTGCCTTTTTTCAAATTTCAACTGTGCTGTGCTTGGTCCAAGCCTTCTAAGATCATTAGGGTTTTAAAACAAAGTAATAACTATAATTTGGCAAAACAAGTTTAATACGAATCTCCTCTTCTTCTTTTTTTTTTTTTTGAGGAATAAATCTGTGTGACCTTTAATTGATGAAGAAAGGGAGATTCTATGTAAAGCCTGATGATTGTGGTTCCCTGTAGATACCCAGCATAGGAAATCAAATTTTGGCCATTGAAGGAATCAGGGGGAGCCCCTCAATACCAAAAGAATGAAAACACCTTTTTAAAATATATGTTCCATGGAAAGAATTTAGAGATAAAAAGCACATGAACCAATAGAGCCATAAGAATTATTATTTAATATGAATAAATGGTAAGTGTAAATGGTTCTATTATGTAAAAATCATGTTTCCATAATTCAATATTCCTTTAGAGATCAGAGTCTGTTCTTACATTAAGATCACAAGAATTCATTTTATCTAGTTAAATTATGACAAACTATTTTACTTCTTTTTCCCTTTACTACATTAATAAAAATTTTTATCACCTCCCTCTCTGTAGGATGAAATATCAGTGAGATGGTTAAACACAGAATAAAAATGTGTGAAATAGAATAAATTTGTAACTCACATTTGGGAAAAAATTTTCAGAGGACTTCTACCCTTACCTCCAGGGAAATATTTTGTCTTTCATAAGGGGAAAAAAATCTATCTTGGAATAAGAACTTGGGCAAAACAATAATTGCTTAACTATTCAAAAAAATAAGTTTATTTTCTTTTTGTCACCTTTTCTAGACTCATATTTCTGGAAGGTAGCTTTTGCATACTTTATGTGTAGGTACCACCATTATGGGGTCCATGGAGACACATTTTATATATAAGAAGCATTTCAGTATATAGTGTGTGGATGTTAGATAGCATGAATCATAGCAAAGATCAAACCAAATGCTTTAAAAATTGAGTGACCCTTTCCCTGAACTAATGAAACAAAAATGGGATGTCCTGTGAGAACAAAATTTGTTTGATGCCTGTACATTGAGTTCATAGGAATGAAATCCCCAGGGTAAATTTAACTTTATGATTTATGAGAGTAAGGAAAAGAAAGTGGAAATCAGTGCATTTTCCCTTCTGTTGTCGTGGGCAGGTATAGTATTTTGCAATGTATGAGTCTTATTTTATAAAGATCTTTGAAGGAAATAGAAGCAAGTGTTGTACAAATGATGCTCTGGCCTAGAGATCTCGCTCAACACAGTTCACCCACTATCTACGAAACCTCATTAATACCAAGAAAGTGGACTTCCCTAGCTATCATCATCCATAAGTAAGCTGTCTGATGAGCATCAGACACCACATTTGTGGAACAAGCATTATATCTATGAATTTCCAACTGTCTGAGACAAGTTAAGAATGACAGAAACAGACACACTAGGTCAGCTCTGTGATTTTTTTAGCCCAGTCTTCTGATTGCAGCATGGTAGTTTCCATTGTGGAGAAGCCAAGTTGTCCTCATGATGTTAACCTCAAAATTTCAAGGTGTGTCTGAATTATCTTTCTTCCCTACAGTGTAGCCCAGTGAGGTAGTCAGACACAAGAACCAAAGAATGGGATAAGAAGGATAACACAGGCCAAATAAAATGCTAAGAAACACAGAAGAGGAGAGAAAAATCAATGTTAGATGTGGGTTGTGGAAGACTTAATGGAAAAAAACGGCATTTGAGCTGAGTTTTTAATAAGGGGTAGTTTTTGCCCAGCAGAGAATTAGAGATTGAAGTGAAAGAAGGTATTTCAAGCTGGGGATCTTCACGAAGGCACCAATGTAGAAAACAAATGGCATATCCAGGGGGCAATGAGTGGTCTTGTACAGGTGTAGTGTATGATATCAGAGTCTAAGATGGGAAAGAATAGGAAGTGGGCAGCATCCAGTGAGAAGCCTCTAAATGTGAGTTGAGACTATTTCATGAAAGGCCTTGAAATCCATGGCTCCAGAATCTCCCACTGCTGTCTGAATAGAGGTGATTGCAGATTTTTCTACACAGAAGCTACATGATCAGATCTTGGTTTTAGGGATATGACTTGTCTCAGTTTAAAGAATTACTGCAGGGAAAGATACTTCTTATCAGGCTATTAAAAAGAGTGGTGTGACTCTGGTAATGGAGAGTAGGGTGAGAATATAACCATCTTGAGGGGCTGGAGGAACAAGAGATACGAAAATGGGAGATATATATATCTGTATATCTAGATGTATGCAAATAACTTCTTGATAATTTTATAAATATCTTTCACATTCTTCTTCAGATGTACTTCCATGCTAGAGTCTTGGTCTTCCTAATTTATTCTTGAGGTATTCTGATATTATATAAACTCTCCACCCTGCTAATTCCTCCTAGACCTTTGGTTGGCCTCCTAAATGCCATTGTGTTCTATATCGGCTATAGTCACTGGAGACACATGCAGGCTTCCAGGTGCAGAAGCCTCCTGGGTTTACTTGTTAGTTTTTGTCATGGTTGTTTGTTGTGTGTTGATCATCCCTTTCCTAAAGTGCCGCCTTCTGTGAACCACTTGCTTACATTTTTACATTGGCCTAATGTCCTTAGTCATAGCAAATTATAGCTTAGTCATGTTCTTGTTACATATACTTTGGATCACATCTTCTTTCGGTGTTACCCAGAATTTACTATACTGTATACTGAAATGTGTACACAACCTGTATTCTCACTGATTTGGCCTTAAAATTGTCTTCTATTGTTAATCTAATAAGCCTAACATTTCTCAACTCAGGAACCCTTAGTGTTGTCTAAAATGCTAGAGATTTTACTGTGTGTTCTTTCAAATAATTTGTAACAATTTATCAAGAAAAGTATTTTACACTAATCTAGGACACTGTTTTATACTGTCTTATCTAGAAATAATGGTTTGTCTCACCTTTGTTTCCTATTTCATAGTTCTCTAATTATGATAATACATCTTTTGAAGAGGACCTATTCTCTGAATAGTTGCTGCTTTCCCTTTATCCACAGGCATGTTTGCTCTTTGAAACTGTTTTCTTTTAGGTGTGTTTCTTTTATCCTTTATGTATAGATGGCATAGGCTTATCTAGTATCAAAATGAGGCTCTCTACTACTTATCAAGGTAATTTTGATATTTTGGGCAATAATCACTTAGAGATATGAGTACAAATACTGAGTGTTATGCAGTGACACAGCCTGAGGATTTGAGAATGCAACTTTTGATTATTTATCCCCCAGCAAAATTAATATTTTTAAATGAATAGCTATATTTTATATGCATGACAATAAGAAGCAATCAGTGCCAACAGACCACCTGTGTTTTCTATGTCTAGTGTGAGTACATGTGTGAGAGAGGGATGCTTGCTACTGACTACATTACAATACAGTGGTAAAACACATTATCATCCAAACATGACTTCCATTCAATTTCCATAAGTTCTCAAGTATGTACACTAACATACCATTTTGATGTCATTCAAATAAAAATAAATCACACTCAGAGTACCCAAGCCCAATGATACAAAATATGGTAACTTAGACCTTTTCCTCCTTGCATCCTTCTTAATGTTGACAAAGAATTAGAAAATGAAGGCATAGTCTAGATAATTTGATTTTCTTATTTTCCATTTCCTATCTAGGAGATGAAACAGCTCTGACACTTGACTGACCATCTGAGACAAGCATTTTCCCCTGAGATAGAGACGCCTATCAGCTGGGAATTTGAGACTGCCTGCCAACAATTCTCCCCACGCTGATGGTGTCGTCGTAGGTTCAGCCTATGGAAAGGTTGCTGCTCTTACAAATTCCAATGGTAGTGCCATTTAACAGTTTCTTCTCCCACTGATATTAGAGGAAAATGTTTTTGATATTTTTCCTTATAGATAACTGGAGACTTTGCTCTGGTTTAAATTGGCCTATGCTGTGAAACCTGATCTTAAGTTTCTATAGAGATCATGTTTATTTCTAGTCTGAAATACTAGCTTGATGTTCTTTTGATTGAAGGATCTCTTTTGTTTTCCTGACCTTCTAAATTTTCAAATTCAAGCTGGAAAGTTTACTACAAATTCCTCTTAGAAATCTCCCTTTGCTGACTGTTCTTCAGTGTATCAATACGTGGGAAACTATTTGTTTTATTCTTTGAAATCTATTCCTGCATTCAATTTCTTGAACTTATGAACAGTAAAATTAACAAATTTCTGTATTTACCATAGGATTTGGTCCTTATGAGGAAAGTCAGATGACTTCTTCAGAATCTAAACTGCAAGAAGAGTGTGAAAGTTAATTTCTATACATTTTTATAACTCATTCATCATCTGTACTTCCTTTCTGTGTTGAAGGGGTTCTTTCAGATAAGATATTTATGAGTCCTTTTGTCTTGAATAATTATCTCTATGGTTTAATGTAGAAAGCTAAGCTTGGTGAACTGATCAGTTTATTTCTTGCATTTCAAAATTCTCTCTTTACCAAATTATAGATAAATACCAAAAATCTAATAATAAGTACTGTTTCCCTGTATTATTTCCACTCGGAATTTACTCAGTAATGACCAGGGAACAAAGTTGTGGAAATTATTTTCATTTGGTATTTAAAAATAAAAAAGCTTATTCATCTGCTATGCACATCTCTCTGGGAACACTGCTTGCTAAGGAAATGGTACTCTAAAGGCACACATAAAGAAATCCAAGCAAACCTCTCATAGGCAACTCTGAGAATTGCCTTTTAGTGGAGTGAGGGAATGCAGTAGAAAGAGGAGACAGAGAAGCATTTTTCCTTTTTATTCCCTTTTCTACTTCCCAACTTACACATTTCCTTTGTCATACCCATCACATCCTACATCCAATATATCTCTACAGTCTATTCAGTCTGAGAGTTCAGATAATTTGATTAGAGTTTGTTTTCATGCCAGGCTTGACTAAGACAAATGACTTCATGGGCCTCAGTTTTGCACATAAAAGGAATAGAAAGAATTGGGATTCTACTGATTCTCCCTTTAAGAGATTTCACTTGAAGAAAATACTATTCCACAGGAACACTACACCTCTCCTATCCATTTATTTGGCAAAAAAATTATTGAGAACCTCTTCATGCCTGGGGCCCTGAAGCCAAGATGGGGCCAGTCTTCATAAGAACCTAGTGCCAATTCAGCCTAAGCTAACCTAGATTCTCTAACTTCCAGGCCAGGGCTTGTCCACTGCAATGGTGCTTCTTGCAATTATTACATGATCTCAATTAATTTAGTTTAGGATGATTCATCTTGTATTGAAGTTCATATTTGCCAAACTGATTGATGAAGGGAGGGGTTGTTCAAAGAAATTAACAGCATAAATATGATTCTAAGAAGAGTGGGATATAACTTATTTTTTAAGTGTGGTTTTAAAGATTCTTTTATTTTATGGGTGAATATCTGACAGATGTTTCTATGCCAAGGAGTCACCTTGTTTGTTCTCAGGAGTAGCCATACTGCAGCCTCCGCCCTTTCTTGTCATCTCTCCAGAGGGCTGCCTCACCCTGGCACTGCAACAACCCAAGTATCTCTCTGAAGCTGCTCTGATTTCCTCTGTCCCTCAATAAGACTGGACATAACTATGTGTAGGAAAATATCAATCTTACTTAATTCAGAAAGGGTCTTAGAAGTCCTGATTATTTCCAAAATTATTATAGCAGCCACTTATCCTCTTGGTATCCCCTTCAGTGATATACTCAGAGGTTGGTTGGTCTTGGCTTCTTAACTGACAGGATATTTGAATCCCAGAGCCAGAAGATGTCGAGGAACTCCAACTCTCTCATTTTATTAATAAAAGTATCTGAGCCTAGCACAGTGAAATGACATGCTCAAGGTCACACTATTATTAGGAACAGAGGTGGAATTAAAAAACCAGATCTTCTGGGTCCTGTTAAGTGAACCTTTTCCAGTATAAAATACCCTATCCACCTTCGCCCCTGGGGAACTAAGAAGTTCATCTCAGTAATGAAGTTGTAGATATTCATCTTTGTTTCAATTGGTACATATATTTGGGTAATAAAAAATGAGGAATTTTATTTTTCATTCAAAAATAAGGCAGATAGTGTCTCCATATTTATGCAGTCTGACTGTAGGCATGAAGTATAGATTGTGGAGGTGTTGGGTATGTTTAAACTGCAAACTCTAGGCCTGATCTTAAGATTTCCCATTTAAACTACAAGTGAAATTAATTGCTTTTTTAATTCTTAGAAATTCTTGTTAGTAATTTCACTCAGTCATTTCAAAAATATTCTGAGTACCTGCCTTGTGTCTTGCATTAGGCTAGAGATGTCTCTACTTGTTTATTAACCTTACCAAAGCATCTCATTGCTCAAACATCCTTGAAAAACTTTGCATCTGAGAGGAATAAAACATTATTTAAAAAGATCCAGTAACCAATTAATACTTCTTTGTCACTCACATTTATCTTCCTCCAAATTAGATGTCTAGCTACACATCTCACCTTAGAAGTTAGCTATAGACAATTTTTCCCCTTAGACTAGTAGTCAATAATTTCATCTTTTTTCTGTGTGTGTTTTATATATCCCCAAATATTTAAATAAAATAATAGCTTTAATTCTATATACCTAGTAAGGATACCAAAATAATAGTTACTCTTCACAGCATTTGGAATATTTATCTTTACCAACTGAAAAATATTTTATGCTTAAAGCAATTCATGCTAGAAACTATCATCCAGAAAATAATATTCCATGTCAGATTACAACTGCAGAAAGATAGTAAAGCACAAAAGTCTAATCTTAACCTATCTCACTGAACTTGTCCATAAAGCAGTTATTTTTTAGTTATAAAGAAGCATTAGATATTTTATTTAATTTTAGGCATTCCTATATGATTTTTTTTTTCCAGTTTACAGTGCACACTGAACACAAAGTAAGCCTGAAGTCTAATGCAGGATGTAGCTATTGCTAGTCAAATAGAATCAAGAGGTCCTATCACTTGATTATCTCAGTAGATACTCTTTAAGTAGGGGTAATATGTACATAGCTCTTTAGCTAGATATGTTTTTCTGATAAGACATCTATCCAGAAAGAACAACTCTGTAAACTGAATTTGTGGTCTGTTCAAATGACATCCTCTTTGTTATCACTTAAAGTCTTTTCACTGATTTACGCCTCCCTCTAATTTAAAATATGTTGCATTCTTTTGTGATCTGAATATTGCATTAGTATTTACTTCTACTTGAACTTCACATAGTTTTTCTTTCTTAAACCTCTAGAAAGATTTTTTTTTAGTTGATTCATTTAGTTGAGAAGAGACCTAAATAATCAGCCAAGGAAGTGATCAACTCTTGGCCACCATATTAAGCTAGTAGAATTGAACTCAGTTCTTTGACTTTTCCACTGCTCAATCCACAAGTCTAAGAAGTCTTTTAGTCTTTCCTGACCTCCTCAACCTGCATATTATTTTTATGCCTTTGAGTAAGATGCAATTGAGATTTTTGTCTGAGTTTTATCTGCTAACTACAGTGCCTTGTATTGTTCAGTTGACCAACATTTCAAACTGTTGTATCTTTTTTAATAATGATTTTCCTATCAATATCCCAATTACCTCCTCAAACTCCATACAAATGCTGGATGGGATCTTGTTTTTAATCATTCATAAGTCATTGTATTGAAAACATTATCTGGACTGCAGATTTTAGTCACACTGAATGACACAGATTTTTAATAAGGGCTCCACATATACTACAGTACTGGCCTAGTTTCTAAGAACCAGCTGCCGTTTGTGGAGATGGACAGAGATCTTCCCCAGGAGTCATTCTCTCTTTGTGGATGGAGGGAGATGTTTCTTGGAGTGGTTTGTTGCCTAGACCTAGCTTCCTTTACAAGTTAATAAAAAATTTGCATTTCTGCAAATAAGGACAAAAGGCAAGAGGGAATTTTTAACTGAAACCAAAATAGAGAATAGAGGGAGGTGAAGAAGCATAATCAAAGCTGATCCTGCCACCACAGTTTTTTCAGTAAATCCTTCTATAGAGTCCTCATCATACAATCTTCTGGGTTTCCTCATTATATGTTCTTAAGTGTAGTTTAAAAACTACTGATTTTGTATTGTCTACAATTGAATGATTTATTTCCTTAGGAATTTTCTTTAACATGAATAAATTAGCACACCATAGTCAAACACATCCATACAAAGTGCATGGACTTCTCCCTCTAGTTTCCAAAGATATTACAGAGATATTTAGAACACTGGCCTTTCAGCTGCCAATATTTTGAGGTGTGTGATGAGTAAATGGAACAGCCTTACATCTTTCAGTGGTAGAACTGTCAAGGAGAGTTTGTCTTTTTTGCCCCTCGCCCCCCAAATGAAGACTATTTCAGGATCTATTACAGAGGAAACAAAACAGTTGATTTTAAGTTAAGGTTGAGCCTGGCAACCATTTGCACTGTATTGATGTCAAAAGTACCTCTCTGCCAAGCTCTGAAATGCATCTTCAAAAACTACCGAAAATATCCAAGAACTTTAGTGATGAGCTACAAATGGACTTAGGTATTGATAAATAAAAGTCAATATGTATAGTGAAAGGACAACTTACTGTGATAAATGGGCCCACCATCAGTAAAGATCAAATTATTGACTATCTAGGGCAAGGAAAAACCTGTCTATAGCTAACTTCTACAGGTGAGAAGAATTAGCCACAACAGCAGTTCAGGAAAAGCTCAGATATGTCAGGAGAATTCGTTTCACTAAAAATACATACAAAAGAAGGCAGTAACATCCTGTTAAGCTGTATTTGTGACACCACAATATTCTTTGGCCAGGCCTGGGTTCACACCTTTTTCTTTTATGAGCTCCCTTTGGGCTACCCAGATTCCCTCTCAAGGAGACCTAATTCAAATTTCACTTCCCAACAAACCCTACTGCAGGGGAATTACCTCTGTATTCCTAAAAGCTATGCCACTCTTGGAATATTATCCCTAATGCTCCTACTAGTTAACTTTTTATTATATCCGAACTGGATCACAAGTTGTATGCGGGCACATTAAAAATGCCTTCTTTCTTCATCCCTCACGTGGTCTAGCACAGAGCTCTACACACAATAATCACCAGATCAATAACTGTTGATTTCATCGTTGTTGAAATGATTCATTAGAGAGGCCTTGGCCACTCGTCGTGTCAGACTTTAATGATGAAACATTACAAGAAACACCCAAAAGAACAATTGCAAAGATTAGCCTATCAAAAAAAAAAGTGGAATGGCAGTAATTAACCTCTCCAATGTCTGTCATTCCCAATGGACAGAATGTAGGTATTTCTTCTACAATGAATTTAATGGACACTCCATAAACTACCCAGTACAAAAATAACAAATCTGGTACCATATCATATTTTCAAGCTAAAGTGTAATTAAACAAAATATCTAAATAATGCTTTCTATTCTCCCACCCCCACACAAACCACACCCTCCAAAATCAGAGGTGGAGACAAAAATAACTGCATGCTACCTTATCCTGTGAGTTCAAAAGAGATCATGAAGCTAAAACTATATCTAACTTTCCAGTTTTCTTGAGTGATTTTGGATGTCAGTTCATCCTGGAACCACTTTATTGCCACTACAAACAGTTGCAGACATCAACTTTGTTGTTCGAATACCATACTCTCTTCGCTTTCTGAGGCCCTTCTGAGTTTTGTCTAGAAAAATCTTTTGGAGGAATGAATAAATGAATGAATAGATGCAAGTTTTAAGTTATGAAATAATAACATATAGGATGACAAGTGTGATACATTTGCCCATATAAACCCAGGTGCCACTTCATTAGCTGTTAGTAATAGATTCAGGTGTATGTTAATTCCCCAGTGTAAGTATTTCAGAAAATTTACAAATAATATACATAGAGATAAATTAAAGCAGACCATAAAATTTTGACCAATGTAAAAGTACTGTACAACTTTTATGCATATAATTATTCCATTTAAACATTTCACAAAAATCTATCATTTCAAAAATAATCTATAAGTATGTACGACCTAAATGAGGAAAATGAAAAGCAGTGATACCAAAATAACTAGGTCATTTTGGTCTAGTTAGGTCTACTTAGGTCTCTCCTTCAAAGTCACAGACTAACTCACACCACCATTTTGTAAATATGCATCTTTTCTCTCAAGTGGGCCTAAACAAGAAACTGGACAGATCTAGTTGAAGATAATTTAAAGTATACACTAAAGCACACATCCTCTTGGATCAGGGGGACATCCAGCATGGTAACTCTGCTTCATTCATTTGTTCACTCGTTCATCCATTTCACAGATCCTTCAAGAATCCCTTCCATAGCCCAGGGCATATAGAGGTGAATAAAACAAACATGGTACCCACTTCCATGTTGGTGTTTGTTTGTTTGTTTGTTTTCAGAAAACTCAAATGCACGAAATGAAAAATAGGGTCTATTTATTCAAAATCAAACTTTGGACGTTTTTTCTCAAATTTTGTTCCCAAAACGTTTTAGAGAAGCAGTGCATTCAAACTTTGCTCACACTTCCACAGAACAGAGTGGCACTATCTGTATTCTAAGATGGTGGGTGAAACTGGAGAGAATATTTAGACCAGAATCATGTTACTAGTCTCCTTTAAACTGTGTGTATGTGGGCCTCAGGACACGGTCACCACTGCTATGCACAGTCCATGAAAACCAGACGAGGAGTGTGGGAGGAGCGAGCTCTCCTAAAACTACTCTGGAAATCAGGCAGTCCTCCTTTGTGGCACTGATTGAACGTGTGAAGTAACACAGCTCTACCCTCTGAATTTACTCCCTCATCTCCTAATGGAGGCTTAGGAATAGCGGCCAGGCCTGCTCCCCCGGGGCCAACAAACATTATTTCTTATAAATATACATTATATATATATATATAATCATATCATGCTTATAAATATATATTTTCTCTATTGCATTTATGGCTTATAAATAATATGTTGTGTATGTTATCAAGACCTGAGGAGACAGTGGCAGTGTTCACTGAAGCAATTTGTCATACATAAAATTCCAATGTAGTCAATAATATACATATTTATATTATTTGGCTTCAGACAAGTAAGTATCACATGATTTATATTATTGAAGACTTGCTTTGTTTTGTTATTCAGAGTGTCTTCATGAAGACCGTATCTACTTTTCCTGACAAATGATTCCTTGAACAAATATAATAGGGAAATACTTTACTTGTGGAGATACTTTAGACCAAGCATTAAAACTTGTGGAAAAATGTGGACACTTATGTCTGTGTTTCTCTAACAGAGCTAGTAGTTGTAATGTGTTTATAGGAAATTTTAGATTCCTATGCTGGCTTCTGTTTCTGTTCATAAATCCTACTCACAAAAAAAATCTCATTATCAGTTGTCTGAAGACCTACCATTCAAAACACCAGCCCTCCTTATTATCATCTGCAATATCATTCTATATTTTGAAATTTATTTTATAGGAATTTTTATTTGGTGTTTGGTACCATAGTTTTTACTTCGGTGGAAGAAAACCAAAATGCATACAAAGTGTTCCTTCACTGTGATTTGTGTGACAAAAGGAACCATTGCACCAGCATATAGCGGGCCTAATTGACCAGCCTGATGTTCTTCTCTGTGTCTTGTTGCCATTAATTGACTATATTGTTTTAGATTTATGCATTAAAAATACGATTTCTACTTCGAAGAGATCACTTTGTTACTATGTAGCTTTTAAGCTGATGCCATGAACTTATTTTTCTTCTAAGATAAAGTCTCATCTATAGATTTTTCAACTAATTACATGTCTGCCAATACATACTTAGAGGATACATTTTATTTCAATTTATTATTTGTGTTTACATAGTGTGTCCCTGGAAATATCTGTGGAAATGAAAGGAAATGTTTAATGGTGTTTATTACTACTTTTTCATCACTCTCTTTCTCTTTCTTTGTGCTCTCTTTTTTTTAATAGCTCCAGTCAGTCCGGTCAAGCATGACAGCAACTCAAACTCGGCAAACTTCCAAGACACGGAGGACATGCCTGACAGATGTGTCTTGGAAGAGTCTGAGAGTCCAGGTGAAAGCCATTTAAAAATAGTCAAGTATAAATGATAAATTTGACACAGCTTTGGGGTCCTTGGAAGAGGGTTGGGGGAGAAGACATTGTAATGCTGTTTTCTCTCAGCAGCTGCACTGTCAAATTAATGGTCACCTCCAGGGGTCACAGTGTGGAGCTGTTATCTTTTCCTCTTTCATCAAGAATTCAGTTGGAGGAAGTACAAAGGCTTTATGACTGAGAAGGGAAGCTGACACTATTAGTTCATTATCATCAGTTTTAGGCTAAACTGGTTAATAGAGGCAGAGATTGGAAACTGGAGAAGTGGCAATATTTTAAATATTCCAAATAATGGGGTCAAGTGGAAATGGAGAATTAGGGAGAAAAGAGAAACAAATTGTCATCATTACTATCTACTTACCTTTCTAAATACAAACAGAACTCTAATCCAAATGAGAGGATTTTAACATAACAGTAGTGGACTAATGGAGGTTGTCAACTGTTTAGAATAAGACAAACCCTTCCTCACTCAATAAAATTTACCTTCTGTCCAAGTTACTAATGTTTGTATTTTCTTTGTAAAAACATTAGACTGAAATGTACTGGAAGGATGAGGCCAGAAAAACACTTAAGCATCAACTTTTGTTTCTGTTTTTGTTTTTGAAACATGACTAGCCTTAACAACTAATTAAGAGAAAAAAATCTGTGAACGTTGAATGACAATTGCCAGTTCACCACAAAGCCATAGGTGTTTAGAAGGTGCTTTATTATCATGAGCAAAAGAGTTAACTATCTTCCCCGACAGAACGTTTTTCTCCCGTTTTCTCTGGCTGCTGTGCACCCTCTACCCTCTCGCATCTTTGTGTGCTGATCCATGTATCAGATTTTTGATTCATCCTCTCTGTGGCCTGTCAGCTTAGTTAAGAGATTTCCAAATCTTGTAGCCTTCGCTGACAGGGGGCAGCTGCAAACAGTCCCCTGATCCTTCCCCGAGGAGAGCTACTGAGATTTAATTTTCAGTGAAAGGTGCAGCCTGCAATCTATGTCAGGTCCCCTAAGTCATCTCTGAACCCCAATAGGCCCAGTGGCGATGGCTTGTATTTCAGTCCCCTCCACTATGCCAAGATTCCTCAAAGATGAGCTGCTGCTGTGTGTCTGTTCTCAGCCACTCTTCTGCTTCAGCATCCATAGAACTGAGAAACGGCATCTTTAGCAGAAATTTTTCAGCAGCACATTAACTCTACCCTCTGCCATAACATGTAAAAGACAAATGTAGATGTGTCTTGCATGAAATGGGGAAGGGTAGTGGTAGCATTAGATTTCTATTAAAATTATTTTAAAATTACTTTTAGTTTTGACTAAAATTATCTAGTTTTGACTAGATTTTTAAACTGTCTTATTAAACAGTTTTCTATTAACCATTTTACCAGGCTGTTACATCCATAGATCAAGCTTTTTACTGAAGTGTTCATTGTTTTTGGCAAGAAGAGATCAGCTTTATACTATTTCAAAAGTAGAATACATTTCCGTCATCCCACAATATGAGTGGAACTGTAGTAAGATTCAAATATAGCATAGTCTATCTGATTGATAGAAACAAAAGGATATATGAAAAAAGAAAGATCAATTAGAAAATATAGGTGCTGATAAAGAATCTTAACTTAAAAAGTGAGTACCTTTCTATACATTGGACATCATTAAACTGGTAATAAAGAATGAATTACTCTGGCTTTTTCCTCTGCCCATTCCTGCATTTTAAGACATCTTGCCTTATAGGCCTGGAAACCTCTGGAGAGTTCACTACTGGTCTCACTGCCTTCCACTGAGAATTTGTGGCTTGGTTGTCATGGAGACATCGTATTTCTCCAAGAATTGCTCATATTGATCCGTGGCCAGGCGTAAATGGCCAAGCGAGTGTGAGGAATAAAGGGGGCTGGGCAGTCCTATAAAATGACCAGGGCTTGTGGGTTGGAAATAAGCTCATAGCAAACACTTAGGTAAAAAGAAAGAAGCAGTTTTATTTTGTTTCAGGATTTCTTTCTGCACTTTGGACCATTGTCTTCCTTCTCTATGAACTGAAAGAAACTTGTTAGTCACTTGTCATGTCAGATCTTTGGTGCTTGTCCTGACACAGCTGTCAGCCTTCCAGCTCTGTGCAGTTCAGGGACACACAACAAAGAAGCAGTGACATGAATTATTTATTGCTCCTTGTGTGGATAAAATTCTGTGATAAGAAATTAAGACACTTCTGACAGAGGTGCTTATTTAGTAAGAGATTTTGATAAGAGAGTGCATTTCCTTGAAGTATGAGCATTTAAGAGGCAAAATTCTTAAAACTGAACATGAAGGAAGATTTGTAAAATTGGTGACATAGCAGGACTTCCTTGAACTGTGAAAATATGACTGTCCACTTCTCAGTGTCTAAAAATTAACTTCAAAATATCAAGTCATTCAAATGTAGGGACTCCAAAACTGCAAACATTACTTTGGTGGTTTAGTTACTGCTATTTACCATGTATAAGTGGTGTTCCTCTGGAAAGTATGTTTAACCACCTTTGTTAGAAGGAAACTCAAAATTTGGGATTCTTAAGTGGTAAGCTTTGAAAAGATGTCTTCAAACCAATAGAGGTGCTTCAGCAGCTGAACTTATAGTTGCATTAGTATATTTGTTATTTCTTGTATGGAAAGGAGTGTATTTAAATCTGCATGAATCATTCTTAGCATTTTCACCTGGAATATTATCACTCATTTAAAATTCTTTTAAACATCTTCATGTACATGCAAAATTCGTCTGTTGCAAAGTTGAATGTGGTCAGTCTTCTAGCTGTAATGGATATTGACCTTATGTGGTTTTATCTATGCAATTCTAAATGATTAATATATTTATTACATCATTTTAACTGAATAGCCAGTTGTTCAAACAGCATCTAAAAAATGAAAGCAAAAAAATCATTTTCTAATCCAAGCACAGTTCAAGAATATTGCCTCATATATTGTTCTCTCCAAATGAAGTCTTTTCTTGGCAAATCCTCTAAACATCATTTTACTTTAGCTCATATAGTTTTATATTGCTAATACCAACCAATTTGCATTTTCAGAGAGCCAGAAAACTGGAAGCACAGAAAAACTAAAATATTTTTTAAAAGATGAAGTTGAAATTTTTAAAATGTCAAAAGAGCATTTAAAAATATCAATAATAAAGTCAGATTTTTAGAATGTGTATAATACAGTAAAGTTGACTTTGTGAATTTATTATTTTTGAGTAAAATGGGTTTTGAACTCAGTGTAGATTGTTTATTTTTTCGTTGACATCACTGTTTCTCCAGCACTAAACTGACTAGGATGACCCATTTGTAAATGGGCTGAAGTGTGCATATAGGTCACAATTTAGATGCCTGGTGGAGTGGTCATTCACCTGGTCTCTAGAGTGCTCTACCTTATCCATCATGCCATTGTGATCTCTTTATTGGTTCAAGCTGTATACCCAGGTGAGTGCCTGCAGTCCATTAAGGTTGGCAAAGCAACTTTAGACCAGAGCATTCTTGTTACTCTGACCCTGCAAGTGAACCTGGAGGTCTTGTCTGATAGGTTGAGGTCTCCCTCAGCAATGTCTTTTCTTTGGAATAATTCATTAGCAAAGAGTTTTGACTCACAGGTGAATCTCAGATTGAAGTTTCTGGCTTAGACTCCGCGAAGTCTACTTGCTTCTTCACGGGCGTTTATACATTCCAGGAACCTATGGGAATAACTTTGATGTCTAGTGATAGAAGCGCTGAGACAACATGTGAAGTTGCAGCTCCCTTTTTAGAGTTTTTAGGGCCATTAGACTTTCTTTCTTTGGCTCTTTAAGGCCTAGTCACTTCTGTATCTGAAAGATGTCACAAAAATAGTTCAGTTTAATCTTTCGTTGGTTAACTTCTTGTTAACTGTTTCATGCACAGTGAATATAGCTCAATCCCTGTTCTCCAGAATATTAAAAAAAAAAAATGTTCCTTGCCCCTCACCTTTGTACTCATGATGATAAAAAAATTTTGTGTGATATTCATAAATTTTATCCAAATGTTAATGAGACACCTTGAGCTTTTATTACCTTATTGGCTTAGAAAATTAAGAATTTTACTTCCTAGTGCACTAGGGATAGTACATTTAAATATAATTTCAGCTGAAAATGGCAATGACAAGACAGAGCTTGGAAGTACAAAAAAAGGCATTCATAAAAGCATTTTCACGTTATTCTGAAGTAGTTTATAATCAGTATACATTTGGCCATTAACAGAACATTTTAGCAGTTTTTATATAGCACGTTATGTGTGTAGATCTATGTACATCATTGTCAATCAATATTGCATTTGCATGAATCTGATAAACAAAACTACATTTCTCCCAGTTTCCTAGGGAATACTACATTGTGAAAAGCCAAGGTGGATTTTTTTTTTCCTTTCACTATTCTGGCTCATGAATCACCAGCAAAAATCAGGTAACAGAAAGTAGGACAGATTCAGGACTGGAGTGTTGGAGATGGCTGATGATGATGCATGAAGCAGAAAAAATGTAGAATGTGTGAGCAGCCCATCAATCACAGCCATCAAGAACGTAGTTCTTACGGTTAGAGATAAAAAAAAATGTTCTAGAACAATTTCAGTAGTAAAAACATGTAAGCTGTGTCTTCCCGTCATATTTAACAGTATCAATATTTTAAATAATTTACCTGAAGGGAAAATTGTAAGCATCACTCTAATAACTTCTAAAAGATGTAAAATTCTAGGCATATACATGTAATATGTATATAGTACAATGTTGAATATTGGTTTAACTGAATTAAATAATCAGCCTTTTGAGTTTCTGCCAGTAGAAGTGGGAATCATTATGCAGGTCACATCATTAATATAAATGTGTTTAGAAATAGTTAACTAAGGCACAATGCTCCAATTAGCTTAATAGCCAAATGAATTTAATAAAGTAATATTTTTTAGCTTACAAGAACAGTCATCGAAGTATTCTGAGAAACATGCTTTTTTGATTCTATAACTCAAATCATATTTCAACTGACAGTTATAACATTTGACCTTAAAACTGTACTTGTGAGTTTCTCAGAAGAATTCAGAAGCTTGAAATTTATAGAAATTTACTCATTTCAAACCTAACTCATTTTGTTGATAACTTTTCATCTTTCTTAGCAATTAAAAAAACTATATTATTAATGTGTGCAATTAAAATGTACCTGGGGCCAAGTTTATAAGAATTTCTTTATTAAGAATTTACTTCAGTTTAGAAAAAGAAATGTAGAAATTATAGGTAATTCCTTTCTTCTTTCCTTTCCTTCCTTTCTTTCTTCTTTCCTCCCTTCCTCTCTTCTTCATTTCTTTCCTCATTTCTTCCCTTCTTTCATCCTCCCCTCTCTTCCACCCTCTTCTCTCCTGTCCTTTCTCCTTCCCTTTTTTCTTTCTTCTTTCTTTATTTCACTATATAACCCAAGATTATCTGTTTTCTTTTCAGGTGAACGAAGGCATCATTTATGGATAGCAAAGGTGTGCTCCTGCAAGCTGTGTTAAATGGAATCTCATGTCTAGGAATTGGATTTGGACAAATTAAGAAACCCCAGACATGCCATTTGTTTATCGTTGTACATAAGCTCCGTTGTTATTAGTCTAGTTATTAGGTTGCAGTAGGTCTGCTGATATTTTGGCCAGAATGTATTCAAAGTGTGGTTACTGATCAAAAATATCAAATTCATCTAATTTTAGGAAATCATTATCTAAATCATTTTATGCTTCTCACTTTTCTTTGACTATTTCCAACAAGGAATGCCAGCCCACAGACGCAAATTTAACAATTTTAGATTTTCTTCCATTTTTCAGTTCCTGAATTATATAACTCCATTGTTTTTCAACAGTGTAACAAACAATGCTTTTAAATGTAATGTTGCTTTAATGTGTTTAATCTAAAACGTTACCAAATTTGTTTGATTTGTCAGGTTAAGACATTTTGCTTTAGTAGTTGTTTTAATTTGGATCAATCACCCTATGGTAAATCTCATCCTTAAGCATGAAATGTTGTCAACAAATAGCCAGTTCCATTTAGTCATCAATTAGCCTGAATAAATCATACACAGTGTAACAGGGACCAATCTTGTGCAGTCAAGTTAATTTGGACTTTTAATGACACAGAGGCTAATGTCTTTAGCTAAAGGTTGATCTTGTTGACCATATAGATGTGAACTAAGGAAGGGGAATCTACTTACATCACAATTGTCCTTATTAAGTATAAACTCTGATAGTTCTATTCCCAGAAAGAAACTTGACTAGCAGGAATTCTCAGACTAAAATATGCGAAGCAATATAAATACAAACAGACATAAAGTGCTCATCTATTAAGGCCTTTAGTGATCTGATTCATTTGCTGTGATTTATATTGTATAATTCCTAAATTTATAGAAAATCATCAAGAAGATTATTAGTGTGCATATGAATACAAATATTGACTAATCCATAGAAAAATAGAAATAAAGTGTTAAATATATGATATACATCTCCATCTGTCTAATAAGGAAGTCCTAGTCACTTCAATTTAACAAACATTTTAGGGTGCACCAGCATTGAGTTCTGCGCAAGGGAGGATACACTGGGCAAGGGAGTAGGGGATATCACAGAACAGAACTATAAACTTGAAATAGCATGGTCTGTATCCTTAAAGAGCTTATAATTAATGACTGACCTAAATGAATATGTCAGAACATAAGACATCAGGTGAGTGTGACTCTTGTAAAGTAGATAGAAATACGTGTTCTCTTTTTTTTCCCTAAAAGATGATGACATTACTTGAAATTAATTTTGACTTATACTTCAGAAACAGTAATATACTATTAATATGAATAATGATAGAAAACTGTCATCCTTTGAAAATGTGTGTGTGTGTATGTGTGTGTATGACTAGGACTTTGAAAACTGTCAAAAGCCACTTCGAACAAGTTTCAAAATAAAGGAGGGTAACAAGCTAGGCAATGGAACATATTTTCTTGCATGCTGTGTACTAGCAGAACTCCCAATTGTATTTTTAATTATGGCAATATCAAATAAAGATATATCCTCTCAAAAGGGTAATTTTAACAGTTAAAACTAACTTGAATGCTCAAGTTCTGGCATATTTGTTAAAGGTAAACTTTTGCTTTTATAGCTATGTCCTATTATTCTTTTTTCAAAGAACAATAAAAATAAGTTTATATAGCTGTCATATTTAGCATTTTTTTAGGCCCAAGGAAACCAATATTGAATCCTTGATAAATATTTTATGATGTCACTAGCTATAGCAAATTAGAAGTAGCATGTCCTTGACATTACTAAATGAGATTTTTAAAGACTTTTTTCCCATCATATTTTATAGTTGCTAAAATTTTTAAATTCCTATCAAATGACTAACATCTTCTTTTACCAGTATAAATACTGGAGGCCAACAGCATTAAGTATCAAAATTTTAATTCCTAAAAATGAGAGTTTTAAGAGATACTCATTTAAATAATGTTCCCTAATATCCATGTGCAAGTGTGTTTATGACACAAATCCACTAGTCTGTTTTAAAATAATTACACTGACTTATGTTCAACATGTTTCAGGAATTTCTGTTGTGAGGAGAACTTGAAGTAGTAAATTGCCACACCATTAACTGAATCAACAACATGGTATCACAGCTAGAAACTCAAAACTGATTGTCTCTTGATTAAGTGTTTGTCCTTTTGTATGTCAAGTCTTAGGTCACAGTGGAGTAATTGTATTAGCAAACAAATGGGCTTGTATGCAGAGTTTTCCTTGTCATTGTAATAAATAAATCATTTAGAAATTACATTGGGTTCCTTTTTTGGCAATAATCTTGGTGATATTTATGTTTATATACTTCCCTGCAAGAAATATCTTATTTTAAGATTTTCAAGCCAGGATTCTATTATTCATTGTGGAGTTACACACTGCGTATATTGCATAAGGGAATAATCTAGGTTTGAGCACCAAGACTTCATTGCCACGTGTCCAGGCAGCGTGTCCTTACTGTGCATCTCAAAGCCTTGCTTCCCCATCCATGTAGAGAGCTCCCTCACAGGACTCATCCAAAGGCTGTCTACGAGATTGTTTATGGAAAGCAATCTGAACACCATAAAGCACTTCAAATATAAGGTAAAATTTATAGCCTTATAAACACAGAACGGTGGCCTCAGGTCTGAAATATTCTGTTGCTATTTTAGAAATTAAATTAAGGCTACTTTGAACATGTCACTATTATAAAAATGATAGGAAAATATTTCAGTAAATATTAACATTCTATCTCTAGATGGTAGTGTTGAGGATATTTTTTATTTCCTTCCTTGCATGTTTTCCTCCAATATTGTTTTTAAAAAGTCTTTTATAACTATTCATATGACCGTTTTAGAAAAGATATTCTCTCTCTTCAATCTTTAGAGGGCACATCATAATAACTGAATTTTTTAAATTAAGTTTTATGTCATGCATTTAAAATGAAGGCTTGGAATATATTAATTCCAAATGATTTTAAAGTCTTATTTTCATAGAATAGACTCATTCATGTTAATTTTAAAAATTTTATATTGCATACGCTTTGATCATACAGTTATTAAAAACAGTGCTATATAGTCTTTGGTCTCCACAAAATGTTATTTTACATGTAAAATGCTCAAAGTTGTGTCTAATTTCATATGAAAATCATTGTTTTGTAAACATGTATGTAGTTAGCATTGTGAAACACTTTGAAAATTAGCTGTGACCAAAAATGTTGCAAATTTCAAACTTTCTTGAGTAGATATCTTTCTGATAAAGTTATGTGGCTTCCTGTACAGTGGTCCCCAGAACACTTTGTGCTGTGATTTCAACAAGGACTCTACAGATGACACATAAGAGGAAAATGTAAACTGGAAATTAGTAAGTCTTCCAGTAAGAGCATGCCACTGGAAACATCCAACTGTGACCCCTGAAGACAACAAGTGTCATTTCATGTCATTGGCAAGACAGGGACAGGGGTGAGGTCTATCCTGCTACAACTCCATCTCTCCTCTCAGCCTCATCTGACCTTCTCAGATCTTATCTTTATTTAAAATTCCAATATCATGGATTTTTGCTTTGATTTGATTTTCATAAATATTGTATTAAAATATATTTGATTACTGAGTTGTTTTTTTTTTTTTTGGCGGGGGGAACCTTCTAGTCTTAAGCTCTCGTCATTAAGTCTAGGATAAATTCACCTTTATCCCAGAAAGCATACTGCAGGTAAATAGACTGTGACAATTGCATCATTATGAGCATGATTATAATGATACAAATAATCAGAAACAGTTATTTTAATACTGTGTGAAAACTAAAGCCATAGAGCATTAAAAATGTTTAAAATGGCTTATTTCTAGTGGTATGCAGAGGGGAATGTTGAACCTATATGGTACTTCCTTTTGACATTGTTTCTCCAAATGCCTTTTTTCATTGCACAAAACATGTTTTCCCCATCATCATTTTGAGGAATCCTTTCTGTCTTCAACATGTTACTAATTGGAAAGGTAGCAGAGATTTTTTTTATTCAAGGATATGAGGTTTTTAACACCAAAGATAATTAGGGCATGTTTAGTACAACGCTGTGCCTAAATCTGCAAAGTTCCAAATGCCAGCAAAACGCCAATATTCATAACGTTATGCAGTAGTAATAATTGGTTGGTGCATGCCTTCAAAACCTATCATTTATTCACTTGGCAATTATTTTAATTGCAATTATCTGAAAAGTCATCAATCGGTTTTTCAATCTTGCGTGTGTATTTTCTAGGGAGAAGGTGTTTTCACTGAGCATCATGGCCTCGGATGATGCCATCTAAGATAAAAGGACAGTCTGTGATGTGTTCTTCACATATCACAAGTTTTCCTTAGAATTTTAAAAGAGATTTCTTGTTAATTCTGCAGTGGCAACTGCATTTCTCATCAGAAATAACCTCTCTTATCTATATCAAAAGAATTCTTACATTTATTTTATCTCCATTTACATCAACTTATAATCAACTGAGAAAACATTTTATTTAATTCTTCCTATTGTATTTCAGAGCCTGCAGTTGTGAGGGGTGGGGGCGGGGGTGGGTGGAATCTATATAGCACAGTAAGATTGAGAGCCTTCATCCTCTCCCTGAGACAGTCATAGCCACAGGGATCAAGTTGCATTTAGGATTGTTTTGATGATAAGGAAGATATCCTTGGATCAGCCCCTATTTTATACACTCAGTGTATTCCCACCAATCTAAACAAAGCTATTTGGTCCAATTTCTCCAAGAATTTGAGAGAAGTGAGGTGAAAATAGCAAATACTATAATTTAAATTGTGATTGGGATAGTCAAATAAAGAAACAAATTTGGGGATTTCTAAAGTACGTTTTCATAGAAAGTATACTGTCGCCGATGCCTGTCTGGAAAAGGGTTGGGTTTTGTTTGCCGTCTTCCTGCCATATAGGTGGCAGCAACACTCAAGGCTAGAAATTTTCTTTTACATTCTCTGAGCTCTAGTCCAAAGCATATACTTACTAAAAATCCTTGTGGAAGAGAAAAGGTTTAAAGTGTAGAGACAAATTTCTCTATGTCCTCACATATCTCTAACGCACTATTTTAAGGCTGTGCTAAAGCTGTTCCCATAATGTGAAAACATTCATCATTTCCCTTAATACAGAAATCATATTCTGCTGTTGTACATGTTGGGAGTATTAGGTTTCTGTTTCTTTATTTACTAGGAGCTCACTACTTTACCTTCTCTGGGGCTAACACCTTTCTCTAAGGAAAAAGGAAGAAAGCTCTGCTTTATTCCACTACCACCTAAGCTTTTGGGGGGGGGATGGTGAAAGTCTGTCCCTTTATTCTTTGTAAACACCTAAGAAACCAGGGTATTTGGTAAATGTGGAGAGATTTTCCTTTAGTCATCGAAATGAAGCCATGTTCTCTGATTGCCCTAACTAGAGGTGACTGCATTCAAGTTAGTTCTGTGCGCAACTCAAATGAAGGCTCTGTCTGAGAAGAGAGGCCCAGGATACCTATAAGTGAGGCCAGAAGACAGAAAAGGGTATTGAGCCAATGTATTGACGGGGGTCACTGCCTTGAGAAAGCTGGTAGATCCTGTACCCCGCCAGAAATGAAACCAGGAGGTCCACACTTATGTAAATTAGCATGTCCTTCCTTAGTATCAGAAACTGATGAGCAGTAAGATTTTCTTTAATTTCTGGCATTTGTCTAGAACTAGGACGTATGATAGTAAACATAGGCAGCTTTTGCGAAGGAATACAGAACGTTCTTTTTATGCAGGGTTGATCAACGTGTCCAAAATACCAAGCAATATACACCATTCCAGGCACAAGTGAAACAGACAGCAATTCAATTCCCAGGCTATGAGGATGTCATTAATTGGTTTGGGGAAGGTGAAAAGAGGGTTCTATAGCTATTATCTTTTAATCTAGTTTTTACCGTTCCTCACTTCTTTTGTTCTTCACATCCTTGATCACTTTACCCAAATAGCTACGTAGTTTAATGCAAGTATTTGGCATTGCAGCAGGCATAGCACATAGAATCTGGAGTGCTGGCATTGTGTTTCACTCCTCCACTTTGTTACTAACGGTTTGACATTACAAAAGTAGTTTCGTATAAACCTTGAATCTCAGTTTTCTCATCTATACACTGGGACTAATAATTCCAATTTATCAAATACCACATGCATGTAAATATTATTGAATATAATATTATAAATAATTGAAATTACCACATATACCAAAAACGTCTGGTTTTAGAATCTTAATTATAGCCAACTATCATGGCACTCCAGTGCTTGAAAAAGCATTTTCCTCAGATTAGAGGGAGTAGTTTGGCATAAACAAGCTAAATAGTTTGTTTTAATAAAAAAAAAATTCTTCTTTTAAAATGTTTTGTGTTAACTGAGTATTCCCAGGATCAAGGACTAATTCCAAAGTTTTCAATAGTTTATTTAAATATCAAGGCTTTCCCCACCTCAGTGGGTAATAATATAGGTAGTAGATAGTGTTCCTTCTGGGTCCTGAAAGATAATCTTCTGGGAATGTTTTATATCAGAATAGGACAGGCCACAGGCCATGTCAGGTTGTACAGAATGGCAGGTAGCTTCCCTCCTGACATCTATCAGTCTTCATATTATCAGATGACACTAAAAAGCATGCTTCTATAGTTTTATATGAGTGTGACAAATGAGACCAAACCAAAATACTTAAGTACTTCTAAAGCAGTATCCCCAAGGTTAGAAAGTCAATGAGTTCCTGAGATTTTGTAAAGCAAAACAGTGTATATCAAATTCTACCTTCCCACTGAAGATGGTATATAGTAGAAATGTTTTCCTATTTGGTAAAAATCTAAAAATAGATGAACTGAGTCGAGGTAGTGTTAAAGTGGGAAGCTGACCATGGCATCAGGGGTGTCACGCACCAACAGAACATACCTGAAGAGGGACATTTATCCTTGTTTTTCCTTTAATAAAGCTTGGCCAAATGTCATATGACAGTTCTCTGCTTCTGTCTACTTCTTTCCCCTAAGTGGAAAAAAAGAGTATTGATCAGGAATAATAATAATTGATAATAACAATAATAATAAAATGACTAGAGGGATTTTCATGGCAAATTAAAGACATATATTTATCTCCAGTCACTCCTGAAGCCCCACTGAAATAACGGTATGAAAGACATAAATCCAGAAGAAAAATAGAGACTGGGAAAAGAAGTAACCAAAGCAAAAATTTAAAAACTAGAAAGTAAATAAATGCCACAGCAGATGATGCCAAAAAGTGAGACGGTTGGTGTTGCAGAGTTCCTAGAAAGGTTCAGAAATTGGAGTTAACTGTTACCTCTGAAAGTAGAGGTACAAGCATGACTGAAGCAGGAAAACCAAAAGAAACAGTTAATATCCTTGATTTCCACTCCCACTGCTCTCCCCAACTGATGCCTGGAGATTCCTTCTCTGAACAGGTTGATCAAAAGGGATTCTAGACTAAGGACACTAAGCCCAGCCAAGAGTAGGAGCATCATCTTGAAAACAAGGGGTGAATAAAAATCTGCACACTTATCACCACACTCCCATCTCAGCTCCTTTCTGCTCTGTTCTTGAAATGCTGATAAGCATTCTCATTAACCCTGGACAAGAGACAAATAATTTTTTTCTTATAAAATAACCCGCCTGAGGCCAACAAACACATGAAAAGATACTCAACATCACCAATCATTAGGGAAATGTGAATCAAGACCACAAGATACCACTTCACACACCTTAGGGTGGCTACTATCAAAAAACAGGCAATGACAAATGTTGGTGAGGACATTGACAAGTTGGAACCCTTGTGCACTGTTGATGGGGTTGTAAAATGGTGCAGCTGCTATGGAAAACAGTATGGTGGGCCTTCACAAAATGCAAAATAGAATTACCATAAAATCCAGTAATTCCACTTCTGGGTATATATACAAAATATCTCTCTGAAAGCAAGATCTCAAAGAGGTGTTTGTACACTCATGTTCATATCAACCTAGAGTAGTCAGATTCATAGAGACAGAAATTATAATCATGGTTTCCTGGAGAAGAAAGAAGGGGAGGAAGGGAAAAATGAGTAGCTGTTGTCTAATGGGAATAGAGTTTCAGCTTTTCAAGATGAAAGAGTTCTGCAGATTGGTTGCACAACAGCGTTCTTATACTTAAAATTACTGAACTGTACTGTACACTTAAAAATGGTTAAAATGGCAAATTTTATGTTATGTATATTTTACTATAATTAACATTTTTTAAACAACTTGAGAAAAAAGATCTACTGATGCTGAAACATCAATAGCCAGAAAACCCCAAGGTAAAACACAGCACTCTAGCCTCCCAGGAAAACAAAGTATTTTTTTGCCTCACTAATTGGAAAGCCAAGGATCATCAGACACATGAAGAAACTTTCAATATAAAAGATAAAGACCAAAACAAACAAGTGTAAGAAAATAGCAAGAGCAGGCAATATAGGGTGTTACAAGGGAATCCCCAAACATCTGTAATTAATATGATCAGAGAAAAGAGAGGAAATTACCTTCAAGGAACAAAACTAGGAGGCTATTAAAAAAAATCCAAGAAGTTAACAAAATGTGATAGCATTCATTTATTCAATTCAATAAATACACTTTTTTCAGTATTTACTATGTACCAGGCACTGTTCTAGCCAAGAGAATACAGCGGTAAACAAAACATATACACATACATTCAAAGACTAGGAACGTTTTTTTCCAAAAAAAAAATTTAGAAGACATAATTGAGGAAATTTCCCAGAAAGCAGAAAACAGGAGAGACAATGGGAAAATAGAAAGATCAATTTGATTAAAGGAAGTCTAATATTAAAAATAATATTAAAGAGAGTTCAAGAAAGAGTAAACAAGGAAAACTGAGGAAAGAAAATTATGTAAAATAAAATCAAGCAAACTTTCCAGAAACGATGAAAACAAATTTCAACTTAAAAGAATCCATCATGTGCTCTGCAGAATTTATGAAAAAGACCCACCTACACAAAGTCCCATTCTAGTGAAAGTTCACAACAGTAGAGGCAGAGATGATTTTTAAAACTTTAGAAAAGAAAACTTTTGCCCTATGTGAACAGTAGGGAATCAGAAGGGCATAGACTTCTCATGCAATTCTGGATGCTAGAAAAAAAACGGCTCAATGACTTAAATATCCCTTTGAAAGCCATCTCCACCCGGGAATTCTTTACTTAGCCAATCTCTTCCATGCACCTTTTCTCATAAAACTACTGGAGGATATGATCCACTTTCAAGATGGAGTAAACTAAGAAAGAGCAGCACAAAGGAAAGAAGGACATTCCACAGGAGACCATGAAGGTAGATAGCATGTCTACTGCTGTGTGCAGGCCTAGGAAGTAACTGGGCCAGTTGTAGCAGAAAGTAGAGGATTCCAGCAGGGAGGTCCTTAGAACAACAAACTGGTAGACTACTGACAAGTCTGAGAGTACTGAGAGTGATTTCAGTGTTCTATCAATGGGCTCAGTAAGGGATTAGTGGTAAGTATTGCATATGATAGGAAACTAAGCAAATGAGAAGAGGGCGAGAAGGAATCAATATACTATGTGGTCCAATTGTGAATAATACAAGTAATAATTATTACAAAGTAAGTATTATTCTAACAAAAAAGTTAACATAACTACCAGGAGGATGACAGAATTGTGTGAAAGGAATGAGGGAAAGGAGCGAGAAATCTTCATCATTTATTAGTTAGTAGAATAATACATATACATATATATGGAGATTGGTTGAGAACTTCAATTAATCTGAAATAGTGGATAAATTCCCAGTTTACAAATTTTCTTACAGCAAGTGTTGGTATACTGAATTTATTTATAGAAAGAGTTACCTGGAATCTTTGAGTGTCTCACCTCTGCTTGCCCTGTATGCAGTCCTACTTTGTATCTCTCTGGTTGTTTAGGCTCATAGCTCAAGAAATTACCAAGGTTGTATGGTTGCTCTGAACTAAACAGTAGTGTCACCCATCCACTGTGGTAGGATGCTGTCCTACCACAGCTGGCCATGACCAGTGTGTGGAGTAATCTAGCAGGCATGACCAGTAGCATGGGATTTTCCTGCACATCTGGTCACAGTTGTTAATGATCCTCTTTCGAACATGATTAATGAGTGCAATGTGTGATTAATGAGTATGAGATAGTGAGACTAAACAGCTGAAAATGATATCGAGTGTACGTAGTTATTCATAAGGTATTTTAGATAGCATCTAAAAGTATTGGTCAAAAATATTCTATGCTGTGCAGAGTACTCGAAGGCCACCTATATCTATGCTTCTCAAAAATTTAGCAAAGGATTCTCAAAAGAAAAGAAATATAGTACACAAAAGTCACCTCAAAGTAGCATATTATAAAGATGAAATTTATCTTACATTTTGAAGTTTCTTTAAAAATGCATTTAAATTTTGCATGCATGTACATTTATGTTTGCTAAATATGTAAAATTTTATTTTTTATTTAAATTGATTTTTAGTGAAGTACATTTGACATATAATACTAGTTTCAGGTGTACAAACAGTGATTTGATATTTGTATACATTATAAACTGGTCATCATATTAAGTCTAGATACCATCTGAAACTTCACAAATTTAATACAATATTGTTGACTATATTTCCCATGTTGTACATTACATGCCCATGACTTGTTTATTTTATAACTGGAAGTTTGTATTTCTTAATCCCTTTTGCCCATTTCTCCTCTCCCCAACCCCTCCCTACCACCCTGCCGCCCCTTATGGCAACTACCAATTTGCTCTTTGTATTTATGAGTCTGGGTTTTGTTTTGTTTTGTTTGTTTGTTTGTTTTCTTTTCTTTAGATTCCAAATATGAAATAATAAGGTATTTGTCTTTCTCTGTCTGACTTTCTTAACTTAGTGTAATACCCTCAAGGTACACCCATGAAATAGCAAAATTTTCATTCTTTTTTATGGCCAAGTAGTATTTCATCCTATATACTTAATTTAATTCTTATTTAATCTTGACAGTTATTTTATGAGATAGTTTCTATCCTCAGTTTTATAGATAAGGAAACAGAAACACAGAAAGACTAAGTAATTTTCCAGTGAAAAAGGAATTTAAATGCTACAGTGTAGTTTGTACACATACAGCCTCTGCATTCAGATTCTTTGCAATCACTTAGAATCTTATATAACTGCCTGTCTTATCTGTGGTCCTCAGTTTTTCAATAGGAGTATGACCACTACAACTTGAAAAGCATGATCTATTTTATCTACTTCCATTCATTATGGCAGAAACTTATGAAATCAATAATAAGAACATCACCATTTAAAAAATATTGATAAGCAAATTATTAATTTGATTAAAAAAGAAATAGGCATTGTCATAAGCTCAGCATTAATACTATAAATACCTCTGTCAATTACCTGGAAGCTCTTAGTAGAGGGTCACTTTGGAAGCAGTGGGTTAGGACGAGGTCTTTTGCTCCATTGATAACACACTTTACCAGCTAGGTTCCCAAAGCACATGTAGATGGGATTTATTGAAAGTCTACCATCTGCCAATCACTCCGCTAGCTCTGTGTGTGATATTGTACTCCCAGACATAATTCTTTGAAGCAGGTATTATTTCTATCCCCATTTTACAGATTAAAAAATACAGCACATAGGAAGGTAAGTAATTTGATTAAGATTTATCTAACTAATGAATTATAGAACCAGGAGCCTTGCAAGCTCAGATAGTTGGACTCAGCAACTCGTGCTTTTAACAATTATCTTATGTTGCTGATAATTTCACCATCTTTTCTCCTCATATTTGACAATGCAAGAGCCAAATTTAATGGTCATTTTCAACCTTCCATTTTTTAGATGTATGTAGTGGTATATGGCTTGCCATCTATTCTCATGCTACAGAACTTATTATCTCTGCATCAACTGCTAACCTGTGTTGCAGGGTTCAGTAGGTCAAAGTGCTGTACTTCACTGGAGACTTTAATATGGTGCATGCCAAAAGTGCTCCTGTGCACACAAGAGCTTTTGACCAGATAAGTGGCCATTTGACTTAGAAAAGCTAACTGGAATGGACTTCCCAGACAGAATATCAAGGTTCTTTCATGCATTACATCAAAGTCCTTCAGTGGTGTTTCTTGATCAAAAAAAACAATTTAAGGATGATTTCAGCTCTTTCAACAAAATTGTTAGCTCAACTGTCTAAGGCAGATGTTTCTCAACCTCAGCACTATTGATATTTCGGACCAGATAATTCTTTGCTTGGTGGGGGCTGTCCTGTGAATTGTAGGATATTTAGTAGCATCCCTGGACTCTACCGCCAGATGCCGGTAAAGTTATGACAACCAAAAGTGTCTCCAAACATTGCTAAATGTCCCTTGGGGGGACAAAGTTGTCCCCAGTCAAGAAACTCTGGTCTACGGTAAAATCCTTCCATAAATTCCCAAGCAGAAATTCACAAAGTGTTATGTTGTTTTATTTATTTCAGAATAATGTCTTCTAGCCTGACTTCAACATAAAGCTTACTCAGGTTAAATTTACATCTACTGAGAGACTAAGAGAAAGCAGTCACTATATTTTTCCTCTTTTTTTCCGCAATGCTTACTACTTTCTCTAACTCTTATACGCTCATGACTCCAAATCATGTCCTTCACACACATCAAGCACTAAACCCAAAAATACAACTGAAAAACAATCATCTCCTCCTAAAATCCTACAGGAACCTTAAAACAAAGTGTCCCACACAGAACTTATTCTCTACCTCCACAAATCTCCTCTTTGTTCCTCATTCCCAAGATAAAATTGGTCTCCAAATATTTTCTATTTGATTTCCTACATGTCTCTCAAATCTGACCTTTGGCATCCCCACTGTCACTTCCTCAGTTCAGACACATTTCCTGTTCAAATTGCCACAAGAGCCTCCTGACTAGTCCGTCTCCAGTCCATTGTCTACCAAGTCCACACTGTTGCCCCAGCTAACTCTCTAAAACAAAGTATCATTCTTTCACAACCTTGAAATTATTCCAAACCACTTTAGCTGGGCTTGTGAAGCCTTTTATAAACTATCCCTTGCTTTTTTCCATCTTATAATAAATTAGTGAGGATTCCATTTGCTGTTAGAATGAAGGCACTATAAGAACTTGAGCTAGAAACTGAGTACATAAAATATATTATACATCCTACTGTATTCAAGTAATGGTTTGTGCATGCTGTAACAGGCTTGAAGATATAAACACTTGAGGGTTAGGTGCCTTTTATGTTAGGAAAGATGTGAATTTTAGTACACACTCTTAGGTATGCCCAAAACTCAACGTAAATTGATTTAATTTCTATTTTAGATTTTTCCCTTTATTTTTCCACTTTTTCTCATATGTCACTTCTAAGTTTTGAGGACTTAAGTAGGTCACATATTTTTAGTGCAAAGTAAGACACTTTCTAGAGTGAGAGGGACTGCTATTTAACAATTATACATGTGGCAACCAGTATAAATCAGGAATACCCCAGGCAAATGGAGATGCACGGTCACCTGTGACTTTGGTAATGTCAGTCTAGTAGTAGAGGGGTGTAGGTGTCTGGAGACTATTTATTTATTCAGTCACCATCTGTCCATACTAGATGTACAGAAAATATTATACCCAGATACACAATGTTTAGAAGAAAAAAATGTTCTGCCTCATGCTTCTGCCTCTTTGGTCATCTGTCCGTTCATATCTCAGCTGTTTGTGCCCTCTATTCTAGAAATCGGCATCTCTGAGGTGAACAGAACAGATTTGAATCGATTGCTCTTCCCTAGGACATGATTATGGCTATCTCAGGCATTTCTACTCAACCATGCCTGTGTCAACCATGTCATGTACATGCTGGAACATTCTGTGTTGAACATACAATATTCTTGAGTTCCAACCAAAAAACAGTTCTCTACTGCTTTTGAATTCTGAATTCCATCTCAGGTTTCTATTCTGCACCCCACCCCTAACTAGGAAATAGACTGTGCATGAGACACAGGATCGCTTTTTAGGAACCTACCTGCAACTAAGTTATTTGTCTTTTTCTCTTTCCCCTCCCCATGTAATCTTTACCTCTTCTGAAATGATGTAGCCTGACTCATTACCTATCCATTTGTTGTTTGTGACATAAACATTTTACCCTAGTATTATAGGGCTAAGGATTTCAAAATGCAAATGTCTATTGAAACTTAAAGATGTTTTCTTTGCCCATGTGTCTTGTCATCTTCCCCGAAGACAACAAATGCTGGTGACAATAAGGGTCAAAAGCAAAAGGTATAAGAAACTCCAAAAAGCAAAACAACCCAAATCCTTGATAAGTATAAAAGCATATTCAATTTTTTCATCTACTAAAGGCAAGCGAATTCTGGAGTAGAGGAAAAGAGTACGGGAGTTGGGATGGTTAATTTTATACGTCAACTTGGCTAGGCAATGGTGACCAGTTATTTGGTCAAACATCAGTCTAGGTCTTGCTGTGAAGGTATTTTTTTGGATATGACTAATATTTAAATTGGTAGACTTTGAGTAAAGCTGATTAATGTGGGTGAGTGCCATCTAATCAGTTGAAGGCTTTAAGAGCAAAGACAGGTTTCCTAAAGTAGAAGGAACTCTCCTCAAGACTGCAATGCAGAAACCATGCCTGAGTTACCAGCCTACAGCCCTGCCATATAAACTTCAGACTTCAGACTTGCCAGAATCAGCCCCCACGATTTAAGGAGCCAATTTCTTAAATCTCTCTATCTCCATCTCTGTCTACCCTATTGGTTCTGTTTCTCTAGAGAACCCTAGCTAGTACAGGTGTAAAGGTGGAGTTTTATTGAATTCTACACATCAGTAGACCTGAACTGTTAAACACAGTGTTCAGAAAGCTTTTCAGTAGTGGCAAAGAGAGTGAGTGAAGTCTGTTTAGAAATCTCAGTCTTGGCAAGATTTAAGGAGTGAGAGGTGATCCACAGTGTCAAAATCCATAAAGAGATAAAGGAAAAAAATAATGTCAATAAATGTAAAATAATGTCTTCCGTGGAGAGACACTGCAACCAGATTGATTAAGTCCATTTGAAAACTAAATGTTAAAAATAGGCAAAATGAGAAGAAATGTGTCACTAATTCTAAGACTTAAGCACTCAAAGTAAAAAGAATGGCAAAGAGCAATAACTAGAAGGAACGACCCAAGTTAAGTTTCAGTTTCTCAATTATTTGGCTTGAGAATGGGGCTATCAATCTGAAAATCATCACTTTTTCCCCCACTGGGAAGGGGACCTGAGACACTGATGGTGAAGGGGCTAGTTTCTCCCTTACCCTAAGAGCACATAGTGAGAATGATATAGGGTAGCACTATTTACTTGGCTGAACAATAGCTGACTGAGAAGGGTTCAGTGACACTGGGATAAAGTGATAGGCACATCTCTCTAGTGGCTTCTTATAGAAGCTTGAAAGACAGGAAGCTAATGGACATAGGTGGGTAGCACAATTGCCCAAGCCAAATAATTCAGGGTCTAGATGATTGTCCTCAAATGAGATTTCAAAATTAGATTGAAAACATAAAGACATTGCATTATATTACATTTTCTACCAATAAAATGTACACATTTTGAATTATAATGCTCGCACTGTCAGAAGATGACAGCATTTACATCGCGTGTTTTTTAAAAGCAAAATATTACACTCTAGCAATTGTTTTAACTTCTTGTGGTCTGACTTTGTTTATGATGTTTATTTATGAAATTCTTTCCTTGCTGTTGACCTTGAACACAGAAAGAAAAATAGTCATCTTTCTATTTTTAAGCCTTGTCAGCAAATATCCTCCTCTCTTGTTCTAGGCCACTCTGGATTATAAAGCAAAAAGCAGTAAAATACGGACCAAAGTATAGCAAAAAGGGCCATTTACACTGCTATTCTGACTGCTATTATCAGCAATAACTATCATTTCTAAGCTGTTCAACAATGAGTCCACACCAATAAGTGGAAACATTTTTTATAAGTGCCATATAATAATATCTGACATGTATATAGCACCTTTCATCTGTAAGAATCCCAAAATGCCATGTGGAGTATCCTGGGATCACTTCATCTACTAAAGAAATACAATAATCTCTGGAGTACAAAGTGGCAGCCCTTCCATACATGTGATGTTCCACAGCACTGGCATTCTTAGAGAGAGGGCAAAGGTAAATATGTTTCAACTTTCAGCCCCTCCAGAACCTGCCCAATTTACACTCTAGTTTCATATGTACAACTTGTGGCCCCAGAAGGTAAACTCTTCTATCTCCTCCTTTTCTGTTTCAGTGGGAATACTGATTCTTGAACAACTGTGGTTTTTTTTCATACCTTATTTAAGTGCTGATTTGTTTTGACTGCTCTTTGATTACAGAAAAGTTTGTGGAAATTAATTAAAACCCAACATTAGTAGAAATGCCTTTGAAACCTGAACTATTTTTTTAATTGAAGTATAGTTAATTTACAATGTTGTATTAGTTTCTAGTGTACAGCAAAGTGATTTCATTATACATGTATATATGTATATTCTTTTTCAGATTCTTTTCCATTATAGGTTATTCCAAGATATTGAATATAGTTCCCTGTACCATACAGTAGGTCTCTGTTGTTTATCTATTTTATATATAGCAGTGTGTGTATGTTAATACCAAATCCCTCCTCTTCCTTTCTCCTTTGGTAACGATGGAGAAAATAATTTTTCTATGTCTATGTGTCTGTTTGTTTTGTAAAGAAGTTTATTTGTATCATTTTTTTAGATTCCACATATAAATGTCTTTCCTGTCTGACTTCACTTAGTATGATAATCTCTAGGTCCATCCATGTTGCTGCAAATGGCATTATTTCATTCTTTTCATGGCTGAGTAATATTACACTGTATAAATATACCACATCTTCTTTATCCAGTCATCTGTTGATGGACATTTAGCTTGTTTTCATGTCTTGGCTATTGTAAATAGTGCTGCTATGAACATTGGGGTACATGTATCTTTTCAAATTAGAGTTTTTGTCATTTCTAGATATATGCCTAGGAGTGGGATTGCTGGGTCACATGGTAACTCTATTTTTAGTGTTTTAAGGAACCTCCATACTGTTCTCCATAGTGACTGCAATTAACATACCCACCAATAGTTTGGGAGGGTTCCATTTTCACTACACCCTCTCCAGCAATTATTATCTTTAGACTTTTTGATGATGGCCATTCTGACTGGCGTGAGGTGATACCTCACGGTAGTTTTGATTTGCATTTCTCTAAAAAATCATGACATTCAGCATATTTTCATGTGCCTTTTGGCCGTCTCTTTGTCTTGTTTGGAGAAATGTCTATTTAGATCTTCTGCCCATTTTTGATTGGGTTTTTGGTTTTTAGATACTGAACTGTATGAGCTGTTTTTATATTTTTGGAATTAAGTCCTTGTTAGTCACCTCATTTGTAAATATTTTCTCCCATTCCATAGGTTCTCTTTTCATTTTGTTCATGGTTTCCTTTACTGTGCAAAAGCTTGTAAGTTTGATTAGGTCCCATTTGTTTATTTTTGCTTGTATTTCTTTTGTCTTAGGCAAAGACCTAAGAAAACATAGCTATGATTTATGTAAGAGAATGTTTTGCCTATGCTGAACCATTTTTGGTACCCCTTTCTGCTACTTTCTAGCTATAGATTTGGGGCAGTTTTCTTAGTTTCTCTCATTTTCATTTTTTAAAATGGGGATGGTAATACCTGGTCCAAAATAGGCTTATAAACTTACAGTGACTAGCAGAACAGTCATGATAGTGTAGGCACAAAATGAATGTGTTTTTCTTCATTTCCACAATATTTGTCTGTAGGAAACAATCCATGTCCATTGATTAAATCAAGATAGGGGGTTAGAGAGTGAGGTTTCTATTATTTCTTAATAGAGAAGTTAACTTTAGTAATGGAGTCACAAATTAGATTTAATAATCTTTGGGTGTGTCAGTTACTTGATGCCTCCAATTAACCCTGTCTACTAAAAGGAAAAAATAATAACCCCTACTCTCCTTACTAAAGACTTAGGATAAATTGAATAGTGTTTGTACTATAGTTCTACTTCCTCAGAAAATGGTGCTGTGTAAAGATAATGCAACATTACTCTGGTTATGATTGTTGACCAAAACCAAATTAGAAATAAATTAATGAATGTAAGGAAAAGATTCATAGAGTTAATATTAAAGTAAACAGATGAAAAGGAGTACAAATGCTATCTTAAAATGAACCCCCATCACTCCCCTACCCTTCACTGTAAAAGTTCAGAAGAATATAGAAAACCAATAGAGGGTAAGCTACCTGGATTTTCCATACTATATAAGACAATAACTTGGCAAATACTTATCAAGAATCTATTCTTCCAAATATGGCAACATTTCATTCTCAGATCAAACAAAAAATACTCAGTTCAACTAGTGACCCTCAATATCTACAGTGGGCAAAGTGCCATGCTTAGTCTCAGTATTAAAGAGCTAGAAAGATGAAAAACCCCTTCATCCTCCAAGAAAGGTACACAATAGATAGATCTAGCTATGTCATATAAGACAAGCTGTAAAATATATGACATAGTTATAAAAAGCATGGGCTTTGGAATACTTACTAGCTATATGACTTTCTCTAAATTCTCTGTTTCCTCATGCTTAATTCATAGAAGATTTTAAGCATGTAATAAGTTTATGTGAGATAGTATTTTCCAAAGAGCCTGGCCTGTGGTATTTGCTCAATATATATTAACTTAAAAAACGTTAAAAATTTTGTCTTTACTATTTACTGATAATTGGGTGTATAATGGATTTAGAAACTCTCAACAGGGAGTGACTTTGCCCTCCAGGAACATGTGGTGATATCTGAAGACACTTCAGGTGTCAAACTTGTAGGGATAGGACCACTACCTAGTGGGTGGAGAGAGGTCAGGGATGCTGTTAAACATTCCGCTAATAAATAGGACAGCCTCTCACAACAAAGAATTTATCCAGCCCCAAATGGCAATAGCTCCCAGATTCAGAAACTCTGATTTAGGGAAAAGTATCTATCTATCTATCTATCTATCTATCTATCTATCTATCTATCTATCTATCCATTCATCCATCTGTCAATGGTTTTTATTAGCTAAACTCATTTAATTGCTGTTAGGTTGATTGAGAATAAAAGGAAAACTACATCTCTAAAGTGAAGTTCAGTGTACATGTGAATCCTAGAGAGTGAGAACAGAGTACAGGATCCAGAAAAAATATCGGTACTGCTAGAGATAAAAAACTGAACTCCATTATTATTAAAAGACTAAACATAGAAATTGCTATTGGAGAGTATAACAATGTTAGTGATACTTACTACTCTGTCAATGAAATGAGACTAGAATTAAAAGAAAAAAAACAAACAAACAAAAAAAAACAGAGGCTACTAAGGCCAGTGAAACTCATACAGAGAGTGACATGTTTTAAACTCTGCCTCAGGATCCTGCTGCTTTACCAAAGGGAAAATGAGAAAACCCAAAGTACCATAGAAAGAATTTCTGTTCTGTCTCCTGGGGGAATGGACCTTCTATTCAAGTAAATAACTCTTTTATGATATAGACAATGAGAAAGAGAAGGATGTAACAATACAATCAGTCTCCCATGGGGCAGATGGTAGGCAGAGAGTCTGAGACAACTGGTAGCAAAATGTCTGGTCTTGGGAGGGCAGGAAGCCCCAGGGAAGCAGCCAGGAGCCAAAGGGAGCATAGTAGAGACTATCCCGGGAAGGAGTGAACACACAGGGAGGGGAAGGGAGCCCCTGTGTTGTATGTAACTGCAGTGAAGAAAGCTGCAGAAGAAAAAAGGAACTGGGCTAAGGTAAAGAGTCTTGGGCAAAGGAGAAGTGATCTATCTTACAAGGATTTGTAGCCAGGGCCCGGAGCCCTAGTAATATCACACACAGACACTGAATAAATGTAGAGAAAATTCCCAACTGCAGTTAGACTACACAGAGAGGAGGAAGGATTATCCCAGCTGTCTGAGACACTTTGAAACATAATAGCCCAGAGACTTTTAATCCACTCAGTGTGCTTTTGGAAGAGTTGATAGGCAGACTTAGCAGGTTTAATCATAATTAGTTTTCATATTCACATTTCATAAGAATGTTCAAACACAGCAAATACAAGCCTCTGTTCTGACCTTAAATACAGATCCCAGTATTTAAGATTAGAGTCAGGGTCTAGTGGGAAGGGATACAATGGTGGTGGTGGCATAGACTAGGGCATAGGGAGACAGGCATAAGGAACCTATTAAACTCCAAGGCAAATAAAATAAATATTTTAAATACATGTACAATGCTCTGAATCTAGATAAGAAAGAAAAATTAAATCCTACTGGAGGAATACAATACCAATGGAGCCTGAATTCACAGTCTGGAACCTGGAGAGAAAATTCAGAAAAGTGAAACATTGTTAGTGTAACACAAAGGTACCCAAATCTGGACAAATCTGACAATTATTCTGATTGAACCTGTGTTAAAAGAAGAAATGTCAGGTCACGGAGTTACTACAGAAATGGGTGTGAATGGGCACCCATGAACTTACTTTATCAGAGAGTCCTGTAGGTTTCCAATTAGCTCCCGGTTAGAAGAAGGCAGAGAGGCTACTGGCAGGCCTCCTAGTAGCAAACAGGAGCAAGAGAGGTGATAGAAAATTTGTACAAGGCATCTGCAACATTTTCAATTTGGGGCCACTTAATGGAGAGGCAAATATGACTTTCAAGCCTAAAAATCTTATTCTATTTTATAAACTGTGAATTAATTAATGCTCATAGTAAAGACTATGAGTCATTGAGAAAGGTTTAAATATTAGGCAGGAATTTCTATTTAAAAGCTAGGGTAATGTGTAATATAGTTTAGAAATACAAGTTAAAGAGACATTTGTTTTCCAGTTCCACTTGCAAGGAGCTTAGAAGTTGCCACTCCATACTAACAAAAAGTAAAAAAATCAAAAATGCTTCTTGGATCCATAAGAGAGGAGAGAAAACAGGGCAAACCTCTGAGATTGGAGAGACAGGCAGGAAAATACAGGGAGTCCCAGCTTACCAAAGCAGAAACTCAAGATTGGAACCTTCCAGGGGAACCTGTACTGGGTAGGAAAACCTGAACTGTAGCTGACAATTTTCTGAAGGCACAGACAGCATGGACAACTCTGAGAGTTAAAAATGCCAGGGGGAACCCAGTCATAGGGCATCCCCCACAATATTGTAAGATTTACCTCCAGGAGCTTTACCCGATTCCCACAGTAAATATCAGAGGAAAATTCCCTCATGGTTCTGGCAGGGGAAGGGAAAAGGAACCGTTTTAAAATATACCAGAGCACTCTGTTCTCTTTAACAAGGTCTGCCCCCAGGAGAAAGAAGTTCACCAGAGCCTAGCTTGCTAAGGTGTTATAAGAACGTAACTGACTTGGGAAAAAGAAATACACAACTCTGCCCCATTCTAGACATCCTGTTCCACTTAAGATGGGAACGTAATAACTGAGAACTACTTGTGAAGTTCATCGTCCAGAGACACAAGCTCACTAAAACTGAGACCTAATCATAAGACTAGAAAATGCTTCCCCCACACCTCACCACCACACTACTAAGGGCAGAAAAATACCACATGATATCACTCATATGTTGAATCTAAAAAAAAGAAAAAAAGAAGAAGAAGAAAAAGGACACTATGAACTCATCTACATAACAGAAACAGACTCATAGACATAGTAAACAATCTTGTGGCTATAGGGGAAAGGGGGTAGGAAGGGATAAATCTGGGAGCTTGAGATTTGCAAATGTTAGCCACTATATATAAAAATAGATTTTTAATAAAGGGCTTTTTACAGGAGTTCCTTTTACTTGGTACATCATGTTTAGCTACCAAGAACGAAATGACAAGTTATACCAAAAGGCAAAAAGCACAATTTGAAGAGACAGAGCAAATATCAGACATGGCAGAGATATTGGAATTACCAGACTAGGAATTTAAAACAACTGTGATTAATATGCTAAGGACTCTAATGGATAAATTAGACAGCATTGCAAGAACAGATGGGAAATGCAAACAGAGAGATGAAAATCCTAAGACGTGAAAAAAAATACTATTCTAGAAATAAAAAATAAAACTGCTGTCACAGAACAGAAGAATGCCTCTGATGAGTTATTAGTAGACTGGACACGGCTGAAAAAAAGAATATCTGAGCTATGGAATATATCAGTAGAATCCTTGAAAACTGAAAAGCACAGAGATCAAATACTGAAAAATAAACAGAACAGAATATCCAAGGACTATGGAATAATTACAAAAATGTATAACATATGCACAGTGAAAATAACAAGAAGAAGAAATATTGAAAGGTACATAAGAAACGTATGGAACAATAACTACTGAGAATTTCCCAATATTAACGTCAGACATCAAACAATAGATCTAGGAAGCTCAGAGAACACCAAGAAGGATGAATGGCAAAAAACTACACCTAGGCATATGATTTTCAAATTATAGAAAATAAAAGATACAGAAAAAATTCTGAAAGAATCAAGAGGGATAAGAAATTTATAGAGGAACAAAGATAAAAATAATGCAAAAATCTCCAAGAAATATTAGCAAACCAAATCCAAGAAAGTATAAAAATAATTATACACCACAACCAACTGGTATTTATTCCAGGTGTGTAAGGCTGGTTCAACATCTTAAAATCGAGTAACATAATCCATTACATCAAGAGACTAAAAAAGAAAAATCATATGAGCATATCAATAGATGCAGAAAAGGTATTTGCACAATGCTTTCTCATTCATGATAAAAACTCTCAGTGAAGTAGAATAGAGGAGAATTTTCTCAACTTGATAAAGACTATCTACCAAAAAATTCAGTTAACATCATACTTAATTGTAAAAATCACTTGAAGCTTTTCCAGTAAGATCAAGGACAAAGCAAGAATGTCCTCTCTCATCATTCTTTTTCAACATTTTACTGGAAGTTCTTGCTAATGTAACAAGGCAAGAAAAGGAAACAAAAGGTGTACAGATTGAAAAGGAAAACATAAAACTGTCTATGTTTACAGATGACATGATTGTCTATGCAGAAAGTCTGAAAGAATTAACAACAATAAAAGATGCCTCCCCGCCGCCCAGAACTAATAAGCAATTATAGCAAGGTTGCAGGATACAAGGTTGATATACAAAAGTCAATTGCCTTCCTATATCCAACAAGGAATAAGTGGAATTTGAAATTAAAAACACAGTATTATTTACATTAGCAACCAAAAATATAGAATACTGAGGTATATACCTAACAAAATATGTACAAGATCTATAAGGGGAAAACTATAAAACTCTGATGGACAAAATCAAAGAACTAAATAAATAAAGAGCTATTCCATATTCAAGGATAGGAAGAGTCAATATTGTCAAGATGTCAGTTCTTCCTGATCTGACCTATAGAGTAAATGCAATTTCAATAAAAATCCCAGGGAGTTATTTTATGAATTTCAACAAACTGCATCTAAAGTTTATATCAAGAGGCAAAAGACTCAAAACAGCCAAAATAATATTGAAAGAGAAGAACAAAGTTGGAGGACTGACACTATACAACTGCAAGGCTTATTATAAAGCCACAATAATCAAGACAGTGTGCTATTGGCAAAAATATAGAAAAGTTGGGAGATGGGGCAGAGTAGGGAGTCCAGAAGTAGACCCCTATAATACAACTGATTTTTGACAAAAGAGCAAAGGCAATACAATAGAGCTGACAGTCTCTTAAGCAAATGGTGCTAGAACAACTGAACATCCACGAGCAAAAAAATGAACCTAGACACAGACCTAGAAACAAAAATAAACTCAAAATGAATTATAGACTTAAATGTAAAATGCAAACTTAAGAAACTCTTAGAAAATAACAAAGGAAAAAATCTACATGATCTTGGATATGGTGATGCCATTTTAGATACAATATCAAAGATATGATTCCTGAGGGAAATAATAATCTGAACTTTATTAAAATTAAAAACTTCTCTGTGAAAGACAATGTCAAGAGAATGAGAAGAAAAACCATAGACCAGAAGACAATATTTGCAAAATACACATTTCATAGAAGACAATTTACCAAAATATACAAAGAACTCTAAAAATGCAACAATAAGAAAACAAACAATCAGATTAAAAATGGGCCAAAGACTTTAACAGATGCCTCATCAAAGAAGATAAACAGATGACAAATAAGCACATGGAAAGATGCTTCACATCATGTATCATCAGAGAAATGCAAATTAAAACAACAATGAGATACTACTTGGCATCTATTACAATGACCAAAATCTATAACCCTGATAATACCAAATGCTGATGAGGATGTGGAGCAACAGGAACTCTCATTCATTGTTGGTGGGAATGCAAAATAGCACAGACACTTTGGAAGACAGTCTGGTGGCTTCTTACAAAACTAAGCATACTCTTATCATACTACCCAGCAGTCATGCTCCTTGGTATTTATCCCCATAAGTTGAAAGCTTATGTCCACATAAAAACCTGCACACAGACACTTATAGGAGTTTCATTCAGAATGGCTAAAACTCAGAAGCAACCAAGAAGTGAATGGATAAATAAACTGTAGTGCATTCAGAGAGTGGAATGTTATTTACAGCTAAAACGAAATGAGCTTTTAAAGTACTAAAAAGACAAGGAGAAATCTTAAGTGCATATAGCTAAGTGAAAGAAGCCCAACAGAAAGGCTACATACTGTATGATTCCAATTATATGACATTCTTAAAAAGGCAAAAACAAGGAGATACTAAAAAAATAATGGGGGTTGCCAGTGGGGGAGGTGAAAGTGGAGCAGAGATGAATAGGTAACATATAAAACATTTTTATGGCAGTGAAAATACCCTGTATGATATTATAGTCATGATTGTCTAAACCCACAGAATGTACAAGAGTGAGCCCTAGTGTAAAACAATGGACTTTGGGTGATAATGCTGTGTCAGTGTAGGTTTATCAGTTGTAATGAATGGATCGTTCTGGTGGGGTTGTTGATAATGAGAGAGGCTATGGGTGTGTGAGGGCAGGGCATATATGGAAAACTGTTTCCATTTCGACTTTTCCAGACTAACACCTAGATAAGAAATTGACTCATTAAGAATAAGGAACAGACTGGGATTTCAAAATTTGTAGACACTGACAGGCATATGCAGAATAGATTAAACGAGATTATACTGTATAGCACAGGGAAATATATACAAGATCTTGTGGTAGCTCACAGTGAAAAAAAAAAGTGACAATGAATATATGTATGTTCATGTATAACTGAAAAATTGTGCTCTACACTGGAATTTGGCACAACATTGTAAAATGACTATAACTCAATAAAAAAATGTAAAAAAAGAAAAGTCACACAAAATTCTGAAAAAGAACAATTAGTGGTACACCTAATATCTGAAAATAAAATATATTGTAAAGCACAAATAATTAAAAGTGTGGTAATGACTCAGGAATAGGTAAACCGATCAGTGGAATAGAACAAATTTCCAAAAGGAAACCCAAGTGTATAGGGACATTTGAAAAAATATGATAGTGATGATACCTCAGATCCGTGAGGTAAAAATGGACATTTTAGGAAAGGGTGTGAAGACCACTGGATGTCATTTGGAAAAGATAACATTCTATCGATGCCTTGTATTGCTTACCAGTATAAACTCCAAATGCACCAAAGTTTTAAATGTAAAAATGAAACTATAAATGTACTAATAGAAAGCATGTGTGAATTCTTTCATAAACCGAGAGTAGGCAACTATAACTTGTATGACAAACAAAGCAAAAGCCAAAAGCAAAATTCAAAAAGAAATGACAAACTGGGAAACATATTTGCAACTTCTAGAAACTGAAAAAGAAAAGTCACTAACAACTAAACACAAAAGTGATTAAAATATATGAATAGAGACCACAAAAAAAGTAATACAAATTGCCTTAAAAATGAAACAAAAGCACAACTTCACCCAGAGAGGCTATACTGACATTGTATTTCTCAACTATCATATGGCAGAAAGTCCAAAAGTTTTCTTGGCCACACTTTCTTGGCCAGCCTATAAGTAAAGAGGTGCTCTCTTGAAATGCTGGTGGGAGTACAAAATGATACAACATCTAGGAAAGAAAAATATCCACCAAATTTGGCAACGTCTACCAAATTTACAGAAGAATTTACCCCTTGACCCAGATATCCCACTTTGGAGACTTTCACTCCAGCATTGTTTGAAATAAGAAAAGAGTAAGAAAGTTTGGAAAATAAAAATAAACATTCACACTTATCTGTGTTTAAAGGAACACTAACAGCTTTAACAAAATAAAAATGGATAACTGTAGAAGGCAGGAGAGAATGAGATTTCTTAGTATTCACCTTCTTTTTTATATCATTTTTATATTGTAAATGTATTAATTATTTTAAAACTTAAATTCATTTCTAGACTATTTCATTTTTTAAAAATCCAGCCAGTCTGCCGCCATTCTAATCACTTTCAAATTTTTTTATCAAAACATAAACCTGATTATGTCAGATTAAAACTCTTGGTGTTTTTCTCACAGCCTTCAGGAGAAAGATCCCAGTTCCATATACAGCATATAAGACCCTTTCCAATTTGTTCTTCCATAGGTCAGTGTCTACCTACTACCTTCTTTTCTTCATCTTGTGAATCCCTACTCATTTTTAACAGTTTACTCTGGGCAGTTTCTCTCCCATCCCTCCTCTCTTCCCTATGCTGGTCTACTGTTCTCAGTCACTGACTATATCATATTCTGGGTATTTTGGTTGTTTGGTTGGTTGGTTTCTTTCCTCTCCTTCCCCTTGCCTGTGTTCCTGGAGAGCAACATAGTGCATCTTAGCCCCCTGTGTTTGGCACATGGCAGGTAGTCACTGTTTACTGGATGAGTGGAGTAGACAATAGGCCACTGATTAGCGACGGTCTCTCAATTCCACATCCACCCATCTCTACTCCGCTTTGCATCTGCATGGAGCAGAAGGCTGCAACCTACTTCTGCTTTGCAAGAGGCTCTTGTTAGGTGTGTCCAGTAAGGGGCGCCAGAGGGAAATGGCAAGTCTCCTGTGGGGAAAAGGGACTTGCTCCTTCCTTCCTGTGGGTTTCCTGTTCTTGTCAGTGGCACCCCAGCCTCATTTCTTCACCCACGTATCTGCGAGTTCCACTAACAGCAGCTGAATCCTGTTGGCAGTCAGTGTTTCCCACACTTGAAATACCAGACACATAACACCCACCAAAACCCCTAGTAGTGTCCCCTCCTCAGAGGCCTGACTTGTCAGCTCCAAGGGCCCCTTCCACCAGGCCTCCAAATCAGAACAATTGAAACCCCTTCCCTTGGTTCCCTCAACCCAAGGCTTGAAGCTGAAGTTGCTACCTCCTAACACCTCAGAGTTCCTTTTGCCTTTTCTGTTCTTTAAAGCCTAATGAACAAGTCTTTCTATCAAATTATCTTTGTTAAAATAGTGAGTGTGGCCTCTGCCTCATATCTGGATCCAGAGTGGAATGCAGTGTGACCACCCTAAGCATATCCCCACCTGTTCCCCAGGGTGACCTTGAACTGGACTTGTCCTCACTGTTGGTTGCACAAATGAGTCCTGAGATCGTCTCTCAAGTCCTGTAATACCTGCACTAAATCCTCCATGTGTTGAATAAACTGATGGTATCTCCGCACGGGGCTCAGTGGAAAGGAAGGACCAGCTTTTAGTAGTTCTAAGCATGGCTTTTGTTTCCTGCCTTGTGCTATTTTGATCCACTTCCCCTCTCAAAGGACCGATGCCCATTTTGTTTTAATTCAAGAGCCCACAGTACCCTCTGACCTTACCCATTATACCTGTTTCCTCCAGGTGCCCTATGTTTCACAAAAGCTTTGCAGTTTTTGAAATTTTTCTCTCAAATGTAACAAACATTGCAGACACTGTTAATATTATCAAGCATTTGTTAAGCATTTATCATAAACTTCAAAGTTAAGAAATCCTCCTTTAATCCTCAAAACAGTCTTATTTTATAAATAAGATTGGAAGCTAAGACACAGAGAAGTACAATCATTTGCTCCAAGTCATGAACAAAAACCAAGATTTGGCCCCAGGCTGACTGACCTATTGCTTCCTTAATGACCATTAGAATAACATTAACTGGAGAATATTTCAGTTGTTTTTCAAAAGATGATGGGACTATGAGGTCTTTAGGATTGCATTTGGTGTATGTATGTGTGAGGTGTATATAAGCTCTAGATTTTGAGAGGCATAAATATTTAGAATTTGGGGGAAAAAATAATCTGTGAGGCTTTTCTGCAGCATACAGTAAAACCAGAGGTCGAGTGGAGAAAGGGAGGCACTGTCATAGAAAAAATATATATAACTGCCCATTTCTCTTGGCAGTACTTGGATGACTGCTGGCTCCTTGGCATTAATCACCTGTCAGAAATTACCTTCCCCACACCTGACACTCCTACCTTGACAATTTTTGCCTCCTTGCTCATGAGTGATGGGATGATGGTTAGGCTCTATCCATCATGCATTTTGATCACACTGTCATTCCTGGGTGACTCACATCTCCTGACTGGGACCAGGCCCCAAAGATGTCAGCCCCAAAGTGATATCTTGTGATGGTTGGGTAGATGGTTCTGGAAGCAGATTGATGGCAATCAGGGTTTGCAGTATGTCAGTGTTAGGTTGCTTGCTGTGACACATGAGCTGTACGTTCGTGCAAAAACCTTGATGGCCCAGCCGGGTCTACCTCTTTAGCATAAGAATGAGCCTAATTGGATAGCTGCTCAGCTGTGCTTCATCTGGGGTCAAGGACGGGTCACAGAAGGACAGAATTCTACACTAGTAAGAAAACGGAGTTCCTATGTTGTCTGAACAAATGACCCAGACACCTATTGATGCCAATCTTGGAAATGAAAGAATTGGAAGAGTTAGAGAAGGTTTCTAGGGCTCTGAAGACCAAAGAATCCCAAAGCAGAAAGACTGGGAGAGTAAAATCATGAAGATCTAAGAGTGGACTCTGCTTTCTAAAGAAATAATAGTTTATAGTTAGCATTATACTCATGCTGTCTGGGTAATTAATTTCACTGTTTAAGGTCAGTACACGGTTTCTCCATTGGGGTAGCCCCAAACACTTTAGTTTTTAAACCATTGCATGTCCCTGATCTTTTATCAGCGTTAGATACTGCTGCTTCCCTTCCTTCTTGAAATGTTTTCCTCCTCATTATCCATTGCTTAATAATCTTGACCCACCTAAAATTCCTTCTCCAGTCCTAAATCTTTATCAAGCCATTCTTACTCAAATGTATTTTGTACTTTTGGTCTTAATATTATTATGTAATTTGTACACCATATTTTCATACTATACCATACTGGGTACATTTGATTACAACAGCAGTTTATAAACCTGTAATCTGAATATACAGTTGTGTTTGTATCATCCTCCTCCCACTTAATCAGGAGGCCTTTGAGATTAGGGGTATATTTTATCCATTTGGGGTTCCCTAGTGCTTAGCACTAGTGTGTACTCTGGGAATGCTTGTTGATTGAGGATATTCATGCTTTTGTCCTCTGATAACACCTAGCACAGGGCTAGGTACCTAGAAGCTAAGTAAGTGCTTATGGACAGGTTCAGGTAGGGACTGATGTCTTGTTTAGAACCGGGTCAGCAAGCCTTCTGCACCACAGGACACATTCTGCACCTCTTTCTAGATACACAGATGCCATTCCTATTCTTGAGGTCACAGAATGCAGCAAATTGAAAACATTTCTTGGGCCTCACTCAGTAAACTCTTTGCAGTTGAAATGGTATCTGTTTCAAATGCCACCTATAAGAGCCAATAATAATACAAGAGCTTGATCTTGACAGCAGAGAAATGTGCTGTACTTACTGTAATCTTGAGTAAATTTCACTCTACTTTCTTTACTCTCTCTTCTTCAAACTCTCTCATTTGGAGAGTTATTTCTTTGAAATATTGCCTGTTTCTTTGAAATATCCTGTTTTGGCTCCTAATGTCCTTAACTTGATGCATTTTTTTTTAACTTTTTTAATGCTTACCACCAATCTCTTGTTCATTCATTCTGTTTACTCCCTCACTCATTCACTCACATGTTCACTCAGTGTTTATTAAATACCAGCTGTTGCCACCGACTCTCCTAGTTTTTTTTTTTCCCACACCATCCCACGGTTTAATCTTTTTTAAAACTTTTTTTTATTGAGTTATAATCATTTTACAATGTTGTGTCAAATTCCAGTGTAGAGTACAATTTTTCAGTTATACATGAACATACACATAGTTTTATTCTTTACTAGCTGTGTGACTTTGGCATTCTCTGTGACTCAGTTTGCTTATCCATAAAATAGAGATAATAACAGTGCCTACATTATAGGGTTACTGTGCAGATTAAATAGTTGCATGTGTGTGTTGTTTGTGTATGCACATAACACTTAGAATAATACCTCCACAGCCTAACGATTTATTTTTATCTTCAGAGAGAACTGCACCAAAGGTATTGGAAAGGAAATTCTAAGTCTCCAGAACATCATCTCCCCTCAAATGTATATGAATCTCAAATGTATATGAACAACAGATTAACATTCCTCAAATAAAACTTGAATCACATTGCTCTCCTCACAAAGCTTCTCCAGCAGCAAAGGGAAGAGAACCCTAAGGTAGAGGGCTGGCTACTGTGAAAATCCAGAGAGCTCAGCATAAACTCAGTTTCCACGGGACACTTGTTCATTTATTAATCTGCTAAACTGTCCACACCAGATAATTTACAAGTACTTCTGTCTGTGATCATGAATCCCTGCTGGGTTATAGGAATGGAAAATCTGAGATGCAGAAGGACGTAAAGAGACAAAATGAAAACATACAAAAAATGAGCAGATGCTTAGCTAGAATTCTCCAAACTGAGTCCTGACAAATTTTGTAAATTATGTAAGGAATGAGAGTCCCATGTTGAAAATATTTGGGAAAACTTATATTTAGCAGGTTAGCATTCCCTACTGCTGCTATCCTATTCCAGGAATTGAATCATCTCTCGTGGGTTACTGCTATAACCATCTGCTTGGACTCTGCTTCTCATTTCCCTTCCCCTTCTAGTCCAACCTTTCTACACTTGCCAGGGGAGAATCTTTCTAAGACAAAGACCTGATGATGCCACTCCATTGCTTGAAACTGTTGGTAGTTCCTCCTTACCTATAGCAAAGAATCCAAATTTTTAGCATGGCTTACAAAGTTCTTCAGGATCTGGGCCACACACCGTGTTTCCAATCTTCCCTCCCATTTCCCTCTCCAAACACACCCTGTGTTCTCTGCCTGGAATGACATTTTCACGTTCATATGCACAAACTCAATCTGCATGGCAACATTATATGGTATGTTCTGTTATTATGCCATTTAACAGTTGAGTAAGCTGAGGTGAAGAGTTGTTAAATAATTTTCAGAGGTTACATAGGTCACAAAGTAACTGATTTAAATCCAGACAGTCTAGCTCTGGAAGCAGTGCCTTGAAGCCTTAGGCTTCCCTGTATCTGGGAAGTTGACAGAGACAGATCCACTCCTACTGATACAGCACAAGTTAAGCTCCCTTCTGTCCAAATATACACTCTATTCCTCCTCCCAGAAGAATGAATAAATGACCCTATTGTGTTTCTTCCACTAAGTGTATAGATTTAGATATAGATACAGATATATAGTATTGTACATACACATGGTAACTTCTTAGCTTCCCAATTGCAGTGTTTATTTAGTTATTTACCCCACAGGACCGAGAATTTCTTATGAATAGAGAACGTTTACAAATATCCTGACATTTATCTTTATCCTAACAGTCAGGCACAACACCAGGTTCACAGTAGGCACTTAAATCTTTATGGAGGTGAATTAAAATGAATCTGCTTGAAGGTAATGGGAGGCCGTGCTGACAGCTTGGTTATGATTTCTGTCCAACAGTTCTAAGACACACAGCTGATAAATGCAAACCTCTTGACAAAAATGACATATTCGGCTAAGCTGTGTGTTACAAGCAAATGTCTCTGAACTGTAATTGTCGCAGCAGGGTTTAGAAATGGAACTCAAAGTACTTTTGAGAGAATCTACCTTAGCCAAGAAATCCTTCTCCTGAAATGGCTTTAGAAAAATCAATTTGGCTTCCTATTTGAGATTCCTTGGTCACTTCTAACATATGTGGGTGTCCTTGGTAGGCAGTACCTCTTCCACAGTCCTTTCAGTAGCAGAATCAATCCCAAGCCCCTAGATCTGGCTCCCACTCAGTGTCTCATGTCTCATGAAGAGCTCTCCAACATTCCAGAGGGCATGACTCACCCACATTGCATTGTTAATTCTACCCCCATATATCTCCTGAATGTGTCCATTATCATTCCTCTTCTGGCCTTCCAGAACAGCTTCCAAAGTGACTATTGCACCCACTTTCTTTCTTATCTTTCTCTAATTCATTCGTCACACAGATGTTTGACCAATATTTTAAGAACATAAATTAGAACATATTACAATTTTGTTTAAATCCAACCGATAACTTCTAATTACACTGGGAATAAAACTCCTTGCAATGAGCTGCAAGCCCTGCTTGGTCTGACATCTGGCTACTCTTTCATCTTCACCTTATGCTATACCTCCCACACCATTCTCCAGATACAATGAATTTATTCAGTTCATTGAACCTGAGGAAGTCTTTCATAGTTTAGAACTTGCATGTGTTGTTTCCTCTGTCTGGAAGTCTTGGCCCCAGGTCTTTACCTGGCACACTCTAAGTGTCACCATCTTACCCCCTCATCCCCCTTTAATCTCTATGTCAGCACTCTGGGTTTTTTTTTTTTTTTTTTCCCACTTCCCAGCACCTAACACAATCTGCAATTATTTCATTTTTGTTTATTTACTTATTTTTGGGGGGGAGGTATTATTTTTCTTTGTTTTCTCCACTAGACCACAAATTGCAAAAGGTCTTGGATCCTGTTACCTTGCTAATCATTTATCTGAAGCACTTGCACAGTGTCTGGCACACAGTATATGCACCCCCCCGCCAATATTTACTGAATGAATAAAGAAAGTAGTGGAGGTTTGTGAACACAGTCCACTTAAGATAGATGATAATTAACTGTAATATATCTGTGGTGATGGATGGATGTGTGAGTGTCAGGATATGAGACTGAACTAGGCAGGCAAGGGTCAGGTTGTGAAGTATCTTTATGCCACTTGGAGTGATGAGAACGTCATCCTCAAATGATGGGGAACTGCTGAGGAATGGTAAAGAAGTGTCTTGGCACATAATGAAGTTTGGGTGCTTTGTTCAAGGTTACTCATGTAAGAAAATATGACCTTGGGAACAAAGAATGCTCAGCAATTGGCTGGTCTCTTCCCTGTTTACATCAGCAAGATTTTGAAAGGAAATGCTACATTTTACTGTTGGCCTAAACACAGCAATTATTTCCTGCTTCTTGTTAATTGCTAATGATATTATTGCTTTTTTCTTCTTCCAGTGAAGGACAACTTTGAGAAAGGAAGTAAATCAGGCAATTTCTGATCATATTTGTTAAATGGTGCAAGAATTTAAGAGAAAGTATGACCATTGTACACCATTCTTTGCCTCCATTCCCACCTGAAACATAAGAAAAAATTTATATGTAATCATTTGTCATTTTCACACTCTGACAAACCCTTTCCTTTTTTTATTACCAAAACACTGTAAAGTGTACAAAATGCACATGATACAGTGAAGGTTTTATGTTGCTTTCCAAAGAAACTCTATTGCAAAAGAACCAAGTAAGCTGTCTCCCAAGATATATTTGGATATGCAGATTGGAATAACATGCGACATATTCTGGATTCTCCCTCTGCTAAATCCTCAATTATCTGAACAATGGGTAGCTTTTCATTATTTGAATTGAAAATGCCCTTTTGATTAATTTGTACAAGTTTCATCTTTATTTAGGAAAGGCATCTGTTTTGAGTATTTTCTAGGAACATGCTGACTCTGGAAAACAGTATTTTCACTGGACAATATTTATCAAAAAGTAAATTACAAGAGAATCATATATTAATTAACTGAACTGAGTCCTGTTATATCCTTGAAATGTAACTAGTATAGAGTAATTGAGCAATGCTATCAAAAAAAAATTTTTTTTCTACCACCTTTATATCTGATCACTGACATTGAATTGTATTTTTTCCTTTTTGCTGTTTACCTCATTTTTTTAGGAATTCTCAGTTTTATTTTCTATCAAATTTAAACAGAAATGAATTCCAAAGTATTAAAGAAGAAGATTTGATTTTTAGTTTTTCTTGGCTACAATCTGAGACACCTCTAATACCACTTGCATTCTCATCAGAATCCAAACAGTCCCAGAGAGTATCTACAAATACTCAACCATCTTCCTCCATCCTGCTCCCCAAAGCCAAAGACTTACGGTGATTGTTTGGGACAATCTCTTTTTAGGAGACCATCTGAATCTATTCTCTGGGACAGCATGACATAGCTTTGCCCTTGATTGTCCTATTAGCTCTCCAGTTGGATGCATGACAAAGAAATCGCTCTTCTATGCAAAACTGGAGAAATTCAGGATCAAAATCTGTGACTCCATCAGGACTTATCTGCATATATTTTCTGAGTCCAAATGCATGTTTGATTTTATAGGAGGTTAAATATGTGAATCTGCTAGGCTAGAAATAGTTTTGCTTTTAGTGCTATGAATTTCTCAGTGAAATTCAGATATTTCTGCTCTATAAACGTTTGACTGGACTAAAGAGGTTCCCACAATGTAGTTCACTGTGTTTCCATCAACAGTGTGTATGCTCTTCACCTTGGAAGAGGCTGAAAGTCTACAGCAGGGTAAGCAGGGGTGGGGGTGGGGGTCTAGACTTCACTTTCCACTTGAATTTTTCAAGAGCAAACATGTTATTGTCAAGTAACTCTGAAATTCCACTTTGAGATAAAACTGAAATTGAACTCTGAAACCTTCCATTGAAAAGCACCAAATTCCAGGGAAATTTACGTTTAAATACTAGACTTGCTAGTTTTCTGATAATTCCTTCTGGGTGAGGAGGGGAAAGTGAGTGCACAGAATCTGGGTTGGCCATCTAGCCCATCCCCCATTCTCCAGTCATAACCACATTGATTTCCCCAACATCATGGTATTTCTTATCTCGTAAATAGAGTGTGCATCTCCTATTGGCAACTTGTTACAGGTTCCACAACACATTTTAATAATGAAACTGTCTTCTTTACATTTAAATTATCTAATAAAATTGAATGCTTTGATTATCTTAAAAAATGATACAATGTTTTATTGAATGTGAATGTTTAGAATAAAACTGGAAAATGTACACTTCACATCAAAGACAGTACCAGATGGCTGTGGGAATAAGAGACAATAAGAAGCTGTGGCTGCCTTGAGAAAAAGAGCCAATCAATTCTGGTAAAGCATTTTGGGAAGCAGGAGGTTTTATACATCTCCTATTAAAAACTCCTTATTAAATGGATCCAAATATTTGATTACCACTGAAATAATTATTGTTGATTTTGTTTTTAGTTTTCATAATTAGAAGATAAAACTTTTCTTTAAAAATAATTACTGCTTTTAATCCTATTTTAGAGCCAATTGCAAGTCTAGGTCAATTAAATAGGCCCTGCCAGGAGATGTATTCCAGGCTACAAGGATAGCAGATAGTAAATGGGTACCTGGGTGTGTGTTGTGAGAGAGACCAGTGCTGGGTCTTTACTGCTGGCCTCTCCAAGTTCACTCTGCAACCTTCTTAACTACTCTGTGTCCTGGGACCGACCCACATGGACAGCATTACCAGAAGCCTTCACCCACTGGCTTCCAGTTGGTTCTGCCAATAAGAAGCACTACTAGTAGGTGACAGAAAGTGGGAGGAAAATGAGGAGGAGGGAGGTTCTCCTCGGCTCCATCCTTGCCAGAACATGGTGGATTTGCTTGGTCTCTACCAGAGGCCCAGCTCCACATAGTCATTCTTTCCATACAGTGACCCTCAGTGGGTTCTTGAAACAGTCCTTTCTTCTTGCTTCTTCAGGGTGGTCACTGCACTTTCTACTATTAGACACTGAGTTCTGTACAATTTATTTTCCTAAACCCTGTCTGTATCTTTGAAAACATTTCCTATATTACACTCAACTCAGTTATGAAGTTTGAATGTGCCATTTCTTTCTCACTCATAAAAAGACCAGAAGAGCTCATGAAAGAGCCCCACAACCTCCTTCACAGAAATGTGGCAGGCTCAAGGTCCTTAGGCACAAACTTTAAAAAAAAATATTAAAATATAAGTATATTATATACTATAGAATTTAATACATATTAAAAACCATTGATGATAGTATATACATTATATGTGTATGTGTGTGTATGTATGTGTGTATGTGTGTGTGTGTATACACACACACATATAAATATAAAATCAACATCCCCTATTAGAGTGGTAATATGTTTTCCATAAAAAGAAAAACTATAATGATGGATACATATCATTATACAGTTATCCAAACCCACAGAATGGGTTGACACCAAGAGTGAACTCTAATGTAGACTATGGACTTTAGGTGATAATGGCATGTCAATGTAGGTTTGTCAGTTGTGACAAATGCACCACTCTGGTGGGAGATACTGATAATGGGGGAGGCTGTGCATGTGTAGGGCCAGAGGGTATGTGGCTAACCTCTGTCCCTTCCTCCTAATTTTGCTGTGAACCTAAAATTGCTCTACAAATATAAAGTCTTAAAAAAAAATTAAAACTGACAATTTATCTTAAATTTCAAGAGTTCATAAGAAATTCAAGAATGTCTACATTTTCACTGGGGAATAAATTATTTCTGCCTAAATGAGGATAAATACGGAAGAATTGAGAATACACCCAAAGGGATATCCAAAACCAATGACTTCCTGTTTGCCTCATGGTGAAGGTGTTCAGTAAAGCTGGCTTAAACAGTCTGAAAACAAGAGAGAAGGCTCTGTGCATGCTGCTTTGCCATGAGTCCTAGGACCAGAGAAGATCTGGAGCAAAAGGTATCTGAGACATCACTTTCTTAAATCCCCTTCTAGTGCTGGAATACCTGCAGTGACAACTCTGCCAAAGCAGGACAGCCTTCATGTGCACATTTCTGGTACCTGGGAGCTCCTTATCTCCTGAGGCAACTCACTCCGAAGTGAACTGATCTAATAATTTAGAAAGCTCTTCCTTCCATAGAGCCTCAGTCTGCCTCCCTGTGGCTTCCCACCCCTGACCCTAGTCTGGCCCTGGAGGGCAGCACAGAGTCTAATCTGTCTTCCTCCTGACAGCCTTTGCGAATGTGAAGACAGCAATCATGTTCCCTTAGTCTTTTCATCCTCAAGCACAAATCCCTAGTTCCTAGTGGTGGAGGCACAACATTCTTGCCACATACGATATTTATCTCCTCAGTGTCCTGAACTGAAAGTGGTATTGAGAGGTGATCTGACCATCACAGAATGGAGCTACCCCTTCTACATTCCAAATACTGTTTCTATCAATGCAGCCTCACAGGCATTCTTTTTAAAATACCTGTAACACTGTTAAATGCCAGGGGTGGGAAGGCATGGTTTTTAATATGAGGAGTTAACAAAATGTGGAAGAAGTTTTACAGTATACCTAGACATATAGTGCACTCTATCCAGGTAGATAAAGTGCTAAACTGATGATAAGAACAGTAATAAATAAGTTGTGAAGTTTGGGAATTTCTTTGCGAATTTCCACAAACAAAATGGGTGATAAGGTAACAGAGTATCTAAGGAGCTGTGACAATTTGTCTGTCACCCAGTGCTGGGTCCTCTTTCCTAGGAACACAAACCCATTCAGAAAGTCACCTGCAAAGGCCTGGGAGTCAGAAAACCTCAATTCCAATCAAGGTCACTGAGTCCTTGAAGATCAGTTCATCCTCGGGAATTATCTTCCATGAATCAGAGATAATAAACCCCATCGAGTTATTGTGATTATGAAATGAGGGAGTGCCAGGGACAATGCTCAGTGCCGACAAGTGTATCACACGAAAGGGAGAGAGCAGGGACAGTGGCTATGGAGCTTTTATGGGTATTGGGTAATGGAGGAAGATCTCTTTTTAGTTGGTGATATCGCTGACCATTACCTAGTCCAGGTCCTGAGAGATATTCTTTTTCCTCTGACTTTACATGTACACTGAAAACCTGGTAATGGGGTTAAAATTATTCCACATAATAAGGAGATTTTTTTCTGCCTCTTAAATGGCCCATTTACATGCAAGAAGAAACTTGGTCTTCGGTGAGAAGCTAAAGCAGACAAGAATGAAAAGTGGTTATACATCTAAATTTTCTCATTCATTGAGAAACCACTCAAAAGTAAAGAGATCCAAACTTTTTCCATCCCTGGGCTAGAAAGATGCACATGCTAATATTTTGGCTACTCTATCAATTGAATTCACAACTACCCAGCAAAGCCTTTTTAAAGACAAGGTGATTTGTATGAAGAGAAAGAACAGGGAGGCATCTTCACAAAACATGGTGAAAGTTGTACCAATGCAAGGTGCACCCTGGGTCCACCTGAACACCAATGAACACTGATGAGGCAGGGCTTTTGGAAAGACAAGAGATAGTGTCCACACCAAGTAGCAGTCACTGCAGCCTTCTCTAATACCATCTGGATCCATTTATGAACAACAAATATATTTTTTTGTATGCTACATTCTCAATCTGATATTTTCTATTTAACCAATGGGGTCAGTGGAATCACAGTAATCCCAATTGATATTTGACAGTCTTCAAGTAAAATTGAATAACATATGGAGAGCTGAAAGCACTTGGGGTGGTGCCTGAGTGCTGCTCAGAGTTTCAACAGTGGCTCAGAAGATTAGAAGATGGTGTCTGCAGCAGCGATGCCAACATAATTGCTGCGTTCCTTAGATCCAGTTTAAATAAGTTAAATGAGCTTATGTTCATATTCTAGAATAAAGAAAAGATTATCTCCATAGCTCAATTCCTTTTCATACTCTCTCATCTGATTCTCTGATGACCTTACAAGGTTGTCAGCATAGGAAATGCCATCCCCATTTTATATATGAATAATTTGAGTCCCAAAGTTGTAAGACAGTTGTTTAAGCTCACATAGAGACTAAAATATAAACAAATTTTCAAAAAAAGTTTAGTTGGGATGATTGAATGAATGCATAGGTGACTAAATGAGCAGATTGCTATAGGCATAGACAGTACCTGAGGCCAGGTTCCTTGACTCCTGGTTTTCCAAAGTGTTTTCCATGATACCAGCATTGTTCAAACTTAAGGAATACATGAACTGCTTGCAAGAAAGGGGTCTCCACTGGAGGTAGATGTATTATAATGGACAATAAGGTTGTGGTATTAACTTTGCAACTTGCCTCAGTAAGAAATTGGAAGTTTTACACCGTCTGCTTGTTCTACGCTCTTTGATTCTGTTTCATGTCATTCTGTACTTCACTTACAGCTTTCTCTTATCATTGGCTTTTCATGGAAACTGCAGAGAATTCTCAGACTTTTTCAGCAATTGTGCCTCGTTCAGATTTTAATTGATTTTTAGCTATTCCACAGCCCTGCTTCTTCCTACACAATTTGTGACATTAGAATAGAAGGTCAGAAAAATGTGCATGCCAGAAACCTCATTTCTGTTTCTCCAGTGCTACAATCTTATTTTCCATCTTTGCATTTTGTGACCTCCATATCTATATGCGTGTTGCCCTGTGGAGTGCTGAGGGTGGGAAGTGGAGGAGGGCATACCCTGCTCTTTTGGGAAGGGACACTTAGAACAGTTTTCAGAGTAAAGTAGCCACTTTCTTGTACATAAGTCATGGGCACCACTGATACTACCAGGATTTCCTCTTGTCCCCACCTTTGACAGCAGGCAACCTGGGTGCATCCTACTTAACCAGTTCACAACCACTGCCTCTCACACCCCTACATTAAGACTGCAAAAAATTCCAAATGTACCATAAAATGTAGAGTCCTCCCTTGACAAGCTTGTTAACATACTTGTATTTTAAGACCAAACATATATGATATATACAGAGAATAATCTAAGGCCATACCATGTTCCATTAACCAACATTTTAAAAGGAGTTGAGAGAATGGAGAAAAATCTGTGGGCTGAAGTGATTGGTGAAGGATTTTTGGATCCTTTAGGGCAAAGCAATATCTTTAAGAGTAAATAGAATTTATATAGGGGACAAGAGTAGCAAGGGCATCATGAGTGGAAGACAGCACCAATAGAGTGTCTAAGAAGAACACAATGTGTTCATGGCCCAATGAGCAGTTTCACCCACCTAGCTGACAAATTGAGAGTTGGAAAGTAAAACACAGAAAGAAAGCCATAAATTAAAGATAAGGACTAAAAGGGGTAGAAAGTATGGTGGAACCAATGTAGATCCCATAACAATGGAGTGACAGGATTCTTGCACTTAGAAAGTGTGTCATGATTGTTCATAACCTGGCCCAATCTTTATCATTTCTTTCTTCCCGTCCTGATATTTAAGATACAAAGGATCCCTTGGCATCCCGAACAAGAATGTTTAATGAATTTTGATGCTTCTCTTTCCTCCTGTCTTCCTATTCATTCTTCAGGGTCCTCTTGAAATTCTACCATCTGTGTATTTATTAGCAGTTATTTACTGAGCATACACTATAATGTATTATACTAGGAGGCACTAGGAATTTTTTAAAGGATATTGATATGACAGATATAGATAAAAGTATAGGTATAGATATAGTTATAGATGAGAGAGAGAGAGACTTGGCACAGCATCACTTCTAATGCATGCTGCTGGTCAAAGCAAGTCACAAGTCCTCACCAGGGAAATAGGATTCACCTTCTGATGGGAGGCATAACGTAAGTGTTCTGCATTGGGAGGAATTTTTGGCGGCCACCTTTGTAGATAGCCTACAAAAGCCACTGATAGATCAAGTTAATACAATAGAAAACTGACAACTGGATTTAGCCATGTGGCGGTCATAAGAGACCCTGTCTAAAGCATTTTCAGATGAGTCGTTGGGGCAAAAGCCTGAATGGAGTGGGTTCAAGAAAGAGTGGGAGGAGATGAATCAAAAGTATCAAGTAAAGGAAGAGCAGAGAAAACTATGGATTAGGTAGAAAAGACATATGTCAAAAGACCAAGAAAGTGTTGGATTTTTTTTTTTAAGATGAGAGAAATAATAGCATATCTATATACTGATGGGAATAATCTAATTGAGTAGGTTGCAAAACTGTGATGATATAGAAGAGTAAGAGGATAATTGCAGTGAAGTGTTTGAATAGACAGGAGGGGATGAGTGCCCTACACAAGTGGAGGATTTTGACTTAGCCAGGGACAAGGACAGTTCAAACGGAGTAACAGGCAGGAATATGGGGAGTATGGATTCAAAGGCAAGCAGGTAGATAAATGTGAAGTGGAAGTTCTACACTGATTGCTTCTGCCTCCTCAGTAAAACCAGAAGCCAGGTTAACATCAGAATGTGCAGAAAGGAAAGGTTTGAAGCTTTAGGAAAGAGGAAAAGGCAGGAAGTAGTCACACAGGAGAGAAGTAATGTACCAGGAAAGCACAGAAGGATTGTTGGACAGCACGAAGGCCTTATATAAACTTAAAGACTGAGTTTAAAGTGAAATCAGGAAGTATAAATTTGTGTTTCCCAAAACTTCCCATTTTGTGCATGTAGCCACAGAGTAAGAGGAGGATTGGATTTAACTAGAGCTAGTGATTTCTAAAGGGGTGGGATAAAGGGAGAGGTGGACAAGACAGACTGGGATGAAAGCAAGAGACATGGTAAAGATTGGCCATGGAGTTTAAGTTGGGTAAGGACAGAAATGAGATGCGTGAAGGAAAGAGTAGAAGTGATGGATTTCATGGATTGGAAGCCCTGATGTGGTTGAAGACATAAGGGAATAAGAGTATCGGAAAGAATTACTAGGAAAAGTAGGAGGAACTTTGAACTTGACATGCTTGAACTTCACGTTATGTAAGGGGTTCAGTTATTGAAAATGACAAGTCTAGCATATATCTACAGGAATAACTGACGTAAGGTAAAGGACAAGATTATTGAAAGACAGGATGAAAAGGAGCTGAGAAAGATCACCCTGGCAGAAATTGAAATCACCAAACATTTCATGTAGATCATGTTGGAGAGAGCAGCAGTGATCCAGATGCTAAAATCCCTTAAGAAAGAGGTTTAGTGACTTGTAGATTTTAAAGATACCTGTCATAAGGAGGGGAAGCAGGTGACATAGTCCAAGGGATAAATCTTGGAAGAAGGCAGAGGGAGGGAAAATGGTCTGGAAGTGGCAATAAGGAGCAAGAAAGAGACCTCTCCCATCTTCAAGAAGTACAAGATAGAACACAGGCATCCCCTGAGAGGGCTGCAGGTGAGCAGTGTCCTCAGGCAAGACCTTTTAGCTAGAGCAAGAATGACAAGGGAAGAGTGGGTACCACTCTCAGACTTGTCAAACAGGGCTGCTTCCTAGGCCACACAGCAGAGGACGCTGCTCTTGTCCTTTACTCCCTGCACCCTGACATGTGGTGCAATCCCACAAGGGATGTATGAGGTCATAGGGATGTACCATAAGGTGGAGGTGGTGTACCTCTTCTGGACCACCAGAATTTCCTGCCCAAACACCGCTGAGCCCCATCCCTGGGCCTGTTTGTGCTCCTTCCGACTCCAACCTCCTCAGGACTGACTGATCTATCTACCAGGTTCCAAGGGAACATAGAGACTCTTCACAATGCAGGATGTGGCCAAGATGAGAGCAGGAGATGGGTTGGCTTTAAGAATGAAGCCAGGAGCTGGGGCCTGCACACACTGTGATACCACATGAAATCCCAGAAGTCTAAATTAAAACTTGCCCTTTCAGGTGATGATTAAGTTATATTTGTCAATGTGCAAAAATAAAACATAATTTATTTATCAGTCTGTTCACCTGATTTATAATTTTTAAATACTCATACTATGCTATATAGGTCTCTATTTCTACTCTTGTCAGGGACCTGTGGGCGTGAGGATAAGTTTGAGGAGGTAGCGGATTTGGCTGAGTCACAGAGTCTAAGAACGTTTTTCCTATCTCTCTAAGCAGAATTAATGACACGTTTCCCAGGGAGCCAATTAAGTGGTGATTGTAATCAAACCACTAACATGGCTCTTGGTCTGTTGTGTCAGTCATAGGCATGTTATTTTTCCCCTGGCCTGTGAGTTCCAGGTAGGGAGAGACTATCTACATCATCTCTGTGGCCTTCACCCTTGAACACAATGTCTAGCACATAAAGGTCACTTAAAAAAGAGAAAAAAAATTCATAAAGATATGAATTAGGTCAGCTAGAGTCCAGAAGCATCTAAAAGTAGAACCAGGGTGTATTTTTGTTTTCCAGATGATGCTGATGAAATAGTTCAAAAACACAAAATTATGTCCACATATATATTTGTTTCTGACCCCTTTTCTTCAGATTTTCAGTTTGGACTGGAACTTGAAGCCACCTTGATCACTGCCTTCAATTTTCATAGTAGGTACAGTCTGAAAAACTGAAAGTCTTTAAATGATTTAGACCAATTCCCTAAATTGTTGCTTTCCTTGAAGCAAATGATACATGCTGTCCTTTCTGTGGCCATCCTCTACTGTGGCACTTTTGCAGGTAATTGATGTTGCCATTTCAGATTAAGATGAAATTCAGGGTGTCAGCTCTGGAATGCTTCACTGTCCGTGATCAGTTAGCTCTCAGTTTACCAATTTGTGTTCCACTGAGTTGAACAGTAAAAATCCTTGGTAGTTTACCTGAAAGGCCATGAAGATGACTTATGGGCCACAGCGCACAATATTTCTTTTCTGTACTTTATCTAGACAAATAAGTGCTTATAACTCTGGATTCAGAGAAGACTGTTTATTCTTCAGAACTGACACCCCATTAAAAAGAAAATAAAGTAAGCATCAGGATTAGTCCCCTAAGCTTCCATCAAGTCTTTTGCCATGAATGTCTGTGTGTTTTTCCCCTGTCAGCTCCTGACACTCAAAATGCATTTTTCTATTGAAGATATTATCATGTTACTCTTTTCTCTTCCCTCTACACTTGCCACTCATCCACGATTTCTTTCATAAAAATCAAGGCATAGATCTTAAAAATAATAGTAAAAGAGTAAGAAATGAAAGCTCTTGTGGAGTAAGGGTGATGGCAGTACCTTTAGCAAAGAAGTCCCCTTACTCTCAAGAACTATCCAATCCATTACTATTAGAAAAGAGGGACATGGGCCACAGACAAGCTAAGCAATGTTACAGTGACTTTAGGGGGCCGGGGAGGTGGGAGGAGAGGGAAAAACAAAATACTCTTTTTACAGCTTAATTGTCTTTTACCCAAATGAGCAGCTTTTTCTTTACTATTTCTTACTAATCAAATCAACATTTTAGTTATCACTTATGTCATGTGAAATTGTATTAGTCAGGGATCTACAGTGAAACAGATATGTGTGTGTCTATATATATATATATATATATATATATATATATATATATATATATATATATAATTACTGTGATGTAAAATTTTATGTGTCAGTTTGATTGAACTAAGGGATGCCCCACACAGCTGGTAAAGCATTATTTCTGGGTGTGTCTGGGAGGGTGCTTCCAGAAGAGGTTAGCATTTGAATTCACAAACTGAGTAAAGCAGGTGGCCCTATCCAATGTGGGCGGGCATCATCCAATCTGTTGAACACTAAAATAGAACAAAAAGGTGGAGGGAGGGTGAATTTGCTTTCTCTCTTTTTGAGCTGATCTGTCCGTGTCCTCCTGTCTCCTCGTTTTCAGGATTTGAGACTTGGACTAAATTGCATCACTGGCTTTCTTGATTCTCCAGCTTGCAAACAGCAGATGGTGGGATTTCTCACCCTCCATAATCATGTAAGCCAATTTCTATATAAATATATACTTATTTATTTACTATATGATCCTGCATACACACACACACACACACACACACACACACACAATATGTGTCTGTTTCTCTGTAGATCCCTGACCAGTACTATTGCTTATTATCCAGCAGTGATCAGCAGCTGGGAAGCAACTGGTATTGAGTTCATAAGGCAACCAGCAATGGGTGTGGGGGGTGCTGACCTAACAGCACCTGGCCCACACCCCTCTCATTCTCCCTGTCATGGAGGAGGCTGGCAGGGGAGTTACACACACCTTATACACATTGCCTTTTTAACTTCCTAGACTGAGACATAGTATTCTTGGACTGGAAGTAATCCTGGTGACCATCTGAGTGACTGCCTTCCCTTTTACAATGACTTAACTGAGGAACTGAAAGGGCACACTGCTGGTCAGTAGCAGATCACACAAACTTGTTCTTTCCACTGAACATGAAGTTGAGGACAAAGCCATTGCCCTTTGCAGGCTGCCCTTGGTACTTGCTTTTAACTGATGACAATTGGATTAAAATGTTTGAAATGGGAGCCTTTCATCCCCAGTGATGTATTTCTGGTCCACACTTTCAAGGCATGGTCCTATTAGATCCTGTTAGGTGATCATAAAGAAAGAAACTGCCTTGTCTTTGATATCAGGAAGAACTCAGGAAGGCAGATGGGAAGGACTTCCTTTTTGTTGAGGAAAGAGAATACATTATTGTATTACAGCAAAGAATGTTACAGAACAGAGGCAGGTGTTTCTGAGTGGACTAATTTCAAGTGATTTACGTTTGTTGTTCTTATTGTTCATTTATACTCCCTAATTCTTACACAGTGAACATATATTCCTTACATTACTAGAGTAGAAAAATCCAAATGGATGCTGTGTGTCTATAAAGCCTCAATATCACTGCCCAATAGAGGGAAATAATTCTCTATAATTACCAAGTGAAAAGTCATTCTGACATTTGCTGCCATAAGAGCCAAAAATCTGAGTTTGAGATCTGGCTCTGTTACTCTTCAGAGATGGCACAAACAACACTGAGCTCTACTGCGTAGCAGATGCTTCACTGAGCCCTGGAGACTTGACGAACACATGCAGATACGGACCTTAGTGAACTGACAGGAGATAAAACTGTCATGCATCATTCCTTTCTCTGAGCTTCAGTTTCCTCACTCGTAACATGGAAATCACCACATCTTAGTAGGTCAGTGTGAAGATTAAATTATTTAACATATGTGAATTCTCCAAGTGCAGAGAGACTACTCAATTAAATGTAGGATGTGAGAGTGTCTGAAAGCCAAGATGAGCTATTAGAGTTTTGGGAGACAAATATTAGCTCACTAGTAATAGACATTTCGTATCAAACCCATGTTTCTATGTTACTTATTATGAGTTTAAGAGAAAACACATTAACTTGTTCAAATACAAGCTGTTGAATTTAACTCCCACTTTGATTTACCTTTCCCACAGAGCTGTTGGTACACAAGATCCCAGTGATAGAATGCCATTAATGCTTACTTCTTGTCACCTGATGGGAAAGTCAGTTTCTAGACATCCCAACCCTGCATGGCTCTACCTAGAAGACCAGACAGGTGGGATGGAAAGATAGATGAAAGCATGCTTCATAAACCCTTCGATCACTGCATTCTCATAATTTTAGCCATAGATTCCTCTTTCATGACACTTTTCAGAAGTTTGTCACAGCAATTTCAAACACATTTTCCTCAGCCCTTACACAGAGCCAGGCTCACAGCAGACCATGAAGAAATGAATGACAGGACAAAAGTATTTAAAAAGCAAGTCCATGAAAGCTAGCTATGAGCAAAGGAGGCTCAGATTTCCTTGTGTAGATTACACAGTTTAGTTTCCCAAAATAACTAAATAATTCTACTCTGGGAAATTCTCTACCATTTTCCACCCTTAAAAGTTCCTTAAAACAAAATAAAACTTAAAAAACAAAAATCTTACTTAAACAGAGTTAGATAAATTCCCCACCCAAAACCTGCTTCTCTATATCTCCTCTCTAGACTGGGTTCTCCGGGAAGAGAGTTGTTTCCCAGAACCCAGGAAGCTCTACCAGGCCCCCTCTGGGGGGCCTCAGGGCACAGAAGGAACCTCCTGTGCAGGCTAAAACCTCCTTCTCCAGGGCTCCCAGAGCCTTCAGGACTTGGTCAGCCACTGAGGATGAGGCAGGGGCCGGGGGGGTGGGGGTGGGGTGGGGTGGGGTGCAGCGGACGGCGGCGTGCTATGGTTCACAGTGGACCTGAGCTTTCAAGTTAGGGGACACCAACAAGTGTAGGAGTGGTTAGATGACGTCTTTAAATTCTTGCAACTTCATTTTCCACAACCAGTAGAATGGGGAGAATAATTGCCCACCTCCTAAGGCTAAAAACTGTACTAAATGAAAAAACACACACAGGTAGCAGGCATGAACAATTACTAGGGAATTTTAAAAACCTACTGTTGAACTGAATTATCCCCCACCCCCAATTCATATGTCAAAGTCCTAACCCTCAATGTGACTATATTTGGAGATAAGGCTTTTAGGAGTAACTGAGGTTAAATAAAATCATAAGGGTGGTGTCCTAATCCAATAGGATTGGTTGCCTTATAAGAAGAGGAAGAAAACACTCACCATAAGGTTTTCTCTTAGCAAATTGTTAAGTAAACAATACAACATTGTAAACTATATGCACTACGCTGCAGAGGAGATCTCTAGGACTTATTCATCTTGATGACTAAACCCTTGTACCTTTTGACTAATACCTCCCTGTTCCCCACTCCTCCCAGCCCCTGGCAACTACCATTCCACTCTCTGCTTCTATCAGTTTGACTATTTTAGTTGTATTCTTAGATGATGATGATAATGATGATGACGATGACGATGATGATGACGATGATGATAACAGAAGAAAACTTTTGGAGGTGATGAATATATTTATGGCATACATCATGGTGACGGTTTCACAGGTACATACTAATCTCCAAACTCAGCAAGTGGCATACGTTGCATATGCATATGCATATGCACAGCTATTTTTAATGTCAATCATACACAATAAAGTGGTTTTAAAAAAAGAAGAGAAAGTGAGAGAGATATCTCCCTCTTCCTGCACATGCATATGCATATGCATATGAAGAGCATATGAGGATTTAGCAAGCAGGTGGCTGTCTGCAAGCCAGAAAGAGAGCCTTCAACAGAATCTGACCATACTGGCACCCTGATCTCAGGCTTCCAGCCTCCTGAACTGTGAGAAATAAATATCTGTTATTTAAGCCAGCCAGTCTATGGTATTTTATTAGGGTATAATCTTGCAGTTGCTGCCTCCTTTCTGCCTCCTACCTCTCCACCAAATATACCACATTGAAATTCTGTTCCTTCAGCTCTTGTAGCTAGTGTAATGCAGTAGTTAAGAGTGACTTAGACATTTATTAGCTGTGTGACCTTGGGTAATATGCTTAACCTCCTTGTGCCTCAATTTTCCTATCTGTAAAAGCAGACTAGTAATAGTACCAACCTTATGGGGTTGTTGTGAAGATTAAATTAGTTCATGAACATTAAGAGTCAATGGCAGACAAAAGAGGATTGTTATCCCTAGAATGTAAATCCCATAAGGGCAGGAATGTTCATCTATTTTGTTCCTTGATGTACCTCAAGTATCTGGAACTGTGTCTGGCACATAGTCATACTCAACAAATTATTTCTGGAATGACTAACTAAATGATCCTCCCACCTTTTCTGGCTGGATTTCAAAACCCTCTATAATTTGGACATACTCAAGCTTTCTAGTCTTATTTTTCCTCTATAAACAATTCAGACATGTACAGCCATACTATCTGACTGGATATTTTTTTTGGTCTAAGTCCTGCAATTTCATATTTCATTTTCTTCCTCCAGCTACTTCTTCTATCTGTAATGTCTTTCCAGTTCCCAACAGCCTATGTCCTGTCTTTAAGACCATCTCAAACTATACCCACATCAGTGAATGTTTATTGAATTTAATAGACTGCCAAACTCCCAGAAGATCCCTCAACTCCCTTCCACACACTCCATTTCTTACAACAGTACATATGCAACCCCCTCCTTGCCACACACACGATCACACACATAAAATCCTGAAGGCTCTTTGAGAGAAAGGAAGTGGATTTCTCAGGGTCCTATTTTCTCAGAACCTAAGAACCCATGCTACTTTCAAATGGAAACATTCTATAAAGATGGTTTGGATCCCTTGAGCACCTCCTTACAAAGTTCCCCAGAGAGTTCTACCTTACCAGGAGAGAATACATATATCTAGACAGGGTTATCATACATCAGAATTCACTCTGCTTCATTTGGGAAGGAGTTTTCCAATGCATTTGAAACAACCATTTATTGGAGAGACCTAGGGTGTTGTAAAATTAGGACTGATGCTCAGAGCATTTGAGGCAATGCTCATAGATGAGGGAGATGCTTCCAACACCTTCCTTCTTTTCTCCCACTTCTTCTGCACAGACAAGTGCATGACTGCCTTCCCACTCCCCAGAATAGAGGTACAGCTCTTTCTACTCCCAAAGTCATCAGAAACTATGTCAAAATTTGATGAGGAAAGGGCAAAAGGACAGAGAACAGAGATATCTGAGAGGCTCTGATCCCTGTAGCAGCTTGGTCTCTCATAGAGTTTGGATGGAAAGCCTCTTTGTGAGTTTGATATACTTTCATTTTCTTTTCTCTCCTGGCTCTTCTACTTCCTACTCCCATCCCTTCATGGGCCATTCCATGGTATGTTAGGTTTGTTTGATCAAATCCTGAACCTGTCTGTACAAACAGAAGTTGGAGGATAAGCAGGGCTCTGTTTGTTCTCAGGAGACTAAAGGCTCTTCCCTGTTAGTGTCCCCCAAGGAGCAATGATGTCATCCCTCAGTTCATAGAGACCTTCTAGCTCCTCATAGTTGTGGATGCATTCCAAGGGGCTGAGTCCCACCTGTTCCTGTTACATGTACCTTTTCACCATGGTAAATGGATTGGTATACAGCCTAATCACATCCAGAGACCTAAGGCTGTGACTACAAAGTCTATTGGCAGTCTATTAAATTCACCCCAATCCCTTCTCTAGCCCTGCCTCTGTCTTGCCCGTTTATTTCTGCACTAATTATTGCCTTGGCTAGGAACCTCATGAGTATCCTAATTAAAGTGTCTGAAAATTTTTTTTCCGGCCGAAATATTCAGACCAACACTCACTTATGTTATAACAGCCCCTCATGTCCTGTCAGTTAATTCCCAGACAAGGAAGACATCATGCATAACTAGGAGCATTACAATCATGCCAGCCTACATTGATCTCACATATCCTAGTGTACAAGGCTCTTTCTCACCTATTACTTCAGATTATACTCATAATAACCAACTCCATGAGGAAAACCTGGAAACTATAATTAGCCCTTTTACAAATAAAGATTCCAAGACAGATTGGCTAAGTGATTTTGGCTTATGAATGGCAGAAACAAATGCTCTTTTGAATAAAGGGAAGGAAGGAGCTATTAGGAGGGGAGTGAGAAAAGGTAAACAGGCCCCACTATTTCAGAAGAATTCCATGGAGTATCAGACAAAAATCAGGGTTTGACTTACCTCATAAGGATCGGATTGATTTAATTAACGTGTAAAGATTTCTGAATGAAATAACCTCTACTAAACAGCTTTCTGGTCTCTTTCAGTCTATTGGTAGTCTGTTCTTACCACCAATGTGCAGCAGCCAGAGAAACCCAACCTGATCATATTCTATCACATCCTGTCACATCATGTCATATGTCATAACACGTCATATCATATATATCATTTCTCCTGTGTAAAACCCTTCAACTGGCTTTCCATTGCTGTTAGCATAAAGTCCAAGCCTCCACATTATCCTTAATGAGGACCTATATGACCCTGTACCTTAAGATCTGTTCCTGTGTTATCTTACGTCCCATTCATCTTCACTCTCTCCAATCCAGCAACATGTTCACTTCCTCAAGTACTCCTCCTCCTTCACATCCAAGGTCAACAACACTTCCTCAGATAAGTATTCCTTGACCTCCTGACTAGGCTAAACAACCCTGTTACACATTTGCATAGTCCCAGGTCCCTCTCCTTGGGGGGCTTAGTAATTTTATATTTGTTTGATTAGTTGATTAATGTCTCTTTCATCATCTACATGGAGAGACAGAGGTGCCTGGTCTGGCTTTGTTATTTCCCTGGTACCTACCACCAAGCCTGGCAGGTAGGTGACACTCAGTGATTAATACTGACTGAATGAATGAACAAATGAGCGAGTGGAGAATGAGGGCGATCCTTCAAATGAATAATCCTCATTAAAATTTAAAGTTTAATAGAAACCTATGTCCCTCTTGGTAAGCACCACAAAGATGAAATGGGCAGTGAGTAGATACAACCTGTTTCTGTGTTTGTTACACAATTTTGTGAATGATTCCAGTCTTAAAGAACAACTGAAAAGTTCTTAGGTAAATGCCTCTTCTTTTTATTTTCATTGGGAATGATGTTTTCTTCTCCCCACCCTTCCTTCCACCAAGTAACAGCATTATCTTTTTAAAAAGGCAGTTAAATAGTGATGGTGAATAATTCTCTAGCAGGAAGCTCTTGATAGTCAGAAGCACTGGTCAAGTGGCTACATGGAGTGGGGCTGGAGTCACTCATCCTAACACACAAGAGTAGGGACCCCGGGGGGTTAGGATATAAGCCTCTGTCTAGGGAAATGACCACCTCCCCCTCTCACCTTCCCAGCTCTTTGTCAAGAACCCCATTTCGACTTATTTACGTGGAGAAGAGCTTTTGCAATAGGCACACACCTGACTCCCAGCAGCCTCCGGGTAAGCTCTGGGGTTTCCTGTTGAAAGGGTTTGTTCATGAAGAGCTCAGTAAGTCCGATTTAGAAATAAAAATGAGTGAAAGAAATATTTTTAAAAAACCAGCTCTAACCAAAGGAAAATATTGAGAGAAGAGAGTTTTAAGGTAAAAGAGGCAAAGCAAATAAGAGGTAATCATCAAGAAACCATGTTAAACAGAGTTCTATTTCCTAAAGCAGAAATAAATGGATATTTCCCCCTCTATTTGACTGCTTCAGAGAGAGAAATGTAGCTCAGCAGATTAAACTGGCATTTGTGCAATGATCTTTACATCACTAACTCTTGATGGGGGAAGGGTAGGTGGAAAAGAAGACTTGAAATTGGCTAGTTTGGGGCCTTTGTTGGTTAATGCCAACATATATGTATCAGGACTCAGGGAAAGATTTAGCTCTCCACTTGATCTGTGCATGTGCCTGAGGGGCAGTGAAGTTTTGAAGGAAACAAACCAACAGAGGATTTGTGTTTCGCTCCATCAGTTCGGACCTAAGAATCTAAGAAGACGCTTGTAGCCCTGTCTTCCCTCTTAGCAGATTTTTTGCTCTGAATCATCGCAACATGTAAAGCCCTGACACCCAGGATATCCTGAGGGGGAAAGCAAGAGAGAAGGATGTAATTGTGCGAATTCATCTGGCCAGGAGACCGAGGGCACAATGTCCTTTGGGCAGAATGAATTGTTATTTTGGGACCCTGTGTTGATCATTTTGGCAGTAGTATCCTGGAGGGACAAATCCAGAGTTGCAAAAAAGCCATCTGGGTGCCTGGGGCAGGAAGTCAATTAGTTACAAAGCTCCTTTTTTCTCCCCCATATTTATACAGGGTAAATAGCCATTAAGATCCAATTTAATGAAGTGGTATCTGATATATATTCCACAGCCTAATTTTAAAAGCTTATGATGTTCTTTATTTCATTAATTTGTCATACACATAAGTAAAAATAATTACAGTGTACAACTTGCCCTTTCATCTGAAACACCTTCCTCCCTGTGTGCAGTATTTAACACACAGCAAAGTGCTGAAATGAAAAATGCACATATAATCTGTTCTACAGAAGCTCAATGTCTCATGATATTCAAATTCTAATTCTCTTTGCTCCTCAATTCCTCTTTTCATATTTGATTAAAAAAATCTTCACTTATTATATTTTAAGAAGAAACATTTTCCTTGGTTCTACTTCTGTAAGGCAGGCTGGGGCTTATTTCCGATTACCCTTGGAATGCAACCTTGAATTTTTGGCTGCCATTCACCACCACTGTAGAATAAAGTAGAGTTCTCAGATTTAGAGGAGTAAGAAATGCACAATGTAAACTCTTTCAACTCTGAAAACAAAGAAACAAATGCTCCACCAGCAAAATCCACTTTAGGAAATTTTCTCTTTTGTAAAGTGCTATCTCTTTGTTCTAAACCCTTCCAGACCAGTCTAGCTACTCCTTACTCTCCAGTGAAACCCACTGCAGTTCTGCCCAAGCTCGGGTCATCACACGTGGCCTAGAGGTGAAAGACCGTAGAAGCAGCAGCAGCATGCAGGATGCTGGTTAGGACTGAATGGCAGTGTTCTGGGCCATCAAAATCACCAGGAGGAGGGAGAATGTGGCAACTGGAGCTTTTGACTCTCCTTTGCCAGCTAATGACTTTGTCTCTTCTTCTTTAAGATTGCTCTTTCCCAGCCATGCTTCTCTCCTCTTCCTCCTTCTCCTCCTCCTTCCTGACCACCTCTAATTAAGAGAGTAAGGGATTTACTATAAGAGATGTGGCTATAGAGGCTCTGGACTGGATGAGTCCTATATAAAGGCAAAGTGCCCAGGGGCCTGGGAGGGAGAAGAAAACAAATGAAATTTTTGCCCCCAAAGAATCTGGACAAATGCCACCATGGATAACAAAAAGGAGAATGGAGGCGACCGCAGAAAGATGGGATGATGTCTTTTTTGTGTGTTTTAGTACAAACCTTTCATTAGAAGTCAACTGAAATAAATAATTGTTTCACATTTTCCATTATGTAGTAGTTCTTTTTTCTATGTTTATTTAGAAAATGTGTATCCTTCCTGGTTGGCGTAAGCTGCCTAAAGCAATCTCTTTCATCTGTGTTGATACTGACCTTTCACCTGAAATACCTTCCTCCTTGTGTGACCCATTCCACATGTCATTAGAGCATTTCAATAGTTAAATTTTTACATGATGGAGAATGCATCACTGAAGAGCAAACATTTTTGAGATTTTTTTGGATCTGTTTTAAAACTGCAGCTTGGATATTATCAGATTCATATGTTTACACTGTGCTGTGTCCCACGCAACTTGTAAATATTTGATAAATGTTACCTTTTAATTTCTGATAACATTATGAAAGTGTTAAGAAATGTTATGGCCGATAACCTCTTTCTGAGTCTAAGATTCACATTTACCAAGGAGAGTTATTGATTGACTAGAGCAAAATGATTTTGTTTTCAGGGAAACAAAGTCTCTCAGAGGCCACATTCAAACTTTCCCTTCATTTAATTGTAACTTTTCCAAGGACAGAGATAAGATTTTTTTTTTCCTTCTGATTCTCAAGCAGGTCAACCTGGGTCTACCAAGACCAAATATTTATGGACATATGTGAGTATGCAGTTCCCTAATGACAAATGTGTGATAATAAGTCAGAATGAAAGATTTTTGAGACAGTAATGTTGACTGTCTGAGTTAGGCATTTACTTAAGCTGTGTTGCTGGGAAGGCTTCAATCAAATAAAGCATTTTCTAATGAATGAGTTCACATTTTGAAGTGTAACCTCCGAGATCAGCACATCCAGGTACAAGGGCATTGTCCTGTGCAGAAAGAGTTGGTGATTTTTACATAAGCCTGAGAACACTTTATTCCAAGTCTGTGTTTCACAGTGGATCAAACTCTGCTGGTTTAGATGAATAAGGAAGCATCAAACAATGAACTGAAATTTAACAAGAAAATGTTTTTTAAATCTGCATAACACACTATATGATTCTATTTATACAAAGTACAAGGTTACAAAAATATAATTTATGCTACTAGAATACAAGATATTGGTTACTCTGGGGGCAATGACTAGAAGGGCCCCAGTGGGGAGATTCTGGGGTGCTGGGAAGATTCTTTCTTAATCTGTATACTGTTTTCATAAGTGTGTTCGGTTTGTGAAAGTTCACTGAGCTCTACAGTTATGGTATAAATATATGTGTGTGACAAATTTTCTTCAATTATCATAGGCATTTAATAAAAATTATACACACATATTAAACTTTGCATAAGTCTTGGTAGCTTTTAGTTCTATTTTTCTTTAAAGAAAGATATATTTTCTTTTTTTCAAGTTCAAATAGATCTTTTGAGTAAACATACTTGTATTCTCCTTGCAGTTGGCATGTGCACACTTACATATTTTTAAGGAATCTCTTATTATATTCAACTTGATTTTTGTGTAACTGTTCATAAAAGTGAAAACTTATTTGCACTGTATCACCATGCTCTGAGCTTCTTGAGGCAGGGGTATGTCCTGTTTAAACCCTCAGAGCCTGGCGTATGGTAGGTAATCAATAATTATTGAATCAGATGTGAAAGATCAAGCAGAGCAGTATCTCCCACATTCCCTAACTCTGACCCCCTAGTCCTTTCAGTCCCTTTTCACTTGATAGTTCATAACATTGAGTACGAAAGGGGGTTAAAGCATAATGCTGTGACCAGTTGCATGATCTGCAGGAATCCAACCACAAATCAGGAGGTATTGCACAAGGACCAGGAAGTAGTCAAGGACAAGAACTGAGTAACTTTGTCAACATTAGGTAAATAGCAGCGAGCACAATGGCCACACTAAGCAGGACAAGCTCAAAGTGCAGTGTCATGGCCAGATGTCTCCTTTCGCTGGAATGTGCACAGGTGCCCCTTAGGGCCCCGCCTTGCAGAAATGATTACAATGAATTTACCAAGTGATTTATGGGGTATGTGCTTTGCCTTTTTTTAATCTCATAATGACTCTGTGATATAGATAATGTTATATCCCTGACACTGAAGCGGAGGAAAACTAAGCAATTTACTCTTAGTTACCAAGTAAATAACAGAATTGTAACGCAAACCTAGGTCTAGTCGACTCCAAATCCCATAAACTGATGGCATCACACATTTAAAAAGAAAAAAAATTTCTGTGAAACTCAGAAGTATTCTGATTAATCTCAGAAATCTTTTGTAAATGTCAGGGCAGATATTGGAGTCTTCTACATGATTTTATATTTTCTGAATGATTTTGCAATTGTAAAGAATTTAAGAGACATTGTCCCTGTTTTCTTTTCAAGGATAATCAATGTTGATTCAGGCCCTGCGCTATATGTATCTTATTTTATCCTTCACAATAATTCTGGAAAGAAGGTACTATCATTATCTGTATTTAATAATGACTTAATTGAGGAGCTTTAAGGTTAAATAATATACTCAGGCCACTCAGCCAATGAGTAGCACTCCAGGGTTGGGTTGGGAACTAAGTCTCCTCCACTCCATAGTCAGTGATGCCAGATAGGTTTCCTCTCTAGAGCTAACCCTGGTTAATGGGTAGTGGCTGCCTGGAGTTCTGTCCTGAGAAGCACTGTGAGGCCATGTAGAGCCCCTTGGGAAAGACGGCTGGGATAGATTAGCCATGCTGCTTCTTTGCGATCCCTGTGCTCTACTCTTCCCTCAACCCACTTCCCTCATGCCCCTGGGGATCCATCGGTACTTAATTATCACAAGCCTTGTTATGCTTCTCAACCTGCAAGGCACAGACACAAAGACCACATCCTACTGAGCCATCTTTATATTTGCACGCTCCAAAGAAACTGCATCCATTCCATAACCAAGTAGCAGATACAGAGACTCATAAATGTTTCTACTTAGGCTTGAATTTCACATAAGGAGACATTTAAATCACTAAAATAAACATAGACCAAAATTATTCTTAATATATTATCAATTCACTTAAACAAATAAGAAATTAAATGCCTGCACTATTTTGTGAAAGTTGGAAGCAGACAAGGACCCTGAAAAAGGAGCTAGATTGAAATCAGAACCAACCAGGCCCAGGTTCCAACTTGACCCCTCACTGGTTCCGCAGCCCTAGACTAATCACTCCAATGTGTACATTTTGGAGTCATACCTGGGTTTAACTCCTGGCCCTGACATTTACAAGTGCTATGACTATATACAGTTTGCCATTTTTCCTAAAGCTTCATTTTCTCATTTTTAAAAGGTGGACAACAATAACTACCTCATTGGGTAGTTATTCCATGAAATGCATGGAAATCTTGCATGTTAACTGCTTAGTACAGCCCTTGCAACACTGATGTCCCCAACACATGCTAGCTGTCAGTCATCATTCCTTATCACTACTTTCCTCATCCATAAACTGAGCTGTAAAACAGATCTCTCTCTCTCTCTCTCACAAAGTCCATTGACAAGTTCAGGCTCTATAAAAATACACAATTTTATGTATTATATATTGTTCACACTTCAAGGAGTGTCTAACATTAAGGAAACAGGACCAAAAAAAAAAAAGAGTAAGAGATAATAACGTGTAATAGACATTTACAAAACAAGTGAGGAATAATAGATGAGTATGAGAAAAATCTTGAAATAAATGAAATAAGTCAAACTGAAAAGCTTAAAGTGTAGATTTGGAAGGAAGAGAAAGGCACGCCTTGTCATTGACCACAGAAAACGAAGCTATGTCTCATTCTACTGGAAAGAATATTCTGCTCCAATTCAGAAGACTTACTATCAAGTTCTAACTCTGACACTCCTTAATTTTAACTTCTCTGAGACTCAGATTTTCTCATCCTTGTAGAATGAGAAAAATGGTAACACTGGCCTTTCTAAGGACTGAAAGGATAAAATTATATCATGCATGTGAATTCGCTTTGAAAAGCTGAAAAGTAGTAAAGACATAAAAATTGTTTTTAGATGGTAGTATGAGGCAAGGCCAGAACTAGAATAAGGCAGGAAAACTGCTTAGGGTGTAATATTTAAGGAGACACTCAGCATGACTGAGGGCATGCCTCTTCAGATTTTGCACTCCAGTCTCCTCACTTGCCTCATCCTCATTCCAGGTCTGGAGCAAAGAAACAGCAAGCAGATCTTTCTAAATGGAGCAAAAATACGAAGATACATAAACAGACAAGAGGGCACATTAATAAGTCCAACTAATAACAGGCTTATAAATCACCAAGCAATGAGTCGACCCAATGAGACAGTGGAGCAACGTCATTTTTGGGGAATGGATGTGGTATGTGTTTTCATGGCCTAAGCATTTAACACAGGAGTTCAGTCAGATTCTGCACATCTGAAAGAAGGGGTCAATACCACTCTGTTTTATTATGGATTTAGGGAGAAAATAAAATTATGAATAATATTGTATGTCAACTATTAAAATTATGAATTAATGGCTATCACCCTCCACTTAGAAGAATTAATAATGCATGCCCTCATACTTTAATTTATAGATAAGTGTGGTAGGAATTGCTAGGTAACTCATGTCAGACAAACACTTGCTATCTGCCAGTGGTACAAACTGGTTACTAAAAAGGGAAACAGCATTTGGATAAGCTGGTATTTTTAGCACAATAATTCTTGAAACATAGAACCGCTTGGATGTAACTTTGGAGCAAAGTTAATATGAAGACTACAGAGCATCAGTGGACTTGTTTGTCTAGATATCTAATGGTAGAGGTCTTAATTTTGTCTGCTGTGGGTTGAGAAGGGGCTTATAGGGTCATGGTGGGTCAGAGAACTAGGAACTTATTTTGGCCTGTAATGGGAAAGTTTTATCCATTATATCTAAACATATCAATCAATAATGGCTGCAGGAGCACCATCACATGAAGGATTCCGAGGCCTTAGTCAGGATCAGCATGAAAGACCCACAATTGATTAGCAATGTCTGTTATAAGTGTTGCATAGATGAGTGGTGGTGTATATGCTATGTAGGGTCCCCTGATCTAGTTCAGCACTTTTATTTTACAGTTAATAAAGCTAAGGCCCTAATAGGGGAAGATTTATTCAAAGTCACACAGCAAGTCAATGAATAAATCAAGTATCAAACTCAAGTTATCCAATTCAGTGCAATTCCTTTACAATCCACTTACTCACATAAGTCACAGAACATTTTTATTTGTTTATAGCTATCTGTGCTTCACATTTTGGTGCACAAGGGAAGATTCAGCATCTCAAAGAGTAATTTTTTTTTTCAGGATATTTTGCTCTAGCTTAAAACATCTTTCCTAGGCTACTTGATGAGAAATGTAGCATAATGGGGGCCTTTGCTGAATATGAAGCAGATTCTTAGAAAACAAGTGGGCATTGATTTATTTTTATCGATGTGCTTTTACTAACTGACAGAAAGTGTTCTTTGAACACCTCTCTCCCAACCATTCCACTCCAATAAGCCACTGAGTTTGATCTTTTCCAACACATGGTCCATCCCGCTGTCTAGAGAGCTAAGCCTTATCAGCCACAGTGCTAAGTGGGCCAACAGGACCTAAGTCTCCCCCGTCAGGACGGGTATTTTCCTGATGCAGGACTTGTATCCTGACCTGAAGATAACCCACCCATTTTGGGACGTGTAAATGGGAAATGGACTGGGATATGGATACATTAGTCAACTCTTGGCCTTTGGAAAAAAAGAGATTTAACTAGAGATAGGCTTACAGCTGAACTAGTCACATAACCAGTGTATAAAAGGCAGGTTTGGGGAAAAAGTTATAAAGTGAATGGAGAAAAACTCAGCTACTTTTTCCCTTTGAGTACAGATGTTAGCTACTTACACATTATTAAACATTAGGCATTGCCTAGAATCTAAATACTATATCACTTTCTCTGTGGGAATCAGCAGCACAGAGGTATACCACATTTTGAAGACTGAATTGGGAGGCACTGAGGGTATTGCTATTAGGAGCAGAGTGAAATGGCCTCTCTGGGCTAGAAACAGCCCAAGGAGTCCTTTTATTCCCATTAACCACTTTAAATGCTGGATGAATGTGGCAGTAACAAATTCTAATAAATCTGAAAAGAATTCCCTTTTTAAAATGATGTTCTTACCCACCAAAAACAGTTTCTCGGGGTTTCTTTCTGCCTAGTTTGTTTTGTTTTGCTTTGCAATGATACAATATCCAAATCATTACCAATTGGAACAGAGGAAAAAAACACATTTTACCCATAATACCACCACCTTAACACAACCACAGTAGTCTCTTTGGTATGTTCTTCTAAGCATGCATTTTCCATATCTATAACTTCTTCATGTTATTATTTTTTACTTAAACCCATACTATAAGCTTTTTCATACTTCTTCAAGCTTTATTTATTTTTTCCAAAACCAGTTCCTCATAGATGCAAAGTATTTTACCAACTGTATATGCTATAGTTTATCTTTTAAAATCTTTTATTAGTAGACATATCGGTTATTTTCAATTCTAAATAACACTTCTATGAACATCTTTGTGCAACACATTTACTGTATCTGTGAGATTCCCTTAGTCTGGGTTTCTTTGCTGTTTTCCTCTCATTCTCACTTCTCTTTCTCATTTTCATTCCAAAACAAACAGCTGGGTTTTTTTTATTTGTTGTTTTGTGTGTGTGCGGCAATTTTTTTTTTTCAAATGGTTAAACTATTTAAAATTTTTGTAGTCTTGCAAAAATTTTGTCTGCTGTTTTCTCAGTTATGGTCTTGGCCTAAATTAATGCAGTTCTAGCTTCTCATATTCACGTATAAGATAGCCGACTTCTTTATAAAGAGAGAGAATGTTTTGATCTTTTTTGAAGGCCTCAGTGACATTCCAGATGCAACACTCCTTTGTGTTGGTGGCCACAACAGGGACATCACTGAGAAGCCTGCCTGAAATAAAAATGGCACTTTTATGGTTGTGCATGTATTTGTCCAAAGCACATTTAATCATTCTGAAGGTTTTTCCCCCTTGTCTGTAGTAAGCGGCATTTTGTAACTGTAGAGTTCTGCTAATGCACACTTCTGCCGGGAAGCTTCCCAGGGTGGGGCACAAAAGATGCTGAGTGGCAAGGGGTGATGGGGAGAAAGCCATTAACACTCCAGCAGCGAGGTCAGATTTGATGTTTCCTTTTGTTTGCAGGATCCAAATTAAGAAGCTGCTTCTGTACTTTCCCTGTTGCCTCCCACCTAAACACACTCTTGGGTCATCTCACTCTGGTCACATCTTTTGACAATTAGCCACCCATTAACAGGATGATTGAAAAGGAGCCAGAGTGGTTTACACATAAAGTGCTTACTCTTTTCCAGGAAGAACACATATCTACAGTTTCATTAATGCTTTGGCCGATTAGTACACAAAATAAAATACTTATACTCCAGAAAGCACAGCAAAGGGAGAAAATGGAGGGGGAAGGAAGAAAATTAAAGAATGAAAATAGCCCTTAGAGTTTCTTTATCTTCTTTTTTTCTTTTTGCAAACATGCTTTAAAAAGAGGGGAGTGTGATCTTGCTTCTATCTTTTTCTACCTTTAAAGCCAGTATTACCAGTCATTTTACTTGTACTTTACTATTATTACCTGGGTGATGGCTGTGACATGTAGATCATATATGGCAGTGAGAAAATTGATTTCCCTCAACAGAAATGCTTCCAATTTTCCCAGGGCCATAATTTTATGTCCACAACAAAATAAAAGGGTCATTTTCCTTAAGATGAGGGGAATTGAAATCTTTGATAAAAGCTATGGTAAATGTTGTACTTTTGATTGCAGAAACGGCAGTGTTCACAAACATCTGGCCCGTCTGATTTGGAGGTGTGGGTTGGGGGCAGGGGAGAGAGATTTGAAGGCGAAGAACTGTTGTTATTTTTTTAAAGAGCTGAATTTGCTTTAAGAAAGCCCTGTAAGTCCCAGACTCACTCTAAGTGTTCATATTCCCATTAAAGGGAAGCCACAGGGGTTCTGCTTTGAGCTACCTGACAACAAGCAAGGGGACTAAAAGAAGCCACAGTCACACAGATGGGACCTTCTCAGAGAATGAACACCTGTGTGATGTGCAGTTCAGAGTGAGCCCATCACAAGATGTATTAATGAACTCACCGATGTGATGTTGTTTTGCAAGCTAAAGACGTTTTATACTAAGGAAGGCAGGCAGAGGGTGGGAGGGTTGAGGCCAGGACAAACTGATGCAGCATAAACACAGGAAGAATGAAAACAGAGGCTATTTTCTGACTAGTGTCCTAATTGCTGCTTTGTTTGGTTAGCAGGCTTTACTCAATCTGATAGAAACTGATTTCCAAGTAGCTGATGGAGCAACATTTGTCAACAAATATTTAGAATTAGAGAACTTTGCTTCACCCTGAATCTACACACAGGGTTAAACTGTAAGCTTTCTAGCCAAATAGCCAAGTGTTATATTTTACATTTGATTTGCCTACAGAAAAAATTTTATATAATGACTATCAATACATGAAAGAAGATTTCAAAAATCTTTTGGTTTTAAACAGCAACCTTTCTTGAACTAGAATAATTCTATGCTCTTATGCCTTTTCCATGTAGCCTAAAATAAGGAAATGTAGCTTTTTATCAGAAAAAGTATTTTCATTATGGGAATTTATATGACTATGAATAATGAATACTCATTTGTTGGAAAGCAAAATTCACAATCCATTATAAATCTAAGAGTGCATTCTTCTGGAAAAAAAATTAACTCTAAGAGCAGCAAAAGAAAAAAATCACAGTAATCTTTCTCAAAGTATGTATTGCAAAGAAAATGTCTCAATATTGATGTCTCAATATTTTTCATCGAAATATTTTTCTAACTCTGTAAAAGAAAAATCTGAAATTCCTAGGATTTACATACTGCAATGTTTGTTCTATACATGCTTTCATGGCTCCATTGATCTCAGCAAATCAGGTGGGATGAGTGCATGTTGATAAAGAACTTGAAAATGAAACGTAAGCAAAGAGGTTGTGTGTCTTATTTTCAAAGCTCTGGGTTAAACCCAGGGTCAGTGAGCAATGGGCTAGCAGCCAAATGCAGCTGCCACCTGTTTAGTAAGATTGTGCTGCAAAGATTAGTAAGATCGTGCTGCAAAGAATGGTTTTTACATTTTTTAATTGTTGAAGAAAGTGTTTAAGAGAATAACATTTTGTGACACAAAGATCATATGAAATTCAAATTTCAGTGTTGTCCATATATAAAAATTTATCAGAATACAGTCACACACATTCATTTCTACATTGCCTATGGCTGCTTCCACACTACAATGGCAGAGTTGAAAAGCTGCAACAGATCATATGGTCTACAAAGCCTAAAGTATTTACTATCTGGCCCTTCAACCTATGCATTCCTTTACCTATTAGGGAAACTTATTATGTGATTATCCCAAAGCACTGTGTGTATGAGTTTTCATATATACATACCAATAAATATTGCTTTCGTATAAGCATATGTGATATAGATAAACCTTGACAGATGTGAAACCATTACAAAATCTTCCCTTCCCAACTCACAGTTTGGACAAAGTTAAGCTCTATAGATCTTACATCTGTGGTATAAGTAATGTTTCAGTGTTACTGAGGAGTCAATCTTAAAAAGTGAGTTGAGACATTTTTAAGGGGATCTTTCAAATAATAGAAATTTTTAGAGTGCTTAGAAATGTCTGCATTCAGAAGAAACCTAAGTGCTTACACTTTGCCAGCTAAGCATATTTATGCACCTCTATTCAGAGGTACAGGTAATAGGGGAAGAAAACTCACTTCATTTCCTGACAGCTGTGCTCTTTGCACGTCCAGTACTTTTTGGTGTGTTTTAGATGACAATAATTTTAAATGGCTCTGAGGACACTGGCCCAGGTAGGGTGAGTGACACGCCATAAATAAGTATTGCTCATTTGAATCCCAGGTTCCGCCTCTTTAATGTAAAAAGGCCTCTGCATTTAGAATAGTAACAATGAATTAGAGTAACTTGCCTGCCTTATTAACATGTGGTCTGATCTAGGTAAATCAATTTGGAGGATGTCAGCGTATTTAATCCTTCCCAAGGGTGAGTTGTGGCTTTTTCCAATTTGTTGACCTCACAACGCCCAGCAGAGTTTCCTCATCTCTTCTCCAGCCTGCTTCGGATACTAAGTTTGTCCGTGCTGAACTAGGAATGTGACTGAGACTCTTTGCATTTATTCTGGCAAAAGCGGTGGATTAGTTCATTCTGGAATACCAAAGAAGATGCAGGTGTCTGTGTAGAAAATTTATCACACCCACTGAAAGCACCATCCTTCAAGTAGCAGTGCTTCTCTTTGCTGGAGTAGAATCAGCCTCCTTATGTGAACTGCACTTCTTAAGGGCCAGCATCTGAGAAACTGCAGCACATGTTATGTCTTTAGGACAGAGAGATTTAAACTACGCTGTAATCTGGGAGGCCAAATGGATTTTGGATTTTTCAGGATCTTACAATGTCCTGAATTTGGTTCAGTGAGTACGTGATTTGCCTGGATGGCCACATCTCCGGATCAAAATCTTTCAGACTGTCATGCACGTCTACTCAGCCTCGGCCCCCACCTCAGGATGGATTCATAATGCCTGCAGTAACTAGTGGGATTTGGTACTCTTGGATCTTCTGTTCCTTTGGCTGACAGTGCCCCGCCCACCAGTGAAGTGTTTTCAAACCCTGTTTTACCTCAAATCAGTGCTCCATGATGTGTTAGGAGGTGTTCCATGGGGAAAAGAACTGCCCCGTGGACAAATAAACGGGAAATTCTGGGTTAAATAATGTAAACAAACTGTACTATTTTTCAGAGCCTTTAATATGGCTATACACATGAAGCATCTCTAAGAGGATAGTATTATGTGCACTTCCCAAAATTATTCGTCCTGAAATACTTCTTTCAATCAACAATTAGATTTCCATGTTAAAAAAAATTAGGAAATGCTGAATTAAGGAGAGTGAGAAGCACTTGTCTAGCTAGGTGAACAGAAATTATTGAAACTAATAGAATCAGAGCATGTTAGTGGTAGAATGGATCTTAATGGTTTTCTAAATAAAAAAGTTCTCAAACTATGGGCTGTTCTCAAGCCTGGGAGACATTACAGTTATCATAAGTTCACACACTCACACATCTTACATATGTATGTACTATAATTTTTCAAAAACATGTAAATTACTTCTATGCTTAATAATGAATAAATTTATTTTACGGCACTAGTAAATTCATAAGAGCTTCTTTGTCATCTATCAATCAACAGCATGACATCTATCATTTGGGAGTTTTGGGATATTTTTGCAAGAAAAAGGGAATTCTTTTACTTGGAAAGTTTTGGAGTCTTTCCATCCTATAGGGTATGAGGAGATTGACATTAGTCTTATTATTATGTAATGAAAATGGCTCCCTTGTAGTTTCTTGGTAATCTCCATTCTCTTTGTGGTTGGACAAAAAGTTTTTAAGTCAGTGTTTTTTAGAATAGCTGAGAGCACAGTGGTCTGTAGAGATGGTTTCCAGCCACTCTGCCAACAGACTGGGGTCTCAATCTGACCAAGGAAAAAATTATGAGTTGGTTCCTGGCTTCTCTGATGGTAAATAGGGTTGTTGACAGTGGTGGAGCTGGGGTATTTCAGGAACCACATAGACACCTGGGGCAGACTGGTTGAGCCAGAACAGAAAATTTTTGAGTGGGTGGGGATGGTTTAAGACAGATCAATGGTGGATAGATAGATGGATTAGAACATCATGTTCATATATGGTTAAATATTGGTCATGAAAAGAAGCATATTTGCTAATGTGAAAAGACAAAATGAACCACCTACAAAACACACATAAAGATATTATTTAATCTAGATGTTAACGTTTAGCTCCAATTAGGACAGATATAAGCCTCAAATTAATGAAGATAATAAAAGGGAGAACGTATATTTAGGAACACAAATCTATACTTAACTAAGTTGTTGCTTCACTAGAAATTATTGATTGTCTGTGTTATGCATTGAGGATTTGAGACTAATAAAAGATAACCAGCTCTTCAAATTTATGAAGAAACATTTGTAGTAGAGTGTGACAAGTGCTAGAATAGATGTAAGTACAGGTTGCTCAATGGAAAAGGAGCCTTCCTCAATGATGAGATGAGAGGGCAGGATGAGAAATAAAGTAAGCCTTTTCAGGAAAAGTAACAGGCTATCTGAGATCTGAAAGATGTGTGGTGTCATCAGATAAGTAAAGGAGTGAAACAGAGTTATTGCTACAGAGAACAGCAGGTAGAAAAGCTTGGAGGTGACACTGACAGCCAAATTAGTTGGGAAAACTGTAAGTAGTTCAAGACAACTTTAGGCTGAGTGTGTGTCAGATGGTAGGAGAGGAAAGACTGTATGTGGCAGGGACACCAGGTGAAGCTACCTGGGTAAGCAGCAGTCATGAAGAATATGCTAAGATGAAATTTATTACAAAGGCAATGGGAAGCTCTCAAAGTGTTTTAAGCAGAGAAGTAACATGATCATAACATATTTCAGAAAGATCAACTTGAACCTGGGAAGAACTGAGTTTGGTGATTATGAGGGAATCAGCTGGAGAGAGAACAATTCGAGATTAGCAGTAATCCAGAGGGAGGATTATTTAGGGTAGTGATGGTGGGGCTGGAGAGAAAAGGACAGTTTTCAGAGATACAGGTACACTTGATGGAAATTTACAGTGATTTATTGGATGTGGAAATTGAGGGACAGAGGTAGAATTAAAGATAGGACCCAGGTGTCTTTCTTGGGCTCATGTGTGTGGATGGTATGGCCATTTACTGAGCAAGCCATCTGAGGAAGAGCAGGTTTCTTCTTTGGGATGGGGTATGGTAGAGCTACCTAATACATTCTGGTATATTTTGTCTTTAATTTTTAAACTCAATTGTTTATAGTATATTTGAATGCAGGATTTCGGAGGAGAAATTCCAAGTGGTGAGAAGGCCCAGAGTGTACCCTTGGGAATGTATGGCTGGAATAGAAGAGATTAAGAAATGGATTGGCTAGAATAGATTGTTCTTAACAATTCTCAAACCCTCCCAGGTGACAACAGAGCTTGCTGCAGAGATCCAATTAAGGGATCCAGGTTTAAAATCTTCAATAAATGAGGAGGAGGTTACCATGAGGCTAGAAGATGCAAGTGACAAGCAGTCAAGAGTGATATGGCCAATATTATGAGTAGTCTATAGAGACCAGGAGTTTTTACACGAAGGTAGAAGTGTAATGCTTGGCAAGCCAGATGTTTCGGGGAGTGAGATACTCAGGATGTGAGAAAAACAAAGGCATCTTCTTGAGGGACTTTCAGGGGTGTTGGTATCCTCAGGAAAGAGCATTTCACAGTTAAAGCCAGCAGTTAGGGGATGCATTGGGTGGAAAGCCTGGGAACACAGGGGAGTTTTCATGCAACATAACAGGAAGCCCTGAGAATTCAGTGGAAGCTTTGAAAAGAAGATGAGTGGAAGGTTGGGTCCGCAGATCCAACTGGGGATCAGAGTCTGGGGTGAAACGGATGAACAAAAGGGTGAGTCTTAGGCAATGACCAGGATAGTGGAGTGGTGATGAATGTTTGATTTAGGGTGTTAGTAGATTCTTATAGCTGCTGTAACACATTACTATAAACTTAGAGGCTTAAAACAACACCAATTTATTACCCTACAGTTCTGGAGGTCAGAAGTCCAAAAATGGGACTTATAGGGTTAAAACCTATGTGTCAGCAGGGCTGCATTTCTTCTCAAAGCTCCAGGGGAAAATCTGTCCCTTGCCTTTTTTCCAGAGTCCAGAGGTTACTGGAATGAGGATGTGGACATCTTTGGGGCCGGGGGTTGGGGGGGTTGGGCCTTATTCTGCCTACCATAGGGGCCAAAAAGTGCCCTGATAAAGGGATGAATAGAGCTGCAAATGGCAGAAAAGGCTAAGGCTACTCATTAGAGATAAGTAACCGAGACCTGGAAGGCCTGAGCTTTAAAGAAAGTTCTGAGGTAGATCAGGTGGTTGATGAAAGAACCATGTGGATTTCAGATCCCCACTGCAAACTGAAAACAATGGCCTCCAAAGGTTTCAGCAGAATTGGGAGGGTGACCATTCAAAGCTGCTGGCAACCACTGGAAGGTCACATCAATCTCCTTAGAAAAGTTTGAAAATGAGGTCTATTCATTACATTTATTCGTTATTTTAACAAATATTTATTTAGCCTATAGCTATAGGTAGAGAATAAAAACAAGTGCTTTGGCTAATTGGGTAAAGGAAGTAAGGCATAAACAAAGAAGTGAGTCAAAGTGACATAGAGCTTGTTACCAGGACTCTGAGGAGATGATTTGACTAATAATAGTTTCTTTATCTTTGAATCACTCCTTAAATCCTGTATTTATTCCTTAGGAAATACTTGAAGAACATTATTTTCTTCTCAATTTTCCTGCTATCACATTATTTTAAATCCACCTAAACCCTACAACCCTACATCTTAATTTTTCCAAGTGGAAAAATCAGGACAAAACTATCTCTGGGGGCGAAATGATGGGTTAGACTTAGTATATGTTGATCTTAAGGGAATGGCAGGATAAGGGATATAGGACTAAGCTCGTGAGGAAGATTTGAAAGTCAGCTACCCAGTGATCATACTGAAACCTGAGACCGAGTATATACTCTCAGGGTAAGATTTTTGGAGAAAAAAAAGCTGATAACAAGAACTGAGGTCCCCACATGACGAGAAAAAGTCAGAGAGGTAGGAGAGAAGCAGGAGAGAGAAATGTGAGGGCACCATTTGTTAGGGAAAATTTTGTCACAAGATTCAAATGAATTGTCACCAGTATATAAAAGCTGCCCAGAGAAGAGATAGAGACTGAAGGCCAAATGACATTTCTTGGACTCAGCCAGGAGACCATTATAACCCTGAAAAACATTACTATGGCAGATAATTGAGGATCACAAGTAATAAAAACTTCAGGTTCCTTGAAAGTGGTGGTATTATATAAACAAATCCTGATTTAGTACAGGCGGCTATAACATAATACCATAGACTGAGTAACTTATAAACAACAGAAATTTATCTTTCACAGTTCTGGAGGCTGGAAGTCCAAGATTAAGCACCACCATGGTCAGCTGAGAGCCCTCTTCTGAGTCGCAGACTTCTCATGGGTGTCCTCTCATGGAGGAAGGGACAAGGGATCTCTGGATTCTCTTTCATAAGAACACTAACCCCAATCATAAAGATTCCACCTTTATGACCTAAGCACCTCCTAAAGGTCACACCACCTAGTACCATTATCTTTGGGAATTAAGACTCAACATATGACTTTTGGGGAACACAGTCAGATCATAACAACCCCAGTTGACCATGGTTCACACTCTTAAATAAATTTATTTGTGTGATATGATTACACACGACAAGAAATGGCAAGTGATTAGAAGCCACGGAGATTCCCATTTAGGTGAGAAGCAATTTAAGGGAATTTTCAACCTATCTTCCCATGAGATAGAAAGAGCACTTGAAGAGGGGATGTATTTTAATGATAGAATAAGAAGAAAAAAAAAATGGAAGTATCTGGACCCAGCTCATAGTTTTAGGTTCAGAGAGGAAATGAGGAAGGATATTTTGGCCATAGGTTTTTTTGTGCCAACCAGCAGAATGTTGATCCCAGCATATTGCTGAGTCTCTTGCTTAGGAAATCAGTCATCATGTGAGCCTCAGCACCATGATGGGAAGTTGAGGAGGGCAGAGTATCACAGCTCTGGAACTCATTGAACTCAGGAAATTGGCTTGGCTTGGCTCAATTTGACATTTGGATCAAGATATTTTATACATGACATTATATCTCAGGATGAGACTGAGTTAAATTCCTGGATTCATCTGATATTTCCCAAGGTTTTGGCTTATTGAAGAAGATCAGGATGAAGGCGCTTTTAAGGAAACTTTCTTAATCTAAATCCTCACATCACTGACTTTAGCATCAGTGAGCGTGGCTGACGTCCTGCCTGCAAAGGAGGCCCTGAAGAACTAGCCAGAGGCAGAGGAGAAGGATCACATTAAACAAGAAGCCTAATTTCTAGAGACAACATGTTGAATAAGAAAATTGTGGCTCACTGGTCTGAAAGATGCACAGAAAGCATTCTGATACATTAGTAATGATAACCAGGCAACTGGAAAGTGTGGTTTACACAGGCTGGCCTGTCCAAAGTGGATGATATCCTTGAATGGACAGATGCTTAGGTGTTACCAGGATACAGAGAGAGAACAGGCCTGAGTGAATGGGGCATGAAAATGGCCTATTCCATCTTATAAAATATAAATCCACTCCAGAGAACATTCTTTCCTACTTGAACATCAACTGGTCTGTGACAGTGTAATTGGAGGGGGAGGAGGGGAGGAAGCTTTAAATTTCCAAGAGTAAGAGTTTTATTTATATAATGACTGAATCTTTATTTTAGAATTTAAAATGTTATTTTAGGAAGAAAAAAAAAAGTCGATATATACCCATTTTTTCACCCACACTCTCCCATCAACTCCAGTTTTCTCTGTGATATCTCTGTGAAATTATACATCACAGTGTGTAGTTGAACACTTCTGCATAGTTTCAAAATCCATCCTTTTACTTACTAGCTTTAGAACTTTGCCACAAGTTACCCAAACTCTCTGAGCCAGAGTTTATTCATCTGTAAAATGACATTGATAATAGCATCTCCTTTAAGAGTTCTTGTGACATTACATGCGATAATATGAGTGAAGTGTTTAGCATTGGGCCTGGAACACAATAAACGCTCAGTGAATAATTGTTATTGTTGTTATTATTATTGCCATTCTATTAGCTAACATCACTGTGTAACAGGAAGAAAACTGAACCAGAGGGTGGACCTAGGATCTAATTCCAAACGAATCACTTCTAGACTTTTGACTCCTATCTTTTAAACAGGAATAATATCTACGCCACAGACTGCCTCAGCTTGTTCTGGGAAAGAATAGTATCAGGAATATTAGTACTTCATAAAAGATATTTCAGTGCAAGGTATGGAAAAGAAATAAAGATTTACCACACAGTTCCACTTTTACTTCCAAAACTGGTATAAGGGCAATTAAAATACAAATACAAATTAAAAAGGGCAAACACAAATACAAATATTTTATCTGTAATACAAATAATTACCATCATTTATCTGATGGAAACCTAATGGTTATTATTCTGCCAGATTTTCAGACTGTCTGAAATGGTTCTGAATGGGTCTGTCTAAAGTCAGTCTTGGATTTTAAGAAAAAAGCCTTGAAGTTGCATTTTATTTAATTGCCTATTGATAATATAATAAAGTTCAATGGATATTTTTAAATACCTACTATGTACTATGCATAATCTAGTAGTAAGAATTAGATACAGAGAATTAGGACCCTTGAATTGGACCTGTTGTAATAATTTTCAGTGACATTGACCTTATAATGTATGTGTTTCCGTCGAGTGATCTATTAAAAGACTATTATGATACTTATCTACTTTGCAAAGGAACTATAAATTGGTTTGAATGTTAAGCCTCACTCAGGAAAAATACTATCTAAGCAAAAGCCACACCATTGTGTCATTCCTACATTTGGTGCCATGGTTAATAGATGCAAAGTACAAACTGCTGAATTATGTATTCGCCCTTACAGTTCTGCCCCAGAGCAAGGTAGTGTTGGAAGACAGCCCAGTGAAAGGCAGTGGAAAAAAGTGCCTGGTTTTGAAAAACTGATGAGAGGAGGATACGATAAGAGGTGACCAGCAGACTCAGAGCAACATCCTCTCAGGCTGTGTCCATCAACGCAACCCCTGCCATTGGTTAGGAGCCAATATTTTAACCAAACTGATTGATTGACCAAGAATGCTACGAAGGCATCTCACAGAAAATGCACACAAACCACCTCATGGAAAGATGACATGATCGAAGGTAAGCAATCCACGTGTGGGACAGAGAGCAAGAGAGGGTTCAGCTTTGTTTACAGAAGTCTCTGCTGCATGAATGAAAGTCCCAACACAAAAGACAGTGTTGATACATTGCCTTACAGTTTATAAAGCCCTTTCACACACACAATCACAAGTAACTCTTAATGGTTACAGGCTTTTTGCACGTGTCAACCTTCTAGGCCAATAGAAGGTACAACTCTTTTCACTGTGTGCTTTCAGGTTCACTCTGGTTTTAGTCCTTAACATAAACTCCTAGATGAGCTGCCACCTTCTTTGCCAGCCTGGACAGTATCCTCCTGCACTCTGGCTGAATTCATGGCCTTTTGTTTTTGTTAGTAGACACAGTCAAAGTATTTGGACACAGGCTGTCCTAGGATTGCATTCTTGGTCCCTTCTATTTATCCATACATCTCATATCTCCCCTCCCTTTTCTTATGTGCCACAGGGCTATACAATTCCACTCCCTGAAATCTTCAGATTACCTGGCTTCAATTGACCTTTGTATAGAATCAGAGAGTTGGAAGCAATCTCAGAGGTCATAGAGTCAAAACTTCCACCCATAGTAGAATCACCTCTACAGCACTGCTGGCTGCTGGTCATTCATTTTCAGTGTGAATGGCCCCAGTGAAAAGGAGTCAAGTGATTTGCAAGGCAGCCCATTCCAACAGATTGTATTTCCCTGAATGACCACAAGGATTCCTCCCTTCCCAGCAGCTCTTCTTACAATGTGACTTTGAGGCTTCTCCCACTGCGTGTGGAGCCTAGGGCTCCTCCACTTGAATCTGGACAGAGCTTGGGACTGTTTCAACCAATAGAGTGCAGCAGAGTGATGCTCTGTGACTTCTGAGGCAAGCTCACCAAAAGATTATTGCTTCCAGCTAGCTCACTCTGGGATGTTTGTTCTGAGAAAGCCAGCCCTCACACTGTGAAGAAGGCCAAACTCACCACACAAGGAGACCACATGGAAAGGCCCATGTGGAGAGAAACTGAAGGCCTCTGGCCAATATCCACCTACTGGACATGTGAATGAGTGACACTTCTGATGATTCCAGTTCCCAGCCTTAGAGCCACCCTATTTGATGCCAAGTGAAGCAGAAATGAGCTTTCCGTCCCCACAGAGCTGTATCTCTTTAGTTCACAGAGTTTAATATCAAGAGGACCAGTGATCCAGGAGCTGAATGAGGAACCACACTGGAAAAGCCTCCTCCTCATCAGGACCTGATTTAGATGAAGAGATCCTGGACTTTAAGCTTTAGGATGAGACCTGGGGGCTTGGAAGTGGGGCATGAGTATATTTTGCATGTGTGGGGATTTGAATGGTTATGGCCAGAAGATAGATTATAACAGATTGTATTTTCCTACAAGCAACAATATCTCCCATTCCGTTTGCTCACCTTACAATGTGATGTTGAGGCTTCTCCCACTGAGAAGTCTATGTTCTCTCCCCTTGGAAGTAGGCAGGGGCTTGTGATTGCTTTAACCAACAGAATAAGGCAGAGAGGATGCTATGTGGCTTCCAAGGCTAGATCTTTGGGGGACACCCATTCCACACTGAAAAAGCCTGCCATCATGCTATGAGAAAGCTCACATTAGCCCAGGTGGAGAGGACACGTGGAGAGGCCCCCAGGGAAAGGAACTGAGGCCACAGCCAACACCTAGTTCAAGTGAAGTGAACTCCAGATGATTTAAGATGCCCAAGATGATGCCATGTGGGACAGAGATGAGGTATATACTTTAAGCTTTGTCCAAAGTCTCATGAACAAATAAATTGTTTTTCTTTTTTTTTGGGCTACTGGTTTTAAGGGTAACTTGTTATGCAGCATTAAATTGCCAGAACAGAGGTAAATCCCTGTATGGGAAGGCAGAACCCTATATTAGGAATAGAGCCCCATATTGGGATAGAACCCCTATTGTGGTAGAGTTCTGAATGTGAGATAGAGCCCTGCATGAAGGGGTAGAGTCCTGAGGATCCCTGAAATGGGACACAGCCTTATATGAAGGTTAACCCTTATAACCCCTATATCAAGAGGCAGAAATACAAAGTTCTAGTCTACTCTGTACTCCTCACTGGAAGACCTTGGGCCAGACATCTACATGTCTCAAGATCTTAGGTTCCTCATCTGAAAAACTGAAACACTTACATGATAACTTTTTTCACCTAGGATAAGATACTTTGGAGGTTAGTTTGGATCCTTCTCCAGACTTTATGATTTTATATTGCCACTTATTCATCCAAAATACTCTTTGTGACCGGCCATTGTGATCAAACTTGAGATTTACTTGCAAAATGAAAGCCTACACTGAGAAATGGAGTAGAAAAAATAGTACCAGTAGTAGTCAAAAATCCTCATTTCTTGCCTTTTTAAAATTGAAGTATAGTTAGTTACATGTATCTTGCCTTTTTGTATCTTTTAAACCACACCTTCACCAATCTCCACCCAACCCCTGCTCATATAAAAATCTTTGAGGTTATTCCTATAGAATAAGAATAAATGCAATTCTTTCAGCACCTACAAAGAAAATAGGGTATATGCTTTTAAAATAAAGTACTAGTAAAGGGCAAGATTTACTCTTCTCTTTTGCACTTAGTCTCTGTTGCAAAGAAAACATCCTAATTTTCTAGAGTTCTTGCAAATAATATCCTTTGACAGCAAGGACATACATTACCAAGTACAAAGCAACATTCTCCATAAACTAATTTTTCACCTGAAGATTTAAAATGTGACGTTATTTTGCCTCAAATCTCTGCTAGAATAGAAAGACAGGAGATTGGCTAAGTGGTTTGTCAAAAACGAAACAGAAGGATACCTCTTCTGAATATAACCTTATTGTCTCAATTCTGAAGCAAAACTACCAAACATTATAGAATTTCTAGCTGCACAGAAAGTGCTTCTGTTGTTGTTCTTGAATAAGGGGTTTGGATAAAGATGTGCCTTTATCACATACTGAATTTACTCTCCAAATAAAAGAGATCCCATTTCTCTGGGCTACGTGGCTTCAAATTTACAAAGTGAAAGTGGCACCCACATTTCAGATGAAAATGGGCTCTTGGAGCTTCCTTTCCCTCCTCCTGACCTGAACCTCCCTTCTCCTAGTTTTTCACACTCTTAACCTTCTCCTCAGAGGACAGATCTTTAAGACTTTTTTTTTCCCTAAATTGATCACTTTGATGTCAGGCCATTTTGGAACGAGTGATTAGTGAATATGATAAATTACCAGTAGCTGGTTTGCTTTTGCAGGTTTGAAGTTTTGATGCATTAGTCATTTCCACCCAGGAAAATTGTAACAGTGAACAATATAAACTACTAAGTCTCCAGATGGAAAACTAGTTTGTTAGGAATATTTTTTGGTATTTGAACTTGTAGGTCCTTTATATTGACAAGATCTAAATTTGTAGTATTATTGGCATCTGATATCTTTTAAAATATTTTCAAATATTTTCTCCTAAATCTATTTTATTGAGCCCAGAAATATTCCTGAGAGTTTAAATCAGGTTGATTTTTACCATCCTCTGTTCCGTAAAGATTTCAAGGCATAGGCACAGAAGATTGTGTCCCTTTGTTTGAAGTATGTGTATGATAAAGGGTAATTTCTTAGAGGTTTCCTCCAGAATTGGCAGGTCTGCTTTCTCTTTGTCCTCATCTATTTGTGCTCCCTTTGAAAGGGTCTTTGGACAATGGAGTTAACAAACAGCACATAAAGCAAATGCCCAGATGTTTATATTCCTAGGCTGCTGTTAACACAAATTTTTCGGTGTTTGTGATTATGGGTGTCCCTCCTTGAGACGTGAGAGGTTGGGGTAGGCTTGTTTACATGAATTCCTCTCTGGGAATACACATGGCTTCACATTAGAAGCAGCAGGAGGATTTTCAGGGAGAGAATTTCAGGACAGTGTACAGAATCGGAGCCAGGGGGTCGTGACCTTGCCTATTGATCCAGCCTCTCTAATTTCCACAGCTTGCTGAGGCTTGTTCTTCCAGCCTGCTGGTGTACATTAGAGCAGAAATCCATAACATGGCCATGTTCATCCAAGCACAGGAAGAAACTAAATTAAATGTTAAAAAACAATCTGAGGCTAGAGTTGGAGACAATTCATCATGATCCTAGACGCCAGGCAGGTGGGATGACCAAGGATTCCTCAGCCAATAGACCCCCAAACAGAATATGGAAAGGCCTTGGTGCCTCATTTGTCAGGGACACAGCAGAGAGTCTGAAAACGCACGAAGGTCAGCTCTTTTGGCTGCAACATATTTTTCCTCAAAAATGAGATATTACACATTTGAAAAGTGTAACTGAAGTAAATTATTAGAAAGAATTGGGAGAAATGAATGGAATTCCTTATGAAATGTGCATTTGGGCAGTGTTTGACAAATTCTCAAAGCTAAGATGCTTCTGTGTCAGCCTGGCATTTTTGTGCCTCTGTATTCCCAGGCTAGCCAGTTAGATTTATGTTGTAGGAAGGAGGATGTCTCACCAGGGTCACGACCTTTCTTCTGGGTGACAGAGATTCAGGGCAATAGCACCTCTGGCACCTCAAAATGAAGTCAGTGTGTTAAGGTAAAGGACGCCAGACACCCTGATGTTCTAAAACATCTGGACGATGCACTGCATTGTTCACTTTTAGACCTCAGGTGGACAGAGATGAAGGCAGTGCTGCTCAAGGCATATTGGACGATGCCGAAACTGCCCTTTTCTCCTTCTTTCCTTGATCTCATTTATATTGGACATGGGGCTCATGCCATTTATTTGCCATTTACTTATTGATTAATCTAAAATGTTTAACCTGAAAGAGGCATCACAAATGGCAGGTTGTTCTGCTGGGAGCTGCCACAAATGCTGGAGTGCATTCCTCAAAAGGCACTACCCAGGTACAATCCTATTCTAATGAACAGGATGCAGCCCAGCAGGGCCTTGTTTATGAAACCTGGCTCCCATTTGGGTGGCAGCAAAGATGATTTAAAGGTTGACAGAATTGTTTTAAATAATAACAACAACATTCCAACATTCTGGCAACCCTTGCATTTGCAGCACTCCATAGCCCTACAAAGGGGAAAAAAATGGTTCTGCTGTTGTACTTTAGGCTAAAGTTCTGTTTGTATGCTAATATCTCTTTGGGCTGTAATAGGACTTTTTTTTTTTTTTTTTTTTTTGAGGGCAGGGGACCAAAGACAAAAGGGGAAGTGGAGAGATGGGTAAATTTGTTAGCAAATCAAGATAAAGCTAGAAGGTGGGAGCGAAAAGAGGCAGCGGAGGAAACTGAGGTTCCAGGGCAGTAAATGACTTGCCCCCAGACATGCTGGGGTCCATTACACAGTACATCATTTCTTGCAGTGCTGTGGTCAGAGCATGTGCCCTGCAGTCAAAAATCTATGTTTTGTCACCTGGCTCTATTGCTTATGACCTGTGTGGACCCTGGGCAAATTAATATATCTCTTGTACTGTGGTTTTCCCTTCAGTAAGCTAATAACATTCAAAGAGCGTCATGAGAATTAAATGAGATAATCTATCCATAGACTTCTCATCAGAGCCTGGGACATGGTAAACTCTCAGTGGATAATGTCGTTATTGTCCTGTGCTGTCTTTCCTTTTAGGGCATCTAGCTTGGCCTATCTTTAATTTACAGATTCATTTTAAGTAAACACATTCACATGGGAAAGTGTACAAATCATGTCTAGAGTGTGATGAATCTTTACAAAATTAACATGTACACCTACCCAGATAAAGAAACAGACCTTTCCCAGAACCCAGAAGCCATCTCCTGGCCCACCAAGTCATAACTCCTCCCAACAAACATAATTATTAGTCAAAATTTTCTATCAATTTTGCCTGTTTTCAACTTTATATAAATGAGATCATGCCATATTTATTCTTTCATATTTTATTTCTCCTTCTCTATGTACTATGTTTGTGAGATTCATTACTTGTTATAACAGAACTTCATTAACCTCTTTGCTGAGATTCTACACTAGATCTCTTTTTAGAATCACCAAAGACTAATGTCCTCTAAACAGCTGGGAGGAATGTAAGAAATAATTTGCTATGTAAGATAGAGTACCAGAGTTGGATATTATTTACTTTAAAATTTTATTTAAATTAGAGATCAAAGTTTATTTAAATTAGAGATCAAACTTCATTCTTTGTCATTTGCACAGTGAAAGGTTTATTGACTAGGGAAAAAAGTGGTTGTTGCAGCTGGCACCTTACCTTCTCCACAACCAACCACACATGACTTCATAGGTCCACCATCACAGAGCAACTGACAAATTGTTGTGGTACTCTGAGCTTCGTTACACCTGTGCACACCAAGGTGAGTACTTGCACAAACGGCATCCAGTAAGGAGATGCCATCAGAATGAATGGTGTGAACCACTGAATAAGCCTCAAATCCTTCTTTTCCATTGGGATAAACCAAGTTCCAGAGGAGATAAATTCTTCCCCCTCAGGGTCATACAGCCAGTGAGTAAGAAAGTTAGGGCCAAATAGAAAGAAGGAACAAGTATAGAGGAGTTGGGCTGTTGGTGAAGTAAAAGCAGAGCTACTGGAACAAGGGCAAGGCCATCTTGAATCCAGCCTCTGAGCTGCGGCTTGTTCTGTGTGAGGACCACTCACCTTGCAGCTCAAATACTCCTTTAACAGCATAAACTGTCCGAGAACTTTTTGATTTTTGTAGTTTCAGAGCACAGTGGAGCATTTCTTTTCGTTAAAAGAAAAATATTCTGTACTCTGAAGGCCATAAATATCAGTTGTCCCTTAATATGCTCTGAATTTTCAAAAGGAAATTTGGTGTCTGGTCAAACAAAGTAGTTTTCCCCTCATAAAAATCTGATCTGGTGACAGCTCCAACATTCGTCACCTCCATGGTGAAATACAATGTTATCATTTCTTCAAGTACATAAAGTTGATTTCTGTGGTCAAGTTTAACTCAGTAGGTACAGTAAGAAGTAGAGAGTCAAGAGAAATGCACAGTATAAATGTGTTGTTTATCTACTATATTCAATAACTTATACTAACTTATAATGAAAAAGAATATGAAAAGGAATATAGGTATGTATATGTATGACTGAACTATTATGCTGTATGCCAGAATTGACACAATATTGTAAATTGACTATACTTCAGTTGAAAAAAAAAAAAAAAAAGAAATGCACAGAACCCACCAGGAATGAGAAAAAGTGTGCTCCAAGCCTGAATTTATCAGAGACATGTTCTTTAATGGGCGAGTCTAACTACAAACTACAGATGGGAGAGTATGGCTCCTTTGCTTCCATTTCTTCACCCTACATAATCTGATTAAACTTCCCTGTAACCAAAAAGCCTAAATTGGAAAAGCATATTTTTGTCTGAAGATATATATATATTACCAACATAATACATTAGTTTCTTTTTTTGCAAGTAGAGAAATAGTTTATGTATTTGCTCATCAATGTTTTTAAATGTTTTTACTTTGCATGTTTCCATTTTTATGCTTTCTGTACTAGTTCTGCATTCTTGTTTTATAAAGATTTTTTTTTCTCATACAAAAATGGCTTTTTGGTTACTTTCTCCTATATTTTTCGATAAATTTAATGTGTCAATGTAATTTCAAGCTTAGAAACTGTTTTTTTCTTTAAAAATGTATAATTAATTCCTACCTACTTCCAAAAATAATATGAAGTATTTTTTGGAATTCTGAGTGTAAAATACTCTCTTTTTCTGAATGAGATTACTATTCAAACAAGAAACAAGTGAACATAAATCAGATAAATGCAAAGAAGGAACATATACATGTTTACTTCCACTTGATGCAAAATGGAGGGAAAAAAAGCAGATTGTAGGCAATCAGTTTTCATTGGCCCAGCTCATATGTGGTTGATTCAATATAGTTGTTAAAACTATGGATTATCTCAGCTGCCATTGCCAGTTTATCTGTACTTGAGAGAACAAGTGGGTCTCTGCAGGGAATGAAGTGACCACCATAATTTCATGGTAATTATGAAGATTAAAAATAGAGAAGTTCCCCTTGGCTATGATCACTAGTTAAAGGAAGAACCTCACATGTGCTCACTGAGACAAGGATTGTTTGTCCTAAACTGGCTAGCACCCTCTATCGCCCCCAACCCCTTCACACACAATGCCATTTTCTGATTATAATCACAATCAGGAAGACTTGTCTTTTGGAATTAAGGAAGGAAACATCCCCTGGGACCCATCTAGGCCATGTCTACACACCTGCCATGATTATGACTCTATTGAAAATTTCCCAATCAAATAGGTTTCTTTGGTCATCATAAGAGCTGATTGTCATTAGTGGTGAAGCAATCAATGGGACCGATGTTATTTCAGGCACCTTAACAACTGAATTGGATCAACCATGCATGAGTCCATAGATAGCTCATTGACTGGCTATTATTGTGGCTGATAAAACCAAGTCAGCTGGAAAAAAGCTCTTTCCGTCTGGCCTTGTAGACAAACTTTTAAGTCTTTACTGTGGAATCATCCAAAATGACTGGCCCTTTGAAGAAGCAACTGGTTTAAGCCTAGAGGGATTATGACCTTACCAAGACTCCCTAGCACAGAAATTCAAGTCAAAGAGAGCTATAGCTTTTGCAAATATGCAGTTGAAAGCATTCAATTATTGGCTTATGAGGGTAGAACTAACTAAATCCATGGACATTTTAATACTCCTCTGATGACATGGTAATCAAGAGAAAGAATAATGCAAGGATGAGATACATCAATGAAGCAGTGATCAGCCCAAGTTAGTGGAAGAAATCTTGCTAAATGCCCAGGTCCAAAACTTCTACTGCACAAGCAAGCAGTAGGGCCAGCTGAAGGAAATGAGCTAGTTAAGCGGGAACAGTTGGAACACACTGCAGATACCATCCCCAAAATGCTACCAAACTGCACAAGAGGAGGAGGGAGAATTTGGACATGTCTAAAGCCACCTGCACATTAGCCCTAGATCTTGGGAATGGAGTATCTTGGGAATGGAAGCTGACTTGAGTATCACAGTTGTCCAGAGAGGAAGGCTGCCTCTTTTGTGGAAATGCACCTTTGTATCTATCAAAATTGTTTGTCTGTGGGTTATGTCAGTGACAATGACACCCAGCCTTGAAAAGGCCAGGAATGTAAGCAGACACAAGAAACCCATACCTGTTAGGGTTGCCAAGTGAAACACAGGAGCCCAGCTTTGTCTGAATTCAGATAAACAATGAATAAATTTTTATATCAGTACATCCCAAATATTGTAGGAGACATTCTTATTTCTAAAAAAATTATTCATGTGTATCTGGAATTTAAATGGGCATCTGGTGTTTTTATTTGATAATATGGCAACACTTAACACCTGCCATTTCTTCTCATACCACATGTATCATGACATACAGACAAACAAATACACACATGCACACACACAGAGTACACTAACACATAAATGGAAAGAGAATGAATTTGTTCCATATAATTCAGATGGAAAAAACAACTTCAAGTATACTTTGTATGTCCAAAATAAAATCAAATATGGCTCCAAGCCTTTATTCATAGAGTTGTGATGTATTAATCTCAGTCACTTTAGGGAGTCACCTTCACCTCTGTAGGGTCATACAAAAATCTGGGGCAGGAATATGGGAGAATGACCCCTGGTCTTGGGTCACATCACCAGGACAAGTTAGCAGCTCCATTCACATGGCACCAATAGTGAGTCAGTGGCTTTCATCATGGCTCCCACCCACAGCTTGGTGGTCAGACAGCAAGCCAGGTACCATTCCTTCAAGGTGGGAATGAGAAACAGTCCCTACTCCTTGACAGACACATGATGTTCTTTGTCTTAGGGACAATGTCTATCTCTCCCGAAAAAATGTAGCTTTATTTCCCCTATAAGCTAAGACTTTGCAAAACAAACCTGTGTTTTTTTCTCCCTGGGGGCCAAGAGAAGACCCTAATCAACAGGATACAGAAACTTGAAGCTTATTTGTTTTGGTAGGCTGAGGGTCAAAAAGGGTGACTCCAGAGAAGAAGAGGACAATATAAGTTTATAATTACATACCATATGAAAAGTGCTATATATATTTTTTCCAGGCTTTTAAAAAATGCTTTGTATGTCATTCACAATGACCCTTTTATTGTTCCCATTTCACAAACAAAGAAACTGAGGCAGAGAGAGATTAAGTAACTTGCCCAAGACCACTTAGCTAGTAAGTTGCTCTAGGTAAGGCAGTGTGTATAACAGAAGTGGGGATCTCTGTAAGACAGGGGTGGGGAGATTGGGGAACATCAAGGAAGACTTCTGGGAAGAGGTTTGAACTGAGAGTTTGGAACAATGAACAGTAAAGGAATGGAATTCTATGCTGAGGAAATCAAAGAAGTGCCACGTAGAGTCATGAACCTGTATGCTGTTTAGGGAATTACAGGTTCGTGACTGGTATTGGTAATACGACAGAAGGTGGGATTAAAGGGAGATCAAGAAGTTTGAGCCTCCTCCTAGAAGCTCAGGGGAGTCACTGAAGCATTTTAATCAGGAAAGTGATCAGATTCATGATTTGGAAAGGTGACTCTGTGTAGTTGTGAGATGAAGGATCAGAGAGTAGCAAGACCAGCAGCAGGGAGACCAGTCACCCAAGCAAGAAGCCCTAAGTCTTTAGCAAAAGGCAGAGATTATGGAAGTCAAGAGCAATGCTCAGTGATGTCAAGGAGATAGGGTCTGCCAGACATGGTGACTGATTGGGCTGAGGGTACGATGGAGAGGAAAGGGTCTATGCTATCAATTTTAAAATATTTGAGTGTCCCTCTGTTGAATCAAATAAATGTTTAAAAATACAACTGAGTTGTCATCCCTTTATTTGAAACAGGACATAAAAATCTGTAGTTAGTGAAATCATAGGTGAAAATAGACATTATTTTATATGTCTTTCATTCACTTTCATTCATTTTAAAATTCATTTATTGACTCTTTCATCAGATAATTACTGAGTACTTACTGCACACAAAGCACAGTGATGGCTACCAGACTATATTCTGAATGAATGACACTAATTTGGTCTCTGCCCTCACAGTGATGTTATGGGTCAGAGCTACTGATATGACAGGGACATAGATATAAATAAAATATGTACCTGTGCAATTTTCTGAATGATTTCCCAGGGTAAGTCTTATCTAAAACTTTATTTTATTTCCTGTACCACAAGTTCAACAAATATGTATTGAAGTTTCATGAAATGCCAGGGTTCCTGGCAGGGATGAAGCAAACATGAATAAATATGATAATTTTGAGTAGTAATGAGTGCTAAAAAGACAACAAAACATAGTGAAGCAACAGTAGTGGCAGGGCAGGAATAAGTGGATACTCTAGATTGGGTGGTGATCAGGGACAGTCTCTCTAAGGAGGTGATAAAAAGCAGAGACCTGAGCAACAACAAAGAATCATCCAGGCAGTATCTGAGGGCAGAACATTCCCAGCAGAAGGTTCAATAAGTGCAAAGGCCCTGAGTTGGAAATGAGCTTGTGTTCATGAGACACTAAAGGTCAGTGTGATCAGACAGCAAGAGTGCATGGTTTACATTAGGGTTCATTCTTGTACATTGCATGAGTTTGGATAAATGTAGTATCCACCATTACAGCATCATTCAGAATAGTTTCAATACCCCCAAAATCCCATGTTCCACCTATTAATCCCTTCCTTTCTCCCTAAGTTCCCTGAACGCTTGCTACCCAATGATTTTTTTACTATCTCCATGGTTTTGCCTTTTCCAGAATGTCACATAGTTGGAATTATACAGTTTGTAGCCTTTTCACATTGGCTACTTTCATTTCGTAATTTGCATTTGTTTCCTCCATGCGTTTTCATGGTTTGATAGCTTATTTCTTTTTAGGTCTGAATAATACTTAATTATCTTCATGTACTACAGTGTATTTATCTATTCACCTACTAAAGAATATCTTGGTTGATCCCAAGTCTTGGCCATTATGAATAAAGCTGCTATAAGCATTCATGCGCAGGTTTTTGTATGGACATTGGGTAAATACCAAGGAGCTTGATTGCTGAATTATATGTTAAAAGCATATTTAGTTTTGTAAGAAACTGGCAAACTTGTCTTCTAAAGTGGCTGTGCCATTTTGCATTCCCAGTAGCAATGAATGAGTTTCCATTGCTTCACATCCTTGTCAGCATTTGGTGTCGTCAGTGTTTCAGGTGGGGAACAATTGGAAATTTTAAGTGTGACATGATCTGATTAATAGTTTTAAATATATCTTTGGCTGCTGTATGAAGAAAGCACTGTTGAGGAGTAAGAGTGGGAACCAGAGAGATCACTGTGCAGAGACTATTCCTGTTACCCTAGTGAGAGATGGTGATGTCTTGGGCAAGGGTAGTTGCAGTGAAAATGAAAAATTTGGGGAAGACTTGAGATATATTTTGCAGGTAGAATCAATAAGACCTGTCAATAAATGAGATGCAATAGGTGAAGACAAAAATGAATTAAAGTTTTTGACCTGAGAAGGTGGGTGTACTTATGGGTACCATTTATGGAGATTAAAGATTCGGGAAAGAACAGGCTTGGAAAGGAAAGTTAAAACTTCTATTTGGCCACTTTTAAAATTTGAAATGTTTGCTGAATATCCAAGTGCAAAAATCAATTAGGCTGCTGGGTATGTAAGTCTAGAGTTTAGTGGCAATGTCTGGGCTACAGATATAAATGTGGGGGTCATTGGCATATACACGATATTTAAAGCAATGAGATAAAGGCAGCCACCTATGGAGAAAAGTTTAGGTTGAGAAGAGGGTTGAAGGCAAAGCTCTGTAGAAAAAAGCTTCCATAAATACCTTTAGGAGTAAGGTTTACAAAAGAAAAGAATATCACAGAGGCCCTCTCTTGGAGTAACAGTCTACTTTAGAAAACAAACACAGTAGTGATTATTTGAAGCCTTGTTTTGCCTTGTAAATATGGTTTTGATATCCAAACTTCAGTTACAATGACTATTTTTATATTGTGATTTGACCTTGGGAAGGTGTCAATTCACAAATAACCCACCTGAATCTCTAAATGAAATCACATGAAAGTGCAGGCTAGAGTCCAAAATTTTTTTATTAAATTATTGTTTTGCTTCTTATCTACCAGGTGATGTAAAAAGAGGGCCTGGCTAGTGCTCTAGCTGTACATTTGCTCCTGCTGTCTCTTAAAAAGGCCCTGAGACTGAAGGTGGTCCTCACAGCCCTTGACAGAGAGAAAAAGGCTAGAACAATTGGAGAGCTGATGAGAAAAGAGTTTCTGGGAGTTGAATTCTTATAAAATGTCTTTTCTGCCTACCCTGGACTTTGAGTGTCCCTCCTGCTGTGGAATTAGGCAGTAAGTATATTAATTTGGGCTCTGCCTCTCATTTTGACCAGATGGGTGTTCCTGGCTTCCATTGTAGCATATCACACAAATGATCAACCCTTTCTTCCTTTATTGTGGCTAAAATTAGGTCAATCCCTTTACTGTGCCTCCCCTATGTGGAAGGTTTTTGCCTTGCTTCTGTCATTCTTGCAAAAATGCCTATTAAATATCCAGAGAGGTCAGTTTGACTGATAGTCAAGTCTGGAATCCAGTGATAAGTTATTTCTTGCACATTCCTGGGTGTGCATCTTCTCAAAACGTCTACCACCACCCCCAACTCCAACAATCTCTGACAGTCTACAAGACAGGAAGTCTCAGGTCAGGCCATCTCAATGAGCCCCTATGAGCTCCTGTGACTCAAGGCAGCAGACCCAGGGCAGGAACAACACATGCAGCACAAGCCTCAGCACGATGCTTCCAGGGTACACATGCACAAAGCTGGTGGAGCCGGCAGACAATTGTATCTGCAGCAGCGGCTGGCACAAGCAGTGGCTGGCGAGGCTAAGGGCCTTGAAGTGCATAAGAGGGCTTCAGAACAGTCACTCATCCCAGAATCAACATGCTGTCTCTTTCCTGGCTGCCTGTTAAATGTCAACACTTGACCTTCATCTCTGCTGAGTAGAAGGGCATCCTGTGTTCAAGAAACCATTTTGGACTACATCAGAAATTAGGATCAGATAGGAGAAGTCCAGGAAATAAGGAAGAAGTCTAATTTTAACTCAGGGCCTTCAATTGTAGATGGATTTTTGCTGTCCTGAGCTTCTGTTATGTCCTCAGTGGGCTTCTGATGAGGCCTATCCAATTGGGACACCTTGCATGTTGCATTTATCCCTTTCCCCTTTTGTAATATCTTCTCCCAAATATGAGCAGATACACATTTTTATGCTGCCTTTTGTATCTGAACAACAAAGAGCAAAGGCTCTTCTTTCTGAAACATAATCTATGGGGTCTGAAAAACAGTGACAATAGTTTTGACAAGGAAGAAGCTGGAGCTTAGAACTGGTCTTAGAATAACTCCTTTTGGGATTTCTAAACAAGCATGTGCAGTTTTAAAAAACAAAGTTTCCCAACAACTCATTGATCAGATTATGCCCCCAGAAAGAAGCAACCAGAGAAATTCCATGATAGGATCACTTTGGCATTTACCTCAGGGCAGAAAAAGCCCAGCAGCAAGCCTGGATGAGAAGACTCAATCCACTTACTCAGCAACATAATAAATGTTAATAATAGCTTACTATCTTCCTTTATTCTTGTAACATTCTCCTATTAAAGGAGATGTGGGTAGTTCCTTTCAATGTTGAAATTCTTTGAGGCAGCAAAATTGACCCATACAGTCTGATTGGTAAAGAGTTTATAAATCAAGGACTGTTTTGCCATCACCCTGCCCCAACTTTGCCATACGAAGGTTCAACCCAACCCATTATTCTATACACAATATAGAAATGTGCTATGCCTCGGTCTCCATGTCTCCCTGTAAGTACAACCCAACTGCAGCCACCTACCTACCATGGCTTATCCATCTACCCTTTGGGCCTACTGGTAGGAACCTCAACAGAGGGTTTTTCCCCAATGTACTTGTTCCTTCTGCTCATCATCAATTTCTCTAACCTGTGAGTCCATCTGATAAAAAGCTCCTTGAAGGCAGAGCCTCTACCTTAGTTGTCTTTGTATCCCTATGTCAAGCACAATTACTGACTCTAGGTAGGTGCTCAGTAAATGTCTGTTGAGCTGAATGGAACTGTCTTGCGTAAGCAAATTCCTGAAGACCCACTAAGTGCCCATGATAATTCACTGGGTATCTGTCCCTACCCCTCCTCTAAGATGGAGCCTCTGAGTGGAGGAATGGAGCAAATAAGAGATAGCAGACAGAGGAGCAGACTGAAGCAAGGCTCACCTTAAAGGCTTCACAGAGCTTCTTCTAGAGGGAGAGGCTAAGAAGAAAGTCAGTTTGCAACCTGTTCACAGTAAAATTACAGTTTACACTATTTCTTGGCCTGGGATCTTGCTCCCCTGTCTCACTGCTGTTTGAAAACATCTTATCAAAAGATAATTTGGGTTTCTACATCCAGTGCACTTCCTGACTCACAAAAGAAAAGGAAGAGGTAAAGAAAAAAAGAAAAGATCAATGAGACACAAGGCAAGAAGGCTAGATAACCACCCATCTATATAACCATCCCACACAGTAGCTCAACAGATCAAATAAAAGTTTCTAAAATCCAAAGGAAAGTCACTAAAAACATGAGTATCTGCCTTCTGAGAAGACAAACTCTTTATTTTCAGCTGCCAGAAGCATGCGGCCTCGAGTCAGCGTCAGAAGCTCTGGGTTTCAAGCCTCAGTTCCATCACATCTGAGCTGTGGCGTCTCTGATTTTTCAGTCCCAGCAGTCCTCAGATTCCTCAGTTTTAAGAGCACCTATATTGCCTGCCCTATCTTCTTATATTACACGATCCCTTTGAATAAATCTCTTTTAAAGAACAGGTCACAGTGGACCATGAATATTTGTGCCCTTATCAGTCTGTCTGATTGGATTCTGAGAGGTGAAGAACAAGCTCGCAGTTCAGGTTAGCCCCGAGTAACATGTGCCTAGCACAGTAGGTGCTCAATAATTGTTTCTAAAATAGAAGCTGGGAAGTAATAGCCAAAAAAGTGGGCATCTGTGCCACTTTAATGATATACATCAGCCTCTTGCCTCTCCCATGCCAAACACAAGCTTGCAGCGAGAACTTTGCACAGACCCTGTATTGGGTTGAATGGTGGTTCCCAAAAGATACATCCAAGTCCTTACCCTGATACCTGTGAATGTACTTTTATTTGGATAAAGAATCTTTCCAGACATAATTAAGAATCTTGAGATGAGATCATCCTGGATTACTGGATAGGCTCTAAAATCTAATGATGTGTCCTTAGAAGAGACAGAAGAAAAGAAGGCCATGTGAAGACAGAGGCAGAGTTGGAGCGATGCAGTCAGGGCCAAGGAACACCTGGTGCCACCAGAAGCAGAAAGATGAAAGGAAGGATTCTCCAATAAAGCCTCCAGAGGGAGAAGAGCCTTGCAGACACCTTGATCTTAGACTTCTATGAGACAATAAATTTCCAGGACTGTGCAAGAATAAAGTTCTATTGTTTTAAGCCACTAAGTTTGTGGTCATTTTTTATGGCAGCCACAGTAAACTAATACAACCTCACACCTTCAAGGTTGTCTCTGCCTGATCTGTGTCCCCACAGCAGTTTCAGGGATCCAGGGCCTCCAAAAGCCATGGGCCTTGTCACCAGCAACCAGGGGTCTTTGGAAGCCCAGTTTCCCTGTCATGAACACAGGTGATCAAAGTTTCATTTGTTGTTTTCAACCACCGGCCTTGGAGAGAGTTAGAAAGAGATGGGGAACTCAGAGTAATGTTATTTGTCATCCAAGGGAGCAACTAGATGAGAAGTCACCAATTATTGGCTTGCTCAGCAGAGGGAAATGAAAAATAATTGTTGGAAATTACACAAAAGCCCCCCAAAACAGAGGGGCTCTCATTTATGAGACATCAACCTCTGAGAAAGCTTCTGGTATGAAATTGCTTCTTATTATTATTATGAAGGCCTGTGTGCTTTATAATTTTAATCTGGCAGAGGAAAATTAAGTTACATGGATTTTGCGTGACTGTCTCTTTGGTTTATAGTCAACATTATCTAAACAGTTTATGAGTAGCTAGTTGATTATCAGTAAGCCTCAGTTCCCATCTATAAAATGGAGACAAACAATAGTTCCTATTTCACAAGTTCTTGGTAGAAAGAAACAAGATAATTTTTATAAATGGTTAGCACAGCAGTAAGAGCACAATGTTCAATAAATACAGCCATTATGATGATGATGATGACGATGACGACGATTGTTGCTATCTGTGTCAGAAGACGGTGAAGCAAAAAAACAAAGTGGTTATTAAAGGCAGCATTCAAGCTCATGCCTAGTAGGTTGTGTGTTCTAAAAATGGAATACATGTTTCAAGATGTGTTATGAATATCTTTGTTCAATCTTACTCTGACATTCCCTAAAATATCACTTTAAGAAAAGGTCAAAAACCTACATTTGGTGGTCTTAGCCAAATGGCCCCCTCAGGCAGGCCCTCCATCCCTGTTCCTGGCCCTCTGAGGGGACTCAGTTTAAGGAATCTGAGTCCTAAGAGTTTGCAGAAAGAGAAACAGTTGCCTAAATAGCCTGTGACTCTGCAGTGTTCATGGCTAGGCTGTGGCCAGCCCCTCGTATAATACATAGATCACAGTACATGCTCACTAAATGATTGATGAGTGCCTGAGTTACTATTCACGAATGACTGGATGTGGGCATGCTTCCTTCGTGTACAAAAGAACCATTTTATGGCACATGATTGACTTCCCTGTAGCAAAAAAAAAAAAACAAAAAACACACAAAATGAAATTCAGAAACTATTACGTTTGGATGACCCAGATATGTCTTTAAACTAAGTCAGTTTCTCCAATGCTGTTTTCTATTCCTTTGCTGCTATAGTTCAAAGTGAAGAATGTGGTGGACTTTAAGCACCAAAACACAACCACAGAATTCCATTAAATGTCTGCTTCCGTGAACCCTGCTAGCCTAGGACTGCAACCCCAGGCCTCTCACTTTACAGGCAGAAAGTAGCTTTGGAAGAACATAATGTTACCCAGAGATATGTTCTCATTTTCACTGTCTGTAAGAGAAAATGAAAAGACTACAATGTTCAGTCTTGGATAATTTATAAGAATATCTCATCTCTGCTCTAAACTCATTTATAGAAGTTGTATCTTTATTAACTTACTCTGTGACCTTGAGCAAGTCAGTTAACCTCTCTGGGACTTGATAAAGTCCAAATTATATAAAATTCACTTCATGAGACTGTTGTGAGGTTTCCGTGAGAAAAGTATTTAGTAAATGAATGATGAATTACATGGGCAGATCCAGATTTTCTAGCGACTCAGGCTAATACAATTTGGAGGGTACTCTTTAAGAAAAGGAATTTAAAATTTATTGGGCACAAAGTTTTAAAAGGTGCCTGTGCAACTGAGAGTCGATAAATCTTAAGTTTCATGACAATTCTACTCTGAAAAAAGGGATAATAAGGTGATAATTATTATTAAGAATTATTAGCAAAATCTCTTTTGGTCTTACTAGTAGGGTATAGGCTAGAATGGAGAACTTCTGACCATGCCACAGTTACTCATAGAAAAGAAAGTACGCATTTCCTCTGGGAGTCTAGGTGACCTTTGCTGCCTGAAGATCCCTTCTTACTCAAGCTGGCCTGAGACCTCAAGTTCTCTCCTATGTGAACAAACCCAGCAGGAATGTCTCAGGATGTGACTTAATCTGATTCAAATCAGTGCCCGTCTCTGGCATCCGCTCCAAAAAGACATTGTGTTTTTCACCGTGAGACTGACATAGGAGTGAAAGACCCAGAAGGAACATGGGGCAGTGTTCCTGCATGCAAAGACTTGCAGTCTGGCTAAGGAGACAACCCTGACACACGCAGCCCACAGATAATATGATGTTACAGTATCCTGGCAGACTTGAACGTTGCTTATCAAATTCTCACCATCTTTTTGGACAAGCTTAAATCTATCTTATAAAGTGTATCCTGACCACCAGGCCCACAGACTGCCCCCACCCAAAGCACACCATAACACCATACTTAAGATCAAAAGCTCTCATTTGGCGTTTTTTGTATCCTGTTCTGTAACAATCCTTGCATTGTTGTCTTGCTATGTAAGTGACTATATGAGAGTGTGCGTGTGTGTGTGTGTGTGCGTGTGCATGTGTGTGTGTGTTGTTGAGGATGGTGATGATGATTGACTCCTCAATAAGATGATCAGCTGGTTCTTTGAGGACAAGAACCAGGTTGTTTGCTTCCATATGATCCTACAAGCCCTGCTCTGTCCTCTAAACGAATGAGTATATATCAAATTGGACATTCAGACTTAGTTCATAATGTGCCACGTGGGCTGTTAGAAAGAGAAAATAGACATGCTGGGCAGAAGAATTAGGGAGGCTATCAGGAAGAAGATGAAGTTCAATCTTCACAAATTTTGTTTCTCAAGGTTTCAGAACTTCCTCCTAGCTGTACATAGCTCGTCATTCCCACTTTTCAGCCTCATGTGCCAGTTAGGACTTCTACAGAGAATCTGAGAGCAAGACAGCAGGGGAGTGCGCTGACCTGAAAAGAGAGGTTGTTTAAATCAGGGAGTGACTATAGGAAAGTTAGCAGAGGTAGACATTAGAAGAGGATATGTTGCGACTCTGTTTTGAGCTTCTTGGGAAAAATTAGAGTAGGCCAGGGGTCCAGGAGTCATGAGACATGAGGGAATCTGGAGAAGACCATGGTAGAGACTAGAACTGGGGCCTTAAGAGCACACAACTGTGGGGAGTCACCAAGCGCTGAACAGGGGTAGAAGGCAAGCTATAAGCAGCCACATGAAGGATGGGTTACGGGAGAGCAGTACTCCACCTAAGGAAACCATTGCCATGGCATCCACTCAGCAAATGCTGCAGATGGGGAGGACAGAGGCTGGGGAGGCTGACCAGCAATCACTCCTGCTCCCCACCAACAGAATCCCATCGCTCTAGGCAGAGCAGTGTCCTGCTTATCCACAGGACTGGCTGTGGGCTGCCTTTGTACAGCAAGAAGTCAGCGCCAGGATGCCTACCTCAGGCCTCCCACCTTCCCGGGGTACTCTTCTTCCTCTCAAGACACCTCTTATCAGCCTCTTCTCAACAGCCAGTGTGTATCAGTCTCTGAATCCCTTACTACCAGGGTTCTAGCAGGGAAGCATAGCTTCTACGTAAGAATGTTTTCTCTCATGAACAGTGACCTCTTTGGACAATGCAGCAATGGACAGAAAAAAAAAGGCCACCAAACCAGCCAATTAGACCCACTGAACAATCAACCCTGGCAAACATGGCATGAGTGACAACTATAAGATGAACCTCCTTCCTATCCCAGCCCAGGACTGTCGATATCCCTCGTATTTACACTATTATATATCCCTCATGTTACAATTCTTGGCATTGTTATCTAAGTATCTTGAAGTTTAGGCACATAGTAGGCACTCACTAAATCCTCACTGAACAAATTGAGTTCCACTGGCTTTCTTCCATCTGTCAGACCATAATGGTTGGACAGAGGATGGAAGCAGCCCCTGCTGTGGGAAGGATCTCATTTCTTAACGGACTGATTTCTTTCTAACTACCATTCCATACATTCCACCCCCACAAGGGCAAAGCTGGTGCTTTAATGAAACCTCATTTGGCACTAGGTAGCCCTGGACATTCCCTTTGTAGCATCTTCCTATTCTGATTGTCTCTTCCAAAGGAACCACTGGGGACTGCAAGAGAAGACTGTCGACAACTGATAAATGCAGTCTTCAAAGCCACTCATCCATTCTTAATGGACAGCCCGTTAATTTGAGGTCTAGGTCATGAATTTGAATGCTATGCACTGAACTCCTCTTTAGCAAGAAAACCTGGTTTTGCTTCAGGGTAAATGGTGATTCATTAATTGTAATTAAATTAGGCTGGTGGCTTAAACTGGATGTGACAAAATGAAAATCCCCATATAAAACCTGAGATGCATATCACAGGCCTTCTGTCAATAACATCTAGTTTTTGTCTAAGTGGATTTAAAGGGAACAAGATGCCTCTTCTTTAAGGGGAAAAAAATAAGCTGCCTCAGTTAAACAGGGAAATAAATAACATCTGGATGTTTCTCTATTTCTTATGCATTCAAGTCCTGGTTCAGAAACCTTGAAGGACTAATAATGAGGGTTTTAAGCTTCCTCTGCACAGATGAGAGGGAACTAACAGCATCTTAGGTGGAACCCTTTCTGGGTTGGTCATGAAGCTGATCTAGTCACATTCATTTGGTCTTGGGGTATAATCTAAGTTCTCTTGGTACAAGACTTGAGACAGTGAGTATATGGGCTAAATCCTTGGATGGAAGTCTGGAGTCCTGAGATTTGTAATAAGAGAGCTCATTCAGTAACTAGCTAATAGCTTTGGGACTCTTCATCCCTGAATTTCCTCATCTGTGAAATGAGAGGGTGAGATAAGTTCCTTCTTTTATATAGCAAAAGAAACTTAAACAGAAAATCAGTGTGAAACAAGTAACTTGAGGCTTTTCTTACTGAATTGAGTGGAGGGGCCTCACCTGCTGAGATCATAGCCTCATCTCTGAGCCCAGAGGAATCTCAGAGGAACCTGAATAATGTGGAGCAGTTTGGAACCTAGGTTTGAATACCAGTTCAACTAGGTATTGTCTCAAGTCTCTTTCAACTCCAAAGCTTGTAAAAAGCATACTTCCCATCATACTATTGACTGAAATGAATACAATTGAATAAAATGTGAATGTTATGCTATGCTTACTGAGGATAGGATAATAATTTTAATGAAGAATATTTCATTGTTCCCATGAGGTAGTGAAACTTGTTACATGCCACTCAGCCAACCTGAAAACATTGTTTGGTCTATGTCGGGCAGTCATAAAGGCTTCATGCCAGTGAATACAAATCAGACAAGACCTTTTAAAAATGCCTCCAGTCTAAGAGTCACAAATCCAAATGCTTTGGGGGAGACATGAAATACAGATGAATGAAGAAGGCCAGAAGGAGCCTGTGGCAGGCTGGACAGTGCATGCATCATTCCAGGGAGCAGCAGCTCAGTTTCAGCTAATTGTGGCCACGGAAGTCTGGGATCAGCATAATAAAATTTTCTGACATGAAAAGCCAGCTACCCAGACAATCATGTTTCAAATAAAAAGCAAAATCCTAGTGCATCAGTCAGAGTTTGATCAGAGAAGCAGAGCCACTCTGAGTGGTATGGATACAGGATTTTTAACAGGGATTAGACTTTACACAATTGTGGGAAGTGGTAAAGAAAAGTCTCTGCAAGGCTGTTGTACCTGGTGTTGGGCAGAAGTTACAAGGTCCAGGTAAGCTGGAATAGCAGCTGGGATTAAAAACAAAAACAAAAACAAAAACAAAAACAAAAAACAGGACATGAAATAAGAGACAGCAAAGGCAGACTAGAAGTCCTGGCTGTCTCTCAGTTACTCTGGTCTTGATGAAGCAGATGACCTATATAAGCTGGCACCTTCCTCCATGAGAATGAACTCACATCCTCCTAAGAAGGTGAACGAGGAGATCTAGTGAGAGCTGGAGAAGCTGCAGGCCTGGGTGCTGCCCGATGCTAACAAGGTGAGCCAGCAGATCAGCAATGAGACGCATGAGCTGTCACAGTGCCGGACAGCCACCTTTAGAGCATGAAAAAGGCTTCTGCTTCACTTCACTTCCAAAATCTTATGTAAATATCTCCTGTGGCCAACCATGATCCAAAATTATACAGGGCAGAGAACTCTAGGACACACAGTTCCAACTTAGCAAAGTTGACAAAATACAAAGCCACCACAGTCCATCCATTGTCCATGTAGCTTCCACACACACTTCTTTACCCACACATAAAGACAGTAACAAAATCTCATTTACACCTAACATGATGTAACCATTCATCTAAACAAGAAACTGCTAACCCTCTCCACAAAGGAAGATACAAAGTCATTTTACTCATATTTAGCTAAGATTCATTTTCTTCTAAGTAACACTCCTTTTTTGAGAGCCTGTAATTTATGTACTGGGCTATATGGTTTATTATTTACACATCTTTTTCTTCCAGTTTTATTGAGATATAATTGTTATATAACATTGTATTAGTTTTAGGTGTACAACAAAGTAACTTGATATATGTATATATTACAAAATGGTCACCACAATAAGTTTAGTCAACATCCATCACCTCACATAGTCATAATTTTTTTTCTTATGATGAGATTAACACATTTCATGTTAGAGGAATGAGAACAGGGAGGACAAAATTTGCTAATATGTATGCAAATATATTTAGATCAAAATATGGTAGAAATGCTCATAACTACTACAGTTTTTGTTTCTGCAACTTGTCACATGGTTACATTTGGTATTTATAACTACTTTCTATTACTCATTCCATATTTCTTTGCTCTCGGCAAGCATCTTGGCTAGACCTGTTCCTTCGTTAGATGTGCTCTTTGTTTGGTAGGGTAACCCAAATCTTCATTCATGAAAAGACTGGGAGATTAGCAGTCTTGCCTCTAGTGAGTTGCCACAGTTTTCCATTGACTTTTATCACAGAGATTCTAGAAGGGGGATTTACAGTATATATTTTTGGCAGTGTAGAAGCTCCTTCATCTAGGGGACACAAACCACTCCATTCTAGGGGCTCTTGACCTGCCTTTGGCTCATGTATGGGGCTTGGTAGAGTTGAAACTTTCTGTTGAGGTGATTCAATCTGACTTCTGGTCACCAGACCTAGAGTGTTTCCTCTTATATAAAGCAGGTGAACTGCTCATCTCATTCAATGCTAGAGAGACCATGACCAATTAGCCAAAGTCAAAGATATCCTGTGTTCTGCATTTACAAATAATGGAATGTTGAAAACTCTTGTGTATCTTTGAACACTTGCATACTTGTGCAAGCATAGCGTTCATTTTTTGACAGGAAGACATAGAATGTTTTTGTTTAGGGCCTCTTGGTTGCTATTTGCTTATCCAGTTGTTCATCTACCTCAGAGATTATTCTTCTAGGTCTATGGTAATAATTTAAATTGTAAAAATAATCATTGAAAACTTTAGCACTATTTCCTAAGCTCTTTCCCTACGGAAATGCTTGAGGAAATGGATGAGGAAATGCTCACATTTCCAGGAGCACATACAGGTGCAGAAACTGTGATATAAAGAATGTGAGAATTGAGCTAAATCTCATAGCTAATGACTGACAGGGCCAGAGTTTAAACTGTCCTCTCCTTCCAACAACCACTTTTCTCCATATTATGACCCAGAGAAAAAATAAGCTCGCATATCTATTTTAATATTTTTTAAAATTAATTTTATGGCTTGTCATAGGCATAAACCTAGTCAAAGACCAGATAAGCAACAGGAATCTTGAAAGCATGTGGACCAGACAGTTGAGCCAAATGGTTGCTCAGAGTTGTGTAAGATGTTCAGAAACTGGGAGGTGTCTGGGAATTAAGGGGAGCCGCGACATGGTAGAATAGAAAGAGGATGCTGTTTACCATTGATGTGATTTTAGCACATCAATAAACTTCCATTGCCTCCTTTGTAAAATGAGAGAAACAATCAAATCTACTCTATAAGGATATTGAAAGGAGTCAACAGTATGAATAAATGCTGAACACTGTGAAGTACTGTAAATGTCAGAATTATTGCCATAGTGCTGCAGCTGGCCAAGCAGCCCAAACTCAAATCAGCAGTAATTAGTTAGGGTGACCATACATGTATGTCCTGATTTGTCCAGAACATTCCTACTTTATCATTTTTGACACAGTGTCCCATTTTATTTAACACTTTTAGACTCTTAAATGTAGCCTGGTTTGTTTGAAGAATAAGTTATATGGAAACCAAAGGATCACTCTTGGAGTAAGCCAGCCATTCAGCAGGTGTAGAGCTAACCTGCTGGCACAGTTTCTACTCCCTTTACTCTTCTTCCCCTGGAGAGAACTAAACCTAAGTGAGCTCAACCAAGGATAGGGATTTCAGGAAGCATGTAAGTCCGAGGAAGAATTTCCTGACAGTCTGGCTGATTTCCCACCACTAGTTGGTATATCAGACCTGGCAAATAATGTGCACTTCAGAACAGCAAATGCTTATGTTGTACTAATTATGTGCCAGGCATGACTGAAAGTGCTTTATATTGTCAACATATTCAATCCACACAACAACCCTACGAAGTGGGTTATCATCCTCGTTTTACAGATGAGAAATTGAGAAACAGAGAGTTAAGTACTTTCTCCAAGATCACACAGCACACAGCTAGTATGTGGCAAAGACCAGATTCTGAACACACCAACTGTCTTCAGAGTCCATGTTCTGCATGGTCAGTTACGCTGCCTTTCACCCACTTGAGTCTAGAGAAGCAAAATAACAAAGGCCACCAAGAAGCATGTTAGGAGCAGAAACTCTTCATTTCCCTTAGGGAAAGCATGTAGTGAAACGTCGACTTTTGAACAGAGAGTGCTAATTCTTTTCCATTAATGGACATGGTACTCTCAGCATGTGCTCGATGCCCCCATCTATAATGAGGTACTGAGGTGTCTTGACTTATAAGAATTTGGAGATGGGACTGGTATGATGATTTGTGAAAATCCTTTCTCTTTCTACATTGACAAAGGTGTGCCAAGGTAAGTTGTAAGTATTTCTGATCACATGGGTTCGAAGAAAACTTTTGAGACTCACTGCTGTCAAAGGGTTTGTAAGAAGGGGCTGGGGTAGATGTCAGGTGGATTACCTATTACTTGGTGTCCAGAAGGTCCTTTGGGATCTTCAGTTCAGTTAAATTTAGATCCTGAGAGTCAGAACATTAGGAACATCTGGGAACATCTGGGACATTTGGAACATCTGGATGATAGTGCTGTTCTGAGTTGGGCATATGAAATTAGATACTTTGTGTCATTCAAGCTTCCTGTATATGTCCTTGCCCACAATTTTCTGAGGAACAAGGAATGAAAAGATCTACAAAGACCTGGAAATAATTTGTAAATGCTCTAGAAATGTAAAGACCCTAAATAATGCCTTAGAGAAGGAAAAGCCATAAAAGATAAATTTATCAGAAGAGTTGTATTAAAATGGAGCAGAAGAAACTGGGAATTGGGCTAGTACAATTAGTTTTCTTTCTTAAATGTTCACCTTATCATGCGTGCTTGGTGTAAAGAAACTGAAGCTCTGGTAGTCTTGCTCAGAGCAATGACTTTAAACAGAGCTCTATTCACCAGGCCATCTTGGACTGCCTCCCAGTCAACGTTACATCCCTCAGGTTGTCAAGATGCACTGTTCATACATGTGACCAATAACACTTCCCTCTCATTTCCCCAGCCCCAAGCAAACCGGCCCTACTGCACGCACCACTGACTTCTGTTGAAGCTGCCAGGTTGGACTTACTATCATGAATCCCACTACCCCAGCTCTACCCCAGCATTTAGCTTCAAATGAAGCATTTTCAGAAATGCCACCTGAGGGACCTCTAAGAAGATAGGGACAGTGGCAGGGCAAAATAAAGCAGTATCTCAGGGACAGATATCCTGGGTGTGAGCCACAGAATCAGCAGGGAGTTCTTGGAGGGGCTGAGTGTGCCTGCAGCTGGCTTACCACCCCAGAGCTGTGCTCCCTCCTCATAGTGTCAGCTTGTGGCTGAGAAGTGGCCACTCAGACAGGGACTGATGTTGCAGTTGTCTGGCATCTAGGTATAACCCGTGTGCTAATATTCATAAATGGAATGTGGTCAGAAGTGATGTGGGTTTTGGTGGGGTTCTGAGTGGATAAGACACAGACGTGTCTTCCCCTTGCTTTGTTCCCCATTTGTCAGTGACTGGAGAATATTCTAAAGAAGCAGGAGCCACAAGGCAGAAGGAGCATGGGTCCCTGAATGACCATGTGGAGTAAAGCTACCTGCCAGACAGGTACATCTGCATTGGACTTTTGCATATATGAGGAAAATTTACATTGTTTTAAACCACTGAGAGTTGGAGGTTTGTTTGCTACAGCACTGAGCTAATACAGTCACTAACATAATTAGGAACCAAACCCTGGTAAGCCCCAATGGAGTTCTCATTTTTGCCTTCGAAACAAATGAGTTCTCGAAAACTCACATCCAGTATAGGATTTCCTAGTCACATAGAAATGACAGCTGCCTGTATTGCTGCCTGTATTAAAAATCCCCATTTCCTTTGGCCAATACAGTGCTCCTTTTCTCAGGCCTCTGTTAGAATCGTTTAACTCTTCCTCTGCCAGGTAGTGCAAAGGGCAGAGGAGGGCGGGGATTCCTTGCACAGGAGTGCTCGAATTTTTCTGAGCGCACCAAAGTCCAGCTAGGTTTGACAGTAAATGCTCCTGGGAAGTCTGAATAAATAGCCTGCCCTGCCTTGAGGGAAACCTGGGTGAAAGTCATCCTGTTAAAAATCCTTCCCATTCTCACTAGGTAAGCTGTTCTGGGCTCCATCTTTGGACTAAGCTAATAGAAAATGGAACAGACCACCATCAGTTTTGTCACTTGATTTGTGTAAAAATTGAATGGAGATGGATGAGTGTCAAGAAGAGGAGGGGATATAATGTTATTCCTGAGTTAATCTTGATTTTGAAAAATGTCCCTGCTGGGAAAGATGCCAAAGCATCACCTTCCTGGTTTCACCTCTGCTCCCTCAAGGGGTCCAGAAGTGACCAGTCCTTCCAGCTCCTTCCCGGCTCAGGCCACTGCAGTGCACCTCAGAATCTTGGGCACTCGCCCCTGAGGCCTGCAGGGCCAGCACGGGCTGCATGTGCCCAGGTGTATGGGGCGCCCTCTCATCACAGCTGCCCATGACACCCGGGGGAGAGCAGCTGCCTGCCTTTTTCTTGCTAATTTCTCTTCCATGCTGAGCTACATGGGGGAGAATAATTGCCTTCACTCTGAGTTCTGACATTCCCACATTAAAGCACCTGCTCTCCCACTGTTCTCCCAATAGGAAGACAATTTCTGCTGCACTTGGTGTTTCCTTCACAGCAAACCTGCTGATTAGAGAGATACACTTTAGAAGAGATAGTTGGGGCCTGTGAATGTAGCCAGAACCTAAGCAGCATTTTGGAAGTTTGATCAGTCTTATTCTCCCAGCGAAATATGAACCATGGTGGGAATTCCCCAGAGTTTGCTGGGCAGAAGGTAGAATTCTCTAGAGCTGCTCAGCTCCATCTCACCCTCCTAAAAGGCCCCAAGCCCTGTCAGCAGAAACAAATCAGGAGAGCCTAAATCCAGTGAAGAGGAAAATCAAGTCATGGTCATTCAGTGATACCATGTTGAATTTATCAAGCTTTCTCCAAGACTCTCAGAGTTATTCTGTTGCTACTAGAGGATTGGGATCAATTAATTCTTTTTAGGATGTGCATTTTCATCCTAGATTACAGGTGCAACACTGCAGGAATTATTCATCTTGGCAGGGTCAGGGAGCCAGTGTAGAGGCATCTCAAGGGGGAGGGGCAGGCCAATCCAGACCCTAAGACTTACCCATCTAGAAGTAAGCCAGCTCTCTTAAGAAATCATACATAAGGAGAGGGGCAGCTCTTATCATCTCCTCTTGTCACCCCTCACTCCCAAAAGAGCCAATCAGTAGGTCTTAACATTACCAATGTGCCTCAATTTTTTTTAAATAAATTCTATACTTCTTAATCATGCAAGTGATAGACTTTCAGTATAGAAACATTAGAGCAGGAGTTGGCAGACTATGATCTAAAAGTCAAATCTCACCATCCACCGATTTTTGTAAATCAAGTTTTACTGTAACACAGCCACACCCATTTGTTTAGAATTAACTATGGCTGCTTTCACACTACTCTTTGAATGTTAAGTAGAATTGAACAGATAACCATACAGCTTGAAAAGTCTAAAATATTTACTATTTGAACCTTTACAGAAAAAGTAAAAAAGAAAAAGTAGTAAAGACATTAAAATTTTAAAAAGTGAAAATAAATCTCTCACAATTCTACCACTCACAAATAACTAATGTGAATATTATCCATTCCCCCTCTATTCCTGTGGAACCTACTCTTTAGAAACAGGATGGAGCCTCATCAACACAGATGTGGAGACTTGTGATGCCACACACACACCACAAGGGCATGAAAGCTTTGTCATTTTCTGAGTCGGAGACACTGGAGAAGAAGCAAGAGGACAACTCCAGAAGGACTGAGACGGTTAGTCCAGACCCAGTGGCAGAGATGAAGAAAGGAGTCTGGCAGAGACACCTGCTGCCAAGTCTCAGGGAGAATCGTTTGGGCCTCACTGTTGTGATGTTTGAAAGACTCACCCCACAGCCCCAGCCACCATGAAGACATTCATAGGATGCCTATGTGGAGCCACCCATAGGCCTCTTTAGGCTCCTTCTCCCAATTTCGTGTTTGGTTGTTAAGTGGGGTTCACCTTTCCTTTTAGATGCAAAGGCACGTTATATGTGCCCTGTTATAAAGTTCCAAAGTGGATGGCCTTTCTCTGCTTCCTGAGTGTATATATAAGTGATGTCTCATCGCCAGCATAATTTTATTTTATTTTTTTGCCAACAGATTGAATGCTGCTGAGCCATTTCAGAGGGGGCCAGCCTTTGCTGCTTCCTGCTTTGTTTATTATTGAGTGCTTCCAAATAAGGAACACAAATCTACAGGAAAGGGAAATGAGCCTTTGAATCTGCAAGAGGATGCTAGAGGACATCTTCAGCAATTTTAATAATAGCTTTGGAACAGATGCCTGTAGGATCTTGAAATGATGACAAGTAAAACCCTGAAGAGCTTTGCTATCTCGGGGAAGAAGTAGTCAAATTGGGAAGGATGGACGTTAACTATATAGAATAAGAAGCTAAAAAGCACACTTTTTTGTTAGCTTTATTAATTCATTAAATAAATGAAACATTAAATAAACACATGTATGTATACTTTTTATCCCATGATATTGATATCTTACATATATTTAGTTCATAATACATATATATTATTTTGAAACTTTTTGATATTTATATTTACCCTAAATATGCTTGAACTTTTAATACATATACGAAAAAATGTACAACCAAACATTCTTTTACTTTCTAAATCCTGGGATGTAATTGTGTGAGATGGGACTCCTTGGCCCACATTTTTAAAAAATTCTTTCAGATCCAGTTTATTAAAGGCACCAAAAATCTTATTAATTATCTGCTGCCAGCAGAATCTTAAAATTTTCAGTGCATCTTAAGTCAGTTTCTATTTGGAGAATCCACACACAAATCTAGTCAATTTTGAAAACGTGCAATTTGGAGGAAAGCCTGAAAACCATTTCCAGTAAGTGAGAGTGACCTCCACTGCCATATCCCAGGGAAATGCTACTTGTACAAATGAAGACAAGTGTCTCTTTAGAGAAAGGACTTTGGGCCTGAGACAGATGAGACACACATGGAAGAGAAGAATGCAGCAAAAGGAGAAGAAAAGGAGGATGATCTCAGCCCCAAAGTTTTCTTCCTTTATGGTTTTGACAGAACAGAAGTTTGTGAGCTTCCAGGCATGGCTTATTGCTCCTTTCTTCACTGTAGTTAGAGAGGAGGAATATGGATAAAGGATAATGTTTTTTATGGCAAGATTTTGATATTGCTGGGATATTTAGGGATTGTGTTAAGTCCTTCAAAGAGGGCCTTTTTGTATATTCCTCTAAGGACAGAAAGAGAAGGATGACAGGTTGAGCAGAACAATATGAGCCAAAACGACACACAGGAGACAACTCAGCATCAAGCTTATAGGTCTTCTGGTGGGACTGAGAGATTTGAACAATCTATACCGGACACAGAGCCACATGGGACCAACACAAATGAGTTTCACTACTACTGCTCCCAAACTGATAGAATGCTGCAGTTAGAAAGAGATTGAGCTTTCTCTTTCCTGGCGTTGGTAGCCATATCTAGCAACACACAAACTCCTAAGCATGTCCAGAATGTTTGAAGAATGTTTAAGCATGTCCAGAATGTCAGTGGCTTCACTACAACATCCTTGAATCCATGATATCCCAGGTGCTCTCCAATAACATGAGCTGTTTTTAATCTTACTCCATATAGTACTGGAGTCATCTCCCTGCTATTTCAGTGTTGCTATGATCTTGCCATCAAGACTTAGAATAGTGTATATTGTGCTGGATATGGTGCTAAATATGAGGGGCTGAGTTGAAATAGATATTTGACATTAGAATTTAATAATTCTTAGGAAATACACTGCTACTACCAAAAGACTAATGTAGTGCTGTTCTACTGAGCAAGTATGTGTTTGTATTTTTCATTTCTTCTGGAAATAAAGAATTTCTTCTGTGTTAGTAGGCCTACTATATCAAAATTTTTAATATAGGCCAATGTGGAAAAACTGTAGATTTCATAGTAAGTGTTTAAAAATATTGTTCCACTACAGTATAAAAATGAGCAAAAGTCAAGAATAAGCAGTGTTCACACACACACACACACACATACACACACACAAATAGCTAAATTGAATATACAATATCAAACCCTAATCAAAATAAAAAAAATGTGAATCAAGATAATGATGAAATACGAATTTTCCTTATGATATTGGCAAACATAAAAAAGAATGATAATACCAGGAGTTGTTAGGCGTGGGGCAAAATGGATAATTTCTTTCTCTGGTGTTAGGAATACAAATTGTATGCTTCTGGAGGATGATTTGAAGATATATATCAAAATATAAATATGCATACTCTTTAACCTAGTGAATTTGCTTTTAGGAATTAATTCTAAGGATGAAATCAGACAAGTATGCTAAGATACTCTTCACAAAGGTTCAACATAACACTGTCTATAATACAAGACAATGGAAACAACTGAAATGTTTATCAATAGGGAATTGCTTAAATATATGGCATAGGCTAAAGAATGGAATATTATGCAACCAACGTAAAGCTATATTATGGAATAACACACTTGTTTTTGTAGATGGAAGTCTATGTACCAAAATGAGAATAGTTATAAGGGTCCAATGTGGGCAGAGAGAAGGATTTTCTGGATGTTTTCTTTATTTTATGTATAACTTTTGTAATTATATAGGTTTATTTTCCCACTTGTTTGTTTATTTCTGGTTCATTTTTCCACTAAATTAACTGAGCTCTTCCATGTGCCAGGTACTATTCTAGACGATAGGGATACAGCAGTACATTGACACCACTGAATAACCTCTACATTCTACTGCAGGGAAGACAGAGAATAAAGAAAGTAAATATAAACCCTGTGGTATGTTAGATAATGTTAGGTGCTGAGGACCAAAAGGCTTTGCTTACACAAAGCAAGGAAAGGGACAAGGCATGGTGCTTATCCCTCTTCTTCCATCTGGCCTTGGGCCTAGCACAGTGTATGGTCCAGAGTAGGGCTTAACATCTGCTGAATGAATTCAAGAAGAGCACTGCAGACAGGGCACTCTTTGGCCAGGATACCATGCTGGAAAGATGCTATGAGACCTTTATCCTTGGGTTCTCCTCTCTGGGGTATATGCAGATGATTTCTCTTCCTTCAACCCACACTTCTTTTCTGCAGTCCTGGTAACATTCAGCTCATCTTATTCCATACCTTTTCTTATTCAATCACATTCTAGTCTGGCCTCTCTGAGACTGATATACGTTCCTTGGACAAAACTTGATTCTTTCTCATCCAGTTATTTCCCAACTATTTTGTAGGGTGGATTATCTTCTTGCATAGCTAACCCCATTCATTGTGTGTCTATGCTTCATAATGTCACATTGTCTAACTGAGCAACTATCATTAAGCTTCTTCACGTAATTGCCACAAATCAAAACACATCTGGCACTTACAAATGTGTTCTTGATAGTGCCCTCCTTTATTTCCTTCTTTAGTCTGTATTTCTTTGAATTCTGCTCTTGTTAATTTTCCATGACTTTCTGTTCCAGAAAATTTAGGTTATACAAAGAGGCTGCAGCAAGTTAGAAAGGCAGAAGAAATAATAATAAACATGTATATATATGTATAATTTCAGCTGTTAATAAAAATGGTCTGATGTGCACAGAGAAAAATGTCAACAGTAATTTGGATCTTTAAGCATTACAATGAAATTTAGGATATGGAGGATAAAGAAACATACATTCAGCAATCATCTTCCACCTGTCTTCACAAATAAAGTGGGTGAAGTGGGTGAGGTCTTAATGAGGATTCAACTGCTGAGTGACAGATGAGGAATTAGCACATATATAGATTAATATCAGAAATAGTCATGAAAAGCTTAAAGTATTAGTAATGATCACAGCCTAATTCTTTGTTTAAGTAGATAAGCATAAATGCAGTTTTGAAATTGCATAATAAAACCATATAAGGACAACCTCAGGTGAAGTTTATTGCTTGAACATTTAGCTTGCTGCCAAAATTAAAAACAATAAACCAGTACTTTATCAGATTCCATCGCCACACAATTAAATGGATAGTTCTGATTTGCAACAATCACAGACAGGTCCCCTTAGTAATCCAGCAGATGTGGTATATTCCCCCAATTCCCTGTAACTTCATTTTCAAGTACCATGTCACTGCTACTTGATTTTGGGTTTCATATATCCTGAGAAACTGCTTCCTCATCAGTAAAATGCATGTATTTGCCTCCAAATCAGCTCTGTGAGCCAGAGAGGATGCTTACTAAATTCTTTGAGTTTTCCTGTATATTTTCCCTCAGTAGATTTTTGACAGGGAAATAAGCTTCAATGATGAAGGCACTAAACCCTTTCCTTCAATATCATTTCTCAGAAATGACATAAATATCTGTTGTTTCAGTGCCCTTTTTGCATACATTATCTTATTTAATCTCTACTACTCTGTAAGAAAAGTTACTATTTTTATCACACTTTTACAAATACCTTTGAGACTCAGAGACCTTATATAACTTGTTCAAGTTCACACAGCCAGTAAATGGCAGAGTCAGAAATCAAATCCAGATTTCATCAACTCTACCCTATGCTTTTTGCCCCAAAGAAAAAAGTTTCTTCTTTCTGGACTCCACTCAAAATACATATTCCCTTGGGCAGTGTCATCTCCCAAATTTCAGTCCCCAAAGTGTAAGTCAGGTACCTGTCAGTAGGATATTTGGGACTTCCAATTAGTTTGCTCAGTTGTTAGCACAATTCCCAGCCTATCTCAGCACATCTGCTTATCCATTTGGCCAGGCATTTTTCTATTGCTTGTGCCTGAATATCTGTCTCTTACTAGAAGTATAAGAGGTACAAAGACAGGCACCAAAACTAAATTTCAGTATTCACGGATCCAGAGAAGCATGCCAGTACCATGGAATGAATAGCAGAATGTGTCCTATCTTGAGAAGTTAGCTCTGAGTTGGTCGCAACATTAAGTGTATTTTGTTCTGTTTTTTGAGGTTTCAAGGGACAGAAGTTCATTCAAATTAGCTCCAAATTATGGAGAAGACATTCACTGTCAGAGAGGTTTCCTGAAAATCTGAGCAAACCTGAACAACCATGCCTCCAAAAGTGCCAGATTAAGGGCTGCTCCCAGGACCGGCTTTTCCTCTGCCTTTCTCTCAGAGCACCTCCTGCCTGGTTGCTACATTCTCTCCTCCTTCTGAAGGTAAGCTGTCTCATCTTGCACGTGACCAGTAGTGATGGCCCCAGCCACACACCTATGGAACTTTTTACCTCTAGCACATGCCCTACTGGCAACTTCTCATTATGTCCCTCAGTTCAAATTTTAGAAAGCATCTGATTTACCAAGCTCATCTTTTCAAGCCAGGACATCATTCTAAGTCACTGACTGGTTTATGGATGAGGCATCTCTGGTTTAGAGGCCTACTCCTAGTCCAGTTGGCTGCAGAAGTGAGCACAAGTCTCCTGGTTCACCACCCACTCTCTTTCTTTCTAAACAGAGATATGTGAATGTGCAGATGTCATGAACTCTGTCTAATTTACATACGTTCAAATTTAGATCTCCCTCTTCATGAGAAGGTGTGCCTTTCCATTTCTTTTCCAAAGAGATAAAGGTAGATCAGATCCTTAACTTCAGCATGACTTTAAATTGAATTTTAGCCATTCTCAGTGAGGATGTTTATGGAGGAAATGGAGTCACTTCATAAATAGTAAAGTGATAGAACCTAAATATTAAAGTTACAAATTAGAGAGGAAATGACTGATATACGACATCAATTTTCAGTCTTAATTTGCAAAAAGAACATCAGGCCATATCTATACGGAAGTACTCATCTGAGCATTTGGTGGCAATATAGAGTTTTTAGGTTAGCTCAGGCTGATACTTGAGAAATGGGTCAGTCTCTCATAAATTGAATTCAGTCAGGAAAATGCCTGAAGAAATTAGCTGCAATATTAGGATTTGGGGTCATTTTAACAACTAAATTTGATAAACAATGTGTTCACCTCATATCTGGGGACTTGTTTAAAGAATCTGAATTGGCCCCTCAACACTTCAACCATTAATACTTTATCAATACAACAGTGGAGTGAAGGGAACTTAAAGTACATTATTATAACCCAAAATGCACGACTCACATCCTTTTCAATATTCACTTTGCAATTCTATTACTGATTGCTCTGACAGCAGGTATAGTACAACTTTATGGGCAGTCTTTTCATTTTATGAAGCTCTCTATCTGAAATTTTAGAGAGTTGGGATTAGCGATTTCATAGACACAAGTTCTATCATTCATAAATCTTTTATCTTAAAATTGAAAGCATTATCTTTAAATGTCTTCTACAAATCTATCATGGGAATAGAAGGTCATTTATGAACTATATGCGAGGTGACTGGAAGAAGTATACTTTATGAAGTTTTTGGACCATTAACTCTAGATTTTGATTCTTCTTCATTTAAAAAAAAATGATACCTTTGAATGTTTTGAGACTGTGATGGGAAAATCAGCTTCAATGAATTTTCTCTTTGTGGTCACTAAGGTAGGTCACCAAGGTGATTAAAGTCTCCCAGCAGACGTTTAAATATTTGAAGCTGAAAATATTTAAGAGTGTACCAAATGAGTAGTGCTTTAATTTTTATTTATATTCTATTTTTGGTGTGGTTGTGATTATAGCCTCTCCAAGACGGGTGATCTGTAATGAATGTGTCCTGTTGGCAGATCCCTCCAGGGCTCTGATTCAATCTTTTGAGTTATGGGATGAGGACAAAATGAACTATTTTTCAAGCTTGTAAATATGTGACAAATGACAGTGCAAGAACTATTGATTCCAATCACAGTGATACAATGTTTCATAGTCAAGACTGACTCTGGCTTTACAAATTACTTGCAAGTTGAACAGTAAACCCATGTGCAACACACTTCAACCTGGATCAATCTTCAGGAATATGTGTGTCAGTATTCACCTCCAATTTGAATAAACTCCCTAACTGAAATGGACTTGTCTTCTGTTTGTTATATTCAAAGGGTGCTACTGGATTTCCCAACAATTTTTTTTAAAAGGAAGAGAGAAACAGAATCCTTATAACAACCTCAGAGACTCTATGCACATTATCTGCTTTTATCTTTATTAGTTAAATAGTCATAACCAAATATATTTGAGAAATGCCACTCAAGAATGTGAATCTTAAAGCAGCTAAAGTCTCATAGGTACTGTCTAGTTTAGTGCCTGAATCTTATTTAAACATATCTGGAGTTAAAAAAAAATAAAAGGAAATATGGAGCTGGTTGAATAGGTTAGAATTTGAGACCCTGCAGTAGCCATTATGTTCCTGTTTAGGGCAACTGGATCTGATCAATTTTTTTAAAGTTCCTAATATTACAGGTGTTTATACATGAAGGCAGACCCTCTTAAAACCTTCCTCACTTGGATCATGAGCACTCCTGTGTGTGAAGAAAACTTCCTAAAGGACCACTATACAAACCCAGTAAAATATACTTTTGGGGGGCCAGAAGTCAATTTTGCAATCATTGTGAGAAGGCAGCATCTGTACCGCCCTCACCCCCACCCTACCCCCTTTTGGAGCACCATTTAGAACTTGCCCTCAGGTTGTCATGGTGTATTTTATGCAGGACTGACCTTAGTGGAGGCTCTGCATGCTGATGTATTATTGACCTTCTTCCCCACTGCTTACGCAAACAGGCCATCTGGGTACCAGCACGGTACAGGGAATATGTCCAACTTTTCAGATCAAGATAAAAATAAATTAAAAAATGGGTTGAGGGGAGTGGGGGAAGGAAGGCTCTTAGCTTGTACTGTGGATCTGTTTATTCAGACATAATTGGCATGGATCTGGTCAAGGCACAGTTTCATTCTTTGTCCAACCTACTGGCCTCCTAGCCCCTCCCCCTATTGTTCATCTCCATCAGTGTGTGATGAGCCACTAAGCAAGAAAGGAGGGCAGAGATGCGGCAAGGCCACCACCAGCCCCTCATTATAGAGTCACGCTTCTCGAAAGGTTGAAATTAACCAGGGCGTGTGCATGGCCCCGGAGCCCTGGCAGACCCCCTCTCAGCCCAGTCCACTCCAGTGGGGCCTGCTTCTTCCTCCAGTCCCTCCCCACTCTGCCCACTCAGCGGGTGCTGGTGATCCGGAGCCCAGTGAGCTGGGTGATCACTGTTATGGGTTTGTCTGGCCAGCAGCCCTCAGCTCTTACCCAGCTGAATTACAAAAACTCAGCCTGGCCAAGCACATTTACAGCTTCTACAGGGAATTTTTCCCAGGCTGGAATCCATTTTTAGTAGCTTCACTTGGTTGGTCAATGGCTTCCTTTCAATGTTGATATTGACTTAGGACATTAGCTCACAATGTCAGATTCACTTCATACCGAATTGCTCTCTAGGACCCAGAGACAATCATGAGTTCTCCACAGCCAGAACACTACTGATAGCAAGGAGGGTTCTGCCCACCCTCTCTTCTTGATCATCAAGAAGCTTTGTGTACTCTCCTTTCCTGGTGGTTAGTGCTGTTTCTTTATAATTTAGTCGAGCAGGATAAAAGTATTTTTAAAATTTATATATTTTAAATATTTTTATATTTAAAATAGTTTTCTGGACAAAATATTAGCAGTTTGTTTTGCACAGTATAGAAATACAGTAGGTGTTAGCCAAGCACAAGCCACCTCCTCTCTGAAGTCTTCTCTTTCCCTGCTCCCACACACTCCCTCTCCTCTCCTCTGTTCTTCAACTTTGTAGAGATCATTATAATATCTGTCATAAAAGAATCTGTTGCTCCTCTATGTATGTAGAGTATGAAGGGATAGCGTCAAGCTTTAATCATCTGTGCCAAGCCAGGCCCATGCCTGGCACACAAGATGAATTAAATAAATGTTTGCTGAATAAATGACTAATCAGAGCTAGTCTCTATTTAGAATTTAGCACTATATCAGGCACATTAATTTATCATCATAATCTGAAGATGTAGGTATTACCCTCATCCCCACTATATAGATTAGAAAACTGAGGCCTTGAGAGATTAAGTAGTAGCTAATGAAGTGGGAGTCAGGATGTACTCAGACAGTCTGACTACAGGGCCTGAGTTCTAACTACAACACCACATAATAATGGATGGATGCTTAGTCTTTCCTTTGTCTACAAATAGAAAGTTTATGGTTCCACATTTGGGTTAAGCAGGAATGGTTCTCTCTCATCCCTGGATACACTGCATTCAGAGTCATTGGGGAGAGTAAATACAAACTATAAAATCCAGTCTCTTGTTCCATTTGGTCAAGTTTTTTTTTTAATAGCACAGAATCTGAGAGACATAAACATGGATTTAGGATATGCATTAATTTTATCTTCAACAAAGTGGACCAATCTATGGTCTCCAGAGGCACAGAGGCAGTGTTTTAGCATCCAGCCTCTGTAGTAGACAAAACTCCTTTCAACATCTCCTCTTGCTAGCCATATCAGTTTAAACAAACAATGCAATCTCTCTGACCCTCAGTTTTCTCATCTATAAAATGGGACATATAAATAGTGCCTTTCTCAGATGGTTGCTACAAGGAACAAATGAGGTAAGACATGAAACACTTAGCACATTAACTGGCACATATTTTGGAGTTTAATCAGAGATAAGTACCTACATAATATCAAAACACCTAAATATATTTAAATAACTATTTAAAGTAAATAAAAATTAGCAAGGGTAATATAGGCAAGAGACTGCACCAAAAGAAAAGAAAAAAATCTGTCCAATGCCACTGAGCCATATACTTAAAAATGATTAAAACAGTATATTTTATGTTACATATATTTTGCAACAATAAAAAAAAGCTGTCCATTATCCTTCATACACATCATACTGTAAAAACAAAAAAATCAAAAAAATTAAATAGCAACAACAGAAAAATAGAATTCATGCTCCCTGGCTTCAGGCTATATTACAAATCTACAGTAATCAAAACAGTATGATAGTGGTGCAGAAACAGATACACAGACCAATGGAACAGGATAGAGAGTCCAGAAAGAAACCCACGCACTTATAGTTAGCTAATCTATAATAAAGGAGGCAAAAATATACAACGGAGAAAAGACAGTCTCTTCAATAAGCAGTGCTGGGAAAACTGGACAGCTACATGTAAAAGAATGAAATCAGAACATTCTCTATCAACATTTACAGGAATAAACTCAAAATGGATTAATGACTGAAATGTAAGCCCAGATACTGTTAAAACCCCTGGAGGACAACATAGGCAGGACACTTTTTGACATAAATCACAGCAATATTTTTTTGGATCCATCTCCTAAAGTAAAGGAAATAAAAGCAAAAATAAACAAATGGGACCTAATTAAACATAAAAGCTTTTGCACAGCAAAGGAAACCACTGACAAAACAAAAATCCTACTGAATAGGAGAAGTTATTTGCAAATGATATGAGTGGCAAGAGATTCATATCCAACAAATCTAAACAGCTCACACAACTCAACATCAAAAAATCAAACAATTCAATTAAAAATGGGCAGGAGAACTGAATAGAGATTTTTCCAAAAAGAAAATGCAGATGGCCAAAAGGCACACGAAAAGATGCTCAACATTGCTAATTAACAGGGAAATGCAAATCAAAACCACAATGAGGTATTACTTTACACTTGTCAGAATGACTCTCATCAAAAAGAAGACAAGTAACAAATGCTAGTGAGGATGTGGAGAAAAGGGACCCTTCATACACTTGATTGGGAATGTAAATTGGTGCAGCCACTGTGGAAAATAGTATGGAGGTTTCTCAAAAAACTACAAGAACTATCATATAACCCAGCAATTTTACTCCTAGCCATATATTCAACAAAACCAAAAACTCTTAATTTGAAAAGATACATGCACCCCAATGTTCAGAGCAACATTGTTTATAATTGCCAAGATATGGAAGCAACCTAAGTATTCATCAACAGATGAACGGATAAAAAAAGATGAAATATTTCTCAGCCATAAAAAAGAACAAAATTTTGCCATTTGCAGCAACATGGATGGACTTGGAGGGCATTACGCTAAGTGAAATAAGTCAGAGAAAGACAAACACTGTATAACATCATTTATATGTGGAATCTAAAAAATAGAACAAACTGGTGAATATAATAAAGAGGCAGACTCACAGACATAGAGAACAAACTAGTGGTTATCAGTGGGGTGGAGGAAGGCAATATAGGGGTGAGAGAGTAGGAGGTAAAAACTATTGGGTTTAGAAATTTTAAAAAAACAAAAAAACAAAAACAAAGCAAAATTACTACTGCTGTGGAAATTTCTAAACTACACAGAGCAATATGTATTATTTATTTTTATTATCATTAAGATCTAATACCATTAAGTTTTTAATCCGAATATTTTTGCATCAAGTAATGATAATATCTACCCAAATTTTTATTGCTGTTACTAAGACTTTTTCATATCTTCTTTGCATTCCCAACAACTAAATAGGCTCTCAAAAAGATTTTTACAATATTGTATTGCTTTTTTTTTTTTTTAGCAAGTTAACGTTTTCAAAGTACACTTTGGATCATATTTTCTTTGCAACCCATCCAGGTTTATATTTCCCACAGTTTGGAACAGAAGCTGAAATTGGGGTGGTGCCTTGCTGAGGATCTTTTGGTGCCTGTCTAGGAAAGTCTGGCAGTTTGGGCTCAGGAAGACAAAGGCAGAGCTACAGATGGAGATCCTGGCACCGGCAAGGGGCTGGCTGGCTCCAATCCATGGCTGTGGAGTCCCCATTCCGTGGCCTGCCTGCTTCCCCATTGTCATACTGACTGTCTCAGAAAAAGTGGCATTTGCCATACTGACATCTCTGAGAGCTGTCCTTAAGCCTGACATCAGGCCATATGAGGGATGTTGGAAAGTCCAAGAGAACTTTAAATACCTGAGAGGTTAGGGTCAAGGGCTAGGGTAAGGAAAGTTTGGTAAGAGCAGTGAAGGGTGGTCTTGTGGCATGTGGGAAGTTCTGCCTGTGTCCGAGAAGAACATTTCCAACCTGAGGCCAGAAAGGATCAAATCAGGGTGCATTCATGATGAACACTCAACAATACCAAGGGCCTTCTTTGGCAGGGTGGCCTATGAGACCTAAGGTCCCTCATCTCTCCCTCTGCCTTCTCTTTCCTCTGCTTTTCTAGCATCAAGTAGGCATAAATAACAGTGACTGCCCTTTTCCAATGAGCACTGTCTTCAGGAGGCTTGCAATCAGCATGGGGTAGAAGAAAGGGTGATGTTACCATTCATGGTTGGTCACTCTTGAGAAAAAAAATTGATTCATGGCCACTGAGTGCCTCATCAGCTGAACAGAGAGTGTATGTGGAAGGTGGGGTAGTCATCACCATTTAGATATGTGGTATCGCCAAACCTGGCTGGTGAGCAAAACTTAACTGGAGAGCTTCTTAAATATCCAGAGCCAATAAATCATATTCTCCCAGGATATAGCCCAGGAATCTATGATTAAAAAAACAGCAAACAACAGTAAACAGGAAGTTCTGATGATCAATCAGTTTCAGAACAGCTGGAATGAAATCTAGATCCATTCATTGAAATCATCAGAATAGGAGTAAATGTGCTCAAAGTGATGCTAGAATGCCTGACTGTACTACGTAAACATGTTCACTCATTCAACAGCATCATGGGATATATTTTTATAAAACACCTACCATGTGCTAGCAATGGCAGTGATGAAAATAAACTTAGTTCACAGTACTCAGGGCACTTATTATAAACTATACATGACACCACATATTCTAGGACTCTTTAACTTGGTCTTCTTTTGTGTGAAGACATGGAGACTAGCATATCCATCCAGTTTAGAAAAAGAAAAAAATACAACTTTTTGATTGGCTTGGCAAAATATAGATCAAATAGTTCTTACATCAGTTAGGTGACAATAGTAAGTAGTATCTCTGCTAAGTAATATGAGACATTCAAAGAGGAAATAAAAATACTATATCCTCTACATGTGACAATAATAATAACCACAATTTATTAAACACATACTCTGCCAGGCATGGTCTGACATCTTGCTCGACGTTTGATCTCCAGAACAACATGGGGTGCTTCGGCCTCAAAGCTCTCTGCTGTCTTGCTCTTTCACCAGTTACAGCCACACAGGCTTTTAGTCTTACACATCCCTACTGACTCCAGAGGCACTACTCAGTTGCCGTGCAATCTTGGACAAGTTACCCAATTTTTATGAACCAGTTTCCTCAGCTATAAAAATGGAGATTATATAACTTACTTTGTAGAGGTGTTGCAAAATGAAATAAAATAATGTTTCTAAGGCACTGAAATAGTGCTTGATGCACAGTAGGGGCTTAGTCAATGCTAGTTCTTTCCCATCCCAAACTCCTCTCTCCAGTCAGCTGGTACTCACCCTGTGAACTTCATTCATCCCAAATGAGAACTGGAACTGAAATTATCAGAGTCACCCAAAGGCTATACAAATTTACACAGGCTACGTGTTTACGTAAAGGAGAGGTGTGTCCCAGGTGTGGACTTCGTAGCGTGAAAAGTCCAAAATAGTAGCAAGGTTTTAATGACAGAGGGATTTCAGACACATAAAGAAAAGGGAGAAAGTTCACTGCAGGTAAGGAAAGCATGCAATTCAATGTAGGCAGAGGTGAAAAAAGCCCCAGGTGTGCTCAGGGGTCAGTGAGATGCCAGGATGCAGGGGTGTAGGATTTGTGAAGAGTTTTAAGGAAACCACAGGACTTTAAAGTTCAGGTGGCCAGATTCTCACTGATTTAGAATGCTACTGGTTCAAGGAGATAGGTGATGGAGAGCCACAGTTTCCTGAACCATCAAGGAACAAGATAAATGCTACATGCTGGGGAATATTTTCCTGGAAATCATATACTACATGGAATTGGATGGGGAAGTAGAGACTAATTTCAGGTTGTGAATGTGCCCACATTTCATAGATCCTCAGCCAGACTCCTCTAGCCCCGACTTTACAACTTACTTCTAAGCCACCATTTTGGGGTCTGCATGTATCAACTCCTCATCCTTCATCCAAGCCGAACATGGCAAAGGCTTTTGCCTTTCAAACTCAAGATTTCAGGACCATCTTCTACTCTTTCCTATCCCATGGTATCCACATCCATCCAATTGCCATTCACATTGACAACCTCCCTCATTCATTTGATGTTAATAGTGTGCTTGGCATCATACTATGAGCATCTGTCATCTGTGTGCTGTCATCTCCATCCACGCTGCCAAATCTCTCATCTAGACCCGAGTCATTTCTCATCTCATTGACTTCCGCCTCTTCTCTTTGGGCCTCTATTTATCAACTATCACTAGCATTCCAGCTCACGTACAAAGCACACAGAATTAAAGTATTAGTGCCAGACAGGGCCTTAAGAGTCATCTAGTCCAACACTCTCAATTTGTTAAAGAGGAAACTGAGGCTCTGAGAGGTAGACACACGGGAAGGTAGATGAACTTTAAACCCAGGTCTCCTGGTCCCTGTAGATGCACTCACACTGTGTGACTATGGGGTATGCCAAGTCCACTAGTCAACAAAGAACAAAACCAGGACCTGCAGAGCTGGAAATAGAGTCTAAACTTGCTGCTTAATAAAAATCAAAATCCTTTACAACATGTATACATACCTAGGAAGATCCTCACTGACCACCTTCCATTAGAGCTTAGGACAATAATCCAAAGAATCTCCTGGACAGATTAGAGCAGAAGGTGGGAAAGTACTGAAACCATGTGACAAACCAGCCAGCTGCCAGTTTTTGTAAATGAAGTCATATTAAAACACAGAGACGCTCATTCACTTACATATTGTCTATGGTCACTCTACAAAGGCAGAGTTGAATAGTTGTGATAGAGGCTGTATGACTTTCAAAATCTAAAATATTTACTATCTGGTCTTTTACAGGAAAAGTTTGCTGACATGAACCCTGGGTACAAACATTTTAGTTTTATGCAAAACTAAAATGAATTCCACCTCCTTGGGGAGGTTTTTCTGGAAAAGCCCTCTGAGGGGTGGCTGGCCTAGACTGTGTAGCCACAGCTAGTTGCAGTCTTCCACCTCTTCTAACCCTAGTTTTTTGTATCTTTTGATGTCAGCTCAGCCCAAGTCTTTATCTCTGCAGGCAGAGGCCTATAGAACCCAGTGGGCTCCCAACAGGCCTCCCTGCCTCCAGTCTAAAGCTTCAAGCTGCATTCCGTGCAGCTGCCAGTGCTCCTCATTATGAGCTAGGACTTTCCAGGACACATACCTGACCAGGCGCATGTAAATACTCCAGAAGTCTCCTGCCTAGGGTAAGGCTGCTCCCTAACCACACATCAGAATCTTAGGATGCTTTTTAAAAACACAAGTACCCAGGTCTCATCTCAAAAGTACAAAATCTCCTCCTTAGAGAGGACTTTTATATCACCTCCTTAGAGAGGACTTCCCTGCCTATCCTATCTAAAGGAGAATGCCTCCAACTCTCTGTCCTATTAAACTCTATTACCCTGTTTTATCTTCTTAATAGCATTTATCAGGATCTGACAGATTTCAGAGTTTGTTTACTTCTTTATTGTCTATCTTTTCGTCAAATAATATGAACTTCCTGAAAGGGCAGGTGGTGTCCCAAGCGCCAAGAACAGTGTTTGACTCACACTAGGGGCTCGAAAGGTATCTATCAGATCTGTTTGGGTAGTCTTCCTTGATCTGGCCCCAGCATCCTCTCTGGCTTACCTGTCCCAGCTTTAACCTCTCCTGCCCGGATGCCCAGGTTCTTCTATACCACCAAATTAAAGCGGTCCTGAGACAGGATGGAAGGGGGCAGGGCACAGCCATTCAAGGAATGCTACATCAATTAACATCAAAATGGTGAAAGATTCAACCCCCAGTAGGCCTTGAGGCTCAAGATGATGGGAGATTTAACTTCTAGCAGATCTTGAGCTTCATTATACGCCCATTGTAACATATCAGCATGGTAAATAACATGCCCACAGGCACCATGGCAGTCCCAAGGCTAGCCACAAAAGGTCAGAGTGGGAAATGGCGAACTTTCTGGGAATCCCAGCCCCTTCCCCAGGCTTAGACTGGTCCTTCCACTTATTAGCATATGAAGCCACCAATCCCATAAAAACTAGCAACACTGTGCCTCGAGGCTGCCTGCCTCTCTCTCTCTCTCTCCCTCTGTTCTGAGACAGCCTGCACTCTGTCTATGGAGTGTGTACCTACTTTTAATCTGAGCACCCAACCCCCACACTTCGTGGCCTTTCTCTTGCCTTTCAATGTATCTTTCTGAATCAATCTACCTTTACTCAACTGTGGCTTGCTCTTGAATTCTTTCCTGCGCGAAGCCAAGGACCCACACTTGGCAGGGTACATCCCAGGGGCTCAACCGAAGCCTGGGACACAGCCCTTCTCACATCCCACATCTGTTTTCCTGCATCAGTCCAAGGGCACTATGCCATGTGGGTACTTCCAAGAGCCACGCCCTTGTACCTACTGCCTTCTCTTTCTGTAATGTCCTTCTCCCTCCACATTGGCCTGAGAAGTTCATGATTACGCTTTCACAACCCACTTCCAAGTTGCCTCCTCTTCCCTTATCCAGGTAAGCAGAGGTGATCTCCTTCTCTACTGAGTTCTGTTATGGAGCATCCCACTGTTGGGGTTATTTAATACATCAGGACATTCTGTCACGAAATTGAAGGCTCCCCAAGGGAATCATTTGTATTCCCAGAGCCTAATGCCATACTTGGAATACCAGACTCTAAGTAAGTGTTTTTTGAATAAATAGGTGAGTCGGGAAAGAAGGAAAGGAAACAAAGGAGGAAGGGGGACAGAGAAGAATGGAAAGAGGGAGGGAGAGAATGACAGAAAAGAGAAAATGAAAAAACAACTTCTCCCATGGAGTCTGCTGCCCTGTGTTCAGTGTTATGTTGCTAAACCAGCCAGCTCTGTATTGTAAAGCTAAGAGGACTGCCCAGAGACACCATGTATTCAGTGATTTACTTTTTTTAAGACTCTACTCTTTGCTCCTACAAAGTCTTCTCGAGATGCTGCCAGGAGGAAGAAAGGATGGGCCCTCCTAACCAGACTTGGGATGATGTTTTAAAAACCCTTAACTTGGGTGCTTTCCGATCATAGGCTTGGTAGTGGAGTAAAGGGGAGAAGCAGAGAAAACTGCTAGCTGGGGGCCAAACAGCCTCAAAATTAAGGGATTTCAAATGTTTTTACAAATCTTCATCTCTCTTCCAAGGCGTATTCAACTTGCCATCCGTGGCACTGAACATTTTAAATTAAAAGTTTTATAATGTCCTTAAAATATACCTTAGGTGAGAGGCTAATGCAGGAATATTTTCCTCAGACAGGGAAACAATGGAAATTGGTTTTCTCTACAGTGAAACATTGCCTCCTCCAGTCAAAAGGTATTTTTCACTTGGATCAGGGTTGCACACAAGAGAAAGGAGAGTGTTGTTGAAGAGCTTGCAAGTACTCTGAAAGGCATTTTGCATATGGCTATTTCTGATGATACACCTTTAAAAATATAGCTCTCTTATGGATGTGTTTCATTAGTTAAAAGGGTGACATTTCTCTGTGTTAATGAAATAGAGTTAAGTTTCAATCGCCTGAACCTGACATAAATATCCAATTCTAACTGACAGAGTTTCTACACTTTCATTGATGGTAAAAAATGGCTTCCTAATGAAATGAGAATTTCTAGCTGCTTCTTAGAAGAATAGTTGGGAGAAAAAGGAACATAAAGATGTATTGCAGAGGATAGTAAAGTTATGCAAGTTTCACATTTTTCTTAAATGCATCTGACAGGGATCCAGTGGAAAGCCCCCTGGGAGATAATTTACAATAGGTTAAACTAAGGCTCGAATAAGTTAATTGAACCTGCCCTGAGTCACCCTCCAAATCTGTGATGGGAATGGGATTTGAACCCAGAGTCACTGAGTGATAACACGGTTTCTCATCTCGGGAGTGTCCACATTACTTAGAGATATCAGGAACATCATCAAAACTAACACTAGAAAATCTGGCTGCTAAGGTTGAATTCCACTGAAATCCCATGGAACCACATCCTATAGCACCCTGGTAGCCCAACAGGTTGTGCTCCTAACTGGTCAGTAGTTATTCTCCTCACAGAATGTGCAATAAGGCCACTGCCATTTATTTTTACGTTTAGTTTATTTTCAGTTTAGTTTACATTTAGTTAATTGTTTTAACACTATGGGGTTTTTTTTTTTCTCTCTAATTTAAAGAGAAAATTTGCTATATCAAATACAGTTAAAGTTTTCTAATTTAGGCTCCATTAAATGCAGGATTTGTGGTAATTCCACCCAAACTGAAGTTAAGTTTTCTTCTGTTATTGAATAAAAGATGAACCAAGCAAATTAATAGCATAAATAAAGGATATATTTAACTTACTAAGTATAATTGCATATTTTTAAGGATATTGGCAGGGGGTGGTTTGCAGCTAAATGATGATAACCACTGTTATGTCCCCAGTGTCTTTTGCCAAGAATTGAGATAACATAACATATCATCCATTTGGTATCTACAGCAGGTCTATGAGATACATTTTACAGATAAGAAAACTAAGGGAGAGATTATTTGACTTGTCTAAGTAATCAAGGCAGGAAAGAGCCAAGATTCAAATCCAGGTCTGGCTGGCTTCAAAGCCCATGTTTTCATTTTCGTGCTTTATTACAATAATTCCAGGTCTTCTGTGATCCTGGTCCTTAAAAGAATCTGATGAAAAGTGAGAAACAAAATGTTGCATATGATTTCAAAGAGGATTTTTGACTCAAGAATGCCTGTCCTACTATATAAATCTTGTCTTTAGTGTTCATAAAAGCAGGTCATCCACTTGAAGCCACTTTGTTAACAGTATCTTTTTTTTCCCTTTGACAACTGTATTCAAAAGTAACACACTTTTATTTACAAATAGACTATTTCTGACTTTCCACTAATTCCTCCTTAGTTGGTATTAGTGAAATTTTGTTAAATGAAGATGGAGTTGAGTAGATCCTTAACTAATTGATAATTTATCCAACTATTTTATTTTGGGCAGTATTTTGGTTGTTCTATGAATTGATCCAGTGCAAACCTGGCTATCTGCCTCGTAGTCAGGTGGCAGTGACATTTAGAGTCCAGACAGAGGCTGAAGGCAGTGCCATGTAGAGCTACATCAGAGCCTGAGGCAAGGGGAAAAATCAGTAACACAGATCCCGTCTTAATTTAAAATTTTAACATTTTCTTCATCATGGATTTTTAGCTTTAATTTTGATTTTTAAAATATTGTCTTAAAGTATTATCTTGATTACTTTTGAATTTTGGGGTACTCCCTTAAATTTTGCACCTGAGATGAATGCCTCACTTATCTCACCCTAGTCTCAGCCCTGAATGAAGGGCTGAGTGTGGCCAGAAGAGTGTTTTTTGTAAATGGGTTATTTCCCATGAAAATCAGTACTTCTAGTGTGCCTTGTAAAAATGGGAATATTTGGTAACACTGGACTCACGTTTCCTTATGACAAAAAGTGGTCCTACCTGAGTAGCCATCGCCTCCAGTGTTGGGTAAGTGCTCTATAGTCCCTACCACTTCCTGGCCAGCCAGTTACTATCTGGCCCTGTACGATCTGAGTTGAACAATTTGGGGCTAGACCAAAGGTACAAATATTATTCTTGAGCCTTCTTGTTCTGCCATAGCCCATAATATTTCTCTAGAATTACTGATGTGCCACCCTTGACATTAAATCACAAGATAAGATCACTGCCAGCAAGACCCTGGGGAAAATTCCATTGACTTGCATTGAAGCATCATAGATCACAGTGCTGAGTGTGTACCTCTCATGTTTTCTACGCAGGGCAAACTTCTTTTTCCATATCCAGGACTTAAACTAACAAATACTTTTTATCAGCATTAAGACTTTCCCAGCCCTTATGATGTGCTTCATTCTGTGCTGAGCTGTACATATATGATCTTATTTAGTCATCACAAGACTCACATACGATGTATTAACATCTCCATTTTATAAATGTGGAAACTGAGATACTAAAAGGTTGAGAAAATTGCCCAAGGACGAGTAGGTGGTAAACAGGAATCTGAACTCAAACCCAGATGGACGACACTGAAATCTTACCCCTCTTTACCACTGTACACTCTGCCTCTCTGTAGTCTGCTGTTATTTTTAATAATAGACCCCCACTAGTTAAATTTTGTTAATTGTTCTTTGCTACAAGTAGCATTAATATCTCACATACACAGAATTTGATCCATGTGCATACAACAGCTGCCTATTGAATTAAATTCATGTTAAGAGCCTATCTTCCTTGTTTTTATGCCTTTTTTCATCCCAGATTAATTTTTCAAAGGTTAATCACATGACACTTATTTTAATTATGTCTCTCTAGTCACGACAAATGACAGCGTTTGACTTCTTGTTGCCTTCCTTTGTATTGTGTGACCAATGAGATTATTAATAAATGCCTTTTTATTATGTAGTCATGCTGTAGGTGCCCACAGGGCACAGGCTGGCCTCATGTATTTTATTCTGGGTGCAGTGTCAGCAAGGCCTTGTGGATTTGCTAATGAGCTAAATCCGGTTAGTGCCACATGCCCTGCGCTGCCACAGATCTTTTAAATACATCACTGTGCTCAGAGACTCAGCTGGGTTCAATTGGAGAGAGATTAACTTCTTGTTCCAATTAGTGGAGAGTCATCCTGTTGGAGAGGGAGCTGCTTATGTGGCCCCAAACCCAGGACCCTCTTACTGATGAACCAGTGACCAGTCAACAACCGACAGAAAAGGATGGCCTCAAGAAAGGATTTTGTTGTTGTTGTTCTTGTTATTATTATCAGTTTTGTCCATGCCTTGGAGACCACTATCTCCTTAACGAGGTGGGCAGTTAGGAGAAGGAGAGGCTGTTTTATTGCCCATGTGGAAAATATACTGACTTCTATCTAGAATGATGGAAGCTTAAAAAGCAAGGGAGTGGAGCATTTAAACTAAACTTAAATTTGGGTATTTATAATCCTTGACCAGATTCCTTCTCCACAAAACACTAAGTGTAATGCTATTTTTAAGTTACATGTTTTATTTTTTCAGATAATAATATTAGCTAACCATTATTGAGTGCTTACAGGGTAAAGCATTCTTAGAATTGCTTTATGCATATTAATTAATGTAATCCTCACAACAACCCTTGGACAGAGATACAATTATCCTACATTGTATTGCTCCAAACAAAATGTACGAGAGAATGTCTCTGTTCATCTGGTATATTTTTTATCTCTTCTTCTGTCTGATTCTTCTTGAGTTAACATTTTAAGCTATGCACATTGCTATTCCATGTTTTTGTCAAGAGGGTAAATGAACATATATTTTAAAGTGGAATGTTTTTTCAGATGAAAGCTAAGCCTAAATCAGGCCTCTACAAACATACTACAGATGTACAGAAAAAAATAGGAAAGTTCCACAGACACGAGAAGCAAGGGGGAAAAATATGTTTTTCTTAAATTTAGTTTCTGATGAGAAAAAGATGTGCAAAATAAAATATTTAGCCTGGAAATCAAGAAAAGAGTACTATAAGTGCACATCTTCCTTTCATTTAAGATTAAAAATAATTCAGAAAAATAAAATGTAAAGCATGCTCAATAGTAAAGAAAAAATATCCTGTTTAGATTAAAATCATCTCATCTTAGTTCTGTAGTGACATGCACAAAGGCCCATCTAAAGAGAACTCCAGAGGTATTTCTGAATAGAAATCAATGTGCACACCGTAACTACAAGCCTATATAAAAATCAATGAGATTTGTTTAAAAAAATTGTGTCTTATTAAAGAATGTATGCTTTGCAAGCCATGAAAACACAAGGAGTTATATTTGGGGGGTTTGATAAATCTTTTTTCAAAAAATTGTCCCATGCTTAAAGATTAAGTATCATAATCCCTGTTTGTTTTAAAGGAAGGCAAGAATAAGAAAGGACTCTAAATGTATAAATGCTTTCTGAAGCTACAATTATGCGCGCGCGCACACACACACACACACACACACACATATAATGGCTTTAAAATGGCCTCCCTATCTATAGGCAGCCAAAGGCAAGACTTGCTAGGGGAAAGGGTTTGAATGCACATGTAAAGTGTCCATAAATGTGATTTTTCAAGAGTGTAATTGCTTCCTTATTCTTAATGTCTGCCGGGGAGTCAGGGCGGCTGACGCTGGGACATACAGCAGCGCAAATAAAGGATTCACTTGAAAAAATTACAGAAGATTTGCTGGGTGTCTGTTTGCATATGTGTGTGTATTGGGTCGGGGATTGGTTTGTGTGATGATTTGAGTTGGGGGTGGGAGGGAACAGATACAGGTACCGACCAACCAACCAAAAACCCGGAGGATCCCAGTCTCAGTTTTTACACTGTTATAACAATAGTAAAATTTTATGAAGGAAGCCTGTTTGTTCCCTGTATCATTTGCTCATCATCTGAGTCCTAAGAAGCCCCCTTTTCTGTTTTCTTTATAAACAGCAGCCTCAGAAGGATTCACAAAGAGAGGGGTAAAAGTATCTCTTCTCTAAGGGTTGGCTCCCCTTCCCTGCTGCTGGCCCGGACCACAGGCCTCCCTCCATGCTGCCCTGGACCACACAGGGGATTGATAACCACCTCCGGCCCTCTCCACGCTGCCTTTGGCTCAGTGGCCTGTGAGCCTCTGGAGGGCCAAGGTTGGGTCTTGCTCATCCATGTGTTCCCTGAATGTAGGACACAGATGCTGCATGGCCAGTAATGCTTTGCTAAATGAAGGAAGATTCCAGTTTTCTCCTAAAAATGTGTTTACTGAACCTGATAAAGAGGAAAGCAGGAATGTTTATGATACCCATTAGACAGCATGATTTTATTTTTTAGATCAGGATTTTTTTTTCCATCCACAGATCAAAAAATGTTGTAAAACATCACTTTCCAATAATCAATAAAAATAAAAGAGATGAATAATTTGCCTGAAATAAGCGTTTAGCAAACAAATAAACAAAACTAGTGCCAAGAGAGGTATTTTTGATGTCTTAAAAATGGAGAGTACAACGCAATTGATGAAAACAGATGAGCTTTAAGGTTTTCAGGGTGAGTCCTTGAGACATGAGATTCAGCCGGAAAACTTTGGTGGGAGTGATGGCAGCTCAGGGTCTGGCCTTGCAGGTCTAGAAACTTCACGATGGGGCTGTTGCAGGAATAACTGAGCTTTGGAACTTGTGGTTTGCCACTCTCAAAGTCACATAATGGTAATTTGTATCAGAAACTTAATGTACTAATCTACAATACCACACCTCTTAAGCATTCAGTATGTGCCAGACATTTTGCTACCAATTGGCCAAGACAAGGTCTTTATCTTTCACAGGACTTACAGTCTAGCGGGAGATGGGTGCATAAATAACTACCTTAGTTAACGTGTAGTTCCCAGATCAGCAGCATCAACATTACCTGGGAGTCTGTTGAACACAAGGATCACCCTTATCCTGTCCTGCTGAGTCAGAAACTCTGGGGTGGGGCAATTTGTAGTTTAATAAGCCTTCTAGGTGATTCTACTGCACATTAAAGTTTGAGACCCTCCATTCTCAAATTCCAACTTGAGATTACAAGTAGTGATTCACAATGCTGCTTGCATATTAGATTCACTTGATGCATACCTCCCCCCACCAACTGAACAGAATCTCTATGCATCAGCCCTCTTCTTTAATTGCATTTTGTTTACCTGGCTTTAACCTCACCATTGTCTTAACTATAACCATGCCAGAGATGCTACCGACAACATTACCATGTCCAAAGATCTTCCTGAAATTTGTTCTATTACATTTTTCTTAGATGAGCTTTCTATTTCTAGCTCACAGAACAACTGAAGGTCTAACTTTTCAAGAATTATTTCAGAAGCCCAAGAAATCCCACATATCCCTAGAGATCTTTCCAGAGCAACTACCTGATCTCCTCTTTTAAGTCTTATCTCTCTTGCTTAAAGCATTTTTTTCCCCTTTTGAGATGAACTCTTTTAAGAGGAAAAACAAAATTCAGTAGTTGAAATTTATGAGTAAAGATTCCAATATAAAAGAGCTGAATGGGAAATATTAATAAGGCTACAAAGCCTAGCTACAATTTAAGTTTCTTTTCTTTTGGCTGGAATGATGTTTGTCAAGTCAGTGTGGTGAGCCTGGTTATCTCGTACTGATAAAATCCGACTGGAAAACAGCTCTGCTCAACACAGTACCACCAATGCCACTTATAATCAGGGAAATGCAAATTAAAACCACAAAGAGATAACACGTCACATCTGTCAAGATGGCTATTATCAAAAATACAAAATACAGCAAGTGTTGATGAGGCTGTAGAAAATTAGAACCATTGTACACTGCTGGTGGGAATGCAAAATAGTGCAGCCACTATGAAAAACAGTATGGAGGTTCCTCAAAAAATTAAAAATAGAACTACCATATGATCCAGTAATCCCACTACTGGTATTTATCCAGAAAAAATGAAATCAGGATCTTGAAGAGATGTTAGCAGTACTCACCATAGCCAAGATGTAGAAAACAATCTAAATACCTACTGACAGATGAATAGATGAGGAAAATGTGATATATACATACAATGGAATACTATTCAGTCTTAACAAAGAAGGAAATTCTGCAATAGGAGACAAAAGGGATAAATCTTGAATCTTGAGGACATTATGCTAAGTGAAATAAGCCAATCAGAAAGACAAATACAACAAGATTCCTCTTAAGTGAGTATCTAAAATAGCCAAATTCGTATAATTAAGGAGTGGAATGGTGGTTGCCAGGGGCTGGGGAAAGGGGAATGAGGGGATTACTAATCAACAGGTATGAAGTTTTAGTTAAGTAAGATGAACAAACTCTGGAGATCTGCTGTACAAAATGTACCTGTAGTCAACAACACTGTGTTGTACACACTTGTACTGTATACATGTGTATATGTATTTGATGAATAAATAAATTTGAAAAAAAATTAATAGTAAAGCTTTGTAGATAAAAAATTTTTCAAAACATGGCACCTATGGAGAGGAAAGAGTAAATAGTGTCCTTGGTGGTTAAAAATATTACAAAACGCCACTTGGAATTATCAGTCATGTGGACCTGAGGGGAAATGGTGGTTCTGAGGGCAGCAGGTGTGTAGGGGGAAGGAACAAAGGGCTGGTTAAATACTAAACCAGAGAGAAGGAAAGGATTCTTCTCTCCTGCTTCTCTTACCCTAATAGACAGAGGCTGAGACTCAGGTGAACCTGACCTGAGCAGGGTTGATAGGCTGGGTGGTGCTCCAGCAGCCTACTGCCTGAAGTTTTAGTGGGAAGTTCCAGGGTATAATTCCTAGGAGCAGGATCTTATGGGAGTTCAAAGTCAGAACTAGGAAGAGAGTGTAAGATGAGGTCATGAGTTTACACAGAGCTGGACAAAGAGAGAGAGCGAGCGAGCGAGCAAGCGAGCGAGAGAGAGAGAGAGAGATAAAACCCAGAAATGAAGCCAAGCAAGGTAGATAATAAAAGAAATTTAACCTGACGTTTAATAACGTGACTCTTACTGAATAACGTTAGTAACAAGTCTCTTAAGGTAAAAAGTACAAGAACACTCTGGAGCCTATAAACAAATTTTCCTGTTTCCTTTATGAGTTAACCCTGAATGACCAAATCAGAAATCTTAACTCAGAAAGGCCCTCCTCAATCAGGGAAAGATGACCTACAGAGCCTTAGACTCAACTGGAGCAGCTGTGGACAGACCCACCAAGATGTGACCTTGCCTCTCAATGGACACTATTGCTCACTGGGGACTTTGCTGAAATGACCAGATTCATTTTGCTTAGGTTTGCAGTGGCAGTAATGACATTAAAAATACCACCCATAAAACAGCTATCATCATCTGATTCATTTTTTTTGACATGTGCTTATATTTTGTGGTAGTTTGAAAAAATAGCAGTGAAGTTAATGCCTCATTATTTAGAGCCTCTAAGGTTAGATCCTCCAACCTAAATTGAATCATGAAAATACATTTACAGCTAATTCACATATTCAAACAACTTCTATCAATCATCGTTTGTGCACTTAGAGATTTGCATACACCTCATATACGGTCCAAACTCCCTTCTCTCCTGCCATCCAACTTTCAGCAAATCTGTCGTAGCTGCATAGCCAAAGTACAGAAAATACAGCTGGAAACTGCAGAGGAAAAGGTAGAGCCTGACTTAAACTGGAGATACTTCCTCAATACCACATGAGGGCCAGAATGAGGCAAAGTTTCCAAATCTAAGTGCCCAAGGTACACAACTTAATTTTGCTGCATCTCAATTTTTTCATTTGTTAAATGAGAGTCAGATTACTTCCACAGGTAACCTCAGTCTTGTGGAATGTTAAGTAAGAACTGCACTGATCTGGCACAATGGTGGATGACACATCTTCAGTGTGGACTCCAAGAAGAAAGTCCTTTAGGTTTTTTCCATCACAGTGTTGTATGAAAGGTTGCTGATTGTATTTGAGAGGACTCAGTGATGAAGCCACATGGACAGAGACTCTCAGGTGAAGGAGGTTGAAAGCCTGGCATTTTGAGGATATACTAAAAGGAAGCATGACCTTCTATAGAAATTAATTTCTCACCTAAAGTCTGAGCAAATGCAAAAGTGATGTCTAAGAAATAAGGAATCATGGACAAGACTATATATAATCATGCAGAACAAACCATATATAATTCTTTTATAGGTAACATTAATTAAATGAGTAGCCTTTACTCAGTGTTCACTATGTGATGTTCATTTTACTCTTCCACCCAGTCTAGGAGTTAAGTATGGGTACATCCATTTTAAGGATGAGGAAAGAGAGGTGAAGTGACTTACTTTAAGGTCACACAATAAATGAAATGGATAAATGGCAGTGCTGGAGTTTTAGCCTGGATATTTCTGACTTCAGAGACAATGTTCTTAAATGTTATGGAATCTATTTGCAGAGTATAAAGAGTATAAAGTCAATTATTTCCAACATAGTTTCTTTTCAAGTTGAGAAAGCCTCAAGCTAAAGAATTCTTTCACATATAGTTATACGTAGCTACTTAAACTGGGAAGACTATATAATGGCCTGAATATTTGTGTCTCCCCAAAATTTCATATGTTGAGATATAATCCCCTAAGTGATGGTGTTTGGAGGTGAGGCCTTTGAGAGGTGATTAGGTCATGTAGGAGGATTCCCTCATGAATGGGATTAGTACCTTTTAAAAAGGCCCAAGAGAGCTCCCTCACTGCTTCTGCCATATGAAGACACAATAAGACCACCATTTATGAACCAGGATGCAAGCCCCGACTAGACACTGAATCTGCCATCACCATGATCTTGGACTTAGGCTTCCAAAACTATGAGAAATAATTTTTTATTGCTATTTATATCTAGTCTACGGTATTTTGCTATAGCAACCTGAATGGACTAAGACCCTCCAATTATTACAGTCAGAGTTTGGGTATAAAAAATTGTAATTTAAAATGATTTTAAATTAGAATTTCTTTATGGTTTAAGATTCTTTTTAAAAAGTTCTTTATGGTTTAAGAAATTATGGTATATATACCCAATGGAATATTACTCAGCCATAAAAAGAATGAAGTACTGCCATTAGCAGCAATATGGATGAACTTAGAGAATAACATACTAAGTGAAGTAAGTCAGAGAAAAACATATTATATAATTTATCTGTGAAATCTAAAAAAATGATACAAATAAATCTATATACAAAACAGAAACAGACTCACAGACATAGGAAACAAACTTATGGTTACCAAAGGGGAAGTGAAGAGGGGGATAAATTAGGAGTGTGGGATTAATGGTTACAAACTACTATACATAAAATAGATAAGCAACAAGGGTTTAGTGTATAGAAAAGGTAACTATATTCAATACCTTGCAAAAACCTACAATGGAAAATAATCTAAAGTATACAACTGAATTACTTTGCTGTTTACCTGAAACTAACACAGTATTATAAATCAACAATATTTCAATGAAAAGAAATGTAAAACAAAAAAACCAATTGACCCTGTGAATTTATCTCCTCTTGCTCCAGAAATCTCATATAAAAGTAATGAAGGGAAAAATAAAACCTTAACAAGTGAAAAAATGGGAGAGTTCATCAGTGGGAAGAAGTTTTCTACAAGTTATCAAGCAGATGGAGGAGTGGTACCTGATGGTGCAAGAGGAGAAATCGGGTCTTAGTAAGTAAGCAAAGAGGGTTACAGCTTAGGAGGGCACCAGCAGTCTGGCAAAACCCACAGAAAGTCTAAGTCTCAGAAACATGGAGAATAACAAAAGGCGAAAATGAGAACTCGAGTAAGATGTGGAACTGAAAACACTGTAATTAATTGAAAGTTGGTCAATGGAACAGTAAATCACCACCTCCGATTACTTCTCTCTCTGGTATGCAGCACCTTCAAGACAGTCAGGCATCTACCCCACGTTAGTAATTACATTCAGAACTATAAACTTTTTTTCTTGCTTCCATGATTTCTTTTGAGACATCAGTTATAAATTGTATTATTCTTTCTTTAAAAGGAATATCTCTTTTTTTCCTGATAGCTTTATTTTTTTTTTCTTTGCATTGATTTTCAGCAGTTTAATTCTCATGTGTCTTGATATGCTTTTCTTATATTTATGCTGCTTGGAGTTTATACAGCTTCTTGAATGTGGGAATTGATGTCATTCAGGATTTGGAAAATTTATGGCTAGCATCTCTATCAATATTTTTTCTGTGCCATCCTACTTTCCTTTTATTCTGAGATTCCATTCTTAGAATACATTTTTTAGCCAAAGATACTATGTCATATGTCTTTTATACTCTTTTTCATTTCTTTATTCATGCTTTTCTCTTCATACTTGAGTCTGGATATTTTCTATTGTTCTACATTCTGACTTCACTAATCTGTCTTTTCTATGTCTAATATTCTGCTAAAGCCATCTATTGAATTCTTAATTTCAACTATTATGTATTTTAGAACTAAGATTTTCATTTAACTTTTTTTAATAGACTCAAGTTATTTGGAAAATTTCCCTATTGTAATTTCTTTTCTTGACTTACTAATCTCAGTTACTTTAAAGTCACATCTGATTTCTCTAATCTATCACCTGTGGGCCTAATTCTATTATCTGATATTTTCTCTTAGTTTTAGTCATTTAATCTTGTATTCTTCTATGCCTGTTAATGTTTCATTGAATGCCAGACACTGTTTATAAAAAATTTATAGAGATAATTAGAGGTTCTAGTTGTTATTATTCTTTCCCAGAGAAGATATTTGGTTTTTTTGTTCAGGTAATTAAATAAGAACAGATCACCTTAGTCCATGATTTAGACTGAGCCTCTTTGAAATTTGTTTGTACTCTTTTCTGTGTGCTGGTCTACTTCTGGTTCAACCTTACACCTAGGGTATAGCTTTCTAAATAGAAATCTGAAATTATTAAGAGCATTCCTCCTCCTTGGCCCACCCTGAACTCTAATTTGTGCTTCCCCAGGACCACATCTGACGAAACTGAATCTCAGCTTTCCAACCACTGAGCTGTCAATTTTTCTCAGGTTTGCTCTTTGTCCCAAACCCACTGCATTCAGCAAGTTTCTCAAAGAGAATGGTACAGTAGGATATCTCACTTTATGGGCTTTTTTATTCTCTGCATTTTTCTCTCTTTAAATCCTGGCATCCTCGGGAATTCTCTGATGTCTTCAAATTGATGCTCTTGGTATTTTGTCCAACTTTTCTAGTTCTTATTGATAAGAAAGTTGTGTTACGAAACATGATTCCACTTAGTGGAAGTCATTTAAAAATCTGTATTTTTTACAAAAGCTGAAAACATAATAAATTCATATGATACTTCCAATACAAATTCAAGAACCAGTATTTTACTTAGCCTCATTGATCTTACATCTGTATTTCTTTTTTTCCCATAGCAAAAATCATAGTCCTTAATGACACCAAAATAATTACTCATTTGGTATATATACACTATATATATATAATATATATATATACACATAACAGTTGGATAATAAAAGCATCAACATTATCAATAAAAACACAATTTTAAAAAATATTTTAAAAGGGATTTCTTTTAATTTACTTGTATTTTATTTATATAAACTAAATTTAAGATTACAACGTCAAATCCCTAAAGCAAGGTATGTTCCAAAAAGTCTACCTTTTATTCTTGTCTGTTCCACCTTATTCTGTCCATTCTCAATTTTAATGGTTTGTATTCCTGTTGCTTTATAAAGCATAATAAAATACATGTATATTTTTATATACTCCTCTTTCTTAAATAAATGATAGCATAATATATATATTTGAATGAATATATATATTCATTTTCTCTTGATTTATTCCACCTACCAATGTATCTTAAAGATTATTTCATTGTGGTATACAATGATAATCTTCATTCATTTTTACAGCTGCATAGTACTCATTTGTTAATTTCCTCAATTGGGTGTTTCCAATTTCATTTGTTATTTATTTAAATATTTATTATTTTATTATTATTATCTAGACATTTATTATTTATTTTTATTTCCTCCCCTTTACTTACCTTGACCTACTAAACAACTAAAGCTTTATTTGATTAGTGTAACTGGGAAATCTCTAAGTCTAGTAAAAAGGAAGTCTGACTTGAATTACCACAATAGAGAGTCATGAATTTTCAGGAGTGGGGCAGTTCACAAATGTAAAGACTCTTAAATGAAGGGGAGGCTGGATCCCCTTGAGGAAGTACCCTATTACACCACAACAATTTATACTGTGTATCTTCCCCTTCGGCTTTCTCCAAAGGGGCCATGGCCATTTACCAGAGTGACTGTGCATTGAGGAGGGGGATTACTGAACAATAGCTCTGAATTGACACTAATTCCTGAAGACTCAACATGCCAGTCTGTGGGATACCAGCCAAAGTAGGGGCTTATGGAGGTCAGATGATCAATGAAGTTTGGGCTCAGGTTCATATTACCGTGGATACAAAGTGATCTACAGTGATCCAGAGTGATTCACACGTTTCCCACAACCAATAACACAATTGTGTGTATGTGCGAATGTATGCGCTAGTATGTATTGTCAGCTGGTGAATGCATCCAGACTTAGAGTGCATTTTTTAAAAAAATAAAAATATTATAAACTAAAGTATCAACCACATGGTTAACAGGTAACATTAAATTTAGTCAAATATTTATGATTCCAAGTATCTAAATAATAAATTTTGTATTAGAAAAAGCTTTATGTGTGATGCCCTGCATTTTTCACCTCCCCACCAAATCTTATGATAATGGGGAGCATGCTGCATGATAGGAGTTCTTTTTCAGGGTATAAAAGGGAAGCACCAGATATCACAATTTCAGAGCTTCACCCATATTTCACTGTCATAAAGATACTAAATTATGCCGAGGATACGAAACGAGATTCTAACTCTTCAACGAACTATAACGTGAGAGATGAAACTTGCTCCGACATCTTAAATAACTGTACATAACTATCATGCCTAACCACAGTAGTGACGTTCAACAGTGATTTCCAAATCTATTGTTTATTTTAAGGCGTTGTTTGAAAATTTACTTTGTTTCTACAGATTTTTTTCTCTCTAATAATTAGGATGACTATATATCCTGGTTTGCCCATGACAGTCCTACATTATGCCTATGTCCTGACACCTCATCCAAATTAAGCACCCAATACTCTATCAAAAGTATCATTGTCTCAGGGATAAACAGTCACCCTACATAACTCAGGGGAGACTTTATCCATGTGAAGTTTCATGATCTTCTTTGAAAAAGGGAAAATAAGAAATGTGGGAGCCTTTGCTATGAGACTGATAAAAGATCAAGTATCTTTTCAGTCAAGTAAGATAAGGTGAAAGACCTAGTCTTATCTTCATGCTTTAGAGCCAATGAAATGTGACACAGGATGAGACTCTCACCCCAACTGTACATAAGAGTGATTTCTTATTGCAAGAGGTGGACTTCAACCTCATGGCGAATTAGAAAAAACAAACGTTAAAGCCTGTTTTTGCTCTCACTTTTAAACCAGTTTGGTGATAAATTAATCCCATGTGTGGCCTTTTGGTAAGTTATCTCCAAGTCAGAAGAGTGAGGGCTCTTAAGTGCTGCAGAGGTGCCAAGGGTCCACGTTCAAAGGTCTTCTTTTCACTAATCTGCTGTAGGTCTTGAAGTGGCATTACAGAGCACCCATCACTGCCCGTGTCACGGACTCTCGTATATCAACATCTGAAGCAGAAGCAGTGAGGTCAGATGTTTCTGGTGGGAAGGCAGCCACCAAGTTCAGACTAGAATACTTGTCAGCACAAACAAGCCATTACATGAGATGGAGACTTTCGAACTGAGAGTAGCTGAAGGGTGGTCCTATCAACCTGGCTTTGTTTTCCTTCTGTAACAGTGTGTCTTTGTCCCCATCTATTTTCTCACTTATGTCAGTGCAATCCCTTCACATGCTTCAAAGCTCAGGGAGAATACTATTCAACAAGACTTCTCCCATTTTCTCAGTTATGCCTCACTTACGTAATATTGTATGACTCTCTTCTAGCTCCTACCTTCTCTTCCTTAAATGATGCTAAGTTCTGTGCACACCTGCTTCCCACAACCAATGAGTGTAAATACTTTGAGAATGGGAGCATGTCCTGTTCATCTTTGAATCATCTCAGCTTCTATAACACCGCCTACTGTAACAGTAAATAGTTAATTTGATTGAATGATGCTCACCATCTGACATTATTATTAATTATTCTTTGATTGTAAGTGGAATCAGTGTACTCATAATTATAGAGTAGGTACCAGCCTTTTGCTGAACCCTTTGAAAAGGTTCTCTCAGGTACCTAGTTGAGTGCTCAAGCTAAAAGCATGTCTTAATGTGTAGCACAGCTATTCCTAAGCTTTCTTTACAGGGTCTTATGGTCTTCCAAATATGATCCCAAGACAGCAGAAGAAGTAGAATCATTAGAAGGTAACATCTAATGCATTTAAACCATTGCTGTTAAGACAGTTATGTTACACTTGATGCAGAGAAAATGATACATGACAAAAAGGGCTCTGCTGCATTCATTGCCTAGGGCAGCCTATTTTTTTTTTACCTTTTTCTACAATTGGCAATAAGTAGTAGAATGCACTATCCTTACGTGTGTAACCAGATGAGCTTTTACATATAAATACACACATGTCACTATGACTCTGATCAAGATATTTGAATATTTCCAAGACCGTAGAAGGCACCCTTGTGTTCCTTCACAGTCAATAACCACCCCTCCCCCAAAAAAGTAACCACTCTTTTGACTCTTATCACCATAGTTCTGACTTTAATTCATGTGAACGAATTAATAATATGTACTCTTTTTCACCTGGCTTACTCCATTCAGTGTTATGTCTGTAAGATTCATTTATATCGCTGTGTGTAGCTATAGTTAATTCTTATATATATGTACATAGATACTGCCAAGCAGTTTTTCAAAGTAATTTTTATCACTTTATACTCCCTCCAGCAGGTCATGAGAGGTTCATTGCTTTCCATCAACTTGCTAACTTGCTAACACTTGTTATTGTCAATTCTTTAATTTTAGCCATTCTAATGGGTAATACAGCTATCTCATTATGGTTTTAGTTTATATTTCCCATGTAAATAATACAGTTTATCCACTTGCATTTGTAATTTAGCCATCTAGATAACTGTTTTTGTGAAGTGCCTGTTCAAGAAATGTTGAGAGTTAAGGTACTCGAGGAAGGACACAGAGGAGGCATGAAGCAGACAGCTGAGAGTGCTGATCACTCACCTCACTGCACAAATCAAATAGAAGGAAATTTTTGACTATTTTAATTTAACTTAACTTTTGTAGGGGAACCCTCATACACTCTTGGTGGGAATATAAATTGGTACAGCTATTACAAAAACAGTATGGAGGTTCCTCAAAAATTGAAAATAAACCTACAATATGATCCAGCAATTCTCCTGATTTTTATCCAAAGAAAGGGAAGCATGTACTCAAAAAGATGTATGCACCCTTATGTTCATTTTTACAATAGACAAGATATGGAAACAACCAAAGTGTCCATTGATGGACAAATGGACAAAGAAGATGTGGCATATGTGCACAATGGAATACTATTCAGCTATAAAAAAAAAAGACTGAAATCTTGTCATTTGTGACAACATGTACGGACCTTGAGGGAATTATGTTAACCAAAATATGTCATACAAAGAAAGACAAATACTATATGATTTCACTTATGTGCAGAATCTAAAAAACAAAACAAACAAAACAAAACAAAAATCATACGGCGAACAGAATGGTGATTGCCAGAGAGATGGGGTTTGGGGAGTGGACCAAATGGGCAAAGGGGGTCAAGAGGTACAAACTTACAGTCATAAAATTAATAAGAGGATGTAATGTGCAGCATGGTGACTATAGTCAAAAATATTGTAGAGCATACTTGAAAGTTGCCTAGAGAGTAAATCCTAAAATTTAACTTTATATGGTGACAGACTTCAACTAGACATACTGTGGTGAACATTTTGCCATGAATACAAATATCAAGACTTTAAGTGGTACACCTGAAACCAAAATAATGTTGTCTGTCAATTATCCTTAAATAAAAATATTTTGAAACTCAGCTTTTGCAAAGACAAAGAAACATGACCATTTGTACATAAAGTTTCTGGAAAAAAATGATGTTACAACTCTTGTTACTATTTGGAAAAAAAAGAAGAATTAAAGAAATGTTCCCAGATCTGAACCATTGGAGGAGCAAGAAGAAATTTTCAAGGAAAACATTGTGGATGAACCGTTACAAATACTGGAGGAAAAAAGATTGCGACAAATATGGTGCATGGGAGTTTGATGAGAGCAGAGAAAAATGATTCTCCAGTGAGCGTTTCACCCAAGAGAACAAGCAGGGATGGATATGGGATCTCATAGTACAGTTCTTTTCCTGAACATCTCCTTTCTAATCCAACGATGGGCATCTATGCTAATTAGAAACTCACTGGGTGTGATTTCTTACCAGTTGCACCTGTCATTTAAGAATTTCAGGCTGTAAGTGGGGTGTGGGCACTGCAAGTAAGGAAATAAGCAGTATAGACTAGTAAACTGCTTTCCTAGTTATTGAAGGAGGGGGGGAAGCTGTTCTGGGAGAACAAAAGGTTTCATTTCCAAGCTTGAGCTACATAAAAAGGAGCCAGCCTGAAATTTTGCTCTGTGTATGTGTGTGTGTTTGTCTGTGTGTGTCCTTTGTACAGACCTGTCGCCTACTTGGTCCTGACTTACTCACAAGCTGCCTGAGCTGCCCCTTCTGATTAGAGCTCCTCCCCAGAGTTTCTTTGCTTGTCTGAAGACAGTGATGATTCCCTGGAGTCCAGCTACCTGTCTACTGAGATGGTCACTTCCCCAGGTTCTGATCCTCTCTGGGGCTAGTTACTTGCTTTCCTAGTTTCACTCATGAAAAGGGACTATTGTGTTTGAGGGAATGCTTGGTTGTAATCATTATTTGCTTTTTTTTTTTTTTAAATAGACTTTATTCTTTTAGAGCAGTTTCAGGTTCACAACTGAATTGAGCAGAAAATACAGAGTTCCCACATAGCCCTGCCCGCCCACACATATATACTCCCCTACCCTCAACATCCCTCCTCAGTGCAGCATATTTGGTACAATCGATGAACCAATATGGGCACATTATTATCAACCAAAGTCCATAGTTTATATTAGGGTTTACTCTTGATGTTGTACATTCTTTGGGCTTTGACAAATGCATAATGACATGTAGCCACCACTATAGTATCATACAGAATAATTTCATTGCCCTAAAAATCCCTTGTGCTCCATCTATTCATCCCTTCCTCCCTCCCTCTCCCCAAACCCCTAGAAACCACGATCTTTTTATTGTTTCTGTAGCTGTGCCTTTTCCAGAATGTCATTTGGTTGGAATTGTACAGTTTGTAGCCTATTCAGACGGGCTTCTTTCATTTAGTAATATGTCTTTTAAGTTTCTTCTGTGTCTTTTATGGCTTGATAGATCTTTTTTTTTACTGCACATATATTTAAATTTACATATATGTACTGTTCATTGTTTCTAAGAACTTTTAGAGCTTTAGCTTTTTAAACTTACATAGTTATCAAAGGAATAAAGCCAACCACAAAATAAGAATTAACTCAAAAAGATACAAATACGCTGCTATTAACAGCAACATTATTTATAATTGCCAAGATATGGAAGCATCCTAAGTGCACATAAATAGATGAATAGATAATGGAGATGCAGCATATATATATATATATATATATATATATATATATATATATATATATATATATATATATATAATGGAATACAACTCACCCATAAAAAAGAAGGATATTTTGCCATTTGCAGCTCTTCATTCACTTTTTTTTTTTTTTTTCACTTCAAAAACCAGAATTTTATCACTGGTGAGACATTTCCATTACATCAAAAACAACAAAATACCTAGAAATAAATTTAACCAAGGAGGTTGCCTATACTCTGAAAACTGAAATGACACAAAGAAATGGAAAGATTTCTTGTGCTCTTGGATTGGAAGAATCAACACTATCAAAATGACCACACTACCCAAAGCAATCCACAGATCCAACACAACCCCCATCAAAATACTCACGACATTCCCCACAGAACTAAAAACAAACAATTCCAAATTTATAAGGAACCACAAAAGACCCCAAACAGTCAAAGCAATCTTTCATAGGTCTTTCTTTTTTTCTCTATTTTTTTGTTCTCTTTTCTTATGATTTGATAACTAGAGAAGGTCCTTTAACATTTGTTGCAAAGCTGGTTTGGTGGTGCTGAAATCTTTTAGCTTTTGTTTATCTGTGAAGCTTTTGATTTCTCCATTAAGTCTGAATAAAAGCCTTGCTGGATAGAGTATTCTTGGTTTTAAGTTTCCCCCTTGTATTACTTTAAATATATCATGCCACTCCCTTCTGGCTTGTAGCATTTCTGCTGAATAATCAGCTGATAACCCTATGGGAGTTCCCTTGTATGTTATTTGTTGCTTTTCTCTTGCTAATTTTAATATTTTCTCCTTATCCTTAATTGTTGTCAATTTGATGACTATGTGCCTTGGTGTGTTCCTCTTTGGTTTGATTCTGTGTGGTACTTTCTGCACTTCCAGGACTTGGGTGACTGTTTCCTTTCCCAAGTTGGGGAAGTGTTCGGTTATTATCTCCTCCCAAATTTTCTCAGGTCCTTTCTTTCTCTCTCCTCTTTCTGGGACCCCTATAATGTGAATATCAGAGCACTTCATGTTGTCCCACAGTTCTCTTAAACTATCTTCATTCCTTTTTATTCTTTTTTCTATTTTCTGTTCTGAAGTAGTGATTTCCACTAAATCTGTCTTCTAGCTCACTGATCTGTTTTTCTGCCTCATTTAGTCTATTCTTGGTTCCTTGTAGTATATTGTTCATTTCAGTGATTTTATTCTTCAGCTCTAATAGGGTATTCTTTCTATTTTCCAACTCTTTGCTAAAAACTTCACTCTGTGCATCTGTACTCCTCTTGAGTTCTCTGAACATCTTGGCCATCATTACTTTAAACTCTTTCTCAGATAGATTACCCATCTCCTCATCACTTATTTCTTCTGGGATTTTATCTTGTGCCTTGGCCTGGGAGATATTCCTTTGCCACCTCATATCATCTATCTTTCTATGTGTTTGTGGATTCCTTCCACAGGCTTTGGGGTTATTGTTTTCTTATTTCTAGTATCTGCCCCTGGTGGACGAGGCTGGACTAGAGGCTTATGCAGGTTTCCTGGCAGGAGGAGCCAGTGCCTGCCCACTGCTGGGTAAGGCTTGGTCCTGGACCTCTGGTGGGTAGGGTTGTGTCTAGAGGCCTTTGTGACTTAGGAAGTCTGATGACGGGTGTGACTGTGTTCCCACCCTGTATGTTGTTTGGCCTGAGGCTTCCCTCCAGGCTGTTGGGTGGGGCTAGGTCTTAGTGCTAATGATCCAATCAAAATGTCAGCCTCCAGGAAAGCTCATGTAGATTAACACTCCTGGAATGTCCGCCACCAGCTCTTATGTCCCCTGAGTGATCTGCAGCCATCCCCCACATCCCCAGGAGACCCTCCAAATCCAGCAGGCAGGTCTCGCCCAGGTTCCTATGAAATCACTGCCTCTGCCCTTGGATCTGGTGCATGTAAGTTTCCATGTATGCTTCTCAAGCAAATGGAGTCTCTGTTTCCCCCAATCCCGTGGGGCTCCCCAGAGCCAAACACCCCTGGTCTTCAAAACTGTATGTCCTGGGGTTTCCTTCTCTTCCCAATTCTGGAACCTGAGCTGGGGAGCCTGATATGGAGCTTAGAGCTCTCACTCCTGTGGGAGGCCCTCTGAGACTTAACAAATCTTCAGCTTGTGGGTCACCCGCCCTGGGGGCATGGGGCTCAATTATATCGCGAGTACGCCCCTCCTACCATCTTGCTGTGGTTCCCTCTTTATGTTTCCAGTTGCAGAAGATCTTTTTTTACTAAGTTCCAGTCTTTTTTCGATGGCTGTTTAGCATTCAGTTGTGGTTTCATTTTAGTCACAAGGAGAGGCAAGCTCGTGGTCCTACCACTCCACCATCTTGATTGGAACCAATCGTTATTTGTTTTTATAGGATTGCTTATCTCCAGCAAAAATACAGAATGTCAGAGCCAGTAGGAGCTGATTGCTCATCTGGTCCAAGTCCTAAATTCAGCAAATGGAGAAACTGAGTTCCAGAGAGGTAAAGCAAACTATCTCAATTTTAGTGACAGAGCTAGGACTGGAACCCATGTCTCCAGGTCCCCAGGCCTCTGGATTTGCCTCTCACATCATGGTTACATTTATTTTTCTCTTAAATCCCTCTCACTCTTCCCAAGCCTTGCCCCAACAACTTGTTTGCAGAAAGTAACATGCATTGAAATAATCATTTTATGGTTTCGAGTCCATTACGCAGCCATGAGACAATACAACCCACACTGGCAAATCTGGAAATATCCCTGAAAATTTGCTTTCTATCTGGAGTGAGAGGTTGAGTTTCTTTATGTAATTGCAGAAGAAAACACACTTTAAAACATTCACGTTTTATGCATAAAACACAATGGATATTTTGCAGAGTTATTCCTTGAGTTTGCCTTGAATTTCTAAGCAGAACAGTACTACTTTTGAATTCTGAATTGGACAATTAATAAAATTGGCAGTTCTGAAGGTGCAGTCTGAAGTACATTAGGATCATCTCAATTGGTGGGGGAATTCAACCCTTCTTTGACATTTGAGGCACACCAGGAAAGTGCACAGAGATAGTTGCACCATGTCTTGTTTACGCATTGTTTACTTGCTCTGTTATTGCAGCTGTTGTTGGGGAGGAAAATACAGCTTATAGAATAGAGTTATTTTAATAGCTAAACTGGTTTTTAGATGCCCAAGCAAAATAATGTAATTCTGCATAATTAGGACCCAAAGACTGACACCAAAGTGAAGGTGATAGCTGAAGTGAAGACGAACAAAGAGAAAGAAAGTGAAGGTCACAATATTGAAATAAAGTTCAGTTCATCTCATTACCACAGTTCGGTGTTACATGATGTTTAAGTTTACACCTACAAACACTCCTGCCTCTCAATATTTTCTGTAATATGACAAATAACCACAGTTTGAAGGAGGCAACATAGTATAATATGACTCAACAGGGAAAACATCTGCTGGCCTGTGTATGAGTAATTAGATGGATAACCCCCCTAAACAAAGACAAGAGGGCACTCTGGGTTCTCTAAGCCCAGAAATCCTGGGCCCACAGGGTAACCATTAGCTTCCTTCTTTGGCTAGATTTTATCTCCCACAGATGGCTCTGCATCTGGATGCCCCCCAATAGTTCAGCACAGATATTAAATTAAGGCCGTTGGCGGCTATTTCTTGAAACACTTTAAAGAGCTGTTCCCTAGTGAACAGGGCAAATGTCACCTATAGCAGATCAGGCTATAGGTTACTCTTTCTCCCTCAATTAAGTACAGACAGTCCTCCTATTTCAGCTTCATAATGCACCTTGGGTAGTGGGACAGCCCAGGGCTCTCAAATAAAGGGACAAATAAATACCACTCTTTGCTTCTAAACTAAACTTTGAGTGCATTCATTGGATTTCTTTACCCCTATAAAAAAATGTGATATATTAGTCAGTTATGAGTATTGTTTCTATTTTCAAGATTATTGATTGCAACTTCAAAAATAAAGCAACTTCTCTCTCACAAATGAACAAATGAGATAGACTCCGTTGATTTTTTTTTTTTCTTAACACTCAAAGAAAATGAGAAAAAATGCTAAGAAGCAAAATGGCCGCTACTGTTTTTTTCTAAATATTGTGATAGGCATAACCGATGTTCTGGTTTTCCCGTGTGTGAAACTGCATTCCTGGGGCTGCATTAACACTCCCATCACATTTATCTGAGTTGCCAATCCATCAGAGAAAGGCTCCTCTACTCCATTCACTTCAGTGGACATATGTGCAGCTCTGTGCAGGACAGATTCTGATTGCTTCTACGGTTTTCTCCATTTAATAACTGAGTCATCAACACTTTAAATGTAAAACACACTCTCTTACGGCAAAGCTTGGAGCACAGGAAAGAGTATTGGATTGGGAAACAGAAGAAAAGCCTGCTTAGATTTTGACTGGTATAACATTGACTCCACAGATCAATTTGGGGAGAATTGACATTTTTACAATAATTAGTCTTCTAACCCATGAATAGTGTATCTTGTCATTTATTTAGGTTGCCCTTAATTTCTCTCTGTAACATTTTGAAATTTTCAGGGTATAGGTCTTATATATGTTTCATTATAATTATATTTAAGTATTTCATATTTTTGATGATATTATAAATGTATTATTTATTATGCCAATTTCTAATTTCTATTACTAGTATATAGAAATATATTTGATTATTGTGTATTGCGCTTAAAGCCTGTGATCTTGTTCTATGTGTTGAATTGTGTCTCCTCAAAAAGTTATGTTGTAATTTTCTGTGTCTTTATTTCATTTTGGATAGTTTCTATTGCTATGCTTTAAAGTTCATAAATTTTCCCTCCTCTTATGTCTTATCTGCTTGTTAATTTCTTCCAGCGCATTTTTTAAAAATCAGGCATTGTGGTTTTTATCTTTCAACATTCTGTATGGCTCTTTTTAACATCTCTCATGTCTCTACTTGACATGTTCTATCTTTTCTCTAGTTACTTGATCACAAGAAATCAAGTTATAATAATTATTTTCATGTTTTTGAATATAATTTTATCATCTAAGTCATTTCTGGGAATTTTTTAAATTGATTTATCTCCTCATTATGGGTCAGATTCTCCTTTTCCTTTGCATACCTGTTAATGTTTAACTGGAATGCAAACATTATGATCTTAACTTTTCAAGTGCTAGATATTTTTATATTGCCATACATATGTTTGAAATTCGTTCTGGGATTTAGTGCAGTTGTTTGTAAACAGTCCAACCCTTTGGGATCTTGCTTTTTAAACTTTGTCAGGTAGAACCAGAGTAGAGTTTAGCTAGGACTAATTTTTCCTTCTGAATACTTTCACTAATGACTATGAGTTGTGAAATTTTCTTTTCTGGCTCATGGGAACAGGATCAGGAACTACTGCTGCCCTATAAGCAGTCAGAAGAAAATTTCCTCCAGTCCTTTCAGTTGGTTCTTTCCCAAGCCTGGGGTAGTTTTGTCACATGCACATGGTGATTAGCACTCAGCTGAAGACGTGACGGGGTGCCCTCTTTGGATGCCTGGAACTCTTTGTTTGTAAACTCTCTCCTCTTTGGTATTCTGCCTTATGACCTCTAGCCACCTTGGCCCACCTGGATTCCCAGCTCCATCTTCTCAACTCAGAGAGATTGCTGGGCTTCACCAAGGTCCCCTCTCCCTGAACCACAGCCTGGAAGCATTCTCTAGGAAAATCATACAGCTCACCTCACATGCTTTCCATCCCTCATGAATCCCTGTCCTTTGCTGCCTACAGGCTAATGTCTTATTAACCACTGCTTTTAATTTTTTCATGTAGAAGGGTAAATCCAGTCTCTACTAGTTAATTCTGTCCAGTCAGAGAATTAAGCAGATGTAGTGGGTGCAACATCCATATCAAATTGAAGACATTCAGAAAAACAGCAGAAAAGTGAAGAGGGAAGAAGTCTGTAAGTTAGGTGCCCCTATTTTCAGTAAATAAGGAGTAACTGGAATACAGGCAGGTGACAGTAATGGGGAAATAAAGAGTGGTCAAGCTGATGATACACATATTAATGAGTAGGGTTTTTACTAGGAGAATGCTGATCCTACCTCCTGATTCTGAGCCATTTGTAGTGGGGAAAAAAGCAGCCCCTCTTTGAGAGGCTGATGAGAACAAAATCCTCAAGGAGAAGCTAAGTTTTTGATGGGAAAGGAGGTGAAAGAAATGTTCAGTGAAGATGGCAAAGGAATTGTTAGAGAACAAGTTTCCTGAGGTCACAGTAGAAAGATTGAGACTAAGAAAGATTGGATGCAGACGAATCAAAGGAGGTGCTGGAGAAGGTGCATAGCCAGAAGACCTGTGCTCAGAGTAGCTATCTGGTATTCAAGAACATGACTGTAACCAGCTCAAGGTCACCAACAGAATGAATGCAGTCACCACATCTCTGGTGGCACTGGGCATCCAGGCATCTCAGGAGTCATATGTGGATTGCAAAGATTGCATTCTAAGAAGGTCTCAGAATCAGAGGACTAAAGTAGCTTCAGTCTTTCTTTTAGGATCTGACTGAGTCCCAGTAAGAAAGGCTCAGCCTCACTCAGAGGAACTGACATCTATTCAATAGCAAAGAGCTTGGTCTGAGGATAGAAAGTAAACATCTGAGTGGTCATAGGGGTCCAGGAACAGAGAGAGAGCACAGTCCAGTAGTTGCTAAAAGCTGGCAAGAAACTTGTCTCTAAGTTACTAAAGAGTAGAAGAAAAAAGGGAAACATCAATTACAAATTTACCCACAAGGACAAAAAAGAAAACCATTATTTATGACAAACACAAATGTTCCCAATGTTCTCATGTGTTTTCTCAGAATAAGGAAAGTATATGATGCCCAGATACAGTCATGTATCTCATAGGACTCTTTAATAAATCATCTCATAATGTTGGCTGATTATTTGGCCCTTTAGTTCATATATATATACAGTAATAAGTGATGAAGAGGGCTAGTAATAAGAAATGAAGAGGGCTCCATCATGAAGTAGTGAGTTCCCTACCAGAGGCAGCTCATGTCAGCCTGTAGGTTTTGGCATATAGAGAGAGCTCCTCTACATGTGTGTATTACACATGTACATTACACATGAATATGTGTATATTACATACAAATATATATATCATATATGAATATATATAAAATATAGATGATATATATATATTTACAGATCATTTCTTATCTAAAACATGAGAAGGAAAAACTTTAGCTGTAATCATAAAAGCCATTTCAATTCAATTTGGAACAAGTGGAGAACATTATGAGTAAGTGAAGAAATAAATTAAATATAAGTCAATTGACAATAAATTAGAATGAAAATGATATCATAGCTCAAGTTAAAGGGAAAATGGAATTTACCATATTTCATCAATTTAAAGATGTGCTTTGTTTTTCAAACCTTATTATCTCTGAAAACAGACTGCCACTTAAAATCAATGAAGTCTTACAACAGCTGTCAGGATGGCAGTGGTTTGGTTGAGACTGCTTACACCAATGATTCTAAAAGTGTATCTCACCAGCAGCATCAGCATCACCTGGGAATGTGTTAGAAATGCAGATTCATAGACCCCATCCCAGACTTAACTGCAACAGAAAATCTGATTCAGAAATCTGTGTTTTAACAAGCCCTCCAGGTAATTTTGATGCACGTTCAGGTTTCAGAACCACTGGCTTGCATGATTGAAAGAACATAAAAGCACTAACACCAAACCTACAGTATAGGTATCAGGGCTTGGAAGAAAATCTAGGAGATAACAATGAAGCACTCTAAAAACCAAATTGTTGTGTAGTGGGAAAGAGGATACACCAGACACATTTAGGGGCATTCCCAAAGCTAGGCTAGCTCTACATAACTGTAAAGCTAGCCTAAGAGCCATGAACAAATGGCTTTTAGTTTATTTATAGATTTCTTTCAGAAATGCTTGTATCGTCAATGCACTTGATGGCATAGAGGATGATATAGTGTGGAAAAGCAAAGTCATTCCTGACTGAGACAAAAATTAATTCAGAAGAGTAAGACTCAACTGTGAGAAAGCTTTAGAAATATCATGGAGACTTTTAGAAATATCATATAGACTTTTTAAAATATTTTGTTTTTCATGTATACATTATAGATGATAAACTATAAAAATGATGTTTAGTGCAGTCCCAATAAGCTTATTCAAGAAGTTTAAAATGAAAATTCTATGAGATAAGAAAACATAGTGTCAATTTAATTGGCAGCCTTTTCTCTTTTCTAGTGTGTATGAAATAATGGTACATTACACAATCGATGCTTCTTAGTTTGATGAAATACAATAATTCACATATCAGCCCCTGCTTGTCAGGTACTTGTCTTTGCCAAGGATACTTTATTTTTAGAAAAGGTTCAACTTTTATAAAACTATATCCTCTGGATTTGGTCAGTTTCAGGGAGAAAATGGGCAGGGTTAGAGAAGGGAAAATGAAAATTTTTATAGAAGTAAAACAAGTATTCTAGGTTTCAAAATGCTCCTATCACATTGCAATATGCTACAAGTAAGTGCAGCACATTGGCTGAAAATATGTTTTAGATTCTAATTAAACTCTGTTCAAATCCTATCATTAGTTAGCTATGGGCTTTGGACAAATCATTGAACTTCTCTGAGACACAATTTCCTCTTCTATAAAACAGGGATAATGTTTGTTAGTTGGGGTGATGACTGAGGTAGATAATTCACATGAAGTGCTAACAGAACATGTGGAACATAATAAATACTCAGGGACTGAGACCTAATATAACAATTGCCTGCAGTCTGCAGTGTAACCTCACGTGTAAAGTGTTTCCAGCACCGCTGCTCAAGGGGGTTCTGCCCAAAAGAAGAACAAAAGGAAGGCCTTGGTGACTGGCTTAACTGCTTGAACCTGCCCAGGAAGGGTCAACCCACCTTTTATTCTGATGAATGAAATTCTCCTCTCTGAGAAAAATTTCAGAACCATTTCAAAACCTTCAGAAAGTAAGTCAATTAAAGAGTCTTTCTAATCATGTTACATTATCAAAATGAAAATACTTTTTCATTAGGGAAAAGCATTTCAGAGGTTATAATTCTTATTGATGGTGAGGATCTTTGAAGAAAATGACTAGTAGTCAGCGACAGACATATTTCAAAGCAACTCATCCATCCCTAATAGAATCAACAAGGAAATTATTTTTCTTTCCTGAACCAGTGTTCAGTTCATCACAAAAAACTTACATCAAATCCTCAGAGATCCTTTCCCTTGATAAATAATGTAGGCACAGAAAGATAAAGCAAGCATCTGTAAAGAGTGATGTCACACAGGTTTAGGATTTATTCTTTTCCTCTGTAGTATGCTGAACACTGTCATGAGGTTAGGAACTCAGAGCTGTGGGCTCTGATCTGTAAGACAGGAAGCATATATCCCTTTATCCAAATAATATCTGCCTCTTGAATTCTTTTGCTATAGTTATTGATCTGGTAGGCTCTCAGAACTATAATTTGAAGTCTATGAAGTCTAAAAGAAATGTGCTCAAATTAAGCACACTTACACACAATAGATGACTGATAGATAGATAGACAGACAGACAGACAGAGATACAGGTGTCCCGCTTTGTGTTACCAGGTTTGTAGATTTTCAGGGACAAATTTTTATTTCAATCCAATGTCCCCTGGCCCTACCATTTTCTATTTTGTTTCCTCATTCTTTCTGATTAATAATGAAATAATTGTAGTTACAGAAAAATAATTTAATTATAAATTTAAACCATGATGAAAAGTGTACTCTCTTGAATGCTATTATGTCTCAAAGCCAAAAACAGACATATTTGGGAGAGACAGTGTTTGGGACTAATGACACACCTGAAGATGAAGCTGTATTACAGTGCTATTAAAAACTGAGGTTATTTTCCTAGTCTAGGGTGAATTTAGGATATGACCCCTCTTTCATGGGGTCACCATGGTTTCAAGGTTTTATCTAAGTTTTTCAAGTTCAAAAACTTATTTTAATTTGTTTCATCAGGAATGACCATACGCCCAGTGCCTGACTTATGTCAACCAAACTCGTAAGTGGTTGATTTGTAAATCAAATGCCAAGTTGCTTACAATGTGGAACATCTTTCCAGTGACCAGAGCCTTTTTGCCAGTTCCCTACAATGTCCCTACTTTCTGTATTAAAATGCATCACTGACAGAACAATTAACAGGAAGGTTATTTCTACATTATGGAATCAGGGCAAGGATAATTGGACAGCACCGAGTCCCAATTATATCCCTACAGTGCCTTGTCCAATGTGAATAAATGTATATTAAATTAAGACTGTTGTATTTTATCCAAGACACAATCTACCTAAGAACACATCTATCTGTTGATTAGGACACATATTTCTGTGTCCAATACACAGTTCCTTTGCAAGTTTCAGGGAGGTGATTGGATACATGTTGGCTTCTGATTCCATTAGGAGCATATCTACAAACTATCTTCCAATGAAGTTAACCTCTGTTGACTTCTGATATTCTTAGCTATACGCTCTATTTCTTACTAGTTTCAAAATACTACCTTTTCCCAACCTTGCCTCAAATTTTGATTTAGATATACTATATCATATCCTGACTATATACAGAATCTTAGAATCAGGTCTGCTTTTGTTGGAAGAGACCTATTTTAAAGACCACTGGATCCAACTTCTTATGTTATGCTTGAATCCTCTGTGTTATGTCAGCCTTCTAGTCACTTGGCGATAATAAATGTATGTATACTTATGGAAAAACATCACTGTGATCTGATATTTCAGCTGAACATGAAATCCAAAAAGATATCAAGTCTCTGTGAAATTAATTTGTTTTCAAATGGTGTCTTCACCGTGAAGTTTCTCTCTCTTCAGTTAAATGAGAGAGGAATCAGAGTTTATTTCCAACTACTTATCTTAATATGGTTTCCTATTTTTGGTAGCTGTTTTAAAACGAAAAGTGTTCTGCTGCCAATATTTTCTTCCTGAAATTAATTGTTTTTGATGAGAAAGTGAGCACCGATGTTTGAACCAGCACTGACCCCTGTAAGTCAGGCAGGTTGATCAACTCATTAGGTCCTGAAGGAAGTTTGGATTAAGGATAAGCAACACAGATGAACAAGAAGATAAGCCTTGCATCCAAAGGAGCTAAAGTTATCATTTGCAAACAGCACAGTCCTAGAGCTCCCTGCCTGAAGAGTCACCTAAGAGACCTTGGAAAACAGACCACATCAGTTCAAGAAAGAAGTACTCAGATGTTGGGCATATGGATTATTTAGAACCACTTTGATTTTTGTAACATGCTGTTACAGGAAACAGAAGCAAATGCAGATGAAAAGGCAGATGAAAGTGTCAAAATCAGAAACCTGTTGCTTACTGGGGGAAAAAAAAGACAGAGGGTCTTAGGGTGGAGAAATATTGCTCACTCTCTTGCTCTCTCTTTTCCAACAAAAGAAAGTAATTTAAAGAATCAAAAAGAGGATACAGCCACATTTAACATGTATCTGACTCTCTGGCATACTAACATGGGAAACTATGAGTTACCCAAAGAAGTTACATCAACTAATACTTAACAGTGTGTTTCAATATAATATATACATATTGGGCCATTTTTATTAACGTGAGCAGTGCTAAGTACTGGAGATAAAAAATAAATGCAGCCTGATTCCTTTCTTGAAGGAGATAATGGTCCAGTGGGTGAGGAAACAGATGATTACACCATGATGGAATACAGGAGAGAGCAGGATTAAGACATAAGTGGTCTGCAAATTCAGAACTGACTTAGCTTGAATGGAATCTGAGAAGAGGGTTTATGAAAGATGTATGTTTTCTCCTCCAACTTTAAACAAAATAAACTTTACTCTTTAGTTTTAGATTTACAGAAAAAAATACAAACATAGTATAGAGTGTTTTCACACATCTCATACCCAGTATCCCTTATTATTAACATCTTACATTAGGACGGTACATTTGTTATAACTAATGAACCAATATTGATATATTATTAAGTAAAGTCCATAATAAGATTTTCTTTGTTTTTCCAAATGTCCTTTTGCTATTCCAGGAGCCCATCTAAGATACCATATTACATTTAGTTGTCATGCCTCCTTAGACTACTCTTTTTTTTGGGAAAAACATTTGGGTTAATTTTTATTATATTTTTGAGAATTCTTATATAAGCATTTGTTTGTTCAAGCCAATTAGAGCTCTCTTACAAATTAAATTTGGCAATACCATCTGAAAGTAGAAAATACCAGATCTATAATGTACACATATAGACATATAGATAGACAAAACCAGAGAGCTCATAGTGTTCATTTTAAAACTTCAGTCATGAATCAGGTACAATACAAAACTCTCCAGTTTATAAATAACAGTTGGAATAAACTATTCGCTCAGATGGCTAAAGTCTTTTTTTATTTGTGGAGGACAATTTTAAGATCTGTATTTGCCTTTGACAAGCAATTTTTAAGTAGGCAGCAATTTAGAGTTTGGGCAAGAGAGTTCTTCTAGCAGTCTGTGTTTCAAAAGCTGGCTTTCCCTCTTTTTTTAGTTTCAGATTCTAGTGACTGAGTTAATCCAGGCTCAGTCCCAGGTGATTGTAGGCTGTGTTTACATTTCAAAGACATGATAAGATTCAAAACTTTAAGAGACAGAGAAAGAAAATTTTTCTCCTAGGGGTTTTGGAGTACACTTGTCTATTACATAAGCCTTGGGGTGATTATCATTTATTTTTTTTCTTCTTAAGTACAGAAAACTTTTTCTCTAATATCCTGATTTTTTTTTTTTAATAATACCTCTAAGCATTTGAGAGAAATAGGTAACATTTTAGATTGGTAAAGATAAGTGGGCATTGACTTGTTTCAAGAGCTGTATTTCTGGTTTTGTTCCTTAGAACACTCTTACCTCTAAGTTTCTCAGACTTTACTTGCTTTTGATGATCTTGAAAGTTTCCAGGTGTATTCACCATTTATAAAATGTCCTTCTATTGGGATTTGTTTAACGTTTTTCTTGTTAGTAGACCGGGGTTATGGATTTTTAACAGAAGGACCACGAAGTTAAAGTGCCATTTTCATCACATCAAGTCAAAGGTCATATAATCAACATAAAGTATCACTGCTACTGTTGGCTTTGAACACGTGATCACCTGGCTATAGTACTGTTTGTCAGCTTTCTCCGCTGTAAAGTGCATCCCCAACCCTCAGCCCCTTGAAAGGAAGCTACTTTGCACAGCCTATGCTTAAGGGACAGGAAGTTATGTTCCCCTCCTTGAGGATGGAGTATCCACATCAATTATTTGAAATTTTTCTGTATAGATTTGTCACTTCTCTTCCATTTATTTATTCAATCATTTATATCAGTATGAACTCATGAATATTTATTGTATACTCTGGGTTTTAATCCAATTCTATTTTTTTTTTATTTTGTTGCTCAAATTGTTCCAGCTTTGGGCATTGAGAACTCTTTTAATTGGCTCCCTGTGTCCCTTTAACATAACTTCATCATTGTTGGGTATTTTCTTTATTGAGCACTTTCTTATTTTCTAAAATTCCAAGATGCCTCAAGGGTCATTTTTTATATTTCCTGCCACTCTTCTACCTTTTGAAAATTAAGTATAGTCAGTTCTACTATAAGGCTTATTTTGAATATATGAATTTGTTCCAGCATTATTGATATATTTGAGGATAATCTGACACTAAATTAGTATTCACTTATGTATGAGAACCACTGAGGAATCAAAAATCTGCACTCTAGTGAAATGAGCCACATAAAAATAATAAAATGAACAGGTGCACACACCTCAAATATCTAACAGCTTCCTCAGTTCACAGAGGGTGTTAAGAGCCACACCCATCCACAAATGGTGTTACAGCTTTCCTTCTGATTTCATATTAACCCTTCTTCCATCACTTCACAATAATTCATAGGCTGCAGCTCTTCTGCTGCCCAGTTCCATAAGGAAGCTTTGGGTCTTTTTCAAGGTGAAGTATCATATTTATTGTAGCATTTTAATTTTTCTTACCCATTTAAGGTATATAAAACTATGCTTCTGCTTTTATTAGGATCCTATCTTATTTTCACATGCATCACTAGCAAAGTTTTTGAATGCTATTCTCCTAACTCTACATTGGTAGTGGTGGAGGGGAGGCATTATTGTGCACTTTTGCACAGCATGGTAATTTTTAGGACTACGCATGTCATGTAATAGCAGAACTGACTGCAGGTGTTCCTGATTGAAAAGAGGAGAAAAAGTATTTGGGCAGAGAAGGCATGAAGCTATGAAAAAATGGGTGGTGCACTTTACCTCATTCTGTGTTGTTGGAGTATAAAAGGAGATGGCAAGTTGAGACCAAAGGAATAAATAGGAACAAAAGCATGAGCAAGCATTTGTTTTGATAAATTTGGACATTAATTCTATAGGTGTTAGAACATCTTCAAAAAGTCATGAGCACTGCCGTGACACATATAAGTCTGCATATTTTTCAGATGTCCCTGTTCTGGTCACTAGGAAGAGGATGGACTGGAGAGGAACAAGATCTAGGCTGGAAGACCAGGAGGCTTCTGTCATATGATTAAAGCCCAGAATATGGCAGCAGTACCTGGAATGAACTGAAATAGAAAGACTAATGAAATATTTAGGGAAAACAATTGACAGAGCTGGGTAATTTTTGAAATTAGGGTAAAAAGCAGTTAGAGGTGGTAAGGAACAATAGAAACAACCTAGATTTCTGATTTGAACACAATGATGGATGGTCAGGTTACTAACTGCATTTCAGCATAGCAAGAGGGACAATCTGGCAGGGGCCTGGAGCAGAAGTTGGGACTGAAGTTAATAAGCCTGGAATGGGACAACTGTAGACAGAGATAGAGAGAGCTGTCTGCCATGCACCTGGATACACAAGTCTGAACTCAGAATTCATTATATATGACCAATATCTTCCTAAATCTGGAAAAAGAACACTTACAAAATTAATGCAACAAGGATTTGTTTTGCTCACTATCTTTTTCTTATAACTAGTGCCTTCTAATCTTTCAGATGGTAGCTTAGATTCATCTCTTCAGAGTTTCCTTGACTAAGTCCTCAGAAGCTGACCCTAAGATAAGGATTCATATGCAAGGCATTATTTAGAAATTTAGAAAAAGAGTGAGGGAGTTGGAACAGAGACAGGAGGAAACCAAGCAGAGCTATCATTTCAGGAAAAGGGTCCTGAGGATAGCTGCTTCCACAGAGGGAAGTTGTATCTCAGGCTATCCTATCCCAAGGCAAGAAGGTTGGGGGTTGTCAATCCCCAACTTGACAGTTATTGGTTAACCTGGGATGAAAACCTGCAAGCGCTTCTGGATCTACACTGTGCCCATGGCAAAGCAGCTCCATAGCCCAAGGACAGGCGTCTAAAATGAGCTGCGAGTACACTGTTCACACACTGAAGGGGAGCAAGGCAGGAAACAGAAAAGGTAAAAACTGGATTCAAGGGGATCTGGGCAGACTGCAGATATTGTAGACCGGGGGTCAGCAAATTATGACTCTCAGACCAAATCCACCTTGTTGCCTGTTGTTATTAACTTTATCATGGTATAATTTATATATTGTAAAATTTACCTGTATAAATTGCACAGTTTTTCATATATTTACAGAGTTGTGTAGTCTACACCACAATCTAATGTTAGAGCAGTTTCAATATGCCAAAAAGAGAGCTTGCACCCATTAGCTTTCACTTTCATTGCCTCCTCATCTGCTTCCAGCCCAAGGCAACTGCTAATCTATTTTTGTGTCTCTATGAATTTGCTTACTCTGAATATTTTAATTTATAAATTAGGTGATATGTTATGTGGTCTTTTGTGATAGGCTTCTTTCTTTCACTTAGCACAATGTTTTCAAGGTTCATCCATGTTGCAGCACGTATCAGTATTTTATTCTTTCTTATGGCTGAATAACATTCCTTTGCATGGGTAGATCACCTTTTGTCTAAACATTCACCAGTTGATGGGCACTTAGGTTACTCCCACTTTTTTTGGATAGGAATAATGATATTATGAACATTTGTGCTCAAGTTTTTGCATGGACATTTATGTTCTTTCCTTTTTCCCCTAGCTTTATTGAGACATAAGTAATGGATAATATTGGGTAAGTTTAAGGTGTATAATATGTTGATTTGATACACATATATTGCAAATTTTATATCACAATAATGTTAGCCAACACCTCCATCTCATCATATCATTATAATTTCTTTTTTGTGGTAAGAATATTCAAGATTTACTCTCTTAGCAACTTTCAAGTCTATAATACCGCATGATTAACTATACTTGTCATGTTGTACACATTAGATCTCCAGAACTTATTTGACTTATAACTGGAAGCTTGTATCCTTTGACCAACATCTCCACATTTTCTCTATCCCTAGCCCTTGCTGTTTCTATGAGTTTAGCTTTTTAAGATTACACATATAAATGATATCATATAGTTTCTGTCTTTCTCTGTCACACTTATTTCACTTAGCATAATGCCCTCAAATGGCAAGATCCTTCTCTCTCATGGCTGAATTATATTCCATTATGTATATATACCACATCTTCTTTATCTACTCATCTGCTGATGGACATTTCATTTGTTGTTTCCATATCTTGGGTATTGTAAATAATGCTGCAATGAATATGAGAGTGCAGATATCTCTTTGAGATCCTGTTTTCATTTCCCTTAGACATATATCCACAAGTGGGATTGCTGGATCATATGATAGTTCTACTTTTAATTTTTTGAGGAACCTCCATACTGTTTTTTCCATAGAGGCTGTACCAATTTCATGGACATACATTTTTATTTCTCTTGGGTAGATACTTTGGAGTAGAATTGCTGATCCATATGGTAATTCTATTTTAATACTTTGAGGAACTGCCACACTGTTTTTCAAATTGGCTACACAATTTTACATTCCCACTAGCAAGACATGAAGGTTCCAATTTATCCACTCTTTATCAATGCTTGTTATTGTCCATCTTTTTCATTACAGCCATTCTAGTAAGCATGAAGTGATATCTCATTGCAGTTTTGGTTTTCATTTCCTTAATGATTAAAGATGTTGAGCATCAGTTCATGTACTTATTAGCAATTTGTATGTATTCTTTGGACATATGTCTATTTAAATTCTTTGCCTACTTTTTAATTGGGTTACCTGCTGCCTGCTTTTGTAAATAAAATTTTATGGGAACACAGCTATGCTCATTTGTATACATACTGTCTACAGCTGTTTTGTGCTACAGTGGCAAAGTTGAATAGTTACAGCAGGACCATAAGGCCCACAAACTTAAAATATTCACTATCTGGTCCTTTATGGAAATAGGCCCCATCTCCCCTACCCCCATCCTTGAATGTGTGTATATGTATGTAGTGGGTGGGGAGGGGGCTGTCCTTTCATCTCTTGCCCACTGAAGAAAGTTCCATGGGAACTGCTTTCCCAGAATTTGCTAGGGTGTGGGGAATGAGAGTGTCTCCTGAGGTGCAGATGTGGAGTGATCTAATTCTCACTTGAAAGAACCAACATAGGGTGAGCTGGCTTTAACAGTGAAAGAATAGAAATAGCACCAGATTCCCAGGGGCTGAGGAAGGAGCCACCAACCTGGAACACAGCTGTATCTACCAGGGTCAGAAATTGTGGGGGAGAGGAAAGAGGGTAACTTCAAAAGGCTACCATCACTCTTTCCAAAGAGAGTCAAGTTCAATCATCTCCCTAGCCCAGGAGGTGAGATGCCACCTAGCTTTGTACATATTCTCCCACCCAGGTTTTTTTCCCCATCCATCCCCTCCACCCACACAGGCAGGAAACAAAATAGCACCAGCTACAGCTGGGAACGAGGCGAGCACAGTGGGGAGCCCATCCTCCCCTCACCCACTTCATTTTTAGACTGCAGCCAGCCCCAGGGCAGTGACCATAACTTGCATTTGGAGATATTTTTCTTACATGGGTCCAGACATTTGATTTTCTGAATTGAGGCAGTGTTTGTGACTTAAACGGACTCTGGGTCTTTCTATTGCCTTAGACTGAGCTTGAAAATCTGCAACCTGCCTGGGTTTCTTCTGGGGACAGGAACAGGCTATTCACATTCAGTAAAGTGTATATAGTGCAGTGGGGGGAAAAAGCAGTAGAGCTATCTTTTGATTACATCAGAAGTTGTGTTTATTCAACACACTTGTCACTCACATATGTGAGACTCTAGCTTGAGATGACATATAAGTTTTTGCTAAATAATCTAAAGACCATTTGGTACCTAAACAAAATAAAATGCAAGAGTCTACCCAGGGTGTCTAGCTTTTGCTTTATATAGGAAGTCCATGATTCAGTAGGTGTCCTAATTGCATATAACCTCTCTCCATTATTTTGATGATAGGTAAGATCATGCACAGAACATGTACTGTTTTGTTAGATCAGATGTCACCTCTCTCAGGAAGTCTTCCCTGAGTGCCCCTCCACCTTGCCCCAGGGCACACCACAGTTCCTCCTCAATATTACTAAAGCACCTGGAATCTCCCCCTATCAAAGCTCCTACATCTTGTACTGTAGTTGTCTATTTTCTTGTCTGTCTTTGCTGCCAGCTTGGGAATTCCTTGAGGACAGAAAGCATATCTTTTTCACTGATATATCATAGGATAGTGCTGACAAAGAGTAAGAGTACTTAACCAATATTTAAATCAAATATTGCTTAAAAACCTCATTTATGTCAAATGAGATATGATTAGGTGCAGCTACTGGCTTAGCCCTCCAAATGTCCCGTAAATTCACCATAATGCAACCCAAGGAGAAAAAAAGTGAGGAATGGGGATCAAGTAGCAAAAATCCATTCCTTTTCCTACTAAGACAGAATGTGGCTCATTAGAATCTTCTTTAGAGTGACTCTACAGATGATGGATCAGCATACTTCATATTCCATTGAAAATCACACAAAAGCCCTTTCCCCCTTTAGCTGCTCCTGTATTACTGATGTGAGGTTGGATAAAGCAACTTCTTTCTGTGCCTTTGAGCGACTTCAACTGATGTGGATCACTGACCAATTGATGTGGATGCAGCAATCAGTATCAATTGGAAGGCAGCTGAAGTAAGAGGATCAGCCATCCTGCAGTCTGGTTTGCCAATCCCGCATAGCTAGAGCCTGGACAATTGATCTTTGCTGCTTTAAATGATCAAACTGCAACCTATTCAAGATGCATATGGTTTCAAAGGCTCCCAAATGCTGATGTTGGACACTGCTAAAAGGGGAATAATGAGCCTAGTACCATTAAAGTTGGAGTCAATTAGCAGAGTCAGGAGACTAACATTGTGTGTTTCTAAGTACAATTTGCATCCTCTGTATCTATAATAAAACCTTAGTGATTTTCCTGTACCTTGAACATTCCCTGAGGAGTCACATTTGTGGCTTGGTGGAGTAGTGTGGAGTGATAAGAGCAAAACCATGAAGTTACTGCTCCTAGAGTTTTAATACCATCCCTAAATTTCCACTATGCAAGCTTCCAAACTAAGGATTGCTTTCTCTGAAACAACTTTCCTAGGGTGTCTTTGTAGCATATTATTTCCATAGGAAGTGACATACTATTTGAGGAAAAAAAGCTCACACGGCCAAATAAATATGAGACCCTCTATCAAACAAAAGAGTCTCTTAATTTCAGGACTTTTTTAAGTTAATGTGTATTATGTACCATGAATTATGTATATGTATTAGGAAGTTCTAAGGGAGGAATGATGTTAACCACATATCTTACCAATGACCATCTGGTCATGAAGCTACTAATGTATTTTATTCTAAGAATATCTTTCGGGAAATGCTGTCTTAGGAAAACACTTCATGAATCGCTTCACATTGTGTTCCCAAATCCTTAATATAAAGGAGTTTGTGAGGTGCTTTTCCCCCTATATTTTTTAGTTTTTAAGTGTTTATTTTTAATGAACTTCTCATTTTAGAATAGTTTTAGATTTTCAAAAAAGTTGCAAAGGTATTAGAGAGTTCTCTAGAGCCCAAAACCAGTTTCCTCTATTGGTAACATCATACATTACCTTAATACATTTGTCACCACTAAGAAACCAATGTTGGTTCATTACTGTTAACTGAACTCCACACATTTTTTGGATTTTGCTAGTCTTACCCTAATGTCCTTTCTCTATATCCCATCCAGGATCTCATTTAGTCATCATGTCTCTTTAGTCTCCTCTGGTCTGTGACAGTTTCTCAGACTTTCTTTGTTTCTGATGACCTTGATAGTTCTGAGGAAGGTGCTTTTAAATAACAAGAGAGATCAGGGAAGCATAATGAAACAGGAAGCTCTTCTGGAGAGTAAGGAGATGAAGGAAATTTGAAAGGGCAGAAAAATGCAAGAAAATAAAAAGGCAGGAGACAAAGTTTATTGATTGTTCAGTCTTACAAGATCAACCTTGACCATAAACTAATTTTGTGGAATATATGTATGGAAAAGATGAATGCAAATCACATTTTAAAATTTATATCATTCATATATATCAAATCATATCATTTTCTCCTAAAATGCTGCCTGGTGTAGTTCAAAAGAAAAAAAAGGCAACTATCAAGACAAAAGATAAGAATAAAATTTAGGACTAAGAAAGGCAAAAGTGACTTGAGATGACCAGCGGGAAGGTGTTTGAAGGTTACAAATGCCAAAAGATTTTTCACCAGGATGACAGCCCTTTTGACTTGAGTTGGTAGCTGTTAAAGCATTATCTTTTGTTCTATCTTCTTTCTTTTCAAAAAAGGATAGTTTTGAAAGTGAGAAACAAGAATCTCTTAGAAGGCTTGTCTGCTCCTGTGCTTGGGTTGGAGGTGGAGGTAGAGGGTGGGGGGAACAATGACTCCTAGTGACTATTTTTCCCTTCCCCAAATCAAGAACGGACATTTACCCTTATAATGGCCAGACTGAATAGACTCTGGGAAACCCATATGTAAGAGTAGAGGTGTGGTCATTGACTGGGTCCAGTGTAATCAGTATCCACAGAAGCCATGGTGAATAGCATGAGCAAAGAGACAGTGACCTGGTAGCCAGTGGCCAGGGCAGACTTTCTTAGGGCATGCAATGGACTGAAATCTGGTGTGAATGAGGAGGCAGAGATTATCAGTTGCTGTGATGGTTAGGTTATGAGATAAGCAGCTATAAGAAAGGCTAAAAATACAGTGTCCAATCAAAAACAGAAATGATCTATTTCTCTCCCACATAATAATCCAAAGGTAGGTAGGCCATCAAGGGCTAGTAGTCAGTTCTGCCATTTTCAATGCTCGGTCCAAGGCAGCCATCCCAGTTCTTACAATTTCCCTACTAACAAGAAGGGGTGAAAAGGCCAGGTAAGAGCACAGCCAATCATTTTACAAGCAAGACCTGAAAAAGGCACATGTCATTTCTATCCAAATGTCACCAGCCTGAACTCAGTCACATGGTCACATCTAGCTACAAGAGAGGCTGGAAAACGTAGGTAGGTGGCCATGTGCCCAACTAATATTCTATTACCATGACAGAAAGCAAAAACAGATGCTCTGAAACAGCTTTCTGTATACCAAAACTGTTTGCCCATTTTGCATCCCCCCTTTGTAGTTAACAGAAGCCCAATATTGTTTAAGAAGGAACCAATGTGACCAGCTAATTGCTTCTTTTGCAGCCTCCATTATAGTTAAGAGATGCCTTATGGCACAGTTTTGGCCTATGAGAACAAAAACAGAAGTCACCTGGGTATTTTGAGATAAAGCTTTCACTTTACTGATTAAGGAGAATATGTACAGCTGGTGCTGCCTTTCCTAGTTCTTCCTGCCTGGAATGCGTATGTGATAGTTGGAGCCGCTGCTGTTAAATTATGCTCATAGGGAAAGGTTGAGAGGATAGCAGAAAAATCTATCTTGACATTAATGACCTGCTGGACTAACAGTTGCTACCTCTGGACCTGTGGCATGTAAAGTATACCTGCCCTTTTTAAGCTTTAGCTAGTCACAGTTTCTGTTCCTTATAGCTGATTGCATTATTCTGATGATTAATGCTGAAGATAAGTGGCCAGAACCAAGGAAATCTTCAGAGCAAATAAGCAGACAACTCAGCCTGAGAAAGGACAATGTAAGAAGGTTTGCCTGATACAGTGTAATATTATGCACAGAGAGGTTAAATTCAAAGAACAAAAAAAGAACAAAGAAGAAAAATAGGCCAACAGCTGCAGTGGAACAGATCTCAGAGCACTTGCAGCTAAGGTAGTAGGGACCCTAAATAAAATTATGGAGTGTTAGGAAAATACAGACAGAATCTGTAAATCTCTCAAAATATAACACGTGAGCATGAAGAAGTAAATAGAAGTAAACAGCAAACTTATATACAAGAGATCAGAAATAGAGTCACACAAATGACCAAAAAACTATTAACGTAACTTTCACATGAGGAGGATTTGGTGAGCAATGAATACAATTGCAAAAATCATGAACCACCAAATGAAACTTTCATTAAATACCTGTAATTAGCCAAAATGCTTAGTATAGTCATTTAGGAAAACCTGTTTAATCTTCATTCTTGGTATTTCTGAGTTTTTTTTCTAAATAACATCTTTGTTTCTAAAATCACATTTTAAAACATCATTCAGATAACATCTGCCATAGGCCTGTAGTGTAGTTTAGTGATTATAAGCCCAGATTTAGGCATTAGAATATGTCCAGGTGTCAGTCCTGGCCTGATCACTTACTTTTGTATGATAGTGACTAAATTACTAACTTTTCTGTGCTTCAATTTAATTATCTGAAGAATTAAGATGACAGTAATATCAACCTCATAGGATTGTTGTTGGGATCAAGTGACATGGTACTTGTAAAGCAACAGGAACAGTGTGTTCCATCCAGTCAGGGTTAGGGTTAGGGTTCTGGTTAGGGTTCCAAACTCAGTAAGTGTTACCACTGTTGTGGAAATGCCTAAACCAAATCAACCGTTCAGTCTCTACACTGATTGGATGCCAGGGGTAGAGAGTAACAGCCTTGAAATTCTAGAAGCACACACAGCACAGTGAGTCCTTGGAAGTCCTAACTGTCTGACAATATTGGAGAGCAGAAGTCCAGAACAGCACCTGGGCACGGATGCCACTGCTACATGGACAGGATCATCTCACTTTCAAGCCTTTCAGATTAGAGATATGATTTATGCTTTCCTTTGGCTGATACTTTCATGCCCTTCTAGCCCTTTCCTTCTGTAGATCCTGGGTCTTCAGAGGCTTTATCATTTAAGCACCAAGAGGTGGTAGTCGAACTACTAAAGGTAAAGAAGTAGAAAGGTTGAAAGATGGTTTTTCTTAACAACTAAAAAAAAATACATATTTCACCTTCCTCTGTTGTAAGGAAATGATCATAATTGTTCTTATCTGTAAAAGAGGTTCTGAGATTTTCTTGTGGATTTCCCCCGTTTCTAGAAAAGAAGCCAAGATGGTGAACCAGTTATGGCAGAACATGCTCGGAAACCTAGGTCAGAGATAACCTTAATATGATTGGTTGAAATGTATCTATTTCTTCTTAATAAGTGAGAGCTAAATAACCTGGTGGTGCCATTAGTTTCCTCCCTCCCTTCACAGCAATTGAAATATACACAGATCATGTAACTTTCGCCTTCATGCATCCTTGTACACACCTCAGCAAGATTGGTGTACACAGTGCCATTATCTGAGAAGGTTCATGTTGTGTAAAGTTACACAGAAGTCCTTGGAGAACTGAATCACAGAGGAACAACCAATGTTCCAAGGGGATAAAAATTCAACAAAAGCTATACTTTTTATAAGTATATTGTTCTGTTGTGAAATTAAAATTCTTTGAAAAGAAACTAAAGAAATAAAGTCACTGAATACTCAGAACCCTTCAATATACCGTATCACTGACAGATTTTCCACTGCCCCCCAAAGGACTGATTTATTTTTCTTGTCTAGAAAATGAGCATCATTACAGTAAAATTCTCCACAAATTTGCTTTGACACTATTACCCTGTACTCAGTTCTCCCTTGCATCCAAGTGAATGATGTTCTCAGGGAGCCCACAGTCTTTCTATGTCAAGAAGACATTAATACATAAGAGAATGCAAATTGTCTGCTGAGTCAAAGTGTGTAGTCTGGTTTTCCTTAAAATTCTCAAGGCAAAATAATAATAATAATAATAATAATAATAATAATAATAATAATAATAATAATAATAATAATAATAATAATAATGTTTTGACATAATTACACTTAGGCCTTAATGATAGATAGTTAATTAGTAAACTTGAATATTACAAAACTGCTTTAATGAATATTTATCAAGAATAATTTGTGGAGTGCTGTAGCTCCTCATGTAATGCAATAGACAAATCTGAGAAGGAAATCCACTGTTAGTACAGTCAGTCAGGTTGCAGAGAGGCCTGGATGGTGTGCCAGCACCACATGGCAGAGATGATGACTGAGGCCCAGCTCCAAGGTCATAGAGAACTGGTTTTCAATCCTACTCTGTGACTTGGGCTAGATATTTAGCAACTTGGATATCTCAAGTGGAAAATGCAGTGCCTGCTTCATAAACCTGTTGTGAGGAGTTAATATATTAATCCATATGCTTAGCACAGTGCTGGGATATTGTGGAAAGGGATCTGTGGTCTTGATTATCATGCAGAGTCACACCTGGCCTGGATGGACGGTACACTCAGTGCCAACTCCTATACACAGGGAGATGTGCCTCAGGCTGCTGCTATGGGCAGCTGCTAAGTCACTGGTCAAGGACCAATGCAAGAGGGATAAGATCAGTCTCCAAATCCCATGAATGCAGATGGAAGGAAGCCTTTCTTCCAAGAGAAAGAGGAAAGAATGGAGAGAATACGTCTAGAGACAGGTACACCACGGAGAGAATTTATGCCCTGGAATGAAGTCCTAGAGCTCTAAGCAGTTGTGGCTCTCAGGAAGAACACTGGATTTATCATGAGAAGTTTGAAATGTAAGCTCCATGAGGGCAAGGACTTTGCTGGTCTTGTGTACTGCTATATCCCCCAAAATAGGGTCTGGTGCATAGAAGGTACTCATATCATATTTATTCATTGAATCAGCAAATCAGTAAATTAAACCATTACCCTATCTATTGTTAGCTATGTGATCTTGGACAAGCTATTCAGCTTCTCTGGACCTCATTTTATGACCTATAAAGTGGCAATAAAAATAATATGTACATACTTCACAGGACTATTCACAAATTTTAAGAAGTAGCATTTTGTCAAAATGCTCTATCTGGTCAGGAAGATTGTCAAAAATGTACACCACAAGTTCAAAAAGAAGGATAGAAGTTGTGTCATAAAAGTGACAGAATGCCTTAGTAGTCATGGTCTTGTGAAGGGTTCCCCCAGCAACTCGTAGTCCCTCAGAAGTCATAGCAGAGTGGCAGTCAGAAGGCATATGTCCAAACTCTCTTGAAGATCACAGGCTGCCTTCCTTGTCTGACACACAGGTTCAACCATGATCTTCTCCCCCTCCCAGGGTAATCATTCTGAAGGGAACCCTCCACACATTAACAAGTGGACTTGCCAGTGTTTGATTTAAAATCTGTCTTACTATATTTTCATTACACATTATATATAAAGTCAAGCAGAGAAACACCTCACCTGCTTCTTCATCTCACTTTCCTCTGCCATTCTCCTTTTTCTTCATCTTAATCCCCTTTGCTGCCCCCAATCCAGGTCTTCTCTGCCAGCCTCTCTGGTAGAATAGAAAGAGCATCAGATTAGTATTTAAAATTTCTGGGTTTTAGACTTGGCTTTGCTACATCCAATCACCATGTGTCTGAGCAAGTCATTGCACTGCTTGGAATTTTAGTTTTCCCACCTTCAAAGCTGTGATATTTGGTCTGTGTCCTGAGTCCTGGCACAGAGTTCTAAAATCCTTGTAGCTTCCTCAGTGGTAGGAGTGAGAAAAGCATCTTTCATATTCATCAAGAGCCCCTTTCCCCATACTTGAGTTTATGCAAATTAGATGGCTCTTAGAGAATGGAGGCTGATTGCCAGAGGAACCAACCATTGATAAGAGAGTTGCAACTTTCAGTCTTACCACCAGACCTCTGGGGAGAGGAGAAGAACTAAGGATTGACATTGTTCACCAATGGCCAGTGATTTAGTCAATCACACCTATGTAATAAAGCCTTCATAAAAACCCTGAATGACAGGGTCTGGAGAGCTTTCATGTTGATGAACACAACAAGGTGCTGGGAGGGTGGTATGCTTGAAGAGGACGTGGAATTTCTGAGCATGTTCCTATAACATTTCCCTATGCATTCCTTCCATTTGGTTGGTCCTGAGTTATATTCTTTATCATAAACCAGTAACAGTACATAAACAGCTCTCCTGAGTTCTCTGTGTCATTCCAGCAAATTATTAAACCCAAGGAAGGGGGCATGAGAACCCTTGATTTTTAGCTAGTTGGTCAGAAGCACAAGTGATAGCCTGGGACTTGCAATTGGCATCTGAAGTGGAGTAGCCTTGTGGGACTGGGCATTGTGCTGTGAGATCTGCACTAACTCCAGGTAGTTAGTGTCAGCATTACTTAGAGTGGAAAACTCAAATACTTGGTGTTAGATGTGTTGAGAGTAAAAGAAATAGGAGTTTACCTTAAAAAGTGAAGACACATACCAAATTCATCGAGCAAAAAGGCTCAGCTGAGTTAATATATGTAACTCCTGTAAATTACAAGCATTTTATGCATTTAATTCATTCATTTGTTCACTTATTAATTCATTCATTCACTCTTGGTGCTTTTAAGCACCAGCTACAAGGGATAATTACAATTAATATTCTAAATGGTCTCCACCTACTTTGGCTGATGGGAAAGATGAACTCCTTTCCAAAGTGATTCACAAGTCATAGAAGAAAAAAGCCCAAAGCTTCAGCCAGAGCACAAGAGGTGAGAACTAAGAAATTTTCAGGGAAGGAATTTCTGCCTGTGGGTTGGTAGTCTTAGGCACCTGTGTGGTTCTCAAAACTCTCCTTGGCTCCACCTCATCACGCCATTTTGACAACGGCACTACAGAAGCCCAAACCTCTCTTGCCAGAGCCACCAGGAATCAATCTCTCACAGCCTTGTTATCAACCTTCAGGGCCCAGGGCCCTAGTGAGTTACGTGTAAGAGTAATTAATCTTCTCCATGCTGCAGCCATTATACATGGCCAACTGCCACCAAAGCCAAGAGCGATGGTGCAGATTAGTTGTTTAAGTGCAGCCTGGAAGCTGCCTTCTGAGTGAAGTGGTGCTAATCGAACCCTGCACCCTCACCGTAATGGGTCTCTCACAGAATCAAGTGGCTAATTATGGTCTGGCACTATTTTGGAATTTGGTGATTAACTCCCGCAGGGTTGATTAGTTCTTAACATAGGAACATCTGTTTATTTGGGGGAAGCCCATTTATTAAGAGTTCTCTCTTGATCCTGGGTCTTTTTATATTAATTGAGTCATAAGAAGATTACTTGAAGTTAAAAAAAGAATTTCCAACCATTAAGTAAATTGGCATTTTTCAACAGCAATTGTTATTTTTATCATTATTGTTGAAAACTCAGATACAGGGAATAAAAAGAATATAGCAAAATTATTTCACGTTATAAACAGAAACATAGGCATATTTCTACTAACTTAAAGTTTCAGATATTAGTTAATTTTATCCTTTTAAAATTAGAGTAGAATATAAATGAAATGGTTTCACTTAAATATGATTTTTTCCTCTCTCTCAACACAAGTAATATAATTTAACTACCTCTGTGGCTAGCATCTATAGTAAACGTACTAATTATGTAAACCATTTCATTAAGACCTGAGTAGGGGCCAAGACTTTAGGTGGGGTCATTATTTGAGTTCTTGTGGAAGTTATTAACATTTTTTTCCTGTACCAAATTTACTGCTGTTAAATTTCAAAATCAAATGAAATGAAAAAAACAAGTGGCATGAGATAGGAAAAAATAATATGCCTGGCAAGCAAATATTTTAACAAACTCTTTTTCTACATATGTCCACTGGTCAGTTTTTAATCTATTTATTTATTTTGGGCAAATGTATTGACCAAATTTAGCAGAATCACTGTCACTGTCACTGAAATAGCTCTAAATTTGGGGTGAGGGTGTATGTATGCATGGGAAGAGAGAGTTTTGTTTCCTAACCCCTGTCACAATTATTCAATAATATATTTATTGCAAAAAAAAAAAAGTTGGAAATACAGAGAAGAAGGAAAAAAAAAAAGGCAAGGTGGAAAAAAAAAAACTTGCAGTTTGAGCAACATCCAGCTTCATAAGCTTTAAGCTGCTACGACTGAAAGGAGAAAATAACTATAGTGGGAACCCTGCTCCTAGATCAAGGAAGAAAAATTTCAAAACAACCCAAGAGAAAAATCCTATAAATGGTCATTTCAGGCAATTTTTATTGAAGAATGTTAATTTATATTTAGCGGTGCTTACTAAGTACCAGGTACTATATGGATATTACTACATTTTAGAGCTGAGAGTACTGAGGCTTACAGGTGTTAAAGCAACTAGTCTACAATCATTTCAAGGAAGTGGGAAAGGCAGGATACAAATCCATCACTCTAATTAAAGAGACTTTATTATCAACTACCACACTGCTTGCCTTCTTCCGATTTTTAGAAATTCAAAGATATTACAATGACTGGAAAATTCCATGCAAAAATTATGGAGCAGAAGCTCTATAGGTTGGCACTGCTCTTAGTTGTAACAATGTGTGAATTTTTTTCTCAGGTAACCTCTCAGACTTGCATTTAAAATGCCAAAAAGGCAAAAAAAAGATAGACACCATATATCTGTATGCACATCATCAAGGATGGCTTGGAGTGACCTTGAAGTGTTTTATTCAATTGCTGAGGAGATCTAAATGTTGGGCTGAAATCATGAAATACTGGCTTCATTGATCATGGTATTATTGTTAACCCTGAAAACACAGTCTTCATTCACATGAGATGAATAGTTTTACCAGGATGTCACCAGGCAAACAGAATATATCTTATTTCCTCAATTCTAAAGTGCATTTTTTTTCTCAATTTAACATTTCTGACTTGGCAGTTTATCTTACAATCACTGCCTACTGTTAATTGGGATTTTCCCCTCAAAGCTGATTAAAAACCTTCTGGTAAGTTTGCAATCCAGGAAATATGGTGTTCCTTGGCTCCTCCTCCCAAAAGGTCACCCTCAGTGTTAATGTTATCAGAGAGAGAGAGACAGAGAGAAAGAGAGAGAGAGAGAATCCCAAATTGGAAAGCCCAACAAAACTGTGGGTCCTTGCTTAAATATCCTTTGGTGACACTAACTCTTAATGCAGAAGTAAGCCGGTATAGATGTATTAACCAGTGTCAGACAATCATGAATTTTAGTCTGTGAATCTGAATTAAAAATACACAATAACCTCCAATCTGAGGGCAGGAGAAAACCTCTCAATAAATATCAGAAATACCTTTACAGTTTGCAAGTTAAGATACAGAAGCTAGGGCAGCAAACCATGTGTCCCTGTGTGTCACATTACAGAACTGACCAGAAATACTCAGAATTGCATACTTCATTATGAGCTTTGATAATCTAAGCTATACATATACAGCTATTTGTTTATAAGATGGGTATATAACATTATAGACAGTGACCTGTAAATTATGTATAAGTACAGTACAACATTGTATAATGTCACTGATATTCCTAAAATTCCAAAGAATTTGTACCAATTGTATCCCATTCTACAAAGCAAACACATTTCCTGCATGATCACAGGTACTGCCAAGTAGAGTAGATTTAAAACTAAAATGGCTTACTAGTTTCTAAATAATCCCCTAGGAAACAGTTTAGTCTAGACCATTATCTTGATAGTTCATAATTAGGTTCAATAATAAAGCTTGTTTTGCTGACCTAGGTCAGATCGGCATGTCCACAGCATCTGGGTGCAGTGACCTTGCTTTGAGAGGGTATTGTTAGAAAATCCATTATTATCATCACATACACTTCAGAGAAGTGGCTGTTTTGTGAATTGATGGTGTGATGTTGCCACTTTAGATAAAAGAGTCCATGAATTATTGACTTAATGAGTTAATGTTCCTTGATTTCACAACAAAGTCTTTACAGTCTCTGTGCTATTTACTGAACACACAATCACAGAATATGAAGGAAAGCACAGGTAACAGGCTGTGATGTGCATTTAGGAGCCACATCAAATTTGAAAAAGGCATGACCTCACAGAAGTGTCACTGTGTCTCTCTCAATGGAATGGCACCTTGGTCAGTGTGTCTCAGGTCAACTCATGGACAGTCACTTGAGGTGGTTTCCTTCCCATTATTTTTGCCTGGAGACACAGAGCAGCTAACTGCTGTTCCTCTAGCCCAGAGTTTGTTTTAGGCCTTGGACAAGGCCTTGGGATCAGTCCCGTGTAACCATCCAGGCTGTGTGGCGCGGTCCTTGTTGGGGAAAAGTTCAAAGAGAGTCCATAGAGAAAGGCCAATGCCAGACATGCAGTGCCCTGATGCTCACCGTGGCAAAACAGAAGTGGAATTTTCTGATGTGATGGTGACTTTCTTCAGAGTAGATCAAACATGAGGGAGACGGTGAAAACCCAGGCCCAAAGCAGGTTTACAGGTTTTCCAGAGGAATTGATGTGTGAATCAGACATATCAATTCAGTGGGCTATTCCTAATTCTGGTTTTGCTACCACTTATCAATGTTTATTATCTACTAAGATTTATGCACAGTATTTCATTCAGTCCTCCCCACAAACTTATGAAGCAGGTGTAATTTTTTCCCATTTTACAGGTGAAAAAACTGAGGGCCAGAGAGAAGGAATGACTTGCTCACAGCTGCAGAACCAGCAGAGGAAGTCAGGATTCTGAGGGGGTGTGGCTGACTCCCAAGGCTGTATAAATGCTCGCTCTGCTCTGAGGTACTGGGGCCTCCTGACTGTGCTTCCTGCCTTGCCTTTCATCTGTATGCTGTTTGTCAGTCCATAAATCTCTTAGTCTATGGGGTATCATTAATACCTCCTGCTGTCCTCCAAGTCAAGTTAAAATCCACCATACTCAAGATTTCAGTTCTAGCGTGACTTTCCATCCTTACTTCCCTCCACCCCTATTTGAGTATCTTTACTTTCAGCTGCTCAGCACACTCTTTGCTTTTTAATTATCAAGACCTTAGTTTAGACCCTTCCTTCCTGTCTCTGTTGAAATGTGGTCTAGTTTTCAAAACAGGTTTTTTTGTGGTTTTGTTTTTATGAAGTCTTTTCAGGTCCTCCACTTCCATTAAAAATTGTTTCTTATTCCCTTCTTCAAATCTCATAACACTTTGTGCCCACCTTTGTTGGGGTAACTTATCACAGTTTGATTTGTGATAATTACCTGTGGTTTTGTCTAGCTTCCTCTTGTTAGAACTGGGAGCCCTTTTGAGGGCAGGGATCTTGTCTTAGTCATCACTAAGGCTATCCTAGTATCCTATCACTAAGTATCTCCAAGGCTTAGCATCATTTTTAGAATGTGGGATACGTGATAAATGTTTGTCAGGTGAGTAATTAAGTAAATGAATTGTCATAAAGAAATACACAGGTGAAATGAATTAGGTCTTGGTTCAAAGGTACTGCACACAATTTCTTAGAGGAAGGACTACTGTGAAAAAGTAGAGAAAGTTACCCTTGCCCATTTGTCTTTTGTCCCATTTTGTTTGCATGTTAGAATTCAGGTATGGGATGGGAGAAAACTGACTGATATGCAACAGATGTTCTTCCCCATCTCACTTACCCTGTTTCCTTCACCTGCCAGGGACTTCAGACAAACTGAGGAAAATCCTTGCTCCATTGTTGGCAAGTAACTTAAGCACCTAGGTCAGTTTTCTCATCTGTATAATGAGGGTGCAATATTACCTATTATAGTTTGCCTCATTTCTGGTCACATAAAATGTCCCTATTTGTGATTTTTCTTTCACACCTTCACATTTATGGGCTACTCTGTCAGCAAGCTAATACTGTGTTCAGCTACAATCTGTCTTTTAGTGCCATCTGTTAGTCCAAGGTCTATCTGTTAAACGTTCAGAACAAGTCTAACCCTTCTTCTACATAATACTTTTTGAGTGACAAAAATATCCATTAGAGATGCACATGTATAGATTGTTTGAGACAAAGCAATGCTGATAAGCACTTGGAACCACAGCAAGAATCATTTGGGGAACTTAAGGGAGAAGCAGCCCAATTCATGTCTTCATCCCTGACGAGCTGTCTTCTGCTACGAGAGTGAATGTGATATCAGGGAAGGAAGATAGATTTTCAAGTCAGATGTTTCTGGACTCCTTTCCTGACTCTGCTACTGGATGTAGAGCAAGTCACTTAACTTTCTTGAGCCTCATAGTTAAACTACCCTCAAGGGTTGTTTGAAAATTGAAAAATATCAATAGATGCAAAATGCCCAACACACAGAAAATGTTCTAAAAACTGTCATTTCTGTTATTCCTCAGTTTCCTATAACCCCTTTTTCTTTTAAAAAATAACCAAGGGCTCCAGTTAAAAGAAAGCAGTAACTTCTGGTTTTAGCCCCCAACATTGTCCTCCTTTCTCCTTCTCTGCACCACAAAACCACTCTTCAAGGTTGTCTGGACTTGCTCTTCCCCTTCCTTCCTCACTGCCTTGCCCCACATCCTTTTGCATTATACCTGGTGTGTCTCCTATCCCTGATGAAACCCAACCCTTAAAGGTATACCACGACCTCAAAATCTCTGGGCCGAGGAATTCAGTGCTAAATTTAGTGCTCAGCTGCAGCACTTACCCACCCCCAGCACATCCTTCTAGTTGGCTTCTTAAAACATCTATTTCACTTGTACTGTTTGAAGTGTGTTGTGTTCTAATCTTTTAAGTTCCTTCCAATGCCTTTTGAAAGAAGGCAGGGAATAAATCCTAGTTACTAAGGTCACCGAGACCTATGGCTTCTTCTTAGCTCTCACCCACCTCAGCTCTCCTGATTGTTGACACTGTTGTTAGTTCTGTCACCTAGAAATGGCCTCCTCGGCCCTGTCTCTCACCTGTCTCCAACTCCTTTGCAGCTTCCTTTTCCTGCCCCCAAACAGACACATTTTCCAGCATTTGCCCTGCCTTCTCCTCCCTGGTCTCTCTCCCTTGCTAGACCTGATCACTGCTATGGCTTCAACTTGGACTATAGTGTCAGTGATCCTAAATCTGAGTGTTAGTCCAGACTCAAGTCACAGGCCTGCATGGCCAGTAGCCCCTTCAACAGTCCTTCTTGGGGATGCTGTGGATACCCTAGACTCAATAAATCTAAAATTAAGTCACTTATACTGATTTTCCCCCATCCTCATTTTTGTTAATGACATCACTAAATTCCTGGTCCCCAAACTTGGGAGCTCAGAGCCTTCTTAGGCTCCTTGCTGTCCTTTACCGCACAATCTATCAGTAGTCAAACCCTGCCACATAGGCCTCCTCACGGCCCCACATTTGTGCCTTTGTTTCCACTGCCACTGTCCCTGTCCTAACTCAGGTCCTCATTAGTGTTTGCCTGGACTACTGCCATGCCTTCCAGGTGGCCACCCTGCTTCTGGTCTCTCCCCACTCCAATACAGTTTTCATACCGTGCCAGTCATCTTCCTGAAATACTCTCTGATCGTGTCACCCCTTGTCCTGATTCCTCTGATATCTCCCCAGTGCCTATAGAACAACAGCCAGATGCTGTAGCATGCCAGTGAAGACACTCTGGGATTTGGGCCCATGCCCATCTTGCTTACTTCCCTCTATTCCCTCTTCCTTCCAGTCCCAGAACCTCCGTGTCCCTTCTCTCTCCCTTGCCTTGATTCATGCCCTTCTCATCTCTTCATCAAAACTTAACCTAGTTTTCAGATGCTTCCCCACCTAAGAAGTCTTTCCCAGTCTCTCTGGCCAGAACTCATCTTTCTTCTCTGTATTTTGTTAAAGCTTGGTTATTATTTGATATAGGTCATAGAAGGAATTCATATTTTTAAACATTCCTATATGCTAAGCTAAGCGGTTTACATGTTTGTCCTTTTCAGTTCTTACAGTAATTCTATAAAATGGGGAAACTGGGGCTCATAGAGATTAATTAATTTAGCCTAGGTCATGTGGGCAGTGAGGAACAGTATTTCCTCAGACCTTATTCCCCATACTCTTCACCATACCAAATCACCTCACCTTTCTGAGGACAAAGAGCTACAGAAATCTAAGGGAACTGATGTGACCATTTAACAGTGACGAAGCAGCTCTGACTTTGGACTGCCCTAGTCCTAGTTTTTTACTTGGCTTTTCTCCTTTCAGACCCTTTTCTGATATTTGGTTACTGTTGCCTTTTAAAAGTTTCATTATTATGCATAATGTATTCATTGAAGGGCAGCATTTCCTGTAATTTATGTCTCTTCATTTTACTACTCAGCAATTCCTCAGTATTTAACCTCATAAATTTCCAGTTATTGTCCTATATTTACACATTGCATCTGCTGGAGAAGTCTGTGCAATTTAATACTGTGTGGAATCCGAAGGGACATTTACAAAGAGGGCAAGCCCACAGCTTACCCATCTCCTCACAAAGTCAGATTGCTCCTGATCAAAAGCAAATAATCTCACCTTTTCTACCCTTCTTGTATTTATCTTATTAAATAACAGAAGAGCTTGATTCCCTTGACTTTCTGAAATCTCCAGCCTGTTCCTGGGAGCCTGGGCTGCTGGCCTCAAAGTCGCTTTGTGGCCACGATGCATTTTGCATGCTGCACCTCTCCATCAGCCTGCCCCACTGCCTGTTCCTCCCCCTCTGAAAGGCCAAACAGGACTAAAACCCCACCTCATCTGGCTCTCAGCTCCCTTTGTTCCTCTTAGATTGTTCTGCCATTGCCCTAAGGCCAAAAGATCTTTGGGGCAGTGGCCCTGTTTGGTGTTTGGCACAATTTCATTTACTGAACATCTCTATGTACATTTATGATGCCATATAACTAATAATAAAAACAGGACAGCCTAGGGCATCATTTTTTATTGTCAGCTCCGCAGCAGCTGTGGGGGATGGGGAGGCGAAGGACAGAGAGCAGGAAGGTTCAGGACTCGTCAATACAGGATGGCCCTTGCTGAGCCTGGTCTGCTCAGTCACATCCCCTTCCAAAGGGCTGTGATAGTGATCCGAGCCTTGTCCAGACCCTCTCACAGAGCCACAATAGAACAGACCAGAATGAAACATTGGGTGTGCTGTGGGGGAGCTGCCTGGGTTGTGTACCCCACTATTTTTCAAGTGGCATGTTTGCCCATCTCAAGGCGGGTGCAAAATGGACGGCGGCAGAGCTCACACTGTTCATCACTGCCTGTTGCTAAATTGATGCAGCTCTCCTTGGACACCATCAGCTGTGCAGTAATCCATTTTGATGGCTGGGCTTTCGAGCAGCCGTTTGTATGCTCTGCATCCCTCTATGACTGTCTGCTCTTTGTGGACGTGGCCTGGGTGGTATATGCCCCTAGACTTGGGCTTCAGCATGTTGAAAAGGCCATTACAGGGTTTTAGAGGCAAAAATTCCTTCCAGGAAAGGCATTCTCAGGAGGCAGCATAGAATAATGGAAAAAGCCCTGACTCTGAAATTAAGTGGCCTGACTTCATGTTTCAGGTCTGCCCTTTTCTATCTGTGTGGCCTTGGGTAAATCACTCAACCTCTCCGGACCTCAGTTTTCCTTTCTGCAAGTAGGGAGAAAAGAATAAGTCTCTACCTCACAAGATTGTTAAAAAAAAAAAAAATCCTGTATAATTTCTTTGTATATGAAAAAATATATGCAGATATATATTTCATTTGCTGAAAAGTGCTCTCAAAAGTCATTAGTATTGGTACTATAGTCAAATATTTTATAAAGAAAAGAAAGTACAGAGGGAACTCTCTACGTTATGTGCATTACTATCGAGGTGTAGAAAGCCAGTGGTAAATGTTGAAACCTGTACTAAAGAGTGGGGGAGAAATAAACTGCTCACTTCCATTCTAGATAATTTCTTACTATTTCAGATGCCTTGGTTGATCTGGAACACTTGGCATGGTTCTGCCACAAGTGTAATTACTGGCAGCATCTGCTTCAGAAAGAGCAAGTGAACCCTCTCTAAGCTTAAAATAAAAATCAATGCTGATTTTTACATCTATTCAGAGTGTGTGGTTTGTAAACAGTTAAAGGAGCTTATTCTGTGGGGATGCATGGATTAAAAACTGAGTGCACACGGGTGGGATGTACTGGAAAAACAGATTCTGTCCACCTGATTGGCACTGACCATGGAAACATGTGGTTAGCTGGAAGCAGCCTCTGAATTTGCCACAGCCAAAAGGGGCTGAATCTAGTTTCCAAAATGTGTGTCAGTGAACAACAGGTTCATTTGAGGTATTTAGTCATGGTGCCCAAGCAAAGACTAACTCAACACACAAAGGAAAGTGGACTGACTGCCTGGGATAAGGGCCAGCTTGCAGCCTCTTCTGAAATTTGTGTAATGATCTTAGCTGCTTCTGCCGCACATGCTGTTTGTGAAGGGACTGATTCCCAACATCCCTTAAAAGGGTCTCTTCTTCGCTGTATGTAAACCCTCATAAGCACATTGTGCATGTTATTTTGGAGGTTATTACAGGTGAGTTAACCTTCATCTCTGAGCTGCACGTGCCAAATGCTGCGCAGAGCCCTGCAGAGGAAAGAGGCCAATTCCCCTTGTATGTTCTGAAGACCCTAATAGACATTTTCAAAAACAGAAGGTTAATAAAGAAGAAAGAGGTGGTCTGTTCTAGGGGAATATTTTCTTTTATTCAACAAGGAATATGCCCTGTAGTACTCTTTTGACTTGCCAATCTGCTAATTTTAACAAAAAGTCAGGCAAGCAACGTAACTGTCTACCTTTCTCTACAAACTGAGAAATCCATTTGGCCTATAAAAGTGATAAGGTCCACCATGAGGGAGGTGTTTCCTTAACTGCAGGCAAAGGAAGAGGAGGGAGCTGCTAGAGATTTGTTTTTGCCTCTTCTCTGTTGATTGTGACTCCCCATTTTTGTGTATTGGAAGGTGTGTCTACCCACTGACTCCCAAACCCAGTATTTAAGGTTTTTTCCCCTCATTAGCAGGAAGGAAGGGGATCAAGGCAGACGCACAGCCATTTATCTTGTTCAAGTGTGGCCTTCTTTGTAAATGAAAGAGGCCAATCAATAGGGCAATAAGGAAGGAGGACAAGTAGCTGGGAGGGCCCCACCACTGGTGAGGTCTAGTCACAGCCGGGGCCGTGCATACTCCATCCCAGATTTGCAACTCATTAGCACTCCAGAGAGGAAAACCAGAGGTTTGCTTTTTAAATTAGCTCTCTATTAAACAGAACAGTGAGTATTTTCACACTAGGTTCTGTAGAGTAAAATGAACACATTAGTTTAACGTCTGGAGTTACTGAAATCAGAACTGGTGTACAGGAGCCCTCCACTAGGAGGCAGTGCTGGGGAGAGGAAGTCACAGACCAGGAATCAGGCAGACTGGGGCTCCAATCCAGATTTTGCCTCTTATCAGCTCTGTCAAAGTGGACAGTCACTTTGCTTCTCTGTCCTTGTTTCCTCATCTGCACATTGGGATGAGAACAGACTCACAGGGCAGGTTGGGAGAGTGACAAAAGACCATTCATGTTAAGCGCAGACACATAGAGCAAGTGCTCAAAAATGTGAGCTTTTGTTCGTGTTATTATACGGAAACTGAGCTGCTAGGAGTGTGTGGAGAGAAAAAAGACCACTCTATGAGAATGGCCCCTCGGGGCTGTCCTGTCATATTGGTATATCTGCACTTTCTTTAAGGAGGCACCATTTCCTGGACTGTGACCTCATCATGAAGAGTGAAGTATGATTAGGAGTTGGATGGATATGACACGCCAGAATGTGAAGAACTAAATATCACCATGGTGAATCCCCAGTGTTTTGATCACATAATTTTTGACAGGAACAGAACTCTAGTGCACACACAGCCTCATCCACTCATTTTGTGGAAACTCTCAGAGAGGTTAAGTGACTTGCCCAAGGTTACATGTTCAGTTAGTGGATTGAGAGTCTATTTCTCTTTCACTCTACTTAGGTAATTTTCCAAAACTCTTTATAAAAGAGTATATTAATATTAAGAAGGAATTAAATGGTCTTTCAAGCAACCACAGGAATATTCAAATGTCTTAAAGAAAGAGAGCATAATCTGTGGTTCCTCATTTGAGAGTTCTGGCCAAGAACCCATTAGAATTCTGTCCTAAGACTCAAGCTTGTGTTCCATACTCCGGTCTCTGCACTCTATCCAGGCTGCAGCCTTAGGGTTCCCATAGTCATCTCTGTTGCCTTTACATCCAGTGAAGTGTCTGTGGGGTTCAAATCAGAGTGACACTCTCTCCACATACCCTAGGCTGCCTGTGTGTCAGAGCTCTATGGGTCACCCATGGAGGCCCTGGTAGACTCTAAGTATTACATTTCATTTCCTCAGCAGAATGTCCACACAACACTGAATATTCTGGAGGAAAAAAATTCTTCAGCAAGCAATATCCACATGGGAATTGTGTATCTGAAGGAGGGATGTCATTTACATCCCTACTCTTGGCGATGACAAAATTGCACAATTACTCCTGCTGCCCCACCCTACTTGCAACCTCTTCCCTACATGTTATGGGTTCTTTAGGTGGCATCAGCCCAGGAGTCTGTCTACAACATAACTGTATGCATAAAAAATGCAATGGAAATGCAGGCATAAATACACCCTGAGTCTATTTTTACTGTAAGTACTATTTATAATTTATAAGACATATGATTCTAGAAATATATGATACAACTTCCAATGAGGTAAGAAGGCAGTTTAATGTATTGCAATGAAGAGACTATGGGTTTAGGGGCCAAAGAGACAAAGACTCAAGTTGGTTCTGCCACTTACCAGCTGTGTCCCCAGACAAATGACTCAACATTACCAAGCTTTAGTTCCTCCCTTCTTACCTTATACACTTGTGTGAGTTTTAGAGGTATATGTTAAATACTAGAACTAAAATTAGATGATAAATAAATGCCAGTGATAATTTAAGTCAGGGTTTTCTATTGGGATAACATTCTAATGAGAAATATTTGTCCTTGACATTTTTGAGTATTGAAATAACTGGCAACACGGAAATACTTTGGATGAGCCATTGCAGACTTAGGAAGTGAGGTACTGGCTCAGAGTCTTTTATTTATGTACTACCTGGTTAAAGACATAAAATAGGGGTTGATAAAAGCTAGATATTCAAATATAATAAACCTGATTTTCCTATCTTCTGTGGATTCAAAAACATAAGATAGATTTTATTTTATTATTATTATTTCACTAGAGATTACTGGGTCTAACTGTTGCAGACACTAGCTTTGCACATTAAGATTCCTGCCATAATTTCATTTGCATATGGCTCCCAATCATAGCCCCATACACACAAAGAGAAAGAATCTTACTTCCAGAAATGGCACATGTTCTTCCTAAGCCCCTTTCTTCCCTCATCAGCACCAGATCCCAGAGACCAGACCTCGACCACTGAAGACTGTGGAATTGACTCTACACACTGAGCCTTGGCTGCAGGATCCTTGTGCAGATGAAGATGTCAAAAGGCAATCTGCAGTGAGAATGACAGTGTGATTAACCAGAATGAGGCCTAAGTCAGAAGTAGCACGGACCACTGGGAAATTAAGGCACCAATTTTCACCGTCAAGATCAGCTGTGATAGGGCGGTATATCCTAGCAACAGCAGAAGTCTTAACCTTGCCATCACAGCAAAACTAATTTTGTGGTGTTATCTGTTTATATCTTTTAATCCAAAAAGTCTTTAAACAGAAAGTAAATACTCACACATTTCTTTCCCTAGGTCTGCCTTTTGCCTCTAATTGAGAAATCCTTAATTCAAACGATTTAAAGGGTTACTGAGTCTTAACACAAATTTCATTTGCTTTTATTCTTGATGCAACTGTGGGATACTTCATGGAGAAAGCAAGAGGGATGGTACTAGTTAACATTAACAACATTCATGGAGAAAATAATACTTAAAATTACCTAACTGTATCTGAAACCAAACATACCATATTTTATTATCTAGCTGAACAGTGTTATGGCATGCCCAGTTACTATGTTGATCCAGATTAACCATAAGGCAGCGTGATCGCTTAAAACATAACTTCACATAAAGTGGCTACCAATAAGGATGGAGGCTTCTTTATCCCTCAACAGCAGTGTTTTATAGTGACTTAACTGATATATTTATATTTATAAAAATAAGCATCATAGAACTTTAGCTGCCAGATTTGGTCCCAAGACAAGATAAATCAGCGATTTCATACACAGTATCAAACTGTCAGAACATGTTGTTTCTCTTTTGAAAAATAAGCAAAAATAAAATTGCTCTTCAATGAGCCTGATCCTCCAATTAAAGATAAAACTGTGCTAGAGGCCAAAATCATTCTGCATATCCCTATATTTCTGGTAAAGAAACAACCCCACCCCCCACCCCAATTCTCTAAGCTGCTCCAGATATTAAGAAATCCTCCCTGAAGTAGCCTGTTTTGCTCAGCCCTCCAAAGCAAGGCCTAGTACTCACCTGAGAGCTAAGTTTTGTGTGTGGGACCTAGTGATGGGAAGGAGAAGGGCAGAGAGGAGGGAAAGCAATCACAGCCAGGGAGGTAAGAGAAGAACGGGGACCAAGTGGAATCAATAATGCCACAGGAGAAGACAGATTTAAGACAGAGCTGGTGTTGAATGCAGCCTGGATATTATGAGGCATGTAGACTAAGGGAAGTTTAATGAATTTGGAGGTCACCAGTAATCTTGAGGATATCTCTTCTTGTGGCTGGAAAAAGGCAAAGTATGGGGATTAAGGAATGAAAAGGCTGGTGGTAAAAGAAAAGGCCCACAGTAGCTCATCCAAGTATTCAAAACTCCACCCACTAGGGAGAACAGAGACCTCCATGGTGTTTTTGCAGGATGTTAGTTAGAAAGCTGACTAATCGCCTGTCCAATGTGTCCAATGTGCCTAGCAGATTCCCTAATGAAGGAGAAGAGTAAATTCTCATATTAAGTGATGGGAAATCCTCTCTATCCCAGAAATTCATTCTTGGGATAGTATGATAGATAGTCTACAACCCAACTCTCATGCCAATTCCCTAGGAGGGAGAAGTGGCTGGCAGAGAAATCCCAGAGCAAGGAACAGAATGACGGATCTGTTTGCATGTTTCCCTAAAATTCAGAGAAAGACTCAGATTCAATTAAAGATTGGACTTTGAATGCAGGAGAAGGCTTCTCCCACTATTTGGGTACCTAGGGAAGGCATTTTCCTGGCAAGGGGTAATGTAAATTTTGCACACTAGTGGCTTTTATCCTCTCTGGTCTTTGTGGCCTTTGTAAGGACTAAGGGCCTGCTCAGAGCTCTCTAGAAAGTCTTAGGATTTTACACAGGATTTCCACTGCAAGATTGCTGATGTCTCCTGTTTGCCAAAGCTGCTGTAGTCATTGCTGTTCTTATACGTATGAAGATGTGTCTTGAAAATCTGAAGCCTTCCCAGAGGGCCTCTTACTTCCAGACATCCATGATCTCAGCCTGTTACTCCACCAACTGTGCGTAGATCTTACGTCTGAGGATCAACTTTAGCATTTCTCAGGCTATGATGTTGCTGAGCTGTTCTTGCTAAAAATAAGCTGCATTTCTTCACTCTGCTGCCTGCCAAATTAGACTGGCAGCTGCCCTGGTCTCCCCTTCCCCACAGCTTCCTGTTTCATATCATTGTGCATTCTGCACAAAATACTTTTTACTCCTTGCCCCACTCAGAGCCTGTCAATCACTCACTTTACTTTCACCTTCTTTCCTCCTCTCTCATGGAAGCAGTATTGTGAATGTTTCAGGCACAGATTTGGGGTCAGACTGCCTGGACTGAATCCCAGCTCCTATACTTATTAGCTGTGTGACCTCAAATGAGTCATTTAATCTCTCTGTGCCTTTTTCACACCAGTCTTTAAAAACAACTTCCTGCATGACTATTTTAATCAAACTTTTGATGTCTGAATTGTAGGAAACCAAGTAAAAAATATCCTCTACAAAACAATCTCTTTGTAAGACTTAATTCTATCTGGCTGTGCAATCCATAATGGCCATTACCACTGTTTTGTTTGTTTGTTTGTGTATTTGCCAGCCTTTCTGATGAGTTTCTTCATCAATCTACTATTGTTGGATTGATTGTTCTATAGTTTATGTTTTTGCAGCATATTGAGATAGTCCTTTGCTGTTTGGCAAGAGTGCTTTCACACACAGAATTTCACTAGATCCTCAACAGTCTTGTGAGTTGAAAATCATGCTGAGTATTATCTGCATTTTCTTAATGATCAACTCAGTTCAGAGGGAATCCTCTTTCCCCAAGGTCAGGTGCATAGCTAGTGGCAGTTGGTACTCCGTACATTGCAACAGCTGTCATATTAAAATAAACAACAGAGATTTCACTCCCACTTACAACTTGAAATGTCTGTTGGCTCTTAGTAATTCTCCCAATGATTTTGCAATCAGCTTTGGTTATATTTTGATTCATTCCTTGGAAAGTTTCCAACAAGGATGGTAAACGTCAGCCCCTGTCAAAAGAATGGCCAGTTTGATGCAAAGTGATGTGTGAGCACCAAGAGGATGCTGTTAATTGATTTGTCAATGCCCCTAAGTGTGAACAGGTGTGATGAAGTGTAAAGAAGTCTGTGATGCGGATGTGGCAGAGCTGTCACATAGAGAGGACTTTGACTATTAGAGGAGATGACTCCTCCACTACTGTCTATCTTCCTGTCCAAACACCTGTCCCAAACCATCCTGCCTGGGCAACTTCAGGGGCCTTAGGCCATGTGCAAAGAGGCATGTCCTATCTTAAGGCACACCTGAGGAGGGTGGACATATATGACTACTTTGGGACTTGGAGGTGGATTTTCCTATAGGAAAGGCATCATCTCTGACCTATAGGGCACACATCATTTCTAGGAGTAGGATTTTTTTTATAACTAAAAAAAGTACATCTAAACCAAAATCCATTTTTAAATTAAGAAACCTGCACCTAGAAAGCCCTTCAGTCAGTTATAAAATGCAGCCACATTTAAAAGCCAGGTAGGTTTAGAAAAGAAGAGCATACCCAAGCAGCTGAGACCAGAGAGTAACAAGAACACATCTGCAAAGGGGAAGAGGAGTAGTTGTGTAAATGTAATGTTTAAGCAAAGTCGTATTGCCCATCACCCCGTGCCCTCTTCTAGATGCCTCGAGTTACCTGCAGGCTGTTTCCTCCTCTCTCCTAACCAACGAAAGCTGAGCAAGTCAGAATACCATCAGCCTGGTCCTCTGTGCTATGACTTCTGCAGTTGGATAGTCTCTGCGTCTGAGAGTAGAAATGTCAGATCCAGTACCCAATACCTTTCCGCATATGGTACCCCTTTGTGCCTGGGGCTTTGGTTGGTTGGGGTTCTTCTGCATTTCTCTGAGGCACTGATACTCCGTGGCAGAGGGAGTCTGTAGGGGGTCTGCAGGAGCAAAGGCTAAGAATCTGATGTACAAGATGCTAATCAGGGGTCAACACCTATAGAAGAGGGGAAGAAACAGATTGACAGATGGAAAAATTGAACTGTGATACAGCAAAGCTTTGGCCAACCCAGTGGGAAACTCTGGAATGGATATGGCCTTTCAGTGTTATCAGAGGGTGAGAGATTTGTCCTGGCCTGCAGGAGACTCTCCTTCTTTCAGCACTACAAAATCCACATTCCAGGAGCCCAGCTGGGCTGCTCATTAGTTATGTGGTCTTGAGTGAATCAATTTCTGAAGCCTCAGTTTCCTATCGTGTCAAATTATTGTAAAGATTCAATGAGATGCTATATATGTAGTATCGGTACAGAGTAGGTTCTTGTTAAGGATGAGTCAACATTAATTTTAAGTGAAAATCTCCCAACTTGGTAAATGGGAGAGAAAAAACGCCCAAAGCAGCCCGCACTCTGATTAGTCTCCTGCCTCCTCACACTTGCTCTTAAATCCCCTTTTTAAAGTGCCCTCTCACCTTTACCTGCTTGCTGGATAGTTTCCACATCTGTGCAATCAGATGAAAGCAACAGCCCCTGACAACCAAGAATTCTGAAATACCCAACAGCAGCCACAAGAGAAGGGCTTTTACTTGGGGGCTGTCTGCTCTTGTGAAAATCTGAGAGTCAAAGAGGGCCTGTGAGGCATCAACAGTCTGTGTTCAGCGAGGTCCCTGCAATTCTGAACTGTGGGCAAGGAAAGGGTAATGCTGACTGAGCTTGAAAAAGTGCAGTGGAAGGCAAACAAATAAATGATTTAAGGTTTTGGAAGAAAGACTTTTGAAGAAAGCTTGACCTTAACCTCTGGAGCTTAGAGCAAAGCTCTACTGAGTGAAGGTGGGTTGCAGTGGTAAATTGGTCTGGACAAAACACATAGAGAGTCATTATGAGAGGAGGAAACCCTCCTCACCTTGTTGGGGCAGGGGCTGCTGATAAGACATGTCCTTAAAGGGAAGCCTGCTGGGAGGAATTGGGCTGAATTCAAGGACAATAGCAATGCTCATTAGGGCCAGAAAGCCAGGGGCTATGATATTGGGGCCAGCTTACCAGGCTATTTCAAGAGCTGTTTGCCTATGGCTGGTTAGCTCAGTTGGATAGAGTAGGGCAGTAATGAGGCCAAGGGCATAAGGCAGAATTCCTGCACAGAGCAGCTAGCTTTATACTTTTCCACTGCAATGGATTTCACCACTAAGCTAGACCATGAAGCTCACACACATGTGGTTACTTGTTACCTGTGTCGCCTCAAATTTACTCTCTGGAGATTACACTAAATCCTTAGCAAATGTTGAGATATGCTTTTTTTTTTTTTTTTTTTTTTTTGGTGTCTCAACCAGTGGTCTAGCCTAGTGATAAGACATTAATTCCTTCTCACCTTTATTTATTCTGTCAGTCAACACATATTCTAATGCTACCTCTATGGAGATATTGGGATAAGTGCTCTGGATACTGTGGTAAACAAGGAAAATGAAGATCTATCATTGAAGAAACAGGAAATTCAACACATGAGAGGGAGTACCCAACTTGATGGGATACAAGTCCCAGGATGACAACTGACAGCTAGGGGGAAAAAAAATGATCCCTGATTAGGAAAAAAGGACAGAAATCTATAGAGAAAGACCTCCAAGAAAAATAAAATAAACCATTGGGGAAACAACCTGAGTGTCCAGCGATGGATGAATAAAGAAATAGTATTTCATTAAAAAAAAAAAAAGAAATTGTTGGGCTGTGCAAAACATTTGAAAGTATAGAAATAAAATCTTCACTTCTGTTGATAAATTTGGGGTCAATAAGTGATACATACATGGAAAATTGAGAAAATGAAAAAACAAGATAATAATTCCAGAGAATATAATAAATTGTATGAAAAAAGAAATGAGATCATAGTACAAGTAAAGAAGCTGCATATGGGGAGTTGAAGTTGGGAATGTACAGTGGGGAGGAGCAAGGGACTGCTCATTTTCATTATAAATCTAGTGTTATTTGATATTTTAAACTGTACACTTATGACAGAAAATGTTTTAATTTTTGAAAATACTATGGGTCTGAAAGTAAGGTTTAGCAGGTATTTAAAAATCTCAAAAATACACAGATATAAGACTATTCAGTGATGAACAAAGTCTGTAACAGTGAAAACCATTAACCACTTAAACATTTGTCAATAGTGGATTGGTTAAATAAATATCAATAAAGCCATAAAATAAATGGACTATATCACAGCCTTTGAAAATAAAGGGTAGGTTGATACGTATTGATATGGAAAGATCTCTCCATATATTTTTAAGTGAAAAGGTCAAGTTGCAGAAAAGTATTTACCAAAGTGTGCACATATATACACATAGATGTGTGCATGTATTTATGTCTGTGCATGTGTTTGTACTACATAAGAAAATGTATGGAATGACACAAAATAAACCATTAATTGTGGTACCTCAAGGGAGTGATTGGAGCCAGGTCATAAGGACTTTCATTTTTTTCTCTCTAAATATTTATTATCTGTATTTTTACAACAAGTAAGTCCAACTTCTTTTATTAAAGATAAAATCCACAAAGAACATATTTTTTAATTAAAATACAGAGAAGAGTTTCACCCAATGCATCTGATTTTAGGACGCTCATAAGCAGGCAGGGTGACAGTGAGCAGAAGGCACGTGGAACACTGGGAGACAGCACAGTCCAGGCAAAGGATATGAGGACCTGAAATAGGACATCAGTGAAGAGGATGGAAAAAGAGGAACTATTATGAGTTAGAAAAGGTGTGACATAGGCTTTGTGTCAATTTCCTAGTAATTAAGAGGGATTTGCTTTGATAATTTGTGATAGAAAGAAATGGAGAGATGGCCAGGATCCAGAACTCCCCAAACTGTGAACACCCCTGTTTAAGTCCCTAGGGTGTCTATGCCCAGAGAATAAGGAGAATAAGTCTGGCCGCTGACCAAAGTTTGGTATCGAGTGGCTCTGATTTCCACACTCCAATGGGAAGCCTTTGTGCGGCAACTGTACATTAGCCCTAGTGGTCTGTGGTCTTTACCAGAGCTAGGCTCCCCTTTTGTCTTGGTCTGTATCTTCAAGACTTTTCCATATTTATGGTGAGAAGAAGCAAAGAAAGGCAATTCAATCTGCAAAGCAAGTGCATGTGGAGAAGGGTAGGCATCTACAACCCAAATTGGCTATGCCTGCTTTTGTGTTCTGAAGGTGCCCAGTGATGGATGGGGCTGTAGAGAAGAGTATGGGGCTGAGGTGACATAAGCCATGTCTGTGTGGAATGTTAGCTCCCTTCCCACTGCAGAGACAGGTGGAGGAGGAGAAGTAGAAGCCTAGAGAAACTGCCCTCCCATCTAACAGAGCTATTAAAAACCTTTGTTACACAAACGGACACCCAGAGCTGGGTTTGGAAGGAGGAGCAGAATGAGCAAATATTTAGTAAAATCTGTTACACACACCACAGCCTTATGACTGTGGGTTTGGCAGTGGGCATAGATAAATGGAATGGATAACTACTATATCTAGGGAAAAAATACAAAATAACAATGGCCTACTAAGGACAGCAAGACAGGCAATCCAAGCTGGGGATTAGGTTAATTTCATCATTAAATCTCAAAAGAGGGGACAACTCACTCTAATATGTAGGGTAAATGGTGACAAAATTGTTAAGGTACCTGGAACATGCAGTCCATAGGATCAACCCTCTGGAGCATGAAGCAGAGCAGAGAGAGGTAAGAAATGTATCTAAAGAGCAAACAGAGACTTCCCAGCACACACAGCCACCCCATCTTCAAGAAGAAGCAGGGAAATGCAATTCTCTTGTATGCCCTGAAGGGGAAAAATGGAAACATTTGGCAAATAGCGAAAGTGACAACCACAATATGTTCACTGATTGAGGAAATTTCTTGGACTATTTAGAAACCACCACAAAAATAATGGGGATTCTGTGAGTTGGGGGCTACTATTACAAAATCCTCCTTAACCAAACACTGTACATGTTTTCAGTGCATTATTCACTCCTCCAAAATGCCCAGTGAGGTAGGAGTCCCATTCCCTCATGACCTTGTACCCTGACTGTCATGGAAGCAGCATAATTTACCTACCTGGGTGTTTTTGAGAAGTTTTAATAAAAAAAGGGAGCTTTCTTATATCTTTCATATTTATAAAATGCTTTGAAATTTAACAAGTTTATTTATAAGCCTTGTCTCATTTTGAACTTAAAATGATCCCATGAGGTATTATTTCTATCTTTTAGGTATGGGAAATGTCTCTGAGAGAGGTGAAGTGTCCATAGAGATAGAGTGAGTTAGCAACTTTAACGAGTTTTTACTAAGCCAGACCCCATACCAGGTTCCAGTGGCACAGCTATGAAGAACATCAGACCCTTTGCCACCTGAGCCTCCCTGACTTGTGGCCATAGGGGCTGCTTTCCTTTTGGGATGAAAAAATCTGGCACAGCTTCCATAGTCTCAAACAAAGCTCAAGCAAATGCGTGTCTGGAGCAGCTGCTACCTGGTTGCTTGTGGACATCCCATGTTGGGATCCACTGAGGACAGTCTTGGTGCCTGAAAGCCTGAGTCCAACTAGGTCTTATCCTAGCTTGTTTTGACTTGGCTCTCCAGGTGGGAGAGCTCCTGGGAACAACTGATTCTAAAATATAAGCATAATTGTTGCTTTGGGGATTATGCCCTACTAGATCCACCAACCAAACCTCTGATCTGAACAAACTGCATGGGAAATGACTGCAAAGTTCAGCAGGTCATGTATGGCCCATGGAGATCTAGATGCAAACAGAGGAAACTTTTCTCTCTTCTCTTTTTTTCAAATCTTGGGTGGTCCCTAAATGGAGAAGGTTTTCTATCTTCCAGGCTTTACCTAGAGGTATTCACAGACCAAAAACTGCCAGGAGAAGAAAAATCATCCCCCAAGGAAAAATTGCACGGGTAGAAGAATCTCTCTTCTCACATTTTGCAGTCTCTGTGCTCCCCCATCCCCAGAGGAGAGGACCACCAGGACAGAATTCATTTCTGTTGTACAGATGAAAATCCAAACAAGGTTCAGAAGCTTCAGTGAGCCATGCTGATTGGTCAGTTGCCTGTAGAACTGGGGGTCCATCCTGATAGCCTTGCCCAGGGAATTTGCTCAGTGTGTGCTCTTTGGATGGTCTTAGTGTGAGTCCTGGATCTGCCTCTAGTGTCCATGTGACCTTGGCAAATTGCTCATCTTTTCTCTGATTCAATTCAGGGTGGGAACCAAAATAGAGATAATGATAATAGAACTTACCTCCCAGGTGATACATGATAATCTATCAATAACTGTTTACTACTACTACTACTATTGTTGTTGTTGTTGTTATCTTATTGCAGAGAGAGCATCCTGGCCCCAGCATGTTTCCAAAATAAAATTATTCTAATTTCTGAAAGGTGTTCCACCTCCAGAGAAAGCATAGAGAGCCATAAGAAGTTAACTGTCAGCTGTTCTCCCTGCCTGGGAGAACACAGACCGTTTCAAGATATATCAACTGTTTACAGGAGAGGTTATGTGGCCTAGGAGAAGAACAAGGCTTTTGTGCACAAGCTATGAATCCAGGCTCTGCTCCTCACCACCTTTGTTAGCTTAGCAGACTCTCCAAATCTCTCCAAGCCTCATTTCCTCACCTACAGGCCAGGGACAATATGTAACCCCAAGTCTATTTGTGTGGATGAGAAATAATATATACAAAGAGTCTTTATGGTGCTTGGCTTATAGTAGGCTCTCAATAAATTATAACTAGTATTTTGATTCTTCTTATTCCATCTGATCAATAGCTAATCCTTATGATTCATGACATAGAAGCTCACATACATGCATGCACACACAACTCACATATTCCCCTCTTAGGCTTAGAATGGCTTTTGAGTGTGATCACCTTTTCTTAGCAGAAATATTGATCTTAAAAGCAATGAGGGATAGATGAAGGAACTGACATGGAAGAGTAAAACAGAAGAATAACCATAATGCCTAATGATTGCATTGTACACTACAGTTTACAAACCATAAATTTCACCAAAATTTTCTCAGGTCACATTTTAAGCAGTGACTTAAATCAACCCCTCAAGTAAAGACTATGTTCCAAACCAGCAGCCTTCACTGTAGAACATAAGCAATTTCACAAATGTTCTCTCTTTATCCCTTGGTTAATTTCTTTGTGCCCCTAGACAGTTGGGCAAAGATTATAGTTTGCACCCCTGGACCTTCATTCCAAGTATCAGCCTTGATACTTGGATACTTGGATAAATCTTAAACTAAACTGCGGTCTCAAAGCCTCTTAAGTAAATAGAACAGAATCTAATCATCCAACCATAATATGATGGTGTTTTACCTTACTTTTAACCTTGTTATAGAGCTGGTCTCAGATACCAAATACATGAGACATTAAAAAATAGGACAAGTAAAAATTGATTCCTAATCATTATACTACCTCTTGGACTATTTGCCTTCCTTTTAAAGTAAATTCAGATTAAGACTAATTTACATTGATTTTTTAAATCTAAATTGCACATTTCTCTAATTACTTTCAAAACACAAGACCAAGGTTTATATGACTATTTAAGCCTTTTGGAGAGCTTAAGTGAATAGCATTTATGGGTGACCCCAGTCTGCACCAAGAAGGTCTTATTTCTTTCAGTGCTCTATTTCACTTGATGTGGTTGGTGCCTTAAGAACTAGGGAGTCCACTTTATATATGTATTATCTGAGACCCTGTCTTCCCTCATGCCCCACACCACATCAAAACAAAAGGTCGTGGGGAATCTTACATGCTTGGGCAACATTAAGGATGAGAAATTGTTCATAGGCAAGTTCTGATTATTATTGTGTGTCTAGAACAGAGTTCAGCATAATAAATATTGATTAGTAAAATTATTTGTATACCCTAATGGAGGGAATTGTGACACAGTTAACCAAATTTTATAAGTATTTGACATTGCCACATTAGATGTTTCTATCCTTCTAATTCCAAGCAACCTTCCTAGCATTTGGGGAATTCTCCCAAACCACATAAGTGCCTCAATGAAAGTGGTCCATCATCCTCATCTGCAGAGACAGATTCTGATTGGTCTAGACTAGGAGTTGGCAAACTTATTCTTACTAGGACAGATAGTAAATATTTTAGAATTTATAGGCCAAGAGGCAAAATGAAGCTTTTATTTAAATTCCTGTATAACAATTTAAAAAGGTGAAAAATCAACCTTACCTCCTAGGCCACAATTAAAAGGTATCTGGCTGGATTTGGCCTGTGGGCCACAGTTTGCAAGCCCTTGGTTTAGGCCATTGTGACAATCACATATTCTTTACCAATGATGGTCAGGAGTCTCAGCTTAAGCCCTTAGTATACGGCATTTCCTTGAGAACAGTTATTGGTCTAGGGGTGGGTACATGACTTGAGTTGACTCAGTAAGACTAAAGAGTAGAACCTGATTCTATGGTTTGGAGAATAGTTATATATCTCATTTGCTTTCTCTCATCCTCTTTCCCTTCCTCCCTTTCCTCCCACTTCTCTATTTCTTACTGGAGATGAACAAGAAAGCATATTGCAACACTTGCTGCTGAGAGGAAAAAGCACCCCCATGGAGGTTAGAAAGCTGAGAGAACCACAGAGAAGAGACACAGATCCCTGCTTGCACATGACCCAGAGCCTATTCCACATTAGTGCTTTCTTATATAAAATTTAAAAATGCATATATTGTTTAAGACAATCTAACTCAAGTTGACTGTTTCTTGCAGCCCAAAGCATTCTGATACAAAGTGAAAATAAGGTGTCATTAAGAAATATTAACATTGCAAATATTGTAGCTAGTAACCTTTGGCTGCTTATGTAGGAGCAAACTGTTCTCCCTGTACCCTTAATTATGCCCCATCTATTTCTGAGAGTCTCTATGAGAGTTTCACCAGTGCTAAAAGCATGTAGGCTCATATTTTCCTGTTCCAGCCTGTTTGTTGATGTCTGCTGCCAGCAGGCCCTGACGTCTGGAGATCCTTCCATGACTAGATGGCGATATCTGTCAATGACTTCTGTACAGAAGCTACTTGCCCTTCTTGAATGCCTCCTCTAATGCTCTCCCATGTCCGATCACCATATGACAGAGCCAGGTTGTGTTTTGAGGGAAATGTGGGAAATACTCTGCTCCCTGTTTAGAGTAGGCTAAGCTACTACATCAAAGAGACTCCAGCAGAGACTTAAAAGAATAAAGAAGCTTATTTCTCCCATCCACAATAATCAAACATGAGTGTCCAATTCAAGGTGAGAGATTTGGGGATAGAGGCTCAGATCTTCACAGTCTTTCAAGGACCAAGCTGGTGGTGGCTCTGCCATCTTCAGTGAGTACCTTCTAGATGACATTTGGTCTCCCTTAAGGAGAAGAGAAGAGCATGGAGAAAGGAACGTGGGAGAGTTCATGGGACAACCCAACAGTGACACACACCACTTCTGCTCACATTCAACTGGAGAGAATGTGCTCAGCTTACATGTCCAACATACCAAATTATAATTCAAATGCTGTGGAAAAAGGGAGGAATGGAATTGACAGGCCAAGAGCAATCTCTGCCACATTCTTCTCTGCAATGTCACCCACGTCCCTAAGCTACACCACTTGTGCACCAAGAATCACAAAGTCTCTACTAAACCATCCCTTCAGCTTCCTCTCTCATCTCAGAGCTTCTCTCCCTACATTGATTTTAAAGCTTGCTTTTAACAATTATTCCATTTGATTCTTCTTAAATCTTGATGATAAAAATTGGACAAATGATATCAACCCAATTTTACAAATAAAATACAAGACTTTAAAGGTCAAATGAACTGCCTAAGTTTACCCAAGTTTTTGGCAGAGCTGAGACCTGACAAAGACTCTTTCCTTGACTAAGCTCTAGACAAGATTCCTTTGAACTTCACCAGACCTCGTTCTTGGGCACGTCCTCAAGATCCCAGCTTTAGCAAGAACCCTGTTCAGTCAGTGTAGCCAGAGCCACCACCCTCGATATCCAAGCTAATTCCTCATCCTCCACCACCCTCCCAGGTAATGTCTTATTGCCTTAGCCTGCCTTCAGCAAGAATCCTGTTGAATCAGTCAAACCAGAATCCCCCTATACTCCTGAAGTTTCCTCTCAGTAATTGTCCATCCATCAACCCTCTCATCCTGGTCATTGGCTATAAATGCCCATTTTTCCTTGTTGTATTCAGAGCTGATCTCTCCCTCCTCTACTGCAAAATCCTAAGCAGTAGTCCTAAATAAAGTCTGACTTAACATTTTAACAAGTGTCACGAATAATTTTTCTTCAACAGTCCAGAATTCAGGTATCCTGGTTCAAAATGGGTACTTTTCCCTTATGACACAAGACTGGGCAAAAACAAGCCATACTTGCCCCCACTCACACATTCTTATCCACAAAACACCAACAGATCACATGTCAAGGCACTAGAAAAATATCCAGTCTGCGAGGCATCTGAGCAAAAGTTCCAGAGGAAAAGGGTACTTGTTCTCTGTTCTCCCTGCAACCTCTCATTCATTCTCTGCCCCATCTCTGCTCTGCCTAGTTCCATGGAGGCATTTCCTGGGATCCCCTGCTGGCTGATTTCCAACAGGATTCAGCCAATGGGAGGCACCGCAAGCAATTAGAGAGCAGGAGGATCAGGAGATAGGGTGTCTCTTCCATGCTTCTCTGGAAGTAGCTGCATCCCTCCATAACTGCCCTTTGCCAGACAGCCCTTCTCCTTGGTCCCTGCTCTCTCTGGGCTCCAGTCCACTATTTTGTCTCCTTGACCCTTTAGTCTTCATGGTGATAACAGTTTCCACCATTCCAGTGTCTGGTTGCCTCAACACCCCTCAATGATTCTTTTAATCTTGCCTTAACTTTGCCTCCTCTATATATTAATGTTTCTTCACTTGAACTATTCAGGGTAAATTATTTCATTTTAGGACCATGAATGATACAGAATATATGTGGGTCATCAGATTTCTAGCTAGAGCAAATGTGGCTAAGAGTAATCATCATCATCTCTGTATTTCCTAACATACTCATCACAATAACCTTTACCTTCCACCAGTTCAGACTGTAGACATCACCAGGGAAACCTAGCCCAGCCTGTGGTTGCAAAGTTGAGAGTTTTTTAAAATTCCTTCTCCTTTTTTCCTACAGATGCAGATTTCACTCAGTGCTTTGTGGTTTGTGGTTCACCTATTGGTGATGCAGTCGGCAGGAGTGGGGAGGTTAATCAATCCCTCTGAAAGCACAGAGAACATTGGGATGCCGTTTTTGCTGATTGGAATTTCTTTCCAGGGCTACTGATGCCCAAAAATTTCTCATAAGGAAACATGAGGAACTACTATCCATACCAAAGAATTAATTATTTTGGGCTTTTACCCTAAGAGGCTTTTGGTAATATTAGTGGCAACAATATAATAACTAACAATTATTGAGGATGTATTTTGTGCCAGGCCTTGTTCTCAGGACTTTACGTGTATTTACCAATCTAATGTTCATAAAGGAGGAAGGGGCTATACTTTGAAAAAAAAAGATAAAACTCTTTATTCTTACTTTAGAATCAGAGAATGCTGGAATAGAAGGATGCTTACAGGGCACTGAATGTACCTCTCTTTCTATAGATAAGGACAGTGAGACTCAGAGATACGATGTGGCTTTTCCACATCCATTTGGCTAAATGGCAGCAGAGCCATGATGCCACCCCAGATTCCTTTTCTTTTCCTTCAAACATATTAAATCTGTAAGTCAACATGAGGTCCTAAGTTATCACCTTAGCAATTCATGAGTCAGGTTGACACACAGAAAGGGGGAGGAGTTTCAGTAAAAGATATTCCACATACTGGCTCTTTGTACGTGTGTCGGAGATTGCGGAGACAACAGACATGGTAGGTGAGCCCTGGGGTTCGTGAAGTTCAGAGGTACCTCTGAGGCCAGGTGGTTCTCTATCACCAAGATCAATGACACCCTCCCCAGGAAAACTGAGACCTCTGAGAATGAACTTATCACCAGGCCTATTCTGGCCTCGTGGAGGGGTCAAAATAAACTCTCTAGACAAGGCAAACTCTTTCCATAACAGTCCAGATAGTAAACAATTTAGACTCACCAGGCTATATGGTTGCTGTTACTACTCAATATTAATACCCCTCCAGGCTCCAGTCTGCTCTGTTTTTATTTAATTTAACATTCATTAGTCACAGTTTAGATATCATTGTTTTAGGTGCCAAAAAGTGGGATTAAACTGTACTATCTTTCAATACCTGACTCCTATTTCTGGCAATATTGCAACCTGCATTAAGAGAATCCCCTGCTAATACATCAAACTTAAAAATAATGAATAAAATATTTTTAAAGTAAAATATGGCTGTGCTGATGGAAAGGTAAGAGAATTTCTTGGAGATCAGAAAGGAAAACACAGGAAGTGCTAATCCACAGAGGTGAGTGTTGGAACCAGCACTTGCCCTGGAGAAGAAATATGTCCATTCTGGCAGTCTATAATCTGAGTTTAAATAGATTGCTACAGGAAACAAGAGAAAAGATTTAGGGCCTGAGTAAAATAAGAAGTTGCATTGAAGCCCCACCTGAAGCCAGAATTTTTAAGAGATAATATCCTCAGTGAGGAAAACAGAAAGAAAAAAAAAATCACACCACAAAGCAAGATGACTGGGATATATGATTGTCTCAGTCTTGGCTCTGGATGACTGGGAAAAAGAGGAAGTTTCCTCTGTAAGCTGCATCTATGCAGATAGACTAAGACTTTCAAATTAATAGAGAAAAATGTAGTGGGGGGGAATATCTCAATTTAAAAAACTTTAAAAAAAGAAGAGGAAAAAAGTCCAGAAAAGGCAGGGCAAAGATAAAATATAATGATGTTAGAAATGAATAAAAATACATCAGTAGTCACAAACATCATAAAATGATGAAACTCTCCAGGTAAAAGACAAGGATTCACAGAATGAATTCCTTAAAATATACAAAATCTTGCGTTATGTTATTTTCAAAAGACACAGTTAAAGCAATGTGGCACAGTAAAGTTGAAAGTAAAGGAATAGAAAAGGATAGCAGTAAAAGTCTAACACAACACACAGCTGGGTTATATCAGTATCAGAGAAAATTTATTATAATGCCCAAAAAGCATTACTAGAGATAAAACCATTGCATATTGATTAGAGGTCCAGTTCATCAGGAAGATATAACAGTTCTAAACTTTATGTACTTAATATTGATTCAAAATATATAAAGTTAAATGATAGAACTGTTAAAATAAGAAATTAACATCTCAACCGTCATAGCAGGAGACTTTAACACACCTCTGTAAATAATTGATAAATCAAGCAGGGAAAAAAGAAGCAGTAGGGAAATAGATCTGTATAACACAATTAACAAACCTGCACCAAACTGCTTCAGATCACACCACGTTTCCAAGCATAAATGGAACATTTACAAAAAGTGGTCATGTACCAAGCCATAAAGCAAGTCTCAGTAAAGTCTAAAGTATATACAGACCACATTCTCTAACCACAATGAGATTAAGTTAAATTCAACTATGAAATAGTAACTAAATAAGGCAATATTCCTGCCCCCAAGAAGTTTATACTCTAAAAGCAGAGGCAACTAATTCCAATAAAAGGAAGGATAAGTTCTAATCAAAATGCAGAAATCAATTTTGAGGGAATATAAAAGAAAATCAATCAATTTTGACTAGTAGCATCAGGAGCAGTCGAATGGATGTGGTAACATCTCCGCTGTACCTTGAAGGCTAGGAATAGAGCATAGGTGTAACAGCCTTCCAGGCAAAGGCACAGGATTAAAATCTGATGTCCAGCAGTTTGGGGATGATCATTAAGGTCAGTTTCTCTAAAGCTTGTTAACCTTTCTTCTGCTAAAGACCTCTTTGGCAGTCTGGTGATGCCAGTGGACAAATTCTCCAAATTTGTTTATAATGTATAAAATAAAATTAGAATTACAAAGGAAATCAAGTATAGTGAAATATAGTTATAAAAATACTCAGAAATATAATTTGTGTTGTGTTGTAAAAATAGATGCGTGGCTCTAGTAATCATATTTTTAAAATCACCATGACATGTAAACAATACATTTCAAGAGACTGCAACAACAATAATGTGATATGAAAATGTCTATAATTTCTATTAGTGACAACATCACAGTACTACTAATGACACTGTGATTGGTTTCCTGCATTCATTATCAAAGGAAATGCTGTATTGCACTTAAAGATTAGTGAAAATAAAGATGCAATTTTCTCACAGAATTTCGTCTATAAAAGATGTTATAAGAAATATAATGTAAGCCTGATCATGAAGTACTTTCGGTGTTAGACTATGAAAGAAATTTGACTTTTTGTGTGGGCAATGGGTAACACGCAGGTTTTGACTCAATATTTAAAGTTTGTGTTATTTTGTCGTATTTTTTTTCCTGCATTAATAAAGGGTTAAGTGAGACTGGTACTTTCCCCCCTATCCTAAATATTTTGGCAAATGCCATTTAAAAAGACATACTCTTAGAATGCATACTTGTCAAAAAATACATACACTTTGAATAAAAATGACAAAGATGGTTTTTAGCTATGAGTTGCAAATACAGAAATATCTAAATTTCAAAGTGTTGAAAAATCCTAAAATTCAAGGTGCTTCTGTCATTCCCTACTGCTTATTTATCGAGGCTGAACTGTTACCACTTTCAGAATATCACATTCAAGTCTTCATCTCCCACCCCCGTCCCCATGTTTGCATAGCAAGTCTGTTTTAGTTGCCTGAAGTGCACATGCCTCATTTTGGTAATCTACTTTAGTCTATTTCTGTGCACTGAAGACAGTCCAATTCAGTATTCCACACTTCAATATTAATTTGTCTTTTCAGCTATTTCAACAGAGGATGTGTGTCCTCTGCTACAACTCGGCTCAAATCCATCCGTCATTGTATTGACCTACTGGAAACACTGTCCAATGCATTCCAGCTTGCAGATTGAGTTTGCTTTAGCCACACATGAAACCAGGTGACAGTTAAGTGTCTGTTTTTAAAAAGAACATTCACAATGACAGAGACTTTCCACATGAGGATGAATATACATCACAAAAACTAGCATATGGAACAAAGAATAGAAGCTTTCAAAATTTCAAAGGTTAGGCAGGTCACTCAAAATTACAATCATAAGTGAATAATGTATGCATTTACTGTTGACACAGAAACATTCTCATGCATTTCCCTTAAATACTGATTTTTAAAGGACATTTCCCCAATAGTTTTAGGAGAAGCACTGGGTAATTAATACGTGTAGATCATTTTGAAATAGAATATTTGTCTGCTACAAAGAAAAAAGGAGGCTATTTTGGGAAGAGAGGAACAAATTATTTCCCAATATAAAAATTTTCTTTAGTAAACATATTTATGAGACCAAGAAAGGAGGATGAAAGATTTTTTTTTAATTTCCTTAAGGGCATGTGATCCTTAATAAAATTGTACATAGAAAATGTCTAAGTATAATTTTAATCCCCCTTATTTGTGGTGCAGTTCATTGCATTTATAAGAGAGGGTTGCTGTTATTTATTTTGTGATTTACATGGCCCCAAACAAATAGAAAACTGGCAAACAGTCATTCCATAAATGTGAAGTGAGCAGGACTAATGGGATTTTCCTTAAATCCCTAACCAGGAAGAATGCAGTACTTTATTTATCAAGTGAAGGGAGACTCCACTGACTGGACAAACAGAAAAGCCCCATAGGAATTAGGCTCTGCTCTTCTTATACTCTGCTTATAAATGCCTCTATCTCTAGGCACGAAGCAAATTGTTCAATATGATTCCCAGGATTGGTCTGTCTACAAAAGTGACATACCACCTTCTCTGTTACCTTGAGTTGTTTTTTTTTTTAAATGACATTATTTTCTAAATTTAAAAAAAGGAGGTAATTCTCAAAGTGGATCTCTTCCTAAGAATTCTAAGAATAAAAGATTCCCTACCTCTTCCCTCAAATATTAATATGCATTTTGGAAAATTGTCTTTTCTAAAATCCATACTTCACAGACTGCTACATAGATTTTCAATTGCATTTCAATTTCAAATCAATTCTTACATTTGCCAGGAACATTGGTCCTAAAATTAATTTTTTTTTTCTGTTAATTCAAAGGTATTTGTATATATATAGGAAACTTACAACCACAGAACATTTAAAACAGTAATTTTAAAAACTGAACAAATTTGGAGAATGGTAAAGAATATGAGTATAATTTAAGAGAAATACAAAGTAACATTTTGACAACAATTATCTTTAGAAATGACTAGACTTCCAAACTTTAATTATTGACCATATTCATTTCTACAAAATTAAGATTGCTTTTCATGTACAAATTAACTGGCATATTTTTCCTGTCATATAGATTGCTAAACCAGGTTCAAGTTTTAGCTCTTCCACTTTCTAGCTGCCTGACCTTGTAAATCATAGTCACTCAGAAACAGTAAAATGAGGATAAAATTATCTCCATCTTAGGTTTTGAGGATTAAATCAAATAATGAATGAGAACATGCTTTGTAAGCTATAAAGTGTTATTGAAAGATTAAGTATCACCAGTGCTTTTTAAAGTACAAACTGAGATATCATTACTCATATTTGATATATTGTAAAATGTCTCTCTCAATCCTTTTGTCTTCCTGAATCCCTCTTCCCTCTCTGAACTGGCATGAAAACTTATTGTTTCTGCCAAATGAGTCTGGATGTGAAAAGCCATTTATTTGAAGACCTGTGTCAACTTTACTTGCAAAAAAAAGAAAAGTGCCAGGATATTGCATTACAAAAATCACTAGGCATTGTTATTAACACAATATTTGATACAGAAAATCAGTCAAATGATCAGAAAAGCCAAAATACTGGCAATTTCATACATTCAACCTGTTATCTATCAAAATAAGAACAAAAGAGACTTCAACTCTATAGGTCATATTTAAGGAAATAAAGGATTACTAATTGCCTTGAACACATGCATGCACAACAAAAAACAAAAAAGAATGATCTTTCATAGACTGAGACATCAACCATGAGTATTATTTTGTTATTTCCCCTCATTCAGTTGCTATGTCTTATCATCTGAGCTAGAATTTAGATCTTTTTGACAATGAAATTACCTAGTAAGTCACACTATTACTGAAGGAATCCTGCTAAATAGTCTTGCACTGATCTTTTTATCAGCCTTTTAAATTTTATAGTTTCCTTTTCTGCATATAAAAATAATAAATGCTCATTGTAAGAAATTCAAAAACTACATAAAAGTATAAAGAAGGAAAAAGAACTTCTTTCACCAACTAGTGATAGCTAATGCAAACTTTCTGGTATATTTCAGTTCAAATTTTTTCTCTACACTTATTTTTGGGTATAGTTGAAATGAAACTGCACATACAACTTTGTACTCTGCCTTTTTACACTTGAAAATTGTATCATAAGTAGCATAAGATGTTAATTTATTCTTGGTAAACATGAATTTATAGAGAAGGTAATTTCTCATTACATAGGTGTGTCATATCTTATGGAATCATTCCACAGTAGTTAGACATACAGAGCTGTGTAGCCAATATTTCAATGAACATCATTATACATGCTATTTTTCTCCATTTCATATTTTTCCTTATGATGAAGTCTCAGAAATAGAATTATTGAGTATAAAAAGGGATTCTTCTTAATGTTCTTGATACATATTAGTAAAGTGCTTTCCCAAATTTATACTGTCACCAATAGTGTCTGAGAATACCTACTCAACATGAAATATTATCTCAAAGTGCTATTAAATGTTTCAGTTCTCACAGTGAGTGTTGCCCTGCAACTCTACCCTGTACTGTAGAATTCTAAGAATAAAAGATTCCCTACCTCTTCCCTCAAATACTAACATGCATTTTGGAAAACTGGATTATTTTAGTTCCTCAATTGAAAGTTTTTCACCCCCGAAATAACTGGTTTTACTTTAATACTGTTTGTGTTATTTCAACAAATAAAAAACACTTTGACTTTGTCACCATAGTACCAATTAATTAATGGCAAATATGTTTTCAGTTATCTATGTAGTTATTTACTTTATTCAGCAAATAGTTACTAAGCACCTACCTGATATTTAGTACCAGGTACTAGAACCTGGACACACAACAGTGGAAATTAGAGATAATAAACAAGTAAACAAATGCAAAAATTAATTTTAGATAGAGATTGCTAAGAAGGAAATAAGTTTACTATACAGAAGACTGGTAGGGATGCAACATCAGATGGGATGGTCAGGTAAGGCTTCTCTGATGAGCTGGTATTTGAGCAAGGATATACATAAAAAGAAGTCTCTAGTCTTATGAAGTTCAGTAAGTCCCTGAGGTTGGAATAAATGGACAAAATGAAGAGGAAAAGATGGCAGATCGCTTAAATTCTTGTAATGTGAGAATCAAGATCACAGCTTAGAAGTTCAATGGAGCAGAAGCTTGGGCCAAGACAGAACTGCAAAGGACATATTCCTGGTTTCACTGGGAATGTTTTCTTTTTATCTTAATTACATTCTAATGAGAAAGGTCACATGCAAATGAAGTAAACCACAATTAGGCTAAGTAGCTACCGTGTGGGGAGAAGCTCAGGAGGTATTTGTACAGTAAACGAAGGATGAGCTCTCAAGAAGATGGTCTTAGGTTGTAAAATAAAGAAGAGTTTCTGAATCTTGGAGATGGAGATCTTCTTGATTGTTCTGCTAACATGGTTAAGGTCAGTGTAAAGAAACTGAATGTTTTCTAGAATCGACATTGGCCCATGTTTGTAACCTAGTGGATGGTGCTGAAGGGAGAAATTTTCAAAAGTAGGAAATCTTCAAGTTCATCTTTCTGGTAGTTTTGGTGAATGCGTGTGGGTTTCTAGCAAAGATGGCAGCATGTTATTCTGAATGATGGGCCTATTCATTATTGCCACTAAGGACACTCAAACCCAGACAAAGGTTTTCAATAGACAGATGGAGAAGTCAAAAGGAACAATAAATGTTTGATGATTACTAACCATAGAAAAAGGGAGTTGAATTATATTATTTCTGTGGCTTTTTCAAATAAGTAAATATATATGTGTATATATACATAAAATATATATATGTATACACACACATACATATACACATACATATATACATACACACACACACATATATATATATATATTTCCCCCCCCCACTGTGGTGACTTGTCTCTAACTATGATGGTCACCAAAAATTTCTTCCCTCCCTGTCTCCCCATTAAGAGGTAGAATCTATTCCTCCCCTCCTCTTGAATCTCCTCTTGGGTCAGCCTGAATGATTTGCCTGGCCAATAGAGTAGGATGGAAGCAACATTCTGGGATGACTGAGGCTAGGTTAAGAAGCCTTACAGTTTCTCTCAGCCTCCTGGAATGATCACTCTGGGGGAAAAAGTCTACCATGTAAGAAGTCTGATCACCTTGAGACTGCCATGCTGTAAGAAGTGCAAGTCATGTAGAAAGATCCTAGATGAAGAGATACCATGTGGAGAGAGAAAAAGAAAGAGAGGCCAAGAAGTACTGAGGCACCAGACATGTAAGTGATAAAATCATTTTGAAAGTGGGCCCTCTAGCCACTGTCCCAGCTGATGCCACTGGGTCAGGTAAAAACTCTAACTGAGCCCTTCCCAAATTCCTCATCAGAAAATCATGAGCAAATTAAGTGATTATTATTTTTAGCTACTAAGTTTAGGGGTAGTTTATTACCTAGCAATAGGGAACCAAGCCATCTAAATTGTGAAGTAGCTACTAAGACCACAGAAACTTGGAGGTAGGTAAGGTATACACTTCTAAAAGCAAATTAAACCTAAAAATAATGGTTAGCCAAGTCACATCTACTTCCCAAGCAGTTTTGTTAGATAACTGTATAGATGTATTGGGAGTCTTTTATTTCAGTCAACAAACATGAGTGCCTAATAGTTGACTGAGAGTATGCCCTGTTTTTAGGGCAGTAAGAGAGACATTAATAATGCAATACCTTGGGGGAATTTAGAAAAATCTCACAAAATATGTGACATGTGCTGATGATCTTGATTTTTTTTTGAAAAAAAATTTTTATTTTGTGAAAAAATACATTATTTTTCTGGATCACCTAATTAACTCATTTTCCTGATTCACTACTGTAGGGAGCTTAAATGAATAAAAATCAGAAAAAGGTAGTATATTTTATTTAAATAATTATTTTAAAACACTGCCTTCCTGGGATGGGGTAAATTATTTCAAAGAAATATCATCTTTCAATTTCTTCTCCTGAGACATTTTCAAAGTGCAAATAAAAGAACTGAGATGAATACTGAAGAATATAAAGACGATATAGTATTAAATGTCCAGCTAATACTGAATCATATGATTCAATTCAACAGAGAAGGCTCCACCAAGTCTGTAATAAAAAAGTAATGAGGTTTTATAACAAAACTGAAAAGCCCTCTCTGAAATGCAGATAGAAATCTTTTCAGCACAAAGACAAGGATTTGTAATAGAACACTGACAATTCACACAAGTGTGAAACCATGACTGATAAACTTTAAATGTGCATCAATCTTTAGTTAAATACATTAGTCAAAAAACTAGCTAATAGCTGAATCTCATCATTTTGCCTCTTCACACTTGCAGTGTGAAACGAGGGAAGAGAGAGGAAAAGAAAGTGCAGCCCAGTGGAAATACATGCACTCCCAGACTTGGATAAGAAGCAGTAGCATTTTCAAGCTGCAAAGGACTGAAAGAACAGGATTCACCTTCCTCATTTCACAGTTGAAGAGGCAAGATGCTCACCAAGAGTTAGTTGCTCAAGGCAAAGCAAGTTTGTATCAGAAACAAAATAAGAATCCAGATATTTTGACTACAGACTAACAACCAGGTTTCTTATCCTATGATTACTTAAATTCCCCAAATAACTATTTGTATTATTATTTTTGTTTCTAATAATTGTATGCAACATACAATATTTGGATTTATTTTAAATAAATTAGTCAAAATGTAAAAAAGTCAAAAGCAGAGGGCAATTATTTCTCGGCTGAAAAAAAAGAAAAATCTTTCAGTCACCCTAGGTATAAGACTACAGACGTGGCTTGTCATGAAACGACCCAGTAGCAGTTTAATGCAGGTTTAATCAAATCCAAAATCCATCTTTTACAGGAACCAATTCTTGCAGAATGCATAATTATTTTTTCATAGTAAGATATCCCCAAAGCCCTGTTTCTTCCCATGCTGGTACAGCCTGCCATCCCAGTGTGAATGAGTTTTGGGTTACAAAGTCCTTTGGATTTAAAGGTCAATTAGTTTGGTTCCACTTTAATTAGAAGCCATCATAATAGTGCTGTGTGAGTAATTTATAGAGGCATAAATATTGACATCAATTTTCGTCAGATATTTTGATATCATAAACATCATGTAAATCTAGGCACCAGCAATCAATCTGCACATAATACACTAATTTTATTAGAACTGTATGACTGCACTATTTGGTTTTTAGAGTCCCTCTCCTCTTGCTACATTAAATCATCGTTTTAAATCATGTCATAGTGCTCCTCACAGCAAGCAATCAAAAACAGAAAATTCAAGTTTATTGGATCTTTGCCTAATTTAATGATTTTTCTCCAGAGCTGTGTTCTCTCTGAGCCCCTCAATGAAGCTTTGGCCCTGTGCCTAGAAACATCTTCATGTTTCAGAATAAGGCGAGGCACAAATCAAAGCAATAGCAAGGAAAATCCCTTGGTGCTTCCTAGAATCTGGTGAGACTTCTATTAAAACCATTTCTGTTTGGTTAAACTGCTTGGTGGGGAAGTTCTCTGCTTGCTGCTCAGTCTAAAAAGGGTGACCAAGAATCACTAAACCACGGACATCAAGGGATCCTCCAGTCGGATGCTTCTTAAACTACAGAATGTGGATCTATCTGCAGGGATCCTTGAATTCCTTATGAAAATGTTTTTAATTTTTTCATTCAAAATTAATTTCCTTATTTATTATGGCTTTATTATTTATAATCTGTTTCTCCCTCCTAGAATATAAACTCCATGAGAGCAATGATCTTGTCTGTCACATTCTTAGATATATCCCAAATGCCTAGGACAGTTTCAGAACAAAGTACTTGTTTGTTCAGTGGAACAATTAAGATAGGCAAATTTTGAGTCAATTTGATAACCACCATATAATGAAGAGCGGTCCCAGGGTTTTAGCACCAGCATTTGGGCTTGTATTTATAATCACCCTGTGTCAAAAAATTGAGTTTAACTTTGAGGCAATGTTCTTCAAACTGGGGTCCATAGGCCCCTGGGGTCTATGAAAATTTCGAAGAGGTCTATAAATTTTCAAGATGCAGAAACACTGGTCAAGCCCAATTTCCTCACCTTATAGATAAGGAAACTGAGGTCCAAAGAAGGGACATGGACTTCTCAATCCCACTCAGTTAGTGGTAGAGCTAGAATTAGAACGCCCAGGTCTCTTAATTCTGGGCCTTGGGCTTTTCCCAGTCTATTACCCTAACATCTCTTTTGTACTTCTTGATCTTCCTTTCGAAAAGTTCTAACTATGGAATCCAAAAACAGAACCAATCATTTGAATAAGAAAAGGAAAGTATTTCACTGTCAGTGGTGGTTCTTACTTCTTGCTTTGCAGTAGGTTACTATTTTATGATGTTGACTTCAAGTATATTTAAACCTTGAAGTATTTGCAGTTTGGATGTGCTTACTATCTTGTTTGTTTCTTAGTCTATTTTATCTTGTCTAGATGATGAATGATCTGAGGACCTGAACCATGTTTTTAGCATGCTATTTATCAACATCCAACTTCTAAAGAGTTTTCTAACTCATTTTCATTTCATTTATTCATCTAATGTAGAATAAAATGAAAATGTACGAGAAACACTTTCTTAATATCAAGAACATCAAACCAACCTGGACTTATGTTTGCTCCCCAAACTGGGAAGAAATCGCAGAAGCTGAGGATCACTCCTTCCAATCACATCCCTCTATATATAACTGATTTTTCTGCCTTTTCTAAAAAAACTTTCACTTGATTCAGAAAACTGCCTATTTTCCACATGCAAGACCAGTCCTGGGGTATATATTATACTACTTTCCTGAGAAGAAACATGACCCATTGTGGGACAACTGGGCTGAACAAAAATGTTGTCTCAGAATGTTAGTAGGTGTCTTCAGTACTTTTTTTTCTGTTTACTCATGTTAGTTGATAAAATTCATAGGCTTATCACTCATTCAAAATTATAAAATTTATGATTTAAGGAAATCATCAGAAAGATTTTTTTCAAGATCTTTTAAATTACCCAACCAGGGACAGTGCTCCATAGGAGATCTGCAGACTATTTTCCACAGTATCGTAGAGTCATTGAGAATGAGCTGGAAAATATTAGAATCATCTGATCTGATCTAACCCAGTCAACAAAGAAACTGAGGCCCAGAAAAGGGAAATCATTTTCAGAAGAACATCCAGCTAGTCAGTGTGGGAATGGGCTGTGACAAAGGCTTCCAAATTCCTATTTCAGTATTTCTCTTGCTTTGGTAACATACACATAATTTATATTCTGTAGTGCTCATGAAAGATTATTGATATAGAACCTAATATGTTTCAAAAGGAGTTGAAAATTAAACCGTGTTAGGTCAGAGATCCTCTGGAGGGCATGTATAACCTTGTACTCTTCCTGAAGGTATTAACCGTCTCTTTATTGTGCTGAAAATATCTTGCTTTATATTTTGCTATGTCATTATTATATTTTGGAAAAAGATGATGCATTTACTAAAAATATGTTTTGGAGGCACAAAGAATAAACCAGCCGTGTTTTCTTATCTCTGCTGATTGCACTGACCTATCCCCAGTGGCCTCATTACTGAACCAGTCAGTTTGTTGGCATAGCCATAACTCTTAGGTTACATGTTCTCATCATTATGGTGGAGATGAGGCTGTGGGGCAGGCAGTAAGTATCATATCTATGAGAAGAAAGACTGCAAAAGTGTGGCAATGAAAATTTGAGCCATCATAAGTATGTTCTACATCCTATATAAGATGATGAGATTAACAAAAAATTAGTGTAACAAAGATCATGCCTTCCTGGAGTTTACAGTCTAGGCATACACACAGTTGCGGTAGAAACGACAAGAGATTTAGCAGTAGAGAGTTTCAGGAGATTAGAGGAGGAGAAGACTTATAATTGGGGGTAGGTAGGGTGTGAATCAGGGATGATTGGGAGTCCAAGGCCACATCCAGATGCCATCAAAAACTGAGTTGATTTGGGTATGTATCAGTTTTTTCTGCCTCCACCCTGGCAGTAGCTGGGTATATGAGCAGAAAGCCTGCAGTTATTAGATTAATCATTTGGTGCCTGATTTCTTGCTTCATGATCAATGTGGAACTGGTGGCTCCAGACAATACTATAGACTCAGCCTCAAAGTCTAAGTTGTAAACAGACTCTTCAAAACTTATAGAAAGTTGGGCCCGAAAATAAGCAATGGTCTTTGTAAGTTCTTGCTTCGAAAGGACAGTCTTTGTGTTTGCACTCAGAATTAGTGCAAATAGTATCAATTTCTAACAGGTAACAGTCAAACACAGACTAACTAATATGAAAAAAGTAGAGTCAATTTGTACATTTCGGGCTGATTACTCTTTACCTGACATATCCAATTACCAAGTCTTGCCAAGTGTTCTCTCAAGTCTTTCTTTGTCTACTCCTCAATATTAATTCTAACTCTATAATAAGTTCTAATCATTCTCCACATTGCAACCATACAGAACTTTTCAATGCAAAGATCTGAACTTCTAATTCTCTTGCTTAAGGATCATCGGCCTTGTTTAACATCCTGCAGTGGGGTCCACATTGCCCATCAAATGAGCTCTAAGTTCCTGAAAATGGCATTTAAAACTTTTCTTTCCCCAAATTCATTTCTCTTCCCCTTAAATACACCCAAAATCTAACCATGGTTTCCTTTGTATGTCATGGTGGTTCAGGTACCCACATCTTTATAAATGTTGTTTCCTGTGCTTAGAATTCCCTCCTCTTATTTTCTACCCAAAAAATGTCTGTTTAATCACAATTCAAGACTCTTCTCAATTATTACTGCTTCCATGAAGCAATTCAAGCAATTCACCACAAAGATATATTTCTCTGTTCTTGATGACCACTAATTATTTGCACATATCTTTTCACTGCAATAACTTGTTTGCATGCCTGACTGTGACTTCTTTGAGTGGCAGGACTCTCTTTTTCATCTTTGTATACCCATAGCACTCATCAACTTACAGAATAAATTAAAGTCAAGCATGTTTACATTAGTGAAGGCTTTATGCTTTGATTACAGATCTGATTTTTTTTAAAAAAGGGTTGGCTGTGCTAGGATCCTCAGATATTAAATAAAATTCAGAGATGCTGGTGAGAAATCAGTCCATTTTTATATGAGGATGATTGCAAATAGCCTTAAGCAGAGTGGAGCATTTTATTTTAAAACAAATGATCGATCTTACTAACAGCAAGGCAAGTCAAAGAACAAAGTCCCTTGCTAGTTCCTAGAGAGCAGGGACTATTTTTCTAGTTCTTTCTTAACACATGGAGCACCTTGTAAAGCAAACCTTAATAAATGCTGTGGAGAGAATAAATAGTTATAAACATGTAGATGAAATGCTATACCCTAAACTTGCTACTCATTGTCCCTTGCCTCAGACTGTGACTTAGACTAGCGAATATAAAAATTAATCAGCAATATTGATTAATCTCAACATTGACTACTATGATTACTTATTGAGAAGTTTCTCATTATCTTAGTATCATAAATCTTACATGTTTAAGATCTATCTACATTAAATATCTGGGATATTTTAACCTATTATTCTCCATATAATTTTGGATCCCAGCCAATTTTTTTAGTGATCATTTTCAGGTCAAGATACTAGCATGAGCACTTCTACATATAGTTTTACAACACCCGGCACACAGTAGGTCCTCAACAAATGTTTGCTGAAATGGAATAGCTAACCTACATTATTGAGGTAAGAATTTAGCTATAATACTCACATACAGATACACACAAATATATGGCCCTCTGAAAAACAGAAAGAATACTTACCTGAAATAGTAATCATTTAAAGTAAGCACAAAGAATAAAGATGTTCAATTTTAAAGGTTTAGGCAGCCAAATGGAATAGTGGAAGAAGCATGAGCTGGGGATCAGCCAGACCGGAGTTTGATTTCTAGCTCTGTAACTTACCTGCTCAGTGTACTTGGATAAAGGTTTGTGCCTCAATTTCCTCCTCTGACAACACTGGGTTAATATCATCTTTTTAACAGACTGTGGTAAATATGTTAATACATCTGTAGTACCATCATGCCTGGCACAGACCAACCACTCTGTAATGCTTTGTTGCGGTTGCTTTTAATTGGCCTTGATGGCTGCCTAAGCCTTTCTTCACTTTTTCCAGGGTGATTATTGCTATTAATGATGTACTGCTAGAGAACCATGACCTTTTTCAGCAGTGTTTCTCAAATTTTAACATGCAACAGAATACCCCGGAGACCTTTTTAAAACACAGATCACTGGGATCCACCACCAGAGCTTCCCATTCCCTAGGTCTGGAGTGAGGCTGAGAATTTGCATTTCTAAGAAGTTCTCAGATGATGCTGATGATGCTGATCCCCCAACCACACTTGGAGAACCACTGCTTTTGAGAAATTGCTTCTGCTATGAGAATGATGACAGGAAGAAAAAAATATTTATGGATTCTTGAGAGTGGATAGCTCTGAGGGCTTCCTGGGGCTCGGACATATAGGAACGGAGGACTCTCACTTGTCATCCCTACATGGGGAAAGACTTAAATCACTTCATATTTGCCAGTGGTTCCCAATGGAGAAACCCTGAGCAACCACTGGATGGGCTGGAAGGCAATAACATGGTAGAGGGCAAAAGACAGGAATCCTCAAGACCCATAACCACCTGCATTCTGTGCTTTTCAAAAGGTCTCATTTGATTGTTCTGTTTGAAAAGAATGAACCACTTTGAAAATTATATATACTAAACGTGCACTCATCTCCCCAATATTGTGCACCTTTATAACCAACATATACGCTGGGTTTAAGTCAAAGAGAAGCATGTGCAATTCTGCCTTGGAGGAACTTAAAATTAGGGAAGTTGGTGTGAATGTCAAGAAAAAAAAAACTTATCCAGCATTAGTGTTATAATAGAAAGAAAAAGGTAAAAGGAGATACAGAAATACATAACAGAGAGACTAATAATGAATAGCCAATGCATTTGTAGTGCTTACTATAAGTGAGGCACTGTTCCATTAACTCATTTAATCCTCACAACAAACTATGAGCTAAGTAGTCTGACTAGTCTCATTTGATATATGAGGAAGCTGAGGCACAGAATGTTTAAATGAGTTGCCCAGGGTCACACAGCTAAAATGTAGCAGAGTCAGGATTTGAACCCAGGCAATCCTGCTCAACAGCTTTGCTCTTAACCACTACACTATCTGAAGCATTGCAGAGGGAGACAAAATTAAGGAAGATGGATACAGATAAAAGATGATTTATGAGAATGGTTCAAATTACCACCTGGAAATCCACATCTCTTACTTCTTGTATCCCTGAACTTATCTTAGTATTGGACTCTTTCTGCTCCAGAAGTCAAACAGGTAGAGCCATTACTGCATTGACATATCCTAAATAGGATCATCCAAAGAGCCACACTGCTTATGTGCACTGACTTCTGTTATGTTGCACTATTTCCCTAAATATCCCACAGCAGAGAGAGTCTCATAATAAATTACATCGCAATCCTGTGCATTAGTGCTGGCCGCTCTCCCACAAACAATGTCAAAATTGTAAGCAATTGGCACGGAGTCATTGTGACAATATGTAAATTACTTGTAAAGTGAATTTGATCTTGTATAATAAATGCTATTTGAATCTTAATTTGCTAACAATATTTTAATGCAGTAATTGAGGTCATGGAAGACATGGACTAAAGATGAAACCATCTATAACTGTCAATTTTAAGCAGGACTGCATTACCCAGGTTTGTAAAATACTCCAAGGAATTAAAAGGCAAATGCAATGCTTATATTTGCTATGAATAAGCAGAAACACAACTGTAAAAAGAGACATAATGTACTACAGGCCCAGAAGAGGGATTTGAAAGAGATGATCAAAGGTTTTTTCTGATGCTAAAATTTCTTGGCTCTAGGATCAGTGTCCTCTGACCTACATAGGTCTTTCCTTAATGAAATAAAGGAACATCTCAATAAATTACATGGCCCTAGTTTAATTCTTAGTAATTTGGGGGCACCTCCTCAACTCCTTGCTTTCATAATTAATCACCAAGCTGCCTTTGTCTTCTCAAAGAAAGTCCTCCACCAATTGCCTGCTCAATCTTCTTTCTATTTTCATTCCAGCTATCAGATCAAAATCAGGTTCAGCATCTGTGAAATTGACCCGCAAGTGTGAAATCATTTTTTAATGATAAAGTGCCAATAGTGTTCTGCAAGTGTAGGGTATTAATTGAGTGTTATAATCATTATTATGCAGCTACTTCCCATGGTGATGACCTTTGTTCTCCTCTACCTCTCCTTCATCTGCTCTATTTTATAGCCTGTTGTTCTTGAGGGTTCAATGCCTCTCTTTTTCCTTTCTGAAACCTGAAACTCTGATATTCTTTCTTCCACCCAGTTCTTCCCTCTGTAACCTGAGCTAACCTTTCTCCAAACTAAGCGTACAAGGTAGAGAAAGCCAGGCATGGCTTTGATTTGAGACAGCAATCACCACTCTTCAGCTTGTAGACAAGCAAAATGTATGTTGATTGACTCCCATTTATTTGGCTCAGCCAACCTCCAGAGCAGGAAGATCTCCTGAAGGAAGCCACTTATCAGCAAAGTCCTGAAAACAGACCTCCCTTATATTATGCCCTTTGTTTGAAAACCTAAAATGCTGTCCTCTCTATCACATCAAGTCATGAGTCCTCATTCAAGGCCTGTGGCTTTGTTGAATGTAACCCATCCAATCACTACTCGCTTACTTCTGGCTTCTTTCCATTCAAGTGTCTGTCAATGATCCCAGTCTATCCTGTTCCTCTTCCTGCTATCCCAGAAGAGGACTACCTAGGCCAGATTTCCAGATCAAGTTCAAATCCTTCCTTTGCAATGGAATGTAAAGGTCATTGGTCCCATATATTTCTCCTCTTCTTGATTCAAATCCTTACTCAAAAGTTATCTCTTCTAGAATTAGTTCCTCCCTCTTTCGGGCTTTCAAATCACTGCTTGTAATTTTGTAAAACCACCATATTGCACTGAAAATATCATTTGTATGTCTCTGGCTATGATGTATATTCATTTTGACATAATTTGTATTCCGTTTATTTTTATAACTTAAAAAGACTTAACAAAACCTAATTTATAGTAGATGCTTGATAAACAATTCAATATAGTAAGATAATAATATATTCAAGTATAGTAGATGTTGATAAATAATTCTTGAATAAAATAATAAATGATTCCCCTAAACTCTGAATTCTGTGTGTGTTTGTGTGGGTATATTATACATATTATATATATGTATATTTTAATATAATTTGTGTACATGACTCCTATTATTCAAGTAAAGGAGTTTATCCTGGGTATATACCTAAAAGTGAAAATTCTGGATTGTAGGGTATACATAGGTCAACTTCAGGAGACAATGCCAAACCATTGCCCAAAGTGGTTGTACTATATTTTCCTTCCAGCAGCACTGTATGAGCATTCCTGTACATCCATTTCCTTTCCAACACTTGGTATGTTTAGGCATGTTATTACTTTGCAAACTAAATAAGTATGCTTTATATGTAAAGTGTTACATGTATGCTAATTGTAAAACTGGCTAGGATTAATTTTTGTGCAACTGGAATGGCCTAGAATTTCCAAAATGGAAAGAATACCAGGACAGGATTCAGAAAACCAGAGTTCCAGACCCATTTCTGCCATGACATTTCTGAATATCTTCAGACGTGACATTTAACCTTCATCAGCTTCAGTTTACCTTCTGCATATGGCTAAAATGTCTATCTTGCTGTGATGCTGTGAGCACGTGGTGATGTTTAATAAACAGGACCAGTACTAAGGTAAGGTGAGTGAGGCACTCACCTCAAGTGCAAAATTTAAGAGGGCACAAAAAAAGTCATAATCAAGATACACAATATTTTTAAGAATCAAAATTAAGGCAAAATTCCATGATGAATCAGATGTCAAATTTTTAAATAAGGATAGGATTTTATCTTTAGAAGGGATATTTGTTTTCCACATTTGAGAAATTATTGCTCATACAATTATCTATTATAGATAGAATGGTCAGGTGCAGAACCAGAAACAGGAAGCTAGGTGGATGGTTATCATTTGCAGGTTTTAAAGAACACTTGCAAACACTTGATCTTTGTTCTTTCAGCAACAATAGATGGTGAGTGGTCCCTGCTCAGCTGGCAGGTGATGGTTTTTTGAAAGCTTTGGAAGCCTATTTCCAGCTGATTGGCTACTTTCACTATTGGTGAGCTCTGTCTTTATCACAGCTGAATGATCTCAGCTGGCTGCACTTTTTGGCCCTGTACCTCTTCCCTCCAGAAACTGACGCTAATAGCAAAGGTGTCACTTTCCCTGTGACTACTGGTGCCTCCCTCTGCCTAAGGAACAACAAGGCCAGTAAAGGGCTTTCTGATAAACATAGAGCGTTTCCAGCACTTGGTAAATAATAAGCTGAAACTCAGCCAACGGTGACAGGACTGGTGACAGTGACGGTTTAGGGGCAGGGGAGTGTTTTAGAACTTTATAAACACTGAACATCTTCCAGCTGTACATACTCAGAATACCCCAATAAGTAATGAGCTGGATATGATTTCTTGCTTTGGAGGCACCTCATGATGAGATTTACCAAAGAGGTGGAAGAGAATACCAGATCTTTAATGCACATTCAGGGATATCATAGAGTAGGATAAATGTAATAATAGTTGAACATGGCCTCTGTTTTCACTGTTGTGAATATTGACTTCCAAATGGATTTAATCAAAATCAATATCAAAATGTACAGTAATGAAGTAATGTAAAATGCAATAATGTATAGGCCAAGAGGTTGAATATGGAATATATTAACAGAAAAGCAGCTTACAAGAATAACTCATCCCTCTTTTAAAATCTTTCTTCACCTAATATAAGACAATAAGAAGGAGAGGCAAAGCTCTAGAGGTGATCCACAAAACGGATTCTTTGCAGAACTTTTAAAAATTATTCTCTTAGCAAATTTAGTGAGACAGGATTGGGCTACAACTGGAAGCACTAAATAAAGAAGTCCATTTACAAGATCAGAAGGCTGACCTGTGGGTGAATGATCCAAACGTGTCCTTTTGGGTTGGCTTATAAAGGGAAATAAAATGACTTTTTTAAGCAATATCATAATGATTTTCTAAAAGTCAAATAAATTTTAAAATGTTTTCCATATACTTTTGCAGCATACACATAAATCCTAAAGTTAAATGGCAAAGAACATAATTTTAAGAATTGTTTACTTATTAAATTTAGATCCTAAGAGGTAAAAGAAGGAAATGTATTATCTAGAATCAGCCAGAAAGGCCCAAGGTGATTTTTGAGTAATCAATATTTTCCAATACATGCTACAGCTTTAAAACTGATAGGAAGAGAAAAATAACTGATACTGTCATTCAGTAGAAATCTGTTTTTTTAAAGAAACTTAATGATTTGCTGGTAAAGACTGACCATAATACAAAGACTTTAAAGGGTATTTTACCAAGAAGGAATAGTATTCTCATTTTTTAGAAAACCAAACTGAAGTCTCAGGATATTAAGAGGTCTTGCCATAAATCACTGGATGAACTCTTTCACTCATTTATCATTTCTATTTCTTTCTTTACAACTTCAATTTATTTTCCCTTCTCATATTTGGCTGTTACTCCTCTCAATTAACCTTTGTGTTACCATCTGCATTCCCTCATTTCCTTCCTCCTCTAGTTTCCCATTTCTTCTTCGTCTGACCATCCTTACACTCTCTAGAGAAGCTTTAAAAGAGGAGAAAATAAAGGTAACAAAGAGGGAAAATAACCTATTTTTAGTCATAGGTGGAATAGCTGATCGAAGGCAAGAGGTACCATCTTTTGAATATCTCCTTTTATAAAGGATGAAAGGATCAGAAAGAGGAAGGAAAGAAAGAAGGAAGGGAGTGTGGGAAGAAATTAAAGAAGGGGAAGAAAATAAATGAATTACCAATGTTTGCTAGCACAGTCCAGCAATGATTAATGTGAACCTCCACATGCTGTTTCTGTGTAATGCCTGAGCATTATTGAAGACAAGCACTGACATACACAAACATTATTAGAATCTGAGTGGCAACAGCCTCTGTAAGGATATAATGGCTCAGAATTCAGAAGTCAGGCACAGACCTATCTAGGGTCTAGCGGCATTTCCTACTCATCCTCAGGGGACTCCACCACGACTGGAGTAACAGAAGTCAAAACTTCAATCAGGCCTTATTAGTTACTTTGCACACAAGATACAGGGTACTATTACTGGTGGAAAACTGGAACCACTGCAGTTTAGAATTGACAATGCCTTTTTAAAAAAGCTATCTTTGACTGCTCAATATACGTTAAGGAGCAGATCATGTACAAGGCTTTTACCAAATTAATGCTATCAGCGGAATTACACTTCAGTGGAATTTTTTCTATCTAAACAATTTCATCTAGTTTCATCACTGCTTTTTCTCTCAATCCCTCCCCTATATAAAACAATTCATATGAGTAAACATCTGGAATAATATATAAAGAATCAAGTTATCAAACAAGCCAAGATTTACCACCAGGTCTTATGCCCTCTCTCTAAGTCATCCAGGAAAACGAAAGTCTCAAATAGCCAGTAATTTTTTTGGGGGGCAGGTTTCAAATAATCTTTGACATCTGTGTTTTTGGTACACAATCTTTATTCAAATGATAAAAAATAAAATGTAAAGAGACTCTTCCATTTGGGAGTCATTTCTTTCATCGATTTTTTATTTAAAAAGCACACTGATGTGTTTAAGAGAAGGCTAACTAAACCAGACATCAAATACATGTAGGAATTAAAAGTCTAAATCTAATCACCAACAGCATTATTCCTTACTTAAAGGTAAGAAGTCCTTCCTTATGGCATCTATTTTTTTCAATTCTAACTACTTTCTTGTATAATATTTCTATAACAAAGAATCATATTGTCATCACTGTGCCAGTCCAATGAGAGAAAAATTCATTATACCTATGTCTACACATACATAGTAAACTGGATAATTGAAAAATGTTTGTTTTCAGTAACTGAGTGAGTTAATGATAATTCTTTAAGCATCTAATGTGCCTACATATAATGTGTGTGTTTGAGATGGAACACTGGGGGGTGGAAGAGAGTTCGTAAAAGTAGACTTTACAGTGACTCTAATAAGCATAGTAAAAAGTGACACTGGGTTGACAGAAGTGACATTGAGTTGATAGAATGCCCTCAATTCTAAAATAAGAGCTACTTGGATTTTATCCACAAAGTGACATTGAGTTATTGTAGATTCTTAAGCTGAGAAGTGATGAAATAACAGCTATAATTCAAGAAGATTTGTCTATTGTGCATGCTTGGCAACTGGGTGGAAGGAAGGAAGGATAAAGGAATAGGAGCTGGATGGAAAAGAGAATGGAGGCCAAGAACATGTTTAGGATGCTAATTATGGCAGTAATCCACAATAAGGCAAAAAGGGCCTGTTGTAGACTGTTTGTGTCCCTCCACCCAAAATTCATTAGTTGAAGCTTGATTCCCAATGTGATGATATTCGAAGATGGGGGTTTAGGGAAGCAGTTAGGTGATGAGGGTAGTGTCCTCATGAATGGGATTAGTGCCCTTATAAAAGCAACCCTACAGAGCTCCTTCACCCTTCTACCATGTGAAGACACAGCAAGAAGACAGCCAGCTGTGAGCTAGGAAGCAAGCCCTCATCAAACTCCAAATCTGTTGGCACTTTGATCTTGGATTTCTCAGCCTCCAGAACTGTGAGAAATAAATTTTTCTTGTTTAGAAGCCACTCAGTCTATGATATTTTTATGGCAGCCCAAACAAAGACATGACCTAAATCACAAAATGGAGAGAAAGGATAAGAAAGGCAGATCAGAGGGAAAATGTGATTATCTTATTGTGAAGATTGGCAGATATAGATAAACCGACAATTATAGAAGATGAATCCTAAACTGTGATACCAGAGAACAAGGAGAAGTTTGCCACTGACAGGAAAATGGGGTTCACCAAAGAGCACTGATTGGGAAATGGGAAGGAACAGGGAAAAGGGCAGGCAAATTAGGTTAAGTATGTGGTTCAGCACTTGTTAAATTTGAGAGGATGGAGTTAAATCCATCTAGAACAATTTAACTGGCAGATTAAAAAGTCAGTATTGAGATTAGAAATAAAAATTAAAATCATGTTTTAAGCAATCAGTGTGGGATGATAGCTGAGGTCTTAAGAATGACTAAACTAACCCAGGGAGAAAAAGCCAAGAAACAGAAGGCCAATGGCATGACCTTGGAGGAAATCTGATTTTGAAAGATGGGATGTGAATCAAAACAAGAGATCTCAGAGAGAAGGGAAGGAAAAGGCCCGGGCACGTTGGAATAACTGCAGGAGTCCTTACTCGGAAACAGAGGACACAGTTTTAGTTTTGTCCCTTACTAATGGTAACATCGACTGAGTTCCATGATTGTGCTGTGCTTCTATAAATGGAGAATGGAGAAGAGTTCTGTTTCCTGCTTCCAGTATAGAAAGCTAGAAGGGGTGCTACTAACAACTCTAATAACAAAGAAATGCCACATTGACCATAACATCATAACTATTTTTTGAATCTCTGAGAGATCTGATGTCATGGCACAACTTAGAAATAGATAACTCCAAGAAGAGATGGGACATGCAGACTGTCTCAGCATGGGAAGAAGATGTTCAAGCCATCATACAAGCAAGTAAGAAGTCAGCTAAAATTTTAGCAAATGTTAAAGGCAGAATGTGAGCTAGTGTAACAGTATAGAACTTTTGTAAGCCCCAGAACACAAGGAGATTTCTGTTTACTCAAAGGCTCTTTTCCCCTCCATTGAGTGCTCACAAGAATGCAGGCTGTGCAAGAAACCAGAGTGTACCCTTGGGGTGTGGGTGTGCAGGAAGGGATAAGCTGACACTGCAAGAATGCACAAGTTCTATCATCCTACCCAGAACCTTTTCTCATATGAGTACAGCCATAATTCACTGGGAGAGAGGCCCAAACCCCATGGACGGTAAACAACTGTCATCAGAAGAGAAACAAATTCTCTTCTCCGATAAATGAGGTGCTAAAGAAATTAAAGTACAAGCACAATCCCTAACTCACCTACAAGTTTTCTCTTCAAAGTTTATTTGCAAAGCAAGGGTTAATTATCAGATAGATTCCCAGGCCAGACCACAATACTAGGGAGGGGCATTGTTAGGGGTTGTATTGTAGGGTCCCCACATTCATATGCTAAAGTCCCAATCCCCAGTACCTCAAAACGTGGCCTTATTTGGAAATAGTAAGGTTAAGATGAGGTCATACTGGAGGAGGGTGGGCACTAATCTAATATAATGGTGTCCTTATAAAAAGGAGAGATTTGGACATGCACACAAGGAGAATGTAATGTGAAGGTAAAGGGAGAGATCAGAGTGATGTTTCTACAAGCCAAGAAATGCCAAAGATAGCCAATAAACCACTAGAAGCTAGGGAAGTGGCCTGGAACATACTGTTCCTCACAGCCCACAGAAGGAACCAATCTGCTGATACCTTGATCTTGGACTTCTAGCCTTCACAATTGTGAGATGATACATTTCCCTTGTTTAAGTCACCCAGTTTGTGACACTTTGTTATGGTACCACTAGCAAACTAACACTGAGGAAGGCTGTGAGGAAGTTATAGAGTTAGATTCATTAATTCACTTACTGAGAACATTTTTCAAAGCCTACTATGTGAAGTGAATATGGTAATGAACAAAACAGAAAGTCCCTGCCCTCAAGGGGCTATTATTCTAGTTCAGAAGATAAATAATAAAACAAATGAATACATTATATGTCAAGTAGTGGTATGTACTTTAAAGAAAAAAATAAGGCAGAATGAGAGGCTAAGGAATATCAGGGGTACAGAGAAATGCTTCTCTGAGGAGCTATCATTGAGTAGAGACCTAATGAGGTGAGGGCAAAAGCCAGGCACATTTTTAATGGACTAGGGCTGCAGCAAAGGTCTTGAGGCAGAAACTTGCTTGGTATGTTTTGAGAAACAGAAAGAACAGAGTGAACTGAGAGAGTAGAAACGAGGTCTGAGAGGCAGAGGAAAAATCATGCAGGATTTGTAAGGACTTCGAATTTTATTCCAAGTGCAACGGGAAGCCATTAAAGGATCATGAGAAATTATTTAAATTTAAAAGCTGGCTGCCATGGGAAAGTTACACTTTAAAGGAGAGTTACTGTGAAAGTTGGAAGACCCTTTGAAGTTGTTCATGCCAGGATAGTATTATCTTGGGCAAGGTAGGAGCAGAAGTGGTCATGCATAGGATGTATTTATACTGAACTGCTGACAGCATGTGGTAGCTATATGAGTGTTGGTCAGGACGAAGTCTCTGCATTGATGAGAATAACTTCCAGTCTGAATTAGAAGATATAACTCTAAGTAGATTTCGAAGCTCCCTGGAAAGTAACTATTACAGTATGGCTAGGCACATAACGGCTGTAAATATTTTTAAATCCTGCAAGACATAGGCAAATATTTTCAAATGGTAGACTCTTAACAGGAAATGCATTTTAACAAAGAACATATTTGCACCTTTCCATCCTTCAAAATGTTTTCTTCGTTTCCACCCAGAGTGCTCTCCCTAGTGAGAGCCATTGGTGGAACTGTTTCGAAAATGCTTGCCTTTCATCACAGGCCAAAATAAATCAAAAACTGTGGTCACAGCTTTTGCAAGGATTGGTTCAATTGTGAAAAAGAATATGTTTGATCTGTAGAGGCTCTCCAGGGGAAAATATTTTGAGTGAAAGGGCAGCATTTTATTTTCTAAAAACAAATGCTTCATCGGCCTTCATCCATAAAGGCTGTATCTGCTCATATAGAAATGAAAAAAAAAGTTTAAATACTTACCCAAGCCATGTGCACATGGGGAGGTGCTGAAAGCAGGAAGAGCCATAGCATTACTGAGATCACAATGGGATGATTCTGGCCTGAATTGTTCAGATTAAATATCTAACTGCAGCGAGTGCCCCAAGATTATTGTTCTACTTTCACTTTACCTAAAAGGAGGAAGATCTTGCTATTTTCATTTTCCTAGGAAATTACTAGCACTTTTCTTCAGACTCTGTTGAGATAGATTTCGCAAGGGCTATGCTAAATCAAAGACTGGTAAATCTTCATAATTCTGGACATTAAATAAGAGCTGATATAAAAAGCAACTGTCTTCGAAGTATCAACCTAGCCCTTTTCCCATGTGGAGGGATGTTTTTCTTGATTAGATTTATAGCTTTTTCTAGTCCTTAATCAATGCAGTCTCAATCAAAGAACCCTAATCAACTTTGCTTCCTAATTTGATGAATTACACTAATAAACTCTAATTTTCACCAAGAAAATACAGATTTACAGTAATCCTATAAATTCCTTTTCATTTGAATGAGATACTTGCACCACATTTTTTAAATTATCTAATCTCATTTTTTATTTACAGAAGTTTTGACTAAGCTAAATTTTCTGTTGCAATATACCCAAGATGCTACGGTTTTATGTCTCTATGGATGGTGTTAGATTTTTTTTCATCAGTTACTGTGAAAGCCTACTAAGAGGTCATATTCTTCTCCATCTCATTAATCTCTGATTGTGGAGGAAGTATACCATATGGGGTTGTTTGTCTTGAAGGGTAGGAATATGCTGGGACTCGATCCTGTCACTCTTGTCACTAAGTCTTGAGTACTCTATCACATGGACACATTTAGATACTCCACCCTGACAGTCTAATCTCATATTTGGATATAAATATAGTCTTCCCTTTAGCTTGACAATCTTACTAAGATCTTCATTCCTTTTTTAGTGGATTTTTTATAAGAAGATGAAAACCAATCACATGTTTAGGAGATACTGCACTGGACATCAAAACCCTCTTCACTAAATTGACCACAAAACTCTACAGATGTCAACAGTAGACATCTCTTTCACATCACCTCTCACTGTTGGATTTCCAATAAATATTGCCAATTGACTAAATGCTTAATCACGTAAATCTCCCAAGTTGATTTCAAATTAACTTGACTATTACTGGCATGTCCCTACTATGTGTAGCACTCTACATTAAGTACTACTAATAGGCAATATATTGATGAATAAAACAGCCCTTCATTCATGGGCTCACAACTTCCAGGAGATCCTAGACTAGTATTTATCTTGCATGATCCTACATTGGTATTAATCTTGAATAGATACAAAGTTGTGGAGAAACTTATTTGTAGGAAATCAGGGAGCAAGAGCCTTCAGAGTCATCCATTAGTTTCCCCAGTCAGGCATTTCCTTAATTGTGGAATTCCTGAATCCACTCCAAAGAATTTAAGTGTAAACACATAGGAGAAGATGCATGACTCAGTGACTCCAGTCTTCTAGTTCTCGCCATCTTTAATGAAAAAGAAATTTTAAAATAAATGCCATGTATATAACTATAGGGTTGGACAGGGTCTTGAAAGTCCCTTAGCTCAATTCTCTTATTTTAAATATTAAGGGGAAAAAAAAAAAAGATGAGGGAACTGAGGCTCAGAGAGAAAATGTGGCTTGTCTTAGGCCATCCACTTCCTAGTGGCAGATTAAGAAATAGAACTTGGCTCATTAAGTCTTATTTCCAAACACTCGGCCTCCCTTACTCTCTGGCTAACTGAATATCAACAGGCTGAACATGATTCCTATTTAAGCTCCAGGGGAAAAAATGGGATAAGAAAGAAAAGATTGGTTAAAGTTACCATCATCATATTAGGATTCAGCACTATCAAGGTAAGAGATGTGAGGCCTGCGCTGAAGTGACTCACCGACTTCCTTCCTCTTGTGCCTTAAGACAAATGACTTGCTCCTCACAATCTCAGAGACCCAGATTATTGTGGGTGTGGGAAAGACAAAAAGCTGTGTGGAAACGTTATTAATCTGGGGAAAGACCAAGAGCACCAGCACCAGCACCAGCACCACCTCCTGGGGAGAAACACTGACTGTTCTTCAACTGCACGGATCAGTAGCTGGCTTTATCATCTACTGTGTTTACTTAAGTGAATTACTTAACCTCTCTATATTTTGATTCCTCATCTCTAAAATGGGATAATAGCTACATCATAGTGTTGTTATGAGGATTAAGTAACTAATATTTATAGAATGATTAGATTTGCTTAGCTCGTAATTATCTGTGCATTTTCAAAATAAATATACGGCAATGGTGTTAAGTACCCAATCTATCAAAAATAAATCAGAATCCTTAGAAATATGTCCTATCTAAAAATAATTTCTTTTGTGTTTTTTAGAGGAAGCAAATTTCAAAAAATTAGAAGATTCCTTAGAGGATTTGCAGGGCAGTTATCTTATACTGTTCATTAAGATGTCAACTTCAGCTAAAAGTGGTATCATGCCATTCAGATAAAAGGCATCAGAAATATTTACTTTTTAAAAATTAATAATCATGTTACACTGGTATTTTCCTCTTGGGTTTTGTGAAACATCCACCTCCCTAGAATATAAATATAAACATGAGTCAAATAAACTGAAAGTCTTCCATAGTCAATAACAATGGGAAGCACTAGGACAAACAGAATTTAATAGGTTTCTTACTGCAGGACTTTTAAGAGCCTATACTATGCTAATGTGAATTGTAAATTCTATTTATTACGGTGAGAATTAAAAATCATTAAATATAAATTTAAAGAATAGCAGGTAAAATGCTACTGTGCTTTACAATACTTCAGATTATGAATAGCCTTTCAAAAGGTCATTGCTACTGGCAATGATTCTGATAGAGTTTTCAAGTACAAGTCTGTATAATCATTGTTAGCTGAGTATCTCTTAACATTTATACAGCTTAGTCTCCAGTCCGTGCCCAATATAAGTAAAGTCCACAAAAGGGACAATTTTACATAGCTTTTCCACAAGATAAAAGGAAACAAATAGTACTTTTAATGTATTGAAAGGAGAGTTAGCATGAGGTCTTGTTAGAATGTCCAGCAAATTAATATGCCTGCTGTTAAGAATGAGCAGAAGACGATTTTTTTCCTTAAGCAGATAAAACACACCCAGGGTTTTTGGTTTATGAAGAATCCATTGCTATGAGCATCTCAAAAAAGTTTAGAGCCCAGTAGTCAAATAGGATTTAAATTACCCTGTTAAGAAGAAGTCTTCCCCTGAAGTACATTCAGCTTGAAAGATCCATTGAAGGAATTCTGGCCAAAAGGTTTACTGGAAAGAGAAAACTACAGTCTGCAAAATAGGAGACATTTATACCAAAGAAATGTGAGATGTGGAAAACAGGCCTTCTGTATGCCACTAGAGTTTCTACAATGCCTCTGATGATTATGTCACGAGCAGCTAAGCCTGCTAACCTGCCTGCCTTCATTCATTGATTGTAACAGCCCAGAACATCTCACATCCAAGTGGCTGAAATAACAAGAAAGTTGTAACATGACTGAAATGCCATAGAGTCTTGAGTGTTGTCTTCTATAGTTCTTCTATATACTTTCTAGTTGATCTAGCCAGATGTTTTAATAATTTATTTCCTGATAACTTTTATCAGATCAGAACCTAGAAGAACAAAAGCCACAGACAAGATGTCAGTGACTATTTTAAGACATGGCATCCAAGAAGGCCTGTTCTCATTTACAAGTATGATGTTCAAACACTAGCATTAGCCTATATGTTTATGCCCATCAGCTTTTTGACAACTAGTAGTTAGCGCTGGGATTGATAAGAAAAAGAGGGAATTAAGAGTTTGAATTAGAATGAAGGAAAATCTTCAGCTCAAGCATACAAAAATTTAAAGAAACTCATAAGGGTCTGTTAGGGAGAAAGTTCTAAGTGGGTAAAAAAGACAGATATCCATGTTAAAAACCCTTTAGTGCTTTGGTTTGCTCTGGAATTAAGTTTTCACTGACAGCTGGAAAAACATCCACTTGGTGCATAAGATATTTTCCCCTCTTAACTGGACTGAGCTGTGTAGATGAATAAATGTTTCCAAACATTTCTTTCCATGTTACTTTTTCTTGGGAGTACACAACATTGGAGCCACAAAGCGTGAATTGATATATGAATTGGAGGAAGATGTTTGCTGAGTAGGAGGAATGTGGAAGACCATGTTGGATCCAAACTGTTAAACTGACGCACATATTAGAAGAGTCTCTTCTCACCTGCCCAATTCCTATCTATACCAGTTTTCTTCCCTTACCCCAGCAACCATGACCTCTCCCCTGTGCATAAACCTACTAATCCTAGGAGATGCCCTCCATCCATGATCTCGGAAATTATATAACAGAGAATTACATCTAGTTACTAAAATAATGGTGTTTTTAAAGAGCTAAACACACAGACATTCTCTTTCAGAGATGTGTCTCTTCCATTTATCAAGGAATTTTTGTCCTTATAAGTTTTCAATATTATTTTATTTTACTGCATATTAAATTTTAGCACTATATCAACTTGAAAAAATGAGAAATTGGTAGCAGAATTTCAGGCTGTGATAGAATTCCCAATGGATTCCGATGTCCTTTTAAAAATTAAATACAATAATGAAAGATAAACTGTGTAAAATGCCATCACTTCTCTTCCCCATCTCCTCTGTTTGTGTACTAAGCCAAGAGGTCCCACTGCCAATCATATTTGAGGAAAGAAATGGTATAGACAGTGCTTTCAATATTACTCATGCATTCATTAGATCCTCTGTTTCACTCATTCAATTTTGAGTTTGGTGTTAATTCACTGCACATACATACCTACATAAAACACACACAGTTTCTCTCATTATAATATAGCTAAACTGTTGGCAATTTAGAAAATACTGGATAGATTAAACCATAAAGTTATTAATTTCAATGAAATATGGGAATTATATATTGGATAAAACAGGTATGATCCACTTTCCAGCTAAATCTGAGGCAATGTATCTATCTTATATTTCCTTACTTTAAAAAATGACCAACAAATCTTATGTAATGTTAATATCAATTTTTCTTCAAATACATTTTAATGAACTCTCATTTTAGTATTCCAATATGACTGTAAAGAATTTCAAAACTTTTTTTTCCCAAAGGACTAAAATTCAAACCTCCCATGCCCAGTTTCAAAGAATTATTTATGGCTGGGTTTTAAATGGATGAACAAAGAACTTTAAAATAAAATCTCTCCTGGAAAAAACATCTATTGATACCACAATATAAATATCATTATTATGATAATGAGAAAAGTGTCAGATTTCCAAGAAAGTCTAATATTGTAACTATCCTCTCCCCTCAAAAAAATGTTGGAAGAGGAAAAGATGGGATAATTCAAAATCTAAACTTTAAGATAAAGAAATTAACTTCTCTATCAATGTAAACAAAATGATTTGTCTTTCATAACATGACATCAAGTTAAAATGTGATTCATTTTATACATGTCATCTCTGTATGTGTGGTCATTTCTTCTTTTAATATTCTCAGTATTATTACAGTGCCTCTGACTAGTTTATTTTAATTTTTTTCCTTTACAAAGAGCAAACACAATTGTTTAAATGCAGGAGATTTTCTTTTCCAAAAATCTGGAAAAGCACAAAGAAAACCTAGAATTTTATTAGACATGTGAACATTTCAAAAATACCACAAGGACCCATTCCTATAGGACACTAGGCCCAGGAATTTGTCCCTGACAGTCTCCTTGACAGCAACTTGATAAGAAAATAAGGTTGATTTTCACAATATCAACTTACAAAAGAAAGGTATGATTTCTACTGTATGTATCAGAAATTTCCGTAAGAATTAGTTCCATTTCTAACCTCCATAGTTATGTCCAGTCATTTTAAAAATTACTTATTTGGTTTGTCTATGCACTACCTTTATTTAGGTCCACAGATTTACCACCACCAAAGAGAGTAACATGTCCTTTTATGTGCCCAACATAACCACTGTAAGGTTTCCCAAGACTGCCACAGTTTCAGTGACACTCACACCTAACACACAGTTCAAATTCTTGACTTTATAAACTTAGATTATACTTCTACACAGACTGGCAGCATGTTGATATTGTTTCTGTCTTTAGAGTCCCTTCTCACTCAGTCCTGAATTTTCCAAAATTACTTCTCAGTCAGTTTGCTCTCCAGTTCACATACCCTCAACACACACAAGCTCTCATACGTGTACCCGTGAAAGTTTCATCTGTCAGTGAAACAGAGCCTGACCAAGGGAAATAGCTAACATTTATTGACTCTTCTAGGTGCTAAGCATAATTCCAGGTGCTTTATTTATCATGTCACTTTATCACCATGACAGTACTATGGAGTAAGAGTTGGTATTCTTATTCCTGTTCACAGGTCATGAAATGAAGACTTGAGTGCTTTGCCCAAATCCCACAGCTGTAGGTGATGGAGCCAGGATTCAAACCTAGGCCTGTTGGCCATCCAATCCCTCCACAGGACCACTAACTCTAAAGAGTGAATAATTTCCCGTCTCCCTCCCCAACCTCTTTCCCTTTCCTTCCTGTTCAGACTGGCTTATGTAAGCACTTACTTGAAGAGTCTCAATAACTTGTTATATAAACTTTCTCTCTTTTTTTAATGTCAGCATTTCAGTTGTGTGATATCAATGCCCCCATTCTTTATTTGATAGTGGCTACTTTGATGACACCTTAGTTGAATTCCACAATTATTCAGACCCTTTCAGTTATTTAAATATAATCCAAAACCATTTAAACCTTTGCCCTCATATCCAATTTAAAGCTCTAGTCGGTATAGGCTAGAACCGTGACTCCAGGAGGAGGGAAGTGCATTTGTTTTCAAGGCCCATTCTCCCTCCTTGAGGCTCCAGCCCTGTGTTAGACCAGAAGAGACTGGAGAGACAGAAACCTTTGGTCTGCTCTGGCTCACAGGGTCAGGAATAGGTGAAGTAAGAGAGGCTCCAACCCTGCACTTGCCCAACCCTGAGAGGAAGGGCTTTCTTAAACTTGTATCCCAGGCACCTCCCTGGCCTCACCCTAGTCCCAATCCTGCTTAAGCCTGTTTCCATATGAGGCTAGAGCCTCTGCTTTATGCTGGTCTCCATTTAGGAGGTACACATGGTTGTCTACAGGCAGGGTCTGGCTTTTCTGGGGTACTCTCTCTCCTGAGGACCTCTGGAGGAACAGCAGTTCCTTTGGATCCCCATAGTACAATTATACTCCCTGGTTAGGTGTCCCCTCACTTGGCTGGAAGCCCAACTGGGTAGCCCTATGACTCCTGCTTCCAACTCCATCCTTCTGCATGTGGAGCCTTAGAAACCACTTATGTTTGTCTTATGTCCCCACCAAGGGCTACAAAGAACCTAATGAGGCAGCGGTTGCCCCCCTCTTCTTAACAAGCCCCTAAAACACAGGCCCTTTATGACCTGTTGATGTGAACTCCTCGAGCAGGCCCCTCACTTTTCCAATGCTCTGCACCGGACTCTAGGTGAAAACCAGTAAACTTCAGGGGGCATATATCAGGCTCTTGCCAAAACTCTCTCCACATTGTGTTTTGGCAGAAGTTTGCTGATCTTAGAAAATGCTTTGCCTGTGTCTAATTAGTTTTCATAAGCGAATATAGTTTCAGAAGCCAAGAAATCTGCTTTTTATAAACCTACAGTCAAAATCTGAGCTTTCACACCATTGCCATCACTAAAGCCACCACTGAGCATGCAAAACCTTCCTGATTCTACAGGCATCCAACCCTGCAGCAAGAAATGCTAGACGCCCACATCCTGACCTTGAGCTATTTGCCTGGCTGGGATATTTTTTTTCCACCATCCTTGGAAGCACTAAGCTATTTCTGAATCTGGTTTCTTTTCTTATTGCTTACCAGGCAATAATTCTCCAGGTTCCCCATATGTCCTAGAAACAGCCAGAAAGTCAAGAGGCATAAAAGTGGTACCAATGCAAAGTATCATCGGAGGCCTTCCAGAGCCATAGACAGCATCAGCTGCATAGGCTGGGATCTCAGCCATGCATTTCCATGACCCCAGTGAGACTTGTGTGTGTTGTCTCGAGCTCTGAAGTGATGGGAACCAGAATTAGAGGCCCTTGGTGTCTCCTGGTCCAACCTCCTGCCAGATATGATTGATATATGACCTCAGGGGCAGAGTGGAGTAGAGTACTCAGCTTCCTGGGAAGTCTCTCTGCAGAAGGCAAAGGTTTGCAGACTGTGATCCTCAGAGCCCTGGGGGCTAAAGACAGTGTTGGAAAGAGGTAGGGAAACAGCTTCTTCTTGATAAGTTTTGAATGTTGTATTTGAGTGACAATTTAATATGGAAAAGGGTTCCAGTGCTTTAAAAATGAAAAGAGGATAGAGGTTTGGTCTCAGAAAAATGAATTCCACATCCTAACTATGTTCTTTACTAGTCATTGATTCTGAGCAAATTATTTAGTGCCTCCAGACTCAGTTCTTCATTTATAAAATAGGGGAAACAACACCTGTCCAATAATGTCCAAAATGGTAATTAGTATGAAATGTAGGAAAATGTTTATATTACTCGGAACTCAGAAGGGGCCTTCGCTTTACACTATCTCCTTTAATCTTCGTGACAATCCTGTAATGTAGGTGACTTTGACCTTCATTTTGCATATTTAAAAAAAAGTTCAGAGATGTTCAGTAAGTTGTTTTCAGTCACACAGTGACTAATCCAAGATTTGCTCTCAATTCTGACTCTTCCTCCTCCTAGGAACGGAAGACTTAGTTATACCTCAGATTTGAGGTGGTTTTTTTTGTTTTTGTTTTTTTTAAACCTCAGGATAAAATGGATGCTCCGACTGTAGATGTTATCAAACCAGAGCTCTGGATCAGAACTTGGTCATGGACTCTAAGACTCCAAGCAGGGTCAAACAGATGGCTAGCATTTGGGGGTCAGTGCTGCCACTGTTATTCTTTCCACACCACTGGTCCCACTACTGTCTACAGAAATGCTAAGGGCAATAACAGCTGCTGTTCACTGAGCCCAAGGCACTGTACTCACTGGTTTACATATATTATCTCATCTAATTATCCCAACTCAGTTAATCCTTCAGCACTTCTATTAGGTAGGCATTGTTATTATTTCTCTTTTACAGTTAAGGAAAGTTATGCAATTTCCCAGGGTCCCATGGCTAGTCACATTGTGCATGCCAATGCTGCTGCAGCTAGTCACCACCATCTCCCTGCTGCCATCTCTGCTGCTGCAGGGTTGTCAAAGCCCAGGTTCATCTTCTGGCTTCCAAAAGGCAAAATTTCTCTTCTCAGTTTTATGGTACCCTCCTTTGAGGAACATGGGACATAGAGGATATTTGAGGATATTTGAGGAAGACTCCCCCTGACCCTGAGCTGTGCCTTGAGGTTAATTCCAAGCATCTCCACTCTTCAATCACATGAACTGCCTGTACACCTAGGGAAATAATTCAATAGCCCTGAAACCCTTTATTACCCTTATTATTTTCCTGAGAATTGTCACCAACATTACTATTTATAGAGTACTTTGTTGTCTTGGGCACTCTACTAAGGGTGAAAACATGTATTACCTTATTAATCTTTATAACAAATCTGTGAGATAGTTACAATGATTATTCCCAATCTACAGTTGAGGAAACTAAGGCATAGAGAGGCCAGGTTATCAGACACCAAGGTGAACACTTTTCGCCACCAAATATGCCACAAAAGCTGTCCATTTGGTCCCAAGAATCCATTCTGTGGTCCTCTCAGGAACACAGAATCCTAAAGTTCTGCCTGAAAGCTCAGAGTGATCCTCTGATAAAAATAAACATCAATATGTGATGATTAACTCACTTCGTGTGTATCTGTATAGATTTTTGTCATCTAAAGATACTAAGAGGATATGGAACATATTGGGTAAGCTCTGTTGAAAGCAGACAGGAAAAAAAAACTTCCCACATTGCCACATTTTAATGTGGTTTTCTTTGTGCTTTTCTTGTATTCATTCCTTTCTCTCATGCAAAATATTTAAAGCGTGTACATTCTCTTTGAGTTTTTTATATATTCACAAAACCACATAAAGAATAGCAATGCTTTATAACTCTAATGGTAATAATAATATTAATAAACAAATTTCCATTTGGTTCTTTGACCAATAATCAACATATTCATTGTACCCAGCATCAGGCATCAGGATGCAGACTGTGGAAATTATGGAGATAATTCAGGAGACAGCCCTGCTCTTTAAAGTATTCAATTCTGTGGAGGAGATCAAACCCAGTGGACATGGATCTTAAATACTGTTGGTCTAGATAACCAGTTTTCCCTCCTAAAACATCATGTCACTCTTTGTCACTGTCCCCTTGAGACATCTTTGTGCAATACCAAATGCAGACCGGATCAGGTAGGACTGCCTGCATAATTACCAAGGTCCAGCGCAAAGTGAAACAAGGGCTTGTTCAGAAATCACTTAGAATTCTAAGACAGCAGATCATTAAATCAAGCAAGGGTCACATGCACATGAGGCTGGCCCGGGTATCAGGTCACTTTCTGTGCTCTGTACCAATGTTGGTTCTGCTTTTATGTCAAATACTTTGACCACCCTCTGGCCGACTCCACTTCCTGGGCCAGCTGCCTACCCCAACAGTTCCTACTGGTCACATCTGCTCCTCCTGCCTCCTAGCAAGCCCCTGTTCCAACTCCTCCAATTAACTGTTTTCCATATTCCTTTCTTCTCTTCACAATGAACTGAATAGGCTGCCCTGGCTGTGTTTCAAGTGCTCAGAGTAATCTAACTCCAGCAGTTTTCCTCTTTCCACCTGCAGGCCTCTTCGACCTCTCCTCCCCTCACCCAGCAGAAGTGGGGTAGAGCCAGGGGAGGGCAGCAGAAAGAGCCACAGATAAGTTAAATCTTACTATTACTCCTTCTAGTAGCCACAACTGACTTTAGTACTTTTTTTTTAACCATAGTATGTTATTTTGCAGGAAATTTCCTGATAATTGGCCAAGACACTATGGATCCCATAAAACAGCCCAACTTAAAGGCTTTCTCAGTTTTCTCTGGAAGTTTATAACCAAGTTGAATTCAAATAATATGTTAATTTTCCTGATGAGTACGGTTTTGGAAGGCATGTCTGTTTTCATGCTTCTCCAGAAGATGTAAAGCACTGCCTCTTGCTCACCAGAAAGGTCCCTCTGTGTCATACAAGGCAGCACATGCTAGTGGCCAAATGAATGGTGCAAACAGTGGAGGCTACGAGAGTTCAGAGGCAGCCTGCACTGTGAGATTAAGATATCTGAATGTCTTCATGGAAGAGGTAAGGATAAAAAGACTTAGTTGTACAAATTAAATAGAATAATACCTCTGTGACTCAAGTCAATAGCAAAAAGCCTGCAAATCTCAAAGATTATTTATCTATTTGGAATTACATCATTTTCTTTATTGCTTTCCAAAACTCAGATTTTATTATGTGATTTCTATTTTTATAGGCTTTTCCCAGATCATTTAAAATTGCTCTCATTATGCCCAATATTTATAATTTTATGTATATTCAAACTCACCACTGCTTTATTTTTCCTAAGACTTTTAATTGGCCCCCTGGTTTCTTAACAGTTAATTAATTCATTGCAAAATACCAGGGATACACTTTGATCACAGGATGGTTTAGTTACAAATATGAACCCCCAACTGGAAATTCTGTCCAGGCTCTGAAAACCTCTGCTAGCTTTTCTGTATTTTTGTTTGGCAATTAGTAATTTCCCCCTGTGTTACAGGGCTATAATTAGTATCTCCAGGTCTTATCTCCTTTACTAGTCTGCACATTCTCCAAGGACAAGATTCTGATCTGGTTCCTGTATGTACCCTGAAAGGGGGTAGTTTATAAAGGTAAATAGTTTGGTAGACTATCTGGTTGATTGGTTAGCTGATTATGTGGAAGGAAAGAAGAAAAGAAGGGAAGGAAGGAAGGAAGGAGGGAAGGCAGGAAGGAAGGGAGGGAAGAAGGGAAAGAAAGAGGAAGAATGCAGAGGAAGGAAAGGAAGAAAAACTTTCCATTTTATCTGAGTCTCCATTCTCTACTGGTCTTTGATCCTTTTATCAATTCTAAGGTATATCTGTAGCTAAGCTCCCTGTGGTCAATTTTATGCCTGCTTTTTAAAAAACAAAACAAGACAAAACCTTTTACTACACAGAAACTAGAAAGTCAACGAAAATTACTGGAGAAATGAAGCAATGATGAGTTAAAGAACTGCTAATGGTGCTTAACTCAGCAGTTACAGACAATGCTCAACTGCTCAACACAACTAAGATATAAGTCTGTGCTGTGATTTTGCCTCTAATAACCCATACCTCACACAATTTCTCTTCCACCACCTCCACCCTAGGGAATAATCCTACAATCTCAGAGTAAGAAGAAATCATACTTGTTTTCTGGTAATTTTTCACTCCATGTTTAAGTAACCTACATAAAATCTTTGCTGAGTAGTAACACTGCTTCAGTTTCATTACATCCAATGATAAGGAACTTACTACTTACCAATGAATTTCACTCTATTTTTTTTTTGCATGTTTTTTTTTTTTTTAAGATTTTACATTAAAGAAAAAAATAGAGAATAATGGAAGGGTCCCACACCATAGAATTACATAAAACAAATGTTTACATTTTGTTATTTTACTTCAAAAATTATAAATATGTATTTGTTTGCATATGAATATATAAAAAAGGAATTAAAACAGTGTAGATCATAAGACTATGGGACACACCATTTTTCTTGTTTCATATCATTTGCTAATAACATACAGATCATTTTCTGTTCCAAATGTAAACTCTCTGTCCCCAGGAGTTTACAGTTGTCACATTTTGGTTGCATGCCCAGCTCTCACTGAGTTCTGTTAGAAAATTGACTACACCCCACCACCCAGACTTTCCCCTCTCCTAACTTCTTAACAGAAATAGATTCCCAGAAAATATCACCAATGAAATTCCACTGCCTTTACTATTTGAATAACATAAATATGACCAATGAAATGTAGCTGCTTATGCATAAGAGAAGCCACATCAGAACCAGCAACATCTACAAAGGTATGCTAAAGTTACTTCAGAAAAAATTAGATATGCTAAAAGTTGCTTTAAAGAGAATTAGTTATAGTTAACTTGATAAATCAACCTTTTCATGTTCAACTAGGAAATAATGAACTTCTACCTCTCAAATCAACAAAATTTTAATACTGAATTAACTCTGATCTTTATCTTCTTTGGCTAAGACCCAAACATACCCAAAATATGGACCCAAACATATCTGAGATCCTATTCTTTTATCTGTGCTTACACATTCCCCATCAGTGGTTCTTCCGAAAGTCTACATAAAGAACAGAAGCAAAGTGTGTCTCCTTTCCTAAGGCTGTGCCTATAAATCACTGATTTATGATCTAGGCCCTGAAAGCAGCATTTTACATAGTGCAATTCTCGTGAGCAGTCCCAGAAGGTGAGTGTATCATTTGAAAGGTTTTAATGCAGCAAGGGAAGAAGCACTACCTCCTGGTAATCACATGATCAGGACACCTAAATGGACAGCCCCAGCCTGCATATTTAAACCTGCAGCCGGAGATGCAGCTCTGTTTGCACAATGCTGTCCCGTGGCAGAATTACACAGCTCGCCCTGGCTGCAGCCAGATAATTATTATTGATTCACTCTCAAACTGTCAATCTGGGGACAGCTCTGAGGCAGTCAGTGATGGACAGAAGGAGGATTGGACAGCCACCATCCAACGAGGAAACTTCATCTTGAAAATGAACTTAGATGAGATGGTGCCGGTGGATAAGGGTAATTGATGATTGTTTCAGAGTGGAGGAAGGGGAAGAAGGAAAGATTAAGAAAAAAAATCCTCCTTGGCATTCATCTTAGTGTCCTTAGTAGAATGCACTAGAGGCTGTCCACAAACTCCATAAAGTTTCTGTATGGTTTTTGCCTGAGAAATCTATTATTTTTAATATGCTACTGTTATCAAAATGGACTCACTATTTTCCAAATTTTAAAAAATCTGTAAAATGTAGGTGTTTTCTTGGTTACCTTAGAATTTGGAAATTTTGAGGATGTAGTCACATTATCATTTTTTTAAATGTGCTTCAGTATGTATTTGTATAGTCATTTTAACTTTTCAAAGCACTCTCTGTACCTATTTGACCCTTTGACAAATATATGTTAAGCTTCTAATATTGGCAAGGCAATTTCATCCCCAACCGCAATAGGTAAACCATCAAATACCAGTTGACAATTTGATAGATGGGTAAATTGAAGCACAGAGCAGCTAAATGACTTGCCTAAACTCACAAAACTCATTAGAGGCCAAACCAGACACAGATCCCACACTTTCTGTCTCTTAGATCTTTATTCTTTCCCTAATAAACATTCCCATTCTTCAAATGGCTATTCTGAGTCAAGCACTATACAAGACACTTTGTATAGATTATCTCATTTAAAATTCACAACAGCAATGTGGTTTTCATGAATCCTTTTGTTACAGCAGAGGAAATGAATCTTATGGTAATTTGGGAATTTGTCTTAAGTCACTCAAGAGTCTTAGCCAGGATTTGAATTCCAGAATGCCTGCAGTGGTACTTAAAGCACAGGCAATTGTGCCCAAGTGTTAGGGCTACCTCAGCAGCTACTAACAAAACACTATATTTGAACAATAACACATCAAACCACAGTTCTGTGTAGGAAATGGCTTTCCTGCCAGTGAAGAGTGATACAGCTTTAGTAACATCCTGCTCCAATACACCAGACCAAGAAACCACTGAAAAAATTTCACTAAAGGGCAGTGCCCTGGTTGTGTGATGCTGGACCCTTTTATTTGTTGCTCTGGACACCCAGTGGGTCAGCAGCCCCAGGCTGGGGAAGCCAGGAGTCAAGCAGATGTGGAAAGGATTGCAAACCAGTGTTAGTGCATGTTCCTCCCGATTCTCCCTTTGTCTCTCTTCATTTGAAGCATGACCTGGTGTTTGCTGATTGTCAGTGACATTGCTTTACTACAGTCATTTCCAGGCCTGCGGTTGTGTCACCCTGGGGCACCTTCAATTATCTCAAGGAATCATCTCAAAATGCTATTTAACAACAAAGAATTGTTAGTTCATCTTAATTCCAAAAAGAGAGAGAGAGAGAAAGAAAGAGAGAGAGAGAGAGAGAGAGAGAGAGAGAGAGAAAGAAAGAAAAAGAAAGAAAGAAAGAAAGAAAGAAAGAAAGAAAGAAAGAAAGAAAGAAGAAAAGAAAAGAAAAGAAAAGAAAAGAAAAGAAAAGAAAAGAAAAGGAAAGAAAAGGAAAGAAAAGAAAAGGAAAGAAAAGAAAAGAAAAGGAGGAAGGGAGGAAGTAAAAGAAAAATACGTTGCAAAGAGTATTTCAAAAGGAAGAAAATGCATCTAAAAATCAAGCCAAAACAAAGACACAGAGACTTAGGGAATCAGTGGTAAACATAAATCACACATTATTTGGAAAGGGCGAGCTTGATATTATTCATATTCTGAGAAGTTTGAATCAAACACCTTGAGTTTTGCCTTAGAGGGAAAGCAAACTGCAATCTATTCCCCACAGTTTAACTTTCTCACATATTAGGTTTCTGGTCATTTCCTGCATTCACATATTCAAGCTTAGCCTTTCATGATAAATAAAATAGATAAACAACAAGATCCTACTGTATAGCACAAAGAACTATATTCTATATCTTGTAACAGCTTATAATGAAAAAAGAATATGAAAAGGAATATATATATATATATATATCTGAATCATTATGCTGCACAGCAGAAACTAAAATAACATTGTAAACCAACTATACTTCAATTTAAAAAATACAAACTTGGCCCTTCTAAAATTAGGAGTGAAAATTATAATTGCTGTGATATGATGGATACAGAAAACTCCCTCTTCCACATATCCCTAACCCTGAGTAAACCTAGAAGCTTTTAATTGCAAGGATAATTTTCATGCATGATCACACACTGCACCCAAGACCAGTATTTGTGGTCGCTTTAGTTGTTGCTTGATGTTCCTGTCATGTGTGCAAATTTTTAAATAATCTTTCATCTCATTTGATACACATAAAACTGTAAGATAGGGGGGTATTATTACTGCTATTTTACAGGTGATCAAAACCAGGTGTTCAAGAATTAGAACATCTACCAGCATCTCTTTCCACCTTGATCCATCACCAATGCCCATGGTGAGAAGTCCCTTGAGTGGGTCTCATCCCTGTCAGTGCCACCTGTGCCAAGGTACTCCTATGCTTTCAGAGGTAACAACCCTTGAGATACCAGATGTACATTGTGTGTCAGTGCTGAGGCTGACCCTCTGTCTACTCTGAGTCCCACATTGTTACCTGGTATCAAAGAACATTCTTTATGCCACTCCCCAGACCATGTTCCCTTGAAAATAGCTCTTAAATTCTGCATACAAGTTTGTCACAAGGCTCAGAGAGTTAAGGCCAGACAGTAGATCAATATTAAGGATAGATCCCACACAGTCTTTCCCCTCCTCATTTTCCTCTTTCTTCTTTAGCATACAGCCCCTTTCCTTCTTATCAGTTTGCTGATTGAATACTTAAATTCTTTCTTCTATTAGTTCATCCTATATTCACGGACATGCCTGAGTCCTCAAGTAAGTTAAGGTCAAGACAAGACCCCAGCTGTTATAGATGAGAAGCCTTTCAGAGGTATGAAGATTAACCTTCATACACTGGTAACATTCCATGGGCTATTTTTAGGTAATAGGTACTACTAAGTTAGAAACAAAAACTGGGACTGACCCAGAAAGTAGAAAAAAATTTGTTGTGCTAATTCTAGGCATACATGGTCTGTGGTGGTAATACGGGGCCAGTCACCAACCCTAATGGCCTTGATGTGACTGGCCATCATGTGAGCCTAATGAATCAAGCCTCCTTTTCTACAGGAACCAAGGTAAAAAGCACTTGCATTTGTTAAAAACCCTTCTAGGTCTTCAACTGAAATGTGATACAAAAGGACAAAGTGCTATTACATTAATCTAATTACGAAGTTACTTGCTGAGAGCAAGTTTTAGAGTATTTACATTTGTTTAAAAGCCAAAAAGATAATCAGCTGTACTACTGCAGACTTTGAGGCTCCTATCTTTGTTTTATTTACCAATTTCTAAATTTAGGTGGAGGATTCTGCTATGCTCTTGAACTGCTGGTCAATTCTGCCTGGGCAGAGTACAATATAGAAAGGATACTAGAATAATGGTTGAGAAATATTAATACACAAAAGATGTTTTATGTAATAGGAAGTATATGAAATGGCAAGAATAACATTTAAAAAATAAATGGTTTCATTTAGTAAGTTGGAACAGTAAAAGGTTCTATTTATAGAAGCCTCTGCAAAGAACATATGGTAATTCCTTATTCAGAATGGAAAAAGAGGGGATTTTAGGTGCTTTAAATGTTTTTGTATTTCCTTCTGTTCTCATTTCAACTTTTCACAAGACTCTACAACCTCAAATTTTTATAGCTAAAAGAATCATGATCTGAAGATAAATATACTTATTTAAAGAAGTGAATAAATAGAAGATTGGAAATTAGAATTCAGATATTGTGATTCAAACAGTTAGGGCCAGGCTTTAGACGTTCATTACCTCTCATACAGCATCTTCTCTTGCCAGAGGAAATCCTTTATCCCATAAGCACTAAACAGTTCAGTCACACACCTCACCTGTCAGGAGCCTATGCAACCATCCAGAACACAAGAAGCAAGTGTGGGATGGGGGAGGAGCTTTGTAAAATAAAAACAGGTAGCATCAGGTCATCCCACTGTGAGCATTTCTAACACACTAGCCCTGCAGTCGGCTGCCTGGGTTCTTAGACAGCAAGCAATTTGGGTGACCCTTCTGAGCCTTCTTTTTATCTGTAAAATGGAAATAGTAATTTTTTTCTCCCTCATCAAATTATAAATAGGATTAAATGAGGTGATGTTGTCCAGCGTTTAGAACACTGCCTGTTATATATTAAGTGCTGGTAAATGATATTATTGTTTTTATCATCGCTGTTATTTATTACTCTAAAATGCAACTCTGCAAGCATGATTATCAGACTGTCCATGCATGGCAGACCAGAAGCTAAAAATCAGTCAAGCAGGAGAATGTTCTACTAGAATCACAGGCACTGACAGACAGCAAGACAAAGCCATAGCCAACAGGTTAAAAGTGAATGAAAAGCAAAAAAGACAATGAACATAATATGTAAGAATTCAAAAATACATCACTCTTGGTCCTTTTCATTTCACAAAAAATAATTTAAATAGTTACTCAAAATATTATATTTATAAACAGCTGCAATTCAAAGTAATAAACTTAATTCACAGGACTTAAATTATATTCGACTTACCACCAAGAGAAACATTTGGTAGCATAAATACTAGGAAATGTTTTACTTTCCTTAGAGATGTGGTATATTTTTCCCCTTTCTGGCAACTAAAAATGATGTACCTGACCTTTTTTCTACTTTTACCACCAGGAAGCTTAGAACCAAATGTTTAGCCTTAGAGCCTTGGAGCCATTTTCATTCTAGTATTTTTTCTTGGAGCATGACTTTCTACTCTAGGTTTACACTATTTTTGTCCTACATTTTACATTTCTCATTTATGTTTTGGTATTTTATCGTATATTGTAAGCTGACTCAAATTCTTTGGTAAAGAAGTACCGGTACAAATAAGTTAATTTGCCCAATAAACTGTTTTTGAAGTCCGATACATGTGCAATATGATCTTGGAAGATTTTACTCCAAATGTTTTATTAAGTTAAATTCAGGAACTAAATGGATAAGCTATTTGGAAAAATCTTTTGCAATGAAGAATAACCCTTCTATGCAATTGCTTATTTCATAACTGTCCCAGGACAATAAAGCATTACTAAATGCATGCTAAAAGCATAACTAAATGTTATCCTCTTCCTAAATATGAAGCAGCAGGTTCATCCCAACTCCAGCTGTGTACAAAGTAATGCTCCACCTTTCTCCAAAGCAGAGAAAATGAGCAATGCTGAGCAGCAGGATAGTTAAGGTACCAATCAAGGGATGGAGCCCAGTTCTTAGACCTTGTGCCTCAGATCTCAGTGGCATGAGCCCTGATAAAGATGCCCTTAGCTGGCTGGCTAATGGAAGACAGGAGACTGTCAAGTCACAACTCTAATTTCTTTCAGGTCCCTGATAAATATCACCTTAGGAGAGTTTGTTCCTGACCACCTATGTAAACTAGCACCTCCACTCCCAGCCTGTTTCTCTTATATCATTTTGTGGTTCTCCAGAGCACTTACCACCTTTTGAAATATATTTACTCTTTTATTCTACTGTCTGTTGATTGTCTATCTCCTCTGATTAGTGTAAGTTCCATGAAGTCAGTAATTTTATCTGTTTCATTTGTTGTTTTATCTCTATTTCTTAGAACAGTGTCTGGCAAATAGGGAACACACAGTAAATACCTGTTGGTTGAAATGAATGAATATGCAAAAGTAGTTAGCCAAGAAGGATATTTCCTTTTGGCCACTTGAGAAGAAAATATTGAGGTATTTTAAAATTCATAACTTTAAGTCCTTTTAGGTCTTTGAATAAAAAGCAATTTTAAAATAATATGTGCATTTTATCAATCAAACTACGGGATGAATAGGGAAGCAGGAACTTTACTTGTCCTGCCAAAGATCTCATGGCTTGCTATAGCACTCCTGTGAACAAAGAAGAAGAAAAAGTGTTGCTCACTTCCTAATTCTACACGGGTTAAGTAGCAGCCCATTGCAGTTGCCCACCAAAAGTGAAACTTAAGAGGAAAAACAGGATGAAAAACAGGATGAGGCACTCTGTGCTTTGGAAAAACAGGCGCTTAGACAGTTAGATGCATACCTCAGGAAGAATTTCAGTGACCCCAGACTACTGCATCTTCCCATACATAGGAAAGCACTAAAATCATTAAATTTAGATATCTGTTCTTTGTGATCAGCAGTAATCTTTTACCAAGGTGTATGCTTGACTGTATGTATTCCCTGGCCAAAAATCATATACAAACTGGCTTCTCCCCTACCTCTTCAGAGCAGTTTCCCCAGAGCCAACTGAGTGGCTGCCTCTCCGCTATAGGCCTCAGTAAGTAAGACTGAATAACACTTAAACTCAGAACTTGTGTGTTTTTCTTTAAGTTGACACTCTCTTCCAACCTCTTGGACCAAACAGTCAGTCTAATCTCTCTTCTACTAAACCATTTTAGCCCCTTTCCTAATCATCAGCCTATATCTAAGGAACAGATCCACATGGATATCCTACATTTACCAACCTGTCTTAAACCAAACTCCAAATTTTTCCCAGATCAATTCTATGAACATTCTATCACACAGGATGGTGGTCTATTAACTCTTTTCAGTGTGGACATGGGTTGGGTTTTTATGGTTTGGAGTATGGAGATGGCCGTAAAGTAATGAGTTATCAGCCAGGAGTAGAATGGGCAAAAGGAATGAAAGTATAGACAGGAAGAGATGGACATCAGAGTATCTTTTATGTTGCAAGCTGAGCTACCCCAGACAGGGTATCAGAGGCCCTAGATGTATGAGACTAGAGTATATTGAGAGAAATTACAAGCAGAAAGGCAAAAAAACTAAGGTCACTTCTCAGTCTTGTCCCAGGCAGCTCAGCAGTGAATGAACCAAGTCCCAACTAGTAAGAGCAAAGATCTCTTAGGGAGATTTGCGATATCATATGCTGGCAGCCCTTTTATGCAACTGCTGCTGGTTCTCATTTGGCCCTAGCTTTGTCTGGCCTCTGGAAGGAAGTTGTGGCTTAGAAGTGCAGAGTCACTTGAGTATTTTGATTGGAAAAGGTTTCCATTAAGATACACTGCAGCTTACCTAAAGAGCACTCCTGTGCTTACCATGGTTTCTCCACTCCCTCCCTAATAACAGAGTGATAAACCTGAGGCAGGGTAGGCCAGAATTTGCTAGCAGGGTACTTTGGCCTGGTCATAGCCCTTCTCCTATCAGGCAGGTGTTAAATCCCAGTGTCTGGCATTTTTAAATTAGTTTTCTCTGTCATACAATTGAGTTACAAAACCAATTTGTCCTGATACCTATTTATTTCCCTTTTCAATTCCAACTATTCACTTTTTTGTTTTTAACATTTTCTCTATGCGTAGGTAAGTTACACAAGAAAGTAACACATGTGTCAGTTGCAAAGCACTTTCCTATCACTCTCGTTTAACAGTGGCAACAACCCCAAGAGACTCTGACAGGTGAGGGACCTAAGGCTCAGAGAAGGCAAGTGACTTGCTCAGCATCAAATCTAGAACCTGGAATACTTTCTACCACATCAGACCCCCATGGATGTATGTTCACCTTTGCAACTCATCTAACTGAATAAGAGAATCACAAGCCAAAATCATAGTTGTTCATGTCACAGCATCTCACCCAGCCCTGAGTTTTTCGGAGCCAAGAATAAAAAGTCACATTTCTTTCCACTCATTCAACCATGCCACACTTATATTTGCATTGTGAACTCTTTTGTTCATCAATCTCAAGTTAGCATTATTTATTTGTTCATTTTACCTGTATTTATTGAGTGCCTACTATGTGCAAGGCATCAATAGTATGGCACTTAGGTGATAGGAATTCTTTATCAAATAATTATAGATAAGAGCATTATTCACTTTTTAAGAATCCACTTAAATCATGAAGGATCCAGGGATCTATATTACATTCAAAGCAAAGTAAATCACAGAGCAGCTGGCTCCAATTCTCTTTTAAAGTAGGCAGGGTATAAATAATAAATAGAATAAAAGCGTCACTGTGAAAATTTTATCAGAGGTCATAAATGTAGAGGAGTTAAGAGGCTGGGCTTCAGTCCAGACCCTGCCACCAGTGGCATGTGACCTTGGGTGAGTCACCTCGCCTAGACAGGCCTCTGTTTCCTCCTCTGTGAAGTATGTGAATTAAGTGAGGTGATTTTTAAAGTGCCTTTTCTGATTAGCAGTCTCCTTGTACTGAAACTAAAACATTACTCAGTAAATCTGACCATCCCTGAAGGTCTCAGGAGCTAAGAGAGACACAGGGACTTGGTTACATATAGGATCAAGAGCAAATAATCAATCCACGTGGAAGACCGTAAGATGTTGTGTAAACATAATTGACTTAGAAAAATTAATATAATAATAAGTGAACATTGGAGAAATTCCTAATATTGCAGCAGTGTCCTATAAATTATAAATACCCAGAGGAAATAAAAAATCAATAGGTAATAATGTATCAATATTGCTTTCTTAAATGTGACAAATGTTCCTTAGTAATGAAAGACAGTAACAATCGGGGAGCAGGCTGCAGAAGGTATGGGGAGTCTCTGTACTAACTTTGCAACTCTTCTGTGAAAATTATTCTAAAATAAAAGTTTATTTAAAAATCAAATCAAAGGGTAATCCTCATCTACCTAAGTGAGAAAAGGTAAGTGGCAAATTCAGGATTATCATTCTGCCTGTAAAAGCAACTTCATTTCTAAAAGTAATATTCTAATCCTTGTGATTTTGTGTGAGCATCTGTATAACATTAATTAGAAAGTTTAAGTGGAATGGTTGAATTATTTTATATGAATATCAGGAGAGAGAGACATGTGAGTTTTTCTAGGCAGTTGGATACTCTTCATAGAATTGGAAATAAACTCCCCAAACCAAGTTAACAAATGTTTGACATTTCCACACCCATCCAACCTCTTTAAATGCCTCTTTTAAAATGAAAGTTAAGTCCAACCTGAAACTACAAGGCAATAGCAATCACAGAAAGTTTACAAATGCATTTTTAAAGGTTCACCATTGAAGACAAGGGTCAGGAAGCTTGGCTCTAACTTCCCTGGTGTTTCGCTACCATTTGGAAACAAAGAAAAAACACACACATACACACATACACACATACACACACACACCCCCAATTCAGGAAGAAAAAGTCAATAGTATAAAAAAAATCCACAGTGTATGTTAAAAGCCATGTGGATTAAAGGAAAATGCCCTACCAGTTTTCTTCATTAACATTAGCACATTCTTTTGTAACTTACATATAGCATTAAAGTCTGCAAATCTGGCCTAATTTTATCTTTGAGGCCTAGACTTCTAAAATGTGCTCTCTTTGGTTTACACATCACCTTTGGATATATTCTTTTAGCTGGAAGCTTCAGCTTCCTTTATTATGATTCCAGCAGGCTTAGCTCTCTGCTCACAAATAATTGATGTTCCCTTTGCACCAGGCATAGTTTTCAACTGATAAGCAGCAGGGTAATTGGCACCTTCACAGGATATTAAGAAGAGGAAGGAGGGAAAAGATCACACTCTGTAGGCAGGAAGCAGACAGCAGAAGGTAACCAAATAAGATGCTCCTGCTAAGAAGGCTAAATTCTTCTGGACAAATTCTATACTTTACATTTCTTACAGTAAATATTGTTTTGTATTTATCAACAAACATTATAAGAAAAAATTGTCAAGTTAAGATACTCCCTCGGCTTATTAAGATAAGGTATTGATGCTACTGCTTATTTTAAGTAACATGCAAAATTTGACATAACTTGTAGCAATGCTTAGCATTTACAGCTTATACATTTTCCATACTCATTGAGACATAATTAATGATGCTGTCATAGTGAATACATGGACATGAATTATTACTAAATTAGAATAGAATTCCTATAGAATTATGTGTAATGCACTGTCACCACAAATACAATATTAATAAAGAATCTAGGTTAACCTGTGCTTAATCTTTTTAAAGCTAGCCCTTTATTTTAACAAAACAAATTTAGATGAAAGTTTATTGCATTTTTAGGACAAAAAAGACGTTGATGTGATTTTGACAGTGGCACTGGGCATACAATTTAAAATTCTCTGCTCCAGAATAAATCAAGTGTCTCCTAGGATAATAACTGAGCAATAAGTGTATAGTGTGTAAGAGCAAGTCAGGAGGCTGGGGCTGGCGGCACAAGATCAGCTCATTTTTACTGAGAAACTCTATCCAGTCCCATCCCACCTTTCACCCCAACCAAACCTGACTCCTGGCCTCTGGTAAAGATCAAAGACTCAATAAAACTCAGTCTCTAGAGTTAGACCAAAGGTAAAATGAGAGGGGAAATAGGAGGAGAAAACTCCTAACCAACACTGTCCAGTCTCTCCCCCAACAGCACCACCACCAACCTCCATTTGCCATCTCTCTACTCCCCATGGGATCCCACTGAGATTGTGTTGTTGTAGAACCTAATTTAGGACCATGTTAACCTCAGAAGAAGCCTTATTTGACTGAGATCAAATCCAGATCTGCTGGTCCAAACAATAGTTGGCCAAGTCACTCTGGTCCTTCCATTACACAAACTCCTTCCATCCTTCCCAGTTGACTCCCTAAATCTGGTCACTTCTGCAAAGACCTTGGGCTCTGCCCCTCTATTAGCATTCGACATTTCATTGTATCTGAAGGGTTTGCTTAGTCTCTCAACCCAACTATCAGCCACAGCTCACAATTACAGCTCACCCTTAGTCTCTTCCAGATCAACTATGTTAGCAGCTGGACCAACCCAGAAACCCTTCTGAGCGAGGATGATGGGTCCTTGATAAAATAATCTATTCATTTCAGAGACTTCATTCTTTTGAATTTATTAACCTGACTACATTGGCTTATAATCTGACTTGCGTTTATTCCATAACCATATATTTAGATCTTACTATGAGCCAAGGAATCAGAGGTGAAATTTGCTTCCCAACTTCTTCCCTGTCCAGTTATTCTCATTCTCCAGTGGCACCTTTCAGTCCACCTAAGTCAGCAACCCGCAAACTTTTTGGTCTCAGGATCTTTTACTCTCTTAAAAATTATCAAGGACCCAAAGATCATTTGTTTGTGTGGATTATACAACTTTGATATTTACTGTATTAGAAAAAAAGTAGTAAAAATATTTATCAACTTATTTAAAATAATGATGAATCTATTATATATTAACATAAATGACATCTATCTATAAAAATAAATATTTCCCCCCCAAATTTAGCAAGGTATCTGTCATTGTTTTGCAAATTTGCAAACCTCATTAATGCCTGGCTTAGTAGAAGACAGTTGGATTCTCATATCTGCTTCTGCATTCAATCTGAATGATTATGTTATTCTGGTTGAAGTATATGAAGAATATCCAGCCCCACATAGATATGTATGTAGTTGAAGAGATGAATATTTGAATAGCATTTTCAGATAATCAGGAATACTATTCTCTGATACTACACTTACACTCAACAAGTAACAGTGCAGTGTGGGATCTGAAACCTTATCAATGAACTTTTCCTACTCAGTATATTAAAACCCATGGGTTTATCTTGCACTTGGAGTGGATGTTTTACCTATACAGGACTGGTCATTTGGAAAATATTGCTTCACCAAGCCATGTATATCAAATGTTGACACATTTTATTATATAATATCAAAAAGCCACTTTCATCTCAAAAATATTATGATAAGCAAATGAGCTCAGACCCAAAAAGCTATGTATTATATGATATTCTGGAAAAGGCCAACGTATAGGAACAAAAATCAGATCAGGGGCTGGGAGTGGGAAGAGAGAATTGACTTTAAAGGAATAGCTGGAGACTTTCTGGATTGTTGGAAATACTCTATATCCTATTTGTGGTAGAAAATACATGATTATATATTTCCCAAAACTTATAGAGCTACATACCTAAAAGGATAAATTTTGCTATATGTAAAATATGCCTCAATAAGCTAGACTTTTAAATAAATTACACTCCTTACTATAAAAACTGGGAAGTCCTCAAGCTCATGGTGATCGATTCGAACTTTTCAAAATTCTAATCTGTGTTTGAAAACTTGAATTTTATCTTATTGGTGACAAATATCTTGAGCTTAACACAACTACCTTTAAAATATTCAATTCGTTTTCCTTTAAACTCTGAAAGGTGGTCTCAAAATGACACCACACTTGGTACCACAATACTATTAAAAAACGCTCTGTTGCACATGACGCAGTAAGGTAAATTATTAACACTGCTAAAGCCAAGTGAAGGTTAACTTTTGTTGTATTCTTCCTTGATGTGACAGATTCACTTCATTCATTTTAGAGAAAATGTCTGTCAAACACTGAAGCCTGAATTCTCATAGTTTGCCCAGTCATTTTTTCAAGTAAAAATAATGTTCCATAAAAAGATGCCTAGATGAGTTCCCAACTCAAATAATCATACAAGTGCTTTTCCTTGAGGCAATGATCATGTTTCAGAATGAAGCAGAAGGGCTCAGTGCATACTTCCAACTATAGCATAGAGCACATTATGAAGATATGGATGGACTCAAGGGTTAAGATTCGTAAAATTAATAATTTTACTGATGAAAATATGAAAACAAATACATGTAAATATATGCATGACTGGGACATTATGCTGTACACCAGAAAGTGACACATTATAACTAACTATACTTCAATTAAAAAATAAATAAAAAATAACATTAATAATTTTACAGCTTTGCCAAGGACATTTTTAAGTGACTCTGGCTTTTTAAAAAATGTAAACGCACGGTAGAGATTACAATGACTACCAAAACACTGGTGGTACTACTTTCATGTGTGGGAAGACACCTGGAGTTTTATCCACCACTGCCTTTCACCATTAGTAGTGTAAATGTCAACTCAGTTGTTCCAAGATAAACCATGAGATTCAAAAAAAGTTACTCAATACTTCTGAATATTTCAGCACCACTTGTGTTTGTTGCCAAGGTTTCACATAAAAGAAAATCTTTGATGATTTGTTGTCACTGATGTCAGATGGATACAAACAAATATAGACTCACCATTTTGTACAGCAAAAGTACAAATCTTCAGATGAGATATTAATCCAATTTTTCATACACATAGCTTGATTAGCCTTAGCCTCAGCTGTTGTGTGTGCATCTCCAGGCAATGCAATAAAATAATTTACCTATGAGATCCTTCTGTGGTTATTTCATTCCCAGTTTGAAAAACCATAAGAAAAGTGTTAATTTTTAAAGACAACATATATACATTAAAATATTCAATTCCTTTTTCTTTAAACTCTGAAAGATTCGTCTCAAAACGACATCATAATACTATTCAAAAATGTTCTATTGCACTTGACACAATAAGGTTAATTACTAACATCACCACAGCTAATAGAAAGATAACTCTCATCATACTTTTGTTTCTTGTTTACAGGTACACCCAGATTCCTCTCTTCCTTAAGTCATAAAACTCCCTATAGTCAGTGTTATGTCTTTCATCATCTTTAGATAGAGATGGTTTGTGGATTGAAAAGGCAATTTTCTAATCTCCCACTTTCTAGGCCAACAATCTATCCTTAAATATAAAATAAATTATATATTTTTATTTTAAAATAAATATTAATTCTAAAGTATTTCAGATAAAATGTAAAAGTCAAAGTATATTTCATATATATTTAAAATACATTATATGTCTTTAAAATATTGTAAAACAAGACAATAAAGTATACTTCTTATTGTGTTTTCACACAGGCAGAATAAAAACTTCACAGTAACAGTTCAGTGGACGTTAATGAGGTTTCAGATAAATAGCAGGTGTAGCTATCTATCAAGGGTACAGTACTAAAAACATACTGAGTGAATGTCTAAAAATGTTCATATTTTTACCCTAAACCTAAATTCTAGAAAATTTTAAATTTTAGAAAATTCTAGAAAACACAAAAATACATAAGCACATATTCCATCACAGCAATGATGTCACATATCTGAATACTTGTGACAGAATGGAGAGTAAAAGCAGCAAATAACACCTTTGTACTATTATGAAAATAGTTTTGAGCTGGTGCTCCCTATATAGAGTCTTGAGAACCCACAGAGCTCTGCGAACCTCAATGAAAAGGCTTCATCCTTGAATTCTCTCTCTCCTTAACTCCCTACAGCAAATACTATTGGCTTCTGTCTTGGTGTGATTCATCATCACTTCTTGCTTGACTATTCCTTAAGTCCTCATGAGTAAGTGTCTCCTCCACCACCAGCACCACTGCCACAAAGCCTTCCCACACACTATCTACTAGATAAAGGACAAAGGAAGCCCTTTATAGTCAGGACCCATAGACTCCTCACCATTTTGTCTATGTTCAACCACTCTAAAAAAGTTCCTTCATAATGCTCTCTTTTGCCCCTCCAGCTTATGCACATGCCCTTTTCCTTGAATTCTGTTCATTTCTTAGGACAAATTCAAATGCTGATTCCTTCAGGAAGCTTCCCCAATGTCAATACAGAGCCTGTGCCTCCAATACATAACAGACAGATTAGTGACTATTTTTGTCACACCAGATTGCCTATACCTGTTCTCAGAACTGTCTCCCCCATTTTCCTGGGGAGAGGACGGATAACATCTTAGCCACATCTAGAGCCCACACTGTCACCTAGCTTTTGTCTGGTACACTGGTGCATAGTAGGCACCTAATTCACACTTGTTGAAGGAGGTGGACACCCTGGAAAAGCAGTGAGTGCTCCCTAGTCATCTGTTGGTTTAGTTTCTAAGATGAATTCTCACATTCAGCTGTCTTTCTACCAGCTCATGTGATGCTTTGCTGCAATACTGATGCACAATAAAAGACTGCTGGAACACAAAAGACATAGCTTGTCATCAGACAAGCTGCCCCTTGTGGCAAGAACAAAACCAGTATTTCCCTCAATTGTGCAGAACCCTGACATCTTACATAGGTAATTCTCAAACAAGCATGTGTTGATGGTGGTAGACAGCCAGCGTTTGTCATGGAATATCTCAGGTGATCACTGCAACTGTCCTGTGAAGGAAAGCCTTATTAGCCCCATTTCATTGATGAGGAAAGTGCAATGCAGAGAGAGCAGTTTGATCAAGACAAAGCTGATAGTCAAGCCAAGTACTTTCCAACATCAAAGCCCAACAATTCCACTCTGCTGCTGACAGAGAAGGCTGGTTCATCCTAAAATCCTGCCCAAATGAGATTTCTCTGACTCCAAAAGTATTTTCTCCTTTCAGTAATGTCTCACTGAAGATTAGTGAGGGTTGCTTGGTTTTGGTTTTGATTTTATTTTTGTTTTTGTTTAATGAATACTAAGGAGAACAGTGTGGAAAGAATCTTCTGCCAAAGGTCGGTTTTACTGTAGACAGGAGAACTCAGAATTCAGATCTCGAATGCCCTGCTTTTGTTGTTGCCTCCGGCTAGCTCATGAATGAAACAGATTAGCCCACAATTATGGTAATGAGCAGGACCTGCTTCCCAGACCTGGTATTATTTTTTGCACTTAATTGTTGTTAAAATGTTCCTTAGAATCTCATGGGAAGGCAGTATATGCACTTTAATTATGGTGATGGGGTTGCCAAAGGTGGAGCATTGTACTTTACTAGAGAAGAATGAGGAGTGTCAGTGGAAATAAAGTATATAACATTATACAGTACCACATTCCAAGACAAGCACTCGTGTCCATCTGATGATGGTGTTGCTTTATTTGTTTTCCAATTACATCTTGAATGAACTGAATAGACCATGAGGCGTAATGGGAGAAATCTGCTTTCTGGCAATTATGGCTTGTGTTCTGTTTAGAAGTGGTTAACATTTTTTTTCACTGTCCACTTTTATCCACTCTTTAAAAGTACAATATAGAAATCTGAAGGCTCAAAAAATATTTTCCATGACTACAGAAGAGAAAATAGTCCTGGCTTCAGGCTATTCCTGCAAAAGGAGACAGGCTGCTCTAGAACCCAAGCAAGAAGCAGAACCACAACGTCCAGACCTTTCTGAGGGTGAGAGACTTTGCAGGAGATAATGTACAGACACATCATCACTGGACTAAGAAAAGATTTTCTAGCAATGGGCAGAGATTACTTCCAAGTGCCAAAGGAAAAGACTTCAATAAATTAGTGTTTATCTTTCCTTGGTTTGTATTTTAATGCTTTTTGTGAACTACTTTAAGTTGTATTACTATACAGCTTAACAAAGAACAATATATTTGTTTCTATACTAAAGTGTAACTTTTAAAAAGTGCTTTTCAAGCCTGATTTTCCACAATGGAATTCTGCCATGAGTAAAAGCTGATGTTTGTGAGAGACAAACAATATGCATGGTATCACAGAATCCAACAAGTATGCTGAATGCTTGGACCATAAATCATGTGTCAAGTTTGTATGCTAATTATGAAAGATTTTTTGAAATTAAATATTACCAATGAGACAACTGTGTTATGTCTATTGAAGTCATAAGAAGTAATTGGGACTTTTAAACGAGCCTCCTTGAAAATTCAGTCAAAACAATATCTGTCCTAATATTATTTCACTGAAACTATTTCAAAGAGGTTTCAATATAAATGGAAATATCAATAAAATATGGAAACTAGCCTTGTCATTTGGAGCATAAGGGTATAAAGATTTATACATCAGAAAGATTTCAAATAGTAAGCTAATATCATAACCAACCAGTAAGTTCTGTTATGGAACAAAAAAATTCCAATTTATGTAGCTGAGTATTTCAAATTTTATTTGAAATTTTTTCTTTAAAGATAGGCTGGCCCATTGTTTTTATAATATATTGTTGATGTTAATGCTGCCAACAAATGTGAGTCATCCTAAACTCTTTCTATTCATTTATGCAAACGGTTCCTCCAACAGTCAGATGCACTTACACTTTTAAATCTTTTATATGCTGTTTTCGTTCTTCCTTTACAATATTTTTCAGCTTTTAGGTAATAAACCGTATTTTTTTCTTTTGCAGATGATTTCTCTTTTTGAAAATTTAGGACGAATTTTTAACGATGTTTGAGATTTCTGTTTTAATTCAAAAACTATCAAGATTCATTTGTTTACCTCTGCCTTCATGTTCCAATTATTTACGATGAATATATTCACGTGCTTGAATTATCAATCAAAGTTCCTTTAGCTCTCGGCTTTACTTTTTGTAGGGAAATAAAATGCACATACCCCACTGAGAATCATTATAATTCTAGTCTTCTTTAGCCAAGTGTCTTTTCATAAAACCAATGTTTGAATTAAAAGTATACGATCTGGAGGCAAGCTACAGTCACTTACTAACTTTGCTAATTTTCATGTGTTTCATCTCTTCGCCTGTAAAATGAGTTAAATAGTAGTACCAACCTCACAGTTTTGCTATGGGGATTAAGTGAATTAATGTATGTCCAGAAGTTTACAATTCTGCCTGGCACATTTTAAACATGCAATATTATTATGTATTAAGGAAATCATCCTGGAGTATTTTATTTGAAATTTGTATACATTTACATATATATACATATACACACATAGATATATGTATGTATATATACATATAATGAATGCATTAAACTCCTTGATATATCTGAAAAATTGTGTTTGTTTTCCACTTCACTTTTTATAAGAAACATACATACATATAGATATTATATATACACATATACAAATATATAAACACTATACAAATATATAAAAATATCATGTACACACATATATATATACACACACACACACAGTCACCTTCTTTTCCTACCATCATTAAATGTCTATTTCTTTGTTGGACTGAAAAGAAGAACATTGTTCTCAGCTGAGGTAGAGAAGCAGACAGATGAAAAATGAGCAATCCAGACTGAAGCAGAGGAAATTTGCATTTTAAAAATGCTTTGGAAGAAGTCTGCATTCCCCTAGGACATAAGACTCTCACTGTTCACTCTGCTCAGTGATATAGTACATAAGTACACGGTTTTCCTAGATTAATTGCATAGGTATTCAATAATAATGACTCATTATTCTCCCAGCTATGTCCTTATACCAGCAAGCCTGGAACATACCAACTTCATCAAATGCTACTTAAGTAAACAGCCTACATACTGATAAATAACACACACACACACACACACAGAGCAATATTTGGGTACACACTGGATTTGGTGAAGAAGGCTCAAGGGGAGGAGGGAAGAGTACTTGGCCCTCAGGCTAAAGACAATGGGATCCTGTTAATTGATTTAATCCAACCCTATATACCAGTGGTAATGATGTTTTCAATAAATTGCTCACCAAAGACACCAGGATGGCCTCTTCCTCACTCACGTATCTCAGCCTTTACTTATGCTATTCCACTAACTGCCTTCCAGTTACTCATTTAAACCCTAACCAGTTTTAGAGCCCAGTACAAGACTGACCACTTTCAGGAGGCCTCTTCTGATACCTCTAGCCAATACTCAATATTCCCTCTCAATGCTCTTATCAGTTATGACTGGGACATCCTCTCCACTGACCCTGGACCCTCTACTCTCTCGTATAGAACAGTTTAATTCAGCAAACCATTGTCGAGAACTGTTGTGTGAATTGCACCTATGCTTGACATATCACATTGGGCATGAAGGAATACAGAGAGTATTTAAACAACTACTATTTGCCAAGCACTTTATATAGCTCTCATACTAATGAGGATGATATCACTACCCTCAAGATATCAATGAAGAAACAAAAATCAAAGGAATTACATAACCCACCAAAATTTGCACATCTAATAAGTAAAACAGCCAGAACTTGAGTCCATATCAATCTGATTCCATACCCCTTACTCAAGAAATTACAGATACATGGTCCAAGGACTAAGTAAATGAGCTTTGTTTAGCTGCCATAATGTTTTCCTTTAAAAAGAGTAAATAAATAAAGATGTGAGTGACTTTAGATAGGGCATGTACTTTCCAGCTCTCCACAGGCCCCACCCCACCCTATTGTCCTATGTTCACACAGTAGGACACTCCTTTATGCTACCTGCATGGCTTCCAATTGCAGTTAAGCTTGCTCCCCTACTACTCCCTCCTATTCTGGCTCATGTTTACAATCTAGTGGGGGAGAAATCATAATATAAAATGGAAAAGAGTTGTGCAGAGGTTATTAAGGTGATGAGGAAGCCTTTCTGGATATAGATACCATGAGTATTAAAGGATAGGTTTTGGAAGGAGGATCTTCGGGAAGAATGTTCCAAAAAGGAGGAACGGTAAAGGAAAGGTCCACCAGGTGAGATAGGAAAGCATAGTCTTGGTAAACAGAAATTTGCTTTCACTAGAGAGGATGGGGAGGGAGGGTTCTGTTAAAGGCAACAGCAAGAGAAAAAAGCTGAAAAGTTTTATCGGGGCTTGATCCTGAATGACTTTGAATGCCACACTCAACAGTCTAGACTTTATTCTGTGACTGTGGTCTCACAAGGTTTGTTAGGAGGCACATATTTGGAACCAGATTTCAGAAAGAACAATCTAGCAGGAATGAGCAGCAATTATGTGTAAGGAGGCATAGGTGGTAGAAAAACAGGAAAACAAAGGGTGAGGCCTGTTTTTCTTGTCTGGGATGAGACGCTAGAGCCAGAACCAGGGAGTAGCAGGAAGAATGCCAGGGGCTGAGGGGAGACTGAGAGGAAACAGGTAAGAGTCCCATGGCCTGGCTTGCTCCTGCTTTGTGTGTGAGGGGCTCCACATTTTTGCTCAAATGTCACCTTATCTGAGATGCCTTTCCTGACCACTTGATATAAACTAGCCCTCTCATCCTATCCCCAACCTCCCTATCCTGCTGATGCTGCTGTATCTTTCTCGGTAGCCTTTATCATCATTTGACATACCCTATATTTGCATGTTTATTTGTTTACTGCCTGGCCCCCTTAACATCAGGTTAATCTTTAGACAGGAATTATTGCCTGTTTTACTCCCTGCAATATCTCCAGAAGCGCTGGGCACATAGAAAATACTTCATAAATGCTTGTTACATGAATAAATAAAATGAAGTCTTCCTGAGGATGCAGTGTCTTCTCCACGCGGCTCACAAGCCCAAGAGTCATGTTTCATAGTCCTGTACACACCACAGTGCCTTACTCATCTAGGCCCTGTCACCTCAGATGCTACAGCCAGACTCCTACCTAGTCCTACCAAATTGATGTCACACTCTTTCTTACCCAGGACTCTTTATAAAAGTGATGAGCTCTTTTTGATATGGTGCCAATCACACGGCAAGTGGCTGACCACAGTACTTACTGCAATTGTTATTTCAGGGTGCAAGTCATAAATCGCAAATTGGACTGTAAGCTTAGGTCACTCTGTGCTTTTCCTGTATAATGTTTAACACGATGTAATTGATTAGTTATTGGTGTAATTATTTGTTTGTGAGACCTGTGGTTCTCAAACCTACCAGGTCCAAATCTCTGTTGTATGGCAAATATTCTCTAGCATCATCTTTTATTAGCCTGAATGAAATTAATAGATACTATAACCTGCCTACATATTTTTAAATCAACAAAATGTTCTAATTTTAATTAAAAAATAAAAGGTAAGTAATTTATCATAAAGTAGTACATATTTCAATATATGAATGGGATGCCTGCACTAGCACACATGATGAAGAAGTCAGGGGCTCGTACCTATAGGGAGAGTCACCATGAGTGTGATGTTACCAATGCAGAACAATATCAACGATGTGTTAAAGATCCAGATATGATGAATAGTTATCACCATGTGATTTTCCAAAATGGTGACCTCTTCTTGTTAAAGTTCAATGGCAATTTAACCACCAAGAGAGGAAATAAGAAAAATTAATGCTGACAGATGCTTGAAAGCATAAAACCAAGGCAGAGCCATCATTTTCAGCTACTTGAATGAGCTACAGAAACCGAAGACAGTTGGGAAAAGTTTACTTGATGCAGGCATATACATGACCCCTTTTTTTAAAATGTATTTTTTATTGAAATGTATCTGACATATAAAATTGTATAAGTTTAAGGTGTACAACATATTGATTTAATATTTAATATATTTATATAATGCAATATGATTGCCATTGTAGCATTAGCTAGTACTTCTATTGCTAAACGCAAAAAAAGAAATAGTAAAATGGTGGTTAACAGGGGTTGGGGTGCAGGAATAGGAGAAATGTTATTCAAGGGTAAAAATTTGCAACATGGAGATAAATAAGTCCTGGAGATCTGATGCACATTACAGTGATTATAGACAATAATATTGCATTATAACCATCAAATTTGCTAAGACATTATATCTTGATTATTTCCACCATGCCCATTGTTTTAGATGTATATAAAAATACTTGTCAGCCTCTAACCAGTCTAATCTACAAAACTAGGGCAGTTTTCAAGTTTTTGTTGTTGATTTGTGTGATAAACATTGCATCTCAAATTGTTTCCCATTAGAATTTAGTTCACTTTAAAAGTTTAGAATATTTAAGCCATTCAAAACTAATGACTCCTTTTTAAAATGATATTTTGTAGCTTCACTTCACTATCTTGAAAACAGATTTATAGATTATGTAACTTACCATACATATATTTCCAAAAAAACAATATAATGTGGTAAGCATAGCTTAATATAAAGGAGAAATAAAAGGAAAATATTTAACAAAATAGTGCACATTATTATATAAATGCTTGGGCATGACTGTACTAGAAGACACAACCAAAAAAAGTCTGAACTCTGTATTATACACAGAATTGCTGTGAATATGATAGTGTATTGAGTATATTTAAGTGTATTGAGTATACACTTAATAGTGTATTTAAGTCACCAGTGTATTGAGCTGGTGACTTAAATGCCATGAGCAACATTTCCATTGGCAATGTGATTTTTCTTAAATGGTGAGCAACTCTTGGTAAAATTGCAAACAAAATGAAATGCAATCTTTCCTTGATTTACAACTGTATTTTAGAAGGAAAAATCAGTATAAAACTAAAAATAGAATTATCATATGATCCAGTAATTCTACTTCTGGGCATATACCCAAAATAATAATAATAATAATAATAATAATAATAATAATAATAATAATAATAACAACAACAACAATAATAATAATAATAATAATAACAACAACAACAATAATAATAATAATAATAATAACAACAACAACAACAACAACAACAGTACTGCTCTCAAAGAGATATTTGCACATCTATGTTCATAGTAGCACTATTCACAATAGCTAAGTGGTGAAAACAATGCAAGTATCCATGAACAAATGAACAGATAAACAAAATGTGGTCTATACATACAATGGAATATTATTCCACCTTAAAAAGGAAAGAAATTCTAACACATCCTCTAACCTGGATAAACTTTGATGACATTTGCTAAGTGAAATAAGGTATCCCTAAAAGACAAATACTGTATGATTCTACTTATGTAAATTATCTAGAGCAGTCAAATTCATAGAAATAGAAAGTAGAATGGTAATTGCCAGGGGCTGGGGAAGAAGGAATTTGGGAGTGTTTTTTAATGGGTAGAGAGCTTCAATTTTGTAAGACGAAAAAGTTCTGGAGATCTGTTGCATAACAATGTGAATATACTTAACATTACCAGACTGTACACTTAGAAATGATTAAGATGACTAATTTTATGTTGTGCATTTTTTTACCACAACAAAAATATACACATATAAAATAAAATCTTACAAAAACTTTTAGTTTCATATGTAAAAGGATTGATCTCTAGACTCAATGAAAAGAGATTTTTTCATCTACGTGAATGTTGTCCTTCAAGATGATTGAAAGACATATGCAATAAAGGATAACTCTTCATTGTATGGGTCTGTCCTGAGCATTGTAGGACACCTAGCTTCACTCACTTCTGCCTACACAATGCCAACAGCATCCACTAACATTTTGACAACCCAAAACATCTCCACAAATTTTCATATGCTGCCTATGCGCCAGAACCGTGCATACTGAGTTGAGAACAATGATGCTAGATGGTGAGTTCCATGAGGGCAGGGATCTTATGTCTGTCCCTGTGATTTAGTCATAACTATTCCTAGAACCTAGCAAAGGTTTAGTACATGCTACTAAATGTGTTCAATGAATAACCATTAGTGAATAAATGAATATACTCCTGAGAATGGAAACTGTGTTTTGTTCATCCTTGGACCCCCTACAGTATCTTAGACAGTACCTGCATGTAGTAGATGCTCAAAAACATGTATTTATTTACTTAACAAATATACAATGCTGAATTTTTGGATAAAATACAGTCCCTACCTTTGTGGAACTGACAGACTGACTGGAGAGACAGACAATAAATAAGTAAATAAACAGCCTAACATAGCCAGGCTTTTATTTTGGTCCCAAGTTAATAGTAATAGTTGTAAAGGAGGAGGAAGAGGAGGAGGGGGGAGGAGGGGGGGAGGAGGAGGAGTACTTCTAATAACTACTACTTCTACTATGAACTATTACTTCTCACATTAGTTATTATTTATAGAGTATCTACTAGACACTGAGCATATAACTTGCAATAATTCCTCTAACTCTGACCCAGCCCCTACAAGCTCTGTACTATCAGAGACCACAGCATCATTCCTCAACACCCTCACTTTCCCACCATCCACGTATATTCCAGCCAAGACTGGATTTCTTTCAGTTCCTCAAATATGCCAACAGTCTCTTAATTCTGAACCACACATACGCAGAACTGCTTCCTGGAAGACCCCCTCATCCGCATCTAATCATCAAGTAGACATCACTTCCTTTGGGGAAACTTCCTTGATCCTTTCCCTGTGCCCCTTCTTTGTGCTCCCATAACACCTTGAGCTTCCTCTATAGTAGCACTCATAGCACTATTGCTTGTTTATTTCTCTGTATCTCCTGTTAAGAATATAAAATCTATGAGGTGAGATACTATATTTGCTTTGTTCACCACTGTATCCCCCTTATGAAAACACTGGAATCCCCTTAACCATCTCTGGATTTCCTCCTCTGCATTCTGTATGCTTCTGTTTCTAGTAGCTTGCATTTGCAACCCTCTTTGGAAGACTAATCTTAAGCAAATGGAGCCATTTTGCCTGCACAGATGAAGATCTGAAAGGATCTAGAGTTTATATTCATCCTTCTTCCACAGGACAGCCCTCAGCCACTGACTGTTTGGTACTAGAGTATGCTCTCTTTGCCACACGTTGGAACAAATACTGGGGTATGAAAGACTCTGGGTTCCCCTGAGGTATCAGGCAGAAACCCTGAAATCACACCTTGCTTGGCTCCTTCCCTTTGATGTTTCTACCACACTGTTAGAGGTTTCTTCTGGCAGCATTCCTTCATAAATTATTTTCATGCAAATCCTTGTCTCAGGGTCTGCTTCTGGCAAGCCCAACCTCACCAGACATTCCCTGAAAAACTAGTGAAGGGTCTGATATGGAGTAGAAACCAGTGAATGTTTATAAAAGTAATCAATCACTAGTGACAGAATCCAACATAGGTATATTTATCTCCATTCCACAGATGAGGAAACTAAAATTAAGTATAAGTATTTGCTCTAACTCACACAGCTAGTACTCAGGAGAGCCTAGAGCCAACCCCAGGCCCCTCTATGGTCCCACACTGTATTTTTGGCAACACTTTGTTTCCTCCAGCCCTAGTTCAATGCTTTGGGAAACAGAAAGGGATGCCATACTCCTTGGGGCTCTTCTGGTACCAAATTCTTTCTTAGCAATAGTTTCTCCTAGAATCAACAGTCAATCAAGAAAGAATTTTCACAGCCCTGGGAAGACATACTGCTCAAACCTGATTTATCAGATGAAATTTCTGGAGTTTAATCTTGTCATCAACTATCAGGAAATATTCAAAGCATCAAAGCCAAACAGAGATCTATTCCCCAACACAGAACAAGGGGAGGAAAATTTGCAGAAGTGTTTTGTGGTATCAGGCATTGCCAAGGAGAGGGAGATAAAAAATAATAGCCTAATTTTCGTTAAGTGATTGCTCTCATAAAGTAAAAGAGAACTTGTCCTTACCAGGACATTAACCCTGCATTGCTCAGACAATTAAGGAAAGTCATAAATTAATCCATAATCATAAGCTGAAAAGAAAATTTATCTTAGCACAGAGGGTAAGAAAAGGAGAAAGCTATCTTGAAAATGCTTTATCAGTTCTATTTTACAAGACAACCCATAATCCTTATGCCTTTATCCTTACAACTCTCTTTTTCTTATCCCCATCACCCCATTTCATCTTTTTTTCCTCTTCTTTCCTCTCTGCTCATCTTCAACGTAACAGTCCTGCCCCAAATTCTGAAATCTCAAGACTTAGAAATGAAAACAGGATATTCTTCCAGCCACCCTGAAAGAATACTGAACTCTTTAATATGAAAGTTTGTTCAAAGACTGTAACTTTTTCATGAAAGACTACAGAGATCCTTCAGGGCTGGACAGAAACGAAACTTGGAAAAAGAAAAGTAAAAAATGGTTATGAGATTGTAGGGTGGTACCTTTGATTCTATTTTTTATTTACTTTATCATTTTTAATTGTAATATTTCAGCAATAGATGCCTATTTGGAAAGAGAACAGAAGAGGCAAGAAGTCAGAAGTGAGAAGGTACTGATCACCTATACTGTGCTAAGCACTGTAAATATACTTTATTGAACCCTAATCAAAAATCTATCAAATAGGTATTGTTATCCCCATTTTACAGATGTTGAAAGTGAGTGTGAGGTCTTATTTATCTTGCAGAACCAGGATTTAGTGCCAGCTCTATTTGTCTCCAAAGACTAAGCTTTTGACTTTGAGATGAGAAATCAGCAAGGAGGAGAGATGAAGGTTGGACACAAGAGACTTAGAAAACACTTAAATAAACCTCCTGCTGTTACACAGCCCTCTAGTAAATAATAATGTTGAAAGTAAGACCATTTATTAATCTCTTCTGGCTGACAATGCTTTTCTTATAGAGTTTGGAGGGGAAGCATGTAAGGAGAGTGGGACAAGAAAGTCAGGGCATTGGGCCAAAAAGAAATGTTTAATATTAATAGAAATAATAACGGATATGACTCTCCTTTATCCTTTTGCCTATAAGTCAGACAGTCTGGATGCATTGCCACAGGGAGGGATGCCACAGCGTAGGGTAAGGCAGATTTTTGGTATTTGAGATTCAAGAGCCTAGGTCTTAGGAAATGATAAGAATTCAGAAATTTGGCAGAATGTAAGAGTGAAGCTTTTGTTCCTCCTCTGGACTAGCATGAGGGCAGAGGAGAGGACAGGGTAAGTTAGAGAAGTTTTTGTGACCATGTAGACTGGAACGGAGTCAGCATCTAGAGACTGCCATGCAGATGGCAGCATTGGCTTCCAACTTGCTGCCAGAGCCTCCAACATCTCCACTTCCAGGTCCTTCACTGGCAAGCATGGCCCCACTGCTCAACAGAAGACACTACCCTTGAGAGTAAACAATACATAAGACTTGGAGTTGGAGAAAGGACAGGATGGAAAATAAGGCTGGTGGCAGGACAGGCCAGTGGCTGGTGGTGCTTCTTGCCACCACTACCCCTGGTGCCTCCAGATTCTTAGAAAATAGACACATGCAGAGCACCAGCAATATTCCCCAAACCAAGCCCTTGATATAAACACAATTTTTCAAAAATAAATGGAACTCATGTAGAATTTGTTGCTACTAGTGTTTCTGAACCAACCACTTATTAAAAAAAAAAAAGTAGATGACTTTATATAGAGGTTAAGGTAACCTCAAAGTGTTTCTAGCTTTCTGGCTTCCCATAAAACTATAGAAAATATAAAGCATCTCTGCAGATTTGGGGGGAAATATTCAATGGAAGATTTGATATTATTGATATTGACTCATTGAGTCAAAGTCCTTGGATTTCTCTTTAACAAAAATACTAATGTTTGAGTTGACTTTGGTTGTTTATTATTTCTAAAAAGTGGTCGTTACTTGTTTTTAAGCATATTAAGACTACTAAATGTCCCTTTATTTCTTGATAAATATCAAGTTAACAGAAAAGCTGAAAGAAGGAGAGAAAAATGCATACGCTTTACTTATGCTTGAGTTGCCTAATAAAATACCATATAATATTTTAAGACAGCATTTAAAAACCTTAGCAATTGTCTGGCACGTAGAGACTGGCCATTACTTCTGCCATTTATGTATACTGGTTGCCAACAGTATCTGGAGCTTATAAAAAAACATCATAATACACACAAATGGCATCTTGAGGGAAACATTATTAACATGTTTCAAAACTTGATAGTTTTCTTGAAGATCTACTTTTACAACATAAACATAAATGTATTCATTACAGCATTATTAGGACTACAAAATATTAGAATTAAACTATATGTCTATCACTAGATCCTAGTTGAATAAACTATGTTGCTTCTACACAGGATTTCACAAGAATAAAGATCTCTATAAACTGATATGTATATACTATTAAATTTAAAAGCAAGGTGCAGAAGAGTGTATACGTAGTACATTACCTTCTGTATATGAAAAAAGAGGAAATATATCTGTATCTATCCATCATCTATCCATATCTATCTACTCTTATTTCTGCAAAAAAAATAAATAAATAAAACACCAGAAGAATACATCAGAAAATAATGAAAACAGTGCCTATAGGGATAAGTGGGAATATAAGTAAATGGGATAGGGATGGGAAGGAGAGCTCTCTGAGTATATCTTCTTATGCAGGTTTGATTTGGGTGGAAACATTCTGAAAGAAAATTAGCCTTGACTCTTCAAAAATGCCAAGAAAGACAAAAAAAAGAGGAATTTTTCTATACTAAAGAAGAATAAAGAGACATGACAACTAAATGCAATATGTGATCTTTTGTAGGATCTTGTGTCATATATATCTCTGTGATTTTATGATTATATTTATGTATTATATAGCTCATCTGTGTATTAAACAATGTGAACTACTGATAAACAGAATTGTTAACATTGCAAGAGTATTAACTCATCATAGTTTGAATTTGCAATTCTCTTTTACAGTTTTAATTTGCAACTTTCTCCTTAAGAACAAGGCTGGACATGTTATGAGCCATTTGTATTTCCTTTCCTGTTCGTATTATTTGTCTGTTTTTATTTTGGGTATTATTGGTCTTTATCTTACTGATTCATAGGAAATATTCATATAAGAAGAAAACAGGCCCTTTGTGATGTAAATTAAAGACATTTTTCACAATTTTTCTTTTAACTTTTTTTTATGGTGCTTTGTTTTCTAGGTAGATTTTTTTTCTTTTTAATTTACTGTAGTCAGTAGTTATCAATCTTTCCTTTTTGTTATGGTGTTTGCATTATGCTTACAAAAGGCAGTCTTACTCAAGACGGCACCTATGTTTTCTTCCAGTATTTTATGGTTTCATTTATATATATATATATAAATATATATAAAATATAAAAAATATAAAAATGAATGTATATCATTAAATAATTTAATATATAATTAAATATTTGAATCATCTGAAATTTATGTAAGTAATGTGGTAGGAATAAGATTTAATTTTTCTCCAGATAACTATCCAACTGTTTCAACACCATGTGTTAAATAATTTATTTTCCCCCATTGCTAAATTCTTATATGTATTTGGGTCAATTTCCTATATATCAACTCCTTTAATCCTTAGAAGGTCTTGTAAGATAGGTATTTTTACAGATGAAGCTACTAGCAGCAAAGAAAACTTGTATCTCAGAGTTAGAAAAACACAACAGCAATAGCATATGAATATGAAGACCTGGAGAAAATTTAAGACCATGGCAAATGCATTTGTATTAGATAAAAGCTTCATAAATTAATAAATTTCACTGTATTTATTATAGTGCTAGCCAAAAGAAATAATAAATGCAGTAAATGCCTTGTTAAAAAATACCATGTTATTGGCTAAATTATTAGTGAGCAGTGACCTTAATTAACAAGGTAATAATCTTGCTAACTTGCTGATGATGTAGTTTTTCAGAAGTCATCTGTGCCAGGTAAGCCTTCTTAGCAGGATAAGAAAATGTATTATATGTAGAAGGATAAGAAAAAAACAAAAACAAAAACAGGTCTTTGACAATTGATCAGAGCTCAGAAAGATGTGTGTTTCATTTCCTAGGCCACCTTGGAGCCCACCTACCTCCCATTCCCCCTTTGAGAAGATAATAGAAAAAGACCTGGCCTCCTTGGCCATGATCATATATGGTTTGTCTCTGAAGGAGAATTGATCTTGGGATCCTCTGCTGCTAATTCTCTCCAAACGCTTCTTTGCTTCAGGCTGTAGCTCTCACGCACCCAGGAGGTTGCTGATTATCCAAATTTCTCCCTATGAAATCAGTTTCTATGACAGCGTGGCCACAGCATTTTGGAGACAAATTTCCTCAAGCAGGAGAAAGCCAGAGGCTTTATCTTTGCATGATTACTGAAAGCCTGAAGGGCCCGCCCAGTGTTCTTCGATTTTCATTTTCCTAGGTTTATGTTAGGGAAAAGAGGTCAGGGAAGGTCAATTCTATCCACACTGCTGATCCCACATTGAACATTGATCTGTACAGGTGAGACCAGAAGACTCAGCCCTGATGTAAGTGTGAATAAAAAGGTAACTGATATGTTCTTTGGGGTTACTAATAAAAAGCAAATACACTGGGACGCTTTTACTTATATTTTTAATAGTGCAGTGGTTTGGGGAAAGTACCATATAAATTCACATCTGAATCACCCCCAAAAAGAGTCTGTTTCCAAGAGTCTTCTTTGCTGACAAGCAATTATTAATATTAATTCAAAAAAGAATCTACTCAGCTACTCTAAAAGTTTAATTAAGAAGTGTGTTCTAAGAAGTCTGATATAGGTTCAGATTCAAATAAGTTCATCAATCTATGGGTCAATAGTTATCAGAGACTCCAACAAAATAAATTATCGACTCAGATGAGATTCCCTTCGGAAAATAATTTGATGTTCTCATATTCTCCTGGTTGAGTAATTTAGGAAAACATGAGGTGTGACTATAAAGTAATGATACTGATCATACTTGTTACACATGAAAATCAACCTTGTCATTTATATCATTCCAGTCACTTATATAATTTGGGACTTTGTCACATATAAATTGGGATGCTTTGAGGGAAAAGTAAAATTTTTGTTACATTTATATCTCAAGATAACACTAAGGTTGACTGAACTTGCCATTCCTTTAAATTAGTGTAGTGGATTTGATTTTAATTTTAGAGTTTTATGGGTTCAAGTGCTTGAAATGTATCAAAGCTCTCCCCTGGGCAAGGTGGTGTGATGTGGTGTGTGCCTGTACATACACATGCATGAGTGTGTGTGTGTATATGTTGATGTGGGGTAAGTGGGGCTGTAGGAAGATATGAAAGAGAGAAAATAACTCTTGAAGATCTTACAATCTAACTGAACATGCAATAACTAACTGCCTCACCAATCACAGCTGTATGGCCTTAGGCAAGTTCCTTAGCTTCTCTCTGCCTGTTTCCTCATCTATAAAATGGGGATATTAATAGCACTGACCTCATTTGCTTGGTGTGAGGATTAAAATGAAACCATGTGTGTAAAGTGCTAAGCACAGTCCTTTGTAGCATCGCTTGTAACGATAATGGTGGTACTACAATAACTTGCAGAAGGAGGTTTTTTGCAACAACTGTGGTCCATAAAAGTGATCTGACTTGGCCAATATCAGTGATGAAGAGAAGCCTAAAAAAAAAAAACCCAGGGTTGCCTAACTCCACCTTATTTGCTTAATTATGGGGGAGGGAAAGATTTCAGAAAGAAAGAAAGAAAAAATTCAGTGAATGAATACTGTCAAAGCAGTTTGAGGCACGTAAAGGGTAGACATTAAGTAAAGTCAGTCACCAGTCAACAGCATTTATTGATTTATTTCTGTGTGAAGAGCATTGTATTACGTGCTGAATGGGAATGCTGTATTCTTATTCTTCAAGGCATAGAAGTTGACCTGGTATAGGTTGACCTGAATTTTTCTGTAAAAGCTTTCTCCAGATGGCTGCTTAAGCAGTTGTTAATCGAAAGAGAGAACTCCATCCCCAGCCCCCTTCACTCCTCCAACTTCACTGGCACTCACAGGTGTCTCCAGGATGCTGCAGACCCTTTTCATTGCACTCACTACATAGGCTGCCCCCAAACTCAAGACTCTTCAGGAAGTATAGGCTAAGAAACTATGCTCTACAGGATAAAGAAAACCTGTGCATTTTACAATAGAGTTTTCATTATTTTCTTACGTAGTGTTTTCAAATTTATCAGCCCTAAAACTAGAGTATTAAATTGCATCCAATGTTGCTATACTGTATTCTTATTTCTCCTTGCAAATTATAGCAAATCTCTAATAAACATCTGGTCCACAATAGGAGAGTTGCAATGATTTTTGCCTGTGCTTCTGTCTCTGCAATAGGTCTCCTGTATTATCCAAGAGAGAAAGAAAGAATAGATTTGGCATTCTAGCTGGCTCCAGGTACCCATACATCAATGCAGCATATACACTTCAAAGAGTACTAGCCAGCAACCCAGAAAGGTCCCCAAGAGATCCCTGACCAGCTTCTCTGCAAGAGTTTTAGTTTGGTTGGTCTTCACTCTCTACCCCCACCTCTTCCCTACTTAACATTTTCCTTGATTGCAAATCACATTCTTTACAATTAATTATCATTTCTGCCTCTGAATTTCTTTTGGAAACTAAGAGGAGAAATCAGAACAGTCATTTGCAGCAGGTAGACTCCTCATTCTTGATTTTTAGATTTACTCCATAAATGTGCTGTGGATAAAGGTGTTTTGGAGGTATGATTGTTGTCCATGTGTGTATGTTTGCAGGTGTCTGTATGGGGAGGAAGGATTACCAAAGGAAGTGCAAGATATCTTGAAGTAATAATTAAGAGAGAATTTCCAGGTGGGATTTTCCATCAACTGACTAAATTCTATGAATGGTCAAGCACATCAAAACATCAAGACCAACAAACAGTCTCGTCTCAGTTCTGTTTTTAAGGCCTAGCTAAGCTATCTGACAGAAACCTATAGGACTTGAATATCTGATTTCATCCAATGTTCTTAAATTTTTATCTAAGTCTGGATTTGGGTAAAGCAAGAGCCTAAGTTTTGCTTATAAAATAGCTGGCAGAAAAGTCCCCCAACCTGTACTTCTTAGGCTGCCAGCAGCACAAATAAATGGAATCAGAGATAGATACATACACACATACATATTTACATGGACCGATACATACACACATATTTACATAAATACACAGATACATATAGACAGACAATTACATGCATGTATGCATATATACATGGATAGATACACACATTCACATATAGATACACACATACATCATATGTACATACATAGACAGACAAACAAAACAAAATAATGAAATCAAGTTGATTACTAGAAAGGGCAAAATATTTCCACTTTTAAAAGGTAAGGGCAAAAAAAAGAGTAACTGCAAAATAAAACTCATTATCACCAAATACATTTACTCTAACACTATGTTTTATAGTTTTGTTGCTGTAGTTCACACTCTCCCAAAAGAAATATTACTCAGGACTTAAACAGTGCAGTGACAAATATGCCTTTAGAAAGCAGTCTATAAACACACAAGTTTTGTATAACTTTTGTTTGAAGTCCTATATTTTTTACTGTGTATTATTCAATTTTTCTATTAGATTAATAATCCCTGTAGCCTGAGGACAGTAAGTATTAAGGTCAGCAGATGGGGAAATCTTTCTCTTATCTCAGAAGTCTTCCTGGAAGAGGAGAGTTTTCTCACACAACTCCTCAAATCAAAGAGTTCCAGGGGAAGAGAGGAAAAGGACTTTGTTTAAAGCAATCTGGTAAACAACAATATCTCTTCATTCAATTCTTTTAAAAGAAAATCGTCTATAAGGATCTTTTTTCCTATCATAAGAATGACATTTATCTTATGACACATACACTGTTTATGCAATTGTCTAAGGCAATAATAATAAAATACACATGAATTAATATTACTCACTGCACTCAAATTTCGGGCCTGAAATCAAGCAGGCAGATTTTCACCATTTTATTGAGGTAGAAGTTTAAGAAACCTGCCACACTGTACATTAATAAAATGGGGTGCCTTAGGCTCTCCAACTGTTTATTCACTTGATCATCTATAACACACTCAACCTAGAAATCCGAAGATGATGAGAAATGTCCCACATTCCTTACTTTTAGCATTTATAAAGCTTCACACATACATCCTCTCCCTCCACCACTACCCCTTATGATTCAGTCACCTCATATTGTAATACTTTGGTGATTATTGATTTTAGGTTAAGGTTGGCGCTCAGTACAACTGTGTGAGCGTTTGCTGCCTTCAATTTGATGGTATGCCGCCGCCTGCCCACTCCATATTGACAGGTATCCTCTTACTTTCAGATTGGTGTTCGTTTGCTGATGAACACACAGGAGGGGGATCATGACCTTTTCTCTTCTCTGGACAGCTCTTAGCTTCACAAACATTTTTTTGCTGCAGGGTATTATTAACAACAGGGTGAGAGAACAAAGAAATGAAGAGATGGGAAGCACGTCAATGTATGAAATTTTCTTTATTTGGACACCCTCGGGGCCCCAGGAGGGTGGTCTAATTATACAGGTGTTGCCTTTCTTCTTAGAATAACAAATTTTACACACACATGCACAGACACACAGACATACACGCTCTAATGAGATTATGATTTGAAAATTAAGGTTTACTCACTTCCCCTGTTCACAAGTTTGCAACTCTGCTTTCCCTGGAAATTTGTTTATATACATAGAAAGGAAAACCAAAGTAATTGAATTTATTATACAGCAGCCATGAGTTAAGACAAGATACGTTATAATTAAATGCAGCATGATGACAATTAAAATTGAATGAGCTCATTTCTCATATATTTGAATGGTAAGTTCAGCTCTGTGGGGTCTTTCAGGGCAAAGATGTTAAACATATAGACAAATTATAATTAGTCTAGGTTTGCAATCCTCCTTGCCTCACAAGCCTTGCATCTGAATTTAAGAGATGGAGAATCCAGACATTTTTAGGTGAAATCTTGTCTTTGGATTCTAACAGACTTATTTTCTATTTCCTGTGCAGCTCTAAAAGGAAAATTTTGAATTTAAATGTGTAAAGAATATCTTGAGAGAATATTCTACCTTTCCTTTGGGGTGGGCTAAATTCAAGCTAAAATTTCCCAGATCCCTGGATTTATGCTGGGGTTATTCAATGAGAAGAAGCTAAAATGATGACATATGAAATAGCCACAAGGAAAGCTACAGAGCAAGAACCTATGGGACTAAATTATGCTGATGCTAGGAATCAACATTGAGACATCCGCAAAATGATGTATCTGTGACTATGTTAATTATTCCAAACTGGTCATTTCTTTTTGTTTGACTTTGTTTCCCCCTCTGAATAACTAATTCTCCTTTGCTTTCATATCCCAAGTCCTAATACAAAGTTGTGATAATGTGAAAATTAACATTTTTTAAAAAAAATCACTTTTAAGTTACAGAGAGGTACAGAACACTCTCTGAAAACACTAACTTATTTCATTGGTTCCCTTAAGTAAAAGATGTGTAATTGGGTTGTTTTTTTCCCTCACATTTTATTTAAAATGAAATCCCCTCTGTCTCGAAAACATATACCACATGTCAAAAGCATTTGAAAATAGAGATTTAAATGTTAACATAATACAACTTTAATTCTAATGGTCCCAGCAGGACTTGGCCAATAAATATAAATTAGTAAAAAACAAAAACAAAAAAAACACTAAAATTCCAATGAGTATTTTTTTGTATTTCTGTATTGCATTTCATCTAAGCATCCCAACCACTGAATAAGCATTAAAGCACTAAATCTTATACTTCTATAGAAGATAATGTTTTTTTCCCTTTGCAATTACTGAATTATCGTAGGAGATCACATGGACAGAGAGAAAGAATTCCCGCTATGCTGACACTGAAGTCATGCCACTGTGAGAATCCTCCCCTGGTCTCTGGTATAGCATCCACAATCCCTGGGTAGGAACCAGGGAACAGACAGAAATATAGAAGTATAAAGCAAAAAGGGTGAGCCTAATTACAATCCCGATTCACTTATTTATTAACTTGTAAGTGAAAAGAAGTACAGCTATTCCTGTCCAGTCTGGCATTCAGTTAATGGGAATTTTCTATTAGCCATCAGCCACATATTTCTACTGCAGTTATAACTGTTGCTCAAATTATGACCCTAAAGCATAACCCCGACACCCTTCTGAATCACTGAAACAGGACCCAATATTACATTCATCAGGGTGTCCATAAGTTTCACTGTATTTAAAATTCTTCCTGAATTGGTCATAAGTGAGCTGCCTGGATACTGCCCACTTAATAGAGACTCTCACTAGCCAAAAACTTCCATTTCTCTGATGATGCTAAATAAAGATACGGCACAAAGCCAACTGAAATGAGGAAATTTCGAAAGCTAAATCATAACATGGGTGAATCAGCAAAATAACATTTTTGTAATGAATTATCAGTTTTTCTAAGGTTGTACATACCTATCCAAAGACAGAAAATTTGAGAACTGGAACTTGTCAATAAAATATAGTCTGTGAAAAGTCCCAATAGCTACTGTAAATAAACCTATATTGGCCATGACGCATCTAATTAAGAGCCCTTCACCAGCCAGATATCTTTAAATTTTGTTTTTATGACTATATCCCTTTTTTTTTTTAATGATTATGTAATGGGTTGAATAGTGTCCTCCCACCCCCAAATTCCTGTCTACCGAGAATCTCCAAATGTGACCTTCTTTGGAAATAGTCTTTGAAGATGTAATTAAGACGAGGGCATACTGGAAAGAGTAGGCCTTAAACCCAGTGATGGTGACTTTATAAGAAGAAGACAGAGAGAGACACATGGAGAAGAAAATGCTGCTGAAAACAGAGGCAGAGATTGGAGGAATGTATCTATGAGCCAAGGAACACCAAGGACTGCTGGGAACCACCAGAAGCTGTGATAGAGACCTAGGGAAGTTTCTCTCTCACAGCCTCCAAAGGGAGCCAGCCCTGCTGACACTTTGACTTCAGACTTGTGACCTTCTGAACTGTGAAAGAATTTTTGTCTTAAGCCATCCAGTCTACAGCAATTTGTCACAGCAGCCCTAGGAAACTAACACATACTACATTCTCATCACTACCTATTATCAAAGCTAATATTCATTGGGCCCTCTATGCCAGGCTGTGCTTTTTGCATAGTATCTAATCCCTATCATAACCTATAGAGAAAAATGAGGTTATCATTGTTCCCTTTTACAGACGAGGAAACTGACTCTTAGAGCCATCCAAATTCCCACAGAAAGGAAAGAACTGAGACTCAGACCCAGTTCTCCCTAAAACCAGTATTCCTCTAGCAAATCTCACACACACAGAATAAGATATCAAGGATTTTCATTAAAAAATGAAATAAAATCTGAAAAAATGTAGCCTGGGTGTCAATATAAATGCAACCTAATCTCCTATACCTTTTATATCTGTGGCCATGATACAGGACAATCATAACTAAAGTTTAAAATGATGAGACAAATGTACTGCAAGACCTCAGTTATCAGCATTGCCCCTCTAATGTATTTCATGAGCCACAGAAGTGGACATTTTGGCAAACTTTCCAACAAGAAATGAAACAAAAATGAATTTTTTGCTTAACAGTTTACCAGAAGACTATATCCTTCTGCTTGTTAAATTGGAATTTTACTGTATTTATGGACCCAGTTCTTTTCTCCAGGGGATAAGGACAAGCCATTTTACATATTGAAGAGAAAAAGTCCCCTCTCCCCCTTTCCCCTTCCAGATACCATGATACATTATACCACCGTTATTTTTATGCACAGGATTGGCAGCACGGCCCCAAAGGGGCATGATGCTGTCATTTCCAAGATTTTCATTTCACTAACCTTGGACTAACCTAATGTGTCTTTTTCTGGCAGGCATTCAACCTCACTTCAGCTGAAAGCAGCTTTTAGAGAAATAGAAGATAGAAACATTTGTCCAACATTCAACAAACATTTATTGAGCACATATTACATATAAACATGATTATAGTTAAGGATTATTGACATATACATAAATAACCATATGATCCATATAGAAATAAAAGTCATACAAAGAAACATATTACATGTGTTCAGAGGAGGGTATAGAGTAGGGGTGACCATGAACAGCTTCCCAGAAGAAGGGCAAATTAAGAGCTTAATCTTGGAGGCTGTATACAGGAGAGAGCTGGCAGTGAGGGTATAAAGGTTAAGAAAATGGGAAAGAAGTCATCCCTACAATGAAGGGAACAGTGAATCCTACAATGCACTGGATAATGAGCTCCTTGAACACAGAAATTTAACCTCAGTGAACTTTATGTCATCAGAGCCAGGCACAAAGTAGCTGCTCAAAATATGTGTGTGTGTGTGTATTTTTTTTTCATATATATATTTGAATGTTCAATGTATGGACTAATGAATAAATAAATGAACATTTTACACTACGGAAAGAAAAGTAAATGGAAGTTCCGTCGCTCTTTCAAAAGCCAAATGAGGAAACAGTGGCTTTTGGAATCAAGGTAGAGCCAGCTCCCAGCACTGTTTAAGATTCCATGGAGGGCCAGTGGAAAGCTCTACAATCTCCTCCTCATCAATTCATTCTCAAAGGCTTGCCAACCAAATGAGAGCTTCTCCCAGAGATAATTTGGAGGCCAGAAGCTACAGGGAAGTGGAGAAAGGAAGCAGTTATCTGGATAACAAGGCCACAGAAAACACAGGGTGAGGAGGAGCATGAGGTCAGCCTTGTCTGGAAAATTGCCTGGCTGTGGAAATCTGACCTGTGCGAAAAGAAAGCAGGACAGAACTTTAAAGTCAGTTTCCAAGAACAAATCTATTTTTAGGCAACATTTTCTTTAAGCAGCAGCTCGCCAAGTGCAGGGAAATACTTAGAATTCTTCCAAAAAATTAAATATAGGTTTCTAATGTTTATACTGTTTCATGCTGTTTTCTCTTTTGCAGATAAAGCTTTCAATGTAGGCAGAAAAACACTTAATCCTGTATCCAATGTATTCATGGGGGTGAAGGAGAATAATTAATGAGAATAAATAAGAACCTTCTCTGCTGAGGAAAACCTCAATGTCTTATCTTATACACAACCAAGTCAGAGTGACCCAGATCATTTACTCGTGTAACTTCCAGCTCATATCAGACTATATGACTGCCCACGTTACAGCACTCATATTAAAGGTACTTCTAGGGAGTTTAGGTTGTAAACTTCTGAACCACCCAACAATTGAGTGAGAAATCTCATGTAAGTCCAATGCCATTTCAAACACAGAAAAGGTATGGGTTACCACAGAAAAGGATTGTGTTATAATAAAGACACAAGTGCTCTATCTGGAATCAGAGACCTGGCATTCCACAGGTAACTTGGGCCAGGATAAGCAAAGGGCCTGTGGAGGGTTTGAATTCCCCAGAACACCAGAAGTGACCTGTGTCTCAATGTTCTACCGTTCAAAAAAGCATTCTCCTAATCCAAAATTAGACACTGGAAAGGCAGCCGTGGGGTGAGCAGAGCACAGACCGGGAGCCAAGGGTCCTGTTAGTCCTTGAGCTGTCGCTCCTCAGGAAATGGCTCTGCCACTTCTCAGTAGATTGATGGCAAAGGGAATCAGCATCTAGTGTGTGCTAGGCAACTTCCCAGGCTCTATTCTCTTTAAGAATCAGTATCCCATGCATCAAATGAAGATAATTAAGCTTCCTCTGCTTATTTCTCAGGGAGCTTTTTGAATTTTAAAGAAGTTTTGTAAACCTGAAAAGATCATGTATATGGTCTTTGGGAGATGGTTTTGTGTATCTGGCCTAATGTTGTCCTCCCAGCAAACTCTAAGTCATATCCAAGTCAGACATAACCACAGAATCATTCCCACCATCATCCTTCCTAGTAGGGAATCATAAAAGCTTATAACATCAGTGTATGCAAAGGGGACAGACTCAACTCACTGTTATAGACATGTATATGTATTGGAAAAGTGAACATAGGATTAGAGAGTAGCTTCTGGCTCTTTTCTTTCTTCCTCCCCTTCTTCTTTCGTCCATTTGTCTTTTCATTTTTTTCCCCTGCAATCACTATAACCATAACCAGAGATGCTTTAAACCTAGCCTAGTCACCTAGTCTCAATTCCACTGCCACGGTAAACCTGAACTCTTATGGTGATGATGATGGGCACTTGCATGCCAAGCACAATGCCAAGTACATTATGTACATTCTCTCATTTATCTCCCAACAGCTCTGTGTGGTAGTCACTATTATCCCCATTTTACAGATGAGGAAAATGAGATAACGAGAGGTTAAGAAATTTGCCTAAGACCACAGAGCTTCCATATGCTACAGAAGGAATTTAAATCTAGGCCAATGTGAATAAAAATCTCTCATTCACCATGCCATACTACCTCCAGGACTCTTGCCCAACCATCACATAACTAACCTTATGTTTCTATGTTGATAAAACTGCAACCCAATGTGCCAGGTAACCTACCAGAAAGAGCTGTGACAACATTGGGCTTCATTAGCTCTGCATAATGAGCCCTTGGTCTTCCTCAAGAGCCACCAGGGATGGTATCTAAAGCTGACTCCTGAAGTTGCCCTTGTGTCCTTTTTGACACAAAGAGCCTGTGCAGGAGTACAGAGGAGGAGAAGGAAGCCACCTTCATGTGCATTTCTAGCAGCACCCAAGCTTTGACCCTGTACTCTAACTGTGTCATGTTTCTTCCCTGTGTCTTCTATACTATAAGGAGATTGCACATGAGCTGATCCTTCCTCCCCTAAAATACCCTTTGTGAAAAGACTGAAGGAATGGCTAAAGCCCAAGAGAAAATGGAGGAACACATGAACAACAAAGATGAGACATTCCTTAGAAGCAACAGAGCCTGTTTGGAAAAGGGTATGGTTCACTTCATTACATGTATGCTGGGCCAATCCATGTTCTGGGCACTGCTCTGCCCATGTTTCAAATGAATTCCAGGACTTGCATCCCCCACACTGCTGCTCTCCTAAGCATATGCCTTGGACAAGAGCTCAGTGGCTGGCTTGGACCTTATATTGGCCCCAATTTGTCACTTCCCTCCTTGCCAAGCCAACATGATCCCTATATTCTCTATAACCTATCCATTACAGTGAACCAGAGAAAGAATAAGAAGGCTAAGCTTGCACCCAACCTAACTCTACTACTTTCTTTAGCTCTGTGTCATTATCCAAAACCTAACACACCAGTGTTTGGGTTTGTCTGATGAATGGGTATAATATTACCTGCCATGATTATTTCTCTGAATTATAGTGAAGGTTCTTAGTAATAGTAAAGATGTTCTTATATAAGGTATTATTATGACTTGAAGTAAAGATAGCTTTCAACAACTTTGTAGTTGTCCCAAAGTGATCAATTTAATTCCTAGATACTGTCAATTTCCAAAAAAAAAAAATCATTCCAAGAACATGATAGTCACAGCTACATATACTTCCCCAAATGATATCTGCTCATATTATGAGTCAAACTGAGCCAAACAAAATCCACATGTAACCAAGAGGATCATCTACTTGATTGAATGAGGTCCTGGAAATAATTCTTTTGCTTCTATATGTTGAGCTTAAATAATTTTTTCCCAATTCTTTAGAAATGCAATTCTTTAGAAATGGCCAAGAAATTGCAGCTTTTAAATCAGGTTTCATGATCAAATATTGGGTTTTGGATCTCATATTCATGTGACATTTTTAACAGCTGAGGTTATTTGAGGGATTTATAGTAATTTTCCTACAGATTTTAAAAGGAAATCATAAAAATATGGAACAACATGACAACTTTACAAGTATGAGCCACATGCACTTAAAACCTACCCCAAAGGACTAGTTAACCAAAAATCTTGCCATAAAGAATGAAACTTATATCTCCAAGGCCCAATAGTAGCAAGTGGGCCATAGATTCAAGCCTAATTACTTTTTTTGGAAATAATATATGTGTTACTGGTATGAATTTGCCATCTGATAAAAGAAATGTCATATCATTTTATTTTTCTAAATCAAATCTCAAATCTGGCTCTAAGCCCCTACTCTTTGCAGTGCAGAGAAATTCAACCTCAATCATTATTGGTGTTCTTTTTTTCAATTCCTCTATGGAACTGAAGAACACGGAGCTTTTGTGGCGCTAAAGAACAGGGGCAGAGCTTCTAACCCTGGCCTATGATCATCATTCCTGAGGTTTCATTGTCCAAGACCATGTAGGATATTTACTGACAGTAAGCTCGGCTTCCTCTCTGCCAGTGAGGGCACTCGGATTACCCACTACTAAAGGCCACAGCTCTGAGAGTTCAATAATCACCGACATTCTGCCTACCTCCCAACATCAAGGTAGCACACAAGGGAAGGACTGAACCCCTTGAGGTGCAGTGCCTGACTGCTTGCTGCTCACACACACCCCTTGGTTAAATCATTTCTTTCCCTCCATCTCTTGAAGCTCATCCTCTTCTAGGACAATCTAACTTCATTGGGAGGAAAAGTCTCGACACTTGCTACACAGGATTGAGTTACTTGACAGGGGGTGGTAGCCTTCCTTGAGTTTTCTCTAATGCAAATGAAAAAGAAATTAATATTACTATCAACTTCTTGTCATGTATATAAATCACCTAACCTGAAGTGTGGTACATAAAAGAAGACTCAAAAAATCAATTTCATTAACCACTTTAGTTCCAAGTGCTACATGGTTTTGGCACTGGAAATAAGACCCACAGTCTAATGGCAGAAACAAATATGAGAACAAATGCAATTTAAGTGATATTAAAAATAATCAACAGCCTATAAAATTCGGATGCCAATCACTTAGCAAAAGCTGGCCATGGTTTCTGGGTGCCAGAGATTCCCACCCCTGCTGGGCAAGTCTTAACTGCTGAGTTGCTGGAACTTGGGGAGGCTAGGAAAGGGTAGTATAGGGCAATGTGGGTATTCTGGGGGCCCAGATTGCAGCTACTTACCAACCAGAACATAAATAGTTCAATATTTTAACAATTGTAGAGCCATGCCAACACCCATCATCTCACTATCAGTCCTGATCAAATAATAAAAATATCACTGCAATGTCAGAGGCTGCTAGGAGTGTTCAGAATACCTGTTCAGGATAGCTTTTGATCTGAGACCTTGCCAGCCAGACAAGTTCAGATAAGGTTTTCAAGGAAACAGAACAGCTTGGGTGAATCTATAGAGGCTTAAGAGAGTAGGGTAGAGTTTTAACCGAGAAAGAGAGAGTGGCTTTTATCATTATTAATATTATTATTAATAAAATATTAATATTATTATCATTATTATTGCTAGAAAGATAGACAAATTACCACCCTTGAATAGGTAAGTGGTTGTGTGACTTTTCCAAAAGTCCAAACTGGTCATATTGTTGAGGTATTTGATATCCCCCATCTCTGCTCTTACCTTGGCCTGTATCCTCAGTCCTACCACAAACAACTCTTGGATGAGTTCCTTGTTATCTCCACCTAAGCAGGTACATAGGCTCCTCCCCTTCAACTGCTTACATCAGAGCAGCTTTCACAAACGAAAGCAAGTCTTTCCCAGACAGCTTTATAAACAAGCACCTACAGATGAATTGGCCTCAAAGAAAAGTGACTCCAAAGGCTGGTAACCTAGAGAATACAAGTGACCTCATGAATAGAGGACCACTTGTCCATCAGTGAACGGGTAATTGACCAATGGAGATGAAATAGGGAATGAGAGCACCACCATTCGGATCAGTGTAGCTGCTGATCAACGTGGGCAGAAAGTGATGGCCAGAATGAGGGACAAGTTTCTCAATTTGGACAACTGGCTAGTCTTTGAAGAGTGACTAACACCAAATGGGAACTTAGGTTGGCTATGAAGATACCACAGAGCTGATCAAACTGACTTTTTGCTGGTTGCACTGAGTAGACCTGACCCCCAAAACAAATGCACTCTGTTCTTTTGATCAGTTTGGCTCTTTCAAGAATTCTGTAATTGTTTGGCAAACTTTAAAACAGAAATCTTCAATATTAAGTTCAGAAAGAGACTTTATAATTGGACATACACATGGAGAATATCTGATTAAATCCATTCAATATATAGATTAAATCCCTTCACCAGCCTGAAGCTCAGAGAGGTGAAGTGATTTGCCCAGAGTCACAAAGCTCATAAGCCACAGAGCAAGAAGTAACACTGGAATTTTTGGTCTCTAAGTCCAGTGACCTTTTCCTTACTCCTAGGTGGGCTTCCTTGGATCTTAGAGCACAAATTTAAAGAGGCATTCATGCTTTTTGCAGGGCAGACAATTTTCCTCAGCAGGAACATGTTCAGAGTGGGGCTCTTTCCTCTACCCCCATATAAAGCCAGGTCCAGTATAATACCAGAGCACAAAGAGGCCCAGGATGAACCAAAGAGCATGTGCCTAAAGCCTTAGCACAGTTAGCCTGGACCACTGGAAGCCAGCATATTTCATTTTAATTTCAACAACACTCTCCATGGCAATTTTGTCCTAAGTACACAAAGAAGGGCACCCTGAGCTGCCTCTATATGAAACTGCTGTAGCAAGTGGAGACACTTGCGAGTCCATCCTCAGACATGGGCACAGAGAGCAGTCATTTTGTGGGCTGCTGCCTGGGCTTTGTGTGTGCATTTGGACAGAGGCACACAGCAGATGGTTATCCATCAGCCACCGCTTCTTCCTGCTGTGACATATGCCAACGCCTAGGGGGCGCTCTCGACGTGCTCGGTAGCCCAGGAGCATCACTGTGCCCAGCAGAACAACAAAAATGACAGAGCAGAGGTTTTTCACTTTTTAATTTACTTCAACCTTTTAGTGAAAAGAAGAGACACAATCCTAAAGCGGGTTTACAAAACCCACCTTGCTTACTGAGGCAAAGAAAAAAAAACATATATATTGATTACTTCCTTTCTACCTCCCTACAAAATCAGTTTTTTTTTTAATCTGCCCTAAAAATCAAGAGTATGTTTCTATCCCTTTCTATGGCATATGGCAAGCTTTAATGATAACAGAGTAACGTCGTCTCCTGATTAAAATGGCTGGTTTAAACGACCTGCTTTTATTTCTGCGACAACTTGCCCTGTAACATAATGACCAGCTTTAAATCCATCAAAGTGGAGTACACAGTGCGACTGCAAAGGTTCACACATGGAGATCCAGTAAATTTTATCTGTTGTTCAGCCAAGGAATGCTCCCAAGTAGAGCTCAGGCCTGCCGATTTTAGATGATCGATTCCTCAGCTCCTAGTCATTCATCCCAGCCAGGGACATGCATTTACCTTCATCTCCAATTCATTCCCAAAATGCTTTCCTGAGACATGGGCAGAGTATGCAGGGGCTTCAAGATGCTTAAAGTGAAAAAGAACTTAGTAACGCTTAAAATCCCCATTGCCACATGTAAGAAGAAAAAAAATCACAATTTAAAAACAAGGCAAGAAGAAATCCAAATAATTGAAATAAATAGACATTATTGAGTGACTTGAAAATAGCTAGGCAGGATTGATAAGTGATCATTATGGCTAATATTAAAGTGTGTGTGTGTGTGTGTGTGTGTGTGTATGTATGTACCCATATATAAATACATATATCCTTCTACATCCAGGGAATCGGGTTTTGTTATGTGTATGTTCGCATATGTGAACAATTCTAGGGAAGATTATCTTGCACACAAAGCAAACGGCCCTGCCCCCATTGTGAAAGAAGCAGATCCCCCCGGGATTAGGGAAGAAGGAATTGCTTATGGTCAGCAGAGGCCGGGAGAACAATGGAGACCCCAGCTAAAGGCACAGCAGCAGCAGCCTGCTAGGATGGGTGGGGGACTGACCACATGGCCACTGCAAACTAGATGGCATTGTCAGTGTCACCAGAAGTGACTAAAAAGGGCTCAAATTAGCAATTGTTATGATTAGCAGGTGGTTTAAGAGATATGAGGCCCACGAAGTGACTCTGGCTGTTGGGGAGGTGGGATAGACACCAGAATGCATTTCAGTTTTTCCTATATCACAAAATAGAGAGACTTGGAAGCAGTTTCCTACTTGAATATAAGAAGAATTGCAGGTTCATTTAAGGAAAAATAATGGAGATGTCTAAAATATAAAGTTTCTCTAAGAGAAAAAAATTAAAATGTCCAGTTCCTTAAAATAATCTTGTTATACTCTTATATATGCATTGTAGATAAGTTTTGATAAAAGGAGACATTTAAATGCTATCAAATTACAATAGACAGAAAAAAATTAATACCTCTAGATTTTATTAATAGCCAGTTTAACTTACTTTGTCCTATATAGTACCAATGTAAAAGATGTGTTAGACAATTCAATAAAATTTAATAAATTATCTCTTTTAACTTAGCACTTATTTACTTCCCAACTTTTCACAGAATTTTCCACAAAGCTCGTTACTTCTTATCTAGACACATATCAGATTTTTCATGTCTCACCTCTCTACCTAATGAATCTAAGACATAGCAAATGTTTAACAGGCTGCTTTTTTATTCTTTCTTTTTAAAAAATTTTGATAATAAATCTTCAGTAGTGAGGGACTTCACCAAAAAGATGCCTCTAGAAATCTGCAGAGCATAACTGTCAAGGACAAATGATCTGTTGCCTTCCTTCCAGACACTGCCCTCAGATGTAGTCCCTACACTGGAATCATGTTCAGGTAAATCTGGGGCCAAATGGCTAGGATTTCTCTTTTTTCAGTTACTAATAGCCATAAGATATGTGTGATGGAGACCACATACTGGATCAGGAACATAAACTTACTTTCCTTAGGTTATTTTTCTATAGCTCTGCAGCTCAAAGATGGTACTCCCTTACTGGATTTGGACAGAGAGTCCAATTGCATCAAAACTCATTCTAACATATGTCTGGGGGAAAATTGGAGGATTGATTTGTGAGAGGTTACTTTGCTGTTGCAACTCCATACAACTTCATGGCACAAAAAAGCCCATTTCAGCCAGGGGACCTAGAACTTAGAATCGACTCTTATTGGAGTCTGTCAGGTTTGGTGGATTTTACTGCACTGAAAATGTAAGTGAGATCCCAAACCAGGTAAAGTGGAGAAAGAGGCTATTACCTAGCAAAATCAGGGTGTGGAAAAATTGTACCAGGTAGGATGTTGCTAAATTTTATCTGGCTTGTTGAAAAACTTAAATATATTTGCAGAATTACCATGGCTCTCTCTCATTTTGTTCATAGAAAACTTCACCAGTGTAAGCCTATCTTTGGACGCAAATAAATAAGACATAGGCCAAGTGAAATCCCAGTAATTCAATGCCTGTGATTAGGGGCTCTTTCTTAGATGCCTGAAGAAAGATTCCTATTTCGTATGTACCATAATTTTATACAAATGCCCCCTAAAACTAGCTTATTTATAAGTAAACTTACAAATATATGAGGAAGAAATTATTTTCACAAACTACAATGGGAAATCTGCCTCCTTCCTTTATAGCTTCACCTCACCTACCACTCAACCAAAGGATCCTGCACATTCCTGACTAATTTGAGACTTTTTAGGAATCTAAATCATTTACATTAACACATGCAGCAGCTTGCCTTTTCCAGACAGCTATTCTGGTCAGCCCAAATTCACTGAAGATTGATTCACTTCAATCATGGCTTAAGAAGAGTTAGACAGCCAAACAACTGCCAGCTCTTGTTCCCATCCTGAATCATCTTATCAGTAATGAAGTGAAGTCTACAACAGTGAATTGGACCATGCAGCTGCTGGTACTGCCAGACCAAAAGGGGTTTTGTCTCCTGGATTACTGGAGAAATTTTAGGCACATGGACTTGGCCTCAGTGATGCACTTGGTGTGATCTCTGATGTTTGTCCCCATCTTCTGTTATATTCATTCCCATGCAAATGGTCAAACATGAACAAGCCTTTTAAAACATGAAATAATAGGCTGCTTGTATCCTGCAGGAAACTAGACAATTCAGCCACAATTGGAACCATTTTCCAGCAAAGTTGATACATTAGTACCTCACCTGACTGAACAGAAATTAACCCCCATTCATGACGCTGACCCTACACAATCCACTCAACCTACTGCACTTGAACATATTTATTCTGATACATTATTCACATACTTTTGCTATGCACTTATGTATTTAGCTGTTGCAAGCAGGCAATCAAGAGATTCAGTTATTTGTCCTTTTCCTTAGAACTGTGTTGGTAAGAATGAATGTAACACCATTACCAGGTAGAGCATCTCAAATAAAGGAGAATATTGTCTTCAATCTGATTGCCCAAAATGAAAAGGTAAATAAGAAACATTTTTAGTAGGGAAAGCCCAAATGCCTTTGGTGTTTTTGTTGCTGATCTAAATGCAGATGTTGGAAATATATGCAAACATGAGTGCTTCTTTACAAAGATTCACCTACAAATGCTTGCACAATATAGTTACAGATTTGAAACGTCACCTATATCCAATAGTTCGCTCAGTCAATTTTACTTTTGGCATCAATGAACCCTAAGGAAAAATATATTACCTTAAATAAGTGGCAAACTTTATAAGCATATATTAGTTCTATAATTATCTAAATGAAATGAGTATGGAGTTCAAAATTAAACAAGTAAATACATTGAAAAGAATGATGTTGCTGTTACATTTCCAGTCATCAAAGCCCAGCACTCAGGTATGTAACCATAATTATCCCAGGTTGATTTTATTGCAATATTTGATCGACTTAACAGGAAAAATTCAGTACCATGGACAGAGAAGATGCAAAGTAAATATCTAAGGAATGACTACGGTACTTACTTCAACTGGACACAGATGAAGAGAGAAAACTGAAGTTCATGGCTAAGTAAAACAACGAAAAAAATATCTGATTTTCCAGGATTAATTAATTACTACACGAAGGACATTTGCTTTCTCTAAGATTCTAAGCCTAGCAAGCTTTGTTGTATCATGTTTCCAATTGAAAAATTAAAAAACAGTAAATTTAAAATACATGTTATTTTAATAATGTCAAAGACTTTTGTTTCAACATGTAGCCTTGAGAATAGCACTAAAGGCAATAAAACAATTCATGAATTTGCTAAGGAGTCTTTCCTGCTGTTAGCTGGTATTTGGTCTTCACGCATATATAATACACACATAATACAGCCATATACATAAGTTAATAATATTCTTAAGAATAAAATTTTACTTAAGAAAAGCCTTATGCCTGATCACTGATATTTACACATGAAAATATTGATCTAGCTTTCATTCTTTCTATGAAATTAACAGAAAAATAATTTTAACAGATTTGTGGAAATTTAAAAATGTTACTATTTCAGATATAAAACCAAAACGTAATTTTAATTCACCCTTTAATTAAGCAAATATTATTAAATCCTACACATAAGAAAATTTACTAAACACTGAGGAGTTCAAACATGAATTAAATAATACTACTGCTTCCAAAGAACTCAGAATCTAATGAAAAATAGATATGGAACAGGAAAGAAACAAGTATGTACTGAGTGTGTGGTATATGCCAAACACCAGGCTATGGAATTTACATAGATTGTATTATTCTGGTAGATATTATTAAGGTCATTTTTAAATATAAGGAATGTGAGGTTCAGTAAGGTTAAGTACTCTTTCCAGATCACTCAGCTAATGTTATATAATCAGAATTCAGGCTTTTTCTAATTCCAAACCCTATGCTCTTGTTTGTCAACTCAAAACTGCCTCAGAGGGAGAGGTGAACAATTCTGAAAGGCAAAATGCAGAAAGGCTCCACAAAGCAGGTGGCATTTCAGCCTGATCTATTTTATCAATCATTTATAGACAGTGCAAGACTATGCTTATTTCTCGAGACACTTTATATTTACAACATGTCAATGAGCCCATGTTTGTAATTGGTCTCTTGATTTTTCCTACTAAAGGAAAGCATTTGTGAAAGGGTAATCCAAAATAAAACATATCCCACAAGTCTTTTATGCTTACATTTTTGGCAGCAACTCTAATAGTATGTCCCTACTAATCATGTTAGCAAAGGCTATCAAAATGAGTCTGCATTCCAGCAGCACAGAAAATTGATGATAGAAATTGGCCTAGGGCTACTGAGTCACCTAATGACAGCAACTTTAATTTAAAATATGTTGTGGGTAATAGACCAAGTGGATAATCCACTTGTGGATAATTGAGAGTATATCTGTGCCCACATTTTAAGATCTAGGTATTTCATAGAGGTCCTATAACATAACATGTCATAAAATAACCTGTTCCCAATGCACTAGAATCCATTAAAATCAATAGGGTTTTGCAAGCCATGCATATGATAGATAGTATGAAATGTAATTAGTATTGGAAAATTGCTATAAAATCTCAAGCTCTTTGTACTTAAATGACCAAGATGTTTTCCACTGGGGCTCCTTTTTTAAAGCAACCTAGTGAATAGAGTCTGAAGGATTAAATAATTGGTATCATACTGGTTTTTAAGCAAATGAAGCCTATTGCTTCTACGCATAGGAACACAAAATTTTATCACTGCAACAAAACACCACTTTGATGGCACCTTCTGAAATGAGGTGAAAAGCAGGATTTAACAGCCCTTGGGCTAAAATTTTTGTATCCTAGATCTGACCTGCTGGGAATAAATTATCTGAGGCTGACATCCCTTAGGCTAAGGGTTTATAATGGAAAACACCCCCCTCCAAAAGCCTCAAATATGAAGTAATACCATGAGACACCATAATTTAGGTTCTCTGTTCTAAATAGAAATATTCACAATGAGGCATACAAACACACACACGCTGGGCCCAAAAGATGCTTGGAAAAAGAGACAAGGAAAGAATAAATGTACTTTTTCTTTCTTTCTTTTTAACCTTATCTGTGCATTCCTGGGTCATACAAGCATTGTGCTGACTCTGGATGAAAACACCCCTTTGATGGAGGATACATGCTGAAAGGGAGAATTCTGAATTATGTTCTCTAAATTATCCAAGGCTTGGAGAGCAAGTATTGATTTTGAAAATGACTGAGCCAGACTTCGTACTGCAAGGCCCCCTCCCTCTCTCCCCGTGCCCCAAAGCACAACAAGAGATCTCGGGCGCTGCGTGGCTACCACGAGGCCCTGGGCTGGCATTGTTTCAAAAATTCAGAAAGTCATCCATCAACCACAGAATCATTGGAATAAGTACATGGTAGCTAAAGACACATTTTATCTGCTCACAGGCTCCAATGCAATGAGCTACAAGGAGAATTAGAATGATATTGGACCGATTAACTAATGCACTCTGGGAACCATGAACTGTTAAGGTGTTTATTTTGCTGCCTCACATAAAAGAATGAGAAGTTTATCTGCATAGTTAAGCCCTTCTGTTTGCTCCTGCCATAAATAACTCTGGAGCACCTCTGAGCCAGACCCCTTTTACAGAGGCAGATTGAGAACGGAATTTGTTCTGTAATTGATTTCATACTTTGCAAACAATTTAAGCGCAGCATGAACTGCATTGTCATTATGGGTGATTGTGTGTGTGCACGTGTGCAAGCACATGTTCACCTGCTTATGTGTGGTTCCCTTGGAGTTATTACTAGATATTAATTTTATGGGGGAAACAAACACTAAAATTACTCATTTCCATGCATTGAGAACATCACTAATTTTAGTCAGTAGTTGTGATGAATATAATGAGCATATCACAAATTAAATCAGATAACACTAGGCCTATAATTTATATGCTTCTGAGAGTATATTTCCAATGTCTGAAGAACTAACAGGGTACAGCTGAATGATATTTATGCTTATTTTTACATGGTTACATTTCCAGAACAGCTTGAGACAAAATTCCAAGTCCCTTGTCCTCATACATTTTAAATCAAAATGCAGGTGCTTTAATTAGCAAATAGTTCTCAGACCTGGTACATGTGTTTAAGAGATACCAATTTAAGCAAGACACCCTTTAGAGCAGGGCTTCTCAACCTTGGCACTATTGGCTGGATAATTCTTCATTGTGGGCTGTCCTGTGCATTGTAGGATGTTTAACAGCATCTCTTGCCTGTACCCATTAGATGCAAGTAACACCCCCACACACACACCAAATAGTGAAAACCAAAAATGTTTCCAGACATTACCAAATGTCCCCTAGGGAACAAAATCATTTCCAGTTGAGAACCATTTATTAAGAATCTTTTTTTTTTTTTTTCAGTTTTTGAGAAGAACTTTTGAATGCTTTTCTAAAGGGAAGTTACACGAAAACACAAGATCTCCACATTCACTGGTCCATGAACACATTATGTAGAACAACTGTAATGGTTCAGAGAAGGTCCAGGAACTGTTAGGCTTTTTTCCAGGTATCATGCTCTAATTCTGTAACATAATCTTATAAAAAGGCTCATTTCATCTCAAAATGGAATTTTCTAAGTTATTTGTAGTATTGTCATTGAAATTTGGAGTAAGAAAAGTTTCACAGGCTCTGTTGAGTCCATGTTTTCTATGGTGAGTTTTACAAAATGGTCCAATTCCTTGGCTTGCTATAACTAAAAACAGTACGCTGGAATTTCTCTCGTAGAAACCCTCCTATTCATTTTTTCCTTGGCCTTTTGAAGGATATGCAATTGAGTGATGGCACTGATTTCATTACCAATTCCTCCTGAAAAGGGGCCATTTTACTAGGTCAAGGTTGAAACAACAAGTCATGGGATAAAAAGAAATCTAATCTATCTCTAAATCACTCTGCAACATAGGAGTTATTATGTTGGAGACAGGTCTACATAGACTCAAAGTCAAGTCTAGAGTTGGCTCCTATCCAGTGAATTTGGGCAGTAGATTTAGCCAAATAGACCATTCATTGCTGTCTGTCTCTTGCCAAAGTGGCAGGGGGTGGTTTGAATGACCCAGCTAAACAATTTTTAGGATATTATAAATCTATGTTGCTTGGAGGAGAAATTCAACTTGGATGTTGCTTTATATACAATTTTTATTTCTATTCTATACCAGCACTTCCTAAGGTATGGACATAGCCAACGGGTTCTATTCAAAAGAAGTCTGGGAGGAGAACTTGGTTACACATAATGAAATGAGCTGAGTAGCTGCAGATTTTGTCAGAGCGTTTAGTATGTCAATGTGCCTTGTGATCCTCAGGAATCCTTTCATGCTAGGGATGTTTTAAGAAGCTAGTTTTCCTCATGATGCATTTTAGGAAATAATATATATATTAGGTCAAATGCCTGGTATTATTTTATAAAGATAAAATCTAAAGCTCCTTTTCTCTGTACCAGATTAGGCCTTGGGCTTTGATTCTATCACTTCTGAGAGTAATGGGCATGCGGTCTGCAGGTTTATGGCTTATAGACAGTGATTACTCAGATACAGCTGTAGAGAATATGTATTTAAGATCTGAAGGCATGGTGATTCTCTAAGAAAAATACAGGATTATCACCAGATGAACTAGACTCCAGTCTCTGCTCTACCAGATGCTAATTCTGAGAACTTGAGTAGGATATTTGGCCTCTTCATGCCTCAGTTTACTCATTTGCTAAAGTAGGCACAAATATCCCTGATTTCACAGATTAGTGCAAGACTCAGATGGGTGCGTGCATGTAAAAGCCCATAGTAAAATGAACTGTTACGAAAAGCTTATTGTTGTAGTTACATAGAAGATAGCATTATAATCTCTGATACTTTTGGTTGAAAGAAATAAAAACCCAACCTAAAGCAACTTAAACAAAAGGAAGTATTTTCTTTCAGGAATTGATTTAAAAGGGTAATGGAAGTATGTCTCTTAGAAGCCATGGTCAATGTATGCATCAGAATCCCAACAACAACAAAAAAACAATGGCACATTCAGTTGAGGATAATTCAAGGAGGATTTATTTACAAAGAGACTAATAACAAAGGTATATAGGTGGAATATGGGAAGCAATGAGCAACAGGGCAGGACCCTGGTCTTGCTGCAATAGAGCTGTCACCAGAAAGGACAAGAAGGAAGGAAGGTCACCAGAGCCTGAAGGAGAAAAAAGCATGTGTATCTGACTGCCTTCTTTTGAGGGACACAAAGAGCCAGAGGTGGCCCCTCCTGGAGGGTGCAGGGAAAATATATGAACCCTACTCTTCCCCTCTCAAATCTCCTGCTACTCCTCAACCAGAAGCCAGAGAGTAAAGCCCCATGGATGTAATGCAGGGAAGTCTTCTAAGGCATAGAGGGGATGGAGAAGGATGGAGAAGGATGAAGAGTGGATCTGGAAGAGCATATGGAAGATGCCCAGCACAAAGAAGAAAATAGTCAGGCTTGAGAAATGAATGAAAACTCAAGGCTCAAAAATTAACAGGAGAGGATATGTGTCTAGTTCTAAAGTATCTTTCCTAAAACATGTATTAATTACTGCAGTGATTTTAACATCTATCCACAACATTTTCGATACACACTCCATAGGTAAAGCTTAATTCCCTTCCCCTTAAAAGGGGGCTGGACTTAGTGACTTGCTTCTAATGAACAGATCCAGAAAAGGTACATTAGTAACATAGCTGTGGCGACACCTGGCAGACACCACCTTAGCCACGTGATCAAGGTCATCCTTGCCACTGAAATGTCATGTTGATAGCACATACCTCAGACATGATGCAATGAGACAGGCACGTCACTACTGTGGAATTCTTCCCAAAACCCAAAACCACAGTCAAATCAGGAGAAAAAAACATCAGACAAACCCAAATCATGAGACAGTCTACAAAATATCTGGCCAGTACTCATAGAAGTATCAAAATATCAAAAGAAAAGAAAAAAACCAAAAAATTGTCACCAATTGAAGGCGGCTATGGAGAAATGATGACAAAATTCAATGTAGTATCCTAGATTGGATCCTGGAACAGCAAAGAACATTATTGGATAAGCTGCCAAAATCTAGATAAAGTCTGCAGTTTAGTTAATGCCACAATTTCTTAGTTTTGGACAATTGGACCATGGTTATAGAAGAGGTTAATATTAAGGGAAGCTGGATAAAGGGTATATGTGAACTCTATGATCTGTCTTTGCAATTCTTGTGTAAATCCAAAATATTTTAAAATGAAAATAATTAAAGGAAGTATCAGTACAGTATATTTTTTGTTTGTACTCCTCCCTGAAAGCCTGGTGTCTTTTCTTCTCTCTTCTCTCTTTCTTTCTCTCTCTCTCTCTTTCTCTCTCTGTCTCTCTCCCCCCCACCCCCATCTCTCGCTCTCTCTCTCTCTCAATCTCCTCTTCTCTCTCCCGGCTCCCTTCCCTTCCCTTCCTCCATCCTTCGCTGCCTCTTTATCTCCCTCTCCCTCTTTCAGTATGAGTCCCAAAATTCCTAAAGAAGAAACTAACTCTGAGCAGACCAACTGAGGCCATGTGGAGGAGTCACACTGTGAGGACAGAGTACTGCTTGTTGCGAATATGTAGATGAGGTGGGAAGAAGAGTTCCTAGAGGAAAGGGTATTGGGTAGTCGGCAATTCAACAGGTACCCATTACACAAACAGACACGTGCAAAAGGAGCATTTCTTCATATTCCTCTAACTCTTTCCAGTGGTCATACTCCTGAAAAACCTATATAACCAACACAGCAGAAGACTTAGGGCTGTTACAATGATGAGTCATAGGGACAATAGCAACTTTGAGTATAGAAACATGGACTTAGAAACTTAAAAAGTGTCTATTTGTTTTCGTACATCTTGGTGGTAGAATATTCTTTGCCACAAGTATTCTCCCTTTCATACATTGTTAATAACAGAATATTGGTATCTCCCAAAGCAATAACAGCAGTTACATTACCCTATCTACAGGATTAAATTGTGAATCTCATTGCTGCAATAGGCATCTCCTTAAACTATATGATAAAATAGTAGAGCTTAATACAGGCATTATAGCTACAAGCAGCAGAAAGTCTTGCTCAAACTGATATAAATAATGAGAAAATGTATTATCCCTTATAGCTGGAAGGGCAGATGAAGGGTGAGCTCCAATTCTGCTTCCCTGCACTTCTATTGGCTCTGACTTCCTCCCTATTCTTCCCAGAGTCTTGTCCATGGATGACTTCAAGGTGGCTGTCAGTAGCAGCTTACTTCATTGTGCACATCCAAAGGGGAGAAAAACAACCTCCCTCCTACCCTTGGAATATAAGTGTTTTCTGTAATTTTCCTGAGCTGTCTTAGATCAAGCACCAACTTTCAAGCCAATGAGAGTTACCAGAGGAATACCATACATAAATTGGGCTCTAAACTGATCGCTCTAGGAAGAAGAATGGGAGCACCATGTCTGACCTAGAATAATCAGGCTCCACTCATGGAGCTACAGTATGGTGGATACCTGAACACAACTGAAGTCTGTTAGAAAGGTAGAAGTGGGGAATCAAAACAGCTGCTACTGTAGAAGAGTTGTTAGGAGTGTAGGCACTGGAGTCAGACTGTTTAAGTTCAAAGGATGATTCTACACTCATGGTTTGTGTAATGTTGAATATGTTACTTGACTTCTCTATGCCTCAGTTTTCTAATCTGTATAATGGGGACAATATAACATACAATGCTTGTATCCTAGCATTGTTATGAGGATTAAATTAATTAATCCTGTTCAAAGCATATAAAGCAGTGTCTAATGTATAACTGATGCTTATTAAATGTTAGTAAATACTATTTTACAGATATCTGTACTTGTTAGCAGAAAAGTAAGTTTAATCCCAGACCTTACATTACATTTAATAGAGTTTGTATTTTTTTCTATCTTCTGTGACTTTGAGAAAATCACAAAAATTCTTAATTTCTAAAATAAAGATAATAATGTATGCCCTCTAGACAGTTGTTATCATGCTCAAGTAAGATAACATAAGCAAAATGCCTGAAAACAGGCTATTGCTCCACAGATTAATACATTTCAAGTGTATGAATATCAAAACCATACATTTTGGTGTGAGGAAATATGTTTTTCTATATTTTTCTGTAACTAAACTTAACTTCTACCAGGAGCCCCATTCTGCTAGTGTTTGAGTTCATCACAGTCTGTTTGGGGTAAGCTGGCTAAATCAAGATATCAGTCTCTTTTTCCCCATGGATACATTTGATCCCTAGTTGAATGGGAGAGAACAATCACCTGCCTGACCCTCGGTGTCATCTCCCTATAGTAGCATCCACTGGGATACTACTGGTTCTGTCCAGTGTCCATACATAGGCCATCCAGATGCTGCTATGTTCATCTCAATCCTGGTTACAAGACCCGTTCAGGTCCACTAGTTTCGAAGTCACACTGTGCCACATGTGCACATTCTGTTGCTCTCCCCAGACATACTGGGAAGTAGAGAACCTCTTAAGATTGTCCCGGGACTGTCTGCCTGGACATTGCTCACAGCCATTTGTTTTGCCATTACCATACCATACTGGCCACACAGGGAGATCTATAAATCTCATTGCTTCCTAAGATATGCCCAAGAAGGAAGGTACTTTGCAAACCCACTCTTGGATTCTCTTACCTAGCTGCCCCTCCCCCAGACAAGCCATGGCAGGAATGGTAGGATACAAGCCCTTCCCAAGGGCCTACCAGGATCTGAACTCCATTCTGTTTCCTCTTCTTCCCTTCATTACCTCTAATTTTGGACAAATGGACACTGAATGATCACTTAGTCTCCTAAATCTATTATTTATGCCAGGACTTTAGCTATTGAAACTCAAAAATGAGAATCTGGCTTTTACTCAACTGCATTATCCCTTCCCTGAAGCAATAAGCTCAGGAATGCTCTGGCCGCTGCTTTGGGTGGGAAGAAGGTCACAGAATAATAAGAGTTGTTGAGAATAGAAAACATAGGTTTGATACAGTATATCAGTTATAATTAAAAGCGATTAATTATATTTTGATCAAAAATATTTTACATTGTCTGATTATTACTCTGTCAGTTTCTAAAACAAGGATTTGAGATAATATAAAGCATAGATACATTGACAAGAGAACAATTAATCTGAGACCAAAAGAGAAACTAAGGACCAAGTTCTTTTATCTAATACTCAGAACCTTAACAGTTTAATAATATCATCATCACCATCACCAATTCTTGAGTACCTACTATGTGAAAGACTGTGTGCTAAGTATTTGTATTTTAAATTCATTAACAAACAAGAATTAATTACTTTTTTACAACAATCCCAGCATAATACATATTTTTAGCCTCATTTTACTAAAAGCACACTGAGGTTCCCAGGAGTTAAATAGCTTGAAGATTCTCCCAACAAAAACATGATGGTGTAATTTATATTGTGATATACCACCCAGATCCCCCTTCTGCTGAGGGAAGACAGACTCAGCTGCAGAGCACTGCCTGCTTCAAGCTCACACTCCTACCCAGGACTGTGCTTCCTAAGACTGATCAACAGAGGCTAAAAGTCTGACCATCTTCACCCAGACAACTCCAGACAACCCTGAAGGGCTGTAGTAGCTCTAGCATTCCTCACAGAATATGTCATAGTGTGAATATGTCATTGTAAACATGCATTTAATTAATGTATGAAGATGAGACTATATTAACAGAACAGTGAACTGCTATTCCTAACAGCTACTATATAACTTTAGTCAAAAAATTTATTCCTGTCTCAGAAGCACTTCCCCTTCTGACTCCAGCATCTATCTATTTTACATGGGTCACCTGCTTCCTGATAATTCCTGATTTCTCTCCATCACAATGATGATAACAATGATAACTTACCTTTACCAAGAAAAACAGGTGGACACAAAGAGTCAATAATGAAAAGACATTGGTTTAAATGGAAGCTTGACTGACTGATGAGGAAGAGCTAAGTAATTCACTCAAGTATGAGACCCAAGGAGTCTATCTACCAATCCCCTCTCCACCTACTTGCCATGACAAGATCCCAAGTAGCAACGGATCCCAGGTCCTGAGGGTTGGAGATGTCATACCCAGGGAAGGCAGATCTCCCTTCTGTGTTGTGGCAATAGGTTAGGTGTCACACCAGGTAATCGCTGCACTTGGTAAGCCCTGGTGACCATCTTTCACTAAAAGGCATGCAGCTTGTTATAACTTTGTCTAATTTCAAGTCTCATGTTAAGAGATAAAGCTGAATTCCAGTGAATGAGTTGCAAATTACTTTGTGAATTTGGGCTGTGAAGGCAGCCAAAGCAGATAATTCTTGCCTATTAAGTGGATTTATCACATGGTCAATTGTGTAATTACTTTTTTAAAAAATCCATTTTCCCCATTTTATTGTCATGAAGATACAAAGGGGACATTTTGGATAAAAAAATCATTATCTAGGCAAGGGAATAACAACTGTTCCTCTTGTAAAGTTGAGCTTTTATATCCATTAAGTGGTTCAAAGAAAGGATCAGTAACTGGAGGCTGCTAACTCCCTGCCCCTTCACTTAGAGCAAAATAGTGCTGGTCTTATAAGGAGGTGGCTGGATAGATGACATTATTGGAGGGACAATGAGAAAGCGCCATGGATCCAGAAAACATTTGTCAAGCACTTGTCACAGTGCCTGAAATTCCACCATTAGTAAATCACTCCTTTGGGTCAGATCATGAAAATTTTCTGAAACTCAGAACCCCATTCAATTATATGCCAGTAATGTGGGGGGTGGGTTACTAACATCTTAAGCCAATTGCAGTTCCAATCTAAAGAACTGGGACATCAGAAGGAGCAAGGACATAGCAAGAAAAAAAACACTGAATGGACACAGGGCAAGTGACACAGTATAAACAACAGATGCAATATATAATTCATAGTCCAATTTTCATAGATGAGAAAATTGAATTTGCAGACTAATATTTCCTAAAGTTCGTTCTCAGACAATAGTCACCCAGGATCTAATATGCTGTCTTCAGGTACAGGATTTTGAGGTCAAGTAATTTTGGGAAATCTTAGATGAAATAAGTTCAACAAGTTTCTGCAGGGTTCATTAGTTTTGATGTGCATGGTAAATCTCGGGGTGGAGAGAAGGAAAGAAAATATAGGACCACATACTAATATAAAATTACTTAGCATCTTCGAAGACTAATTGCTATAGAAATTCTTCTCTCTAGAGATGCAAAACTAGAATTTAGTTTTTCTCACTCCTAGTCTAATTATTTTTCCACTCTACTGTGCTCCAATCCCATTATTTTGCCTTGGGTAAGACCAGAGCATAAAAGGAAATGCTCAGAGACTCAGAGACTGGCAAAAAAAAAAAAAAAAAAAAAAAAAAAAAAAACTCTTGAAAACAAAACAACAAAAGCGACACCTGCATGAGCATGAATATACTCACCAGACTGTAGCAATAACAGCTCACTCTCTCAGTGACTTTGATGATGAAACAGATGTATCAGTCAGAGCAGCAGGGGAGCTTCCTTCCTCCATTTTTCCATCTCATCCCTTCACAGTGGTCTACTGGTAGGAAAGAGCAATACCTGGGGAAAAATAAAGAAGTGGCTTAACCCAGATTGGAATACTTGAGGCTCTCCTTCTTAAAGTACACCTAGACCCCTAAACTTGCTCAAAGGAGCCTAGGGTATGGCCTAGATTTTTGTGCATCTTCCAGGAGGACATTGTCAATCAAGTTAGCTGACATCCCAAAGGATAAAAATGAGATAAAATGGAAACATTACAAGAATCTGAGAAGCATGAAAACTATGAAGGAGAGGCAACCAATGGATGGGTTAACTTGTACGAGAAGTAGCAAAACTCACAGAACAGAATAAGAAGTAAAAACATACATTGTTAATAATCTAAGAGAGATTAGGAAGACTATAAGAAACATGAAGCAAGAAAAATCAGAGAATCAATTTGACATTTGATATAAATGTATACTTTCTAGGAGAGAGAGCACAACATATAAGTTTGGAAACATAACTCAAAACAGCAAAATAAAATTCAACTAGACAATCAAAAAATGGGTATGTGAGGGGAAGTTGAAAAATAAAAACAAAATAAAACAAAGGAAATATAGCAGACAGAAAACATGAGACCACATGGCCAAAAAAAAAAAAAAATTAAAAAACCATGGTTATTATAAATGTAAATGATTTAGCTTCATCAATCAAAAGTCAACATTTTAAGAATATATAGTATCTTTAAAAGGAATTTAAAACTTACATGACAAAGAAGGTTAAATAAGAAACAAACATGATCATTATACAGTAGCAAAGGAATAACATAACAAGAATATATAGTAATCATAAGTAAATATATTATCAACAATATATCTTCAAAATTGATAAAACAATTGATAGAATTACAGGGAGAAATAGATAAATTGCACCCCTCAGGAACTGATGAATCAAAGATTAAATAAAATGATAAATAATTTTGTTCTAAGTATATAAACAATATAGCTAATGGGCATAGAATAAACTTTCACTAAGAGCATATATAAAAATTTACAAAATTAATCATGTAGTAAGTCACAAAGAAAACTTCAATAAATTCTGAAAATGAGCATCATATAGAATGTGTTTTTTGTTTACAATGCAATAAAAACATTTATAGCAAAATCGTATCTTTATTTTTTATGTCTAGAAATCTAAATACATAATTATCAAATAACCTCTAGGATTAAGCAGAAATGACCAGGGAAATTATGAGGTACATAAAAGCATTAAATGACAAAGTGTATTGCTTATATTTAATGCAATACTAAGAAGGAGATTTGGAGTCTTAATTATATTTATATATAAATATATATATATATATATATATATATATATACACACATATACACACACACACATACTAGAAGTAATGAAAGTAAGTGACAATAATTTAACTTGAAAATCTAGATAAGAGTAGGGACAGAATAAACTCAGAAAAAAAGGAAAAGGCAAGAAAAGGCTAAACTCAGAGAAATAAAGAACAACAAAAAAACAGGAGAATTTCCAACAAAACAAGAACAGAGCCTTGAAGGGAAAAATTGCTGGACTGACTACATGGAAGATAAGGATTTTTGTTCACACTTTGATATATTCAACAGATGACTGGTAGAAAAAAATCTTACAATGTCTAAAATTTGGAATAGATAACAAACAAGAACATATAAGACTCCTTCCCCTGAAAGGAAATAGGGAACTTTACAGAAAAATTTTTATACAGGAAAGCAATGAATTTTGTATATTAATCTTGTATCCTACAATCTTGCTATTAATCACTTACTAGTTTCAGAATTTTTTGTTGATTCTTTAGATTTTATACATCGCTTATGTCATATGTGAACTGATAGTTTTAGGTATTTCTTCTCAATTTATATATTTTCTAGCCTTATTGCATTAGCAAGGATTTCCAATATTATGTTGAAAAGGAATATTATGGTGAAAGGAGACATCTTTGCCTTGGACCTGATCTTAGTGGAAAAGCTTCAAGTTTCTTACCATTAAGTATGTTAGCTGTAGGTTTTTTGTAGATTGTCTTCATTAAATTGAGAATGTTCCCTTCTATTCCTAGTTTACTGAGAGTTTTTATCATGAGTAGATACTGGATTTTGTCAAACGCTTTTTCTGTCACATTAATTTTTGTACTAGGTCTTTTATGTGATATTTTTACTTAGAGAATGTCTCAATTCAGACTAGTCACATTTCAAGTGCTCCACAGTCACATGTGGCTAGTGGCTACTTTATTGGACAGTGCAGATATAGTATATAGACTTCTTGTCTGTCCTGTTTAGTGCTACCTTCCTAAAGCCAAGAAGAAAGCTCTTCTCTTAATAAGCACTCAACCAAAACTTCTACTGATTAGGTGGATGTCTCTCTCCCAATTGTGCCTGTACCAGTTTAATATTCCCAGCAGAGTGTATGAGGCCTTCTATTTATATTTTCTAGTATTTGTCAGTCTAATAGGTATAAAATGGAATTTAATTTGAATTTGAATTTCTCTGTATTAGTGAAGTAGAGCATCCTTTCATATAACAAACATAGACTTAAATGGAAAACATAAAACTATACAATTTCTAAAAGATAACATAGGAAAAAATGAAGATATACTTGGGTATAATAATGTCTACTTAGATGCAATACCAGAGGCACAACCCATGAAAGAAATAACTGATAAACTAAACTTCATTAAAATTAAAAACATTTACTCTGTGAAAGACAATGTCAAGAGAATGAGAAGACAAGCCACAGACTGGAGGGAAATATTTGTAAAAAATACATCTGATAAAAGATTGTTATCCAAAATACACAAAGAACTCTTAAATCCAACAATAAGAAAACAAAAAACCCAATTTAAAAATGGGCCAAAGATCTTAACAGATACTTCACCAAAGAAGATATATTGATGGCAACTAAGCATATGAAAAGATGCTTGACATCATAAGTTATCAGGGAAATGTGAATTAAAATAACTAGATACCACTACAGGCCTATTAGAATGGTCAAAATCCAGAACACTGACAACACGGTGCTGACGAGGATGTTAGAGCAACAGAACTCTCAGATATTGCTGGTGAGAATGCAAAAATGGCTCAGCCACTTTAAAAATCAGTTTGGCCGTTTCTTATAAAATTAAATGTACTCTTACCATGTGATCCAGAAATCATGCTCCTTGGTATTTACCCTACGGAGCTGAAAATTTATGCCCAGACAAACACCCTCACACAGATGTTTACAGCAGCACTATTCGTAACTGCCAAAACTTGGAAGCAACCAAGACGTAGTTTAGTAGGGGAATGGATAAACAAACTGTGTACATCCAGGCAATGGAATATTACTAAGTGCTAAGAAGAAATGAGCTATTAAGTGATGAAAAGACATGGAAGAAACTTAAATGCACATTTCTAAGTGAAAGAAGCCAATCTAAAAAGGTTACATACCATATGATTTCAACTATATTATATTCTGGAAAAGGCAAACTATAGAAACAATAAAAAGATCAACAATTGCTGGGATTAGCAGGGTTGGGAGGGGTGGGAGGAAGAGAGATGAATAGACAGAACATAGAGGATCTTCAGGGCAGTGGAAATACTCTGTATTATATTATAATGATGGATATACACCAAAAGTGAACCCTGAGGTAAACTACGAACTTTGAATGATTACGATATGTCAATGTAGGGTTATTCTTGGTTGAAAATGAGCCATTCTGGTGAGTGATATTGATAATGGAGAAGCTATCCATGTGTGAGGACATTAATTGTATAGGAAATATTGTTGTAAACCTTAATCTGCTTTCTAAAGATAAAGCCTTAAAAATTAATGTGAAGTACCTCAATAGTGTTTTTATATTACCTTTTGAAATATTTAGGTACACTAGGTTAAATAGAGTATATTATTGAAGTTAATGTCACCTGTTTATTTTTATTTTCTTAATGAGGCTATAGAAAATTTTAAGTATCTGCAGGCATTCCTTTTCTCTCAGTGCTGCCCTAGAAGATGTTCATCTCCATGCTATGCCACCTTACTGTCCATCACAAAAAAAAAAAGAAAAAAAAAGGAAAAGAAATGAGTAAATACATACAGGATGAATACTTTGCAGAAGAAAGGAGCTTGAGTTAGAAAAAACTACATGGATGAAGCATCAAAACAAACAAGAAACAGAATAAATGTATAGCCCAATGTTATTATTATGTACATTTAAAAAATCTATACACAAAACAGTACTATATATACCACTGCATATAAATAAGCATATGAAATAAACATATGAAAGGCAGTTAGAATGACAAGTGTTAAAAACTGAAGAATAGTTGTCTGTGTAATAGTGTGGGATTTAATATTGGGGATAATTAATACAGGAGAAATAAATTATAAAATAAAATGAAAAGCAACAGAGCACTGCACAGGCCAATATTGATAGCATGCCATGAACTCTATGTAATCTAATCAACTCCATTCTGGGTACTTGAGTTGTAACAAGAAAATTAAAAATTACAAAGGCCAGTAAAATGTCTGTAGACAGAAGGACTATTTGAAAGCACTGAATTCACCAGTATTTAATATGTACAAATTATATACCCTGCTGTGTGCCCAGAATATATAAGACACCTATGAGATGAATACTAAACTAGAGGTGCTTCCAGTCTGCCTGAGTCAAAAAAAAAAAAATCAAAAAATACAAAAACAGTAACAACAACAACAACAACAACAACAAAACCTACCCTCATGGAGTGTGGAGGACAACGTGAGACAGAATTTCATTACCAACCATGTGGTACACCCCCCTCCGCCCAAAAAAAGTAATGTGCAAATGTGCAAAGAAGACAACAGACAGATGCACTACAGCAAGCAGATTTGGGAAGGTGATGGAATTTGAACTTGACTTCAAAGGATAAGAGGTGTTTGGAATGATGGAGAGAAAGAGACATGCCCAGGACACAGTTCATCTGCAAAGTTGAGGGAAGGTCACCTTAGTGGAATAAAAGAATACTGTCCTCCACTTGAGAAAGTAAAATCAACATCGGAGTAAGTTACTTGACCAAAATATTACTGTTATTTAAGTTAAAAATATGGCTGTTCCAATACCTATTCTAACCGCTAGATTATGTATCATCCATATAGTATGCATTTGCTCCAGTTCACAGATGTGCTGAAAAAGTGAATAGAATGAGATAATGCAATTTTCAGGAGTATTTTGCTTAATGCTAGGGCAGAGTTTATGCACTGGAAGAGTCTGTCTTGCTAAGTGATGAGGACATTCAGTAATTTGCATTTTGAGATATTGTACAGATCTTTACAAAAGAGGGAACCTGCCAAACAAGGGGACTGTATAGTACTTAGTGAGCCATCCATAATCTGCCCCTAATTTACTCTTAGAGAACCTCTCCCCATTCCCTTTCATGCCCATACTTCTGCCAAACCAAGCACTTTATCATCTCCATGCATTTTCATATTCAGCACTTTCCTACTCCAGGTCCTCAGTTGTACTCTTCCTGCATTTGAAATATCTTCAGCTCCATCTTTACCTGCCAAAATTCAGTGCATATAAGACCATGTGTGAATTATATGAAGTCCAGGCAGAAGGAAATTCTTCTCCAAACTCCCAAAACACTGAACTATTCTATCCTGTGACTGTACTGGCCTATAGGAATCCTACTGTTAGAATGAATTAAAACCAAAATTGTCTGATTAGAAAAATATGATTGTTCTTACTAGTAGTAAAACAAATTACCCCATACATTGAATCCCATTGACCAAAATTAATCTTGTAGCCCTTGTACCTTGCCTTAGATTTATGTATTTTCGTATTTCCATATTGCTCCCAGCATCAGAAAACACACTTGGTTTCCTGCTTTATTTCACTATGTATATAACATAAGTTTTCCTTATTTCTAAAAATGTTCTTAATTATTTTAATATCTCCATAATTCTCCATTGTGTTAACATGCCATCTTCACTTTTTAAAAATCCCTATCTGTGATCATTTAGTTTAGACAAGTAGCATTCTTTTCCTTCCTTTCCCCTGAAGCTCTATAACAATATATTCATATTAACCCTGTATAGACTAAAAGAAGCAAGTTTTAAATGATCATGCTATTTTCCCACTAGCATTCATTGTTCCATGTCATAATTAGTAGAAAGAGGAATCAGGATAATCTATTCTTTGCCATTTTGATAAATTGTTCCACTTCCCACTTACCAAGATGGCCAAAAAAATTAAAAAACAAAGCTCTTTCTAGAAGCTCAGTAACTCATATAGAAATTGGGAAATGAATAATCTTACATGTCTTTACACATCTGTATTTTCAGCAAGGATACACCTGGAAAACATTCCTTGTGCATGGCTCTCTCCAGGGCCATCCACAGACGAAATTCTACCTCAATTCTCCAAATGGGGAAGATGGACCATTAGGCCTTTCACACTGGCTAAATTACCAGTTACCAGCAGGTAAACAGCCTATCACTGCAATACTATTCCAAGCTTATTATGAGTGTCATTTGCAAAGGTGGAGCCCTTCAGAGAGAAATCTCTGTTTTATTAGCATAAAGAGGTCTAAAGAGCGCTGGCCAGGGCCAGGAGGCCCTCCATGGTCCTCAGGGATCACTGCTGATTTATGAGCTCCCACACATTCATCTACTACAGCACAATTCATTCCTGTGTAAAATACCCTATTATTCCACCACCAAAGCATAAGGTCAGAAAATATCAAATGGAATACAATTTCTTAAGCCAAGTAGGGGGAATAACTGGTTTTACAAAAAGCTCCAAAGCCAAAATGAATTAAGCTGAAGAACTAACCTGGAGAGAAGAAGTAAGCAAATGAACAAAGTGAGAAACACTAGCATGCATTTTTAAAGTGTCAGTGCCCAGGTCCCTGGAGGTCAGAGCACAGGCCTGGTCAGGGGCATGAGCAGCACAGTGGGGAGGAAAGAGCCTGAACTCTGGAAGCAGAAGCCCAGAGTGCTCAGTGTTGTTCTTCCATTTTGAAGCCATATGACCTCAAGCAAGTTACTTAACAACTTTGAACCTTATCTAAAATCTTTGAATGGATTCCCAGGGTTTGGAGAACTAAATTAAAATATCTACCTCCCAGCACAAAATATTCACAATGCAGCTTGATGATCCCTTCCCACACTCACTCAAACATGGAACCTTTACACTCATTACTCTCCTCAGTTAAGCACCTGCCAGCTTGGTCTTCTGGTCTGGGAGACTTTTGTCCCTAATGTGCCAGTGTGCATATCTACTTCCATCCATTTTATGTAGCCTTTAAAGTCTAGTTTCCTGAGTTTTTGTGGAGACAAGCAATCAGGACTTTATACCATCTATGACTTTATGCTTTGGTATAAACAAAGACTTTGAGCCCACCTCAGGATTACCATGAATATTTGTTTAACTGTTTAACTCTTATTTTTTTGTGTTGTGGCAAAATCACCTGGACTACATATAGTGTATATGTGTGTGTGTATCATAAACATATATATTTAACCTTTGTTTATTGTTGCATTTAGGAAGAAATACTGTTTTGTGGGAAGCTATTAATTTTTTTGAAAAACAGGGTAAGAGAACTGTTGTTCAAGAAATTGAGAAGTGTTTACAATCAGGATTTCCTTTCCTTTCGAGTTTCAATTTCCGGAAGTAAGCATCTTTGGTTTAGCTCTGGCCAGCAAGCCTACCCTTATGTGTTGCATAATGTCAGAGGTGAATTGGAGCAAGTGGAAGCCTGTATCCTCCATGCCACTCAAATTCCTTGTGCAGAATAGGGGAGAGAAACAATATTTAAGGAGAAAGAGGTAAATAAAGCTTCTACTTCTTGATATAAAAGCAGTAATTTCTGCCTCTAAACTTCAAAATAGCTCCTCTCTAGATCCCTACCCTCTCATTGATCACTCTTTCTCAGAGGAGCAACTGCTCCTTCCCCAGGTCAGAATGAATGCCGCTCCCTGTTCCTGGAATTCATTCACTCCCACCTCTCATAGGACTATTTTTCTGGATTTTTTTTTTTTTTTTTTTACTGATATTTGAGTACAAGATAGGAGATCCCTTTCAAATATGACAAGCTGTGACTCCATGGACTTGGGACTTCAATTATGCCCTCCGGCTAGTGTCTTAATTCAAGACACTTCACAACTGCTTTCTCTTTGATGTCCCCAAATCTGTGCCTTTTAATTGACCAAACTACTGTATTGGTAAGAGGCACTCAGAGCTTCGGGCACCACAGTGAAATTCACCTTGAATGAGACTCTCTTGGCTTGGTCATCTGACTTCCTTAGGTAGACAATGAATAGCCCAGATGCCTTGAGCACTCACAGAATGTCAGGTTAGTTCCACCTGGCCCTACTCCAGACCCTACTCAAAGTGATGAGAAATACTAAATCTATTGTTCCTTAAGATCCACTACCCCAACACCACCACCCCTCACTTCTGCCACCACCTATTCTCTGTGGTTCTTAGATAATAAGGGATAGCAAATATGCCTGCTTATTTTTCACTCACACCTTTCGAGTATGTCTCTCTCTGTAAAGGCCTCTCAGTTACAGACAGAAGAATCTGCTTCTAGCAGATTCTACATGCCAACCCTCTAGTAAGATTAAAAATGGCCTAAGGTATAGGAGTCTTGTTCTTAACAATGCTCCTGTACCACTGATGGCACAGAATTTTAATTCCTGCTGTTTCTCCTTAGCAATCTCAACCCTAAGGTTTAATGATAAAATTCAACCCCTCTCATTTTGGCACCCAGCCTCAGTCTCCTGGTTTTTCCCATTCCCAGCCACCTGATGTGATCATCTTCACCTCCCTTGCTCCTGGCCCCTGCCACCCAAGGTCATTCTAGAGCCAGCAGTTCCAGCCTCAGTTTTTCGCTCAGTCATTATTCAGTCGGTCAATAATTATTTATTGAGGACCTACTCTGTACAAGGCACTGTTCTAGGTGCTGGGAATACAGAGGTGATAAAACAAATTGGATTCCTACTTTTACGTTGCATTTCAGTCTCATGAGCAGGATTGGAGAGGTGGTGGCTGCCATCCCATAGGTCTTTCCTCAGGCAGGGACGGACTGAGAGGGGACCAAACATTCTTTACCTGGAAATAAACATTTGTCTCCCTGGCCTGAAAAACACCCTACATGCTATCAGCCTCCTCACTATCCAGTCTTCCCTTAAACCCCTCCAAATTGGCTCTAATTCTATTGAAACCATACTTAGGTCACAAAAGACCTGTAACCATGTTCAACATTCTTTTTTCTGTAGTTCATCTATTCAACTGCACATAATTTCTGTTTTTCTATTAGTCATGCAGGCTCAAAAACACAGTAATTGTCTTCCATCTTTTCCTACTATGATTATGGACCTATTAATCATTCTTTGTAATTCTTCTCATACCTGGGCATTTTTTCCCCCACTCCAATTGCATTATGCTTGCATTCCCTTGTGATAGCGATACTCTCATAACCAATATACCATCCTAGCCAACATTCCTAACTTAAGGGCTGTTTCTTTCCAAAGCATCCTCCATGCATCTTAAAACACTGCTTTCATGATGTCATATCTCAGTCTAGATCCTTCAATGGCTCCCTATTGCCAACAGCAAGAGTCCCTAACCAGTAGCTCATAAAGCATGTAAAGAAGGGCTTTCAGAAGCAATAACTAAATTAAATCTTTTCCTAATTTATAAATCCCAGTGCACTTGTGGGTCATAAAGTCTAAAGAAGGGTGGCAATTATTAATTAGTGGTTAAGATTATAGATTCAAGTCTAAGTTCCATAACTATGTGAATCCAGGTAAGTTAATTTGCCTGTATGTGTCTCAGTTTCCTCATCTGTACAATGAAGAGAATGATAACTGGTTCACAGTATAACTGTAAAAATAAAATTAGATTGCCCTTATAAAGTGTTTTGCATAGCACCTGTTACAAAAATAATACTCAAAAATTTACTAATTAAAACCATTTGCAGAAGTTCTGATAATCTTAGGATGGTTATTGGTGACAGGTATGAGGTAGAAGTAGCAGCACTTTCCAGTCTCCAAGGAGATGTGGTCAGACCTTGTGAGGATCTTGCCAAGGACCAGAGCCCATCAGCCCAACCACCCAGCTGGGAAAGCTGCCCTGGCCCTAACTGGTTTGATTCTCTGTACTTCTGGTCACCAGCCCATCCCCAGGGAAGGCAGGACCCCATCCTCCAGTCACCCCACTTTTCTCTTTCTCTTCTCCTTTCCAAGTAAACACAGCTCCTCCTCCTTCTTTCAAGCATTATTTCATCTCCCATGTTTTTTCTCTCTTCCTCTGAAAAATCCATATTCACCTCATTCTTCCTCCAACCATTCCAGAAAAACTAAATGAGACTGCAAGGTAGCATACAGTAGACAATGCCAACTTCTGCTCTAAGTTCCATTTACATTAAACATTAGCATGTAACCATTATGAATAATCAGAAGAGTTCTGAGCAGCTAGAAGCATCTCCTCCTTAGGAAAAGAAGAGAAAGATTAACCTTAATAATGTAAAGGGCCAGGCCAATTCAGTTTAATAAATACTGATTTAGCTAGAAGTCCCAATCATGCTAGTTTGGGCCCTTTCTGACTAGCTTTGTCCTAGCATTGTCTCAGGCATTGTAATGGTTAGTTTATGTTTCTGTGTCCATTACACTGTCAGCTTCTCAAAGGTCCTGGCCCAGTCTTGCTCATCTGACTATTTCCAGCCAAGTGCACAGTGCCTGGCATACCATAAGGAAATGAGTGAGAGAAGGGAGGGAAAAGGAAAGGATAGGGTAGAGAAAAAGGAAGGAAGGAGCAAGGAGGGGGATGGAGGAAAAGAAATCAATTTGCAGAGTAGCAAAATCAGGTAAGTGTTCTAATCCTTAGCTTAGTAAACATGGGCAAGTGACAACCTCTCTAAGCCTCAGTTAGCTTATCTGTAAAATGGGGATGATGAGTTAATAACCCACCTCAAGGGCTATTTCGAGTTTTTAAAAGGATAAATATAGTAAAAGTAACAGATGAAAAGCCTGGGGCACAGTGGGTGATTGATAAATAATAACAATTACTATTTCAAATGAATAAAATTTTTTGAAAAAAGTAACGAAGTCACTGCCTATATCATAAATGGAGGTGAGAAGGTCTTGGCCTGGGCCTCTCAAGTCTGTCCCTCTGGTTTGGCCAGAGCTTTCTGGACCTTTGTTGTGGGAGAGCCACTTTGTCTACATAGCTTTCACTTAAATGGGGCTCTAAATCAAACTGTCCTCTGCCACCATTCTTCCCTGGGCTTCTGATTATAATCATGCTGCCTGCTATTAGTACAAGGATGTTTAAAACTCGTATAAAACAAGAGCTAATTGCTGATCTGCTTAATTAAAGTGAGGCTTTTGTTGTCACATTTACAAAGATAAATGAAATAATCAGCTCGGGACTAATGAGAGATAATTAGATTATGCAGCCCCAATAAATAAAGACCAAAATGCTCTCGATTGTCCCTGTATGTCACAAAGAAGAACCACAGTGAGCTTTAAAGAAGTGCATGTTACTGATGTTTTATTTGAACAACAGTGAATGATTGTGGAATCCAGCTCCCCAACTCTATTATATATTCAGATTTGCAACAATCAATAGAGAATGTATTGGTGACTTCCTGGCTGGGATGCTACCAATTCTTTACAATTAGTCCTAATTTTTTTAATAGATAATATGTAATATAAAAGTAAATACAATTTAATTTGATACAATTTATTAATGAAGGGTATTTATTAATGGAACATTAACTATCGATGCTTTACAAAATGTAATAGAGACCCTAAACCCTGCCTTCTTGTCCCATAATAATTTATTCAATTATTTTACTAAAAATATTGCATTGGGTATAAAAATAAAATTGATCCAATATCATTACAGCTGACAGTAAGCAAATTCTTTATTCCTGTGAATCAAAAAACCTAAACTGCCCTTAGTCATTTCCTGTGGCCTAGCTTTGAAAGGCCAACTCTGATCCCCCTATATATATATATATATATAGAGAGAGAGAGAGAGCTATATCTATATATAGATATAGCTATAGATATAGATAGAGAGAGAGAGAGAGAGAGAAAGAGAGAAAGAGACAGAGACAGAAAGTCAGAGAGACAGAGAGAGAGAAAGCTTAGTCTCTATAGCCAAAGGAGATCAAAGCTCTTTCATACATGAATTGATTGATATGTAGGTGAAGATAAAATTTTTACTTTGCTCAGATAAAAATAAAGATTGATTGCCTAAGACTGATAACATATCAAAAGGACACCTCCCTTCCCCCAATGACAGAGATTTACTATGTCTGGAAAAACACCTGCTAAATGAGTAGTTTCCAAACATTTGATTCGTGGACCAGTATTTTATATACATATAAATATATATATTTAACTTAGAGAAGAATATAGGGCTTCTAACTTTTTATTTTACCAATTAAGAATTTAAAAGAAAATTCTATCCTTACAATCATTTTACCATTAAAAAAAAAACAGAAACAATGTAATCTTGGAATAAAGGGCAAGCCTTTAAATGAAATGCAAATAGATTTATTAAGAAAATTCTTTACTTATTCTCATTTAAATTTTTCTCATTTTTTAAATTTAAAAATTTTCTCATAATTCTTCTTATTTTTCTCATTTTCCCTGCATTAATAGAAGGTCCATCTTGGACCAGCACCCCTCCAAACATCAGAGTTTAGCAACCACAGAACTAGACTATTCTATTCCCAATATCAACACAGCTCCCTAAAGCCTAGGAGCTGATGATTTTTAAAGTCAATATTGTAAGTCATTTAATAAAATTAAAGGTTGATTTGAAGTAAGAATAAAGAAACCAAAGCTTTACAAGTGCTCGAGTCCACAGCAGCCCCTTATGGCCTAGTACATAGCTGACCAGGGTTGTGATGTTTGAGGAGCAGGGCCAGCATCCAAAAGAGGTCTCCCCAATCCCCACCTTGAGCAGTGTTGTCTGCAGATCCTCCTGGCAGTAAGGCCAAGCTGACTTTTTATGAAACAGAAATTTCAGATGTAGTCTGCTTTTCAAAGCATTTCCTAAATTATGTTCTCTATAAATGCTAATTTTTTTTTAGAATTGGTCCTTTATAAAGGGAGGGGCTTGTCATGGTGCAGGGGAAAGAGCTAGAAGCCCTGGCTTCATTTCCAATTCTACCACCATTGTGATCAATCAGTCTCTGAGTCTTGGTCCCTCCTAACACAGAGATGAGACCTACCTCACAGGACCACTGAGACAATGACCAGGCAAGCTGAGAGTTAGAGGACAGCACCATGGGGATCTTCAACTCATTTCTGACTCCAGACTTAGGTTGCTGGATCTAGAATCTAAATAATGTGTCCCACCTATGTCGAATCTTAAGTCTTTAAGCGCAATATAAACCTATGCAAAATTCTACCCATAATTTGCTCACAGAGCCTAGACAAGTTGGCCTTGTCCTCATGCTTGAAATAATATATTCCTGCTGTCCCTGGAAACCAAGGCATGGATACAGGGGGGCGGGAAAGAAAGGCAGTCATAGATCAAATGTCTCAAATGTCAATAAATGGCAAAGGAGAGTTATGGAGCACATAAGAGAAGGAGGAGGTTCAGAATATAGGGCTTGGGATGCCCTCTGACCTCACTCAGAGAGGCCCAGTAATAAATCCAGTGGTGAGGGACATCTTTAGATATTGGAACCATCCAGGAAAGCCACAGAGAATTTTCCAGCATCATAAACAGTTTGGAAAGAAAAAGATCTAATTTGGGAAGGCAGGATAGAATGAAGAAGGGAGAAAGCTTTTGTTAAGTTTTTTGTTGCTTTGTTGCTACCGTCATTGTTGCTGCTGTTCTTGTTATTTTATCTGAAAAATTTTATACCACTAAGTAGGATATTTGGAAAATCCTCAGCTGGACCTTTTCTCTAAGTCAGGAATCTGAGATAATAAGACAGGTATTCCTTGCAGGGCCATGTTAAGCTGACTGTTACCTCAAGTATACTGACCCCCAGCCACCCTGGCCACAGTTGAGATCTAGGAGGCTTCATTCAAAATCGTAGGATAGACTTGTTTTCCTACAGACCTGGATTCCACATCAAGGGTATTAATCAGGATAAGTAATCAGGATAGTAGCTGCTGTAATAATCCCCAGATTTCAATAGTTTAACATAATAAAAGATTATGTCTATTTCATGCCTAGTCCATTGCAGGTCTAGGTTGGGTGGGTAAGGTACTCCATGCAGTCAGGGATCCAGGCTCCTTCAATCTAGACTCAGGGTTCCCTGCTGTACATTCAAAAGAGGAAGATTGGGAGGGATTCAGTGGAGTTTTAGAGGCCAGGTCTGGAAAAGGTGCACATCACATGCACCCATAATCAATCAGACAAAATGCAGTTATACAGCCTCACTCAAAGAAGGAGAACATGTAATCTTCCTGTATGAACACAGGGCATTATCTCTACCATGCCATGAAAGTCCAAAGAGGAAGATCAAGAGAAGGGGCAAGAAACATGGAAAAGCAACCCCTATACTTAGGTATAGCACTCCTTAGTTAATTGGTAATTACTTCTTCCACTCAATTAAAAAATACCCATTGAGAACCTACTTGATGTAAGGCACTCTGAGAGGCAGAAGGGACCCTGAGGCAAAGACGACTCAGTTCCTATAGTTAGAGAGGACCATCTCCTGAATGAGATAGCATAGGCTAATGACCTTTGTAAGCCTTAATTTTCTCATCTGTAAAAGGTGATAACATGATGTAACTCTTAGGGTGACTGTGAGGATTAAATGAGATAATACATGTGAAGTGCATGGCATGTTGTAAGCCTCCTCTTCTTCCTTCTTTGCCTTCATCTTCATCTGCTTCTGCTTCTCCTCATCCTCCTTCTCCTCATCCTCCTTCTCCTTCTCATCATCACCAACATCCTCATCACTACTATTATTATAAGATGTAGGCTATTAGCAAAGTACCACAGGATTCAAAGAGAGGAAATTACGCCCAGTTGGAGAACCAGGAAAGGTTTAGAAGACATAGATATTTCAGGTCAGGCCCGAAGAACAGATACAACTTTAGTAGCGAGACAGGGAGAGAAAGGGCTTTCCAGGTGAGTGAGCAACAGAAATAAGGACATCTGAGAAGCACAGGGTTCTCCCTGAGCACAGAGATGATGGAGATGATGACTGGGGGAAAGAGGGATTAAGGGGTTTGACAGGGGAGAAAGAAGCAGTCAGAACATTCAAAAAGTAACCAATTGAATAGAAGACGCCCATCTTGCCTGGTCAAAGATGTCCCAGGAGTTGTTCAAATTCTTTTTCAGAACCACCAACATAGGACTGACGAAGAGAGATCTGGGAGTCAAGAATCCTTCTTAGGGGAGAGCAATGAGGAAGGAAGAGAGTTTATAATCCATATGGAGAGGAGCAGGGACAGACACTATGGGAAGTATGAAGGAGGGAACAGAGATCCTGGAGGGCACCTGAGGCATAGAAGAGAAAGGCAGAGGCAACTGAAAATGGATCAGAGAACTCCTGAGAGGGTTGGCACTGAGAAGAGGAAACAAAAGCTTGTATTTCGAGCCAGGACCATGTGGGTGTACGTGTGTGTGAACCTGGACACATCACATCACCTCTCTGAGTCTCAGCTTTCTCGTTTATAAAATGGAGGTAATAACAGAGGGTCATTATGAGGATTAAACTACTTTGTGTAAAACACTGAGCAGAATGCCAGTGACTTAAACAATGTTAGCATTATCTTTATTATTATTACTATTTTGTTAATTCTTATAAGCTCCAGATTCTGTCCATTTATCAACAAACCCTTGATATATATATGATGAATGAATGAATGCTCAAATATGCCCATGATTTTATGTATAATACTCAAAATATATTCATGATGATTAGGTGATGGCTATATAAATAATTATAAGATCCTAGGTCTTTTGGTTTCCCAGTTTCTGGTTAAAAAGATTCCCACATGGAAAATGGAATCCATTTCACCAAATCTATTTATTAACTAAGGGAAACAGAGTTCTCAATTTATAGGTTAAAATGTATACACTTGAAGAGGGAAGATAATAGAATTTGTTGGTTATGTAAAATGTACACACCGAAAAGAAATGGAACTATGGCCATTTTTCAAATGCACACTGAACCAAAGATAAACTATCTCAGCATAAATAACAAAACGAAACTGCAAAGAACTGGAACCAGTTAAGGCCCATCCACTAAGAAGCACCAAAGTGAGGATGAAGATGTTGACATTAAAACGGGAAAACAGTATGACTTGTGGTCCCTAGAATCCTTTCTGCATTAAGCAGTTCTGGTTCCCATAGATCCCCTTAAAGTTAAAAATGCTGCATTAAGATACAAACTACTATACACAGAATAGATGAACAACAAGGACCTACTGAATAGCACAGGGAACTATATTCAATAACTTGTAATAACCTATAATGAAAAGAATATGAAAATTTATATATATATATATATATATATAATTATATATATAAATAAAACTGAATCACGATGCTGTACACCAGAAACTAACACAGCACTGTAAATCAACTATACTTCAATTTAAAAACACTGCATGGAAGAATGATAAATTGGGGATTGAAATGACTGAAATGGGGATGGAAAATGCACATATCTTGTTGGATTATCATAGGCTTAAACATATAAAATGTTTAGCACAGTTCCCAATACAATATAAGCAACTGTTAAATGTTGTCTATTTAGTGTGTTATGAAATTACTTTCACATATGAGGAAACTGAGGTTCTCAGAAGCAGTGACTTTCCCAGGCTCACAAAGCTATTATAGCATGCAAACTTCCCCATACTAAACTTTATCCTATGGCTTTGATCCAACATTTTGCATTGAGAGCAACACAACAGAATTTCCCAGTAAATATTGTGACATAGGAGAACAAGTATCCCATTTGCTCTCTAAAAGAGGGTAATATTATCTCCTTCCAAAAATCCCTTGTTTGTCATACTAACTCCAGTGCAACTACATTTTGGCTTCCTGAAACAGACTTTCTCTATGGAATTATTAATTTCCCAGTCTCCTACCATGGACCAAATGAACTCTGTTTGGTACCAGGGAGATCATATTCCCTTCTGATATTGAAACCCATAATTTTTGATCAATTAGAGGTTGGTTACAAAAACAATCAATTGATATTTAACTCAGTGAGTCAGTAATCATTTCAATTTCACTTTGGAGTCTCCCACAGCAAATGATTATATATAGTCTTTTGAAATTCACAACAGGCCTTCAAAAGAGCAAAACAACTAATAGGCTTTTTTCTCTCTTCCTTTATCAGAGAATGTGGTATTTGTTTCCATTCTTAGCATTTGAGATTTGAAATTATTGAACACAAGACATAAGAAAGTGCAGCAATTGCTACATCAAGCTCAGTTACAAAGAAGGATGTTCCAGAGAATTATGTGGGTTTTATTCTGAAACCCTGGTATTGTCTGGAACTTAGGGGGAGGATACAGTAATACAATGACAATCTGTCTATAAAATAAGAACATGCACCACCATTGAGGAAATGTTTACTATGCACATTTTCACTATGCTCATTTATTCTGTACAAAAGCTTTATGATGTGGATATTTTATTCTCATTTTCAAGAGAAGTTCCTGGAGGTCCAGTGAGGTTCAAGTGCCCAAGGGCAAGTCTTTATTGAGTGGCAGCTCAGGGACTCATGCACAGGTCAGCCTGATTCTAAAAGGTCTGTCAATCACACTTGGATCCCAGTTCTGTAGGTAGGGCCATCTGCAGGCCTGTCCCTGCCTGAAATTCTAATATCAGTTCTTTCCCTGCTTGCAGCAGCCCACTGTCATAGAAAGTCCATCAGGAGTTTTGGAACTAGACAGACATTGGTTCCAATGTCCACTCTGCCTCCTTAGCTTCTGTGTGACCTGAGATGATGCATTTGACCTTCATTTCTTCTTTTGCAAAGAAAGAGATAAGATATATTAGAATATTTAAATAATGCTATGAGAGTATTTTGTTGGTATTTTGGCCAAAACATAGGCAGTGTCTTCGGAGGTAGCATGGTATGGGCCTCTGCCTCCATTATAATTCTGCCCTACTTCCCTGTCTTAGTTTGGCTTCTTCTAACCTCCCCAACACTGCGCCATCCCTAACCTTGATCTTAACCACACCAAGAATAAAGAATCAGACCAGTTGTGACTTATACAACCAAACAGACCTCCGTGAGGCAAAATGCTTTTTTTATTAAGCTTGTGCCTTCCTTGCTCAAAATCATTTACCTGGAAAGACAAGTGCACAACAAGAAAGTGAGAAACACATCTTTAGTCTTCCTCAACTTCCCGGGTGTACTGCTTGTCACACCTGGGACTGCTGAGGCTGAGTTCCCTTCTTCTCCATGCTGATAAATGATCACATTCCATGATACATGGAAATGTAGCTTTCCATTTTCAACTAAGTCATATGTCCTCTTCAACCTCCATTGCCTGGTGCAGTGTGAGACACAACTCCTGAACCCCCTCAGCAGTACTCCATGGAACACTGAACTCACAGTAGATGGTCAATAAATACTGTTCATTGTATTGCTAGACATATTTTCCATGAGAAATATGGCTGTAAGTAGCACAGCATTGCTATGGTGCAAATTCACTAAGGGTTAAGTAAAATAGCCTTGCCTGACCCTTGACACACTTGGTTTCCAGAATACTACATTCTTGGTTTTCCTTCTCACTGGTGGCTCCTCAATTCTCCCCAAATTTTTAATGGTAAAGTTACCCTCTTTTCTATTCTTTATCCATCCTCGTTTGCTTGTTGCATCATCAGCTCCTATGTCTCTACACACTATCTATTTGCCAACAACTGCCAGACCTCCTCTGAATTCCAGATTCAATGACCAAACGCCTACTTGATCTAATACATATTTCAAAATCAAAATATCTAAAAACAATTCTTGATAGTCCTCCTACACCTTAGTCAGTGTCTCCTGCATTCACTCCTTGGCATCATGCTGACGCCTCTCCTTCTCTCACACCCCACATCCAGTTTGTTAGAAAATTCTGTTGACTTCACAGTATATCTGGAATATGGCTACTTCTAACACCTCACCTTAGGGGCCACTATCATCTCCCTGAATTACTGTAATAACCCTCTAACTGCTTCTATTCTTGTTCCCAACAGTCTATTCTCAACACAGCAACCAGAAAGCATTCATGTCACTATTCTGCTCAAAACCCTCTAATGACTCCCTATTTCACTCAGAGTAAAAATTGTCTTTAAAATGGTTTACAAGACCCTGAATGATTTGGGCCCAGTTATTCCTCTGACCTCATCTCCTACCGCTGCTCCACTCATTCACACTGCTGCAGCCACATTGGCCACCTTGCTATTTCTTAAACACATGAGGCATGCTTCTCCCCCTACCATCCCCCAGGGCCTTTGCACTGGCTGTTCCCTCTGCCTCGTATGCTCCTTATCCAGATGTCCACATGGCCAACTGACTCCTGCACCTCCCTCAAGTTTTCACTCAGCTGCCACCTTCTCAATAAGGCCTACGCTGACCACCTCAGTATCCATATCACCTATCATCTTCTAATATACTCTGTAATTTTTTAATTTGCTGTGTTTAATATTTATTTCCTGTCTCCCTGCAGTCTAAGCTCCATGCAGGCAAAAATATTCGTCAGTTTTGCTCACTGCTCTACTCTTGATACCTAGAATGTTGTCTGGCATGTAGAAAGTTCTCCATAGATATTTGCTGAGCTAATTGGATGAATTAATTTGGAAAATGCAGTCTCAGTGCCCTGACTCATGAATGAATTTTAGAATCTGACCCATAACTATTGTAGACAATAGCTAGCCAATTTTTTTATTTTTCTGCAAAGACAGAGCATTCTACTTATAATATAGAGATACTCTCAATATGACCCTAGTGAGCTTTTTACAAGATTGGTACTTGATCAACAGCAGGTATCACACAGAACAGATGGTGAGGATCATAGTACATTTTTAAATTTTCACTCAGATTCACAATTACTTTCCATGGTTTTTATTTCACCTCATTAATACTTCTGGGTCCTTCTTTTTAATGGCCCAGAAAAGCAGCATGACATAGAAGTTAAGAGAAGGGACTGTGCACCCAAACTGCACGGGCTTAAATCTCCACTCCACTGCTTACTGCTGGAGCTGTTACTTAACCTCTCTAGACCTTTCACTGAAGGCATTCAAGTATAAAGGATGATACTAAAAATTTCTGATATGTGGTCCTCCAACCAGTTTGCACAGTTCTAGTAACAGGAAGTTCATTACTTGAGGTAGTCACTAGAACAGCATTATGTGTTACAAAGTTCTGTGCACAATATTGAGCTAAAAAGCTACCTTCCCATCATGCCAACATTCATCCTAAAGTCGGCTCTTTCAGCTCTGGAGAATACAAATGTTCTCTTCCACGTCAGTTCCCAAATAACTTTTTTTTTAAACCTTCGTTACCTGCCTGCCAGTTTTGAACATAATAATTGTTATGTCCTCCTTACTCATAAATGCTTTGGGACCCAAAAGAAGTATGTTGTCTATTAGTATGTTCCTGGCTTTGTACCCATGTTACACCAGGGGAGACATTTTTAACATTACCTGTGCCTCACTGTCTGCACTGGAGCAGGAACCAACTCAATGCTTGCACTTAATGAACTGGCAAGACCTCTCTCTGCTCACAAGTGAATTATTCAGGTATTTCATTTGGGGTTGCTTTTCCTCACACAGATACTTTTCTTCACATGCCCTCTTTCCACATCTTATCTTCCTTAACCACTTGGTAATGGTATCTTTAACAATTAGGGGTTTTCCAACTCATTCTAAATACTATGCAAGTAAACTTTATCCTCAGCCTGCTTAACAGTTCCATCAGCAATTACTTTTAATCTCTCCACACATAATTTCAAAAATAAATTATACATTGTCCCACTCCTGAAACTTTTGCCATTCTCTTTTATTTTTCACATCTGACTCATTGTAGAAATGTCTTTGGCAGCATTCACAGAAATTTGTCACTCAGGTTCACTCAGGAGAATTTCAGTGCGGGCCCCATCAGACTTCTCAGCCAGCTAATCCACTGGTTCTGGGTGGCAGAGGCAGCTTGGTTTGGTGGAAAAAGCTGAAGAACTCAGGAGCTAGACCGCCGCCTGGCTTCAAATCAGCTTCAGCTTGGAAGAAACGGGAGAATTCAGGCAAACTATTTAACTTCCCTGGCCCTCATTTCTTTAGTTAAAGTGGAGATAATAACAGCATCGACTTCAAAGATCTGTTGGGAAGATTAAATGAGTTACTACAGATAAAGCCCTTAGAATAATGCCAGTCACATATCAAGGGCTCAATAAATGTTTGCTACCATATATAATGAAGCCACTGTCCCGGCTGTCATTGGAAGAGAGAAGAGAAATTTAAGCATGACCTCTATTCACATGAAGTGGATGAGTGAAGAGAAAAAAATGAGAAAATACAGATAATATTTAAAGAATATGTTAATAAGAGAAAACCAGTTTTGGAATCTTTATCATTTATAATTTACCATCTAGATCTCTCCACTAGATATCTAGAAGACATTTCAAACTTGACTGGTCCAAAACCATCTCTTCCTAGTGAATGAAATCAATCTCATATGTTTATTCAACAAGCACTTATTGAGTCCCTATTATGAGTCAACCACCTTCAAGGCATATGGGAAACTTGAAATCCTCCTTAACTTTTTTCTCTCTCTTATCTTCTGTCTCCAATAAGATGCCAAATTCTGCCCATCTTATCCCAATCATTGATCTAAATCCATCCCCTTCTTGCCATTCCCATTGCCACAGTATCATTTCTCTTCGGGTCTATGTCATCTACCACTTGATACTATCCTCCCTGATCCAATCTCTGCTCTTCATTGCTGTCTAAAGTGTAATCCTAAAAAACAGTAATAATCTCCTTTTAAGAAACTTTCAATAAAAAAGAATGAAATTCTGCCATCTGCAACAATGTCGATGAACCTAGAGAGTATTATGCTTAGTGAAATAAGTCAATGACAAATACTTTATGCTATCACTTATATGTGAAACCTAAAAAATAAAACAAAATTTAAAAAATGAACATATATAACAAAACAGAAACAGACTCATAGATTTAAAGAAAAAAGTAGTGGCTACCAGTAGGGAGAGGGAAGCAGGAAGGAGGAAGATAAGGGTAGGGGATTAAGAGGTATAAACTACTATATATAAAATAAATAAGCTACAAGGACATATTGTACAGCACAGGAAAATATAGCCATTATTTTGTAATAACTTTAAATGGAGTATAATCTATAAAAATATTGAATCACTATGTTGTATGACTGAAACTAATATATCATAAATCAACTATACTTCAATTTAAAAATTTAAAAATTAAAAAATAAAACAAAAGACTTCTAATGACCACCTGCAGATGAATTCTTTAGCTTGGTTTACAAGTGATTTGACTATCTGATTCCAATCTTCAATGCCATCTCTTGCCAATCACCTTAACACAACCTCTGCACAGCTATACTGAACTCCTCCTTGTGCCCTACCAGACCCTTGAGTAAGTCCACGCCATTGTACCTATCATCCCCGTTTCCATGCATCGCAAATAACTACTCATCCTGTAAGCCTAGGTTCAAATGACTCCTTTGCAATGAAGGCTTTTCCAGAGGCTAGTAGCACTTTCTCCTGTATTCTCTCTATACTTTAGTCTCACTTATTTGTATAAATAATGAAATAGTATAAGCAAATTACCTGGTATTAGGTTTGTCACAGGACAGATACAACAGGAAAGGTAGCAATTATTATTAAGTATTCCTGTTGTATAGAAATCAAGTGTGGTTCCCCTCCCCTCTTAGACCTACCACAGGATCTGGACAAAAACATAGTAGAATAAACATTTATTGAACAACTGAATGAATGAATGAAGCAAGCTGAGGCATCTCATTATAAAAAGTATAAAATAGGGACATTAAAATTTTTAATACCTTAAATAGAGGAAGGGAGAAAATATTTATACCAAAACCTTTAGCTAATATAGTTACTACAGTTAAACATGAAAGTTAGCTCTGAGCTTCTTTCTTAGAAAGAAACCAAGAGGGAAAATACATGTACAGTTCTCATCATCTGATAAAGGAAGGTATGCCACTTAACCAAGAAAGACAAACATTTTCCTGGAGTTTTCTATGTGAATATTGCATAAGTAACACTGAATAATACGGATATTTTCTTCTGTAGTTTAAAAAAAGCACAAAAATGTTCTTTCTTTTAAATCTTTAACATCAATCCTCAAAAAAATAAAATCCAAGAGCAGCACCAATTAAAATCTAAGCCAGAAGCAGTTGGTGAAGGACAGGAGCCTCTGTGAGGTTAGAAGGAAGGGATGGGAAAGATTTGCCAGAAGGCAGGAACGACCAATGTCCTGGACGAGAGCTGGGTAGTAGATGCTGCAGGTTTGGTGTCAGGCTCAAGAAGGTGGCCTTCCACAGGTCTCCCCCAGGCTGGATCATTATAACAGCTAGATAGCACACAGAGGAGGCATTTCCAGCAAAGGGTCTTGAACAACAATGAGAAGTTATATGTACAGTTGGCCCTCCTCATCCACAGATGAACCCATGAATATGGAGGGGCATTGTGCTGTGGCCATTTTATATATGGGACTATAGCACCCATGGACTTTGGAATCCACTGGGGCCCTGGAACAACTGTAACTCAGGAACAACTGTAATTCAAAACAGATGTGGAACTCTTCAGTGACATTATTTGGTGTTTTGAGAACTAAATATCAGAATGAGTTACAGGCATATAAATTGATTAAAGATGTGTTTTGGGGAGGCCTCAGTGATAAGATAACCCAGCTCCATCAAGATAATATCTGGGAGAATGAATAGATATTATCAGGCTAGAATCACTGGATGAGGTCTACCTGGCTAGCCTCATTTGTGAACAGTCCCTGCCTCATCTGATTCTCCAAAAATATAGTCACTGTTCTCATCTCTCTGTTTTGTATGTAGATTTCCCTCCTTTTGAAATGACCATCCCTTTCCCACTTTGGCTCCTACTCAACCCTTCACCCTCAGCTCTGGGTACCACCCTCACATGGCCTTTCCTGTCTTCTTCACTCCACGCTGCCAGGTGATGCTTCCCAGAGACCTCCTGTCACCATGACCATGTATACATTCTTCATTGTTTCTGTCTTTCTCATGAGCTCCTCTAGGGCAGGCACCGAGACTCATTCAACTTAGGTTCCCCAGAACAGTGCTTGACACAGAATAATCAATCATTAGATGTCAAAAGTAGGAAGGAAGAGAGTTGGGGAATTAACTCAGATGATTCCATAGGGTCACTGAGGATAACAGGGTCATAAAAGTGTGGTTATGGGGAAGAATAACAACAATGTTGGCATTTGACTTGGTAAGTCAGTATCACTGAAACAGCTAGTGAAGGCTGAGAGGGAGATGTGGGCATTAACAATGCAGATCTGAAAATCATCTGCCATAAAGTAGTAGATGAAACACTCAGAGAAGATGGATTTTCCTTTCAGTTGCACCCAAATGAGCAATTATCCTTTGACCAAGATCTTTCTATTTTTTCCCCCTCATTTGGGAACAGTTACCACAGAATCAGGGCTCAATTCAAGCTTCTCAGCTTCTTTTGAGTAGGGTTCAAGGCCCTCCTCGAGATCTTGTCACTCACCAACTCAGTCCCCTGTGCCAGGAGACTCGCTGACCATTTGACCAAAATGCCCCATCACCCCCTTAGTGGTATTATTCAAGCCACTTCTCTCCAGTGGAATTCTTGAGGATCCTTAAATTCAATGTCCACCTGCCTCATACTTGGTTAACTCCTTCAAGGCCCAAACTCAAAAGTACAAAAGGCTCTTCTAAACCTAAGACCCCTAAGATTCTTTGCTGGGTGAGAACATACACGTCTAATTAATCAGAATGCAGAACCCTTGAGAAAAGAAGTTACAGTCTTTGCACCTTTTTTTTTGTCCCCACTATCTCCAGGTATAATAGTTCTGCACATTCAGATAATTAATGTTTAGGATACTGGTGAAAGGGAGACAGCTTGTTATTGAACTCCTAAGGCAGCTTCCAGATTGTTTCTCTGCCAAATATAAATAATCTCTCTTCTTTTAAGCCAGCACTATCCATTTCTCTCCCTCCATCCTGGAAGCTTCAAGCTTCAATATCCTCTCCCATATGATTCTAGCTTTGATCTCTTAATTCTCTGCATTTTTCTTGATGGTTTCAGCATCCACATAGATGACCCTGGCTTATAGCAATTTGATTACTCTCATTTGAACAACTGTCAATTCTTTATCATTTCAGATGCCAATAGGCAAGTCTAAATATCATCACTTAACCCTACTGACTGTACATTTTGAAAGCCTGAAATGCCGCATGGCCTCTCCCTCACCACAACGTGTAGTCATTCCCCCTACCCCCCATCTCAGTGAATCTTCTTGTCTCTCTCAATGGTCATCCTACCACAGTTCTTAGAGAGTCTTTCCCTTCCTTGTACAATGAGAGTGATAGCATGAAGTTTGAAGTGGTGTTGAGAAGATGAAAAGAGATAATCTGGGGAAGTCCCAGCCCATAGTATGTGTCACTAAAGTAAGCTCTCCTTCTCTCCCCTTCCCCTCTAGGAATAAGGAGCTCATGCTTCCTGAAGACCCCATTCTTTGACTAGCCTAGAAATTCCTATCCGCCTTCCGAATCAAAATCTGTCTTCCAGATCTCCTACCAGTTGTCTCTGCTCAGCTCTCTGGAGCACTAAGAATAAGAATAACCTTCTTCCCCCAGGTGAGCCTGCCAGCAGCCCTCAGACAATTCAAATAGCCCCTGGAGTCATTTCTTCTCCAGGCTGACCACTTTGTCTTCTCCTGCCCTTTTAAGCCCACCATGTAGTGGCCATTTTCGTCTCCTAACACATTCCAGTATCCTACACAATAAGCAATAACTTCTGCCAGAACATCAGTCCCATTCAAAATTCCCAAGACTACAACATGAACATTTCCCAAGGCTGACAATTTTCCCTGCTCCAAAATCATTGAAAAATAAATCCTTTTCACAGCTTTACTTACAAATGGAACTCTACAAGGGAGGAGAAGAAGAAAAAAATTTTTAAAACTAACTCCACAGACTTAAGAAATGGTAATGCCAAGTGAATGGGGATTTTTTTTTTTTAAAGAGTCTTGAATCCTGAGGGCTTGTCTTGTTCTTTTAACTAGAAAGTTTGAGTCTTGATCCATTAATCCAAAGCTAATAAATGGCTGGTGGCAATTTGCCAGTTTGAACTCACAAGTGCGAGCTTATTCATTATTAGGAAGTAGTGATCTCTGTGGGGAAATGCTTGCAAACAGGATTAGCAGAGCAAGGGGAGGGCAAAGCCTTTGGTGAAAAATGTGCCCATTGCTAATCAATGGCCAACAGCTTCTTGCTGCAACGAGTTGCAAAAACCAATCATAGCTCAGTCATCTTTGTGTTCATCATTTACCAGAGCAAGGAGTGGACTTTATGCACTGGTTGAGTCAGGATTTCCTAAACTCTTCCACCAAAGTGCCCCTAATAGCAGCAGCCAGTAAGCTCATGTCCCTAGGGAGTTCCGAAACTGAACCAAAATGTAGTTGGAGTCTCTTGCTTACTCTTTAATATTCATGTAAATTTAGCATATTATTCAATATTGTTCCCACATTGGTCTTACTATAAAAAGAATAATTCTCTGAGCCCCTAGCCCACAGACCTTGCCCCCAGGACTTCCCATGTTCCTGTGTGAGAGAGGGAGCCAGGCTCCTAGCAGCCTGAGTGAGACTGGCTCAGAGGTCTCATGGCCACTTCAGTGGTCGGTCCTTAACCAGATCTATAGGTTTATTGATTCCAGAAGGAATTACAATAGAGAGGGTATAGCACTGTAAAATCTCAGTAGTGAAGACAGACAGCTTCACATTCTTGTAATGTGGGACCGGAGGCTACGTAACCTCACCAAGCCCCAGTTCTCTCACTAAATCAGATGATGTGTGTCAAGTGCTTAGCACAGTGAGTGCAATATGAATATCTGTTAACATCATACTGTTGATATCACCAGACACCTAGAGGGCTCCACAAAACCTGCCTTTGTGTGCTAAAGAGAATCCTGGAAATAAGAGTCTGAAGATCTGGAATCAAGTTTTAATTCTGCCATGAGTTAGTGATGTGTTCTTAAATGAATGATTTGGACTGACCCCAGGCTTCCTCATCTATGAAAATGTGTACATGATACCTGCTCATAGATCATCCAATATCATTGTGAAAGTTATAAGAAATGGCATATGCATGATTGAGAATATTTCATAAAAATTATGCACAGATATACACCTTCCTCTTCTTCAAATATACACAGCTTTCTAGTGTTAACTATTTAAGAGGCTTTGGTGCATAGGAGAAACAAGGAAAAGAAGTGAATAAAGCTATAATCTGAGTAACAGAGATGACCTCTGACAACTATGAGCTTCTTCTCCCAGAGCTATATACAACAACAATAATAAATGACAATATTGAGCCCCCAACATCAGACATTATGTTAAATGTTTTACCTACAATCTCTTGTTTAATCCACATAAACTATATACAGTTATCATGCTCCATTTACAACTGAAGAACTGAAATTCAGAGACAGTAAGAAACTTGACCAGATTGGTATAGATGAGACTGGGACCAAGTCTGGGTAACTCTGAACCTAAGCTCTTAGAACCTGAGCTCTTAAGCATTGTGCTCTGCTATCCTACCTTTCAAACTGACCAAAGGCTTGCTTATTTACTAATTCAGAGTGCAAGGAGTCTATTCTGGGATTCTCTCTTGAGTCTCTTTAAGGTTATTGGCTGATCCCAGCTGCACTTGGCCAAGTACAGGCTGAGGCTATGATTTCAGAGTTAATAATCAGTGATGTCAAGTTCTGTGCCTTTCCCTTCCTCCTGAGGACCAGCAGGTCTGAGATGCTGTGGGTTTAGAGTTACAATGTCCTGGATTCAAATTCTAGCTCTACTGATAACACACTCTGTGTCCCTGGGAAAGTTACTTAACCTCTCTGAGAGTACACATAAACTTTTATCATACATTAAAAATATACATTATATATATATAATCTCTACCTTGCAAAGATGGCTGGGAGGAGTAGCTGGGATTATGTAACCTGCCTAACACAGATAAGGTGGCTCAAAAATAGAGAAGGTAGCTATTATTCATTATTATTTTTGTAATGACATAAAAGTCCTTCATAAAGAAAACCAAAATAAGTTTTCAGATGTCACAATAAACAACGAGGTCCTACTGTATAGCACAGGGAACTATATTCAATGGCTTGTAGTAACCTGTAATGAAAAAGAATATGAAGAAGAATATATGTGTATATATATATGTGTGTGTGTATAACTGAATCACTATGCTGTACACCAGAAACTAATACAACATTGCAAATCAAAAAATAAAAAATTAAATTAAAAAATGTTTAAATAAAAGTAAGGAATTTTTTTAAATGGATTCATTATGACCTTGATATTTTACTACCTGATAAATCTTAGTTTTGTAGATATCACATTATGTGAAATTTAAAATCTCAAATACCCTTTTATATCTTTCCAAAGCATTTAAGCAAATATGAACAATTGTTCAATACTTTAGATCAGTTCAAAAATAGTCATAGTCTAAAAGATTTTACATCTCTTTCTAATAAAAAACTGCCCTGAAGTGGTTAAATTCTAATAGGAAGAAGAAATCCATGTGGGTTAGCAGAGCAATCTCCTGGGAGCGTTAAAATGATTTTTGAACAATTTTCAAACCTAATTGTATTTGCACTTTCCACCACTCTAAAGCCAAATCAAAATTCATCAGCAAACAAGCAGAATCTTGCCAAGATCTGAAGATTTATCATGTGAAATTTCATCATGCATAGCAAGTAGCAAGGTAACATGGGTTTAAGAGACATGTGTTTAAAATTCCTGATGATTTGTCTATTCCTTCTGAAAAAGATGGACAGGGGAAAGTCAATTATCACTGGGCATCCTGAACTTGTACTAATCTCCTAATAGGCAGGCATGGATTTGATCAGGAAGAATCACCACAGAACTCCTAAAGACAAAAGAAAAGTGTTACAGGACTGTGTCTGGATTCCTGCTTCCCTCGGGGGCAGTATTCTTGGCTGACTCCTGAAAATCAAGAACTAATTCAAGGAGGAACTCTAAAGTGGCCTCAGGGCTCCATGACTGTTCTTTCCATCTCCCACACAACCTACCATTGTTGCCTAATAGCTTCCTGGCCAGAAGAGTGGGCAAGAAGCTGGGAGGGAGGCAAAGAGGGGACTCAGACAGCTACACTGATACAGCAGCAGCTCCCATGCCCAGTGGTCCCACATGATCAAGGCCTCTGGCATCCTCTGACGGAGAAGGCCTCTATTCCTTAGACTAGCCAGTCAGCCAATTTAGCCAGAACAAGGACCAGACTGGCACCTCTCAGAGACAACACACTCACTTACCAAAGCACACTGCTCCTAGAGGAGTTAAAAGCTCAGACTCCAGAGGCAGGCTGATTCAATGCTGAGTTACCTAAGACAAGTAACTTAACTTCTCCGTGCCTAGTGTCTCCATCTGAAAAGTGAAATAAACGATAATAGTACCCATCTCATGGGAGTTGTGGTGACAATTAAATGAGTACCTACATATAAAATCATTAGAACAGTGCCTGACATAGGTGCTCAGTGCATGTTGTTATTATTCTAAACCAAGCACCCCACTGTCATATAGTTACACAGCTTACTTTCAGCTCGTTAGGTGTTTTCAGGTACTCGATCAAATCTCATGACAACCCAGGAGGTCTGGCAAGTACCATTATCCCCATTTTAGAGATGGAGAATCATGGCTCAGAGAACTTACCTGGTTTACCTAAGGCCATGAACCTAATAATTATCAGAGGGGAGATTCGAACCCAAGGGTTTGGGTTTCAGATTAGAGACCTTCTGTTTATATATCACATGGCTTAATTATACTTTTGGGTAAATTTCATTTTTAATCCTACATTCACGTATGTGTTCCAGCTGGGAATTATTCATTCCACAATGGCTGTATACGATGTGAGTAGGCTTTCATACTTGCACTCAGTTCTGAGCACATAGCTGATGGTGGCATCCTGTCAGGGAGCAGGCCATTTCCAGGAGCCCAATCTTGCTCCTTTTCTGTTTGTTCTCTTGAGTGAGTATCAACCACTCCGTCATTCAACGGGATAGGACCAAAGCCAGGCAAAAACCAACTACGGGGAAACCAGAGTTGCCACTTGAAAATGGATGACTGTTCTCACCTGATTCACCACACATGGAGATTTACACAAAAGGCACCTGAATTTCCATATGTCAAGACAAGCAGCCCTATAATAAGCTCCCTCCAGCAATTAAAATTCTACCTGCACCACCAATTAGATTGCACAAACCCAAAAGGCAGACTAATCACAACTTTTAAAGTGGCCAATGATAGCATAATGTCACAGCTCGAGAATCACTTATGTACTCAGCCAGTTGGGGAATGTTACTGAGCAGGTTCAGATTGCTCAGATTTGCAAAAGGAACAGGTGAAAATAGAACTAGTGACAGCTGGTGGGTGATTATCCACAGAAACTCCTGATTCAGACAGGAGTCAGTCACGTAAAAGGGAAGAATAGAAATGGAAATGCAAAAAAAAAGCACTTGGTCCTTGAATTCTCTGAAGAAGAGCAGATGGACATAATCAATTACCTAAATAATTCAGAGGAGAAAAAAGGCTGCTTTCACCTGAATTATCTAGATCAATTTTAAAGACATAGTTTGGGTGAGGGTTTCTTTTTCATCCAAATACTGCTTATATTTTCCTGGTTCATCAAATAATTTACTTCTACGTAAGCAGGCCTGGCTTACAAAACTACTATAACCATAGGGATAACTGCTCCTGGTGATGTCCTTTCTCTTACATTTGTACTTCAGGAAATCATTGGTTTCAAGCCGAGCCCTTTTTCTCCTTTGTGTATGGGTAAGCTTTTCCTCTGGAAATAAACTGGGCTGGCTGTCTCTTTGATCCCATTGTGTGATTCTATCTCGTTCATCAAGCTTTGGCACCTGACCTGTTACAAGGGTATAGAAAATAGTACAATTTGAGCATTTCAAAGTGCTGGATTTCTATTAAAAAGGGGGGATATTTGACAGCCACCTTTAGATCCACTTGCTTATCTGGATTGCGTTTTAACAAATTTTTGTGAAAGCACACCATTTATTTGCCAAAATTGGAAAAAATGAACAATAGTGAGTTCATATCCCAGTGAATATGGCTGGAAACATCCATATCTACAGCGAAGACTGACAGAAATAGAGTATCATCGTATCTGTGTTGCTTCAGAAAATGGCCCAGGCCAGAGCTTTGACACCTGCAATAAAGAGGACCACAACAGTTGGGGTGAGGTTCAGTGTCATTTTCCAGCACAGGGGATTGTAGCTGCTTCCCTTCCAATCCGTTGTGTGGGTAGATTAGGAGCGACACAGACATTTCCCTGGCTAGAAACCTCTTGGCTCCACCTTCATCAGGGACAATTGATTAGCTTTTACTGATTACAGGAAATGGCTGTTAACTGGGGGAATGAATAACACATCTGGAGGCAGAGATCCTAAGATGATTCAGAACCCCCTTCTCCCTGCCCCTCCTGCGTAACTCAGTGGAGTGAGTGCCTTCTTCCTGTATGAGACACTTATCACCAACCCTTTTCATCAGAAAGAGAGCCTTGTAATTTCGGTCAACATGAAATGTCAAATATCAAAAACTGGTCATTTGTTTTGCAATTAATATTTTAATCTGACAAAGCCAAAGCACAATCAATGAAGCCAAAGTGTTTGTCCCTCCCTGCTTTGGACTGAGATAAAATTCTACCCTTAACTAAAAATTTTTCTGTTGTTTCCAATCAAATGTAATTTTAATTTTATTGATTTTACTCATTTAAGAATACTTTAATACTTTTCCTTCATCATTTTTGTTTAATGTTTTTGAACCCTCCCTTATAGATTCTAACCGCAAAAAGGGTCTTCCTAGGTGACATCACTGTTGCAGTTGAAACTTGCACAAAGCCCTTGGTGGAGACCAGTCCGACTCTTTGCTGAACTGAATCTATGTTGCAACTCACTGTTGATAGTCACACTTTCACTTCCATTTGCTTGTGCTTCTGATTATAACTCAGTATGTGTTCATTCGGTTTGTAGAGTGCCCCTTTTTAGCCTCTAGCTGCTGGATGACACCATCTGTGATTGCCAAGGAAATTAAATTAAATTAAGTTAAAATTCAATCAACAGAAGATTGTTGCCTCTATGACTTTAGTAGAAACCTTGAGAGCATCAGCACCTAAATGCCTCTCTCTTAAAACAGAAACAGGCAAGCTCTGCTATAGCAACATTGGCCCATGGTTTAAGACTCCGCCAGAACCAGGGACCAGTGACTAACCCTTTCTGTCCCGCCTCGCATGGCCTGCAGCGGCTCGGAGACAGATTACCTTGCTTCTGCAGTCATTGCTTGGCTGAGGGAGATCTTTGTTTCTTACCAAAAAGAAAGAGAAAAGAAGAAAAAGAAAAAGGAAACTTCAGGTTTATGCAAAAAGAGGAGATTGTTAATTTGCACAATATCTTACACTCCAGACCAAAATAAATTCTAGATGACTTTATTTTACCAATTTTAAAAAATCATAAAAATGGATTTTTTTAAGGTAACACATTGATCTCAGGAATTTCTAAGCACTAAAAACACCAAGAAAAGTATTGGTATACTAGAATATGCCAAATTTTAAAAAATCTTATCAAATAACATCATAAACAAAAAGCAAAAACAAATGAAAAAACCAGGGGAAAATCTAACATTCCTGATAGGCAATATAACTTCAGTAGACATATAAACACAAACTTACATATACAAGTGTATATATAAGCTTATAAGAAAATTAAAATATTCCATTTATGGTCAAAGTACATTAATAGAAATCAACAAATTAAAGAAATATAAATAGCCAAGAATCCTTTCAAATTCACCTATTTTCCAAAACCCAACACATGCACACACATACACACTTAACAAAAGCAATAGGAAACTACTTATTATATAGCAAATTAACAAAGATTTTTTAAAATTATGTTAATTTGGTAAAGGTGAAATAAAATAAGAACTTTCATACACTGCTAGCAAAATGTAACATGCCACTATCTTGCTAGAAGTTAACTTGGCAATATGTAGGGAATTTTAATATACTTGGTGAGAAATTTAAACCAAAGAAATAACCACAGATACACATAGGAATTTTTGTGGAAGGATGTCTATTACAGCTTTATTTATATAACATGAAAAATTGGAAATAACCTAAATGTCAATCTGGCCACATAAATTATATTATAAACAAAACAAAATATCATGCATTTTTAAAGAACATGTAATTATATGAAGAAATGTTTACCATAAAATGCTACTAAAAGCAGGATGAAAAATTATAGATGTATATGTATGTAAGTATATATATTTTTATATGTGTATTTTGATTCAGATTTTGTATAAACATATAAAATGTTTCAATATCACATGTTGTAACATAATATATGCATAAATACATATACAGTCACAGAGAGGTTAAGAAAAAAAGGAAAGGAAAAAATTGACAAAATGTGAACAGTAATTATTACTGAATGAAGGGCACATTTGCCATTTTAATAATTCTTATATTTCTGGGTTTTTTTAATTTCTAAAATAAGATAATACTACTTTATAATTTTTAAAGTAAATGTTACTTTTAAAAATGGGGCTGTCTTTTCCTATCTCTTCCAAATAGCAAAGGTCTTGTTCTCTTGCTATATACTGAGGTATCTCTCATTACCATTTCCCATAACCATGTTATAATTATCTTCTTAACCAGTTCATAACAGGAAGTGCAAAGACTCACAGTAAGGCAAAATACCAGTAAAAATTTCCCAAGGGAAAGAACTAAGTGGTTAAGCCAGGAAATGTGGTTTGCATTATCATATGTGGCTTCCCATTCTGCCTCCCCCACCTCAGTTCTCCTCTGGGCTGCCCTTCATCCCCCACCAACACTGCACTGGAGCAACTGTGTGCAGATTTGGAGAAGGGACATTGCCATCCCATTCCCTGCTCCTACTTCATCTTCAAAACCTGCGGCACAGGTAAACTCCAGGCATGGCACTCAAACAGACGTGTTCAGAAAGACAAAGAAAACTTCATTATTTTGAATTCTGGTACCCCCATAATAGAGAACTATTATTCTAGACACCATTTTGTTGAGCACTTATAATGTGCCATCACTCCACAAAGTGCTTTACACATATAATCTTGTTTTTATTCTGAAAACAACCCTGTAAGGTAGGCATAAATAACCCCATTTTATGGATAAGGCATTTGAGGCCCAAGAAGAATAATTAACCTGACCAATATCCCATAGTCAGAACCTAAATTCAAGTCAATGCCAGTGCCTACACACTAAACTACCACACTATATTATCTCCAAATAAAACAGAAGATTATGCTTGTAAAACCAACCTGGATTCAGGCTCTGCTATTGGGTTTTAGTATTTGAAGGGGAGCCTCATTTATTTTCATCTTTTCTCCTTCTGTTGTTCAGTAGATTGTTACATGTTTTGATTTGTGGCTTTCTTCTCCCACCCTTCCACCACCTGTTAACCAAATGTTACTACTAGAAACCCACATACTAGATCCCCAAAAGAAACTGAAAACTTAATGTAGTTCAGGAGGATGAGTTGTTGTTATTCCTATTTTATGGATGGATTCACTGAGTCCCAAGACATTGAAGGGAACCTTCTTAAATCATATAATAAGTAACAGAGAAGAGCCTGAACCCACTTCTCTTGCAACCTGTTCCTAAGAGCCAGAAGCATATGCAACATTAAAGGTTTTCACTCCAAACAATCAAAGTTCTTGTTCCATAGCTAGTGGTCCTTACACCACAGATAATGTGGCCTCTGTAGGAATACAACTAGGTTTATTTTAGAAAGTTAATATTCTTTCTGCAGTCTTGCTTTTTCCGTATCTTACCTCTCTATGATAATGGCTACATGCCAGGCATAGTGAGTTCTTCATGTACGTACATCAGTTAATACTCTGAATAACCTGTGAGATAAGCATGATTATTTTACCCATTTCACAGACAAGGAAACTGAGGTCAGGGGTTAAATAACCTGCCAAAGTGTCAGGTCCAGGGTTCAAACCCAGGCAACCTGATGAGTCTATGCTCCACCCTACTACAGTGTACTCTCTACACCAAAAAAAGTGCATGGAAACTGCACTCTACAATGGCCAGAGCTGTTATTTTAGTACTATTTACAACACCACCACTTAAAGATGTGGAAAATTTGGAGCGAGTCCAGAGACATATATTGAAAATTATTGTTTGAAAAATGAAACATATGAGGAAAGGTTAAGAGAAGTGAAACTTTTTTATCCTTATAAAGAGAAGTCTGAAGAGAAAGTTAATAACTCTTCAAAATAATGAAGAATTATTGTAGAGAGAATGATAATCAGAGTTTACTCCCACTCACAGAGAAGAATGTTAGAGGAAACCAGTCTGAATTGCAGCAGGAGGAAATTAAGCCAACTACAAGGAAGAACTTCCATTAGTTCACGTACTCTCAATTGTGAACTTCAATTTAACCAGCCCTCCTTATATTGCTAGTTCAAGCATTATTCACAATGAGGTCAAGAATTCTCTTTCAAATCTCCAATGATTTAACAGTACTCAGGATAATTTTAGTTTCAAATGCTTTGTTTTATTTCTCAATTCTTTGACAATCAAACATTCATTCCGGGCTAACATGAAAATCCTCAGATGAGAGTATATGGTTATTCAGACTATATGATTCCTGTCTGCTTGGAAAGAGTTCACATGAAGTGACAACCCAGGGGGGATGTAGCATCACTTTCTTGAGATCCCTGTGAATAGAAGCAGACACCCATTTGCGTGGGCACTTTTGATGTAGTCCAGCCCAGAAGTAAGAAGGTGAATTGCATTGACCTTTTGTGGTTCCTTCATGCTTGGTGATTCTATAACCCCCTACATTTGGTCATCCATCCCAATAAAGCTTCATTGTTAGAATCCATGGTTTCTTCACAACTGAAAAGAGTAAGATACAGGAATGGCACAGGTAACAATTGTTAATGTGTAAGACCTACTAGACTCCAAGCTAACTTGGAAGGCTCTAACTGTGTCTCTAATTCAGATTTCCTCAAGGTGGTCCTTGAAGGACCTTGCATTGGAATTAACTCTGGTACTGCACTTGCTAAAAATTAATCAGAATCTTTAAAGAGGGCCCCAAGGCTGTACATTGTAAACACTCTTCCCAGACTTTTTTTTTCAACGTACACTAAGCTTTAAGAACCAATGAGATTCATGTCTAACACTTTCATTCCACAACTGAGAAACAGAAACCTAAAGAAACTAATATTTGCCCACCTAGTTACTAGAAGAATCAGGAATGGAATCAGACATTCAGACTCCCAAGCTAATAAATTTCTCATCTACTTGGAAGCATTACAAATAGATTTAGAAAACACTCTGTGGAATACACACTTGGCATCAAAGCAGTGAGCAAACTAGTTTGCCTCTCTGAATGATTCCATCCTCTGCCATCGAGAAAAATAGCAATGGCCTATGGCTCAGTCAAGTTACTTGGCACCACAAATAACTGAATCTCATCTTCAAGTGACTTAAACTCTAAAGAAATACATTAGCTCATTTTTGAGGCATCAGAGGTGAGGCAGGCTTCAGGACAATTGATTCAATGGTTCAGCTGTGCCATCTGAGACCCCGTTTCATCATCTTTCCACTTTGCCATCCAGATCATTAGGCTAACCTGCCACTTCTCTTTCTTTAGAGCAGAACTTCTTTCCAGGAAGGCCCCAGAAAGATTTTATTTCCCTTTCATTGGCTCAAATAAGTGTAAGCTTATCCATTCCTCAACCAATTACTAGCAATGAGACTAAAAATACTGTAATTGGCTCTAGTAATCAATGGAAGTGGAGGAATTAACCACAACGTCCATACAACCTGACAGGGAAAATGGCTAAGGAAGCTCTCACACCTTCCCCTAGCAAAGGTCAGTCCCCAAACAGAAGCCAGTCAGAGGTCTTGCCTCCACCAAGAAATTTCCCCACCCCTACTGTGCATAGAGCTATTTTCCATTTTCAGAGTATGTTAACTGATGTTATCTTGGAGCAAGGTCTTCCTGTCCCATACCCGCAATCGACATTCATGACCATTGACTCAGTGCTTTAAGGAGAGAGAGGCATGCTTCCTCATACATATATATATATAAAACAAGACCTCAGATTACGTATATCCTCATATGTACAAAGAAAAATGTAATTTCTTTGTTTTCATATATAAACTGATATTTTCTCAAGACCACAGCAACCAGGGAAACAGAGTTAAGAGTCGCTAAATTTGGTTCAGTTTAGTGAACTGAGAAGAACCATTATAGTTTAAACTATTGCTTTAGATAATTTAGTCATCTCATTTGGTTCAAAGACTTAGTATTTCAGATTTCCTCCTATTCTTCTTCAAACTGGCACTTGGGGATATAGGAAGACCTAACTGCAAAGAGGAGATGGCAACTTTCCACACAACATCCTTTGAACTCCCACCCTGGGTGTCCTTCACTGTAGCGAGCTTTCTTCTCACTATTCTGTTGGCATAGAACTCCTTCATGTCTTGCTCTCATCCTTCAGAGACAGCATTTAAATTACATACCCTGCCCCCACCATAATGGTGGTGGGCTGTAGGGAGAAAGAAATCTGATTTTTAAAAAGCATAAAAGGAAGTCATTTAAGTCATTTAAGATACATACAATATAAGTATTGTATCTATTACACAGGAAAATATGCAAAAAAACTCAGGGTACCCTTCAAAGCCATCTGGGTAAACCTATTCCACCAACTCAGGAGGATACGGGGAGGAAAGAGCAGGGCCAAGTGTAGCTACCTATAAAATCATAAAACAAAACCCATCATTCCTGTGAAATATCCAAGCTGAAAAGATATGTCTGTCCCCTTAGAGAACAAGGTTTAAACGCAAAAAGGTAAAGTATCCATGAAATAAAGAAAAGAGACAGGTTTTCAGTCATCCTGACTGTGTCTAGACAGGCGACATCTAAAAGCCATATTTGCCAGAACTGTTTTTGTCCTTAATCTGCATGGCAGTGGGGCCCAGAAGTATCAGTGACACCAATGCCATTAACACATAAGCAACAGAAGAGACAAGAGTCAGCCCAGAGCACAACCAGAGAGATCTTTTCAGCCCAATTATAGACAGGGCCTCAGTGTCATCATAGTCTATTTTCTTACTTAATATTTTTCCCTAAAAAAAAATGATACAGTAAAACCTAACATAAAGTGCCTGATGAAATGTCATTCACTTGTGTTGAACAGTAATTTATATTTGAGAGTTAATTGTTGGCCTTCACAATGACAATATCGTTCTCTTTTTTTGCTTAATATAATTACATGTTTATATTGGAACCTAAACCCACATCTTAAGCTTCCACAAAACATAGTCATGTACCTTGCTATAAGGAAAACTATGTCTTTTAGAAAACATTCTATTTATTAAGGAAAGAACCAAGGAATTTCTTACAAGTCAGCTTGAAAAATAATGAAGAGTTTAATTTGAGTTTTGCACCAAACATAATAAATACTGCTACTAAGCCAGTTTCAATGCTAGAAGTCAATGCTAACTATTTAGAGTCAAAGCTAATTAAAAATGCATTAAAATAGAAGGAAAAGATAAAGAAGATAAAGAAGGTAGAAAGAGGAATGCTAGAAACTACATCAACACTGCCACCATATGCAAATAAAAAGATACACATAATCAGGTTTTATTAGCAATGAGGATTTAAGTTTTCCTCTTTTTTTTTTCCTTCTGTTTCTGGTTTAAAACAGGAGATTTTGTGACCGAAAGATTGTTTTTGGAAGCCAAACTTGTAGTAAGAGGTCTTCAGCTAAGGCAAACTTAGTAATAAGTTGATTCATGCTGGGAAATTGTTTGCCAAGGCAGCACAGAAGAGATGATGTCTCAGCTGAAATTTGAAGAATGAATGAGATTTTTCTAGGCAGAGAAGTCAGAGGGGAATGGAAAGGAAAGTATGCCAAGAAGAGAGAATGGCATGTGCAAGGCAGAGATGCATGCTATCATTTGGCATATTCAAGTCCTCATGTCACTTCATGCCACTGATGTGAAGAAGGGGATGAGGAAGCCTGAAAAATAGGAGTGGGCCCCAGATCTTAAGTACTTCAGAAAAGCTGACCTAAGACAAGAATAGAATATTCTCCAGAATGTCTGATAATGTGGAAGTCACCAGAAACCTTGATCTAGACAGTGTCAGGTTAGAGTGGGTTTAGTAAATAAGACATTGCAGTATAAAAAGAATGAGCTATGATGGAGAAAACAGATTGCCTAAAAACTCAAAAGCATGATAGAATAAAAGGAAGGTTCTTGTTCTTGCTTTGCTAGAATAGGAGAACTTGATCACACGTTAGGCTAAAAGAAGGAGTAGAAAAGAGAAAGAAGCTGAAACCACAGCAGAAAAGGGAGATTGTTGATAAAGCAAGATTCCAGATGAGACAAGAGGAATAGAACAGTGGGATAATGCCATCTTTGGGTCTAGGGAATGGATGTAGAGGTAAATAATATTGCAGGCAAAGAGGAGAAAAGAAATTAAAGAGTTCCTGATTAATAATCTCGACCTTCTTATAAGTAGAAACCAAGACTATTTATTTATATTTAAACACCATTATGTTCCATATATGATTTAAGGTCACTAAATAGGGTTGTCCATCCACTGAGAGGGATTAGGACAGGCGTAGGAGAGGGGACAGAGTTGTTGAAAGAAATGGAAGCACTGACCAGAAAAAAAAAGAAAGATAAGCAGTAGAGGATCTTGTGGCCAAAAGGATACTGGAAGCCATGAACTTGTACTGACACAAATATGCACAATTTGTGACTTTTTCCAATGATGTTCAACAGGCTGCTTGTGCAGCTAGAAGTGTGTATGAGATGTCAAAATGTTAAGCAGGAGAGGGATATAAAGGTATCAGTAAGAGAGTAGTTACAAAGAACAGCAGCAATTCAGCAAGTCTGGTTCAGAATGAAGAAAACTTGAATAAAACTGACAAACCAAGATAACTGAGGAGTAGATACTGTTGAAATGACAGAGAGAGCAGGAGAGATGGGAAGGTGCTATCACAGAGAAAGGTAATTGAGCTTGAGATTTCAGGAACAGTCTGCTTGATGGCAAGGTGTTACTGTGGATGAGAACTGTTGATGTGGAGTAGAGATTAAGATTACTGGCATTGAAGAGATCGAGGAACTGGAAAGAGGGTACTAGATGCATTGCCTACATGATGTAAGAATTCACTCAGGTGATGACAGAAGTTAGAAAGGAGAAAAGTCTGTATGTCACTTATAAGGAGAGGATACAAGGGGGAGAAGACTACAGCAACAGGGCATGGAGAAGTATACAGCAAACTCTGTGAATTTCAAAACATGGAGAATATTTCAGAAATGGTATCAAAGAGGCTGTTGGGAGTGAGAAATACCATGAATGGGGAGAAGTACAGACTGATCAAGAGGGACACAAGACAAGTGATGTCTCTAGATGAGAAATAGGTCATGGTTAGGGTCAGAGGTAGAAGGAGTGTTGTGAGAAGAGGGTAAAGTACCAGAAACATAGTAGAAAAGATAGAAAGGAAGATCTGGGGTACAGACAGGGGTTAAGAGAGAAAATGCCCCCGAGAAATAAGGATGCAAAAGATTAAGAGAAGATTATTAATAGAGAGTCAGCATATCTGTGATGTCTGAGAATTTGGACTTGGATTGAATCTACTGGACTCAAGTATTTCAGTTCCTGGGTAATGCTGTTAGGGCCCAGAAAAGTCTAAGGGCCAGAGAGGTGGGCCTGGTCCTACAGCTGTTCCCACCTCTACCCCTACGCAGAAACTGCATGAGAGCCCCTGGCAATATCTGGCCCAGTAACCTGGGCACCTCAACAGCTATGTCCAATTTTATTAAGGTTAGCTGTTCCCAGTATGATGCAACTTTTTTTCCTTATTTAATTCTGGCATGTTGGTAAATTTTCTGCTGAGTTGTAGTTTATCTTTCCCTGCTTTAGTGCAGACTCTATAAAACTGTGATTGGTTTTACTGACCAATTTAGTTAGGTTGTAACTGGCTAGTAGTTCTTCTGTTTTGTAATCTGGAAAGGAAATAAATTTTAGATGCCAATTTCCCTCTATCCACTGTCTGCTTATGGTCAAGTGACCCAGATAAATTAGGCCACTAATATTCATACTTTACGTGCAATGGCATTTAGGTATTTGGTCCACAATTAAATAGCGTTATTAGAACTGGTATTATATTTATCATCTAATTTCCCTGCCAGTACTGATGTAAATTTTAACTCTTTTTGCCACTTGTGAGCCAAATGTTTTCTATCGGTTTTCTTCCATTGCTTTATGGTTAACCATCTCAATTACAATAAAACCAGATCTTTATAGACTTCCTTGTCCTCTTTATTAATTTGATTTTTAATCCTTTAAACCTATCTATCACAATTGTCACAGTAACCAAGAGAATATGTAATCTCCCCTACCCTATAAAATGCCTATATGAAAATTTCCACCATAATTATATTGAAATACGTCTATTTTTCCTAGCATATCCTCTGGCACAAATAGATTTTTTAAAAAATAAATCAAGAGAAAGGTTTATCTTTCACATTTCTCACATACACAGCTTTAATGGGTTTTTCTGTCTGTTTGTTTGAAACTATAACCACTGCTGCCAGCAGAGGTGGATCTATGCATGTAAACTTTATATTCTTGGTAGATGAAGAGTTAAATTAAAGGGCCAGCCAGCAATTGCAGATTAAAAACAAAGGATCAGAACTCAACAAAGGTCTCTCTCCACTCCTCCTAACCTCTGGGTTCTTACAGAGATGTTATGAATACATAGTCATATTTTTATAAAGCAGTGTTTCTGAACCTCAGCACCATTGGTATTTGGAACTGGACAAGTTTTACTGTAGGGGACTATCCTGTGCGTTCCAGGATGTTCAGCAATATTGCTGGCCCCTACCCAATCTCCCCCACCAGAGGATGCTGAAGCACCATGCCCTCCCCGAATTGTAATAACCAGAAAGGTCTCCAAACATTGCTGAATGTCCCCTAAAGGCAAAATCACTCTGAACTGAGAACCACTGATTTAAAAGGCCATCCTTCCTCTGCCACCATACCCAGCTCCCAGAAGAACTGCTGGGGAAAAAAAGAGCAAGACAGAAAAAAGGAGGAAGAGAGGGAAGGAAAAAAGGAGCAAGTAGGGAATGAAGAGGGGAAGAAAGATGGAAAGAAAAAGGAAGAAGAAAGATAAGGAAAATAAAATATGAGAAGAGAAAATACAAAAATGAAAGGGGAGATGCTTAGGAAGAAATTTAGATTTTGATTCCAAGCATGAAATGCATTTGGCCTTATCCTAATTTCAAAGATGAGAATTTTATTGCAAAATTGTGAAATCCTACCCCACTACCCACCAAAAAGACTTGAGTTGACAAATTTACATATATAAGGAATCTTGAGGAAAAAAATGTCAGATTTTGATACATTCATTGAACAGAAATCAATCCCACTAAGAAATATTCACTCGGAGGAGCTGACTGGCAATTGTTAGAAAGAGGCTGGAAGTAGAGAGGGCTTTGCTCATTTGAATCAACTGTTTGTTGTTTGTTTGTTTGCTTCATTTGTTTTCCAATCATTATTTTAATTTTCAGTGCTACGGGTAAATAATTTGGAACTTAGTCCATTGTTGTTACCTTAGGATGGGAGGCTGTGATCAAAGGGAGCTGATGTGAATGGTACTTGGAAATGTTGGACAATGGCTGTAGAAGCTATTAGTGAATCCCAAAAGGAGTTTGGGTAACTACAGATGACTACTAACAAAGAAATCCAAACTGTCTATCCATATCTTTAGCAAGTTCTTATACATAGTTTTTATAAGAATATCATTCCTAAGCTCTAATGAAATTGAGCTCCTAAAATATTTTAAAATATGTAAACTCATTCAATTCAGGCATATTATCTGATGGCAAACTGGTAGAAAAGATAAAATAAAGAAACCTGATTTGAAACAAACAAGTGATTTCAATTATTCATGAATAATTATAACCTGATAGAGCTAAATTTGCATTAATTATCTCTCCATATATCACTAGCCTGTTAACCTACACATACCAATAGGACCACATTAATGAATAATGCCCATATGTCACTGGCTCTTGCTCCCAACATGTCAAAAAGACCCAGCCCCCCTGGCAAGTGCCCCCTAAGAATAGGTGTAATCAATATACCTGTTATCCTAATCAGGCCTCTTCTGCTGGCAATAGCTGATGCCCAAGATCAAAGAGACACTGTGTTCTGAGACCAGGAGAAGAGAAGATCTGTCTCTCCTCTATGTATTATGCTGTCTGGGAGAGAATTCAAAACATTGCTGTTTGAGTTTCAAACAGGTCTTTCAAATTTCACCTCTGTCTTCTTCAAAGGGACTCTGACTGGCAATAAGCCAGGCTTAAAGACTGAGTGATAGTCACCACAAGCTTTGCCCCTCCAACACTCATAACTTGGTCAGGTGCCATATGCTTGGTTCTCTCATACTTTAAAATAACCTCCCTCTTTAGTGGCCATAAAGATCCTCATGCAAACAGACCTCTAGCTGCCTGCAAGATATACAAGGGCAAACTCAAGAACCTTGGAGAGTTTTGCTCTGTATCAGACAGGCTTTGATGGACTGCCCTGACTATGTCCCCTTCTCAGGGAATCTGATGCCACCCAGTCTTTGATAAGTATGCAGCAGATCGTGTAGTTCCTTTCCCAACCAATGACACAGTCTATCGGCCCAAAGGTGAACACCTGGCCTGAAAAGGGGCTGGTTAGCAATCTGGGACTTGGGGTGGGGCGGAGAAAAAGACCAGCTGGTCCAATTAGATTCCTGTCCTGGAAATAAGTGGTAGAAGAACTGAAACAAACATGCAGTGGACTTAGATCATTGGTAGCAAATCCACAGACTTCTGCTGCCCTGGTCTTACATTCTTGCAGGCCTGGGCATTCACTGGAGTATCCTGGTATCATTATAATCAAATTTATAAGCCTTGGCCCATTACAGAGTATCTGTGCTCCTTGATAGCAGAAAATTTTGAATGAAAACAACTATATAGAGATACATCTCTAACATGTTAAATTTTGGCTGTCAGTCCTACCAGGTTCATTCAGAGAAGGGTAATGTACTCTCTGAACATGATGGAGGCTACCTGATGACATATCTGCAGGGAAGAATGTGCACACAATTATAAGTCACTCAGGTATATAATGTCTGGCATAGGGCCTATGAATTTAGAGGCTCAGGGGACAATCAGAAGTAAAGCAAACAGGGAGCTCAGCTACTAGCCATCTTTGCTTCTCTTCAGCACATCTCAATAAAGTCCAGGCTGCACTGCTATCCCTGGTAAGATGTTGAAATGTTATTCTCCATCAGGTCAATCTGCAAATATCATTACATTTTAAAACCTGTGATCAAATTTTCTAAGGGCAAAAGTCTGAGAGAAGATGCAATAGACCTCTGTCATTTGTAGCTGCCAATGATTTTGTTAACCCATTTCCACATTTTGGTAATTTTCTGTGATGTGGATTATGCTTTTCCCAAGGAGAATCCCCAAACTTTCACTTCAATCATCTCTTGTCTGTGAGAAGTTTCAAGCAAGCAGCCTCACCTTGTGAGATTTGGAAAAGCAATGTAAATTCTATAAGGCTGCAAACCCCTTCTGGAAAGCATGGTAATAAAGGTGCTGAGTTCATCTACAGCAGTCATAGAAGAGCTTCTGCTGTTTATGTCGTGGTTTCATGAGTGTTGAGCCACAGATGGTAACAGCAATGGACATTCTGCTGAAACAGTCTCATGAGGTAACTGAGCATTCCACTTGGCTGCTCACTTCTGCTGTGTGGCATCCAAGCTTGGTTCTCAAACTATCCCCCAAAATCTATAAACCACCTAATAATATCCCTGTGATAAATCCCTTTCTGCTTAATCTAACTCAAGTGGGCTCTGTGGACTGCAGCTGAACTCTGGCTGATTGAAAAGCAGTGAGGAAGGCCTCTTCCACACCAGCAAAGGAAGATGTCCTAGCAGGATTGAGCTGGACAAGAGATACAGAGAAAAAGAATACGTGCCTGTGATGACCCACAAAGTCCCAAGTGGGTGGTTTATGGGTAGAAATAAAAAAGAACATCATCAATGAAATGCAATCGAGTTTGCCTTCCGATAGGCACTTGCAGGATTTCATTCTTCTGTCCTTTCCTCCCCAAGCACTTTTTTTGCTGTTTTGACGTTCACTGGCTATATGTGTCTGTCCCTCCACAAGACTCTGAGCTCCTTAGAAAAAGAAATTGTGTTTGTCTTTTTCCACCCATGTCAGTGTCTGAGCCCAGTGCTTTGGACTTAAAAAGTGCTTTAGCAATCCTTCTTGAGTGTTTATGTTTGTTGGTTGCAAGAAGCTCCCTGTTTCTACTTTTGTGGACAATGGAGTAGACACAAAAGGCTTCCCTTGATTCCTTTTATTTGAGGATATGGCCTCAAAAAGTCTGTGCATGGGGTGAGGCTGAGTGGATCCTGCCAGCCAGGAGTCTTACTGACAGCTAGCACTGGCCCTGGTGGTTCTCCAATTTGTATTTATATATATGCATGCCTCTTCCATCAAAATATGCCATATGCAACTAAAAGATACTGAATCAAATATTAATGCCCAAGATGCCCACGCATTTTTGTAATGCCTTCAGCCTTCTTTACAATGGATTTTAATGCACTCTTGTAATTTTACTTCAGCATAGTGCAATCAGCAAATATCAATTTCTCCCTGGGACCACAAAGACTTGTTAACTGCAGTTCTACTACTTATGCCTTAGTGAGGAAGAGAGCTGCTGTGTCAGACTCTTAGAAATTATTTCATCTTTGTAGATCTTGGCATGAGGAATCCATGGAGCATGAGAAGTAAGTTCATTTGCCAGGCTCCTGCTGGTTTGTTTTTGTTTTTTTTTTTTAAGTGATTTTAAAGCATTCTGTCTTAAGGGCCCACCTTTCCTTCCCTGCCTAAATTCCTACCCATTATGTGAAGCTAAGCTGAAATGCCACCTCCACAAAGCCTTGATCGCCCCAACCAGAAATGCTTCCAGTGTACTTTATTTCCACTTCACTTATCAAAAACTCCTTTGTCTACTAATTATTTGTTTCTATCTTATATTACCTATGAGATAAGCAGTTTGATGGCAAGGACTAGGTAGTTTTATCTTTGCATCCCAGTACCTTGCAAGTAGTGAAATATTTGTTGACTGGATAAGTGGTGAAATTTGTCACTTCTACTACCAGTGTTAAGCTGGAGGGGTCCTGACAGTTTAGGGAAAAAATACAGCTTTTACAGTCTAGCTTAGAAACAAATCACTTTTTAAAAACATTGTTTTGTGGAGGAAAAATTCTAATTTGTAAGACAATTTGTGTATGAATTAAGATTAATAAAAGCATGCTGGGTTAGAATTAGCTTGCTGTAGCTTCAAATTCTGGACCCCTAAAGGAATAGTAAGTCCTTCTCTGCCTTTATCAATGACAAAATAATCACATTCCTTGTTCCTCAGAAGCACTTCTTATGTCCAGGCAGAGGGAAAATATAGAGGCTGCTGGGTGGAGCTGTTTCTCTTTTCCTCTCACACTAGCTCACTCTTCACTGTCCTTTAACTTCTTCGCTGCAGAATCATAATTAATTCTTAGCAAAATGAACCACGAATATTTAGCAAGTAGTTCTATAGCTCTGACAAATTTTGACTCTGTGTACCCAGAAATGTTCATCAAGTATGAACATTTATAAGTATGTAGATACACACTAAATGATGCTCTGATAGACACTGTTCATTTCTGCTCAATATAAAAAAAAAAAAACTGGCATGGCATTTCTTCAGGATTCTTGGCAAAGATTTTCAAGGCAATTTAAGGTTGAGGCTTTTAGTTTCAGATCTATAAAAACTCAGCATTTCTTTCTCAGTTGTATGTCTACAACGCTAGTAAGATTCCCCCTGGAAGGAAAGAGTTATCTCAGATCAACTTTACTCAAAGTATTTTGGGAATGTTAACAGGTAATGAGTGGAATTCAGATCCTGTAATCAAATAAGTTTGAAAAATACTGAGTTTAACAAGATCAAATAAATTAATTTACTCAGGGTCTCGTAGAGCCTTTAACGTGACAGCATGCATTGTGAATCTCACAAGGATTTCTCTTAGGGACTTATATTCCGGAAATACATTTTGGGAAATGCTTCCTTATAATCTGACTGCCTAGGTCTTTCCTACTGAATTACCAAACATCGGTGATTGAAAAGAAAGAGTGAGTGATGCCAATGTCATTTTAATGTTTTTTCTATGAATAATATAAAATATAATGAATCTCTCATTTATAGAACAAACTCTTCAATACCTTAAAAAAGACACAAACTCCCAGATACTACAAAAATTCTTTGACCACCATCAACTTTTGTTCATCAGGCTTAACCTTTCTCCCCAAATCTTTTCTTAGAGTGAATAATTACTAGTATAGCTATCCTATAGGGACTTTTTAATATGTTCCAGGGATTGTACTAAATGCAGTTGTTCATTTAATCCTCAAATCTTACAAGGTAAGAAATATTACTGAGGAAACTGAGACTTACAGAAGTTACATAACTCACTCAGGTTAAGTGGCAGAGCCAAGATTCCAGGCCAGGTCTCCAGGCCCCAGGATTTACATCATAGCCAGTGGGAGGCACATCTTCATCGCTAGGACTCTCTAGATGAATGTGTAGTTCTCAGAGGCATCCACACCTTGGCTGCCTGTGTTCATGAACCAAAGTCATGAGGCTAAATTCCAATTCCTTCTTTGACTACCTACTTAGAGCTAATGAGGGAGTAAGGTGCAAATTGGCTAATTCATTGTCCGCTTCCCTCTGAGCGGTTGTCTTTTGCTATTCTCATGGTCTCCTTCACACACCTCCAAATCAGAGAAAGGCTTCTTTCATGCTCTTTCAAAGAAAGACAGTCTAGAATTTAGTCACCAGTTTTAATTTCGCATCTCCTGTGTTTTCTCTTGTGGACAGCAGAGGGGAGGAGAAAAAATGCAGAGACAAATTACTGTGTTTCTGAGGTCAGAACCCTACTGTGCTCTCCCAGTTTGGGCTTCTCTGCCGCCACATCCCAACAGGGAAGCTTAGCACCTAGTACAGGTTCATGCCCAATTATCACCCAACTGCTGTGGCTTCAGCATTTCACCACCTGATTTTGCCAGCATCCTGTTTGGTTTTTTTCCAAAACATTTTAAAAAGCATTTGAACAAAGAGGACAATATTTCTCTTCACACACGTGGGCATTTTCCAACTGCTTTGTTTGCAGGTTACTCTTTAGTCAAAAAGGTTGTGGGATGGCCCTATCGTCATCCTATTTTGTATGTGAAGAAGTGAGGCACAGAGGGACCCACAGCGGTCATGGTAGTGATTTCTTAGGCTGTTCAGGCAGGGGAAGTGGCAAATCAAAGTTGGATCTGCTTCTTCTGTGTCCTCAAGGTAGTTTCATTTTCAACACCTAGGTGGTTTTTTGCAATTACCTGAGCCCCATTTAAAGGCTGCAGTCAGGACTTCAATACAAATTCTTTGAAATGTTCTACAAAAACAAAGTGAGTTTAACTCAGTGTTGAATAAGAGCTTTAGGAACATGTATTAATAGCACAGACTTTTTTTCTGAAGTACAGTCAGTTACAATGTGCCAATTTCTGGTATATAGCACAATGTCTCAGTCATGTGTGTGTGTGTGTGTATGTATACATACACACACACACACATAAATATATTCATTTTCATCTTCTTTTTCATTAAAGGTTATTACAAGATACTGAATATAGTTCCCTGTGCTATACAGAAGAAACTTTTTTAAAATCTATTTTTATATCTAGTGGCTAAGATTTGCAAATCTCAAACTGCCAAATTTATCCTTACCCACTCCCTTTCCTCCAGTAACCGTGAGATTATTTACTGTCTGCAAGTCTGTTTCTGTTTTGTAGATGAGTTCATTAGTGCACTCTTTTTTTCTTTTTTTTAGATTCCACATATGAGTGATATCATATGGTATTTTTCTGGAGAGGATGTGGATAAAAGGGAACTCCCCTACACTGGTGGTGGGAATGTAGTTTGGTGTAGCACAGACTTTAAAGGGTGAGTTAGTTTACATGTTTTAAGAATTAAACCACTTCCTTGAGCTCTGCTCATTCCTCTCTCCTGATTCCAGCATTTGGCTCCACTAAATCATCTTCAGAAACTACCAGACATCGTGGCCCTCTTTGAGCCAGAGGGTAATAATACAGGGCTTCAACTCCTGGGTCCTCACATCTCTGTCTGCCCAATACTCTCGGGGCCAAATACCTTGATTGCTGACTGCACATAAGGCAATCGTGAGACAAACACCTCTGAAGGATAAGACAAAAGACCCACATATGGATGGTCTTTGTTCTTTCTCACAGGCGACAAAGTCGAGTGAAAACAGCACGCCCTTAGGAATAAAACAAACCTGGTCACTGTTAACTCAACTTGACCACATACCAGGTCTGTGACTTTCAGCAAATATTTAACATTTCTGAGTCTTAGATTTCTCACCTGTGTAATTATAGTTAATATGTACCTAAAAGAGTTTTAAGAATAAAATTAGATAATATATATATGAAAATTACAACCATGTTGCCTGACACTTAAGAGCTATTCAATAAACGTTCACTTCCTTCCTGCCCCTCAACCTCTTGATTTAAAGTAATTAGGTAATAATAATGTTTTGTCTCAAAGGAACTTTTGAGAAAATATCATTGAAATATCTAAAACATAGCAAATATTCAACAATGATAAAAATGACAAACTAGCAGCTACCATCACCATTATTACCTATTGTTATTATTTTATTAAACTGTCTATATGGCACAGCCCTGATTCAGTTTTCTCTGCGACACATGTGTGTCCCCTCATGTCTTTATGTGCAGTGAAGGGAATGGGCAGGCAGGTGATGGGTCCACAGTTATCTCAGCCTCACTTAAGTCTCAGAAGATTTTCCTTCCTAGAGTCTATTCTACTCCCAGCCTAGTTTCTAAAGAAGTAAATTGGAAAATCAGGACAAGGAATTCTTAAGCCTGATGTCTGAACATAAAAGCTTAGAGTTTTTCTTGCTTTGCTATTAGAGTTCATTAAGGATGAGAACGTTCAATGTAGACATGGAGGTTGTGACCCATCTCCCCTACCTACATTTCCTTAGGACAGTTCGGCCTTCTGGGGCTTGCACAACCAAAGGCCTTGGGATCACATGGTTTTACTTAGGTCCCAAGTCACTTTGCTTGATTTGATTCATCTGCTGCACACAAGTGGGTTAATCTAGTCTCTGTTTCACTCCATACATACGTGTAGTAATAGATACAAATTCATTTACACTGTTAATTTTAAAATTAATCCCATCTCTCTCTGGTATTTTATTTGAAGTTAGCACAACAATGCATTTATGTAGCCCAGTCATACTATTTCTTTGTAGATTTAGGCTAAAGTGTCATAAAAGAGTAAAATATTTTAAGTATACATTCTCCTGAAAAAGGCATCATCTTACCCATAGATTCTATCATCGTTAGACAATTATTGTTCATGCTAATGTCATCATGAATCTTTCTGGACGTTCTCTCTGCAACAGAATGACATACAGGACTCTTTCTAAAGCTGAGATGAAAATGTACCATTATTTTATCCAAGATTTTAAATGCCTAGAGATATTGATCCAGCCTGATAGCCTGCTCAGAAGGATACCCACTTGCTGTATTGTGCTTAGAGACAATCTAATAAAAGCTTACTGAATAATAAACAATGGGAGCCCACCAATTCTAAAAATTTAGATTGACAGGAATAATCCCCTCCCTGGAAAAGACAGACCAGCGGGCGCTTCCCATAAACCCATTACTGCCCACTCACCCATAAGCCAATAGAAGACGTAGGATTATTGGAACTCTTAGCTTTAAGAGAAATTGCTTTCCTAAATTTGACCTCCCACACTAAATATAAAATATGGACCATCTGTAATGAAGGGATTGCAGCCCAAACAGCCATCATCTCTCTGAGGCAGAGGTTAGAAGGTTGATGCACATTGGTTCCAAAGGGATGGGGATGAGGGTGACCTTTTGCCTTGAAAATGGTCACTCGGAGCTGTAATGTGAGAGAAAGGGGTCAGGTATTAGGCAGTAAAGAGTCTCTGAAGCTTCTGCCTTGTTAGACTGTTACATGGGGTGGGGTGGGGCAAGTCACAAAAGCAATATGAGCAAACAGCATCAATTCTCATAAACATCAGAATGTAATACAGAGAGAATGTGAAACTGGATATACTTCAAATGGGGAATATGTTTCAAAGCCTTTCAAAATAAACAAGTAACTGTAAATAAAAGACAGAGAATTTGGAGAGGAAAATATCTATTTACTTGTGACACAGTTTTGACCATTTGATTGGCATGCTGGTGTGGTCACTTGCCCCCTACCTGCAGGCAAAGCACAATTTCTTCCAAGCTGAGTTTTTTAAGGAAAAACACCTTGTAAGAATAATTTCTGGGGTTCAGCAAAATGTCCATTGTCCACACCCAGTTTGTTTAATTCTAACAAGAGACTCTGACAGCTGTGGAAGGGTAGCCCCCAAAATACTGGATGCTTTGTCAGCAGCTTTTAGCCAAAAAAAAAAAAAAAAAAAAAGGAAGAAAAGGCCACAGATCAAAGATTTCATGTGAGAGCAGAGTACCCTGTTCAAAGGGAGACAATGTTAAGCAGGGAACTGAACTCAATAGTCAAGGAGTGGGACATACCAGACTGATGGGAAGATCCAAAGTGGTATACACTGATGCTGGAGCAGATCAGGAAGCTCGTTCTAATGAATGCATTGAACACACACACCCATTAACCTCATGGAGGCAATTAGCAGGTTTCTTGGGTATAATTTCCAAATACAAGTGAGGGGAAATAGAGGCTGCCTGACTTTAGATTCTGCCATGATGGGTATTTTAGGAAGGCAAAACTGACCTGATGAATCATTAATAAAAAACTGAATATGATACTGTTCTTTTTTTATCTCAAAGAAGTCTTTCACACTCATTTCTCTCTCAGGCCATCCTTTCTAGGCCACTGTCATTAGCCATTCCCAATGCATGGTAAATACATGGAAATTACACTTCAAAGAAAGAAGAAACAATTAATAAGTGTTCCAGTTAGTAGTACCTTCATCAGCTTGGTATGAGAAAGAAAAATGACAGAGTAATATTGCCACTAGCAATTCCTAAGTCATGTGATTTTTTTTTTTTTTTTGGACAGATCAATGTTGGTTGCCAAGCAACACACAGACAAAAAAAGAAAGAAAAGAAAGAGCAGCAGTGTTATGTCTTGATAAATCTTTTTTAAAGAAAATTTATTAATTTCATACTGATACTATCATTATAATTATTTTCATTCTCTGTGTTACTTGGAAAGATGGCCAGCCTCATTAATTGAGAATAACTTTTGTGAACAATGGGCAATGTGCAATATACACTTGGTAAATGAATAAAGAACTTTAAGAACAAGAGCTGAAAATTCTTAGTTGCCATCTTGGAATATTTTATTAATGACATGTGTGTTTATTAATGGGTTTATTGCCTTTGTGTCATACTTATGTCACCACCAAATATTAATGTTTTCTATATTATAATAATATCTATTGATAAAACCGAAATTTGTTTCCCAGTAGGTGTCACCGTGAATAATATTTATGAAATACTAAAGTCAATAACAAGAATATTAGGGGGGCATTATTGTATGTCAATGAAATGAATTTCACTTAAATGCTGCACGTAAAATAAACTGGTTACATATACCAAGTTACAATTTTAAACATATGAATATACAAGTTATGGATATGGATCTTCTAACAGGCAAGAATGTGTGAAGTAATGAAGACACTAAATAAATGAAAAGCAGTCCTGTGGATTCTCTAATTTAAAGTCAAGACCCTGTTCATTATTGGAATTAATAAACATTGGTTTCTTTCAACGTGACAGAAGATCATGTAGACAAGAGGTGGAATAAGTGGTTCAAATAAACCCTAAATTTATATACTTGGGTACAATCATTGCTGTTCCTCCCTCCATCACTCCTCCTATAATTGTAAGCTCTTGTTCAGGAGCCATTTTTTTCACTCCATGCTGCACGGGATTGGACAGTGTCTGTGCAAGCAAGAGGTCTTCCCAGTGAAAACTAAGGCAATAGAGTTCTGGCTCCTGGGCTCTGAGCAGAGGTGACTGGCAGGGCAGCTGGGAGCCTGGCTGTGCTATCTGGAGATCAATAGAGGACTTCAGCCTAGTGCTGTAAGGAGCTACTAATAGAGACAGAGGACGCAGGCTTCCATAACTAAGGGAGAAAAAACATGAGTATTCAACAGGGACACAAACCCACCCAGATCCTCATTAAGTGTCAGAATACTTCTGTCATTGTTCTTCGATTTCTCTCCTAGGCAAAGCTGGCTGGAGGAGGCAAAATAGAAAGCATCCTGCCTGTCTCACCTCTTGCTTTATGCATCCTTGGGCTGTTCATAGAGGTCCTCACCTCAGTATACCCTGCTGAAACTTTCTTGACTTGTTCACACCCGGGTTAATCTTAGGGCAACTCCCTCTGGGCCCGGCTGTCTCATCTGACAAAGTCAAAGTGTATCACAGCATAACGGCTTCACATGTACTCCTCCTGAATCATATCCAACAATTCTAGAATTGTTGGTTTCTTAACCCAGAGCATCAAGAATAGTCATTCAGGGCCTACTGAGTGATAGTAAGAATGAGGCCTGGAAAGTCCTCAAGTCCTATATCACAGACAGCTGCCTGTTCTACTCTGGACAAAGAAGCACTAACCATAGCCCTATTTGCTAACGATGTCAACCACCATTCTAAGCACTTTTTACATATTACTTTTCTTCATAACAACTCTGCCACTTAGTCCTACCTTTACTTCCATTTGACAGGTGGAAAAACTGCTCAGGGTTCCACAGCTTGGAAGTTTTGGGCAGAACTGTAAAACCCAAGTATTCTAACTCCCAAGCCTAGACTCTCAACCACTATCCTGTAGCCGCCTCTTACAGACTGTCACACATAAGAAGCTCTGGGTTGATATGTGCATTCTTGGGCAGGAAGTTCCTAGCAAGAAGCCAACTGTGAAGCTGCCCCAATTTGGATGTTCCTATAGTAACTTTTTTTTTTTTGCTTTAAGGATCACCCAGTTCAGAGATTACTGATTTACACTACCTGAAGGATACCTTTCACTCTGAATGTTGTAAAAGCCACAAAAAGAATTAGTTGAGACGGTCTAAAACAATACTTAGAGGGCAGATCTGTACATACAGAGGTTGGAAAAGGAAAGACCAAACTACACATGATGTAGACACAGGAGTGTCCTTGCTGGGCTCTGTAGTGCTTCAGCCATAGAAGCCTGGAAGGATTTCACCTCATCTAGCTGGCTTCAGGGTCCCTGAGGCCCCCAGGACTTCCTTACAGAACACAGACTGCCAGCTCTAACTGTAGGGAAAAACCAAGCTGCCAGTGGCATTGCTCTGCCCTTGTTTTCCATGACCCTCACCTAGAGTCTGTCTCCCTCAGCCTCCCTCTTGATGTTGGTCCCTGTCTCAATGCTAACTCTGTATTAAGACACTGCACTCTTCAAAGATCATCTCCCAGAACCAGGTCTCAGGCCCACCACCTTCCAAGCAAGCCCTATTCTCTTGGTTATTTGATTAGAATCTTGCAGGAACCCCCCCAGAAAAGACAAAAGGTCCTTGGTGTCCCAGTTCACACGAGCTAGCCTGGACTCATGACACATACTGGGCAACCTCTAATCATTATCACTCTAAAAGGAGTGAGCAGAGAGACGGAGAAGATGGCGGAGTAGAAGGACGCTCGCAGGTCACCCTCTCCCACAAATACACCAAGACCCACATCTACAGACCCACTCAGCCAACCAGAGCACCTGCGGAACTCTGAGAGAACATCGCCCTCTTCAAAAGATAAAGACGCCGAAAATCTGGTAGGAGAAAAGGAAAAAAGAAAGAACAAAAGGCAAAGCAGCGCGGGATGGTCCCGCGGGGAGGGAGCGGCAAAGGAGGACTGGCGCTCGCTCGCTGGGTCTCCCCTCTCCAACTGAGAGGCCAGTGGGACAGAGGGGGAGCCTCCGAGGCTCGGATCTGTACAGAGCAGCCCTTGACTAGCAGAACTAAGTTAAACGGGCACAGAGCGTCCCCCCAACACCCAGCCTGAGACGCGGCCGGCAGCGGCGGGCAGGGCCAGGCTGCCCAAGCCGGGAGGAGGACGGGGGCGGCTGCACGGAGGCAGCCCCAGGGGAACGCAAGGGGCTGCGCGCCGTGGCTGTGGGCGCACAGGGCAGAACAACCTGGGCCCTCCATAAAACAGCAAGGTTGATGTGCTCTCGGGGGAAGGGTGCACACCCCCATTTCTGAAAGCCCGCGGAAAGTTTTCGGGGGAAAAGAGGCGGGGCTTAGGCACAGCCGCCATATCCTCCGCGCTGAGCACCCAGGCGGGGGCGGGGGCGAAACCTGCATCCACACCGAAGGGCTGAGACTGGCCTGCAGCCCGGGGCAGATAAGATCCTTCCATCCTGGTCCCTCAGAGAACTTGCTCCACAAAGACAAGCAAGGAGCTGGGTTTTGGCTGGGAGCAGTGACAAGGCTGTCCCTCGGTCTTCCCCGAGCCCACCCGCGGAGCGCCGACCAGGGCGGAGCGCCGACCAGGGCGGAGCGCCCTGGAGCGCGCAGCAGCACAGAGCAGCGGAGCTACCTGCGGCGCAGGTAGAGCGAGAGCTGCCCCCCCGCCTTTCGGGCAGGAACACAGCCCCTGATCGAGGTGCTGGGAGGGGGCACGATCCGCCCTCCTACCTGGCCAGTCTGCAACATCTGACTGCGGCATCCGGAGGGGCAGCGACCCGCCCGCCCACAGCAGAGGAGAGCTGCACCTGACCCAGTGTTAGGAGGAGGCGCGATCAGCTTGCGGACAGGTGCTGGGAGCAGCACAGAAGAGGGCGCCAACGGAGGGCCTCTGAAAACAGCAAGCTGAGCTTCCAAAACAGGACGAAGACAGAAAGACTTCACATTAAAAGCACACAGACTCCAGGAGAACACCGACAAACCCACCCCACCCATTTTTTTTTTTAAATCTGTTTTTACCTGTTCTATTTTCTATTACTCTCTTAATTTTTACTTAATTCATTTCTATTTCTCTTGGGTTTTGATGTCCTGTTATTGATTAGACACAGGTTTCAAATACATCTATTCATCCCCCCCCCTTTTTTTTGTAAAGGTTTTAAAAGGATGTCTCAACCCGATTAATAATCTGCTTCAACTCGCTCTTCTATTATTCATTATACACTGTTTTCAAACCCTCTTTCTCCCTTCTTTTAAAATTCTTTCTCTCACTCTCATTTTTTTTCTTTTTTTCCTAAGTTTTATTCCTAAATAGGTATTAGATAGATAAAATCCTTAAGGACCAAAATAAACAACTGATACTTCATAAACCACAGTGCCAGAGAGGTATGAGCAAGATGAAGAAGCAGAAAAACCTTTCCCAGTTAAAAGAACAAGAGAAATACCCTGAAAGAAAGATCAACGAAATAGACATCGATAGCCTACTAGATCAAGATTTCAAAAAAGGAGTGATCAAATTGCTGAAGGAATTAAAAGAGATAGTGTTTAGAGATATAAAATATGTCAAAAATGAAATTGAAGCTATAAAGAAGAGCCAAGTAGAATGGGTAAACTCATTGACAGAGATGAGAAATGATCTAATAGCTGAGCAAAGCCGACTAGATAATGCAGAGGAACGAATTAGTGATCTAGAAGACAGGGCAATAGAAAGCACCCATTCAGAAGAACTACAAGAGAAGCAAATAAAAAATAATGAAAATAGCATAAGGGACCTATGGGATAACATAAAGCGTCCCAATCTTCGCACAATAGGGGTCCCAGAAGGAGAAGAAAGATCAAAGGGGACTGAAAAGGTTTTTGAAGAAATCATGACTGAAAACTTCCCAAACTTAAAGAAGGAATCAGATATCCAAGTACAGGAAGCTCAGAGGGTCCCAAACAGGAAGAACCCAAATAGACCCACACCAAGACATACCATAATCAAGATGGCCAGAGTCAAGGATAAAGAAAGGATTCTAAAGGCAGCAAAAGAAAAGCAAAGAGTAAGTTACAAGGGAACCCCCATAAGGCTCTCAGCTGATTTCTCTACACAAACACTACAGGCCAGAAGGGAGTGGCAAGATATATTCAAAGCCCTGAATGAAAAAAAGATGCAGCCTAGGATCCTTTATCCAGCAAGGCTATCCTTTAGGATAGAAGGAGAAATAAAGAGTTTCACAGACAAAAAAAAAAGCTGCAGGAGTTTAGCAACACTAAACCCATGCTAAAAGAAATATTGAAAGGGCTATTCTAAATAGAAAAGCAGCAGGATGCTACAGAAATGAGAAACACACAACTGGAAAGGTGATAACTCATGAATTACAAATAAAGTAAACATGAAATTATAAAAGAAGACATACAAATCACTGAGAGTGGGAGAGGGAGGCAGGAAAATATAGAATATCTTTTTCTTTCTTTTTTAAATTTTTTTAACAGTAGGATGGGTTTGAGATCATGTTACTATCAGTTTAATAAAAACAGTTATAGTAATGGGTTAATAGATTTACAAAAAAGGGTAACCACAAGCCAAAAATTTACAAAGGAGTCACAAAAATTAAATGAAATCCATGAAAATACAAAGGAAAATTACCAAACCACAAAAGGAAGAAGAAAGGAACAAAGAAGATATACCAATTCAACTGCAAAGATAAGTTCAAAATGGCAATAAACACACATCTATCATTAATTACTGTAAATGTTAATGGACTAAATGCTCCAGTCAAAAGACATAGAGTGGCAGACTGGATAATAAAGCAAGAACCTTCAATATGCTGCATACAAGAGACCCACTTTAGGGAGAAGGACAACTATAGATTGAGAGTGAAAGGATGGAAAAGGATATTCCATGCAAATGGAAAAGCCAAAAAAGCAGGTGTTGCAGTACTGATTTCAGACGAAATAGACTTTAAAACAAAGGCCATAAAGAAAGATAAAGAAGGACATTTTATAATGATTAAAGGAGTGATACAAGATGAGTATATTACACTCGTTAATATATATGCACCCAATATAGGAGCACCTAAGTACATACAAGAATTACTAACAGAGATAAAGGGGGATATTGATGGGAATACAATCATAGTTGGAGATTTTAACACTGCATTAACATCACTAGACAGATCTTCCAGACAGAAAATAAACAAGGCAACAGAGAAATTAAATACTACAATAGAAAAACTAGATTTGGTGGATATTTTCAGAGCATTACACCCCCAAAAAATAGGATATACATTCTTTTCAAGTGCACATGGAACATTTTCCAGGATCGATCATGTACTTAGGCACAGAAGAAACCTCAACAATTTTAAGAAGATAGAAATTATCTCAAGCATCTTTACTGACCACAATGCCATGAAACTGGAAATCAACAACAGAGAAACAAAGGAGAAAAAAAGGAAAGCATGGAGATTAAACAATATGTTATTGAAAAAACAATGGATCAATGAGGAAATCAAAGCTGAAATTAAAAAATACCTTGAGACAAATGATAATGAAAGCACAACCACTCAAAACCTATGGGACACAGCAAAGGCAGTGCTAAGAGGGAAGTTTATAGCGATACAGGCCTTCCTCAAAAAAGAAGAACAATCTCAAATAAACAATTTAAACCACCACCTGAATGAATTAGAAAAAGAAGAACAAAAAGCCCCAAAAAGCAGCAGAAGGAAGGAAATAATAAAGATCAGAGGGGAATTAAATACAATAGAGATTAACAAGACCATAGAAAAAATCAACCAAACCAAAAGCTAGTTTTTTGAAAAAGTAAATAAAATCGACAAACCTCTGGCCAAACTCACAAAGAAGAAAAAAGAGAGAGCACAAATTAGCAAAATAAGAAAGGAAAATGGAGAAATTACAACAAACAAAACAGAAATACAGAATATCATACGAGAATATTATGAAAAACTATATGGAACCAAACTGGATAACCTAGAAGAGATGGACAAGTTTCTGGAAACATACTGTCCACCAAAACTGAATCAAGAAGAATCTGAACACTTGAACAATCCGATCACTAGAAAGGAAATAGAAATAGCAATTAAAAACCTCCCTACAAATAAAAGTCCAGGACCGGACGGCTTCACCGGGGAATTCTACCAAACATACAAAGAAGAACTCATACCAGTCCTTCTCAAACTCTTCCAGACGATTGAAAAGGAGGGAATACTCCCAAACTCATTCTATGAAGCCACCATCACCCTGATACCAAAACCAGGCAAAGACACTACAAAAAAAAGAGAATTATAGGCCAATATCACTGATGAACATAGACGCCAAAATCCTCACCAAAATTTTAGCAAATAGAATCCAACAACACATAAAAAAGATTATACATCATGACCAAGTGGGGTTCATCCCAGGGACACAAGGCTGGTTCAACATACGCAAATCAATCAGTGTAATACATCACATCAACAAGAGAAAGGACAAAAACCACATGATCATCTCAATTGATGCAGAAAAGGCATTTGATAAAATTCAACACCCATTTATGATAAAAACTCTCGCCAAAGTGGGTATAGAGGGAACATATCTCAACATCATAAAAGCTATATATGACAAACCTACAGCCAGCATAGTACTCAATGGTGAAAAACTCAAAAGCTTCCCACTAAAATCTGGGACAAGACAAGGATGCCCACTATCACCACTCCTATTCAACATAATCCTGGAAGTCCTAGCCACAGCAGTCAGGCAAGAGAAAGAAATAAAAGGGATCCAAATTGGAAAAGAAGAGGTAAAAGTGTCATTATATGCTGATGACATGTTACTATATATAGAAAACCCTAAAAGGTCCACACAAAAGCTACTAGAGCTGATTGAAGAATTCAGCAAGGTAGCAGGTTACAAAATTAACGTTCAAAAATCAGTTGCATTTCTTTACACTAACGATAAATCAACAGAAGAAGAAAGTAAAGAAACAATCCCCTTTAAAATAGCACCCAAAGTAATAAAATATCTGGGAATAAATCTAACCAAGGAGGTGAAAGAATTATACACAGAAAACTATAAACCATTGATGAAGGAAATTAAAGAAGACTTTAAAAAATGGAAAGATATTCCATGCTCTTGGATTGGAAGAATCAATATTGTTAAAATGGTCACACTGCCCAAGGCAATCTACAGATTTAATGCAATCCCTATCCAATTACCCAGGACATATTTCACAGAACTAGAAAAAATCATAATAAAATTTATATGGAACCATCAAAGACCTAGAATTGCCAAAGCATTACTGAAGAGAAAGAAAGAGGCTGGAGGAATAACTCTCCCAGACTTCAGACAATACTATAGAGCTACAGTCATCAAGACAGCATGGTACTGGTACCGAAACAGACATATAGACCAATGGAACAGAATAGAGAGCCCAGAAATGAACCCACAAACTTTTGGTCAACTCATCTTCAACAAAGGAGGCAAGAATATACATTGGAATAAAGACAGTCTCTTCAGCAAATGGTGTTGGGAAAACTGGACAGCAGCATGTAAAACAATGAAGCTAGAACACTCCCTTACACCATATACAAAAATCAACTCAAAATGGATTAAAGACTTAAACATAAGACAAGATACAATAAACCTCCTAGAGGAAAACATAGGCAAAACATTATCTGACATACATCTCAAAAATTTTCTCCTAGAAGAAATAAAAGCAAGAATAAACAAATGGGACCTAATGAAACTTACAAGCTTCTGCACAGCAAAGGAAACCAGAAATAAAACAAGAAGAAAACCTATGGAATGGGAGAAAATTTTTGCAAGTGAAACCGACAAAGGCTTGATCTCCAGAATATGTAAGCAGCTCATACGACTCAATAAGAAAAAAATAAACAACCCAATCCAAAAATGGGCAGAAGACCTAAATAAGCAATTCTCCAAGGAAGACATACAAATGATCAAAAAGCACATGAAAAAATGCTCCATATCACTAATTATCAGAGAAATGCAAATCAAAACTACAATGAGGTATCACCTCACACCAGTCAGAATGGCCGTCATTCAAAAATCCACAAATGACAAATGCTGGAGAGGCTGTGGAGAAAGGGGAACCCTCCTACACTGCTGGTGGGAATGCAGTTTGGTGCAGCCACTATGGAAAACAGTGTGGAGATTCCTCAAAAGACTAGGAATTGACTTACCATATGACCCAGGAATCCCACTCCTGGGCTTGTATCCAGAAGGAAATCTACTTCAGGATGACACCTGCACCCCAATGTTCATAGCAGCACTATTTACAATAGCCAAAACATGGAAACAGCCTAAATGTCCATCAACAGGTGACTGGATAAAGAAGAAGTGGTATATTTATACAATGGAATACTACTCAGCCATAAAAACCGACAACATAATGCCATTTGCAGCAACATGGATGCTCCTGGAGAATGTCATTCTAAGTGAAGTAAGCCAGAAGGAGAAAGAAAAATACCATATGAGATCGCTCATATGTGGAATCTAAAAAACAAAAACAAAAACAAACAAACAAAAACAAAGCGTAAATACAGGACAGAAATAGACTCACAGACAGAGAATACAGACTTGTGGTTACCGGGGGTTGGAGGGTGGGAAGGGATAGACTGGGATTTCAAAATTGTAGAATAGATAAACAAGATTACACTGTATAGCACAGGGAAATATACACAAAATGTTATGATAACTCACAGAGAAAAAAATGTGACAATGAGTGTGTATATGTCCATGAATGACTGAAAAATTGTGCTGAACACTGGAATTTGACACATTGTAAAATGATTATAAATCAATAAAAAATGTTAAAAAAATAAAAATAAAAAAAAATAAAAAGAGTGAGCAGTTATGCCCATGTTTTCTATAAGAAAGACTAATTTTTTAATATGGCTTTTAAAAGTGTCTTCAGGAAAACAGAATGTTTATCTCATATGTTTATCTCATAGAAGTGCTTCTTAAGTTTCAATGAGCATTGGAATCACCTCAGTGCTTATCAGAATTACAGACCCTCCTTACCTCCATACCCTTCTAGAAAATTCTGCCTCTAAATGACAGGATGCAGAGATTCATATTGTTTTAAAGTATAGTCACTGACTATTCTTCCAAAAAGACTGCTCTGTGGTTTTTCCTGGTTTCCACTTCAACACTTGCCCCTGGCTAATTAGTCTCTGTTCCTGGGCTCAAAACAGACTGAAATGATAAAACGAAACAACAAAATTTTAATTCTTACTTGTTCTTAACACACTACCTACTTCAACTGCCTTGAGGGAGCCGAGGCCAGAGGAAGCAAATGACTTGTTCAAATTTTCAAAGTTAGTAGTGGATCTTAAACTGAAACATATGTCTCCCAACTAGTTCTTTCTTCTACTACATACCACCCTCCTTCCCTCAGGTATTTTGAATATGACAATAGGTGGTAGGAATAATAAAACCTGCACATTTATGTATATAGAAAGATACCAGTTGCTGAAAAATTAAGAAATTCTATAAAAGGCTGGGCAGATTTCTGTATGATTCAAAGAATCACAACTTTTTTGAACTATAACACTGAACTAATAAAGGTGTTTATTTGTTAACTTAAAACTTGCAGTCTTGATAGTTAATCCTAGTTTTACCTTATGTAGGAGGTCACTTAAAAAATCTATTTGTGCTTCAGTTTCCTTATATCATCAACCCAGATAAACATGGTAAAAACAAATAGAGATAATAATCAGTAGTCAAAAACTTCAAAATACAAACATACTCTCACCATAAACAAATGAAAATTAGAGATACTAAGGAAAAATAAACCGGAGTCATTCTTTTCATTACAAAAAGATTTACCACAATTCCTTGAAGAACCTCCCCTAAAATATCCCAAATACAACTAACTTATCTTATATAAATGCTCCTTTAGAGCAACTATTCCCAAGATTATGTTTTACATTATGGCAAACTGGAAAGCAAAAGTATTCTTCCTGGCAATCTTAGCGATAAAAAAAGGCACAGACGTTGCCATTAAATAACATCAAACAGACAGATGAAAACTACAAAAATTCAGCTATGTATTCAAATAGTTGTTATGCACTATACCATCATCTAATATTTTAAATATTTTAATATTTAAGAGAATTCAAAAATTCACTTATTTCATGCAGGTTGAATTAGAAATAATCACTAAGTGTTTTCTATGAACAAACCACAGTGCCAGAAAACTTATTTGGAAGACTCAGCAATTAAAGGCCAACTAGCGATGAAACATTTTTAAGTTTGGTGACTAGATGGGGAAGGAGGACAAAGACAAATTATTTTTATATAGAAACTAGTGTGGTACCAGACCCAGAAAGATATAACCATTGCTTAAGAATTATGTGATGAGAGCTACTATATCCAATGTCTAAAGAAATAGAGACCAGTGCATTACTAAATAAAGAACCTTCTAGTTAACACTGCTTTGCAGACAAGATGCAGAAGGGTCCATCCAGATTAGGATCTCCCAGTAGATCTCAAAGCCTTCTTTAGCTAGTTGTTTAATAATCTCCTCCATAAGCTCCTATCCTAATTCTTCCTCCATCACCTTCCTCCATCATCCTTCTCTCCATTCACCCAACTATCTTTCAGCCCCTGTAGGAATCTTAAAGTTTGGGGGAAACATCAGCTTTTTACAAGAAGATTAGAAACCTCTGTGTAGGGCAATACTCTTTGCTAAAAACAAAAATAGGTTTTGTTATTAAAAAGATAATCACAATTATACAGTTGTTTCAATAATGTTACAAATCATGACAATTGTATTTGTAGAATTTTTTTTTTTTTGCTGTTACTTGACCTTAAAAAAAATTTTAAGGAAATTAAGATTTATTTGGTCAAAACATACGACATTTACTTCATTACTCAGTGCACTAAATTCCCTCTAAATAAATCCCATACTGATCTGACTTTCCCCATGAAAATCCGTACAGCGAACTCCTAGTTTATTATGCCTACTTGAAAAGGGTAATTTAATAAGGCATCAGTACAAATACTTAATTGTGCAATGGCTATCGACAATGCCTTTAAACAGTTGCATATTTGCCAGATTTAGCTAATGGAAGTAGAATTGCCACTTAATGTCTCAGCTTGCACTGGTGGAAAATAAATTGTATCTGACATTCCTTTGGCTTTTAAAGGACATACTTAGATAATATTTACAGTCAAATTGATCTATTGTTGCATTTATGTTTTCTTGGGTTAAAAAAAAGGATCAAATGTGTTCTAAAGGATAATATTTCTTTGTATCTGCTCAGTTTGGAATGCTTTTGCACACACATGCCTCATTTAGTGGATGCGTAATCAAAGTCTAAATAACTGAATGGAGGGTGGACATTTCAATCAGGCAAAGAGCTATTTTAGCTACAACTCAAAGATCTAGTTGTGTGGAAGATCAAGTGGCCAGTGAGCTGGACTGTTCACTTCACATAGGGGTCATGTATACAGAATTTGCGTCATTAAACCATTTGATACATTAAATACTGCAGCATCTCCTTCAGGTGTTGTGACTAGGAAAAAGAAAGAGCTAAGAGAAGAGATCTAATATTTCAATATCCATTATTTGCCAAGCACTATGAGGTTCAAAAATAGGCAAGTCTTATTATTGATGGTGTTAAAAATCAGGACAGTATTTATCTTGGGAAGTAGTAAGTAGAAGCAAGCACAGGAGATGCTTCAGGTATCTGTGATATTTCATTTCCTGACCAGGGTGCTGGTTACAGTGATGTGTTTACACATTCTCCTGTCAAACCCAAACTATGATCAAGATAGGATACAACCATCACCCTAGAAAGTTCCTTGTGCCTTCCCAGTCAATACCTGATCCAACCCACTCCCAGCGGCAATCACTATTCTGATTTTTTTACACCATATATTAGTTTCATTGGTTCTAGAACTCCAATGAATGGATTCATATACTAGGCATTCTTTTGCACAAGGTTTCTTTGTGTTTTTGAGATTTTTCATGTTGCACATATCATTAGTTTTTTCCTTTTAATTGCTGAGTAGTATTCCACTGTATGTATATTCCACATTTTATTTATCTATTATCTAATTAATGGATCATTTCTATTTGGGGGCTATTAAGAATAAACCTTCTATGAATATTATTATACAAATCCTTTAATAGACATTTTATTCATTATCTTGGAGTAATACCTAGAAGTGGAACTGCTGGACCACAGAGCAGGTATAGGGTATTATTATCTTGATTTTATTATGATATATGATGAGTTTTCATATATCCTATGATAAAGACAGAGAAGTTAGGGATTATGACAGCACAGTTATGAAAACTCGTATCTGAACAAATATCTCTTCTTAAAGTGTTGATCAGAATCAAAATTAACCAGGAAAGGAATATTTAATGATATGCTATGGGGCCTAGCCCTACTGTAATCCATGTTCTTATCAGCAATGTTGATGAAGACATTTTCTATATAATCAACAAATATTCACATTAGATATACTCAACAAATATGTAACAGACTTAAAGGAATTGTCAATGCAGTCAGCACAGTAACCACAGTGTTCCTTGAACATGCCATGGACTCTCACCCACAAGCCTTTCCAGTCTTTCCTCTGCTTGAAAAAAAAATCCTTTCTGAGAATTCCAGTAACTTTAAGTGCAATGTAGGCCATGACTCTGGCATGGAAAAAAATTTAAATGCCTAATGCATATTTAGAATTGCAGGAGATACATTAAAGTTGCTGAAGTTCCTCTGGTTTCTGCATCAAGTCACATCTAGAATATTGTGCCGCATGTGGGACACCTCACCCTAGGACAAACAGTAGCAAGCTGTGGTAAATCTGGAGGAGAAAGGACTTTCAGAATAAAAGGAAAATGGAGAACTAAAATAAGAGGAAATTGAGAGATCCAGGATATCCATCCCCACAAGTCCAGCCCCACCTCATGGAGTGCAAGTCTTGCCCCACCTGAGAAGAACCTTTGTACACCCATTACTTCTGGAATCCTTAAGTCTTACCCTTGTCCCTCCAGCCTTCTTCCATTATTCTTTGGAATACACGACTATGACACAAGATACAAACTCTAAATATGAGGGGGAGAAATGAAAAGAATATTAAATAATTGCATGCATTTACTGTACTCACAAATTCTATGACTGATTGAATGTTTGTAAACTTTTGTTTGCTTGGTTTTGGGAAAAGTAATTGTAACTAAATGTCCTTTATATTTTGGATCTGTAAGATCCAAATGAGTTAATATTTATGAAAGCAATTTTAAAGCACTTTTAATTGTAAGAAGTAGCATCCAAATATAAGGAAAAATTCAGAGAAGACATTTTAAGAACTTTCTCTGGAAAGACTATATACCACACAGAGAAGAATCTGAAATTTATTTGGTAAATTCCCTTCATCAGCTCTGATGTATATAGTTGAATATGACTTTAAAACCATGCGCTATTGTGCTCTCAGGCCATAGGCTGAGTGAGAAGAAAAGTTAATCTTGCTCTGAATCCTCATGGTCCCAAATTTGGTTTTGGTATAATATTGAAGAATTGAATCCATTTTTATTTCAGCCTATATTTAAGATCTTATTTCTCTACAAGTCTGGCCAGCCGTAGTCAAGTTTTTAATGAAGAAACAAAAGCTAGTAGATCTTTCTCTACACCATTCCAGGGACATTTCTCACTCTTCTCACCTTCCCATATACCAGAATAACAAAGGGAGAGATGTGAAGTATAAAGGCTCAAAGTCTGTTCTTTTCAGGTAATTGTAAGAATATGTGAAACACATAAAGAAGGTGTGTTACTCACATGGGTTTGCATTCTATATTCCCAATTATGCAATAAAATTTCACATAAAGAAACCCAGTCACACTACAGTTAAAAGACCCTCTCAAACCAGTTGGGAAAGACATTTCAAACTTAGTAATATTCCAGACATGGCCTCTAGAATTGGTTAGCTCAACTATTCCCAGTAATATGGTAGTGAAACAAATGCCTTAGATTTAACTACCATATCTGCCTACAGTCTTCAGAATAAGTAAAACAAAATGACAACCTACAGAATGGGAGAAAATTTTTGCAAACGATGAAACCAACAAAGGCTTGATCTCCAGAATATATAAGCAGCTCATACTACTTAATAAGAAAAAAACAAACAACCCAATCCAAAAATGGGCAGAAGACCTAAACAAGCAATTCTCCAAGGAAGAAATACAAAGGATCAATAGGCACATGAAAAAATGCCCAATATCACTAATTATCAGAAAAATACAAATCAAAACTACAATGAGGTATCACATCACACCAGTCAGATGTTTGAGAGGCTGTGGAGAAAAGGGAACCCTCCTACACTGCTGGTGGGAATGCAGTTTGGTGCAGCCACTGTGGAAAACAGTATGGAGAGTCCTCAAAAGACTAGGAATAGACTTACTGTATGACCCAGGAATCCTGCTCCTGGGCATATATCCAGAATGAACCCTACTTCAAAAAGACACCTGCATCCCAATGTTCATAGCAGCACTATTTACAATAGCCAGACATGGAAACAGCCTAAACGTCCATCAACAGATGACTGGATAAAGAAGATGTGGTATATTTATACGATGGAATACTATTAGGCCATAAAAAAGACAATATAACTCCATTTGCGGCAACATGGATGTCCCTGGAGAATGTCATTCTAAGTGAAGTAAGCCAGAAAGAGAATGAAAAATATCATATGAGATCACTCATATGTGGAACCTAAAAAAAAAAAAGAACATAAATACAAAACAGAAACAGACTCATAGACATAGAATACAAACTTGTGGTTGCCAAGGGGGCGGGGGATGGGAAGGGACAGACTGGGATGTCAAAATCTGTAGATACTGACAGGCATATGCAGAATAGATACACAAGATTATACTGTATAGCACAGGGAAATATACACAAGATCTTGTGGTAGCTCACAGTGAAAAAAAAAATGTGACAATGAATATATGTATGTTCATGTATACTGAAAATTTGTGCCCTACACTGGAATTTGATACAACATTGTAAAATGACTATAACTCAATAAAAAATGTTAAAAAAAAAAATAGATAAACAGATGTTCTGAGGCCCCACACAGCTCACCTAATTCTGATGAGCCTTCTTATCTAAAACATGACACTGGACACCGAGGAATATCAAAGGTGACTCAACAAAGCTAATTACTGTTTCTGACAAATTGACTCATAGCACCTGCTTAGCTTGATGGAGGGTCTAAATCACTAGTTTCTGACACACAGTTTTATTGATTTGTGTACAAAAGTTGACAGAACAGCCTATGGCCTGTATTCATTTGTTTGTTAATTCATTCTACAAATACTTTTTCAGTACTAACAAGATGCCTGCATATGCTGCACTAGACCCTAACTGTACATTTTCTAGTCAGTTAGGACAAATCTTTAAGCAACAAATTAAAAGCCCTTCACTGCTTATCCAATTTTATTTTGAAGACAGGTTTTAGATAAATAGGTTTTTTTGTTTGCAAGATAATGCACTCAAATACTTCAGAAAAAGAGAGATTAACTCTAAGGATATACAGGATCTGAAGCTGACAAGGTGTTGAGAACCAAGGTGGCTCTGAGGACTAGCATTCTTACTATCTCTCTTTAGGAACATGATCCTCTGCTTCTTCATAAACATGTTGGCCCAGTTCCTCTCATTCAACGTTCTTGCTTCCTCCAACTTTTCTGTGTAACCACCATGCTACATTTGTAAGATATCAATTTGCTATGGCTAGGAGCTACATTTTTCAGAAACTCCTTCTCTGTGTGGGTATGAGTTAGAGTTGGTTTAGAGAGGAACTTGCATAAGATTTGGAAGGAAGAAGTGAAGTAGAAGCCATTACTCTTGGAGGCCCATCACAGCCAGACGTTGTGCAGAAGTGCCTGGTGGGATCCAGCATGTTCTTACTCTTGTCTGCAATGTGTCTAACTCATCTTCCCAACTACTGGTCTTGCTGGCCGACAGCAGTCCCAGAGTGTGCTCCTACCAGGAACTTGTCTGAAGACCCACAGCTTCCCCAGAATGGCCCTTCCCCTTCCATAGACCATTCCACAAACTACCCTGTACAGCCCATTCTACAGCCAGATGTGCTTATTCTCTCTGATTTCCCTGAAAGTTTTGACCTGTCCTCCCTCACCAGTATTTCAGGGGCCTGCTTAGTGACTATTTTCCCCTTCCAGACTTAACTTTCCCAGTTCCTCCCACATTTGTGTAAGATCCAATTCCTATAATAAGTCCCTTATTTCAATAATGTTTGGGGTAACTCTGCCTACTTGTCCATATTTTCTGGATCACATTCCCAAGAGTAAGAATTTTATTATTCCAACTCATTTGTTATGTTGGGGCTGTATCCTCAAGACCAGAGTTTCTGATACAGTACTTCTATGGGAAGATCTTAGTATTTGCAGTTTTGAAAATCTACATACGTGATTGTTATGCAACCCCACTGGGAACCATGAATTTAAAACTCACAACAAACTAACAAATGAAAAGTGAAATCCAAGAGGATTTCACAATTTAAAAATCTGTCCTCATGATTTAGAATATCTGCAAAGTTTAAAAAAAAATCCTGTATATCCAGGTAGCAAACCTACATTGTGACTTTATAATCGCAGTAAATGATGATGATGATAATGATGATGATGATGATGATAATGATGATGATGGTGATGATGATGATGATGATAATAATAATAACATCCAAGCCCCTTTAAGAATCTAGATAATAAAACAGAGAAATCAGGCATCAAGAAACAAGAGTGGGTAAATTCAGACCCAGGCAGCAAAGGAGAAAGCCAACCCAGGGTTGGCCAGGTATGTTTTGAGAGGGGCAATTTAAAGTAATTGAAAAAGAGACAACCCAGACTGCTCTTAATTTCTCTTCCCCAGTTCTGCCCTGATGTCAAGGCTCATAGAAGAAGGATTAAGACATTGTGAGTCCTCAAGAACAAGGAAGAGGAATGGAGGACATGTCTGACCACTGAGAACAAACTGGATGATCTTCTTCAGAAATGGAGGAAAACTACCAAAGATGATATTTGTTCTTTATAGTGAAAAAAATTGATCAGGGATAAATTTATTCAAAGGAGTTTGCACTTTTGGAACTCTTGTTTTGCAGGGATTCTAAGTATGTAAGTGTGTATCTTTCCATTTAAAGTTAATATTTTTGTAGACTTCAGATGAAAAGACCATGTGCTTTGGCCTTCCTTCTCTTTATCTAGACTAAAGGACATCAATATATTTTAGCTTTAGTCACAGTTTACCTGGTGTCAGGTAACCAAAGTGGGTGTTTAATTCACCCTTGTGGAGTGAGACCCCCATCCATTAAAACACAAAGCAAATTTTACAAATGCCAGGTATTATAGCCAAAGTATATAATAGCTTAGCAGACTTGACTTAAACTAACTTTAATTTTTACACAACTGCATGCAATTGACAACTGAAGGTGAAAATTAGATTGTTTACATATCTCAAAGAAAGGTCTTTTTTCAACATTTCTTACCTTCATATTATATTATGCTTCTAGATAGGCAGACAGGGTAAGTTTTATCCTTAGTATGCTAAAGGGCATTTTTTTAATTCAATAATACTCCAGAAGAATCAAAAGTGCCAAGTGTTTACATAATTGAGTTGAACAACTGTTATTAAATCAGTGGCAAAGGTTACCTTTTTCAATAGGAGGTAGTTTGGATAAACACTAAAACTATTTCAAATTCCCATGGAGTCTCCACCAATAGTTAAACTTCCATTCCCGTAACTAAGAAATGCCCGAGGGGATGATAACAATTTTCTCTTTCTCCTTCTGTTTTGTTAAAAACTAATAATAAAAAAAAATCACAACAAGGAGTAATGAAAAGCTACAGAATGAGGTCCCATGTACACACTGTAAGAAGGCAGGGTTTATGAGGAGCTTCGTATTCCAACCGGGGATTGTTCAAAATGGTGGATTCTGTTGTAAATCATACTGGAGAGAGACAGGTTTAGAGTAACAAAATTTCATCCTAATTTGGAAGATCAAACAGAGCATGAAATGAATAGGTTAGAAAAATCTTACAGGGGTTAAGAAAGGATAAAAGGAACAGAAAAAGAAAAGTTAACATAATTCTAGGCCAAGTTTATGCTGTCAAAATAAGTAAGGGAGAACAATTATTCTGGGGCATCCATTATAATAATAAACACCCTCAAGATAATTTAAATCAATCGTTTTTCAACCTGAATTTCTTTTATTCAGCTAACTGGACTAACTTATCGTGATCACAAATTCACAGAGTGGCTGATTCAGGAAGGCCCTTTGGGATCATTTACTCCATTCTTTCCATGTTACCAGATGAAATTAAACCCAGGAAAGAAAAGTGGTTTTCCCATGGTTGCTACTGATGGGCAGAGCTGGGTCTAGAACCCAGATCTCCAGACTAATGCTCTCTGTGCTACATTCCTGGTCCTCCTCTGGAAAGAAAACAACAACAACTAACAGTTATTGAGGACATACTATGTGCCAATAACTACACAGCTGCTTTTTTAATCCTCACAATAATAATAAGAGTTAAAGTCTGTTACTGTCTCCATTTTACAAATGGATAAACTGAGGCTTTGGTTAAGTAATTTACCTAAAGAAACATAGCTATAGTGGTAGAGCTAAAATAAATATGGTTTATATACTCTAAAAATAAGTCATGATCCCTAAAACATGAGTTATATACAACTGGACAATGCTGACAAGATTTCTAACCTTAAGGGTTATTGAAAAATCAGCTTAATTTCCAAAAGAGGCTGTCACTTAAACTGGATATCTAATGTGTTACCTATAATCCTCAAAGCATAGGACTAATTAACACAAGAAGGGCACCTTTCAAATGTATGAGTTGGGGTCTTCTATGTCCTGTGAATAAGATGTAGCACCTTCTCAAAGAGCTCAAGATCTAGCAATAAGAAGTTAGGTTTATAAAGACCAAGTGTGGTACAAAAGCAACATAGGGAGACTCTGATAAGACATACAACTAAACCCTATGAGGATTAAACTAGAAAGGATCCCAATCCTTTCTAAGAATGTCTCCTAATCCTTAGAAATTATTTTTATATTCATTTTGCGTTTTTAATATAATGACCTCTTAAAATATGATGTTGGCTCATTATTTTTTTTAAAAAAACAAGCCACATTGGAAAGCATTTAAAATTTTTTAATTTACCTGAAGTCTTACCACCAAAAAAAATCTATTTACCATTAATCTTGAGTGAAAATTATCACAACCATTAACAAATAGATAGAGATAGATAGATAGATAGATAGACAGACAGACAGATAGATAGATAAACAACAAGGACCTACTATATAGCATAGGGAACTATATTCAGTATCTCATAAAAAACTATAACTTAAAAGAATCTGAAAAAGAATAGGCATATAGATATATACGTAAACTGAATCCCTTTGCTGTATACCTGAAGCTAACACAACATTGTAAATCAACTATACTTCAAATAAATATGTAGACAGACATAGATGTTAGATAGATAGATAGATAGATAGATAGATAGATAGATAGATAGATAGATAGATAGATAGAAAGAATTGTATTTGTCTTTAATCAAAGAAAAAGAACCTGAAATGAAATGAAGGAAAGTGCTAGACCTGGGATATATGTTTCTTCATCAACTTCTAAAGAAACTTCTAGAGTTTTAAGGATTTGGAGTCATCAAACTGTTTTTTCATCAATTTTAACTTTACACAATAATTATTAACGTCTTGCTATGAAAGTGCTCAACAGTCACATATGGATAGTGGCTGTACTAACAGCACAGAGAACACTTATCTCAGAAAATTCTATTGGATAGCACTGTTCTGAGAAATTATTTCTGATGCTTTCCACAAAGTTTTATTTACATGAATAAATATTACATGAACAGTGACAAGTTTTAGAGATTTCACTGACTAAGATACTTCTTTGTATGTTCAAAATTCCTCAGATCTTGACTTTTTTCTTTCTTTTTTTTCTCATTTGGCTCAAGGGCTTCTTCAAGAGACTATAGCAAAAAAAGGTTGCAAGGTCCTCATATTTCTGAGAACTTGAGTGTCTGAAGTGTCTTTCCATTGCCTTCACATGGGAATGAGAGCATGGTTGAATATACAATTCTAGGATGTATGTCTTTTTCACTTAAAACTTAGTAGACATAAATCCATTTCTTTGGGAAAACCTGATGCCAGACTTTCCTCATTAGACAGCCCTGCTTTTAATTCCTAGGAACATTTTATTTTCTTTATATTAAAAAAAAAAAAAACTTCACCAAGATGTATCTCACAGGGGTTCTCTTCATAAATTTTGCCTGGTACTCGGGAAGCAAACTTAATCCAGACATCCATGTCCTTTTTCAACACACAGTTTTCTTCTATTATTTTTCATTGCATTTCCTCCATCTATTCTGTTCCATTATAGAGTCCCTATTATATGTATATAGAAACTCTGGGATTCATTCTTCATGTGATTATCTATTCTCTGTCCCTATTTAATGTTTTCCTTTCACCAAAGTCTTGGAAAATGTTTTGGGCTTGTCTTTCATCTTCACTGATTATATATTTTGTTGTTTATTATAACTAATCTGTAGTTCACATATTCCTTTGTAATTTTACTTGGCACTTATGGGTTTTTTTAATCATCTTAAAGCAATCTTCCCCTGATTATTATTATCTTTCAAAAATATCATTGTTAAATTTCACTAATAAAAAATAGAAGAGATTTTGTACCATTTTCTCTTTTTTTTTTTTTTTTCTGTAGCTTCATTTATTGAGGAGATAATTGCTCTGTTCCCAATCATTTCTTGACTTTGGAGTTAAAACTGGGCTCAAATCTCTGTTCTGCTACTTACTCAAATAAGTTCTTTAACCTCAGAGGGAACTCTGTTCACTTAAGTGTGATGTATGTATACTTCCCAGATTTTAGGGTTATTATAAGGATTAGAAGAGGCAATTTACATCAAGGGCTTGGCACACAGCTAGTGCTTGATAAGTGTTAGCTGTGTATTACTGGGTCTTTTCATGTATACAGTAATTTCCTCAATTTATTCTCTTTAGACAAAAAATACACGCTTTTCTTGGGAGTTAAGATGGAGTCTGGCAGACATGCTGCTTGCTTCTATTTGCATGTTTCAGGACCAAATGAAGGAATGAGGAAAAACTTTATAAATTCTATAATCTGACTTTGCTAGATCACCAGTCTGGTTATCAGTGAAAAAGAGACAAAGAGCTATAATTCATCAGGAGGTCAAGGAATTGTCTCTGTTAAGGTAGCTTGAAGTTTTGAAATACAGGGTCCCCACTCTCCACTGGCATATCTGCTCTCAATGGAGCCCTCTAGAATTGCCACCACTTCCTTCCCACTCCAGTAGGGACAAACAGAACTGAACGGACGTAGTCCAGTCCACAGGACTCCACTCTGTTTGGACCCCAGCACATCATGTCTTTCCCCAAGATGCTCTTATGATCAAGACTCCTAACAACTGCTTTAAGGTTCAGCTTCCCCTGTAGACCCTACCCACTAGATACATGTTCCAGGGGCATCTACTGGGAAGTTCCTTCTAGTTGTTTCCCAGGCCAATCACAGATTAATTATTTTTCCCTTCAATCCAGTAATACCAGCCTGGCTTAAAGAAACTCCTTAAAGTCTCTAGCCTTTTCCTTACTTTCAACACTGGTATTGACACACATACTGCCATCTTCAGATTCTTTTATCTATTTCCATGGAAATTTGGGATTAGAGGAGTTAAATAACAGACTCATATCTCCATCTTAAACAGCTTTCTTTTTAACCATAATTTTATAAGAATAGTACATGGGAAAAGAGGCAAATAATGGCACTGATATTGAGCTTGTCTGTAGGAACGACAGTCAAAGTTGATTGTGGCTATGTCTTTATGTCTTTACGTAGTACTTGCCTTTGCTTCAATCAAAAAAATAATGTCCAAATTCTGCTTGGGGAAAATTATTTTCCTAAAGCAGACTGTCCATTCACAATCATAGTTGGTTAAACTACAGGACAGTGTAGGCCAACTCCACTTTTTACTTTTTTCAGAATATATGCTAGTGTCTAAAAGCAAGCCGCTGAGATGAACTAGTCAGCGTCAGTGGGAACAGAAGTAGCTTTCTTCACAGTCATGCTAGGTGGCCCAGCAATATGTTCCAGGAAACTGTTCAGTCTGAACTTATCTGTTCTGTCATAAGGCAAGAGGGTTCCAGCTGATCTGTTTGCTGATTTGGTGAATTACTCTCATGTAGATAATAGAAACACCATAGAGACATACTGCTGTAGCTACCCCCATACAAACACAACCTGCCTACAACTAGTAAGCATGCTCAGCCCATGCTGCATAAATTTTTTATTAGAGAATTAAAGAGGAAGGAATGAGAAGGGAAGACAGGAGGGGGACTTTACAAAGTGATTGAGCCTGAAAAAGAAAAAGGTACAGCAGAGTGCAGGGCAGAGATGAAAGACTAGGGTGGGGATGAAACATGGGACCGCAGCTGCAGAGACCAGACGTGCCCTTAGAGAACTTCTTTTATTCCTGATTAGTCCTTCCAGTGCTTTCTCTGCAGGGCAACCTCACTTCTCCCCATGGAAGCCCAGAGAGTCCTGGAGTTATTTACAAAGCTAGTGAAAGTGAGCTGGTTGTTGCTAGGATGCCTGGTTTAAGTGGCTAAATTCTGATCATTCCATCAGAGACAGGGGACCCTCACTTCATCAACCATGTACCTACCTTCTCAAAGTATTTCAGTACAGGTCTCAAGGCCAACACCAACAGAGTGAAACATGAAGATGACCCAGTGCAAGAACAGGGCAGGGGGACACTCTCACCCTATGTCAACCTGGGCTCAGCCTCAGCTCAGATCAGATTTTCTGTGATAGGATCATGAAAGAAGACAGAAAAACCTGATGATAGAGGCTGGAGCCCAGGTCTGGTCATTCAGGCATCAGCTCAGGTCCTACAGATGCTTAAGATAGGAACATGGGATTCAGATTCAGAGCTCCTCAGGCCAAGGCCATTCACTGCCTCTTTGGAAATATGTGTGGCATCCAAGGAGCTACTCAGACTATAAATAACCTACAAAGCCCACTGGTATTAAGGGCATTGTGAGAGAGAGACTGATGATTCACGCCCCATCACCCTGTTTCAAAATTCCAATTGAAAGAAGATGTTTATAGCTATAATTCTCCAGTTAAGTGCAACACAACTGGGTGAAAACCACGGATTTCAATGTGACTAGCTGTTGTAACTGAACACACTCAACGGGGGAAATGTATGCAAGTCATAATACTAAAAAGCATATCACTGTGCTTAAAAGAAATATTTTCTGTGGACAGTAAACTCTCATCATAAGTGCATTTATGAGTTACAATGTAAACAAATGTCATATAAATCACCTTATAATTGTTAGGGAGAGAGAGAGAGAGAAACCATCATTTAGTGGTACTATTCCACTTGAAAACATGCTCCTATTAGGAACGAGATGAGAGTTGTAAATTCACTGTTCCCTCTGTTAACTAAGGACCATACACATACAAACACACACACGACCATCCTATAATGGTGTGTGGATGATTTTAGGGCTATTCATTTGGGAAATCTTTGAACACTCACCATTGTCGCTTCCTGTGCAGACTCTACACCTAAATTCATCATAATAGCGTTTGAATGATTAGGAACTCAGTTCAGCACAGCTTAATGCAAGGCATCTCAAACTCTCATGAATCAGCTAAGCACCTGGGGATCTTGTCAAAGTGCAGGTTCTGCTTCAGGAGATCTGACTTAGGACCTGGGATTCTGCATTTCTAACATATGCCCAGGCAGTATGGATGCTTCTGGACCACAAACCACATTTTGGGTACAAAGGCTTATTATATGGATTTAGATACACAACATTCAACATTCAGCAAATAATTATTGAGCACCAATTGTGTGCCAACCACTATGCTATTTGCTGATGATAGATAAAAGATACTGTTCCTCATTCTCAATGCATTAGCAGTCTAGTTTGATATAAGTAACAACTGAAGTACTGCATGAAATAAAAATCTGATCCCAAAATAGTGTGCCTTAATATAACCCTTAACTCTAACATGGGTATAGCCCTTTACCACTTAGAAAACATTTTTTAACAATCTTGTCCCATTTAATGCCCCAAACACAGGATCTTGCCTTTCCCTCAGCTGTAAGTTTTTTATGTTGGCATTGCTGCATACATACTCCCAGTGGTAAGAAAGATTTCCTCCCGACTGCATTTCATGGATCGTTGAACACTAAAACTAGATTAAATAAAAGCTATTCAGTAATGCACCTATTGCATGCACACACATGTGTGACCCAGTAAATAAAGCAAATTTTGACTTTTTATAACTTATTTATAGTAGTGAAAAGCCCAGGAAGACATATCTTTTTTTCTAAAACGGGGTCCTCTGCTGACTAGCTGTGTAACCACATGCAAGTTAGTTAACCTCTATGGACCTCAATTTCCCCATCTTTAAGGAAGGAGCTGGACCAGGCGACCTCTGAGGTCCGTTCCAGCTTTACAGTCCTATAATTCTGTGACCCGCCCACCTTGAAATTTGCTACAATCTGTGTTTTAGATCCCAAAGACAGATCTTTTCAACAGCATCAGCACAACCGCACTTCCCCTTGAGCCTTAGCTAAGCTGGTTCAACAGCAAAGCTTTGAAATTCCCAAATACTGTAAGCTCAGGCCTGCCAGAGCCGAGTGGAGCTGCTACTCCACAATTCAAGTAGTCAGCTATTGACTGGTGGCAATCTATATCTGCATTAAAATGGGGAGTTTTGGATTAATGTGGAGCTGAAAGCCCGACTGAGGCTCTTTGCTGCCAGCCTGTCTCTGTAATTGCAGCATGGATTTCACCAACCACAAAGGGCAAAATGAATGTGATCGTCCCCAGTAGTCGATAGACCATCGATTTTTTTCTTTTGACTCTATGATTTGCACAAATATTGAAGCTCATTTTTTGAGCAAGGAGGCTTATTAATCTACATTCTTCAAAACTAGTGGCCCCCTCAATGAGGTGAATTCTGAATGTTACTTAATATGCAAGACATGAATAAATTAGTCATACTAAATTTTTTTAAAATTCCACTTCACATACACATCCACCTCATACACCCATGTTCTTACTCTTATTTAAAACTGACCTTCTAGGTAGACAGTGGAACTTTGTGCTCATTATCATGCCATTACGTGTCTGATTGTGCAGGAATGACTAGGAAGGAAATGTTGGCAAAGCTCATTCTGCTCCATGGTCACTGTTTTCTTGGTTAGGTTTCGTTTTTCACTCACTCCTAAGGTTATAAACAAAATGTATACAACACCACCTGTGGTTCCTAAAATGGAACAGTGATCCAGGGCCATTTCTTCCCTGAATGGACGCTATTAATCTGCAGTAAAAACTACACTTTAAGGCAGAGAAACAAAAGCAGCTCCTGCAGAGTTCAATTGTGGTTGCTCCAAACCATACCAGTTCTTTTAATTTCTTGTGATGCATTTTCCATTTTATGTTGCTTCTGGTTGTTATAGCCTCTAATATTTCTTTAGTCTATTGCTGCCTTAATTTGGCTGGAAATTAAGACTCCACGGTTTGAAACCACACGTGTCAGATTTGTTTCTGTGTGGTTTGTTGTAAAATACAGTGGCTTTCTCTCTTCTAATACTTCTAGCTTTTGAAAATAATCAATAATGATAAAAATTGGTTATCAAATCCCACCAGCTTTGTTTCCTCAAGAAAATTTCCCAAGTGTGGTTCCTACTCTCAACCCCAATTTTAGATGAGCTTTTTTGGTTGCAAGGAACAATATAATTTGGTTTGCTTCTGGCAAAGAAGATTTGGGGGATAGCATGTAGGAATAAAGATGATGAGAATCTTAACCATGGAGATTTGGCTCAAAGCAAGGCTCAAAGTGGTCAGAACATGCTTGGGGAATGTAAAGTTCATTGAGGATCCAATATGTTTCTAGAGACCTTCCATCAAGAATTTACTGATCACAGCCCTACTGTTCTACCATGCAGTGATTCTGCCTTGCTCTATGTCTTCTCAACTTTCATTATGGCTTCTGACTATTTAACTCTTTCTCTGTTTCTCAAGTTCACATATCTCAAGTCACAAGATCTAATTCACCCACTACCATTGGCCATGGCTTTTGTTCCAGAATATCCCATTGGCTGCTAGCCAAGTCTACAGACAGGCTATTCTTAGATTATGTACCCATTCTTTTTTAAAATCACATTATTGAAGTATGATTCACACAAAATTTGTACTTATTTAATTAATGCCACTTGATAGGTTCAGAGATATGTATACATCCATGAAACCATAACTACAATCTTTGCCAGAAACATACCCATTACTTCTAAAAGTGTCCTCTCGCCTTCTTTTTTTATTATTATTTGTGTGTGTGATAAGAACACTTAACATACGATCTACTATCTTAGCAAATGTATGGTATTAACTATATTATTAACTGTAGGCACCAGGCTGTATGGTAGATCCCCAGGACTTTTCATCTTGCATTACTGAAACTCCGCACCCTTTGACTAATACCTCCCCACTTCTCCCTCCCCCAACCCCTGGCAACCACCATTCTACTCTCTGCTTCTCTCAGTTTGACTATTTTAGATTCCTCTTATAAGCAGTATCATGTAGTATCTGTCTTTGTGTCTAGCCTATTTCACGTAGTCCTCCACGTTCATCTATGTTGTCACAAATGTTAAGCATACATTCTTGATCTGATAAATGACAATCTGTATCAATACGATGCATTATGTGGAAGAGGTTTGTAGCCAGAACCTTTTAAAAGGAAAATATAAGCAAGGCAGCATACTGAGGCTTGTCCTACCCATCATGTCCATGGCCTCTGCTGAATTCAAAACCACACCATTACCTACCTACACCTCTGCAGTAATTTCCTTACTAGGATCTCAGTGCCTAAAGTCTATTCTATTTAATCTATTCTCAATAGTGATAACAACCTTCCAAAGTCTCTAACCTCTCTGAGCCTTAGTTTCCTTATCTACCCCATCTATTAAATGAGATAATAGATGAGAGGACTTGAAGAGAGAATGTAGGTAAAAGTACTTGGTCATTTTTATCACTATCATATGAATATCCTGACCTGGTTCTAAGAATTACATTTGTTTATGTGGACTCCTTAAGGTCAGGACCAGTTTTTCATCACCTCTTTAGCCCCTAGTCCCTGGCCCACAGCCTAGCACAGTTTTTTACTCAAGATACACTGAATAAATGAAAGCATCATTCAAGTCTCAGAATCCCATAGCAAAACTAAAATGAAAAGAAAAGACCTCCATTTCCTTTACAAATAAACTTTTCTTAATTTTTTAATAACAAAAGGAATTTTCACCTCTTCATGTAAGGCAGTCTAAACTGAGAAGATTGGTTATGTATCCCTCTGTGCTAGGAAAATGGAATAGGACCCTTTATAGAGTACTCAGCTACAGAAACTGTGCCATGTCCCCTAACATCACAGAACACCAAAACCAGAGGAGACCCCAGAAAAATTATACTTCCCAGCCCTTTATTTTAAAAATAAGAACCTAAGGCTCAGACAGGCATCATGACACATGTGACTTTACAGGTTATACTAAGAACATGCTTGAAAAAGGAAGTCATGCATGCGGACTCCCACAGATGTACTTTACTCGTGACTGAGGCATTTCCCTGCCTCCAAGAGGGTACACATCCCATACAGAGTGACCACTTACTTAACAAGTTTTAAATGGGCCTGAAGAATAGTCTCTGGGAAGACAGTTTTATTCTACTCACATTCAGTGAAGTAAAGACACCATATTTTTTCTCTCAGAAAAAGTGAGTCTGGAGTCAAGGCAGGTTTCCTCCTTCTATCACTGGCCTAGCAGTAAGAACACCTAAGTTTGCAATACAGCTCACTTGTCTTTTTAGATTCTAGTTTCTGCATCTATAAAATGAGAGTGTTGGGCTTGGTCACTGGTTTTCAAACTAGGTTGTCCAGAGCCTTTAAGTTCCACAGGAGTGCCACAGTGTCCACCTCAGAAGTGAGAGGAAGGAGGCCCAGTTAGGGCCCTAGTTTTGCCCACCCATTTTTAGCATTTTATTCATTTTTCAAATTTGTACATTTAAAAATTTCTAACTAATTTTCAGTTAAATATATCTCTACTGATTTGGCAAAGTTTTGATTATATAACTCTTGTCTATGACTCAAATTTAACTTCTTGACAGACATAGGGCAAAAGAATGGTTTCAATGTTTCCAACTACTAGATGGTATATTGATAATTTTACTGTACCCAGAAAGGATTTTAAAGCCATAACATGAAGTTGTAAGGATTCTACAAAATTCACAAAACTGACCCACAACCCCTGAAAATTCCTGAATATGGATAATAATGCTTAAAAGTATAATACTGTAATATTATCTACATGATGCATAAAAATTTGTCAATATATAAAGCTCCAGTGAAATGAAATTTTCTTTTTTTTTTTTGTCCACATGGTCAGTTTTAACCAATGTGTTACTTTGTCCAATGTGTTTTCAACTAATCCTTTTTTTTTTTTTTTAACCAAAGTGTCTGCTTAGGGATAGTCACAGTCTTTTGCTTCTAGCCCTAGAGAAAAACTCACATGGAATTAATTGGAGTTTATCCAGGGCTCAAGGCTTCCTTCTCCCTTACAGTTCTCACTTCATCACTAAGAAGCCATCAAGAGAGTCAGATTTAGCTTGTGTGCCACCTTAGTTCATTCACTTATTCATTTCTGTGACTTGAATGGATCAGCCTTCTAGGTACAGAGTGGAAAAAAGGCAAGGTCTTTATTCTATAAGCAGACAGGCACATAAATCATTAAAATATCCTGGTATAAGTGATAGTGTACATATTCTACCATGAACTAAGTGTGAAGGAAACAATATGACATGAAGAGAGGATCAAAAAAAAAAAAAAAAGATCAGAGGAGACAACTGTCTAAGACTTGCAAATGGCATAGGAATTCACAGAAATGGGCAATGCCCCAGTGGGATCAACTAACAAGGGAAGCTACATCTGCAGAAGAAAGGAAGAAGGGGACCTAGAAGGAATTCCAGGCAGCTAGACAATCTGTTCAAAGTTATGAACGGGTATGGTGTTTCCGGGGATTTTCAAATAATTCAGAATGGCAGTGGTTCCCACTGAGAGAGGAGGGATAAGGAGGATCCGGTAACAAGGTAGAAAGGTGATGAGCAGTCAGGGAAATGCAAAGGGTTCCTGACAGGTCATGAGAGAGGCTTTATGAGAAGACTAAGTGGAGAGAGGGAAGGAGGTGGTCTGGAGAATTCTATTCCACAGAAAAGACAGGAACACTAGAGAAATTCTTTAAAGACAGATGATTCTATATATCAAAATAAAAAATGTCACTGTAAAGTGTGCAAGAATAAAACCCCAAACACAAGTAAGTCACTCTGGAATTTAAGTTATGAATGACAGAAAGAAGAGCTAGGAATGAAGGAAAGGGCAAGGAAATGTCAAATCAGCGAACAGAGATCGTGAACTCCCTCCAGAAGAAGACAGAGCTCAGAGTAGGTAACAAAATAACTCCAACTCTAAAATAAACTGCCTATGCTCAGGGTGCTTTGCCAACTGCTATCTCAGACCTAATCAAGTGCTCTTCGACCTGCCCCAGGAAACATCATGATCCCAGAAAGGACAAGGCAGCTAAAAGCTGAAGATGGCTGGCTAAGGAGGGAGACTGAATGGGAAACAAAGGGTAGAGCTTTTCTATAGTATCCAAGAAAGAAAAACTAATCACATATACCAAACAAAAATAAAAACAAAAAACTCCACCGTATATTTCCCAATTACTTACTTAGCTAGCAAAACCTCAACAAATAGATTGCCACAGGAAAGCCAAAATATGATCCAAAAGGGAAACCTCTCTGGGTATCTTGTGAAAAAAGTAGTCACCTACAGGTAGAAATTGCAGAAAGATCCCCTTCCCTGGCTACCCTGTGCAGCTGTCTCTCCCACACTATTTCCACATCCCACCATCCCCAAAAGAAAAGCATTGGTGATACCTGAAATTCCCATGATTATCACTCAGTTCCATTTGCCTGAATTTAACAGGCACTTTTTCACCAATTAAAATGTGAACATCCTGGGTAGTGGGGGAGTTGGAGGAAGGTGGTCAAAATGCACAAACTTCCAGTTACAAGATCAATAAGTATCAGATATGTAACACACAACACGATGACTATAGTTAACACACTGTATGATACACAGAAATATTGTGTTGAGAACAGATCCCAAGAGTGCTCATCACAAGAATTTTTTCTTTTCTTTTTATTGTATATATATAAGATGATGGATGTTAACTAAACCTATCATGGTAATCATTTCACAACATATGTAAATTAAATCATCATGCTGTATACCTCAGGCTTATACAGTGATGTATGTCAATTATTTTTTCAATAAAACTAGAAAAATTTTAATGTGATCATCCTGAAGGTGGGAGAGGCACATAAAGAGATTTACCTATTAGAAATAATATATTTGCTTGTTTTTTAGGATCAGCAGAAATAGATAGCAAGGAGGTTGTAATTCCTCATTCTTCACTGAACAGAACAGCTGCTCCTGCACAGGTGGGATAAACACTTCTAGTGAGGAAGAGCTTCTCAAGGGGTGGCTGGTTACTAAAAATGCAACACAACTCTGTCATGGTTCTGCCTTAAGGTGCTCTGGATCCTGTCTTTGTGGCAAGGATGACCAAGAACCCTGATCTAAGCCAAACTTCCAGGTAGTGAACCCTAGTATATGCAAGACATTGGGCCAGGCAATGCTGGTGACATTAAAAAAGACAGGATCTGTGCACTTCATGAGCTTGGAAACTAGCTGTGAAGACATGAACATCTTGATGGAAATCCACCAGGCCAAGCTGTCAATGTTAAGTGAGGGATGGAGACTTGAGCTCCAAGATAAGGGAAAGGAGCAGTCATTTCCATCAGGGATGATGCTCCACTTCTCAAAGCTAGGCCAGCCTCTGCTTTAGGATCTGTGGCCCTGGTTCAAGACCAGGGACTGTGCTGACCTAGAGAACAACTGGAAATGTAGCTGAGAAATAAAAATGGCTGTTGCCCAGTCAGTTAATCTTAAAATTAAGTAAGTAGGTAAGTTAGCTAATTGATTAAAAGTTAAAAGTATGTGATGGGCATGCATTCATTCCACAATCATACAGCTCGGCAGCTGGGGATTGGAGGCAGATGACAGACATAGATAGATAGATAGATAGATAGATAGATAGATAGATAGATAGAGAAGAGGAAGAAGAAAAAGAAAGAGGAGGAGGAAGAGGAGAAGAGAAGGGGAGGGAGAGAAGTAGAGAAGGACAGAATGAAGGGAGGGAGGGAGGGAGGGAGGAAGACATAGAAGGAAACACTGGCAAAAATTCCTTATCTTCTCTGATTTGAGTGTTCTTTCATCCCCTATTGTGATGACTGTGGAATCACTAGTATGATTTGGAAGCTTTTCAATGAAAGCTTATTGTGGAGGTTTATATCATTTTTGGATCTTTATAATAGTTCCCTTTTATTTGTAATTGCTTTTTCATTTGGAAGACTGGGCTAATTAATCTGTCTTTTGCTGTGGTAGATACTCATTTGCTCCAGAACAGAGGTTAACATATGACAAAGGAGGTTTCCTCACATGCCTAACAGTAGTGTTGAAATCTTGTCACAGATGAGGCTGTGGGATGGTGTAGATTAGAGAAAGCACTAGACTGGGAGCCAGTAGACCTTGTTTACAGTTTTTAATTGTTGTTCTGCCTCCACCTCAATCATCTCAAAGGTTTCCCTAGGTTCCATTCTATGATTGTGTTCAATGGCCAGTTTCTGATAATAATTTAAATAGCCACTGTTTACTGAGTACATGAGTAAATGAGTAAATGAGTTAAGCATTCAACACCCATTATCTCATTTAAGTCTCATAATGACCTCATATGGTCAGATTAGGAGCCTAATACTAATGTAGTGATGTCCAAGATCACAGAGCCATCCAGAGGCAAAGACAGAATCTGACCTAGAATAGTCTGCTTTAAGAGTCCTTGTACTTAATGACTACATAATACTGCCTGTTTCGGCAGCTGATCAACTACCAGGGTTGCGGGGAGGCAAAGCAAGGGGCTACAGGCAGAAGAAAGACTTGCAACTCTGCCTAGCCCATGGTCCCAAATTTGACCTGAGCTCATGTTAAGGAAGGTAAGTAAACTAAAGCCTCCAGTCTTTTGTATAAGAATAAATTATAAAAAGAAGAGAAATGATATTTTTAAAAAAGAAAGACAATGGGTGGATGGTATAGCAATTCAAGTTATTTCCTTTTCAAAAGCATTCTCTGATGTACATCAAATAGTGCTTCACAGAAGCTGAAGTAAATGAATGGGTGAGTGAATTAATATATGAACAAATGAACCTGGAGGTGGGGAAGCAGCAGTGTGATGGGGAAGAAGGAAAGAAATATCACAAGTAGCAATATTATTACCACAAACTAGATGGCTGCATTAGACAGTAATCTGGTCCCAATTAAACTTTTTGGTTTTCTCTATCTCTGAGGCAGTAGATAAGATTTTCTCCCACTCCAGCCAAATAAATTCCTCATTATCTTTATACTGTATATTCTCCGCATTTCTGCTGTGTTCACACATTTCCCATAAAGAGCTTTCTACTCTCATCCCTAATAAAAAACTCTACTTACCCTCAAAATTCAACTGAAATTCTATTCCTTCCTTGACACACCAAGAACAAGGCAGTAGGGCTTCTAGGAGCCTGCCAGTGGTTACAGAAGTCAATAGAGACCTTTGGTAGGAATTGCTCCCAAGTGTATATGAGTGGTTTCTTTTAATGCTTGATGCTGGAGAAAATGAGGGCCATCCATGATGCTGGCTTAGTATGTCTTACTAGCTCATCTGGATTTTGAAAAGCTTTCGCATGTCCCTAATGAGACATCGGTGTCCTGGTCTCAGGCTTAGCATAATCCAAGGGAGGATGAATACACCATTAATGATAAAAACAGATCTTCCTTACCTCCAAAATGAGCTTACTTAACACCATACATCTTATAAGGCTTGGTCCAAAAACACCCCACATTTGCTCCGTGGTTTTTTTGGTTTCTTTGTTTTTGCTTTTTGTTTTTTGGGGGGTTTGTTTGTTCGTCTTTTGGCCACTGCTTATGCTGGCTCCCCTGTCTGCAATGCCCTTGCTTTCTCTCCCTGATACTTCTCCTTCCTTTCTCTGGATAACTTCTCTCATTCTTTAAGACACATCATTCTGGCATCACTCCCTCCAGGAAACCATCCATGACTATCTTTCAGGATTATGTGTGACCCCCATGTGCTCCCATAATTTATTATGTACATCTCTATCATTGTCCTAAATATACTGACTTTTATGTGTTTTTTATGTGTCTACTCCTCCAATAGCTGCCTGCTCCTTTTTAAGCTGTGTCTCATTCATTGTTATATCTTTTGCAGCCAGGAGAGGGCCTGACACATAGTGGCATTTAATATTTTTGCTGAATATGAATGAATAAATGAATGAATGAATGAGCAAACAAACTGGAGAGCTCCCTGTCAGGCCAGAGGGTGTAGCCCCTTTCTTCCAGGGTTGAGCTTAAAAGTAATGAGAGTAATTCTCTGTAGACAAGCCCTTGTCTTGTACAGACAAGAAATCTAGCATAAAGCCTCCCGAGAGGATGAAGCTGCAGAGGAATTGTCAGCAGTCCTGCATCAGGGAGCTGTCCAGGGTACTTGAGTGGATGGTATGCCTCTGTTCTTAACCCATTCCGGCTCTCTGCTGTCGCCTCAGCCCTACTCGAACTGTTTGGCCTCTGATAACCCCTACTGTTGCACCAGCTGTCTCTGCTCACTTGACCTTCCTGGCATTGGCCATTCTGCAGTTACTGCCCTGACTTAACTGGCTTGAGCTTTAGGCTAGCTCCCTGCTTCAGGTTTTGCCTAACCAGACCACTAATATCTGCTCTATCTATCCCCTGCTACTTTCTGATCTAAGAGCCAGTTCCCTACTATACTGAAGTTGTCCAAGTGCCTTCCTTATCCATCATGTGGCTTATATTGGAAGGTTCCCACTGACACAGATTTCCCAGGTTTGAATCCTCTCCATCATTGCCTCATGCCAAGTGGCTTGGGTATGGAGCAGTGAGGACTACACCCCTGCTCCTTCACCCACTGGAACTGAAGCTCCACAAGTGCTTGGCCAGTGACTCCCCAGGAACTGACACTCCCTTCAAAAGCAGATTTCAAGGCTGCCTGTATTATACAGGCTCCTTGCACTCACCCAGTCCTTAGACCCAACCATAACAAAAATCTCTCACAGAAAATCCTCTCCAGCTCAACACTCCTCAATCCCACTGTAAGCATCCTTGAACCAGGGTGTTAGGCTTTCCCAGAAAAGCCCTGCTGCCACCCTAGAAGCTCTCAGCATGTAAATGCCCTTATCTTTCTCTGTCTCATGAACACACACACACACACACACACACACACACACACACACACGTGTATGTATGTATAAGTCATCTGGGAGTAACTGCTGGTTTGTAGGTTACAGAAGATAAGAGAATCCTAAGTCCTCAGCCTAAGGTCTTAATGGCCTGGTAATTGCATACTCAGGGGCCAGCAAAATTTGCAGGTTTCTCCCCTTCTCAGCTTAGCTTTGGAAGTGTAACAACCACTGAGTTCGAAGGACACCCTGGCCTCAGAGGAATTAAGGGTGCCGTTAGGAAGCTGATGACCTCGGCAGCTGTCAGAGCTGAAAATTGGCTGCCTTGTGCCTCTTGGCCAGCCCCCTTCACATCTGTGAAAGAAACCAGTCACGCTTGAATCACTCCTCTTTTGTCTTCATGGATTTTAATCTTTCCTCCAGGCCTAGGGGTGTTTATCAGGATATCAGAGAAAGGGAAGGAAAATATGATCTGTACCCCCTTGCCTACACACCTCACTCTCATATTCTACTATCAAACAAGTCAGCCAAAGCTGAAAGCTGGAATCAACTATTTTCTATGTCTAGAACCTGTCACCCTCAAAATATTGACTTCCCAGTAACAAGTTGTTGCTGCTGACAGCCCAGAGTATTTCTAATCCAAAACTGAGAGGAGGTATAGCCATTTTAAAGAGAATGATTTGCTTCACTGGCTAATGCTGAGCATCCTCTCTTTTCTGACCACCTCTTTCTGCAAGCCCAGGGCCCTGGTCCTCCCATGTAAATTACCCAGTGATCCCTTCACCTGAATGCCCCAGGCCTCTGTTGAGCATCTCCTCACTACATCCACTCTCCTTCGAGTTCCCAAAGACTCTCTCTTTCACCTCTTAAGCAGCTTCAGAAAACTTACCTCCACCGCAGGCCTTCCTAGATGGTTAAGAAAAGAGACTAGCTCCCACAAGCCTGGTAGAGGATAAGGAGGCCCAGACTCAAATGGAGGTCCAGTTGTTTCTGCATTTAACTATCTGTGCCTCCTCCACAAATCCTGCAATGTCACCACCATAAAATGAGAGGTCTGAACCCCAAAGACTTCCTAGCACTAAAGCCCCATGCTCTATGTTGCCACACTAAATATGTATTTCCCACTGACTGTTGTATAAATTTTGAAAAATCTCTAGGTACCTAGTACAGCACCCACACCTAGTATATATAACCTTTGCCTCATTTTAGAGTTTTATCTCTGTGGCCTTTTAAAAAGCTATCATTGATATATTTTTAATTAAGTAAAAATATGACCATAGCAGTTGCTTGTACTTGCATCTATATGACGTTGAGAGGAATTCTGGACATTTTACACAAATAGGCTCTGTCTCTAAGGCTGAGCTTGTGGCTATACATAAATATCTAGTTATTTTACCATGTAGAAGCAAAGCATTCAGAGCATAATTCATTTGGAGATTCTGCCACCAGGGAGGCACCCTGAGTAAACTTTGAACATCTACCCACTACAATATTTGCTGCTGCTGAAATAATTTTGAATGGCAAATATTTTTGACTATGATGAATTGTCCCTTTGCACTGAGAGAGGGCTCAGTTTTGGAAATCCATCAAGACCCTACTGAAATACTAAACTTAATGTTTCTATCATTTTTGTCTTCCAGATCCTGAAACTGAAATTTTCCAAGCTTTATTCTGTGATGTTAGCAAATCCTAAAAGTTGCCTTTTTTTTTCATAAATGCAAAGCTTATCTTTGCATGGTGAAAAAATTGACAAGATAATGATTGAGTTAAGGCAAAAAAGCAAACTACCAAGTACAAAAGGTTTTTAAAAGATATCTCTTTTTAAATATCTAAAATTATCTTTATAATTTTTATTTACATTATCCTTTCTTATAGACAGAGGTTTTGAGCAAATAATATTAAACAAAGCTATGTACTAAATTAGCTACCATGTTTGTTTGTAGAATTCAGAATCCATAACTCAGTTTTTTAAAATGCTGTTGGCTTTTTCCACTATCCTGCCTTGTATTCCTGTAGGATAGGAAAAACCTTGGCAAGCATCCTGAAATCGCCAGGGGGTAGGCAGCAGAATGTGCTTCTGACCACTGAAATACCCTCATTGTTCACACACTAGCCACAGCACAGAGAGAGTGACCTCTTTCTAACACTGACAAGTGAACATGAACAGCCCTGCTGACTTTGATTGGCGGTTCACTGGGTCTCTGACCTTGAATGACATTGCTGGCAGATTTTAACTGGCAGGTTGCAGCACAGCAGACCACCTCCAGTACATATGCCCACTCTCCAGAAATTAATCCTTATCTTTTCAAAAATACTCTTGTGTTCCAAAAAAAATGGACCAAACATGAATCAAAATGTGACTGAGGGCATGAAACACAGCCTGGGGAAAAAAAAAAAAAGCGTGATCTTTAATTTACAGCCCTCAGATCCCACTGTAATTGATGCACTCAGTGATGCAGTTTGTCGGTTTTTGGCTGTGTCTCCATGAGGCCAAACACCAAAATGATAAAAGAAATTCAGGTATTCACACAGGTAAGTTGTCTACAGCTCACCAAATATTCAGATACTTAGGTGCCTCCGGATGGCTCTTGACATGAAGGCAAAACATCTAGGTAACTGAACAAAGGTTTTATTTTTTTCTCGGGATACTTAGGCACAGTGAAGAAAAGTCTCAGTCTTGGCCAGGGGCCCTCATACTGCCTGTGCTTGGATGAGACAGGGGCTAATGATGCCCTTCCCACTTTTCCTATGAATGAAAATACGCTGACTTTAACATAGTACTCCATATAGCATCCAAATCAAATTTTTCCTTAATAAGTAAAATATTTTTTCCAATAAAATGCCACACATATCTTAAGAAACTGTTGTCTTACTTTTAAAATAAAATCAAGATGTTCTGAAATTGACAACGAACTGTGAACCTCCCATACTCCAGGTTAAAAAGGGCATGTTTTACACCTGTGCTCAATCCTATTTCCTCCAGAAGCTCCACTAAAATGAGAGTGAAAGAATGTAAAAATTAAAAACCTTCAAGTATAAAAGAAAATGAGGAGACAACCTAAATACGAGACAGCAAGAAATTTTAGGAAGTTGGAAAGTAGTTGGGGGAATTAACGGAGGTGAAAATTCTGACAACTAAATACCTTCAGAAAAGAATAAGAAATAAGCTAGTTTCCCCAACAGCACCTGGGGAGGTTTAAGAATTTGAAACCCCTGGTGCCATGGAATAAAGAGCAGGTGGGACTGAAAACAGGACAAGTGGATGAATGTTAGTATAAGAGGCATTCAGATTCCCAGGCTCCCTCCCAAACCACTAAATAATCAGCTGTCTCTTACCCCACAGAGAAGTTTATTCTATGGAGGAACCGACCCAAAGAAAATCTAAGCAGTGGGGTAGGAACACTGTAGTGAAAACAGAAGAATAAGAAAAAGCCCACAGTAACCCCCCAGCCGCCTCCTGCTTCTCAGCTGAGATACTGCTGGCAGCCAGGTGTAGACTTTCTGTCACAGGTCAGGGTCCCTGGGAAACAAACATTGGAAGGAAGATTTGTGTGCAGAAAGTATATTGAAGTGCTCTGAAGATCAACACCTGTGGAGGAGGGCAGGAAGCATGACTAGACAGAGAAGGAAGTGTAAGAACAATGCAGTGACAACAAAGGATTCTGTCAATCCCATGCAGAGCTCTGAAGCTGGGATGCCTCTTCAGAGTTATCCCATATCGAAGCAAGGAGCCAGACCTTTGTATCCCCACATCAGCCAATCACTGGAAGTGAGCTGCTCTCTTCAGCTAGAGGCAATTCAAGAAACGGGACCCAGCTGAGAGTTGTCAATCACAAATACCTTCAGCAAAGGGAGGAATGACTGATTTAGTCTTCAAGGGAAAAGGAAGAGATCTGGAGGTGTAATTCATGGATGAGTAGGATGCCACCCCTGTCCTGGTCAAATTCACATTTGTCTACAAGTCGGAATTAAAAATTTACTCCATCAGTAAGAGAGGCTGTTAACTAAATAATAATACAATAAGTCACATGCTTACTAAAATGATAGGACAAATGTTTAGTTCTACGAGAGGGAAAATAAAAGTGTGGAGGTTCTGGGCTGTTTCTCCAGGTTAAAAATATATGAACTGGATGTGGAAGGACTCATTGAAATGAATCAGCAGGGACAGGCAGGAACAACTGCACCAAGTAGAAGGAAGAGCATGAACCAAGGGATGGAAGGATGCACAAAAACTAAGTCTCATGAGGGTAAGTAATGAAGAAGAAAGGGGTGAGGAGATATGTCTGTAAGGGAGCCTTGACTGAAATTAATTTCTCTATGCAGTGGGGAGCCACTGAAAGTTTTCAAGCAGGGAAAGAAACTGACAAATGTCATTTTTCGAGATTTTACTGTCAGTGATTATAGAAAAGACTGGAGCTGGGAATAGTTCCAGACAGAAACATGAGTTGAAAGAAATATTAGAAAGTCCAGAGAGGCACCATAAAAGAGTTTTTAAGAATTCATGCTGTGGACTCAGGTAGGCCTGGGTTTCAATTCTCATTCTGCTACTTACTAGCTAGGAAAGCTTGCACAGATTACTTAACCTCTTGAAACTTCAGTTTCTCAACTGTAAAATGTAGATTACTAATACCTCCATTAAAGAACTTGGAGAGGGGGACAAATAAATGAGATAATATATGTAAAATGCTTAGTAGAGCCCTAGCACAGAGGAAGTGCTCATTAAATAAAATCTGACTGAGAGCAGCATCAATACCCATGTGCTATGGGCTGGAATTATCATGTACCCACAGGAAAGGAGCATTATGAGAAAAACTTCTGAAGAAGAGTCAAGAAGAGTTGGGTTTTTTCTATGAAAAGGAAAGAAACTGGGTGGATTCAATGATGCCTTCATGGTTTTGAGCCTGGGTGCCTTGAACAATGGTAACATGACTGCAAGAATTATGGACATCTAAAGGGTAGGAAATGTGGTACACTTTTGAGATGGTTTGAGTTTAATAGGGCTAAGTTTTACTTGCTCAGTATCAAGTTATGGATGGGGATGGAGCTACGAGATGTCAAGGAACTGTTTCAGGAGGAAGAATAGAGGTGGATGGCTTTAGCTCTGAAGGATTACCACATTTAGAAATAAGGGTAAAAATAAAGTTGTGGGGAAAATAGAAGAGCAGATAAGATAGAATGTTATTGTTAATTTTTTGTGTCAACTGGAGTGCGCACTAAGGTACCCAGTTATCTGGTCAAACACTATACTTGGTGAGTCTGTGAGGGTATTTCTGGGTGAGGTTAACATCTGAATTGACAGACTGAATAATGCAGATTGCCCTTCCTAATGTCTGTGGGCAGTTTATTAAAGGCTTGAAAAGAAAAAAAAAAAAAAAGACTGCCACTTGTACAGGTAAGAGGGAACTCCTCTTGCCTGAATGCCTTAGCTCGGAATGGGTTCTTTCTGCCTTCAGATGCAAACTATACCATCAGCTATCCTGGGTCTCCAGCTGACCAAATATAGATCTTGTGATTTGTCAACCTCCACAATCATGTAAGCCAATTTCTTATAATAAATGTATATATTTAAATCATATATATAACTAAGATAGATAGATAGATAGATAGACAGACAGACAGACAGACAGACAGATTGATTATGAAGGATGATAAATAGATTCTGTTTCTCTAGAGAACCCCAACTAATACAAAAAATGAAGTTCCAAGGAAGGAGATAATTTCAAGAAGGAGTAGGTAAGTGATGTGCTAAGAGTCCCCATAGCTAATGAAAATGAGGGTTAATAAGTAAATTCAGGGTTGAGTGACCTTGACATAAAAAGCTTTAATAGACCAGGGAAACTGTATTGTTATGTAGGTTTATGAAGTCTCTCATTTTAATCCAGCAAACCTCATCAAGTATTTTCAGCCAATATCTCAGATGAAGGTTGAAGGTCAAAAACCACATTCAAAATTATCCTTGAAAACACAAGGGTAGACAAATACATGAAGGGTCGTATAGTTGATGTCAATCTGCCTACAAAGTACCTTTCTCAGAACCAGGGATTTAGTCCTTGCAGGGATGATCTTGTTTGATGTGTAAGTTTCCTATGGCTGATATAATAAATTACCTCAAATTTGATTCAACAGAAATTATTCTCTCACAGTTCTATAGGCCAGAAGTCAAAATTCACTTTCACTGATGTTCAGAGGCTCTTGGGAAGATCTATTTCCTTGCCTTTTCTAGGTTCTTGAGCTGTATTCTTTGACTCATAATCTCTTCCTCTATCTTCAAAGCCAGTGGCCTAGCATCTGCTTTCTCAGACTCTTCGCTCTGCTTCTTTTACATGGCTTTCTTTTTGGGTGTGTCTGTGTCAAATCTCCCTCTTTTAAGGATACATATGATTGCATTTAGGGCCCACCTGGACAATCTAGGATAATCTCCCCATCTCAAGAGTCTTAGGTTAATCACATCTTCAAAGTCTTTCTTTGCCATATAAGGTTCAAGAGATTAGGATGTGAATATCTTTGGTGGTCCATGACTCACGCTGCCACAGTTGATAATCCACGGACTACATCAAAATGTGGACCCTAGCAACCCCGCTGACTCATCATTCAGCCTAGGTCCTAACCTCAAATATCCAAAATCAAGTACTTGAAAGAGAAGCTCCCTGAAACCCAAGCCTAAGCATAGCCAGAAAAAAATGCAGGCATTTTAAAGAGAGAATAGAAGATAAGATCCCTTTAAGAAAGATAGTCTACAGTTGTGGAAGGCCTGTCACTTAGCAAGAGCTGTGAGCCAATCAGATGCTCTGTCAGGAGGCAAAGCAACAGAAAACCTGCCTAATTGTATTGGTTGCCTTAATAGGACAGAAGTCAACAAGTCAGAATGAAAAATATACTCAATTCAGCCACCTGAAATTGGCTGTAAAAAGGATGCAATAAAATAGGTCAATTTTCTGGGACTAGTAAGAGGGTCCATACCCAAATGGAGTGAATGCTTCTGTCTTTATGCACCTGTTTGTCACTTTGTGACTATAGCTTTAAACCACTCAAGATGTGTGAATCTATCTTGTTTTTAAACGGTTAAAAATAGTTAATGAATTTATTCATTTTGAATGTCCTTTTCAACCACTATCAGTCAACAAAATTTGTTATGAGTTTGACTAATCGTGCTGGTTCTCTCCCTGCTCAATGACACAGTTCATCCTTTATAATATATTAATACTGTTTCAGTGCATGTTTTCACCAAGGTACATCTGGATGTTCCCTCAGAACGCTACCACATTGCATGCAATTCTGTTTTATCTGCCTCCAAAAGGGAAATTGTTTTTGTCTATTCATAGCACATTTAAATGGCCGTGGAAGAAGTGGAAATGGGTATTAATTAGAATGGCTTCATCCTCAAGTACCTTCTGTTAGTCCTGACCTGCCATCCCTAGTTAACTCTTTCAGAAAATATTTACTCAGCACTTGCCATGCAAGTCTCTCTACACAAGTCCCTGCTCTGAAGGCTCTCACAGTAGAACGGAACAGAGGCAGGAAGAGAGAGCCTCACACTGTCCAGATTCTGGATTTTCATCAAATGTTGGAGTTATACTAAGCCTACTGGCCCTGTGTGCTGTAATAGTGTCCCCCCAAAATTCATGTCCACTCAGAACATCAGAACGTGACCTTATTGGGAAATAGGGTCTTTGAAGACATAATTAGTTAAAGGTCTTGAGATGAAAGCATCCTAGATTCAGGTTAGTCCTAAATCCAATGACCTGCTGAGAGTATTATCTCCCTTGCTAATAAAAAGTAAAAGGATATCGCTTTGTCTATGCCTTAAATATATTTCCAGGATATTTTTCTAGTTTTCCATTAGGTTTTTTGCAAATTGACAGTTCATTCCTGTTTTAGTGGTGTTGACCTTATTTCTACAAGACTTTGCTTTGTGTCTTGTGTTAGTGGCATTTCACATGGTACCTGCTTATAAGACCAGCACTCCTCTAATTTTCTTTGGTCAACAGGTCTTTAGGTCTGTTAAAGCTAAAGACTATGTTTATAGACAACTGTAATTTGGACTGAATTGACCAAACAAATGATATTACATTTCCCTACACTCACAACTTACTGTGTGTCTGAGTGAAGAGACCAAATGAACAACTCTTTTGACATCAGTTTAATTCAGTGCCTTCAGTTTCACATAAGACACAGCCTTCACAGAGAAAAAAATGTGATAATGAGTGTGTATATGTCCATGAATAACTGAAAAATTGTGCTGAACACTGGAATTTGACACAACATTGTAAAATGATTATAAATCAATAAAAAATGTTAAAAAAAAAAAAAAGACACAGCCTTGACCATCTAGCTAAGTGAGATATGAAGAACAAAAAAATGTCATTGGCCTATTATAAGCTGATACATCTGCTAACCTGAGCTAGCTAGATGATTTGTCCTCTGAGGGTCAGATCACAAGAGCACCTGGCTGTGTAACTGGGAGATAGATAGAACAGGCAAGAAATGCCAACACTAGGAACCAAATAGGGGGTGAGGAAAGAGATGTCTTAGCTGTGTCACAGACAGAGGCAAGATTTGGCTCCAGCATTACTAGATCCAAAGTCCAGCTGGCCAAGGAAAGGCAAAGGGAACCCTAATCCGCAAAGCTGCACAAAAGACCCAACCCAGATGTGGGAATGCCACCAGGATGTCATTAAGGACAGATAACTAAAAGAAAGAGCAAAGGCTTATAGGAATACGGTCACCCTCATCTAAACAGGAAAGTGTTTACAAGCTGACAGTAAGAGCAAGTGCACTTCAGACAGGAAATCAACAACAGGCATGAGTCAAGGAGAAGTTAAGACAAATTAATTTCAACCAAGCGTGAGATTCTCTGGAGTCCAAGACAGCAAATAGAACCAGGGAAGGGGATGCAAATTTTAGCATTTATGGAACATATCCTAGATGTCAGGCACTGTGCTAAACACTTTCAATATATTATTAGTTCACTGGTTGAGGCTCAGAGAGATTAAATGTCTTGCCCACATAAACAACTAATAAGCAAATTCAAACCCAAGTTGTTCCATGTCCAGAGCCCAAGCTCTTTCTACTGTATTAATGCTTCTCAAAGCACAGATGGATAATAGCTGCATCCAGGTCATCCAGATCTCAGCAAATTTGATCCAGTCACGTCAGATTCTGCTGTGACATCATGAATGAACATGATCTAAGACTGTAAGTCAAATGCACAGAGTAGCCAAACCCCAGCAGACACATGAATCCTGTTTTACTTACCACGAGTCCAAAAAGCATCATGACATCACCTAAAGGCCTAAGATGCTTGTTAAACACACAGGCCCAGCAATCCTGAATCAGGTCCTCTCTAGGTGATTCTATACACCCTGAAGTTCTAGAACCATTGTACCTACCACAGTGCTTCCTGAGGGAGGCTTGTCCTCTGGGCATTAAGTATTCTGGACCTCAGGTTGAATGACTGTCCTAGGTTGTGGGTGAGGCTGACCCCAAAGTGAGGGTAAAGTCCCCCAGCTATACAAAGGCAGGGTCAAAAATACAGACTTATTCTCCACAGAGCAGGGTGAGTCCAGCAACCTCAGGTTTCACTCTACAACATCCACAACATCCACACCCAATACAAGAAGGAACCAATCAAATGGTCAAGGCCACGTCGTTAGAATTGTGGCACCAAGCAGGAGGCCAGCTGTGGCACTGGACCAAAATCCCTATACTGAGAATCAGTTCTTTCTTTCTTCTGTGTAAACTTCTCTGTGTTACATAACACACATACACACACCAGTCTCAGCTTCCTTGTCAATAATCATAGTAATTGCTCACATTTACTGAGATTTTCCAATGTATCAGGCCCTGTTCTAGGACTTTTATATGTATTTATTGATGTGAACCTACAACCACTTGATGAAATAGGTAAAATTTCTATGTCCATTTTACAGATGAGAAAAACTAAAGTACCAAGAGATCAGGCAACTTCCTTAGGGCCACCAAGCTGGCAAGTACTAAGGCTGGGACTCTAATAGAAAGAAGCCATTCTCAGTCACAACACTGTTCTTCCTCTTCAACAATGGCTATGGTGTCACCTTCCATGCTCCTGGTGTTCATTAGGAAGTTTTACATGCCATCTTAGGTCACAGACTAGGAGTTAAACACTGCCCTGAGCACATGTGCCTGACCAGCTATAATAGAAAGACGGGAGATCTCAGCAAATTTGATCCAGTCACATCAGATTCTGCTGTGACATCGTGAATGAACATGATCTAAGACTGTAAGTCAAATGCGCAGAGTAGCCAAACCCCAGCAGACACATGAATCCTGTTTTATTTACCATGAGTCCAAAAAGCATCATGACATCACCTAAAGGCCTAATTTGGAGTCCTAAAAAAGAAAAAAAAAATACTCTGCCTTGGAAACAGAGAGACAAAATCAATAGGAAGGTAGATCTTTCCGGAGTTCCTGGTTTACCAAAAAAAAAAAAAAAAAAAAAAGACAGCAGCAGCAAGACATGCTACAGGGTTGTCTTCAGTGGCTGAAGTGTCTACAACTGCCCAACAAGGTAAATCAAATCTGCTGCCAATACATTTTTCTGCTGTCCAGATAAAACGGCAGACTAAGCTGGTGAACTTTCACCCTTCACCCACGCTCTTCAAGCCAAAGTACAGATTAAAAAAAATCAATAACCCCAATCGATGGGAAAATATTTTTAGTCTCTAACTGAACGATATGTTTTGACAAGGCCAAAGAGGAGCACAAAAGAATGGCAAAAGATAAAAGACAGAAAATTAGGAATTTGCTTTATTGGGGGAGGTGGAATCACCAATCACTTTCTTTTTCCCTTGCTGACATTCGTCTAAATTATCTCACAGCAAGGAAATAAAGTGTAAGGAGATGAATTTATAAAATGGTATGATTCACCGCCAAGCACCTGAAAACCTATTATTGCTACCATTTTCCATTGCCATTTCCAAGAAAGCAATCTAGAGAAATGCCCGTGTTCAGAGTACAGTCAAAGGAAGGAGCACTTCCCCAAAGTGGACAGAGGAGACAACAGGACACAGACTCCCCACCCCTACCCAGCCTGAAGATCACATCCAATACTAAACACGTCGGAAAGTGTTTAAAACCCACCCAATCTGTCTCCATTTTCTCTCAAAATAACCAGTGTTTTTCATAACCCAATACCCTGGAGGTCCTTTCATAACTGAGCAAATTAACCACATAATATCACCTTGTCTTCTGGCCCCTTAAGCAGTAATTTATTTTTGTACATAGACCTGAGCCTGGTATATTTCCAAAAATTATTTCATATTTTTTCTGTATTGAATAAAGGTGATAAAGAAACATGAAACCCTGAATAAAATAAACAGAAATTATCCAGTATTTGTTTGCTTTTTTGTCCAAGAAAATCTTGAACATCGAGAATCGTCGTAACAATCAATTAACGTTTTCAGTTGTTTATAACAATAACAACAGTTGGTGAATAGATAGATTTATGGGATTCAAAAATCTATATAAATCCAACAGATTGATAGTTGGAATAGCAGCAACCTATTTTACTTATTAACGCATTACCTTCTCTTCCTCCCCACCCAATATCAATTTCTTATCTGTTATTTGACAAGCCTTTGGCATGAACTTAATAACTATTGTTTCGCTATAATTTCAATTCAAGAAATTCAATTCAAGAAATAAGACAAATTTCTTATTTGTCCCTCTGCCATAAGTTAAATACACATTTCTTATACAAATGTATACCCAGGCTGATGGCTGCATCTATGTAATAGCAGCCAATTCAACCCAAATTAAGTTAAAAAAAAAAAGAGAGAGAGAGAGATGGCCAAACCAATGGTTTGGCATCATACATCTTGGCAGTAAAAGCATCAATTTAATAGTTATTTGATTAGCCAACTTTTTACACTGTTAGCAAGTTGTTTTGTTGTTGAGATCGACATAGCCTCTATAATGGCAATCATTTTATCAGGATGAAAAGATCTGGACAGTCCAGTTCTCTGGGACTCTTCCATAAGATTTCATGACAGTCTTGAACACTTCAGTTCTGTTCATGCAAGTGATAGAAACCGTCACAGACTGCTGCTACCCTCACTTCACAGACTCCCCAGCATACTTTGATCTACTCACACTTTTGTAATTCAAACAATGTACTTCTCTGTCTCTAGTAATAAAGATCACATAATATTTGCTTCTCTTTCCTGAACATTGACTACATGCTACATTCTCTGTGCTTAGCATTTTTTACAAACATGACCTCATTTATCCTCACAACAAAACTACAACATATGTAGTATTTTCCCCACACTACAGAAGAGAAAGAAGTCCTAGGGAGATAAGCCTTGATGCACAAGGCTACAACAGCTAAGTGGTAGACCCAGGGTATAAACCCAATTCTCTATGATTCTGATATCCCTACTACCAGCTCATTCAGTTAATAGTAAAACCACCTAGATGGAATGGAGCTGACCAAATTCAGATCAGTATTGGCTGGAATGATCAGAAAATTACACTTTTTTTTATCAGGTCTTTAGTTCAAAACTCATTCTGTCATATTCAAATGGGTATGGAAGTCCCTTTTAACTTATTAAGTACTCAGTTACAATACATTTATTAAGCATCTTTAATTCTGGAATATTTATGTAGATTCAGTTCATTAGCAAATTCCCAACAGGATCTCTTGTTAAGGAATACTACACAGTGAAAGATCAGCGCACTATTAACACATTGTAAATACACTATTAAGTACATTCTGTGTGTACTTCAAAGGCAGGTAGTTTGTCCAAATCAAGAGTGTAATATATACTACCAATGAAGACTCATTTCCTTAGACTCTCCAAAGATAATTTTGCAATGTTGAATTGCCATAGTGTAGTGCACAGATTTCCTCCAAATGCCTGTCAATAAAATGCTATGCTTTGTGTTGCCCATTCATTCACCTCCTTTTTCACACAATTCCCAGGGGACTTAGAACAACGTACTCCCTTTTTTAAAAATTCCCTTTAAGTAGTTACCGTGATTGTTGCTGAAGCACTAGTGATTGAAATGAGATAATAATTATGATATTTAAAGAGTTTAAAATGCCCACAGAAGTGTGAGGACTACTTGAATTAGCTAACAAAAACAAGCCAACTCACTGACAAAAGATCTGTCACAGAAATCCATTCTTTGCAATTGGGAAGTTATGAATACTGTGAAAAACCAGAATGACCCTCGATAACTCTGGCTAGATAATCTGTGACTCCATCATTTGCAAATAAAGCTGAGTGCACATGTGAATCCTAAAATTTTCAGAATAGGGAAACATGCAGGACTCAGTAATGTACTGGTCATTACAATGTTCAAAACATTCCATTTCCACGGGGGCTGAGATTTCCTTAGTGCAACTGATTTAGCTAGCTCCTTTTCTCTTTCCCATAAACCCCACAGCTTGTTCCAGATTAATAAAATGATGTTAATAATAATAAAGCTGCTAACATTGACTAAGGCTTACTGTGTACAAGGCACTTTGCTGAGTGTTTTACATTTATTAATTCATTTAATTCTCACCCAAATCTTATCAGTTAGCTACTATTATTCTCCCCATTTTAAGATGAGGACTGAGATTAATTTTGCCCAAAGGCACGAAACTAGTAAATAATGTAGCCAGAGTTTATTTATTTACACATCACCAACCACATAACAGGCACTGAGGCAGGCCCTCTTGAAAAGCCAAAATGAACAAGGCAGATACAGTTTCAATGTTTGTGAAACTTACAAATTAGGCTTAATCCCAGGTCGGACTTCAAAGTCCATGCTCCTAACCACCACACCAACCCATCAGCAGGTGTATATTGATGGCTTACTAATGGGAAGGCAGTCGCATGCATGCAGTCTTTCTTGGGCCTAAAGCACTTCCTTACCAAGAGATAAGAAGCCCCTCACAAGCCTGTTCTGGGCTTACCACCTTGTGTGGGAACATAATTCCCTGTTCAGTCTTCATATGTGTTCCTTTGTTCTGCTTAAGGGCATGTCTCATATGGCACCTGACCAGCTCACTCCTGCAGGGAGGGGATGGGGTCCTTTTGCTGCAGCACAAGAGGGGTACATGCAGGCCAATGGCCTTCCATCGAATGCCAGGAGGGACTTTGCTGACTACAAGGGACTAACCCTCACTACTGAAGTTGATCTTGCTCTGTCTCTTTTCTATATGAATTAAGCATTGTTCCATCCAGTGCTTGACTATCTTGTGTTTTCCTTGGCAACTCGAATACCAAGATGCAGTGAGCAAAAGTGCTCAGACTTCTACTCCTGGTGATAAGTAACAGATATCACTTGCTCAACACTCTCCATTCAGATACTTCAAATATGTTATCTCTCTCAGTCCTCAAAACAGCCCAGTGAGTGACAGAACCAGGATCTGGATCCACAGATAAATCACACCAACTTCCCCAGGGATAGTGAAGGCTCCCTTTGGCATGGGAGCCTGCCCAATGCTCTGTCACTGCTCTGTGCCTTCCCCTCCCATTCCCACCACCTTCCCCCAAGAACTTATTACCTGAAGCCCAAATTGTGAAAAATCCCTCCTGGCTTCTCTCATACATGCTGGCTTCTCTCTTTCTTAAAGCCCTCAAAGGTCAGCTCAAACTTCCTATGTGCTTTATCATGTGATTGTCCCAACTTAGAAACCCTCATTGGCTCTCCTCACTGTCTACCCAATTAAATCCCACTCCAGATCCTGGCATTCATAGCCCTCCACTCTCTGGGTTCAGCTCCTTTTCCAGCCATATCACTCCTGCTCCTGGGCATCAACTGCCCCCCCTGGGCACACTCTTTCCCCACTGCCCCTCACCTGCCCTGCTCACACACACCATGCTCAGTAGATGCAAGAGCCAGAAGTGCCTCTGCTTACCTGGACCTCTTGCCTGTAGTGTTCCCCTCTCATTTCCAGAGGCAAACCCAAGTGCCTTTGTCCATGAGGCTCTCCTCCACTCGCCAGTCCATGTCCATCTTGCCTCCCCTTCACAAGTTAGTGCCACACAGCTAGCATTCACTCATTGAACACACACAGGTTTGAATGCCCATTTTGTTTATCTAGGGCACAGGGGAAGGCAAAAGCATAGTCTCTCACACAAGTTCATTAATATAAAAACTCACACCATCAAATATGTGCAAAATGCATACAGTAAAAAAAAAAAAAAAAGCATATGCAAGGTAGAGAGGCATCCTCAGGGGGAGCTAGTGTATAGCTCAACCTGGGGCAAGGGCCAGATAGGATTGGCTTCCTGATGAATCAATAAGAGTACCCAAGGTAGTCATGTAAGGAGAAGAATAAGCCTAGAATCAAGGACTGACTTGTATAAATAATTTATAGTTTCTTTATCTGCCCTGCTGAGTTGACAAGGCTGTTTTGAGATTCAAATATAATAGAAAAAAGAGTTCATAAAAAACTCTAAGGCAAACCTAACTGTATTACTATTGTGCAGAGGTTTTGCTGCTCCAATTAAATCCTAAGTTCTTGACAGGTAGAGCCAAACAAGAAGTTGATGCTCCAAGTCTAGCTTTGAGTCCATTTTCCTTAAATCTTCCAATGTTTCTCACAGGACTGAAACAAAATCCAGATTTCTTTCCATAGCACAGCTCCCCACATGTTTGGCCAAGAAAATAAGACTTATTTTATTTGTTCAGAAAAATCTTTTGTAAAACCCTGATCAATCATATTTTTAGCATTTAAATAAATGGTCTAACTGAAAAGATTTCATAAATTGTGGTATATCCCCATGATAAAATATTCTATTGTTATTTTAAAAGATGATGTATCTACACCCCAAGGACTAAAAAAAGGAGAACAAATTAAACCCAAAGTTAGCAGATGGAAGGAAATAATAAAGATTAAAGTAGAAACAAATGAAATAGAGAATAGAAAAACAATAGAAAAATTTAAAAACTTAAGAGCTTTTTTTTTTTTAAAGATCAGCAAAATTGACAAATCCTTAGACAACCTAAGGAAAAAAAAAAGAAACTCAAATAAGAAAAATCAGAAATGAAAGAGGATACAAAGCTACAGTAGTCAACACAGTATAGTTCCAGCATAAATAAAGACATATAGATTAATGGAACAAAAGAGATCCCAGAAATAAATCCTCACATATATGGTGAGATGATCTCTGACAATGCTGCCCAGGCTACACAATGGGAAAAGGATAGTCTCTTCAACAAATGGTGTGTAGAAAACTTCATATCCACCAGAGGAATGAAGCTGGACCCTTACCTTATACCACATACAAAAATTAACTCAAAATGGATTAAAGACGAAAACGTAAGACTTAAAGCTATAAATCTCCCAAAGGAAAACATAGGGAAAACCTTCATAACATTGGATTTGACAGTTATTTCTTGGATATGACACCAAAAGGACAGACAATAAAAGCAAGAACAGACCAACAGGACTATAACTAACTTACAAACTTCTATTCAAAGAGGAAGCAATCAACAGAATCAAAAAGCAACCTATGGAATGGAAGAAGATATTTGCAAATCATGTATCTGACAAAAGGTTAATAGCAAGAATATATCAAGAATTTCTACAATTCAACAAGAAAAATCAAATACTACTTAAATAGACATTTCTCCAAGATACATAAATGATCAACAAGCACATGGAAATATGCTCAACATCATTAATCATCAGGAAAATGCAAATCAAAACCATCATAGGATATCACCTCACACCTACTAGGATGGCCTCTATCAAAAAACATTAATCATTCTGTGAGGGGTAGTAAACGAATATTTTATTTCAAGGAGGGAAAAACAATATAAAATTTCTGACCATTAAAAAAAGAAATGTTCACGCGATTTTTGAATATTTAATCACTGTAATATTAAATATCAAGTGGATATGGTGAAAAAAAAAACCATAAATCAAACAAGCAAAAAGCCCAGAAAATAACAAATGTTGGCAAGAATGCAGAGAAATTGGAAAACCTGCATACTGTATGAGAATGTAGAATTGTGTGGCTGCTGTGGAAAATAGTAAAGAGGTTTCTTGAAAAATTAAAAAATAGAATTACCATGTGATCTATCAATCCCACTTCTTGTATATATACAAAAGGACTGAAGACAGGACCTTGAAGAGATATTTGCACACCCATCTTCACTGCAATTCTTCACAATACCCAAGAGGTGAAAGTAATGTAAATGTCCATTTACAGTTGAATGGATAAAGAAAATGTGGCATATACCTACAGTGGAATATTATTTGGCCTTTAAAAAGAAGGAGATCCTGTCACATGATACAACATGAATGAATCTTGAGGACATTATTCCAACTGAAATAAACTAGTTACAGAAAAGTCTAAGACAGCATGATTCCGCTTAGGTGAGGCATTTGAAACAGCCAAACTCTAAGAAACGGAAAATAGGATGGTGGTTATTAGGGGGTTAGGGGAGGGAGAAAAAGGAATATGTTGTTCAATGAGTACAGAGTTTTAGTTCTTCAAGATGAACAAGCTGTAGAGATCTGCTGCACAACAAGGTGTATATAGTTGCCACTTTACACTTAAAAATAGTTAAGATGGTAAGAAAAAATAGTGATGCATACATATATTTATTGAAATTGAGATGTTGAGGATATCTGATTACAAAAAGAAATAGGATGTGTAATACAACCCCATTTTTGTAAATGTATGTGTATACTATATATGTATATTTATATATGCATGTATATATATTTATAATGCATATATTGTATGTATGTGTATATATTTGTATATATATGTGTATTTTACATTTATATATATATATATCTTTATATGTTATATACAATAGAATATCAGCACAACCTGGCAGATTTCATGTTTATCTGATCTGCCATTTTATCCCTACTGCTCAGCACGTAGACGGCTAGAAATATTTGATAAATGAATAAGAATATGTGCCATAAAAAAGACTGAAAAGTTATATGTCAAAGTATTAACAATGGTCATCTGTGTTGCAAGATATTTGTATTTACTAATCCGTATTTCCAGAATCTTTTCTGATGAACAGTACTGTTTGTACTTTTTTTAAAAAAGGTAACAGATGGAGAAAAACAGTTTGAGTCTAGATGTGTACATAGTGAAATTGTGAATTTTTAGCCCAAACATATTTTATATAAAATTCCCTGGTAATGTGCTTAAACTTCCCTTTTTACTCAGAGGGAGGAGAACCCTAGAGACAGAAAGTATGATGATAAGAGTGAGAGGTTATGACTAGACGGTAAGGTCAGGAGAGAGGTTGAAGAAGAGGTGATGCCAGAGAAAGGTCTAGAAGGACATGTAGACTTTCAATAAGTAAACAGTAAGGAAAAGTCATTTCAAAAGTGAGACAAGACCAATAACAGCATGAACACTGGGATATATGAGGTGGGGTTTCAGCGACAATTAGTTGGAGTAGACTTGGGTCTTTAAAAAAAATGAGATTAAGAAAGAGGGTGTGGTCTGATTGTAGGCGGTCCTGTTTGTGGAAGTTTAGATTTTTGGACTGTTCTGTGGGTGGTAGAGAGCTATCCTTAGTTTGTTAACAGAGGTTTGGCTTGGCCAGGGTGCTGTTTTACAAAGATTTACCTGCTAGTTACTTAAAAGTGGCCTCAAGTTAGAGAGATTGGCTAGAAAGCTCAGGCAATATCCCAGGTTTCAGGTGACAGAGACCTGGACAGGGGGAGAAGAGGGGAGCAGAAATAGACAGCAAAGACAGATGTAAAAGACTATGAAGTAAGAATCAATCATACTTAGAGATTGGCTGTGGCAGCTTAGGAGTTACGGGACCAAGGAAAGTATTATGTATCTTCGCCTTTTTTTTTTTCTTCTATTGAAGTAAAATCATGTTAAAACAAACATCCAGAGTATTTTTCAAGGTGGAAGACAATTTCAAAAGGAAATCTGTGTAGGCAGAAAAGTCAGCCCAGGACTTTAAAGGTTTTTTTGTTTGTTTGTTTGTTTGTTTTGGCGGGGGCAGATGGTATTTTTTGTTTTCCAATTTTTTAGAGAGAGTTCTGTGGGGATCTGAAGGTAAAAGAGAATAGACAATGGGGAGAAGACTGAAGATGAAGGAGAGGTGGGATGCCTGAGATGGATCTTCCAGGCAGGAGCAGAAGGAAGTCCCCATCTATGAGACTGAAAGAAAGATGAGAGGGCACAATATTCTGAGACAGAGAGAAGTGGTTGTGTGCTCACGGGCCATCAGATCATCTCTGGTTTTGCTGTAAAGGAGTTATGGAGGTTGCCCACCTTGCAAGGGAAGGGGTAAAGACTGATCAGAAAAGAATGCATCTGAAACACTAGGGTAGACAGGGCCTGAGAGAAGCAGAAAATGAATAAAGGGTCAGACAACTAGATTTGGCTGTGGGGTCAGGTTCACAGGAGTGAGCAACTTCTTCTGCAAATGATATGGAGCCCAGATCCCTTTGTAAGGAGGGAGCAGGGCTGGAAAATGCTTGACAAGCCAGGTGAAAGTCTTAGACGGTTCAGTACACATAGAGAGCTGCTGAGGCTGAGATGGAAAGATAAGAAGGGGACCCAAGGCTTGGGAGATGCGGACGGGTAGGAAGTCAGATCTGCTTTCAGGCTTCAGTCACAACCTTTAGTGCTTTAGGATGACAATGCCTCATGCACAAGTCCTTGAGCAGGATCATGGGGGAAACGGGTCTTTGAAAAAATGGTAAAGAGGCCCCCTAGGCTGAATGTACGGAGGAGACCAGTGGTTTCATCAGAAATGGGGAAGAGCATTTCTTGTTGGAGTTTACTCTCCTCTGCCTTCAAAGACCCTGAAGAAGAACCAGTAAGCATATATGACGGCGGGACCCCAGAGAGGTAAAAAATGTAGTAACCAAGAATGTGTTTGGCAAAACCTATATGAAGTGATGAAATAAAAGAAGGCACTGCAGTGACTTACAGCAGAGATCTAAGCATACAGACTGACAGAGGCTCAGCAGAAGAGGAATCCCCGTATTTCACCCACTGTCTAAAAGTGGTCCTGGGAGGGACATGTGAGGCATGTGCAATTCTCAGGTCTCAGATTCACTTGATCTCAAGTCTAATGGCAGCTAAGTCTAACTAGGTATGTTCAACTCAAGCTGATATTATTAACAATAATAATAACAAGAGTTAACATCTCTTGAGTGTTTTCTATTTGCCAGGATCTTTCAAGGCATTATCTCATTAAATTCTCACAACAACCCATTTGCTGAGTAAGGAAGCTGAAATTTAGAAAAATTAAAATTAACTTTTACAAGATCACAGAGCTAATAAGTGAGAAGTCAGGATGTAGAGCCTGACTTCTTTGTAGAGCCAGAGTCCAAACTCTGAAGCAGAAGGTTTTTCTGGGGTGATTGCAAGAAGGAAGCACCAGCAAGGCCAAGAGGTGAGGGCTTTCCAGATAATTATGTGATAATTCAGGAGCCTCCTTGCCAGGGGCATCTGCAGCACTCGGGTTACCCAGATACAGACCTAAAAGCAGTTTCGAAGTCAGCTACAACTAAAGAGAAAAATCGATCAAAAAGCCTGTGTTTGGTAGAATAACTCTAGCAATATATCCAGAATCAAAGACAGCCCAGATTAAAAGGAGACAATGTTTAAAGAGCTTCCCAGACACACCAGCAGCCCTCACAGAGCCAGTCGGGACACACTTCAAGGTGACTCCATTTACCCCCCTTCTCAAGAGGTCCTGGCGGAGACCTCCTAATTTCATCATATCCTGGGGACTGTAGGTCCCCAGGTCACCACCTTTAATATTGGTCGTGACTGGGAGTTATTTGGAATGTGTGACACCTTATGTCCGCTGGGACTGGAGGAAAGTAGAAGAGACAGATATGGATTCAAATGGCATTTTTCCAGCAGCTTCTTACATACATGTATTCCCCACCTGTGTGGATAATCTTCCTGCTCTCCTGACCAATGTAGAGGAGCTGTCCCAACCCAGAGACCTGTCTCTAGGATCAAGAGATCAGGATTTTAGGCAGGGATGCAAGCCAACATTTCATACCAGCGAACAGATGAAGAATAATGTGTGCAAGGTCTGAACATGAGCCGGTGTGTCTCCATCTACAGAGGTAAGGAGGTAAGTGGAGATGGGCAGCCAAAATGGGATGGAACAAGGCAACAAGGCTCTGACATCTTTATGTAAGTTTTTTATGGATCAGCTCTGTATTTAGTGTACCTGAATCAAACATGTCCAATTATTTCAATTTTTATATACGTTTTTCCCCTAAATTCAGCTAAGTAGCTCTGTAAGGACAGAATTCTAGTCCAATTCATCATTCCCTCCCTCACCTACTGACAATAACTGGCACACAAGTAGTCACAAATGAGAAACCTGTTAGTGTTTCTAAATGCAGCCTATTGCCTCTATTGCCTACTTTTTTATTAAAAAAAAAAAAAAAACAAAAAAAAACAAAAACAGAGGTTGAAGTGTGGCAAACAAACCTAACACCTGAATCATACCCAATCTAGTCTACCTTAGTCTATCTCCACGGTTCCATGAGTTGTTTGCACCAGGACTCAGGTTATCATTTCAGGGCCACAGTAAGAAGCCATGGTCAATAGCACTACCTGTTTTAAACATGACTGGCTCCACTGAGATTGTAGGCAGCAACCAACAACTCTGAATTCTTCTGAAAATCACCCGAATCACTCCTAAGAACGTTATTTCTAATGGACATAGCCTTCATGTAAATGGGTCCTTTTAAAGAGTCATAATACTTCAGAGTTAAAGGTTTCCTATGAATTATCTAGCCCAACCCCTTTATTTGACAGATGGAGAAACACAGGTCCAGGAAGATAGGGTTCTTGCCTGTGGCCACACGTCTGGTTGGTGACAGGACCAGGATAAGGACCCCTGCTCAGATTCCCCATTTTTCTCCATGCTAACTCCTTTTCCTCCTTCAGCTCTCAACTTAAAGCCTTTGTTGACCGCCACTCCCATCTCAATTAGATCCTCCTCCTACTCCCCTCATAGTATAGTATAGTACATATACTTTTGTACATTTGTTTGTAGGATTCCATGTTGAATGTCTGCTCTCCACCAGAACTATCTACTATCAGTAGCTTGCCAGGCACAGATAGTAAGCAAACATTACTTACTATTAAATAGTAAGTAAGTAGAACAAATGAATGAATGAATGAATGAGTTAAGTAAATTCTCTCCAATGCATTTCCCATTATTCTATACAGCCTTCATTTATTTATGTATGTAATATATCTTTTTTACTTTTTCCGCCTATCCTCAAAAATTATGTTTTCTGTCTATCCAGTAATATTGATAAGAAAACCTTAAAAAAAATTAAAGCCTTAAAAAAACAAATTAGAACTTCTGGACATACTAAAAACAGAAGTTCTGTAAACTATTTTCACGGACCCCCTCATTCCTCAAGAACTAAGATCATATTATCTTGATCTTTCTGCAAGTTGCCTAGGAGTGGCAAGTAGTAGAAAATCAAAAGGCATTTATTGAATAAAAGAATGAAGAAATTAATAATATATGTGGCCAAATATTGGTAAAGTATCTGAATGATAAGTATCATCCAGAATTTTTTGTTTCACATTTTCTCCAGGATAAGCCATTTGTGCCTTCTGGACAGAGCCACATTCTGAGAACTAAGTAGGAGGCTGATGGCACAGTGTTTGAACCCAAAGTGAGTGCTTGGTCTCTGTTACAAGAGGTTAGGAGCCCTGTGTCCTCAAAAGTGAGAATAAGCTGGGGTCACAGAGAGGACAAGGAGTACACCATCCCCTGCCTGCTGCGGTAGCAGGGGCTCTGAAGCCGGTCTGTCCCCTGCTCTTTGTCAAAATCCAGCCAACGCTGCAGCCCGCTGGTGGAGCAGCAGCTGAAGAGAAGCCACCCACTGCTCCAATAGAGCCCCTGCACAGCCATGAGGGCAGCAGTGCCACCCCCACACAGCCAGTCAGGCCTGACCTCAATGGCCTCCAAACAGAAAACACTTTTCTGAATTTCAGAGAGACCGACTGCAGCCACCCCTGCGGTAGCATTAGGTTAAGTCCATGAAAGCAAGGGTTAACATACAGTGCTGTGCAGTGAAAGCACCGCCTGTATTATGTTAAACCCCCTTCATATAAAAGGAAAAGTCCAACTGTTGTGCAGAAAATCCCTACCCTTTCCGATCGATGCTTCCTACCACTAGGGCATCTAGTAATTTCTGATTCAGTCTCCTGTAGCCTTTACTTCAATGACAGGGCACAGCAGGCCAGAGGCAGACAGTGGCCAGGCTCCACGTGGCAAACCATCAGCCCTGCCAAGAGGTGTGAGTGTTGGGGGTGATGCACAAAGTGGAGGGGATGTCACTGTGGGTCACAATGGGACTGTTTTAAGCTATGCCCAGGTCCTCAAACATAAACTCAGAGTTCAAAGGGCTGTTAGGCTGTTGGTCACTGATCTCATCTCAAGGTGACAGCCACCTCTGGCCTTCTGGCAGACAGCAAACCCACTGTCCATCCATCTTAGAGCAGCTTGACACTGGATTCTCTACCCATTTTACAGCCAGTGAACATTCCCTATTGATTTATTGATCCGTGTCTGCCTGTGGAGGGAGCTCGGAACAGACTCTGTGTGCACTCACAGCCTCCCGCATGGATTTTTTTTTTCCCCTTCTTTCTTTTTTCCTTTTTATCAAGGCGTGTTAGCAGTCCAGGGTGCAGCAGGAATTAGAGCATGCAGGAGCCCAATTTACCGGTTGTGAATGTGCCCAGCTCTCGTTGGTCGGTCAAGTCTGCTTCTCTTTTCTTTCCTTTTTTTTTTTTTTTCATTTTGTCCCAAACTCTCTGAAATATCCATCCCTCACTCATTCTTATTTTGTCCTATGAGTCCCTCCTTTCCTTTAGCTTTATTTGAAATGGTTCTTAAATCCAACACAGAACAAACAGTGAGAAGGGGATTAGGAGAACCAACATACACTTTTTTCCCTATTGTCTGTTCCCTGTCAGATCCCAGTACAAGCGAGCACCTTATTTCCAAAAATAAGAGTTCCTCCTCACCCCTGGCTTTTGAATAAGCAATATTTAAATGCTTTGAATTATTTATAATTCAATTCTGAGTCATTCTGATTGTCCCAGTCTCTTCTAGAAAAATAAGTATTTTCCAGCACACTCTTCCTTACTGGAACTTCATGAATGAGCATTCTGAAGTCATGAAATCTGTGTGGTCCTTAAGCTTTTTAATCAGCAGAGCAAGGTTAAGAAAGTGCCTGTGAAGCAAATCCCTTTATTCAAGGGAGACAGAAAGTGGAAAATCCTTATAAACACCACACATCTACCAGGTATAAGGGGCAACAATAGAAATCATTGGAACAATGGCTAGTGTGTCTTATAAGCAAAGCACATGGCTATGCTTAGCAGTAATTACTTCCAAGCCATCTCAGACGGGATCTACAAATCACACCTCCAGATCCCACAGTTCTTCACTGCCTTTGGAGTTTTCAGTGAAAGGAATCATTTATCTCCTGATAGCAATTAGATGGAAAGATGACTATGGTGTCTTATAAGTAAAATATTGCATTGATCTGGACAATGGATACCCAGGTCACATTTATTCACAAATACATTTTCTCAAAAAAATAATAATTTGTTTTGTTTGAAATAAACAAATTGCCCTCACAAGAGCAAAATTTCCCAAATAGACACACTGGAGGGTAAGGCTGCTTTAAATGCCTGCTATCTGGCCTGAATGTTCTAGAAATTTCTGAACGTGTATTGAGTGATTGCACACCCCAGGAGCCCCATTTTAATCCTCCTCCCCTCAAAACCTTCTCATTTCACTTAGAGCTATCAATTGTCCAAGAGACCTACTGTGACCAATATAAGCTAGCTTCCTATATTTCCATCTGCTTATTTAATCATATAAGTGTGTTACAAAATTTTAAGTGTTTTTAAGTACCTGTATTTAATTTTTTTAATTTAATTGAACTCAAAATTCCAATAATAATGAAAGTAAGAAATGGCAATTAAAAACAAATCAAAAATTAAAACAAGTTACCATTTTTTACCTATCAATTAGCTAAAGAAATTTAATAATAATTCATAAGACTGGTGAAGCATGGCAAATAAATATCATGTAGGCAACAGAAGTTGTTAAAACCATTTTAAAAAATAATTCAACAGCATATATCAATAGTCTTTAACCTAAAGAAATAACTTTAAATAATGAAAAACATTTATGCTTGAAGAGGTTCACAGCAGTAGTACATGAAATAGCATAAAAAAGAAATAATCTAAATTTCAAAAATATGGAATGATTAAGTTGTGATATGGTCACTCAATATAATGAACCACTGTAAAGCACGAATGGCTATGAAGAATATGTAATAAAGAGAAAATTCTCTATTGTAATATTAAGTGAAGAAGACTACCAAATATCATCAACAAAATAATTACAACTAGATGAATGGAAATGGGTACAGAGAAAACATACTGGAAAGAAATTTCCTAAATGCCAGAAATAATGTTAAGTTGGAATTACAAGATAATAAACAATTATTTTTTCACTTACCTAAATGTTCTTTTAACTTGCACACATAACATAAAAAATAAACATAAAACCTTGTAAAACGTGGAACAATAACTTGCCTTTGAAATCATTTTCAAACATACAATGAAAGTTTCACATTTTGATTTGCCTAATGTGTGGAACAGTGGTGGGGACCTGGGCTATTTGCTTTGGTAAAATGGTTTTGAAAGTAGCTGAACTTTCCCTCCATAAGCAGCAGAAAGCTTTTCAGCAGTAGATAGCCAGCAAACCAATAATAAGGCAGGAATGATCTAGGTATCTTGAAATTGTGTGGTGCAGTAGAAAAAAGGCTTTTGGTCAAACACTCTAGATTCTAGACCCAATACGGCTATTAACTAATTGAGGAAAAGAGATAAAAGAGATAAAATCACTTAATCCATAAAACTAAAAAGTTATGATGGATCATTGGATAAAATACCTGACATTAGGCAAAATAACTGACATCACCCAGTTTCAGCACTTACTTCTCCCTCTAGAATAATTATTGGATTTTTTTCACCCTTCTGGTTGGAGAAGCCACTTTATTAAGTAGCCCCTCAGTTTCATCATCTAGAATGGTGCCAGTGTAGGTGTCACTCACCCCTGTGGCAGGATGGTTGTCCCATTTCCAGTGCACACACCCAGACTGATGGTAAGCCCACTCCTTCAGAGGGAAGCGCTGACCAATGGCACAGGACCCCAGGAGGGTGTGGCAGGAGGACAGGCTGCATCAGTCCATTGACCTGCATATATCTGGAAACTGGGCTGCAAGAACAAACAAAAGTGAACTGTAAGCACAGATGTCCCAGCAAGAGAGCAAAGGTTGAAGCTAGGTGTATCTTTAACAAGTCAACAGCTGGATAGAATTTTCTACCTGGGATTCTCTTATGACGGAGAGTCACAATTATCAGATCCAAGCACCATGTGAACACATGGTCCACAAAAATGTCCAGAAGTCTAAGTGAACTTCCTCCTTGCCAAGAACAAATACCAATGCTTTTCCTGAACCCCCCTAAAAGTCCAGACGGTCAAGAAGCTTGTAAGAGCTACAGAAGCAAGTCTTGAATTGAGTTCTTCATTCAACTAGCATTGATCAAACTTCACAAAGTGCTAAGCAAAGAAGATGCAAAGAAGAATAGGCACAATCCTGGTCTCTAAGGGGCTTGTAGTCCACTGGAAATAACCAAATGTTACACATTTAGCATCCTGTACCAGATCTAGTGCTTTCAATGCAGTGCTGCATTTAAACTTCCAGCAGCCCTGTGATGTCTGGATTAGGCACAGGCTGCCAGACTGAGGACACAATTAAGACTAAAAGAGCTTCCTCTGTCCACGTTTGCGATAGGGAAATATCCAAAGAGCAAGAAGAAAAATGAGCACAGAATGTGACAAGTCCACAAAGTTGAAAGAGTGTAAAAATTAGAGTGAATAAATCACAGCATACTTTTCTCTTCTCCAAAGGAGGAAAGAAATGCATTTGCATGTTCCCCACCACAGTGTGCCCTGAGGGTTCCATATGAGAGTGCTAAGGAGAAGCAAAGTCCCCTGGACTCAATTCCTATGAGTACTTCTTATCCAACTCCCCGGCTGCAGGGTTCCAGCACCAACAGTCCCAGCACTGAGGTCCAAAGGCTCTAGAGTTAGTAAGAGGAAGCTCCAGGGAAGAGCCCAGAAGTTAACCCACCCAGCTGCAAATCTGGTGCTTATTTTTCTTAAGTAGTCCAGAGTTCACACATCAGGAAACTATTTTCCCAGGAGGCAAAAAGCCCTCTGCAACCTCCATTCCACTCAAACCAACTCCTTATCCGGCAGCCTCAATCTTCTTGCCCCTGAGTAAAACCTATGGGGAAAAAATCAGATAATGTCAGAGCTGACACAGAATTTAGAAATCATTTCGTCCAGTCTCTCATTTTATAAGTAGAAAAATGGAAGCCCACAAAGAGATACACCTTGCCTAAGACCACTCAACCAACCTCCACACTTTTTGTGACACAGGCCAAGGTAGAACTAACTACTCATATACTTTCAGGCATCCATTTGTACATGCTATCCTAGAGCAAGGGAGTAGCACAGTTAAAAGTCACTTGCCTAAACTGTATATTTGTCATTTTAAGAACCACCTGTACTAAACATAACTATGGTCTGTATTGCAATGGAAACACAGTTGGGCATGTATTTCTTTTCCATTCTGTATTGTGAATATGAACTTGAAGATAACAGCAAACAATGTCATCTTAAAATGATTTCACCAATGTTGGCATTGGTATTCCTCATTGATTAGAACCTGCTTTTGACTTATTCATGGCTTAATGTTGCTTGTTAAAGAAAATATAGCAGACTCCTAACTATCTAACATACCTGAGGTACAATACTTACAGCTTTCAACATTGTACTTGTTAGACAAACTGACCATGATACAAAATCACTCAGTCTTGCCACCTTTCTGCCAGACTATTCCTGCATACACACACACCCCCATCCTTCTGGCCGCCTCCATCCTGCCACTTGCTGATGCTATTTGCCAAGGAGTGAAGGTGTCTGTGAGCTTTGAAAATTGGATCACAAGGACAGCTCCACTCTGGCCCCAGTAATGCTGACGGCAAGACTGATCAATCAATACCTTGTGTGACACTTTGAGAATTCATTGGAAATAATGCCCTTTTCAAATGACACCCACATTTTATCCAGGGCAGCTCTAGTGGGGGAAAGAAACACACCAATGTGTTTTTCTTAGATATATTTGGTTTCAGTAAACTTTGTTGGTTGCAACCAATACATCTGTATCCTCAACCTCCTCGCTCGCATCCCTGAGCCTTTGAACAAGGAGAAGACACAATGTTTGGACAGAATTGCAAGCTGACATTTTTCTGAGCTCCTAAATCTCACGTATAGCATAGAAGATGGCCACACTTTTTTCAAAGCAATAGGTCTTAAAAATTCCAGGTATGTTGTGGACTTCCAGCACACTGGGCTCATAAAGAAAATATGGAAATTTTCTTCCAGAATGAAAGCTTAAAATTGCAGGCTGATGTTCTAAATATTACTTTGAAGGGGTCGACCGTTACCTCTCCCCTATGATTCTAGGGGTGGGGAGCACAAAGGAAATAGTTTGCTTTCTTTTGCAGTAAGTGTGCAGCTACCCAGGCCAATGTAGAAGGTTAGCAGTGCTACTTAACCATACCAGATGGGAAGCTCTGATTTAACTGCTAAGTTCTAATGAGATGACAGATCATGTTCCCAGTACTCCCTAACATCAAGCAGCCCATCCAGGCCCTCAGGAGTAGAGGTTTCAAAGGGCCATGAGGGACTGAGGAACGACAGAAGTAACTCTTCTGACTCTGGAGGACACAGGAGGAAAGGGCGAGAGAAGAAGCAGATGGAATAGGATCCCAGCTGCCACCGTCTGAATAAAACTCCAGACAATAAGAGTTAACAGTAGTTATTCTCAACTTGAGCATGCTCCAGGATCACCTAGAGGGCTTGTTCAAACACAGGTTGCTAAGCCCCATCCCCAGAGTTTTTTATTTAGTAGGTCTGGAGTGGGGCCTCATTTGCATTTCAAACAAGTTTCCATGTGATGCTGCTGCTGCTCTGGGGACCACATTTTGAGAACTACTGGTTTAGAGCACCTTTAAATTACCTACAAACCAAATAAACCCAGCTGTGTAAATAGCAGTTGAATTTTTTTTTTTTTATTGTGCTTACCAGGGTAGGTAGATATGATAAAGCATCTCTTTAAAGGAACCAATTTCCCAAAATGCTATGGGAGGTTTTGGTCGGTTTTTATTTTTGTTTTGTTTTGTTTTTTCCATCCAGCACTATGAAAGAACAAAGGTGGACTATCAATTTTCTTCTCTGACAATGACAATTCTGCGAACAAAATAGGCATGTGACTAGTCCTTGGCAGTTCAAGCTCCCCTTAAGGTTCAAGGAGCAATCACAGGGGCCTTTGGTATCCAGGTCAACTGAGTTAACCAGACGCTGGTCAATCACAGAGCTCTGGGCTGTCACAATGAATGGGCAATCAATGGGCCATCCCATCCAGTTGCTGAAACACAAAATCTAATGGCTGGCCATTTCAGGATCTGGTTATCATGAAATCTGAGTGAGCTGTCTTTAAATGACCAAGTTCTCAAACATGAAGCAATTTGATCTCTCAGCAATTTTCTCCCTCAGCCAATCAGGTTAATTATCAAGAATTACCAAAAAGTTCCTAAAATAAAACAATTAAGATAAGTAATCTTCACGTTTCTAACAGGAGTTCAAAAAGATTTTATAAGGAATCACCATTTCTTTTTTTTTAGGAAATCAAATGGAGGCAAATCTACAAGAACATGAATATTATTAATATTGAATATAGAGTAACCCTCATGAGCTATGAACAACCCTTTATAAAGAATTCCAGTATCTGTGGATTTCCTTTGAGCAGCTTTGTAGCAACTAGGAGAATTTCACTTTCAGTTACAATGTATGAGATTTATGAGTTCCTCTGAATGGGGATAATTAGAAAAAGAGAAAATGGTGTAGGGAAGAGGAAAGGGAGCCAAAAAGGTAGCAGAACACGAGTTTTTGCAATGTTTTTCTCTCTCTCTGAAGACACTGAAAAAAGGTAAAACCTGGCTCAGAGCTGCACTTCTGTGCCCACTGGAAGGAAGAAAAGATATGAGTATGGGAGCTGAGCATGCTTGCGCATGAAGCTAGCTGAGCAGAGAGAGATTCTAAGTCTCTATGTCTCTGTATTAGGGAGAGAAGGTGAGAAATACCAAGTCAATGAGAATCAATAGGTTAAATAAAATTTTCCCAAAGGCTCAGGGTTTGCTTATTTGCTAGTTTCCCTCTCTCATTCTCTCTCCCTCCCTCTTTCTCTCTCTCTCTTCTCCATCTTTAACATCCAAGTCACTCTGCATTCCTAAATATAAGTGGGACCTGAGATAAGAGAAGCAACAACTCTAAGCTACTATATCAGAGAATACACTAAATATTTGGATAGTGGGGAAGACACAAAAGCCCAAAAGGAAGGAAGTGAATTCATTTTTTAAAAATTGTTAAAACAAGAGTAGAGAGAATCCTAAAATATTCTGCAGTACCCCAAAAAGTGGGAAATAAAAATTAACTATGATGTAATCTTTACAACCAACTAATAATGAATAGTATGTCATTGGTATTCTCTTTATTTAGTCGGTTAATCTTACTATTTTATTTCCATCTCAAAATAGTTAAAATGATTTTGTGTGTGTCCACCCACTTCCTCAGTTCCCCAACTCTTTTTTTTTCTTTTCCAGGTTTATTAAATGAAAGAGTGATACTCCCCATGTCTTTAAATTTTTTATTCCTTGATTATCACAGGCATATTTCTCACATTAGTGAGAAATTTCATGTAATTAAAATAATTAATAAGATGACAAAGAGTTGATGCTTAAATTGCTTAAAACTAAATTAAGATATTTTAGACATGTATAAAATATTCAGCACTTCTAGAAGAACAAATATCTAATCTAAAATAAATAAATGGTATATTTCAGAATTTTAGTAGATGTGCATTTATGAGCCATTCTAGTGAATACTGACCAAACTCCCATATTTTTTATTTATTTAATTTTTTTAGTGATTTGATATTTTTATAGATCATACTCCATATAAAGTCCAACTCTTTTGCCTATAAGGTCATCTGATTCTCAACCTTGAATCCTCCTATCTGGGGGCTATCAGTAACCTAACCCTTATGGATTTGGAAGCAACCCTTATGTCGTACATGCAAGTCAATAAGCTGAAACTGGTTACTGAAGCTTTGCACAGCCCTGTATGAGGAAGGGATGGAGGAACAGGGAAGGACAGGAAAGATAGTAAAACATGTTCCTGGACCTTAAAGAGCTCACAATTTAGCGGTGAAGACAGAATAACAAACATGAAACTGTAATTCAAGTGAGAAGTAAAGAAAAAGTGTCCAGAGTATTTTAGGACGACTGTTTGTATGAAACTGGCAAGCAGAAAGGTTCCAGAAATTTTCACAATGGAAGACACATTTAAACTGAACCTTTAAAAACAAGACTTTCCCATGCTAGAAATGGTAGTAAGAGAAGGGAATATTGCAGTCAAGGTTTGTGGCCTATTCAAGAAACCCCCTCTCTATCAGTCAGGGTTCACAGCCACCATAAGTATTCAGGAATAAGGGATTTGTTTTCGAAATCAGACCTTATGCAAAGGTGAAGGAGCTGGAGAAGTGAATTCTGGTGGGGGATCAGAGGAAAGTCTTTAAGCAGTCTACCTGAAGCACTGGCAAGGGAGGACAAGCCAGAGCTTGCAGGGAAATGCAAGAAACCAATCCAGCCAGCCAACAAAGTGAAACAACAAAGGAGGAACTTGTGGGCAGGACCAAGGAAAGCTACTACCCCTTAAGGAGCCAACATCTCTGCGCATCTACAGTCAGGAGTCTGATAGTGAGCTTGAGGCCATTATTGGTCATCAGGGCAGCAACTGGGAAGATGAGCTAGACACAGAGGGAGGACCACCAAAATCTATCAGGCTTTGCATCTAACCATGGCCTGCTACTTCTCTCCTACCTCTCAAAGTTCACCCAAGTCCTTCTTTTGAACAACTGTAAGCAGAAACCTTACAGGGAGGGAGTTCTAAGAAATAAGAGTTCTTAGATTAACCAAATTGGCATAGCCTAATCTCAAAACAGTTGTAAGAATGAAAACTGGAAAGAATGCTTTGAGACCAAGTAATTTGTCCTCTGATTTAAAGAAACTGGGGAGTCATTAAAAGTTTCGAGAGTAGATTGCACACCCAATTTCTTTTTATAAAACATAACTTTGAGTGGCTGTATGCCATATATCACAAGTGGGGAATAGAGAGGAGGTTCTTTCACATCTCACTGAGTTTACCCAAGTTATTTTCTCTCCCTGAATTGCAGTTCTTCTTGCCCGTCCAGTGAAAAATTCTTCTTTCTTACAGATTTCTCTCAAACATCACAACTTCTGTGAAGACTTCCCTGACTTCCCATTGAGAATTCTTTATTTCTCCCTCTGGGTTCCCATAACATCTTGAATATATTTCTATTGAAGCACTTTTCAAACTATGCTATAAGTTTCTGTTTTCATGTCTCTTTTTCTTCAGTTAAGCATAAGGTCCTTGAGAAGAGAGACCACGTTTTGTCATTGTATACTCAAGACCTGGTTCATAGTAAGTGTTCAATAAACATGGAATGAATAAATGAATGAATGTAACTCAGTGAGGATATTAATGTAATAGTCTAGGTTAAAGGTCCAGAAGGTTTGGATTAGAAGAGTAGCAATGGGAGGCAGAGAGTGAAGACTATTCAAACATTTTAAAAACAGAATGGCTAAAATTTGGTACCAACCAGTGGAAGATATAGGAGACAGACTGATAAATACTATAAATGAAATAAACAAAATGTAAGACTACAGAGAGGACCATGGTAAAATTTCATCAAAGGGATGGAATTGTTATAACATTAAGAAAATTACATGTCCATAAAGTAAAATATAGTCAAAGCATTACCCAACAAAGGAGTCCTATCTCTCAGGTAGTCAGACAACTTAGAGAAGTGAATAATATATATTAGAATTTTCTACAGGCAACATGAATTTCCACCTCTATTCTCATTTTGTTTCACTTGACAGTTATCACCAGGCAAATTTAATGGAATCAAAAGAACTATAAAAACACATAATAACTTTTAATGCAGTTTTATCATGAAGCATCTGGCATTGTGGGTCCATTACAGATTTCCAAAATGGTTCCACATTGAGCTAAGCAAGCTAGGGAGCCCGTATTTATTCACTTACTTGTTTATTTATTTATTCATTTATTCATTCACTAGTAGGCTGAATCTCCTGTCTCACAGACTTGGGATTATATTCCAGCTCTACTCCATATTAGTTCAATGGTCAATAACAACAAACTGTTCTCCAAAGGGATCATACCATCATACTTTTCAGCGTAAGTGATTCCCTTGCTCCATATCTCAAAGAACACCAAGCATTTGCCAGTTCTATTAATTTTAGCCATTCAGGAAGAAAACCAGTAGTATCTTCTTTTGGTTTTAATTTGTACTTCCCTGACTTCTAAGAAAATGAAGAAAATTTCATATATGTTTTGGCCACTTAAATTTTATATTTGGTGGAGTACCTGTTGAAGTCTCTTACTCATATATTTATTAGGTTGTTTTCAAATTAACTTTTCTTTCCTTTTTTTTTTAATTTTGAATATAAGTCCTTCATCTATAATATTTGTTCCAAATACCTTCTTGCTTTTTAAACTTTCTTATGATAAAAAGAAGTTCTAAATTTTAATGTAGCCGTACTTGTCTTTAGTCTTTTATAACTAGTACTTTTTCTACCTGGACCATATTCTCCTACATTATCTTCTAGAATGTTACTGTTTTACCTCGTACATTTACATCTACAATCTATCAGGAACCGATTTTTGTATATAATATGACATACGGGTCAAGATTTCTCTTTTCCATGAGTTTTTATTCACCTGTCCCAGCCTAATTTATTGAAAGACTGAGCTTCCCAACTATTTTGGAGCACCACCTTTGTTATAAATTCAATGTTCATACATGCGTAGTCTATTCCTGAACTTTCTATTATATTCCACTATTTTATGTATTCATACCGCATTGGTTTCCGACTAGATCTTCATTAAGAATGCTTTGACAGTTCTTGATCCTTTGAATCTTCATATAAATTTTAGAATCAGCTTTTTTTCACTAAAAAAAAAAAGCTTTACATTGGGGTCAGGCTTTTTATTTGGGATTGAATTGACAAGAGCAGTTTGGAGACCATTAACATCTTTATATTGAGTCTTTAAATCCACATAGGACATGGATTTTCCTTTCATTTATTTATATTTTCTTTTTAATTTTTTCAGTCATGTTTTGTAGTTTTCTGCATAGATGTCTTACATGTCACTTCTTAGATTTGTTCCTAGATAACTAACATTTTTGTGCCACTGTAAATAATATATTTTATTTATTTTTTTAACTTTTTATTGCAAGTATGTATAGCCATACAATTTATATTTCAATATTGACCTTACATCCAGTATTGCCGAGGTCATTTATTAATTATAATAATTTATGTAGATTCTTCTGGATTTTTTACATAATCAGATCATCTTTGAATAACACCTTTATTTCTTCCTTTCCAATCTGTATACATTTTTTCCCCCTGTTTTTCCTGACTTTCTGCACTAGACAGCATTTCCAGTAAAATACTGAAGAGAAGTAGTGATATGGGGATCTTTATATTATTCCTGATCTCAAAGAGAAAGCTTCTAACCATAAAGAATAGATATTTTTATAGCTACCCTTGATAATATTAAGGAAGTCTTCCTGTATTTCCAATTCATTAAAAATTTTTGTTACAAACCAATATTAAATTTTATAAGATGTGATTTCTCAATCTATTGAGATGGTCACTTTTTATCACTTATTCTAAGTGAATAATACTGATTTCAAGTGCTACACCAATTTTGCCTTCCTTGTTACATATTTCTGGGTTTGGTTTGCTAATATTTTGATTGGGTCTAAAATTTCTATGAATGTATAAGATAGGCCTTATGCTCAACTTAAAAATATGTCAGGAATGTTCTCTCTTTTGTTAATTAATTAATTTTGTTCCTAAATATTTGATATAATTTACTGACTAGCCATCTGATCTGTAGTTGTCTTTGCAGGAAAAGTTTTAATTATAAATTCAACTTTCTTTATAGTTAAAAGACTCTCCAGATTTTTTTCTGTCTTCTGATGTACTTTTAAATAAATTATATCTCTTTAAGATTATATCTATTTCACCAAAGTTTTCAAAAGTATTGCTATAAAGTTATTCATAATAGCTCTTGTTAATCATTTTAGTATCTGCGGTATCTGCAATAATCCCTTTTTTATTCTTGACATTGATATTTCCTTTCTCTCTCTCCTCTCCTTCCTCCCTCTCTGCCTCACAAAGGATTTCTCAGTTTCATTAGCATCTTCTAAACCAACTTTTGCCCACATTGATCCTCTCTATTGTATGTTTGGAGTTTTCTGTTGTTTTCCTCTTCATTACTTTCTACTCTTATCTTTATTATTCGTTCCTACAGCTTTATTCGGTTTAATTTGCTGTTATTTCCCAACTTCTTAAAATGATTCTTAACTCATTGATTTCAGCCTCCCATCTTTCTATCATATGTACTTGAGGCTATAAATTTCCCAATAAGGAAAGCACTGGCTATATCCTACAAGTTTGGGTATGTAAAATTTTTTAAGTCATTCAGTTCAAACTATTTTCAAATCACCATCATGATTTCTTCTTCAGCCCACGGGTTGTTCCTTAGAAGCATATGTCTTAATTTTCCAACTATTTAGGAATTTTCTAGCTTCCTTTTTGTTATTGACTTCTAGCTGTGATTTTTTTTTTCTTGTTTTGTTCAGTGAGTTGATTCCAAACCAGAACGAGTTTTAGTACTTCCATGCTCACTGTCTAAATAGTTTATGAGTAGAGCCAGGTCACAGGTGAAATTCAACTTCTGAGTCACATTTAAAAGCTGACCCTGAAGCCAGCCTATCTCCCTAGCTTGGAGTTGCCTTAATAAATGGTGACCTACAATGTGAAAAATTCTGTTGTTCAGAATAGAAGCTATTTCTCCCACTCTAACTCCACCCACAAATGATTTCCTGGAGCAAGGCCAAAGACCCTAACATATAGGTGGCTAGAATAGAGTCCTAATACAGGCCCCTGGTTCAGGGCCTCTGTGTGGCACAACTCCAGAGGCAACCAACATATCATTACCTGTGTGGATGGTGTCCCCCAGAGTTGTGCAAGCATTCTCTATGCATCCATCCACAGCAGCCATGCTCCTTTACCACGCTGAGTCTCAGCCAGAGGTCTTGATATTTCTCAGCCAGATTGCTAGCTAGTCCAGGTCAGAAACTATGTACAGTTGGGGTTCGGGATCAGAAGGTTCCGCATCTCTAGATAGGGAGAGCTGACTGTACTTCACTATTTTATATAAGGAACTTGTGGTCCTCAGATTTTGAAATCTGCTGGAGATCTCAGGACCCCTGCAGATACCAGATACCAAAGGACTACCATATACATATTACCCATTGCGTCAGCTGTGATACTTAGCTCAATGCCTAGTACCTGTGTCCATAAAGTCTGTGGATGGATGAAGTAAAGGATGATCAAAGAGATTGCTGAGAGAAAAAATTGGGCAACTTTGTTTTCTCCTACAAAGGCTGGGGCAGAAGCTCAGTGAAACTTAAGGGCCAAGATAATTTTTGAATAGAGGTAGAATACATATAAATTTAAATCAAGTTTCAAGTAACATAGAAAGCCAGCATCTATGAAAAGGGCAGTAACAGTATATTATCTATCTAAAAAATGGGGTTTAAACCTATAAAAGCAATCATTTAAAGTAGAAGTATTAAAATTAAACTTTGGTTGAAAAGGCAGTCAGATTCAAATGAATTTAAAATTATATTTGGGATTCATCCCTGATTACACAAACAATTGTTCAGGCAATTCAGTAGTAAATATCAGTCTACATGTTTAAATTTAACTTTTTCCTAACCACTTTGACATAACATAGCACAAGATTTTTAAAAGAGAAAAAAGAAAAAAATTAGGCAGAACTGAATTCAAATTCAAGAAAATCAAGTTTGATAAATTTGGGTAAGTAGCCTCACTTCTCTGAGTTTTTATCTTATCCTTGAAATATGAGTTAGTTTAGTCAGTATTTCCTCTAGTATATTTTATAGAACATCAGTCCAATAAAATGTTAACACGACAAAAAAGGGTTTGATGGTCCCATAAGTTTAGAAAATGCTAGTTTAAAAGAAGTTAATTTGCTGCAACATTTCTCAAGTTTTTAATACACTGTAAATCTCCAAAAATATACTATACAGTGCTTCTTGAACTTATTAGGCCACAGAACCCTTTTTGTGCTTAAGCACCCTATAAGATTAGTGTACTACGAAACTAGATTTACTTTAGTTTCATTTTATTCTGCTACTAAGTTTGCATGATTCTAAGTAGAGTCTCATGAAAAGGAAATGCAACAGCAGCTACCAGCTCCAAAGCTGGGAGGTGAAATACGTAGCTTCCAGTTTACCCACACTAGAAATTTCTTTCAGTATTCTCAGCTCTACCAAGGGGGTGGCTACAGTTGTAACGAACTAGGAAATCATGCATATGTCTGCAAGTGAATTAGAACTGTGCAAAGCAAGGAAATGAGAAGAATTCTTGGCCTGTCAGAACCTCAGAAATTATCTTCAGAAAACAATGAGAGTCCTTTCTGAGAATGTCTGAGGAGTTTTTGTGTAGGGCATCAATGTTAATATTCCTCCCAAGGTTTCTCAAAGTGTGTGTGTGCGTATGTATGCGTATGTACACGCATGTGTGTGTGTGTTATTAAGAGATGTAAATCGGTTTAAAAAGTGATTTTTCAAAAGTTTGGAAAACACTGGGATTAAACACAGTTAAAGAAGTTTCTTTATTGTTCTAAAGTACATTGTAACTCTACAAGAGGGAAACATATTATGTGGTATTTATGTAACTGTTAGACTCTATATCTTGTAGGACTAGTGTTTCACAGAACACACTTAGGGAAATGGTGGTCCAATCCACAGAATTTAGGGTTTCTGTTAAGTGTAATGCCTGAGAATGGAAGAAGATGTTTCTGGATCTTAGAATAAACAAATTAAATATCCTACAGTAATTGCTAGCAGCAGTCAAGGTTGGGACATTTTAAAAGCAGGTATAAATTGTAATATATTACTGATAGGGGTATTCTATGAAGGACAATTTGGAACGTTATTCTACATATATACATGCACTTGTATTAAATGATGTTTACCTATGATGACTCATTTCAACATTGCTTGAAAGAGCTGAAGGTTAGAAACTATCCACACGTGTACAGGATACTCGTTAAAGTATGCTACATACTTAGAATGAATTCTATGCAGCTGATAGTGTCAGTTAAGGTACAGGTTAATAAAAATTAACCCCTCAAAGACTGGACATGTCCTCCTAATTTTTTTAATTCAAGGACTTAGCACAGGTCCTGAAATATTACAGGTGCTTCACAAATATTTGATGAATAAAAAGTAAATAAAATGATTGAATGGATGACACTTTTTAAAAACCATAGCCTTCTATACCAATGAACTTAACTTCCAAATAGTCTTTTCCTGGGACCCAAATAATTGATCATTCAAAAAGTATATTGAGTGCCTATTATGTAGCATACATTATACTGGATATACAGAGCTAAATCATATAAACAGATCCTGCACTTCAACCCTCTTGTAAAAGAAGTTAATGGAACTAATAAAAGATAATAGAAAATAGACCACAATGAGAATCTGAGAAAAGGAGCCATTCTTCGATCTGTTCAATCATTATCAAATTTCTAAAATACAAATATACAATGAAAGAATTAGAGAAGTTTCTAAAGAAGCACTATCTTCTTGAAATACTTCTGTCTACTTCTAAGTGACTAACCACAACCCCTACCACCCTGCACAGGAAGTAATGTCCAATTATCAGAATGCTTCCCAGGGACCTAGAGGAGGGAAAGTCTAGCTTCCAGTAGCATCCTGTTGTGGCGTGATTACTTTTATATTAGCCAACTTAGTTTCCTACCTCCTGACTTTTTTCCATTCTTCCTCTCTTATCCCATCACCCCCTCCACAAAAACAATCAACTAAACTGTGCTTATTGTCTCAGAATAAATTTTATTTTGAAAAAACTGTACACTAACTCTAAACTCCAAAACCTAAACTTTTAGGGAACCAGAGAGGACTCTGGGCATGAAAAACAACGTTGGAGAGAAGTGGGATCTGAGGAGTGTGAGAGCTTCCTAGAGAAACCATAAAAGTCTTCCCCAGAGAAGGGGACAGTAATGAAATTTAATGTTGGTCCTTCCTAGAGCCAGGACCCTGACAGGGCTCAGGAAGCAAAGAGGGGAGGAATCACAGGAAGTCCAAGCAGCTAGCACCTTAGGGAGCCTCAAAGAGATCTCTGAGCTTTAGGACCCCAAAAAAGAGTAGAATGGTAACAACACATAGGAGTAGAAGAAAGCCACTAGGCTTGAAGGAGACATGAAAGGAAAAAAGAAAATTTCATGGGCATCACGTGGTTCAACATGAGTGGACCAGATGAAATAATGAATATCTCAGTAGTCAAATGTGTTGAACAGTATCAAAGCCCACAGGCAATCCCTTCATGCCCGGGTACCACATAACCATGCCCACAAAAAAACTTAGGCCACATCACAAAACAAAGGAGGGGGATTATGTTTCTGCCAACCAGAAGAAGGGAGGCTCAGAACAGAAACTGAGTTACAGGGGGTAAAAAAAAACGAAGAAAGCTATATGCCCACCTGAGTTGTGGACTGTCATAGAATCTGGCTGAAGCCGGCTATACATGCAATGACCATGCCTCACAGTCACACAGACTCCAAAATTTCTGGTTTCAAACCAGTCACAGAGATCCCTCTGTGAATGATCTCACATGTCACCTGGGCCTCAATACGGTGGTCTTGCTAAAGCTGACCTGCTTTCACCAGGGGTTCTCTTCCATCAGAACAGCTCAGATACAATGAGTGGAGACCCAAAGCCATTCACTCTCCAAGAATGCAGTCATTAGAGCTATAACATCCGTCACCTTTGGGTGGTAATTAGAAAGGGGAAGTCAATAACAATAGTGCATAACACTACTTTACCAAGATTTAAACAAGTTGTAATATTGTTGAACATCTATTGATGAGTCCAAATGTGCCACAGGCTATTGAGCACAAGGAGGGCTTTGATGGGAGGCTTTTCATTATTAATTTGATGGGGTGAGGTTTATAGACATCACAGCATACATTTTCATTTGTTACATGAGACCCAGCCTCCCACAGCCATCAAATCTAATCAGCACCTTGAGGGGTGACAATGAAGGTTGGGGTGGGGATGCCTCAGAGGTCTGGGTCTGGGGCTTGTAAACCCACGAATGGGAAAGAGTCATCTTGACTTGGCACAGCTCTTTTCCAAGTGTAAGAAATACCCTAGACAAGCAAAAGAAAAGGAACCTGTGATATTTGGTAAAAAGAATCTCTGAGCTGGGAATCAAGAAGCCTGGGTTTTCGTTAAGCTCTGCTAGTAACAGGTTTTGCCCTTAGTTACAGGCCTAATGTCACTTTGCCTCTCTGGGCTGGAGTTTCTTCATGCATAGATTGATAATCTCTTAAGGTGGCTTTCAAGTATACTATTCTATGAATTTTCTCTCTTAGGGTATTCTCTTCTAGTCTCATAGTTTAAATAGCAACTATATGCTGGAACTTTCTATTTTATCTCCAATTCCAACCTCTCTCTTAAACTCCAAACTTACATGTACAACTGCCCCCTTGACAAATTCACTTGGATGGTATCTCAAACTTCACATATCCAAGACCAAACTCTTGACTTCTCCCTAAAGCCTGCTTCTCCCCACCCCACCACAACCCTGCCCCAGTCTTCTCATTACAGCAAGTAGCAACTGCATTCAGGAGCTTTCCTTTGAATCCTCTTCCTCTAACACTCCAAATCTAATCCTTTAGCAAATTTTGTCCATAGTCTGATGCCCTCCACCACAACATCCTATTCTAAGTGCCCATCTTCTCTCAACCTAACTGGTGCCTCCTTCTCCATTCGTGCCTGTCCCTGGACTGTTCTCTACACATCAGCAAGAATGGTCACTCCTCTGTTCTTCCTTCAGCTGTCCTTACAATTTGCTCCTCACTTCCTTCAAGCCTTCACTCCAGCAAACTCACCTTATCAGAGAGAACTTTTCTAACCATCCCATTAAAAATAGTATTTGTATTAATTTTTTATGCTGTGTAACAACTACCACAAACCAATGGTTTAAAACAACATGCATTAATTTTTGCACAATTAATTTTTGCACAGCTTCTGTAGGTCAGGAGTGTGGGCACACCTTCTCTCTCAAGGCTGTAATCAAGGTTGGCTGGACTACATTCTCATGAGAAGGCCTGACTGGGGAAGAAATCACTTCCAAACTCATTCATGTTTTTGACAGAAATCATTTCCTTGTGGCTCTATAGCTGAGATCCCTATTTTCTTACTAGCCAAAAGTTGGAATCTGCTCTCAGCAGTCTAAGGGATTGCCCTCAGGTCCTTGGCATGTGGTCCTTCAATAGACAGCTCACAACGTGACTGCTTTCCCCTTCAAGGCCAGCCTGAGAATTTCTTTCTAACCTCAGGTAAGGCCAAGTTCCTCCTTTAAGGGCTTTTGCCTGAGTATGTCAGGCCCATCCAGGATAATTTCCTTTCTGATAACTCAGAATCAATTGATTTGGGGCCTTAATTACATTTCCAAAATCTGTCCACCTTTGTCACATAGCATAATCTAATTATCCAAGTGGTACTCCATCAATTCATGGGTCCCATCACAATTAAGTAGTGGGTGACGGTGAGGGGTTATTATACAGAGAGTGTAACCAGAGGCAGGAATCTTGGAGACCACCTTATAATTCTCTCTGTCACAGCAATTCACCATAAAATTTACCTTATCTCTTTTTATACCCTTTGTCCCCAATATGTGATTTTTTTTTTTTTTGGTTATCCTATTTTCCCTCAATAAATGAAAGATTACTGAGAGCAAGGACTTTATATTGCTCACTGCCATTTCTCTGGCAACCAGAAGAGTGTCTGGTATATAATCTGAGCTCAATAAATATTTGTTGAATGAACTAATGAATGAATGAGTTTAAACATAAATCTCTTTGACCCTTTCTCATCTTCAAAAGTCCAATACATTATCTCCCATAGTTTATTATTCTTCAGACTCTGGTTACATGCAAGTCAGCTTTGGTGAATATTTATTGAGCACTTACTCTTGACCAGCCACTTGAACACACTATAGTTAATCCTCACAATAATCCTCTCTAAATCACACAATCTCTTCAGAGCCTGGCTGATGGGAAATTTAATTTCAGACATACTTTGGGGAGTTCTATATTCCCATAGTGGGTACTAAGTATTTATCTTTTGTCTCCTTCTGTTAGTAATAAAACTCTTCAGTTTTACTGTGCACATGGCCACTGATTACAGACCCTCTAACCCAGTTTCTCTTGAAGCTAGGTGTAGCCATAAACTAGGCTGAAGTCAATGAAGTATGAGAAGTGATGAGCACAACTTCATCTCCATAAAGACAAGGTTGCTTGCCCTGGACTTCTCTTTTTTGTTTTTGTTAGCGCTGAAGCATAGACATGGAGGTAAGCTAGTTTCTACACTCCAGGACCTCAACCTGGGGTTGACAGATCTTCAAAGGGCCCATGGATAGAATTTAGGGGGTCCAGAAATTTGGATGGGAAGTTACATCTTTATTTTCAATAAGCTTTCATTGAAATTTAGTATTTTCTGAAATTACGAATGTAGGCAACAAACTGCAGTAGTATATACAGTATCTGTGACCTTGTCACCATCAAAAAACATAGATATTTCCATATCATACCACATTTATTCAGATATAATAAAATAATATGCTCATCACATTACTGAGCATCAGTTTATGCTTATCACTATTTTGAAACTAAAGTACTTATTGGACACAGCACTAGTTCTTGTTAATAATGAATAAAAAGCATATGCATTAGTATATCACAAATTTGTCTTTTTAATATTTTTAATACATCTAAAACCATTTTTTGAGGTAGAGTTGACACACTTCACTAGACTTCCCAAAAGGGCCATGGCATAAGATTTTAAAATCCTGTTCTAGAAGATGGTGAGGTACGAAAATAGAAAGAATATGAAATCTTAAATGTCCTTGTGGTGCTAAGCCCCTTACCAGACCTGAATGGCTCACTTACTTCCAGACTATTATAAGAGAAGAAAAATTCTAATTTGTTTAAGCCTCTATATTTTGAAGTATCTGTATTACAGCAGCTGCGCTTTTACCTTAGTAAGTCAAGACAGAGTCCTGGGGTGCCCTATGCTGTACAAAGCACTTAAGGAAGGTCCTCTCCAGTCTTCAGAAAGCCCTGTTACAACTGATAAGCTCACTGTTCAAAACTGCATAGTTCCTACAGGAAAGCAATAATGGGCACTGCGGTCTTTAATGCCTGCAGATCTCGGGGCAATAACCCTTAAGGTTTGGTCCATCCATTACCCCAGCCTTACCCATAAAAGGTCCCAGGAACTCCACTGAAAGGGAGCACAGTGGTGTCCGTGACTCCAAGGAATTCACCAAACCTCACACTCTTCCTTGTCTCAAAAGAAATTCTCTAAAAAACCTCCCTCCTCTTTAGCTTGGCCCACTTCTACCTCCCAACTTTCATCATTCACCTTTCCCTTCCCTACCTCTCTGGAATGATTCAAAATAATTTTCCCCAATGATCTTAGTCTTTTGCAAACAAAAACCTGATTGGGTATTGCTTGGAAATGTCTATTTTTGCTATATCCATTCCCCTTCACAAAATTTCCAGAGGCAAAAAAAACTAGGTTGCCATGTTGTTATGAGGGGGAAAAAAATCCTCCTACACCAGGGAGGAAAATGTTATTATCTATTTGTTACATGATGCTACTGCAACAATTCAAATGTGAGGTCTTAAAAGCTGATTTTGAGAGGTGGTGACAGTGGAAAGTGAACGGGTGGAGAGTGGAGAGAATTTATGAAGGTAGAATAAAAACAAATAGTGACTGGTTAGATCATGAAAAAAGAGAAACCAATGTTGGCAGCAAGACTGAAGTTTAGGTGAGCAAAAGAAGGATAAATGAAAGAGAAACACAGGATGGAAGACCATTTTGGAGAAGACAACAGCTTTTAGATAAGCTGAGCTTGAAAATTCAAGTGAAAATTCCCAAGAGATATGGATTGAGAGCCCTCAGATCAGTATCTAAAGATGTTGAAAGAGGCCAAGAGAATGAAGGAGCTTACCGAGGCAGATACTGAAGAAGAGGAAAAGCAGAAAGTCACCTTTGATTCGTGAGGAATATTCACATTTAGTGAACAGAAGAAACCAGAAAAAGAAACGATTAGAAAAGGAGTAATACAGTTAGAATAGTGCAATGTCACAGATAGCATGAACTTGAGCAAAATGCACTAATGAACTCATATACAAAACAGGAACAGACTCACAGACATAGTAAACAATTTTATGGCTACCAGAGGAAATGGGGTGGGAGTGAAAAATTTGGGAGTTTGAGATTTGCAAATGTTAGCCACTATATATAAAAACAGATTTTAAAAAAACAGATTTCTTTGTATAGCATAAGGAACTATAGTCAATATCTTGTAATAACTTTTAATGAAAAAGAATATGAAAACGAATATATGTATGTATATGCATGACTGGGACACTGTGCTGTACACCAGAAATTTACACATTGTAACTGTCTATACTTCAATTTAAAAAAATGCATAGAGGAACTAAGGATAAGAACTGAGCAAAGGCCAGCAGATTTTGTAATTTAAAATAATGGTGTTGGGGGAGAGTATAGCTCAGTGGTAGAGTGTGTGCTTAGCATGCATGAGGTCCTGGGTTCAATCCTCAGTACCTCCATTAAACAAACAAACCTAATTTCCCCTTCAAAAAAAAAAGAATTAAAAAAATAGTTGGTTAGTAGATAGCTTCCTAATAATAGGCATCCATATAAATAAGACACCTTAAGGTACAGATATTACTAGGGACAGAAGCTGTCAAGATTCTTTTCAAAGATACAGTGGAACTACAATCTTCCCTGAACACCTTTTTCACAATTTCTGGCAAACTCACTACAAAAAAAATGTCTACTTGCTATTTACAATCATAAAATGTATCTTATTTTGTGGTTGGCTTTATTCCTTTGGTAACTATATAAGTTTAAAAAGCTCAAGCTCTAAATGTTTTTAGAAACAATGAACAGTACATATATGTAAATTTTAAAATTTATGTGCAGTAAAAAAAAAAAGATCTATCAAGCCATGAAAGACATGGAAGAAACTTAAAAGACATATTACTAAGTGAAAGAAGCCAGTCTGAAAAGGCTACAAATTGTACGATTCCAACCGAATGACATTCCGGAAAAGGCAAAGCTACAGAAACAATAAAAAGATCATAGTTTCCAGGGGTTTGCGGAGAGAGAGGGAGGGAGGGAGGCATGAATAGATGGAGCACAAGGGATTTTGGGGGCATGAAATAATTCTGTATGGTAATAAAGTGGTGGCTATATGTCATTATGTATTTGTCAAAGCCCATAGAATGTACAACATCAAGAGTGAACCCTAATGTAAACCATGGACTTTGGTTGGTAATAATGTGTCCATGTTGGTTCATTGATTGTACCAAATATGCCACACTGATGAGGGATGTTGAGGGTAGGGGAGTATATATGTGTGGGTGGGGAGGGCTATATGCAAACTCTGTATTTTCTGCTCAATTCTGTAGTGAACCTGAAACTGCTCTAAAAGAATAAAGTCAATTAAAAATTTTTTTTAAATCTCTACTTGCTATTTACAATCATAAAATGTCCCTCATTTGAAAAATATCTGCATCCCAGAAGGCATCATTCAACAGCAAATGGGCTTAAAATTACTAAAGTATTCCACTGGATCAATATCATGGAGAATACTTAATTTCATTTCACTTATCAGAAAACTACATGTATTACATATAGAAGCTCTTAATAAACAGAACATTTTCCCCCAAGCTGTTCAAATGAAGATATTTCCCTCCATTTTCATCCTATATTGAAGGAATAATGTAAGTCCTATTTAGGGCACTAGCTAGTGCTTGCCTAAACCCTGCAAATGTTCACCCAAGATGGAATCAATAGATGGAATATAGAATTCATCTCACAGATGAATGACGCCTAATGGACCCTAGATTTTAATTCTGAGACATGAGCCCAAACTGAAAAGCTTAAAAAAAAAAAAAAAAGGGAAAGAAAAGAAAAAAAGAGAAAAAAGGGAGGGAAAGGAAAGAAAGAAAAAGTTCCTCTCCAAGTCAGAAATAAATAGAAGTATGTACGTTTGGACAAAGGAAAAATTATGTAATTAACAATGCCCTCATAATTTCTCTGGTGAGTACAAATAAAACATTAACAGAAAGTATACAGATTAAATATTGAGATGCTGGGTGCTGACACTCACCACAAATAATAAAAGTTTTATTCTTACCAGTTATTTCCTTATTATAAGATTTGTGAAACTCAGAAAGAACCATAAACAGAGAAATTCAAGAGGCCTCTTTTCGCTATCATTTGCTCCAAAAGCAAGGGAAAATGACAAATTTAGGTTATGCTCAACTTCCCTAACATCTGATAATTCAAAGCATTCTTTCTCATGGTTGCATGAGTTTTTCAATTTCCCTCCAGATATCTGGCAGCATTTGGATGCAGGCTTGTGTTTGGTCTCTACGTTCTGTTTTCATTTAAATCAATTGTGTTGTAGCTGGTTATGGGGTCAGCAGTAGACCCTCTGCAGTAGATGGCACCGGGCAGACTATGATCTGGTACAAGTTTCTGGAAGCTGACATGAGGGAGTCCGGTGCTATCCCTATTCACAGTAACCATAGCGGTTATTGTACACTTTTCAGCTTCCAGTCCTAAGATCTCCCCTACCCTTTCAGCCACTGATCTATCTACTTTGCTGAGATTGGAACTACCCAGCACACACCTCCTCACCAACGCTTGCCCTCCACCTGTCTTTGCACACATCCTTCCCTCCAGTCTCCTAATAAAATGAGCCTTCCTTTCCACTAAGGCAAATCCTCCTACCATTCAGCTTCTACTGTTTCCTTTATCCATTCCTAAGAGATGATCATCATGGAATCATCAGTCCTTTTAAAGTGTCGTCACTGGGTCCTTACCCTCTGCTGCAAACATCCATTGGCTTCTCCCATTTTGGTTTTAGGGAAGGAAAGACCCGCCTTAATTTTCAGGGAGGCTTCATTTACCATTGTATATTTCCAAATATTTCCGTAGACCTCTGTCAACCTTTTCTAATAAGTAATCTACAGTGGAAAGTAAGATAAATATCTCATAAATATTCCCACTCATAAAATCAAGAAAAACACTGAATATAAAAAAAATTAACAAGAAAATGTGCCTATAGGAAGAACATCACTTACAGACAGACATTTATTTAATAAATGGACATGTGTTTTGCATGGAAAAACTGATTACCAAAAAATGCCCCCCAAATTGATGGAATTTGAATAGAAGAAGTTGTACTGGAGTACATTTTCTTTATGCCCATCAAGAACCTTAAAAAATTGACCATCTCTTTTTGGTCAATTTTTTCATTAATACCATTTCTAGGAATCCCTTTGACAGAAATACAGATCAAAATGTATGCATATTTTGTATGTTCATGTGTATGTTTATTTCAGTCTTATTTATGATGATGAAAAAACTGGACACACGCTAAAATTCCAATAAAAAATGAATGGTTAAGATAATCTATGGCACATCTAAAATAAAATATTTGCCACGATAAAAACCCAGGTTGACAAAGTGTACAGAAAACCCTGATATGAACTAGTATAAATACAACTACACGAAATATTGTACAAAGGTCCTAGTTCTGCCCTTTCCAGTTTTGTGACTTTGAATAAGATACTTCATCCTCTGGATCTCCATTTTCTCCTTGGAAAGGGGAGGATAATAGAATTAACACACAGGGATATCATAATGATTAAATTATATCATTTATACCCTGGTTGCATATAGTTAGTCCTCAAATTAGGCTACTATTTCTATTAATTTCCTAATTCCTCTGCTGTAGGAACAGTCTCTTCCCTGCAAGGATCCATTCCCTTTTCCCCTGACAAACCCCCATCATTCCTCTTCTGGAAAAAAAACTCTCACAAAAGGGCAAGAGAGCAGATCATCTTTACAGAAGGAAAAAGACAGATAGATGGATTTCCCATACTGACAGGAGGTAGGTTTCTAGGGTTTAAGCAGTGGGTGGCAAAGGACTGCGAAGGCAAGCAAAGAGGCCTGAACTGTGAGTTTCACCATCATTTCACATGGCTGCGTGGGCCTGACCCTTCAAGGGAAAGCGTAGAGACAATTTATAGTCAGCCTGGAAAGAAATCCAGCTTGACTATGACTGAAACAGCTGTGGACTCACACTCATTTTCTGAAGGGAAAAGTGGTTCCCATTTGTATGACCTACCTTAGCCCTTCCACCCTCTGAGTGTTTACTCACAGACTTCTTCCTGCTAGGGGGGATCTTCCTTTACTCTCTACCTGATTATATCATCCTTTAGGGACCAGCTCCGAACCACCTTTCCCCGGAGATGCTTCCCAGTCACCCATTTCACTGAACTCCAACTTCCTTCACCTCTCCCTTCCACTGTGGGGACATGGCCTCACCCTCTGGCCCTGACTCACTCCCTGCTCTTGGCTGTTAATAGGCTGCTCCTTATGGCCTTGTCTAGCCTCCCTGCTGGACTACAAGAAGTGATATTCACTGTCTTGTTGCAACTGTGTGACACACAAAACAGGTGTTTGAGAAGACTCTGAATGAATAAACTAGTTTCCTGTTCAGGCTGAGATTAATAAAATCTGTTCTGTGGGTAACTTCCCTTTTCTTCAATTTCCCACTTACAAGAGAATACAGGGGTAAGCCACCTTCTCCCCCATTTTTCATTCCAACAAAGAATCAGGATGCTGTTGCAGGTAGATGCTCCTTCTTTTTTTGTGACCTACAGACCTGCAGTGGCTGCCTTGAGTCATAGCCGACTGTACAGATTTTTAGTTTTGAATCTGCAGTACGTACAGTCTCATCTCTCAGAAACCAGATATTGATCCTTGTCTCACTGGGTCTACACAAACTGGATTGCCTGAATCCAGGGGTTATCTTTTAAGGAAAAAATTCAGTAAATTAAATAGAGTGGGGTTTTTTTTCCCTACACTATGTCAAATAGCAAATTTAACTGTGTTTTTTGCATTTTATCTAGCTTTTCTGGTGACATGGAAATCTACAATGCAGAATAGGGGTACGGAAATCATTTTGTCATGGTCATCAAAAAATGAGCCATAGGTGTAATTTTGCCAGCATTGCACAGGTGTAATATTGTGCTCCAAGCAAGCCCTATAATCAGAGGGAAGGCCAATTTAGTGGCTGATTCACAAATCGGCAACAAACATCACAGACATCGGTACCATGATAAGCAAGCTATAGTGTCTGCAAATATTTTTTGCACAACACAGGATTTGCCAGATCCAGGGAGCAAGAGACACATGGTACCTACCCTCAGAGGCTTTCAGTCTAGTGGGAAAGTTGGACCTTAAAACAGTCACTACGACTGTGACCTGGGGAGCCTAGGCGAAGTAAAAAAATACTGTGGACACTCAGCCAGATCCAGCCTAGCCTGGAGAGTAGTCCTTAAGGACTTATCATTTAAATAGAACCCTGAAAGATGACTAGAAGTCAGTTAGGCTAATTGGGGCCAGACGGTGGGTGGAAGTTCAAAGGAAGAAAGATCAGTCCTAAAGAAGGAGCAGCATGTACCAGGGTCCTGGGATAAAAGAAAGCATGGCCTGTTTTAGAAACTGAGAGGTGTTTTCAAGGGTAAAATGGTACAAAAAACAAAGGGGAATTCGTTTTCAATAAAACTGGGGGCGGGAGGGGGTGGTAGGGGAAGCAAGCCATGAGAGTTGAGCCTGGAAAGGTAAATAATTGAGAGCCTAGAGGATCAGGTAAAGATTCTAAACTTTTTCCTAAATGCAAGAAGACATTTATGAGTTTTAGGTTTGGCTCCTTTGGCTCCAATAAAGAGAACTATTTGGAAATGGAAGGGTATAATTAGGGAGGTGACCTAGGAGACTGCTGCTGTAGCCCAAGTAAGAGATGGTCTTGGCCCGAGGGGCATAGTGACGGCATCACGGAAAATGGACAGTATGAGAAAAAGTCCCAAAACAGAGTCAATCCTCAGAATCACATTGCTGCCTCCTTTTACTGAGTCAACCTCCCAAATCACCCCCCTGCCCAGCCTCCTATATCCCACCACCCACTAATATCCTGAGAATATGAAAATGGGGAGAAAAAGTGCCCTTCCCTCCAACCATGAAGCACTTTTGAGAATTTATCTATCATATTAACAATATCACTTGGAAAGAGGTCCTCTGTCATGAGACATGCATATCCCAACTTTCATATCAAATTAATGAATGGAGACTGTCGTAAAAGGAAAGAAATCAGTACCAGTACAGCTACTAGGTACCAGTAGTGAGCCTGAACTGAGTTCTCAATCCTCCCAGTCCAGGGTTCTATCTACTTGACCATCCAAAGAGAACGTGGTGGTCAGCGTCAGGCTGCCCTGAGGAGGTGGGAGTCTAACTGCTCTTACCCTCTTCTTCCATAAGGCTCGGACCACTTCAGGACTGAAATGGACGTTGATCACAGATTCGTAAGAGGACTTTAAAAAGAAAACAACTAATATGTTCCCTCTTCTATTGTGTGTTTTCCCTAGAAACCCTCTATGAAAGGTTTTTATTACCCAAGGTAGCTTTTTAGATATCACTCCAGCCCTAAGTGTATTTGCATTAAGATGCAGCTTATTTCTTACGTCTCCCAGAACCTTGTCCTCTCGCTATTAGTACATTCATAACCCCTCACATTCACAACAGAACAAGAGAAGTCAAAGTAGATGAAAGGGACCAGATCCATTTGCTCCTAACCAGGCCCCTTAAGAGCCTCTTAGAGGATCCCAGGTTACAAAAATGTTCATCTTTTCCATTCACTAATACCTTTTTGAAGTCAGAGATGGGTCTTTAAAATGGGACAAGAATAAAGTCTGTTTTTCCCACTGCCCCTTCTAGAATCCTTTATTCAAAATGTTTTTTTATCCGCCAGCCAGAAGGTTTTAGATGTATAATATGTGTTCCCAAATGTATTCTAAACATATACCTGTTTCCCTGGGATTATGGGTTTCTATGGCAATCAACCAACTGAAAGGTACAAACAGGGAAAGAACCTGATACTCTTGTTTTGAGGGACAGAGAAAAATCAGGGCTTTATGATCACATCTCTACCAGCAGAATTACATGTACTTTCACAGAAACTTTGCATGGACTTCAAAACCTCTGCAGGGACAACTGCTGGTTTCCATGACAACCACATCTATGGCATCTAGCTCTCCCTCTGCACACTGGTGATACAGGACAGAGGAAGGCCACATGTGACAGGTTCAGTTATGCATCAGTTACAGCAATGGATATTCAAGAAAGACCACAATTTACCCCATACCTTGAGAGTTTAAGATATTATGTAGCTGACATGAAGCTGAGGCCAAAGCATGAGGACATGTAAAAATACAGATCTACTGTAAGTGTGGCTGTGAGCCTTAGATGTGTCTTGATTTGTTTCTCACATCAAAATGCATTTTTCAGTGAGCCATGGTGCCTGAATGCAAAATATATGAGGAGTGTTTAATTTCCCTTGATTTTTTCCCTTCTTTTCTCAAAGGCCTTTTTTCATTTTTAGAATGGAGCAATAATAATAAAAAAAATACATGAAACATGAAGATAAGAATCCTAATTCTGGACTATCTTTCCAGTCATCCTAATTGAAATACTTATTGTCTGAATTAGAGGATTCCTCATGAAAAACATCTTTATTAGAAACATAAAATAGATTCTGGAAAAATTACTCTCTCCTAGGGATCTGACTATTGGTTTTTGTCCTGGTCATACAGAAAGAGCTGCACAGTGGTGAAGTATAGACACTCTTACATAGGACAGACCCAGGCTCCATCCAGCTCTGTCATTTATGACTATGAGGTCTTTGCAAGTTACTTAACATTTAAGTTCCGATTTCTCTTCTGTAAACTTGGAATAACAACTGCTTCACATGATTGTTGGGCTTAAAATAGGTGCATAAAGAGCTTAGCATTGTGCCAGAGGGATGTATTATTCACATTTATATTAACTATTTTCGTACTTATTATACCTTAGTTCAGTACAAGGAAGCATCTTCATGTTCTCTGGGGCTAATATGATAAAATATTAAGTTTTAAGTATCATACCCATAATCCAGTTTTAAAGGACCTAATTTTTTATGACACCCTGTTAGTAAGTGAATGAAATATTTGTAAAATTCAATCCAAAAATATTATTTTAATTCAATTTCCAGGATAATTCCTTAAAATCATATTTTACTTAAATTACCCAAATAATGACTTCAGTCATCCACATTCCACTGCAAAAGACTTTAGATTTGTCAGTGATATCCTAAACTTGCTCTAAATTAGCATCTTTTAAAATTGGTATATTTGGACAAACTTTGCCAAAGCAGTACCAAGACTTCCGCTAACCCTGGGGAAATTTTTACTATCCAGCCAGCCCCTGAAGTTTCTTTAGAAGTCCTTCATGAATTTAAAAATATTTTAAAATGTCATAAAAGTAAAATAAGAATCTGACTCAACAATTTCTTTCCTTAAATTACAAACCTGTTATTGAAAGAGAATACCATTGTCTCTCCCAAATGCTATAAACTGTCATTTGCTAAATTCAATTACTGAGGAAATTTTACTAGACTAAATCTGAATGCAAACTAAACAGCATTAACTATGGCCTATTCCCTCTGGCCAGAGTTAACACTAAACAGCTGGGCAGTCAAATCAGGTTTATCACTAGATCTCAAAGCAGTACTCACCACCAAACCAGATGTTTGTGTATTTGTTTCTTTAAAATTATCTGAGCTTCAATTGTTTTGTTTTGACCACCAAAAGTGTCTTTTAATGCCTTTTGGATGCTCTATTCCTGCCAAGGTTCAGCTGATAAACAGCATGCAAGCCCTACCTCAACTCTGTCTTTTGGTTTCCCTGGAACATCTGGAAGTCCTTTCTGCCCTGTGTCTGGAGCACTTGGGTGCTCCGACCTTGTTGAGAAGATCACCACTCCTTTATCAGTCAAAATGGAGTAAGTGAAAGAGTTTATAAAGGGACTTTTTACAAGGGTGTGAGCAGCTAAGGAAAACCATCAGGGGTTGGTAAAACAACCAAGAGATAGACCATTAATAGACGAGGCTCTGATGGAGCAAGGAGAGGGGGCCATTTCTAGAACAGGAGCTTTGAAATGATAGGAGACTTCAACAGAGAAAACAAGGACTGTCAACCCATTAATAATACCCCAACCTTTCTCTTTCTCCTCCTACTCTCTCCTTCCAAGCTAGTGTGTTAATTGGCCAAATCCAACCAGAAGCCACAGGGCAACAGAATCAAACAGATGCAGCCTATGGAGGTCAATGTTTTGAAGCAAAATCCAGGGTAAAGAAAGGTCAAGATTTGATATTGAAGGGCAAATGGAAATACTCAGCCTAAACTTCTTAGGATCCTCTCTGGCTGTCCACCTTCCTATGAGAACATCATTTTCAGGTAAGCCACTTTTTTAGAATAAAACCAATTTTGCAAACATCTCTAAGGCTGTTGTAATAAGGTACAGTCACCTTGCTCTCCATTTGTGAAGATGATCTTCTCTAATTTAGTGCTTGAAACAAGGTACAGAGACCCTGGAGATAGCCCCTTCATGCCTCATCCAATTACTCCAAACAAGAGAGATGAAATTCCTGCAGATGGAAGGGGCAGGGACAGGGGCAGTGATGAAACTGAGGTACAGCACAGCTAGATTGCTGAAAATGAAAAAACAAACAAACAAAAAAAAAGGCCAAAGGATCAGGTGTTTCCAACAGTGAAAGAGGATGGAGATGCATGTAATCTGCCAGGTCTCCAGAAAACATGAGTGAACTAGCAGTAGAAGACATCTGAGACAGGGATAGGTGACATGCGCAGGGCTCCAAGACAAAGATCTGGGTAGATGAGCTTGCTCAGTGAGCAATAATCAATATAGGACAGGAAATTTATTCTTTTCACACAACTGGCCAGCAATTCTAATGTATAATTGATCAAGTGATGGATATAATCAATTGATAGCATTTGCTATCAATTTTTGAGTACCTACTATTTGTCCTTTGCTATACTGGACACATTATATACATTATCTCATTTAGTTCTCACAAGTCTCACACAAGATTATCCTAACTTTAGAGATGATAATACAGGTTCAGAAAAATTATGTAACATGTCCGAGGATATACGACTAATCCAAACAGTGATACTTGGATTCCATTTCAGCTTTGTTGACTCCACACCCTGCGCCCTTTTGACTATGCTTTAAACAATATCAGTAAAATGTATTACTCTATATTACCTTCCTATATTCTCTGTATGGCAAGTTTCTTACCTTTAAATTTGATATGAAAAGAGAATATCTTTTGTAATAAAAATACCATGACTATTATTATCTAGTGCTTTAGAATAGACACCCACAGCAAAAGAAAGTAATTAACAGTTTACTAATTGTGCTTTTGCTTGTATAATTACCCTGAAAGTTAATTATTTCTTTAGTTAGCCTTTCTACCCTTTCATTACTTAAATATATTATCACACGCAAATACATCAATGCAGGAAAAATCATCTCATTTGGCAAGAGTTCAAGTAACTTTCTGTAGCGATCTCCCTAATTTCTGCCTCCCTAAGAAGCATGTAGAAAACATTGATATCTTCCAAGATATTTTGAGTCAGCAGCCCAAAGCTTTATCCCATTTTATATGGAAGTTTAGATAGTACTTTAAAAAGCAATGTGCATGTGCTATTAGACCTAGGGTACATATATCATGATCTAGAATTGAATGCAGTGAAAGATTTAGGACAAAATGAAAAAAAAAGGAAAATAGAATAAAATCTTTGTATATGAATCTCCCAAGGAACACTCAGGCCTGCTCTGAAGAGGACTGAGATCACCACACATAAGCAAAAAGTTTATGAGAACACAGGTATTATTCCTATAGAGAGAGCCAAACTGATATGACCTTTTACTTTTTTCCTTGGAATTAGGTTTTAACTGGTTTCAATTTAGAAATAACCCACTGGATATGTGTGATATGACTGACAGGTAGAAGCAATCATGCCCCAGCAGCCCCTTGTAGAGAGAAGCAATGGCTGCTCAAAAATAGTTCAAATTTTATTTGTATCTAACTCCAAGCTCAGAACTCTCTCTCTCTCCATCCTGCTCCCACCACAACCCAGACTATTTCTTGGGGTATCATTGCTTAATCCAGTATGAGGCCTAAGTTAAATATCTGCAGTTGTCTCCTTTAATTAAAATTATATTTGCCTGAAAAGGCAGCCTTATAAGATGAGGCTCAAAGAAAGATTTTGGTTGAAAATAAAGAATATATGTGTCAATGTAGACTCAACATGAGAGGCCATGTATAATTTAATTTTTTTCTTTCAATCCGAATCATGGCTAAATCATCATCACACCACCACCAGATAGAACTGGAAGACCTGGGAGTCATGTGAGCACTTTTTGGTTAGGCTATGCAATGTTCATGGAAGAAAGTAGACCTACCATCTGCTGAACTGATCTTTAAGCATATGAATTGTTTTTAATCAGCAATTTTAATCACAATACATACACACCAGGCTCCTACCAAAGATTTCAACTGTGAACATCTAACCTCTAAACTTTTACAACAACCCCAATTATGAGACACTGCACTCACTTCTCTTTTAGTATTGTGACACTTCCACTGAATTATAATCCATCCCACATAAATCTATCTGTTAAGGAACACAATTTAAAAGTTACTTTTCTTATCTTCTTAGCCTCTCACAGAATTGTTTTTACTGAATTGTGTCTTTGCTTTTTGCTTAAATGAAGACACTCTATAGCAAGGATGTGGAGAAAAGGGAATACCTGTGCACTGTTGGTGGGAATATAAATTGGTACAGCCACTATGGAAAACAGTATGAAGTTCCTCAAAAAATTAAAAGTAGAACTACCATATGATCTAGCAACTCCACTTTTGTGTGTTTATCCAGAAAAAATGAAAACTAATTTTAAAAATATATGCACCCCCAAGTTCACTGCAGCATTATTTACAATAGCCAAGATATGCAAACAACCTAAGTAACCAACAGTGGATGAATGGATAAAGAAAATATGGTGCATATATATACAATGGAATATTATTCAGCCATAAGAAAGATAGAAATCTTGCCATCTGTGACAATATGGATGGACCTTGAGGGCATTATGCTAAGTGAAGTAAGTCATACAGAGAAAGACATACTGCACAATCTCACTTATATATGGAATCTTAAAAGAAAGAGAGAGAGAAAGAAAACAGATTGGTAGCTGCCAGAGGTGGGAGGGTAGGGGTGGAGAGGTGAAACGGGTAAAGGGAATCAAAAGGTACAAACTTAGTTACAAAATTAAAAAGTCATAGGGAGGTAATGTGTAGGCATGGTGACTATAGTTAATAACACCATTTTGTATATTTGAAAGTTGCTAAGAGAGTAGATCTTAAAAATTCTCATCACAGGAAAAAAAATTTTTGTAACTATGTGTCACAGTGGATATTAACTAGACTTATTGTGGTGATCATTTTGCAATATACACAAGTACTGAATCACTATGTTGTATACCTGAAACTAATATAATGTTATATATCAATTATACCTCAATTTAAAAAGACACTATAAAAAGCAAGTTTACGAAGTCTATTGCTTTTTTTTTCCCATAAAGCCATAGAAGCATTATTTAACCACTCTATGACTCATATATGTAGACAAGGATGAGAACTATCTTTGAGATGCACAGAAAGAAAAAGCTTTGTTATCCCTGAGGAACAAGTATGCTCCATCCTCTCCACTTTCAATATTTCCTCTCTATGGGCAATGTGAGTATGTAGCTGATGAGATATCTCTTTACCTTTGCTACCAAGAAGTTTAGCACCAACTTTGGTGAGCAAGTATAATATTTATATAAAACTCTAAGATCTGCATTTTTGTGCCTGTTACCTACTCTATTTTCTATTATATTCATATATGGGCTAATTCTAATTTTTATTTCAATTTTGTTGTATGTATTTGATAAGCCATATCAAATCTCCAAAAAGTGAAGTAAAAAGTAAGGAAGTCAAGAAGAAATGGAAAAGTAACTAATATTTATCAAACACCTTTAGCGTAAAGGCAAGTGTTATGAGCTTTTACCAACAGAAGACTTGTCATTCTGGTTCTCTACAGCTTGGTCACATAACCCTAAAAGTGAGACACCTTGATTCTGAACATCAGACTACTCTTCCTATACTTTAATCTTTATAGTTGTAAAGGCATAGGCTAAGATTTACTAGCAGACACCTTCTTTCAGTAACATTTACTGAGCAAATACTATTTGCAAGTGCAAGCACTGCAAAGAATAAGAAAGCAGTAGAATGCTTCAGAACATAGATTCTGGAGCCAGTCTGCCTGGATGCAAATCCTGAATCTACCACTAACAAGCTCTGAGAGTTTGAACAAGTTATTCAGTCTCTCTGTGCTTCATTTTCTTCATCTGTATAATGGGCTTACTAATAGTCCTCATCTAATAGGGTTGTTGTGAGAGTCAAGAGAGTTGATGCTAGAGAAATATGCCTGGCAACAGCAGTTCCTTTGTTAGCTACTACTATTATTATCAAGAACAAAAAAGAAGGCACATCTCTTGGCCTCAAGAATCTCACTGTCTAGCAGGAAGACAGACACATAAACAGGTTTTTTTAAAGAGTAATAAGTGCTACACAAAGGCAGGTACAACCTGTCAAGGTGCAGAGGACAATGTCACTGTACTGTGTCTGACAACCAGCTTATTCAAAAATTGTGCACAGCCCTTTTATTTACATTCCTGTCACTTTCTATATGCAATGTACATCCAAGAGAATTCTCTTCCTCTAATTCCAATCTAAAAACATGTGGTAGTTAATATTTCACTGACATTTAATCTAATTGCCCATATGTAATAGCAATGATTATAGTATTTTGTCCCTGACATTTATTTTGGCTGAACACTATATAGCTTAAATTGACCCACAAGCTATAACTGTCTTCAGTTTCTATCTGTCTTCAATTTTCCTGAGTTGAGAACAAAATTTCATACCAGAGTACACATTCTTTCACATGCAAACAAACCCACACACAAGCACATGTTTACACACAAAGGAGGTGTCTGGGTACCATAACTGAATCCACCCCTGCCTAGTAAATCTGCTATTTTTTTTTTCATCATTTCAACTGGTTGTGCAGCAATCAACTGGACTGCATGTGGCATCCCAGCCTGTTCATTAAGACAGATGTGATAATCAGATCAGCTGGGAGATATTCAGTTACTTTTCTCATCTAGAGATGACAGGAATCTCCCACATCAAAAAAATTTGCAACCCCCCAGGTAGACGTCATTGCTTTAAACCACTATTCCTTTTTCAGATCATTTACATAATTGGAATCTAATTATCAAGTTCACTTAAAGCATCAAAGCATCACTTTTTGAAATGAGCACACAGGATTTGCAATCAAAACTTGGAATGTGTGAGTTGCATCTACAGAGGCTCTCCTGTTAAATAATGCAGTCAGAAAGACGCGCCACTGAGACAACAAGGCTTTTTGGCTCCTGCATAAAGGGCTGAATTCTTATGGTGCTTAATTTCCCAATTCATAATTCCAAAGTCTGTGCCACAGCAATGTCTAGTTAGCTGCATCTTCATGTCCTGCAGGGTGGTGGGTACAGCTGGACAGCAGCAGGCTGCTGGTTCAGTTTGATTGTGTGGCCCAGCCTGAAGAGCCTCCTGGGAACAGCAGTGTTCTGCAAATTAAAGTCTGCCTGGCCTGAAGGTCAGCAGCCATCCCCCAGCAGTCACTGGTCGTCCCAGCCCACTGCCCTTGAGAAATTGGTGCACTGCAAAACATATTTGTTCAGATACAGAGAGAAAACGATTCTTCACCTAATTACATCCATTTGGCTCTGAACAGATAGATCAGGTCTCTTTGTGGGGGGAACAAAGCAAGAAGGAAAGGGATGTTTATTTGTTTGCTAAATCTCCCCAAAATTTTTGTAGGGAAGCTATGTAGCTAAAATTAAATAATGAATGTTTACGCTTTGTAAATTGTACACATTATATAAACAAGGGAAAGGAAGAATAAGTGAAGAAAAGGGTGCTAGAGAGTATACACCTTGCTGCAGGACGCCTTACAAAAATGGCCACAGTGAATCCCCATCTACAAACAGCTCCCAAACACAAACACATTCTCCCTAGTCTCTGCCAAAATAACTGTCATTCTCTATCATTCAAGGGCCTCTCTGGGTGCTGCTATCCAATCTTTGTTGGCCCCTTGCAATGTCTTTGCTCGTTTGCAGAGAGACCTGACTATTAGCCAGGCATTTCACATCCAAGTCACTTTGCTAACTAAAGATTAAATCAGTGGACAAAGAAACCCAGAAGAACATTCTGAAATACCCATGCAGCAGCTTTAGAAACTGTTGTGCCAGCCCTCGGAGGCAAGGCCAACTGAACTCAAGTCTATTTGAGCCAAACTGCAAAGTAGGTAATAGTCTCTTTGGCCAAAGAGGTTTCCAAAGCCTTTCTCACTATATTCTCTTTCAGCTGGTGTCCAGAGTGAGTTTCCTCATTCTTTGTCTATTCCTTCCGCACTGCATTCTTCACTATCCTCACTTCCCAAATTTTGTCCTCTTAGACCATTCACACTGAAATATATGACAGTTCTGTTGGGTCCGGTTTTATTTTAATTGGGATCAACAACAAAGAAATGAAAACAGATGGAATTTCAGGCCTTGATCAGGGAAGGATTTAGCCTTTTTAACTTTCTTAAACATCCTGTCCTGTTGGAAGTCACCACTTTCTCTGCTCTGTGCTGTGCCCCCAGAAGCATCCCTTCATGACTGCCTGCAAGCACAGCAATGCAGAGGGCTGACATGGAAATTATTTTGAGCATAATATTTGGTCCGGGAGCCCTGTGAAAACATGAGCCTGGTAAAATAAAGCAGATTAAAAAACTGGGAATGAGAGACAACTTTTACCCACAACTCCACCAAATTCACCTGAGAAATGAGAATGTTCATTACCATCTCTTTACCACACAGCACTGTGCAGAAGGCAGTGGAAGCCTGTCTCATAAAGGATTTGAAATCCTCAGATTAAAGGAATTATACAGTTTAAGAACAAAGGGATACAAAGCCCTAACATGCAGTTTAAAACATTATTACTGCCCTGGTTTCCAGTCTTTAAGAAAGAGACACAGCTTTTCTAGTTATTTTATCTTAATTTGCAAGCAGTCCTAGATGAATTGTTCAGTTGTTTCCCAGATCATGCTGTTATTTACAAGGTTAAGATTCAAATGGGCAGGGGAAAAGAAAGAGAAGTGAACAAGTGGTAAGAAATATGGACCCCTTAAATCTCTAGTATTTTGTTTGCAAAGCACGCATTTCATTTCAGTTAATGATGAAAACAAACAGATGTGGAGAATGGTCTCTTCACTTTCAGCTCTGCAGCACCCCAAGGTTTAGGGTCTGAACAATTCTCCTACCCTGGCTTGGGCTGAACACCTTTGGGGTCCCTTTTTAGAAGCACTGTCTCTGTTAGGCTGACCATGTGGAATGCCCTGTTCTTGGTGAGTCAACAGTAAACCCTAAGAACAGAAGTCTGTACTGAAAATTCATGAATTTGACCTTAAGAAAAAACAAAATTTTATTCAAACAACAAATCATAGTTATATTCAGCTCAGAAAACTCCATGATAAAGAAGAAAGAAGTAAAAATGACAAACAATGTGAAGATGTATTTTGCAAATCAACACAACACATTCAGCTGAAATATATTAACCAATCTTCTCTGCCACATTCTGTTGATGGATCCATTTCTAGCTCAATCCAAAACTATATCATATTTTTTTTAAAAAAAGGAAAGAACAAGACTGACTTTTTTGATTCTGTTATTAACTGTGGCACAGGGATGGTTTTTCAGCCCCTAGATAGCTAAGGGCACTTCCTAATAGAATCTGGCGCCTTTCACCCCTAAATCACTGATTTGAATCCAACCCAGGTCACTATTGACAGAATGCTATTACTTCTAGGTGCTGTCTGGTGGCCCATGTGGAATGAGTTGACGGTCTCTGTCCTGCTCCATGTGGACAGTTGCCCATGTCACCTCATTGTCAGTTTCAAACGAGAAGCCAAGGAGTTAATGGATGCGGAGCCCAAGCCCCCTCACACTGCAAGGTGGTGCCCTCCAGGTCGGAGTGGAGGGCACTGATTGCAACATGTGAAGCCAGGCCCGGATCTCCCTCATCACTTTCCAGGACATCAATCCGTCTAGTTGTTCCACAACCACCTTTGCTAGAGACAAAGAATAAAAAACATGGCTGGGGTTTTAGCCAGGATTTGTTTCTATTTTTCCTGGCATGGGAGGTTCCCAGAGATGAAAGCTGCTTATATTATGATACCTTTCAGTTCACTACCCTAATTAGAAAAACAGGAATTTGTAACACCAAAGCAAAATCCTATGAATATTCAGTTTGCAAATCAAATGTTATTGGATTGTGTTTTCCCCTTGCTTTGATGTAATACATTTTTCTGCAGAATAAATGATCTGCATTCAACCAGAGCCACAGGCACAATACTAGGATTTTTATTCAAGAAGACTAAGACACATACGTTTGAGAAAAAATGGCCCTTTATATATACTCCATACTCTATGACTGTATGTATTCCTACCTAGATGAAATTTTAGAGGTCATGTCATCCAATCCCCCCTTTTTCTTCCGTGAAAGAACTGGTGCCCAAATAGGAAAATGTCTTGTTTAAGGTCACACAGTGAAAAAATAAAATGACTAAGACTGATGGGGAAGCTCCCTCAACTTGTACTCCAGTGTTCTTTTAGAGGCATTTCATTTCATTGAGCAGGTGTTTACTGAGCACTTCCTGCGAACAAGGCACTTTGTGGTGGTGGTAGCAGTAGCAGTGGTGATGGAAGTGAGGCGTGGGGATGAGAAGAAGAAAGAAACTCTCCCAGCTCAGCATCTTGCACACAGTCTGGCATAGTGAGACATCATTAACAAGAATGGATGGATGAACAAAAGTTTACACAAAAAGGCTACTTTCTGTTAGGCTTTGCCAGAAACAGCCTGAGACAAAGATTTGAGTGCAAGTAGTTTATTTTGGAGGTGATATCAGGAAGCAGTGTTAGAGGAGAAGGGAAGTGAGAGAGGGCAGGGAAAGAATGGCACACAGAGTGTGTTAGTGAGCAGGCTGCTGCTGAGGGCAGTGGGAGTTCCATCCTACTGGGGACTTGTGAGAGGTAGTGAAGCCACACCTCAGGAAGGACCCTGTAAGAGGTAAGAAAGCTGGGGTATCTATTCACCAACTCCCATCCATCATTGGTTGAGGGTCATACAAGCAGGTTGTTTATTCCCTAGCACCTCTGGCCTGCCTATATAGCAACCAAGCACACACAGATGTTTCTCAGACAGAGGGTTGCAGGTCCTGGCAGCAGGAAGCCTTCAGCCTTTCCAGAAACTGTGAATGAGGAGAGGGTGTGAGTAGGGCACTGACAGTTTCTGCTATAGGGAGCTTATGATCTTGTTAAGAATGTATCTAACATTTAGAAGATAATCAATAATACAGAATAAATACAATGGGTTCAGGAAAGAAACACAACATGGGAAGTTATTTCTGTGTGTGCTCAACACAGGGGCAAGTATGGGAGAAGGTGCTTCTCCCTGTGGTGCAAGGCCTATCTGTTCCTCTGCTTCCTATTCACAACCAGCAACTCAACATGCTCCACCCTCCTGCCCCCTCACCTCTCTGCTCTGCCACCTCCTCCATATTAGCTCCTCTGCAGAATTTCTTCCTTTGAAAGCCTCTACCTGGTCCTTAAAGTTCCCTGCTTCCAGCTCCCACCAAAGCAGCTCCGTCCATTTTACTGTCTCACTCTCAGAGACCCCCAGAGGTGGAGTTTCTCCCTCACATTCCATCCTCCAAATATCTTTCTATTTTTCCATCTCCTCCTCAACATTCATGGTAATAAATTGGAATTTGTTTCTAAATAACAACAGACAGCAGTTGCTCAAGAGATTCGGTAAGTAAACGAATCACCACATTACTAAGCCAGACTGCCCGAAGTGCTCAAAGGACAACAGACCAGACACTGAACTGAGAAGTTCATAGCAACTTTCAGTCCAATTCCTGAAGAAAATTACACAGACCCCACAGCCCTCAGGAATCAGTAGCATTCCAATGATGTTTGCTGTTAAAACTAGAAGAAAAAAAAAAGCCCCTTGGAATTCTCATGCCCAAGCACTGTGCAATTCCCAGAACTTTCCCCTGGCTGCAATTTTCCCCCAAGAAATTATCTCAGTAATGTACACAGTGTAGCAAGATTGCTCAAGTGCACAGCTGCACAGACACTGAAATAAGGTGCAGGGAGGGAAATCTGTCTCAGAAGATGTCAGGGGAAATGAGGAATCATCTTCCATTTCCCTCTTGGGCAAACCATAAGGATTTTGGAGGGGAAAGGTCTCACAGAAATGGTTACAAGATTTTTTTAAACTATCTTTTCTTGACGGTGGTGGGGGGGTAGGGGTGTGGAGGCTGTATAATAGTTCACAAGTGCCTATTGTGTGTGAGAAGCTATACCACGTATAGCTTCTATAAAGTATCTCATTTAATTCTAATAAAACTTTATGAATAATAATAAGTGGCAATATTTATTAAGCCAGTATTCTGGGCACTATGCTAACAACTTTACTATATTATCTTGCTCAATTCTCACAACACAATATGAGATAGGTACAATTATTATCCTCATTTTACTCATGTATAGTCTGAGGCTTTGGAATTTCTATAAGCTGTTCAAAATCCCAAAGCTCACTTGGAAGCACTGGATCTGGAATCCACACACCAGTTGTCTGACTCTATAAGCCATTCTCTTTCTACAGCACCACCATCATAGAGCAGGAACCTTCTTTGTATGGTGGATCCCATGTCATGAGTCAAGGGGGCGTATGGTTACCTCCAGGGACGTCAACTTCAGAAAGCTTGGGGTACATATCCCAAAGACCTTGCTCCTATGTTAATCCATGGATCTGGCTTCCATGAATACCCAAGGCTTTTAGACTGTACACACAGGACAATCACTTCTGGTCTTCATTGTCACTTTTGCAGTCCCACTAGGGCCAAGAATCAGCGAGAGGAAATAATTTCCTCTACTTCTGCAAACCAAGCTGAGGTCCACAGAATCAAAAGTAGCTTTGTGCCTAGTTCCCAACACTGGGACCAAGTCAACAGGGTCTTGGAAATAAGATAAATACAAGAAGGTCCAAGATGCACCTTCATCTCAGGAGAGACATACTCATCTGAGGGACAGATGGCTAAGTCTGTTTTGTATTCGCACCTAAAGAAAGCCCTGACTGTAATCTGTAGACCCCACAAATGCCAGAAGGTAAGAAAGTAAGCAAACAACTTTTTAAAAAATGATCCAAAAGGGCACTATTGGGACAAAAATTCAAAAACAAAGCTCCTGGTTCCTTACTAGTCTCATAGCTTCAACCACAGTGGTCATCACCTGCCCACCACTCTAGTTCTTTGAACCGTTCTCTGGTTCTTAATTCAAGGCAGATTCCAAGTTACAATCTGTCTGGACTCCCAAGGGCCTTTTATATTCTGGGCCTTTAATATATATATATAGTTAATACATATTCAATTATATATTATAATTTTATATTATCCCTGTTATAATCATAATCACAATACTTTAGATTTACATGGTATTTCTCATTTCATAAAGCAGTTTAGAATATCTGAACTCCCATCCTTGTAACAGCCTGAAGGGAAGGTGTTAATATTGTTCCCGTTTTGCAAATGAGGAAACAGGGGCTGGGGCTCAAAACCATTAGATGACTTGCCCACACAGAGAAAGTGTTAGAATGTGGCCTTGGGCCCAGGGACTTCTGACTCTACTCTGAGGACAGTGGTCATAGACTTCTTGGCTCACTACTCTTAAGGACTATGAACAATGACACATAATGTCTCAGCATCAAAGGAGGGTATCATCATCTTCCTGAATTCCACAAATTTGCCTTGTGAAAAAGCAGATATAAGAACAATGATGAAGTGGAACAAAGACATCTGCTAGAACCTGGTCCTCTGACTTCTATTTTTTGTCTAACCCAATTGCCTACATAGGGGTAAAACAACTGGTTCAGACAATCCCCTCACTGGCCTCTTGTTTGCTCCCAGGAACAACCCAGCTCATTATCTGAGCACCCGCACCACTTCCTCCCATTTTCCAGCAAACTAAAGCTTCAGAAAAGGGGCCATTTGCAAGTTCAACCCCTCCCTGCTTTCCAGAAGTCAACAAAGCCTGCCAAATTTCTCAAAGAGCAAACTCCCAGCTTTACTTTTTCCAGTGTTTTCCTGGTCATGCCACAGGATGGACATGGTTGGGGAGGGGGTCAGGGATGAGCGGGGACTGCAGTCATCATTTCAGCCCACACCACACAGAGGTCACCGCCTTTATAGTCATGCACACATTTTAAAGCCAAGGCTCTTTTTTATCTGTTTGACTTTTCTTTTTCCCATCAGCCTCTGACCATTACCACACCTAGCCACACGTTTACGAAGAGGGAAGCAGGAACCTCTTTTGTCTGCTTGCTTTATCAAACCCCAGTCACAAAAAGTCCACTCAGAACAAAGATGTTCTCTGTATCCTTCACCTGGCACATGGCCCTGGCAAGAAAGTGTATTTAATGGTGAGATAGGAAGAAACAAAGCTGAAAGGTATAGCCCCCATATGAATACCATGCCACTTCCCTTTCCAGCGCCTTCCCACAGCTGCCCTGTAACAACTGACAACATGTACAAAGGGGAAAAATTATTTCTGGAGCAAAACATTAAAACAAAGGCAGCCCAGAGCTAGTTAATTCTTCGAATGAGACAAACATAAATGGTGCGTGGATGTGCAATAAGGTGTAAAAGAGGAAGTGAGATGCATTAGAACCAAGAGTGCATAATGTATTATCAACAGCTCTGTGGCTTTGATGGGCGAAGGCTTTTATACAGACGCTGTATTGATAGGTATTTCAACCAGCAGTAAAAAACCATTCTTGACATTCATCTATAGGGAAAAATATCCATGTACTCTTGGCTGTAGGACCAATTAGTCTGTGAAAGCAGCGGGGAGGGGGGACAGAATATAAATGCAGGATGCATCCGCACTTGATTACTCTAATGAAATGTCCATTGATTCCTATAGATTAATGTGAGAAGAACAGCAGCTGCAGAGTGCCTAACACCTCTAGGTCAGCAGCTGTGCGGAGGGGTGGGGTGCGCGTGCATGTGTGAACACCCCCACGAGTCTTGTGCGCGGAGAAGAGAGAAATTAGAGAAGATCATGTATGTGTATGCGTGTCAGAGTGAGACTGATTACGCTGGACACAATCGAGGAAAGGAAGAGCCTAGCTCCTTTAGCTGTGCACGGCAGTGGACAATAGGAATGCAGCTCAGCCACTTGCAGAGGCTGGGACTGAGCGCTCTGTTTCCCTTTCCTCTCCCTTCTCTCCACCCACATTTGACTTTGCTGTGAGGGGGACAGAGAGCTCACAGGTCACCTAGTTCGGTTCAGTTAATTTCATACAGCCTTTAGCCACCCATAGCAAATGTGGAGCTCACAGATGGCTCTCTGCTCCCTCACTGGTGCCCATCTCCCGGACTCCCATCCAACTCTGACATTGACTTGCCCACGCCAGTACTGTGCCTTGGGGTCAATGTGCCTAAGTGATACACTTCCCAAGCTTAAAGGATACACCCCACTTCATATAATTACTGGAGAACTATTCTCTCCCTCCTGGACCTGGCATCAACTTAAATTCTCCACCTCAAGAGCAAGAATGTTTAAAACATGCTCCCTTCATTGACAAGTAAACATGGTTACAATGTCTTCTTTTAGAAAATGCTATCTACACATACACAGCTCGGCAACAGAAAGCCTGGGATCTGCTCAGAGTTTTACCTAAAGTCTTTCCTGGTAGCATGCACAAAAATAATTTACATAAAAATTTTAATTAGCTAGTATCTATTTGATCCACCTGGTTCACAATAATTACTACTTACAGAAAAGAAAGTAGTGGGAAATCTGGTAATCGGGAGAAAGCCATACATGCATGCATCCAGTGGCTGCAGAGGGGTGCTGAGAAAGAGTGAGTCCACCGCATCTGCCCCAGAAAGGAGAACTCAGAGGATACTTGCAGCGTGGTCTGCAGAAGCGCAAAGATGGGAAAGCTAGGGAGAAGCAGCAAGCCCTGGAAATCTTTTCACACTCAGAAAAGAACTTCTGCTCCAGCAGGAGAATTCAGGACCCAACAAACATGAACCCCACCTAAGCTCAAAAAGAAAGGAAACAGCCTCAGTGTTCAAATCCACTTCCTTCTTATTTCCTCCGAAGACCCTAATGGCTAATCAGAACATGCTGGTCACTCCTAATTCTGTTTCTCTGCATCACTGTTTGTTACAGACCAGCAAGAAATGGATCCTGCACTGAGGAGTCAAGAAAATGGATGACAGAGACAAAATGCATTTGTAATGCTGCTAATTAGGTACTTAGTTAGCATGGTGAAAGAACCTTGTGTACTCTACCGCAAAATATGTACATTCAGCATCCATATATTTGCTCAGCTCATTAACTTGGTTTTACATATGGTCAGAGACAGAACCCCAAACTGGAACTTTATGGGGATACACACACACACACACACACACACAGACACAGACACACACATATATATATAATCAATGCATGCCAAAATGCTATGTGCACAAAGTCTGATAGATAGATAGATACATAGATAGATAGATGCCCACTTTTAAATGTAAATAGGTCACTTTCTCCTGATTGTTCTTCAGCTAAGACAAGGCTTTCCAGTTTTCCAAGTCTCCTTCACCTGTCGGCACCATGTAAGTCTGTGTTTTAAGGAGTATAGGCCCAATGCTCTTTTTTATTGAGAAGCTGCAGAACTCTAACCAGTGGTTCAATAAATTGTATTACATCCCCCTCGCACTGAATGCCCTACACGCTTTGGCTTTCCATGTGTAATTGCAAGCTGTTATTAGCCCTGAGCTGTGTCCGTTACTGGCCACACTCTTGCTGAGCGGTCAATTTTTTCCCCTGCCATTTCCTTTGCTCACACCATGCTGACCACGTTGGCCAGAGGCGGCCCGAGGTTTATAGTGCAGCATTGATTTTTCTTTTCTCTCAATACTGACAGAATCATAGATCCAAGGCAAATAAAGAAATGCATTCTGGGGTGATGAAATGTCTTTCATTCAGGCTGGATTGAATCAAAGCCCATCACAGAAATGTAGGACTCTGAAATGCTAGGGAGGCTCATGCCTCAAATTGTGGAAAAATAAATTTTATGTTTTCTCCACTTTCCTTGGGATTCGTAAATCACTGGGGACTTGGACAATCCAGCCAGTAACCAACTTGGGCAACGGGGCCATTGTAAACCAAGAGCGGCTGTTACCACCTTCATTAATTGGGGCACTGCTTGTAATTCTGCTTGAAGGATAGTCATTTATTAGGGTAAGTAACACCCAGAGTCTTCCAAAGAACTGTCCTACTGTAAAAATATTGACTGAGGCTCAGCCTTTGCTAAGAAATGCAAGACAGCAGTTCACACAGACTGGTAAAATTCAAGCACGCTGCCTATTACCGAGGGGCAGTGGTGACTGACTGCAATAAGTTGAGGAAATCTTCACTCAAATAACTTGAACTGACATTTGGTGAAGTGTAAATATAACCTTCACTAATTAATTTGGTGATATTCATACCTCGTTTATAGACATTAATCCAAGGTTGATCTTTGGCACACACAAGATTACATATTCACAGAGACAGTAGGATACTCAGTGGAAAACTCTTGGGGTGAGAAGTCAGGAGACCTGGATTTTCATCCTCACTCTTCCATTAACAATAATCCATTAGCCCCAAACTCATTACTATACTGCTCTTGGTCTTGTTTCCTCATATGCAAAACAGAGATGATAATATGTACCTTGGGTAGTTTTGATGGTTAGGTGGGATAATATATGTGAAGTATCTGACACAGAGTCTGACACATGTCATTTCTTTGTGCAAAATGAGTGGTTGAGCACTTACCTACTATGTGGAAGCACTCACTAAGGACACAGCAGTAATCAAACAGCTGCTTCTTGCTTTTGTGGAGACTACAGTTTGGTGCACATCGTATAAGTAGCAAGTGACTGTTGTATTATGATTATCGTCGTTAGTTGTAATAGTGTATTTTAGAAATGGAAGGATTAGGCTGCATGAATTTGGGCCCTTTCCAGCTCTCAGACTCTTTAATCCATGATCAATAATAACTATCTGTATGTGTATGTTTGTATGTATATCTGATTATATGTACAATTAGTATGCAGTAGAGGTTTGCACTTAAGCAGGTCTGTCTGCCAAACAGCTCATCTTCTATGTCAAAGTTGGGGACCATTCAAAACTCGTATGTATATTTATTTGTTTTCAGTTTGGTCTAACTCAAAAAAAAAAAACTGAAATAGCATATCATTTTAAATGTAAAGTTAAGTCCCCTGGAATATAGAAAAAATAACTCATATTGTTCTTTGTCTGACACATCAAATTCAGGTCTCCAAAATCTGGAAACATTACATGTACAGCCAATAAAGTTGACTTATTATAGGTACATGGAGATACCAAGTAGTACAAGGGCATCTCTTTGATTTCTGGTCATCTTAAAGACTAGATACCTCTCTACCTCTATAATATTTAAGTTTCTGGGGAAAAAGAGACCTCTTATTTTTCATTCATCTCAGGTGCTTGGCACATAATAGGTGCTTAATGAATGCCAGTCAACCAATCAACTGGCACTCTGATCAGTCAGTCAGTCCTGCTCCAGGTCCTTCCATAAGCAATCAGCAAAAGCATCTGTTTTCCTTTGTGAATGACCATAGCTAAGAGCCATGTGTCATGACACATTTTACAGTGCTCAAAGGTATCTATATTTGACATTCAAAGGAACTTTAAAAGACATGAATGCAGAAACCCAGGAGAGAGGAGTAACTCCACAGAAGAAATGCCTAGTATTTTCTCCCTGTACCAACTGGAAGTGGAGAAGGAAGCAAGACTTTTCATCTTTGCTTCTCACTCATCCTCTCCAGTTGTCCTCCAGGAAGGATGCCCTCTTCAATTTGTTTGTTTGAGTGTTTTTTAATCTCAAGAAAATATTTTTTTCAGTGTTTATTGACACTTAAGTTGATTTGCATGACTCTTCCCATTTTTCTGCATTTGGGCAATGACAAATCACCCCTTTGAACTTCTGCTTGACTTTCAGCATATGACACAATCCCAGTGGCTAAGCCAGAATTATAAACTTAAATGGCAATTCTTAGAAAATGCTAATATATGTAAAATGCATTCCTGTTTTTCAGAAAAGGATTTAGCCAATTTGTAAAAGCCATTACTCACACAAGGAACATATGTCAGTTTAGATTATGCTTAATTCCAGAGTCTACTATTCTTAAATTTATATAAAATGGGTATTATAATTACTTGCAGCAGGAAATACTTTGCTCAGTTCTACCTTTGCCCTGAGGAATGTGCATTCAACAAGCATTTTCTAAGCATCTAAGGTATATCAGGTATAGGGTCTCTCCTTTCCTGAAGACCCTTGCAAAAACAAATGTAAGCAAATGATCAAGATTCAGCCATCAGACACAACATTGTAAAATGACTATAACTCAATTAAAATATGTTTTAAAAAAAAAAGATTCAGCCATCAGGGGCCATAATAGAGGGCGTGCCTGATGCTAGAGAATGGGGCTAGAGAATGGTTTGCATTTTGGGTAGGAGGCATAGGCCAGAAAATGCTTCCCAGACATTCGGGGCTTAGTTTTGAAAAACACGTAAGACTAAGGGCAAAGGAAGTTGAAACCAAGAAAGCAGCATATACAAAGGCCCCTGGGCATCAAGGAAATTTGTTCCTAAAATTCCAGAGAAGCATTCTCTTAGGCTCACTCCCTAGGCTGTCCCTAAGCTATTCAGAGGAACATCCAAAAATGTTACAGTGTTGGAAGAGGGAATCTTGCAGGCCCAGGCAAAGGGGGCAAAGGGTGGAGGAGAGATGAGAAAAAAGGCCACACACCTTGTGGTTTCTCCCCAGCTCAACACAGCTTGTACTTGGGGAGTCGCAGGCCCACAGGCCAGAATATCAGGCTTCTAAATCCTTATGTTTTCCATACAGATTCATCCTTACTCAGCAGGCTCTTGGGATTTTGACGAGGCCTAATTGGGTATTTGGAAAGACAAGGCCCATTAGTGGCTGCTCATGTCAACCTGGGTTCAAGATTGGCATGGTAAAGCTTAGCCTCTGCCTCAGTGGCTGGAGGTGGGAATGCGATGGGAAATGAGGCAGAGGGAGACCAAGTCAGCTTTGGTGAGGAAAGAAAGGCACCTCCAGAGTCAGCTTGAGGCCAGGAGGACAAAGAAAATTCACCCTGAAAACTCACCCAGCCCTCTCCCAGGAGGCAGTCTGACAGTGCACGTTTATCATTCACCTTAATTCAAATCAATTCTGATTTGCAGCAACATCAGCTGTTTGAAGAGATAGGTGACTTCGCCAATACATTCTTGCTTATCTTTCTCACTGACTAAATTAGTAAATTTAACAACAACAACAAAAAAAAAAATTCAGCGATTTGGTGAGTAAAAATGTTTCGGCGGAATCATGCAGATCAAAAAAGGTTGATTGAAATGTTTGTTGTGTGTGTACTGCCACACAGACATAGCCTTTCCTGACTTTAAAGGAAACTAAGTCATTTAATGAATGAACTGTGTTAGGCATATTAGGTGCCAAAATGTGATACATTACAAGTGAATAAAGGAATATTATTTACATTACTACAACTTAAGTATTTTGGCTCAAGAGAGACGTAAATTTTTTAATTGTACAGCATTGCTCTTGTACTAGTTACTTTTAGAAACCTTCAGAGGTAAGAATTGCCCAGAAGCTACCCAGCATCTAGAAGGGTAAAATACCCAGGTTTGAGTGGATTTTATATGAATCTTAAGTATCAATTCTCTCCCTACAATCTAAGGGGATCATTTAAGAAAAGGGCATTGGATGCCCTCCTCTGGGATGAAGAATTCCACATACATGTGAAAACAAACTTTGAGGGACAGACCAGCATGGAAATGATATGTTTCTAACACCTAGAACAGTGCTTGGCACACCAGAGCTACTCAATGAATATCTGTTGAAAGAATGAGTGAGGGAATGAGTAAGTAAATGAACCAATGAATGAACAAAAGCTTTATTTCTGGTAAATTCACATCGCCAACATAGCAACTGGACAGAGCCCTGCAGATCCATGTGATATTGCCTGCCTAGAACACTCTTTTCCCAAATTTCCACTTGGCTGGCTCTTCATCATTTTAGGTTTCTGCCAATTATCACCTCCTCAGAGAGATCCTCCCTGATAGCAGAATTAGGAGGAGAAAAATATCATCCCACTAGCAGTCACCAGTTATCTCATTCTCCTGTATTATTTTCTTTAGAGCAATTATTACTCTCATAAAATACATTAACATAATGTATTAATTTTCTATGGCTGTGTTGTGTAACTAGTTACCACGGTCTTAGTGACTTAAAAGAACACAAATTTATTATCTTATAGTTGTAATTCAGAAGATTGACACAGGTCTCACTGGCTGAATTCAAGGTATCAGTAGGTCTGTGTTCCTTTCTGGGGAGTCCAAGGGAGAATCTGTTTCCTCAGGTTTTCTGTCTTCTAAAGCCCACCCACATTCTTTGGAGCATAGCCCCTTCCTCCAACTTCAAAAACAGCAATATTGCAAGTCTCTAACCGTTCCTCCAAAGTCACATCTCCTGACCACAGCCAGGAAATGTTTTCCACTTTTAAGAGCCTCTGTGATTAGATGAGGTCCACCCAAATAACAGAGGATAATCTCCCCATCTCAAAGTCCTTAACTTAATCACATTTGTAAAGTCTCTTTTGGTATGTAAGGCAACATACTCACAGGTTCCTGGAATTAGGAAGTGGACATTTTTGGAGGGCCATTATTCTGCGTACCACATGTGACAGTCATTTTTGTTTGTTTGGTATCTGATTCCCAGAGGCTATAAGCACTATGGCTGCCAGGACTTTGTACCATTTGCTACTGTATCTGCAGCACCTAGAACAGTACCCCATACATGTTGGGCACTTGGTATATATTTATCAAACAAACGAGTAAATGAATGTCCTCCTGTGTATGGAATAATTTGGTCCGATCTTTTACTGCCCTATAGTTTTCATCCTGCTGTAAAATATTTATGATCCACCTCTATAAATCATCCTCTATATAAAGACTTAAAATAGGGCACGAGTGGTTTTGTTAATGTTTGAATATCACACATTCACTTATTCACTCTCAATGAAAAAGTAGTTGCAGAATTTATTGGAATTAAGCTTTATTAGTATACCCCTTCCTTTAGCAATTTCTTGCTATATGGAATAATACTTTAAGCAAAATTGCATGTATATTGTGAGACATGGAAAGATTTACATCTATATTTCCAATTAAGGACTTCATACAATGTGGCCCAAAGAGAGAAGGGTTAACAAATTGCAGTGCTTCCAGATCACCGAGGGCGGCATGGTATCATATAAAGGATACCAGAGTCAAAGAGACCTCAGTTTGAGTCCTTGCTCCACCACTTTCTAATTGTGTACATCTGGGCCATCTCTTTAATTACCAACCTCAGCATTCTTGTTCACAAAAACGAGAAATAGTACCTCTCAAATTTCTGTCATCAAGGACTAGATGAGAAGGTATGTATGGCATACATAAGGCACTCTGCAAGTAAAAGTTCCTTTTTCCCCATCAATGATTTCATATACTTAAAGGTTGGAGGATGAAAGGAAGGAGATTGAGAACAAGCAGAAAGGGGAACAAAGACAGAACCGAGGAATGAGAGCCTGGTAACAGCAGAGGTTGCTGTTTTAGATGGGGAAAAAACTGGATATAAATACCCAAGGAAATCACGTGGGATTTTTCTCAATACAGCAGAGGAGGATAACTTCAGCCTAACATTCAAGTCTTCCATCTGCTAATCTTCCCTAGTTCCACCGAAAATGATGTGCTTACATTTAATCTGCAAGAATTGTGGACAATTGTCCATCAGAACAAATGAAGCACTGAAATGATTCAATGTCTGTTGAAAGAGTCATTGCCTGACTCTGCACGTGAATTCTTATTCCAGTTAACAAGAAATTAGTATTTGGCAATAGTGAGTTGAAGCATCTGCCCTTTAAGCACATTATAAAAAGAAGTCTTAATTCATTTTTAAGAGAAAAGAAAGTTAAATGAACTATTATTTTGGTGTGATTCCTTCCCTCTCACTTGTGACATTTCCCCCATGCAGAATGTCCTATTTATGACTCCCTACCTAAGTCCTATTCATCTTTCAAAAGGCCCAGCACAAATTCTTCTAATAAGATTTTTCTGATTACTCCAGTCCTAGATGATATTTTCATTCCCCAATTCATTATCATTGATTATCTCTACTACTGATTCCAAAACCATGTTGGTCATCAAAATCCCCCAGTTAAGGATAGGCTAAATTAAACTACAGTAATAAATGCTCCAACATCTCAATGGTTTAACACAACAAAAGTTTATTTCTTGCTGATGCAAAGCTCACTGCAGATGTGGGCAACTTTCTAGTGCCATTTTGTTCCATGTTCAGAGATTCAGGCTAATGAAGAATTTACTATCCTGTACCTGAACTGTCTGGAACATATGGCCTCCTTGACTGGCAGAGCAGAGGAAGAGATGCTGAAGGTTCTAATACTGGCCATTAAATGCTTTAACCCAGAAGTGATATATGTAACTTCTACTGTCAACCCACTGGCCAGAATTAGTCACATGGTGCACCCAACTGAGACAGGCTGGGGAAGTTTAATCATCCCAAGTGGCAAGAAGAAGAAGAAAGGATACAGATGAATCTCTTTCACACCGAAGCCCCTTTTTAAAAATATAGAGTCCCAGAAATACATCATAGATCTATCAATCCAAACCTCTGAAAATGGGTCTCAAAATTCTCACTTTGAGACTCCACTTTGAGAAGCCTTCATTCATGCCGCCCACTCTGACCTATCATTCATTTCCTAGTGTTTTATATTTTCATGCTCGTACATACAAGGTCCTTGAAGACAAAGATTTTTATCTTCATTTAACTCAGGACATGTTTAGTAGTCATGATGACAGAACCTGAACATTTGTCTGGCGTCCAAAAATCATGGGTACTTGCCACATTTCTGCCACTGGGTAAGTCACTGGTAAAAACTTTTCCATTTTTAATCGAGATATAATTCACCATATGATTCATTTTTAAAGTGCACAAGTTAATGGTTTTTTAGTATATTTGCATTTGTACTTAGTACATATTTAGTACAACCAATGTCACTATTTAACTCCACAACATGCCTGTTAGCAGTCATTCCAAAGTCCCCTCCTCCATCCCCAGCCCCTGGCAATCACTAATTGACCTACTTTCTGCCCCTATGGATTTGCCCATTCTGGATATTTCATATAAATAGAATCATACAATGTGTGTGGCCTTCTGTGTCTGTATTCTTTCACTTAGAATAATGTTGTCAAAGTTCATCTATGTTGAAGCATGTATCAGTAATTCTTCTCTTTTTATTGCTAAACCTTATTCCATTGTAGGGATATACCACATTTTGTTTATCCATTCACCCACTGATGGTCATTTGTGTTATTTCCACTTTGAGGCTATTATGTATAATGCTGCTATGAACATGCATGTACCAGTTTTTTTATAAACTTACATTTTCAATTTTGGGGGGTATAATATGCCTAGAAGTGGAATTGCTGGATCATCTGGCAACTGTTTTACAGAACTTTGTTAAGTTTATTTATCTGTAAAATGTGGTGAGTAGTCCACTGACCTGAATTCCAGGAAAATCTTATGAGGATCAAATATAAAAGTATTTTATAAACAGTAAAATACTAAAAAGCTCTAGGTATTATCATTATACTTCAAAAGCACTATGCACAAAATCTTACACATAACAGATGCTTTACAAAGATGTGTGTGCTGATTGATTTGCATAATTAACAAACAAGGAGGAAAGAAAATAGATCACTAATCCCAAGTATTGTCCCAACCAAGCAGAAGGAAGTTTCCTCAGTGAATACCATGAGTCTGCATTTGATTTGTCTTCCTGAAGCAGAACAATGAAAGTGTTCTTGAAATAAAATAAAATTGACCTGAGGTCTTTAAAGAGTTTCCATACTGACAATGTATTTCTCCAGAACTGCTTGTGGATACAGCAGTGGTGTCCATTAGGGACGTGTGGTATTTGGGAAAACTGTTCCACCAAGGCTCTTTTGAAGAAGAGCTCTGCCAAGTCTCTTTTTTTTTTTTTTTTTCAGGAGTTAAATGTGGAGTCACACCCCTCCCCAATAACTCTAAGGAAGAAGCAGCATTTTTTCAATAAACTGCAAACTGGCATCCATTCATAGCAGACATGTCACTACCATTTCGACAGTATGTTCATTCAGGTGTTCTGTCTGAATTGAGACTTTCAGGCACTAATAATAATTAACTACTTTCTTAGCAATGAAAAAAGTCTTAAATGCCTATTTACTTAATGGTCCCCTAGGGTGTCTTTGTTTTGAATGGGATAAAAAAAAAAACTTAGCTGCAAAATAAGCAGGTGATTCTAATCAATAAAGCCAGAGGACTATATTGATTACAAGAACTCCATTCTTTAGTCATTAACCCTATGAATTCTCTACCAAAGCCAGATAGGAGTATTTCTACCCGTTAGAACATAGAAACGCTCATTGAGAAACTGGAATCTCATTTCGCTTTCATGTCTTCCACTTAGCCTCCAGGGCCTGTTTTAGGGAGTCCATTCCACAGGATACACATGTGGGAAGATGACTTTCATGACTTTCAGGGTTGTGCTTAAAAAAGTATTTGGGGTTTTTCTCCCCATTGGTAGTGATGGATTTGATGACAAAGTATTAAGCCTAGCCTGGGAATTGTTTCTGCAGGGACAAGAAATTTCCCCTTCTCTTGGTGATTGCCAACATTTCTATATTTCAAAGAGAGTATAGAGATGAGACAGAGCATTGATTTTATTAGTGAGATACATCAGTTAATGTAATCCATAGAATGCACAACAGGCTAAAACAGCCTGGATCCCCTAATGTGACAACAGTTGCATAGTTTAGATTCATTGGTATAAGTTATAATTTAACTAAGCATAGTTTCCAATCAATTACTGCTTTTCTCTGAAGCCCCACAGCACCTTATAACAAGGGGTACACACTATACACATATCACACTAAAAATCAGGGGCTGTGGTTCAAGTCTTGACTCTCCCACAAAACCAGCCAAGTTATTTCATCCTTCAGGGTCTATAAAATGATGGATTTGGAGTGCTTCTCAAATTTCACCTGGGGATCTGATTAAAATGCAGATTCTGATTCAGTGGGTCTAAAGTAATGCTCAAGATTGTACCCAGGTAAAGATGAAGCTACTGGCTCATGGGCACACTTTGAGAAGCACGGGCCAAATGATATCTGAGGTTACCTTACTCTAACACTATGGCCCTGTGATCTGTGTGTTTCTGGTGGCATCAATACATTTCTACATTGTGCTATGGCTATTTATGTAAATCCCTAATTAAACTTCAAGCTCTGTGATGGCAGAATAATTATTTCTTGAACTCTGAGTCCTCCCTGTATCCCACAGCCTGAACAATGTTTGGCATACAACAAGTGCCCAGTGAATAATTCATTAATGAACGAATGAATGAAGAGAACTGGTATCTGCGCTCATTCTTTCTAAGAACATTCAAATTCAACTTAGAATCAGAGACCTAAAAGGATGTTTTCAGACAATCCAGTCTAACTCTTATTTTATCTGGAAGTCTAAAACCCAAATTACTCACAATTATATGACTAGTTAATCCAGAGAATACGAAATTTTTTAATTCCAGTTGATCTATAATATGTAAACCTATCTTGCTTCTACCCAAAAGAAGATGACAGAAAATTTTAGGGAGAAAATAAGGTTGGTAGGGAGCCATTTACACTCTTAGTTCCATCCTGCTTTACTAGACAGAGAGCATGAGGGAGTTGCCCAGAAAATATTTAGAGGCAAACTTGCAGAATAGTAAATTAGTTCGCAGAGATCACAAATTGCCAGGCTGTTACCTTGAAGCCTCAGCAGGTGGACAATCTTCCCACCCTTCCATCCTGTTTACTTCATTTCACCTCAGATAGATGGATATAATACTTATCTATCTGATAAAGGATTTGCTAAATTCCCCTGTTGCTGTGCATAGGAATTACTGCTATAGTAAAAATGATAATAATTATGTTATTACTCATTCAGCAAAATTTACAGAAGTATGAAGTGTATGAAAGGGAACTTACATTAAGAAGAGCCATAAGTAAAAGATCACACATAACTTGGTCTGCCCACAGAGAGAGGGGAATCCTGGCAGGGTCTTAAGAACTGGAGCATCATGCTTAGCTCTGAGCTCTCAGGAGAGAACTCTAGCAGAATGGATAGAGGGGAAACAAGGCAGGAGGGTGTGAGCACAAATGGGAGGCTGCTGCAGAAACTCTGCTGAGAGATATGAGAACCTGAGTTCAGCTAATGTTAGTTTGAATTAAAAAAACAGAAATTTCACACAAAAAAATTGAAGCTATGCCTTATGAAAACATAGCAACATGGTATAGTGTGGGTGGGGTGGTGGTAAAAAAAAAAATCCAGACCAGAAATAAAATATAAGCAAGAGTAGGAAGCAAGAACAAGAATGGGGAGTGGATACCAACATACAAGCCATAGGTATACATAGAGTCGTTAGAAGCTGAATCTCAAATTTGTCTCTGAGCATCCAGAAAACCAAAGAGAAATAGAGGCATAGGTAATTCTTATTGTCCGAATAGACCAAAAACATAAATTACCTAAAAACAATTCTTTAAAAGAAACAAAGCCTTGGGGACTCAGCCAGGAGAGGTCCAGATGGTAGAGTACAAAGACCTTGAGTTCACCTCCTCCAGCAGACACACCAAAATTACAACTATATACAGAGCAACTATTGAATGAGAAAAGACCTGAAGACTAGCAAAACATATCTTTTACAACTAAAAGTATAAAGAAAGAACCACAATGAGACAGGTAGGAGGGGCAAAGATGGGGTGCCCCCATCACACCCCAGAACATTTGACTTTGAAGGTCAGCAAGGCTTACTTTCAGGAGAACCAGAGCACTGTGTAAAACAGAGACTCTACTCTTTAAGGACACACACAAAATCTCACACACTCTGAGACCTAAAGAAGAAGCAGTAATTTGAAAGGAGCCTGTATCAGACCTGTCTGCTGATCTGTGAGAGCTTTCCAGAGAAGCAGGAGACAGGTGGAGCTCATCCTGGGAACACAGACACTGGCAGCAGACATTTAGGGGAGCTCATTCTACCACAAGGACACTGGAGCTGGCAAGTGTCATTTTGGAATCCTCCCTCCAGCTTACTAGCACCAGGACCTGGCCCCAACCACCAACAGGCCAACAACTCTGGAACCCCCAGGGCCCTGCAGCCAGAGACCCTGTGACTTGGCTCTGCCCACCAGCGAGCCAGCATTAGCCCCAGGACTCCCTTGGCCCTGGCCCTGCAGACCAGCAGGCAAACATCAGCCCTGGGACCAACAGGGCCCTGCAGGCAGAGACCCTGGGACACAGCAGCAGGCCAACACCAGCCCCAGGATTCCCCCAAGGTCTCAGCCTCACTCACCAGCAAGCCAACACCAGCTCTAAGACATCTCGTACCCCTCAACCAGCTGCCCCAGGATCTGACCCCACTCACCAGCAGACCAAAACCAGCTTTGGGACATAACTAGACTCCATAGCTAGCCATGTCAAGAATCAGCCCTGCCCACCAGAAGGCCAACACTAGATCCTGGACCCCTGACCCCACAAACACACATTCTAGAACCCAGCTCTGCCCATCTGTGGGCCAGTACTAGCAATGGGGCTTCCTGGGGCTCCACAGCCAATAGCCTCATGACCTGACGCTGCCCACCAGTGGCTGGAGCCTCCCCACAAGGCAGGGCCTGGCAACCAACAAAACTGGGGGCCAGCCACACCTACCAGTCTGACAAGAGTAGTCACCCCACCCAACAGAAAGACCCAGGACACCCATAGAGGAGGCATCCCTATAGCAGATAGCTTTGGCGACCAGAAGGAGTATGCTGCTGGGATGCATAGGATGTTTCCTACATAAGGTCACTATCCAAGATCTGGAAATGTAACCAACTTACCACACACATAGAAATAAAAACAGTGAATTAGGCATAATGAGGTGACAGAGGAATATGTTCCAAATGAAGAAACAAGATAAAGCCCCAGAAGAACTAAATGAAGTGGAAATAAGCAATCTACCTGATAAAGAATTCAAAGTAATGGCCATAAAGATGCTCAAAGAACTCAGGAGAAGAACGTGTAAACACAGTGAAAAGTTTAACAGAGTTAGAAAAATATAAAGATTAAAATCATATTAAACATATTTTCTGATCACAATGCTGGGACTAGAAACAACCACAAGAAAAAAAAATGCAAAAAACAAACACATGAAGGCTAAACAATAAGCTACTAAACAACCAATAGTTAGTTCACTAATGAAATCAAAGAGGAAATCAAAAAATACCTGGAGAAAATGAAAACAAAAACACAACAATCCAAAAATCTATGAGATGCCACAAAAGCAGTTCTAAAAAGGAAGTTTATAACAATACAAACTTACCTCAGGAAATAAGAAAATCTCAAGTAAACAACCTAACTTTACATCTAAAGGAACCAGAAAAAGAATAATAAAGAAAACCCAAAGTTAGTAGAAGGAAAGAAATCATAAAACTCAGAGCAGAAATAAATAGACCAAAAAGAAAAAAGAAAATATCAGTGAAGCTAATTTTGTTTATCTTTAATTAAAGATAAATAAAAAGATAAACAAGATTGGCAAACCTTTAGCCAGACTCATCAAGAAAAATAGAGAGCCAAATCAATAAAGTCAGAAATGAAAAAAGAGAAGTTACAGCCAACACCACAGAAAATACAAACAATCAGGAGAGGGTATAGCTCAGTGGTGGAGTGCATACCTAGCATGCATGAAGTCCTGGGTTCAATTGCCAGAACCTCCTTCAAAATAAATAAATGTAATTATCCCCCCTCAAAAAAGAAAACCCAAGCCCCCAGACATACAAAGGATCCTAAGAGATTCTTATAAGCAATTATACACCAATAAAATGGACAATCTAGTGAAACTGGACAAATCCCTAGAAATGTACAATATCCCAAGATGAAATCAGGAAGAAATAGAAAATATGAACAAATCAATCACCAATAATTAAATTGAATCAGTAATTTTAAAAAACCCAACAAACAAAAATCCAGGACCAGATGGCTTCACAGGTGAATTCTGCCAAACATTTAGAGAAGAGTTAATACCTATCCCTCTCAAACTATTCCAAAGAATTGAAGAGGAAGGAATGCTTCCAAACTCATTCTACAAGGCCAGCATCACTCTGACACCAAGGCCAGACAAATAAACCACACACAAAATAAATTACAGGCCAATATCACTTATGAGTACAAATGCAAAAATTCTCAATGAAATATTAGCAAACTGAATTCAACAATGAATTAAAAGGATCATACACCATGATTAAGTGGGATTTATCTCAGGAATGCAAGAATGATTCAGTATCTGCAAATCAATCAATGTGATACACCACATTAACAAACTGAAGAATAAAAATCATGCAATCCACATTGTAAACTGACTATACTTCAATTAAAAAAAAAACTAGAGAAAAAAATCATACAATCTTCTCAATAGATGCAAAAAAAGGGTTTTGACAAAATTCAACACTCATTTATGATAAAAACTCAACAAAGTGGGTATAGAGGGAACAATAGAGCCAAACAATCTTGAGAAAGAAGAACAAAGCTGTGGATATCATTTGCTCTGATTTCAAACTATATTACAAAACTATAATAATCAAAATAGTATGTTACTGGCACAAAAACAGACACATAGATAAATGGAATAGAATAGAGAGCCAGAAATAAACCCATATTTACATGTCAATTAATCTACAAAAAAGGAGGTAAGAATATAAAATGGGGAAAAGACAGCTTCTTCAATATATAGTGTTGGGAAAACTGGATAACAACATGCAAAAGAATCACATTGGATTACTTTCTCCTACCACGCACAAAAGTAAATTCAAAATGAATTAAATACTTAAATGTAAGACCTGAAACCATAAAACTTCTAGAAAAATATGCAGTATACTCTTTAACATCAATCTTAGAAATATTTTCTTGGCTATCTCTCTTCAAACAAGGGAAACAAAAGCAAAAATAAACAAATGGGAGTACATCAAACTAAAAACCTTTTGCACAGTAAAGGAAACTATCAACAAAATGAAAATGCCACCTACTGAATGGGAGAAAATATTTACCAATGATATATCTAATAAGAAATTAATATCAAAAATATACAAAGAACTCAAAAAACTCAACATCAAAAAAGAAACAACTCATTTAAAAACAGGCAGAGGATCTGAATAAACATTTCTCCAGAGAAGACATACAGATGGTCAACAGGCACATGAAAAGATGCTCAACATCACTAATCATCACGGAAAGTCAAAGAAAAACTACAATAAGATATCACCTCACACCTGTCAGAATGACTATCATCAAAAAGACAACAAATAACAAGTGTTGGCAAGGATGTGGACAAAAGAAAACCCTTGCGCACTGTTGGTGGGAATATAAATTGGTGAAACCACTATGGAAAACATTATGGAGAGTCTTCAAAAAACTAAAAATAGAACTACCATATGATCCAGCAATTCTACCCCTGGGTATTTATCTGAAGAAAACAAAAACACTAATTTGAAAAGATACAGGCACCTCTATGTTCACTGCAGCATTATTTACAGTAGTCAAGTTACAGAGGCAACCTAAGTACTCATCAATAGATAGATGGATAAAAATATAGGGATAGAGATAGAGATATACAATGGAATATTACTCAGCCATTAAAAAGAACGAAATCTTGCCATTTGTGAAAACATGGATGCATGTAGAGGGTATTATGCTAAGTGAAATAAGACAGAGAGAAACACTGTGTGATTTCACTTATACATACAATCTAAAAAAATGAAACAAATGAACAAACATAACCAAACAGAAACAGAATCATAGGTATTCAGAGAACAAACAGGTGGTTGCCAGAAGGGTGAGGGGTTGGGTGGGCAAGACAGATAGGTGAAAGAGATTAAAAGATGCAAACTTCCAGTTGCAAAATAAATGAGACACGGGTATGAAATGTAAAGTGTGAGGAATATAGCTGATAATTATGTAATGTAATATCTTTGTATGGTTATAGATGGTAACTAGACTTATCATGATGACCATTTTGAAATGTATAGAAATATCAAATCACTATGTTGTATAACAAGAACTAACATAGTGTTGGAGGTCAATTATACTTCAAAAACAAACAAACCCATAGGAATAGAAATCAAATTTTTGCTTACCAGATGCAGAAGTTGGGAGAATGCATAACTGGATGAAGGCAGTCAAAAAGTACAAACTTCCAGTTATAAGACAAAAAGTACTAAGTATGAAATGTACAATATGATAAATATAATTAACACTGCTGTATATTATATATGAAAGTTGTTAAGAAAGCAACTCCTGAGTCCTGATCACAAGACAAAAAATTTTTTCTCTATTTATTTTTGTATCTCTATGAAAGGATGGACTTACTGTGGTAATTTGAAAAAAGGCTTTCTCAAACAACGCACTCAGCAAGAAGAAAAACATTTTAGGTAAGATTTCATATAGGAGGCACTATAGAATGTAGTCACAACATTCTCCACAGCATCCTTAGTGTAAGTGTAGGAGTGACTTTAATCAGGGCATTTCTGGCAGAGTAAATACATATAAGCAAAGAGACCTTGCCAACGCAATGGTACATCAACAGTCAAGAAGGAAAAGAGAATCTAACAGACTCACCTCAGAGGTCTTAATTAAGTGGCTGCCATTTCTTGATTATAGTTTCTGCTCAAATTCCTGAGAATCTGAGTAATTTTTTCTTACTTTGGTTATTGTTGTTCTCTAATCACTTGACAATGGGCCATTAAGACAGCTCCAATCGCTCTTACCAATTTGGATGTCATGAGCGGTTCCATTTCTAGGGGGCGGTAGGCATTTGCCTGTCTTAGTTTTAAACAGGGACTGGCCTTGTTTAAAGCAAAACAAGAGCATTTATCAGCTCTTTTTCGAAGGACCTGTGGTCTTTTATGTATTTAGAAAAGATGTGATGCCCAGGTCCCTTTACGTCAAGACTGCCTTGAATTTGTTTTCTTGGGGGTCTTCAGAAAAGTTATCTTTTAAATCCCTAATAGAAATATTAATTTATCACTGATCTTTTTAATCATTTTCTTCCTTGAAGAAGGAAGAGGAGGAGGAAAAGGGGAAAGAAAAGAAAAAAGAGGCCAGAAAGGAGGAAGACGAGGAAAAAGGAGGAGGAGGAAGAAGAAGAAGGACTAGAAGGATATAAAGCTCCCAAAGTATTTCAAGGGCAAAGAACCAAGGAAAATCAGGACACCTTCAAAGCAAGAATACAGACAGGCCATTTTCACCAAGGAAATATGTTTCGCCAACCTTTCCCAAAAAGAAGAGAATGGACATTCTTCAAAGGGACATTCTTCAAACCTGCCAAATTTGCTACACTACTTATTTCTGTGATTTGATCAGTTTCAGCTTACAGATGTGGTTACCCACATGACCATTTATCCCTCAACCTGACTCATCTGTCTGCCATGCCCAATGTGAAATACTGCCTGGGCCTGATGCTAGTGGTCCATCTGCAAATGGTGGCATCCTGTAAACACCATCAAATAACAAACCAATTTATAAAACTGGTGTCTCAGACCTCCCAATCAACCTCACCTACAAAACAAGTTCATGTCAAAGCTGTTTTTAATTCCTATATGCTACCAAAAATACCTTCTTTTCCTAATACTTATGTGGGTCTCTATGGAGTATTGAAGTTCATTTATCCAGGTAGTAACAGGTATTAAACAAGGAAGAAAGATTATCTCTGTTCAAACCACAAGAATGTGACCTCAGTGAGGGCAAAGATTTTGTGTGTTTTGCTAACTGTCAACCCTCAGGGCCTAGAACAATGCCTGGTATTCTGCAGGCCTTCAATAAATATATGTTGAATGAATGAACAAATGTTAGCAATGAGAACACCACACCTGACTTTGAAGGATGCTGCTTCTACGAAAACATACTTGCACATTTATACGTATGTTTTTAGAACCACAGAATGTTCGAATAGGAAAAGAACTTAGAGGTCTTCTAGTCTGGTTTAAGATTTAAACAACACTAATAATATAACAGTGGTAGTAGTACTAGTAGTACCACTAGTACTAGTAGTAGTAGTAGTAGTAAGTGGTAGTAGTAGCAGCAGCAATAAATATTTGCTGAGTATAGCAAAGTTGTGACTTCCTAGAAGTTACAAAGTGAATCTGCAGCAAAGCCAAAGCCCCACCCCAGCCTCCTGACTCCCAAGCTAGTGTCCTCTCCATTGCCCCACACAGTCCCCAGGCAACTAACACGTCCATGTCCAAGTTCCTAGCTTGACCAGGAGGCTCAAAAAGCTGACTGGTCTGAGGAAATGGATAGAAAGTCGAAATTTGATTCTGGACCTTGTGCACCACAGAGGAGAGGACTACAAAAATCCATGGGAAAAGAGGTGAGGATGAAAAAAAGGTTATGCCTAAGAAATACAGTCAGCCATACATATCCACAGCTTCTGAATCTGCATTTTCCACTGGAAAAAAATCAGACAGAAAAAAAAAAAAACCCACCCAGGAAGTTCCAAAAATCAAAAGTTGAATTTGCCACACACTGGCAACTATTTACATAGCATTACATTGTATTTACAATTACTTATTATGCACTTACATTATATTAGATATTACAAGTAGCCTAGAGATGATTTAAAGTATGTGGGAGGATGTGTGTAAGTTATATGCAAATACTATGTCATTTCACTGAAGGAAATTCAGCATCCTCAGATTTTGGTATCTGCAGAGCCAAGAGGGGCAGGGTGTCATGGGAGGTGAGGTGGGAGGGCAAGAGAGGAAGGTGTCCTGGAACCAATCACTCATGGTTATAGAGAAATGATTGTATGTATAAGTACTACCCCCAACCCTGAAAGTCCCAGAATAATGACCCTTGTTGCCTGTGCAGAATATTAAAATTTTTACAGTACTTTTGCAGCCATTCTACACTGAATATCACAAACTAGGATCCTGGTAGTCAAATCTAGTCCACAGACATGCTTCAGGTTGGTCCACAAATTGATAACACCGATCCCTTTTAAGGACTTTTGTTCATTCCTAAAAAACTGACCCTAACATGAAAAAACATATTTACAGTATTTTCCATTTATTTGAAAGGGGGAAATTATGACATATTACATCCCAAATCAAGATACCCAAACTATTTTCTCAGGTTAAAACAAAAAAAGGTATAGCAACTGAACAATGAAAACAATTTAGGTAACAAACAACCATTTAAAAGTGACTAAGTATGGTTTGCACATAAAATATAATGTGAATGTGATGAGGGTTTATTGTGCTAATTTTCCCCCTTCTTTCTGCATCATTTTCTTCATCAATTTTTCAACCTTTTGGGGGCTTATGGTTATCTTGCACTCAAACTGCACTTGAAAATAGAGTTATAACACAGAAAAACAGCCTCCAGGCAAAATAAAAGCTAAATAAGAGAGCACTTCAAAATGTGGAAATAGCACACACATGCAATTGCTGGAGAGTTATAAGAAGGCACTACCTCTTTATCCTTGGCACTTGGCATTTGTACACAAAGCAAAACATTTGGGGTTCATTCAAATATGGTGTGCAAGCCAAATTCACTCTGTATGATACTCTGACAAGAATCTGTTCTGTCAGATACGTTGGTAAGTGTATTTTTGCCTAAAACTATAATGCAAAAATATCACTTCTCATAATGTATTTGTGTAGTGTGTATATAGGAGAAAAAGTCATGATACATACACCAAAAAAGAGAGGAGGCCAAAAGGTAGTATAATTTTTCAAAAGCCATGAGGGTGAAAATCCTTCAACTGAGCAATCATTATATCTCTGTATTTTAAAAATCAGACTTAGTTGGAAACATTCAAAAATAAAGAATATCACACAGAAATACAAAACTCTGGCTTCCCTTGAGAAAGTGGACAATCTGAGCACACTGGTCTCAACATTCTTGCACAGCAACAGTGAGCTGGAGTAATGGCTATTCAGAGGGCCACACACAATCCAGTACAACACAGACTACCTGTCCCACTTCACTCACTCATATTCCTTCCTTGCCTGGGCCCTGTAGAAACCTTCAGTCCAGATCTTATTTCATTTGGCCATTTATTGTAACACTCCTACATGTGCAGGCTACCTTCCCATGTAAACTGCTTTCTATGGGGAGACTTGGGTTCTAGTAACAGGGAGTTCCTCCAGAGTAAATTCTTTGCAGTGTACCATGCCTCAGTTAGAGAAGACAGAGCAGCTTGGGAGCAGCTGTGATGACAGACTACTGCCTGGGCCAAGTGAACAAGGAAGATTTGGAGTCTGAAAGATCTAAATGCCCCCTGCTTCTGTTATCACTCCATACCTTGTACTATAGATATTCTTGTGCTTGCTTTTCTCCCCAGTTAAACTCTAGTTTTCTATCTCACACAGGCGCACACACACACACACACACACACACACACACACACACACACACAGAACTCCTCCTAGTACAGTGCTGTAGGTCCAAGGGGGAAATAGGGTAATTCTGTCATTTACCTCTCCTCCCTTAATGTTCTCTCCAGAAGTTGTAACATAGAAACAGTAGCTAAATGGAAAACAAAGCCCAGTATCTCAAAGTTACGGTAAAGTGTGAGTACAGAGAATCCCTCAAATTACTGCCCATGAATTAGGGATATCTAGACTGCAGAGAGATCCACCCTCTCTGCTGGGCACTAAGGTAGAGCTTACACATAAGTGCTTCCCACATGGGAGAAGGAAGTGCTAATGAAGAAGTGAAGTTTAAGTTTCTGCCTCTATAGCACTCGCCTCCTTCAAGGAAAACATGGCCCAATGAAAACCCTAGATTGATCAATTGTCTTATCAGTTCCTTCCCCCTGGGGCATAATCTAGTAGTGGATAACAGAAGGGTAGACATATCCCCTCCCCAATGATAGGCACTCAAGAAACATGACTAATATTTGTTTAAGCAACCCAGGCATCATCATTTCCACCATACTGAAGAAACTGAGGCTCCAAGACATCAGGTAGTATGTTCATGCTTAGAAATATAAAACTGGGCAAAAATCCAGGTATTTTTATCCAAATCCTCCATCCAGAGCACACTGCTAATCAGTGCTACTTCTGTGAGATCTGTCCAAGAGATCTGGACCATCTCACTAAACATGCCAGGAAGTCATATGAGGACTGCCTGGAAACAGGTAAACTTTTCTTAGCAGCCTCTGACTCCTGCACTTCCCTGGTGTGTAGTGCTCTTTGCTGCTGAAGGATAGCATCCGGGATCCTATTTCAGTCACCAAAAATGGACTTGGACTGCACACTGGATTCACCTGGGGAGATTTAACATACACTGATGCCATGGTCCCTCCCTAGAGATTCTGATTTAATAATCTGGGGTTCAGCCAGGTATCAGGAGCTTTCAAAGCTCCCAGATAAATCTAACGTGGAGCCAGAATTGAGCAACACAGCTGCTAACTTCCCCTGAGGTTGAACCTGGGCCTATTACTGAAAAAAGTCCTGGCTTTGCTAGGGGCAGAGAGAGCTAAGGCCCCTTTCCTACTACCTAGGCCACACAGGAAACTTGGATCTAAATCCTGTTCCTGGATGCTAAAGCTTTACCTGCCAAATTCAAAGACCCTATTAGTAATAATAATAACCCCTACCATTAGAGAGCACTTACTTAGTGCCACACACGGTGCTAAGTGCTTTGTAAATGTTATCTCATATTTAAATGAGCACCTGTGATACAGGCACTATTATTTTCTTCCCCATTTCCCAGATGAATGCTCAAAGAGTTTACATAACTTAGCCAAGTTTATCCAGCTTCAAAAAGACAGAATTGGGTTCCATCATGACCTGAGCTCTTACTCATGCCACAATGTCCAACCTAGAACCTGCCAGTAGCTCATAAATGTTTTATAAAACAGATAACACAATTTCAATACTGTTAGCAAAAATGGAGTTATGCTGACTAGTGGTTAAGAGCAAGGGCTCTAAGCCAGGCAGTCACGGTTCCAATCCCCACCCTTCATTCAGGAGCTGGGTGACTCTGGGAGAGGCATTTGACTTTCTTCAATCTCAACTTACTTTTTCCTGAAGAGAGCTAATAACAGTTTCTATACCATAGAGTTATAGTGATGACATTATCAGATTGAGAACACACAGCACAGTGCTTGACTCACAATATTTAATAAACAGCATATTTAATTTAATTTTTTATCATAATAATTATTATCACTATGTAACATCCAAGGAGACAGATGAGTTCTTAAACCTCATTTGCACAGATGAGTTTGTGCTTAGTATGTGCTTACTTTTATTTGTGACACTTAATAACGCATTAGGTTCCAAAATGTATCTAAAACATGCTACTAAATACAGGCCCCAAATTCAATACGTATATACAGAATTAGGATAAGCACCAAGGGACAGAACCCTCTTTTCTGATGGCTCAGTAATCTGTCATCAAATGTGCACATACCCTGCAGCAACAGACAGCATCAAGCCAAGGAAACTAACTCTATTCTCTTGCTAAAGTAGAGAATTGAAGTCTTGAGTCAAATTTATTTTGGAGGAATTTATAATCCAGATGAGACAGCTGTACAAGATACAGAGACCACCAAACAAGGCTCAATAAAGAGTTTCATACCCATGAGAATAAGCAATGTTGGTTTTATAACTCTGTAATAAGCAGGGGTGAATATATTCTCTGGAAAGGGAAAGAAAGGCAAGGGGTTGTCTGAAATTTCAGGGATCAGGACAGTCTTTCTAGAAGACATAAAACATTTAGCACATTGACATGGGCAAGTAGGAATTTCATAAGTGTTTTATCATCACAGCAATTAGAATCCAGAACTAATTTGACCTTCTAAATTATTTTTAAAGCCCTTTCTCCAAAGGCTTTCTTAGTACAATCTCACCTCTGAAAATAATTTCAAAACTGAACAGAGAGTGGGGAAGGATAAGATGATGTTCTGAGTACTCAGAACATTCAAAAGCCCACATGTTCTACCTGGGATTTCTTAACCTGGTGGTTCTAAATTGGCTGTTGGACAAGTTCTGTTCCCCATGGTCTGTCGCTGTGCTCCAAGTTTGCTGCTTAATCAACACATGCATGTAGATATGTGTCTAAGTGTTAGGATATTTTGCATTTTATAGGGGGGAAAAAAAAGACAAGAGGTCTTAGCAATGTGTCTAATCCAATTATAGGAGCCCACAGAAAAGTACAAAAAGGCTCAAATGAGCCCACTGTGGGAGAAGATTCCATAATAACTTTACTGGTGATCTTGAAGAGCTGGGCTAATACACCTCAATGAGCCATTAAAGGAGGAAAAGGAAAGAAAGAGGGTGCTAAACATGCATCTTAGTCCAAAATGTGCTCATCACAAAAAGCCTGCTTTTTCCATATGGACAATACCCAATTGCTGATTATTTTTAAGTAGCAGTAAGAACTATCGAAGTCCATGGGACCCTTACCTGGAATACTATTAACAAAAACTCTTAACCAGAGGTGGGTAAGGGCTTCTGACCACACATTTATCTCTTCACCTAAGTGCATATATTCAGGAAGCAATTCCGTCCAAGGGTTATCTTCAAAAAACAAATACACATAATTTGCTCTTAAGCTAAATACATGGTACAAAACAAGATGTTCATCTATATGGCAAAGTTCACATGCAAAATACAGCCCTTTTTCAAAAAGTCTGGCTTTTCTGAAAATCTATAGGTAGAATCTACCCAAGTATAAAGAAAAATTTTTACTCAGGATGAAAATTTAAAAAACAAGGTAATATTATAACACTTTCACTGCACTGAAAAACCACAAGTTGTTTTAATAAAGTAAATTCTTATTTGTAATATATTCAATAGCTGAATTTAATTAAATAAACAATGTTTTTATAAAGTTAGGTTTCAACTTCTCAGTCATTTTCTTCTCCTCTTTAGTAGGCATTTGCCAAGGAAGAAGCATTGTTTCTCCTCTGTCCTTCTTCTTCCAACATAGGACTCCTGAAGTTTACTCAAAGCCACAAGTCAAAGAATTATTCATACTGGCTTAAAGCTCTAAGATCCCTGAGAACAGCACCCACAGTCAATGAGAGCAACGAAGTCCTTAACAGAAGATGCCGTAGTTCATTTGGGCTAACAAATGAAACAAAATATAACAAAATGCCAGAGGGTGAGCGGCTTATAAACAACAGAGATTTATTTTCCACAGTTCTGCAGGCTGGGAAGACCAAGATCAAGATGCCAGCAGATTTGATATCTGTTGAGAGTCCATTTCCTGGTTCATAGACAGCTGTCTTTCCACTGTGGCCTTAAATGATGGAAGAGGTGAAGGGATTCTGGAGTCTCTTTTGTAGGAGCACTAATCTTATTCTACTCTTATGACCTAATCACCTCCCAAAGGTCCCACCTCCAAATGCCATCACATTGGGGATTTGCTTTCAACATATGAATTTGGGAGACACAAAAATTCAGTCTATAGCAGAAGAAAATAAAGAGAAAGCCAGAATCAAGCTTAAGGATGTCTGAGTTCTGGTCCCAGATGCTTCCTCACCTTGGTCAAGTCACCTCTTCCCAAAAAATCAATAAATTAGACTGAGGTCTCTTCCAGGACTTTATACAGTAGGACAATTATAGAAACTAAAACCAATGTTGAGGTGAGGGAAAGTGCATATAGAGTCAACGGCAGGAACCAAAGAGAGCTACAAAGTGATAAGGAAGAAAAGAAGAAGTAGTGACTAATTCTAACTTGAGAATAGTGTAAGCTTCAAAAGACATGAGCTTCAGTGACTCGGTGTCCAAGGTCATCAAAGAAATGGGGGCATTATCTTCTATCTATTATGGGAGGTCTCTTTAAATATGCCCAAGAGACTAGGACTACTTTATTAAAGTACCTAGGGGTTATATTTGGAACTAGTCTTCATTTCATGTTCCTGAGTCTAAGTCTCGATTAGATCAATCTTCTCACTCTTGACAGGACTAAAGTTCCTGTTCAGAACCCAGCCTCAGACTCAAAGATACAACTTGAGAAGCTGAGCTTATAAAAACGAAGATAATACTATTCCTTATAAGCTAGACTTACCCCTACACCCAGGATCAACTCCGTAAGAATTCTAAGGCTTCCAGGTCTTAACACCCAGCCAAAGACAGAAGATGTGCTCAACCATCCAACAGAGGCACCAAAGGATCCCAGTAGACCTTTGGATTAGTGACTATCTTCATTTACATTCATTCTGACAAACATTGAGTGCCTACTATGTGCAAAACACTATGAAGGAGAAAAACATTAAGAATCTGTTCCTTTTCTGAAGGAGTTTATGATCCACTGGGAAAGAGATTAAGTTGAAGAGGAAATGTCTTATGACTAAAATACTAAAATACTATGATACCACAAAGACTGTGGTCCCATGTAGAAGGATGAGAAAGCCCCTAAAGAGAGGATGCATTCTCACTAGTCTAACTGAGCCTCCTGATGCTCCCCTCCCTTTAGCCTACCTTAAGTTCTACTGACCTGATCTGTGGGACCAAGCTATTGCTTAACCTTAGATAATCGTTAGAACTAGCAGGTAAGATCTGCCCTGGGTCACTGCTCAAGAATTGAGCAATGTGTGGGGATTTTGACCAACTAGGTAACCTTGTCACATTGTCAAATTGCCTGCAGTTCAGAAATGGGGACATCTTCAGTCTAATTACCAACTTGGAATACTAGGAAGACTTTCCTTCTTTGGATTTTGAGCTTTCTCTTGATAAAAACAAATACAATTTTAATGACTGTTTGTGTATCTCTGTTGGAGTCCAGAGGAAAGGAGAGGACAAAGAGATGGCAAAAAGAGATGGTAATAATAAAGGCACAAAAATGAGTACATGTATTCTCAAAAGGGACAATCATTAACCCTATGCCAGTGAGGAATACACAGGTGGATACACCAAGTTTCCAGAGGCTTTTGGGCTCCTTTATAAAGTGGGTATATTAATGAATACCAAGGTTTCTATCACAATATTAGATGCATATAACGTAACAAAAACTCGTGGATTAATTTAATTACCTCAACCATCGGGGTGTACCATCCAAATGTTGTGGTCTTAAAGTACTAGAGACTCACAGTCTGTTAAAATAAATTTGGGTGATAGAACTTTTAACTACTTACAAATACAGTGAGAAGATATTGGTTACACTATCCTTGAATAATATCCTCTTGCTACCATATGGGAAGACTAAATTTAACTGATGAGCAACAGTAGAATGAGCCCAAGAAAGCACTAGAAACAAGACTTGTGTGCATGTCAAGAACAGACACTTGTCAGGTTGTAGGGATGGAGACAAAAGGAAGAATAAGAATGACATACCTGCTTTTCATCAGCCCTTGTGTAACGAAGCATATCATGTCTGAGGCTTTAAATTCCAGCTCAGTCTGTGCGGGTGGGCTGGTGAGGTTTTGTATACTGCTGCTGCCAGGTATTTCCTGCCCCTACCTCCAAGGCTTCCTCAACAGCTATAAAGCCATTTAGTCAGCCACATGGCCTGGCAGTTTTGGAGGCCATCAGCTAACAACTGAGTGGTTATCTATTGGAACCAAGCAGAGAGTGAGAAAGGAGGACAGAATTTGGGTGATTTCTTTTCACATGTAGCTCTGTCTGGTACAAATAGCAGAGAGATGAAGTAACTTTATCTTTACAAATCTGTTTTCCATCCTGCTTTCTTTACTTTCCACTCCCTCCAAGCTATCCCTGGGACTTCAACCCCTCTCCATCAAACAGGAAACTTGGTGTGCAGTGCATAAGAAAAATTGTCAGAAGTGGTATTTGCTACTTGACATTTTCTAACAGAATGATAAAAAAAAAAGTACAAAAAACATTTACAATAAAAAGACGGCAAATCATTCATCTGCTGTAGATGCTGCTGGTATATGAGAACCAAGACTAATCTGACATTCCATTTTGCTTTCAGTGACCTCCACCCATCCCTAAAATTAACTGCACAGAAAAGGGCTTAACTCAAACAATAATTTGGCAACAGTCTGCTTAGTGTCCACTCACCTATATTCAGAGGGAGTCCAGGCCAAAAGCCAGGCAGAGTACATGCCAGTATCACTGAAATTCAAGCATTCTAATGCCAAACTCAATGCAATAACTGTACCCTTCTATTGATGGTAAACTTGGGCTCTATTAAATTATTTTGAATACTCTGAACCTATATAGTCAAAGCCATTCAGTTAATAATTAATTCAACAAATACTTATTAAGTACTACTATGTGTCAGGCATTGTTTTAGATGCTTGGGATACAGCAGTTCAGAAGAGAGACAAAACTCTGTTCTCATAAAGCTTTATTCTAGCCAGGGAGGCTATATAACGAGAGAGGGAAGGAAGGAAGGAAGTAAAGAAGAAGGGAGGAAGGGAGGAAGGGAGGAAAGGTAGTGATAAATTAAATGAAGAAAAATAAAATAAATAAGACAGAGAATGACAGAGTGATTGAAATGAGAAGCTGCTACTTTATTTTATTTTTTAAAGGAAACTAGTAGTTCCTTTTTTAAAAAAACAGAGGTACTGGGAATTGAACCTGGAACCTCATGCATGCTAAGCATGCACTCTACCACTGACCTATACCCCTACACCCCTGCTAATTTAAAAAAGGTGATCAAGGAAGACTCTGATAAGGAAGTATTTAGGCTGAGCCCTAAATGAAGTGAGCTCCAGGAGGGAGCAAGCCAGGCAGATTATCTAGGGGAACAGCACAACAGAAAGAAGAGATGGTCCTTGCAAAGGCAATAAGGGATGCGCTTGGGATATGCAATATACAGCAAGGACCACTGTGCTGAAACACAGCAAGCAAGTGGGGAAGGGTAAGAGACAAAGTTGGAGTAATAGGATGTAATGAAGGGCTACCCCTACATCACGTAGGGCTTTGTGGACCATTGCCAAACCCCAGCTTTCATTCTGAGGAAGCCATTGTAGTGTTTTGCACAGAGATGTAGCATCATTCAACTTGTGTTTTGGAAGCTAATTCTGGCTGCTAGGTAGAAAGCAATGTGTCAGGAAAACAACAGCCTCAGCAACAATTTTCAAGTCTCCCAGTGGAGCAGACCTGAACCAAGGAGTCTCTTGCCTCCCTCGGCTCTCACCCCAGTGGCACTACTCTCTTCATTCCACAAAATAGTTTTTAAATATCCACTGGGCAGCTTTAGAGAAGCATTTGATCTCTTAATGTATTTTTCACTTCAAGTTGTTGTTCAGGGATGAGCAAGGAAAGCCTCAATTCAGATCCTTAGGCGAGGCCAGTGCTGCCAACAGACAATTCCCACCACCTGCTTGTCATTCTCCACTTACCCAGGCAATAAGTGACCCAATCTTTTTGGATACAGCCTGAAGCATACTAGGTGTTACTCTGCATGTGGACCCCATTCCAAGTAAATTTCCTGAAAGGGAAACCTAAGAAAGGACCCTTAAATCAAAAAAGTTATTTCCAGTCTTCATTCTGCCACCAACTCATTCTGTGTCTGGGAAAGTCTTAGTGTCCTCATGTGAAAGTAAGGAGATCAGAACCATCTATCCATTTATTCATTCCACCCACATTTAATGAGCATGTTTCATGGTCCAGGCCCCTGTCCAAAGTGCTGAAGATAAAAAGATAAGTAAGACTTGGTCTTTGCTCTCAAGTAGTTTACAACAAATTGGGAGAGATGGCTCTGATAATTACATACAATATGATATAATAATCATAGTAATAGAAACGAGAACAAAAGCTCTATAGCATGCTAAAGAGGAAGGCATGCCTAACTATAGCTTTGCAGCTCTAGCACTCTACAACCTCTGGATCTGCTCTAGGGAGTCTGCCACTCAAATATTCCAACTATGGCTCACTGAAGTCAGTTCTTCAATAAAATGCTCACATCACTCTTAGCAGTCAATAGGAAAGAGTCATCAAGAAAATCAGGCCTTTCTGCTAAATTTAGAAAAAGCAGCACTTATTCCAATTTTTTAAAAAATACACATCTCTATCTTCTGAAACTTGAAGTGCCTCAGAGTGGCTTCTCTCGGGGCATATGGACCTTGGCTTAGCAGCTGGAGGAGAGGGAAGCCCCCGTGGAGGTGGGGGGAGGAGGGTGGCTGACACTAGTGGCTCCTCCACCTGACACACCAATCTCTGGAACCACATCTTGACAACTTCCTTCACTAGCTCCCTGACTGATGATAGGCCCAGTGTGAAGCATAAAGGAACTCTGACCCAGATGGCTATCTTCATTTACCCAAATACTCATTCTCAAAGAATGTCTGTAAGTAGTATATGCTCATCTCCACACCAGGTATGTATGTCCCTGTCCCTGTCCCTCAGAGAGCTAATCTTGATCCATCCTCAGTCTCTGACCTCCTGGTGTTCTAAACCCTTTTTGTGGCTTCAGGGAGCAACTACAACTTTCTGCCCAAGCATCATTCTGTCCCTACGGACCATCAGCAGTACATACTGCCTCAGTTCCCATTTTGTATTCTCAGCCCACAAATTCTCTGATTTAAGGGTTCTTTCTTATGTTTCCCTTTCAAGAAAGTTACTTGGAATGGGGTTCCCATGCACAGAGTAACATCTAGCATAATTCAGGCTGTATCCCAAGAGACTGGGTCACTTATTGCCTGGGAAAGTGGAGAATCTCAAGCAGGTGGCGACTGCCTGTTGGCAACACTGGCCTCGCTTAAGGATCTGAATTGTGGCTTTTCTTGCTGATCTCTCAACAATAACTTGGAGAGAGAGGTGCATTAAGAGAGTAATTCTCAGCCTACAAATAAGTTTTCACAAAGCCAGTTTATCCACACACACACACATACACACACGCACGCACGCACGCACGCACGCACGCAAAATCACTCAAACCTAAGCATTTGGTGAATTAATGTTACTGAAGATTTTGGAGTAGGGTCAGAAGAAGAGTTGACATCAGAGACTTTACAGCCTTCCATCCAGTCTCTCATAGTCTCTACAATGCTTTCTGTTCCTTCTCTTTCTCCATTATCTCCCCAGAGCAACAGACTGGATACTCCTCTCTTCCCATGCATAACAGACATGCCCACCTTCAGGGCCCCTCTAAGAGGTCCTTTTTTAACCCTAAGCTTCCATCAAAGCATTTCCCTCTAACAAATTATGGTACCTTTCCTAAGAAGAATGCAGGTTAATAGAATGTTCTTCTTTTGTTGCATAAAGAATTATGCAAATAAAGAAATCCCAGAGGAGCAAGCAGATGTCACTCAGACCAGTGTTACTGGAAGACTACAAGGGAATATATGGAAATTCTTAAAAGTTAACTAATAACTAGGAACAACCTAGTCTCAAGTATTTGAAGTCATTTAACATAACCTTATTCTTTTAACAAATGTGTACTGAATATCAACTATATGCCAGGCATCACATCTAAAAGATGATACTTTTTAAAAGAATGCCTAACTACCAGTCCCTACTTCACTTAAGTCCATTTACTAAAGGAAGATTGATAGATGGAGAATAATACAATGTTAGAGAGTGATAAGTAATATAAAATAAATCTTAATGGAACTTTGCTAAGCAGCTTATGTAACCCACATGAATGTAGGCACACAAAGGTTATACAGGAATCCACCAGCAAGAAATTCCTAAGCAACTGTGAGAAACTAAGCCATGCAATACTTCTTTTCCCTCTTAAAGTCATGAAAATTTATAAAATCCCTCATCTTTAGTCCTTGAAGAGATTGAACAACAACTGTTTGTTAACAATGAAGTCAAGTCACACCTGTCACAATTACATGGATTTTACAGTTAGCAATTAAGCACATAAATAGCTCAGAGTCTAAGAATGCAGTTTATAAGTCTGTGCAGCATAAGCCAAAACTCTGTCTGTCCCTTAGAGACTAAACTTGGAGTAATTATCAATGTAGAAACTGAGTGTTCTCCATCATCGCTGTAATACTTCTGACATAAGAAGTGACCAGTCTTAACAAGGACTTGGGTGTGGCTAAGATCATCTGGATCAGAGAAAGTCTAGGGTCATCCTGACACATTAAGATATATAAATGGAAGAACAAAAACTAGACTAAACAGCAATTCCCTGGATACTCCAGTCTAAAAACCTCACCAATACCCTGGTGAAATGGTATGAGAATTAATACCAAAGCACACTGAGGTTCCATCTGCATTTGGTATTTAGTGTTCCATGTATGTGCACGTGGAATAGAAGCCTTCTCACCATTACAATAATCCCACGGTTGATTAGCCAATTGAAAAAACTGGTTAGGAAGGAAAGAAAAATGGTAATGGATTCATAACTTAAACTTTGTTGTTTAATTGTAAAACATATATATTAATTTGTATACTTCATCTGAAGCAGGGCCAAGGCCTGAGGGTGGGTCCTCTGACTGGGATTCTGTAAAGTCTTGCTTACATATATTACATTCATGATGCCTCAACTACAACTTCCAGTTTCCATTTCTTTAAAGTAGAATTATAATCTAAAGGCACTTAACAAAGCATCTGATTTGTAGGTTTCTCTAATTCATTCCAATTATATACAGTCATCTCATCCACACCTTACACAACAGCAAAAATGTTAGAGACTTGATGTTAACAAGCCTTTCCAAAGCATTTAGATTAGTTTTAGTAGAAACAATTCTCTGTCATTTCTACATTCATTTCACAGATTATGTAAGGTTTATGTAACATTTAGTTAAATTGTGTAATTATAATAATAAGTACTAGCAGCATCAACAGGTTTGGGAACAAATACAGTTATCTCTTGATAAGCATTAACTCACCTGGTGTGAGTGTTCTGGGTGTCAGCCTACCGGCTGCAGGGTTCAGTCAGTATGTTCTCAAGAGGGCTTGGGGAAGCCAGTTAAGTGGAGGCTGGATAAGAGATTCTGTGGTACATGCATGTGCATATACACATATATTCAAAGTCAGAACATTCCCTTTTGTTTGAATGTTCCACCCTTTCTCCCTTCAACTCAGAAAGAATGCCTTCTCATTCCCTTCTTGATTGAACTTCATGCATACAGAGAAAAAGGTCATAAAAATATTCTAGTGTCCCCTTGCTGTTAATTTCTAAATAATTGAGTAAAGAAAATAAAGAAGTAAGAAATGCAACAAGAATAGCTTAGATATTGAAGGAGCAGTGACAGGGCCAGTTTCCAGCTCAGTGCACTGGGATATCCCACAATGTCTTCCTTAAATATCACCTCTACAAGTATTGAAATAATTTATATCCATGTTTATTGACTGAGGCTTTGTAAGACAAAGAGAGGGTCAATTTGCTTTACATAATAAAGTAACCAAGTTTTTCTTTTCTGATTTCCTGGAGCATCCTAAGAGTCAGGAGGCTGAGAGCCCTCGACCTAGGAAAAATAGAAGAGAAGAGATACATGGCCTGGAATGAAAAGTTACCTAGAAGCAGTCAGGGAATGAAAGGAAAGATGGCCAAGGAAAGGTTGCCAGCTATGCAGAAGTCTGGAAAACTTCAGGTCAGTTATGCTGACTACATTTATTTATCATATTATTTGTCTGTGCAGTGACAAATCACTCCTCAGATTCCCCCAAACCTCATATCAAAGTCTATGACATATAATACTTTTTTTTAAGGTGATTTGGTGCAATGCTTCTGTTGCCTGCTTAAAGTAAAGTGGACTTGACAGAAAACAGAAGCTTCAGAATGCAAAACACTGGATGAGGATGAAGAGTCAAGCAGAGGCAGGAATTTAAAAGGGGACAGAAATAGTCTTAGGAACATGGAGTGCTGTTTGAGACACCATAAGTAGACCAAGCCACCAAGAAGCCTACAGCCTTACAGAAAACAAACTTACGGTTATCGGGGGGAAGGGGATTGGAAGGGATAAACTGGGAGTTTGAGATTTGCAGATACTAACTAATATATATAGAACAGATAGACAACAAGTTTCTGTATAGCACAGGGGACTATTTCAATATCTTGTAGTAGCCTATAAGGAAAAAGAATATGAAAAGGAATATATGCATGTATATGTATGACTGAAATACTGTACTGTATACTAGAAATTGACACAATATTGTAAGCTGACTATACTTCAGTTAAAAAATTCTAAAAAGAAGTTTACCAAGGAAATTGTATAAATATGAAATAGTAACGTAAGAGAGCATATCATGTACTAATGTAAACGGCAAGTTGCTGGTGTAGTGAAAATTACACATTAAGCAAATGACTGAAAAGTCTTTAATAGGTTATGAAAAAGAGGCTATGCTGCAAGTTCAAGATATCCTTATTAGGAACTATTAGTTACAACTAAAAGAGAACAACAGCTCTGAAAAAGCAGGATACTCCTCAGACAGTGTCCTCACCATTTTTATCTATGAGAGACATGATGTGCATGGATAATTGCTATTGTCACAAATTTGGACACATTTTCCACAATGATTTTTGCTCTAAAAGTTTAGTTTATCAATATTTGAAATGGACATACATAAAGAAATTGAACTTTCCTATGTCAATAGGCAAGTATTCCAATAAGTATGAATGGATAAGGTGCAATTCCCTGGGCCCAAGAGGCACATGGTCATTACTTATATTCCTCAAAACCTATGATGCATGTCCTGACAGGAAGCACAGCTTCCTTTGTCACTGTCCACTCTCTCTGCAGTGGCCCGTGGTGGCCCTTTCCATGGTGCTATGGCTTCAGTGCCCAGTAGGGCAGAGAAACATATAAAACGGATCTACATGGGGCCTGCCTGACATGGTCCAGCTTAGAGAGTCCCAGAAATATACTTGAAGACATTTGTGGAACTCAAGCTTCACAAATTTCTAAAGAGACAAAATTTAAACATTGTATTCTGCACAAGTGTATTAACAAAGAATAAAATGAGAGTCAAGGGAAGTTTCTAGTACAGATTCTTGGGTAAGTCTGCCCACTCCATCGTTGTCACATACTTCAAGTAATTATTACTTACTGCAGGAAAGGAAAATGGTTTTCTCAAACCATTTTCCCCCACCCATCTGCTGTCAGAAAGGTCATTATGATGGAAGACGTGTCTACAGAATTGCACAGGACCAAACAAAACACGGCACTACTACCAAAGGCAATTGTGGATCCACGTAACAGAATATGAAGTCCCTGTTCACCATCCTGGTAATAGGCCTTAGGTTATTATACACGTTTGTAAGATAGAAAGATAGATAAGTTGTACATACACATGCTGTGTCCTTCACGTACATCCACACATTTGATTTTAAATGAAAATTCTTAGAGTCGTGTTTAACCCATATTTACCTGAACCCTTCATTGTCCTGGTTTGGAACTTTACCCTCAACATGCTGTTTATCATTCTTAAAAGGTAGGGGCTATAGAGCTGGCAATAACACTAAGTCATTTGAAATGTGCATTATAAGTTGCAGAGAAAATAAGAGACTCTGGTTTATTATGCTGAAGCTGTAAAGCCACGAATACAAAATATGGCTAGCAGTCACCTTGCTTTATTCTTCTTTTAACAACTTACTAACAGTGTGTAAATATAAAAGCAAACTTTGATTTTTCCATCAGAGCTCTCTAAAATGGATACTAGAGTGCATTTAACATTGTGACCAGAAATATTGAAATTTGACAGCTGAGAGGTTAAAGGTCTCAAATTTATACATTGAGGTGTTTGTTGCTGTCATCATCCCAGCAGCTTGCTCAGAATAACCCCTTTTGCTTACTGAACCTTTGAGAAACTGAGAACATTAAGTAATACATCTTGGCAGACGTTCTGGGATTCTACTTCCATCAGGAAGCAAGCCATCCTAAGCTTACTGAAAGAATTCTAGGAATATTAAAGGACATCTGTGCACTTGATATTTAACTATATTGGGTAGAAAAATCTCCTGTTGTTTGTGCCTCCACTCTAAATATTTCAGTCTAAAATTTTGAGTTTTGGGGTTGTTTTTCTACATACTTCTCACCTGACATTTCCTTCTGCCAAAATTATATTTGCTAATAACCTAGAAAGTGACTGCTTGAATTCTTTCTGAAAAGGCAGAAATATTACCTCACTCAGGCAAAAATTATCTTCAGCACAAACACCTTCTATTTCACTGCCCATTTCAGTGCTTACCTCCCCATTTAGGTAACATCCCATTGTCCACCTCTACTCCCCAGGTACCCAGACTGCTCTGTCCTCCTTGCTGCTCCAACAAGCTAGCTGATCAGAATGCACACTGTTAATATTGAGAAGATTTGAATCCACCTCAAAGTCTTGACCCTTCAAATGTATAAATCTAGTAGCCAATTTGCAAAATCTATAGCAGTAATTTCTTCAAATAGAACAGTAGTAAACCATAACAAAAGTTCATACTAAAAGAACAAGGAGATGATTGCCACAATATCTCATATGTTTTAAGTATTTATCTGGCCTTATTCTAAATCTATCACATGTATTATTTAATCTTCATAACAATTCCATGAACCATTTTATCACCCCCTCTCCTTTTTCTTTACAGTAAGCAAATTGGCAAATAGTTTTTCTCAAAAGCTGCCTTAAGATACAGATTCTAGGTATTACTTCTAGGCTCACCCATCAGGAATGGATGTCACTAGCCCCACTGCAAAATACACAGTTACTATGTCATGAATCTTCAATATCACTAGCCTACTGTTGAAGCTTAGAATGGTAAATCCTGGAACACCAGGATTCTACCCAAACCTATTCTTAATAAAATATACTGCTGTAAGAGGTTAACATGTTATCCCTCCCAGGGATATCTGTCATCTAGTAATATCTTAAACCAAAGGAATCATTAGATTGAACATTAGATATCAACTTCCTACAAAAGAAAAAAGGAGAGATATTTTTGTATCCTCTCAAATTATGCTAAACCAAATAACCGTTTCTCCATCTATATACAAGGCCTTACCTGGCTGAAGTAAGATAAAACAGGTAGGCCACTGTTGTACCCTTGCTATACCCCTGCTTCCAGGTTTTTCAGAAGGAAAGGACATAAAAACTATAATTGAACAGTTAGGAAATGAAACACAATTATTTATTTTTCACGCATAGAGGATACTTGTGAATTGCCCCCATTAAAACTGTGCTGACAAGAAAAAACTTGAAAAATTCCCTTCAAACTTGAGCCTGAGTAAGTCTGGAGGGATTGTTATAACACAAATTGCTGTGCCCCATATCAGAGTTCCTGATTCTGCATGTCTAACATTTTCCCAAGTAATGCTGATGCTGCTGGTCTGGCGACTATACTTTGAGAATCAATGCTTCTTGCTAGGGCAGGGGAAGAATGTACTGAGTTTCCCTATGTGTTTTGGGATGAATGAGGGAGCTAATTGAGGTGTATTTCCAGCAGTGATTCTCGGGTAGCTCCCAGCATCAAATATGTACTGAACTCTTGTAATGTGCTAAACACCATGCTAGGCATTGAGAGAGAAACACCATGCTAGGCATTGAGAGAGACATAATGAGGGAGTCAGACATCAGTACATTGTGCTCAGGGAGGTGAACAGGTGAGGCTGCAGCTGAGATCTGCAGGATAAATGGGAGTCATTGCAGCCAAGTGGTCTTGGAAAGAGCTTCTCACCAGAAAAGGGTCAGACTGACTAACTAACATTGAAGAGTCAGACTAGGCGAGCATCACCAGGGGGACTGAGCTGGAGGCCCCCGGGATGTGGACAGTCAGATCAGCATCAGGACAGGGAGAGAACTCTGCTGCTCAGAAACATGACCTCCATCAGGGTACTCAAGGCTGAGTGAAGGGGGCAGTGCATACAGGCACAAGCACATACAAACACACACCCTCCTCAGAAACTGCACAAAACAAAGGAGGTAGATTAAAATGATCCCTGTGGGTCAGCTCTGACCAAGGGTGGTCAGTTTATTTCTGTCCAAAGAAATTGATATTGATATGAACTCCCCCAAACCTAAGGAGAAGCATAGAATGAAAAGGGAAAGAATGCTACAAATAGGTATTTTATGTGTCTGCTATGAAACACCTGCATAAAAGGGGAAAAGGAGGAAAATCTATTTTATACCTCAAATCTAAAGATTTTACATTCCCTTCAAGTTTTTATATTAGAGCCTGAACTTGGCATTTTATACATGTGGCCCACTCTTTATAGCTCTGATAGAATAAACGCAAGGGGAAAAAAAGAGGCTAGACAAGTTACCACATTGCCCCTTCCTCATATTTTGTGAAAAATTATCTTTTCTAAGAGTCACAAAAGCCTCAAACTCTGCATGATTTACTAGGAAGGCTTTAGAAGCCAAAGCTTTTGTAGACCGTTCAGCCATGGCGTATGGGCTCAAGTTTTTCTTAGCTCATCTTCAGGTACCAGATTTATCACCTCTCTCGGTCAGAAAAACACAGCTAAGCTATGCCAAGTTTTGAATGATTTGGGATCACTCTTTTGCTCCCATTATGTCCTCTAAAGTTTGAATAAGATTGCAAAAATGTTTCAGCAGCCACAAAACCTAGTTCCTATCTAAGATAAACAAGCCAATAAGCTAACTGGCGTCTTAACAACAGCAGTTTCCGATTCCTTGCAGGAAAACTCATCTGCTAGGTCCCAGTATCCCTTCCCCAAAAGGCACTTTCCCTGCTGATGCCCGCATATCACAGTTTCTTTGGGTAATGTATTCCCCCTCAAGTTTTAAAACATGTTATTAAAGCACCTACAGCACCATTTAAGCAGCTTGGAAGCAAGCCTCTCACTAATAAATATTAAATCTCTTGGGTCAGTGAAGTCCTCCTGCTCCCCCGGCAGAGAGAGTAAGAAAAGATGCCATTTTTTTCCCTTGGCTACCTAATGAATCTCTAACTGCTGATTTGTTTCCGTTTTCAGTCTGACATAAACAAAAAGGCCTGCAGCCCCCTTCCATGGTTGCCTGAGCTCACCAACCACCATGCAAAGGCAGCAATTTTTCATTATTGATAAAATGTAATGTCATAATGTCATGGCCTTTCAGGTCATCATCTTGGTAAGTCAGCAATGACATTATCACGTTTTATAATGATAACAAATGGCCATAATGTTTGCATGTAATTTTCATTGGCTCCTTCAGAATTCTAATTCAACCCCATCAACAGATGGAACTCAATAGCAACTTCAGACGTCTACTTCACTAGATCTGCTCAAGGCTAATAGTAAAATCTGCATGAATCAAAGCTCATTAAAGATACAAGGGCCACTCCCCATCCCCCACACTCTGACTAAATGTTTTACTTTCAGAAAGAATTTTCGCAGAATGTATTTGCATTGTTGAATTTGGGCATGTAAATGCATTAAATACAGCTACTTGCTATTCATCCATGAACTCTCACTAACCCCTTTCTGTCCTGCTCACGCCTATACTTCTTTAATCTGTCTAGTGATTTTTGAGTGCTGTGTCCTGCCTATTTCACGGTAATCATAGAACACTAATTGGTCTAAATGATAAGAATCATTCATGGGGCACTTATTTCCATATATTAGCCTTCTGACTCCTCTCTTCCCTGAGGAAGTGGAAATGTCTCATTGTCTAAGCCCAGAATTAAACCCAGCATTTTTTTAGAAAGCCTTTTTTGTTTATTCCTTGACAACAGAGAGTAACAACCATAGTAGAGCTAGAACAGATTCACACTCCAGTCCTAAATACACTACATCTAAAATACACTTGGTAGATCTCAAGAAACATTTTATCACTCATTTAGCATTTCATGAAGAGGGAAGAAAGGAGGAGAATGGTCATTCACTAAGTGCTGTGCTATAGAAAATGCCCACGTGTATCATCTCATCTAATCTTCACAACAAACCACAAGAGATAAGAATAATTCTCTGCTTCTAAAAGAAGAGGAAACTGGGGCTCAGGTAGTTTACACAGCTGAAGAGTCACTCAGACTTAGCAGTTCTGATTCCAAAATCCATGTAATGTTCCATTGCCAAGAACTCCCAAAGTAGGTATTCCACTACAGGAGGAAGAATCAAATCATCCAACCAGCCCAAATAAAATCATCAAACATTCAGAGAATGAAGGGATGTGAATAGATTTCAGATGCAGAAGCTCTTTACCTTGACATTAATACATCTATTTAGAATGTTATTGGTACCACATTCTCAGAGAAGGCACATATAATTGCGTGAGAGGTTTCAACGTATCTGTGTGATTTCTCATTGATGTCCTTTCCCCATTATTCAGTAGATTTCACTACTGTCATTGAAAAAGGGGCCTAATTAGGTAATTTTATCAGATTTGCAGATCAGCAGCCCTCTTCAGCTGACATTTTATTATGGTGTTGGTATAAGAACTTCCCAAGCCAGCTCTAGTCAATTAGAGGAGGCACTCATTATCACTTTCACTTAAAACAACAAACATTTCGGGAAACTTTACCACACATAAAGCACTATCCATTATACTATGATAGTTCTCTTCTCAGCAACCTCTGTGTTCAGGTAAGAAAACAGATTACTTGACTTGTCCAAGTTCATAGAGACACCAAGTGGCAAAAATAAGATCCAAATAAAGGTCATCTGGATCACTTGTCCATGCTCTTTCCACTCTACCAAGGACTGCAGCAGACTTAGGGCAAGTAACTTCTAAAAGAATGGCACCAGCATTCAAGGAAAGATCAGCCCTCCCTCTGAGGGGCAGGCCAGTTAAATATCAGGAACTCATAGCAATTGAAGGCTCTGGAAATGAAATGCTGCTATGTGGGAGCGTAGAGGAAGAACTTCCAGAGAGTGAGTTTAACAAGCTATTTTGTCCAATAAATTGTAAGTACATGTTGGAGAAGGGGAAAGGCTTCCCTTTACCCTTCTTCATTCATTCAATGGATCCTGGGGGTTTCCTCTTCATTCATTCATTTGTTCATTCATTTGACGTACATTATTGAGCACCTCCTCCAGGCCAATATTAAGTCAAGTACTGAGGATACAACAGTGAATGAGACACATATGCACCTGCCCTCACCTGTGGACCTGTAGAGCTCACGTGTGCAGATAAGATGGTCATTTAACAACCAATGTCATAACAAACCATCTCACTACCATTGATATAAGTGAAGACCAGTTATGAGGATGGAGTGTTAGGAGGATTCAAGCAATCCCACAGAGGTAAGGAAGATCTCTCTAAGGATGAGACATTTAAATTGAGGTGTGAAGCATGAGTGAATAGGAATCATAAGGCAAAACACTAGGGAACCAAGGAAATTTCCCATTCTTGCCTCCCTCCTTTAGGCTTCTTTATGCTTGGTTTCCTTTGCTTTATTAGCTAAATGCCATGACTACCATAATGGTTACCAGCTGAACCTTAATTCAGCACTTGGCTGGTCCAACTTACTGACAATTTGGAGACCTGTATATGTAAAACTTTGACAGGTCAGAGGCAACCTGACTGATACGCCTGATAATTTTCTGCTAAGTCTGATTTCAAATCATAGCTAGTCTGGCAATTGCTATACTGACCATCCCTCTTCCCCTTTATTCTCTCTTTGTACAACTTCTCACACTGAGCCAGATATGCCCCTCTGCACACTAAGCCACACAAAACTCCACATTTCCTTATTTGAGTCCTCTCTTTCCTTTCACTATTTTTCTGTACCTGGATATTGCTGCAGACTGACTTGTATTTCCCCAAAATTCATATGATGAAGCCCTAACCCCCAAAGTGGCTGGATTTGGAAATAAAACCTTTAGGGGGGTAATTAAGGTTAAATGAGGTAATACAGGTGAGACTTTAATCCAACAATAGCAGTGTCCTTAAAAGAAGAGGAAGAGATGGCAGAAAGCTTTCTCTTTCTCTCTCTGTGAACCCACAGATAAAAGACCATATGAGGACACAGTGAGAAGGCAACCATCGACAAGCCAAGAGGAGAGACCTCACCAGAAACCAACTCTGCCAGCATCTTGATCTTGGACTTCAAGCCTCCAGAACTGTGACAAAATTAATTTCTGTTGTTTAAGCTACGCAGTCTATGGTACTGTGTCAAGGCAGCCCAAGCTGACTAACACAGACATGAAAACAGAAATCTGCAGGGTGTAGCACATGCGTAAGAAGTGTTAATGGGGCTGCATATGAGTACTGCAAAGGTAGTAACTGCACAACTTGTGCTTCTAGCTCTGGTACCTAGGAAGAGGGAATGACAGTGACTTGGAGAAAAAATCATTGTGGGGTTGTCCAGATAGGAAGGCTAAGAGCTTACAAAGGCACCACTGCATCATTGCAGGTAAATGACAACAATTTCACATGTCTGTTCTAAAACCTTGTTTTTAAGTTATCTTCATCATGTTCTGCATTCCAAGCAGGGGATACAGGCCCTTCCTGAAAGAATTTCCTAATGGTTTCTATCAGAAAGTGTTGGCAGCCATCTAGTTACTAGAAGCAACCTCCTTGACTAAAGATCAAAATAGTAAAGTCATTATTTTCCTATGGGATTGATCTGGAGAGGGGAGAGGCTTTAAAGAAAAGTAAAGATTTCGATAAGGCTTTTCAGATCTGGTAAACCAAGTCTCATGGAACTTCATCCTTGGTGGCCATATAGGTAACAAATGTAGCTATTCTCCCTTCTTCAATTGTAGGCACTTTAGAGGGAAAGGATCCAAACCTTCCAAGTTGATCCCTAGTTCTAGGAAGGAAATTGGATTTTTCCTTGGAATACCTTGGAAGCAGACAGAAAGCTTTACTTAGGTTTAAGTAGCCATCTTACAGGATTTCTGACACTGAGTAACCTGAAGGAAAAAAAGGCATTATATCAATCAGTTATATCCAATAATACTGTGTAACAGACAACCTTAAAACTAAGTGACAGTCAACAGTAAACATTTATTTCACACTCATGAACCAGTGGGACAGCTGCAGTTTGGCTGATCTAGGCTGGACTGAGCTGCAGGTGGGTTCACTTCTGCTCCACCTGTCTCTCGTCCTCTTTGGACCAGCAGCTACTCAGAGATACTATTCTCATAGCAAAAGTCAGAAGCACAGACAGGTAAGCAAAACTCCAGAAGGACATCTTAAGCCTTTCCTTTCACAAATAATATAATCAGGCCCCAAATCAAAGTGCAGGGAAGTACACTCCTCTCACCATGAGGCCAAAACAAGTGATATGGCCAAGCCCAACATCAATGGGTTGAGAAAGTATATTCTTCCCATGGTGGGAGGGGGAGTAAGAGAAGAGTGAATATTTTCTTGACTATAGTCTATTTACCACAAGAATGTTATCCATATTCTACAAATAAAGAAACTGGGGTCACTTGCCCGAAGTGCAGAGCTAGGATTTGAATCCAAGCCCATATTTTTCCAAAGTTCACATTCTTTTTCACTCATCTGCTACCCTCCAGGTAAAAAAAGGAAAAATAAAAGGAAACAATGTCATAGTAGCAACAGGCAGCAACAGAATAAGGAGACATGACTATAAACTAGGACAAGGGATGCCCAGAAAGAAGTTAGCATAACAAACACACTTCATTTCATCCATTCAAAAAAATACTGAGCACCCACAATGCACTAAGTACTGCAGTAAACACTGGAGAAGGACAGGACTATCATTCTAGATGGGCATCTCTCACTGTTAGATGACACTTGGTTAAATGAAACAGAGCTGTCAGGCTATATCTTCCTAGATCCTTTACAGGGCCTCTTTTATGTACTTTTTGCCATCTAACTGCCCCACCTTGCCAAGCCTGACCACCTAAATTCCTACCCTGACAAAGGCCCTTCTCCACCACCAGTCAGTTCAGCACCTCAAAGCAACTCAGGTCTCCATCAGCCAAGACGAAGAACCACAAGTCTATTCCGACATGTGTTCCTAAACCATCCAGCACTTTCTACTCTATTTACCTTGACTTTCCCCATTACAGTTTCCTTGCTGTCTCTCCTATCACCATGCTGTCACCTTATACCACCCAGCTCTCCTGACTACAATCTCTGCTGGTCCAACACAAATATTGTCTCTCCATCATAATAATAAATTCTTGGATTACTTCATGAAACCCACATATGCTTAGGAACCTTGAAGTTCAGTTCTATATGAAGCAATTTAAATCTTTCCTGAAGTTACCCAAAGACCACCCAAAATAAATAGCAAAGCTTTTTAAAATCCCTTTCACTATCATCTCTATCCCACAAACATGGCACCTGTCCCTGAAATTTCTTTCCTTTCTTTCACCCAAAACTACCCCCGCCGAATCCTCAGTTATCCAGCCCCTATTGACTCCTTTTTTCTCATCTTCCCTTCCGTCTACCCCTTTGTTCTGTTGGTGCTCTGGGGCCCATTCAATGAGCCAGGTGCCCTCCAGCCTCAGGGTCTTGTCCTGGCTGTTTCCTCTGCTTTGAAATACTCTCCACCTAGATATCTACCTGGTTCAGTCTTGCTCCTTCTTTGCTCAAATGCCATCTTCACTGTGAGGCTTTCTCAGACCACACCAGATAAAACTGCATGCCTCCCCACACTGTCTACCCCCCGTCCTCCTTCTCCGCTTTCTCTATTTCCATAGCACTTGTCACCATCTGACATACTACATATTTTACTTCTTTATCTTGTCTCCCCTCACTGGAGTACCAGCTCCATAAAGGTAGGAGTTGTTGCCTGTTTTGTTCACTGCTGTATCTCCAGCACAAGGCTTGGTACATAGTGAGCCTTCAAAAATATGTATTCACCCATTATTATTATTCTACAGAATAAAGATCCAAAAAGAAATTGGCAAAACCGAGGGTGGTGAGGGAGATGAAGAGGAGGGAAGCTGTGACTACTCAACATGTAATATTTTTTCATTTTTTTCACGCTGACACACTGTAGCATTGTCCTTGGTCTGACCCAGCTCCAAGATCCTCCCTCCTGTACAGAACTTGATCCAACCCCACCTTGGGCTATCCTATAACCATTCTGTATTCCCTCATTCTTACAGTCTTCCCTATGATCTGAACATGTTCTGTTTCACCCTCTCAGGAAGAGGTAATCGTTTCGTTCACTTTTGATACACTAAGTTCACAGTTCCAATGATTCCTCATGGCACAAAGCAATGTTGTCTGGGGTTATTCTTAAAAGACTTCCCTTAGAGACAGAATTTATCCCACAAGAATAAACCTCTAAATGTTAGAGAATTGGGGCTTGTAAACCAAAATGTACCTCTGAGACACCATCAGCCATAGTTCCTCTGGAGAAAAGCAGCTCATTCACAGGTCATGTGAAACGATTGTTTCTGTCACGGAAACAAGGTCCTCCAAATAGACACTAGGCTCACAGATCTCTGTAATGTTACCATGAAGAGACACCTAGAGTGCTCTGCCCTCAAAATGTAATGCCATTAGAATGCTTCTGAGCATAAACATGTCCTGAAATGAGGTTGAGGGATTATCAGTGGATGTATATTTCATTCCTGTTTTCCAGCTCCCATTTACCATAGATAATTGGGAACTGACTAAATAAGATGGACAATAAACAGGCTTGCAATATATTTCTAATAAAATCAAATCAACTGCTTATACTCTCTCTTTTCCCATTCTTCCTTTACACTGTTAGTTAAGATAAAATATGACTTAAATATATATGTAAATATAATACTTAAACAGCCAGAGTATAAAGTTAAATTAAAAAGCAGCAAGAAGAAAATATGGGTGAATATGAATACTTATCTGATCTACGTAAGAGAAGGAATATTTAATTATAGAAATAATGAATGAAAAAATAAAAAATAAAGAAAAGATATTGTATTTTATAAAAATAAAGCTGTAACTATTATTTACAAGAGATATTTTACTCTACAAAATATAATACTAGACTATCATTTGCATCAATAATGAAAAAACTTTAACATTTTATATATAAAGAGTTTCTGCAAATCAATAAGAAAAATACAAGCATCCTGCAGGAAAAAAAAAAAAATCATGAACAGCCCAAAGAACAAAAAAGAAAAAACAAAATCATGAATAAACATATTAAAAATGTTCAAGCTCACCAATAATCTATATATATATGTACATAAAATCAAGACAATGTTATCTGCCTATTAAATTTGCCAAGTATTTTTATCTTTATACACAAATGTTGAAGGATGCAGAAAAATAAACATGTTTATATAATGCTGCTGGAAAACTGGCATCATCTTTCAGGAGGGCAATTGACAATTTATACATATTCTTATTTTTTATGTAATAATTTCATCCTTAGTAATTTATCCTAAGGAAATAATCAGAGATTTACACAAATATTTATTTATAGTGACATTTGTTCTCTAAAGAACTTTTTATATTGGAAACATTCTATTGTTTGCAAATATTTTCTCCCAGTTTGTAGGTTGTCTTTTCATTTTGTTTATGGTTTCCTTTGCTGTGCAAAAGCTTATAAGTTTAATTAGGTCCCATTTATTTATTTTTGCTTTTATTTCTATTGCCTTGGGAGACTTGGAAACACTCTAAATGCTTACTAATAGAGAAAGGTTAAGTATATGATGACAGTCATACAGTAAAATATTGTGCAACCACTGAAATTATTTAATTGTGGAAGACTGTACTTCCCCAAAATGACTGCAACAATATTTCTGATCATATGTGGTCTTCCAGAGCCCTGCCATTTCCCACTATGGTAAGCTGAATAACAGCCCCCACAAAGATGTCCATGTCTAATCCCTGGTACTTGTGAATATGTTACCTTTCATTGTAAAAGTAACTTTGAAGATGTGATTAAGCTAAGGATCTTGAGATGAGGAAATAATCCTAGAGCCCTGTGTAATCACAAGGGTCTTTATAAGAGAGAGGTAAAAAGATTGGAGTCAGAAGAAAAAAATGTAATGACAAGAGCAGAAAATCCTAGTCAGAGAGGAATCTGAAGATGCTAGGCTCCTGGCCTTAGAGGGGCCATGAGAGCCAAGGACTGCAGGCAGCCTCTTGAACCTGGAAAAGGCAAGGAAACAAATTCTCTCCTAGAGCCTTCTAGGAGTATGGGCTTGCCAATACCTTGATGTTGGCCCAGTGAAGCCCATTTCAGACTTCTGACTTCCAAAACTGTAAGATAATAAATTTATGTTATTTTCAATTTATGACATCAGTGATAGGAAATTAATGAATTATTTGAGAGGTCCGTGTGTCAAGGGGAGAGCTTTTGTGGGCTTTTGGGTTGGCCTTTGTGACTGCCTTGGTGAATAGCATGTGGCAGAAGTCATAAAAGGTGAGTTGGCTTCAGCCTGGCCTTTTTCTATGGACATGCACTCATGGGGCCTTGAGCCACCATGTAGGGAGCATGGCTACCCACAAGCTATCATGCAAGCAAGACCACATTAGAGACTAGAAGAAATGTCCAAGAAACCCCGCTGTTCCAGCCTCCAGCTGTTCGAGTCTTTCTAGCCCAGGCTCTAGGTCTGTGAATAAGCAAAGCTCAGATAATGAGCCCAAGCCACTCTCTGATTCCAACTGCATGAAAAACCCTGAGCAAGAACTACTTAGCCAAGCCTAGCCAACTTTCAGAACCATGAAGAAAATGATAAAATCCCTCTATTGTTTTATGCCATTAGGTTTTGTAGTGGTTTATTATGCATCAATAAATAATTAATACATTAATGATAAAGAGAAATGCTCAGAATATAATGTTAAGTGAAAAAATAGCCTATAGGGTGTGTGTGTATGTGTGTACACAGAGAAAAAACTTGGAGTTACCAAAACATGCTGCATATGAAGGTTACTGTTGTGTGCTAGGAAGGTTACTGTTGTGTGTAAGGAAATTAATATCTTCTTCTTTATGTTTTTCTTTATTTCCAAAGTCTATATAATAAACACACATTACTTTTGTAATCAGGGGAAAATAGTTTTAAGATCTTTAGACACTATTACTTCTAAATGTATCATAATTTCAAAAAACATGAGTGTGTCCTCTGTAGGGACACATGCACACAGGCATGTATGTGCATATTGAAGATAAAGAGAACAGTTTGGGAAGGGGGTCACTTTAATCTGAGTGAGAACACGAACCTTTAAATCCTACTTTTATTCCTCCCTTTCCTGCAGAAGAGATGGCAGCAAGTAACTTATAATATAGGGTCAAATACCTAATCCTTTTAGCCACCCCCAACTCAACTGTAATTGACTGAAACAACTAGGTTTGGATTCTTTTCTGTGACACAGATAAAAGATTATCTACAGTTTCTCCTGGAGAGAGGAAAGTAAGTCATCCCTTTGAAAATCAACTCTTTCTCTGGGCATAGTGCCTAAAATCCACCCGTTTTTGCTGTTCCCCACCAGTACCTCCAAAAGATAGGCACCCAGAGAGAAGCTGGGGTCAAAATGAGAAAGTGAAAAGGAGGGAGGTAGAGATCTCTGGTCTCAGGACTCTATTGCATCCTACTTAATTCTAATGATACCCCTGGGGGTGGAATTAACAATTCCCATTTTACAGATAAGACATTTAGTATCAGAAAGATTAAGTGATTTACCCAAGTCAAAAGCTAACAAATGGCAAAGCTGACTTTCAATACAAAGCTTCTTATGATAGCAAGACAGCATTCACTATCTTTTTGCCTCAGTTTCCTAGTTCCCACTTTCAGAGTTGTAGCGTGAATTACATTTTTGAATGCACATATCCTATTACATGGAACAATGCCTACCACTTGAAAATACCCTAATACCAGCATTAGCTTCCATTTTAATTGTATGAATCAAAGTCACATCAGAAAGCACATGCAGGCATGGAGATCCACAACTGTCCTCCTTTCAGAAATCCTGCACTCCGTATCACACCATTGAAGGGTAGAGCAGCAACCAACCCAGCAGTGGTTGTTTTTACAGGAAAACTAAAGCTAGATTTGGATCCCACAAAGCAGCAACCTAGTGACCCACCTCAGACACACATTTTCCTTGCTTTTTTTTCAGACTGCACAATAGCTCTCACACCGTCCAAGGGCTATCATTAAAAGTCAGCCACTCTCCAAATGTGTCGATTCTGGTGGCACTGACAAGTGAGGTGGGAGGCAGGAGGCCTCCTCCCACACAAACTGGTCGGTTCTATAAAATAAATGAGGAGGGAAATGGTGTTGGGGTGGGATCTGCCTTCTAAATGCACTGAAAACAGAGGCTCCTGTCTTTTGGCATTTCCTAAAAGGCCTCTTGAGCTTTCCTTGGCAAGCCTTGAGATTGAGGGTACTTTTAGCTGTTTAAGACTTTCTCTTCTAACAGGGGTCAAAGGGCTGGAAAGATCTTCTCAAAAGGATAGAGAAGGAATCATTAAAAGGGAGGAGAGGGAGAGTGACAGAAGGTCAGCATTTTTTTTCCTAATGGGTGCGTCCCTGAGGGTTGAGCTCAGTGGCCGCGTGCTGCACACAGGCACCTAGCTTCCAGAAACCTGCAGCAATTCGATTTACACTTCCTCGAGCAGAGCACCCAGAGGAAGCCCAAAGAAGCAGACTGCAGAGGATGTGGAGATGAAAACAGTCACAATAGAAATCTGATTGCAATAAGTAAATTGCGTTGATTGCATTAGCTTTAAATGACAGTGTTTTAATAAGCCAGAGAGAACAAATGCTTGAAATCTTTATGTTTTGAGTCTACCATAAAGCTTATTTCTTTCAAATATGAATTTATCCTAAAAATGTTGCTTATCGCATCACACAAAGCTTTATCTAAGGACTGGTTTGGGATTAAAATTCACCTTTACATGCAACACAAGCACACAAATGGTGAAGGTTTTCACTGATTTTTAGTCAATAAGCAATAAACTGCATTTGCACCCACACACCTATTCCTAACACCCCATCTGGTAACATTTCCACGTTTCAAGAGAAGAAATCAATAGCAATAATCCATGAGGGACTCATAGGGTGTATATTTTTTTATAAAACTGCCATTTGAAAAAAAATTTCCTTATCTACTTAGAGCAAAAGATTGTTCTTTTTGTATGTTCACATGGAAATCGCAACATTACTATTAGGGGGAGAGGAGTCAGAAGGGAAAGGGAGATGAGTTAATTAAAGCAAATGTGAGAAAATCTAAACACATTTTTAACAATACAGGTTCTATTTAAACAACGTAAATGATAATCAGTGCACAAGCTGAAAAATCCCCAATTAACCTGCAAAATTCAAAATTACATTTTAATTCTGTTTCTAAGAAAAGGATGGTTAAAATGCATCTTGATGCAACTTAGGAAAGCCATCCTGCTTTCAACATGCAGTGCAGGGAGAAGACACCATGCCTGAACCCTGAAATTTAGAACTATGTCACTGCTGATTTTCTGTGCGAGAAGGAAATATGATTCTTTGTTACTGCTCTTATTTATTGCAGACCTTGTCTGGAATCTGGTATTGAAGCTGTGCTTGATGAGTTGCCGCCTTGAACTTTCCCACTGATCAATGCCGGTGCGGCTGCTGCATGAAAGAATAGCTTTCCCGAGGAGCCACTATCACATGGGAAACCTAGCAAACCTTTTTAAAAATGGGCCAGTCTTGTATGCTTAAGCTTCGTAACATGCTCCCCCCTCAAAAAAACAACAAATGGTGACTGACCATTTGAAAATTGGAATGTTACAGCAGCAAGAGGTAAGGTCAAAAGCAGAAATCCTCCTTTCTGTAAGATGATCAGACACCATGGGATAAAAACGTGCAGGAAAAAGGAAGGCTAATATGAAGCAAGAGGACAGGAATCATATTTCTTCTCAGCAGGGTGACAAATAAAAAGTTGCCTTTATTTTTCTGTGCAAATAAACTCTACTTTAGGAATTGTGGCAGTGGGTTGGTCTCCCATAAAATAGGTTTTACCTGCCATTGTGACAAACTAAGGCAGGGAGGAGTGAGCAGCAAGGTAATTGCCGTCTTTTCCATTATTTTTGTCAATATTTTTGTTATTTTGTGGCGAGTTTGCAGGAAAAGTCTAGACAAATGCTATTAAGAATGAGGGCCAAGAGAAAGGATTTAATCCAATTCTTCGGCAATTCTTGTGGAAAGCATGTGTCACTGGAGTAGGCAAGACGGAATCTTCAAACACATTCAGGTCAGTCTCTGTGTGAAAACCCCTGGCTGTCCACAGGTTCTACACCTTAGAGGCTTCCCTGAATGGGATACCAGTAGCAGAAGCATCCACTGAGAAGAAAATAACCTTTGAGAAAGAAGTACAGCAAGCCAGCAGTAGCAGTTGGAAACCAATGCCTTCTGGAGAGTCCCAACTAATAAACAAAAGCCGTGAGAAATCAGGACAAGCCATGAACCTCCATGCAGTGTAAGAAATGAAACAAGAACCAGATCTGAATTTCAGTAAGTCTAACTTACTACCTTCATCCACTGCCTATCTTCCTGGACTTTTCATGGGCAATAAGCATTTTAAATAATTACCAATCCTACTGTGAGTCAATTACATGCTGCTTTTAATGTCTCCCTCCTCCAGACACCCCTAACACTTTCTATTTCCTAAGGCGATGATTTGTGTGCATGTCACACTATCCACTTTAGACTTCCAGCTGCTCAATCTAAATCTCTCCTTCCTTGCACCCTCTGTGTTTCCACCTCTGGGCTTCACAAATAGTAGACACTTAAATGTTTGTTGAATGACAACTGAATGAATATATGAGGGTCTCATCCCTAAGAATTGCCGTCAAAAAAATCACAGTAGAAAATCTCCTCCAGGTCCTGCCCCTACTCCAGGCTACCTGTTCCATTTCTGGGCCTCTAGGCCAGCCATCAAACCCATTCTCAGACACCTAGCACTCAGCAAGAAGGTGCTTTGGGCTCTTGTTTCTATTCATTAAAACCATCAAGGAGCTTCTTGATTCTTTCAAGAAGGAACCTTTCCTGGTTCCTCCTCAAGCCCTGATTACCTGGCTCTGACGTTGGAATACTGTTACTAGGCTCTTCCAACCCCCAGCCCCAGGACAAATGGACTGCCTGATTTTGTAGCTCCATGCCCACCCCGAGCACAGTTTTACACCTATCTTCCAGCTCCCTCCACATACAGGTGCTGCCCCCTCTCCCCAGAATTACATTCCCTCTAGATCCAACTCAGGCAGCAGTCCTCTTGACTGATGCTTCCCAGGTCAGACCTAGTCCTCCACAGCAAGGAATACCTGCCACACCCAGACCTCCAGTTTATACCCATAGGCTCAATCCAAGTTACCAACCCCCCTCCCTGGCCATACTACCCACCCTGAACCACTGTGAGTGTCACAGTCAGAGAGAACTGCTACACCCCAGTTCTTACTCCAAAGGAGAGAAGTTGCCCTTTGATGCTTTGGGAGCAAAGGTAGAGAGCCCTGAAACTTACAGAAAGACCATGGTCTTGTTTTCTTTTTATAAAGACATGGTAATTAGCATTCCCTGGAAGTAGTCATACTTGGCACCAGCCCTGACCACATGGCACTCAGTACTGAAGAGGATGCATCCATGATGCAATCCCTGATTTCAATGCCTAAAACCAATGCATAGGTTGCTCTTTTGTTTATACAGTCCCATTATATTTTACCCAAAGCCCTATGGGGTGGGTAGGATAGCTCTAGTTGTGGTCGCATGTTAACTCTTGGAATGTAGGGTGCTTCCTAGAAAGTAGTATGCATTATACACACACCCACACACATTTGCATACATACATACAAATGCTCGCATACATACATGCTCAGATTGAAACCAACTTCAATGTTCAGAAAGCAGAATATCTGGATAAATACTGTTGAATGTATTCTGTTGAGTGAGTTTTCAGATGTAGACTAAAGCGGCCAGTCGATTTCATGCTAAACCACTGTAATCTCAGAGAAAATCAAGGACTGCTTCTCCCTCTATACCATTTGCCAATATCTGAGGACATTTCTGGTTGTCACAACCATGGGAGGTTCTACTCACATCTAGTGGGTAGAGACCAGAAATGCTGATAAATACCCTATCATGCACAGGACAGTTCCTATGACAAAGGGTGATCCTGCCCAAAATGGCAATAGTGCAGCAGTTAAGAAGACCTGCTCTACACTCTACACTTGAGCAGCCAACTAGGACAGACTTGAAGATTTCCCACCAATGCACAAAATGCTCCAGGTCACCCTTAGGAAATACCCTGACATCTGCAAAGACAGTTTTTTTACCTTCAGATTCTGCTCTCCTGTCCTCTTTCCTATCTCTAGAGACATGAAAAGTGGCACACATATGTCCCTTTCATTTCCAAGAAAGTAGCCAGAGGATTAAGCAGAGACTCTTCAATGCCCAAAGGAGAAAAGATAAAGGAAGAGTCTCAGACAAGGATGCTGAGAATAAGGAGTAACAGCCCAGAGTCTCTCTGCAGGGGGAAATGTGCTCTCTCACACTCACATATCTTCTCTGGCCCTGGAGATGGCATTTTGGCTCCTTTCTAAACTTTAACAGGACAAAGTCAACTCATAAAGAGTACGAGACACTGTCTTCTAGGACCTGCCTTTATCCATGCAAAAATGTGGATCCATTAGTGAAGACACAGAGGGTGACCCTCACTTCATCCCTCTACCCTCACAACCCTCGCACTCTGCTCTAGAAAGCAGTCATTCAGATTTGGATGTGCCTGTGCCCCTACACCTTCTCCTGACTACCTTCCATGAGCCCCGACTCCTAGGAGCAAGGGGTCTATGGAACCAGCCTAGGGAAAGAACAAGTCAATAGGCAAATGGTGCCCTGGACAAGAAGGACAGCAACACACAAAAAACAGGCAAGATATATGCCCTTCTTTCATTCCCACTGCAGGTGAACAATGCACTCTCAGTCTACATCAATCAAAGACTGATCAAGTATCAACCATTTACAATTTATTATAAATAAATTTCCAGGTTCTCATGCAATTGCTGGTGGCCTACCTCAGATGCTTTCTCCTTCAGCCTGTGGTATGCTACTACAACAGTAGCTAACATTTGTTGGACATGCCCCATATGCTAGGTTCTTCGCACTTCACAACTGTTTTCTGAGTCAAACCTTTCTACTATCTTAAGAAATAAAATTACTATTCTTATCATGCCCATTTTACAGATAAGGAAACTGAAGCACAAAAGGTGTAAGTAACTCCCAGCTAGTAAGTAGCTAAGACAAGGTTTCAGTCCAGGTAATCTGGCTCCAAAGTCTAAGATCTTAACTGTTCTGCTATTTGGCTTTAAGCTGCTCCTTACCCAGAAGTAATGAGGCAGGGAACCCTAACCAGAAATCAGTGGCGCATAGAAGGTATGTGTATGCTCAAAGCCTCTTTTTCTCATCTATCAAATGGGGTTAATAAAAATTGCCCAATTCATAGTGAGGGATAAATTAAATAATGTGTAAAACACTTATCCCAGTGCCTAGCACACAGTAAGCTCTCTAAAAATATTCATTGTTGTTGTTGTTGTTATTACTATTACTATTATTATCACAAAGCTAATGAATATTAGAGTCAGGAAGCAAACTCAGCTTTCTCCAGCTTCAAAGTCTAGACTAGAGAACTATAAAAGGAAAAAAAGAAATACTTCAAAAATTAAACTGTTTAGAAATTAGCTTCTTTCCAATTAAAGGTAACTGCCCAATGCACAAACTACTTAACATATCACAATAATTTGCTGATCTTATTTTTTTCATCCCAAACTATGCTCCTGTTGACTTCATGGGCTTATAACTTGTGTCTCAGGCAGAAAGATCATCCACACTTTTTGAGAATTTGAAGATGGGATGATAATAATTCCATAAGTCTGGGCTAAATTTAAAACTAATGTTGGATTCTTATGATCTAAACATTATGTGAGTTTGGTCCTGAGCCAAAGAATCACTAAACCATGGAGCTTAACCAAAGGGATTTCCAGAGGTCACACAGCTATCCCTCTGTATCCAGAAGGACAAAAGCCCACTTTATTTCACTTAGCAACTTGACATCTTCTGAAAAAAATAAAGTATTACACTGCAGCTAAGTATCTTCTTCAGCACATGCTGAAAAGATAAATAGAAACTGTGTCTCTTACAAAACTGATTATCATATATAAATTATGCTTTTTCAAATTCAATCCTTACATTTCAATATAATTCTTTTTTTTTTGGTCATTCTTCTATTATGGTTTTCCAAATCCATTAAGCAATCAAACTTGTTATAGGCTTAGTATACTATCATCACTATTACCTTAGTGAGAAATCTAAGAGTGCCTAACACAGCATTTGGCACACAGTGCATGATCACTAAATACATGATAAAGGCCACGACACCTAGCAGCCTATTCAAGGTTCCCCTTTGAGGATAATTTCCTTTTCTCCTCATTTGAATTAATAAGAAACATCCACATCAAGTTGATTATGGGTCGTTAAAATCCTTCTACACGGCAATTAAAAGCTAATAAGCAGTCACCATGATCTGAACTTTGTTTTACAGTTACATTCAGTAGCCCAACCCTAACAAGTTTAGCCTCCATTTGAATCCCCCACTCCATACCCTTTGCAAGGCTACCATGTTGCACAACTCCAGGGTGCACCATAAACATCATGGTCTATGTAGTTAGACCATGGAGTTATTCAGCCCTCTTGGTGATGTTCAATGTACAGTCTGTACAGCTATACACAATAGCTTCCTATAATTCAAGAAACATTTTAGCAAAACCCTTTTTTGAGAAACCCCTGGTTGCGTTTCCATGAACTACTTGGGCAGGAAGGAGAGAAGTTTTGTTTGGTAAAATTTCTAACATACATGAAAAAGTGAAAGGTTAAGTCTTGTTCCCTGCAGAGAATTCCAGCAAATCTCAAAGAGGTGATATAGTGGAAACCATGAATTTGGAACCTCAGTGTTTGAACTTCAAGATCTACTCATGGTTCCACTGCTCTGATTGGGAAGCCCTCTCCTGAGACCTTGGTCCAGGCAGTAGCACTTCTGATCCTGAAAAACATAAAATGATCCTTCTTCAAAGCCCAAAGGGTGTATCTTTTTGCTGAAAATCACTTCAGGCGAACAGCTTTCTCTCTTCCCTTTAGCTTCACTCTATCATTTTGCCAAACGCAAATTTTATTTACTTTCTCATATATGCTTAGACCACCAACGTTAATTAACTTATAAGAGTTTGTTTTTCAAGTCCTTTAATTTAATTTTGTAATTGCAAATGTCTTAAACCAACAGCACTTTTGTTAAAGCACATTATGTCTAGAGCATAATGACTTCCGGTTGAATTAGGTGCCAGTCTCTTCAGATTTAGGCACAACGTTCTAGCTATAAAATTAAACCAACAAGAAGATTTTGATTTTTAGAAATCTCATATTTTAGTATAAATGAAGATCATTTGTTGCTACCTAAGTTGAGGCTCTTAAAAGTCATTTTATATTCAAATGTGTCATTGAACTTCATAAGTATATTGACATCACTTAACCATGAGATTTAAACATCCCTGAGAGGTTATTCAGTTCAGTGACTTGTCTTCACTCAAGTAATTATTCTGAACAGATGAGATCTACTGCTTCTCAGTGAGGAGTGATTTCTCTAAAAGTGAAGACATTGAGTGTAGGGCACTGCTTCCAGGAATTTGACTGGAGGGGGGGGCCAAGGAGAGAGAACATGGAGGAGAACAGAATATCCAAGATGATTGGGCTCTTGTTTTCAAGGTGAGAGAAATTTAATTATGTCTGAATTTGAGAGAAAAGAGTCAACAGAGATGGAGAGATTGTAGGCACAGGAAAGAAAAGATAATCACTAGAGTGCATCTCAGAGGAGGCTGCAGGGGATAGAACCAGGACACAGTGTAGGGATTAGTCTTTTACAGAAGGAGAAATGCTTTCTTTGGCTACAGTTTGTTGCGTGGGCAAGGAAGAAGCTGAAGGAGTTCCAAAAAGTTGGTCTCCCTTTCCTCTGACCACAGTATTATCTCAGGTCAAACCACAAAAAATGAAGAAAATTCTTGGGTTTAACCTAACTCTAGAATACCATCTTGACCTTTGAGTTTCTTACTTTAACCAGCATGTTCCCTTCTTCCATTATCATGCATTAGTATTTATTTGCAATTATTATTACTTAATTGCTCATAGCATGTCAAAAAAATTGTTATATTGTTTCTAAGATTTCTTAAGAGAAATTTGAAATTCATTAGTGTTTTTAATTGCTGCACCTTCCATGTGTACGTAAATATTTTTAAGTAGAAAGATTACAGTGAGATGATTCAAAGCAGTAATCACCTCTATGTGGTTTCTAAAACGCTTGAACCAGAACAAAAACCAGAATTTCAGAATAGTCTCTATCACTGCCCTGAAACTTTTCCCTTGAAAGTCACTATTCACTTACTTCTTGTCAAACCCAAGTTGTTTTTCTTGATCTCTTGCCAGGCATGTCACTTTTAATTTTAACTCCGCAAGCATTACACAAGCATAAATTGGTGGGCAAATATCTATGCGAGTCCATGGTGAGAGGCAGTGAATAAGACACAGCCCAAAGCTTCAAGTCATTTACAAAGTAAAAGACACACATAAACACACACACACACCCCACGTAACTATAATGTATGTAATGAGTGCTACACAAAACATATGAACATAGGGCTTGGATAACCAAGGGGAAAACAACTAATCTGCCCAAAGAAAATCAAGAAAGCCACACAGGAGGGATTTTCATGGGCCTTGAAGTCTGAATAGGAGTCTGAGATGTCAGCTGTTGTGCAGCCCTCACAGCACTATCTCTTTCACCATCAACTTCAATTCCTCCTTTCTAAGGATAGGTCTCCCCACTCTGCCCCAACCCTAAGTGTGTTCTCAGTTCTTCATACTTCTCCAAATATAGTTGCTCCCTTTATCAGCTCATCTTCTCTCTTTGCTTTTAATTATAAATTTTCTGGTGGTGGTAGTGGTGATGATGATGATAATGCCACCCCAAACTCTCCTCCATGCTCATTCCTTCTGCATAGGACATTTCTACTTTTAAGATGTTCTGTCACTCAGAACTCAACAGTCTTAGAACTGACCTCACTCCCTTGGCCATGGCAGGTCTTCTGGTTCCTCTTCCTGGGTGAATATGCCTTCCAAGATCACTGAAGCCCATAAGGACATTTCCCTTTCTCAAAATCTATCACCTTTACACACCTGTACAATTTAAACTTTTACTGTATACTGTCTGTAAGTGTTGCACCAGCTCACATCATTTCTTTCCAACTCAACTGCAAGTTCCTTTGGTTAAGAACAATATCTACATTTCTCTACTTTCTCACTCTTCTCATTCATAGTTTCCCCATTTCCTTAGGGCCTAATCAGGGAAAGCACATATATGCCATGGTGCCATCAGAGCTCTTCCTTGGCACCCTGTGCTCATGCAGACATCATAAATTAGACACAAATTTAGAATTTGCCTCATAATCCTTTTCAACTTGACATTTCAGGCAACCACTACTAACCCAATGGAAATGTCTCTCAGATTAAAATCTACTATCTGGTACCTTAATAGACACAGACTTGCTCTTTAATACATATTTGTTGATTGGTCAAATTCTGACCTTCTTTTAAAAGTGGCCAGAAAATTATTAAAAACAATTTAATAGGAAGTATAAATGACCAGGATTAGGTGGAAGCTATACAGGAGAGGGTATGAAGTTTCATCAATAATATGTGAATTCCAGCTTCCACTTAAGATATAGAAAGTTGGAAAGGATATTGTCTCAATCCTCACAATGAAGGAAAAGCCAAATAACATTAAAAATCATAATTTTTCTTGAATCCACATGGCAGCTGAAGTTGCAGGGCAAATGCACAGCCTGAAATCTAAGGAAAAACAAGTGTCACCAGGAAGAACAGGACATAAGCACTGATATGCCTGGCACAGACAATGGCTACCATACACCATAAAGGAAAATTCAACTAAAATTTGTAATCAATTGCTAAAGGCTGAGAGTGGGCCAGCATGAGATCATAGAATCTCTGAAAGACACAGACACAGGGAAAACCTCAACCATTCACAGGTTCTTTACAGACCTTACTGGCTGCTCACAAGAAAGAATGGAAAGAGTGAGAGAGAAAGCCACCCTCAATGTTACAGTGCTAGTAAAGTGGAGCAGTTGCCACTGCAGGATAGGTACAAAATCCTGCCCAAAGTATTCCCCAAAGGAACAAAACCTTACAGTTTTGGGGAAAGGGCAACAAGCTCATTCACCCTCAGAACACAGGTGAAGACCCATTGCAGCTGGGAGAAAGAGGAAGAAACCTCTTATCTCTGGGGGAGAGACAGGAAACATGACAGGCCCAAACCATTAGAGATCCTTAAACGTGGAAAGGTATAGACTACTGAGAAGGCCCTACCTTCAAGAGCCAGGAGCACAGAGCCTGCCGAAGACTGAAACCAAATCATGAAAACAGAACATTCCTCATCCCACCTTTCCAATGCCAGGCTAGCAAGAATTAAGTAGAAAGCAACATCAGAGAAGCAAGAGTGTGAGAAAGTCTCTCAAGTGCAAACTCAATGGGCAGCCTAAAACTGAAAATGGAACAAAAGCAGAAGTCTAACCCCAATCTAAGTTTAAATTCATGCTGGAAGAATTTGAAGCCTGTGGTGTTCTGAGGATAGCCACAGCAACAACAAAGTCCTAATCAATTCCTGACTAGATTCACTCACACACAGAGATACACACACACCACACAAAAATGTACACACACACAACTGTACACACATAAACATAAACACACCAAGGGCTTAGAAAATAGAAGAAGTATGCCCATTTTAACCGTACATATTTACTTCAACCTTTAATGTCCTACACAAGATGTCCAGATTTCAACCAAAAACTATGGGATGCATAAAGAAGGAAAAAAACAATACACTGTCCAGAGGACAAAGCCACTAAAAGACACATACTCAGATATGACTTAGATGTTAGAACTTTCAGACATGGAATTTAAAATAATTATGATTTATATGTAAAGGCTCAAGTGTAAAGGTGGAAAGCATGCATGAACACATGGAGAATTCAACAGAGAGAGAACTGCTAACCAATATTCCTCATTGCATATACATACAAAAGTCCTCAACAACAGTCTGTAAAATTGAAATCAGCAATACATTTTTCAAAAATAGAATTCATCATGACCAAATGGGATTTATCTTAGGGAATGCAAGGATGATTCAATATTTGAAAATCAGTTGATGAAATGTACCATATCAACAGATTAAAGAAGAAAAACCATATGGTTATCTAAATAGTTGCCAAAAAACCCTTTTGTCAAAATCTAACATCCATTCTTAATTTAAAAAAAAAAACACTCAGAAAATCAGGAATAGAAGAGAGTATCTATAGCCTGACAAAGAGCATCTACAAAATATCTACAACTAACATCATACTTAATAGCGAATGACTAAATGTGTTCCCCAAAGAAAGGCTGTCAACTTTCTCCACTCATATTCAACATCATACTGGAGGTTCTAGCCACCACAATAGAACAGTAAATATATATATTTATATATATATTTAAGAGAAGAAATGAAACTGTCTCCTCATAGGTGGCATAATTGTCTATGTAGAAAAATCCCAAAGAATATGCCAAAAACCAACTATAATTCCACTACACACCCATTGGAATGACCAAAATCTGGAGCCTTAAAACATCAAGTGTTATTATTTGGTGATCATGTGGAGCAACAGGAACTCCCATTCATTGCTAATGGGAATGAAGAATGGTACAGCCACTTTGGAAGACAGTTTGGCTGTTTCTTACAAAATTAAACAGACTCTTACACCAACTAGCAATTGTGCTCCTTGGTATTTACCCAAAGGAGTTGAAAACTTATGTCCACACAAAACCTGACAAATGTTTATAGCAGCTTTATTCATAATGGTCAAAACTTTGAAGCAACCAAGATGTCCTTCAGTAGGTGAAAGGATAAATAAAATGTGGTACATCCAGACTATGGAATATTATTCAGCACTAAAGAACAAATGAGTTATCAAACCAAGAAAAGACATGGAGAAAACGTAAATGCACATTACCAGATGAAAGAAGCCAATCTGAAAAGGCTGCACACTACAAGATTCCAACTACATGACATTCTGGAAAAGGCAAAACTGTGGAGTAAAAATATCAGTGTTTTCCAGAGGTTGGGAGGGGGAAGGATAAACAGGATGGAGAATAGAGGATTTTTAGGACAGTGAAACTATTCTGCATGATACTATAATGGTAGATACATGTTATTGCACATTTGTCCAAACCCTTAGAATTTACAACACCAAAAATGACCCCTATTGTGAACTATAGGCTTTGAGTGATAATAATGCATCAATGTAGATTCATCTGTTGTAACAAATACACTACTCTGGTGGGAGATGTTGATAATGGGGAAGGTTATGCATGTGTAGGGGCAGGGGTTATGTGAGAAACCTCCATACTTTCTTCTCAATTTTGCTGAGTTAAAATTGTTCTAAAAAATAAAATATTTTAAAAAGCATCTATAACTAGTGAGTTGAGCAAAATCAATGCACAAAAAATTATCTTTCTATATCATAACAACGAACCACTGAAAATAGAAATTTAAAACATAATACCATTTAAAATAGCAAAAAAATGAAATGCATAAGTATAAATTAACAAAACTTGTGCAAGATCTGTACACTGAAAACTACTGAATACTAATGAAAGAAATAAAGAGACCGAAGAAACAGGGAGACATGATGTTTGTGGGTTGACAGTCTCAATATTGTTAAGATATTAATTCTCCTCAGACTCATCTATAGATTCAACACAAGTCCAATGAAAATCTCATTAGGATATTGTGTAAAAATTGACAATATGATGTTAAATTTTAAATGGAAAGGCAAAGGAACTAGAATGGACAAGATAATCTTAAAAAAAAAAAAAAGAATAATGTTGGAAGACTCAGGTATACCTGATTGCAAGATATACTATCTAGCCACAATAATCCAGATAGTGTGGTACTGGCAGAAGGATAAATATATAAATCAATGGGACAGAACAGGGAATCTACATATATATACTTAGTCGATTACAAACAAAGATTCAAAGACAACTCAATGGAGAAAATATAGTCTTTTTGCCAAATAGCGCTGGAATATTTGGATATCTATATGCAAAAGGATAAACTTTAATTTGCACTCCTACCATGTAGAAAAGTATCTCAAAATGAATCAGACCTAACTGTGAAACGTTTTTTAAAACTATGAAACTTCGAGAAGAAAGCAAGGGAGAAAATCTTTATGACCTTCAGTTTGGCAAAGATTCCTTATTTACAATAGAAAAAGTATAATCCACAAAAGAAAAAGACTGATAAATTGAACATTTTAAAAATCAAGAATTTTGGCTCTTAAAAAGACACTGTTATAAGAATTAAAAGATAAGCCACAGACTGGAAAAAAGTACTTGCAAATCTTGTATCTGATATAGGATCTGTACACAGAAATAGTAAAAGGTCTCAAAACTTAATGATAAGCAGAAAAAAACAAACATTTAAAATGAGCAAGATTTAAACAGTACTTTACCAAAGAAGATATATGGGCGATTAGCACATTAAAAGAAGCTCAACATCATTAGTCATTAGGAAAGTGATAATTAAAATCACAATACAATACCATGACATGCCTATCAGAATAGCTAAAAAAAATTTAACTGATAATGCCAAATGCTGGTAAGTATTCAGAATAACTGCAACCTTTATACCTTGCTGACAGGAGTGCAAAATAGCACAACCACTTTGGAAAAGTTTGGTAGTTTCTTATGAAGTTAAATATATCTTACCATATGACATAGCAATCACACTTCATTTCATTTATCCATGTTAAATGAAAATGTATGCTCACACAAAAACCTGTACTTGCATGGTTATAGCAGCTTTATTCATAATCTCCGCAAATCAGAAATTCAATTTCTGAATGAATAGACAAAATTGTCCATATAATGGAATACTACACAGCAATGAAAATGAAAGAACTATTGATACACTTAGCATCATGAGTGAATCTTAAATGCAATCAACTAAATGAAAGAAGGCTACCTACTATATAATTCCATTTGTATAATATTCTTGAAAAGGCAAAACCATAATGTCAAAGAACAGATCAGTTGCCACCAGGGCCTGAGAGTAGGAAGAGGGTTTGATTACAAAGAGGCATAAGGAAACTTTTTGGAATGATGGAACTGTTTTATCTTGATTGTAACATGACTTACATATTAGTCAAAACTTGTAGAACTATACAGTAAAAAGGTGATTTCTACTGTTTGTAAACTACACCTTAATAAAAAAGTGGGCTGGGGAGAATGTAAGCTTATGATCATAGATCTGAAATTCCTGCAACATTCTCTGCATGCATAGATAGCTCCCAAATCCACCTACAATGAATTAATAGTCCAGGTCTTCATAACCCGTATCATGCTTCTTTTTGAGAACACTCTAGGCCAAGTAGCCCCTTATAACTAGTATGAAAAAAGGAGTAGAGGTATCTAACTCTGCCTCTTTGTATATTAGGAATAGAAGGAGGAAAAGAGGGAGGGTTAAAGGCAGGGGTTTATATGTGCATAACTTATGTAACATGCCTGTAGATAGTTTTTGGCGATTTAAGGCATCTAAGAATTCCTGCTAACCTCAAAGTTTGTTCAACATGGCATCTGGTAAAATCCATGTTAGTTTTGGTAATCCCTAATTTACTAATCCAAACAGACAATCATGTCAATGAGGGATTTATTCTAGGCAACTAAGGCACCATGCATTAGAGTCAATAAACATGAAAACATACATAATGCATTCTTTGTTACCTAAGTGATTCTAAATGGGGAATCTTGAAAGCTTAGCAAATTTCAGAAGTATCTCAAGTCACATTTACTTGCTTCATCAACTGGAGAAATGAGGACAAATAACTCTTATGCTAATGAGAGATTATATTCATCATTTCCACTTCAGAAATTTGCCCAAGAATTTGATGTATCTCAGCATTCCCTGAGAACAATAAAACTTTGCTAGTTTACAAATTTCACATACAACATTTATTCTCATGACTTAAGACTATTTATTAAGACCCCACAAGCAAATGGCCCTGTGAAACTAATCAGCCACAATTCGTGCACTAGAGATTACAATCTCAATAGCTTGCATTTACATGGATAAACAGCAAACAGTGGTACAATGGAAAGCTGCAAATAATAATTTAATTAAATTACTAATTCAATATCTTCTATATGTAGAGGTATTATGTGACAAATATTCGAGTATAGTTTAGCAGCCTCAACAGGTTCAGAAGGCTTTGTCAACACTACAAAAGAACCTGCCTGTTGAGTGGGCCAGATTATTGGATATTAGATAAAGGAGGCAGCAAGGTAGCTGAGAGGGAAATAAAATGAGGGGTGGAGCGAAGAAGAAATTATATAGACAAGCCTGTCTAGTCAAGGTAATTATTTTAAAGAAATTTTATTTTGAAGGTGAGAAATTGTTAATAGTTTCTGGATCAAGTTAATAGTCCTGATCGCCACTATGTGATTAAAATGGTGCCAGAGGAAAATTATTTTGCAAGAGTGTGTCTGACAGATAATTAAGGGCAAGGGCCAGAGGCAAGGAGATTAGTCTGCAGATAAGGCAGAATAGATGGAGGCAGATCTCTAGAGAAAGAGCAGACGGAGCAAAAGATGGCAAGGAGTGGTGGGTGTTGAGATCTCCTCTACAAAACAGTACTTGAACAATAGAGTATTGTGCACTTTAAAATATGTTAAGAGAACAGAGCTTATATTAAGTGTTCTTCTCAAAACACACAGACACACACACACACACACACACACACACACACACACACAAGAGCACAAAACACAAGGAAATTTTTGGAGGTGATGGATATGTTTAGTACCTTGGTTGTGGTGATGGTATCACAGATATATGTATATGTCCAAACTCCTCAAAATGTATATATTAAGTGTATGCAAATTTTTATATACTAACTGTGTCAGTAAAGCTAAATAAAAAAAAGGACTATTTATACACAATAAAATATTACCCTTAAAAAAGGTGGAGGGTGATTCCAGGAAATCTGCATTTTTTTCTATAATGGAATACAAGATGAATCCAGGCACAAACTGAAGGACCCTCATGATCATGGAAACCACAGACACTGAAGGTGCTTGTGAGATGGAGACCTCAGAGATCAAAGAACATGCAGACAGAGCAGAGGTTGCCAAAACTTGAAAAAGATCAGAAGGGAGGTTAGAGAGATGATGACCATCTCCTTTAATGCAAACCTGGAGTCTATTTTTGCAAAATAAAAAGATGAAAGAGGAAAACAGCCTTCCCAGGAAAGGGACTGCCTAAGTCAGGTGTTTCCAAACTCTTTTTTTAGGCTCAGAAACTTTGTTCAAGTTGTATCTTACATGAATATGCAAACAAATACTGTCAATGTAAGTGAGTCTGCTCTAGCTAAGGAATAGTGTAGTGGTCTCAGAACCCAACCTGGTAAATGCCCTCCTCCCATCCTAGCAGTGGCTCATGGAGGGACTCTGTAGGATCTCAAGAGGTCCCTAAAAAAAAGGTTAAAACCACTAGAAGTCACCCCAGAGAGAGATTCCCTCACTTCCTTTTCCTTTTGTAAAAAATTTTTGAGAGTGCTGCTCATATTAGTGCTGCTCATATTACCCCCACACAGTAAATATCCTTAGAACACTATGTCTCCTCAAATAAACACACAGGATCTGGGCTTATCCATCAACAGGAACCGTACTCATTCTTCTTTAATTAAATTCTTCACGTACAGAGATTAATAAAGTGAATCAAAGTACCATCACTATATCTAATGGATGTGAACATTTTGCCATATTTGACTGCATCACTTTTAAAGAAATAAAATGTCACAGAAACAATTGAAAAGCCCTTTATTCTCCTTCCCAATCTCTTTCTCCTTCTGCCTCTCCCATCCCAGATAACCACTATTCTGAGGTTAGTGTTTATTCTTGTTATCAACTTCCTTCTTTTACTTTACATGCATATATCCCTAAACTCTTGGTATTCTTTTCTATGTTTTTATAATGGCATATATCATACTATATTCAAACTATTGCAGCTTGCTTTTTTCACTCAAGATGATATTTTCAAGATTTGTTCATACTGATATATATAGATCTGGTTTGCTTATTTTAAGGGCTAAATATTATTCCATTATCTAACTATACCACATTTATTCATTTCCCTACTGTGGGCATTCAGTTTGCTTCTAATTTTTCACTATTACAAACAATGCTATAATGACCAGCCTGTACTTGTCTTATTGTGTGCATGTTCAAGACATTTTTTAGAATATAACTGAAGTGGAGTTACTGAGTATAAACAAATGATCTTGATCTTTTAAGCCTCAGTTCAGTTGTCATCTCTCTTAAGAGGACTCTCCTGGATTTTCCCTCTCTAGTCCCAAAAGAACTTGCAAATACCTCTATCTTGTCTTGGACTCACCACAAGGGTATAAGTATCTGTGTGCTTGTCTCCCCAAGTGAGCCATAATCCCCCAACACCAAGGGCAGGAATCTGTGCCTAGCACACGGTAGGTTCTTAATCAGTGTTTGCTGAATAAAATTTGAAGTTAACTGACAAAAGAAGTCCCTTGGCTGTGTTGGAAGTTATAGGAATGGCAACATAAACTCCAGGAGATGGCACAGATTCCATCCAGGGAGCTATGCATAAGCCCAAGAGGGAGACCAAATCAAGAAGTTAGGAGAAAAGAGATTGTACAAAATCTGGGGAAAATATTGAATGAATCCAGGCCACTTCTGGGTCACATTGCAAAGGAAAGCTAGCTGAACCCAGCACCTCATTATACATAAAATAAGAAAGCAGTACTAAAAGTAATAAAGACATTAGCTGGAAGCAAAAACCAAGGTACAAGGTCATAGATGAGAAACAAAGGAAGGCCCAATAGTTAAGGCTAATAAAGATATTGAAGCAATTATAGGTCTTTAAGTCTCAATTTTGGCCCTAAATGAATATATTTTTCAATTGTGTGGCTTTGTTGGTAAACACACTCTCAGATCTTCTTAGTAGGCAGTGGTAAAAGTTGTAAACAGCCTAAATGCTCAACAATAGAGGACTACATAAATAATCAGACATCCACTGAATGGAATATCATATGGCCATTAAAAAGAGTAAGTTATTTCTGGAAAGGAATTACACAATCTGTTAAATTGGGGAAATATGCTATTAAATCATAAAAACAAGGAATAAGGCAATATAAATAAGTATGATTACATTTTTCCAAATGTACACATGTTGAAAAAGACACTAGAAAATCAACAAAGGCTACCTTTGGGTTTTAAAAAGTATGGAGGAGTAGAATTAGCTTTTACTATTTACTTATGCCTTTTTATTATTATTTGAATTTAAGTGTGTCTGCTGTATTGCCTTTATTTTTATATTTGTAAATGTCAAAAAAATGAATTACTTGAGGTAGGTGGTGATGTTTACCTATCTTAACAGTTATGATTGCTTTTACATTCCAAGAAGAGATTGGGGTAAAAAATCATGTAACCTTCTTATAGTCTACAAGGAATGCTGCAGCCTAAGCTGCTTGTCCAGACTCTGGCTCATTTCCTAGTTTCCACATTGACTCAATACAGCACATCCCAACAAGGAATAATAAGAGGAAAGCGAACAGTCCCTTGCTAGAAGACATTGAATTTCTTTGCATTTGAATAAGCCCTGAGACTTCTTTGCGGTGTTTCTAGGCTAATCAGAACTCTCCTCAACCCAGATATCACTTCAACTCATTTTTTAAAATCAACGCTAATGGATAAAATACAAGGCAATTAAGTTGAGGACTACATTTCTTTAATGTCTAGGTAACCAGCCTAGTTCAAACAACAATTATTGTCTCTGACTATTCAAATTCGCATCCATTCAAGTTGGGGTGGGAGACTTGGGTTTTATCTTGTAAACAAGCAGAACAGAGCCTATTCGACTCTAATCAAATGTCCTCCTGAGAGCTCCCTCTCCCTCTTCTCTTGTGTACAAGCCCATCCTAGCAAGGGTTGATGTTTCCCTATGGGACTTAGTGCAATATTTTGTCGTTCTGATTGAAATGTGTGCTGTCTGGTCCCTATAGTTTAATTTAGAACAATTAAGGTTCAGGGTACATGAGCTGGCAAAGCAAATTACAAACAATGGCTGCAAAATAAACTGCAAATCAATCCCCACTAAATCACCCTGAAAATCCCTGCCAGCGCTGCAAAGCTATCCCAACTCCAGCCCTTCCTCTTCTCACCCTCCATCTTCACCACAATAAGGAAATCTCCATTGTTTAGTTTAGTAATGATTTTACAGAAGTGTTCATCCTTCCAGATACAAAACTTCACACTCTTGGGCTGGTGTCAAGGGTGGATAGGAAAAATATGCTGAAGGAAGTGTAGCTCCGTTCATAACTATTTTGCTCCACAAATAGGGAATACTTTTTCTGTTCCCCAACTCTGATATTGACACATTAAGGAAAACTGTCACCACACCAGGGTGACTTAACTTACAGGAAATATTTTCTCATGTATTCATCTTCTTGTTTATTTATTTTGAATCCTGAGTGGGCAGCTTGTTTCTTCCACACACCATTATATGCATCTGCCCCATAAAGCTACTTGGTCAAAGAGGATGAACTAACGCATAAAAGAATCTTTTTCAGCTACAAGCTACAAATACTCTATGAACTCACTTTACATTCCACATCTTATATTCTTTTATAAATGGCAGAGGGCTGGGATAAGCAGTTCATCCTGTTGTTCTCGGTAGGGACATTGCAGGGTTAGCATAGACCACATTTCCAAATTCCAAGAAAGTTATAAAGGCACATTGCACAGCATCAAAATTTTAAATGTGTATATCCTTCCATCTAGCAATTCTACCATTAGATTTTCTTCCAATATAACCCTTTTCTCAAAAAGGCAAAGACAGGTGTGTGAATATTTCTTGAAATGTTGTATTGTACAATGAAAAAATTATAACCAATATATATTTCTACCAGGAGGGCAATAAATGCAAACGTGATAGAAACTGTGCAACCCTTAAAAAGAATGCACATTTATATGAACTGATTTAGAAAATATTTCTTAAGATACGCCTAAAATTTTAAAAATGAATTGTAGAACAGATTGAACAGTATGAATCCGTTTTTGTAAAATGCACATATGTTAGTATACACATTTTTTAAATCAGGGAAAATAGACAGAAAATCCTTAACAACTGCCATCTCTCGAGATGGAATTTCAAGGGAATTTTATCTTTACATATTTTGGTATTGCTTAATTTTTTACAAGAAGCATATATTATTTATTTAATCAGCAAATATATACTTAGATAAATACAAATATAAATATGTATATATATATAGTAAAGCATGGTGTAAATAATGGAATCTATCTTCCATTTTGCCTCATTTCTCTATCCATTCATCCATTCAAGTTACTAAAGGCCTGTTGAATGCCACTGTAGCAGGCTCTGAGAATGCAAAAACATGGCTGCATAGAGATTAGAGAGGTAGAGGGGAAATTCCACTCCTCTGAGCCTCCATTAGAGCCCAGCATCTTAGGTTAGCTTCCCAACAAGCAAGATAAAGAATTCAAATAATGACCTTGATCAGTTCAAGTTCTTTGTCTTCCTCCTAACTCACCTATCATGGATAAACATAAGGACAATAGCTTTCACTGTACAACTCAGGGGCTGGGCACTTCAGAGCCCTCCGGCCTCTGGATGCTCAAGTCTTCTTGGGGGCTTACTAACAGTAGAACTATAATCACTAGCATTTATTCAAGACGTACTGTGTGTCAGACACTGCGCCAAATTCTTTACCCACGTTATCTCAAGTCATCGTTAAAGCAATCTTAAGAAATAGTCACCATTACATACATTATCCATCTTTTCTTAATGTAAATGACTGCAGAGATCTGTCAAGGTCATCCAGCTAATACATGGAAGAGCCAAGACTGCATACAGCCCAATCTTCAGACCCCTACAGCAGTGCTGGGTGTACAGTAGGTGCTCACACCAGAAGTGGTCACTGCAGTAGCTGGTAGTTCTAGTAACATTTGCTAAGCTGTCAGCCTGTGAAAGGAAACTGATGAAGCAAGGGAAAAACAAAACATAATTATGAGATTTGGAAAGTCCATGCCAGTAACCTGTCAAACTCATGATTTATGAAAAGTGTTAATGAAGTATAAACAATTCCAGGTGGGTCATTCAATCAAGCTCTTGATGGTGAGCTTTCACTGTTTGGGATCTGGGTGGCTACTGAATAGAATACTAATTCCTTATGGGAAAAAACTTCAGATTGAATTATGTTGTAATTATGAACTCAGGAAGGGGGCTGGCATATATAAGCATGTCTGTGTGCTGAGTGTGTGTGTTGGCTACAAGATCAGAACTATTGCGTCAAGCTCTCATTGAATGCAGGATGCTGTGGATTCAAGTTTAAGCTGCGATTACAGGACTTGAAATATGAACTCACCTCACCTTCAGTTTCCTCCTCAGCTAATGAGGACACTGGAGTTGCCTATCTCATAGCAAGACCATGTGTGAAAGCCAGTGTAACAGGCAATCCCTGCTGAATTTCCACCTCTTAACCCTTCAGCTTCAACTTCCTCTCCAATTTCATCCAACAAATAATCTTCTAGCATCTAGCACATGCTAGAAACTGCACTTCAATACAAAGTCAAAACAGCACATCTCTACTTCTAAGCAGTTCACAATCTGGTCAGGGACTTCAATTCTAATAGGGAGTCTACAGATAGTTTCCCAGATGGTACATTTTTAACATGCCACTCCCTTCTTAAGAATCATTAAAGGCTGCCTATCTATTATAAGGTCAAATACAAAATCTACCCACCTTCTAGCCTAAAGAAGGTGACCTCTCTCCTTTATAAAATTCTCCAGTTCACAACTGTCTTTCCTCAACTCTGAATGACTTCAGCACCATACATAAAATCTGTTTTAGATCTCAGGATTTTTCTCAACCTCAAGCTAGGCACACAAATGGACCTTAAAGACATTTTGATCAAAATAATTTTTAAAAAGCAATTACAAATGGGGAAATGGAAGAATTATTATTAAAATATTCTTCCTATTCTTATAATGAAGTTAGCTTCTTTTACTGCCCATCAAATTGCCAATTTCTCATATGCCCCTGGTGTTTTCAGAACCAAGTAGGTCCTTAGAAGTCATTTAATTCAATCTCTCACTGTCCAGGTGAGCAAATTACCTTGCAGAGAGAGAAAATTATCTATGACTTAAACATCCATCCACTTACTTATTTGATAAATATTTACTGAACGCATGTTGCATACCAGCACTATCCTAGGCCCTGGAAGAAATTACATAAGTCCCAACCCTCATGGAGTTTACATTGTAATGGGGGAGAGAGACAATAATAATGAAATAAATATGCTATCATATGCTATGATTTCAAGTAGAGATGAGTGTCATGAAGAAAAAAAGGAGTAAGGAGATGGAAGGATTGGCATGTTATTTTAGATAATATGTCAGGGAAAGGAAGCAGCAAGCACAAACGTCCTGAGGCGAGAATGAACTTGGTGTGCTTAAGGGACTAAGGGAAGACTGGTATACTTGGTGCACGGTGAATGAGAAGTAAGAGAGTTTAAAGTAGAAAGGGCCATATTTTAGAGCCATGTAAGCTATGACAGACTTTAGGTTTCACTGTAAGTGTGATAAGAAGCCATTTGTAGAATCTTAAGTACAGGAGTGACATGATTTTATTACATTTTAAAGAGATCATTCTGTGTAAAGCAATAGGAATTTTCATTCACTACTAATGGGAATACAAAATGGTACAGCCACTTTGGAAGACAGCTTGCTGGTTTCTTATAAAATTAAATATATTCTTATGCAATCCAGTAATCATGCTCCTTGGTATTGACCAAAAGGAGTAAAAAAAGTATGTCCACACAAAAACCTGCACACAACTGTTTATAGCAGCTTTATGCATAATTACCAAAACTTGGTAGCATCCAAGATGTCTTTCAGTAGGTGAATGGATAAATAAAATATGTTACAGCCAAGCAATGGAATATCATTCAACACTAAAAAGAAATGAGCTATCAAACAATGAAAAGACATGAAGAAAACCTAAACATATCTACCAAGTGAAAGAAGCCAATCTGTAAAGGTTACTTACTGAACATTTCCAACTGTATGACATTCTTAAAAAGGCAAAACTATGGAGAAAATAAAAAGATCAGTGGTTGTCAGAGGTTAGAGAGAGGGAGGGATGAATAGACATAGCACAGAGAATTTTTAGGACAGTGAAACTATACTCTGTATGATATTATAATGATAGATACAAGTTATTATACATTTGTCCAGACCCAGAGAATGTATAACACCAAGAGTGAACCCTAAAGTAAACTATGGACTTTGGGTGATAATGATGTGTCAATGTAGGTTCATCAGCTGTAACAAATGTACACTCCAGTGAGGGATATTGATACTAGGGAGGCTATGCATGTGTAGGGGCAAAGGATGTATGGGAGATCTCTGTAGCTTCTACTTAATTTTGCTGTGAGCTTAAAACTGATCTAAAAAGCAAAGCTTCGTTTTTTTAAAGAACCATTATGGCAGCTATATGGAAAATAAAATAGATACCAATGAATGCAGAAGTAGGAAATCAATGAAGAAGCTACTGCTAGTCTAGATAAGAGATAAAGGAAAAGCAGGACTAAGACGGCAGTGGTGGGGGAGTAAGACAAGGTCAGAATTGGAGTATATTTTGAAGGTAGAATGAACAGACTTGCTGATAAACTGGATTTTGAAATGTGGAGGAAAAAGAGAACTTGATCTGATGATGCTGAGAACAAAAGATAGGAAGAAGAAGATCAGCAGTGAAATCAAGTCTCTGCTCCAGATATTTTAAGTCTGAAATGCTGTGTTGGAGACCTGGTTAGAAACCTTGAGCAGCAGTTAAATGAAAATATCTAAGATTCGGAGACACTCTCAGAGTTAGAGATAAAAAAATCAGGAATCACCAGCTTAAACATGACATCAAAAGCCATGGGACTAGATGAGGTGACCAGTGAAAGTAGATAACAAAGTGAAGAGAAGTGAACTGAACACTGCCCAGGAGCATGCCAACATTTAGAGTCCAATAACAAGATATTGACCAGAAGTCAAATACCAATACGGAAGCAGAAGGCATTTAAAGAGACAGACAAGAAATCAGATCCTCACCAGCCAGAACCTGAAGCAGAAATCTAGAATCTTGAACCACAATGTTGAAAATGCTACAGCCTCTATCCCTTCCCTGTGGATATCAGGAGGCAAGGACCAAGGAATGGGGCACAGATCCACTTGCATGTGCCTTCTCAGAGTGGAGATAAGGCTCGTGTGCCTGTACGCTCTTGGTGCAACCTCCTGCCCGAGAGGAAAGAAAGCTCTTACTTATAGCAGCAAGAATGCTGCCTACACCTTCAGCATGAATACCAGGTGCCAGACCATGCACAGCAGGTAAGAGTAAGAAACAGAACTCATTAAGTGGAGAATAAAGCACTGTCTTTGCTTTGGGAAAGTTGGGACTCTCCACAAGTAAAATAGATCCAACCATCATGAAATTCTGGGGGGGCAAGCCTGCGTTAGGTACTACAGGGTAGCAGCAGAGATGTGTAAGACAAATACCAGATCATCAAAGAGATGCCAGCCAGATGGAATGAGGAGAAAGTGGCTAGAACCTGGGCACCTAATCCTGAAATGTGGGAGAAGAAGCCTTATCCCACATCACCTTCACTCTCACCTTTCTGGAATTCTGCTCTGAAAAGTAAGTTGGGCTTTCCAGTGTGCTATGTTAAAAGGCATCTTGGTGGTGCCTAAGAATCCTAGAGCAACTACCCGTCTCCATCTCCTGCATCTGACAGTCCTGGTCTTCTGCTACAAGAGCGCACAATACATGCCCATCAAAGTTCTCTTGACAGAAGGGAGAATAAAGGAGTTTGTAAAGAGAGCATCCCGGTAAGGAATAGGATGGATTTTTATAAACGCTTGACTGGCACCCTTCAAAAGCCCAGTGGTCTGAGGCTCTCCACTTCTTAAGGGACCTGGGGTCCTGCTCCTGACTCTTCTGACCTGTAAGGAGATTCTGATGCTGATTTTTTAATAAAATAAGCAGTATTAAAATTTGCATAGGACAAATAACTGTCCTGTGCACCTTCTCTTTCCAATCCTTTACCCATGGCAGGCATCATTAATCAATCATGGTAGACTTCTCCACTGCAACAATATACAATCTCAGAATCCCTTTCATCACAGCACTGCAGGCAGCACTATTACTCAAAACTACAATGGGAGGTGAAATCTGTTTCTTACCTCTGGCACAGTAGTTAGCAGCAAAGCACTTAGACTCAAACACAGTTCTGAATCCTGGTTCTGACATTATTGGCCTTGGGACCCTAGGTCCCAGTTGAACTGCTTATTAGCAGTTTAACTTTGGACACATAAACCAACTTTGGACACATGAATCAGTTCCTTCACCTGTTATTCAGAGCAAAAGCACATATTTGGATTGAGAGGAGACAGGCAAGGCTTCCCTGAAGAGGGAAGGCTTGGGCTAAGATGAGGGAGAGTGAGAGCACTCTCACCACAGGGGAGGAGGATGCTGCTTAAAAGAAGGTCCGTGAAGATGGAGGACAGAGATCAAGGGGTCACGAGGCAAATGCCAGACTGTATAAACCTTTTAGAACATATTAAGAATTTTGATCATTATCCAAAACGCCATGGTTGATCATACAAAGGATTGAGCAGGGTAGGTGACATGATCAATTTTTAATCTGGAAGACATTTCCACTGTCTCTCCTATGGGGAAAACACGTCAGAGAGAGACGAGGGTTGAGATCAGAAGACCAGTTAGAAGGTGGCAGCAGTGTTCAGGGGAACGTTTTGATGACTCAGACTAGGGAGGCAGCTTGTGAGACTGGGGGAAGTGGAGAAAATTTAGAGTTCTAAAAATGGTAAAAAAAAAAAAAAAAAAATTGAGGACTTGGTGATGAGTTTAAGGAGAGATCAAGGATAATACCTGGGGTTTTGGCTTGGCCTTCCAGGTGGATAGTGGTGGCATTCACTAAGGCAGAGAATATCAAAGAAGACCAGATATTTGTGGGTGTTGTTTCGTGTTTTTGTGGGGAAAGATTTGCAGATCCAAGTAAAAGTGTTAAGTAGGCAGACGGATACACAATATGAAGAATCCAAGTTAAAGATGAAATAATGGGGTCAAGGATCAGTCTTACTGGCATATTTAGTCAATGAATGAACTCACATATAATCCCAAAAGTCTCCCTCCCCAAGATCAGTGAGAGAAGAAAGAGCCTGCTCATTCTCTCAGCCCAGCCTGGACGTACAACACCCACAGCAGCACTAACATCTACCCAAATGACGACCTACACTAAGAATACTTGTCCTTGCTGCTTTTGCCCAGAGTCAGGATGCTGAGTAACTGAATCCTGGAATCACAGAAGGTTAGCTCTAGAAGGAGATGTAGAGGTCATCCAATGCAGCTGCATGACCACGTGAAGATGTGTTGAAATGCATAGCTGGGTAGAAAGGATGCTGGCCTCAGAAAAAGAACACCTGGATAGTTGTCCTGCCCATAAACACTCTGCCGACCTCATCTTACAGACTTGAAAACTAAGGTCCTTCAAAGTGAAATGACTTGTGCAAGGAGTTAGTTGTAGGGCAGGGACCTAAATCCATATACTTTCAAAACTTTTCAGCATTTCTGATTTTCAAAAATACTTAAATCCACAATTATGATAATAAGTACATGGGTGAGGTATTAGCAAATCCACAAATTTAACCCCTGTCCAGACTTCTAGCTTCACTCATCTATTCAACAAACATGCACTGAGAACCCACTAAGTGCCAAGCAGAGGGTCAAAGAAAAGTGCTGGAATAAACTCAGACCTTAGTTAGTACAAGGATTGGGTAAATAGCCTGACCATACAGGTGAAAGAGAAAGTTTTGAATATTCAATCATATTGGTGGAAATTTTTAAATATTTCCCAGATTTCTAAAGGCAATTGTCAAAGACCCAAAAAGAATTTACTTTCATCAAATGATTTGCCATCATGAGGTCAGAGGTATAGAAGATCAAGTAGCCAAGGATTTGATTTTAACACAGGGCAGAAGCACACAAAAGGTGTGACTCCTACCTGCTCTCTGCAAGGAACGTGCTTCCTTGTGTGGGATCAGAAAGATTGTGTTCCTCAAGTAACAATGGCCCTTTCTCACAAGTGTCACAGATTTAGTTCAGCAAGGCCTCTGAAAGCTCAGATCTCTATCAGGAACAGCCCAGTGTATTTGAGCCTCTTTGATACCTGGTTATCGGGATGAAAACAGGACTTCTGGTACTAGCTACTGCTGATGAACCACAGTAGGAAAGGAATTTTTATTGCTATTCTGCCTGGAGTCAGGTTTAAAAAGCTGAATAAAACAGAAAAGCAAAGAAAAAGATAACTGGGGCTTTCCAAACTGTCGTTTTAGTTTGTGTTTTGCACACACTTTAGACTCCTTGCTCTTTTCACCCTCTGTGTGGGGACACTGGATTACTTATTTACCATCTTTTAAGTTGTGACTAAAAGCAGATTAGAGTACTCACCCATACAAGTGTTTCTAACCTTCCTGCTGTGCATGGATCACCTACACAACTTTGGTATCTAAATGCGTAAATTTGATGATATAAAATGGATGGGACATTTTACAATCGTGAAAATTAAAATTATGAAGATGAGGCAGCAACCTGAAAAATGCTTATGATATAATACTAACAAAAGCATGTAAACTGTCACATATGCTGTGATTGTGACTCATGTGAAATCAGGTTTGTGTTCAGTAAGACAAGATATGTAAATAGCATATTGCAGTTTGTAAATGGTAAATTGTTATATTAAAGTGAAAGGATTAAGGATTACTAGGAGAATAGAAATACTTTTCAGTTTTCTGTAGTATTTGAGAGGTTTTTAAATTTTATTTTTTGACAGGGAGTGAACCCAATATGGTATAGAGCAATAGTCCCCACAAGAAGCAGAGGACAGAAATCCTCTTACTTTTTCCCTTTGCCTGTGTGTCTATAATCATTATTTGTCCAGTTTCAGCCTGTAACAAAGCAGAAAACAATTATTTGAAACACAAGTCTTGACAAAAATTTCACAGGGAGTAGCTATCATCCTTGGGTCCATGTAGACAGGGAGCATCTGCGGGGTTAAAAAAAAAAACAAACCTGGATTCATATTCCAATCTGGCAATTTCCTTCATTTCCTCACCTGTTAAGTGGGAAGAAGGAGAAGAAAGGAATGTTTGCTGAGTGTTTACCATGTACCCAGCTCTGGGCTTGGCAATTTTTCATACATCATTTCATCTAATCTTCACAGCAGCCCCATGAGACAAGTATTAGCCTTCAGTTTACCAGTGATACACGGAGGCTTCGAGACTTTAAATAATGTGTTCACAGTCATACAGCTAGCAAGTGTCCAAGCCAGAATCCAAACCGAGGAATGCCTGTCCCCAGAATCTGCTCCTGTCACTCTCAGGATGCAATTTCACAGGATTATTCTGGGATTGAATTAGCCAATGGGTCAGGCCCACAGTGAGGGTCTGATAAATATTTGTTGAATCAGAACCTCACTATTGCCATCAAAACCTTCTGAGTCCCCGCTCTAGTTTCTGGAGCTCCCTTGACCAGCCCAGGAGAGTTTTCCTGTTTGCCACTGAGTGAGACTCTGCCCACCCATCCCATGGAGAACAGGCACCCATAGGCCTCCATCACGTGGGAGGCAGAACAGCATCCTGGAGGGGTCCTTTTGGTGGAGGTGTCTAAGGCAGAGCAGCAGCACCAGACACCCAGCCCCAGGGTGCAGTCCTGAGCATTCTCCAAGCCCAACAGTGTGTTGATGTGCAACCTTAGGTAAGAACTTCTGCACTGCCCAGTTAGAGCAGGAAGAAGACTAAGGAGGAGAAGAAAGAGGGAGCCCTAGGGGTGGGGGTGTTCAAAGGGCTCCCTCTTTCTCTCCACCTTCAGCCACAGGCTTTAATACAGTCTGAAGGAACAGTGCAGCCTGATTCTGGTTCCTCTTTAAGACAGACTCCTAATTCCAATTCAGCATTGCTCCACAGAAAGCACATAGAGGAATTTACTTTCTTAGATTCACCATAATCACATAAACAGAACTCGCCTTGCCTTTTCTCCTTTTGTTCACGGTAAGGTGGAGATAATTTCTCTTTTTAATATGATCAAGACTATTTTTCTCTTTCAAATACAAGAAAAGAGCAGGAACATTAACACCACCAAACTATTCCAGAATACAGTCTTTTCACTGGACTTTTCACATTACAATACACTTAAAGACTCAGAATTAAAGACAGACACTTCCCTAGTATTTTGAAATCATTATGAGTTACAATCCTTTTGATGCAAAGGGCTCCTTTTTTTAAACCATGATGTCCTTTATGTGAATAGTAAAAAAAAAAAAAAAAAAAAAATGTTCACAGTAACAAACGCACCAGGAAAAAAAAAAAAGGTTAGAAAAAAAAAAAAATGGAAATCCTGTTTGTGTCCATAGGTGAATTGCTGCTGTGAGGCGGCTGCAATTTGACTTTGTACAAAAAGGGTCACTGAACAGAAGGTCAGGCAGCTGGCCATTTCCATTTCAAAGATGCTATCAAAAGGCCAAGAGGCAGTTCACCCAGCAGCCCTTTAGCAAACAAGATTTTCTCCTCTCTCATTTATGATACTTTTTTATGCCAAAATAGTTTAGCGAGAAGATCCCTGACTTACTTCCCCCTGAACACAAGCAGTTTGTGTGAGGTTTGGGGAGGACTTTAGTTTAAGGAATTGGAAGAGTTTTGAGTAATAAGGAGCCATTTGGTGGCCACTTATCAAAGGTTTTGCAGCGAGGTAATAAATCACGGCAGAGCCCCTTCACTCCAGGCTGAGACAAGTGGGGAAAGGTAGCTCTGTTATAACAAATTATGGCTTGTCATGTCTGCAATGAGAGAACTTGGCTTTCCAAACACCTTGCTTATTAAGAGGCCCTTGCAAAAAAACTTAGGAGGAAAGCACAACAATTTAGGGAGATTATGATTTGGGTTGAATTTGAGGTCTTTACAGTTAGAGCTGACCTAGTAGCTACTGCCAAGTGAAGCGATGCTGGGAGAGCTAAAAATTACAAAATCCTAAATTGCATGGGCCTATATAAACTAAACAGCACAGCAGTGGAAGATAGCCTGGAGTAAGGAAGAGCAGTCACATGGCCCAATACTGATCACCATTGACATCCCTTGTGGACGTCCCTATGAGCAGGTTTCTAATCACTACAGAAAACAAAACCCAACGGTTAACAATAAAAGCACCACTCTTTGGCCTGCCCATCAGGAAGACCAGAGCAGGCTGGACCAATACTAGGAGAGTCTTGGGGCCACTTGTGATCAGAACCACCAATGATACCAACACAGAGTATAAGCCAAATGTCAAAACCAGGTAAGTCCCACCCATCAGCTGGTCCTAGAAATGCAGAAAAAAGCTATGAAAAGGTCAGGAGCTGCATAAATACAGGAATAGAGCAACACAAAGAGCAAGGGTGGATGAAAAATATAAGGCCTGTGTTAATTGCCTTAAATGGGGTGTTTAGCAGAACAGGGTTTTGTCACGAGAGGAGGGATGGTATCTAGTGAAATCTCAAAGCACAAGCCAGGCCAGATACGTCTGGGCTCTCATATTCCCTGGAGCTGTCTTTAAGAAGTCCTCATACTTTGCCATCTTTAACCCTTTTCTCTGTAAAATGATACAAATGGCTTCCCAGCTGGTCCTTTAACCTCCACGGCAGCTAAGACTTGATTGACCTATCTCTGGATGACCAGTCATTAAGAGCACAGAGCATCCATGGAAATCTCACCGAGGTCAAGGTGGGGTCTGGAAACTGCCCCCTGGGAGAGTATGCCAGTGATTTCTTTGCAGTTTTGGCCATGCTAGTGAGCTCTGCTGCAATGATAAAAAATAATTCTAACCTTTTTGAAGAATAAATGAAAAAAAAGTTTAATAACTGCTCTATTTTGTAGATGTACTTAATACTATGAAGGGAAAGTGTGACTGCCCCAAGATATTCTATTAGTTTTAATTGAGTGCTATCTAAAGTCTAAGACAATAAATGACCTTGCATTTTCTTCTTATTTTCTCTTTTAAAGAGACCCTATTTAAGTTATTCTGTGCTTATAGGAGTAAAAAAGATACTCCCTCTTTTCCAGAAATCTTCTGTCTCCAATGCTTGGGAGAAACATCTGCTGCTGGAAGGGGTAGGTGGAGAAAGAGAGAGAGAAAAGGAGGAAGGGAGGGGAAGAGGAAAGAAGGGAGGAAAGGAGGAAGGAAAAGGGAGAGAGAAATCTAACACTGCTTGGCTGCTGGTACAATGAGCAATCACTGGCATCTGTCAGAACTCCCATTAAATGAGTGTTGGTTTTATCAGGTGTTTGCTCTGCTCCCATACACCTAATTGTGTGGCTTCAACTATGATGGAATTTGTTCCTTAAGGAGAGGGGGAAACATGAGCCTTGGTGCTTTAATAGCAAGGTATCTTCTGAAGTAACAAATGACCCAGAGTTTGGATTTGGCAGCAGGGGACTTAACTTCCTCCATTCTCCCCAGAGGTGTCACGAGCAGCTGCAATCATTAGAGAGAAAAGGGAGTTTGGGAGGAAGATGGCATGAGTGGACAGGATGGGAAGGAAAGTGTGAGATGATGTCATGAAAGAGAGACGAGATCTTGCTGGATTCTCTGCCTGTAACAGCTAGGCTTTTACCTGTTTGAAACAATATGCTTTGAGTAGCATGACCCACAGCTTTTTAGTCACTGGGCAGATTCATTAATAACAACCTTTAAAATCCTCTGCCTGGTTAGTTCTTCAGTGGTGGCTGGTGGGCTTCGAGAATGAGAGACACTGAATCTGGACTCCTAGGGATGTTATCACTGCCCTTAATGTCTCTCTAAACTTGTTCTGCACAAGGGCTCTTCTTGCACTTCCAGTCCCATATCCTGAGGCCCCCAGTGCAGAGTCCCTGCAAGCCCAAGACAAAGCCATGTTCAAATCCCCAGGGCAGGCTCCTGCGGCCGTTCCCTGAATAAGCCTTAGCTCAGAGAGCAACTAGTAGAGGTTAGGAGCACACACACATTCGCAGTCAGATTTTCACTTTCCTTCTGAATACAGTAGGCAATCCTATGATTCCCCCTCAGAACTCCTGCAGGGAGGAAAGAATGTCGGCATCCAAGAGATGTGGGCCAGAGTAGTCAGACCAAAATTCACTTTCTAGGCATGAGGACAACTGAGGGAGCTTGCAATGGCCCATAACATTAATGCTTTTTTCTTCAGTGTGAAACCCTTTTCATCTATCTGCTTTCTTTATTCATACAGAATAAAAATCCTGTCGGGCTGTTAGTTTCCTTCCCATTTAACATATGAGAAAAACTGAGATTCAGGTTAAATGGCTACTCCAAGCTAGTGAATGACAGAGCTACGAAAGACACTCTGATCCCCTCCCTGCCTCAAAGTCCACTCGTCCCAAAGCCAAGACTAGGTCTGTTTGAGGGGTGTGGAAATTTCTTTCCATCTAAACAATAAATCCCTAATTGACCTGGGATGGTGCTGAGGACTCCCACTGTTTGACATCCCTTTGGATTAAAGAATAGAAATTTTAGTGTCTTCTCTGGACTCAGCAAATCAGACAGCTTCTCCCAGCCCTGAGTGAGGTAATGACAAGACAAGAGGAATGCAGAACCAGCTCCTCATGCCTGAAAGTCCTGGTAGGTGGAGGGCCGCCAGGGGAATATCAGGACTCTCAGGGAGCAGCTGGAAGGTCCCTGGTATCAGATAAAGTGCAGAGATGATGGAGATGAAGAGGTGGGAAAAAAGGAAAGAAAAATAAAGACTGTCCACTCAGAGAGAGAAGCCACCAGGAATCATAAGGCAGCTGCAGGAGGCAACCAATTTGCCTCTCCTGGAATAAGCCTGAAGCAGGCACCAGCTAGAGAAAGAAAGGAAAACTGGCCATGGATACAATTTTGGGGAGGGCCTTGGCCTGGCCCATATCCCCTACCAAGTTCTCTGGACCTCAATCTAAAAATCTCAGATAATACTGGTTTACCCTGGGTTACTTGCAAACCAAACAGATTTCCACCTGAGAGGAATCTACCACACATGGACTTATGCAAGAAAAATTTATATAATCAGCCCTTCAAAACTAAGAGTGATTATCAAGATCAAGACTGCTGGGCTATGGTGAAGAGAGCATGGCCCCAATATGGGACACAAGGAAGAAAGAACCAGCATCTGTTGAGTTCCCACCACCTGCCAGGTACTATGTCAGGCACTGTATATGTATTGCTCATTTAATCTTCTCAACTGTCCTATAAATTAGGCATGATTATCCCCATCTTACAGTTGAGGAAACCAAAGCTCCAACATTAAGTAACTTGTCTAAGGTTACAGTCAGTTAAGTGGCAAAAGTGGAATTCAAAGAATCCCACACAGATTCTAATACTTCAGTAAATTTCATAGAATTATTTCAAGAATTAAATAAGATGATGTTAATAAAACATTGGATAAGCCCCAAGCATTATGCAAATATTAGCTGTGTGTGTGTGTGTGTGTACAAACAATACTTGCATGCAGGCAAGTATTCAGGTCTTCAGTTCCTTGTACAGAATAGCCATGTGAATTAGTATCAGTGGCATGTTTCTCTTCACAAAGCAAATATCTGTACCTTACACAATTCCCCTGTGAACCCCATCATCACCACAGCCATTAAATGTGGTCCCCAGATGAAGTGTGAGCATGCTGGTCAAAAATGGATAGTCACAGGCTGAAAGCACTTTATGATTATCAAGGGACAAAAAATGAATTAAAATCACACCCTGCTAAGTGCCACAGAAGTATTTTCAAATTAGCATCGTTGCTGCTATCTTCCTAGTCTCTGGCATGGGGGTTGTACCCGCTGACATGTCCCACAGGAAAACTAGTATGTTCAAATCGGACCCAAGACAGCTGATTACAGTTTATTTTCCATGCCAGTGACAACAGAAACAGGCCCACTTTCTCAAAGTGGCTCCCTACCTGTACTAATGAAATGTGTGTCTTTTATGAAGGTCATTTCTGTGACTTACAAGTTCTCTGGGTTATGCAAGTGCCAACCCTATACTTGTACATCCCTGAGAGTAAGCACTGCTTTAAAGCTTGCACCCCAGGCACCTTGCTTACTGACCGTAATTCAGGTCCCAAATTTCCTAGCACCAGTGCAGGCATTATACCATGAAAGAGAACGGAAGTTCCTTGGAAGACAGTGGCTGGCCTCGGAGAATGCCACTGAAGCCTCCATGAGTGTGGTGATACATTTTTCTCAACTACAAGGCAAGAGAAACCAACATATGAAAATGCACACAGGCAGACAATGCTGTTGCCCCAGCATTTAGAAATCATGATATACAGCCTACTGCTCAGGTTCCCAGCCTTCCATTATTTCAAATTCTGAACCATGGGAAAAAAGAGAGCAGGGCTAACTACTGTATTTCTGCAGACTGCCTTCCCACCTTCCAACCTGTAAGCTCCAATGTATTTCAGAGGAAGGAGTGAGGGCCTAACAAAGGGCTTTCCTGCCTGCCTACCTTTCATCATAAATCACACTCTGTTAGAAGCCTCGGCCTAACGTAACACCAACTCACAGGTGAGAACTTGCTATGCAATCAAAAGTGCTTCATGAGCTCAGGAAGTGATCATACATGGGTCCAGTTATACAGTAATGCTGTCTACACCACCCCAGGTAGATCAGATTACCCTAGCTCTGCCACTGAAGGTAACAAAAGTAAGAAATGTTTTCATGTTCAGATGATCCAAGTTGCATTTCTAGCAAATAGAATCATTGAGGAACAAACATCCAGGTGGGACCTGGACACTTCAAATGGTGAGAAACATGATCATGAGTCAGACACTTCATTCCATGGAGCCTAGTAATGCCCATGACTATCCATGATGCCATGGGGGAATGGAATCAGGGTTCCTCTGTGTCCCCAGGAACATGGTGACCTCAGACACAGTGAGATAGGGGTCCCCCCTCCATCTTCCAGGGAGTGGGACTAAAAACCCACTTTCCCCAGCTCGTAAACAATGTTCCTGGGATAGGGACTGAGAGGAAACTGAGAGAATTTGGGGGGTCTCACACAAAGAGGGCAGAGGATGGAGGACATATGGCTGCCTCATTGTGCTGCAGCTCCAAGTGCTCACATGAACTCCCAAACAACCTGTTCACCCTCTTTCTATAATTTTTTGGACTCCAAAGAGGGGCGCTTTCCATTGTCACCACCTCCAACTTCCAAACAGAGACTCTCCCCTAGAAGAGATAGAAAATAGACATCAAGTACCAGCTGTGAGACCTCGAGTTAGTTTTTCTGAGCCTCAGCTTCTTCATCCATAAAAGGGCAGTGAAGTCCAGTACAATGCTTGCTGCCCAATAAACATTAGTTACCTAATTAGAGACATCAGATTAAAGTATAGAGCCGAGACTAGCTCAAAACACATGTGAAGTAAATCCACTCCTTTTGCTCCTCCCTATCCTCCCCAACCAAGTCAACACAAACTATCTGGTCCAGACAGAGGTACAATCAAAGGGCTGGGGGACTGCCGAGATTTAAATCTTCCTGGGTACTTCATCATCATAGAAGCTCAAGACACTCAGTCTGGGACACAGGTGGAGGCCCCAGAGCGAAACCCAAGTGGGACCTAGTGGTAAAGGAGCCTTCAAGGAAAAAGGATGAAACTGAGAATTGGGAAACAATCCTGAGTGGTGGAGGAGTGGCAGGAAGGCCACCTTCTTATGACCCTTTCCTTCCTCCCACCCATCCTGCCATTCACATGCTTGAGGATGGGAGATGCACAAATGGTGGGAATGAGGAGAGGCTGTGTGCTGAGAGGGCAGGTGAATGAAGAAGGAAGAGGAATCTTGTGGCCACCATGCCATGCAACCCAGGCAGCTGTTTCTAAGACCCGTTCCAACTTGAGGGATAGAAGTTAGGAACCGACTGGATTTCCATCCCCAGTGTATGTGTTTGGTTAACAATCACCCTCCCTAGGCCCCAGGACCCCATAAGACAAGTTATTACACCAACCGTCATTAAGTGAAAAAGACTAGTCAGCCAGACTCTCCAGATTCCAAAAGAAAAAGAAAAAGAAAAATCACTGCAATTCACATAAAATTTAGATGCTTTTTACCTGAATTATCCTGATAATAACTGAAATTGTCTACTTGACTTCAGGACTATAGGAAGAACCAGCTCCCCTGCTGACCAAAGGCCACAACTATTGAAAATAACACTCTCTTTGCTTACTTTCTAAAAGACATAATCTAAAAAGAATATAAAATCCTGTACATCTGCAGACTTTCTTAAGATTAGGCATGCTGATATTTCACCTAAGTTAACAGGAGATCACTTTTCCTTTTATATTTGCCATTTTTAAATTCTAGAAAGTGTGAAAATATAGTGACAGAAGCGGATCAGTGGTTGCCTGGAATTGGGGCTCAGGGATGGGGATTAACTGCAAAGAGGCAGGAGAAAACTTTTGAGGGTGACAGAGCTGTTCTGTGTCTTGATGTGGGGGAGATTCACCAAACTGTACACACAGAATTAATAAATTTTATTATATGTAAGTTATACCTCGGTAGAGCTGGAAAATGCTATTTTCCACAATAGAGCAGCATAACTTAAGAATGTCAGTGAAAATGTTTCTGTTACACGGAGATGGAAATATTAGGCCTGCCAAAATGTCTCAATAACAGGGTACTTCATCAGAATATGCCAATATTTTGTGGTATAAATCAGCATTTGTCAGCTGCCTGAGGTGAAGCCATGTAACACTGAACATGCCCAGAGTGTATGTTTCTCCATCACATCCTCTAGGAGTATTAGGTAACCCAATAGAAGTTAAAGGCAATAGCATTTCTCACGTGGGCAATCAGCAGGGCTCTCTGGTACACTAGGAAGAAAAGGCAAGGGTTTTGAGTCATTACCCAGATGCTGCAGGTTTGGGCTGCTACCCACACCCTTTTCTAGAAGATTATCAAAAGCTGATGGAGCCTTCTTACCTGGACATGCCTGGGATGCCATTCTTCCCTTGGGAGTAGAAGGACAACCTCAGAGGTAATAGTTCATGCTCCAGAGCTCCCTAAGCGATCAAGCTAAGCCCACATTCTTCCTGAAACCACATCTTTGACCAGCTTCTTCCCCTGCCCCATCTTACTTCCCTCACTTCCTTACTTTTCCCCTGAGAGCACTCCTTCAAAAAATCACACATACAAGAATCCTCATCTCAGGCTCTGTTTCTAGGGAATCTGACCTAAGACATCCTTCATGATGGCACAGAAGAACTTATTTTGGAAGGCCCAGTAGCTCATGTAACTCCCCGGCATACTTTTTAAATTTCTACTTCATTCTGTACATATGATTCAAAGACTTTAGTATATTGTATAAGCTCTTGCCTACTGCTCTAGACACTTCCCCCACCTATATGCTACCCTAAGTTCCCCACTCCAACCAGGCCTTCTACCCTTCCTCTGTACTAAACTACTCTACTTCCTCCTAAAAACCATGCTCTTTCCCACCACAATATAAGTTCCTGTTCTTCCCTTTGCCTGAAATTAATTTTACCATCTTGTCTAAACTCCTGTTCATCCTTTAAGACTCAGCTTAAACATCACCTCCTTGAACTTTTCCTGAGCCTTCCCACCCTCTTAGGCAGAGTCAAATACACCATCCTTCATAGTCCAGTGGTGTCATTTACACACCCCTATTACATTTGCCCTGTTGTGTTGTATTTGCATGTTACCATCAAGATAATTCAGTGCATGCTACTGTGAGTTACAGGAAAAGGACTGTGTCTTGGACACATTTGTATCCCCAGTGCCTAGCACATTCAACATTTGTTGAATACAAGCAGTCTTCATTCTCTAGCCCTGGAAAAGCCTTTTCCTTTTGTTTCTGTTGTTTCCAAAACAATCGTGTGGGCTCCTAGTTCTTCCATCTCCTGCTTCCAACAAAGCCCAGTCTTCACTCTGATTTCCCTCCCCAGGTATTTCTCGGGGTCTGAAGGATATATGTGTATCTCAGGGGTCATCTTGGCTGTCACTTGTCATGTATAGATCTGGAATACTACTCTAGGCTTCTCTGTGGGTCATTGCTTGGCATCACCAGCTTTTCCAGACCGCCTAAGAACTCTGAGTACTAATTCTTCCTAAGTGAGGACACTGACTCTCCTTTAATTTCCCAGGACATAGTCTTAGACAGGCTGTCTTGTTCAGCAGACTTTTACCAAGGCTTGAGAGTACCAGAGGGAAGTTACAACAACAAGGAAGACCTATAAAACTTGGTGTGAGCCATCACTGCTCCCGAAGTCCAAGAAGTCGCAAACTGTCCTTTGCAAGCAGGACTCGCATTTTACCTTTGCTTTACCAAAGGCATAGTGAAATGTGAGAGTCTCCAGACCAAAAGAAAAAGAAAGAGTACAGTTTTCCTGTCTTCTACAATATAAAATCCCTACCTCTGAAAAACTGAAAACTGTTATTATCTTTGAAATAAAAATTTTCAGTAACCATCAGGCTTTCACAAACATTGTATTCTAGGCTATTCAGAGTATTGCCCTACTGAAATGAATAAGTAAATAAATAAATGGGTGAAAGAATAAACCAAAAATATCCACACAAAGGAGTTAAATAAGGCTTTAGGAAAGGGACTTGAGAAACGGAATCATTTAAACCTACAGAAAATAGGGAAACTCATTCCAGGAGAAAGAAACCACAGGGCATAGGTTAGAGCCCAGCAAACTGAACCTTTCTGGCACCTGCTAGGAGAACTGTGGGAGATTCATGCATCAATTAGGAACAGTCAGACTTGTAAATGAATAAGATCCCTTCCAGTACTGATATCTACTCCTTCTACAAGGAAAGTGATTTGAATTAAAATGTGTATTTAAAGTGATAGGCAATGGCAACTCTTTCAAGGATTTTGCTTAGTCTCATATCACTTTATGGGTTGCTAATTTTTGGTAGAAACGGTTGCATTAAACCATGTCATCAGATTAGAATGACGAAAGCAAAAAAATGTGCCTCTTGATGGTGAAATTATGGTTGAACTGCTTTTGTTGTTTTAGTTTTAGTACTGCTTCTTTATACATTTCTGCATGTCCCAAAAATGTTTGCGAGAAGTATTTACCATTTCATGATAAATCTAAAGAAAAGCATTGCTTTAGCACTCATAGTTTCTAAAACAAACTCTAAGGAATTTCCTCAAATTACAAGGAAATAATCTTCATTTACCAAATTTATCCTCTCTAATGGCACATTTACTGAGAAGAGAATTCAGCCCTAAAAGCATCACCTCTCAAAAACGGCAGAGTATGGCAATGACCAATTCAGCAATAAAGTCCAAGGAACTGTATCTCCTTTGTCTATGCCCAAAGTCACCTTATCTTGATGAGGATATAGAGGCACAATATTCCTTTGGAAAATCTGAGCAAAAGCCAGAGACAAGCATGATGGCATGGCAGGTTTTGCTTCCTCCTGGAAACACATTTTCTAGGAGCTAAATCAAGAAAGAAGTGTCATCCGTGTGCAAAAAGCAAGTAACCTCATCTGCAGGATAATTCCTGAGAGTACCCAGAAAGAAATGGACTGGAGATTCCAAATAACAGAAGTTCACACTAGAGGAGGAATGAATGAGTTCAAAATGATATGCTCTCAGAAAGCAAGCTTTCAAAGAGATATGAAAAAGGAGGCCAGAGTTCGAATGGGGCTTGGCCCACTGGGTGAAGGAAATCCTTCACGGACTTGGGAATCATCATCAAGATTAATGCTGACTTACATGGAGAGCATGGGGCATCATTTGGAAGATAGAAGCATCAACATGAAATACCTGAATGAGCCAAAAGGTGAGAAAACAATGTATGAAAACAAGAAGACAATGGAGGAGCCATATGATCATTCAAAGTGAACATGTGAAGAAGGCAAAGGTCAGTGGTGAGACGGGAAGAGCTGCCAGTGGGATGAGCTGGATGAAGAATGAAGCGAGCACAGGGGCAGAAAAAAGAGAGTATCAAATGAAGAGGTCACCGTACCATGTGTTATCTTCTCTGTGAAGGGACTCGGCTGCTGGCCAGTAATTCTTCAGGATAGAGAAGAAATTATCTGCCAGTTTTGAGCTCTGTGATTGTCATAATTCGTAGCTTAAGGTCCCAGCTTTTGACCAGGTGCTCCAGATCAGTACACTGATCTGAGACACCAAAAGAAATTTAGAAGTAAAGTAAGTCAGTGGATTCAGGTCACACGTCTGAGTCTTAAAACAAAAAGGGGTAGCAAGCATTCAGAAAAACATTGACTTAAGAAACAGAGGTTAACAACCCAAAGGGTCAAAGGAGGGGGTCATATAGGGCTTTGGGCTTGGTCACTGTGTAACTGCCCTGTTCTGGGCATCCAAAACAATGGAAAAGTCCCTGAAAAATGTATTAAAGGAATCCCAATTCTACTGAGAGAACTGAAAAAGGAAGTCTGCAAATGGAATACAGAAAACAAAGAGAGAACTCATACATTTTCTTATTACCCTCAGGGAAGAGAGAAAGAAGCTCATCAGCCCTGGAATACTGAGAAAAGCTGGACGTAACCCAAGATAAAACAAAGTCCAAACCACAGCTGCATAGAGACTCACAAGGCAAATAAAAGTTCCTTTTTCTTTTAATTGATTTTATATCCACCAATGACATTTGTAATCTATTTGCACTAAAATGAGATCTATTCACTCGGTATCACACATGGACTAACATTTGCAAAAGAAGTTATATAACATACATTGAAGAAGCAGGCATGATGTTTGGCCCATAATTGGTACTCAATAAACAACATACACTCATTTACTTATTTATTCATGTATTCAATATTTATTGACTATCTACTATATGCAAGGCACTATTCTAGGCACTGAGAATACAGCATTAAAAAAGACAAAGCCCTCATGGAGCTTACATTCCAGAGGGGGAGACTGGCAAATATGCAAATATACATATAACAAAGGCAGAGACTAATTAATGCTTTGAAGAAAAAGAACCAGATTAAGGGGATAGAGAGTGACTAAGGGGTTCTTTAGATAGAGCAGCTGGGGAAGTGTCTCTGAGGAGATCATATAGCAGAGACCTATACGAAGTGAGGGAGCCAGCCACACGGAGATCTGAGGAAGTGCTACACAGAAAGAAGGCCTTGAGTCAAGGACCAGCAAGAAAGGGAGTAAAGTTTATCAGAGAAGGGCTAGGAAATGGGCTGGAGAGGGAAGTGAGGGCCTGGTTATGGTGGCCTCAGGCCAGGAGAAGGATCTTGGGTAGTGTTCCAGACTTGAGGGGAAGTCATTTGAGGGTCCTAAGCAGTAGAGCCACATGATCTTATTTCCATGTTAAAATAATCACTATGAAAGGTTTGTGGAGAGTAGACTATGAGGGGTGTGAGAGCAAGAGTAGAAGCAGGGAGATAGCTGGATCAAGGAATGAGATGATGACAGCATGGGAGATGAAAAAGAAAGCAATCTCCTGTTTCCCCCAAAGTGACTGTCTCCCAAAACTATGTTACCCAACTTGAATACACCATTTCCAGAAGGTGAATTAAATACCCCAATTTCTTCTTAGAAAGTTAGTACTTTCATTTCATTCACATATATATTTAAATTACATCTACAGAATCCATCTAGAAATACCAATTTACAAGTATTTTTTCTTTGTCAATCTCACATTACTCGAACTCAAAAAAGAAGGCTATTTTGCTATTTGTGCTATTTCTTCATTCACTTTTTTTTTTTCACTTCAAAAACCAGAATTTTATAACTGGCAGAGACATTTCCATTACATCAAAAACAGCAAAATACCTAGAAATAAACTAAACCAATGAGGTTACCTATACTCTGAAAATCAAATGACGCAAAGAAATGGAAAGATTTCTTGTGCTCTTGGATTGGAAGAATCAACACTATCAAAATGGCCACTACCCAAACCAATACACAGATCCAATGCAACCCCCATCAAAATACTTCTGACATTCCTCACAGAACTATAACAAACAATTCCAAAATTTATAAGGAACTACAAAAGACCCCAAACAGCCAAAGTAATCTTCTGTAGGTCTCTTTTTTCCTCTTTCTTCTTTTTGTTCTCTTTTCTTATGGTTTGATGACTAGAAAAGGTCCTTTAACATTTGTTGTAAAGCTGGTTTGGTGGTGCTGAAATCTTTTAGCTTTTGTTTATCTGTGAAGCTTTTGATTTCTCCATCAAGTCTGAATGAGAGCATTCCTGGATACAGTATCCTTGGTTGTAAGTTTGCCCCTTGCATCACTTTAAATATATAGTGCCACTCCCTTCTGGCTTGTAGTGTTTCTGCTGAAAAATCAGCTGATAATCTTATGGGAGTTCCCTTGTATGTTATTTGTTGCTTTTCTCTTGCTAATTTTAATATTTTCTCCTTATCCTTAATTGTTGTCAATTTGATGACTATATGCCTTGGTGGTGTGTTCCTCTTTGGGTTGATTCTGTGTGGTAATCTCTGCGCTTCCTGGACTTGGGTGACTGTTTCCTTTCCCAAGTTAGGGAAGTTTTCGGTTATTATCTCTCCAAAAATTTTCTCAGGTCCGTCCTTTCTCTCTTCTCTTTCTGGGACCGCTATCATGCAAATATTAGAGCACTTCATGTTGTCCCAGAGTTCTCTTAAACTATCATTTCTTTTTTCTTTTTCTTTCTGTTTTCTTCTCTGAAGTAGTGATTTCCACTAATCTGTTTTCTAGCTCACTGATCCGTTCTTCTGCCTCATTTAGTCTATTCTTGACTCCTTCCTAGTGTATTGTTCATTTCAGTGATTTTATTCTTCAACTCTGTTTGGGTATTCTTTATATTTTCCAACTCTTTGCTAAAAACTTCACTCTGTGCATCTATACTCATCTTGAGTTCTCTGAACATCTTCGCCATCATTACTTTAAACTCTTTCTCAGATAAATTATCCATCTCCTCATCACTTATTTCTTCTTCTGGGATTTTATCTTGTGCCTTGGCCTGGGAGATATTCCTTTGCCACCTCATATCATCTATCTTTCTATGTGTTTGTGGATTCCTTCCACAGGCTTTGGGGTTATTGTTTTCTTATTTCTAGTATCTGCCCCTGGTGGACGAGGCTGGACTAGAGGCTTATGCAGGTTTCCTGGCAGGAGGAGCCAGTGCCTGCCCACTGCTGGGTGAGGCTTGGTCCTGGACCTCTGGTGGGTAGGGTTGTGTCTATAGGCCTTTGTGACTTAGGAAGTCTGATGATGGGTGTGGCTGTGTTCCCACCCTGTATGTTGTTTGGCCTGAGGCTTCCCTACAGGCTGTTGGGTGGGGCTAGGTCTTGGTGCTAATGATCCAATCAAGATGTCAGCCTTCAGGAAAGCTCAGGTAGATCAACACTCCTGGAATGTCCACCACCAGCTTTTACCTCCCGAGTGAGCTGCAGCCGTCCCCCACGTCCCCAGGAGACCCTCCAAATCCAGCAGGCAGGTCTGGCCCAGGTTCCTATGAAATCACTGCCTCTGTCCTTGGACCTGGTACATGTGAGTTTCCATGTACGCTTCTCAAGTGAATGGAGTCTCCATTTGCCCCAGTCCCGTGAGGCTCCCAGAGCCAAACACCCCTGGCCTTCAAAACCAGATGTCCTGGGATCTCCTCTTCCCAGTGCCAAGACCAAAGCTGGGGAGCCTGAGGTGGGGCTCAGAGCTCTCACTCCTGTGGGAGAGACTCTTCCACTTAACTATTCTTAAGCTTGTGGGTCGCCCACCAGGGGGTATGGGGCCCAATTATATCGTGAGCACGCCCCTCCTACTGTCCTGCTGTGGTTCCCTCTTTATGTTTCCAATTGCAGAAGATCTTTTGTGCTACATTCCAGAGTTCTTCAATGATTGTTTAGCATTCAGTTGTGGTTTCATTGGTAAGGCTTCAGATTTTAAAGTAGCACTTAACATCAGAATGTAGATTTTTTTTTGAAGGCAGGGATATTGTTCTGTGAACTACTGTGTCCCCAGTGCCTAGAGCAGGGATTAGCAAATACGGCATATGGGCCAAATTTGTGAACAAAGATTTTATAAACAGTTTTAAACCTGCACGCCTATTCATCTGAATACCGTCTATGGCTGCTTTTTCTCTGTAACAGCAGAGTTGAACAGTTATAATACAGACTGTATGACTTGCAAAGCGTAAAATATTTACTATCTGGCCCTTTACAGAAAAGTTTGCTGACCCCTGGTCTAGAGCATTGCCAAGCACATAGTAGGCACTCAAAAAAATTTTGGTATTGACTAAACAGCTATAAGACAACTTCTTATTTTCCAAAAAAAATAATTTAGAGAAAGGGAAAAGCAAAACCTTATATTCTGCAGTATTTGTTGAATTCGTCCTCAAGCGCCCTCCACGCTGGCCCCTTCTAGTGGTTCTTTTCAAGCACTAAGTGGCATAAAAGCCTTTCTGTCTAATTCCTCAGGGAGCATTTTCTGAGGCAGCTCTCCTTCCCTCTGTGCCACGAACAACTCTAAATGCATCACTTCTCTCTTCTGTGCCTCCATTTTCCACAACTTGAAAACAGAGTGTTTATGGAACTCGTGGGTCAAGTGTTTTCAGAGAAAAGGTACTGCAGTAGGAGTGTTTGACTTTTGTATCTGGAAAAAGCAAAGGGGCAGGCATGTGAGAAGCCCATACACACATAGAGGGGTGGAAGGGCTGGTGGGCAGTTGGAGCCAGTGGAGAGCGAGGCTCGAGGGAAGACAGTACCTTTTGAAAAGGGATTTCTTTCTTCAAGTGTTAAAGCTACTCTTGTAAGAGTATGCTTTGAAGGGGTCCTAAACTCTGTTCCATTCCATGTTCAAAAGCTATGTACAAATTTTCTGACTTTTATGGAGTATGCAGGCTCTCTCAGAAAAGTTTCCACCAGTGCTCCTATGGAGGTACACTGGAAAGTTTGGCAGGTAGCTCAGCCCAGCTAAGGCTTTGTCGACAGTGGCACTGTGGGATATAAAATCACCTGAAAGGACTCCAAGCTAGAAAACTGACAGAATGGTGATTGCTTTATTTATTCTTGTAGAGCAAAGTGGAAATTACATCCTTCTGTTGAAAGAAAGCTAGTCTTAGGAGGCAGAGAGCCTATATTTTGGGCATTGTAAGGGCTCAAAACTATTCTGCTTCACCCTCTCTCTTTTGTCTCACGCCACCTGGAAAGGAGCAGAGGAGAGCTCTGAGAGAAGTGAGCTAAACCCTTTTAAAGTATTTTAGCAGCAATTTGTACAGAGGACAGTCCTAGGAGTGATTTTCTGTAGCCAGAACTATCACCGAGGGCAGCAAGGAGAAGCAGTGAGGTCTTTTGCAGCCAAGCCTGAAGACCTGGAGGCACAGCCCTGCCCCGAGCAGCCTACTACATGACAGACTCCACAGTGAGTGAGTAAGGAAGCCTTCTTTGGAAGCCAGGCTAGAAACTGTGCCTCTCTTCCTCATTAAACATATAAAAGAATTAACTCATAATGTGAGAGCACCTAGGGCAAAAAGGTCATCTTAGCATTGGATCCCCCTGAGGCAGACCTAAAATAAGGCACAGACTGTATACTTGAGAGGCACAGGAAACATCAGTAGGCAAGGGACAAGTGAGACCCGACAGGGAAGGAAGCAATAAAGTGTCAGATATCAAGCCAGCTACACTGTGGATGACTGGGGCTTAGTCCCAGGGAGAAACTCTGGGACACTGTGTAAAACAAGAGCCTCTGGGTTATCCCATCCCAGGGACAAGGGAGCTGGGCTCAGTGATTGACAGCTGCTGGAGATGGTGTTGCCCCAGCACTCCTGCCCTGGGCCAAGAGATACAGATGCTGGCGGCTGGAAGGGACAGAACACCTTAAATGCTGAGTTCCAATAGACATGGGTTGCACACCCACTACATCTGCTATAGAGCCTCTCAATAAGTTTCCTCTGGTCTTTTCTTGCCCACATGCCACTCCTTCACATACGTGGAAGCCAGAAGTTGCCTGGGATGGAGTAGTGGTATCTGCCATGTTCACAGGGCCCATTATCTTTTGAATTGACTTCCTCTACCTGGGGAAATCCCCACATTGTGAATCCAAACTCCCCAATGTAGGGCACAAATGCCCAGCCTCCCCTGCAGTGAGGACCCATGCCTGAGGTTTAAGCTCTGCCAAGTAGGCACACAAAAGGTGATAATGTTTGGGGGAAGTATGCAATGTAGATTATGGGCTAATGGGACATCCCTTGTTCCTGGGGAGAGGAGCTGCAGAGGCATGTAGATTTGGTAGTGGAGGCAGCTATGCCTGCAGAGGTTTTCTGGTTGTTCAGGGTAGAATTTCTGGCACAAAAGTAGCAGCAGGGCTGGTGGCTTTAGCACTTGCAGTAACTTTGGCTTCCTAGCATCATCTGGTGCTCAACAGCTTCAGAGCTTTCCCACCAGGCCAGTTTCTGCAGCTAGGTGTGGGTGATCCACCTAGAAGCTTGATTCAAGTGAGTTTCTCCCCCACTTTTAATATCCTTTATGTCAACCCCTTTCTTGCTTTAACTAGTCAAAGTGGACTCTTCTTCCCGACTAAGCCCATGACAGATACATGTGGAAAAAATAAATCCTTAAGTACACAGTATGACATGGTATATCATTTTATAAAAGCATAAAGAAACCCAAAGGGACCATTTGGTCTCTCCTCCTCCTCATAAAAAGGACTACCTCTAAACTATCTCAAATGAGACACTAGTTTTCAAGTCTCAGGGGAGAAAATTCTGCACAGACCTAAAGAATCACATCATTCCAGCAAACTACAACACCCAATGCCAGAAAGTTCTACTTTACTAGTTGAGGAGACACAAGAACTTTTTATAGTCATTTAAAAGAAAAATGTAGTTAAATCACCCATTTTCTCACTGAATTTACATTTAATGGTTTTCAATTTTATTATACATGGAGCTGCCAACTGCCAAACATTAAGGAATCATCTTCATTTTTTCCAGTTTAATGTGAGTCAGACAAAAAGTTGAGAAAAGATGTCAATGTTATATTTAATATAAAAGAAAACTTTACATATCACATGATCATGAAAAGCACTTATTTTCAGAAAAGACCTTACTTTCAGTTCCCCCTCTGCTCTGGGTCTTTTGAAGCCATAGCAGGAATACTCCCTCAAATCGCTAGGTCAAAAATCAACACACAGAACTCCTTCCTTCCCTTGTGAAAATGGCAGTTTCCTTTCAGGGGCATAAATTCATCTTCCTCCAGCTCTTGAAGGATGTCTGTCTGCTAATGTTTGCACTTAATGGCAAGAGCTATGATGATGATGATGATGATTACATTTCTGTCAGTGGTTTTCAGAAATCATGTGGAGGGCACTGGGTCTCAGTAGTATTGCATTAAATGTTTTACTCATCAACCTTAAAATGCTTCAAAATTCATATCTTCCTTAAAAATTACTGGAAAATGCTATAAATATAACAAGCATGATGTTTCATGAACAAATCAGGTTATACTCATAGGAAATAAAACTCAGAATTAGGTAAGCCTAGACTTCGGAGAAAGACTCTCCCTAATTGTGACCTGATCTTCTGTAGTTGTTAACTGTTTACCTTAAGCAAGTCATTTACTGTCTCATAGACTTAGTTTCTTCATGTGTAAATTGGGGTCACAATACCTACCATATGGGATTGTTGTGAGGATGATGAGATAGTATTTAAAGTAAGTAAAACATACCTGGCATATAATAAAAATTCAGTAGATGGTAGCTATTGTTTTTTATTTCTTCTTAATCATCCACCTGTAGATGAATATTTTCAAACAAATATTGCATATATTTCAATGTGGATGAGATTTTTCTTTTATCTCTTGTATTTAAATTTTCACAAAGTTTTGCATATCTTATCTTCTGTGGTCTGAGCTGTTGCTATTTTATTAAAGTCTTACACTGATGACCGTCTCTTTCACCATACCTTCTAACTGCTGCCAAAGTCTTTTTTTCCAATGAGGTGATAAGCACACCAACCCACACTTCAATGTGCCAAAGTGACTTCTCCTTGCCCTGTGGATCCAATCTAAGCTTTTTATCACGCAAAGCACTATTTCAATCCCCCTCCTACAGTCATTCTCCCATTCCCCAGCTGTGTATCACAGAGTCCAGGAGGCTTAAAACTACATTTCATAGACTCCCTTGCCTAGTAAACTATGCCCAGAGGAAGTAAAGCTGTGGAATCCTTAGTGACACCAGTGCCCCAAGATCAAGAGCCACCGAATGTTTTTCATCCCAGATCTAGGTAGGACCCTAACACCATTATGCTGTTAAAATTTTCTCCTCCACTCTCATTCTAATTTCAAATTTCTCTACTGGATACTTCAGCTCAAACTCAACCCTCTTCTGTATTTCTTCTCACTCCTTTGATTTACTTGAGCCCACACTGTTCTCCTTTAGACTGCAAACTGCTTAAGGGCAGAGAGAGTATCTTGTCCATGGCAGTAATCTATCCCCTACTTCTCCCGAGTACATGCACACACGTGCTCCAGCCAAACTGCTTTGGCACACTGTCAGTCCTTAAATAAAAAGCTCGTTTGCAAAAACTTTTTGAAGTTAAGTGTTCTTCTCCTGGCATTCAGAACATTGTGGGTTATTCTGTGCTGAATTCCTTGCACCCTCCAAACTCAAAACATCAAAGGTGGCCAGTAAAAAATCTTAAAAAGATGTATTTTCAGACCCAGAGGCAATTAGGCCTTAAACACTGCCCTAAGAAGAGCACTCAACCTGGGCCCACAGAGCCCACAACTGTCTCCAGAGAGTCAGGTGAACATCCCAGGTCGACTTGACTCCCTGGTTTGCAGAGAATTCCAGAGTCATAAGGTGTTTGAGATAGGAAGGACTTCAGGGGTTTTACTGCCCAAACTCTTCAATTGGTAGGTGAACAAACAGGATAAGAAAAGAAAAAGTGACTTGCTCAAGGTCATCCAGATGTTCTGCCCAAGAACGGTATGGAGGTCCCAGCCTCTCTCCACTCTATTCCACTCTGCATGCAGGGCCTGGGGAGGTCAAACCACTCTTTGCAGTGTTTGAAAAGCCCTTCTATCCTCTTCAGGGCTTTTGGGAAACCAAGAGTGAAAGTGGCAGCAACCTTTCCCCAGAATTCCTGGGTAATGGCAGGGACAGTGACCTCAGTGACAGGTCCCTGAGCACTCCCTCAGCATGCCCAGATCCTACCCTCCCCATAATCAATCCTCTCTAACCCTTCATTTATCACCCCAGAACTTGAGAGTGAAGCCCGAAGGAGAGAGGGCCGTCATTACTGCATGTCCTCCACACCACTCCTCCTGCCCATAATCTCTGGGTAATGATTCCTTTTGCCAGAAGTCCAGCTCCCGAAATAGGGCAGTGCATTGGCGGAAGTCCAAGAGCTAATAGGGACGGCAGCACTGTGTCTTATGACCCGTTTTAAGTGAGCTAATTTAGAATTTACCTGACCAAGAGTACCATAAAATGTACTCCCCAAGATGAGATTGTTAATTACCACAGGATGACTGCTTGTGTTTGGCGGCTGGAGGAGAGCTGGAGGGGAAAGGCTGGTTTCCAGAAATAATCTTTCCTCCTCACCAAATAGGAATTAAATGTGGGAAAGAGCAAAGGGGATAGACAGAGAGATTCACCTACAGAAACTAAACAGGGTTATAATTAGTCTGTGTGTTTGCAGGTGTCATCTTTCACCTTCTGCCCACGGAGGAGACAGCGGGTAAGCTCAGAATCCTTTGTGTCTCTTGGAGAAGGGCACTGAGATCCTTGGGGTTATAGGAAGAGCTGGAAGCAAGATGACTGCTAGGAGCAAGGTAAGTGAAGTCTCTGTGGTGCAGAGAGACGCCCGATGCAATGACTCCCCGAATATAACACTGTTTACTGACAGCAGCTCCCCGAAGCTATTACAGAGCTGCCTGAGAGTGCCCTAATTAGTGAGGGTTGTCAGCGCTCCCATTATAATCCCCAGTTGAGTGAGCTAAGTGTTTATCTCAGCCACTTCAAATCACAGCCTCTAAAACATAGCCTTGAGTAGCCAGTCTCAATTTGTTTTTACCTCATGACTTATTCTAATAACTCCACGTCTCATATGCATCTCAAATATATATCTAAGCAGAGCCATCTCAAATCATATAAACTGGATTCTCACAGCTGTCTCATTGCTGAGATATCTATCATTTTACAAAAAAAAAAAAAAGTCCTCTCTAAGCACTCTCTCTCCAAATGTTTTTTAAAACATTTTTAAATGGGTTATAAGTTAGATTTGAAGCATTTTATTCTACCATTTCATTTGCTATTTTCTCTCAAGCTGGCTCCATACACTGGATCTTGACCTTACCACAATGGTTCTGAGTAAGCAGGAATATGTTCCTGCTATGGGCTGTATTAGACGTAGTCTTATGTTATTAGTCAGTCAAAGACTGTTCTGTGAATTCATCTTAAGCATGCCCTCCTTAAAATCCATTCAGTCAAGAAACCCATGTGAAATTTGTACTGTGTGATATACTAAATCTTACTGTTATGCCATAAACCTTTACATGACATGATCTACCTTGATGTATAGACTAGTCCTATCAAAAGTAATGAGTGTCTTGCATTCTGAATCAAGAGAGCACTTTGAAGAATAGGAATAAAACTCAAATGGGATGAAACATGTGTAAAAACACAATTCCTGTGGATGCAGTCTTGTGAGGACTGTGTCCCTTTCAGCATGTCCACAGCCACAACTGTCAAGAGAATTGTAGGGTGAAAGGGTAAAAGGGTGTGGAGGGGAAGCCTTCTTTTCTTAAAGTACCAGACAATACCCTAGGTAAGTATATCAAATGTCAGTCTTCCCTTAGGCAATGTGGAGCTGAACTAAGCTTAAGTCACCAAAACCAGTGGTTTTGTGAAAAGAGAGAAGTCCCAAGGGTATTAAGAAAATAGAGCTCAGTCTGTGTTGGTCATGCATGTATGTATTTTGTACCTTGTGTTCTGTCTTGTGAAATGGGAAATTCTGGTTCTGTTCCACCATGGAGCCTTCCTGGGCAAATTCTGTCTAACTGGAAAGATTTTAGTTACTAGTCTATGACTAAGAAAAAGATGGTATTATAACAATACTCTTTAGACTCTAGAGAAAATTGGTGTAGGAAAACTCTTTGAAAATTCCAAAACTGGCTCTTTTTGCATATGCAGTTAGGAAAAACAAGATACCTTTTCAAAATTCTGGCCCTGAGAGAACAAAAACATTCCTAGGAGAAAAGAGGTAAGAAAAGAGACAAAAGACAAACCAGATGTATGGCCACCACCATTGCTCATTCGGTGCCAGAACCAGAGGTGTGGCTCCAGAAATAATCCAAAACCCACCAATCCTTTCACCCCTCCCAAAACCTCCCCTACTTAAGAATCAGGGGAAAAAAAAAAACTTTTTCTGATCCTAAGGGAACAAAATCATTCTAGGAGGAACTTGCCTTTGAGATGCAAATGTTCTACCTAGTCTTTTCTGAGAACTCTTATCTCATCATCTTTTTAAAATGCAATTTTTGAGAATGGGGGCAAGGCACAGCCAACAAGAAGCTGTCCTGCCCTTGGGGATTATTACAAAGTTAATTGAATTATTATAAACACATTCTAGGTTTGTTTCTAAAACTCAGTAATCTAAATGTATTTCACAATCTTATACAGTATGAGTTAAGTCAATCCAATTGTTAGGTTTATGGTCAACTACCTAGGTCCAGTACTTCTGGGTTACCTTGGTGGATTTCTCCACTCTAAGGGTCTAGTTGGTAGGCCCTTAGGAAATTTATTCTAGAGGAAAGAGATTATAATTTTGTTCAGGCCCTTAGTGAGATTACTAGGTGGAATTCCCTCACCTGGACAATTAATATCTGCTCTAATCCTGGACATAAATGTGAATTTTCTTCCAAAGTTACTCAAGCTCACAACAACAAGTAGCAACTTGAAGCAGGTAACCAGATATATAGTTCTATTTGTGATTATAATGGTGTAACTCTAGATATGGGAAAAAGCAACAAGAGGGATATTTTCCTGGACCATAACAGACTAGTAAAACAGGTGGTCCAGAGATTTTTGCTACTGTTAATAACGCCAGGTCCAGTAATAGCACACTGAGTAGCCTGTCAATGAAATCCTCGCCTGACCTCGGAATGAGCACTCCTAGCACCATGGGACAAAATGGTCATGAAATGCTGCCCAAGCCATGATCGAATTTATGATCATGAGGGCACTTGCCAACAGCCTCTACAAGGATTAACTCACAAGCCACTGAAGTCACTGACCTTCAGCACAGCCTGAAAGCTCAGGGAGGAAATCAGGAATGAGGCACTCTGTACTCTGTGAAAACTGGCAAAACAAGCCTTCAGACAACTAGATACTTTCAGGAAAAGATTTTATGAACCCAAATTCTTGCATCTCCTCATACCTAGAAAAGCACTAAGAGCATTCATGGTAACATCTACTTTGGCCATTAAGGAGAGCTATCTGACAAAACCACATGGCTCTTAACATCCCACCCGAGGGTGCTCATTAGCAGTTATACCAGTTATACGTACTGAGTGTTGTACTTATACCCCCAATATGTCAGGTATGTTAATGCTTACAGCAAATTCATCACTAAACAGGTCTCTGACTGGTTCTCCAGTGCCTTTTCCTAGATACCTGAAGGGATAAGTTCTTTCCTTTCAGACATTCTCAAATTTCTTCTCTGTTTTTACTGGGTTCTGCCTACTTTTATGTTGTATTCCTCTCTTACAAAAATGATTGTCTCTCTTTGAGTTCCAAGAACTTAGGAACAAATACACTCATCCTAACAAGATTGCCACCATGAACCAAGCCAACATTCTGGTGATGCAGCCCTTGGATGACGCTGGGATCTCCTTCCACTCCTACCTTTAAGGCTGCAGGGATGTTGGGGCCCCAAAAGCCCAGACAGATTGGCATGATAGGCAGGGACAGCACGATGCCCACAGTTCAGCAGGAAGTAGATACAGAAAAAGAGACCTCTGCCCCTGTTGCAAAGATTTGTCACTGCCAATCTGTCAGGGCAGAACGTTGGGACAACTGACATCCTTCAAAGTCCAATGACCCCCACTTCTGGGCTCTCAGATGTCTGACATTCTTTACTGGGTGTGTTTCCCCTAACAAACTATTAGCTACAGGTAATGCTTACTTTATCAGAGTCAAACCCCACCACCCCTTCCGGGACCCTAAACTTCTTACCTTACCTATAACCAATCAGAATTTGTGCATAAGCTAATCACATAGCCCCCAACCCATTGTGATCACCAACTCCTCCCCCCAGTAAAAGATCCTGTACTTCCATCCCAGCACTTACACAGGCACCTCTCATCTGTGTGGCCCGCTGTTGTCTATGACAGCGTATCGTAATAAACTCCTTCCTATCCCCATTAAAAAAAAAATTCAGTCATAATCCAACATTACAAGAAACTGAAATCATTTTTAACTTGTATTATAGAGATCTTCAAACATACACCAAAACAGAGAAAATAATTTAATGAACCCCATGTATTCATCAACCAGCTTGAACACTACTCACCACCTCTACTCACCGACCTCCAGATTACTTTAAAGCTAAATTCAAATTGTTTCAAGAAATTTAAACTGGCATTTCACCTGCTTTAAAAGGTCCATTCTGGATGGATTGCTGCCTTCAGTTAGTGCATTGGACCTACCCTCTGCTACACTCAGACCCCTACCAACCTCAAGAAGGCCTCACAACTGACCACAGCCACCGGAGATGTCCTCACAGGGATGTCTTCAAACACATGGTGAACCCCATCAGTGGCCCAAAATCCAAGCAAGTGACTAGGTGCCCCAAGTAAGTGCAATACCAGATGAATCTTAAAACCCAAGGGGCAGCACTACCCTCGGCCTGAGAATGGCCCTCATGAGCCACTACTGGACAGCATTCCCCAGTCACTATGGCAATGACAGCAAGTGCTCCATTATCAAAGAATAAAAAACAAGAGTGCATCATCCTTACCATTGAAAAGCTCCATCTCCTTAAAACAAAAGCAAAAAATAAACACACACATGCGATTTGTGAACAAGTATAGTCTTCATTTAGAGAAACGCATATGGAAAGTGATATCATTGCAATGAAACCCCCTCAAAAAATTTTAAGTAGAGTTTGTACTATGATACCAAAAGTTGGAGAGAGACTCCCATGTCCTCACTGCTATTTATATATTTGAGACTATTGTTTCCAGAATCGTATTAGGAAAACATGCAAGGGAAAAAAAAAAAAAAACAATCTGCACCCCCAAAAGGCAACTTAACTTACTCCTCAGAGTGTGCAAGAACTTGAGGAGGTCAACAAATGTGTGAAGTAAATATCTAAGGTGGTAATGACCAGTGACAATTTTAAGGACCTAAAAATAGTTTTTAAATCAGCAAACTCCTGATCTTGGCACATTAACAGCTATCACTATACTAAAATGATCTGCCTGGAAGGCATGGAAAAATCAAAGACATTCTCCACTGGGAAGCAACCAGGTTTGATTAGCAAGATGAGCTTGAACTAAACTTCTAATTTTCCCCATTAGGGCAATGGTAAATGGAGCCATTAATGAGCAAATACACATTTTTAGGTGACATTTTAGAAATACACATCTGAGAAAATGTGTGTCCACAGAACAGCTAACTTGGAAAGAGGGAATGAATGTGAGATACTGGTTAGTAGGAAAAAAGAAAGGAGACCTTCTTAATCAGCCTTTGTCAGTCACCACCTGAAACACAAGAATGGCAACACCAGTAAGCAGGCCTTGTCAGCAGGGAAGGCAGAGCTAAAGGAGCCCCAAGGGTTAAAACCCTGTTTACTATGTCTGGAGGTAGTGCAATCTATATACCAATCACTGAAGTCATTTGAGGCTTGCCTGTTGCTGACAAATGTAGATGGACAGATATGTAAAGATGATGCGTCATGAACTACAGCTGATGAATTTCCTGCAGAAGCCCCTGTACTCACATCAGAAGTGTCAAGAGGTGACAGAGCTACATCACACCAAGTCTGGCGGTTTAATTTGGTGTCGGCTATTAGTGTTGACTCTTAGCGCTATTGCCATTCAGTGTTTCTGCTGGCAAGGTGACACAGCCTCAGAGATTGCTAAATTTCTTTGTTGAGTGAAAGAGAGGTTGCCTGGTTTGTGCTGTAATCCCTTGCTGAACAATGGGGATTGCAGAAGAGCAGGGGAAGTAAACAGAGGAAAAAGGAATTCACTTCACAGGGCTCCTCTAAAACTTTTCTTGCATAATTTCGGGTAAGAAGCTGATGACTTTGTTGGGTTAAAATCAAACCTCTGGGACAAGGATGATTTCTGTTGAAGGTTTGGCTTGGCTGAATTAGAAGCTACTGAGTACACTGGCATCACGGAAGTACTCCCCCAAATAAGTCGCAGGGAAAGTACCACATTTACTCAGGAAGGAGACATGGTGGGTTGCTCTGACCTCAAGGTGTTACCTAATGAGTCCAGCTTCCTTCTCCTGGCCCCCTTCTTACAGGAAGGGCAGTCTTTGGCAATGTATCCAAGGACACTTCAAGTTTCCTTGGTTACCCCTTCCTCCAGAGAAAAGAGAAACAGTGTCTGTACCCTACATCCCTCTCCTACCTCATGCCACTGCCAGCAGGGTGAGAAGCCATGGGGTGCAAGCCAGGGAGGCCCTGGCAGTTCCATCCTACCTAAGGGGAGCCTGACATTGAATCAAGGAATTTGGTCAGTCTAATCATAGATAGTCCTTCCTCCACTCTGCCCAGGACAGCACTGCCAGTCTTCACACCATGTCCCAGTCTTCACATCATGGAGGCCACAGGAAGGTGATAGAGATTACCAGCTCTTAGAATACACACTTCCAGAAGTGTCTATGAGAGTAGGGGAGGGGTTGGAAGAAACATGGAGAAAGAGTTACAGTCACTAGTAGTAAAATAATCTCTGTAGCAACAAGAAAAACTTGGCTCAAAGTTTAAGCAACCTGTCCAAGGCAGCAATTAGGATTAGAGTAGGGCAAAGAGGAAACATGGTAGGAGCTCTATAAGAACCAGAGCAGACTGCAATGCTTCTTAGTACTTGCCCTACTACTTTGGACAAGAGCCTGCTCTCAATACTGTGCTCCTCATATTTTCATGGAATGTCATGCTTGTCTGTGGCTTTTACTCCCATTATCTCATTTGAGCCTCAGTCATTCTATGGCTTCTTGAAGCCACTCCCAGAGGCCATCCTCTGATTTTGAGCTCTTTCAATACTACAACTTCCGCCCACCTTTTTCCCCTTCATAGAATAAAGCTGCACATTCCAGAATTTCACCCAATGCCACAGAGCTGACGAATCTGAAACTATTACAATACCATAACCCAGACTTCCCATGGTAGAAAAGTTGGGGAAATTTCTAAGAGGGAAATACATAGGTTAGTCAAAGGAATTCTGGATAGACAAGGAATGCCTGGGATAACTAAACATTTTAAAAGAAACTCCTCAGGATGACTTCCCAATCTAAACGTTTTTGGAGATACAAATTCACAATTATAGTGTTCCTAAGGGGTTTTCTTCTTATGAAAATTTCTCCAGCTGAAGGATGTGCATGCTAACATTCTAAGGGTCCTACGTCTCTGATTTCTGCTTTCTGAAACTATCTCCCTTCCATAGATGTCTTTATAAAAGTTTCACAAAGATCCTGTAAGGGATATTGGGCTATATACCTGGATATAATGTACAAAACAAAGTCAGTGAAAGTCCCTGCTCCACGCTGGTCACCCACCTGGAATAGTCTCCGGCTGTGGCAGCCACACTTGATGAGGGGTACCGACCAGTGGCGCAGACTCAACAGGAAGCAGCTGAGGCCGTGAGGAGTTAACAGCACCACAATGCGTGGTTACAGGTCTTTGGCCAAAGAAGACAAGAGTAAGTACAGTCTAAGTCCTCAATCAGGTAGAGAGTTGTCACGTGAAAGCTGAGATGTTTATCAAAAATAGAGCAAGGCCTTTCTGCGCTACCCATAGAGGGGTCCACAGAGCATGGCTCTAGATTCCTGCTATAACTTAAACGGAAACTCTCACAATGTGCAGAGCCCTCCATGTCCTGCAGATGAAGGAGGAGTCGTCCTGAAATTCCTTGCAGCAGAAACTAACTCAGGTCACTGACCTCCAAGTGGAACAGTCCATCTACAAAAGTTAAAGGACGGCATCTACGTCATCAATCTGAATAACCTGGGAGAAGCTTCTGCTGCCAGCTCGTGCCACTAGTGCCAGTAAAAAGCCGGCTGAGGTCAGGGTCACGTCCTCCAGGAATACCGTCCCACCAGCTCTGCAGAATTTTGCGCTGCCACTAGAGCCGCTCCTCTTGCTGCTGCACATCTGGAACCTTCTCCACCCGCATCCAGGCAGGCTTCCGGGAGTCAGGACGCCCCTGGAAGCTGATCCCTGGGCGACTGCAACCTCTCACAGAGGTGCCCCAGGTTAACCCGCCTACAAAACACAGACCCTCCTCTGCGCGTGGAAATGGCGGCACTCACCACACGGGAGCTCGCGGCCGCGGGTCTGAGGTAAGTGGCGCGGCAGCCGCTTCCAGTTCCGGCTAGCCCCTCGGGAGGTCTTCCTCACTCAGACTTTCCCTTCTCAAACTCCCACTGTCTGGGCCTTGCTCTGTTTCTTTCCTTTTTTCCATATTTTCTGTCAACTTTATTTCCAGTTTCTGTTTACGAGGCTGTGGAAGGCCCGCTTAAGACCTCTCGGTGGTTGCTCCTCCCGGCTGAGTGACCGGGGGTGGGGCTGCGGTCCAGTCCTCTGTGGCGGGCTACCGCTCTTACCCACAGGCTTTCTGACGAGCCCTCCACCCCGGATTCGGGAACTGGTGCAGTCCATTGACCCTAAGACGCCTCCTAGGTCACAGCCTTTTCAGTAGCGCTCTCCTATCCCGTCCCCTCAAGATCTCTGTAGGAGCGTGCTGCCTCACCCGGAGTGAGTTCCCACAGGAACGCCTAGAGGCACTGCTCATGCTCATAACAAAGGGTCTGTGCGCCTGTTAGCTTAGACCTCCCCGCTAGAGCGCCCACAGGACTGCCCAGAGGCACTGCGCATGCTCATAACTTTGGGGCCAGCTCCCGTTACCTCAGAGCTCTGCCCTTGAGCTCTCTTGTGGTGTGTGTGCGTGGAAGTTGGGTTTTGAAAGAGCTCAGAATTAGAGGATGGCCCCTGGGAGTGGCCCTCCCTCTGTGAGAGGCTGCAGTCACCTGCGGGGGTCCCGGCTCCCAGAAGTCTGCCTGGATGGGGTGTAGGTTCCAGATGTGCAGCCTCAAGAGGAGCAGCTCTAGTGGCAGCGACAAAATTCTGCAGAGCTGACGGGACAGTATTCCTGGAGGACGTGACTCTGACCTTTCATAATTAAAGAAACTACAATTTTCCGGGAACATTTGAAATAACTTTAGACTTGAATCTGTTTATCATTGGAATCTCGATCTGACAACGAACAGCAGTGAATCCGAGGGCTTTCACAGGCCTCTACCCAGTGCCTTGATGACATAGATTAGAGATGGAGGAGGGCAGAAGAAAAAAACTTGGGAAATTTCTTTTTATTTTTTTTTAATGAAGGTACTGGGGATTGAACCCAGGACCTCGTGCACTGAACGCATGTGCTCTACCACTGAGCTATATCCCCACCACCCGGGAAATTTCTTAAAATGATCCGGACTACATAAATTATCTTAAACCAGAAACAATTTTACCTTGATCCTACCACATTTGCTCCCTTCCCAATCCTAACCTTCCCCATCTACTTTTGCTGCTATTATCTTTCTAATGCATGATTTTTCAAAGTCAGTTATGCTGTTAGTCATTGTAGAAATCTCCTTGACAAGTCAGAAACTTGCCAAGTATTATTGTGGCCAGTGTCATTGTGGAGGAAACAAGAAGAGAAGCGTTAATCTCTGTACTAACACTTGGACTCTAGGAAATGAAGCATGGAGACATGAAGTTACAGGGTTTGATTCTAGGCCTCTGCATACTGAAAGAAAGCATTTATTGATAATTGCAAAGGAACATACCTCCAGCTCCCCTACCCCACTGTGATGGAGACCCTGTGTGGCAGGAGTTAATGTGGATGCAGCACCCATATCTGACCCTTCTCTAAGGCTCCCACAAAGCTCAGCACAGTGCTTTGCACCTCATAGGAACTCAATAAGCAATTAATAGATTGAAGTGGGGAGTTGCCATAAGCAATCTCACACAAGGCACAAAATACAAAGACTTACCATGGCTAATGCCTATAGAAATTGATCCAGCTCAAAACTATATATAAATGCAATGGATCTGCAACCTTAAAGTTTCGAAAGTATTGATATTTCCAATCTCGAGAAATAAAGGTATTTTAATCCTATTGCATCTTTCAGTTTAAGATATTATGTTAGACTAGAACAGAGATTATAACTTTTACCTGACAGATATCTCTACCAGTCTCATTCCACTAGATACAACAAGGCCCAATCATTAGAGACTTTCCTCCCTCACTGAGAGAGAACTTGTGAAGAGAAACTGACTTCCACAATTGGCTTAGGGAATGAGACTCATACATCAAATCGAAGAAAAAGAACACCAAAGAAAGAAGAGATACTCAAAGAGTAATTCTCTAGGCTCACTTTTTTCTTTCTTTCCTTGAGTCAGACCACTGGCATCTTTCTTAGAAATGACATAACATTTCAGAACATAAATCTGAGTGATTCAGTGACTGCAGTGGATCTGCAGCATTCATTATGCCCTGGGTGTATACAGATCCTTCAACAGGATGATAGCTGCTCCTGAAGAACCCACTAGAGACCTGACCGTGCAGGCTCTGCCTGAGAAGCTTATTGTCTCATTGACAAGACCTAAAGCAGAGGGGAGGCTTTTTTCAAACTAAAGAAAAAGTACCACAAAAACTGGTGGAAAATAATAAAATGCAAATGAAATACCCACAGGCCAGGGAGAGTTGGATTAAGGCCAGAATTAAATTAACATAGGTAATAACAAATAATTCCTTACATATGTATCATACTCCACAGTTCTCTAACTATTCACATACTCTTAATTTTCAAACAATTTTATGAAGTAGGCTTTATCTTCCGCAATTTCTCGATGAGAAAACAGTCCGATGTTGGTGAGGTGACGTGTCCAAGGCCCCTGAGCTAGTAAGTGGCAGAGCTGAGTAGAAAATAATTTAGGACTCTGACTTACTGGCATCTAGCCATTGCTGTTTCCACTTTCCCACATTACTGCTCAACACTTATCTGTGCAGAGCTTTACTTTCACAAAGTATTTTCACAGACGTTTGATCATTTGGTGAGAGAGGCAGGGCATGAAATTCCACAGGAAAGCAAACTCAGATGGTGAGTTTTCCTGCCTGAAGCCACCCAATCAGAGATTGTTGATGCATCCTGATGTCCAGCACAGGGACCATTCCTTCACACCTAACTGTGACTTCATGGCAGGGTGAGCAGGAGAAAGGAGACGTGCAAATTGGGGACATGCACTTTTAAGTCTTCTGAATCTGTACCTGTCAGATAGCTGTTCAAACCGTGAGACTCAAAGAGGAGAGGGGCTGATATACACACCAGCCTGTTCTCTCCGCAGCTTTGTTGCTTTTCAGAGTGTCAGGAATGGTGGGGGTTCCTCACATCTCCCACACACCACTTTGCTTGGATCAAGGCAATGGAGTTGGATAGTGAATTTAAATCATGTCCCCAGCTCCCAGCACTAACCTGTCTAGCCTGTCAGTGGAACTGCCAGAGCCTCTCTGTTTTGCATGCCCTCTGTGAAAAAAGGAGAATGAGAGAAAGATAACCCCAGGGTGAGCAGGAGAACCACTTTGGGAAATGTATTCCCGTAGCACCCGGGAAGGAGCGGACTAATTGGCTCCAGAGGCAGTGGCGGCAGTGCGGGCAGGTAGGATTGTGCCGTCCTTTATTGACTGGTGCAGTCACTTGTTGGGAACCCGTGTTCATTAGCTCTGTGTAAAGTGATATTAGAGGAGCAACGCTGGGTCCTGTGCTGAATGATTGAGCGCCCCACCTGATGGGAGGTGCATTATGTAAAAGTGCCTGCAAGAGTAATCGAGTTACTTAAGTGGATGTGTTGAGCGTGTCTGAGAGGGTGCTGCTGTGAGAATGCAAGATCAGGCGTTGAAATGTGAAAGGTGACTCTGCCTCAATGGAAATAAGCCCTCAGCCTTTTCACACCCATTCTCCACCTCTCTCTCATTATTATGCAGAACCAAAGGGTTCCCTGCTCCCCCTGTGCTAACGCTTCACGTTTCCAGGTCAAAAGTGGGTAAGTGAGCTACTAGGACCAGTTTGTCTAGCAGACTCAGGAGGAAAGTAGAGAGGCCAGCTCTTCCTTCAAATCTTCCTTAGTCCCTTCTGTGACATGGCTAATCCCTAGGCTTTAAAAGATTTAAAGATATTTTAAAAAGCTACTAGACCAATGTTGTCTCCTAGGGTGTTGCTGCTCAAGTCAAAAGTGGCAAAGAACTCACTGTATTTGGCCCCTTGCCCCCTGACCTTTGGAGGCATAGAAAGAAGAGCCTTGTTAGCATTGGCCTTGTGCTGAGACCAAACAAGTTCACCAACCCCCGAAATGGGATGTGTTGAAGAGCCACGTCTGCATCACTGTGGGTCCATTAAGTATTGATCATGAGGCCCCTTTTTTTCTCCCTAGATCACTTCCCTCCAAACCACCCTCTTTTCTTAACCACAGCTTCCCAGGGAGACACTGACATTCACACTAACACATTTCTCTGGCTCTGCCCCCACCTACACTGCAGGACCTGCAGACTCCCCCACATCCTCCCAAATCACCCCATGAATCTGCAGAGGCATTTCCTAGGTGCTCCAAAACCAGACTTACGGGCTACCAATGTCCCCTGTGCCAATCACACTTGCATGGCTATAGGAAAGATCTCCCATCAGAGCTAGCACCAAAAGTAGCACCTATGTGCCTCTTGACATCTAGAACCCTGGATTCCTGGTGCAGGTGAACCATGGCTGCGTCTCCACTCCCCACCCCAATGCTCCAAACATGCCACAGGCTAGGGAGAACACAGCTTCAGCTCACACCAGGACCCAGCCCACTTTCAATGGCTCTAAACCACGTACACAACACAGCCCAGATTCTTCAGCATGGTATTCAAAGCACCAGTCACTCTGTTTCCACTACAACTCATCTTGTCCCAAAGCTATCCTCACACCCAGCTCATCACCCACCTCCCAGACTACATGCCTTTCACTAAACACACTTTGAATGCTTCCTGCCAGGGGCCTAAAGGTTTCCTGCAATTGACCTCCCTCCCCTCCAGTCACTGCTGCCTGTCAAAATCCAGCCTGTCAGCCAGCAAGACCTAGCTCAACACAGCAACTTTCCTCCTGTCCTCGCAAACCAGCTACATCACAGTCCGTTGAATGTGTCCCTCCCTAAAGTGTACGCTCTGGAGGGACCACATCTTATTTATCTAAATTCCTATTGTCAATAACAGAGTCTAATAAGTGGTTATTGGCTTGAAGAGTTTATTACTATGAAATCGTTGCCTCACTATGAAAACCATTTATATATTTTGTTTCTTTTACCCGGAGATCTCCAGAGGAATAGGACCCAGAACTGGTAAAGTCTGATAGACAAGATTAGGATTGGGACATGCCAGAAACATGGTCACCCAAGTGTAAGGTCCTTGCCACCAGTGGGAAACAAAGAAAACAGAGTAAACCCAGAAACGAGGTGGGAGAAAGGAGAAAGGAGACAGTCGAAACAAAGAAGCAGATCCCCAACTCTCTCAAATCTGACCCATCTCCAATAATGCACACTAGTCGATATCCTTCAACCTTTTATTTCAAATAAGAAGCTCTGTTCACAGAGCTAAGAGAAGTTGGAATCATCAAATAATAGAATTACATGGCCTAACTCCTTCATTTTGTGGAGTCAGCCGTGGAAGCTCAGAGAGGTAAAATGACTTCCCCAAGGTCACACAGCCAATTAGTGGCAATATCAGAACTAAAACCAAGGTCTCCTGAGTACAATTTACAGCAAGGGAGGCAGCCTCAAAGATCTTTTTTGACCATCTTAATATGGACTGTTTCCTGAGTTTTTAAAAAATACCTCCAGATTCTCACCCTAGATTCTAGATCATAGAGAGAAACTATAACATTTCTTTGTGACATTACTTAATGTAAGGCGGGTAAAAGACATAAGTTAGGCACCATGTTCCTGATAAAACAAGTGTCTGGGAAACACAGTTAGCCTTAAGCATGGGTCCCTCAAACTCATCCTTCTACCACCTCGTTATGTCACCTCTAAAAGCCCAAATGGACTAATGCCTTACACTCCTCACAGTCTCCAGGCCTCTCTGGGACTCTGAGAAGGCATTAAGGTATAGTGACTTCAGGCTCATCCCATCTCTGTGGACTTGCTGTGCAACCATGGGAAACGGATCTCTGTGCTTTGGTCACCACGGCTACAAAATGGGGATAACAGCCTTCCTGTATTAGTTTACCAGGACCACTATAACAAAGTACCATGGACTGAGGGCTTCAACAACAGTTCTTTTTTTCTCACAGTTCTGAAGGCTAGAAATCCAAGGTGTCAGCAGGGTTGATTTAATGCTAAGGCCTCTCTCCTTGGCATGCAGGTAGCCACACTCCCCCTCTGTCCTCACATGGTCTTTTCTCTGTGCACCCAAACTTCCTTTTCTTGTAAGGACACCAGTCAGATTGGATTAGGGCCTGTCCTAACAGCCTCATCTTAACTTAATTACCTCTGTAAAGACCTTATCTCCAAATATGATTTCATCTGAGATGCTGAGCATTAGGACTTTTAACACATGAATTTTTTGAGGGAGACACAATTCAGCCCATAACACTCCCACACTGTGATGTGATGGTAAGAATCAAATACAATAATGAATATAAAGTGGCTAACATAGTGTCTCTACATAGTAAATGCACAGTAAATGTCAGCTCTTACTATTATCACTGTTATCTCTTTTGATAATATCATTTTAAACTTTAAGTAAAATTCAGAGATCATGATGTATATTCTCTGTTTAGAAAATTAGCAATATCATTGAAAGCTGTTGGCCAGAATAACATTCTTTTTTTTTTATTGAGGTATAGTTAGTTTATAATGTTGTGTCAATTTCTGGTGTACAGCACAATGCCCCAGCCATGCATAAACATACATATATTCATTTTCATATTCCTTTACACTGTAAGCTACTATAAGATATTGAATATAGTTCCCTGTGCTATACAGTATGAACTTGTTTATTTTATATATACAGAATAAGATTCTAAACACCTTAGCATGACTTACAAACTCTTCAGAACCAGGATTTGACCTATATAATCAAACTTTTCTACCTTAGTCACTGTTTCACATTCCTGATGCTGTCACTCCAAATTTCTTTCTGTTCTTCAGACTTACTGGCTCCATCACACATACAGGTACTTCTTCCCTCCACTATGTACTTGGTACTCCACTTGTACTTGGTATGTACTAAATTTCACTTCTTTTGTGAAACCTTTCCCCAACCCTGAGTCAAAGTCAGTTTCTCTTATGTTATACAACTAAATCACTTTGCATGTAAATTTACAATAAAATAAAATAAAAAATACAATAAAAATAAAAAATGTATTGCTTTGCATTTTAAGTATTTGTCCATATGACAATTAGCAGTGTATTTACCTTTTTTCACATAGTAGGCGAAATTGTATTAGAATACAAAGCAAAAAATGTGTTGGAATTGAATAAAACTGTATTGGAAGGAAAGGAAGGAGTGAGGGAGGAATGGGAGAGAAAAGATGAGAAAGTCAGAGCAAAGAAAAACAAAGAAAGAAAAGAGGGAAATAGGACAGGAAAGAAAGGAGAAAACTCAGCAAACCAAACTGATGAAAAAGTTGAAAACAGCAGAAGCAAAGAAAGCCAGAGGTCAAGCCAAAAGACTAACCTCACCATTTCCCCATTGACGGACTCAGTGCCCTAGAGAAGACCAAAATCATCAAACATAGAAAAACAGATATCACTGAAGAGGCAAATCTTTTTTAAGAACACCCATATTTTCACTGGTAAAGTGGTGCCTTTTGACTTCAAAGCTGGTGGAAGATGGAGACTGGATGTCATCTACTTTCCCCAAAGGATCTAACCCAGTGCACACCAAGTAAATATGAAATGGGGAGGCTCCTAACCACTTCTGGTTTGCTGCTGCCAATTTTAATTGATTTTTGCTCAAATAAACTCTTGAATTTTTAATATGCCTCAGTTTAGTTTTTAACAGTTCTGGTGTTAGAAGAGGGTACTGAAGGGGGCCCCCGACAACCCCCAGGAGCAATGAGTATCCAGGCGTGGGCACCTGGGAGCCCCTTGAGCTCTCTGCTTTCTTGCTGCCTCTGCAGGTGTGGGTAAGTCCCTCTAGGATCCTAGCTCCATGACTTTTGTGTTATGAGGTTTCAGACTTCAGCATTCAGAAATGCTCAAAAGCATTTCTTTCCGTGGTGTGGCTCTGCAAACCAGCTGGAGTCAGATGGGTTCTGACTTAGAAACTGGACCAGATCCAAAGTCAGTCTGGGTACAACTTAAATTTGACTGGGTCCATCATGAGGCCTCCGGCGACAAAATTTTGTTTCAAGGCTGAACAAGTAGGTTAACCTTGCCAAGATAATCTTAAATTACAGGGCCACAGTGAGGAAATCTCAACCATCTTAGATAAGCTTATCCATTTACAAGGTGCCCTAGAGCAAAGGGGGTTTCAGTCAAGCACTCAGCATAATGGGTAAAAAGAAAATTATTTTTACTTCTCTACAGTTTCTGGTGACCAGGATGAGACCTGCTGGGACACCTCATTCGCTCCAGAGACTGCAGATGAGAACCTGGGAAAACTGGCAGGAGCTGTCAAAGAGTGAGGATTCTTACCAAATAAACTCTCCCAGATCTCTGTCTATGGTGACTGGTCAAGAGAGGAAGGTAAAACTTCACATTGTCCCTTCCTTTCCAAATTCAGACTGACAGAAAAAACGTTGGACTTTTGATCCTTTATCTCTCAGGAACAACTATTGCCTTCTTGATTGTCTTGTTTTGTATCCTGAGACAAACTTGCAACTTTTAGGTTGGGGGACCCCTGAAATATCTCCAGGCAGAAATGTGGGTGGCGCCTTTATTCATGGGTAGACCATTTCCAAATGAGATAAAGCTACAGTTATTTAAGAAAACCTAGTCTCTTAAATGGTAGCCTACATGCCATTCCCTGCCTCAAAACAATGTCATATGCAGCTAAAAGCAAGTGGTTCGTTCCCCAGGTCACTCCTTACACATTTCCAAGAGAAATCTATCTGGTAGTTCCCAGCTCATGGCCCCAGAGGGTATGGATCACAACCATGGCACCTGCTGCCCTCATTCTGGGCTCCCCAAAACTTCTTGGTCTCTCTCAGGGGAGTAACATGGAGCAGAATGCAGAGATTGTGATGGATTTAGAAGGTACCAGAAAGGCCCTCCATTCAAAAGTATTCCCCACCCCCCATGAGCTGCTTCACACATACAGATACTCACAGAAAACTAAGTTCTAGATGTTAAGATCATCTAATTAAGTTTCTTTTCCTTGAAGAGTGAGAAAATGAGGCCAAAATATATTAAGACTTAGTCTAAGATCAGCCTGCTAGTTAATAGGATTTTAGTCCACATCTCCTGATTCTGAGTTGCAAATATTTCACTCTCTCCAGATTTACAAATATGAACTTCCCAGGAAGGGTAATATGTTACATTACTACCACCTGTGATTTCATTTTATCTGAACAGCCTAAGGAATAGGAGAACATTCCATGACTGGGCTGGCAGGTGGGCAGGTAGAGGCAAAGTGAGGAGATGCCCACAGGACCTAGGAAAACACGAGAGGCAAGTTTTACCACCTTAACCGCTTACCTAGACCCCTAGAGCTAAGCTAGGATGGAGATGATAGGCCGTACATCTCGAAGTGCTCAGATAACATCTTCTAGAAGAGAGAATGCTGGGAGAACAAAGGGGCAGGAGCCTTTAACAGGCAGCTTTCCTCTTACTCTCCACTTTCCCAGCCACACCCTGGTCCAGCCATTATGGAATTACCTAAAGGTCCAGTCTCTCTTTTCCTTTCTATGCATCTTTTTCCCTCACAGAAATGCTTGCCAATTAATGATGAATTTTTGTTCTTTCAAAAGAGCACCTTGGAAAAACAGAGACAGAGAAAGAAAGAGACTCTAAATGCAAGACCCCATTGTTATCTCCATAATTCTTACCTGCCTAACTATGGTGGGAAGGGAGAAGCTGGGACTTCCTCGAAAATCAAGTGGAGCCAACTTAGTGAGACTGACTAAGCCCAGCCAAGGCTCTGTCCAGCCAAGCACTGCCCCCTGAGGCCGCTGGCCACAGATGGTATCTGTGCAACCTGACCTAGTGCTGGCCCAGCTGCCAAGAAAAGGAAGGAAAGAGCTGTTGCCCAGTTGCCATGAGTGGACCCAAAATAATTAAGGACTGCATAGGATACAACATGTGACATCAGGACAGGAAATTTGGGCTGGAGAGCAAAGGAGTAAAGCATCCTGAATTTCCCAAGAAATTGTTTCTGTAGAAATTTTTAGTTATTTCAGATAAAATGTTTCACGTTGATCACATATTATGTGAACACAGAAAAAGGCATATCTACACTACAATTATGACTATGTAAAACATATAATTATGATAATATTATTATAGCTAATGTCTATACAGTATGTGGGTTTTGCTGTATTAAACTCTTTATAAGCATTATCCCAATTAACACTCACAAAAATCAATTGATATATCTAGTGGTTTTATTATTTTCATTTTTACAGATTCAGAAACAAATGTGTACGAATTTAGGCAGCTTGCCTAAGATTACCCAGTAAGTAGCTACATCAGGATTTGAACCTAGACCTATCTGATGCTGGAGGCATTGCCCTTCATCTTTCTGCAACATTCTTGCTGTATGAATACATATGTAAAGGGGCTGGGAGAGAGCAAGAAAAAAATTAAAGTAGATGATCTGAAAAGGGTAGGAAAATTACAGATTACTTTAATTTTATTATTTTTGTTTTATAGTACTTGCCCAATAAATATTTTAAAACTCATATACATTATAGATAGTTTTTAATAAATATGGTTATATATTAAATATATTACATTATATACATACATATGTGTGTGTGTGTGTGTGTATGTTATACATAAAACATTTAGGGTAAGTTGTTTATATATTGCACCCTAGAGTTTCTCACTCTGAGATTTCTAAGGTCTGTCCTTTTTAAATGTTTGATATAAAAGCCTTGCAGCTCCCCACCTCCTACAGCCAAGGTTCAAAAGGCAGGCCATGAGTAGTACCTGCCGCCGCTTCTGACTGACCTCCAAAACAAACAGCACATTCAGGGTTGTTAAAGGAAAGCAGTTTCAGATGTTAAAGAACTAAAAAGAATCTTCAAACACTTACCTAAGAAATAGAGTCCACATGTGGGATTTCCCATATAATGTGGCACTTCAGCCTTCACAGAAGAGAGCTTCTGACATAGCTCTGCCTCTAACTGTCTATGTGACCTCTGGAAAATCACCTAAGCTCTCTAAACCTCAGCTAAAAACCAAAACCAAAGACCAGGGCCTGACCAAGATAAAGTCTGAAGTCCTCTCCATCTACTGAGGTTAGATTTCTCTAACCTGCCAGCTACAGATGCCTCTGAAGCACTGAAATATGTGTTTGGAAATACGCTTAATTGGGAAATAAAGCAAAGGAAGCTTCCTCTGTTTCAATCCAGATAAATTCTCAGTAGTAAGAAGTCTCTGAAGATGAGAAGTATCACAAGAAGTAGAATGTGCTCTTTCCTGCTAGATGTGAATGAGAAAGGACATGACCTTGGGGGTTACTGCAGCCAGCTTCTAATCACCAGACAAGGGTCTGCTTGAGAATGGAGGAATGAGAACAGACAGCAGAGAAATGGAAAGAAATCGGGTCTCTCTATTTGAGTCCTAGATCAAACCATACCTGAAGTTTGTCTTCATGAACCAATAAATTCCCTTTGTTGTTAAAAAATAAAAGAAATAGCAGCAGAAACTGCTAAGATAGTTCTGAAAAGAGTGTAAAACTTGAAGTGCCGAAACTTATTTTGACCAACTGGAGGTCCTTTTCTTTCTGGACCAGGTGAACATCAGCTGTTTCTTTTGACCTCAGAATGCTTCTCTAGGACAGTGTTTCTCAGGCAGTGGTGCTCCATGGGTCATCTGTCTCAGAATCACCTGAACTGTTGTCTTAGAGATTCTGATTCTGAGGTCTAGGGTGGACCTATGAATCAGCATTTTCAAGATCATAACACTTGAACCCATGACTCAAACTCAGCACCACTAAAAGTATGACTCCTTCTGCTGTCACACAGCAGGAAGCACACAGTACCACCCGTCATGTATTCTTGCCCCTGAAATGAAACTAAATCTAAACAAGTCTTGAATCTAAGTGACTATCAGTGAACAGAAAATAATGGCATACTAATTAAAATTCACTCTGAGGATACAGTCAGCCAAATCCAAAATGTTGCATATCCTGTAGGATGAATGATTTGCTTTCTTCAACAAATAAGTGATTTTTTTTAAGCATGGGAGATTGTCATAGATTAAAAGACCCAAGAAATATAAAATTCAGTGCAATGTATAATGTGTAGAAGTCACCTTTAAAAATATTTTGGGGACAATTGGGTCAATATGAATATGGATTGGGTATTAGCTAATATTAGGGAATTATTGCTAATTGTATTATGTGTGATAATGGTATTGTGAATGTATAGGAAAAAAGTGTCATCTGGCAGAGATGCATATTGAAGTACATGAAGTTGAAATTATATGATGACTGAGATTTGCTCTTTTTTAACTTTTTTTTATTGAGTTATAGTCATTTTACAATGTCGTGTCAAACTACAGTATAGAGCACAGTTTTTTAGTTATACATGAACATACATATATTCATTGTCACATTTTTTTTTTCGCTGTGAGCTACCATAAGATCTTGTATGTATTTCCCTGTGCCATACAGTATAATCTTGTTTATCTATTCTACATTTTGAAATCCCAGTCTGTCCCTTCCCACCCCCTGCTCCCTTGGCAACCACAAGTTTGTATTCTATGTCTATGACTCTGTTTCTGTTTTATATTTATGTGGGGCTTTTTTGGTTTTTTTTTTAGATTCCTCATATGAACGATCTCATATGGCATTTTTCTTTCTCTTTCTGGCTTACTTCACTTAGATGACATTTTCCAGGAACATCCATGTTGCTGGAAATGGCATTATGTTGTTGGTTTTTATGGCTGAATAGTATTCCATTGTATAAATATACCACATCTTCTTTATCCAGTCATCTGTTGATGGACATTTAGGCTGTTTCCATGTCTTGGCTATTGTAAATAGTGCTGCTATGAACATTGGGGGGCAGGTGTCATTTCGAAGTAGGGTTCCTTCTAGATATAAGCCCAGGAGAGGGATTCCTGGGTCATACGGTAAGTCTATTCCTAGTCTTTTGAGGAATCTCCATACTGTTTTCCACAGTGGCTGCACCAAACTGCATTCCCACCAGCAGTGTAGGAGGGTTCCCTTTTCTCCACAGCCTCTCCAGCATTTGTCATTTGTGGACTTTTGAGTGATGGCCATTCTGACTGGTGTGAAGTGGAGATTTGCTTTAAATTACTCCATTAAAAAAATCAGGAGAGATAGGTGAAATAATGTTTACAAAATATTGGTAACTGTTTAAATTGGACATAGTTTTTAATATAATTTTCTCTACTGTTCATTATGTTTAAATTTTTTCATAAAAAATCTTCAAGAAAAGAGAAAAAGAAAAAGCACCCTTGGGTGATTCTTATGCATTCTGAAGTTCTGCTTTTTGGGTAGTGCTAGGACAAATAGGTGACAAGGGAACAGAAATCAACTCACTATTTCAGAAGCCTTTGAACAATTAGCCATTCCTGACTCTGGGAGTGTTTAGGGGAAGGTCAAGGATAAAGGAAACTGCGGAGAGCCTTTCTGCATTGTTTTGAAGGCTGAGCCAAAAGCCATGTGGCCAACAGCTTGTGCAATCCAATGCCTTTCCTTCACTGCTTCTGGCCACCCTGATCTCCAGGGAACATGAAGATTGCTAAGTTCCAGCCATTGTCCTCACTCAACACAGTCACAGTTCCCATGTTACAGAATCTTTAATCCCCAGCCCTAAGTATGGTGAGGGCCCATAGAATCTTTGGTGACACTTACCACTTGCTTTGAACTTTTAAAGTGGCTCGTGCCAAACAAAGGCAGTGGATCACTCATCTGAGTGTCTCTCCAGCCAGCTATTTGAAATATTTGACAGGCCTTGCAAATAGTCACTTGCTCAGGGCAAGAAACTATTTATTAGGGGCACATAGAAAGGGATATTAATTTCACTTACTGTGCTACATGTATTTGCCCCTGGAGGGCAAAGAGAGATCTAATTTTTTTTTAAAAAAGAAAAAGCTATTGTGGGCTAAGATGAATCTATAAATTTTTAAGTATGCTATTTTAAGAATCTGTTCAATTTAAATTTGACAAACTCACGTTAATTGTCTACCTTCCCCATTTCCTAATAGAGAACCACTTGAAATTGTGAAATCCCAAATAATGAAGAAAAAAAAGTCATATCCATTTGTCAGAGCTCATGCTAGAGACAGACTAATGAAGTTGGCTTGCAAAGTGTCACTTATACTTTGTTTTTAAAGTCACCTGGAGCATTTTATTTTCCATCATTTTTTGCCCTTTAAAGGTTTTCTAGCACTTTTGCTTGTAAAAATCACCTTTGCAAGTAGTGGCACAATGGAACATAGACGTGTGCTCCCTGTTTCAATTCCGAATCCCACACACACAATTATTCAGTGACTTTTCCAATCAGCCATGTCCATGATAGCTGCATGGCAAGGGGTGCCACCCCACAGTTATTTTTCTTCTGCAGATTAGTGGTGTTGCATGTCTCTGTTAAAACAAATGTGTTTGGCTTTTCTATTAAGGTATATTATCATAAATGGGTTGTCAGTCATATTGTCCTCATTAGGCATTCAAAACTCCAAGTTCATCAGGGAATAGATTTAGAACGGCTAATGATGTTACAAAGTTGCCAACCCTTATTCATAAGAAAAATTAGCTCTGTAATGTCTCAGGAATTCATCTTTTCCTTTCTTCTCCCACAAAACTTGCTCTAATTCAGAGCCTCCCTACATCTGGCGTATACAAAAGCTTTCCCTCCTCCATCTTCACCCATTTCTCTGGGCCTCTTCACACACACACACACACACACACACACACACACACACACACACACACACACACACAGAGCTTTGCTCTTCACTCTGACATTTAAAGCAACAAACCTTCTTTCTGGCTTCATCCCAGCTCCCATCTTCCCACCAACACCCTTACTCCCACCTCCAAATTGATTTCCCAAGCACATCCCACAGTTACCATGCCGGGAACAGATTTAGTATGCATCCATCCCTTTCTACCCCTGCCTGCCTGGGTGTCCTTAGCCTACATTCATAGCTGTCAGAGATCTACCCATTATTCAGTACTTTGTTCAAATATTACACTTCTATGTGGACTTTTCATGTCTTCCAAATAGAGTTAATCTCTTCCTTCTAGGTTCATTTATTTAATTCTGCTTACACCATTCTTACAGCACACCTATAGTGTTTTGTTTTTTTTTTTAATGATTACTCAGGTACATAACTTCTCCTCCACCAGAATGTGAGCCCTGGGAGACAGAAGCCTATCATGTTCATCTTTGCTTCCCAGGCAACACCTACCTAGCACATGGAATATGTTCCAAATGTTTTGGGGTTACAATGAAACAACAGGCAACCATTTAAAATGTATATGAAACTATGAACAAGATGTAACATTAAGAAAAAGCAAAGGAAGAAAAGTATGTATACTGTGCTGCCATTTATGTAAAATAAAATCATATACAAATAGAGCTATATACAGATGTAAATAGATTGATCTCTGATATACCTCTCGAAAAATACATACACACATACACACACACCAAAACAAAAAACAAAAACACAAAATTTCTGATAACAGTGGTTGCCACTGAGGAGGAGGCAGACACGCAGGAGATACACAGGGTCAGCGGTGGGCAGAGCTTTACTTTCTCTGTGTACCATTTTATGCTGTTTGAATTTTATTACCATTGCATGTATTATCTTGTACATAAATTACCCACATTACCTAGTCAAAGAAAACAATTCAATTCAATTAAATTGAAAGTAATAAATGTTTGATTTTAATTGAAACTGAACTGAACAACCCTGATATTAATAACAGAACTAGCTGGAGTAGTCAAATTACCCATTCCCAATGAGTTCAGCATTCAGAAAGAGAATTTTATTCCTCTAATTATATGGCAATCCAATGCCAAGTTGAATTCATTACTTTTAATAATAGTAATAATAATGAATATGCTTATAAAATTAATAGATCAGATATAATTTTTATATTGAGAAATTTTATCCAAGAGTGTTTAAATTCTATTGCCTGAGAAAATCAGTTCAATAACAATGTGAGCTCTCAGCAGTCATTTTTTTAAACTCAGTAATATTGAAAAGTGTTGCCAAATAGCAAAAGCTAAAACACTGCAATAAATATATCATTAAATCTTACAATGCATAAATTATATCAGTAAATCCTTGCTGGAAATGTGTGTATAGAGGGAATAAAAACTGTCCTGTTCAGGGTATGACATAGCCAAGAAAGGCCTCTCCAGGAAGAACTGGAGTGTGGTGTTTGTAGCTAAGAGTTTCCCAGACTGGACTGTGTGGCTAGGTTTCCACAGGTCTGTAGAAAAGATCATCCCTCTTCCATTTTCCTCCATACAAGGAAAGCACTCACTCTATCACACCAGCTCAAAATACCATGGTTCCCTCTTTAGCTATTTCTATATTTTTCCTTCTCTCATGCTCTATTAGCAAATACATGAACATTCAAAGGAAGATCAAAAATACTTCAAAGAAACCCCTTCACAGCATGCATGGACTGCCTTCTTCACCCTATCTGGTGAAAAGATCCTGCTCTGGACCCCAAGGTTTCGTTGCTTTCATCATTATCTCAGCTACAAATGTTACACGTGGCCGTTAAATTATCCTGCCATCTCTAAGATCCCTTTTTAAAGAGTCACCTATGATGTATGAGCACCAGTGAAACCCTATTGCTGGAGGCTCTCAGTGGAATGTTGGGGACAGAATGAAGACCCAATGCAGCAATGGCAGATCCTGGGGGATGCTAATGAGGGGCAGGGCACTACTTATTATTAACATGTTAGCCCCGCAGGGCACTGTGCCAGTTTTAATAAGCAACCAATCTGGCACGTCTGCTCAGCTATGAAAGATGTGGAAACTCGGGGTGGGGGGGAATCCACCTATACTGTAACATCTCATTTCCAGAAGTACCTGGAAAAACACTGTTCATAACAAGAAATTCTCGGGCACTGCTTGTCACTATACTAATCTTAAGTGTTATTGCTAATAATGGACATGACGGTTATTACTCTCTACAACCAGTATGGTTATTATAGAGTATACTATTATAGGATTCATGTTAATGATAACAAACTATCATAATATATTTTATTCATCATTGTATCCCCAGAGACTAGGTGCCTAATATTTGTTAAAGCTAATTGAGTATTACATACAATATGATAAATAATATACTATCTTCTTTCCAAGAAAAAAAGATGCAATTTCTTGAAAAGTGATTTCTGACCCCAATATGTTTTTGTCTGCAGATATCATTATTTACTTGAAAATCACACACACGCAAAAAGAAGACAGTAAAGAAGTCAGAGATAGGATACACCAGAAGAAAGACTAAGGAGTAGAAGGGAGCCTCTGAGCCCCTGAACAAGGTTAGTAGCAAATCACCCTGTTTCTCCTTCCTACAGTCAGTCCTCCCTGGAAAAGCATGAGAAGCAGTCCTCTCCTTTAGACAAGAAACCATGTAATATTTAAGCCTCTGACCCTTCTCTCTAGTGCCCATCTCTTCCCTGTGTCTCTGGTCCAAGATGGACTCTGAATTACTTACAGAAAGTATTTGGAACCACTGTCCCCAGAATCCATAAAAGACATCAGTGATGCCCTTCAAGTTCAGGTTCCAATTGTACTCTGCTGGGGGGCAAGAATATTGGTACAAGCCTCCTGAAGAGTAATTTAGCAATGTATTAGCAAGAGCTCTAGAATCATGCATCCCATCTGGTCCAATAATTCACCTTCTGGAAAGCCAACCTACAGAAGTCATCCCAAATATATAAAAGCCTTTCTAGTCAAATTTATTCAAAGCCTCAACTGTAACATTGAAAATCTGGATGCAACCTAATTTTCTAACAATGGCAGAATATTTTTTTCTTTCTTTCTTTCTTTTCTTTCTTTCTTTTTTTTTTTTTTTTGATTGAAGTACAGTCAGTTACAATGTGTCACTTTCTGGTGTACAGCACAATGTCCCAGTCATGTATATACATACATATATTCGTTTTCACATTTTTTCATTAAAGGTTATTACAAGATATTGAATGTAGTTCCTTATGCTATACAGAAGAAACTTTTTAAAATCTATTTTTATATATAGTAGCTAACATCTGTAAATCTCAAAACTCCCAAATTTATCCCTTCCACCTCCCTTCCCTGGTCACTATAAGATTGTTTACTATGTCTGTGAGTCTATTTCTGTTTTGTAGATGAGTTCATAGTGTCCCTTTTTTTTTTTTTTTAAGATTCCACATATGAGTGATAGCATATGGTATTTTTCTTTCTCTTTCTGGCTTCCTTCACTTAGAACCATGATCTCCAAACATGCTTACAGGACAAAACCATTCACCAACTAGCTCATTTAATTTATCTCATTGAACATTGATATGCTGCTTACCATGTGCCAAGTATACAATCCTCAGCACTTTATGGATATTGACATGTTTAGTCCTCCTAACAATCTTATGAGATAGGCACGATTAATATCCCATGTTATGGATGAGGAAACTGAGGCATATGATCACAGCTGCCATGTAGTGAAACCAGGAGTCAGACCTAAGCATCTAGGCTTTATAATCCAGGCTAGTCATCAGTGCTGGACTGCCACCCCATGCACACAAGCCTGTGGGGAATGGGAATACAAACCCATGTTCTGTCAATAGCCAGAGAGAAATAAGTCTCCATGTTCCACTGTTTATACTGAGGTCTCACTTTTCTTACAGCTCAGAGTTTGCTACTAGAACACAATAATATGACCTGTCTCCACTTCCTATGGAGTAACCAAAGACCATGAGCCTTATCTGACCTAAAACTACTTACTTACCTTCCTAGGACCCAGCCCCCACCACTCCACTAACATTCCATTCAAGTGCCTAATTCTGGGGGGGGAAGGTGAGAAAGGAGACCAATTCCTCAGTTCAGAAGTCTCTAGTCAGCACTAAAAAAAAAGAGGGAATCTTGCTGGGAGCTACAAGTGCTTAATGAAGAAAGCTTTCAAGATTAAAAGTCAAAATAACAGTAAAATACCTATCTTTGAGTTTTTGCCAGAATAGCAAAAGTGTTTTTCTTACTGAACATACAAATTTTTTAATGATGGTTGGGGCAATAGGCAGTCTCATACACTTAGAAAGGCTAAATCAGAATATTTTGGGTGGGGACATTTTGGCCAATCTGTTTTTTAAAATTTCAATGTGCAGACTCTTTAAGCCCTGCAATTCCGCTGCTAGTAATACACACACACACACACACACACACACACACACACACACACACACACACACACACACACATACAAAGCTATGAGCTGCAGTATTGCCTGCAAAAGCCAAAAAAAAAAAAAATTAGAAAAAATTAAATATCCACCATTTAATTATAATTAAATAAATTACAGCATATCTATACAAAGGAATATTTCACAGCCCTAACCAAAATATTAGGCAGATCTTGTTGAAATAGAATAGAAATATGTTTAAAATATATTACCAACAGAAAGAAACAAAGTCTCACAATAATAGGTATACTATGCTCCATTTGTATAAATGTTTTAAAAGCATATGCCTCCAAACACATGGGGGAACTCAAAATATTTTTAATGTATAAAAGATTGCATGAAAGACTGTTGAGAGTGATTCCTGGAGGTAAGCAATATATGGAGAAAAAGTTTTATTTTTCATTTCATACCCAATTGTATTTTGAATTTTTAAAATATATATATATTTACCTTAGGTATATTGTTTTTATTTTAAATAAGTTTCTTAGACTTGTTAAGAAATAAGTAGCTATAATTGTTATTTTTTCAAATACATGTATAGATAAATATTTGTATGTATATATGTACATACATACGTATTTGTGTGTTACATATATTTATATAAAAGAAACAGACAAAAGGAGCATCACTGTACTAATGGAGACATATAAATATGACCCATTATTGTGGATTAAATGATACTGACTTTAAAAACCTAAAAATATACTTCTGTTTCTTAAATATTCTTTTCACTTGCCTTCCTTTCACCTCCATACATTTTGTTTGTGCTTTTAATTAGAGTGACAAAATGTTTCTACTGAGTCATATAAAGCCCAATCCAACTATTGTAAATTTCAAATAAATAGTCCAAATTAATCTCATCCTGAATGTTTCCTTTGTGATCCTGCAAAATACCTATTATTATGGAGACTTCTTAAAGAATATGAGTATACAAAACAAAAATTGATGACTAAGTTGGAGGCCAGTTGTAGGAAGAAGATAGAATATTTAGGAAAGAAAGTGAAAAACTGAAAAGAAAAAGCTAGGTAAGACAAGAAAACATTTCTGTGTCTGTTGGGGACACTTGTGGGAGAAGTAAATGTGATCACAAGGGAAGGGGTATTTCTTTGTAACTAAAACTTGGCAGGAAGGACATTAAGATAAGACAGAGTTTGAATAGATTTGGAAAGGTAAAATCATAAAACTGTAAGAAACTCCAAGAAGTTTCCTAGAGTGTTGAAAAGAGTAGCAGTTTTTTGATAAGACAGTAAAAACATGTGAGGCAAATTTAAACATCATGAAAATATAAATCTATACCCTGGGTATATCAGTAAAAACAACTTAGTTAAAAGTAGACAAAAAACAAAAGCTTGCCTGCTGTATTTTTAAAGATCTCTTGGAATAGGGATCACATGCTTATGCACACACATATACACAAAGTGCAATGATCAATCATCCTAATCTGCCTGGACTGAGGGGTTCCTGGGGTGTAGGACTTTCAGTACTAAAACCAGGATAATTCTAGGCAAACTGGAAACAAATTGGTCACTCTAACACTGAGATAGACAAAAATGCACGTAGGTAGGTAGGTAGATAGGTAGGTAGATAGATAGATAGATAGATAGATAGATAATGAATATAGATACCCTTACACACAGACAGGTCTCTGAAATATGTCTACAGCATTACAAAAAATTTAAGATTATTGCTGTGGCTCCTATTATTTTTTAAGACTTCATTTTTAGGTTCACAGCAGAATTGAGAATAAAGTGCAGAGATTTCCCATTTACTACCTGCTCCTACACAAGTATGGCATTCCCCATTATCAACATGCCCCAACCAGGGTGTACATTTGTTACAATTAAAGAACTTACATTGATCCATCATTATCATCCAAAGTTTATAGTTTACATTAGGGTTCACTCCAGATGGTGTACATTCTACAGGTTTGGACAAATGTATAATAACAGGTACCTACCATTATAATATCATACAGCATAGTTTCACTGCCCTAAAAACCCTCCATGCTCCAACTATTCACCTCTTCCTCCCCTCTAATCCTTGGTCTTTTTACTCTCTCCATAGTTTTGTCTTTTCCAGAATATCATATAGTTGAATTGGCTTCTTCTGCTTGGTAATATGCATTTAACTTTCCTCCATGTCTTTTCATGACTTGATAGCTCATTTCTTTTCAGTGCTGAATAATAGTCCATATTCTGCTTGTACCACATTGTATTTATCCATTCACCTACTGAAGGACATCTTGGTTGAGTCAAAGTTTTGACCATTATGAATAAAGCAGCTAAAAACACCTCTGTGAACATAAGTTTTCAACTCCTTTGGATAAATACCAAGGAGCACAATTGGGGGATCATATGATAAAAGTATGCTTAGTTTTATAAGAAACTGCCAAACTGCAGTCCAAAGTGGCTGTACCTTTTTGCATTCCCTTTAGCAATGAATGAGGGTTGCTGTTGCTCCACCTCCTCACCAGCAATTAGTTTTGTCAGTGTTCCAGATTAAGACCATGCTAATAAGTGTGTAGAAGTATCACACTGTTGTTTTAATTTGCATTTCCCTGATGATATATGATGTAGAATATATTTTCATATGTTTATTTGCCATCTGTAAATCTTCTTTGGTGAGTTACCTGTTAAGGTCTTTGGCCCATCTTGTAATCAGGTCATTTGGTTTCTTACTTTTGAGTTTTAAAAGTTCTTTATATATTTTGGATAACCGCCCTTTATCAGATGTGCCTTTTCCAAATATATTCTCCCAGTCTGTGTCTTATCTTCTCATTCTCTTGACATTGTCTTTTTCAAAGCAGAAGTCTTTCATTTTAATGATGTCCAGCTTACCAATTGTTTCTTTCATGGCTTGTGCCTCTGGTGTTGTATCTAAAAAGGCATCACCATACCCAAAGTCACCTAGGCTTTCTCCTATGTTGTCTCCTAGGAGTTTTATCGTTTTGTGGTTTACATTTAGGTCTTTGATTCATTTTGAGTTAATTTTTGTGCTTGATGTAAGATCTGTGTCCAGATTCTTTTTTTTTTTTTTTTTTTTGCATGCAGATGCCCAGTTGTGCTGTACCATTTAGTGAAAATACTATCTTTGCTCCATCATATTACTTTTGTTCCTTTATTAGACATCATTGACTGTTTTATGGGGGTCTATTTCTGGATTCTCCAGTTCTGTTGATCTATTTGTTATCTTTTACCAATACCACACTGTCTTTATAGGAAGTCTTGAAGGCAGGTAGTGTCAGTCCTCCCAACTTTTGTTCTCCTCCTTCAATATTGTGTTGGCTATTCTGAGTCTTTTGCCTTTCCATATAAACTTTAGAATCATTTTGTCATTATTCACAAAATAACTTGCTGGGATTTTGATTGGGATTGCACTGAATCTATAGATTAAGTTGGGAAGAACTGACATCTTGACAATATGGAGTCTTTCTACCCATGAGCATGGAATATCTTGCCATTTATTTAGTTTTTTTTCTTATGTCATTCATCAGAGATTTGTAGTTTTCTTGCTATAGGTCTTGTATATATTTTGTTAGATTTATATCTAAATATTTCACTTGGGGGCTTCAATTATTTTTAATAAAAGCAATATAAGCTCAACTCAGTCACTATTTAGGCCACTTCCATGTTCTATCACTTGAAGCAAAATGGCGCAATTCAGTGAAATTCCTCATACTCTGCCCCTAGAAGAAAACTCTTCTAGCATGCCAGTCAATATGATTACAATTGAGTTAATTTAATATCTATTTCCATCCAAATTGATAACAGAATAATATTTTTAGATTTTCTTTTTAATTAAATAGGATAATTTCTGGGATATGAGAATTATCAGAGTTCACCCACTTATTCAACAAATATTTACTGGCCATCTAGTTTGTGCTGCATTGTTAATATAAAGCAGCCAAAATTGCTAATGTCAGAGTGTTCACAGCCTTTTCTCTAACCTCACCTTGCCAAAGAAAATACTGTATTTTCTAGCCCAATTTCACCTCCTCCACATTCCAAAAGAGGAAAAACTGACCTATAGAGTAAAGCTTTGGGAAGTGAGGTGGGAGGGAAGACCAGCATCAAGATGGATTTAGGAGATTGGAGGTGAATTGTGAAACAAAATGCTCTACAGCATCTGGTGTTTATGAAAGAATTGGGTGGGAAAGGAAAGAAGATTTTAAGAAGTGTTTCAGTGGACTATTTATGCGAATCTCCTCCACGTTTTGAAAATGCAAGTAAAACATTTGAGCTACTCTGAACAGGTTATTGGTTACTGGATTGTGTTTATTTGCTAAACTCCAAGAATGAACCTTATAGAACCTTGCTTTATAAGGGTTACATCAGAAACAAATACACTGTGATTCTCACAGGGAATAAAGAAACTGAGTTGTGTACCATTTTTCACATAGGTAAAAATTTTCCCATCTGAAGCCTTTGTACTCACTTAAGCTCCCTGCCTTGAAGAGTTCCATAATATCCTCTGCCAAATTATTTTCATGTTGTCAACAATGTGATCAATAAAGCAAGTATTACTTGTTTGCATTTTATTGCTGGTTTAGATAAGACATTCTATAAGATGATTGAAGCCCAAATGTTCTTCAGACCCCAGTGGACACATGTATGCTTTGGAGATTAGCTTATCAACCTCAGGACCACTCTACAGGTACACAGGAAACAAATGATTTCCACTCAAGTCTAAGGAGTGAAGAGAACAGAAATAAAATGATTTGGCTTGGTTAAAATGTAAACTGTGAGTTTTACTGATTTTGTATTGAATTGTAAAATTTTGCAAGAACCATACACAGCAAAAACATTAGCAATATAATGGTGTTTAGAACAGGAAAACATATACTACAATGTAAGAAAATGTTTACAACTTTTTCATATCAGCAAATTAAATACTGCATTGGAGAAAAGCAAATATGCTAAGATTTTCTACGCCATTTATAATTGCAAGCTTAAGGATTTAACAATACATATCTACATAGATTCAAAGATGTGCAGAAGAAAATGGAAACAGATTGTTTGGTACAGATCCTTCATTTTACAGAGGAAAACTTGAGACCCAGGGGAATAAAGCATCTTTTCTAAAGCCACACAACTCCAGAGGTAAATATAGTACTTCAACCAGGTCTTTTGCCTGAAAATCTGTCTCACCATAATTTGCTGCAGCTTTTACAACATTTGCAATATCTTTTTTTCTAAATGATTATCTACATTCACCTTAGACTCTTTGTTATAAGAGTAATTTCTTCATGGTGGAAATTAAAATGGACCCCAATCGTTTTTATGCTGACAGAAAAAGATAAAGACATTTCAACTGAAAGTGCATCTTGTCAAAAATATTCTAACTGTATCTAGGAAGACCAATTAACAAGGTATGGACAGAGGTCTAAAAAGAAATTGAAGCTTAAAAGGATCTGATAACATGAAAAAAAAATTGTAAAATTTGAATAAGGAAAGATTTTTGGAAATGCTAGAAATTTCAAAAGCCATGAAGAGAAATATAAGTTTGCCCACATAAAAATTTTTAAAGACTAATAATGAGAATATTTTTAACATATTAGACTGATAAAGATCATTAAGTTTACAGAAATACAGAGTTTTTGGAAAGAATTTTCAGTCCTTGTTAGTAGGAATGTAAATTGAAGGAACCTCTTCTCAGTGAAAATTGACAATATGTCAAATTAAATATATTTATAATCTTCAACACAACAAAACTTCTTTTAACTTTAACTTGATAAAAAACAAAAGCATTTATGACATACCTACAGCTACCATTAACTAATATCATGCTTAATGGTAAAAGACTGAGTCCTTTCTCTCTAAGGTCAGAAACAAGGCAAGGATGTCTACTCGCACTACTTTCATTCGGCATAGTACTGGCAGTACAAAAGGTAATAAAAAGAGATAAAAATATTCAGATTAGGAAGGGAGAAATAAATCTATTTCTATTTGTACCTGAAATGACTGTCTATGTAGAAAAATCCCAGGGAATATACATTTAAAAAAAATCTAAAATTAGTAAGTGAGCTCAATAAGGTCGCAGAACAAGATCAACACATAAAAACCAATTGTTATTCTATATTATTCACAATGAACATGTGGAGACTGAAATTTGAAACATAATACCAGTAATAATCACCCCAAAGTAAATGAAAATATTTAGATATAAATTTAAACATGTACAGGATCTGCATATAAAAATTACAGAATGCTAATGAGAGAAATCAAAGGAGATCTAAACAAATGGGAAGAAATATCAAATTCAGAAGCCATCAACAAAATGAGAAGGCATATTACAGAACTGGAGACAATATTTGCAAATCATATATCTGATAAGGGGTAAATATCTAAAATATATAAAAAAAATTCACACAACTTAATAGCCAAAAAATCTGATATTAAAAATTGGCAGGAAAAAAACCTGAATATATGTATGTTCATGTATGACTGAAGCAGTATGCTATACACCAGAAACAGACACAACATTGTAAACTGACTATATTTATATATGTGTGTGTGTGTGTGTGTGTGTGTGTGTGTGTATGTAGTATATGTGTGTGTGTGTGTGTGTATATATATGGATTTTTTTTCCAAAGAACACATACAAATGGCCAACAGGTACATTAAAAAGTAATCAACATTGCTAATCATCAGGAAAATGCAAATCAAAACCACAATGCAATACTACCTTACACCTGTTAGAATGACTATCATCAAAAAGATAAGGAATGACAGGTATTGGTGAAAAGAGAACACTTATGCACTGTTGGAAGGAATGTAAATTAGTGTAGCCACAATGGTAAATACTATGGAGGTTCCTCAAAAAATTAAATTTATGATCCAGCAATCCCACTTTAGGGTATATATCCCAGGGAAATGTAAACAAGATGTCAAAAATATATCTGCACTCTAATGTTCATTATTCACATTATTCACAATAGCATTATTCACAATAGCCAAGATGTAGAAACAACCTAAATGTCCATCAATAGATGGATAAAGAAGATGTGAGAGATATATACATACACACACACATATATATACATATATGGAATGGAATATTATTCAGCCATGAGAAAGAAAGAAATTCTGTCATTTGCAACAACATGGATGGAACTTCAGGGCACTGTGCTAAGTGAAATAAGCTAGACAGAGAAAGACAAATACTGTATGGCATCACTTGTATGTGGTATCTAAAAACCAAACAAAACAAAAAAGAAGTTAAACTCAGAAACAGAGTAGAAAAAGTGGTTGCCAGGGGTTGGGGAGTAGGGGAAACAGGGAGAAGTTTGTAAAAGCATACAAACTTTGCTATAAGATGAAGTTATTAGGATCTAATGTATAAACTGGTGACTATAGTTGATGACACTTTATTGTGTAATTGAAATTTGCTGAGAGGAGAACTTAAATGTTCTCACCAAAAATTATATTAAATTGCAAATATGTATGTGAGAGAGAGATGGATGTATTAAAATGTGGGAGGAATTCTTTCACAGTGTATACATATATCAAATCATCACAATGTACACTTTAAATACCTTACAATTTTATTTGTCAATACAAATTTATTTGTCAATATATCAATAAAGCTGAAAAAAGAAACATCATATTTATTAATTGGAAGACTGAACAAAGTAAAGATGTCAATTCTCCCTAAGTTGTTATACAGATTTGATGCAGTTCCTATCAAAATCCCAGCACCATTTTGTAGATAAAGACAATCTTATTCTAAATTTTATATGGAAAAACACAGGCCCTAAAATAGCTAAAACAATCTTGACAGAGAATAATAACGTGGGAGGAACTATTCTACCCAATGTTAAGGATCACCATATAGCAGCAGTAATCAAAACAATATGGTTGTAACCAAGGCATAGACACATAGGTCAATTAAACAGAATAAAGAGCTCAGAAATACATACAAACAAATCTGCCCAACTGATTTTTTTTATATTTCTATCTTTGACATATTTAACTGTCTTAAATGTACATATCATGCATTCATTTTTAAATTTTTTATTGAAATAAAATTCATATATCATAAAATTCATCTTCATGAAGTGTACAAGTCAGTGATTTTTACTATGTCCAGAAGTTATACAACTATCACCACTAACTATTTCCAGAATTTTTTCATCACCCCAAAAGAAACTCCATACCATTAGCAGTCACCCTCCATTCCTCCTACCCCTAGCTCCTGGCAAACACTAATTTATATTCTGTCTATTCTGGACATTTCATATAAATGGAATCATACAATATGTGACCTTTTGTGTCTGGCTTCTTTCACTTAGCTTAATATTTTCAAGATTCATCCATTTTGTAACATGTACTTCATTCCTTTGTATTGTTGAATAATAAATCATTTTATGGATATTTTGTTTATCCATTGTTAAGTTGATAGGCATTTGAGTTATTTCTGCATTTTTGCTATTATGAGTAATGCTGCTGCAAACATTCATGTATAGATTTCTGTGTGACGTGTGGTTACAGTTCTCTCCAATATACTCCTAGAACTAGAATTGCTGAGTCATATGATAACTCTGAGTTTGACTTTTTGAGGAAATGCCAAACTATTTTTCAAAGCAGCTGCATCATTTTGCATTCCCACCAGCAACGTATGAGTGTTCCAAATTTGCCACATCCTCTCCAATACTTGTTATTGTCCATTTTTTGAGTATAGCCATCCTAATGGGTAAAGTGGTATCTCACTGTGGTGTGAATTTACATTCCCCAATGACTGGTAATGTTGAGCATTTTCCATGTGCTTATTGGTCATTTGTATATTTTCTTTGGAGAAATGTCTATTTAAATTCTTTGCCCATTTTTTTCAGAAGTAAAATAAACCACACTTGAAGACCAATTAATGTCAGAAGAAAAAGAAAAGAGAATATTTAAGATGTATCTGTACCTTCTGTTAGGTTGAGTAATATGAAAATACCATTTTTGTAAGTCAAAATTTATCGAATTTCACCAGTGTGAAGTGTTTTAATGTTTTAAGTGAGAGACTTAGCAAGTAATTTGATAAAAAGCAAGATATGGCAAACATGCAGAAAAGCTTATTTGAGAGTGAAGACATGATTTTTATTAAACAAAAGAACTGAAGCATTAATTTCCAATTTTCAAAAGGCAGGGTTAGAGAGATACTTTGTCAAATGTGAAAGGGAGTGTTCTCTACCTCCCTTCCTTTAAATAAAGATGGCTTCAGCAAGGCAAATGATGAACAGCAAACTCAGGAGTAGGGTCTTTCAGAACTAAGAGCCCTATATCTAGTGCTCACCATCTTTCCCTTTCCTGGACACAGAGCTAAACTCTATTCCTCATCATCCCTTGCAGTTGGATGTGACTGACCAATAGAAAGTAGGGAAGTGACAGGCACTACAGGACCTGGTCCATAAGACCTCCCATAGGTGGCCTTCATTCTCTTCCCTATGTCCCAAGTCAATGCAGAGGCTCCATCAGAGGACACCAGGCTAGAAGGGGCCTGCATCCCTGAATGACCACAGTGAAGGCTACCCATCAACCAGGAACATTCCTGTTAGACTTTCTTAAACAAGAAATAAACATTTATTGGGGTAAGCCACTGAAATTTTTGAGGTTAGGTTGTTATAGCAGATAGTCTACCATGACTTATATAAGATCTTTAACAAATGGGAAGGAATTTAAGCAACAGTTTCTTTGCCACTGTCCATCAGTATTGTCTCCTTCAGAGTTATACAGGGAAGAGTAAATCCATGGTTATGTTCCAGCAGCAATTTCTTCTCATGAGTATCCTTATACTATTTTCAAAGTGCAGGCTACTCTCCTCCTTGTAACAGTGTTATTAAGTTGACACATTACAGGACTTCAACGAAATCCCTAAAAACAGTAAACAAATCATTCTAAATGTAGGGTTATCAGGAAAAATTTGACACAGCATCGTACCAAATGATGATTTCATAATTCAGTATATTAGCTTCACCAGTTTCAGAGCATTAAACAGACCCATGTTGGCTTCAATGTATTTTATCATTTATTATAGGAAGAAAAGAGGATGTATGAAAGTTTCTCAAATGTAAAATGCAAAATCTATTTCCTCCTCTCTCCACCATTTCCAAAAAAACCCTACTTTCCCCCCTAACTCCTCATCTCAGGAAATGGTATGATCATCCATCCGATTGCTTAAGTCAAACACCTAAGATTTATCTTTTTTTCTCAACATTAAATATTTGTCTTTTTTGCAGGGGGAGGGGATAGCTCAGTGGTAGAGTGCATGCTTAGCGTGCACAAGGTCCTGGGTTCAAACCCAGTACCTCCACTAAAAATAAATAAATAAATAAATAAATAAATAAATAAACCTAATGACCTTCCCTTGACTAAGGAAAAAAAAACCCCCACAAACAAAAAATAAATAAAACAAAGGGAATAAAAAAATTTTTATTTAAATATTCTTTCATTTTTATTAAAGTGTAGTTTATTTACAATATTGTGTTAGTTTCAGGTGTACAGCAAAGTGATTCAGTTATATATATATTTTTAGATTATTTTCCATTATAGGTTATTATAAGATATTGAGTAAAATTCCCTGTGCTATACAGTAAATCCTTGTTACTCATCTATTTTATATATAGTAGTTTGTATCTGTTAACCTCATTCTCCTAATCTGTCCCTCCCTGCTCCCTTTCCACTTTGGTAACCATAAGTTTCTTTTCTCTGTCTTGAGTCTGTTTATGTTTTGCATATAGATTCATTTATATTATTTTTTTAGATTCCGTGTATAAGTGAGATCATGTAATATTTGTCTTTCTCTGTCTGACTTATTTCACTAAGTATAATATTCTCTAGATCCATCCATGTTTCTTCAAATGGCATTATTTTATTCTTTTTTATGGTTGAGTAAAATTGAGTGAAAATATTGCATATATGCGTATATGTATATACCACATCTTCTCACGCCAGTCATCAGTTGATGGGCACTTGGGTTATTTCCATGTCTTGGCTATAGTAAATAGTGCAGCTGTGAATTTGGGGGGGCATGTATTTTCCAAATTAGAGGTTTTGTCTTTTCGAAATATATACCCAGGGTTACCATATGGTACTTCTATTTTTAGTTTTTTAAGGAAACTCCATACTGTTTTCCACAGTTGGCTACACCGGTTTATATTCCACATCTAACAGTGTGGGTGGTTCCACACTCTTTCCAGCATTTATTTTGTGTAGACTTACCCTCTTAACTCATTTTTAAGTATACAATACCATATTGTTATCTATGGGTACAATATTATACAGCAGATTCTGAAACATCTTGCATAACTGAAATTTTATACCTGTTGATTAGCAACTCCCTGTTTCCTCCTCCCTCCAGCCCTTGGCAACTACAATTCTATTATTTGCTTCCATGCGTCTAACTATTTTAGATAACTCATATATGTGGAATTCTGCAGTATCTGTCCTTCTGCTATTCACTTAGCATAATGTCCTCCAGGTTCATTCATGCTGTTGCATGAGACAGGACTTCCTTCCTTTTTTTATGGCTGAATAACAGTCCACTGGTTGTGTGTGTGTGTGTGTATCACATTTTCTTTATCCATTCATCTGTCCATAAACATTTACATTTTTTCTACTTCTTGGCTATCGTAAATAATGCTACAATGAACATGTAAGTGCAAATGCCTCTTCAGGAACCTGATTTCAATTCTTTGGGATAAATACCCATAAATGAGATTGTTAGATCATATGGTAGATCTCTTTTTAATTTTTTGAGAACCCTTCATACTGTTTTCCATAGTGGCTGCACCAATTTACATTCCCACCAGCAGTGCACAAGGGTTCCCTTTTCTCCACGTCCTCATCAACACTTGTTATTGCTTGCATTTTTAACTAATAGTCATTCTGTGCTTCTCACTGACCAGCTATAGACTGGAAGTCCCCATGACCAACTCCTCAGACTTTTCGATGCCATTCACAAGTCAGGTTGTAACCTGTACTTCTGACTGACAGGCTGTGAATCAGAGGTTCCCACAACCCATTTCTTTGGTAAGATTAGTTTGCTAGAGTAGCTCACAGAACTCAGAGAAACATATTATTACTACATCAGTGGTTTATTATAGAAGGATATAATTCAAGAACAGCCAGATGGAAGAGACTTACAAAAATGACAATTTCAGGTTGTCAGATACGTCTTAAATACCTTCCTTTTCTTTTTTTCTGATGTTAATTGGTCTTCAAATGTGGGTTATTATTCTACTTCTGAAATTAATGGGCAAAGGACGTAAGCAGACATTTCTCCAAATATACAAATGGCCAATCACACATGAAAAGATGCTCAACATTACTAGCCAATAGGGGAATGTAAATTCAAACCACGATGAGATACCAGATGAAAGAGATGCATAGGGCCAGGTATAAGGAAAGGGCATGGAGCTCCCATGCCCTCTCAGTGCATGCCACTCTCCCCAAATCTCCATGCGTTCAACCTGGAAGCTCTCTGAACTCTGTTCATTTGGGTTTTTATGGAGGCTTCATTACGGAGGCATGATTGATTAAATTCGTGGTCATTAGCAATTGATTCAACCTCCAACCACTCTCCCTTCTCCAGATGTCAGGGAGTGGGGACTGAAAGTTCCAACCCTCTAATCACATAGTTGAATCTCTTGACAACAGCCCCCATCTTTAGGTACAACATCCAAAAGTTGTCTAATTAATAGAACAAAAGACACCTTTATAGCTCTCGTCACTTAGGAAATTCCAAGGGTTTTAGGTGCTCTGTACTGGAAATGGGGAAGAAGACCAAATATGCATTTCTTATTATAAAGCACATCACAGTGTTCATTAGGGATATTGGCCTGTAGCTTTCTTTTCTTTTGCTGTCTTCGTCTGGATTTGGTATTAGGGTAATTTTGGCCTTGTAAAATGAGTTTGAAAGTGTTTTCTCCTCTTCAGTTTTGTGGAAGAATTCGAGAAGGATTGGCATTCAAAAGTTCCATTTTTCTCCCGTTCCACAGCTGCCACCTTAGTCTAGATCATCATCTCTCACCTGAAACCACAATAGCCCCCTAACGTCCACCGCTTCCACTCTTGAACCTCTACTATGCATTCTTCATAGAGCAGCTGGAGGAATCTTTCAAAACATAGTGATCATACCACTCTGTCAAAAATTCTTCAGTGGCTTCCCACCATATTTGGAATAAAATACAAACATCTTTTTTTAAAGACTTTTTCATTGAAAAAAAAACTTCTCGGAGGGGAGAGGTAATTAGGTTTATTTATATATTTATTTATTGGGGGATACTCATGCATGCTAAGCATGCACTCTACCACTGTGCTATACCCTCCTCCCTTGCAAACACCTTTATCATGGCCCACAAGGCCCTGTCTGGTCCAGTCCCTACCCAAGTCTCCAATCTTGTGCCACTATAGCACTCAACTGCTATTCTTTATCAATAGTTCATCTTAAAGACACACTTATTCATTTAAGCAAATATGTCAACTTTGTTGGGCAGAAGGAAGGTGGCATGCCATTTATATCACCATCTAAAATAAATGATTATCCTTTTTTTAAAATCTAACATTTGTATAGTATTATTTGTGCTTCTTGAATAAAATTTGAAACAAGTAGGCATATCATTGTTCTCCTTTGACAACTGGAAAGCTAAAAACATGCAGAAAAAGTCATAATGCATGAAATAGTCATACCTACCTCAACTTAAATGTAAATTAAATGTTAATGGAACTTCAGGCTGCTGTTCATCCTGCAGAGTAATATTAAGTCAGCATCAAATATAAGCCCTATGTTGCAAAAAGTCTTAAAAACTATAATGTTACATCTCTTACATTCATTTTTATAGCACCACGTTTTAAAATATCTGCATCATTCTCTGTCTCTGAAAATTGTGATGTTATTACAATGTGGATTATCTCCATAGAGCAAAGTTGCATCTGTATTGTCATTATGACAAAAGAAATACCTAAACCACCCACATGAATAAGGGACTATCATTAATTATATTATGTCAAAAATCTAGTTAGGTAAAAAAAAAAAAATCTAGTTAGGGATCTTTGACATTTCAAAAACAAAATAAAAACTCAGAAAAACAAGTGGGCTATTTTTATCAATACAGGTTTTTATTTTATTTGAATTCTAAAATTAATTTTAAAAGAGAAATTTTCACTGTACTTTGTCATTTGTTAGTAATCACTAAGATTGAGGAGCACTAAATTACCTGAAAGTGCTAAAAATACTGACTACATATGCCTACTTGAGGTCAAAAAAAGTGCTAAACAATGCTTTCTCATTGCTTTTGGAGATAAATTCTTTACTCAAACTAATTCATACCTGAAATATTTTATAAAATGGAACTACTCTGGTTTGAGTGGGGATAAAAATCCAGAGTTGCACCAGCAGAGCCAGGCTCTCACCCCAGTTTCCCTAAGATGGGCCTAGGGTTTGTAAGATTCCTGCTTTATAATCCACAGAAGTTGCTGAATTTTACTTTTGGTCCAAATGAAAATAACGGATTTTATAACACAGATTGAAGAAGCATCATAATTTGCTTTCATTTTTTTACGTAAAGTATTGTTTCTGTTTTTATTCCTATGTCGAATTGCCTATCTCTGTCTTTTTCTTTACCTAACTCACTCCATTTTTATTCTGTTTCCAGATGCTACAGTTGCAGTAACTATAAGTTTTAAATTTCTAAAACACAAAGGGAAGGAATATGCATTTCAAGGAACAGATTCAGCATTTTTATGTATTGATATTTTGTTTTAGAAGCTTTAGATCCAGTGAGCCATAAGACAGTGGCCATTGTAATGTGTAACTAGGTACCATGCTTAGAAATAAAAACAAAAGTCAGTAGTTTGAAGCCAAATGCCCCAATGCTGAAATAAAAACCACAACAGAGAAAGGCATGTGAATACAGATTTCTACAGATTTGGGGATTTTGCTATCTGTATCAATAAATCCAAATAGAAGAGGGTATATCATAACAGAAAAATAGTAATAATAATGCCATAAGTTTCAAAGGAGACAGGACTAGATAAATCAAACTCAAGTACAGGAGAAACCCTTAATTGCATGCCTTGTGGTTAGTCATTTAGGGCAGTCTCTCACTAACCAATGTTTTACTTTTTTCAGTAGATGCTTAACAGTCTCCAACACTTTAAGCCCTACCTGGATGCAGGCCCTTAGGGACCAGCCCATGTCAACCAAAGTAAACAGGTATTTTGTGTAGCATGGGTCTTGGTCTCCCCACTGCTCAATCCAATCAGACTTAATACCCACTTTATTAACAAATATTTTGATATGCCTCCTTTACTATCATAAAGTAAAATTAATTAATAATATAACTTACTAATGCACCTATTTCATAAGGCTCCAATAATGATTTAAAGAAGATATAAAGCAATTTATCATTTAAGAATAAGTATTTCAAAATGCAAATACTCGACAACAATGAAGAACTAATGAAGTAATTGGAAGCTTACTATTATCAATAATGAGTAAATTTGGTTTAAGAAATAGAAGAAAATCCAAAGTAATTTTATATGAGAAACAGAGATAAATAAAACAGGACATATGAAAGGGAAGACATAGAATAAAATCTAGTGTTTGGAGAAATAACAAGAAATCAAAATGTACCTGTATGCAACAAGACAAAAGGAAATAACCAATATGCCATGATAAGTTACAGACTATCAAAATGAAGAAACTTAGGAAATATGATATTCTTTCGATTGATTAATAATGTCAATACTCCCCTGCCAGGATTGTCAGATTTTAGAATCGACTTTCAAAGTCTATAAAGGTTGTATCATTTAGAAATACATTCAGCTGCTAGAAACATAGCTGAAATAATCTTGACTTAAATATGATACAGGCCTATTTCTCTCTTATGAGAAAAATTTTGGGCTGGAATGATCATCAGGAACCAGGCTCCTTCTTCATGTTTGCCTAGCCATCTTTAACATATAGCTTTTATCCTCAAAATTATCTCATAGTTGCAAAATGATCACTGCAGATCCAACTATGATCCAGGCATCAAGAAAAAAAAGGGGGGGGGCAACATATCCCAGCTGATTCCGCTCCTTTAAAGTACTTTTCTGGAAGTCTCACCATAAGACATCTGCTGACCACTTTTGGATCACTACCCTTTATTGCAAGAGAGGTTGGAAGACATAATTGCATATCTGGGCACATTGCTACACACAACGATGTAGGAATTTCATTACTAAGTAAAAAGGGGAGAAATTTGGGGGAAAGAATAAAGAGATATCTAAAGATGAACTTTAGGAAGTTTTGTGTGGGGGGTGCTATATAAGAAAGGGAAGTACAGATTTTAAGACACTTTCAAGAAGACAGATAGTGAGAATCCACTTTATTTTTCAAGGATTTTTGAGTTGCTTTGTGTTTCATTTGAATATGAAATAGCTCACCCTGTCACTGAAGACAAGCTTCCTGTCCAGGGACAATGGTTGTCCACCTAAAATACACAATTCAAGTTCAACTGAGAACAAAAAGATTCAAAGGCAAAGCTATGGGGTATTTATTGTAATAGAAAGGAAAATAAACCAAAAGTAACAGTGAACAGAAAAAATTCACATTCTCCTCAGATAAATTTGATACAGTGATTTCTGTATGGTTAAATCAGAAAAATAGAAATTTGGAAAATCATTTAATGAATTAGGGCTTTATATACACCAAGAGTATGGGTACCAGTTTTGTTCTGGTTTTCTGTTTTGTCATTTTTATACTGGCCTTCCTGTGCCCAGTCTCCTCTTTCTGCCACAACTTAGTTCCCCAAGCAATAAATCTGGTCACCTCACTTGCTTGCTTAAAAACGTCTGTTGGTTCTCAGTTGGTAAAATCCAAACCCGACTTAGCAACAAGGCCCTTCACAGGTCCTAGCTGACTTTCTTCTTGAGCTGCACACTCTCACACCTGCCAGGTTGGACATTCAGACCATAGTGCCCTTGCACGTATTATTCATTCTCTTTGCCTCTACGTCCTTCCCTCATTCTCATCTTCACCTACCCAACTCCATCTCTCCTCCTGAGTTTGAGGGGTTGCTTCCTTGCATAAAACCATGACTATCAAACTTCCTGCCCAGGCAGCTACACATCCTCTCTACTCTCATAGCTTTCTTCATATCTCTGAAGCAGCAGCTAAATATCTATCACTTTCTTCAGATCAGTAACAGGGACCACTTCTTGCTTCCTCTTAACCCCTATGCCCAGCAAGGTGTCTGCCACACAATGTTTTTCATATTACAAATCAGGGGGAAGAGTATAGCTCAGTGGTAGTGTGCATACCTAGCATGCAGGAGGTCCTGGGTTCAATCCCCAGTACCTCCTCTAAAAGTAAATAAATAAATAAACCTAATTATCTCCCCCCAAAGGAAAAAAAAAAACCTAAAAAAAAAATAAATAAAGTTTCGTACTACAAATCACTTTCCACCTGTTCCTAAGAGCTTCAGGAGCAACTCCCCATAGTTTAACTCCAAGAGGCATATTATTCTCACTCAGGAGGCCCAAGAAGTGGGTGCAAGTTCTCTAAGCCCATTCCTATGAATTCCTACAGGAATTTCTATAGAATGAATGGTGTCCTCAGAAAGTAACACTCAGACACACTCCTGGGAGCCACTTGTCAAAAACATTCGCCACGGGTATCTCAAAACAAAATGCTGGGAGGAGCAGACAATACAAAAATGTTTCCCTTTCTATTTAATGGATCATCACAGAGCAGAAAGAGAAAGTGAGAGAGGAAGAGACAGAAAGCAGGAGAATGGAAAACAGCACAAGGAAGAGAGAGTCAGCTATCTAATGTCAGACTCTCCTGTCTGTCGGCCTATACCTCCTACTATTGTCTGCTCCTTGGGAAATCAGCTAGCCAGTGTCTTGCCCCTTTCCTGTTGATGAATCTGGAATTTTCCACTTCCTAACCAAAAATAAAAAGGAAAATTGGGGTTGTACCAAAAATCCAAATGATGTGATTTTACTAGGGTATTTACTTAATATCTTATCAATATTGATGCCTATGTTACTAACTAAATTAAAGTAGCATTATTTTGTGCTGACAAATAAGAAAAATTCAGGGTTTTTACTGTCTCTATAACCAGCAACAGCCAACAAGTCAGTTTGGTTTTTCCTCAAATTCTTGGAGAAATATTCTCAGAATAAGATGGCTTATCTTTCTAATGTTTTAAATTTAAATTATCTGAATCTTCTTTTACTTTTGTAGGCTGTTAACTCTAATGTTTGGCATCTGAAGATTTTAATACCAGAGTTAGATCAGCATGGAGAGTTTCTAATTTCTTGAACTTTCAGTTCTGGCCTGATTCCTGCCCCCTGGGAAATATAATGCTCCTTCTGGAATCTTTCTAAACTACCCAAGGACTGTTGTGTAAGGACATTTCAGTGATCAGTTTATGGCTCAGAGCCTTTGAAAGTCTAAATTCTAGAATCTGTCCTTACACTGTTTCCTGGTCAGGGTTTAGGCCTCCAGGTTTTGCCTCATTTCACATTATAGAAACTAGATTCAAGAATTGATGAGATGGGGGAGGGTATAGCTCAAGTAGTAGAGTGCATTAGCATGCACAAGGTCCTGGGTTCAATCCCCAGTACCTCCTCTAAAAATAAATAAACCTAATTACCTTCCCACCACTGCCAAAATAAGATAATTAAATAATAAATAAAAGATATTTTTTAAAAAGGTTAAAAAATTGATGAGACAAACAACATTTGCACATATAATGTTAGATTATGATAACAGGATGTTTTAGAGAAGATAAGAATAGGTGTAAGGGGGAGAGAAAGATTAATGAATTTTTGGTAATCATTTAGGAATTAACCCAATATTAATTGAGTATCTACTATATGCCAAGTAATTTCATGTATATTCTTCCATTTAACCTTTAAAGTTATTCTGTGGCATAAGCATTAATTGTCTCCATAGTAAAAGAGAAAACTGAGGCTCAGAGGGGTTGAATCCTTTGCCCAAGGGTCCCACTGCTAGTGAGTGTCACAATATTTGAACTTGAGTCATTTGACTCCTGGTTCAGAATGCACTGCACTACTCTGTTGAAAAGACTAGTACATTCCAAAATTTGGGAATTTGTCATCCATCATCTATGATCCACTTTTTAATGTATGCCTTACTAAAATAAATTCGTTTTTATTCTAGTACAACCTCAAAAGGTTACCTTGTCTAGAAAAATGAAATTGAGAGGTTGCCCCTATTCTTAGAAGAGTTTCAGCAAGGACTGGGAAAGGTAGAATTTGTAGAGTTGATACTGTTCCCTGGATTATTTACAAACAAGAATAAACCCCTAACCAATGCAGACTACTCAATGCCGCCTCCTTTTAGACTAAGTGGGGCCCTTTTATGGAGGAAGCTGCTAATATGGCATCAGGCTATTAATGGGAAAAGCATTTACTTTAGATTAAGAACAGTGTAAAGTAGAGCGGGGGCCCTCTATGACTGGCTATTAGGGATGTTAATTAAATATTTATAATGTCTAAATTAGCATAGTGAAAGCTCAATTCATCAATTTGTTCTGGTCTGTTTGTAAGGAGGAAAAAATAACTCCAAATGCCCCTGAAGAAAGATGCTATGTGAGTCAATAGGAAGATGACTGAACAATTTATTATGATTGTGGTAAACTTTTTATTTTGATTTTATTTAAAGGTACTTGTTGCAGCACCTTACCTTAAAGACCATTTACCACAGTCAATATACTGGAGGCCCATGCATTATTCATTGTTATCCAATGAAAAATTTGCTAAGGTGCTTCAATGCTGAATGTCTGATTGAATAATTGATTTCTTGATAGTTACTTCCAAAAAGTAGGGACTAGGTTTAATATTGAGAAGTGGGGCTGGAAGCCAGAAGGCGTGGTTCCTTCTTCTATTACTAACTAGCCTGCTGAAAGACCTAGTTTCCCAAGCCTTGAAATGATATCTTGCTAATAAAGTTGTTTTCAGGCTTCATGGTTAATAATTGAGAGGAATAGTTGGATCTTCCACTGAAAACTGCAAGTATGTGGCTGCTTCTTTCTCCCTCTATCTTGTATATGGAAGCCAAGAATATTAACACCTAAATGCCCACAGCCTGTGGATGCTTAGTAAGTGTATTTTATTAACTCCATTAATTAAAATTATTTTTAACCTCATTTATTATAAGAAAGCCCCAAATGGAAAAAGCCAACTGTCCGATCTATTTTCAACTGCAGGTGAGGCTGGCTGCCATGGAGACTTCACTGCCAGCATTTTAAATGAAGTTGTCTGTGGTTGGCTTAAGCTCATCACCACTCACACACCTTTGGGTAAACATACTTAATTAAAGAAGGAAAGTTCAAAAATTTTTACAATCCGGTTCTCCCCACACTGGCCCTATGTTCCCTGATCTTATTTAATGAATGTACTTTGTCCCCAAAACTAAAAATTTTTAAATAAAACTTTATGAAGACCTTTTAGTTTGTTTTGGCTATAATAAACTGTTTCTCTTCTATCTTGTAGGTTTCCTTCTCCTATGGAGAAGTGACGGGAAGTACAGTTTGACCCTTCCTTATATGGGTGCATCTGATCTCCCTCTTTCTTTCCTCCATCAGACAAGCTGGCCTTCCCTAGAGGGCAGGCTGGCGTGAAAGGGTTAAAGGTTCTCTGGTCAGAATGACCCAACAGAAGGAGCCCGGCCCAGAGCTGAAATCTAAGTGCTAATGACCGCTGCCCTTCACCCCGCTGCTGTCCACCGGCCGGACCTGAGGCCGGCTGGGGGCCGGGACTGGGAGAGGGCACAATGTTCTGCATTTAACATTTGAACTTCTCCTATCCGAGGCAGCAGGCCGTTTTGTCCTGAGGTCGCTGACCCTGGCTCCCCCATCAGCTGCCCTGAAACCTTAATTGAATGACAGATGGTCATCTTCGGGGGCGCCAGAAGCTGCGGGCTGCCAGCCGCGCGGGGGCTGCGGCCCCAGGCCCCAGCGGTCCTGCCCCGGCTCTGCCAGCAAGGGGCGGGAGGCAGAGGCAGCAGGCGGCCTGCGGGACATGGCCGGCCCGCGGGCGCCGTCGGGTCAGTGGGCCTCCGCTAAATGCGCGGCCCCGCGCTCCCTGAGGAAACAGGGGCCTAAGTGGACGCGCGGGCGATTTATCGCCGGATCCTAGCGCCCTTGCCAGCGTCCCAGACAGAGCGCCCGACACCGTGCAGCCCAAGCTAGGCCTGCAGCAAGAGCCAGCCGACAGCCCTGCCCGACCTCGGGCCCTGGAAGGCGGCCGAACAAGGACAAAGCTGCTCGCCTTCTTTGCGGGAAGGCCCATAATCCAGCAACCACGGTCCCCGAGCGTCAATGTCTGGAATCGGCCTAAGGCTAACAGGCCAGCGTCCAAGCCCAAGATGCCCATCCCCAGGCCTGGCCCACTCGCCCCGGCCCGCGAGGATAAGGCCGGATCCCACGCCGCACGGCCTGTCACACGCGGCCTGCCATGAGCCGCCAAGAGCGCCTTCGTGCGAGCGCTATTCCCGGCCGGAGGCCACGCGAGCCACGCTAATGTCAGCGCGCTGGAGTCTCGAAACCACCCCCATTGCGAGGAGCTTTCAGGGATCTAGGGTAAAAGATGGGCGCCCCAAAAGGCGCTTGGAGGCACCGCGGCCCAGCCGCGCAGCCGCGCCCTAGTGTCCTATTTCTTTAAAATAAAAGCTGCGAGCCCTACAATTACTGGGATTACAGTGAGCGGGTATTGATCCGCAGCCGGCATTGTAGGATCAAGCAGGAGGGCGGAGGCAGACATCGCCGCCCCCACCCCTCGCCGCCGCCTAGTCCTGCAAAGCGCTAAAAAACCGTTTCTAAATGTTTGATTTCAAACGCACCGTCAACACCTGCTGCAAAAGAATGACTACCCCACCTCCTCCTTTCTGCCCATACCTCCTCCCCTCCGCCGGTGGGCCTCCCAGGCCCGAGCCAACTACACCGCCACCTTAAGCCCTTTATTCTTTTCTATTCTTTTCTTTTTTTAATTACTGAGGGAAAATATACACATAAGCAAAAAAAAAAAAAAAAAAAAAAAAAAGCCTCCCCGGCAGACGCGAGCGGGGGTGTTGAGGCGGCCCGTGAAGGCGGTAATGCAACCCTAATGCACAGATAGCTGACATCAACTTCCGTCAGGCAGCTCCTGGAGATCGAACCTTTCGATTGTAACTGGGACAATTTGCATAGTGATTCCCTTTCAGAGCTTTCCCGGGTCCATAACAAGCCCAGGCAGCTATTCAAATGCAAGTTGCAACCCCAAATGCAAGGCTAGCCTGACCAAAAAGAGCCATCCGGCGCTCGGGAGAAGCGAGACCCGTGCTTTGGATCTCATCCTTGTCTTCTCTTCTCTGGTTCCTGATTTAGCTGGGAGCTGTTTATTTATGGCTGCAAATGTGTGCGTGCGAGAAAGAGGGAGAATTGATCTTTGCCTGGACTTAAAGATGGAGCCGAAGGCGCTGGAGGGAATTTGGGTTTGTGCGTCGGACCCCGGGCACCGAAAGGGGCCGTTTGGCACAAAGCCCGAGGTCTCTCTTTTCCGCACCCCTCACCTCGCGACCTTGAAGGAACCCGCGGGCCCTGGAGCGGCCTGGCTGACCCACCTGCCCAGGACCGGGCTGCCGAGAAAGGCTTCATGGAGGAAGCCATCCCGCCCCTGTCTTTAAAACTGAGAGCAATAAAAGGTATCACCTGCGATGTGTGCGGATTACTTTTTCTTACTGTGCATTGGCTCAGGGGTGTATATGGGGCGGGGGGAGGGGGCGGTAATTATAGGTTCCCGGGGGGGGAGGTGGGAAGCTTATAGGTTCTGGGGGAGGGAGAAATTAGGTGGCTAGAAATTAGGCTCCCCTGTCTCCCGGTTTCGTTCTCATTTGAAATTATGCAGAGTGACTCTTCGTTTCCCTCCCTCCTAGGGGGCAAATCCTCAAACGCGAACCTGATTGCTTGTCACAGAAGCAACTTGCCATGAAATCCGCTAATGCGCCGCGACTCGCCCACCGGGGTAAGCTAGCCTCACAGGCGCGTGCGGTGGGGCGGGGGGCAGGGGCAGGTAGGCCGGGACAGGGGCTCCAGGGGCCCGGCGTCGCTGTTCCACTGCTAAGCCTGTAGCCACGCAAACAGGGTGGGAGCCGAGGGCGGAGGGCAGCAGCCGCGTCACCGCCGGGGAGCCGAGCAAGGGCGCCCCCCTCCCAGTCTGCCCTCCCAGCCCCGGCCGCTAACAGGTTCTTCTGGCGAGTTTAAAGTAGCAAATGAAAGCCGGGAGGAAGCCTCCCAAACTGGGTGTAAATATCGGGGCGTGCCCAGCGCGGTGGCGGGTACACGAGAGCGCGTCTGCGGTTTGCGCGCGTTTCTCCCGCGAAGCGGTGTACTGCGGCAGAACCGCACTTGCCTTCCTGCGCGTTGTAGAAATGGAGCCAGCGAGATCCACTGACCCGGGGAAATCTCCAAAGTGGAACGTGTCTACACTTTCCTAGGCTGGTTCCCGCTTTCTGAATCTCCCAGGTTGCTTGGCTGTCTCTCCAAATCCAGCCCATACCTACTAAAGATGATCACAGGCCACTGTCCTAGCAACACTGACCGCTATCTCGATGGCAGAACCAGCTCCTCTGGTCAGAGAGCATAAAGCGGCGGCTAAATTCGTCTTTTATTTTAATTGGTGAGAAAATGTAGGCTTCTCAAATCCACAGAAGCAGCCAAACACACATATCCCAATGTTCTTTGCTTATATTGGCTCGGGTGCCAGCAGCTGTCTGACCACCACGAGCTTTTTCGTTTCGTCTGTTTCATGCCGAGCGCTCAGGGTAATTTTTTCATTTTTTTAGTCTTTAATCTTAAAAAAAATTCTATAATGCTTTCCTGGTCGTTTTGCAATAGCTTTCTTAAGGACCAAATATGTATGGAAGCATTTGGGATTGAATGGTGAGAAAGGCAGACTGGAAGGTACAAATAAACCCAATACAAATTGAAAACACATTTTTTTCAGAAGAACAGAAGAAATGATTATGAAAGAAGATGAGGGTATTAACTAGTCTGGAAAGAGTGATTTTGAGGTCTGAATTTTCCAGATTTAATGGCCACACATAAGAAATCAAAAGGAATTAAATCTGTTCTTTTACCTATGTTTTCTTTATGCACAACCAAAGAACACAGGCCCTCCTGGGTATGTTGGTCAAGTGCACATTTTGAGGCATTTCAAAGAACAAATCAGCTTCAGGATGCTTTCCTACTTTTTCGGTAAACTACGACCAGTTTAGTTTTGGTGGAAAACAATTTTAAATTTACTTCTGCCTGTAGGAAAAAACAAAATTTAAAACCCTGACAGTTAAACCATTACCGGCTTCTAAGGGGTTAATTTGATATAAATAACTTACTTGCCTGTGAGCACAGAAGGAGGAAGTTAGAGGTCCTGGTGGCAAAAAGACTGGTGGTGACAGAGCTTTGTGGGTCTGAGAGGGTCTAGAGATGCTCTGAGCCTAGTTTTGGGTTTGTTGCATCCCTCTCTTGCGCTCTTAAAACAGTAACTCAAGATGTAAGTAAAAGTGTTTTCATTTTTATTGATCCCACTAACATCTTTCATTATCCAGCATGTAGCCACAGCAAATTATTGCTCATTTGATACCGAGAATTCTATTGACCATCGCTTTCGTTGGAGAGAGAACTCTAACTACTCAGCTGCTCTGTAGTCAGAGCTGAGGCTGAGGACATTCCTGGGCTAAAACAAAAGTAAATTGAGCCCTTTGCCTCCAGGAATTGATGGAGATGTGTTCATTACATTGGGCCACGTGAACATGCATAGAGATCTGCTTTTTACTCTGCCTGCCTTGCCCCCACTCATGCGAAAGGTTGGCCCCTTTGGAACAGATCTGCGTACTTGGAGGGCTGGGCATTCATTTGCCTCTCCTGGACTTCTTCTGGCAACTTCTTGCCAGCTCTGGCCAGGGTTAGAACAAGGGAAATGACACAGTGGAAGCCTGCTGTTGTGGCCCATCCTGTGCTCAAAACCACCCCAATATGGAAACCTACAGAAATCATTAACCACCCCCCCTCAAAGAAAACCAACCTCCTAAAATATCCAGATGAGTGACTTTATGGTCTGGATATAATTTCCTAAATTAAACTGCCTTCTTCAAGACCGCATGTCATCAGAGAGGGCTAAGTACGGGAGGCGAGAGCTCTGAGTTCAGCATCTGTTCTCTCTTTGGTTGGCAATGGGCCGCCAGCCCCAAATGACAGGCCCGGCGACTCCCTTTCTCGCGCCAGTGGCTGAGTGAAAAGGAGCCCCGCACCTAGTGAAGGGCTGACCTTTGACCCTAGGGCTTGCAGCTCGGGGCACTCAAGGCCAAAGAAGGAGGAAGGTCGGGAAAAGAAGTAGAGATCCGGGAGAGGAAAGGAGGGGCCAGGTTTGTTCCCGAGAAGCAAGTGGCTGGATCTGCCTTCACGCTGAAAGGGACCCCGGAGCTGCCCCATAACAGGGGCCGCTGGACGCCTCAACCCTCGAGCTGCCTTCCCGCTCCCCAGGGTGGCCTCCTTCGACCTGCCGGTCGGGACCCATGCGCCCTCGCGGCCTCCCTTCGGGCGTCTCGCTGCAAAGTGCCCCGACTCGAGGGTGCACGGGCCCCTTACTACCGTGGCTAAGAGAGAGACGTCGAGCCTGACAGCTAGCGGGGCTCGACCACCGCTAGCCTGGCGTCGGCGCCCAACCGGGCGGGTGACATTTCCCAGTACTACGTAATCCATGGCCGTTACACCGTAAACTCTCGACCCCAAGAGGAGGCCAGAACGACCTTGGAGAAGCCAGGCCTGTGAGGACTCCTTGGAGGAGACGGTTTGGTTGAATTTCATTTTCTCAACCACCTGGAGATAAGCCCTCTCCGCTCCAGAACAAAAGGAGAACCAATTAACTACTTAAACAAATGAGTCGGCGTGTGCAGCCCGCCAAACAGCTCCAATTCCAAATCGGAAGGCGCATTTAGGGCTCTAAGGGACCCGCCTAGGCAATTATTTTCCTAATGGTGCTAACTGTGCGTGAAGCTGTTCGCACTCTCTCTAGGGCCGCTCTCCATGAACCCTCACGCATTTGGAAGCCACATTGTTCTAGAGCAAGGCAGTAATGAGTGGGACCGTGCTCTTCACACGCTGGACTCTCTCACCCAAAAACAGCAGACTCCAGATGAGAGTAGATTCTAACTCGGCTTTTAGGGGTGGGGGTATAGGGGAAGAGAGTTTAAGCTGAGATTCACACTGGATTTTTGTTTGTTTGTTTGTTTTTCTTTTTTGTTTTTAACGTAGATAAATAACCCCTGATGTTGGTGTACCCAGCGATCATTCCTAATGCAGTCATTTTCCTAGAATGTGCAGATCACCTGACACACTTGGAGAATCCAGCCCGTAGTGGTTTCGGACACCCCGTTTTCCTGATTGCAGCCCAGACTCTGGTACCCCGTGAGCCTTCCGGGAAAGGGAGCCTTCTCCAGGCCAAGCCGTGGGTCGGGTGGGACACACTCACAAAGAGATGAAGGCAGTGCTTCCTAGGATCGAATATCCAGGGTGGCTAGATGAGGATGTGGAAGGCCTCCACCACTCAAGCCAGGAAGGCTCTGGCGCTGCCGGTGTCATCCTGAGAGTCATTTTGGGAAACTGGGACCTAAACAAGATAGGGGCAAGGACAAATGGCTGAGAATTTCTTTGGAATGAGGGAGAACTAAGAGCTACCCAGCTGGCCCCACGTTGCCACAAACTGGACTTTAGGAAATGTCTTCTCACCAGCAGCACACATCTCCTACGATGGCGAGCTCACCCTTGTGCAGGGAGCCTCTGGCCATTGTACCTCCCAACCACTTTTTCATCCTCCTCCAGGTTTTGCCAGGCAAATGAAACAGGAACTCGATAGTAAATTATTTTGTTCAGACTTCTGTCCTTTTATAAAAATAAAAGGCAACACTTTGTCATTTTTAATCATATAAGCAGACAATAAACCTAATTTTGATATTGATTTTTTCCCAGAATCAAGTGATTTTGTGCAGTGTCTGTTGTATTTCCTTTCCGAGGAAGGGCCGTTTGTTGGTAAATTGTGTGGCTCTAAGACTGCACTGTGGCAGACAGGTGCTTGCCTGAAACATGTGGTTGATTGTGGACTTGAAGCCAGATAGCTGAGAAGGTCTTGTTTCCCAAAGGGGAGTGCAATCTCTGAGCAGCCCCAAATTCAGGAAAGGAGCATGACCCTGAGCTAGCCAGCCTTGGACCACTGCAAAGACCCAGCTGAGAAGTGTCAGGGGATGCCAGTTACTGCCAAAATGCTCATAGGCATGAATAATCCCTCTGAATTCTGGTGCTCTCTTTTTCAAAAACAAGATTGTATTTTTGATGTTAATGCCAAATGGAGTTGGCACCTTGTATGCGAAAGTCTTGAGGTACAGAGAGGTGGGCCAGGCCCTCTACTTACCTATAGAAGGGAAAAGGAGGGAGCGAATGAGAGGAGAAAGTGGCAGAGAAGAAAAGAATGATGTGGAAACAGAAAGAAAGGAGGGAGGGAAGGAGTGAAAGAGTGAGAAAACAAGAAAAAGTGGTGGAGAGGAAAGAAAAAATGGAAGAAAGAGGGAAAGGGAGAAGTGAAAAGGACAGTGAAGGAGAAGGAAGGAAAAGAAGGGGGGAAACAGATTTTAAAAGACCTAATAAGAAATACAAAATTACCCCAATCTTCGGAGGGAAATTGTTTGCTCTGGTGGACTACCTGGGACTTTTCCTGAAGCTTCGGGTGTTTTCTCCTCCCTCTTGAAATGCGGAAAAAGTGACAGTCCCGAGCATAAATTAAAAGCCCCCCAACTTCCTGCTCCCATCCAAAAGACCTGCAGGACCCGCTACCTTAGCATCTGCTGACGCCCCCACACTCCCAGCCGTGAATGGCAGAGGTCGCCCTCTGCCCCTTCACTGCTTCCAAGGGCCTAGGACCCTGGCTGGGGGAGGGTGCCTTGCAGAGGGGAATGGAACCTCAGGCCTTCCAGTGACCCTAGGGCTCTGACCTTTTCCGCTGTCCTCCAGGGTCAGTAGTTAACCTTTCGCTCCTCGTCCCCCTTCCCCCTCCCACCCCGCCACTCAGTGGCCTTCGGCTAGGGAGAGTAGGTCGATATTTAGGACCAACGTAGGAGGGGGGCCGGCGCCCAGGTCGAATTGCAGGAGGTTGGGGCCCCAAACCAGCGCTCTCATTCTCCTCCCCACTCCCAGAAAATCCAGCTTCAAGGATCCCGCGCTTGCCTCTTGCTGGATGCCAAGACCCAGGTAAACCCCCCCGTGCTTGGTAAAGAATCCGCTGAGGCAAGCGGAAGGAAAGTGGGCGTCTTTCCCAATTTTCCTGCCCAGTTTAGAGCAGTTTCTCTTCATCCAAGTATCACTCACCCCTCAGACACCCAGCCACCCCTTTGCATTTTGGGGATCTGAAAAGCCTTGGTCAGATGGGCGGGAAGCGGCAGTGCAGAGGCAGATTTGTGCCCCACTAAGCCCTAAGCCCGAAGCCCTTGACTCCTCTCTGGGAGCCGGTGCCAAGAGAACCAGTGAAGAAATCGGGCCAAAGTCCATGCTGCCGGGCGCACCTGACCGCCTCACTGTCCCCGTCTGGACAGCAGGAACCAGCCTAGCGCCTACACTGCTCCACTAACTTCCAAAAGCGCCTGCGACCGGCGCCCCAGAGGGCTCTCCCGGCGGGGATGGGAGAAGTGGGGAGGCAAACCGGAGGCTGCGGAGGCGGGCAGAGCGGCCCCACCCCCACCCTCAGCTCCCCACGGCTTGGGGTTTTCGCGGTCTCCCCAGCTGGAGCCGGGGCCGCCAGGAGCTGAGAGCGTTAGGTTCAAATGCATCAAGGCTCTGAAGTCATTTATCCGGTTTCATAAATAATTTTCTTAATACACTTAAGCCCAATTCCTGCCCCCTTCCCGTTTTTATTGCGGGGTTTCAGGGGCTAAAAAGTTTCTAAGTCGGATGGGCTGTTGTTTTCCTTTTTCCATCATTAACATCATTAATATAAGCTATCAATAACCCTGTCGTTCGGAGCCGAGTTTCACGGTATTGATCCACGCGGCTATTCATCTCTGCCATGCAAGACACGGAATAATTTTCGCATTACAGTAGCTTGGATTTGCTTTTAATTCATATTTAAAGCTGCAACCGGCTCGGTGGAGCGCTCTGCGAAAGACTAGAGGCGCCTAATTAATAATAAGTTAGAAACGAAGGAAGGCACCGGCGAATAAATAATTAATACAGACATCTATGTCTCTTTGAATATTGCTCCTTTAAAAATTTAGACTTACCAGGACCATACTGTAAGTCTGCAATTTATATTGCGAGGATGATTTAAGAAAGCTATTTTTTTTCCTTGAAATACAATACTAAATTATTTACAGTGTTTTTGCAAACCTAAGTTCCTTCATTAGCCAGACCCTTCAGTTTGTTCCTTCCAGGTGGAAAACACCAATTTAAAAAAAAAAATCATTAGAAGAATCATAATAAACTCCCAACCAGAACGATGGCCGCTATTAACTAAGGGTGGCAATGGTGGGGGCAGATTGGCTGAGAGAAGGGAGTATGGGGTCTTCAGCCCTTAGATGGGCTGAGGGCTGCCACATAGTGGGGAGGGGGCATTTTAGGAAGGGAAAACAAAATCCAAAGTCAATGGGTAGTGATTCTGGGCATTCACTGGTACTGGAAGGGACAAAGTTTTAGGTAAATTCAGAGTCCTCCAGCAGCCTCTGGGAGGTAGGAGGCTGCCATTGGGAGGATGCCAGGTCCTTCCCCAACTCCCCAAGGAAGAAAAAAATTAGAATTTTTAAAGAAAGGCAATTGAAAACCAGGACTAGATTCCAGGCTAGCCAAGAGCTATCAGTGGGCTAGGAGAAATAACAAAATTCAAGTAAGTAGGAGTGACTGAAAATCAGACAAGGTTTTTGTGTGAGAGAGACTAGGATTTGTTTGCAATATTGTTAGCAGTATTGATTTTTTTTTTGTTACTTGGATTAATGTATGTTAAACAGGAGAATACAGGCATTAGTCAAGTACATTATAATCATCTATTGTTGAGAGTGGTGTTTCTCAGGTGAGTGCAAGATTCTCAGGACCATGAGGCACTTCCAGGGGCTCAAGAGCCTCCAGGCCCCTGAGGCATCCAGGAGCCCGTGGGGGCTGGCAGTGTAGGGAGATGACCTCAACTCCAGCTCACTGTCCCCCCCCCCAACTCCTTTTAGAATTACCGCCATATTTAACCAACCTACTAACCAGGTATGTCAGGCTTATTAACCTTGCTGCTGGGTTAAATGATAATTAGAGAAGTTAACAGGTGGAGGTGTTCTTGACCCCCAAAATTCCTCACAGGGCCTCCCCCCAGTCCTGCACCCTCCCCACAGCCTCCTAGCCCAGGATCCAGTTCTCTTGGCCCTAGTGACCATCCTGACAACCCTCTTGGGTCTTAGCCCAAGACTAGGGGTTCCTACATCCCGGGGTTGGTCTGAGGCCGGGCAGGGAACACAGTCAGTGTGCCTACACAAATATGTGCACATGCATACACATGCACCCACACCAATTCGTCCTGAAAACAGATAACAGGTAGAGAGGGAGACAGCAGGATCAGCTATTCACAAGTGCCTGGAGACCCTCCTGGGCCTGACCCTTGTGGACCTTGGGCACTGGCCGGCCCAGAGAAGCATGCCTCAGAGACAAAACACATCCCCTCCAAGGGACGCCTTTCCCCCAACACCTGCCTCTCCTCCAGGCCCTGCCGCCTAGCCGGGAGTTGGGGGAGGAGGTTTCTAAGGCCTCACGTTCAGCTTTTCTTCTCAACCTGCCTCCTAAGCCCTGGGTCACCGCATTTATGGGGCAAGACCCCGAGATGCACACAGATCCCACTGCATCAAGGTGAAGGTCTTTTCCAAGCTCCACCGAAGCTAAAGGACACGCACAAGACCCCTTGGGCCTTGAAAGGTTCAGAAGAGGGGTGAGAGGGTGAGCTTTCAGGGTTAGAGGGCGAGGATGGGAGAAAGACTTCTGGGCGCCTGACGACTCCATAATCCTTCGCCCGGATGGCACTCGGGCCAAAGGGCAGGTGCTCGCCCAGAGTCCAAGGGTCCCATATCTGGAGGCTGGTTCTCATGTCAGCCATGGAGGTGAAGGTATGAGAAGGCCGAGACATGCAAGATGGACAGGGCCTTGTGGGCACGAAAAGAAGGAAACGGGTGGAAAATGTGAAGAGGAAAGGAGAGACGAAGGGAGGAGGGGAGTGGAGGGAGGCCTGGCCTGGAGAAAACACAAAGTCCGGCACAGCAACCAGGGAGGGAGGTGCAGTCAAGGGATGAGGAGCCCGGCACACCGGTGTTTCATTTTTAAATCTTCTAGGTGTCTGCGGGTCAAATAAAGACAAGGGCGGTAACGATTATTCTGTTAAATCTATGGTACTTGACTTCGCAAACACTAATTGATTAGACACCAAAATGATTTGTTTAAAGAGTTTTCCTTCCCAAGTGCAGCTGCTCTCGGGGCCCGGGCATTATCCTGCTAGGCTGTGGAGGAGCTCGCCAAGTGGGCCGCGCGCCCGGCCGCCGAGGCCGCAATACGCCCGGGGCTGTGGAGGCTGCTCCACGCCCTGCCTGCCTTAGGCTCCCGGCTGGGCCTCGACCGGCGACTTCCGTCTTTCCTGCCCTCCAGGTCCGGAGATTGGTGCACCTGGGGACCGTCGTGAGCCGACTTTGCCTTCCGCGCGCCCCTTTTGCTCTGAGTTGTCCTCACTTTGGATGGCTTTGACCTGCACCAGTGCGAGGATTCCCCCTCTCCCTTGCCCCTGCCCTCCGCCGGCTCCAGCCCTGGCATTCTCTACCCCGCACGCGAGGCCAGGGAGCCCCAGATGGGAGGCACCGGAAAAAGAGTATTAACCGTCGCCCGAAATATGGTAAACTCATTGTCCCACCTCCCGCAGCCCTGCAGCACAGATAGGTCTCCTTTGTAATATACTACAACAATAAAAAGATAAGACCAAGAAAGAAAATACACTGAAGGACTGGCGAGAGAAGGCCACCTGCCCCGAATCTAGCTGGCTGCATCCAGAGTCCGCAGCGGGATGCTGAAGCCAGGAAGTCCCACCTGGGAGCACCGGACCCCTCCCGCAGCCCTACAGCACCGACACTCCCATTCTCCCTTTAGCGCTTTCGCTGGAGGACTAGAAAAGCCCTCACCAAAGTGCGCTACTGTTGGAATAAATTTAAGACCAAGAGAAGCTGCCTCAAGCTTATCGGATGGCACAAGAAAGGAAGTAAGTGGAGATGCTAGGGGAGGGGTCTGAGGTCCTGGAACTGCTGCCCTGGCCACCCTCCATATCTCCGAAAGCCTGGAGTTAGCTGGAGTTGGCACGAGCTATCAAAGAGCCCTTCAACCAGAGCATTTTCTCTGGGATTTGGAGTATGTGGGTAGGAGATGAAACAAAAGAGAGTGCAAAAACACAGAGTAAAAATATATATGTAGTCATGAGCAAAAACTGTAACTTACATTATAAAGAAAAAAAGTTAAACAAACAGATGAATAAAAACTATATGAAGATCAAAGATTGATGAAGAGGGCTAGAATAATTGGTTACCACTCCCTTGGCCCCCAGAAAGTGGAGAGAAGCTATTGAGTAATTTTTAAAATATTTTTCAATAGTGAATCACCAGGCCACTCCCTTCTGAATTTTTCTGGTGCTTTATTCTAAGCCAAGAGCAATTTTTTGAATACAATTTCTGCAGAGGTAGGAAGAAGACAAGACAGCCTGGCCAGAAGCACCCTGCCCTGACAGCTAGGTTTGCTATTTCTGCGGTCAACAAATGGGAAGTAAACATTTGATGGCTCAGAGGGGCTAGAAACATTTCTTTAAAATGGTCTTGAAACTGGGACTGGGCCATATGTTACATCTCTGTTACTCACAAAGAGCAATAAAGCAGTAACTCTGAAACTGATGGAAGGTTCTCAGAAAACCTTGTGTGGCCAGCATTTAGAGGGAAGACCTTATTCTCATTCTCTTTTCTAAGCCTCATGGCATCACCCAGCACAGGAAGGATTGCACCTGCCTGACCACCACCAGCAGCACCCCGACATTTATGAAATAAGCAGTCTGAAATCTTTGTTTCCACTCTGAAAATATTGTCAGCCACAAGCATCCAGTCCATAGTCTTATTTCCCTTTTTCATAAATATACATGTGTATGAAATGTAGTGGTGACACCATTTCTTTTTTCTTTAAGTTCCCTGCAGCTACTCGAAATCTAACCACCTGACAATAAGCCCTCCCCTCAAACTTCCTGGCTGTTATAAAGAATTCTACAGTATTCTGTAATGACATAGACTAGACCCATAAAGTAATTTCAAGGGACCCTTCCTTGGCTCTTTAATCCTCCATAGTGCACCTGATGGGTGCCAGGCCTGGTGCTGGGTAGTGAAAGGAGGAAGGGAAGAGAGGGACAAAATGACAAAAAGCTATCCCAGTCCTCCAGCAGCTGGCAAACTGTCTAGTGTCCATCCCCAACACATGCATACATGCATATTCGCCCTAAATAGGCCTAAGAGCATCCATCATACCCATCACATGTTCTTAGTAATAGGAAAGTTTTCCAAGACTTTAAGAATAAAATGTTTCTTAAAAACCACTGCAATGCAGTCAACCACAGGAAAACAAAGGTTAAATAAAAGACATGAATAGCCAACAGCCAAGAAAGATCAGGGAGATTTGCAAACTCCCAAAGCAAGTCCTTCACACCCATTAACCCAATATATATAATACTTATACAAATTTTTACTTTGGCTCCTCCTCTAGGGACCAGCACCGAACCAGACCCGTTTTCATAAGGGGACGGGGAGGAGTTGAGCTCACTTGATCCCAGCCTTCTTTAGGTAGACTCCAGGGGCTCAGCCAGGAGCCTCACATGAAGGAGGGTTTCCAGGATCAAGTCCCTAATTTGTTACACAAGGAGAAAACCATGAACAATGTGTGCACTTGATGGTATTTACTTCTTTCTTTTAAATAACTGCCTTTTGGGAAGAGAGTTGTTATAAAGGCAAAGCAATCATTGGGGGGGGTATTAAAATATGAGGTGGCAACAGTTTAGCCCAATGTCTGCCTTCTACTTTAACCCATTGTTTGGTCTCATACGAGTGCTGCATGCTCTATGTTGTATGAAAAGAGAACAGAAACAATAAGGAACCAGTGAATCAGCTTCCCACCAACATATTGTGATCCACTAGGCAAAAAATATGTTTTATTCTTCTGTGTATGTGTGTACGAATAGACAGACGTAGACACAAGTTTAAATAGAGTAATTTTGTTTTCTAAGTTCCTTTATGTCAGTGTATTTTTTCCCAAAGACTTACTCTCTGGAGGTTTTAAATTCCTATATATTCATTGTGCAAGTTGATGCTAAGTCCATTGAGATAGACCCTCATTTCCAGAGCTTCCATAGGCATTGTTTGGACCAAATAGAAGCGTCTCTGGTGATGAAACCAACCAGGTTAACTGATTTTAGGGTATGACCACTTTCAAGAAAGTCAGGTAGAGTGAAACCATTGGCCTTGACCTACCTTGATCATGATGTTGCCTGAGTTGTGGCAGGGACCTGGGCAAAGAGATGGGCCCCTTCATGCCTTAGCTGGTGTGAAGTTTCCCCCAAGGGTTCACTGGCCCAAGCTTTTGCCTTAAGGGACTCAGCTATCACTACTACTACCATCCCACCACCCTGGTTTCTCCTAGGGTCTGGGAACATTTCCATCAGAGACACCAGTGGTGGGCACCGATGGGTGCCCCAGGAACGGAACATAGAGTTTGAGTTTGGCCCAGTGGAGTCCACATAAATTTTTTTCCATACCCAAGCCCAGATACTTAGGCTTTAAGAAGCTGTCCCTCATTGTGACCACCGCTTGCCCGGGGCTGAGGCTTGGAGCTGACCGGGTCGTAACTGCCAAAGGTTGGACAATGGGCACATCTGTCCTTTCTCTGAGGGATGAAAGCACCTAAGCGGACACGCTCTGCCTTTTGTTACGGATTTTTTCCTTTCTTTTGTAAAAGAAAAGAAAGCCGCGGCATGTGGCGACCGGGTGATACGTCCCACACTGGGGGCTTCCCCTTGCGTCCCCACCGGCCCAAGGACCAGGTTCGATTCTGGATTGGAGCGTGATTGTAGGAAGCGAACAATTAGGCCCGAAGCTGAATTGATTTTCAGATCTGGAGGCTTCTCGCTGGGACGCCGGGAAGAGGGCGTCCCTACGGGCCATAGCAGAGACTGGTGCGCCTAGTCCACCCTGCCGGCGTCTGTCCTTCCGCAAGCAACGGCCTCTGGGTGCCTTACCAGGAGGGCCATGAAGAAACCTCCGGAACAGCCCGAGAACCCAGAAGTTAACATAGAAACCCCCCAGGGCGCGCGCGTGCGCGCGCGCGCACACACACACACACACACACACACACATGCCAAGTCATTCACGAAGCTGGAGCGTTGCCTTAATTATCAGCTGAGCTGGAGAAGGACCCAGGCGGTGGAGGACAGCAAGGTATGGCCGGGGCCGGGACTCTTGGCACTAAGCGCTCCTTTTCTCAGATCTTGGAAGAGGAAGGGTGGGCAGAGTATTAACAGGAAAGACAGAGATTGTCGGGTCAATAGCCACTAGGTTGACCAAGGCCTTCAGGATATTTGCTCCCTTCCCTTCTAAAAGGCCAAGCACCTGAAGATGGGGAGAGCATGGACTCCCAGAAGACCTCCCAGGAAATAGGCCAGGGTGGAAGGAGTGATGACACGAGCTAAGGCTCCCCGGGGCAACCTGCACCGGGAGGCAGCAACTAATGAGAGGGGCGATGGCTCTCCAGGCAGAGTGCGCCACTCGGGATGCAAACCCCAGCAAATGCAACGAGCGGCTGGGAGGAGAGCGCACCCCAGCCAGGGAGCCGAGAAAAGGGCAAGTTTCCCAGGGTTGCAGTGGCATCCCCAGGTCGCGCTCTACGTTAAGCACTCGCAAGTGCGCGCCGCTTCCTCGCAACCCCCTCCACTTGTACAGGGACGTCACGGGCCGCGCGCGCGGGGACTGAGGGGGCGGTGCCGATTTGCGCGCCTGCGCGCTTCGCCCAGCGGGCGTGAGGGCGGGCCACGGCGGCCGTGGCGGCGGCGGTGGAGGAACAGCGGCCGCAGAGTCTGCAACAGTAACCGAGCCATGGCTGGAGCTGGCCAGCGGCGCGGGCAGGCAGCAGCCGCGGAAGGCGCGCGGGCTGCGTCAGGGGAGCCGGGGGCCTCACAATTCTAAGAAGGAGAGGGGCGAGAGGGGACCGGGGGCGGGTGGGCTGGGGGCAACGCGCTCGCCCAAGGGCGCGGATCCTTTTTGGAAATTAATATTAAAAAAAAAAAAAAAACGCCGAGGACTCTGAGGGGAAGGTGGGGGCAAGAGGAAAGGCGAGACAGCTGAGAGGGAGACAGAGCCCCACACTGAGAGGAAGGACGGAAGGCAGCAGTCGCCAGCAGCCGATGTGAAGACCGGACTGCGTGCGCCCTTCGCCGCCTCTGCCCAGCCTCATCGATGTTGTGTCCGCCGCCCGCTCGCCCGGATCACGATGAACGCGCAGCTGACCATGGAGGCGATCGGCGAGCTGCACGGGGTGAGCCATGAGCCGGTGCCTGCCCCTGCCGACTTGCTGGGCGGCAGCCCCCACGCGCGAAGCTCCGTGGCGCACCGCGGCAGCCACCTGCCCCCCGCGCACCCGCGCTCCATGGGCATGGCGTCCTTGCTGGACGGCGGCGGCGGCGGCAGCGATTACCACCACCACCACCGGGCCCCTGAGCACAGCCTGGCCGGCCCCCTGCACCCCACTATGACTATGGCCTGCGAGACTCCCCCAGGTATGAGCATGCCCACCACCTACACCACCTTAACCCCTCTGCAGCCGCTGCCGCCCATCTCCACAGTCTCGGACAAGTTCCCCCACCATCACCACCACCACCATCACCACCACCACCCTCACCACCACCAGCGCCTGGCAGGCAACGTGAGCGGTAGCTTCACTCTCATGCGGGATGAGCGCGGGCTGGCATCTATGAATAACCTCTATACCCCCTACCACAAGGACGTGGCCGGCATGGGCCAGAGCCTCTCGCCCCTCTCTGGCTCCGGGCTGGGCGGCATTCACAACTCCCAGCAAGGGCTCCCCCACTATGCCCACCCGGGCGCTGCTATGCCCACCGACAAGATGCTAACCCCCAACGGCTTTGAAGCCCACCACCCGGCCATGCTCGGGCGTCACGGGGAACAGCACCTCACGCCCACCTCGGCCGGCATGGTTCCCATCAACGGCCTTCCTCCACACCACCCCCACGCCCACCTGAACGCCCAGGGCCACGGGCAACTCCTGGGTACGGCCCGGGAACCCAACCCTTCGGTAACCGGTGCGCAGGTCAGCAATGGAAGTAATTCAGGGCAGATGGAAGAGATCAATACCAAAGAGGTGGCTCAGCGTATCACCACCGAGCTTAAGCGCTACAGCATCCCACAGGCCATCTTCGCGCAGAGGGTGCTCTGCCGCTCCCAAGGGACCCTCTCGGACCTGCTGCGCAACCCCAAACCCTGGAGCAAACTCAAGTCCGGCCGGGAGACCTTCCGGAGGATGTGGAAGTGGCTGCAGGAGCCGGAGTTCCAGCGCATGTCTGCGCTCCGCTTAGCAGGTGAGCGGGCCAAGGAGCTGGGCGCGCAGGGAGATAAATAAGGTGTTCGGGAAACTGAAGGGACCCAAGGAGGCAGGGAAGGAGAGAGATCTGTGCACGCTTCATCCCGTCCTCCTTTCCCGGAGAAGGGGGTCCCTGGGCCTGAAAGAGCCAGAGCGTGGCTCCTGGAAACAGACAACCTCTTCCAGGAATCAGTGAGCTGGCCTGTGGAAGGCTCCGGAGCTGAGCGGCCGGCCTGGGTGCCTGCGGGTGTGCATTTGTGCTGGGAGACAGCGCAGGGAGCTCTCACGGCCATAGGTGGAGAGAAATCTCAGCACCTGGCTGAATACAGCCTTTGCCTCACTTCTGGTTTCGGTACTCCGGGTTTGGGAAGAGGGAGGTGACATGTGCGTGTACCAGCACTCATGCTGTCAAGTATCCCTGGCACATACCTGGGAGCTGGGCTGAAGCGCGCGGGAACTGCTCTCCAATGTTTGGCTGAACTCGCTGTGGTGACCCCCTCCCATGCTCACTCTAGTGTTGTGGATGCTGGGGGTGAGGGAGCGCACTTTGAGAGTTCCAGCAAAAGGTTCCAGCCGCGTGGCGAAGAGTGTGTGGCGCAGACGCTTTGTGAGGGTTAGCACGCACTCTACGCTTGTGACTGACTGTAGAGAAGGAGGCAGACCGTGCCAAGGTCCGGATAAGGGCGCCAAGTAACAAGGGAGCTTCCAGCTGAGCCCAGGGACCGCCTTGGCTGCCGACTTGCTTAGGACTTCGTGTTTTGTTTTATTCCTCTGCATGAATTTTCGTCTGAATCCCCGTGCAGGGGGTGGGGGAAGAAAACAAGTCTGCAAGCAGAGGTCTCCTGGGCCCAAAACCCCGAGGCCCTGATGTTTCGTAGTTGGGCTGGAAGGTTTCTGCGGCTCTGCATAGACACAGTGCCTAGCTCCTCCAGCCTCTCTAGGCCAAGGTACCGGGAAGGCTCTGGCCGGCTTACTGGCAGAAGGGACAACTGAGACCAGCCAGCCTGAATCATACGGGGGATTTCAAGCAGATTCGGCGACCCCCTAGAAGCCAAGGGCAGCCGAGGGTGGACTCGGTTTGATGAGACCCGGGCTTTGTTGATTGACTCCTGGGTCCATGCCACCTCTCCCCCACCCCCACCTGCCCCCTACCCAATCTCAGCCCGGCGTCCTAGCCTAGTCCGGGCTAAGAAAAAAGTAAAAGCAGGAATGAGGGTTTGTTAATTAACTGATCGTTCTCCATTAATTCGTCCCTGGAGAACGAGAGACAGTCAATCCGCTCAGAGCCGGGGGCACTGAGCCGTTTCACAGTCTAAAATCAAAGCGAGAGGCCAGGGCCCCCTCCCCCACCTCGGGCGGGCCAATGAGAAGCTAGAGGGAGGCAGGTGCCGGCGTGCCCGCGACTCCAGCCGGGATACAACCCACAGCACTCCTGGGGTCTGGGCTCTAGTGGCCTCCCTGCCCGAGCGCCGCGCAGACTAAGCCTTAGCCTCGCCAGGTTTTCCAGCCCAGCCCCGCGCTCTTTGGCTCCAAGCAAAGTCCCCAGGCGGACTCGCAAACTGCGCCCAGAAACCAGGAGAGGCAGGGGTAAGGGGAAGGGAGGGAGAAGAAAAAGGATACCCTCTGGGGCTCTCACGGTTCCACTCTGTAGCTCTGTGTGCAGCTACCAGATCGCCCCCTACCCCGTGGGCTGACCGAGATCCGAGGGCAGCCAAAGTTTTAGGAGTGATGTTCGAAAAGGCTTTGCCTGACTGCTCCGCCTTTCCCGGAGCCCAAGGTGGTCAGTGCCTTTTCACACGCCCGTGACAGCCTGGTTTCATGACCTCTTACCGAGGCAGTGCCCACACAAGCCGGTTAGTGGGGTTTAGGGGAACGGAGGAAGAACGGTGGAAATTGAGAGCCATTACCCCAGAGAAACTCGTTCCCCATCCCCTACCTCCTGAAGGCTCTTGCTCAGGACTTCAATGACTATCCTTTCCCCACTGCCTCCTACCGCCCCCTGGAAAGGCAAGCTGACAAGTTATGTTCAGAGACTACCCCGGAGCCCTAGAAATCCGCCCTAGCTCCCTGCCCTGTACCGGCGCCCTCTGACCTCCTCGCGTGGGCGGCCCTTGTACTGCAACCTGCACACGGGAGGCGCGGGCGGCATGCCGGTCGCGGTTGACAGGACCCAGGAGGTTATCGAAGGGGCCGCTGCCTGGCACACAGCAGCCCGTGGCGAATCATGCCCAGCCTTTTCCTCGGAGGTGAGGGGGAGGTAAATCAGAGACTCCAGCGAGACAAGCGTTTGGCGCCAAAACCCAAGCTAGCTCCACGTCCTAAAACCAGAATGCAGCGTCGTCGCTTCCATTTTCCTTTCTTTAACTTCATTAAAGGGGCGGGGCGGGCTGGGATCTACCCCATTACGTAGCAAGATCCGTGACTTGTTTTCAGATCACCGAAGAACAACGAGCCGTCCCGTTAATATTTTCATTTAGAAAAAGAAAAAAAAGTGAGGCCGTTTCCTGAACTGTTCGAAAGATCTCTGGTAGGCCCTGACTGCAGGTGACTTAAAAAAGATTGCAAGCTTGTTCGCTGTGGCTGTGGGGCATTGCAGCCGCCTCCCCACCGCCAGCTCCCTTGCAGCTTTGCTCGTTGTTGCACCCAAAGACCCGTCAAACTCGTTTCTACCCGAAGCGAGGCAGGGCCCATGGATGTTGGGTCCTTCACTCAACTCCCGATGTTGGCGGGTGAGTGGCTTCTTCGTGCCCCTCGCAGTACCCCAAGTTCCGAACAGCCTGCTGTGGAGGTCAAAACCCTCCGCACATGGCAGCGTGTTTGGAGAGGCGCTTTCTCTTTATGATATTATATCGGCTGGTGTCAGGCGGGAGAGAAGGAAAGTCTCAACAAATTAACTACCTTTAAAAAATCAATATATGTTCCCTGATTGTAATACTTGCTGCTGCCCCATTAAAGTGCAGCGCAACCAGGCTCGCGCTGGGTCTCATTCCAGGTGGGGAGGGCAAGATGGGCTGTGCGGGTGGGTGGGTGCCCCGCCTCTGACGTAGGTGCCTATTAAGACGCTAGGAGATTAGTTTCCAATTAAAGATTCTAGAAGGCTGCGGGCCACAGTAGGGGAGCTGGCAGGGCAAGAAGAGGCTGCAACGTGCACCCACCAGTAGGTGCTGCACGGAAGACCCAGGAGACGAGGCTTAGGTCGGGCAAAGGTGGGTTTTGGACCACCCTGACCCTGCAGAACCTGGAGGCCAAGAAACCTCCAAACGGTGGCATCAGGGAGCCAGACCAGTCTCCAGCAACTGGGACTGCGCCCTTTCCTTGTCCGAGATTTGCCCCAGAACCACCTGGAGCAAGGCCTGGGCCAGGGAAGGGGGGCGGTGTGGCGGTCTGGCCAGGAGGTGGCCATGAGAAAGTCTCGCCCAGGCCAACCTGGGCCATGTTTGCCATAAGTGGCCTTGCGGCCTGGTTGATTGATAACTGGCCCCCCGCACAAGTCCATTTGCTTTTTGTTAATATTTATCCTGGCGGGTGACATTTCATCTGTCCCCTCACTTCCCTGGGCCCCAGGAGCCAAGCAGGAGTGCCATACTGGACCCTGGGAACCCCATTTCCCCAATCCTAGAAGATTCTGGGCTGGGAGAAGAGCCAGGACTGGGTGTGTGGGACGCGGGAACTGGAAGGGTTCCTGGGCCCAAGAGTAGGAGGAGAAGGTGCCAAGCCGACTGTTTCCCCTCCAGGCCCTGCATCTCTGCCCAGCGGGTCTTGCACAGTGCAGCTGATCCCAGACGGCTGCGGCATGAACAAAGGGCCCACAGGGCGCCGCAGATCTCAACCTTCTCACAGCCTGGGGGCGAGGGGGGCTGACTGCCTGGGAGGAGCGCCTCCTCTGAAGCTTTGTGGTAGCCTCCTCCCAGCATGGGCTAGGGGCCAGCCAGTTGTCAGGCAGAGGCCAAGGAGTCCCAGGGTCTCCCAACCAACTCAGGCCTAATGGTGGCCATGTTTCTGGGGAGTTGGCTAGGGACCCTACCCCCAAGCAGCCGAACAGGTCTCGCTGTTGGGGACAATCCCCAGAAGGCTCTGCGTGGCCCTTTCTCACAGCCCATGTCTGACCCTTCGAGGGTATGGGACAATAGTTGTCTCCTGCAGTCCCCATTGGGGAGCACAGAAACCTCAGGAAGAGAGAAAGGAGCGCATGGGGTTAAGAAATGTGTATATGATGAAGACTGGAGCAGATAGTTTTTGACTAGGTGAGGGAGACCAGCTGCTGGGGCTTGCGGAGATCTGACGGTTATTGTGTGGTGACCTAGTGTCAGTGCATCGCGGCCGCCTGAGACAATAAACCCTGCGGTCTGTTCGGAGGACTTGGCTCTTCCGCCAGCGGTGCAGCTCTAAGCGCTTTGGAAACACCAGGAGGGCGATCGGGGTCGACCAGAGCGACCCGACCGGCCCTGGGCGAAGACAAGTCACCAGAGATTCAGTCCTGCCATAGCTGTTTTGCAACTGGCACTTGGGATAGTCTGTGCCAACAATAGCACCGTTGTGTTGTAGCAGCAAAGCGACTTAAAGCCCAGCCTGCATTTTTCTTTATCTTCAAGCTGCGTGCGATCGCTCAGCGTGCCGCAGAGAGCTAAACTCCTGCTCTCTTTGGACTCACCTTCTCCTGGTAGTGGAACTGACTGTGCTGCAGTAGCTGCGGGCGCCCCCTGCTGACCGCGGGGCCAGGCACCCAGCAAGCCTCGGTGGTTCAATCCGCCACAGAAAGGAGATGGATGCCTGCTGAGACTTTGTTTTTAGAATATCGACGTCCTAGTGATTTTCAAAACAGTAACTGTTTTGATAGGAAAAGAGTGTAGTGGAGGAAGAAAAGGATAGCTAGTGGATATAACTTGGTCCTGAACAAACCCAACTGATGAGACAAAATTACCATTCCCCCAGTGTACCCTAGCTCTAACCTCTCAAAACAAAATGCATGTTTGGAATTTATATCCAAATTATAGTTTTTCTGGCATGTTATTATTTGAGAAAATCAGGGTCACAGTAGAGAAGGTGACCTTGGAAATCTGAATAGGAGGTTGGGGCTTGGGGTGTAGTGACAGGAGAGTGGATTAGCGTTTCCTTTGTTTTGTTGTTTCCCCGTCCAGCTAACTGACGGGGGTTAGAAGGCTTCCCTGAGGCTTTGAGCTTGAAGGTCTTTGTTTGCTCTCCAGTGGGGTTGATGAAAGGACTCTCGGAGGCCTACTGGCCTGCAGCCCCGGCACGGCGTCAGGACCCTGGACAGGGCTCCGCCTGCGTGTTCGTTTCTCTTCGCCCCTGGAAGGTGGCTAGGATGCCTTTGAATAGCCGTAGTGAGGAAACGAAAACTAACAGCTAATATTTCGAAGTTTATGAGAGATAGCTGAGGTCCCGCCAGGAATATACCCCAGCACAGCCAAGTAACGGGAAAGATCAAACCTATTCTTGTCGATCAGGTGGTTGATCTTTCCCTCCCTCCTCAGCAGCTTTCTGTGTGCATCTGAGTGCACGTGCACACCTGCTTATACAATCGGAATTCGAGTCCCTATGGGTGTGACAGGGGTTGGATCATTAAGCTAAAACGTTCAATTCAGTCCCTTTGATCCGTGCTGGGGAAAATCTATAGTCATCTTTAATCTACGAGGTCTTTAAGGAGGTTGTTACATGAGCTGTTTTGATGTCATCATTTCCACATTCGTGGCAAATTCAGCTAATCAAACAGATGCTGCTACCTAAAGTTCTCTGAAAAAAAAAATCACTCTCACAGAGTGTATTGGTAACATTTATTCTTGATTTCCTTGTAAGAAAGAAAACCCTCATGTCTAATGAAGGTGGGTAATTAAAAAGGAGGTTCCCGGGTGTCTTGCTCTTCAAAATCTATAGTTAGAAGCTTTGTCCTTCGAGTAACATTGCTCAGTGCTCTTTGTAAACTCCATACATTGGAATAAACACCAATTTAATATTGTAAGGCAACCAAGGAGCCTTGATGGATTGGATGAGAAGTGACTAGTTTCACTTCAGTCCACATTAAAACAGCAGAATTTCCATGCTTTTGGTAAAATTCAATGGTTCCCAAACTAGGTTAGCAACAGGGAGGGTCTTATTGAAGTCATGGTAGAGGATAGATTTCCTATCACTCTGGATAAAAGCATTCAACAAGTATTCATTAAATACTATTTTCATTATGTCTCTATTTAAATAAGATGAATAAGCACCTTTGGAAGAAGAAAGCCCCATTATTTTTACAAGAAGTGTCAGCGTCATAGAGTTCAGTAAAAAAAACAAAACAAACAAACAAACAAAAAACCAAAAACCTGATTTCTAATGTGAATGAATTTACTCTACAATCATAAATTCCTGTCTTCTATCAATAGATTTGCACAGATTTTTATTTTAACACAAGTATATTAATACTAATGAAGCTTAATTTTCTTTTGAAATGATAGGATTTGGATTAGATGACCAGACCAGTCATAGGGCAATTTGATTCTTTTGATACAAACATATGAATTTAGGTTTTATCACAGGGTCTTGCTTATAGAACCATCCACATTAAGTTCCTCCCAAAAGATGTTACATCATCATAAAGTTGGAACAAATTAGCTTCTAAAAATTTTCTTCTTCTTTAGGTGAGATAATTTGATAAGACAACAGCTGAACAGAACCAGATCCTGAAGTATAACCCACAGATTTGTCATGGCAATTGATAAGGAAGGAGATTGTGTCTACTGTGTACATTCTGTTAGTCAGGTGTGCTAATACACTGTGCTGGGCACATAGATGTCCTCACTTAATACTCACTGTCTATGTCAGTGGCTCCCAAATCTTGCTACACTTTGGAATCATTTAGGGATCCTTAAAAAATGATTTCTGGCAAAACTCCTAGATATTCTGGTGTAACTAGTATAGGGCATGGCTTAAGCATTGGGATTTTTAAGAGCTCTGAGGTGGTTTTAATATGCAGCAAAGTTTGAGGGCTACTAGCTTACAAGGTAGTTACAATCACTTTTCCTCTTTCTCTATTCAATGAAATTAAATAACTTACCTGTGGTAACACAGCTGAAAATCACTGAGGCCCTGAACTCAGGTTTCCCAGCTCAAAGCCCAGAATCCCCTTACCCTCCACTCTGCCTCATTTACTGATTCAGATCCACCAGGTCAGTGGATCCAGAGTGTGGAAATGTCTGATCCACTGTCATAAACACCCAGTCTAGGAAGGAAGTCTCTGCATAATAAAGGCCTTGGAATTAAAGTGTGTCTTCCCTCTGGGACTCTCAAAGAGAGGACTTGTGGAAACTTATTTCTTTTTTACTCAAGACTTATAAGAGAGACTTTTTATTGCTCTCTTTTGAAGAAGCAGCCAGAAGGAATTTGAGGTAGGAGGCAGTAACAGAGCTAGACATTGAACCCAAGTCTCTCCATCCATTTGTTCACTTAAACAATTATTGATGGGCAAGACCCATCTCATTAGATGTGTTCTGTGGGTAGGACTAGTCCACTGGGATCCACGTCTGGAGGAGGATCTAAAGGCCCAAACTTCCCATACTTTCAGGCATTGGTGTTCTGATCTGCACTTGCATTTCTTGAATTCACATCAGTGTCCGTCTTGCTATTCCAAGCTTCTTGTTACTCATGTTTTAGGACTCTGCACCAAGAAAATAATAAATTGACTTAAACTATATGTTGGCAATCATCCAGAGGGCAACTTAAAATTTCCGTCAAGCATCGCATGTTTCCAGTTATTCATGTTTCTCATCTCCCTTTGCATACGCATAGGGTACTCAGAATCGACAGTTTCTGAAATCCCTGCTTTCGTTTCACGTCTGGTGATGATCTCATGGTCCCAAAGAGAGGTTATCAAAGGAACATTATAAACTATGTGCTTTTTGCTTTCTTTCCTGTTGTCTTCTAAAACAGATCAATGGGGAAAATTAAATAAATAAACGAGCGAAGCGCGCCACCTAGTGACCCCCGTGATCACTGCAAGCGAAGTGCGTGAGAGGAGTGGCTAACGCAATTCAAGTATTGATGGAGTCACAAAAATCGTTCATTAAGGCAATTTAATCTTTGCTATTAAATGTCCTTTCAATTCATTTGGGGTAATTAAGATGCAGTTAAAGTGATTAAATTCTAATTACTTATGCTAGACAAAGACATATTTGTCACACTAATGCGGTTAACTAAGGACTCAGAAAGAAAGTTAACATTTACTTCAAATGATGCAACTGGAAAAATCAGTTCCTCTTTTCATCATTAATCCAGTGAGCTGGGTGATTATGTAATGGCACTACAAGCTCATTAAATAGGGGAAGTGCTGATTAAAATGACTGCTGGGAGGAAAACCTGAACCAGGAGTACCTCAGTACCGTTTGGTCAGCATTCTTTGCAGAATTACTTGGTGTTCTTTCCCTCCAAGCACCACCCCCCCCACCCCAAAGTAATAAACAGCTCCTGACTTTTATCCTGACATTAAAAGAGGGATGCCTCTTGGAAAGCTTTTATTGCCAGCCTGCAGACATTGTTAAACCAAAAGATATTTTTAAGTGGCAAATGGATTCTTGGGGTAGAGATGAGCAAGGCATTTGGGGAAGGGAGGGCGGGGGTTCCTGAAATTAACAGCTCCAGAGTGGAAATTTCCACCACAGGCTTCAGAAGGCACTCTCCTTCACACAAACACCCTTCCTATGAAGCAGTCCTTCTCCCCTCCCCAGTTGCTTTATACTGCCTCTGATGCTTGGGGACAGATTCCTCTGCACAGGATCGTGCCATGCTTGGTATGCGCACTCTGAAGAGCACTAAGTACCTCAGCTGCAAGTTGGTCTCTTGTCAGAGTTTTTCTACATTCACATGTAAAGCCATCTGAGATTATACACCAGCAGGTTACTGAGGCTGTTTTGCTCTAATATTCACAAACAGGTCCCAGCCTCTTACAATAGTTTAACTATAAGGACTCAGAAGAGGAGGAGGAATTGAAATTTCACTGCATCTGAAGTTTGCCTTCCTCACATAATAGCTTCTTAAGACCACACCTATCATTTGCCTGAGGGGATGATCCAAGGACAAGGATTGGGGATTATTTTCCCCAGGAGATTGGTGTCCTTTAATACTGTTAAATTTGCCTATTGAAAACTGAAATTTTGGAAATTGCATCTTTCCTCTATCTCATTGAAATTCAATGTTACTTCTGTTTACTTCACGAGGAAAGATGATGAATTTACCAAGTTCGTCAATCACATAAGTCAAACAACTCCCTTTTAAAAATAAATTGGCAGTTGTTTGAGTATTTACAGAGTCATTTTTAACTTAATAGATTGTGTTATGCCATCTTAAATTACTAAAACAAACATACTTTTAAAAAATCACTTGACTAAGAATCGTGAGCCCTGGAGACAGGTTCTTGCACTCATTTCTGAGAACTTGTCAAGTCATTTAACCTTTCTGATCCTCTGTCTCCTTAAATGTAGAGTGAAGGATTTGGCCTTAGGGTCCTTCTACATTCCACAGTCTATGATTGATTGCCTTCTATGATGACTGTATATCCACGACAGTCTCTTATCTCAATTTAGTGCTCTGTCCCAAAGTCAGGATTCAACAAGATATAAGGCCCAGGGGCCCACCTCTTGGGCAGAGTCTTGAATCAGGCTCTTCTGTCAGATGGCCAGGAGGAAAGAGCCAGTCCAGGCAGGAGTGCTGCCTTCTGGCACAAAAATGCTGCAGTCTGACAGTTCCTGTGTCCCCAGAACACAAGCTGTTGGTGAAGCTATAGATCATCAGGGATTCATGCATTGCTGCTGGGGACATAAAGTGGCATCATTGCTTCAAAAGATTTGGCATTATCTTAGAAACCTGAACCCACACCTGAACCAGGTCTACTCTTTGGTATATACTCTAGATAAACTCACAGGTGTTCCTGAAGACAAGTCCAAGGACTGTTTGTAGCAGCACTGTTTGTAAGAGAGAGGGAAAAAAAACCAAACACACAAACAGAAATATCCCAATATCCACTGATGAGGAAAGCAGGAATAAATGGTGATATGTTCATATAATGCAGTAGTGTACTGTGATGAAAGTGAATGAGCCACAGCTATACACACTAGCATAGTTGAGTCTTAGGAACAATATTGCATTAAAAAAAAAAAAAAAGAACAAGCTATAGACAATCACACCAGAACAATACCATTTTACAAGGCTCAAAAGCAAGCAATGCTAAACAACTTATTGTTTAGAGATGCATAAGAGTGCGGTAGAAACAAATTAGTAATGATCTCAAGTTCCTAAGAGTGGTTACCTCTGGTGGTGAAAGGCCAGAGATAAGAGGATAGAACACCCTTGTAGCTTCATGGGCAGCTGCTGTTGTAGTTCATTTCTTGGGTGCTGCCTTCACCGGTGTTCATTTTGTGCCTCTGCTTCCTGTCTTAAATGTACATGTTTTGTAAGAGGTAAACATTATTTAATTTTAACACTGGGTAGGAAAAAGACTGTTTCTGTCTGGTTCCCCAACCCAAACAACTTGGACCAAACAAACCTCAGGACATTTATGTTGTCATTTACACAGTTCCTAGCCCTGTACTGTCAGCCTTCTTAGGAATTCTGCTTGGCCAGTTGCAGACAGGGCATAAGAGTGAAAGAGGAAATTCCATTAGGTATGGAAAGCGGCCTTCTTTTGTTATTCTCCTGGGCACCAGCTATAGCATTGCTGTGCCCAGAGCTGGGTCTGGCAGATACAGTGGACTTGTCCTTTGGAACTCACAGTCTAATGGGGAAGAAAGACAAACAGCTGTTTCTTGGTTGCTTTTTTGTGCTAAGAAGGAACAGTTTGGCATATGATGAAGGGATAGTTTTGAAGATCTGGAAAAAGAATGGGACTTGGTCAGAAATGGAGGAAGAGGTTTTCAGGCAGAGGGAAGAACAGCCTATGTAGACACCCTGGCTGAAACCCTTTGCAGGAGATTTCTTGGATCTGAATTATTATATAGCTGGAAGCTTGTTTCTTCTCCAGCACGGCTGAGTGACACAATACTTTCCCATCAGTAACAAAAGCATTCTCCAAGGCTGTAGTTTTTTGTAGCTGGGGGCAGTGGGCAGGGAGCGCGGGGGCAGAGGGTTTCACATTCCTCTAAGGGTGCAAATCAGATTGGTGGTAGAAAGGTGGGGAGACACTATTTGCTGGTTAAAAAGCCTCCCAGGTGATTCTAATACAACTCCCAGTTGAGAATTAGAATATTGATATTGAGAATTTAAGAGCAAATAACTTATTTTTTGCCCCTTTATTATTTATTTTACCATTTTTCTGGAATAATCTATAGTTTCATAGCTTTATATGTAAATGTATTTTAAATGATATATAATATCATTGTATATATATAAATATTATATCATTATGTAACATTTTACTTCTTTTTATCTCTTCTGAGATCAAAAATTCACTCAAAAATTCAAGATTCCTCTAGGAATATTTATGTCCATACTCTCCTCCATCTGAAAAACTTTTACTGTTCTCTGAGTCCTTACTACTCAGTGTGGTCCCTAGACCAGCAGCAGAACCTGTAAGAAACGCAGACTCTCAGATTTCACCCTAGACCTACTGATTTGGAACCCGCATCATGACATGGCTGTATTACTCATTCAGAAGGTCCACCTGCCTTCATTCGCCCTTATGCTGATGGGGCTCCTCCTGGGTGCAAGGCGCTGGGTTCAGTGCTGGACCTCAAAAAGGCACAGTGTGCCGTATCCTGGGGGAGCTCACGGGAGGGTGTGTGCAGGTAAATGAACACTTACAGTGTCCCTGACGAGTGCTGGGATAAGTAGGAATACAGTTATGTGGGAGCAGGAAGAAAACTGGAAAGAAGACTGAAAAGAGACTGCAAAGGACTTTGTATGTCTGGCCATCCAAGGGACATGGCCCGTGACTGCAGGAGCTGAGGGACACTGTGGTCTCCAGTGGAGTGAAGTTGTCAGACCTGTGCTTTTGGAAGCCAGCCTGGTGTGAGACATAGGAGAGGCAGCAGTAGCAGGGGACTAGCAGGGAGGGTGGCCATAGATTATGAGGGTCTGGTTGTATGTCATTGTCAGCAGAGGTGGAGGAAGTGGGTGGGCAAAATTTGAAAGCTATTTCTAAAGTAAAATCGTGAAGACATCATGGAAGGCAAAAATGAAAGCAGAACTGACCCCTGTGGTTCTGACTTGAGAAGCTGGGTGCTTGGATACACTTTTAACCGTGAAGTGACTATGTAGATGTAAATACAAAATATAACTTTTCAGAATTGCCCACACTCTGATGCATATTCTGAAGAGAAGTGGACTCTCTGGCCTCTGCACAGATGAGAGATGTAAAATTTTGGTAGATTGTCTCTGCCTCATAAGACGGTGTCACATAATGGGGTGACATGATGTTAGTATGATGCTCATGAGATGAAGATTGTGGGGTCAGGCCCTTGGGTCTGACCTTTGCTTCCCGGTGTTGGTGGGCAGTGATGGCCCCCTCATTCCAGCCACCTGCCTGTGGTTGGGCACACAGGAGCCATGAAGACCCAGTGTAAACGGTTAGCTCACCTCTCTTCCTGAGAGCAGAGAGGCAAAAGTAGGCCCCAGCAGTGGTAGGTCAGGAGCCTTCTGCCTGTAAGCAAAGACAGCAGGAGAGGAGGGGTGAGCACAGACCTGTGGGGGCAGACAGTGTTGGCAAGTCTTGGATTTAGTCACTTTCAAGTCATTCGGGGATGGGAACTAACCATGCCAAGTCAAGAGTATTCTCATAAGAAAGCCAATTTTACTTTTCCCTAATTTAGTTTTCATGTTTGCTCCATGAATCCCAACTTTCAAAAAAGAATTGTTTTTAATTAATACATGTTCATTTTTGGAAATTTGCTATGTGCACATCATTTTTTAAAAGTTAAAGAACATGAAAATGTACACAGAGAAAACCAAGTTTTCCTCCTAAAGTATTTCTTCATTGCCCAGTTCCCCTCCCCTGTTGGCAACTCCTGTTACCAGTTTCTCATGTACTCTTCAGAGATAGCCTGTGGCTTTTCTAGTGTGTTAGCATGGGTGTGCATGTGTGGTTGTGCTTGAGTGTGTGTGTGTTAAAATAATCAAGAGCCTCTTCCATCTCCTAGACAATAACTTTCTAGGGAAAAAAGTAAATGCCTCTTGCTTCCTTTAATTCTGCTCTTTTGACTGACAGTTATATATATATTTTTTCATGCCTAGCAAAGTACTGCCTGGTACAACTATCTGAGCAATGAAAGAGTTGCACAGGGTGACCACTCTTCTGGGTATACTGAAAATGGTTTCATGTGCTTCAGTGGCAGTCCCTTTACCAGCTCTCTTATAAAGGACAACTCTATGTATGCATGTTGTTCAAAATCTAAACTGATAAAATACATTCTATCTCCCACCTAGCCTCCCTATTGTTTTTCAAGTCAAATGGATCTTTTATATAAGTGATTTCACCAGGTTTCTTTCAGAACAAAAACTTTTTTTTATGATTATGGAATTATGTCTGATATAGTAAAACAAAAATTACAAAGCTAAACCCACAAAATTAAAAATAAAGTCATAGATTTATTCTCAAAACAGATTTCTACAATTAAGATAACTCTGGCCTGAAACAATTCCAGTAATTAGGTTAATCTTCTGTATTGTTTGGAATTTGATAATACGTTTGCATGCAATTACTAGGAAATTTTAATTTTTAATTCTATACTAATGTCTACATGATTAAAACATCAGGATTTTTGTTTAATTTTTGTTTATTTTGTAAAGCGTCTTTTTAATTAAAGTGTAGTCAGATTACAATGTTGTGTTTATTTCTGGTGTACAGCATAGTGATTCAGTTATACGTATATATATATTCCATTTCACATTCTTTTTCATTCTAGGCTATTACAAGGTATTGAATATAGTTCCCTGTGCTCTACAGTACAGCGTCCCTATTTTAAAGTAATACAACGCAAGTGACATAGAGCCAACCACTGTATAACCTGAGAGCACTGCCTTCAACACAAAGGTGGAGATTTTTTCCGAGTTCATTGTCATACTGTGTATATACAATTTTGGATCCTACTTTTGTCCTGACATGGCCCTAGTAAATATTTTCTTACCATTGTTGCATGCTTACCATGTCCAAGTACCTTTTATCTTTTTTTTGTAATTTACTTTATAATTCCAATCCTTTTTTAAAATAACTCTTAAAAGTAAAAGTATTACTACTAATCAAGAAAAAAGATGACAAGAATCACCCATAACACCCCTGCACAGAGGTAACCCCCCCATTTTTTATGAATATCTTTGCAATCTTTTCTCAATGTGATGATACATACATGCTATAACTTTTTAAATTAAAAATCCCATGTTATTAAATTTATGATAGAATATTTTAAAATACATCAAAGAATAATGGAGACAAGAAAAAGCCCTGGTAATTCCACCATCCCTGCCCCCTCCCAAATGCCTCACGTGTGAGGTTTATTCATTCAGCAGATATGTGCAGACAGGATGTTTACAGTCTGCAAGACAGCAAAGAGGTAAAAGCACGCCCTCTGCTCTCAGAACACTCCAGGTCAGAAAACATTCTGCATGTTTTGTGTTTTACAGCTATGCTATTATTTATCCAATCCCCTATTTTTGGACACTTAGGTTGGTCCATAAATTGATTGGGTAAACATAAATTTTTATGAATGTATAATATTTCAGACATGTCATAATTTGCTTAACCTCTCTAACAACCTTTTCTATCATTTGGACATTTCAATGATTCAGGTTTTTTTGTTCGGTTTTGTTTTTGTTTTTATTAATCAGTGAGACAGTAGTCAGCAGTGTTACATGAAACTTTACGGGATGTCTATTTTCCTCTTTCAAAAATAATTTTTCTCTAATTATTAAAGTAATAATGCTTAATGTAGAAACTTTGGAAAATATGAAACACGATAACCAATCCAACAGAATCAAATCATCCATAACCCCAAAATGATACCTGTTTATATGTTGGTTTGCCTCCTTCTAGCTTTTTAAAAGTAGAAAAATAAGATACATTTAAAATTTTTATTTTTCACAAAATTGAGCTCATTTAAAGAATTGACAATCAAACTTATTTCAGTGTCATTAAATGCTATTCAAAAGCATGATTTTAAAATTTTTCATTTGGACATTTTTTTCAAAATTTTCACAAAAGGTACAAAAATAAAATGGTACAAAGAACATCCATATAACATTTACCCCACCAGCTGCCCAACTGTTAACATTTTGCCCCGTTTGCTTTATCATCTGTGCACACGTGCTTGCTTGCCTTCTCTCCCTCTCTCTCAAGTGCACAGACATTTGAACCATTTCAGAGTTTGTTCCATACATCATGCCCCTCACCCTTACATACTTAGGAGTATATTTCCAAGAGCAGGGATAGTCCCTTATGTGGCCACAATTCACTTCTGTCCGTTGACCCAGCAATGTCCCTCAATGCATTGCTTGCCTCCAGTGCAGGATCCAGTCTGGGCTTAAGCTGTCATATCTCTTTTTTTCTTTAAACATTTCCACAGCAGTTTTTGTTTTGTTTTGTTTTTTTACCTTTTATAATACTGATGTGTTTGAAGAATACAGTCCCCACTTTTAAAAAAAGATATTTCTCATTTTGTGTTTATCTGATGTTTCCTCGTGGTTAGATTGAGGTGGTGCTTTCTTGCCCAGAAAGCTAACGGGGTGAGGAGTGTCCTTCTCAGGGGACCACATCTGGAGGCCCATGAAGTCTGTCTGTCTTTCTCTCACTTTACTGGTGAGTTAATTTTGATCACCGGTTAAGGTGTTGCCTAATTTCTCCACTGTATAATCACTTTCTCTCTCTCTCTCTCTCTCTCTCTCTCACACACACACACACACACACACACAGATACACACACACAGAGATACACACACAGATACACAACTAATAAGCAATCTGTGGGGAGATACTTTAAGATCATGTAAATATCTACTTCTCATAAAAATTCCCCATAGATTTAGCATCTGTTGATTCTTGCCTGACCTACTCTTTATCGCAAAGTTTTCAAAATGATTTTCCACCTCCGGCACTCCTGCCTTGCTGACAGTCAGCTCGGCTTTCTTCTGTGAGCACGAGCCCCTTCTCTCTCGTTTACCTATCATGTGTTACTGGTGTACTCACGCATTCCACTCCTCCCAGGGGTTTATAATCGAGGCTGTCCTTTCCTATTTTGATGCCCATACTGCCTCAGATTTGACCAGTGAGAGCTGCTTTAATCTGGCTCCTGTGTTCTTGTGACATGCTTCCCATCTTTCTTTTTTCTCTTCTTTTTTTTTTAAAAAACTTCTGGCATCATAATAAGATGTCTCAAGCTCATCCCGCCTACCCTACCCCAGCCCTAGAATCTGCCCCTTCTTTGATGAGCCCTGGTTTATTTCGGTGAAGAATGGTATTAGAGATCAAGAAGGCCTGGGCACTAGGTGTGCTCATGTCTGCTAGGGTGACTGTTTTTTAGCTCCCTCAGAAAAATCCAGGAAAAAAAATGCATGCATTTTTACACACATACACACAAACACAAGTATACATATGCACTCAGACATACATAAACGCATGTGCATATAAACATGCTGACAGACATACTTTAAAAATCATGAGTTCACACCATGACCTCATGATTGCAATATATCCCCATAAGATTTTTTCTTGCCTATCTTTATTCCATAATTATATGTCCCTTCCTTTACAGTGAGAAACCTGGCACCCAATACCATATCCCCACCAACCCCCACAACCCACACACACAGTTATTCATTTGCTCAATCCTGTAATATATCTAAGATAATTTCAAAATTGCTCACCCACACCCATAAAATAAACCTGCTAAAATTTTTCACTAGTATTCATTTTCAATTCTGCCCCTGTATGTAAGCCCGGCATCACTTGGAAACTTGTTAAAATCTTACTGATTCGAAACTCTGGGGTAGAGCCCAGTAATCTGTGTTCTAAGAGATTCTTGACATGGCTGAAAAGCATGCTAAAGCACAGCCCAAAATATGCAGCATGGGTTTGTGATGTGTGTATGTGTGTGTGCCTTCATCCCACATGTTATTATGTAAAATAATACTTTAAACGTGTCCTAAACGTAACAGCCATAAAACAGGTCCAGTTTGGACTAAGCAAGGTCCTTCCCTTAGTTTGGGTGTGAAAGTGTGATGTAAAGAATATAAGGCCCCCACTTTTTTCTGCTCCTGTGCCAGCTCAGGGGCTAATTGGGAGGAAGGGGGAGGCGTGGGGATGAAGTACCCTCACTTGCCAGAGGGGGTGCCCTTCAGTTCTGCAGCTGCTGCCCCTCAGCCCTGAGCATTAGGCATTAGGAGGGTCTACCAGGTAAGGGCTTACAGCTGTTAATCTGATCCTTCCTTCCTGTTCTCACCCAACTTCTTCTTTCCTGAGAATCACAGAAGGAAACCCTCTGCCTCCAGCACTGATCACTGTGGATGCGTCCACCTCGGGGCCTGCCCCAGCCCCCCACATATCTGCTTCTTTTCCTCTGCACACTGTCTATGACAGCCAGTATCCTTGGATTTTACAGGGACAGTTTCATGGTGGAGAGAGGGGAAAAGGTGACCTGGACCTTCCCCAGCCCCAGTGGAAGATCCCCACCAAGATTTTCTAAACCTGAAATCAAAGGGATCACCTGGTGTTCTTAAAATACAGATTCCCAGGCCACACCTAAAATTCTGATTCAGCTGGTCTGAATTTTTGACTAGTGTGTGTGGGGTGCTTCTTCTGATCTTGCCAAGTTCTGAAACACTGGTCTAGGAGCAGGTGGCACTTCAACTTTATTCTAAATTACCTGGGAAGCTTGTTTAAAATGTTTGTGAGTCCCATTCTCTCTGAGAATCTGATTCAGTAAGGATAGGATGGGGTTCTGAAATGGGCATTTTGAACAAGCCTCCCTCCATGCTCCCAGGTGATGCTGGTGTATTTGACTCACACTTTAGCGTTTCTGCTCTGGACTCTAGACCCTGGTTACTCCAAGTGCCATTCTGGACCAGCAACTGAGCATCACTTGGGAGCTTGTTAAATGTGCAGAATCTTAGGCTCTACCCAGACCTGCTGGGTCAGAATATTCATCCTAACAACCCAAGTTTGTGCACTCCAGTTTGAGAAGTACGGATTTAGAACAGTGGCTCTCAGCCTTGGCTATGTGTTGGAATCACCCAGGGACCTTTAAAATATCCTAGGCCCAGGCCTCTGCTAGACTAAATAAGTCAGTAACTCTGGAGATAGGTCCCAGGCATCAGTGTTTTTGAAGTTTCTCAGGTGATTGCAATTTATAGCCAAGGCTAAGAACTTCTGAGGTTCTTTCCAGCCTCCCCCACTGCAGAATTCAGGCCAGCCCTGAAACCCAGGGAGAGAGAATGATACCTCTTACCCAGGAGTCCAGGGCACCAAAAGCCAGAGGTCGTACAAAAAGTCCAAGACCTGGCAGTTGCCAGAAAAAAAGACACAAAATGGTGTTTGGTTTCACCTTATTTATAAGGTATTCTTCATCTGAGCCCTTCATCCTTTGAATTTTAACTTAATTTCTCCAAGAACATTTCCCCTGGGATCATCTCATTAATTTATTGTTATGGTTTCTACCATACAGACTCTTTGTGGATATTTGCTGACATTATCCATAAATCAGATCCTTATCAACTCTGTTTGACTAAGACATATATGGACCGATCGCCAGCCAGACTTAACAAGAACAGACGCAGACAGTATCTCTCTGCCTTCTGATACCCAGTGCCCCCGGCCTGGCCACCTCATCTGGGTGGTCCTATTCCCAGCTCATTTCAATGCCCCAGCTCAAATCCAGCCCCTCCACACCTTCTGCTCTTCCAGCTCTGTTACTCCAGCTTCATCCCTACCTGGCCCTAAGCCACCTTCTGACTCAAGCACAGGAGTGGTGACAATACCAGCTTCCTTCACCAGGGCCCCAGTGCCACCCCCCTTCACTACCTTCTCAATGACAATTCAGAAATATCCCCCACAGTGCCATTAAACTGCTTCAAAATAATCACCCAGTGAAAGGGTTTAGATCTCATGGGACTTCATTATACGTACCCATTTTCAAAAGATAAGGACTTGTGTCTTAGATGTCTCCATTGTCTAGGCAGCCACATCCAACTTATTTATCCAACAAGGATGCTGGGTCTGCCAAAGAAATAACCTATGATCTACTCTTACGGAACTTGTGGTCTAGTGAGAGAGATGGATAGATAATAACTAATAATCTGGGGAGCTCTATGGGCACAGGAGACAATTCTCCCCGGATGAGAGAGGGGAAGGAGAAGGCTTAATAGAAAATGAGATGCTTGAGCTGGGCCTTGATTACACAAGGGAACTTTTGTATGGAAAAGAAAGAGAAGGAAGGGCATTCTGGGTGAGGGAACAGCTTGAGCAAAGGAACAGAGGTGTGAACATTCACTCATAGTGTATTTAGAACTGACTTCAGAGCAGTGTGGCTCAGTGTGGATGGTGGGTGGGCAGTTGTGGGTAGTGAGATAGGAAAGGTGGTTGGGGTCAGAGGGTCAAGGTCCTTGAACATCTTGACAGAGTAGCCACAAAGGGCTTTCCTCTCAGGCTTTCTGGGCCCTTGTGGGGCCAGTTGTATAATACACATGTCTTTGGGAGAATGGCATTTGCAATTGACTCTACAGACAACTTTCCAGAAACGCAAACAAGGAAAACCACTAATTTGAAATTAATTGTGGAAAGTGTCCGATGACTTAGCAAAAAAGTCAAAATGGTAGGTTATTTTTGAAGAATTTCCATTTTATAACTTTCAATTGCTGTGAATATTATAAAATATTATATATGGCTATTAATTAAAGAAACAGGATCAATAAACTAAGACTTACAGTTCACAATAGGCCTGTATGAGGTAGTAATGCATAATAAGCATGTGATTCATCAGGTCTGCCATTTGTTTTGACTGTTTTGCAGAATCAACATCATAACTATGGCATCGATATCATGCATTTCTAATTATTGAGGCCCAAACTATTGAAGGGCTCTTTTTTAGATGAGGGATACTGATGCAATAAAAACCCAAAGGACCAGGCATTAACAGAAGTTTAGGAATTTAAAAATCAGAATTTCGGAGCCAGCCTTTCAGAACAGAGTCACATGACCTTTCCTTACTAACTGAAGGAGCAGGTGTGAGGCAGCAGATTTTCTTCCCACTGGTCCTTTGGAAGCTGTGATGCAGGGATAGAGCTTTATGGAGTTAAGGGTCAGGTGGTCTGTGTCTTTTCTAGCGAGCCTCAGAAAGCTTGGAGCTGTGCTCAGGAAATGTATGCGTGTGGGCATGAATGGCCAGCGAGAGGACGAGGCAAGTATCACAGGGGTGTGAAAATCCTTTCATTCAGCAGGATTCTCAGCTCACTGTTCTGTCTCAGGTTCAGCCTGTGCCAGACGGAGCACAGAACAAACGAGAGAAGATGGGAGTTTGTGGGAGAGCTGAGATGAGATGAGAGTCTAGAATCACACAGAAAGGGCAGTTTGAGGGAGCATGGGAAGTGAGAGCTGGTGTGATTCCCTGATGTCCTCCCGTTCTGTGCCTGAGGAATACCTGGGTCCCACCTCTTCTGTACCACAACGACCTTTCCCACCTCACTTCCCACAACTGCTCACCCACCATCCACACCACCACCACCTCCTTCTCCCCCACGACTGCTGCCATCTCCCCCCCATTGCCTCCTCCCCCTACCATGCCGCCTCCTCCTCCCCTCCCATAGTACCACCACCTCCCCCCTCACACCATGTTCTCCCCCCGACACCACCTCCTCCCCCACACCATCAATGGGCCCCGTCCTAGCTCTGATCCCAGCTCCACCATTTACTGTCAGGGTGACCTTGGGTCAGCCCTTAACCTCTGAGCCTCAAGGCTGTTCATTTGTACACTAGAGATGTAATAGAACCTACCTCCCATAGCTGTTGAAGGGCATCATAAGGTGATACATGTATGGGGCTTAGCACAGGGGAAGCACCGTACGTTTCAGCTGATCCTGTTCCATCCCTCCCAGGTCCAGGCAGCTTCTGTTCTCCTTTGACCATAAAGTCCAGTAGCCCTACCTCTTGGGCTGCAGCTATGGGACCTTCCCTAGAGAAAAGAGGCTGGTGGGAAGATTTTCTATGCTATGTCCGGAAGGACTCCAGGCCGCAGCTGTCTGGGAAGGCAGTTCTCTGTGGTGGTCAGCTCAGTGATAGAAGCAAGCAGGGTCGGGTGGCGAGAGGTTTGGGTGACTTTTCCAATCTGAGTTTGATGGAGCAGACCTCTCCTGGCTTTAGCTCTTCCCAATTTTTCCTTTTCCTTTGGGTCAGCTCAGTTTCCTTCAGCTTCCTCTCAATGCCAATTTCCACATGGAGACAGTGTTCAGTGCTCCTCTGCACCCCTCCTGAAATAAGACTCACTCTGGTCCCTCTCTCAGGCCAGTGTGGGTCTCCTGTCCCCTTCACTGCCTGAACTCCCTGCATCTCAACTTCCATGCAGCCCGCGTTCCTGGATGGGCCAACCACAGCCCTTTCAGCCGTGGCTGGCACCCGGCCTGCTGCCTGGCTGGCCAGCTGCTCTGGCTCCGCTCACCATGGCTGTGGGTCCCCTGGGCTCCCTCACCAGCTGCTCCTGCCCATTTAACCATCCAGGGGAAAGTTTTCAGGATGTGTCCACTGTGCTGACATCTGCCTCCAGGGCACAGTACAGTTGGAGGTCCCCCAATTAACCAGCTGTGTGCCCATAGCCACATCACCTAACCTCTCTGACATCATTTCTTTTTCTACAGAAAAAGGCGTAATACCCATTTCTGCCTCACCTGAGTTTTATGGGGATCACATGGGAGGGTTTAATGGAGGCGTCGGAAGCACTGTAAAGCAAGATACAGGAGTGAGTGATAGTCACCATCCCTGACTAAGAACGTCTGCTCTTTGCATGTTTTTAGTGCATCTTCCATGCACATGCCTAGGAGAGTTTCCATAGGAGCTCCGGCTACCCGCAGACTCACAGACACCAGCAAAACTAGCTGGTGTCCAGCAGCTGGTATTGGCCCCACCTGCCTCACCTGGGCATCACAGTTTCCAGACAGTCTGTGCGGGAGTTCCCTCTCGGTGTAAAGGCTGCCCTTGGCTGTATCAGGTAGGAGTCACTGGAGTTGTGCTTTGTAGTGTGTCCTCTAAATTTGCCACTTAAGAGCTGCCTCATCCCCAGAACAACTGGGAACGTGACTTATACAAATACGCACAGGACAGTTAAATAACTCAAGGCCAAGCAGATAACCCAGCACTCCTGGAGTCTGAGGTCTAACCCTGAAGCTGTGACAGGACACCCACTGACTCTTCGATGTCCACCGGGTGGGGCCTGGTCTGTTAAACGGGCTCAGGAACCTGGCACATTCGTGTGCGTGGCTCCCCTTTCTTGTCTTGCTGAAATCTGTTTCATTCACATGCTTGTTCCTCCACATACATACATAGTCTTGTACAGTCTACTTTGTAAAAGCAGCTTCAGCTGTCAAGAGAGGGTGTTGGGAGGCTCAGTAGACATGAACAGCAACCCCCTTTGTCCTGGCCACGGTCCAGGAGAGGTTTCCTCTGAGCGGCAGGTGGGGAGTGAGAGCAGAGGGCCCACCCTGCGCAGCTACTGCTTTTTAAAATCATTTTATGAAGGTATAATTTACACACCATACAATTTACCCGTTTAATGTGTATAAGTCAGTGGTTTTAGTATGCTCACAGAGCTGAGCAACCATCACCACCATCAATTTTAGAACCTTTTAATCTGCGCCCCGAAAAGGAAACCCTATACCCATTAGCAGAACCTCCCATTTCCCCCGACTACCTACTCAGCCATAGGCAACCACCAACTACTTCCTGCCCCTCTGAATTTGCCTATTCTGCCTCAGTTGCTTTTTTAGCCTTTTTCTCTCCCCCTAAAGCCCCAAGCTCCCCTGAGCAGGGTGTGCAGGGACATCCCTGTCAAGTCTGTCAAGGAACTGGGTAGAATTTCAGGGTGTGCTTTGGCCTTACCAGTGCACCCCGCCTGCACCTTCCTCCTCCACATCCAGGCCGGACCTCCCCCGAGTGACCTGGGACATTGCAGGCTCACTTGTTCCAGGGCTCTTGGCCCCACAGGTGACAGTTTTCAGCACTGGCTTTGGGCTTTAGTGGGAAGACACTGGGTCTCTGGCGAGCCCCTGCTAAAATGCCATGGCATCTTTAGGTGACAAGGCAGTTTCCTGGTGCCCTGGGAATCCCAGCCCTTCCCCTTCCTGCTCCCTGGCCCACCTCCCTGCAATCACGTTAGGACAGCAGACGCTCTGGCAGTTGTATGGAGGGGAAAGCACTTGGCCATAGTCTCAGGACCCTCAGGGTGAAAGCCACATGTGATCGGGGAAGCCGCAGGCACATGGTCTCCTGCCTCAGTCTGCTAGAGTCAGACCACCAGATCACTTTGATTTGAATCACCCAAGCCTGGTTCTTCCTTGGGTCCCCCCAGTCCTTTCAGTCTACCTTTTTGGGGTTCTCCATCCAGATTTGGAGGCCAAAACTATCTTCTCTTCAGGTTAAATTTCCAAATTTCCTTCAGCCTATTAAATGCGATACCTCACAGAGCTGTTGTAAAATTAAATAACATCTCTAAAGTGACAGGCTCATGGCTCACCACTCCTTTGGCTCCATCCCCATCTTATTGTAGCAGACAGAGTGGCTCCCTGGAAGGATGCCAGGCCCTGATTTTCACTTGTCTGTCTGTGCATCCACTACACCCCACCCCCTCAAACACACATACACACACTTCTCCATACTCCTCTTTAGTGTAACCAAGACAAGGCACAATTTTCTAAAGGACCTTTGCAAATTATGATTATAATTTATGAAGTTCGATTTTCTAGTCTTACCTGGTAATATTGTTTACTAAGCACATGGGTCTCATCCCCTTTGCTACCTCATCTGCAGGGGCTCTGCCCCCAAGGTCTTCTCTCCCCAATGCCTGCCAGGAGGTGGTGGCACAGGGATAGTCTGATAAAAGAGGGGGCACGGCCCGGAGGGTGGGTCCCAGCTACCGTGAACAGCTCCACCCTCACACTTCTCCAGGTGCCTGTTTATGACGTAGAAACCAGTAGTCCTGCCTGGATTGTACCGTCTGCTCTTCCCCCTGGAGTGATGTTGGAAGCACTTTACACACATCAAGCCATAGAGCTGTGCCTAGAAGGGACTATGAGCTATTTAGTCAGAGCTCTTCGTTATGCAGTTAAGGAACCTGGACCCAGCCTGCTTAGGGGATTCAACCCAGCCATTCAACTAATGACAGAACCAGAACCCCAAACTTCTGTCAGCTAGTGTGGTGCTTTATACAAGACCTTCCTCCCTCTTAGACTGGGAAAATAAAGTACACTCTCATTATACCTGCACCCTTGGCGTATTTTCTGTAAGGACACACTGAAACATACACTCCTGCCCCTAAGAAGAAAGTCTCTTCTAACCCACAGTTCTATCCTGTATGAAGCAGCCAACTCTGGGACAGATATACCCAGAACCTCAGGAAGCAAGTTAAACAAATGGCCCTACAATTTTAATGAAAAGGTAGGAGCTCGGTAAGGATATAAAGTGCCTATTATTTAATGGCTCCAAGTCCTAGGAGGGCAATGCTTGACTGTCACAGGGTTTGTGGTTGTTGCTGTTGTTACTGTTTTAATCTCTAAAGCTCCTAAAGTTGAAGAACTGTGAGGAATGTGAGTTTATGTTTGATCACCTTCATTCAAATGAACGTGGATCTGGACTGTTTGCAGGACTGGCTGGTATCCTTGCAGAACCACTACCTGCTCTTTTTGAGAAGCCATATGGATAGAGAAGATGCAATGGAAAGTCAACATAGTGCTGTATGTTCTAAAGGCAGAGTAAGGTTACCTCAGAAATCTTTTAACTGAGATAACATTAGGCTTTGGGAATCAGGAGAGACACTGTAAGGGTCTGTTCATTGACTCACAGGGCTTTTGAGCCTGCAAGGGCCTTAGAACACAGCCTGCTCATTTAAAGGATGCAGAAAAAGAGATCACGTGATGTGTTCAAGTTTATACCACAGACTAGAGACAAAGCAAAAATGAATGCCTGCTATGTAAATTCAATGTTTATACTTGCATCTTGACCAAAGAAGAAGGGATCAGAATATTAATTTGTAAACATCTAGAATATTTCTTAAGGGTTTATAGTTTAAACAATCTTATCTTATTTAGTGCTTATTGTAATACTGTAAAGAAAGAAAGCCATGGCCCTCTCTTTTGCAGCTGGGCAAACTAAGACTCCAGAATGTGAGGGACTTGCCCAAGACCACACATCTGTCTGTGGCCACAGAGCTGAGACTGGAGCTTGTGTCTTCTGAGCCCAGGTCCGAATAAGAAGTTGTATCATAAATCTATCAAGCTTTGTAAACGTCTTCCAGACCCACGTGTGTGTGTCCACGTATTCTCAGACAAATTCTTGGCAGACTTTTGCATAGCTTGATCAGCAGTTTAGATGCTGTAAAGCCCTTTTGGCCATTAAATCAGGAAAATGGATATAAGTTGATACACGAATGCTTGGCTGGCAGCTGATTTTAGTACATTATTGTATACCATGTTGTTATAAAGTGTGTTCTAAGACAGGGCTTCTTAAACTCTATATAATGAAGGAGTAGTTGTTTGTTTGTTTCTAATTTCCATCTGTCCTGGACCTATTAATAATTTTGATAATACAATTTAAAAAAAAGTATTACTAGAACAATAATCACAGAATGTTGTAGCAATGTCAAATTTTCTAATTGCTTATTCTCAATTTTCTGATGTTGTTGTAATAGTTCATGGACCAGCATGAATCTGGCAACCACATTTTGAGGGATACTGTTTCAAGCAACACCATTCCTGAGAGAAATTCCCTGAATAGTTACCTAATCAAATAAATTCAGGAGACCCTGTAAGCTAGAAAGTATCGGTGCGCATTAGCATGTTAAAGGCTCTGAGAAGTCCTGCATTAAAGAAGTTTGTTTAATCATTAACTCAGCATTTCCCATATTGGCTGACCACAAAACTCATTGTTCAAGGAGCACCTTTCAACATCCTGCAGAATTCATATTTCTTGAAATACCCTTGGATCTGTCCTGTCGACTATGGGCAAAGAATAGGCCCCAGGCTTGCTTGAAATGACAGCTTCTGTCCTTTGCTCACGTCCTCATGCATTGCCTTTTTTTTTTTTTTTTAAATTCTCTGTAACCTTTTATTCTTGTGGTGCATAAAATCATGTTCTGCCTTTTACCATTTTCCATGCCTACTTCTGTCTTCCATAGTACTGACTATAGGTGACCTCACCCCCAGGGAAGATCAAAGTCACCTGAGACAGCCCACTACACTTGGCCACTGCATCCTGCAAACATATCTGCTTGTCCACCCTCACGGAGGTGACTCTTGATGGGTCTTCTTCCTCCTCTTCAGTAGTACCTTTCTCGTGCAATAGCAATCCTCTTCCCTTTTGTCTAGTTCTATAATAGCCACTTCTCTATTGTTAATGAAAACTGTACACCCACACAAAAAGTATGACTTTTGCATAAAACACATGCAATGTTTTTCCCTAAGCAGCAGCTCCTCTTGTCAGGCTCTGCTCCCTGTCTCTGTCTGTCTCTCTGTCTCTCTCCCTCCCTTGCACACTTGTATGGACTCTCATGACTTCCAGTTGGGGGTTTCCTACCCCATAACGGGTAATCTCTACCCTGAAATGAATCCCATGAAAATGCCAAAGCATTGCTCTTATTCATATTCTCTTAGCAGGTCTTGCAACTGTAATTCTAAACAGGCCTCTAGAAACATGATTTTATTTCTGCAAGTTGCTTCTCCTAGTCTCCCTGTTGAGGTCACTCAGTGACCCTCAACAAGCTTTAGTCCACTCTTCATTCTACAGGTATCTTTGCTTTCTTATTCAGTCATTCCTACTTCTGCACGAAGTTCTCTCCAGATATAACCACACACGTCGAGTCACAGACACCCCAACCAGTACCCAGATGGGTACTGAGGTCCCCTGGTAGCCAGGCACTATGCTAGCATGCCCTGGAGAGATAGAATGAGTCAGCCAGGTCCTCGCTGCAAGAGAACCCCACTTCCCAGATTCTGACACGGTGACGCCTGCAATGCTTAAGAGCTCAGGGCAGGAACTTCCAAACTGCATTTCCCCAACATTAGTATTGTATGAGACATTAATAGACAGTCTCTACCAAACAAGGTTATGGAATTAAATAAATTTGGGAAACATAATTATATGTGCTAACACATTATGCGTTTTGAAGAGAAGGCTATAAATTTTTCTAAATGTACTTGGGCTGCAAACCATCTTTTCAGGTAATTCTTATCTGAGACAATACCATGCCTCTGACACCATTTGGGAAATGCTGGCTCTGGGGTTGCTTCAGCCCACGCAGTCCTGCCAGTTGCTAAGGACCACACTGAAGTCATTCAGATATCCTTGTTAGGTAGGAAATGGACATCTCTTTGTGATTTCCCTTAGTCCTGCCTTGTGAATGGTAAATAAGCTGAGTCTGCACCCGATGCTCAGTTCTTTATTTTCCCTTAGGTATGTGTTCTGTGTAATTTACCATGTGGAGCCCTGGTGACTTCCCAGTCTACGTTCCTAGCCCAGACCTCTCCCCTGAGCTGCAGGCCCCATATATCCTGCCGTCTGCTGGACAGCTACCTACCAGGGATCTTTAACAAAATGTCCAATAAGCATTTCAAGTGCATTTTGTCCCACAGAGAAGTGATTACTGCTCTCATAAAACTCATTTCTCCATCTGCATTCCCTAATGGCCCCAATTACTGCCATCCAGTAAGAAACCTGGGAGATGCGCTGAACTCCATCCTCCCAGCCAGGTTGTCATTTTTCATTCCTCTTGATTCTACCTTCCAAGAAGCTCTTACATTTGCTCCCTATTTTCCATCTTCAACAGCCATTGTCTAGTTTGGGGTCCTCATTACACTGGTTTTCTAATTGGCTTCTGTCTTAGGTCAGGTTTTCTGAGAAACAGACTCTGAGTTTCTGAGACTTGCATGCAGAAAGGTTATTGAGGAGGGCTATGGAGATTAGCGCCCGTTGGGGAGAGTGGAGGAAGTAAGACCAGGCAGGTGGAGAAGCTGAACTTTGATGTAGGTACTCTGGAACTGGATAACCCTTCAGAGTTGTTCCAACTTGATGCAAGGGAGACTTAAGCCAATACATTCCCACTTTCTTCAACCTCCACCCTCTATACCCCCACCCCCTACTCCCCCCACACCCCGACTGGATGTAGGCAGCCCCGCACCCCACCCCAGGGTGGCATAACCTTTGGCCAAGGGCTATTCCCAGAAGGGGCCTCAGCTGAGAGCCACCGGTCTCTTCCAGCAGGTACAAGAATGAGTGCCTTAGTCCTGAGGGGGTGTGGGTGGCACACCACAGCGTGCTGGTGCCTAATTTTGCTGCTTTCCAGTTCATCCCCCGCAACACCACCAGAGGGGTTTTTCTAAATCCATATTTAATCACACAACACCCTTACTCAAGACCTTACTTACAAGACAATTCAGATCTGATCTCTACTTGTGAAGCCTTGTCCCCGACAGCTTTCCTCCCTGCATGCACTCTTGCCCACCACCAGTGTGCTACGACTCATCAGTCCTTCACAACGGCTGCTCCCCTGCCGCGAATGCGCTTTTCCCACTTCTCTCACTAGCAAACTCCATGCATCCTTTAGGGCCTGGCGTAAGCACCCCTCTTCTGAGATGCCTTCCTTAATATCCTTAAGCGGAGATCATTTCCTGTATACTCTTTTTATACTCTTAAAGTTATTTGCTTATGTAACCACTAACCTGCTTAAGAGAAAAGCTTGTGTTATATTCATTTTTGAATATAAGTGAATGAATCAATCAGCCTTGTGCATCAGTATTATATAAAGCTGGGTCTACATGGGCTTGTAGACTTGACTTCAGTCTAGTCAGCTTTTTTTTTTTTTTCAGGGACTTAATCTAGTTGCCAGTGAAGGCTGTAGGTCCCTGAGGGGAGGGGCTCTATTTAGGGACTCTCACCTAATTCAGTATATATAGCTCAGTGCTCTGAGGGAGCTGGACATTTAATAAATCTTTCCCATTATGTTGTTGCTTTCCATCCTGGTGGGGATAGGACATAGCCAGTGATCTATGGGATATCTTATAAAAGGTACCAGAAGACTTGACTGGCCTAAAAATCTCTCTTTTATGACTGAGGGCCACACTCATGTCCATTCTGAAATTCTTACTCTTATATTTCCTGATATATTGGACCTGTAGTCCCGTAGAGTGAGGTGAATGCACTCTGGGACCTGGGCAAGCTGATGCACCTATGGTAGAGAATTTCTATGTCTATTTATTTTATTTTACACCTTTACAAATGTCTCTATTTTGTGTATGCTTTATAATGCCCGTAATACAGTGGTACAGTAACACACGCATGTCCCTTATAAAGAAGTAAAGAGTGTAACACTCAAAACATTTTTTACTAGTAGCCCATGATTAAAAACCTGGGAGATCCCTAGATTGGATTCTGCAGACTGGAGGCTTTTTCAGCTTTTACCCATTAGCTTTTCAGCTGCTCTGATTGCTGAGCTAATTTGTGCTAATGGGCACCTAAGGCCTTAGGGGAACTCTGAAATTCAAGATGCGGAACAGCTAGGAATGAAAAATAGGGGCGGGCAGAAGAGCAGGGCTACCTGGGGAAAGCACAGAGGCTGCATCAAGCTGGTGGACCGTCTAGTAAGGAATTGAGAACCTGGAATACAAAAAGGCAGGAGGGCAGAACTCCACCTCCTCCTCATTCTCCATGCTTTTGTTACACTTCCCTTCCAGCCTACGACGGATGGCACTAAAATCAGAGGTCAGTAGACAGAAAGTGGCCAAGAGGAATGCCAAACAAATTTTACGGGCTGTGCCTTTCTGCTCTCAATTCTTCCAGGCAGTCTATTCTAATACCTTCTGTGTTTCTTTGCAGCATGCAAAAGGAAAGAGCAAGAACACGGGAAGGATAGAGGCAACACACCCAAAAAGCCCAGGTTGGTCTTCACAGATGTCCAGCGTCGAACTCTCCACGCAATATTCAAGGAAAATAAGCGTCCATCCAAAGAATTGCAAATCACCATTTCCCAGCAGCTGGGCTTGGAGCTGAGCACCGTCAGCAACTTCTTCATGAATGCGAGGAGGAGGAGTCTGGACAAGTGGCAGGATGAGGGCAGCTCCAATTCCGGCAACTCATCGTCTTCATCAAGCACTTGTACCAAAGCATGAAGAAATAACCACGAACTGAAACCTCGGTGGAAAAGCTTTAAATTAAAAAAAATAAAATTTTAAAGACCAGGACCTCAAGATAGCAGGTTTATACTTAGAAATATTTGAAGAAAACAAAGTGTTATTTATAGTCCAAAGAAACCAAAGACTTAGCTCACCTGCATTCTGACTTTGTTCGGAGACACACACTTCAGCCAGGTGACGACTTGGCAAGAAAAATTATGAGCGGGAAAGCACCACTGGATCGTACACCTTCAGCCCATGATCATCCTCGCTGTGCTTGGCTGTTTCGTGGTTTGGAGCATAGTAATTTTGAGCCATTGGGTGGACATCTTTAAGATCGGACTTTCTCAACCGTTCCACCGCGCCACGAAGGTGTATGGTGTCTCAGTACTGTGTGTGGGTGCGTGCGTGCAAACAAACACACACACACACACACCACCACCACCACCACCACCACCACCACCAGTGGTTAGGGACTTAGGCAGGGCTGGTCTTCAGGAAGGGTTGTGTTGTAGGAGTACAACCAACATGGTGCGGGGTTGTCTGAGTTCAGTGGATTAGCAGTGTGATTTTGCTCGTCTAGCCTAGTGTTTGAACCTGCCAGGCCCGCAACCTATGTGCAGATTCAAATCCAGCAGAGAAATTTGAATGACACCTAAACCAGTGCATTCTCTTTGTTTGTTAAGGAATATTCAGATATTTTTTAAGAAATGAAACAAGAGTCCATCCATTAAAAAAGGAAAATCACCTAGGTACCAAAGAACACACTTAATATTATAGTGCAGGTATTTTATTGCAATGATTTTAATAACCAAAGCTATTTTTACACAAGATACTATGTAAAGTTATACGTATGAACTGACCTAGCGGTAATACACATGCCACATAGAATCATGACTATTATTTATGACTCTTGGAGCATTTGAAATATAGGTTTTCAGAACTGGCAAGAAAGAATGTAGCTTCAGGGAAGCAATTAATATCGTCACAGAGAGGTCGATGCAGCAGACGTGTACATCCAGATGGCACACCCCCTTTCAGAATCTACAGATGTCACTTAAGTAAACATAGAGACATAATTTCATAATCTATTCATAGCTGAGAAAACCTGAGGGTTCTTCCGAGGTAGGACCCCCTTGTAAATTTAGAAAATGAAGTTTCACAGGGCAGGTAACTAAATTAGAAAATTTGTTCAAAGTAATGTTTTTTAGTAAAAGTCCACTGCATAAAGGACTCCATACTTAGGTTAATTTGACTTAAATCTGCTTTATGCCTTTGACACCAAATACCTGTTTAAAACACTTGACACACACACAGAATAAGCAGACCAACATTATTTTTAAAATAAACTATCCAGTATTTGTCATCATCCTGAAAATGTAATCAAACTGATTTTATTGCCAATCCCAGACATTTTGTGATTTGGACACCAATTAAAAAAAAATAGCAGGTGCAGTGGAGAAATGGTGGAACTGCATAGAAAAAGCAAAAGTTCCAGTGGAAGACAAGACCTTGGATTCCATGGGGATTAAGCTCTTTATTTCACTGAGCGTAGCCTCCGAAGCATACTACATTCTTTCTTGCTGCTGCAGTTAAGCTGGAAGTTTTATAACACAGAGTCCACTCTCTAACAGGGACAGATTAAAAATTAGACCTGAACTTTCAAATACAAAATTTTAAAATTCTATTTTTCCAAATCACTTAACCAGGGCTATAGAAATCAAGGCCAAAAAAAAAAAAAGATAATACAGTAGTGCTACTAGTACCCAAGTGAATCAGTGGATTCCCAGAAAAATTCTCTCTGAATTCAATTGAACTGTAACTCATGCCTTTTGTACTATTAGGTAAAGAATCAGGTACTCTTAGCTGATCACCACACCTAAGTAGAAATATAAAATTAAATGTTATCTCAACAACAAGTTGTTTATTGAGATTCATTAAAATGCTAACGATGAAATGAAACCATTTTGACACAAAACTTAACTCCTAATAGTCAAATCTCAGCATCTTGTCCAGGTCTAGAAGAGGCAGGCACTTGGAGAGAGGAGGCTAAGCCCCCAAGCCTTCTGTATCTCCTTCATGTCCACTGTGGAATGAGAAACAGAAACCAAGACATACTTCTCCTTTGATGAAATAGCGCAATTTGCCTTGACACATTTTGTCTTAGTATTTTCTTTAGTCTCACCCCAAATTCCAGCTTAAAATTTTCCCTTCTAAATATGGCACAATTATAGTTCAGCTATTAAAAGAGACCATTTAAATGGCTACCCTTTGAGATTTGCTGAAAATGTAATCTTGTTAATGACATAAATGAAAAGGAAAAAACTGATGAACTTTTTCTCTCTCTCCAGGAGTGGAGGGGGCCGGGGTACAGCTGTATAATGTATTTGTAATTTAGGAGGGAGGAAAGCCTTATTTATTTAAAACATAAGAATTTTAAATGCAGGGAAATTCAAGCTGTGTCTACACACAATCTTACCCAATTCAATACCCTAGGAAAAACAAAAGCTGAATTCAGACAACCATGTCTTTTGCTTTGTTTTTCCTATATAACCCCCTCAGATTAATCCAACTGTGATTTCCATTTTCAACCAGTTATTTTTGGTACTGTGTAGACACACTCTCAAAGGATGTTATTACATTTTTAATATTCCCACCATAATGGTTTTTTTGGACAAATAAACAGTGATCCTATTTGCTAACACCAAAGATAATTTTCATACCAGCATTGAATTTGCACCCATTATGCAATTTCAGGGCCTAGAGATGTATTTTCTCATAAACAGATGCACAAATCAGAGCCTGAAAAGCAATTTTTTTACTTGACTGTTTAAGCATACTCACAACCTTTGCTTTTTAGAAATCCTAATGGACAAACTCAGCTTCTCACAAGCAATACAGGTGTTGCATCGTGTATGACTGATTCTTTATTGCTTCTGACTTGGCACATAGAGAATGTTTCCACCCTTATTTAGTCCAGCATTAATTTATGGCTCAGGTTTCTTAACGTACCGCACTCAATGGAGCAGATCCCGTGCATTTATTCACCCATCATTTCTCAATCCTTTAGCAAAATTCACCTGAAAAGATCTCACTCTTTTCTTTGTATGCTTGTTTATTCCAAAACTGCACTTTACAAAGCATGTTTTGGGTTTTTTTCAGTAGAATGGAAGTTAGACTGCTTTTGGCCATAAATCATTCAGGTCCTCTCACAACCAACCAGAAGCTTCCCTGAAAGGGGGCCAAGACAAAGAGTGGGAGGTGTGACGTCTGGACACCCCCAAAAGCCCAGACATCAGCAAATGTTCAGGTAAAAGAATTCTGCATGTCAGGAACTAAGTATTCCAGTCCCGGGATGCAGCTGGAATAGATAAACCCACCTAAACCAAAGAAACTGTGTGGGGAAATTTAGATGTTCTAACTGAACATGTCACTCACTCTGCCCCCCCAAAAGCATAGTTAATTCTGCAGGAAAAAAAGTAAAAGCGCTTTTGGACTCATGTCACTCCCATTGCTACCCCAGGTGAATGACCAGTCTTTGCAAGTTAAATGCAAACTTTGCTATACCAAAGAGTCCTAGGACATTTTCACATGAGCTATAAAGGCATTTTCCCTAAGAAAGGTCCTCCCTTCTTTGTACATAAAGGATGAAAACTATGCATTTAGCAAACAAAGAGAAAGCACTTCTCCCTTTTCCTATCTAGTTGTTTAGGGTGCATTCAAACACCAGAGGCTGTTTTGAGACGCAATTGGCCTTCTGGATTATTCTTGTGGTGTGGTTAGCTTTACAGTACATTTGGTAACTATTTCCTAAATAGTAAGGACAACGAAGCAGAAGGTAAGAAATAGCTACTTCCACGTGTATAAAAAAAAAAAAAAAGTGTAAAGATCTACTATTTATAGTGTGAACCAAAGACGCTACCTCACTCGATTTCCATTGGTGATTTTAATCACATTGATGATACCAAAGAATACCAAAGATATTTTCATGCACGGCCTTGGTCTGCAGAGGGAACTCCGCCCCTTCCCCCCTCCCACCTCCTCTCCCCTCCTCACTCTTCACTCAGTGTGTAAACTTGTCTTCATTCTTAATAATAACGATACGATAATGATAACAACAACATTAGGAAAGACTACTCTTATTACTGCTAGTTCTACTTGTAAATCTCTAGGCAAACATGTTGCAAACTTTGTAAACTCCTAGGACGAGTGCCTTGCTTGAACCAAAGTGTTAAACCGCTGTTGACCTCTCTCACCTTATACTCTTTGAATACCTCAGCCTCTTAGAAAGGCCACTAATGAAAAAAAAAAAAAAGGAATAATTATTCACCGTGGTGCTTTTTCCGTGCAACCATGCAATGAAACTTTCTTTGATACCAAAGGATGACTTTCGTTTCCCAATTTCTTGCTGATAAACCAAAGCTCCTCCTCCTCCTTCCCTCCCGAAGTTCCCCCCCACTTCACCGAGACCCTCCACCAGGCAGGCCGTGCGTCACTTTTACCAATTCCTCCAAATACCTCATAGTAATAAAGTTTTAGGATTATGTTGTATAGAGAGTCTATGTGATAAGGCAGAACTTACTAGTTTGATAATTGTTAAGGTTACTTTTAAAAAAAAAACTTTATAATTCTTATTTATTTTGTAGTTTGTATGTTTGGGATGTCCCCCACCCCCACCCCCACCCCCTACTTCGGTTTGGGGTTTATTTTCTTGGCAGAACTGCTCTGTTGCTCAAGGAAGACTTAATTTCTGGAAATGTTCTCCAGGTGGGTTAAGGGTTGTGTAAAAAAAAATGCAAGAATGGAATAAGAAATGATTTTTGTTCTGATGGTTACTTATGAAGTTTCTGTGTTTCGTAGTAAATTTGTTTCCACAGGGTAAAAAAGTATATATAATCTCTTTTTTGTGAAACTGGTTCCTATTTTTCTCTGTAATGTGCTGTGATTTTTTTTTAATTTAAATTACATTTTATATGAGCTTATTTAATCACTGCGTTAATTTATGACTGTGTAGTTTTTAAAGTGTATATAGTAGAACGGAAATGGCCAAAGCTTTATGTTACAATCTTTTTTGTTCTCGATGCTAAGACAAGCTGAAGGCAAGAGCTTCTCTTAACTGCAGGGTGTATCTTTAGCTTTTCTTAGCAGGCACTTCAATGTGTGTTGTGAACACTGCCAGGTTCCCCCCTCAAAAAATCTGTACATGCCAAAATGGGTGTTTCAAGATAGTCCTTTTTGTCAGAGAGAAGGCATTATTCGTGTTCTTCCTTTAATTTATTATGTGTTTTTTCTTTTTTTAAAGAAAAGATTACTTTGCAGGTTAGACCTGAAATTCCGAAGAATTTAAGATTTGTTTAATGTGTCAAAGCACCGGCATTTGTGAGATAATTTGCTCCTTTTTTTTTTTTTTAAATCATTCGCCTGGGTATGAGAAGTAAAAAGCGTAAAAACTCAAAGAGACAAGCTAACTTGAATTTGGAAATCCTCTTAAGTTTCACCAAGTTTCTGAACTGCTTCAAGGCAGGGGATGGGGCACGGAGACATAGCTCCTTTTGCAGAGCTAAGGAAAGAGTCTCACAGTCTCATGACTTTACAGAGAAAGTCAAGGTGGAGAGGCAGCTGAGGGGCAGCTGACCTGGCCCCTGCCCTTCTAGCCCACCCGTGGAAGAAGCAAAACCCGACTGCTGAGCCCCAATTAGCAATCAAGTTTAAGAAAAATATTTCAAATCTACATATTCCTCCCTTTTTCTCCCTGGAATCTACCACCCACAATTACCCCCTCCTTTCCCCAAACCCCTGACCCTGACCCAGGCTGCAAGAATTCTCAAATGTCAGAGTCCCAGGGATGAATAAACTCCAGACCTATTTGGGTTTGTCTCTTCTCACTCTATCTTCCCACTAGTTTTCTTGTCCATGCTAAAGATGGTCCCTGCCCCAGGCCCCCTACGTGGAGTCTGTTCAGATACTCAGCCCTGCTGCAGATCAGCACACATGCTGGATTCTCAGCTGACTAGCGGCATCTTCAGAAGATCCGGTGCCCACTCTTTTGTTTTATTTTGCAAAAATAACTTGCTTCAATTCCATGGCATAAATCCATAGATGTAAATACTTTTTCTTCCAATACAAGAATCTTACCTTACTTTATTTTGCAGGGGTGTTTGGGGTGGGGAAAGAAAGGGAGGGCTTAGACTTTGGGTCAAATGTTACATTTTCTTAGAAACATTTTTATACTTGTTATGTATTTTAATAGGGCAATAAATCTGCTCTGAGTTGCAGGATCATTCAGTGCTCTGTTGGTAAGCATTGACTAATTATTTGTTTTTAATACAAATGCTGTGCAGTGAGTTATAGAAAGCCCAGGAAAATGGTTGAGGCAGTAGAATTTTACCATCAGCAATGAAAGGCTGAACAGAGTTGTATTCACAAGGTCGTATTTTCTGTCTCTGTGTTAGTCTCAATTTTTCTTTTTGTGGTATGTTCTGCATTTATTACATAATCATTGTGGGCTAATTTTAGATTTGCCATCTGAACCAAGTGACAAGTATTTTTTAACAAAATAAACTTTAAAACATTGTCTTCCACTTGCTTCGGTAGTTGTGTTCATATCTCCCTGTATTTCTTGTCCCTTCTGAAGTCAGCCCACCTGTCCCTCACTTAGACCTGTCCCTCCCCCTCTTCTATTTTCAGTCCACCTTTGACCTTAGCTATTGTTTGAGTGTGACTCAGTTTCCCTGTTCAAGTTAGCTTGATGGTTTATTATGTAAGGAGGGTGCCTAAGACAATCATCAGGTAAAAAAAAAAAAATTAAATTAAAAAAAGATCAGTAGAGTAGAAAATCTTCCAAGAGCAGAGGAAGTTCTTCCTTAGCAATGAAAAAAAAAAAAAAAGGTAAATACATAATTAATTAATTTTAAAACCTAACCATGAGGGGCTTAGAAGATTTTTGATAAAAGACAGATGTTGCTGTCATTTTCTTTGTCAATTAGAAAGCAGTGATAGTTTCTATGTTGCATCTACATTTCAGACTAAATGATTATTGTACCCAGTTATGGTTGTTTGCTAATATTTTGTCTCTCTCTCTTTCTCTCTGTCCAATGCTTCTTCTGTATTTTTGTGTGTAGCAACAAAAAGTGTAATGCATTAGGCATTATTCTGGTTTGTTTATGAGTATCTCCTGTACTGCATTAAGGTTTCTTTCATTTTTTTTTAAGCTTCGCTACTGTTCTCACTTTATGCCGTGCAATATCATCTGCTGTGTTTGCTAAGCAAAAAAGAAAAAAAGAAAAAAAAGCAAGTGATGATGCCATCATGCTTTTCAGTGTTAAAATGTTTCAGCATTTATGTAGTCACCAAAATGTAGTAAATAAAATGTTGGATTTTCCAGCACTTTAAATTTAGACAATTCTTGCCTTCTTTTGTTTTTATTCTGTCTGCAATCCCCAGTCAGTAGCTCGTGGGTTTTCTTTGGAGGAAGGGTGAAGCTGAGAGCACGAAAGGCTTGAGAAATCAAGCCAGTGGCATAATTTAAAGAAAGATTAACTAAGTGGGAAAAAAGAAAGAGGTATTCTCTATTGGAGGAGGGCGTTGTTTATAAATGGAAGTGGGACATTCTATTTGTAGACGTGAGCCGTTTATATGAACCTGATTGACACTCGGAAGAAACGAAATTTATTATTAGAGAGGATGACCTTTAAAAGTCCCCTCCAATGAAATAACTTGCACGCACGCATGTGTGTGCGTGTGCATGTGTGTGTTGTATGTGTGTGGAGCCCTGGAATGGCTGAGAAATTAGGATCTTCCTGTGTTTTGAGAGAGTATGGAGACTGATTAAGAGGCCTGGCTCAAGGAAAAGGGAAACTGGGTTTGGAATTCCTGCTGGCCTGAGTACTAGCTGGGGAATGAGATATCCATAACGGGCTCTGAAAATCTCTGAAATATTCCTGTGAATCTGCACATCTATGCATATCAGTGTGGGATAATGTCTTCTACTGAACGTCAAATTATGAACAGTAATCACATCCACCAAATACCTTCACAGCAACATCTAGGTTAGTGTTTGCCTAACTGGAGACCAGACACATGAAACTGACCATCGTAGGTGAGAACAGACCTATCGAGGAGCAAAGTTTTTACATGCTATTGAAATAAAGTTGGTATTAATCATCCCTGAGGCAGAGCTCAGCATAGCTCCCACCACCCCACTGAGAGACCCAAAGCTTACTTATGAGTATAATATGTGAAAGTATTCAGAGAAAAATGGGCATGATGTATATAACCTGTTCTCTGAAGGTTCAGGGGAAAAAGTAATAATGTAAACATGTACACACAAAATGATAAAGCAAATGTAACAAAATGTTAAACATTGTGGAGTCTGACTAAAGGGTAGACAAGAATTCTTTATACTATTCTTGCAACTTTTCTCTAAGTTTATATGCCATTTTTTTTTTTGCAGGGGGTGGTAGTTAGGTGTATTTATTTATTTTTAGAGGAGGTACTGGGGATTGAACCCAGGACCTTGTGGATGCTAAGCATGCACTCTGCCACTTGAGCTATACCTTCCCTGCTATGTAAGTTTGAAATTATGTCAAAATAGAATATTTTCAAAAACCTGTCTACAGAAAGCTTTGGAGATAAACATTCATATTATCTTTATTAAAATTAGCCCCAAACTGGAAATATGCCAAGTATCCAACAAAGGAGAATGGCTAACAAGCCATGGTATAACCACACAAAGGAATAGTGCTCAGCACTAGAAAAGACAAAATACAGATACAGCATTTTGCTGAGTAAAAGAAACCATACACCTAAAAAAGAGCAAACTGCACGACTCCATTTATGTGAAGCACTAAAATAGGTAAAACTCGTCTTTGGTGATAGAAGTTATATCAGTGGTTACTTCTTGGGGTGTTGATTAGGGGAGGGGCACAAGAGAACTTTCTAGAGGGATAGAAATGTCCAGTTTCATGATGGGAGTGTGGGTTACAGGAGTGTATGCATTTGTCAAGACTGGTTAATGTGCACACTTAAAATCTGTGAATTTTACTATGTATAAATTATACCTCAACAAAACATGATAAAAATTAGACTAAAACATCCTCCTAGCTGACCTACACAGAGATATGCAAGCACAAATACAGACATTCAACAATACAGGTATACGGACTTGAACATATCTATGCATGTAACTACAAAGGTACACACATGTATGTCACACTGTGCTATTTTCTTTCCTTATTGCATTAATGTTACTGCATTTTAATTTCTTGCTGGCACCTCTATTTCTCCCGCAAGTCTGTGAGCCTCCTGGGTCTTTTTCATCAGCACCAGCATACTAACTGGTGCATGTGAGCCTTTTAATACACTTTTGTGGGCTTAATTAAATCCACAGTGGCTACCCACAAACAACACACACACAGATGCACACACATAAACACACAGTAAGCAGAAGTTGGGAGACATCGATCCCTCTTTTGGCTATTTTTGTCTCTATGATCTTCAACAAGTTTCTCAATATGGTGCTTCTCAGACTAGTGAGCACACAAATCACCTGGGGTTCTGGTTAAAATGCATAGCTTAATTCAATGTCTGAGATTTAGAATTTCCACTCCAGGTGATAAAAACATTTGACTTCCTCCGCAGCCTGTGCCTGACTCAAGGATTGTCCCATCTGTTCTCAGTTCCATAGCATCTACGGATGCCATTTACAGCTGTGCCCACCAGTTGGGCTGGGAAGCCTTTTTCTTCATATAAAGTCTCTTTCCATCAGGCTGCAGCATTGGCCACATACACTTACATTTCCTCCTTATAAAGATGTTCACTATAAAGAGAATAGAAAGACAATCTAGTCTTCCCTCCAGCAGTGATTTTTAACAGGGGATGATTTTGCTCCCCAGAGCAACACCAGCAAACCGAGCTCAGCAACATACAGAAAGGATGATGCACCATGATTGAGGGGGATTTATCTTAACAATGCAAGGTTGATTTGACTTCTGAATATACTTAATGTAATATACAACACTGATGTATCAAGGAAAAAAATCCACATGCTCATCTTAATAGATGCAGAAAAAGCACTTGACAAAATTCAACACCTTTTCAATAAATAAAAACTCTCAACAAAGTAGAAATAGAAGGGAACTTCTTCAACCTGATTAAACACATCTATGAAAAAAAACCTCATAATTAACATTATACTTAATAGCAAAAGAGTGAATGCTTTCCTCCTAAGATCAGGGACAATACAAGGATGTATCATCACTTCTATTCAGAATTGTACTGGAGGTTCTAGCCAGGGCAAATAGGCAAGAAAAAGAAGTGAAAAGGCATCCAGACTGAAAAGGAAGAAGTAAAACTGTCTCTAGCACAGATGGTATGATCTTGTATATTGAAAATCCTGAGATCTACAAAAACTTAATAGAACTAATAAGAAAATTCAGCAAGTTTGCAAGATACAAAATCATTATGCAAAAATCAATTGTATTTCTATACACTATCAATGAACAATCTAAAAATGAAATTAAGAAAATTCCGTTTACATTAACATCAAAAAGAATAAAATACTTAGGAATAAAGTTAACAAAAGAAGTGCAAGACTTGTACACTGAAAATTGCAACATATCATTGAAAAAAATTAAATATAATCTAAGTAAATTCCAATAAGATACACAAATGGTATGGTAGATAAGCACATGCAAAGATGGTCAGTACAATTAGTCACTGGGGAAATGCAAATCTAACCCACAAGGAAATATTACTTCATGCCCACTAATATAGCTATAATAAAAGAGATAATAACTTATCTTTGCCAATAATAACTTATTTGCCAATAAGTATTGGCAAAGATATAGAGGAATTAGAAGCCTCATACATTACTGGTGGGAATGTAAAAAGGTACAGACTCTTTAGAAAATAATTTGGCAGTTCCTCAAATTGTTAACTCATGGAGTTACCGTTTGATCCAGCAATTCTACCAGTAGGTATATAGCCAGAAGAACTGAAAACATATGTTCACACAAAAGTCTGTACACTACAGTTTATAGCAGCATTAATCATAACAGCCAAAAAGTGGGGATAAGCCAGATGTTCATTAACTGGATAAACGGATAAACAACCTGGAGTATGTCCATGTATTGAACTGCTATTCAGCTATAAAAAGATTGCAACGTGGGTGAACTTTGGAAATACTATGCTAAGTGAAAGAAGCCAGACACAAAAGGCCAAATATTGTATGATTCCACTTATATGAAATGTCCAGAATAGGCAAGTCCATAGGAAAAGAAAATAGATTAGTGGCTGCCAGTGCCTGAGGGAAAGAGGAAATGGGAGTGACTGCTAATGGGTCCGGGGTTTCTCTGGTGAGTGATTAAAATATTCTAGAATTAGTGGTGATGGTTGCACAATCTTGTAAATATACTAAAAACCACTGATCTCACATTTTATAAGGGTAAATTTTACAGTATGTGAGTTATATCTTAATACTGTTATTTTTTAAATAATGAGGCATGTCAAAGGGCACGGGAGCAGACTTCAAAGAGCCTCCAAAGGCCTCAGCTTGAAAAATTTGAACTACAAAATAAATAATGAGGGTATTGATTTGTAACCCACAGAATAAAATAAATATCAAGTCCATAGTAACATAAATACATAACTAAATAAATAAATAAATGGGAGGAAGGGACAGTCCTCCTTTACAGTAGAATTCCAATTTTAAAATGGAGAGGTGGAAATCACCACTAGGCAAACACCTCAGTAACAGGTGTTTCAGGCAACAAACATTGACGAATGCTAAACTCAGAGGCAAAAGAATGATGAAAAATTGGATACGCACTGTCGACTGAAATAAATGCCCAGCCTAAAAGTTGAGTTATGTTTTATTTGGCGGGAGGACTCGAGCCAGGATGACAGCCTCTCAGATGCTCTGAGGGACTGCTCCAAAGAGGTAGGGGAGGAGCTGGGATATATAGGAATTTTACAACAAAGACCAGGTAGTTGGAACAACAAAAGATTACTCGCTATCTAAAGAAACCAGGCATCTCAAGTTAAAGAATGTAGTGCTTTTCTTTGTATGGGAGGAAGCAAACATTTGGGTTCATTGAATTCATTTCTTTGACAAGCATCTAGCTATCTGGGACCATTATCTTGCCCTTTCTTATTCTGAGTCCGCTCAGAGTGCACCATTGTGAGTGGCTGCAGAGGCTGGGCTGCAGGCTTGTCTTCACTGGGGGGGGGGGGGGGGGGGGGCAGCCGCTGATGACTTGGTTTCACCATTCTTTATTTACTGATACGGTTTTCAGTATTTTTGTTCATAGTGCAAATTCTAAGTATCTCCCCGGCAAGATACAAAATTAGTTTACCAGTACTCTTAAAAAGGTTTATGATAGTCAAGAAAGACTGAGGAATTGTCACCATTGGAAGAGACTCAGGAGACATGACAACGTGAGCTCCTGCACTGGATTCTGGACAAGAAAAAGGACATTAGTGGGAAAACAGTTAAAATTCAAATCAGGTCTATAGAATAAAGTATTATATCAATGTTAATTTCCTAATTTCAGTAATTGCACAATGGTTATGTAAAATGTGAACATTAGGGGTATCTGGATAAAGGGTGAACAGAACCCCCAGTTCTATTTGTGCAACTTTTCCGTAAGTCTAAAATTATTTCAACATAAAAAGTTTAAAAACTTTGGCTTAAACAAGTAAGTCTAAATTCATTTTTCTCTGAAGGTACAACTGTGGACCCCTGATTTGCCAAAAGAATAATGTGAAAAGCAGCAGCCCAGTGATTTACAACGAAGTATCTTGTCTTGGAAACATTGGGTTTTAACATTTTCCATGCCACGGCCGCTTAGTTATATACACTTTGGCCAGTAGGTGGCGGCACTTGACCAGTTTCTCATCAGCAAAATCCAGGAAGAAGACAGGATATTGAAGAGGGGGAGATGAAACAGTGTGTCCTGGATACAGGGGATAAAGGTGACACTGTCATTATTTAATGTACAGTCACTATAGGGTGATGCCATTTTTTGGACACTTAAGTGATGAGGCATGGAGGAAATAACTGGTAAACAATGATGTAAGGCTTGGAGGCAAATTTATCCACCCCACCCTATCCCCACCCTGCTCCCACCCCAGCCTGGGGCAGGAGGAAGGAGTAGCCCCAGGCACTGTCTCCACCAAGCGCTAATGCCACATTATTGAAAGAATAACCAAGGGTGAGTTTGAGAGACTTTCAAAGAAGAAATTACAAAGAAACTATAAATCATTAATAGTATGAAAGTTTAATAATTTTAAAATAAGACTATTACCAGATTTCTTGTTGGTTTTTCTGAGAATGGTGGGTCTGGAAGGAACTCCAGTCATTTCTCTGTCTTTTCTCTGCTGTCTTCTTTCTTTAACACCTGACCTCAGTATCTCAGCCGTCTTTGGTAGTCACTGAACCCCAGGCAGGTCAGGAGACTTATTTAAAAGACCACTGCCAGCCAGAGCCAGAACTAGGACTTCGAGCCAAGACGTTGGATGAGTTCAGCCCTCCTTCCGCAGGGTGGAAACCCATCCCAATTCCTGCCTCTTTTTAAAAAATGTTCCAATAAAACTTTATTTGTGGACACTGAACTGAATTAATATAATAGTCACATGCTGTGAAATATTATTTTTTAAATATTTTTGACTGTTAAAATGTAAACATCATTCTTAGCTCACAGATTGTACAAAAACAGGCTGTGGATAGGATCTGGCTCACAGACTATATATAGGTTGACAATTTCTGGTATAAATAATAAATTTATCCATTTTCAAAATACCCCACACATAGCCATTGTGAAAGAAATCCAGAATAGCCATAGTAAAAAATTTCATCCAAGGAAGGGATGCTTTGTGCCTTGACCGTGGACTCAAAAACAGAATATTTAATAGCCTCCAAAACAGGCATAGTGAATCCCACAGGTGTCCATTTGTTAGCTTGCCTGCCTTTGCAGATTATTCCCACTGGGGGACTTTTCCTTATCTGGAAACCACCAGGATCACCTTCCAAGAGTGGAGTTGAAGTTCTGCTGTTTATTTTTCCTGTTGTGACCTGTTTACTAAGCTCCTGCCATTTATCTGTGAAGGAGTGGACTCCCAGCGGACAGGCACCAAGGATTCCCCCACGAAGCTGAGTTGTGCTAACTAAGACGATCCCGCCTCATGAGGGTTAAGACATATAAAATGTGTATTTTAATAATGTGTGATATTCTGGTTTTCCTAGACTGAGAGCTTTTGTTCCTTATTCCACTATCCAACCTGACTAACCTTTTCCTTCCCCCATGAAAGTCAGAGGATAACGGTGGTGAAACATAAAACCCAAAACTTCTGACCAGAGCTTCCTGCTGCTTCTGAAGCTTCTCCCAGAGTGACCTCAATCACTAGGCCTGAAACCAAACAAACAAAAGAGAAATCTATTTAAAGCTATCCTTTCTACCACTCCTAATCCATAGCCTACTGCTAATGGACAGAGGGGCAACATGCTGCCTGGTCAGTGAACACTCGCTGCCTGGCATCCTGAAACTGCCCCCCGGCCCCTTCAGCAAAGCAGCGGGTCAGAAGGATAGAAGGAAAGACATGGCCTTCAGAATCAGCCAGAACCAGCAGGGACCTCGGCTTGAAAGACATCACGACTGACAGGAATAAGCTTTAAGAATCAGTTTCAACAGGAGCAGTTCTTGAGTTTCTGGTCCAGCCTAGGTAGGGGACACTGTCTCTGTGGGCATCTCAAGGTCTAGTCCAAACCAACCATCAGGGAGCTGGGGGCCCACATCAGAGCTGGTTCTTCTCATTGGATCCTCATAAGAAAAGACTCTTTAGTTAGACTATCGAGGCACAGACAGGATTCTGAGGTCTGTTTGCTTGGAGGACACTGAAGTCCCACACATCTCCCTTCCCTCCAACCCAGAGGCCCAGCAGCTCACTTTGACCCACAATAGGCTGAGGCCGGAGCACAGGTGACAGTCTCAAGCCTTTTGTGCTGCCTCAGAGCCTCTTGCCACATCTGCAGCTGAATGTGACAGGATGTGGGTAAGAGGGCTCGATGACTGTGATGCAAGAGTCCCTGGCTTTACATAACTCATGCCCGCTCTGCTGACCGTGCAAAACTTAATACAAGGACTCAACACCTGCAAAGAGGTCACTCGAGAAAGACAGCCACGCATGGCTGCAAACACACCCCACCCCTGGTTGCCAATGGTGACACTTGTTTTAACCAGCACAAAAATGAAAATGTCATCCCGCCCTGTTACCCTACCCTGATTGATCTGGTAACCTTCATTTTAAGAACTCAAAGTTCTGGATGGGGTGAGGGGTGGGGTTGGGGGAAGTAGTTTGTTTTTTAGCTTCAGTGGATATCTTCTTAAAATAACATTTTTTTAATAGTCAAAAGAACATTTTCATATTAAACCAAATTAAATTTTATGTATATATTCCTTAACATATAATTCCTAGTTAAAATTCACATTTCTCACATTATTCTTAAAAATGTCCTTTATAGCTGGTTTGTCTAAACTAGGATCCAATAACAGGATCCTTCATTGCACCTGCTTTTATGTCCCTATTGTCTTTTCATCTATAACATTCCCTTTTCTCATGCTACTGACTGACTGGAGACGTGGGTCAGTTGACTGCCCCCCAGACGACTGAATGACTGGCCTCCTGGGTTTGTCTGATGACTTCTTCCAGATGTGGTTTAGCTTGTTTCTCTATGCTGTGACTTTCCTATAACCTGGAAGTTAGATCTAAAATTTATAGATTCAGGTTAAACCTGAATTCAAATATATTTTATAAAAAGGAGACAATGTCCCACAGAAAAGCCGAATGGCATAAATGACAATCAGATACATTACATAAAGTATCACACATGTATGAACTGGTACTGCTCAGTGAGACCTTGTTTATCTCAATCTCATGAAACACAAAACCTACTTACTTATTCATTATATGGATGGGAGTCTACCTATAATTCTAACTCTAAAGTCTTGTAAGTCACCCACATGCAGTCTACTATGGCTTTGAAGAAGTTGACATAAAAGACATCAGGAAACACCCCTGGTTTCTCTTGGGAAGTGGATTTTTCCATTTGTTGACTCACAGCCCTGGCCCCACTCCTGGTCTGGTCCCCGTCCAGCCCGTCTCCCTCATGCCTACTCTGCCTGGTCCCCACGTCAGCCCTAACCCTCAAAGTGACAAATCGGGAGCAGCAACCACAAATCCAGGTTGAAGTTCTTCCTTTTTCTCAAAGTCTCAAAGTTTACAAGAGCTCCTAATTTCAAAACTTAATTTACCCCCAAGTTCTAAATAATTTCCCCTTGGTATTGTGGAAGAAATAATTTGTTCTATGAGCTCATGCCTTACAGGAACAAGCCACCTTAAAGTGACCTCAGCCATTTCTTCTGTTCCAGGAAACGTAGAGCCTCTGGACCACCCTTAAGATGGGTCAGCTCCGCCCTGTTATGGTGATCGTGGAAGACGGGGCAGCTGCTGAGAAGGATGAGCTCCATGTGCTGTTACCCTCAGAGTAAATAGGTCTGTAGAAACAAGGGGCCAAACATATGTGCAGGATGGGGCAAGGAGCCACAACTGTGTGCTCACATGCAGGTAAAAAACAAGGCGGGATGGCTACAAGGGGACACATTTTGCATATGCCTGAATATATATGTGTTATTTCTAGAAGGATATATGGGTCTCATGGGTATAACTGCAGGGGGACTGAGGGTATAGGGTGGGAGGAACACTAATTTTAATGTATAACCTTTTGTATTATTTACATTTTTTTTACCATATATATATATGTGACTTTTTCAACAACCACAAGATTTTTTGGTTATTTAATACATTCGTCCGTAAGGTAACCATTCTTAGGAGGATTTGCTTTTTCACTTGTCTTCAGCAAAAGGCGTCTGTCTGCAGTAGAATTTCAGGTGGCTGGTTATCAGGGACGGGAAAGTGTTTTGCCCAGAAGAAAGCCTTCCCAAACTCTTCTGATACCACGATGACAGCTCAGGACTGTCCCCACCATGCTTCTGAGAGAAGTGGGTGCTTGTGTTTTGGCACCTTTCCAGAAACAGGATGCCCTGGGCAGGCAGAGGTGGCCGGGCCTTACTGCCCCTCTGCGGGGTGAAGCCCTGCTTTTCCCCAGCCAGAACAGGGAGAGGTATTTTTAACCTTGGTGTTGGCTTACATGGAGGTTCAGGTACTCTCCGGGGTGTGCTCTGAGACAAGAAGGCTGAGATCCGACACTTAGACTCATTTGTCCTACCTCAGTGTGCTGGTTTTATGCGCCTTGGAGAATTGGACTGTAAAAGCTGTAATAAGTGAAAACTATTTATTACACTTATTTCTGACACGGAAGTGTATTGCAGGAATGAGCAGCTAACCGGACCCCCACCCCCATGGGGAAGGGGACAGAAAAATGACCTCCATATCATCTGCCTGAACTACACCAGGAAGACAAACCAGATGTGGGTCTATTACAAAAGAACTAGAATTACAGGTAGGCTATTTAGGTCCTCTTCAAAGGTGGCATGCATTAGTCATTAGATCTAATGGCACACGCATGACACAAATCGAGTCAACAGGAAATTGATCATGGTGTCAACGAGATGAAGACAAAAGTTGAAGTATGTGTGCTACACAGAAAGATTCTTAGGAAACTGGGGGAATCGTGGTTTTTTTCTTTTCTACCAAATGAAAGAGTGAAGGGATACTGATTTACAGAATTAATAACAAAAGAGGGATGCAGACATATCACTTAGGTAAATACATATTCCTGTAAGCCACCAGCAATACAAGTGCTGGGCTGGAAAGTAGCTTGTCTGGGCCCATTTGGAGGTAATCATTCCTTAGATTAGGAGAAAGGAAGGTAAACTTAAGCAGGTGGTGAGTTAGTTTCAAAAAAGAAACAAGAGGGAGATACAAACCTACAGAGATCATCAAAATTCTGATTATAAGGCTATGTGATCCTTTAATTCCACAGCCTTTCAGAAAATGGAGCCCACAGAAGAACTAAACCAAGTTCAGCCCAGGTTTTTTGGGTTCATGCTGGTCTACAAATAGCTTGCTCCTAGCAGTCTCTGCGATCATGGTAAACAAAGGACTGACTGCTCTCCCATCACTGACATAGAATGCTCCCAGCTACGGGGCAGGACAGGGTAATACACAGTGTCTGCCTGTCCGCCTTGTTCCAGATTCCAAAGGCCTCTCTGGAACCCCTCAAGGAGCCCTCAGGGCTGGAAGGAAGGAAGGTCACTTCCAGATTTCTGACTCACCTCAGAGAGGTAGCCTTGGTACCCAGCTCTGGCCCCTTCCCATCTCTCATGTCCAGCCCAGCTACTCGGCCCTCTTCTTCATGTTGGGTCTTATCTGTTAGCTTTTTAAAAATCACACTCCAAAGTCATAAAATAATTTTGACCATGTGGCTATATAACTACCACAAGTTTATATTACACTTAAGACCTTTTCAACGTCTTCAGCAATGTGACATGACACGCTCGATGAAAGAAAACTGAAATCTGGGTAACTTTAAATATCAGAATTCATTTACAGGCTAAGTCCCAGTATTCTGAGTGGCTTCACGTGGTTATGGTCTAGTGTCTATTGCCACATAAGCTTAACTAAACAATCTTGGTTCTTCTGTCTTGCTTCTTAATTGGAAGAGGAATCTGGAAATCATTGCCAAACAGGCTGCATGAGTCACAACAGGTGACTGTATCTTCCTTTCTGGTGTGAGGCAGTGCGAGATAAATTTAGTTTCTATTATTTCTGTTGTTTCTCAGGAAGAGCAGGACTTGCAAAACAAACGAGGGTTACTAATCTGATCCACTTCAATTTTCATTTCCTTCAGGGGTGTTTCTAAGGAATGACGTAAGGTCTTGCCATCAACTCCTCAAAGGCTTTCTGTGAATCAGGCCTCAAATGTGATCTTTTTGTTTTTAAAACCTATTTGGACCACTTAATATTGGACCACAATCAATTCTATGGTTGATGTAGTTTGTTCAATGTCGTGTTGACAGTACTGTAGTAGTTTCGGTCCTTTATTTCTCACCTTATATTCCCTCATTTCATAAACATGAAATTAGTGCCTACAGTGTCTGGGATTGCCTTTTGAGCTGTGAGAGAGAAGGTGTGGGATTTAGCCTCTGATTTCAAGGCAATAGTTGGTGACTAATTCTAAGAGGTAGCATGAATGGCAATATATAATATGCATTAATGCTAAGAGTTTCAGGAGGGGAGTGATTGTGGTGGGTGATTACTCAAGAAGCTGTAGAAGAAAGGGCAGTGAAATTGGTACTTAAGAAAACAATAGAATTTAAAGCACTGCTGGCAGTGTGGCAGACAAGATCCTCTGAATAGATACTCCAACAGAACAACCAGATCTGCAATGAAATACACTCTCCTTTGCATCAGTGAGCTCTAGGAAGTAAGGGAAATTTCCCTGGGGCAGAGATTAAAATGCTGGTTGAATAATAAGCACACAGGAGGAAAACGGCACTTCCCCCGAGGGCGAGTCCTAACGAAGCCCTGTGCAGCCTGTCAGCCTGTTCGGGCTGCCGTAACAAAATGCCACGGACTAGGGGACTTCAACATAGGAACTGGGGAGGCGGAAGCAGGCATAATTCAACCCAGAAGTCTAAACCTTGGGTCATGACTCTAGATTAAACCAAGAATCCTGGAAAGGGCCAAAAGGCACCAGTAGGAAAGGGGGAAGGGTATAGCTCAAGTGGTAGAGTGCATGCTTAGCGTGCACAAAGTCTGGAGTTCAATCCCCAGTTACTCCTCTAAAATAAATAAATAAACCTAATTACCTCCTCACACCCCAAAAAGCAAGACAAAAGGCCCCAGTAGGTAGTGCCCCCTTTATGCAGATATAAACAAAAATTTTCCCTGAAAGAAAGTAACCCAATCTTAGACCTTAAGGGATTAAGAGCAAATACATACGCCCTTATTACCAAAAATGAATAAGAAAAAAAAGCACCATGAGTGAGCATCAGCAAAAACAGCAAACAGAATTAGAACGGCCTAAAACTTTAAATACTAAAATATAATAATAATATGTGAAATGTATAAATAAATAAAAGTTAGAATCACAAAAGTGGAAAAAAAGAGACAATAAAAAATGATGTGTTTGACTGGAAAAAGAGCTATATAGAACTTTAAATACAAAATATAAATACTGAAAAATTTAAAATCCCAATGAAAAGATTAAATAGCAGATTAGAAACAGTTGAAGGAAAAACTGGCTAACTAGAAGAGAAAGCTTAAGAAATTAACCAGAATGTAGCAGAGAGAGAAAAGACATAGAAAAAAGGACAAGTTTAGCAGATGTCTAATCAGAGTCTCAGAAGGAATGATAAGAGACAATGCAAGAGAGGCAATGTTTAAAGAGATCATTGCTGAGGATTTTCCAGAACAACAAAAGACAAGAATCCACAGATACAGTGAGAACAATCTATGCCAAGGAAGGTAAATTTCTTAAAAGTCTAAACCTGATTGTATCATAATGAAATCTACAGAACACCAGAAACAAAGGAAAGATCTTTTTTCACAGAGAAAAGGCAGGTCACCTACAAAAGAGCAGTAATTAGACTAACAGTAGACAGTGAAAGAATACTTCCCAAGTTTGAGAGAAAACAGCTGACAACCCAGGATCCTGTATCCAGCAAAACCATATTCCAAGAAGACGCATGAAACGAAGAGGTTTTCAGATAAACAAAAACCAAACTTGCCACCAATAAACCTACGTGAAGGGAACTTCTAAAGGATCTTGTCTTTGGGTTCCCCCAGGAGAATACTCTGATTTGAGTGAAAGTGGGTTATTTGAGAGGTGATCTGGAGAGACACTTGGAGGCAAGTGAGGAAGTGAGGGAGGAAAGGAAGGGAAGCCAGAAAGGGGTCACCACCCGGCAAGTCACCACCATGGGCAACTGGAGCTTCATCTCACCAAAGACACTGAGGGTCATTGGGACCCGCGTAGAAAATGTCTCGGTTTTCCTCCCCGAAGGGTAAGAGATCTGGGCCGTCCACCAACTCCCTTCAGACCTGGGTTGAGGGCTGCTCCCAGGAGACATTACTGCCCCGACACCTCTTGCCTGCACCTGGCAGGAGTGGGCAGCAGCAGCCAAACAGAGACCTCAACCCGAGTTGAAGGTGCTGAGAGTTGGACATAGGCTGGCCGAGCTTGGAAATTATAAATGTTGAGGGTGCGTAAAGGGCCACTGGCAAAGCCGCACTATCCATGTGCTGTGGGGAAACTGGAAGATGATGGTGGCAGGGGAGGGTCTGGTGTGCTGTGAGAAATCACGAATCAGTAAGCTGGCAACCATATATGTACATCCAACACTGTTAGTGTAACATTGCAATGTTAGTGATGAAATTGTAGACCAACACAAAACAAAACAGAGTGTAGCTACCATATTGGATACTAGCGTATTTTAGAGTCTGTATTATAAGCAAGAAATGAGAAGTTAGGAACCATAAGGTTTTGGTAAAAGAATAAAATGTGGCCGTCTGAGTTGATGGAAGGAGAATAAAGGTGTGGCAGCTGAGGGTACCTGACGGAAGAGAGGCTTGGAGGGAAGCTTGGAGGAGCAGAGGTTTCCAGAAATGGGGAGCGTGACTGGAGCAGAAGGACCTGGGGAGGTGAGGCAGAGGCAGGATGGCTGGAGAAAGGTCTTAAAGACCTAACATTTTGTCCTGTAGGCCTGGGTATTTTTTTAAAGTGCATTAAAATGTTTGTGTATCCCTATATATAACATTTATACTCTCTACTAATATGTACATTTTAACAAGATAGATTAGTTATATCAGCATTTAAAAATAATTTTTGATATTTGTTTTTCCTAAAAACAAAATTAATGATTTAAGTGTGAGCAATAAGATGGGCTATGATTCACTGTTTTGGAAATCGTGACTTACAGAAGATGGGTATATTTTGATATTGGGTTTTAGTGGCTGTCATGGCTGATAAAAGGCACCTCACCACAGTAAGGCAGGCCCAAAGGAAGAAGGGGCTTATAAATCACGATAATTATTATTTTTTCAATCCCACATACCCATGATGCAAGTATTTTTGTTGAAATGCGGCTGGGAAATTTCTCTGATTTCCCTGTTTTCTGATTTCAATCAGCGGTAATAGCATATTAATCAGAAGAGGCTGATTTACAGGGGTTTTTTGTTTTTAACAAATGAGTCCAAACTTGGTTGAAAATCATCAGAACGATTTTAAAACATATTAGAAATTTACGTTTCTGAGTTTTTTTAAGCTGTCTCTGCCAAGAGGTCACTGCAGCTGTGTAGGTAGGAGGATCAAGGACCTCCAGGCAAGAGGAGGGTGGGGAAAGGAGGGGTCTGAGGACAAATGCAGCAGGATTCGGTAATGGCATTTGGGAGGAGAGAACACGAAGGAGAAGCTAGGACTGTAATCCCTGGGTTAGTCAGGTCCTTTGCAAGATGCAAAACTATAACCTAAATATCTCTATGAGCGGAAGTGGATTATGAGGATGCTTGGAATCCTAAGGGGAACAAGAAACCATCTCCTGAACTGCATTGCTGGCTTCACGAAAATGTCGCTCGTGCCATTTCAAGATACCATGAGGCTCTGGTGATCCAGTTTCAGCTCAGGGCTCAACTGCAGGCCTCATCAGTGGCCGAGTTTGTGACTGGGTTCCTCTGAGCAGAGCATGCTCTTCTCTTGTTTCTTCCCTCCTCCTGTACAGCGCCACCCCCCACCTTCCCTGCCACCTGCTTGTTCATGGTTTCTCTGCCTCATGCCTCCTCTGTGTCTCTCTCATATCCAACACCAATTCACTCTTTCAGCATCTCCTCTCTGTGCTTCACATTAAAAGTCTCGAAGGGAGAGTCTGACTGGTCCAGTCACCACAGTGTTGGCTGAAGGTCTCTGGTGAAGCCAGTCTGAGGGTCACTGGCCAGGCTTTAGATGGCTGCCTTTGGAGCAGGTCTTTGTACCTGGGGCCTGGGGTGGTGGGTCATGTCTCTGAAGCACAAATGAGAGCAACCTACACACTCAAGATTCCTGGGGAGCATCCTACGGGACCCCTCAGAATAGGCTGTGGGCCTGCAAACAACTTGAGGCTTCGTGTAAGTGAGCCAGGCAGTGAGCCAGCCACTTCGCTGTTTACAGTCAGTCTATCACAGCCTGTGAGATGGGAAGATAGGATGTTCTGGATGTGGTTCTTATAAAACAAAGGCCAGTGTATTTCACTTAACACCTGAAGCTTTACTTCAGGTATTAACATAGGAAACAACAAATTTAATAGTTATTATTATTACTACTACTAAGAGAAGATGTGTGAGGTGCAGTGTGGTTAAGATCACCAACTTTGGAAGTAGACTGCCTGGGGTCACTCCTCAGCACTGTCACTTACTAGCTGTGTGACCTTGGACAAATTACTTAACTGATCTGTGCCACAGTTTCCTCTTCTGTAAAATTTGTATAATAAAGCCTATCTCATTGGGTTGTTATGAGAAGTGAATTCATTAAAATATTTAAATCACTTAGAATAGTGCCTGGCATATAATGAACACCACATGAGTATTTGCTACTTTACTTTCCATTATGAGTTAAACTCCAACTATGTACTAACGTCTGTGCATTGTATCTGCCATTTTGGTCTCTCTGAATTTGATTTCTGATTAAATGTTACCTTGAAGTATGTTCGAATTGTTTCTTGTTGCTAGTCTTTGCTCTCTAATAAGGCTTTATACTTTAGTATGTATAAAATAAGTATTTTCTTCCTCAGAATTTGAAAACTGTTCTTTGTTTTTATTTCACAGCCAATTCAAGGACTTCTTAGTCTGATAAATAAGAAGGTCAAAATTCTGGAAAGGGAAATGATTCTCATAATAAATATTCTTTTTATTTCCTTTGCTCTACTGTTTGTTTCAGGATGTTTGTTATATTATCACACTTTGATTGATTTCCCTCTGGAGGAGGCCAAATTCTCTGGAACATTTGATGTCATTATTTAGAGATGAAGTAGGTGTTATGTGTTTATTAAAAGTGATCCACAAGAGTGATTCAGAAACTGGGAGGCATACATCAATATTTTTTGCCTCAAAAATCTTACTGGCATGCTTCCATACTTGAATTTGAATGCTGTTTTAAATTAATCTTTGGTACAGTGATCAATAGTTGGTAGGATTTGCTCCAACTACTGAAACTACAATGTTCCACTCTATTTACAGATGTAAATTTAAGCAAATCTTTACGATATCACTTTATTTTGAAATTGCACACCCTAAATGCAGGACATAAATCTACAAGGCAATAAGCCAGTAGATACATCAACCAGTGGATCCATCACTCCTAGGACATGGGGTTGGCCCGTCCCTGAACTGGACCCCAAATTGTCCTGATCCGATCACTGCAACCATCTTCAGTAGCTTCACCTTCCAGAAATCTGGTTTGGAGCTTGTGCAGATCTCCTCTGTTTCCTCTCCCTCAAGGGTCAACCTCTGAGCCAGAGCGGTAACCCATAGACATCCTTCCTCCCTTAAGCCCTGGGAGAGAGAGAGCCAGCTCGTGCCTCCCCAGGTCCTCTGTCAGACAGTCAAAGCCGCCAGCACAGTTGCCAGCCTTCCCAGCTCATTCTCTTGCCCGAATCTTCACTGTCAATCACTGAGTCAGGGATTTCCTCTTCCCCCGTGAACCCGGTCCAGGTCAGGTACTACTATTGGAGGGAGAGGGGGAGGCAAGGAATTTCAGATCAGATGAGGGCAGGATGCATGTTTCCAAATTAAACTTAATAATGTAGGGGCTATGGAGATGACACATTAAATAGAGATATTTCATTCCTTCTCAACTTTCTACCAACACTGAAGGCCTTTTAGATTAGTAATGGTAGCTACCATCTCAGAGAGCTCCTCCTCAGTCTTTGTGTGCCCCATGATCTTCAACACCCCAAATATACTCAAATGGAATCACAGGGCTATGGTGCCTGCCAGTAAACTCCAATGTCCACACTCGGCCATGTGCCGGAATATAAACAGGTGACCCCCCACATCATGAATGCAGCATTTTCTAAGCCAAAATTGTATACTCAGTATGATTCTGGGTGTTGAGGAAATATCATGATGCGTGAGATTTTCTCTGCCCTGAAGAAAACTATAGTCTTCTTAGAGAGCCAAGACTAGCAACAGGAAACAATTTGAAAACAGCGAAAGAGAACATAGAATCAGAAATCATAACTTAAACCAGACACCAAGATGGCAGGTACCACAAAGCATCCTGGGGTATGCGGCCTTGGGGAGAGGCATTTACTCTTTTTGGACCTCAGTTGCCTTCTTGATTTTTGTTTTGTTTCATTTTCAGGGAGGGTTAATATTAATCCCTTACTATCTTTTGAATGGTCCTGGGAGGCACGAATGTAACACAGTGTGTGTCAGCACTTGGAATAGTCTTAGTCCAATGTGGGGCTTTATTATTGTTGCTGTGATCATTACCAGGGTGATTATGAACACAGTACTTGGAGTTCACAGAAAGGCAGGGTCCTGGCACTCAGGGAAGCCTGCTCAGAAAAGGAAGTATCCGGGAAGCTGCGCCAGCCTAGAAGGACGTGCAGGATTCAGAAGGGGCACGGACACCTGGGGTGTTGGAAAGACCAGCCAGAGCAGAGGCAAGGGGAGAGTGTGAAGGATATGGGGCATCAACAGGGTGCCTGCTTGGCTGAGAGGTTGCCTGGAGGAGAAACAGAACAATATTTGGATGATAGGGAGACTGACTCAGGGCAGATCTTCCCGTCACGGTAGAGCCTGAGTCCTGCAACTAGAAAGGGAAAAGTTGGCATTTCCTTTGTTCAAGACTAGGGATTTGCTTAGAAAAAGCAAAGTACACTTACCAGTTCAGATGTCCAGAGAATTAAGATGTTTCACTCCACTAACCTTCCGAAGAGCTTTCCCCTTCTTCCAAGTGAGTGCATCCTTTTCCTGCCTCTTTGGTTGTATCCAGCCCAGGGCTTAGCAGATAATAAGGACCCCAAAACTACTGGCTGAATTGAATCCATGCTGCCTGTATTATCTTCCATCGTCACTGCTACTGTTGCTCCCCAGTTCCTTTAAGTTACCAGTGACCTCCTCCTAGGCCCACCGGTGGTCATTTCTTTGTCTTCATCCTTTTTGACCTCGGCTGAGTCTGTGCCTGGTCCTTACTCATTGCACGGGTTCACAGAAGGCTGTGTTGTCTGCTCGGCACTGGGAACAATTCCACCCCCAATTTCCAGGCAGATAGCTTCATAGTTCTGCCTGAAATTTAAACCACTGAGATATCTATACCTGTAAAGCAGTGTTTTCCTTTAAAATACAAACACATCCAAGGTGGCTAAGTAAGGCTAAGATTCACACTTCATTGTTAATTATTTTAATTAATTTATTTTTCTCCTGCCACTTACCTATGAGCTGCACTTGAAGGAATGAATGAATGCTTGTTTTGACAAGTTTGGAAGGAAGGAAAGGTCATCTGGAAGATGGAGAAATCATACAGAGCAGACTGAGGATACCAAAGATGAACCAAATTTTCAAACTTTTTCAAAACTCAACCTTGACCATATATCCAGGTTCCCCCACCAGCCCCCGACCCTTACTCCAGATGAGCCCCCATCCACACTTCTCCTGCTGACAGCCTCAGAAGGGAAAGGCAGCTTCCAATACAAAGAAATATAAACAACTTTTTTTCCCTCAAACAAGTCCTGTAGGGTTCTCGGGAGGGAATCCTTGGCTCCTTTTCAAGACTGAGCTCAGAGTTTCAGTTGCAAATGCTCAAACTGAAAATTGCATTCCCCTCCCCCACCCACCACACTCACCCAGAAGCAACAGGGAGTGATTGTCACCCAGCTCTGTCCTGATTAAAATGTGGGCTCATTTAAAAATATAACTTTCAGGACCCAATGTTCTGGGGAACGTTCTTCTGAGAGGATAAGACTGAGTCACATGACAACTGAGGGAACACTTCTCTCCTTCTCCCCCTGTTCCATCGTTGAGCCCTAAAACAGTACCTTCTGCCCACACTGTGTCCTCTCAGGGAAGCGGGAAAGCTGCTCCCAGCTCTGCCCTTTGGGGAGGAGTGACAGATATGATGGGGGTCACGAGGGTAGAGGTCACAATGCTCGCTCACTTACTCCCTGATGGAGACCTGCCTGCACATCCACCCCTCTGACTTTATTCCCACGAGGCAAGCAGAGCTGGGTGGGGGCTGGGGGCCTGCCTTCTGGAGGCCGAAGTCTCCCCGGGCCTCTTCTCTGAGTCTGATAGGGAGTGAGGGCAGAAGCTCCCTTTCCTGCAGAGGCAGGTCCCTGTGCTCCACACAGCAGCGCTCCCCACACAGAGCGAGAGCTGACCGCCCTCCCTAGGCCACAGGTGTTCTCTGGTCCAGCTTCACCACTGGTACAGGTGTGGTTTCATTCCCACTGGACACGTGTGCCTATTTCTGAACCGATTCAGAACCTGAGAGAGGAAGCATGTGATTGATCGGCATCCCTATGATGTCAAGGACCACTTAAGGAGAAGGGCTCAGCAAAGAATCCTACTCCCTTGCTTCCCAGTGCCCTCTGAAGAACAAGCATCTATTCTGATCTATTTTTTAGAGCCCTTGGCCCCACCCTCACCTCCACCCCACCCTTCACCTCTCCCCTTCCCCATTTAGACCTGGGGCTTGTCAGATGTATCCCGTGGCTGGAGAACATGTAAATCCGGAGACGAGGACATAGTCACTCACAAGTTTTGTCCTGTTTCACTCCCTTTCTGTGTCCTCCAGGCTCCGATTTGGGGCATGCCATGGATCGCCAGGATATTTGGAATGCTCTAAGACCCTCAACCCAAGATACACTTCTGTCTATGTGGTTTCCCTGCATAGTGATCAGTATTAAGAAAAAGAGTGGACCATTTAAAAAATCTTCACTAGCCTTTAGGAAAAACCACTGGGACTACTTTTATTACTCATCATTGGGACCTTTCATAACACTAAATATTTTTATCTTTCAAGCAAATATTTGATGTAAGATTACTTTTAAAGACACTTTTTTTTGTTTCTCATATTACAAGTGGGTTTAGAACAATGACTCTAGAATCCAATTACACTGTCAGACTAATCGGGCGCAAACCATTATTGCAATGTCTCATAAAAAGCAATGAAATTAAAAAATAACATTGTTTTTGTGACTGGAATGCTGACTGGCTCGCTGCCATGGCCATATTCCAATTATGACAATTATACTCCATCTACATATTTTCCACCTATAGTTCAGCTGGCCTGACCTGTGACAGGAAAATTCATGTCTCAGGTTTGAGGTCTCAGGCTTGGTAAAATACCACCCTGTTGTACTCTTAGCAGTATGAAGTTTAAAAATTAGAAATACAGCAATTTCAATTGCCCTGTTTTGTAACTGATCATATTCTAAACCATAAAGTCTGTAGAATGCAGTTCATTTGCTATGTTACTTGAAATAACATATTTAAATAGAAATCACACATTTTCCTAAAGCATGTTGCTCTAAGACATTGCTGTTAATAAATATTTTTAAGCAAATTATTCTTAAATCTGATGCTTGGCGCAAATGCTAAAATTTCTGCACTATTCTAAATACATATGAATGGGTGAAGATTCTGGTGAAAATATTTGAGAAGGGGTGTTGCTCAGTCACAAAAAATCATGCATGCTAACAAAAATCTGAGATTTGCTAGGACAGAGGGTTCCCCCAGCCCAACCAATAACCCAGGATTGAAAATTTGTCATCTTCTGCTGCCTCCTTTCTTTTTTGTTCCTCCACATCTTGGTCGTTTTTAAGTACTTGGAAATCTTCCCCGTGTGACCTTCCCAATTACTGTCTCCATTTCATTCCTTTGGTCACAGCCTTCTCTTCACTGTAACTTTTGCAAGAATCTTCCAACTGCAGTGCTGTTCTTAGACCTAGGCAAGAGGGGCCCTCGCCCTGGCCCTCCAGCTGTGCCCTTCTCCACAAGGAGAGGATGCTGCAGAGCTGCGGGATACGCCACTCGGAGTCCAAGCCCCCACTTCTAGGCCACAAATGGAATGCTATTGTTCAGATCCTGGAATTTCTTGTCCAAATAGTCCTAAGCCCGCTTCCAGAGCGTGGGTAGGCTTTTTCCTGGCGGCCATCCTGGCGTCGTGAATGTTGCAACCAGTATGCACAGGCCTGGATCTAAAGGGTGGCCTAGGGGTGGCTGTCTGAAGAGGGTGTGGCTCTGCAGTTGGTATGTGGGAGAGGCCATCACAGAGCTTGATGGTATCAGGGGAAGAAGAAGGGGCTGGGAGCCAGGGTCAGCTCTCTCTCTGATGCCACATTTTGTTATGAGCTTCTGAGGATTTAAAATTCAAACCTGGCTCTTTGGATTGTTATGATGGTGTACTTGTTAAGGTTGGAGGATAAAACATAATTTATTTAACCATTGGTCAGTTTAATCTGCAACTTTTAAGTGTTCCGACATCCAGTGTGTGGGCTTCTGCTTGTACTCTTGCCCCAGCTCTGCCAGCATGAGCAACAGGCCTGCCTCGCTGGTCCCCCGACACCCAGAATTTTTCAAGACAAACGTTAGATCCTCCAAGTCCTAAGCACAATGGGGAGGCATCAGTGGTATGTTAGGTTTTATGTCCAAGAATCTTTGGAAATGTACTTTGAGATTTTGCCCTCAGTTATTCATTTTGTGTCACTTACAAAGGAGTAAAAAGAAAGCAACGAGTTTAAATGACAGACTGCGCTGGTGAGTCCGTCAGCATCTCAAACCGATCCAATCACTACAGAGCCCAGAAAGCTATATAGGAAGAGAGGGCAAGTAAACCAGTCATCTACCTGTATCTGCATAAGCCTCCGTACAGTACCTTACCTCATCTGACCCCCACAAGGCAGTGAGGGTACTGTGTCAGTCCCATCTGCAGATGAGAAAACAGCCTTGGAGAAGGTGAGTGAGGTAGTAAGTCGCCTGAAGTCGTACAGCTAATAAATGGCAGAGTCTCCTAAGGCCTGATTCCAAACGCTTGCTTCTAGGGGGTACAGGATCCGACTTACTCTAAGACATACAGATGCACTTTTTATATTTGGCAAAGCTACCCTAGGAAGGTACATTTGGCTTCCAGTTCTGGTTTGGCACCGACAAATGTTTCTTGGGGAAGTCATCCAACACAAGTAGGCCTCAGTTTCCATCTCTGAGATAAAGGACTTGAAGCAGATAGTCACTAAGGTTTCTTCCAGCTCTGTGGTTCTTTTGCAGTCTATATCTCAGATTGATTTTCACGTCTCTGAAAGTGGCCCTGAAACCCAGGCAACGCAGTTGTATTATATTAATGAGTCTTTATCAAATGGCCCCAGGGGTCCTCCAATCCCCCAGGTTAATCAGATCAACTGGCACCTGTTTAATCAGAAGTTAAAAAAGAACCGCTGGGGACAAAATGACAAACCAACAGTACTTTTTTTCTTGCTGTTTCCAAACACTTTTAGGGACAAGACCACAGGGCAGTGTTTTGGCAGTGTTCTAGTAACAAGGGGTATTAATTGAATCCCTGTGTTAAACAACGTCAAATAGGTTTCTTTTGTAGAGTTCCTTTAATACTTACATAGATTATTAATTTTTAATATCCGAGAGGAAGATTTCTCATCTCCAGGAACCAGTGCTCAGAACATAGTTTTTGAAAACCCCTTTCTAAAGCATTTGGGATCTACTGATTTTTTCCAGCACCTCAGAATTTACCCCCAAAATGAAGTGTAGGACTTGGTGATGGCTGTATATACTAAGTGTGACATAAGATAATGGGACTATTTTTGTGTTTTCTAACAAACCTAAATGCAAGGCTTTACCTGTCCACACAGCTGTTCTTCAGGTACTTCCCTAGGAGATGATGTACTTAATGCAACATCCACTCAAACCCGCCATGGTGACTGGTGGAATGATGCTGGTTGTTTTAAAAGTTCCAGAAGTGGGCTTCTGAAAATGAAGTCTGAGCAGGATGTGAGCCACAGAAGGAAATTATCTATTTATTATTATTTGATGGGCCTACCCTTCATTTTTTTGAATCCAAAATCAGCTTCACTAATTGACATTTTCATCAAACTTAACTTCTAATGACCTTTACCTACTTTTGAAGTCAAATCAATCACTGTGGCAGACTGTACTTTCCAAAGATGCCTGCCATAATCCCATCCCACGTGCTTTTCTCGTCTTGAGACCTTGGGTCAGATCATAAAAATATCGTACACTTTTGCCTTGCTTTCTTGAAACAAACAAGCCCAAGTACAGAGACCACAGGTGGGTGTGCCTAGCGATGACCCACACCAATTAGACATATGAGTGATGACGTCTTTATCTGATCCCATCCTTCAGCCGGTGGATCACCTGGGCCTTCTTCCCAGCTGAGGACCTAGAATCACAGAGCAAAGACAAGCTGTCCCCTCTCTGCCCTGTCAGAATCCCTAACCCCCAGAATCCATGAACATAATAAAATTTGTGTCTGCAGATGCAAGCAACCACAGGTCAAAAATATTCGGGAAAAAAAAAATTCTAGGAAGTTCCAAAAAGCACAACTTGAATGAGCCTCATGCTCACGACTATTTACATAACATTTACATTGTATTGGGTATTATACGTAATATAGAGATGATCTAAAATACACAGAGAGGATGTGTAGGTTATATAGAAATACTATACCATTTCATATAAGGGAGTTGAACATCCATGAATTTTAGTATCCTGGGGGGTCCTGGAATCAACCCCCTTGGATAATGGGAAGCAACTGTAGTTCAGGTCCCTGAGTTTCATGGTGGTTTGTTAGGTAGAGCAGTAGCTAAACAACTCCCAAAGGAGAAGATGTGTTCCTGCTAAGGAAATACAAAGGAATGTGCGATTTATAATCCTAGCATCTTGGACCCCTTTGTATTGAAGGTTTTTAGATCGGTCCTCAAATCATCAGCATTTTAGCATTTTAATTTTCCCCAATCATAGTTTATTTAACAGAAAATTTCCAGGGACTTCAGATACTAAAACGCTTAGCATGTCCAATTCAACATCTAGAAACAGGGCTCACAAAATCAAAAGCCTCCAGGGGCCTGACATGTAAAAGAAATGAGTCAAGTAGAGCCTTGGGAGCCTGGGAGAAACTAGAGATTTGCAACAAAATTATTGGTTGTGACTTCTCCTGGAGAAAGTGACCTGTTCCCAACTTCCCTTCTAGAACTTTAAAGGAAGCTCTGTTGAACTATTGCAATGCCTGCCTTATGCCAGATCTCTTTTACAATCTCCAGAGGACACAGTGTCTTGCCCTGAGTCATCCCCAGAATCTGAATTCTTTGGATGTTGAAATATGGATTCAAAGGTTATTTCAAATTAAACTCACTGAGACTGATAAATAGGTTGGTGCCACAGGGCAGTCTTGACGAGAAGCCTCAGCAGAAAATTAGTCTGAAAACTAGAATTGGGTCATTTGCTATCACATTTCCAGGAATAAAATCCTTTTATGAATTCATAAATGTGGCTTGGGTTCTTGAGAATTCCAGGCTCTGTGACTGACAACTCATCTCCACTATCAACACTTCTGGATGTACATTTATAGCAATGTCTGCACAAACAAGCAATTTCTTCTTTGTTTATTGTTTTAAGATATATTTTCAATTAATTGATTATTATGTTTATGGTTGTCTTTCCTTCTGGAGCTGACACCTCCTTGGGGGAGCCTTTTCCTGTCTTGTTTGCTGTTATATCTCCTGTACTCAGATAGTGCCTGGCACATACCATGTACACACTAATTCTTAGTCAATTAATGAACAATGTCCCATTCATTTAGTCAACAAACATACAGTAAGTACCTACTATGTCAGGAATTGATCTTGGAAGTGGGGATAATATTATGAGCAACACAGGCCCAACTCTGCCCTCATGACACTTAAAATCTAGTGAGGGGAGGGGGCTGGAGAAATACCCAAGTAAATAAATAAACTCAATAATTTCAGTTAGTGCTTATAGCTGTGAAGAAAACAAAATAGTGTCCTGTGATTGAGGGGAAAATCCAGGGAAACCCTTAGAAAGACTGTTACTAATGAATGAGGGGGAGCCAGATGTTTATGTAAAGGGGAGAACAGTAGCAGTGGGATGAATGTTCCAGTAGCAGAAATAGCCAGTGCAAAGGTCCTGAGGCAGAACTTGTTTGGCTTATTTAATGGATATGGTACGTTGAGAACACAGTGCAGCTAGAGCTTGATGGAAGAGGGAGGGTCACCTGGTAGGGGATAAAGCTGAGATGTTGGCAGGGGCAGAGCAGGGAGGACATTGTAGGCCATGACAGAGACTGAGTCCAGGGGGTGCAGAGCAGCAAGCTATTAGAAGAGTCAAAGGAGCTGGTTGGCCCAGGCCTGTCCCTCATGGACCTAAAACAACATACAGATACAAATACAACAGAAACAGAAACTTCACTGTTTACAGCCGCAGCCTCCCAGGTGCTCATTCTTACACCAGACCTCTGAACTTTAGGACACCTGACCTTGCTGCTGCCTTTCTTTGGGACCAGCTGTCAGCAATATGACTCACTAGCTCTAGGAATTTGGAGTCCTGAGTTCCTGTGGGGCAGCTGTCAATGACATCATTGTCATTATCATTATTGCAGTAAAACATCCCAAGCTGCTTTGCTGTAGGTTGGACGAATCAGACTGCAACATCAGAGACCAGGCCTTAACAACAAAAGTATTTGGGATTAGCAGGCTGTGACAGTCCAAGGGCCAGCTCCTCCCGCAAGCCAGAGCTCTCAGCCTCTCTAATGAACTTCCCTTGGGTCTCGCCCTCCCACAGACTCTCCCTTCTGCCTATTCACAGCTGGAGCGGGGACCTAGGCGGCTGCTACTGTCTCCAGACTCCCAGATCCTCATCTTAACCTCTGTGGCAGGGGACACTCTGGCCTCTGTGAACAAGACCTAGTAGGTATGTGTCTGGAGAAAGTGGGGAGTAGGAAGAGGGGATGGGTGTAAAAAGATAAGAGATGGACTGTTGTGGTGGGGGTGACAGGGTTGAAGAGACTCAGCCAGATGAAGGGATTTGTCATCGGATGAGGTAAGAGTCACCTGGAATATTCAAGGGCGATAAAGTGGAAATTGGGTGCAATCTTTGGAGGCGTGAAAGGGACCTGTATACACTTTGTTAAAAGGTCAATGTGAAAAAGAATCTGTAACTTGTCGTTTTATAACCAGTAAATTGGTCCTTTAAGAGAGACGGCAGAATTCGAGCTTGGGGGCAAAGTTCCACAAATATGTGAAACATTTTATGTGAACTTCTCATTCAGCGGTAACCACTCTACTAGTTAATTAAGTCCAGTGATTTTGCAATGATAGATGACCAGCAAGAGCCATGCAGGTTAATAAATACTGGGAAAGGGGCTCCAGGCCAGTGACCACGCCAAATGTGAATTTCAAAATAACTGTGGGATTTGAGAGCTCAGGGAGAATTTAAACATCCTCTTATCTAGAGGGGCAAAACTGACCCACTTGCCTGGATGAGTTCTGTGTGTGAGGGGCTCAGGCAGGGCATGCTATCTTCATTGGCCCGGTCCTCACCTCACATCAGCCAGCTGCAGGAATTGTGGTACCTGGTTGCGCCCTGGCCAGTTTGAGGTTGTGACCACTGGTCAGCAAAGAAACCTCATTTTACCATGGGGGAAGGGAGAAGTCTCCCACAATATATTAACGAAACAATTAGCTATCCATGAACAATGGATAATGCTGGGGTGAGTGACCTAAGGGTTAAGGTAGGAGACTTGAAGAGAATTTGTTCAAACCAGTTGGAACAGAAAAAAAATTATACACTTTTAAATTGGTGCTATACTATTTCTTTCCAAAAGCAGTTTAAGAGAAACTCTCTCTTCAGTCCCAATCATTTTACGAGGTAGATTTACAAGTGTATCTGTTCCCACTTCACAAATTAAAAAACGGAAGCAAAGAAAAATGCCTTAACACCCGTGTCTCGATTCAAAAAATCCTCCAAAACCGGAGATGTGTGTAAAGCCAGTCTGAGAAGAAAGCTGTATAAATCACACAAGCAGGAAAGTTAGTGTCCTTGCAGTTTGGTAGCAATAACCCCATCAAGTGTTTTGGTTTCTGGGAATCCAAGGATTAACTTTCAGGGAACTATAAAGGTAGTAAAGACCTTTCCTTTCTTCTTTCTTCCCTCTCTTCACATCCCAGGAATTTCTTTCTTTCTTTTTCTTTTTCTCAATGCTTCTCTTTTCCAAAACAAGAAAATCTATTCCTAGTTTTTTCTTAGTTCTCTACAGCTGTGGGTTGTACTGATCCATTAGCTGATTATACTGTGGCATAAATGCATGTCCATGTTTGTGTTGCTCTGGCCAACTATTTGCATTTGAAGACTATTGCAAAGAGAAGATCGGCTTTCTGGTTAAAGGATTAAGACTCAGGTGAGGTTTATTTTGGGTGAGGCAGGAGAACCAAGAAGCAGCCTTTACTCTCAAGTCTATCTGAAAATGTACTTGACTCATCTTTTGGAACCTGAAAGTCCCCTCCCCACCTTCCCTCCCTTTTCTGTTGAGAAGAGGTGGGTTGGGGCACGTGAGTGAGAGAAGAAGGTTCTGGAAGGGGTAAGCTGTTGGGTTGGAGTGTCATAGTCCCCCGAGCCACTGAACAGGACCCGGCTTCACTGATAGGGATTAGCCTCCCCTTTATTTTATTTATTTTTCCAAATGTTTTATTATTTAAAAAAATTTTTTTGGAGAGGAGGTAATTAGGTTTTACTCATTTATTTTTGGAGGAGGTACTGGGGATTAAACCCAGGACCTTGTATACACTAAGCTTGTGCTCTGCCACTTGAGCTGTACCCTCCCCCTCCTTCCTTTCATTCTGTTCATTTCTCATTTTCTCCTCTTTACCCCTGTCCTAAATTAATAGTCACCAGAATTTCCCCAGGGTAACTGCACTCCTTTCTTGAAGTCCCAGAAAACATCCCTAAGCCTCCCACAGTTCCACCCTCTGCTGACAAGGTTTCTGTGACATAGAGATGGTGTCCATATGGGATTGGGCTTTTCCTCGCTCTCCAAAGCGAAACTGCTCTCAGGGGCTCCCATATGAAAGGCAAATGGATTTAACAATTTCAAACACGCTTTTATTAAACTTTTATGTACTGAAACACTGTAAGAATAGTACAGAGAACTTCTGTGTACCCTGTACCCAGATTCATCAATTTTCCAACATTTGCCACATTTCTTTTTATCATTCTCCCCTTCTCTTCTCTCCCTCCCTCACATGGCCCTGCCACTATTTTACTACTTTTTTTTTAACCATTTGAGAGTAGATGGCAAGTATCATGCTTCTTCAATGTGTATTTCCTAAAAACAAGGGTTTTCTTTTCTTTTTTATTTTTATTTTTAAAATTTTGTTTTTTATTCAAGTGTAGTTAATTTACAATGTTAATTTCAGGTATATAGCAAAGTGATTCCGTTATACATATACATACATAAATATTTTTTCAAATTCTTTTACATTATGTTATTATAAGAAATTGAATATAATTCTCTGTGCTGTAACCATAGGAACAAGGATATTCTTTTACATAACCACAATATAATGAACAAATTCTAGAAATTTAATATTGATAAAATAATTATATCTAATCTACAGTCTATATTCCAACTTTGTCACTTGTCCAAACAAGATTTCCCCCATCATATAAGATCATACCATGTTTCTAGTCTCCTTTAATCTGAAAAAATTCCTCAGTCTGTCTTTGTCTTTCATGATATCGGGCTTTTTGAAGAATGCAGGCCAATTATTTTCCATGTTCTTCATCTGGTTTATGTAGTGTTTCCTCACCAGAATTAGATTCAAACTATGCAACCCCAGCTAGATCATTACTTGGTGATTCTGTGTTCTCCCCAGACTGTCACATCTGGGGATACATGATACCTGCCAGCGTCTACTGGGTGGTGTTAATTTCAACCACCAGTCATTGTTTATTTCTTCACTATATATTTATTATTTTACCCTTGCAACCATTTGTACCCTTGCAACCAGTCAACAATCTTTGGAGACAATGAGACCATGCAAATACCCTGCTCCTCATCAAACTTTCTTCTCTAGATTTAGCATCCATTCTTTTCCATGGTAGTTGCAAAATGGTAATTTCCCAATTATACCACCACTGCCTTTACATTTATCAAATGACATTTGTTGTAAGAGTTTTTCCTTCTACACCATTTTTTGTTTGCTTACAGCTTTAGTGATATAATTCACATACCATAAAATTCACCCTTGTGAAGTATACAGTTTAGTGATTTTTCTTCTTTTTAAAATTTATGGTAAATAGACATAATACAAAATTTGCCATCTTAACCATTTATAAGTGCATAGTTCAATGATATTTAACACATTCACACTGTTGTGCAGCCATCACCATCATCTATCCCCATAACTCTTTCATCTATAAAACTGAAACCCTGTGCCCATAAAACAATAACACCCTTGTCCCCTCCCCTGAACCCCTGGCAACCACCACTATACTCTCTGTCTTTACGATTTCGTCTACTGAAAGTACTCTCAGTGGAATCATATGATATTTATCTTTCTGTGACTGGCTTATTTAACTTAGCATAATATTCTCAAAGTTCATCCACGTTATCTCATATTGCAGAAATTCTTTCCTTTTTAAGGCTGAATAATATTCGTGTGTGTGTGTGTGTGTGTGTGTGTGTGTGTGTGTAAACACACACATACATACTACATTTTGCTTACCTATTCACTCACTGATGGACATTTGGGTTGCTTCCACATTGTAGCTATTGTCAATAATACTGCTATTAATATGAGTGAAAAAATACATTTTCAAGATCCTGTTTTCAGTTCTTTTGAGTATATACTCAGAAGTAGAATTGCTGAATCATATGGTAATTCTGTTTTTAATTGTTTGGAGAACTACCATACTGTTTTTCACAGTGGCTATGCCATTTTACATTCCTGCCAATAGTGCACAAGTTTCCAATTTCTCTACATCCTCACCAACACTTGTTGTTTTTCTTTTTCTTGATAGCAGCCCTCCTAATGGGTGTGAGGTGGTATCTCATTGTAGTTTTGATTTGCATTTCCCTAATGATTAGTGATGTTGAACATCTTTTTATGTGCTTATTGACCATTTGCTTTTCTTCTTTGGAGAAATGCCCTTTTAGGTCTTTGCTCTTTTTTGAACTGGGCTATTGGTTTTATTCTTCTTGAGTTTGGGAGCTTCCTGTATATTTCGGATATTAATCCCTTATTGGATATATGATTTATAAATATTCCTTCCCACTCTGTGGGTTTCCTTTTTACTCTGTTAGTAGTGTCTTTTGATACATAGAAATTTTTAAAAATTTTCATTAAGTCCAATCTGTCTACTTGTTCTTTTGTTACCTTTGCCTTTGGTGTCAAAATCTTGAAAGTTCTGAATTTGGCTGGTGGGTAAATGAATGTACATTGTGCCATTCTCTCTATGTGTATGGGATTTTTTTTTCTGTTTCACCTTCCTGGGCTCCCTGATCCTGCCCTGCTACTCTGGGTCACCACTAGCAGGGGACAAGTTCTGTCTCCCCACTGATGGTGAACCGCATGAAAGAAAAGCTTGAGCTGTGTGTATTACCACCTTATCCTCAGCATCATCCAGCACAATGTGACAAATAAACAAACCAGTGAATGGATACATTCATTGTGTAGAGAAGTCATCATATCAATTAAAAAGAAAATACTAAATATTGTGTATCAGGTTTCTACTTTGGACTAGACTTATGCTAACTGCCTTTTATTTACATATTTATTTATTTTATTTTTTATTCTTTATTGAAGTGTAATCAATTTACAATGTTAGTTTTAGGTATACAGCTAAGAAATTCAGTATACATATACATACATATATATTTTCTAACTGCCTTTTATTAATACTTGTGATTAGTAGTAACAACAGCAAATAAAAATTGCATCATGACAAGACATTGAAATTACTTACTTTTCTCTAAATCATCTACCCCTTCAGTCATACTCTCTCCACCCATACTCCACCTCCAGTCATTCCTTTGATCTCTCTTCCATTTCTAGTTCTTCATCCATTACTTTGTTCTCTCCTCCTTAAGAAGTAGGGGATATAAACAACACAATAAACCACCTGATCTAATGGATTTACACAGAATGCCCTACCCAACAACAGCAGAACACACATTCTTCTCAAGTTCACACGAGACATTTTCCAGGATAGACCACATGTTAAGCCACACCTCAAGTCTCAATAGATTCAAAATTTTAGATGTCATACAAACTGTCTTCTTTGACCACAGATGAGATAAAGTTAGAAATAAATAACAAAACGAAAACTCTTAGTCTATTCATGTGATAGTGGACATTGGGTTTTCCAGTTTGGAATTACTACAATTAAAGTTGCTATGAATATCTGGGTACAAAGCTTTGTATAGGCATATGTTTTTGTTTCCCTTCAGTGTTTACCCAAGGAGGGGAAAAATGGTTTCTTATGAGTATCTTTTAAATGCTGCTTTTTCTATCTTTTGTGATTATCCATTCATTTTGCTAACTTTTCTATAATATTTTTGGTCTTCTTTATTTTTTTAAATTCTTTGTCTTTTGGGACTATTAGACCTGTCTTTTATATATGTTATAAATATTCTCTCTCAACTTGTAATTTGTATATTAATTTTTCTTAAGGTGTTTTTATGCAAAATTTTAAAAAATTAGGTAGTCAAATATATCTGTCTTTTCTTTAATTGCATCTGGATTTTGAATCATAGAAGTCCTTTCCCTATACCCATATTACAGATAAATTCATCCTTGTTTTCTTCTAATATTACTATGGTTTCATTGCTATATTTAGATTCCTGATCCATTTAAAGTTTATTCTTGTATGTAGTGTGAAGAAAGGATCAAATCATCTTTTTCTAAGTGATTATCCAGTTGTTTTGGAATATCAAAAGTCCATTTTTTTTTGGCCCCACTGATCTGAAAAATCACCTTTATCATATACTATATTTCCATATATACTTGGGACTACTCTAGATCTTTCCATTCTATTCCTTTGGTCACTCTAATTTATGTGCCAGTACATAAAAAGAATAGGGGCTTTTTTGGTAAGTTTTAATTACCTGGTGGGACTAGTCCCTTCATTTTCCTCCCCCAACTAAGTCCCCCTTTTCAGATTTTCAGGTTGTGTGTTTATTTTTCTACATGATCTTTAATATCAACTTGTCTAGCTCTAGGGGAAAAAAGTTCATTAGTAATTTTATTGAGATCATGTTAAATGTATAAGTTAACTTAGGAAAAACATATTTTCATGACAATTAGATGTTCTAACCATGAGCAAAGGACATCTTTCCTTTTGTTAAAGCTTTCTTTTGTTAAACAAGATGTGTTTAGGTAAGTATATTAAAAACTGAACCAGAGATTACTTCCATGAGAGAGATTAAAAAATAAGAAGTCAATCTTGTTTTCTTTCCAATAAAGGAAAAACAATTTTAAAACAATAGTAATACACTGCTTGATTCGCTTTAATTGTGTTCAGGAATTGTAAGCATTTTGATCTGCAGCATTCAAGTTTTCTAGATGTCACTTCCTTGGGTCTGCTCTGGGTAAATATGAAGGGCAGTTCCTTCTACATATAAATAATAAGCTTAATCACACTAAGGCTTTTTTTTTTTTTTAAAGGCAACTTGGATCCCTTTAAGAATCTGAAAGCTGTGAAATCCCTTTCTCCCAAATATATCAGCTCACAGCATTTTTCATATGGGAGGAGAGGACAGACTCTGTGAAGCTGACTCTTAGATGCTGGTTGCGAACCCCTGCACTATGAATTATATGTTATAGGTTTACATACCTAGAGCTGCGTGGGCAATATCCAGACTTGGGCATGTTACCCACTGAAATCAAATGTATTAATTATACTTTCCAATTTTTCCTGAGGGATTTGTAATTTAACATAATTTGGTTCTGAGCAGATTGTAATTGGCCTGTAAGGCCCTACCAATTTCATGCTAAGAATCCAAACTTTAGATTCTAAAGGATTTATACATTGAGAATAAAGTACTTGATACCACACCCACAAATATTCTGAGCATTACGGAAGAGGGGGCTATGTCTGGGGAGCCCCGTGTCTAGTTTTAATTTCTTCAGGCTTGGAAATCTCACTTTAGAGCTGACAATTCTAGCAGACCAAGGCAAGGAGGCAAACAGAACTTCTACTGTCACGAGTATCCTTCAGTTTCTCACAGAAACTGAGTCCAAATGTTACAATAGGGGCAAGAGTAAGATACCCCTAGGATCCTGGGCCATGGCGATCCTCTGAAGGCTACCCTGGGGACATTTCCACTTGATGTCACATTCTAAGGACTTGCACAGAATACCTGCTGGGGAGATGAGGCTGGAGAGGGAGATAAGCAAGGACAGGTTGTAAAAGGCCTTGTTTACCACCAGACAATTTCGATTTTATTCTGAGACACAGGGAATTGCTTAAGTAGAATGACATGATTGGACCTACTGTTGGGGTAAATCACTCTGGCTGTTGGAGAGTGGAACTGGAGCTGGAGAGGGCATCTGAGGCAAGACTAATTCGGATACTGTATTTGAGCAACATCAAGGACCTTAAAAGGCAGCAGAAGGCCTGAGCTAGGACTGAAGGTATTTGGGGATTGCATTAGGAGGACCCATCCAGGATGGCTGGGTACATTTACAAGGATGTGGGAGTATTGGGCCTTGGAGATCACACCCTGTGAGTTCCATTCTCCCTAGCCAAATGAGCTCCCTCAAGGACATTTTTCTATCTCACCCCTGATTGCAAAAGGAATAAAATGTTCTTCAGTCCCAAGTGCTATCGGTGTGAAGACACAGACAAGAAAGAAGAGAGAAAATGGGAAGCAGAGGTGACAGAGGTGTTAGCTAATGGTAAGGTGGTAATCATATTGCCATATAAAACATAGCAAATCAACTCATTGTGCACCTTAAACTTATACAACGTTATATGTCAATTATATCTCAATAAAAACTTCAATGAAACAAAACACACACACACACACACAAAAGAAAGAAACAAAACATGTCTGATGATTAGGAGGCCGACATTGTCACTATGTTCAGTGATTTCTGAGCCATTGGTTTAACCCACATTCTCATTGGTCCAAGGCTGGGACATGTTTGTGCTAACAGTGTATTTGCGTAATGTGCTTTTGCTTTCAAAATACTTCTATTTTCATTCTCCTTTTTACTCATCCAAGAATAACTTTCTTATTTTTTTCCACTGGGTCAACTGGTGGTTTGTTTTGGACGATATTAAAACCATTTTCCAAATGGTTTCACCATGGTTTGAGTTTCCCAAAACACTACCACTTCTGCAGGTTTGACCAACTTTATTTTACTTAGTGAGTGATAATACACATATAGCAAAATGCATAGAGTGCTCTAATCTTAAGCATATAGTTTGAATTTTTACATATGTATACCTCTGAATAATCACCATTGAGATAAAACTATAGACTATTTCTTGCGCCCTATGGGACTCTCCTGTGCATTTTTCCTTCTTTTCCCTGAAGGATTAATCACTATTTTGACTTCTAAAAACATCTTTTAGTTTTGCTTGTTCTTAAAGTGTATGTAAATGGAATCATGCTAGAACTATTTTGTGTCTGGCTTCTTTCATGCAACATAATATCTGTGAGATTTCTCCATCTTGTGTTGGAGCCATTTTTAAAAAATTGATGGGTAGTGTTCCATTATGTAAATTATCACAACTTTCCTGTTTGTGTGTTGAATGTTTGCTTTGTTTCATCTTTTGGGTATTATGAATAGAGCTGCTATGAACATAATGTACAAATTAGAGGGCATATGCTTTCATTTCTTTTGGTGGTAAAAATGGAATTTCTGTAGCATAAAGCAAATGCATATTTAACTCCAGTAGAAATTAACAGATGGTTTTCCAAAGAGGTTATATCATTTTGCACCCCCCACCAGCAATATATGAGTTTCACATCCTTGAAAATACCTGATATTTGGGGGTAGGGTATAGCTCAAGTGGTAGAGCGCATGCTTAGCATGCACAAGGCCCTGGGTTCAATCCCTAGTACCTCCTCTAAAGATAAATAAACCTAATTACCTCTCCCCTGCCAAAATAATAATAATACTAATAAAAATAATAAATAAATAAAATACTTAAAAAAAAAAAAGAAATTGTCAATCCTCTAAATCTTAGCCTTTCTGGGGAGAGAATAGTGGTCTCTCATTTTGGGTTTTAATTTGCATGTCCCTGATGAGTCATATAAATCCCTATCGAGCTTTACTTCTTCTGTTTATTGCCTGGTTGGATATCCTTGTTTTCCAAGTTCCTGTTCAAGTCTTTTGCCCAATGTTTTTATTGAATTGCTTGTCTTTTTCTTTTTGCTTGATAGGAGTCTTTTTTTTTTTTTAAAGGGTCCTTTGTCAGATGTATGTATTGCAAATATCTTCTACTCTGTGACTTGCAAGGAAATTTATTTATAAGAAAATGGAATTATGATAAAATTAGAACAACACTTTAAATCTTTTCGATCTTTTCTGGCCTTGAACCCTGTTGGAAGTCTGCCTATGAAGCCTATAAATTCCTAAGAATAATAATTTTAAATGTGTAAATTAAAATATGTAAGAATTAAAAGTTATCCAATCATGCTGAAATATAAAATTTTTCTTAATTATGATATTTGCTCCATAATTGGCATTAAGAAAGTGGTAGATCTAATAATTATCACAATTTCAAAGTAATCATAACTGTAAATGATGTCTTGAGAGATAGGTTTCAATGTTAATGTGATATGAAAATATCTGTAACTTCTGTTGATGACAGTCATGGGTTCTACAAATACTATGGTTTGTTGCTTATGTTCATAATTGAAAGAAATATTAAATTTCAGTTAGATGTTAGTTAAAATTAAAATGTACTTTTCTTACCCAGGCCACAGACCCAGTGCATCCTGTTTGTGCACCCCAGATGAAGATCCCTATGATCAGAAGGATACCAAGCTGATAGGATAGACTAGCAGAAGGGATGAGTTGGAGGCAGGGAGGCCATTTCAGTGGTCCAGACAAGCTTGAATGGAGGCTGTGGCAGTGGGGTCAAGGGCCGTGGCTGATATTCGGAAATAGAATTGAGACGGGTGTGTTGGGAGTAGGTGGGGAAAGGGCTGGGGAAGCTGGAGAGAGGCTGCACTAGGAGTTGGCTGAGGTTCCGAGCTTGGGTAAGAGGCTTGTTGGCAGTCCAGACCACACTCGTGCTTACCTGGATTCCTGGAATAGCCTTCTAACTGGCCAGCAGTGTCTGTCCTTACCCCACTATGGTCTAATTTCAACAGAGCAATCAGAGTGGACTTTTAAAACATAATTACAATTACATAATGCCTCTCCTCAAAGCCCTGCAGTGGCCAAAGTCCTTACAATAGTCCTTAGGGCGCCAGATGATCTGGGCCTCCAGCCTCTCTCTGACCTCATCTCCTACTGTCTCCTCCACCCCTCCCCCTCCCCCATTCACTATGTTTCAGCCACAGATGCTCTTCTCAAACACATAAGAGAATGTTCCTGCCTCGGGCCTTTGCATTGACTTTTCCTCAGTCTGAAACAGTCTACTTCTAGGAAGCCACATGCTAGTTCCTTTAAGCCCTTCAAGTCTTTGCTCAAAACTCTTCAGGTCTTATCTCCTTTAACCTCCTTCAAATCACACCACTGAGTCCTACCCTGACTACTCTATTTGAAATAGCATCTCCTCACGTCCCACTTACTCTGATCTATATTTCTTTCCTGCCTTTTCCATACTGTATCAATTGTTCAATTTCTTGTCTGTCTCCTCTCACTAGAACGTAAGCTCCATGAGGACAGGGGTCTTTGTTTTGGTCACTGTGGTTCCAAACATTCAAAGCAGTGGTTGGCACATAGCACGTGCTCAGTAGATATTGCATGAGTGAAGAGGGGGCGGTAATGCCGCTCCGCAAGAGGAAAGGGAGGAAAGGGTAGTAGGGGGAAGTAACATGGAAAAAATAGCCAGAAAAGATGTGATAGCAAAACAAGTAAAGAACCGTAGGAAGAGCTATCAGAGAACATACAGTAATATTAAATTTAAAAGTGGAAAAGTATGATAGGGAAATTGGCAGGACAAAATATTTTTTAAATTAGATTTTAAAAACCTGTAAAGTGTTTTTCTAATTTTGGCAATGGTGCTGTTGTGAAACAGTGGGGTTTTGTGTGTTACAAATGTTTGGTTTTAGCATTGTTTGTATTTTGTATTTCCTAGCTGACCTAACACAAAGGCACCAGATCCAATTTCTACTAATTCTTGAGTCTCAGAGGAGAAATGGTAATTATCTGCTTTAATTCTAAGCAATCTCGTATTAAAAATGTACTCAGGTGGAGGTTTAAGTGTGAAATGCAAAGAGACTGACTTGAAAAGCTGCAAAATTCTAGGGTATATTTTTGAAGAAAATGTATCCAAGTGTAAAGGAGTCACATCATATAGTGCACTTAGTTTAGAGAACTCACCTAGAGTCTCTGAACAAAAGAAAGGAGAGCCGGGTGTGAGAGGGAAGACGATGATTTCAATAGTGCAGGCGCTCCTATCTGCCGTTCCCCTCAACTAATATCTTTTTCTATGCGAGCATGAGAAGCAAGGCTTAAACAGGCGATTCCATTAGTTGGTATTAGTTTTCACGTGCTCTTAATGTAAGCATTTCACTGTGTTAAGTGTAATTCTAGTGTTTCATGTAAACTTTTGTAATCAACTTGTCAGTTTCCATTTAATGATCTTTTGGAGATTTTGACTGAGGTTACATTTAATGTATAGATTGGGAAATCTTGTGTGTGTGTGTGTGTGTGTGTGTGTATTTGTTTCAGTTTTTATTTTATAAGTAATTTGTAGCAATTACAGAAAAATCAGAAAATGCATACCATAAACATATGGAAGACAAAAATCACCCATATAGATTGAGAAATCTTACCTTTAAACATTGAGTCTTCCTATCCAGGAACATGATCTATCTTTCCAGCTATTTAAATCTTCTTTTATGTCACCATTTTTCATTAGATTTACTTCCAAGTGATGTAATGGTTTTGTTGCTACTATGAATGGCTCCCTTTACCCTAACAGTTTCTAGCAGGTTATTGTTGAAGTGTTAGAAGCTATTCGTTTTTCAAATGTGGATCACATAATTGACCATGGTACTAATTATTACTTCTACTAGTTTAGCCATAGCCTCTGAAATAAATTTGTCTCTAGTGTGTTAACTAAAGCCTCAGATACAGTAGTGAATAGTAAAGGCAGAAGTATGTATCCTTATCTTGTTCTTGACTTTCAAGGGAATGCTTGCTTTGAATGTTTCACTATTAGGATGATGCTTGCTGTAAGATTGTTGGTAAATTCTCTATAAGGAAGTTTTCCTTCCTTCTTAGCTCTCTAGGGTATTGGGCTTTATTTTTTTGGCATTTATTTTATTGAAGTATTGTCACTTTACAATGTTGTGTCAATTTCTGGTGTACAGCATAATGTTTCAGTGATACATATACACACATATATTTTTCATATTCTTTTTCATTATAGGTTACTACAAGATATTGAATATAGTTCCTTGTGCTATACTGTAGAAACTTGTTGTTTATCTATGTTATATGTAGTACTTAGTATTGGCAAATCTCAAACTCCCAATTTATCCTTTCCCACCCCCTCTCCTCCAAGTTACCATAAGTTTGTTCTCTATGTCTGTGAGTCTGTTTCTGTTTTGTAAATAAGTTGTTTTGTGTCTTTTTTTTTTTAGATTCTACATAAAAGTGGTATCATATGGTATTTTTCTTTCTCTTTCTGGCTTACTTCACTTAGAATGACCATCTCCAGGTCCATCCATGTTTCTGCAAATGGCATTATTTTATTATTTTTTATAGCTGAGTAGTATTCCATTACACACACACACACACACATACACACACACACATAAACACACACATCATATCTTCTTTATCCATTCATCTATTGAAGGACACAATGTTGTTTCCATGTCCTGGCTATTGTAAGTAATGCTGCTGTGAATATTGGGGTGCGTGTATCTTTTCAAATTATACTTTTCTCCAGATATATGCCCAGGAATGGGCTCGTTGGATCATATAGTAAGTTTATTTTTAGTTTTTTAGGGAACCTCCATACTGTCCTCCGTAGTGGCTGCTTAAAAGTGTTTAAGTGCTCTAAGGTGTTTAATAGGTATTAAATTTTGTCAAGTGCATTTTTCAGAATAAGATGATCATTTGGTTCTTATTTCTTTTAATCATTTAGTAGGGTGATTTGTATTAATAGATTTCCAAGATAATGAAGCAGTTCTGTATTTCTAGAATAAACTCTCTTAGTCTTGATGTGATATTCCTTTAATATACTGCCATATTCTGTACTAATACTGTATTGGGGATTTTTGCTTCTTTGTTCATAAATGACATTTGTTTCTTGTGGGCCTTTTTTGGTGGGGGGAGTAGCATTTTCCATTCTGGTTTGTTGTCAGGATTATGTTGGTCTTAGAATAAAATAGGGAGCTTTTTATCGTTTTCTTTGCTCTGGACAGTTTATATAATGAAAGAATTATCTGTTCATCAATGGTTTGATAGAATTCTCTCAAACTCTTCTGGGCCTGTTATCTTTTTTCAGAAGTAAATCTTTGTATATCTTTTCTATTTCTTAGATGATGACTAGTGTAGTCATGTTCTCTGCCTATTTTTTTTTTCTGCCTATTCTTGATTCCATATTATGGATTATATTTTCCATAAGATTATCTACTTCAAATTAATTCCATAATTAATTATATAAAATTATGTCAGTAACATTTTGTGGTAATTAAAGTTGTCTTCTGTAGTTGCAGTTCTGTCATCTCTTTCATTTCTAGTGTTGTCTGTGTTCTCTGCTTAGAGAAGCTGCAGGTGCTTAAATTGCAGCCTATTGAATTGAAGACAAGAGAAAATTTCCATAGCGGTACTATAGCAACCAGACCAAGTCTCACACAGCAATTAGAAATTCAGGCGTGTAGGGATTTGAGTATCTTGAAAAGTAAACATGAAAGAGTTCAAATGGTAAAATATAACTAAGAGCATTTGTCCCTTGATGCTCTAAAATAATAGAGAGTCTGAGAAACTCTGAAGAGCTTAACATGTTCCCCCAACTCTCTGCTCTCACTGGATCATCTTATCTCCACTGAGAAAGACATTCACTCTTAATTTTAGTCAGTCTAAGAAACATAGCATTAAAATTTTTTGCCTGCCTATTGAGCTACCACCAGCAGGATGCATCAATGTCAATTCCTTGACATTTCAATTTCACCAAGCACCAGATTCTATCTTCTCCATTTCTCTTCAATCTAGTTTAATGAATCACCTATATCTTTGTTTTCAGCCTTGTTATCTTGGGCAATCCATGCCATTAATTTTCAGTTTATCTTTTACTTAGGACGAGGAAAAATGTTCAGCCTTTTTACTTCAGGACACACTTTCATTTCTAGGTGGCACATTACCACTCTTGAAAATGCTGGCATATGAATGTCAACACTTTATTCTCTTCTGTTGATTTCTACAAGCCTCATCTTGTTACTATGCTTCTGGTTCTACTCAGGGGCCAGGTTCTAGTTAATAGTTTATAGTTTTGTTAACCCTGATTTCTGTTGTTTGCTTTGTTTTAAATATGGTAAATCTTAGAAAGCTCTGAACTAAACTTAATTCAGATATAAACGTAGGTACCCTTAGACTAAAGTATTAACACAAATATTATTGCTATATCCTTATCGTTGTAATGTAGTTGGAACCCCATAAATATTTTTTTAAAAAGAAAACATATATAGATGACAAACTTCTGAGACATTAAGTTCAGGTTTGTCCATATAGTACATATTAAGACCCAAGGACTCTAAGTATCCCAGGCTATACCATAGCACCACACAGCCAGGAGTCATGTCAATCTTGTTTACTACTAGATTCCTAATGCTAGTGCACGTCTGGCACATAGTAGGTAATCAGTACACATTGTTGATTGAATAATTGACGCACATAGGGACCCTCATTCAATAATGTATCCTAACATTTTCACTCATGATTGGAAAGCAATGTAAAATTGTGTTAGATGCTTTCAAGTTTCAAGCATCAGAGATCTTCAGATTGCCTTTGTTATAGGGGTTTATTGGAAAGATTCATGGAGTCATAAACAGAAGACCAAAAAAAAAAAAAAACCAAAAAATCTCAATGGGTGTACAGCCCGTTGACAAGGATTCCCATCATTTGGAACTGGCAGCACCTCGAGCAGCCTAGTTGCAGCTCTTGGTTTAAGAGCACTTAATGCTTTTTCAGAATTGGGTGTCTATTGCTCCTTTGTCCAGTGCTCACCATTAGGGAGGCCTCTGTGTTTGCTCACTTGCTACCAACTCTGCATGTCTGAAGTGCATCACTGCCCTCCCACCACCACCGTTATGATGAATACGATTAGCCAGTCACTAACCAGTATAGTGGTCCTCCTGCTGGGCTTCGTTCTCTAGCACTGAGCCACTTTGCAGGCACTTGCCAACCTGTATAGGGTTGCCTTCAGGTCAGGTGTTCAATCACCTGTGGCCAAGGGAGGATGGTCGCATGGCAAAAAGGGGACCACAAATGAGGCATCTTGCATGGCCTAGTACTACCTCAATATTAAAAGCAATAACCAAGATCTGCCCCATATCAATATCTAATAATTGAAACAGCCATACTGGTTTTATTTTATATTTATGTTGCCATATCTTTGCTGTGTGGGTTTCATTGGGTAGACAAACCATCAATACCCAGTTATGTTTCCTAGAATCATCATAGTGTACCCTGATGAAGAGACAGAAATGAGTCATGATTTATTGAGAGAAAAATGTCATGTATATAGCACACTGAAGAGAAATTCAATATATGGGCACTTATGAATAAGAGCTGGGGAAGGGTTTTTTTTCTGATTTTTCATATGTGACATTCCTATAAATCAGAAAACACTTCTGAAGTACATTACTCTCAGCAAAACAATTTCTGTGAAACCTCTGTATGTTGGAGTTTGTTGGTACACATCATGAAATCATGGATGAGGGTCTGCCTGGGATATAGCACAAATGATGCTGAAGCCCCAAAATACGTGCTCGTAGTAAATCTATCAACTGTTCTCACAGTTATGCCACACTGACCTGGTGTGATGTAGTAATCTGATTCAAAACAGTGGCACTGTGAATTTCCCAATTGTGGGTTATTTTTCTGAATATACAGTGAGTTGAACTGAACCCAGGCTACTGCTGTCCATTTGTAAAAAGAGTTTCAAAATTGTTCCTTCTCTTAAGGATGACATGATTGCTAAATCAAAGGAATATTTCTCAGTCCTTACCTTATTTGACTTCTCCAGAACAGCCAACGTTTCTGAGCTCCTTTCCTTCTGTGTCCCATGATAGCTTCAGCTACTTCCATGGCGTAGCCACCATTTGTATGGTGACAGTTTCTAAGTGACATACATCAGGATGACACCTCATCCCCAAGCTTCAGAACAGAATTTTCCTCTGCCTCCATAATGTCTGTCTAGACGATTTCAGGTTTTTCAAACTTAATATATCTAAACTAAATATGTTAAACCCCTATTCCCCACCCCTACCCCAGCCCTCAGTGGCTAATCTGACATTTCCTTGTGTTTCCTATCTAAAAGTACATGGTGGTCCACCAGCTGTTCCAAGCCAGGGTAGGGTGGAGTGGTGGGTGGAGCAGGAATGCTGCTGCCCTCTCTCTGCCTACAACCAATCACCCAAATTCTATCAGTTCTATCACCCAAACCTCTCTCCAGTCTGTCTTCTCTACTCCCTTCCCTCTGCCATTGCCTTAGTTTGGACCTGCATTCTCTCAGGGTTGGACCACTGGAATAGCTTTTTTTGCCACTACCTCTTTCCATCTCCATCTTCCATTTTGTTGCTGAAGGCATCTTTCTGAAACAATCTAATTACCTATTTATTAAAATCCTTTATAATTTTCTGTCATCCACAGGATAAAATCCAAGTTCATTACTATGGCTGCATTGGTTTGCTGATACCTCAATAATGCTGCATAATAAACCACTCCAACCCTAGTGGCATAAAACAACAGTTTATACACGTGGATATATGGGTTGGCTGTGGTGGTTCTGCCAGTCAATGGTGGGATGATCTGTGGGTCAGGTGAGATGGATAAGGTCCGTCCCACTTGTCTCTCAACTCATCAAACCAGGGACCAGCAGGTTAGCCCTGGTATCTGTTTTCCATGGTAACGGCAGAGGCACAAGAGAGCAAACAACCAAGGCCTCTTAAGGTCTAGCTCAGATCTGTCACGTTAGCCTTACTCTGTTTGTCAAAGCAAGCCGTGTGGCTGAACCAGGAGCTGAGAAATAGATTCTGACTTATTGCTGAGACAGACTGCAAGTTACAAGGGAGAAGCAAGGATATGGAGAGGGATAAAGAACTGGGGTCAACGGCAAAAAATGGGAGGTCTGTCTAATATTGTACCTATTACTTGCATTTAACTTCCTTGAATCTGACCTTCTAAGATGACATCTTAAACAAAACATTTTCTATCATGCCTCAGTGATATGACGGAGTGACATGCCAGGAGCAACTCTCCCCATCTCCATTCCACCTCATTTTGCCCATCTGATGACGTCCCCTTCATTCTCCAAAACATAGCTACTATGTTCTTTTTTCTTCTTTAGCAACCCCTTCTCCGAGAGAGAAGCAACTTTCCTTCTTTGTGCATGATTTTTTTTTCTGTTATCAAATACACTGCAGTTATGTCTTTGCATGGCCACCTCCTTTTTACATTAATAAAGCTTTTTGAGGGTAAGTAATTGCTTTTCTGGCCTCTGTATCTCTAGGGCCCAGCAAAGTATTTGGCTTGCAAAGTTCAATGAATGCTGAGTTGAATTAGACTTATGTTAGACAAAAGTGACATTTTGGAAATCAAGACCAATTATATTGAGTTGCAAGTACAGAATTTTGCCTGTGTAATTTGGAATAAGAAGGCACCTAATGTTCTGTTCTCTCTGAAGCATGGTGGTATGAAATTATTGAGATATACATGGCAGACAAATAAAAGAATCATTTCTAGAATTCTTTTTATGCTGCATTGAGCTTTTGTGTTCTGATAGAAGCAGCAGGAATTTGATTTATTAAAAATATATTACAGATTGCTCTATCATGCTCTGTCTGGTACATGTGAAGAATTTAGTTTCAATTATGAGTTTTCCATTTGTGAAAAGGGTTGGGGATATTCTGCGTTATTTTTTGCAGTCTGACATCTTTTTTCTTTCTTAAAAACCTGATAGCATAATTGAACCTAAGAAAAGATTGTTTCATACAAACCTTCCTGAAGGATAAGATTCTGCTCAAAATTTTTTTTCTGAAATATCCAATCAAATAGTTTATCACATATATTTTGAAACAGAGATCACTGCTTTTGTTTATATCTACATTCAAGTCAAATGGCATGGATTTTTTTTTCACCATGGAAAGGACTATGGTAGAATTCTCATTAGGATGCAGGGGAGTGATATATTCTGATGAAAAGATTTAAAGGATCAGTAACTTGATTTATAATAGACTTCATGTCTCTACCAGCTCATGGAAAGTTTAACTGTTTAGTGAAGTCCACCCATCGCTGCTTATGAAAATAGCTCAGACTGCCTGGGGTTAAGGTAGGTAGTTAGCTCTGTGTGTGATCCTTTAATAGGCATGAAGGGAAAAAATAATTTCTATGAAAACTCCACTGAATTTAACATTTGTGTTTTGAAGGCTCATTCGTTGCTGTGCCTACTATATCTAAGGTGTGCTCTCCCCGTTTTGTGGTACATTCAAGTCTCATTAGGATGCGTAGAACTCTTGCTAGAATTAGGGCAAGCAAGAAGTTCCTTTAGTCCTAAATTTGAACTGCTAGAAGGCATCACTTTGTTGAGGAGCATAGCTGATTTTCAAATATCTTTTGTATTGTTGCTGCTAAGCCACTAAGTCCTAGAGCAGTGTTGTCTAATAGAAATATTATGTGAGCTACATATGCAACTTTATATTTTCCAGAAGCCACATTAAAAAATTTTAGAAAGTGGGGGGAGAGTACAGCTCAAGTGGTAGAGTGTGTGCCTAGCATGCACGAGGTCCTGGGTTCAACCCCCAGTATCTCCTCTAGAACTAAATAAACCTAATTACCTCTCCCCCACTGCCAAAAAACCCCTCATCTATCTAAAATACGATCATTTCAACCTGTAATCAACATTTTTAAAGTATTAATAAGACATTTTACATTTTTTTGTACTCTTTAAAACTGGTGTATATTTTACACTTACAGCACATTTCAATTTGGATGCTTAATTTTCATTAGAAATCCTTGACCTGTATTTACATTTTCTACAATTTACAGTTGGAAAAAGTGGATTCACATCCCCAAGTTGTCCTAAACATACTTAGTTTTTGAATAATGGAATCAAGAACCAGTCATTATACTTATATTTAAATTAACTAAAATGGAAAATTCAGTTTCTCAGTTTCACTAGTCACGTTACAAGTGCTCAATGGCCACGTGTGACCAGTGGCTCCCGTACTGGCCGGAGCAGTTGTAGAGAATAGTGACGGCCTCAGGTCTTCAATCATTGCTTGAGACTTTGTGCCCCGGCTGATGCCAGTCAAAACAGGAAATGAAAAGGAAACACAAAGGAAACTGAGGTCATGGTTCGTCTCTGCCCGTAAAAAGATAAGACAAATATGCGGTTTTAAGATCACAAATAAAACGTGAGTTCAGAGAAAAGACAGACAGGTGTGTGTGAGTGTGGGCTTTAGAAGTCATTGTGAGGTAAGACTTTGGGCCCTGAAAGTCCACAAGGTTTTAGGTTGGAATTAAGGAGGAACATTATGTGGGGGAAATGGCAAAAGCCCAATGACAGGAAGATGAGGGTTTGGGTGGAAGACCAGACTAAATGGGACCACTACCAGGTGGTGGTTCAGAACTGAAGCTCCACAGTCATGCTTCTTGGGTGTGAATCCTGACTCTGACACTTCCCAGTTGCTTGACCTTGGGCTTGTCTTTTAACTTCCCTTTTCCTGTTTATTTGGGTATGAAATAGGGATAATAATACTTCATGGGAATATTGTAAGGATTAAATGAACTAATACCTATAAAGCAGTCAGTATAGTGCTTACTGCTTAAGTGCTCAAGAAATGTTAGCTTCTGTTATTAAGTGTGACTATTTGCTTTTTGGAGTTTACATGCAACAAACAAACCAGAGCCATTCCATTTAGAACTTATATCTTAAAGCATTGAGCCTAACTGAGTTTATATAAACCAGTTTACATTCCAAATGTGCAACCATTCTCAACATTTGTGAGTATTAGTTTCCCCAACTGAAAATTTTGGAATAATGTAACCTACTTTATAATGTTGTAATGGAAGTCAATTTCCTAACCTACAAGATAATATTACCCTCTTAGGGTCAAATGCATATTTAATACATGTGAGGTACTGAGCATAGTTACTGTCACCAAAATGAGCAATTACTTTTAATTTTTGAAGAGATCTTAAGTCTCGATGGCTCAGAGACCTCCAGCAGCTCAGCAAACCTTCAGATTAAAGGTTTCCATGGCTTGAAGTTTAGAGGCTTTTGTATTTCTAAGTACTACGGTCACTTCTGCAGGCAGGAACCAGAGAATCATTTTTCACTTCCTTATACCTGTGGTTAGAGAAGGTAGACAAACAGGAGTGTCAAAAAAGGACAAACCAGCCAACCAATTTAGAAGAAGGTGGAGGGTTGTTTACATGAACCAATACCTTAGCAATGACTCCATGATTTTTTTCCCTTAAGAAAGAAATGAACTAATGAATTTGAGTGAACAATCAGAAACAAGTTTGATATGGAAAAGAGAGCTTCCCTTTAGGAATTACAAGTACACAGTTGGATGTTTTCTTTACTTACTGGAAAAGATCTATCCATACATTTTAATTAATTTTACTAGTCTTTATTTCCACAATACTTTAGGATAAAACACATCTACCAATCAGTACATTTTAAATTGTGTATTTTCTGCTGTACACCTGAAACTAACATTGTAAATCAACTATACTTCAATAAAATTAAAAAAAAATTAAAATAGCGTATTTTCATGAGATGATTCTTAACCACTTATTCATGATCATAAAGTTGTTCTTTTGTGATACTAGAGAGACTTTCTTCACATTTCCAACTGATTTACTGTAATTTTTACAGAATTAAAAAGCTTCCTGCTTTGGTGACCATTCAGAACCTGGAAGTTTTAGAAAACTTGCAGTATCAGCAATGCAGCTTACCAGCTAAGGAAAAAAAAATATGGCAGTATTCTTTACTAGAGTTCTATATTAGTTTCCTAGGGATATAGTGACAAAATAAACAAGCCTGAGTTGCTTAAAACAACAGAAATTTATTCTCTCAGAGTTCTGAAGGCAAAAAGGATGAACTCAAGGTATTGGCAGGGCCGGGCTCCCTCTGAAGTCTCTGGAGAATACTTTCTTGCCTTTCACTAGATTCTGGTGGCTCGCGGTAATCTTCTATATTCTTTGATTCGCAGCTGCATCATTTCAATCTCTGTTGCCTGGTCACATGGCCATCTTCCCTGAGTCTCCTCTGTCTTCAAATCTCTCTCACTTTATAAGGACACTTGTAATTGGATTTTGGGTCCACTCCAATCCAGCATGATTCCATCTTAACTTGATTACATCTGCAAAGACCCTAATTCCAAATAAGGTCCCATTCACAGGCATAGGAGCTAAGACATCAGCGTAGCATTCTGGAAGTCACAAGTTCCTACTATTATAAAACACTGAAAGTATAATGAAAATGTACCATTGATGTATGAAGTTTGTACCACGTACTGATTTCCCAACTCTCTAGCTTTATCCCACTGGAGAGAAAATGCCAACTGGTATTAGGGGTACAGTTTGTGGGCATGTATAAGAAAATTTTATAGCTGAATACAAAGGTTGACATGTATTAAGCTCCTACTCTTCGCCAGCTCCTATGCTTGTTGTTAGAGATACAAGAAGAAAAAGGCACCAGTCCCTGCTTTGGCAGAGATCATTCTGGTAGCCTAGACTGGTTCCATGACCTTGGTAACAGTAACGGCCTGTACTAACAAAGTGAGCAAACCAGTTATCCTCATCACCTTAGTCAGTAAAAGACCATATAGAGACCTCCATTAAACACATGGTTTTCTTATACACTGCCCATTTCAACAAAACCTATCAAAGTTGAGGGGATTGCCTCCTTGCTAAAGTGAACTAACTTTTTTAAAGTTAATTACTTATAAGTCTTTGGAACACCAGGGAAAGCAAATTAGAGAGCAAATCAGATGGAAAAGGGGTAAGGTTCCTGCCAGGTGTTTTGACTTGCTTGCTTCACCCACCTTCACTCCTCACCAAGCAGGAACCAGAGATGTTTGTTTTGCTTGGGTGCTCCAAGGTGCAAACACACTTATCACCAACACTTAAGAGTTGTCATGGTAGGTAGGTCCTTATTTCTAACCACTCTGGAAGTGTTCCATACAATTATAGGACTGTTTTGCAATTAGAAAGGAAAGAGATTATTTACTGTCTGAGTCCAAACAACTCATTTTTACAGGTTAAAGAAGGCTGTAGAATGTGATTTGATCTGTGCCATGCAACTGTGGTAGTCAATACTATCAGCTTCATGAAAGTAATGACCCTATTTTTGGTGACTTTTGTATTCTCAGAGACTAACATATGCCTAGCAGATAGTGAGTACTCAGTAAATGTGTGCTGAGTGAGAAACAATACTTTGGAAAATGAATGGATGAGTCAAAAATACCTCTTTTAAAATTCTTTTTCCACTACCATAATGATCTCCAATTTTTAAACAGATTTAAGATTCTCAACAAAAAGCTACAAGGAAGTCTAACAAATGTTCAGACATCATTTATCCATGCACAATTAAAACTTAATTGTTTAAAAGAGAACTCTTTAGTTTGTGTTCCAGATTATCCAATATTCTCAGTTTCTACTGTCAACATTTTTCAAGTCTTTATACCTCTTCCAAATTTGGCAGAAGAGGAACTAAATCACAGATCTTGCTGCCTATTCACCCAGCAAGCCTTTTACAATAGCTGTTATCTAGTCTCAGCTGCTGTGCTAAATTTAGGATTTTGGATTATCTGTAACTCTTTTGTCTCCCATTACCAAGGTTAACTGAGAAATGATTGTAGAACAAGTAAAACTTCAGTCTATAAAAGAAACTACATAATACAGTATTCAATAATATCGAAGTCAAATCCCCTGGGAGTTAACATTTGTAGCCATTTCATAGATTAAGGAACTATCATCCTTTGTCAGAAGTGTCACCTTCATGATGCCATAACATTTCCCGTGAAAATGAAATGTTAACCCTCCTGAATGTTCTGTCCTGTTTTGATTAGTCACAATCATAGTTAAGGTTTTTAATTGCAGTGGCACATGTAATTTTATGGTACATATGAAAACATCCAGAAAATGTTTTTTTTCATAATAGAAACTTCATGTATTTGATAGATTTGAGGCAAAAACCAAACAAAAAAACAAAACCCTGCCACCCCAATCTTGTAATCTATGAAAACTTTTGTGATGTAGAAGTAAACATACTCACTGTAAAATGTTGGAAACCTCACAAGAGTACAGAGACCAAAATAAATCACTTTTAGACCCATCTAGTACTTTCCTGTTGTGATTCTTGTATGCAAAGTTATTTCTGGGAAAAAAAAAAAGTTTTTCTAATGAAACCAAAGAAGACTACAAATTTTGTATTTCTCCTTGTCTCTGCTTTGAGCTCACAACTCCATATGGACTTTGTCTATAAATGAGTAGCTAATAGCTCAGACCTTGTTAGGACTGCTTTTTTAAATTACAGCAGATCCTTGTCATCTGTTTGTGCTGAAGTGATGCCACAACATCGCAACATGAAATGTCATCATGTCACATTGTTATAGCACAACAACAAAATTACAGTTCCCGAACAATAACACGGTGTCAAAAGTGTGTTCCTGCCATGAGTCAGTGTTTTAGAGGTTATAAAAGTTATTTTTAGCACAGCGAGGGCCTCGGGAGCTTGAGTTCCGAATCCTACTAAAATCCTTAGTAATTTGAAAAAATCTAGGGTGAAGGGTTGCTTTTTATTCTTAAACTTCCCAATCCCTGAAGCCTGTGGCTGCCCATTCTCCAGTCTCGGCCACATTAGACTCAGCTTCCACCGTGAGCAGTAAACCACTCCGGGCTGGGTCACAACTCTGCGCCAGCATACAGTGTGGAGGAGGAGGAGACTATAATTATCCTCCACGTCTGGGGCAGGCCCTCGGATGACATCTCCCCAGTTACCCGTGCTCTAATAGCGCAGCTCGGATTCCTGGTCCCAGACGCGCCGCAGCCGGCTCGGAACGCAGGCAGGAAGCGAGCGCGGCCGCAGCGCCCGGGCCTCCCGGGCCGGGTCGGCCCTCGCAGCCCGCCGCACCTGCTCGGAAACCCAGGCCCTAAGGCTAGCGCCCGGGGACTGCGCGAGGCGTTGCCGTAACAACCGCGCGCCCGCCTTCGAGGCCGCCGGGGAGGAAGTGACGAGCGGTGGGTTGGCTGTTGTTGGGACACGTGACCCGGGCAGTGTTTTGACAGGGCAAACAGCAGAGAAAGAACTGGGCGAGCGAGGGGGACCGGGAGCTGGGGCGCCAGAGCTAGACAGCGGGTGGGCGAGGAGCTGGCAGAGGCGCGGGGCAAGCGGGCCGGCCGGGGCGACGGGCAGGCGAAGCCCGGGGGCCGCGGGGCTCGGGTGCGAGTCGGGCAGGGCGAGGGGCTGAGCGCCGGGAGCAGAGCGAGGCGGCGGCTGAGGCGGGGGTGGATGGCCACAGGGGCGCCGGGGAGCCGCGTCGGGCTTGTAGAGTCGGGTCCCCATGGTCCCCTAACGCAGCCCCGGGGGCCGCTGCGCGCCACACTCCGCTCTCGCCGGCCCTGCGCCTCTCAGAGCCTCGCGTCTGAGGTGGGAGTGTGATGTGAGCCGCTGGGCGAGCGGCGGAGAGAAGTGCCAAGAGGAGGAGGGATTGGGACGGGAGAGGAGAGCGAGTTAGTCAGCAGAGGTCGGCCGAGGGAGCCATGAAAACAACTCTCCGGCGGGGAGAGGGGCTAGCGCGGCGCTCCGGGCGGCGAGGCTGAAGGAAATCCGGGGCCGCGGCGGGACGGAAGGGGCCCGCACGGGCAGGCTGCGCCGAGCAGGGGCGAGCGCCCGGCTGTGAACACCTTCCCGGGACGACCTCAGGCCCGGCCACGCAGGGCTGGGGGGTGGCAGAGGCGACCCGGGACAGCCCAGTAGAGTTCGTTTGGGGCAGGAGGCTGGGCGCGAGGAGATGACTCGCGTTTCTTCCTGACCCTCTCATTGTGTAAACTTGGCCGCGGTTGCGGCAGGAAGACTAGCCAGAGGGTAATTACACAGGTGAGGCCGGGCAGGGCGGGCGGAGCTCTCGGCGAGGCGCTAGGGGTCTTGAAGAGTTTCCTGCGCCCAGTCGGCAGGTCGAAGCATTTCTATACCAGTCACTGCGGAGGTGCCCCTGTTCCCAGCGGCGTGTTTTACAAAGGGGTTAGTTAGCTTGTGTTGCTTGACTCCTCTTTCTTTCCTTTCCTTTCCTTTTCTTTCTTTCTTTTCTTTCTTTTCTTTCTTTCTTTCTTTCCTTTCTTTCTTTTCTTTCTTTCCCCTTGCCTGTACCTCCAGGTTATAAATAGATCTTCCTTTTGGTTCAGAGACGCTGTGTCAAAGAAGGACACTTTGGCCTAGAGAGCACAGGGGCGGGGAAGAGGGGTGCTCAGTTGGGAGGAGATGGGGGAGGCGGTGCAGAGAGTTTTGCTTTTTTTCAGACCTGCGGATGGTGCTGTCACCGCAGTTAGTGCCAGGAAGAGGCCTGTTAGCAGTAGTTTTCTTACAAGATCGGGTGTTAGAGCAGGACCAGATTAATTTTATTTTGATTTCTTTTAGCATTTTGAAAAAGGAGCAGTAGCTACAAAATCAGCGGCGAGCCTGTTGAGAGAACCCACACGTGTATTTCACAGCACCTTGGGTGGAAATTGGTGTGAAAATGAAGCCGGACCGAGGTAAATAATTTATATAAGTAGGTTTTCTTTTTAATGTGCCCCATTTTAGAGGCGTTAACCTAATTCTGCAGTAGAATCAACTCTTTGTGAATTACGTATGATTACTTGTTTCTGTTACAGATTCCAGCTGGTAAGGTAGAGAAGAGCACATGGAAGAGGGAGTTAGGAACTAAATGGGAGAGTACGTTCTTCAGAAGTGTTTGCAAAGCATTAGTTTCAAGAGAGACTCTAGTGTAACTCAGTGAAATCGTCAAGAACAGCATTTATATCTGTTGCCACAATACTGGGTATTATTTTAGAGTTACATTACTCATATTTTTAGGTAAAGTCAGTCTGACTTCAATTTTAAAGACGTTTACAAGCTTTTTCAACTTGAGAATTTGAGCTTGATAAATTGAGAAAATTTAGGATTGTTTGAGTTGACAGCTATTATTTGTCATTGCTGATTTTTTGTGCTTTAGGCAGACTCTGAAAGCTTCCAGAGTACTCTAGGGTTTTATTAAGTATATCAGTATATGGACAGGGCTCCTGAAATCCCTATAATAGGTACTGTGAATTTGTTATTTCCTTTCTAAACCTATATTTTAAGGACTTATGAGAATAGTGTATACACTGTATTTTTCAAGGATTTCAAAGGAATTGAAAACTAATTTATCAATCTACTTTTGATTAATGGCAAAGGCCAACTTTAGAAGGAGTGAAGGCTTCTCAGTCATAAGGGAATATGATTCCAAGGAACACTGTAGGAAGAGGATTAGTGTATTTGGTAGGGAGTTGGACTAGAAGACAGATTTTCTTCCAAATCTGAGACATTTGGATTGGAAATGTTAATTTATCCTCATGAATCAGATGCTGATTTTAAAAAAGATATGTATTAAACTGGTTATTTTTTTCCATATATTTTTTTCAAAGTGAATGAGAAGGACAAATATTCTTTTCTAGTTGAATATGCCTTTGGTAATATTGGCTTAAAATGCCCTAGAAAGAAGTGGAGAAAAACATACTTAATTTAATAGTTTAAATTATTTTTAAGTGTTTGGTTGTCTCTTAAAATCAGCTTTGTATGCATTAAGTATTAGCAAATAGATTGTGTAGAATGCCAAGTTTAGACTTTCAGATTACATCAGTGACTTTGGAAAGATGGCACCAAGGTCTGTAATTGCATCTCAGAATAAACAAGCAAATAAAATCAAAGTCGCTATTTATTTTGGATTTTTGTTGTTGTTAAAAATTGCTTTCAGTTCCTAAGCAGTTTAAAAACTAGTGTTTGCACACAATCTCTATTTTAGCCAAAACTAGTACTAGACTTGATAAAATGTTATATATTGATACAGATTACTAGGAGAAATAAATAAATTTATGCATCAAGACTCCTAAAGAAGTGACTTTTTTCTTGTTGAAATTGTGGCTTTCTTTAGCATTATAATGTAAAAATGAGGGCATTGCAAGTTTGGTATTATGACTGTATTTCATAATATTATATAAATCTTCAGGCCCATGGCTTTCTTTTGGCCAGAACCTAGAATAAGTAATATGTTTTACTTTGCAAAGTCGTATAGAAATACTGAAATAAACTTTTCACGAAACATACTTACCCTTATCATGTGCAACGTGATCTTGTATTTTCTATTTCTACTTTTAAAAATTGCTGGCATAACCTGTTGAACTGATTCCTTGACCTGTGGTTGGAAAGGCACAATTACGGGCAACACTTAGCTAGACAATACTAATACTTCATTTTTTCTACATTGATGTCTAAGAAACTATTCTGTGTAAGTTAATTTTCTGGATAACTGAAACTTTACTCTTTAAATGCCCAAAATATTTTAAGTTGTAATCATAATATGTGGATAGACCTCTAAAACAGTAATGCTGCCTTGCCTTTGAAAAAAAAAAAAACAATATGCAGAGTCAATGTAGTCTGACCTTTACTTGAAGATAAAGGGCATTGTTAGGAATTTCAATATTGTAGTCTGTCATAATGTAGAAATGCCCTAAAAGAGATACTTCAACTTATGAGGTTTTTGTTTTTTCCTTTAGCTTAAACCACTTCAGCTTTTTTTTTTTTATTTGATTTTGAATTTGCTGTCAACAGTCTTTGTTATCAATATGCTTATTCTTGCCTCCTTTTAATTTTAATGCTTTTGGTCTCTGGGCGAAAGAACTAGATAACCTTATTTAACGGTGGTTTCTCCATAAAATGAAAGTGAATAGAAAAACCTTCAGATACTCATTTAGAATCTGAGTAGAATATAAGTTCTAGTGTAGAAACACTGAGATATTTGCTTAGTGGGATGTAGCTGTGCTTCAGAGAGTTTCTAAATAAGTACAGTAAGAGCCTCTTATCCTACATGGTTGCGTCTGGTAGTTGGTTGGTTACTTGAAGTGAGGAATCAGAAAAAATAACAGCCTTAATTATTTCACCTGTCCTTTGATCTAGGCTCAAGGCCCTTTTTTTTTTTTTTAACATTTTTTATTGATTTATAATCATTTTACAATGTTGTGTCAAATTCCAGTGTTCAGCACAATTTTTCAGTTATTCATGGACATATACACACTCATTGTCACATTTTTTTCTCTGTGAGTTATAACATTTTGTGTATATTTCCCTGTGCTATACAGTGTAGTCTGTTCTACAATTTTGAAATCCCAGTCTATCCCTTCCCACCCTCCACCCCCCTGGTAACCACAAGTCTGTATTCTCTGTCTGTGAGTCTATTTCTGTCCTTTATTTATGCTTTGTTTTTGTTTGTTTGTTTGTTTTTGTTTTTTAGATTCCACATATGAGCGATCTCATATGGTATTTTTCTTTCTCTTTCTGGCTTACTTCACTTAGAATGACATTCTCCAGGAGCATCCATGTTGCTGCAAATGGCATTATGTTGTCGGTTTTTATGGCTGAGTAGTATTCCATTGTATAAATATACCACATCTTCTTTATCCAGTCACCTGTTGATGGACATTTAGGCTGTTTCCATGTTTTGGCTATTGTAAATAGTGCTGCTATGAACATTGGGGTGCAGGTGTCATCCTGAAGTAGATTTCCTTCTGGATACAAGCCCAGGAATGGGATTCCTGGGTCATATGGTAAGTCTATTCCTAGTCTTTGGAGGAATCTCCACACTGTTTTCCATAGTGGCTGCACCAAACTGCATTCCCACCAGCAGTGTAGGAGGGTTCCCCTTTCTCCACAGCCTCTCCAGCATTTGTCATTTGTGGATTTTTGAATGACGGTCAAGGCCCTTTTTGAGGGTGAAATAGGGTCTGTTTTTCAGAGTTAGATATGTTCTTTCTTGTGTAAACCACACCAATAATGTCCACCTTAAATTTCTAGTTTTGATTTCTTTAAAGTGGAATAAGACTGTAGAAAAATCTGAGGGTGGAAATATTTTACATATAAACAATGTTAAATTCTTTTGTAATGCTTCACACAGTTTTATAGGTATCTGTGTACACCAGAATTATAAGAATACTTGCATAGTCAACAGGAATTTGTTTTAGGGGGAGAGAGAATATGTGTTCATCAAAATATGCTCTTTCCAAAGCATTCAACATACTTTTCACAGAAATAACCTTTTTGCATTCATTTCACTGGTTTATATAGTATTTAAGTAAGTTATTTATTATAGAGGGTCATAAGCAGGTTTGGGAACAAACGCCAGATACTAGTTAAGCATACAGCTCAACTAGTAGGGGCAGAAGTATGCAAGCAACTAGAAAGTAACATTAGCTGCTAGTGTCTGTCACTTTGCTTTTATGGAAGATATGGAAAACACTGGACAGTCTTGCTAGTTGGTTAAGTGAAAGTCAGGTAGGAGAGCTTTTACTGTACTTTAAGATAATTAAGATATTACTGGATAGCACAGTGGCTACATTTCCCAAGTTAATAGAATTTTGTCATAGTCTGAGGTAAATCTTTTCTTCTTTTTTTGTTTTAAAAAAATGTTTAACCAGTTATTTAACATTACTTGGGCAATGCTGCCAAAGATGAGTCTTTAATCATTAGCACAGGTTTTGGAATCAGACCTGTATTTGTATCTTTGTTCCATTACTTGCTGGCTATGTTATCTTCATTAAATTATTTAGTCCCTGGGAGTCTCAGGTTCTTTGTAAAATGGGGATAATTCCAACTTCTCATACTTGTTAGAATGACACTGGCTAGCACTTAATAGGCTTTAAATAAATGATTATCATGTTAAACAAGACATTACAGGTGCTTATAAGTTGGTCAGTTATAAAATATGTTCATATAGATAAGGAAATAATCAAATGTGCAATAACCTAATAGTATCTTGTTTTGTTTTGTATTCATAGCGTTCAACCTGCTAAGGCTCAAGCATATTTAACAGGCTTTTAATATAGAGTTATCTGAGAAAATATAAAAGCTACAAAAGGATACTTGACATATCTGTGATTTATTTCTCTGTCTTTTTTTTGAACTTTTTTTACTGAGTTATAATCATTTTACAATGTTGTGCCAACTGTCATTTGTTATTACAATTGTATCTCAATTGCTATATGTAGGAGTGGCATGGGTAGACTAAGATTCCTGGGAATATATTTTTAAATGGTGTTAAATGCTGACTAGAGCTGGGCAGCAAGGGAGGTTAAATAATGGTTACTCCATCTTATACTCAAGTATGTAAAGTTTGGATCTGATCCTATTTATTGAATGCCCAGTGTTTAAAGAGAGGTCTAAAGTAAGGTCTTTGCATAGAAGCAATTGAAACATTTTATGTTTTTAACAGTTAATATTTATTTGTGTTATAAATGTGTTTCTAATTTTGCATATTTTTGAATGCATGATGTTTTTCTCCTATAAAAATATTTTTCAGAATAATAGAATATAAGCTTATGTTTTGATTTCAAAAGTCCCAGAGGTTTCAGAAGTCCTAAGTTCATGGTATTGTACAACAATTTAAGTAGAATCAAAGTCTTTTTAATTTAAAAGATAAAATGTCAATTTGCTATGCTTTGTGGTTTGGTTAGAAACAGTTTCTTCATCAGACATTTCTAAGAATGTTATCTGAGCTTATCAACTGTTATGAAAGATTAAGGCCTATAACATCTAGTAAATCAATACATTAATAATTTAAATTACAGTATTTCAATTCATATTTGAACACATATTGTAGGTCATTTATGATTCTTAAGTAAAAACTGTTAGTGTAAAACCTGTTCCACAAATAAAATACCAAACAATTTGATTTTTCTGAGGCTAAAACTGAGAGGAATACTGTCTTAGTTTTTTCCTGCTGTGGATTGAATATTTTTGTGTCCCCCAAATCCAGATGTTGAAATCCTAAGCCCCAAGCTGATGGTAGCAGGAGGTAGAGCTTTTGATAGGTGACTAGGTCATAAGGGTAAAGACTTCGTGGATGGCAGCAGTGCCTTTATGAAAGAGACCCAAGAAAGCTCCCTCACCTTTTCCACCATCTGAGGTTATAATGAAAGGACAGCTGTCTAATGAGGAAGCTGGTCCTCACCAGACACCCATATCTGCTAGTGCCTTGGTCTTGGACTTTCCAGTCTCCATACCTGTGAGTAATAAATTTCTGTTGTTTATAAGCCATTTAGTTTATGGTATTTTGTTATAGCAGACTGAATGGACTAAGGCACTCCCCGTTTTTATTATATTACAAATTTAGGCTTTAGCCTTAGTATTGCAGTGGCTTATGAACTTTCCAAGAATGTAATGCAAACCATTTTAACCACAAACAATTTTTTTATTCCTGGGCAACTGAAATATGAGGAAAGAAGTAGTAAGGACTAGAGAAAAATAGCAAAGGAGTTAGTTAGATGCATTGCTTACTTGCTAAGAATAGTTCACTGTTAGCCAGTGTAAATCAAACAGTAGAAATGACAGATGTTGGAGGAAAAGAAATGTTGACTTGATTAAATAGAGCAACCTTTTGCTAAATTCCCCAGGTGGAGGTGGTGATTGTACTATTACTAATAACAACTAACTCTTCTACATACTATGTGCCAGGCATTGTTCCAAGAAGTTTATACATATAAATCATGTAATCCTTACAGTTGTTCAAGGAATTAGATGCTACTGTCATCCCCATTTTATAGATAAATGAAACTGAGTCACAGAAAGAAGTTTGGTAACTTACCCAAGGTTACACAGCTAATAAGAGGGCTAGCCCAGATAAACAATAAATTTATACTGTATAGCACAGGGATCTATATTCAATATCTTGTAGTAACTTATGGTGAAAGAGAGTATGAAAAATGAATGTATGTATGTTCTTGTATGACTGAAGCACTGTGCTGTACACCAGAAATTGACACAACATCGTAAACTGACTATGCCTCAATAAAAATATATTTTTAAAAAAGGGGGCTCGCCCAGACTTGAAGTAAATAAGCTTGAATACATGCTCTCAACCCTCTGACTGGTAGGAGTAAGTTATATTAAAATATTATAAGATTTTGGGACCCAATTGGTTTAAAAATAAGCTTAAGGAACCTGACAAACAGATTTGCTAAGTATTGTGATCTTGGAAAAGTATTTATCTTCTTTGTTCTTTACCTTTTTAAAGTTTACAGTGGGGAAAGCAATAGTACCTTGCCTTAGAGTTATTCTGAGGATTAAATAAGTTAGTGTATGTAATATGTTTAGAACTATGGCTGGCACATAGTAAACATTCAGATGTGGACTGCTCTTGTTACTGTTGGATATATTCTAATTAAGAAGTCAATCATTCTGGGAAAGTGGGGAGGACAGAAGAAAGGGTCTAATTCAGCTATACATGTTTGGTATAGTCACTGTGATCTCAAGTCAGAAAATGACTGCTGTTGGCCTTTCATCCGTTTACATTGACAGATCTTGACACATTAGTAGCTGTCAAATAATTGCTGGCTTGATACAACTAGTTCTGAGATTCAGATACTACAGGGATTGAAATAGAAGTTCCCTATGTTTTTGCCTGTCATCCAGTTAGAAGGAAATGATTCAGTGGATGGAACACTGTCATTACTTGGGAGAAAAAGATAATTGGAAAGCAGAATTGAGAGACTAATGTGTACGTAGGGAGAGTGACTCACAGGCTGATTTCCTTTTCAAAAAGTGGAGAAATCCATGGGGCCTGAGCATTCTGCATTATGAACAAGTATAGAAAAGAATTAGTTGTTAAATGAGGAATATTTATATTCATTTATTCTTTTGCCCTTCTCAACTTTGTATCCAGTTATGGTAATATTTTCCCCCATTTGAAGTTGAGGGTTTTAAAAACTGAGGGACTATTAAATTTAAAAATCTAACTTTATACTGACTTTTTTAACGAAAAAGAAAAATTACAGTACCAAGAAACAGTACTACTTTCTCAGTAGGTAAACCAAAGTCAATTTGTCAATAGTTAATTCTGTCTTTGCTCAAATGGGTGAAAAATCTGATGTTGATTATGTCAGACTTTCTTATTAAACTGAAACAGGATGGACTGGATACAAATGCCAGTAGCTAGTCAAAATACTAGACAGTAATCTATGTGTAATACTAAAGACAGACCTAGCAATAACGTAAGTTGAGATTTCTCATATTTTCCTTTTCCTGTAAAAGAAACTCATCCAGTGAAATTATAGTAAGGCCGTTTGCATTTCTTCCCCTTGTTCACCATGCTCAGTCCCATTGGCCAACTTTTAAGTTTTCGATTGCCATTCAGGGCCCTGTGTGCACTATTTCCTCTGCCTGAAAAGCCTTTCTCCCCTGTCATCACATGGGTAGCTCCTTGTCAACCTTCTGATCTTGGCTTAAATGTCACTTTTCAGAAAGGCTGTCTCTGACTACTGTATCTGAAGTGCTCAATTAATGTTAGCTGCTATTATTATTTATTAAGTAATTGTTCTCTTTTGTTCTGTGTCTCAGCAGTCTGTTTCCTTCATAGCATTTTCCACAATTTGTAATTTTTGTCTTTGTTTGTTGTCTGTCTCCACAACTAGATTTTAAGTTCCATGAGGCCAGGAACCTTGTCTCTTGTTCACAGCTGTATTACCATCACCTAGCAGACAGCCTCATACATGGTAGGTGCATAGGAGGTGCTTAATATGTATTTGTTGAAAGAATGAATCACTAGTATATCTCAAAATTTATAGAGCAAATGGGAATAGAAGCAGATGATTAGTAATCATTGGTTGTTTTACTGGCACCAACTGAAAATTCTCCCACTTTAGGTATTTGTTTGAATTATTGACTTTTTGGCTGTTATCACAACTTTATACCTAATTTTAAAAAATAGATTTAAAATATACTTGCCAATAACTTAACTTAAAGGAAGCTTGTATCTTAAAATTGATTAAGTCTCACTGAATTGAAATAAAATAACCAAAGAGTGGGCAAAAGCTGTTTGGTAGGAGTGGTTCCCAGTTTGTATACATCTAGTTAACAAATGATCCACACAGACATTTGCTGGTAGCTCTCTGCTCTCCATCCACTGTGCTGAATTTGTTCCTGTTGCTATTTCTTTGAAAGAGAGAGATTAAATTGGTTGGAGAACTTCAGATTTATGAGTACAAGTAGGATAAAGACTCAAAGGATTTAGAGTTTAGATTTGGGACCCATTTTGTTACTTACAGGTTCTATGATTTGGATCAAGTTCCAAACCTGTTTTCTCATCTTTAAAATGTACTGGGTTCAAAGTGTTGCCTCTAAGCTTCAGGTAAGATAATGTGTTGAAGAACTTTACAAGGTGTGAAGTGCTATATATGTTGACCAGTGTGCCCTATGGACAGGATCATCTGTATAGAGGAGCAAAGGGCCAGGTGTGCCCAAGCATATCTTAGTTGGGGTCACTCTGTCTAAAAACAGCCATTCACAGTGTCTGGTTTTTACTGTTTTTAAAGTTTCCCCTTGTTATCCTGCTAGAAATTATACCAACCAGAGATCCATTTAGATTAATAAATGTATATTTAATTATACATTTTTTAGGAATATTGAAATGATGGCCATATTTTGTTATAAAATTAGCTCAAATGGGTCCTTTTTAGCAAGAGTTAAGACCCTTAGGGTCAAACTTAGAAATTCTAACTTCAGCATTTATCAGCCAAATAACCTTGAGCAAATTACGTAACCTATCAGAACGTCAGTTCTTTTCGTTCTGATACTGTCAACCTTAAGGATTGCGGGAACGATGAACTGAGAACCTCCGATTCAGCACCCAGCACATGCCTGATATAAGATCGGTAAGTGTTTTACTTCCAAGGACTTGGGTCAGTTGCACTGAGAAAATGAGTGTTTCAGTGCTCTGTTGTGAAAGCTAGTGATAACAGGCATACGAGATCAATGGACCCTTATTGTTTGACACTCTGAACCTTGTATTCTGGAATAAGCAACTAGAGGAACTCAAAATCAATATTTAACTACACATCTGTAATGCATGCAATGGGAGAGGGAAAATAGGTAATTGGAGCACACTACCTATTTCTGGGTGATCATACACCATAATAAGCATTTAGAGCAGCATTAGGGCAGAGAGACTGGGATGGGGGTGGACACTAGAAAGAGGTTAGTGGAAACGTATTAGAATGGTCAGATGGTGCCCCAAATTGCTTTTTTCTTTATTTCAGAAATTACCCAGGATTGATTCAGGCTTGGAGCATGGCCCTTCTGCTTCTGTGACCTAGAATTTAGACTTGTTCCATGATACTGCAAGTAATGGCCTAATGTTATAGGTTAAGAAACCTTTGGTAGGCTAGCCTGGGAATCTAGACATAACTTATGTTTTTATAAATAATAATACTTATTCAAAGTATGACCATTATTTGGACTTTAAAACTTACCCTTTTTGAGAGCACAACTCATTTATAGTTAGGAATTAACATTTTTTAATTAACATAGTTTCCATTTTTTAATTTTCCTACTTATTAAACTTACATATTCTTGAATGGAATTAAAATTTGGTAACAATAGCTGAAATCAGGCCATTTATAAAACTTTATCTTGATATCTAGAGAATTCTTTTACATTTTTAAACTAAATCAGTCGTTTTCTTTTGTGAGGAGATATCATGGTTTGCTTCATTATCTAGTGGGTCATTTATATGCAAGTTTATAACAGTAAGAGTATATGAAATTTTAGCACTTTATTTGACAAATTGCTTTTTAAAAATGTTTTGATTTTAAGAACTTCAGGTTAAAGCTCTATATTGTATTTGATAAACTTCACAAAATTTTGACATATAAAATTTTTTTTTAATATACAAAAGAATTGGCCATAGGATTTCTTTAAACTTCCCTCTATTGCTTGCTCTGTAATATAGTTTACATCTAGTTGTTTATAGTTTCAAACCCACAGGAGAAGTTGGAATCATGCAATTAACATCTAAATACCTTTTCATAGATTGTGAACATTTTACCACTTTTGTTTTATCTTTCTTCAGAGGTAGATTAGGTAGACAGGCAGACATAGGGACTTTTTTGTTTTAATAATTTGAGAGTAAGTGGCAGACATCAGGACACTTCAGCTCTGTGTACTTCAACATGGAACTGGCTGGTAACAGCATGTGAAAGCTGATTGTCCACATTTCTTTCCAACTCTGCATCAAGTTGGTTGCTTGAAGTCAGCAACGGTGGCAATATTTACACCATAGGAACTGGCAGTGCTACAAACCAAGGCTTTTTTTCCCTCTGCAGAGCCAGTTCTTAAACATTTACCATTATACCTCTGTGTGTATCTCCTGAAAATAAGAACATTCTCCCGTATACCTGCAATATAGTTATCACACCCAAGGAATCTAGCAGTAACACAATGCTAATATCTAATACACTGTTTATATTCATGTTTCTCTAGTTGTCCTGGTATTGTCTTTAGTCATACTACCTTTTGAGGAAGTCAGTTGCTTTCTGTTATAGAAAAGGAGTTAGACCCTTGATGTTGGACAACATTTAGAAAGAGTTTAGAGTACACCAAAAGGATATGTAAAGGTAAAGGTGAGTAAAATGATTGGTTTGTTTGGGGAAAAAAATTAGGTCATGTAAATAGGACAGTTAATCAGGATTTTAGTGGATTTTTTCTTATTTTATTTAGCTTTTTTAAAAAAAAACATTACTTGGACTAAGATTTTGGAGGAAAATGAGTATTGGTGAAATTCAAGACTTTTTCAATTGAAAAAGAATTATATTTTGAATTTTACTTCGAGTTATGTCTGAATTGGAAAGAATTAAATTTTTAATCCTGAAGCCTCATGCTTCCTCTCTGACCTCGTTTCTTTGTGCTCTTCTAAGTTTCCCTGTACTCAAGGCACATCGATCTTGCCGTTCTTCAGTGACTACATGCATACTGACACCATGGGGATTTGACATTTACTGTTCCTTTTTGGAATACAAGTCTTATGACTCTTTTACTACATTTGACTTTCTATTCAATTGTCACCTCCTCAATGAAGCCTTCCCTGATCATTCTGTCAAAAGAGTACAGCTCTTTTATTATCTCTTAACGTGCATTATTCTTTTTCATAGTCCTTATCACTGCTTGACCTGATGTTCTGTGTTTACTTATTTCCTTTTTTTGTTTTTCTCCCACTAGGAATGTAAACTTCATGAGGGCAGGGACTTAGTGGCGTTTGTTCACTGCTGTGTTTCCCCATATGTGGACTGGTGCCTGGCATTTATTAGCTGCTCAATAAATATTTATCATGGAATGAATGCTTGCATGCATTTTGATATCTTTGTGGTGTAGCATAAAACTTATTACTGGAAAATTTTTGTGTTTTTTTTGTGATTTGTTAATTTTGTAACTTTGAGAACTAACTCTATAGTGTCAGTTTTTATTTCTAAATGGGGATTTTATGCCTACTTCTCAAGGTTATTGGAAGAATCAAATGAGATAACTACACAAACGTATTTGATAACCAAAAAAATGGTAAAAATGTCTATCATCAGTTCATAGGGAATGATTAACTTAAGCTGGGGTGATTAATTTCAGGGCAGAACCTGTCTTTTGGCAGAAACAACAGCTATATTGAGCCTTAAAAGATGGTATGATTTGGATAGATGGACATTTACAAAGATTGAGAGGGGGAGAATTGGAAGAGAGGACATTATGAGCAATTATGATGTTCAAGGAATAGCAGGTAGACATGTGAATTGGAGGGATTACTTAGGAATGAGGGTGATTAGGGTTTTGGATATTAAGCTAAGGACTTTGAGATTCATTCATTTGATAGTGGGGCACTATTTAGTAGTTTGGTATGATTAACGAGAACTTTTGGAAGAATAATTTGGCAGTGTATTTCTATTGTTTCATTATAAACCAGTACAGAGCTATTATTGAATATCTGACTGTCTTAAAATCAATTTTTTAGCCCTCAAAATTACGTTATGACCTGTTATTATAAAAATTACCTGACATTCATCTCTACTGTTGGCCGATTATTTTCTTTTCCATCTCTTCCCTTCACCACCATTCTTTGTAATATAAGAGGGATTAGTGTTTCCTTTTATGAAAATTCTTGGGAACATTAACGTGGCACACAATACTCACAATACCATGGCTATTGTTTTATGATACTCTTTGGTCAGAGTAGTAAACTGCACTATTTATTTTAAAGTAGCTGTGTGTTAGAACAAATAAGGAGAAAAACAGGATGAAGCTGGAGATTCCTTCTCTCATTCCAGACAATTGCTGGCAGAAATTTAATAATCTATAGGATTAAAAGCCCTTGTACCTTCCAACCTCCTATAAGCTGTAGGAGTAAGGAAATCCCCACAAAACTGATAAGCTTTTCTAGCTGTGTTAAGGAGAGAATGGACCTGCGTCTTTTCCCCTACCCAAACCAGAACATTTTTCACACCAAAGCTTCAAAAAAAAAAAAAAAATTGGGTGCCATAGCAGGGGTTTGATCAGCAGTGTTTTGTAGTAAGTAGCAAGAGCATAGCAGAAAATCTTAAATTCCATCATTCATAACTCCTTTCTTAAAAACTTCCTCTGGGCATGTGTATTCTTCTTAAGTCAGTATACTCTTCAGAAGTTGGGGGAAGGAACGTAGCTATGCCTTTGAGGAAGTATATTCAAATCTTAATCATTATTGTGTTGATGGAATTCTGGTCCTGGAGGCATATTTCTGTAGTCCAGCATAGAACAACCCTGGCCTGTGCTTTTTCTTGTAGCTCGTGTTGCAGAGTTCAGGTATCTGCCAGGGGACTCTGAATGACTAACAATGAAAGTTATGCTATTGCTAGAAATCAGAGTTGGAAAGGTTCTTAATGTGAGTCTCTTTCAATTTTACAGTTGAGGAAGCACAAGGCCCAGAGAAAAAGAAGTAACCTGTCTAACTACAAAAGTAGAACTTTACTTACTACAGTACCTCTAGCAAGAGCACAATTGCCTCTGGGTTCTGGTGCCAAAAATGACACCACGATCATCCAGGCGTCCTCAAGGAACTTGAGAAAACAAAGGCTAGTTGGTTATATTTTAATATTCTTCTCCAAGTAATATATGTACACTTAAAAAATTTAAGTGGTAATAAAGAGACTCAAAGTGAAAGAAACATTTCATCTTTGAAACTAGGATGCTAAAAAGAGAAAGGAATATAAAGAAATTAGAATGTCTAAAATTTAAAAATCAAGAAATAGTGTAAGCTTATTATTAAGAAACTTAGAGGAAATCTGTCTTTAGTTTTGTCATGGGAAAAACAGGGCTAGTAATAGTACGTACATAAAGGGCTGCCATAATGATTAAATGAGATAATTCATGTAAAATGCTTATAATAGTGTTTGATTCTGAAAAAATAGTCAATAAATGTTGCCTATTATTGTTAATAAACATTTCTTCAACTGGTAAGATAAGTACATTTTCTAAGAGCTCTGAAGGAAACATATAAAGGTTAAGAGGGTGACAACTTGGGTGGCAGGGAGAAGACCCCTTTGGTTGGGATGATTAGCTAAGACCTCTCTGAGAAGCGAGGTGAGAACAAGAAGGAGCCAGCTGTGTAAGGAGTAAGGGGAAGAAAATTCTAGGCCAAGGGGGTAGTATAAGCAAAGTTCCTAAATTTAGAAAGAGCCTGACATGCTCTAGGAAAAGAAAGAAGACGAGGCCACATACCACAACCTGGTCTTCCCTGGCTTGCTCATTTTAGACTGCCTCTTTCACTAGAGTATTTGTTCTCCAAGGGCAAGACAGCATCCGACTTCTTCCCTGCAGTATCCCTCACACCTGTTATGGTGCTTGGTGTGGAGCTGGCATTTATTAGATGCTTGAAAAAACATGTAAGTTCCGAGTGCATGCTTAATCACTGTCAGTGCTTTGTGGGTGAGGATTTGATCTTTCCCTTCCCTTCAGACAAGAGTAAGCTAGGATGTGGTGAGTGGCATATGGTAACTTTTTTTTTTAAAGGACATTTGGAAAACTTGACACACAGTTGTTAACTATTTCGGACATAAAATATCATACATTTTATATTTTGAGTCAGATCAGTGAGTTTCATAGAATAAAAATTTTACATTTGAAAAATTAAAGTAATTTGGGTTAACCATTTTATAGGTCTGTTTTAACCATGAAGTTCTGGTTTTCTTGGGGGATAGGATGGAATAAATGCTACCTGGGCTGGTCCTGCTTTATGTCTATGTCCAATCCTATTTCACAGTTGTCTCCTTTCACTCTAAATGTATCATCATTTGGACAAAGATTTTTATGTTCACCCTAGTTATTAGCCATTTTGCTGTTCTGCTAGTGTGCTCAAAATTGTGTCTTCTATTAACTTGTATTTTATTCTGTGTTTAGATAGCTTAAATATAGCTTGAGGTAGACAGTTTGCCCCAGCTTTGTTCTGTAGGCTATTGCACCTAATATTTTATAGTTTGTGTAGACTTTTGTACTAAATCAAGGGATTGACAACGTGGAATGCTTGCTTTGATTTTATACAAAACACTTGGACTTTGTGTCAGAAGTTCTTGATTTCTAAGATGTTTCCACCCAAACTCACATATTTTAACAAAATGTTTTTTATTCAAAGTTGTCTGAATTCTTCTGAACAGTGCCTTCTGTGGTAAATATTAAATTAGCGATTACATCTTATATGGGTAAAATGACATCATTTTTAGAATTTACTGTTAAATAGAGTAAAACTTCGGGCAGTTGGATTCCTTTCCTTCTCTTCTGAAACAAATACTTGTTGAGCACCTTCTCTGTGCCTGACAAATATGTGCTGGAAATACAGTGATGAGCAAGAACTAACACGATCCCTGCCCTCTGGAATCTGTGGTCAAATGTAGCCTTTCCTTTCCTGACTTTTTTTCCTGAGTCAGTAGACAAGTCAGGATTGGACAAAAATTACCCTGTGCTGTTTTGCAAAAAGCACAGGTGAAGAGTAGGGGAACTGGCCCAGAGGTAGGGCGTATCAGAGGGGCTGCACAGGCTTCTAGAACTTTGACGTTCCACTACCATTTTCTGTTGTGGTGGTCTCAAATATTTTTGGTTTGAATATAGGGTGTGTGTGTGTGTGTGTGTGTGTGTGTTGGTCTGTTTTGTTTTCAAGAATGAGAAATGGAAATTTATTTTCAGTAAGTGCATGTTGCAGTTGAGGTGCTCAGTTCATGAAGCCCTGTAGATTTTACCTCCTTGGCGATGCGGCTAAGTCTGTCCTGGTCTAAAAGCTGTGGTACCATTGAGGTACTCAATAGTGTAACTACTGGCACTGGATGAAATGATTGTGTAAACTGAAAATGTGCTGAAAATGGAGAGTTTTGATAGATTGACTATAGCATTTGTGTGAAGAGAAAAAAAACTACTGTCTCCCTCTACACAAAAGGTATATTCAGCAGTTATAGAATTCATACGTTCTGGTTGTGTATCTGTAGCAACTGCTGCTTCCTCAAATTAGGTAAAACTTAGTATCGGCCTTCAATATGTGCTTCCACAGCCCATGTTGGTTGAATGTGGTAAGGTAGAACCAAACAACTACTTGAGAAAATTAAAGGGGGGGGGGTGGTAGCTAAGGGGCAGTATCATATGGAGCAGTGAGTTTAAAATTTTTTTGACTGCCCACAGTTACAAAGATAGTTGCAGTTGCTGCCTTAACAGTCCCTCCTCCCAAACAAAAGTCATTACTCAATGTTGCTCATGCAATGGTGACTGATTTTGTCTTTTTCCTGTTTTATTTAAAAAGAAAATGAGGGTCCCAATCCCTTAAATTAATTTCATAGCACATTTAATCCTACCTACTGTTTTAGAAGAACTAAAAGACCCACGTTCAAGTTCTGATTTTGTCACCTGCTCTACGTAAGCTTGATCAAATTACTTAATCTCCCTGAGCTTCAGTTTCCTCATTGGTTAAAACTGAGATAATAATGGTAATCATCTTGTAGGTTAAGCTTTGTGGACTTAACAGTTGAGTCTTAAACCTACATGAGGTTTTCTTAATTCTACACAACTCTTTTACTTTACTTGATTTTTGTTAACATTCTCCAAAATTTAAAGTACAGAGTCTGCCATTTGTATGACCATTGGCATAATTAGAAGACGTAATGACACCTACCGTTGATAACTAGTTACTGAGGGGTGGGAAACAGGACTTGGAATTAAACTTGGGTTAGGTGAGTCACCCAGGTACCCATCAGCTGCCTTAATCTCAGTGATTCTACTTCTTCATCTGTGATTGTCAAACAGACAAGTAAATGTAAGATACATTATTTTCATGGAAATACTTTTACTAAAACTTCATTTTGTCAAAATAAAAAATTCTTGATTGGTTCTAGATTTTTAAGATTGAATCAAATATACCATTCTTTATAATAATAATAACAACATCCCAAACCACGTCTGTAAAGGAATATGGATATAGGTAAAGAGGAACCCATATGCATCTTGACACATATTTTATATACTAATGATATTTATTAATTAAGATCAAGTACTGTAGGATATTAAAAATGAATTCTTATACCTGATCTTGATACTTATTAAATCTGACTAGTGTGTATAAGATATTTTTAGACAGAGTGTTTGTCCAATAACTTAGATTATAAATAACCCCTGTTCTAGCTCATTTTAAACAATGTAGTATGAATGATGCCAAAAAAACAGGCTAGAACATTTTCTTCTCTCCAAGATCTTAGATTTTGTAAACAAGGCTCTGCTCCTGGAACTAATGTAGGTCATCATAACCCAAAATCTTTTGAAAGATGAGAATCCCAATTAAATCTCTTAGGTACTTTTTAGTATTTTAATTTTAAGAATTGTTTTAGCTCTGAAAAACACAGTATGTTTGAATTGTTTTTTGGCCACTTGGCTTATTTGTATCACGTTATAATGAATACAAATCATTGGGTAATCATTTCAGCAATAATGATCGCTAGAAATCTCCATGAGAATAGAAATTAATGTAACTTTTTATGGCTTAATTTATCCTAGTAATCACCAGCATAATTTTTGAGTAAAAACTCTGATTGAAGGAGAAAAACTATAAATTTCCCTGATTTCCAAAACTGTTAACAATCTTAAATTTTAGTTTTGTTTAATCTTTCTTGCAAATGAGTTAGTGAGCTGTGAAATGTGTTGTTAAAGTGATACTATTTAAGAAACTTAAAAAATATCAGTGTCATAAAAATCTTTCTTTGGTAGTCAAGATTTAAGTTTCATCCCCATTGTTATTGGATACTACTAATGTATTGCCCTTTGTTTGTTGGTGTGTGTGTGTATGTATGCATGTACATTTGCCCTCTAGTAACATCCTATATTCCTGGTGTTTGCGAAAGAAAAGAGGAAACAAATTGCTTGAGGGCCAAGTACTAGGCTAGATGGTTTATGTTATGTATCTCTTAAATAAAGTATTGCTCCCATTTTACAGATGAAGAAAAAGACTCAGGTTAAATAATTTGATAGCACAGCTTGTTAAGTGAAAAGAACTTGAACCCTAGACTCTCTGGCTTTTCTCCATTATGTCTAGCTGCTTTAAGGAGTTTTTTCAGTAATGAGATTGGATTTTGTGCCAACATACTTACACTGCTATCCTCTGGACTGTAGACTACCAGAGATGCTAATATCCTATTTGTGTTGTATATTGCTATTTTCAAAATAATTGTATCTTGTCCTATTTGATCCTTACAACACACCAACATTGCAGACAAAAAAAAAAAAAAATCCTGACTTAGAAATGAGCAATTTCAGAGAAGTGCTTAAGGTCACAAAGCTGATTAGTGGTAGAGTTTAGACTAGATCTGTGGTTCCTAGTTCAGTGTTCTTTTCTATTTCCTTTTTTCTCTGGATCAGGTATGTGATCTGTGCTCATGAAGTACTGAAGTCTCACTGATTAAATCTTTTATTGTGTCCTCATGTAGTGATCACACTATAGCAACACCCTATTTAGCAGTCAAATGCTGTTTTCTGTATTATAAATAGTGTATCAGTGATAGTTTTTAAGGGTAATGGGGCTGTAGTGGTGGTTATTGAATGAGTAATAAGTGGGAAATATTAACTTGAAATTTCTTTATTTAAACTTACTTCTTATGTGATACCACATTTGTCTTATGGGAATGTAAATATGAAAGGGATTTTTAAAAGCACGCATATTAGATTTAGGAAGACCTACCACCTGGCTTTGCCCTCTTAGTTCTGGTTACTTGGGCAAGTGACAGGCCTGTTTCCTCATCTATGAGGACAGTAGCTACCACAGAGTCAGAGGAGATGGGCGTGTAAATGCCTGGCCCATGGGCCTACATATATAGTAGCTATGTAATAATTACCTTTGAAGGGTTCCTTTTTTTTCTTCTAGCAGTATTTCTTTTTGTTTAAAAAATGACCAAGCTAGTATGGTTATCTCTAAGGTATCTTAACAGTAGATAGTTTCCAATTATTTCTGCTAACAGAGGACACACATGATCTGAAACAGTTGATACTTCAAATTTTTCCATTTTATATCTGGAATATGTAGTTTAAAAAAACTTATGAAAGATCTGCTTTCCTGTTTACTTCCCTACATTAGTATAATATAAGTAATTTATATTTCTTGAACAATTGGAGAGCACGGTTATGGTCATGCTAGGCTGGGGTGCAGGGAAAAGGGCATTTTTCATGGATGAGTGTTGAGAACTGAGAACCTGAGACTAGCACTTAGTACAGCATTTTATATTATTCAGATTCTTAACTTGTAGACTGTTGAGATCATTTATAATTCTGTGTGCCAAGATGAACTAGGGGAAAAAAACAAGCATTCTCCAGAATTATATAAAGTGCTATTTTGAAATTTATTAGAAAACTGGTAGCATGGAGGAAGCATTTCACTAAATAAATCTGTTGATTGGATTTTACTTTTTAAGGTGGCGTGTCTTTTACTTTGTAAAGTGGTATGTCTCTTGGAGCTCATTTTAAGCATTTATAATTACATGTTTTTGACTAAATTGAATATTTTTTCAGTAAGTTCTCTTTGTATATGTTAATCAATAGTTTTAGATTATAGATGTAGGCTATCATTAGCCTTTAATTAAGAAGCTTAAGAATTATATCTGAGAGGAAGTATTCTAAAACAGTTTAGAGATTATATATTAGTCTTCCTTTTTTCCCAAAGATATAGGAAGCAGTTAATTTTGAATTATAAAGTTATTCATCCAAAAATTTTGTAAAATTTATTTCATTTGATTTCTAGTTGTATGACTGCAGTAAATAAACATGTAGAGCTGATTTTCTTATTTGAACAATGCAGAAAATGATACTTGTTCTATTTACACCTCCCCCCTCCCCTACCATGGTTGTGCAATGAAATAAAATATTATGTGGAATATAAATCAGGCATGGTGCTAGGTAGCAATAATGTGGACAGACGTAGTACCTCCCTAAAGCACTTACAGTGGAGTGGAGGAGAATGTCAAACCAGTCATTTTGCAAATAATTATTTAACATTCTATGAGCTAAGTACTAAGAAAAAAGTACAGGGAGCCTGAGACTAGCCTTGACTCAGGGAAAGCTGCCCTGGGCAAGAGAAATTTAAGGGAGACTCATCAATTGAAGGGGTTGTGGGAGACCACTCCTAGCAGAAGAGGAGTACTGTTTTGCAAAGTCTCTAAGTTTTGAAGAACCTTAAGAGTCCTTAGTGACCAAATTACCAGTCTAGCTGGCAAAGAGTACCTTTTAGCCTTCACAATAGTCCTGTAAGTTAACCCCATTTTACAGATAAGAAAACTGAAGCTTAGCTCAGAATAGTTGAGCAATTTCTATAGTGCCTCGCTGTTTGTAAATGGCAGTTTCATATTTTGAACACAGGTTGGTCGGCCTGGGTTCAAAGTCCTTATTCTCTCTTCTATGCCGTTTTTTTCTCTGAGTCACCTCAGAGAGTGATTGTGTTCCCAAACACATCTTCTCTCTTGTTATTTCTCAGAGGGCTTAGCAGCTCTCCCTCTGGCTAATTGTGGAGCCAATGATCAGGTTCTTTACACTAAGGTAATAATTAGATTTAACTCTTACAGGTTGTATCTCTTACTCATATGCTGTAGAATTCCAGGGTTCCTAAAAGCATTTTCAAGGGTAGGAATTTTGTGGATTCTGGGGCTGATAGGAAACTGCAGTGTTTGTAGCCTCTTATTTAAAAATAGCCTCATGGTGCTCATGGGGTGCTTTAATAGTGCCAACATTTACATCAGCCTCTGCTCCCTCCCTCCAAGACACTCCAGATAAACAAAGATCTGAGTAATAAACAGTATGCTTCTGCTGCAGCCTCTGCCTACTCCCACAAACCCCTCCTATACAGAAATTCTATTGCCACCACTAATAATGCATTTTTTTTTGGAAAAATGTTATTTAAAAGGGTTCCATTACTTTAAAAGTTTGAAAAACACTATCCTAGTTTATGTGATGTTCAAAGGAAATACTTCCTAAATGAAGACTTTTTCTGATGCTTCATATCTGTTTATCTCCTACTACCTGCATTGACTCTCAAACATCTTTGTAAGTTGGTGAGGGATTTTTGGTTTTGTTAAAGCTTGTGGAGATAGTGTAGACTGGTACTTGAAGCCTGGAGGAGAGAAAAAAAACCAAAAACCTCCTATGTCTTCCTATCTCCAGATAATGTTATGATAAAGAAAATAAATGAATTCAGGCTCAATGTCATTGTTGTGTTATGTAAAAAGATATTTTAATGCAGATACCTAGTTAAATCTTATTTTTAGAGTTTACTAAGCACTTATTTTTACTTTTAAAAATCTTTTTCTAAGCAGTCTGTTAACATTAAGTTTTCTTGCTCCCTTAAAAGGCACTGCATAAATTTGAGGGGGGACTGTTTTTAGGTCCTATCTCATTTTAACTAACTGATCAGTGTTTTCTTGGAATTTGTGAAGTTTGTTGTAAAGTAATTCATAGTTCTGTGTAGACAGATGCTTTATTCTAATTGTTGCAAATTTTTATATTCTTTGTTTTTAGAGAGTTTTACTTGGTAAAACCTGATTTACTTGAAATGCGAAGTAATAAATTGTCCCCTCCACCACCCCTTTGTCCTCAGTTTTATGTGAAACACTGACCGAAATAAATGTTTGCTCTATGACTTTCTCTTCTTTTTAAAAGCACCCAGAGACATACATTTTAGGGGCTTATGCTAGAATATCTCGTCATTATCACCCTGCTGATCTCTCCTTTCACGTTGCCTAAACACAGCTGAGTTGGTAAGAGGAGCAAAGACAACAAGATAGTGCTGCCAAGTAGACAGGAAGCTGTAGTGGACCCAGCGAGCAGGGGCGGCGGAGCACTCCCTCCATCCAATCAGCTGTGAGTGCTGTTGCTATGTGCGCTCTTACTCTGCTGCCTTTGTGAAAACCTTACACAGAGGGAAGCGGAATCAGCACCCACCGCTGAACATTTGTTTTAACCACTGCAGACATCTGGATCCCTCAGTTACTGACTGTATAGCTGTTGACAGCCAGAAGGCAACTTCTTTTATACAAGGATTCCAGTATGGTTTTCAGTGGAAACAAAGGGCTTCACAGAGAAGGTGTGTAATGAAGTGTTTTTAACGGCTTTATTTTTAAGCTTCCAATTTTCTCCTGTAGCTGTTTACCAGTTGTAGTGTTTGCTTTGTGTGGATTTTTGATAAATAGGTCTAGCAAAATGTCTCACTTTGAAAAACATTGAACTTAGAGAATTTTCTTTAGCTTCATATAGCCTGTTTTCTTTGAACAGCATTGCTTAAAAGATTATTAAAATGCTGATCTGAACAATGAGTAGGGAGAAAAGAAACCAAAATACAATGTGCTTACTCTAACGGGGGAAAAATATGGTAAAAATGAAAAACCGAGAGGAGATTGAGAGTTAGACAGAAGTATTAACTGTACTTGGGGGCAGGAGGTTTTTTTTTTTTTTTTTTTTTAAATAAAAGCTGTTAATGAGAATGTATTTTATATAATTTGCATATTTTTAACTGAAAGTCATTGTTTCTGAATTTGACAGAGATTGTCAGAATTTAGCTTAGTGAGAATTTTGACATAGTTTAAGGAATTGACATGCTATCTTTCTATGAAGGATTTCTGAAGATGCTACCTCAAATTGTATAACCTCTTAATTGTTAAATGAGTTGGCTAGTTCTTCTCAGTTCAGATAAAGGATAGTAGTATAATCCAACTGCAAAGCCTGTGTGAAAAATAAAGGCTTTTGAAGACAAACTGGAAATGTTTAAGGTAATATTTTGAAATTGAAGTAGGCCTCTTAAATGTAATAATTCCATATCTGACTTTGTTAATACTGCAAATATAGTAATATCTTATTAAATTAAACCTCACTAATTCAATATTTGTAATAATTGAACAGAGTATGGGTTATAGTTTTGTTTTTATATCTGGAAAAACCAGTTCATCCAACTGATGATAGGAAAGTTTTAAAATATCTTAGATAAACAAAAGTTCTTACATAATTTCAAACACTGTGAAATTATATTTCACTTAGTTGAGTTAACTAATGATTCTTTTAAGTTCATTAAAGCAGAACAGAATATTAGTAAATATATTGCCCGCTTATGAAGGATTTTCTTTTGCTTATCCACTTTCACCTGGTTGTGTAAGTGGCTCCTTTTTAATTGACTAGGTGATTTATGGCTGAATAAAATTAGTATAATATAAATTCCAAGTTAATATTTGAGCTTTATTTCTTATCTCTGCAAGTGATATATTTTGGAATAAGATCGGCTTTGATGTTGTTGTTCTCTTCAAGAATTCCTTTCATTAGAAAAGTTTAGCATTTTTGATAAGTGAGAAGAGAGATTTCTTGAGAAGATCTCAATATATTTCATGCTTTTGTTCTCACTGCTGATCATTTTTAATGATGTATATATATCTGTATTAAGTTAAAGACTTCAAATAGTAGGTGCAGGTTTACGAAATAAATTTTCCTCAAACATTAAAATAATGTTTTATGTGAACCTATATGTTGCTAAACTTTAAAAGACTCTGGCATTTTTTAGTTTTTTCAGTTTGTTAGGTGTACCCCAAAACTTGAATTTGATAAGAGTTAAAAAAAATTATAGCAAAATAAAAAAAAAGCTATTATATTCTTTGGTCTTGGTGGCCTCCACAACAGAAAGCACTCATTTGCAGACGAGGAACTATGATGGGGGCAGGGATGGGAGGCAGAGGTATGTTGAGAGGACCCAGGTTCATCAAATACAGCTCTAACCACATGGAGATCAATCTAGGTATTTCCATTTTTGAGCTATCACTCTCATATTACTCATCTTATTTTTTAATTATAGAACCACAAAAACCAAAGTTTTGCTTGAATTGGTTTACCACCCCCTTCCCCTTGATTTATTTCTTAAGAATTAACAGACTTCCCAAGAGCAGGATGGTTTCATTCATATGCTGCAAAAATAAAGGAGCATGATATTGGCAAGAAATTTGGATCTATTGCTGTGTCACACAAAAGCTCTGCCATTGTGTTGCAGGAGGAATACTCTGGCAGAATCCCAGGCTTTATTCCTAGGCTCAGCACCTAAGGGTGGTTGTTATACTGGAACGTCTAAAAGTTCCTGTTCAGTAACAGAACCTCAGGATAATAACTGATTTTTTAAATCTGATCAAGGCTAGTGACATTGCTAAGCAGATTTCAACTCTTTGAATTTGTCTATTATTTGACAGTAGAATTTTAATTGTCTTATTTTGTGTCAGATTTTTTAATTGGCTATCCTTTTTGGACTTCTAGGTAGAAAATACTTCAGTTTTCAAAATTAGTGATTTCTTTTTTGTCTTAGCCACTTGGTAAAGAATAGCGAATAGGAGTTCTAGTATTTATCAGATGCAATGATTGCTATAACTGATTTTATTTTAAACAAAATAAAATTTTTTGTTTATTTTGAAATCACCAGGCAATACTATGTAAATAGTGTCTCATTTACAGTTCTTCAAAAAAAATTCTGTAATTTAAAATTTCAAGCTAGAAAAGGGTACCAATCTGAGTATTTCTTTTTTTTAGGTCTTCAGTGAAATCTTTTCTTTTTTAATCACTTCTACATCAAGTATTATTTCAAATGTTTGGTTCCTACATGTATGCTCTAAGTGATGTATGGTATAGTGTTTCTTTGACTCTTCCACGCAGAAATTCCATTACTTGTTGATATTCTGAATCTAAAAAAAATTTGATTATTATAGTCATCTGGACAGAGAAGTTTAGTCTTGACAGTTTTTCATCAGGCATTTTCATGTAGCAACAGTGTTGTTGCATAAACGTATTGCTTTTGCCAGAGTATAGTAAATCTTTCTTTTTTTTTAATCTTCAAAGGTCATTGAATCTAAAGTCAAAGACCCGAATTTTGAAAACAGTTTGCAGTATTGCTTGAATCTGATTATATAATCCTTTGTGATGAGGCTGAGTTATAAGTGGTAGCATGATGACTGTTGTTTGAGAAACTGGAAATATTGCCTTGTTCTTTCTTCACTGATCTCAGTTTTACTCATTCAGAGACTCCTGCTCACCAAAGGATTTGAATTGTAAGGTTTGTGATAAGCACTGGGACATTAAAATTATAAATTACAAGAAGTAGTCAAGATAGGGTAGAAAAAATAATCAGGCTCTAAGGTCATACATGGTTGGGCTTCAGATTTTCCTGTAAGCTTCTTGTCATCCAGAGTATGAAAGGGAAACCCTGCCAGTTACTTACAGTCCCTGTTATTTACATAACATTTTATTGCTAAATATTAGCCATTATCATTTCTTTAAAATTATTCTACATTTTTAAATTCTCAGAATTTTAAGTATAGTTTAAGTATAGTTTTTTTTAGATTTTCCCTCTAAGTTTCACATATGCAGACATACTTTTAGGCAGATATCTCAGTTTTCTGAGATCTTTCATGACCTAAATGAAATGTGAGGAAATGTGAGGATTTGGGCTGAAGAAAAGGCAGGGCTGATAGGGAAGTGCATGACTAAATCTCTGAAGAAGGATAATAGTCAGTAGTAGCAAGGAAATAATGAGTAAATGGGAAGGTAAAGAAGAGAAAGCAGAAAAAAAAACATGTGTTCTGTTTGATGCAGTGTTATTTCTGGTGCACACATAAGTGTGTGCACACCCATGTGTGCATACAAGTGCCACAAGCTGACCGGCTAGAGTTGCTAAATCCACCAGGGATTTGTTTACTGGGAAGTAACTTGTTTCTGACTTTTCTTCTGAATTCCTCAACTAGGATTGGGCTAAAGGTGACCTTGTATTTACCACTCATTAATGACAAGGGACAAGCCACCTGTCTGGGAGCCAGAAATTAAATATTATCACATACATGATGAATGTAACGGTTTTGAAATATAAGAATTTACAGAATGTAAATCTGGTGGTGTAGGGCTAAATTTTGAAAACTCAAACTTGTAAGCCAAAATGTTCAGAAAATGCTCTTTTATTTGTCATTTTAATAAGTACACAAAATTTCAGGTTCTTTTCAACTGACCACAGTATTTTCATTGCTTTGGGTGGTAATAATTTTTAGTTATTTTGGGAGAGAGGTTTAAGCTGGGTTCCCATCCTGGTTTTCGTATTTTCACCAAGTGCTAAGATTTTGTGATTCTTACATGAACATTTAGTCTTTTAGAACAATTAGAATATTTAGTCTTCCAGTTTGCTGAAGATAAACTTTAGTTTATTGAGGATTAGAGAACAAGAAAATGTAAAGAAAAGGCAATCTCTTGCAAGCATACTCCGTTTTTTCACTGTCAATGCATTCAGTGGCTTCTGCATTGGGTCCAGAGATTATTTTACATCTAACAAAAAGGGTAGGAGAACTTTTTAAGAAATAATTATCCTTTTTCTTACCTGATTGCATTGCATTGTTTTATTTGTTTTCGGGAATGCATACTTACCTTAAATCACTTTTCTGAAAAATATCCACACAGAAAAAGAACAAAAAGATTGCTCTATGTCAGTTTTTCTCATTTTGGGGTACTGACCTTTTTGAAAATCTGCTGACTTATATCAGCCCTCTTGCCAGGAGAAAAATACATTTGTATATACATAAGTAATTTTGTGGAACTATCCAGAGGTTCATAAGTTCTCTTTAAGAAATCTTTTTAAACATAATTTGGTTTTAGTCAGAGAATAAAAGCATTAGTTTTAAAGAACTGAAGCTTCAAACAGACTGGATAAGGACTTTAGGATATGTACGCAAGCAAAGCATTAAGTAGTGAGCATGGGGTGCTGTTTTGTAGCTTCTGAGGGAAAGGGAAGATGTTCTAATGTGTACTCCATAATTAGGACTCTTGCAGATGGATTTGTTCTGGGAAGTACCTCCATATTCCTGGACTGACTCCTATGTTCTGGATGAGCTTCTGATAGAGAACCTGGTAGAAGAGGGCCAGGCCTGGAATGCAAAATCTAGGTCCCCAGGACCTACATGCCATCTCTGAGCTGTAGACTGAGATTAGAGGAGACATGGAAGACATCTCCTTTGGCCTCAGCATTTCAACTGGACTCTCTTGCATAAATCACCCTGCACTAGAGATGATAGGTCCACTGCAATGGATGTTACCTACTTCCATCTTTGTTCAAGAGAACTGATCTTACTGTGTATGTTCAAGTTGCTCAACTCTTAATTAAAAACAACTCTATCCATTTTTCATTTCTGCTGGAGTTTTAGGGTTCACGCATACCAGCACACACTCAGTGGAAAATCTGAATGTTGAAAATACTTAGAAGTAGGAGTCATGCGTGTGGTAGAGGGAAGGAGGTTGAAAGGACAGAATGTATTTTTGGGGACCAGCCTATGTTGTAACCATATTCCCATGAGGTAAAAATGTAAGAAAGACTAAATTAGGTTAAGCTTGGGGATAATTTTGGAAAGTTATGTGCCAGTTATCTGGGATTAGTAAAGCTGGGACAGAGCAAAACAGCACTAGTATAGTGGATTATTGCTTTTTTAGCACAAGGTCATCTTTTGAGAGTATAGCTAAATCTAGAACTTGTGGTTTTGAGAGACAGGACTTTGTTTTCTTTTGTGACAGCATTTTCTCAGCTTTTTTTCCCATGGTTTTTTTTTTTTTTTTTTTTTTTTTTTTTTTTTGCATGTGGTGTGGTGTGATAACACCATGTAATCAGGAATATTCCCACAAAGAACAGTGGAAAGGACAATATTTTCTGCTACATGATTTTCAGGCCCTGAAAAAGGGTGAATTAGGCTTAATGGTTTACATAGAGCACAGAGAAATTAAATAGGATTAATGCAGGTAAGAAGGAAATGAATAAAAACTGTGTGGCTCTAAGTTTGTACCCATGCATCTGTGATGCATGGCTAAAAGCACAATTCTGGCAGCGTGCACTTCAAGGAGGCAAAACAAAGATACCAGTACATTTCCTCAGTCATACTGACTAGTTCTAATTCTTTCATTTTAAATATCAAGTCTCTGGGAGCTTTCTCTGATGTTTAAGCATTCCCACAGCACCCTAACCTTCCCTGGTATCAAACAGCACCATAAATAGACTTATCTGAATGTACTCCTTAAGACTGTCCTCTGCTTGAAGGCAGCACAACAGCTCATTCTCCCATTGTCTTCTGGAGAAGAGCTGGAATTCATTTGCCTTGTTTGACATAAAGGTACGTCTTTTTCCATTTACCTTCTAGCCAATCTTTGTATTACATAAAATTTAGTTTTCTTTCTAGAGCTTGAGTTGCCTCCAACTTATCATGTAAGTAGTCAGTAGGTCGCTATGATGAATTCTCTGTTATCCCTAGAAATTCCAATAACTGATATGGAAATTAGAACTCAGAAAGTGCTCTCTCTCTCTCTTTTTCATTTTTTAAAATGTAAGTTTTTTTTGCCCTGGGCTAGAGTCTTGGTGATTACCTAATACAATTCCATTATTTTAAAAACATATTTCCTTGTCCCATTTAAGAGAATTATATTGATAAGGGCGTTAAAAACAACTCACAAAAGCTATTTCAGTGCAAAATATCAAATCCAAGAGAAGGATAAAATGATAGTTATCTGGAAAGGGCAGCAGCAAGCTTTTATCACTTTAACCTGAAATAAGCTGAAATAGGAAGAAAACAAAATATGGTAGAACATTAACCATTCATTATTTCAACAAGTGTTTGAGATTTGTTCATGCTACATGCTATGCTGGACAACTGTAAGAGAGTTGGTCCTTGTTCTCACAGGGCTTAATGGGTTAGAGAAGAGAGGCAAATAGTGATTTATTTTTATATATGCTAAGTTTTAGAAGGAAAGGCGTATCCAATGAGGTCTTCTGAAAACAATAAACCATTGTGGAAGAGTATAAGAGGACCAGACGAGCTGGAATAAGACCTAATGAAGAATTGTGTGTTTAAGCTGAAATAGAGATTGTTATATTATTTCATACCCTATTCTTTTAATCTGTAGAACTTTGATCAAGTGGTAAAATAAAAATTTTAATTTCATGAGTAGAAATTATTAGAAAATGTAATTTTAAAAACTAATGCACAAGAGCAACAAACATTAATTTTTAATGAACCTAATAGAAAGTTCTTTATGAAGAAAATTTTAAAACTCTGCCAAAGAAGGCTTATATAAAGGGTGAGATTTGAACATTAAAAAATCAGTTTTTAAGAAGTTATTTGAAGTGATTTTTGAGTCACTAGCCGTAATTTTGGGGAATCATTGATAAATTAGTGAGGTATCCAGAATGGAAAAGCAGTAAGAGCGTTACGAGGGTTGGAGTGCTCTCCTAATCACAAAGGATTAATCATCTCCTTACCACAAAGATTTTCCATGGTGTGGCTTTAGGAATATTGGCATATTTGGAGTGAAGGATTAAAACAACTGAGGTGGGGCTATAAGGCTTGCCAGGAGGGGAGTGCTGGAAACAAGAGGAATTCTGGTGATTCAGTGGAATACAGAGGGGTGGGATGTCTTGAGGTGGCTCTGGGAGAGAATGAGTAGGTCAGGTGGGCCAGACCATTGAATGCATAAAGGGTAGTAATGAGAGAAGAGGTTTAAAGAAAGGTAGATAGGGTCCTTTTTCATCTCATCTCTTGTTCACTTCTGTTATGATTCAATGCTCTGGCCAAACTGGAAATATTGGGGATCAGATATTGGAAATTAATAGAAGCAGTCAGACTTTACTTCTGAGGGCTTATTGGAGACAGGAGAAAGGGAGGAGGCATAGATAATTCTAAGATTTTGAGTCACAAAAAGCAAAACAGCTGTAAGTGGGACAAGCTGTAAGTTTGTACTCTGACCAGCACCCCATGATTATTTTTAGTTTGTGGTAGGCTCGATGTACCAGGATCAGTCTGTGCTTGCGGCCAAAGTGGTACTGACAATAAATGGGATGGTAGTATTTTATAACTCCAAAAACTGGCACATGTAGATTCAGATATTATTTAAATTGGAAGGGGCCATCTAGTTTCACATTCCTTCATTTTATAAATGAGTTTGCTGAAGGTCACAGAGTTTAATTCCCCAAAGTCTTGGAGCTACTTCATTCTAAGTTTAAATAAGAATCCAGATCTTCTGGCTTCTTGGTATAGCATTTTTCATACTTTCTGCAATTTGCTGTAACATTTTTTCCACTTATTTTCTTTTTTATTGAGAAATCTCTCAATTTCAAGATCTATTACAAGTGTAATTGTTGGCATTAAGATCTGTTATTTAGTTATCAGCATTTAGGTAAAAGATCTAAGTTAAATATAGAATTAAAGCAGATTGGCAAATTTATCTTCTAAACAGATGATTTTGGAATAATAAATGTTTGATCATAATAGCTATGCTCAATTGGCAATAGTTCTAATTGTGTGTATATTGGCTGAACTAAAACCAGTTTAATCTGGTTCTGGGAATTATTCTATACTTGGCTGATTGAAGTTGATGATAATGACCACAGAGTCATCCAATAAAACATTAATTAAAAGCATTACATTAGTATTAAATCCCACTGCTTGATCATTATCTTTATCAAAGGATACTGCCTTTGGCTGAGTTACCCATTTTAAAGGAGAAATAGAGCAATATGAAACTGCCTTTGAGGAAAAAAAATTTGAAAAAAGTATTGTTTCTGTTCTTACCAACCTTATATGGCAAGGTAATACCTTTACAATAGCCATCTACAATTAAACTGTAATTTCCATCCTAAATAATTGATCTCCCCACATTTGCACGGAGGTTAATGAATGAACCCACTTAAACAAACAAATGGTTACAAGGGTGGCATTGTCTGCCTGCTTCAACTGGTTGAATCACTGAAGGAACCGGTGGGTATTCTTGGTGCTATTACATCATCTCATTTTCTTTTTGGCAAGCTATCATTCTCATTGACTTCTGGCCCATTGCCCCCTTTTTTAGAATTGGCAATTTTCCACTTTTGTGGAACATGGTCTCTACCCTCCCCATCAAATGATAGATAAATTTCTCAGGCTGATTGAGGTGGGAGCAGTGGGGAGAGAGGGGAGGGACCCCCAGAGAACTGTAGTTGGTCTCTTGGTTACTCTTCACACAGGGCCTGAAGTCAAATAGTTTTCAGGGTAGTGTAGTGGTTCCCAAAGGCTGGTACTCAGACCTGTGCTTGTCTAGCACCTGCTTTTCATTGCCCGTGGCAAAGATGGCAGCCTTTCTCAAGAGAAACTTCTTACTCTGTGATCATGACTGTCAATTTTTGTTATTGAATGCCTTTTCTTTTATGAAATGATGGTCCAAGTGAAAGATAGACAGTACTTTCTTCTTTCTCTTCTAATTTTGCTTTTATTTAAGAAGTGAAATATTAAAAAATTTCCAGGAGCTTTAAGAAAGCTTATTTTAATTTTGTATATTCTCATTGATACAGATCATCTTTATATAAGCTTATATAATATTGAAAAAATTCAAATATGAAATGATATGTATTGCTGTTCAACTTAATGGATTTTTCATGCATTTTTCTAAATGCATTTATTTTAATGGTTTTAGGATATTCCATCATCACCTGCATCAGAGGCATGGAGCTTTCTTGTTAAACATGCAAACCTCCTGAGTCAGAATCTCTGGCAGTAGGACCTGGGAATATACATTTTCTACAAGTCCTAAAATAGTGCTTGTATTAGGACCCTATTGCTGCTGTAAGAAACTGCCGCAACTTTATGGCTTAAAACAACAAAAATTTATGGTCTCAGTTCTGGGGTCAGAAGTTTAAAATGAGTCCAAGGGCTGTGTTCCATATCCTTCAAGAGGCTCTAGGGGAAAATGTCTCCTTGACTTTCACAGCTTTCTAGAGGCCTCCTTTAGTCCTTGGCTCATGGCCCTGTCACCTGTCTTCAGAGGTAGCAGTGTAGCATCATCTCTCACCTCAGACCCCCTGCTTTATAAGGACTTGTGATTATGTTGGGCCCACCAGGATAATCTAGGGAACACCCTCCCTCCATTTCAAGATTAATTTAACCACACCTTTCAAGTTCCCTTTGAATGTGAAGTTACATATACACAGGTTCCAGAGATTGGGACATGGACATCTTTGGGGGGGTCATTATCTACCCTAATACTTAGACAAATTAAAATTTGAGAACCATTGGCATACGGTAGACAATGTTTTTCTCTTAATTACTATGTATATTCAAACTGTTATTAAATAATCTGTTCTGTCTTGGAAAGTTTATATAAGGTAGAGGCCTTGAAGTTTTATATCTAATTAGTCATCTTAGGGGCTCTCTATTTCAGTAGTCTTTTAATAAATACTTAGCAAAGTAAAAAGTTGGTAATCCTCCTCTATAGTTTTTTTGGTGTTTCTTAGCTGTGATTTTAAAAGCTTTTAAAGGCACATGTGCCTTGCATGTGTCTTTATTTGATTCTCCCCTAACCCAGTTTTAAAAAATTTGATTAAAAAATTACAGAAGTAGTACATGGTACAAATTTCAGTATAGAAGTAATACATGAAGTGAATTTCAAACAAAAATGTGTATAAACAAATAGGGAAAATTGCTGATTCGTCCTTACCTCTTCCTATGCTTACCTTCCCAGGGATAAACAGTTTTGTGCATGTATCTCCATTCATTCTCCTGTCCTTATATAAGTATGCATAATATTAGGTATCTTAAAACTCTTTTTAAAAAAAATAGGATCATACCCTATATAGTGTCCGTAACTTAATCTCTTCATGCAACAGTGTTCGTGAGCGTCTTCTGAAGAGACACACAGATACCTACTTAATTCTTTAACTTTAGCATAGTTTTTTATTGTAGAAATGTATCATTTTGACTTTTTAAAAAAAAGTCTTGATTATTCAGTTTGTTTATTATAGAGAATAGATGAATCACTTATTTATGTCATAGGTTTTTATTTTTGTAGAGACATATATAACATAGCAAACCTATATGTAAGATACAGATGTCTAAATTCAGACATTAGACAATATATAACATAGGCTTGCTCAGCCATCTTTCTCATAAAATACAGGATGTCTAGTTAAATTTGAATTTCAAGTAAATGAGTAATTTTTCAGTATAAATATTTTCTATACTGAAATTCAATTCAACTGGACATCCTGTATTTTTATTTGTTCAAGTGGACAGCCACAAGCATAGAAAGTAGATAATTCTTCATAATCCTATCCCCAGCCCCAGAGTTAACTATAACAAGCAGTTTGATATGTGTGGGTTTTTTCTGTAAATAATTAATATCAGTTGTGTAACTATACAAGTGTTACATACATTTTATATGCAGTGTTCTGCAACTTTTTTTCCCTTGATATATTTTAGCAATTTTTCTTGTTAGTTAATATCAGAAATATCAAAAAGTTTAAATACCACATTTGGTAGTATAATGAATTAAAATTTTTGATTAAAAGTAAAATTGTGGAAAAGTAGACATTTCTTTATTTTTAAACACAAATATTTTCAGTGGTTTCAAATTATAATAAAATAAAAACTGATTTCTAAATCCTTAAAATAATACAGAGACCTTTCTGGGCCAACTCTACTTCAATTACTAAAAACAAACAAAAAAAATTGTTAAAATGAAAAACAGAATTGATAGTGAGGCCTGCATTTGACTCAGCAGAGTGTTGACTAGGGAACTAAGTACTGAAATAGGAGTAAGATACAGCAATTCTAGAGATTTTCTGTGCATTTTTGAAAGATTATATAACCTTGTCTAGACTGTTTTTTTGGTATTTCTTTAATCTTTCACCTGAGAGAATTTGTGGAAATAATTGAGTTAAGCTACATGAAAGTTCTTCTGACTTAGAAAAATTATAATATAAAGTGTGCTGTATTTACTTTCATACAATTAAAAATGATTGATTCTAAAAATAGTAGGCCAACAACATAAAAATCTGTAAATTTGACATTGAGGTGAAACTCTTAAGATGCAGATGAGGAAAAAATCACTTTAATAATGGAGCTTGGCTTGGTTTTAGGAACTCTGTTGTATATTTAGAAAGACCAAGTATGACTTTTTTCCCCTCCAGTTTTATTGAGATATAATTAACGCACAGCACTGTATAAGTTTAAGGTGTACAACATAATGATTTGACTTACATACATCATGAAATGATTATCACACAAACACCCATCATCTCATATAGATACAAAATTAGAGAACAGAGGAAAAAACCTTTTTTTGTGATGAGAACTCTTAGGATTTACTCTCTTAACAGCTTTCATATATAACATATAGCAGTGTTAATTATATTTATCATGTTGTACAGTACATCCCTAGTACTTACTTATCTTATAACTGGAAGCTTGTATCTTTTGACTGCCTTCATCCAATTCCCCCTCTACCTACCCCCTTCCTCTGCAATGATCTCTTTTTCTATAAGTTAAGTTTTTGTAGTATAATTGACATACAACACTATGTTAGTTCCTGTTGCACCAGCATAGCGATCTGATATTTCTGTACATTTCAAAATAATCACCATGGTAAGTCTGATGATATGTCACCATGCAGAGATATTACATAGTTTTTGAATATATTCCCAACACTGTACATTTCATGCCCATTACTCATTTATTTTACAAGTGGAAGTTTGTACCTTTTAGCCTCCCTCACCTATTTCTTTTCTCCCCCTAACCCCCTTTCACTCTGCAGCCACCTGTTTGTTCTCTGTATGTATGACTCTTTCTGTTTTGTTATGTTTGTTTTATTTTTTAGATTCCACATACAAGTGAAATTATATAGCATTGATCTTTCTCTGTCTGACTTACTTCAGTAAGCATAATACCTACTAGGTCCATCTGTGTTGTCACAAATGGCAGAATTTCATTCTTTTTTTTTTTTGACTGAGTAATGTTCCATTTTCCATTGTGTATATATACCACATTTTCTTTATCCATTCATATATTGGTGGACACGTAGGTTGCTTCTGTATCTTGGTTATTAAAAGTAATGCTGCAATGAACATAGAGGTGCATGTATCTCTTCTAATTAATGTTTTTGTTTTCTTTGGGTAAATACCTGGGAGTAAAATTCCTTGATCATATGATAGTTCTATTTTTAATCTTTTGAGGAATCTCCATACTCTTTCTAAAGTGACTGCACCAGTTTACATTCACATCAGCAGTGCCCCAGGGTTCCCCTTTCTCCATATCCTCACCAACACTTGTTATTTGTTGTCTTTTTGATAATAGCCATTCTGACAGGTGTGCCGGTATGACTTTTGCCAACTTTAAGTTAATATCTAAAAGAGAGAAAGAGATCTTAAAGATTTTATAAAAAGTTGAAAGCCTCCTGATTATATAATGGAGCTCAGATTTGAATCCATTTAGTCTTTATTCCAAGACTCTCACAGCTATTTAAGGAAAAAAAATTTTTTTGAACCAGCTGACATGTTATTTTTTTAATTACAATATAGAAAAATGAACTCAGTATAATTTTCTTATAGACCTCATACAATTATAAAACCAAAATGATTTTTAAAAACTTAATGCTAATAAAACTGTAGAACCAGGAACCCTTAAATCATTGTAATGTATTACAAAATTATTGGTCAGAATTTGACTTTCATGCTTAGTATTATGGGGCAAATCCTTTTGAGTTGAGCATATCTACAATATTATGGCTAGATATTTGCTTGTCATTTAACTCACTGTCAACTTTTGTTGATACCCTAAGGCCACCATTTTACACACAACACAAAAGCATCATCTGTGTTAAGTCCACCTGTCTTCTTATTAGCCCAGTGCTATTAAAGTCATATTATTTAAACAATGGCAAAACTGTAAATGTAAGTCAAAACTGTAAATATGAATGTAGCACTAAAATGATAAGGTAATCCTTGATTATTATTGTCCACAATGATCTAGAATCAGTTTGTGCTTATTTTTTGAGATTTTCATTGCAAATAAATCACGAATTAAATTTGGAGAGAGCGAATTGTCAGATCCCCAGAACCACTTCTACCTCAGTTACATGTTAAGAATCAACATTTGCAAATTCACGGTTATAACTGAAAACACAGCTCCGGTGTACATACGTTAAAGTGGGTCTCTTGCTTTTCTAATGTCTCCACTGCTTTATGGCTTACCTTGCCTCATATCCTCATTTTGTCCCATTGCTTAGCCTCAAGCTTCCAACTAGAGTAGTGATTCTCAATCCTGTTGCACATTAGAATTATGTAGGAATGTAAAATCCAGTCTTGCACCGTTCCCTGAGTTTTGTTTCTGGGTTTTGTTGTTGTTGTTGTTTGCTTATATTTTGTTTTTAAAGCTCTTCTGTTTGTTCAATGTGCGGCTAGGATTCAAAACCCAAGATTTGAGAACTATTAAAAGTTTATACCAAGATACTTTGGCTTATTAAAGAACAATAAAACTATGCATTATATAATAGTGCTTACTGTATGCTAGACATTGTGTTCAACACAACATGAAATCAATGATGCTATGAAATAGGTATTACCTCCATTTTCCAAGAATGTAAAGGTTAGAGAGACTAAATAGGTTCCCTTGGACTATACTGTTATTAGCAGCAGAACCAGGATTCCAGTTTTCTGTTATTCATGATCTTAACCATGAAACTATAAATATCTAGTCTTATTTCACCCTATTATTACAATATAAATTGACTTTAACCAATCATTATTAAACACACACTTTGATGAAGATATTTTACTTTGATCGATGTATAGTTTGACTAACAATCTATAAGCATGAAGTATGAATGCAGTTCACATGAACACCTGCAGCTATAGCAGTCTCTCTCTTTTTTTCCCCTTCAATTAAGAAGTTTGTTAGATAAATGATTTCATTCTCCAAAATTGGATTTCTTTTCAAAAGAGGCTGAACATTCTCATTTAATCATAATTACCTTCTAAAAGCCCTATCTTATAACATAGTCACATTGGAGGTTAGGGCTTCAACGTATGAGTTTGGAGATCTCGGGGGACACAATTCTGTCATAAGCTTGGAAACCTCACTTAAGAATAAAGAGGTGGTCCAATAACTAGTAAAATCACACCAGATATTTACTTTCCAAATATTTAGAGATTTTTTTCCAGATATCTTTCTCTTACTGACTTCTAATTTAATTCTATTATGGTTGGAGAACACACTTTAAATGATTTAAACCCTTTTAAACTTATTGAGACCTGTTTTGTGGCCCAGAATATGGTCTGTCTTGGTAAATGTGGTTAATGTTTTTTGTGTACCTAGTGAAGATGTGTATTCTGCTTTTGTTGCATGAAGTGTTCTGTAAATACCAATTAGGTCAGGCTGATGGTACTGTTAAAGTTTTTTTTTTATGTTCTTGCTGATTTTCTACTTGTTCTATTGATTATTGAAAAGGGGGTTGTTAAAATCTCCAAATATAATCGTGGAGGTGTCTGTTTTTCCTTACAGTTCTGTGAGTTTTTACTTATTCTAGTTGAAGCTGTTTAACTAGGTTTATAAACATTTAGGGCTGTTATGCTCTCTTGATGGATTGGCCTCATTATCATTATGAAATGACCACCATTATCACCTGCAAGGTTATTTGCTCTGGAATCTATTTCATCTGATTCCTACAGCCACTCCAGCTTTCTTTTGGCTAGTGTTAAGCACTAATTTTTAGCTTATTTGTGTCTTTATATTCAAAATGGATTTCTTATAGGTAGTATACAATTGTGTCTTGCTTTTTTAACCAATCTGATTATCTCTGCTTTTTAATTAGATCATTCACATTTTAGGTTATTGTTGATATGGATGAGATTAAATCTGTCATCTTACTATTTGCTTTTATTTGTCTCATCTGGTCTTTGTTCCTTTATCCTTTTTGTGTCTTCTTTTGAATTGAGTTTTTTTTTTTTTTTAATATAATTCCATTTTCTCTCCTTTGTTAACTTACTAATTGTAATTGGATTTCTAGGGGAAGGGCTGTTTATTTTTTCACTGGTTACTTTGAAGTATGCAATAATCATCTTTAACCTGTCACAGTTTACCTTCTAATACTTCAAGGTTTCCTTTAAATAATCAATTATATTTAAAAGTGGTTTAAAAACCAATAATAAATTATTTTTTATTTACCTACGTTTTTATGATTTCCAGTTCTCTTTGTAGATCCAGATTTTCAAATGATACCATTTTCTTTCTGACATGGTTTCCTTTAACATTTTTGGTAGTGTAGTCTGTTGGTGATAAACTTTTTTCAGCTTTTCTGTGTCTAAAAAATCATTCTGCCTTGCTTTTTATTTTTGGGGGTGTTTTTCCAGGAATTCCATGTTGACAGTTTTTCTCTTTCACTCTTCTCTATTTCTCCTGAGCTCTCTTTCTGTGTGCTCGTCTCTCATCTGGTACCCTGCGCTGTTACTATAGCCAGCTAACTTCCCTTTCCACTAATTCTTTTGTCCTTGATTCGGGCTCTGTCTGGCTTCTTCTTCCCTGTGCTTCAGCCTGGAAACTTAACCTAGGCATTAAGGTTGGGCAGTTGTAGGGCTCACCTGTTTATTTCCCTCTCAGTGTCTAACACTGTCTGTTGTCCAATGTCTGAAAACAGTTGTTTGTATTTTATTGTGATTTAAGTGTGTGGGTAAATCATGTCCCTGTTATTCCATTTCGACTGGAAATAGCCCAGTGACTACCAAAATCAAACCAGTCATGTTAGCCATCCCACCTGCCTTGTGGGAGAATTCATAAAATGGATGAATATAGAAATCAGTCATTTCTGTCCAGTATACCCCTTGGTGGGAGGATAAGGGTTGTGGTAAAGTTCTGCTTTCCCTGTGCACAAAGACCAAATCCAAGTAAAGGGAAGCAGTTTCTTTCTCGCCTAACACTTATTCCCATTTTACAAATGAAGAAATTAAGTGACATGCCTGAACTTGCCCAGGACTGTCCTCACTGGATCTTGCTGCCTTCTTTGTGAACACAGTAAAATTGAATTCTACAGTGAATGTTTTACTTACTGCAGTTACGAAATAGTGACTAAAGTTCAATTTTATTTTCAAATCTTTACATGAATTTTAATTTTTACTTTTCTTTGGCCATTAGTTATATTGTGTATAACTTTGTTTCTTTTCTGATGATAGGAGCATTTTATCCTTCATAGCATTCCTTGAATCAAATACATTAGGAAAGCAATACACCTTGAAAATCAATAAATTCTTAATTTATTTATAAGTCTTTTCCTTTGTATGAAAACTTCACTAAGAATGTCTTCTGACCATAAAGAGCAGTGAATTTGTGGTGGGTTTTTAAATATTTGGGGTTTTTTTAAACATTTTTTATTGATTTATAATCATTTTACAATGTTGTGTCAAATTCCAGTGTTCAGCACAATTTTTCAGTCATTCATAGACATATACTAAATACTTGTTGACTACACAAGGTTTGCTATTTAAGGTTAAAAAGTAACTGAAATTTAATCTGATAATTCCTACCATAGCAAGGTATGCACAGATCAAAGGGTAGAATCTGTTTTTTTCCCTCAGAAATTTCTCAGAGAAGTATTATTTCAACTTGCCTAGTCACTCAGTATTTAAATGTACATCTACTTGATCATAAAACCAGTTTTTTTCTCCCAGTTAGATCACAATTTAGAATCATCACAGTTCTATAGGAGAATATAAAATTTGAATATTTCAAGTGTAAAGTGAGTTATCATTTTGGCATCTTATGTATCCCTTAGAAAAATTAACCTTTAAGATCATTTATCTAAAACTAACAGAGGAAATATAAGCAATATGGTTATCAAACAGTAAATCTCTTAGATGCCAGAGAAATACTTGAGAGCGCTCTTTGCTTAGGTTGCAGTCCATATTTTATGCTCACTAAATTGAAGCACTGTACCTTTTGAACACGATCGTGAACTAACATCCAGATTGAATTGGCCTTTTCTGCTTTAAAATGTTTTTAATCAGTGGATATGCGGCTAACTGATGAACAGTTTGGGGCTTCTTTTATAGGGGTGCTGTAGGACGTGTGTGAGAAGACAGGGAGGCCTACCTTGCAATGTTTGGAAGATGGGAGTTTAGGAAAAGAGCCTAAGGAGCAAGTAGGAAAGAAAAGCTTTTCCCCCCTTGTCTCTTCAGCTTACTCAAACTCTACTGTTATTCTATTTATTTCTCCTTTTATGTTTCTCCCCTTATTTTCCCATTTGTTCTTTTCTCTTAATCTATCTTGTTTCTTCCCTGTTCCTTTTCCTCCCTTTTTTTCTCTTAATTTTGATCACAATTCTTACTTACATATCCTTCTTCCTTTCTGATTGTTTTCTTTAAAAATACCCTTATCTCCACACAAATGACTGTGGTTGAACTGGTAGGGAGCCAGGAGAGGAATGTGGAGGGCACTTATGTATTAGAGGCTTTGTGTGGGGACGCAGACTGTGGAGGAAAAGGAGATGCCAGTTACTGTCCTCTGGGAAGAGAGTCGCCGTGCAGAACTGTGTGAAGTATAAGCTTTACCTTCGTTGGCTTCTAATGAACTCTATTTACTCTTTTGTGCCCAGAAAATATCTATTTGTTAATGATTGGGTGAAAAATTCAATAATAAGTAATTGCATAAAATAGATGTTTTTTTTTTAATGACCCCACCAATTGTTTTACTACCATAAAGAGTTGTTTCTTTTGTGTGATGCCTTTGTAGCTCTTCCAGTTACAATTATGTTAATGGAAGATATGTAAATACTAATGATGAATGCCGTATTTCTTTGTCATGCAAGCTTTTAATCTGTAACATAATTACCTGAGCAGTTTAAATGACATAAATTATATGCCTTTTTAAAACTTTTACTGTAGTTTATGATAGTGTTTTAAAAAACTACATAGCGTTGTGTTTTTTCATTACTGCAATTTATTTAATAGTTACGGTAAACAAATTCAAACTGGTAGGTAATTGCTGTTTTGTATTATGCAGTATTTGCAAAGGTGGGGAAAGGGTTAGTACTTGTTTTATTACTTGACTGTAAGTAACTTAGAGAACCTAGAAACTCAGCGTGGCCTGAGTTCTGAGTACATAGGCTTGTCATAGCTCATATCAAAGGAGTACAATCCATACTTGCAGAATTCTCTTAGCTTCTTTTTTAGTCATAGAGCTAGAACTGTTTGGCTTTTAACATTATTTAGATTCTTGTTTCAAGAAGTTCAAAGTGCTTTGGAAAATACTATCAATTAAAAATATCTAAGAATGATTGAATGAATATCTTATATTGATATTTCTCACACTCATTACCTTTTTATTTTTATTTTGTTTTGATGGAGGTACTGAGGATTGAACCTAGGACCCTGTCCATGCTGAGCATGTGCTCTACCACTGAGCTATATCCCTCTGCCCATTAAATTTTTGCATATATATAAAAAGTACAGAACACTAGTTCTGAGCCTGATAGAATGTCTACAAACATGAGCAGCTTTAGGAAAATTTAAGAAACATTTTACAGCATTGAAAAGTATCTTGATTCTTGAAATTGAAAGTCCTAATTCTTACCTATCAAATCACTAAGCCTGACTTCCTTTTGTTCATTTCCATTGGTTATACTAGTTGTGCTAATTATTAACGATAGAGAATTAGTGATTAATTAGCCAAAGCTTTCCCTTTGGTTTCTGTGAAATTTAGTGTGAAGATACCTACAAGACCTGACCCTCAAAATTACCTGCTTTCAGCATTTTAGAGAATATATTATCAGTTGGCAGAACTGGCTATCAGGTTGGAATTCAGGAAATAAATTCTCTTGAGATACTGATGATTGATGCCCAGGAACATACATGCATATAATCATTTTAGTGGTGTGTGTATGTGTATATGTTAACAACTCTTTATGAAAGTGTCACTGTGAATAAGTTAAATTCTTTTTTTAAAAAAACATAGTAAAATAAAAGTTACTATGCCATTTGTTATAGGGCTAATAATCTGAGCCCACCTGCCCTACAATATCTGAATTCTTCAGCATTGGTCATAATTTAACATAGATCTCAAGTTGATCTACAACTGCCAAATCTTATTAATTAGCTAAATAACTTCACTTAACCACTGTTTGATTTTGCTTATGTTTTCATTGAGCATCTCCTATGTGCCAGGCACAGTTGTAGGCACTGGTAATAGAAGATGAATGTGTCAGACCTGGCTCCTGCATGCCAAGAGTTTATAGTCTAATTAGAGACAAACAGCCATTAGAGTAGAGTAACAATTGCAGTGGGGACACAGAAGTTTATGAGAGGATTTCCCTCTGCATCTACTTCCCACTGGATTTGAAATTTAATTGAAATCAGGGACCAGAAAAAGATTGGCAGATTTTCAACTTCTCCATTGGAAAGTATGCAGTTTGTAACATTGTACTCCTTAGTTAAACCTTTCAACCTCTGCTTCCCTTCCCTGTTTGGTGTTTTCCATCTCCTTCACAATTCTTCTTTTTGCAACTTTCAAAGTAGCGAGTTTAGTTTGGGTAGCCATGGCATATAGGAATCCCTGTCAAATCCCTGTCAAATATAATAGATCAAGGAAACAGTCTTGAGGTAGATAAGCACATTATGTCTCAGTGGCAAAAGAGAGTTCAGAATGGTTGCGTGGGCAGAGAAACAAAGAAAATTCTGGCAGGATTGCAGAATAGTAGCCATGTAAATTGGAAAGTCCAGTTAGAATTTACAGGAGAACAGAGATTGGAAATTAGGCATCAAGATGTTTTACAGAAAGGACCAGAATCAATGTTCAGAGTCTGGGTAACTGCTACAAAATGAGCAGTAAGAATGGCCTTAATCTTAAGCCAACAAATATCTGAAGCTGAGTCTCCATCCATGGTTCTTCCCTGAGCCAGAACTGAATTTGGCCTCACTGGGGAGTAGAGGTTAGGTAGGCACACTGGATGAGACTTGGAAATAAGTCCTCAAATTTTTAACATTTTACATACACTGAAGATCTTGGTTTAAGGCCTCACTTTACCATTATGGTGCTGTGTGTGTCTGAGCTGTCACTTTAGTTCTCTGAAGTCCAGTTTCTTCAGAGATTAATGAAAACACATGCCCTTTAAGGTTCCTTTGAGTTCTTTAATCACTGAATTCTATATAAAAGCCAAGACTTGGTGGCCCCCCCAACCCTTGTAACTCACCCCCCTATCTTTTTGCCCATGGAAGCTGCATGTTTTTCTTTGATGATAAAGGGACCAGGCTTGGTTTTAATTAACCACATGTGTTTTGAATTCACAAGAAGAGCATTGAAATATTTTATTTATAAGCAGATGTAGTTGTCCAGTTTTGCCAAACATTATGAGAATGTTTCTAAGTGGGATAACCTCTTGCTCTTTCTGAAACTGCCTGATCTAGTTCTTTTCCATGATATCTAAGTTGAGAGGTTTAAACAAAGGAGACATAAGGAAAGAAAGGAATAGTTTTCCAGATTGTTTTAATACCAGGAATCCTTGAAGTATGTCCATCTGAAGAGCTTTCTGAAATCTAAGCCCTCAGTTTGGTAAGGTAACCTCTAACCTACAAATGAGTTACTTTTGTGTGAAATGAAAAATAAGAATGAACTTTCATAACTGAGAATTGTTAAGAACTATTGGTCGTGGGAAGGGAGTCTCTGAGGTGGTTCTCTACTTACTGATAATATGTGTGACCTTGGGCAAATGATTTGACTAACTTAGTTTTCTCATCTGTAAAATGGGCAAAAGATATACATCATTGCATTTATTTTTATTTTAAATGTAAGAAACAATGTGCTGCTCACCATGTGCCAGACAATATCTAAAAATTTTACAAATAATAACTCAGTCCTTATAACTACCCTCTGAAGGTTGATACTATTATTATCTGCATTTAATAGATTAAAAAGAAATAACAGAAAGAGAGGTTGTATGACTTATACAAAGCTGAACAACTAGCAAGTGGCAGAACTGGTTGCCAGACCTTAGAGTTCATGTTTTAATGCTACATCATGAAAAATAAAATGAGGAAGCACTTGATAAAACACTCTACAACTCAAGATGATAGTGATTATGTGACAATTAAAATTTATAGCCAATTTTCAAAGAGCTAGATTATTATAAAAACATACATGAGTTCGTTTTTCATATGACATCTCAGAATATTTAGTGATTTAATCATAATTTTGAATTTTGGTGGTTACTGTATAATGTAGGCGTAAAGCAGAAATATTTGGTTGAATTTAAACAAACCACACACAAGTCCAGAAAGTTGCTTTTGAAAGTCAGTCTGTGATAAGTTTGTTCACAGGTCATTTGCCTTTTTTGTAATAGAATGCTGAGGATTTTTTTTAAAATTCAGCTTACACTCTGTTGTTGGTTAACAATAACAAAAACAAAGATTATTTTTGTACTGGAAGATACTGTTCTGTCAGTGAAAATACTTGTGTGTAACTAGAATTAATAAAATAATATATAACATGACATATAAAATTGCTTTTCATTTATAGCCACAGCCACTATTTTTTGCACTTGTCACAAAAGTCAACTTTGTCTTTTATTCTCTACTTAAACACTTCTTATGGTATATAAATCAAGTTGCACTAGAAATGAAGAAACCTGGATTTTAGTGTGCAACAGTGTACATACAACTTTGGACAAGAAAGTTGATGGGTTTTTTTGCCTTATTCTATTCATCTGGAAGTAAGGTAGATTAGGCTATGTGATTTCTAAGATCCTTTATAATTCTCACTAAACACAGAAACACAAAACACATACCTCTGAGACTGGAACATATAAATGAGAAACCAAGAATATTTCATTGTATGTAGAAGTTAACCTGTTAGGAGACACACATCCATGAAATGTTAAGAATATTTTTATAAAGAAATGGGTAGGTTGGTGTAACTGTGGAAGTGCTTGAAGTGTGGGAAAGGGTTGGCTGAGGTTAAGCAGGACAGTCTTTCCATGGAATAAAGTGATACTTACCCAGGTGGAGGTAATTTATGACCCTAGGATTGTGCACCAGTACCATGAAGTAACCATTCACAGCGTACATGGCTTATGTAAGTTCTGGAGAGAAGCACACAGTAAGTGAAAGATAAGTGTGAAAATGAGTTAGGAAAAGGCTCTTTTGTAGGAAAAATAGTCAGGAAAGGTCTTCAGAAAGCTTGGGACTGGTGGAAAAGAGAGGAGGAGGGAATGTTTAATAGATAAAAAAGAAAGCAGTGTTCTGAGGTGGGAAATGAGTGGAGCATGGTTTAGGAAGCTGTTTGGGTAGAAGAGGGAGACTGTGTGGGGAGCAGTAAAAGGTGAGATGAAGACCCAGGGGTGGGTCTTAAGAAAGGACACCTCAGTGTATAACTTAAAGAGGCAACATTCACATCAGAATCTGGCAGGGCGCATCCAGAGTATCTGGCTCTGTGTGGTGGCCCTGACCCTAATGCCAGGCTTAGGAGTTTACACTGGGTTCAACAGGCAATTAGGGAGCCAGTAAAACAAACAAACAAAAAGAACTTTGAGCTGAAAGGAATGTAATAGAATGGCTTTTCAGGAAGATTAATCTGCACCAGGGTGCAAGATGAATTAAAAAGGGCCTAGAGTCCTAGACCATAGCTAGGAGACTAGGGTAGTAATTTATTTGCAAAGTAATAAGAGCCTAACCAGGTAACTGTTTTGTGGTTAAAAGGTTTTGAGGAAGGTTTAATTAACTCCAAGAGAAATTTGAAGAACAAATTAGCCAAATTAAGTGACTGGATTTTAGGACCAGATAAAGAGGGAGAATCTTCTACTCCATAGACTTAGAAGGGAAGTCTTTTGGTCTTTTTTTGGGATTTGGAGACAATTTTATTTGGGTGATGATTTTGCGTATTTACTACTTAGCTTGCTTTTATTGAAAGGGCTGTTGTGATATGTGAATTGCCATTGTGTTAAGAGAGGACTAGGAAAGTAGGCTTTTGTATTTGTCATCTCTACCCAGCAGAATAATTGACAGTGTATGTCACATCATCAGTGTAATCTTCTGTCGTCACCATCTACTGAGATTGCTATTGTCAAGGTCACCAGAGACTTCCTTATTGTCAAATCCAACGGTCATTTCTTTGTTTATATTTTATTAAACCTCATTAGTGTTTGAGACCATTGGTCATGCCCTCCATGAAGCATTTGTTTTTTCTCACAGCTTCCATGGTACCATACTTGACAGCTCCTTTTGCTGGCTCATCGTCTTCTACCAGATCTCTACTTGTTAGGGTGCCCTGGGGCTCTGGCCTGAATTCCCTATGTATGCATCTAGGTAACTCTTGACTCTTAATTCTATCCAAATGCCAATGATTCCTCAAACTGTATCCGCAATCCTGGAAAGCAACAATAACCTCCTAACTAATATACTCTGATTCTTTCCCTGCTATTCTGTTATCAACATAGCAATCAGGGCAGTCAATTAAAAATGTAATTCATATCATGTCATTTCTCTAGTTAAAACCCTCCCATGGCTTCCCATTGCATTTAGGATAAAATCTAAACTCCTTACCCTACCTTCAAAATCCTATATGATATAGTCCCTTACCAGCATTTTAAACTTTATTTCCCACCACTTTCCTTCCCTGCCCCTGCCATTCCAGCCTTACTCACCTTATTTTAGTTCCTGGGTCATGTACCTCTTCATTCTCAACTTAACCCCTCTGTTTAGAATGCTCTTAACCCTAATTTTTAAATGTCTCATTCTTTGTTCAGATCTCAGTTTAAGTGTTATCTGCTCAGAAAACCCTTCTGTGAACAGTCAATACAAAGCATTCACATGATAACTCTCAATTTTTGCAATTATGGCATAGTACTTAGCACCATGTGGTTTTTTTCTTATTAATTTGTTTTTGTTTTTCTCTGACCCAGGGGTGGAATCCTAAACAGGGTACAATATAAGCTCAAAGTTCCCGTGTCTAGGAAAGTGCTAGGCACACAGTTTGTGTATAAAACATATATGTTGAATAAATCAAGTCTTAATACCTACATACTGGTTCTATTAACTGAGAGCCCAATTCTTTGAGCATAACCTCTTCCACTAATTCTTAACATTCTTTCTCAGCTGCTTCTATATATGTTTCTCATATTATCAGTATGAGATGCTAATTCTTACCTAATTATTTTTTAGAGGTTTATTTTTAAAGAAAAAAGAAGCAAGCAAAGCAAAAAAGTGTTTCAAACTGCTAAGTTCCAATTTTTTAACACCAGAACCAGTATGCTGTTACCTATGTATTTCTACACAAATTCCTCTATTAAGTAGTCAAACTATGATCTACTTAGCAGGGGTTTCACAAATCATTAACTCTAATTAATTAAAATATATGACACTATGTAATCTGTTTATTTACATGTTATTTTTCAGTTAACAGGTTTTATCACTTATACGTTAGTCAGAGAATAGTAGTTTATTTAAAGTTTAGTTTATGTGTTTGTATGTTTGCTTATAGGAGCGATAATATTTTGTTGTATATCTTTCTATGCGTATGTTCGAGTGTGATCCTACAGGTACATGATCATAACATTCTTTCTTTTGATTCTGAGTTTGTTTTTTGTTAGGGGAGGGAGATAATTAGGTTTATTTATAGAGGACGTACTGGGGATTGAACCCAGGACTTTGTGCATGCTAAGCATGTCCTCTACCACTTGAGCTGTATCCTCCCCCCTCCCAATTCTTTCTTTTGAGAGTTGTATTTTCACTTACATTGTAGATAACCTTTCTTGTCTAAAGTAGATCTATATCATTATTTTAGATAAAACTGTACCACAGTATATTTATCAAGTCCATTTTTGTTAGACATTTAGATTGATTCTGATTATTTTTAACTGCTATAAGCATTTTAATAAATATTCTTCTACATTCAGCTCTGTGTACTTGTTCTATTATTTCCTTGGGATGAAGTCATAAAAGGAGGATTTTTAAACATTTTTTATTGATTTATAATCATTTTACAATGTTGTGTCAAATTCCAGTGTTCAGCACAATTTTTCAGTCATGCATAGACATATACACACTCATTGTCACATTTTTTTCTCTGTGAGCTACCATAACATTTTGTGTGTATTTCCCTGTGCTATACAGTATAATCTTGTTTATCTGTTCTACAATTTTGAAATCCCAGTCTATCTCTTCCCACCCTCCGCCCCCCTGGCAACCACAAGTCTGTATTCTCTGTCTATGAGTCTATTTCTGTCCTGTATTTACGCTTTGTTTTTGTTTGTTTGTTTTTGTTTTTGTTTTTTAGATTTCACACATGAGCGATCTCATATGGTATTTTTCTTTCTCTTTCTGGCTTACTTCACTTAGAATGACATTCTCCGGGAGCATCCATGTTGCTGCAAATGACATTAGGTTGTCAGTTTTTATGGCTGAGTAGTATTCCATTGAATAAATATACCACATCTTCTTTATCCAGTCACCTGCTGATGGACATTTAGGCTGTTTCCATGTTTTGGCTTTTGTAAATAATGCTGCTATGAACATTGGGGTGCAGGTGTCATCCTGAAGTAGATTTCCTTCTGGATACAAGCCCAGGAGTGGGATTCCGGGGTCATACAGTAAGTCTATTCCTAGTCTTTTGAGGAATCTCCACACTGTTTTCCATAGTGGCTGCACCAAACTGCATTCCCACCAGCAGTGTAGGAGGGTTCCCCTTTCTCCACAGCCTCTCCAGCATTTGTCATTTGTGGATTTTTGAATGACGGCCATTCTGACTGGTGTGAGGTGATACCTCATTGTAGTTTTGATTTGCATTTCTCTGATAATTAGTGATATTGAGCATTTTTTCATGTGCCTTTTGATCATTTGTATGTCTTCCTTGGAGAATTGCTTGTTTAGGTCTTCTGCCCTTTTTTGGATTGGGTTGTTTATTTTTTTCTTATTCAGTTGTATGAGCTGCTTATATATTCTGGAGATTAAGCCTTTGTCGGTTTCATTTGCAAAAATTTTCTCCCATTCTGTAGGTTGGCTTCTTGTTTTACTTATGGTTTCCTTTGCTGTGCAGAAGCTTGTAAGTTTCATTAGGTCCCATTTGTTTATTATTGCTTTTATTTATTCCAGGAGAAAATTTTTGAAACATAAAAGGAGGATTTTGATTTCATATTACCAAATTGTCCACCATAAAGTTGAAAGGACATTATTTTTAGAGACACTCTTTTTTTTTAGCAGCCCCACAGGTTGTTCTCATGCTTCTCTTGCCATTTTATTCCACATCATGAAGGGTGTGAAGTCTACTACCTTGGCAGGCTTAGGAGTAAACTGAACAGCATATGCAGCAGCCCAGTGAGGAGGACATTCTTCCTCCACTTCTTTAGACAGAGCGTTGAAGTATTCTAGGTTTTTGTTCTAAATCAAAGATCCAGAGACACCATCAATAAGTGTATATGATGAGTACTGGTTCAGAGGGGCACCTGGTTAGGGCCTCCCAAGAAGGAAGTGATGGTTCTGGCCTCTCCCTGGGATTTTACTGGACTACTCTGAAGAGCAGAGATACATAGTCTCTCGAGATGGAAGGAACCACTGTAAGCCTAATACAGCTACTTGGCATCTAAATCCCTTCAACCACACCCCTGGCAAGTGTTTATCAGTCTGTCCTTGTAGATCCCTGGTGATGAAGAATTACTTCCCAAGTTAGTCTGTTTCATCTGTGGATCATTATGACTCTTCAAGCTTTTCCCAGTGGCCAAATTGTTCACCTCTTTTGTTGAACAGAACAGATGAGGAACTTTAAGATGGCTGAACTCCAGAGCCAGAAGAGCGTGCCACTAAAAGGGCCGCTAGACTGGTCATGGCTCCTGGTCAGACTGAGGCCTTGTGGGTAGAGGAACTCTAGAATCCCCAGTCGCTAATGGTCTTTCATCAATAGCCTGTGAAAACTTATAATTTCCTCTCTGTTCTCTTCAAAATCATGTTTTACATCAAATAATTATCTCTTCTAAAATATATAACTAGTAGGTAAGCCTACAGCCCCTATTTGTCCAGATTTAAAACTGTTTTTGTAAAAGTAAATTATTTTTAGAGACCCTAAAATTATACCTTATTTCTGGAGTGAGACATATCCTCAAAGTATCAAATTGTGTCTCATGAATTTTCGTTAGCATGACATGATTTTTCCCAGTTACTTAGTCATATTCTTTACTACAGTAAACTCTGCTGTTTGGCAGAACTTTTAGAGGTTGAAATTACCAAAATTTTAACTATGCAGCTATTCTAATGACTACATGCTTCAGTATTCTCATTTATTAAAATTCAGACACCCATAAATTTTTCCTGACAAGTTTCTAAAAGTTGTCATCATCACACAGTCACATGCTTTTAGCTAGTATTTTATGTGTTTCGTAATACCGTTGTATAATCCATACTCTTCTTTGCAATACTTATATCATAGTTACATAGATAACTAATAGGTATCTACTGTCATCTCTAATCTTTGTTGCACATTTTTCATTTTAATATTGAATACTTTGGCTAAGTTCAGCAAAATATCCAAAGGACTGCAGACTTCAATCATGGCTTTGGAGATTTTTTTAGTTTACTATCTGAAGAGGTAATGACCAAAGCAACCAATTTCAGTGAAATACTAAATTATTCAAAAGTGCTTTTTCTTAACAGTTTAGTTTTTATCACTTTAAACTTGATAATTTCTAGTATGGGAGTAAGCCATTTCCTGCTAGGGCTTTGGAGACAAATTATATGTATTATATATTTTTAAATAGTGCCAAATATATATGAGACATTACTTAGGCTGTGGACCATTCTTGGTACTCACAGAGTAGTTGACATCTTGGCATCCCTCAGCATTCCAGAGATTAGGAGCCACTGCTCTTCCACAATTCTTAGCTCTCCAGGATTGATTACCGTGCACGCAGAGAGAGGGGAAAGGATGAGCCCAGAGAAATTTTCCGGGAGCTAAAATCACGCCAAGTAGCCAGAAAACAGCCAGCCTGAGCTCACCTTGAAAATCCACAGAACCATCAGAGGAAGGAATTTCTTTGTACATATTTTGCTTCCCTCTGAAGGACACCATGATTTAATTCAGTGGGTTCCAGGAGATCTTTGGCTTATGACCTAATTGGTTCCTGGAGGAGAGTTGAAAGTTGAGACCTCTCTTTCTTCCCCCAAGTTGGCACATTATTATAAATTAGGGTCCTTTTCCTGGAAACAAATCCTATACCACAAATATTAAAAAAAGAATTATTATAATATGTGTTAAATATAATTTTTATTAGTATTTTTACAAACATATGTTAAAGTATATATAAAGACAAAATTTATAGCCACAGTGAAAGAAGCCATGTATGAGGTAGTTGAGGACACAGATTCTAGAGCCAGATTTGTATAGGTTCAAATTGCAACTTTGCAACTTCCTAGCTGAGTGATCTTGGGCAAGTTATTTAACCTCTCTGTGTTTCAGTTATCTGTAAAAATGGTGGTAATAGTCCCCACTCTTTAGAGGTACTCTGAGGAGTAAATGAGTTAATGTATAGAAAGTGCTGAGAACTGGCAATGCCTGACATTGTTTCTAAGAGTTGGCTGTTATTATATGTTAAAAATGGTCATTTTAGGGAAACTTTGCTGAATGATCTTAAAATACCAGCTCAATCAAGTAGACTCTCAAGGCTCCTTCTTTTCCTAAAAAGCCTTCCTAAGGTTAGAAATAGGCACTCTTCATTATACCCATCAAGGCTATTCACAATCTGGTTCCAGTCCTGCCTTTTCTACACTTTGTACAAGTGCTCCACTCAAATTGCACTTTCTTTCTCATGGCTCTGCTCAACACCTACCTCTTTTGCAAAATTTACCACTATTATCTGAACTTCTTTGACATTTATTATATGCTTCAGTGTTCTATTTGTTTTTAAAATTATTTCTGAAGTATAAACCTTTTGAGACTACAGGCTACATGCAGTAAAATTTTGTGTCCCCTTGTCACCTAACACAATGTAATTAAAATATGTGTTGCTTAATTGGCAGAGATAAGAGAAAGCAACCTTTTCAAGATTGCACTACAAATTGAATTTCATGTGTGTGTGTACACATGCATGCATGTCCAACCAATAGCAGGTTAACAGTTTTTAAAATTAACTGTATTTTAAAAATTGGAGCACTTGTGAAAAATTTAAAAATTATTGCAACTAAGTGAAACATCTGTAGTTGGATTATTTGGAACTACATAGTAATAAAAAAATTACACTTCATATATTGCAATACAGTCCTATATCTCCTGCTGGGTAATTATAAAATTTCTTCCTCTGAAACTGTTACCACTATATAACAAAGGCAGAGAAGGACCCTGTGGCTGTGAGTGTCCACGTCACAGAATTAGAGCTATAAGAACAAGGAACTAGTTAAGGAAGGAAGAAGGGAGAGATAGGGAGAAATATGCATTTGGATCTGTCACTTTTTTCTAATATTTAGTAACAGTAATAAAGCATCTTAGCTAAAAATATATGACATAATAAAACATTTTGACTTTTTGGCTATTGGCAAAGTTTTGTGTGTGAGAACTATTGTATTTGACATCCAAAAATATAATTATCTGAAAGATTATAAATGTTTTCCTAAATCTTAGATATTTTCATTGAAGTTTACATAAAAACAATTTTATGCCACAATTTTAGCCAGCTTTGTCCTAACTGAAATTTGGAGTTGTCCGTCACCATCTGACTTTTGTGTACCTTGTGAATTAAGAGTTTATTGTATTTTAATTGCCTCATTTTTATTCTTTTTTCTCTCTTTGTTAATGAATATACTTGAATATGGACTATGACATTAGCCATTTTAGGCATAAAAAATGAGTTCTTACCAGAATATATTAAAGCAAGGACCTATCTTTCTTTCTTTCTTTTTTTAATACCAGATACTCTAGATGAATATTTTGAATACGATGCAGAGGAGTTCCTGGTCTCTTTGGCCTTGTTAATAACAGAAGGACGAACACCTGAATGTTCTGTAAAAGGTCGGACAGAAAGTTTCCATTGCCCTCCAGCACAGTCCTGTTACCCAGTAACTACCAAACATGAATGTAGTGACAAGCTGGCCCAGGTGAGAACTGTGTGTTGAATACTTTCTATCTATCTTTTACACAAACTAGTTTAAATTCTGTCATAACCTTTGTTATATCACAATTATCATGTTCACTTTTAAGTATAAAATAGGCCAAAACCATAAAGAAAAGAAAGAAAAAGTCCTATTCTTGAATGATAGCTACTAACTTTGGCTCCTAAACGAGGCACAGTGGGTAGCTTTTTGATCAGCAGGCAGGTGGGCAGCCAGTTTCATACCTGCCTCCACACAAGCCAGATTTAAGATTATTTTTGGTACTGTGAATTAGCTTTCTTTACTTTTAGACTCAGCCCTGGCTCATCGGCTTTGTGGTCTTGTTTATTTACTAGATTGATGTTCATGGTGATCTCCCCGACGTTAATCAATTTCCCTCTTATTCCCTCCCCTTTTTAATGGGAGGATACTTTTTGCTATAATTAATATTTTTGTATAATACTGTTAAAAATATTTTGGAATGTAGTGTGTAATTTGCTGTAAGGGGTTTTTTCTCCCAGTTAGTTTTTTAAATGTAGTCCAAAATTGTAAATTTTTAAAATCTTGTTTGAGTGTTTAATTAAAATGAGTTTTTAATATTTTGCTCTTACAATGAATCTTTCCTCTGTAATTAATGATGATGTAATTAACAGACTAGGCAAGGCTGGGCTGTCTTGAGGCCTGTCAGACGTTGTGCATGGCAGTTCTTTTTCTACAAAATAAAGCACAGATATCCTCCCCCAAGAAAATTTGCATCATAATTGTTGTTCACTCCTAATCCCCGTACTCTGGAGCTTATAGTGCTGATCCATTATTTAATGAGGAAACCTAAATAGACAGACAAGCCTGTGCAAAGCCCTGCAACAGGTGACTCATTTTCATACAGATGTCTGCTGCACAATTATACTTCAAATTTAAATGTAAAATGGGGTGGGCTATTGAGCTGTTTCACTTATCATCATTTTCTCTAAGTGTCGCCAAGCCAGACGAACCAGGTCTGAGGTTGCGTTGCTGTGGAAGAACAGCCTTCCGATCATGGTGGAAGTGATGCTGCTACCAGACTGCTGCTACAGCGACGACGGGCCCACCACAGAAGGAATTGATCTAAATGATCCCGCAATTAAGCAAGATGCATTACTGTTAGAAAGATGGATATTGGAGCCAGTTCCTCGACAGTAAGTTATTGAACTGAGTTTGAAGTTGTCCTTGGTAAATCAGGTTTTCCATTACTTTCTGTAAGTTATTTTAATAATATGTGATTTTTTTGGATCCATCTTTTTATATAGTAAAATTTATATGTTTGATACTAACGTGACTTCAAGTGATGCTGGTAAATGCACTCCTATACTCTTGAAAGCATACATTCTGAGTAATATTTTTATTTCAGCTTCTGTCTTTCTAAAATTCAGTCATTTTGTACTTGCTCACATTTAGATGATGCTTTTCTACTTCCCTTAGGAGTGGCGATCGATTTGTTGAAGAGAAGACTCTTCTATTGGCTGTCCGCTCATTTGTGTTTTTTTCTCAATTAAGTGCTTGGCTGAGTGTTTCTCATGGTGCTATTCCACGAAATATTCTTTACAGGTATGTCTAGGGCGGAAGGACAGTGTGCATTCAACTACAGTGGTGAGCTACTGAATGCTGTTTTATACCTTTTAAGCAGTTTATTTCCTTCATTTCTGAATATAAGTAAAATTTACTAAAGTTTCTCTCAAAACAAAGTAGAGAAATTTAGATATGAATCAATATGAGTTTCGCTTGTTCAGTTAAATTTGGTGTATAATAGTTTTTAGAGAAATTTTATGCTTACTTTAGAGAACTAGCAATGATTAAATACCACCATTATAAATAAAGGGGAAACACTTTCTAGGCTGCCGAATTTCCATAATGGTAGACTTACTTAATTTGGAAACTATAAACATAGGCTGTTGAACAGCTGTCTAATTGTCTCTTTAAGCAGGTGGCCGTGAGATAGAGAGTGTCTCTTAATCACCTTACACTTTAGAATTAGTTGAATCCATTTATTTGGTAAAGACAAAGTCCTTGTTTTCTATTTTGCCCACTAATTTTGAATTACGATATTCTTGAGCTTTAATGTTTTAGTGGTATAGAGTTCTTAAAAAGAAGATCGTCTCTATTCCAAGCATAATCTGTTGTACTATTTATGTTGATCTTATCAGAATGACAAGCATGGTAAAGTAGGTAAGAGTGAAATCTCAATAGTAATTAATGCAAACAAAGTATATGACTGTAAAATTTTTTAAATAATATAATGATGTAAGTTTTTTAATGGAGTTATAATCAGTTTACAATGTTGTGTCAATTTCCAGTGTAGAGCACAATTTTACAGTTATACATGATCAGTTTTATAATCCATTGATTCCATTTTTTTCTGTGTGATTCTAGAATCAGTGCTGCTGATGTAGACCTACAGTGGAACTTTTCACAGACTCCAACTGAACATGTGTTTCCTGTTCCCAATGTTTCTCACAATGTGGCCTTGAAAGTCAGCGTTCAGTCCTTGCCCAGACAATCTAATTACCCAGTTTTGACCTGTAGTATTCACACTAATATTGGCCTTTATGAGAAAAGGATTCAAGAGCATGAATTTAAAACCCATCAGCACCGAAGTTCTACTGAAGCAGAACAATGTAGTACAAACAGTTCACAGCGTCTGTGTAGCAAACAAACTTGGATGATGGCACCCGAAAGCATATTATTACATGCAAAAAATGGCACAACTCCAGAATATACAGCAGCTGTCAAAAATGTCAAACTATATCCAGGCACTGGGAGTAAATCTGACTGTGGAACATCTCAAGGCAATATTCTGGGCGTTAGTGGTATAGGAGATAAAAAATCACATGAAACATCAGTGAGAACTGTAAAATCATTTTCAGTGATTGACTCCAGTGTCTCTAGATGCCAGAATTCTTGGCAGTCAGTTGGTGAGACTAATCCTTTAATAGGGTCTTTAATTCAGGAACGACAAGAAGTTATTGCAAGAATTGCTCAGCATTTGATTCATTGTGATCCAGGCACTTCACATGTTTCTGGACACCCACTTAATACACAAGAATCTAGTTCACTTAATTCAAAACTTCTCCGAGTTTCACAAGAAAATGAAAACGTGAGAAAATGTAAAGAAACTTTCTCCATTTCTTTTGGTATTCCAGAGCTCACCTCCTCAGAAAACACCAATGAGGGGAAAATTCGAGTAAAACCAGAAACCCCTCGGAGTGACGCTTGCATCTCTAATGGTCTTCATTCTCGTCAGTCTGTTGGTGAGACTAATCCTTTGATAAGCTCTTTACTCCAGGAGCGGCAAGATGTTATTGCAAGGATTGCTCAACACTTGGAGCATATCGACCCAACGGCATCTCACATACCCCGGCAGTCATTCAACACGCAGGGCTCCAGTTCACTTCCTTCTAAAGTGTTCAGGAGTTCCTACGAAGACAAAAATCTGTTGAAGAAAAACAAGGATGATGCTTCTATTTCCATTTCTAACACAAAGTTTTCCTTGCTAGATGACATCAGTGAAGGGAAAAACTTAATACCTAACAAATATTTTAGTTCTTTAAAATGCTGTAGTAAAGTCCAGCCTTCTTTGAAACCTCAAACAAGAAGAAATCTGTATCAGGACAATCCTCGTGAAATCCAAAGTACATTTCAAGAGACACAGAACAAAGCCACTGGTCTAATGACTCCCTCAAATATGTCTCATTGCAAAGAAAATAACTTAGATTTGAAAATCAGATTGGAAAACACACTTTCTGAGTGTCAGTTTAAGGAGCAAGAAATTAATGAAGTTGATAAACAGTATTCAAGTTGCAACAGTACTGACAAACAGATTTGCCCAAATAGGTATAAGGACAAAATAATAATAAATGGAAATTATAATTCAGAATCTTTAAACAATCACCAATTTGATCATTCAAAAATAAATGACTCAAAAATAAAAGTTACTGTGTTGGAAATGTCTGGATATTTGAACAAACACGAAAATGCGTGCTCAGATAAAGTATCAAAAAGGCCCAAGCCATGTGAGCAAAATACTCAACTTAATAGTATAGAAAATTATTTCAATAAAGACAACGAAGGTTTCAAATGCAAAAAGCCAGATCAATTAAAAAATGAACAGGATAAGAAAGAAGATCCAATTGATGAAAAATCTCAAAACTGTTCTCAGAGAAAGAATGTAAAAGACTGTTTGTCTACGTGTGAACGACTGAAAAATACAGAGGTATTGGTAGGTAATATCTAATATTTCAAACATAATCCTCAAACATTTGTTATAGTTTGCATTTTGTTTATAGGAGATCTAATTATGATGGCCCAAGATGCCCATTATTTATAAAACACACAGTCTGATATAGTAAACCTAAAATATAGAACTAGTATTAATATCCTTGCAAATAATGCACCCACTAAAGAGCACATGCTAGGTAAATTCTTCTGGTTGCCCTTTTATGTTTATTTCAGTACTGTTAACAATTGCTGAAGAGTAAATAGAAGTCAGAAATGAAACTTGTATAATTAATTTTAGTGTGTTGTTTGTTAGCAGCTCTGGCCTAACGTGCGTTATGCATTGCGTTATGCCAATGCTCAGCTAAGGATTTTAGGGATATCTGAAATGAAATCACTGGGCTGTTGGTCAAAATACTTGGGTTTCAGTACTGACAATTTGCTCTTTGAGTGAAGCTGAATAAATCACATTAACTTCCAAAAACCTCAACTTCCTCAATTTTAAAACAAGAATGATGTGTTTTTAATGCACTATATAAATCAAAGATATTTAAGTTAGTTCCATTTTATTTGACTTTCTACCAAATTATTTCTTGATTTTAGAAAATTGTGATTAGGCTTGAATATCCTTTATTGAGATATAAATTTGTGTTAGTTCTTGGAGTATGGGAAACTACTTAACTACCTTAATTTCCCTGATCCAAATTTGAATGACCATGGTTCATCTTTTTTATTATACAGATTAGTTTTGCTGGATATTAGGGTCTTAAAATTATATCTTGTTCCCAATTTATATTTTTCAACAGAAGATCTCATCTTTCCAACATACGGGTTTAATCAAATAGTAGTTTCCAATTTCCTAAAACTATAATTGTCACAAACCTACCTTGGCCTTCAGAATATTAGCTTTTCATCATCCTTTCTGGTACCTAATAGAAAAGCTTACTTTGACCATGGTATTTTCCAAGACAGTAAGATTTGTTTTTTCATGCGCTTGTTTTAAATATACTTGTACTGCATTTACTATGTGCCCAGGTACTCTTCTGAATGTTTTATACAAGTTGGTTTGCTTAATCCTTACTTAACCGCTGTGAGGTTAGGTGCTATTACTAACTCCAGTTTACAAATGAGGAGTCTAGGCCTGGAGAGATTAAGTAACTTGTGCAAGTTCATATAGCTAGTAAATGGTACAGCCAGGACCCCAATTAATTAGTCTTTTGTGATTTTCATTTATATGTTTTTATGACTTTCTGATTTCTGAGTATAAGCTTACCTGAATTCTTAAGAATTAGTCTCCTTCTTGTATCACTTCAAAAACATGGTACTGTGACAGTGTCAGATATATTTTAAAATTCACATTTATTATATTTTTATTTCATGCTTTATCAGATTGTATCCTCTGAGAATAACTCTTGCTATTGACATAGTTTCATATTTTAGAATATGATGCTAGTTTTTTCTAATTGTGAGATTTTTTTTTCCCACAAATTAAAAGAATTGAATATTAGCTTATACCAGATACTAGACTCTGGTTTATAAATAAGACCATATGTTGATAAGGCAATTGTATTTGGACATACTTTCTCTAGAATATTTGAGTTTATTCAGCATCTTAGAAAAAGCTCTTGAATACCATTTTCTGATTGAAGTGTACATAAGGGTGTGTATAGATAGATACATAGGTCATTACATTTGCTTTACCACCAAGGATATAATACAATACCTCAGTACCTATTAAGAATAAATGTAAAGCTAAAAAAAAATTAAATATTACCATTAAAATCTAATTATTTTCCTAGCAGAGGACTACACCACTTAAACATTCAAATGTCTGGAGGAAACATAATTTTCATTCCTTGGATGGAACCTCAACCAGAGCTTTTCATCCTCGAACTGGATTGCCTCTTCTTTCAAGTCCTGTAAGTTTTTTTTCTTTTATTTTGTGTTTAGAATTGCAAGCATGTAAAATGTTTGCAAATCATTTCGTCCAAACTTTAACGGAAAAAAATTTTAATATTTTAAAAATAAATTTCTAATTGGAAAACATTTTGTTTTTTCATACATTGAATAGCTAGATGTTAATATGGAAAAAGGCAGAAAAGTGAATAAAAATGCAATTTATTATGTTAGGATTATAAAATTTCTCTGAAATTCTTTTGTCTAACATGTTGTTACCGAATGTAAGGAAAATACTTGGTGTCAAGTGAATAAATAGATTTGTATCTTAGTGCTGAGGCTTGTTGACACCACCAGCTGGATCATCTGGGAATCAAATTTGTGGCTGTCTTTGACTTGGGACCCATGCAGTTAATCATCTTATTTTAAGACATACATGGTTCCCCGCTCTACGTTTACAGATAGATGTATAGAGCTGAGTGTGATGAAGAGCCTCACTTTGAGTCACACCAACTTCACCCTAGCTGTGTGGCATTGAGTGAATAATATTATCTCTCTCAGCCTTGGTCTCCTCATTTGTAAAGAGGGGGTGATAATATCTACCTTAGTGTTGGGGAGATGATTAGTACCTTTCCTGACAGATAGTAAACATCCAGTAGTTAGTCACTAGGGCTGCCATTTCAGTTAAAACAGAGGTAAGCAGTCAATATCCTAACAAACCAAAAACGTATTTCTTTTGCTACTGATGTAAGATGATTTTTGCTGTTTTGTGTGTGTGTTTTAAGTAAACTCAAAGCATACAGTATCTGGCATATGTTCAAAAAATAATTCTTGAATAAGAGATCTAGATTTAAATTTATAACTTGGACCTTTATATGTTTATTTTAGAGAAGCTGAATTCCAAACAATTTAAAATAACCCCAAATATTTAACCTACCTATGAGTGCTTTCAAAATGCCCAAGTGATCAAGAAAAAAATTATTAGCATCATGCTAGTATAAAATGCACTACAGACTTCTGTTCAGTACGGTGGACTGAGTTGACACAAGAAGACCCTTCCTCGTTCCCAAAGACAGAAATCCTAGATAAAATGTAACACAACTTCTAAATACATAACATAGTGTAAGAGTGAGAAAGATAAACCTCCAAATACTAATGCTAACTTGAGGCTAATTGTGACCTTCTGGGATATCTGAAGTACAGGGTTTAACACCTCTGCTGGAACAGGAGTCAGGTCTACAACAATCATAGCTGGGACCTAAAACCAAACTCTTCATAGAGCCGTAAACAGGGGAGGACTGCCATTCTAGAAATGAGAGAGGAGAACAAAATTCACCTATTTACTGAAGGGTGTAACAGGAAGGTATAGAGTAGGTGGGAAAAGAAGCCCTCCAAAGAATTTGGACCTAGGCCTAAGCCACCCATGGGTTGAGGGTTCTGAATTTGTACTGTCTATGAGGAAACATGAAACTATCTCATATTTATAATCCATGGCACCAAGGATTTATTGCCATGGAAGATACTCTTGCTGAACATGATCTCAGAGGAAAGAAAATTATAAAGCACTTTAAAAGAATCAGCAAGAGCAAGAAGTGAGAGAATTCATATTTAGGGATCCTGTTTATCAGAGCAACTTGAAAGAGAATAAAAAATAATTCTGTTTAAAATGTTCTAAGAGAGAAGTGAAGATAAAGACAAGGGATTGAGATGAAAGAGTAAGTGGACTGAAAAAATAGGAATTATAAATGTGAAAAATACTGTCATTGAAGTGTACACCCACGTGTGCATACACATACACACTGGATTAAACAGTGGACTAGTATCAGCTGAACAGAGATCTAGTCAATGAATAGACACCTGTTAAGAAAGCACCTAGAATAAAGTGCCGAAAGGAAGAGAGATGGTAATATGAAAGAGCCCTGGAGGATAGAATGAAATGTTCAGTATAAACCCAGTAGAAATTCCAAAAGGAAGACTAAATGGAATAAGGAAAATGCAGTATTAGAAGAAATTAGAGAACTTTCCAGAATTGAAGACATAAGAATTTGGATTGAAAATTTCACATTAAGTTCTGAGTACAAAATATAGCATGTTGCATTTGTACAGCTCTCAAAAATACTGAGGTGGTTTAGACTTTCAGTATCATCTGTTCTTAGTCAGCAATTAGACTAATCACTCAGATACTTTATACATATTTAACATTAATTCTAGTAACAAATCTGTCTAACTTGCATGTTGTATATGATTTTACCTTTAATTTACACTTGAGTGTTTCACTTTGAGGATATTTTGAGTTCGTTGGTGGTTTGTCTTAAATGTAATCTAGTATACTATAGTAGTTGAATATCCAGAGTAGTATTTTTCAAACCTGTTCTCTGTGAAGCCCCAGCCAGTGTTCTTGGAAATGTGTGGTGAGGTAGGGATGGGTGGAGGAACAGCAGAGGTGGCAGGACCCCGTGATCACCTTTCCGTTTAATTCTGTTTCTCCCTCTTTTTATTGTGAAGCGATAAATCATTTATTCCTACCGCCTTCCCCTAGTACAGAAGTATATGAAGTAAAAAAAATAAAAGTCATATATTATATATTGGGATTCCATGTAAGATTTGATTTTAGAAAAAACTGGTTCTGGTTCTTAAAAAATCAAAACCTAGTAAAAGTGCTGTTATTAATCATCTGTTTTTTTCAAACTAGTTAATAAAATGAAGACATAAGGTTAATATGTAATAAAGAGCATGATTTTAAGTGAGCTGTTATGGGAGAAGTTTTATTATTTTTTAAGATATGCTTAAATTTCATTTGAAAATTATTGTATAAATTCAAGAAAAAATTGTCCTCTTTTAAAATATCACAAGTGATTATTTTAACCTTAGGTTCCTCAAAGAAAGACACAATCAGGTTGCTTTGACCTGGATTCTTCATTACTGCATCTGAAAAGCTTATCATCTAGAAGGTATTTATCTTAAAATTCTTTTGTGTATATTAAACAGTATTGCACAAAATTTTAGCCTTTCACGGTAAATAATGTTGACTCTAACAATCAGAATTTTAATAGGAATATTATTTTCCAGCTTGTTATCATTTTCAATATGATTTCACATACAGTTATTAAGGATGAATGAGGGAGAAATTAAGACAATGAATAGCTACTATAGAATGGTCGTCAAGATAAATGTGTACATTGATTTTTAATATTTAAGTGGGTTTATATATTTCTGTCATTCACCTCCTTCTTTGCCTTACATTCCTTTGCAAAAAGCTTTGGCAATTTGTTCTATGTTGACATAATAATCTCATTATATTCTTTAGTCACATAATTTTGCCTTTGTACCCTATTTATGAACTGAAAATTAAGATTGATATAGAAGACTGTATTACAATATTAAATATTTCCAGTAGATGCCGCTATGTGATACATTATAAATTCCACCTTGAAACAAGAATGTTATATATATTCTTTATCAAATATTATGACAAAGATTATAAAATCTAATCAGGAATTTAAAACTAGATATTTCATACTTTAAAATTTGGTTACATTAGTTTTTTATTGTGGTAGTTTAAGTAAAATTGATTAGATTCTCCTAATTTAATTCTGCACTAAAGTAAATTAGAAGATATTTTAACGGATATGTCCATTTGCTGATTTGTTCTTGTTTTAAATAGTCCTCGACCATGTTTAAACATTGAAGATGATCCGGATATTCATGAAAAACCATTTCTGAGTTCTAGTGCTCCACCTGTAACGAGTCTTAGTCTCTTAGGAAATTTTGAGGTAATATTTTCTGAAACTATTTTAAGAGTTGAAGTTTCTTAACCTAGACCCATGGTGTCATTTATGTCATTTGCTTGTGAAAAAGAAGTAAATAAATGGATTATATTTTTCCAAAGCCTGAAAATCAACCCCTCCCCTCCTTCAGTCCAGCACAATGCTGACAGCCATTCAAAACAGGTCAATTATTTGTCCCACATGGGGGAATCCCAGTGCCTCCTATTAGTATAAAATAGCTGGAATTTTCTAGAATTTTATGTAAGTAGAGTGATTTGGTATTGACTCTTTTTTAGGGTCTGGGGAAGTGATTTTATATGTGTGTGTATATATATATATATACACACATATATGCATGTATGTGTGTATGTGTATATGCATGTATATAAACATATATAATCACCTATGACCTTGTTCAACTTGCTTATTAATTGATTTAGGGGGGTTTAATATGTAGATTCTCAAATCATCTACAAATAGGGACAGTTTTATTTATTACTTTGTAATTTGTATGCCTTTTCTTTTCTTGTTGTTTGCATTGAATAAGACCTAGCATGCATGCTTTAGTATATTAGTTTAAAGTCACAAAAGTCTGAATAAAGCCAGAAACTAATATGGGTCACTGACCTTATCCATAAGCATTTTTATATGTGCTCTTTCTATGAAAATTTTATATATCTTTAGAAAATTTTTCTTATTTAAGAAGCATTTATTGAGTACCTACTACATGTCATGCTGTATGCTAGGGATATAAAGCTAAATAATAAAGTTCCTGCCTTAAAGAAGTTTACAATCTACTGGAGAAAGTGGACATGTAAATAATTTATAAATTCAAGTAGTTAGCAGTGCGATAGAAATGTTCTCAGTCCTCATATATTTGCTCTCTCTGCTAAAGGGATTGGGAAAGCTTTGCTAAGAACTGTCACTTGAGCTTGGTTACAAAAGATGAGTAGGAATTTGCCAAGTAAATTTGTGTGGGGAGTGGTAAGGGATTCTAGACAGATGGAACGACTTGTGCAAAGACATGTGTGCGAAAATTGTAAAAGAGCATGATGGTGTTGAAAAGTATCAACTGGAACTGGAGCAGAAGACTGTGTGCCAATGAGGAGAGCTGAGGTAAGAAAGGGCAGGGTGGGTCTTACCTCCCACACTACAAAGATTTGACTTCACCCTGTGTAGGAAATATAAAGTTTTTAACCTGGTGGGTGACATAAGACTTTTTTTTTTTTAAAAGAAAAACTCTGGCAGTAATACAGAGGATACACTAGAGGTGGAATAACTAATTAAGAGGTGTTGGATTTGTTCAGAGGAGAAGCTGTAAGGTTCTGAGCTAGGCTGGTGGTGGGGGAGAGAGCTGAGGCCATAAGACTGAGAGGTCGTATCAACGGGATATGGACTGGATTGACTGCAGGGCAGGAGGGAGAGACAGAAGGCTGGTTGCACGTAGTCTCTTGGTCTGGCCTTTTTGATCAGGAGGCTTTGAAATTGCTGATATCACTTTCAAATTTAGATTCATGAGGGCTTGCAGTGTTCCTTTTCAAAGAGTTTCTAAACCAAAGAAATGCTACTGACATTTCGTGATGTATACATATATATGTTGATACTTGTATATAAAAGAGAGCCTTTGAAAGGTTTAACATGTTCCTCATAGCTGAACAAATAACAACTAAATTGATAAAAGTGGTTACCTCAGCAAGTCAGCTTGGCAGATATGGATAAGGAGTTTCTCTACTGTTTGTATTTCGGTAGTTTTAAGGTTTTTTTCTCCCCTGTGTGCATTTACTATTTTTCAAAATTACACAATAAAACACGTGTCACGTACAAAAGTTTTCAGGAACGAGTTGTTTCTCAAAGTTATATGTCCTTGGCTTTCTCTTTTGATGGAACTCCTGTATATGACCTGTAATAAGTTTTCAAGCGCTTCTCCATGGCTTGCCCGAGGAGTAGACTCTGTGAGGAGTAAGAAAACTTCTAACACTATACCTGCTCTAGTACAGCATATTTTTCTTTACAAAGATAAGAATAACATATCAAACAGTTAGGTCTGAATAATGGTGAAGTTCAAGGATAGTTCAGTGGAATAGTGAGGAGGCCACACTTTTATAGGACGGCAGAAGATTGGTGTGGGACGGGGTTGACTTCAGGTCAGATGAACATTCGAAATAAGGGCATCGCAATGGCTTCGGCCACTTCTCTAGTCCCAGAAAGCACAGTAATGTATTTCTTTAAACAGAAAGAAAGAATGACTGTGTTCAACTTTTAAATTTTATTTCTTAAAAATTCCTTTATTTTGTCTTCCAGGAATCTGTCTTGAACTATCGGTTAGATCCTCTTGGCATTGTCGATGGTTTTACTGCCGAGGTCGGGGCAAGTGGTGTTTTCTGCCCCACTCATTTAACTCTTCCAGTTGAAGTGTCATTCTACAGTGTTTCCGATGATAATGCTCCTTCTCCTTATATGGCAAGTATTCAAAAAATTTTTTAAATTGTCTTTTCCTGTTAAAATCAACCAACTTAATGACAAATACCAATGTCTTTAAATTTAAAGAGATTTAGTTCTGCTTTGGTGCAATACTTGAACATATAAAGTACTTCCTAAGAGAAAGTTGAAGGCCAAATGCAGGCTAATATAACCAAAATATTACCTCACAACTTCTTCCTGAGCAAGCTTTAATGACAGATATCCTTTATTGTATTTGAGGATGGTGCTGAAAATATATTTCTTTCTGTGTAATCTGAAAAAATGATAAAAATTTGATTAATGAAACTGGAGTCAGATCTGGGTTTTTATGTGAGGTCTTACTTTTACTGCAATAGACATAGAAATATACAGCTCTGGTCTTGCTACTTGAGTTTCCTAACTTATCACCTGGCCTAATTTCTTCCTTTTCCAATATCCCTCACCCCTACCTTCTAGGTTTTCAAAGACATCAGTAACAGTGTCTTTTGTTATTAATAAAAGATATGAAAAGGGAATTCTACATAATTGAGAAGTATCAGAGGAAGGGAAGTTATAATTTTTAGGGACCTAAATATAGCCTACTCATTATTGGCCTAGTTTGTTCAGGGAAAATTGTTTAGTCTTACTCCCTTCTAAGGGTGAAAATTTTAGTCAAGAGTCTAATCAGTGTTCCATACTTTGATAGAAAAAGCATAGTTGTGTCTAATCATTCAGTTTTCTTTTCCCAATAATATTTATACTTGTGGGTCATAATCATGAAGATGCACAACAATGGTTATCATGAAAGAAACAGGCCCAATTCTTCACAAACCTGCCCAATTATCACATATACCAAGTGTTATTCATTTACCATAGAAAGATGTGTCCACTTCCCCGTATAATTTTGAAAAAAAATAACAGTTAAGTTTGAATAATTGATAAAATGGAAAATATCATTGAGATGAGTTCAGTATCAAATGTGTATCAATTAACACAACACTGTAAATCAAGTATACTTCAATCAAAAATTTTTTAAAAAGAAAAAATGTATATCAGTCATACTGGAATGCTTTCAGTATTAGACTATAGCTGTAAAGGTTCCCATTTTGCTTAACCAGAACATCAAAAATTCTCATCAATGTCACATACTCTTTTGGCACATAGTAATAGAGAGTGGAAAGATAAGGTCTGACATAACGTAATCTGTCATTATTGTAAAGAGTCCCTGATGACCATTAGGATAAGTTAGAAAGAAGATAAAAGAGTGAATTGGCTAAAAATCAGCTCAAAAAATATCTTTGAGTGAAATTCATGAGAAGTAGGTAATTTGAACTATGCTTTAAAAGAGCAAAACAACATTGATCCTTGACCTTGCTTGACATCTAAAAAATGAAGGATTAAGAGAGAAAGCATTTTATCTCGCTGTCTCCAGAAAGTCCATACAAATGATCGCAGATTTTGAATAAATATTGGGAAGAGTTTAAATCAGGTTAAGTTAGTCTAAATCTATTAAGAATTTCTTACTTACTTTTCTCTGATAATATTTTTTAATACATTTTCCAGTATGTAATTTTTTTTTTACTCATTAAGAATGAGTAAAGTTACCTTTGCAAGTTACCCAATTGAAATCATAGACCACAGATATTTCCTACCGTAAAGTAATAAAAGTAATCTTATTCTTTAGGAAATTTGAGTTGTTTTGGTAGTTTAGTCTGTTTTCAGAGGATTGATCATGTTTTGATAAGATAGTACATATCATAGACCAGCAGAGCTAAGACACCAAACCCCTGTTTGTTACTCTAATAATAACCTTGAGACCTCTCATAACAAATTATACAAATGACTCATGAAGGTGAAATTTTAGGACAGAGAATTCTGTTTTTTGGTGCAGAGATAACATAGGGCTTTTCATTAAATAATTCCTTTAAGATAAGCTTGGAGGGGAGTTTAGCTCAGTGGGAGAGTGTGTGCTTAGCTTGCACGAGGTCCTGGGTTCAATCCCCAGAACTTCCATTAAAAAATAAAATAAAATAAATAATAATAATAGTAATTTGTTTTAAAGATTACCTTAAAGCCATAAAATATCTACCTCCACTTGGGTGTCAGTGGTAAAAATGTTCTCCAAGTGTTATGTAATATGACAACATTTCACTGTTTAGAAATTACTGCAGGGGGGAGCCAGGCAGAAGGTCTAAAGCAAGTTTGTCAGGGGCAAATTCATAGTATGATTTGCATTAGTATCTTATTAACAGTGCTATATAGTCTCTCCTATTTGTAATTAACCAAATTAAGATATACTTCCTTCTGTATTCCCCAATCATTTAAGAAGGAGTTTTTGTGTAAGATTTTGACCAAATTTAGTTCATCTTAATCTTCCTATTCCATCCTTAAATAGCAGAAGAAAGTGTGTTTTTCTTCTTTATGTTAAACACAGTAACTTTCTAGGTGGAAATATTAATATGTCAACCAATTAAAATAATGAAATTATTTAAATACTAAATTTAATAATAATACTATTAAAATTCCAAATACTTTCCCAATATCTTTCTAAAATTCCTAACTTACCATTGCCAATACTGGTCTTACATTGCTTAGAAGTAATTATTGTAAATTGTTGCCTTAAACTTTGCTAAGACTTTAAAAAAAATCTATTATTTCTTTATATATTGATTTAGTTACTGTTATCACGTTCTAAGAACTATTAGAATTAAAGGAAATAAGTATTAACTTGGTAGTAGTTTTTGCCTCACTAGTTTTCCTATATGTCTTTAGGGGAGGATGGCAAGGAAGAACAGTAATGTATTGTCTGTAGCAATATGATTAGAAAGGTAGCTGTTATTTAGATATGTTTTGCTTTTTCTTCCTGGAACTAGGAATAAGAGGAACTTTATATACCATAGCGTTTTTTCATGTAGAGAAGATTGTAAGAGAGAAAGTGTTGAAATTTTATTGCTGTTTTGATTAGGAATACAGTTTGTTGATAATGCTGTTGTCATGCTTTAAATGACCGTGTGATAAATCAGATTTGTTAAGAACCACATATGTCTTTTCAGTGCCCATTTCCATGAACATTTCCCATTATTAACGTGTTGATTTAATATTCTGATTGTCAAGTGCTGTTCATTGGAGATTAGGTATTCACATATTGGAGTCTGGCCCTCCCTTTTACCTTTGTCCCGTCCTTCTTACCCCCCACCACCATCCCTGGTCTGTCTTTCAAACCTGACAGAGATGTTGCCTGATGGGACAGTCCTGTTTTATATTTGCTTTTACATAAGGTTGACATGTTTTGGCATGTACAATGCATAATGATAGGATAAGAATTGTGGAGTGTGCAATTATTCTACTTAACTACCTAAAAGAAAACTATTCATCCAGTTAAGATAAATGAATCAGCATTTGTTCCTTAAAACTATCTAAGAATTAAGTCTCACAATCACCACCTGTAGTCATTTAGTCATCCTGGTTATCTAGGGACTTACACGCATTCAATCTTAGCTTCCCTTGTTTTAATTTATACTGTTTCCAATTGTTTGGACCCCTGCAGTGATTAGAGCATCTTTTTTAGAAAACTGCTTTATATAATACAACAGTACTTCTTAAACTTTAATGTACATGTGATATCAACTCAAGAATCTTGTTAAAATGCAGATTTGATTTGGTAGGTATGGGGAGAAGCCAGAAATTCTGCATTTCTAACAGGTTCATAGGTGATGCTGATGATGTTAGTCCATCTCTAGTCAGAAATCCATGTATGTATATAACAACTCAACTTGCTGACTGAAGAACTGACTTCATTTTTGGGCAAGACTTAGACCCTTGCTCATTCCTGGCTTTTTATATGTCCAAAGACCAATAAATTGTTTTGCTTCTTCATTTCCCTCTTCCCACATGATACAAGAGAGTAATTCTTATTTCCTTTTTAGTTAAGGAACTTCTCACTTCTGTATCTTACATCTTAATAGAAATTTCAAGCCTCATGGTCACTGATGTTACATATTGTTCATTGCAACATCTCCAGGAAGAGCAGTAAATTCTTTTCTTACAGGAGGGATCCTCACTATTTCATATTCATAGAATGTATCTCTCTTAATTCTCTGTGAATGTTTTTCCATACAAATACAATTCTGAAATGTTAGTAATTACATGATTTATTATTATTTTAGTCTTTTGTGTGTGTGTGTGTGTATATATATATGCGTGAGTTTGTACTCAATTTGTCTTCTTTTATTTCAAGGGTGTGATTACTTTAGAGTCCCTTGGTAAAAGGGGTTATCGAGTACCTCCTTCAGGAACAATACAAGTGGTATGTGTTTTATAGCCTACAATTGCAATAATCATTCTCTCACATACATATAGAACTTAGCCCTTTCTCCTGCTACTGCTGCTGCAACAACTTTGGTAAGTAACAGTGGGGCTGCAGCTTTGTTTGGAGTTTCCCTGCTCTGCCCCAGGAATGACCATTTGGGGACCTCCATAAAAGGAAAGCATTAATAAGCTAAACAAGGTGAATGCATTAGAAAAATAGTATACGACAGTTAACTTAAATAGAGCTATTTTTAATATAATTAGAATTTAGCAATGCCAGTGCCTTCTATTTAATATAATGAGCCAGATTGAGATTGATCTATGTAAAATGAAACCCCAAATGTGAGTATTGTTTTGGCAGGAAAACTTGGAAAGCAATATTCTATTATCCTTAGTGTAATAATTTCTAAAATTAATCTAGTGAGATGGTTACACAAAGCAGAAATGCAGTCTGACAAATGTCAAGCAGAGAAGGCATCTCTCCTTTTAGTCTAGGTGTTGATCTAGTTTGGGATCAGGAGACTTCTAGCCCAGAGCAATAATCCTTCATCATCCCTGATTCTCAGAAGAGTAATTTTGTATCAAGGCTAGTTTGCCATTGCGTTTGTTTCCAGGTCAGACCCAGGATAATCCTGTAAGCTTGGAAGTCTATTACAGTGTGGCTCTTGCAACTCTTGAAAAGAGTCTAGCTGGTATTTGTCAGTTGTGCCCCAATAAAGCTGAAATTAAAAAAAAAAAAAGCCTAGCTGAGTTTCTCACACTCAGAATCTGGTCTAATTCAACAAACCTTTTTCTGACCTTTGGCTACAGTGTACTCAGTGCTTTACCAGACCACGTTTACTCATCACCATTGTTCCAGTGCAGCAAGGAGTCTGTACATTTGTTTGTCTCATATCACACAGGGATGAACTATAATACTATGCAATATATATGTGTCTATGTATTACAATATGTACACATGTATAAATTTTACTGAGGAAAAATCACTGCATATTAAAGTAAGATCTCTATGTTGAATGGATTTCCTGAACTAAAAGAGTGATCATCTTCTAATCTCTTGCCTCGGGCTATGTTGCTCTTGTTAAAGTGTGAGTCACTGGAAAGCTGGCTGTCAGTTTTCATAATAATGAGACATAAACCTATTACCCCTTGTTTGAAGACTGCCAACAATAATGGTTAATTCTGAATCTGAATTTTGGGTATGTCTTTCACTCCTTATATAAGTTTAATTATGTATAAACATGGTTTGAACTCCTGGCTTGCTAGTTGTTGTAGTTATTAAATGTATTAGCCTTAATCTTAAGACTCACTAGATTTCAAAAATTGGATCATAATATTGATATATTTCTCATTTTGATTCAGTGAGTGATGTCCAGTGCCACGGATGAGCTTCTGAAAGCATGGGCACCAAGTTACCTATTGATGTGTTGGTAATTTGGTTAAAGTCAAATCAGCAGCTTGGATTTTGTTTAAATGTAGTACCTTAAAAAATAATATTTCTTCAATTATTAATGGCCAAGTATCAGTTGAATTTAATTTTGGTCTATTATGGTATTGATGATGATTTTTTAAAAAGTATAGTGTCACTACAGTTTTTGAAATGAATTCAACTATAAGAACATGAAGTATTACTTAGCCTACATTGTAACTAATAATAATGAACTTTATTTTCTAAACTTGGAAAATTTTCCAAATGGGAAAATGTCTCTTTTTTGAGAACATATTTTAAATTTTATAATAACTATGTGTACCTAAAACACCAAAGTCTAGTTTTGCCAAGCTTTTACATTTTAAAAATTATATTTATTCTTTATTAAAATATGAGGAAAATTAAAATTCAATTTGAGTATTTTGCAACTGATGCATTTTAATGGAGCTAATTTTTGAAATAATTGAACTGCAATATTTTAATCCAGTGAAGATATATTTTGCTTAATCTAGTCGGACCATTTCTTAAAATGTGAACGAGAGTGAAAGTTATGTATTGTCCATTATTAATGAGACTTGTGACTAAAAATTCTAATTTGTTACAGGATCTTATATTACTGTGAATAAAAAATTAAACTGAACCATTTTTTAAAAGTTGAATATCATTTCATAAACTTGTGAAATTGTATTAACTTTATTCCACCAAACTGAATTGTATCCACTGGGATTAATTTATTATGAAAAAGCCTATTTTATTATTGGCTCAGTCATTTTGAGTCAGATCAACAAAATACTGTTTTTAAAGAATAATTTCTATATTGTTTCTTCAGACCTTATTTAATCCTAATAAGACTGTGGTGAAGATGTTTGTTGTGATATATGACTTACGAGATATGCCAGCCAATCATCAGACATTCCTACGACAAAGAACTTTTTCTGTACCTGTTAAACAAGAAATGAAGAGAAGTGTTAATAAAGAGAACATCCGACATACAGAAGAACGGTTATTACGCTACCTCATACATCTGAGGTAATGCTTCAAATGAATATTTAGACGAAAACTCTACAATTTTTAAGTTTATTTTTAAAAACTATCACTGTAACTAGACCAGTGCCCCTTGGAATTTGCTTAACTTGGACACTTTTATGAGATGCCATGACGCAGAAAACACATGGCATATCTTCCTCTGGTCATCATTGTTGAATAAGGGGAGTCTTCATGTATAGCTGTATAACAGAAAATATTTTATAGTGAAACAAATGCTGATATATCTGGGGCAGTGAAACCCAGTTTTCTAAACTAGTGCTGTCCAATAGAATAGTAATATGAGCCATGTATGTATTTCTGTATTTTCTAGTAGCCACATTTAAAAAAGTAGTATGAAACAAAGGATTAATATATTTTATTTAACCTAGCAAATTCAAGTGTTATAATTTGAATATAAAATCTATGTAAAATTATCAATGAGATATTTTACATTCTTTTGCTATAGTAAATATTTGATGTAAATACTTATTTCACACTAACAAACAGCACAACTCAATTTGAACTAGCCACATTTCAAGTGCTCAGTAGCCCCATGGGCTAGTGGCTGCTGAATTGGACAGGGAAGTTTTTTGTTGTTGTTGTTTGTTTGTTTTTTGTGGAGGTACTGGGGATTGAACCCAGGACCTCATGTATGCTAAGCACACACTCTACCACTGAGCTATATCCTCTCCTCAAGGACAGGGAAGTTCTTAACCTTCATTTATTCATTCATTTGTTCAAGTATTGATGTGTCAGGCATGCTTCTAGACTCCAGGGAAACAGCAGTGACAAAATCTCTGTCCTCAGACAGTTTGTATTCTAGTGATCCCATCAGAAATATGTTTTCCTCTTTCTTTTACTACCCAGCTCACACATCTAGGTTGTGAGAAACCATCTATTGGCTCTTGAGGTCCATGCTCCCAGCATCCTAGGGTAAGGTTTTCAGCCCTGAAATCTTAGTGTAGTTCTTAGGATCAATGAGCAAGTCTATTGGTTAAAAGAAAATTCCATAGCCTTTTGCCTGTAACTCTGTTCCTAATAACTTTCTGATGTTCACAGTAAGTCCTCAATCATGTCAGTGACAGTAATTTATCTTAGTGTAATTCCTTACTCCAGGGAGCCCTGTTCATCAGGAGGAGGCACCTTCCTTCCAGGGCCCAGGCAGAGGACCTCTTTAATCTGTTACAACCTTAGCCGTATGTAACCAACATTAACCAAAGTAAAAATCAACTATCTCAGCTTTTATAATCCCCACATCATGATTAGATACTTTAAATGCTGTAAAGAAACTGCTTTGGAAAATATGGCATAATTCCCAAAGTTCACCATGTTCTCCTTCAGGCTGAGAAGGTGAAAAACTTCAGAAAGAATGAGTAAGCCAGTCAGGGGTCTGCTTTAATATATACAACTGACCACCAGATTTTTCAGCTAATTTAGGAATAAAGTCCACAAACAGAATATTTCTGCTATGCAAAGAGAAAACCAGAGAAATTAGCACCAAACGGTATGTTTGACTATCTGCCAGTTAAGTTTATGTGATTAAAGCCTCCAACCCCCTATATTATGCTGTAGATTTAAGCAGCGGATAGAAGCTTTGGTAACTACTTTCATTTCACTGCTAACTTTCCTCTTGTTTTTTTTTTTTAATGATGATTAGGCTTTATTTAGCTAGCCACTGCTGATTGATAGCAGCCCTTTCGTCCTTTCTCATCCTGTGATTGTCCTCGAAACTTGATCATTTTCTGTGGTGACTTTCCAAGTATGGAATCCTTTTTAGTGTGCTCGAAATTGTAGGAGGGCAAGTTGTGTGAAATGGGTCATTCTGTGTAGCTAGAAGGTGCTGGGCCTGCAAAGCCCAAATGTAGTATAATTGGCTGGCGTGAACTGAAACTGGATGCTGTAGATGAGGAAAGGTATGTGCTGTGGTGCCGGGGAGGTAAAGCAGGATTGTACGTGAAACCCAGATATACAGAAAGAAGCACCTCTGTCATTGTAAGCGGGGAAAGGAGTACAGAACGTTTAAAGAATAGTGAGGAAGAGGCACTTAAATAGCAGCACGAGCTTTGGCAATGTAAGACTTTAAATATCTCAATAAAGAGATACTGTCAATATCACAGCAAGACTAATTCTTCCTGCTTTCAAAATGTAATTACTCAGGTTTGCTTATTTTAAACACCAATTCCCTAAAATGACGCATCTTCTTCTTGTGTCTTTGTTTAGGTTCCAGAGTTCTAAATCTGGAAAGATCTACCTCCACAGAGATGTACGGCTACTGTTCTCTAGAAAGTCAATGGAAGTTGATAGCGGTGCTGCATATGAACTCAAATCCTACACTGAATCGCCAACAAACCCTCAGTTTTCACCGAGATGTTGATAAGGAGTGACAGTTTAAAGTATTTGCTCAGTACCCAAGGTTGAAAGCAAAAATTAGCGTAGAAGGGAGTGTACCAAAATAACCAGCAGGAGAGTGAATCCTCTCCTGTTATCCTGGACCAGTTTTTATTCAAGGATTCCTGGAATGAGATCCACATATTCCAAGTAGACTGGAAATACTCATATCCTAATCCTTTTTGTACTGTTGAAACCACTTCATTGGACATGTTGCAATAGCAACCCCTCCACCCCCACAGTTAGATTAGTGTTTACACGTTTTATTTTTCAGTTATTTAATATTTAATGTTTTCCCTAATACTCAAGTGATGTTTGTCTCTAGTGTTCTAACGTAGCACAAATCCTATGTAAAATCATACTATGTATTTTTGACATTAATGTTGAAATCTGAAATACATGCACAAGTCTTTTAATTTTGTGTGATGTGTTTTAAGTACTATTCCTTTAAGTTATTGAAAATGAGAATGAAATGTTGAGCTTCTTTAAGATTAACGCACTATGCAAGCATGTGTACTTTTTATATCTCCCGGGTTTAGTTTTTACAGCCCACGTCCAGGTTGCTGTCTCACGTGGTAGTCCCCTAACAGGCTGTCCTGGCGGTGCAGGCGGACCCAGCTGCTTCACACTTCCCTTGCAGGTTCAGATCATCATGCCCATTCATAGTCCTTCTAGAATCCCTTATCCCAGAAACAGTTCTATTTTTTCCTTAATCACTACTACAGAGGCTTTACATTAAATTGCTGTCCCGTGCTAGATAACTTTTGCAAATTGTTAAAAAGAATATGTACTTTGGAAACAAATTAGTATTTATATTGTAAATATATGCAAAAAACAAAGAAACGTGTATTTGGCTTTCATTTTTAGATGAGACATTTATGTGATTGAGTGAATTTCTGGTACCCATCGGCAGTTTGTGTTCTGTCTTCACAGCTGACAAAAGGAGAGGGACGATGTCTTGAGCCTCATACCAGTTAATCACTTTCTCATTCAGGAAGGGTCATATGAAAGGCATTTGGCAACTGGGGAAACCACTGAGAAAGGGAACTTGATTGAGAGCATAAGAAGTCTTCCATCCAGCCCCCTTAGAAAGAAGAGTGGTTTTAGATCTTTGTACAGGGACAGTGGGCAACAGCAGATCAGATAACAAGATGCAAATACTGGGAATGCTCAGACAAAGCTGTGAATCGGGTAGAAAATACTTGCCATTCAAGTGGGCCAGACATAGGAAACCTGGGAGTCTAGAGCCAAGTGAGCAGTCTGGAATTTGGGAGATGGGAAGGTTTTTATTTGGGGACTCATCTAGTGGATACACTATACGAAGGTATCTGGACGGGAGCTGGGTGTGTGGCTGCAGGCTGTGGGATGGTCAGCAAGAAGCCTCTTAAAAATCCCTTTTAAAATACCAGCTTAAAGAGAAAAGCCTATTTATATTCCATAAAACAAAATAAAAACATTTTCAGAGGCACAAATTTATAAAGATCTGTTCTTAATCTTCAGGTGTGTGGAAACAACATGGGATTAGGACCCAAAAGTTTTGGATTATAGTCCTAGCTCTAATAGTATCTGATGGGACTGATTCCAGGAATCCTGTAATCTTTCTAGGTCTGTGTGATTGAGAGGATGTGGTGAGGGTAACATTAATGTGCCTTCTCTTCTTAGATTCTGTCATCTAATTAAGTATTTCAATACATGTATCTAGGCTTTTTATACATTGGACAAAGGTCAATACTGACAATTTTATTTAAAACTTGGAAAATGCCAAGTAGTTAAAACACCAAAACGCCTTTTTTTAAATTTAAAAAAGTGTTATTGCTACGTTACCCTCCCTAGTGATGCAAAAATTAGTGATGTATGTGTATACAGGTATCTTTTTAACATAAATACCACACTGTAGTCTTTTCAGAATTCTTTCTAGTACCTAGTTTTCCACCTTGCTGGGCATCTTAAAGAAAATTTCAAGAAAACGATTGAAGCATCTGGATGCATCTTTCTAGCCAAGTTTGTGCAAGGGAAACAAGTGCTGGCATGTTGTCCCTCTACTTAGAATCTTTTTTGTCCATGTTGACTTTCCCAGTGAGGTGAGGTTCCCCAGCACCTGTCTCTCTCATTTGCTTGGCACTGTCTCTATAATAGTGCTTCTTTTTCTCCCCTTCTTTTGTCATAGGCTGAGACTTTTCCACACTTCCTATATGGCTCCTCTTCGTACTCACAGATTATATCATTAGATTGAGAGCCGGCATGCAGATAAAGATACTAGAATACAACCAGCCCTGCTCCCTGTGGTAGATAACAGAGATCCCCTCACTTACTGCAGGCTTACTGGGCAGTGACTAACAAAATGAGTGATAATTTTCTTTTCAAAGGACCTCCAGGGCACAAATCACCTTCAGAAAGTCTTTGGAAATTTTCTTACCAGATAAGGATGAAAAATATTAACAAGTGATGAAATGGGGACTGGCTGGAAGGTACCATCAGAAGGTTCTCGCCTCCTGCCATTTCACCCCACCAGGTCTCTCATTCCCAGAGGGCTAAAGAAAGGAAGAAATTTCTTCCTCAAAGACTGCATACTTAGGATCCCTATTCTTCCCTAATCAGTTTTGTGAGTGAATCAATGATTCGTTTTGAAATTTAATTTTTAAAATTTGTGCAATACATGTTTACTCTAAAAACTTTTTACACTATTATATAAAGTAAGTGTGATAGCCCCTTCCTCTCTCTGCCCTTCTAGCTATCACTTTGCAGAGGTGCAAAATTTTGGTATAAGACACTCCATATAGTCTACTAGACCTAGGAACACAGTATCAGTGTAGATGGGAAGGGGAATTTTCATCATGGTAGGCATTCACTCTCAATCCCTAAGACTGTCTCTGTGTGGCATTGGAATCAGCTCATTCTACTCCATCACAGATTATCTGTGAGAGATATGTGTCTTAAACTTGGACACTGTGGGAGGAGAAAGAGAACATATGAATGCCTACCATGTGCCAGGCACTGTAAGCAAATTGTTATTTAATACTTAGAGCCATAAAACTCAGAGAGAGTATGGACATAGTCTACAATGAAACAAGTGGAGGCTTGAACTGCTTGCCCAAAGTCCGCACTGTCAGTAGGTTGAAGAGCCAGGACTGAAATCAAAAGTTAAATCTCATCTTTTCCACTTTACTACACTGGCATTTTGCCACTTTTTTCATTAGTAATTGTGGCCTAGCACTAAAATATACTTTTCATCAATATTCTTGTCAAAAAGTCTATAGTTTGCTATGTTATAAGTGATATATAATAAGGCAATGCTTTTTAATCATTGGGGGAAAAAGATTTTTATGAGAAAGACTTTAGGAAGGCATGTCCTCAAACAACTCTTGAGGACGTTCAACTTAGTATAATGTCAGGAGGCATGCAAATACAGTTGTGGTAAGTTTTAGAAACACAATGTGGCAAATATTTTCTGAGATTTTAAATATTTGAAGTTTTCAAGGCTTCTTCCGGTCCCCACTGTTCATCGTTCTTTTTAATTCATTCAAAAATTCCTTACTCCAAAATTTCCAGTTCATACAAAGTTCTCTCGTCTCACTAAGTCCCTAGAAAAGTGGCATGTTCCACTTCCAACACTCAAGTTGTTGAAACTTCTCTTTTTACAGTTGTCTGATATGCTTATTCAGGTAATGTTCCCTGGGTTTTGCTCACAGATGTCACCATAATAAACCTCAGAGTTTTGGGCACTCCACATCTCACTTGGTTTCCCTGAGTTGATCTTCTAGTCTCTTTCATTCATTAAAAATGTATTCAGTTCTTGATGTTTGCCACAGTATCAGCAATGATACAGGTAGACTTCTTCTCTCAGCTGTTTGAGGAATGGATGGGGTGTGATAACTGATCTCCTTTACTGGCTCCTGCAAACTCTTGAGCTAGGGTACCTAAACCTCAAAAAGACCTTTGATCTTTTCAAAACACACCTACCAAGTTCCAAGCCTGAAAAATCTTTTGTGTGTATGCATCAGAAGCACCAGGGGGAGCTCTGATTAAACATCAATTCTCTGACTTCGCTCCAGACCTAATGAGAATCTCTGCCATTTAGGGTTTCTCATTGATTCTAATTCCTGTGGCTAATTGAATTAATTAAAATAAGTAAAATAAATTCACATTTCACATGCTCAATATTCATATAAGGCTAGTGGCTACTGTAATGGATAGCAGATGGAGAAAATTTCCATCATCACAAAAAGTTCCATTGGACAGCACTGCTGACCTAGAATATATAAATGGCAGTTGAGGGTGGAAGTAATCTCTCAGTGTAAACCTAGAAGAGCAGGGGATCCAAGAACAGGATTGTTAGAATTTTTCCCTTAGGAGGCAGTAAAAACTCAACAAAGGAGATTAAGAAGGAATGACCAGAGAAGTAGGAGAGAACAAGAGAGTGGTATCCTAGAGGTCAAGGGAAGAAAGTTTTGAGAAACAGGGCCCTGGTGATTAGTGCATAATTTTAAACATTAAGGTACATGGTCTATGATGCACAGGGGTATTACTTGGGGAAGGATGGCTTCTCAGACATTCCCCACAATGGCACATAGGGCACAGCCTCTATGAATTCTCCACTGGCCAAAATCTACTGCTCAGAAATTCAAACTTGACCTCATGAGAGTGTCACTATCTTTCAGAAACAGATTAAAGTTACATATTGCTGATTTGCTATATACGTGTCTATCTGATTTTAGCTCACAAATACATTGATATAAGATATATATCAGAATGACAACTCATTAATAAAAATACAACTGTTAGATGATTCAGTTAGCCTAACTAGTGCATTCTCCTCTCTCCTTGTAGATCTGCATAAAGGAAAGGCAAATTTTCAGTAGGTTACTTTGTGAGTAGGAAATGAGAACAAATATTTAGTTGATCTTAAGTTTCTCAGCTGGTCCAGCTTAAGTCACTCTCAAGGGATAGCCTTGTCAAAGAGTTGGCCTCTCGAACCCTTGTATTTCATTTTATTTTTTAATCATTTATTTTTTGAGGGGGTAATTAGGTTTGTTTATTTATTTAATGGAGGTACTGGGGGTTGAATCCAGGACCTTGCATGCTAAGCATGCACTCTACCACTGAGCTATACCCTCCCCCTAAACCCTTGTATTTTAAATACTCCCTTGCCTGACAAACCTCTTCTTTCCTTTCTCCAAAGGGAGTGCACTTTTTGTTTTTCAGGTTGTAATCCCAGTGCAACGCTTCCTGCCTGAGATTCTACCCAGGACACTGTGGTTGAGTTTTGATGGTTTCCAAATTCCTACGGAATTGCATTATATGTTGCTTTTTAACTAGTTTAATCCTTAGAGAGCAATCTTACTCCAAGTTTCCAAGAGGCACTTTATTGGAACTACCACATATTGCCAGTAACTATTGAGATGTCAAGTAGAGTAAGAATTAAATGTGAAGCTAAAGGATTCGGCAATTAGGAAAGTCATTGGAGGGGTTTGGTGCCAGCAGTTTCAGTAAAGTTGTGGGAATGGAACCCTGGGAATAGTCACACGAATGAAAGCTGAATTCCTTCATTGGATATGTAGTGACTACCTAGGAATTGCTGGGCTCAGGGAACAAAATAAAAGCAAATACGGAGGAAGTCCCTGCCCTCATGTGACTTTCCTGAGCAGGAAAGGTGACGTTAGTAGAGTAATCACAACAAATACTATCTAATAATACAGCGTGCGTTGTTGAGGAACTATGCAGACATGTGACAGCATTTAAGAGGTGGGTCTGGCGTATAGTGTCGGGGCTCAGGAAAAGCCTTAGGCGATGACGTAGTATTGGGGATGTGAAAGACACATAGGGTTAGGCAGGCGAAGCCGACTTGTGAAGCACAGAGCTTTGGGTCGCCCAAAATAGTCTGTGCGGCCGCGAAGCGGGGAGCGAGGAGAACCCGACTAGGTAAGTCTTGGGAAGTGGAAATAGGAAAAGTTCTTGCGATCGAAGGGACCAGAAGACGCAGGCAAAGGCGCGGAGAGACGGCTCCGCCCATAAACTACAATTCCCAGGAAGCAATTCGGCAGACGGATGTGAGGTGAGGCGCGAGCCCCGACCTTTGAAGGAAAGAAGGAAGTGATTGGGCGTCGCAGAGCGGGAGAAGCGAGTAAGGTAGGCAAGGGCGCGGCGCGGCAGGGGCAGCGGGGCGGCGGGGCGGCGGCGGCGGCGGCGGCGGCGGCGGCAGCGGAGGGCCGCAGTGGCCGCCGGCCGGGCGCGGCGGGGCTGAGTGTCGTCATAAAGCGGCGGCCATTTTCGCGGGCGGAGGCGGCCCCGGCGGGCGCTAGGGGAGCGGGGCGGGCGGCCGGGGGACCTCGGCCACCCGGTAATAGCATCTCTTCCCGGCGTCTCATCCGCAGAGGGAGCAGTATGTCCGCGGAAGTCCCCGAAGGAGCCTCCGCGGAGGAGCAGAAGGTGAGTGCGCGGAGAGCGGGCCCGGGAGCCGGGAGGGCCCGGTGGCGGCCTGCTCCGCTCGCAAACGGAGGGGCGCGGCCCGAGTCAGCCCGGCGCCGGTGCGGAGTCTGTGTGCACATCCGCCTCGCCCGGGAGGCCAGACACTCCGGAATCCGTCGCCCGCAAGAGCTCTGATAGTAGCTGGCGTGGTGCGAGGTCCAAGCGTTCTCCACGTCTTGGCCGAAACGTGCCTTTTCTAAGGCCTCGACATGTCGGATTTTTCCTTAATCACTTGCTTGTACTCAAGAGCCCTAGACTCGGTCCTTAGGCGTGGGACCTAAGTGTTCCCGTGGGCCTCACTTGGCTCAGGAAGCTTTATTTTCCCCCCGGAGAATGAATTCGCCAACTACTTGTATTGTCTGCGTGTTCTTAACTCCAAGGGAGGTGTCTTGTGTTTGGGCGTTAAGCTAGACCTGGGTTGGAATTTCAGGTCCAGTCACTGTTGGCCGTGTAGCCTTGGTCAGTTGCTAAACTCCTCAGGCTTCAACCTCCTCATCTGTAAAATAAGAATAATAGCCCTTGCTTGATATGGTGGTTGGGAGGCTTAAACGAGGTGCTAGCTCACGGCGTTGGCGCAGCGTGTTGTTCAGAAATGTGAGCCAGTGGAATTTGCATATGGTACTTGACTAAAAATTGAAAGGTCGGAATTTAAATTTTTTTTAACAACTTAGTTGATTACGTCTTTCGTGGTAACAGGAACATTTTGTAAACTCATTTGTAATATCTTGCTGGTGTACAGAAATATGCCACGGATCAGTAGGATTCAAATTATAAATATAAATTTAAAATACAAAGGCTTTATATTTTTCTAGGCTAGTGCTCCCTCTGCCACCGTAATTATTTCTGCTGCCCTGCCCTCCTGGGTACTTGTGGCTGGCCTACAAAGGTCCATGATATCTTGTTTCCTTAATTGTTTATGGTGAGTTGCCAGTACCTTTTCTTAAAAAGACAGAGGGCATTATCATAAATAGGATTTAGTCTAATACTTGGATTTTGTAACAGCTTCTGCTTCAAGTTACACCCATGCTTCTAATCAGGCTGGAAATTTGATTAGTGTTCTGTAGCCATTCCATAAGTTCTTTGCCATGTTAACTTTTCCTGAATTGGATGGTTCTGTTATGATACTATTTGTAAAGTAACTGGAGAAAAAAGCAATATCATAAACACCCATTAAATGCCAAGTACTGGGCAAGCAGCACAGATTAATGCAAGCCACTACATTATTCGAGAATATTCCAGTGAGAACTATGTTGGATATTCACTCTTTGCTAAAAAGTGAACTCTGGGGGCAAATGTGTGTGTGTGTGTGTGTGTGTGTGTGTGTGTGTATACACGTATATACAGATATGTAATTAAAGGATTATAATCTTAACTGTAATATTAAATGTTATGTATTTATTGGAAAATATTTATCATGATGTTCATTATTGCTTGGGATTTAGGAACCCAGAAAAAACCCCAACAAACTCATGTTTGTGCTGTCTTGTCCTAAACACTAAAATCAACCTCAGTTTTGACTTCTGATGTACAATAACAGGTGCTATGTAATTCTCTTTTATGAGATTTGTTAGTATGTTGCCAAAGGTAGAGTGTTGATTTCTGCAGTGCAAATGCTTTCACTTGGGACAGCCTAATATTTTGTCTCTTAACAAGATTAAGGCTGCCTTGAATGTTTTCTCTTTCTGTCTACATTAAAAATTTAATTCTTTGGTTTTAGGGCTGCTGTCATTAATACCAAAGTGTGTTAGTAATATAATGTCCCTTGTTGAATTAAGGGTTGGCTGTAGATGTTAAGTGCGCGTAGCATGGATACCATCCCTAAACATGAGGAAAATGTGCAGAGTCACTTCTGTGTTCCTGTGGGCCAAATCACCTGTTTCTTCTATTTGGAAGAATAGTTAGGTGACCTAAAAAATTAGATTATAGTCTGTGTACTGAGGTGACCTTTCAATTAAAGCCAAAGTATTCAGCCAAAATAACTTTTTATAGTTTTATGATACATAGCCTGTTGTCCCTGAAGAATTAAGGAAAGGAGGTGAGCTCAACATGGGAATAAGAGCTAAATCACTGTACATCTACTTGAGTACTGTATGTACCCTTGTTAAGAAAACTATAAGACACAATTTTTATTGCTGTAATAAATACTACAAATGTAAAAATAACTATAAACTATCTTTTATACCACTCTAAAACTAAAACAAACAAAAACAGTCTAAATTATTAATTCACTGTGGCATGGTATTTTGCTGAAACTAAATCTCCAATATATTGAGAAGATGGTGGCAATTGTTAAAGTGCAGGAGCTTTTTGAGTATGGCAAGTTAACACTCCCCTAGTTCAAATGATGACTCACTCAGTTCTCCCTTTTGAGAGTAAGCTGTATGGTCATTTAACTCTAAAGTCATAGGTACATCATTTAGATTTCTAAATTCAGCTTTGTTCTTTTCTCATTGTTCCCTGGACAAATGGGGTAGTACTGCTGAGTCTTAGTCACCATAAATGAAAGCTCAGACACAGAAATACCATAGCACTGCTTAGACATAAAAGTGGCAATTCAGATGCCCTAGAATATGCTTATATTTTTCTTTTAGATTATCACTGAAATGACAACAAAACATTATTTTAGCAGGGACTTTCATTTTGAATAACACTAACCTGAGACTGGCATGCACTCTTATCCTGGGGGTGGGGAGAGTCATATGGAGACTTAAAACACATAATTCTGCTTTCATCGTGAGCATTTTAAGCTTGGGACCCTCCTTTATTTACCTCTTCTCCCATGGCACCTAGCATAGTACCTGGCATTGTTCAGAACATGTTAGATAACTGAAAAGTTCAGGGAAAAATTCATTAAAACCACTATTCCAATACAAATGGCAATGCTGGTACTGCAGTTAAAAAGAGAGAGATAGACCATGGAAATACAAAAACCTTGGCTTAGACCCACTTAAGAAATCTGAATGAAAGTAGAAGGATGTTATATGTATATATATTTTCATATATATACTGTGGTTTTTAATTTTTTTAAAGAAGATCTTAATAGCAGGTTCTCTAGAAGACAGATTTTCTAGAGATTTGACTGAGATTCATCAAATAAGATTTCTTGGGAAAGACTTAAGTAGAGCTCTCAATTTAAATATTTTCTTCAGTTTAAAAGATATGCTTGGTGCTTTTGTGAGTGGTGGAAGAGGAAGAGAACTATAATTTATTATGTCATCAGTAAAGAATGAATATAAAAAGCTTTTCCATTTTCCCAGTTTAAAAAATTATAGTTAATATTGGCATTTTCTGGGACTGTCTTGACAGTGCCTTTGGTAACTAAAAGGCTCAGGGTATTTTCAGTTTGGAGCACAACCTGCTAGTCTGGTTTGTGTGAACCATTGATTCTTAGCAGTCTTGAGGTAATCCTCAGAAAAGTTTAAAAATGTCTCTCCTTGACATCTCAGCAGTTTGCTATACAACAGTGTTTCAGGCTTGTCTCTGTTGTTTGTGCAAAGCTTTAATACTTAACAAGTTTTATTCCTGAACTTGTAAATATCAACTATAACATGAAATATTTCAAAGGTAAGCTGATGGGGAAACTGGTGTTTAGAAAGTTTCTTAATTTTTGAAAAACAATTGGAGTACGTTGTATTCATTCATTCATAGACTTTTATTGCACACCCATTAAATGCCAGGCACTGGGCAAGCAGCACAGACTTAATAGGACTATAGAATATAAAGGTTAATAGCAGTATTGGAACCTTCCTGACAGTATCTCAAAGGATTTATTGGCTTTCATTAATCTTTCCTATTTATTTATCAGTTAGTGCATCATTGAACATATTGCTGAGCAGATAGAGGAGAATTTGCTTAGAATTTGCTTAGAGTGGTCAGATTCTTATTCCTAATGTTGCTGTGTAACTTCCCTGCTGAAGGCTGGAAAGTGGTATAAATCATTCAGACTTACTATCAAGTCCGTGGCAGACTATAAAATAATCCCTAATTATTTGGATATCCTTTATTTATTTATATATATATACACCTTATACCCCCACTCACTTACAGAAAGGATAGCTAATGTATTTCAATTGAATAGTTCACAAACATGCAAGTGCCTAATATTAATAAATGTTAGGCCCTATGCTAGTTGTAGAATATGCAGCAAAGATTATTTTGGGGTATAGGTTACTTGTCGAGAGAATAACTATCATTTAAAATAGTGTTTTTAAGTTTTTGTTTTTTGTGGTTTTGGGTACATCCTAAGCATATACCTCTGTTGTGATATTCTGGGTTTCTGCTTTCCTAGTTTGTAGCCTAGAGTGAAAGTTTCAGAATTCTAATAATGTTTCTTCCCTCCTCCTCCCAAAGGTATTATCAGCAGAAACCACTTAGCTAGGTGAATTCACTCATATTCCAGCTCTATTTCTAAAAAGTAATAAAATTGCTATATAACACAAAGGTTTCATGGAGAGTAACTTAATTTTTTTTTTAATTTTATTGAAGTATAGTTGATTTATGATGTGTTAGTTTCTGGTGTATAGCAAAGTGATTCAATATATATGTGTATGTGTACATACATATATATGTATGGTATATCTTGTTATTTCTCTATTTTGTATATAGTAATTTGTATCTGCCAATCCCAGACTCATGATTTATCTCTCCCTGACCCCCTTTTCCCTTTGGTAACAATAAGTTTGTTTTGTGTCTGTGAGTCTGTTTCTGTTTGGTAAATAAGTTCACTTGTGTGTAAGTTCATTTGTGTCCTATTTTAGATTCCACATGTAAGTGATATCATATGACATTTATTTTTCTGTTTGACTTACTTCACGTACTATGATGGTCTCCAGGTCTATCCATTTTGCTGCAAACGGCATTTCATTCTTTTTTCTTTCATTCTTTTTTATGGCTGAGTAGTATTCCATTGTGTATATATACCACAACTTCTGTGTGTGTGTGTGTGTGTGTGTGTGTGTGTGTGTGTGATGAAACTATAGGTGATCTTTATTCTTTTTTTTTTTAACATTTTTTATTGATTTATAATCATTTTACAATGTTGTGTCAAATTCCAGTGTTCAGCACAATTTTTCAGTCATTCATGGACGTATATACACTCACTGTCACATTTTTTTCTCTGTGAGTTATCATAACATTTTGTGTATATTTCCATGTGCTATACAGTGTAATCTTGTTTATCTATTCTACAATTTTGAAATCCCAGTCTATCTCTTCCCAGCCTCCACCCCTCTGGCAACCACAAGTCTGTATTCTCTGTCTGTGAGTCTGTTTCTGTCCTTATACCACAACTTCTTTATCCAGTCATCTGTTGATGGACATTTAGGTTGCTTCCATGTCTTTGCCAATGTAAACAGTGCTGCTGTGAACATTGAGGTGTACGTATCTTTTAGAATTAGAGTCTCCTCTGGATATATGCCTGGGAGTGGGATTCCTGGATCATACAGCAACTCTATTTTTAGCTTTTTAAGGAATCTCTATACTGTTTTCCATAGTGGCTACACCAGTTTACATTCCCATCAACAGTGTAGGAATGTTCCCTTTTCTCTACACCTTTGGAGAGTAAAGTTTTGAAACCAGATTGATTTTTAAAAAATACATTCTTCTTGGTAAAGCTTGTCATTTCTCCCTTTTGTTGATCCTTTCTATTGTATCTTTGTTTTCTATTCATTAATATCTGCCTTTTATTTTCTCCTATTTTCTTTGGGTTCTGTTCTTTGTCTTAACTTCTAAAGTTGGGTGCATAGGTCAGTGAGTTTTAGTTTTCCTCTGTAATATAAGCCCTTAAAGGACACTTGTATTCCACAAGTTTGGTATGCATAGAATTTTTATTATCAGTGAGTTCCAAGTATTTTTTTATTCCCGTGATTCCTTTTTTAACCATGAATTATTTAGTATTGTAGTTTAATTTCCACATGGCAGGGATATATACATTTTTAAATAATTGACTTTTAATCTTATGAATTGCAGTCATAGATTGTGGTCTGGATGAAAATGGTTAAGACTTGCTTTATGGCCTAGTACTTAGTCAGTTTTTCCATTTGTACTTGAGAAGAATATGTATTTTCTTCTTTTTTTAAATCTTTTTTTGTCTGTCTTTTGGAGGGGGAGGTAATTAAATTTATTGATTGATTGATTGGAGGTACTGGGGATTGAACCCAGGACCTCTTGCATGCTAAGCGCACACTCTGCCGCTGAGCAACACCCTCCCCCAAGAAGAATATGTATTTTCTAATTGTTGGGTGCAGAATTAAAATCATGTGCTTTGACTGCTTTGTCTTTTTCATTTACCAGTATGAGGAAGATGTGTTGAAATCTCCTATGCTGATAGATTTATCAGTTATTCCTTGTAATTCTGTCCATTTTTGCTTTATATATTTTGAGCCTTTTTTTTTTTTAAGAGACATGAACATTAGATCCTCTGTATCCCTGAGAAAGCTTTTGGTCTGTTTTTTTTTTTTTTCCCTCTCATTTCTTGCTCTTCTTCCACCCCCCACCCCAACTCTTCTTCTTTTCAATTGATTGATTTTCTTCTTCCCTTTTACCCCCTACTGTTACTAGTTTTGGAAGCTGTGTACTTTATTTCTGTTATTACATTGATTCCTCTTGAAATTTTACCATGCATCCTTAACTAAACAAAATGTATGATATCATAAATCCTTTTCTAAATGATACAGGAATATAGAGCATTTAAACTCTAAAAATACTGTTAGATATTTTCGTTCTTTTTTTTTTAACCTCACATATTAAAACATTAAAATTAGAAAAGTGAGGGGGCAGAGGGCATGGCTTAAGTGGTAGAGCGCATGCTTAGCACAGACGAGGTCATGGGTTCAATCTCCAGTACCTCCTCTTAAAAAAAATAACGTAATTACCACTTCCCCCCAAAACAAAAAAGAATTAAAAAATAATACAATAATAAAGAAAAGTGAATGTACCAATTATATCTCAATAAAGCTGGGGAAAAGTTAGAAAAGTGACTTGTCAGTATACATGCATTTATATCAATTTCTTTGTTTGCTATTTCCTTCTTTATCTCAAACCTTTTGAGGGATGTATTTCCATTCTAACTAGAATAAATGTTTAGAAATTCCTTTGAAGGATGTCCAGAAACATGCAGTCACACCAAATTTTGTGTCCTTTGCATTTTTTAACATGGCTATAGGGATAAATTGCTTCTTATACCTGATTGTATCAGTTAGTATCCTGTTCTGGAGAATAGAAACCACTTTGGTTATTTCAAACAGAAAGGGATATGATTTAGGGGATTAGGTTACAAATTGTTGAAGAGGATAGAGTAGCAAAAGGGAGAAGATGTTTCTAGAGGTGTGGGATTACAAAAAGCCTTTGACCCAGTAACAGTGAGCACTCTTCCTAGTCCAGCGTCCTCCACCCCCATCTCATGTAGGTGCTACAGTGGCTACTATATTGTGCTCGATGCCCTCTGGCAGGAACTCACAGGAGCTACTGCTGCCTGCACGTTGTTGGTGGCATCACCAGGAACAGAATGGATTCTTTCTCCCATACCTTTTAATCTGGTATAGATGCCATTGGCAGAACCTTACAGGAATGCAGTCTGGGAAATGTACTTTCAGGCTTCTAACTGTAGTGATTCAGAGGAGTGTTTAGAGAACAGTTAAGTGTGGCCTCAGTGCTCACGGACGCAGTCCACCGCCTGATGTGTTATTAATACTTAACAAGAAAATCTGTACCTGTGTCAGAACGTTGGTGAACATCCAAGCATTTGAACTTGCTTCTCAGTAAAGTCCTAGAACTGTCTATATCTGCAAAAGGTTTAAGAATGTTTCTGTATGATCCATTAACAGTATTGTAGATGTCTTGATGGTATTGACTACATTTTAAAAATGTAGCTTTGGTCATTTTTTTTCCCTTTTTGGTATTAAATACAGCTGAAATTCTGAATCTAGCTACAAAATTGCAAGTAACAGGGACTTGCCATTGTGCTTTGCACTTGACAAAGTTCAAGAATTGGTTTGTTTTTCTAGGACACATTGCAAATTTATTATAAGTCTGAATGATACTTTTTCAGCTGTAGGTGCTGTTTTGCCTAAAATGTTTTTGTGATAGTAAACTTTCAAGTTAACTGAGTCACTTCATTCAATTAATTATATATGACTATATATAAATAAGGGAATGCCAGATAAGATGGCATATTGTATACAAAGTTTTTCCTCATATATAAAATGGGGAGAACCTGAAGAAACACTGGAATCTAGAAAAAGTTGCTACCCCATACTAGAAATTTTAGGGAGTTTTTCTCAGATATAGAGAACTGATAATTCAAATCAAACAATGAAATGTAGGACTCTGTTAACACCTTTAATTTGAAGGTGCTGGGACTGAAAAGTTGGAGTCCTTTTCAGCCAGTGTTTAAATTTAATGTCAACCAATTTAAAAAACAACTTTACAGGGGGAACCCAAGAGTAGATCCCTACCAATTCCACTTCTTTTTTTTTTAATTGTAGTCAGTTACAATGTCAATTTCTGGTGTACAGGATTATGTCCTAGTCAGCATATATGTACATATATTTGTTTTCATATTCTTTTTCATTAAAGATTATTACAAAATACTGAATATAGTTCCCTGTGCTATGCAGAAGAAATTTTTTGTTTATCTATTTTTATATATAATGGTTAACATTTGCAAATCTCAAACTCCCAAATTTATCCCTTCCCACCCCCTTCCCCCCGGTAACCATAAGATTGTTTACTATGTCTGGGAGTTTGTTTCTGTTTTGTAGATGAATTCATTAATGTCCTCTTCCCCTCACCTTTTTTTTTTTTTTTTTTTTTTTTTTTTAAGATTCTACATATAAGTCATATCATATGGTATTTTTCTTTCTCTTTCTGGCTTGCTTCACTTAGAATGATGATCTTCAGGTCCATTCGTGTTGCTGCAAATGGCATTATTTCACTCTTTTTTTAATTGCTGAGTAGTTTTCCATTCTATAAATATACCACAACTTCTTTATCCAGTCATCTGTCAGTGGATGTTTAGGTTGCTTGTATGTCTTGGCTCTTGTATATAGTGCTGCTGTGAACATTGAGGTGTGTGTATCTTTTTGTGTTAGAGTTCCCTCTGGATATATAGTGAGGAGTGGGATTGCTGGATCATATGGTAACTGTATTTTTAGTTTTTTGAGGAATCTCCAGACTGTTTTCCACAATAGCTGCACCAAACTACATCCCCAGCAGCAGTGCAGGAGGGTTCCCTTATCTCCACACCCTCTCCAGCATTTGTCCTTTGTGGACTTTTGAATGACGTTTTTGTTTGCATTTCCCTGGTAATTAGCGATATTGAGCATTTTTTTCATGTGCCTTTTGGCCATTGTATGTCTTCTTTGGAGAATTGCTTGTTTAGGTCTTCTGCCTATCTTTAGATTCCACTTCTAAATTGCAGCAGTACCACAATACCCTGGGGCTATAGTAGTGAAGTGAAGCCTCAGTGAACCCTGAGCCTGAGTCTCTGCAGTGACTCAGCCCACTTTCCTATGCTGAACTATGAACCTTAAGTTTATATTATTTCTCCAGTTTTCCTGATGAATACAATGTAGTTACATCTTATATAGGGGTTAGGCTCTAAAGTTAGTAAAGCAAAAGTCATGTTTATAAAATCACCCTTGTGCTCACTTCGGCAGCACATATACCAAAATTGGAATGATACAGAGATTAGCATGGCCCCTGTGCAAGGATGACACGCATTTATACTGTATAGCACAGGGAACTATATTCAATATCTTGTAGTAACTTATGGTTAAAAAGAATATGAAAACGAATATATGTATGTTCATACATGACTGAAATATTGTGCTGTACACCAGAAATTGACACAGCATTGTAAACTGACTGTATACTTCAATAAAAATACAAATTTTTTTAAAAGGCTAATACAATGCAAATCTAACTTTCTATATTTTTTACCATTTGATTTGCATATATTTGAATAAAAAGAAAATGCTTTAAAAAATAATAAAATCACCCTTGAAAAATCCCAGCAAAGTCATGATCACATTGGAGACTGTCCCATCAGTTCTCAGTAGGTCAGGTGATGGTCACGTTTTTGTCTAAGATGCATTTGAACAGATGGCTGGACTGATTCTTCAGTTGATTAGCAGCTGAGATAGTTGACTTGTTTTGTAAGGACTAAGTTTTTAAACACTGGAATGATAAAGAGTATGTTGACATGCTTACACTCTGAAAGATCACACTAAGGGACTGAGACCATCATGGGAATGGCAGGTTAGCATCACACACCTCACACTTGAGCAGAGCTCCTTGTGGCTTACCCTTTTTGAATGAAATGACTGGCAGAATCACTGATACTATTTTATTAACGGAGTCTCTGTCTCTGGCTAAGCACACATAGTTGAATTTTTTGTACATCAAGTGAGTAAATGATAACATGGTAAAAAGAATAAAAATCAAAATATGTAGATGCATGAAGCTGCAGCATAAACAGAGGAGAGTAGAACACTTGAAGCAGAAAGGAGCGTACACATAAAAGAGGCCTCATAGAGAAAGTATATTTGATAGCAGTTTTTTTTTTCCAAAATCCTCCAAGACTAAAAATGAGAAGATACAACAACACATAAAGAAGCTGTTCAAGGTGGAAAAAAAAATATTGACAATCTATAAGGTGAATAAAGCTAATTATAAAACATTATGAATGTACTTTTGAGGAAGACATGCAAAAATTATATGAAGTTGTTTCTTCAGTTCCTCGATTGATACAAGAACAACGGGCTTGGCATTTGTGGATAACATTCCTGCTTTTTGACTATTCATTAATAACTTGGAAGAATCAAGATATGCAGAGGTGTGTGATCTTGCTGAGCCTGGTATGCAGAAGTGAGTCCATTTCGACAGTGAGTCGAGAGTATGCCTTGTCATTGCTCAGCCTTCCCTATCAAGGCAGCCCTGTTCTTGATTCATTCTTCTGCAGTAGTTGCCATGAAGTGATAATACTGCTTCCCTATAAAATATCACTCTTGCGAAGAGAAAAAGTCTGTTTTCTTAAAGTTAAAAGCAAACAGGCTTAAGATGTTGACAGTCCTTTGTCAGAAAACATGTTTTTGATCTATTAAAGAATGGGATCTTTGCATGAACAGTGTTTGTCATTAAATACGGGGAGAAAGTTGGCAATAAAATACACAGATGTAAAGATTGACAAAGATGATGTTTCTCTTTTTTAAAAATAACAAGGTCTTCTGCATTGAGTTATTCAAGGAATATATGATGGTAGGTTGCTGTTCATTTCTATTAAAGAGTCTCAGAGCTTCCAGCTATACATGATTTTGAACAAACAGGAGATCAAAAAGATCTTTTTTACTTTAACAGTATTAAAATGGTTCTCTAAATATGGGCAAAGAGCTGATGAGTTCTAAAGAAGGTGACTAACTATAAATGTGTTATACATGACTGGAAAGTAATGGCAAGCAAGACTTCAGAGCTGAGCTATCTTGATATTTTTATCCAGTGTGTGGGGTGTTACACATGCATCACAGCTATAATAGAGCTATCACATGGATCATATGAAAAACAAGACAGAGGCATTTTAAAAAGCCTCTGCACTTGATTTCTTAGTCAGATGCTGCGTTATTTGGCACTTGACAACTAAAGTCAGTCCGGATAGTCAAGAGGTAGAATTATCAAAAATAACTGAATTGTAATAAAGAAGTAATTGATTTAAAATTATTTCAGGAAATGGAAGATAAAGTGACTAGTCCAGAGAAAGCTGAAGAAGCAAAATTAAAAGCAAGATATCCTCATCTGGGGCAAAAGCCTGGAGGTTCAGATTTTTTAAGGAAACGGTTGCAGAAAGGGGTAAGTTCTGATGTGTAATCTTCAAATGCTTGAGCCCTGTGAACTCAGTTTGCCAATAGAGGTTGTGAAATGGGTGTCTGCGTATACAGCTCTGTACCTTACCTACCGCCAGATGTGTGTGTGTTACTTGTGTATATATTGGCTGTAGTTATATATGGATTATTTTCTCAAGTAAACCAGATTGTCAAAGGATATTTTTCCCAGCTTTATTGAGCTATAACTGACATATAACATTGTGTAAATTTAAGGTCTGTGGTGTAATAATTTGATACATGTACATATTGCTAAATGCTTTCCAAAATAAGGTTAGCTAACATGCCGTATACCTCACATAATTACCATTTTCTTGTATGGTGAGAACTTTAGGCTCTCCTCTCATAGCAGTTTCCAAATATACAATCCAGTATGGTTAACTGTAGTTAACCATGTTGTCTATTTATTAGATCGCTGGAGCTTACTCATCTTATTATTGGAAGTTTGTACCTATTAACCATTTCCCCCCCCCTCAGCCCCTGGTAACCACCATTCTCCTCTATTTTAACATTATTTTAGATTAAAAAGTTACTTTTAAAAGTGGCAAGATATAAAGTGGTATTTTTTAATTACATGAAAGAATAACATTCACAGCTTTGAAATAATAGAATGACAAGGAAGAATTATACCAAAATATAAAATAAAATCCATGTTCCAGGAAAGTAATTTGGTGGGAATATTATTACTAAAAATGATAGTTAATATTTGTAACACATAAAATGGTTTTTCAAATATACAAGAAAAACACTAAGGTGGCTTAGATAAAGGATTTTAACAGAGGAAGTATTGTTATTAAACACAGAAAAATGTTAATCCATGATAGAAATTAATGAAATGTAAATTAGAACAATTATACCATAGTATACCTATAACTAAATTAGAAAAAAATTTTAAAATAATACCCACTGGTGAGGTTGAAGTGAATGTAGCTAATATGCTCTTTGTTGTGTGTAGCATTACTCTTTGTGGAAAGGGATATGGATCAAGATTTACAAAAATTGTTCATATTTGAATGGCTAATCATTCGTGAATTAATCTAAGGGTACAATTCAATATAAGGAAAATATCTTCACATTAGAAGGTACACTTTGTAGCTTTAACTATAATTAGAAGCAGCATCACTATTCAGCAGCAGAGAAATAGTTAAATTGTAATAAGTCAACAAAATAAAATACCATGTGGTTATTTAAAAAGCATAATTATAGGGAGTGAGGAGGGGAATGGATGAAGGTAGTCAAAAGGTACAAATTTACTGTTATAAATAAGTGCTAGAGATGTAATGTACAACAGGGATAAATGTAATTAATACTGCTGTATGTTTTATATGAAAGTTAAGAGAGTAAATCCTCAGAGTTCTCATCACAAGGGGGAAAAATGTTTTTAAATTTCTGTTTTGTATCTATGAGATGATGGATGTTCACTAAACTTAATGAAATCATTCCATGATGTACATTAAGTCGAAACATTATGCTCTACACCTTAAACTTACGCAGCGCTGGATGTCAATTATATCTTAATTAGAAGGAAAAAAAAGCATTATAAGGCCATAAGATGGGGGATAAATAAAAAGCAGAATGAGAAACATGTTCTACATTCTATGTAGAACATACTTGTATCAAGTCTCATTTTGAAATGGTCCCATCAGGTATGATTTTAATTATGAAATAAATTACATAGTCTTTGATTATTAAATTATTATTTGGATTTAGGATTTGACTGATTATTAGTGTTCAGCAAACTTTCGTTAGCTCATCTTCAGTATAACTTAGGCTAACAGGCTTTCTATTTGACATTTGGGCTGTTGTCTTTTTCATTTTTCTCTAGCTTCAACTATTTATGACTTTAGGTATCTTCAAGTTAGAATTTATATACACTGTATCTTGGAGTTGGTGTTACAGATGTAAATGGTTGTCAATAAGAAAATGCCTCTTGAATCAAATAATTATATAGAATTTGAGAAGGGAGCTCTTGAATGATTCTGTATTTTATCAAAAAGTCAATGAATAAGCACTTTTATATGAGGGAAATGAAGTCTTATATTCAGCCATCATTTCTCACTATGTTAAAAGAGTTGATTTTTTAAAAATATCTGGGTTACAGGGTTGTAGTTTTCCTCTGTCATAATAGCAAACTGGCAAGTAATCTTAGTATCTTTGAACAGTTTCTTCTTCATTTGAGAAGACTGATTGGATGGATATCATTTATATTCAGTCCCTTTCTGGTTTATTATCCTTAATGTTATTCTGACACCTATTTTAGGCTTTTAACAATATGACATGTGAGGGGTTTCAAGAAGCAGTCTAGCCTCTGTTTTTTCCTATTTGTGGAGTTTTGTGAACTTCCAAGAAAGCCGAAGATCCAGTTTTAAGAAACTTAGCCTTAAAATTTAAATATTGTCACTTTGGTGATCAGTTAGTGTCAGTGCAGTTATTAATACTGATGTAAGTATGGCCTTTAAATTGGAGTGGGTGGAGACTTTTATAAAAGTGTCATCTAGATGATTCATACAAAAGGTATGTTAATTTTTTAAAAAATTTTCACTTAAGATACAAAATTTTTTAATTGTTAAAGACAAATAATATTGCCTTCTTAGACTGTTTCTTTCCCAATATGAGAAACACTGGTCTAGTTCATTTCTCTCCCTTGAGCAGTTATAATTGTTAACCATTGATTTTAATTTTGTCTCTAGCCACACCAAGTAAATTTAATTCCTTTTCCCCAAAGAAAGAAAGTAGCTTAATCTACAGTTAAGTGGGATCCCTTATGATGAACCTTTGGTGACTATAAAATAGGTATTATTAGAAACTGACTTTATTACATTGGAAAAAAATTGCCTAAGATTTGAACTGTGCTTTAAATTTCTCATTTTGTGCTTCTTACTCAAAAATTTGGCAAGCTGCTTTGTTCTTTTTAGAGGCAGAAGTAGCTCTCTAATATAATACAGTACATAGAAGTTCTGAGTTTTTTTTCACTACACATTTTAAAACATGCAGAAGTGAAGCTGCAGCAAACCTTAGAAAGGCCTGGTCCAAGTTTCCTATAATATGTTACATGAATAATGACATGTGAAAAGCGATTTCTAACTATAGACCCTTTGGCCGTCCGCCACATGCTTATCAAAGAATAGTTCCTGGAGGGAGGCATCCAGTGAGACCTTTTTCCAGGCCACTCAATGGTCTTAGACTAAGCTGTGAGTTCCGAGCTACTTCATTTACCACTTGAGGTATCCCTGAAGTCTCAAAGAAAATATTTTTATTTTTCCCCCTTCACTCTTTGTCCATGCCCTCATCTCATATCTGAATTATTCCCTCTTGCCTACACAATAGGCAGAGGTTACTTTCTTCTCCTTTGGATAACTGTAGCACCTTGTGTACTTAAAACAGAATAGTAATGGGTTTACTTGACTGTTACCCATCTTTGTATCTCTCTCCAAGATTGACACAGTGCCTCACATGTAGTATAACAGGTTCTCGATAAACATGGGCTAAGCTTGATAGGTGGAAGTCAGAACCCAGGCAAATTCATCCATTTTTGCTCTGTAACAGATTAACTCATGTAGACTATATTAAGGTTGATATTTAGCTCCACAGTTTCTATTTTAGTGATAAAGGGTATGGTCTTTACCTTAGTCATCTCTCCAACTATGAAGAGTGATAGTTTTACTTAGTGTCTTAGGTGAAGTGGTGGTAAAGGATAGGGATGTGTATTTTAGGTGTTAATTTCTAAAGAGTTTATTTTTTCCATTACCCTAGCATTTATATTTTAACCCTAATTTTTATTTTAGTGCACTGCTGTAATTCAAATAGTTTAAATCCTAACAGAAATGTTCATCTTAGATGACAGAGTACCAGCAACTTTAAGTAATAATTTTAATAACTGTAAGGTTGCTTGAAGGCGGGGGTGGCGCATCCGAAATGCAAGTTGGTGAATTATGTGTTTTTATTTTCAAAATCATTTAAGCAAGAATTTCACCCTGGTTTTTCTGTTAGTAAATGAATGATTTGCGCCTCACTCTTTAAGTCCGGGACTGTTCATTCGCAGATAGATTGATGTGGAAGTTGATGTCAGTCTTGACGGTTCCGTAATGGAACTAGAATGAGGAAAGTGAGCCTAAGGAAGAGGGGATTCTTGCCTGACTTCTCAGTTGTTGACTTATGAGAGGACTCACTACAGAGGCATAGCTATTTTATGTAATTAATGTTTTTGTTTAAATATTTTAAGGCTTATTTTATATCAACAGTACAGGGTCACAGCTACATCTTAAACCAGTGTAATTGCATAGGAAAGCTTTTAAACTCTAATCTGACTTTTTTTTTTCCTTGTAGCAAAAATATTTTGATTCTGGGGATTACAACATGGCTAAAGCAAAAATGAAGAACAAGCAGCTTCCTACTGCAGCCCCGGATAAGACAGAGGTCACTGGTGACCACATTCCCACTCCACAGGACCTTCCTCAGCGGAAACCATCTCTTGTTACTAGCAAGCTGGCTGGCTGATTAAAAGAGCTGAACTGCATGAATCTTCTAATTCCTGTTATTTCTCCTTACTATGTTACTTCTCTGCTTTTTATTTCCTTTCATTCACTAAGTCATTTGAGACTGACGGCTTTGCAGGTAGCGGTAGTGTGTGCTGCTATTGTAAAGGAATACACATGTGTAGGGTTTTTTATTAGTTTAACAGTGCACTGATGAAAAGAACATGTTAGAGCAACATAAAGTAATCAATCTACTTGAAAGTAATTGTATATATTACCTAACTCCTAGTGTAGGGCTGGTTCCAACAAGTAACAAGCAAGTTTTACAATTTTAATGTTTTGGCTTTCTTTAATTCATCTTAATTACAGCTTTGTATGTTACTCTTATTTAATATAACCTCTATTGTATTGATTTCTTCTGTATTTTTCCTTTGGATTTTGTAAAACAGAAGTTTAAGACCACAAGTTAGAAGAAAGGTCACATATTTCAAACACATAGATGGGGCTCCGAAAGATTTGTATCCTGTGCTTGAACTTGAATGGCCTTAAATCTGTTTCAGCTTTAACAATAGAATTTTACTTGGGCAATATTTGCCCATTCTGGTGTAACTATGTGACTCTCGTGCTTAACAGCTGCCGTTGAAGCTAACATTCTTATTCAGTTCTGTAGTGTTAGGATACCTTTTGTTGTTGAAGATGTGAATGAAGTGTGCATGTGCATTGACTGTTGAATTCACTTTTGTGCCATTTTTGTAAATATAATAGTTTTGCACAACCTCTCACAAATGTCTCTATTAATTTCACATATTAAAAAGTAGATGATGTGCCAACCAGAAGCACAAGAGTTCCTACACAAAACTCTGTATCTCATTAGAGCTTTTGTATAGAAAGTAGTTTACAGTCATGGGGTCATAGAATACCAAACTGAAATCTCTGCTCAGTCTGCTGCAGACATAAGCTTTTCCATGCGTCACTAATAATCCATGACATCCAGTGGCCTTGTGCAAATACGATATGTTGCTTAGGCATATCTTTTGTCCTATGCAGAACACTTCATTTTGACTTCTATGAAAATTATAATTCATGTAATTTATATAAACTTTTTTAATATAGAAACTTTTTACTTCCACAGTCAATTTTGGGGACACTAGAATAAAATACTTTGCCTCCTGTGGCCCCTTCCTCCTTTTTTTCCTGGCTTCTTTGACTCACATTGTGTTGGGCTGTGCTGTTCGGTCTATTCAGAAGCATAGATGTCTGTATCTTTACTCTTGAAGCCTGCTCTGCTGAATGCTGTATTTTCTAACACAGTAATGATATTTTCCTTAATAATTTCCCAGTTGTTAATTAAGTACTCTTAATCCTGAATTATTACTAATATTTGACAATTGTTTAAATAAAAGGAACTTTATAATGAAACAAATACTTGAGAAGACTGGCCCAGGAACCTATGTCAGGATGAGCTGGATTTTAAGTAATTACAATGAGCTAAGTGAATTAGGCTTGTGACAATTAGAGTAATTTACATGATAGGTGGAACATATGATAAATATTTAGGTGTTTTGCTTCTATAGATGTCAGTTTAATAAAATGTAATTTTAATTTTATTTGTAAAGAACTTGTGGTAACTCTAGTTAGTAAGAACTTTAACTAACAGACTTTACTGGGACAAATTTACTGTTCTTTTAGGAGTAGTGCATCATACATACTGCAGTATGATGATAAGAATCCACAGCCTGAGATGATAGTATTTTTTCTTCATCTTTAACTTGGGCAGGGCCTCCCCTCTTTTGGATCCAGGCATCTTTTCTGGATCTTTGCTCCATTTGTACACCTGCTTTCCTGTGACCCCAAATCGCCGTAGATGATGCCTTGCGCGTACATAGTGCCTGCACTTCCAGGCTGCCTGGTGCTCTGTGGAGCTTGCTGATTATCTTCCTGCTCCACCAGCTTAAAAGACAGAAAACAACAAAATCAGTAATATGCTAATTTGTTACAAGGATTGGTTATAAATAGATTTGTAATGGGAGTAGGGATATTCCAAAGTATGTTTAATCATTGTAGGACTGATTTTAAGAATTACAAAATACCCCAAAGTAGAATTTCTGTAATGTTTAGTGGGTTTTTTGTTTTGTTTTGTTTTGTTTAATGACTTTGCAAGCTATCACCATTAAATTCACATACACACCGAAGAAGATTAATCTGAAAGATGAGACCATGTTATTCTTGATTATGGTAGGATTCCTGCTGTGTTTCATGACAAGTGCTGTAATCTCTGCCCTTGTTTTAGTTTGTAAAATACAATGCTAATATTTAACCTACCTCAAAATTTGTTGAGGATCTGTGAAATACTGAGTAAGTGCCCAAAATAAAATACTGTCACTGTCTTTTTATTAAAAGTAAATTTTCTCATTAAACCAACCTGCCTTCTGTAAAGTCACAGTGTTTAATCAGGACTTTCCCTCAGGAAAGACCTGTTATTAAGGATTTGTAGGTATAATTGCTTAATATCCATTATTGGTGCTTGGGATAGAGGTTTTACATTCTTCTATTTTTGTTCAGCTTCAAAACTTAGTTTTAGGTAGACATTTTCAGGCTGTTTCACTATTGCTTGAATGAAGATTTTGACTAGATGAGCTTAGATTTCAGAATTGTGGTTTGAGAAATGGCCAATTTTAATCATTGTCCTATTTATTATAAATGAAATGTGGAGTAAATGGAAGTTGGACATAACAAATACTTCATGAAAATTAGCTAAATTCTGAGCTTAATTACCTGTTTCATGTCCAGCAGCTCGTATTCAACAGTACACTTCTGAGAAACATTTTAAAAGCCTACATTTGACTTAACAATTACAGTTATTGGCATGTTGGGATAGTAAGGATTATTGGATTGTTCGGTGAACCGAGAAGGAGCATGTCTGCACTCTGTTTACCAGTTACTCAATATTCTTGTGCTGTTCACCTAAGAATAAGTTTTAACTGTTCATCAAGGCCTCTACTTGTTATTACTTCACTTAGATTTAACAAAAACTATACTTCTGAATATTTATTGAAGCTTTCTACTAAATCAGACATGTATTCTTTCTGAATCCAAATTAGTGAAGTTTTATCAATGCTGAAATGTGACCTTTACTTAAATTGTGCTATAAACTTGGTGTTTGGTGATCCAGGGGCAGACAGCCTATAGGAAGAGCACGTCTAAGTGGCAACTACAGCAGTTTTCTGTGGTGGCCTTTTCACATTTCCCAGCATTTGGAAACTTTTCTTCCATTTTTCATTTTCTTTTTTCACCTCATTTTACTTCACACCCCACCCCCATCCCTGCTTATTTCTTAAGCCCCATGATAGCATTCATTAAATGGTATTTAGGGCTGATGAATTTTCAAGCCTTAACATCCTTCCCAATATCACAATTAAGGGCCCATTTTAAATTTTCTAAAACACTTTCCTAATCTGGATAATGACAAATTTGAGCCACTGTCCCAACTCTGCAATTCAGCATGCACTGCTAGCCTTCCCCCATAACCCTTCTCCCCCTGATGCCACACCACACCTTGTAAAATTGGGATCAAAGAAGTCTCATTCTGGGATCGTTAATCTAAGGATTAACTGATAAAACTGATTTTAATACTGTTTTGCTAGTTTCTGCTTTTTTAAAGTAGGTAGGCCTATAAGTTTTACTATCTGCAAATCACCGATGGTCATGACAGCCATTAATGTATGTTCGTGTTATGTTATTTATCAATTAAACAGCATTTGAAAGAAAAATCTAATTTCTTTAATATGCCCTCAAACCTGTTAACTGCATCTTTGTGATGCAATAGGACAGCTGCCTGTATTAAAAGGGCCAAGAGCAAATGCCTTTTTTTGTTGAATATATCTGGAGTTGGCAGTTAATGCTGAAATTTGTCAAATAGCCCTTCCAAAATTATACTTGTGAAATACACAAAAAATAAATTGATCTACTTAATTTCTATTGATTTAATTTGCAGTTTTTGTCTCCTTTAAGTGTTACATTTTTTCTGTATATTTTCTGATGTTGATCCCTTTAGATTTCAGCTACTATGATATGCAGAAAGAATTTGACTATTGTAGTCTTAAATTTTGTTTTAATTTAAATAATGTGTGTTTATGAGATCCTAGCAGCATAACTTATATTTTTAAAGGCTTTGTAATCAAGGTAACATGTTTGCAGATTGTGCGTTTTCTCCATCTCGTGTAAAACACTAAGACAATACTGTCAAAAATAGAAAGATGGTTGAGACAAGGAGCTTACATTCTGAGAAATTTTGTATACAGTTGACTCTTGAACAACACCAGGGTTGAGGCGCAGACCCTCAGCACAGTTGAAAATTTGCATATAAGTTTACAGTCTGCCCTCCTAGCGGATTCAACCAACCCCAGATTGTGTAGTACTGTTGTGGATATTTAGTGAAAAATTAACACCTGTAAGTGGTCCCACGCAGTTCAAATCTGTTGTTTAAGGGTCAACTGTATATATATAATTTAATTGTAAAGTAGAAGTACTTATAAGAGAAGTAGAAATAAGTTCCAGGAAGTCTAGAGGAATGCATTATTCAATTTAGGGGATAAATGCGATGAATGGTAAATCAGGGAAATTCAAGAGGTGTTTTTGAGAGGGGTTGCTGTAGGCATGGGTGAGAGGAAAGGGAGAAGTCAGAGCATTTTAGGTAAATAGGTAAGGAGTTGGGGAAATGTGGCCCAGTATAAGGAATTTTGGTTGGAGTTTTTGACATTTCTCCCTAACACTCCTTTCCTCCTGCCTTTAACTCAGTAAATGATACCACTGTGCACTTAACCCATTCAGGTACTCAAACCAACCTTGGAAGTTATCCTTTATTCCTCGGAGGCTGTGACCAACATCTAGCAAAATGTGCTGAAGTTGTCAGTTTCTCTTCACTGCTGGCACCGTTACCCCAAGCCACTCTTTCTTGCCTGGACAACTGCTATAGTTCCTAACATCACTTTTCACTCCTGCTCCCTCGTCCATTCTGCACCCCAGCCCATTCCCCCTGCCCCATCCCACTTCCATTCTTAAATCCTATATCCAAGTTCCTTCCTGCCCCTGATCAATGCGCTTCTTTTCCATTAAACACTTCCCCCGGTTCATAGCTTAGCTGGCCCTTTTTCATTCTGATCTCAGCCCAAACTTGACTTCCTTAGAGGAACTGTCATTCTTTGTTGCATCCCTGGCAACTATAAACAGCTTATACATACTCAAATGCTTGTTGAACAAATAAAGTGAAGTGGAATATTGGGTTAGAAATTGAGAAGCCAGATTAAGGATGTGAATGTAGAGAGGTGGAGGTTGATTTTCTGTCTCAGTCATGGCTAGCCCTTCCTTTGTTGCAGTAGGCCTTTATACTCTGTGTTTCTCTGAACGAGGAGAAATGTCGAAGAGCTCTGGTCTCAAACCTCACGTCACTGAAACTGGTTGCCTGATTTTCCATGGCAAGGACATACTGTGTTCACTGCTTCTCTACTCTTGCTTGTGATCATAACCTTACGAGCATTCTGCATCTGATTTCCAAGGCTCTTTCGTGCCCCGCTACCAGTAACTTAGGCTGATTAGTGTCTTGTAGACTCGCTTTTCTGCAAGTATACAAGCTAATATTTCTAATGACTTTGTCTATGACTGTAAGTTGCCAGTTGTATGGATTACTGCAGAAATGATCTATAGAGCAGCCATATTTTTAGGCTAAAGATCAGAAGCAGACACACCAGTGGGCAGCTTTCTGTGAGGCCACACTTACAAGTTACAGAACACAAACCTTTCACATCTTCCTTAATTCTCAACCACTTGTAATATCAATATTATCAGAAGCCCCAATCACTATGGATGTACTTGCTAAAAGAAAGACTATAAATACTATTTAAAATTGGCAGCCAAGTACTACTGACTCTGAGATACCTGTCTTGAATACCTGTATTGAGTTAAATCTATGGCTCAAGTGTTAACCAGCTGGGGTAATTTAAGGTAGTCATACATAGTATTACTCCTATCAAGCTTATTTTCTCATATGTTAAGTTTATATGTAAACTTTAAAAAACTATTCATTATACTTGTTTCCTATCTTGTAACTCCTGGGTATAGTCTGTCATAATAGTGCCAGCTGTTTGCAGTATATTCACGTTCCCATGGGAGCTCGTTTCTACAAGTGTCAGAAGCAAAAGAGGAAAAAGTTTTCATAAGGGGAAGGTAGTCTACAGAGTGGAGTGTAGCAGAGAGAAGAGTGGGACCTGAGAAAAGGCCACTAGATTTGGAAATTGGTATCACTGCTCATTTGGAGAGAGCAGTTTCAGCAGAGCTGTGAGAGGGCATGTGGCAGAGGAACAGAAGAGGAATGGTAAGTGACTAAAGGTGAATTAGTGGCAAGGAAGTAGTTCTGAGAGATTCTGAGGTGTATGAAGGAAGATACAGTTTTGCTTTTCAGCAAAGGAAAGACTTGAATGTGGTTATAGGCAAAACAAAAGTACAGAAGAAAAACCAAAGATGTAGAGGAGGCAAGAGTGCAAGAGCTGGGATTGAGAGCATCAGTGAAGAGATTGGCCTTGGCATGTCTTCCAAACAGGGAACGAATGACTAGAGTGCAGGTGTGGAAAAGAGATGCTGAAGGAGAGTGCTCACTGAATGACTGCAATCCTATCCATAAGAGAGGGGTTGAGGGCATTTTCCTAGAAGGTATGAAGAGGGTAGAGGTTTGAGACCCAGAGAACCTTTACCACTTTGTAAATGCATGTATGTATGAACAGATCCAGAAAGAATCTAGAAATTTAAAAGTGGTTTCACTGGGATCATTGCTTGAATTTGTCACTTTTATTTTTAGTTTTAGGAGAACTGAATGGAGCGAATGCCTTTAGAGGGGCATCAATTATTAGGGTAAAAATATGGAAAATGATAGAACCAAAACTTGGTTCTAAATTAAATTAGATTTCTTTTCCTGCTCTCCTTAGCTTTTTTAAAAAATTAAAATTATACTTGTAGTATTTCTGAAGTCAAGCAGTATAAAAGGAAATAGTGAAAAGCTAAGAATCACAAAATATGCCTCTACTACCAAGTTTAGCTCCCAGAGGGAGAACTAACTTCTGGAGACATTCAAGCTGTTTTGTGTTTCTTCTCTATGCCTCTCAATAGTATGTTTATACTGCTGTTTCTTGACTTTTAATTTCAGACATAGTTTTCAAGACTGGAAAGTGAAGATTTAGCTTAAATTTCTGACGTCCCCTCCTTCCCACCATCTTTCTAGAGAAGATCATATCACAATTTTGATTCCTTTATAGACTTCCTTTACAATGCCTAGTAATATGTTTTCACCTTTATTTCTTATCCCGTCAACAGTATTTCTTGGCTCTCTAGCATGTAAGATGACAGTATTAACACCACTATTCTTCCTTTTGACTCCCTTCTTTTTGTCATCTGTGTTCTTACAGTTACCTTATTAAGGTTGGTAACGCTTGCATTCTATTTTATAATCATTAATAGTCCTCTCAGCTTTGTAGGTTGATACAGTTCACTGCAGATCACAATGTATACTATGATTTCATTTTCTTATATAGCTTTTTGTTTTCTTGGTGTTTCTAATTATTTTCCCCCTCGTCCTTTTGGCCTCTATTATAACCACACTTATTTTAATATCTTCCATTATATTAAGTATTCTATAGAGTCATCCTTTTGCTCCAGAAAACTCCCCTGTAGGCCACGTCTCCTTTGCTTCAGTCTGAGCTTGTTACTCTCATCCTAACGCACAGCTGTCATCTTGGCACTTAGCTGCTCTCCTGAACTGAATCCATTATTTTCTAGACTGCATGTATGGCAACCATTGCCTTTTGTCTGTGTCTTAGGTCAGGTTCCCAGAAGTGGAAGTTCTTTATTTTTTAAAAATTTCATGGATGGTCATAGGCATCATAAACGTCTTTCTCCAATCTGTGGCTTCCCTTGTCTTAGTTGGTGATATCTGTTGATACACTCCTACTTGTATTTTAGAACTTAATTCAAACATACCTTTGTGGAAACTATTCCCCTCCCCTACATTATGTTAATTGTTCCATTTTCTGACACAATAACCATTTCCATGTAACACAGTTTTAGCACTTAATCACAGTACATTCTAATTGCTTTCATTCAGTTATCTTCTCTTGTGGGAAAGGAATCTTATTATTTCACTCTAGCACTTACTTAGTCCAGTGTCTGCCTAATAAATATTTTCTGAAAGAAATTATACCCTTGATTGTAGCCATTCCCATTTACCCCATTCATCCCATATACCACTCCACAATGGTCAGAGTGCTTAAAATCACAAACTCATAATTCTGGGGATTAACAGAAAGGGGATTTATCAAAAGAGATCAGGTCACTTACAAAATTGTTGGTACAGCTGGAGAAACAGTCTTGATGTAAATCCAGGAACAATCCCAGAAACATGCTACAGCAATGATCTGATACAGAAAATGCTGCTGCCGCCTCCACCAAACACAGAAAGCCAGGCGCCCAGCTTTTATGTGACTACTGTTGTCCCCCAAACTTGGTTACCTCTGTTACCACCTTTATTGGCAAATGGAAGTTCTGGGCAGAGCATATTTCTCCATATTTTTCACTTCCGACACCAAGCCTTGTCTGATGTATCTGATCTTTGTAGCTTAAGTCAGCTGAATGCATCCAAGGTTCAAATGAGGAGGGAATCTGGGACTTGCAGAAGGCAGGACTATTGTAGAAAATTTCCCCAAATACAGAAAGGATGACAAGCAAGCACAAATATGACAGATCCCATTACATCTTCCTATATCTTTTCAATACAACCCTGCAGTGTTGTCTACTTTAGGGTGTGAGAACTTCCGGGGGGTTAGTATTTCCTTTCTCATTTTGATTTGACATGTCTTGAAGCAGTAAAAGAGGATCTTAAACTATACAGCCAGGTAGCATACCCAAGTTAAGTCAATAAATTTGTATAGTCCTAATTTTGAGCTCTTCATCCCTTCTGGCTGGCCCCTAAGTTCATTTTGTTTCCCATCAAAAATGCTCTTTTAGAAGTCACTCAGTTCTTGACTGGGCTTCCAGTGGATCCTGCAACATGGCAGAACCAACAAGTCAAAGGCAGGAGGTGAATATATGGGGAGAGATAGGACTGAGAATTTGATTAATAATATCTTAAAATTGTATAGCACTGTCCAGTTTCTAGTTTATTTTTTCCCTGGTCTCATGTGAACCCCTTAACAACAATATACAATAAGTTCTCCGGTTTTTGCTCATTTTTAAAAAAAGGCTCAGGTTCCTCATGTTGGGAGAGTTTCCAGGTAAGCTAGGGGACGAGGTAAGAAAAATCTATGTGATAATAGATACAGAGTTGGAGACATCAGTGTGATCTCTTGTTTGGTACCTGAGAAATACTTATAGATATGTGTACACACACAGGTTAGTGTACACATAGTTCCTTGCTCTATGGCTGAGAGAGCCTAGAAGCAATAATACCCCAGTAACAACAAGGCCCAGGTCATAGCTTCTAATATCATTCTCCAATGAAAAGGACCAGGGCTCCTTGGATAAATGGCTGATTCTACGACTGTGGCAGGGAATATACAAGATGAGTTTGTAGAATCCTGTGGTGCTAGAAAGCAAGTAAGTGCTTTAAAAAAAAAAAAAAGAAAGAAAGAAAAAGAAAAAAACAAATCCCAAAACTCACACACAGTGATGAGAGGGTATGTCAAAGGGACAGAGGTACCAGGGGACTAGAATGTAGGTCATTTGAATCTAAGTCACTTTCACTACTGAGGGGCTTCCATCACCACCATGTGGAAGGGAGGTGTGTGTCAGTGGTTGATGGAAGCACAGGATGACTGTGGCTAATAAGTACTTAAAATCAAGTAATTCAGGAAGAGTAAGGCAATATAAAGCAAGTGAATGCTATGGATTTGGGTAGATGTATTTAAAGATCTAGAACAATCAACTGATAGAAGGAATCAGGTACCACAGACCTTGGCATAGAGATTCAGAGGCTGCTCCAATAGCAGGTGGTCAGCAAACAGGCTACCAAACCTGGAACAAAGGGCCAGAGATCAGAGATATTTTAGGAGAGACAAGATTAGAATCTAGAATTAGAGTAATAGGTACTGGGAATAAAAATAATTGAAGCTTTTGAGTTAAGTAGTATCCTTTCTATCCTGCTTGCCTGGAGAGCCTTAAAGTGTGGCTAGGCCTAAGCTCCCAAGTGAGAGGGGGTTAGGATAACTGGCTGCAGCTGGCAAAGTGAAGGGGTGGGGCCCAGTGGTACCTGATGCCTGCCTCCCATCTTTCAATCTTTCAGGTCAGTCTTACTCTATTCTTAACTCTGGTTTTTCTGCTTCAGAGCCTAGTTCCCTCTGGCTGTCCCTTTTTGTATCTTTCAGTGATAAATGACCCCCTCGCTCCCAATATCACCATTTGGATCTTTCAATGAGCCATTTGGGGTTCCCACCCAAATGTCACCTATGCCCATGCCTGGTCCTCTGAAACATTAGAATTACTACTTGCTGTGCCCATGCGGCATGGGCCACCCCTTCCCCTACCCTGCAACCGCTCCTTGCAGTGAGCTCCCCAGGCCAGGGACCATATTTCATTCATCTCCATCTTCACTACTTCAGTGCTACCACATGATTGGCCCTCAGTAGATTTTTTTTTTTTTCAATTTGAATCAAGCAATGACTACCCTACTAAAAACTACTGCTTTATTTCTCTCTCTCTTCTCTAGTTTTTCTCCATTGCTCACCCTTACTCTCTTCTCTAGTTTTTCTCCATTGCTCACCCTTACGTGTTGAACTGTGTCCCCCTAAAAGATGTTGAGGTCCTAACGCCCATGACCTGTGACTGAGACTATTTGGAAATCGGATCTTTGCAAATGATCAAGTTAAGATGAAGTCATGACGGTGGATGCCAATCCAAAATGACCATGTCCTTATTAAAAAGGGGAAATTTGGACACAGAAACTCATTCACACAGGGAGAACACCACGTGAAGATGAAGACACAGATCAGGGCGACTCAGCAGAAGTCAAGGAATGCCAAAGGTTGCTAGCAAACCTGTAGGATGTAGAAGAGATGCAAGGAACAGATTCTTCCTCTCAGCTCCCAAAAGAAGCTAACCCTGCCAACACCTTGATCTGGTACTTCTAGCCTGCAGCTCATATACTGTCTAAAAACACCGAGTTCATGGTACTATATTATGGCCCTAGCAAACTAATACACTTATCACCATCACCTTCTAACTTTACAGTTATCTGTCTTCCTGACTAGATGTAAGCACCACAGGGTCAAGGATTTTATCTGTTTTGTTTACTCTTGAATCCAGCATGCAGAATAGTTTCTGGTATAGTGTAGCTCTCAATATTTGTTGATAAAAGTAATGCCCATGGATACTTTGGAGGAAAGGGATTTTTCACAATAACTTGGACATTGTTTTTATTTGAAAGCAAGCTATGGGGAAATGTTCCCACTTATAAAACAATAATTGAAAACTTGATCAATTTAAAATAAAATACAGGGGAGGAGGGTATAGCTCAAATGATAAAGTACATGTTTAGCATGCACGAGGTCCTGGGTTCAATCCCCAGTACCTCCATTAAAAATAAATAAACCTAATTACCCTCCCCCTGGAAAAACAAAACAAAATAGAATACACAATGTCCCCTTGCTACTCTTTGGGAGGGGGAATCTTAAACCCTGAGAAGTTGTTTCCATAGTTCACTAATGACAAAGTGCTTGGGACTATGGCTATACATGGTTAAGGTAGGGAGGTCAGCCATCAGGGCCTTCTGGCTGCTTCTTCTTCCAGCTTTAATATCTACTCCCCTGAATGAGATAAAGTAAGACCAAGGGTGGAAAACCCTTCTCCTCATCCTCATCCCTACTACCTTCCTCCTATTATGGGTCCAAATATTTGAGTGGTTGAATACGTGTGTTCAGGAATTAGAAGCGAGTAATTCTAGTTTCTCTTTTACCCTGTCATGAGGGAAAAAACAATCAAAAACAAACAAACCAAAAACCCCACTCACACCTGTAACATCCTTTCACTTTTTTAGTCTTTTCTCAGTTTAAGAAAAGAAAATTTTTTCCTCCACCCTCTTAGGGTCCCTGGCTGGGTCTGAACATTAAACTGACAAAAATAGATTAACAGGAGAAAAGCATACTAATTGATATTGTTTTATATGACACAAGAGTCTTCATAAGGAAATGAAGACCCAAAGAAATGGTAAATCTACTTGCTAGAGAAGTTGATTTTGTTGGGTTGAGCAAAGAGGAGCATTTGTGGAAAAGTGACTTAACAATGGGAGGAGGTTAAAGGAAGATAAGAATTATTTTAACAAGGTCTGTTTGTATGGAATTCTCTTGATCTTAACTTCTTGTCCTTGATGATAAGAATGTTACTTTCCTTCTGATATTAGGGAGGACATTTTTCATATAGGAATTTCACATTCCACTTTTAAGAAAAAGAAGACAGGTCAGTATTTTCCTTGTATTTGTTGTTTTTCAAGTTCTCCCAACTCAAAATAGTCAATATGCCAAAGCAGCATACCCTGAGCTGACACACCCTGAACCCCTTCATCAGGCTACTCAGCGTTTTTCAACAGTCTTGTGAAGTAGGTACTGTCTAAAAGGTGAGAAAACAGAGTGGTTACCACCTTACACAAGGCATGAAGAAACTGCAAGGGGGAGAATTCAAAACCTCTTAAATGTCAGTCCAGTGCCCTTTCTGTGTTACTGCTCATAGTCACACAGATTTTCTCCTTTTTATGTCTGTGCAAAGAAAAGGTGGGACCCAAAAACACGACAGAGATTTGGTTTTAGAATTGGAAGGGACAGAGAATTCCACAGGGCTTTGGACTCTGTAGCAATTAACTCTAGCATCTCTGTGGAGATTGTGGGCAGTGAGCAAGGGGAGGAGAGGCCTGAGTTCCAGGGAGTGATGACTGCCCCCAAGTATCCCCCTATCAAATATCTTCCTTCAAATACACAAGCTACCAAGGGCGCCAGGCTTGAGAGATGGTCTTGATAGAAACCATTCCAGATTCCCCTGACTTGCATTAGGCACCACTTAGAGTTCATAGAAATAAGGAAAGATGAGCACACTAAAAAGAGGCTAAGATGAAAAAATATGGAGGTTAGCCAAGCTGGAAAGAAAGTGGGTGGGAAGAAGGTAGAGGATGAAGACAGCATGGGGGTGGGGTGGAAAGGTCACCTTCTTGCGTTTGAAGTGCAAGGATAACAGCGACTAGATAGGGGGACCGCTACAAAGGCACAGGCCGAGGAGCGAAGGAGGTTCCAGGGCTGCCCCGGGGGGCATTTGTTTCAAGGCACACTTAAATTCCTGTAGCTTAAAACAGGCCCCTACGCTCTGGCATCACGAAACGACCCTGCAGATGCCGAGGTGTTCGGGGTGACCTTGGTGAGCCTTGATCTCAGATTCCCGGTCGTTGCTCACTCCCAGACTTCTGCTAACAAGGCTCTTCCAGAATTCTAGGTTACGCTATGGCCTTCTAATGAGCCTCCCCCCAAATCCTTTCCCTAGAAATGCCTGGAAGCACAGGAGAAGCAGCCTGGAGTCTCCCGTCGTTTACCTGGACACCCTCAGTGACACCTGCTATCGCCGCCCCTCTCAGGGGCTGGGCTATTCTGCACGGTCTGGGACTCGCTTGGAGTCGGCGGGGGGCGTCCCAGGGTGGGTGTGTGTGTGCATACAGCGAGTGTCCTGGGCCTCGGCAGCGCGGGAGGAGGCGGCGGCGACACCGGCAGGCAAGCTGATAATGCTCGGTGCCCGCAGCCGATGGGAGGCAGCGTGAGCCCGAGAGAACCCGGAGCAGCCGCGCTGGCAGCACCGGAGCGCAGCCTCCTCCCGCTCCCACAATGCACAGGGCGGTGGCGGCGGCGGCGGCAGCGGCAGCATCTCCGGCCGCCGGGGCGGCTGCGGCGGTGACCCCGAGGACCCCCGGCACGCCGAGCGCGCGCCACTGCTCGCGGCGAGCCCGGGAGTGATGGCGCGGCCCACGCGGGCCGCCAGCGCCTGAGGCGCCCCGCCCCGCCCCGCCCCGCCCCGCCCCGCCCCGCCCGGCGCGGCCCGCCCCGCCCGGCCCTGCCCTGCTCCCCGCCGGCGGCAGCCTGGGCGCTTCCTAGTCAGCGCGGGCGGCCGCCCAGGCGAGGTGCGGCCTCCGCACAGGCGGGGGGCGTCGGCGCCGCGGGGCCCGCCATGGCCGCGTCCGAGCTCTACACAAAGGTAAGGCGCCCCGCGAGCCGCGCCGTGAGGAGAGGGTCGCGCGGCCGGGCGCCGCCAGTTGTCAGGCCGGGGAGGGGCGGGGGCGCGGGGACCCAGCCCGGCCCGACCCCGTACCACCCCCTTTCCGAGCATTTCAAAATCCCCGGCCCGGCCCCTCTGGTCGCCCGCAGAGGCATCTTCCTCGTTCGGGCGTTGATGGTTAAGGCGGCGGAAGGAGGCCTGTCTGGGGGTGCCTCTCTGCCCCCTGCCACGCTTCTTGGGCTGGAAGCAGAGCGGGTTTCTGTGTGGAAAGGGGGCCCGTGTGGATTTAGTAGGGCTGGCCTGCGTCAGGATTGCTCAGTCCTCCGTCTTGCTTTAGGAAAAATCCTGGCTGGTGGGAGATGCTCGAGCTGGTGGATCAGATGGTCAGTCCCTCCCCTGGAGACACGCGCTTAAAATAACGTCTTGTGTTGGTATGCGGTGCCACTTCTACCGCCAGCCAACCTTTCTGTGAGATTTAGAAACCTGCAAACGATAGCCAGTCGATTTTCACCTTTAGTTGCCGGGTTTCAGATTGCTACCCTGGGGTGGAGAGGCCCTGGGGAAGATGCAGCCGAATAAATGCGAGCTGATTCACGGGCTAGGATGGTCGCACTCATTTGTCGCCGGCAGTTTGCAACCTGCGTGTAATCCCTTAGAGCCTCGTTAGGCTCCATGTCTTCACCATCCGCTGGGGCGAGCCTTTTCCTTCTGGGTTTAGTGTAAGGGAAGTGGCAGCCTTTTCTTTCTTATGCTGACACCAGTATTCTCTGGGGCTGGTAATCTCTGAATGGCACATTTTCCGAGAACTGTCCCTTCAGGACATTGATGGCCTTTGTGGCTGTGTGTAGTCATGGCATTTTACACTGCTACTCCTGTGTAGGTAGGTGTTTTACCAGCTATTATTTACCACTAGTTCCAGTTAACAGAATTGCCTTAACTTTTCAAGTTTGCATTTGCAGCAGAGTCTACATTTATGGTCCCAGAATCATTGCTTCTCAGTATAACCCAAGTAAGCCCAAGCCCTAGGTTGCAGCATGTTACAAAAGGAAGAGGCTGGGACCCACTGTGGAGAGACCTGGATTCTAGCCCTAGATTCTAGCCCAGACCTTTTCACTTACTGTGTGACCTTGAGCAAGTCACTTAACCTCTCTGTACTTCAGTTTACTTATCTGTAAATGAAGTTAATTATACCTGCCCTGCATCTCTTATAAGGCTGTTGTTGTGAGGATCAAACTTAATAATAGGTGAGAATACTTTTTGTAACCTGTGAATTTCTCTACATATATGAGATACATTTCTTCAACCACAAAATGAATTTGTATGAAACATTCCCTGAGACCTCTTTCTCTTCCAGCTACAGATTTGAAGACTGCATAATTGGAACTTCTCTCCACACTTGATAATTCTTTAGGCATTGTAGATCTCTAATGTAGGACTGAATGCAGTTGGAAACGAATCTGAAGTTACTTTATTAACAAACATTTATATAAAGCTAACTATGTGCCAGTTGCTGTTCTAAGTGCTTTACAAATTTTAACTCATTTAATCCTCATAATAAACATATGAGATAGGTACCAAGAAAAATCAGTCCATTTTCACAAGAAGAGATATGAGTCTGTAAATACAGACCCCATTCTTTTTTTTTTTTAATCTTTTTATTTTAATTTTTATTGGGGGGAGAGATAATAATTAGGTTTACTTATTTATTTTTAGAGGGGATACTTGGGGTTTGAACCCAGGACCTTGTGTATGCTAAGCATGTGCTCTACCAGTTGAGCTATACCCTTTCCCAACCCCCTTCTTTACTGTGGTAAGCAGTCCATCCTTTAGCTGCCTGACTAATTGGCTGCTTAACTAGACACTGATTGGATAATAAGTTGCTCTTGGACTTTGGATCTGTTTTTTTTCCCCCCAAAAAATAATTTGCAAGTAAAATATTTACAAGATACTGTGATTTTGGGGGGTGAGGGTATAGCTCAGTAGTAGAGCACATGCTCAGTCTGCATGAGGTCCTGGATTCAATTCCCAGTACCTCCATTAAAAAAAAAAAAAAAAAAAAAACCTATGATTTTTAAATTGTAAGGTTTGGGGCTTTGGTCATACCTTCATCACAATATGTTAAAAATTCACCCTCTAGTCATTGTAAAGACAAATTAGACATCAATGGGGAAGTTGAGCTTAAGCTGCCTTCTAAATACACTTATACCTAAGAATAATTTGGTCACTTGGTTTGTTGGCTAATTCTTTTCGTTAATGGGGCTTAGTTTAATGGCGCACAAAAATATTTATTGAGCACCTCCTAGGTGTCAGGTACTCGGCTTAGTGTTGAGAGGTTCTAGCATGAACAAGACACAGTCCTTTGCCTCAAAGGGCTCACAGCCTGCTTCTTACATTCTTGGCCCACTTTGAATCTCCAAGGACATAAATAACCTGCAGTCACCTCAACAGCAGGCAGACAGCTGGTATGATATTTATTTGTAGAAGTTAGGGAATGGGTTGGGACATGGAGAGGGTTGGAATGATTTTAGAGATAAAAGCTCAGATAGTAATTACTAGAAGAAGAGGGAGATCATTAGAAGTAATATCAGTGGATAAACACAAGGATTTTTCCCTTGCAGAGGATTCTAGGGAAGGAAGTTCTGGGGTAGACTCCAAGGAAAGATGTAATAGTGACAAGCCATAATTATGGTATTCAATGTAATGGCTGAATCTGAAAAGTGCCCTTTTAAAAAATGTCAGTCAGAGCTTAAAGGCAGATTTTGATGTGTGATACAAATCAGCTTCTATTACAGTGAAAGACAAGAGACCATTCAGTTTATTCTTTTTAGCTAAAAATGATAATGGTTTTGTCACAGCAATTTAGCAGGGCTTCCTTTTTGTAAAACTTCCCAGCATTATAAACATTTTAGGGGCAATAGCTTGGTTCCTAAGATATAAAATTTCTGGAAACTAACATTTTGGTTAAAACATGTTTGCTGTTTCTTAGAATAATGGCTTTATTGAGATAAAATCACACAGCATGCAATTCACCAATTTAAAATATACAATTCACAGGTTTTTAGTATAATCACAGATTTGTGTGTTGATTTGTTTTTAGATCCACCTGACTTGTTCCTAAAAGAATTGAAGGTGGCTGTGACATCTTATTACTTCTAATTTTGAAAATATTTGCTAGTCTTGACTTGCCAGTAGGGATCTGAATCATGACATCACCCATTTCAGCAGCTTCAGAGGATTCAGCATTTGTAGAGAGCAGGGTTTAGTAATTAGGCCTGGCCTGGATGGATCACTGGCAACAATACAATGGCATGCTAGTCCTCCTGATGTGGGGGTCTCAGACTTCATGGACAGCACCATAAAAGCTGAAGAATGGTCAAGATTACCTGAAGTTTAATTAGGGGCCCTGCAGTATGTCATGATGCTGTATTTTCTAACAGTACAAAAACAACTTAAAACCCTTCGACTCAAGAAGCTGTACTAACTATCCTTAACTGAACCAACTGTTAGGTCAGCAAATTATGTATCTATAATCTTCCTTTCCTACCATAGTTCCTCATACCTACTGAAGCCACATGGACTAGATTTTTGGGGGTGATAGTTCCAGTTTTATATTCTATGCCATCGTCCCTTTAAACCATCAATCCTGGAAATTCTAATATTTTGGTGTTGAAATTGCATTTTTCAGACTGCTTCCAACATCTTAAAGCAGGACAGGAATCTCTTCTTTGATCATGTGCCCTGATCTGGGCTTTGGCAAGTACGTTCGCTTTCCTTAAGTCTCCTGTTATGCTCTGTATTCTTCCTAATGTCCCTCGGCCCGTCCTTGCTCTGCTGTTCTCCTAGTCCCGCAGGTTGGAAACCTCTGCAACGTTTCCTTTGTCTCGTATTCTACCTCTCCTATACCAGTTCTGATTTTACTTGACATCCAACTGACAGTTCTCTATCTTAATGACCTATACACATTTCTATCTTATTATAGTCATTTGTACATATGTATGCCTCTCCCACAATGCTGTAAACCCCTTGAGATGCTGATCTGGGCTTGTTCACCTCCTGCAGAGCCTAGCACGATGTCTTACACGTAGTAGGTGCTCTTTAAAATTTGTTGGTTGAATGAAAGACTACTTAAACAGGAGAGAGGAAGACTGAAAATAATGGTTTGGGATGATGAGTCCACTTGTAGGAACAAAGCAGGGTATAAAGAAGTGATTAAACAAGTAAGCACATTTTCAGACATGTTGAGCAGGATGAGTAATATCGAAGAGCTGGGAGCCAGGGAGACCAAGGAAACTTGTAGGAAACAAAATGGAAAGTGATGGAGGCCTGGTAGACGGAGGTACAGGCAGAAGGTGTGGGAAAGAAGGGGACAATTCAGAGACAGCTCTCTGTGATAGATTAGATATAGGGATGGGAAGGGGCGGGGATAGTGTAATTTAACACCACTGGAAGTTACTTCCCATTATATCATGAATGTTTGCTGACTCTGTGAAACTTGTAAGCTGCTCAGAAATACTTCTTTACTCTGCTTGAGCAAAGCAGAATGCTTCTGATTTCCTCTTGAAATTTGTTACTGTTTGTTGAAGTGTGACAGTTCGGTGTGTTGCCTAGTGGCTAAAAGATTACAAAAAGCTTATAATTTTAATGAAAGTTGCTACTGCTAGATAGACCTCTAAAATTTTCCTGGTGCTTTTTGCTCTTTGAAATAGAGGGACACTGAAGGAAGCTCTGAATGGGGTTCCAGGGATTTAACTTCAACCTCCAAAGGGTTGCGGGGGGTGGGGTGTAGTGGGGCTGACTTTTCTATAGGAAAATATGGGAGACGAGGGTAATTTAGCTTCTTTGCTTTCTGCTTTATAGTGAATTTTGCCTCCATTGGGAGACTCTAGGGGCACATGGCCCCCTGGAGGATAGATTTGGATTTATTTGCCTCCACTTTAGGCAATTCCTAACGACGTATAAGGTATTATTGGAAATGTAAACTCCTTACTGCTCTATGGAATAAGGTCTGGTGCTGTGTAAAATGTCGGGTGGGCGACCCCACTCCACCCCAGCAGGCACGTCCTCTGTCCAACAGTGGTTTTCCCAGACTTCCTCTGTTTTACTACCTGGGGAGGTTGTCCTCTCTCTTCCCTCCAGCTCCTGCCTCTCTCTCTCTCTCTCTCTAATCAGCTTTACTGATGTATAATTTACATGTAATAAAATTCACTTATTTTATGTGCACAGTTTAATGAGTTTTGATAAATACATTCTGTCATGTAACCACCATTACAAGCAAGATACAGACCATTTCTGTCACCCTCAAAAATTCCTTTGTGCTTAGCTTCCTCTCTTCCCCAGCTTATTCAAAGAGTTTACTGGAGTTGGCTTGCTCACTGGGGCAGAGGGAAGAATTGTTTGGTTTTTTTTGTTTTCAAAAATGTATGTTATAGTTTGACCATAACTCAACCAACATTGACACCAAGTACAGAGACCTGAGCTTGGGTGTGACTCCCATGGAGTTTCACTGACAGTGGGAGGTGGGAGTAGATGGAAAGGGAGTTTAGGTTGTTTATTTAATCTTCCCTTCACGCATTTACTGCCTTTACTAATGGTGTCTGCCTTCAATGCTTGTTTCTTCAGGTCCTTTGTGTGCTAAAATGCCCTTTGGTCAGTTCTGCCCTTTAACAGTTCTCCTGCCCCACCTGCCTTGCTTGTAATGTCAGTCTGGGTTTGTGCTAATATAGATTCTTAAGTTTTGCAGAAATTTATCCCTGGCTTCTTCATGTCTCAGTCTCCATTTCTCTTTGAAGCCCTCCTCAGTTGAAAGTCTCTCTAACCAGCTGTCATTTGCATTAACCATTTCCTTGTACCACAGAGGCTTTTTGCCAATTGTAGAACTTAGGGGTGATGTAATTATGCTTTGATTTCGAAATAATGGCTTCAAACTTGATTGAAATCAAGGGAGAAATGCGTTATCCACTCCTAAGTGTTCATGAAGACTGTCTATCTACCTCCTTTGGTCTGATGTGCTGCTGTGTTTAAAAATGTGAGCGCAGTGCTGGACTGGAGGGAGACAGTTTTCTCTCTTTAGTGCCTCATACGAAAATGTGCATTGTCCTGGCCAGGAGTCCTGTGTATGTGGTTGGTGTTTCTACTTCTTAATAAATACAAACTGAAACTAGAGGAATTTCAAAATGGGAGAAATAAAATGATCAGGGCAGTAAGGAGGCTAGATGGATTAAAAGGGCAGAACTCTTTAGAAAGATGAAGGTGCTCTGGGAAAATGATGCAGTATTTATTTAATATTGAGAATAGAAGTTTATAATGTCAAATTCCAGTTTAGTAAGGATACTTGTTAGGAGTGGAAGTAAATAAATATGTCTTTTAAAATGAATTTCTAGTTTAAACACTGTTTTACACATATGAAACTCATTGCTGCAAGTTATGATATCAGCTGAGATGTGGTTGATAAATAGAAAGGGTCTAGCTAATTCATGGATGATAGTTTTGACACACTGACTTACCAAACCTGTCTTTGACAATGTTAAACAGTTTACCAGCCAGAGCTATTTTAGTTGGAAGTAACAGAAACCCAACTCAAAGCCAAAAAGGATTTTATTTGCTCAGATGTTCTGAAAGCCCAGGCATGGCTAGATTCAAGGCTCAGATGTGGTCTCTGGGGCTCTCTGTCACTGACTCTCACGACAGATTGTGCTATTTGACATTGATTTCACTCTCAGGAAGCTTTTCCAGGGTGAAAAAGATGGTCAGTGGCACTTGCAGACCACGTGATCTTCTAGCTCTGGGCCTGGAAGAAGAGAGCCTGGGAGCAGAATTCTGGTTGTCCTTGCTTGTGGTGGCATGCCCTCTCCTATCACTGTGCCATGTTGGTGGTGGGGGAGGGAGACCATGACTGGTGTAGTCATGCTCATCTCAGAGGCCAGAGGAAGGACAGAGCGTCATGATTGATAGTCCTACTCAGACCTGGTAGGGTGGCTGCAAGCTGTTCCCCATCAGAAGGAAGAGTGCTGGAGAGACAAAACAAAACAGCTACCCTCAATGTCCACTGTGAATCAGTCACCAGAAGTGACAGAGTGACTGAGTTCTGCCCCTCTTTTTCTGATCTTTGAGCAGATGAATGGGAGGGTTTGCATACTCAAGAAGACAATGGATATCTTTCCCCTAGAGAATCATTTTTAATTAAAAAAAGAAAAAAAGCCATGGAGAATCCATAAAAGCAGGTGTTAATAAAAGCATATCAGAAGTTGATGATTTGAAAAGTATTTTTTATTCAGTCTTAATTAGGGGGCCTCTGAACTCTATGTCATCTATCCTTCTGATCTCTTCCTGCCATATTTCTTTAGCATTTTATTTCCCCTTCACATCCTTGCATATGTGCATTATACTCTTCCCCCATTTTCACCCAAAGATAAGTTGGAAACATTTTTATTCCCCTCTTTTGAATGTTTGAATCATCCCTTATTCATCTCCAGTGTTCTGTCTTCGTTTGCTCTCTTACCTTCTGCTCTGTCATCTGCTGCTTGATCCTCCTACTATTTTGTTTCATCTACGCACCCCTGGTGCTCTGCTGTGCTTTGTTGTAACCAAACACACACACACCCTAAAGTGGAATCAAATAATGTCTTATGGGGTGAATTATTTAGTAATGAGTTAACTAAATATATATATGCTAAATAATATTTATATTATACATAATAAATATATGCTAAATAAGCATAAGTTACTCTAGGGATTAAGAATGGTACTTCATTTCCTGAAATCTATGTACTTTTGATTTGTTACCACTCCCAGAATCTGACATCACAATAGGAAGTAATTTTGCATGAGTTTGCACAGTAAGATAACCAGCAGTTCCTTTAAAGGTATGATCTCGCTTGGAAACATTTATATAGCAGAGTTTAAAAACCTTGTACACAGAATTGATTTTTCTATGTTCAAGCTGAGAAAAATCTTATTTCAAGTTTGACAAACATCATCCTCAGGTTGGGAGCAGAACTCCTAGGGTTATTTTCCATAAAATTAGGAAAAGTGTATAAATAATAAGTAATTTGGGCCAAAACCTGGATTAAACTTTCATCAGTTCAGAATGTGTATTTTTAATATCTATTTTAGAAAAGTTAAATCCACTAGAGCTAATATTGTATTTTAACCCAATCTTCCTGTTTATACTCATTTTTTTTTTTTTTTTTCATTCTAACCAAGATTTCTTAACCTCTGTGCTATTGGCATAGGAGGCTAGATAGTTCTTTTCTTCTGGGGGCTTTTCCTATGTGTTGTGGGATATTTAACCAAATCCCTAACTCCCTAGCCTTTACCTACCAGATCCAGTAGCATCCCCCACCCCTCGTTGTGACAACAAATCCATATTGTTTGTAGACATTGCCAGATGTCCCCTGGGGAGCCAGATCCCCCTTCCCCCTGCCCCTGCTTGAGAACCTCTGCCTTAATCCTTAAGACTTAGATTAGGGTAAGAAAAAGTAGGAGAGAGTTAAAAATTAAAACAGAAGTTAATTGGAAAAACTTTTTAAAAATAATTGACTTTTTGCTTTTAGAAATGATATATTGTAGACAATTTGGAAGATACAGCAACATATAAAAGAAGAAAATTAAAAATAAACTAATTATACTACCCATAGATAATAATCATTTTGGACTATTTACTTCCTTAAGTCTTTCATCTGTATTCATAATGATATTTTTATGATTTTTAAACTTAATCTGTATTGTGATAATTTTTATATTATTAAATATTCATTGAAAATGTTTTTAATGACTCCATAATATTCCATCATCTGGATGTACCATACTTTATTTACTGTTGGGCATTTTCACTATTGTAAGAAATGCTCTATGATGAGCATTTATTGTACATAATTCTTTGCTTGAATTAGTCAGTTTTAGTCTATTTTAGAGTCCAAGTCTCCCTGGTAAGAGTTGGCACTTGCAGTTATACAGGGCAGGGTATTCACATTTATTTCATTTTAAAAATAGCACTTTTTATGTACGTTGCTGCAGGGCTAGGATGACCAGATGTCCCACTTCTGCAGGCTGCTTTCTGCCATCCAGTACCTTTCTTCTGTTTTGAAAAATCCTCTTAGAGTAGAAATATATAAATTTATTTGAAAAACTTAGCCTTTGGGAAATCTAAACTGTTTCCTTTTTCTGATAATTTTCCTCATTGTTCCTCTTATTCACTGTTTCTTCTTGATCTTAGGCAAATCTGGGCCAGAAAGAATAACTGAATTAGAAAGATTTTTAAAAAGAGAAAACAAAAACCCCATGAAGCTACTGTCTTAAGAGTATAAACAATATAATTTTAACTTGAAAATACATTACCATTTCATTATAGACAACTTATCCTTCTAATTAGAACAAACTGGCATTTGCCTGGACTGGTCAGAGGATGAGTTTGCTTTCAGTGGACAGTCAGAAACTGGAAAGACCCTCAGCATCAACCACTTACTTTAAAACAATTTCAATGGAGCAAAATATACCAGGACTAAAGATAGCACCTTAGACTGGAATCTTTGTTGTGCGCAAAAGTTATTTGGGGGTTTGTGAAGTGTCCAGGTCATTGCTGTGTGCAGCAGCCCTCCTTAAGAACTGGTAGCCACAAATGTAGCTGAAGGTTGATTGTGTGGAAACTTAGGTATTGGAGGCGTAAGAAACTGAGTTGAAGCCTTAGCATCCTTGGAAGTTTCTTTGCTTTTCTTCCTCCATTAAAACCTGGGTTTTTACCTTATTTAGTTTTCACTTCTTTTCTTCTAAAAACTGTGGCTTGCATAAATGTGTGACTCCATAGCAGTATAATTATCAAATAATATTGGTTAATATTTACTGAGGCCTCTGTAGACCAGACACTATTTGAGGGCTTTGTTAAACTGTTTCATTCCCTGGGTTCCACCTCTCTCAGTGCCTGAAAGTCAAGCAGTGCATCATGGCAGTCAGGGTGTAATGCTACACTTAGAGCTTGAATTCTGGTTTGAAACCCTGGATTCACTGTTCACTTTCTGTGTGACCTTAACCAAGCCACTTAACCTCTCTGTGCCTCAGTTTCCTTCTTTTTATAATGGGACCAATAATATCTACCTCATGTGGTTTTAATGATGACTTAATTATTTAATATATAAAAATACATAATACTACACACTTATAAATGTTAGCTGTTATTGTTGCTGTTCAGTTAGAGCTATCATTCTCCTTTCTATCTGGCTGCTTTGTCCTCTTGATAAGCTCAGCTGCCTCCTATTGCCCCTTAGAGATTGGTGCTCCTTGGCTCTGTCCTTGACCTACACTTCCTTCCACTGTGGCCTGATCTGCTCCTGATGAGTCAGGAACCAGCCCTATGCTGATGACTTCCAAATCTGTTTCCAACCTACTTGTTCTCCCTACAAACTGAGATCCCTGCAGACAACTGCATTATGGCCATCCTTACAAGCACCTCAAACGTAGTGTATTTTAAATTGAATTTGTCATCTCCTTATGCATGCAACCCTACCCTACTTAACTTCTCTGTGTCTTAGTTTTCTCATCTATAGGATGGGATAATAGTAATACTTCTACGAATGTTTTGAGGATTAAATGAGATAGTTCATGCAAAGCACTTAGAATAATGTCTGGCACATATTTAAGAAATGTTAGTCCCTCTAATTGTTGTGTTTATTTGTATTTCCAGTCTGGTGAGTAGCATCAACATCTAGTTCATTAACTGAAACCCAAAACTTAGAAATCATCTTGATTTGTACAACCCCCATACTCTTACCCCAACTGATCAGTTATCACTTCCTGGTATTAATTTTACTCTATTTGGGCCCTTATTGTTTCTTTCCTGGCTTTCCAAACAGCTTCCTAAGCAATTTTTGGTTTTACCTCCTGTAATCTGTTTTTCATTGTGCTACCAGAGTGATCTTTATGTAATGCACATATCTGATCATGCCACTCTCTGGCTTGAAATTCCTCAGTGATTCCTCATTGGATTTTGTCTTGAGAATAAATAATCAGTTTATTAGTGTAGTGCTTCCTAAACTTTGGTGTCCACCTGAATCACCTGGGAATCTTGTTAAAATGGACATTCTGATGGAGATCTGTGATGGGGCCCCAGGACTTTATGTTTCTAACAACTTCCAGTGATGCCAGTGCTACTGGATTGAAGGCAACACCTCCAATAGTGGGGCTGTAACGCACAGGGCTCTTCCTGACTTACCTTCACCCTGGGCCTGCCTCATCTCGTGTTTCCTCCTGGCACCCAAGTCTTCACTTTAAGTCAGGAGCTCTCCAGGGTGCTTTCTTCCTCCCTTGCAGCATTCCCCTTGCCTGGCTTTCTCTACTCTTTGTTCACGAATTCGTTCCTCCAGATCCCAGTCTGGCTAAGATGCTCCTGTGTTTACCTCTGTCCCAAAACTTACCACACTTCCTTGCAGTTGTCTGTCTCCCCATACTTCTCTGAGTCCCTTAAGGACAGGGGAGATGTCTCATTTGTTTTGTTTAGTTTTAATAACAACTTTATTGAGATATAATTCACATACTATACAGCTCATCCATTTAAAGTGTGTAAGTCAATGATTCTCATCTGTTTTTTGACCCAGCATCTAGACCAAGGTTTGGTACATAGTAAGTAACGAGTCCAAGATTGAATAAATGCATTAATTAAATGATATTAAATTACCATTGGTAAGTTTTCTCTAAATCTTCCTCTCTGTATCTGTATTTTGGGATTTAACATTTTGGATTCAAATCATCTTATTTATTCATCAGTAATTCTTCACGAGCTTCCTCTTGTCACCCCTCTTTTTGCTACCAAGGATGGGAACCACTTTATTCTTCTCTTGGTCAGTTTCGATGCCTTGTTATAAATCAGTTTCCTCAGTTCTCTAGTGCTTCCAGTACTCCTTTTCAGTCTATGCTGTAATGAGCAGTACTGACCCAAAGCACAGATCTTAGTGTGCTGCTCTCCAGCTCAAAACTCCTGGGTGGTCCCCAATCCCCTGACTCACTCCAGTTGTCTACTATAGAATTAACTCATTCCTTAGCCTGACCTTCAAGATTCCTGATCTTTTTCTAACCCTAATCTCTTGGCTTGATCTTTCATAACACTGGGGTTTCTCAGACTTTACTATATGTAGCAGTCATCTGGAGCACTTTTTAAAATGTAAATTCCTGGGTCTTGCCTCCAGAAATTGAGCTAGTGGCTTTGGAAGCCCCAAGAATCTGGATTTAACCAACACCGTAAGGGATTCTGCTGCAGGTGGTCTGTGGAAGCCCACTCTGAAACACTGAAGCAATCTTGCTGCTGGAGCTTGTTGTAGCTGTGCTGACTCTGGACTTTGTTCACCATGCTTACCTCTTGCCAGAATCCCCCACCTAGTAAACATTCAACAAGAGTTAGTTTAGAAGACAAACTTATGGTTACCAAAGGGGAAAGGGAAGAAGAAGAGTATGGGATTTACAGATACAAATACATGAAATAGGTAAGCAATGAGGATTTACTGTATAGCACAGGGAACTATATTCAAAACTATATTCAATATAGCATAGTAACATATAATAGAAAATAATATGAATATATATATATACACATAATTTGAATCACTGAAACTAATGCAGTGCTGTAAATCGAGCTCGTCGCGCTTCTCCCCGCTCCCAGCCCCATGCCTCACTCCTCTCTGACATGGCAAAAATATCCAGCCCTACAGAGACTGAGCGGTGCCTCGAGTCTCTGATTGCTGTTTTCCAAAGTTATGCTGGAAGGGACGGTAGCAACTGCACACTCTCCAAGACTGAGTTCCTAACCTTCATGAATATAGAACTGGCTTCCTTCACAAAGAACCAGAAGGACCCTGGTGTCCTGAACCGTGTGATGAAGAAACTGGACCTCAGCAGTGATGAGCAGCTAGATTTCCAGGAATTTCTTAATCTTTTGGTGCCTGGCCATACATAGCTTGCCATGACTCCCTTATTAAGACTACCCATTTCCAGAAGTAAATCTGAGGAGCCTTTGGGCCTGACCTCCAGATTCACCCTCTTTCCTTCCGCCCTCCCAATTATCTACTCCTCACAGCCCACACATACGCTGAGCCCGGTGCGTCCACACCCCACGCAGGCCATCCTGCTTCTAATAATAAAACAATATTGTTTTTTAAAGCCCTCCCCCCCAAAACAGAAACAAAACAAACAAACAAAACAGAACAATATTGTAAATCAACTATACTTCAATACAGATTTTTAAAAAAGAGTTAGTTGAATTGAACTATTTGTTGAGTGTTGATGGTGAGTCTTTTTAAAAGTGTAAGGTGACACTGTAGACATATTGTCAGCCACTGTTTTTTCCCCTGGCTATCCTTAATGTTTCACTTTTAATAGAATATGTGAGAAGGCCTGGCACATAGTAGTGACCCAGTAAATCTTTTTGCTATTTTTAAAGGCAACTGGAAAAACTCCCTCCCTTACATAAGACTTAATTGTGGTAAAAGATGTTCCATTACCTTTACTAATAATAGGTGTGAAATACTATAAAAAGTGACTTGCAGAATTACTTTGGGAGTTTTTTTCTAAACAAAGCTTTAAAAAAAACTGTAAAAATAATAAATGTTCAGTGCAGAATCTTGGAAAATTCAGAAATGTAAAAGAAAAAAATTGCAGGTAATCCCACTATCCTTAAATACTCTTAATAGTCGATGTAAGTCTAGCTTTTTTTTTCTGTGTGTATTTTTTTAATCAAAATGATTTATTTTGTACATACTGGTTGGTAGCAAGATTTTTTTCTCTAAGTAGTATATTGTGAACATTTTCCCATACCAATACGTATTCTTCTATACTGTGTTTTTAATGGCTTCACAGTATTATATTGCATGAATTAGTTTTATGTAAATCACTCAATCCCCTATGATAAGTACGTCCAATTTTTTGACAGTTTAACTGAAGAGAACCAAAAACCTTTGTGTGTTCCTTTAAAAAGAAATCAATTGTAGTTGTTAATGAATTTGACTATAATTAAAACATCCCATCTTTCTGCAGTAACAATATTGGTACAAAAACTTGGTGATTATCTTATCAATGTTAAGAAGATTAATCAGTTAGAGCTTGGAAGGACTAAAAAAAATTCAGGAATATCAAAGCTCTCCGGAATAAATCCTTAAATATAATTACATATTTGGTGTCTCAGAGTGTGTCAGCCACAGCAGCACTAGGAGATTCCCCAGACTCGAGAGGTAGGTAGATCAAGATTACTAATCAGTGTGTTCCGGAGAATCAAGCTGTAAGTTAAGTCCAACCTGAGAGGACAGGGGATCCCTTCCTTCTCCAGTATTTTGGGAACCATACAGTAGGATGAATTGCATTGTAAGCAACATATTAATATACTTGCTTTGTCTTGTTAGTTGAGGAGACTATTCTTGACTAATAAAAGTCATTTAAGACTTGTCAAGCTCCTGCATTCATATTTAACGGCAGCATAGATTGCTCAGAAACTGTTGGCTTTAGAAATGAAAAGGTTGACCTAGGCTAACGGGAAAAGAAATATAGCAGAGCCAGTTATATCCAAGAACAAACACATTTGCTAAGTAATTGAGGAAATAATCTCTGAGGTGTGAGATCTTGAAAACTCTGAAAAGGAGTCTTTTTGTTAATGTATTTCAAATAGGCCCCCCTGGTTTACAAATACTATAATTAAATATTTTTTAGAATGAGTTTCCAACTGAAATATATTTGGGAAACTGGTCAGGGGTTCACAGGGGCCTGGTTCTTCAGAAGATGTCCAGTCCCTTTGGGACACAGGTGACACCTCTTTGGGTCCCAGAGTTTCCTGAGTCTGTGTCAAGAGCAGCGCCTTAGACGCAGGAAAGTTAGAATCATCTGTGGACCACGCAAAGTTGTCTCCTTGGTCACTGCCCGCTGGAGTCGTTGAGGTCCAGTTTGTCTCTTGGAACTGGGCCTTCACTACAGTGTGTTTAGCAAGGATCTGGACAGAACATGTAGACTGCAGCTTAACAGGTTAGAAGGAAGGACTGGGATGTCTCATCTGAGTTCATGAGAATCTATGTGGTGGGGTAATTTAGAAGAAAGTTAGTACCAATTTAACAAATCTGTGAGATTGAGTTGTAATCTGCGCCATTCTGTACATTAAGCCAAGATTCTTAAAATAATATTTTCCTTAAGGTTAAACATGTCCTGTGTTCTTGTTTGGCCTGCTTATCTGTTGGTTATTTTTCAGGATTTTCTAAGGTGACTGTCATAGATTGTGGTGAAGTTTAATAAATCTGAATGAATGGAGACCAAATTAATTATTTTAAAATATATATGGGTGAAATAGGTGGAGTGGTGCCACTGTACATGATTCCAGCTTGCAGATTGCCTCTGTTGGGCAGAAGTTACGGTTTCATAAGCCTGAAATTACACAGGCTGAGTTTATTCAGAATGTGTCAGTGTGTAGTCAAGTCTCAGCCAGAGCGCCGGAACTGCCTCTGTGCGTGCTCTCCACTTTAGTCTACTTACTTCCTTAAGTAGCCAATTGTCTTTTGTTGTTCATTCTTCACTGTGGTACCCAGTGACATCAGTGCAGCTGGAGCTTAAAGAAGAGGGGTTATGTTAATTAATTCCAGTGAAACAAAAACTGCCTCGAATAATTAATGGGATACAGTCTCATTTAAAGAACTTAGAGATTTTTTTTATGCTCACTCCCCCCACCCCAAGGGCTAGAGAAGAAGAATGGCACAGATTGTTCACTTGAGACCATTTTAAGCTATTGATCCATCTTACAGTCCTCATTTGATGGTTCTGATTTCAACATGAATCATTCAGGTCATGTAGTGATTTTCTCCTATTTTCTTTTTAGGTTTCTTTGCCTTCAGTGACAGTTTTCAAGGGAGCAGTTCATGGACTGAGGCTTTGTCACAATCTAAAAATGGCCTCTATTTTATTGTTTTATTTATAGCTGTCATATTTTAGTTTAAATGCAGTTGACCTAGCAAGCAAACATTTGTGTGTACAGGTAGGGTGGCAAACACCGGGTCAGGTTGCCTGCTGGGTTATTGGAGGGAAGAGGCTGTGTGTGTTCCCATCATTGTTTTCGAGCAGCTGATCTTGTTATTATGAGGTTCTTTTTTTTCCCCCACCTTGGTATTCCAAATAGCTAAGGAAACAGATTATTGGACTGAGAAATCTAGAGTTAGGGAAAGGCAGGTTGAGTGGTAAGTAGGAAGATCCTTTCTCACCCGTGATTATCTTGGTTTTCCAACCCCACGTCTTATTAGCAATAGAAGTTTCCATTCTGTGACCTATCCTTTAAGAAAACTAGAAAGTTTAATCTACTACTTTTAATAGTAGGTGAAAAGAGAATAAGAGGAAATTAACATATATGGTTTGCAGCTCTTTTGACAGATAGGGTCTGGATTTTGTTGTGCTGTTGAAAATATGTTCAAGAGCCACATTTCTGGTAGATAATATAATAAAGGTGTAAAGAAAAAGCAAGTAAAAATAAATAAAAAGAACATTAAAATGTTTAAAAAAAAAAAGAAACTGAGGAAAGGCAAGTTTGAGACTGGGAGGTTTGGATATAATTGCACAAATATGTGTCACTAGAAAGGTATGGAGCAACCAGGAAGGGAACAGCTCCATAACTCAGGGAACCAATGAGTTGTCTACAAATAATGTTGGCCATTGTGCTACAGAGGTAGCAAACTCAGAGTAGATGAAACAGAGAAGGGGGTAGAACAAACAGGACTAGTACAGATTTATAGTTATGTTTCTACTTTTATTGTTTGTACATTGTGTTGTGATGTCTTTTTGGGGGGGTTGGTTTTTTCCCTTTTTTTTTTTTCTTTTTGGCAGGTTAGTTTTAACTTTATGTACCCTTTCTAAAATTAGCTACAAAACATTTGGATTAGCTTACTCTAAGTTTTGGAAAGATGTGATGTGACTGAAACAGCTGTGCCACATTAGGATTTGTATGAATCAGATGCACTCTGAAAAGGAAGTAGAGAAAAGACTATTTATGACATATAAACAAGAGTTAAACTTTATGAATCTGAATGATTAAATAACAAATACATAAAATGAACGGGAAATACTGAGAACAAACAAGGTTAACAGTAACATGACATAGTTAAAAGTATGGTGTCCAGTGTTAGGTTGAGCTTCTTCCTGTTTGACTGTAGGCAAATCAGTGAATGTTCTCACCTTGCAGGGCAGCTGGGAGGCTTTATGAATGTGTTTGTATGTGAAGCACTTAGCTCGGTACTTGGTACATCATAATGGAGTCCACACATGGCAACTCTTCGCTGGTATTATTGGTTTGTCTATTTTAAACCATTTGTAAAAATTTATTTCCTTAAAAGAGAAATCATGGCTCTAGCTAGCTCTCTCCTTATTGTACTTATAAAGCTTCTGGAAGCTTCAGGACATGAGTTATGTACGCAAATACAGTTCTCCCATCATTCTAGATAGGGTTTGGCTAGAGATACTGTTTCAGTTATAATCTGTCTGCATCTGAGCATTGTCAGCATCACCTGACATAGCTGTAGCTTTCATCCCAGGCCCTTTTTAATGTTTCCCTCAGCAGCATTCTCAACCTTTGTTTTTCTGCCAGAAAAAGAGGAACTTACTCTAAACCAGGGCTCTTAACCAGTTGTAATTAACCAGCATAACTAGTACTGGAAGTAGACAGGTATGATAAACTATTGGTTGAATCTCAAAAGCCAGTCCCGTCCCCTTTTCTATTGCCAGTATAGAGGTTTGAAAAACAGATATTCCTTTTTCTTTCATTGCAGTTAGAGCTAGCTGTATGATTCAGTTTTGGCTAATGTGGTATATAACCAGAAATCTGGAAGGCCTCTGTGGAGGAAGGGTGGGAGAGGTAATTGCTTTTTTGATGAAAGGAACAGAGGCAAGAGAACAGTTTGGATGCATTTCTTCTTTCTTCCAGTCATAAGTGTGGAATATGATGTAAGGAGTCATGGCAGCAAAGTTGCAATCATGAGATAACAAGCCTGAAATCGAAAAGTTAACAAGCTGAGGTGATAGAGCAGAAAGATAAAGAGTCTGGGTTCTTAGAGTTATTCTGAGCTGTCAGAACAACCCTGAGGTAGCCTTCTCTGGGCTTCTTGTTTCATACATTATCAAAGTCCTAATAGTTTAAGCTATTTAGTCAGACTTTTCTGTTCCTTGTGGCTGAAAGGATTCCTTAAACAAGATGTAGCAGCTTTAATGTGAATAAAATTAGTAAGAATTTGGCAGGATTTTCCAATTTGTACAGTGTTGTTTATGTACAAATGACATGGGAATATGACAGAATCCTAGAAGTGAAAGATGAATTCTAGTCAAGCTTTTGACGTTGCAGAATATGGACAGTTGCATCAAATAATCTAGTCCTAGTCATAATGTATAGTTTCTCTGGCTACCTTTGAATCCTTTCCTACATTACCTATGGCTTTTTGAAGTCTTGCTTTCCTTAGGCTTAGCCACCTGAACATGACAGAGGAAAGGACTGAAGTTTCAATAGAAAGGGAAAAGCTGGGTATGAGAAAGTGAGTGGGTGGGAAATACTGGTTAAAAGCTGAGTGTGTACAGACCATACCCGTCTTCCAGCCAGGGCTGACCCTGGGCTATCCTGCAATTCCATGTTCTTGAATTCCAGTGGGGTAAGAAGATAACAAGATATTAAGAAAGCAGAGCAGCAGCAGCAGCAGCAGCTGTTGAAGACCTAGAAGAATTCCTTGCAAGCATTAAAAGCTCCTTCAACTTTGGGCTTCACTTCCACTTGGTCTCTCAACTCTTATGTGAAGTTTGTGGTGAAGCCACACCAACCATATGCTTAATACAGTCCTGTTAGGTTTTAGATTATCTAATAGTGTTAAGATGTTTGGTAAGCCTGTCCATTCGGTATGAAAATGTAAAGTAGAGGTAGGCAAGGAAGGGAATACAGGTGAAAAAATACAGAGAACTCTTGTGGAGAAAAGTGGTTAGAAAATTAAGAAAATTTGATTGTGTCATGAGATGAGCATGGTAGTAACATTTCCACTGAGGAATTGCTCTTACTTAAATTTTATCATTTGCTGAGACTCCCAAGGGAATGCCTCTTTTATATCTTTTTAAAATTAATCATAAAACAACAAGGTGTTACTGTATAGCACAGGGAATTATATTCAATATCTTATAATAACCAATAATGAAAAAGAATATATATATGTATAACTGAATCACTAACACAACATTGTAAATTGACTATACTTCAGTAAAAAATATTAATCATAAAGGAAGACACACCAAAATATTGTTTACCAATGGCACAATGAGAGAATTATACTTTAAATGGAGGATGACACATGCAAACTCCTATACATGTTCATCTGTTGGTTAGCAAGCATGACAGCCTTTCTGTTCTCTCACTGTGCATTTGGGAAGTGACTGGCCTTACTGATCACACATTTCTGTGGAGGCAGCATTGTTTCTGGTACAGAGCAAGGAGGAGTCTATGAAAGCATTGTAGGCTGGCATGGGAGGGCTGCAAATGCTGCCCCGCTAGACTTAGATCTTATGTACAAGTGGTGTGGTGTGACCACAGGCTCCCCTTCCCATTTCCTCCTCACTCTGTTGTTCATTCTTAGACTCTCACATGCTTTTGATCTTATTAGAGTCTATTTTGTCTTGTGTTTTGTGAATTTTTTAAAATTCAGTTTTAGCTTACAAAAATTGATACTTTCCTGACTGCTTTTAAAAAAGATAATTAACAGTGTTTCATGGATATGGATCCATGGAAGATGTCCAGGATATATTGTTAAATAAAAACCCAAAATGAAGTATGTATATATGTGTACACATATGTGTGCGTGTGTATGCTTACGTTCTGGAAGAATTTTTACTAGACTGTTTAGATTATTGAAAAACGATTATTTCTAGAAGTGTGATTATGGGAGACCTTCACTGTTTTTTTTCTATTAAACTGTACTCAGTTACAATGTGTCAGTTTCTGGTGTACAGCATAATGTCCAGTCGTGTGTGTGTGTGTGTGTGTATATGTATATGTATATATACACACACATATTCATTTTCATATTCTTTTTCATTGAAGTTTATAAAACATTGAATGTAGTTCCCTGTTCTATACAGAAGAAATGTGTTTTTTATCTAGTTTTATACATAGTGTTAACATTTGCAAATCTCAAACTCCCAAATTTATTTCCCTTCTTAATTTATCTGTATCTATAATATTTGGATTTTTGTAATCAGCATACTTTTTTTTGTAATCAGAAAAAAACACAAATCTTTTCTTTCTGCAAGTAGTGTAAACAAAGATGTTTCAAAGGAACTTTTTTCAAGTTAAGGGAAGTTTCTTAATAGTGTATACATGTATGAATAATATATATATTAAAATATTTTGTAGTTTATCAGAAATGTTTGATGCTTTCAGAACTGACATGTCTCACTCTGATACTTTTTTAGTGTTGGAATTAGCATCTTGGATTAGGCATGAGCTAGTAACACTTTTTCAGGGGACAGGAGAGAAAGGAGAAGGCTGCCTATACAGTGTGATTTGAAGGGTCCTGAGAGAGGCTACAAATAAAATCCATGAACTCTCACAACCCAACAACAAACAGACAAACAACTTGATTAAAAAGTGGGCAAAGGATTTCAATAGACATTTCTCCAAAGAAGATATACAAATGTCCAACAAGCCCATGAAAAGATGTTCGGCATCATTAATCATTAGGGAAATGCATATCAAAACCTCCATGAGATACCACCTCCTGCTCATGAGAATGCCTACTCTCAAAAACAGAAAATGACAAGTGTTGAGGAGAATATGGAGAAATTGGAACGCTTGTAATTGTTGGTGAGAATGTAAAATAGTATGCCCACTATGGAAAACTGTAAGATGGTTCCTTAAAAAATTTTACATAGAATTACAATCTAATCCAGCAATTCTACTTAGGATATATACCCCAAAAAATTGAAAGCAGGATCTCATGTTCATGGCAGCATTATTCATTATATCCAAAAGGTGGAAGTAACACAATTGCCCAGCAACAGATGAATGTTGTATATATATACACAACAGAATATTATTCAGCCTTAAAAGGGAAAGAAATTCTAACACAGGCTACAACACAGATGAACTTTGAGGACATTAGGCTAAGTGAAATAAGCCAGTCACAAAATGATAAATACTAAGTGATCCACTTACATGAGGTATGAGGAGTCAAATCCATAGAGACAGAAAGTAAAATGGTAGTTGCCAGCAGCTGAGGGGAGGAACGGAGAGTTACTATTTAACTGGCACAGAGTTTCAGTTTTGGAAGATGAAGAAGTTCTCTGAATGAATGGTGGTGATGGGAGCACAGCAATGTGAATGTACTTAATACTGCTGAACTGTATATTTAAAAATGGTGATGATGGTAAATTTTTTGTTGTGTACTTTACCACAGTTAAAAATAATGATTAAAAATAAAACCTATTAATGCTTCAGAATCTTCCCTTCTAAAACAATACCTAGGCATTCTCTTTGCAAGTTGTTATTTTACAAGCGAAATATTTATAATGTCTTATGGTGAGTAAGAATCAGTCCTTTTTCAGTGAAAATGAGATTGGTTGGCATATCTGAAGCTAAGGATGGAGGAAAAGCTGCTTCTGTAGTTGAAAGTTCAAAGAAAGGAGGAGAATACTTTCAGTCACTGAAAACAGTTTCAGTTACATCACAATTTTGCCTTACCCTGGTTCAGCCCCATTAAGCCTTGAATCCAGTAGTATCTCCAGTGTTATTAAAAATCTAAGATTATGTTTTACCTTCCATATGCTTTATAGGATTTTAGACTACATTCCTGAGCCAGCAAGACATTTGTAGACATTCATATAATATTTACCCATGCTTTTCCATTAGAAATTAATACAGATGATTTTTTAGATAGTAATCTGGTATAGAACTGTATTTCTAAGCATCGAATGAAAGATAATCCATAAAGGGAAAAATTAACAGCCTAAACTTCTGTACAACAACAGCAAAACAAATGCTCTAAATGACATTAATAGGGAAGCTGAGAGGAAAGAAAAATATTTTCAATTTTTTGATTAAGGCCTCAAGATCCTTAATATATAAAAAAAAGTAATGAAACCTATAATAAAGACTAACAGCCTGGTAGAAAAGTAGACCACACAAATAGGCAGTTCACAAAAGATGAAACTTAAATAGCCTATAAACATGGCAAACATAATATTTAAGTAGTTTCTTAGGTAACCTAAGAAATGCAAATTCAGGTGATTTTTTTTTCTTTTTTTTTTTTTCTACTGAACTGATAATTTTAAAAAATTATACTTGTTATCTAGGGACACAAACACTGTTGTAACCTGCTAGTCTAAGTAAAATAGGTTCAGTCTTTCTCTGGGGCAGGTTAGCAATATATGCATCAAAAGCCTTAGAATTTTTTATATCCTTTAGCTGATATTAATATGTTTATAAGAATTTGTTTTAAAGAAATAAGTACGATTGAGTACTAGAAGGATGATAATTTCAATGTTGTGGACTAGTATATCCAACTGGAGACAACATAGATGTCCATCAATAGGGAATTTACATAGTTCATGTCTGTACAAAGCTAGTGTCTAATAAATTCATTGGTATTTTCAGATAATTAACTTTTGACTCTATTGGTTTTTCTTTATTATACAAGTATTTTCTAGTTTGTTGATTGTTTTTGTGTTTGTCTTTGTTATTTATTTATTTTTTTCTTTTAATGGAGGTACTGGGAATTGAACCCAGGACCTCATCTGTGTTAAGCACACACTCTACCCCTGAGCTATACATCTCCCACACCCTGTCTTTGTTTTCTTACTTCAGCTTTTTTGGAGTTGAATTTGCTAGTCTTTCTTAGCTTCTTGGGATGGGTGCTTAGACATTAATTTTCAGCCTTCCTTCTTATAATACATGATTTAAATACATAAATTTCCCTGAAAGTACCACTTTGGCTATATTCTTCTGGGCTTTTTTGTGGTTGAATTCTTACTATCATTAATTCAAAATATGTTTTTATTTTCCTTGAGAGTTCTTCTCTGACTCATGGATATTTAGAAATATATTGCTTTATTTCCAAAAGTGTGGCAATTTTCTAGTTATCTTTCTGTTTTGTAGCATAATTCCACTGTGGACAATGGACATACCCTGTTATCTGTGGATGTTCTTTAAAATTTGTTGAGACTTGCTACCCCAGTTCCCCAATCCTCCAGCCACTAGCCACTTTTAAGGCTTTAATCTTTGTTTTTAGTTTTCAGTGGTTTTATTATGATGTGTACACATAACTGTTTTCTTTTCATTTATTCTGTTATGGGTCCTTCAAGCTTTTTGTTATGGCTTAATGTTTTTTATCAGTTTTAGAAAATGTTTGGCCAATATCTCTTCAAATAATAGTTCTGCCCTATTCTCTCTGTCCTTCTGAAACACAATTGCGTATGAATTAGACTGTTTCACATCATTCCATATATCTTTGATCTTCTTTTATCTGTTACTTTATTTTTTCTGTTTTTGGTTCAATACGGTTGTTTTCTACTGACCTATTTTTCACTGACAAATCCTCTCTTCTGCCATATCTAATCTATCCACTGAATTCTTAATTTTAGTTATTGTATTTTTAAGTTCTAAAGGTTCTACTTGCCTTTTAAAAAATATTCAAGCTACAACAAGGACTTACTGTATAGCACAGAGAACTATATTCAATTTCTTGTCATAACATATAATGGAAAAGAATCTGAAAAGAAAATATACGTATGTATGTCTATGTATAACTGAATTGGTTTGCTGTACACCTGAAACTAACATTGTAAATCAACTACACTTCGATAAAAAATAAAATTAAAAAAATGTTTAAGCTATCTGGTAAAATTACCAACTTTTGCATATTTTTAAATGTATCAATCATAGTTATTTTTATTGAGGTATAATTGACAAATAACATTTGTTAGTTTCAGGTATACAACATAATGATTTGGTATTTTTATATATTGCAAAATAATCACCACAATAAGTCTAGTCAGTACCTATCAGCATACATAAAGTTTTTTCCCTTGTGATGAGGACTTTTAAGATTTTAGCAACTTCCGAATATGCAATACAGCATTAGTAACTGTAGTCATCATGCTATACGTTGCATCACCATGACTTATTTTGTAATTGGAAGTTTGTACCTTTCAACTCCCTTCATCTGTTTTGCCTACTTTCTACCCTCCTACCTCTGGCAACCAATCTGTTCTCTGTACCTATGAGCTTGGTTTTAATCATAGTTACTTTAAAATATATGCTTGATCAGTCCATTATTTGAGCCACCTGTGGCTCCTTTTCTGTTGCCTGTTCACTTGGATTTTGGTCATTTAGTCTTTTTTTCTGTCTTTCATGCTTATTTTTTATTGAAGGGAGCACATTCCAAATGAAAAATTATAGACGCTCTGGATGATATCTTCCAGAAATGATTTAATTTTCTTCTGGCAGGCAGACTGATAACCTTGTCCAATTAAGGATTGAGATGTTTCATTGTGTTTCAAGCTTTGTAAGGGCAGTCAGTTTCCAGTTTGGCCTTAATCTTACATATGATGTTTTAAGGATCTCAAGTGAAAACTGGCATATATTTGCCAGACCTTTATTCCTTCTGGCCCTGAATGCCAACTTTTGTTTCCTCACCTCTTGAGTTGCCAGAATTTCTACTTAGCTGTTTAGCTTCTTTATAGTTGCTTTCTACTTCATTTCTCAGCCACTTTCCCTGCACATCTACAATTTTGAACCAACAAAATGCTCCAGAAATTGTGAGTAACTGGGACCACCTTCTTTCTCCAATATCCTGGCCCCCTCCAATCTTGGAGTTCAAGGCTACTGGTTCAGCTAGTTTTTGTCTTCCTAGACCAGTGAGACGGTCACAAGTTCTAGGTCAATACTCTGTTCAGTTTCTGTAGGTGAATTGGCAGATGACCTGAGGAAAAAAGGTAGTAGCAAATATAGGGCTCACCTCAGGGTATTTCTCTTCTTTCTGGGAACTTGGTCCCTAAAATCATGATTCTTTGTTGCTCTCCAACACCTTTAATCTGCTAGGTTTTTTGGTTTTTTTGTTTTGTATTTTATCCAGTTTTCTTAGTTGTTCTCAGTGAGATTATTAGTCTGATACAAGTTATCCATACAAGTATCCAGCTAGAACCAAAAGTCCTTTGCTAAGCTATTTCATAAGTGTATGTTATAAGTACTTTTCTTATGCAGATGCAAGATGTATTCAGATGGTTTAGTATAAACTTTTTTTTTTTTTAGTTATTTCAAAGAAACTTTCTGGTAATTAAAGTAACAATTTATGAAAATTTTATTTCAGATATCTTATCAGTCATTCCAAAGATGTATATAACCCAGCATATGTGTATGTGTGGGTGTGAAGTAAATCCTAAAATAGCTTTCTATTTTTTAAAGGCAAACTACTCTTTCCTAATATTTTTGGGATTTTCACATTTTTGTTGATTGTATGGCGTACAAAGTAAAAACCTAATTTTAGCTAGTATTCAGGTTATGATCTATTTATGAAAAAGTTATTTTTATGTTTTTTATTATATTTCTTAGAGATAAATTTGAGTTGTTTTAAATGTTAAAAATAATCAAACTTTAGCTGTGCATATGTATTTTTCTATAACTAATTTTCTATGTACTCAAAATTATTCCTGTAAAGCAAATTTATTTTCTATTACAGATATATTGGTTATAAATCTTTCTAAAATATGTTATTAAAAATAGGGTAAAATTTATAACTTATTGGGAAAATACAGAAGACCCTGGTGAAGAAGTTTTTGAAAAATTAAAGATTACCCTCCAAAGACAATCAGTGCTAATTTTTGGATATAGTCTCTGTTGTAGATACTATGCTGCACTGAACAGGTCTATCTTCGAGGACTTTCCACATCCTTCTTCCCAGCTACTGTGAGGTTGTTGGGAATTTTCTCAGCTTAAGGTCACACTCTTTTCTAGGGCAGCCTATATCTGGTGCCTGGTTGATGCAAGGGTATGAAGGCCCAGCCTCCTTGTGCTGACTCAAGACATCTCTGCAGGGTCATCCACCTCCATGTGGGGCTTACATTGCAGTTCAGCTTCTCCCTCCACCCAGTGCTTCGTTCCCTTCCTCCCGTAGCTGTAGAGCCCAGGAGCACACCCTAGTAAACAGTGTGAACACTTTTCCCCATCTCAGAGTGTGCTTCCCTGCAGCTGTCTCTTTCTAGCTTTTTGCATTTTTTTTTGGTATAGATGAGATTAGTTTATATATGTGTATATATATGTGTGTATATATATATATGTGTGTACACACACACACATATATAATCTATATTTCTGTGCCTCTTTCCCCCATTTATAACCTGAGCATTTTCCCTTGTCATTTAAAGTAGTTTATTTTTCTGATTACCGTATGGATTGGGCATAGTTTATTTAACTTTTCCTCTATTACTGGACATTTAAGTTTATTTCCAGCTTGGGTATTATAAATCATGCTGTTATGAATATTCATAAAATACAATTTAATATGTATTTTGGACCAAATTCATAGACTTGATTCCCAAAGTTACTAAATATTTTAAGATACTTTGTATAAAATGCTAAATTGCTTTCCAGAAAGAGTATAGCAAGCAGTTAATGCTTCCATCAACAGTGTATTAGTAGATACAAACTACTATATACAGACTAGATAAACAACGGAGTCCTACTGTATAGCACAGAGAACTGTGTTCAGTAACTTGTAATAACCTATAAGGAAAGAGAATATGTATATATATGACTGAATCACGATGCTGAAACTAACACAATATTGTACATTAACTGTACTTAAAAAAAGAAAAACACCAAAAAAAACCCAGTGTGTTAGTGTCTTTCACCAAGTGTCCCATTGGTATAAGTATAATCTCTCCTTTCTTTATTTTTTTAAAAAACTCCTTTATTGTGATATGGTTCCTGTATGATATGATGACTTTTGATAGATGTATACACTAATGAAACCACTACCACAATCAAGATAGCTAACATTTCCATCACTCCCCAAGAGATGCAAATTTCGAATTCCCAATATATCTTTCCTACAAAGAGAGGATGTTGAATACAATTAAAACTATTCTGAGTGATGGACCAACATAATAAAGGTAATAAAGGTGACGAGTACTGCAGAAGTCCAGTGAAGCTCTCATAGTCTACTAAGGTATTATGGAGTGTTTGCCCATATACTGGATTACCTCAGTTCAAGAATTTTAGAGGACCTGCATTCTTCATTATAAGACCATAAAATCTTTCCTTTTGCTCCTTGCTAGTTTCCCATATTTTTGCAGCTTTTCTTCCTCTGCAGTGGGTACTCTTTTGAGGGTTTCCCTAGATTGTGATGAACCTTTTATCCCCCGCCCTTTAGTTTAACTCGACATCCTCTCACCTCAGCCACGTGTGGCTAGGTCCAGGCTGGCAACCTGTCCTATGCTGGCCTTTCCATGTCCATTTCCTGGAACTTTCCCCGAGCAGGGAAGCTCACTGCCTGTGGTTATGCCTGTAGACTGGTGGGCATCTTTCGCCAGCCATGGGGCCCAGAAAGCAGTGGTTGCAGATATGCACAAAGGAGCAGAGACAAAGTGTTTCCAGTTCTGTCTGAAGCCCTGCTCCTGTTCGTAGGCATCATGAAGAGCCCCACATCCTTAAAATCCTCCTTCCCTGCCTAACTTAACTCAAGTTTGTTTAGTACTTAGGCATTACTTTTCTGCCTTTAAATTGACAGGAACTTGGAACAGATAAAATTATAAAATAAGACTAGAGGAAGAGTTGTTGAATGAAAACTTGAAGGATTCCCCTCCAGGTAAAGCTTTAGTACATACTAGGGCTTTACGTCTTCTCTTTTGAGCACTGAGGCCATTTTTCCCCTTTATTCTTAATAGTGTTCTGGATAGTTGAATTTTATCCACTCTATAAGTCAATATAATTTTTTTTAGTACTTTAGGCTGAAGTATATTTTTCATACATAGATCTCAAGAGTGACTGATTACTGGCTCGCATTGGGTTTTGTAAATAGCGTAAGGAAGACTATTTGCCCCTTGGACATAATTGAGAACTATGTATTTGTCAACCTTTAACATTTATTTAAAGGTCTCTGCCATAGTTGGTTTCCTAGTTATTAAAGTGCAAAGGTAGATAAGTTCAGCAGAATTATACTTGCTGAGATCTTGGCATTTAGATAACATTACAAGAAGTAATATTCTACCCTTTATTTAATCAGAACAACTTGCATCTTGATAACAATTATCTGGAAGGAACTCTGTGACTAAATACTGTAGTATATTTGTAACCCGTTGTTGAATGGTGCTAATGCTTTAGGAAGTTGATATGCTTTTCCATTGGCAGGAAAGATCTGTGGGTTTCAGTTTAGAACTGAGGAGACCCTTGGCCACTTATCCGTCTGTATGCTTTGTTCTGGTCCCTAGCCCAGAGATTCCATCTTGTGTTTTTGGTCATACTGGCAGTTGGTGATTAGTGAAAAGCCATCTCCACTAACAGTAATGTTTCATTGATGATGAGTCATTGATGATGGGTCAAAAATGCTTCTCTTTTTGGAAACCAAGGAGGGCACCACTCAGTTATGAACACATGTTTTCTTCATATAAGAGAGGAAAAATGTGTGAATCTGTATTCCTGGTTTGGGCTGGTCCTCCCTGCCTCCTTCTCTGTCTGTTAAAGATTGAGCTGTCATGCTGTGTGGTGTTAGAGCAAGGGGCCAGGCCATGAGTGATGCGTGTTAAGCTGGTAGTTTACCCTCTTCTAGTTGTTTTTTCCACTGTTATATTATGCCGGCCGAAACATGGTTTTGTTATATTTTTGTTACAAATAATATATTATTAAATACAGATTATTTGTAGTTTCAGGGGAAAAAATATCTACTTTTACCCGTATTTCCCCCCACCTTCTGTATACCCACCTAAGTAAACCAGAATTTAGTGGTGTCTGTGGAGGCTGCATAGCAGTGAGTCAGAATTCTCTGTATGTCTAGTGTTTGGAACTTGTTGCCACGGTTATAGTCACCCTGAGTCTAATGTCCTCCTGAGTACTGTATTATGTGTGTGAATAGCATGTTTCAGTGCTGAAGAACACATTTTTGAAATGGAAGAAACATTCTCTTTTCTTTGTTAATGTGCTGTGGAAAAAGTGGCTACAGATTTATTTTATGGCTCAGCGATTAATACTTTAAAGTACAATAAATCTGATTTGCCAAACTCTGTAAATTGTTTAAGATCATTTGTCAGCCACTTAATCTGTGGCTCCAGTTAAATCACTCTCAGACTCTTAGCTCTGAGATACAGTTTGCCTTGGACAAAGAGGCTGCTCTTCCTGTCCCTTTCTCCCAGAACAAGTTAACTGACTCTTGAGTCCTGCGGTTCAAAGCCTATTCACACGTGGCCAGGGACAACCTCTCTTCCCTCAGACTTTGGTAGCAGCCCAAGGGCTTTCTTTACAAGCTTTAGTTCTCATCCCCACTAGCTCACACTTGTTGATTCACAGCCTAAGCACTGGTTCTGAGTTTTCTCCTGTAATTAAAAATGAACAAGCAAAATATTTTATAATGGGAAAATCTAACACATATACTTAAGTAGAAAAACCAGTACAGTAAGTTCCCATGTACCCATGCCCCAGCTTCAACAATGGCCAGTCTTCTACCCACACCCACTTCTGCTCTTCCATATTATTTTGAAGCAAGTGCCAGGTGTACTGTCATTTAATCCCAAATATTTCAGTATGAATCTGTGCAGAAAAGAGTTATCATATTAGACCTGTTATCCTTTGAAAGGTTTGCTTACAAGTTTGGCCCCTGGCTAGCATAAGGGAACTTGGATTTCAGGAGGCTTCTCACCACCTTAACTGCTCGTGGGTCACTGTGCCTAAGCTTTGTACACAGACAATATGGTTTATGCTGAATACTTGATTTCCTCCTGGGAGTCTGGAATCTTGATACATGCTATACAGAGCAGGCTTCTCTAACTAGCCCTCATAAAAACCTGGGCGTGGAGTCTCTAATAAGCTTCTTTGGTAGACAACATTGTCACAACTTGTTGCAGGGGAGGGGAATTGATTTGATTTTGTTCTGCATCCTTTTGCTGTAATAAATCTGAGCAATGTACAGTATATAGTGAGTCCTGTGAGTCCTTCTAGGAAATCACTGAACCTAGGAATGGTCTTCAGGATCCCTGACATAGTGTCTCTAACATAAGCACTTAAAAAAAATACATGTATATATGTGTATATATAACCTCCACAATATTATTATTATACATAAAAATATTCATAGTAATTCCTTAGTATCAAGTCAGTGTTTGCATTTTCAGTTGTATCATAAATTGAATCAAGGTTCAGATATTACAGTTGCTTGATATTTTCTTTAAGTCTCAATCTGTATGTTCCCTCCCCTTTTTTAAAAATTATGTTTAATGAACTAAATTGATTTACAGTGTTGTGTTAGTTTCTGGTGTACAGCATAGTGAGTTAGTCATACTATATATATATATACATATTCTTATTCATTATAGGTTATTACAAGATATTGAATATGGTTCCCTATGCTATGTCATGGGATATTGTTATTGATTTATTTTATATACGGTACTTTGTATCTGCTAATCCCAAACTCCTAATTTATTCCTCCCCACCTTCTCTTTTTTTTCCTTGAAATTTATTTGTTGAAGAAACTGGATCATTTGTCCTATAGAATTTCTCAGTCTGGTTTTTGCTGATTATATTGCCATGGTGTAGTTTAACGTGTTCCTCTGTAAATTGGTAGCTGGATCTAGAGGCTTTTTGTATGAGTTTTTGAAAGTCCAGTGCTTTCACATATCCTGAGGCTATGCCTTTATTTTTATTTGATTAATGTTTGCCAAGCACTTTGAGGTACTTGGATAAAAGGGGTTTTAACAGTAAATATCTTTGTTTTCATTAGCATGAGACTAGATCTTCTGACACTTAGAGTCTGCACTTTAGAGAATCCAGTCGAAAGTACATGGCTTTGTGTTCACTACCTGTCTTTCAGGTAGTAGCACTGGCGGAGTTCCCTGAGCTAAAGCTGGCTTTAATTATTTGGTGTTGGTACAGTGCCATGGGGACCGGATATTATGATGTAGGTGGAAATGTATTTTTTTTTTTAAGCTGTCTTAGTGTTTTTTAAGATCGTAAAACAAAACAGAGAACATTAGACTCAATTGCAATTTTACTTTTTATTCTCGAATGGTCACCTCTTCCTTATTCTTCATCATTGTTCTCCCAGGAATAGTGTCGAGTGTCTTAACTTGTCATCCTGATTTGAAGATTTTAAAAATAAAAATAAAATTACATTTAATGGGAAGAAAATTTGATAATTTCAAACAACTTCTAGTAGTGTGAAAGCTCAGGTAGCAAGTGTCCAGAGCTGGCTGGCTCTCTGAAAGAAAGACTCTCAGGGCTGGAGATTTCTCATGGGTGGCCCTAGGTAGGGCATTGCCTCTTAATTTTTTCTCTCTTTCTTGCCCTCACTAACTTCATTTTGAACTCAACACCATTTCTTGGAATCATCTAAATCACCTTTATTCTTCTGTAGAAGCATTAAGTCCATAGTTTATTTATTTCATCCATTTTTCTAATAATTTTGTTTTTCAGGTATTGGGTTGAATATGAAGCTTTGTGTAAAGTAGAAGCAGAACAAAATTAATTTATTGATCAATTTATTTTTCAGAAATGAATGGAAAACTTCATTTTCTGGCAGGAGGGCAAAAAAGAAAAAAGGAAAAAGGAAAAAACCCATAACCTCAAATAGAAAAAAACCTCTAATACCATTCCAGTGACTTGATTTATAACCCAAGTGTGTTGTATGAGCTGTGTGAGGAATGCAGCATCTCTGAGGGCAATAAAACAAATCTGAGGCAGCTTGTTGCAGATTTCAGTGCATATCTGCAGGTGCACACCCAGTGGCCATGGTAGTCCAAATTTTCACCTCTTGCATTTTCAATCTGAACTGAGCAGTTGGTAAACTTTGATTTTTTTTTTTTTTTGGTAAATTCACAAAGCTGTAGAGTGAAAAGCAATAAATTATTACCTGAATAAAGAAAAAAGAAAACAGAACCCTGCTAAAATATGTGAGCCCCAACATTAATGTATTAATTTGCTATGCAACAGAATTCTTCTATATCTCATTAACTAAGTTCTAATTAATTAGTTACTATGTTCCTCTTACTTCAACTCTATAGGAATAGTCCAACAACAAGGATCCAGTGTAGTTATCGTGGGTCATCTTTGGAGATGTGTCTTTTTGAAATGGCCATGTATTTGGACATTTAATAAACATTTAGAATACAGACGTACACTTTAGAATTTTTTTCTTTTTCATAAAATACACATAACATAAAATTCCAGATCTTAACTGTTTGTAAGTATACAGCTCAGTAAGTACATTCATATTGTGTAATCTTTGGGACTCTTTTTGTCTTGCAAAACTAAAGCTCTATGCATTAAACAATAGCTCCCCATTTCCTTCTTCCTCCAGCTCCATGCCAACCACTTTCCTACTTTCTGTCTGTGAATTTGGCTACTCTAGGTATCTCATATAAGTGGAATCATACAATATTTGGTTTTTTGTTTTTGTGTGACTGGCTTATTTCACTTAGCATAAAGTCCTCAAGGTTCATCCTTGTAGCATGTGTCAGAATTTCTTCCTTTTCAAAGCTGAATAATATTCCCCTGGATATAAATAAATAAATATATATATATAGTAGTCCCTTCTTATCTGTAGTTTTGTTTTCACAGTTTCAGTTACACATGGCCAACCACAGTCCAAAAATATTAAATGGAAAATACCTGACATTAGATTTGGCAATGATTTCTTGGATACGACAGGTTTTTGTAAGTTTTAAATTGCGTGCCCTTCTGAATAACATGATGAATTCTCGCATCATTCTGCTCCTTCCTGCCCAGGACGTGAATCATGCCTTTGTCCAGCATATCCTGCCTGTTAGTTACTTAGTAGCCCTCTTGGTTCAGATCAACTATCCCAGTGCTTGTGTTCAAGTAATCCTTATTTTACTTAATAATGACCCAAAGCACAAGAGTAGTGATGCTGCAATTTGAATAGTCTCTTACTGTGCCTTATTTATAAATTACTTTATCGTAGGTATGTATGTATAGGAAAAAATAGTATATATAAGAATTTGGTGCTTTTCAGTTTCAGGCATCCACTGATGGTCTTTGAATGTATACCCCATGGATAAGGGGGAACTACTCTACTACATTTTGCATAACCAATCATCTGTTGATGGATACTTGGATTGCTTCTACCTTTCGGATATTGTATATAATGCTGCTGTGAACATGGATGTACAAATATCTCTAAACCTGTTTTCAATTCTTTTGGGTATATACTGAGAAGTGGAATTGCTGGATTGGATAGAATTTCCATTAACAGTGCACAGGGGTTCCAATTTCTTCACATCCTCGTTAATGCTTGTTTTCTGGGGTTTTTTTTTTGGTTTGTTTGTTTTGTTTTGTTTTGAGAATAAGCATCCTAATGGGTGTGAGGTAGTGTCTCATTGTGGTTTTCATTTCATTAATTTCCCTAATGATTAATGATGTTGAGGACCTTCTCATATGCTTCTTGGCCATTTGTATATCTTCTTTGGAGAAAACTCCTTTACCCATTTTTAATCAGATTATTTTTGTTGTTGGTGTTGAATTGTAGGAGTTCCTTATATATTCTGGATATTAACCTCTTATCAGATATAAGAGATACAGATATTTCTCCAGTTCTCTGGGTTGCCTTTTCACTCTGCTGATTGTGTATGTTGACGCATAGACATTTTAAATTTTGATGTAGTCCAGTTTATCTATTTTTTTCTTTTGCTGCCTGTGCTTTTGGTGTCATATCCAAGAAATCATTGTCAACTCTAATGTCAGGAAGCTTTCCCCCTATGCTTTCTTCTAAGAGCTTTATAGTCGTAGCTTTTCCATTTAGACCTTTGATCCATTTTGAGGTAATTTGTGTATGTGGTATAAGGTTAGAGCCTAACTTCATTCTCTGCAGTTACACTTTTACACTTTGGTGTAGTAGTGCATGAGCACACCATCTCAAAGGCTGGGGGAGGGCTCTCACATCAGTTACCCTGCTGACAGCTGCTTGCTGTGGGAAACCTGCCTTAAGTCCTCTTCCCACGGGCAGTTGTTCCTGATCTATCTTATTTTTCCCCAAAGAGTCTGTCTCAGTTTTAATAAGGAAACAGAAATTGTTAAATGTTTATTAATTATAAGTAGTAATTAATTTATAACTTTTATCTTAGATTCTTAAACTTATTATGAAAAGTTTTAAACATATACAATGTAAAGACAAGAGTAAGACAAACCCCCAAGCACACGGCTTCATCAGATAATCGGCATTTTGCACATCTTGCTTCTTGTCTTCCCTCTCTCAACACTTTTTCTTTTTGAAGTGTTTTAAGGCAATTCCCAATCTTTATAATTCACTCATATTTATATGTTTAATGTAAACATACAGATTTCTGATCAAATATGTATTATATGAGTGTGCTTTTCTATGTACTTTATAGTAAAATACTTGTGTAATCAATTTGTATTGTTTTAAACCCTAGGGCTGGGACCCTAGCAGTATAATTTTGATATTTGAAATTGGTTCACAGTTTTATAATTTTGCATATTGCTTTATGGTGTTTCTTTGATCATATCTACAACTAATATGCTACCTAAGCCTTGGGAACCCAAACCTCAGTTGTAACATTGCTGTTTGGGGAAAATATGAACTGCTTTACAGCTCTTCACGTTAGAGTGTGGTTTCCAAGAATTCATTATTTACAATTATCAGCTATATATTTATAAACTGCTATAATGAGAGCTCACAGAAAAGATTACAAAAATATGCTTCTTTTTTTTCCCTCTCTCCCTTGATGTTTTGAGTCTTAGTCAATTTTATGTGACAAGACCAGCAACCTGATTCATTATTCTTTCAACCCCTTACCTTTTTTTTTTTTTTTTTTTTTGAAACTGGAGAATTTAGTAAAGTTCAATAATTAGGGGAATTTTCTGCTCTAGAAGAAGTACGACATGGAGTTAAGAATTCAGAAACACATGACCATTGAGTTGATATAATGAAAGTCCTCATCCAAGATTAGGAAGTTTTCTTCTTAGTCTTTGCATTGCCTGATTGAGCTCCAGACAGGTCATCTCAGCAGGCTGTTGGAATAGGGCTGTCTAGGGGTGAGGGGGATCAGAGGTGTTGAGCGCTCTTGCTGTACAAGTTAATCCCTTTAATCAGAGAGGAATAAAGACTGTATAAAGGGTCTGGAAACCCAAAAGTGATGGTCAAGAATAATGCAAAACTGGAAACAGGAAAAGCCATAGGGCAAAACCCATTTTAGCACACCGTTCAATACATGCCTCAAATAAATAGTTTTGTGTCATATAACCTATTTCTCCTCTTTGAGAGCCCTTACATTTTTAATACCGAGGTAAAAACTCCTATCTCAGAGTCTCCTGAAAAGATACTGAAGAAGCATTCATACATAACACAAATACTAATTCATTATTTTCTTAAGAAAGCCCACATTGCCCATGCTGACATTTCAAACTCTGAGTGTCTGCTTCACCCGTGTGCCAGAAGGGGTGTGTATTTGTGGGGAATCTTCCATAGATACTTTATTGTGAGCATCTGATGACTCCGTTGGGCATGATGATGGTCAGGTGTGCACACTTGGCCTTTGGAACTGGCCCCCATTCCTCTTAGCCATTCAGTGAACGACAGGGAGAAAGTGTAATTCTATTTTATATCCCTTTTTCCTCCTATGTTAGAAGAATTTCACCTAAGTTACTATTTGGAAAAATATATGCAAAAGACTTTTTTTCCAACTGGAAAAGCCTCTCACTAATTTACTAATGGGTCTAATCTCTTTAAAAATGTGAAGCAAATAAAATTACTAATATAAAAGGACAGCCAATCTGAGATAGTGACATTTGAGCTGGGGTTTGAATAAGAAAACTCCTAATACCACAGTGTAATGTAGAAAGAAGGAAAGTTGGAACTAGACATTCTTGGGTCAAATCCTGGCTCCACCATTTAACTAGCCATCTCATCTTGGCCAACCTACCTTACTGCACCCAACCTCAATTTTTTTTGTCTGTAAAACAGGGATAATAATGCCCAATGATAGGGCTATTTGGGCTAGAATGGACTGTGGTTCTTTGACCTCCTTTTGACATTTGATCAAGGAAGAGAGGCCTGGACATGGCAAGCAGAGGACAGGCTATGCCATTTCCCTCCACCCACCCCCCACCTTTTAACACAGAGCCTTGTTCATAAGAGGGAGTCAGTAAATACATATTGAATTAAAATTTCATTTGAAAACGAATAGGAAGAATACAGAAGGGGAATGTGACTTAAACAATTCATAAAAATAAATCATTTTATCATGGAAATGTTGGTGCAACTATGTCCTTTTGACTGCATGTTTATGATGATATTTAGCAACTTGAAATAATTTTATAGAGCGGTATAGCTCAGTGGTAGAGCATGTGCTTGGCGTGCGCAAGGTTCTGGGTTCAATCCCCAGTGCCTCTGTTAAGGGGGGAAAAAGAAGAAACAAAATTTAAAAAAATATTTTATATAGCTGCTTAATGCTGGGCTCTTGAAATCATTTCTAAGGTTCAGCCTAAAAGATTCTCCATAGTATTTTCAAAAGAACAACATTCAGAGCAGACAAATAGGTTTAAATGTTGTTACAGCAACAATTTAAGAAATTTAAGTATTTAGCATTACCATATGCTAAAAAAAACAAAAACAAAAACAGGGCAACAATCTTTATTCTTGTCTTCTCTGTTAAACTTTTGGGACTTTTACTACCAAAAGTGTTTCTTTTGTTGTTGTTTTTAAAATAGTTCACCCACTTTACTTTCTGGCTGTGGTGTATAAAATTACATTTGTATAGTAAAAACGTGTATACTTAGTATCCATGGGGGGAGGTTACTTAATAAATCTAAAAAAAGCATGAAGATTATGCTGATTTATGTTTTTCTTTTTCTTTTTTATTTCAGTAAGATTGGTCAGTACTACTTAGGGTAAGAATTTCTAAAAAGAGACCTTGTTATTTGAGAATTCAGTATCTCATGATCTAATCAGAGGTCTCATGTAGAGATCAACTGACTTCTTTTAAACAGGCTGCTTAACTCATGTGACAGAAAATTTGACCTCTCTAGAAATCTCCTTAATTCCAATAGTATTTGTGAATGTGCTCTACTTTGTTCAAATTCAATACCCAAAACATTTTTTGACATTGAAATTACTCATCACTTGACAGTCTTTTTCCACATAACAACCTCTTATATTTTATTCTCTTTGAAAGATTAGTATTCTATCATTCACAGATCATTAGTAGATAGGATCTTCAGTGTCATTTGAAGACCGATTAGAAATGAAGATCATTTTTACTGACTTTAGTACTTAGGTGTGAAAAGTTGTGTAATTATTCAACTCAGTCTCTGTTTATTATGATCACTCAAAAGAACAGTTTATTCGATTTAAAAAAGGTAATATTAGATCAGAACATATTTGGGAGAATAAGGAAATACCTGTAATTTTTTATTCTGTCTACAAAATTGCTTTATTAATTTAGGAACATAAAAAGGCACTCTGTATCTTATGGCATTTCATATAATGATCCCTTTAGAATATTTATATTTACAAAAGCCTGTGAAAACTGAGAGAATGGTCAGGGTTAAAGTTCATCTCCTGCCTTCTTTTTTTGGGAATAAAAAGAATTAGAAGGGTACAGTGTTTTCCTTGTAAATATCTCCCTTCTCCCTTCCCACTTATTGGAACAGGTTTACATTAGTATTTCTTAAAAAGAGGGGTGTGTGTATGTGTATGTGCATTCTGTTGTAGCCTCCCACCTAGCCAGGCTCTTGTGTTCCAGTTCTTTGCATCTAATTCAACTATACTTTTGAGGAAAATGTAATGTGTAAAAAGCAAGGCACACCTATAAAATGTTCAACTTTCCACAGTTGTCATAGGATACCTTTGATTCTGCTTGTATAGCTATTTATTCATTTAGTGAATGAATCTAATCAATTTATTTCTCCTTAAAATGGAGCCTCAAAAACTAGCTGCCTTCCCCCAGCCCACTTGTCCGTGTGTCAGAGCTCAGTAGTCGTATGCTAACGGATCTTTGAGAAGAGACAAAGAAAGCAGTCTCTCTAGTTCTGACTCATTTCCTAGGGAGGCTGCCAGAGCTCCGGCTACCCTGGGTGCTTCCTGACTGGGAGAGGGCTGTTTGCAATTGCTTCAAGAAGGGATTAGCGCCTCCAGAAGCAAGGCTTTGGTCAGAACTTCTCATTTCTATAGTGTGGCCTTAGCTGTACAGATCAGACTATTTTTCCAAATTACTGTGGTATAATGGTAGAAGTTGAAGAACCACAGAAGGGCTATGGTAAGGGTGTGGACACAGCCATAAACTAAGGAAAAGCTCATCTCATTTAGGAATAGACCTTCAAATCCTTGCCATTGTGACTTTTAAGGTCATTTGCTCAATTAAAATGGCCTCAGAACCTGGGATACTGGAGAGTAGGGGCAGATGGTTTCCTAAATTATGGAGTTGGATTGGGTGGGGAAGGAATGCTGAATCTTGGGAATGGATTTTTCAGAAATGTCTAGGTGTGTCTTAATTGCTAAAGGCCTTGTACACTTAAGGCCTAAGTCCCTTCTGCCACCCAGATGTCACTTTTCCATCTCCTACGCCTGAGACTTCCGCCGAGGCATTGCCATCATCAGTGTTTCATAAATGAATCCACAGTGCTTTCTATGCCCACAGTCCCTCCCAAGGGGAGCTGTCCTCACCTGCCAGATCCTGCTGAGTATCTGCGTGACCCAGCTGCGTGGCCAAGATGACTGGACCAGGGGAGGACCTGACCCAAGGATGGCTCACTTGCAGGCCGGCGAGGGCCTTACAACGTTGCCGACTCTCAAAAGTTCAGTTTAAATAGAGCCAGTTGTATTTAAGGAGCCAGTCAGATGTTCTCTTTTGGGAACCACAACTGAGGAGGATAAAAAAGATAAACTAGAGAAGAGTGGTGTAGACACATGGGCAGTAAGGGCTCCATCACCAGTGGTGCATCAGACAGGCCTGAGATCCCTTCCGCTGAGCTCCCTGGGTCTGCCTGGGAATCAACGCCACGCATCAGTTTTGGCCTCTGTGACTCAGCCCTTATCTAGTTCCTTACCCTTCAGCTTACCCTGTATTCTTAATACTGTATGCCCTTCCTGTTCTTCACTTGAATGAGCTTAAGTGAGTCTCAGCTTCTCGTAATCATCAGAGCCCAATCACAGGCCCTTAGATACCTGGAGGAGTGAAAACAGGCAAGTGGTCCAGGGTGTCAGGGGTCAGAGTCCCAGTTCAGGCCAGGATTAGGAACCTGGGCCTCAGGCTCTCAGCCCTGAGCTGCTTCAACTTCTATACAATGAACTGTGTCATTTTTTTTCCTAAAGATTTTTATATTTTAGAGCAGTTTTAGATTCACAGCAAAAATGAGCAGAAAGTACAAAGAATTCCCATATACATACACAGCCTCTTTTTTCATTAAAAAAAATACACTATAAACAGAAAGTCAATGTTAGAAACATCAAAAGATTACATTTCACCCTGTTGAGTTGTTTTTGGTGTGTGATGAAAGATTTTTAGAATAGAATTTATGACAAGTACTTATGTTGTCTACCTCCGTTATTAACCTCATTGCTTCTGTTCTATTCTGGCCCAGAGCTCCTGTGCGTTTCATTATGGAACTGTCAAAGTTGTGTTAACTTCTTGTTCTCCCAGCCCTGGGTATTCTCTAGCCTCTTCAACAGCAGCAGAGGACTTGAGCCCACACAAAAAGCACCCATAGGAATATTAAGTTCTACTCCTTCTCAGTTCAGTTTCTTTCCTCCATGTAGTGCCATGAGAAAAGGTGAGTAGTCACAGACACTTGATTTATTTATGTGGTTGTATCCAGGCCAGTGGGGGGAAAAGACATGGTTGCTATATCCAAGAAGTTCTCAAACTCACGGATCCTGAGCATCTCCCTCTTATCTTTCTCCGTATGATCTCAGCCTGTATCTTCTGTACAGATGCCACCCCAGCTCTTCCCTCTCTTCTGGTCACAAGATATCAAAACTGCCTGGCCGCTTCCTCTTTATTATGCCTGCATCTCCAAGTATCATGCTGAGCGAGCTATGTTCTTGCTGACCACGTCATGTCCTTGTCATGCTGAAACATTATGTTCTGTTTCTGTACCAAAGTGAAACACAAAGTTTGCCCATCACGCATAGCCATGTGTTCATACCTTTTCCTTGAGGAAAGCTCTAGCCAGTTCTTTCATCAGCAGGTATTTGTTGAGCACCTACTATGTGCCAGGCCTTTCATGACCTGAGTTCCAGATATCTCTCTGGTTTCCTCTCATTTCTTGCTGCAGTAATTCTAAGCTGCTCATTATTCCTCACATATATTTCATTCTGTTTCATATCTTCATGCCTTTATTCATGTCTCTGTCTGAAACATGCTTCCCCCATTTGCCTCGCTAACTCCTTTTCCTCCTTCTATCCCCTCTTCAGGTGCCCCCTCCTTCAAGGAAGCCACTGTGTGCTCCATTCCTTTGTCCAAGATGGGTGAGGCTTGCCTCCCCTGGACCCCAGTGGCACCTCGTGCATACCTCCACCACCACCCTTACCATGTCAGAGTGACTGTGTCCATCTCATCAGCAGACCCTTGAAAAGGCCAATATCTTACTCATTTTTATTTCTACAGCCCTTAGAACAGTGCTTAGAATAGAATATACACATGATAAACATTTGTGGAACCAAAGAGAATCAGCCATGGTAAAATGTCAAATAGAAGATCTTGTAGAATCTCTAGGCAATCCATGGTTGCATTCAACATATTTTTCATTGCTAGAGACCATTTACCCAAATCCCCAGCAGGGACAACCCTAGCATCTGTTGCAGCAATGTGTCAATCATGGATTATTGGCACAACACTTGGTTTTTACTGTACAAGAACTGACCAGAATTTTGGCAACGTGGATAAATGTTCTTGAAATCTAGTGCTGGTCTGAACCTCCAAAGCCAATCAGTGGACGTGATTATGAAGACTTTAAATACAATGAGTATGTACAGTGTGGTCCGGCACACAGCCCAATACCATGGCTCCTGCAGACCCTCCAGTATCCATAAGTGGATGGGTATAAGGTAACCTGAGTATAAGGCCAGCTACCAGTGTACATGCTGTGTCCCAGGACCTACATCTGCACCTGGTACAGAGTCAGTACTCAGTACATACTTGTTGAAAGAATGAATACTTTTGGATAAATGGATTTAGATATATGTGAAGAAGACTATGATTCGTCACATTGTGGCTCTGTAGATTTTGATTGTGCTGGAGGCACAGCTAAGGGTTGAAGCTAAGGGGAAATGATGCTAAGGAAAAAATTTTCTTGTGGGACTCCTTACACCACAGTCTCCAATAACTCTTGTTTACTAGGAAAAATAGTATAGGAAATGGAGTTTTGCAATAATGAAAGAATTTTAGTTGAGTCTTGATTTTTGCTTTCCTCTTACCATCTGTGCTACCGTACAATTTCTGACAGATCTATTAGCTCTGACTCAGAGAGAGAAGCGACGGGAGGGAGGTAGAGAGAGAGGCAGAGGGAACCAGAAGGAGCCTTAGGACCTGGGGCTTAGGGCATCCTGGGTCTGGTGCTGGGGCTGCTCTGGAGCCACCTCTGCAGTCTGGATGAATTGTCCTTGGAACTGTACATTTCCTTGTGAATGAGATGTTGGACCACATCATCTTTAACCTCTATTGTAGTTCCAAAATTTCACGCTATACAGGGTTTGAAATAGTTAGGGGTTTCCCTAAACTCTGCAGATGTTTCCTGGGTAGGTTAAAAGCTGAAAATGAACAGATTAAATTGTAGCTGATACAGTGGAGGTTCTTTGAGTTTTAGCTGAAGACTCTGCAGACAAATTCCTGTTTGACAATCAAGTTTCCATAGTGATTAATATTTAATTCCTTCTTACATGAAAAATAAAATAGACATGCTGTATAAAATGAAGGGAACCAATTTCTTTTCCTGACGGTAGTCACTATAAATTCTTAGAGCCAACACTGATTGGTATGAAAAGATAGACCTAGTTTATATAAATGACAGATTTGAACAAAGTGGATAACTTTTTTTTAAGACTTTTTTTAAAAGCAGATTAGGGTTTACAGCAAAATTGAGTGGGAGTTACAGAGATTTCTTGTATATCCCCTACCCTCACACACATGTAGTTTCCCACATTATCAACATTTCCCCCTGCAGTGGTACATTTGTTACAATTTAAGAATCTGCGTTGATACCTCATGGTTACCTGAAGTTCACAGTTTATGTTGTGGCTCACTCCTGGTGTTGTACGTTCTTTGGATTTAGGTAAATGTATAATGACATGTAGCCATCGTTATGGTATCGTACAGAGATTTTTTTCCTGCCCTGAATATCTTCTGTGCTCTCTACCCGTTCATGTCTCCCCACCTCCACTATTGGCAACCACTGATCTTTATATTGTCTTTACTTGTAGTTTTCCCTTTTCTAGAATGTTATATAGTTGTGATCATACAGTTTACTTACTTGGATCTATTTCTCGGCTCTCTATTCCGTTCTGTTGATCCATTTTTCTGTTCTTTAACTGATACCACACTGTCTTAGTTACTGTAGCTTTCTAGTGAGTCAAATACTTTCAATCTCCCAACTTTGCTTTTCTTCAAGTCTACCCTCATCCCAGTTTGATATGCAGCCCTAAAATACGCATTTTACATTGTAAAAGAAATTACCAAATTGCTGTCTAAAAAGGTTGTGTCTGTTTATCCCATCACCAGTATATGAAAATGCCTGATTGTCCACTTTCTTCCCAACACATGTTATTATCAACTTTCTAAATCTTTAAAAATCTAGTACAGGAAAAATTTAAACTGTGCTTTTAATTTGCATTTTTTAAATACTAGTGAAATTGGACATCTCATGTTTAATTTTTTAAGTGGTTTTTATGTGAGTTGCCTGTTGTTTTCTTTTGCCTATTTTGCTGTGGGGTTGCCTATCTTATTCTTATTAATTTGTAAGAGCTCTTTATACATTAAGGGAATTAGTTTGCTATGAAATTTTGGGGGGACCAATTTGTATTTTGACCTTGTTTATGATATATTTTGCCACCCAGAAGTTTTGCATTTTTCTTAAATATCTTTTGAGCTAGCTTTTCTTTCCCAAATATAAAGCCTTGGGCAACTTTTCAGCTGTTTTTCCCAGCTAAAATTCAGCTAAAAGGACATTTAGAAAAAAAGAGGCAGATGGGATCCACCTGGAGCCCAGGGGTAAGTGCTTCCAGGGTTCTTTTCTTTAGGTGACTCAAGCAGCCTGCAAGGTGTCCCGCTCATTTGCTCCCTCTGAGCTAGCTCATTACTGTGGCCCTCTCCCCTTGCTCCCTGTCCCCGAACTTACTCCCAAGGCTCTTTTTTCCAGGCGAAGAATCTCTCCTCTAGCTGCATAAGGCAATACCAACTGAACTGCTCTCCCATTCCCTGCCCTTAGGCAAAACTGACTCCTAGTTCCTCCAATAAAAGCCCCTTTGCCTAATAGGAATAACATTTTGGAAGCAATTGTGTATATTAGATAAATCCTATCTACATTCAAAATGTGAGTGACGATAGTATGCACACAAGCTGGTGGAGGGGTGAACAACTGATCACAAGCAGAAGTTGTACAGGATGTGCTTTTGATTATGATTAAAGAACTGCTGATTAGAACTAGGCTATTAGAAACATCTGGTCACTCATTACTCTGCTTAAAAGCCTTCGGTGAATCCCTGTCTTGTGCATAATTATAGAGGCCAAACTGCTTAACATGGGATGTGAGGTCTTTCATATCCTATTTTTTCAGCCATCTAAACAATATGCTCATCACTTTCATCCACACTTATTTATTGGGTCTTTATGAGGTGTTATTCTAGGTTCTGGAATTAGTGGTTGTCCATGCTCTCACAGGGGGTCCAGACTAGATGGGGAGACAGAAAATCCCAAGTAAACAAAGCATTGTATAGGGTGGCCAGGGAGGAGCTTTCTGAAAAGGAAACATCTAAACTGAGACCTGAAGTGTTGGGGGTTGAGGGGAGGATGCTCTAGCAGAGGGCACAGGAACAGCCTTGACATGAGAGTCTGGGGTATTGTAGAACAAGAGAAGGCTGGCACACCACAGCTCAGAAGAAGGGAGAAGACCCCAGTGAGGTATTACTAAACCCAGGAGCAGGGGCCATATTGCACAATGCATTGTAGAGTATAGTAGAGGAATTCAGATTAAGCGCAGTGAGGTGCTTAAATCTGGGTTTGAGGTGGAGTAGAGGTGATGACAATATAATGTAATGGTCTTAAAACTTTATCTCTCTTCTCTGTTAACAGCTCTCTGATATAGGCATTATTAGCAACCAGTTTTATGGATAAAGTTTCTGAGGAAGGAAGTTGGGTAATTTGCTCAAGGTCTTCCAACTCAGTTGGAAAATATTGAACCACTGGATCTGTCTGACTCCAAAGCCATGTGCTTAACCTTGACTCTGAATTCCCTACTGTCTAATTGCTTTGTTTTGTAAGTGAGAAAATTGAAATTCAGAGAGATTAGCAAGAATGAGGCACAGTTCAAAAAAAAAAAAGTTCTCTTCAATCTGAAAGGATAAAGAATGAACTTTTTATCTGGTGAAAGTTCAGAAAGCTGTGAAGCACATGAAGAGGGCAAGATGGACTTATTCACTGTATACATGAGAACTTAGGGGCATCTTTTGAAGCTTCAAAGAAGTAATTATAGGTCTTTAAATAAAAGGAATTACTTTTTATACAGTGGGTAGTAAGTGGAAGAGGCTGATTATCCCAGATACAGATTGAAAATAAAATAAATTTAGAGTAGCTTTTATGAAGGCTGTAGAGTGAGTTAGCAAAACGGAATCTTTTTGTATAAAGCACACTAAAATACCAATGAAGTTGTAATAGAAGCTTAAATAACTATCTAAGAAAATTAAGGTGGAAAAAAAAGGACACTATGAACTCATCTACAAAACGGAAATAGACTCACACACATAGTAAACAATCTTATGGTTACTGGGGAGAGGGGGTGGGATGGGATAAATTTGGGAGTTTGATTTGCAAATGTTAGCCATTATATATAAAAGTAGATTAAAGAAACAAATAAGTTTCTTCTATATAGCATAGGGAACTATATTCAATATCTTGTAATAACCTTTAATGAAAAAGAATATGAAAGCGAATATATGTATGTATATGCATGACTGGGACATTGTGCTGTACATCAGAAATTGACACATTATAACTGACTGTACTTTAGTTGAAAAGAAAAAAGAAAATTAGAAAAGAACAAGTAAGAGAAAACTAACCTATGTATAATAATTAAAAAATGAAAGCAGTTTTAAGTGTGATAATTTTGCAATGCTTAATTTTTTTAATGTATTAAGAAGAAATATATAAACTCACAGTTTTTTTTCAAGTGAGAAGCCACTATAAAGGGATAGAAGGAAATAACATCTTCCTCACTCATCACAGACAGAATGAAATTCTTATTTCCAGGGACATCCATTTTGATCAACTGGAAGTGTGTGGTCAAGTCAGTCCCACAACCCCAGCTTGACATCTGAGGAAAAGGTTGAGGCCCAGGCTCCTTTAGAACCTCTGCTTGCTTGTGCTGCATTTATCTCTCAAAATATTCTCTCAGCTTATGCAATTGGAAAAACTCTTGCTCAAGAACAAATGTCCTTTATTTCATGGACTAGGAGATTTTACAATCTAAAATAGAGCAACAATCGAATTTGCACTTTCTGTTATCCCCACTGTTGTGTCAGTTCCTGTCAGTCCTGTTGAGAACCGCAGCCACTCAATTCAGGTGCTCTTCTTTGTCAGCTCAGTAATACATTTAGCATATGAGGGCTGTCATAGTTGAGGGAAGAAGAGTGTACCCTTGGTCTCTCTACAAGCTTGGGAATTGTTAAGTCAGAGTTTCATAACCTCAGTATCTAATCATTTCTGATTCTCGGGTCTCTAGTAATTGTGTCACCACCACAGTCAAGCATGGCCAGCAGCTGGCCTAAGCCCAACACCACTTCTTCTGTGGTTCTCCTCCTTCAGGGTAACCCTGGGGGCACCTGCCTCCTAGGTTGCATACACCTGTTATTGAACCAAACTTGGGTCCCTTTGTCTGCTAGTAAAGCTAATCTACTGACACCCCATTGTGGTGAAGGAAGTGCAGCATTTATTGTAAGGTGTCTTACAAGGAGAACAGGTGGCTTGTGCACAAAAAAACCCAAATGTTCCAAAGGGTTTTGGCGAAGCATTTTTAAAGGCCAGGTTAGGGAGGGGCATCCCAGGGTATCCGATCAGCTCATGCACGACTCTCTGGTTGACGGTGAGGTAACAGGGTGGTGTCACAGGGGTTAACATTATCAATCCTTACGCGTCAGTAGGTCTGGGGGACTACATGTTCATGGTCATCAAGTAGTAATTTCTTCCATTTGGTGGTGGTTTTTGCATCTGTAAAAAACTCAGGAAATATACGTCAGGTACTATTTAGGTACTTCAGAGAGGGGCTAAAGCAGAGGATATAGGAGAGGGGTCTGTCCTGGGAAGGCCCCATAGGGTCCTGCTTGGTTACACACCTAGTTCTGCCTTCAGTACATCAAGTGAACACTGCAATCTTATTAGCCTAATCTGTTGTAATTGCAATTAAAAATATTAATGCTACAAAGTAGAAATTATGAGTTTTGTTCAATTAGTTTTTATGAGGATTCTGTTGATCAAAAGTCTACCCAAGCTATGGGCAGAGGGACAGGTGGCACATAAAATAGAACTATGAGTATGTTGTACAAACCTAGAGGCTCTTCATGTTTATGTGTGTCCTGTTCATCGTCTTTCAAGTAACCTCCTGTTGAGAAATGCTGCTTCATTTCTGCAAACCATCCTTGTATTTTTAAGCGTGGGTGACGAGGTTACTGTTTTCACTCATGCTTGGTAGCTAATGAAATGATTTTCAGTTCTATCACATCTGCCATGATTGGCGTTCTGTTTTAGCATAGCATTCCTTCACATTTCAAATCTGTGGGAGCTCTGTGACTCCTAAAGTCTCGTCTATTTATTTATTTATTCATTCAACAGACATCTTTTGAGCATCTACTCTGCAAAGCTCTGGGCCAAATATGGGGGTGATCCCAATGGATACATCATATATTTTCTCCTCGGGGAAGTTACAGTCTTGTTAAAGAGATAGACCTGTGAGAAGATAATTGCAATGGAATGTGGCAAGTGCACAGAGATAAAACTGGATATTATGGAAAGTCCAGTCAGGAGCCTTAACCTTAACATAGTGGCCAAGGAAGCCTTTCTGGATGTCATAACACTGAAACTGAGTTTTTTAAATGGGTTTGTTTTATTTTTAAAATTCTGTTTTATTCCAGAAAGGCTGTAAGTTTTTTTTAGATAAAAGTTTAAAAAGTAGAAGGAAAAAATGCAGAGACATAAAATAGTGCCAGAGATGTGGGTAAGAATAATGTGTGCAATAGTAATCTGCTGTAATTACTCAATTCTAATATGTACATTGGTTTTTCACATTAAGAATGTATCTTATTGGTGGTGTCCTAGGTGTTATAAAACAGGACATTCATTTATTTCATAGGTAGCTATCAGATGCCTAATATGGATCAGACAGTATGTTTAGCCCTGGATATTAGTTTTGAGCAGTATAGAAACAGTCTCTGTCATCATGGTCTTTATAGTGAAGGAAAAGTACAGGATATGTGAGAAAGCATAACAGAGGGGCTTAATTTAGATGGAGCGGTCAGGGAGGGGCTTTCCAAATAACAGATACTCAAACTGAGATGTGAAAGATACTAATCTTAGAGATGTGAAAGATCCTACTTAGGGATCAGTCACACATCCAGTGAGGCTAAGTGTTCCAGGCCAAGTTGAAGCATGAGAGGTCTTGATGCTTGAGGCAGCATGGATTGTTTAAGTGGTGGAAGGGAAACCAGTACAGTCGACCCTTGGTGGGTGGAGAAAGAGGCTAAGCAGTGAGGTAGTCGGGACTGTCATGAAATGAGGCTGGTTCTCTAAAACATTCTGGAGGAGGTGCCAAGTAATGCAAAGCTCTAGAGGGTTACGTGAATGTTTTATCCCAAGTTATTATGGGTTTTAATTAAGGATAAGACATCATTAGATTTTTCCATCTCAAAAAGACCACTTTGGCTACTGAATAGAGAATGGGAAAGGGAAAGCTTGATACAGCTTTCCCCATCAGGGTGAAAGATGATGGTGCTAGGACGGGGGGGTGGCTGTGGAGGTGGAGAGAGTTGGACAGAAGCTAGCTGTGTATGCATTGGAGGTAGGACTAAATGATGGATTTAATAAAGGGGTGTAGGAGGGAGTGGCGCTGAGAATCAGTTTCTCCCAAGAGTAGCTAACTAGCTGGGTAGAGGTGCCTGTCTGTTAATGAGATGGAGAAAATGCAGAAAGGACAGATTTAAAGGAAGATTGAAGAAGAGTTCTATTTTGGACTCATTAAATTTAAGATGCCTATGAGACATCTAAATAGAGACCTTAGGGAGGTCTGTGTGTTTGATGTTCAATAGAAAGATCTGGGCTAGAGATAGAAATTTGGGGGGAAATTGCTATTTAACCTTATAGGGGTGGGTAGGATACATTGTAAATATAAAAATAATAATAGTGATTACTAATCATACTATTAATGATGATAGCTAATACTGTTTTAATCCTCATGACAAATCTGTCATAGGCATTAGTATTACTCTCATTGTAACGCAAAGGAAAGCCCCAGGGCTGGTAAACAACAAACCCAGTCTGGTCCTAAAGCCTAGACTCTTAATGCTGCATTGGAAGAGAGGAGACTCAGCCCAGAGATCTGGGCAATTCCACCATTTAGAGGTTTGGTAGAGAAAGCAGACCTGGCACAAGAAAATGAAAAGGAGTGATTTGAGAGGTAGGAGGGAACCATGAGAATGGGCTGCCTCAGAAGCCAGGGAAGGAGTGTCCAGTTGGGTTGCCAAGGCCAGCGGTCAAATGCTGCTGAAAGGGGGCCACCCAAAGGACACACAGCAATGAAATGGTGATGAGGATGGAGAAGAGGTTTTTCCAGGCTTGGGGATAAGGTGAATAAAAGAAATAGGAATGGAGGAACCGGATGTTGTTTGCAGTTGTTAGGTCAAGTGCAAGCAGGAATGGTAAGAGATGGGACTGGAGAAGTTGGCAGGAGCCAGGTCATGAAGGCCCCGCAGTGTGCCCCAAGTTAGCACCAGACCATGATCTCAGCTAGAAGTGTCTGTCCCCAGAGCTTGGAGGAAAACAAAGAGAGCCATCTGTTATAAACTGGAGGGAACTACTTATTTGTATTGTTTCATATAATATATATGATGTCGGATTCCTTCAAAATTTACCATGTTGAATGGTGATCACTTTGCAGTGTATAGAAATATCAAGTCACTATGTTGTGCTCCGGAAACGACCACAGTGTTGTAAGTCAATTATACCTCAAAAATAAACAGATAAACTCACAGAAAAAGAGATGAGATTTGTATTTACCAGAGATAACCAGGGTCGGTGGGGGAGGGTTGGATGAAGGTGATCTAAAGTTACAAGCTTCCAGCTGTAAGGTAAATAAGTACTAGGGATGTAATGTACAACATGATTAATATACTTAACACTGCTGTGTGTTATATATGAAAATTTTTAAGAGAATAAGTCCTAAGAGTTCTCATCACAAGGAAAAACACATTTTTTTTATTTTTATTTCATGTTGCATATGAGATGATGGATGTTCACTAACTTTATGGTAAATTTATGTGGTAATCATTTCATGTACAGGCAAATCATTATGCTGTACCTCTTAAATGTTTACAGTGGTGTATGTCAATTATTTCTGAACAAAACTGGAAGAAAAAATTTTACCACGTTGAGATGTTTAAAATTACCCATGATTTTCAGCACCGAATCATTTGTCAGAGTGATCAATATTCTGTGTAGGAGGAAGACATCTATATTCAGAGGTACATATTTAACATGTCTTATACTTCTCTCTAAATTGGGAGCAAGTGTTGAAAATGATAGGAAAAGTGTGAATTATTTTGCTTAATTGGGCAACTTTTGTCACAATCAGGAGAAAGTGATTCATTGGGATTGTCTATCTTATTCTTCCTTATACGTCTTAAGCATTTTTGAAGTCAGAGATTGTCCTGGGTTTGAATCCTGCCCCTGTCATTTATTAGCAGAGTGACTTTGGGGCTGTTTGTTGAATGTTTATAAAAAGCAGTTATAAAGCATATTGTAAGAATTAAGTAAAGGAAAGGAAAGTTAGGAGTTTTCTTCATCCTAATCAAACAAAAAGCCTTGCAGTGAAGGTGATCAGTATGACTCCTTTCCTTGTTGGTGTTTCTGTTTTACCTTTGGTAATGTTTCCTAATGAGAATTTTGTAATGTGTCCTCAAACACCACTAGCTAATTGTAGATAGAAATAGTAATTTTTTTCTTGATGTACATTTTAAGACTGTGCTTGTAAAGAGACCTACTTCCCAAAATAATCTTTACAGGAATATTAAACAACTGCAGAGTCTAAAAATATTCATTCTAAAGCTCTGCCATGTCACATAAAATTCTAGAGAAATAAGATTATATAACTTTTGCTACTTGATGGTGACAAAATTTATTCATTAATTTTCAAGGTTCTTGTTTTCTTCATGAAATTCAAATAATTTCAGTGCCAGCTGGAAGCTGACTTCACAGTGCATGCAGGATTACTTCAGGAATTACAAAAAAAGCTAAAAATCTTAGTGGGGAGGGTATAGCTCAGTGGTAGGGTGTGTGCTTAGCATCCGTAAGGTCCTGGGTTTAATCCCCTGTACCTCCATTTAAATAAACAAACAAATCTAATTACTACCCCCCCACAAAGAAATCTAAAAATCTTGAATTAACTCTTTCATTTTATTCATGTATAGAAATAGATGAACCTGGAATCATCCATTTATTAAAATTTTAGTCCTTGGGAGATGATTTTTTTTGCTGTTATTCTCTAAACTTATCTTTTGGCAGAGCCTTGTTTTGTGGTCATAGCCAATTGGAATACTCAGGATGGATGCCAGGCTGATTGCTGTGGCTTTGACAGATTGTCTTAGATGAGACATTCTTAAGTCTCACCCGATGACACGGACCAGTTTAATAGGAGTTTTACATCGCAACGCAAAAAGGAACAATTTTGGAATGGGGGAGGGGAGTTTTTTCTTAATGAAATCTACTGTTTTAACTAGGGGAGAAGCGAGATGGAGTGGAAAGAATGTTTGGCTTTTAGAGTAGACATGGGTTTGAATCCCAGCTCTACCGCTTTTGAGGTCTAGGCCTTGTTACATACCTCAGAGATAGGTGGGTTCGGTTCTGGACTACGGCAATAAAGCGAATATCACAATAAGTGAGTCTTACAATAATTTCTTGATTTCCTAGTGCATATAGAAGATATATTTACACTATATGGTAGTCTATCAAGTGTGCAATAGCATTATGTTTAAAAAAAACAATGTACATACCTTAATTTAAAAATACTGTATTGCTAAAAAATGTCAACTATCATCTGAGCCTTCAGCAGGTCATATTCTTTTTCTAGTGGAGGGTCTTGCATCGATGTTTATGGCTGCTGGCCGATCAGGATGGTGGTTGCTGAAGGCTGAGATGGCTGTGGCAATTTCTTAAAATAAGACAGCAGTGGAATTTGCTGCATTGATTGACTCTTCCTTTTATGAACACTTTCTCTGTTGCATACAGTGCTGTTTGATAGCATTTTAATGTAGAACTTCTTTCAAAATTGGGAGTCAATCCTCTCAAATCCTGCCACTGCTTTTATGTAGTATTCTCAGTCCTTTGTTGTCATTTCAATCACCTTCAGAGCATCTTCACCAGGAGTAGATTCCCTCTCAAAAAAAAAAAAAAAAGGAAAAAGGAAAAAAAAACCCACTTTCCTTGCTCATCCATAAGAAGCATCTCCTCATCCATTAAAGTTTTATCATGAGATTGACTCAATTCAATCACATCTCCAGGCTCCCTTCTAATACTAGTTCTCTTGCTGTTTCCACCGTATCTGCAGTTACTTCCTCCAATGAAGTCTTGGACTCTTCAAAATCGTCCATGAGGGTTGGAATCAACTTCTTCCAAATACCTGTTAATGATGATGTTTGACCTCTTCCCATGAATCACAAATGTTCTTAATGCGATCTAGAATGGCAAATCCTTTTTAGAATGGTTCAATTACTTTGCCCAATTCCATCAGAGGAATCACTATCTATGGCAGCTATAGCCTTATGAAAAGTATTTCTTAAAGAATAAAACTTGAAAGTCAATATGACTCCTGATCAGTGAGCTGCAGAATGGATGTTGTGTTAACAGGCATGAAAACAACATTAATCTCGTTGTGCATCTCCATCAGAGCCTTTGGGTGACCAGGTACATTATCAAGGAGCAGTAATATTTTGAAAGGAATTTTTTTCTCTGAGCACTTGGTCTCAACAGTGAGCTTAAACTATTCAGTAAACCATGTTGTCAACAGATGTGCTGTCATCCAAACTTTGTTGTTCCATTTATAGAGCATATGTAGAGTAGTTTTAGCATAATTCTCAAGGGCCCTTGGATTTTTAGAATGGTAAATGAGCACTGACTTCAACTTAAAGTCACCAGCTCCATCGGCCCCTAACAGGAGAGTCAGCCTGTCCTTCGAAGCTTTGAAGCCAGGCATTTGAGTTCTCTTCAGCTATCCTAGTCTTAGATGGCATTACTTAAATAAAGCTGTTTGTCTACACTGAAAACCTGTTGTTTATTGTGGCCGCCATCATTATCTCAGCTAGATCTTCTGGAGAACTGCGGCAGCTTCTACATCAACACTTCGTGCTTCACTTTGCACTTTTACATTATGGAGATGCCTTCTTTCCCTCAACCTCATGAACCAACTTCTGCTAACTTCAGACTTTTTTTCTGCAGCTTCCTTACCTCTCTCAGCCTTTACAGAGTTAGGCCCTTACTCTGCATTAGTCTTTGGCTTAAGGGAATTTTGTGGCTGGTTTGATCTTCTGTTTAAACCACCAAAACTTTCTCCTTATCAGCTGTAAGGCTGTTTCACTTTCTTATCATGTGTATGTTCACTGGAATAGCACTTTTAATTTCCTTCAAGAACTTTTTCTTTGCATTGAAAGTCTTGGCTAACTATTCAGTGTAAGAGCTTTCAGCCTATCTCAGCTTTCTGTGTGCCTTCTTTACTAAGCTTAATCATTTCTAGCTTTTGATTTAAGGTAAGAGACCTGTGACTCTTCATTTTACTTGAGTACTTAGAGGCCATTGTAAGGTTATTAATTTGTCCAATATCAACATTGTTGTGTCTCAGGGGTAGGGAGGCCTGAGGAGAGGGAGAATAGTCAGTAGTTGGTGGAGCAGTCAGAACACACACAACAATTATCATTTAAGTTCACCATCTTATATGGGTATGGTTCATGGTGCCCCGAAACAGTTACAATAGTAACATCAAAGATCACAGATCACCAGAACAAATATAACAATGATGAAAAAGTCTCAGATATTGCGGGAATTACCAAAATGTGACACAGAGACGAAGTGTAGGTTAAGATGAATTACTTAACCTACCCTCTTACAGTATAATGTCTGAGGCCAGGAACATTCTTATAACAAATGTTTATTAAGAAATTATTATATGCAGGCCCTGTGTTGAGTGCAAAAGAGACGAAGATGAATAAGGTGCCCGCCTCTTGTCAAGTAGCCTGCAGTCTCTAAAGGGAGATAGGCAAGCCAAGTCATCATTTAGTGGGATAAGGATTCTAGGGGAAGGTTGTAGGAGGTAATGGGGACGTTGAGAATAGAGTGCCAATGAGGATAAGTCAGGAGAGTCTTCTGAGAGGAGGTACTTTAACACGGATATGAAGGGAAAGTAGGAAGGAGTCTGCTGGCTGAAAAAGGGGCGGGATTGTGTTCCCGATGGAGGAAAGGCACAGAAATGTGAGGCAGCAGGGCTTTTTCAGGGTACAGCAAACCCATAGTTTGGTATGGCTGAACAATGGTGTGGTGAGTGAAGATGGGGGGAAAATGAAATGTTGAAGAATATATTCGATTGAAGAGTAATGGTCTATTTATTTCTGAACCTAAGTGGTAGGTGTACGGGAGTTCATTATATCATTCTTTCATTCAACAAATATTTGCTCTGTGTGTGTGCATATATATAATTTCTGGAAGGCCTATTATGTTCTTTAGTGTAGAAATTCCTGAATTGTTTACATCAAAAACATGCCATAAGGGTTATATGGGTATATGTAAGGGTTATAGTAACCATATGGAGTATCCATGTTAATGTCAGGGTTCAGAGGAGGGGGTGCTGATGATTCAGGATTTTTCTCCGGCTTCAATGCATAGCCTAGAGAGACACTTAGTTTTTATTATAGGCTTATTTGAATTGTCGTATAAGGCATTTATTTTTGCCAACATTCACAATGGGATATAAAAAATGAACCAAGTAGATAGATGTTGCCAAGATGCTTATGATTTAATAGGGGAGCTAAGAAAGATGTGCACGTATGCTGTATGAAAAGTGAAGAGTATTGTACGTGGGAGTTTGGGGAAGGAGAGAGAATCATACGAGTCAGATTTTGGGGATTTGGGGACTGGTCATTTACTGAGTTATTGCTGCCAGCCTTGTTCCTGAGGTGTCTGAGGCATCAGAAACAATTACTCTTGGTGTCCACACTTTAGGATTCCTTGACTGACAAAATGCAAGTTAGCAAAACTTCCAGTGAATCATCTGCATTAATCAGGGACCTCTTGAGTGTTGTCATTGTGGTAGGATGCAATAAGAAAGATGACTGCTACCTCCTTACGCTCACAGGGATGGGTGTAACCCCTGAGAAGGTCTGAGGCCCTCCTAGGCTGACCCAGCATGTTCGGTGCCCCTCTCTGCATGTCCCCCGAACCCGCCTTTCCAGTGCTCTTCCATTAGACTCTGTCGAAATTACCTCATCATTGCCAGGCAGGCCTCAAAAAATTGTATTGTAGAAGGACAGATGGTTTTTATTTTCCTTGCAAGCTACTATGCACCTTAAATCTGTACCAGCATTATTTTGTCAGATTTTGACTGTTACCATAAAATTTAGCCCATCTCCATTTTTGTCCTTACTCTTTAATCAGGTGTTCCTTTGAATTGTCATAAATCTTCTTTGATGTGTGTTTATATTTTAGTGTTATTTGTTTTAAGCCCTTTTTTTTCTTCATCGCCTACAGTTTTTGTGGCTTTAGTCACAGTACTTCAGATTCCAAATCCTTATTTTCCCTTCTCCTGCAGTTCCTACATCAGCATTTACTCTTTCCTTGCCGACTACTCCACAAATCTCTTCTCTAACTCTCTGACTCCTTCCCCATTTCAACTGTGTTTTGCAGCTTCAGGAAAAGTCCCGAGGTGGGTCTGTGCAGTTTGCCTTTGCTATGTCTCTTCCCAGTTCTCCTAGTTTTTTTCCTTCCCTTGCCCTACCTCTGTCTTAAATAAAACCAACACAAAAGTCCCACTAACTGTTGACAAGGAGCTAAGCCAACCTAGAGGGGTTCAAAGATGGCTTAAGGAGCATATAGTCTAGTGGGAGGTGGATGGATCCATAAACAATGAAAATAAGGTCTGAGGTGTCATAAGTGAGGTATCTGAGGGACTCACAAGGCAATGAGGGATAAAACGAGAGTAGTGTGAGTGAAAAAGGGAATGAGGAGCCTTGCAGGGAAGCCTCACCCTGTTAGTTACATGACATCAGCCCTCCCTTGTCTTGCTGGAAGCTCTGTCCAGGCTGATTCACTGTGGCTAGGCTTATCTTCTGCTAGCTGCTTCTGTTTCACCAGGTCCCCAAGCTGGCTTAGTCAGTAGGTGTGTCCACTCCCATTTCTAATTCCTCCCTGACTCTTGCTGCCACGTCACATTTCTAGGCTTTTCATGTGATCTTGGGACCTTGTCGTCTTGTCTTCCCACAGTCTTCACCCTGGATGAGGCTGAACAAGCTTAGTCCTCTTCCTCAGGGCTGCCCAGGGAAAGAGTGGAAAGTAGGGTTGGAAGTGACAGAGGCAATAGGAGCAAGCATTGCCCAGGTGAGAGTCTTCTCAGTTTCAGCAGCTAAGGTTTATATACCTTCCAAACTGACCCAGTTCTGGTATAGTTGTTTCTGCAGAGTCATCTCATTGGTTAAGATGGAAAGGGACCATAAAAAGACAATAATAGACTGATTTCTGACCTATTTCTCTTTGGATACTTTCCCAAGAGATAGAGATAAGATAAAGGGGAAGTCAGCTGTCAGAGTGATGTTTGATGTTTAAATATCTTGCCTCTGGTGAGTGTAAGGGCCTTAGCCTCCCTCTACTATATGTAACGGGTTGTTAATACGTAGCTCTTGGAAGTCTAGCCTTTGGCAAAGTACCTACTCATTACTGTTTCAAAAATACTTGTGGAAATCTGAGCTGGAGCTTGCTGTGGACAAAAAACACAAAAGGTAAAAGGCACTTCTTTTTAGATTTAACTGAAAATTTAGAACAAGTCAGCCATGCTTCTACAAACTCACTTGGACCCACTTTACTTTTTTTTTTATGTTTTCATCAGAGTGGAAACAGTACACAGAAATGTTTATTGAATAAGTAAGATTTTAGTAATGTGTACAGATATTACTCAGTTTAAGGGGCTATGTAACTGTGGGAAAAGTTATGAAACAAATTTCACTAACACTTGACATTTAACATTAGCAATCACTTCTCATGGAAAAAACACTTAGTAACAATCTCAGCATGTACTTATGTTTGGTTTATGCTTTTCACAAGGTTTCTATGTAGATAAACCCTTGAGATGAACTAGATGAGGCTTGCTGTCATCCCCATTTTACATGTACTTGAAATAAAGGCTGAAAGTCCAGTCTGATAATCCTGGGATTAGAACCCATAACCTAGTTTAGTACTCGTTTCTCTGCAGACTGTTTGGACAGAAAGTTTGCATGAGTCTGTGACGATAAGAGATAAATAAAGCAATGGGTGGGTTTTTCACCATATTAACTTTTACTCAATTTAAGGAGATTCCTTTTATTCTGAGATTCTTTCAACCAGTACCAAGTGCCCATCTGTGTACCAGGCACACAGGCACTTGATACAGTCTTGAATGAGACAGATGTAAGGGAAATAATAAGTAAGCAAACAATAGCATAACAGTAAGTAAGTGCAAGTAATAGTAAGAGCTCTGAAGAAAATAAAGGAGAGAAAAGCTGGTGGTGGTAATATTTCCATATGATACATTCCTGAAAATGGGCAATAAGGTTTAGTATATGTTTTAAAGAGTGGTTCCTTCCTCAGGAGTCCAAGCAATTATAAAGCATCTCTTCATTGTGGTGTTTAGAGGATTCATTCATGTTTATACATTTTGTTCTTTTTTTTTCCCCAAAATTGACCTGAAGTCCAAAATTGGCTTAAGTTCAGAGAGTGTCTAGTTGAAGCTAAAGATCTGCTGTTTCAGGAACTCTTTTTGATACCTCTTTCATGAAACTGAGGCTATGAGAGCCAGACTTATTGCTGGCCAAATAAACCATTTTTATCATTTCACTCATCTTTATAAAATAATGAAGACAAAATACTAGACAATAATGCTTTCTCAATTTTCTTCTTATTTTTTTTTTTTTAGCAACAGAACTTTCTTTAAAGAAAATACTAGATGCCCAGTGAGTGGTCTTCTCCACACCACAATGACCTCCAGCAAATACCTGAGAAATCACTAAGGCTTTATCTGTGTATCTTGTGATAAAAAGATAGCTGTGCTGCTGAAATTGGCACAGCCACCACACCAGAGCTTCAACATCAAGTTTTGAAACCCATGGAAGTCCACATTCATTGAGAAAGTAGATTTATATGTGCATTTTAATCTAAAATTACATTTTCAGAAAGCATTTTTCTTTTATAGCAAGGTCAAATTTTAAGTGAAGCTATTTCTTCAGAGCATAGTTTTTTCCCACCAGTTTTATTGAGATGAAGTTGACCCGCTGCACTATATGAGTTTAAGGTGTACAGCATAATGATACGACTTACACATATTGTGAAATTACTGCCGCAGTACAGAGCATACTTTTTTATAACGTGAGCATGGTGGTACTACTGGGGCTGAAATACTTTTCATTTACTAATTTAAAAGTTAAATTTCATATTGGCCAAGATTTACTTTTTTCGTAAATTGTTTAATTTATAAATAAATCCATGATATGTTTTATATCTCATTGTAAAGTGATTGATCTGCTAGTTTAAATTTTTTTTCTTTTTGTCTTCTAGTTTGCCAGGGTTTGGATACCTGATCCAGAGGAAGTTTGGAAGTCAGCAGAGCTGCTCAAAGATTATAAGCCAGGAGATAAAGTCCTCCTGCTTCGCCTTGAGGATGGAAAGGTAAGAATTTTCCTTTTATTTGTTGTTTTTGGCATAAAGTGAAGGAAATTAAAAAATGTAAATTTGCTGTGACATACTTGACTTCACTTGGAATTTTGGCAAATTCAATTTTCTATCCCAATGGCTTAGTGAAAATAGCAGATACTTTAAAAAATCCAATTATTTTGGTTTATGAATGTAATATGACTAGGTTTAAAGTCACACTGAATCCTCCCAAAGATATTCCTGTTTATCTGTATTTTGTTTAGGCTACCGTTAAAACTATTTGTGTTAACTAAAAAAACCTCATTTAAGGAGCCCATCTGAGATTTGATATGTGCTAGAAGTAGCCATTTGAAAAATATTTACTTAGAAGCTATTATGTATAAAACACTTTGCTAGTGACCAGAAAAACTTAAAACCAGTTGTATCTCTGTATTGTCCCATCAGCATTCACTGCATGATTGGACTCATCTTAGTCCTACCCTTTTTAATCTCTTCACTACATTTCACATGGCATGTCACACTTTATTCTTAAAAACCTTTGTGACATTATTTTCCTCTAAACAGCTTACAATCTCGCCAGGAAAATATAGGATATAAAGAGTAGTTCAACACCACAATACTAAAGATACCAAAACACAAACTTATGATTAATTGCCAAGTGAGTAAAGCTGTCCAGACAGTTAATATGTACTGAGCACTTACTATGTGCCAGGCACAGTTCTAAGTGCTTTATATGCTATAATTCACTTAATCCTCACAGCAGTCCTATGAGGTGGGGCTGTTATTATTACCACTTAATGATGAAGAATCTGAGGCTCAAGAGAGTTTGGGACTTGCTCAGGGCTACGCAAGTATTAAGTGATGAAGCTGGGATTTAAAGCCCCGAGATTGCCTTTATGGTCTGTGCCCATAACCACTCTGCTGTATTGTGAAGACACTGAGGACTTTAGTTAGGACCCCAATAGAGGGAAATATCAGTAGGGGCTGCTCTGTCAAGGAAGCCTTCAAAGAGAAGGAAGGGTTTTGACTGATAAAAAAGATAAAATAAAAATTAAAAGATAGTTAGAATTTGGATTAACAAAGAGAAAGAGGGTGGACCTTGTGAGGATTGGAATATATTTGGAGACAGTGAATATAGCAAGTTGACTCGAGCAGAGATTTAGAAAGGTGTGTGTTCTAGTTCAAGGCTTGTGTATTAAGGTACTTGCTATATAACATGTTCAGAGGTGGCAAAAGGTATGCTCTCTGATACTAATGTCAGGTGAGAGAAGTAGATATAATTATGAGTAGTGTGACACATGATACAACAAATATAATCAGGAAACAAAAATAGAATAGAGGGCGGAGTGGTCAGAGGGTTGGTGAAGGTTAGGAGTCAGAGAGGTGTTGTCTAAAGGACAAGCAGACAAGGAGGAATGCATTTCAGGGATCTGGAGGGATTTGGGGGGCACACACAAGTTCCATGTTGTTGGGATGTGAAGTGAGAGCACACGACTGGCAAGAGGATAGGGGTGGGAATCAGAGCACAGAAGGCCTGGTGTTCATGCTGAAACTCTTTTTCACCTGGTATGCTATGGGGAGTATTGTAGTGTTCTTAAACAGAGGAAGGTGCCACACTTGTGTTTTAGAAAGGACTCATTGGTGGCAGCACGGAGGATGAACTTCAGGAGAGCAAAACAAAGACAAGGAGATTATTCAGGAAGAAGGCAGAGAAGAATCAGGCTCGATTAGCAGGGCCTTGAATGCCAAGGAATTAATTTATTCAGCATTCATTCATTGATCACCCACTCTGTTAGGCACACTGGGCTGTGATTTCTTATGTTAATTCTTAACACCAGTCCTGTGGGTTAGTAGGTGGTATTATAATTATTTTCCAAATAAGGAAGCCAAGTTCAGAGATCTTAAGTAATTCTACCCGAGATCACACAGCTGGAAGTGGCTTTTGTGTATGGCAGGGGCCAATGCAAGGACCAGTCAGCTTTGGAGAAGGACATTATACCCTAATAAACAGGTAGAGAGAGATCAAGGGGCAAATTGTAAAACGTTCCTCCTCATTTATCATAGTTTGTTACAACTTGATTTTAATATTTGACCTCTATATATCTCTTTAGTATTAACAAAAGTATTCCGTGGCTTTTTACAAAACCAGCTTATCCCTCTCTACAATTATATTGCTTTTTTTTTTTTTCCTTTTCATGCGCCGTATGTTGTTTGCCCTTAATACGTAGTTGAATGACAATCTCCATGCTTGGCTTTCCCATAAAGCCATATTCCCTTGGCTTAAAAGTGAGTAGTGTTTCCTAATTTGGGGGTCCAAGCACCTCAATAAAAATCAAGTGAAAACTATGGATTGTCTGTCTTTAAAAAGAGTACACATATGTGTGTATATTTATGCATATGTATATACACATAAAGTGTTACACCTAATTTTAGGGGATTCTTGGACCTCTTGGGGTTTAGGAGTTCCCAAATACTTACCACATGCCAGGCACTGCCTCATTTAATTTTTACCTCATGCTGTGAGCTATTCTATAATGCTTTTTTTTTTTTTTTTAACCAATGAAAGATTTAGACCACAAAATGAGTAAGTACTAGTTTGGAGATTTAAACATGGTTTAATCTGGCTCTAGAGCCAAGCGCTTGACCACTCTGTTATACTATTACTTGTAACAGGTGAAGGGAAAAAAAAAGCTTATTTTACTAAAGATAAAAAACTCTGATCAAGGAACTAGGTAAAAAAAATTCAGCCTTTGACTTTTCGAACTACATTGGAAAAAATGTGAATATGAGTTAATATGTCTGGTGAAAACGAAGACTCTCTTTATTCTTCTGTGGTTTTGGAAGGTGCCAGGAAAAGAATGCATTTAATAGCTGAGAAGCAAATCAGGAATAAGAAATAAGCAAAATGCATGGGCCTGCTTTGTGTTTAATGTCATGATTTATCCAGATGCTGTATCTCGTGCATTTTCAGGATTTGGAATATCGTCTAGATCCAAAGACCAAGGAGCTGCCTCACTTAAGAAACCCTGACATACTTGTGGGTGAAAATGACCTCACAGCCCTCAGCTATCTTCATGAGCCTGCTGTGCTCCACAATCTCAGAGTCCGCTTTATTGATTCCAAACTTATTTATACATATTGTGGTAAGTGTGCATTGCTGTCTGAGTGGACTGTGGATTCTTTTCTGTAATGGACATAGCCATGGAAATATCGTGCATGAGGGAAGAAGGCTGTGTTTGGATCTTCTCTTAGAGACAAAAATCACTTCAGAGTTATCAAAAAGACTTACCAGTGTTCATTAGCTAGTTGCATTTTATGCTGAATAAACTCCTTTGCGAATTTACATAATTTTGCTCAAAATAAAAAGAAGTGGGCCCATCTTTTGGATTTTTCCCCCCACAGAAGTCATATGCCAGATTCAATACCAATTTGCGAGTTATTTTCATCTCTTGCAAAAACCACTACATGAAGAGTACATGTCCAAAGACTTACCCCTGGGTGGGATCAAGAAGTTTAGTGTTCTCTTTTTCTCAGTGACTCAGAAATGCAGGACTGGCTTGACTCTTCGTAATAACCATTCTTCCTTGATCTGTTTGCCTGGGCCCCTGCTCATTTCAGTATTAGCAGCCGGTGAGCCAGCTCAGGATTTTTTTCTCTCAGCAATTAAGCATGCACATGTGTGTATTCCCCCTTTCCTTCCTTTTTCTCTTTCTCTATTTTCTTTTTATTCTTTATTTTCTCCCCCATCCCTAGCTCTTTTTTCTCTACTGACTTCTTATTTTTCTTTCACTAATCATTCTCTTCTGAGACTCAGGTCTGGGATTTCCATTCATTTCCTTCTAAGTTTCTTTGCTAAGTGTACCCAGCTCAGTGCTCAGCATTTCATCATTACGTCCCTGTTTTGAACAGGGACAGCTATCTTTTCTTCTTAAAATAATTTATATTTTTAATAGCCTTGATATTTGCTCTTTTTCTTCCCTGTCTATTAAGTGAATATTTCTTTTTCTCACTTTTCTTTTTTTTTTTTAATGTATCTTTTTCTTGCACAGATGCTACCTTCTCAGTGAAGCCTTTCCTGCCCTCCCTGTCTTTTCTTTCTTCTCAGTATCTGTCTTCCTTCTCTGTTTAATTGTTCCCCCTTTTCCTTCCTACTATCTAACCTATCATATATATTTTTTCTTACTTATTTTGTTAATTGTCTGAGTTTCCTTCTAGAATATAAGGTCCACAAGGGCAAAGATTTGTCTTTTTTTTTGTTTGCTGTTGTAAACCTAGCACTTAGAAAAAACTTGAAGCATAGGTGGAGCCAAATAAATATTACTGAATGAATGACTTTCTTAAGTTAATACACATCTGCTGTAAAATTTAAGGACTTTTTTTTTAAAGTATAAAAAAGGAAAAAGAATTACACATAATTCACCACTGAAAAATAACCAGTATTATGTTGTCTTGTATCCTATCTGTGTGTATATAGAAGAGTATAAATAGATGTAAAATTAGAATCAGTCTATATATAGTTTTGTGTCATGTTTTCCTATGATATTTAATATTCTTTATAAGCATGATTTGTGGTGGTAGCACAGTAGTCTGTTACATGGATATAGCAGGGTATTTAATCACTTTCCCTTTATTATGTATTTTATTTCCATTTTTGACTGTTATGAATAAAATTAATGATAAAAAATCTTTATTTTAAAAAAGCCCTTTACATGGTCTATGATTATTTCATTTGGATAAATTTCTAGAAGTGGAATTTTTGGCTTAAATATTATTAAAATATTTAAACTTCTTTTAACATTGCCACAATTTTCATTATTTTAAATAATGTAGTCATGCTTTTAAATAGTGTTTTAGTTAGGACTAGGTATAATGAGTTCAGAGGCAAAGGCTATGATATATTTTGATCCTTAACAGTTTGTTAGTTTAATAGTAACTGAAATTGAATTTGTGTTAACTGTGATTCTCACTTTACCAAGTTTGATATGCCCAGTAGGATAGCACTGACTTCTTTTGCTTTTTCACCTTCTCCTCCAGGTATAGTCCTAGTAGCTATAAATCCTTATGAACAGCTGCCTATTTATGGAGAAGATATTATTAATGCATATAGTGGTCAGAACATGGGTGATATGGATCCACATATCTTTGCAGTAGCTGAAGAAGCTTACAAGCAAATGGCCAGGTGGGTGGAAGCTCTGTTTATTATTTCATGAGTCTTATTAAATGCGATAATTCCTTCTTTGCTGAGTCACAGATATTTTGAAATACAGTGAATAACAACTTGTAAATTATTAAATAAACGGCCTTGATTAATTTGTCTTAGATGGCCTGCATTATTATTAAAATAACCTCACGTTTGCAAAAGGACATACAGTTTTAATTGTAATTCAGTGACTGTGCAAGGACAGATGTTATGTTTCACAGATGAGTGGATCAAGGTTTTGGAGGTATTATGTGACTTGCCCAGTGTCATCAGCTAGTGAGTGTTAGACCAGAACTAAAAGGCCTAAGTGCTAAAGGAAATCTGTCTGTATCTAGGAGAATTTCTCAAGGAAAGTGTGAATTTTACAGTTAGCATACATTAGGGCATCAGTGGTCCTGAATAGCATCAGGAAAATGTCTTTGATGTAATTGTGGAACTTCATATTTTGAGAGTGAAGAACAGGAGAAAAAGAGCTACTTTCAAGACTAGATTATTCTCTTAGTAATGTAATGTAATGCAAAACTATACATGCATAGAAGAATAGTCCATTTTTAACACTTCTACAGGTAAGAACTTGGCATATTGTAAATGTGATATGCGAAACCTTCAAGCAATTTATGGAGAGAAAACTAATACTGCAGAGGTTTTTATTTTCTCCTTTCCAACCAGGGAGAATGTTTGTACATGAAGGGACCAGTGTAAGACAGAATTTTAGAATTGCTTCAATGACAGAGTCCATAGGAGTCATTGTGACCTTTTATTAAAACACTTATGGTATTTTTCCATGCAAATTTATCAATCTTTTCTTTTATTGCTCTGGATTTTGAGTCATTTTAAGAAAACTTTCACCTACACCAAGGTAAGAGAGGAATTAATCCTCTTTGCTTCTAGTCCTTGTATTGTTTTCTAATTTACCGTTAGGTCCCTGATCTCATTGAAGTTTATACTTTGGTATGATGTGAGATACGGATCTAAATTTATCTTTTTTCAAATGGCTATCCAGCTATCCCAGGATCACTTATTAAGAAACCCATCTTTTGCCCCAGTTATTTGAGATGCCGCCTAAAATTTATGATTAGAATATGACTATCCTAAATTTTCTTATGTTCTTGGATTAATTTCTTGGCTTCTATCCTTTCAACTCCCTTTATCTATTCATGTCCCAGCACAACAGTGCTTTGGTTATTGTGGCTTTTAGTATGTTTTAGTGTCTGATACCGTTAAACCCCCTCCTAGTTTATCTCTTTCATTATTTTCCTGGCCATCCTTGGGTGTTTGTTGTTATATATAGACTTTGGTATCAGCTTATCCAACTTCAAAAAAATATATATTCCTGTTGGCTTACAGAGGAGAAAAACTCAGTGGGCTGCTGAATCTGTTTTTCTTCTCATGTTCTTGTTTCACATTCTTGCCAGTCTTTTTTTATGCTGGAGCTGATTGCTCTCTGGTAAATAAATAACAATATTATTATTTGCCTTAAAACATCAGTTTGTTTTCTTTTGTTTCCTTAAAACCAGGTAATATTGATTGTTTTCATTTGGTATATTTTTTTGCTCCGTTGTGAATAGTAAGAATAAACATATTTTATTGACTAAGTTTCATTGATGGGTTTTCTTGAAATAAATTAGTTATGTGCATAACCTTGGTGTAATGGAAAAGATAATCATACTAGTCACAGCTCCATCAGTAAATAACTGTGTGAGCTTAAATCTTCTGGTCTCCCTGGGCCTCAGTTTTATCAACACTTTCAGTAGATGGTTTAGCTCTGCATTTAAGATTTTCTGAGGTATGCATCTGTTATCTTTTTATTTCCTAGGAAGTAATGCATAAGCCTTTTACTCTTTCTAGTGGAGGGCAGACTATAGTAAAGAGCTAGTAGCAAAGCAGAAGGAGCATCTCTGGAAACTAGGAGATGTGGAATGTAACAACCCAACTCTGCTCTAACTGTGCATAAGCCATCTAACCTCTCTGTTATTGTTTCCCCAATCGAGGAGAAGATAATACCTGTCATGCTTACTTCAGAGGTGAAAATTATATTAGATGATAAACATAGAAAGCACTTTGAAAAATACCATTCAAATATAAGCTGTTAGTATCATCACAGTCTTTTCATCATGGTGTCTCATGTCTGCATTCTATTTGCGTCTATTTTAGCTACCCATCACGTTTTACTCCTGACTCTATTGCCAGGCCTTCCCTTAGTGTGCCCCTTCTTTCATTGCCCAGGCAGTCCCTGAATGCTTCCTGTCCTAAAGTTCATTGGCCAAGTGGATGCTGGCTTTTAAAGATTGTAAAATCTCTCCTGTTACCAACTATACCACTGACTCACCTGCCATGTGGTACCAGGTATCCTACTTGTGCAAATAGATTTGAAGTAGTGAGTGCTACCTGATAAGGAATTTTACATATATATAAAAACAAGGTGGATTAACTTCTATTAGTTAATAACTACCACGTTTAGAGGTATACTTTGTGCCAAGCTTGGTGTCAGGCATATTACGTCTAATCTTTATTACATCCCTGAGAGCAGATGCATCATCACCCCACTTTATAAGTGAAGAAACTGAGGAAAGTAACTTTCATGGTATCATGCTAATAAATAGTATCTGGGAGGTAAGATTTGAATCCAGCTCTGAGACTCCAAAGCCTTTCTTCTTTATTATTTAATTTTCTTACATCCAACTACACGGCCCTATTCGAACATGTCTATTTCCTCAGATTAAGATTAACACACTTTTATTTATGTACCTTTTATTCAGCCTGGTGTATCACTTTCCATGCTCCTTTATCTGCCTAATTTCTATTTATTCTTTATGATTCCACGCAAGTTTTACTTTGAGACCACTTCAACTCCTGGTAAATGATTTCTCTTCAGAATTCTTTATTATATGAATTTGAGACTTACTGAGTACTATACACAATAAGGTTGTAGTAGGAATGAAGTACAGTAAGTATAAGAGTCTATAAAAATTACAAACAAATAAAATTGGCTATGTCTATTATGGCATCTTTATATTAACTTCATAGGCTCTATACTGATGGAACAGGAACGTCAGGTTGACGTGAAAAGGTCTGGCAGCCATGTGACAGGCTTCTCAGCAGGAACTAGCTGTGTCTCTGGGGATGCTTATTTTCATTTCCTGAATGATCTGTGTGTCTAGCTTTCACCAGTGTGCCAGCACACTCTTACAGTAAATATTCACACTTAAAAAATACTAAATATTGTCCTTGTGAGCTCATTGTCTAGTATCAGCTTTAGAGTTTAAGTCTTTTCTTCTTGGGATTGATCTTAAAAGCAGAAATCTTGGAGAGACATAGCAGAGCCCCTTGGTTTTTGACAAGTGATAATAATGTGGAAAAACTTTGCACCTCTCTAACAAGAGAGACAGGGATCAGAGTCTGAAGTGAAGCCACATCACAGTAAATACAAGACTTTGGAAGAAAGCACCATTTTACACTAACTTAATATTTTTCCCTTTTTAGCAAGGGATCAAATAAGGGAGAAGCAATTATTGAGTGCCTGCAAAAAAATAAAACTAGGTTTTGTTTCAAGAAAACATTCACTTATAAGCTAAAAATTAGACCTAGGTGCCTGTACACTTAACCAAGGTACATGGCAACACTTAGTGGGTGGTTATCAGTGAGTCACCATCAAGGTAGGTGGATATAGTAAATTGTGTTCTGCATGAGTCAGGTCTGAGGCTGGCATTACTCTGTTTCCTCATTAATGACCTGGATGTAAATGGAAAGTATGCTCTTTAAGTCTGCAGAGGACAAGATGATGGTCTTGGAAGATAAGAATAGTATTCAATATGAGCATGATAAACTAGAGATTACATTTTTAAAGGGAACAATTCAGAAGGAAAATGTATAAAATAATATGCCTGATACAAAATGAAATCTTAATAGATATAATCTAAGGAAAGGCTGAACAGACCAAATAGATAAACCTATAGATACTAAACAGACATAGATAGATAGTGGGGACCATAGAAGGAAAGTAGACTGACATGTATCATGTCTCTCTTTCATCAACCCAGAGTGGTGTTCTGTCCTTGAATAATTTGTTTCCTGGAGTTTCAGGTGTCTCTACATTGTTTAATTCCCATTTCCTTTCCCCCTATACAACCTAGTTTTCTCCTAATTATCATATAAGAGTCAATTGAGGCATCACCTTCTCTGGAGAGCATTTCCTGACATCGCCTCCTCACATCTCCCTCTAGTCCCATATCCCTTCTCCATGTTTTCATAATGTCCTGGAAAGACCTCTCTTCTAGCAGTTACACCACTGTATTTTAACTGTACATTTCAGTCTCTCCCAATAGGCTATGGCCCTAGAGTATTTTATCTTCATGAAGTGCTTGGCACATTGTGGCTACTCATTACATGCTTGTTGAATGAATGAACGAAGCAGTATTTTTAGGTGGTGACTTTTAGTTCACATTATAGTCAATAGAAGCTCCATTGACTGCAACGGGTCCCAACAGTTCACCTCTGCTCCAAGGAACCCAGTATCCGGGCCATATAAGATCACTGCAGAGGCCCTTGAGAGTACTGGCCAAGCTAGGAAACATGAATTTTCAGTTCATGCATCCGTAGGTTGCTCCAGATTGATCTGTCCTTGATGAAGAGTGGTGAATCTCTGTTCCTTAACTTGGTTTTATCAGGCACTTGATGTGATATCTACATCACAAATGTAAAAGAAGGTTCTTATAAGGACAAGAGTACCTAAAGGATTATGAATAGTGGTTGATCAGCTAATTAAAATTTCGAAGAACAATCAGATATTATCTACATATATGTGATAATCTAAAGCTTACAGCTCTATGAATAGAATAGGGTAGACTCTGATACTCACTTTAAAACCATAAAATGTTAATCTCTGATGTTATTGTCAGTTTTCTCCTCATTTCCATCACACTGTTTTGCCCTCTGCATGTCTTTATTATGCATTACCCGTCTCCCTTCTTTGCCTCTGTTTGGCTCTCCAGTTCTACCTGTCTTTGCTCTTGTCTCTTTTTGGCTTTTCTTTCTATGGCCACATATAACTGAAAAACATTTTAAAGACTTTTTTGTACTTATTTTGTAAAGATTTCTGTTTCCTTCTTAATTTGAAAGCAGGCAAATGGATTGTTTTACCTTTTTTCTCTTTGTAGCCCTTTATTGATTTTGCCCATCTCAGATTCAAGAGTCCTATAGAGAAAAAATGTTGCTCATTTCATAATAGTCATTCAAGACCATCTGGGTATTTGTAGTCCTGCCCTGTTCCGATTGTTCTCAGTCCCAAGAGTTTACCTGGCTTAGAATATAGGCTCCAACATCTGAAAAATCAACTCCAGAGTTAGTTTGAGTATTAGTTTATAGTATTTTAGAATTTGAAGGGGATTTTAGATGTTATTCAGTCTTAAAGATGAAGAAACTGTGACCCAGAGAGGTCGTGCAATTGCTCAAAGTCATGAAGCTGGTAAATGACAGATCTAAGACCAGAGTCTGATTCAGAAAGATTTATATAATGGAAAAGTGGTATATATTGGAATGCTCCTAGTAGAGCGTTCCTAGTAGCTTGGGAGAAAAAGGAAAACATCTGCCAAAAAGTTGGGGAAATGTAATAATAAATAATAAAGTCCTTAAAAATTATTGGTTGTATGGATCCAGGATCCTAAATTCTGGAAAAGAAAATGTATCTGATATGTGCTTGACATCAATGTATCTATGTGTGTATTTGTACTACTCTGTGTGATTCATTTGAATAATCCTCAACTTTATTTCCTTTAATATTTCTCTTCTTCCCCATGACATAGGAAAGGGCTATTACATATGAATTTTTAGATTTTTTTGATATAACATTTTGTCACAAGACTTGAAATACTATTTCAAAGGCAGTACAGTTTAGGATAGCAGTTCCCACTAATATTTCCTTATCATCAGACTATTGGAAGCCTCTTCATCTTGTGTATTATTGGAAGGAATGCTGGGAGAATTTTGTCAAGTTAGCTATCCTACTGGGTGTAGTGACAGAACTGATCATGCAGGAATTAGGGAAAGATCATTTTTCTAATCAAATTTTAGAAGGGAGTCTGAAGACTGCTGATACTGTCCCTTGATTCATGTATCAAGAAAGATCCGTTCTGAGAAATTTTAAATGACTTGAAAGAAGGGCATTGGCACCACAATGAGAACCATTTTTTAAAAGAGTGATTTATCTTGAAATCAGGCATGAATGAACAGAGGCAATGGGAATATCCACCTGAGCCTAGAAATTCAAACAAAAAGGGAATGAGATGGTGAGTATGAGGTTCAAGGATATTTTATAAAAATGAGGATTACATGAAGGCTGTTACTATAAGAATTAAACATTCCTTAGTGTGTCACCTGGATCCTCCTGATTTTCCCCACAGTATCACAATATGGGAGTCAGAGCATTGGAATAGGCTGCTGCACGGCCCTGGTAGTGTGATGTGAATATAGCTAGTCAAGCCTGAATTGGATACTCCCATTGTATTTTTCAAGGCTTGTAAAATAATGCAGTGACCACCCACTTTCTCAATTAAAAAAAAAAAACCTTTACCTTAGAAAAATCTCTACTTTGGAAATATACTGCCAAGTACTTTTCAATCGCTTTGGTGTCTATGTCTCTTAAACCTGTCTGCCTCTCTCAGTCATGAGCACCACAGTCTTTATTTAGACTTTCATAACTTTTCATCTGGACCTCCTGCCACCCATATCCACATTGCTGCCAGAGTGATTTTACTAATTGGATTGTTTATTTTCTGTTCAGGCGCATTCAGTGACCTTTAGGTAAACTTCGAATTCCCTAATATCTCATGTAAGGTCTTTATAATCCAGTTCTTGCTAACCTCTGCAAACTTACCTTTCATTACTCCATGTTCTAGCCAAACTAAAATATCTGATCTTTCCCGACTTCTCTTGCATCTGAGCCTTCATTTATGTTATCTCCTTTCCCTGGATTGTTTCTTCCCTAACTTCCTCATCCCTTGCTTGCTTTCTCCTACTCATTGTTCTGGACTTTGCTGAAGTATCATCTCCAGGGAGCCTTCCCTGATCACCTGTTCCTCCTCTCATTGCCCCATCACCTGTATTGTAATCTTGAATTATTAGTGTGTCTTTTCTATTGGACCATCAACTCCTTGAGGATGCTGATCATGGCTTTATAAACTTGTATCCCTAGTATTTAGCACAATGTTTGGCATGTAGTAGGTGTTGGCTAAATATTTGTTGGATAAGTAAATCTCTTTTAAAAGATAAACAGATCATCTTCTATCATGAAATAACCTTCTCATCTTTTGTCCTTATTGGATAGTTCCACTAAAAACCTTTGAAGTTATGAGTCTCTGTAAATTAAGAGCACAAATGATACTACCTTTATGTACTAATTCCATTAATTTGGTGGATTCAAGCTGACTGCTGGTTTCATCTCAGAAAGTGGGTTTCCTGCCTCTGTCCCAGTGGAAACCATAGCCATGGCAGATTTATTCCTAGGCTACGTTGCTCATTGAAGTTCTGTTTCCTTATAATCAATACACATTTATTTAGCATTTGTGATGTGTCAGACCCTGGACTAGGTGCTGGATATTAATAATACAGTGACATAGGTCCTTATCCTCAAAAAAATCATGGTCTTAAGAGCAAGTTCATCATTTAGAGTTTTGAGTCATTGTGTGAATGAATGAAAGCTGTAATAGCTGATAGTCTTTGAGTTATGATTGAATGAATCAGCCAACAAATTAACCATTTTTTCCTCAGGTAATGAGGATACTTTTATAGGAGCTAGAGTTTGTGGGAGACACTGCTTTATGGACTATTACCTAGTAGGCAATTTGTAATTTTAATTGAGTAGTATTTTCATATCATTCATAGGTTCCTTCTAACATTTTTGTATGTGTGAACCAGCAGAAACTCACCATGGCTCATTGATGAGAACCCAGAGAAAATAATGTAATCACATTCAGAAATGGACAGCACTGTCAGTTACTCTTTGTTTTACAGAGATGAACGAAATCAGTCCATCATTGTAAGTGGAGAGTCTGGGGCAGGAAAAACAGTCTCAGCTAAGTATGCCATGCGATACTTTGCAACAGTGAGTGGTTCTGCCAGTGAAGCCAATGTTGAGGAAAAGGTGTTGGCCTCCAACCCCATCATGGAGGTAAGACAGCAGCAGCCTTACTGTATTCTCTTATTAAGAAACATGCTCAAAAAAATGGATTGATACAGCATACATTAGAACATTTGGCATCTCTCAACCACTAAGAGTAAGAAAATACCTTTCCGGGTATTAGTCAGACATCTAGGAAAAGTAAAAATTTAGTAAGCTAGACATTTTGTTTAAAAATCCATCTATATAGGAGTCTACTTTATTCCATAATCCTGCATATTTAAGCTCCATTGAATTATTGCCTCCAACTAGCTGGCAATGGCACTTTATTTTCTACAGTTTTTTTCCCTCCAGTTGACTCCTATCTCTTGCTCCTTGTACTGAAGTATAAGCTACTCATTTTCCTCCCAATCCTAAGCTCTTATTTAAGCTCCTTCCAAAACATTGGATTCACTATGCTCAAGCATGAATGAGTTTCATTATTCCTCTGCCTGCATTTCATTTTCTGTACTTAGTCCAAGCTGTATAGCTATAAGGTTTGTTTTTTTTTCCAAGTTAGGAACTATAGACTTAAATCATGATCTTTTAAATATTTTCCTTCTTGTTTCTGATGAGCACATCACACAACTTTAGGTTAGAAAAAGAAACTGAGTAACTAAAAATCCTTGAAAAAGGAAGAGCTATGAAAGAATGTCCTTCAAAAGTAGACTATCTATACAAATGCTTATGCCAAAGAAAATAGACCTTTTTGTGTGAGAATTTGAGTATTTTAGGATTTGTAACTAGAGAATTATTTGTCAATTAATATAATTTTAAGAAAGTTACATTTTTGTAAGTAGTCCAATTAATTGGAGAAAATAAGTCTCATTCAATGGAGAGAAAGTAGTTTGGAGATGTGGAAACAAACCTTTCTTACTACTCAGCATTTTTTATCCTGTTCTTCCTTTGTCAAGCCTTGTTTGTCACCCAAACACAGATGGCGCTTAGAACTGGCCTGGTGCACCTGTGGTACAAGTGGTTTTTGCACTAATCAGCCCGGAGGTAATTGTGCCTGGAGTGCAGTGCTGTGTGACACTTTAGAACAGAACACTGTGACCCCTTACCTACAGGGCTGCCCTTTAGAGCAGCAGGACTTCTATTCTTGGGACTGAGAGAATAAGATGTGCCGGGGAAGTTAAGAGGCCTCCTGGGCTGGGTGAGCTATGGAAAGAGAACTGGAAACGTTTTCTGAAATAGCACAGACACAAGAAAACAGACCTTTATGCCGAAAGAGAGTAGTAAAGATTTTGAGAAAATACTAAGATTTTGAAAGAATTTAAGCTACAGGTATAGTGGTGGACGCCACTCGTGTTACTAGTGGGAAGATACTGTCTGTATAGCCAGCTTTTTGTTTTGGTTTAGAAAGCAACAAGGCTTTGCTTTCTACCATTATTTTGAGTGTTTTGATCATAACAACAAATTCTTGGTATTTGGTGGTAGTTAAACCGTTCTTAGTCCCTAATGTTATAAGATCCCAAAGTCGTGATTTTGATGGCATCGGAGAATCCCGTCTCTTCTAGCCCTGACCATGTAATAAGTCTGGAATGAAGCATCTAGAATATGTCAAGTTGAATGAACTATTTTACAGCCTTGCTATATTCTCTTTCAAAAAATAACTACACTTTTGTCTACAACACAGATTTGTGTTAGTAGGAGTGATATTAAAGATTTGGGATGGTTACAGATACTACTTTTTAATATGCAGTTATAAGGAATTTACTGTTTGCTAGCGTGAACCAAAAAAAGATAAAGTCATCAGTTAGACTTAGCTACTTCCTTCTATATTATTGTTTAGTTTCTCTGTGGGAGTTTGGATTAAGAAAATTTGATAAAGAGAGAACTAATTTTCAAAACTACAAATGAGGGCATCCCAGTTTGAAAGATTAAAATGGAATATAGGGCTAAAGAATGGTGACAAAGGGTTTATAGTTACAGGCAGAAAATACAGATAAAACTGTTGAATATGTGACCTAGAAAATTTGTTGCTTTTAAACTTGCCTCGAGATTATGTCCCTGTATCAGAGCCCTTTACTGTGATGTCAGAAAAGGCGTGTCTGGGTCTCCAATGATCATGAGTACCCCACACTCTAATATCACAGCCCAGTGGCTAATGGGGTTTGCACATTATCCTTTAGAAAGCAAGCTCCTCATCCTCTGCATAGGCTCCTTTCGCAAAATACGAGTGATGTAGAGAGAAATAAATGGTTCTTTTTTGCTCAATTTTATGAAATTTTCTTTTTCACCCTTTTTTCTCTAGAAATTATTATCCTAAGATGGGGACGGGGAAGATTTGGGGGGCACACTGGGTCTTAGTAGTTCTTGCTCATCTTCAGTAACTGTAGTTGAAGATTTTAATCTTCATTTAGTAAAGAAGAAATCACTCAACAATTCATTGAAATCAGTAGTAAAAACAAGACACAAAACTGCTTTCCTTAAGCAATTTCTTGCTGATTGGGGTGAAAACAGCATTAGCGAGGCTCTTGTAAATCTAGTACTTACGAGGCAGAGGCCGCGATTAGAGGGAACGGACAAAAGGGACTGTTCATACACATAACCTTCTTCCCAGACCAGGTCAGAGGCTTAGAATCATAGTCTTATTTTGGAAAAGGACCCCAGAGCTCATCTGTTCTAGTCCTTTTACACTTGGGGACACTAACGCTTCTCAGAGGGTTAAATGACGACAGGGTGGTGGTAGGGCCTGGCCCGACACCCAGATCTTCAGACTTCTGCTTCATTTACTCTTTCTGCCATTCTGTGCTCTGTGTTTATATACTTTATACTCAAAGACAAAGGGGTCTGTTTCAACCCTGGCCTACCCGCTGCTGCTTCTCACAAGGCGTGGTATTGTTTCGGCAGGTTGACCACTCTGACCCCCACTCTGAGTCGATGGTGGGGGGTGACATGTGGAGGCTGGGTTGAGTCAGGGAGGGAGGAGAAGCTGTGCACCACCCTCCCCAGCTTGCTCAGGACAGGGCCTGGTGAGCACTCGGTAGCTTCCTGCTGTCACCGCTGCTACATGTGACCCTTCATCTGCTCTTTGACACGACAGATTTTGCGGAAAGAAAATTTTGCATGTATCACTAATTTCATTTTCTGAACAGAATAAAAATAATGGGACTATATGGAGACTTTTTGTTGTGCTTTTTGTAATATTAAGTGGGAGGATATCTGAGTAAATGTATTGTTAAATTATCCAGGGCTGCATTAAATCCCTCTGTTATTTGGCTGGGAAGATAGCTTCCAGCCATTTTTTCCATCTACACTGTTAATCTGAAATTTAGCAGTGTTCTCACTGCCAAAACGAAATAGGACATCACCTGCCTTGTACTGCAGAGAGTGAAAATATGTTTTCTTTTATTAATCAGAGAACCTAATGTGTTGACTTTTGTGGTTTTGTTACTACTGTTTTCATCACCTGTTTTGTGTTGCGTTTTTGACGCTCCAGAGATTTTTCATATCTTTCTCTCTCCTGTGGTTTCAGTATTCTAATCCTGATAGTCACAGGCTTTGCACAGTGAAAGATATTAATCTTATATGAAATTAAATTATATTTAATGTGTGCACTATGTGAGCACTTGCTTTTCTAGCTACAGCGTGTTTTTGCTTTGCCTTGAAAGAAAAATTTATAAAAGCATGTTACCTAAATCAGAAAGCAGTGCATATGCCACTTAAATTTTTAAGATTATATTAAGAAATTTAGCAAAAAGTTATATTCTCTGTTTTCTGTAGCAGATGTCTTGCAAGTTAGATACAACTATCAAAATCCAAAGCCAGATTTTACTGTGTCTGATTTCTGAAAGTGGCGTTGAATTGAGTGGATAATTACTAATACTCTGCTAATGATCAGTCTACTCACTGGGTCTTTGTTGTCATGGAATAAGATGATGGAAACTTTTGGCTAAAGAGACCCTGAACACCAGAGCATTTCCAGGAAAATATTCATTTGTCTTAACCAGTTTATTTACATGAAACAGACTAAGCTTTTCAATAAACCAAAACCCTAATAATTTAACTCAGGGCTTGTGCCTAAGCACCACCCAGGAACACCCATTCTCTTCCTTTGCTGAGATGGGTGAGTGCTTTCCATCACCACACATGGTGGGTGAGGACCTCCCAACCGCTGGGCTCAGGTCTGCTCTTTCTGAAAATAATTCCTGTGAGAATAACAAGGCAGATGAGGACTATTAGTATATACCTGGGTGGCTGTGCCTGCAGGGGCAAAAGTGGTTCTGTTCTTAAAAGAATCAGGTTTAGAGGGCTGTGTTCTACTTTCTTCTTTCTCTCCCTGAACAAACTCTGTAAATGTCATGGCATGAAATGCACTTCTAAAATCTTCTTTTTTCCCCTCTTGTTTCTTAGTCAATCGGAAATGCTAAAACAACCAGGAATGATAATAGCAGTCGTTTCGGAAAGTATATCGAGATTGGTTTTGACAAGAGGTATCGAATCATTGGTGCCAATATGAGAACTTACCTTTTAGAGAAGTCCAGAGTGGTGTTCCAGGTAAGCCGGGCATGCACACATATCCTTGTGTTAGGTCGCCGTCTAAGTCCAGAGCTCATGCTTGTTGGTACGCATTTCATCCCCAGATATTCTTGAGCATGTTATGACAGTATTACTGCAAACCACATCTGGACTGAAACGTGTGAAACAGCGCCTGTCAGAGGCAGGGGGATACCCATTAGCTTAATCATCTTTAGGACTGGGCACTGATTGATGTTTAATGAGGTTTTTGACTCTTTCCTCCAGAAAGAGTAGGAAAAGCTTAGTTAAGAAGAGGTGCTATTAGTTTAGTCCTGTCTGTCACGTTTCCCAGATGATAGGGAAGACATTGGCCTATGCTTCAGTGAGCTACAGTTTGAACTCAGTTCAGGGAAAAAAAAAATTATCCTGTCTTCTTTCGTTTTTCTTCTCCTCACTGAGTATGATATTGCATAGATAGGAAAATGAGATTTAAAAGGTCCTCACAACCCAGTTGTGAGCTACTGTCAAAGAATGTACTCAGATCTACATATCTGTGCAGGATTTGCTTTCACACTATACTCTTGCCCCTTTTAATTTGTAAGTGGGAGATATTACATATTATAACACTGGCAGGCATGCATTTACATAGTTACAGGTATACTAAGGAATGTGGAGACTTATCATTAGAAAACTCCCAGCATAGGGCTCCTGGTGACCCGCTACATGCTGGGTTCTGTAGTTCCTTGACTGAGTGCCACTGCATTGAGGTTCAAATAGCCCTGGCGCTGCCATGTAGCAGAGTCTTCAATTTCCACTGTGTAACAGAGCCTACAGTTTCCATTGCACAAGTCTGTTGGGGCTTTGAAAGTGTCTGGGATGTACTGAGAGTCATGAGTTTGGGCAGCCTAGAGCTACCCTGGCTTTGACTTTGGGGGTTGTGCCTGATTTGTGGCTGCCTAAATGTAATATTTGATTTTTACAGTGAAGTGAGAGCCACCCTCTTCCTTTGTGCTGGTATCTAGGTACACACAGAGCAATGTTACTGCACACACATGTACACTTGAATAGGTTTTTAAAAAAATGTTTAGTCTCCAGAAGAAAGAATGGGGGAAAATATATGTAGATCTAAGAGAAGACTGAGTCTGAATAGTACAGATTTGATTGAGAGGTAAATGGTTAAAGGTGAACTGGGTATGATGACCAGAGGCTAGTAGTGCTTAAGATGTTAAGATAAAACATTAAGGCCTACTCCTTACTGTCTTGCCTAGAAACAATGAAGCAATTTTAGCTGTTCCCCAGTCCCCGGGCTATATAATATTGAGGATGTTTGGGATGTCCAAGTGAGTCAGTCAGAGCATACCTGATATTGTCCTTCATGCACAAAGATGACCAAAGCTTTTCTGCAGATAACCCTACTTTTCCAGTTGTCTATGAACTGAATCACCTGATCTCTTACCTGATCATGCTTGTGATCATTGGTGTATTGTTAATTTATTTAGTGTTTTCTGTCCCTATAATAAACCTTGTTTACCAGACATCAGCCCCTGTTGGGCATCAAACCTGTCCTTGGCCTTCCTTGCACTATTCTTTAGTCAGCTGAATACACTGCAGAATTCAAGGGTATAATGATAGAGTATAAGGATTCAGTTTTGTATGCACAATATTATTACAATTGTATTTTTACGATATATATGTGGGAAAAGACTGTCAGAAAATACTAAAAAAAACTCAGGATTGTACATGATTTATTTTCTATTTTATAAAATGTTCTTATTGACTTTGAGTATATAAACTAAAATGATGTAGATGATATAGTACATTTATGGATTTCTTACAAACAACCGCAGTAGATGGTCCAATCTAAAATATGCCCAAAAGATTTTTTTTCAAAGTATTAGAAAGACCATGAATCTAAGAGGTACTGTGAGAAAACATTGCATAATGGAAAAAAAATTGGTTTTAGCTTTCCCCAGAGGCACTGATCTCTTATAACAATTCCATATAGCAAGCTGTTCACTAGTTTGAAAAGCATTCCCATCAGATATTTTATGTTGAATGTAACCAACAGATACACACTCACACGTATGCACATAGCTAATAAATCATAAGGTTTAATAATTGTGGATATGTATTAGGAAATTTGGGAAAGGACAATTTATTTCACCAGCTGAAATAAATATTAAAATTTTACTTTATGATTGAATTTTGAGTTTTAGATTAAAATGCTATAACTGAAAAGTCTTCTTCCTTCAAAGGCAGAAGAGGAGAGAAACTATCATATCTTCTACCAGCTTTGTGCCTCGGCAAAGTTACCTGAATTTAAAATGCTGCGATTAGGTATGAATATGGCATTAGATTTTTTTTTGTGCTGGTGTTGTTTTATAATAATTTCTGAGTTCATAAATTTACTTGTTAAAAAGGAGATTATCTCCCATTGGGATATTTATGGATGAAATGATAAAAGGTCTGCAGTTGACTTTAAGATAACTCACGGGACAGGGAAGGAGTGAGTGGCTGTATAAATGGAACAGGATTGGCCTTGAGTCGATGCTCATTTAAGATAAGTGATGAGTACGCAGGGGCTCTTTGTACTACTCTCTACACTTTTGTGTATGTTTGAAATTTGCCTTGATTAAAAGTAAAAAATTGAAGGGAGTTTATGTGGTATAACCCTATGAGGTTTCTGATGAAGGGAGTAAAGTGTTTGAAGACATTCTCCTAGCATGTAGGATGGAATCAGACCTTTAGGAAAAGACTAAGATAAATAAGCTACAAACACTTCACTCCATTATTTAATTTTGAGTTTTGTATTAAAATTGAAAACACAGGCAGTCAGACGCTAGACTGTGTACACTTGATTGTGTTGTTGCCGCCTCTGATTCTAAGTGGACATAAAGGTGGAAGTCAAAGCCTCTTCACAGACTGCTAATTGTTTTTATGTTCCTTAACTGCAGGAGATGCGAATAACTTTCATTATACAATGCAAGGTGGCAGCCCTGTGATTGAAGGAATTGACGATGCCAAGGAGATGACACAAACCAGGCAGGCCTGCACTTTACTAGGTAATGTAATCTTGAGCCCTTTGTTGGCATATCTTTGTATCAAGTGGTGAGAATTGTTGGGAGATTTAACATTCATTCTGAAATACATTTGGACAACATATGGGCACAAGGTTTCTTTTTGGGGTGATAGGAGCTGTACTAAAATTAGCTTATGGTAATGGTTGCACAGCTTTGTAAAATGGATGAATTCTGTGGTATACAAATTATTTCTCAATAAAGCTATTTAAAATATTCAGGGCATCAGGGGAGGTGGGACTGTTTGTTTAAATTTTTACAAAATCTGAAACCTAGAGCTAAATGAAATGGGTTCCTGTACAAAAACTCATGTTTTGTAGGGTTTTTTTTATTTTGGGTGTCTTCTTGTGGTCTGGAAATGTGGTTGACCTGGTTTGGTGACAAAGCAATGTATTACATGTAGTTTATTCTGTTGTTGAAATGGCTCAGATGTCACTGTCTTGTTTCTGGGTTTAAAAAAAAAATTGGATCTACATATAAATAAATTGACCTTTAGAAATGTGAAGTACAACTTTTAGTGCTGAATTATTTATTCAGAAGCCTCTGAATATGAAAAACTCTAAAGTCATATATTGGTATTTTAAGGAGCACTCTGAGGTGAGTTATTTTAATTTAAAAGCATTGCTTATCAGAGTGTGGTCTAGGACTGCTGTGGAGCTTGCAAAATTCTAAAATCTCAGACTCTATCTTGAACCTACCAAATCAGAATCTGCATTTTGACAAGTTCCATTGGTGATTCGTGTGCACATTATCATTTGGAAAACACTGCTTTACTACAAGGACTAACTCTGTAAATAGAAAATTACAAATTTGAAAAAAAAAGAAGACCCATAACACAGGAGATGGCAAAACATTTCTTATGAGATCAACTCTCAGTTATTCTGTATATGATTATATATTTGGGAATAATTTAACTATTTTTATTTGAATATAATTACATCTAATATTCTGGGAAAATCTTACCTTATTGAAAAATGAAGCCTGGTCTGATAGAACGCCAAGGGCTGCCAGCTTTCTCATCCCGCCTGATCCTTCAGGTCCTGCCCTAACGCTGCGTTTGGACACTCGCTCATCAGGCTGGGGTGCAACACCGGCCTGAACACTTCTAATTCTGGGGTCTCTTTGACTTACACTTGATCTGAAGTTAGAAAAAATAATTAAGTAATTTGTCTTAAAATAGCTTTATTGGGCTGCAGCTTGCATTTGGAGTAGAGATAAATAGAAAAGGCAATAATGTTAATAAAATACTTAAATCCAGTGTTTGACAATGATGACAATAATTGTTTAGCACTTACCATGTGTCACACAGTGTGTTAAGCTTACTATGTGCATTTTCTCATTTAATGTTCACAAACACCCTTTGAGATAGTCCCTACTATTCCTGCATTTCAAATGAGAAAACAGAAGGATAGAGGGTGAAGTTACCTGTGCAGGTGAGGTGGCAGGTCAGGAGCAGAGCCAATGTCTGTCTCAGTCCACAGCTCACACTCTCAGCCACAGTGCTAAACTGCATTATGTGTGAAATGTTAACTCTGACACGTTATAATGTGTACAACACTTGGCAATATTCAAGAGTTAAAAATGGGCTTAAAGTTGTCTGCTATAATTGTTCAGTTCCTGTTCTGAAATTAATCATTTGTTCACTTACTCTGTGTTTCAGGAATTAGTGAATCTTATCAGATGGGAATTTTCCGAATACTTGCTGGCATCCTTCACTTAGGCAATGTTGGATTTACATCTCGAGACTCAGACAGCTGCACAATACCTGTAAGCTCAGAACAAGCTTTTTAGTTTTGTTGATTCTTTATGGAAACAGTGCATTTGAAGTCACTCTATTAACTAACATTAATAATTATCAGAGAGAGAATTATCAGACACACTATCCAGAGTAGAATCTTGAATTGTAAATAAAGAAGTGTGGATTCAGATCTCTGGTGCACAGTGATTGTGTGTGTGTGTGTGTGTGTGTGTGTGTGTGTGTGTGTGTGAGTGAAGGAGGAGGAAAGAACTTGGATACATATCTGATCCGTATAAACAGAGACGGGAAATATTAGATATGAAAGTTGGATTGGTGAGTCTAGAGAGAGGGCTAGTTTGGCTCATGGCACACATACCAAGAATTGGTAACTCTATTTGTATCTTCAGCTATGGAAATAATAATATGATTTAAAAGTTCCTGAAGAAGCCGTTAGCAGTGGTTACTCCTGGGAAGAGGAGTTAGATGGCTTGGGAAGTAGGGTGATTCATGTATTCTTCTTTCTACACATAGTGATAACTGCACACTGAGAACTAAAACCCAGTTAATTTGTTTTAACTGTAACAAAACCTGACAGTCTCAGATTGTTCTCGTTGGGCATTTGTGACTTGTGATATTTTCTGGTCACCACCATCAAAGATAAGACACACGTACACATATATTTATTAGGTATTTTTAAACTTTTTTTAAAAAGGAAGAAGTTGTAATATATTTCTTTTCCATCCTGCTTCCTCAAGGATTATAATAGGAAGCAGTCTTGAGATTTATGTTTCACTCTTCAGACACCCAAGTTGATATTTGCAAATCTACATGTAGATTAATTCACGTGACTTAAATCTGGATAAATTAGACTTCAGTTTTGAAATATATGTGTCACGGTCTCTGCCTGGGTTCAATCCCAACTTTACTGTTTACTCACTCTGTGTTTTGGGGTGAGTTCCTTAGCTTCTCTGAACCTCGTTTTCCTCATCTACAAAATGAAAGAGGCTTTCTTTCCCAGCATTTTTGGACTGGTTGGTCTGATTGAGCTTCATGCTGGATAAATTATATTTTAAAGACTATTTAAAATAAATATGTAAGAACTTCTTAGAGGCCAAATACTAAGTGAAAACAGAAACTCAGAGAACAAAGCAGAACCCTGAAGCTGGGACTCACCTCAAGGGCATTTGCTGAACCCAGTGACCTTGAGCTTTGGTTTTCATAGCCAAGTAGGTGCAGAAGACAAAAGATAAAGCCTAGGACTCATATAAACAGAGGAACAAAAAGAAAAACTTCTGCCTAAAGCTGAGACCCTAAATGGGGAACTAGTAATAAACTTGCTCACTGCCTACTCCTAGAGTACGAGGAAAAGTTAATCTGGCTCAAGTCTCCATGCTAAGCGGAAGAGGAAAAAAATAGTTCCTTAAAAATTTATGACAATAACTGACCCCTCACACATACTTCCCAGCCTGATTTCATAGTTCCTGGATGGTCCCCAAAAGCTACACACAGGAAACTTAGCTTAAGTTGTTCCTGGGCTGGTGGTGCCCCGGCTGCCTGACAGAAGCAAATGCCATCTTCCTTGGAGGGTCCATCTTCAATCCAGGCCTCAACAGGGTCCCATAAGGAAAGTTACAAGAAGTATTGGCTCACAGTCAAAAATCTCAAATCCCATGATGAAACAACAGAAGAAGGAGCTAGGTGAAACAACAGAGTCAAAGCTGCCAAGAATGCTGAAAGAAATTAATAGCTGATTTGACACAACTGAGGAGGGAATTGATGAGCTGAAAGATAGAAGTGAAGAAATTATCCAAAGTGCAAGATGGGACCCAGAGATGGAGCACTTCACAATAGTTAAGAGAGATGAAGGGTGGAGTAATAAAATCTGGTTTTAATCTAATGAGAATTCCTAAGGGAGGGAAAAAGGAGAATGAAGCAGACGTGATGTTTGAAGAGATAATTACTAACAAATTTCAGAACTTCTGAAAATGACACTACACCACAGATTTGTAAAGTAAAAAAAAAAAAAAAAAAATCCCAGTTAGAATAAATAAAAAGAAATCCACCCTCAAGCACACCATGGTGCACACCACAGGCAGAGAGAAAAATCTCAAAACAAGCAGAGATAAGAGATACTACTCTTGGAAAAATAGCAACTAAACTGATAGCTCACTTCGCAGCTGCAGTAATAGGGGCCGGAAAACAGGGGGCTGTCTTCAGTGTTTGAGAGTAAATTACCATTAATTTAGAATTGTCTATTCAGTAAAAATGTCTTTCTAGAATGAGGGAAAAATAGAAGTGTTTTTCAAACAGACACTTGTGAGAATTTGTCACCCATAGGCTTTCACTAAAGGTAATATTAAAAGACATAGTTTAAGCAGAGGAAAAGTGATCCAAGGTTTGAGATCTAAAATTCGAGAAGAAATGGTGAATCAATAAACTAGCCAAGTATTGGGCAAATGTGGGTAAAATTTAATTAATTACAAAGGGAGAGGTAGTGGAGAAACCTGGCAGACATCCCCTTAACCAAGTGACCCCAGTTGCCAGGACCCATCATCATCCCGTGAATTCTGATGTGGTGTACTGAGGGGAGTGCTCATCGCTTTCCAGTATTCCTGCCAAAAGCACATGACCTGAATCTAGACGTGAGGCAATGAATGTCATACAGACCCAAACTGAAGGACATACTACTATTCTAAAATGTCAAGCTCGCCAAAAAAAAAAAAAAAAGTGGAGAGCTGTTCAAATTAAAGGAGATTAATGAAACAAGAAAACAAAATCTAATGTATAAACTTAGATTGGATCCTGGATCATAGAAATCTGTCCTCCCTCCTCCCCCCCACAGAGGACATTATTAGGTCAACTAGCAAAATTTGAATTAGATCTGCCAGTTTGATAATAGTGTTGTATCATTGCTAATTTCCTGATTTTATTCATTATACTATAGTTATATAAGATAATGTCTCTGGTTTTTAGGAAATGCACAGTGGAATATTTAGGACCAAAAGGGCATCATGTTTGCAGCGTGTTCTCAAACAGTTCTGAAAAAATATTATGTATGTGTATGTATGTGAAAGAGTGAGAGAGAAAGAGAATGAAACTAGCAAACTTTGTAAAATGTTAATATTTAGGGAATCTGGGTGAAGGGAATTCTTTATACTCTTTTTGCAACTTTTAATGTTGGTCTAAAATTAGTTCAAAATAAAAAATTTTTAAAAAATACAGTGAATCACCAGCTCCTCCTCCCTCCAAAAAAGAGAGAATTGAAGTGTTGGATAACAGAGCTTCTAGATTGGGATGGAGTGTTTTGAGTTAGTGTTATTTATTACACTAAGTTAACTAATGTAACTTAATATTTCTATTATAAAACAGAAACAGAAAGTAAACCTTTCAAATTAGTAGAGAGGAAATTGAACTGAAAAAAATAATCCAAATATAGCAAAAATGGGAGAGAAAAATTTAGAAAAGGTGGGAAAAATATAGCCACCAAATAAGGTAGAAATAAATAATTACAAATGGACCAATGTTTCGGTTGATATGGATTGTTAGATTGGATTTAGAATTCACATGTATACTGTTGAAAGAAGCATTGCTAAAACACAGAGGTACAGAAAGTTTGAAAATAAAAGGTTTAGAAAAGACACACTGTGGTACCTAGAAAAAAAAACTGGCAGAGCTATATTGATACCAGACAAGACAGACTTTGCAAAAGGCCAAAAGCAGCTCTGGAGATGGAGCACTATGTATTGATAGAGATCTTATTCACCAGGAAGATGTAACATTTCTAAATTTACATGTGCTTAATAATGTAGCCTCAAAATATATAAAGCAGAAATCAACGGGAACCACAAGGAAAAAAAGACAAATCTAGCACAGTGGGATATTACTGATTTCTCTCAATTATTGATAGGTAAAGAAGTCCAAAAATCAATGAAGTTTTAGAAAATTTGAAGAAGAATTAGCCGTGTTGATCTAGTAGAACAATATGGTAACAGCATTCAAGTAGAATGTTTAGAAAGTGCTGATCCACTTCTAAATGATGTCAAAATATTCATATATAAATGAATGAAATAAGTTGCTTATTTAATGGAGTTCATCTATGTTGTTGGCAATGGTGCTGATTTGTATCTGAAGTGATTATTTTGGAGGAGAGGAGATGAAAGAAGAAAAGAACTGCTTCAGTGGGAAGGGTCAGGGGATGAAGGTGCCAGATTCTAATGATAATTCTGACATAAATTGATCGTGTGATTTTTGACAAGCTATTTATTCTCTTGGATCTTATTTCCTCATTTGTCAGTTAAAGATGACAGTGTTCACCCTGCCTATGCTCCAGGAATGTTATCAGATTCAGTTGAAACATGTGAGTGAAGATGTTGAAAAATATAATGCATTAAATGGATTGAATTAAACAAGTATTCATTGAATTCATACTCATGCAAAGCCTATGGAAGACATTGTAGGGGATACAGTAATCCCTGCAGGTGATACAGGGAATGCTTAGATTAGAGATTCTAATCTAAGAAGTCACACAAATAACTATCAGGTTGTCTGTTTATAACCCTTCAGTGACCCTATCCCTGTGCCCAGCCCCCACTGCTCTCAGAGGAAAGACCAGCCATGGTGTAGCCTCTGGCTTCATCTCAGCTTCAGTACCTCACATTGGTGGCTCCCCCTGCCTCGCACCACAGGACTTTTATACCAGATGTCCCTTCAGCTTGGAAGACCCTTTCCTCCCCCTTTCACCAAGTTAACATCTTCTTTTCTTTCAGATCTCAGCTCCATTTCTCAAGGCAGCTGTCTCCTGCCTCCCTGAATAGGGCACACTCCTCTCACATGGAATCTTATTATAGTATCCTTTTCTTTTGTAGTAATTTTGCATTTTAGGGAGCAGTCATTTTGTTGATATCCATTTCCCTTAGTGACTAAGTTCTGGGAGGACCAGGACCGCATCTGTTTTTGTTTATTGACGTATAATAGGCACTCAGTAAGTATTTGTTGACAAGCTGACTCACTTTCTGACTGACTGAATGAATGTTCCTGAAGAAAGATCCAAACAAATACTGCAAAGAGACAAAGGAAGAGGTAATTTTTGAAATGAGCCATAGATGAGGTTGCATAATGCTGCCTAGTTGCTGGTTTGATGGATGATTGTGATTGTTACTGATCAGCTTCAAGTGATCTTGGCGTTTGTTATAACAAAGAAATTGCTGGGTTTTAACTGTGACCTCTTTTTGGATATTTTTTAGTAAGTTCTGACTTAATTGATCTGGTCCTAGGAAATAACCCATTCTCTTTTGGCAGCCCAAGCATGAACCTCTCAGCACCTTCTGTGACCTCATGGGTGTGGACTGTGAGGAGATGTGTCACTGGCTCTGCCATCGGAAGCTGGCTACTGCCACGGAGACGTACATCAAGCCCATCTCCAAGCTGCAGGCCACGAACGCCCGCGATGCCTTGGCCAAGCACATCTATGCCAAGCTCTTTAACTGGATTGTAGATCATGTCAATCAGGCCCTCCACTCTGCTGTCAAACAGCACTCTTTTATTGGCGTGCTGGACATTTATGGGTAAGTATATTTGGCTTAGTGGTCTGCCAGAGAGCATTTCTCTCTAGAGATTATCTCTAAGTGGGTATTTGCTTTTTTTTCCTACTGGTGAGAAGAAGGGAAAATTAGAGAGAATTTCTAAAAATCTAATTTCATTTGCTAGTTTCTCTTCTCTGGGTGCCTTTCTTTAACAGTTAAAACCCTTCCTGTACCTTTGTGCTTTATGATGCCTAATTTTTCATTATCTGGTTTAGTTTTTCCAAAGAACCTATGAAATTTCTATTCCCAGTTCCCTTCTATGTGTATGTAGACACTTGAATCTGTAAATTGACAAGAGCAATGACTTCATCATAATTCTGATTGTTCCCCACGTGGGAATGAATTAGCCCTCAAATACATGCTGTTAAACACTTCTGCATGCTGCAGCCTTTAAAAAATTTCTCTGCCACTTGACTCATGCCTATCTGCTGGGCACGTATTTCCTGTCACTGACTTACAAACCCTTATTTTCACTGATGTAGAAAGAAAGTTTCACAATGTTGAGAAATTTCCCCCACTTTTTCTTTCTAATGTGCACATTTTGTATATTTTTAAAAGCTGTTTGTTCCTTATTCTCCCCTTCCCATATTATTTTTGGTTTGACAGATTTGAAACATTTGAGATAAACAGTTTTGAACAGTTTTGCATAAATTATGCAAATGAAAAACTCCAGCAACAATTCAATATGGTAAGAATTTTCTTGCTTGAATAATATTCTGCCAAAAATTATTCTCTTGAATTCCTAGTCTATGTTTAAAGGCTGGTTCCTAAAATGAAGTTGTGAATTACAGTTATTATCTATGGTTTAAAATAGCTGAACTGCTGAGGAACTCATGATTAATAAGTAATGCAACCTTGAAAATGTTTATGGTCCAATGAGATTCAAGGCCATCCTTGGACTGCTGTCTGAGAATAGTGAAAATTTGGTTCAAATAAATTGAGAGAGAGAAGCAGAAAGTGTGTTAGGTAGTAACACAGAGCCTATGAAACTCAGCCCAGGGATATCCTTCAGTTGGTTGTTCCTGAGGCTAATTGTATGTAGAGTTATGACCACCTTAACTCTCACTTGCTGTATTAGCAAAATGTGAGAAAAAAAGGACATACTCTCTTTTCTACATGTATTTTACATATTCTATTTCACATATTCTTTTTTCAACAGTCTGAGACATTCACTGAGACAATGTCAATGGGACTATTTTTAGAGTGGCTTTTGTGGAGTAATAATATCAAATATCTTAGAGCATTATCCTGGTGTCAGAGGATTTGGAGATGCTTAAAAATGATTGTAACAGTGAACAGCATGGACCTGCAAGATGAATTGCTTGGGTTAGAATCCAACTCTGCATTGACTATCCAGGGGACCTTGGGCAAGTTAATTGACCTTGCTGGACCTTAGTCACCTCATCTATGTAATGGGGATAATAATAGTACCTGCTGCATGTAGTTATATGGATTAAGTGAGTTGGGATATGTAAAGTGCTCGCCACATGCCGGGCACAGTTCTAAGTGCAAGATTAAGGGTGGTTATTAGTGTTGATGAAAGAGGATATTAAAAATGAGTCACCCGTAAGAATTGGAAGATGGAAGAGAATAGAGCTGAAGGACAGGAAAGAACTCTTAATACCTTCATCTTACAAAGAGGGAGGTCAGATGGTATAGTCTACACTGATGAACAGAAAATAGAAGTTAAAGATGTTATTTTAAGTTACAAAGTTAATAAAAACCAAAAGAAGATCCAAAAATAGTAATAGTGGGAGCACAGAGGAAAAACATTAGAGATGGTATGTGTAAATTTAGCCTCATCTATCTTATCAAAAATCAATAGACAATGTTTCAAATGAATAAATAAAAAATAGCCAATAAGGTAAATATAAGAAGAAATAGTTAAGGTAGTTAAAAAATGGCCACTTCCAGGGAATGAGACTGGGGCTGGGGAGGGATCGGACAAAGAATTGTTCTTGTCATCATAAAACCTTTAAACTATTTGGTTTTCAAAACTATTGCATGTACTTTGATAAAAATTTGGGCCACCTTTATTTAGCAAGCTACTTATCACAGTGAAATAATGTTGAGGTGATCTTAAAACCTTAGGCTTATGACTGTTTCCACAAGAATATGACTGATAAATCTTGCATCTCTGCATAAGGAACATTAATAAAAACCTATCAGAGACTAAATTGAGCATTATATTTTCTCAAGGTTTTTTTGAGTTTCTTAATACCTTATTCAGTAGCACAGTCTTCTGTTCTTTCCTGGTGTATTTTGGCACAAGATGACTGGAAGTATAAGGGACCAACACCAGCCTCATTAGGGCCTGTCTAACTTGTCTATTTCTCAAGGACCTCATGTCTCTGCAATGTGTTTCTGACTTTCTTGTTTCTCTTTCCCTCTTTCTGTCTCTATCCATCTGTTTCTCCTTCTCTCTCTTCACTCTCTCTCTCTTTCACACACACACTCACACGCACACACCCATACTGCATCTTGGCTCCTCTTTGCGCAACTGCTCCACTCCCTCTTACTATCATATGGCATATTCTTTCTTTCTGTTCTGTATGTATTTTCTCAAAGTTTCTGCTTCCTCACTCACTTCAAACTTCCTATGAACCCAGCAGTGGTCGGAATGCTCCCATCCTCTTAACTTGCTTAGCTCCCATTCATCTTGACTTTTCAGCGTCAGCTTCTATTGTTAATTGCCTGTTTCTCAGTTCTTATACCTGAGAAAGAGAACGTGATTAACCCGGTTCATTTGTTCATCAGAGATCGCTGGCAGTTGACTAGCTGTGACTAGGAGTGTGGGGGATCACAATTAAGAATTTGGTTGTTTAGGGCTGCTCCCTCAGTAGAGGCTGTGGTTTCATGAGAAACCTGGTGATTGGCATGTTTAGTACTTGGAGTTGTTACCATATTGATCAAGGATCTCTTGCCATTTTGAACCTCATGCCCACATGTCTTTTTGACAATTGGGAATCAAAAATTTTTGAGGCCCCATGGATTTTTTCCAAACTAGACATAGAGACTTGTGTGAGAAACAAGCTCGAAAGTTTGGAGCAGTGTTTTTGTTGTCAATGTGGAGACTGCATATAAATTAATGAATTTTAAAAAGGGGTCATTATTTTGGAAAATATTGGTATCATCAGTCAGGGCATCCTGCTGACACATGGTGCCCTATTTGTCTTCTCATTACTCAGAAGAACAGAAGAAATTTGCTTTCTAATTAGCATGACATAAATATTCATACAGATACCCCCCCCCTTTTTTTTTAAACCAAAGCTTTTTGCAGCTGGTTAGACTATAAACCCTGCAAATGAGCCAACAGCAGCATTATAATAAGTGTAGAATAAAGTGGAAAATTTCCAGGTGTGTGAGGAGAGTGAGTACCAGAAATCTTGGTGGCCCTAAGTTTCACGGAGTTTTGGGTCCTGGAAAATGTGTGTTGGCTGGTAATAGCCACAGAGGGCTAGTCTTCCTAGAAAAGTAGCAAGATGTGTGAGAGAACCAAGGGAGACAAAGGAGACAAGAAAGGAAAGCAGAAGCCCTCAGGAATGAGTAGAGATTATTAGCATCTTCAGAGACCACAGTTTGTGGGTTGGCTGCATTGGCTGGACGTCCTGAGCAGTGGTTGGATTGCCCTTCCCACCTGGACCAACTTAACCACCTTTCACTGCAGAACTCAGACCACAAGCCCTTCCTCAAGGAAGCCTTCTCTCACCACCCTGTATCCATACTGAATGAGGACTCTTGCTCTCATAGCTCACCACTGTTTTCTTCTGTAACATTATTACAGTTTATAATTATATTTCTTGTGATTGTTTGATTTCTGTCTGTTTCCCCCACTAGTCTTTAAACTCCACGAGGGCAGAGCCCATGTCTGATTTGTTAATGGTTTGCAGTGACTGGCATGTAGTAAACAGTCAACACATATTTTTGCTTAGTTGAGTGAATGGATAAGAAGCAGTGGCTGAAGCATTTAGCAGAATTAGCAATGGATTGGTAGTGGATGCAGCTGCTTGCAGAATTGGGTGTAGAATCCAGAAAAGTGAGCAGTAGATTCCCTGACTATAGATGATAATCAAGACAGACACAAAAGACTGACAGTTATCTAATTCTGAGACACATGGTTCAGTAGTCTGGGGGGTATCCTCTCTGCATAGCTGTTAAGGCCAGCTAAGGCATTTATGTGCGCATGTGGTTAGCAACAGGGTAATAATTTAAGAGGCCAAAAGGTATATAATGCAGTTTGGGATATACATATCAAAAAATCGAAAAGACTGCCACAATTATCAGCTATTTAAACATTCACATACCTAGATTTTCTTGTTTACCAAGAATCCTATATAGCTGAGGTTTTACTTGTGTGGTTTTTATTTGCTTTCTTATATTGTTCTTTGTGTATAAATCATGTTTCTCCCACGAGGTTGTTGCTAGAAGCCACAGACTATCTCAAATTATGTTGGTATTCTCTTAAGAGTCTTTTATAATGTTATTTCTTGACTAACATTATTTATGACAATGATCCAGTAATGTCAGTTTTTTTTCTTTTCCATTTCAGCATGTCTTCAAATTAGAACAAGAGGAATATATGAAGGAACAAATTCCATGGACACTCATAGATTTTTATGATAATCAGCCTTGCATTAATCTTATAGAATCTAAACTGGGCATTCTAGATTTGCTGGATGAGGAATGCAAGGCAAGTATGATTTTCTGATGTACTTAGTGTATCAAAATTTATATAGCGAGGTCAGAAGGTAAGTGAGTTTAAGCAGAGATTCATTAGTATCCCATGAGGTGCCATGGTGGCACCAAATGGGGGTCACCTTAACTTGCCTTCTGAAGTCTCACTAGACCCAAAGGGTTCTAAATATAATTGAAACTAGGAGAATCTCCCTTCTCTTTTCAGCTGATTCTAAGTTTTGTGAAAAATTGACATTAGATACAATTGCTATCAATTTTAGCCACTTTTGTGTACCTTTGGTACTTTTTGTTTGGTGGTATGATATAGTTAAAGAAGTGCAATAAATTGTACAAAAGACCTTTTGAATAATAGTTCTAAATATCCACAACTTTTAAATCAAATAGTTATTCTTTATTACTGATATATATGTTTGGGAGGAGTTTTAGCTTTAAGATGCAGCATGTGGGAAAAATATTGGATCCTCAACTATCCTACTGAGTGATCTTAGACAAACAACCTATCCCCTCTCTTAATTTCTCTTTAGTTTATATGCCGTAGCTTACTAACCATAGTTTGATCCTCCTAAGCATCCAGATTTCCTACAACGTTAAGAATACAGAACTGTATGTTTTCACTTACATGTAGAATTTAAAAAAAAAAAAATGAATGAATATAACAAAACAAGACAGCCTCACAGATATAGAGATTACCATTGGGGATATGGTTGTGGGGAGGGGCAGGATAGGGAAAGGGGGATTAAGAGGAACAAACTACTAGGTATAAAATAAGTAAGAAACAAGGACATCTTGTACAGCACAGGGAATATAGCCAAGCTTTTATAATAACTTTACATGGAGCATAATTTATAAAAATATTGAATCATTATGTTGTACTGAAACTAAATACTATTGTACGTCAGCTATATTTCAATTAAAAAAAAGAATGCATGTAATGAAAAGGTGTTCAGCCTCCTTGAAATTAAATAAAATGCAAATCAAAACAAAAATGGGATGCTGCTTTTTATCTATCAGGGACTAAATTTGATAATATCTTTGATTTGATAATACTAAATGGATATTTATTACGTGTATACTCTTGATGAAGAGCGTGAGGTTGTACAACACATTTTAGAGGAAATTTGACAATATTTATCAATATTTTAAATCCACATACCTTTTGACCCAGCAGTTCCATTATGAATATACTTGAAAAAGTATCCAAGATATATATGTAAAAGAAGTCATTGTGGCAGTTTTCATGAAGTTGACAAAAGAATCAGTAACCACCTAATGGCCATAAATACAAGAATGCTATTTATTATTAAGAAGAGAAAATGCTAAGAATTTATAGAATGATCCTATTTTGTCCGTGCCTTTAAAGACAGAAAGATAAAGAAGTTGGTGAAAATGGAGAGGAGACTGTTCTTTCTGAAGTATATAAAATAGTTCACTATGTGCAAATGTTACCTTTATTTAACAAATATTAAAAAATACATGATAGTCATGATATTTCATCTTTCATTTGTGAGGCTTTTGTTGTTTTAAAAGCGTATCAAATATTTATTTGATGAACCCTGGTAAAGGCAGATTGAGTTGCCCAAAGATTGAGCTGAGTCGCCCATGGTAAGGTCTCAGTCATTGGTTTTCATCAGTCACTGCAGCCTCTAAGGGAGAATGTGGAAGGAACGAGTCCCTAAATTGAATGTAGAAGTTGTTAGGCAAAGTCAAAAACTGGTCTCTTGGCTGATGCGTTAGAAGAGTCTCATAACAATATTCACTTTGTTATCTTTCTTTTTTTTCCCCTGAATGTAGATGCCTAAAGGTACAGATGACACTTGGGCCCAGAAATTGTACAACACGCATTTGAATAAATGTGCGCTCTTTGAGAAGCCCCGTCTATCAAACAAAGCTTTCATCATCCAGCATTTTGCTGACAAAGTAAGGAAGCTTTATCATCTTTTTTCTTTTTGACTACTTAAGTTCAAACAGGAAAAAATCAATAGTCAAGAGATAGCATTTTTCTTTGCTGAGCTTGCAGTCTTCAGGGCTTTATAGAAGAAGTAAGCTTAAGTGTTGACTTGTTGGTTTTTTCTTCCTTTAACCTAAATGGGATTATATTATGAAATAAATATGGGTCTACAGTCTTCAATCTATAATTCTGAAATCCAAGAAACTCCAAAAACCATAAGTATTTTCATAATTCACTTAGTGGCTAAACCTGATTACTGACCTGAGGTTATTTATAGTCTGAGGTTATTTATAGTCTTTATTTATCTCAATTAGGCTAAATATTTACATATTTCAATGTAGAAATGTTAATATGTTTGATTACAGATTGCTGCCTCTCTGCTAAAAAATTCTGAGTTCTAAAGCATAGCTGGGGGAGGGTATAGCTCAGTGGTAGAGTGTGTGCTTAGCATGCTTGAGGTCCTGAGTTCAATCCCCAGTACCTCCATTAAAATGAATAAATAAATAAACCTAATTACCCCCCCAACCCCCAAAATAACAAAGCATAGCTGACCCCAAGGATTTCAGAATAGAGATTGCGGACTTGTGTCACCCTTTGTGATTGATTCAGTGGGTCCCTACTAACAAGGTATACAGACTTGCTGCTTCACAAGTCCTGCAGTTGACTCAGAAGTCCAGAGCCATGGCACTAGTTTATGTTTCAGTGAATATATATGTGGGGCAGCCTTTAGGGTAAGCTTCCTGTGGTGTCCTTTAGGAATTAGGGTTTTCTGAGTCTGTTCTACTCCTACTAAAGACCTTGGAATGGCTTTAGGGCCACCTAAGGGCTTTGTGGTATAGGCTGGGGACCTCTAGAGTGTTAGGTGATTGAAGTCACTGGAGTTTTGGAAGCAGGGAGAGTCCGTTCACGAGTAGACCCCCTTACCAAGTCATATGATATTTACCCAGCTCCACTCCATCCCTTGTCGCCTCTTCAACCTTCTGTCAGATAACCACTTGTTCCTTCTGATCCTCTCTCCCACTGTAACCTCTTCTATCCCGAGAGGAGACTTACCCATGCCGGATGATGAGTTAGGTTAGGAGATTCAGTAGGTCAGCCTTGGAGGAGCTCTCTTTGGCCAGTGTGGAAGAAGAGAACAACTTCTTATGAGTCTGCTCACCCATGAACTAGAAGGACCTTCTAGCTCATGGTTAATCAGCACTACTGCTGTTCCCTAGGAAAAGCAACATTTAGAGTTTTAGTTTAGAGTTAACACACTTCTTACCAAGAGTAGTAGTAGTTTCTTAGAATAAAACTGATGATAACATTTTGCTGAGAGCCCACTGTATAGCCTGAGCCCAATAAATATTTTTGATGTTGATGATAATAATATCTATTCAAAAGTCTTATTAGCTAAGGAGATTTTTTCCATGTGCTTTCAGGTGGAATACCAGTGTGAAGGCTTTCTGGAAAAGAATAAAGACACTGTTTTTGAAGAACAAATTAAAGTTCTGAAGTCAAGCAAGGTAACCATGTGTAGGCTTTCTCCCAACGAGATATAGTCATTAAAATATTAATTACTTAAACATTAGCTTTTTAACAATAATAATGATTTTTCTAACAAAATTAGCTTTACTGTCAGTTTTTAATTTATCAGATACATAACCTGACTTTTGTCAGTTCCTGCTTTAAATGCCCTACAAATGTTAACTCATCTAATTCTTATGATAAAGTGATAAGACCATTACTCCCATTTTACTGAAGAGGGAACGGAGGCACAGACTTCATAGCTAGTGAGTTTTCAAGCCAGATTAAAACACAGGTTGTTGAGCGAAGAGTCTGCACTTTTAACCACTATGCAATGTAGTCTTTCAGTTATGTATGAAATTATTTCCTCCATAGCAGTTCTAGATTCTCTTGTACCTTTGTGAGAGACTGTGAAAGAAAATGTGGGGGTTTTTTTTGTTTGTTGGTTTGGTTTTTTTTGCTGTTTAATTTGGAAGGAATGCATGAGAAACATGGCCTTAAGCACTCCATGCAGAGTGGAGATTGACCTCCAGATCATTGAGTACAGTTTCATGTGTGGTCCAGAGCACTTCAAAATCATTTTTCATAGACATAGATTCCAGAATCACTGTTTTCTAGTGGGAAATGAACAGTCCAGATTGCAAAGAACTCTGACAGCGATCTGAGATTGATTATGAGGTTGATGCCAACCTCCACCCTTTGACTCTCATCAGGAAAGGATGGGGAGGGGAGTATGGCTCACTTTCATCCTATAGGAGCAAACCAGGAAGCCCGTTATTTAGTTTAACAAAGTAAATAGTCAAATATTCAGAGAAAAACTAAAAATAGTCATGTGAATTCTTCTGGATTACCAACCAGCACTTACTGTTTTTCTGATTTATTCTAAGAAAATCCTTTGAACGTCAATGGAATATTATATGAACACTTTGACCCTTCTTTTTGGAATAAAAACTTAATTATTTTGATACTAGAAAGTTCATGTAAAGATCAAATTCCACTTTTAACCCTTAGAAAATAATGAGTCTACAGTCTAAGTCTGTAGGAAAAAATCAATTTTTTCACTTATCCTCATAAGTGTTGGGCACTAATGCTGTACAGCCTATAAGAATGATGTATCCTAGAAAATTCTCTCACAGTGCCAATCCCTGAGTAATATTCAGTTAAAGATTATAAATTATTTTGATTTATCAATAGTGATGAAAACCATAGAATTCTAGTGCTACTACTCTGCCTAAACAATTTAGCATAAACAGAACATTCACGGGTTCTCATTCCCCAGGCATCCATAATCAGTTGTCTTTATTCTGACTTAATTTGTCTGATCGGCGGGTGGATCCTGAATTTTCAGAATGTAGCTGTGTATACTGAGTAATCAGTTGGAGTGGCTGCCAGTCTATGCAGCATTTTTGCAGTCGGAGGGGGGGGGGTGGTGTGTGATTTACATAGTTTAAAGGCCTCTTCTGCTGCCAGTCAGCAAACCCAGTCTGAGGGTATGAACTTTGTATTTTAATTTTTCTGCATTGGATAGGAAGCAAGTGTAACATACTGTTGATTTTTCTCTTGGAAGTATTTATTTTAGAAGATCAACATTTGTGTTAATGTGTTTTCAACAGAATTATTTTTGTGGTAATACATACAGTGTAGGGTTCTGTTTGTGTGTGTGTGTGTATGTGTTTTGTCTTTTTATTTTTTTCCTTTAGTTTTGCAGCCTCTAGCCAAATTTATAACTTGAAAAGGAATTACAGTATAAAAAATTTAACAGAAGACACCTTAATTTATGTTTTTCCACCATAAAGAAATCTTCTGTTGCCACATCAAATATCAGGAAGCACATAAATGAATTGCAACTCGACTAAATACTACTAAATTACAACTCTACCAAATACCATTAAAATGAGTGGTAATCCCTACTTTCCATGTTGCTAGTTGATGAGGGAGGGGGCACAGTTCATCTTTGTGCCTTAGATCTCTCCTCTAACAAAGAGTCATGACAGTATCTGCTTTAAGGTGTTGTTACGAGGACTAAATAGGTTGATTTAAGCTCTTAGAACAGTGCTTTGTGTATAAAAAGCTCTTAGTGAATAACGTGGTTGTTACTGTTGCTGCTGAGATGATTTCCCACATCTTTAGGAAGCAGTTACTTGGATTCTCCTATTTTCTTTAACACTCCTTCCTAGACACATAAGGTCAGTCTTAAGCAATTCAGATCCCTGTTTTAGGAATAGACAAATCAAAGAAAGAAGATGGAATGTCCAGACGTTTCTACCCACTTACGTCTGTCTGTCTGTTTATCTGTCTCTCTTTAAATAAGTTGGCATCTTCCGTCAGTGGAGAATGGATAAATTCTTTAATAAATGTTTTAAGAAAATTGAGAATTTAGCAAGGTAAAGAGGTAAATGAGAGATAATCATAGGAGTTAGTTAATAACCATTTAATCAAATATTTAGATGCTATCATGTCATAAAGTGGTAAGAGCTATACAAAAAAAGTAAAACAGGGCACCAAGCTAGACAGTGAGTAAGCTTGGGCAGGGGTGAGCTGCTACACTGGCTGAGGTGGTCAGGAAAGGCCTCTCTGAGGATGTGACATTTGGGGTATCCCCTGGATGATGGGAGACAGCCATGTCAGTCGAAGAGCAAGTGAGAAGCACTGAGACTGCAGAAGCTGCTTGTGTCCAAGGTCCGTAAAGAAGGCCAGTGTGGCTGAAGTGTGGCAGGTGAGTAGGATGTTGGAAGATGGGTAGACAGGGGACACTTCTTGGAGGGAAGTGGGGTTAGCGGAATGGATTTTATTCCTGTTGTTGTAGAGAGTCTGGACAGCTTTCATGTGGGGAACATGCTGCTACGTGGAGATGTGTTGGGGGGTGTGGAGATGGGGCAGTAGTAATCTGGGGGAGAGGCGGTGGACTGAGGAACCGAGGTTGTAAAGCATTGGGGATGGCTCATGATTTGTAGTAGAGCTGACAGTTCTTGTTGATGGTTTGAGAATAGAGAGTGAGGAGAGGGGAGAAATTGAGGATGCCTTTGATGTTTTGGGTTTGAGATAATGGATGGATGATGGTGCCACTTACTGGGTGAAGATTTGTAAAAGATCAGCCTTCAGGAGAAAGAATCGAGACTTCTGTCTTAGACATGTTTTACCTGAGGTGGCAGTCAGATAGTCAAGCGGACATATCACATGGGAACTTGGAACTAAAAGTCAGCAGGTCAGGGGGAAAGTCAGAGTAGGTGACATAAATTTGGTAGTCTTTAGGGCTAGATGGTATTTAAAACAATGGTCCTGGATGAGATCTCTTAGAACAAGTAGGTAAAAAATATTAGAGAGTAAGGCATTCCAAATTCTAGAGGCTGGCCTGAGGAAGAACCAGGAAAGAAGTCTGAGAAAAATGGCCCGTGAGGAAGCAGGAGAACTGCCTAAAGAAGAAATTGTAGAGCAGTTTCTAATACAACAATGTAAAATGTACTTGTTGCGGGAGTGGGTATAGCTCAGCAGTAGGGCACTTGCTCAGCATGCATGAGGTCCTGTGTTCAAGCCACACCACTTCCATTAAAAATGAATTGAATCATTAATTAAAATGTAGTTTTTTAAAAATGAAAACTCAATGTAGAAAATTTTAAATTTATAATTTGTTTAAAGAGGAAGTCAGCCACACACACACACACACACACACAAACACACACGTCTATGTATTCTGAACTCTCAACACTGAGCAGTTTTCTGGTAAATACTGTAGATATTAAGTTAAATTGTAGCACCTTGTGGTGAATATGGTATTTCAGCCTGGCTTTAGTAACCATTTCACCCAGAAGAGACAAAAACAGTTTAGAAAGTCAGTGCTAATGTAGAGTTAGCAATTTATTTGAAAATGATAGAATGGTGTAGTTAAGATTCTAAAATATGTGGCCTGTTATTGAATAGCCTAACATTTTAACCCATGCAGAGTTTTCAAACCAAATCTATTAGGTACTCCAATTTTTCCCTTTATGTAATACAAGATAATGGTAAAACATTTTTTTCCTCATTATAGCCAGCCAAGCTATAATATTTACTTGGTAAAGCAAGGGATACATACATTTGTATATAGCAAGCAACCACTATCAGTATGTTATATATAACAATTTGTCATATACATCATGAATTATTTCTTAAATCACTCCTATAAGTGATATACACATTAATAGCAAATGAAACTGATTTTGTTTTTTTAATGAAACTACTCTCCTAAGAAAATTGTCTTTTCTGCAGATATTCTGAGATTATTAGACAAGTAATTGGTAATTGCAATTTTAATTTGACTTCTAAGAAGGATATATTTTGTTTATGTGGAATGTGGCCCTGTTGTAAAGATAATGTATTTATTATCAAGATGTTCCTGTTGATTTGTCTGAAGTCTCTTTTGTTCTGTAAAATTTCTTCCAACCATATTGACAAATACCATCCACCTATTTATTAACTACCAGATCTTTTAATAGTCTTTTATTTTGCTAACCTGGCAGAATACAAAATTGATTACAGAAATTATGCAGTCAAGTTATAAATTCCTTGAAAACAAATTCAGAGTATACAGGACAAGGACAGGGTTTATTTCTTTTTTTTCCTAAAATTTAACTTTTTTCTAAAGGTTACTAATTCATGATTATTTTAAAATCTTATAATATTGTAGAACTAGTTTACAACATGCTTCCTGCTGAGATTTCCAGTGGTATTTTTTTAGCTGGGACTTACCATTTGAATTAATAGGTAGACAAATGAAGCATGAGGATGAAACATTTTGTGGAACTGAGGTAATAAGACTTGCAATTAGTATTTTGCTCAATAAATAATTATAGTTTAAAATCAGTAAAATGTTTAGAGTGGCTATTTCCTGTGGATTAAGATTTCAAGTCTTAGTTGATTAGTTTTGATTTTGTTTCTCCCAAACATGGTTGTAGAATTATTGCATTTTTCCACCTATCTTTTGTAGCATTATGTCACCTTTCTCTCATGTTTTTGGCTCCTAACACAGTTATTGATTGTTTCTAAAATTTGACTCTGAAAGGTGTTACTTAAGGAAGGGAATCACTATGGATTGCAAATCATCATAATGTTTCTATGAAGGTTTATGTTTTGAGTTTGGGTTTAGAGTTTAAATTCCTTTCACTGTTTCTGACTCAGTTCAAGATGCTACCAGAATTGTTTCAAGACGACGAGAAGGCCATCAGTCCAACCTCAGCCACCTCTTCAGGGCGCACGCCCCTCACCCGCACTCCTATAAAGCCCACCAAAGGCAGACCAGGCCAGACAGCCAAAGAGCACAAGAAGACGGTGGGGCACCAGGTGAGCTCAGGGAGCCGCTGCCGTGGCGCTCCTTCCCCTCTAGCTCAGCTGAAGCCTTGGGTCTTCCTTTGTCAGCCTTCCCGGTGGGGTCCTCAGGTGAGGAGAGGCTAGAGCTTTGTGAGAACGTGGAACACCGTCCACTCATGCTTCTCCCCACCTAACTTAGACCCGTGACTCTGCTTAAGCCTTTCCCAAGGTTGTTTTCTCTACATCCTAATTCTTCTAGCACATATCCTCCCTTACAGACCACTGCCGCCTTTGTGGTGTTCTCTGGTTGTTTCCTCTCTGGTATGTACCACTCCTTCAGCGTGGGAACAGGGCCCTCTCCTAGCTTTGATGTCCTCTGCACCAGGTGGAGTGGGAAACATGCCACATGTGCGTAGAGCCCGAACAAGGGCTGGGGGCTTTGGACAGGAGGCTGAGCACTAGTCAGCTTGTTTTCCTGTGCTTGGGACCCTGTGCCCTGTGCAGATAGGGAGCAGGGCCTGACACAGGTCCCAGCCTCCATTCTGATCCCAGGGCCCTAACGGTCACCCCACCCTGGCTGTACTCTCCCATTCTCCCCCTCACTTCGTATACTCTTTTAAATCATCTGCTACTTTTTTTCAGTATCATATAGCACCACTCTCCCTGTACATGATTAAATGACCTTAATATCCTTAAATCAAGGTCATATTTTTGGTGAAAATTTTAAGTGCACAACAGAAGTCTACATTAAAAGGGCAGCGGGTAGTGGAAGAGTGAGCTCTCATGTAATGATGGGCTTTGGGTGATGATGACGTGTCAGAGTAGGTTCATCAAAAGTAACAAATGTCCCATTGTGGTGGGGAGTGTTGATAATGGGGGAGGCCATGCCTGTGTCAGGGTAGGGGGTATACGGGAAGCCTCTGTATCCTCTGTCCTGTTTTGCTCTGAACCTCAAACTACTCTAAGAAAATAAAGTCTGTTTTTAAGAGGGGGGTTGGGGTGGAGTGGGAGGAGCGTAAATGTACATTTAGCAGAGTGAGCATGTAAATGGTAGAGTTCAAGCAAATTGTAACTGAAATCCCTAACATTCTTGTGTAGAAGCAGCTCCTCTCTTGAGGGCTGGTCCAGTTCATAGGTGGCGAGGTCATCTGCACTAGTGTCGTTAGAAGAAAATTTTAAGTTATTTTACATCATCTTTGACAAAACTTCAGTGCCCCTTTCTGATCTTTTTCATGCAGTTCCGAAACTCCCTTCACCTGCTTATGGAGACCCTGAATGCCACAACCCCTCACTATGTGCGCTGTATTAAGCCTAATGACTTCAAGTTCCCGTTCACGTATGTGTTTCTCAACTGCTGGATTAAAAGTGTCCATTTCTCATAAGGATTTCCAAACCAACAGAAGGGGAAAAAAAAAAAAGAATACTTAGACAAATCTTCAAGTCTTGTAGAGGGAAGCTCCTAGTTAATAGAATTTTTTCAGTTTTTGTTCCCTTTTGAGAGTGTGAGAACAAATAAGCAGTTGGCCTTCTGACAATTTTAAAAGTTGAGGTCAACCACACATTTCTAGTTCTGTGTTCTGTTTTGAATTTACTTCATTTCAAGATCTTTTTTGTTAATTTGGGCTTCAGTTAAAACCAGAGCTGGGAGAGATAAGGTTGCTTTGGCAAAGACTCACAGTTATCCTTGCTGCCTTTTCAACTGTTGAAACCATCAGAGAATGTCTGCTTTTCTCAAACATCTCATCCTACATCAAATAGCATTCATTGAAGGAGGTTTTTCCCCAAAACGGAAATATTTCTCTAATTTTGAAAGTAACACATGCACGTTGTGAAAATAATTTTCAGAAAATATGAAATAGTATAACAGTAAAGGAAAATTGCATTATACCCAGAGAGATAATATGTATTAACTGGCGTAGGTCCTTCCTGATCAGTCCTTCCCCACTCTGAGTGTGTTTGTATGTGAGAGACATTAATAAAAGGAAAGGGATCATGCTGTAACTGCCATTTTGTAACTGCTTTTAATTTAATAAATTGTGAGTGTTTTCCATGTTAGTAATTACAAATCCACATCATCATTTTAATGGCTACCTTGTTATTACATTATGTAGATGTACCAACATTCATTTAAATCATTCCCTATTAATAGCCATTTGGGTTATTCCTTTGGCCATGATAAACACCTTTTGCCAAACATTTTTGTATATTTGCCTGATTATCTCCTTAGAATAATGTATTTCTAGAAATGGAATTTGTGGGTCCAAGATTAGGCACATTTACCAAAGGTTGTAGCAACTCCCACTCCACAGAATATGAGTACTCATTACCTACACCCTGCTTCTCTTGCCCGCTGGAGATTCTTCCCTAGACTGCAGGGCACTTCTGAAACACTGTTATACTCTTCTCATTGCCTCCTTTCTGGAGGATGTGAGAAGCAGGAAGAAGCTGTCACACCCTGAGCCACACTCTTGGACAGCCCTAAAGGCCATTACCTTCCATCAGCCAACCCCATCTCCCAACAGAACACTTGGGAAGACAGCGCAGCCGAAGCTTCGGATAGGTCACTCGGGGCTTAACTGGGGAGTAAGAGGAGTGATTTTCCTGTAAGAAGCAGGCCTTGCTGCTTCTCTTTTAGTGTCAGTTTAACACTGTGGTGGCATTTGTCTAGGGTGAAATACACATAAAGTGTAAGATATAATATAAAATATTTCCCATTGATGTGGACACTATTAATGCTTAGTATGTATACACTGAATTGAATAGCTTTTAAAACACCAATAACTTTTTTAAATAACCAAATGGGCCATATTTAATTTGTTCTTCTTGTTAGAGCATTCTCACGAGTTTGTGGTATTTATTTTTCTGCTAATGGTCTCCTCCCTACTCTCACATGGAGTTTTCCATTTAAATCTCCAACTTTTGAATGCTTTTTTTTTTCAAGCTTATCCACTTGGCTCTTAAAAAAAAATTCAGTCTCTGGACTGAGAAGAGTAGTTTGTGGCTATAGCCAGGCTTCTTCATGTATTAATGACTTCTACATTTGCATGTAGGTTTGATGAGAAGAGGGCAGTGCAGCAGCTGAGAGCATGCGGAGTCCTGGAAACCATCCGAATCAGCGCAGCAGGTTTCCCCTCTCGGTGGGTTCACCGTTTTCAAATATAAGGGTATATAATTGGGGATAGGGGAGTCCTACTTCTTTAAATAAGCTGACATGAGTTTCTTTTTATAGGTGGACTTACCAAGAATTTTTCAGCCGCTACCGTGTCCTAATGAAGCAAAAAGATGTGCTAAGTGACAGAAAGCAAACATGCAAAAATGTTTTAGAGAAATTGATACTGGTAAGAAACATTTCCACTTAGCTTTATCTCAACAAATATTGACCAAAGGCCTTGTGATTGTTATCTTTGAAAGTCCTAGGAACATCCAAATGCCACTAATGCACAGTATTTGAGGGCAGGAGGGTGGAGGGGCATGCTGTCTTGGAGGTCAAGGTAGGACTAGTGAGGATGATGGTCCAGTATCAGGAAACAGGATGGTGAGGCCTGGACCCAGATTTGAGACATGTTCTTTTCACAGGTTGATCATTATCAATAAAAATTTACTGAATACTTACTTATGAAAGACATCAGGCCAGATGCTGTGTGATTAAGAAAAAATAACCTTGTCCTCACATAACATAGTGTGTCTTAGAAATTAATGCATTTTAAAGATAAATATAATATACTTTAGTGTCTAAAAAAACTGAGTGAGTAAGACAAGAAATCAGAGGAAGGCAAAGTCATATCTGCTGTGGAAAAAGGAACAATTTCATGGAAGATGTGTATTTTGATTCAGGCCCTGAAGAGTGGGTAAGCTTATGTAAAGTTTTAGTAGAAAATTATAGAGTTTTCTTAGAAAACAGTACAGTGTTTGTTGTTGTTGTTGTTGTTGTTGTTTTGTTTTGTCTTTTCCCCAGTAAAAAGTTGGTCCATGGAACAGTAGGGAATTGGCCAGGAAATGTGGGCTGGTGTTTGGGGAGTCTTGCATGCCAAGCTAAGGCATTCTCAAACTTTAGAATGCATCAGAGTCATCTGGAGGGCTTGTTAAAATGCAGGTTGCTGGGCCCCACCCCCAGAACTTCTGATTCAGTAGATCTGGGATGGGCCCGGTAATTTGCATTTCTAACAAGTTCCCAGGTGATGCTGTTGCTGGTCTGAAGACTATACTTTGAGAACCACTGATGTAGGTCCTGGAAAATTTAAGATCCATGAAAAGTTTTTTTTTAAAGAGTATTTTAACTTATTTGACACTAAGTTGGATGGATTATCTCACTTTGAAGTAATTCATCATAATTACTAGCTGTTAACTAGATGTAATATCTCTTCCTTGGTAATAATACCCTTTTCTTCCCTTGAAAGAGCTTAGGCCACTTTCCTAGTAATGTGTAGAAGAATCTGGTATACTTTGAGTTTGGCCCAACTCCTTTCTAGGGAGCAGAGAGCAGAAAGTAGGGACAGTCCCCATTGCCAGCCTCCTCACCCAGACTGCTCCAGTCTGGGCTCGGGGCCACAAGGCAGAGGAGTGCAGGCTTGGTGTGGGGGGATTGGGGGCGCTGAGATGGGGCAGGGAGAGGGAAACAGAAAGAGAGAACCACTTTCTAGCTCTTCCAGCCAGCTTCCTTTGTAAACTTCATTGATTTAAACTGAAATAGTTTTAGATAATATGTGGAGATTTCTGATTTTCTGGCTTCATGTACAAGATAGGAAATATTTACTTACAGTGACAAGTTATTTTCTCTGTTTTCATTTAGAATTTCAGATCACAGTATTATTACAAATAAATTACACTCTTCTTTTGATATGAGGTGGTTAATAACATGCATGCTTCTAGATAAGATGGATCAGAATATAATAGACCAAAAATAGCATGCATATATATTTATCTGTGTTTACTGCTCAGCTTGGCTTATAATCAGAAATCAGTGAGCACTATAGTGATTATATTTTTGTAAAAGGAGTTTTGAAATTTGTAGAGGGATTTACTATTGTTAAAGCCAAGAGTTAGCTGTTGAGAAACTTAACTCTTAACATGAATATGGAAGATTTTTAATTTTTATTTTGTGTGCATTAATTACATCCTGCATTTTTCTTCATGCTGGTGTTTTTGTCCCTTCAGCTTTTTCATGGAATACACAGCCTGATGTAATCCTTACAGCCTGGGTCAGTCAGAGAGAGTGTCAGCATCTCCATTTCCTTGAGATATTTAAAATACAAACAAGCAAATAATAGCTGCCTATAACCCACAACCAAGTTTTTGGCCTCAGATAATAATTACAGGTAGAATAATTCTGGAAAATAACTCTTAAACTGCAGTTTTCCTTAAATCCCTTTTATTTGCTCAACTTGCATAGGATCAGAAAGCTGGCTCCGTTAGTTAATTGTGATGTAGCCCAAGTTTTAGCTAGTAGATTCTTCCCTTTACTGAGCCTGCTTATAGATTTTTTTTTTTTCTCTTCAAAATTTCGTTTATATAGTCATCATTTCTACCTCTGAGTATACAATTTCTTCCAAAACTAGGACAAGGACAAGTACCAGTTTGGGAAGACAAAGATCTTTTTCCGAGCGGGTCAAGTGGCCTATCTAGAAAAACTGAGGGCAGACAAGCTGCGGGCTGCCTGCATCCGAATCCAGAAGACGATCCGAGGGTGGCTGCTGCGGAGGAAGTACCTGCGCATGCGCAAGGCCGCCGTCACCGTGCAGAGATACGTGCGAGGCCACCAGGCCCGCTGGTAGGTCTCCTGGCGACACGTCCTCTTTGGCTCACAGGCTGCTGAGATTGGAGAGCTCGTCTGATTTTGTACAATTTAGGACGGTTTTGAGTGGCCGTCTTCTTAGTCACAAGGAGTTAATTCATAAGACAGTTAAATAGAATAAAATTTCACTCACCCTTATGAATGATTCAGATGCAAACTAGAAAAAAATTACAAATTACCGCCTATATTTTTATGTTTGTATGCGCTTGAAGAAATCATTTGTAAATTAAAATACTCATGAATATGACTAGTTAATAACTCCATTGAGGAGTTTCCAGGAGCAATTAGCTGAGAAGGCATAGAAGAGAATTACTCTTCAGTGTGATTATGTATTAGGAGAATTTTAATTTAGAAATATCAAAAGACATGAATTAATGACAAACATTAGGAATAAAGATAAAGAAAGGAAAAACACCGTACATTAGCAACGGAGAGGTCTAAGAAAGCTAATGATAAGTATGGGATGACTGTGTAAGCTGGTCTGCTATGTAAAGGGGGCATAGCCTGCGGTAATGAGCTCAAGCCCTCAAAAGAATAAACCTTTATGAGCTTCACTTTCTTTATTGTAAAATCGGGTAATATGGGGCATCCTACTTTTCAGGGTAAGGGAAGGCTCAAATGAGGTAATGAATGCACAGATATTTGGGGACTGTTAAATAACTGTACAAATTAAAGAAATATAAATGTTGATTTAACATGTATGTTATTAGAATAATGCAATGGAGGTACTACTTATTATGCTGAAGATTGGTGCTTTAAGTCGCTACAAAATGTGTTTCTGGGTTTTTCTGATTACTGACAATGCACGACTCTTTTTTTCTGGTCAGCTATGCTAAGTTCCTGCGCAGAACCAAGGCAGCAACCACCATTCAGAAGTACTGGCGCATGTTTGCAGTCCGCAGGAGATACAAGATCCAGCGGGCAGCAACGATCGTTCTTCAGTCTTATTTGCGAGGCTACTTGGCCAGAAATAGGTATCGCAAGGTGAGACGTTATTTTTGACTTTGTATATTCATCCCATTAATGTTAATCAATGTACATGTCTGTACAAAGTACCACAGGGGCTCCTATGAATGTAGGACTTGATGGAGACAACCAAAAACTGAAATATATTTTTAACTATTAAATATGACTATTAAAGATGACCATATGTTTATTAACAAGACATGGAAAAAAGAAAATTTGCCTTTTCCTTCCCCCTGTCTATGTAATTTGGGGGAAAAAAGTGAGTATTAGTTTCCTATGACTGCTGTGATAAATTACCACCAACTTGGTAGCTTAAAACAACAGAAGTTTATTTTCTTAAAGTTCTAGAGGCCAAAATCGGTATCTCTGGGCCAAAATCAAGGTGTCAGCAAGGCTGCACTCCCTCCAGAAGCTCTAGGGGAGAATCCATTCCTTGCCTCTTCTAGTTCGCGTGGCCATATCACTCCAGTCTCTGCCTCCAGCTTCATACCATCTTCTCTGTGTGTCTAGCTTCACGTCTTTTGTCCATCTCTTATGAGAACACTTGTGGTGGATTTAGGGCCTACCCAGATAATCCAGGATGATCTCTCCATCTCAAGATCCTTAACTTAATCATATCTGCAAAGACCCTATTCCCAAATAAGGTGACATTTACAGATTCCTAGGATTGAGGGCCTTTATAGAGCCGACTGTGGTTAGCTTTGAATAGGTAAAATATATGACAGATGGATAGAAGATTGTTCTAAGAATGAAGCAAACTTGGAAGAACTTACTATGGTAGAAATGAAATAAAATACAGCATTAATGTGATTAAAGTTGTATTGACTGGAATATGTTGCTCTAGAAGTTTTTGACAAATAATCTTGGCACTCTGTGGGCATGATTGTTAGGAGGAGCAACAAAAGAATGATTTAAGTGACATTTCTCTAATCACAGGCAATACGTGGATGTGCCCTAGGCCCCGTTCATATGTTTATTTTACTTTCTTATTTTGAAGTAATTTTTAAAAACAAAGAAAAATGTAAAGCTAATGAGCCTTGAATGAGTTTACTTAATAGCTGTATTTTGAGGGAAATGTGAAGACAGCTGCTCCAGGTCTTTCTGTCTGCTGATGCCTGCTCTTTAGTCAGGTGTTCTTGTGCAAGCATGAACTTTCATGGGAGGGAAAAGCCTATTAAACTTGGCTTTTTAGCTACACCAGACTGGTTACCATCCGGTTTTCCTCACTACTCTCTTCAGGAACATTCAAATTGGGTCTTGAAGCCATTGGTTTAGCAGTAGCAGTCTCTGGCCAGCTCAGCTCCCACTGTGACTGGTTAGAGGGTAGCTCAAATATTAGCCAGTAGTACCCCTTTTAGAGCCCCTTCTAGCTGTGTTTCCAGTCCAAGATTCCCCTTCATGGGTTTTGAGGGTCTTAATGTGAGAACAGGTGTTATTTAATGTCTCTGATGGAAATGAGATTGAGAATGGAAGCTTTAATTATATACTGCTTCCATTTGATTGAAATTTCAGAAGTGGACCAAGGTCTGAAGTTACGTGGGGAAAAGGAAATGAAACAGAAAAATTGGCATTGGTATCTTTGCCACTGTGTACTACTTGAGTTTTAAACTCTGACAGCCTTCAGTTTGACATCATGGAGTCTTCTCCAGTTTGTCAGGGGTCATCCAGATAAGACAGGGGGTTTCCTCAGGGATTGTGATGCTCGGTGAGAGCTCCGGATGCCCCACCTCACTGCAGCATGATTCACGGTGACTGCACATAGTGGGAACTAAAGGCTCCTTAGTGTTAGCAAAACAGCTCAAAGAAGCAGCGTTGAGTTGGCTGAAGATACTGTTAAGGTCTCCTAAACACCTGTGTTTATTTTGTATGTGATGGTTTTAAACATAACCACTTATTTCTTAACTGTATCCTCTAGAATGGCACACTTTTCATTGTTTTTCTCAGGCACATAACCTAAAAATAGGAACTGTTTTTTTTAATGATTTTACTAAACTGCTAGCTATCTGAATAGATGATTTCAGAGATTTTTATGTTTAAAAGTTTCATAAAAGATAAATTGTGTCCATTTGTAATAATCACAAATAAGTACTTCAAGTGCATACACTTAAACACATATCATATAAGAGTTATTTCATAAAATCATAGACTCAAAAGGATCTCAAAGTTTTGCTAGCTCAGCTTTTCTTAAAATCCCTCAACAATTTCTTCTCCATCATTCCTGGAAAGTGTTTACACAGTCTCTGCTTTATGGTCATTAGTACCAAGAAATTTATCTCATAAGGCAATCTGATAGTTACAAGTTGTTTATAAATTAATTTTTTTAATGAAAATATGATACAAAATTAAAATTTGTTTACTTCACTTCATCTTACTTTTAGCTTTCCTTTTAAAGCTGTATCCCCACTACCTTTGAATCCTGTAAGTGGATTCCTGCTACATTTGAAACAGCAATGAGAAATCCTCACTAGAATGGTATTCCTCAAATGTGGCAACTAAGAGTGTCATTTTTTTTTTTTTTTGGTTGTTTCTGGGGGGAAAAGTCAGTAAATCAGTAATAAACTTTGCAGTACCCCAAGTGTTGGCTTCTACAGCCTGCTTACTGGCCGTACCCCATGTCCTCAAGCACAGGCCTAATGCACACTGAGGTGGTATCGGCTGTAAGCCTGTGGGTAAGTCTCTTATTTCACTAGCACATAGTTCACAGGCTACCAAGTTCTGTTCATTTTACATTGAATCACCTGTCTAACAGAAATCATACACCAATAAGAAACTGCATTTTTTCTTTCTTTTTAGACGTGTTTTCCATCTAGTGATCTGGTGCTTTCTATTTGGAGAGCTTCTACTTGTATACTCTGCTTATCATCATACGTAGACATGTAATCAGACATAGAACATGTGAATATAACACATTTTTCTGTGTTTCTCAAATTGCCTTTTAGAGTCTACTTTTCAATTACTTTTTAAAGTAATGTTGTGCCTGCAAAGATTTGTGATATGTACAGTCCACATAATACATTGTTGCTTCAAGTCTTGTGTCTTTCCCTTTCGGTAATGTGTGGGTTCTCAGCCTGACACCCTTAGGTTGACAGAGTTGAACCTGAGTCTAGGCCCGGGTCTGACATTGCTTGTGCTTACCCTTCTCTGCAGATACTCCGTGAGCACAAAGCAGTCATCATTCAGAAGTGGGTCCGGGGCTGGATGGCTCGCACCTACTACAAGAGGAGCATGCACGCCATCATCTACCTGCAGTGCTGCTTCCGGCGCATGATGGCCAAGCGTGAGCTGAAGAAGCTGAAGATCGAGGCCCGCTCCGTGGAGCGCTACAAGAAGCTCCACATCGGCATGGAGAACAAGATCATGCAGCTGCAGCGCAAAGTTGACGAGCAGGTGTGTTTAAAGCAGGAACCCTGGAAGTGCAGCTTGCCTAACAAGATCCACTGGGTCATCTTCAGCATCGGCTCCTCTTGACTCTCCCTTTAGTAATAATGATAAGTAATAATGGTAGAAAGGAGTGTGGAAATAGTGATGAGCTCATAGGCAAGAGTATAATTGCAAGGACTAATAGCAGAAAATAATTTTTGAGAACACAGCCAGATCTATTAGCGCTCCAAACTGTTAGGACCGAGGGTCATATTGTATTTTATACTTTACAAAGCTCTTTCGTCTTTATCATTCATTTGCATGTATTATAATGTCCCTTTTGCAGATGAGTTGTTTAGCATTGAGATGGCAAAAGAATTAGGAAGATGTCCATGCTTCTGAGGAATCTACAGTCTATTTGCAGAGACAGAAGTTTGATTTCTTAGAGATAATTACTAAGGAATATTTTACACATGCAAATGATATATAGGTTATTAGTAATACATAAATACTAAGAAGGACATAGAAAAACAGAAAACAGAATGAAATAGGATTCATCAGAAAGGCTTTCTGAGATGGAAGAGGAGTTTTGGGATGGTAAACAAAAAGATTTGAAAGGAACTTGTGGTTTTGAGGCTATTTTATTATTCTTATGCATCACTGGCTACCACAAGGCTTTCAGTACATACTGATTTGTTTTTAAAAGCAAGTATAGATTTTCCTATTTCTGGATTAAGAATCAGGAAAGACAATTTACTGTGGTAACTCACCATGTAACTGTGAGAAAATCACATGTAGCTCATCATGTGAAACAGAAATAATTGTGCCTGTTTGCTTTTCTCTTTATATCACTTAAAAAGGTACTGATTGTGTTACTTTAAATGTTGGGGTACTTTGGTTAGATACTGTATCAGTGCTATGATGATATCTTATGAAGATGAGGAATAGGCATGATTTTCTCACTAAATACCTTTGATGACGTCTATCCTTATTGTTACTTATGTGTGCATTTAAAGAACAAAGACTACAAATGCCTCATGGAGAAACTGACCAATCTAGAAGGCATATACAACTCTGAGACTGAGAAACTACGAAGTGACTTAGAACGTCTTCAGCTAAGTGAGGAAGAAGCTAAGATTGCCACCGGGCGGGTCCTCAGTCTGCAGGAAGAAATTGCCAAGCTCCGGAAAGACCTGGAACAAACTCAGTCAGAGAAAAAATCCATTGAGGAGCGTGCTGATAGATACAAACAAGAAACTGAGCAGGTAGGAACTAATGTTCATATCCTCATCTACTGTTTTCACAAAGAAAATGTGCTGTCATCTAGACCTGGCCCCGGTGGCTCAGTGTCGGTGTCAATCAAAGGTAAAATACATATTTTGATTGGTTTACTGTTCATTATTAGTGTTTCCTCCAAGAGTTTCTTCTACATGATGGATGAGTCTTTTAGTAGAACCTTTTGACTCTGATAAGAACAAGGGAAAGCACTATTATAAGAGAGAATTAATGGCCAGTTACCTTCTATCCACTTTTTTTCTTTGAATACATAGATTTGGATGGAGTGTGGACTCTTTTTTCCTTCAGTAAGTTTAATGTGATTAAGAAGTAAATCAGGAGGGGAGGGTGTAGCTCAATTGGTAGAGCACATGCTTAGCATGCACAAGTTCCGGCGTTCAATTCCCAGTACCTCCATTAAGTAAATAAATAAATAAACAAACAAACCTAATTACCTCTCCCCTCAAAAAAAATTTAAAAAAAAAGAAGTAAATCAAACAATGAACTGTCAATAGCTGGTTGTAGAGATCTTTATGGAAACCTGCATTAAGTCTGTTTTAAGAAGTCCAAGAGGAAAAAATCCAATGTCTGCACACTGATCATAGCCAAGAGCTGCTATGCAGATAGAACAATAACAACAACAAAGATGCTTACCGATTGATCAATGCTTCCACACTACAAATTTGTATTAACTTATGTCAAAACTTTATTAAATACAGAAAACAGTGAGGTTCTCAGGTAGTAATGAAACGTATTGTTTAAACAAAATAAAAGTACTTCAACATAAGGCTTACTGGAAAAAAGAGATTTTCAGAGGTTCCACTAGTATTGCCATCTTTAAAGAAAACAGAGTTGACTCTGTTGGCTGTAACTACTGGCAAGAATCCCAGTGTGCTTTTTCTCTACTGACTTCTGAACCTTGGCAGCAGCATATACAGTGAGGACCTCAGAAGGAGCTCAGACGCAATTCAGGTGGGATAGTGTAGCTAATAGAATTGTAGTCCTTCCATGGAATTCAGGACCGTGATGAAATAATCCCTCCTGTATCTCTGGCAGATCTGGGCTCTGCATATGGAAACAACAGCACTGTTAATATATGTTCTTTTGACATGGCAAGCTTGTTCTATCAGAATTCATATATGCATCCAATGGGATATTTTTGAAGTTTAATATCTCTTTCTCTCTCTCTCTCTGTCTCTTTTTTTTTTTTTTTCTTCCATTTCCTGAGTCCCTGGAAGCTTTCCAGAGTTTTCTGAAACTAGAATTATTTAAGCTTGGTAGAAATATTCTCTTTTCGTCTTCAAAGTCAAGTTCATACCTTTCTAGTCGGATAGAGTAGCATACACGAACAGATTCAGATTTCTCCTTTCTTTTTACCTTATTATCTTCTGCTTTCTTACAGATAGCTGTAGGCAGTACCATTAATCCTTTTAGATGGATTATGGTAATGAGCAAGAATGAAAAATTTTCACTGAATGAGAGCCAGTATCATGGTCAGGAAAGCTGCACTGCCCATCAGCCTGATCAAGGAGCCTAGAAAGCCCAGTGGAACTGTGGTTCTTAACCAGGAGTGTATCAGAATCTGCTGGAGATCTTTTTAAGAGACACCTACCCAAGCTCTGGGAGTGTCGGCTAAATACATGTATTTTGGAAAAGCACCACAGGTGATCAGTTGCATACCCCTGACAAAGAGTAGCTTCTCTCTAGAGCACATAGTGAACTCAGCCTTCCTGCTGAGAGCAGATGTTGAGACCATGTCAGTACGGAGGGAAGAGACTGGACCGTCCGGAGGAACACCTCCTGGCCTGACTTCTGCTGTGGCACCGTGCTGTAATCTAAGTTCCCTGTGCTTCAGGGCTCTTTCATCACGGAGCCTGTTTCTCTGTCTCTCAACTCCTGACACTTTCTTTTTATTACTAAAGCAGTTGCTTTAAGAGTGCCTTAAAACTTGTGCTTAGAGAAAGGAATTCAAATTTCACTTTGTAACAAGCACATGTTATACTCCAAAGGTGAGCTGTATAAATTAGAGCTTTGCAAAGTTACCTTTGGTTTTGATTTTTACTTCCTGAGACTCCTTATCCAACCAGGAACTAGAAAGTTAAAGGTCAATGCTTTTTTTTCAATTGTGGTAAAACTATGCCTATTTGTAACATAAAATTTCCCATTTTAAATGTTTTTAAGTCTACAGTTCTGTGGCATTAAGTTTATTCACATTGTTTTAAGGTCATTGCTTAAATGTGGAATAAAAGGATTAGTTTACAACCTAGCAAAACTCTTAAAAGGAAATGAAAGTGAAATTCTCTTTCTCAGGACAGAGAGCAGGGAGCTTCAGGAGGTCTTCAGTGAGTTTCCAGAACTGAAATGCCTTTCATATTTTTCTTAACCTCAGTAATCTCTCTGCTTGAATCGTGGGTACGCATAAACTTTGTGTTATGCTGTTGAGGTGAGAAGACCATATCACTGCTTCAAGAGCAACTGCTAACTAGGTGCCAGGCAATTGCTAAATACTCAAGGTACAAAGTAAAACAACATCAGCATTATCTCTGTCTTCCAGGAATTTCTTGTCAAGGAAGTAAAAGTAAATCATTTATAAGGGCAATAAAGAGGCATATACAGGGTCCTGTAGTAGCCCAAAGGAGAGACGTGGAGTTAGAGGGAATTCCAGGGAAGCTTTCTGGAGCGGGTAATGCTCGAACCAAGTTTGGAGGGTGGCTAGACATAACTAGGCAAAAAAGTGAGACATTGAGATGTGGAAGGAAGGAGTGACAGCTGTGTGGTCTTTGTATTTAGCATCGTGCTCCCTCTGTCTATGGCAGCCACTTCAGTATATTGTTTCATTTTGTAGCTGGTATCCAATCTGAAGGAAGAAAATACTTTGCTGAAGCAGGAAAAAGAGGCTCTCAATCACCTCATTGTGGAGCAGGCTAAGGAGATGACAGGTAAGGCTCACGTGGGCCCAACCTACTATGCTCCAGCCAACCTCAGACCAAAGGTGTATAAGTTACTACTTTGCTTAGGGCTTATATATTTTTAAAAATTGAGGCTATCATCAGCAAATTTTCAGAGTTCCAGGAGGCAAGCACTCCAAATATGTGGTTGAATTAGTTGGTGAACTTGTAAATCTGGTCTCCTTATGTACAAATGTGAATTCATGTTTAGTCAGTATCGTATGTAACTTTTAAAAAATTAATTATTCTGTATATATGATTTATTAGTTATGGCTTATAGGAATCCTGTTGATTGAGGACAAATTCTTGAGCTAATATGTATATGTATATGTATATGTATATGAGTATATGCATCTGTATGTATTATTTATTTTGCTAAACCAATGAATATTACTTCCTCAAGATCAACCACTCTTTGCCACCTTAAAAAAAGACACTAATAGATGTGGACATTTACTTTATTTGCTATTTGTAGGATAAATTAAAATGATGATAATTTATGAACATATACAGAAACACAGGATAAGAAGATATATCTAAACTACAGTATTTGGTGGCAGCAATGAAAAGGAGAAGATGGATAAAAGTGAAAAGAATCAATAGATTGTTATCATTTTTGATGTATTCAAAAAAGGAGAAAAAATTTTCTAAAGTTTTGAGATGAGTTATCAAAACAGTAATATTGTGTTATTAGTAATAAGGAAATTGAGGGAAACATGTCTCTCTTTATGAGACAAATTAATGAGATCAGTTGTTAGAGTTAAAATTTGGATGTCATCTAGGGCCTCCAGATAGAGGTGGTCTGAAAGTAAATTGAGATTAAAGAGAGAGTCCTCTGTGTTTTCCCCCACCCTGCCCCTTCCTTCCAGTTAAAGGGAATACAATGGAGGAAAGACAAGAAAACCTGGAATTAAGCCTTACAGGATGACCATAAGTAAGGGATAAGGTGAAGAAAAGGAGCCAGAAAAGAAAATTAAGAGGGAAGGAGAGAACAGTCATTGAAGACACGAAAGGAAGGCTGCTAGGAGGCAGAAATGCAATGGAAAACTCCAGAATGATGAGAATTCTTCTAGGAAAATAGAAAATGTTATTTGATACTGAATGATAAGAACAAAGAAAATAACAGTGGATTTGCCTAGGGAAAATTTGTTGGTAGCCTTAGGCAGCTTCTACAAACTGATGAGAGTAAAAGGCAACTTGTGGAATGTTATACAGAGAAGAAAATTCTTCATTTATTTATTTACAAGTTATTAAAGCCCTAGGGTAGGGAAACACTGTGGTGGGTACCAGGGAGGCAGTTGTGACAAGCCACTTGGCAGCCCTTGACCTCATGGAGCTGACAGAGAAAGAAATGGTTCAGCAAGAGACGCAGGCAGGGCAGATTAAGACATAGCCACAAAATATGAGAGTAAAACGGGCCATAGTGGCAGGAAGCTTAGTATTTATAAATGTGACTGGGTCAGCTCATTGAGATAAAACATGCAGCTGAGATTTAAGGCTCTTTTACTTTGCTTGATCTGCAATCAGGGGCTAATCTCCAATCTCCAGATGACGTCCTAAGTAAGTGCAAGCCCCTGGCAACAGAGAGGGCAGGGTAGGGTGAGTAAATGCAAAAATCAGGTTCGCCAGCAACACAGGAGAAGTAACACAGAGGACCAGGCATAGGAGGGAGAATCAAGGGAGTAATAGGACAATGAGGGAGTTCACAGTGTTGGAAAATTCTAAGATAGAACCCGGGGAATGAGGTGAGTGGGAAGACTCTGCAGAGTAGGACAGCGAGGTCCACTGAAATGTCACCACTCCCTCAGAGACTTGAGGAACATCTCTGACTTTTTGACAGAGTACACTAATTTGGCCAAAAGAATTTTATGAATAGCCTGAAACAATACTACTGGAATAAAATATATATACTTTAGTTACTGGGTGATGACAAGTGGAAGTTTATCAAGGATGTGCTGTAACCAGTGAATGAACTAGTGGCACTCAGTCTGTAGTACATGGAAGAACTCAACAGATGATTGTTGTTGTTATTAATAAATTATTTTATTTTTCGGTTATGGTATTTTCTCTTTACCTGCCTCCACTAAGACACTTCACAGATCATGGTAGTGCTCAGAGTAGCACTCCTTGCAGAGAAATTGGAAGTCAGTGTCTATGTTTGTACTCATGTGTTCTGTGGAGCCATCTTTGGTATGCTTTTCCCTCTCCTTTCTTTCAGAGACTATGGAGAAGAAGCTAGTAGAAGAAACAAAACAACTGGAACTTGATCTTAATGATGAAAGGCTGAGATATCAGAACCTTCTGAATGAGTTCAGTCGCTTAGAAGAACGATATGATGACCTCAAGGAAGAGATGACATTGATGGTGGTGAGTCCAAGAGTTTTGTTCCTTTTTTTTTTAATGAAAATTTTAAACATATACAAAAGTAGACAGAATAGTAAAATGAACCCTCATGTATGCCATGTACCCAAAATGGTTAGTACATTTCTGCTCCTCATTCTACCCACAATCCCATGCCATCCAATGGATTGTTTTAAAGCAGATCTGGAAGTCAGATCACTTTATTCATAAATGTTTTGTAAACTCAAACACTTTGAAGACTGGACTAAAAGATAGTATAAAGTCAATATACTGGTTTGTTTTATTGAATGATTTAATGTAAAATGTGCCTATAAAGGAAATATTTATATAAGCAAGTATCTTCTCTAATAGTTTTTATAATTTCAAAGACATATCCCTACAAAAAGAAAATTTCAGCCTTTATTCATAATATTATGTTCTCCATTTTGAGGACTCTCCCTAATCTACCAAAGTACGTTTTGTACTTTTTAATAGTTCTGCACACCCTCCCTGTTCCATTCATCCTACTATCCGGAAACGAAGAGTTCCCTAGCTCCCTTGTTCCTACAACTATCGGAATTAAACATAACCTAATGGCACAAATGGCCAGAAATGCTCTGAAATATCTGTTATAAAAAGCAAGATGATTTGGAGCAGTATAGCCAAGATGGCGGAATAGGAAGACCCTGAGCTCAACTGCTTCCACAGGCACACCAAAGTTACAACTATTTATGGAGCAACTATAGGTAAGAATGACCTGAAGACTAGCAGGAACTATTTCACACAACTAAATACATAAAAAAAGGAAACACAACAAGATGGGAAGAAGGGGTGGAGACACAGTATAGTCAGGACCCACACCCCAGGCAGGTGACCTCAAACAGGAGGATAAACACAATTACAGAGGTTCTTCCCAAGGAGTGAGGAGTCTGAGCCCCACATCATGCTCCCCAGCCCTAGGGTCTTGCACCAGGAAGACAAGTCCCCGGATGCCTGGCTTTGAAGGCCAGTGGGTCTTGTGTGCAAGAAAGCCAGAGGGCTATAGGGAATGGGCTCTGCTCAGAAAGTGCTCACACAAAATCTCACACACTCCAAGACCCAGTGCAGAGGCAGTAATTTGAAAGGAACCTGGGTCAGACCCCCTTTGTAACCTTAGACAGCCTTCTGCAGGGCATGAGGCCACTGTTGCTCATACTGGGGACATAGACACTGGCTGCAGCCATTTTTGGGATCTGCACCCATGAAGGACATTGCTGCTGGCAAGTGCCATCTTGGAGTCCTCCTGCTTGCCAATTAGTGCCAGAGGCTTGCCCTCTCACAAGTGGGCTGGCACCAGCCCCAGGTCCTTTTGAGCCCCCCATCCAGCTGCCCTTGAAACTGGCCCACCTATCAGTAAGCCAAGATCAGCCTTGAGACACATCCTCAGCCATGAAGCCTGCCACATGAGGACACAGACCTGCCCACCAGTTGGCTGGCAGTCACCACGCAAGGCAGGAGCTGGCAGCCAACTGGGCTGGAAGCCAGCCCAACCTACCAGCGCATCCACGTAGTCATCCCTGCCACAGCAGAAGGGCCCATGCAGCCCATGTAGGGGGCACCCCTAGAGCATACAGATCTGGTGACTAAAAGGGAGTGTGCGACTGGGGCCCATAGGATGTCTCCTTCATGAGGCCATTTCTCCAAGATCAGAAACCATAAACAATCTACCTAATACACAGAAATAAACATAAATAATAGGCAATCTGAGGAGATGGAGGAGTATATTCCAAATGAAGGAATAAAACAAAACCCTGTAAGAGAAACTAGGTGAAATGGAGATAAGCAGTCTGCCCAATGAAGAGTTCAAGGTAATGATCACAAAGATGGTCGATGAATTCAGGAGAAGAGTGAATGAACCACAGTGTGAAGTTTGACAAAGAGTTAGAAAATATAAAGAAGAATCAAACAGAGCTGAAAATACAGTAACTGAAATTTTAAAAATACACTAGAAGGAATCAACAGTAGGTTAGATGGTACAGAGATGGATTAGTGAACAGGAAGACAGAGTAGTGGGAATCACTAATTCAGAACAACTGAAAGAAAAAAGAATTTTAAAAAATGAAGATAGTTTAAGAGAGATCTCTGGGACAATATCAAGCATAACAACATTTGCATTATAGAGGTCCTAGAAGGAGAAGGGAGAAAGGGGCAGCAAACTTATTTGAAAAATAATGGCTTAAAACTTTTCTAACCTGGGAAAGGAAACAGGTATCCAGGTCCAGGGAGTACAGAGAGTCTCAAAGTAGATCAACCCAAATAGGTCCACACCAAGACACATTATAATGAAAATGGTAAAAATTATAAATTTAAATTAAAGAGAAAATCTTCAAAGCAGCAAAAGAAAAGCACCAGTTACATAAAAGGGCACTCCCATAATGCCATCAGCAGACTTTCAGGAGAAACTTCACTGGCCAGAAAGGAGTGGCACCATATATATTCAAAATGATAAAAGCAAAAAATCCTACAACCAGAAATACTCTACACAGCATGGCTATCACTCAGATTTGAATGAGAGACAAAGAGTTTTACAAACAAGCAAAAGCTGAAGGGTTCAGGACTACTAAACCAGCTTTACAAGAAATGTTAAAAGTACTTCTCTAAGCAGAAAAGGCCACAACTAGAAATATGGAAATTATGCAAGGAAAAATCTCACTAGTAAAGGTAAACATATAGTTTGGTAGTAGGTCAACCACATATAAAGCTCATAGGAAGGTTAAAATACAAAAGTAGTAAAATCATCTATATCCACAATAAGTAGTTAAGAGATACACAAAACAAAAAGAAGTAAAATAGGATGCCAAAAACATTAATTGTGGAAGGGGGAATTAAAACTGCATGGTTGTTACAATGTGTTTGAACTTGAGATCATCAAATTTAAATAATCACATATGTGATATTATTATTATTATCATTATTATTATATGTTGTCTGTGTGAACCTCATTGTAACCACAAACATATAATAGATAGATACACACACAAAAAGAAACATATAGCACTATAGATAGTCATCAAATCACAAAGGAAAAGAGCAAAAGAAAGGATCAAAACAAAAACAACAACAGAAAACAACTAACAAAATGGCAATAGGTACATACCTATCAATAATTACTTTCAATGTAAATAGACTGAGTGCTCTAACCAAAAGACATAGAGCCGCAGAATGGGTAACTTTTGACAAAATTCAACATCCATTTATGATTAAAAAACACTCAACAAAGTGGGTATAGAGGAAACCTACCTCTACATAATAAAGGTCATGTATGACAAATGTACTGTCAGCATCATACTGAATGGTGAAAATCTGAAAGCATTTCTAAGATCAGGAGCAAGACAAAGATGCCCATTCTTGCCACTTTTATTCAACATAGTGTTGGAAGTCCTAGCCACAGCAATTAGAGAAGAAAAAGACATAAAAGGAATCCAAATTGGAAAGGAACAAGCAAAACTGTCATTGTTTGCAGGTGATATGATACCATATATAGTAAATCCTAAAGACACCACCAAGAAACTATTAGAACTTATAAACGAATTCAGTAAAGTTGAAGGATACAAAATTAATATACAGAAATCTGTTGTGTTTCTATACATTAATAAAGGAACTATCAGAAAAAGAAATTTTAAAAAATCCCATTTACAATCACATCAAAAACAATAAAATACCTAGTAATAATTTCAACTAAGGGGGCAGAAGACCTATACTTGGAAAGCTGTAACACACTGATGAAAGAAATTGAAGACCACGCAAACAAATGAAAAAATAAACTGTGCATGTAGATACTGTGCTTGTGGATTGGAGGAAATAATATTGCTAAAATGACAGTACTCCCCAAGGCAATCTTCGGATTCAGTGTGATCCCTGTCAAAGTACGAATGGCATTTTTCACAGAACTAGAACAAATAACTCTAAAATACGTATGGAGACACAGAAGACCCCAAACAGCCAAGACAATCTTGAGAAAGAAAAACAAGACAGGAGGTATCATGCTGCCTGGTTTCAAACTGTATCACAAACTTACAGTCATCAAAACAGCATGGTCCTGGCACAGACAAATCGACCAATGGAACAGAATAGAGCCCAGAAATGAACCCACAGTTACACGGTCAGTTAATCTACAATGGAGGAGGCAAGAAAATACAAGGGGGAAAGACAGTCTCTTCAATAAATGGTGTTGCAAAAGCTGGACAGCTACATGCAAAAGAATTAAATTGGACTCCTTTCTCACACTGTTTATAAAAATAAACTCAAAATAGATTAAAGACCTAAAATGTAATAAGACCTGAAGCAATAAAACTTTTAGAAGAAAACATAGTACATTCTTTGACATGTGTCTCAGCAATATTTTTGTGTATCTGTCTCCTCAGACAAGGGAAACAAAAACAAAAATAAAGAATAAGAATACTGGGGCTACACCAAACTAAAAAGTTTTTTTCACGTGAAAGAAACTATCAACAAAATGAAAAAGCAGCCTACTGAATCAGAGAACATATTTGCAAACAATATATCTAATAAGGGGTTATTATCTAAAATATACAAAGAACTCATACAACTCAAATCAGAAACAAATGACCTGATTAAAAAATAAGTAGAAAACCTGAATAGACATTTTCCCAAAGAAGACATACAGATGGCCAACAGACCACATGAAAAGATGTTCAACATTGCTAATCTTCAGGGAAATGTAAATTAAAAACACAATGAGATATTACTTCACACCTGTCCGAGTGGTTATTCTTAAAAAGACAGCAAATAACAAGTTTTGGCAAGGATGTAGAAAAAAGGGAACCCTCATGCACTGCTGTTGGAAAAGCTGCCCCTGGATTCTGGCTTCCTTGTGGTTGTACAGATGAGTTTGTTTTCTATAAGCCTGGATGTTGGGAGGAAAGAGGCAAAGAAGCTCTTTGTGGCTTCTGGCTCTTTTCCTGCACCTGGGAAGGAGTCAAGGAAAGTGGACAGATCAGAAAGATCAGAGGCCTTTCTGAAGCTCTCAGGATTTGTAACCCTGCAAGATCCAGGCCACTGAACCTCTCCACCTCTCCTGCTGGGGCTCTCTAGGAGTGAGGGGCTCAAACCCAGCCTTCTTATTCCTCTTCCTCCAAGTCATTCTCTAATCTCTTCTCCTACAGAAAGAAAAAGACTGTGATTTCTTATTCTGTTCCCCACAAGCTTTCTGAACACTAACTCATAGGTACTACATGTCATAAAAGTGTCACCTGGACTTTCTGAATTCATAATCCAAGGATCTTCCCAGGATTCTTCAACAGCTTTCTTACCTCTCCTGCACGCTAATCCTTCCCACTGCTGACTCCAGAGATTCAACTTCCTGCATAAAACTAATAGAAATTGTAGTCACCTATGTGGGAACCCCTACCCCTCCTTTTATTTTAACCATTTATGCCCACATGCAGTGCAGTAAAATGATTATGCTGGCGTTAGACATATCCTATGTTTTATCTGATTGCAACTCGGATGTCAGAACTTGGGTGCGGAGGCATCATACCGGTCTCTCACCCGGTGTGACTGGCCACTCACAACTTAAAAAACCCAAGGGGACTCTGCCAAGGATCACAGATGGTTTTCATTCGAGCATTTCGCTTTGTGACTGTGCTCACCATGCCCTCCTGGTGCATCTTTCTCCTTCTTTGAGGAGCTCAGAAGGTGACTCTTCTGTAGGAGTTTGTCAAGATGGAGCAGACCACATGGGCATGAGAACAGCGAGTCAGTGAGTGGAGATTAGAACCAAGTTAAGGTGAACGCTGGCTTAACTATGCCTGGTTTAATTATTTAATTATGTTGTGTTAACTCTTTCTGCCTATTTGTCCTGCAGAATGTGCCTAAGCCTGGACATAAGAGAACAGACTCCACCCACAGTAGCAATGAGTCTGAATACACCTTTAGCTCTGAAATTGCAGAAACAGAAGACATCCCATCAAGGACCGAGGTACCTTTGAGACACCTGTCAATAAAAGTAGGATGTGAGCATGCTGCTATTAACAGAGAACATTTCTATTCCAGAGCAGACCCCATGTGTCCATCAACATAACACTTGTTTTGAACTGCTTATTCTTCATAAATGACTTACAGGTGCTTAACTAGCTGTGTACATACACACTGATTGCATATATTTTTTGTCAGAAGACATTTTAATTTTGATTTTTAGTGTAATTTTGAGGACCAAATTTCCCCTTTTGCACCTCCCTTTTGCACCTTAACATATTCTATATGTAAAAAATATGGCCTGTCATGAATTTATTTCTGACTGAGGTAAATTATTTTAAAAGTAATCCCTTTGTCCTAGAATATTATAAGTACCAATGCCTAAGAGTTTAGCAAAACTGCTGCCTATCTGATGACAGTTTTTACCAACGAATTCCCTCCCGCAAAAATGCATGAGAAACAGCTTATAAATCTGCCTTAGTGTTTTATGTTACATAGTATGAGATCAAAATGACACATTAATGTAACTCCAAGAGTCCAGTGACTTTGTTAGGTTGTTTCCAGACCAATTCTCTGATCTTCTTTTCAAATGTAATATTAGTTTCTGTAATAGGTAATTCAGGTACAACCCATCTATTTTTATGTCATATTCTTAGAAAATGGCCAAGTCAGGAATAGACTGCTTCTGGCAGAACAGATGAAGAAAATTGAATGGTTCTTTCCTTTCTTATCTTAGTTTAACTTAAGAATGAAAAGTTTCTCCATCTCATTTTGTTCATTTTTTAAAAAAAGTGTCACATAGTTGGAATGTCATGTCATTGGAATCATACATACAAGAGGGCTGAGTTACTGGCCCGAGGTCACAGCTAGTAAGTGGCGGAGCCGGTATTCTAACTGAGGCTTGTCTGTTCAGACCTCCACACTCTCCCTCCTCCCACCCAGGGGATCTACACTGCAGTCCTCCAGCCCCATTTCTGTCTGCAGCTGGCATTAGTCTGGGAACCACTGACACAGCAGTACGACCAGTGTGTAGCACGGCAAAGATTGTTCCAGTCATCTATTGCTGTGCAATAAACCACCCCTAATTTAGTGGTTTTACACTCTAGGAATTTATTATTGCTCACAATTCTTTGGGTTTTGACTGAGTGGTTCTTCTGCCCCCTATTCCCCCCTGCCCAATGGTGTTGATTGGAGTGCCTCCCTGCATTCAGCTGGGTGTGAGGTTCTCTTCCTTGGGCCTCTCCACGTGGGTCCCCTCTTAAGCAGCGTGGTGAGTGTGTTCTAAGGGTGAAAGGGCAGAAGATGCCAGGCCTCTTAGGGCCAGGCCCAGAACTGGCACAGTGTCAGCTCCACCACATTCTATGGTCAAAGCAGAGTCCACAGCCAGCACCCATTCAAAGGAGGGGAACAGACTCCAGCTCTTAATGAAAGGAGAGTCGTTTGTGTTGGGAGGAATCGTTGGTGGCTGTCTTTGGAGGCTACCACACAATCAGACTTTGAAGATTTGAAATGATAACTTCTGAGCCTCTAGCGGATATGAAGGTTTTAGGGTTGCGTTCTGTTTGTCTCAATTGGAGTACTTACTCCCCGTAGTCCGAAGGAAGTGGGTTTATGAACTTTTCAGGTCAGTGTAGCACCACTTGAGCAGCTCCTGCTTGGGAGGGAGAAGCCTGACAAAGAGGGTTGTTTGCTGCAGATAGTGTTGTGTTGGACTCAGGGCAAAGAGGCCTCTTGTTGGTAGTTTTGATTGAGAACATTACATTTTTAAACTCAAAAACTCTTGCATGCTTTACCTAATATTTACTAGCAACATTTTTTTTTTGTCAGAGTTTCTGCTCTTTTCAAGTTTTCCTCAAATTCTTGCAGATTTGAGGGGAGGAGTAACTTTTCATTTCTAATTCTCACTTGTTTTCTGTTAAGTCTTTTTTCAAGTTAAGTGATAGATTAGAGTGAGATTTAGTACATTCTTCATTTTTTTTTTAAATAATGAAGTATGAATTATACTCCAGAAATCACAGGCAGATCTTAGAATGTTGTTACTGCCCTTCACACACACTGACCACCAGCAGCAGGTCATGAACTGGAGGTCTTCTCTCAGTGATGAGGAAGGCTGTTCACCGAACTAGTCGTACTGGTTCCTCGTGACTGAGTGCATGCATCTGAGGTGGGGCTGGCTTTGGTTAGGAGTGCTGTCTTTACCATGGGACAGATTACAGTAACTCTCTTCCTTGGAATGTGCCCATGATGTTAGGCTCAATCTCTCTGTGTCTCAGTTTCCTCATCTGTGAGGCAATGGTGCTATTATTATCTTACTTTGTAAGGGTGTTTTGAAGATTGAATGAGTTAATTTTTACAAAACACTTGCAACAGTGACACATAGCAAGTGTTCAATGAGTAAATGTTTTTGCTCTGATAAACAGGCTTCCAGTGGCCACACTACAGTTCTGACTGGGCGTGGTCAGGAGCTGAAAGATGGAAATCTATACAACTGGTAATAGGAAAAGAGATTGATTCTCAAAAGGGAAGTTGGGCAGGAGAGATGAATCAGACTGCGACTGTGGCTGTGCCTTTGTACTTCTAATTACTTATGACCTCCAGGTTTGCATTTCTTCCTGCCCCTGCCTCTGAACCTGCCAGGTTTACAAATTGCCCCTTATAAACTAAAGGAAAACTTTCAATTCCTATGTGTAATATTCTAAAGAAACTCTTTTAGAATCCAGTGCCAGGAAAATAAAGGAACCAGTCTTGTTTATGAATTGATTTTTTAAAAATTAAAATAGATAGGCAGTTTTGGGACACAGAATTCCAACCTCAGTCATGTAATAGTAACAGCAAAAACCAGCAAAATTTGATGTTAAAAAAAAAAAAAAGAATTAGTGTCTCTAGGTTTGCCAAACCCGTGGTTTGGCATTCACAAGCCACGATGGCTCCTTCTTTGCTCCAGAGAAGTCCCTGGAGAATGCACCGACCAGCTCCTCCTGCTTTGCATCCCTCCCACACCTCCAGCATCTTCGTGGTCTGAGGATTCCTTTCTTGGAAACATTGCTTCTCCCTGCTCTGCCAGGCACCTGTCTTAGTAGCACTAATTATCTCAGTTCCACTTCTGCTCTCGAGCTCCCTCACACCTGTCAAATCCAGGGAAAGCATCGCTGCAACTTTCTCAGCTCTTGTTAGCAATGATCCTAGGATGACTGCCAGGCCTGTGGTGGTAATTTTATAAATACATTCTGTTATCTAACTGATTTTCCTCAAATGAGAGACTGTTGTTTTTTAGTTCAGCCAAAGCTCCACTTTCTTGGGAAAGCCCCAGATGATAAAGTCCTTAAAAAGGAAGGAAAATAAAACAAAACCCCAGACTCTTCTCTGAGCCAGATGGTCCAGTCTTCCTTCTCATGCATTTGGTGTAGAGGGGACAGTATCTATTTAACTGTCCGTGTCATTAGGGATAAGAATGGTCACCATTCAGAGCACTCTTAAATCATTACCAATCGTTATGCCTCAAATAATTTTGCAGTTGTCAAATGTTATAGTTTGTGTTCTGTCTCCTACCTTAATATTCCTATCTATAGAATTCTGTGCTTATCTACAGCAGTTAAACAATTCTTTATGTAGTATTAGCTGATATCTAAGGAGTCACCCCATTTTAATAAGAGGGTTCCTTTTTCAACAAAAATGCCCACTCGCGGCTGAGAAGAATGATCCCCAAGTGATGACAGTTTAGGTAAATGAGTGAACTATTATATTCATTCATAGGATGAAGGCTTCTATTATGGCATAAAAAGGGATTAAATAATTAAAAACTTCAGGGACACATCATTAATAGATGAACAAACATTAAAACACATTTGATGGAATGTTTACATTATAAATGAACTAAAATAGAAGTATTTGTGGGATATATAGAAATGAGTTTTTACGTGACTGAAATTCCGTAGTAATTTCATATTCAGGCCGGATGGTACCTCTGTTCTGCTAAGTCAGGACAGATTTTATGGTGAAGGTCATATACCTAAACTTTTTCTTACTGTTGAGCATTACAAAAGTGGATGGTAAGAAAAAGTCCAGGTCTAACTAGCTTGTAGATAAGTGACCCTGACAGCCTATAAATGCCCCACTTCTTAGTTTAGTTCATTCTTCTTAGGTGTTTTTTTCAGAACTTGAATAATACTGAACTTGGCCCTGCTAAGAGTTCACAAAAGACCAAAGAATGCTAATGAATATGCTAATTATTCAATCTCATCAAAAGGCAAAGAAATATAAATGAAAACAGTAATGAAATACCACTACTGACCTATCAGCTGAGCCTTTTTTTTTTTTAATGATAACAGTCATTGCTGTTCCAAGAAAGATGGTGGTTGCTGATGCAAGTATAAACAGGCCCAAACAATTTAATATACTTAAAAATGTTAATGTTTAGATAGGTACATTCTAGGATGTTTATTTTAACATATTTCAATAGCAAGAAATTAGAAACACTCTCAATGCTCATCAGTAAGATGAGCAAATGGTGGTACACATGTCAATACAGCCATTAAAAATTGTTTTCAAATATATTGTAAATTTGGAAAATAATTAGAATACAAACCTAATTTTAAAAGATAAAACATAATTATGATGAAAATATTATTCCAGTTCTTTAAGTTTATAGGAAAAAGACTGGACAAACATTGTGGGTTTTCTCTGGATATGAGATTATACCTGCACTTTCCTTCTTTGTACTTTTCTTATTTCTTAAGTTTTCTATACAAGCTTACTTTGCTTTTATGTCAGAGAAAGAAATTTTTTAAATTGACAGTTGGATATATAATATTTACTGATCAGTTAAGAATTATACTTTGACCATTTAATTAAATAAATAAGTTATTATTACCATTCTCTCTCTGTTACAAAAAGAGACTCTTTATCCTCTCCATTAAATCTAAAGATACAATTCTTTCTCTTCTTACCTTATTAAAAGTTCAGACCTGAAGTAACAAGGTAAAACAATCATGACACGCTCAAAACGTCCATGATGGTGGTTAGTTTTTCATTCTACTTACCTTTGTTAGTGTATCTTTATCCTAATAGTTCTCACTGTGATTCTGTTTTAGAACCAATTAACATGCTTTTAAAATGCTACTCGGTTACCTTTCATTTTATTAAGGGCTATCTGAGTTTTGTTTTTTTAGTTTTCTCTGTGTCTGACCTCAGGATATTTATGCTAGTATTTCACCTTTTCAAAAATAATTTTTCCTAATCACAAAACTAGTACATGCTCATTGTAAACAATTCAAATGTACAAATGTACAAAGTAGAAAGTGAAACTTTCCCACGGTACCTCCCATTCTCTAAGATAACCATTGATGGCCTTCTAGATTTTTGTATGCCTTTTGCTAGTTATATTTAAGTCATGTGTTTTTTTTAACAAAAATAAGATCATAATATAAATATTGTACTGCAGCTTGTGTATTTCACTTAATACTTTTATCTAGAACAATTTATATACTCATGTAGATCCACCTCATTCTTTTTAACAACTATTAAGTATTTCAGAGTGTGACTATACCATAATTTATTTAAGCAGTTCTTCTATTGACCAACATTCAGGTTCTTTTCACTTTTTTGCAGTTACTAAAAATGCTGCAGTGAACACCTTTTCCCATATATTTTGTGTGTATTTGTGTATTTCTGTAGAATTGCTTCTTAAACAAAGATTGCTAGGTTAAAGGCTATACATACTTAAATCTTAACAAACACAGCTGACTTGCCTTTTTAAAAGGCTTACCTCTATTTCCAATAATATCATATAAGACCATGATACCAATACATGGCCTTATTAATCCTTTCAGTCTTTGCCAATCTAATAAGGGAAAAGTAGTACATCACCATTGTTTAATTTGCATTTCTCCATTTATTAGCTGATTGGACATGTTATTTGTTTATTCTTTGGGCATTTCTATTTCTCCTGTAAGTTTGCCTGTTTCTCTGTCTGGCTGTTGATCATTTTCTCGTTGGCTTGTACATCTTCTGAATCATCTTGACCATCATGATATCTGGGGTTTAGGAACCAAGTGAGAAGAAGGTGCCTCTGGACATGTCGTTGTTCCTCAAGCTCCAGAAGCGGGTCACAGAGCTGGAGCAGGAGAAGCAGGTGATGCAGGATGAGCTGGACCGCAAGGAGGAGCAGATGCTCCGCAGTAAGGCAAAGGTGCGTGGCGCTCTCCCACCCGCGGGCCGTGGCAAAGCGAGTTTTACAGTCTCTTCTTTAGTGGAAACTCAGTCTAGCAGTACTTTAGCCAAGCAGCATTTGGTTCAAGTAATGAGGGCTAAACTCTCCCCACTGTTTCTGCGGAGCAAGGAAATAGTCTAAGAGTAAAAATGTGACAATTAAAATATAACTACTTATTTACAAGGTTTTTTTAACTCTGTGTTTTTCCTTAGGAAGAAGAAAAACCACAAATCAGAGGTGCTGAACTAGAATATGAGTCACTCAAGGTAATGGGAAGTTCCTGCCCAAGACTTTGAATATCTTGTTTTGGCAAGAGACCCACTCAGTGCCTCTTTTTCTCAGAGAACGTCCTTAAGGCCACTGAAGGCCCTAGCTTAAGCCTTATTCAGGCATTACTTCTAGCCTTGATTTGTTTCCTTTTTTGGATTCTCTTTCATACAAGCTAGAGTTCAGTCTAAGCAGAAGGAGCAGCAGCTGCCATTGTAGGCTAGAGAAGGTAGTAAAGGACATAGCCCCTAGTGTCAGACTGCTTGGGTTCAAATGCCAGATCTGCTGCTATGTAGCCTTATGGAAGTTATACATCCTCTCTGTGCCTCGGTTTTCTTATCTATACAATGGGAATAATGATAATATTTATCTCACGGAACTGTCTGTAGAATTATATGAAGTATTTCGTGTAGGCTGCTTAAAACATTGCCCAGCACATACTAAGTACCCACCACATGTTGGCAGCTCTCATCGTCATCCTTTTAAATACAAGCACTTTACATATATGCTTTAATTCTTAGCAACAATCCTGCAAGTAAGCATTCTACCCATTTTATAGATGAAGAAATTGATGCTAAAAAATATAAGTAACTTACCTAAGGTGACCCCACTAGAAACTGACAGGAACAGGATTTGAACATAGGTTTCTCCGGTTCCAAACCCCATGCTCTAACCACCAAACCCCAGTGAAACTATATGTCTGTAGAGAAAGATAGCTAGGTATTAGTTTGCAGAGAAGAAACATTCTAGCATACCCTTTAAAAAATAATTGGAGGGAGGAGGATGGAGGTAGGAAGTTATATCTTCTTAATAGTTAAAGGCCAACATCTAACTGGACAGGGATGAGCTGCCACTGTGTGACCAGAGCAGATGAGCACAGGAAAAGGCACTGGTTAGGAACAGTAGTTCCTGAAATACAAAGCATCTTGGGTAACATGAGAAATGTAGTTAAAGGGAGGAAAATAAAAGGTCCCATCCCTTGATTCAGAGCACGCTGTGCCCCACCTGGCTCCTTCTTCTGCTTTCCAGAATCAAAATTTTGAGCTCCTCGAAGTCTGAACTATCAGATTGTCAGCTATCAAGTCACCCCCAGCTTTAAGTTTCCTAGGTTACTAATGAGTTTATTAGTCTTAAATGTATTCTTCTCATATATTTTCTGTTCATGTCAATTTTTAAACCTTTTTTGCTTTTGCAGACTATAGTCTAGAATGGCTAAAGATTAGAAAAGCCACAAAACAACACAAGGAAACTCATTACTTTAAAGCTTTTAGGTATATTTTAGAATTCTTGGGGTCTCTCTAAATTGTCATGAAGTTTTGCATTGTTTTCAGTAATATTACTTTAAGTCTAGTTGGATATATTATTTCCTAATATTGTGATTTGGGACATAATTTATGCACGTTAATAGGACCCTGTCTTCTGTGAATTTCCCACGTCCTGTAGTCCAGAACTGCTGATCAGTGCTTCCTCTCCAGGCTGTATGGCACCTTGGTATAGAGAATGTCTGTCCAGTACCCTGACCAAAGCTGTAGTTCCTTGATCAGCTCCTTCCCCTGAAGATAGTTAGAACACTTCCACTGATACTTAATAAACTCCTGACTGATAAGACTTTGCATTTACCTTACAGTTTGAAAAGTTTTGTTTATACTGTATCTTATTTAGTCATTGCCACAACTTCTGAGATAAGTTTTTAATTTCCTTTTCAAAAATGAATAAACTGAGGTTTAGAACAGTTAAGATGTTTACTACCAGTTGGTAAAATCTGATTTTGAATCCAGGTCTCCAGACAATAGGAATCTTCCTAAACACCCTAGGTTCCTATCATTACTTGTTTGAAAACTAGTTTTTACCCCCAAATATAATATTTACTTTTAAAATACCCTGAAGGACCCTTTTACCCTTCCTAAATTATGACATGATAAATCTTTCGCTCCTTCAGTGGAAGTACTACTTGGGTAGTATTTATGTCTGTGGGAAAAGAAAAGGGTGGCGGCAAAGGGTTGTCTCTCCATTGCCTTTTCTGCTCTTTCTAGAAGACCAAACGATGATATGGTCATACAAGAAGGGAATGTGATGGGATGGGATGGGACAGGCCAAGGAATGGGGTGGAATCTGATCTCCAGATCTTTTCCCTCTGCCTGCCTCACACAAAAGTAGACAAGTAAAAACATTCTCTATAGTACGTTAAAAATGAAGCCCAGATCACAAAATCCCCAATTAGCTTAGTGTTTGTCAAAATGTGGTCCCTGGACCAGCTGCATCAACATCACCTTGAAACTTGTTGGAAATGCAAATGTGTCGGCCTCAAGCCAAACCTATTGAATCAGAAACTCTGGAGGGTGGAGCCGGGCCATCTGTCCTCCAGGTGATTCTGATGCACATTAAAGTTCAGGAAACCCTGCATCAGCACTTAGGTGTCAAAGTAAAGACATTCATGTTTCCTGTTGCAGAAATGAGCAATGCAAATCTGATTACCAGCTGATGGGAAATTGGAAATAGGAAGGAGCATTCATTTTCACATAAGAATGGATTAATTCATGAAAGAAAGGGTTATATATTCTTAAACTAGAAGAAAACAAGGACTTTAGTCTTACTATAACAGGTTCAAAGTTCTGAGATGTGCTACAAAACCAAGAGTGCTTCTCTGGAAGAAACAGTAGAATATTTTATCATTACACTGAATTGTCTCACTTGCACTGTCATAAGGCCTTAAGGCCATGTGCTAGATAAATCAGCATGGTGCTCTTAAATGCCTGTCTGCTTCACTATTTCCCAGCCAGTCTCCTCTGACATTGTATTTTAGTGTCAGTAAATAGTGTTTAGTGTCAGAACTCTGTCCTGGGTTCCCATTTGAGTAGAGCATACAAAGGGCAGCGCTAACTGGTGACGTGAGGATGGCCGGTAGTATGTGGAAGTGTAGAGAGGGTAAAGGATGTGTGTGTCCATCTGGATGAAGGAAGAAGTGGCCATCCTGTCCTCCCACTTCCCAAGGCTTCTGCCAGCAGCTTCACAAGCATGTCACACGGGAAAGAAGTTTCAGAAGTATATTGTTTGTTATTATCAAAACACTATAGAGAATTTTATTAGTTTAAATGATACGTAATCTTTTTATTAGAAGTTAAAAGCCTAAAATTTCAGTGGTCTTTCCCTTCTGCTTTACAAAGGAAATAGAGGATATTACTCAAGATTTCAGGGATCTGCTCTGGTGGGCCATTCATTACAAATAACCTGACCAGCTGGACCCTTATACTTGCCCTTATATTTATCCATAAAAAACCTGGGCTTCTTAGGACTGGACTAAACTCACCCCTTGGGACTCAGCAGTCTCTCCAGGCCTGTGAACACACCCTGGGCAGGCCTGGAATAAATGTGGCCCTGGAATTTGGGTTGATGAACCACACTGCCATTCACAATGCTCAATTCCACTCGATGTTGACTTTCTTAATTTGCAGAGCGGGGTTCCCAGTAGAACCAGGGGAGCCCATCACTAGGGTAGCTCTGAGGATCTTTTCCAGCAGAATTCGTCTGCTATCTCTGGAGAAGATAAGCATTCCGATGTAAAGCTGAGGATGACAGTGATGAACTATTCTTTGTCTCTTCATACAGCGTCAAGAACTAGAATCAGAAAACAAGAAGCTGAAAAATGAACTGAATGAGTTACGCAAGGCCCTTAGTGAGAAAAGTGCCCCAGAGGTGACCGCTCCAGGGGCACCAGCCTACCGAGTCCTCATGGAGCAGCTGACCTCTGTGAGTGAGGAGCTCGATGTCCGCAAGGAAGAAGTCCTCATCTTGAGGTCTCAGCTGGTGAGCCAGAAAGAGGCCATCCAACCCAAGGTAAGCTTGAGCAAGTGGCCAAAGAGGGTGTTTGGGGACTGGCCTCTTTCTTCCTGTCCTTGCCCTCCAATTTATAATGAAGCAAACACTTAGGAGTGTTTTTAGTCTAATTGAGGATATCATCATTAAAAAAAAAAAAAACTCAGTGTTGTTTTAAAACTATTGCAAATACCAATGGAAGTGAGCAAAAAGCAAGTGAAATCCTAAATGCTCTCCAAAGTTTGACCCCTCACTCATGAGCAAAGGGCTTTTGAAATTAATATTTTTGTAGTAATCTGGCCATGATAAATTCTGATCAAAAATAAAATGCTATTAAATACAAAGATTCATTAATTGTCTTGCTATGGGAAAACATTAAATACAGTTTAAAAATATTTGTTGAAAATAGCCTGTTTAACCAGAGAGGTGGCATATGAAAAGGTTAGAAATGAGATCAGTGAATAGAATTTACGGGGAGAGGATTTCTGCTCCCTCCAGGGAGTTCTCTTTAATAATGGGAGCTGTCTCAGCAGGGAGGGGCTGTGTTTAGTGATTGCACAGAAAGTATCCATACTGGAGGAGATAGACGGCCCTTTGAAGTCCTTCCCTGCCCTCTGGAAACTTGAGATCCAACACTGCCATGTGTTGGTGAGAAATGGGCCTTTTTGTCATTTGACATCAGAGGGAGTCTGAGTAATCATCTTGAAACCTGGTCAGTGTCTCTGCCCATGTTCATGCATCAAAGTGTTACCAAGAATTAGGGAATCAAGTATCCCAGCTGCACAACAAGCCACATAAAAAAATGACTGTAGGTCAGACAGAGAAAGACACATACCATGTTATTTCACTTATATGTGAAATCTAAAAAATAAAACAGAAGCAGACTCATAGATAGAGAGAATAGACTAGTGGTTGCAAGAGAGGAAGGGGGAAGGGAGTTGGGTGAAATAGGTGAGGGGGATTAAGAGATATAAACTTGCAGTTAAAACAAGTCCCAGGAATGTAATGTACAGCATAGGGAATATGGTCAGTGACATGGTGATAACTCTATATGGTGACAGATGCTAACTAGACTTATCCTGGTGATCATTCCATAATGTGTAAAACTATCAAGTCACTATGTTGTACAAATGAAGCTAATGCAATGTTGTATGTCAATATAATCCAATTTTTAAAAGACTGTGATATATAATGAATGGGATGCCTGCAAGATCTGAGAGCACTTCTCTTGGAAATGGTGGTTCTGCATGGGACTAAGATACCCAGCCTGGCACATAACATTTGTGTTTGATAACGGCAGCTCACACCTGGGATCAGCACTGATCCTGAAAATATCCAATTCTGGAAACAAGATATCTGACTCAACAGCCTTGGGGAGGGAGGCAGGTAAATCCCAGTAATAAGTGGAGTTATGTTAAAAAAAAATGGACTTCCTTATTTTAAAACACATTGCACACCCTTTAAGTCTGAAATGAGAAGGGTTCCAGAAGGGGACTCTCTCCTTTGACCCAGCCCTGTGCATCTCACCTTCCCAGAGGCTGGCTCCATTTGGTTCCCATGACAACCACTGTGATTTGTCCTCGAGAGACAAGGCTTCCTCTGCATGCTAGCTGGAGCAGAGTCCAAAATTAGGATTCCTTGCCCTGGTTCCCTGTGAGAACTGGTATTCTCACAGGAAACTTTAATAAAAGTTAATGGAAAGAAAAAAGAAAAATGAAAAAGGGATATTAAAAACAATCCAGCTCACATAGTTCTGGTATCACACACTCTCACCCACCCATCTCACATGCTCCAGGTGACAGCTTCTCTCCAGCCCCTAATGGGCTGGCCCCATCTAATCAAGGTCCCTGCTCTCTAAGCTCCCAGCCTGCACATAGCATCAGCTCATTCTGTCTTAGGAAAATTGCCCAGGACACTGATTAAGACCTTTCAAACCTAGGACTATAGGTCCCACTCCATTTCTGTCATTTCACAATTTCTTTGCAGGGCAGTGGTGAGTGACATCGTGAGCCAGATAATGATCCAGCCCAGCCACGTCTAGTTTGCCTGCTTCGCCTCCACAAGTATTCTGGGAGGCTTCACTCAGACCCGTGACCTATCAAGGCATTACTAGAACTCCTAGACCTAGGATAAGAATTTCACCCAGATAGATTAACAGGAGGGTCATTTTCTCACATCCTCACCAATACTTTATAATTAGAAAAATGAAAACAACTCAAAAAAATTTTAAGAGCTTGTTCCTGAGAATTAAGAGATACCATTACATAAATATATATTCCTGTGCACCTCATGCCGGTTCTGTGGATACTGATTTATTTACCAGGTTGGTTTTAGGAGAAAAAATCACAGTTGTTTTCATAGTTCGCTTTTATCTGTTCTGATGGGGACTCATTGATGGAATTTATTTATGAAACTAAGGGTTTATTGTTTTCTCCATTTGTGTTTTTTCTTGTTTTTTTTGTGCTTGCTGACTTGTGATTTTCAGGATGACAAGGTAATTATAATTTTTTTTTAATTTTAGTAAATACTTTTATTTAATCCTAATAGTTTATAAGTCTGCCCCAATATATGCAACTGATGCTTTCTGGCCTCCAAGTCTATTTTGATATTTACAAGGTAATTTCCTATTTGACTCCTCCCTATTTGAGAGGTCAGTGGGAAGATAATGGATGCCATAGGCTCTGGTCTGGATCATGGAGAGGCCTCCATGACTTCTAGCTGACAGTCAGATCTGTGACTCACAGTGATAGTTCTGGGAAGACATCCTCAAGTGAGGGGGGGAAGCCCTTAACTTGGAGCATGCCGGAAGCACAGGCTCTCCCGCACTCATTTCTACCAGCTGTGGGTTTGTTGGCCAAGGGCGAGGAGGAGCCTGAGGAGCCCAGCACACCCTTCCTGGGAAGGGTGGGATTTTCCTACATGGTGCAACCCTTTCAGAACTTCTGGTCACTGTCTTGGTGGAGACGCTTTGAGCAGTGAGTCAGGACATTCCCAGTGCCGGCAGTCCAAGTTTGCTCCCATGCCCCTGCTACTGCTTCTTAGCTAAGGTAGGCTGAGTAAGGGAAGGACTGGCTGCTTTCTACCACCTTTCCTGTGGATTAGTTCATTAGATCAAGTTACCTTGTTCACTGAAAGTTCAAAACCACCTCGTGTAGATCCTCAGGTAACAGAGAATACATGTAGCATTATTTATTATAGAAACTGATTCTTTGAATTATTATTTAAAACTTAAAAATCCCAGTATGGCCCTGAATAGAACAAAAAGATTGTCTGCCTTTCAATAAAACAGAAAAAAGAAATTTTCTTTTTTGAAATGTGCACTCAAATATTTATAAAACTTTATTGAAGAAATGCTGTATGTGGTGTTTATAGTAAAGATTTTAAAAATTCAGTAAAATATAGGCTCTTGTTTATAGCTTTTATCAGATTATGTTTTGTCTTCTCTAAGTGTGCATTTATAAAGTCACAAAAGGACAGCATTAGGATAAAAGTGAGATTTTTTTTTAAAGTATGTTTCTTATAAACTTTGAAATTCAAAAGCAACTATTTGTGGGTCTCTAACTGGCATTAAAGTTATCTTGGAACTGGTCTCTAAGATCATGGTATTTGAAGTGTATTCTGTTATTTCAACTTCTCTGTGAGACCCGGCTTTAGAGTAAATGTTGACTAAAGGATCAGCTGTATACTATTTAGACAAATAGAATGGGCCCCTTGGGTTCTAAAGTGTACTATTTTTTTTTTTTTTTTTTTGGTGGAGGTACTGGGGATTGAACCCCGGACTTCATGCCTGTTAAGCATGCGCTCTACCACTGAGGTATGGCCACCGCCCTAAAGTGTACTATTCTTTAGAGGCTACAGAGCAGTTGTTCTTATTGTCTGTTCTTGCCCCGGCTTAGAAGAGAGAGAGAGAGAGGCTGACTAGAAGCAAGATTTTGAAATTACATTGGTTGTCAGACAGATTAGACCACAAAGGAAAAGTGAAAAAAATGTTAGCAGAGAAGTCTTTTCCATAAAAATCGTTAGTAATTCTGACCTGCCAGATGTTTATTTCAAAAGCTTATGTACCATGCTCTACTGTGAGAGAGGAAAAAAGAACTGAATAACAGCAGATGGTAGATATTTACAAGGAGCTAAATCCTTCCCGTTTATATATATCTAAAGATGTGAGGAAAAAAACTTAATTTTGCTGAAGCATGTCATCTAAACACTACTTTTTGTATACTGAGTTTTTAATAGAAAAAGGAGCTTTATGTTAAACTTCTAGTGTTTATTAGAGCATTTGTTTTATTATAATTGGTCCATAAGTAGTAGAAAGATAGCTTTGTATATTCCATTGACTCTTTGCTCAGTATTATTGCCTATATACTATGTACTTTATACTTACAGATATAGATACATAGATATATGGATATATATTTAAAAGCATATACACAGCATTGGAACAATAACCAAGCAAGGACACTGAAAATATATATATATATATGTATATATATTTCACATAGTGTAAAACACACATGACCCATCAGTGATTTTATTTACTCTAGAATTGTACCACCTTTGTAGTAGAGCATTAGGGATTCCCAAGAGAGAGACTGAAAATACCTCTTTCTCTCAGTGCCTGTGCCTCAGTCTCCTCTGTAGTTGCGCCGGGGTAGGACTGAAGCTCTGGTGGGGCACAGTGTTGTGGAACATGGAAACCCCCTATTCTGGAGTAAAGAAAAATGCTGTCTGTGGTCCAAAGCTTTTGAGTTGTCTTAATGTGGAAATGTGTCTTCTCCCCCTTCAGAATACGATGACAGATTCCACAATACTTTTAGAAGATGTACAGAAAATGAAAGATAAAGGTGAAATAGCACAAGCATATATTGGTTTGAAAGAAACAAACAGGTAAGTTGATCTTTCTTTTATTCGTTTTGGTTTCATCATGTTGGTCTTTAATCCTCAAGCTAGCCCCTTGTACAAATCCAAGTGTTGTGCACTGCTTTCTTAGACATCAGCTGACCTTCAAAGCAAATCCAAGGTTTCTAATGTATTTCCAGTGAAAATCTCATTTATAATATAAGGTAACATTATAGATGAGAGATGGAAAGGGAAATGTTCTTTACATCAAGGAACTATATTTCTGTATATTTAGAGTGTTGGCCTTGAGAAGTTACCTTGAGAAAGAAATCAGTTGTTCACTGTTGGACTGTTTTGGGTAGTCACCTTCATTTGTTATTCAGAATGGTTATTTGTGAAGATTTGTAGGGGCAACTGAAGCTTTCAGTAATTGAAATTTAGCGTCAAGAGAAGTGATGAAGTACCTGGAATCACATCAGTGTTGGCCCCATGATTCTAAATGGGTACCATGACTTCTAGGATGGGATCCTCATATTTGAGACCAACTTTTTGTCATGTTTCCTTAGGTGTTTTGAGATAATCCTAACTGGCGTCATCTCATTTACGCTAAACATGAATGAAGTTGTAGTCAGCATTTAGCTCGTTCTTAAGAGCCTTGGGGTGGGCTGACTGAGAGTGCAGGATTTGTAGAGTTACTTAATGACTGAACTTTCCCAAAAGCTTTCCCTTTAACTAAGATTATGACAGAGTAAAGGCTCATTTTGAGGATGCCTTGGCCTTCCTACCACTCCTGCTTCCCAACAGAGCCTTCAGACTATTAAACTCTGAACTTACAAGACTACATGCTTAGAAGAGCATGGCCAGTCATGACGGCAAAGATTATCAGTGTACATTTAGGTCTGATGCTCAATATCAGGATTGGTACACAGAAATACTTCACAAACTACAGAGTATTGCCTTGCAGAATGTAAGGTACTTGTTATCGTCTTTTATGGGCAAGAGTGGAGAATGCTTATAAAAGTATTTGGTTAAGTTAAATTTAAATTGATGAATCAAATTATAAGAATATCTTATATCTAAGAGTGTGTTAGTATAGAAAGAGCTGTATTACATTGTTCATCCATCCACCCAATTATTCTATCACCAGATACGTATTACATGCCGACTTCATTCCCACTGGGAATATAGCAGTAAGCAAGGTAAATGCAGGTCTTCCTTTCACAGAGTTTATAGGCTTTTGGGGATTCAGCCAGGAGAATTGGGACTTCACTCCAACGACAGTGGAAGCTGTTTAAAGATTTTAAGTAGGAGAATGATATGATGAGGTTTGAAATTTAGAAAGCTAGCCCTGGCTTTTATGTTAGAGGATGGATAGTAGTGGAACAAGGCTGAGAGCCTGAAGACCAGCAAGAAGTTATTACCATAACTGAATGACTCATTATAGTGACTTTGACTTAGTGACAGTTGGGATTGAGAGAAATGGGACACTTTGAAAGCTACGTAAGAAGATGAAGTGATAGCCTTGCAGTGTGTTGTATGTCAATGGGTGAGGGATGGGGGAGGAATCATGAAGTGACTGCAGTGTCTCCTTTGGATACTTGATTGGATATAGTAATGCCATTTTGTGATCCTGGGTCTGGGATGGGGAGAAGTACAGGAAATGATCAGTAGATTTACAAATATTTAATGAGCTAGGAAGATATCCAAGGAGAGAAATTCATTAGGCAGTTGAAAATATAGATCTGGAACAAGAGAGATGTGTGGGCTGAGATATAAATGTTGAGGTCATCAGCATATAATAATACAATTGAGACCACGTAGATAAATCAACTCTCCAGAGAGAGACAGCAGATGGAAAGAAATAGAAGAGCATTCTCTGAAATTTGTTTTATGTAAACATGAATCAATGACAAAAGTCTAGTAAGAGGAGTGAGCACCTGGCCTCTGGAAGCAGATAGCCTGGGCTCCACTGCTTGCCAGCTGTGTGACCTCCACAGGTAGCTTACTTCTAAGCCTCAGTGCCTCCTGCAGTGTGGTACGTGTTGGGTTACTGGGAGAACTGTCACTGTAATAAATGCGGTAATATATGTGGGAGGATGTCGAACAGTGTCTGACACTTGGCAAACACTCAAATACATAATTTTTATACCCTAGATAGGAAAAAACCTATAACTAATTTTGTCTTTTTTATTTGTTAATTATCCACATTATTCATAAAATGTGTCACACCTCTAATATAAATCAGTTTCCCTGGGTCTTAAAGTTAATTTTTGACACAAAATGTCTTTTAAAAGTTGTATCATAAAAGCTGAGAACTTGAACATATTCTTATTTATAAGTTACTCCTATAAGAATTTTTAGAACAATTTTAAAAATACAAAACCAGATTTTATTAAGCTGAAACAAATTCCTGCCCAGAAGACTTAAAACTTCATTTTGAAATGAATTATGAAGATTGCCACATGAAGGCAGTAGCTGAGGTTTTCCTTCTCCATGTGTATGACCGTTGTGTTTAGTCTCTAACATAGTATGTGACATGTAAGATCACTCTGCTAGCTGGATAAAGTGTTAAAAACAGAACCATTTTCTCACCTTTTTAGTCATTTATTATTTTGCAGGAAAAATAGCTCTAGATCCTTGATTATTTTAATTCCAGCCCATTTACATGTGATATTACGTGTTATCCATTTTTTTAAATTAACAAAAATAATTTTTGTGGTAATGTCTTAAAATCATCTGTAATTAATAAAAACAGCCTTGTTGACTTAATAAAATAGTGAAATACCATGTGCTGCTCTTGACTGTCATCATCTCATCACCCTTCTGTATCCCTTTGTGTTTTGCATCGTTGTTCCTTTTGCATGGAAGATCACCTGCTCTGGATTGCCATGAGTTGAATGAGGATGGAGAGCTGTGGCTGGTTTATGAAGGGTTAAAACAAGCCAACAGGTTCTATTTGTCTCCTCAAAATGGAATGTTATTAACTTGTTGTTTTTCTTACTAACAGTGGCCTCCTGATTTTAACGTCTATATTTCTTGCATATTAATTGTCTTCCTGGGAAATTTTCAGTATAACTTTGAACCTTGAACTAGAAACCTTCTTTAAAACCTTCTCCAGTAAGGGATGCTGTTGAATCTGAAATGGGTTGATGGTGAATGGAGGAGTTGCTGCCCATAACTGAAGGATGCTATCAGAGTTCCCTTCAGACACTAAAATTTGTGAATATCTCACTAGGAGTAGAAGAAAACCCAGGCCTTTCAACTAAAGCCCAAACTACTGCAGGAGAGATTAATACCTTACTAGAGGTTTCTTGTTTGGAATAATGATCAATCTAAAGGATGTATATGCCTGGACAATGTGGCTACATTCTCATATATTATCACATGTGCCTAACCGCAGTATTAAGTACATGGTTTGGCATTCTGTGTGCTTGCTGTGAAATTCAAGTTTATGAAACGACAAACCAGGAGGGTTTCCTGCATTGTTACAGTTCAAAATAATTACCCAAACTCAGCATGTTAAATATGTTTAGGGGAAAGCAAATAGAATTGATACAGCAACACCTTTCTAACATAGGCATTCATCTACTCTAGGGATATTTATGTGTTTAAAATCTCATAAAAATACGATTTAGTGATTAAATTTTAAAAATACTTAATAGACTATTTGTTCAAGCATCTTAATACTTATTCTGCTTTATTCTAATCACAACCCATTGTTATTATTGGTTCAAATCCTTTTGAAATTTTAAAATCACTAAAATATTTAGTCTACTGTTAACTGTTTGGTTTCAATGGCTTCAGTAAGTTTTGCCCAGTGATTGGTAACCAAGGAGATCAGAATAAAAGAACATCTTTTTTGTGTGTGTGTTGGTTAATCCCTGTCCATAACTTTGTCTTGTCTTTGGGAAGGAGGGTGAGTGTAGAAGTGGAGGTTCCCGGTTAAGGGAGGGTGCCAGCTGGTTCCGCTATTGCCCTGCCAATGCCCCAGTCTGCTCATGGCACAGCTGACTTGTATGTTTGCTCAGAGAAGCATAGTCACTTTGTTGGTCCCACTAACATTTATGTTCTAAAACCGGGTCTTGTTAGGATTCTGTTACTGATAAGGAAGCTTATGGGGAAAGAGAAGATGACATTTAAAATACAGATATGAAATTTTAGAACTAGCTGTCTGGATTTGGGTAAATCTGTATGCATTTCAGAGTAGCACTCCAGTCTTTCTGCCCTTCAGAGATAAAAGTAGAAAGTAGAAACAGGACCCTGGTTGCACCGTCTGCCTGCAGTTGGTGATGCTAAGAGTCTTCAGGGCGTATTTAATGAGAACAGGAGTTTGTCATCTTGCCCTCCATAGTACAGTTATTTTGTGGCAAAGGTATGATCTTTGCCAACTTAAATGCTATTTTGTGAACTTAGGAAGCCAGATTAAAGCTGTCTTTTTTAAAAAATATATTTTTATTGAAGTATAGTTAATTTACAATGTGTCAATTTCTGGTGTACGGCACAATACTTTAGTCACATAGGAACACACATATATTCGTTTTCATATTCTTTTTAACTATAAGTTACTGTAAGATATTGAATATAGTTCCCTGTGCTATACGGTATAAACTTGTTGTTTATCTATTTTATATATAGTAGTTAGCATCTGCAAATCCTGAATTTCTAATTTATAAAGCTATCTTTTAATTGATTATTTTAGTCATCATTTCCTATGAACCTTTCAAAAGAGCTAAAACTCTCCTGTTTCTCAGGACCTTTGAGAACTTTGTATTTGTAGCAGGGTCCACAATTCAGAAAGATGCAAATATGAGAGCATCCTTTTCCATTTTTGGCCCTTGTTTAAGTTCCTGTACTTTAATCAAGTCAGAAGTTACACAGACACTACAGAGTCCCCACTTTTCCTGCCCTTGCAAGTGAGCATGGAGCCTCGCAGCTGCCAGGCAGGGACTCGAGTGTCACCTCCTTTTTCTACCTATGTGGCTTCTCCCACAGGCTCCTGGAGTCACAGCTGCAGTCACAGAAGAGGAGCCACGAGAATGAGGCCGAAGCCCTCCGTGGGGAGATCCAGAGCCTGAAGGAGGAGAACAACCGGCAGCAGCAGCTGCTGGCCCAGAACCTGCAGCTGCCGCCGGAGGCCCGCATCGAGGCCAGCCTGCAGCATGAGATCACCCGGCTCACCAATGAGAACCTGGTAAGGGAGCGCCCGCGCCCCACGCCTCAGCAGCGGCCCTGGCCCTGCAGGGAGGCCCTGCTTTCTTTCTGAGCAGACATTTTTCCCAGCTGGGAAACACTCACTGCCCCACGCTGGTTACTCTCTTCCTCTAGCAGGGTCAGAGCAAGGAAAGCACAGCTGTGTTGGTAGAAATGGAAAAGGCGGTACTCGAGTTGTTTCTCGCAGAAGGCTCTGGCGCGTCTGAGCATCCTCAGACCTCACTTGGTGGGTCTGGAAGATACCAGCCGTCTGTGTGCTGGGCTTCTGATGTCCTCAGAACTCAGCTGCCCCACTTCCTCCACTTCAGCTGCAGATTCTCTGCCATTCAAGGAGGTTATATGGTTGTTACAATGGAGACTGAGGACATGCTTTGTTTGCCTTTGGTCCCCAAGCACCACTGAGGCTTTCCCAGCCTCCATCTGTAGCAGACCATGGAGTTAGAGTCATGTTCAGGGGAAGGCGTTTGGCAGAACCAGAGCAGGGCTTTAGGTTGACCTTGGATGAAGCTCCCAGGTCAGGGAGGAAGGACGTCAGAATTCAAGATTATATATTCTTGATTCTTTTTAACAGAACTTGGGCAGTGAATGAGGAAATTTTTTCCTTTGCCAGATTCTGAATACTGGCACAGAATCTAAGTTTTTTTCTTTTTCTTCTTTTTTCCCTTTCTGTCCTTTCTTTTACAGAAAATATTTTCTAAAGTATTTCTCACTCACAAAATAACTTCTATTACAGATTTTCAGATTTTTAAAAATCTGCTTGTTTGATAAATATACTTATTAAATTAAAAGTCATCAAAAAGTTATAATTCCATATTTCTATGTAAAAATCTATATTTTAGTGTCAGCCCAGTTTTTAGAAAAGCTGTGTAGGACTGACAGTGATTTGTTTTGGTTTTTGTTTTTTAATTCAGGGTTTTAATGACCTATAATAGTCATTAGATTTTCTCTGAAGGCTTAATAATCTGAATTATCTGCCCATTACCCCATCAGCAATCATTTACATTACAAATAGCTTTCTGGTGTCATCTATTCTTTCATATTAATTTGAAGCAGAACTCAGAAGTATTTTCCCAGTCTGTCCCTCTGAAGACAGCTTGCTGGTGAGGCTGCATTGTAGGAATGGGAGAGGTGGGTGAGGGTTGAGTCTGGACTCTTTCCAAAGTGCTTTGAAATGTCACTGATTTGTGGGAGAAAATCTTCTGAATCATGGAATATTTTTGAGACGTCATTTTATTACTCTCAAGTATATTGTTGCTTAAATTAAACAAACAGTGCTTTAATGACTAAGAATTGATTAAATATACTAAATAATATAATAATGATTGATCAGCATATAAATTCTGTGCTTACAAATGATTGTCTTAAAATATAAGGTGAAACCATGAAATAAATATGCTTCTGGGTAGCAAATTCCCAGGTTTTTTTCACTAAGTTGGTTAAGCATTTCCCTTGTACCCTCGTGTGCAGTATTAATTTTCCTCTCAATATTTTTTTAGGTAATACAAAAAAAAAAAAAAAAAAACTAAGCCCCCACATTCTAAGCTGGTAGAATCTAGTTAATGAGTTTGAATTTTAGGAAAAACCTTCATAGGTCAGCTGCTTCTCCTGCCTCCCAGACTCCTAATTCAGGAGAGCAGATTCAAACTTATGTACAGGAAATGATGCGCTTTTTCACAATCATTGTGGTTTCTCAGGATTAACTGTGCACTTCTTTAGGAAGCACTTGGGCAGACTATTAAAGTAGCAGTGGGCCTAGGCTTGGAGTTCTTGGAAACTCTACCCTGCAAACCCTACCCACCCACCTACCCCCCAGCACAAACACTGAGATGGTTTTTTCTCCCTTCTCTAGTGAACATGCTTCACAGCCCACCCCCAAGCTGCCTTTCAGGGAAGGAAGGCACACAGCTTCTCACCAGTCTTTCAACTTCAAACAAAAGCGCCCACTTTGCCATTTATTCTCATTTTCATTTTATTTGCCTTCCCCCAGCAAAAAAGTGCAGCAACTTGTGAAGAGGTCTGAGGAGTGAAATAACGACCTTATCTGGGGACTATGGCCCACTGCTCTGTTTACCCGCTAAATAGCCTGTTTCCAGTGAGCATGTCAGAATATGTGTGTGTATCGATAATGGGAATCATCAGTACTAGGAAAATCAGAGGGCAGTGGCCAATGACAAGTCAGAGCCTTTTGCATGTATACAGTGTCATTATTTGTGTTTTAAAATATTTAAAAATTGATGTTGCCAAGAGGTAGCATTCCCCTCCAAGACACAGAGAGAAACAAATGTCCGTTGTGCCTGTTTTTTCAGTATTTTGAGGAATTATATGCAGATGACCCTAAGAAGTATCAATCATACCGGATTTCACTTTACAAACGGATGATTGTATGTAAATTCCGAGTGTTTCTCGTTGTTGTTGTCGTCATCCTTGCTCCTTCTAGCCCTCTGTACCTGGAGAGCTCACGCTGCCCGCCCGCCCTGCCCGCCCTGCCCGCCCTGCCCCAGGAAGTCTCTTCACAAACTTTCACAAAACCTGTTTCCCCCCACAGCTGTCTTTTAGCCAGTGGTGTCACCTCTATCAGTGTCTTGCGTCCATTGTCACATTTGGTTTGTTATTAACACTAGGCTTGCAGTGTGATGGGAGCAAAATGTGATTTGAGAGAGAAAGAAAAATCCAAGAAGCACAACTGAGCACTTTGAAATGTTAGCAACTCTTCCCTTTGAATCATTGGTCTAGTGTCTAAATCAGCTCTGTCTAAACTGGAGAATGAATGGATATTTGTATTTATAAATGCTGTTTTTGTCTATAACCTGAATTACAGCCATAGATATCACTGATTCATTTCCCCTCTGAACTCCCAGGCTGCTGTTGCCCACTTCTTAATTATCAATCTTTTAACTATCCCTGTCATTTGAAAGAGTTCTTGATTAGAGAGCCAATTATCACACATTTTTCTATCCTCTACTCTTGAAAGTACTGCTTTTGTCTCTCTTTTTGCATAAAGCATTTGGAATTCTTTTCTCTACAAGCAAAATTGTATCACCTGCAAGAGTTTATGGGCTTGTCATGCCACTGCCGCTCGGTCTGCAGACCGCTCTATCCTCTTCTCTGTGGTTACTTTTCAACTTACCTTTTAAGTCCCCAAGCTTCTTAACTTTTCCTATGTTACAGGACTAGTTTTATCCTCTCCAGAGGGTGGGTCTCATAGAGACAGTGCTTCACACACATGGATCCCAGTCAAAAGACCCTACCGAAGTTCAGCCATCCTTAAAACTTCCCATACAACATTGTGTGCATTCATCAAAATTTATTTTGCCCATTCCCCCTTTAAAAGAAAGCTTTCCCCTGGAATAACAGTATATTTTATGAGCATTTAATTGTTTTGCCCACATGGAGTCTCCTAGGAAAGACTCCCCAGCGAGCCTGCTATCCATCACGCTGTAAAGGAGTTGATTGCATTGTATATTTTAACATTTCGCTTTCATTGTAGCTGCATTCCCCATCTCCTGCCAGTTTTAGCTGGGTGGGGCTCCACCAATGAGCTTTTCTGTAGCTTTTCTGTAAAACTAACAAACACTGTTTCTCTGATTTTGTGTCTGCCTTCCTTCTGGCATTTTAGAAGGCCTATTTTGATCTTCCTGTTATATTTCTCATTCTGATCTTTAGGATTTGATGGAACAACTTGAAAAACAAGATAAGACTGTCCGGAAACTGAAAAAACAACTGAAAGTATTTGCCAAAAAAATTGGTGAACTGGAAGGTATTTAAACTTGTTTTTATAACAATTACTGAATCTTGGCTTTGTGTTGCTGTACTAGTGGCTTCGTAGGTTTGCATGAAAATATTAGGGATGATAACAGAAATGACTTTCAGCAAGTCTGGCCCCTGTGGAGTGGAAATTTCCATTGCTAGGTGAGGGGGAAATGTTCTTTTCGTGGTAGTAATAATTTCCGAAGAAAGAGAGAATTCATTCCATAGACATCTAATGACCATCTTCTGTATGCCAGGCACTGTGCTAGGCAGGATAGCATAGAGGTTAAGAGCATGTATTTTGTAGCCAAGCTTCTTGGGTTCAAATCTTGGCTTTTCCAATATTAGTTATCTGATATTGGGCAAGTTACTGTACCTTTCTTTGCCTCAGTGTTCCCACCTGTTAAATGAGAATGATAATGGTGTATACCTGACATGGTTTTTAAGGATTAATTAAGTAATATGTGAAATGCATTTAGTATAGTTCCTGACCATAGTAAATGCTATATACAACTTAGTTATTATTACTGTTATTCTTAGTATTAGGAATTCTAAGAGGAGTAAACTAGAGTCTGTGTTCTCAAAGAACTTATCATCTGATGGAGAACAAAAAGAAATAAGTAAGAAAAAATGAATTATGATTGTAAAGAAATAAGATTTTTTTAAAAAAACAACTCATGATTTGTATATGATGATGATGGGAGAACACCTTGAGAAGTAATCAGACATCAGTTGTCATTATTATATACAAACGATTCTTCTCTTGTGGATTAGTGTGTTTGTTCCTTCAGTAAGTATTGATGTGCGTGCCAGGGACATAGCAGTAAGGAGGGCTAAGGCCACATTCGAGGCTTATTCCAACAATGCTCTCATTGTTCAAAGGATTTAGAGACCCTCTGTGGAACTGCCTTCAAACCTATGCAAGCTGGTATCATTTTGACCAAAAATGATACTGTGAAGTCTGACTGCCCGTCTCTTCTCTGAATGTTTCTCAGCATAGTTCTTTCTCAGCTCAGAGGGTGAAGATTGCCCATCACTGGGAATGTTCAGAAGAATCTACCCTGATTAACTGTGTGGCTTTCATTCCTCCAGCCAGCCAGGCCTGTCTTAACTGTTGCTTCTGTTTGATCTTCCCACTTCTCTTAGTCAAGTCCTGCTTGTCCTTTGAGACCAGAGTCATATGTCCCATCCTCAGGAGTAGCCTTTCCTGATCTCCCAGTCAGACCCTGCAGACACCACAACTTGGCTCCTGTCTTTTGTGGTTTTCATTGTCGTATTTTTAACAGTTTCTCTCTTTGAATTACTGGCTTCTTCAGTGTACTCTGAACTTCCTGCTTATTGGGACACCTCTTATTTCCCCCTGTTTTCACACAGACGCTAAGCATAGCGTCTTTCGTAGTCATTCCATCAGTGTTTGTTGAATGTGTGAATAAGCTTCAGAAATATTTGGAATGGCAACATGGATGTTTACTTTGAAGAGCATAATACTCCCTTGGATGTACAAATGTTGAAATATTTGTTTAGAAGTCAGATATTACTTTGCAGTTATTTTTATATCATCCTTTAGCATTATGTGATTCACATATGACATTAAAATTTTGAACTTCTAAGTCACACACATGGGTGTAATGTCTATTGGCAGAACTTTAAAAATCTTTATTCAGAGAGCCTTTGTGCACTTTAACTCTGCATTAATTATGAGATGATAATTAGATAAGAGAGTATTTGCTTGAAAGAAACTGATTTTAAGGGTATTGTCTTGTGAGATTATTTTTTAAACTTCTAATGTTTCCTTTGCCATACATGTGTAACTTTGGATAAACAGAAAAGCCACTTATTATTTTCCATTGTTACTCAGCTTTCTTTGATATGTATATTTTTACTTGATGAAATAGCCTAGAATATCTCAAGATGTTAGCAGTTTTAAGTCATTATCAATCAGAAATCAACCTCATCAGTTAAACTGTCCTGCCAGCTTTGTTCTTAAATTGTAAGTACATGTGAGAAGGCAATTCACAGATTAAGTGAAAAAGACATAGTATTCTTAAGAAAAGTTGAGTTAGATGATCCACGTCTAAAAGATGAAGTAGGTTCATGTGACTTGAGCATTTGCTGAGCACAGAATAGCTCCCCTCCCCGAGGCAAAGGGTAAAGGTGACAGCCTCTCCTGACACCTTTCTCTTCCTTGTCCTTTTTTCCCCACAGTCTGCACAGAAAGCACTGATAACCTCACACAGCAGAGCACCTTCTAATACCTAAAAGTTTTCTTATACTTTTCTAAATATATATAATATACTTAAATTCCTCCGGTTTAAAATAGAGAGACCCTTGCTTCCTCCTATGGGCTACACTTAATTAAGGAGACATTTTTAGAAGCCATGAAGACTTTTTTTTTTTAACACCAACATACATAATTTTTAGCAGAAATAACATAGCTAAGTGGAGGGTGTTTCAAAATTTGATCTGCTTTGTGCTATATTTTAATCCAGGAGTGGGTGTGCCATCTCAATTTTCATAGACTGAGGGAATTTAGATCTAAAAGAGTTCTAGAAATCAGTTAATTACTTCACAGGAGAAGAAAGCCGAGGCCCAGAAACCATAAGGGACTTCCAGTGTTTCAGCCACTTAGGCGCCAGACAGACTAGAGCCCAAGTCTGAGGACCACTGACTTCTCTCTTTTGTGTCGTATTTTTCACAAACTCTCTCTGTAGGAATTCATTTGACCGTCTCAATTAAACCTGAGATCAAGATCTTCCCTGTACTAATGGGAGGAAAAAATTTTTTAATCTTCTAATTTCCTTTCTTTTTCTAGAACAGAAAGTTTCAGGAATGTTTTTCTCTCAAGTATAAAGAATCTAGAAAATGAAATTGCTTCAGATCTTTCTAGAAGGATGTCTGTATTAGATGACCCCCAGGGTCCCTTGAGTCTGAAAACTGAGTGATATTCTGGCTTCTTTCTTTCCGAAAGGCTTTGTATTTTCCTGATACTGCATAGGGTTGACATTTTATTTAAATTAGTATATGATTTGTTCAACAAATCAAGGTTATGTTGAGCTGACATCTATATTTTATCTGTGAGTTTTGTAAAGACTCTAATCTCTGGGAAGGATTCAGAGACAGAATTTTTAATGAAAGTATGGCAAATTTTATCTCTGACATTTTTGTATAGAACTAAAAATATCTTTGTTGGAGATTTTGCAAAAGGAAAGTGAAGCTTTCTTTTAAAACATAGTATCTCTTAAAGTAGTCACCTGAATGTTTCATAAATACTGAGGTGCACAATTTTTCACATTTTAACATCTCTAAAATTAGGATATGTCTTACAGCAGTTGACATTTGACAGTTGGGTTGTAATTTAATTGGCAATATTTTTCCTTCTTTAGTGTTACATAAAATATATCTCATAATCAGTGGCACCTTAGATATGATAAAATCAGTAGGTTTAAAACATTCATTTTGAATTACATGGAGTCAAAATATGTGCATTTATTGATAACCTTAATGTGTTGAATCTGTTTCCTCCGAGTTTCTCCTCTTGAAATTGTTTCTGTGGCTTAAGGCAACTGGTAACATAGATGGCAGGGATTTTATTATCTTGTGTTTTACATGTAGCATGTGTGCATGAGCTATGAAGGCCCCTGTGTGCTGATTCTGAGATCTTCATGGTGTTGTGTTTAAACTGACTCCAGATATAATTTATGTAACACTAAATAGTTTGAATCTCCTATCTCTTATAGAGAGGCATACATTTTATAGTTATTCCTGTGGTTCCAGACTGCGTGACACACATGAAATGCTAGATTATGGTGGATGGCCACAACCTTGATTTGTCCAATCACAGTATGATCACTCCTTAGATATCATTATGTTGATGGACGGTGGTGATGTTCTGCGCTGGTGGTCCCAGTCGGTGGTGACGCTGCGTCATAAGGTGGACGAGTGTCACCAGGCTCTCTGCCACGTAAGCAAGAGCACTGGCAGGTATTGGTATTCTCTGTGTAACCTCGTCCTGTGGAGCTGGCTTCCCAGAACTAACTCAGGAAATTGCCCAATGACAGGAGAAGCTGATAGCCTTGTATGGAGTCAGCAGTGTTCAGCTTTCTAATGCATCTGACCTGCGTTTTGTTTGTTTGCCAAAAGTCTCTGAACTCAAACTTAATCTATACCTAAATAGATTTCTTAACCGCCCTCCCCAACTTCCTGCAGATAAAAGAATTAAAAATCTGCTTACTAGCATATGTCTCCACAAACACCGTCATAATTCATGTATTCCTTTGCCTTCCTTTGCAGTTCCCATTCAGTTCTCAATTTTGAGATGAAATTGGAGGCCTTTTTTAACCCTTAGCTTAGTCCTTCTCTAACAGCTGCATCGTTAAATACTTGAAAGGTGGTTAACCAGTGGTTGTACTTTTATGGTTGCAAGCTTGTGGTAGGACTTTTAGCACTTTACTAAAAACGAACAAACCAAAAGCTGAATAATATTTAGGAAACTTATTAAAGGGAGGTTGTTTTTTCTGTCCATGATTTCTTTGGGAATGAGGAGTGACAGGAGAAAGTTGATTCTTTGCTTTATGGAGCCTTTGTGAAAAGTAGTACCTTTCACATCCCCTAGTGTGAAGAGACACTCTTCTCCCAGCTGTCTTGATGTGGTTTGAACTGATTGCTGTGATACGTGTAAAGTAAATGTTCTTTTTCTTTGATGACTAGATTCGTAGAGCTAAAAGTAAAGGAGAATCTTTTATACTCTGGCTGCCTCTTTATAGAATATTGTTTTTTTCCTTCTGTGAATTAAAATCTAAATATATTTAGACATTTATGATTGATATTCATTAATTAACTAAGAATCTAAACCACTTTGGGGACATTTAATCTTATTACAAAGTAAACCTTATTACAAAAAAAAATGCTTTTGAATCAAATAAGTTTCTTTGATGTTGATAGTAGTAGTAGTTGTCAGAGTGACATTACCATATAAACTTGCCATCTATCCACCCAATTTTACCAAAAAAAAAAAAAAAAACTTAAGGAATAATTAAGTGGCAAATACAGCAAGTTTCTTTTTTTACATAGTTCACTTAAAATTATAGGAACATGGAACCCTCTTATCTTTTCTACCTGGAAAACATTTTTCTTCTTTCTGTTTCTCATGAAGTGGGCCAGATGGAGAACATATCTCCAGGACAGATCATCGATGAACCCATCCGTCCAGTCAACATTCCCAGGAAAGAAAAGGATTTCCAAGGAATGCTGGAATACAAGAAGGAAGATGAGCAAAAACTTGTTAAGAACCTGATTCTGGGCAAGTATTTTCTGCGTGAGATAAAAGGTCTTTCTGGTACATGTGTCGGTGGTGGGAAAGCTTAGTCACTCATTTATTAAATATTCAACACGGGTTTCTTTAGTTGTCATCACATACTGTGCCCATAGTGCTGCAGTAGCTTCCTGACCACATCATGCTCATCAGTCAAACAGCAGGGACACCTCTTAGGCTCCCCTGAAGCCAGGCCTTTTCAGCTCTGGTTACCTGTTAGAATAACCTGGGAAGCTTTTGAAAAGTATTGGTGTGTGTTCCCCACTGCAGACTGACTACATCAGAATGTCTAGCAGAAGGAGCCTGGCCATGTCCCTGTGTGTGTGTGTGTGTGTGTGTGTGTGTGTATGTGTGCATGTGTGTGTGTTTTAATCGGTTGGGATTCTGAAGTGTAGCCACAGTTGAACATCACTACTCTGGCCATTTAAGTTCCTGAATTTCTATTAATTCCTTACTTCCCTAGAAAGTAAGTGACTAAGTATGTCAGGAACAACAGTTTAGTGATAGGGAAGAAACAAAAGAATTAAGGAAGAGATCCCAGCAATGGAAGGAGAGGACCTGACAAAGGAAATAAGAATAGAAGAAGTATTTCAGAGCAGCATAAGGCCTTTAAGTTTAGATGTGAGCCCACTTGCTCTACAAGACATTTTAGGGGAGAGTGGGAAGTAGTCCAGGAGTGCATGCAGCCCGTAAGTTGTGAACTGGAAACGTTGCAAATCTCTCCTTTCAGCCTTTGCATAACATTCCTCCCCCAGGTGCCAGAGTGACAGCAATGTGATCAGCAGTTATCCCTGATTTAATGTTCCCAGGGTTCATGGCATTCAACTGTGTACTATATATAGGTGCAGAGGTGCTTAAGTTTCAATGTGATCTTCATTTAGCAAAAATGTTAAGGAGCTACTGGTTTTTAAGCATAGAGTTAAAACGAAGATTTATCAATTCAAGAAACATTTAGTGTTTCCTCCTACTATGTACTAAGCACTTTCTAGGTACTGAGTAATGAACAAAGTAAAGTCTCTATTCTCATAGAGTTTATATTCCAGTGGAGGAGGGTGGGTAGAGAAAACCAGATAAACAAATAGTGGGATGAAAAGGGTCAACACTGAAGGCAGGTGTTCTAGTTCATATAAAGTTATTAGGCTGGGCCTTTCTGATAAGGTGGCCTTTGGACAGAGACCAAAAGAAGTAACGAAGCAAGTCTTGCTGATATCTAAGGAAAGAACATTCCAGACAGAAAGTGCATAGGCTTGGGGTGCGAGCATGCCTGGTGTTCAGCCAGCAGTGAGGACACCCATTTAACTGGAGCACGGTGAGCTGGGAAGGGGAACAGGGCCAGATCACACAGCTGTGGTGAGAATTTTGGATTTTATAAGTGAGTGAATTCAGAAGCTACTTAGATTTTCAGAACAAGAGTGACATGATCTGACCTGCATTTTCTTATATTCTATGACAATTCTGAACCCAGTTGTTGTGTGGAAAACTATTGGGGAGCAAGGGATGAATTAGGGAGACCAGTTTGGAAGCTCTCACTATGGTCCAGAAGACGATGGTAGCCTAGAGTAGGGTAGCTGGTAGAGAAGTGGTTGGATTCTGGATATGTTTTATGGGGAGAGCCTACAGGATTTGTTGATGGATTAGATGTGTGATATGAGAAAAGGAAAGACATCAAGGATGATGATAAGGTTTATAACCTGAGAAACTAGAAGACAGGAACTGCCATTTACTGAGATGGGACAACCCCTGGGAGAGCAGGCTCCTAGGGAATCAAGAGTTTGTTTGGGACAAACTTGTGTTGCCAAGGGAGCAGAGGGTGGGAAGGGATAGACTGGGATTTCAAAATTGTAGAATAGATAAATAAGATTATACTGTATAGCACAGGGAAATATATACAAGATCTTATGGTAGCTCACAGAGAAAAAAATGTAACAATGAATATATATATGTTCATGTATAACTGAAAAATGTGCTCTACACTGGAAAAAAAAAAGAGATTGTTTGGGGATGGGCAGGGGTGTCAAAGGCAGTTGATACAGGAGACTGGAATTCGAAGAAGTCAGGGCAGGAGATAGAAATTTGGGAGTTGTCATTTTATAGACAACTAAGATTCATATATCCCTGCATAGCTTCAAGAATTTCTCCACTTAATGAGCTATTAAAATAAGCTTTTTTTAATATGACCTATATACCCTAAATGATTGAACTCTTACATGACAACTGTGCTTTTATATCTCAAAAAGTATTCCTTATGAAGACTTTCTATGTTATATAAGACTATTTTTCCTCTTTCTTTTAGAATTGAAGCCACGTGGGGTAGCAGTCAATTTGATTCCAGGGTTACCAGCGTATATCCTGTTTATGTGCGTTCGACACGCTGACTACCTGAATGATGATCAGAAAGTAAGGTCGTTGCTAACATCAACAATTAACAGCATCAAAAAAGTATTAAAGGTCAGTTCATGTTCAACAGTAATCTCATAATGCACATTAATGATGACAGAGTCTGCACAGGGGTACTTTTCCTTCCTTACACTTGAGCACTTAGTTGCCAGTTACAGCCACTTTCCAGTCGTAACTGGTAACTGCCATTGTAGGAAACGGGCGTTCTTGGAACGTGTCTGTGTGCCTTTTTTCAAAACAGGGCTCAAGTTGAACAGTAATCAAAATTAATTTAATATATCTGCATTTAATTGTGGAATAAATTAAGTTGCTTTATAGAAATAGTCTGCTTTGAGGTCTTACTTAGAACTAAATTAAAAATACTTAGTGAAGTTCATGTATACAGGGAATATGATGCTCTAGTTAAAATAGGTGTTAAATAAGTTCAGTACTACATAGCTCATTCATATAAAAAGAGGTCTGATAAGACATTAAAATTTCTCTTCCAGCTTTTCTTCTCATTATTCTCCAACTCACCCCATAATTTGTTTTGTTACCTAAAGTGCCTGGTTCCATGTGAGAGCAACACATGGAAGCTCAGCAGAGAGAAAGGACTTGGAAAAGGCAGCAAAATTATATAACAGAACAGAAAGCCCTACATAACCCAGTAATCACTGAGTCACATTGCATAATCGTCCTCTCAACTCTAGAGAAACAAGGAACATTAGTCTTAGTTTTAACTCAGCTGTTTCTGTGAGGAGCTAAGAGAATGTGCTCCGGGTACTTTGCTGTCTGATTACCTAACTTAACGAGAGCTTTTAGGATGCGGATGAGTGAACAGTTAACATGCCTCGTGGATTCTCTCAAATCTAGGATGTCTTTTGTGAACAATTTTTTTAAATTGTGATAAAACATACACAACTAAAAATTTACTATTTAACCGTTTTTCGGTGCACAGTTTCGGCATTAAGTGCATTCATATTGGTGTGCAGCCATCACCACCATCCATCTCCACAGCTTTTTTACCTTCCCCAGCTGAAACTCTGTACCCATTAAACACACCCACCCCCCTAGCCCTTGGTTATAACTTTTGAAAAATGCTGGTTCTCAGTCCCTATTGCACAGATATTCTGTGTAGTCACATTCTACAATTACTAAAGTGGGGGAATTTCTGAAGATTTAACATTCAAAAATTGATGAATGTCTTCTGAATGTAACTCATTTAATTCTTGGTGTATTGATGCTGTATTACATTTAGATAGACTACGAGTTTTACTGCTCCTTAAGTCAACTACAAAAGGCCACAAAACCAGATCATGAAGTTTTTTCCTTCTCATTTTAATTACAAGAAGGCATTTATCTAACTTGACTAATAATTGTACCAAATTGTTTAAAGATTAAAAAGGAGTAAGTTCTAGAACATAACACCCTTTTGATACCATTTAAAGTGGGTGTACATTTGTTTCACATCCCTGTTTTGAACTGAAGTGTGTTTATCTTGCATCCCTGTTTTGATTTAGCAGAGGTTGTTTGACATGTGGCCCAGTCCTGAAGAAGAGCAAGCTCTCCACTGCTCTGCACAGGACTTCCTCCACCCCGTTTCTCATTTGCTGCTCAGAATTGTGTCTTATCATCGAGAAGATTTTTAACCTAATCTGGGTTTCAGTGCTTCACAAATATTTGTGATTCCCTTTTGTGCTTTTAGTCCTTTCTGATTCCCTTCAGTAACCCTCCCCTCTGAAGTGAGTTTAGGTAAACTGTGGCTTAGTGAATTGTCTTCTGCTTAAAGGGACTGCTAAGCTAATATCTGAATGAATGGGCATCATTTTCTAACGGCAAGAAAACGGATGCTAAGCAAAGTAACAACCAACCAGTGAACCCAGTGGTTGAAATTCTTTAGCAGTGATGTAAGGCTTTACAGCTGCAATGTGATTTATTTTTATAATTGTCGGCGCCCGGCTAGCTCAGTCGGTAGAGCATGAGACTCTTATTTTTATAATTGTTGTTAATGGTAAGTGAAGGAAATGGGCCTTCTGGTATCTGTTCAGTTTTTTTCAGGCTGTTATTTCTCTAAAGAAAGAGCTAATTTAGGCTTATTCTCTCTTTCAGAAAAGAGGTGATGATTTTGAAACTGTCTCCTTCTGGCTCTCTAACACATGCCGATTTTTGCACTGTTTGAAGCAGTACAGCGGAGAAGAGGTGAGAAAACCTTGACTATAAAACCATCATGCTGTACTTTCCCTGACCTTTTAAGGAAGAGCCTTAAAGCAGAAAATGTTTAACCATTTGTTAATTTAGAAACCTGAATTCAGAGGTGACTTGGAAGTTCATAGCTTTGTTTGATGTGTATTATTTACAAAACAGTGACGTGGGGAATGACGTAGTTTCTTCCCTCCAGGAGTTTTTATGATGAGAAAGCATAGCAGAAATAAAATGAGCACTGATCAGTGAATAGTTACCAGCACTGAAACTTTTTTTAAAGATGTGAAAGCGGGCTTTTCAAGGACTAATATAGGAATATTGAGCTATTTAAAGAAATTAGTCAATTTTGGCTTGCCATAATACATTAAAGGTGATGAAGGCATGTCTCTTTAGATTGGTCCAAAAATCTGTTTTGCTTTTGCATGCAGTGATGAGCTCATCAGTTGGTGTGTTCATCAGTTGCTTTCAAAACTATGTAATTTATTAGGACTTACTATTTATTAAGGACTGCTTCATATATATCAGACAGCATTTGCTACACATTATGTTATTTAATACTTATAACATCTCTATAAGGTAGGAGTTATAACCCAGCTTTACAGGTGAGGAAACTGAAGCTCAATTAGGTTCATCCCTTTGCCCAAGTCCTCTCAGCCGTAAGGAGCTGACCTGGGATTCTGGGTCTACCCACCTCTGAGAGCCTGTGCCCCTGACCACTGCTCTCCGTGCCCCCCCCCCATCCTTTGCCGGGAGGGCAGGCAGAGAAGCTGAGCAGTAGCACTTTCTGAGCACCTGGAGACTAGGAGCAGAGGACTGTCTGGCAGATGATGGGAAATACAAATGTGAGCAAGACATGGTCCCTGAGCAGGTGGGACTGACAGACCAGAATCCCCCGGAGGGCCTGTTAACTGTCCTGTCAGTCACACTTCTAGACCATGTTGTTAAGTAGGTTGCAGGGAGGCAGATGCTTGACTGTGGGCAGAATCCATCAAGTAGGTAATTGTTCTTGTCGGGCAGTCCCTGACCAGAGTACCTGCTTAGACAGCTGACTTTCCATTTTAACAAGTACTGCCAAAAGATTCCATTCTAAGCTTGAACCGAGAATCATGTGTGGATACCATGAAATATAATACAGGGAAATTTTTTATTTATTCACCAGTCTCTGTAGAAATTGATCAGTTTTGTTTTAAGAAGATTATGTGTGCCTTTCAGGTGCAGTATTTATAAATGGACTATATATAGTAAACTGAAGTTAAGAGATTAGTACTTTAGATAATTTAGTGTTTGGCAGTGAACCAGCTGTTTCTTTATAGGTGAAAACACTCTTTAATTTTTTTTCAAATTAAGTTCCCCCATCTTGTTTTGTTGACACTGCGAGTGAAAAGGCTTAAATGCTAGACTGCCAAGTTTAGATATTATTCAAATGCTATTGAGAAGCAGAAGGGAGGACATGATGGAAACACATACACAGAATTTGAGAATGATTATCCTGGCACTTATGTGTAGCATGGATGGAAGCTCTTTGGAGAAAGGAAAAAAGAGCATGTGGATGCTGCTCAAAGTAGGAGACATTTTATTTCGTGTGTATCATTAACTCTGCATTGTGGCTCCAGGGCTTTATGAAACACAACACGTCTCGCCAGAATGAACACTGCCTCACCAATTTTGACCTGGCTGAGTACCGGCAGGTGCTAAGTGACTTGGCCATTCAGATCTACCAGCAGCTCGTGCGGGTGTTAGAGAACATCCTTCAGCCAATGATCGGTAAGGCCAGGGCATTGCTGACGTCGGGGTCTGTCCATCTCAATGCCCACCAGTAGATGACCACCAGTGGCATGTGTTTCAGAGCATGTGTTCATATGGAGAACATAAGGCAGTAGGACTCAGTCCCAAAATTAGCTGAGGAATCCCAGAATCCCAGCCATGAGTAAGTGGGCTCCATCAAAATCACTGCCTCCACATGATAGAGATGGCAATGTCTAGTTTTCCTCCCTAGCGTGTAACGTCTCTCCCTTAAGATGGGGTTATACTTTGTACCCAGCAGTAGACCTCATACCTCGTCCAGTTCTCAAAATCACGTTAAACTTTGGTCCAGAGCACTACTACACGGAGCTTCCTGGGGACTCATCTAAAACTAAGGAGGCTGGAAAGGGTTTGCACTTTGCCTGATAGGGTACAGTAACAGGGCTGGGAAGGTACCATGGCAACAAGAACAGGTCTCAGATGCTCCATGCTGAGGTGTGCATCTCATGGCCCCTGTGGAGTTGTTAAAGGCAGTGTGGTTTTAAGTAGCAGTTTCTCATTGGATGAACAACTGAGGGTGTGTGTGTGGGTGTGTTTCTACATGTGTCATTCCATGTTCCTTTCTTTATATGTGTGCACTCAGTCTGCTTGTGTATTTTTGTATCATGCTACCTATATTCCTTTGGAATGTGTAGCAGGTGTGAAATAGGAATTAGGAGGCATGTGCATATTGCCGGCTGTTAATTTTGAATGCATTGAATTTTTTTTTTTAATTTTAAATTACCAAACTATGTTATCTTCAGGCAAAGTATCAACAGCCTCTTAAGGCTACTCCCAGCTACCCTTTCTTCCTCATCCATGTGTTTTCCACATTTCATTTCACCTCTGTGGGCTCCTGGTATTCCATTTACACTGCAGGCCCACAGTTAACCAACTAGAAACTTAGAAGGTTGCGGAAGCCATGGGAGATGGCAATGATTTCTTCAGTTGTCCCCTGAAAGGTCATGAATTTAAAGCAACCTAGGTCAGCTAAAATGCAAGAGGTAGCACAGATGCAGAGAAGGTCAGCTTCAGCCAATTCTTTCCTACTTTTGCCTGGTTTTATTGGCTAAATGAGAAATTTACCTTTAGGTGTCACACTTTAAACCACTAGCCCCACCTCCCAGCGATTTTATGGTGACAAATGTTTTGAGTCAGTGTGAGGGTCTGTGGAAGTTGTCTTTAGCTCTAGGACATGTAACAGTGAATCGAGAATGGCCCCTGCTCTCAGGGGGCTCCCAGTCCATGGGGTAGGCATTCCAGAACCGTCCTTTGGGAGGCATAAGCCAGATGCTAGGAGAGCACAGTGGAGGGAGCAGCGTGCCCCAGATGCGGGGTCCAAGTCCTGGGAGAATAAGGGCAGCCCGAGGTCTCCCTGCTGTTCTGGGAAGCTCAGGGCAAGGAAGGGCCCAGCTCTCCAGCCCCACAGCCCTCTCCCCAGTTTTCTCCAAGAGCACCTCATGTTCTCCTGCCTTTCTTGCTACCTAATTTGTTTGCCTCTGGGGCTCAGACATTACTGGAGAATGCTTATCTTCTCCCTGACTGCTCCGTGCCTCTCTCTCAAAAGCCCTTCCTAGATACCACACATGTGTGCTATTACAAGACTGCTGCTTCATATTTTAGAAAATAGGCCATTAAGATTTGCCAATTCGACGGTAAATTTTTGCATTTAAGAATTATTCTTTTGTTAAAGTTTAAAATCTAGGAACCCTTTTATTTGAAATTCCTTTTCCCTCTATTTTGATGCTCAAATCATTTTCCTAAAGTTGAATGTGTGTGTGTGTCTGAGTCTGTCTGTGTGTGTATCTGTGTGTGTGTGTGTGCACGTGTGCGTGTGTGCATTTCCTTCCAAATCTTTTCTGACAGTTGAACTTCTCCTGCAGTGTCTGGCATGCTGGAGCATGAAACCATTCAGGGCGTGTCTGGGGTGAAGCCCACAGGACTAAGAAAGCGAACCTCTAGCATTGCTGACGAGGGCACCTACACACTGGACTCCATCCTGCGGCAGCTCAACTCCTTCCACTCGGTCATGTGTCAGCATGGCATGGACCCCGAGCTGATCAAGCAGGTGGTCAAGCAGATGTTCTACATCGTGGGGGCCATCACCCTGAACAACCTGCTCCTGCGGAAGGACATGTGCTCCTGGAGTAAAGGCATGCAGATCAGGTGAGTGAACACCAACACCTGCTTGGCCTCTTTATGCTGGCCAACTGCCCGCCAGGCGTGGAGAGTCCATGGCTTGTGTGGGGTCAGTGCACCTAAGGGCTGCCACCCCTGGCCGAGCAGCAAGGGAAGAGGACCAGATATGGAGCCACTTCCTCTTGACTGGCTGTGATTTGTGATTGCTCCTGGCTGTGCCTTTCAACTTGCTGCTTGTTAGGAACCCAGCTCCAAGTGAAGCTAACTCATTTGAGGGAGTAGAGATGGTGAAAATCACATAAAGATGACATAGCTGCTTCTCTCCTTTTGTGTGTGTTTTAATTGTACAATAACAAAATATCAAACTGTAATGAAGTTTTTTTTTCTTTTTTTGGGGGGGTGGGAGGTAATTTGTTTAATTTATTTATTTATTTTTAGAGGAGGTACTGGGGATTGAACCCAGGACCTCGTGCATGCAAAGCATGCACTCTACTACTTGAGCTATACCCTCCCCCCGGAACTATAATGAAGATTTCTAATGTTTGATTGCACGTAATAAATTTATTTTGACAGAATATCTTTTTGCACCTATGGCCATAAGAACACGTCCACTAGATCTTTTACTAATGCTTGAAATATGCCCCTCTCTATTTTAAGAAAAGATGTGCTCAATTTTTTGTCCAGCTACTCCTCAGCATAACCTTACTAGCATGATAGAATTTTCTTTGGAAATAATTTATTTTAAAACAGCTAGAAAAATCACCAAGAGGGAAAAAGTATCTCTCCTACAAAAGCCTGTAGTTACTCAGTCTCAGAAAACCTTGGCATTCTCTTCAAATTTTCCATTCTGACTCACATCCATTGTAGATAGTGTTAAGAGGATAATGCCTCCCACTCAGGCCGTAGAATTTATTTCTCTGCAAGTTCTGTTTATACCTGTGAATCACCCCTTTGCCTGATTACTATGTCCTGACTGTGGGTCCATTTACCTCACTCTTGTTTGAGAACAACTGTCACTTGCTTGACCACCTTTTGAAACCTTAGCATCTGTGTAGTTTCTGTGTCTCTCTCCATATTTGGGGTCTTGGTCTCTTCCCACGGCCCTCACATGCCCTTCTTGCCTCTCATCCCTAAGGTTCTTCAGGCCCCTGCCTCCATCACCCAGGCTCTTCCCCAAAGAAGGCCAGAGCGCAGGGTCTTTGTGAGAATCTTGCTATTCAGTCCAGGAGCTTGGAGTTTGATGACATTCAGTAAATTTGCACTCACCCCCCTTCTTTTTGGCATAGGTACAATGTCAGTCAGCTAGAAGAGTGGCTGCGTGACAAGAATCTGATGAACAGTGGAGCTAAGGAAACCCTGGAACCTCTCATTCAGGCTGCTCAGCTTTTGCAAGTGAAAAAGAAAACAGATGATGATGCAGAAGCCATTTGTTCCATGTGCAATGCTCTAACTACTGCCCAGGTAAAGCACCTTTCCCTCTTCTGGAATGACTTAACATTCATCACAGGTGATTTTTAGGGAACTAAAGAAGGCATCTAGCTATTGCCCTTGTCTCTGAGCTGACTTCATGCGTGTCAGAGATACACTACAGATCTTGAAGAAAGATTTTACCAGAAAGTAGATTTCAGTATTAGTTCACAGTCATCCACAGTTAACATTCATTAAATAGTTATCCATGCTTTCCAGCATCCTGTGTAATGTTCCAGACACTAAGATAAAACCACTACAAAACAGACCCTGTTTCACAGGGTGTACATTCTATGCATTCTGTGGAGCTTGTACTCCATAAGAGAATTTTCCGTATTAGTTGAGAATTGAATGATTCTTTAGACTTTTCTACTTTAAGAAAGATAATTCTTTAAAAAAAAATTGAAATATAGTTGATGTATAATATGATGTTAATTTTGGGTATATTGCACAGTGATTTGACATTTGAGTACATTGTGAAATGATAACCACAGTAAGTCTAGCAACCATCTGTCCCCATACAGTTATTACAGTATTATTAACTGTATTCCTTATGTTGTAGACATATGCCCATGCTTCATTTATTTTATAACTGAAGTTTGTACCTCCTAATCCCCTTCACCTGCTTCACACACTTCATGCCCCTCCCCTCTAGCAACCACCCATTTGTTCTCTGTATCTGTGAGTCTGTTGTCATTTTTTTTTGTTTCTTTCTTTGTTTTGTTTTTTGGATTCCACACATAAGTGAGATATTGCAGTATTTATCTTTGTATGACATTTCACTTAGCATATTGTCTGCAAGGCCCATTCATGTTGCAAATGGCAGGATTTCATTCCTTTTTGTGGCTAAGTAATATTCCTCTGTGTGTGCATGTGCGCACATGCACGCATGCACACACACACGTACCAATCTTCTTTATCCATTTATCTATCAGTAGACACTTAGATTGCTTCCATATCTGGGCCTTTTGTAAATAATGCTTTAATGAACAGAAGGGTGCATATATCTTTTCAAATTAGTGTTTTTGTTTTCCATACTGGTTGCGCCAATTTACAATCCCACTAACAGTATACGAGGGGCTCCCTTTTCACCAAATCTTCACCAACACTTACTGTTTGTTGTCTTTTTGATGATAGCCATTCTGACCAGTATGAAGTGATACCTCATTATGGTTTTGACTTGGATTTTTCTGGTCGTTAGTGATGCTGAGCCATGAAAAATGTGCCTGTTGGCCATCTGTATGTCTTCTTTGGAAAAATGTCTTTTCAGGTCCTCCGCCCATTTTTTAATCAAGTCATTTGTTTTTATGATTTGAGTTGTAAGAGTTCTTTGTATATTTTAGATATTGACCCCTTATTAGATATATCGCTTGCAAATATGTTGTTCCATTTCATTTTGTTGATAATTTCTTTCACTGGGCAAAAGCTTTTTAGTTTGATGTGGTTCTATTTGTTTATTTTTGCTTTTGCTTCCCTTGCCTGAGGAGATAGATCCAAAAAAATATTGCTAAGACCAATGTCAAGAATGTACTGCCTGTGTTTTCTTTTAAGAGATTAAGGTCTTACATTTAAGTCTTTAATCCATTTTGAGTTTATTTTTCTAAGTGGTGTGAGAAAATAGTTTGGTTCTTTTGCATGTAGCTGTCCAGTTTTTGCAATACCATTTGTTGAAGAGACTGTCTTTTCCATGTTGTATATTCTTGCCTCATTATTGTAGATTAATTGACCATGAAAGAGTCTTTTTTTTCTGGGCTGTCTTTTCTATTCCATTGATCTATGTGTCAGGTTTTGTGCAAGTACCATACTGTTTTGATTACTGTAGCTTTGTACTATAGTTTGAAATCAGGGCGTATGATACCTCTAACTTCATACTTCTTTCTCAAAATTGCTTTGGCTAATGAGTGTCTTTTGGGTTTCCATACAAATTTTAGAATTATTTGTTTTGTTCTGTGAAGAATGCCTTTGGTATTCTGATAGAGATTGCATTGAATATGGTAATTGCCTTGGGTAGTATGTTTATTTTAACCATATTAATTCTTCCAATTTATGAGCCTGATATATCTTTCATCTTGTTTGTATCATCTTCAGTTTCTTTGATCAGTGTCTCTTCCAAATACAGGTCTTTCACTTCTTTGGTTAGAGTTATTTCTAGGTATTTTATTCTTTTTGACACAGTTGTAAATGGGATTATGTTCGTAATTTCTCTGATAGTTTATTATTAATGTATAGAAATACACCAGTGGTCTGTATATTAATTTTTTATCCTGCAACTTTGCTGAATTCCTTTATTAGTTCTAATAGTCTTTTGGTGGCATCTTAAGGATTTCTGTGTATAGTATTGTGTCATCTGCAGACAGTGAGTTTTACTTCTTTCTTTTTGATTTGGATTCTTCTCACTTTTTTTTTCTTGTCTAATCTCTGCGGCTAATATTTTCAATATCATTTTGAATAAAAGTGGCAAGAGTGGGCATCCTTGTCTTGTTTCTAATCTTAGAGGAAATGCTTTCAGCTTTTCATTGTTGATTATGATGTTGTCTGTGGGTTTGTCATATAAGGCCTTTACTATGTTGAGGTATATTCCCTCTGTACGCATTTTGTTGAGAGTTTTTATCATAAATGGATATTGAATTTTCTCAAAAACTTTTCTACATCTATTGAGATGATCATATGATTTTTATTCTTCACTTTGTTAATGTGGTGTATCATACTGATTGATTTGTGAATGGTTAAACATACTTGGATCCCTGGGATAAATCTCTCGTGATTATGGTGTGTGATCCTTTTAATGTACAATTGAATTCAGTTTGCAGATATTTTGTTGAGGATTTCTGCAACTATGTTCATCAGTGATGTTGGCCTGTACTCTTTTTTGTGGTGACTTTGTCTGGTTTTGGTATCAGGAAGATGCTGGGCTTGTTGAATGAGTTTGGAAGTGTTCCTTCCTCTTCAATTCTTTTGGAACAGATTGAGGAGATAGATTTAGGTGTTAACTCTTACGTTTGGTAGAAATAATCTGTGAAGCCATCTAATCCTAAATTTTTGTTTGTTGGTAGTTTTTTGATTACTGATTTAATTTAATTACTGGTAATTGGTCTGCTCCTATTTTCTATTTCTTCCTGATTCAGTCTTGACAGATTGTACAGTTCTAGGAATTTGTCCATTTCTTCCTGGTTGTCCATTTTGTTGGTATATAATTATTCATAGTAATCTCATGTTTTTTTTGTGTAGTGTCAGTTGTAACATCTCTTTCATTTCTGATTTTGTTTATTTAGGCCCTTTCTCTTTTTGTCTTGAGTCTCACTAATAGTTCATCAATTTTGTTTATCTTTTCAAAGGATCATCTCTTACTTTCATTGACTTGTTTCAGGTTTTGGGTTTTGTTTTGGTTTTTTTTTTTTTTTTTTTTTTTTTTTTGTAGTCTCTATTTCATTTATTTCCACTCTGATCTTTTTTTTTCCCTCCTAGTAACATTGGATTTTGTTTGTTCTTTCTCTGGTTCCTTTAGGTAAAAGGTTTAATTGTTTATTTGAAATTTTTCTTGTTTTCCAAAGTAGGCTTGTATTGCTACAAACTTCCCTCTTAGAACTGCTTTTGCTGTATTCCATAGATCTTGATCAATGTGTTTCCATTTTTATTTGTCTTTGGGTATTTTTTAAATCTTTCTTTGATTTGACTCATTGGTTGTTCAGTGGCATATTTTTTAGCCTCCACATGTTTGTGTTTTTTCAAGTTTTTTTTCTTATAGTTTACTTCTAGTCTTACAGCATTGTGACTGGAAAAGGTGCTTGATATGATTTCAGTCTTCTTAAATTTATTGAGACTTGCTTTGTGGCATAACATGTGACCTATCCTGGAGAATTTCCCATGTGCATTTGAAAATAATATATATTCTGCTGAATTTGAATGGAATGTTTTATATATATGTGTGTGTGTGTGTGTGTAGTGTATGTATATGTGTGTGTATTCCACCATTTGATCTAATGTGTCATTTAAGGCCAGTGTTTCCTTATTGGTTTTCTGTTTGGATGATCTGCCCATTAGTGTAAATAGGGTGTTAAAGTCTCCTACTTTTATTGTGTTACTGTCAGTTTCTGCCTTTATGTCTGTTAATATTTGCTTTATGTATTCATGTGATCCTATGTTGAGTGTATATGTATTTATAATTGTTATATCTTCTTGCTGAGTTGATCCCTTTGTCATTATGTAATGTCTTTTTTGTCTCTTGTTACAGTCTTTGTTTTAAAGTCTATTTTGATAAAGTCTTACTGATATAGGTATTATATATCTTACTGATATGTTTGCTACCCCACCTTTTTTTTAATTTGCATGGAATACAAGGCATATGCATAAACATGCCCACTTTCCTTTTGCCCAGTTAGTTCTGTGCTGACTCTTGGATTTTTTAATGTTCATCACTTATCTCAAAACATAGAAATCTTACATAGATCATACACAGAATATGTATAGAAAGTGACTAGCTGAATACTCAGCTATTGCCACTTTGAGAGGGTAGGAGTGGGGGTACTGTCACTTTTCATGCTTTTTCAAATTTATACTGCTTCTTAAAATGTATATTACATTAAATACATTCTTATTGTAAAAATTTGAATAATAAAGGTAAATGGCCTTCAGACCAGCTCCCTCTCCTCTCTTGCCCTAACCAAGCCCTGAGTAGAACTGTATGCGGAGATCCTTTTAGTTTTCCAGATTATAGTACCCAGCATATATTTGATAATATGCTAAAAACTTTCATCATGTTATTTCTCACAGATTGTCAAAGTGTTGAATTTGTATACTCCAGTTAATGAATTTGAAGAAAGAGTCTCTGTATCATTTATTCGTACTATACAGGTAAGGTCCCCCGGGCATATAATTTTATCTTGTTTTTATAGAGTATTAACTTTTTTGATAACACCTTATTGGAAAAATGAAGTGATTTTAAAACAAATGTAAACATTTTCATTAGTTGGTAATTCTTTGGTAGAATTTTGGCAAAAAAAAAAAACTTTATAGATTCATAAAATTGATGCTTTTTTTTGTTTTTCTTTTTTAATCTTCTCAGATGCGTTTACGAGACAGGAAAGACTCCCCTCAGCTGCTCATGGATGCTAAACACATCTTTCCTGTCACCTTTCCTTTTAACCCATCCTCCCTCGCGCTAGAAACCATCCAGATTCCAGCCAGCCTGGGCCTGGGATTCATATCACGGGTCTGAAAATGATATCACGGCAAACATTGACAATGCATTTCTTGCCTGAAATAAGAACCCGTTATTTCAAGTGAGCTACTGAAAACACATTTTTAAAGAGATAGTACTGATCATCTCCCAAACAAGGGGTTATTGACTGGAAATCTCCCTGGAATACTTTCCATCACCGTGGAAAGGAAGATAGGCTCCTTCGTGTTGTGTTACCTTTATAACAACACTCATCCTTGGTCAGTTAGGTATCCGCAGTTGAATGACAGAAGGAAGGAAAAAAATGTGTCTTCAGCTGACAGCATTTATTTTAAATACTTACCACGGCATCTGAATGATATAAAAAAAAACCACATAAATTCCAAATATGAGCTGTTGTTAGGAAGGCACCAACAAGGAACCTCCCGTGCACTAACCAGAAGAACTGAAAGGAAAAATTACCATTGAGTACATACCGTGTCATTTTAGGAATCAGTTATGTTGATACTGTCAAAGAGGAACAAAGAAATAAACTGGCAATATGTAAAGTAAATGGTCCAGTAGCTCCCTTCTATGTGTCACTATGATGTAGAGATATTAAGAGAATGTTGGTTTGCTATAGCGCATGGAAGTCTGTCTATACCGTAGTTTACTGAGCATTTCAAATTGCTGCTACATACTACGTTCTTTAAAATGTAAGTGGTATTCATATTAGACACTACAATGATAAGCTTCTCTTTTATCAACTCTGTTTACAGTTCAATCAGATCACAGTTTTAACTGGATTATGTGCACATATCTACAGATCCACCTGCACGAGTGGCAGACACTGGGCAGTCACGAGGTAACATGACAGAAGTTGACATTTAGGGCTAGGATTATGCAGGGTGGCTATTGCTGATGTCATTTATTCGGAATGTGTTACATTGATGTGCTCATTAATTTTCCCTGGTGGGTATCACATCAGGGTTCTGTGTTCTGTGACATGACTGATTTTTAGTTACCAGATCTGATTCCTGCAGTGTATATCTTCAACCTTGACAGGGTTTCTTTCTTCTTAATTTATTAAGAATTAATCTCAGTCACTATCTAGAGAGGATTATCAGAGTTTTCATGATTTAGGTCTTATTTTATAAATTATGCAAAAGAAAGTATATCGTAAGTAATTATGATTCAGTTTTTTTTAGGCTTTATAACTTCTATAAATGTCCTCAGTACCACTAGATACTTTAAAGAGCATCATATTAGAAATACTGTAAGACCTATACAAAAATATAAGAAGATTGCTGAATTTTACAGAGGATTTGGTTTATTAAGACCCAGATTCTGTAAGTTTTCATCCTGAAATCCCAGTTAAACACATTCTCCATTTTTCCTACAAATCTTATTCAATAAGTGTTTCAGGTTGTGCTAAAGCAAATTCTTAGCTTTCATTAGAAACTCTGGTTCTGAATTACAATCATAGATTTATATAACTTAACTGTTAGTTGATCTACAAAAATGACATCTTATTAAAATACATGCAATATTATTAATGGAAGTAGAACATTTTCAAATCAGTGATAAAGATTGTTATTAAAAGATAAATACTGTCTGTTAACTTATTTGGGCCTCAGATTCCTCATTTATATAAGGAGTGTTAGCTATTTCTTAAGGTCCCTTCCACATCTAAAGTTCTCTCCCCTCAATACTTGGACCGTAGAGAAACGAGCTGCAGTTACTCAGTCAGGTTATCCCCTGGTGGAAAGACTGGTGTTTGGTGCCTGTTAATTCTGACAGATTAGTAAAATGTAAAATCACAGGTTTGTGTAGCTATAATATTTCTTAAATGTACATTTCCTTACATGCTTTTAGAAAGTTAATTAGTTTAGGTAATTTTTACTGAATCGTGAACTGCTCTATTCAGGTCAGATACATTTATTCATTTGTAAAACAACCAAAACCACTACTAATTCCATCAGATTCTCTCAGTTTTCCCTGGTTGTCCATGTGGTTTTCAGTGAACAATGAACTGTTGAAAACATTTGGTTAGTACTGAATGCATCAGAGTCTAAGAGCTTAGATGGGACTTGGGTGGGAGAGAAGCCCCAAAAATGCCACCGTGCTTGCAGGCGCTGCCCCTCAGCCCTAGAAATCCTCCCAGGCCCTCTCCCAGCTCGGCCCTCGGCAGCATGTTCTTGCACACTCTGAGTCTTGGCGGGTCTTCAAGGTCACACTTCAGCTTCCGCTGCCATTGCAGCCCCCTTATCTTTCCCCCAGACAGCTCGTGTCCTGAAGTGTGTCTCGTCTGGGTCTTTCTCTCCCTCCTGTCACCCATCTTTCTGCTGCAAAGTGCTGGAGCCTCTGTTCCACTCCTGGGCCAGAGTCTGCTGTCTCGGGGATGGCCACACAAAAGATTATTTTTTGTGGTATTTCAGGGCTCACCCCAGCTTCCCCAAGGCCCACCCAGAACCCCAGGTGGGGATCTGAATTAATTTCTCTTAGTGGCCCGAAGATCTTTGGTCATAACAAAAATACCTTACAACCAGGGAACCCCAAGTCCTGGAAAGTCACTCTGTGTACTACTTTCTTGCGAATGCAAGATATACTGCTGACTGTGGGTATCTTTTGGCCACTTGGAGGACTGCTCACCCTTCCATCTGTCCATCCACACTTTCTCACCCAGCTTCAAACACATCTCCACCAGCCCTCCAGTCCATCCACCACCCATTTATCTGTTCACTCTTCCCCTTCCCTCAAGCAAACCATGTATCCCATCACCTGTCTACTCACCTGCTCTGACTGCATTGAAGGCAGTGGATGGAGTTAGTCCTCAGCTGCCCTGTTGGCCTGCCAGGCCAATCTTTGCACAGGTTCTTGTCACTCTTACTTCTCCACAGTACAGCCTTTAGCATTATCACTGATTTGCTTTTTCATAATTCCTCTTTGACACCCAATAGGAATTCAAAGAAAGATCTTGAAAAAACAACGGTTCATTGTCTCAATAGCCCCTTCTCAGCAGTCTCCTCCCCACTCACCTTACAGAGATTCAGCTCACACCTTGGAAAGCGAAGCTGAAAAATTAGAAGTTTTCCTTCTTGTAGCTTTTCTTAGGTTAAGGCATTGCTCTGCCTGAGAGTAACTATAATGAACGAGGAAGGTGAATGTGGGGTAAAATCCATGAAGTATAGCTTCATGATTCCTTTCGAAGTTTTAAAAATTCCCCATGTACCTGACACTTTCATCAACTGCATATATATATTGCATATAAATATATATTCCAAAGCCAACTGATAGGAGATGTGGGGACTGGGGTCAGTTTGCATCATTTGCTTTTTTTATTTGCTTCATTACAATGGATAATTGAGAGTTGCCTCTTTCTGGGTGAGTAATGTATAATACAGATCAAGTCTTTTAATAACAATGGCAGGGGCTATGAAAATATTTTATTCTATTAGAATTTCAGTATAGTGATTGTTGTGAGAAATTGGTTTCCTGGTAACTCTAGGTAAAGGGGCACCTGCCACCACCCTGCGATGTCCTCACAGGCTCTCTCTGACACACACACACACACACACACACACACACACACACACACACACACACACACACACACACACACACACACACACACACACACACACACACACACACACACACACACACACACACACACACACACACACACACACACACACACACTGCAGTATGTGGAGTTCCCCAGAGGCATAATCAAGGACTCTCTGCGTAAGTTCAACTATTTGGAATAAAACAGAAAGCAAAACTTCATGTGTGGCCCTTCAGTTCTGGTGAAAGGTAGTGTAGAAACAGTACCGTGTGTCAGGCTCTGCTTTACTTCAATGTGCTTTCTCTGTGTGACCCAATGTGTCCTCACAGCAGCCCCAGAAGGTAAGAAGGGGAGCTACTGCCATTCTTTGCTGATGATAACTTGAGAGAGAGAGAGGTCAGCGCCTTGCCTAAGGTCACTCGGCCCTCCAGCTGTGCAGTTGTACCACATGCAGCAGTGGCAGCGAAGGCACATGGGGACAGGAGACTTTAAAAAGTCATGGGTACCATTCTCTGCTTCCTGGTACCCATGCGGTGCCCTGACTCAGCAAGAGATGCTCTGTTTCCTTATCAGAGTTGGCAACTGGCAGGTGGAAGCTCTAAGTGCCGAGCACCGAGTTCTTGGAGCTAACGAGATGGGGCGCCTAGTGGTTTCCTTTCTGTGGTAGTTACCTGCTGTAACTAGGTTTGACGGCCGCTCCCCACCCCCCACCGCCCCGGAGGGTGCAATACTCTGGGTTTTGGTCATTAAGCAACAGCACGCAGTCCCAGCCTGACAGGAAGCCTGAAAGCCTCCCAAGAGTTAAAAAGAAGGTCACTCTCAACACGCAGCCCTCAGAGTCCCCGTCAGAGCCCCCAGGTGGGCTGGGCAGCCTGCAGGGAAGCTGCAGCCGCGGGCCGAGCCCCTGGGTCCCCTCTGAGGGCCGTCGTCCCTGGCGGGCAGGCGCATGCCAGTCAGTCAGTGTGTGTGAACATGACCGTGTGTGCATGCTGCTGGTGCTGCCTTTGGAGCCAGATGTGCTGTGTGCCCGTGCGCAGAGGGGCTCTGTGTGTAGATAAGTGCTTTGTGATTTCTTCTCAGGCTGCGCTGTGGGGGCCGCCTTAACCCCTGCTCCCTTTCCTCCTAGTGCTGCCTTAAGTTCTCTGGAACTTCTCCTCTGTGAAGGGGATGTCCTGCCTGGAAAGGCTATCTTGCCCAGTTTCTCAAGGTGTTGTGAGGGTTTGGGTGGGTGCAGCCTCCTTTCTTCCTTTATTCCCTTTCCCCGTGACCCCAGCAGCCGCCCCGGCCCTTCCTGTTACTTCTCCTTCCTTTCTTTTCCCTTATTTCCAAACAGGTAAGAGAGAGAACTCTGAGGCAGCAACAATCTCAGAGCCAGTGAAATGTGGGCTTAGAGAGTGTTCTTGAGTTTGGGGGCTCTGTCACAAATAAGCAAATGAACATGTGGGAAAATGCAGGATAAGTTAGATTCTTGGTAATACTTAAATGGCTTGCTTTCCGCCGACCTTTTCTTTGTGAAGCTAAAGGGTACAACTGTAAAACCTTTCACGGACATTAGTTAAAAAAAATTTTTTTAAGAACCTTTTGCTACATAAAAGATGGAGTAAAATCAAGAAAGAGTGCTAGAAAGTCTAATCCACTGTATTACCCTAAATTAAATCAACCTGAAGCTACGGTAGTTTTCTCAATAGATCAGGAACTTAAAAGCACTATGTAAAATAGCTGCCAAAATGCATTTTATACATTCTTTTATTTTATAATTTGGTCCAGCTGAAATGTTCATGAGCTCAATTTAATGGGTGTTATTAGATTCATAAAATGCCTGAAAATGACTAACAGATTGTTAGTACTGTATTGTTGCTTGAAGTACTTGAAAGAAAAATGTTTTTTGCATTGAAACTGGTGTGTATAATTCAATGCTTAGTAGGTCAGTTCACTTGCAAGCATTTTTCAGAGTCAGTAGTTTCAAATATCTTATTGTTACTATATTTTTTAAAGTTTTAGCTTACATTTCAGGCTCTTTACATCACTTGAGCCATTTAATTTTTTCCAACAAATGGTGAGTTTTTCCTTTAAATGTGGATACATGTGTTATAATTTATGATTCCTAGTTATGTATTTTTGTGGAAGCCTAGAGTAATGTTACCTTTCTTGTGTCCTTGGAAAATTTAAATTGCTCTAACAATGTTGCACAGAAATGAGCTTATGACATATAGTGTATTGTATTTTACTTACTAACTTTAATTGTTAATTTACTGTGAAATGGATATGCCTTTTAACTACCATGATATTGAACATTACAGTTTTTCAAATATTTTTCCTTGTTGGATCTGGAAAAGGAATTCTGCTTTGACCTACATAGAAAAACATGATATAGTTAATCTTTGAGAAGTCCTTAGGTAAAATATTCATCTATTAGAAAGGAAGAAAAAGTCTTGAGAAGTGAAAAGCATTATCAACAAACACTAGTTTTGAACTGAACCCACCCCAGCATATCTCACATGGAATTTTTAAAAGTAAGTTAATAATTCAACAAAAGCCTTTGAAACATGGATTTTCAATAGATATCCCCTAGTGCTAAGATGAAAACCAAAACAATATCAGATTGACATTTACGCTCTAAATTTGTAGTTGTCTAATGTTGTACTTAGTAAATGTGCATCATTAATTCTGTATTCTCCTAGCTATTACAGAAAACTGTTCAAATAAAGATATGGCTATAAAGGATTTTTGTTAGTGTCTTATAAATAAACCCACAGCATATACACCAACACAGATCGTGTTTTGAGCTATAAAACACAACTTTAAAAATTTTTTTAAAAATAGAAATCATATAATGTATGCTCTCAGATGACAATAGAATTAAAATAGTAGAACTAGAAATCAATGATAGAAAAATAGCTGGAAAATCCCAAAATACTTGGAGATTAAACAACACACTTTTAATTAATGCATGGGTTGAAGAAGAAATCTCTAGAGAAATTGTAAAATATTTTGAACTAAATATAAATGAAAGTGCAACTTATCAAAATTTGTGGGATGCAATGAAAGCAGTACTTACAGGGAAATTTATAGCACTAAATGCATACAATAGGGAGAAAAAAGAATGGCTTAAAATCAGTCATCTAAGAAACTAAAAAGGGAAGAGACAATTAAATGTGAAGTAAGCAAAAGAAAAGAAATAAATATTAGAGCAGAAATCAATGAAATTGAGGACAGGAACTTAATAGAGGAAACCAAAAGCTGGTTCTTTGAAAAGATCAATAAACTTGATAAGCCTCTAGCTAGGCTAACTAAGAAAAAGAATGTGGAATCAAAAAAATAATACAAATGAATCTATACACAAAAACAGAAACAGACTCACAGACATAGGGAAAAAACCTCTGTTTACCAAAGAGGGAAGGGATTGGGGGAGGGATAAATTAGGAGTTTGGGTTTAACAGATACAAACTACCACACATAAAATAGATAAGAACAAGGATTTACTATATAGCACAGGGAAATATAGTCAATATCTTGTAACAAAGTATAATGGAAAATAATCTGAAAAAGTTTATATAACTGAATCACTTTGCTGTATACCTGAAACTAACACAATATTGTAAATCAACTGTACTTCAATTAAAAAACAACAGCAACAACTGGGATTCTGACATTCTTGCCTGGAGCTGCTCCCATCATCCTCCTCTCCCCAAACTGTCAATATTCTATTCTCAGTTAGTAGCAGAACTAGGTAGAGAATCAGCAAGAATATAGAAGACTTGAAAACAATATCAACCACCTTGATCTAAACTGACATTTATAGAACACTTTACCTACGTTCTTTTCAAGTGCGCACAGATCATTCTTCAGGATAAATCATATGCAAGACAATGGAACAAGTCTTAAAGTGCATTTAAAAGTACTGAAACCACATAAAGAATGTTCTCTGACCACAAGAGAATGGAATCAAATTAGAAATCAACTGAGAAATTCTCAAAATCTGCAAATATTTGGAAATTAAATATGACACTTCTAAATAACAAAGAAGAAATCACGAAGGAAATTACAAAATATTTTGAACTGAAAGAAAACAAAAATGCAACAAAGTTCATGGGATGTAGCCTAAGCAGGTCACAGAAGGAAATCAATAGCTTTACATGCCTTTATTTAAAAAAAAAAAAAAGACATGTCAAATCAGTAATTTAAGATTATACCCTAGGAACCTAGGGAAAAGAGCAAACTAAATTCAAAGCAAGCAGAAGCAAGGAAATACTAAAGGTGGGAGTGGAGATCAGTGAAATAGAAAACAGAAAGACAAGAGAGAAAATTTATGAAAATGATGAAAAATTAATAAAACTGACAAACTTTTACCCAGATTGATCACACAAAAAAAGAAAAGAAATTACCAAATTCAGGAATGAAAGAGGGAACATCACCTCTGAGCAGGATAAGTAGATAAGTCAAGCAGGGCACTTAGGATGCGAAGTTTAGAAAGGCAGAGTCAGGCAAAAACAAGGCTAACACCTGAGAGTGCGTCACCTCCTTAAATTCTGCACCTTTGGCACCTCACTTGTCTCACCCTCGTCCTGGCCCCATTACGAAGACCCTACAGAAATGAAAAGAATTATAGTAGAATAATATGAGTGACTTTGTGCCAACAAATTAAACAACTTAAATGAAATGGACAAATTCCTAAAAAGATAACAAATTATGAAAACTGACTCAATAAGATATAAAACTTAATATATGTACAAGTAAAAAAGTTAAATGAGTAATTTAAAATCTTATCATAAAGAAAAGCCCAGGCTCAGATGGCTTTACTGGTAACTCTTATCAAATATTTAAAGACAAAAATAATACCAACCAACTTTGATACCAAACAAAATACATCACGAGAAAACAAAACTACAGACCAATATTCCTTTTGAAAATAGATGCAAAAAAATTACCCCAAAAATTGCAAAAAACAAAACATTATAAACTAAATTCAGCAACACATAAATAGGATTACATACCATGACAAAGTGGGATCTATCCTAGGAATGCAAAGTTGGTTTAACATTCAAAAATCAATTAATGTAATACACCATATTAACAGAATAGAGAACAAGTTCCTAATGATCATCTCAATAGACAGAGAAAAATTATTTAACAAAATCCTATTCATCATTAAAAAAATACATAGTAACAAACTATGAATAGGAGGAACTTCTTCGGCCTGATAAAGGACATCTATGGAAAAACTTATGACTAAACTTATAGTTAATGGCAAAAAACCAAATGCTTTCCCTTTCAGATTGGGAATAAGGCAGATGTCTATTTGTTCTTACCATTTCTATTCGACATTGTGCTGGTGATTCTAGCCAGTGCATGAGACATACACCCCTACACACATACACACAAGTTAAAGGCATCCAGATTGAAAAGAGAGAAGTAAAAAATGTATTTATTTGCAAATGATAATCTTATACTTGAAAAATCCTAAGGAATCCATAAAAAAATTTACTAGAACTAATACATGAATCCAGAAAAGGACGTAAGATATAAGATCAATATACAAAAATCAACTATGTATACTAGCAATAAACAATCTGAAAATGAAATTCAGAAAACATTCAAGTCATTCATAATTACATCAAAAAGAATAATATGCTTAGGAATCAATTTAATAAAAGAAATGCAAGACATGTACACTGAAAACTACAAACAGGGAAACATTCCATGAATTAGAAGACTCAGTGCTACTGAGATGGCAGTTCTCCCCAAATTGGTCTACAGAATCAACACAGCTCCTAACAAAATCCCAGCAGGCTTTTGGTAGAAACTAACCAGCTGAAACTAAAATTTATATGAAAATGCAGAGGACTCAGAATAATTGTCAAACAATTTTGAAAAAGGAAAGCAAAGTTGGAGGAATTACACTTACCAATTTCAATGATTTTGAAGCTACAGTAATCAAGACAGGCATGGATGGTGCTGGGATAAATACTGACATAAATCAATGGAACAGAAATGAACATCCTGAAATTATGGTCAAGTGATTTTTGACCAGGCTGCCAAGGTAATTCAATTCAATTCTTTTCAATAAATGATACTAGAACAATTCAATAACCAAATGTTAAAAAAAAAAAAGATTAATTTAGACCCTTACCCCAGTAGTACACACAAAAATTAACCCAAAATGGATCATGATCCTGAATATAAGAGCTAAAACAATGAAACTTGTAGAAGAAAATTTTTGTGACTTTAAGCTAGACAAAGATGTTTTGGATACAACACCAAAATTGTGATCCATAAAAGAAAAATAATTGATAAATTAGCTTCTTTAAAATTTGAAAATTTGCACTGTGAAAGACACCATGAAGGAAATGAAAAGCTAATCCACACAGTGGGAGAAAATATTTGCAAATCATATATCTGATAAAGGATGTGTGACCAAAATACGTAAAGAAAGATTGTGGATTCAATGCTTGTATTGACCTCCTCTTCCTCCTGAAGCACCAATAAATGATTTAAAAAAAATTCAGTATGAGAAAGAGAATGGAAGAAAAGTGACAGCAAATTTTGGAAGATGAAAAACAGATGACAAGAGTCATTTATTTTCATGACCCAAGAAGGCTGAAACCTAAACTGGCAGAGGTGGGGATCCCAGAAGTACCAGAAGCAGCCTAGTTCACAGGGCAGAGATGGGGAAAGAACTCAGAGACAGCAAACAGCACTGAAAGTGATGTGGGGCTGAAAAGAGAACTTGCTGAAAATCTGTTTGAAGGGCAGTTTGAGTGTCCTAAAGGCTTGAACAGATATTTTGGAAAAGAGAATGCCAATATGGTCAACAAATAGTCATCATGGAAATGCAAATTGAAACCACAATGAGATATCATAACACATTCATCAGAAAGGCAAACATTTAAAAAACTGAAAGTATCAGTGTTGGTGAGAATATTAAACAGGTGAAAATCTGGCATACTGTTGATAGAGGTAGAAATTGACACAAGTTTAAGAAATTCTTGCACTATCTACTGAAGTTGAGCACTTTCAGACTTTATGATCCAGCAATCCTATTCCTTTTATTTACTCAACAGAAAAACATAAATATCTGTGCAGCAAAAGATCTATATACTAAATGTTCACAGCAGTATTATTCATAATAGCCACTTTGGGGAGTGGAGGTTTTCCTTCTTAGTTCTTTTGGCTGGCAATTAAAATGAAAGACGGCTGATTAACGGGAGAAAAATCAAACTTACTATGTGAGCTTGGGGAATCCGAGAATTCCAAAAAACAGCAAGGTAGGATGAGGTGTATATATGTATGTGTGTGTGTGTGTGTATATATATATTACTTTGGACAAAGGAGAAAGAAGTAGGGGGGATCGGAGACTTTAAAGGGAAGTCAGGTAATTTACAGGAAGATAAAAAAAAGTTAATGTTTGGTAAACGAATGTTTACTGGCCCATCCAAAGGCAATGGGACACAGGGAGGACTTTGAGCAAACAGACCTTGCTAGGTTCCTCCCTGTCTCCCACATCTAATTCATATTTTACTAGAGTTGTCTATGGTGACAGTGCCTTCCTGGGACAGGCCTCCTATCTTAAATTCTTTTAGGCAGTAAGGGTTCAAAGGTTCTTCCTGAGTCTTCTGAGCCTTGCTTGTTTTCAGCTCAAAATAATCTGCATACCAGAGTGGCACATCCTGGGGCGGCCTGCCCTGAAATTCATCACCACAAACTGAAACAACCCAATAAGAGAATGGATAAGTAAGTTGTAGAATATTTACACAGTGGAATACTATACAGAACAAAAAAACTAGCAGAATATAGTTACGTGCAACAGTGCGGATAAATGTCATATAAAAAGCAAGGTGCAAAAAGTTGCATACATAATTCCGTTTATAAAAACATCTGAAGTTGGTAAAACTAACCTATCGTGATAGATGTCTTAACAGTGGTTATCTCTGAGGGGTAATGGCTTGAAGGAACATGGACGGTGTGAGGATGCTGGAAATGTTCTGTCTACATCGGGGTGGTGGTTACTTGGGTGTATTGCTGTGTTCCATGTGTGAGAGCACATTGAGCTATACACTTACTATTTGTGTACTTTTCTGTATATAATACTATTCTTCAACAAAAATTTTATGTAAAGAAGAAAGTAGTTAGACTTTCAGGTTCCTTTCTTGACTCTGAGAATCAGACAGCTGTCCTGACACACTTTATGCATTTTCTTTTTCTTTATGTTATCATTTTGGACAATAGGTGCACAAAATTGAATTTACCATAATTCTCTTTTTCTGGCACTTATCAGTGTTGGGCATGTCAAGCCCTTTTTAATATTTTTAGTTTCCCTTTTTTCTTTAGGCCAAATCCCACTTCCCTCAACCTCATAAATATCCCCTTGTGCATACTTAATGGATGACTTTGTAATTTATCTTACAAACTTTTATTTACATACACTCGTATCCATGAACTATGGTATTGAAGTACTGAGTTTAAAAATATATATAAGACCTATGCTAGGCATCTATTCAGCATTGTTTTTTACGTCTCTCTGAGGGATACAGGTAGATCCTACTAGCAGCTGTACACTTTCACATTCTACGTATACCCCATTTTATTTACTCATTCCCTATCGATGGATATTTAAGTGCTTCCAACTCTTAGATATATAACTGTGTTGTGATGAACATCTACTTAACTGTTGCTTTGGGTGACTATGTGAGAATTTTTCTGCCTAAACTTATTTTCACTAAGTATTCTCAAATTGCTCTCTAGAACGAGAGTATTAGTACAGTCAGCCCTCCACAGCCACAGGGTCTGCGTCCATGGATTCAACCATCCTCAGACCCAAAAATTATATTTCTTAATTCCAGAAATTTCCAAAAAAGCAAAACCAGCAACTATTAACATAGTATTTACACTGTATTAGGTATTATAAGTAATCTAGAGATTATTTAAAACACACAGGACAATGTATGTAGGTTATGTGCAAGTACTATGCCACTGTATACAAGAGACTTGAGCATCCAAGGAGTTTGGTTTCCTTGGGAGCCCTGGGACCAAACCCCCCTCAGATACTAAAGGATGACTGTAGAGTTCCTACCAGCTGAGTGAGCAAAAAAGTTCTGATTTTCTCACATCCTAGGCATCATGTGATGTTGTTCAACCTAAATATTGTTGCTCATCTTCTGGGTGTAAAGTGATATGTCATTTTCATTTGTATTTCTCTACTAAGAAAGTTGACATCTCTTTCTATGCTAACCAGTCATTTGGGTGTCCCCATCTGCAAATTGCCTATTCATTTCCTTTGTCAATCGTCCAATATTTAAAACTAGATTTCCTTTCTTTTCTTTAACCAATTTACAGTAGTTTCTTATATATTCTAGATTAACATTCTAGATATTAATTATTTGTTCTTTAAATTGTAAATATATTTCCTAGTCTGTTGCCTTTCTTTGTGAATGGTGTTCTTCATGGAACAGAAATCTTTCATTCTGATGACCTCAGATCCAACATTTCTTCCTTCCATGGCTGTGCTCTTTGATCTTAACTCATTCTTTCCTAAACCAACATCTAAGAGACAGTATCCCTATTTTATTACCCCTATTTTTTCCTAAGAATTTCCTCATTTTACTATTAAGTTTTAATCATGAATCCATCTGGAGTTTATTTTTGGATATAGTGTTTGCCATGCACTTGCTTGTATTTTTCTTCCACATAATGGGTCATTCTATTAAATAATCTTTTCGTACCCACTCTAGTTCTCCAGGCCACTATATAATGCAGGGTCCTGTTGGTGGACTCCATTCTGTTCCATTATTCATTTATCCATTCCCATGCCAGTGTCACATCGTTTAATGACCATGGCTTTGTGATATCCCTTAATAAATGGTAGGGCAAACCACTCCTCTTTGTTCTTTGTTTTGAGAACTGTCTTAGTTACACATGGACTTTTATTCCATATAAAATATAAAATCACTTTACAACTCTCCAAAAGTCCTGCTAGGATTTTGATTCCAATTATATCAGGCTTATGTATTAATTTGGATACAGTTGACACCTATACAATATTAAATATTCCCATCCATGCAACCATGTCTTCCCATTTAGTCAGGCCTTCTTTTACACCCTTGAAGAGAAATCTGAACATTTACTCCACAAGGGCCAAGTGCACTTTGGTTAGTGGACACTTTATATTTTCGTTGATATTGCAGATATCTTGTTTTCTATTTTTCTTAATACGTTCTATTTTCTAAATGGTTATTGCTCATACAAAAGAAAATTATTCACTTTAATATCTGATTTTGAATATGATCTCCGGGCTGAACTGTAACAAGTTCTAAGAGTTGGGTGATTCTTTTCAGTTTTCTATGCAAATGTTTATAACCTCTGCTTTTTTCCAGTAAGCACGCTAAGGGGAGCTAAAACTCGGGCTGGGAACGACTCGTAACACACCTGTTTCCTGCCTCGAGAGCCAACGAATCCCCGCCCGGCTGGTTCTCGGCGGAGCGCGCGGCTTCCCGCCAGGTAGACCCACTTTACTGCGAGCGCTTGTGAGGAAGAGGGCGCGCCCCGCCCGCGGCCCCCGCCCCGCCAATCACAGCGAGGACTGGCCAGGTGGGCCGGGCAGGACCAATCCGCGCCTTCTCTCCCGCCGCGCTGCAGCCCTCGGGAAAGTTAGTCCGCCGCTAGGAAACTTCTCCCTCAGGGTGGCCCGGCGCTGATTTGCGCTGGTTTGCACCGACTTGCGCGGAGCGGAAGGTTACCTGCCCCGGGGCCTTAAACAGCCGCCGGCCCAGCCACGGAGCCTCGCACCTCGGCGGCCCCTGAGCTGCCCTCTGTCGCCCATGGCGGTGGCCGAGCTGTACACGCAGGTAGGCAGGGGAGCCCGATCTAAGGGAGGGCGCGCGCGAGGGAAGCGGCCCGGCGCTAATGCTGACTGTACCTGGCGCCCGGCCGCACCTGTGCACCTGGCGCGCTCGCCGCGGGGAGGGGCCGCCGAGGGGCTGGGGGCCTGGGGAGCGTCGCCCTCTTACCCTGCCGAGGGCTCTGGTCTCTGTCCGTGGGTAAGGCGCCCTAGGGGTGGGAAAACCGAGTGCGAGAGGCTGCTTCTCCGGACCCGAGTTTCCTGTCGTCCAGGGGTCGCTAATCAGCCCGCATCTCCCGCGACCCGCGCCTCTCAGCCCCCTCCTCCTGAGCCACAGGTGGATTTGCCCACAGGGACGTGGAAAACGCAGACACGGGCGAATAATAGGATCCATAATCTGCCCTCTCGGGAGCCCCTTAAACGACTCGGCACGGAAGCTAGGCCGGCGCCATAGTCAGGATGCTTTCTAGAATTCCTGGGTCTTCTCAGAACGCCTGCACGTGCACTTAAGCTCATCTGATGCCCGAAGCCGCGGCTGCCTGTGCGTGTGGCCCAGGCCTCACCCGTAGTAGCTGAGGGCTCTTGGGAATCCAGGGGTGCAGTCACAAGCTCTTTACCCACATTTATAGGGTATACAGTTTATTTAAAAACAAACAAACAAAAAACCTTTCTCACATACTCCGACTCTAGGAATCACTGTAGAGCATTCCTCTGAAACCTCCTGGTCTCCTGTCCAAGGGCTCTGCCCCTTTTTTAGGAAGGCCAGTATTCCCAGTAGGCGCCCGGAACCTTCTGAGATGAGCTTGGTTAATTATTTGGATAAAAAGTGTGAAAGTGTTGGCCCTTTTGAAAAAAATCTATGTGAATAGCCATAAAGCCGGATCGTCCTGTACCCCAGTGGGGGAAATCTTTGGTCACCAATATTCAGATGGATGAGACTAGAATTCATCCGTGTCCTCTGACACAAGCCCTAGCTTTATAGTTTAAATGACACTTTGGTTGTAGATATAAACGATTGTTGTAAATAATTTGTTTCAATGGTTTAGGCAAACTTTTTTCTTCTACTTTGCTTAATTAGTAACAGTACAGAACCAAATTTACCAAACAGTATTTCCCCCTCTAATGTGTTTCCATTAACTAGAGTTCTGTATGAAAAATGTTTGAATAGTTTTAGCAGTGAGGCTGTGAGCCATCTGATATCCAACAGTCCTTCTTAGGTCTTCAACTTACTGAAGGTAAAAGAAAATTCTGGAGCAAAACTGTTCTTGGAAGATACTTTGGAGGACAGAGAAAATTGTTGATGAATCCATTTTAAGTAACAATTTTTCCTGAAGCAAAAATACACGGGTGTGAGCACCCCTGTCATCTAGTGCCTCACACCACAAATACCTATTAAATACCAACTAGGTACCAGGCACAATGCAGGGAAACTGACATGCATGAGTTTTCTAGAGTTGAGCTTGGGTGGACAGAGACTCTGACTCAGAGCCAGAAGGAGCCTTCAGGACCATCTCTACCCACTTTGTGTCCAGGTTGGCTCCTGAGCCTCTAGGCTGCCACGTCCCTTCCAGGCGGCCAGTTAGCCTCCACTTTGTCAATTCCAGAGGTTGGAAGCTCCCTGATTTGTGTAGCTGCGTGTTTAGGTTTTAGAGAACTTGCATTGTGAAAGAATTCTTCCTTAAACTGAGACAAAACCTTAACCCCTCTCCCTTGCTCCCCTACCACTCCCTCCCACCCTCCTGAGTCCATAAAACTAGCTAACTGGCCTAAATCAAAGCTTGAGACTGGGGCCTCTTGGCCTTATTGAACCCCCAGGAGTACTCTCCCTGCACAATCTTAGCCTCACAGTGTTTTAAAACAACCTGGAACCCCTTTCTGCACTCAGAGGCCAGTGGTGACCCTGCAGCAGGATGACAGGTGGGCTGTACATTCAGGGATCCCTGTGTGACATTCACCTCCTGGTCTGCAGGCTGCCCCACTCACCCACTTGACACTGCTGTCACCTGCCTGGCCCTGGTTTCATCGCCTTCCTGTATGGAAGACAGGCGTATTAACTCCCATAAAACACTTGTTTAGCATTTTCTGTATATAAAACATTTTAGGAGTGCTCACATCTGTATATAAACATTTGTTTAGCATTTCTGCTTGGGGGAGGTTAGAAATTTTTTTTTTTAAAGTGATAGTCTTTCCTCTCAAGGAGCTTTCTGATTCGTGAGAAATGAGAAATATCAAGTAATTCAATCTGCTGAGGCCTGGAAGGCCTGGAGGAGCCCGCTGGGCAGTAGGGTGGGGAATCGGAGAGTCCCTGCAGCCAGAGTTAGGTCAGGGCCTTATACTCCAGTGAGGATCTTGAGTGTGGGGGTGGGGACTCAGGGTGGGGGTTTAGGAAGTCAAGTAAGCCAGCAGTGCTCCGAGAACTCTGTGCCTGTGTGAGAGAGTCAGGTAGCTGAATTTGCAGGCCATCCTAAGGGTCCAGGAAAGAATTAGGGGTGCAGTATTGGAGATGGAGGGAGGAGGCGGAGTCCACAGAGCATGTAGAGGTGGGTGAGGAGAGACTGCACTGGGGTGTGTGAGGGAGGCGGGTGAGCCATAGATGACCGAAGCAGGGTGGTGCTGCTGACAGGGACATCACGGGGAGGAGATAGCAGGGAGGTCCTGAGGCAGGTTTTGTACCTGCAGGGGTGGAGGTGGTGAGGGGGCATCCAGGGGTCAGTGGTCTGGATGGTTGGAGGCCTGTGTAGAAGATAGGCCGGGAGTCTTCTGCCCAGAGGCACTAGTCAGAGCCCAGGCACTGAGAGCCTCATCAAGGGAGGGAAGAGGGCCAAGACAGGACCATGGGACTCTGTCTATTCGGGGGGAGGTGGGGAGCAGAGTGGCCCCAGAGGGAACCATCACAGGGAGGAGGAGACAGGAAAGCTGGCATGGGGCCACAAGAAGAGGGGCTCTGAGAAGGGGGACTTCTGGGAGGAAGTGTGTTGAGAGTGGTTGCTGCCGGTTGACGTGTAAAATGACCCAGCCCTTTTCAAAAGCTATTTGGCAACATGCCTTAGAAATTTTCAGAGCATTTGACCCAGCAGTTCCACTGCTTGAGATCTCTCTGAGAAAAACCAGCCTAGATATCCTGTGCTTGAGCCCCTCTGGAGGCCCCCGTCACTTTTGGGCTCACTGACCAGCCACGAAGTCCCACCTCTGCACGTCCCCCTCCCATGCCTGCCCACTCCTATCTTGGCTCCTGCCGCCCTCAGTGCACTCCTGCTGCTGTGCCACTCCATGGCTTGGCGCACGGGGCTCCCTCTGCTTGAAATATCTGTCTGCTCTGCTTTCCAGTGCCTGCACCTTCCAAATTCAGTTTGAGCCAAGTGCCTCTTCTGAGAAATCTTTGCCTCTTCATCCAGGCATTTTTCACGATGACTTGTACCAGCTCCTTAACTCTGTCTCCCCTGTTGACCAAGAGTTTCTAGAGAACGGGGAGCAGTGGGGGTGCAGTAAATGATGTGTGCATGCCTGAATGAGTTTTTCTGCTCTCAGAAAGAGCTACAGGCATGAAGAAGATAACGATGATGGTTACTGTTATCTCACTGAGTACTTATGTGCCAGATGCCATCCTCAGAACTTCATGAGCTTTATCCTCACAATGTCTTGCCTTTATCTGAATAAACAATGCCATGTGTTAGATATTGCTGTCTCATTTTTACAGATGGCTCAGGTTAAGTAAGTTGCCTAAGTTTATATAGAAGCAAAGGAGCTAGGGTTAAAAGCCTGTGTTCTTAATACCTCCCACTATCACCACCTCTATCATCTTCCTCTTATTCAGGGGATCTGACCTTTTCCCAACACAGAGGACTTGTGGAAAGTCCATTCACTTCACAGCTGCCTCCCTCAATATCTGGTTATTTATCAGATTATTCCTTCTAATAACTAAAATGGAACCAACCCCAAATATCCAGCAAGAGGGCTAGAGTTGAGTGAACTATAGATAGAAGAATAGAGGAGTACATGAAGCCATTAAAAATGGTACTTACGAAGAGTTCATAACAACATGGGGTGATGTTTATGTTATGTGGAAAATGAGGGCACAAAAATGTATCTGCGTGTGATCATCAATATAAAATAAGCAAACAAAGGGAGAAGACCATGTACGTAGCAATTCTGCAGTCAGTTCTACAGCTGCAGGGAAGTCACGGAGGATGAAGGCTGAGGAAACGTCATGAGACTGGGCCACCAGGAGGTCCTTGGCGTTGCTTCTCTTTCAGTAGAGCTGTGAGGGACGGAGGGGCCACCTGAGCATGGTCACAGGCTGAGGGAGGGAACCAGCAGAGGACCTGAAGATGTAAGAAAGACACCAGGCATGGAATAGCGTCAGAGGGGAGTGGGAGACCTGAGGCTGGGTGGCAGGAGTGGAAGACGTGGAGGTATTGAGAATGACATGTGGGCAGGACTGAGAGTTTGGGGAGAGTGACAAGACCATCCACTTTTTCTCTTATAGCATCACTCCAGCCCCTTCACCGTCAAGGCCACCTTCCTCTGGGTGAATTTCAGTTCCTAAATGCCCATCTTAGCCGCACTGTCCTCTAGGTCTGGTCTGCTCAGCCAAGGTGCGGCGGGACTTGTGGGGCCGCAGCCTCCCGTGAGCTGCTCTCAGCGCGGCGCTGAGTTAGTGCTCTGTTTCAGTGGAGCAGCTGCATGCTGCCCCGGAGTGCGTGTGCCTGGTGCCTGGGGTTAAGTCTTGGTTCCGCTGTTTACTAACTGGGTAACACTGAGCCAGTTACTTAACCTCTCTTGAGTGTCCACACCCATAGAATAGATTTAAATCTTACCAGTCATTGTAGGGATTAAATAACCTGTGTAAAATCCTTAGCATAATACCTGACACACAATGCTTAATAAAGGTTAGGGTTTTGTTTTTTTTTAATATTGATGCTATTGTAATACAGTTAAATTTTGGTATCTAAATATTGGACTTTACATTTATTCCTATTAAGTTTTCCATCTTGTTGTTTAGTGTTTAGTGTTCTGCAGCTTGTCAAAGCCTTTTTGAATCTTGATTGCCTTTACTCATCTGTCATCTGCATGTTTGATATACATGTGTTCTGGTTCTTTCTCTAAGATATTGGTGAGAGTGATGGAGGATGAGACAGCAGCTCTAAAGCATATGCCTTCTAGAGACCGTTCTTAAGTTCCTCTTTCTCCCATCCAAGTACTAACCAGGCCCGGCCCTGCTTAGCTTCCGAGATCAGACGAGATCGGGCGCATTCAGGGTGTATGGCCATAGACTTCAATTGCTCTTTCTAATTAATCATCACTCAGGTTATGACCAGTTTTAGCCACAGATTCACAATTATATTATCCTTCATCCATCTGTTTTTCTTCCTTGTGCTTGAGGATCTCACAAGACATCTTCACAGAAGGTCTGCTGCAACTCAGATGTGCAAGGTCAAGAGAAATGCAGCCAGGGTCTCTGTCTAAAATAAGGTCAAATTCAGTTTAATAACTGTCCATTTGGCTATTACAAGCAACTTTTAGAGTTTTATATTTCATTAGCCACCCTGGAAAATTAAGTGTATCCACTGCATTACATATGGGTAGTTCAGAAGAGTAGGAAAGGGGACATAAAGACTAAAATACCAAGTTTAGTCTTTAATTGGTGGAACTACTGGGAATTTGAATTTTTGTTCAGTGGATGTCTATGCAGTGCTAGCTATGGGAAAATCATACTGGGCTCCAGGGCACAGAGACAGGGCTCTTGAAGCTCACTTGCTAGTAGGGCAGATGGGAAGTTACCCGAAACCTGGGGAGGGGGCAGAGAGAGCTCTAAAGAGGAAGCAGCCAGTCCTGCTAGGAAGGTGGGGGGCTGGGGAGCACTGCACAGGGGAGTCTTGAGCTGACTCTTGACTGCTCAGAGCAGTCTGCTCGCTGGTGGGGAGGGGAGGGGTGGCAGGAACAGAAGTACACAGCACAGAACCAAGAGGAGCTTGGCATGTTCTAGACACTGCTAGTGGTTTGGGTGGCAGCAAGCAGAGGGTGGACTAAAATGAAGGAGAGGCTGGAGTAGGAAACTGGCTAGGACAGCGGCTCCCCAGGCCTGGGTGTTCCTCACAATCCATATGGGGGTACTTTTAGAGCTTTCATCTTGCTGGTCCCCACCCTCGGAAATTCTGGTTCAGATGTGGGTAAAGGAATCTGTCCACAGAAACTTGGTGCTCAGCCTGGTTGAGGAAGCACTCAGCAGGCTGTGGTCCCTAGCAAGAGGGGGAGCTGACAGATGGCCATGGCGTTGGGGGGGTGGCTGGGCACACAGGTGAGACCTGTTTAAGACGTAGGCTTTCTAGCCCTGATGACCGTTTGGTTGTTGAGGGTGGAGGGAAAGAGGGAGGCGGTGCCCAGCACTGTCCCAGGTTTCTGATTTGAGGGGCCAGAGAACTGAGGAGGAGGACTGGGTGTGGGACAGGCATAGTGATCACTTGAGCTTGGAGTTTGTGTCAGAGGACATTTAGGGGCTGATGTCTGGGAGACCATGGAAATGTGGTCTAGACCCCCTGAGACACCTGGGCTGGAGGCATTGATGGTGTGCAGGCCCCAGCACAGTCACAGAAGCCGTGGGAGTGGATGAAATGCCCCAGAAACAGCCTGTCGTGAGGAGAGGCCGGGAAGGACCTTGGGAGTCTTGAGAGGAGGCTGGGGAGCCGGGAGGGCCCTGAGGAGCGAGTGAAGAGGAGGAGGAAGAGGGCTGACCCAGCCTGCGGAGACTCCCTTCCGGTCCAGAGAGGCTCAGAAGAAAACTCCTGTCATTCCACACTCCATGGAAAGTCTTCAAGCCATTTCTGTGGCCGATCCTGTGGACCCGTCAGCTAGGCGGGTGACATGAAGAGATGCTGCTCTCATCTGAGCGTGTGGGGTGGGCGAGTCCGGCTTTTCCTGAGGGTCAGTCCCCCTGAAGCCTTCACCTCATTCCTGAGCCTCTTGGGGCTTGGATACACCAGGATTTCCCTCCACGAGGGAGGATTCCCAGGAAAGCCTGGGAGGCGGGCCTCCCCTCTCTCCTGCAGGAGGCCCCACAGGAAGGAGCCACCCTGGGGAGGTCATATGAGAACTAGTCACACTGTTTGTCTAAATGCTGCAAAGTTCCTCTCCCTTGGGTTTGAAGTGTTGCCTTGTGGGTTGAGGAATGTGAGACGGGAGGGAGGGAGGGACTGAATGGGTGTAACTTAGGTGGAACCGGGTAAACTTAGGTATGTTTACTTACCAGGCTGGGTCTCGGCTGCAGGGCCCTAACTGGCTGACAGCCTTGCCGGCAGAGACACCAAGGCTGGTGGGGTGCGGACGGCCTGGGGAATCCAGGGCTGAGGAGGCCACTGTCTTTGTGCCAGAAGAGAAGCAGACTTCCGGTTCCATATGTCCTAAGATAGTAAATGCTACTTTTTTGCTAAAATAGACCAGCCTGTGCCCTGTCAAGTAGATGGTTGCAGTTGAGAGTTCAGGCTTGTTTCAGGGCCAGTCTTACTCACTTGACAAGTAGTTCAAAGGAGGAGGCCCAGGCCCTGGCTCTGTGGAGTCCCAGCCTTTGAGGTTCTCTCTGTGGTGTTCAGTGAGTTATTGACCCCTCTGGTCTTGAATTTGGGGATCAGTAAAACAAAGGGCTTGGTTTGGCTTGGTGACTTTTACATCACTTCTTAGAGCTCCAGGCTTCCATGGAAGGGCCTGAGGGACCTCAGCTGCACAACGTGGTGGGCTGCCACCATTTCATTTGAAGTAAGCTTTCGGTGGCTTTAAAAAGAGCTTTGACAGACAACTTGAAGTAGACAATTTCCTGGGACCCTTTCAGCTGTAAAATTCTATAGTGGCCAATTCTTGATAAATGGGATCTTTCCAATTATCGTAAAAATATTATCCCATAAAAATATTAATAAGTTTTAGCTTTATGAGATTAGCAATAAATGTTTTCAATAGCAGACCTGAGATAGAAAATGGGAGCCTTTTGTCCACAAGTCTGTGTGGAGTGTGGGTGTGTGTGTCTGTGTTGGTGAGGCTTCTGTCCACCTGTTTGCACGGGTGTGTGTCTCTGAGTGTATGTCAATCTCCCACCAGGTCATTCTTCCATTTTCTCTCCCCCTCCCTCCCTCCCTTTCTCTCACAAATATGACTCATCCCATGCCACATTTCAGTAAGCTTCCTGCTCTTAGCTAGCTGTCAAGAATTAACCTAAGGGGTCATGATTGATATCCAAATGATGATAGACATATATTGTTTATTTGTTTAGTGAGGCAACTTATATTAACTAATAGATTAACAGTTGTGCTCCTCAACTTTGTCCTAGTACTGATGCCCCGAACTTTCCTTTATACTTATTATTTCCTCCACCTTATTGTGAAAATGTAAAGTCTACAAACAAGTTGAAAAAATTTTACTGTGAGCATCTGTCCCACTACCTAGATTCTAGCAGGAATGTTTAACCATATTTGTTGCATCATATGTTTATTCATTTTTTTAAACATTTTTTATTGATTTATAATCATTTTACAATGTGTCAAATTTCAGTGTAGAGCACAATTTTTCAGTTATACATGAACATATATATAACTCATTGTCACATTTTTTTCGCTATGAGCTACCGTAAGATCTTGTATATATTTCCCTGTGCTATACAGTATAATCTTGTTTATCTAGTCTATATTTTGAAATCCCAGTCTATCCCTTCCCACCCCAAGCCCCCTTGGCAACCACAAGTTTGTATTCTAGGTCTATGAGTCTGTTTCTGTTTTGTATTTGTTTTGTTTGTTTGTTTGTTTTTTAGATTCCACATATGAGCGATCTCATATGGCATTTTTCTTTCTCTTTCTGACTTACTTCACTTAGAATGACATTCTCCAGGAACATCCATGTTGCTGCAAATGGCATTATGTTGTCAGTTTTTATGTCTGAGTAGTATTCCATTGTATAAATATACTACATCTTCTTTATCCAGTCATCTATTGATGGACGTTTAGGCTGTCTCCATGTCTTGGCTATTGTACACAGTGCTGCTATGAACATTGGGGTGCAGGTGTCATCCTGAAGTAGGGTTCCTTCTGGATATATGCCCAGGAGCGGGATTCCTGGGTCATATGGTAAGTGTATTCCTAGTCTTTTGAGGAATCTCCACACTGTTTTCCACAGTGGCTGCACCAAACTGCATTTCCACCAGCAGTGTAGGAGGGTTCCCTTTTCTCCACAGCCTCTCCAGCATTTGTCATTTGTGGATTTTTGAATGATGGCCATTCAGACTGGTGTGAGGTGATACCTCCTTGTAGTTTTGATTTGCATTTCTCTGATAATTAGTGATATTGAACATTTTTTCATGTGCCTGTTGATCATTTGTATTTCTTCCTTGGAGAATTGCTTGTTTAGGTCTTCTGCCCATTTTTGGATTGAGTTGTTTTTTTCTTATTAAGTCGTATGAGCTGCTTTGTTTATTCAACTTTCTACCCTTCTATCCAGTCCTCAGCCAGTCTTATTTTTTGAAGCATTTTAGGCTAAACTGCATACATTAACACATATAGTCCTAAATATTTTAGTATGCGTATCAGGAGTTCCATATTTATTTAGTTCTCCGTGTAAAACTTTCAGACAATGAAATGCGCAAATCTTAACTCTGCATTCTCTGAGGTTTGAAAAGTGCTTAACACCTATGTAACCCAAACCCCATCAAGGTAGAGAATGTTGCCATTGCCCCACGAGATCCCTTCCACAGCCTCACCTACCCCCAGAGGCAAACTGTTCTGATTTTTTCCCCCCACATTCTATTTGTTTTACCTGTTCTAGTCCTTAGTTTAAAGGACTCGTGCAGAATGTACTTGTTTGTGTACAGCTGCTTTGACTCAGCCTAATACTTTGGAGATTCCTTCATGTTCTTGCCTGGTTCAGTAGTTGATCCTCTTTATTGGTAAGTAGTGTTCCATTGTATGTGTATACCACAGTTTTATTTATGTTTTTGTAATTCATTCTCATATTAGTGGACATAGTCTGTTTCTAGGTTTTGGCCGTTAAGAATATAGTCACTATGAACATACAGGGACAAGTCTTTTTGTGGACATACATTTTGATATTTTCTTTTTAAAATCATATATTTTGATTATAGAAGTAGTAAATGCAAACTATAGGAGATCATAAAACTGTAATGAAGAGAAGTAAAGTGTCATAATTACTGCCCAGAATTTTTTTTGTAACTGAAAACTCCTGAAGCTACACTGTCTCAACCCAAATGAGTATTTCCTCCTGCTGGAAAGGCACCAGCCGACCACCGGCCACATGTTCACCTGGTGCATGTCAGGTCATCATTTGGTTGTGACGTTTTCCCTCTCATCTGGTTGTGACGTTTTCCCTCTCATCTGGCAAGAAGCAAAGATTCACAAAGGGTATTGCTTGTGACTGTCCCCAGAGTCAAGGATGGTGCCTGGTGAAAATTTAGTGCCCAGGGACTGTACTCGGGAGGATGGCAGGCACTTAGGCACAAGTGCAGGCTTTCTCTCCTAAAGCACAAGAGTTAACAATTACCTTCAGAAAGTCCATTTGTCCCAGTGAGGGACAATGCCAGAGAACCAGTATTCCTTTGGGCTGTAAGGATGTGGAAAGGAGAAGCCACTCTAGGTGCAGGCCTGGACTGTGTGCTCATCTCAGCTCTGCCCCTGGGGAACTTAGAGACCCTTGGGCTGGTTTTCTCTGGGAAATGAGGGTTAGTTGCTGGACGGCCTCTTAGGCTTTATCTAGATCTGGGATCCTGGGCTGTTGAGCCTTTGAAATTCAGGAGCTTTCCGAGGTGCTGCTAAATGTCTCCTTGTGAGTGCTTCCCAGTTCCTGTTACTTTTGGCCTGGTTATGTTCCAGGACATCAGGGCATCCTGTAGGGGTGCCCCACTGACAGAAGCCGCTGTTGTGTGAGCAGAGAGATGCAAATATACACACGCACACATGCGGCTCCAGGTTAGAGACTGGCTGGGTCAGTAGGAAGGCCATGATGACTGAGGGGATGCCTTACCCTCTCAGTAACCCAGCATTGTGCCAGACATATACATACTCGATGACCGCAGGAGAATGTGGGATGTGGGGTCTGGGAGAAAGTGCGAGTGGTCCGTGCCTGATGCTGGCAGCGTGCATGGAGGAGAGACGTGAATCATGCGACCCTGTGACAGGTGCGGTGTATGGACATGGCAGTCACCTTGTGTTCATCTCGAGCAGCACTCAGATGCCACTGTGAGTTCTGGAGAGTGAGCCTGCTGCCTTCCCAGTGTGTGAGGGTGGGTATTAGATGTGTGCATTGGTCAGCGTGGGCTGCCAAAACAATATAACACAGACTGGGTGGCTTAAGCAATGGATGTTTATTTTGCCGTAGTTCTGGAGGCTGGGAAGTCCAAGATCAAGGTGTTGGTAGGGTTGGTGTCTGGTGAGGGCTTCTCCCCTTGGGTGCAGACAGCTGTTTTCTCATTGAATTCCCATGACCTTTCTTCTGTGCACGCAGGTGGAGAGAGTGTGTGTGCAAGCTCCCTGGTATCTCGTCTTATAAGGACAGTAATCCTATTCTATCTGGGCCTTCTGACATGGTTTAACTTTAATTACCTCTTAAAGACCCTGTCTCCAAATACAGTCACATTGTGGATTAGGGCTTCAACAAATTAATTTGGGGGGACAATTTAGTACATAGCAATGTGGTTCTGCTAGGGACTTGTACACAGAACTAAGCCAGGTGTGCTGATTACCTGTTAGGAACTGAGCTCAGGACTTCTGCATTTCCCACGGCGGGAATCCCTGGCTACTGGCCAGTGTGATAAGACTGTGATAACGCTGCTTTAACAATAACTTCTTTAGCATTTTGCAAAGTACTGTCAATTACACTATCTAATTTAAGCTCCCCACAAACCCGTGAAGTAGGTATTGTTGTGCCCATTTTGGATGAGAAAAAATGAGGCACAAGAAGTTAAGTATGTGGCCCAGAGCCCAATTGTTCATCAGCGGTGAAGCAAATCCCTCTGCTCCAACTCTTGTAGACAGTACTCAGATCTTCCCATTAACGGGCTCAGATTTCCTTTCCACTCGCAGGCTTCCTGTTTGCAAGATGAATTTAGGAGGCTTTGGGAAGTTAGTTGTGAAATAAGCAGCTAGGCCTAGTGCATCGCAGATACGCTAAAGATGACCTCATAAGCAAAAGTGTTCCTAATGCGTTTACTGACCTAGTGGACAGAAAGAAATTTCCCTGAGTCTAATTATCTAACAATTTGTGTTTCGTTTTTCAAGTGCTGAAATTAATCCTGTCTTATTCTGTTGATCAGTACAACAGGGTTTGGATTCCGGATCCTGAAGAAGTTTGGAAGTCTGCTGAGATAGCAAAGGACTACAGAGTTGGTGACAGAGTCCTGCGACTCCTGCTGGAGGATGGAATGGTGAGGGTCCTTGGTCATAGCTACCATGATGTCGGAAGGAGAAACTGGGGTGTGTGGGGGCGGGGACAGGCAGGTGTTCTCCATGGGAGCAGCCCCGGGGAGGGCACAGGAACAGGGCCCTAGAATGGCCAGCTGGTGCTATGGATCCACCCATGTGTTTATGCCACGCCCCCTTTCCTCCCCACACCCCGCCCCCACCTCACACTGCTGGAATGAAGACATAAAGTGCCCGTCTCTGGAACAAGATGCAGTGAACAGGTCTGTGCCCTATGCTGTCTTTCTGTGGATTCAGCATCGTTGAGAGAATGCTGGAAAATGATTAACATTTCGGTTTCATGGGTCTCAGCACAGAGACAGGGAGAAGATGAAAAACTTGGAGAGGAAGTAGTTTGAGCCCCAGACATAAACTGGTTGAGAAAAACATCAAGATGGGAAGAGGAAGAGACATAGAAGAGAGAAATAGAAAAACAGGGAGGGGGGATGTGGGAGGAGAGCGGAAGGAGAGAAAGTCAGTCTGTGGATGGATAGGAAAAGGTAAGAACTGGGCCCTCCAGGAGGGCGCATACTAGGGCAATTGGGGGAGTGACAGGAGACAGTACAAGCGGACAGGAATACTCAGCTGTGTGTGACATTATGAGGTGCCTCTGTGTGTGAGGTGAGGGAGAGGTGAAGGACGAGCAGGAAGATGGCATTTGTCCCGGTGGTGGAGCATGTCTTGAGGTGTGCCTGTCAAAGGCTGGTCATGGCTTTCCATTACCAGCTTCTGCAGATTTTGCCTCTGCTTTAAGTTATCCATAATGAGTCTTCCTTTCCCCATATAGCTGTAATGACATCCCCCTGGATCCAGAGCTAAGCTGACCTTATGTTTTTAGAATCAAGCATCTGGATGCAGAGCTGGACAAAGGATTCATGATCCATCTAGATGTCAGAGTTAGTCCAGGGAATATCACATGAGTATTAAAACGCTGAAATTTCCAAGACATGGAAATGGTCTCTGTAGAGACAGGATACAGTGTCACCAATCAGACTGTCCTGGATTTAGGAGTCATTTCCCGAGATCCTGGGAAGGGAGACAAATGTAGCAGTTAAGGGCATATCCTATAGAATCAGACTATCTGGATTCAAATCCTGCCACAGCCATTCACTTAGTTTGTGAAGGTGAGCACCTCAGCTTCCACGCATGTGAGATGGAGTTAGTAACAGCAGGCACACAGGGCTGCTGAAGATGAGATGAAGTAATCCCCAGGGCATGTGCAAATGCAAGGGACAAAGCAGAGCGGCTGCTGTTGCCATTTAGCCTTTCCTTTCCCATCAGAATCTACTTGGGGCATTTATCAGGTACCTCCTGTGTGCAGTCAGGGTTCTGACTCGGGATCAGGTGGCTTTGGGGAGAAAAATCTCAAGGCAGCAGCTGCAGTGGCAGTTTGCTGCTTTAGTAATCTGAGCTAGGCTTCAGGTGGTGACGTTCCTGGCCCTGAACCAGCTGCCCAGAGGAGAAGCGGGAGAGGCAGTGAGATGGCAGGCAGCCAGACTGCTCTTTAACTTAACCCTTTGTACCATGAAGGACAAAGCCTACTTTGTGTAAGAAGATGTCACCTATGTCTCTACCTGTCAATCTCATGTTCTTCACATTCGAATTTTCTCCCCCGACCCACACCAAGACTGTCTCTCTCTCTCCCTATCTGTTTCTTTCACACATAAAACACACACACACACACTCACACACACAGTGGTTGAACTGGAAAAGGAGGTTGTCAATTTAAAACAGGTAACAGAAAGACTCAGAGGAAGTAAAAATTATGTATGAGCAGCACTTTATTCTCAAACATGTGTAGGGTAAGAATATCCTGCTTGGGGCAGGTCCATAAACATACGTGCATTGATAATGAGCAGGCAGCTGCTGTGAGGACTCGTGCGCAGATGTCCTGGATTGCCCTGAGCTGCTCTCCTTATGCAAAACAGAAAAACCAACAAACCAAACCCCTGTCAGTGTTGACAGGAGGCATCATGGCACAGGCTTGAGTCAGCCAGACCCATCTTACCTGTGTGACCTTGGACAAGGATCTTAACCTCTCTGAACCTGTCTCTGTCACTGTTAGGGATGTCATGCCCTCTGTGGAAAGAAGTTTTGAGGAGCAAATGAAAATCCAGTGCTGAGTTCTTGTCATTGGGGCTGCAGAGTGGCATCTGCGTCATCTCATCCAGGACTAGGCATGGAGAGGAAGGCCGCCTGGGAAGGAAGGGAAACAAGCCTGCTGGGTGACGTTGCTCAAGTCACTTCCCCAAGCTGTGAAATGCAAGTGAAGGTAGAACAGGTGGTAAGAAGGTCCATTCATGCTCTGGCATCTGGAAGGCCCAGTCGTCTGTGGTATCAGTACAACAAGGCACGCTGACCTCTCCTTCACTCTGCTCAGGCAGCTACTTAAGGAACACACATTGGTGGAATCAGCAGAAGAGAGGCCGTGCTGGGCATGTTACTCAGCCCAGGGCTGAGGATGGTAGAAATAGGCAGCCCTGTAGGGGAGCTGTGAGCCCTTAGGAACACGGGTGGCTGCGGACGGGCATCACCTGCACCGGGGGCCTCTCAGAGAGACCACCGCATGCACGGGCACCTTTAGACACTTCTCAGCACCAAGCATGTCAACTTTCAATAGAGATTGGGCAGCCTTAGGGCTTCAAGGGACCTTTGATAATTGTGTCATTTAGCAGCATAATGCTGTTTCCAAAAGAAAAACTTTCACAGCACCCAACATCTACCCACGTACAAGCAGAGCCCCTGGGGTAGAGCTGGGTTCCCGCCTGTGTGGCTTCCCTGTCGCCCCTCATTGAGCCTTCTGTCGCTCTAAGGACCCCTGATCTGATCCAGCTAGTCTTTTCACAGTTGAGAGGACAGAGGCCCAGAGAGGGTGAGTGACATGCCCTAGGACCCACAGCCAATACCCTGATCCTCTGGCACCCAGAAGTCAGCCATGAAGATTATGTTCTCATTGCTCTACACAAATTTGTTTTTCAGAGTGTCAAGGATCACTCCAAAGAGGGCTAGATAGGAAAGAGGACAGTGATTCAGCAGAAACACCCAAAATCTTTTACTTCTGAAACTGTAACTTGATCTTTGTCCACAGGAGCTGGATTATCCCATTGATCCAGAATCTCTGCCTCCACTTCGGAATCCTGACATCCTCGTGGGTGAGAATGACCTCACGGCCCTCAGCTATCTCCACGAGCCCGCCGTGCTCCACAATCTCAGAATCCGCTTTGCAGAATCCAAACTCATCTACACCTACAGTGGTAAGTGATTCCAGGAGAGCAGAAGTGACACTGCAACTTAATGTTCGCTGTCTAGAGCATCCCAATTACGTTTTATATGATACTTATGTTAGAATCGTTGGCTTCTGTCAAAATGAGTGATCACACCTAGACATTTGCTCAAATTTATACCTAAATGTTATAGACATTTGATCTTAGGGAGGTTGTTCCAGGTGGGAAGAATCTTCAACGAGAACTAAGGTTGGAATACCAAGAAAAATACATGCGAAGAAAGCTTGTGTTTGAGTTTCTTGTTGGATTGGATAAATTTATTACTTATTTGGGACAGTGATATTACTATGTTTATACTAAGAATTGCAAAAACTTCTCAGTTTTAGGGCATTGCCATCTGTCATCTCATCTTAACCTTCAGAGTAGCCTAGAAACGTTGGTGGCATCTGCAGGGAACTGATATTTAGAGCATTAAGTGACCTGCCCAAAGTCACACAGAAGGTTTAATAAGTGACAAAGCTGGGGTTTCTCAAAAGAACCTAGAGAAAGAGGTGACAGCAAGAACCCCATCACTGCATCCAGCATCTTTCCTCAGGAATCATCCTGGTGGCCATGAACCCTTACAAGCAGTTGCCGATATACGGAGATGCCATCATCCATGCCTACAGCGGCCAGAACGTGGGCGACATGGACCCGCACATATTTGCCGTGGCAGAAGAGGCGTACAAGCAGATGGCCAGGTAGCCTCCTGCCAGACAGACCTCCCTCTCACTCTCCCGACACTCCTCCTTTGCTGGACCCTCACAGTGGAAGGGAGACGTCTGGCTTGGTTTCATAAAAAGTGTTCATTTTACTGAACTCTGGGGGCTTGGTAAAGCAGACTGCCTGTACCGAGTAGCAAATGACTGTTGTATATACCTGACCTGCCTAAACCAAGTTTCCTGATTTTTTCCCTTCTAGGTTGTCAGGTTGGTCCTATTAATCCGGGAATCAGATGCTTCTCTTCCAGTGTGTTTGGTTGGGAGAAAATTGATTTATTCTCCCCTTGGAGGTGTTTAAGCTTTTTCACTCATCCAAGGCAGGAGACTCAAATGGTAGATGAGCACAGGTTTTAGCTGTAGGAGATCTGAGGTCTTATTCTAATTTTACCACTTGGTGTTTTTTTTTTTTTTTTTTTTTTTTGTATGGCTTTGGGGAGTTCTTGTTTTGCCAGCAAACGTTTGTTACAAGCCTCCTGTGGCCAGGCACTGAGCACACACTCCCACACATCATTGTGGGTGCCCTCGGAAGAGCCTGCGATGAGGATGCCTGAGCTGTCAGATGACTGAGATTTGAAGCCATCCACCCAGGGTCGCCCAGCAAGAGGAAGGCAGAGCTGGAATCTGTGCTTAGATTTTTTGACTCCGCATGTAACTTATTTTCCCCATAACTGTCCTATTTTGGCTTCAATGTCCTAACCTGTAAAAGGATCTTTGTAGAGCCTTAACAGTTTGCCAAAGAGCTTTCACAGACATCTGTCGCCTTTGAGTTGTGCAGCACCTGTGACGTCAGCTGCCATCATTGCCCTTATTTCACAGATGAAGGAAGACCTGAGACACAGGATCTGGATCTGCTATGATTTACAGCACAGCCTTCATCTCCCTCAGCTTTAGGGTCATCTGTGAGCTAGATGCTCCAGCTCCATGCTCCACTGCTTATAATCAGGAAAAATAATGGTGGTTTAAGTAAGAGAAGTGCATGGTTCTGTCCCCTAGAGAAGTCTGATGAGCAGTCCGGAGCTAGCATGCTGTCTGTACCAAGTCATCAGGGACCCAGTGCCTTCCACTTCCCGATCCTCGGTGCTCAGCCCTCTTCTCTCTATTCTAGGCAACAGAGTGTCCCAGGGGAAGGGTGTGCCCTCCTGGTTAAGGAAGGCTTCCCAGAAGCCCCACAGAGCACTTCTACTCACAGCTCATTGGCCAGGAGCTCCTCACATGACCATGCCTAGCTGCAGGGGAGACTGGGACATGTAGTCTTTCATATGGGCTGCAACATGCCCACTAAAAATTGTATCCTAGTCCCTAAGAAGCAAGGGGGAGGAGGAATGCTGGGTAGAGAATTACCAGTTAATAACCCATAACTTGGGACACCCCGATCCCACATCCTCCGTCTCAGCAGGTGTCCTCCGTGCCTTGATGCACCAGTCAGGCCACAAGGGGCTCTGACTCCCTCTCCTTTGCAGACACGAGAGTCTGGGAGCCAAGCAGGCTCTGCTCTTGAGGACACTAGCTGGACCCAAACCTGCCCATTCCTACTCTGATGCTGTGACTAATGATGTAAAGTCACCCCCTTTCCTGAGCCCTCATGGTCACGTGGAGGCTCAGGAGCAGAGTGTAGCCAAGCATGATGGTGTCAGAAAATAAAAGATCCTGGAGGTTCTGAAAAAAATTGCCAATTACCTTGGCTTCTGCCACAGCAAGTTTCCTTCCAACACTAAAAAACCCCTTGGTTCTAGGATTTGCCTTGGCCCCTGCAGATCTGCAGGGTGTCTGCAAGATTAACATCTGTGGCTCAGATCCTGACAGGCCAGGGCTGCTCCTGGGTGTCCACAGTGTGAGCTCGTTGGAGTTGCAGGGCTGAGCCAGGTTCAAGCTTGAAGAGCCAGTTTTCTCTGGAGGTCTGTCTAACTGTAACAGCAGAACTGAGCACAGGGCAGGCTCATGTTGGACTTGCTGATACTAGACTGGGAGACAGGAGAGCCTGGCTTTAATAATCCCCATCCCATTCTACATGGCTGAGGGATTCAGGGGGTGTTGTTCACCTCCTCAGCGTCTTAGTTTCCTCTTTGGGACCAGGAGCTCTCCCTAAGATCCCTTCCTGTGTTCACAGGGGAGCTGTGTGCTCTGTGCCTCTCTGTCACTGTTCTACTCATCTGTAAAATGGATATATAGTGTGTGGCACAGAATTTTTGTGAGGCTTAAATGAGATTCCCTGTAAAGTATTCACCAAGCACCCGACACATAGCAGTGCTAGAAAGGTACTATAATAAGGTTCCACCACCATCATCCTGTGAAAAGTTTAACATATTTCTTCAGATCTCTGACTTACGTAACAGAGCACATTGGCTTACAAAACGTACATGTTCCCAAGCATGTTTCAAATAATTGCTCTCCAAATAAATATCTTTATATTTAAGTGGGGATATGCAGAAGGGAGTTGGCACAGGCCTGAGACTGCTGTCTTTAGAGGTCGGCTTGCAAGGCTGGCACCTGGTGAGCCTCTGGGAACTTAGATTTCAGGAAGGTTCCCACCACTTCCTAATTGGTAAGAGTGGCTCACTGTACCTAAACTGTTGGTGGGAACAATGTGGTTCATTTTGAACACCTGCCTGGCTTCTGGGTGTCTGGAATTGTGGTATGCGCTAGGCAGAGGATGCCTATGTGACCAGCCCCCAGTAAAAACCCTGGACATTGAGTCTCTATGGAGCTTCCCTGGTAGACAGTGTGTCCCGTGTGTTGATATAATTCATTGCTGGAGGAAGTGAGTGCGTCCTGTGTGACTCCCCTGGGAGAGGACTCTTGGAGGTTTACACATGGCTTCCTCTGCACTTGGTCCTTTTCCTTTTGCTGATTGGCTTTGTACCCTTTTGGTGTAATAAATCTTAGCCATGAGTACTACTATGTGCTGAGTCCTCCCAGTGGATCATTGATCTGGGATTGGTCTTGGGGACCCTCAGTACAGGGGACATAGCAAGAAACAAAGTTGCGTGTTCAGCAGGGTCACAGAGAAAAACACTCCAAGGAAATTCACTGGCATGTTAGAAACAGTTACTTTAGAGAGAAGGAACAAAACCTCTTCTTCTGGCTTTTCTGCATTTTTCTTAATGGGTATATATTGCCTTTTTAATAGGAAGAAATGAACATTAAAAAAATCCTTTTATTTATTTGCTTTAGAAACAACAAAAATCAGTCAATAATTGTAAGTGGGGAGTCGGGTGCTGGAAAGACAGTGTCGGCTCGGTATGCCATGAGGTACTTCGCCACCGTCAGCAAGTCCAGCAGTAACGCTCACGTGGAAGACAAGGTTCTGGCATCCAACCCCATAACTGAGGTGAGAGCCCCGTGGGGCGGGGAGCAGGGCCGGAGGCCGTGGCGTGTGTGTGGAGAGGCGGGGTGGTTTGTGTATACGGGTGTGCCTGCACTTCGTTGTGTTTCACAGATATTACTTTTTTTTTTTAAACAAATTGAAGGTTTGTGGCGATCATGCATTAAGCAGGTCTGTTGGCACCGTCTTCCAACAGCATTTGCTCACTTTGTGTCTCTGTGTCACATTTTGGTAATTCTCACAAATTTCAAACCCTCCACCAGCAAAAAGATTATGACTCACTGAAGGGTCAGATGATGGTTAGCATTTTTTAGCAATAAAGTATTTTTTAATTAAGATATGTACATTGGTTTTTTAGACATGATGCTTTCACACTTAATAGACTACAGTATAGAGTAAACATAACTTTTCTATGCACTGGGAAGCCAAAACATTCATGTGACTTGCTTTATGGGGACATTTGTTTTATTGTGGTGGTCTGGAAACAAACCCATGGTATCTCGGAGGTATGCCTGTATGTTGTCCTTGCTCACTTGAGTTCCCACCCTTGAAAGACCAAAGAAGTGAGGGCAGGAAAGAGCCAGGATGTCTGTTCCTCAGTGGGGTTTGGAGGAAACTGGGGCAGAGGTAGCTGCTTCCAAGGCTTCCCTTCTCTACCCACTGGGCTAAAAATTCTACCAGCAGATTTCAGAAGTCTTCTGTTTATGTGTACATCTCAGGAAATTTCCTCAACTACAGACACCACTGGTGAAATAAGAGTAGTGGTGGTCGCTCGCCAATTGGCACCAACTTACGAGACCTGATTGTTAAATATTCAGGATTTTTTTTTTTTTGCAAGTTATTGTTAAACCTATGGTAGTTTGAAATCAGTCATGGTGGGAATATTTATACCTTACAAATTGGCAAATGCCGCATATCAAGGCTCTTCCTCCCCTGGCTGGCTTTGACATGTAGGCAAGGCCAACCGTGATGGTACCCAGAGGTAAGGGGACAACTCTCCAGGAAGAAGGAGCATCTCACAGGCTCAGGGGAGGGCCCAAAGGCCAGCTCTGGCTGCCTTGCAAAATTGGAAGAGGTTGATTTGGATTTATTTGGATGCATAGCCAATAATTAAGAATGTTAGGTTCCTAGACCTTTTCTCCCTGTTTTACTGAATCGAAATCCTCAGTGAATATTTATCAGACCACCTATTTGGTTTCAGCCACTATGCCAGATACTACAGGGAGTGATGGAAAAGAATAAGACCCAATCCCTAATTTTTAAGATTCCTCCGACATAGCATGTTTTAAAGTTAAATAGAAACATAAATCACAATTCAAGATAGCAGTAAAAGGGTTGTCAAGAAGCACTGCCCGTTACATGCCCAGTGGAGTATTTTGCAGGCTTACCCGCTCAGGGTTGGTCTCGCCCACTGTTGTAAGCCCCGTGAAGGCGAAACTGGATCCACTTGGTTCACGTCACCTTCTGAGCACGTGACCCACAGCAGGTGCTCAGAAAGGGTATGTTGTCAGAAAGCACGATGGCCTGGGCAAGAGTGCAGTGTGTGTGCATAAGAAGGATACTTCTAGATGGAGGGTGCCCAGGAATGGGGAAGGGGTGGGTAAGAGGAGAGACGGAATTCAAGAGCAGAGGGGAAAAAGCAAAAATCCTGCTCAGTGTGGGAGGGATGGGAGAGGGCAATTTTTTGGTCAAGTAGAAAGGTTAAGTAGAGAAGTGGTAAGGGATAAGACAGAAATAAAAGTCAGGTGAAGCACATGGACTTCTAACTGAGCATCTGTAGTATTTCAGGCATAGATGAGCTGAGGCACTTTATGTTACCTCATTAATCCTCCCAACTCTAAGATGCATACTTTCCCATATTACAGATAGAGAAATAAAGACTGGGAAAGATGAAATCATTTTTCTAGCATCAGACAGATAGCAAAAAAGGAACCTAGGGCCATGGAACATCAGAACCTGTACTTTTTCTGATCCTGCTCAGTGTCTCCCAGCAAGATTGAGGAGAGTCTTGAATAGCAGGCTGTGTCCTGTTGCCTGTAAGTCTCGAGCTGCTCTGCCTACCCCTCGACCTCTCTCTGCTCATCAGACCTTCCCCTAGCTAACAGGACTGTACTGTACTGTAACGGCTCCAAGAATATTGATGCAAAGGTCTTTTTAATGCTGTTACTGTGTTTTGTAGGCTGTTGGAAATGCCAAGACCACCCGCAATGACAACAGCAGTCGGTTTGGGAAATATACAGAAATCAGTTTTGACGAGAGGAATCAGATTATAGGAGCCAACATGAGAACTTACCTGCTAGAGAAATCCAGAGTTGTCTTTCAAGTAAGGACCAAAACGTTCATCAAATTTCCTTTCTCCTGACTTTTAAAATGTTTTGTGTTTACATATTCATTAGCCAAACTACATTGTTCTGTGACTTGAGGAATGGAGTCTTCCTGTCTTTCATTTGTAGTTTGGGTTATTTTTCCTGTCTCTTAAAAACAAAAATTGATGGACAGGTGCATTACCTGTGGAGTTGTGTGGTTGAGGTGAAAGGACGACTTACAATTTGGGAGACTTAAAAAATCTTTAGCATTTAAGTATCACATTTACCTTTCTAGAACACAAAAACTACTTGAAATAGGCAACACTGTTAGACTGGCTTTTTATCAGGAAGGGGATAGGATTAGAGCTGTCGAGGTGGCATTTAAGAGAAAGGCTCTTCTGTCCATAAAATGAAGAAAATTCTCATAGTTTTGGCCCCGGAGGAGAATAATGGCAAGCCATGTGCTGCGGGGAGTTTCTTTAAAATTTCAACTCGTATGAATTATATTATTGCCATTTCACAGAATGTTTTCATTTAATAACAGTTTCTCTGGGGTAATTCTTTGCAAGGCGATCTTGGGCTGCCAGTTCTCCCTCTGGAAGGAAGGGCCCCTGTGAGCCAGCAAAGGCAAGAGTTTGGGTCCCAGCAAAAACACACGTAGACATCCATGTCCATGAGAGCAGAACTGTCAACCCAGATTAGCATCTAAGACCCTCTTGTGGAAATCCTCACATTTTCACTTGTAAAGAGTTTGGTGTAATTTCAGGACTTCTTGTTTTTTTTTTTTTTTACAGTCAGAAAATGAACGAAATTACCACATTTTCTATCAGCTTTGTGCATCTGCACAGCAGTCAGAATTTAAACATCTTAAATTGGGTACGTAATGGATGGTGTGTGGAAGAATCTCTTTCTTATGCTGAATTCTAGGTTAATTTCTTCTTACCACAACATCACTTAAAAAAAAGTATTCTGTCCAAAGACATAAGGTCTTTGGGTTCCAGGGGTGGACCTGATGCATTTAACTAAGGTTAGTTAGGGGCAAGGTGAGGCCAGAGAGAGGGGACCCTTCAGTCCCAGGGTTCTTTTCAGAGCTCCTGGGTGACTGTGGTACCCATCCAGAACCACCTGTAGAAAGAGGCCTCCCGACCACTGGGACCTAGAAATCTAAGTCCCCAGACTTTTCTTTTTGTCTTAATTTCATTGGATGGTCATTTTTCTACATGTATGACATATTTCCTATCTTCTGAGTCACAGGACCTCTACCATAATTTGAACTTCCTTGATGACTCAAAATCACTATAATTTGCAGTCACAATTTAATGAGCTGTTTATCTTTGAGTGTAAATGAACCAGCTCCTGTGGTATCTCAACTCTCCCGTCTCAGTCATTTGTGCCGTGTCGGCAGATAAAATTGTCTAGTGTGTTGGCATTGAATGCACACTCCCTAATCCTGGAGAAGTTGCTTGCACTTGTGGAATCTTAGTTTCTTCAGTTTTCTTATAATGATAAAATCCATGCCTTGTCTGTTAAACAGACTATGAATAGCAAACATGGAAGAGCTTTCTGAAGGGCCATCTTCTATTCAAATATTAGATGTACATATAGTTATTATCTTGACCATGGTGATGATTTTATAAGGGGAACTGTATATCAAAGCCCATCAGGTTTTTTGCAGTTCATTGTACATTCAATAAACCTCAGTAAAGCTGTATGAAATTGTTAGGTGTGGGAACAAAAACCAAGAGCTTTGGAGTCGGCCCTGCGTTTAAATTCTTGCCCTGCCAGCGGCTGTGGGACAACGAGCAAGTCACTTCACTTTTCTAAGCCTCAGCTCATGAGTCAGGGACATAGAATTCTAAGGGATGAGTGGGAAAACATTTGTAAGGTGCTTACTATGACGCATTAAGTGTGAACTTCTCTTGTTGCTTCTGATAAACATGTATGTCCAAACTTCTGTGTCACAGAAATCACGTTATGTTTGCTTTCAGGGAGTGCAGAAGAATTTCATTACACGAGAATGGGAGGCAGTACTGTCATTGAGGGTGTGAACGACAGAGCTGACATGATAGAGACACAGAAGACCTTCCGTCTACTCGGTAAGTGAAAACATCCTATTCAAGGAGCAGCCGCTGTCTCTGAAAAGGCTGGGATGCCCAGCATGAGTGTGTTCTGAAGGCACCTAATAAATTCTAAGTTTAAGATGAGCCAATCAAAACAAATTTGGAGGCCAATGGGTCGAGACTGCTTCTTCCCTTAAAAGCTAGAAATCAACTCCTTTGCCCTCAGGCTTGCCGGCTTGCTGTGAATGCTCATAAGCTCTTCTAGGCTGACTGCAGAGAAGACAGGTGAGAGCTAAGGTCCGAATCAGTTCAGAAGTGTAATGGTGACCCTGCCTGGCCTTCACAGGTGCCCTGATGATGATGGTAAAATAGCAGGTGCCCATGTGGAGTTCACTGTGTGCCAGGCACCAGTCTAAGCACTTTATTACCCGTGGTAACTCATTTAAACCATACAAACACCTTATCAGGCAGATGCTGGTATTAACCTCATTTTATAATAGGGAAACTGAGGCACAGAGGTAGTGAGTAATTTACCCAAGCTCGAGCAGCCTGTATAGAGCAGAACTGGAATTTACACTCAGGGCCTTAAAACATCTCATTTTCATACCAAAAAACCTAATCTTTGGTTGCCAGGATGCTGACACAGGTGACGCATTATCTTCGATCTTCCCCACCTTTCCTGTCCCACAAGGAGCTCGAGTTTGGAAAGACTGTCTACACGTGGCATTTATAAAAATAGCCATTCCCTTTCCCATTTTGTATTAGTCTAGACATCCAACTGGAACTGCTGGTCTAAGCTTCTGGTCAGTGTGAGACCACAGACCATTTTTCCATCCTGCAGAAAATACTCGTCTCTTATTAGACCTGTTTGTTTTCGTTGTTGTGGCCAACTGACTGTATCTGAATGTAAAAGACAAAGAACTTGAGGTTAAATTACCAGAGCAATAGACGAGATGAGCACTATTGCATAACTGAGAATAAAAACGAATGGTTTCCTAAGCAAAATGTCCATATGATATCAGATGGGAGCAACACCAGTACTTACTTCAGAGAGTTGTGAACAGCAGACGAGGTGATGCATGGGAAGTACTGAGGATGGAGCCTGCTGCAGAGTTCCTGGGCTTTCCCTTCTGGCTTAGCTTCTGAGGTACTAAATGGTTCTGGGACCCAGTTCCAGTGCGTGTGTGTATGCGAGGGCGGGAGGTTCCCCACACCAAGTAATTCCTTGAACCCTAGCTGGACGTCTACAGTTCAGCTCAGTTCTGACACTGTCTGCCTGGGAGAAGGCATCAGCTCTCACAGGTGAAGGGCTCTGACCTACAAGGTAGAACCCTCACCCCCCACTGTCAGAGGCCTGTCTCAAGTCCAGGTTGTAACTTGTGCTTCTGACCAAATGACTGCAAATCAGAGGTTCCGACAACCACCTCGTTGGGTTCAATTAATTTGCTAGAGCAGCTCACAGAACTCAGAGAAACATTTTCCTTACTAGATCACCATTTTTTATAAAGGGGTATGTAGCTCAGGAGCAGCTGGTTGGAAGAGATACACAGGGCAAGGTATGTGGGAAGGGGCACGGAGCTTCCATGCTTCCTGAGTGTGTCACTCTCCCCAGTCCCCACGTGTTCACCAACCTGGCAGCTTTCCAAGCCCTGTCCTTTTGGGGGTTTATGGAGACTTCCTTACATAGGCACAGTTGATTAAATCATTGGCCATTGGCAGTTAGTTTGATTTCTAGCCCCTCTCTGCTCCCTGGAGGTCAAGGGGGGAGCCTGAAAGTTCCAGCTCCCTATCACAGGGCTGGTTCCCCTGGCAACCACCTCCCATCCTCACATGACCTAGGGCATTCCAGAATCACCTCATTAACAAAAGACACCTTAATCTCTCTGACCACTCAGGAAGTCCTAGGGTTTCAGTAGTTCTGTGCTAGAAATTTGACAAAGTATGTATTTCTTAGTGTAAATCACGACATCACAGCTTCATAGGTGCTTTTGCTGGTCACAGGTTACCCCGTGAGGAAGCAGAGTGGGACGTATTTTGATCAAGAGTTCATTTCCTTTGTTCTTCGGCTGACTCTCATTTGATTCATCCTTTGATCTTTGCTTGGCCATTAAGATCTCAGAAAGAACACCCTGGAAACAGTCAGACCTCTCCTGGACCTCAGGCTGGAGGAACTTGACCATTGTGTTGCTCACTGAAATCTAACTCAGGCCAGCAGTTCTTCTGCAGTGATTTTATCTCCCTAAAGATAATTACTTAAGCTCTTATGTTCTTTACTTGAGATCATTGCTTTGAAGTTGTTAGTTCACTTTTGTCGGTTCTGGACAGCACGGAGTCAGTAATGGGTCATGCAAAGAGCAGGGATGTCAGAGGCAGATTCCCAAACCTTGTATTTTTAGTTGCTTTTTTTTCTCCTCACCACTTACCTGCCATTTATCGTGGTGGCACCCAGTGGTTTATTTCTGTTACAGTCGTCTGTCCTTCAGATGAAGGGTTTGCTCCAAATGGAAGGGTGCATATGCCTGGACTCAGACTGAGCTGGAAGCATCTGTATAACTTTGGTTTGAAATCACTTGTGACTTTGGTTTTGTGTAATCTTTGAAGTAGGTCTTGGAATTATTTAAGAACATGCCCTCACTGCTTTTGAAAGATTCCAGTTGTCCTCAAGTGAGAAGGAGCGGGCGGCCGCAGGGGCTCTCATGGGGCGTTTAGGGCCTGTTGCTCCTCTGCTTGCAGGGACTCTCAGGCCTCCACTCTGGTGTGGACGGGGAGCCTGGGCGGGGGTGAACCTGCCCTACCCTCTGCACTGTCTTTAAGCTCCCGGACTTACTGCAGTGTCCTTAACACCACCTGGTGCTTGTCCCCATCCACCCAGCTCCTGTACAGGCCCCAGACCTAGCCCAGCCCTGCTCCCGACTGGCAGCTTCTCCTTTGTGATTTATGGGGGTAGGACACCAAGTCCTTCCTCACAGCCGGCTTGGTTTGGTTTTGGCTTCAGGAAATGTGCTAATCCCCTCATGGTACCACATATATTATATCTTCATGAGTGATAATCCACATACATCAGTCAGGCTCCCGAAGGGAAACATGGGGCACATTCAAATGGGGTAAAAGGAGGAGGGTTTATTTACGGAGGGAGCAACTACAAAGGTGTGGATAGGGCTTTGGGGGCTACAGGGAGCCGGAGGACTTGGGGACAGCAGCAGAGCTGTTGGCAGATGGTGTTATTGGAGCCTGAAAGGAGGGTCAGGGAAAGTCAGACCCAGACCAGGAGCAGTGACCTTCTGTCGGCCGGCAACACAGCCAACCTGAGGCAACTTTGTAGGGAAAGAGCTAGGACGACACACTCAGCACCTGTCTCCTGCTTTTTGATCTCCTGCCAAGGTCCCCTGTGGTTAAACCCCTCTGAGGCCAGAGAGCATGAGAGCCCATGACCTCAGTCCAGACAGGCCAGCCGCCTGGGGCAGAGAGCACAATGCAAAGCTGGAGGGTGATGGCATCCTTCCAGCATCCAACATGAAAAGAATTCAGGGCGCTTATGAGCAAAAGGGAAAAAAATAAAACATTAACAATCAAGAAAGCACAGCACACAGAACAAAGGAGAGGCGATTCTCCCAGGAACCTGACATGAAATGGCTACTCAGATACTAATTTTTGTGTTGAACTTCCTAGCAGCCGCAGCAAAAGGGAAAGCTGGTGGGTCGTAAGTTCACATTGTGTGTGCACACGTCAAACTAGAAAGACAGAGAGCCAGATTTTCCCTGGGGTCCGCCCCCCATTCCCTGTGCCAGCTCCTGGCACTGATGGTGCCAGAGAGTCTTAAAGGAATTCAGGTGCTTATCTTGCTGGTGATGAAGCCAGAGGAGAAGTGTAGTATTCCTAATTTGGGAAAAATTTTTTTACAGGTTTCAAGGAAGATTTTCAGATGGATGTTTTTAAGATCCTGGCAGCCATCCTACATTTGGGCAACGTGCAGATCACAGCCGTGGGCAATGAGAGATCCACAGTCAGTGTAAGATGTGTATTTGTTTCGCCCTTCCTGCGTCGGGAGGGTCATCAGCAGACCCTCGCGTGGTTATCCTGCCTTTGCATCTTAGCCATCTCAGCACCAGGCACATTGGGCCTCCTGGGAGACCAGTTTAACAGGAACAGGTGGGGGTTTCTATGGGTTACTTTCAAAGAGTAAAGCTTCTTCCCCTTTGCGGCAGTAGAGAAGAAGTAGAGGGGTATTCTCTGTTTTTCTTTTATTCAGCAGATTTTTACTGAGCACCTACTGTATGCCAGACACTGTTGTAGGCTGTGGAGAAACAGCAATGAACAAAACGAAGTCAGAAGGCTTTCCTGAAGCTTATGATCTGGGGGAGGGAGGCAGAGGGAAGAAGACACAGTGGACAGCTACAGATGGCAGTAGCCATGAAAAGGGAAAATAAAGCAGAGGTGGGGATGGGCTGTGCCTTTTGTGTAGGGCGTTCAGAGAAAGCCTTTCTAGTTTGGTAAGGGAGTGAATTGTGTCTTCATCTGGAGGAAGAACATTCTAAGTTGACAAAACAGCAAGTGCAAAGGCCCTTAGGCAGGAAGTGTTAGTGGGAAAATAGCAGAAAGGTTGGTAAATGCAAAGAGGAGTGAGTGCAAGGAGGGGTGGTAGATGAGGCCAGAAAATGTGGGGGTGGGGGGAGGGTGCAGATCATGTAGGACCTTTTGGGCATTGGACAGTTTTAAGCAGAAAGGACACCTCCTACCTCTTGACATGTGCCTGCATCAAACACCAAAGGTGCCGGCTTCCTCTCTGGAAATAGATTCCCGTGTAAGTTTTGTGAGGGCTTTCTTTATTTAGTGTATACAAGATAAGTTTATGTGTATGTCTCTTTGGCAACAAACATTATGGTGGTGAATCTTGGTGTGGGGTTTGGTTATCCTCAACAGTGTCCATGTTAAGAGGACAATCACACAGCTAAAAGACGTTTCTGTGAAATGCAGAATCTCCTGACCATTGAAGCTTTGGATTAACACGTGTGTCTTAGCCAACTGTGGTTGCCATAACAAAACACCACAGACTGGGCGGCTTGACGACAGAAATTTATTTTCGCACAGTCCTGGAGGCTGGAAAGTCCAAGATCAAGGTGCCAGCATGCTTGCGTTCTTGGCCAGGGCCCCCTCCTGGCTTGTAGACAGCCACCTTCTTGCTGTGACCTCAAGTGTCAGAGAGAGCGCGGGCTCTGGTCCCTTCTCCTCTTATGAGGACACTAATGCCATCATGGGGGCCCCATCCGCATGAGCTTATCTAAACCTAGTTAGCTCCCAAGGGCCCCACTTCCAAATGCTGTCACTTTGGGGGTTAGGGGTTCAACATATGAATTTTTTCCCATATAGCTGAAACAAACAGTCCATAACAATGTCTGTGTTCCTGTCCCCCAAAACAACTGATGGGAATAATTGTTAATTTTGTACACCTGGTCCTTTCTCAGCTCTGGTACCTGCGGCTTAAGGGGGAGGAGCACTGAGCAGAAGTGGAATATGCTTTTTTTTTTGTGGCTCAGGCCTGTTGCCCTGTGACCAGGAAGTCATTCTCCTTCCTCTTCCCAAACTCTCACAGTAAGCGCCCCACCTCCACCGATATCCAGTCCTCCCAAAGTCAGTCATTTCACAAAGACTGGGGAGTCTGGGGAGAGGTGATGGCAGGCCTGGGGTGGGGACATGCATGGAGTGGGTGTCGCTGTGGTCCTTGCTTATTTACCTCAGAAACAGGCTTCTGCACTTTTCCTTCTCACACTCTCAAAGGCTAAAGCCATGACTTCCTCCCAGCAAGCACCCCTGCTTTGGACTCTGTCCCTTGAAGTTTGTTGTGAAGGTCGTATTTTGAAGGAGGAGTTAAAATTGATAGACTAAAAGTCCTTCGTCTAAAAGTCAATGTTAGGAGACAAATTTTACCAAAAAAAAAAAAAAAAAAAAAAGATGCCAAACTTTTGTAGAAAATGACCAGTCCTGTAACTTTCATTCATTTGCATCAGGAACTCGAAATATTGGGCAAACTCAATCTGGATGAAGCCATCTTACTTTTTAAAAATTGCCGCCCTTTGCATTCCCCCCTGTCGCTGCATCTGTAGCTGCATGGTTTTGACTGAGAAGGTTTGGTTCCTGCTTAGAAGGAAAGAAGCCAGTGGCTCTGCCAGTGCTCTCCCCAGTGAGTGCCGAGCACATCGGAGATATGCTTCATGTTATTGTGATCCTGGTCAGAAGGGGTGTGGGTGGGCAGCAGGGAGGCAGCAGGACTTTTTAGATTGTTCGTTCCACCACAATCCAATGCTTTTTAAATGCAGTCATCGCATGGTTTTCCCAACCGGCTGAGACAGTGTCTACAGATGAGCTTGCCCGGAAGTTCCCCTGCCCGGGAGGAATGACAGTGCTCAGACTCATGAGCTCGTATCTTCTTGCCTAGGGTCAAGGGCCCATTGTCCATGCTGCCTGAAGACAGAGGGAGCAGACCTCCCCTGTCCGTTGGCCACTGAGGCAGTCTCATGCCCAGGCTGGGAAGAGAAACAAGGTTCACTTCGTATGTCCAGGAAAAGTCCTCCTCCACAGCCCTACGTTGGCTGGGAAGCTGCCTCAGCCCAGGGAGCCCACTAGGTCCTCTGACAAGGACACCCAGCTCTCTCCTGGGCCAGACCCCTGGGCAAACCCTGACCACACAAGGAGGGACAGGGTGAGTGCACCCTCTCACCGGTGGCTGGGGTGTGATGCAGAGGAAAGAGAGAGGCCCCAAGGCTGTGTCCACATGCACAGGAGTTGAGGACAGATTGCTTCTGTGGCTTAAATCACTGCATTGTTTGGCCAGAGCGAAAGTCCAGGTGGGACCCAGCCCAGGACGGCCTGGCATCAGCACAGGGGTGCCCTGCCAAGGACCAGGTGCAAGGACCAGGTGCAGGCTCGGGGACCCTGCCAGCCCTCCGGCTTCCCTCCGGGGCCTGGCTCTTGTCTCTTGAGGCCTGGTCATGCGGGGGCTGCGGGGCCTAGCCGGACAGGCTGGTGCCAGTTTAGATGACCGGGAGGCCCTTGTGCTTTTTTATCTTTCAAAGGAGGGCGACAGTCACCTGAAGGTGTTCTGTGAGCTCCTGGGCCTGGAGGGTGACAAAGTGGCTCAGTGGCTCTGCAATCGCAAGATCATCACAGCCTCGGAGACGGTGGTGAAGCCCATGACCAGGCCCCAGGCTGCCAACGCCAGGGACGCACTGGCCAAAAAGATCTACGCGCACCTGTTTGACTTCATCGTGGAGAGAATTAATCAAGCCTTGCAGTTTTCAGGCAAGCAGCACACTTTTATTGGTGTTTTGGACATTTATGGGTAAGATTCTCTTCCGTGAGCCTGTCTTTCCTCGTTTAAATGTCGAATGCCTGTTATTTTTAAATCATTTTATTCTGGTTGCTCCTTTGTTTTCCACATGATCAGCACGTATGGATGTTAAATATCATCCCCGAAGCTACAGTGTCTTTTATTGAGAGTGCATTCAGTGAATTCTAAATTAATAATGGCCAGCCACCATGCTGAGTGGTTTCCATGCACTTTCTCATTTCTGAAACAACCTTATAATTATCCCCATTTTACAGAATGGAACAGTTAAGGCTTTGAAGACTCATTCATGGGTGCTCTGCTGGTGGGAGAACCCAGGGCTATACGAGCTCTCACCCACTTCTGTTTCCCTGTAGAGGCCCCACGAGGTGTGGAGCTCTGACACACCTTTCCCATTTCATAGGGTGGAAATGACAGCCCCAGAGGTCCTGCCCCCGCCCACGCTCACAGGGCCAGAGGTAAACACAAACCCAGGCCTTTTACCAAGAGCCTCCTCACACCTACATCCTCTTCTATTCTTGGATAGTAAGGTTTGTGTGTTTGCCCCAATCTCCAAGAATTCTGATTCATTTGGGAGACCAAGTTCCCACACTGGAGTTTTTTCCTTCCTTCTCCTCTTGGTTCAGTCCTACTTTTCTAAGTCCCAGGTCAGACTCGTGCCAAAGATGCTTGTGGAATAGCCAGAGAGAGTGCGTGAGGGCTGGCGCAGAGGCGGGCCCTGAGGGGTTAGCACTCAGGCTTTTGTTCCTTAGTAGCTGGCCTCGGGTTACCCACCCTTCCAGGCTCCCAGGACCAACCCTGGTTTCTCAGGGGAAGGAGGGGTAGATGGTCCTACGGAAGGCATCGCAGGGTATTCTACCCAGATTGGGGTGTATCCCTTGACACTCCGGGAAAAGCAGTTCAACCTCCCCTCCCCTCCCCACACAGAGGAGACCAGCCGGCTGGCGTGCTGCTGCTGCTGGGTGGGCTGGCGGCCTGGAACTTCTGCCCATAAACAGAGAGTCAGCTTTTCCCATGGCTGTTATGTGAGATGGTGCCTCAGGGGAGTGACTTTGCGTAACTTAGGTTCTAAGCTACATATGACTCCCAGTTAATAGTATATGTCAACAGCTATAAAATAGTGAGGCACTGCCAATAGTCTAGTAAATTATTTACCTTGTTAATTCTGGAAAAAAAAAAAGATTTGGGCAGCCAGTAATCATTTAAAGAGACTTTCAAAAGGGAATATTCCTGCTTAACAATAATTTATTTCATTGTGGTGGAAATAAGTGATTGTTACATTATTCTGTTATTTCCTGTGCTTTTAAAATGTCTTTAAAATAAACAGCCCTTCATTTTGAGATTATTTCATTTAAGAAAAATACTCGTGTGCCAGAAATTGTGTCAGGTGTGATGGGTGAACAGAATAGACGCATGGTCCCTGCCCTTTTGGGACTTAAATTTTAGTGGCGGAGGCAAGCAGCTAATTAGAAACTGGGATGATTCCAGGGGAATAAGCAGGTGGATGTGCTAGGGGTTAACAGACATGAGATAGAGAGGAGAGCAGCTGAGAACAAGGGGCAGTGAGTCAGGAGAATGGCAGGCAGGCATCAGATCCACAAGGTCGACAAACCATGTAATGAGGAATTTGAATTTTTGGCTAAGTGGGCAAACCTGAGACAGGAGTAATAGTAAATTCGTAAGAACTTGTTAGAGTATATTTAAAATTTTAATTTTAATATAAAATTCCTCCTTGGAAATGATAAAAGTAACATGCTTACTGACACCCACGAATTCACTGTACCCCTACAAAAAATAAGCTTTCCTCTTTAAGTAAGATTGCTACTATCTAGGGTGAACCCTTGCATGCCTTTCTCAGGGCCAGGCTAGCCCTCATCCTTGCACACCTGTGACTGCTGGGAGACCTGAGCTCAGGGTGATCTGGAAATAAGGCAGCCTCAAAGGAAAAGGTGCCATGGTGAAGGCCATTAAAGCTGAAGCTGTGAGCCTTGAGAGTTCAGCTCAGAAAGACGTGAAGTCTGTGGTTCCCCATCCAGCAAGACGTCTCTGTTCTGGACCCAGAGTTGGAAGGGCCAGAGCTGGGAGTCAGACCCCTGGGAGTGGGCACCACACCATACCTGTTGTGTGGCTGTCAGAAAGTCACAAAACCTCTCCAAACCTCAGTTTCTGTGTCTGTACGATGAGGCCTCTCTCACGGGTTATTACAAAGGTCAGGTGGAAGAAATCGTGTAGTCTTTTTAAGAACAATAAGCATTGTTCAGATGTGAACAGGAAAATAGTCATTGATGCCTGACGGTCTGCCCCTGCTCTGGGGGGTCTGGCCTTTGGCCTTGGCTGTGGGCTGCAAAGCACGATGAGGCCCTCTTGACTCTCCTCCTGGCGCAGCCATGGCCCAACCGTGTGGAACAGGGCTGTCAGGACTGTGGGTCCTGTTCCTGCTCCAAGTCAGCCTGGAGCTGCTTGGAGGATAGTCCCGTCCTTTAACCTGCCCAGGAATTCTGAACGGAGCCACACAGGCTCCATCAAGTGAGACTCCCAGGGGACCCATGGTTGGGTTTGGCAGGAACTTCTCAGATTAGAGTGACTAAGAACCAAGGTTTTAGAGGCACCAAGAGCTGGGGTCAGACTGTGTTTGGCACCACTCTGCGATGGTCAGTCTCTCTTCTGCCCTCGTGTGGAGCAGCGGGGTCCCAGCAGCCCTCCACCCAGGGCTGTGTTAGGGTGAGGTGAGGGAAGCCCTCAGCTTCCTCCTGGCAGGTGGGGAATTTGGTGCCCCAGTTTTATCCAGCCCACAGCATGTTTCACAGAGCAGGGTAATTCACGTAGGGTCCAGGTTTCTGGATTCTCTTGGGAATCAGGTGATCTCATATCCTGACCGGCATGAGTCCATGGCCACAGTTGGCTGCAGCTGAGTAGCAGCTGCCCCGCAGGGCAGTCCTGGTTATCACGGGCTCCGCATAGTTCAGCCTGCTCGCCATACTGTCACCTGCCAGCCTCATCTCAGCTCGTGGGTTTGCAACTCCAGAGGCAGCCACCGAAAGTCTGAAAATGAAGGTGGGGCGTGTCTGCCCTGGACCTGATGGGGTCTGCTGGGCTATGGGTATTAGATGCCCTTACTCTTTTCCTCCAAGGACTATGAAAGCACCCCTGGGGGTGGCAAAACTGTGCTGCCTCTGACTTCAGCAGAGTGGGGGAACAGGAAACAGCAGTGCCTTTTCACCAAAAGCCTAGGTGTTACAGGCAGGTGGGCTGGCAGCTGAGTCTGACCCTGCTCTGTGACCTCAGGCAAATTTCTTAACTTCTCGGAGTCTTATTTCCTCATCTATAAAGTGAGGATAATAACGCTGATGTCAGTGTTGTGTGGATTAAATGATGTGCCGTAATGTGATGCACCTGTTTTAATGCCTGCCTCAAGTGGGTGCTTTGTACACACCAGATTCCTTCCGGGGTCAGCCTGAAAAAAAGTGATTTATAAACTGCTGGGATGTTTAACCAGAAGCTTTGAGGCATATTTAAGACTTGTAGAAAACAGAAAACTTTTAAGCTATGAAGTTTGTCAAAAAATACTAAATATAAACAAATATGTGAGTCCTTCAAGTTATGTCTTAACTTACTTAAACTGTATTTCAGTTTTGAAACCTTTGATGTGAACAGCTTTGAACAGTTTTGCATTAATTACGCTAACGAAAAGCTGCAACAGCAGTTCAACCTGGTAGGTGACTTTTCTGCTTTCTTGAAAGTAGTTAGGTGTGTGTGTGTGGTGTGTGTGGTGTGTGTGTGTGTGTGTGTGTGTGTGTGTGTGTGTGTGTGTGTGTGTGTGTGTGTGTGTGTGTGTGTGTGTGTGTGTGTGTGTGTGTGTGTGTGTGTGTGTGTGTGTGTGTGTGTGTGTGTGTGTGTGTGTGTGTGTGTGTGTGTGTGTTTTTACACAGAGAGGCGGTCTGGCTCCTTCCCTCTTCAAACCTCCCAGTTATTAAAGGAGCTACATGCTGGGTCACTGCACCACCTTGTGGCCGTTATCTTGAAACTGCAACTTCCCATCCTATTTCATCTTTGTGGAGCCACTTGCCAACTTTTCCATTTCAGTTCAGCACCTGCCATTCTTGGATACAGACCCCCCCTGCAGCCAGACCAGATGACTTAGTTTCCCCAAGGCTCCTGTCCTTGTGGTATCTGCACCTGCTTCTCTCTCTGCTGTCACCCACCTGCCCTGTCCTTTCCCCATCCCTTCATCTCCACCTGGACAACTCCTTGCCTGTCTTTTGAAATTCAGCACCTCCCACACAGCTCCTGAGGAGAAGATGGTGTGACATCAGGGAGAGCATGGGCTTGTGTTCAGACTGAACTGGGTTTGAATCTCAGCTCTGCTACCTCCTTCCTCTGGGACCTTGGGCTCTTTGAGCCTCAGTTTCTCTGTTTTGAAAATGGGTCAGTAAGATCTGCCTAATATTCTGGTGAAGAGAAGACCTAACATTGACTCAAACGCAGCAAATGTTTCTTTGCTTTCCTATTTCTTGCTCCAGAATTAATCCATGTGTAAGCATTAGATTTCATCCCATTGCGAATTTCTATTCTGTTAGCATTCTCAAGGATTCTCTGAAAGTTTAGCATTTAGTAACTGAAACTAAGGTTTATTCCAAGTGGATATGCAGCATAACTCACCTGAAGTCAAACTGTATCTGCAGATCCTGGCCCTCCCAGGACTCAACCTCAAATAATACATTTACAAGACACTATCCCGCACCCCAAATACATATCAAAGTTTGCAATTCCGTTTTTTCTTTTTTTTTAATTCTGCTTTTCCTCCTCTTCTACTTCATCCTCCTCCTTTTTCCTTTTTTTTTTTTTTTTTTGAGTAATCTATCAATGTGCAGATCCTCCTGGGAGGCGTAATACGTTAAAAATACCAGCATAAAAGCCCTAGTGAGCCCATCTCTCCAAGCTCCTGTCCCATAAATCAGCCCATTGCTAGACCCTGCACCTGGGCAACCTCAGGGAGCTGAACAGTGACAAAGCACCACCTTCCCCTCTTAGCCTCCTTACCCTCTACACTCCTTTTTGTGGTTAATGCATCACCACTGACCCAGTGTCTTGAGCCTAATGTTCATCCCAACCTCTTCGCTCCTGCTCATCTTCCTCCCACAGTGCCCGGCCACCTCAGAACACTGGGCTGGGTCCTGACTCGGCTTTCTGCCTCTAGTCTTGCCCTCTTCAAAACCATCCCCACCTCCAGACCGAGTTATCTTTCCTGAACCCAGGTCTCCTCGTGAACTCCATAGATCCTCACTGCCCCTAAGAAAAGGCCACAGGACCGAGGTTCTCTGGGGCCGGGGGACATAGAGGGCTGATGCGATCTCGCCTCTGCCATCCTTTGCAGTCTCATCCCATCGCCCCCCACGCCACCCCCATTACTCTGGGACGCTCTCTTTCTCTGGCCTGTGCGGGTGCCCATTGGTTCTCAACCACCACTTGTTGGGCTTCCTTGCAGCTCCCACTGAGATTCTCCTGTGGGAGCCTTTCTCCTCACAGCCCCTGCCCCTCCTGCCACCTACAGCCAGGATGGACCTGAGCCAGCCCTCTGGGAAGCCTCCCTGACACCCTCATGGCCCAGACAAGCAGTGAACAAAGCTCTCCATGTTGTTGGCTTCTCACACGGGCCCTATAGCCAGCATTCTGGGGCAGGCTGGCTCCCACCGAGACAAAGAGGTTGGGTCTGCCTTGGACAGTGGCTGTGGCTGTGTACAGGGAGGGGCTCCAGAACCACCCTGGGTGCTGGAGGTGGCAGGCTGGCCAGGCCTTACACCCCAGGATGTGGGGACCCACTCAGTCTGGGCGGGAAGATGACAGCTAGACCCACGTTAGGACCTCAGCAGCGTTGATCACAGGCAAGGGGGTGGCGTGAACCTCAGGGTCTTATGTAAACGTTACAGATTAGTCATGGTCTACATTGTCCAAATACTTGTGACCTCTTCTTCAGAAACACACTCATATTCTCTTTCTTTCTGTATTAACTTTTGGATTCCTAGCACGTCTTTAAACTTGAACAAGAAGAATACATGAAGGAAGATATCCCTTGGACTCTGATAGATTTTTACGACAATCAACCAGTTATTGACTTGATTGAAGCAAAAATGGGTATTTTGGAGTTACTGGATGAAGAATGCTTGGTAACTTTTTTAAATCATTGGTTTTTTTTTTCAACTTTGGAGTAGTCATAGATGAATGTATTGCAAAATGGATTTTTTTAATGTCCATGTAAATTCCAGATGTGTTATCAACTGGTTGGATATTAATGCTGGGACAGCAGTCCATAGCAGGAACCTCAGGGAGCTGGGTGAACCTCCCACCTTCAGCCTGTGTAGCCCACCCCTGGGTGACATGCGTGACCTCTTAGGTCATGCCCAGCAGGGAGGAGCCCTTTGAAGCTGTCCCCAGGGATAGATATATGGAGTGGACATGGAAGCAGCAGGTGGCCACACGCCAGTTGTTCATAACTAACAAGAACTGAGTTTTGTTTTACTTCCTGATTCTATGAGTCACCCATCAGGAGGTGCAGCTGAAAATCAACATCATAAAACTGAGAAAAGAGTCTCTAGGAATTTTCCTAGTATTATTATTACCTTCTGGGAGGAGCAACTTCACAGTGAGTCAGCCTAGCATTGTCCCCCATGGGGCCACAGGAAAAAACAGTCCCCAGGACAGTATTCATTTTTTGGTTTATTTTGATGTTTAAATATATATCTTATTTCTTTTCCAAAGATTTATTGGTACCCCCTCAAAATAATTATGTTGAAGACTTCCTGGCATTTTCTCCCTAGAGTTCTCAATCCCATGTTTCTTCTCACAGATTGTCCTTTCTGGTGCCTCCTGTGCTTCAGCCCCTGCAGTGATGTGAGATTGAAGGCAGGCATCAGGGCCATACATCTGGAGTGATCTACTGGGGGAAGGGTGCAGAGGCCAAGGTAGCCTCTAGGCCATATTTGTACCCCTTCTACAGAGACATCCCCTGGGTGACCAGTGTCACAAAGACGTATACAGGAGTCATTTGGACGCAGTGGGTTATTAGATGTGAATTCAGGCTGAATGTAATTGATGGCTTCAAAATCACCAGTATCAAGAACAAGTTTTGCAACTAGCTTAGTTTGAGTAGGTAAGGTCTTATTTCAAGGAGATAGTTATTAACGAGGCAGTGAAGTAAAAGAAAAACTATTTTCCTGAGGCAGAGGATGGGGAGGACTACGTTTGGGTTCCAGTCTTCCCCCGTTCAACTGAGAATAAAAACCATGTTCACCTAATGGAGTCCATGCTACCTTTTCCTGAACCTTTGGACTTCTTTGAGAAGAAAAACTAAAATACTGCCAAATTTGCAGAAATAAAACCCTTCATTTTTACATTATTATACGACCATTTCTTTTTTGTCAATAGTATCTTGTTCTTCCAAAAAGGCACTGATACGTCTGTTTAAATATCACTCTAAAGAATGTTAAGATCAAGGACACATTTATGCCTAGAGTTGCTTTTTAGAAAGGAGCCTCAGATCTAGCGCAACCCCCTCCGAGGTGGGAGCTCATCTTGGTTTCCTATAATTAGCGCATTTCCCTGCCTCTGTTCATCTTTCATCTCTAGTTTTCCTACTTGCTACTTGGTTTGCTTTTCTCTTCCAGTTACCGCATGGAACTGACGAAAACTGGCTTCAAAAGCTGTATAATAATTTTGTCAACAAGAACTCTTTGTTTGAAAAACCCAGAATGTCAAACACATCCTTTATCATCCAGCACTTTGCTGATAAGGTAAAGTCTGGACCGGTGCCGTCTTCCTGGGAGAAGCAGGCAGGCCGGGGACTTTGCTGGTGGGATTGCCACACTTAGCGTGTAGTTTTGATGAAGGATACGTGCGTGTGTGTGTGTGTGTGTGTGTGTGTGTGTGTGTAACAATTCTTAATTTGTTTTTATCACAAAGTCCATGAGTTTAAGTTGTACTGCTTTAAAGATAAACGTGTTGCCAGTGGACCTCATTTCTGATTTTGAATTTATTGTAAATTCACTAATCTTTTATCAGTTTATTTTCTCTATGAAATTATTATAATCAAGACAGCATAGTTGTTTCCTACATTGAAAGGTATGTCTTTTTTTCAACGCTTTCCTTTTTTATTGTCATAATGTATTTATGACATTGGTAACATAGGTTGACTCAAGATGATGGACTTTCTAGGTGATCTTTATTTTCTTCTTTATCTATTTTTTATGAAAAAATGTTACTTTAATAAAAATTTATTTTAAAAAATCACATTATAGAAAGCTTAGGAAATGAAAGGAAAAAATAAAAATCACCATAACCACTTGCCCTAAATATGCTCTCATCTTGTTTTCTTTCCGTAAGGAAGCTCCTGCCCTCTGTGCCATTGTCCAGTCGGCTTTTACTCCAGTGGCCTGGCCAGTGCCTGGGGGTCGTGGGGACAGCCTGTGCTTGACTGTCCTAGAGGCTGTTGCTGTGGGTTAGAGTCTGCTGGTTGTGCCTGAGTCCCCGAGGGGGCAGAGGAGGGGACAGCCAGCTGGACAGCGGTAATAACCTTTGTGGGCTAGAGGAGTGCTGTTTAACGTGACTGCCTCTCAGTGCTCAGAGTTTCTCAGATAGGTTCCTGAAAAGATGCACATGAAATGAATGATGATATATCAAGTTATATTTTCTAGTTGTTGTCCTTCATAATTTCACAGTTGTGACCTCATGGGGAAAAGAGGGAAAAGGATGAGCCTTCATGCAAAGCACACATGGGATTTACTTCAAGAGACCGTCTCTCTAGTACAGAGTTTCTGTACCTTTAATCTTGTCACCTGGCACTTCCAAGAAGTCCGTCCTAAAAGGGCTAACAATGCAGCATGTTGTGTGGACTGTGGGTTGGTGGGGAGAAACCACACACCCTGTACAGTTAGCTTAGGTCCTCAATTTCATTTGCCGAGGAAATAAAATTGTTTTGAAAGTGAGACAGCTGTGCTTAGATACAGCAAGTCAACACGCTTTCCCTTGGTCCCCAGGGCCCCCAGCAGAGGCACTCAGCCGCCTGTGACACTGTCCCTGCAAACAACCTCCCAGGATCAGGAAAACTCTGTATTTTTTTCACCTTTGCTCATTCATACCAGAGCCTCACACACAAGCTTGGAAGAATCTGGACAGCAATCCATGTGCTTTATTCACAAAGGCGTGTTCACAGACAGCCAGTGTTCCTGGTTCTTAACCCAAACTCTGCTCTAGTAAGGACACTTTCCTACCCAGGGGGCAAAGCAGAGTCCTTGCTCAGGGATCTCTGAACACCCTCTCTGCCTCCAGATTCCAGCACCTCTGACAGCCTGTTTGCTTACAATTTTTTATTTTTTAATTTTGTGAAGAATATATATCATGTATTAAAATACACAATCCAGAGACTTGGCTGTTGTAAATAATGCTGCAGTGGGATGCAGTAGAGATGCCTATAGATACATATCTTCTCATTTGTGTTTCTGTTTCCTTTGGATAAATACCCAGGAGTGGAACTGCTGTATCATATTGTAGTTCTGTTTTTAAGTTTTTGAGGAATCTTCATACCATTTTCCATGGTGGCTGTACCCATTCACAATCTCATCAGTGCACAAAGGTTTCCTTTTCTCCACTTCCTCGTCCACACTTGCTATTTGTTGCCTTTTTTTATGATAGCCATTCTGACAGGTGTGAGGTCATATCTCATTGTGATTTTGATTTGCGTTTACCTGATGATTAGCAATGTTGAGCATCTTTTCATGTGCCTGTTGGCCATCTGTATATCGTCTTTTAAAAAATGTCTATTCAGATCCTCTGACCATTTTTTTAGTAGAGTTATTTTTTCTTTTTGATGTTGAGTTACATGAGTTCTTGGTATATTTTGGATATTAACCCCTTATCAGATATATCGTTTGCAAAAAACTTTTCCCATTTAATAAGTGGCCTTTTCATTTTGTTGATAGTTTCCTTTGCTGTGTAGAAGCTTTCAATGTTGTCCCATTTGTTTATTTTTGCTCTTGTTTCCCTTGCCTGCAGAGACATATCCAAAAAAGTGTTACTAAGACTGATGTCAAAGAGCATACTGCCTGTGTTTTCTTTTAGAGTTTTATGATTTCAGGCCTTACGTTTAAATCTTTAATCCATTTTGAATTTATTTTTGTGTATGGTGTGAGAGTGGTCCAGTTTGATTCTTTTGCATGTAGCAGTCAGTTTTCCCAGCACCATGTGTTGAAGAGGCTGTCTTTTCCCTGTTGTACATTCTTGCCAACTTTGTCATAGATTAATTGCCCATAAAAATGAGGGTTCATTTCTGGGCTCTCTCATTGATCTATGTGTCTGTTTTTGTGCCAGGACCATACTGTTTTGATGACTGTAGCTTTGTAACTACCCAGAGATTTGAATGTTTAAGCAGCCACCAAGAATGTGTTGTTGTTTAAGGAATTCAAAAAGCCTTATAAATCAGAAAGGCCTTCATGGAGGGTTTTTCTAAGTCAAATTGAAACAGGGCAAACACTGACCCATTCTAAACCTAACTCTAAGGGTATTGTGGCCTTGGAAATCTGTGTGGTCAGCTGGTCTGTTTTTCTTTCCTTTCTGCCACATTAATGCTGATTTAGGAAGACATTTCTGTTTGAACCCAAAGGACACCACTGAACTTTCTTCCTTGTCCTGGTGGCTTCAAAGGCAGAGGGAGCCCTGAGTCAGATTTCCTTATATTAACTGCACAGGTTGACTGGTCACCTGTGGCTGGATAGAACTAACAGGTGAGTGCAGGGCGATCAGCAGCCAGTGGCCGATGGGAAGTCTAGGCAGTGGGAGAGCCTGGGGCTTTCCGTCAGATGACATAGGCCCAGCTTTCTAAGCTTCTGTAGTTTGGTTGCTGTGATAAATAGAAATAGAATCTGTTTTTAAAACATGGCCCTTACAGCCCCTCCATTAATCTTTCTTTAAAAGGAAAAGAAACCTGTGGTACTTAGATACTATCTGCTTTTGCCTCTTTGGAAATAATGAATTCCTTTCTTCGCATAGGTAGAGTATAAATGTGAAGGTTTCCTGGAGAAGAACAGAGACACCGTGTATGACATGCTGGTTGAAATTCTGAGAGCAAGCAAGGTTTGTAAAGTCTTGAGCGGTAATTAAGGTTATTCATTATGTACTTGACGTGGATCTCGATGTGTATCAGGAGAGAGTGACAAGTGTGTGTGTGTTAATTGTCTTGTAGTGGCAAGTTGTAGCTCCTCTATACAAAAAAAAAGTGACAAAAAAAGTGACTATTTTAGAATTGTCACTAAAATATGCTTGTAGCTTCTGAAAAGGTGCAGATGTCCATTATATGCAAAGTCAGAAAACGAACATGCAGGTGACAGAGGGGAGGGACAGCTAATATGATCACTTAAAGAATCGTAATTCACAATTTATTCATTCACTCCCAAATACTTACACAGCACCGACCATGTGCCAAACACTGTCCTAGATTCTGGGGATACGTCAGGGCCCAAGGCAGGCAGGGTTCCTGCCCTCCTGGAGCTTACATCCCAGAGGGAGCAACATGCCTTAAACAAGAAAGCCAGCAATGGTAGGCAGTGCTCAGTGAGTGCCCAAGGGAAACCAAAGCAAGACGGAGCGCTGCCCTATTCATGTGAGCCCCTCGAATCCGTGGTTCTGCATGAGGAAGTATCCTCCAAAGAGTGACTTCTGGCTTTTTTCTTTTCCTCTTTAAACATTTCCTTTAATTTAAGAATTTTAAGGATTCAAGTTCTTCAATTTGAGAATAAAGAAAATTCATACACCATCCTTCATTTTTATGACAATTTGGTTATCATATTTATTTTCCTTCTTTTAAAATTTTGACAGTTTCCCAGATGAGCCTGAGCACTTCCACTAGTAATCACAAATAAATCACAGGCCATGACAACTTCAGTTATTAAGATGAATTTACGACAGAGAATTGACTGTAGAAATGGCCTGTATTCCTATTGTGTCCAAAATTAGTTGACTTACTTCGCCAGTTTTTCCCTCACCCCAGCTTACCTGGGGTCCGGTCTGGAAGAGGAACACAGGTCGCAGTGAAGTACAGATGGGTCTCTCCACTAAGCCCACCAGCTGTCAGAGGCCTGGGGATCTCAGGTCCACTTGTTCCACGGGGGCTGCAAGGATGCATGAGGCAGGAATTCTCCCCCAAAGGAGATTCTCAATGTCTAATCTAAAGGGAAAAAACATGAGATCTACTCTAAGAGAGAAGATAAGACATTAACTGATGCAAGGTAGAAAGTAATGTGTCTTAAAAGAGGTATAGATTAAAAAAAAATTAAGAAAGCTCAGAGGAAGTTGGGATTAATTCATGCTGCAGCATCCGGGAAGGTATTGTGAAGGTGGTGGGGCTGAGAATGTTATAATAGAACCTTGAATGATGGGTAGGGTTTGGATCTGTGGGGATGAGAATGTGGGGTTAGGAGGGAGGAGATTCCAAGTACGGAAGCAACATGAGCCGTGGCACAGAGGTAGAAGTAGTAAATGTTTCTACCTTCCTGACACTTGGAGTGATACCCACATATAGACAGTCACATGGCTTCCTTCCTGCTCCCATTCCTGGGAAAGAAGCCACCAGTCATCCCGAGTGAGGACACCCCCCTTGCGGAACTGAGATTCGGCCGAGATTGTTTCTGTACCCTCCACAGGCTGAGATGGGATTGTTGTGACCATTTCCTTGATTGCATCTGCTGAGGGCTGTGGGTGAGCACCTTGGACATGAAAACCCTCTCTGTTCCTTCCAGTTTCATCTCTGTGCCAGCTTTTTTCAAGAGAATCCAGCTCCTTCTTCCCCATTCAGTTCAGCAATCACAGTTAAATCTGCAAAGCCAGTCATCAAGTCAAACAACAAGCATTTCCGGAGCACAGTGGGAAGCAAGGTACCGAGACAGTGCGTGAGGGTGAGGGGGCTGAGGGCAGAGAGCCAGGCGTGGGTGGGACCCATTCCAGGCCTGGACATGCGCACTGGGCTTCTTCAAATCTAATACAAATGCAAAGAGTCGGAGCTCATCATGCCTCAGCCTCTAAGGCCATGCCCACCTGAGCAAACCACATGTTTGCACTGTAACGTGATTCACTAAGCCCTTGTCTATTTGGGAAGGGCTCTGTCCACTAGAGCAGGACATGCTGATAAATCCAGACACAGACGAAACCTTTCAGATGTTTATGCAAGAAGTTAATTTTTCCTCTTCTTGAGTAACTTGCCAAGGTTGGACATTTTTTTTTTTTTAACCTTGATCTCAGCATTAAATTCCAGCACGCCATTTGTTGTCTGACCTTGTTTCTTAGTTCCGCAGCTCCCTGTACTTGCTCATGGAGACCCTCAATGCCACCACGCCCCACTATGTCCGCTGCATCAAGCCAAATGATGAGAAATTGCCCTTTGAGTAAGTATTCTTCTGCAACAGACAGGGAAACACCGAGGAAGTCATGATGCTGGAGAATTTGCTTAGCATTATCTTGAAGTTTACTGTTTCTGGGTTCTTAAATGATTCAAAACAGTCATGCTCTCTACGTATCATGTTAGCACAACCCCTCTGGCTAAGCTCTCATCTCCAGGATTAAGCAGAGGGCCTAGATTTGAAAGAATTAGTCTATAGTTAAAGATTGTACAACTGCAAAAGCCAGGACATTTCCCTAGACGGTAAGAATTTGTGTGTGTGTTCGTAGGAAAAAGGCCACAGCGGGGTCTGAAGTTTTGCCCTCAAACATGGCATGAGCCCTTAGACTTGTTCTCTGGAGCCCCAAGGCAAAGACCCAGACCCAGGAGTGGAAGTCAGGAGTCTCTTAGCTGACTCGAGCCAAGAGGTGCCTAAGTGGGGAGCTCTGTCCTGGAGGTGGTGACTGTGTCTCTGGGTCCCCGGTGGGTCAAACCTAAGCCAGAGGGCCACCTGTGGGTGTCTTGTGAAGGGGACTCAGCCTCCAGTAGGCACCAGGACTGGTGAGCTTGGATGTTTCTTCCACACTCATCCATTTCCCCACCAGGCTTCGTGTGTCACCTCCATCAGAATCCACTTCTCCTTTCTCTGTGTCATCAGTGTAGCTTTCTGAACTGTTAACACAGAGGTGCTGTCTTCATTTGACCTCCAGCACGTATGTACTAAGCCTCTGCCGGGCGCCTGGCCTGGGGATTGCGCAGGTGGACCCTGCTCCCCAGAAGCTCCCTGTCGGGCCAGGCCTGCTACACTGTTGATGGGCCTGTGCCTCAGTTATGACGGCTTAACACCGCCTCACGTTGTCGTCTTTAAGGTTTGACTCCAGAAGAATCGTTCAGCAGCTGCGAGCCTGCGGGGTTTTAGAAACGATTCGCATCAGCGCACAGAGCTATCCTTCCAGGTATGTTGTCAGTCCTTGTGTTGGGGGAAAAGTGCCCAACTTCAGGTCTGTGCTGAGAATCAGAGGAGGGGCTGCCCTGTTTTCTGCCAGATACTTTCGTAAGATTCATAAGCTTTCATAAGGGCCAGAGAGGGCGATAAACAGGCAGCGTGTGGGACAGAGGCCCCGGCCCCTCCACCCCACCGCCGTCTCCGAACTAGTCTGGGTGGCCCGCTGCCCCCCCCCCGCCCGGTCTGTGGGGCCCACAGACACCACGCGCTCCCTCCAGCCCGCCTCATTAGGTCCGCCCTGACCTTCCAGGTGGACGTACATCGAGTTCTACAGTCGCTACGGGATCCTCATGACCAAGCAGGAGCTCTCCTTCAGTGACAAACAGGAGGTGTGCAGGGTGGTCCTGCACAGGCTCATCCAGGTCAGTCCTGCTCCTTCTGGGACCGTGGGCTCTCGCATGCTTTCCGCTCCTTTGCCTCTGTCTCAGGGCTGTGACTGTCACGAATGCCTAAGAAGCAAGGAAACGTGCCCCGAGCGTGTGTGTGCTCTGGAGACCAGAGTAGAACCACTCCCGGGGCATCGTCTCCTGACAGCAAGAAGGACTGAATTTGAACCCTGGCCTCCCCAGCCCTACCGTGTCCTCCTGTCCTGCTGTGTCCTCCCACACAGGGAGCTTCCGTGGGCTGGGCCTAGGCTACAGTCAGCTAGATGGTCACTAAGCCAGGGGTTCCCAGTGTGGCACTCAGTGTGGAGTTAGAGCCATGAGTTGTGGAAGCGAGGTGGGGAGGCAGCTAGGATGGCCAGGAAAGCGGTGGTGAAGGGAAGCCAAATGGAGATGGAAACCAAGCCTTTCCAGGTGCCTCTGCTCTTCTCTGGAAACCACATACAAGAGGCGGGAGGTCTCCAGTGGTCCCACCAAGAATCATCAGCAATGTCCCCCTTCCCAACCCACAGACACCTCAGCCTCAAGCCCATTTCTTCCCCCAGAGAGGCTTTAAACAAACAAGTGACAATATGAACTTCTAGGTCACGATCAGAACTTTTCTGCTTGTTGAAAGAACGGATATGTCAAAATAACAATGTTTATAGTGTGTTTGGATCTCCACACATCATTCCCAAATAACTGTAGAAAATCTGAAAGATTTGTTTCTGATTATGTCATTTTTGTCTTCCAGGATTCTAATCAGTACCAGCTTGGTAAAACCAAAATTTTCTTCAGAGCAGGGCAAGTGGCTTATTTAGAGAAACTCCGGCTGGATAAACTGAGGCAGGGTTGTGTTGTGATACAAAAGCACATCCGTGGCTGGCTGCAGAGAAAAAAGTTCCTCCGGGAGAGAGGAGCCGCCCTGGTCATCCAGCGGTACTTCCGGGGTCAGCAAACCGTGAGGTATGTTGGAACCAAGGGAACGTGTGGAACTGCACTTTCTTCGCTGAGCACTTCCAGGGGGCGGGCGTCCTTTACTCTGGGACCTGGGTGCAGACGTGCGCGTGCACGCGTGCGTGCGGTCCCCGAGGCAGCCCCAAGCATCGAGGCCGGTGTGTCCTCGGGAGCAGGTAGTGCTGCCTCTGCCTGCTGTCGCCATGTGGCAGAGGTGACAACCAGGACCCTGGAGAGAGGGAAGCCCCTCAGGGTGTTGCTGAAGAGGGTCAGGATTCCCAGGGAGATCAGCTAGAGGGGCTGTGCCCCTGGTTCCCGGGAATTGAAAACGCCTGAGATGATCAGGGTCCTAGTTGAAGCCTCTGAGTAAACACACCATCGGTAGCCGCTGACCAGTGCAGGTGGTGGGCGCAGACAGTGCGGAGTGGGCCCTGGCAAGGCTCTGGCAGCAGGCCCTGAGCCCCTGGGTGGGGCTGCCTGAGAAGAGGGCAGTTCCGCCGGCCACGCCCCTCGCCCCTCCCACAGTTTGCAGTACTCCCTAGAGCCATGCTGGGCTCCTTCCTGGAGAGCACTCTGTGCTTCTCTGTGTCTGCCCTGCCTCCCTCCTTCTCTCCCTGTGAGGGTAATCAAGGAGGCAGGTGTTCAAGGGCTGTCTGGACTTGCCTTCTGGCACCCTAGAGCCATTATCTTAACACGCACACACAGCCAGCCTTACCCTCCCGGGCCCTTGGTTCAGTTCACAGCAGCAGTCTCCCGGGCCTGGCAGTCGATGGCATGCTCGCCTCTGTGTCTGTCCCATTCATTCCATTTGTGCGCCCTGCCCAGGATGAGGCCTTCATCATGGCTTGCCTCCCACTCTTAACAGCACAGCCCTCCTCCAGCTGTCCTTCCCTCCCGTCTTCCCAAAGCAGCGCCTGAGTGAGCCACGGCCCTGCTCCTGCCTTTAATGTCTCCAGAGCCCTTGTTTCCCAGAGAAGAGCATTCAGCCTTTGACTGTCGTTCAGGGCCCTGCTGGGCCTAGACGCAAACATGAGAATGGAAGTGCTGTGATGACATAGACCACACCTGCCTGGTTCCCACTGCATCTGTATCTAGGACCCAGCACAGGGGCTGTCATTTAGTAGGTGTTCAACAAATATATATATTTTAACAACAAATGGTCCCCAACTATTTTTCTCACCTCACTGACTACCAATTTGCTCCACGTAGCTTATCTTCCAAAGATTTCAGACAAATTCTCTTTTTCTATTTCAGGCACTGCTAAGGCTTCCATGCCTTCGCCAGGCCCTCAGCCTGAAGTGCCTTTTCCAGCCTTCACTGACTTAAAAATCCTACTTTTTCATTGAGGCTGGCCCACATGTTAGCTCTTCCTGAGCAGAATGGTAGTTCAGTAAGATCTCTCTTATAGACCTTTTAGTAGTTTTGTTTTTCCTCTTATCCTACTTGACCATTTCCAAGACTGTCTGACTCACGAGGTAGGAAACTCTGGAGGTAAGAACTTCGTCTTCACCTCCAGTCCTTCAGACAGGGGTCAACCAACTTTTTCTGTAAGGGCCAAACACTCTGGGCTTTGCGGGTCCTGCATTTTCTCTCACAACCATTCAACTCAGCCTTTGTAGCCTGAAGTCAGACATGGGCCATGTGTGAATAAGAGGTGAAGCTGTATTCCAGCAAGACTTGACAGTAGAGGGGGGGAGGCTGCAGATGTGGCCCCCAGGCAGTAGTTTTCCAGCCCCCACCCCCATCCTGACTGAGAGCCTCCAGTGTGATCTCCCACAAGAAGGAATGTCGGGGGAATGAACACGTGCAGTGTCAAAGTACAGTCCTGTTGTCAGAGTCTCTGCAGGTACTTGAGTGATGGTGGGTTGCTGGGCCTGAATGTGAAGGGTGTGAAAGTTCCCATGTGGTGTCTCGTGCCTGGAGCAGATCCACATTCAGATCAGGGTGGAAAGGAGAGGTAATGACGCTGATCTTAAGTCGACATTAGCATAAACCACATACAGAGTTTACTGTGTAGATTTGCAGAATATTTGATATGCCTTAGTGAAAAAGCCCTTCGTGAGCTAGTCGATCTGGAGTAGAAGTCAGGGCCCCGTGGATAACAGACTTACTCTACCTTTCTTTTAACCAAGGAGAGCTGTTACCGCCAGAACCTTAAAAGAAGCGTGGGCGGCCATAGTCATTCAGAAGTACTGTCGTGGGTATCTCGTTCGCAATTTGTACCAGCTGATTCGCGTGGCCACCATCACCATCCAGGCCTACACTCGAGGATTCCTGGCGAGGAGGAGGTATCGAAAGGTGCGGCTTTCCTGGGACTCGGGTTTCCCAGGGCTCAGGCTATTTTTCACTAACAGTAGTTGTGACAGTTTTTCTGCATGAAGACATTGCAGGGAGCGGGGGTTCTGGGATGTGAATGTCAGTTTGAAACTGTCAGCTACACGTGGGATTTGGTTATTGTTTCAGAATTCTAGGTAGTAGGGCTCTGTGGATTGATGACAGGAAACTGGAGTTTTACCCTGTAGAATTATTTTGGTAGTTGCATCTCCCAACAGTGGAGGGGCTGATGAGAAAAAGTGGCGATCCAGTTAGCATTTCACAAAATCTTGTTTTAAAGATGCTGGAGCAACACAAGGCTGTGATCCTTCAGAAATATGCCCGAGCATGGCTGGCCAGACGCAGATTCCAGAATATCCGACGATTCGTGCTCAACATTCAGCTTACTTACAGAGTTCAGCGTCTGCAGAAGAAGCTAGAAGATCAGGTAGGTATTCAGAATGCATCTTTCATATTTACTTTTTCTAGCAGATTTATTTTGTGCTGGTCCAGTTCCTTAGCTATGCTCTAGATGAAATGAAATTATTTTAAGGCAGGACAGGAAAAATGTAACATAAAATGTTCTCTGCTGTTTTAGCCACGATCCCCTCCCCTTTAGTGTGTATTGTGCATCTGCTTTATACATTAACTAGATCCCCTTAGAAGACACAGGAATGCCTACTTACCACGCCCCTCAAAAAAGCAATTTCTTCCTGGTGCCAGCAAGGTAGCTCCTTAAGAGATAACATTTCTTCCTTAATCTGGTAAAGAATCACAATGACCCACTAGTTGCCTTGCAGGACTGTGTAAACTGTCAGTGTAATTACTTTGATATATAACCCTTTGTCTCAAAAACTTACAGAATTTTGCTTTGGCCTCTAACAGGTAGAACAATCCTCAGAGCTTTCTGAAAGACTGTCTCCTGGGTTAGAATCCTCAGATTGGCTTAAATAAAATTCTCTATTTCTTTTTTAGATTGACTATTGATAAACTAATTTTTTTCACTGGTACTGTTAAGATTTATGCCCATGTGAAGAGACTCCAACCGTGTACATGGACAACCTGAGCTGGAAAACAGAAGCACACTCTAAAGGGCAGAGATGTATGGTTGTGTAGGTTGCATACTGCACAAGGGCATCCACCCAAGAGAGCAGGTGGGGCTGAAATCCAGTCTGGCTTCACTTGCCAGCCGACATGTCTTGGTGAAAAGCTGTACTGCCTTGAAGCAGGAATGCCTTTTTCTAATTTGCACAAAGATGCTAAGTTCACGCCAAGCCATTCTCCCTCAGAGGTGCGTTGGCCCAGAGGCGTTGCCTTTTTCTAACTTGCCCAAAGGTTCATGTGGTCTAGCTGCAGCCTGCCTAGTTTGGGAAGATTCCTCATACTACTCCCACTGGCAGGAAAAAACTCCCTCTACCCCCAGCCAGTGGGGGAGGGCTGTGGAGTGCGCATCTGAAGAACTCACTCCTGCATCTGTCACAAAAGGTTCTCCTACAGTAAACTTTAAACTTAACCCTAAGCTGTACCATAGGGTCCTTGGTGAATGGATGAATGTGCAAACCAGAAACTTGGGGTTTTGATGCAGTTTCCCCTCCTTGTGCTGTTGTGCACAGGCCTGCATGTTGTGTAGCTTGTGCAGAACAGCGCTGAAAAACAGCCATGGCCAGCTGGGAGCGGGGCCAGTGGGAGTCCCCACACGGCCTGAGCTCCATACTAGGTGTTCGTGCGCTCCAGCTGCCATAACAAGCCAGCGCAGACTGGGTGGCTTAAGCCACAGGCATTTATTTTCTCACAGTGCTGGAGGCAGAAAGTCCAAGATCAAGGTGCTGGCAGCGTTGTTTTCTTCTGAGGCGCCTCTCCCTGGCTTGCGCATGGCTTCTCCCTAGGTCGTCACATCATCTTCTGCCTGTGTGTCTGGGTCCTGATCTCTTCTTACAAGGACACTGGTCAGGATTAGCCAGTGGGCCCACCCATATGACCTCATTTTACCTTAATTACATCTTTTAAGATGTAATTCTCCAATACAGTGATGTTCTGAGGTACTGGGGATTAGGACTTTGAATTTTGGGGGACAGAGGGGACACAGTTCAGCCCACAACATTAGGATTGGCCTGGAGCTCCAGGGTTGGACTGAAAGAGCCTCCAGCTCAGGAAGGCATGTGCCTGACCAGCCCTGCCTCCCTGTGCTCACTGGGGCGAGGATGCTCAGACAAGCCATTGCAATGACGGATATGGTCAGTGTGAATAAACCTCTGGTTTAGATGAAAGTTGTGTGAAGCAGGTGGAACAGCCTCTTTATTTGCGATAACCCCCAAGTACCTGACGATTCTTTTCTGCAGAACAAAGAGAACCATGGGCTGGTGGAGAAGCTGACCAGCTTGGCCGCTCTTCGGGCCGGTGACGTGGAGAAGATTCAGAAGCTGGAATCAGAACTGGACAGGGCAGCTGCCCACAGGCACAATTATGAGGAGAAGGGGAGGAGATACAAGGCTTCTGTGGAGGAGGTCAGTGCTGGCTGTGACTGTGGACATAGGTTGTGAGCCTTTCCTCGGGCAAGAACACAGCACAGCATTTTCCCACAAAGCAGATTTCTTCAGAACAAATCAGATATTTCTATTGGCTTCCATTACCAAAGGGAGCCTGCGTTTTAGGGGAGGGGAGATTGGAGGCCTAGAGTCTGGGGGAGGAGGAGGATAACCCTTCAAGAAGCAACACATATGGTTTCCTCTTCCATTCGACTTGTGTAAAGTGACGGAAGGCCGGAGAAGGAGCTAGGACCAGATGCTTCCCTCTCTTCCAGCACGGCCTGGGTCCTCTGTCACTTGTCCGTCTGGTGTGTGCCCTGGAAGCATCTTCCCCAGAGCAGCAGTGCAAAGCTTGGGCAGTTGTCATCTCTGTGGTGTAGTAAAAAGAGCAGTAGATGTAAAAATCAGATGTGCTGGGTCCAAATCTTGTCTTTGCTGCCATCTGGCTGGGCAACCTTTTGCAAATCACTTACCCTCTCGGAATTTTGGTTTTCTCATATGTCAAATGAGAATAACAAAAAAGGACTGACAGGGTTGTTGTGAGGATAAAATTATGAGATGGAATAATTTAGCCAAATGACTGTCATAGAGCCCTGCACGAGCATAAACTATTTTCAAAGTAGGTGATCTTTGTTACTGTCTGTTCTGCTGCACCTTCTGAAGTCCTACAGCACCCGGGGCTGTGGCAGCCTGGAGCCTCAGGGCATCCCTCTGCCCTCCTCATGACCAGGTGCCCGGCTGCACCAGCATGGCTGTGGGCATTTCCCGTACTGCCAATCTCTGGCCGTCAGCACCCAGGGGCCCCCAGCTTTCAGCCCAGCAGGCACTTTACCAAGAGAGCTTCTATCATGACCACACATCCCTCCTGAGTCATAACACTCTTAAAGTGTGAATCCACTTTCTATCATGAATTGCTTATATCATGTTAGATGTATAAATACTCTGGCTATTTATAACCAAGAAAAAGACAAAGGAGTTCTTTGGCTTTGAGGAGACTTTGGATTTGATTCCTTGTCCTTGATCTCATCCATGGCCGGGCCAGGCTGGACACCAGTGTCTGTTAAAATCACATGGAGCCCTTGCATGTGGAGCTAAATGCAGCATTTGCAGTGGGCTGGTGCCGGCTGTTACCTGTGGACGGGAGCCGAGACCAGAATATACTGATTTAAAAATACACAGCTCTTCACCGAGAAAAGCGATGGAGACAAAACTCGAAATGAGATTTTAAAAAAAGTGTTTTTTTCCTCCCCTTTGCTAGAAATTGGCAACGCTTCAGAAGCATAATTCAGAATTGGAAACACAAAAAGAGCAAATACAGCTGAAGCTTCAGGAGAAGACTGAAGAGATGAAAGGTAAAGCCCCGGGTGGCCCAGCGCGCGCGCCTCCCCGCTCACCAGGCCGGCCGCCCGCGAACAGGGTCCTGGGCGGGAGCCGCCTTCCAGGCCGGACTAGCGATCGCTGGTGTCATGAGGAAACTTCCGCTCCAGAGAATAACTTTTTAAAAATTGTGGCCATTCTGTCCTGCAGATTCAGCTGGTTTATTTGCATCTGTTGTCAGAGCTCAGCAGACCCTGTCTGTGCCGCAGGACCTCCTGGACCGTTTGCAGGAGTACAGACGGGTGGGCTGTAAGCCTGGAGCTGTTGTATCAGAAGGAGGGGGCGTCTGTGGGTGTGTGCACCCGTGTGTCTGTGGGTGGCGGTGGCCAGGGTGGTTCAGACATCTGGTTTGTTGTTGTTGTTGTTGTTTGTTTTTGTAAACTTTGTGGTGATCCTGACGCATAGTCAGGGGACTGTTGGGGGCATGTTTGTGCCTTGTCAAGGATTTGCACTCAGATTTCAGCTCTGTCCAGGTTACTTAGTCCAAATGGTACTCAACATCCTCGGCTACTGTCCTGGCTCTGAGCAGGGGGCCCTGCTTAGCCCTGAGCCACATGGGCCCCGGGCTGTCAGATGCAGACCCTCAGGACCCGCAGTATCACTTCCTTCGGGGTGTGGAGCAGCCACGCTTGGCCTAGCTCTGCCTGTCTGTATTTGTCCAACTCAAATTCTAATTGCAAGCATTTGCTAAATGCCAGAAAGGGCAGCAGGGACGTGAGCCTGGTGCTTCCTGACCAGATGGGTTAGAGCCCACCCTGGATTATCTATCTTGTCCTGGATCCGTTCTTTAAGCTCCAACGTGGGGGGCAGCAAGAGCACAAGGGTTCAGACCCAGGGTCTAGCACACACACATCAGGCCCAGCCATTGCTGGATATGCCAGGATCTGGAGCAGCATTGGGGGCTCTGGTCCAAGTGCAGGAGAAGCACGTGTCAGGAGGAGGAAGTAAGCACCCTGAGCCCCGGCCAGCAGAGCAGGAGGGCATTTCAGGAATGCCAAGGGTGGGCACGACCTCCTGCTCCAGATGCCGCATGCCCCTTCCCTGTGTCTAAGGGCTGATGACCTGGGCATTGGAGTCTGTGTACGTGTCAGTGATGAACAGGAGGAGGTCAGAGGTCTGTGAGTAAACTCTGAACCTGAATTAGGGAAGGGCTCATCCACGTTCGCCTTTTTTTTTTATTACAATACCTCTTGAATATTTGGTTTTGGTTTTTTTTTTTCCTGACTTTTACAAGGGGAATTTCCCAGAAAACAAATTTAAATTCCTACAAGTGTGTACTGAAAATTATGTATTTGACATGTTTGTATGGATAATTTTGTGCCTGAAAACTTGCATACCCAGTGTTTATAAACTGCTTATCCTGTGGATCTCCCTTCACATGGCAAACAGAGTTTTATGAAAGCATCAAACTCCATTGACCTTTGTGACATCTGGCTAAGAGATGTCATTGAATGCTGTTTCCCTTTTTTTGAGATTCCAACTTGGACAAAGTTGCTTTGGGGAAGAAAGTCCCATTTGAGCAGCCTCTTAAGCCCATTTGAAAATGTCCCAAGATGGTAAGCACCAGAATTGACGTCGGTTCTGTGAAAGACTTAAAAATTGAAATTATACCAAGTATGGTGGCTTCTCAATTAAAGCTTAAGCATTTTCCCTAGTATTTTCTGGCCAACTCATGACATTCTGAAGCAATCATTTTGATTCAGGGACATTTTACACTGCATTAGACAAACTATTAAACTGGTGGCTTTTTTTTTTTAAACCAAGTAATTTGAAGGATTGCTATTGTCACCTCATCCCTGGGTTCCCCTCCAGGGGAGGACTCAGAAATGAGGTAGAACTCAAGAGTGAGGTGTACGCTAAGCACACACTGGGCTGTCTGCATCTGTCATTCAGCCCCTGTTCTGAAGGGCACCTGTTGTGTGTGGACACGTTGGGAACGTGGGGCTGTCCTAACCACAGACTGTCCTGAACCCCAGTGACTGTTTCCTAATGGTCAAGTCCTGCTTGCCCTATACTTTGTGTTGGATTCTTGTGTTTAAATGCAACAGCGGCTTTTTATGTTTCCTCTTCCCCAGATGAAGACAGATGCTTTATTATTTTCTTGGTTATCATGAATGAGTGGTTCTCCACCAAGCTGGTTTTGTTTCCCCCTCCCTCTCCAGGCATTTGGCAATGACTGGAGACATTTTTGGTGTCACAGCTAGAGCAAAGGTGCTACTGGCTTCCCGAGGGTAGAAGCCAGGGATGGTGTTGGACATCCCACAGTGCACAGGACGGCCCCCTCTCCACAGCGAGAAGTACCTGGCTGAAGCATCAGTAGTGCTGACATGGACAACCCCATAATCGATCATTTTCTTTCCAAAGGGTTTCTGTTACTTTTAATATTTGTTGTTTCAACGCCAACATATCTGTTTTAATAAAACAAATGGTATTCAGACCAATAAAAGAACTATGAATGAAACTATAGATTCCAACACAACAAATGGGTGAGGATGATGATTTTGAAATTCTTTTATCTATACTTCAATTTTTAAAAAATGACAGTTACCCTCTTAAATCCCATTAGGAATAAATATCACATGGTTATTCTTGCAGTCTCACTTTCTCAAACGTGACATGAAGTGATAAAAGTGTTGCTTTGCCGACATATTTCAAAGAGCATTCTCTTTTCACAGAAAAAATGGACGACCTCACCAAGCAGCTCTTTGATGATGTTCAAAAAGAAGAGCGACAAAGAATGTATGAAATCTAATTTGTGTTAAAGCCGCTGCTTTCTTCTCTCTCTGCTGTTTTCTGTTTTGCTTCTCAGCTTGCAGTTGCAGATCACAGATATAGGAGAGCAGGGTGTGAATACTTTTAGGAAGTGAGCGACTGAGTTTTGTGAGAGCTAAGTCCCCAGTGTACACCTTTCAGACACTGTACAGGTTCTGCACCCGTGGGCACAGTGCACCCCTGGGAATTTCTTGCTTTCCCTTTATTGCCAAAACAGAAGTTCAGAGACTGCTACCTCTTTCAGCATCCATCAAGTCCAAGGATGAAGATGATTGCCTTTTATAAACCTCCCTCCCTTCCCCCTACCCCACATTGTGTCTGTTAATGTGACTCTTGTCCCAGAGAATAAGGGATGTAGCCCACCCCATAAAAATTAAAACGGGTCCCCATGACTTTTTACTGTTCCAGCCCCGCCTTTCCTGTGACAGTAGTAAACCCTTTGCTAAGGTCCAAAGGCTCCAGTCTGTGCTCCCCTCTCTTCAGGAGTCAACTCACAGGTTTTTAAATCTCCAGGGTGCTGGGGGAAAATGGAACATTCTTGGCACGTCTCTGTCGTCTCTGTCAAGGGCTCAAAGGCCCAGGGCTGCCTGGGTGGCAGGATGTACATCTTTCCTGTTAAGTTAGGAGAGCCTGGGTCTGGGGGGCTGGGGCAGGATGCCAAGAATTTAGAGGAGAGAGTGTCACTGAAGAGCTCCAAGAGTTAACAGATACATAAGGAGTTTCATGATCCTACATCAATTTTTTTTAGATATATAGTTGACTTAAAGTATTATATTAGTTTTAGGTGTACAATGTAGTGATTCAAAATTTTTACACATTATACTCCATTTTTAATTGTTGTAAAATATTAGCTAGACTCCCTGTGTTTTACAATATGTCCTTGTAGCTAATTTATTTTCTACATAGTAGTTTGTACCTCTTAATCACCTAGCCTGATCTTGCCCCTCCCCCTCCCCTCTCCCCACTGGTAACCACTAGTTTCTTCTATGAGTTTGTTTCTATTTTGTTATATTCATTCATATGTTCTACTTTTTAGATTCCACATATAAGCGATAACACACAGTATTTGTCTTTCTCTGACTTATTTCACTAAGCATAAAACTCCCCTGGTTTCATCCATGTTATTATGAATGGAATAACTTCATTCTTTTTTATGGCTGAGTAATATTCCATTGCATATATATGCCACATCTTTATCCATTCATCTGTTAGTGGACATTTAGGTTGTTTCCATGTCTTGGCTATCATAAATAGTGCTGCTATGAACACAGAGGGGGGGTTTCATGTATCCTTTTGAATTAGTGTTTTCCTTTTCTTTGGTTGTATACCCAGGAGTGGAGTTGCTGGATCATACCTACATCAGTTTTTAAATAGAGATAGCTAACTCTTTACCTTGACAAGTCTGTTTTTCAGTGAACTCTTAACTCTAGAAGAGGAGCTCAGCTATTGGCATCTCGTGGTGTTCCTTGGCCACTTGGGAGAGGTTATTTCAAGCAGGGGCTTGGAGAGCCAGCCTGAGGTCAGATCTCTTTGAGCTCTTTGCAGTCCTCATCAGCACTCACTTGCCGCTCAGTCCCTGGTTGGCTGACTGGGGAAGACTTGGTCCCATCACAAACCTCAAGAGCCTCAAAGATCCCGCAATCAGTGGGTGCGCTCCCAGACAGTTTAGGCTACAAGTCTAAGATTCTCTTTACATAAGATTTCTGGTTGCAATTTGCTTCTTCATATGTATTTTCCTGGCCTCATAGGACCACTGTTGTTCTTTTTAAAACCTGAAAGCAAAGTTTAAAAGTTTGTTAATACCTATAAAAAGAAATGAAACAAACACCTATCAGGAATGAAACAAGCACCTATTGGGAATAAGACCCTCTTCCTCAGGGTTTTCCCCTTTGTGCTGTAAAAGCAAGTCATAAAATGGACTGAGTTGATAGCCCTGCAAGTAGAAAGGTGATTTATAACCTCACAGAGCTCCTAAGGCGGCTTCAGTTCTGACTGGGCCCCCCATGGGCTGTGTTGGGCTGGTCTAGGTTCTGTGTCTCTCTTTGGTTATTGTTTTGATCAGTCACCCCATACTTAATTGAGCAACCATCTCTCAAGGAACTGGCTTTTCATGGCCTTTTGGGCACCTGGGTTGGCTGCAGTTTATTCTAGGGTTGGACCCTTTGACACATTAAATGGCTGTATGAACTTGTTTAAGCCAATCCGCTTCAGGATCCTTGTCTCTGAGCAGGGGACAGAACTTGGCAGAATGTGTGTCTTTGCTGAGGGAAGTGACCCCTGTTGGGGACCTCATGGAACCAGGGTGGCTTGGAGGGATACAGCACCCCAAAAACCATTGTCTTTTTGTTTGGTGTTTGGTTTTTGGTTGGGGGTGGGTAGGGGAACTAGGTTTATTTGCTTATTTATTTTAATAGAGGTACTGGGGATTGAACCCAGGACCTCGTGCATGCTAAGCACGACTCTACCACTGAGCTATACCCTCCCCTGCCAATTGAGTCTAAGTTAAGCTTCCCTCTGTTGTGTTTGCTGTGTGTGTTCGCTGTAGGGTTGCACTTCTCTGATCAGAAGGTATAAGAAGCTCCCTTACCCTAAGGGAACAGAAAGCAGTCTGCTAGAAATAAGACCATTGTCTATTGGACCCTCACAGTAGGTCCTAACATAGCTCCCCCTTTCTGAGTCTCCTCTGATTTTCAAAATGATGTGCTGTTCTAATTCAGGGTAAAAAACTTAAGAGACAGTTCCAAATTATTTTCTTCTTTTGCCGCTTAGACTTCTTGAAAAAAGTTTTGAACTGAAAACACAAGACTATGAGAAGCAGATCCGGTCTTTGAAAGAAGAAATTAAATCTCTCAAGAGTGAGAAAATGCAACTACAGCACCAGCTGGAGGAGGAGCGGGTCACCTCTGACGGCCTGAAGGGGGAAGTGGCCCGGCTGAGCCAGCAGGCGAAGGTAGGGGCTGCTCCTCACTTTCTCAGTGCGTCTGACCTGCGCGCGGCGGGGCAGGTCCTCACCCCCATCGGCTCAGCTAAACGTGCCCCCGTGTGAAGGCAGAAGGACCCTGATTCCTTCAGTTCCTTCAAGAGTAGCCCCAATACTGCCTTTGCCTTAGCAGTACTACTGTTCATGCTTTAAAAGTCAGTATTCTTACTTTACAAAAATTCCATTTACATAAAAGTTACTGAAATATGTTGACCTAGAGAATACTTCCATATGAAATTATAAATTGACATGAACCACTGTTACATAATCCATCATGTTGTTCTGTATCTACAAATACCTGTATTAAAATTAAATTACTGTGTCAGAATCTTCCACTTCAAAATGTTAGCAGATAATGGACACAAGCAATGGTCCATGCTTGGACAATCCAGGCTTATCTGAATTCCTTCCCTATCAGAAAACACAAACCTGTGTGTCCTTTCTTCCTCAGTGCCAACCATTTCATTGTAAGTTTGGGTAGCTTTTAAGCGTCCACTAGATGTGTGAAACATGTTAATAGAATAATTGTTAAGATTACACAAATATTCTCTGCAATTGTCACGGAATAGCCATGCTAGCCAGGCATGGTTTAGAAGATGTGTCACTTCTAAGATTCACGTGGGTTCTCTCTGAATTTCTCAGTAGAACTGCCCATACTCTCTGAGCCCTGGTTGCTTATTGTTTAAAAGTAGGAGATTGGACCGTGGAATCGGGAAGGACTACATATGCCTTTGAGTGCTTCATTCTTAGCAGTCACGTAAGACTGATGTCCCTCTGCGGGAGTCACCTCGTCTGGCTATAGTCTGCGTCTTGGGAAGTCATGTGGCTGCACTTGGAGTAAGACACCAATATTTGTCACTGACTTCCTCTTCGGTAGCTAAAACGATGGTCCAGTCTCTCCAGTGTGGTGTATTAAGGGAATTACTCTGATTTTCAAAGAAAACAAACCCATTATCATCAGCATCTATGTTATAATCAGCCTAGAAGTGAATTCACATGTGACTTGAAACATTACAAAGAGCAGCACACAGCCTCTTCCCCACAGCCAGAACTTCCCCTCGTGGTCCCCAGTCATGCCCCCACCGCCAACTCCCACACCTCCAGGGCACGCCCTGGCCCTGCCGCTGGGCCAGACCCACAATTACAAAGGTGGTGACTTTGCCCACTTCCTCACATCCACGATTTCATCATACACTGAAAAAAAACTTAGCCCCCATGACCACCTCCCCCTCCTCACCCCAAGCTTGCAGTAAAAATTTTTTTCCTTTATATTGTAGGAAAGCAAATTCTATTGATAGAACCAAGTACTCTAGGAATAACAGTATTTTGAACAATTGAACAATGCTTTGAGGCCAAGTTTTATGGGCAGTGATGGTTTAACAAGATTTTAACTAAGCAGCTGCAGTGAGAACACCTTGCATGGATGTGTAATACAGTGACAGTGCTTCTTTTTCTGATGTGAATCACGATATCTGTTTTTTCTTCACCTGGTTCCATCATTGCTGTGATTCAGACAATCTCGGAGTTTGAAAAGGAGATAGAGCTACTTCAGACACAGAAGATAGACGTGGAGAAACACGTGCAGTCCCAAAAACGGGAAATGAGAGGTAACAAAGACACGAATCACTGAGTCCTTAGGGTGCGGGCTGTGTTATTACCAGAGGTGTCACTGCGAAGGCAGTGTGTCCTTTGACTGGTCTGAGGCTGTTGGTTAGCTGGTTGGTGGATATATGATAGGTTGAATAGCTGGTTGACTTCATAGCTGGTAGATAGGTTGGTTGGTTGGTCAGTCAGCTGGTGAGTTAATCAGCTGATGGGATGGTTAGCTAGAGAGTCTGTGGAGCTGGAGAACTGGAAATGGGAAATGAGAAATCACACAAAAAATGTAATTTATACCAGCTCTGCCTTTTCCTTTCAGAACAGATGTCAGAGATCACCAGACAGCTTCTTGAGAGCTATGACATTGAAGATGTAAGAAGCAGGTAATCATTTTTGCATTACCAAGCACTTAGAGACGTGTAACACATGAGAGACATGATTTTCTTACTCTCCTTGTGTTGTAGGCTCTCTGTGAAAGATTTGGAACATTTAAATGAGGATGGAGAACTTTGGTTTGCTTATGAAGGACTAAAGAAAGCAACACGGTGAGAAATTCCCCTCAGGGTTCTTTGTGATTTTTCAGAGACAACAGACTACCAGAAAGTCAAAATTTTATGTTACGTAAATTTGATACAAAAAGTAAATTTCCTACAGTAGAATGGTCTAATAATCCCTGGAAATATTTCTTCAAGGATTAGAGAATTAGTTTAGTAATGAAGAACTATCTCTTTGTGGGATACATGGCCAAGTAATAAAACCCATAACCTGTACAATGAAAACTAATTATATCAAATAAGTCAGCTAGTGTTGCTATAGATATATAGATATGTTTAAATTTAAGGTGTCTGCAGTTTTTTACATTAATAAACTTTATTTTATAGAGCAGTTTTAGATTCACAGCAAAACTGAGCAGAAAGTGCAGAGATGTCTCACATAACACCTCCTGCCCCCACACATGCACAGCCACTACCAACATCTCACCAGAGGGCACGTCTGTTAAAATGGGTGAACCTACATTGACACGTCATTGTCACCAAGTCAGTAGAGTTCACTCTGTGTGTTGTACATTCTATGGGTTTTGAAAAGTGTATAATAACGTGTATCTTTATCATTGTTGCATCATACAAAACATATTTTAACCATTAGAGTAAAAATGTAATTTTAATAATGTCTAAAATAAAATTTCTCACCATTAACTGCACGTTAACACCACATAACACTTCCTAACTAGCTAGAAGGTTTTTGTAATTATATGTTCCTAATTCCACAGCCTGTAACCGTGTGTCTGTAAGTGAACTTTGTGTGCTTAGTGCCTGGCTGTCATCGTGGGTTCTCGTAACGGCTGCACAAGTGCACGCGCAGAGTCCTCAGCACAGCAGGGTAAAGGCCGTGTGGTTAACTTCTTGACCCTCCTCTAACAGTGTCTTGGAGAGCCATTTCCAGTCCCAGAAGGACTGCTACGAGAAGGAGATTGAAGCTTTGAACTTCAAAGTGGCGCATCTCAGTCAAGAAATCAACCACCTGCAGAAATTATTTAGAGAAGAGAATGACATCAATGAGAGCATCCGTCATGAAGTTACCAGGCTGACATCAGAAAACATGGTAGAGTCTCTGCCCCGGGCCCCAGTCCTGGCCGTTATTCGGGAGATGTTACGCATTAGTGAAGGGAAGTTCAGTTTCTCGGCTGTAAAATGAATTATGTTTTCCAGGAGGGAAATAACTGGTTCAGAAAATAAAATTATAAAATTATCCCAGGCTGGAAAGCATTTTGAGAGTGTTTACCGTAGGATGGGTGCAAATTCTGTAATTCATGTGTGTGTGTTTAAACCTATGTATTTAAAATCTAGCCCTAACCCCTTTGAAAGTAACAAAAAGCATCAAGGTAAAAGGGCATCACTTGAGAGGGGCGTGCGTTCAGAAGGCAGGTCTCCTGCTCATCTCACTGTTTCAACATCCTTCTTCCATAATGCCCGTTCTTTCCCACTGCATCCTTTCTTCTAACTCATACCTACAGGCATGAAGAAATGTCTTAGGAATCTTCTCATCAAAAAACGTTCCTTTCTCCACCCCACACCTCCTTCAGCCACCACTCAGTCTCTCTGGGGGCTTGGCCGTGCTCTTCCATGGCCACCGAGCTGTGATTTCTTCCCTCCCACTTATTCCACATCTACCCCGTTCTGCCGTGCGTCCCCGCCACTAACTGCATCTGCCTGCTCAGGGCTGGGCACAGGGCCTTCCTCTTCACCCTCGTCTCAGTCTCTCAGCAGCTTTTGGTGACTTAACCACTTCCTCTCCCTCCTTATTGTTCTGTTGGCTTCCAGGTCACCATACTCTCCACGTTTTCTCATCCTGCCTCACTGGCTGCTCCTTCTCAGCTTCTTTGCTGACTCCTCCTCCTCTGCCCAGCCTGGGAGCAGTAGGAGATCTCAGGGCTGTGTCAGCAGGTGAGATGTGATCCTGGGCACAGCGGATGTGTGGAACCGTAGTTAAGGACCGCACATCTTTGTTTACTCCTTGGATGAAAGTGTAATGAAGAATTTGCAGTGAGATCCAATTGTGCAATCAAAAAATTCTTCATTTGGACTTCAGAGGCACAGGCGTTTTTATAAACTTTGACAACAGAAAAACTCTCCTTACCTGACTGAGGGTGGAATGATGGGCCTTTAAAGAGAGATATAGCTAGACAAGGACAGAAGATTTTGAAACACATTGGATCATTCCAGATGTCCACTAACAGAGCCGTGCACAGCCTGGAATTCAAAGGGCACAGTGGGACCCCTTTGAGATAATTCACCTGTTTTTAGATGAGGAGATGATGCTTCTGGGCCTGAACCAAAGAGATTGGCTGCATTTCCTCACATCATCCCTCCCTCAACTCAGAGAGAATCCCCATGTGCCCGCCCAGCTGGTACACCTCCTTCTCTGCAGGAGCCCTCGGTGATGCGGAGGGTGGTAGCCATGTAAGAACCACTCACTCTGAGCCTGCTGGTGTTTCTCGTGACCATATAGGTCTTGAGGTGAAAAACATGACGTCTGTCTAGCCTAATGCCTTGGCTGCCCCCTTACACGACCATGCTGGACGCATGTTCCACAGGGTTAAATACCTAGATGGTTTAGTTTGCTTCTGAGTAGCTCTGGGATTTTAAAGTTCGTACATGCAAGAATTTTATATTCTAATATTTCTATTTCTTCTCTGCAGATGATCCCAGACTTTAAACAGCAAATTTCAGAACTGGAGAAACAGAAGCAAGACCTTGAAATCCGCCTGACTGAACAAAACGAATCCATGAAAGGTAACTGGGACGCTCACGAAGCTGCTTTTAGGAAATGGTTTCTTGTGCCCGGAAAATGACACCCAGGGGTATCAAACTGAGTCTCTGTGGGGCCAGGCAGGTGACATAAATGTGATGAGTGGGCTAGGTGGATGTGCAGGAAGGTGCATGGGCACTTTAAGGCGGCAGCTGCCTCCGAGCTCCATTGATTGCTGCTAAGTAGGGAATTAGGCCCCAGTGTTGATACTCCTATTTAAAAAAAATAATAAAAATTCAGATTTTTGCATGAAATATCATAATTTTAAAATAATGCCTTGAAAAGTTTTTAAACATTGTTTGGACCAAACAAAACCTAATCTCTAGGTGAGTACAACTTAGAACCCTTGATAACTAAAGATATGAAAATACGACCAAACCCGAATCAGAATGCAGTGATGTGGCCTCCAAAGTGCCAGAGGTTCTTCTCGTTCCAGGAAAACTAGAAGAATTGTCTCATCAGTTGAATCGCTATAGAGAAGAGGAAGGAATGCAAAGAAAGTAAGTGTTAACACTCATGTACTTCAAGTTTGCGCTCCCGTAATGCCTTTCTTTTCAGAAATTGTGGGAGATACCAAGATAGGTTATTAAGCCAAAAAAGCAAGTGTTACTTAAGTTGTATAATATATTAGCATTCGAATGTGAAGAAAAGAAACACACACACACACCCTTCTCTGGAAGAATGCACAAGAAACAAGACAAAACATTGGTTGCCGGCGTGGAGGGTCACTGGGTGCCTGGTGCACAGGGGAAAGAGGAGACTTACTCTTCACTGTAGACCCTTTATGCCCTTGGCGTGTTATGCCATAGGCATGAATTATCTCTTCAAAAAAGTGATAAATTAAGACCATGTGAGAGAAGACAGCTTCTCTCTTAGCAGACCCCTTTGGGTAAGGCCTAAAATCCATGTTGATAGAGAATCTTCATTGATAATCCCCCCAGATTACATCCTGGCCAACAGAGGGCCTGGGGTTCTGGTGCCGCCTGGTGAGGAAAATATTTCGCTGCCAGCTTGTTGAGATACTTAATGTTTAGAACAATAAATGGACACTCTGCACCCCAGAGAGCACTTTCAGTCATGTGGCTTCGTTGTAGGATTGGGACCAAATGGGGGTCCAAAGCAGTAGGAAAGTGTCAAGCCACCCTTTTGGGACTCTTTGAATGGGTTTCCTTTTCTCGTTTCTCTGAACCCTGGCTTTCTGAGTGTCTGGTTCCCGGGCTGTTCACAAAGGAGATGGTCATCAGGGTTTGGTCATAGGGTATGAGTGGGAATAGATGCCCTGGGGGAGCAGTCAAGGGTTATAGGCTGGGGTCATGGGATGAGGGCCTCTTATGAGGCTATGCAGACTGGGGCCATCCAAGGGCAGTTTCATACCCCACTAACCCTGGTTTCTGCCCCCCACTTCAAGCACTCCCCTGTCCAGGTACTATTTGCTTTACACACACATTGGCCAGTGTATTTTTCCATCTTTGGAAATATCAGTGCTTGCTGTGATGATGAGTGACTTCTCCACGACAGTCAGACTGATACCAAAATTTCCTCAATCCTTTTCCCAGGACCGTAGAAGCCCAAAATGAAATTCACACCGCAGAGAAAGAGAAGCTGATGGATACGAGTCAAGAAATGCAGGAGACCGGCGAGCACTTGAAGAAACAGTTTGAAACTGAAAGTGAGGTCAAGAGTAGTTTGCGGCACGAAGCGTGTCATCTCACTGTGGAGAACAGGGTGAGACGCCCTCTGACTTGCTGAGAAATGACTGCCTGTGCACAGGAATCACTGAAAGGGGGGGCTGGCCACCTGGAGCATCCAATGAGCAGTGTCTGCTTTTTTGCCAGAGCAGCCTGTTTCCTTATATCAAAAGACAGGTGGTCTCTGAGGTGACAGGTGCTGCAGGGGAGCCTGGGATTTACACGGACGAGAGGGGAGGGGTGGTGAGGTCTTGAGCACTGTCCCCTGAGCAGCACCTGTCTGAGACGATGATTCTCTGGCCCAGAGCACGTTGAAGATGGCAGGCTGATGTGTGAACATCTCTGAGCACAGCTTAGCATAGCAAAGGTCCATGCTTGCTTCTGGGGGTGTGCCTTTCCTACAGTTTGCAGCGTTAAAATGTTCTTCGATGAAATGGTCATGATAGGAGATGACTGGCGTTCAAAATTGTGAAAGTCTTCATCAAATTGTAAATGCCCTTGTTGAGTGAGTTGTGGGAACTCTTTGACAGTTCCCAGCAATTCTTCTGAAGTTGTGCTGGTTTGTGAATCCCACAAGACTGAGAAGCACCAGAGTAGCAGATGGGATGCTTTCCCGGGAGGTGGACAATCTCAGGCCCCTCCCTGGCCTGGCCGCCTCCAAGACCCCGACTTGGGGAGGGCTCAGCAGGGCAGTGGTCCGCCTGGACCTGCCCCCGGGCCCTGCTCCCCACTGTCAGGGCCCCATGTTTCCTATCTCACAAGAAAAACATGATAGGGTAAAATCATATTTTACAGTGTCAGGATTTACCTTGAAGAGTAATTATAGATAAAAAGAGGAATCCAGAGAGCTTAACATTTAATAGAAGGTAATACATTCCAGTCAGGACACCTGGATGATGGCTCTTTTTGGAGGTGTCTGGCTTTCTCAGAGAATAGACTTCTGAAATCCCACCAGACAAGCAACTGCCAGCTGAACTTGTGTGGAAGGCTGTCCCGCCTTCTGCCACTGTGCCTGCGTGTGTTTCCCTGGGTCTCAGCTGGGGGTGGTGGTAAGGGGGAAAGGGTAGGAGGGGGGTCACATGTGTTGCACATCTTGTCCTGTGGGAGCCTTCCTTCCCTAGCTGTGAGAGTGTGGCTCTGCGTATTGTCAGTCCCCGAGTTGTGTGGGACTTTTGTGCATTTGTTTCCGGTGCTCCGGGAGCAGTGGGGTCCCGCTCAGGAGTCCCCCTGTGTGTGTGGCTCTGCTCACAGGCAGGGAAGGGCCAGGCCTGTTTCTTCTGCAATGCACCGAGCAGAGGAGCAGTCATATCCACGTGGTCATTCCAACAAATCAGTCGCCTCAGTGTTACAAACGAACAGATGAGTATGCGACAAAAGTATACCATTTCTCTCTCTTCAGTGGTGGATTTTGCCCACAAATGAGATTAAACTGTATTAGTTTCCCAGAACTACCATAATAAGTTACCACAAACTAGGTGGCTTAAAACAACAGAAAGTTGCACTCTCACAGTGTGGAGGCCAGAAGTCCAAATTCAAGGTGTGAGCAGGGCCGCATTCCTCTAAGGTCTCTAGGAAAGAGTCTGTCCTTGCCTCTGGCAGCTCCTGGCGTTCCTTGGTTTGTGGCAGCGTAATTCCACTCTCTGCCTGTGTCTTCCCTCTGTGTGTCCTTTTCTGTCTGTTATAAGGACAGTCTCAACTATATTTAGGACCCACCCTGATCCAATATGATCTCACATTGATCCTTAGTTTAATGGCAAGTGCCAAGACCCTATTTCCAAGTAAGGTCACATTCTGGGGATCTAAGTGGACATGATTTTGAGGGGACCCTATTCAACCCACTTTATTATCCTTTGAGTCAAAAAAAATCCTTATTAAAAAAAGAAAAAAACTTTAAGTGATCATCTCACTATTTATCAAAGAAATTTAAAATTAAAGCTAGGTATTATTTTTGCTTCTCAAATAATAATGATCTTACGTTGCTGGTGAAAACACCCTGAAGTGGGCCATGTCACACATAGTTCCTGGGGACTGAAACTGGCGTCAGCTTTCTCAGGAGTGGTTTGGAGGCAAATATCAGGAACCTCTGGAAGTGCGTTCTTTGACTTGGTAATGTAATTTCTAAGATTCTATTCTAAGCAAGTAATGGGATATGTGGACAAGGATTTTTGTTCAGAGTGGTCAGCATAGTGTTATTAGTCATAGCAAACAAAAAAAAAAGGAAAGAAAAGAAAAAAAGGATGTCCAGCGATAGTGGGCAGATTTAATTATTATACAATCATGTGACTTAGCCATTAAAATGACAGTTTGGTATGTTATCGATAAAGAGGGAAATATCTGCAGAGTAATGAGAGAGAAGTGCAGGATTTAAACTTCATATGCAATGTGACCCAATTTTATAAAATGTATATGTGCCATATTAGAAGAAAAGAATGAAATAAATCAACATGTGAACAGTGATTTCCTCCAGGTTCTGGACTGATGGGTGGCTTTTTAAAAAAATTACTAGATTTTTTTAAAATAGGCTCAAATAGGAGGGAAGAAACAGTACCTACACTTGTAAGGCCAAATAAGGTTCCTGACAAGGTTAGCCAGGGACACAGAACTGTAGCAGGGAGAGGTGGCCACTAAGGAGAAACAACACACTTGCCTCGGCCCTGGGAGTCCCCAGAGGGCACGTGACTGCATGGTGGGCACTGCTGGATTGGAGAAGCCTGAATTCCTTCGTCAAAGCCCTCAGAACTAAGGAAGAATTTAAAGATTCTCTGCCGGAAGTATTTATGGGCATCCAGGACTCTTGTGGTTCTTGAGCCAAGTTCAGCACAGGCAGGGCCACCCCCTTATCAGGAAGGAGAGGCAAAGTGGGGACCTGAATCTCTGAAGTTTCTATCGACCTCCAGCTGCTGACATCCAGAGAGCCCATTTTCACACCTGTATATTTTTAAATTCTCTGCAGTGGGCATTATTTTATTAAGGGAAAATTAGATCAAGATAAATGTGATATATCCATACAATAGGATGTTATTCAGCCACAAAAAGCGGTGAAGTATTGATTCATGCCCCAGCAGAGATGAACCCTGAAAACGTAACGCCAGGTGAAAGAAGACGGACATGAAAGGCCACATATTGGATGATTCCATTTATAGTAAATTTCCAGAACAGGCAAATACGTAGAGACAGAAAGCAGATCAGCAGTTGCCAAGGGCTGGAAGAGTGACAAGGAGGTGACAGCTTAAAGTTAGGGGTTTTTTGATGTGATGAAAATACTGTGGAATTAGATAATGGTGATGGGTGCACAGCTGGCTATACTAAGAAACCATGTAGTGTGCATTGTGTGGCATGTGAATTACAGTTCAGGAAGGCTATTACCAAAAAATAGATAAGGAGCCTCTAAGGTAATGTCCTTGTTTCTTTTGATTTCTGTAGGATCTTGAGGAAGAGTTAGACATGAAGGACAGAGTGATTAAAAAGCTACAAGATCAAGTGAAGATTCTGACCAAGACAATTGAAAAAGGTTGGAAAAATAACTTTCATTTTCCTATTTTTTTGAACTTTCAGCTGAGGTCAACATGTGTTGATGTGTTATTTGCTGGTTTTTGAAAACCAGAGGGATGAGTCTCAACTGGTGGGTTTGGAGCTCAGGGATGGGCTAAATGATCCTTCGTGGCAGGCAGGTAGCTCACCACCCTTCACGTAATCCCAGACCTGCTCATGTAACTGTAAGGGGTACCGTATAAAGAATACTTTTAACCTCTTTTTCTATTAGCTCTCCCCTTGTGAAAATGAAACTGAACAAATTTCAAATTTAATTGCTTTAAAATTCACGTCTTCTCCCAGTTACATGGGACCAATATCCCAATTTCTATTAGAAAAAAAGAAGTAGAGAACTAAAAAGCCAGACATTAGTCCTGAACATGGACTGAACTTCACACCGAGGGTCCTCATGAGCTCCTGGGAAAAGGACCACCCCCACATCTTTCTTTCCTTCTCCTGCTTCTGTGTCTGAACTGTTCTGACTTCCCTCTCCTAATGCTCTTTGCTCTTTGTTCAGTAGTGCGTCTTCCTCCCAGCCTTTATCACTGAGGCTGTATCTTCAACTCTGTTCCTTTTTCCATACTCATTCTTTGAAGGGCTCCTTATTGTTATTTATTCAACTCTCATCTCACATTTAAAATGTCCAAAATGAAAATGAGGATCTTTCCCGCTCAGTAATAAATGGTACAGGTCAGTCTGCCCCATGAGGGCAGAGACCATGTCTGTCCTTGCCATTGCCCTTGTGGTGTCCCCATTGTTGGAAAGAATGAGTGAGCTGCCATCTCTACACAAGGACTTCCAAAATCCACTCACCATTCCTCACTTTCCCTGAGTCCCGGTCCCTTTCTGCTTCTAACTCTACTCCTTCACCTTTCTGTTATCACCTTCAACCCAATATGTTTAACGTGGGATTTAGACATTGGCTTCCCTTCCTGTGTTATCTATTGTCATATAACAAACCGTCCCAAAATTTAGCAGCTTAAAACAAAAAACACTTAACAACATGCAGTTCTGGAGCTTAGGAATCCAGAAGCAGCTTAGCTGGGTGGTTCTGGCTCTGAGTTGCAGTCAAGCTGTGGGCAGAGATGCAGTCATCTGAAGGCTTAACTGGGGCCGGGGCGTCTGCTTCCTTACTCATTCACGTGGCAGTTGTCGGGAAGCCAGTGTCTCTTGGACACTCCCTGGGTGGCACTAGCTCCCAAGGAACATGCTCAGATACAAGTCACTGCCCTTAAAAAACATTCAAAGTATGATATTCTGATCAGGTATTTCTGCTTCATTTCTTGTTCTTCCCGATCCAGATGCAGTTCCCCAATGAGAGGTCATTCTTATCATAACTGGTTGCTTAGTAAAGCCACTAACGTTCTACCTTTATCAGTCTCCACGGAGGCAGAGCTAGGAAATCAACAGGACACACGCTCATGCGGTGGGAGAGCGTTCTGTTAGGTCTCTGCCTGCTGCGTCTTCTTTTTCACCCATCAGAGCCTGCTCACTTTTCTTGGCCCCGCTAGAGTAGTACCTCCTTCCAGAAGCATTTTTCAGTGGTCCCAACCCACCTCTGCATAAATCCTTATGTCCCCTGTACTCATTTCCCATGGCTGCCTAACAGATCACCATAAAATTCGTGGCCTAATAGAACGTAAATTTATCATCTCACAGTTCTAGAGGTCAGAAGTACAGAATGGTTTTCACTGGGTTAAAATCAGCATGTCAGCAAGGCTTCTGGAAGTATTAGAGGGGAGAGTCTGTTCCCTTGCCTTTTCCATCTCTAGGGGCCTTCCACCTGAGTCTCCTGGCTTGTGGGCCTCTTCCATCTTCAAATTCACCAGCGTAGTATCCTCAGAATCTTTCTCTCCCACCTGTGCTTCTATTGTCACTTCACCTGCTCTGTGATGTGATGAAGTGAAGGATCTTGAGATGGGGAGAGTATCCTGGATTATCCAGGTGGATCCAATGTAATGGCAAGCGATCTACCTTATAAGAAAGAAGCAGGAGTGTCAGAGTGAGAGAAGGTGATGTGACGATGGGAGCAGAGAGAGAGAAAGATGCGATGGTGGAAGCGGAGGTCAGAGTGATGTGGCCACAAGCCAAGGAGTGTGAGTGGCCTCTGGAAGCTGGAAAAGGCAAGAAATAAGTTCTTCCTCAGAGCCTCCAGAAGAAACACAGCTCTGCTGACACTTTGATTTTAACCTTGTGAGATCTCTTTTATTCTTCTGACCCCTAGAAATGTAAGATTTTTTAAATTGTGTTGAAGAAAATTGTTTTTTATGCCACTGAGTTTTGTGGCACCTTGTTACAGCACATAGGAAGCCAGTCCAGCCACCTTGGAAATCATGCAGTTTGGTGCTTTGCACACCAAATGTTTTGTGAATCTCATGTCTTTACCTGTAGCATCAGCATCCTGAAGGCAGGAGCAACATCCTGGATTGCTTTCCTATCCCCCTGTGCTCAGTCTATCCCAGGTATCATGGGGCTTCCCTGGAGGATAACGCAGCCTTTTCAGCAGCAGCTGCGCTCACTGGTGTACTCACAGATAAGAGTCACTACCAGGAGAATCCTTCAGGACTCAGTAAAGTTTGCATTTATTGGAAAGCTGCAGGAGTTCATGTGCTAACCAGCCAGAATGGGGTGGAAAGAGACAGAGCATTCTCATTATAATGCCTGTGGAAGTTGTTTTTGTGCATTTAGCTGATTGTTTGCCTCTGCCCACAGCCAATGATGTGCACCTGTCCTCGGGACCCAGGGAGTACCTTGGAATGCTGGAATACAAGAGAGAAGATGAGGCCAAGCTCATTCAAAATCTCATTCTTGGTAGTGAAACCTGGAACTCTGAATTGTTGCTTTGTGAACTTGAGCATCAATCATTGCCGCCGTCCTGGGCCGGGGCAGTCCATCTTCTTCCTCCACTGCTTCTCCGCCTGGCACAGAGTTTCTCGGCCTCACCACTGTTGACCAGATAATTCTTTGTTTGTGGGCCTTTGCCTTGTAGGATGTTGCGCAGTATCATTGGCTTCTGTTCTCTGGAAGCCAGTAGCAACCCCTAGTCATGATCATGAAAACGCCCCCAGACGTTGCCAGATGCCGTCTGGGGGTGTCCTGCCTTCAGCTGATATGCACTGCCGTAACCTCTTCCCAAGTCCAGTCACACGGTCTGTGTAGAGGACACATCTCCTCACCTTTGCGTCTCAGCACAGCAGCCAAGTGGGAGGGGTCGTTGTGGCCCCCGTGCTCCATTTGACTTCTGCTGAGCAGTTTACTTCAGGCGGCATGACGGGGGCTTCCCAGCCGCACCTCAGTCGCAGGAGTCTCCCAATGTGCATGCTCCAGCGTTGGTGGTCTTAGAACCAATCTTGCTAGACTGTCTTCAGTGTGAAAACCACGTGGTTTTCCAGGGAGAAAGAGAAAGGCTGTCTCCCTATCAACTGGTCCCAGAATCTCAAAGCAAAACTCCCATGTGTAGCCTTACTCCTCTTCTCCTAAGCGGCCCCCCTTGGAGCACGTCAGCCCCTGCCCTTTCCTCTCTACCCCTGCTGGCGCACAGGGGCCTCTTTGTTCCCCCGTCTTAATGCAGATACCGGAAGGTCTTTGTTTGCCGGTCTTAACTTGTTTTATAGTTTCTCTCTTTTCTTCATCCCCACTCTGCCTCCCTGCCATCCTCTTCACCTCCAGACCCGCTAGTCCTCCTCTGCAGGACTGTTGTGTGACTGCTTTCTCTATTCAAGATGGGTGCAAGTGATCACTGAGGTCTTAATCCATCCTCATCATAGAGGCTGACTTGGGGTGCATGGAACTGGGGTTCCTCTCTTACCTTAGAGATCTGAACTCCAGGGTCTTCACACCAGGGAGGAACACAAATTCTGTCTTTTATTCAGCTTAAAAAAGAAAAAGCACTTGGCAAGTGACAAGTAAGAGGAGCAGGTGGCACCTTTATGTCTATTTTTGCCAAGAGAAGAGCCAGACTGAATTCCTCAAAAAGACAGGGCACCTCTATGCATCTGGGCACTGCATCAAGTACAAAAAAGCAAACAACCCCTGTCCCATAGTCAGAGGTTCCCCAGGGGAGAGATGACCGTCAGCTGTAATCCTCATCGACTCTCTCTGCTTCAGACCTGAAGCCCCGTGGTGTGGTGGTGAACATGATCCCCGGGCTTCCAGCTCACATCCTGTTCATGTGTGTGCGCTACGCAGACTCTCTCAATGACGCCAGCATGCTCAAGTCCCTCATGAACAGCACCATTAACGGCATCAAGCAGGTGGTTAAGGTAGGAACCTTTGACATTGACCCTGAAGGCAGGAGCAACCTCTTCTGTTGCTTTCATATCCCTGCTGTGCTCCACGTTACTTACGAGGATTAACTGTCCTAGGTTAACCACATGATTCCCCAAACCAGCCTGAGGACCCACCAGTGAAAGCAGCCACGCTGTTAAGGAAAACCACCTTAGGGCAGAGAGCCCTAGGGGTGGGGATCTACTGATAGACCTTAAATCTCTTACTTGTAAGACTGCAACCCCGTGGCCACCACCCCACCACTTCTGCCCTCTTAGGGGTGAGATTCCTGGCTGCAGGGAATACGTGTCTGTCCATGTAACAAGTGTGAATGCTGAGGAATGGGAAAGACTGAAAAGTTACTCATCTCTTCCCTTCGCATGAATTTAATTCTCCCTTAAAAAACTACAGCCCGTAATTTTATTCCCAGCCCAGAAAGGAAGAAGTAAAATATAGAGTCGTTATTTTTCATCCCCCTTCCAAATAAGAAGCAAGTTCGATTCTGAGATGTATTTGAATTTTTTTAGTTGGGAAGTCTTATCTCACATTCAGTAAAATATGTAAATCCTATTTTAAATACTCCAGGAAAAGGGAAGAATAAAAAGAGTGAATGCATGAGGGGTCAGAGGATGGGTAATTCTTCCCTCCCCCCCCAACCCCCCCAAAAGTTTTATACCAAGAATTCATTATCCATCAGGAGTTAGGAGTGGAAAACTAGCATTGATTTGGTGCTGGGTGCTTCATAGTCACTGTCTTCAGGGGAGCTACCAAGGTGTTCTTGGGAGAGACGTGCACAAATTGATGTTTTCCCTGTCCATATTTGCATAGATTGGGTTTTCTCAGGACACGCTTGTGTTCCAGGCCATAGGCACACAGCATGTCCCCCGTTTCGCTGCCCTGGAACCTTTAAATCCTTAGAAACCGAAAGAGGCGTGGCGTGAGGAGTGTAAATCCTTTCTTGTCAGCAACTTCTCCAGTGGCTCCCTGCCGCCCCCAGCCTGCCATCCAGTGCACAGCATGTGAAAGCAACCCTCACTTGGTCCACAAACCCTCTCGGCCACTGGGCCTTTTTCTCCACGCACCCCACCCCACCCCCCGCTGCCAAAGTACTTAAAATAGTTGTCCCCAATTCTCTTTCACTCCTTGCAATCTGACTTCTTCCCCTGTCACTCCACAGAAGGATAACCAGTAGTTCCTCGTGCTGAATCCAATGGTATTCCCATAATTTTTATTTTCTTTAAATGGACTGATCTGGTAGCACCATCTCTTTGAAACCCTCTGAGCTTGTCTTTCAAATCCCATCACTTTCTCAGTTTCCTCTCACCTCTCTGATCACTGTCCCTTTGCCTCCTGTGCTTGTTCTTCTTCCAGCCCCGTAAGTTGAGGGAATTCTTGCCAACAGAATCCTTAAGCTTGAGCTCTTGTCTGTCTACCCTTTCCTTCAAGGGGGACATCCTCCCACCTCTCTTCTGAGGTGTCCTCAGCTGCCCTGGTTCCCCATCGTATAGGCACTCGGCCACCTATTTACCTGTGTACTTGTATGTGTCACGTCCGTCCATCTCCCCAGTCAGATTGTGAGCTTTGGAGGGCAGGGACCGAGACTTACATTTCCCAGGCGTTCCTGGAGCACCTGCTTCAAGTGTCATAACCTGCACAGAAATACTTCACAAGTAACCCGCTAACTAAATATGAGCTTATCTTTATAGCTTAAACTTAACAAAGGCTCTAGTGAATAAAAGAGGAGTTCATTTTGGTCAAAAGCCACCAGCTAACCAAACAAGTAAAATATGTCTGTTCTTGGTTCAGAGTAATCACCAAATTCAACTTTGCCTTTTCTTGGTTTTTTGTTTTTTAAGGAACATTTAGAAGACTTTGAGATGCTGTCATTTTGGCTTTCCAACACTTGTCATTTCCTCAATTGCCTGAAGCAGTACAGTGGAGAAAAGGTAGGGACGCTCGCCTGCTCTGCGTTCTGTGCAGACTGCCAGTCTCACCGCTAGGAGCGGAAACACCCAGCTCCAGGGACAGCCCTTGCTCCAAATGCCTTTCTGGTTTCCTTCCCACCTGGGAGGCCAAATTCACATCTGTTTGGATGGAAGTCACAGGCAAGAGACTTTGAGAAGGAGGCTTAGACCTTGGGCATGCTACTAGCCTCAGTTTCCTTGACTTAAAAATCCATGAGGTGGATTCAGTGATTTTTTTAAGTTTCCCTTTGGTTGTCAAATTCTGAAGTTTTAATATTATGGCTCTAAAATACAACCTTTAGTTCAACATGCCTGTTTCTTCATAGCTGTTCTCTCTACAAGATTCTGATTGTTTCCTCCATAATTTATAAATCCTTTGCCCTCCTGGCTCTGCTTTCAAGAGGCTGACCTCATCAAGAAGTTCTCCCTCTTCAAGTACTCACAGAGCAAAATTTCATTTACCTAAAATAGAAATGGCTTTTAGGGTTTTCACTGCTCTCCAAAATGGTTATACCATTTTATAGTCCCAGTAATAGTGTATGAAGGTTCAGTGTCCCAGACCTTTACCAACCTGGGTATTGATAGACATTTTATAATTTATCGATCTCATGATCATCAAATGATACCTTGTTGACTTAAGTTGCTGTGAATTGATCAGCTGTGAGGTCAAGCATCATTTCATTTGCTTACTGCTCACCTGGGTTGCCTTTTAAATTGCCTACTCACATCCGTTTTTCATTTTTCTTAGAGTGATTTTTTTTCTTATTGATTTGTAGGAGGTCTTTACATATTATAGATAGATTGTGGCTTATCTTCTAACTTTCTTTATGGAGTCCTTTGTCATACACAGTTTTTGAAGCTTGTTGTACTTAAATCTATCAATTCTGTCCTTTTATGATTTAATATATGTCTTAGTGTCTTATTCAAGAAATTCTTCCCTGCTCTGAGTTCATGAAATTATTCTCTCTTCTAAACTTGTAATTCAAATTTAGAGTTCACAGTTAGGATTTTATCCAAAATTGGTGTGATTATTTACCTACCCCCAACTGACATGTGAGGTAATGATCTCATATCTTCTTTTCCATGGGTAGCCAAATGTCCCAATGGAAAGTAAAATAAAATGTAGAAATAATCCTATTTCTACTCATAGGACAAAAGGAGAAATAAGTAAAGAAAATCCAACCTCTGACTAAAAGGAATACCAAAGTGGGGTCACAGACCAGTCCATGTAAGACAAACTGGCATTTGTGGGGCATTCATGGAAGACAATACTGTTTAATACCATTTTTTAAATCTTTTATTTGCCCCCTTCAGCCATGTATACAATATTGTTGTCCCTGTGTGTCTTTTCAATTACTATATTTTTATATCTAAAATGTCAACAGTTCTTTTTCACCTCTGCTTCTTATTTTAATGTCCTATTCTTGTCATAATGTTTTCTTTTTCTTTTATCTCTTCAAACATGTTAACCATCCTGTATTAGTCTGCTTGGGCTGCTGTAACAAAATACCACAGACTGGGTGGCCTAACCCACAGAAGTTTGTTTTCTCATAATTCTGGAGGCTAGAAGTCTGAGGTCAGGGTGCCAGCATGGTTGGGCCACTGGTGAAAGCTCACTTCTTGGCTTGCAGGTAGCCACCTTCTCATATGTTCTCACATGGCCTTTCCTCAGTGCGTGGGGTTGGAGAGGGTGAGGCTGAGCTTTCTAGTGTCTCCTTTTGTAAGGACACTAATCCTGTCAGATCAGGGCCCCTCCCTTATGACCCTATTTAACCCTAATTACTTCCTTGGAGGCCCCACCTCCAAATATAGCCATCCTGGAGGTTAGCGCATAAATATACAGAGCTGGGGACAGGACACAAATATTCAGTCCATAGCACACATCTGAAAACATTTCAGATTGATTTACACTCTGTGATTATAAAGTTATGAATCTCATTTATTGCATTACTGACTTCTTACAGCAGTTTGTTTTCTTGGGCGCTGTGCAGTTTTCCTGTGAGCTTCCGTGGAAGTGTTTTCCACTGTAGTCGGGGAGCGGGGAGAGGGGGCACATGTTTGGAGGGGAAGTAAACAATACAGCAATATTTACAGTTGACCCTTGAGCAATGTGGGCGTTAGGGGCACCTACCCTCAGTATATAACTTTACATTCGGCCCTCCACATCCCCAGATCCACATCCTCAGATTCAACCAACTGCAGGTCATGTAGTACTGTAGTATGTATATACTGAAAAAAATCCACATACAAGTGGACTCATGCAGTTCAAACTGTGTCATTCAAGGGTCAACTGTAGTTAGTTATAGAAAATAAATGCCACCCTGAACATCAAGAACTCATTTGATACAAATCAAACATTAATTTGCGAAGTATAGGAGTTATAATAGAAGCTGATTATATCTTTGGTAGAGATAGTATTTTAATTTTATTCTGATATTTCTATGCTCAAAATTACTTTCAGGAGTTCATGAAGCATAACAGTCCACATCAGAATAAGAACTGCTTGAACAATTTTGACCTTTCAGAATACAGACAGATTCTTAGTGATGTGGCTATCCGAATATACCATCAGTTCATTATTGTAATGGAAAATAACATTCAGCCAATAATAGGTAAGAAAAGAATTGATGCCCAAGAAATATTTATACTAACGTCGATAACCTTAAAAAAATAAGTCTGGTGTATAAAGTGTATGGTTACAAAGAACATAATTTTAAATCAAATTTTAATAGTGAAAATGTACATTTTTTTAATTATTTGATTGCTTGAAATGATTACATATATGAAAGTACCTGGGTCACAGTTTTCTTTCTGTAAGGGGGATTCACCCTGAAGGGAAAGACTTGGGAGAATTGCTGCTCCTCGTGTGGCTAATCCTGGTTCTTAGTAAAGTATTTTTGAAATTCTAAAGACCCATTCAAATTCTTATATATGTTCTTCAATTTTCTGAAATTTAAATACTTCAGGCTTTAAATGGTTCCAGACCATAAGTTGTCATGCTAACCGGCTCTCTCTCCTGTGAAGTTGAAAGAAGAGGTTCTCCACACCCTGCTGTAGATAGCTGTGCACCCCCATCCGCCTCAGACCCCGGGGCCCCCCAACCTCCATTCTTCTGCTTTCTCTGTCACAAATACAGGTGGAAAATGTCCCACCTCCTGAAACAGACACACAAGTGCAGTGGACATGTCCTCTGGGTGTCCCCACCGTGTGTGCAAGAAAAGCTTCCATTTTCCCCCTAGTGCCCGGCATGCTGGAGTTTGAGAGTCTGCAGGGCATTTCCGGCCTGAAGCCCACAGGCTTCCGGAAGCGGTCATCCAGCATAGATGACACGGACGCCTACACGATGACCTCCATCCTGCAGCAGCTGAGCTACTTCTACAGCACCATGTGCCAGAACGGCCTGGACCCCGAGATCGTGAGGCAGGCAGTGAAGCAGCTCTTCTTCCTGATCGGGGCGGTCACCCTCAACAGCCTCTTCCTGCGCAAGGACATGTGCTCCTGCAGAAAAGGGATGCAGATAAGGTAAGACCCATAAACTAGCACTAACCCTGGAGAGGCTGGCTGGAAAGGATGCTCTTCAGGTCCAGGGCCACAGTCCTGCCCCTCCCTCCACAAGAGCTGCACTGGGTATGCAGGGTATGCAGGATGACTCTCAACACCTGGAGATGTGGGCCCTCTGATGCCCAGGCGCTCCTCCCACCACTCTGCACGATGCTAACTTGATGCTCCGGCAGAGTGGCTTCAACTGGGAACTCGTAAGTGTGTATTTTAAATTCTGTCCCTCTGTGTCTATCATATACTCAACTAATATCTATTGACCACCACCTCTGTGACTAACACTGCTGGTGGGGGACGCAGGAAACAAAGGAAAGGGCAATTTGATCCCTGCTATTGAGAAGCTAAATGATGATTCAAGGCCGCTGTGATTAAGTCACAAACAAGTGGTGCAGGAAATGCTTCAGAGAGGAGAGATTATCGTGGACCAAAAAGTTGAAGAAGCCTGAAAACTGTGTGTGAGTGACTGAATATGGGAGAAGAGCATTCCAGGCAGGGGAATGAGTAGGCCAAGGCACAGTGGTGGAGCTGAGTGAGGACCCTCCTCAGCAAGAGCACACAGCTCGGTCTAGATGAAGCAGAGGTTTGTGTCAGGAGCAGCAGGGCCATAGTTGAGGGGCAAGTGGGCCCAGACTGGGAGGCTCTCGGATGCCAGGCTAAGGCCCTGGGAGTCCATCCTGAGGAAGTGATGATCCACAGTCTTGAGCTGTATCGACTTCTCTTTATCTCTAAATTGAGGAAACACAGACCATGAGCTGTTGTTTGAATGAACACTGTCACATGATTAGAGAACATATAGTATGGGGTAGATATTTAAGATTTTTCTAATACATACAGGGATTTGATACCTGTATGTGATAGGAGAACCTGGGGCGGTGATGATGGCAGTGAGATAAGAGAAAGTGACGGAAAGGGTGTATTGAGCCAAGAAATAAATGTGAGGCATCCGTTACATCTTTTTAGCGTCAGTGAAGCTTGGAGTTGGACCTCCCTACAAACCAGTGTGGCAAATTCCCTTGTCAGCCGGTTGTGATTTTCAGAAATGAGGGGATATTCAGAAGCACCGTGCTTTGTGGACCTTTCCTCTTCATTGAGAAAGGAAAGAGTTCTGTTTATTTTCCAAGCCCTGAGCAGATGCCCTGTAGGCCTCTGAAGTAGGCTTCCGGCCTCCTTTAAGTAAAGCTGTAAACCTCCATGGGCCACCAGAGTGTGTGCTAAGTAACTCTCATTCCACCAGTAGGTCCCCCAAGGTGAGTGAACAGGGACTCGAGCAAGATGCACCACTCCAGAACCCGCAGCACCTGCTGTCAGGGAAAACCCCATCTGTCCCCGTAGGTGCCCGGTCCTTTCTCCTCTCACCAGCCGAGAGTGGCCACCAGGGTAGCACCGCCCTTCCAGGGTGTTGCTCTGAGTTTCAGCACGTGCATTTTAGAGGCATGTGTTCATTCAGATATTGATTGAGCTCCTGCTGTAAACACAGCACACCAGGATTTGCAGTGGCTTTGCCATGACAGCACGGCAGCCCAGTAACAGAATATGAACACAAGTAGGAGATCGAAGCTGAAGAACAGTATAAACAGTGGACAGAGTAGCTGGAAAACTGGCTCAGAGCCTTCTGACTGCCAGGAGGAAAAGCAAAACTCCATCAGCTCTCTGAGCCCATCTGGTGTGGCGAGGCAGACCGGTTCCTGGGAAGAGAAAAAATTTCCCTAGTTCCTAATTTTTTCTGTTTCTAGTCATGAACTATAAAAATAAGGTCTCACGTGGAGCTTTCTCTCACCATCTCTGCAATAGCACTTTTACAGCAAGTTCCCCTGTGGCTGCTTTGCCCAGGTAGGGCTGGTGGAGACGGTTCTGGTAGGAGCCAGAATACTGTGGCCCGAGCACAGGCATTGCTTGCTGGCCTGAAGGAATCTGGGAAGAATACAGAAGGCCCTGATTTCAGTCTTGAAGGGCAGGTAGGATTTCGGCTGACTGAGAACTAGAGGGATGGACACAGGCCTCCATGAAGGAAAACTGAGGTCAGGGTGTGAATCGCCCCTTGCAGAGGCGCACCAGGAGCAGTTGGAAACCTCGAGAGGTGGGCTAGAAAGAGAAAGTGGAATGGCAGTGGGAGAAACGCATGCGTCAGTGCCTCAGGAGTGGCAGCCGCCACAGATCCTTGCTTTTCTTTTTCAGAAGGCTTTCAACTATGAATTCAGGTTCTTTAATAGTTGTAGGACTATTCAGTTTATAGATTTCATCTTAGATGCATTTTGGTAGTTTTTGGCTTTCAAAGAATTGGTCCACTTCATCAAAGTTGTTGAGTTTATGTGTGTAGAGCTGTTCAGAATATTTCCTTATTTTTAGTTTCTGCAGAATCTGTGGTGCTACCCACCCTTCCACTCTTCCCTGGGTAATCTGTGTCTTCTCTTTCCCTTGGTCAGTCTTGCTAGAGGTGTATCAATTTTACTGTCTTTCCAAAGACCCAGTTTTTGGTCTCGTTGATTTTTGTCTTATTTTTAAAATGTAATTGATTTCTGGTACTGTCTTTATGATTTTATTCCGTCTGCCTCCTTTGCATTTATTTTTCTCTTCTGGTTTCCTGAAGTAGAAGCTTGTATCACTGACCCTGAGTCCTTTCTTTTCTAATATAAGCATTTAATGCTATACATTTCTTGAACCCTACCCCACAAATTTTGATATGTTGTATTTTCATTTTTGTTCAGTTCAAAATATTTTCTGATTTCCCTCGAGTCTAACTCTTGGACCCAACACATTTAGAAGTGTGTTGTTTAATTTCCAAGTGTTCAGAGACTTTCTTGTTACCTTTCTGTTACTGAATTTTAGTTTAATTTCACGTGGTTAAAGGACATACTTTGTCAAACTCTTAGAAACAGAAGGTAGAATGGTGGCTGTCTGGGGCTGAGGAGAGAGAGAAAAGGGGAGTTGTTCATTCAATGGATATAGAGTTTCCGTTTTACCAAATGAAAATGTTCTGGGAATCAGCTGCGCAACATGGTGCATATAGTTAACACTGCTATACTATACACTTAACATGGTTAAGATAATTTTATGTTATGTGTTTTCTACCACAATTTAAAAAAAATCTCAAGGTGCATACAGATTAAAATATACTGTAGATTATGTTACTAAAGTTACCAACCATTCCACTTTACCTGAGACTTTCCCAGGTTTATTTTTAAAATACAAACTTATACATATTTTTACATTAAAAAAAACTTTGTATGATTTCAATTATTTTTAAATGTGTTAATATTTACTTTTATGACCCAGAATATGGTCTATTTTTGTGAATGTTCCAGTGCAGATGAAAAGAATGTCTATTCTGCTGCTGTTGGGTAAAATGTTCTGTAAATGTCAAGCAGACCCAGTTTGTTGACAGTGTTTTTCAGTTCTTTTATATCTTTGCTGATTTTCTGTCTGTTAGTTCTGTTGATTACTGAGAGGAGTGTTGAAGTCTCCAACTATAATTATGGATTTGTCTATTTCTTCTTTCCATCTGTAAGTTATTGCTTTATGTGTTTTGAAACCCTGTTCTTAGGTGCATACCTGTTAAGAATTGTTGTCTTCTTGGTGAATTGAGCCTCCTTTTATTATGTAGACTCTTTATCCCTCCCTGATAGTTTTATCTACTTTGAAGTCTGCTTTGTCTGAAAGTCTATTTTTTATTTGGATCAATATTTTCATAGTATATCTTTTAACATCCTTTTACTTTTAACTTACCGATAACATATTTGAAGTGAGTTTCTTGTAAACAGCATATATTGGGTCCTGTTTTTTTGTTTGTTTGTTTGGTTTTTTTCATCCAGCCTGACAATGTGCTTCTTAATTGGGGTATTTAGGCCATTTTAATTTAACATAATTATTGATATGTTTAGATTTCCGTCTACTGTTTTTTTATTTTCTTTTTGTTCCTTCTGGTTTTTATTTCTCTGATTTCCTGTTTCTGTCTTCTTTCAGGTTCTTTGAACATTTTTGGTACCCCTTTTAAATTTATCTATTCTGTTTTCACTATATCTCTGTACATTTTTTAGTGGTTGCTCTAGGAATTACAGTATACATACTTACCTTTTCAGTCTACTTAGAATCAGTATCTTATCACACACCAAGTGGAATCTAGAAGCCTTATCATCACATAGGCCCCTTTCCCCTCTTTGCTTTATGTTGTAATTGTCTTATGTATTACATCTACATACACCAAAAACTCTGCCAGACAATGTTATATTTTTTAAACATTTTTTTATTGAGTTATAGTCATTTTACAATGTTGTGTCAAATTCCAGTGTAGAGCACATTTTTCAGTTATACATGAACATACATATATTCATTGTCACATTTTTTTTTTTTTGCTGTGAGCTACCACAAGATCTTGTATGCATTTCCCTGTGCTATACAGTATAATCTTGTTTATCTATTCTACATATGCTTGTCAATATCTACAAATTTTGAACTCCCAGCCTATCTCTTCCCACCCCCAACCCCCTTGGCAACCACAAATTTGTATTCTATGTCTGTGAGTCTGTTTCTGTTTTGTATTTATGTTCTTTTTTTCTTTCTTAGATTCCACATATGAGCAATCTCATATAGTACTTTTCTTTCTCTTTCTGGCTTACTTCACTTAGAATGACATTCTCCAGGAACATCCATGTTGCTGCAAATAGTGTTCTGTTGTCATTTTTATGGCTGAATAGTATTCCATTGTATAAATATACCACATCTTCTTTATCCAGTCATCTGTTGATGGACATTTAGGCTGTTTCCATGTCTTGGCTATTGTAAATAGTGCTGCTATGAACATTGGGGTGCAGGTGTCTTTTTGAAGTAGGGTTCCTTCTGGATATATGCCCAGGAGCGGGATTCCTGGGTCATATGGTAAGTCTATTCCTAGACAATGTTGTATTTTTTGTTTTAAACCATCCAACATATTTTAAAGGACTCAGTAGAAGAATAGTCTGTTATATTTACCCAGTTATTTATCATTTCTCTTACTTCTTCATTTCTAATGTTCCAAGTCTCATTTTTCCCCTGATATCTCATTTTGATATCATTTCTCTTCTGTCTGAGGAAATTATTTTAGTAATTTCCTTTTAGAGTAGGTTCACTGTCAATAAATTCCCTTAGCTTTCTTTCATCTGAAAATGTCTTCATTTCACCTTCATTCATGAAGTCTATTTTTGTAGGCTGCTGACATCTGGATTCACAGTCCTTTTTTTTTATTAGTTTGAAAATGTTTCGCTTTTTTCTGGCCTCCATGGTTTCTGATGAGAAATGCACAGTCATTTGAATTATTATTTGCCTGCAAATAATGCATAGTCTTTCTCCGCCTTTTTCCCTTTGGATTTAGTTTACCACAGTTTTATTATGATGTGTCTGGATGTGGATTTTTTGAGGTTTAGCCTCTTTGAGATTCCCTGGACTTCATGAATCTGTAGGTTTGTGCATCTCACCAAATTCAGGACATTTTCAGCCATTTCTTCAAATATTTTGTCTGCATAATACTTTCTCCTTTTCTTCCAGAACTTCAGTGACACAAATGTTAGACTTTTCACTATTTCGTTATCCCTAAAATCCTGTGGGTTTTTGTTTGTTTGTTTTTGTTTTTGTTTTTGTTTTTGTTTTTGTTTTCAGATTTTTTTTTCCCCTCTGTACTCTTCAGATTGGATAATCTCTATTGATCCCTTGAAGGTCACTGACTCTTTTCTCTGCCATCTCTATTCGGCAGTTGAGCCCACTCAGTGAGTTCTTTTGTTTCTGTTATTTTATTTTTCAGTTCAAAAATTTCCTATTTTTAAAACAGATATTTCCTTTCAGAGACCTTTCTCTCTTTCCATTTATTTCAAGATAGTTTGTCTTTACTTTTTTGGAGGATTTTTCATATAACTTCTTTAAAGTCTTTGTCAGATGATTCTAACATCTGTGTCATTTCAGAGTTGACATCTGTTGATTGTCTTGTTTAATGTGACTTAAGATTTTCCTGGTTTTCATATGCCAAATAACTTTGAATTATATTCTGGACACTTTTATTATTATATTAGGAGACACTGGGTCTTTAAATCCTATGGAGAATGTTGATATTTTATCAGATAAACAACCCATTCGGGTTCAGGCTGCAAGTTCTGACCGTCCTCTGGGGGTTGTGATTCCCATGTCAGTTCAGTTTCCAAAGCTTTTGCGGTGCTATTTGGTTCTGTCTTGTGTGTGTCACACTGTGGCCAGTCTGAAACTTGGGTGATGCTCAATCCCGTAGTTTAGTCCTAAAAGTTGATGTGTGCTGTTGAGGGTCAGATCCATGCATGGGCTCATGGTTGTGCCCAGGAGTTCATAAACAATTTAAGGGTCACTTTCCCAAGCTCCTCCCTCTCCATAATACCCCTGGTACTTTCCAGATCACTGGGGACCCCCTCTTTGGTCCTCCAGACAGAAAACTGGGTTTTTACTTAATTCACTGTGCGGCACACTTCCTGCAGATATCCCATCTGGGGCCAAGTGGTGGAAGGATGGGGCAAGTGGGGTTCACCCATCCTCTTGAGCCACAGCTCCTCCAGTTGAAGAAAGTTCCCGTCTCTTAGAGTTTTAGATTCCTACTGGACCCTGTTGCCACCACCATGGGATTGTTTGGGGCTTGCACACGAGAGAAGGTAGAAAAAGAAAGGAAAAGGACAAAAAAAGAAAAACAATTTCCACCCTCTCTCAGAGCATTAGGACACAACTGGAGGGCTCCTCCTCGAGCTCTTTGCTATCACCAGTGCCCGCTCCTAAGTGTCAGGCTGCTTTGAGCTCAGGCCGGTGAATAGCAGAGGGGAAGATACTGTCAATTTGGAGATACTTCAAATTCTGCTTTTCCTCCCCAATCCACCTGCTCCTGTTTACTTCTCAGAGTCCTCAAATTCCTTCCAGGTTTTATAGTTGCGTTCAGTGGGAGAGACAAAGTAGAGTGCTTACTCCATCTTACCAAGAACCAGGACTCCAACTCAGGTTTTTGAGTGGGAAAATTAACCTGCTCAAAATTCAGATTTAGAAAGACTGTGGCAGGATTGAATAGGATGGATTAGAAGGGGTGAGATGGGAGTCCCATTAGGAATCTTAAACTAGTGGGGCAAAATTAACATTGCCAAAAGGGGTAAACAGTGCAAGAGATGTTATCTCACACTCATTAGTCCCTGTGGAATACATTAATTCAGCATTGTTGTCCCAGTTATAACCAAAGAGAAGACCCCCATAGGGAGTTGCTACTCAGGAAGGTCAGAGCTAGGACTGACCTCAGAGATCAACATTCAACTTTTAGAAACACCTTCATTGGTCCATAATTTACGTGACACAAATTTCAGTTATTTAAAGTGTATAGTTCAGTGGGTTTGGGTATATTTACAGAATTATGCAACCATCACCATAATGTAATTTGAGAACATTTTCATCACTCCAAAAAGAAAACTTACACCCAGTTGCAGCCACTCTTATCCCCTACCCACATCCCACTGGGGAGTCCTCTCCCCCTCAACCTAAGCAACAAATATCTTTCCTTCTCTGTAGATTTGCCTATGCTGGACATTTTTAAATAAATGGAATCATAAAATAGGTTGTCTTTTGTGACTGACTTCTTTCACTTAGCATAATGTTTTCATGGATCATCCAAGTGGTAGCAGCTGTCAGTACTTCACTCCTTTTTATGGCTGAATAATATTCCATTGTATGGACAGAGCACAATTTGTTTACCCATCAGTTGGTGGATATTTGAGTTGTTTTCATTTTTGGCTATAATGAATAATGTTCCTATGAATATTTCTATATGGTTTTGTGTATGTGTGTGTGGACATGCTCTCAGTTCTCTTTAGTAAATATCTAGAAGTGGGATTGCTGGGTCAGGTGGTACTTCTACATTTAACATTTTGAGGAACTGCCAAACTGTTTTCCTTAGCAGCTCTACCATTTACATTCCCACTAGCAGTGGGTGAGTGTTCTCAACCCTCTGATTTACCCAGAGAGGTTGAGTAACTTTCCAGGCTCACACAATGGATTGGTGGGACTACAACCCATGCCTCTTACCTTTTAAACCTGTGATAACCAGTGACAGAAACAAGGGTTAAAAACCCCAGTGGCCTGAAAGAAAGCCTTCTACCAGTTGAAATTTTTCTGCCTATTTAGGAAAGGAAATCAAACAATTTTTATACCAATGTATGTCTTACATTCAAATATCACTATAATTTTTTCCTTTAATATATTTTTGAATCTATTATTAAGGCTACTTTTAATAGATGACTTAATAAATAAATTACTGTAGTCACTGTTCTTTGCTCAGATTTTCTCCCAAGTTTATGGCTGTTATGGACCCTCCCCCTAGAACATCAACTATCCTTAAAACCATGGATCATGACGATGTTCTAGGACCATGATCATCTGGTCCAACTCTCTCTTGTTACAAATGAAGAAACTGCTGGTCTGTGGTCCTAAGGATCTCAGTGAACTCTGGTACCATATCGGGACACACTAGGGGATTTGGCAACCTCCTTAAAGTGTTCTAAATGGATCACCCACTGCTTTCTGCTCCCCTGGCTTTTACTCCAGGTGCAACATCAGCTACTTAGAAGAGTGGCTTCAAGATAAGAATTTGCAGAACAGCTTGGCCAAGGAAACTTTGGAACCTCTCTCTCAGGCAGCCTGGTTGCTTCAGGTCAAGAAGACCACAGACAGTGATGCCAAGGAGATCTACGAACGCTGTACCTCCCTGTCTGCTGTGCAGGTGACCAGGCTTGCTGAGTGTCTCCCTGATCCTCCCCAACAGATGGTGTAATTGGCATTGCCTTCGCTGGCTCAGCCAGCCATGCAGAGCATCTGCCTCCCTGTGTGCTCTCTGAGGAGCATACATATCTCCCATGGCCCACCCTCTTTTCTAACGAGCATTTATTAAATACTAACTCTAGGCCTTAAAAACATAAAAGTGCGTGTGACACGTTCTCTGCCCACTAAAATCACAGATGGGGGGGGAGCAGGGAAGGAGGCTGGAAATGGGGGATTCTCTCACTGTCATCTAATTATATGATTATCTTTGCTCCCTTCTATGCTCTTCTCATTTGTTTTCTCTTTCCTTGCAAAAACATAACACATGGTTCCTGGAGCCAAATTACAGTGTAAAAGAACCACCTCTGGTTCCCGACTCTTCCCAGACCATCGGAACCATTATTTCATGGACAGAGTTGTCCTTTCTCCTGGGCTAACATCAGCTCATGTGCTCTTTGCAGATCATAAAGATCCTTAATTCATACACACCTATTGATGACTTCGAGAAAAGAGTGACTCCATCCTTCGTTCGCAAAGTGCAGGTGAGATCCTTAAGGAAATACTTTTTAATTTTTCGTATAAGAAAGTGATATGTAATTAACATTATAGAAATTCAGGAATAAAGTACATGTACCAAACAAACCTATGAAAGGTGCCCAGCAAAAGCAGCAGGAATTTTCCTTGTCAAATTCCCCCAATTTTCAGAACCATGACTCACATTCTGCTTCCTTCGGCATGTCTTATTTCTTGTCAGCCTTTGAGTGTGTGCAGGGGAACAGAGGCTGAGTGGAAACAGAGAACCTGTGTACCCATTTTTTTCTTATTTTAATCCCTACAGTTTCTTCCCCAATGAATTAGGGCAGCAGTTCTCAAAGTTTGGTTCAAGGGTTCTTGGAGGTAGGGCGGTGTCCTTGAGATGATTTCAGGGAGTCTGCAAAGTCTTCCTTTTTCCAAATACATACCTGTGTGAGACAGACTTTTGTTCATAGACTTCAACCAATATAATGTATCACAACTGATAAATGCAGAAGTTGATAAGGGATTCTGCCTGTCATACTGTCAGACATTAAGATTTACAAAATTACAAAACCGTACCACTTCTCACTAGTTTTTTGTTTGTTTCCAAAAATAGTTATTTTTCAATAAAAATATGTTAACATGTATTGGGTTCGTTCTTATTATTTTAATGAATTGATGAATATTTTAAATTACTGTTTTAATTACTAATATGACAGATATCAATAGCTGTACCCACATTCACAAAAGCTGCTTGGGGTCCTCAATAATTTAAGAGTATAAAGAGGGTCCTGAGACCAGAAAAGTTTGCACATCACTGAACTAAAAAGAAATATGAATGCTATAAAAATTTAATACTGAGCTCTACTCATGTTTAGGCTTAGAATTATGCCATGAGAATAGGTAAGACTAGAAAACAACGATTTCCAGCCAGTGCATCCTGTGGGAAATTAAGTAAGTATTCCTGAGAGCTGATTTGGAAGTCCTGGTCAGACCATTTCACCTTGGAGCTGTACTGTTAAAAAGTCCTTCCGGTCAGACCATTTCACCTTGGAGCTGCGCTGTTAAAAAGTCCTTCTGTGTGTCATCTCCCGTGATTTTGAAAGGAGTTTCTCCTGGACCTAGAGTTGTGTTTTCCTTACTCTTGACTTGCAGACAGCAATGAAGCAGAACACGCTGGTTTCCTCATTCGTTTGTCCTCTTGGTTCTCATTCCAGGCTCTCCTAAACAGCCGAGAGGATTCATCACACCTGATGTTGGATACCAAATACCTCTTTCAAGTCACATTTCCTTTCACCCCCTCTCCACATGCTCTGGAAATGATCGAGATCCCCAGCAGTTTCAAGCTAGGCTTTCTCAATAGATTATAGCAGGAAAAGGAGAGTAGATGCACTTTTTCCTCAATAGCTAAATGGAGGTCAAATGTGAGGGATGTGGCTTGCTCGTTGGAACCGGAAATGCTTTGGAATACGATTTAACAAAGGAAATAAGAATTCTCCCAAATGGGCCACATCTTCTTTTGCTCAGGGTGACAGTGCTGCCACTGTCACCTTGTAAGAATTCACACCCACCAGCTGAGGTTGGAAAGGCCACATCTAGCCTTGGAATCTCAGCCAGCTTTTACTGGAATTCCTGCAAGGCTCATACTTTCTGCCAGGTGCCTCTTGTCTAGATCTGTCTTGTGACAAGTGTCCTCCCAGGGTGAGTGAGACCTGGGGACACAGTTTCTCCCAAGTTTTCTAAGGTTCATGTGAAGTCCAGATACATTTATGAAGCCACAAATGGGTTCCAGGGGTAAGTCTTCCAACTACTCCCATTTGGCCATGACAGCCTGTCAACAGTCCTCTCGCCCCATACCTTCCTGAGGGGGTTAGGGTGCTTCCCCTGACTCTTTTTACTAAAAATGCTGCTGCATTAAAAAAATATATTTCAGGCTCCTCTAATTTTTCAAGAGACTATTCAATCTGAAATGAATCATATAAAGAGTAGCTTTATGTATTTTTCTGTATAGAACTAATATGTCATTCAAGCTTAACTGCCACACCATTTATCATCTCCTCCAAAAGAACTTTTTTAAAACTTTATCTGCCAACATATTTGCCACAATTTTTCATTGTTTAATATCTTTCATACAATAACTTTTTAAAACAAATAAATTTGAAAAGGCAACCTAAATGATTTTCTCTATCATATCAGCATTCAAATATGTTTAAAATTTTTCTCATAAAAATGACTAAAGAATTATGTCAGTTCCTCCTTTTGAGAAACCTGTTTCCCAAGTTTTGTGGGCACTGACTATTCCTTGATGCCCCACACCTTCTCACTTCTTCCTTCCAGAGCATGAAACGTCATTTGATAAGCACTCCTAGCCAATGGCCTGTGGACCCAGTGCTCTCCCGCACCACCCCAAAGTCCCAGGCAATAGCTGTAGCTCTGTAACACAGACATACATCTTAGGGGTGGAAATAATCCATAATTCTGAAGCAGCATCACTTTACCAATATGTAATAATGTCTTTTCATACTAGAAATGATTTAATTCATTTAGATACATTGTATATGTAGGAATGAGAAGTAGAACTTTGTAACATTCTAATCAATAAAATGAAGTACCAAATGAATTGGGTCAGATTCTTTTAATTGCTAGGAGATTACTTTTTTTTTAAGTGCACAAATTTCATGCCTTTCTTTAAGGGTCATACTTAAAGATGCAGGAATCTTTATAGATTGATAATACCTTATAAAAACATACATTAAAGTGTTCAGAGAGGAAGTAAATTTGCCCTAAGTCCTGGCTCAATCTGTGCCCTTGGGGCTCCCAGACTGTGCCAGAATGAGGGGTTACTTGGCAGAGAGTCAGCTGGGTTTCCTATCAGCACCTGTGGCCTTCTCTGTGCTCCTTCCAGATCTCCCCAATGCCACAAACGCTCATCACCCTTCCTGTCTGGCTCCCATAGCTCAGGGTTCCTGCCTGTTTTGCAGCACTTACCCAGGCTATAAACCGGTAGCGTTGGCCATTCCCTCGGCTACCCTGTGAGCTCCTTGAGAGCAGGTCCGCCTCGTGCTCATCCCTGAGGTCATCCTGATGCTGGAGAGCAGGAGAACTGCAGGAGCCAAGTCCAGCAGGGTTTGTTGGGGGTCAGCCTTGGGAAGGTGTAGGTCTTGTTTGGAGACAGCGGGAAGTGCAGAGGCTGAAGAGTTTATGCATGGGGAAGGGGGAGAGGGTCAGGAGAGTGCTCACCCCACAGCCTTGATCAGTTCTACAAAGGGGAAGGTGGGAAGCATGGCCAAAACAATGAGGTGCTGGTGGGGTGAGGACTGTGAGGCATAGGAACTGCTGATAACCTGCAGTCACAGGTGAATGTCAGGGTTGCTCAGTGAAGCAGAGGGTGAATTCATGGGGGAGGTCAAACCTGCCAAACTTTGCTTGCTGCAGAGGGCAGGGAACTGAGCCCAAGAAACTGGTCAGCGGGGTTCTGAGGGCACCTGGCAGCATGGATGGTCAGAAGGTTCAAGCGGTGAGTGAGTGATGAAGACTGCAGAGAGTGCCCCAGCCGTGAACACGGAGCTGCTGGTGGGAAGGAAGGGAGCAGCTGAACTCTAACCCGGATAAGGAGAGGATAAGGAGATTAGTTAGATGGGCTGCAGTTGCTTCAGCACCTTGGCGCTGCAGCTCTAACTTCTCGCCTTTCTGCTCATCGGTTCCAAGTGTTGGCTCTGTGGAAGGTATGTGTTAATATTACATTAAAATACTCAGGCTTTTCTAAATTCTCAAGAAAGCATTCAGGCGTGTGCACACTAAGGTGTTGACAGTGGTCTTTCTGTGAGGTGGGAGCTCGGGTGAGAGGAGATGGTGGTGGTTAATCCGTATGTTCTAATTTCTCTACAATTCACGTGCTTTTCTTTTGAAATAGCTACAGTGGAGTTTTTTTTTCCCCAAAATATATTTAGTGTTGGCATCAGGGGAAAAATTAAGCATCTTGACAACCAATTAATCAGTTTTAAAAATTGATCCAGGTAACACTTCATATGTCAACATAAACCTCAGAGTGCAGCTTATGGAATAAAAAGAGATTTTGACACTAAACATTATATAGTTTTTATAATAAGTCTGTGAGATACATCCACACTGCCATGTGTACCAGCAGTTTATTCTTTATTGCATGGACAGGTCACAATTTATGTATCTAGTCTGCCTACTAATGAACATTTTTCCAGTTTGGGGCTATTATGAATAAAGCTGCTATGACATTCTTACTCTTTTTTTTTTTTTTTTTTTTGAGGATCTAAGCATTCATTCCTGTTGAGTAGATATCAAGGAGAGGAATTATTGGTGTGCGTAGCTCTAGTAGGTCCTATCAGCCAGTTGTCCAAAGCACTTGTTCCAGCGCATGCTCCCAACAACAGAAGAGGTCCGGTTCTCTCCATCCTTGTCCACACCTCATACCATCGGTCTTTTTTACTGTAAGGTACACTGATGGGTGAGTACTGGATTCACAGTGTGGTTTTAGCTTGCATTTCTTTGATGACTAATGATGTTGAGCACCTCTTTATATATATATATATATTTTTTTTTTTAATTGAAGTATAGTCAGTTTACAATGTGTCAGTTTCTGGTGTACAGCATAATGCTTCAGTCATACATGAACATACATAGATTTGTTTTCATATTCTTTTCACCACATGTTACTACAAGATATTGAATATAGTTCCCTGTGCTATACAGTATAAACTTATCTATTTTATATATAGTAGTTAGTATCTGCAGATCTCAAACTCCCAGTTTATCCCTTCCCACCTCACCTTCTCCCTCTGGTCACCTTGTTGGTTGTCTATGTCTGTGAGTCTTTCTGTTTTGTAAATAAGTTCATTTATCTTTTTTTTTAGATTCCACATATGAGTGATATGGTATTTTTCTTTTTCTGGTTTACTTCACTTAGAATGATGATCTCTAGGTCCATCCATGTTGCTGCAAAGAGCATTATTTTATTGTCAGGATTCCATTGTATAAATATACCTCAACTTCTTTATCCAGTCATCTTTCGATAGACATTTAGGTTGTTTCCATGTCTTGTCTATTGTAAATAGTGCTGCTGTGAACATTGGGGTGTATGTGTCTTTTTGAATTAAGGTTCCCTCTGGATATATTGGGCACCTCTTTATATGTTTGTTGACCACATGTATATCTGCATTTGTGAAGTGTCTGTTCAAGTCTTTTACCCACTTAACAAATAATTTGTATTGAGATGTAATTGCACTTAATATAAAACTCACCATTTGATAGCATACATTTCAGTGGTTTCCAGTATATTGACAAGGTCATGCATTTTCTAAATCCAGAACATTTTCATCACCCCAAAAAAGAAACCCCATACTCACTCCCAAGCCCCTCTCCCCCTATTTGTTGGCAACCTCTAATCTACTTTCTGTCTCTGTGGATTTGCCTATTCTGGACATATATAAATGGAATCACGATTTGTGGTCTTTTGCATCTGCCCTATTTCACTTAGCATAACGTTTTCAAGGTTCGTCCATGTTGGAGCGCACATCAGAATTTCATCCTTTTTTATTGCCAAATAAGAGTCTACTGTATGGACAGACCACATTTTGTTCATCTGTTGATGGACATTTTAGTTGTTCCCACTTTTTGGCTTAAAAGCGGCTATGAGCATTAGTGTATGAGTTTCATGTGAGCATATGTTTTCACTTGTCTTCGGATATACCCAGGAGTGAATTTGCTTGGTCATTTGGTAACAACTCTGTTTAAATTTTTGAGTAACTGCTAAACTGTTTTCTACAGAGGCTACACAATTTACATTCCCACCAGCAAAGTATGAGGGTACTTTGCCCATTTTTAATTGGGTCAATGAAGCATTATTTTAAAAGTAAAAGCTGGAGATACCCTACATATCTTACAATAGGATGTTGCTTTATTAAATTATGATACTCCATAGTATAAAATAATACTTAAGCTATTATCAAAAAAACAGATAGCTCTATAAGCACTAACAGAACAAGTTAGGTGACAAAGCAAGTAGCTAACAGCCCCACTTATATAACTAACAAAGCTTTATCTGTGGCATTGGAAAAGTCTGGAGGAATATGCGCCAAACTAAGGGGACTGGATGCAAGACAGGTAAAGGGGACTTTCTCTTTTGATTTTCCATCTTTGGCATTAATTCCGTTTCCCTATTTGCAATAACTACCTGATAGGGTGTGAGGATTAAAATGAGCTAATAAAAATCAATTAATTAGCACCCCCCAAAAATAACTATTATGGGATAGTGGGTTTTGGTAATTTTTAAACCATATATTTAGGTGAAACATTTCAGAGAAATTTCATGCTTGGCTTAGAGTTAAGGAAAGGTTTGAGAAGGAATCTGAACCCCTAATGCAGAACAACTTCATGTCAAAACTTGTTAAAATGGGGCATTTTGACCTTTTTCTTTCCAAAATGTTCATTGAAGCATTGAAGCGTTGGCTCTTGCTATGAAAAGTCCCTCTCATAAAAAGGATGGTTGACAGTAGGTACAGTAGAATGTACTAAAATTAAATTTAGCTCATGTTATAAATACTAAATGAAAAAACATCAGGTTGTAAAAATATGAACAGAATACATGAACAGTATGACCCCAGTGAGCCTAAAATTCTGTTCTTGCATACCCGAAAATGTGAAAAGGAGTCTCTCTGGGCAAAGGGATTATAGGTGAATGTTTTCTTCTTTACCCCTCTTTTATTTTTCCAAACTTTCTACAGTGACCAGGTATCACATTTATAATTTTAAGATACTGTACAATCTTTCCAGTTTAGTTTGTAGCTTGCCCACATTCAGCCCACCAGATCGAACATGCTAGCTGTGCAATATGATTTAAGTTTGATCTGATTCAAAACTTGTGGTCGCCATTTAAAAACTGCTGTTTTCCAAGAATGTGCAATGACATGTGGAGATGAACATACTAAGCAAAAAACTAAAGTTCAAAATTGCACATGGCATGTAAGTTCAATTTTTTAAATGTATACACTTATGTGTTTATGAAGATACTAGAAGAGAACATAAAATGCCAGTAGAGGTCAGTCATTTGTCAGGACAGTGCACGTAGGTGATTGGTTTTCCTTCCTCATGTCCTTTTGTTTCCAATTCTAATGACCACGTATGGCTCTTATAATTTGAAAAAAATGAAAATTCTGTCTGAGAAGAAAAACATTGCCTCTGTCCAGACTGGGAATACTGGCAGTTTTTTCTGCTTCTCCCCTTGTGAGGGATGACCTCCTAGCTATCCTTCTCCACGTGGCCCCTCGGGTCCCTCCTGCCTTCCACTCCTGCAGCTGCTGCTCTGTCCCAAGCTCATTTCCTCCTGCCCAGAACATGACGACAGTCTCTTAACCTAGCTGATTGTCCTGCTGTTCGTTCTCTCTCCGACCTACTTCTGGAAGCGCAAATGCTGGAATAATCCACGTCAGGGACGCGGCTCCCTTGCTGTAAAGCCCACGGCTCACCTAATGCTATTTCCTGGAGTCCTCAGCACGACCTTGCACTGGCTGCCTCGGCGGACTGGGGCCACGTTACTGGGCCCCCAGCACAGGCCGGGTTCTGGTGGGCGGGCCCTTTCACTCTCTCTACCTCAATTTCTGTGACAAAGCAGAGCAGCCTGATCATGCCAGCTCCACAGTAAGGGTCGTAGAGTCCCACCACGTACAGACTCAGCCACCATCACTGACCGTGACCTCGTTTAATCCCTCAGCATCTCCTCAGTGGTAACAGGGATGCGCTGCCTCCCTCCCAGGTCGGCTGTGGGAGGTCAGGGCCCAGCACTCCATGGTGGTCAGTAGCTGGTTCCCTCCGATCTCTCACCTTTAGGAACTGTCCTCTATCCACTGTGTTCCTCAGAGATCTCAGGAACTATGCCAGCTGCCCCTTGGCTGTAGGCACCCAACGCGAGCTCCCCATTCTCTCTCCAGCCCCATGGTGACCTCTGTCTGGTAGACATTCCCCCTTAGAGGAGTCCCCACTGCCACCTACCCCACAAATACATCCCTCTCAATTTGGGCTCTGTTCTAATGTTCAGATCAGTGCCCTGAAATACCTTCATATTCCAGGCGTCACTTCTTTGAAACTTGACGTGGCCCACTCTCTGGAATGTCTACTAAATTGGCCCAGCTTCAATGGCTGCCCCATCCCACATCCCCCTCCTAGTTCTCCCCCTCCGACATTGGTACCATGGCCCCTCAGCCTCCCAAACAGAAACCTAGGAGACGTCCTGGGCCTTTCCCTCTCCCCGTCCCCACACGTCACCAAGTCCAGCTCCCTCTCCTTCAGAAGCATGGTCTGAATCCATCCCACAGCATTGCTTTAGTTCAGACCCTCATCACATCTTGCCTGAACGGTGGCCACAGGCCCCTTTCTGCTCTTTCCACATCTCCAGCCTCGCCCCCTCCCCACTCCTCCCCCTGCTGCTCCAGCTGCTGCTGCTGCTGCTATCGTACCCACTAGCAGGGCAGCAAATCCTCCGTGTGGCACTCACTGTATCCCAGCTTTGAGCCAAATGCTCCATGCACTGCCCCTCATAATTCCCCTGACAATGCTATGATGATAGATTTCAAGTACCCATTTGACAGATTAGCAAACAGAGATTCAGAGAGGTCAAGTAACACCTAAGTAGTGGGGCCAGGATCTGGTCAGCCAGAGCCCCACCCTTAGCACTAGACAATTTTGCTTCCTCAAGCCTGTCCTCCCTTCAGTAGCCTGGGCCTGTCTGTTGACTTGGGTAAACAGGCAGCCACCCCTGGGGCTGTGACTGTCAAATGTTTCATTAATGAGATGTGTTCCTTGCAGGGAACCAACACCACATTTTCTTGGCCTCATGGCATTTGTCGAGGTCAGGCTCTGCCATTTTCTGACTTTTGTCTTTTCTCCAAAGTCCACACTGAGGAGGGGAATTTTTTTTTAAGTTTTAAATTCTAGTATCCATTACAACTGCTTTCCATTGTGAGGCCCCACAGGATTAATACTGTGCTGCAAAGATCAATTGTGTCCATGCCTGTGAGCTGTGGTTAAACGTAAGTTCAGAAAATCTGTTGTCTGACACTTTCTTACTGATTATGTAAAAGAACTATTGTTGACCTAGGGTGTTGTGATAAATCAAAGGTTACAAATTAATTGCATAGACTATTCCGCAGGGAGAGATCTGAGCAACTACCATGATCATACACGAAGATGACGTTTTAAAAAGCTGTTTCTGTTAGCTTTTCTCACACACCCATCTCTTTTTTTCTCTCTCTTTTTCAGCTTCATCTTGGGGGAAAGATGTGTGATCAGACCTTTCTAGTTAATGTCTTTGGCTCCTGTGACAACTGTTTCAAACAACGGGCTCTGAGAACAGTTTTCAAGAAATCTCAACAGCTCAGCTACTGTTCAATATGTGCAGAAATTGTAAGTGCCACTTTTTAAAGCCACTTTTTAAAAAATTTAAGCCATTACCTGTCTTTAAACACTGTCTAATGTGAGGGTTCTGTGACAGATGAGTTGCTATGGAATCAGTTTACACACACAAACACTGGCAGCACACACAGGATGGACACGACAGCACAGTGTGGGGGTTTAGGAAGTGGACTCTGGTCTCTGACTGCCAGGGTTCAACTCCTAGTTATGTCCCTTGGGAGCCTTGAGCCACTGGATCTCACTTCTCCCAGGAGGTCTGTTTTCCTATCTGGAAAACAACAATGATGGCAATCTATCTCATAGGGTTTGGGGAGGAACAAAAATGAGTTGATTTGATAGTGTTTAAAACAGTCCTCAACACAGGAAGTGTTTAATACATGTTTTCGCTTTGTTAGGACTAATGCTTTTTCCTTCCATCTTCTCCTAGTCGGCTTGGCAGGCAACCAAGGTAAAAGGGACTCTGGTAAATAAACAGCCTGGGAGCACCTTCCCAAAGGCCCTGGGCCAGCTGTCCTTAGGAACAGCTCTGGTGAAGACTGAACCATACAGGCCATCAGTAGTGAGCAAAATCAAGCTCAGGGAAAAATGCTCCTTGGGCCTAAGCCCTCAGTGAGGGTAGGGACTGAACACAAATCCTGGCACTTTTCAAAGTACACAGGTTAATCCTCACCAGAGATGGCTTTGCACAGGCTTCAGATCTTGCAACAGCATGGCTGAGGCTCTAGGAATGAGTCCTGTCTCACAGGATTTTTTGCAAAGCTGTGCTCAGTAGGGTGGCTGAGTGGAGCCCCCACCTGGTCACAGGTGGTAAAGCACTCTTCCCCACAAGCTCAGTAGGAAATCCCCAGTGATCGACTCAACGAAATATAAAACACACATTTAAGAGAGGAAAGATAACTTTTACATTTTATCTAACTGCAGAGGGAAGATTGTGTTTATCCTTCTGGTCCCACTGTAATTCCTGACAGTAATCACATTTTAAAAATTATTCCTATAAAGCAAATGGCAAGTAAGCAGCCTCAGGTGGCACACAGGCTTTGGTACAGCATAGGAATCCTGATGTCATGGGATTCAGGCTCAGTGTAACGGGCTTCTACCTGCAGCACACTGTGTTCTAAACTTGGATCTGCAAATTGCAAACTGAGGACATTCAGTTCTTGAACCTGCTTTCTGGTGGCCCTACCATCCTGGGGCAGTGCTATTTATTAATCCAGCTGATCTGTTTTTGAAACAATTTCCTCTGTGCATAGAATGAGCCCAGAATCCCAGCTGTCATGTCCTCTGTAGCATCACAGATTCTTCCCAGGTCAGAACCCTGCCTAGAGATATCCTTCAGAGGATTGTCGCCAGCCGTCTCCACCACAAGCACTTGGGGTTCCCAAATATTCAAATGGACTCCTTTGGCTGAGGAGACATCCAAATGATTGAGGTTTAATTTTTAATTCAGGTGTTTGGGATTAGGTAGACACAGCCCCCAGTGGACACTTTTCATGGATAGGGGCACCCCTGTAACTCCACCACTGCTGAAACTTAGCAGATCTCAACTTTTCTGATGTCCACTTCCTCACTTACAAAAAGCAGTGAACACCGAAGTACAGGAAGGCACTTTGCAAACTTTGCCATCCATTAAAAAGTTAACATGGCCTCATCTCTAGGTGGTAAACTCTCCAGATGTTTAGGGAGGATGTGTGGGGATTATTTTACACAGAGAATCTTCAGAGGAGGGCACACACCAGTATGAAGAGCCACTCACCCCAGGTCTTCACAAACTGGCAGACCCTGAGGCAGGCTCACACATCTCACGGTGGGCCAAGAGGTGCCAGCCTGAGGAGGTGATGAGAGGATGCTGCCTTCCCCAGGCCTTCTGGGATGACCCTTGTGAGAAGCGTCCCCCATGACTTACTATCTCATTTAAATTACTTCGTGTGAATTGCTCAAGGGTCCCAGGCAGCCTTAATACTTTGCCATATGTGGCTCTGAATGCTCCATGGAGTCACTCCTGATGAGGACCCTATGAAGAAGGTGTTATCTTCATTTATGGATGAAGGGCCTGAAACACAGAGAAATTAAAGAAGCTACTCAAGGCCACACAGCACACAGGATTTACCCCCTAGGCAGTCTGATCTAGAGAGAGCCTGTGCTCTTAACTTTTTGCTCTAAGAACTCTGAAACTGTTTCTGAGAGTGTGAATCAAGCAAATCATTGAAATTGTCAGTGCCTCCATTTCCTTATTCGTAAAATGGAGGTGACAGTAGTACCCATTCAGGGTGACTGCTGTGAGTTGTTCATGTAAAGCACTTGGAACGGTGCCTGGCACTATAAGGGACTGGAAGGAGAGGATGCTGGAGTCAGCCACAAAGTCACCAAGCTTGCTTCCTTGAGGGAACCTGTAGCAACGCTTCATTCTAAGGTGGAAGTCACCTCAGGAGTGGCGTGTCTGTGATCACTGTGCACAGGCTCAGAAGCCCTGAGTTGGGCCCCTGTGTGCCCCCAGCCCCATCACTACTTGCTTTTGCTGTCCTCAAGCTAGGAACTTAATACCCAAGTGAATAAAAGAAAAGTAAGGGCAAAGACCTCAGAACCCAGAACTAGTTTTATTTTTGTATATTTAAGTCAACAATCGAGTAAAGTTTCCAGTTAGTTGTATGGGGAGCATCAGAGCTCCCAGGGATCAGGCCGGGTACCAGTGCCACGAGCCAGGCCCCCTTGTCTTCTCTCTCGTCCACTCTCTGCACGTAGAAGCCACTGGGCAAGCGCATCAAGTCGCAAGCAGGGGAGATCTGTGCGGGGGAGTGGGAGGAAGGGGTGATGGAAGGGCTGTATAGCTGGAATTTCACCAAACCTCCAGAGGCCGGGCAGTCCTGGGTTGGAATCCCAGCTCCGCCCTCACTAAGTGCGCGTTCTTCAGCAAGTCACCTATCATCTTCCAGCCTCGGTTTTCTCACCGGTAAAATGGGCACGACTGTCCCTGCGTCCCCAGGTGGCGTGCGCAGCGGCGCCAACGCGAGCCTACCTGGGGGCACTGCGCGGGGGCGCGCACAGCGGCGCGGGCCGCGGAGGGGGCGAGGGTGCCCGCGGGCGCAGCCGGCGGAGGGGAGGTGATCGGCCGCCGCAGCCCGGCTCGCAGCGGCCCGCGTCAGCGCCGGAGGGCGGGGCGCGCTCGGGGAAACGGCTGGAGCTGCGCCGCCGGCGGCTGGGCGCCGGCTCGCTGGCTAGACCGTCGCCGCCCGCTAACTCGCATCCCTTTTCTCCCTGCCGCGTCCCCGCGCGAAGATGGCAGCCGACGGGCTGCACGAGAACGAGACGCTGGCGTCGCTCAAGAGCGAGGCCGAGAGCCTCAAGGGCAAACTGGAGGAGGAGCGGGCCAAGCTGCACGACGTGGAGCGTGAGTGCCGGCCGGGGCGGGGGCTGCGCGCAGGGAGGCGGGCGGAGGAAATGAGACCCACTCCTGCTCCCGGGAGGATGGAGGGGGGCGGCCTGGGCCCCGGGCCGGAGCCAGGCCCACGCCACCGCCCTGGTTGAGGGCTCCGGTGCCCGGGCTCGAGATGAGGCGCGGGTAGCTGCCCGAGCCCCCGGACGCGCGGGTGGGGGCCCCTAGCCTCGCAGCGCCCCCGCCCGCTAGCGGAGGCCAGCCGGCCTCTGGGCGGGGGCGCCGGGTGGTAGCAGCATCCAGCTGCTTCCCTCCTGATGAAGGATCGTGGGACCGGTTACCGTCAAAACCTGCCTGGAGGGTGCAAACTGATCATATTCACGCCCTTCCCTAGCGGAGCGGGGTGGAGGGGGTTGCCAGTGGAGGCAAGCGCAGCGAGCCCTTGTGGACGCGGCCTAGGATAAACTCTTGTTTTACAATCATTCGGCTTTCTCTATCACAGTTGTCTTTTCTTAGTTTTGCTTTTGCAGAGAATCAGATTCTGATTTAAAAGCTCACTTTTCCACTCTGTTCCCTCTTTTTGAAGGTGGAGAGCCAGATGAGGGGAAGGGAAGCAGAGGAGCTTACCAGACCCAAACATTTAGTTCATTTAAGGCTGTTTAAGAAGCTTTTGGATGGATGCGGTGTGGTTGGCATGGAAGAGCAGTATCAATCGTAAATACACTTACATTCTTGACTACAACCATAATTCAGAACCAGCTCTGTGATTTTTATGGGTGTGCAACAAAATAGCCAGGCTACATGACTCTTGGTGGGATCAGCTGCCCTTTACTCTGTCAGATGTTCTGTCCTCAGCAGAGCTTGGGCTCAGGCTAGGCTTGGGGAAGTGGCTTTATCTGCTTTCTTTTCAGCCCCTTGCTGAACACAGCCTCCCCACGGTGCCCTTAGGCACACCTATACGTTGTGCTTCTGCCATTCCTGTTGCTATTATCCCCTCTCCATCCTGTCTGGAAAAGAAAAATGGAGTTCATGCTACTAGATCCTTTAGCACCTGATTCCTTTCTTTGAAAAAAATCACTTGATAGAAACAGCTGACCTGAATCTCGAATGTGCTGTGCTTTTGTAGGGCCCTCCTTTAAATAGGAGGCAGGCTAAGCCCTATATCATTTAGAAATGTGTTCAGCTACAATTAACTATAAACTCCAAATAAAGTAGTTAAGCAAATTGGGAGTTATTTTTCTTAACAAGAACAAGGGGAGGTGATCACCAGCTCTGATTCAGCTGCCAACATGCCTCCAGGAACCCACACTTTTTTCTCCACTACCTGAGAGCACTGGCATTTGCCCCATGGTGATAATATAATGGCCCCAGGCCAAACATCACCTCTGTATCCAGGGCTGGAAGAAGGGGGGACATGAGCACCAGCCTCTATTTCTCCTTCTTTTCAGGAAGGCCAAACTTATTTTCAAAACCTTCCTTTCTCCCCAACAGATTTCTGCTTGCACTTCATTGGCCAGAACTAAGGCACATGGCTAAGGCAAGGGAGGCTGAGAAAGGGAGAAGTGAGCTGGGCACGTTACCAGCCCTAAAGTTGGGTTCTGCTACCAGAGAAGAAGTAGGGGATGGATGATGGTCTGCCCCATTGCCGTTTGCAAATTCCCACACCCTGCAGACGATAGCGCTGGTGCTGTAAGCAGCATATTGGTGCCTCTCAGGTGGGTCGTCTGATTTCTCCATTTTACAGATGAGGAAACTGAGGCACAGAGAGGTGAAAGGATCCCAGTTAGTAAGTAGTGGAACCAGGATTCCAGCCCAGCCTCACTTCAGCTTTTTTGCCAAAACTCTTAGTGCTCTATGCAGAGGGCGGTCTCCAGAAACTCTACTGAAGAGTACAGGCTGCCCACTGGGATATTTTTCAGTCTTTTCTGTGAATTGGTAAATTGCCTTAAGGCACAGAGATAGTCAAGTGCCACTTTCCAACAGGGAACCCATGTCCTGCCAAGAATGCAGTACCCTCAGAGGCCAGGGCCAGATTTTGGACCCACAGTGGGAGGATTTATCCCCACCTGCATATGTCAGAATTTTGGAGTTAAAAAGCCCAGAAGTCACTTGGTCATGGTGTCCTTTATTTTTTCTGCACTTCTGGATCACTTCTCTTCCACTCTCATATAAAACCCTGCTCCTTTGAGGCTCCAACCATTCAATGATCTCCCTTTCCCCTCCACTGCCCCCACCCTACTCCATGCTGCTGTGTCCTGAACCCCCTACTTGCCCCCATCCAGGCTCCTTATTTCTTAAGGACTTTGGCACATGGCTTAAGCCTTCCTTTTGGCCCTAAGCCCTGTCCCATCTCTGATGCCTTCAGGTCCACAAGGGTGACCCTCATAGGAGGCTGGCCTCTCCATCCATCATAGCCCCCTGGGATCACGGAAGCACTGAGCACCTCTCCTCCTCTGAGCACAGTCTGTCCCACCGAGATCCGTGGTCTCGGATCACTGGGCTGTTCTCTCTTCCAGTCTCCCAGCCTCTTCCTGAGCGTGTGCGTTTTTGCATTTTGGTGTCATTATATTATAGGTGGCCCTGTAGCCCCTACCCCAGTTGGGAAACCTCTTTAGGCTGCAAGCTAAGGTGACCAAGTCATCCTGGTGGATCCAGGACTCTTCAGTTTTAAAACGGAAAGCCTTGCATTCCAGGAAGCCCTTCGGTCCTGGGCAAACCGGGACGGTTGGTCAGCCTTCTGTTAGCTCTGACTTGCCTAAATTCTTGACTTAAAAAAGTCAACACAACAAAATCACAGAGCATAAACTTGGAGGAAAGTGAACTTAACTGAACCCCAGACTCTCACTTCTTCAGCTCCCATCCCTTTGACCCTCAGTCCAGTGTCCATCCTGTTGGGCCCTCATCCCCATGTCAGATCCTGGGCCGGCATTAACAGCAGGAAGGGCATTTATGGTGGCCTAGGGGAAGGCAGCCTACATCAAACTCCGCAGCCCCCACCCCGAGTCCCTGCTCTGCCTTCCCCTCCCTCCCCCAGCGCTTCCTGCTTCTCAGCACCTGTTCCCCTCATTGCCTTCTGCTTACTTTCTACCGTGGGTAGGCGCTCCCTTGCTTGACTCTAAGGCATTTTAGAACCATCAGGTGACAGCTTGTATTCGTTTCCTGTTGCTCTTGTACAAATTCCACAGAGTGGCTTAAAGCAACATAAATGTATTCTCCCACAGTTCTGGAGGGGGGAGGTCTAAAATGGGTCAGAAGGGCTGCATTCCTTCTGGGGACTTTATGGGAGAGTCCATTCCTTGTCTTGCCCAGCTGCTGGAGGTTGCCTGCAATCCTTGGCTCATGGCCTCGCATCACTCCAACCTCATTTCTGACATCACACCGCTTTCTTTGACTTTGAGCCCCCTGCCTCCCTCCTGTAAGGATCCTTATAATTAATTACATTGGGCCCACCTGCATAATCTGGGATAATCTTCCCGTCTCAAGGTCCTTAACTTTATCCCATCTTCAAAGTCCCTTTTGCCACTAAGGTAACATATTTACAGGTTCTGGGAATTAGGATGTGGACATCTTGCGGCCAGGGGCGGGGGGTGCTATTACACACCTCTTAAAACTAGAGGAGTCCCCTGTTTCAGCCTCAGCCTTGAGGCTCAGAAAGTTTTCTTCTCCCAGCAACTCCACCCTTTTCCTTATGGGTGAGGAAGCAGCTGAGATCCAAGGAAGGGTTAAAGGATTTCCCAGAGGTTATGCAGCTACTCTGAGGGAGAAGGGGCAATAGTCACCAGGCTCCTCACTGTGCTGGGCCATCTCTTAGAGAGCTGAGATTCACATTAGACAGGGAAAAAACCTGTGTGTGTGTGTGTGTGTGTGTGTGTGTGTGTGTGTGTGAAAATATGTCAATATTAAGTAAAAAACCCAAAATGTCCCACAGTGTATATAACATGACCTCATTAAACGAGATGCTTGTGTGTGTGTGTGTGTGTGTGTGTGTGTGTGCGCTACATCTGGGAAACCTGTTACCTCTAGAGAGGAGAGTCGGGGGGACGTAGAGATACTTTTCATTCTATAGCCATCTGTGCATTTACTGCTTTCATGTAAATACTGGAGTGGGAGTCAAGAAGAAAGGGAGAGAGTTCAACTTTAAAGAGTTCTAAACTTGAAATTAAACTGCTAAATGATCGGGTATCCAGGCTGAGAACAGGCAGCAGGAGGGAGGCCGTGTTCCTTTCAGACAACATGTGTGACCACCTGGTGGGCCTGTGTAGGGGCTTCATCCAGGGTCCCAGCTCCTTTGGGGAAGGTTCTATTCTTGTCTAGGAACAGAGCAACTCGAAGAAGATTTATGTTATTTCTGTAGGCACAAATCTAGACAAAATATGGGAAATCACAGGTTTTATCATCCAATGCTATTCACTTCTCTATCTGTTCTCAGTGTGACTTTCTAAAAGGTTTTATTCTCAGGGGCTTTATGGCTGGAGTCTTGGACTATTCTGATTTTATGGTGTAGGGAGAAATTTAGAAAAATCAAATTTCTGGATTAGTCTGAAGCAAAGATGTTGATTCACTTTTTCTGCATTCTAAGGAAATATGCTGCGGGTCCGGAGGCTTGTAGACGTGAATTTCCCAGCAGAGCAGTCTCCTTCCAGCTGCTCTTCTGCATGTGGCTTGCCATGTCAGAAAGAGCAGAAAGCAGACTTGCCTTTCATTTCCTCTCCCCTTCTCCTTGCTCTGCATTCATAGTTACACAGAGCCAGCTAATGCAAGTGGCTCTAGAAACTGTCCCAGTAAAGTGATGTCCGCTGTAGCAGATTCAGGCGTGCAGACAAACAAGTCCTCCGTGACCCTGCCACCCAGAGGTAGCCACTTTCAATATTTTGATGTATTTCAGAGCTTCTCTGCTCATGTTTGTGTCTGTATTTATAAGCGTACTTGGGACTGTACTAGGTATAGTTTGAGTCTGGTTTTAATTTAACCCAATGGATTGAATAGCTCATTGTGTCATTTTACAGTTCTTTTTAATGTCAGTATTTAAAAATTATGATTTGGAACCATGTAGTACTCCATCATAAAGGCTGCACCATAACTGAACCCTTGCAACTTTTAATTTGGGAGTTCAGGGTAGGTTTTTTCGGTTTGTGGCTAATATACGGTTTGGGGGCAATTCAAAAATCTCTGACAAGTACAGGTGAGGTCACGTGATTGTAAATATTTTTCCATCCATCCAACTGTTTGAGGCTTCTGTATACATCCCACCCCATTCTACCTTGGAGTAGAATCAGACAGAATGAGTTTTTAAAAATTAGCTTTGGAGAATTTTTCCTCCTTGATTCCTTTGCTCTTCTACCAAATAGTGGCCATCACAAGACTGTATGCTGGTGCAAAATTTAGAAGGTTATTCAAGTTCATTTTCAAAACAGTTCTGTTTTCCTGTTTAAAACCTCTCACTTGTTTTGAACTTGTGTCTGTGTTTGCAGTCGATTTCACAATGTTCATTGTCAGGGAGATTTTAGAGCCTTTTGCTGCTGGGGTCGTTATTTCACAGCCTCTGGAACACTGGGAATGGCACTGTTGTGTATTTTCACTTTCTGAATTTTCATGGCCTGAATTCATGGGTATTAACCTGCATGTTCTACATTTTACTTTAGGTTCCTGTGTGCTCTGATCATAAAATAAATAACAAAGCTATTCCCTGAAAGTTGAGAGGAAGCCACATCTTGATGAAAAGTTCATCTTTGCCTGAAGCCAGAATTATAGATTATTTCCAAGATCCCATCCAGATAAACCTTTCACACCTTCATTTTACAGAGGAGGGCACAGGCTCAGAGGAGACATTTGTTTACCTCTAATTTATATCAGTCCTGCCCTCCCCTCAGGCCTCATTGTCCTTTCCCGAGAAGTGACAGGGCTGGGGCCCCACACTTGCTGGCCTGCACACTTGCTGTTTGGACCTGCGGGCCTGTGGACGAGAAGCGTGCTGAGCTGATGTGCCTCTGAGCCCAGCTGCTCCCTCGACCATCCACCAGCTTGGCTCTGCTCTGTCTAGTTTCTAGATTGGCTTCTAGTAAGATTTTATCTATGAGAGAAAGTAGAAGAGGGCAGGGCCCAGGGTGGGACCCCGTGGGGAGGAGCTTGTGCAACTCAGAAATTTGAAAACCACTGATCCACAGACTGCCTGACCCCAGGACCCAGGCATTGTGGGTTCAGCCCTGCACAGGGACAGTGCTCCCACCTGCTTGTTGAGACAGTAGGACCCTCTCTGGCTCTAACTTTGCACCCCTCTCCCAGCCAGCTGGTGCCGAGCCAGGACGAAGGCAGGTTTCTTAACAACTGGTCTAACTGAGCCATTGCTCTGCCTACATCAGGAAGTGTGGGGGATCCAAGGTTGGGGTGTCTCCTTGACCAGGAAGCCATTGTCACTGCCTCACCTTGTCGTTGATTTTCTGAAGAATCAAAGCCACCTGCCCAGAGTTGACCCCATGGTGGGAGGAATCTGTCTGTTCCTAGAGGTCCAGGTGGGTGTGCATAAGGTCCTTAGCCTCTCTCAGCCTGTTTCCTTTTCTGTAGAAATGAGGATAAAGCCTGTGACCTCAGGCTGAGTGTAAAGCTCTCCGCCCAGGACCTGTCACGCAGGAGACATGACGTGAATGGTGGGTAATGGCAGCGTGCCCTGAAAGCCTTTAAAGATGTGCTTTCCCTTTGATTGAGCAATGCCACGAGTTGGAATTTATCTAAGGAGTATCACAGAGGCCGCAGAGCATAGTAAGTATCCACTGGTAGGGAATTCTTAGATAACGGTATATCCATACAGTGGAATGTTCTGCAGCCATTAAAAATAACAGATAATTACATTTGACATGGGAAGACACCCATAAACATATCAGGTAAAAAAACAGGTCCCCAAAATTGTATGTGGAGTGTAACTGGCTGATACACATACACACATATATGCCAAGAAGCGGTCTGGAAGAATATATATCAAATTTGGGAATTGCTTGGCAGCTGAAGCAGAGATGATGGATTAGAAATACGGAAAGATACAGAAAAAGAAGGGAAAGCAGCTTAAAATTACGTTAGCCCACCAAAACCAGCTGCTTAGTTAGGATTGCTGCAGTTGATTGAACTTTAATAATCACTGAGCATTTACCTTATGCTTTCAATAAATATCTACTGGGTACCCACAGTGTGCCACGCTGAAGAATAATAGCTAACACTCCTCGGGTGCTCCCTTTGTGCCAGGCGTGGATGCTCATCCCAACAACCCTGCGCGGGAAGCCAGGTGGCGGGGAGGCTGGCGGAGGCGCAGCTGGTGTGCGGCTGCGCGGGGCTGGGACCCGCCGGCTCCGGACGCTCCGCTCCGGTTATGCTCCAAGGAGATCCAACGAGGCAGCACCCCCTCCTCCTGCCACTTACCTTCTGGTGGGGTTTCTTAAACGGTTATCATTATATTCTAGGAAGTTCTTATTATAGAAAGCAGCTGCTTGTGCTCATCGTTTCTTTTTTCTTTTTTTTTTTTTTTTTTTAAAGAAAGACAAAGTTAAGTCCTGAAGGGGTAGTTCATCAGAAGGCAAAGGAGAAACCACATTGACCCTGAACTGAACTCCCACAAATGATTTACAGAACCTATTAAGCTTGTTTCCAGTTTTTTTGTTTTTGTTTTTATTTCCTGGTATTTCAACTTAAAAAAAAACTCTTTAATTCAGCAGATGTGAGACTGGGCTGATAGAAGCAGGATAGAGTGGGTTGGGAGTGAATCTGCATATGGGGAAAGAAAATGCAGTGAGAAAAAATAATTAATAGTTGGGATGTGTTCAAATTCGCATTGTGTAAGGAGGCCCTATTTTGGTTGGCAAGTCATTTTTTTTTTTTTTTGTAAGAGGGACGTGAAATAGCGATATAATGCTGAACTGGGGGGAGCAGCAGTAATACGGACATCAAGTTTCAAAGTGAAATACTATCTGGAATAGGGTCGCAGCTTGGAGCTGGTAAAGGCTTGTGAAAAAGGCCTATAAGAAACTAGAAAAATTCAGTCTGTTTTTAAATTTCATTCAGTGTGTTTTGTGAAGAATGTGTCCATAAAAGACTAATGTGCTGTTTGTGGCTATAAACAACTCAGTGTTTTTGCAGAAGCCATGGTGTAATAATTGCACGCTCGTGTAGCACTCTACAGTTTAGCAATTTTTTTTTTTTTACAGCTTTTTAACCTGTTCACTCTTTTGTTCTTTCCTTACAATGAAATGGGGCAACTGAAAGAAACCAAGACTTCTTGGAGGGGTGGCTGCTTCCGGAGGGGGTGGGGGGCGGGGTCAGGGAAGAACAGGAGCCTGCAGTAGACGTGCCCAGGATGGTGGGGGCCTGTTAGAAGGTCTCTGGAGCCTGCCTGATGGGGTCCCACTGAGCAAATCAGGGGCGAGTCGGACATCAAAATAAATAATAGGAAAGGATTGTGATCTCTTAAAGTGAGAATCCGTGAGCCCATACCGATGTAAATGAATGAATACATTAGGGAGGCAGGAACACTCCTCTTTACATTAGAAAGCCAATTTAAAAATGCAGAAGGAACGATGGAATTAGAAAAGTCACCACTTGCCAACCTCATAATAATTGGTTCAGGCAAGAATCATTAAAGGATGTTGAAAGTAGGGTATTCAGCTTTGATGAGTAACAAGATATTTAGCTTCTCTCCAAGTGCATCGCCACAAAGTACTTGTTCATGGCAAAAGGCAAAATAGTAACTGTGCAGTGGAGAACTCTGGAAGATGCCACCTTAACCAGATGATCAGAGTAAACATTGCTGATGATAGGACCGCCAGACAGCAGGTGCCTCCTGACAGGACAAGTGTGCAGGCAGGACCTCAGTGCTAGTCTGTGGTTTTCCTGCCAAACGTGCGTTACCCGAAGCATCAGACAAGCCCAGATTGGGGAACAAAATGACTGAAGACTAAAGAAAGTGACCACTGAATGTAACACGGGATCTTGGAATTTCTTTCGCTGTATAAGATATTGTGGGGACAATGGAGAGTGTCTCCATAAGGTCTAGAGATTGGACATAGTATTGTTTCAATGTCAGTTCTCTGACTTTGATCATTATAGTGTGGTAATGTAAGAGAGGCCCTTGTTTTTAGGAAATACACACTGAAGTGTTTGGAGAGAAGGAAGGGAGGATTTCTCAAGAAGGGGCACTGTTGTCACACTGTCTGTGTCTCAGAACCTGGTCCTCGGCCACAAGGTTGAGTGTGCCTTGTCCTTTTAGTGCACCAGGTGGCAGAGCGGGTGGAGGCCCTTGGACAGTTTGTCATGAAGACCAGAAGGACCCTCAAAGGCCACGGGAACAAGGTCCTGTGCATGGACTGGTGCAAGGACAAGAGGAGGATCGTGAGCTCGTCACAGGTACGTCACACCTGTCGGGTGGTGGTGGGCAAGTTTCTGATTTCAAAGCTGAGGGGAAAGAGAGTCACCCTTTCAAAAAAACCCTCTCTGAATGCTGAACATCATGACTGTGTATTCTCCAAAGGACACGAGTTAGCTGCATGAAGAATTCTCTGGCCCACTTGAGAACTAATTCACTAATTTGGGTAGATTTGGCATTGGTAATAACTGAAATTTATAAACTATATTTGACACACCATTTTTCAAAGTTATTTCTTCTTGAGCGTATTTCAGGGTCTTATTTGTGGGTGAAGCCATTATTTAAACAGCAGGGTTTTTTTTTTTTTTCCTGCATTGAGGGCATAAGTGATTGAGATGCTACTGTGGCTTCTTTCAGTTTAAGAGTTTAGCAGTTTTTATGCCTTAAAGAACAAATTTAAGATCTGTATTTTGTGAAGTATGATTTTTTTCATTCATTTTATATAGTTGACATAGTTTATTTTACATCTTATGTCTTAGTTAGCTACTGCTGTGTAAAAAATTACCCCCAAATTCAGCAACTTAAAGTAACAAATATTTAGTATCTTACATGGTTTCTGAGAGTCAGGGGTCTGGAGCAGCTCAGCTGGGTGATTCTGCCTCAGGGTCTCTCATCAGATTGCAGTCAGGATGTTGATGGGGGATGCAGTGATCTGACAGCTTGGCTAAGGCAGAAACTCACCTCCAAAATGACTCATTCACATGACCATTGGCTGGAGGCCTTAGCTCCTCACCGTGTGGGCCTTTCCACTGGGCTGCTACCACATGGTAGCTGGCCTCCCCTAGAGCAAGAGGGGGAGACAGGCAGAAGCCGTGCTGTCTTTGATGCCCTCGCCTCAGAACTGACATCCCCTCCCTTCTGCCGTGTTCCACTGGTCACACAGACCAACCCTGATCTAATGAGGGAGGGGCCTGGACAAGGATATGTTTTTCAGGAGGCTGGCTACCAGTGCTTAGGGCTTTTTATGTCTCTTTTGATGTTACATGCATTGAACATGAAACCATAAACTGAAGTCATATGTTTTTACGGCCCCCAGCCTTTGCCTCTACCTTTAGTCTAGCCTTTTCAAAGGAGAATTTAGTTTTTATTTATAACCCTTTTAAGCATAAAAACTGTACATAGTCTAAGTAATCCATAAACCCTAATGTCTCTGTCAGTACTGTGTTTGATAGCACAGGTGTTACTAATCTCCTGTTATTACCTAAAAAATCGTCTGTCACTTTGCACTTGCTTTTTTTATGGTCATAAAAATTTTAGTTTATTACTTATATATTTTACTGGAAAAGAGAACAAAGAAAAGGTTTTTACTCCTACCACCCTGTCACAGTCATTATTTTAGAGCATTTCTTTCTAGACTTTATTCAAATGCTCATTTCTACAAAGTGGTTGTTGAGATGTACATGTTGCTGCCCAGACTTTCAGACTTTTTTTTTTATCCTTGGAAGGATACCGTATGTTGGATTTTCTGTTTCTCACGTACCACTCTTACTAGAGAGGCAGGGAGGGAGGGACGCTTGGGCCCTGCTGACTCACGCCATCCATCCACGTCTACTGCACAGAGACAGGAGAGGTGGGTGGGGTGTGGGAGGAAGGTGGAAAATAGCATGAGGGCTGCGGAGCAGACTTTAGTGACTCAGAGCAGCCCTTCTCCCTTAAATGGTGGCAGATTAATCCGCCTGACTGTGTGGGTTAGGGTTCGGGGTGGAGGCACAGTCTCTCCAGGTACGTAGGCCCTTGGTGTATCTGTCTGTGCTTGTGGAGGACGCTGCGTTTAGTTATGAGACTGATTTTTGCCTGTTGGTGCCTTGCTCTCTCCACAGCACACAGTGGTGGGCGGTGGGCCCAGGCAGGCAGGCTGTGCGGTGGAGGAAGACTGAAGGGAACTGACTTGGGCGATGCACTGAGTCTGTATCCCGCCGCCGCAGTCAGAGCCCCTGCTCTCTGCTCTGCGCTGTTATCTAATCCACCCACACATCACGATCATGTTTGGGCGTTTAGTCAGAGAGATTAGACTGGAAGAACCAATGTGCTTAGGAGTTTTGAAAGGCCCCAAGCTGCCGGCTTTGACCTTGATCTTAGCCTCTCAGCCTCACGCAGCACCAATATGGACATCTTCCATCAGATCAAGTGAAGCGAGCAGCTGTCACTTGAGATACCCAGACCTTGCTGGTGCCCTTCAGTGGCATCCACCTCACTCACCAGATTGGGCTTCACATGGCTTGAGTGATTAAAAACATCAAGCCTGCCGCAGAGGCTGCAGACTCTCCATCCCCGAGGATGCTCGGGGGACCCATGTGCTGAAGGAAGTTGGCTCAGCCGTCCTGCTCCACTGCCGGCCAGAGCCCCAGGGCCCAGACAACCCGGATACCACATTCTGGGCAGGTGACTGCACTGTGGGGACCGGGGCTCATGTGGATTTGTCTCTGGTGGGTTTGTATTACAAATAAATGACCTCGGAGCCCCTCCACACCCCCCACCCCCCACTCCGTGACGGCTGTAGCAGCGGCTGCAGTGAAGGTGGCAGCACTGTCTGTGGCATCACCAGCCCAGAGCTCACCTTCAACAGAGAGGGCTCTTTGTTTCCAGAACAGCTGCCCCCGGGGGTCCCCACCATCATAGGTGTGAGTCCCATGTTGTTCTCAGCAGCTCAGGTGTGGTGGGTGTGCAATGTCTGCGAGCACCTGGGGAAGTCAGACTGATCTCAGGACCACCCAGCCCCAGTCCACGGCTTCCACGAAGGGAGGGTGGAGGGCCCAGAATGGGGCGGAGCTCTTGCACAGCCCTGCAGGGAATGTGCAGTCAAAGGTGCTTGGTAGAGAGGACAGGCTGGTGGGGATGGCGAGGAGAAGGTCAGAGAGTGTTAGTTACCGTCAGGCATCTGAAAGTGATTTCAGGCTTCTCTTACCTGGTTAACTTACCGACACTGACGGGGTGTGGTGGTGATGACAGTTTACTAGCAGTTTGTGCTTGATTTATAAGTGGTGCAGAGGAAGTGTTGGAGCGTTGCTTTCTGTGGTCGTACCTCCACAAGGGATGCAGGGCTGAGGACTGAGCCTTGCGTCAGGCTGGGAGGTGCTGCCCCACCTACTCCCATTTCTTCAAGGGTAGGTTGGAGGGTCTTGATTGTCTGGCTGCTTGCCCTGGCTTCCGCTTGGCAGTGCCCAGCTGGATGTGGCTTTCTGAGCGGGTCTCAGCAGTTACCTGGAAAGGCTTGTGGGCAATTCTTGAACTGTTTACTCTTTTCTTCTTTTTTTTTTTCCTTTGACGTATAGTTGATGTACAATATTACATAAGTTACAGGTGTACAACATAGTGATTCACAATTTTTAAAGGTTATCCTCCAGTGATAGTTACTATAAAATATTAGCTATATTCCCTGTGCTGTACAGGACATCCTCATAGCTTATTTTATACACATAGTTTGTACCTCTTCATCCCCTACCCCTGTATTTCCCCTCTGCCTTCCCTCTCCCCACTGGTGACCACCAGTTTGTTGAACTGTTTACTCTTTTCCCTCCAGGATGGGAAGGTGATTGTGTGGGATTCCTTCACTACTAACAAGGTAAGGCATGGTCCCCTGGATTGAGGCCCTTCATAACCCCAGCCCTGTCCTCATCCTTGCCAAGCACCCCGCTAGTGGTCGCCCTGCCCTTCAGGAGCCTGTCTCGGGGTGCAGACCCCATGAGAGCCCATCCATGTTCAGGCAGCCTCGCAGCCCACTGTAGTGTTCCTTCCGCTCTCCAGCCGAACCCCTTACCCAGAGAAGGGCCCACGGGGCTAACGTAGAGGATACTGACACCAGAACAGGAGAGGCCGTGGCCTGGAAACTTGTCCCATTTACAGATGCTCCTGCATTTATGATTTTTCTTCTGACTGGTGATGAGAGGTACCACATCCCCAGTTCTCTTTCCCTCCCTCTTTGACTTGACCGCATAGCTAATGGACTTGAGCTAACGGGATGGGAAGCTGAGGTTGCGGTGGAATCAAATGGCACTTCCCGGGGATGCAGTCTGTGAGCCTCCTGCAAGTCTGGCAGAGGCGTGCACAGCCCCAATTTAGACCTAAATTGAGACTAAATAGAAAGGCTGGACTCTATGTGCAGGTGTGCTCTCGTGCCCGCATTGTGTTGGCATTTACAATAACAAGTACTGTGTATTAAATATGGATTCCAGTAGTCACTTAGAAAGAAAGTCGTCCTTTTCACTGTCTGAAAAAGGAAACCTATATCTGTCTCAAACTGAGCAGCGTCCTCATTCCACGTTATTGAATGTGTTCAGTGAATGTCATGTGCATGTATGTATATATGCACACATATGCACACACACACATATACTTTTTCAGATTCTTTTCCATTATATGTTATTACAAGCTATTGAATATAGTTCCCTGTACTATACAGTAGGTCCTTGTTGTTTATCTATTTTATATATAGTGGTGTGTATCTGTTAATCCCAATTGAATGAACTTCAGAAACCATCCAGTCCCAGCCTCCCCCTTCCCAGATGGAGAAGGAGACTGAGGTAGGACAGGTGGTCAGCCTCCATGAGGCTGTACCTCTCACTGGTGCCGCGACCAGGGCCAGGGCCCATGTCTCCCGTGGAAATAAGGCTGCAGACGCAGAAGCATTTGCACTGTGCCTTTGTTGTTGACTTATCTGCATGCAAGAGGATGTGAGTGACTCAGACACCAGCCAGGAGCCAAGGACTTACACCTCGTTCTTAAGGCTTCCATTTTACAGGTTCCCTGAGCACAGCTCCGCTCACCCTCCCCACCCCCACCCCCATCATAGCTGCCCAGGAATGCTTTAGGACCCTGAGGGGGCAGAGGCTCTTGTATACTCACTTACAAGTAAACAGACTCATCATATACGTGTAGAAAGTTTTTTATTCAGGAGTATTTTTTTGTTTGTTTGGGGGGGTTTCATTAGGGGGGAGGTAATTAGGTTGATTGATTGATTTTTAGTGGAGGTACTGGGGATTGAACCCAGAACCTCATGCATGCTAAGCATGTGCTCTACCGCTTGAGCTATACCCTCCCCCCATCATTCAGGAATATGTTTTGATAACAGAGGGAATCTGAGTAAATAAGGTAAAGTGTATACGTATCCAAAGTGAAATTCAGATGGACCTTTCAGAGAAAACGAGCCCCAATATGCATTCACAACAACAAGAGGAGTATAACATTAATAAAGAAGTAAAACATTGAGGCTATTGTTTTGCTGGTTGAGATTTTTAACTGTCAGAATATATGACATAAAGTTTGGTTGATGATAGGGAAGCTGGATCTCCTCGTGGGTATTGAGCCAGTCTTTACCCCACTCCACTGCCCTTTGAAACTAGAATGTGATTTAGTAGGACTCCAGTGATTTTATTTGTAAGCGTTGACATTTGTGTAGAAGCACCCCTCGTTCCTTCTGTGACGGTGTGTGCTGTGTTTCAGGAGCACGCGGTCACCATGCCCTGCACGTGGGTGATGGCGTGTGCGTACGCCCCATCGGGATGTGCCATTGCATGCGGGTAAGTCAGGCGACAGCAGCCTCTCACACGTCCTCTTAGCCATGCAGGACTCCTCTGTGGACGGAAACAAGCAAGCGAATAAGAACTTGTAATTTCTGTTGTTTATTTAAGCAGTGTGTAATCCTCCCTGAATTTTATCAAAGAAAAAAACTACAAAAAAATATTTCATAGTTATTATCATTACAGATTGTTAGTAGTGTAAGTGTCAAACCTATCCTCTCCACTCTCAAATGATGTTGGCAGGGACTATAAATTGGTGCAAGCTCTTTGGAAAGCATGCTGGTGATGTATATCAAAAACCTTGAAAATATATAACCCTTGACCTAGTAATTCCACATCTAAGAATGTTTGAAAATAATGATCCAAAAATATAGAAAAACCATATAAACAATAACACATATTGTAGCATTATTTAAAATAAAGCAAAAAAGAAAAAGGGGAAACAGTATGTCCATCAAAGGAAATTGTTAAGTGAATTATGATACATGAATTGGATGGAATATTATATAGCCATTAAAAATGAAAAATTCTTAATTATGATAATTGAAAAGAGTGTCAAGATTCTTAGGAAGATTTTCCTTAATCTGTGTTCTCCTGGAGCTCAGTTTAACAGAGTTGGCTGTGAGAACTTCAGCCAACATAATTCTCTGTCCCTGTGTGAAACAATTTTGAGACCATTCAAAATATTTCCATAGTAGGATCTCAACCATGTTTAGAGAAGAGGCATCAGTATAAAGGCTGTGATGAATTATACCAAAAACACAACAGTAGTTCTTTCTGGATGATGGGACTATGGGTATTTTTCTCTTCATCATAATTTTGTCTATTTTCAGTTTTTAAGAATAAGCATATGTTATCTTTATGATCAAGAGAAGTGAGTTTTATTTCAAATATGAAAAGCCTGGGCTTCCAAGCAAAACCTTTGGCGCCTTCTCCAGCCAGAGTCACACCAGCCATCATCCCTGGTGTCACCTCCCTTTGGATGGCTGCTTGGGGGCAACTTCCCACTCTCAGCACTTGCTGAGACCCTGTGTTCCTTTGGAGACATTGCTTACATACATGTATTTCATATTTTCAAATTTTTTAAATAACTCAAAAGTAGATTGTATCTTCTTTTTATAACTGGAAGGTAGTATTTAGATAAAATGTATCCCCATCTACTTCCTGAAAGGAAGTGACCACAATAAAAGACACACACATATAAATATAGATAAAGATACAGCTGTAAACACACATGCATCTAACACATTTATATACATACACCACAACTACAAGGTGGTGTGGAGGAGTTCGGCCCACTGAACAGTTACAAGGTGCAGCCCCACAAGGCTCCCCTCAGTTCAGCCACCAGCCAGTTTCCCCACAATCACCATCAGGCTCACAGAACTCAGGAAAAGTGCTCTGCTTAACTCTCATTTTTATCACAGTTTTATCACAATGAAAGGATACAAATTAGAACCAGCCAAAGGAAAATGTACAGGGGACAGAGTCCGGGAGGGGTCCAAACGTGGAGTGTCCAGTCGTCCCTCCCCTCCCTGTGAAGTCACAGGTGGCGTTCCTTCCTCCTGGCCACAGTTGGAGTATTGCCTATGGGGAGGACTCACCAGAGCCTTTGGTGTCCAGGGTTTTGGCGGGGCTCCATCACAAACTGCCCATGGCTGACCTTGAGGCTCCAGTCTCTCCTGGAGGTCAGGCTAATACCTTAAATCTCCACTTCCTCCAGAGGTCAGAACTCGTAGGACGCGTCCCAAAGCTCCCATCATAAATCACAGTGTTAGACTGTCCAGTAGCCAAAGCCCCAGGCAAACAAAGACACCTCCAACAGGCAGAGCATTTCAGGAGCTTAGGGATCACCTTCCAGTAGCTGAGGGCAAAGCCAGACCTCTTATTAAGTAAGGTCAATTCTTCACTACTCAGTAGGAATAATAAATACTCTACATTAAAATAAAAAAACCCTAGGGTAATGTGTTTCTAATTGGGCATTAATTCTAGCAAATGCATAGAGTTGGGTGGGTTATATAAATTTATCAACATTTGAGATTGAGATATCAGAGATCTCATTTCAAGTTAGAAAAAGAATATATTGGGTAGCTCCTGCGATGTGCAATGAATATGATAACCATAGTGTACAGTGTCTTCAACAGTAGTTTAGAAAATGATTCTGTAGGCTATTTCTTATTTTAATCCTCACTAAATGAAACCCAGTGGAAGAATTTTACAAAGCCCAGGTAGACAGCTTCCTGGTGACACCCTGATGCAGAGAGTTCAGAGCAGAGGGATGGCTGGTTCTTTAATCTCAGTCATCTGGACCCTGGCAGGTGGTAGAAGGTCAGGACCTCCGCTGGCTGCCTCGCAGGTTGATATAAAAACCAAAGCAGAAGACGTTCAAGTTGGGAATATTTATGAAAGCATTTTTTAAAATATGGGGAGTCCAGTGGATGAGGAGAGAGCTTCAAAAACTAAACTGAGAAAGACCGCACCCTCTGCCCTGCTCAGACCTTTCCTAGAACCGTTAAGAGCAACTGTGATTCATTTGAGTTTCTAGTGATAATCTCACATAGTGTTTCCCAGCCATGGCTTTGTGACATCCCTGTAACTCCCTTACCACACAGGACCACACCTATGCCACGTTCTCTGAATGTCTTTACAGGTGACGACAGGGGTAGGTTTATCTTCATCTGCCTGACTACTGGGTCTATCTCTTAGTTGGCTCCAAACTTGAAAGCTAAAACTACACTAGTATTTACACAATCCACTTCTCAAAAAAATGTGCCAATTGATTTTATATACATATGTATGTATTTTTTTTATTTGAAGCCATATCCCCAGGAAGCCTTTATTCAGGTATTGTGCACTGATATGAGCACCTGTGTGCAAAGCACTATTCTGGGTGTCCTAGGGGGATTCAAAGATGCATGAAACATAGTACCTGCCTCCAAGCAAGAGTATTAAAATAACACTAATGACCACTTACTGAGCCGCTGTCATGCATCAGGGGCCCATACTGAACTCTGTGTAATCTTCACAACAGCCCCTTGTGATGGGTGGGTGGGGTCTACTCCGTTTTATAGATAAGGACACTGACAGCTCAGAGAACCTAAAAAACGTAATCAAGACCACAAAATGAGTTGGGTACTAAAGCAGATATTCAGTACCTAGTGCATCGCACCGCAGGGCTTTTCTGCTTCTCATAGCAATGCAAATAACCCACAGTGTGAGTATCCCAACCAAGCGATAGGAATTACTCCGAAGCTTCAGAGAACTGTTTTCGCCTGGAGGATCAGGGAAGCGCATGGTCTGGTGCGGGCTGGTTCATTGTCACAGCCAAGTGCAAAGCACTCCCACCCACACGATCTATAAACAAGCTTGCCAAAGCTAACTGCTGGTAATAGACTACCCACATCTACACCTGCACCTCCAAGCAATTGGAAAGGCAAAGGGGTCCCCGAGCTTCCCCAGGCCTCTGGAGAGAGTGCCCCTCCTCAACATCGTTCCTGCTAAATGGAGGCAGGGCTCCTTGGAGTAAGACTGCTTGTAGGTCTAGGACAGGAAGAGAATGAAGTGAGCCCAGGATATTTTCTTGTTCCAGAAAACAAGGGGATATTCAAGTCTTATCAGTGAATAAGGAGCCCCTTGAAGAGGCCCTCACTGTCCAGAGTTGTGACAATTTCAGCATTACATGGGATGATGATAGTATTGGATCAAAGCACAGTTGAAGAGAAAAAAGAATCCAAGTGAGCAGAAAAGTATCAGCTAATAAATGCAGATGGAATTACCAGATTAGAAGATCACTGTTTTGTACCCATAAAGTAATATTTTACTCAAACAAGGATAATCATGCTAACGCCATTTGTATAATGGTTTCTGGGAACAGGATAGTCACGTGCCCTAAAAGTGTCACACCAGAGTGTTATCACAGGCGTACCTTGGAAACACTGTGGGTTGGATTCCAGACCACTGCCATAAAGCGAATATCACAAGAAAGTGAGTCACACAAATTTCTTGGTTTTCCAGGGCATGTAAAAGTTGTGTTTACACTGTGCTGGAGTCTGTTAAGTATGCAATAGCATTGTGTCCAAAAAAAGTAATGTACATATCTTAATCAAAAAATACTTTACTGCTAAAAAATGCTAACCATCAACTGAACCTTCAGCAAGTCATAATCTTTTTGCTGGTGGAGGGTCTTGCCTCAGTGGGGATGGCTGCTGACTGAGCAAGATGGTGGCTCCTGAAGCTTGGGGTGGCTGTCAGTATTTCTTAAGATAAAACATCAGTGGAGTTTGTCGTATCCGTCGACTCTTCCTTTCACAAGCAGTTTCTCGGTCACGTGCAGTGCCGTCTGATGGGATTGCAGTCACAGTAGAACGTCTTTCAGAATTGGAGTCCATCCTCTCAAAACTCACCACTGTATGTCAGCTAAGTCTGTATAATATTCTAAATCCTTTGTTGTCATTTCAGTCAGTCACCTTCACAGCATCTTCACCAGGAATAGATTCCATCTTAGGAAACCACTTTCTTTGCTCACCCGTAAGAGGCAACTCCTCATGCATTAAAGTATCATCCTGAGATTTCAGCAGTTCAGCCCCATCTTGAGGCTCAGCTTCTAATACCAAATCTCTTTCTGTTTTCAGCACATCTACAGTTACTTCCCCCACTGAAGTCTTAAACCCCTCACCCCCAAGTCATCCGTGAGGGATGGAATCGACTTCTTCCAAACTCCTATTAATGTTGATATTTTGACCTCTTCCCAAGAATCACAAGTGTTCTTAATGGCATTGAGAGTGGTGAATCCTTTCCGAAAGTTTTCAATTTATTCTGCCCAGTTCCATCAGAGGAATCACTTTCTATGGCAGCTATAGCCTTACAAAATGTATTTCTTAAAGAAGACATGAAAGTTGGAATTTCTTCTTGACCCACGGGCTGCAGAATGGATGCTGTGTCAACAGGCATAAAAATAACATTAATCTCGTGCGTCTGCATCAGAGCCTTTGGGCGACCATGTGCTTTGTCAACGAGCAGTAATATTTCGAAAGGAATCTTTTTCTCTGAGTAGTAGGTCTTAACAGTGAGCTTAAACTATTTAGTAAACCATGTTGTCAACAGATGTGTTGTCATCCAAGCTTTGCTGTTCCATTTACAGAGCACAGGCAGAGTGGACTTAGCATAATTCTTAAGGGCCCTAGGATTTGGGGAATGGTAAGTGAGCACTGGCTTCAACTTCGAGTCACCAGCTGCACTGGCCCCTAACAGGAGGGTCCGCCTGTCCATTGAAGCCTTGAAGCCAGGCATTGACTTTTCCTCTCTAACTATGAGGGTCCTAGAAGGCATTTTCCTCCAACACAGGCTGTTTTGTCTGCATTGAAAATCTGTTGTTTAGTGTCACCATCTTCATGAATGATCTGAGCTGGATCCTCTGGTTAGCTTGCTGCAGCTTCTGCATCTGCACTTGCTGCTTGTGTTTGCGCTTTTATGTTACGGAGATGCCCTCTTTCCTTAAGCCTCATGAACCAACCTCTACTGACTGACTTCAGTCTTTTTTTCTGCAGCTTCCTCACCTCTCTCGGCCTTCATAGAATTGAAGAGGGTTAGGGCCTTGCTCTGGATGAGGCTTTGGCTGAAGGGAATGCTGTGGCTGGCTTGATCTTCTATCCAGACCACTCAGACTTGCTCCTTATCGGCAGTAAGGCTGCTCTGCTTGCTGATCATCCGTGTGTTCCTTGGAATAGCACTTTTAATTTCTTTCAAAAACTTTTCCTTTGCCTTCACAACTCGGCTAACTGGTGTAAGAGGCCTAGTTTTGGCTTTTCTCAGCTTTTAATATGCCTTCCTCCCTAAGCTTAATCACTTCTAGCTTTTGATTTCAAGTGAGAGATGTGACTCTTCCTTTCATTTGAACACTGGGAGGCCATTGTAGGGTTATTAATTGGTCTAATTTCAAAATTGTTGTGTCTCAGGAAATAGGGAGCCCTGAGGGGAGGAGACAGATAGAGAAACGGCCGGGTGGTGGAGCAGGCAGAACACACACAACATTTATTAAGTTCCCCATCTTATACGGGCCTGGTTTGTGACACCCCAAAACCATTATGATAGTAACATTAAAGATCACTAATCCCAGATCACCATAACAAATAAAACGGTAATGAAAAAATTTGAAATATTGTGAGAATTACCAAAGTGTGACAGAGAGACACGAACTGAGCAAATGCTATTGGAAAAATGGCACTTGATAGACTTGCTTGACACAGGATTACCACAAATCTTCAATTTAAAAAAAAAAAAAGGCAATAAAGTGAAGCACAGCAAAACAAGGTATGCCTGTAATTACAAACAGATCGTCTTTACCAAGGAGAGATCTGGTGGTTCCCACTTTAACCAAGTAATCAAAGTTGTCATCATCAGTCTTGGGGTTAAAAGCATTGCAAGCCCCCTAAAGTAAAGCAGTGGAAAAGAAGTGCACAATCTCACCTTTATATATCACACTTATATTATTACTAAAAGTGTTACACTTGCATATAACCATTAAGAAACAGTGTGACAAATCCAGAGTGTGTGACATTTGTAAGACAATTAACTGACCTAAGATCTCTAGTCATGAGCAACAACAAAATGTGTCTGTTCTTCATTAAAAGATCTTAAAAATATATAAAAACAGAATGTAATGTGTGTACCTAATTGGGCCCTGGATCCTGGAGACAGTTGGGAAAGACTGAATGCGGTGTTACATGGTGTTATAGAATCTTTGTTAGTTTTCTCAGATGTAATCATGAGTTTGTGATTATAGAAGAACATTCTTATTTTTAGGTGATGTGAATTTGCAAATTGAAGTATTTAGATGTAATATGTCATGTCTGCAACTTGCGTTCAAATGGTCCCAAATTTTCTCCCATGGCAAATACACCAAAATGTTAAGTTAGTGAACCTGTGCGAAAGGGTCTGGGGCTTCATTGTACTAATTTTTTTCAATTTTATTGTACATTTGAAAATCTTCAAAGTCAAAGTTGAGGGGAAAATTACAACATATGATACTGCTAGAGGAAAATATTTTGAAAAGTTTGTGGGAGTGAGAAAGTCTGCACATATTCTATTGCCCTGTATTAACATTTGACCCTTCTGTCTTTCCATACCAGTGGTTTGGATAATAAGTGTTCTGTATATCCACTGACATTTGACAAAAATGAAAACATGGCTGCCAAAAAGAAGTCTGTCGCTATGCACACCAACTACCTGTCGGCCTGCAGCTTCACCAACTCTGACATGCAGGTCAGTGGGGGCCGGCGTGATGAGGGCCAGCCTGCTGGAGCTGGTCTGTCTTGGGGAGCTGGGGGCGGGTTGCAGGAGAGGAAGCAGTTCCGTCTCCCTCTTCACAGCAGGGCAAGTGCACGCCCACCTTTGGCTCTAAGAGGAAGCTCTTATTTCTCGTTGGTTATATTATTATTTTTAATGAAATCAGAAATGGGGGAAGTCAGGGCTGTTGACTGTTGGTAGAGCTGAGTGAGCTCCATGCCGTATTGAACAGCCTCCTCTCATTGACTTGGTGGGGGCGGGAGTGGGTCAGGCAACCTTCTGGTGTGGTGGAAGCTCCTGCCTGGGTCTGAGAGGTGGTTCCAAGGGACTTCCATGTGTGAAACTTCCCTGGTGCCGAGTTTCAGAGCTCTGCCGTTGACAGCCTCATCATACCTACTTTACACTCCCGTTTTAACAGATGAGGAAAGAAAAGGCTTGGGATAGTACATCTGTGCCCTACTTTGAATAAACCACAGAGTGGAAACAATACATTCGACACTTTGGCTACATTTTCTTTCATAAGTCACCAAACATCCTGTAGTTTCTTTGTCCCGTGCATCCAGCAAACCCTCGTAGGTACCACCACCACGTTGCCAGATACCAGTGGTGACTGGACAGCAGGGGAGGCTGGGAGCTCAGGACAGGAGTGCAGGATCGCAGACTTGCTGTCCGGTGCTGCCTTGAGGGTGAGGGTGTTGTCAGTGAGGCATGAGGGGAGCAGTGTGGGAGGCAGGCGGCTGGAGACGTGGGCAGGCCCAGATCACAGGGTGCCCGGAACGGCTACGCTCACCCTACAGACTGCAGGGAGCCATTGCAGGGGCTGGGGCTGACTGGGAGAGGGTCTGAGTCAGATCAAAACCCCTCTGGCTTCAGCTGACTGATGTCAGGAGGGGAGGGGAGGGTAGTGGCAGGGACACCAGGGGCCTGGGTCATTGCTTCACTGCTGACCTGAGGGCTGTTGGAACTTGGAGGGCAGTATTTACACCTGTTGTTTGCAACCAGGAGTCTTGCAGGCCTGTACAGTAGGGGGCACTGTGACCCTGGCTGGCTGCAGTGGCCGGACCAGATATCTTTGGGCCTGAGGAGCAACCAGAGCAACAGAGGACATTCAGTCTAGCGTTCCAGCTGGTCGGTCCTAAACAAGGTTTTATTCTCTGTGTTTTCATTTTTCTCACCTGCAAGTGAGGATGGTAGTAAATTCCTCCCTCAGGTTTTCTGAAGTTTGAATGAGATGATTCGTGTAAAATACTTAGTGCAGTCCCTGGTAAATATTAATAAATATTAGCTCTTATTATTTTATTATTAATATTAACACAAAGCTTCATGAATGATTCAGAGGCATGGCCTGGTTTTGGCTCTAAGAGGAAGCTCTTGTTTCTCGTTGGTTATATTATTATTTTTAATAAAATCAGAAATGGGGGAAGTCAGGGCTGTTAACTGTTGGTAGAGCTGAGTGAACTCCATGCTGTATTGAACAGCCTCCTCTCATTGACTTGGTGGGGAACTGATGCACCTTAAGCTTCCTTCCAGCTTCGGGTTAGATGAAAAATGAAAACCTCAAGAGGCTGGTGTAAGACCTGAAAATTCTCTACATTCCAGAATAAACGAGGGGCAGTGAGTTAGAGGGTCTGTTTCGTGCATTTATCATAATTGAACGTTTGGTTTTTGAAATTTAGTTTTACTTACGTTGTAATGAAGATCACAAAAATGCTTAAAATATTTTAAAATGTTTTTTAAATATGAAGAATTTACTTTTAACTTTTAAAAACTATTATTTGATTGAAAAGTATGGTGTGGAAAATTCCCATCAAAGAGCTAGACAGGGGAACTCATTTAAGCAACCATTTGTTTGGACCTGATGTCCCAAAAGAGACTGGAGATCACTGGCCCCTTTGCACATGTTAGGACAGGAATGAGGTGGAGCTTCCACTGGAGTGTGGGCCAGCAGAGATTGGAGGGGACTGTAGCACATGACAAAATGCAAGCACCCAAATTAAGACATCACCCAAGTCTTGTGTGTTCATAAGCTCCTTTTCCCTGCCTGGGTCATCTTGTTGGATGTACACGGGCCTCTTAAGGGAAGTCGATGCTGGAGGGAGGCCTGTGGACAGCTGCAGGGGTTTCCCAGCCTTGGAGATTCTCCACATTTGAGATTGGGGCTTTGAAGAGGCCCTTGATGGCCTTGCCCAAGAAGCCTGAGAGCTCCGGAATTCACCCAGCTTTCTCCACGGAGGTGGCCTCTCCTGGCTGCAAGGAGATGCTAGGCCCCCAGACAGCTGGCAGGAGACCCACTCCAAGATGGTGCGGCCAGCGGGCGCAAGGCCAGGGTGGGAGTAGATTCCCTCCTTTGCAGAAAAAGGGAGCTTCTTTTATAAATGCTAAGCCTGGCATGCAAGAGAGAAGGGAGGAGAAGGGGAAGGAGGGAGAGGATGAGAGAAGACCACCAGCCCGTGGAAACTGACATGCATTGTGGTCAGTGGGTGCACTGAATGCTAGTGGTCCTCTAAGGCCTACTTCCTGTTTCTTTTCCTCAGCCGTCAGTATGTCCACCCACAGAGGGTTCTCTGTTGTGGGCACTTGTAAGAGCCACTTCCTGCACTGCCTTATCAGCTCGTCCAGCCCCTGAGAGCAGCAAGAAAGGGGGTGTAGGGAGGCTCTACCATCCAGGGCTTAACCCTTGTGGATCCTGCTCCCATGGCTGCTCAGAACCAAGCTGGCTCCAAGGCTCTGGGTGCCATCAGCTGGGTCTGTGAGACCATGAGCCCTGGATCCCTCTGCCTTTCTCCCAGCTGCACCAGAGCCCAAGCCTCACACATGCTGGCAGCAACAAAATTTAGAACCCTAGTTTTAAATATAAATGCACAAGCGGGGAGGGTATAGCTCGAGTGGTAGAGCACATGCCTAGCGTGCCTGAGTACTGGGTTCAATCCCCAGGACCTCCACTGAAAAATCAAATAAATAAGCAAACCTAATTACCTCCCCCCATGCAAAAAAAAAAAAAGAAAGAAAGAAAGAATCCTTGCTCTAGACGCAGGCACACTTCTCATCCAGCGCAGTGGTAGGCCTTCACCTGCAGCGCCTTCCCCTCCCCCTGGCCAGCTCTCACGCATTCTCTAAGATCAGCTCAGATGTTGCCAGAGCTGGTCTGGCGCCCCTCCCGTGGGCCTACCAGTGTCTCAGCACTTCTCACTCCATCACAAGTGATTGCTGTCTTGTCTGCCGAGACTGTCAGAAACACGAGCAACACTACGTTGATTATACCTGCCGCAGCAGAGATCCCCAACTTGACGGAATCGCTGTAGTTCCTCAAAATAAAGAAATTAGGGAAGCATACTTAGAGGGTCTCAGGGTCCAGGGAGAATGATTTTAAGGCGGGTCTTTCAAGGTGGGAAACTGGTTATGACATAATAGCTTTGGATTGGTGAGCCCAGCACAGGAAGAGTCTTAAAGCAAGTCTTGGTGGGTAAGATGTTGACCTGAAGCAAATAGACTGCCAGCTGTTTCTCCAGCAGGTATTGGTTTATTCACGATCAGCAGAGAATTGCAGGTCAGGGTCTACAACCATGGTTAGGCACGTGCAGGTCCCCACACAGCAAGGGAAAGAGAACTGTTTTATAGAGGAGAAAGGGACATTGGAAGGGCTGCAGTAAACAGAATCCATGACTTTTCACTGGCTGAGTCTTTGCCAGGGAAGAGGAGGAGTCTTTCTTTGTGTTGGGCTCTGCTGTCATCACAGCATGTGAGAGCGCCCCCTTCTGGTCTCCAACTATTTAATTGAGGTTTCTGTTTCAGTAATTTTTTATGAAGCTATTAGTCTTGATAAGTTGTTTGTTTGGTTCGCAGCCTTATCTTGCAGAGGCAGGTATTTCCTGGAGCAGGCCACTGGCTTATTTTTACTTGGTCTCGGTATTGTCTAACAGCACCGGGAACGTGTGCCTGGTCCTGGAATTGATTAATGTGGGGACAGGGGGTTAGGTGGGTTTCAGTTCTTACTGCCAATTTTGTTAACTGAGCTCCCAGAGAGCAGAGACCAAGATACAATCTTTGTGAGAGAAAGAAAAATACCATGTGATATCACTCATATAGAATCTAAAAAAAGAAAGAAGACCCTAATGAACTTATCTACAAATGGAAACAGACTTACAGACATAGTAGACAATCTCATGGTTACTGCAGGGAAGGGGGGTGGGAAGGGATAAATTGGGAGTTTGAGATTTGCAGATATTAACTAGTACATATAAAATAGATAAGCAACAAATTCCTTCTGTATAACACAGCGAACTATATTCAATATCTTATAGTAACCTATAATGAAAAAGAACATGAAAAGTATGCATATGTATGACTGAAACATTATGCTGTACACCAGAAATTGACATGTTGTAAACTGACTATACTTCAATTTTAAAAAATCGGAATAACAACCAATAAAATTTAGATGCATATTTAAAAAAAAAAAAAAGACACAATCTTTCTGCAAACCCTAATGCCTAGCAGAGCACCTGGGCGTCATTAGCACATCGCAGATGCTGGTTGGCCCTGTGTGTGTGTGAGTGTCGGCACCTCTCAGAGCCTCTGGCAGACGGAGCAACAGGAGCATGTGTCTAGCAAAATGCTCCAGATGGGGCCTGCCGAGCAGTGTCGACATCACCTGCGAGTTTGTGAGAAATGCAGAGTCTCAGGCCCCACCCCAGCTCTAGATGAGCAAGCAGCAGGGCGAAGCGGGTAGGGCGCACATTAACATCTGGGAAGCACAACAGTGGGCTTGGCTGCTTGTGGGAGCTGCTCGAGGCTGTGTTTGGCAAACGCTCACAGCACTTCTACGTGCCAGGCAGGTGTCGAGCCCGCAGAGACCGCAGGGAGGCCTGTGGGTTTCGTACTCTCGGGCAGGCACATAAACACACAGTTCAAGGACAGCGAGGGTGTCGAAAATGAGCTGATCCCGTCTCAGTCCAGGAGAAGGAGTTCTGTGCTTGAGTCTAGATTTAGTGGGTGTGCATCGTGCACGTGTGTAAGGAGCCTCCTCTTCCCTATGGAACTTTAAGCAGCTGATTGGCACCCCTGACAGAAGTAATCCTGACAGCCACCCCCATCCTGTCCCTCCCCCCCGCAGATCCTGACGGCGAGTGGCGATGGCACGTGCGCCCTGTGGGACGTGGAGAGCGGGCAGCTGCTGCAGAGCTTCCACGGGCACGGGGCCGACGTGCTCTGCCTGGACCTGGCCCCCTCGGAGACCGGAAACACCTTCGTGTCCGGGGTAAAGACCTAAGGAAGACCTCTGGGGGTCATTTGTCCACGAGGGAGGCCTGTGGTCGCAGTTCCTGTCAGTTCATGGGACCAGACTGGACACTTCCCTAGAAGGGGCTGGGGAGCTGTCCTCTGCTCCTGCTGCAGTGGCTGTGCTTGGTGGGCATCCCAGCACTGGGCTGTGTGGGGCTCCCCTGCTGCCACTGATAGTCAGCAGTCTGCAGAGAGATCTGGAATGTTCTCCAGGTGGGAATGCTGCCACATTTAAAACTGTCATTCCTCAAGTGGATAGCAGAGAGTTAGCATCTGAGAGCATAAGAAACTGCTCCAAGGGCACCAGGCAGCACAGGTGGCAGGAGTGATCAGGGCTTTGGTGCTGGTGGGACACTCTCCCGCCCCACCCCTGCCGATCACCAGACCCTCCCACTCCTGGGTACAGGGAACAGCGTATTTGAAGGCTCAGAGTCAGGCAAGCAGGCCACCGAGGCAAAGGAGCAGCAGACTGGGAGTCAGGACACCCGGGTCCCACCTTTGCTACCTGACTCTGCATTCCATCCTGTGTAAATTGGGCATAGGGCACAATAGCATTTGCCCCTCACCTTCCCCAGGATATTATGAGCAGTAAAGAGTTTACAACGTGTGCAAGTAGGAGAGGCAAGTATTTCTGTAGACACCTGGAAATAAGAGTGGAGGAGTGATCTGGCCAACCTGCCCCCTGGGTCCTGTCTCCTCAGGACCTCCGTCAGGAGGCAGTGGTAAGAGAGGACAGTGATGCAAACACCATCCAATGACGTTTGCAGCCGGAAGACATAAAGGCCCTTTGCTCCGAGCTGCCCACATCGTAGTCCTGGGCCTCGAATCAGCAGGGACCCTGATTTTCTTCTTGGGTATTCGGCCCCATTTGTATGTTTCATTCCTATGTCTGTATAACTGTGTTTATCTCTACTCAACTACACCATCTTTTCACATTGTTGATACCGTTGTAGATTATATTATCTCTTTCAGAATATTAAACTCCATCTAACTCAGGTCCTCTAAAGATCTGAAGAGGAAGACACTCCTGAGTCCTTTGTCCTTATTCTCAGTAAAGATGCTCGGCGTGCTGAACCCCACAGCAGGTCTTTCTGAGATATCAGTTATGGTTTCCTACCCACGCTTTCCTCTGGGTTCAAACCAACAACTTGGACACAAACGTTATCCTGTTACTCCTTCTGTTTGACTTTTAATTATACTACCCACGCTTGCTCACGGGACTGCTCTGCAGGAACTTATCAAAATGCTCCTAGAATCAGGGTAGTATAATGTGAAAGTCTTGTGTTTATGATTCTCTGGGTCAGGTTAGCAACCCAGAGAGGGTTCACCTTACAGATGTTGAGGTAGAAACCCAGGGAGGTAACCTTCCTGAGCCACCCAGCTGACTGCTGGCGGCGCCCTGACTAGGCTTCTGGTTTGCCAGTGCCCGGCCTGGCAGGCTGCTGGGGTACAGCTGGCCCAGGGGCACCTGGCTCCCCACCTGTGCTCAGGCTGCCCCGTACACCTGAGACAAAGCTGGCAGGTCTCACCACATCCTCCCCTCTGGCTGATAGAGGCAGAGATAAAGGGGAGGAGGGAAGGAAAGGGAAAAGTGAAGAGAAGTGCCCAGGGGGAAGGTGAGAAGGAGGCCTGGAGAGTTTGCACCCACTCAGAAAGGTGCAAAAATAGAAAACATGCTAAGAAGGGTGTCTGGGTGCCTTCTCTTACTCCCCCCACCCCCTCTGAGGGCTTACCAGTTGAGGAAAGTGGCCCTAGGTAAAGCTGCTCTCGGAAAAGCACATCTTCAGCCATTTACTAATGGGACCTAAGCAGTTTCTGTGACATAACCAGAACTCATGCTTGTCAGTAGCCAGTCCTTGCCGTGGCCGTAACTCTGGGTAACTGCATTTTTAGGGATGTGACAAGAAAGCCATGGTGTGGGACATGCGCTCCGGCCAGTGTGTGCAGGCCTTTGAAACACACGAATCTGACATCAACAGTGTCCGGTCAGTGAGTAGAATGTCCACGTTGCTTTTCTGTCCTCCGGTGTTCCCCAACCTGAGGGTAATGCTTATTAACCTCCAGGCTCAGCTTACTTGGTTGAGAGAAGCTTTCCAGCAACAATGGCTGATTTGTGGTGGGACTGAGTGGTACTCCAGAATTCTTGGAGAATTTTAATTTAACTGTAGTAGGGGGAATGGGTATTACCCTGCCTAAATCAAGTCACTATTTCTCATTCAACCAATATTTACTAAGGACTTCTATGCTAGACGTTATTCCAGGAACTGGGAATGCAGTTCCCAACAAGGTAAACAAGATCCCTGCTCTCCTGCAGGAGACAAAGACAAAGCACAAATAAATGGACAATTTAAGATGCTGATTAAGTGCTGTTAAAAATGTAAAGCAGGGAAATGTGATGAGATAGGTTATTTCTTAGAATGATCAGAAAGGCCTCTCTGAGAAATTGATGTTTAAACTGAGGCCAGGATAATGAAGGAGCCAGGCTTGCAAAGAGCTGGTGAGAAAAACATGGAGATAAGATGTTCAGGGACCTAACAAAAGGCCAGGTGACCACTAGAGGGTTCTGAGCTGAGGAGGCAGCTAACACGATCCATGCTTTGCCTGTAAAAGATCACTGGCTGCTGTATGAAGAACAGATTGTAGGGGAGCGGGAATGGAAGCCTGACGGCCAGTTGGAAGGTTGCTGTGTGAGCTCAGGAAGGAAATGATGGTGGCTGACAGTAAAGAAGACACAGTGAGGACAGAAACGCCTAGAATTGGGAAGGATATGAGATTTTACTCTAGCTGCAAGCTATCAAGTAAGGCTGCCACGGTTTCATGGATGCTCTAAGAGGCACAAGACTCCTGGGTTAGAGATAAAGGACAGTTTATTACTCCTAGTGATGGCGGTAGCAAGGGTATCAGCATTTTTTGTGCTGGTTACCATAGTAAAAGGGCCAGATGACCCCTGCACATGCAGAGGGTTGCATTATAGCAGAAGAACCCTGAGCTCAGGGAACCCACATCTTTTATAAGGGGAAGTAAGCACTGATCCATTTGCTAAGACCAGGAGGACTGGAGGCAGGGCAGGGAAGAAACAATTGTTGCACATGGATCCTGGAGCTCTGTTTTGGGTCAGGGAAATATGAGATGCCTGTTATACAACCAAATGGTGATGGGGAGGTAGCAGGATCTGTGAACTGGATCTCATGAGAGAGCTCAGGACCTGACATGTAAATTTGGAAGCTGGCACTGTCGGGACAGGAATTAAAGTATAATCAATCAAGAATTGTCATTATGCTTAGAGGCAAGCACTAAACTTATTCCCCTTAAAAGCCACAACACAGTTAAGAATATTTAATTACCTTAGTAGTAGAAATGTTCATGAGAATTTTCTAGTTCTCTTATCTCAAATGTAGGAAAGGAAAAAAGGGGGAAAATATCGCTTCTTGCAAAAGTGCAGTGATCACCTAGACAATCAAAGGAAATCAATCAAGAAATTATTACAGATAGCAACTGAAGTTATTAAGATTAAGTTATTAAGGACAGACTAGAAAGAGACATAAATAAATTAAACCCTTGTATATTCATGAAGTAACAGCTGAGAAGTGCACATTCTCCCTCCTGTGCTGTGCCCTCTACCCAGACCCCTCTTGCTCTAATGTCCGTCAAGTCTCAGTTTAGGCTTCCGTCTCTCCAGGAAGCCTGACTGTGGAGCCGAGGGTGAGGGTAACAGTCATAAGCATCATGTATTGCCAGCCCTTTGTTTGGCACCGGGCCACGTTCTTGCATATGCCGTCTCACTCAGACTTCACAGCAGGGAGTGCGCTTGTCCTCCTCACTTTTCAGATGAAACTAAGCCTGGGCCAGGTAAAGCCACCTGCCCGAAGTGTCGCATGCAGTGAGCGTGCAGTGCAGAGCGCTGCGTGTGGCTCTGTGTTGCAGTGCCTGTGTTTATGACCGCTTTCTAAGCCTGAGCTCTGAGCCAAGTCTTGAGAATGGAATTGTGATCAAGGGACACCAGGGATACTGGGGGCCTGCTCTGTGGTCAGTGCCTGGTGCAGATGTACGTATTACCTCATTTACTCCTCACCAGCACTCTGCCAGGCCAGCGGCACTGTCCTCTGCTTACAGAGAAGAAAACTAGAGGCCAATGGGCCTTCCTCATGAGCCTCCCTTTCTGGCCTCCATAATGAGGGGTCCTTGTGTCCCTAGAAGAGGAGATTGGGACTCAGAGGGCCGAGCACCGGACAGCCCTCCTCGATGGTTTGGATGGGCATCCACAATGAGGAATCACCACTCTGAGTAAAGTGCTTTCTCCCCACACTCTCTCTCTGCAGGTACTACCCGAGTGGAGACGCCTTTGCTTCGGGGTCAGATGACGCTACAGTATGTTTCTAAGTTACTTCAAGCTTTTCCTCTTCGAAAGAGAGTTATGCTGACTTATTTTTATTTTTCAAAAATACCTTTTTCCTGATTACAGAAGTAATGTGAATTCAGTAAGGAAAACTTGGGGGGAAAACTAGATTACCTTTAATCTTTCTAACCCAGAAAATTCAAGTTGAGTGAATTCCTTTCTGTCTTTTTACTTTTTTAAACAAAATGCTTTATAATTTGCTTTTTTCACTTAGCAGTAGTTGTGAACATTTTCCCACACCAGTGAATATTTTTCTACATTATATTTTCTTAGTGATTGAATAGTTTTCCATGTTATGGACATGCCATCATTTACTTAACCAGTCTTCCACATTTGGACATTTTTTTTTTCAAGGTTTTTTTTTCCCTGTTTAAAACATTAAAAAATAAGCAAATATTTTTGGTACCTCTCTTATTATTTCCTTAGAATTAATTCTTAGACATGACCTTGCTGAGCCTAATATTAAGGCTTTTGATATGAATTGTCAAATTTTGTTGACCTATTTTTCAAGAAAAAAATACCTTCTTGTGCCCTCAAAATATCAAATATCTTATTAAATAATGGATTCCATCCTAATTTGCTGTTGTGGAAGAAATTACAAAGGAATAGATTGAGAGTTTTGATAATAATGAAAATGTAAAACTTCTTTGTCAAAACATACGTAACAAAATATAAGGGTGTACATTTTGGGAAAATTCATGCCATATGTGTGACAGATTGAGTTCATCTCCTGTAGGTATGAATGGAGTTGCATAACCAAGATAAGCACCCTCATTTAAAAAGAGGATAAAATGCAGACCATCTACGGAGCAGTAAATCTAAAATGGCAAACACCTGAAAATGGTTTTTTTTTAAAGCAAATCTCTGATCCCATTTTATTTTATTCACCTTTACTGTGATATAATTCCTGTACAGTACACTGAAAATGGTTTTTTTTAATTTTTATTACTTTTGTTGTTGTTTTTGGTGGGGAGGTAATTAGGCTTGTTTATTTATTTATTTTTATTTTTCAGTGGAGGCACTGGGGATTGAACCCAGGACCCCATGTAGGCTAAGCATGCGCTCTACCACTGAGCTCTACCCTCCCAACCACCAAAGTGTTTTGCAAGTCATCTGTAATCCCAGAAGTGCAAGTTTCAGTGATCAGATCCTCACTTGCCTCTTGGATTTGCCAAGAAACGCCCACTGTTGGAGACAGTGCAGTAAAGGAACCTTGGGCAAGCCTGGGTCAGGCCCTTTGGGACCTCCATCTGGAGGGCAGTTTTGTGATATGAATCAAGAGCTTTCAGAACTTCCCTACCCTTTGATCTGGCCATGCTATGTCTTGGAAACAATTCTATTCTAAGGGTTCTATTGCTTAGCTATTCTAAGGAAAATGTCAGAGATGCAGATAGCAATTTGTATAGAAGAATGATCATGGCTTCCCCATAACTTTATTTGTAAAAGGGACAAATTAGACACAATGAAACACTTAGCAGGCTATGGCTAAGTAGATTCTGATGTATCCACAAGAGGACTATAACAACCATGTTCATCAAGATTATTTAATGACATGAGAAAATACTCATAACATAATGCTAGTAGGAACAGAAATGAAACATCCACCCCATTTAAATACACACATAAAATAGAATAAGACTAAAGGAAATAGCCCAGGTGTTAGTAAAGGCCTCTAGGATAGGGGGTAACTTTTACTTCCTTCTCTATGTCTCTCTGGGTTTTTCTGAATTTTCTACAATGAACACATATTCTTTATCAAAAATTAGAAAACAGGGCTTTCATTTCTGTTTTTGTACCCAAAGAATTCTGTACTGGCTGTTTATTTGAATCTCCAGTGATCCGTGGAGATTACTAAGAATCGGGATTGAGGGAGAAAACACTAGGAGAGAGAACGAAAGAGGTTGCCCCTCTCCCCTCAAACGACACAAGCCGCCGGCACCGGGCCGTAGCTCTGTCGTCATTCAGGCACCAAACAGGATCCAGAAACAAGTGCTTCTTTGTCTCCTTTGTCACCCAGTGTCGCCTCTACGACCTCCGGGCAGACAGGGAGGTCGCCATCTATTCCAAAGAGAGTATCATCTTCGGAGCTTCCAGCGTGGACTTCTCCCTCAGCGGTAAGCTTTCATTTCAGAAGCTTTCCCGGGACTGTACGCCAGGACCTGAGCAAAACGCGGCTCTCCGTCAGGCTTCCCCTGGGCCCCGGTGCTAGAGTCTCTTTTTGCTGGTTTCCCTCCACTGCATTTGTGACCCCTCGCTTGCCCTGCCCGAAGCGGCTTCCCCAGCCCCGCTCACTTAGGGGGAAGTGAAGGCTGGGCCCACCTAACGCTCATCTTCAAGACAATCACGGATCAAAACTCCATCTGCAGAGCCTCTAGGCATGTCCTCCCCAGCCTTCCATTTTCTCCTTCACACCTGAAAAGGGACTTTTTTCAGAGGTGGAAGCAGTGAAGCAAGAGTCCCTTTGTTAATGCTCTGGGGCTCGTGGCACCTCTGCCCTCCCAGCTGGGGAAGCCGCCAGTGAAAGGTCAGGCAGCACTGACAGGATGGGGCTGTTCAGTTCCCCCAGACACCCCCCTGTTCTGCAGCAGTGCCTTTGTGTAGGTGTGCTGCTGCTGCTGCCCGGTACATCTTTTCCCTCCCTCCCCTGCATGGCAGACTCCTATTCATCCCTCAAAGGCCAACTCAGATGTCGCTTCACCTGCAGTGCCCTCCTGGATCCCCCTTCCTCTGTGATCACACAGCGCTTTGCACATAGCTGAGCACTTCTGTTACAGCCCTAACCACACAGCCTGCCCGATACCACCCTCCACGGGGGGCAACTGTGCTTTTTCCTCTTTGAATCCCCAGAGCAAAGCAAGGTGCCTGGCACGTAGTGGGCACCAAATCCCTGTTTACTGAATGAATAAATGAATGAATGAGCAAGCGAGCCCATGAGTGAGAGTCATGAAAAGAAAAACAAGAAGGAAGGAACTGGTTTAAAACCCATCCTGTCCTCCCACTTTAAGGTCGCCTGCTGTTTGCTGGGTACAACGATTATACCATCAACGTCTGGGATGTCCTCAAGGGGTCCCGAGTCTCCATCCTGTTTGGACATGAAAACCGTGTTAGTACTCTACGAGTATCCCCTGATGGGACTGCTTTTTGCTCAGGATCGTGGGATCACACCCTCAGAGTAAGAGAAGTTTTTCTACTTTCCTCTGTGTGTGAGAGCAGAAGTGATTAGCCTTCCTGAAAGCAGAGGGGTCAGGGTAAGCTACAATGGGCCTGGGCAGCCAAGTAGAGCTCCAGTTTCAATTCTGATAGCCACAGGGGGTGATTTGCCTGCGGAGGTAGTGGGTTCCCCATCAATGCAGGTATTCAAGCTTAGACACTCTGAAAGTCTTTAACACCCTGTTAAAGGCTAGTCTGGTCTAGCCTTTAACAGACCAGATTGCCAGTCTCACCTCCCAGTGGTGCAGGGTTCTTTGTCTGTGGTCACAGACCCCTGTGAAGTGCACACGGGGTCTTTAGGAGACCTATAAAGCCCCTACAATTATATGCCAAATTGTGTGCATTTTTCCAGGAAAAGGGTCCTCATTGCTTTTATTAGATAATAGATTCTTAAAGAACTCCATGACTTTGTCAGATGTTAGCTCCCTAGAAATACCACCAAAATAACGTGTTCATTAAACAAAGCCTACCTCACTGTGGGAGGTCACAGACTTGACAGTCTTATTAGCATTGCCGAAGGGGAGAGCAAAAGCAGATATTCATGAGGTTTTAGGAGTCTGGTTTAAGGCTAGGATTGGACAGATTTGTGGCATAGCTTAAGAGTGTTGAACATGGGGTTGGAGGAGGGAGAGAATTTCAGAGAAGGTCTTGAAAACTAGCCAGTCATTTGATGCTCTGTATCGTCCTGAGAAGTGACTGTCTCTTCTAAAGAGGGTAATTGAAATCGTCTAGCCTTAGGGTAAATAGATAAAAGGATTTTTGCCAAGTTCCTGAAACAAATAGTCAAGTTGTTTGTGACTTCATCGTTCTGGGTAAGATTTCCTAAATTAGTAAAGCACATCAATGTACCAGTGAGCTGAGTGGGTCCAGAAGGTTCTGGTTGTCAATGCAGGAGTTACCATCCCTGGTAAGGAGGCCACTGATGCCCTTCAGACAATTAACTAAGGGAGGCGTGGAGGCAGAGCCAAAGAAGCACTTTTGAGTTGCTAAGAGTAATGTTATTCTTCCAAGACATGTGACTGTTCTATTTTGGATGAGGTGTGTGTGTTTGTGTACAGCAGACTTTGATTTTCTCTCTTTAAACTTGGGTTTTGCAAGTGGTTAATTGAAAACAGACTAAAAATTACCTGTTTGTGTCTGCAGGTCTGGGCTTAATCACGATGCGCACAGGTACCTGAGGATAGAAGTTGAAATCGTCACCTGTAAATAGATCTTGCTTCTAGAGGATCTGAGATTGTATTGCAACTTAGCTTAAGGGAGCAGCTCCATGACAACGTTCACCAGGCATCTCTGATATTACTATTTAAACCACCACCCCGGAAAGATAGCAGCTTGAGCCGTCAGCACTATGGGAACACCTTCAAGTACAGTGTTTTTTATTTTGAACACTTTTTAAAATGTATCTATTTTTAAGGTTATTTTAAATTATACTAGTCTCAACTCATTCTATTACCAGTCGAATTCAGCATTTAATATATTTCATGTTGTTTCCTTGAATCACATTTACTTTCCAGGGCACTTTAAAATCTGATTTTTCTCAGTGTACACTGTGACTTTGGGAACTTTCCACTGGACATGCTGATTCCAATGGTCTGGATGAGAAGGACTGTGTTCATGGTCTTTGACAGAAGAAAAGTTCCAATTCCAAATGTAATTAGACAAAATCAATTTTTTTAAATGTGTTTTTGTGACAGTATCTTTTTTCAGCTTTGCATCCTATTGTCTTTTTTGAGCTGAGACATTTCCATATATGTGAACAGTTATAAATGAAGCAGCTTTGCATAAAATGGACAGAAGGTTTGATTTATGAATCATGCAATGGTGCGATGTATCACTGTATCACATGGACAGGACATTTTCTTTCATTTGAGGGGAAAGCTGAGTGCTGCTCGTGACACAAATGCTTCTCAGAGCAACCGAAACCTTTCTGTGTGGGAACCCAGAACAGTAAACTTAACCTATTTGTAGTGTTAGACGTATTAGGATTGGTAGCATCCTCTCAGGATAAAGTGAATGTCATCCTTATCAATTACACTCATATTTATTGCATTGCAGGTGTAATTACATATACAAATTATTTGATAGGTCTCGAATGATAACGTCTTTGCTTCACTTATATTGAGAGAAAAATACCATAAAAATATCTTGTCTTTATTTGAAACTCAGTAATTCCATCTGGGAGATACCAAGTGCTTTAGTTACAGGATTGTTTCTTTTCTGTTTTGTTTTGTTTTAAGGTGTAGAGGCTTATTCTTTGTTTTAGAAAACACCTCATTCGTAAAGATGACATGTGTCACTTAGGGAAATAAAAGGTCACCTCAGACCAAAAATCGTTCCCGGGTGAGGCCTGCCCTGCAGGTGGCCTGGGGTCCCCCGGCCAGGCCCTTGTGGCGCCCGAGGGCTGGATGTGCTGAGTCCCCCCATCTTCCGGCCGCTTCTGGCCCTGCGCCAGCCTGGCCCTCCTCCGAATGGTAGTTCTGGCTTTACAGGCCCAGCCCTGGCTCTGCTGCTTGAAGAGACCCTTCCAGAGCTGGAGCCTCAGGCAGGCCTGGACCCGGTGCTCCTATAAATCTCAGAGGGTGGGCCTGGCCCACCCTCAAAACTACTGTTCAAGTATCAAGATGGGCCAGTCAGAAATCACCCAGGCCAGCTTGCCCATCAACTCTTTTTAAGTAAACATAATCGTTATATTTAATCATTTGCCAAGAAAACATCTACTGACACAGCAGGCCTTGGTGAGGGGAGAAAAAAATGCAAGGCCCCTGCCTACCACCCCACCCCCACCCTGAGAGCCCAGAGGGCAGGGGGAGGGAGTGTGGTCCAAAGGGACCACTTTTCAGCCCCTTTCTCCCCCTAGTGGCTTCCAGTCTGGGCAGTGGCTCCAGGAAATGAGCACAGGGGCTACCCAGCTCCTGCCAGCTGCTGCAGGGGTCAGGCCCCCTGTGAAATTCCCCATCTTGGCTCCCAGAATGTTCCAGAGTTTGTTCCTGGGCTCCTAGTTATGGCATCCCCTTCTCTCTCTCCCACAGACCCTTTCGTGTCTCTGCACCCTGACGTGGGCCTCCCAGAAGTGAAGGAAGTCAGGGCGAAGGAAAAGTCACCCAGACTCAGGGGAAGCAAATTCAAGGTTATATGTTCAGAGATGGAGGGCGTCTTCACTATGTCTTCAAAGTAGCCCCTAACTTTCCAGTCAAAAAAGTGACTTTCGGGGCCCTGTGAGAGTGTTCCCTCACTCACCCCCATGGGCAGTAACCCAGTCCCTTGAAAGCATTTAATGTCATGGTGGGTGGTGCTGAGTATTTATTGAGGCAGTCCTTGGCTGGGAATATACTACACCATGTGGAGTCTCAAGGGTAAACTCCAGGTAATAAATTGTATTTTGCATATTGAAAATAGTGCTGAGTGGAGTTTTTTAACCAGGTTTTCTTTTTTTCTTCTTTTTTTTTTTTTTTAGAGGACTTGGAAGCAAAACTACCAAACCAGTTGTGGTGAAGGGGCCAAACAGATGTGCCCCTGGGTGTGCATATCCTTGGACGCCCCCCTCCGCATCCAGAGAGAAGGGTTAGACAGGTAGAGGGGTCAGACAGGAGGTGTGTGCTGACGGGTGCTTGTGGGAAATTCCTGCAAACTGAAACCCAAGCAGCTGCTTTGGAGGGAGTGGCTGCCGGCCTCCCAGAAGTGGGGCCCGACTGCCAGTCCTCTTCTGGAATGAGCCAGAGGCGAGAGCAGGCCCTCCATATCCACTTCCCTCTTCCCACCCTTGACCTCCTCCACACCCTTCCCTGGATTATAAGTGGCTTAAAAACAGCACAGTTTGTAAAGGCCTTTGCATCCCAGGATCTCGTAGTTCTTGGCCATCTGGCTTGAAAGTGGTCCTGCTGAGACTGGGATTCATCGGTAAGAGGGCATGAGGACAAAGTATGTGCACCTCCGTTCAGAGGCAGCTCCACCACCTTCACAGGAGACATAATATCTAAGTTTCTTTCAGCCTCAGTTTCCTCATCTAGGAAATGGGACAGCTCTAAAGTGTGTAAAGCATGGACCTCAGCCATTGGTGCATCTTCAACAAGGGTTAGTGCCCTGCTTCCTCCCTTCCCCTCCTCCCTTTCCTGTTCCCTTCCTCTCCTTCCCCTCCTCCTCTCCCTCCTCCCTGTTCCCCTTGTTCATTCTTTCCTGTCCCCTCCACGTAAGGCTTCCCCATGCATGCATCAGATTAGTAATTACCATCAATTAGAGGTTCACTTGGGCCAGTGGTTCTCAAAGGTTTCCATCTTAGGATCCCTCTACACTCTTAAAAAAATTACTGAGGACCCCAAAAAGGGGTTTATGGGCATTATATCTATCAATATTTATCATATTAGAAATTAAAACTGAGAAAAATAAAACACAGGAACACAGAAGCACACCTTCTACTGGTGATCCTTTCACCACACATCAGTGGCCTTTGGAAAACTCCAGAGAAAGTGGAAGTTTTCAAAGCTACACATACCACAAAAGAGTCAGTATTATTATGAAAATAGTTTTGCCCCTGGAGGACCCCTGGAAGGACTCCCAGGGCCAGAGCTACTTATCTGGGCTAATGAGCCCTTTTCCAGTCCCTCTATGTGAGACCGCCCTGGGGCCATTCAGGCCCTGGTGTGTAGGAGCCCCGGAAAAAGGGGAGAAAGAGGAAGGTAACCGAGAGAGGCGGACTCACAGGGAGGCTCTGGGGCAGCCACGACCATGGGTACCATAGGAGGGTCCTTGCGGGCACGGAGAGTGAGTGGGAAAGGCAAGAGACTGATGGAGGCCTGTGAGTCACTGAAAATCTTTTTGAAGGAGAAACCTTGAGATTCTGGGCTAAGCCCAGCTGATAAATTAGAAGATTGACTGGTGTTGGGGTTGGAGCCACATCTTTGTCAGCTAGCTTCCGTCCAAGCCTGAGGAGCTGACTGAGCTGGGATTTGGAGATCTGCATTTCCCAAACTTGCCCTCTGGCCCAACAGCAGGTTAAAAATACAGACCTTAAATTAAGGCCCCCCTCTCCTGGAGTTGGGACCAGGCAGGCCTGAGGTGGGCCAGGAGTTCTGAGGAGGAGGCAAGTTGGGGAAAGCTCTGGTGAATCTTCCTGTCTCTGTGGATCCTTTGGGGGTGTGTGCAGCTAAACCTCCCACTGGTGATACAGGAGAATCAGGTCACTCTTCCAGGCATTCACGGACCCCCTCTTTCTCTAGCCAGGACTTGGCTGGAGCTAGGCTGGCCTTCAGGACTGGTGAGTCTCTACAGCAGGCTGACTCACGGCTAATTCTGGTGAAAGAAATGAAATGAATATGTTTCTGTCATTGTAAAAAAGGATGTAGACCCTCTCGTGCCGGGGTGGGATCAGAAACAATGCACTGGTTAATTTAACCACATAAATACAGAAAATTTAATGTAAATGTGGGATGAACATTTACGCAAAGACTGTGACAACAGGAAATGACTATCTTTGAACCCAAGGTTACCTAACCAACACATCACTGGTACAGGCTTAACTTTGTCCTGAACCAGGAGTTACTGTTTCCAGCCTATCTGTGCTCCCAAGTAATAGGTGGCCTCCCACTCCTAGGTCTGTATCCAAGAGAAGTGAAAACATGCCCACATAGAAACTTGAACATAGATGTTCATCGCAGCTCAAAGTGCACTAACTCAAATGTTCAACAACTGATGAATGGATGGTTGACCAAAATGTGGTATATCCATCCAATATTATGTAGCCAATAAAAAGGGATGAAGTACTGATTCATACTACAACATGAATGAAAACATTATACCAAGTGAAAGAAGACAGTCACAAAGGACCACATTGCGTCTGATTCCATTTATATGGATTTGTCCATAACAGGCCAACCCATAGAGACGGGAAATCAATTACCGGTTACTTAGGGCTAGGGGACTGTTTCCTTTGCGGTAATGAAATTAGACAGTGGTGATGGTTGCACTACTCTCAATATACTGAAACCCACTGAAATACATACTTTAAAAGAGTGAATTTTATGGTATATGAATCGTATCACAAGAAAGCTGTTAAAAATGTATGGGGAGAAATTGTAGGTGGTTTCTAGCTATTTTTAGTATTTAAAAAACAAAACCAGAAACCATACAGGTAAGGCTCACCAAAATGTCACATCTTGGTTTTTTGGTTAAAAGTGGGACAAGTGAGCCTGGTAACCCCGGTCAGTTCATATTAATAATAAAAGCTGCATTGTAAAGAGCGTCTGCTATGTGCCAGGCACTATGCTAAGGCCTTTGCACATACTAACTCAGGTAGTCCTTGTAACAGCCTATGACGCAGACAGTTTACAACCTCCATCTCTTTTGGGGGGGAGGGACAGTGAGGTTTATTTGTTTAATTTCATTTTTCTAGCATGATTACTGGGGATTGAACCCAGGACCTCATGCATGCTAAGCATGCACTCTACCACTGAGCTATATGCCCCCACTTCTGCCTCTATTTCTTAGATGGGGAAGTTGAGGCAAGGAGAACTGCACAACTTGCTTATGGTCGCCCAGCTTCTAAGCGGCAGAGCCGGGACTGCAACCAAATCTGACTGCAAACTGGACCGGAAATTCTGTGTGGAGGTTAATGTATTCATTTCTTATTTAATTCAACTGATAATTATTAGAGTTAACCAATGGCAGGGCCAGAGGAGTTACCACTAATCCCCCAGCTACTCCAAATCTAAAACTATGCTTGCTGCTGAAAAAAAGATTAAAAAATCAAAAAAATCAATGCATGACTCCCTTGCAAAAAAAAAACATGAACATATATCAAAATGTTTATTGAACTTATCAGTTAATGAGGGAACTCGTAAGATGTCACAACCAATTCAGTTTGATGTACAGAGATTTGTATTCCCTCTGACGAAATTCATTTGGCTCTCCATAGAGGAATCTCTGGCGGTGCCCAGTCAGGCACCCAGCAGTAGCATTAGCCAGCTCAGCCTTCGCAGGAGGGATTCTGCTGTTGCCACATCCTCTCTTCCTGGTGCACAGCCTCTTCATTCACTGGCCCATCAAGCTGTGTAAAGAAGCTCTCTGAAATCACAGAGCACAGAATTTTGTCTACCTGATGACTAAGAGTCTTCTGGTGGTGGCTGCCCTTTGGAGGCATTGACATGGGACATGAATATCTTCAGCCTGTACCTATTCAGAGGGGTCCAGGCACGTACCTCTTCCCAAGATTTCCATGTCACCAATCTTCCAGTCTTTCCTTTCAAGGCCCTGACTATCCAGCCAAACCATCAGCAGCTGCCCATGAATCAATGTCGATCTGTACTCTGGCCATCTCTCAGCCCAGACACAGTGTACAATGAGATATCCTGCTTGAATTTCTGCCCACTGGGAGGCTTTTCCTTCACCACTGTCTTCACAACTCCCCCCACCAAGTTGAGCTGTAATGTGCCAGCTGTCCACTTCCGTGTGTACCAGCATATCATACAGACCCATCTGTAATCCAGGCTTGAGTTTTTCTCCCTCAGTCAGCTGGTCATAAGCAGGCCCCTGGAGGCCACAGGCATGGGATGAGGGAGGAGGCAAAGCAATAGGAGCTGGACCCACCTGCTCATGCAGTTACTTGTACCCAGTGGACTTGCCTGAGTCCAGCCTCTTAAATGCCATTTTCACTTGATGACAGATTGCTACTGTGCACACCCAGCCTTATAACATGGTAGGTGAGACAACGTCCATAGTATGACGAGAGCTTAAGCTGCATGGTCACCTCATTCAGCCTCTACTGAGACCCAGTAGCAAGCCAGAACCTGCTTCTCAAAAGGAAAACAGTTATCTGCAGAAGAAGACAGATTTGCCTCCGGCTCCTAGAGGTCTGCACTGTCATTCTGTTGGTGCTTGTCAGAGGCTCCGTACAGCTCCGCCATTGGGTCTGTTGGATCATAAGACCCAGCGTAGAGCAGTTGGTACTGCCTATGCGGGCTGCAGAGCCTTCTCTTGTTCTGCTCCCCAATCAGCCAGCCTGCAGGTGGTTGAGGGTGCATGCCCATGTGTGTATGTTGCCTCCAAAGTGGCCTACCAAGACCTCTTCTTGCAGATGATAAAGATGCAGCAATTCACCTTTCCCTGGGGGTGGGGAGGAGGATACCTCAAAATGCTCCAGACCAATGAATCCTCACAAATTTCACTGTTGGTGCCAATTCTGTGTCAGTCTGGGTCCAATCAGGAGAAAGAAGCCATAAAGTAACATGAACAGAGAAAGATTAGTGTAAGAAGTATTAACTATAATAGGGAATTGGATTAATGAGGGAAATGGCCAATAGAAAGTGGAAAATTCTAAGCAATATAGGGATGGTACCTTTAAGAAGCAGCCACTATCGTAGAGGTGGGTACTCCCTCAACTTGTATTAGACCGATAATTTAACTCTACTGTTAAACTGATTGCCTGTTTTTTTGTCCCATCACTAGATTGCAGTGTCCTTAAGAGCAGGGGCCACATGTCTTGTACTCCATTGTATCTCCAGTGCTAAAGGGGAGACAGCCCCCCAAGACTTAGAGTAAATGAGTGGATGAATGAATGAATGCAGCAAATATGGGCACTCTAGCAGCCTGTAGGAGAATTATCCTTCCTGCCACGTGTGCCAGACCCAAAGAAAGGTATCATCAACACACATTGGACGCTTCCATCCAATCGAGAAGATGCTGATAATCCTATTAAGGGAGCCGCCAGTGTAAGGTTTTGTGTAGCCTTTGTCAGCCCCTCCTTAAGAGGAGGCAAAAGTCTAGCCCAGCTTCCCAGACTGTCCCCTCTGAGTTCTCAGTTCCTAAATTGAGAGCTAAACAATAACCCTCATAAGAGTCTCACTCTGCCATTGTTTGCTACATGAACACAATGCACACCGCTAGGCCTCGCTAATTGGGACCAGAACAGGTGTAGGTGAGATTCCCATCAAAGTCTCTTCTCCAGATCTGAAAAAGCAACTACCCGGGGCGGGGCGGGGCGGGGCGGGGCATGGAGCAGGCCTATAAAATAGGCTGGGTCGGGCCGGGCCGGGCCGGGCCAGAGGGCGAGCCATGGCGGATGGGCGAAGGGAGCGCACGGCCCTCCTGCTGACCGACTACCTGGAGTACTGCGCCCGGGAGCCCCGCACGCCCGCGCGGGCGCCGTCCACGCCCGAGGCCGCCGTGCTGCGCTGCGTGGCCGCCCAGATACAGGAGGACAACTCGCACTTCTCCTAGTACCGCGGCTTCCGCGGGGACCGCGTCGAACTGGTGGCCAGGATGGCGCAGGAGCTACTCGCTGACGACCAGGGGCCCAGCTGGGGCCGCGTGGCATCGCTGCTGACCTTCGCGGGGACGCTGCTGGAGGGGCCGCCGCCGGGCACCTGGGGTCCGAGGGAGAAGGAAGGCATTAGCCGTAACTGCCGACTTCTGGTGGCTTCGCTGTGTGTCCAGTTCTCGAGATTGCACCGCACCTGGCTGGTGGCGCACGGCGGCTGGGTGAGCGCGGCGGGCGCGGGGACCCGGGCCGGGCGGGCAGCCTGGGGCGCGCCTGTGAGGCCTGCATCGGGAGGGACCCCGCGGCGCCAGTCCTGTGGGGGCGTTGGGTGTGAAGTCTGGCTTTCTCCTCTCCTGGCGGAGTCAGTCACAGAAACCGGCCTCGCTAGACGGCTCTCATACCAACCCGTTCTGAACCAGCAGTGCAAGACTTGGGTTTGCGCACTTTGGCCTTGCTCTTGACCGCCCTCGGGGTTTTAGAATGAGCCCATGTTAGGTCTGGATGCTTTGCTCGGATACTTTGCTCAGATAGAGATTCCCAAAGTGGTGAAGTCGGCAATGGGGTGGCCTGAGCCAGGTGGATTCTTTCTCCAACGCCTAATTAGATGCACCTTTGGAGAGACTTGGCCTCTCCATGGACCGCCCGGCCCTGCAAGTAGGAGCACACCGGCTTCAAATGTTAACAGTGAAAACGCAGCCCCTTGTCCAGCCCCCACGTCTCTCAGGAAGTGCCTCTGCAGAGGTGGTGGGGATTGTGCGCCGGCACCCAGTGGTGGTGCTGACTCGAGTTTCCTTAATTTCTAATTTCACTGCACCTAGCCCTTAATTGCGAGGTAGCCAGGCGTACTGGCTCTCAGCTGTAAATCATTGATGCCTGTGGTCTAGGCTAGGGAGGCAGGCCCTTTCACTGCAGATCCTAAACCCAGCTCAAGTTGCCTACTGGGTTCTGAGCTAGACCCCTGCTGCTTTCTTCTCTTCCTTACTGGAGTTGAGGCAATGACTGTGGTGACCCAGGTTATAGAAGAAATACAGCCAAACTATTAAAACCAGCAATTAAAAAAAAAAATCTAAGGCTTAATGGAAGACACTGCAGGAAATTTAGCCTCCTGTTTTGCAGTTCCTGATAGACCTGTAGTGATGAATTGGGTTCCATTTGTGGAGGAGAGGTAGTATCCGAATCAAAATCTTGATCTTTTATTAACATTTTGAGGTGTTAGCATTAACTCCGTTCTTGTGGGATGTGTATATGTGGGCCTTCAACTATCCAGGCCTGTGAACTCTTAAGAAACCCACCTTGAGCCATTTGTCTTGACAAGGCATTTGGCCCCTCAGGGCCCTCCGCACTAAGGAAATCGATGCATTGTTTTTGTTCTTACCTTTTGGCTAATCATCACTGACTTAGGACTAACTTTTCAACATCAAGAAACAGAAACTCTCCAGTAGAGTAAACGGGACATGCCCACGCCTCTCTGAGCTGCAGTTAAAATGCCACAGCCTAGATTTCAAGTCCCTTCTTCCACTGTTTGTTTGGAACTGCTTGCTTTATTGTCTCAGGTGGTACCTTTCAAGGTAGTGATTTGACATTTTCCCAAATGGTATCTGTTCTTTGCTCAGGAATGAACATGATAGAGTAGTCTACCTTCCCCTGGGCTTTTGAAAGAAGTGGGTGAAAAGATGAGTATTCCTGCTCTAAATGACAAAGTGAAGTGACCCCTGTGCCCTTCTACTGCCTGTGTTGGACTATTTCTTACAAATTCTAACTCAGAGATTCCTAATGATAAGTTGCCTATTGGTCAGGATTTCCTGTCTTTACTTTTTAAATCTGGAGTTATCTTACTGTTTAATCGAGAACTTCCTATGTGTTTTATTGAGTTCAGGTTTTGAGTATTAAGCAATTTAATTCTCTTCTCCCTGCCCCATATAGGATGGATTTTGTCTCTTCTTCCAGCCTGCACTGCAGCCATCTTGGGAAAGACAGCTGGTCTGGGTTTTTCTGTCATGCTGTACAGCAATAGTCTTAATCTACTTCTGGAAAAAATTTATCATGAATTCTAAAATTTCTTAACTCATTTCTACCTGCCTAACTGTGACCAGCCAAGCAAATCTGAGATGTGAAAGAACAGAACCAGAGTAAATCAGCTTCAGAGACGTTTTTACCTACGTTCATATAAGGAGTCCTACCGTGATTCAGCCGGCATTTTAACTCCTTACAAGTACTCAGAGGTATTAGGACAAAGGCGCAAATGGCTATTCTTTAAAGGGGGGACGCAGGGATCTAAAGGCTTATTTCTCCAAAGAAAAACAGAAGAAACTGCTTTCCATTAAATAGGAAATAAGGTGCTATTTGCTACATTTGGATAAGAGTGGCTATGAGTCTCTCTCATCTATCCATGATTTCACATGCTGCTCCTGACTAATTGATCAAGGTGGTGGGTCAGGGGTGTAAAATGATACCAAAAGTCCTCCAAGTCACAGTTTAACAAAGAATGTAATATTAAATCTTTTTATGAGGAATTCTTTCTTAGTCCTTTGAAATCTAATTTCTGGGACTTGTATGTTTCTAGAGTTAATATATTAAAATTCTATTTTTCTGACTTTAATAAATTATTAAGTATCTTAAAAGTTTTAATAAATATGCATCTTTAAAAAAAAAAGTAGTTGGTTTTTCCTTGGGACTTAATAAGCCTTTATTCTTAGAAGTAACTTGATGTCAATTTCCTTTTTATTGTCTCTTTACAACACATACAATTCTTTATTTTAAACTAATCAGTACACAAGCAGATAAAAAGTCCTTCTTTCTCCCCTTCCATTCTGCAGTCAATCCATCACTTGCAAGTTGATGGAGAGGGAAAACTTTACCCTTTAAATTTGCAGGCCTCAGGTACAGAATTTGAGACAAAAGACAGATTAACAGGAGAAAAACATAAAAATCTTATTTGATGGTAATGTTTTCTCAGGGGACTTCATAGAAAACAAGTGAAAACCCCAAAGCAGCAGTTAGATTTGGGGTTTGTATACCATTTTAAAAAAGGGCTATACTGTGGATAAATGACTAGACAAAGGAAAGGGATTTGGGCTCCTCAGGGTGTTACGTTGCGGGACAGTGACTAGGAATTACATGGAGGGAGCTAACGGAAGATGAGGATTATTTTAGTAAAATGCATGCCGATTCATCCTGCCGTTAACTCCCGTCGCCAATTATAAGACTGTTCTCCCCTTCCTGGTACAAACAGGTACCTCTCACAGGAAATTTATGCCTTCCCTGCTTTTAGGCAGAAGGGAGGAGGCCAGAGAGCCCTTCCTCAAATGCTGTTTCTCAGTTGCCTTCAGCTTGAAATAATACGGCAAAGCAGCATATGTGGGGTAACACATTCTGATCCCCCTCAGTGGCTAACAGCACCATTATTCTGCTGCCCACTGGAATCTGTGTCCTCATGTCCTTTTGGAGCCCACACAGACCAGGCCGAGCTTGCCAGCAGCCATGGGACAGACACCTATAAGGACAACATGTCGGCCCAGGTCTGCTTCAGCAACATCTTTGTGGCCAAAGCTGTTGCTGAAGCTATTAGAACAAGCCTTGGACCAAAAGGAATGGATAAGATGATTCAAGATGGAAGAGATGATGTGACCATTACAAATGGTGCTCCCATTCCGAAATAAATGCAAGTGTTACCTCCAACAGCCAGAATGCTGGTGGAGCTGAGGCTTAAGACAGAGAAGCAGGAAGTGGCACCACATCAGTGACCATCATTGCTGGCTCTCTTAGATACCTGTACTAAGTGTTGGTCAGAAAGGGATTCATAATTTCCAAGTCACTCTAGAAGGCTTTGGAAAAGGGTACTGAAATCTTGACATGTCTTGACCTGGGGAGCTGAGTGACAGAGAAACTTTGTTAAACAGTGCAGCCGGTTCATTGGACTCAGCAGTTGTCAGTATTCAAGTCTGCTTTCTCTTCCATGAGTGTACTCGGAGCGAGGAAAGAGACCCAGCTACGGCTACTGGTGTAGATCTTAGAGATGTCAAAAGAGTGAAGAAACTTGCTAATGCCCTTGAGCGTATAATGCTAAGTGAAATCAGTGAGACAGAAAAGACAAATACTGTGTGATCTCTGTTATAGATGGAATCTAAAAAAAAAAATTAAAAGAACCAAGGTCTTAGAACAAATTTGTGGTTGTCAGAGGTGGGGAGTGGTGGGTGGGAGGAATGGGTACATTTGTTCCTGGTTTTTTGTTTGTTTTTAGCTTAAATAAGCCTTTTTTTTTTTTTTTTTTTTAAAGAGGAAACTTTGGGCAGTTGATGATTGTGAGTTGTTGGAAGAGCTGGTTCTCACCCAAGAAGTGGCAAATTCTGACATGGCCAGAGTTGAAAAGCCTAAGATCTGGTTCCAAAACAGATCAGGATAATCAAGCAGTGGTTTCTGATAAGCCCAGATGGACCGAGCCCTGAGAGGACAGCCTATATTCTAAATTTAGTGAAGCAAATTTAACGAATGGATATAACGTCCTCCTCATACAAAAGTCTCCTCTTAAGAGATGCTGTTAGTGATCTTGTGTTACGTTTCCTGAATGAAAGATTGTCGTGGTTAAGGATATTGAAAGAGAAGATATTGGAACCATGTCAGTTGTGCATATTGACCAGTTCCCTGCTGAGATGCTGGGTTTGGCTGAGTGAGCTGAGGGGCCCGATTTACATGGTTCTGGCAAACTGCTCAAGATTCTAAGCTGTGTAAGCCCAGGAAGAACAGTTGTAATTGTTCCTGCTTCTAACATGTTGGTGATGGAAGAAGCTGAGTGCTTCGTTTGTGATGCCCTATGTGTTATACGTTGTTTAGTGAAGCAGAGCGCTCTTCCTGCAGGCGGTAGTGCCCCCAGCATAGAGTGGGCCCTCTGGTTAGCTGCATATTCACCCACATTGAGAGGTATGAAATCCTGCTGCCATTGTGCCTTTGCCGGTGTGATGAAGGTCATTCCATCTACGCTAGCTGCAGCTGCTGGCCTAAATCCCATTTCTATAGTAACAGAACTAAGAAACCAGCAGGCCCAAGGAGCGGAACTGTAGGCGTTAGTGTCCAAAAGGTGGTATTTCCCACGTTTTGGAGGAGCTGGTTGTTCAGCCTTTGTTGGTTTTAGTCAGTGCACTGACTCTAGCAACTGAAACTGCCTGGAGCATTCTGGAAATTGATGATGTGGTAAATGCTTGGTAATCTGCATGACACTGGCTGGCTGGCACCGTCATGGCCACTGACAGTGTGCCTGGAGTGGAAAACAGCCTTGGTGTCCCTTGTTGTTTGTAAGAGTGTTTCCTCTTTAAATGCCTAGGCTTGGTCTTCCATTTGGCATTTGCTAGGGGTTATATTCACACAATGAAAATATTAAATGTTTGGTTTCAAAATTAAAAATGCAGCGTCCCTCCAGGCCTTCTTGGCCATTATTATACTTGCATTTTATAAATGACTGGACCTGCTCTGTGGCCTATACCTTACGAGCCTTTCCTGCTTCAGAACATGCAGCTCTGCTTGTGTTCTGCCATGTGTTTTAGGGTGTTTCTCCTTGTAGGAGCTGTTAGAAACACTGTTGCATGAAATTTTTTTGTGCCTAGCAGTGCATGATTATGATTGGAGGAGAGAATCCCAGAGAGAGACTGTTTTGATTTACAATGTTAGTTTCAGGTATACAGCCAAGTGATAAGTTATACATACACATACAAATATACATATATTTTTTCCTTTTCAGATTCTTTGCTATTTTGTTATTACAAGAAATCAAATATAGTTCCCTGTGCTATATGGTAGGTCCTTGTTGTTTATTTCTTTTATATATAGTAATGTGTCTGTTGATTTCCAGCCCCTAATTTATCCCTCCCTGCCCTTTCCCCTTTTGTAACCATAGTTTGTTTTCTATGTCCGTGAGTCTGGTTTTGGTTTGTAAATAGAATTTGTATCATTTTCTTTTTTAGATTCCACATATAAGTGATATCATGTGATATTTGCATTTATCTGACTTGCTTCACTCAATATGATAATCTCTAGGTCCACCCATGTTGCTGGAAATGGCATTATTTCATTCTTTTCTATGGCTGAGTAATAGTCTATTATACACACACAGACACACACATACCACATCTTCTTTATCCATTCATCTGTTGATGGACATTTAGGTTGTTTCCATGCCTTGGCTATTGTAAATAGTGCTGCTGTGAACACTGGGGTGCACGTGTCTTTTCAAATTAGAGTTTTCTCCAGATACATGCCCAGGACTCAGATTGCTGGATCATATGGTGCGTCTGTTTTTAGTTTTTTAAGGAACCTCCATACTGTCCTCCAGAGTGGCTGCACCAATTTACATTCCCACCGCCAGTGTAGGAGAGTTCCTTTTTCTCCACACCCTCTCCAGCATTTAATTATTTGTAGACTTTTTAATGATGACCATTCTGACTGGTGTGAGGTGATACAGAGGCTCTCAGTCATGGTTTATATGTGTTAAAACTTGGCTACTACCAAAGTACTATTCAAAACAGGCCTGCCAATCCAAACGTACACCTACGTAGGGAATGCTTAGCTCGTCATACTCTCACCAGTGTTAAGTCATCCTAAGCTTTTGCCTTTATGGCTTTTGGCGTTTCATTCTTCTCTAGGAAGGTCATCCTTGTCCCAGGATTATAAAGAAAGTATTCTATGTCCTTGGTCACTGATCCATCCTGGAATTCTTAGTGTAGTATACAGTAGGACTCACTTCTTCAAAAAGAAGAGTTGGGGTAGGTCTTTCAGAATTGTTTATAGATGGTCCATTTTTTCCCCAACTGATTTGAATGTATTTTCTATTTTTTTTTTTGACTTATCTTTTCCTCTACTAATAGCACTCTGTCTCAATTACTGTATGTTTATGGCATGTTTAAATATCTGGTGCTGTAGTCTTATCTCCTCCCCCACCATTCTTTTTCAAAAAAAAATACAAAAGAAATCCTTGGCTATATTTGTGACTTGTTTAAGATGAATTCTAAAAATCAGTTTATAAAGAATCCATTTTACAATCTTTGCAATACTGTGTCTTCTAAGAACATGAACTCCTCTTGCATTTATTTAGGGCTCTCATGGTTTTCTTCCTACAGGTCCCATGTTCTTGCCAGATATCTTCCAACTCATGGGTTCTGTTGCCGTTGGGAATAGAATCTGGAGAGAATGTTTGCCTTCCCAGAGGGAGCCTGCCTGGAAAGAGAAGAGCTCACAGAAGGACAGAGGTCAGAGATGTGGGGTGGGATGGAGACGGGAGAAACAGTCCCACTGACAGCTGAAATCTCACAATTTGTGCCTGAAGCTGTAATGGGACTCAGTAGTAATTTCCTTTTTTGCTTAAACTGATTTTTGTTGCGAGTGAAACTCAACTCATTATTGAGCCACAGGATCAGTTTTTCCCGTTACATTTGTTGGTTATGGCTGTCATAAAAAGAAACATAATGATGGTTCTAAATCTGGCTACTTTGAAATCTCACTAGTTCTAACCAAATCTCTACCTCACTTTCTCTTTCTTGGATAATTGTATAAACTAGGGAATGATGCTGACAGTTGTTTTCTACCTACAAGAAATTCCTTTGATTTCTGGTCTGTTAATGGCTTTCTTTTCTTCCAGCACTTTTTCTTTTTCATTTTAGCATTTTAGGAGGGAGGAACTGTGGAGTTATTGCTTAGACCATAATTTAACCTAGGATCTCTCACGTTCTTTGAGTAAATTAAGGATTAGACAGACCGATGTTAATTCTCTGTGGTTTAAAAGAAAAAAATCCTGACAGTGCTGAGTGATGACCCATCCCAGTGTTTTTGACTGGAATATCTAGCCACAAGGTGAAGAAATCTTTTTCCCATGTGGTAATGTTGTCATTGCTCTTAGCATATGGGTGCTTGTTCCACAAGCTAAGTATTCTGGGCTCATAAGAGGAAGATGATTAGCATGATGGAGCACTGATTAACGTGACAGTTCAAGGAGCTCTTGCGGTGCTGGGTTGGAGTGCACCTCTTACCCATCCACCTGTAGGCATTGAATCCCTCAGAATTTTGTCTGATACCCTATCCCTTGTCTACTTGGAAGGGTAGTATATTTGTTACTATGTTCTCTCGAGTTTTTCATGCATTTCTAGCTGGGCACCTCTAGATAAATGCTGTTTGCTTCAAACTCAGCTATTTTTTCCAGTTGTCCTTTCCCTGTAACCTTGGAGTCCTTTTGGACCCCAGTCCCTTTCATCTCCCTACTGCTGCTTCTGACTCACACCACTGTCGTTTCCAGGATGTACTCTTTCCTTGTGTTGATCAAAATATTCTCCAATCTTCCTCCAGAAGCCCTTCCCTGCTCCGTATTCCTTTATGATTTGAAACCTTCCGAGCTCTCTTTGACTTCTCATCCTTATATATGCCAAATCCATCTGCAGCTCTGCTACCTGGAAAAACTAGTGAAATACTTCTCAGGGATGCATCCTCATTCAAAGGTCTTTATCGGTTCCTCGTGGGCTGCAGTGGAAACAGTCCAGATCCCTGAGACCAGCTTTCCCTCGTTCCTGCCTCACATTCCTGCCAGTGTGTCCCACTGTCCCTGGATTCCTGTTGTCTGTCCTGACTCTGAGCCAACTTGTGTTCATGCTATTTCCTCTACAGCAGCACTCTCTCCCATCCATCACTCACTGAAATTCTTCAGTACCCATATTAAATTTTGTCTCTTCAGTAAAGTTTCAAGAAAACATCTCCCTCTTACCGCTGAGTCCTCTTTGGCTCAGACCGCCGCTTTGTATGTTAGTGCTTGGCTTACTTACCACTCCCCTCCCTTCTCTCGCTTTCATCAGATGGGCTGCAAATTATTAAAAGGACAAATTCCTGACTTCTGCTACCCTCAACTCATTATCAGCAGGAGTGCAAGCCTGTAAGGTGTTCAGAATACTTAATGATGGCCCTTCATTAGCTTCTCAGTGACAGAATCCCTTTCAGTCATAATCATTAGTTATGACACACACATCATTGATCCATGCCTGCATGGACTGCTTGTTTTTAATAAGAACCACAAGTGTACCACACAATATAAAAGCTAGGATCTTTCTTCTTTTTTTTTTTTAAGTATAGTCAGTTTACAATGTTGTGTCTATTTCTGGTGTACAGCACAATGCTTCAGTCATACATGAACATACATATATTCTTTTTCATATTCTTTTTCACTGTATGCTATTACAAGATATTTCCCTGTGCTATACAGTATAAACTTGTTTACCTGTTTTATAAAAGCTAGGATCTTGACTGAAGCATATCTAGCTCTGTGATCTCTCCCAAACTTTTCCTTCTGCATGCACTTACAACTGTGGAAGCGCTGTGCAGTCAAGAGTGGGAGGGTCAGAGCTAACTCAGAATGAGGGTTCCAGGAAGGCTTCCCTGTGGAGGTGATGTTTGACTCAGCAGAATTGGAGAGCTCAGAGCGAGGGGAAGAGAAGAGAGCAAAGGAAACTAGGGACGTGATGGAAACCAAGAGGAGGCAGTGCTTGAAGAAGTCAGAACTCTTTAACCTCACATGACATAACCTGCAGCTGTCACTTAGAGCTGAATTGCTTTCCAGCTGACCCACGTGGCTCCTGCTGGAGTGGAGGTCCTCATTCTCCTCCCTCTGGATTTGTTTTTGGGGGTTGGGGAGAAGGCCTCAGTATTTTTTTTTCAGCTATATTGATATATAATTGACATATACCACTGTATAAGTTTAAGGTATATAGATAGTGTAAGGGTTTAACATATACTATGAAATGATTACTACAATAAAAAGAAAAAAAATTTTTTTCCTATAATGAGAACTCAGGATCTCCTCTCTTAACAGCTTCCCTGTATATCCTACAGCACTGTTCACTGTAGTCATCATGTTGTGCGTTAACATCCCTAGTACTCATTTATCTTATAACTGGGAGTTTGTACCTTTTGACCACCTTCATCCTATTCTCCCTCCCCCCGAGTCCACCTTTGGTAACCACAAATCTGATTTTTTCAATGAGTTTTTTGTTTTTAGATTCTTCATATATGTGAGATCATACAGTACGCTTTTCTCTGATTTTTCTTCATATAATGTCTTCAAGGTCCATCCTTGTTGTTACAAATGACAGGATTTCTTCATTGTTTATGGCTGAATAATATTTCATTGTGTGTGCGTGCGTGCGCAGAAAACCCTGAAGTCTCCACCCCAAAATTGTTAGATAATAAATGAATTCAGCAAAATTGCAGGATATAAGATTAGTATACAGAAATCTTTTTCCTTCTATTAGGTTTGGGAAGTTTTCAGCCATAATTTCTTAAAATACATTTTCAATCCCCTTCTCTCTCTTCTTCTGGGACTCCTATAATGTGAATGTTGGTGTGTTTAATGTTATCCTGGCAGTCTCTTAAATTGTTTGTTTTTTAATTTGTTTTTCTGTTTGTTGTTTGTTTGGGTGATTTCCATTATTCTATCTTCCAGATCACTTCTGCATCACTTAGTCTGCTATTCATTCCTTCTCACGTGTTTATTTCAGCTATTGAATTTTTTATTTCTGGTTGGATCTTTTTTATATTTTCTAGTTCCTTGTTAAAGTTTTGCTGTATCTATTTTCCATAATTCAGTGAACATTTTTATTACCAACGCTTTGAATTCTTTATCTGATAAATTGTTTGTTTCTGCGTCATTTTTTTTCAGTGTTTCCTCTTGCTCTTTCAATTGAGAGCAGTTTCTCTGCCTTTTCATTTTGCTCAACTTTCTCTGCCTCTATGGATTTAGGTGAAACAGTTGCCTATTGTGATCTCGCAGGGGCATTATTATGTGGGAATGCCCCCATACAGACTGCGTGTGCCCAGTGCCTTTGGTGGGAGAGCTGGATTTGACATGGACACACTCAGGTCTTTCCTCGGGGTGTGCTGGCAGCTATCACCTTAGTAGGGGGTGGAGCTGGGTGTCAGGCGGGTCTTCCCCTCTGCTCCAAGGCCGTCACCACCATATCAGGGGCAGGATCTGATCCCAGGTTGTTGCTGGAGCAGAAGCCTTGAGGGTTGAGCCCAGCTGGCTCTGTTTCCTTTAAGCGTGTGTTTTTCTTTCTCCCTACACTGAGACCCTTGCCCTAGTGCAAGGGAGTGCTGAAGCAGGTGGGGCCCATGTGGGCTCTTGGCTCATGTCAGACATAAGCAGAGGTCCAAGCTGTCTCTGATGCACTGACAGTGCAGGCACCCAGTTTTTTCCCTTGCTCCATTCAGACACAGCCTCCAGTGCAAGTGTCCTTTGTCCCTTACAGCCAATTGCTGCCCAGAGCCTCTGTCACCCAGTACGAGTTGTGGAGCCACACCTTGGGGCCACTTGAACTCTCATTGTGTATCGGGGGTGAGCTGTGGAGGAGCAGCGCCATCAGAAATCTGGGCTGCTTCTGGTGTGCTGCTTGACTAAGCACCAACAAGGGCTGCCACCACCCTGCCCATGCTCCCCCCCAGGACTGGGTCATCTCTGCATCCCGCCGTCAGGCCTTCTCCCTGGCGACGGCCACCCCACATCCAGTGCTGCGCTGTGGTGTGGAGCGAGCGGGGTCTGGCCATTCACTTGGCTCAGGCTGGGGTGCACGGCAACACGGTCGTGGGAAACCCGGCAGCGGCTAGGGCAGACCTGTCTCTGCTCTGCCTCAGGGGTAAGCCAGCACGTGTGTGCTCCTCACAAATGGAGTCCAGGCCTCCACAGCTTTTCTCTTAGTCCCAGTGATTTCCCCCAGTCAGCCAGAGGCGGCTTTTCTCCCTCAGGGAGGCCCCCAGGAGTGGGACGCCCAGTCAGGGGTTCTCACTGCTCACTCCCCAGGGTGGGTGTCCAGCTGTGTAACCTTCCTTTTCTTCTGAGTCCCCTCCCAGGAGCACAAGTCCCAACCCAACTGCTTTTCTTCCCTTCCTACCTGAATACGCGTGTATCTTTCTTACATCTGTGGTTTTACACGAGTCCTTCTGCCAGTTTCAAGTTGGTTTTCAGTGAAAATTGTTCCACGTGTAGGTGTATTTTTGATGTATTCGTGGGGGGAGGTGAGCTCCACGTCCTCTTTCTCCACCATCGTGATTGACCCCTCAACATGTGCTTGATAGTACGTATTTTGCAACGTGTCAGTTATCTAACACTCACCTGATCAGTATGCTCCGCCTTCGTGGATTATGGTCTATGTCCATGATCACTGTTTATAAAACTCAGAGCGAACACTTGGGTTAGTCTGCGTGGGCTACAGTAACGAAATACAGACCGGGAAGCTTAAACAACAGAAATCGATTAATCACAGTTCTGGGGGCTGTAAGTCCAAGATCAGGGTGTTGACAGCACCGGTGTCTCCTGAGGCCCCTCTCAGCTCACAGATGGCCACCTTCTCATGTCCTCGCATGGACTTTTCTCTATACAGGCATCCCTGGTATCGCCTTTATGATGACACCAGTCTTACTGGATGAAAGCCCCACCCTATGACCTCATTTACCACTAACTTACCTCTTTAAAGTCCCTGTCTACAAATACAGCCATATTGGTGGTTAGGATTTCAACATACAAATTTTATGGGAGCCAATCTAGTCCATAACAACTGTGGATTCCTTACCCCTTTAAGTGGGACCCAAACAGCCCTTCTCTCCTAACAGTCTTCCATGTGGCAGCCAGAAAGCTCCTCCTTAAAAAGCAAGCCTATGGGTGTCAAACTTCCCAGCTATCAGATACAGCTTAGACTATCTGAATTAACCCGTGAGGGTCTAAGCCGTTGGCATCTTGCTCAACTCTCTGGCCTTGTATCCTGCTATGTATAAGCCACCCCACCCCACCCTCTGGCTTTTCCTGCCGCTTCTCCTCTGTGTTCCTTCTTTATGGAAATGATTATAACTCGCCAACTTCAGGTTTTATCCTTTGGGCTTCCATCTCCTCTCCTGTCCGTATCCTTTATGCAGCTGAATCTTACTTGCTATTCAAGACTCAGCTCTAGTATCTCCTTGTCAACAGGCCTCTTTGCAGGACCCTCTCTTGCACAACATCGTATTTTGTGTGCACATTTATTGCTCAGACTGTGGCTCTTGGCTTGTCTTGTGCCATCTGAACCGTAACTTCTTTGAGGGCAAGGACTGAGTCCTACTTACACCATTGGTGTTCCCAGCACCTTGCACGGTGCCTGGAATGACATAGAGGAAGAAACCTATGGAACTCATCTAAATACTGATGGGAATCAGGTACTCTAATTCCATCTCCTAAGCAAATAGCTCTGTTTGAGGCTGTTGTGGATTCCTGTTCAGATAATCATGGGGCATCCTTTCTTATTTATCATGCTGACATATTACTAGCTGGCCCTTGCTAATGAACTGTCTTACTAACGGTCACCTCAAAGAACTAGAAAAAGAACAAATTAAGCCCATAATTAGTCTTGAAGGAAGGAAATAAAGATCATAGTGAAAGAAATAGAAACCAGATAAAAATAGGAAGGAACAACAAAACTAAGAACTAGTTCTTTGAAAAGACAACTAGACTATATATGTGTTTATTGCTATAAACTTCCCTCTCAGAACTTCCTTGGCTAAATCCCACAAGATCTGATAGGTTGTATTTACAGTTTTTTGTTGTTGTTTCAATAACTTGTTATTTAATTGCAATTTCTTCCTTGACCTGTTGGTTGTTTAGAACTGTGTTGTTTAGTTTTCACATGTTTGTAGATCTTTTCACTTTCCTCTTGACCTATATTTCTAGTTTTATGCCACTGTGGTTAGAAACAATATCTGATATGATTGCATTCTCTTTAGATTTGCTAAGATTTGCTTTGTGTCCTATCATATGATCTACGCTGGAGAATGTTCCTTGTGCATTTGAGAAGAATATGTATCCTGCTGCTGTTGGATGGAATGTTCTATATATTAAGTTCATCTGGTCTAATGTGTCCTTTAAGGTGAGTGTTTCCTTATTGATTTTCTGTATGGATGATCTGTGCATTGATGTAAGTGGGATGTTAAAGTCCCCCACTAGTATTGTGTTACTGTCAATTTCTCCCTTTATGTCTGTTAATATTTCCTTTATTTAGGTGCTCCTATGTTGGGTACATATGTAATTAAACAATTACAGATGTTAGAGGAAATGAGCATGGGAAATAACGATAGCTACTACAGTTTAAACAATTAAACCCTATCCTGTACATTTCATACCTGTGACTCATCTATTTTGCAACTGGAGTTTGTACCCCTCAATCTCCGTCACCAATTTCTTTCCTCCCTCTACCCAACAACCACTTGTTTGTTCTCAGTATTTATAACTTTATTTTACTATGTTTGTTCATTTGGTTTTTAAAATTTCACATACGAGTGAAATCATATAATATTTGTCTTTCTCTGTCTGGCTTACTTCACTTAGCATAAGACCCACTAGGTCCATACATGTTGAAAATGGCAAGGTTTCATTCTTTTTATACTATGAAATTGTTTCCAAATTTAATTTAATTCCAATAATTCCAAATTCCGAAGTTACTGTTTTCTAATTCTATTTATCAGCTTAACCAGAGTTTTGTGTACTTTCATCTTTTAATTTCAGCTTGAATATCCCCTTTCAACGTTTATTGGAAGGCAGGTCTAGTTGTGAAACTCCTTCAGCTTTGGTCTGGGAAAGGCTTGATTTTATCCTCCTATCTGAAGGATAACTTTGCCAGGTACAGTATTCCTCACTGGCAATTTATCTTTAAATATTTTAATATGTCATTGTACTCTGTAGAGTTCCTTTTGGAAAATCTGCTGATAGCCTAATGTGTGTTGGTGGTGACTATTGTTTTTTGTAGATTACTGTCTTTTTTACCCAGGTTGCTTTTAAAATTCTTTATCATTAACTTTTGACAGTTTCATTATAATATATCTTACAGGCTTTTTGTATTGAGATAAAGTGTTGTACTAGCATTGTAGTTATTTATGTATATCCAGTTTCTTCTCCAGGTTTAGGAAGTTCTTAGCTATTATTTCTAAATTTTTTCTCTTCTAGTTTTATTGAGATATAATTTACATAAGGTACTATGTAAGTTTAAGGTATATAGCATATTTATTTGACTCATATATTATGATTATCACAGAAACTTTCGATAACATCCATCATCTCACACAGATACAAACTTAAATAGAAAAAGAATTTTCTTGTGCTGAGAACTCTTAGGATTTATTCTCAGATTTACTCTCTTAACAATTTTCATATATAACACATGGCAGTGTTCATTATATTAGTCATGTTTTACATTCCATCCCTGGTACCTACGTATCTTATAACAGGAATTTTATGCCTTTTGACTACCTTTATCCAGTTTCCCCTCTCCCCGTCCCCTGCAATTGGTAAACACAAATTTGACCTCTTTTTATGAGTTTGGTTTTGAAGTATAATTGACCTACAATACTGTTAGTTCCTGTTTAAGGAAAAAAAAAAAACAACAATTATTTGGTATTTCTATACATTTCAAAATCACCACAGTAAGTCTAGTCACAATATGGCACTATACACAGACAGCACATAATTACTGACTATATTCCCTACCCTGTACATTTCATACCTGTGACTCATTTATTTTGTAACTGGAGTTTGTACCCTTCAATCTCCCTCACCTATTTCTTTCCTCCCCCTACCCTGCAACCACTTGTTTGTTCTCAGTATCTATAACTGTTTATTCATTTGATTTTTAAAATTGCACATATAAGTGAAATCATACAATATTTGTCTTTCTCTGTCTGGCTTATTTCACTTAGCACAAGACCCGCTAGGTCCATACATGTTGTTGAAAATGGCAAGGTTTCATTCTTTTTTAAGGTGTAATATTCCATTGTGTGGAAATGTGTGTGTATATATTCCTCTTTATGCATCTATTGATGGACACTTGGGTTGCTTAAATATCTTGGCTATTGTAAACAATGCTACAATGAACATAGGAGTGCAAATATCTTTTCTAATTAATGTTTTTGTTTTCTTCAGATAAGTAACAAGGAGTGGAATTGCTGGATCATAGGGTAGCTCTATTTTTATTTTTTTATGAAATTCCATACTGCTTTCCTCAGCTATTTCTTTAAATAAACTTTCTGCCCTCTTCTCCCTCTCTTTTTAATATATACCCATTAATTATATGTTGGTTTTTCTAATGGAATCTGATAAATCTCACAATTTACACTTCTAAAATGCCTTAGTTCTCCCTCCTCTTTCACCTGAATCATTTCTTTTCTGTGTGTCTTTATCATATTTTACTTAACTGTCCCTACATTGCTGGACATTTTATTTCCATGTTCTTTTTGATGTATAGGTGATGCACAATATAGTGTAAGTTTCAGGTATACAACATATTCACCATTTTAAAGGTTATATTACATTTATAATTATTATTTTAAAAAAACTGCCTACACTTCCTGTGTTGTACAATGTATCCTTGTAGCTTATTTATTTTCTACATAGTGTGTACCTCATAATACACTACCCCGATCTTTCCAACCCACCCTCGCTTTCCTCACTGTTAACTACTAGTTTTTTCTCTATATCTGTGACTCTGTTTCTTTTTTGTTGTATTCAATACTTTGTTGTATTTTTTAGACTCCACATATAAGTGATAACATACAATATTTATCTTTTGCTATCTTATTTCACTTAGCATAATACCCTCAAAGTCCATCCATGTTGCAAATGGCAAATTTTCCTTCTTTTTTATGGTTTAGTAATCCATTGTACATGTACATCTGCCCCCCACCTTTTTTTTAAGGGACGTATAGTTTACAGTGTTGTTAATTTCTGGTATACAGCTTGATGTTTCAGTCATACATACATATGTATATACCATTTCATCTTGTTTTTCATCATACATTACTATAAGACATTGAGTATAGTTCCCTGTGCTATACAGTAGAAATATCTCCATTTTATATACAGTAGTGTCTCCAAATCTCAAACTCTCAATTTATTCCTTTCCAACCCCTTTAACCCCTCGTAACCATAAGTTTGTTTTTTTCTGTCTGCGAGACTGTTTCTGTTGTATAAATAAGCTCATTTGTCTTTTTTGAGGGAGAGGGATTCCATAGATAAGTGCTATCATATGGTAATTTTCTTTCTCTTTCTGACTTACTTCACTTAGAATGACCATACCTAGGTCCATCTATGTTGCACCAAATTATTACATTCTTTTTTATGGCTGAGTAGTATTCTGTATGTGTGTATATATATACCACCACATCTTGATCCAGTCATCTTTCGATGGACATTTAGGTTGTTTCTATGTCTTGGCTATTGTAAATAGTGCTGCTATGAACACTGGGGTGCAGGTATCTTTTTGAATTAAGGTTCCCTCTGGATATATGCCCAGGAGTGGGATTGCTGGATCATATGGTAAGTATATTTTTAGTTTTTTAAGGAATGTCCATACTGTTCTCCATAATGGCTGCACCATACTGCATTGCAACCAGCAGTCTGCAAGAGTTCCCTTTTCTCGACACCCTCTCCAGCATTTAACATTTGTGGACTTTTTAATGATCACGATTCTGACTGGTATTAGGTAAGAAATCATTGTAGTTCTGATTTGCATTTCTGAGAATTAGCGATATTGATCATATTTTCATGTGCCTATTGGTCATTTATTATCATTAAAGAATTGCTTCTTTAGATCTTCTCCCCATTTTTGTCTTGGGTTCTATTTACAGATACTGGAAATTAAGCCTTTGTCAGTCTCCTCTTTTGGAAACAGTTTCTCCCATTCTGTAGGTAGATTTTTGTTTTCCTTTTGGTTGCCTTTGCTATGCAAAAGATTATAAGTTTAAATAGGTCCCTTTGTTTATTTTTGCTTTTATTTCTTTACCTGGGTAGACTACCCTAGGAGAATATTGCAAAGATTGATGTCAAATGTTTTCCCTATGTTTCTTTAAAGAGATTTATATTGTCTGGTCTTAAATCTTTAATCCATTTTGAGTTAATTTTTATGTATGCTTTGAGGGAGTATTCTAACTACATTGAGCTGTACAGTTTTCTCAGCAGTTTGTTGAGGAGACACTCTGCTCAATTGCATATTTTTGCCTCCTTTGTTAAAGATTAATTTACCAGAAGTCTGTGGGTTTATTTATGGGGGTCTCTATTCTGTTCCATTGATCCATATGTCTGCTTTGGTAACAATATGGGGCTTTATTTCACTGTATTTTTTTTTTTAAAGTTTAGTCAATTACAGTGTGTAAATTACTCCTGTAGAGCATAAAGTAACAGTGATGCATAAATACAGAAATATTCCTTTTCATTTTCTTTTTGATTAAAGGTCATTGTAAGATATTGAATATAGTTCACTGTACTATACAGGAGAAATTTGTTTTTTATTTATTTTTAGATACAGTGGTTAACCTTTGCTAATCTCCACCTCTGAAATTTTTCCCTCTTGCCCCCTTTCCCCCAGCAACCATAAAATTGTTTACTTTTTGGGAGTCTGTTTCTGTTTTGTAGATGTGTTCATTACTGTCCTCTTTTTGTTTCTGTGTCTTTTTTTTTTTTTTAAGATTCCACATATGAGTGATATCAAATGGTATTTTTCTTTCTCTTTCTAGCTTACTTCACTTAGAATGACGATCTCCAGGTCCATCCATGTAGCTGCAAATGGCATTATTTTATTCCTTTTTATGGCTGACTAGTATTCCAATGTATAAGAGTAGCACAACTTCTTTATCCAGTCAGCTGTAGCTTTGATGTGAATTTCCCTGTTAAGTCATGATATTCAGCATTTTTTCATGTCCTGTTGGCCATTTGTATGTGTGCATTGGAGAACTGCTTTTTTAGGTGTTCTGCCCATTTTTGCATGGGGTTGCTTTTTTATTCTTAAGTTGTATGAGCTTGTACTACATTCTGGCAATTACTCCTTTGTCAATCTCATTTATATATATATAAAACCAGCTCACACATGGAAGAACAATAAACATACAACCCAATCTACAAATGGGCAAAAGACCTAAACACACAATTCCTCACTGAAGACACACAAATGGCAAATACTCCCAGAAAGAAATGCTCAGTATCACTAGTAATCAGAGAACTGCAAATCAAAGTCACAATGAGGTATCACCACTCACCAGTCACAACGGCCATCCTTCAAAAGTCCAAAAACGATCAATTCCTCCTAGAGTGCTGGTGACAATGCAGTTCGGTGCAGCCGTTATGGAAGACACCCTGGACATTCCTCACAAAAACTCAAAATACACTTACCACGTGATCTGGCACTCCTCATCCTAGGTATAGATCCACATCGAATAGATACATGCACCCCAATCTTCAGAGCAGCACTACAGACAATAGCCAAGACATACAAGCAACCTAAATGTCCATCAACAGATCGATGACTCACTAAAGCAGTTGTGCCGTAGTCTCACACTGGAATACCACTCAGCCAAAAACTAGAAATAAAGCCATTTGCAGCACCATGCATTCAGCTGGAGAACGACATTCTGAGTGAAGTAAGCCAGAGACAGAAAGGAGACTACCAAACGATAGCACACACATCTGGAATCCAAACAAGAGAAAAGAAAACAGTCAGCAAGAAAAAGAGGGCGCTCATGAACTCGTCTACAAGACCAACACGCAGAGACAGTAAACAATATTGTGGTTACCAGGGGGAAGGGGGTGAAAAGGGATACATTTGAGGGTTTAAGTTGAGCAGATTAACCACGGTGTAGAAAAACAGAAAGCACCAATTTCTCCTGTAAAGCACAGTCAACTATAATCAAGAACTTATAATAACCTTTGAAGAACAAAAATATGAAAATGAATTTATGTATGACTGGGCCACCACGCTCTACACCAGAAATTGGCACATCGTCACTGATTATACTTCCTCAGAAGAAATACACAGAATAAAAAACGGCATGGGATTGGTACAAAAACAGACATATAGATTAACAGAACCGAACCCAGGGCCCACAAATAAACCCACAGACTTTGAGTCAATTGATCTTTCCCAGAGGAGGCAAGAATATACAACGGAGCGACTCCCGGGCGCGGCGCGGGGCGGTGAACGCGAGAGGCGGGCGGCGTGGTCGGTGCCGTGGAGGGGGGGGGGGCGTCCCCGCGGGCCCCGTGCAGCGCCGGCCGCCCTCTGCCCCGCGCCGTGGTGGGGGTGCTGCTGCTCCTGCGGGACCGGTGTTGTCCCCAGACAGGGAAAATGAAACCTCAGCGGGCGGACCGGAGGGGCGGCGGGGGCGCAGCGGCCACTGGCCCGGGTCCTGCTTCTGCACCTGCGGCGCTTCCTTCCCCGCCCGTGACTCAACTGGGAGCCCGCAGGACGGTGTGGGGGCCCCGCGGTGCAAACAGCGAGGGCCCCAACCTACCTCTAGAGACAAAAGCGTGTTTGACATCCCGCCTTTGCCTGGCCTGGGTATACGTGTGTGTCTAGTCAGCGAAGCCAGGCGAGTGAAACCTGTGTGGATAACCAGAGACGGGTTTTTGAATGCGCCTATATTTTTTTTAAAGTGTAAGTGCTGGTGATTAAACCCAGGACCTAAGCATCCGCTCTACACCACTGAGCTGTACGCCCCCCACCTCTTACTCTGTTTTAATCCCAAGTGGTACATATTCTGGAGGGCCAAGTCCTATCTGAAATTGACTGATTTACTCCTCCCCCCCCCTTCCTTTTAAACATAAACTAAAGTTACCATTGAACAGACCCAGCCATGAAAGGCAAACCCTTGGTGTTATCAAAACAGAAGACTCAAGTGGTGTCCTAACCCAGGTGGTCTGCACAGCCTTCAGCAGCCACATCCTGGTGGTGGTGATCCAGTTCGGGAAAATGGGGACCCTGGTCTCCCTGGAACCCAGCAATGTGACCGGTGACATCAGCAAGCCCGTGCTCACCACTGAAGTCCTCCTCGGGCCAGATGAGCCTCTCATCCACGTCTTTGCCAAGAACCTGGTGGCGTTCGTGTCTCAAGCAGCTGGAAACAGAGCAGTCCCTCCTAGCCATGGTGGAGAAGGACAAGAGCATGGAGGAGGTGAGGGCCTTGCAGGTGATCCAGACGTGCCAGGTGTGGTGACCTGGAGTAGCCACACCTGCTGCCCTGTAGGGCCAAGTGGAGACGCCCCTCCCGAGGATGTGAAGACCCTCCTTCAGTAAGAAGGAGGCGCTTTCTTGGGCTTTAACCCTGGAAGCTGAAAGAAATATGCAGACTTTGGTTGCTCATGTCATTCTTGGAGGGAGGAGGCCCTGGATATGTCCTGGGGGGTTGTGAACGATTCTCCGCAGGTCCAAACAGTTGCCTGTATTTGAGAATTGACCATGAGTCATGGACCTCCATGTGCAAATCAATTGTTGGAGAAAAATAATTTTTTCATTAAAAATAAGTGCATATCCCAAAATATATATATATATATACACACAAGGGAGCAAAGACGGTCTCCTCAACAAATGCTGTTGAGAACTCTGGACAGCTGCAGGTAACTCAGTGCTCTTAGAATACTCCCTCACACCATACGTAAAAGTTTACTGCAAATGGATTAAAGACAGAAGACCAGACACTATAAACGTCTTAGAAGAACACATAGGTAGAACATTAGCTGATATAAATCCTAGCAAACTTCTCCTAGGCCAGTCTCCTCAGGCTGTAGAAATTAAACACTGGGACTTAATTAAACTTACAAGCTTTGGCACAGCAAAGGAAGTCATAAGCAAACCAAAAATGGGAGGAAATATTTGCAAAATAGTAGGCTGACATGGACTTAATTTCCACAGTATCTAACCAGCCCACACATCTAATAACGATAAACAAATAACCCAGTCCAAAAATGGGCAGAAGACCTAAACATGCAATTCCCCACTGACGACACGCAGATGGCCAATACTCCCAGAAAGAAATGCTCCATATCGCTCATAATCAGAGAACTGCAAATCAAAACTACAATCCGGTATCACCTCACACCAGTCAGACTGACCATCATTAAGAAGTCCAAAAACAATAAATTCTGGAGAAAAGGGAACCCTCCTACAGTGCTGGTGACAATGTAGTTTGGTGCAGCCATTATGGAAAACACTGGAGATTCCTCAAAAAACTAAAACTGCACTTACCATATGTTCCAGCAATCACACTCCTGTGTATATATCCAGAGAGCAGTTTAAATTGAGAAGATACATGCACCCCAATGTTCATAGCGACATTATATACAATAGCCAAGCTAAGTCAACTTAGATGGTTATCAACAGATGTCTGGATTGAGAAATTATGGATATTTTTACAATGGAATACTACTCAGCCGTAATAAAAATAAAATAATGCTGTTTGCAACATCATGGATGGGCCTGGAGTTCATCATTCTAAGTTCAGTTAGCCAGAAAGAGAAAGAAGAATACCATCTGTTACCACTTACAGGTGGAATCTCAAAAAAGGAAAGACAGTTGAAGTTATTTACAAAACAGAAGCAAACTCAGCCACAGAAAACATACCAGGTTACCAGGAGGGGAATGGCATGGAAAGGTTTAAACTGGGAATTTTGAGTTTAGTAGATACTAATTACTATATATAAAATAGTTAAATTCATTTATACTCGGTAGCACAGGGAACTATATTCAATATCTAATGTAACCTATAATGTAAAAGAATATGGAAACAAATATATTTTTATATATGACTGAAAAATTATCTGTACACCAGATCTAGACCCAACAGTGTAAACTGACTATACTTTAATTAAAAAATATATATATATTCATGTGTCCCAGTATCACCTATGGCAGAATTTTCCGGTGCCCCACCCTCAACTAAGGTTGAGTTTCCTGTCTTCCCACAATAACCTAAGATACCTGGTTCCCCTACAATCACCTAAGGTGGAGTTTCCAGCACCTGTACGAACACTAAAGGTTGAATTTCCAGGTCCCCTCAATCACCAAGGAGTTTTCTGGGCCTCCACAATCTCCTAGTGTCAAGGTCCTTGGGCCACCATGGTTTCCTAAGTTTGAGTTTCCCAGGCTTATAATCACCTAAGTTCCAGTTTCTGGGGACCCCACAGTCAAGGTAGAGTTTCTCTGACCAACAATCTCCTAAGTAGAGATTCCTGAATCCCCACAATCACCTAAATTTGAATTTCCAGCACCCTTCAATCACCAAGGAAGAATTTACTGAGCCCCCACCGTCACCTAAGGCTGAGTTTTTGTGGGTCCCACAATCACTATGGTTGAATTTCCCAAGCCTTTACAATCACCTAATATATAGTTTCCTGGGTCCCCATAATCATAAAAAGTAGATTTTCCAGTTGATTTCATGGGCCCCCCCACAACCACATAAAGTAGAGTTCCTAGGCCCCCACAATCACTTAAAGTAGTGTTTCCTATATCCTCACAAACACTAGGGTACAATTTCCTAGCCCCTCCACAATCCAATCAATTAAGTTAGAGCATGCTGGCCCCCAGCAATCACCTAAGTTTGATATTCATAGGCCCTTACAATCTACTAAGGTGGAGTTCCCTAAGCTCCCCCGATCACCTAAGGCAGGGTTTCCTGGGTGTCAGAGTCAAATAAGTAGGCAATCCTGGCCCTCCACAATCAGCTATGGTAGATTATCTTGTCTCCCACCATCACTTCAAGATGAGGTGATTACCTAAGGTCAAAATTCCTATACCCCACCATCAAATAAGGGAGAGATTCCTGGGCCCCCATGATCACTCATGGTAGATTTTCCTGGCCCCTTCAGAATTAACTAAGGTAGACATCCTGGCCTCCCACAATCACCTAAGATCAATACGCATAGGCCCCTACAAACACCTAATGTAGACTTTCCGGGGCCCCTATAGTCATCTAAGGTAGAATACTCTGGCCCCAAATTATCTAAGGTCAAGTAATCTGGGCTCCCACAGTCAAGTAAGATCAAGTTTCTTGGGTCTTACCATCACCTACAGTCGAGTTTTCCTAGACACCTGCAATCACCTAATGTAGAGGTTCCCTGTCCCACAATCAACCAAGTTAGAGTTTCCTGGGATTTCACAGTCAACTAAGGTAAGTGTTCCTTGTCCTTCACAATTTACCTAAGGCAGAGTTTCTGGGGCTCCACAATCACTTAGAGTTTCCTGGCCTCACAATCACCTAAGGTAGTTTCCTGGGCCCCTAAAAACATCTAAGGCATAGTTTCTTGGGCACGTACAATCACTTAAGCTAGAATTCCCTGACCCCCGTAATCACCTGAGCTTGAAGTTTCCTGGGCCCCAACTTTCACCTAAGGTAGAGGTTTCTAGGTTCCAGGAGATTTTGCGGGTCAGAAACACTACCTTAAGTGATGGTGGGGATCCAGGAAATAATACCTTAGGTTATTGTCAGAGCCCAGGAAGCTAGTATGTGTTTGTGAGGGGCCAGGAAACTCTGTCAGGTGATTTTTCAAGACTCAGATCTCTAACTTAAGGAATTTTGAAGGCCCTGGAAATAAATCTTAGGTGATTGTGGGGGCCCAGCTAACAAGAACTTATGTGATTGTGGGTGCCCAAGAAACTGTACCTTAATCATGGGGGCCCAATATTACCTAACACAGAGTTCCTTGGGGCCACACAAACCCCTACAGTAGGGCTTCCTGAAACTCCCCATCACCATAGGTAGAGTTTAGGCCTCACTCACCTACCATAGAGTTTCTGGGGCCCACAACACCTAAGCTAGAGTTTTCTGGGTCCTCATAGTCACCTAAGTTGGAGGGCCCTGGGCCCACCATCAACTTAGCTAGATTTTCCTGGTCCCTTACAGTCACTTACACAGAATTTCCTCAGCCACCCCCAAATCACTTAAGGTAGAGTTTGCAGGGCCCCACAATGCCCTAAGGTAGATTTTACTAGGCCCCCCACAATCACTTATATAGAATTCCTGGGCCCCCAAATCACCTAGGTAGAATTTTTCTGGGCTCCCCAAATCACCATAGCTAGATTTTCCTGAAGCCACCATTACCTAAAGTAATAATTTTAGGTCCCACAGAATTGTGTAAGGGAGAATTTCCTGGTCCCCCACAATCACTTAACAGAATTTCCTGACCCTTTGCACTCACATAAGGTAGTTTCTTGGGCACCAACAATCACCCAAGGTAGAGTCTTCTTGCCCTACAATCACCTAAGTTAGACTTTACTTGGCCCCCCCAGTCAACTAAGGTAAATCCTCTGTGCCCCACCACCACCAGCACTAGAGGTTCCTGGGCCCTACAGTCACCAGTCACCCTAATAAAGAGTATCCTGGCCCCATCAAGACCAAAAGGTGCAGCTCCTGGGCCCCCTCACCATCACTTAAATGTTTTTGGCCCTCACATCATGTAGGGTAGAGATTCCTGTGCCCCCACGTCACTTATGGTAGTAGTTCCTGGGCCATCACAATCACAGTAGACTTTCCAGAATTCCCACAGGCACCTAAAGTACCATTCCTTTGCCACGACAGTCACTGAAGGCAGACCTCCCTAGGCCCACAATCACCAGAGGTGGAGTTTCCTAGGCCCACAGAATCACCCAGGCAGAGATTCCTGCCCCTACAGTCACTTCAGTTAGAGACTCCTAGGTTCACAGTCACCTACTTTAGAGTTTTCTGGGTCCTCACAATAACCCAAGGCTGACTTTCCTGGACCCCTACAACCACTTAGAATTTCTGGCCCCTACAATGAACTAAGGTCGGTTTTCCTGAGCACCCACAATCACCTCGAGTTTCCTGCCACCCCCTCCCCAACCAAGTGAGTTCCTGGGCCACCAAATCACTTGTTAGATTTTTCTAGTCCCCTGAAATCACCTACTACAGAGTTTCCTGGGACCCCACAATCAATTATGGCATAGTTTGCTTGGACAGCACTCACCTAAGGTACAGTCTCCTGGAGCCCCACCATCACCTAAAGTAATAGGGTTTGGGTTCCCACAATTACCTAAGGTAGTGATTTCTGGACTCTCACAGTCACTTATGGTGACTGTGAGAGTCTACAGTCACAATCACATAAGGTACAATTACCTTTGCCCCCACAACCACTGAAGGTATAGTTTCCTGAGACCAAAACCACCTAAGGCAGATATTCCTGGCCCCTCACGATTGCCTTACATAGATTTTCCTGGGCCGAAAATCAACTAAGGTAGATATCCTTTCCCCACAATCACTTAAGGTAGACTTTCCAGGCAGAGTACTCAGTCACCCAAGCTGGAGTCTCCCGGACCTCCCACAATCATCTAAGCTAGAATTCCAGGGTCCCACAGTCACTGAAGCTAGAGTTTTCTGAGCCCCCATGACCAGCTAAGCTAGAGTGTCGTGGCACCCCACAATTCCTATGGCAGAGTTTTCTACAACTACGTCATCTAAGGTAGTTTTGCTTGGGCCCCCCAAATCACCTCAGAGTTCCTAGCCACCCCCCACAATCACCCAAGGTAGAGTACCTGCCACCCCCCATAATCACCTAACATAGGATATCATGGGCCCCCAGTAAGCACATAAGTTCTGGTTCTAGAGGTTTCTGGGCCTCCTAAATCATCTAAGGTAAAGTTGCCTGGGGCACCAAAATCACTGGTAGAGTTTCAGGGCCCCCACAGTGAACTAGAGTAGAGCGTCCTGCTCCTATAATCACCTAAGATGGAGTTTTCCTGGATACATAATCACCTAAGACAGAGTTTCCTGGGTGCCCACAATCACCTGAAGTAGTCAAGACCCCCCAATCACCTAAAGTAGAGATTTATGGCCTACTACAATCACATAATGTAGAGTTTGGGGCCATGATCACCTACTGTAGTGTTCCCTGGGTAGAATTTCTTATACCCCTCAAAATCAACTAAGGTAGTTCCCTGGGGCGCCAAGATCACTAGCATATAGTTTCCTGGCCCCTACAATGGACATAGATATAGTTTCCTGCCCCCCCCAACAATCCCTAAGTTAGAGTTTCCTGTGCTCCCCAAATCACCTAAGGTACAGATTTTGGAGCCCCAAAATTACCTTAGAGTTTCCAGGGTTGTCAATATTATTTAAAGTACAACTTCCTGGGGCCCCCAAATCACTAAGGTTTAGTATCCTGTCCCCCACAATGAACTAAGGTAGATTGCTGGGCATTGACAATCTCCTAAGGCTGAGTATTCTGGTTCCACGATCACCTAAGGTAGAGTTCCTGAACCCCATAATCACATAAGCTAGTTTCCTGTCCCCCTACACTTGCCTAAGGTAGAATTTCCTAGACCCCAACAACCACCTAAGGCAGAGATTCCAGGGCCTCCCACAATTCCCTTAGGTAGAGTTTCCTGGGCCCATAATCACCTAAGCTACAATTTCCTGCACCCCTGCAGTCACCTAAAATAGAGTTCATGGCCTCCCACATCCATCCAGGTAGAGCTGGGCTCCTACAATGACCTAAGGCAGAAATTTCTGGACCCCTACAATCACTAAGATAGAATTATTGGCCCCCTCGATGAACTAGGGTAGATCTTCCTAAGCACCAACAATTATTTAAGGTACAGTTCCCAAGAGCCCCATAATCACCTAAGGCAGAGATTTCTGGGCCCCCACAGTCACCTAAGGTAAGTTTTTCTGGGACCACAATCACCTAAGCTAAGTTTTCCTGTGCACCCAATCACCGAAGTTAGACTCGTTAGGCTTTCCTGGGCCCCTACAGTCACCTTTGTAGAGTTACCCGACCCCACGATCATCTGGATTCCCATCACCCAACAATCACCTAAATTTGGGAGTCCCGGGCCCACAATCACCTATAGTGAGAGTTTTCATGGCCCCCACAGTCGCCTAAGGTAGCGGTTCCTGGGCCCTCACTATCACCAAAGGTAAGAGTTCCTACCAGGAAACAGGGGCTCAGACTTGGCCAGAGCCAGCATATCATTTAATCTAGATTAGTAGCTCTCAAGTCCAGGCACACATAGAACCACCTGAGGGGGCTTTACATGGATGCTCAGGGCCTCTCCCACCACCCCTGAAGTTCTGCTACAGTTGGTCTACATGCCAACCTCAGCAAACCCAGGAGGGTCTAACCAGCAGCCCTTGTTAGAAGTACTGATCTAGACCCTCATCGGCAACGATTACCTAACCTCCAAGACTCGCCAGACATTGAAAGAAAACTCCAAATGCACAACAGAAGTAACAAACAGGGCAGAAATATTCCCAAGGGAGCAGCAAAGAGGAAACTAGAACGCAACACTGAAGTAAAAATTAATGCCTCAGACTTGGAAGCCACTTAACAATCTTTCTGGGATAAAGTTGTTGGGAATTAAAACTGCTACTGAAATAAATTTGCTGGGTATTTGTTCTATTATTTTTTGCAATTTTTAGATAAAATTCACCATTTTACCCATTGTAGACAGTTCAGTATATTTACAATGTTGTGCAACCATCACCATTATCAAATTCCAGACATTTCCATCTCCTCAAAAAAAAAAAAAAAAAAAAAAAAACCAACCCATATCCATTAGGCAGTCACTCCTAATTCCCTCTCCCCCAGTGACAACCAGTAATCTACTGTCTCTATGGATTTGCCTGGACAATTTATATGAATGGAATTATACAAGTGGCTTTTAGAGTCTGACTTTTTTTCATTCAGCATGTTTTCAAGGTTTATCCATGTTGTAGCATGTATCAGTACTTCATTCCTTTTCATGGCTGAGCAATACTCCATTGCTACCCCACACTTTATCTATTCATCTGTGGATGGACATTTGGGTTGTTTGCACTTTGGGGATATTATTGAATAATGCTGCCATGACCATTCTTTTGCAAGGTGTTTGTGTGGACATATATTTTCCAGGTATATTCCTAACAGTGAAATTACTGAGTCACAGGGTAGTTCTGTTTAACATGTTCAGGAACTGCCAGACCGTTTTCCTGAGCAGTTGTACTATTTAACATTCCCATCAGCAACATATGAGAGTTGCAGCTTCAGCTTTTAAACCTCAGGGTTTTAAAGGGGAAAGGGAGAGAGCTGCCTGGTGACAATTTGAGGAAAATAAACCTTGTGCCTTTAAAATACAGAGAGCACCAATGACCTACCAGTGTCCCCTGCCCCTTGACTCTTCCAGTGACACACACACACCCATTCTGACCTGCCAAGCCCACAGCTGAGGGCCAGGGTGCCTCACCCAGACAAGGTCTGAGGTCAGCCACTGACTCCTCCCTCTGTGCCCCACACCCAGTACAGAGCCTAAGGGGCTTTTGTTAACTCACCACACTAGGGCCTTTCTGCCCCAAGGCTTCCATCCTGATTTGCCCGCCATTCAGCTGCCCTTACAAATTCTGCTCAAGTTGCTAACAAAGTGTGTCCGTTTATATGCCATACCTCTTCTAACATCATTTGAAATGCAAAGGAATTGAAAATGTGGATGACCACAGTTCATACAAACAAACCACCTTGAGACAAGGCACCACTGTCCCCGTGTGGTTAGGCATACACGTGGGGATAGCTTACCACTCATTGGCTACAGCTCTTGAAATCTGGTCCCCAATTTAATAAGGCATCCCAAGTCTGAACACAGATCCAGACAGTGCCTTTCTCTGCAACACTAATGCATCTCAGCGTCCTGCCTGAGCTCCCATCGAGGCCCAAGGCTTCGTAAAGCAGCTGCTGGGACCACATCTCTTAGCGGGTGCTTCGCCCGCCGCCCGCCCCCGGGTGCGCTCCCCTTCCCAGTCGGCTGCCCCGGGGACCTCGGCGCCAGGTGGGAAGCCACGTGGCTCCCGCTTCTCACCGAGACAGCCACACAAGTCCGGCCAGAGGTCTGCGTTAGCTGGGGCACTGCAGGCCCTACCTGGCCCCCGTGTTTTTTCTAAGGAGAGGATGAGGCGAGCAGCAGAGATGAGCGGGGATGGGTGGGTTCAATGAAAAAGGAAAGGGAAGCCGTGAAGGGGGAGAGGGGGGCACTCGGCACCAGCATCACCTCTACCTTCTGCCACCTCCCAGAAGCCCTCCTGGCTTCTTTTCTGGAGTCCCTTTCACGCTGTGGCTATTTAACCTAGTCCTGTCTCACCCTGAACCTTCTACCTTGAATTCTGACTCTCATTTGTAACTACCTCAAGTCCTTCAATCCCCAGTACTTCCCCTAAAAATAAATAAAATAAGTAAACCTAACTTCCTCCCCCGCTTAAAATAATAATAAATAATAAAGGAAATAGGGTAAATTTTAAAATATGTTCCTCAGGTTGTCATCAGACCAGTGGGTCTCAATCTTGATACACATCAGAATCACCTGAAATACTCTGAAAACTAGCAACTCCTCTGCCAACTCTGTGAACTCCATTTGATTGGCTTAGGTGGCGCGCCGCTCGAGCAGGGTCTAAAATTTCTCCAGGTGATTCCAACGTGCAACCACAATTGTGTAGCCAAGATTGCGAAGCACTGCATTAAATGAGTACCTTTCAAAATAACGCGGTTCCATTTGAGCTCCATCAGGTTACTTGATCCAGTTAAGATGTCAATTAAATCTTAAGATACTTAAGAATGTCCACTTGAATCTGATGAATATCAACATTTTTTAAACTTTTTTTTTAAGTTATACACAGTCATAATTTAATAGTTCAGTAAGATCTGAGGAAAAACAGTTCCTAGTCCCCCGCCTGCCATTTCCCAGCCCCAGAGACAACTCCTTTCAATTTTTTTAACTGATTCTTTTGGTATTTGCATCTTAAAATAAAATGCTTGGATTAACCAAATTCTTGATTTTCAGTGTGGTCGGTTGTCTTCACACCATGATAATGAAGATTTCTCTTTCCTCCATCTCCTGCCACATACAGATTTCTGCCCCACTACCTAATATAGCTACATCACAATTTTGCTTAAATCAATATTCATTTTTACATTATGATTTTGTATGCCAGTCAGAGCTGAGCCATATAACAAACTATGATTAATTCTCCTTTCATGTACATTTCTTTTATTTCCTTGAATTAATAATTTGTCCTTCTTGCCTGTTATATATATTGAACCAAAATAATTACACTGTAATCTGTGCTCCCAAGGTATACCCTCTTGGAATTAGTGTTTTAATAGGGAGCAAAAGAATGACTTAAGAAATAAAGCTCATTTCATCCTAAAAACCAGACATTGGAGCTTTCTAGAAACATATGCATTTCGGCATGATGGTAATTGAATGTTTCCATCATCTGAAAAAATCAAACAGCTAAAGCAAAAGTAAATCTGATTTAAAAGGTATATATTAGGTTACACATCTAGAAAAGGCTCAGTTTGGCTATGAAATTAGGTTCCTGCTGAAAAGTCAGGCAGGGTCAGATCCAGGGGTCCAGGACCATCATCCACCATAGGATATCCATCCCTTTGGGAACTGGAGTTTCTCCTCCAGCTGAAGACAGAGTAGCTATCCAACCAGAGGCTGATTTCTCAGAAATCAGTTTTCAGGAAAGAGTTGTTGGGTTTACTGTGGTTTGACAGCTGTGACCGGTCTTTACTACAGCTATTTATATTTTTAAAGCAGCTTTCCAGTAACCGCGAGCAGCCCTCGAGGTTGGCAATTGTCCTAGGAGGCTGGTGACCACAGAGACCATTCTGCTGAGGCCCAGGGCCTGCTCCATAAGGCGATGGAAGGGGGAAGGGAGGGAGGGGACTGGAGAAAAGAAGGGGCCAAAAGATAGCAAGTGGCATGGCCGTGAGGGAGGAGGGGACACCTCCTGGGCTAAGGGCAGCCGGGTGACCTGGCTCTGACTGAGCCAGTGTGTGGGGCAAGCTGGCACCTATGCTGCCTGAGAGGGGCACTCGGATACAGCCCTGCTCTCTGCTGTCTCCCCACATGACCTCCCTCATGGGCACTGAAGAGTGAGCAGTAATTCTTAGTAACCTAGGATCCTCTCTTCCTTGGAGGTGGGGGAACTCACCCTATGCTGCTGTCTCCCCCTGGCGGCGAGGCGGAGCCATGCGCGCCCTGGACGCGAGGAGGCATGTTACCTTTGCCCCGAGGCTTCCGGGGTTGATCTTCTGGGGACCCAGGGTGCTTGGTTTGCCTTCTTTCTGCACCCAGAGGAGAGAATAAATGAGCACAGAGGCACATGCATGCCCCAGTTACCAGTGTGGTTGCTCCAGCTTATCTTTCTCTTTTTTATTTTGTTATTTATTTTGCGGGGGGTTCTTTAATTGGGGGGGGGGGGTAGGTAATTAGGTTTATTTTTATTTATTTTTCAACAGAGGTACTGACTGGGATGGAACCCAGGACCTCATGCAGTCTAACCATGCACTCTACGACTGAGCTGTATCCTCCCCCCAAGATGGTCTTCCTTTGAAGAGAACTGAAATTCTCTCTCAAACTTAGCTCTTTACCTGTTGAAGCTAGATTTTTTAAATGACTTATTCATTTAACTTTATGTACAATTAGGCCCTCACCATTTTTTTTTTTAACAACTGTGTCCTTTTTAGGTGGCACAGCCACTTCTTATGTTATTTTTATATTTCTATTATGGAGAATTTCAAAAATACAAATTTGGAGGAAAGGACACAATGAATCCTCATACCCTAAAATCCAGCTTGAACAATGATTAACTCACAACCAGTCTTTTTTCATCTCTACCCTCCCTTCCACCCCAGCACTTCATGCAAGCAAATCCCAGCCACTCCATGCCAGCTCCTGAGTTCTTTGCTCTGCACACAGTGGTCTTCAAGTGGTCTTTTCTGGTGTGACAAAATGTGCCAGGTTCATCCAGGGACACCTTTGCTGTCCCAGTGGAATCAGCCATTTCCTTTAAATAAGACATAGTACTTAGAGAACACAGTCTGGGTTCTCCGGGTGCTGATGCAGCCGAGCTGATCACTGCTTCTAGGATATAATGCCCACTTTGGTGTTGTTTTCAGGCTCTAGTAAACATCTGGGCTCCCATAACTACAACAGGCCACACTTGGCATTGACTTCACTCAGAATAAGGATACAAGGACAGGAAACACAGCTCACCAGCAGGGCGGTGGCAGACATTTCTCTAGGGATCCCCACCCACTGTCCCTTGGAGGAGGTCATCAAAAGGGCATGACTGCCTGTTGACCCATGAGCAGGACCCAGGCAACCAGAGGTTCCTCATGCCCTCCTGTGTCCTTGGGATGTACTCTCTTCCTACTGTTCCCACAGCAGGAGCGGTTCCAAGGATGCAGCCTTGAGAGAGTAAGGTGGTGGTGGTGTTGAGACCATCTGAAACTGTACATGACTGAAACACAAGGCAGTCAGTCCAGTTAGTCCTCTGTATCCCCGGGTTCCACATCCTTGTATTTAACCAACCTCAGGTGGAAAATATTCAGGAAAAAAAATTCCAGAAAGTTCCAAAAAGCAAAGCTTGAATTTGCAGGTGGACCAGCAACTATTTACATAGTGTTTACATTGTATTAGGTGTGATAAGTCATCTAAAGATGATTTAAAGCATAAGGGAGGGTAAGCACATACACTGTGTGCAAATACTATGCCATTTTAGATAAGGGACTTGAGCATTCATGGATTTTGGTATCTGAGGGGGTCCTGGAACCAATTCCCTGCAGATACCGAGGGACAGCTGTACAAACTTTTAAGTCTCTGGCAGACAGGTGTGGAGATCTACTCATCTTTCGGCATCCCAAGACAAGCCTGGTATGTAAGTTGCCTTATTAAAACCTGCCACCTACCAATCTGAAGCAGCCTGCCTCTTTCTTTGGTCTCTCCTTGCTCTCCATGTATGGGGGCCAGTTTGCGAACCAACACCACCTCCCTTCATAGTTGCCAGATAAATTACAGGATACCCAGTTAGACTTGAATTTCAGATAAACAATGAATATAAACCTCACGTCCCAATTAGAAACCAATATCCCAATGTTAGTAATTTTTTAATGGGACCAGCTGCCTTCCCTGTCCCCTCAAGAGACATCCAGTTTCAAGAGTCAGGATTCTCAGGAAACTCCAAAGCCACAGCTTTCCACCCGGTCTTTCTAGTTCATTCGCTGTCCTCACTGTCCAGATGCACTGGGTCATTTTTCCCACAAGCAGTGTTGCCTAGTAACACAGCTGACATTTCACCTTTATTAGATTTGCCGGAGAACAGAGCTATAAAAAGTAAACTCTACAGAGAATGAGAAATAAAATTTTTAAATCCCTTTATATATATAGGCATTTTCAGTGGTCAGAGCTAGGACAAAATAGAAAGATGATAGATGACAAAGGGAAAACTCAGTTTTCCACCTGAGTAGGGAAAAACCTGGTAATTTCCTACTGTGTCTTTCTTGTGTGTCTCCTTTACTACTCATATGAAACACTTCACTTCTGGTCACCAAATGGGTAAATGTTTTCCCCCCACACGAAGCCGTTCTTTATGACACCACCTACACCTAATTGGGTGCCCTACAACTCAGCTTAATTCTGACACTGAACCAAGCAGGATTGCTGTGGGGCCCTCTCAGTTACAAAAGCCTTTCCATGTCCCCCATTTCTTGTTTGCAAGAAAAAGTCTTCAGCCTTCTAGACCTTCCCTGAGTTCCAAAGGGCAGATTCAAACAATTATTAGGGAAGTGAGGGAATGTAGAAACAAAGGAAAAGCATTCAAGACACAATAGCGCAGAGGGGAGGGTAGAGCTCAGTGGCAGAGTGTGTGCTTAGCATGCACAAGGTCCTGGGTTCAGTCCCCAAAACCTCCATTAAGAAATAAATATACAAGTAAATAAACCTAATTACCTCCCCCCACCCAAAATAAAAAAAGAAACAACAGTGCAGTGATAAAACATAGTCCTAGTTTCTCCTTGAAGGCTAGACAGAACAAGCTGACACATGTGTCAGGGTTCTCCTGCAGGAACTAAGTGCCCCCACCAAGTGGAGGTTGGAAACTTAAGGCTGAACACAAGCACAGAGACTCTAAATGGGTCAGAACCAGGCTGCTGACTGAGATTCCTGAAACTCCACCCTGTTACCTCACCACTATCCAATCGGAAGAGAGTCATGCATCTTATAGCCTGCCCCCCAAAATCTGCCTTTAAAAACTCTTCCCTAAAGACCACCACTGGAGACCTTGGATCTTCTGAGCACAAGTTACCCGGCCCTTGCAATAGACTTTTGTCTACTCCAAACTCCACCTTTTCAGTTTGTTTGGCTTCACTGTGCATCAGACACATGAACTTGAGTTCAACAGCAGCAACCCCACATGTTGAGAACTCAGCCCTACGAGACTGCTCCCTGCACCCCCCCCCAACACACACACCCTTCAGCTGTCAACTGCAAGTCCAGGTTATCACCTGTGCTTCTGATGACCAACCAGCTACAGATCAGAGGTTTCAAAGACCCCCCTCCTTGGGTTCAATTAATTTGCTAGAGAGCAGCTCACAGAACTCAGAGAAACATTTCACCTACTAGATCACCAGTTTATTATAAAAGGATATAACTCAGGAACAGCCAGGTGGGAGAGAGACACAGGGAATGGGCACACAGCTTCCATGCTGCCTGAGCTCACCACTCTCCCCACCTCTCCACATGTTCGCCACCCTGGAAGCTCTCAGAACCCTGATCTTTTCAGTTTTTACAGAGGCTTTTTTACCTAGGCCTACCTGATTAAATCACTAGTCATTGGCAATCGACTTCAGCTGTTAGCCCCTCTCCCCTTGAGGTCAGGGGATTTGGTTGGTTCCCCTGGCAACCAGCCACCATCCTCAGGTGCAGTCTATAAGTTACCTTGTTAACACATCAAAAGACACGTGTATTGCTCTCATCACTTAGGAAATTTCAAAGGTTCTAAGAGTGCTGAGCTAGAAACAGAGATGAAGACCAAATACATATTTCTTGTTATAAGTCACAATATCACAGGTAGACAGAGGTGATTCATAGACATAGAGATTGATAGATATGGATAAATCACATTATGAGTTCATATTGTTACTTCCAATTCCAGTGCAGCATTATAAGGTTTTTATTTAAATGTGTTGTTCTTCTTCACCACCTCCTTTCCCTCCATGCTAAAAATCCCAGTTCTCAACTCACAAACACTCATTTACATTTTCCCACAATACACATCCAACAGTCTTGAGATAAGAACATCAATGCTATCACTAATGACACAGCTTAGGATATTTCTACAGTTCTTTTTGTCCTGAGGGATGTATAATCAAATAACTCCATTATAAGGTTGTTAGAGCAGGCAGACCGCTAGATATGAGCAGAGAAAAGGGGCACAGGGCCAAATGGCAGGAAACCATACATCTTGTAGACAACAGGGGTCCTTGGGCAAAGAAAAGCATGAACCTCTGGACTGATAGGAAACACACATTTTGAGGTGATAAGTGTCCTGGAGGCAGACAAAGAAAGGTGGGAAAAGGCAAGAATCTCTGGTGTCCAAACGTAACCTTTTGCTCATTTGCTCTTATTACAAAAAAATTAGCCTCACGGGTAAGAAGTTCCCATCGTGCACTGACCCCATGGCACTTCCAATCCAGACTAAGGACAAAAATCCCTCCTCCCCTCAGGAAGGCGGAGCTGGGATGAAAATTAGGAAATAATACCCCCAACCATTCCCTCCCCAGTGACCATTCTGCCCATTTTCACACCCCGTCTAAGCAACTTGCCAAAGAAGCTCAGGGCGGCTGCTCACCTGAGTTTGCTTGTCCTCCCCTTGAGAGCGTACTACCGCTTAATAAATCCTGGCTTTGCTTTCTTGTCCTCTGCGTTTCATCTCTGAATTCCTGCAACAAGACAGTGAGCCTACTCTCCAGTAACAAAGTCACTGGGAAGAGTTCTTTTTTTATATAGTTATAAAGAACGGTCAGGGAGGAAGAAATTTTCCTGTACCTTTCTAGGTCCCTCTGGCTCATTTAAGAATTAAATTGACACAAAGATTTGTTACCAAACCAAATTTGGGTCTGCTCGCCTGGGCGCAGTAAAGCCAATCTTTTGGCACCAGGCTGTGGCGACAGAAAGTGCAGCGTTTATTGTAAAGGGGCCAACACTAGGAGGTCAGTTGGCTCGAGCTCTAAAACCCCTAACCCGTCTGCAAAGCAGTTTTAAAGGCCAGGTGGGGGTGGGCCGTCCCAGGGAAGGTGATCAGCTCGTGTATGACTCTCTGATTGGTTGATGGTGAGGTAGCAGGGCGGAGTCACGTTCTCTCTCCTTAGGCTCCAGGAGACCTGAGGGCTATGTGCTCCTGGTCATCAAGTAGTTAACCTCTTCCACTTGGTGGTAGTTTTAGCATCTGTAAAGCAACTCAGGAAGTGTGCATAAGGTACTATTATCTAGGTACTTGAGAGAGGGGTTAAAGCAGAGGATGTGGGGGAGGGGTCTGCCCTGGGAAGGCCCCATAGGATCCCGCTCAGTTACAGATTAACAGGAGAAAATCAAAGTTTAATGATACATATACGTGAAGGGAAGAAAAACAACAACAACAACAGGAAAACTGAGTAACTCGCCAAAATGGCTGAAGCCCTTACCTGAAATACCATCCTCAGAGACAAAAGAGGATGTAGAGAGTGGGGCTTGCAGGAAGTTACCAGGAAAAGCGCTGTAAACAAGGGTGATTGTGATGAAGATTTAAGTCAGTGCCTTCTCCTTTGTTAAGAGCTTCTAGAGATTTGGTCATCCTCCTCTTCTGGATACAGCAAGGGAAATCTTTACAAACGGAGAGTTTCCTTACGAATGTAAATATCTTACAAAAGGGCCATTTCTACTTGGTTTCCAGAGCCCTTTCCACGTCTGCTGTTTTATAGAAAATAACCGCCTTAACGCAATATACCAAAGAGACATTTTAGGATGGCAAATTCTCCTCCCCTACAAAACTATACTTTTGATACAAAATTCATGTTGCTTTTAATTGTTTAGGTTTTTTTTTTTAATTTGTTGTATAATTATACAAACATTTTCATAGTTGCAAAGCCAAATCTACAACCAAAGTCTGTTCAGAGAATTCTAGTGTTGGGGAGATGAAAGTGCCCCCTGCACCCCTCTTGTATTCTTCTGGTTGGACTAATAATAAAATTGACAGGGCAGAGGGTGTAGCTCAAGTGGTAGAGCGCATGCTCAGCATGCACAAGGTTCTTCTTCAGGGTCCCCCTGAAAGATCAGCTTCGTTGCACCTTCCTTTTTCACCTTCAGTGTCTGGGCCACGAGGATCCTACACTGTCCCCGACCATTTGCGCAGAACCGGACCCACGGGGGCAAAATTTGGGTGATCGTCAGCCAAGAGTCAAAATATAGGAATTGGTTGGGATGCCCTGGGGCCCCAGTAATTACTCTGTACACGGCCCGGATAGTTGGCAAGTCAGGTGTGCCTTCTGAGGGCCATCCCACTCCAAAGGTGGGCCAGTCTAGCTTGCACAACGTGCACAATTTTCTTGGTGTCAATTTAATCCCATGGTCTCCTGAGAAGCCCTTTTTGAAATTTTTAATCATGCAATCCAGAACAGTCAGCTTTGACTTTGAGGCCCCCATTATTATTTGACAGATTCTACGACCTATAGGCGTGGGTCTGCTTCCGGCGGCACGGATGGTGACCCAGTATCTCTATTTCCTCCACTCCTCGAAACAGTGGAGCTCCCAAAAAACTGCTGCCTCTCCGGGTCTAGCATCTGCTTGGCCGCAAGTGCTGCCGATGTGTCAGGAGGATTCCACGGCAGGCAGGTGTCCCTGAGGCTCTCCCAGGCCTGGACAAGCTCTAGGGGGTCCCCACACAAAGTTCTCTATAGTCTGAACTGACAAAACACAGGGCCGGGATGGCGGGCCGGTGGCAGAACAAATGAACCAAAAAGGGGACCTCAAAAGAGGGGTGCAGCCAGCCCTGGAGGCTCCCCCTGGCTCAGGTCTTGAGGTCTCAATATCAGACAGAAGGGGCAGTACTGAGGCTGGTTCACTAGTCCCGACAGGCTGTCTCGGAGGTCTGATGACAAGGTCGCATCTGAAACTTCCTCAAAGTAGTCCCGTCACAGTCCCCAAGGGCACAGGGGTCGTTTACTCATAGGCTGTTCTATGTCCCTTTCCCTCCCTGTGTAGCCACCCTGTGCCGGTGTCACAAAGGAGACAAAGGGAGGGGCTTCCGTTGCATCTGCCTGGCCCCTCCCCTCACTGGGAGGAAGATGCCTCTTAGCTTTGGCGGGTCAGTATAAACCTCTGACTCCGATCCATACCCCGAGGGGCGGATACTGCCTTGAGCATATGAGGTCGCCAAGGAACCGCAGGTTGGGACTCACTCCAACTCCGTAGCAGAGCGCCATGGAGCTTACAGGCTCGAATCTGAAGCCCAAGTGAATCAGGTCACACACACACTCACACAAATGCTCAGAGATTAATTGCACATTTCCCTCCTAATTCTCCAGGGCGTCCCTGACCTGATCTTCCCGTCTGGAATACCGTCGGACTTGAAGCCTGACCTAATCTCCCCGTCCGGAATACCATTGGATGGGGAAGCCTGAAGGTAGTGATCAGCCTCCCTTCTGTCCACTGGGACACGACCTGAATAACCTGAATATGGATGCTTCCCAGGGCTCTTACCTTGTCTGGACGTGTTGCCAGGTGAGTTAGTCCGTCCCTCCCTCGAGTCCAGTCGGGGTTCAGCCACCCAGAGGACTGAACCACCCCTGCGAAGGGGGACCCGGAATACCACTGGGTGGTGTGCTGCCTCATTCGCTTTCGGGGTTCCCATCCTCCAGGCAGTTGCTCCGCTGCCCCGGCGGCTCAAGGGGCCGGCACAGTTGGAAACTCATTGGGGCCTCCAGAAATGTTACATCAAAGTGTTACAGCAACCTGAATTCCGACAACAGGCCAAGCCAACACTCAGAGGGTTGGAGAACTCAGGTTTATCATGCCGGCGGGCCCAGAGGAGTTACCACACCAAGCTCTGGACCCCATCTGTAGGTTTACACAGGCTTTTATAGAATTTTAGGTTTCCATTTTGTGCTATATGCAAATGAGGTGTTAGAAATGTACCAATCAGGAGTGGGCTTTATGCAAATGAGGTGTTAGAAATGGACCAATCAGGAGTGAGCTTTGGGAACCAATAGAATCTTAGGGGTAAGTTTCGCTTTCCTAGAACCAAGCCGTTTTACACAGCACAAAAGTGAGATAAAGCTGCTGGGCCAGGCAACCTGATGGCGCTGGTGGGAAAGTAGTGGCCCTGCCTGTGGGTCCTGCTGGTCTTTTCATGGGGCTTCCCACCACAGTATGACCAATTGCATGTAGTCCCCCAGACCTACTGACACCTAAGGATTAAGAATGTTAACCCCTGTGGCACCACCATGTTACCTCACCATCAACCAACCAGAGAATCGTGCATGAGCTGATCACGTACCCTGGGACACCCCCTCCCCCACCTGGCCTTTAAAAATGCTTTGCTGAAACCCATTGGAGAGTGCGGGTATCTTGGGCACTAGATGCCCTGGACTCCTTGCTTGACACCCCTTCACCACAACCAGGTGTCAGTAGATGAGCTTTATTGCCCATGGGCGAGCAGAACCAGGTTTGGTGTGGTGACAATATAATGCTGAGTCATCCTCCCACAAGGAGTCATTTAGCACCCACCACGTGCTTGGCACTGCTCTAGACATTTGGGATACATCATTGAACAGAACTAACAAGGTCCTGCCTTCTTGGAGCTTACATTGAGGGGGAGAGGGAGAGACATGCAATAACCAATAAATATAAGAAATAAGAAAATCGTTTAATAGTTAAAGGTGATTATTGCCGAAGAAAACAAAAGTGGAGCAGGACGGGGAGGCAAAAGTGCTGAGGGGTGGGGCGAGGGCTGGTTTCAGGGCTAAAAGGGGCACAAAGACTGGAAGACACAGGGCTCAGCCATGCTGACATCAGGAGGAGGAGGACCTCTATGTACAAAAGCACATCTATGACCCTCTGGTAAATTCATGTTTTAACTTCCATACAACACGTATATCCTTATGTAGCTTCTTTACACATCTCATATATTTTCATAGAAAATAAAATACTGCAAAGTGTCAACAGTGGCTATCTGTGGAAAGTGGGGTTTTGGTGACTTTTTAAAAAAAATGTTTTATAGTTTGCTGTATTTGCTACATTTTATAACATGAATAGGCCTGGTTTTACTATCAGGAATAAAACAATATATAACATTACATGTTTTAAAAAGCAGAGCGATTCTACCTTTTAACCCCAAGAAGGATTTTTCTGAAAGGGGCAAGGTGTGCTTTAAAGTTACGAGGTGTCTGACCTTTCTGAGAAGACTGTGTTCTTCCTCAAGGGGGAGACTTGCCTTCAAATAATGAGCCAGTTGAGCCCTGAGTCAGGAGTCAGATTTTAAGGGAGCAATGTGTAAAGGGTAAATCTTGTGAAATTCCACCTCCACACCGAAGAACCGTGCTCAGAGTGGCTCAAAAGCTTCTGGCACTCCAACGCCTGCCTCCCTGGTCAGTAATAATATAAAAGTCCACTTTTCCCTGAGATCAGTTAGCAAGTACAGTTTTGCAAGGCTTGGACTCAGCAAATACAAGAAGGAAGAGCATGTTCCTTGCCGTTGGGAGTTAATAACTCAACCAGAGAGGTCAAACTCACTGTTACCTTTTGACTGGGAGAGAAGGAAGACACCTGTGGGGCAAGGGAGGAGCTGTCAGAGATTCATCAATACAGAAGGCAATGTGAATCAGCAGGATGTTATCAGATACTTGAAAGATGGGTACACAGAGGAGGGAAGGGCTCCCGGGGACGAGGGTGGGTGGAGAAGCAGAGAAAGGCAGAGTCCAGCGAGTACATACAAGCAGCACGGGTAGTACTATGAAAAGGCTCTGACCTGAACTGGCACTGGGGATTTTGCAACCTAATGACCCCGAGGAAGGGGTTACCAGGAGTTGCACTCCTGGCCACAGGTCTCTTAGCAAACCTGACCTACATGAAACCAAAGAGCAAAGAGATGCCTGTGGCTCATGATGCTGACGCAGTCATTGCATTGTTGCCAGCCAGTCTGGCTTGCAAGTGTTTACTTACTGGGTCGGAGAGGGAAGCTGGGTGCACTCCCACTTCCATCGCCAAGGCTTACTTCCCTGTGTGCTCAGGAACATAGTGGGGCAGGTCCTGGCCAGAGGACTGGGGAACGAAGGTGAACAAGACATGCCCCTGGGGGAAAATGTACTTTTCTCATCCCAGTGCACAATGTGATGGGAAGAGAGAAGAGGACCACCCAACCCAACCTTGGGATCAGGGAAGGCTTCCTGGAGGAGATGGTACTTGAGCTAGTTGGGAAGGACATATGGGAGTCTGGGAGGAGGAAAGGGTTCCAGGCAGAGGGAGCAGCACAGGAGAGAAATGTGGCATCCATTCATGCAAGCAGCTCAGCCTAGCTGGAGCCTGGAGTGAGCACGTGGACTTGGTGAGAGGCAACACTGGCGTGGAGGCCACTTTCTCTGGAAGGCAGTGGGAAACAGTGAAATTAGCTGATCATCGACATGGAATTTTGCTAAAGTCACCAGTGACCTCGTGTTGCCAAGCGCATCGGGCACTTTTCAGTCTGCATCTCATGTGACTTCCCGCAGTACCATTTGGTACCGCTGCCCTCTCCCTCTATCTCACATCTTGACTTCTCAGGCACCACATCTTCCTGGCTTTCTCTCTGTCTCTCCAGTCGCTTCTTCTCAGCTTCCACTTTGACTGTTCCTCCCCTCTCTGGCTCTGCATGTTGGTGTCCCACAGGGCCTTCTCTTGACTGCCTCTCACCATTCACTCTTGCTCTCAACAACCTCATTTATTCCCATGGCTTCCCATGCATCTATTGTACATAATAACATGAGGGGAGAGGGGAGGGTCCAGAATCAAGCGTAGGGTCCTGTCTCCTGGGAGTCACGCTGAGTCTGCATGTTCATACTGAATTATGAGCAATTGTGGGATGAGTCAGGTTGGAAAGGGTCAGAATGAGTAGTTCAGGGATAAGCAGAAGCAGGTAAAGAAGGGGGAGGACAGTTGCTGGTTAGCACAGTCAGCGTCCTGGATAACAGAGAATACAGCTCACTGTTCTCAAGTGTGGAGGGAGTGGTAGACACTGTGATGATGTGCATTAAAAGACCGAGTTCAAGGTCTGATAAGAGTGTGATTACAGGGAGGCGCAGGAAAGATGGGCATGCCCAACTGATTCCAAAGTCCAGGAGGTCACCAATGGCAGGGACCCAGGCCACAAGAGCAAGGCCAGCGGGCTGATGGCCTCTGGCCTGGCCTGAACCTTGTCTGTAGTGTGGGCAGGCAGGCATCCAAGGATGTGCTGCCATCCTGGGGCACAAAGTCTTGTGGGTGTTGGTGGGCCCTGTGTGCAGTCCAGAACACACTGACACATTCGTGGTGAGGCAGGGAAATTACAAATCATTCCTGGTCCCTTCTGTTTTTCAACCTTACATGCCAATAGGACAGAGAATTTCTCAAGGCTCCAACATGGTAGCCACTGATAAAGCAATTTTGTTTTGTGCCTCAGCAGGAGTAAGTTTGCAATCAAGATCCAAAATTGTCTGAGTACGTGTTTATGGCATTTACAGTTAGTAGGAACAGGTAGATTATTCAGTAAATGGTGTTAGAACAATTGGTTATTTAGAAAAAAATTAAGTTAGAGTCCCACCTTAATATCACACACAAAAATAAATCCAATAATTAGTAATTAACTTTACAACTTCCCACAAAAATAAAAGCCCAGGCCCAGACGACTTCACGGATGAATTCTACCAAACTTTCAAAGAAGAAGTAATACCAATCTTTCACAAACTCTTCCAAAAAATAGAAGAAGGAATATTTTCTAACTCATTCTATGAAAAGACAACCCACAGAATGGGAGAAAATATTTGCAAATCATATATCTGATAAGGGATCTGTACCTAGAATATGTAAAGAACTCTCACAACTCAATAATAAAAAGACAACCCAATTTAAAAATGGGCAAAGGATCTGGGTAGATGTTTCTCCAATGAAGATATAAAAACACCCAATATATACATGAAAATATCTCAACTTCATTAGTCTCATTAGGGAAGTGGAAATCAAAATCACAATAAGACATCACTTCACACTTACTAGGATGGCTATAATGGAAAAAAAACCAAACAGACAATAACAAGCATTGGCAAAGATGTGGAAAAATTGGAACCCTCAAACATTGTCAGTGGTAATGCGAAGATCACATCTTAATATATATGCAGCATCATTCACAATAGTGAAAACAAACCAAATGTCTACCAAGTGGTGAATGGATAACCACATTGTGGTCTATCTATATAATGGAACATTATTTGGCAAAAAAAAGAAATGAAGTACTGATACATGCTACAATAGGGATGAACCTTGAAAACATTATGCACTGAAACATTATTCGTGGTTGCAGGGGGATGGAGATGGGGTGGAGATTGGGGAATGACTGCTAATGGGACAGGGTTTCTTTAGGAGAGATGAAAATATTCTGAAATTAGAGTGTGGTGATGGTTGCATAACCCTGTGAATATAGAAAAAATTATTTTATTGTGCACATTTAAAAGGGCGCATTGTATGTTATATAAATTATATCAGAATTAAGCTGATAAATAAATATGAGGTAGACTGAAGATATAAATGTAAAATAACCCTTACAAAGAAAATATAGATGACCTAATCAATAATTTTGGTGTGGGGAAGGCCCTTCTAAGTACAATACTAAACTCAGAGTATATAAAAGACAATATTAACAGATCCAGTACATTGAAATAAACAATCTTCAATATAGAAAGACACTATAAAAATTTAAATACATATTTTTCATAAATTACTTTTGCAACATGAGAAGCAAATATATTTAGAGAATAGTCTTTAAAAATCATTATGAAAAAGATAAATGCCCCAATAACATGCAGTGCTGGCCAGAATGTGGGAAAAGGGGCGCTTATGTGGAGAAACAGTGAGTATGAATTAGTGCAGCCGTTTGGAGGGCAATTTGGTGTCCAGGAGTGACCTGCAAAACATTTCCGATGGCTGAGAAGCACCAGCTGAGAATACCCCACCTACCACACTGAGGCAGGCAGGCTGAGCATCAGTCCCGGGGGATCCATTGAAACGTTCCATGTAAACAGGCTTTGGTCCCAGCATTTCTACTTCTAGAATTGTATCCTCAGATATGCTGCAAAGGCACATAAAGAATGTTTACTACAGCTGTGTCTATAATAGTAAATAAATAATGTCCATTCATAGGAAATTGATTATATAAATGATGCACCCTCACCATCAGATACTGTGGAGCCATTAAAATAATAGCATAACTCGATTCCTGCTGACATAGAAAGATGCTTGAAGTGCATTGTTAGAGAAGGAAAGTAAGTTACAGAATAGTATGTGTAATGTGATCCCAATTTTGAAAAAATAATGATATATGTTTGTATATGCATAGAAAAATGTCAGGATAAATGCACAATGAACTATCCTGTGAGCACCGGATAGTTGGAGGGGAGAGAGTGTACAGAGAGGGAGAAAAAGGGAAATTATCTTGTGGACATTTGAATTATTTTCATACTCTCATAAATGTGGAAAAATAAAGGAATTATCTTCAGAGAATACAAGGAAGGAAGCAGAGAGGGTGAGAGGGAGGGTACAAAGTATGAAGAGTAATTAACAGTGATTATACCCAGGTGATAGGATCATGGGGGATTTTTCCCATTTGCTTATCTGTATTTTCTAATTTTTCAATGTTTTTATTAATTGTTAAAAAAAAATAGAAGTAAAAGAACTCTTTATGCCTTTCAGCTCACCAGTTAAGACGGGTAAGGAAAGTCCTGCTGATGTGGGTGCAAAAGGAGGCAGTTTCTAAACGATGAAGACATTTAGAAGATAATGATGAGAGCGTTGGTGATGGAAACACATAGAAGAATGAAATCCCAAGTCACATGCTTAGTAATCATGAAAGTGTCTCTTTGAGACATCAGGACCTCAAAATTTTAACGTATACTTTGTGAAACATGGGCTTGAACTTCTAAAGTTCTATTATGCTAATTGATCATTAAAGACAACAGAACTCAAATCACATCTGTGAGTCCAGATGGTGTATAAGGTAACATTTTAATTTGTTAGAAGTCTTAGAACTCCTTTGTCTTTTCTCCTGCTGTGCATGAAGGTAGCTAAATCAATGAGTCAGGTAGGCTCCCAGTCTTAAAGCAGTATGGACAAGAAAGTTTATTCCAACAATATGGCAGTTTTGAAAAACAATCATTTTTTAAACTCTAAAAAGGGTATTTCCATATGTTGTGTATATTGTGTATATATCTGTATCTGTCTGTATATAAAAAAGGAATACAATGTAAAGACACTGATGATTACCAGGCATGTATGTTGGGGCTTTCTGAGAGGAACAGTAGACAACAGGGGAGAACAAAGCAAAGAAAATTAAATGCACTAAAAATGTGTGAAATTACATTTATGTATTTGTGTTAGGTCAAAAATAGATTCAACAAATATTTGAGGATTTGCTATATGCAGGCCCTGATCTGGGTGCTGAGGTGCATCAGTGAAAGACTCTAACAGACAACCCTACACTTATGAAGCTTATAGTCCAGAAGATAATAAACTGTAGGCATAATACGTTGGTAAATCGTAAATTATGCAACTGTGGTGACATATAAGGAGATAACATAAATAAAAATACCAAGTGAATGAGTAGAAAACCTACACTTCTCCTGTGTGTCCTTCCTTTCCTCTCACTCTACCACCACACACACAACACTGACACCAGATGGATTTTCCAATGCTGCAACACCAGCTGGGTATCCCAAAATCTAACTTAATTCTGACAGTCTACCCGGAGAGAGCATCAGATCCCACAGGTTAAGGGTTCAGTCCCACAAGACTGCCCCCACTCCAGATGCCAATCACAAGGTCCCAGAGTACCTGTACCTTCTGTCTGACTTGGCTACAAATTGGGGGTTTCCCATGACCTCCTCCCCTTTGGATTTAATTATTGCTGGAACAGCTCATCGAACTCAAGGAAACACTTTTGTTTATCAGTTTATTACATAATAAGGGATATGATCAAGGACGCAGATAAACCACCTGATGAAGAGATACACAGGTGAAGCCTGGGAGGGTCCTGAGCATAGGAGCTTCTTCCCCGTGGCGCTGGGTGCATCACCATCCCAGTATGTAGATATGTTTACCAACCCAGAAGCTCTCTGAACTCAGCAATTTTAGGATTTTTATGGAGGATTTATCATTAACTCCATTTCCATCTCCTCTCCTACCTCTGGAGAATGGAGAGTGGGGCTGAAAACTTCGAGCTTCTGATCACTGCTGGATCTTTCTAGTGACCAGCCCCCCATCCAGGAGCTGAGACACTCCATTAAAACAAAGGACACTGCTGTCACCCAGGAAATTCCAAGGGATTTAGGAACTCTGTGTCAGAACTGGGGTCAAAGACCAAATGTTAACAACACAAGATGCTCCTCATTGTCTTATCACTTAGGAAATAACAAGGTTTTAAAAACTCTTTGCCAGAAACCTGGGTAGAGATCAAGATACATATTTCTATTATCTCACAATGAAGAAATATAATTCTAAGAATTGTAATTAATGGTTAAGTGATAGGTGTATAAAAATTAAATTAAAAGAACATATAAAGGGGGAGGATATAGCTCAGTGGCAGAACATGTGCTTAGCATGTATGAGGTCCTGGGTTCAATCCCCAGTACCTCTATCAAAAGTTTTTTTAATAAATAAATAAACAATTTCTGACCTCCCAAAAGACCATATACAAATATTTTAAAACTAAAATAAGAAGTTGCTATATCAGTAATTCAATATTTAATACCACCAACAAAAAAAGAAATATATTGAATGGTGTGACATTTAGCAGAGGATTTAAGGAAATTTTTATTCTAATAATAATAAAAAAAAAAACTGAAAAAAACACCTAAGAATTAGGTGGCCTAATTCTGGTCCTGATTCCACCACTGCCCAAACTTGGACAAGTTACTTAATTTTTCTATTTCTATATCCTTAACTTGCAAATGGAGACAATATCTGGTCTACTTGCTCTCCTAGAGTTATTTTGACACTCACATGAAGTATAGAAGTATGCTCTAGAAATCATCAAACACCGTACACAAGAATTGTGATTGATAAAACTTTAGGTTGCTTTGATGAACCCAACAAGAGACAAGCCAGTGAAATCAATGCCTGGAGGACCCCAGTAGGTCCAGTTAGAGAAGCATTGCCCTTCAGAATGGTCAACAGGTGACTAATATACAAGAAGAAAGAGAGGGTTTATTACCATATGTTGCAGGCACACCGGGGGACAGTCAGCTAAAAACAACCCTCCTACCTGCCTTCTACTCTCCTTTAAGAGGGGTTGACTCCCAGCAGCAGTGTTTCTCCAACACAATTCTGCCACCAGGTCATATAGTTAACTGGGGGTGGACCAATATGGTTTTTTCCCAGAGAAACTTTAAAGTAAAAGAGAGAAACAGAGGGATGGACAGCTAGACAGAAGCATTCTGTAGAGCCAGAACAGTTACATTTGAAGTTGGAGCTATGAGCAGCCATCTTTGGACCAGGAAGCCTCGTTGATCTAGAAAGAATGAGGCAGAGCTGAGAAACAGCCCAAACCTCCTTGGGCTGCTGGTACCCTCCAGCCTGGTTCTGGTTCTTCTTGAGACCCAGTTCTTGGGCTCCTTGAGTCATCCTTGAATCCTGATAAATATTCATAGTCTAGCATGAGATAGTTTCTGTTGTCAAAGATCCTTAACTAAACATATAATCTAGGCCAGGCTCATTTGGCAGGGTTACGATTAACAGGCATAGAACAGGGCAGTTAAAAAATAAACCACCTTGCACTGGCTTAACTAGATCATGAACATATTGTGCAACGCTGACAGGTAGAGTCATTCCAACAAAGAGAACGGGAAAATAGGTAAGCAGCTGAGTCAGGAGCAATACAGTCGTCCAGTTAAACTGCACCCACATTTGAAAATGCAATTCAAGATAATGAACCTGCAGGACCAGACAGCATTTTCGGAGAATTTCTGCTTGCTTGTTTGGAGAGTCACCGCAAAGGAACCTCAAAGTTACAGACTCCACACTGCAAATTACAGAAATTTGGAGAATCATTGACACTATAACTTAACCTCAAAACTATTAAGCAAACCTCAGAAATATCAGTAGAATCTCACTGCCCCTGATTCCTATCAGCCTAGAAGGAATGTAGACAATAGCAGTCACCATTCATTTCCTTCATGACTTCATTCATTCAACAACTACTGAGTGCTTACTCTGTGCCAAGCACTGTGCTAGGGGCTGGGGATACAGCTGGAGCAAAACTGATGAAGTTCTTGCCTCAAGGAGCTTATGGTCTAAGTGGAGGGAGAGAGATGATATAAAATCAGGATATAACATGTGGGTGTATGTGCTGGAAAGACAAATCAAGCAGGGCAGGTGTGCAGGAATGGTGGATATGTGTTATTTTACATACACTGGTCAGGCACAGCCTCTGAAATAAGGTGATATTTGAACAGACTTCTAAGACGAGCAGGAGAAAGTGATGCAGCTCTCTGGGCCAAGAGCTTTCCAGAGGGAGGGAAGGGCTAGTAAACACCCTAAGGCTGGAGCCAGTGGGAGCCTGTATGATTGGAGCCATGTGAGCTGGGGAAGGGGTGGTGGAGGGTGCCTTGTAGGCCTCGGTAAGGACTTTCACATTTACTCTGAGGAGGGGAGGAGTCACTGAGATTTTGGGTCACTAGAAGAGTGACATGGTCTGACTTAGAATTTAAAAGGCTCACCTGGCTGCTGCATTGAGACAAACTGTAGGGGAGCCAGGGAGAACAGTTAGGAAGCTACGGCCGGAGTCCAGCAGACACATGGCGGTGGATTAGATCACGCAGCAGCCATGGTGATGGTGAGAAGCAGTCCGACTCTGGATAGTGCCGAAGACTCACTGAGGGATTGGATGTGGGTTTTCCAAGAAAGGAGTACAAAATGACTTGTAGGCTTTTGGCTTCCAATGAAGATGCTCCTTCTCAATGCAATACAGACTATTTTTACAGCAAGTACAGAGAGTGGATACAAACGCAGTCTGGTCTTCATGGATCTGAGAGCTGCCTGTGCTGAAGTAGCTCAGCAAGGGTCTGGGCTGACACGGACCAAAAACTGGAGCAAGGCATTGGGCAGAGCTGATGAACAATGTGACTGGAACAGAAGGCATCTGTAGGTCAAAGCCAGATGTTAAGATACCAAGATAAGGGGAAATACTGAAAGCAAAGTCAAGGCCAGAGTTCAGAGTTTCAGTCTAATTTGCGATGCAAAGGCAATCATTCAAACGGGACAAGACCAATGATAATTTATGAAATAAGAGGCATTCTGCTGAAAGACTTTGAGTATAGCATCTCATTTAATTCTTACAATGCTAATTAGGTGTCATTAGCCCTATTTTACAAATGAGGAAGCTCAAGGGGGTGAGTAAGTTACACATGGCTGGTAAGAGGTGGAACGCAGTTTTTAGTTTGGATCTGACTCTGTGGGAGTGGTAAGCATAAGTGGAAGCAGGGTCCAAGTATACAGACAAATCTGGATCCAAGTTTGCGGTTTAAGCTGGGCATGAAGAAACAGGCTTGGTCTGCAGTTTGGATCAGGAGCCCAGGCTCTGGCAAAGTTCCACATTCACCCTACTGCAGCAGCACCAAAAGCTAATAAATAAGCAAGGCACAGCAGATGCAGACAGCTGTAATAGAAGGTAAGTATTCTGCTTAGCTAGGTTTGTAACACTGCCACCACACTGTACCAAAGCATCAAGGATAAACATGCAAATGCAATGGAATTTGACTGTCAGACCTCTGCACTGGAACGGAGACAGTGCTCCAACATGGGTAATCAGTCACCTTTTCTATAAGATACTTGTTACATATCAAGCGTTGGAAGAGCTAATAAAGATCCTTCTCTTCACTTGGCTTATTTAAGGAGCCTGCCCTAGGCACTATGAGGAAAGAGCTTGGTGATCTCACAATACTCTTTCAAAAGGTAAACAACCTTGGAGGGGGAGGGTATAGCTCAGTGGTAGAGTGCCTGCTTACCACGCACAAGGTCCTGAGTTCAATCCCCAGTACTGCCATTAAAAATAAATAAACCTTATTACCCCCTCTAAAAATAAAAAAAATAAAAAAGGTAAACAACCTTGGGCTTCCAATACCTTCCCTTTCCTTCACCAAATGGCAAGGGTGCATTGAACAGAAAATTTCATTCTCACTCTGCTTAAGACACATTAATGCACTTAGTTCAACACAGCTATTTCAGAACTAAGACCTATAAGCAATACATACCGGTAAGGGCTAATCATTGTGGCTATTAGAGCAGGTTAGGATTCCACAAGGCGCTGTCCTGTTGAGTTGTACCAGGTAGGCTGCATTGTTAAGCTCAAGTAATTTGCATCTTCTAAGTTAACAAGGAACCTAGGTCCATAGAGTAAGTGACACTCAAGTGACAGAGAGTGAGTTGATGGAAGAGGGTCCAGAATTTGGATCTCCCAATTCCCAGTTTGTCCTTTTTCTTCCCTATCCAGATTTTTTTTTCTCTATCCAGATTTTAATATTAGACTTGAATAATAAGCAATCCTAATGTGAACAGGCATAGGGTAAAACTAAAATTACTAATATTAGATATATGATAAACCCATTTTAGGGTAGAGCCTCTGTTTTGAATTCAACAGTAAATGGGAATTGAAAAGGCTGGTATTAGGAAGTGAGCAATTCAAAGAACATGACAACCAGCTCACTAATTAAATAAGCAACCTAATACACACCACAGCATCTGATGAAAAACAGTACTTTTTAATAAAGTAATTTTATAAGGAACAGTACTGTGCGAAACCTACACTATTTTAACCTAGGAGCAAAGGTGATACCATACTGGATTTTATTTTAAAAACACTATTTGATTCATAATGCTCTTCCTACTCCTTAGATGTAAGCCCCAGTATAAATTATATAATTGGTTCAGTCTTTATGATATAAACCACCTGTTCCCAAGCTGCAGCGACTGCAGTAGGAAATAAGTGAGACTATCATCACTGAGGTGGCTGCATACGGATCCCTAAGGTGTGGTCATGACTTCGTCGTGCGGTTATTTGGAATTAGAAATTCTGATTCCTGTTGTAGTTAAAGTAAACTAAACCCAGCAAGCCTGGTAGGGTTAATTGAATGGGAAAGACTTGGTTTCTTATTTGGGAGGAAGTGAATGAACAGGAACTCTCAACTGCTGGTAAGACTGTAAATCAGTACACTCACTTTTGGACAGAAATACATCTCACAGACTAGAAGATAACGCATTCTCCGTGACCCAACAATTATACTTGTAGATATACACCCTGAAGACACTCTTCTACGTGTTTGTAAGAATTCTCACTGCAAACATGTTTGTAGCAGCAAAATTCTGAAAACAAGTATTTTAAAAATGGATACATTGCAACACAGCGATTAAAATGGAATTAGAGCTACATGCATCAGCAGAAATTTGAGACATGTTGAGTGAAAAATCACAAGTTGAAAAAAAATGAATATGAGACTTTAAAATATACAAAATATTACATGTTTACAAAATCATTAGTAAAAGTAAACTACATGAGAATGATAACTAAAATTCAGAAAAGTGTCTACCTGAGGAGAGGGGCAGGGAAGTAAGATGTGGGAGGGTTAGAGAGGGCTGCAATCCTATCTGTAGGTGTTTATCTGGTGCAAATCGACATCAGATGAACTGATAAAGCAAGTGGTATATACATTTTTTTTAATTGACACAATTTTTCTATGTTTGAAATCTTATTTAAATAACCAAAAAAAAAAGTATGTGGGTGTGTAGTACGGAGTGAGGGGGGAGGGGGGTTTGCTGTCTCCAAATTAAGCCTTCTAAGATTAACAAATAGCTCTAAAACTTGTGATGCCAAGCCATCAGTTTAGAGATGTGACTAATCTCATGACATAGATCATCCCAAAAGTCTGAAAGCTGCACCACAGCTGTAACATTCCTCTACGTCAGAATTAAAAAGTAAATTATTTTTGGACTTACGACGGCAGAGTAGGAACCTTTAGACCTCACTATGCCATAGAAAAACTGACTTAACAATATAGGGTCCAGAAAAACCTGTATGAGAACTCCAGAAACCAGGTAGGAAGTCACAGTACCCCTAGACAATCTCAAAGCCAAGAGCAGGTACATTTAAATGAGTAAGAAAAGCTGTTTTATTTCAACCACCTCAACGCTCCCTCAAGCCACCTTGTAGCTTCACCCTAAGGAGGGATAAGAGAGGACTAGAACAATTGTCCAATGTTCTAGGCTTTGGGCGGCTGCTCAAAAGGCTGATTTCAGTCTGACCTGACTTAAAGCACACCTTTGGATGCCTGGGGGCCACCAAGAACAAGAGAGCTCAGGGGACTGTTGCAGCGCCAGAGAACTTGCAGTACCTCAGACAGACACCAAACAGAGCAAGACTACAATCTCCTGGAAAAGAAACTGCTAAACCTGGTGTGGGGGTGGAGGGTTGAGAAGGGATACACGCACAAGTATAGTGATACACAACCCCGTAAAAGGTCTGAGAATCTCTAGCTGGGATGATTGGTGGATATTCCCCAGTACCAAGCAGTCTGTAAAGACAGGCAGAGGTACCTGTTTTTCCAAATACAAAAATCAGAACAAAAAGTAACAAGTCACATAAAGAAACAGGAAGCATGGCCCAAAGAAACAAATCTCTATTAAACTGACCAAATAGAAATGGAGATCTATGAATTACTTTGCAATCTGAAATAATCACCGTAATAATCATAAACAATCATCTTAATAATCAGTGTGCTACAATACACAAAATTAGGAAAACAATGCATGAGTAAAATGAGGATCCAACATTTAGAAACTGTAAATTCACTAGAGAGAATCAACATCAGACTTGATCAAGCAGAAGAATCAGTGTACTGGAAGACAGTTCAACAAGAAACAAACAAACAAAAAGAATGAACAAGAAAGCCTAAGGGACTTATGGGACAAGTAAGTGGACCAATGCATATTAAAAGCCAGTCTGAAAAGGCTACATACAGTATGATTCCAAAATCTCACATTCTAGAAAAGGCAAGAGAATGGAGAGTAAAAAGGTCAGTCATCACTTCGGTTGAGGGGAGGAAGATGAGTAGGCAGAGCACAGGATTTTTAGGGCAGTGAAACGACTCTGTATGATATAATGGTGGATACGTATCATTATACACTTGTCCAAACCTACAGTATGTACAATACCAAGAGTAAAACTAATTAATGTGAACTATGGACTTACAGTGATACTGATGTGTCAATGTATACTCACCAATTGTAACAGATTCACCACTCTGATGGGGGATGCTGTTAATGCGGGAGGCTATGCACGTGTGGGGACAGTAGGTATACCAGAAATCTTTGTACTTTCTGCCTTCATTTTTCCTGTGAACCTAAAACCACTTTAAAACATAAATTTTTTTAAGGCTTCAAACAATAATCCAACTTTACACCTCAAGGAACTAGGGGAAAAAAGAACTAAACCCAAAGTTATCAGAAGGAAGGTAGTAATAAAAATTAGAACAGAAACAGAATAGAGAATACAAAAGATACAAATTCAAGAAATGCCTAGCTACAGTAAGAGAAAAAGGATTCAACATAAATCAGAAATCAAAGGAGATATTACAGCTGATGCAGAAAGGGATGAGACTATAATGAACAACTGTATGCCAACAAATTGGATAACCTAGAAGAAACAGATAAATCTAAATGTGCAAACCTACGAAGAGTGAATTGTGAAGAAAATAAAAATCTGAACAGATCTACAACTAGTAAGGAGATTGAATCAGTCATCAAAAACCTCCCAACAAAGAAAAGCCCAGGACCAGACGGCTTCATGAAAGCAGTCTACCAAACATTTGAAGAAGAATCAATACCAGTCCTCCTCAAACTCTTCCAAAAAACCTGAAGAGGGAATACTTCGAAACTCATTCTATGAAGTCAGCACTGTCCTGATACCAAAATCATACGAAGATGTAAGAAAACTACAGACCAATATAACTGATGAATATTGATATAAAAACCCTCAAAAAAATACTAGCAAACTGAATCCAACAGCACATCAAAAGAATTACCCATTATGAATAAGTGGGATTCCTAGAACACAAGAATGGTTCAACATATGAAAATCAATCAGTGTAATGTACATTATCAGGATGGAGGACAAAACCCATGATTATCTCATTTGATAGAGAAAAAGCACTTGACAAAATTCAACACCTATTCATGATTTGAAAAACTTTCAACAAAATAGGAACAGAAGGAAATTACTTCAACATAATAAAGCTACATGTGAAAATCCACAGCTAACATCATACCAAACGGTGAAAAACTGAAAGCTTCACAAGAGCTTGCCTTTTTAAGGTAACTTGAGTATATATTTAAATTCACATGTGACAATGATATTCATCCAGAAAATATCTGCATTTTAAACACATTTGTGAATCCAGATGAAAGCAATAAATAGGTCAGTGAGAAGAAGTCCAGATATTAAGAGAACTGACTATGTTCAAAACAGGAATGGAAGACAAACAGAAAAGTGAGGTTAAGGAAGAATATCTGGATAGATGAGTAAGTTCTTGAACAAAGAAAAGATGATCTATCGTAATACATTTAAAGGAGGTTCCTCCAACTGCAAAGTTCAAAGTTTCCACACAAATCTTACGTAACAGTTTTGAAATCTATAAAGGTTTATTTCATTTTAATGTGTGAAGTTAAGTCAACACGAGATTTTTGTGTAAAGAGACTTTTCTTCTTTTAAGACTTTTAGCCTAATGTAGTTTAAACTATAGCCACAATTTAAAGACGTTGAAAAGTGGAACTAGGTAAGATTCTGCTAGTGCTCTTCATTCCAGCAGGTAGTTTTCATTACCTAAAGAGTTAAACAGGAGCCATATTTGCTGGCCATATTTTATTTGTCCTTTTTTTCCCTTCAAACAGGATAATCAAAGATACAGACGGTACTCAATAAAATAGATGAAACAAATTCTAAGAAACTGCAATGCCACATGCTACATTTAACCTAATTTTATTCATGCTTGCCTTGGGATGAGGAATAGATCATTCAGTAAAAACATACAGTAAAAACAAAATATGTCTTATCATGTACAACTTTTAAACTACAATAATGATGTACCTTAATTACTTCCATGCACACAAGTCTAACATTACAGAATTGTTTTTTTTTTTTTAAAAATAAGCACAATTAAGACTTCTAGGAGCATTTTATAATAAAGTAATTCCTAATTTTTCTTTGTAGATAGATCAAGCACCTCCAAAATACAAATTCCTATACACAGTGAGCGCTTTACTTAAAATGAATACTTAAGTAAATTAAGTACGTGGACAGCCTTAGGATAAGCTGACATTATATATTCAGCTAAGTAGGCAACAAACCATAGTGCCAAATGGAAAAAGTGTATTTGCAAATAAATTTCAAAAACTAAGTTAACATTTTATAATTAAATACAGAAAATATACTGATTTGCTAAAATAAATAAGATGTGATGTAGTAACACTTCACTATAAAGAATGCATACCAGGACATTTATAAACGGTGAGTGAATCTTATTAAGAATAGTTTACTACATTAAACGCTGGCTAAATAGAAGTGCGTACTGTGAAGCACTATGGGTGGTATATGTTTCGCCACATACTTCTGTTACCTTGAGGTAGATAACACATGTGTACCAAATTCGGCATTCATTTTCAGTTGCTGCTGGTATCATGTGTTTTTAAGAAATGTGTACAGTATGAAAAACTTGAAAATACTCATGAATGAAAAATGTTTTAGGAAAAAAATAGATATTTTCATGCAATTATGTACAGTCTCACTGTGTAAATTTCAAGGCAAGATTTTTGTTTCCTGTAAAACAGATCATTGTTCTATGAGAGAATGTATTTTTACTTGTCTTAGTGCATTTCTTTCGTCTTCTCCTGAATTGCATTATTTTGCTCTAATCTTTATTTTTGTGTGCAAACGACATGCCAGTTAAAATGAAAACCATCTCACATGTAGGAAAAAAAGTCTGGATTTTAAAAACCAAGAATAAAATCCTTTCTAAATGACACCATCTGATTCAAGTAAAAAATGACTTAAAACACTAGTAATAAAAAAGACAAAACACATTTCATGAAGAATACAAAGAGAAATGTCTGCTGAGTGTTTTAGTTCAGATGTTTCAGAATGCTGCTATATGTTTTATGAGGAATCTGAGGGGAAGATTTCATAGCAGAAGGTGTTAATGTGGCCTGTATCGACTTAAGTGGTGACCCAACTGGACTGTGAAACTGCGGGATGCCTATGGATTCAAGCTGCTTGTTAAAGAGGAACTCCCCACTGTTGTTCAGAAATCCTTCCTCATTTCCTCTCTCCCCAAGCTTCCCATCCTCTACCGGCTCAGTTTCTAGCATCTCAGTATCTTCTTTCCTGCTAAAGAACTTGTCCAAGTAACTGGTGTAAGTGTTTTCCTTTTCAATTTGCTCATCCTTCCTTACCTCACAACAAAACTGATTTATAAGAAAACAGTCCTCCCTACCACCCACAAACTGGCTATCCCAAGAAGACTGGTACAGGGCTCCTAACTGAGCCAAATTCGCCATTCCTTTTTCCTGTTTTTCTCGGCTTACTGACTTTGATATCAAACTTTTCAATTCTAGTTGGGACACTGAGCTATTCAAGTCATTTAATTTGTCAACAACATCAGTAGGCTCATGTTGTGAGCTAAGCTGAATAGTTCCTGCAATAAAGGAATCAAAGTCAAACCCCTGATTCTTTTCCCTTTCTTTTTCAGTCAGTTGCTGTGATGCTTCCTCCAGAGCTATCTGGGCTTTAACCAACCCATTCCTTTCACATTTTGACTTGCCTCTCTTATCAGATTTTTCTTTGCTTTGTTCCTTCCAATTGGAAAGATCTATAATAAGCTTGGGTTCATAGTAATGATTAACTTCACTCTCTCTCCAAACTAAGTTATCTAAATATGATGACGACCTCATTTTGTAGTTACAAGTATGGCTACACTCCAGATCACAATATTTGTTTTCATGATGATCTGGGTACTGCCAACAAGGCTCAGTAGAGTAATTGGTGTCAAAAGCAGGATCCTCCAAATACTTTTCACGATCTCCATCCAAATATTTTCGAGGATCAACTTGTACTTCTTCTTCATCAGTGACATCAGACAGAGCTCTTGGGTCAAGCTGAACTTCATCAATGTCAAAGTTATTATGTATAGGCCAATCATGCTCTGAAAACTGACAGTCATGGTACCTGAAAAAAAAAATTATACATTAGTATTAGTCTAGGTGATTTCACTTTCAAATTCACTGAGCACCTTTTAGGTCAAAGCACCGTGCTCATTAGGTCTATGAGGGGATAACAGGAGTGTAAGTTATGAGCTTTCCTCCAGGAACTTATAATCTTAATGGATAGGTAAGCTCTGTTACTATAGAAAGCAGTACGAAGCAATATTCGGTAATTACCAATGTAGTATATAAGTACACAAACTACACGTAAACATCTGAATGGCTGGCATGTCTAATAGTTCAATTTCAACACTGGCCATAAAATGCAGATCTCTAATCTCAATCAGGTGTCTTACAGATTTTCACTTTACTGGTAGTAAGGCAAACTAGAAGAAAGCTTGCTGGAACTCAGCATGAAGAGAAAAACAAAACAAAACAAAAACAAAAAAAAAACCCCACTCTCCATATATATGTGCTACTGAATGTGGTATCCTCTTACTGACACATTACAGCAAGGTGACCACACCATGCCCAAAGCAGAGGCAGACTGAGACACACATGAAAACACTGGGAGTTGGGGAGGAGGAAATAGAAGAGACTGGATGACTTAACTAAGTATGATAGAAAATGTGGAGACTGGAAGACATCTGGGCATGTGAAGAAAGAACTATACACAGATGGTAGGAATGTTCATACTGAGAAAAAAAAATAACTGGTTGGCAGATGTATGTAAACAAACTCACAAATACCTCAATGTTTGAGGAGTAGAAAATGCAACAAGTAAACAAATTTCAACATTAACTACTTCTTGTTTCAAAGTAGCATTTAACTTTTCCCATTATGTATATCCTAAGCAGTAACTATTAAATAGTTAAATTACATAAAGGCTATTCAAAGATAGCAGTAAGTTTAGCAGAAATTCAAAAAAACCATTACTAAATTTTTAAGACTTCTATATTATCTTACCACAAACAATTTAAAAATAAAACTCACATTATGGATTATTGAAAATAAAATATTTTTCTAACTTAGGATCAATTTACCTTTCCCAGTTATAAATGTGACTATGAGTTTCATCCATAAGCAAAATATCATCAACTTCATCTTCAATATGAAAAGGATGACTTGAAATTGGCTCATCCATTGGAAAAGAATAAATGCTCATGTAAGGATGGGAAAGCGCTTCTTCTGCTGTCAACCGATCCATGGGGCTAAATGTCAAAATTTGTTCCAGGAAATCCAGTGCTGCAAAAGAGAGAAACAAAACACCTTAACTGTACCAGAGGTCCACCAACCCATAAAGGGAAAAAGGGGATTATACAATTAAAAAGTAAGTTAAATGTGTCAGAGAAATAAAACTAGTTTGCTTGATTTGTAGATTAAAAAGAAAAGACGATGTGTCCAACACACTTTGTAAATATTCTTTCAGGCTAAGCTCCTTACCCAGCCTGAACTACACTGGCACAGTGTCACCAGCCCTACACCACCACACCACCACATACTTGTATGCCAATCTTCAACTCTGAATCATTTCCACCTTCCACTTTCTCTGTTCCCTAGCCATAGAATACAGATGAAAGCTAGATGCAAAATCGCATGTCTGTCTGGCTCACTACAAATTCATACTGTGGAATTTCCATTTGGCCTTTGCTATTGCTCAGCAATGTTCCACACCATCTATCTGTGCTCTCAACCTTCTGTATCATTCTCAACAGATAAACCCACTTCACGTTTATCTCAATCCCTATTTCTTCACTATGGTCTGTCACACATCTATTTATCCTTACTTTCTGTCTCAAAGGAAAAGCTAGCTAGCCTTTCTCTCTAAAACAATCTGTACTCTAGAAAGACCCTATTCTCAATTCCCAATATCTTATTAACATGAAGAATAGCTGACATTTTTATAGCCATTTATATTTTACAAAGTGCTTTGACATACATTATCTCATTCAATCCTCAAATCAGTCCAGTAAAGTAATAAAGAGAAGAAACCCAAAGCTCACTGTTATTCATACCTGTCAGTGTCCCAGGGCTGAGGTTCCTTCCTTTGCTCCCCCTTTTCCCACTCCGATTATACTACCCCAATCTAGGAAGTCATTTCATTATGTATCAAGCTGTTCTTGGTTCTCCTGCAAAAGTGTCAGTCTTAGAGTATCTCTTGCCTTGAGACACATGGGCCCTGGTCTAAGGCACAGTTATGGATGGCTGACCCAGCACAATCACAATTCTCAGAGGGACGGAGGATACATATCTAGTTACACAAGAGGAATTTCCTCTAAAATCCCTAACATTTGGACACTGTAGGCAGCAGGTAGAAAAAGGCAAAGGTAATAAAGAAAGTAGTCAGGCTGAGCTCCCAAGTATATGCAAATATAGAACATCTCCATCATTGCTGAAAATTCTACTGGACAGCACTGCTCTAGAGGAAATTGGTCTATTTACTACAATGGCACTGAAGTATGCTAAGATACGGAAATAAGTGGTAAACTATAGAGAAAGGGAGGATGAAAAGCATGGAGGGAATTTTTTTTAAAAAAAAAGGGTATTCATCTAAAGACACTAACCAGAGTAGGGTTCCTAGGAGTCTTAATGTGTTAATTCATATGTACTTAATCTTGTTTGCTTTCTCCTTCTGAAGATCATGAATAGAATGTGAGAAAACAACATGTATTATTCTTTGCCTCAGAAGGTACTCTGCCCAAAAATAAAACTACACTGTTTATCAAGAAGAAATTGGTGTTGGGGGTGGGGGTGGGGAGGGTGGTATAGCACAGTGGTAGAGTGCACGCCTAGCATGCATGAGTTTCTGGGTTCAATCCCCCAGTATCTCCATTAATTGATTAAGAAATTGGTGTAGAGCAGATCTATGTAATAAATCTTTAGTCTCAGGAACTTTAAACATCTGCATTTCACTTGCATGTGAGCACAGTTCTGCTGCCTGTGAACACCAAGGATCTTTGCTCAATGGTTAATTTAATGAGTCTATTACCAAAGACATTCATTCAACACATTATGAACAAATCCCAGCCATCAGCCAAATATCTGGATTGGCTCCCAGATGACTAAGTCATGGTCCTCACCCCAATGAGGGTAGAGAAAAAGACAATTCAGTGTAACCAGATCACAAATGCCTCAACAGCAATGTCCTCTATCACTAGCTTGCCTCTTTTGATAAGACCCAGCAACGGTGACATCGACTCCAAAGCCAACCAGGTTATCCCTGAGCACTCTCAACTTGGCTGAGCAGGGTCATACCTGTAGAGGGTCCTCCCCATCCCACCTCTAGATTCTGATTTAATAATCTGCATTTTTAAAGAGCTCCCACAGATGCTCTGAGGTATAGTCAAGTGCTATGTGACTACTGTTCAGTTATGAAAAGGGATGTCATGACAGTGGCTACAAGGTTAGGAGCAAGAAAGCCATCAGCATATTCACTGATTGTGAAGATAGTCCAAAAGACTGGTTAGAAATGGACACCTACTGAGAAGGAAGCTTGCAAAACTGGTTGAAATTAAACAGTTGCTTCCTTTTCATTTAGGCATTCACTATATGAGTTCCAGGCATATGTGAGGGGGGAATAAAAAGATAATGTCATCACGGTTTTGCCATCCAGTGCCTATTTCTCAAAACACTTGCTACTTTAAAATATTTAGATATACACTAACCTGCACCATGTACAATGAAAAGAGTGGGTGATGCAAATAATGTATGTATAAATAAGAGAAAAGGTTTAAAATGTTTAGGAAACTAAATACCCCTAACTTTGTGATTCATGAAAGAACCATACAATCCTGGCAGGGATGTAGCTAAATACAGTAGAATTCCTAAAGATATAAGACACAATCAACTTTTAAGAAAGATATTTTTCATGGCTATTGCTCTTCTTCTAAAAAAAAAAATGTCATCTTATTACAGATAACTACTACAAGAGTTAGACTTTTGTATCTTATTTGTATCAAGAAGTCCTAAAGATATGTCTATTTTGAGATATGAAATTATCTGCTTTAATGGTCAACTGAGTTTTTACTCTCTTTTTTTCATTTTTTAAGTTTTTTTGGGGGGGTGGAGGTAATTAGGTGTATTTATTTTTAGAGGCAGTACTGGGGACTGAACCCAGGACTTTGTGCATGCTAAATATGCACTCTACCATTTGACCTATACCCTCTCCTCTCCAAGTTCCTACTACTTTCAAGTTTGCACAAACTCTCACATTTAGCACCTAATATCCCTAATACCAATCCTCAAACTTTTATGTCAACAAGTTTGCTCATGTGGAGTTTCGATCTTTCTTCCACCTCTTCCTTGCCCTGAAACCTTCGATTTTCCCTCATTCAATTCACTCTTTCATATCTAAATCACGTTCGTATTCATACCCACACTTACCATATAACCCCCACAGAACCCCATTCTAGCTTAGTGAGAGCCAGTGATTCAATACGCTTACCTATAGTAGACAATCAGAGGTGTAAGCTGGAAAAGTAGATGGAGTTAGAACCAGGAGGGAGAGGTATAATTTCTAGAATCTGGAAAATTATTCAGAGCAAAGACACAGATCCCAGCCTAAATGCCAGGCCAGAAAAGGGAATGCAAAATCTGAAGCTTTAGGCATGACTTAAGGGTCTGAAGACTATTTGGGAGAATGCTGCATATAAAGGGTAAAAAGCTAAAGCTTCCCTACACAGATCCCACTTACACACAAACACACCATTACATGATGGTTACTCCTAAGTCACAATACCTTCTCGACTAATTCCTGGAAGCAGCTGAGTTAAAGGTTTGTGTGGCTCAGTCATGTCATTTCTAATGTAAACTGGAATTACGCTGAGAAGCTCCTGACGATCTTCCTCATGTACAACAGGAATAGATTCTAAAATCAGCTGCATTTGTTCAAGTTCATGTGCACCTGAGTTAGATTAAAAAAACACCAAATACAACATAAATAAACACATTTCTCAATGCTTACTTATTTGGCAATAAACACTCTAAAGCTAAGGAAGATAAATATTGTAACGACTGCTGGGGGGAATATAGTTTTAACTGAATCATTAATCAGCAGATTTCATTGCTTTGAATACCTTCAATCAGCTCAAAAAGCGTATCTATTTCAATTTCTGCTCACTGATATGTTTAGTTTCAGCTGCTTTGTTTCCATAAGAAACTGACTTGTAGTCTGGCCTCATATTAAGGTACCACAAAAGTAGTGAAAAAAACAATTAATTGGGATTCAAAAGACCTGGATACTAGTCTTAACTGTACCACTAATTAACTCACTATAAATTTGAGAATACTCAACATGGTGATGAGTTGATTTCACAATCAATAAAATAGAGGCTTGGACTTGATTTGTGAAACAGTTTTATAGGTATGTGTTAGGCTCAGTTAACATTTCAGGACCACTATTAAAGAAATAAAAGGGAAATTTTAAGCTAAATGGGCAACTAAACTTTAGAAAAAACTGTTCAGTTTACTTTTCTACTGATTTCTAGAAATTCATTCAACATTCAAATTTTTGGAGTGCCTACTATGGGCAAGGCACTTTAGAATACAGCTGTGAAAAAACAAAATAGACCAAGTTCCCAATTGATGGAGCTCACAATCTAGTGGAGGAAGACAGTAACTGCAAACATTTATGTCAAATGGTGACAAATACTGTGAAGAAAAAAAGCTAAGAGGGAGAGAGAGCATGCTGGGGGTAGGGTTGTTAGTTTACAGAGGATCACCAAGAAAAGCCTCACTGAGAAGCTGAAAATTAAGGAAGTTAGGGAACACATCACACATTTACATGGAGGAAGGGAGTTCCAGGAAGATGAGAAAAGGCCCAAAGGCCAAGAGGAGAGAAGGGGCTTGGTGTGTCCAAGAAACAATAATTGGGCAAGTGTAGCTGAGATAAAGTGGCTTGGGGAAGAGACAGGAGATGAGATCAGAGTGGCACCCGAACACAAAGGGTTTGCTTTATCCTGAATTTGATAAGAAGCCATTAGAGTTTTGAACAGAGAAATGACATAATCTGATTAATGTTTTCAGAGAACTACTATGGCTGCTATGTGGTAACTAGACCACAGACAGCAAAGGTAAGCAGGAAAGCCAGTTAGAAGGTCGTACAAGAAACCAGGAGAGGTATAATGGTTTACTGAACTGAGAAGAGGAGAGAGGCAGGGACAGAGATACTAACAAGCGGTTAGATTCAGGATATATTTTGCAGAAAGACTCTGCAAGATTTATACCAGAGAAATGGAAGATGCCAAGATTCTGGCCTGAGCAACTAAGTGGATCTGGTTTACTAAGATGAGGAAGACAGCATAAAGAGAAAGCATGCAGGAGAAATATCAGGAGTTCAGTTTGGGGTAGGTTAAATTTCAGATGTAATTAGACATCCAAGTGGAGTTACTAAGTAAGACAAAATTTAAGGCCAGAACATTTACTACAGGTTAAAAATACACAGATTACCAATGAATGCTTAGCCCTTGCCTTTTATTGCTGTTAATTTGAGGTCTGTAATAATAAAACACTTGGCTCTCCCTCATGCTGCTTCTACTGAATGGCTCACAAACCTACCCAAAAGGCTTCAGAAGGGAACTACAACTGGAACTTTTTCAAACCATTTCACAATTTCCTTTAGTTAAATGTTTAAAGTTTGCAAGGGTTTTAAGATAAAAAAAATTGTTATTTAGAGGGGTTTTTTTTAAATCCATCTTAACTAAATTCTCTCTCACATACTTCTTTAGACTCCCTCATAGCACCAAATGCAGCAAAAAAAATTGGTTGTTTCCAAAACGTCCCAGGAGTCAGGCAACAGGCTATGGCAGTTCAAGCAACAGGATTGACAAGGGACAAAGAAAGAATTATTACATTTTCAACAACAGCTAAAAAATTTCACCAGGAAGTGACAAACTCTGACAGAACCAGGCCACTTGGGTATCACTTAACAGATAACTAACAAGTATTATGGGTCTACAATATACAAACTTATGTTTAAGAAATAAGATAAATACAAAAGAACACTAGAATTTTGACTACATTCATTGAGAGCAATTCAGTGAATATGTGAATAAGATTTCTCAATTTTTAAATATTAAAAATACCATTTTATCTTTTCATTTTAATATTCTAGACTACAATAAATTGTTTTAAATCTTATATATATATCTTGCTCCATAGATAACATGCAAAATTACTTCTCTCTGGGATAATTTTTCCCCCACATATTTTAAAATTTCTTACCTGCGAAGAGGGTTTTACCAGTCAGCATTTCAGCAAAGATGCAGCCTGCAGCCCACATGTCAATGGCTTTAGTATAATTATTAGGAGAAAGTAAAAGACGTGGAGATCTGTACCATTTAGTAACCAATCCTTCAGAAAGATGACCCTGAAAAAGAAACAAAAATATACTTTTTACTTTAGCTGAATAACATTACATAGAACTTGATTCAAGAAAGAATCCTTAGTCTAAAAACAAGCCATAATTGTGAAATCCTAAAACCACTAATAGTGTTGGTTTCTATGCCTATTTTCAAGGCTCTTGGTACTTCTGGGGCCGAATGGAGGTTCAACTCCCCTTAGAATGTACCATGTATAAAATGATGTTCATATGAAGTCTGTTGACCAAAGTATACTGTAAGGATTTAGTGTTAACTCTAGACCACATATTTAAAACATGTTTCAGAAAAGGATTTATTTTTCACTTCCAGTCTCAAATTAATTAAGGAGCAGGTATGCTTTAAATCAATAAGAGAAAGGTAAGAGGTACTATTCACAAAGCAGCGCCAGCCTCCTAACTGACAACCCAGGGGACTTGGCTTTACTACATACTCCATTCCTAATCAGTTTTACTACTTTACATTTATGAAGTATTTGACAAAAACAGTTATACATATACTGCCTTATTTCATCCTCAAAATTGCGAGATTGTGACAGTAGATATTAACACTGAGATTAGGGAATCTGCTCAAGGTCAGATAGCTTAGTTGGATATAGAGACGGAACTCAATTTTAGATACTATAACTCCTAGTTCAGTGTTCTATCCACAATACTTTACTGCTATCCATAAAAAGGACGTGATCATCTATTTAATTTTGGTACTCAGTTTCTAAGCTAGTTTTTAAAAATATTGTTATATTCAATCCGAGATGATACATGTGAATGAAAAGATTTGTTTCAGACATGTGCCATGGGAAGCCAAGCAAGCACAGCTCCTAGAGATGATTTACAACCAAAGCAGCTCCATTTTTATATTTTAAACATCACGGACTCACATATGATTTCATCTGAAAACGAAAAGACCAGAGTTTGGCTCAGAAAATAGTAGTAACTCCTTATACAAAGGCAAGCTGTTACGTAAGGCAAACTTACTATGAATCCTTTTGGCTATCCTTCTTGCCTATTTTATCTTTATGCAAATAAGACTTCAAACTAAATTAAGTTTGCCTAAACAAGGCATAACACAATAATTCAAATGGACATAAAAAAGGCATAAAAGTATAAACAGAATCCCCTATTACCTTCAGAGAGTACCACTTTCTGCTCTAAACAAATAAGAATATAACCTACTTTTAAAATTTTATTTGGGGGGGGGTGGTTAGGTTTGTTTGTTTGTTCGTTCATTCATTCTAATGGAGGTGCTAGGAATTGAATCCAGGACCTTTTGCATGCTAAGCACACACCCTACCTTTGAGCTATACCCTCCCTTTCCCTACTTTTACATAAGGGAGAATTTCAGTCATAATAAAGAAGCATACAGTTTTAGGAATTTGTATTTAATCAGGCTCCCACTCCACCTTCATTTTAAACACAGAGAGATTGTGAATGAAAAAAAGGTACTATGTAAAACTTAATACAATTAACTAAAAATTCTGCCACAACACATAAAGGAAATATAAATACCTACCCCTAATGTGTATCAGTTTAAAGGTCTGCCTCAGCTGACTTTCCACGTACCTTATGGGAATAATGGGGATCCATGATCCGTGCAAGACCAAAGTCACCTATCTTCAGCACCAAGTCTTCAGTATTAATGAAAAGATTAGCTGGTTTGAGATCTCTGTGCAGTACGTTTGCTGAGTGAATGTATTTGAGCCCACGTAGCAGCTGATACATGAAAAGCCTGGCATGCTCTTCCAGTAAAGGGCCCTGCTCCAGCACATTAGCCAAGTCTGTCTCCATGTACTCCTGAACAATGTAAACACTGTTCAGTTCGGTAAGAGAGCCCACATCATCTGTTAACTGGCTTCCACTAGGACCAAGAATTTCAAACACCTTCACAATGTTATCATGGTCGAGTCTTCTAATAATTTTGATTTCACGTAGAGCATGTTTGACACTCTGGGGATCAGTAAGGACAATTTTCTTGATGGCTACTCTTTTGTCACAGTCATTGTCTACAGCAGAAAAAACCAAGCCATTGCCTCCACAACCCAATGGTTTTAAGTCCATATACCTAGAGCCTAGATCAAAACCATGAATGTTCATGAGACTTTCAAATTTCTCTGCCATTTTGAAACCCTTACTATTGCCTTTTCCTTTTGAATTGTTGAACTTGTGTAAACAAGCAAGAAAACTGGCATCAAAAGGAAAGATCTTTCAAAAAGGGAGAAGAAAAATAATTTTGCTTCCACAGCAAGATGGTTTCTTGACGTTCATTGCATATGCCAACCAGGCCCGTTGAGTTCCCCTTAGAATTAAAGCTCAAAAAGCTCTACTCATACTGAGAATTAAAAAGATTGCAGTACTCATAGTTCAAGAAAGGGGCAGCAACTCTGCAGACATTTAAAGAAAACACTCAAGAAACCCAAACGGAATGAAATGACATACTATGCACTCAGATTTACTGTGCTGAAGGATTTAACATTTAACAAAAATGTGAATAAATATGCACACAACAGGCTTCTATGAACATTCTCCTCACAGTGCAGATACATTCAGTGTTGGACTGGTCCTGAGCAGCATCATTCTAAGGTGCTGGTAAGCACTATTTCCGTTTTGCTTCTTTTCCTTTGTTGCTGTATATTTCAACAGGAAGCCCTGGCGGCTGTTGGTTAACAGATGTCTTTTGTTAGTGATCAGGTGGCTCCAGCTCACCACAATCACAATCAAAGCTACCGTCCATCTTACTCTGATACAACCTGGGGGATGAGAAAAAAGAAGGCAAAGAATCACCACTGTAGGAAATGCTCTTTTACACAACTTTGTAAAATGACACAAACTGGGCATTTAGCTATAGGCTACTACTGGTACATTAAACTTATTTATTTATAGTCACTAAATGGAAAGACCACCCTCAATCAAAAATAGCTATCCATGTTGTAAGCAATTCGCATGTGTTGGCTCAGATTTCAGAGCCTACCACACTAGATTCTTTATATTATTTAGGTCACTAGGTTGTATAATTTCTTAAATGTCAAGGTGCAAAGGAAGGTTCATAATATTTTTACAGAATTCTTTAGAATTTTTTGAGGGGTAAAACATTAGTAACATGTCTCTTAAAAAATTATAAGCCTGCGATGTGTTAGTTCGTTAAAGAACATGCTTACTGATGAACTCTGCCTGTCAGTATCTCATGAACAAAAATCTAGCTGTACAAGTAAGAAATGTGCCAAGCATGTTCTTAAATTTACAAAGAAGTGAACTTAAACAGTGAATAAACCTATGAATGAAACCTATGAAAAGATGTTTGACCTCACTGATAATCAGAAAAATCAAATTACTTCATAAAGAAAACATTTCAGATTGGAAAAACATTTTAAAAGAGTCTTAACTGTTCCTATCAAGTTTGGGGAGGAATGTGGAAAAACAGGAACTTTCATACAGTATTTGTGGGAGTTTAAATTAGTAACAGAACATCAAAGAGCAATTTGGCATACATAAATGCATAAGTGAATAAATATCATACCTATGATTTGGCATTTTCTTCAAGGAAAACTCCCTAAAGAAATGCTTGCAAATGAACATACAAATGTTCATTTTTTTTATAATGGCAAAATATCAAAAACAGCTTAAACCTTCATCAAAAAGAGAATGAGTTATATTCATATAGTGAACCACTTACTATATAATAGTAAAAATGAACAGAAATGTCAAAATCACCAAATATACACTACATTTCAAAAGCAAACTGCAGATAGAAATGTGGATGCTGAAACCAGGTGTATCAGGTGGATAAAAATGCAAAATAATGCTACTTTAGGGGGCATACATATGTAGCAAAAGTATAAAAAATATTAAGTTGATAAATAACAATTCATGATAATAGTTACCTTGAGGAATGAAGGAAGGGATAAGAATCAAGGTAGGGTTACACAGTATGTTTCCACTGTATCTTTAATGTGTTATTTCTTTTAAAAAAGAAGTATGACAAATCATTAGACTCTTGTAGATTTAGGTGGTATGTAAACGGAGAGCTCACATAGTCGGGGAATACAGGCAGACAAAAAAGCAAAACATATCGATGTTAGCTGGCAGTAAGTGGTGTGGAGAAATAAAACAGAGACAGGGGATGGGGAGGGTGGTTAGGAAATGCCTCTCTGATAAGGTGGTATTGCAGTAAAGCTAAGAAGTAAGGAGGTGGGTGGGCCTTAGGGATGCTATGTGGGAGTAACTGTTGTAGATGGAGGGGCTACATCTTGAAAGCCACTAAGGGAGAGTGTTCATCTCCTGTTTCTGAGGCAACTAGGCCAGGGTAGTAGCTCATTTAAATGTATATACCTATAAGCATGTAATACAGCCTAGCCCTTAAATGGAAAGGCTTCCTGCTACTGAAAACTGGTATAAGTATATATATAGTGTTATTTGCTGAATGGGTCTGAAGGGATTGCAAGCAGGGCAGCTGCAATAGTCCTTTGTTCAAAGAGCTAATCCTTTTAAGGAAAGAAGAAACTGTATCAGACTATGAAATAAAACAGCTCATTCTGAACCTGAAGAAACAAGAACTTTCAGTCATCTTCAGGTGTGGCTTAAGAACTGTTAGGACTCAAACACATCAGCTCTTTTGCAGTCGCAAAGCATTTGTACAACACAGATATCTGCCTTTATTTCCTACCTGCTTCACTCTTATTCCTACATACTTCACATGCAGAAATATAAGACTCTAAAAAATTGAATAAGATAACAGCATTTGCCTCAATTTGAGCAAATCTTCAATTCTCAGAAATCCACGAACATTAAAAAAAATGTGAACAAGAAACTGATACAAATAACTCAGAGACTAAATAGATAAATGATCCTTATGGCAACAGTTTATTTAATAAAAGTTGATATTTACAATCCATGAGTTCTTTTAATAAATATGAGCGTTTCTTGTGTCTACTTAACATCATGAGGAATGTTAATAGCTTAATAGCTCTGTTTTACTATGACAGAGATAGTTTCTTCTGCATGTTATTTCGTCTGCTTCTCAGAAATCAGAAAAACAAAAACAAAAACAAAAAACAAGCAGAATCCTAAAAATTCTGTAGCTTAGTCTATTTGTAGTAAAACATTTAAAAGTTAAATTAACGTTTGCAAATAAACTTTTGGGTTAAAAAATGCTTCAGATTTTTAAAGGGCTTTAATTAATAATGTATGCCTCCCCCAACTCCAATTTTTTCTATTTGGATATATCTTGATATTTCCTGTTCTCTACCAAATATCCTAGAAAAAAATCAGTATTTTCCAAAGGCTGTCCAGTATCTCTGAAATTTTACATTTCCAGTCTCCACATGAAATAGAATGTTTGTTCACACCTACTTCCTTGCCCTAATGTAAACAATTCCTTAAAGCTCAGTCAAGTTGTAAGTTTTTGATCAATGTACATTTTTATGTCAGTTTAACAGACTTGACATAAGAAGAGTAAAACTTCTAAGTACTCCCTTAGGCTTCTAGTTCACTAACAGAGTAATCATAGTCAAGAATAAATAACACTTTATCCAAAACGCACCACTATTATCTGAGAGAATAACACGATAGTAGGAATTACAGTCAGATTATAAGAGAGGTCTCTACTCAAGACCTTTCAGTGTTAGTGAGACAAGGAAGCACTATAGACCAGAAACAACTGTAAGGATAAGAATGCCCTTTCAGAAATCTCAATGACTGGTTAGCACTTACTGGGGTAAAGAGCAGGTAAAAATTCATCTTGGGGAGGGTAGGAGCTTGTGCCTAGGCTGAGAACTGCAGAGTCCTCATTACAGATTCAGATGATGACTATATTGAAAGCCTTGAGCAGATTTTACAAGAAATATGAGACCAAACCAAAGGTAGTATCAATAAAACTGTAATTCCACTAGACAGTGAGGATTGTACCAATAAAAAATTGTGGGGGTGGGGGGAGATCCTATTATTTACAACAGTGCTTGCCCAGTGATCTGCCTCATTGCTCTGTGAGTAGTGCTCTTCAAAGTCCTTCAGTATCCACTGCAGCAAAAGCTATTTAGCACCTTTTCACCTAGGAGCTTGGAAAGTAAGCCCACCTTAATCAGTAAGTTGTAAGTAATATTATACCTCTGCATGATAAACTGGATCCAGTAAATGTTTCCCGCTCCATTCAGCAAATATTTGATAATTACATATTACGTACTTGTCAATATACTAAGCACTGGGGATAACACGGTAAGTAAGAACTTGAGCACTGCCCTTATGGAGTTTGTTTACAGTATGGTTGGAGACAAAAAATAGTAAGCTAACAATAGGAAAAAGCAGGTGCCAAGGAGACAAGTGGTACAGGATGGTACAGGAAGCTATGAGACCCTAGACACTGGGGGATTTAACCTAATGAGAGAGGTCAAGATGTGTGCCTCTGGAAGCCATAAAAAGACACAGGTCTCCCATACTCCCCCTTAGTGACCATGAAAACAGCTTTTTCCTTATCACCTTGGCCCTTTTGGCAGTTATATTCCAAATCCTGACCTCTCCAATCACCTCCATCTTTCACATCAATCAGGGAGGGAGCTCCTTAGCCTGATCAGAGAATACACGTGCAACTCAAATGGATTAGCAGATTACTGGTCAGTGCATCCTCCATCTACATCAATGACCTATAGAAACGTCTCATTTATACCATTTCTCCACTATCATTCATGTTTAACTTCATAAAAGCAAAGTTCAAGGCTTAGACTCAGGAAAGATCTGGGGTTCTATATTCCTTCTGCACTTTCCAAATACCTCAAGAGAAGAAAAGGAAAACTAAGACTGGATAGTAACTAAAAAATGACCCTTTCTACCATCTTTCCAATTTCTTTGCCACCAAAAATTACCCATTCCTACCAACCTCAGTGCTGATAACTGTGTTGCTTTGAGAGAGATCTTAGGTAAGTTTTACTTAGCTGGGTGAATGTTTTCTTTTTAACAACAATTTGGTAAATAAAACAAAGTGCAGAAAATTATAAGAATGAAATTGGCTCTTTGGTCTTCTTTCAGTGATCCACCATAAATGGAAGTAAAAGCTCTTTACGTAGCCCAGGCTGGGTACCAGCTTCCAACATTCATAAGGCAGTTCCCTGAAAATGCATTAACTACCTCTGTCACCTCAAGCTCTCCATTCTTCCCTAAATTGCCTCCTGCCTTCTGCTACTCAGCCTACCCCCACACCAAGAGAAACGCAGGTACTCTGAGTCAAGTGTAAGCATATGAAGTAAAGTTATAAAATGCAACAGAGAAAAATAAAAGGCAGTAGAATAACTTCACTCTGCCCCATCTCCACATTCTACAGAAACTGGATTTTCTTTCCTTTCTAATCTAGGAACAACTCAGCCAGTGTCAGAAAGGGAGTCTGGATGTGCAAAGTCTGAGGTAAGGGCCTTAAACGTAAAGGTTACCTATCTGGTTTTCTCTTTCACCTCCCACTCTGCTGCTTCTCAGGTTAAATGCTGACATGGGTCATCTGGCCTGATCACACTCACTCCCAGCCTTTCCCCCCTCCCCCCACCCCAACAGCTCTTGCCTATTTTGCTCTTCTCCAGGGTCAAGTGAGTAATTTGAGTTAACTGGCATTCACCCATCCTGAAATCTCCTCAGCCAAAACCCAGTTGCTTTTGGAGAGAAGGGAAAGGTTGAGCTCTACTTATATTCACCTATGACTGTCTCCTAACCCTGGCACAGAGAGGTATTGTTACAACAAATTCACCCTTTCCAAAGATCATGTTCTCAAGCTCTCATCAAAGCTACTAAGTTTCTAGGGCAAAGAAGGCCAAAGGCTACAGCTTAACTGCTTGCTCATATACATTCTTGGCAAAGCCCTTGCTCCTAATGCAGGGTAGCCCTAAGAGTTATCAGGGACCCCTCTCAGGATTTAGACCTCAGGGAGGCCCGAAGTACAAACTTGTGTCAGCGAATGATCTTGGGAACCTGGGGTGGGAGGGAGGACCTTAACACTTAAGCACCAAAGCCTAACAGGCTCTGCCTGCTATCAGTAAGTACTGTTAACTTCGGAGACAAACTTTCAAAGATGGACATAGCTTCTAACACAGTATCCAGTTTTTTAAAAATTCTTCTACTCCTAACTTCTGTTCTTAAATTGTCTGAACCTTTGCCTAAATACATTTTAACATTAAGGACTTCAACCATTTAAAAAGCCATTATAAAATAAATGTCATTATGTTTATTTTGATGTTCATTTCTAGTTGCTATTTACTCTAGGTACCCATACTGGAATATTGGAACTTCACAGACCAGATAAACTAGTCTAAGAATTTCTAAAGATTCTTCTAATTCTAAGAGTCTATGATCCATGATAGCACAGTACAAGTCTTTTACTTCAGTGGTTTTTTCCTCACTTATTATGGTCGTATGCCCAGAATGGGGGGAAATGTGATTGAAATTGCTATACGCTAAATATTAAACACAATCCCTTCTCAAATTTATGGCTGGAAATTTTAAAATAATTTTAATAACCCTCTCCTATCTTCCTCCTGCCTGAGCCCTCATTTCTAAAACTCCTCTTCTAACCAATGGTAAGGAAACACTGGAGCAAATACATAAGCAGGAGACATGTGGGCAGCCTTCTTCTTCGAGTGTGTTTGGAAATCTGAAGATTCCACCCAAACAAAAATGAATATAAATTTCTGTAATAGTCAGGATAGTCTAGGCAGTGTTACAGTAACAATCCCCAAATCTCAGTGACCTAAAACACTTTTAAATCCTTTTCATGCAACAAGTTCAACAGAGCTGTTACCTGAACTCTTTAAGTAGCTACCAACCCTTTCATTGCCAGAAGGAAAGATGTGGGAATATCTCACTAGTGCGCCTAAGGTTCTGTCCAAAAATGAGCTTATATTCACACTTATATTCACATTTTATTTACCAAAGCAGGTCACCTGTTCACATCTACTTCAAGGCAGTAGGGAAATGAAATCCCAACATGGCCCTGAAGCATGGAGAACCGAGATGTTTTGAACAGCTTTGACTAAAACAGCTTCAGTTCTTACACCCACCAATTATACTTTCATTCAACAAAACCCTGAGTATTTACCAGATGTCAGGCATTGCTTTAGATGTTAAGGTACAGAAAAGGTATAAATAAATAAATAAATAAATAAATAAATAAATAAATAAATAAATAAATAAATAAATAAATAAATAAATATCTGGTCTAATAAAGCACATATTCTTAGAACACTGTAGTAGATTGCCCCCATCCCACTAAGCTTTCTTTCTCTTCTCTTTCCTAATAGCACTCTCCCCTTCGCCTTGTCTTTTGCCATCCATCCCCAAGCTCATCTCATCTGATCTTCAAATCCTCTAACTTTCATTTTCTTGGGCACCATTCCCTTCCTCTTTGTTGTAGCTTTATTTTAAAAAATAAAAAGTTTGGGACTAAGTATCTTTACTGACATTTTCTGAGCATAGTATCTGGTACTTAGTAGGCACCTTAAAAACTACTGAATGGATTCATGTAAATGACATATACTACTTGCTAGTAACACACTTTGTAGAAGACAAGCTTTGCCCTCAATTTTTTTTCAGAATCTGATCACATCCTGACCTACCATGTGGGAACAACAGTGATGACTCCTAGATATGGTACTTTCCTTTCCAGGCATTCCCCCAGGAGCCTCACCCTAGGATGAACACACAGGTCTGCCAACACATGAAGAAAGCAATTGATTTCAACCCACTCAGACTGAAGAAACAAAAACACTTCAGCTTTATTACAGCTCCTGGTTTGTTTGCTGAGGTAGTGGAGAGGGGCTGTGCCACTGAAATAGTATCTATATAATCAGATGAGCAGGATTCTGTAAAACGGCTTACTAGCCCACGTGATATCAAGTATGTATCATGAAGATATGCAAGACCTTGACATTACTGATTTTACAGTTCTTTGTCCATCCTAGTAGAGTCTATGGCATCTCACACCACAGCTTTCCAGACTATACATCAAACAGAACTGCTGTCATTTTTGAGCTAACTAACCCTGGTGAGGGTCTGAAGAGGGCCACATTGTGCAAGGCCACACAAAACATTTCTGGACCCTCATCAAATGGAGACAACCACATGCTTGATTAGAGTTTCCAATTTTTAAAAAAAAGATGAAAAGGAATATATGTGCATATATGTATGACTGAAACATGTTGTACACCAGAAATTGACACAACACTGTAAACTGACTATATTTCAATAAAATTTAGAAATTTAAAAAATAGTAATTCAGAATGGCATATAACTTATCTGGAATATCCTTTCTCCTCTCTTTTCACTTCTCATTTTCTCTAGTCCTGCACAAAGCTTGCAAGATAAAAAAAAAATAGTGTTAAGCTTCCTATCACATTCGCACTACAGTTTGTCACTGCTGAAAAATTCCTACCTGGTTTCACTAAACCCATATAAAAGAAAAACAAACAAACAAACAAACAAACAGGCATGAACTAAAGAGATCGCAAGTCTAGTCCAGGATCTGTGGCTAAATTAGCTGTGCAATCAAAGCATCTCACATTTCTATGTCTCAGTTCCTCATCAGGAAAATGATGTAGCTAAACTATATAATTTCTATGGTCTCTTCCAGCTCTAAAACGTTGTAAGTTTAATAAAAGGTTCCAGATTTCCACTTCTGATTGGAATGCAGAAAGTGGCAAGACACCATTACTCTCAACCCTATAAACCATGATAAACTAAGTTAAGTCACAAAATTGTAGGTTTTAAAATACCCATCAGAAAGCTGATGATGCAAAGAACTCTAAATAAATTCCAGATAATGTAAAGCCCTTCATAAGACAAGAGACCATGGATATTCTTATTCCTGGCAAAGTGGTAAGAGAGTAAGAAATTTCCACTAATAAGATTAAGAAGAATCAGCCAAATTTATAAGCAAACTTTAATGACAGCATGTGGATTCAGGTGATGGATTAGAATTCAGAGGAAGTCCAGTTACAAGCCCTACCTGCCAACTCTTCCCCATGGGTCTTCACTGACTGCACAAGTCTGAGGGCAAGGCAAGAAAGCTGAGAGAAAATCTCATGAACCATATGGGCCTCCACTGTGTCCAAGACAGCTGTCCTCTGTAGATGGAGGACAAGACAGGAATTGTGAGATAAACCTCTCCAAGGCACTCTGAGTAAGGCAGATGATATTCTTTCTAAGAAAATGGGCAATAACATGAGGTGAAGAAAACCTGAGGTGGTACTGGAAAGCAAAGAAAATGTCTAAGCAATCCAAAGAGCTGGCAGCTAGGCTGCAAAGTAGAGAGCATCAAGGTTCAGAAAGCTGACAGGGCAGAAGTATGTGATGACATAATAGACAAAACTTTCCAAAACTGATCAAAGACATCAACTCACTGACACAGAAGCTCAATGAGTCACAGGCAGGATAAATACAAAGAAACCCATACCTAGGCACATCATAGTTAAACTGCTGAAAAAGGTAGGGGCAGGGTGGGGTGGGGAGACCAAATCTTAAAAGCAACTATGGAAAAAAGAAAAAGTATATACTAGGGAAAAATAATAGGAACGATGGCTAACTTATCATTGGAAACAATGAAAGCCAGAAGACAACACAAACTTTCAAGTGCCAAAAGAAAAACTATCAACCCAGAATTCTAAATCTAGGGAAATACAAGATGAAATAAAAGTATTGATGAAATTGATTAAATAAAAGAGACAAAAGCAAAAATAATTTGTCTCCAGCACTTTCACTACAAAAAATGCTAAAAGATGTTCGTTAGGGTGAAGGAAAATGACACCAAATGGAACCCCAGATCTGCAGAAAAAGTAACTGGAAAATATAAAAAAGCCTAAAAAACCAACCAAAAAAACAATGCACATGTTTAAGTGTCCCTAAGAGACTACTGATTGCTTAAAGCAAAAGTATTAATGTATTGTGGGGTTTATAGCACATGCAAAAGTAAAATACAAGGGCACAAAATGCTAGGAGGTAAACTGAATCATGCAACTGTAAGGTTTGCAGTGTTAGTGAAGTAGTTATATTACTCAAAACAGACTCTGATAAATAATAAAAGGCTCATGGGTTATCTTTAAATACCTTTTCCTTTTTTGGTCTTGATGCTTACTAGTAACATGTCCATCAATGGGGAGTAAAGGTAAGGAAAACGAGAGAAAACTAAATAAACCACCAATTTTAAGTAATGATTTATTTTGCTAAGCAGTTTTTGTATGCTTTTACATCAATAACAATATAAACTAACACATTATATTTAAATACCACAGATTCATTGGCACCTCCTAAGAAAACAGAAATTAACCATGTTAATCAAGTTAAATACACATTTTAATTGAAATCATTTTGAAGTGCTCTACTTTCTACTTTGAAACTATACAGTTTTAGGATATTAAAAAACTATATTATGGAATATGGCTCAAAGTTCTAATTTGAAGACAGAACATATCTGGTACACATTTAGCCTACATTATCAGCTATTATAAAAGTAATTAATGAAAAAAATTGTTTATATTATAAAGGAAGTCACAGCACTGAACACGAGAACAGGATTTTTTTAATATTTGAATTTCAAAAGAACAGAGGAACAATAGCAAGCTTGATTAAGACTGCATTATGTGTGAAGCATACCACTCTTACATTTAATCCTAACAGCATTGAAAAATGGGTCTTAAGATCTTCAGAGAATTTAAATAATGCATTCAAAATCACACATCAGTGAGAGCCAGGATTTGAACCTCAAGGTTGTAAATAAAGCCCATGATCATCTCTCAAATAATAATGTTAACTTACTGACAAGTACATTACACATTCCCTCCCAACCCTTTGATAGTACAGTATACTCTCAGAGACAAGACACTCTTCTGCATAACCAAACTATAGTAATCAAAATTAGGAAATTAACACTAATGCTCAGATCCTATTTAAGTTTTTACAATGGTATCAATAATGTACTTGGCAAGCCAAAAACCCAGAATCACATGTTACAATGACTATAATGCAATCTTTAACATACTTTTTCCCTTTAGAAGTTTAAGGGAATCAAACAATTTGTACAGTGCACAAAAATTTATTGAGCACTTGGTATGTGTCAGGCATTGTTTGATAGTACAGTGGAGGTAAGACAGTTAAAGTTCTGCTTCCAGTGAGTTTACATTCTAGTAAGAAAAGACTAACAAGTAAACTAGTAACATAACTTCAGGTTTGGCCAAGTGCTATGACTGGGTGGTTTGGAAACGGCCATCTAAGGAGCTGAAATCTGAATGATCAGAAGAATCCAGCATTGTTAAGAGATGGGATAAGAGCGTTCCAAATAGAGGAAAAGGCAAATACAACCTAGAGTAGGACAGAACTTGTATTTTCGAGGAAAAGAAAAGATGCCAGTGTAGCGACAGCATCCTGAGCAAAGGGAGCAGAGGCTGATGTGCAGATAACACTGGACAGATAGAAACAAATACATGAGGTATGATTCTGAATTTTATAACTAAGAGCAAAGGAAAGCTACTGAAGGATTTTAAGCAGACAACTGTCATGGTTTCACTTACATTTTAAAAAGATGATTCTGGCTACTGGGAGGAGAATGGACTGAAGAAGACGGTCAAGTGAAAGCAGAGACCAATTAAAAGCCATTTCAGCTCAATCTGGCAGCTATCACCAAGTGCCAGAAAGCCTAGAGGTACTAGGTCAGGGGAGAAAACTCTCAATGCTATCCACAAGATAATTAAGAAATACTTACTTAACAGGTATTTTTATTTTTTTAAAGTCCAAGTGAAAATATCTTTATTGAGACAAATGGGAAAATGTATATTCTTACAACCTAGATTATTACTGAACATTATTGAACACAGGAGTATCAACCAGAAAATTGGCACTGCTTTATAATAATTACTAAAATAATATCTGGGCATATTAGGAAAGAAGGTAGTTAACAAACATACCATCTTTCCAATTTGTAAATGAAAAAGGAAATTATTGAATTATGCCTAATCAGTTATAAATTACAGCTTAGACTTTAAACGTAGTGTAGGCAAAGATCATCTAAATCTGTGCTGTCCAATATAGTAGCCACTAACTTCATACAGCTCTTTAAGTATAAATTAAAATTAAATTAAAAAATTCAGTTCTGCAGGTGCATTAGCCACCTGTCAAATGCTCAATAGTTACATGTGGCTAGTGGTGATCTCATTGGACGGCACAGAATAGAACATTTCAATCATCATAGAAAGTTCTATTGGACAGCCATTAGATTCTCAATTTTCCTTTTGACTTTTTTCAAGAGGGCCAATGGAAAGAGCAACTCAGAAGACCTAAGTTTTCCAGATCAGTCACTAACCAGGTGAGCAACTGTGTATGCATCACTTAGCAGTGCTTCTAGAAATGAATGTGCATTTCAATCACCCAAGAATCTAGTTAAAATGTAGGTTCTAACTCAGTAAGTCTTGAGATGGGGTTAAGATTCCGCACTTCTAACAAATTCTCAGATGCTGCTAATACTGCTGGTCCAGAAATCATACTGTTAGTACCAAGGTTTTAGATCTCTCCGGGCCTTAGTTTCCTGAGCTGTCAAGTGATGTACCTAGGGCAAGATAATGTCCTGAACCCTCCGTAAACACTAATATTATAGTTTTATGGTTGTACAGAATTAAATGCACACAGATTTCTCAGTCTGCAGAGGCAGTTTCTTCCCCTGAAGTAAACATTAGGATTCTAACAAACATTTTCTGTGATACCGTTTATTTTCCCATGAAAAGACATATCAAATTTAAATGCAGATCAATGGGAAAATGTAATTTGCTATATAAACATTCAACTTCTGTACAACTTTTCAGAAATGGATTTTTTAAAAGGCTGACAGGTATGTAAGACAAAGGGGTATACTATATTTTCCAAATATGCAGTTCATGGAAGAAAAAACCAATGGTAGACTCAGCCCACACCAGTATTAACTTTAAATGCATTAGCTCCACATGAAAAGCAACTCCCAGGAAAAAGTCACTGACTATAGGAACATCGTTTTTGTAAAGTCTCAGTCAGGGCTCTGAGCAATACAACCAACCAAAATCCCCATGCCCCTAGCAGGCCTTAGGGTAACATTAACAACTCACAAAACAGGCTGAAGGAGCCAACAATGCTACAAAGAATTCACTTTTGAGGCATCTTCTTTTAACAGCAGCCCTAGAGTAACACAGTTCAAGAGGGCAATGCAAACAAGGAATTGGATAGCAGTGGTGAGGCTCATGGTTTCATGAGGCAAAATCTCATAGAAAAGACAGGCTAAGATGTCCACCTTGTTTACAAATTCTGAAGTAAGCATGATGGCTAATTACCTACACTTAAAAAAAAAAACTGGAAATACATGTTCAACCTGTAAGAGACAGGATGCTTTTGAAAATCTACAATCCTTTTATATTTTTTATTTCCTTTAGAAGGAAATTAAAAGTTTGAATTAAATGTTATTAAAGTTCCTTTATATAAGTCATGCAATGTTCTTCTAAAATCTCTCCAAAGATTTAATTTACATTAATACACTTTACTGCCCACAAAACTCTTCAAATAATTTTGAGAAGATAAGTATACAAATAAAAACTTGGGAGTGGGAAGTTTTTTTCTTCTTACTTTTAAAACAAACTGCTGTTCTCAATCTTTTTTCCCCTCCTTAATTTTATTTTATGCCAACCTGATAAAAAATGGCTTTCTACAATCAGTCAAAATATTTTATTACCAAATTTCAACGAAAGTCCTAAATTTGGAACTGTACATTCAGCTTATCTTAGAAAAAGATTGATGAAAAATCCTGCCTATAATAATACCTGTTTCAAGCTGTCTTTACAAAAACAGCAAATTCCTACAGATCAAGAGAAAGCACCACATAATAATTCCATCAGAATGAAATGCTCATAGGTTCAGAGCTGTACCTGATTAAATACTTCTGTGCTTTTACAACTTATTTAAACTAATTTCTATACATTATAAAGATAACTTTTACATTACCAATGGGAAAAAATGTTAATTTTGATTCACACCACAAAAGTACTATTCTTTGTAAATAATTGATAAGAAACCTCTCTCAATAATAACTAAGGAGCTGTTAGTATCAATTTAAAAAAATTTTTTTAGTATCAAATATTTAATTGCAGAAACAGGACATAAATTAATTCTATCTTTCCTCCCAGCAAATACTACAAAATTCCACCTGCGAGATACATGATATCCTTTTAAAATGCAATTTAAGAAGCCATTTTTTTTTAGAAAAACTGTGGCTTCTCTATGAGAATTATAATGTAGACAGAAGCATTTTAGCCTATCATTTAAAAAAATACAGCGTATAAAAAAAAAAGGGCCACGTAGCAGTCCGTGGGCAGGATGAGTCATCACCCAACTCAAAACTTGCAGCACTTCTAAGCTTCCTCCTACCCGACCCCATCCCCTTCAGCAACGTACCCTGAGTCAGCAAACCTTACTATTTTGTCAGTTATGAACTCTCATGATGCTTAAATTAACTTACGCAAAATGCTGCAACACTTTTAGTACCGACACTTGTCATCAGAACATATGCTTTTTCTATTACAAAATTAACTCATCTTCACATCAATCTTCTCTGGATTCGTTCTTAATCATAGAAAGGTAGCAAACATTTTTAGTCCCATTTTGCAAATAATAACTGCAAAATATGCTCAAATATAAAGGTTTTTATAAGCAGTTCTTCACTTGCCAGAGCTTATTTCTGAATAGTAATACTTAGGTGATTAAAACATGTCCTGCTCAAAACTAGCATATTTCTTAGATGACTACAATTACTGAATTTAGGACACCAACAAGCAATTGTACAAGTTTCATAAGGCAATTCTTATTAAGTGATGTAGGACATACATGTGAAAGAACCTTATGCTCCTTGGCACTTAGCAACCCCTTCATAAACATGTGTGAACAATTAAGCCTTAAAGAAATGTAAAGTTTCTCCCACCCAACTAGAAATTATATTTCAAACGTTAAAATCTGACATTTCTAAGAACTCGAGAGACAGTTCCCTTTCAGGGCCCAGCCCTGTTTGGACCCTACATTCTTCTAGTCAGATTATTCTTTCCATCTCAGTCTCCCAACGTTGAAAAGAGAAGGTATGTCCAATTAGAACTTTAAAAAATAACAAGGCTATAAAAAGAATTAAGCCATCAGAAAACTACTGAAGCTGTTTTCACTTCATTCTGTCCCCTGTTCATTTTTCTTTGCCCTCGACAAATCATCTTGTATCCGTAAAAAAAAAAAAAAAAGTTAATATGAAGATTGAATTTTAGCATTTCTTGTATTGGAGGAAAGAACATGAATTTTGCTGCAAATGCAGCAGGCTTCTAATTCCACCTCACCAGCTTCCCTTTCCTGGACTTTTTCCAATGAGCAAGCAAAAGAAAAAAATAAAACAGGAAAGGAATCAAAAAGATCATGCTTCATAGAGCTCCCACATAACACCTGAACCAATCGAGTCTCACTAAGCCAAGGAACAAAAGGCGGCCAAGGCACCTTTACTTCTCAACGCACCTCACCAAGTCAGAGAAAAATGCACAGCGAAGCGAGGAGGCCCCTTTTTAGTGAACTGACAAAACAAGTTTTCATTTGGGGGCTTTCACAGACCCCCGTCGCTCAACGTCCCGGACGCAGCTCAAGCAAGGCTGAAGCAGAAGCGAGGAGGAAATTAGGAATTCCGATTCGGACCAGTTTTCTGTACCTGATTTATGGTTAGACTCAAGTCGGGCAGAGGACTTCAGGGCTCTGAGCAGAGCCGTGTGAGCCGCGCGCGCGCGCGCGCCCTACGCAATTTGCCGAGTGCGCCGGAGACTTTGCCCGGCCGGAGTCAGCTGAGGCCGAGTCACCCGAGTGGGATGGGGGAGGAGACGCGGGAGCATTTCGAAAGGCAGCGTGCCAGGAAGGCGAGACTCCGCGCCACCTCACGCTCCCCGGGCGGGCCGGCCGGCCCTCCCGGCCACCGCCCCGCGTGCGCCGGCCCCGCCGGGCTCCGAACCCGCGGAACCGGGCGCAGGCAGCGGTGCCGCAGCCGGCAGGCGGGGCCCCGGGGCCGGCGGCGCGACGGGGCCCAACCCGGCGGCCGGCGAGGGGCGTGCCGGGTGGGAGGGGCGCGCCGGCCGCTCCGCCGGCCCCACGCGGGGACCCCGGACCGCCGCCCGCCGGCCCGCGCGGGGACGCGCCGGCCAGGCCCGAGCGGGCGAGGCGGCGGGAGGGCCGGGGGCGGGCGGGAGACGGAACAAAAGCGCCTTTGTTGAGCGGCGGCCGCCGGAGGGTCACACACAATGGAGGAGGGAGCCGGCTACGCCGCCGCCGGGCCCGCCGCGGCGCCCTCCCGAGCCGCCCCGGCGGCGCTCCCCGCACACGTACACACACATACTCACGGGACTTCTCCGACTCATCGAGGGAGTGCGAGGCCCACAGACAGCCCCCAGTGTCGGCTCAGGTCTCCGGCTGTGCTGGCGGCAGCGGCGTCTCCGAGGCTCTCGCTTTGCCGCAGTCGCCGCCATGTAACCCCGACCCGCGAGAGAGGGCGAGGAAGAGGGGGCGGGGCGTCCTGGAGGCACGCCCCCTCACGTCACAGGCTCACTCCACGGGTTCCCCCGCCCCCGCCCGGCCCAGCGCGCCGGCACGCGCCGGAATTTCCAACGCCCGTGACTGGGCTCCGTGCGCGGCGGGGGCGGTGGGAGAGGCACGCGGGCTCGTCTGCTGCCTCCGGTGGGCGGGGCCGGGGGGCCGGCGGGGAGGTGAACTGACGGGCCCTATTTGCTCCATTACCTGCCCCAACACTAGAGCACAAGGTGATCAAACTCTTTGGAAGCATTTACTGCGCACCTACTACGTGCAAGCCACTGGGCAACCTAGAGGAATAGGCTTTCGTCCCCGTCCATGGGGACCTGGAAGGCAACAGCTGACGAATAAGACAAACACGTTAAAGGTCAAGTGTTAAGGTTTCTAAAGAACACCGGTGGCTTTTCAGCTGGATCGGAAGGAACCCGCATGATCAGAGGAGATGAGAGGGTACCTGTTCCTAGGGAGGGAACAGAATGAGCAAAGACAGGAAGGAGAGCACCTGGCTTGTTGCAGGAACTGGGACTAGGCCGATTTGAGGGAAGCGTAGAATTTGGGCAGGGATATACTGTGAGATAAGTGGGAAGCATAGATTGGTTGGTGCCTTCATGGGCCCACTTGGACAAACAGCAAGCTGATTTTATGTATCATGGCTTATTGAATCCAAAGAGCCTTTCCAGTGTTTATGTAAAATTTATCTAGGTATTTATGAAATTAGAGACGCAGGTCAACATATTTTTTCAGTGACTTAACCATCATTCCATATGAGAGCCAAATGTTTGGCAGCCCTTTATCCATTATTATGCACATCTTCAAGCTTCAAGCATGAGGCAAAGACCACTTCAAAGATCACACAGTGGCTTCAAGTTAAGTGTTGGGATGGTGCTTGAATGTTTTATATTTTTTGTATTTAAAACAATGCCATCTGAGTACCAGGTGTGCAGAGTACGTGGTGAGTAGAGAAAACCAAGAGAAAGGGGAGGCTTGTGCCAACCACAAGATTTCTTATTTGTGGATGCAGCCTCTCTGCAACAGAAGCTCCTTACCCATGACCACTATATATCCCTACTCTCCCTGCTCTAGGCTCCCCTGAGATTCCAACACCATTCCTCCCCATCCATCAATGTTTGATCACCATGTGGAGGGGGGTGGTGAATAAACAATAAGCATTGTGCCTTCCCTCAAGGAGCTTATAATGTGTCAGCTCCTGACTTCCATCAAAGAACTCCAAAATAACCTGTTGATCAAGCAAAGCCAAATTTGTTGCTTACAGGAGTTAAGAGAGACCACTGTGTGGGCAGAGTCTTATAGTAGCGTCTCAAAGAGGAGGTCAAGAGTGGGATAGTTTCAGGGGCTCTGAGTTAGGATAGGTCTTTCAATGAAAGCATGATTAAGATTGGGTTAAATCTGTCATATAATCCTTTAGGATTAATAAACACAGGAAGGGGCGAGTTTTGAATCAAGCTAGAGTTAACAGTTGTTTGATAAACCCAGTGGAGTAATCTTGGTAAGGAGGAGGCTATTTTCCCTGAGGAAAGCTAGGTCACTAGGTAGTCTGTTGTTCAGATAAATGGACTTCAAGGAAGTTCTTGACACTGCAGTCAAGTTATGTGCAACTTCATCTATTTAGGCAAGAATTTCTTGGAATTAAAGTCATGTTTATGCAGATGCTGGAGTTGTAAAATCATGTTAATGTAGTCAGTTTTAGTTCTTAATCCTATTGTGTGGCTATAAATAGTTTATATTCTCTTAAGTTAAGTAGTTTTTCAAACTGCCTTGTATAGTGAACCATTTTGGTGGATTTATGGTCTTTATTTTTGCTTACTGAAATAGAGCAAAAAAAAAAAAAAAATTAGAGGGCATCACCTGTAACAAAGGGTAAAATTTGTGTTGTGAAACTTTTGGTTATGTATCATATTCCAGCAAATCTAAAATGTCATCAATTATGACATGCCATTATTTTACATACTATTAAGCAAAAACTGGGGGAGGGTATAGCTCAAACGGTAGAGTGCATGCTTAGCATGCACAAGGTCCTGGGTTCAATCACCAGTTCCTCCTCTAAAAATAAATACATCTAATTACCTTCACCCTACACACCAAAAACAGAAGAAACCCAAGTAAAATAAAATACTGGCTTAAAAATAAAAAGCGAAAACTGTACTTCTTTGATAACTACGTAAGTTTAGAAAGCTACAGCTCTAAACGTTGTTAGAAACAATGAACAGTACATATATGTAAATTAAAAAATATATATGCAGTAAAAAAGAAAATCTATCAAGGCATTAAAGACATGGAGGAAACTTAAAAGACATATTACTAAGTGAAAGAAGTCAGTCTGAAAAGGCTACAAACTGTATGATTCCAACCAAATGACATTCTGGAAAAGGCACAGCTACAGAAACAATAAAAAGATCGTGGTTTCCGTGTGCTTGGGGAGAGGGAGGGAGGGAGGAATGAATAGATGGAGCACAGGGGATTTTTAGGGCAATGCAATTATTCTGTATGATACTATAGTGGCAGCTACATGTCATTATGCATTTGTCAAAGCCCATAGAATGTACAACATCAAGAGTGAACCCTAATGTAAACTATGGACTTTGGTTGATAATAATGTGTCCATGTTAGTTCATCGATTGTACCAAATATGCCACACTGAGGAGGGATGTTGAGGGTAGAGGAGTATATATATATATATATATATATATATATATATATATATATATATATATATATATATATATGGGAGTTGGGGGGGGTATGTGTGAACTCTCTGTATTTTCTGCTCAATTTTGTTGTGCACCTGAAACTGCTCTAAAAGAATAAAGTCTTTTTAAAAACAGCGAAAAGAATCAAAATAATAATAGCCCATTGCCACATCCTGATTTCAGAGATATTAAAATGGAAGAAATACTTCTTAAAATTGAGGGAATATATGATAGATATAAATGTGCCAGTTGGATCACGATGGCCCTGTTTACTGCTTGTTATTGCTATGAGCTCTACTATTGTTAAGAGTTTGAAAGCCACTGTTGCAGTGGATGAATGTGGGAAAGGAACAGGTAAGTACACCATTAGGCAGCATGTGATGGCTGCTTCCTGAGCAGAGATGCAAATTACCTGCTGTTGTTGGAAGGAACAGTTGACAAGGACTGGGGACAGCAGGAAAATTTCAACTAGAAGACAGAGTATTTGAGCTGGGCTTGATTCCATCAGGAAGTATGAAGAAAAAGACGTTTCGAGATGAGAGGGCAGAATGTACAAAGGCATGAATGTGCTGGGCACACTGGGAGAAGTCCGACAAGCCCAGGGGAATGAAGGCAAGTCAGCACCAGACTGAGAAGGCCTTGATTGGATGCCAGGACTTTTGGATTTATGCTAAAGGCAGAAGGAGAGGCGTTGAGATGATTCAACTAGTATTTTAGAAAGAACCGGAAGGGTGGATTAGATGAGCAAGAGGCTGGCGGCAGGGAGAGGGCAGGACACATTGTTTTTTTCTGCCCTGCACTCATTCTACCTTACTCTGGTAACAACCCTCTGATGTCCTTTAAGAAGCCACCCTTTCCTGTGTAAGTCAGAGTTCCTTCTGTTACAGTGGCAGAAAACCCAATCTAAATTCTGGCTTAAGCATAAGAGAAAGAGACTGTGTCTCTATTGGGCACAGAAAGGGGATGACAATATAAGTGATATTCTTGGGGCCAAATCAACTGGACCTGATGAATGCTTAGATGAGTGAGGGGTAAGTGTTGAGTCACCCAGTTGCTCCCATTCTGCCCATGTGAGTTTAAATTCCCTCATGAGGCTACTCGTTTTCATCTTTTTCCGATTTGATTACCATCTTTCTATGAAAATAAACTGTCAATATTTTTTTATTTTCAAGATGGAGGGAAAAGCAGATTTTAGAATTGTAGACCACTAAGCTTGATGCCAATCTTTGGAATTTTTCTGGTGTAGATCATTGAACACAGGGTGTTAGGGAAAATGTAACAGTTAGTAGGAATCGTCATGGATTGTTTTCAGGTAAATCGTGACAAGGAAATACTAGTTCCTTTCTTGATAGGATCATTACATTACTAAACAAAGATGTCAGTCATTTCACAAAGTCAAGACACCTTATGATTAAGATTGAGAAATATGGGTTTAGATTATTGCAGAGAAAGGGTGATTCAAAGAGTCCTGATTACTGGAGTGACATTAATCTTGAGGCCTCAAGCTCTCAAGAAAAACTACAGATTTGTCCCCCTTTGTCTGTACCTGAGTAATACATTTATCAATGTTTGAGCTAAGATACCGAATTTTAGAACTCAGATCAGAATGTTATAGATGACAGAATAGCTATTCAAAATCATGATTTTTTTTAAAAAGAGGTAACATTTGGCTGCAAAAAATATGTAGTATTTTTTGTTCAGAAAATTTGAAAAGGGCCAGGATTTGGGAGACTTAGCTTGACCTCGTAATGTGACAGTAAGTTACAGATACTCATGCAGTGTGAGCAGCCACCAAAATAACAAAATGTAGACTGTGTTAATGCAAAACAGTGTTCAAGTCACAGGGGTACCAGACCTGTGCTATTCAGCTCAGGACTTCTGGACTTACATGTTCAAATATAGATACCACATAAAAAAAGCTACCTTGCATAACAAGTCAGAATTCATTAAGAAGAGACATCCAGGGAGACTGTGGAAACCATTTTTTCTATGAAGAAAAGATGAGGGGATTGGGTCTGCTTAACCTGCAGAAAAGCAATTTGCTAAAGGGAACATTGTTGCAGAGGAGAGAGGGAGAGAGTAGATTTATTCCATGTTGCACTGGAGCTCAGATCTAAGACTATCAGGAGGGCTACTTCAGAGAGGAAGATACTGGCTCAGCATAAGAAAGGACAGTTTTGGGTATTGGAACTGAGCCACAGTGGACAGGACCTCCTGGTGAAGTGAGCTCTACATCACTGGAAGCAATCAATCGGAAAACAGTGGCCACCTGTCAGGGATGCTATAAAAGGAATTGCTGGGGGTAGGAGGGGCCTTCAGAGAGGTGATAACATCCAAGGTATTCTCTAACTTGAAGCTTCTGTGTGTCAGTGTGTCTACTCAATTTAAAATGATTGCTTTCGTAGACATGATTTCTAAAAGAACACATTATAATTTGTTTTGTAAACAAAACAACTTTCCACTGAAGAAATTCATTGCCAAGTACAGTTGATTATTGTTGTTTGTAGTAGTTATGTTCTATAAAGCCACTTGGAACACTGAGTTAGTGCCTGCTGATTATTACCATTGTTTTATTACCAAGCAATTATTAACATTGCTTCTAAGGAGAATACAGGATTAGATTCCTGCAAGCCTCTAGTCCCATGTTTACCAATTAGTTAATATATAACCTTGTTTTATGTCTGTTTCTGTTTAAAGACATTTTATTTAATATATGTTGTTGACTCATTAATACTGAATGATGGCCAACAGCACTGTAATTCATGGTGAATGAAGCTTATCTTACATATGTATTTTCTCAAAAAGGCATATCACAGCTCCCTTACATATAGGGACACTAGCCAACACATCAGTACTATGCTTACGGGCCATTTTAAACAGCTAAAACAAAAAAAACAAAAAATGCAAAAACATGGTGCTAGATAGACCACAGGAAGGACATTTGTTTACAAAATGAGAATTGAAACAAGAAGGCAGAGTGTTGCCTCATTCAACCTCAATGGGGACATGCACATAGGGCAACAATTTTTTTTTTTACCACTCTGCATGTCCCAAAATGACTGTGGAAATGTTGTGAGTATTGGTTTAGGGGTTACATATAAATTTTAGCAAGTAAACAAATTTGCAATCTGTGAATAATGAGGACTGACTACAGTTAAAGCTTTGAAGAGAATGCTTTCAGTCAAAATCCATTAAAGATGGATGTGAAGTTCAGTCACCGGCAGATCACATGAATGTGTTTTGAAGTAAGAGACACCTGTAAATGAAAATCAAGGATCCTGCACTGATGAACTCATCTACAAAACAGAAACAGACTCGCAGACATAGTAAACAACCTTATGGTTACCGAGGGGAAGAGGGTGGGAAAGGATAAACTTGAGAGTTTGAGATTTGCAAATATTAGCTATTATATATAAAAATAGATTAAAAAAAACAAATTTCTTCTGTATATGAAATTTCTTCTTTAATGAAAAAGAATATGAAAGCAAATATATATGTATGTATACACATGGCTGGGACAGTGTGCTGTACACCAGAAGTTGACACGTTGTAACTGACTGTACTTCAATAAAAGAAAAAGAAGAAAGAAAATCAAGGATTGTGTATTTAACTTGATGGAGCAACAAAGAGCTTACCGCTCAGAATAGTAATAGCATTTATCAAGTAGCCTGTTTCAGGTAAATACTTTATAAACATTATGTCATTCTCTTAGGCTATGATAAATAAGATTCTGTAGAAAACTTGAAATAAGCTACTAAAATTTTTAAGATAAAACCTGGTAACAAAAATCTCTGAAAAATCTGTACACTTTCTAAATAATGGTTATGTAACTAAATACTTAAATGTACTGGGAAATACCTACTGGTGTAATTTTATAAAAATAAGTAAAGTCTCCTCCCTGTAATTTATCTGCCTTGGAAGTCAGTATTTTCTGGAAGTGAGATAAATTTGTAGAAATGGTAGAATTAAACTGCTGATACAATAGTTGTAGCTCCCTTTTCTCTCTCTTTCACAAACACACACTTTTTAAGAGGAGCAGGGAAATGGTAACACTCGGCTTTAGGGAAATTTGGTCCAAAGTTGTTTTTTTTTCTTTTCGGGGTGGGGGAGGCGTAATTAGGTTTACTTATTTTTAATGGGGGTACTAGCAATTGAACCCAGGACCTTGTGCACGCTAGGCATGCACTCTACCACTGAGCTATACCCTACCAAAAGTTTTATCTGTACTCTGTTCATCCGCCTCCTGTCTTGAATGCCCTGTTAGACTGAGGGTATTAGATGCTCCTCAATCCTGGAGATAGTCTGTATTTTTGAAACTTGAACTCTTGAGACCACAAAGTCCTCTATAATCATCCTTAGTTTTTGAGAACAGCCTGGGCCTCCACCCATGACCAATGCAAAGGTGCCCCTCAGCCCACGCACTGAGTGATAAATGTTTTACTTGTGGGGACAAAGCAGCTTTCAGTACACAAGGTCATTCCCCTCCTTTTTGCCCTCCAAAATAGCCAGCTATCTGTCGTTTGGGGAAGAAGGTAATCACTATCTGTAACTCTAAGTAAACTTGTGCTGAAGATTTGTTTACAATCCGTCATTCTGAGTGCTTGTTAGCAACTAGTATACAATGCGGTTTAGTAGGTCTGCCTTCCACAATCCCATCTCCTTCTATTTGATGTATTTTGCCAGCTGGTAGTTACCACCACTGGAACACCCTTGCCTGAAGATGTCATCCCCAGAGGCCTGTACCCGCCTCTAGAGTCCTGACTGAAGCCTTCACTGTTTCTAGCTGTGCTGTTCTGAAAGGAAAATGGCCAGGCCCTCAGGAGGCTTGAGATCCACCTGCCCATTCTGGGTCGCTCTATCCCTGTGAATTCCCACCCCAGGCTACCAGAGGTCTCCCCCTTTGCCCTCCCCTCCATCCCCTACCCAGGGCATTATGCAGGACCCCATGCTCAGGAAGAACCTGTGTTTGGTTTAATACACTGCTATTGCCATCTTGAAATTCCTAATTTATCTTTGAACTCATGTTTTGTAGTGCAGTTGGATGGGACAATGGAGCATGCATGTCTACTGCTCCTTGCCACCCCATTCACATAGAGCCTTCTCAGTGCCCCATGAGCACAGAATTCTGGAGGACCCACTATGCTTTGGGGTTCAGTGAAACAAAGCAAATAGGTACAAGTTGTGTTATGTCTACAACTAAGTTGGGGTGCTGATAGCTTGGAGAAGTTGTGCTTTCCAGTGGAACCAGAACTTGCTTCAAACACAGGAAGAAGGCAGTGGCATTCTAAGAAACACAGAAGACCAAGGAACCCTGTCATACCCTTTCTTGTGTTACTTCCCCATATTAGACAACCGTCTATGCTGAAAACATTTTTCCTTTCAACCCTTTCTTTCTCCTCAGTAAGTCAAAGGTAGAAAGTGTTGGCAGAATGTGTGTGCATATCAAGAAGTGAAATAGTACTGGTTAAGTGAGTTTTCTGCAGTGTTTTCCACTGCTCTGGTGAGAACAAAATATATATACACGTAAGAGCTGCAACTTAGAAATTGTATCATTTTCGTGTTTTCACATAAGAGTTACTCATATTTGTATTTCAAACTAGCATTGCACAATATAAAAATTAACTATAAAATTCATGCTGACAACCAATTTTTAATTTTTCCTTACTTAGAATGATATTAGTTATTATTATTGACTCTCTAAATTAAACACCATGACAAGTCAAGAGAGAGACCAGAAGAGAGGAAAAAGTCTTTATATTTCAATACCTTTAGCTCCATCCATTGTTTTTTCTACTTTTCGATCAAGAGGCCCCAGAAATTATGTAGCCAGCTTTGAACCACTTCCCACCCCCGAAAGAGTCCCAACAGCCCTACTCTGAGAAGGTGGGTTGGGGAAAGACTCCACACCTGCCCCACCCTCTTCCCTGACAGGGCTAGGGCCGGAGAGGTGCCAGGGGTAAGGCATCCAAAGCTGCTGCGGCCCCAGCCGCCCACACGCAGGAGCTGCATTTCCTGTAGTAAACACACTGGCTTCTACTCATGGAGGTAGGAAGTGGGGGAGGAAGGAAGTCCTTGCTCCACTGCTGGGGCACATTTTCCCACAGAAACAATGTGTGGGTCACAGTTCTCAACCTCTCACAGTCGAGCTGCTTCTGGGATAAATGGGCTTCCACGAGTTGGCCTGAGAACCTAACCAGTATTTGGCACATCATTTCTCTAGGGAATATGCATTTTCAGTTTCAAACAGCTAAGTTAGAATTCAACTTTGGGAACATAAATCAGTCATACAGGGACTATCTATATTTTTCCTAGCTCAGAAGAAATCCTGAGACCACAGAAATGGATGGTATCTCTAAGACCCAGATAAACAACTCAACATTAATAAGAAGGTGATTAATAGTAATAACTTCACTTTATCCTCTGGGTGGCATGAAGAGTTGATCCTTCAGATTTTCAGCTTGAAGAACTTGATTGCAAGTACACCAGGGTTGATTGATCTCTGGCCACCAACACATACCAACCAAACCCAAGAAACTCTGCACTGTAAACCAGATGCCAACCCATTAAGAACACAAGAAAAACTGCTGACTTGGGCTAAAGATTCATCCAGTCTGGTATTCTCTGACAATGATTGTGAATTTCCATGTTTTATTCACTCTAAGCTCTAGTGTTGAATATAGTGTCCTCCTGATAAAATGTTGAAAATAAAGTGTTTTTGAATATTGTAATTACCCTGTATGACATTAAACTTCAGAAAGGTAAATAAGGATTTTCTCCAAATACACACTTACTTAATCCTGTGTTTAAAGCAACTTTCTTCTTAGGGAACCTATTTGACTATTTTAGCTGCCCTTTTCTATGACCTGGTATATTTACTAGGCTCTTCTTTAAGGTTTTGGGGTAGAATTAGATGCATGATACCAGGCATAGCTTCATCACCATTTTGTCGAATATAGGACAAAACAGTGTTTTCAGTTTTGTTTTCCACATTCTTAGCAAGGAGGCCTACTGTTTTATCGTTACGTGACTTGAGAAAACAGTCAACAATAACTTGTGGTTCTGTTTCTTGGAATAAATCATAGCTCCAAGCTCATTTTCTTTCAAGTGTCCTTCAGACTAACAATCCTAAAAGCATTATCCACAATCAGTTCAGAATGCAACTCATCTGCCATACTTCTGTCCATTCACATAGCTTTGTGCAATTTATCTTTTCTTCAATTTAGTTCCATCTGCTTGGTGGTTACTACTCTGGAGAGCTTAAGGGCATCTCAGCCCAGTCACTTTTCTTACATGAGCCCACTTTCAGACAGCCTATGAAAGTCTGAAATAAGGCGAGTCCCCTAGCAGTAATCCTTGCGGACTCCACTCTGAAATCAGAAAGATCCATCGGCTATTCTGGCACCAACAGCAGTCAGCAGACCCAGGTACTGGTCCCCGTTCTACCACTTATAAGTTGTCAGAGTCCAGGCAAGTCATTTAATCTTATCATTAAAATGCCTCACCTCCCTTGCAGCGCTGTTCCAAGATTTCACGAGATAATGTGTGTGAAAGCACTCTGAAAATGCTAAATGACAGCATAAATAAGGGGTGCTATTAATATCTCCAGCCAGAAGCTTGCCTGTCTAAACCATGGTTTCCTGAAGTTAAGCCAGCTCTCTCTCCTTCCATTCAATTCATTCCACAGATAGGCTTTAAATGCCTACTTCACCCAAGATAGAACATTCTCCCCACTTTTTGAGTAACTTTGACTTCAGGTAGGGCTTTTCTTCAACGTTTACTATGTAAATTGGTAAAAACTTTTTTGTAAATGTCGCATTCACTGTTTCCATGCTTATTTATCCCTCAAAGAAACGTGGTTGAATAGTGAGGCAGGAGGCATGCCGCAGCAAGCTGCAAAGGTGGAAGGCGGAACGGTCTCTGCCTGCGTCTCCCACAGAGAGCAGGAGTGCCTTCTACTCAGCCCAGGAAAGTCAAAGGGAAGTCAGACAGAACACAGCTGACGGCACAGGGACAAGGGGACAAGGAGGAACCGTATACAACCTCTCAGATGCCAACAGTCAATATTATAAGAAACAGATTTACTTACATGAAAGCGGCGTTAGGACAATCTAATTTAGCTGGTGGTCCATCCAGGAAAGGAAAATTTCTTCCAGTTTTACAGGCTTCCAAAGGTTTATAAATACTGTTTTCAAAGGGAAAATAAAAGGCAAATGTTTCTTGGGGAAGAGGGAACAAGACAGATTTTTGAAAAATGATTTAGCTGTACAGCAGGTTATGAAGGAGGGAAAAGGAAGAGATTCAAATGATTCTTTCCCTCCTCCCTCTGTGACTCAGAGATTAATTTTAAAAATAATCTTCATCCCCGAATGGGAAGCTGAGCAAAGACTCACATCTTCACATTCCAAGTTCCATTATGGCCTTGGAGAGGAAAGGCACAAAAGGAAGAGGCAGATAGGAAACAGTAACTATTAAAGGTAATCTGGAAAAGGCTTTATCTACTCAGAAGAGGGGAGGTGAAATTAAAGGCAGATCCAGCTGTGATGAAATAGGCATTTTCTGTTATTGCTCTATTCAAAAGTATGTTGTGTCAGCAAGGATGACGCCTCAACTTGCCTTTTCAGGCTTACCTCCCACTAACTCTTCTGGTGATCCATATTTTACTCATTCAAATGAATTTTCATCTTTGCACACCATTCCCCTTTCTTTGGATCAGCAACAGAAGGCTCTTTTCTAGGTGTTTCCTCAGTCACATTTAATTTATGTAAGCATGTTCTTTTTTTTTTGAAGTTCTTTTTATTTTGAAAGTATTTCAAACTTACAGAAAAGTTGCACACATAACATAAAGAACTTTTTTTTTGACCTGAACCATTTGAGGGTAAGTTGCTGGCATGACACGTGTGGTGGATATTGAGATGCATTGACCAGAGACCCTTCAAGGAAGGACCTGCTGCCCACCTGTGGGGACTGTGGTCAACACACAGATGTCGACTGTCATTTCTTTTAGAGTTTGGCTTATTTGCAGAGAGCCACATTGCCTTAGGAGATGCCCCTTTCCCATGTGGCTCAAATCCAACAACTGATCAAGGGAAGGATAGGGAGGCCTGGTAATTCAGGCCCTGAGCAGGGCAAATTCGATGAGCCATTTCTGCTCGAGAGCTCCCAGTGCGGCTCGTTGAGCTTGTCAGCCTGCATCTCAGATCAGCTTCTCCCTCTGCCCAACCCTGTTTCCTTCCCCTCTAGCCCACAGACATTGATCCCCAGAGCTCTCCCTCATAATTACCCTGAACACTAAATTCTGTCTCAGAGTCTGCTTCCTAGGAAAGCCCAAACTGCCACAGCTGGAGCCAGGAGAGATCTGAGGAAGAACATGATAAGATGGGGTTTTGGAGCTGGTTCACCACCCAGCTGGTAGGAGGACCTCTGTGCTGGTGATGGATGGAGAACGGATAGTCCCTGGCATGAGGCAGCCGTCTAAGTACTAAAACCTTCTCCAATGGTGAACTATTATAGTACACAAGTGAAAGAGAATGTGTTAGCTGGTGCAGTAATATGGAGAACATAGTAACCTTAAGGACAATGGGATTGGATGCTTCTTGTTTAACTCCAACGCAACTCTAGGAGAAGAGAACAAAAAGCTGAGGGAGTGACAAGCAGGCAACTGAGAGCCAAGTGTGAAAGCCAGGGAGTCTCTTTGGTAGAGAGGCTTTCATAACTTGCAGTGGGAGGGCAGAGAAAGCTGAGGACCAGACCAACTAAATCTTCAGTGTGACCAGGCTCCAAAAAATGTTAAGCTAACTAAGCTAGGTCTCCTAATCCAAGGACAGGGCTGTTGTTGAGAAAGAATGAGATGCTGACATACAGGATGGAGACATCTGAGTTGATGCCCCCCCCCCCCCAATATCTTAAATTTCCAAGTTTCTGTTGACCCTCTGAGCCTGGAAGAGTGAGCAATTCTTCCCTCCTAAGAGCCACACACTCCCCTTGCTTGAGACAATGGCAAGGCCTTTTCCTGCAATACAACATGTGTCTCCCTCAGGATCTTCCCCAACCCTCCTAAATCTGTAACTAGGGTTAAGTAGCATCATTACCCAGCTGAGGACATGCTAGGCCTGATGAGGGGGAAACCATATCCCAAAAGAGCAAAAACATTTAACCAGCACAGATTGCAGGAGATGGGGGACTACACATAGAACTAGATTCTGAGGGTACTTGATTAAGGGGGATAGAGTGTAAGATTGGATAACAATTTGGGTAAACGCTCCCAAAATACAAGATTTACACTCTGTCAAAGACCACAGGAATCAGTGCAAACATGCTAGTAAGGTGGTGCCTGTGAAGCATGGAAAAAGTGATGGCCCATGCTAAGTGATATCAAAATGCCGTGTCTTGGCAGATGGCAGAGGAAAGGATTAAAACACTAAGGGAAATAAAAAACAACAAAATACCTAGGAGTAAATTTAATAAGACGTGTACACTGAAGTAAAAAAGTGATTTTGACAAGATATGTACACTGAAGATTACAAAACATTGCTGAAAGAAATTAAAGAACTAAATTAATGGAAAGCTATTCCACGTTCATTTATTGGAAGACTTAATGTTGTTAAGATGGCAATAATCTTCAAATTGATCTATAGATCCAAAGCAATCCCTGTCAAAATCCCACCTGACCCTTTTGCAGAAATTAAAACTGATCCTAAATTCATACGGAAATGTAAGGGAGCCTGAATAGCCAAAACAATCTTGAAAAAGAGGAAAGGTGGAGGACTCAATCCCCAGTTTCAAAATTTACTACAAAAAAGCTACAGTAACCAAAACAGGGTGGTACTGGCATAAGGACAGACATATAGGTCAAGAGAATAGAGTTCAGGGTCTAGAAGCAGACCTACACGCTTATGGGCATTGGATTTTCAACAAGAATACCAAAAACAATTCTATGAAGAAAGAATAATTTTTTTCAACAAATGGTGTTAGGGCAACTAGCATATGAAATAAGTTGGGACCCTTATCTCACCCAATACGCAAAAATTAAGTCAAAATGGATTGTAGTCTTAAAGGTAAGAGCTAATGCTATAAAACTGTTAGAAAAAAATAAGTGTAAATTTTTGTGACCTTAGGTTAGGCAATGGTTTCTTAGACACGACACAAAACACAGTCAACCAAACTTGAACTTCATCAAAATTAAAAGCTTTGTGCTTCAAAGAACACTACCAAAAGAGTCAAAAGATAACCTACAAAATAGGAGAAAATTTTTGCAAATCATGTATCTGATAATGGTCTAGTATCTAGAAAACTTTACTCAGTGATAATGACAAATAACCAAATGTTAAAATAGGCAGAAGATTTGAACAGACATTTTCCCAAAGATATAAAAATGCACAGCAAGCTTTTGAAAATACATTCAACATCAGTGGTCATTAGAGAAATGTAAATCAAAACCACAGTAAGACACCACTTCACACCAATAGAATGACTATAATAAAAAAAAAATGGGGGCGGGTATAGCTCAAGTGGTAGAGTGCATGCTTAGCATGCATGAGGTCCTGGGTTCAATCCCCAGGACTTCCTCTAAGAATAAATAAATAAATAAATCTAACTGCCTCTCCCCAGCAAAAAAAAAAGTTGGAGTGGGGAATAAGTGTTGGTGACATTGGGGGAAACTGAAACACTCATACATTGCTGGTGGAAAAGTAACATGATGCAGCAAGTTTAGAAGACAATGTGACATTTGCTAAAAATTTTAAGCACAAAGTTATCATTTGACCCAGCAATTCCACTCCTATGTATATATCCAAGAGAAATGAAAACATATTTCCACACAAACATTTGTACACAAATATTAATAGCAGCACTATTCATAATAGTCAAAAAGAGGAAACAACCCAAATATTTATCAACTGATGAATGGGTAAATGAAATGTTCTATCCATACAATAGAATATTACTCAGCTATAAAAAGGAATGAGACTCTGATATACGTTTCATGGATGAACCTTGAAAACATTATGCTAAGTGAAAGAAGGCAGATGTAAAAGGCCACATATCATATGATTCCATTTACATGACATGTCCAGAATAGGTAAATCCACAGAGACATAAAGTAAATTAGTTGTTGCCAGGGACTGCCAGTAGGCAGAATAAGGAATAACTGCAAACTGGCTCAGGGTTACATGTTGGGGTGATGAAAATATTCTAAAATTGATTGTGGTGATTGTTGCATAACCTTGTGAACATACTAAAACCCATTGAGTGTTACACTTCAGAATGGTGGATTTTATGTACATAATGCTATCTCAATTTTTTAAAACATTTTTTTATTGAGTTGTAGTCATTTTACAATGTTGTGTCAAATCCCAGTGTAGAGCACAATTTTTCAGTTATACATGAACATACATATATCCATGGTCACATTTTTTTTCGCTGTGAGCTACCACAATGCTATCTCAATTTTTGAGAAGGGACTCAGGGACTTGAACATGCTGGCATAGATATACTACGTAAGACCAGAAAACCCACCAGATGACTGTTCCTTGGGAGGACCTGGAGGACAGACCGTCTACCAAAGCAATAAGGAATGTGTTGGTGAAAGGGCCCCAGAATCACTATGAAATTCAGTGGTGGCTCTCTTTTGGACTGCTGGTAGGCGATGATGCTGTTATAAAACTGACAATTCTTATTAGCAATGGAGTTAATACAACCCAGAAGTAATTGAACCAGATGCCATCACCAAGTTTCAGAAACCATGTGGACACAATTATGATAATAAGCGGCAACTAGTTATGGAGATAGTTAGCAAAACATGGTATCATTTGCTGAAAAATAAATAGACAGCCAATAGGGATACTACTCAGTTTGTACAAGCAAAAGAAAACAAAGAGGGCATAGGGAATAGAACTATTTGGGAGCAAAGGTTTTGTGTTCTGTTGAAATTAAGTTGGTATTAGTAAGAACTACATTGTTAAAAATTTAGATGCCAACTGTAAACCCCAGAGCAACCACTAAGAAAATACCTCAAATATATATATATATTTGACAAGGGAATTAAAATGGTACATTGGAAAATATCTTTTTAAAACAAAAGAAGGCAACAATATAGGAATAGAGGAGCAAAAAAGACATGGTATATAGGAAAGAAAGCAGAATGGCAGATGTAAATCCCTTATGTATAAAATGACTCAGCCCCTTGACCCCACCTCTGTCACTGACCACACCATTGCTGGGCACAAACAGAAACATGAATGAAGTGACCGTGTGGCAGAGATTGAAGCTCTTCTGGGCCCATTAGCATGAGTTCCCCCTTATCAGAGCTGATCTGGTTGTTGCCACTGCCAAATGTTTGACTTGGCAGCATAAGAGATTAATGCTGAGCACCATTCCTCAAGGAAACCAACCGACCAGTGGGTGGCAAGTTGACTACTTTGAGACCCTTCTACCGTGAAAGGGCCGGTGTTTTTCATACTGACAAGAATGGACACATATTCTGGGTAAGGGTTAAAAAGTCTTACTTTCAGGCCTCACCCTGGGCTTATACATTGTTTGATCTACCAGCAGGGGACCTCACATGACACTGCATCAGACCAGGCGACACAATTCACAGCAAAATAGATGTGAGAGTGGAGCTATGACAACGGTATCACTGACTGCAACATTCTGAAGCCCCTGGCCTTACAGAGCTGAAGTGTTAGCTGACATGCAGTGCTCTGGGAGCGCCCTCCCCCTGGGTACATTAAAAACATTGAATCAAAGATCTTTATGTGGTGCTGTGTCCCCAAAAGGAAGAATACATGAGTCTGAGAAGCAAAACATGGACGTAGGAGTGGACCTGCTAATCATTACTCCCAATGACCCTTTGGGGAATTTATGCTTCCTGTTCCTGCTATTCTGGACTTGGCAGGGTCAGAGGACTTGGTTCCCAAAAGGGAAATATTTCCACCAGAGGATACAGCAAAAGTCCCTTTAAATTACTAGCTCAAACTTCTGCTGGGCACTTTAGGCTCCTAGTATCCAGAGATAAGTAGAGTGGAAGTAGAGGAACCACCTTAGCAGGGGAATTAACCCTCATCATCAGAAGGAGTTAGGTCTGTTGTTATACAATAAGGGTAGGGAAAAATGTTTTAGCACCCAGATGATCTACTTGGATGATTCTTTTTATTCTCTTGCCCAGTTGCAATAGTAAATGGATAATGCAGGGGAGACACGGTGACCAGGAACACAGCCCTCTCTGGGATTCGAATCTACATTATGCCCCAGATAAGTCACTGAGGCCAAGATAAATGGCAGCTGAGAAGGAGAGGAATTTAGAAAGGATAGTTGAGAAGGGGGGCTGTTAGTTTCAATTGTAGCACCAAGACCAGCTGCAGCAGAGAGGGCTGTAGTTTGTCCTACAAACCTTTCTCTTCTAAATTTCCCCGGGAGGAGAGGCTCATCGGAAACCTGAAGAATCTACCCCTCAGCATATATGAAGAAGTGCATCTGAGAGTAGCACAGGGAATGAACATGGAGATGAGCAACTAAGATGTCTCTTTGCAGAAGAACTTCTCGTCCCAGCTACCAGAGAGCTGCTTAATCACAGTTCACGGCCCATTGAGGACAGCCCACATCCATTAGCTGATCAAAGCATGGTTTTAAAGCCCAGCCATTCCAGCCTGGTTTGGGACAGCACTGAAGAGCCATTGCAGTTCCAGAGTTCCTCGTGGGGTCAGTTCAGGCTACTGAGCCTTCCTTACACGCAGCTTGCTTTTCCTTCCGTCTAAGCCTGCTTCTTTCTCTTCCCTTCCACAGGTGTTGATCCCAAAGGCACTTCCTGATAAACATCCTGGACACTAAACTCTGACTCAGTCTTCTTCCTGCAGAGCCTACACTGTGAAAATGCCCACTATCCCAAATTCTTTACTATATATTTTTAACGAATGAACACTCATCTAGATAACCCCACTGCTATAATAAAATCAGGAATTTAACACTGATATGTTACTATCTAATTTTAAGACCCTAATTCTAATTTAGTCAATGGTCCCAATAATGTCCTTCTTACAGTAAAAGGATCCTGCCCAGAAATTATGTGTTGTATTTAATTGTCTCTTCAGTCTTCTTCAGTCTTGAATGGTTCACCAGCCTTTGCTTTCATGACCTTGACATTCTTCATTAGGTGGCCCTTGACTTCAATCTGTCCTGTCACTGGTAATGCTAACTTGATTAAAGTTGCATCTGCCAGGCTTTGTTATTGTCAGGTTACTCTTTTTTCCTTTTGTAATGAAGTATTTTGTATGGAAGTACTTTGAGGCTATGTAAATATCCCATTCTTCATCAAACTTCCTATTTGGTCAGTGGAATCCCTTTCAAGTTGGCTTCTTTATCCTTTTAACATATCTCCATCATCCTTTTACACTTCTTCTCTTGCTGCACAAGATCGCCCAAGCTGATTTTATACTTTTCCTGCCTCAGCTCTGGAATCAGCCATTTCTCCAAGGAGCTCTGGTTCCTTTTGGTGGAGAATGGCATTCAGAAACTAAGATCTCAGCATTAGGTGTGCTCATTGCTATTAAAGTGTCACTGTTTTTAGGTCCTTTCCATGGACAGATCTAGGGACTATATGAAATACATGTCTGTATGTGTATATGTGTATTTACGCATATACATTTACATATATATTTACACAAACACATTTTACATCTCTATTTATTTCTGTATCTCTATATATTCAGAATCATGAGTTCATGCTGATACCTCCAACTACAATCCAACACCAACTACTTCATGCTAGTTTCTCACTCTTCATATATGTAACTACCATCTCTACCAGTGAGAAATCTAACTTCCATTATCCTTAATAGGACTATTTATTTCATCAGTGCTTCTGTGTATAAACAATCTCTTATGATTGCCCCTTCCCCTCAGTGTGGACAACTCTTCACCCTGCACTGGGCCGCTGCTCTGCCCAGATACCTTCTTTATCTTGCCTGGGCTCCAGTGCCCGGAGCTGGACCACAGTCACCCGCCTCACCCTGGTCTGACTCTGACACCTGTGCCAGATAGCCTTCCTTGTATGCCCTCTTCACCGAGCTTGATCTCTGCACCCACGCTAGGCCTCCTCTCCCTGCCCCTGCCTCATGTGGATAGTTATCTTAACCCCTGTTGGGTTCCAACACCTGGCATCAGGCTGCCCTTCTGCAGGGCCTCACTCTGCTCAGGGTACCACACTGGTATCCCCCTGCTTGTGGAGACATGCTCCTCATCCCAGTCAGGCCACCCTCCGTGCAGATGCCCTTCTCACCTGTCTTGGGCTCTGACACCTGAACCAGGCTGGCCTCTTACCCAGAGTAGCTTTATTTCTGTCATCATGTCTGCTAAACTCATATTTGCTGAGAGAGCCAAGCCTGCCTGCTCAGCCTGTTCCCTATCTGTGAGGGCCACTGTCTCCTCCACCAGAACCATATAGCTCAATACACAACAGGCTGCTCAACTGAAAATTCCCCTCTCACCATTCTTCTCAGTGGGGTTGTCAGGATAATATAAATGTGGGCCTGCATATTTGAGAAAAGGGTAGCTTGCTTCAAGAATTCTAATTTCTTTTCCCTGTTTCCTTTTTTTCTCTTCCTATCAGAACTCCATGAATTCTGCTAGGTTAGTTTAAATAGATCCTTAGTTTCTTCAAACTTTCTGCTAGACTCTTTTCCATAGGAAGCTACTTCAAAGGTCCTAAAGCTATTTAGATCCCAGATTCCAGTAGGAATGGATTATTCCCTTCTCTTCAAATATGCCCCAAGCTGTTCTATCTGTGTGCCTTTATTCACACTGGAGCTTCTGCCTGGACTATCTTCTCATTGCTCCTCCAAAGACCAAAGCCCTACATCCTGCAAAGTACACATCACGTGCTAACTCCCACCAAAGTCTTTGCAAATATCCCCAATCCTTGACCCCCATAGAACATCCACAACATATATCCGGTTCTGACATATTATAATTATCATGGCTAGGAGATGGGAAATTAGTTCCCTGGTTGTAGATACCATTTCTTTTTCATTTCTTTTCTCCCGGGAGGTCTTGCAAATAATAGAGACTCTACAGATGTCTGTTGACTTGAAAGATAATAAAGGTTTATATACTTTACGTTAATATTATTTTTTACATTAATATTATTAATTTTTCCTTTTAATTAGTATATTCTTCAAAACAAAATTCCTAGTAGTTTTTTCTGGCATGAGACCTAAATATTCTCCCTCAATGAAGAGAAAGATGTTTACTTTTATTATCTAAAGGACAAGAAAGTGAATGTGTTTACCTTTTCCCCGACATGATGCAATAGGTTGTATTAGTATACCAGGAGCTACAATCTAATCTCAAAGCAAATTCACATTTGCCTATTCAAGCCTATATTTTTATCCTGCCCAAATGGTACACCATTCTGGCTTTTGAAGTTATTAAATATTGACATTGTCTCTGGAACATATGCATTGCTTTGCATAGTGAATAAAATCATATTTTCCCCTGCAGAGAGATGGCCCCAATTCCTCACTCCCCACAGGAATTATGTAACTCGAGTAGGAGACTGACCTGCTTCTTTTGTGTTGGTCTTAGCTTGGATTCTCATAATCTGTTCTAAAGTAGGGCATTATCAAAAATCTGGGCTGCTTTGCCATATTTTTTTCCTCCATTTAACTCTTTATTGCAAGGGCAGTCATTAGATTGTAAACTCTTTGACTCAGAGGTGTCTTCCAAGTCTTTTGTATCCTTCTTTTGCAGGTGATAATAGCACACTATAGATGTGCAATGAATGATTTCACCAAATTAGTCTCAGAGCGTTCCCCTTCCCTAGGCTATCACTGCTAAGCTTGCTGTGTTCAGGAGTCAAAAAACACGGACTTTTAATGTTCTTCTTCTACTGCTTGATCTTACTGCTTTTAGACCTCTATTTACCCCTAGAGGCCAGGTAGCTATTGCACCAAGTTTTAAGAGTTGGGAGTTTAAAGAATTTTAAGCTTCTCTCTCTATGTCATGCCTTGAAATTGAAAGAACTGAGTGGAGAAAGAAAGGTTGGGGACCAAGAAGAGCTTTCCTGTTATGTAATAGAACTCCTTCTGACAGGTATCTGTGGTAAGCTGAGTTGAGGTCCCCCAAAAGATGTCTATGTCCCAATCCCTGGACTCTGTGGATGTTACCTTGTATGACAAAAGAGGACTTTGCAGGTGTGATTAAGGATTTTAAGATGGGGAGATTATTCTGGATTATCTGAGCAGGACCTAAATGTAATCACATGCATCCTTAGAACAGGAAGACAGAAGATTTGACACAGAAGAGAAGGCGATATGACTATGGAGGCAGAGATTGGAGTGGTGTGGACACAAGCCAAGGAGAACTGGCAGCCACTAGAAGCTGAAAGAAGCAAGAAACAGATTGTCCTATTGTCTCTGGAGGGAACACAGCCTTGCTGACACTTTTATTCAACCCAGTCAAACTGATTAACTTCTGGCCTCCAGTAATGTGAAAGTACACATTTCTGTTGTTTTAAACCATTAAACTTCGTGATAATTTGCTGCAGCAGCCACAGGAAACTAATACAGCATCTTCCATCTCAAATGTTTCTATACTTTCTTTTTACTGCTCCCTGGCTTTAGCCTACATATGTATATACTTTCAACTCCGATTTTATTCTTTCTTTTCTTCCTAATAGATTTTTCCCTGTCGGTGTCTGTTTCTAAGAAAGCAACTTTTCATATCCTTTCAATGACTTAGATGTTGGGTCTCAAAACAATTTAATAAACATTTAGGGACCATCTGCTGTGCTTCTAGTATTGTTTAGTGACTTTGAGGGGACATCAAGAATAAACATAAACTCCATCCTTACGTATCTATAAATTAATTAAGAAAGAGTTTACATAATGTTATGACCTAACATGTGATAAAGTGCAAAGATAAATACCAAAGACAGGAAGAGCTGCAGAAATTCAGAAAAGCAAGTGCTCTGAGAGGGATATGGATTTGACTGGGTTCTATTGACCAGGCAGATTTTGAAGGCAGGCATTTGGAAAAAAAGGTGAGGAGTTTAGATATCATTTGCTGGGGCTTGGGCATTCAATAAAGAATTCTGCCTTCACTGTTATTTCTTTTTGCAGTATAAAATCTGTAATCTATGCTTTTCTTAAAACACTTCAGAGATATAAAAATTAGAATGTAAAATTCCCCTATAATTTCACTACTCCCAGAGAAAAGCTTTGCTAACAACTTGAAATATATTCTTCCAGATTTTTTCTGTACATATGGTAATATTGTTTATATAATTATTACAGAAATGGAATCATGCTGTAAATATTCTTTTGCCACCTGCCATTAAAGACTTTTGAGCAAAATGAAAAAGAAAACCATATTTTAAGATGACTAATCTTTTGGCAACATGCATCTAGATCTCCCTAATCCATTCTAATTACAGTGTGGACTGTACTGAGGGGAGAAATGGAAACAAAGAGAGAGAGAGAGAGAGTAGGCTGTTACAATAATTTGGGCAAAAAAATAAAGTCTGTGGCAGTGACTGATAAACCAAGAGACTGGGGAATTTTTCTTTTAAGGGTTAGGAAATATGTATGTATATTTCCAGATCCCAGGCCACATAAATAAAAACGAATTCATCCTTTTAGTGCTGAGGGGGAAAAAGATGAAAGATTCCATTTATCCACATTTTAAGTGAGCCATATGCTCTGATTGTAGTAATAGCAATCCCAAAGGGAAGAAGTTGCTTTCTAAGCAGTGATAGCAGGGTTAAGTATTTCACAGATAATGATATCTTTTCTGATTATAAAAGCATTATACAATTATAAAAGCTTTTGTAGAAAACATGGAAAATGTTGAAAAATAAAACAAAAAATAAAATCAGAATTCCACCACTCAGCTATAACTACCACATACATTTTGGCATATCTCCTTTCAGACATTTTCCTGTGCAAAGGAATGTACACGCATATTTTTTAAATGAAATTGAGATAGTACAAGATACTTCTTTGTGACATACAATTTTGACTTGACAACGTGTCCGTGTCCTAAGTAACCTCCCATGTATTTACATATTCTTTTAAAAATCTTTGTTTTTTCAAATTGGCATTTTTATTCATTTGCTTTGTGAATTATAACAGTGGTGCAATTTTGTCGTAAAAAATGCAAACACAGGCTCTCAAATAACCTTTAGGCTATTTACCCTTTAGTTACTTCTTTGGGATTTTTAGGTCCAGGATTCTACCCTATTCTCCTACCCAAATTTTGTTTCTGTTTTAAGTAGCAGATAAAAAGTACATATGTGTGTGTGTGTGTGTGTGTGTGTGTGTGTGTTTACATGTCGTAAAGTTAAATGTATCCATCCATCAATATGACTCATTATTAACCTACAGAGTCACATCCATTTAAGGTATGGGATTAACCCTGCCTGTCATTTCCTTAATGAGTAAGGAAATAAATTGCAGTCAAAGAAATAAAATCTTCACTGGACTCTTTAGGGAAATTTCATTCTATGGAGCCCAAGAAAAAAATTTAAATTTCCTGAAAAGGTAACAGTTACTGTATTTAAGTGTATCACTTTATCAGTAGATACGCAAAAATCAGAGTGCCTATAGCTGAAAAATATTTCCTTAATGTTTGCCAGTCTTAGAAGCACTGCTTGTTTTTTCTAAAATGGGAAAAAAGAGAAACCAAATGGATAAATATTTCTAAATTTTGTTATAAAAAGTGTTTTGATTACTATCTAAAGTTAATGTTTTTCTAGAAAAAGACTCACAGACATAGCGAACAAATTTATGGTCACTAGTGGTTACAAGGGGTGGGAAGGGATAAACTGGAAATCAAAAATTGCACCTCTCTGGGGAATGATGGAAATGTTAGCTATCTTGATTGTGGTAGTGGTTTCATTGGTGTATACATCTATCAAAAGTCATCGAAGTGTACATCTGAAACATGTGTAGTTTACTGTACAGGAACCATACCACAATAAAGGTGTTTTAAAAAAAAATCAAATCTCTTCTCTCCTTCACAGCAGAGCCCCCCACCGTCAATTTTTTGCTAAGGAAAAACTGGTGAGAGAAAGAGAGAGAGAGAGTGTGTGTGTGTTTCATCTTGCCGAAGAACAAGGTCTCTTCAGGGTATACCGTCACCATCTTGGGGCCTTTTGCCATATTACTGTTAAGGGTTTTAATGCGGTAATGCTTTTTTGCAGTTGCAAGCATGAAATACAGTGTATCTCCTTTTGGTAATCCCTTTCTGGATTAGATGAAGTACGTTGAGGGCCAGAAAATGCCTGCATGCAGGGTTCCCATCTGATGGTGAGACAATATCCCTACATTTATGTTGTGTTCTCACACGATGTTAAAACAACCAGTTGAATAAGGAAATCTAGTGAAAAGATGTAATGAGTAGTTTTACTGTAAAGTGAAATTCTCAGTTACCTTTTGTGTTTGCCTAATCTGTTTTAGTGATTCCATCTGATTTATAAAAATACTGACTGGCATGGGAGTCTGAAAATCTCCTTTTTTGTCTGTCTCTTTGGTTAAACTGTTGGAGTGTTTTCTCATTTTTGTTTCAGTATTCCCAGCTTTAGTGCTACATTTTTATGCTCTTTATAATTTTTTTCTTCATCTTCTCTTGTAGATGGTTCTCCCTTTCCCTTTGTCTCTTTAATATATTTTCCTCTTTTCCCTCCTTCCTCATACTTCTCATTTTCAATTTGTTTGCTCTCCTTGCTGCACGTCACTGGTACTTATTCAGCTGCCTGTGCTAACATCCACGCCCACAGCGCCCCCGCCCCCCTGTTTGTGTCCTCGTTTCTTTGTTCCTTCTAATTCCACACCCCTCGCCACCCCACCCCAACCCCCCCCCCCCCCCCCGGAACGGATGTTCTGGCTTTTCCAGAGTGGAGCTCACCGACCTCATCTGGTCTGCTGCTTAGGTCTTTTAAGGACACGGCTTCCTGGTAACCCTTAATAAGCTTCAGGGAGGAACCTAAATCCTGCCTATTCAAAGAAGCTAGTCCCTAAACCTAACCTTAGATTCAAGAGAAATGGTTTCAAGACGACCAACTGCACTTCAGTCCTGAGAAATAGTTTCTGACTCATTACCTTTCTTCTGTTCTTTTTCCTCAACGTAAGTGCAAATTATCATAGGAAATGTACTCATTTTCCAAGCTCATGGATATATTTTAAATACTTTGTTTTCTTTTGCGGAGGGGGGGGGGCGGGGAACGGAAGGGAGGTAATTTGGTTTGTTTGTTTGTTTATTTTTAGAGGAGGTACTGGGGTGTTGAACCCAGGACCTCGTGCATGCTAAGCATGTGCTCTACCACTTGATCCAAGCTCATATTTCCCCCTCCAAACTCTTGTTTGCATAAGGAACAATTATTTACGTCCTTTAGAGTTGACATTTGAAATCTTCTAGAACTGAGAAGAAAAAGATTTGGCAAAAGGGCTTGCTGTCATTTTGGAAAACAGCTCAAGCTGTATTATGAGATGTATATTCCTGTCTTTTCTTGATAGCCTGAAAACTTCCATGAGATAATCGGCTTTACATTCAAATAGCTTTCATAACTCCAACTGACTAAACAAAGATCCTTCCAAAAAAAAAGGCATTGGAGGCCCACCGTGGATTATGAGGATAAGGATAACTTTGATTTGTTAGTCCAAGAACGCCACATTTACTCATTCTTCAGAATCTGAAGACTTTCACAGACATAGAATCCTAGATACCAAATCAGTAGGAAAAATAAAGTTGAATGTACTCTCTAGTTTTCCCCCCACTTATTCTAAAGCAGATACATATTCATTGTAGAAAATTTAGAAAGCACAGAAAAGAACAGATACAATAAAAGCTCACTCAGCGTCTAGAGTTAATGAAGCAGTACTGATACTTTGATATCTATCTTTTAAATTTAATCAGTCACTTGATACAAAACGCAAATGGTACAAAAAGGTACACAGTTAGAGTGAAGTTTCTCTCCTGCTCCTCCAGTTCCCTAGTTCCTCTCCTTGGAGGCAACTCCTGTTTCCAGGTTCTATTGCAGTCTTCCAGAGATAGCCTATCCATTTACATGTTACACACACACCCATTGAAATTTTAATGGTAGCTTTATATCCACACTATTCAGAATGTTTTTTTTTTCCTCCTTATTCATGTATCTTGGATCCTGCCATATAACAACATAAAAATATTCCTCACTAAAATTATGAGTATGTGTGTGTGACATTTTAAAAGTCAAAGTACTACTATACTTAAAATAGTCTTGAGTTTACATTACTATGACTAAGCGAGTCTTATTAGCTATGTGACCTAGGGCAAAGCCACTGAGCTTCTGTGTGTTTCCTTCAGGTTCTCGACATATAAAATAGGAATATGACAGGATCTATCTTAGGTTGTTGTGAGGTTTGAATAAGTTAGTTCTGGCCCACAAGCCCTTATCCACAATTCTGAAATGAAAAATTCTTTCACAACTCATTTGGTGGCTTCCTGGAACTGACCTAAAGCTATTTAAAGTTTTGTTTATCCCTCTTAATTTGGATTTTAGTTCATTTTACCAGAGAAATTTAATTTTGATTATAGGATACTGCTCAGACCCAACTGAATGTGTTACATAATAAAGAGAATATGCACTGTATTACCTTTCTAAAATCTGGGGAAATACCTGAATTTTAAACCCTTTATCTCCAAGGGTTTCAGATAAAGGACTGTGGACCTGTATATAAAAAGCACTTAAAACAGTGCCTGGCACAAGGTATTATGTATTATGCTATTACTATTACCAGCAGAGCCACATGCAGTATACTTACTGCATGTACACTCATTTTGTTTTTCTTAGAGTTAATGATTGCCTTGGTTTTCTGCTTGCTTAGTTTTAATGTGTCAGTTACAAATTTTTTATATACTAGTTACTGAGAAATACCTATTTAAAATATTCAAATACATCAGATATAAATGTATAAAATGGAAAAGGCCTGCATTTCTAAATTTATTAGTATATTCCTTTATGCCTCATCTTCCACCAAAATGCAAGTTTCTGAGAATAGATACTTTGTCTGTTTTGTTCTCTGTTGTATCTTTAGTGCCTAGAATAGTTTCTGGCACAGAGAAGGCACTTACACCCTTACTGGGTGAGTGAATGTATCAGGTATTCTTCTTAGTCTGTTCTCTCACAGAGCCTTCTGTCTTCTTGCTCCAGGCTGGACCAGCATCGCTCTGGGCCTGAAGGCCCACCTATCATCCTACCCATTCCCTTTGCCTCTGTCCAGTCTTGGGTTTTCTGCCTCTAAGGCTTTTCTCTTCCTTGGTTTAGCCCTCTTTTTGGCACCTTTCCTAACTCCCAATCATATTAATCATTTTCTGGCTTCCCAGTCTTCAGCACCTGATTATAATTTATTTCTAAAACTTAAATTCTTCAGGTGTTTTAGAATATTTGTTTCATTTCCCCCTAAGCTCTCCTATGTATATGAAGAAAGCATGTTTGTTATTAGTTTTATATCGCTACAGCAGGGACTGTGTAGTAAGGAACTAATAAAGGCAGACGGTAAGTGAAGCTTTGTGTCTGTTCACTTACTGCGATAGAAACCTCAGGACTTCCCTCTTCCTGTCTTTAGTTCAGCTCAACCCGTGCCCTCTAAAGGCTAGCTCCTTCCACAAAGTACTCAGAAATAAGCCACATGATCCCCCATGGAGTAGCAGTTTACCATAAATTGAGTGAATTTTCAGTACATTTTTAACATATTGTTTAATCAAGCTGTTGTTTTCCCTCTAAGTCTGTAAGATGTTACACAAGTCAAATTTCAAAACACATATTCCTATTTTGCAACTTGATGTAAGTATAGATTTTATAAATTTTAAAGGTATGTAATTACTCTCTTAAAGCATTTATAATGATACACTAATCGTGTTATGTTGTATTTTATTAGTTAACCTAGTTGAATCTTTGTTCCTTGACTTGGGGATACTGGTCACTATTTTGAGGATCTTATAAAGGCAGAACATAGGAGAAAGACAAACTCTCAAAAACTGGGAAAAAAGATGTTAGCAGTTCTGTCCAATTGAACACCTAATAGATGAAATTCTCCATCCCTGGGAGCAAATCAAGAGATTATCTTAATACCCAAGGTTAAATTAGTGAAACACAAACCCAATTGAATGAACTCCTCGTCTCTGGTAGTAAGTGAAAAGGCAATTTTAGCACTCTAAAATCAGTGATAGTGATCTGGGTATAACCTGAGGCAAGCAGTACCGGAAAATGTGATTGATTTAGCTGAAATCTAATTGAATGTATCATATCCTGTCTGAAGAAAGGCAACTTGAATAGAAGACCAATGATCAGCATAAAATGTAGCAAAAACAAAAAGAAATCAAAGAACCAGAAGTTATTTGTTTTGCCCTGTTCATATGGGATAAACACATTAATTCTGCTAGTTAAGAATACGGGCAGGATGATTCAGTGGCCCTCACTGTAATTCAATTTGTTAAGATTTAATCAGTGCATTTTTCAAGGATAGTATTCTAAATGAAAGCGAAACTGAAGCACAAATAGAATACTTGTTTTTCCAGTATTTCAGAAAGTTTTGAAGTGATTCCACCTACCTAGTCTTATATCATCGACTTTATACACAATAGCTCTAGGATAACATACTCAGTCCCATTTCTTGCCCATTTGAACCCTGTCAGGTACTCCTTTTTGCAACAAAAATATATCTCATAATCTCCAAACTAAATATCCACTGTTGCTTGTCCAAGATCAAACCTCTCATATTGGTCTAAGCAGGTAATACTTTAATACAGGATGTACATTCTTGAAAACTAAAAATTTAAGCTTCCTAAAAACGACCTAGTTGTTTAACATGTCCAAGTCAGTTCATTTCTTTTGAGCTTCTGTAAAGCAAGAGGGGTTACCTGACACTGACCTACTATGAAAATTCTATTACTGCCTGATTTTATAATGTAAAATTATAGCCACATTTCCTAGCAAAATCAAACTTTTTCCTGAAAAAAATAAAGCCAATCGACCCCTCTGAATAGTGTTTTCTAGATTCAGGTTGCAATCCATTAGTAAATCCTGGAATCAATTTAGTAGATGTACCACCTGTCAGTATTAAAAACAAATCGAGCTGAAATAGAACAAAATAAAAGAGAACAGGAAATCTCAGACTGCATCTTAGTAGGTAAGTATTGTTTTGCGAAATATTTATTTCCATGTTATACATAAAAGTGTGTACTGGGTTAGGATGGAACATTTTTGATGTTTGAGATACACTGCTTTAAAGCCGTGGTTGTCAAAACAGTGGCCCGAGGAAGACCCTTTTAGGGGTATGGGAGGTCCTCCCTTTCCCAATCACACAGATGTGTGAGGCCAGATTTTCTTCATCTGCTTCAACCAAAACCTTTATCAACAGACTGAAGGTAGAAGCAGGTATGAAAATTCAGCTGTTTTCTTTTAAGCCTTTTAAATATTACAGGTATTTTTAAAACTGTAGAACAATTCCACTCTTCAATTTTTGTTTTAGAAAATAGTCGCTTAAATTTTTCAAATGCTACTAGTTAACTTATTATTTCAAAAAGAATTTTAAAAATTTCTGCCTTAATTACTAATACGGTAAATAGCATATAACCCACATAAACAAAAGCGCTTTGGAGTTCGCAACAATTTGAGAACAGCTGATCAATATGAAACAAAGAACTCCAGGCCTGACTCCTGGCAGGTTTAACACCAGGAGCTCCCAAGCGCCGCCCGCTCCACTGACACCCAGATTGGGTGCACTCGGGTAAAAATCCTCGATAATAAGAATAGATACTGACAAAAGGACGTAATTTGTGGACATGTAAGAGTGGACAAGTATAGGTCCACGAGGCACGCGAACACTAGCTTACAGAAGGAAATGAGACTTTCAGCGAATCTTTGCGACACTGTCGCGATTCGTTGGTTCAGTGCCGTAAAGACAGTCGCGGAGCCGCCTCTAGGCAAGATAGCCCCGGACGTGCGCGGCAATGGCGGATATGGAGGACCTTTTCGGGAGCGACGCCGACAGCGATGCTGAGCGTAAAGGTGGGCTCGGCTGGGCTGCGGAGGCGGGCGTGGTGGGGCTTTAGCCGCTGGAACCCGACAGCGGTTAGGTTCCGGGTCTGCGAAGGCTCTGGCGCCGCGCGCGAGTAGTGGCGCTTCCTCCACTCCTGCCTCAGCGCCCCCTGCACGCCCGGCGGTGCCCCTCTCCCCCGGGAGGGTGGGAATGAAGGGACAGGCGCAGAGTGTGCAACTCGAGGTTCTCGGTGTCCGTGCAGCGAAGGGGGCGCGGGGCAGCGGTGGAGGCCAGGCGAGCCAGAGAAGCCACAGGAACCTTGAAGTCCTGCTGTGTCCTGTCTTGCACAGGCCAGCGCAGGGTAAGGGCTGTTGTGAATGAATGGAAATTAGGTGTTCAGGAATATGGGGATGGGCTGGACACATTTTCAGAGGGGCTGAGAATGTCCTCATGAATGAAACCGAGTGTGGTGTGGTGGGGAGTTTGGATTTCTGGGTGAGGAGATTGGGAAAGACATCAGGGTAGGGCTGCATGTAGTCGTTGCGCCCAGGAGATAATGTCTTCTCCGAGAGCCTGTGCAGAAACTCTAGAATTTCTTGAGTCTGTGATACTAGATTGGGGAACATATGAGATCAATGTTTGGAGAGAAGGGATGAAGGATTTGTTATTGAAATGAATTAATGAATGTATGTTTATGGTACAGGGAAGTCTTTCTGGCACAAAGTGGATATTTGAGTTTGAAATAGGAATAGGAGATATTTGGAGTGCGAAGAGGCCCAAGACCAAGTTCAGAATTCTTGCAACTCTCCAGGCTCAAAGTAATGTATCTGCTTTTTTCCTTAGCATAGTGCATTATTGTGGTTTTTTTTTTTTCTTTCTTTCTTCAACTCCAGTTTATTCATACTTTTTAGAGTATGCTCAAGGAGCACCAGGTGGAAATCTGGTGTGAGGGCTCCATCAGGACGGGTATCCAGAAGATTCTAGTCAACAGAGATCTGGAAGTGTAGAGTTCTGTATACTCACTCTTGTTCCCCTTACTTTGCTAATGTTTATATTTTCCCCTCATCTGTACTTGTCCATATCCCATTCACTCTTCAAGGCACAGTTCCACGTGAACCCTCCCATGACTCCCTTCCATGAAGTTGTTCATTCATTCAGCATTTATAAATCCCGTCACGTTCCAACTACTTTGCTAGGTGTAGGGGCCTATACTAATGAAAAGATCATCCTTCCCTGCCCCCACCAGCTTACGTAAATGCTTAATGCATACTTGATAAATCAATGGATAGATAGAAGCAATAGTTTAGTAAAGTAAGATGTACCGTGCAGTGCTTTCCCATTGCAAACTCAGTGTATGAGGAAGTGTTGTGTGGAGACATTGCTTCTCTGGGCTTCGTGTTTTACTTTCTTTGGAGTCTAATTGCTACTTTCTTTGGGGTCTAATTGCTACTTTCTTCCATCTTACCATTAGATAATAGGACTGTCTAGAATTTACTTCCAAATTTGTCCTTGATGGTTGCTGTTGGTCTTGAAGGTAGTATGGATGTGATAGGGTAGGTCCTGTTATATCAGAGTATTTCATGATTCCCCTGGGCTAAGACAGATGTAGAAAATAACTACACCTGACAGATTTCTTATTATAACAATGAGTAGAATTCCTAGGCCCGTTGTGTTTCTTTCATGTATAAATATGCCACATCTTTCGTTTCTTTCAACAGTGTTCTGTAGTTCTTACTGTATGAGTCCTGCACTTCCTAGGTTGTTTATTCCTAAGTATTTTATTTTGGATACTGTTGCAAGTGGAGTTGTTTTCTTGATTTCATTTTTGGATTGTTCATTGCTAGTGTGTAGAAACAGAACTGATTTTTGTATGTTAATCTTTTTTTTTTTTTTCGTTTTACTTTATTTTATTTTTTGCAGGAAGGGAGGGAATTACATTTATTTATTTATTTGGTTTTTTCAGTGAAGGTACTGGGGATTGAACCCAGGACCTCGTTCATGCTAAACATGGGCTCTACCCTCCCCCTATATATGCTAATCTTGTATCCTGCAAACTTGCCGAATGTATTAGCTCTAATAGTTTTTTGGGGGGTGTGTGTGTGTATTCTTTAGGATTTTCTACATATAAGATCATGTCATTTGTGAATAGCGATAGGTTTACTTCTTCCTTTCCAATTTGGATACCTTTTATTTCTTTTTCTTGCTTAATTGCCCCAGGTAGAACTTTCTGTACAATGTTGAATAGAAGTGGTAAGAGTGGACATCTTTATCTTGTTCCTTATCTTTGGGAGAAAACAACCATGCCTTCGCTGTTAGATAAGATGTTAGCTATGGGTTTTTCATGGATGCACTTTGTAAGATTGAAGAAATTACCTTCAGTTCCTAGTTTGTTGAGTAGTTTTATCAGGGAAGGGTGTTGAATTTTGTCAAATGTCTCTTCTGCATCAATTATGATGATCAAAAATTTTTCCTTTATTAATATGGTATTTCATTTTGATGTTTAGGTGTTAAACCAGACATTCCTAGGGTAAATCCCACTTGGTCATGGTGTATGTTCTTTTATGTACTGCTGGATTTGGCTTGCTAGCATTTTGTTTAGTATTTTTCCATATGTAGGTATTTTTTAAATTTTTATTTTTTACCAAAATGTCAATTTACAGTGTTAGTTTCAAGTGTATAGCAAAGCGATTGTTATACATATACATGAGAGAGATATATATATATATTTTTTTTCAGATTCTTTTCCATTACAGCTCATTACAAGAAATACAGTTCCTTGTGCTATACAGTAGGTCTTGTTGTTTATTTATTTTATATATGGTAATGTCTATCTGTTAATTCCAAACTCCTAATCTGTCCACTCCTTTTTTTCCTTCTGGTAGCCAGTTTGTTTTCTGTGTTCGTGAGTCTTTCTAGTTTGTAAATAAAATTTTATATATATATATATATATATATATAAAATCTTTTTTTTTTTTTTAGTTTCCACATATAAGCGGCATCATATGACATTTGTCTTTGTCTGAGTTACTTTGTATAGTATGATAATTTCTAGGTCCATCCATGTTGCAGTATTTTTGCGTATGTATTTATAAGGAATATTGTTCTGTGATTTTCTTTTTTGTGATGCTTTTGTCTGGCCTTGGTGTCAGGGTAATGCTGCCCTAGATGAGTTAGGGGATGTTCCCTCTGCTCAAGTTTTCAGAAGAGTTTGAGAAGGATAGGCTTTAATTCTTCTCAAATGTTTGATAGGATTCACCAGTGAAGCCATCTTGTCCTGGCTTTTCTTTGTTGGAAACTTTTGGATTACTGATGAAACTCTGCTTGTTACAGATCTATTTAGATTTTGTTTTATCTTGAGTCAGTTATGGTAGATTGTGTTTTTCGAGGATTAATCCATTTCATCTAAATTGTCTAACTTGTTGGCATGCAATTGTTTATAGTATTCTCTTTTAGTCGTATTTTCTGAAAAGTTAGTAGTGATGCCCCTACTTCTATTCCTGATTTTACTAATTTGAGTTTTCTCCCCTTTTCTTAGTCAGTCTAGCTAGTTTTGTCAATCTTGTTAATTTTTTAAAGAATGAACTTTTGGTTTCACTGATTCTATTATTTTTCTATTCTCTTTTTTATTTATCTCTGCTCTAATCTTTATTATTTTTTTTCTTCTGCTTGCTTTGGCTATAGTTTTCTTTTTCTAGTTCCTTAAAGTGAAATGTTAGATTATCAGTGTGAGGTTTTCTTTTTTAATGTATGTGTTTACAGCTACAAATTTCCTTTTAAGCACTGCTTTCCCTGAACCCCTTAGGTATTGATATGCTTTGTTTTCATTTTCATTCATCTCAAAATATTTTCTGATTTCCTTTGTGATTTCTTCTTTGCACCCATGATCACGTGAATGCATTGTTTAATTTCTATGTATTTGTGAATTTTCCAAGTTTCTATGATTAAATTGTCTATTTCTCTCCTCAATTCTGTCAGTGTTTTATTTTAGTTGCATATATGTTTATAATTATTTTATCTTCATGTTAGATTGACCCTTTATCATTTTATAATGTCCTTCTTTGTCTTTTGTAATAATTTTATCTTAGGATTTATTTTGTCTAGTATTAGTATAACTAGTGTACTTTTGGGCTACTGTTTACATGGAATATCTTTTTCCATCTTTTTGCTTTCAGCCTAGCTGTGCATCAGTTCTAAAGAGACTCTCTTGTAGACAGCATATAAATTGATCATTTTAAAAATTCATGCTGCCAATTTCTTCCTTTTCATTGGGGAGGTTAATCCATTTACATTTAGAGTAATTGTTGATAAGGAAGGACTTATGCCATTTTGATACATGTTTTCTGTGTCATGTTTTTTTTGTTCCTCAATTATTCTTTTTACTCTCTTCCTTTTGACTGCTTTTTCTCTAGTGTACAGGTTTGATTTCCTTTTTGTTTATTTTTCTGTATATTTTTAGTTTTCTTTCTTAATGGTAGCTGGTGACTACAACTGACATCTTAATTTATAACAGTCTAGTTTGTATTAATACCAACTTAATTTCAGTAGTATACAAAACTTTTTCTTCTATATAGCTTCTTCCTCTCACCTTTATGTTGTTGTTGTCACAAATTACATCTTTATACACTGCCCGGTGAATTAGATATATAATTATTGTTTTATATAATTGTCTTTTAAATTAAATATTATCAAAATAGAGGAGTTATTAACCAAAAATACATTAATACTGACTTTTTTTCAAACATTTTTTTATTGAGTTATAGTCATTTTACAATGTTGTGTCAAATTCCAGTGTAGAGTACAATTTTTCAGTTATACGTGAACATACATATATTCATTGTCTCATTTTTTTCAATACTTTCATATTCAACTATTTAGTTACCTTTACTAGAGTTCTTTATTTCTTCATGTAGATTCAAGTTACTGTCTATTGCCTTTCATTTCAGCCTGAGAACTCCCTTTAGCATTTCTTATAGGGCAGGTCAACTAGCAACAAACTCCCATTTTGTTTTTTTATTTACCACTTTATTTTGTTATTTTATTTTTATTAAGGTATAAGTGATATACAACATTAATTGCACCTGTACCATGAAGAATCTGATATTTGTGTATATTGTGAAATGATCACCACAGTAAGTCTAGTTAACATCCATCACTGCACATAGTTACAGAATTTTTTTCTTGGGATGAGAACTTTTAAAATCTACTTTCTTAGCAATTTTCCAATATGCAGTACAATATATTAACTGTAGTCATCATGCATGATTACTTCCCCATGACTTATTTGTATTATAACTGCACATTTGTACTTTTTGACTCCCTTTCGTTTTGTACACTCCCCCCCCCTTCCCCCCAGCCTCTGGCAACTACCAGTCTATCCTCTGTGAGCTTTATTTTTTGTTTTTTTGGTTTTTTTAGATCTCACGTATAAATGAGGTCATACAGTGTTTGTCTTTCTTTGTCTGACTTATTTCTTTGTCTGACTATAGCTCATTAATATAGTTTGAAATGAAGGGCATGATACCTCCAGCTTTATTCTTTTTCCTCAAGATTACTTTGGCTATTTGGGGTTTTTTTGTGGTTCCATCGAAATTTTAGGGTTGTTTGTTATATTTATGTGAAAAATGCTGTCCGAATTTTGATAGGGATTGTGTTGAATCTGTAGATTGCTTTGAGTAGTATGGACATTTTAGCAATATTGATTCTTCCAATTCGTAAGTATGTAATACCTTTCCAGTTATTTGTGTCTTCAGTTTCTTTCATTAGTGTCTTATAGTTTTCAGTGTGCAGGTCTTTCACCTTTTTGGTTAAATTTATTCCTAAGTATTTTATTCTTTTTGATACAATTGTGAATGGGATTGTTTTCTTCATTTTTCTTTCTGATAGCCTGTTATTAGTGTATAGAAACACAATTATATATTAATTTTGTATCCTGCAACTTTACTGAATTTATTTATTAGTTCTAACAGTTTTTTGGTGGAGTCTCTAGGATTTTATATATATAATACCATGTCATCTGCAAATAGTGACGGTTTCACTTTTCAGTTTGGTTGCTGAATGTACCATTTTTAAGTAAACAATTCAGGGGTGTTGAGTACATTTAAAATGTTGTGCAGCCACCATCTCTATCTAGTTCTAAAACATTTTCATCACCTCACAATAAAAATGCCATGCCCATTAAGCAGTTACTTGCCATTTGCTTTTTTTTGCTAGCCCTCATCAACCACCAGTCTGCTCTCTTGTCTGTGGATTTACCTCTTCATATAAGTGGAATCATACAATATGTGGCCTTTTGTGTCTGATTTTCTGTCTCTTAGCATCATGTTTTTGAAGTTTATCCACATTGTAGTATATATCAATACTTCATTTCTGTTTAGTGAATAATATTCAATTCTATGTATATATCCCAATTTGTTGATTCAGTCATTGATGGATATTGGGTTGTTTCCATCTTTTGGCTGTTTGAGTACTGATGCTGTGAACTTTTGTGTACAAGTATTTGTGTGAGTGCCTGCTTTCATTTTTTTGAGGGGTGAGATATATATGTAGAAGTGGATTGCTGAATCAAATGGTTAATTTTTTGTTTTACTCTTTTGAGGAACAACCAAATCGATTTCCATAACAGCTGGACCGTTTTACATTACCATCAGCAACGTTTGAGGGTTCCATTTCTTTACATCCTTGCCAACACTTATTTTACATTTTTTCCCTTTTTTTAAAATGTAGCCATTCCTGTTGGTCTCAACTGATATCTCACTGTGGTTTTGATGTGCATATCCTGATGGTTAATGATGTTAAACATCTTTTCAGATACTTGTTTCATTTGTTTAACTATGGGGAAATGTCTGTTCAAGTCCTTTGTCATTTTAAAATGGATTGTTTGTCTTTTTGTTTTTGAGTTGTAAACATTCATTACTCACTGTGGATACTATAAGTATATATATATACTTGTTAGATACATGGCCTGCAAATATTTTCTCCCATTCTGTAGGTTGTTTTTTCACTTTCTTAATAATGTCCTTTCTTGTACAAAAGCTTTTCATTTCGAAGAAGTCCAGTTTACCTTTTGTTTTTGCTCATAGTTCCTTTATTTTTTGAAGGATGATTGTGCTGGATATAGAATTCTTGGTTGATAGTGTTTCTTTCAGCACTTTGAATATGTTATTCCACTGCCTCCTGGTGTTTATTGTTTCTGACGAGAAACTAGCTGTTTTCCTTATTGAGGACCCCTTGTGCAGGACACATTGCTGCTTTTTTGCTGCTCTCAGGATTCTTTGTCTTACAGTGATAATGATATGTCTAGGTGTGGTTCTCTTTAACTTTACTTGGTAACTCTAACTACTTAGTATTTGTTGAACTTCTTGGATGTGTATGTTGATGTCTTTCATCAAATTTGGGAAGTTTTTGGTCATTATTTCTTCAAATATTGTTTCTGTCCCTTTCTCTTTTTTCTCTTCTTCTAGAACTCCCATTATGCATAGACTGGTCACTTGCTGGTATCCCACAAAATCTTTTAGACACTGTTTTTTTTCTTTGTTCTTTTTTATTCACTAGACTGGATAATCTCAGTTGACCTATCTTGAAGTTTTCTGATTCTTTCTTCTTCCTACTCATACCTACTGTTTACTCCTTTAGTGAATTTTTCATTTCAGTTATTGTACTTTTCAACTCCAGAATTTCTGCTGTTGTTTTTTTTTTTTTTTTAATACTGTCTGTCTGTATTGATATTTTCTATTTGGTAGGGCATCCTTTTCACTGTCTGGGCTTGTTCAGGGCTAGTTTTTAGTCTTTTTTCAAATGTATGAGTTATATTTCCTTGTGTCTTTGCAGGCCTAATAATTTTTGTTGGTAACTGGGCATTTTGAATGTTTTGGCAACTCAGGACAGCACATTTCCACCCCGCCCCCAGCATTTGCTGTTGCTATTTGTTGTAGTATTTACTGTTTAGTGACTCTTTTGAACTAATTTTGTAAAATATGCAACCTTTGTTGTGTGTAGCCACTAAAGTCTCTGTTCTGTTAGCTTACTGGTCAGCAGGTGATTGGACAGAGATTTCTTAAATGCAAAAAAAGAAGCAACAGCAACGGAAGACTCCCAGACTTTGCTGAGTGGCTCTGCATGTGAGTTAGAGCATGCTTTCAGCACTCAGTCAGGCATTTTACAACCTCTCTGCCTTCATTTCCTGCTTGCACAGAGCCTGAGGGTCAGCCAGAAGTGAGAGCTTAGTTTTTTCGTGAGCATGTGCACAGCCCTGGGCAAGCGTGTGGTTTTCCAGACCTCTAAGAAAATGTGGGAGCTTTTAAAAACCCTTACTCCCCACATTATGCCATTCTTCAGCTTCTCCCAAGCTTTTTGGTTAGTCTGTTGTTTGCCCCAACTGCTGTCCATTGTCCCAGGTGGAGGCAGTTAATACATTTCCCTAAAAATGTTTTTAACAGACTCTCTCGGGTAGCTGCCTTGGCAACGAGAGAGTTCCAAGTTAGGTGAGAGAAAACTCGAGCCCTTTGAGCCAGTCTCTTCAGTGACCCACTGGACAAATCAGAACTAACAGCCGTGACTCTTTGCAAATAAGGTGCCTTCTGCTCCCTCCAGTAGTAGTATATGCACCAGAAATTCAGTCTGTTATCTTCAAGGCCCCTAGAGCTAGGGAGTGTGTTGGGAGGGCAAGGACCAGAGTTTTCTTACTGAGTTTTAGCTTTTTTTTTTTTTTTTTTAAAAACATTTCCCTGGTTGCGGCAACTTTTAGTTAGTTTCCAGAACCTGAGAATATGGGTTCTAACAGGTTTTGACAAATTTTCTCATTGCTTTTATGTTGGGATGGACTTTTGATGTTCCTTGTTCTGCCTTCTTTGTTTATATCACCATGTGTTTATATGATCCCATAGATTCTGATTCTGGATCAGACTCGGAATCTGATCAAGAGAATGTTGCTTCTAGCAGTAATGCCTCTGGAAGTGAAAGTGATCAAGATGAAAGGGATGAATCAGGAAAACCAAGTAATAAGGAACTATTTGGAGATGACAGTGAGGATGAGGGAGCTTCTCATCAGAGTGGGAGTGATAATCACTCTGAAAGATCAGACAATAGATCAGAAGCTTCTGAACGTTCTGACCATGAAGACAATGAGCCGTCAGATGTAGATCAGCACAGTGGATCAGAAGCCCACAATGACGATGAAGATGAAGGTCACAGATCAGATGGAGGGAGCCACCACTCAGAAGCAGAAGGTTCTGAAAAAGCACATTCAGATGATGAGAAATGGGGCAGAGAAGAAAAAAGTGACCAGTCAGATGATGAAAAGATACAAAATTCTGATGATGAGGAGAGGGCACAAGGGTCTGATGAAGATAAACTGCAAAATTCTGATGATGATGAAAAAATGCAGAACACAGATGACGAGGAGAGGCCTCAGCTTTCAGATGATGAAAGACAGCAACTGTCCGAGGAGGAGAAGGCTAATTCTGATGATGAACGGCCAGTGGCTTCTGATAATGATGATGAGAAACAGAACTCTGATGATGAAGAGCGGCCACAGATGTCTGATGAGGAGAAAATGCAAAATTCTGATGATGAAAGGCCACAGGCTTCGGATGAAGAACACAGGCATTCGGACGATGAAGAGGAACAGGACCATAAGTCAGGTAATACGTTATGAGAACCAAGATGGTTTAGTGGAAGTGTTCAGATACAGCAGGGACTCATTTATTCTTTTCACGTTCCCACTTTTAGTACCCGTTTTTTTCTCTTCTGTCTCTCCATTTCAGTCTTTTCTAACTCTGTACATTTTGCTTTTAAACATTTTCCTAATCCATTTATTATTTCTGTCTAGTCCCCTTCCATATGATTAATGATAGATCAAGAAGAAAAAATTTAGAGGACAGTCTTGGAGAAAGATGTGTAGTGCTAAAGTAGCCAGATAGTGAATACAGCTAGTTCCATTTTGTGGGTCACTGAAGAGCATGCCTCACATGAGAATAGATTTGCCTGGGGAAAAAAAAATACCATGGGAACACCCCCATAAGGTAGCTGTGCTGAGGTGAGAACACCAAGTTGCAGCTCAGTTTTTTTGAGATCCAAAATTTCATCCTCCAGAGGTAATCAGGCTCCACAGAATTTACTGAAACTAATCAAATTCACAGAAAGCTAATTTATAAAAATTGAGTTGCAAAATTGTTTCAAAAGGATCAGTTATTTCTCTCTTATTACTGTAGCCTATCCTTTGGGGGGAAATCTACATTTGATGCCAAGTTATAGCAATCGAAACATTGCCTGGGGGTCATAATATCCAGAAAATGAAAACACGGCTGGATGATCTCAGTGAGCTATGATAGCTTGACACTGCTTCCTCACTCTGGGGAGATGTACTTGGGTCAGAACACTCATTTCCTAAAGACAGCAGGGAGCACACAGCCAGACTTTGGCTTCTGGACACCCTTTTATAATAGCCATTTACACTGTCCTTCTGAAATTAATGCATTGTTCATATAGAATACTAAAACAATTGGACATCTTGTTTCTTTGTATTACATAAAAGTCACTTTGATTAGGTTGGAGGTCTTCCTGAAGTGCTGTCTGGATTGCTTCATTTTTATAGGTGATTGATTGTAATTACACATTGGTCTTGTGTTCTTTGAAAACTGCAGTGTGGGGAGATGGGGTCTTCTCCCCTGTAATACATACCTCAGGATAGCACGCAAGACCACATTTTGGCATTATTTACGAGAGGCGGTCAGAAAATTTCCAGATGGATATAGGTCTATATAGACTATAGGACTGCAGTAGGTGTTCAAGAACTAGTTCTGGGTAGAGTTATTATTACTCTGTACCATTACCAGAATCACTAAGGCTCATGCACTGCTTCCCAGACAGTAGCAGACTTCACATAAAACAGGGTCGCCGTAGGGGATCATGTAGCTGGTCATCCTGCTTACCCCTTAACTGCTTCTACAACAGTTCAGTAGATTTTCTTGAAGTTTACAATTAGGTAAACAGTTGTATCATCCAGAAATAATGATATATTTGTCTCTTCCATTGCAATACTTTTACCTCTTTTTTTCTTCTGTAGTGAGTCATGTATAAATTTACCTATAAGTTTCAGTACTGCTTTTCTCATTCTCTCAAGTTTTTCTGCTTACAGAAACCAGTGTTCCTTTTATTAATTTTATTTTAAAATTAAATACAATATATTGATTTTTGTGTTTATGCACAGTTCTATTAATGTTAACGCATGTATAGATTTGTGTAATCACCACCCCAGGCAAGATAGAATAGTTCTGTCACCCTAAAGAACTCCCTCATACTATCCCTTTCGTAATCATATCCTTCCCCACCTGTGACCCCTGACAGCTGGTGATCTGTTCTGTCCGTATAGTTTTGTCTTTTTGAGAATGTCATCACATAAGTGAAATCTACAGTATGTAGCCTTTTTTCTTTTACTTAGGCTTCTTTCACTTAGTGTAATGCATTTGAGATTCATCCAAATTGTTACATGTAGCAATAATTCATTCTTATTACTGAGTAGTTTTCCATTGTATGGGTGTACCACAGTTTGTTTATCCCCGATGTTGCTTTTAAAACACAAAAATCGAAGTAATGATATGACTGTGAGTATGCAGAACCTCTAATTCTACTCTTACAGAGTCTGCAAGAGGCAGTGATAGTGAAGATGAAGTTTTACGAATGAAACGAAAGAATGCAATTGCATCGGATTCAGAAGTGGATAGTGACACTGAGGTACCAAAAGGTACTCCGATGACTTCTTTTATACATCTGTATTTCCATATCTCTCTCTGTATTTAACTATAGTGCATTCTAAACCCCAGGCATGTACCCCAGACTGCAAGACCCACAGAAAAGTGTGTGGGTACATCTAATGTACACAAGGAAGTCGTACAGATATGAGAAGCTGCTCGTGCTTAATTAGTTGAAGAACCTGCTTCATTTATAGTCAGAGTGAATCTGCTGTTAGGGGGCTGATGCTCTGGTTGAAGTGGAGGTGACAGTGTTCATTCTTTGGTTTGAACAATGACAGTTGCAGGGCAGCTTGCTCTTAAGTTCTCAATAGGTTAATATCAGATGAAGAAACTGATTCTTCAAGCTATGTTTTAGAAGAAGAGTTCCTAAAAACCCAGTGTTCTGTAAGGTAGGTTTGTTGTAAGGATAAAAGATCTACCTGTTCATCTCTACGTATGACTGCATTTCAGATGGCAAATTACTATACAGTAAAGATGTTAGTATAAAAGTTACAGCAAACAATTTTGATAGTTTGATTATGCACAACCATTATTGTGCTAAATGGTAATTAGGCGTTAATGTTAAATAGCTCATATAAATTATCATAAGTAACAGTATAACTAAAGCAAACATTTAGAGGGCCAACTAAAGAGAAAAGGAGAGCTGGACAGAACAGCAGGCTCTGGGATTTACTTAAAGATCTTTGGATCTAGAACTAGTAGTTACGTACATGGACTTTGGAATCAGATGATCCAAGTTAGAATCTTTGTGGTCCTGCTTTCCAACTATTTGATTTTAGACTATACTTCAGTTTTCTGATCCATAAGAGAGTGATGACACTAACCACCTTATAGGGTTGTTGTGAGAATTCGATAATACATTCTTTCATTTTGTTCACAGTTATTTATTGATAATCTGCTTTGTGCTGGTACTTTTCTGTGCACTTGGAAAGTAGCAATAATCAAAACAGATAACAACCTCTCCTTTGTAGAACCCACTTTCTGATGGGGTTAGGGTAGGGTAGGGAGACTGAAAGTAACACAATAAGTAAATGAAATATATAATATGTTAGGTGGTGATAGGGCCTTGGAAGAAAATAATCAAGAGGGGACATGCGGGTGTAGGTGGGTGGGTTTGTAGTTTTGGTGGTTTTATCATTTAGATGAGCTTCTCAATACCCTGACCTTCCTTCCTCCTCCTCTTCTTTTTTAAAAATTATTAAGACTTTATTATTATTATTTTTTAGAGCAGTTTAAGGTTCACAGCAAAATTGAGGAGAAGGTAGAGATTTCTCATAGACCCCCTTCTCTGACACGTGAACAGCCTCCCCCATTATCAACATCCCCCACCAGAGTGATGCATTCGTTACAACTGATGAACCTATATTGACATGTCATTGTCAACCCCAAATCCATAATTTACATTACAGTTCATTTCTTGGTATTGTACATCTTTAGGTCTGGAAAAATGTATGATGACACGGATCCACCATTATAGTATCATACAGAGTGGTTTCACTGTTGTAAAAATTCTCTATGCTCTGCCTGTTCATCTCTCCCTCCTCCCTAACCCCTGGCAACCACTGGTGTTTTTACCGTCTTCACAGTTTTGCCTTTTCCAGAATGTCATGTAGTTGGAATCATAAAGTGTGTAGCCTTTTTAGATTGGCTTCTTTCACTTAGTGATGATGCATTTAGGTTTCCTCCATGTCTTCCATTCTTGTGTAGCTCATCTCTCTTTAGCCCTGAGTGATACAGGTGAACCTTGTTTTACTGCACTGCACTTTATTGAGCTTTGCAGATACTGCGTTTTTTACTAATTGAGGTTTGTGATAACCCTGCCTCGATCAAGTCTGTTGGTGCCATTTTTCCAACAACATTTGCTCACTTTGTGTCTCGGTCACATTTTGATAATTCTCATGCAAACCTCCACCAGCAAAAAGATTATGACTCACTGAAGGCTCAGATGATTGTTAGCATTTTTTAGCAATAAAATGTTTTATAATTTAATAATTTTTAAATTTAAAGGATTTTTAAATTAAGATATGTACTTTTTGGGAGACATAATGCTTTTGCATACTTAATAGACTACTGTCTAGTGTAAATATAACTTTTATATGCACTGGGAAACCAAAAAAGTCATGTGACTTGCTTTATTGCAGTATTCATTTAGGTGCAGTGGTCTAGAACTGAACCCTCAATATCTCTGAGGTATTCCTGCATTCCATTGTCTGGATGTATCAGTTTATCCATTCACTTACTGAAGGACATCTTGGTTGCTTTTAAAATGTAGCAGTTATGAATACAACTGCTATAAACATTAGTGTGTAGGTTTTTGTGTGGACATAAATTTGCAGATCCTTTGAGTAAACACCAAGGAGCACAATTTCTGGAGCATATGGTAAGAGTATGTTTAGTTTTGTTAAGAAGCCTCCAGAGTGTCTTCCAAAGTGGGTGTACCATGTTGTGTTCTCACCATCAGTGAGTGAGAGTTCCTGTTGCTCCACATTTTGGTCAGCATTTGGTGTTGTCAGGGTTTTGAATTTTGGCCATTTGAATAGGTTGCCTCTTCTTTTTCAGTGATCTGTCTGTCCTTCACCTCATCTCAGTAACTCACTCTCACAATTTTATCCTAGACAATGTCATTACCAATAATCATAACTCTTCTATAATCTCAGTGTCAAGGAGTCTACTTTCTGACCCCTGTCCTGTCATTCTGTCACCCCCTCGACTACCCCACCTTGGTTTATTGGTTTATTACAGGTTATTGTCGATGTTTTGCCTGTACCCTGGTGAAGTTCTGCCTGAGAGGGGGGCCTGGGTAGACATGGACCTGTGATTATAAAATTTGAGGGACTATGTTGAGAATGGGCCTGTATGGAGTGCTTAAGCCCCAAATGTGAGTATCTAGACTGTAGGAGGATATCTGGGCTCCTGGGGAATAAAGGAAAGTGGCAGGACAAGGATGCAGAAAGTGAAGGGAGAAAGCTGCTCCTGTGCAGCTTTGCCTGTGACTGGATCTGCCCCCTTCCCTCTCCACAGACACTCTACTCACGTCTTTGAGAGCCAGGCTTGGAGTTGTGTTTGGGTGGTTTCCTGGTGCCTGATCTAGAAACCTTGGGAATATATTGAAGTGATAGCTTTGAAGAATCATTGTTATGGATGTTAATCCTGTATATTTTTCCTCCTATATGGAAGATAATAGTGGAACCATGGATCTGTTTGGAGGTGCAGATGATATATCTTCAGGGAGTGATGGAGAAGATAAACCACCCACTCCAGGACAGCCTGTTGTAAGTAAAATGACCTATGTGAACTGGGAGAGAGAGCCAGGTGCCTCTCTTGTGCCAAGAAGAGGGAGATGGTAACTGAATTGCAGTATGAAAATACAGTAAATAGATGACTTTCTCGGTTATGTAGGGAAGTTGTGGTTATAAGGGGGAGTAGAAAAAACTGCCCTGGCGCATCCATTCTTGGAATACTACTCAGCAATGAAAAGGATTTTACCATTGTAAATGTAAATGTAACAGCTTGGATGACATTCCAGGCTGAGTGAGAAAAAGCCAGTCCCAAAAGTTACATACTGAATGAATGCACTTATATAACATTCTTGAAATGACAGAATTATAGAAATGGAGAAGAGATTAACAGTTGTCTGAGATTAAGTAAGAATGAGGGCAAGTGGCTGTAAGAGGGTGACGTGAATCTTTATGGTGATGGAAATGTTCTGTATCTGCCTGTATCAGGGTCACTCTCCTGGTTGTGATATTGTATAATAGTTTTGTGAGATGTTACTGTTGGGAAAAAATGGGTTAAAAAAAGAAAAAAGAAAAAAGAACTGCCTGCCCAGCATTAAGTTGGTGTCACACCTTAAGAGACTAGACTTTGAGAACCATTGATTTGAATGTTTTTGTTGTTCATGCCAGTGAGTGTGTGTTATGTTGATAATCTTCTCTGATTTTATTTTATTTTTTTTGTATTATTATTTTTTAAACATTTTTTATTGAGTTATAGTCATTTTACAATGTTGTGTCAAATTCCAGTGTAGAGCACAATTTTTCATTCATACATGAATGTACATACATTCATTGTCACATTCTCTTTTGCTGTGAGCCACCACAAGATCCTGTATATATTTCCCTGTGCTACACAGTACAATCTTGGTTATCTATTCTACATTTTGAAATCCCAGTCTGTCCCTTCCCACCCACCCCGTCCCTCTGATAATCTTCTCTAATTTTAATTGATAGAGTGACTTCATATTGAAGTGTCAATTAATTTCACATTTTTGTTGGTGAATATGTAGAAGATAGATTTATCACAAAAGAGATTTTTTTAATATTGGTGCTTCCAAACTGATCTCATTTTCCATGAGATTTTTGGGGATTTGGTTGGTAGGGATGGATATTGTGGTTAATAGGGATGGATAAAGTGGTGTTTTCATATGCTTCTTGCCTGCCAAAGTAATTAAAGTGTGGAAGTTGAGCTAGGCCATCTCTAAGGTCCATCAAGCTCTAAAATTCTGTGACTCTTTTACTAGGATGAAAATGGATTGCCTCAGGATCAACAGGAGGAGGAGCCAATTCCTGAGACCAGAATAGAAGTAGAAATACCCAAAGTGAACACTGATTTAGGAAATGACTTATATTTTGTTAAGCTACCCAACTTTCTCAGTGTAGAGCCCAGGTAAGGGGATCACTTAAAAGTGTGTTTTTTAATGTTGGATAGAAATAAGTAGAATGCTGATATTATTCTTATTTTGTATGAGTTGACTAATCACAAAATGGAAAACTGATTATTTATCTCTGAAAAAATAAATCGAGTATATCCTGTGATGGAAAAAGTATGGACTATTGGTAAAGAGACTTAATGCTTGTAATTGTTTTTAGCAGTTTGATACTTTCTTATGAATTAACAGATAGCTTAGGTCTTTGGGTGTTTTTGACTAGTGGAGCCCTGAAAAAGCTGAAACTGAGAGTGGTAAAATTTGCTAGAGAAATTGCTAATGTCCATTGTAACAGCTGTTGTGGATTGAAAAACTAATGCTTTTGGATTGTTAAACGGTGTTGATGGGTATTATTCACTAAGTAACATGCAAGCTCGCGTGCAATTTAAAATTTTTTCCCTAAGCAAAATGATGTGGAAAGCTAGAGCATGTGTGGCCTACTCTTCGGAAGATTTACATAAGAATAAAGACTATTTTGAATATTTAGCCTAGCTTGCAATTTACTTCAAGCAATATGTATTAACACCAAATTTCAAGGAGGTGCAGTGATTTGAATACTTCCTTAAAGTTGAACATGAAGCTATCTGACCATTATGATTTTGAATTACGATTTTTTTAGTATAATAGTGTATATTATAGAGAGAGTTGTTATATAACAGTAATAATATTCCTTAAAAGTATAATTAATAGTATATTTTAAAACCAATTTGTAGACCTTTTGATCCTCAATATTATGAAGATGAATTTGAAGATGAGGAAATGCTGGATGAAGAAGGTCGAACCAGGTTGAAATTAAAGGTGCTATTCTGTGCTTTACTCCTTCCTTTTTTTTTTATAAAGTAAAACCTGAGGATCTTAACTTGAGATTTGAGCTTTTGAAAATGATTTTCTATGTTTCCTGTTTTATCAGCAAATAAATTGTCTACCTTTTCAGAATATTTTTAGAAAGAAAATATATAGCTTTTTATCTGTAGAAGTGTCACTTTTCTCACTGTTAGACTTTTTTAATGCTTTCAAAATTAGCTACTTCCTTCAGAATAAGTTGTACTGTGGTTTAGTGTTTGGAACCCACCTCCGTATCTACTGTGGGTTAAGTTCTAGCAGCTTCCTGCAAGGGGAAATTCTTCAGGCTTTTTGATCTAGGGATAAACAAATCATATACAAATTTATTTCTAGAATTAATTTCTAGTACCTAATACTTCACCGTATGGCTCTCTTTGTATTCTTCCCACTGTTCTTGTTCACTGCTAAGAGAAAATGTTATTGTACTAAATTCCTATTAATGCTTCTCTTTGATACCTTGTACTATCTGGTTACCTCTATCCAAGGAGGGCCTCTAATCTTCCTTTAATCAAGGAGGATGTAAGTTTAAGCAGATGTTTCTGAGCTGAGTTGTAGCAAAGAACAAGAAGCAGTTGAACTCATGACATTGCAACTGGAGCTATGCATTTTAAATTCTTAAATCCGAAGGATTATCTGTCAATACTTTATTTTTTGGTGGATATTGTACATGCTTGTAGAATGTTAAGAACTGGCAATCTGGCATTCTTAGAATTCGGGGGCTGAACTTTTAAAATAATTCCATTTCTTTAAGTGTGATAGATCCACAAGTACACAAAAAACCTTGATGTAAAAATGGTTCCCCTAAAACACATGGGCCTTCAAAAGCTTTTCAGTGAAATTTCACTATTCTTCCTTCTTAATGGAATTGTAAATCAAATGAGAAAGTGGTGATAAACAGGCACCAGTAACTCTGTTAAAGTCACACAGGTAACAGGTATAGTGCTTAGACTGGTTTTTTATTTTTGCTGTTCTTTTTCTTGCTTCCCACCCCCTACCCCTGCCCTGCTCCCCATTAGGGTATCTCTTAATATTTTTCTTCAGAACATGTCAATCTATTGATTTGGGGTTAGCATTATGAATTTTTTATGCCTGTTTTAGTGCCTCTGGCATTATTCTACTGCTTTTGTTTCCCATCATTTATATAAATTAATGTGATAGTTCCTTATGTATTTAGGTTTTATTGATTTTTTTGCATTTTCCCCTTACATTCTATCATGATATGTCAGTGAATGTCATATATCTATATATTTTAAGACCATGTAATAGCAGACTGTAGTATAAGCATCAAAGTTTAGAAATAAATATTTAACTCTAAAACCTTGGTGCTTAGAGTACAGAATGTAAGTGTATAACAGGCTGCTGTTTTTTTAAAACCTTCGTGTGTACCTGGACCCTTGGTTCCTTGAGTGTTGTTCTTGAGACTAGGCTGACCATTCAGTGAGTTAGAGTCAGTTGGTGGTGTAATTAATTCTTTAAGGGACAAAGAACCAGGTACCATTTATGTACCTCTGTGAGGTCTGCTGTCTTTATAGTACTTTAATATGTTTTTCATCCCAATGGGGTGAGACCTAGCAGTGTATCCTATCATAGCTTCATTATTATTTGAATCTCCCTATATAATAGGAAACATTTTTCAAAATGGTTCTCAGTTAATAGTGGCCCATATGTGTTTTCATATTTATATGTGGCTAACCTGTTTTGTATGAGAGGGAAGGCAGGAATAGTAACAAATCATTTTGTTTTGTTTCCTTTATTAAAGAATAATTTAAACAGATACAAATATAGTGAGAATAGTATAATAAACTCTCATGGACCCATCCCTCGCTTCAGTGGTTGTCGGTTGGGACACCTCATTTCACCTGTATTCCCCACCCCACCTTACCCAGACTATTTGAAGAAAAATCTCAGATATGGCATCATAGTTAATTCATGACTATTACTAAACTCTTTAATCTGCCAGCTTCTAAGCTGTTTATCTAGTGAGGAATAAAGAAGGCAGGGGGAAGAGTGGAAGGAAAGCATTAGGACCCAATTGCAGAGGCATTTGCAGCTAACAGAGGAGATCTGGAAAATCTAAGTGACAGTGGGGGCAGCTGCTTTTAGGGCTGGGGGGTGGCACAGGCATAGGGAAGTCTGGGCTCAGATTTTCAAAATGTTGACTTCTCTTTGATGCCATCTTAATTCCCATTCTCTTTATCCCTGTAGCGTATCCTTTTTTAATTCTTCACTGTTTTTTTAGTGCGTTTCCAGGAAGCAGCAGGGATAAACTACATGCATTTAGTGTGCTATATTTTCCTGGAAGTCCCATTGAGCTTTTAATTTCAAGAACAGTGATTTTCATTTTAGGAAGCTCTTGAATATTTTCCAAATCTGCCTGGTGTTTGCCACGCTTAAAACTAACATTAAGTTAGACTCTAAATCTGCTCATACCTGCATTTTTTTTATTTTCATAAGATGCTGCTTTTTCCTTATCCGTATGTGGGAAGCTTCCCTGTCTCCCTAGGCCAGTAGGCAGAGTTTTTTGTCCCACATTTATTGGGTTTTTAGCTCTATGAGAGAGCCTGCTTTATATAGGGAGTCTCAATTCTAAACTGCTGTCTCATATGGCCTCGAGCCTTATTTCTTGTCCTCCTAGCTCTTTCTATGTCTTAAAACTTATACAGGCTACTACAGATTAAGCATCTGCTCATATACTTTGGCACTGAGCTCCCTCTGTGGTTTCAGCACTAAGAAGCTCAGAAATCCACTGAAGCATTTTTTACCCCTGATAACTTTATCCAACATCTCTAGGTGATTAAGACAAGATGGTTTCAACGTCTGTTTTTCTGTCACTTTCTGTGCATGCTTATGCTCTGATTATGTGTCTCTTGAGGAGAGAAGAGGCATAAACTACAGTGTTCTAAGGCACTTGTGTTTTAAAACAGGTAGAAAATACTATAAGATGGAGGATACGCCGGGATGAAGAAGGAAATGAAATTAAAGAAAGCAATGCTCGGATAGTCAAGTGGTCAGATGGGAGGTGAGCATGGAAATACTCGGAATGTGCCTGAGAGGGATCAAGTTTTAGAATAAGACCTTATTCAGGGTACACCTCTTATTAAAGAATTTCCATTGTTTAGTCCCTGGCGTTGTGTAGAAAACCTGGGAGAAATACATAGGCAGTTGAGGGTCACACAGGCTGGTGGAAGACATTAAAAGCAGGCTGCAAAAATGTGATCATCCTCTTTGGCTGCAGCACAGTATTCTGGAAAAGTTAGACCAGCTCCCCTCCCCGTGTGTTCTGCTCACTGTAAGTTGACGCTTTAGTAAAACCACCGTTCACTGAGAAGGTCATAGAGGCTGAGTGAATGTCACAGCATGTTTCACGTCTGAACATGAACGTGCAGCGTGTTTTACTTCTATTTCGGTCGTTTTCCACATCAGGCCTTCTTTAGTCTCCCCCTGAATTCTGTGTAAAGAGAGAAAGCAACGGTTGAATCACATTTTAAGTGAAGTAAAATGGTAGAATGAAAGCTTTATGGCTAACATGTCAAGTGTTCCTTCTTTTCAGCATGTCCCTGCATTTAGGCAACGAGGTGTTTGATGTTTACAAGGCTCCGCTGCAGGGCGATCACAACCACCTTTTTATAAGACAAGGCACGGGTCTACAGGGACAAGCCGTCTTTAAGACCAAACTCACATTCAGGTAACTCTTCTCATCAATGTATTATTTGTTACAGTAAAAGTAGTGAAATGTAGATGTTCAAAATGCCTGACTCCTGATGGACATAACCTCACAGTTTAGTTCACCGAAGACCAAGATGTGGTCCTCAGCTCTGAAGGTTCAAAGGCTTATTTTGTCTGGGACACTAAAAGTTGCTGTTTCACAGGGAACTGGGTCATGCCAGCCAAACTTACAAGAGACTGTTAGGTAAGGCAGAATGTCAGTTTATTAATTCCAGTGATTACTCTAATTGTCAAGAGGCCCAAGAATACTTGCTGGTCAGTGTGTCTTTCTTTTTTGTAACATTGATCTGGGAGGCTGACTGATAATTTGAGGTTGTTAGTGTGCACACGATCAGAGGAAAGGCAGTAAGTTGATGGGTGTGGAGGTTGAGGTCATCTCGCTCTTCAGGCTGCTGTATCCATTACCAGTCCAGGCATGTGTCTCCTAAGCCACCCGGGATCCTCAGGTCAGCTGGTGAGAGTGTTCCCCTTCTCTAGACAGCGTAGGCACTACAGTGAAATGCTCATGTTTTTCTTTTCTTGATTCTAAGCAGACCATCCTCCTTGTGTAATGCTTACCTTTAGGGAGGGCACGGTATTCTCAATGGTGACTTCGATTTTTGAGAATTGTAGTGGTCAAAATTAAAGGCTTTGCAATCAGATGTGTATCTGAGTCCCATTTCCACTTGCATGACTGTGCAACTTTATCAACTTTTCTTTGCCTCAGTTTCCTGAGAAATAAAATGTAAAAATTACCTCATAGAGGAGCTATGACAGTGAAGTCATACAACATGTAAAATACAAAAACACAGTGCTTAGCTGTATTCAGTAAACTCAGTATGCAATGAATAAATGCTGCTTGAACCCATCCATTTACTGCTTCTAGAGGATGACTGTGCTGTGCAAGACTTTTTCACTGCAGCTTTCTGTATTTCATTTTACTTGTGAGATAAGAATATTTTAGTGAGCTACAGAATGAAGAAAGTTCAGAGTCCCTGCCTAGTATATTGTTTTGTGTCCCTGCCTGTTTTTTCTAGAGAATAGGAAATGGTCACTGGCCCCCTGTTTTGGTGGTGTTGATATGACTGGCTCACAAATGTATTTGATAAACAGGTGTTTTTGTTCATTTCCTGCAGACCTCACTCTACAGACAGTGCCACACATAGAAAGATGACCCTGTCACTTGCAGATAGATGTTCAAAGACGCAGAAGATCAGAATCTTACCAATGGCTGGTCGTGATCCTGAATGTCAGCGCACAGAGATGATTAAGGTATGTTGCCTGAGCTTTATCCTGAAATTTTGGTATGTTAAGAATAACATTTCGCAAGTCATGCTCTCTCTCTTGCCTTCCAAAATGGCCTGTATTCTGTCTGTGGAGTGTGTATCTACTTGTACTTTAAACCCCCCGCCGCCCCCTTCCCTGTGAACATCTCTCTAATAAATTTACTTTTACTCAAAAAAAAATGACATTTCCCAAAGTGTTGCTCATCATCTCTTATTGGCTGACCCTTTCTCCTTGCAGCTGGCATGAACAGGGAGCTGGAATCACTTCCTAAGCATTTGGCAAGCGGATGATATGGTGATGGTCCTAAAACAGACCCTGGCTTGGGTTCTCTCCCACCAGGTCCTGAGTTTGGCTAACTAGTGACTGAACTTTCACAGATAATTTCAAGGATGATCAAATCATCCATGTCTGGTTTAGAGTGCATGTCAAAAACCAGCATAAATGCTAGTGATTTAGTCTAAATAAAACATAAATAGACCAGAAGTTTGAATGGGGGAATGCCTAAAGGAAAATCAGGCAAAGAATAGCTTGTGGTTTTTAAGGTCAGTTTATAACATTCTACCTGGTAGATTTTCAAATTTGACTTAACTGTCAGTTAGGTACAAACTCAATACTGGGGCATTGCCACTAAGCAATGGAGCGTGTGCTTGTATCGACACCGTTGGCCTTCCCTGCAGCACTTGGTCTGGGAAGCTGGGCAGTGCGGCAGTCTCATTCTTTGCCTTCTCTGATCCCTGCTAGATCTTGGCCACTGCCCTGCCTGCTTCATGCAATGTAATTCCTTAGTGCAGCAGGGCATAGTGAGGATAAAACACTCTAGTTGCCTCAAGACTTTTTTTTTTTTTTTAACTAATCTTGCCATCAGCTGAAGTTTTTTTGCCCCTGGGTCCTTGCCTATATATTTTGTTCACAAGGCAGGTTAACTCCGTCATATTCTGTAGCAGTGCCTAACCCACTGGTGTATGGGGCATTGACTTTGGAGTCTCACTTCTTGCTCCATTTCCCTCCCTTTTCTTCTGAAGGTAGGGGAGCTGGAGGGACCTGCATACTCCAGGATCACCTTGGGAGATCCCCCAGGCCCTCCTTCACTTCCCCCAGCTTCCGTGGAAATGCAAAAGGAGTCAGCTAGTTGGTTCTTAATCCCTGACTGCTGACACTGGTTTTTTACACTATACTCCATACAGCCACATACTACTTAATGAAACCATGCCTAGCAACAGAATTAGAGTTGTATGCAGTAATACAGAGCAATTAAATGAGGAATCAAAGAAATGCCAGAATATCCCTGACCTCTCCCCGGCCCTGCCGTGTGAACCCCATCGTGTGGACCGCCAGGCTGATGGACAGGAACGAAAGTTCTACTTTGGGGCTCAGGGACCTCCCCAGAACCTCCCCATCCTGCATCCTGCCGTCAGGAGCTGTGGGGAGCTCTCTGGGTTGAGGGGCCCAGACAGGAATATCTGGGCACCACGGTAGTTTGGTGGAGCCTGGGCAAGTCAGGTGTCCGTCGCAGGGGCGAAGAGAAACCGCCTGCCTCAGGCACCTGCTGGGTGGCGGCTGGCTGGGCTCTGACGGGCAGCACAGGGGACACGGCTGAGCCCACGGCCGAACCTGTGCCTGTTCCGATGGGGCGGTTGGTGTGAGGGAACCTCTGTCCTTCACCCTTGTGTTGTCTTCACGCCTTAGAACCAAATAAGACGATGCCCGTGTCTGGTTAACAGAGGTGTCGGATGGAGAGAACTGTATCCAGGACAGGGAGTGGGTGTTATCCTGGGCTAGGCATTTATGTGTCCTTTATAGTGAAATAGTTTCAAGTGGGCGCTAAGCCAGTTCATTTTTTTTTTTCAAGTTCAGTAGTTTATTTGCTTCTTTACAGAAAGAAGAAGAACGTTTGAGGGCTTCTATTCGTAGGGAATCTCAGCAGCGCCGAATGAGAGAGAAACAGCACCAGCGGGGTCTGAGTGCTAGTTACCTGGAACCTGACCGATACGACGAGGAGGAGGAAGGCGAGGAGTCCATCAGCTTGGCCGCCATTAAAAACCGATACAAAGGGGGCATTCGAGGTGAGTTTGTGCAGAAATTAAATTTCATCATTTTGGGTCCAGGAATTATCTTTGCATTCAGCATACTCTGAATGCTGAGTCACTGGATATTTTATGTTTAAGGAACCAGCGTTAATGAGTGAGACATTTCAAAGTCTAAAGGGCTAGTCATTGTGGAACTCTTTCTGGTGAGCCTGAAAGGGTAGAAGCTGCTTGTGCTTTGACTTTCAGACTTGTCCCTGAAGCTTCTGCTTTCTGGTTTGAAAGCCTGCCAATTATATTTGGAACTTTGCTCAACTTTTTTTTTATTACCCTCTAGGAATCAAGAAGTTCAGGAAATACATGTGTTTTCTTTAAGTACTCCATCGCACATTCCCTTCTTTCACAAGTACAAGTAATTTATACTGGTTAACATTTATTTATTCAGCACATGCTAAATCCCAGGCAAACACTCAAACGTGTATCCCATTTGACCCTCATAACAGTGTTGTGACCCAGTTACTACTATTGTCTTGTTCTTAAATTGAGTACTAAACTAATAACATTATATTAAAGTTTCAGGTGTACAACCTAATAATTGGATATTTGTGTATGTTGTGAAATGATCACCATAATAAGTCTAGTTAACTTCTGCCACCAAAGGTAGTTGCAGGATTTTTTTTCTTATGATAGGAACTTTTAAGATCTGCTCTCTTAGCAACTTTGAAATATGCAGTTCAATATCATCAACTTTAGTCAACACACTGTACATTACATCCCCAGGACTTGTAACTGGAATTTGTGCCTTTTGACTCCCTTCATCCTTTTCCCCCACCCTGAGTACCACACCTCTGGCAAACCACTAATCTCTTCTCTGTATCTATGAGCTTGTTTTTTTGTTTTTGTTTTTTTAAATCTCACATGTAAGTGAGATCATACAGCATTTGTCTTTCTCTGTGCTGCTTAATTCACTTAGCAAAATGAATTTTTGTCTTGTTCTTATTGAGGAAACAGAGTCTTTGAGAGGTTGATTGGCTTTCCCAAAGACATTCAGTCAGTACATAGACAGTTCTGGAACCAAGGTGATCAGACTTCTGAGGCATCTGTCTCAGCCACAAGATTGCCTCCAGAAGTTTCTCCATAGCCAGCAGCAAAATGTCATGCTTAAAAGCAGACTGAGCCTGAAGGTGGAAGACTTGGGTTGGACTCCTGAGTCTGCTGGCTCTGATCTCAGCTCTGCCACTTTTTAGTTGGATGACTTTTGGAAAGTTATAATACCTCCCTTCTGTTACCTCAGTAGGAAAAACACAACCTATTGGCAATAGCATTTACACCATGAGGTTATTTTGAGAATTAAGTGATATAATACATATAAAGTAGTTCTTCTAATGCTTGGCATATAACAAGTACTAAATAAATGTTACCGAAAACTATTGTCAGTGTTCTTACCACTCATCAGCTCCGGGCAAGTGACTTCATATCTCTGAATACTGTGTTTCCCATCTGTGAAATGAGGATCTAATCCTCCCCAGATTAGCTTTGATAGAGCTTTGGGAATCACTGTACAATGTAAGGGTTTGCCCTGTTAGAATGATAAATTATAAGAACACCCAATTTCCCCCTTTTCTGACCTTCCTATGAAAGTCCTTTCTCTCTCTCTCTCTCTCTTTTTTTTTTTTTTTTGTTTTTACAGTGACTGCATTTGTTCTAGTGAACTATTACACCCTTCCTACCTACTTATTATTTGTTTCGGGACTGTAGTACAGAGACTTTTTATTTTTTGTTAGTGCCAGTTTCCCACAGAAAAGATTGTGGCAATAAATAAACTAAATAAAAACAAAAACCATTGAGGATATTTTCAACAGGGGAGAGTTATTTAGTATCAGTTCCCCAGAGATTAAAAAGTCTAAGACAAGTTCATCAGCGTACAGTTCTGTCCAGTAGTCAGACAGGCAGGGAGCTGGGAGGAAGGGAGGGCTCTGGGTTCTGAGGTGAGGGGCTGCTCTGACCTCAGCTGCTCTCATTCGACCTGCGGTTCACCTGGGCTTGGGCATCAGTGTAGACTGTTACTTATCAACACCTCCCTTTGAAATGTCCACCAGGCAACAAGTGCTCTTTGCAGGACCAGGAAACCACCTCTTGCTTTTATTTTCAAATCTTACTTTGGAATTAACTGTTACTCCAGTGAAAGACTGCCTTAGGCTTTAAAAACTTATTTTGGAAGAGTAGTGGTCTCTTTAATCATCTTGCACCCAAGCCTTTTTAATGTTTAAAAGTGATCAGATAAATCTGCTTATGTTTTGAGAGAATAAGTGCTTGATTTCAACATATTTAAACTTGTATTTACCTTTAAATAAAAAAAAATTAATTATTTGTTTCCTCTGGAAAAAATGTACAGAAGGAACTAAAGGTATCCATCAGAAAAAAAACCAAGAATGAATAGAAAACTTTCTTTGAAAGTCACTCACAAATCTTATTCCTTTGCTTTCAGAGGAACGAGCCAGAATCTATTCGTCAGACAGTGATGAGGGATCAGAAGAAGATAAGGCTCAGAGATTACTCAAAGCAAAAAAACTCACCAGTGATGAGGTAAGACCAAATTTATTCAGTTCTAGAGGTTTACCTTGTACCTGTAAGTCAAATCCTGGAATGAAGAGGAGCTCACAGCCCAAGAGTACAGACTTAAGTCTACACACTTCACTGAAACTCAGTGAGATAAATGCAGTAACAGGACTGGGAGTGGCCCAGAGAAGGGTCTGACATCTGTGCCCAGAGAAGGTGCCCTCTTGCTGGGAGTTGAAGATTGTTAGGGTGGGCCTGCCAGGTAGATGCAAAGGCCTGTGGGAAAAGACACGTGGCCCTGAGATAGCAGGGCTCCACTAGAGAACGAGAAATCATTAGAGTGGGTAGATCAGACAGTATATCTCTTCTTTTTCTCTTTTTGTTTATTTTCAATGTATTTTTAAAATTAGAGACATAATTGTTATGATAGAAAAAACCTGTTTTCTTTTTAATTAGATGAACTGATATTTGAAATAGCATTGAGTGATTCGGTAAAATGCATTTCCATCTATTATTGAAATAATAAAAATTCCAGAGGAATTTTAACTTGTATTTTTAACCATATTCTTTTCGAATTATAACAGTACAGGTGCTGTGAAATTTTAAGTATTTTTTTGAGATATAATTGACATTATATGTTAATTAGATAACATGTAAATTATATATAATACATATTTTATGTTGTATAAATTATAGAACATATAGATTACATAAATATATAGCATTGTATATGTTACTTATATAGCATTGTAGTAGTTCTGGTGTACAATGTAATGATTTGATCGGTATGTGTACATATTGCAAAATGATCAGCACAATGAGTCACAATAGTTACACATTTTTTTTTTCTTGTGATGAGAACTTGTAAGATCTATGCTCTTAGTGACTTTAACTTTACAGTACAGTGTTATGAACTATAGTCTGTGTGCTGTACGTTATATCCCCAGGACTTATTTATTTAAGTCTTTTTAGATTGTTGTTATCTTTGGTGTTCTTGAATTTTACTGTGGTATCTATTTTGTATCTCTCTTTATTTTTCTATTTGGGATTCATTAGACTTCCTGAATCTGTAGATTGGTATCTTTCACTGGTTCTGAAAATTTCTCAGCCAACTATTCTTCAGATACTACTTCTGTACCATTCTGTCTTTCCTTTCTTCATGAAACTCTGATTAGATGCATGTTATTCTTTTTCACTTTATCCTCCATGACTCTCAGTCTGTATTTCATATTTTTCAGGTTTTTGTCTCTATATTCTGGGTGTTCTAGCTCATTTCTTCTTTCTTCAGCTGTGTCTAATATGTTGTTAATCTTTCTTTCATTACATTTTTAATTTAATTATTTTAATTTTTATTTCTAGAGGTTTAATTTCTTTTATAAATTGGTCATTTTTAAAACTCCTCCTCCTATCTAATATTTTTCAATTTCTGCTTTTTTATGCCTTTAAATATCTTAAGCCTACATGTATGGGTCTTTTATATCTGATAATTCTAACGTCTGAAGTCTTTACATGTGTGATTTTACTGCCTGTTACTTCTGTTCACTCTATTTCGTGATGACTTATTTCTCCATGTGTTCTGTGATTAAACTATTGATTTGCTTAGCTCAGATCAGTGGGAATTTATGTAGCCTAGATTGATGGATTCCCCCAAAGATGACATGTATCTGCTTCTGCCAGGCATCTGCTGCCCGACCACTTTATAGTCTTAGGAATAAAGTCTTTTTAGTTTTATTGGAAGTATGAGTTCTGACTTGTGGTTATGAATTCTCCTAGAATTTTAAATTTTAATTCCCTGTTAATTAGTTCTAATGTTTGAGATTACAAATTAGCCTTGCAGTCATTTAGAACAGGGATTGGCAAATTACATTCCACTGACCTAATCTGGCCTGCCACCTGTTTTTTCAAATAAAGGTTTTTTGGAAACCACTCGTGCTTATTCATTTATGTATTGTCTGTGGATGTTTTTCTTCTACAGTGACAGAATTGATTAGCTGCAACAGAAACCATCTGTCTTGTAAAGCCTAAGACATTTACTATCAGGCCCTTTATCAAAAAGTTGTGCTGACCCCTGCCTCAGAGAAATGGGCCTCAGCTTACTTCTAGGTCACCTTAACACTAAAGATACAGTCCTTTGGGGTCTGCTTTATCTATTCCACTTGGCCTTTGTCTCCTGTCCTCAGCACTCTGCGCGGCATAAAATCCAAAGCTCACGTTCGCACAGTTAGGGAAATGCCTTCAAGAGAAAGCCTGCTTCAGTGCTTTGCTTCTCTCTGTGAGTTCTTGCTTTCACTGAATTTTCTGCCTCTGATTATACCTTATTTTCTTGCCATCACAGTGGTTTGTTTATATTTTTTCATTGTTATTTTCAGTGGGATGGTTAGTCAAAGGATTGTTCTGTTGTGTTGCAGGAACATTGTTGGGTTCCTTTTATTCATGATTTTAATGTGTTTTGATCATTTTGGCCTTCTGTGAACTGTGAGCTTCTTTGAGCTCTTTTCTCCTATGAAACAGAATTTTGTTCTTGCATTATTGTTTGTTAATCACAACCTTTAATATTTTCCAGTCATTCTTGGAAGTGGCATGCTATGGAAGATAACTGGACAAAAATTGTTAAATTATTCTGCAACATATTTGTTTTAAATTAGATAGAAAACATCTTAATGATGCATTTACAGTGTGTTGAACCATTGGCAAACAGGAATCTTCATCTAAGCAGACGCTGTTTTATTTCTTGGCAAGCAGAAACTGAATGAAAATTGAAAAGTGCCAAGGGACTTCTGTTTATTCCTAGTATTCTGAGAGATGATCTTTAAAATGTGATTCATCAAATAGCCTTCTTCTAGGCTGGGCAGTTGCAGACTTGTAACTGCCTGACTTAAAAATGTCTCTTGCAAATGCCTCCTATCTGTCTGTTCCAGGAGCTCCCCTCTACCCTCCTCACTGAAGTACTCGCTATTACGTCTTCCTGTAACCCCTCCCTTCCCCTTTCCTGACAATGAAGATTTTAATTTTACTTCTGCCTACACCTCCCAACCTCTGCCTCTTTCTCCCCTTATCGCCCCAGTTCAAGTTACCCTGGCTTGGGTTACAAGGGGAGAGAAGAGAAATGGGGTCATATCCCGAGGTCCCTCTCCTTAATTGCACACTAAACCCCACCCACGCGCTGTGAGCCTAGGCATTCCTCTGAGGTACAGCGAGACCTGACCTCAGACCCCAAGCCGCCATGCTACTGGGACATTCCCTGATGTGGTAGAAAGGGCGTGGGTGTGGATTAGAATGAGCTGGATTGCCGAATCTTGGAGCTACCCCTTACAGCTTATATGGCCTTGAGCGAGTCATCTCACATGTCCACGTTCCTCACGTGTTCTGTAGGGTTTATGCTCGCTGCCCTGTAAGGTCGCGGTATGATAGTGAGTAACAGATATGAAAGTGGGTATCACGGTGCTTGCGGTGAGTCAGGGTCTAAGTTACAAAGGAGGAGGAAAATGGAGCTTCTTATCTTCCCTTATTTTTGTAAGCAGTGAAAACTTTAGAAAACCTAAATTACTCCAAAAATAAAAGGATGGGTAGGAGGAGAAACACTGGAAGGGGGTAAGGAACGTGAAAAGGAACATGCAGACAGCGGGAAGGAAGGGCGTCACGCACAAGCTTTCTTGTGCGAAAGAGGTGACCTGCCGAGGACTGGCCAGGATGTGGTGTCGGTGGTCTGGTTTCTCTGCGTCTCTCTTCCCTCCTCCTTCCCTCTGCCTCATGGAACCCCCACTCCCCCCTTGGCAGCCCTGCCTCGCCTGTTAGAGCCCCCTCTGTTCATGGAGCCATCAGCGACTTGGGACCAGGGTGGTCCCAGCTGCCCCTCTGGTGTGGGGCTTTCCCGTGATTGGGATTCTGAATGTGTTTCCCTGGAAGCCTTGACACTCTTGGTGTTGGTCTCTTACACTTTGACACCCTTCTTTATGTATATTTTTAGGTATATTTTGTTTTAAACTCTGGGAGCTGGTTTATAATGTGAGTTTACAGAAGATGGCTCCTTCATAACTGGGCTGCCTGTTCCTATGTCTATAGGGACCTGTATTTGTGGCTATATTAGCAAGCTTTATGTTCATCTGAGTGCTTTTGTCATTTGTTGCATTTACATGGCACAGGGACTTATTCCCGCTAAATTCAGGAAGGCAGAATCCCACATCCCTAATTTCACAAAATGAAGTCTCCTGAAGGTTGCCGCTCACTTTCGAAGTCCTGGGAGCGGCAGGCCTGCATGCTTACTGTTCCTGCCTGTAGCTGCCGGGGAACTCAGTCCTGGGAGGATTTTCAAAGCAGAATTCCGGGGTGTCTTACCCCAGATAGTGGATTAGAACTGGTGCTGATTAGACTCTGGGAGAGGTTTGACCTTGCTCCTGACCTCCCAGCCGCTGGGCCCTGCCTGGGGTCCTTTAGGATGGGCTCGACCACCTTTAAGAAACACTATGCTGGTTATTCTGTTATTCACTCAATTTAAACTCATTAAAGAATGTTAGAGCTGAAGAGACCATACACACTGAAGTTTACCGGGGTGGGGGGGAAGGTTGCCACAAACAGGCTTGCATGTGAAGCGTGTAAGGTGAGAGTCTTCAGCTGAAAATAAATGAAAAGACAAGTGGTGGGGGAGGGAGCATGCTCTTTGCCTTTGCTGATGTGGGGTTGGGAGAGAAGCATCTGCATTTGCCACAGGCCGAGGAGTAGAAGGGAGGCTTGTCACGGCCTGGGGCGGGAAGCATCCTCCAGTCCTGCTGTTGGGGTAACTTTACCGCTGCCAGCTGGGGAGCAATTGCGGCTGTGGATTCGTACCTTTCCCCTTTGAATTCTCCTGTGGCTTCAGGTCTGTGGGGATACACTTGGGATAGTAAGGCAGGAAACAAGTGTGAGATGGTATCTCGCTCCTCGGGGGCCAGCCATGGGCACCACCGGGAAGTGGGCGTGCCGGCTCGTGTGCTGCGCCGGGAAGCCCTCTCTGCACAGGTAGTCAGAGGCCTGGCCTTGTCCGGCTTTAGCCTCCAAACTGTTTGCCCTGTTTAATTTCTGGTGAGGAGTCTAGTTAAGGCAGTTCTAGAATGTCATATTCAGTATCATTTCATTTTAATTAATAGTTGATATTATTTAGATGTCAGTATGTTTGAGTTCTGTAAAAATTGTTTTTAAATAACTTACTGAATTCTTTGTTTCTGTTAGAACACTGTACAACATGATTTTAAACAGTGAGAACTTGTATATGAAGGCCTTTAATTTTTTCAAGTATTTTTTAAAAAATGTGAATTTTTAGTACCTCCAAAAGAAGACATTGTTATTTAAAAAAAATGGACAGTCTTTAAAATACTGAATTTTAGATACTGAAGAGGTGAACTGCTTAAAACGTCTCAGTGATTACTTGAGCATGATAAAACTTCTCAGCAGGACACGTGGCTGTGTAGGCTGGCTTCGTGGGCAGAGCCTGGCCCCTGGCAGGGCAGAGCCTGTGTGCAGCTTCCCGCGTGCCTGCCGCCATGTACAGCGGCTTCCCTCTGTGGGACTGGGCCACAGCTCCTTAGTTCTCCCTCATGGCCCTTAAGTCGGGTTTTAGAGTTAGTTTGTAATTACTCTGTGTAGTCATATTTGAACACCTCAGTACTTGCAGATTTGGAAACTGGCCATGTCCTTAACCACTGGTTTCATTCATCTGGTAAATGTTCTAGTTAAACCAGTTATTTTATTTTGGGTTTTCAGAGGGTCATTCAGCTCAGAGCTACTTTTGATAAACCCTTCTAGAAATATTCTCTATGAACTTCTAGATTTTGAAAATTTTTATCTGTTTAGGAAGGTGAACCTTCTGGAAAGAGAAAAGCAGAAGATGATGATAAAGCAAATAAAAAGCATAAGAAGTATGTGATCAGCGATGAAGAGGAAGAAGATGATGACTGAAGTGCAAAATGTGAAAACTATATATTTTATTGTACAGTTTGTTTTATAAATATGATGTAAACATGAGTTATTTTGATTGAAATACATTGATTTGCTCTTGTGTAATTTTAATTGTAATAAAAAAAATTTAAAAAGCAAGTCTCTGTTTAAGAAATTGACTCCTCCCAAAGCAGGTTGACTTTGTTAATGCTTTACACTGAGTTGCAGGTTTCAGTGAATTCTTCCAGGCCCCACAAAGAAGCTTCCTGGCCAGGACCAGGTCAGGTGAGTGAGGCGTCCTTCTCGGGTGCAGAGTTTTGAAAAAGGGCATAAAGAAAGCCTCCATAATTGTATTCGTTTGCAAGGGCTGCTGTAACAAAGTACCACAAACTGCGTGGCTTAAAACCATAGAAATGTACTCTATACAGTTTGGAGCCTGGATCAGGTGTCACCTTCTTTGCGTGTCTTAGCTTCTGTGGCTCCCAGTGATTCTTGGTTTATGGCAGCATAATCTAATCTGTGCCTCCGTCTTAACGTGGATCGTTTCCCTGTGTGTCTACTCTGTGTCTCAGTGTGTCTCCAGATCTCCCTCTTTTTATAAGGACACCAATAAATGGGTTTAGGGCCAGCCTAAATCAGTGTGACCTCATCTTAACTAATTACATCTGCAAAGGTTGGGTTCCAAAGGTGAGCACCCCAAGAGAGCAGACCGGGTGGGAGCTGTACTGCCCATTTTTGGTATTACCTTTTATGACTAGTATTGGAAATCACATCAGAATCTAACACATTCTGTTCTTTAGAAGTGAGTCACTAATGTGAGCCCATATTCAAAGGGAGGGAAATTCTGACTCCTGATGGTAGCAATGGCAAAGAATTAGTAGGTATGTTTTAAATCCATATTTAAGATATTTTTCTATTTTTCTTTTCTATGGTGGTGGTCTACACACACTAATTAATCTTTCCCTTATGAACGGACTCGATCTAGTGCTGTTAATACAATCTAGCAGTTGTGGCTGTGGGAGGCTTTCCCTGAAGCCTGGTTATAGAGAAAGAAAAGTGACATGGAAAGAGACGGTCCTAAGTCACCACTGTGTCACATTCCTAAGAAACCTTCAGTCCCTTGCTATTTTTCGGCTTACTAAGTTGAAACTCCTATGCCTGGCTTTCATTTGTTTGTTTTATGAGGGAGAGGTAATTAGGTTTATTTATTTCTATTTGGAGGAGGTACTGGGGATTGAACCCAGGACCTTGTGCATGCTAAGCATGTGCTCTACCACTTGAGCTATGCCCTCTCCCTATGTCTGGCTTTTAAGAGCCGTCATTCTGACTCTGTCCCTTCTAAGGCAACATTGTTTTGTTTTGTTCTGTTTTATTGTATTTCATTTCATTTTTTAATTTATTTTCTTCCTTCCTTTCTTCCTTTCACTTGTGTGTCAGTGACTAAGCTCTTGCCTCTCATTTCCAAACCTGCCCTCCATACCAGGCTGCCAGGCTGAGCGATGCAGGGCAAGACTCTGCAACCTTATTTCAGCTTTGCCAGGTGCCCCCTGTTAGGGGCGCTAGAGAAGGAAGACTGGAAACCTGGATAACAGCAGAGATTGCTCCTTCCTGTTTGTTTGTGGAACTTTCTAGGGGCTTCCTGTTTACTTGCAGTTTTTCTCAGGGGGCCCACCAACACTTCACCCCAGCAGAGGCAGTTTCTTCCTGCAGCAGCTCAGTCCAGTGTGCAGCTTTACCAAGACTTGAAGAGCCTGAGAGACATCAGAACTAACTGGACACTTCTCCTCAGGTATGAGTTCCAGGTCCAAGGGCCCTGTGTATAAATTGTTGTTTTGAATTTTTCGGGGGGGGAGGTGATTAGGTTTGCTTATATAATGGAGGTCCTGGGGATTGAACCCAGGACCTCATGCATGCTAAATACCCACCCTAGCCCTGAGTTGTACCCTTCCCCCACCCCCAAAAGTTTTTTAAGTGTAGTAATAATTCTACCTCTTCCCTTTGTTCCCTCATCTGTAGGGGTGGAAGCTGCTCTCTGAATTTGCTCCTTCTGTGCTTTCTATACTTTTTGTTACCTAATGAACAACGTTAAAGCTAATTACAATTTTAAAAAATATTAAATTCTATCTGTATAGATAACTGGTATGTTTTCTGTTGCCCAGCTAGGGCCTGTCTGGATAGTCCAGGAAACAAATCCCTGAAGGTGAGACGTGTAGATCGATTTGGGTTTGAGTGCAGGTCTGAGCTCCTCACCAGCGGGAAGCAGGATGCTGGTGACCCAGGGTGCGCCCTGGCCCCGTGACAGGTCTCGCTGTCCCTATGGTTGCGGGCTCAAGTGGCTGCTGCGCTTGTTAGGCAGTCCTGACGACGGTCCGGGCCGCGCTGTGGGATGGATGCTTCCCGGCGCCCTGGAGCACTTACAGAGAGTTTACAAGCCTCGATCTTTAAACTATCAGCTTAAGTCATGGTCAGAGAACCAGGGAGGATTCATGACAGCGCTAAAGAAATCTCTTATTCTGTAGTCAGAGGACTGAGGTAGCTGAAAATCGAACATATTTTTGTGTGCTTGCAGAACTGCAGCATCAGTTGACTTCACAGCCTCTTCAAGTCTCTCCCGTGAAAGGGCATTGATTGAGAAAGAAACTAGGGGTGGGGGTATCTGTTTGGACTCAGAGGAAGCTGAGAAACAAATTTCCTAGTTCCTCTGAGCCTCCCTTGCCTGTGGGAAACAGTTTGCCTCTCTGAGGAAACTTTTTTTTTAATTGATGTAGTGTTGATTTACAATATTATATTAGTTTTAAGAGTACAGCATAGTGACTCAAATATTTTTATAGATTATACTTCATGTAAAGTTACAAAATATTGGCTATCTTCCCTGTGCTGTTCAGGACATCATTGTAGCTTATTTATTTTATACACAGTAGTTTGTACCTCTTAATCCCCTACTCCTATTTTACCCCCCTGCCCTTCTCCCCACTGGTAACCACTAGTTTGTTCTCTATATCTGGGAGTCTGTCTGGTTATCTTCACTGATTTATTTTTTAGATTCCACATATAAGTGATACTGTACAGTATTTGTCTTTCTCTGGCTTATTTTACTCATACCCTTTAGGTCCATTCATGTTGTTGCAAATAGCAGAATTTCATTTTTATAGCTGAGTAATATTTCATTGTACATATATACCACATCTTTTTTTATCCATTTATCTGTTGATGGACACTTAGGTTGCTTCCATATCTCAGCAATTATAAACAATGCTGCTATGAACATTACGGTACATGTATATTTTTGAATTAGTGTTTTTGGTCTTTTTTTTTTTTTTTTTCCTCCAGATATATACCTAGGAGTGGAATTGCTGGATTATATGGTAGGAATTTTTTAGGTTTTTTTTCAGGAAACTTCATACTGTTTTTCATTGTGGCTGCATCAATTTACATTCCCACCAACAGTGTACAAGGGTTCCCTTTTCTTCACATCCTCACTAACACCTGCTATTTGTAGACTTTTTGATGATAGCTATTCTAACAGGCGTGAGGTGATATCTCACTGTGGTTTTGATTTGCGTTTCTCTGATGATTAGTAATGTTGAGCATCTTTTCATATGCCTGTTAGCCCTCTGCATGTTCTTTGGGAAAAAAGCCTATCCAGGTGTTCTGCCCACGTTTTAGTCAATTTGTGGGAATCCGAAGACTTAGGGAGATAGGTGTGTCAGAGCAGATATATCTTGTGTGACCTACATACCACCCCTCAGTTTCTCCAACTCCATACCCTGAGAGAGCCAGCTTAAAACAACATTAATATATATCATGGTTTCTGAGGGTCAGGAATGGTTTAGCAGGGTGGTTCTGGCTCAGGGTCTCTCACAAGACTGCAATCAAGATGTTGGCTGAGGCTGTGTTATGTAAAGGCTGGTCTGGGGCTGAAGGGTCTGTTTCCAAGATGGCTCACTCCCATGGCTCTTGGCAGGGGGCCTCAGTTTCTCACCACAGGAACCTCTCCAGAGCAGTTTGAGTATCTTCCCATCATGGCAGCTGGCTTCCTCTAGAGTAAGTGACCCCAGGGAAAAAGTGAGGCAGAAAAGCCACAATGTCATGCCCAGCCTTGGAAGCGAGGCTGTATTCTATTGCCCACATAGACCAACCACGACACAGTGTTGGAGGGGACTGCACACGGGCAAGAATACCAGAGGCAGGAGTCACCGTCCCCTTCTTGAAAGCTGGCTGTCACAGCAACTTTGCCTTCCACCAACCAACTTTGCCACCCTCCTTCTCCACAGATGCTCTTGTCAGGCTTCTGTCGGCCAGGCTCAGGGAGCCAAGCCAGTTTGCGGTTGGTTTATAAGTCTTGGGAATATGTTGAGGTGATGGGCTGAGAACTGTGTGAAGGGTTTCAGTCAGAGAAATTAATACTGGGCATTTTTTCCCAACATTGAAGATTATAGTGGGACCATGGACCTGTTTGGAGACATAGATGACATTTCTTCTGAGAGTGATGGGGGCAATCAACCACCCATTCCAGGACAGCCTGTTGTAAGTACAGTCACTAATCTCAACTGGTCCCATTGTTCAAAGCTAAGAAAAGGTTTCAGAGGCTGATGGATCCAACTCTTGAACAGAGAGGACATGGGATAATGAGTAGCAGTCTGAAATATCTGATGAACGGGTGACTTAACTATGTTGGGAATTTCTGGATATTAAAGGGAATGGAAGGAACTGCTCAGAATGAGTCTCATACCAAACTTCAGGGACTAGACTGTGAGAACTCATTTGAAAACCTTTAAGTTTTTCTTATTCAAACCTGTGCCAAGGAGTGTGTGTTTCTGGACATTCTTCTGTGATGTAAATAGTTACCTCGTATTGAGGGGTTGCATAATTTCACACTTCTGTTGTTAAACATCTTATGCAAGCTAGATGTGTTGACGTTTTTTTCTGGTAATGCAGGCTACCAGATCTTGTTTTGCATGGTGGTTTAGGGGGAGGAGGGGAGGAAAGGATGAAATTTTAAGGAGAGGCCTGGAGGGGTTGGTTGCTGACTGCTCTGTCTCTGAAGTGGTGTCTAAACTGACTTCTGTCAAACCTGCATCTGCACAGTGCAGAAGGGGAGCCAGAGCATTTCTCACGTCAGCTCAAGCTCTCACGTTCTGATTCCTCTGATTCCTCTCTTAGGATGGACGTGGAGTGCCGCAGGACCAGCAGGAGGAAGAGCCGATTTCTGAAACCAAAATAGAAGTAGAAATTCCCAATATCTACTCTGATTTAGGAAATGAATTGTACTTTGTTAAACTGCCCAGATTTCTCAGCATAGAACCCAAGTAAGAGGACTGATAAAAGAGTTTTTCCCCCCAAGATATTGAGTAAAAAATATGTGGAACGTAAATGTTTTCTTATAATGAGTTGGCTAATCGGCAAGATGGGAGATTTCTCATGTGGCTTTAAAAAAAATAAATTTAGGATGTGCTGTAGTAGAAAAATGATGAATTACTGTGGGAAAAGTTTTAATGCTGATAATTCTGCTAGCATTTTGGCACTTCCTTATAAACGAACAGACATAGCTGATAAAGGTATTTTTCACTAGCACAGAGCTGGAAAAATTGGAAAATGAGCGTAGAAAGTTTGCTAGAGAAATCACTAGTGTTAAATGCAAAAGCCATTGTGAATCTAGAAAAGACAATGATTTTGGACAATAAAATAGTATTGGTTGGTATTATTCATGAAGATGCATGAGTATAAGCTCTTATGCAATTAAACATGACACTTTTCTTTAAAAATATGAAAAAATAGAAGATACATTTCACCGAACAAAAAAAATTTAAAAACTTTGAATTAGTCGTCACATTTGGTAATATGTTTTGAAATCAAATTTCAAGAAGCGATAATAATTTGCATACTTTGAAGTTTTACATGAAGTTTGTCTACTGTGATTTTTTAATGTATGCTAAAGATGTAAATATTATTATTTTATAGTATTATATTCAATACTACAAATGGCTAATACTACATTAAAAACAATTTTTAGGCCTTTTGATCCTCAGTATTATGAAGATGAATTTGAAGATGAGAAAATGCTTGACGAGGAAGACAGAACCAGGATAAAATTAAAGGTACCAACACTTGATTCCTGGTTGTTGTTGTTGTTGTTGTTGTTGTAGTAACGTTTTTCTTTTTATAAAGTAAAACACAAGGATAACAATTTGAGACTTGAGCTTATAAAATGGTCTTTTATGTTTACTCTGGAATTAACAAGTAACTGTTTAGAACAAGGAATTAAGTGTCTTTTCAGAATATTTCTAGGGGAGAAGGTACATATCCTTTTTTAAAAATCCCTGTAGAATTGTCACTTTTCTAACTTTTCTTTTGCAGTTGTAATTTTTGACACAAGAACAGATAAAAATTCTTGAAAATTGTCAGCTACTTCCTTCGGGATAAATAATAATGTAGCTAGATGTACAGAACTGCCTCCAATTTTACAGTGGAGAGGTCTGAGCAACTTCCCACAATAAGGGTATCTCAGGCTCTTTATGGAAATTCAGATTATGCACAGAAAGAGGCCTCGTCGCCATCAGGTGGTTCCTCTCCAGAAGGCCTGGCTGGCAAAGCCCTATCATTGCTCTCACAGGGACGTGTCGTCTTTAAGGGGGTTTTCTGTGAGCTTCTGCCGGGGCCCCTGTGGTAGCAGTGGCGGGCTCCATTTTTATGATTTGGAGTTACCTGCCACATGGGTAGGGTAAAGCACACACCTCAGGTTTTAATTTGTTGTTAATTACTTCAGTGTGTATTCTTTTAAACATTTCTAAAATTTAATGCCCAGAGCTTCCCTGTTTTACTAGGTGAATGGGCACTTTTTTAGTCCTTCTTTCATTGGGTTCATAGCCCTTCAAATGGGGCTGCAGTAGGCAGAGGGCCCTGCTGTAACTGCCTACCTACCTCGTGTGGTCCCCAAATTTCCACTTCCACTGCCATGAAATGAAGCTCACAGAAGATTTACACAGAACATCTGGTGAGTTTAACCAATATTCGAGGTATCTGTGGCAGGAGGGGCCCAATCAGCTCTTTTTTGGTGAGATTATTCTATCACTGCCTATGAATCCTTGGCACTTAAGTATAAATCACTTGAGGAAAAAAGAACACATAGTTACACTGGTCTCTTTGTCTTCTTTCTTTTTTTCTTTTCTTCTTTCACAGCTAATAAATCTCTGATCTTTTTTTAATAATTTATTTTTAGGGTTTTTTTTGAGGGGGGTAATTAGGTTTATTTATAATGTCCTGGGGATTGAACCCAGGACCTCCTGCATGCTAGGCATATACACTCTACCACTGAGCTATACCCTCCCCCCTACACTGGTTTTCTAATGCCTTTGTGTTTTGAATCAGGTGGAAAATACTTTACGATGGAGGATACGCCGGGACAAAGAAGGAAATAAAATTAAAGAAAGCAATACTCGGATAGTCAAGTGGTCAGATGGGAGGTGAGCACAAAGTCCTGGAGAGCATGGAAGTTCCGGGGTTGGGTGGTGGTGGGGGCCTGGGAAGACTGAAGTTTTCTGTGTAGGACCGTAGGTCATCTTTCATGAAAGAATTAACAAAATCTAGGCCTCTGGCATCACCTGATAGGAATAAATAGGGTCGAGAGCACAGTGCTGTGCTGGAGGGAGACAGAAATAGACCCAAGATGTGATTAGACTCATGGTATCTATCTTACTGAAGTGAAAACCCAATGTTAGCTCCCCAGTGTGACTATTAGAAATTAGAAATTGATATGTTTGAAAAAAAAGATTTCTCTTTTACTAATAAAAGAGGTAGAGGCTGGGAAAATGATAAAACAATTCTATTTCTGGCTGAAAGGAGGATGGATTTTTACCACCTTTTATTTGGAAAGAAGGTAGCTTAGCTGTTGACGGTATCTTTTCTTCGCTTTCCTTAGGAGTTCAGTAGAGGATGGGACCCTGCAGTCCCACAGCAGTTTAAGAACAGCTAATGGGGTAGAATGGAAGCTGCAGGGTTCGCTCGATACCCACCCTGATAACTGGACGATTTCTCGTTTCCAGCCTGTCCCTGCACTTAGGCAATGAGGTGTTTGATGTCTACAAAGCCCCGCTGCTGGGCAATTACAACCACCTGTTCGTTCGCGAAGACACGGGTCTGCGGGGACAAGCCGTCTTCAAATCCAAACTCACCTTTAGGTAACTATTCGTACTGACGTATTGCTCCTTGCAGTTTAAGAGCAACAAGGCAGAGAGGCTGGGTGTGCAAAAAGCCCGAGTCGGCCGAGATGACGTGATTCCGAGCTGCCGCTCCCCCAGGCCCGCGGTCTGGTCCCGGGCTGTTACCCGGGGCGCCGGCTCTTGGAGTGCGCATGCGCCAGAGGAAAGGGCCGGCCGGCCGGTGCTGCGGCTGCGCACTGAGCTCTAGCTGCCGGCGCCCAGTGCCGCGCGCGCATCTTCTTCGCGCGCATGTTTTCTTCGCGGTTCCCCCCCCCCCCCCCCCCCCCCGCTCACGCCTTCCCTCCGTGGGACTCACTGGCCCTTGTTTGGCCTCCCTTCAGAAGCGGGGCCCTTAGAAGACTGTCACGGTGCGCTCAAGGATCCTTTCTGGGGTCATGGAAATGTTTTAAATCAGATGGTGGTACAGATCACACAGCTTGATAAATTAAAAAATCCTTTAATTATTTATTAAAATGAGTGAGTTTTATGGTATATAAATTATACTCCAGAAAGATGTTGCTCTGTTTCAAAGACTGCAGCAGACAGCTCTGGGGTTGTGTTTCACTAATGCACGTGTAAGCTTGAGGAAGTCTCAATCTCACCAGTGATTAGTCTCCTTATCTTATAAAATGGAGATAACATCTCCCTCAGAGGGGTGCTCTATCCACTGAGTCAAGTAATACGTAAAAATATGTCATGCGCAAGAAATACTGCTCCAGTCCGGCCCTTAATGATCTCTGCTAGGCCGGCATCCTACATACAACCAGTTCCACAGTGTGCTTTCCTCTCTTGTGCCCCGAGCTCCTCCACATGGGGGTGATATTTGACTGCCCAGCGCAGTTTCATTCCTTACAGCCACACTCTCCTTGTGATTTCCCTAAGGATCATTCCTAAGATGTGCCTTCCATTAGTGAGGAATCCTCGGCTTTCTGCACCGGGGCCTCCTGTTCCAGCTGTCATTGTCCCCCTGGGCTGTCATGTGGCTCCCCTCCTGAGACCTGCCTCCTTGCTTTCATTTTTCTTCAAGTTTTATCCAGAAGGAGGGACTTAAGTTGTGCCTCAGGGTGGGTGGGTACAGCTCAGTGGTGCATTATGTGCTTAGCATGCACAAGGTCCTGGGTTCAATCCCCAGTACCTTCATTAAAAAAAAAAATTCTGCCTTCTGGCCTCTGTGCCACCTTCATGGAACTACGATCTCCCATGTCGTCTCTTCTGTGATTGTACTTGAGGGTTTTCTTTGTAAAAGCCTAGGACCCCACCATCTCCTCCTTCCTTCCACTCCCGCTTCACCCCATCAGCTTTCCCTGGGAGGCAGGGCTGAGGGGGGAACTGCTCAGGAAGCCAGAGAAGGAGGAAGGCCCTAAAGCACCAGTACTGTGGCCTTGCCACTCTGCTCCGTTAAAGGGACGTGTCTTTGTCCACAGTTGTTTGCTGTTGGCACTATTGCCAACAACTGTTCCTATTATACAGTGAGACTTTTTTGTTTGTTTCCCGCAGACCTCACTCTACAGACTATGCCACACATAAAAAGATGACCCTGCCACTTGCTAATAGATGCTCGGGGATACAGAAGATTAGAATCTTACCAATGGCTGGTCGTGATCCTGAATGCCAACGCATAGAGATGATTAAGGTATGTTGCCTGAGCTTTATCCTGGGTTTTTTGAGGGTAGTAAGAGCTGTGCTTTCCAGAATATTAATCTGTCATTCCTTATTGCCACAGCCATTTTATTCTTATAGTTATCAGGGAGCTAGCTTTGACCTTCTAAGCATGTGGTTAACCGTATTACTGGTCCTAGCCAATGGCCACTGGTGAGGTAGAGCACTCCAGACATTCAGGAGCTCTGTCTCCAATCTGTGAGATTTTAGGGGAAACTGATGGTTTAAAAGGTGTAACCTTTGACAGATATCATAAAACTGTGTTCCAGGTAGTCAGTGATGTAGGAATGTCAAAGGACATTCCTGACTTGTTTAACACCAGCCCTGCCTTGTGAACCCCATCGTGTGGACCGCCAGGCTGATGGACAGGAACGAAAGTTCTACTTTGGGGCTCAGGGACCTCCCCAGAACCTCCCCATCCTGCATCCTGCCGTCAGGAGCTGTGGGGAGCTCTCTGGGTTGAGGGGCCCAGACAGGAATATCTGGGCACCACGGTAGTTTGGTGGAGCCTGGGCAAGTCAGGTGTCCGTCGCAGGGGCGAAGAGAAACCGCCTGCCTCAGGCACCTGCTGGGTGGCGGCTGGCTGGGCTCTGACGGGCAGCACAGGGGATACGGCTGAGCCCACGGCCGAACCTGTGCCTGTTCCGATGGGGCGGTTGGTGTGAGGGAACCTCTGTCCTTCACCCTTGTGTTGTCTTCACGCCTTAGAACCAAATAAGACGATGCCCGTGTCTGGTTAACAGAGGTGTCGGATGGAGAGAACTGTATCCAGGACAGGGAGTGGGTGTTATCCTGGGCTAGGCGTTTACGTGTCCTTTATAGTGAAATAGTTTCAAGTGGGCGCTAAGCCAGTTCATTTTTTTTTTCAAGTTCAGTAGTTTATTTGCTTCTTTACAGAAAGAAGAAGAACGTTTGAGGGCTTCTGCTCACCAGGAGACAATGTATTTGCGGGAGAAGCAGAACCAGCAGGGGCCGAGCCCCCCCTGCCAGGACCACAGCAGTGATGAGAGGGAGGAGGAGGTTGAGATGCCATCAGAAGCCATTCCCGAGGGGCATGCCAAGGTGAGGCGGTCACACTGCACCGTCTCGGGGTCGCCTGTGCTCTGGTGGGCCCTTACTACCCGTCCTGCTCTTACTCACTTAGGACAACAGTACAGGGACAACAGCAGTACAAAGGCCTTTTATTTTGTCTTTGTTTTTGTAGAGCCACTTTCCCACACAAAAGCTTAGCTGGGTAAATAAGGCACCCCCAGAATAAAGAAAATCAATTAAATAATTTATGCTCTTATGAAGGAAAATGTGTTCTTAGGCAGTTTGCCTGCTTGTATGATGACGGACCCAAAGTTTAAACTTCGTAGTTTTAAAAAAAGACGTGCATAAAGCCCCTCGGGTATCTAGAAGTGATCAGACATCTGAGGAGAAAACCTCTCAACTCTAAGTCATTTAAGCACGTTTGAAAGTTATTATCTATCTCTTCATCAAAACTTAAAAACCTGTTTCCCTCAAGCGAAAAAGATAGAGTGGAAAGTTAAAATATTCAGCATCAGAAAAATTTGGGAATTCATGGAACTTCATCTCTGAAGGTCAATCCCATATGGAAAGTTCCTTTGCTTTCAGAGGAACAGGCCAGAATCTGTTCTTCAGACAGTGGTGAGGGCCCAGAGGAAGATAAGGCTCAGAGATTACTCAAAGCAAAGAAACTCACCAGTGATGAGGTAAAACCAAATTTATTCAGTTGCCTTGTACCCACAAGTCAGCTCATGGAGTGAAGAGGCTCTCAGCCCAGGAGCACAGACGTCCGCACAGCCCCCTGAACCCCGGGGAGATAAATCCAGTAACAGGACCAGGAATGATTGGCCTGGGGAGGGTCTGACACCTGTGCATGGTAGGGGGCTGCCCAGAGAAGGTGCCCTCTTGCTCAGTGTTGAAGGAAGAGTGTTAGGGTGGGCCCGCCAGTGAGAAAAGACCTACGGCCCCGAGACAGCAGGTCTCGGCTAGAGAACCTGAAATGGTTCAGTGCAGTAGAGAGAGGGGCCTCGTGTCCATGGTGGGCACTGGGTGCCCTTAGTGTTTGAGTATAACAGTGGAGGGTTATTTTATTTCCATGTTATTAGAATTATTTTCCTTTAATTATTTCCGAGTCCAAAGAAATTTTAAATCTTAATTATACAGGTGAATCACTATGTTGCCACTGTGCCACATTCATTCATTCCATGTTTTCTGAACACTGAGCATGCTGCACGATGGATCTGGAGTTACAGGGCCGAGTAAACATCGCAGTGAGAGCAGTGTCCCTTACCGCGTAAGGGAGGCACTCACTTTTCATGTGAAAAATATATTTTAAACTCTGAAAGCATACTAAAAAAGCACATAAAACACAAGCAGTCATTTAAGAAAAAAAGTTGACAGGCTTTAAAATACTGAATCTTACATAGAGAAAGTGAAGTACTGAGGAACAGGGGAATGTATTTCAAGTAACATGAGCAGAATCCCAGTCAGGATGGAGTGAGAAGTGTCCCTGGGCCCTGACCGCTGCCCGGGCAGCCCGGGCTCCCACTGCTGGACCCGCAGACACAGTGTCTGTGGACAGGGTCGCCAGTCAGCCCATGCGAAGGGCTGGCTCCCCACATTGGCTCCCAACTGCTTTAGACTAAATTTCCACAAACGTTCAGTATTGAAAATTGTCTCTCTTCTTTCTCGTATCTGTTCAGCAGGTGGACCCTCCAGAAAGAGGAAAGCAGGGCATGAAGAGGAAGAGGATGACTGAAGCATAAAACGTGCGCTCACTGTAAATATGGTAAAGACAGTGATGAAATGTTTTGATTCAAATGAGGACTTGAGTTGCTTTTGCATAATCCTAGTTGTGATTAAAAAAACATTCATAAGTAAGTTTGTGATTTTAGAAAATCCACTTTTCTCAAATAGAAGCTTATTTTGATGACTGTTTGCTCTGGGTCTTGGGTGTCATGCATCCTTGCTGCTCTGCCTCACCCCGTCCCCCTGGCCCAGTCCAGAGATGGGTTAAGTTCAGCTCGGGCGTTGCCTCCTCCAGTGTCCTCCCTGGCTGCCCAGCAGGGTTCGGGGCCCTGCGTGCTGCGTTGGCAGGACACTAACTTTCCACTGACCCCACCGTCCTGTGACCTTGTCAGCACAGGACAGCACGGGAGGGCTCACTGAAGACTCAGGGCTTTGCCAAGTGCTGTACAGCCTTACCAAGTCTAATCCTCAGAACAACTTGACAGGCGGGTGCTGTTCTCATTTTACAGATGTGAACTTCAAGGGGAATTTCTTTATTCCTCAAGTTTCAGAAATGAATTATCTAATGTTTACCCCTAAAAGTTTCCTCAAGCCCATTACACATTTCACTGACTTTCTCTTTTGGCTGATGGATACAGGTGACTGGTAAGAGATGCCTTTGTTTTACTGCAAAAATAACCTCTATTAGCAGGATTGGCTCCCAGCAGGTCCAGGCTGCACTGTATCCTAGGACCCTGTTTTCTTCACATTTGTCAACTCAATTCAATTTTACAGACAGACCAGACCAAGTACTGATGGTATGATATTGAACCATATGAACTTACTGCTTTTGTGGGTATAAATAGTCAAGTACTGACTGTTTTATATGGTTTAACTTAATAGTGTGGGATAGGACAACTCAGGGAAATCAGTAAGCTTGTTCCTAAGAGGTGTGCAACGGCTGAACTTTAGAATGTAGTTTCCAAAAAGTCCAAGTCTATAGGGTATTTGATAAACTTTATTGAAATTTATTCCAATACCAAGTGGTAAATTCTAAATGCCTATAGTCCATATTTTTCAAAAGAAACTTCACTGTACTATAATGAACCAATAGTCATAATAATATTTTATAATATTTAAAGTATTATAAAATTCACTGCTTTCATATTTATATAAATTGAAAAAGTAAAGCTTTTATAGCATTTTGGATATTTTAGCATTAAAAATATTTAAATACCTAATTTCATGTGATAAAGAATGATGCAGTTACAAAGGTAATATTCAAGCTTTTAAACATAACTAAAACCAAATATAATTCATCTAAAAGACTGAAAAAAAGGTGGGCATTTATTTGAAATTACAAAGGTTTTGATACTCTGTGTGCGTATACATGTGCAATTTTTTGGTTTTTACAGTTTTTAAAAACCAGTTCTTAAGTAGACAAATCCAAAAAGTTGAAACAGCTGAATGAAAGACTTTCTCATCTTTATTTCTGAGTTAAGATGAAATTTAAACTCCTAAAAATGGCTGTATGTACCCATCAAAAAGCACTCAGAATTTGTTCATAAACTTTACTCTCTGAATGGACTACAATATCTGACAGAAAGATTTAGGCCTATTAATTGCTTTGCAACAATTACAATATACTGATAGTAGAAAAGACAGTTATGCTTCACATATGTAGACTCTAAGATGGGGAGGAGTCCGATTGTCTTCAAAATATACGACCCTGCACAAAACATGGTGGGTGGCTTATCCAGCACTAGTGCAGGTGTCCGAAGTAAAATTCTCTGTAAGGCAATGAAGGCTTTCTAAAATCCTTGGCAATGGTTTACAAGACTGGCTCCTCTCAGTGATCAGACTGCAAGTTAGAGTTTGGCATTAACAAACTGTTACAAATATTTTCTTATAAAAAAAAATCTCTGATTTATTCAGTGTATTAGGGAAGGACTTATGGAATTAAATTATAACGCAGAAAAAAAAATCAGTATGACATAAGAAAGACTGACCAAATTAAAATGACATAATATAAAAATCTTTGCTTATTAAAGTTTTCTCAACTTAAAAATTAGTGAAGAGCTCCTCTGACTGAGAAATAGCTAGAAATCCTGTCTTACGATGGCAGATAGCTAGAAACATTAATGCTCAGTGAGAACTGATGGAGACGACAGCTTTGTAGATATTCGGACTGAAGAACTCAGGCCCCTTGAAGGAGCTGCTGTGACACACTCAGTGTGTTCGGTTCTTGTGGGTGCCGCGTCTTCAGTTAATACTATTCAACATGCTAAGTGAAATAAGTCAGACAGAGAGACAAATATTGTATGCTTTCTTATCAGAATCTAAAAATACTAAATTCATAGAGACAGAACAGATTGGTGGTTGCCAGAGGCAGGAAGTGGGGGAATAGTGAAATGAGTAAAGGGTGTCCAAAGTTATAAACTTCCAGTTATAAGTCCTGGGGATGTAGTGTGCATGGTGACTGCAGTTAATAATAGTGTATTGCATATTTGAAAGTTGCTAACAGAATAGGTCTTAAAAGTTCTCATCACAAGGAAAAAAATTTTTTAAACTATGTGAGGTAACATGTTAACTAAACTTACTTTATTAATCATTTTGCAATATATGCATTTATCAAATCAATATGTTGTACACCTTAAACTAATACAATGCTGTATGTCAATTATAGCAATAAAACTAGAAAAAAGTTTTTTTAAAAAGTGAAGTGGCATTGTAATGATGGAGCAAAACTGGACACTACTGAACAGAGACTGGAAATTGCTATGGACGCCAGAAAAAGAATGAACCTCGTGTCTGCTGGGAGGTAGCAGTGTGATTCCTGATTTTATAAAGAAAAGATGAGGCAGCCCTGGCAACAAAGAGCCAAAAATTTAAGATTTTATGAAACCTCTTTTAATCCTACCTTTTAATCTTATTTTAATGACAGCAAGGGTTAAATATAATGTACAACAGAACATGACTAACATTTTATCAAAATTTTTTTTCTCTTAATTTTCATTATACCATGGAATCCCCTTTTTAAATGAAAAAAAAAAAAAAAAAAAGAGATACTCTCAATGGGAAAACAATTTACAAAGTTCTATACATGTAACTTTTCCAGTGGGTCCCTACTGTACAAAGCAAGTATTTTGGGTTATTTCATTCAGATAATAAGAATTTGCAATTTAATGACCAAGATAATTCCCCTTGAAATCTCTAACAATCTGTTAAAACTTTTTTAAACACAAAACATTTATTTGGTCTTTTAAATGACAGGCACCCTTAGAAAATTTATTTCACCTATACTTGAGACTTCTACCTGCCTTTAGCTACAAGTAGATAGCACCAAAACCCATTTTAATAATATCAGTATTATTGACTTTTAATATGTAATTTCATGTAGACAAACTGGAAAAATTAGAATGTCAGACAAATATGAGTATAAAATTTTATAAAATGGGAAATGAAAAGAGGTTTTTAAAAAAACAGCAATTTAAAAATGCAAAGAATATTCTTTGCTTAGATAACCAGGTAAGTTTATATTGGTTAGACTACAAAATTTAAGATCTTAGAAAATCTTTGGTTTAAAAATCAAGAGTATTTCATAACCCTCATCTATCATAAAATTTTAGAGCAATACAGAAATACTGAAAGTTACTAAAAGGGTAAGAGGTGCCAGATTTTTAATGATCAAAGTAAACACTAGTTTTCTCCCTTGTAATTACAGTTTTTGAAAGATTTGTCTGTATTCAGTTGGATGAATGTTCACCCTTAGTTATTTATTAAGAAATCTTTTCTTCAATTATATAATGAACTGTTGTAGCTCAGAAGTGGAGTGGTACAAGCAAAAAACACTCAACTTCTTCATACTTTGATAAATAAGTGAAAAAGGTATTGCCCATAAGTATGATACACAATTCTAGGTGGGGTCCCACCTGCCTGTATTTTAAAAAGAACTTATGGGAGGAAGGGGTAACATACTTAACAATTTATTGACTTACAGGGCAGTGCAAGCGAGGAAGCCATGCAGGAAGTGTAACCGTGGCTTTGTGTCCCTGACGCCCCACCCTGCTGGGGCTGTGCTGGCTCTGAATTGAGTACATTTCCAAAGTCGTTTATGAAAAGGTGAGGGAGAGCGAGTCAGCGTGAGCCTGACTTGCTAACTTGAAAAAAAATCAAACCCAGCACCCTGTAACTGAAAGGGAACGGTGGAATAGTGCAAGTCAATCTTTGGCCCCTTTAAAACACTGGATACTACTTTTCAAAAAAGCAGTCAGTTCTTCTGAGGAAAGCTTTTGCCTGTGCTCATTACATAAACTGTCCGCCCAAGCCAAAGGAGCAGACGTGTTGTAACTCAATTTCAAGAAGTTTTAGAAGAATTAACAACACATCTTCCTCCTATTCTGAAATGATGTTCTCTCCTTTTGAAAAATCTCCCTGTAAATGATACAGCCAGGCCTGAATTGCTGATTGCTTTGTCCCCTGTCCTTTGTAGCTGCAGTGCCTCAGGGGTCTCCTGCTCCAGGGGCCGCCCCGAGGCACGTGAATTAGCTCCACATCAGCGCTCCCACTCCTGGCTCTGGGGTCATTCTTCCCACCACAGTACACTGTCCAACTGTGGGGGTGAATACTTTGAGGAAGACAACTTATGAGAAATTACTTTTATACAATACGGACAAAAAAGTACAAGATGAAACAAGATAATAAAAATTAGATCTACCAAGAACAGCCGTTTTCCTTACTGGCTGGAAAACTGGTAGTGAGTGGGGATTACACGCCGTTCAGGCAGTTCTGCGTCGCACACAGGAGCTTCTCTCTCTTACCTTGCACCCAGGCCAGCCTCCACCTTCCTTTACAGTAACCATCAATTTAAATGCCCAGTCTGCGTGCTTCTCAGACAGTCTCTACCGTTTATTACCCCTGATTCCATGTGTCTAACAAAAGCTTTCTTTTTTCTTTTATCCTAAATATCTGAAAGTTGGCTGTGTGCATTTTACAGGGAAGGAAACAGCTTTCCTACTCAGATGCTTTCTTTTACTATGAGCTTTCATGAAAATTTAATAATGCCCACATTATTAAAATGAAAAACTATATATAACTATACTTTTAAAGCAAAGTATTTGCTTTCTTGATGAAGCAAAAAGCACACTCTTGCCAAGTTCATGTGTTTTAAAACATGGAAAAGTCTCCATGCCGTGTAATAAGGGAAGTTTTGAAGCGCCTTGTGCCCAAGAGGTGCAACAGCAATTCTCACATCAGCAATGTCCCTTTTTCACTTAAAAAAAGATTGGTCCTTAAAATGTTCATTATTCTACATAAGTGATTTCCTAGACTTTTTTTACAATTGTATTTTTTAACCCAAGACTCATCATAAACCATGTAATTAAGCTAAATTAAAAATGATTTTAGCAGAAAGTAGAAATAATGCTTTAGAACACAAAATATCACCTATAATTGATTTACAATTTGAAACTGGTAACAACTTAAACTAAAAAAGAGATACATGCAGTTCAGGAAAAAAAAAAAAAAAGGATTTCCAGTCTCTTCCCTTCTACCTAGGAAAATTTTACATCTGATATCACAACACAAGCCCTTGGCGACCTTTCGAAGTCTTCCAAAGATCACACATTGGTGGACTTACTGGTCTCCTTCAACTCGTCTCTTGCGAACTATGAGAAAAATAATGGTGAAATCCCTGTTAGTTTGTACAATGTTAATTTGCTTGTGACAAGCAAGTTTCTATGTAATCCAGTTATAATTGTACAAAAATGAAACGTCCACCTGCAGTTCACATGGCCATTAAAATAAGAAATTCCCATCCTTTACATGGTCACTCACCAGTCGAGAACTGAGGGGCTGAGCTCAGCTGTGCTTACACAGCAGTGATTAGAAATCTAAACCAGAATGGTCAGCAGTCACCTTCAAGTCACTGTGCCTGTCTCATTTGTGTATTAAAAAAATTCATACCTCCATTAAAAAATGATTAATAACTTACTGTGTTAAATTTTGAATGACATTCAGGCAGCTGGGATTAGAAAGTGTTAAAAAAGTAAGTATTTGCATGCTCTTCTGATTATTTCCTTAGTTTGAGAAAGAACACACCAAAAATAGCCTTGTCATTTTTACAGGTAAGTGACTTGTTACTACTGCTCTCCAGATTTTCCTTCTCTTACCTCCTCCGAAGGGACCCAGTTCAGGGCTCTGATAACCAACAAAGTAATGAAAACCTTAGACCCTGGTAATGTGGTGATGTCACATCTGGCTACTGTCAGCTTCAGCCCCAAGGTGGTCAGCCACCTCGCTCAGCTAACGGGGTAAACAAAGGTGCACCTCCGAGCACCCTCAGCCTCCTCGTGGCCTGGCGACCCGGGCCTGCTGGGCAGTGCGCAGCAGCAGCAGGGCCCGGGCTTCAGCGTCAGACCTCCCCGTCAGCTACAGGGAGCATTCGCTGAGAGCCACCGGGTCAGGGCACCCCGGCACCGCGGCCAACTCCTACTTAGGACAAAGAGCACGGGTTCCAGCGTCAGCGACAAACTGAGCCATGGCTCTGTCGCTGTGTGCAGTGTGCTCTCTGGCAAGTAAGTTCCCCTCTGAGCCTCAACCCATCCTCTGTAACAGGAGAATAATGGTATCTTAACCCCCTGCTGTACAAGCAAAGGCATGACCCGCTGCTTAGGGCAGGACTGAGAATACAGAAAGCGTTCAACAAAGGGTCCCCGGCTTCCTCACCCACCACAGTGGGGTTACCGGATGGTCCTGAGGTCAGCCATCTTTTTCAGGTGGGGAAAGCTAATTCATCTTTTATAGTTAAAAGGATCTGGCTTTGATACTTGTTGGTTTATTAATTTCTGTGCTCTCTTCTATGGAAGCAAGTAGAAAGACAAGTGCTTTTGTTCAGCCTGAATTTGCTGTTTAACAGAGGAGTGAAAAGCCAACAGGGGCACTGGCCTTCTGGCCAGGCCACAGATTCTGCTTTCATGCTGCTCTGACTGCTGGCTTCTGATCACTGGCCCTCAAGAGATGAGACCAGTCAAGTGATGTGCATAAAAGCCAACGGCTGGATGCTAGCTAGAAAGAAAAAACCAGGAGGGCTGAAGTATCAAGTTCCCATGAACATTTTCATACGTATCTAACTAGCTGCACCCTAATTTTGGTCTAACAGTTTCCTGTGTTTACTGAAAAGGGAAAAAAAATCAAATGGAGAACTAAGTCCTCAAACACAAACTTAATTCATGTATATAGATCTCTGAACGACACAGAAATATCTGAAAGGCAAGCGACATAATTCTTTAGGGTGGGACATTTTCAAGAAAATTCTGAGTTGCAGTAGTGTTTGGGTATTATTGGCAGACCATTTCAAATATTACAATGCATGTTACAAAAAATGCACATTATAAACAAGATCGGTAGGACAGATGGAACAAACAAAAAAGATGTAGAAAATGGATTATGCAGTTAAGTAGTGTGAAGACAGCAACGTGAGACAAAGTTCAATTGAGTATCGCACGTACTCCATATAACCTCTTTGCTGTTATAGTTGTGATACGTCTCAGCTGGAGAGATGGCGAGTACGTAGGATTATTTCAAAGAAAAGTTGAGACTAAGAAAAGAAGAAGAGAGGGAAAGACGTTATCAGAATCAGAACACTAAGCTCTAATACAGCCCCATTTGCAAGGGGAAGAAAGATTATATGCCCAAGAGATGTGGTGCAAGTTTCAAGCCTTGTTCTTTGACATTCCTTTCAGTTAGCACATACTAGACTGCCTGTAAGAAAACATGGTCTTTAGGCTTGCCACCTTGACCTACAGACAGAGGTCAAAGTGCAAGGAAGGCTAAAAAAAAAAAAAGCTGAGGGTGGATGGATGGGAGGCTATGGAACACAGCAGAGGAAGACGGGCAGAGCCCCTGCCAACTTTCTCACTCGGTGCCCTTGTTACCCCAGCAGTTCCTCAGTGCGTCCTCCCCATGAGACTCATAAGTCTGGCCCCATTAACAATTCTTTGGCAGTTTCTTCCCAAACCTGCTCCACTAATATATGTCTTCAATACTTCATGATGAGTCAATTGCCAGTAAGTCCTAACTAATCTCATTTCCTCTCTATCTCTAGAAGAGTAATAAGAATGCTGTTTTTGAAGTATCACTTAAATCATGCTCTCAGTGGCCTACACTGGCTCGCAAATCCCAGTATCATCACAGTAAAATGTGACTCCCTTTAAGAAGTCTTATTTTAATTCTTGTCTAAATGCAACTTTTAAACTATTTCAATGATAAACACAAACTTAAAAGTCAATTTCTGTAAACACATAGAAACAAAATTATAAGCATCATATTCTTTAGTTCAGCCTTGGCTGGAAAAGTTGTTTTTAATGGAATCCATAAGCCTCAGCAGTTCAACAGGAGCGAAGGAAGGAGACTGCTGACCTAGATGTGCGCAGGGAGGGGACACACCGCCCAGGGGTGGCGGGGTCAGCGCAACAAGTAAGTAGAGCAAATCTTGACATCACACTGACTTGAAAACTTGGGTTAAAACTACAATTATTCTGTATCTTCCCATATAAAATTGAATTTCTATCTAGGCCTGTTTGATCAAAGGGCAAAACTTTCCTGTAATGTTGAAATCTTTGTTTTAATAGCTCCAAGAGGTGACTTGAAACTGAGAACAAAGTATTCGTTATAGGAAGCATTGTTTAATAATGTGTGTTGTAGAAAACTGGTTCACTGAAAGCTGCGAAACACGTTTGCCGCAGGAAGCTGATCCTACCCGCTCACCTAGTAATCACCACAGCCTCATCTGAACTGAACGCTATTCAGTCAGTATGAAAAGGGCTGTGCAGGTTTTACAAACAAAGGCCAAGTGATCTTCCTGTGTTAATATTTATTTTTAAAAAAGTTCCTCCAATGCATTAGCTTAGAGATACAATTCAGAAATTCAGTTTTATAGCGACTTATAAATAATGACTTACCTAAGTCATTATTTTTTGTTATAGCGTTAGCTGCCCTGGTTCGGGGTCCCTGCTGCGTAAACTGATATCCGAATTTAAGGATATTGGTATTTTCCTCAAGCATCTTGGCCATTTCCAACTCTACAGCCGTCCCCAACTGCTGCCTCTGGAATAGTTAGAAATAAAGAATCGTATTAATAAGTTAGATCAAAATACTGTTCATGGTAACCTAAGGCTAAGACATTCAGGTACATGCTGATTCTTTTAAAATTTTCCCAATTCTTTCAACATTACACTAAACTTATATTTTGTTTCTCTTATGTATGCTCATACAAACATTAAAAAAAGTGCATTATTACAATGAGATACCATGTCATACCCACTAGGATGACCATAATTAAAAAGATGGACAATAATTGCTGGGAAGAATATGGAAAAACTGGGAGCTTCAGGCATACTAAGCAGAAATGTAAAATAGTACAGCTATTATGGAAAACGATTTGGCTATTCCTCAAAAATGCTGAGTTGATTATACTGAAAACACTGATTAAATAGTGTAAGATGTATAGCACAGGGAAATATATAGATCTTGTGGTAGCTCACAGAGAAAAAGAATGTGACAATTAATATATACATGTTCACGTATAACTGAAAAATTGTGCTCTACATTGGAATTTGACACAACATTGTAAACTGACTATAACTCAATAAAAAAATGCAAATTGAAAAAAAAGGAAAAAAAATAGCATAAGAGTTACCATATTACCTAATAATTCCACTCCTAGGTATATACCCATGAGAAATGAAAACATATATTTGTGTAAGAATTTGTATATGAATGTTCATAGCAGCATATTTCTAAAATCCAAAAAGTGGAAACCACTTAAGTGTAATAGATTATTCAGCCATAAAAAGGAATAGGTACTGATACGTGCTACAACATGAGTGACCTCCAGAACATTTTGCTAAGTGACAGAAGGCAGACACAAAAGATCATACATTACATAACTCCATTTATATGAACTTTCCAAAATACGCAAATGCATAGAGACTGAAATAGATTAGTGGTTGCCAAGGGCTGGTGGGAGGGGAGGATAGGAAGTGACTGCTAATGGGTTTTAGAGTTTCTTTTTAGGGTGATAAAAATGTTCTGGAGTTAGACAATGGTGATGGTTGCACAACTCTATGAATATACTAAAAACCATTTAACTACACTATAAAAGAGTGAATTCTATCTCAGTAAAACATGGAAAACATTGATTAAATAGCATTCTGGTTAAATTTTAAGATAGAAACCTTTCTACCTGCATAATCTACAAAATGTACTTACTTTTTCAAGGGCTAAGGGAGTCATTTACCACCTTAAAAAAATAACTGAAATTACTTTCCAGACAAACTGAAGTATTTCAGTCAAATGTGTATGTTGTTTTATTTTTAGTTAATTGCCACTCTGAACGGAAACATTTCTAACGTAAACTTCTCAGCCTCTTTAAAGAAAAGCTCGTCTGGGTGTGGGTAACCGGCATTGTCTCATGGCATCAGCACTGAGTGTGGCTGGACAGAAGCCTGTGCCCCCGGGGCGGCCTGGGTTCTGGAGCTTCCTGTTTCTCACTGAGCCTCTTCCGTTCATCTGCTGTGTCTGGGGCTGTGACACGCTACAGATACAGAAAGTCTCTTATGTGGCTCTTACCACCAAAGAGCTGAAAAATCTGAGGATGGGAGTGTCACCTTAAGAATCCTTCCAGTTCAAAACAGCCATTGTGGGGGAGGGTAGAGCTCAGGGGGAGTGTGTGCTTAGCAGGCACAAGGTCCTGGGCTCAATCCCCAGTGCCTCCGTTAAACAAATAAATAAACCTAGTCCCCCCTGGCCCCCCTCCACCCTAAACAGCCGCCCATCTAAATTCTCTGAATACCAGCCAAGGGGAGTGGCTTGTATACCTCTCTACACATGAAGTTAGTATTCTGGATGCCCCAGATGTCCTCTCCCCCGCTTCAGGCCACCACCTTCCCAAGGGCTCCCCGAAAGCCCTCCACCCCCCCACCTCCTGAGTCCCCCAAGCCCTGCACCGTGTGGGCTGCAGCTTCCTCCAAGCCGCTGCCGTGGAACACTGACCTGATTGTCAATCTTCAGCTCTGCCAGGGTTTCGTTATCTCTCAAAGCATCAATCAGTGCTAGAATCCCAGCTCCTGTAATGAAGTTGGACTCCATATTTAAGCTCTTCAAATTTTTGTTCACTCTTAGCATATCTGCAAAAGCCTAGAATTTAAAGAAAATATTTGAAGAGTAGTTTGACAGCATCCTTGCACAAGGTACATGCCTGACAAATACACTGATCAACATAACTGCCTTAACTTTGTTAGATTGTTTAGCTCGACACACCAGCTCAAAGGTCTCGCATGTATCTACTCTTCACAGGTACTCTGTCACCACCTTTAGATTTTCTGTCACGTGTCGCTCCCTACTGGTAACACGCTCTACTGCCAGTCACTCTCGTGTGCGTTCACACTGCTGCTTCGTGCTTCTTTCTCCTGTGGCTCTCACACTTCCTTTCAGTGTGTGTGTAGGACTAACTTCATCAATGTCTCTTTGGAATACCTTTCCTTACTTGGGTCCTGCTACAGCTGGGTTATTGTGAAGCTCAAATGAAGGTAAATTATGGACTGATTTCCAAGGCAGGGACCAAAAGGAAAGATCACAGGTAACCAGAACTGCAAGAGCACAAAGACCACGGAGAAGAAGGGGCTAATATTATGTCCCTCAGAGAAGGGCATGTCTTCTCCCTGCGTCCGCTTCTCGCACGATAGGGTGATGCTGGGCATCTGACTCGGCGCTTAATAAACACCATAGTGATTAACTGACAGACCCTATAAGTGAGCAGAGGGGAGAGAAGAGGGGTGAGGCTGGAGGAGGAACAGTATTAATCTGAGTTTACTAAAACAGCCCTGCAAGAGTGGTCAACAGCAAGGCCAAACTCAGAGAATATGGGTAAGATCAAGCTTAAAATTAAAGCCAAGTTAACGAAAAGGCAACAGGGGTTAGCGATACCAGAAAGAACGAGGGACAGATATCTACACGCTTGAACCTTCTAGTAGCAACAACTGGCTGTGTGACCTGGAGCAAATCCCTTACCCAGCCACCTGTGCCCACATTTATTCAGATATTACTGATGGCCTGCCTACTATTTGGTAAGTACTGTGCTTTAGATTCAGAAATAAAACATACAAGCCTCTGCATGATGGAATTTACATTCTAGTGGGGGATTCAGATTATAAACAAGTACGCAGAATGTAATGTCAGATGGTGAAAAGGGCTGGAGAGGAAGAAAAAAGCAAGGCAGGGTGGAGGGGGAGCGGCGGGGCAGGGGTGGGGCTGTTATTTTATATACGGGCGCCAGGAAAGGCCTCACTCGAAAGGTGACATTCGAGCAGGGCTCAAATACCTTAAGTGATGGAGACTATACGGAGTATCTCCAGGGAGAAAGTTCTAGGCAGGAGGAACAAGTGTAAAGGCCCTGAGCAGGGAGCATCCGTGGCATGTCTGAGGCAGAGCAAGGAGGCTGGGTGACCAGAGGGGAAGGAAAGAAATGACCAGAAAGGAGACAAGGTCTCCTCATGTGAGTCCTTATGAGGCCATTGAAAGATTGTTATTTTTACTTAGTGAGATAGGGCTCTGAGCACAGGAATGAGATCATTTAAGTTTTAAAAGAGTCACGAAGAGCTGGCTTTGGGGTGGGTATGATGGAAGCAGACAGCTCAATTAGGAGGCTACCACAGTGTCCAGATGGGAGGAGAGACTGGCTCTGATCAGACCAGTAGCTGTGAAAATGGTGAGAAGGGGCTGGACTCCAGAAACATGTGAAGACAGGGCTGGATATACATTTAAAGTTGTGAGAAAGGGAAGTCAAGGATCACTCCAACATCATCATCATCATCATCATCATCATCATCATCATCATCATCATCATCATCATCATCATCATCATCCTTATTTTGACGTGAGCAAATGAAAGAATGAAGTTGGCAGTTAGTGAGACAGGAAAGCGTGTGAGAGAGGCAGGAACGGGATGGAAGGCAGGAGTCTGGTTTGGGGCTTAGGTCTGAGACGTCTGTTAGACAGCCAAGTAAAGTTGTTAAATGATAGCTGGACACGGGTTTGGAGTTCAGGGGAGAGGAATGAACCGGAAATAAAAACACTGGGAGTCATCGGCACACACGCAGACACCAGCGTGCATGGACAACATACAGCAATGGAACAGAATGGGATGACCCAGAAAGCGAGTGTGGAGAGAAAAGAGGAGGGACGAGGACCGAGCCCTGAGCCATTTCGATGCTCAGATGTTGGGGAGATGAGGAGGGACCAGTGCAAGGACCAGCAAAAGGATGTCTAGGGAGGTCGGGGGAGAATCAAAGGGAGTAACATCCTCAAAGCCAAGTGAAGAAAAGGGTTTATATCATGATCAAGTGGGATTTACCCCAGGAATGCAAAGCTGATTCAAAACATAGTCAATGTAATACACTGTACTAACTGAACAAAGGCCAAAAACCACATGATCACCTTAGTAGACATAGAAAAAACATTTGACAAACTCAACACTATAGATCTATAAATGGAATCCTCTGCAGATGTTAAAAGAACGATGTAGAACTTTATATGCTGATATGCAAGGATCCCTAAGACATACTATTGAGTGAAAATTTAAGTTGCAGAACAGTCTATATTGCATGACTCCATTTGTGTTTTAAAAATTTCATAGAAAGGAAATACAGGAAAAAAAACATTTTAGCAAATAATGTATTGCCTAATAGTGAGCTAAATATTAATTGAAAAAAGGGAGTAAGTTGTTCATAAGATCACAGTTTAACCACCTCTGTAACATACCCTGGTATCAGATAGTCATAATTTTTGTATTATCAGTAGCGGCTTACTTACAACAGCAACGGGGTCATTGCTTCGGGTGGCTGCAAGACTGAAATATTTCACGTGTGTGTTGGTTTCCAAAGCCTTCGCAAAATCTTTTAGGGTTGGAATTGGGATATTCTTGAAAGACAGAAATGTGAAACATTATTACATTTTAGTTTTCAGGAAATTCAATCCCTTAATCAAATACATTTGTACTTTCTTTTTTGCATTAAAATGTATTCAGAAATTATATAACATACAACCACTAGTCTATAAATGAGAATAACTCAGCCGCCTCCTTATCTCTCTGACTTCTCTGTTATGGTGCATTTGCACAAACTGTTGGCATAGGGCAGAGCATACGTCCCTGTTTCTCTAGTGTTGAGGCTATAGAGATTCTCACTATTCTACTTTTAATTATTTGTATATGAGAAGTCAACCCATGAGTACGCAAAGCAGACCTGCTTTTCTACAAAGAGATGTGGGAATCTGCTTCCAAAGATTACTGAGGCAGATGACATACTGTTCTCAGTCACTTAACCGAGAAGACATTAAGAGACACTCACCCTACCCTACTTGAAATGAGGTAAGATACAGTTATAGGAGGCACTGACCTTTCCCTTAAGTACCAGGACTTCAAGTCCCTGTAGCCTGGTTATTTTCAGATCATTACTACTGATTTAGAGACAGACACACAAGAACTGAACTTAAAAAAAAAAAAAAAATAAGATTAGTAATCAACAAGGGATATTAGGTTTTTCCAAGGCTTTCCCTGCTCCATTCAGAGGAAGGAACACCCATCAAAAGAGCCAAAGGTCTTATTCCCCTTGTAATTTCCAGATGTTCCATCTGCTTCCAATTCAGATAAATTGAGATTTAAAACGAGAAATTTGTAATGAAGCTGTTATACAATGACTAACACCTAAGAGACCATTTGCGTTGACTCTTTGGTAACTAATCACCCCTATGCCCTCTTAACTCGTTTTTCTTTCTTTCCTCCAAGGAAGAGTTGCATTTTAAAACTCCCAGCGATATTTACAAAACAGAAACAAACTCACAGACACAGAAAACAAACTCATAGTTACCGGGGAGAAAGAGGGTGAGACGGGATAAAACGGGAGTTTGAGATTTGTAGATACTAACTACTATATATAAAACAGATAAAGAAGTTATACTGTATAGCACAGGCAACTATATTCAATATCTTATAATAACCTATAATGAAAAAACATATGAACAGGAATACATATATGTATATGTATGACTGAAACATTATGCCGTACACCAGAAATTGATACAGCATCGTAAACTGACTACACTTCAATTAAAAAAAGAAAAGAAAAGAAAAAATCCCAGTAAGATCCCACAAAACCCACTTCTAGGTGTTTACTCAAGAGAAATGGAAACATACGTTCACACAAAAACCAGTATGCGAATATATATGCATATACGTACATGTATAGTGTAGGGAGCCTTTATATTTAATCACCCCAAACTGGAAGCATCTCCTATGTCTATCAACTGGTGAATGGATCAGCAAATTGCAGCCCACCCAGACCAAGGAATGCCACTCAGCAATACAAAGGAGCAGACTACTGAGACACGCAACGGCACGGATGAGCCTCACAAGCCAGGCTCAACGGCTGCACGTTTTATGATCCCATTTATATGACATTCTGGAGAAGGCAAAATGATAAGGAAGGAAAACAGAGCAGTGGTTGTCAGGGGCTAGAGCTGGTGGCAGGAAACAATGACAAAGGGGTGTGACATGTTCTCCATCTGACTGTGCTGGCGGTTGTACAATTGCATGCATTTGCCTTCACTCACAGAACTGCACACTAAAAAGGGAGAATTTCACGAAGAATAAATTATACCTCAAGAGACCTGATTGAAAAACAAAACCTGAAAGACTAAAATGCTCTTAAAAGTGGGCAGTACTTTGGAAGCCAGAGAGATTTATTCTGACAGTCCATAGAGCTTATGTTTCTACCTGATAGTCTTCAAAAAGTAAATCAGAAAAATTTTAGAAAATTTTTAATTTCTAAAATAGGAAGGAATCTATGTTAGCATCTATTAGAAGTAAACACTTGACCATTAAGAAGAAGGAATCAGACTATATCAAAGCTGCCCAGCCCTCATCCTGGATCCAAATGACTCAAAGCAATTCAAATCATCGTTTTGTTTGCTTATCACACCTACCTTTATATTATTCAAATTAACTTCAACAAGATGAACATCATTTTCTTTAATTCTTTTTAAACTCTCTTCAACATTGGTTGGATTTGGGGGCTCATCAAATACTGGAAGAATCTTTTCACCTTTTACCACATCTGTAGTAACAAATGAAAAGAGAGAGAGAGTCACTGGTTGACACTATCACAGTGAATGCATACATTACTTTGGAAACATACAACTAACACACACACACACACACCCTTCTTCGGTAGAACTAATTTGTAAGTTTCTTCCTCCAAATTCCCAAAAGATCCTGCATGTGTTGACACATAAAGCACTCAAATAAAATTTTACTGAATATAAATACCAAACTTAATTCAACATTCAATTTGTTTGCAATGTATCAGCCTTCAAAAATGAGTATTTTTACTGCCTCTTGCCTCTTGGCATATTACAAGATATCTTTACCACAAAAACATATTTGATAACACAAGCTGGTGATCCCATTTATTTTTAGCAATGTTCAAGATAAAGTTATAATATACTCTTCCTAAATTCTAAATTTTATAAAACCAAGAGATTTCTTCCCCTTTCCGTAGAATGTGTGTATTTAAAGAGACTTGCTCTATAATTAAATAATGGATCCAGTCAACCGGGTGCTGAAACCATTAAGAAAGGTTCATGGGGGATTTTAAATGGATGGACCAGGCTGCCAACATTTGAGTTCACGGATCAATCTTAAGATTTTCCACAAATGACCAGACTTGATATACTTCCTAATGTGATTTAATCACCGCCATGGAAGCATTCTACACACACACACACACATACACACACACACACACGGCGCCTGAATTTGATCAAGCCTCTAGAAAATAACAGTTTACAGAAACACAGGGAAAGAGAAACATGTAAAATGATACCAAAAGGTTGCAATCAGCCAAATCCAGAATGTGGAGGATTCTACATGTTGGCCCCATTTCTTTAAGAATAAATGGCATGAAGAAAGAGGGAGAGAAGTTAAGCAGGACTGTTAAGAGATTAAGAGGAACTGAGACCAAATGACAACCAAATGCAGTGTGTGACCCTTACTTGAATCCTGAACAAACCAACTGTGAAATGACGTTTTTGAGAGAACAGGAGAAATCTGCACATGGACTGGGTATTAGATGATATGAAGGAATTACTGGTAGTTTTTTAGTTTGATAATATTGTGGTTATGTTACAAGACAAGCCTTTGTGAGAGATACATATGGAAATAGTTATGGAGGAAGTTATACAAACAAACAGGATTTGCTTTAAGATAGTCCAGGGAAAAAAGTGCAAGGCGTGGGAGGGAGGCAGACGGTGGAAGAAACGTGGCCAGTGAAATGTGAAAAACAGCTGAAGCTGGATGATGGATATATTATTCCCTCTTCTATTATGTATGCTGGAATATTTCTACAATAAAAAGTTTAAAAAAATAGGGGAATGGGCAATTATAGAACATTCATAAATTGGAATGTTATACAGATGTCTGAATGAGGTAAATCTGTACGTGCTACCTAGGAATGTGATACAATGCTAAGTGATAGACTACGCAGCCTGGATTAAAATCCTTACCATCGTCCTCTTGGGATACTGAAGCTAGTTACTTAATCATCCTAAAACCTCAGCTTCTTCACATGCAAATGAAAGACAGTAATAATACTTATTTTATAGAACTGTTGTGAAGATTGAGAACAATTCATATTCAAGAGCTGTCATGGAAGAACATGGCCCATGGTAAGCATTCCCCAAAATTAGTCAATAGCATTATTATTGAAAAATTAAGTTACAAGAAATAGCTATGATACCACTTTTTTGTAAAAAACAAGACTATTTGTGTATAACATGGATACACATATAAGTTCATATAAGCATAATACAAAGTCTAGAAGGATATACTCCAAACTGTTAACAGTCAGGGGTGGGGGTGGGGCGGGCTGTGAGCAGGCATGACGGCTGTGAACAGAGACACTTTGACTTCTTACCTTAAGCACTTAGTTCGTGTTTAAATTTACTACAAAAGTATGCATTACTTTGGTAATTTAAAAACATCTATAAATAAATTTAAAAAAAAGCTTTTCTTTAGGCTAATACTTTGTATCAGACTAAAAGGTTTAGGGGCTGAAGAGTTCTGTGGTTCCTCCCAAATCTAATTTTATAATGTACTTTCTTTGTTGGCACTGCTGTGGATTTCTTGAAAATCAGTAACATTGAAAACAAAATGTCAATAAAAGCCAAGTTTGGGTAGCTTTTATAGTGTTTACCATTAGTATTATTTGGTGAAGTGAGAAGGGAGTTCCTGTTACATTTGCTGACACATTAAGCATAAAATATTTAATATTCTATTTTCAATGTCAATACTATCTAACTGGAATCTTAGGTTTCAAGCACAAATGCCTAACATTTAGTATGAATATGCTGAAGTCGTTACATGGAGAAAACAAAACATAACTAACAAAGGACTGGAATTCACAAAGCACTGTTAAGTACTCACTTGAAAAATGTTCTTGGTCGACACCATTACTACTTCCCACTACGTCGCAGAACTGTGTATTCGTTATCAAATTGTGCATCCCAAGAATAGCTATATTTATATAGAAAAGGAAAGTTACTTTTTTGGTTCCATCAATTTTAAACATAAAGAATTTTATTCCAAAATTCTTACCAATGATTTTAACATTCTCCGTACATTTTCCTACTCAATTAAATACACACTTTGCAGCCAAAAAAGGAGGCAACATGATTAGAAACCACCTACAATCTCTTTTTTATCAATACTCTTGTAATTTCTCCCCATCTACATTTCTGAATTCAGACAATGCAGGAGCCAGCCTTACCCTAAACATACATCTGTGCTTACTTAGCTCCATCTGGTGGCCAAGAGGGAAAGTGGAAATGATCTATTGTTGGCTGTTCATCCTCACAAGGTTTTTCCAAACTTAATGCAATACAAGGCAGATTTTCAATTTAACCTTAACTCTCGCATTAATTTACATTTGTATTTCAGCTACGAATGGAATATAAAAGTATAGTTGAATTCTCATGTTTAAGATTAAAGTGGCATCCCTCAGAAATGACACTTAGGAGGAGAAACAAATTTGGTTTTGTTTTTGATGCACTTTTGCGCAAAATGAGGCAGAAGCTACAGTATGCCTCTGGCCCTTCCACTGTGATGAATACATCATTTACAAATCCATCAGTCCTCAGCACCCCAGTGAGTAAGACACCCGCTCTAGCTGTGGTACCACACCTTGACTGGGTTCCTGGGTCCTCCCCAAAGAACCGTCACTGCTCTTTTTAAACATGTTCTTGGGGTTATTTGGTACTAAGATCTCCCCAGGCATCATACATTTCTCTCTAGGAAAATGCATGTGGGTGGTCGTAGGTGGGGGCAGATACTGGTTCAGGTAAGAAACTGGTAATGATGAAAATCACAGGGGGGTTTAGACTGTTCCCTATACACTTCAGAAAAGTTGGGAAAGTGGTGAGTATAGCTCCGGACAATTTTATCTAAGTTCCAGTTATCTGTTTTTGGGTCTGCTGATAAAATGGGGCAGCAGCAGACCCTGGAGGCAGCTTCTAGCTGAGCACCAGCAGCTGTGAAAGATTTTTATAAAAACTTTCAAAGATGGCAACATGGGAAAAGATGTCAAGTAATCAATACAATCCATCAACATAAAAATCTCACCAATAAGAGAATTTAAAGAAACAAAGCCCTTTATGTCAGATTACAGTGTAAAAAACAAAGTCAAATATATGGTTACTTATTCAACAGCACTTTGTTACGCAAAGCGAGAATCTGTACAGTGTATATAGATGTGTGTGTGCCAGCATCCCCTCTCCTCTACACTCATTCACAGATTAATTTGTTTTAGGAGATACCTGCGAGGTCACACAATTCTGTATCAGAAGCACTTGTCAAAGCTTCTTCTAATTCTGGATCAAGAGATACTTTTTCTTCTGTAAAAGTCTGTATAGGTTTCTGCTTAGGGATAAATATTTTTCCTGTAAAAATAAAGCAGTTTGTTAATTTTATGACTACTGCTGGTAACTCATTACCATTTTATTCTAACAAAAGTTATTAGAAGTATGTGCAAATGAAGGTGAAATGTTTCATCTTCAGTATGTATTTATAAGCTTCCAAGGCAATACTTTGGCCATATAAGTTGCAATGAAAAAATGGAATCAACTGAGAAATTTCCCATTTGTGAAAATAAAAATAGGCTCTTTTTGGAGTAATTATGAGTTATTCTATAAATACTAAATAAAAAAATAAATGTATAAAACATACAAACAACTCAATAACCAAAAAAACAAAAAACAAACAAAAAAACCCAACCCAATCAGAAAATGGGCAGAAGACCTAAATAGACATTTCTCCAGTGAAGACATACAGATGGCCAACAGGCACATGAAAAGATGCTCAGTATTACTAATTATCAGAGAAATGCAAATCAAAACTACAATGAGGCATCACTCCACACTGGTCAGAACGGTCATCATTAAAAAGTCCACAAATGATAAATGCTGGAAAGGGTGTAGAGAAAAAGAAACCCTCCTACACTGATGGTGGGAACGTAAATTGGTGCAGCCACTACGGAGAACAGTATGGAGATTCCGTAAAAACTAAAAATAGTCACCCTATGATCCAGCAATCCCACTCTTGGGCATATATCCAGATAAAACTCAAAGTTCGAAAGACAGATGCACCTCCATATTCTAGCACTATTTACAATAGCCAAGACATGGAAACAACCTAAATGTCCATGGACAGATGACTGCATAAAGTTGTGGTGTATATATACAATGGAATACTATACAGCCATAAAAATGAAACAATGCCATTTTCAGCAACATAGATGGACCTAGAGTATCATACTAAGCGAAGTAAGTCAGAAAGAAAAAGACAACTATTACATGATATCACTTATATGTGGAATCTAAAAAAATGATACAGTGAACTTATTTACAAAACAGAAACAGACTCACAGACAAAAAACAAACTTACGGTTACAAGGGGAAGAAGAGGGGATGGATAAATTAGAAGTTTGGGATTTGCAGATACAAACTACAATATATAAAACAGATAAACCAGAAGATTCTATGGCATAGCACATGGAACTAACTATATTCAATATCTTGTAACAACCTACAATGAAACAGAATACATATGTATAACTGAATCTTTATGCTGTACAACAGAAACTAACACAAAACTGTAAATCAAAGATACTTTAATAAATAAATGTGTAAATTTAAAAAATTATAAAACTTAGGAAAGAGATTAAAGGGGAAAAAAATTCACTTTCCTAACCCTAAGGAACAAACTGCTATAGTCACTTGAGGGATGGCAGAGGCAATGATCATTCTAGAAATTCAAGTTCTAATTGCAAAGAAATTTCCTATATGTCCTGAGTGGCAGCCTGAAACTTCCTGTCACTGTTCCTTAGCCTCGATGGACACTAACAAGGTTACCTGTTAAGAAATTAGTTACTCCAGAAAACTACAGTATTTATCATGTGAAAATCAGTATTTTATGACCATATGTTCAATGCAAAGTTGAAAACATGAAAAGTCCATGTGTGGATTCACACAAGTGCCAGTTATTTTCTTTTCTATCAGAAAATTACCAGGGAAATACGTGAGACTATGTGGCCTGATGAATGTATGCAGTGCTCTATCAAAAGAAATGTTTGTGGGCTTAATAACCAGTATAATGAGTGGTGTGTTAATTCTTGTTCAAAGTAAATATCAATCAGTGTAACTCATAAGGAATTCTTCCACAATACAGACTGCTCCCAGGAATCTGGCCAAAGCTGGTCAGGTATTTTCAGCTAAGTCCATCTAAAGGATCTTAATTTCTGATATTACATTTATTTTTAGTATTTTTATTTGGTTCTTTAAAAAAAAGTCTCCCTGTCTCTGCCGAAATTCCTCATCTCTTCACACATGCTGTGCACCTTGTCCACCAGATTCTATGGCATTTTTGTCATAGTTAAAAAGCTCCTGACTGATAACACCAATGTCTGGGTCATCTCTGGGTCTTCTACTGATTGTTTACTTTTCTTGACTAGGGGCCACATGTGTCTTTTGTCTTAAGATCTTTGACTTCGTACCAGGAAGTTTTGTATAAAACTACAGCAGAGACTAACGGAAATGAGATCTAATCCCAGCAAGGAGCATGCCGCTCGGGCCAGGGCTGACATAACATGCTCTACAGTTGAGCTGAACCTGGGCTTGTTGTGGCAACTTTAGTTTGATTCATTTCCTCACTGGATTCAGACATTTTGAGGACAGGATCAGGACTTAAATCCTCAGCAAGGCGTGGGATTAGAACTGGTGAGGTTCTGGAATCTCCTGAGCTGTCTGCTGTTCTGAACTGTAAAGGAGCAAGCCTGCTCCTTCCAGGAGCTGTTTTCCAGGTCCACCCCCGACTTTTTGGCCCTTGGCAGATCTTTCGGCCCCACTCTTGGGTTGTCTGCCCTACGCTTTGTGAAGCTGGAAATGGCCTGAAAGGGATTTCTCCCAGCTCCCCTCTCTCTCTCTCAATCTCCCCAGCTGAAAACCTACGCCTCAGGCATTTTCTCTCAGCTCTGCTTCACTGCCTCGGTTCTTGGAATAACACCCCAGCACTAAGTGCAGACGGGTGGCAGAGAACTGGGGGGCGGTGCAGCCTGGCGCTGTCTCTAGGGCTGCACTGTCCAACATGGTAGCCACCAGCCACATGTGACTATTTGTTTACATTAATTAAAATTAAAAATGCAGTTTCTCAGTCCCACGAGCCACATTTCAAGTGCTCAATAGCCACATCTGGCTACCAGCGACCACGGTGGTTAGCACAAGTCTATCACAGCAGAAGGTTCTAGTGGACAGCACTGCTCTAGGGCTTCTCTGGTTTCCAATCTGGCATGCGAGCCCGTACACAGTCATTCAAAGTTTAAAAGCGAGGCTGATTTCTCTGTACTATGGTGGTTTCCTCCTTTTCTCTACATTTTAGTCAGGAAAGAAGGCAGAGTGGATTACCTCTTTTATGGAGGGCTTGCCACTATCTAGAGTCACTTAGATTTGTGTCTTCAAGCTTTCTGATACAGTTTAAAAAAAAAAACAACTATGATTATGTAGCTTATATTTATATTGCTTGTTTTGGTGAGAATAAAAAGTCTCTTACAACTCTCAACATCTGAATCAGAAGTCTTTCCGGTCAAGTATTTTCTTATTTAAAAAATGGCACTTGGCCAAATCTACAATGTAATTATATTATTAAGGATATTTTAAACTGTATATAACAGAATGCCTAATTTAAAGTGGTTTAAACTGGTGCTTCTCAAGCTTTAATGTGCATCTCATCCACCTAGTGGTCTTATTAAGGTGCAGATTCTGATGCAGTAGGTCCGACGTGAGCTCTAAGAATTTGTATTTCTAACCAACCTCCCAGGCGATGCTGATACCGCTGACCCACAGACCACTGTCAGAGCAGCAAGGGTTCAAACAATAAGTATTTTTATCTCACTTAAAATGCCCACAGGTAGATGGCTATGGGGTTGGTTCAGCAGCTCCATGTTAACATTAAAGATCCAGGCTCCACATTTCTCTTTGACTATAACCAGCAAGGAGGCCTTTGTTCTCAGGCCTTTAGTCTCAAGGTGATCTTTGCAGCACTAAGTATCACATCCTCATGCAGGAAGATCAGGACAGGAAGGAAGGGCATTTTTCTCAATTGCAAATTTTTATAAAGAAAAATGTTCAACAGATTTCTCCTCTGGTCTCACGGACCAGCACTGGGTCACATGTCCATCCCCCACCTGCAAGGGGAGCTAGAAAAGAAAGCATCTGACATTTTCAGTTTCAGAGACAGTTCTGCCAGTTAGGAAGAAGGAATCTGTGAATGGTTGCTGAACAGGCAACTACAACATTTGTCCCAATATTGAACCAGATGAAGTACACTTCTGTGCTCCCTGAATCCCCTGAACATTTCACTACAGCCTCACTTACACATTTTCACATGCTCGTCTGTCCTCTCTGAGCTTTTCAATGTTCTGTTCTGTTCCATCCCTACACCTCTGCCTAGCACACAGAAGGCAGTCCAACTTGTTGATGAAGCAAATTTGATGACCACTTCCAGCTCAACCACCTCATTATAGAAAGTATAATATAAATACCCTGGTTCAAAGTTACACAGCAAAGTTAACAGGAGAACATGGGTTCTCAAACTCTCAACCCAGTGCTTTTTCCAACAAACTAGTGGCTTTCAAACCTAACTCTGTAGCAGTGGTCTTTTTCCCTCAAACAAATGCCTATCTGTATGGTGGTATACAATTTATCTTTTTAGTACCAAATTTTGGAGTTCTGGTGATTACTAGATAATCTGTTCTCACTGGTTCACAGATGAAGGCAAATCCAAATTGTGACATCCTGATAATTCCATATTACTTTTCACAGTGGCTGATATAACAGATTCAATGGGGGAAACTTTAATAAATTCTGATGTCCGAGTCCTGTCACCAGTGGTTCTGATTGACTTGGTCTAACGTGCTGTAAGGGACATCTGGATTTTCAAAAGCTCTCGAGGGATTCTAATGCATAGCAGCCAAGGTCAAGAACCAATGGATTACAGTATTCAATCAGTAAATGAAACTACATAAGCTATAAAACAGCTGCCCATGTCTTATTCTAGGACCCAATGGAATCAAAAGCGTTACAAAATCTAAAATGTTTATTTTTGTAATCCTTACCCACATTCCATAGAGGCATTATTCATATCTATTTTCCCATACATAAACTTTTGCTAGTATTTATAAATACAAAATGAATCCCATTAGGAATAACAAAGCAACACAAAATAAGAAGGTCCTATGTATAGCAGAGGGAACTATATTTAATATCTCGTAATAACCTATAATGGAAAAGAATCTAAAAAAGAACACGTATATATATATGTATAACTGAATCACTATGCTGTACACTAGAAATTAACGCAACACTGTAAATTGACTATATGTCAATTAAAAAATCAGCTGTTTTCTCAGAAATACATAATTAGCAAACTGTTGGATCGGTTCCATATTAACAGAAAACACCTTTCTAAACATGTGTGTTAATTTGAATCAGTCTCATATCAATTAGATTTAAATTAAAAATCTTAATTATTATGAAATGCTGACAAATAAATCTCCATTATAATGGTTAATGTGATTAGTGCCTTCAATGTCTTGCAGGATGAGTGAAATGTTAGGCTTTTATTAGATGTAGAGGCATTATGTAGGGTGTGTGCGTGGTTGTTTGCAGCGGGTAGGGAAATGCGTAATTTTGATACTGCTTTTATCCAAAACCATCTGTTAACAAACTTGTTGGTACTCCATTTTATTATGATCATCTTTCTTCTAATCTGTTTTTTCAAATCAAAGATTATTCTTTATAGAAGTTTCAGTCTCATTCTGCTAAAATGATTTAGATACACAAAGGAACTCGTATACGATAAACATAACAGACACCTGTTAATTCTTTATTCTTAATTCCTCTGGAATTTCTTGCATGTATATGTAAGAGAGACATAAAACAGAGTGTTTTCCAAAACAAACAATCCAGGAGGACTGAACACGTATCTGTATCAGTGGTTCTTAAACTCAGGAAATGTATATTGACTAGACATGAATATTTTTGCAAAAGCTCCCTGCATGATTCTGATTCTTGCCTACTCAGGTTGATAAAGCGCTAATCTGTATAATTATAGCTCTGAAAAGATTAGGATGAGTAATCCTGTATTGATCTAATTTTCCTTTTCCTCTCCTTGAAATATGGCCCCAAAGCCCTGACTTGTAACTTTAAATATTTGTATTTATTTGAAATAACATGTCTAAAAAAAGATTATTCACTTTAATTCTTCAGTAGACAGCACTCTATCCAAATGATTTTAATTTCCTTATTTAACAAAGCAAAGCCCCAAACTTGATTTTTTTAAAAGATAAAATTTCAGTTCTTTACATTGTAGCAAAACATGCAAATAAGCAATGATGAGATCAGAAAAAATCTCTCAGACAAGTATGAAATGACATGCTCCCCACTCCCAAATGAAACAAAACAAAAACAGGGCTATGACTCTTGGTTGCTAAGAATATTGAAACAGTTCAGTAATGTTTCTCCAACTACAAAATGGCATCTAAGAAACAGAAGAAATCAAGATAAGAATTCATATAATAGTAACTTAAATACATGGCATTTATCCACACCTGTGTTTGTGCCAAGAGGAGGAGGGGGGATGAGTATCTTGCCAAGACCCTTGTTATTGTTCCAAAATCAGTAAGACATCGTGAACCATGTTAATTTTACTGCCAGGACCTTTCTTCACTAGTCCTCATCTCTTCTGCCCTGATAGCACGTTACAGCAATCACAATATTAAGAATTACGTTAGTCATAGTCTCATCCTTGTTGAGTATATAAAAACTACAGAGATGTCACTAGTCATTTCATTTCTACAGAGGTGAAAGGCCCTAGCTCATTTTACTATGTGTATGTTTATAAGTTACCTTGTTCCAGAAAAGATTTAAGGCAACTAGGCCACTGTAATCTCCACAAGGGGCTCTGGGACATCCTTTTGACAGCAAGTGCACAAATCTCAAACCAACAAAACCAAAGGATGAGGGGGCAGATCTTGGAAAGACGTTCTTGCTTTAACCTAACAGCACACGATACTTGCTCAATACTACAATATAATCTCCAATAAATGCTTATTTATTCAACAAATGTTTAGTGAGTTTGTATATATTACATAATGAGCTAGAAAGACACCATAAGGAAAATAAAATAAGAGATCCTTTACTTTAAGGAGCTTATACTCTAGTTGGGGAAACAGGACATCTATAGTATATGATTCTGGAGACTTCCACTTCTGACCAAGACGGAGTAATAGGGGCAGGGTTTACCCATGACTGAAACCCCAAAATGGACAAAATAACAAAAAGTTTTCAAGAATGCTGATCATCAGGCATAAAAGAACAGCAATCCCCTGAGAGATGAGAAACAAAGTGAGCCCTATGATTGCCCAGCTCACTGCCCCAGAGACATGATTTCTTTGGAGGAAAGGAAAGGATTTCTGATTCCTTAGTAAACCAGAAAGGTCACAGTTAAAACTTGCCTTAATCAACAGGATTGTGTAATTGCCAGTGGGTAGTTTGTTTCCACTGAATTCAAGATAAAGACTGGCTCTGTTTTGTATTCAAATCTCATGAGTTCTAAATATCCGTGACATACCTCTAAAAAGTGGTCTCAGGCACCGCTAGGTAGAATGGGCTGCCTAAATTAGTCATGCAGAAGCTGGCATCTCCTTTGCAGACTGGTCACTGTATCTTTTGTTTGATTCACTCATTGCTCCTTTGGAGTAAGAAGTAAGCCTGATGGATTGTTCATCGCTCGTGTTTTATAGGAAATTTTCCCTGGATAAACATATCCATTCTGGGTGTTCCTGTCCCTTCCACATGTCTGTATGTAATTTATTACTGTAGAATTTTGATTTTAATTTTTTCAGAACCATATACTGTGAGGCTGTGTTACTAGCTTTTTTCTTTTTAATTGATTTAAGATTATGTTCTTTTGATGAACTGCCCATTTTGTCATTATAAAATGATTGTTTGCTCTGAAATTTACTTTGTCTCATATTAATATAAATAATCTTGCTTTCTTTTGATTAGAGTTAGCATAGTGTATCTTTTCTATTTGTCACATCAATTCTTTATTCCCTTTCCTCTTTTTTTTTTTTTTTGGTTTCATATCTTCCATGCCTCTACCTAACATTTTGAACATATGGAATATAATTATAATAACTGTTTTAGTATCCTTACCTGCTGGTTTTATCACCTGTCATTGCTCAGTTAGTATTGATAGATCGTTTTTCTTCCTTATGAATCGAATTTCCCTGCTTTTTTGCATGCCGGTAATTTTTTATTGGCTACCAGATACTATGAATTTTAACTTTTTGGGTGGTGGATGTTTTGGTGTCCCTATAAATATCCTAGAGTTTCATTCTGGAACATGATTAAGTTACCTGGAAACAATCTGATCCTTCAGGGCCTTGGTTTTAAGATTTGTTGGATGGGACTGGAGCAGTGTTCAGTCTAGGAGTCATTTTTTCTCCAGCACTGAGGAAAGATCCTTCTGAGTCCCAGTGCCCAGTGAATGATGAGGTTTTCCAGTCTAACTGGTGGGAACACGTATTCCCAGCCCTGCACGAGCTGGGGCACTGTATCTCTGATCTTTTCAGATGGTTTTTCCCTTGGCCCAGGGTAGTTTCATCACACACATGTGCTGATCAGTACTCTGCTGAACCCTAAAAGGCAGTCCCCTGCAGATCTCCAGAGCACACTTTTGGTGTGCCTCCCTCCTCTCTGGCACTCTGTCCTATGAACACTGGCTGCCCTGGTCTTTCTGGAGCTCAGCTGTGTCTCCTCGGCTCAGAGAGTGCCCCAGGTTCTGTCTGGGTTCTGTCCCCCGTGCATTCCTTTGTCTTGGAGGGAAGGGAACACACCAGAAAGCACAGATGGCTCTACCCTAAAGGCCAACAGGGAACAGTCTTGCTCTGTGAAAAGGGGAGAAGCCCAATCTCGAGGGTCAGTGGCCTGAATGGAAATCTTTGATGGTGCCCTGGAGTGGGTGCACAAGGTGCAGAATGGCTTTGGGGTCTCTGAAGTACGGGACACCAAGGGAAAAAAAAGTCTTAGACTAGGTAAAGGTGGAGTATGATACTAGAAATGGGGAGGAAGGCTCCTGAGAAAGCAAAGCAAAATGAGAGTCAGTAAGAAATATTAAAAACTGGGCCATATTATTTCTCTTAAGTATCAAATTCATGGCAAGGCTCTATGCCTTATCTATCCTGGAGACAAGATAGTCAAGATATGTAAAAACACGAGAAATAATAACCAGCGGTATAGTCAGAACTTTGCATTTTCACCATTCTCAGGAATGAGGAAGAGCTACACGAATACTCTCCTTCACTTTTGATCAATGCCTCAGTTACGTATTTTGCAACATTTCAAGGGAAAAAAGGTAAAAAGCCTCCTAACATTTTACTATATGTCCAAGTAAAAGGAACATCTATTGGAATTGTGTTATTGTATTAATTTTCTTAAACATCTAGTTTCTCAACATTTTGAACATTAAGTAGACTCATAGGAAAGTCATTTCCGTTCATTTTTACTAAGATTGCTTGATGATACCATGATACCTACCATAAGCCTGTTAGAGTTAGATGAACTCAACAGGTGCAGATTGTACATTCTGGGAACAATGCACTTAAAAACAATCCTTTGTCAGCTGTGCTTTTATTAGCTGCCTAGTATCTTCTTTTTGCTGTCAACAAAACTGTAATTCTTAAAAACAGAACATTTACTGGTATAGGACAAAATGTTCCCCCAAATGCACTAAAGACATAATGCCTTGAATTTCACTTAATTAGGGTTAATTCCTCCTTCCCAGATGTTGACATATGCTTTAATTCTGTAAAATGTGTAATTATAAACAATCATTTCACAAATCACAAAGTGAAATTACTAATTTATTTCTATATAACAACTCTCAAGTGTCCTTACTCTGTCAGGCCTTTTAAGGCATTTTGAGGTGATCCAGAAAGGTAAAATTTGGCATGAGTATATAGTTTTTGTTTGTGGTCAAAAGGAAAAATCCTGGAATGTCCAATTTTCAGTTTTATGGGATTCCCTTTGGTCACATCAGTTCTGCGTAATTTTAGCTCCAAAGAGAGTGTGCCTTTAAGTGAAAAAATAACAAGTATAATTAATCATCATTTAATTAGTCTCCAAATATGAGAAAGTAGTTGGATAACTATTCCTTTTAGTGGTTCCCAATTTTTTCCTTTAAAAAAAAACTGAGCAGTCATCTGATCGATCTTTAAAAATAATTTACGAGCGATCACTACGTGATTTTGGCACACAACCTGGAAGGAGTTGAAGGAACTGAGTGAATCCCTATAACATTCTCTGGCACAGAAAGCTAATACTGCCACTGGGGACTGAACTCCGAGACCTGTCATCTTAGTAGGAAAAATGACTTAGTTTAGACACCAACAGCACATTTTATGGATTCTAACTAGTCTAAATACACCAAAAAGGTAAAATGCTTTTCTTTCTTAACAGGTTTGCAAACTGTTTTAAGAAGAACCAGGAGAACCTCTACTGTCTGGGAAGGCATCCTTCATCTGAAAGTCTCTCTCCTGTGAAATTAAGCATTAAGTAAGAAACGTGGGACTCAACCCAGGTAGGTGTTCAGGGTAAAAGGTCACTTGAGAGGCAGCTTAAAAAAAACAAGCTTCTTGAGTTTGAGAGCTAAGGAGGGCATTCACATTTAGGTTGATTGGGAGGAATACTAATACAATGTAGATGAATTGTTCTGAGGATCTCCTGGAATGTGAGATGAGAGAGTGTGCCTTTAAGTGAAAAAATAACAAGTATAATTTGGATGAGACCCAAAGGAAGGAAGGCATATCAGTGACTAAGGATAACCAAGACCAACAAATTTAAGGATGAGATCCCAGGGTGACTTTGAGAAGCCTAGAGGTGGCTTTTAGCTCTGTTTCAAAATAGAGCTCTGCAACCAAAGTTCCCCAATTGCTGAAGACAAATTTGCCCTCCTCCAGGTCTATGACACTGTAACATGGCTTTTAAGGCTTGGCCCCATCAAGTCTAAGGTGGTGGTGTCTGCTTTCGTAAGATGGATTGCTCAAACTCAGAAACGTATCTCTGTGGTTCTGGACCACTCCTTCATGACAGAGAATGGAAATCTCTTGCTTGGTAATAACATCACCATATGATCCTATGCAATGATTACACCATAAAGGACTTTTATACTGACTTCACTATACTCATTAACAAATTTGGTCCTCACAAAAACTATATACAGACTGTATGATTCCATTTATATAAATGTCAAAACAAGCAGAACTAATCTACTGTATGAAAAGCTATGATGGTGGTTACTTTTGGAAAGAAGAAAGAGAAAAGTGACTGGGAGGAAGCACGGAGGGACCTTCTGGAGGTGCTGATAATGTCTTGACCTGGCTGCTGATGACATGGGTGTGCTCACTATATAACTGATCGATCTGTATCCTTCTTATTTGTGCATATTCTGTAAGTATGTTATACTTCAATAAGAAGTTCGTATTTTAGGGGTGTGGGGTATATAGCTCAGTGGTAGAGTGCATGCTCAGCATGCATGAGGTCCTAGGTTCAATCCCCCGTACCTCCATTAAAAAAAAGTTCATTATTTTAAAAAAGTGCTAGGGTAATCACTGCACCACAGCTAACAGTATTTAATAGACATATATAGTGAAAGAGGCAGCAAAAATACTGAACATATTATAAAAAGAAAGCCACTGGTTGTGAATACAAAATTACTTGCTTTTTAATTCAACCACTCCCATTTATTTCATACCCATCTAAAATGTAAAGTAAAAAATAGGAAAAAAATATAAAAGGAAATACAAACTATTACATCACAGTTAAGGATGTAACATTTTTTTCTATTGTCATCTATATTCCTCACCTCTACCATTTCTCCCCTTTGATACCTTCTTATTTTCCACAGTTCTTCTCTACCAACTTTCCTACCTCCTCTCACCCTTCAAGACCTTTTCCTAGGTAACCGGAGATCATGAAACAAGAGCACACTGGGAAGTTTTCTGGGCCAGCTTAGGACAAATGCAGTTTTTTCACATCTCTTATTTTCTCTCCTTGTCCTCAAATCCATATTCTTCCTGTCATCTCTTTTTCTCACATCTCTCCCTCTGTTTCTATTCTTCCTAATTATACCCCCAGAGTCCACCCAAAACATACATAATAGTAAAAAGTGATCTCATAAAACTGTCTTCTCCTACATAAATAGGATTAAAGCTATAAACAGTGGTATAGGTATGGCTGTACACATGGAAATATAGCCAGCAGTCATTTCTATGACAAATACAAAGGAACTGATGCATTTGTCTATCTTTGTGATTTTCCACACTTCAAAACTATGCATTGGTTTTCAAACCTTTTTCTGTTCCCAAACACCTGAGAAACATGACACTTCCAGCACCATCAGCAAGTAGTGTGATGGTTAATTTTATGTGCCAATTTGGCTGGGCATGGTGCCCAGATATCAGGTCAAATATTATTCTGGAGGTTTCTATGAAAGCACTTTTTTGGATGAGATTAACTTTTAAATCAGTGGACTCTGAGTAAAGCCAAAACGTGGTGAGCCTCAACCAATCCACTGAAGATCTTAATAGAACAAAAGCTATCTCCTCTGAGAGCAAAAAGGAATTCTGCCAGGAGACTGCCTTTGCACTCAAACTGCAACTCTTCCCTGGGTCTCCAGCCGGCCGGCCTATTCTGCAGATTTTAGACTTGCTAAACCTCCACAATTATATGAGCAAATTCTTTAAAACAAATCTTTCAGTTGAGGAAACAACTCATTTACAACTGCATCAAAAAGAAAAAAAAATACCTAGGAATAAACCTACCTAAGGAGGTAAAAGACCTGTACTCTGAAAACTAAGAGACACTGATGAAAGATATTAGATACAATACAAACAGATGGAAAGATATACTATGTTCATAGATTTGAAGAATTAATATTGGTAAAATGACCATACTCCCCAAGGCCATCTACAGATTCACTGCAATCATTATCAAAATACCAATGGTATTTTTCACAGAACTGAACAAATAATTTTAAAATTTGTATGGAAACACAGCAGACCATAATAGCCAAAACAATCTTAGGAAAAATGAACAGAGTTGGAGGAGACACACTCCCTGACTTTGGACTATACAACAAAGCTACAGGCATCAAAACAATATGGTACTGGCACCAAAACAGAACATAGATCAATGGAACAGAATAAAGAGTCCAGAAATAAACCCATGCACTTATGGTTAATTAATCTATGACAAATGAGGCAGAACATACAATGGAGAAAAGACAATCTCTTCAGTAAGTGGTGCTGGGAAAAGTGGACAGCTACATGTAAAAGAATGAAATTATAACATTCTCTAACACCATATAAAAAAATAAGCTCAAATGGATTAAAGACCTACATGTAAATGTAAGACTGTTTCAGGTTTATAGAACTCCTAGAAGAAAACATAGGTAGAACACTCTTTAACATAAATCATAGCAGTACTTTTTTTGGATCTGCTGCCTAAGGCAAAAGAAACAAAAGCAAAAACAGACAAGTGGAACCTAAGTAAATTTAAAAGCTTTTGCACAGCAAAGGAAACCATTAACAAAATGAAAAGACAACCTACTGAATGGGAAAAAATATCTGCAAACGATATGACTGGTAAGGGATTAATATCCAAAATGCATAAACAGCTCATAAAACACAACATCAAAAAAACAAACAACTGGATTAAGAAGTGGGCAGAAGACCTAAAGAGACATTTTCCCAAAGAAGATATACAATAGGTACATAAAAAGGTACTCAACATAGTTAGTCATCAGACAAACGCAAATTGAAGCCACAATGAGATACACCAGTCAGAATGACTATCATCAAAAAGAACACAAATAACAAATGTTCGTGAGGATGTAAAGAAAAAGGAACCCTTGTACACCGTTGGTGGGAATGTAAATTGGTGCAGCCACTGTGGAAGACAGTATGGAAGTTCCTCAAAACACTAAGAATAGAACTATCATATGATCCAGCAATTCCACTCCTGGATATATATCTGAAGAAAACAAAAGTACTAATTCAAAAAGATACATGCACCCCAATGTTCAGGGCATCATTATTTACAACAGCTAAGATACAGAAGCAACCTAAGTGTCCATCAACAGATAAACAGATAAAGATGTGGTGTACACACACACACACACACACACACACGATGGAACACTACTCAGCCATGAAAAAAGAATGAAATTTTGCCATTTGCAACAACATGGATGGACCTAGAGGGTATTATGCCTAGTGAAATAAGTTAGAGAAAGACAAATACTGTTATGTTATCACCTATATGTGGAATTAAAAAAAAAAGTAGTCAATATAACAAAAAAGAAACAAACTCACAGATATGGAAGACAAACTAGTGGTTACCAGGGGGAGAGGAAGAGAGGAGGCAAGATACGGGTAGGGGATTAAGAAGTACAAACTACCATGTATAAAATAAATAAGCTACAAGGATATAGTGTACAGCACCGGGAATATAGCCAACATTTTATAATAAATCTAAATGGAGTGTAACCTTTAAAAATGTGAAATCACTGTGCTGTATACCTGAAACATACATTTTACACCAACTATACTTTAATTTAAAAAAAAAAAAGGAATGAATGAATGAACAAATAAATCCATCTCTCTCTATACACACACACATACACCCTTTTGGTTCCAATTCTCTGAAAACCTTGACTAATACAAATATCTAAGGTAGTGATTCTCAACTAGAGATAAGGGGGAAGTGGGGTCTACAGAAAGAGCTGAGGAGTTGGAGAAGACAGATAATTTTGAAAAGGCCTGATGCAGATCTTGTGGAACACCTACTCAAAAGCCATTTACAACCTTCCTCTATCACAGAGGTGGAAATGCTAAAAAGAAATTTTCACCTTCCCTTGCAGCTAAGGGATAGCCATGTGACAGGGTTGCAGCCAGATTATTGAGAAGGGCTTCCTTCCAAAGAGAAGGCTAGAGCCTCACTAGGAGAAAGCAGTGTGCTCTAGTCATTCTCCCCGCCTGGACTACTAAGGATTCAGATGGAAAAACAGTGCCCGGAAGAGCTGATCTTCAGCCTTCCTGCGGCCACCGTTCCCCAGCGCTCCACGAACCGTATGCTAAATAGGAGTGCAAGTAGGATCTGGCTTCTTAGGCCAACCGGTATTGAAAGCTGAGAAACTTAACCTACTTCATGGTAAATGTTATTATATAGAGAGCTTTTAAAAATACAGCTGTACTCTTTCTCCACTGAGGCTAGTTAAGGACAAAATCTGCAATGGGACTTGGGCTAGAAGAATTTCATGAAAGTAATGATTATGAAGCATTGACAATTATGATAATGGTTATGAAGCACTGAATTAATAAGGAAGGCTGTAGGATATTCTTTAAAGAGTCTTTGAAAATACGGCCTGAATTATTTTTTACGGCCTTCTACTTTAAAGACAGGAGTTAGAATAGAGCAGCACTTTGACATCATTTGCATTCTTTAATACACTAGCACATTTAAAATTTTGCCTCAGTATGCTTTTAATACTTGTTACAGGAGGAAACTAAAGAGTTCTAAAGAGAATGAAAAATCACTGTGTAATAAAACCTGACTAACAAATCATTAAGAAGGACCTTATTGGCCAAGTTGGTGAATGTACATGAAGGCCCTAAATTACCTAATAATTTTTCAGGTGAATAGTATCGTATCTTTAAGGCTATCAATGATGCACCTCTAAAAATACTATTTTCCCCAGTCCTATCTAAAAAAGAAAAATCAAGTGCTATTGAATGACTTCAAAATTCTGTTTACCTTTTTTTTCTCCAGTGTAGGGCACATAGTCTTCCCTGTCCTTATGCTCCAAAGCTTCCTTCTCCAGATACGAAAGGAGGTGTTCTCTATCAAATGGCCCTGTGGCAGACTTCGACGTCTGGTTCTTCTGCCGGAACCCTGCAGGCAGAAGGGCATTCTGCCAAAGAAAATGAACCAGCCATTATGACCATCAAGAACACCGACACTATATGCTTCCAGGTATTACCCATTTAAGAATGTGACGCAGGCATTCAAGACTTCATTACAGGATTTTAGAGCAGCAATTTAAAAGTGTTCCAAAGATTTTTTTTTATTAGGTAAAATTCACTCACATGTTATTAACATAGGCACAATCACATTTTCTTCAGAAAGTATTTTACTGGCAGGAAACAGCCTTTACTTTTTAAATGTCCTGGGACAGTAATAAAAAATATTGTTTAATGCATAATAACAGCTCAGTATATATGTATATATAGGAAAATAATTCCACTGCAAAAAAGAATGTTAAAAGACTATATACATCATAGTCTTTCATAATGACTTCTTTATCATGACTTTCTCATAAGAAAAACATGTACACATACAGTAGGCTATCAGGCAATTAATGTTTACTTGTTTGTATTTAAATGCAGTGGGAAAGGTTCAACTTCAAGGTGTATGAATGTGTTCTATGTGTGTGTACGTCAGCATTAGGAGGGGTTTGCAGCAACCACTGTCACTGCTACTCACGCACAAAGACATCCAGGGATATTCATGGGAAGAGTTACATCCCTGTGTTTCCACATGGGTACAGCACTTTTGAGTTCATGGAGTGACTGAGAGTGGGGGAGGGATGGGAGGTGAGGGACTGACGTTGTCCCTGTTAGTCCCTACTCTGTACATTCACTAAGCCCAGGAAGAACCAGTGGTGACTAGGCAACATGACGTCCATTCTTTTGCTCGTCAAAAGTCAAGGAGGTGATATTGCCTTGTCTTACTATTCTCAAGTATTCTTTGCTGTGAAAAGGAGAAGCAGCAAGAAAAGTCACACAAAACGGCCAACCCTATTTTGCAACATCTCCCAGTACTGGCCATGATGCTGAATCTCCTGGGTGTTACAAGATCATTTTTCATTACAAATGGTGATCTTATATGGAAAATGATAAGAGGAAATATTCATTTTTTAACTGAAAAACATAGTACTTCAACTCTGGCCATTTGCTGAGATCCACAGTAATTAAAAAAAAACTTACCTTTATGTTCTCCCCATATAATAGTATGCATTAAACAGAAAGCTCACCTATAAAGATGAGGTCTGTTCCTAATCATGCACCAAGAATATTTTTCTAACAGAAAACTGTCTTAGGAATATAAAAAAGGAACACAAGATCTCTACCCTCAGATTTTGAAATCAAGAGCTAAACACAAAGAATTCATTCCCAACCAACCATCAAGTACTACCCATTTTTACTTCCTAAAAAACTGTCTAACTTTTCTCCACCTCCAATACCATTACTTTGGTATAAATGATGATCCAAGCTGGGACAGAATAGTACATTAGCCTCCCAGCTGGTCTCCCTGGATCAGCTGCCTGACACTCTTCAACCGCCACTCCCACCTGCAAAGTTATCCTAGCTCCGTTTCACATGCCCTCTCCATTCTAGCCACATCAGCTCTTGTTCCTCCCTTGTGCTTGCCATTTACTTCCTTCTACCACAGGGCCTTCCCTGGAATGCTCTGTCCATCCCTCTTTGCTACTCATATTTCAGACTGCAGCTCCATTCCCTCCTTCCCGCTTTTCCTGGAGTCCCATCATATGCTCCTATATTACTATGGCATGATTATGTCATTAATGCCTAACTCCCCCCACTCCTAGCAGCCTGCATCATGAAGGCAAAGACCACATTTGTCTTGCTCACTCTCGTATCCCTAAGCCTAGCATAGTAACTGGGATCTATAGGTTGCCCTCCCTCCAATATTAACTGAATAAAGATCTGAGGATACTTTGCTCAATAAGGCAAATTAATATAAGTTACTTTCCATCACCATCAATAAGGCACATATATACATACTGTTCCTTCATGGTGGTAGCAATGGACTTGCATAATTCCACCTGCCTGCTCAAGCCCACGTGAAACATAGAGGTTTTAAATGATATGTTAGCCGGAACCCTGGCTCCTTAAATACAGTCTTTGACCACAAAATAAATAACAGCTAACTGGTTTTGGAGGCCATGAACTAAGCTTTAGTAGAAGTACACTTTAATCAAGTAAGTTAATGGATCATAATTAGTTAACAAGTAGATAAAAATCTCATCAAAATGACTGGCACTAAAAATTACATGCTTCTCTCTTGCAGTGGAATTTTATTGTAGTAATATACTCACAGCCCTGGAAGTGAAAAAAATAGCTTTTGCCTAGGCTGGCTGGCTGTCTTTTAGACAGAAGTTTTTAGAAAACGCAGTAAGTTAGCAAATATATATATTGAATGCAGCAACAGGAAGTAAAATAGCCCTCCAAAATATAACAAGGCACCATATATAAACTTCATCTGCTCTTCTCTATCTACCTTCTGAGACTCTGTAAGGTACAGTGTGTTCCTCTGGCTGAAGCAGCTGCTGCCACCTTTGCCCTCTTTCTTCCCTGGTCCTTTACTGTCACACTTCCCCAAAACTTCACCCAACAAGTGGAAAGCTATCAATAAATATCACTCGTCTTCTACCCTCAATGAACAGTATCTGAGGTTGGGGGATTGCAACTAGGGTTGGAGAGTTTTCAAAATACACCCAGTTGTTAGAACTCAAGCCTCCCCATACAAGAAGCAGGCCATGGATTTCCAAATAAGAAAATATAAGCCATCAGCATAGGGCACGAGTTCAAGGGGACTCACTGTAGTTTAACAGAAAGACCACTAGACTCTGCCAGGGGCCAATCAGGTAGCCAGGAGGCTAGTCTTAGTTCTTTCCCTAATTGTAATAACTCAGACAAGTCACCTAACTTTTGTTTTCCATCTATGAAACAGCGCAAGCAAGAGCAAGATTGATGTTTCTCAATCAGGGGCATTTCCATCTCCTGGGACAACTGGCAGTATCTGGGAATATTTTTGGCTGTCACAACTTGGGGAGAGGGCATATTAATCACCTTTAAAAATAAATTTTTAGTGGAGGTACTGGGGATTGAACCCAGGACCTTGTGCAGGCTAAGCATGTGCTCTACCACTGAGCTATTTCCCTTCCCCAATCACATTTTTTATTTTCTGTATGTTATGGTGCTTTGACATCTTGAAGGCCTTGCTAATCCTGGAAAGACTGCCCCTCCTGGGGCTAACTAATTTGTAGGGATAGCAAACGACTCCCCCACCTCATCACCAGGCACCTTCCTTACAAAAACCAATCAGTCCAGAGCCCATACCCTCAACCCTCTTTTCTCTCTCACACACCAAGCCAATATTTCCCCTGCCCTAAATCGCCCAGGGCCAGGTACCAGACAATTAGATATCACTCCTGCAGCCCAGAGCCACTGAAATTATTCAAACCCTCCAATTCTACACTTGCTCAGACTGGGCTATCATGTCTCTCCTATTCCTTCCCTTGGAAACCACAATAAAAGTTCTGGCTGTGCTTGCTCCTCATGCCCTCTGCTTCCCAACCCAGCTGCTTCTCCCAGTGTGAGCCTGCATGGCTAGGTGCCCCTCCTGCTGTTGAGAATTGTGAGTAACAAACTCTTCTTTCAAGTTGTCTCCAAGCCTGTCATCTTACCACACCTTACCTAAACAAAATCCCAGGTACATTTTAAAACAGGAGGGTGTGCTACTGGTATGCAGTGAGTAGAGGCCATGGATGCTGCAAAACATCCAACAATGCATAGGACAGACTCACAGCAGAGTTACTCAGCCCCAAATGTCAACAGTGCCAAGGTTGAGAAACCCTGGACTAGATGAACTTGTATGTTCCTACCGTTTGATTTAAATAGGTCTGATAGGTTGAACTGCCCGTAGAAGTTACTACTGTGACATGCAAAACAGCACTGTTATTCTGAGTTATCCCACACTCAGGTGCACTGGAAATTTTTCCTTACAATAACAATTATGGTTAAGGGATTTGATTGATGGTACAGACACATTACTCAGGTGCTAAAGTAATGCTGAGAATAGAAGTGTAGTTTTCAATAAAAATTTAAAAACATTCCAGCAGGAATAAATGTGTGGTAGTGACAAGAGCACATTCATAAACTCCACCACAATCCTTAAAAGGCACTAAAAAGAAATCAATGTCTTGGCATAATAAAACATGGTAAACAAAAGAAGCCTAGCAAATAGCCATTACCTTCAGGTTAAGGAGCCAGAACCTTCGTGTTCTCCCCTCACTGCCTTCCACCCATCCCCCACCCCCACATCCCAGGGAATAACAATTCAAGGGTCAAGGGTCTCTACCATCGCCTTGTGTATTGTTTAAGATAAACAACAACAAGTTTGCAAAATAAAACATATATACATATATTCAGGTCTGCTCCACTGCCCAGAGTCTACTTAAGATCTAGTCTACCAATAACTAGAAACTTTGGTCCAATTTGGCCAGCATCTTTCAGAATGGTAACTGTAAGGTCATGAAGAACTTTCTCGAGACACTCTACACTGCAGCCATCCCGGGACAGAAGCCCTGAAGAGGCATGGAGGCTGGCATACATTGAAGAGCTAGTCAGTCATCTGCTGCGTCTCACCAAAAACACTGCTCCCCGCCCAGAGAGAAAAGGTTTCTTATAGGAGAGAAAATTTCAGGAGATGTTTGTAAACAGAGATGTGGGAGAAAATAGTTTAGAATACTCACATGTGCAGAGATGTGAGGCAGAAGTAGGGGGACTGGAAAGGAGGCAAAAAGTTCATTTGGGTAAAGAGAAGGAGGGGGATGGCAGTGCCAGGGAAAAGTCATGAAGAAGCTAACTGCTCAAAGGCAGCGACTTAGTATCAAAGGGTTTGAAAAATTATTTCATGTCTTTATTAGCTAGCACCTACCTCAGGGTCAAGATCATCCAGAACAGTTTCCAGCTGTTTCAGTTCTGTTTCTGACAGATTCCCAAGGAGTTCGTCTTCATCGAGGTCCTTGTATTTTTCTAAGTCTTTCCGGAACGGTAGTGCCATGGTTTGCAGTGGAGGAAGTCACTTAATTTTTCCTTTTCAGTACAGTTAGCAGTGATTTCTGTTTTTCCTCAGAGCTATGGAGAGAAGAAACAAAAACATTTAAAATGGTGAAGTCATTTCCACCTATTTAGGTCTATTTTAGGTTAAATGAAATGTAATTTCCACGTGTTATATACTATTTGGCCATATGCCACACACTATCTTCATCCATGGTTCATTCAATGCCTTTGCCTTTTGTCTTTTGTTGACAAAAAGCAACCAAATAATAACAAAAACAAAAAACCACAACTGGGAAAAAAGAGGGAGAAGCAAGAATAAAATTCAAATCCGTTAATACAGTTACTTGATAGAATCTAGATTTTCTGATAACTGAGTTCTAGGGGAAAAGAACTTATAATATGTGCCAAAATACAATTTTTTCCATCAATAGCTTTCAAATGATCGCTACCCGAGTACTTTGCGTAAGCACAGTATGTTTGAGGCACGTTTGTTTTACTGTAAATTGCTTAGAACAATATTATCTTCTGACTCAATATTAATATGGGGGGGATATTAATACTCTCTCCATGGGAAGAGTGGCCATTGGAAAATAATATTTTTTGAGAAGGTGCATTTAAAAACTTTTTTGAAAAGGCATTTTTAAAAGAAAAAAAAATACAACCTTCTGAAAATGTTTCAGTAAAATACTCAGAACCACGCTGGGATATGTGATCCACGGACTGGGAAGGCTGGTCGGGAGGGTCCGGTGATTGGAAGGAACCTCACTGGTTCCTCGCCGTGTGGATCCCTCCCAAGCAGCTATGAAGTGACCCAACAAGCAATGTCCTTCCAGATACAGCGGGACTGTTCTATAGGAAAAAATACATAAGTTCCACAAAACGTCTACAGTGCAAATGAAGTAGCTCTATAAATTCCAGCCATACATGTGGATCATTTATCTCATAAAATGTTCCTATGTGAATAAGAAATAATCCTAAGACTTAGCAATTTGGCTAAATTTTTCGTGGCTGCCAAATGCCCAATACTTCAAAGTTTGGATCTACTTCCTACTCCCTGTCTGCCAAGTTTTCCCAACTTAGTATTTTAACTAATATATTTTCTTCCTCAAACCGGTAACATTTTATGGACTCCTTTATCTGTTTTCATCTTTTGAGAAGAAAGGAGGGTTCACCACAGAGGTCTGTCAGCTAGTAACCATCTGGGTCCAATAATGAGTAAATTAACAGAGCTGCGCTTATGCAGATGTTAAACTGTAGGCATTTTGTGTAACTGCCCAAGACAGGTCTGGCTTACACCTGTTCTGGCACCTCATCTGGTTTAGCAGTTATCCTGGATTTTTTTCCTGCTTTTCTGAACAAATAATTATTATCACTGTTGTCATTACTAAGTTAGGTAAACCTCCTTTGCACTTCCACTTTAAGACAATAACCAAGTATCCTGAGAGTGTATTTTCTCAGTTAAAAATAATAGTCTGCAGAGAAGATTCAAAAGAAAGTACCAGCACTTTCAAATAGATTAACCACAAAATGCAATTTTAAAGAAGATGGCAGGCAATTTTAGGGGAAAAAATGTAAGACCATTTTGAAAAAATACTCTCCTCATAAAAATACCAGTGACATGGTATTTGAGACAGATAAGGGTAAGAAACTGGAAAAAGGACATAAATACGTACCAAGAGTAATTATTTAGCTTTTGCTAGTTTTAAATGCTTGGACAATCAATACAAAAGGTTTTTAATGTGGTTTAATATAATTTATTTTTGAGGTTTATAGTATATAACAGAGCCAACTTCTTGTTCAAGAAATACTTCAAAGAAATTCATATTGTTTTCATTATTTTAAGCATCTCCTCACTTCACTCTCAAGTGTTCCAGTATGGGCCATAAATCCAATGGTCACCCTACTACTAAGGCACTATAATGCACAAGATGATAGGAATGAGGTATCAGGGGCAAAGGTAATGTATATGCCACCTAGGATCTATAGTTTTGGAACACGACATTCCTTACAGTGACAGATCTACTGTTTTGGAACATGACATTTCTTAGAGTGACTAACAGAGTGACCAAGAGACAGCTCTTTATCCCAGAGTAAAATCCAGGCATGTTTATAGTGCTGCTTAAAGAATAATAAAATGAACACACAACCCAGCCTCAGAAAGGAAACATTACTAGTACTCGAATGTTCCCCTTTCCTGCTATATCTCTCTCCCCAAAAGAAGAAGCCATTGTATTGAATTTTGAATTAATCATTCTCTCTTTCTTTTACAGTTTTACCTTAAATGTATATATCTTTAAACAGTTTTAGTTTTGCCCTTTTTTTGCACATGTATGTGAAAAATATATATATATATGGATTCATATAGTATGTATCCTTCTGTGACCTGCTTTTTACACTCAACATTGCTTTGGGTTCATGCTTCAATCTGTACTTCTTTTATTTTCATTTCTCTATCATAGTCCATTGTATAAATGAACATCTGAATTACTTACAGTCCTTCCTGCTCTAGTTTTCTGCTATAAACAATTTTGTTACCTACTTCCTGATATACATGTGCAAGAGTTTCTCCAAGTTATTCAAACCTAGGAATGGAATTGCTGGAAAAAGGATATGGTATTAGTCAACTTTACTAGGTAATGTCAAACTATTTTCAAAGTGGTTTTACCAATTTATATTCCTAGAATATTTAATGCATGACAATTTCATGTTACTTATCCTTGCTAACTGTTGGTATTAGCAGACAATTTATTTTTACTCATGCGGATGGATGTGAAATGATACTTCACTGTGGTTTTAATTTGCATTTTGCTGAGTTATGATGAGGTTGAGCATCTTTTCATATGTTCTTGGCCTTAGTCACTTGGACTCAGTCATATTCCTTAGACTGTGAAGAATCTGTTGCCCATTTTTGTACTGTGCTGTTTATCTTTTTTAAAAAAATAGATACTCTTTACTATATTCTGGATACAAATCTTTGTCAGTTATATGTTAAAAATCTCTTCTTCCATTTTCTTTTAACTCTTACTAGTTTATTATGGAATTTTCTAGGGGGAAACATATCAAAGTGGTTTTCACTTAAATTTTTAAGGAATTTACTTCTTTGGCTTGTTTTCCCCTTATCAAAGCAATGGAAAGGGCATCTCCTTCAAGTTCGGATAATGAAATTTTGCCAATTCCTAGGCAAGAACTTACAGGTTATATACCAAAGTTTCCCAGAAGCTTCAATAAAAAGCAAATAGCTGGTGCTCATCCTACCTAATGTTGCTCAGAAATGTTCAGATTCTCATAAAACAAACAAGTCCATACTGTATAGCACAGGGAACTATATTCAATATCTTGTAGTAACTTATGGTGAGAAAGAATATGAAAACGAATGTATGTATGTTCCTATATGACTGAAGCATTGTGCTGTACACCAGAAACTGACACAACATTGTAAACTGACTATACTTCAAAAACAACAAAAGATTCTTGAACTTGACTGTACCTTCCCTCTCTACTCTCATCCTTTATTGAGGATTATCTGTATACTGACAAATGTTCCAAGTATTAGCAACAGACTCCTTAGGAAGGGACGCTCTGGAAGCAGTGCTTTGCTTTGTTTTTTGTCCCCCAGATCACATGTCCTCTCTTGCTTGTCCTCTGACATCTGTATATCGGAAGGGGAACAAATTCTGAATAGTTTCAACCAGTGTACTAAAAAGTATTTTAAATCTATACTGGGTCTACAGGAACTTCTTTAAAATCCCCAAGCTACTGTAAAATACACCTCATAAAAATAGCATTTCATAATTTACACAGCACAGAAGTAGATTTTCAAAAGCATAATATTCTCATAAATCATTTTTTAAAAGGTTGCATATAAGCAAAGATTAGTTTTGCCAGATAAGTTAGGCAAACTTTCAGGCAGAAGTAGAAAATTTTTTAACCTGAAATTCTGGTATGACCAGACTGTTTAATTCTCCATCACTTTCAGAGCAGTGGTTTTCAAGTTTCAGAGTGAATCAGAGCTCCCTGGAGGGCTCGTTAGGACACCGCCCCTGGGCCCCACCCCTAGTTTCCTGACTGAGTAGGTCTAGGGTAGGGCTGAAAACCTGCATTTTTAACCTGCTGCCAGGTGGTGCTGATGCAGCCGGTCAGGAATTAGGCTTTGAGGGCCACCGCTCTAGAGGAGCTCACTTCGTAAATTCTGATAAACAGGTTTCACAGTCTTGTGGCTGCCCATCTTGTCTTACTCACAGGCTGAAGGACTTTGTTAAAATAGTCCCCAAAGTCTGTGTGAGTTACTGCTATGGTATGCTTTTCTTTTTCAGTCTGCCACTGCTTCACTGGATTTCAGTTAGCTGAGGTAGTACTGAGGAACATAAGGAAACTCCTGGAATTTTCTGGGCCAAAAGTCTTCATTCCATTAAACAATTTCCTTTTCATTTATTACTTGTCTCTAGAATCCTCCTTATTTTTCACACAAGACTTCCAGGACCCTGCTAATTTCCAGAAGGATTCTCAGCCATCTCATTTCACAAACGTTTTAAATTTTAGCTTTCTATTTAGATAATTTTTAAAAATTAATAGCTATATTCTAGATCTTTCGGATCACTTAAAACGAAGCCCTGCTGTGAGATTTCAGATGCTGTATTTACATTTATATTTATCACTGCACCAGCACCAGGCGGAACAGCTTTAACTGTTCTAAACTAATACAGAGGCTTTCTTAATACCTAAATGATGCATTTGCACAAAATGGAGACAAAGTGTTATGTAACCGAAGGTTTCTCTGAGATCCGAACAAGGTAGATGGTCAGGCAGGCACAATGAACCCAAAGAGAGCCCCTACTGAAGCAGTTAGTACTGTATTCCCATCAACAGCAATTTAGTTTTTGCAAAAATTAACACTAGGATCCACAATAATTTTTTAGAGAAACACTTCACTACTCTAACCAATCTCCACTTATTTTATTTGTTTCACATTTTTTATAGAGTAAGATCTTCAAACTGACTATATTTTAAAGAAATCAGAAATACATGATTCAGAGTTATATTCTCTAAAGATATGAGGTGTAACCCCCATTTCATCACTATTTCAACAGGGCAAACTCAGAGTTCAGCCTCTTAATCTGTTCTCTCTTTAATGCACACATGTGGTCACGTTGTTCTCTGGTTCAAAAACCTAATATAGACTCACAGTACCTTCAGTGGGGTTAGGCAAACTACAGTGTCAGTGGGCCAAATTCAGCCTGCTGCCTGTTTTTGTCGGTACTATCTTATTGGAACATAGTCACATTCATTCACTCGTGTTGTCCACGGCTGCTCTTGTGCTACAATGGGAAAGCTGAATAAATGCAACAGAGACCATATGGTCTGCAAAACCTAAAATATTTACTATCTGGCCCTTTACTGGAAAAGGTCTGCCAACCCGTGACCTACAAGATAAAGTCCAAATTCCTCAGCATGAGATACACAGCTCACAACTGGGTTCCAGCTAGCGTTCTAATATTATCTCCAACTGCTCACCGTCACACAGCTGATGGGCCAAACAGACCCCAACTTTTTAGGTCTCTATGCCTTTGTTTATTCTGTTCCTTCTCGCTGCAATGAATGCACTCTTTCTTACCTACCTGTCCTCATCCAAACCCCTACATATTCTTCAAGGCTTACTTAAGATGCATACGTACCTTCCCAGAAGTCTTCCTTGCTCTCCATTCCCACTCCTAGGAAATATGGGTATCTTCAAAATGTAAGGGTATAACTGGTACTATCAACATATATATGATAAGAGAAATGATTCCCCCCAAAGTAGATAGAACAAATGACTACAGAATGGTGGTAACACAACCAGAGAAAGAAGGCAGTAAGCAAGCAGATACAAATAAATGGGGTTCATCAAACAAGATGTGGCCGTGTTCATTAAGCATAAGGGAGGCATGGTATCCTGACCAACAGATGTGACTGGCTGGTCCCACTGCAGTTACATGCCTCCTATGAAGAAATATCAGATGGCTGATGCCTGACGTAATCAACATTTAGTAATTCAACTCCCCTTATTCTTCTCCATGCTCATCAAGTAGTCTTCTAATTAAAACTTGCCTATTCACCTAGCTTTCCTTACTATAAATTAATACATTCATGTTTTGACTTATGTACCAGTATTTTATGAGCATGGTTAGTCTGGGCTACTTTTAAAGAAATTAGGTAACTTCTGGTGGATTGAACTCAGGTCTCTGCAAAAGCAAAGCTGATGACCACCACATGAAACCCTATCCCAGGGCTGGCTGGCCAGCTACTCCCAAAGACACCCCCTATCTCATGTCAAACCAACAATGACATTGTACTAGGTCATCTTTCATCTGTCTCTCTTGCTGGACACTGTAAGATGCTTGAAGAGCAGAGATTCCTAGATCTCATTTCTTCCTGGGATGCCGTCACCAGGTACAGTACCTGGTGGCACACAGTTAAGCCAAATTTGATTTAATTGGATCATATATCAGTCTCCCCTTTCCCTCTTTGGTAGTTTCCTCTAACTCCCCCAGGTATCTAGTGTCTCTCTTGCACCACGTTTCCCTCATCACAACTAAAAAAGCACTGATAATTAGTCTTTGATACTTCTGCTAGCACTTTACAGCATCTGCATTATTTACCTCTTCTTCCCTCAGTGTCAAACCATTTGGGCTTGCTACTCAGCGTTCTCTGCTGTCTAATCTTCCCCAGTTAAAACAAAATTAAAAAAATATCTGATTATCAGTCATCAGATCTCTGAAATTAACAACATGCTCTGGTGAAGATTTGAGTAAAGAAATGAATTTCCTCTCTAAAGACACCAAGTCTAACTCTTCAGATGTGCGAGGCATCTTTTCCTCATTGGCTTCTCCTAGGACCCCTGGGTACTAAAACCAACCTGACCCACCAGATATGACACTTTTTTAATGTGTCAAGTTTCCCAGATGATTATTTGTTTTCCAGTATATTTACTATTCACTCAACAAGTATTTTTGAACATCTCCTGTACCAGGAACTGACTTGTTCCAGACAATAGGCATAAGCAGTATACAAGACAGACAAGTTCCTTGCTCTAATTTATTTTAAAGGTGGCATATAGACAAAAAACAATGAACAAAAAAAAACCAAGGTCAGAACAGACAGTAATAAACATGCTAAAGGTAAACCCAGGACAATGCCACGGGGGAAATGAGGGTCAGGAAAGTTACTCTAAGTGGTTCAGACAGACTGTTCTGAAAGGTGACTTCTGAGCCAAGATCTCAAGGTGTCTAGCAGCTCCCTCAGCCTAGGACTCTGCTACCAGCAGCAATCTAGATGAGGAACAATGGTGGCTTTGCCTGGAGTTGTACATATATAGTGAGACAATTGGAAAAAAACATGCTGTGTATTTCAGAAGCAAAGTCAAAAGGATTTGTTCATAGATTGGCTGTAAGGAGATAAAACCTCATGTTAATTTGTTAGTATTTAATAATGTTTTTTAAATTCCATATCTATTTTTTCTAAAGAGCTGAACATGGTCCTTTGCCATCTATATTTCTAGGTCTAAAAAAAGGTTCTGGTTAATATTTTCATAATGGCTTGTTTTGAGGTCCATATTGTGAACTGTTCTAATATAACAAATTTTGAACAAATCCATAACAGTATCAAATTAGCTAAACTAGATAAATAAACCAATTAAAAATTACTAAATAAAACAATTGCTGGCTGTGGGCTTTAAATGTATTTGTAGGCTAAACGAAAGCACATGTCTTTGTTAACACTGTATCTGGTATCATCTTTTGCAAAGAGCTGACTCTAAAAAGTGAAACGAGCAAATAATCTGCCATGATTTAAAAGAAATATTACACCATTACTGCTCCTAACTTATTTTTTCTCCAGGACTTATAATACTTATAGTCAAACTGCTGAGGAAGAGATGATCATTAATTTGGCACCAGTAATCACTGTGATTTCAACATCCACATAACTGACCCTTCCAACACCTAGTCTCTGAGTTCCCTGGCCTTCTTTCTCTCTTCTGATGATCCAGTGCTCCGCCCTACCTCCACTCTACATCCCGACGCTTGTAACCTAGTTCTAATCATTACCAATAATTGTACCCCTCCCTAACTCTCAATTTCTTTGATCTTCCCTCTCTGGAACTCCTCCTCTAGCAAAACCCCAATCCTGGTTAAAACACTCTTCTTACTCCTCAGATAAAATCTGCCAGGGTGGCAGATAAAATAGGAGAAAAACACACAAATTGACCGGCCATATTTAATATTTGTCACCACTAACATCAAAGAGTGCTGCCTAGTATTCCCACTGCATTTCCCTAGTCCAGTCACTCTCCCACACTCTCCCACTATCGTACAGGGCTATTTTACCTCTTCTTTTCCTTCAAATCTTTAATAGTTTTATCTGTCACTCTCAGCTGAAGACACTATCTTAATATTTCACTGAGAATATAGAAGCAATCATAAAAGGACATCTACACTCCCACTGCTATGGTCTATCACCTGACCTGAATTTGTACCCATGAACTCTACCTTCACTCTTGTTTTTATAGATAAGCTGTCCAGATTCTTATCTAAAGCCAATCACATTACCTGTAACCAGATCTCACCCATGCTCATTTATTCAAGATCACTCCAATAATTGTGCCCTTTCTCTATGGGACCATGCCCATCAGCACAGAGACTGTATGTATCTCCCAAATTAAAAACAAACATTCCTTTGATTTCATATCCCCCTCCAGACCCTTCATGTCCCCCTACAGGCTACTTCTTGGTTCCTCTTTATAGCAAAACTCCTTGAAAGAACAGTCTGTTTTCAGTACCCCAAGTCCTCTCCCTCTTATTCTTTTAAACCTTCTCCAACCTGGCTTTCATTCCCAGCACTTACTCCACCCAAACTGACCTTGTCAGCAATGACCTGCCTGGTGCCAAATCTAACTGTCACCTCTTAGTTTTCGTCTTACAAGACCTATGAGAAGCAGCATTTGACAACAGATCAATCCTTTCATCCTAAAAAACTTTTCTTACTTGGCCATGGGGACACTGATTTTTCTCTTGGTCCCCCTTTATCTCTCTGGCTGCCCCACCCTATTCTCCTCTGCTAGTTCCTCCTCGTTCTCCCTACCTTTAAATGCTGGAGTGCCCCCCAGGACTTAGTTCTTTGGGCAGCTTCTCTTTCTATACTCACTCCCTAGGTGATTTCATACATTGACAATTCTTGCATTTACAGCTCCAATTTGGCCTTCTTTCCCAAACTCTGGACTTAAAAATAACTACCTCTGTCACATCTCTACTTGGATGGATAACAGATATCTCAAAAGTGAATGTACAAAACAGACTCTTAATTTTCTCCCCCACACCTGCTCTTGCCATGTTTTTACCATTTAATTAACAGCAACTCCATTCTTTTAGTTGCTCAGTCTACAACTCTTGGAATTAACTGTGAGTTCTCTCACACTCCACATCTGATCCATCAAACATTTGGCTCTATCTTTAAAACATCACGTCTTACCATCTCCACTGCTTCCCCTCTGGTCCAAGTCATCATCATCTCTTTCCTGGGTTATTGCAATCGCCTCCTAACTCAGGCTCCTGCCCCCACTCTAATGCCCATACAGTCTACAGTCTATCTGCTGCAAAGGTACCAGAGCTATCTTATTGTTTTTAACTGAAGTTCTTATTGAAAGAGTTAGAGATTCTCACGCAGTTGGAAGAAACAACACAGAGGGATTCCTTGAACATGCTGTCCAGTTTCCCCCGACAGTAACATTTTGTAAAACTATAGTATATCACAATGAGCATATTGACATTGATATAGTTCACTGATCTTATTCTGATTTCCCCAGTTTTACTTGTTCTCATATGTGTGTATACCTGTATGTAGTATGTTCCATACAATTTTATTACCTTTTAGATTTGTGTATCCACCACCACAGTCAAGAAACTGAACAGTTTCAACAACACAAAGATTCATGTTGTCTTTTTACAACCACATTCATGCCCCTCTCTAACCCCTGGCAAACAACTGATCTGCCCTCCTTTTCTAAAATTAAGTCATTTTAAAAAATGCTATATGCATAGCATCATATGTAACCTTAGGGATTGGCTGTTATCACTAAGCATAAATATGTAAAGATTCATCCAAGTTGCCGTGTATCAACAGTTCACTTTTTAAACTGGATTCCATGGTATGTATTTTTTGCAGTCTAACAATTTAGATGGTGAAAGACAGTTCTTGACTATTACAAATAAAGTGTCCATGAACATGTGTACACAAGTTTGTGTGTGAACTAGTCAGATTCCATTAATTCCGCTACTCACAATCTTTTAATGGCATCTTATCTCAATCTGAATAAAAGCCAGATGACCTTACAATGGTCCACAAGACCCTACATGAGCCCCCTCAAGCCCCAACTCATCTCCAACCATTCACCACTTTGCTCACAAGACCTCAGCAACACTGACCTTGCTCTTCCTCTGACAAACGAGGCGCACTCCCGCCTGAGGGCTTCTGCACTTGATGTTCCTTCTACCTGGAAAACTCATCCCTAGAACAGCTAAATGACCTGTTCTCTCTCTTCTTTAAGGTCTGTGCTTAAATGTCAACTGATAAGAAAGGACTTCCCTGTCCACTATATATAAAATATCCCACAGGCCCCCTGAACTACTGCACCAGGCAATCTCTATTTTCTTATCCTGTATTTCCCTCTATATTATTATCTGACATGCTATATATTTACTGATTCATTATCTAAGGGTAAACTGAAAGTCACTTAAGTTAACCTAGAGTCATTCATTCACGGTTATTGAAACACTAATGTCTTAACTTTACAGTGACAGTAGCTTTGCTTAGGATGTTTCTTCCTAGATCAGATCTAAGTTAAGAAGCTGTTTAAGAAATAAATCAAGGCTTATTTTTAAAGAAATAAATAAATTAGGCTAAGAATTAATAGGAAAGTTAATACTTGATTAAACCAGCTAACGCTGTATTTTTAAGTTTCTCATGTTAAATTGCTGAAATGGCATAGGCTTTTTTCCTTCAAATTTGCCTTTTTAAAAATAAAAATACGTATACCTACCGGCATGGCTAAAATAAAAAAGAGTGGCAATACCAAGTGTTGACAAGGATGTGGAGCAACTGAAACTCATAATTTGCTAATGGAGTACAAATTGATTCAACCACTTTGGGAAACTATTTGGTAGTATCTACCAAAACTAAACATACCCATACCACAATGATGTAGCAATTTCACTCCTAGCCATATAACCAAGAGAAATAGTGTTTGTGTTAATAAGACGTTATAATACCTCCAAACTAAAAATGACCCAAATGTCCATTTCCAAGAGAATATACAAATGAATTGCAGAAGAGTCATAAAACAGAATATTACCTAGTATTAAAGAACAACTATATATGCAAAACATGAATGAATCTCACGTGCATTATGCTGCAAGGAATATAAAAAGCTAGACATAAAATAATACATACTACATGCTTCCACATACATGAAATTCAAGAACAGTCAAAACAAGTCCATGGGGCTGGAAATCAGAATAGCTAAGAGGGGTACTGAATAGCTAGGTGAGGGTATTAGAGAACATTCTAGGTTAATGAAAATGTACTATATCTTGAACTGGGTGATAGTTACCCAAGTATACACATATGCAGAAACTTATTAAGCTGTCCACTTAAAATGTTCTTCCTTTAAGTTACACCTCAAAAATATTTTAAGTATATGCTTGCTTTATACAAGTAATTACATGTATTTTATATTGAGAATTAAAGTTCCCACAAACATAGAAAAAATTGATTTTTCTGTAGCCACAGTAACAAGTATTAGTCAACAACAACAAAAATCAACGATTTGCCTTTGCAAGGCAATCGATCACCATAAGCCTCTCACTTCTGAAGGTCCACCAATGAGGAAGAGACTCACTCCAGTAAACACTCCTCTGAGTGCCAGCCAACCAATCAACAGACTCAAATAATTATGCTTCTGCAGATGAGGTCACTATGGCCTCAGAAAGTTTGCCAGTCCCAGAATTCCACTCTTCCCAAAAACCCTGTATGAGAAATTGGTCTCCTCTGCTCAGAGAAGGTGCCTAGCCAGCATAGCTCTCTCTTATTAAAGTAGGTATTAAGCTCAGCTTTGTCTTTTTTTTGTTTCAGATATTGACTACTCACTGGTAGTCTCATTATCCTTTCACGCTAAAGAAAATTCAGTGATTACATGTTTATTTATTTATTTTTTAAATTTATTATTTTTTTAACAGAGGCACTGGGGATTGGACCCAGGACCTCATTCATGCTAAGCACGTACTCTACCACTGACCTATACCCTCCCCCCTACATATGTTTATCTTTAAAAAATAAAAGTATTTCAATGTTGATATATATTAGATAATAGTAGTTAGGATCAAAATATTTCCTCTAGATAAATATATCCACTAGTCTTTTGAATTGAATGTGGTTCACCATCCAAAACTTGATAAGTATCTGCTTCAATTTGCTTTGGTTAAAAAATTTCAAATCAACATTCTTTTTTTCTTTTTTGTTTGGGCCTGGTTTCAGAATTAATCTGGAAACAATTTTAAAATAAGTTATCTCTACCTGGAGATTTTAAAATTTAAAGCAACTAAATGCTCTCCTATTTAATGTCAGCCTTTAGTTTCATCTCTGTTGGTTTGAGGAACATTTTCTTCATTGGAGAAGGTGGGAGTAAAGAAAGTTATCTATTTATTCCTGGCATTGCTAAAGCACAAGCTGAGTATGAATATCTGTCAAGGATAATGTGCAGCCAATCCTCAACTGCAAGGGCGTTTAGGAGTCCCATTTCCCTTTTATGAGCTTATGATTCTAGGTAACACTAATTATAATCAAAAAATGTTCTTAATGTTCACTGCATTCAAAGCATTATGCATATAGTATTTACCTTCTAAAAAATGAAAACCATTTTATTTTAGTTGTATATAATGTGTATTACTTTTGCAATAACAATACTTTTTTAAAGGAAATAAATTGGATGCTAAATCTATCCTTCTATTCTGTTCACTGCCTTTCTATACAATGAAGCTAAAAGGCAGTACACTAATGATTTTTGTGGAGTTCTTAGGATGCTATGGTTGACCAGATGTGGACATAGATCTGAGTGAGGTAGTTGCTCTGCACACGTAAGTTTGGGAAAACAGTGGTTGACTATTCTGTGTAAAAGTTCTCTGGAAACTTACTAACCCTCAACAGGTATGAGATTAGCTAAGTAGCCCTGTCTTTCCTGCCATTGCTACTGATGTCATGTTGATTTATTTTGGGATCTACAGATCTCAAAAGAACAAGAAAAGAAAATAAAGTCTGAAGTCTGAGGGTAGTCCAGAAAAAACTTGTTAGGGCCAGAACAAAGAATAGATTTAATTGGAAGCAGGTTAATGAGGGCAACCTTGAAGTATAAAGCAGCCATTTTGTGACTATTAAGAGAAATACTTCAGAGGTTACTCATACCACTTCAATCTTTCAAGACTCTACTGAAAGACTTTGTGGCTCCCATGTGAATAATACCTCCACTTCCCTTTCTACCTCCAAGCAGTCAAACCGCCTCCCAGTCGTAGCCCACCTCCTCTCTTTTTATTCTTCTCGGTGGAGTTGCAGCATCAGAGATACAAGGTGAGGTCAGAGAAGAACCCATTCTGTGCTTAGATAAATGCCACACCAGCCACACCCTTTAGCATACCCAGTTTCTTACCACCAAATGTTTTTCAGTCGTCTTTTTGGTTTGTTTGTTTAATAGACTGGGTAGACTAGGAAATGTTCAAGCTTTTCTAAAAGTTGTTGCAAACTCAAAAAAATCTTGAAATAGAAATGACAATAAGTCTCTCAGGATAATAAAGTTACAGAGCTCCTTATCTCTGCTGGTTAACCTAAAAGATCCTTCTACCAGTTATACTGTGGACAAAACCAAATATGATATGAGGTGGCTTGCAGGGAAAGCTTATCAGTGCTTAACCATCAATCAAAATGCTGAATCCATTCCAAGTATATAATGTACAGACCGAGGATTTTCTTTCTCTTTCCCTCCCAAAGGAAGTATCGTTATGACTCATTCTTCCTCTTGCAAAATTTGTCTTAATACACTGAGTTAGTAAGCACTGAACTATATACAAAATTCTAAAATAAACTAGGCTAGGTCTAAAAGAAATCATGCCGAGATCAAACTGAGTTTTATGCAGTGAACAAAAGGTGAACGGCAACACTGTTCCTCAGTTTCATCTCTTCCTGGACTTTAGACCAGAGTTTTTCCATCATTCTGAAATACTCTTTCTCAACCTTACCAATTTCCCCATCTTCAAATGAATATATATTTGTATACATTGACTAAGAGCCTGTCACATTTAATGTGCTGTCCTGGGGAAGGGAGGCACTGGACTGGAGAAGAGTAGGGCACAGGGAGAGGAAGGGGGCCACGGGAAGGAGGGGGAAAGAATTTCAGAAAATTGCATTGAACAGATTGTTGTTCTCTCTCCCCACTTTATGAACATTCCTCAAACTGGAATTTAAAAGATCTCAGGAATCAAAGACATGGCACAAACAGGGCACAGAGACTGTAACATTCAATTGTAGGGTTAATGTTAAATGTAGATTCAAACTCAACACTTTAAAAGTTTTCTTTAGAGACACTGTTGAACTCTTTCAATATGCAAAAGTGGTGACCAGTAAAGTTGGGCATATAGTGAAAGTAAATCTGATTCTCCCTCAGACCCTCGCCTGCCACCTTAAATCGTAAGAGCACAGCACAGGTGGCACACTGAAAAGAACCCATCACTGGGATGGATGTCTCTTCTCTTTCTCCACTCCCTTTTTACATCCGTGGGTATGCAGAACCTGTTCTCTAGCAATGCTATGTAACAACAGTTGTGCCACAGTAAGGATTAAGAAGTGCATCACTGTTCAACAAAAAAATGTGTTTATATAGAAAAACAGACCTCCAAATGAGGAAACTACTCTGGGAGAAATCAACTATTCTCAACAAAATGTGCCTCGATGAAGATGTACCTAATTGCTGTTGGCAATACTTGCAGACCTGCTGATTCATAGTTAATAAGTCATCAAAGTATTTTGTAGGAAAGCTGTCCCAGCATTCTAGAGACTTTAAAAAGGCAAAGTTTTGGCAAAACACGAGATGAAAGTGCCCTAAGGGATTACCAGAACTAATCTAAACCACCAAAATAAGCCAACAAGATGTGGAAAATGTCAGAGGATACTTTTTAATATGAAGATTTCCCAAATCAGTGATCATAAAATAAATACTAACATACACACAGTATATAGCTACTATTATTTGTGTTGTGTATGGTGTTATTTGTGTTTGCAAATGCAAAATAATGCACGATCTTGGCCAAAATACCAGATAGTATAGTTCATAAATGTCTAAAATAAAAAGTAATTAAAGTATCTCCCTACCTTATCTTATTTTGCTAGTGTTTTAATCCTTCTAGATCAGGTTTTGTTTTGATCTTGCTCTAATAAATTCATTCTTTCTAATAAAATTCTACTCCCCCCCTTTTTGGGAGGGTGGGTCTGGTTGGATTGTAATAAGGATAAGATAGTAAGTCTTTCAGTCTTAAAAAAATGAAAAAAGTTATTTTTAGCTAGACGATATAACTCAAACCCCCTTTATTTGCTAGAATAAGGAGAATCCTCTACCTTTAGACTGTCTGATGAATACTTCTGAGTCTTTCCTAAAGATACAACAAACTGCGACAAATTAAAATACTTGATAGAATTCAATTACCACTCAAGGAGGAAAAACAAAGCAAAACAAAGCATCCAGAAGGAACTCCAGAATTCTTAAGGAGTAAAAGCCTAGCACTTGGCTCCTGGCATTGAGCTGGGAGTCAGTAGATCTATGGACTTCGGACCCCGTGACTTTGAGCAAGTTACTTCACTTCTCAGTTTTCCCAGACTAGATGAAGAATAACCAATACATGCCCCAGTTCTGACCAGGCTCCTCCAGGTCCACGATAGACAAGGCAAATCAAACAGCCTTTTCCCCAGTGAGTGTAAATTCTGCCTCCGTCCTTAGGCAGCCACTACCAACAGATGAGAAGTGGCAAATTCTATTTGCCTAAAGAAGCCTATTCATAGACTTCATACCGGGGCTCCATGGCTTCAGGTCTCTTCTAACTCTCAAAGCCTATCATCTTACGGAAGCAATATTTAACCCAATCATGGAGGAAAAAAATGGTAACTCTTCCTCATCACTGCCAAGATGAATAATGCGTAAGAAGAAAGGAAAAATATGACAGCTGAATCATGATAGTTAAGCACAAAAATACTAAAGTGAAATAAAAGTGACTTGAAAAACCAGAACAGATAAGCAGCAAAAAAAGTAAATAATGAAGTCAAACATGGGCCAAGGTTTTTATGAACTAGGGAAAAAGAAGCTAAAGTGGAATGACCATATTAATAAATGCTTTCCTGAAAAGTTGCCAAATAAAGCAAATTTTTACAGATCATTTCCTATTTTCCCATAATAAAATTAGAAATGCTTCTATGAAAACATGAATTCCCAATACATCATAAATCATAGGAATGAATGCAAAAAATTTAATCACAAATTTAAATACAAATTTTATTAATATAGTAATAAAGTATAAAGTAGCACATGGACTTCTGCCTTGTTCTTTGTTTCATTTTCTTTTTTAAAAATAAATTTAAAAGTATCTAATCTACTGTCTCTATTTTAATTAAAATTTAAAACCAAGACACTCAAGTGTAGGACAGTACTGGAAGATATCAGACTTTAGAACAAGGAAAACAGATTAGAAAAATAGATTTGGAATTTAGGGAAGAGAACTTTGGACAACAGGCTTCATAAACGCTTTAATTTCAGATGGTGATATTCTAAGAAATTTTAGAGAGGTCACTCAACCCCATTCCCTCATCCAGGTCCATTCCTCAAATCTTGCCTACTTTTCTCTATTACCACAAGAAACAGTAATGGTTAACAAATGACCCCTATGGGCCTTCCAAACCTAAAAGTCTAAGATGACTCAACTTTTAAAAATAAGTGCCTTGTGGATAACTCTGGAAGGATCCACAAGAACCTGAGACAAACTAGAGAGCTAAAAATAAAGGGAGAGTGTTCGCTAGATATCCAGTGGTCCCTTTTGAGTTCTGTATTATGTGCATTCATTTTGTTTTTAATTTAAAGAACTTAATCATTTGTTGCATTTTACTGCCATGTATGAAAAAACAGTAACAAATATTACGCATGCCATCCCCAGGTAACAGCAAAAAGTGCTTTGGTGGAAAAGCAAAACAATAAAAAGCATTAGCCATCAAAGAGCCCCATGAAAATAATTTCAGAACATTAATTAAGTTGAAAAAAACCTAATGATTTATATGAACAATAGTAAAAATTGTTCAAAGAGACATATAATTATATATTCTCCCAAGCTCCACAGCTTGGGACCAAAGGCCCTGTATAAAAAAATTGAAACTCTGAAACTTGGGTTGGGCCAGTGTTGGGTGTTTTTTCCTTTTCTCTAAGGAAATATCAAGAGAGATCATTTTAACTGTTCTGAAGTCCTGTGCAGGCCTTCAAAGCTTTGTGTTTCTGGACCCTGCCCTTTCCTAGGAATGGTTCCAGTACCCAGGGAAATTTCTGGAGCCTTATAAAGACAGGAAGTAAAAACAATGCTCCCAGGGACAAGCAGAGTCCTTGCCTGACTCTAAGCTTTTGCTTTCCTGCCTGATGACCTTGCTCACAGTCACCTGACTATATGCCTCCAGAAACAGTGCTCTTACATTTCATCCCTTTGCTGAGAATTTTTTCTTATTTGTGCTTATACGTGCTTCTATTTTGACAGTTTCTTGGGTGATTTTGATAAAACTCCACCTTCCTACTTTCATTAACAATCACTAGGAATCCTGGGCTCTAATCAGGCTGGCTTCCTCAGGGTCTCACAAATATTCTGAATTCACTTGCACCTCTTTGCCTCCTTTGTTTCCCATGATGGTCTGCACTTCTCCTCAACAATCCTCCCTACCTCAGCCCCAAACTTCACTTCTCCATTCTATCCAAACTCTGCACACCCTTCAAAGACTAGCTCAAGTCCAGGTTCTCCAAAGCCTTTCCTAGCTCCTCCAACCCTACTCAATCTTTCACTCTGAAGGTCAACCATGGTCAGGATGCACCACACCATTTAGCCCCAGTACTTGCCATTGATTCGGGTGTTCGCCTGCTGTGAACGCATGCTCCCCAGTGGACCACACCTCACGCCTGCACAGTGAAGCATTTCATACACAGCTTCAGAGAAACAGCACAGTTGTGATTTTCAGGGATAGCATTTGTTTTACTCTAACCAATTTCAGGGGACTGGGGATATACCATGCTTTGCTATAGCAATTATATTAATTTTCACACTAACACGGAGAAACAGCTATAATCTTTGAGGAGGCACACACCTACAGTTTGCATAACGTGTCCTGAGGTGTCAAGGGGGAGGTGGGAGACACAGGACCAACCAAAAAGATGGAGAGCCCTGGAGTTAGAGTACAGTTCTCATCAGGGGGAGAATAACTAAGATGAGAGAATGAGTTCCCTCGGCTAATGGCAAAAAGGAGCACTGTCCCACCACTTTGACCCTGTGTCCTAACTGTAGAGAACTCACTGTTAATGAGGTTCTATGACATCCAGAATGAATAACTGAAGCAATAACCAACAGGTGACGTACTTGTAAGGAAACAGGTGGCAGCCAGGCACAACACCCACACAACTCACTGAAAGGGATCCTGCGAACAAAAAGGGGAAAGGGCAAGATGACTGTTCTCTTACAGACTAAAGACAGCGCTAAAGAGTATGGGATAGATAAAGTTATTTTCTATTATTGAATTATATACTTACAATGTATGAATTTTATGATACATAAATTATGCCTCAGTAACTGTTTAAAAAAAATTTTGGTGACTTGAGCTGGAGTATTTATTTTCATGTGGTGAACCATCTGACAGTCCAGTAAGGAGAGAGTATTGCAGGTTTTTATTAGGGTTTCAAGACAGAAGACACAAAACCTCTGGTGCAAAAACTGAAATTTTTTTTTATCATATTAACATAGGAGAGTTTCCTATAAACAATGAAAATTACCAGAATATAGTCTTTGAGACATACATATCCACATACAATAAAACTCAAATCATATTAAACTACTGAAAGAATGAGAACCACACAGCTAGTGGGGATGGTTTCTGCGAAAGGAAAAATGGAAGGGGGTGGGGGTGCAAAGAAAAACAAATGACTATTTAAGATGGGTGGTAGCTGAAAAAAAGCAGAACTGATGAAAGAAAGGAAGTCTTAGAAATCACTGCTATTGGCCAAGAAGCTTAGTTTACCTCCCCCAAGGTCATAAAGTCTGCCTTGGCATAGGTTCTTTCAAAAAGGGCTAAAGGATATTTTTCCTTTAATAGCAAACAAGGGGAAATAAAGAAAGCCACACAGGAAGAAGTAAAAGGCAACTTAATTTAATGCAGAGGAGAGGTTGCTGATAGCTTAGTACAAGGACCCAAAATAGGAATTTAGGATAATACTTCTCAAATTAACACTTATGTACCACCTGTAAACTAATATTTTTAAGTGACAGAATAAAACTGTCTATATCTTTCTTACATCTGAGAAACAAATTTCTTTCATTTACTTGAGCTTCTCAGAGTAACAACGGGGCCATATGCCATGTTCCATTATAATGAAGATAAAAATAAAGGAATCAATTTTTATTTGCATACCTCTTATGCACCAGATACTATATCAAATGCATCTCCTTATAATAAATTCTCCAGAAGTTGCTATCCCCATTTCATAGATGAATAAACTGAGGATCAGGATAAAGAGTCTGCCCAAGGACACATAACTTCTTTCTCAACAATGAATGTGAGATGTGAACCTCACCCCAAAATCCACGCTTTTTACACTGTATCATACTACCTCTATAAAATACTTCCTACCATGTCACTACACACTACACATTTACAGAAGCAAGTTACTGAAATGACAGTAACTGGCAACAAGAAGCCACAGCTGGAGGGAAGAGAGAAGGAAAAACTATAAAGTAACTAAAACATGAAAGTGGGGGACAATTTAATGTAATTACCAATAGCCTATAAACCTCAGAAGGCAAGTCAGCAGCACACAATAGTACCTGATGCACACAATGAATTCTACATACTACATTCTCCAAATCATCGTGGTTAAATTGAGTTTGAAGAACCTCATTTAAGAAGACCAGGAAAAGCTTTAGAATGCATTTCACCAGAAATGACATCTAAAATCAATTTTTTAAAAAGATCACCTTCTTACAGCTTTTCTATTTGTAATCCTGGGCAAGATAGTGAACTACCTTTTGTCTCTCCACTTTCTCATCTGTAAAATAAGAATAATAATAGTACCTAACTAGTGGGGCTGATATATTAATCCATCAAATGAATACATACAAATCACTCAGAACAGTTCTTGACAAAGAGCAAGTGTCTGATAAATTTTAGCTAGTAAAGTCCTTGTCTTCAAATGAAGGAATACTTCATTACTTCATGCTAGGTAAATGAGATATTACTATACTGTAATCCATATAACACAGATAATGAATGGCAGAGACTGGGTGAGAGAGATGAAGACTGAAAAAGAGAATATAAAAAAAGTGAGAGACGAATGTATACAAAAAAAGCAATAAAGAGAGGTATTAAGTCACCCGTCTGCTCACACTTCTATCAATATTTATCTCATCATATTATAATCAGTTGTTTCCTCATAAGCTGTGAGCCCTTTGAGGGCAGGCACTTAGTTTTATATTATCAGCCCAACACTGTGCCTGCAACAAAGCAGATACTAAATGTATAACAAAATAAGGGTGTGGGACTCAGATTTGAGATCAAAGATGAGACTATCTGATTTTACCATATCCTAATTGGGCTGGGGGGGCAGAGTCAGTTAAGACTTATTATCACTTTTTATTTAATTGATTATCAATATTCTATTCCCCTATTCTTTCTCAACTTAGAAATAAATTTCAAAAATGTTTAAAAATAGTTCTAGTTTAAAAATTGCTCTAAAACTAGAAATCTTTTAAATAGTGATCAAACAAATTTCAGTAATTTATTTTTAACATTAAAACTATTGCTCTGATTAGCTTGTTATGTCCAAAAGTTAATCCTAATGGTCAAAAGGTCAGAGAGTCACAGAAAAAAACAAATACTAAATAAGAGACACACCTACTTTATAGCTGTTAATCTCTTAGATGCAGTGCAGACACAAAAACTGTAAGACATGGTCACTTCCCTCTGACCTCTGGTACCAAAGTAAGCTATTTGGGGATGACCAACCTCAAACCCCTTGTCTGGGACCACCCATCCCCGGGTGCTGTGAAGTACTCAGCCTAAGCAATGCCCCTTACCCCATAGATGTTTGGTACAGGAGGTACCCTTAGCCCAAGCAAGATAGGTCAAATCCAGTCCTTCTCCAGGAATTTGGAAAGCTGAGAAACAAAACCTAAGTTGAAAGATCCTGTATCACCCAGTCTCATCCGGAGGTAGCATCACAGCAAGCACCAGTGCAAATGAAAGTCACATTTACGCTGAAGCTAAGGCAAAAGCAGAAGCCAAGAGAAAGCCAGTTGATAAAGGAGAATGGAGTAGGGCTGGGGCATTTGCTTCAGGTGCAAGATTGAACAGAACACCAAGAAATTCAGTAATCAAGATAGATAATATTGTAATGCACAGTATTTTTAAAAATCCAAATTGCTGTCCTGGAATGGAGCAGAGGCACAGAAAGAAGCCAAAGAGTCCATGCAAACTGCAGTCAGAGGGAGGAAGGATAGGGACTTTCAGAGCGCCCAACCCTGGGTTCCAGCTCTAGTTCATTTCAAGGAGCTCGCCTGCCTTAACTAACAACCCACTACAACTCCCAAGCCTGGCATCGTACCTTCTAGTAGGCTAGCTTAAGTGGGTGGTGTTCCCAGAGACCTAAGAGCCTTGACTTTATTAATAAACTCTATTTGGGAAAATGGGACATGCACATAAAGTTTTTGCTTTTTTAAATCAAGGCAGTATATAATTAACTGACAAAAGAACGGTACTGGCAATTAGTGCTACAGAAGTTCAGAGATCACTTCCCGTGGGTGGTCAGGGAAGGACAGATGTAGCTAGATAGAGGGGGGAGGAGCAGTATACCATGTAGAGAGATCAAAGTACATGCTCAAAAGGGGTGGGAGGAGGATGGGAAGGGAGCCAGGGAAAGCACAGGAAGAAAAGTAAAGGGGAAGGCATGATCTTCCCACACCCCATATTATAGCCAAAGTAAAACACTCCACTCTCTTCTGCCTCCAGCCCCCAGATTACACTGTTCACTTTTCTCACGCTCATATCCTTTTACATCTTTCAGAGACTAGTTCAAACGACAGTTCTTTGAAGAGGCTCCCCTGGTATCCTACCCAAAAGGAGATATAGGCCAGAACTCCTATCTGGCAGTGGGAAAAGAGAGAGCAGAGGATATGCAGAAGGAAAGGCTAACTAAGAAGCTGAACGCGGTGATGAGGGCTGTCCTCTGGTGGAACGCAAACTATACCCAGGAGATCAGTTAGGAAGCGGTCCAATGTCCTGGAGAGTAGGAAGAGAGATCGTTTGACCAGGGGGAGGAATGGAGGCTCAAGAAAACTGGCAAAGAAAAAGCAGGTGTAGAGGGCATGCTGATAGCTAACAGAAGGGCCGAGATGCACTGAAGGCCTTGCAGAGGTAAAAATGTGCAAATCTGACAAGGTCCATTTGTGTGTGGTTCTGTGATTTTCTCCAAGAAACTGCAGATCTTAGGGACAAATGAGTGGAAAAACAGGGGCAGCAGGGGAGGGGGGTGACTTTTAAATAATCACTTATTGATATTTCCCAATCAAATTAAGTTTTCCCCACTTCCCCCTGTCCCCAATCCCACCCCACCCACTCCCACTCTCTTGCCAAGCAAATCTAGCACCCCAGTGGCCATTAAAATAAAGAGGAAACAAAGATGGGAGGAAAAAAAGAGAACAATTCTTTAAAAATACTAACTTGGGTTAATAGTTGCCCACCATGAACAGAAATAAATCCTGGGGTTGTATCTAATCTTGCCATGCTTGCCCCAGAATAAAGGCTGAGGATGCCAGACCTATAATGAATACATCTGAGGGGCCTCCTCTCTTTTCACTGGTACGCATATCAAGGAAATACTGCCTAACAACTCATCATTAAAATGACAGCATCACACCCAGGGAACCAAAATATTTTGCTGGCTATAATTTTCCACATGGAAATTCCCTACTTTACAATGAATGATATCCTGCTCAAAGGGGCTGCTATATTATAGGCTTGAGGAACTACAACAATCTTACCCACAAGTCTATATACATATGAAATAATACATACATATCAGACAATTGCTCCGGGCTTAAAAAACTATAAGCTCTAGGAAGTGTTTTAAACACCAGGAGAATGCTTTAGAAATAAACCCAATTTGCCACCACCCTCTCATTCACTCTTGTCCACTCAGGCCTCATTTCCTCCCAGCTTACCACATTTTCACCCATTTTCTCACAAACACGTCAGGAATAGTGTTCACTTGTGTGTCTTGTAGTGATACCAGTGCTTAGATATGCCCGGATGTGAAACTGTTTACTTGTAAAGGGTTATCTTTGTGTATCAGTTACCTTAGTTTGTAAGCTTGTCTTGGTGTGTTTGTGTTTCTTCCTTAGCAAGTAGGTGTAGGTGTTTTGACTATACATACCTGAGGGAGTGTATCTCTACAGGTCAAAAAGTACACACATGGGTGGAGGAACCTAACCTGTATTTCAATGATTCTCAAAAAGAACTAATCACCAGAAATTGACACAACATTGTAAACTGACTATACTTCAATTAAAAAAAAAAAAGTAAAACAAAAAAAGACAATTTGTCTAGATGCAAAGTTCTTAAAGGCAACAAAAATACCAGTTGAGAATAAAATACAATCCTCACAAAAAAAAAAAGAAAGAAAGAAAAAGAACTATTAAGAGTGTAAGGGCAGGCTCACACAGGCACCTCCCATCTGTGTGGTCCGCTGTTGCCTACAGCAGAGTTGTACCCTAATAAACCTCTCTTCTATTCTCAAAAAAAAAAAAAAAAAAAGAGTATAAGGGCAAAAGAAGTCAGTAACAAAAGACTATGTATTGTATGATTTATATGAAATGTTCAGAATAGGCAAATTCATAGAGACAGAAAGCAGAATGGCTGCCTATGGCTGGGGGTGCTGGGAGGAAGTGGGTAGTGACTACTAAAGGGTAAGGTAAGGGATTTTTTTTTGTGATGTGATGAAAATGTTCTAAAATGAATTGTGGTGATGGCTGCACAATTCTGTGAATATACTGAAATCCATTGTCTTGTACACTTTAAATGGGTGAATTGTATGGTATTTAAAGTATATTTCAATAAAGCTATTATACATTAAAAAGAGAGAAATAACAAAAAACCCAAAATTGTCCTGCATTTCCATAAAGAATAACTCTGTCTTTGAAAATCTTAACTTTGTTCTGCTTCTATTTCAATTAAGCTTTGAATTCAAGATTTCTCACTGCTAAGTCCCCTAGTGGTCTCATCTCCATCTCTAGCCTTATTTGACTTTAATGACAAAGGTGACCCACATACAGAAGACAGCACTCACCGGTTACCACAGAAAAGGACATGTACACTGTGATTACAACCATATAAAAATATGTATGTGGATGAGCAAAGCCTGGCAGGAAATGAAAAATGAAACAGTTTCATTAGAGTAATATGGTTAAGGTGAACTTCTTTTAAAAATAATGTTATCATTTTATTGTGTTGTCAATCAATAAAATCTGGAAGAAAAAAGAACTGACTTGTCTCCTTAGAAATTGTTCTAAGACAAATTCAGGAATTGAGTGTCAAAAAGGACTGAACTGGAGTAGTGTAGTAAAAAGATGAAAACTAAAATGCATGGCTTATACATATACATGTATATATATTTACATCTATTTTGACCAAATCAATACACAAAAAAATAATAAGCTCTCTGTAACTTGCTCAGGCTGCAACTGCTACTGAAATGAGGTTGCCTCCATTAACTCAACCCATAGAAAAGCCATTTAAAATTCAAATACATTATTAGCTAATTCATCAGGAAATACATGGTAACCAGCTCTGGATCAATCTCAATCTAGTAGTATGGAAGAGGTACATAAAAGCTGTTGTTTTGTTTGTTTTAAAGATCTAAGATCTTAAGAAACTGACAGTATAAGCACAACTGAAATATAAAGTAGCTCAGCTGATTTTCAATTAAGTTGACAAGCCAATCTACTGGAGAAAGTTTTTTTTAACATGTGTTGCTGGAAAAACTAGATATCTGTATGGAGGGAAAATAAACCTAACACCCCCATCTCCCATCATAACACAAAAATTAATTTGAGATGGATCACAGATCTAAAATGTAAAACCTAGAACAGGAAAGCTTTTAAGAAAAAAAACAGAGAACATCTTTGCAACCCTGGGGATAGGCATAAAGAACACTAACCACAAAATTAAAAACTGATAAAATGGATTCCATAAAACATTTCTGCTCATCACAACATCATTAAGAAAGTAAGCAGAAAAGCCAAAGACTGGGTAAAAAATACTGGCAGCACATGTATCAGGCAAAGGACTTGTATTCAAATTCATAAAAACTCCCACAAACAACAATAAAAAGATGAACCACCAATGAAACCAATGAAAAAATATGTACAAGACTCAAATAGATGCTTCATAAAAAACAATTTAGCCAATTAGCACATGACAAAGTATTCAATATCCTTAATCATCAGGAAAATCCAAATTAAAACCATAATGAGGTACCATTTTACATCCTCTAGTACGGCAAAAATAAAAAAAGGCTGACAGCACTAAAATCTGGCAACATTAAAAATGTGGAGCAACTGGAACTCATATGAACCACTTTGGTGAACTGGCAATTTTTAAATAAAGTTCAACATACATCTTACCCTGTGACTCAGTAATTCCACTCCTAGGTATTTATCAGGAGAAATAAAAACATTTATCCACAAGAGACGTGTAAAAGAATGTCTATAACAACCTTATTCCTAGTAGCTCAAATCTGGAAGTAGCCCAAATATCTATCAAGAGGGAAAAAAGATAAACAAATGGGGCTTCCTTTTGGCTGGAGCTGTCATCTTCAGTAATTCACCAAAATCACCAACACAAATATGTCCTCTAGGCCTTTTAGAAAACATGGAGTTGTTCATTTGGCCACATACATACAAATCTACAAGACAAGTGATATTGTAGACATCAAGGGAATGGGCCCTGTTCAGAAAAGACTGCCCCACAAATGTTCCCATGGCGAAACTGGAAGAGTCTACCATGTTACCCTGCACGCTGTTGACATTATTGTAAACAATGAAGGGCAAGATTCTTGCCAAGAGATAATGTGCATACGGAGCACATGAAGCAGTCTAAGAGCAGAGATAACTTCCTAAAACATGCGAAGGAAAATGATCAGAAAAGGAAGGAAGCCAAAGAAAAAGATACGTGGGTTCAGCTGAAGCGCCAGCCTGCTCCACCCAGAGAAGCGCACGTCCTGAGAACAGATGCAAAGGAGCTGAACTTTTGGAACCCATTCCCTATGAATTCATGGAATGACAGGTGTAAAGAAAACAAAAAACCTGGATGATACAAATGTTTCTCTTAATTGAGTAGAAGTATATCCTCTCCCCTCAAAAAATATTTAAAGCAAATTTTAATTGTGTCCTAAAAAAAAGCAAAACACACACACACACACACACACAAACAACAACCAAATTAGGGTATATTCATACAACTGAATACTATTCATCAATAAAGGAGAACAAACCACTGATAAAAACACACCACTGATACACACAACACAGACTAATCTCAGAAACACTGTTATAGGAAAGAAGCCAGACACGAAAAGCACAGACTACTGCGTGGCTCATTTATGTCAAGTCCAAAACTAGGCAAAACAAACCTACGGTGTCAGAAATACGGAGTAAGAAAGTGGCTGCCTTTGGAAGGTGGGTGAGGGAAATGGCTGGAAAGGGGCACAAGAGAACTTTCTATGGTGATAAAAATATTTTCTATTTCATTTTGGTAGAAGTTACAGTGTATAAAATTGTTAGAACACCTTAAACTGGACACCTAAGATATGTGCATTTCATTGAATGTTAATTATATCTCAATAAAAAAAAAAAAACAAAGTAGCACTCTGCTTCAAAATACAAGTTGATTCTGTTTCCAATGAAATTCCAGCATATCACATACATGTTCAATTACCTGACACTTTTAATTACTTACATCTCTATGCCTTCATTATTGTAAATCACCTAATAGATGCACATAGGTAGATATATGTGTTTATGCTTAATTTTTCATAAACAGTAAATCTAGTTTGCTTCTTCAGAGTTTCAATACATACTTAATGGACTGTGAGAAGTCCAGTAGAATTTTCTGTCTTCTATGCCATATTCCTCTCCATATGATTTTACAGTTGTCACTTTAGAGGGTCTCAGATAAAACTGACTGAGAATAAGCAGGCATGTAAATCGAATGTCAGCTAGGAAGGACAACGGTGCTTTGGCCACTACTGCAGCCTAAAGAACAATGCTCTCAACTATTTTAATCAAGAGACAGCCAAACATATTTAAATTTAAGAGCAACTGAAAAGCATGAAGAATAATTTGCCAGCTAATTTGATCTTCCAAAGATAATGCAGCCTAATTAACAGGAGCAGTGACACGTGAAAACCACGCAGCCCTTTTCTACTGTTTTACTGAGTCCTCCTCTACATCTCTGTCCAGGTCTATTTTCATCCCCACCACCCTAGGATTCTGCTCAGATTTTCATATACCCAGTTTATGCTGGGTTCCAAATAAATAAATATATGAAATTCTACTGTATTCTATGCAGCTATGTCATATACACACTCAGACAGTATAGAGGATATAGCCTGGAGGAAACAGATGACTGCTGAGTGCAAAAAAGATGACTTCAGTTGTTTCCCACCCCCAATAACTGTAGATCTCTCCCTCTGAACTCCTACTGCATGATTTCATTCCCTATAGACAATTCTTACAATGCTCTGAACTATCAAGAAGCTGAATCTCAGAGACAGTGAGCTCCTAGACAAAAAAAAACATGTCTTCGATATCTGTATTCACCACGAGCCTAAGAGAGTCTCGTGCATGATGGGGCAAAACACATGTTAAATTAGTGAATTACTGAATTAATTGAATGAAAACAGTAGAGGGTGGAAGAGGAGAAGAGAAAAAAAAAAGCTGAGAGGATTCAGCAAAGAGAAAAGAGAAGAAACGGAGCAAAAGAGGAGAAAAAAGAAAAGGAGAAAACTTGTGAAGGAAATGATTTTGTTAAAGTAGGATTAGTTTTTTAAAGTAAGAGTTGGAAAAAGTCATCGCTATCCTTCTCACATCACAGCAATCAGCACTGGTCTTTAAACTGCTCATTATAAACACCTTAAAACATCTTCAAACCCTTGATAGTCAAAGCATGGTCTCCCACTGCAACTGCAGCTTTCCCCATCTGACCTACAGATTCCAGGGCCCCACTTCAACCTACAAGATCCTGGGTGATTTATGGATGCTAAAGTTTGAGAAGCACTACCCTACACCATTTAAACCCTTTCTGTTGTGTGAACCTGTGCTTTATTTAAATGAACAGCAGCTGAGACTTGAAAAATCTGATTAGAGGAAACTCGATCATTGTAATGGGATTTGACCTGTATGTATATTTAACTTTAGGTGAAGTTATTCATTACCAGGTAATCTGGCCTTGAGGGACCACCACAAAACTTTGGAATGAGTCATACAACATGATTAAACAAAATTGTCATCCTCAAGAACTCATTTTTGTTTCTTCATGCCTAGCACAGGGCTTGGAGTGACAGATGTGGCCGATGTTTCCCAAATGAATAAAATAAATGAATTTTAAAAATCAGATATTTAGGCCTGACATTCCTGGGGTCATCTGATCAAACAACCTCATTTTAAATATAAGCAAACTAGAAACCCTGGAGGCTCAAAAGCAAGCAAGCTGAAAGAGTTAAAATATACTAGATCTCACATTTGAATTATTTTTGTTCCTTTCCTAGGAATGTATTAGAAAGGCGATTCTAAGTATTCTAATAAAATGACTGTGGGCTCTTAAGTGATAGAGTAAAAAGATGCCTAGGACTAGGAAGGAGAGACTAGCAAAGGTAATTGAGGCTGAACAAAATTATTTTTCTAAGCCAAATATATATTGGGACAGGCCAATTAATTAATCAACTTAACCCGCTGAAAAATTAATCTGAAGGATTCTCAGAAAGAGAAACAAGAGCTGCTTGAAAATGTTACAAACCAAGGAAGACCGCACATAACTAACTTAAATCTCCATAGGCTTATTTCCTGTTCAAGTATGACCTCCTGGGATAAGTGTTCACTGCAAGATGACTTTTGGTTTTAAGAGAAGCCAAGGGCAAGATGGAAATGCGATTCTTAACATAAAAAAAAAAAAACCCAAAACAAACAAACATAACCCCAGAAAACAAAACAAAAAAACCCTACGGCTGTTTCTCACTTGTTTGTAATCGGAACGCAGGCTTGCAGAGGAAACACCAACTTTTGTAAGCAAAAATATAACGACCTAGTCACGTCCTCAAAACAAACCAACATACAGACTTCACAGCCGGATCCAGCTGTGCTGCGCGGGAGCCAGGACTTTATTCTAAGAGCAGATAGATCAAAACAGCAAACGCAAGACAAGCCAGATTTCAATTTTTTAAAAAAGGGTGTGCCGTACTTTTTTCTTCCTCTTTTTTCCAACTTTCACTAAGCAGAAGCCTTTGAAGGAGTCTTGGTGAAAAAAACCTTTCAGACGGTAGTCCCCCAAGCTACGCTTCAGTCGGGTGGAAGGGGCGAGCAGGCACCGCGAGCTCGCACGGCCGCGGCCCGCGCGGGCTCCAGGCGGGAGGGGACGGGGCCGGTCCCGAACCCGGCGAGGCCGGGCCCCCGAGTGATTCATCAGCAGCTCAGGGTTCGCGCGCCTCCACCGCGGGCGACGCCCAGCGCGTCCCACGGCTCCTACCCGGGCGGGTCCGCCCCGAAGCAGCCCCCAGCCTCCCCTCGCTCCCAGAGAGAGACTGGTAGGGAAGGAGGTCGGAGCCGGGCGGCTGGAAGGCAGCAACCTCTCCCTCCTCAGCCACCATGGCCGGTGCGACACCGAGCCCGCGCCCGCAGACGGACTTCCTGGAAAGCACCGGGCTGGGCTTACCTGACTGGCGCCCGCTGGGGCCAGCGACCTCCTTCACAGACCCGCGGGGACGGCCTGCCGCTCGGTTCCCAGTACCCGCCCGTCTGCCTGCGTGCGCCTCCCAGGGAGTTGTCGGATCCACCCGCCAGCGGCTCCCCCAACTCCACGGCGCTGGTTCCCACTCCGTCAGCGACGCGCGTGCGCACTCTCAGGCCGCGCGAGCATCCTGGGAGTCGTAGTTTCAGCGAGGAGGGCGCGGCTGGGCGCAGACCCTGGTCCTTTCCATCTGCAGGTTGGAAACGGCTGCGGATACCAAGACTTTCTGCAGCCTGAGAAAACACTCTCGACTCGTGGAAGTATCTACCTTCGACCCTTTGGGAGCTATAAACAGCAGCTAGAGGCTCCTTACTGTAGATTTCCTCTTTACTCTGACTTTTCAGTCAAGAAGCACAGATGGCAGGACTTGTGCCCTTGATTGCTAATGTTAGGACATGACACCGAACCCTTTAAACTTGTCATTAAAAAAACTGATAGAAAAGGAAACAAATAAAGGCCAAGGCACAAGAGGGAAGTAAATCAGGAGGATGTCACGTCACCTCACGGGCGTAGTGACCCTAGTGATCTCCTTGGTTTTGCAACCAGGGATGATGTCCCAGCCGTCGTCCCTGTGTTACCCGGTGGTTTCCACCCCCACCCCATCCTCGCAATCCAGCTAAAAGCTGTACACCAGGCGGTGGAGCTGCGAGAAAAAAATAGAAGCTCTGCTGAAAAGGGGGAGCTGGGGCAGATGAGTGCTCTGGGGGCGAAGACAAGGACAGCGGATACCTGAGGGGACGGTCCTAGGGTGGCCTATGAAATGGCTGCCTTTTGTCCAGGGCTCTGAGGAGAGGAAACAGCGATGTACCCCCGTCCATTAAATCACTCTCCGATAATTTTCCTGGCCTGTTCTTCAGGAATGAAGCATTCCCCGGAGTAATGCTCAGCTTTGATATACCTTCTCAAAGACACAGCCAGATAGGACTGAAGTGCCTGCTTAAGATACATTCCAGCTACACCCAGTGTGGGAGCCGACTAATGATTAAGACTTTTCTGGCATTTACTTCTTCCCCTCAGAGGAGGGAGCAACCTAGGTAAATATCCTGGAATTTCATGCAATTAGCATCCACTAATTCCAGCAATAAAGATCACTGATGATTTGGAGTTTTTTGGGGGGGGGGGGAGGAAACACCTCCTAAATGCAAATACTCTTAGAAGACAATTAACATTAAATCTGTGCTTGCATCTTATTTTTTATAGCATCTTAGTGTGAATCAATTTCTCAGATACTCTTGGAGATAACAGCTGAGAGCAATTACCTACAGAATTCAGAATGCAGAATTCAGGTTCAACTAATATTTATTGAATACTTAACCCACACCAAGAACTGTGCCAGCACTCCATTTATAATCTCTAACCCAATCCTCTATAAATAACCCTACAAAGAATACATTAGTATGCTTCACTTCTACAGATGAGAAAACTAAGACTCAGGAAAGTTAAGTAATCGGCACAATATCATGCAACCAATGATTGGAGATCCAGAAATGAAGTACAGGTAGCCTGACTCAAATTCTAGCATGCTTTCCACTGTTGGTCAGACTGATGTGTCTCCTAAATCTCATCAAATTCTTTAAAGTAAGATAATCTGTGACCATATTCAAGGTGCATTAAAAAAATTCTCTGACAGTCCAGGGAGATGGTTCTCTGACGGAATGAGCTGACTATCTGGATTTATTTGATAGTTCTGTATTTCATTATAAGTTAATGTATAAGTATTGTGGCTAACCAACAGTCTCTTGTGATCTGCTATACCTCTGGGCATCACTCCTGGGGAAACTGACAAAACAGATTTCCTGAAAAAGCAAAGCAGAGAACTATGGCTACCCAGGTATGGTTTATTTTAAGATGGACTTTCTTTTGCAGGATTGTGGCTTCTTCTGCTTTGTTCTTTAGGTAGAGAGGGCTTTTAAATTCAATGTCTGACTCATTTAAACTATTACACGTTTCCTCCCTGATCTTCCAATATAAGGTGTTAGGTATACATTAAATGCATTTTCTTTTTTTTTAGCTCTTCATTTTAAGTTTTTCCTAACAAATGCTTTTACCTTATTCTAGTTCCTTTTTTGAAAATAAAGTGATTTGATAATGGATTCTTTCCCTTTCTTCAGACAAATGTTATCATATTGCAATCACAAGACTTGTAAGTATGAATCTCTTAAACACATGTACATTAAATACCACATATGGAACCAGAAGTGTTAAGAGTAACAACCTAGTATTGGATAAAACTTAAAAAAAAAAAAAAAGAATCCTCCTCATTGCTTCCTTTCTCTAACTACATCTATTCTCTATACCAGCAGCCAGGATGATTTTTTAAAACAAATCAGATCATGTCACCCTCCTGCTCCAAACCACTGATGGCTTCCCATCACATTCCAATACAATTCAAAACTACAACCCTACGAGTCCTTATATCAATATTTTTTTCTACCACACATCCTCCCTCTCTGCTTTAGTTACAATAGTCTCCCTGAGGTTTCTCAATCCTGCCAAGTACATTCTCACTTCAAGATCTTTCCACTACATAGAAGTCTTCCCTCCCAAAGACTCATAGCTCATGTCCTCATTTTTATGAAGGGTCTGTTCAAATGTCACCTCTGAAAGGCCTTCTCTGATCATCTTACCCTGTCTTTCTTCTCTTTCCTTAGTCTTCCTAGCACTTATAGTGCTAGGAAGCACCTGTAGGGCTCGGTAGTGACCGAACATCTTGCTTATTCACCTAACGTGAGCTCAAGGAGTTTGCACTGTTTATCCCTCTCTCCCTAGCATCTCCACAGTGCCTGACATACAGTAGGTATTCAATAAATATTTGTAAATAAATGAATATTGGATCCTTCCCTCCCCCTCCTGCACTCATTTTAAGACACAGAACCCCAGGGTTCATGTTATATCAGTCAGTGTCCTGATGCGGATATAAATGCCAGCTGTGAGAGGGTTTGGCGCCACAGGACAAAATCTAGTGAAACTCAACCTGAAATGGAGACAGAGCTCTCTTTTAAAAGCACCATCCTTTATAGGTTGCCTTTATTAGCTTATGGTTAGAAAAACACAATTCTGGAAGAGAAAAAAAAAGGCAAAATCAGAAAATTACGTGTATGTAAATAAGTGAAGATGTTAATCCACTAAATGCCTGTAGTGGACTGGAATATTGTCCCCAGATATGTGCTCTCCTGTAGAGGAAAAGACAGCCCTACCCACTGTTATGTGACTTGCAGTGCCTCCCTGTAGACATTTTTAGGCTTCTTTTCCTTCTTTCTTCACACAAGTGTTGTCATACTGTAATCGCAAACTTACAAGTATTTGCTTTGGCCAATAAAATGTGAGTGGAAGTGACAACACGGCAGCTTTGAGTGGAGGCTTTAAGGGTGTCATTTCTCACTCGTGTGCTTACTCTTTCCTTCGACCAAGAGAGAAAGTCATGTCCCAAACAGAGTCTCTGGTCCTTCTGCCTGGGTCTTAGAATGAGAAATGGAATCAGAGCCTCGGCCAAACACAGGTGCTAACATGTAATGTGAGCAGGAAGTAGACTGAGATTTAGGTTTGTTCGTGACTAGAGACAGGCCCAGCCAAGCTGACCACTGTACTGCCTACTCAGTGAAAGGCGATCATCCGAAATAGAAGTGGTGTGGCACCCCTCCACACACGCATTCAATCGCACTCCAAGTAATGGAAAATAGTTTGTTTAACATACAAGAGAGAAGAAATCGACTGTTAGGTAAAATATTTGAAATAAGGAACAGAGTATGCTTCCTGTTAATTTTCAGGATTTGGTTAGAGTGAAAGTGATTGATAAAATGACACAGTAACTTTACTGAATGTATTACGAGCCCTAATTAATGTTATCTTTAAACTTCCAACCAGAGTAACTCATAAAGCATGTCACACTGAATCGTCATTTTCAAATTAATGCCTGCAGCAATTTTCTTATTATCAAAGGATTCCTTTAGGAAATAGTTTCCTTGATATACTTAAGTAGTTTTTAATGTATTAAAAATTTTTATTGAAGTATAGTTGGTAGTGATTCAATTATACATATATATTTTCCTTTTCATATTCTTTTCCATTATAGGCTATTACAAGATATTGAATATAGTTCCCTGTGCTATATAGTAAGACCTTGTTGCTTATCTGTTTTATATATAGTAGTTAGTATCCGCAAATCCCAAACTCCCAATTTGTCCCTGCCCACACCGTTTCCCTCTGGTAACCGTAAGTTTGTTTTCTATGTCTGTGAGTCTGTTTCTGTTTTGCAAATAAGTTCATTTGTCTCATTTTTAATGTATTTTATAAGAGAGCTGAGAAAACTTAAGCTAAAGACAGAAAGTTTTAACTACAAGTTAAAGATTTCATTCCTGGGAGCTTCGAATTGGTTAAAGCAGTGGGAGGTAGGAATCAGAGAAGACAAACACCATAGCTGGGGCATACAGTTTTATAGAAGGGATTCAAGCAAGCACTTTAGCTTGAAATATCCTTTCCTATCACCCCACTTCTGCTTGTTAGAAGCTTCCTCATGATTCACTGTTCATCTCAAATGCCTGTTTCTCACTCAAACTTCCCTAATGCCATCAGCTGGGATTCATTTTGCTGACCCTCAGATTTCCATACCCTATTGTGCCTCCACTGGAGGTGCACTAAATACACATTTCAGCCCAATGCCAAAGGGCTAAGAATTTAAATTTGTGAAGCCAAGCTTGCTTACAAATATTACTAGCAAAAAATAAACTTCTAAGGATACACGAATAAACCTAAATTTTTATGCCAAAATTTAAATTATTGTTTTAATAGCATTTAAAATGTTAATGTTAAAATTGTAAAGTGTAACACAGTAGCATAGGGAGAATAATTTCCCAGCTCTCTGAGCTGTTGGGCTCTCCTACAGTCACTGCAGAGGCCAACTTCAGCGGACGTGAGTGGACGAACAAGAGCCATGTCCTATATGGAATTAAATAAGAATTAAATTCTGGTTTTAAATACTAGGTACACCAAAGAGTTCTATAAAGAATAGAGTTATGGTATGATATAAACTCTACTTATCCTTCCTTATATTATAATTTTAAAAATTTAAAAACATTTATTGACTGGGGCAGGGGAGGGTATAGCTCAGTGGTAGAGCCCATGCTTAGCATGCATGAGGTCCTGGGTTCAATCCCCAGTACCTCCATTAAAAAAAAAAAAAAAAAAAAAGAAAAGGGAAAAAAGGAAAAAAACACTTATTAACTAAAAAAGATATACTTACCCTTTCTAAGATATCTAGCTAATGCAGGCTCTCTTTATGTTTGTAGTAACTGTCAACCTTTTTCCCTATGTATCTACTTGAAAGTTCTTAATAATTTTTAATAATTTTGAATTGATTTATTTTAATTGATTTTGAACACAAAACAAACCTTTCACAATCAGCAATTATTACAGCATTTTACTTATGCAATTAGCTATATACATTTATACTTCGATAGAATTCCAACAAATAAGTAACAAATTTTTTTCACTCAGCTTACATCTGGAATACATGCCTATATCTGAAAATGAACATTCCTATAATAATAGCAAATCTAAATGGCATACTTTGTTCTGATCAGCAACACCATTGACTGATGTAAGAATAATCTTTAAAAACACATAAACATCAACCATGCCAAAGTTCAAAGCTGATGGGAATAATAACATTGAAATAGGCATTCCAAGAGCTGAGGCCCAAAGCCCAGGACAAACAGCAGATTTCTGGCCAAGTACCAAGACTCTTTGTCTAATGTCACTTAAGACAGAGTTAGCTTTTAGGCAGACACATTCTATGTCTTATTCACAGTTAAGCTTTAAGTCAACACCAAAGTCTTTACCCACACAAATGGCAGTTAAGTCATATTCTTCCCATTCTCCCTTTTGTAGTTGACATTTTGGATTAAAAATAGAAAACTGTACTGTTGTTTCTATTCAATTTTATCTGATTAGACATAGACTTGGACTTTGGTCTGTCCAGATACTTTTGAGACTGTCAAAGTATTCCTTATCTCTCCCAGTGGTCATTAGCTAAAGACTCAGTCGGTATTCTGTGAGTATCACATCCAAATTACTGATGAACTGCTGATCAAAACTCATCAAGGAAAGAGCCCTGTAGCGGCTGCTAAGCCCTTCTGGTTGAAATTCTTTCATTCATCAGTATTTACTTATGATCATGAGTCCAAAAAGGATTCTTTGAACCTGTCATTTAACTAGTTAGTTGTCCTATTATGCATGCTACATTTCTCAAGGATGTTGTGAGACTTTATCAAACATCTTGATGAAATCCAGACACAGTATGTTCTTTTGACTATACTCATGATTTACTATCATTTATTCTAAGTGAATCTGTGCTGCCTCTTAGAGATCACTGCTTCACTTCTCGGTGCTTACAAAGTGGACAGTGGTTTTCTAAATACACTTTTCTAAAATTTTGCTCAGGACTGACAAGTTCAGTGGTCTACAATTTGGAGACCTCTCCCCACTTCCCCCCTCACCTCCACCACCACACCTTTTGAATCATGCACTTGCCTCATTTTTCTACATCATCTTCTTTCTTAGGTTTGTTGGGCCCAGAGCATAGCCCCACTACCTTCAATCACACACACATGTTGTTCCCACGGAGGTCCTGTGATAGGTGGAACATTTGCAGGAAGGAGGCTGTGGGCATCTGATTCTGTTCCCTGACTGGTGGGACTGGGAAGTGGGTTGGTAGCTGGGGCTGTGGGGCACCACTTCTCAGAACCATAGAGAAAGGCTGAATGATCAGCTGAGGGAGGGTGGTCCATATCATAGTCAAATCTAACATACAACAGACCCAAAGTCAAGGAGCTGCTCCTGAAGCCAGACTGCCAAAACCAAAGGAGGGCACCCAGAGAGCAGGGCAAGTACAAGCAAGCAGAAACATCAGGGAAGTCACAAGGAGCTAAAAGTCACAAGGGTGGGTCAGGAGTAACTCCTGAGTCAGCTCTATCTTATTTATATTTGAATCTTGGAGTGATGGGGGAGTGCCTGTCTGCCAAGAGGGAATGGACTGTGGAAGCACAAAAATGAGGAAGATTCAGTCCTGCTTAAATTCCTGACATTGTCAGCATAAAATGGAGAACTGTGTTGTCATTAACATTCATGGATATTTATTTAGTCCAGAATTTAGGATATTAATATCTAAGTGCCCTCTATATGCCAGGCAGTGCTCGAAGTGTTTCACATGTGAATCCTCCCAATTGTCCTACTGTAAAGTAGGATTATGATTCCCATTTTAGTGGTGAAGAAACTGAGGCTATGTAAATTGCAGAAATTCACGCAAGTAACAGAAGTGAGATTTGAAATAGGCAAGTCTGACCCCAAGTCACACTTGTTCACTCCTGCTCCTTACAGCCTCACAGATTGAAAGACTCCTTTAAACAGGACAATTACTGTACTTCCTTGACAATGAAAAGGTGTGAAACAGCAAATAGGCAAATATAGAAGTTAGAAACAGGACTTCTATGCTGCTTGGACCTCGTCATCAGTCTAAGTGACAAAGACTTAGGGCAGAGTTCAGCAGGATGGCAGAAAGAGTAGGCTCTCTGATTTTCCCAGGACAAGCCTTTACAATGTAACTTTATTATTTGTAGTGTTCCCTATTTTGAATCCCAGCATAGCTTACAAAAACAAATTAATTCCAAAGTTAATATAAAAAAATTCAAGGTAAAACACTTAACCCATTTCGGTTATCTGTATTCCTGCTCCCACTTATCCTAACAAATGTTAACTGTTCAGCCGAATGTGTGCTTTTGTGTATGTATGTGTGTATATGAGAGTGTGTGTATACGTGTGTGTATTTTCATTTTAATAATGAGTTCTTGTTTCTCTTCTGCCTACTTCTGGCTGTCTGCCTACTTCTCATCTTCATCATAATAAGGGCACTCTATGGTCCTTTCTAGCAAATGTACTTTTCTAGTATGAGAACATGATGCCAACCATTTATTTTAAAGAGACACTGTGTCTAAAAATTATCCAGATTAAATCGGTCGTACTTTCATTTTAAAAGGAAAGTTTATTAGTTCCTAATATTCTATACATTTTCACTTGGAAATTTCATTCCAGACACAAATGAATACATTATATCTTTGAAAAGCAGAATGATCTCAATTAATTAAAACAGTATATATTCACCTTAGCATTAAGTCAGGCTGGCTAATTCCAAAGGGTCAAAACACTGCACCTGTTTGTGACAACAGAGATCCTTATTAATTATCAGGGTAAAAGTATTTCACACTTCATAAATTTTGCTTTTGCACACATTTATTTCCCACATACTGTTCAGCTTCACATTTAAAAGGCAAATTAGTCTTTAATTCCCTAATGAATATAATCGTCTACCTTTGAAAAGTTTCAAAATGAAAAATGAAACTATGTGAATTTTTCAATAACTGCTTAGCCAAATAAATGTTGCCAGTATGAGTTTAAACAGTCTACAAAGTATTATTTCCTTTGTTCTCTTTAAAACAATACAGGTACACGTAAGGTCACAAGTTACAGGCATCTGAACTGGTAAGAGATTACAGATTGGTGGCATGCAAGTATTTTACATTTTTAAATGCAATGAAAAATGCTGTTTATTTGTTTTCTTTAAATAGATGAAATAGAATTAAGATAAAGGTTTAAAATATAAATATTCCATCAATACAGTGGGTTAAAAAAAAACAAAGTGGCAGAGATGAGAACTTTAGTTCAGAATAATTTCTTTCTTAACTAAAGATTGTCACTGGCAAAATTTGGTACTAAAATAAAATTTCCTTTAAAAGTACATTTTCTATCCATCTCATCTCAGCATATGGCCAATTCCTATCTATCCACATTTAGATTATCCATGGGAAAGTTTTAATCCTGGGCCAGCTTCCCTCAATTGCACACTGTACTTCTGATCGGTTTCTCTGTCACCCAGTCAATACTTGCTCAGATACACACACACACATACTCTCTCTCTCTCTCTTTCGACAAAAACCTATGAAAAACATGCTGTGTTTACTATGCTCAGTTTCTCTCTTTGCATTTCCTCCTCTTCTGCTCCACCAATTTTGAGGAGAAAACATTATATATTTTAAAATGTCCTTTCTGAAAAGGCTGCTCCTCCAGAACTATTCTGAAGACAGTAAAAACCACTGAAGAGGAACAAATAACTCTGTGGACCTCTTCTTCTGAACAAAGCCTACTGAGGAGAGATGGAGCTGCAAGGGAGGCATTGCTCACCCATGTTCAGAGGCAATGGAAACATTTTAGAATCACACGATTGTAACATTTTGGAGCTGGAAGGGACCTTAGAGAGCATCTAACCCACCCACTTCATTTTACAAATGAAAAGACAAGATAGATGGAAAGCCTTGCCCAACGTCACACGTAGCTGACATCCAAATCGATACTGTTTTCCAAAAGCATCACACGGTGGCAAATGGAGCATAATTCTTGTGGTGCTGGAGGACAATTCAATTCAAGCAACATTTATTAAGCACCTATTATGTACAAGGCACCTTACTAGATGCTACTGAAGACACAAAGGTTGATGAGACAGTCCCTGCCTCCCAGTGTTTATGAAAGTCCCTTGAGACTATGTTTCAATATCTTTCTGAGCAGAAAATAACACTGACCAGGGCTAAGGTTGCTGGTGATAACAAAGCGGCTGATGCCCGGGAGAGCTGATCTCACAAATGACACTCTCTCCCCTTCACTACCGGGGCTCGAGCTGCTGGAGCCCTAAGGACAGTCTTCTTTCCTAGTCCTCCACTCACACTTCAAGTCTTAGCCTACCCCACCCCCTGAGAGGTGACCGAGCTGACAGGAGGGCAGCAGTGCTCCAGACCCTCCCCTTAGTTCTGTTTAATTGAAGTATAGTCGGTTTACAATGTTGTGTTAATTTCTGGTGTACTTCCCCTAAATTCATTATAAAATTTTTTAAAATTTATTATTAAAAAAATTTTTAGGAGGGGAGGTAATTAGGTTTACTTATTTATTTATTTTTAATGGAGGTACTGGGGCTTGAACTTGGGACCTTGTGCATGCTAAGCAGGCACTCTACCACTGAGCTAATACACCCTCCCCCCAACTCCCCCTCAACTCTTAATCACTGTTGCTTCCTCCTGTGTCCAGCCTCAGGCTCTCTGCAAGGTCCTGACCATGTCCCAGGGTACTGTCAAGCGGCCCAGGAAAATGCCAGACCAGACACTTCACTGGTATACATAACACCAACCACGCCCATCAACCACCTCTCCCCACTTCTGTGTTGAAAGTGAAATAATTCCAGCCCCCCACATCACACCCATGCTTCAATTCTCCATACTCACAAAGGTGGCAAAGATGTAACGGTTGGTTAGAAGAAAATAAAATGGATTCGAGAGGCAGTGGGAAACACTGATGGATAGATAACAGAAATGATCTCCCACTTTTGTATAGCCCTTTCCAGTAGAATGTTTTCATCCCATTATCTGATCATATTCTCACCACAACTCTGTGAGGTAGTTAGTGAAGATTATTCCCATTATAGTATAGCTGAAGAACCGCGGGCCTGAGAGACTCAGTGGTTTGCCCTGAAGTCTCCCAGCTAAAGAAGTATGGAGCCAAGTGTCCAAGTTTCTTGACTCCAAATCCAGTGCTCTTCCCCCTGTAAAGTCTATAATTGTCAGGCAATTGAATGAATTGCCCATGATCATACACCTGCTAAGTGTTGGTGATGGGATTAGGAGTCAGTCTCCACATCTGCAGTATGGTGCTCTTCCACCATACCAACCAGCAGAGCCAGTGTGCTCAGAATGACCACCAAGGAAGACGCCAGAGCAAGGTCCAGGCTCCTTCACTCCCCCAAGTCAGTGATGCCTCACGCAACTGGGATAACCTCTGGTTCTTGTATACTCTTCCCAGAACAGTACCCAGAGGCAGGTTACAAATTCAAACCTTGAAACTCCTTGTCCATCCACCTATTAAACGTTTAATCTTTGCTGTTATGGGCAGATGGGAATGAGGTAAGCTGGGCAGAGCTTACTTCTGCCCTTTAGCAAATTAAAACCTTCAATTTCCATTGTCCTTCCTCACTGCACTTAGCCCCTTAATTTACTATACTCCCAAAAGACAAAAACAAAATTCAGTCTGACCTAGAGTTGGGAACAAGAGCAATGAATATATCCTTGAGGTTCTGGGTACTTTTCTCTCTCCAGCTAGTTGCTAGGAGGCCTGATCATGTGATTTTCATCCAGAGGGCTCACCTGATGCTTCCTAGCATTCTTACACCTCTCCTTTGCATGTGTCTCAATCTTTTACCTTCAAAGATGGCATGGTGAGTGATAGGGATATTTTCATTGAGGAACAATAAGGGGAAACTGCTACTGGAAGGCAGAGCTAAAATATTTCCTCTTAGTTCTATGTTCATTAAAATGAAAGTAGCTATCATTGCTTCATTAGTGGAAAAGAGGAAAGAAACTTCAGAATCATGGCTTAAAACCTAACTCCAGAAACAGTCCTGCTGAGTATAAGCAACATACCACAGAACCCACTATTCACAACTTACTGCCCCCTACCCATTTTCACTGTCATCAATACTTGAACTAAAGATTTTCAAAAAGGCGCTCTACCCCCAAACCCAGAAACACAGATCAAATTATAATAATCTAGAGTTCTCACACTTCCTCTGCCTCTGTCACAGTGCCTGCAAGAGGGCTAAGTACATCATATCCATGAAAAAAGAAACTATCTGCAAACTCTTTCATAAAATTTAAAGGGCTATCTTACATTCAAAGCATGTTGATGCTAAAGCCAGTTTCAGGTCTGACTATCTGAAACGTTCTCGTAGAGTTATTCAGAACACACTGGTGGCCCTAATGCCAGGGCCACATTTCTGTCTGGAAGAGAAGCAGCCGTTCTTTGGGTCTGATTGGCCAGGCTTCCTTCCGGGAAATTGTTTTGAGGAGTATAGGCATCAGGATGCTTTCTGAATTTTTAAATGGAGATGGGCGTTTATTGTAGGATGAACTGCGTGCTCTGAGATGGGTGAGCTGCATGTGCCCCTTCAGGTTAGCGATTCTCTGTCTAACCTAGGCCCGTGGCAACTGAGAGGAGATGGGGAGAGGGCCTGGGAGACAGCAGCTCCTGCAATCAGGTGTCCAGCTTTAGCCAAATACCTCCTTACAGTATTTGGCAATTGTTATGTACAGAATATTTATATACAATATATCCTACAAGGATGGAAGGAAGGGGCTTCCTCATGTTGATGAAGATGAAAGCACTTCCACTCACACACTTTCGGCATATGGAGAGATTCGGTACTGGAATGATGAAATGATTTCCAGGCTTCTGATATTTACTCCCTAAGAGTTATCTTCCATACATGCTAGGAAATTTGGTGGTTGGTGATCTAAGCTGCAAACTCTAGGGAGTGACTTCACATTTAACTTGGGCTGGAGGCAACTCTAAATAGGACAAGGGAAATGGGGCTGGGGAGACAGTATCTCCCTTCAATCAGGGTCCAGATGCAGCCAAATACCCAGTTAGATATTTGGCAAGACACACACACACGACATTTATTTACATTATGCTCTACCAAGATGAAAGGAAGGGATTTCATTGTGCCGATGAGGACAAAACAGCTGCCATTATCCTCTGCAGGGAGATGGGGAGATACACTACTGGACTAATGACATGATCTCTCTAGAAGTCACCTTCCACATGTGCTGGGATGGGTGTTGGTGACAGGAGCTTGCAAGTCCAGGTGAGTGATTTTACACCTAGTGGGTGCCTGGACAAGTCTAAAAGGGGAAAGGAGGTGGTCTGGGGAGAGATGATCTCCCTTCAGTCAATTGTCCAGATGTTGCCAAATATCTTGACATAATATTTGGCAAAATGCCTCCATATAAAAATATTTTATATACATTACACCATGACGGATGGCAAGGGATTAATTATGCTCAGGATCACGAAAGAGCTTCTACTCACACACACATACTGGACAGATGAAGAAATGGGGTCCTAGCCTAATTAAATGACTTATACGTTCCCCAGAATGTCAATTTATCTTCTAATAGTTACATGAATACTCATGGAAATGTCACCTCTCAAGCTACTTCAAAAGCAAATGATTAACTGATTAATAATAAATATTTGAGTTAACAGACTCTATTACATGTGACCCAACTATTTTATAAGCTAAAAACAGGACTAATTTGGAAATATCTCATTATCTTGCTTTAATACTATCAACAACCGCAGCATAGTCATCAAATCCTGTTTTTGTTTTTGTTTTTGTTTTTCCTTGCTTTCTGCCAGGGTCTGCAACAATTGCTTTAGTTCCTGGTCCACAGCACCTTGGGGCTGCAGGGAACACTCTGTAGGATCCAAGATTTCTTCAGGGTGAAGGCAAGAGAGAGAGTAAATGAGAAAAGAAAGGAAAAAGCCTTACTTAGTGGGGCCTGTCAGGGACTCAGCACTTAAATACATCTGCAACAAACCTAAAGGGATAGGAGAAAGACAACTAAGAGAAGTGTTCTTCCCTTTGGCAACATGGTAACTAAAACATGTCTACAAAAAGCAAGCAAGAACTGTATACATTCTATATATTTATATAATGTGCTGATGAATGTTTATTAACCAGCAACCTGGGGGGAAAGGGAGCATTGAAGCCATGATCTGTAATATTTGCTGATTTCCACGGTGTAAATACTCCCATCACTACCAATTTCAACCTACCAACAAGAAGTACTGAATTGAGGTGGGAAGAACCACTGAGTTGGGCAGAGATGCACATCAGCACACCATTATCTGGTATTTCTGCCACACAGGCACAAGAGTTGTGAATCATCTCAAGAGTATATAAATAGTAAAATGTACTTTTGAGTATTACTTTGGTTTTTTACTACAATTTATTTCATTGTAAGTGCATGTCATTTAATTTTTAATAATGGCTGTGCTTATTAACAACTAGTTTGCAAAATTCTTGATAATTTAATAATGGGGAACCTGTATGAGTGGGCTCCAACACACCACACCCAAAAGAGTAAGAGGGGAAGAAGAAATCAGACTAAAAACCATCAAGTAGGAGTTAATACTTTAAAATATATATATAGATAGGGAGATGTAGTAGAAAACTAATGAAAAGATTTTTAGAGTTTTCAGAATTCAAGATGCTCTGCTCAATATTCTCTCAAAAAATGTAAAATATTCTCATGTTTCAAAGGATTTTAGAGAGAGAGAGGCGGGCACTTATAATACATGTAAATGTCCAATTTTATAAAGGCTTTCTACCCTAAACAGTTTCCATGTGCTCTACAAAGTAACTAGAGTGATATCTGAATTGTTTTCCCATTTACTTGTTTTACTGCTGTCAAGCAACTCAGGGACACTCAATTACTTAGTAAATTCTACACTGGGCCCTCCTTCTGCCTGACTCAGCAACTTCTTCAGCTCCAGGTATCACTAGGACAAGGGATGTCACCTTTACAAGGCTCAAAATCATACAGAAAAGAAGAAAAAAGGGAATGAGTTGGAAGGAAAGCAGTGGGGAGGGAGGGAGAGGTGCCTAAGGCAGTGTCTTAGTGCCACCGAGTCCAGCCTCAGGCACTGACAGTTATCAAAGACCCATAAGCTGGTGCCAGAGGCTGCAGACACATGTTCCCTTCCCTTAACATCACAATGCTGCGCTGCCAGATGAAAAGATTGTTGCATCTACCACGCGATCACCTCAGCTGTACTTTCATAGGCTTTGTCCTTGAGATGACAAACATCTGGATAATTCACATTGTTTTCTGATGTTTGCAAATGTCTCGATGGATCATGCCATGTAGACAAAATCTATATGATTAATTTGAATGTTCACATTTCATCCTGTAACCTTGTTGCCCTAAAGACAAAGCCACAAAAGCTTCTAAAATTCACCAAGATAATGCAATTGTGTGTAACCAACAACCTTAAGGTGCAATTACTATTGTTGTATTTTGGAATGCACTATTTTAAAAGCTTCCCCCTTGCTAAAGTTTAAAAATTTCCCATCATGTCTGGAAAACTTTAAACAGCTTCTGTTATCCATAGAGTGACGTTAAAGATCGGATTTATGTGGAATAATCAGTAAAGGTAGCTGTGCTAATTCATTCTGCTACCTGTGAGTCTGGCTTGAAGCTGTATTTGTGGGTTAATAAATATTTCGCACTTATTTGCTAAAGCTGTGTTAATGCATCATAATGCTGTCTTGTTTTATATGAAGAGAATACCGCTAATCTTCAATCAGTGGGGCATGTGCATTTAGTGATTTTTCTGGAACCTAAGGGAGAATTTGTGCTAAGCTGCTCGCATTTTCTCACTCAAGGAAAGATTGGCAATACTAACTTCTCACGGGGTCAGAAGTGTTCTGATATATTTAGCCTTACTCAAAGTTATGCATGTAAACAGAGAAAGGCCTCTATCATAATCACAGTTACAAACACATTTATATACTAAGTTCCTTCAATGGTTAAATAAAAAAAAAGTCCATGTAAGAAAGCAAGACAACCTAATATGAAAGTGGTTAAATCACTTTCGACTGTTGCCACCCACCCAGATCTGTACCGGTCCACGGGTCCAGGGTGCCAGAGGTGCCCAGGAGCCAGTAATACAATAATAGATGTTGAAAATTTCAAGACAAATAAGTCGTGCTAAAAAAGAAAAACAATTAAATGATGAGTTGTGTGGTTAACGGAAATGAACAACCTTTGATAAAATGGTCCCAGCGGAGAAGGAGAAAAACTTTCGTTTTCAAATCACCGCCGTGGTGAAACCTCGCCTGTTCTCGTGGAAGTTTACCTTCGGTCTCCTTCAACTCGCTTCTTACGAACTAGATGAGAAAGAAAGGTTTAAAAAGACCAGACGAAGGGACAGTCCTTAAATTTCAGACAAACATTAACCACACAGACGAGCAATCCTATACACCAGAGGATACAGTTAGCAAAAATTTCAATACTCAATTACTCTTGCCAAGAAATGGAAATGACACAGAAGTCCAGTGCCTTGTGGAATTCACATTTAAATAAAGTTATGTCTGATAATTGGGAACTTGAATGTTAGAACTTTCCCTTTTCGATGGAGTAGAAGGTCGAGAAAAAGCCCACAAAACAGTGAACTTCTAACTGTGTTTGTGTTTACTTGTCCCCAACGCAACTTCTCAGCTTCTGTGTAACTCAGTCATCAGCTGCTCTAACTAACCCCCCAGGACGACACATTCAGAATTCTGATTTCAGCTTCAAGATCAGGAGGAGATACAAACAGAAGTTTAAAGTCTCCAAGCCTGTTTCAAATAGAAATTCCAAAGTATCAGCCTCCAAGGAAGGTGTGATTCAGATGGCTAGCAAACTCAAGAGATTAAGGGTCCTTTAATCTGGTACCTAGTGTCAAAGAAGCTGCGCTGACTGCCTTTCCCAGTTTGTGCAACCCTGTTCTTCTCCCTTTCACCTCCTCACCTGCAGGCTCCTCTGGTGGGTAGGAAGAGGGCTGCTCTCATCTTCCTGGATTCAGCAAAATACAGGTGCCCTGGCAAGGGTCCTGCCTAGGCTGCAGGAAATTCCACAAAGCTGTTGCCCACAGCTGCCACTCTTGGGCTCAGGATTGCTCTCTACTTCAAACCTCTTGTTTTGCTTGTTTTTCTTTGGTCTCGTGTTGTTCAGCCCTAGACCACTGTGTTTTCCCAGGCGCCTTCCGACTGCTGCTCCAATCATTCTCCAAAGCCCTGTTTGCTGGTCTGCCCCCGAGCCCACCCCTTTTCACCTTGGAGGTAAGCACTGTCATATGCCTGGGCCAGTCTCAGGAGCCATTCGCTGCACCTTGGCTGGGCCCCAGGGTCTTGGCTGAGCCTGTCTGGGCAGGGAACTCGACACTGACATTGATCTGCCCCTTCTGGGTCTAAGCCTTAGCATCCATCTTGTCCACCACCTGAACCTCTCCATGGCCAGCACTGTACTTGGTGGGAAACCTTGTCCGGTTCCCCTGACCAAGGTCTGGCATTCTGTTCCTGAACCTCTACCTGGGGACTGAAACCTTGCTGTTAGCAGACTGCTTGCCAAGTGGACTGTCTGTACCTGGATGTCCTTTTTTCCATGCAGCTTCAAGTGGCTGGGATGTCCCCAGACCAAGCCTTCCCCATCAGTCCCATTCTTCTTTGCTGTGTTGACCAGGACATGCTCCACTTCAATCTAACAGAAGACTTGCCATGAATCCTCAGCAAAGAGTGGGTAACAGGAAAGATTAAAGCGGGGCTAACTGAAAAAGCTGCATCTGAGCCTGACCTTCACAGCACAGCTCTGTCAGTTCATTTCACATGTAAATCACCAGTGTATCAGACATAACCATATTTAAACCCAAGTACAAAAGCACAGTCTGGAGTCAAACATAAGTGAACTGGAAATTTCCATGTCACTGTGTCCATCTTCCGGTGCAGATAACAGAGGGTGATTATGTGTAAGGAAGTAAGTAAAGGAGAAGTAAATACATAAGAGAAATCAAGCAAAAATCAAAGGCTGTCTGGAAAAAAAAGAACAGTTTCTCTTGAAAAAATGTTACAATAAAACTTCAACACAGTGAAGACGATGAGGATCCCTGTGATCATGCAGTAATGTGTTTTTGATGAAGGGCTGACACCAGAGTGTCATGGTATCTGTGGGATGTTATATTCGAAGTGGAGAAAGGAATGGTCACCCCGCTCTTTCAACCGCTAACAGCACATACTAAGACCGCATTACCCAGGTCATTATTCTTTGTGATTGCAGCTGCCACTCTTGTTCGTGGCCCTTGCTTGGTAAACTGATATCCAAACTTGAGGATCCTTGAATTCTCCTCGAGCATCTGGGCAATTTCCATCTCTACGGCTGTTCCCAACTGCTGTCTCTGATTGCCGTTGTGGACACAAATGGAGGACGGCCAAGAAGGAAGAGGAAACAGTTACTTGCATGGGAAAGAGGCATGGCTATTCGTTACACAAAAAGGCAAAAGTCTCAAATCGAAAGGGACAATGTCACGAGATATTTTCTCTCATACAGTCATTTGAGACCTATACCTTGTCTAGAAGCAAAATCTAACAGATGGATGAATCTGTTGGTATGTTAAACTGAAAAGACTAAGCAAATTACCGATAAAGGAAAAGACGACTCCAGATGTAAAATTAAAGCAAAGCTAATGCTTGGTGTTTCCCATTTACTCCAGTGTCTGCTGTTTAAACAAAGGAAGGGTGTTCTGCAATCGTGACACTGTCTTATAGCAATCAATCCAATTACAGAATTTTCTATTCTGGGATCCATATCCAAAAATAACTAAAGATCATCAACCAGATGGGCCACTGTCTCTCACCAGTCTTACTAGGAGATCCTCAAGAAGCTTTACTGAAGTGGTTTGGACCATGGCCAGGAGAATGATCAAACACTAAAGGGGTCATTGGGGCTACAGAAAATCCCCTCAGTTTTTTAAGCTGGTGGAAAGAGGTTTTTTTTTGTCTGTTCGCTTTTTAACTTGAGACACAGAATAATAATTTAAAAAGCAGAGTTTTTAAAAAGTGGGGGCACGTAAGTACAGAAATTTACAGTTAAATTTCAGGAAACTATATATTTTTTTCATATTATATTCATTCACTTTTTTAAAAAGTTCCTAGAAAAGACAAAAAAGTGAGTAAAATATAAACGCTTCCCTCTGCAAGTAGTCCCATTCCCCACAGAGAAAGCCAGTTTGGCAAGTAGTCTTTGAAACATTTTCTGCACATTCCTGTCTGTGTAATCACATGTACGTCTATGCTTATTTTCACGTGAATGGATTACACTAGCATATTGTTCTGAAACATGTTTTTATTTTTCATTTAAGATTAAGAATATATTTTCACGTAGTTAAATATATGGGTCCCTTGTCCTTGTAAACAACTGCACGGCATTCCACTGTAGTAAGTGATCATAATTTACTTAGCTACACCCTACCGAGTGACAGTTCTGCTTTCCATCTGTACTGTTTCAAACTGTGAAGTTCCCTTGCAAACATAGTACGTCCTGGGGCATTTCTGAAGCGTGCCTGTAGGGCAAATTATAGCTGGGTCCAAGAGTAAGGATGTTTCAGATTTTGATAAATTACTGACATACCCTCAAAGATTATGAGAAATCTTACTCTTAGGAATAGTGTTGGAGATTCATTGTTTTCCCTACCCTAGCCAACATGGGATATTATGAATCTTTTTCATCTTTGTCAATCCAAGGGGTAAAAATATATTTCATTCACATTTATTGAATTGCTTTAATTTGCATTTCTCAAATTACGACTAAGAACAATAATTTTCTTAGGCATTTGTATTTCTTTGTTTAGAAACTACCTATCTCTGTCATTTTGTCCATTTTTCTACCAGCTTATGGTTCCTGTTTCTAAAACTGATTTGTTAAGTATATTGTATATTAGGAAATTAGACTTTTGTCAAACATGCTGAAAATATTTTGCTCCTTTTGTCTTTTTAAATTTTTTTAAATCTATTTTTATATATAATGGCTAACATTTGTAAATCTCAAACTCCCAAATTTATCCCTTCCCACCCCCTTCCCTTGGTAACCATAAGATTGTTTACTTAGTCTGTGAGTCTGTCTCTGTTTTGTAGATGAGTTCATAGTGTCCTTTTTTTTTTGGATTCCACATGAGTGATATCATATGGTATTTTTCTTTCTCCTTCTGGCTTACTTCATTTAGAATGATGATCTCTAGGTCCATCCATGTTGCTGCAAATGGCATTATTTATTCTTTTTTATGGCAGAGTAGTATTCCATTGTATAAATATACCACAACTTCTTTATCCAGTCATTTGTTGATGGACATTTAGGTTGGTTCCATGTCTTGGCTATTGTATATAGTGCTGCTATGAACATTGGGGTGTGTGTATCTTTTCGCATTAGAGTTCTCTCTGGATATATACCCAGAAGTGGGATTGCTGGATCTATGGTAAGTCTATTTGATATCAGTCTATTTGATATATATCCCTGAGGGTTCACTTCTTTTCACTCCTTATTTCCCTCTAACTTGTTAACCTACTCTCTCACTTCCTGATGCCTCTTTCTTAATTTACTAGCAGCTGGACACACTAGGATACATAGGAGCGAGCTTACCGAGTGTGGGCATCCCCACATGCACATTTCCGGGGACTCACTCCACACCTCTGCACGGGGCAAGCTGTTTTGATAATGCATCCCTTCTGGGGAGGGTGAGAGTGAGGGAGTACCTGGTGGGGCTTCCCTGCTTCCCTGATAACAAGCCTCAGGAGGGGTCTAGGGGCAGAGGACCTGCACTGAGACAGCCCACTTGTCTGGGTTAGCCAAAAAAAAAAAAAGGAGAGTAGAGCTATTCATGGGATCTGTTGGGGGTCTCCAGGCTCAGGCAAAAGTCTTGGGTGGCATCCTGGGGCTTTATCAGACCTTGGAGGGTCCAGACCAGGGCATTTCCCAGACAGGAAGGGGGCACTCTCAACAGGCCCTCCTCACACTGTGCCTCCCATCACCCCACAGGAAATGCCCACAACACAAGTCTCCTTACTTTCTCTTCCTTCTAGTCCATTCCAGGACCCTTTATTCCAACTATACAGTGTCTAGACCTCTCCAATTCACTGAATCCCATTACAGATAAGTCCCTGTAGCCAAAGGGGCAAGGCACAGCATCATGCTGAGAACTGAGAGCTGCTGTCTGTGGCAGGAACCAGCTGAAGTCAACAGAGCAACTCTAGAGACACTGTGGGCTGATGCTGGGAAAGAGGGGTCTTCAGGGCACAAGGGGTGGTGACTCCAGGGCAAAGCAGCCCGCTTTGGCTGTTGGTGGGAACTGGAGAGATGCTGCAACAGAGGCTGAGATTGTGATCACACTGTGGGTGTGGACTCTAAGCCAGACCATCTTCTAGAACCCTGATTCCTTTAAACAGGTTCTGTGGCCAGCACCAGACAGCAAGACCTGGGACTGCTCTTTTGGCTCTGGCAGCCTCCAACCAGGGACAAGAAGCCTGTTTCTGGGCATGGCCACCCTACTTTTTTCACAGTCCCAGTGAGAGGCAGCAGCACGGCTGGGGCAGGACTGGGCTGAGATTCCTGCTAAGAGGCAAGGATGATGAAGGCTGAAAAAAAAAGGCAGCTGTTGACGCTTCTGCTCCCACCTCCTCTCTTTCTCCTCTGCTGCCTGAGGAGCCCAGGGCTGGGGGAGAGCGGACGCTTTCTGTCTCAGGCTGCCCCACGGTGTACCACTTAATCATTAATATGGTCTCCCACACACCCTCCACAGGCTAGAAGCAGTCCCAGTTCACCGGAAAACCAGAACATCACATCAAGTCACAGAACTGGGTCTTTCAGCTCCCTTCACTGTGGCATTCCTCCTCCTCTCACGCACCCTGGGGAGTTAGCTCACCTGGTTGTCGATCTTGATCTCTGTCAGGGTGTCATTTTCTTTTAGTGCCTCTACAAGGGCCAGGATCCCAGCACCAGTGATAAAATTGGATTCTATGTTTAGACTTTTCAAGGTCTTGTTTACTTTTAGCATATCTGCAAAAGCCTTATTATGTAAAAAAGAAATAACCATTAGGGTTTCCAAAGATTTATTTACTCAACTCCCCACCCCTACCTTAAACAGATATTTTTTACAGTACTTAAGGAAAATCTTAGTTAAATCATACTTTCACCTCCAAGTAACAAAGACAAGAAAACCGCAATAAAAATCGTTTAGTTCAATAAACCACAAGGTCCTACTGTATAGCACAGGGAATTATATTCAATAGCTTGTAATAATATATAATGAAAAAGAATATACACTGACATAGAATAAAACTTTGTTTTATTAAGTAAGGACATTTTAAAAAAACCCACTACCATCTGTTATCATTGTCATTTTTTAAAGAAAAGGCATCTTAACATTTTAAAAAAATGTAGAAAGGACATAATCTCAGAATTATTTCATTTTTTTCCATTTTACTATAAATGGATAGAAAATTTTATCACTGACTAGCATTTGGGTACTACTAATTTAGTCCTATTATTTCAGGTCATCTGTAAATCAGGATTTTTCAAAGATAACTTTTAGAACAAAATCACCACTCAGAGTGGCAGAGCCACTGAAGACTCAGTTCTAGATGGCAGACTGCACACACATACCTGTCTGCTCTCCTTACTCCCAAAGTTTCCCACTGTCATGAAGAGAAGACATGATTTTTAAGTGACTGGAACTCTCACAGCACAATAAAACAAAAAAAGAGGGCCATTATTTTGAAACATTGCTAAAGTACAGAAAATAGAAAGATTGGAGGAGAAATTAGCACATGATTGCCTGAGACGCCAGAGGTAAGACTTGGTAAGGGCGTTTGATTACAGAACTGCCTTAGGAACACACAGTTTTGCTAGAGCAGATGGAGGGCCCAGCACCCCTCCTTGTAGCTTCCCTGAAAGAGAGCAACTCCCAGCACAACTATCAGGGAGAAATCTCCCAGGATGAGCCTCTACTGAGGGTGCTAGGTCCTGAGAGAGTGGTGCAGAAACTGAGGCATCTCCAGACCTTCCACCAGATGCAGTGCAACAATGCCCAGGAAGGAAATATACTGAAATGCACCCCTCCCAGAGCAAAGCCCTCCTAAGTGGAGCAGTTGCGGAGGACTCCCAGGTTGCCTGTGGGCCTCCATTGCACACACTACAGGGAAGGCTGCCCAACAATTCACCTGCCTCCTTACAAAAGCACCCATTCATTCATTCAATCACTTACTAAAAAAAGACTATCAGGCTTCTACTGTGTGCTAGCAGTAGAGAAAACAAAAATCCCTGTTCTAGGGAGCTTATATTTGAGCAGGAGGGGCAGAGTCAATAATTGATAAATAAAATACATAGCCTGTCCGTTGGTAACAAAATGAAGAAATATAAAGGGGCCTCCCTTTTAAGGGAGAGATCTATTGGTGAACCAGATCCACATAACTGCAGAGGGGGAGACGGTCCTGGTTTACACAAATCTATTTTGTTCTCTATTTGGAAATATGAACAGGCAACCAATGATTGCCAGACATATTAGGAAAACCAACATCATGAAAGAGAAAAGCCAAGTTGACCAAACAGGATAACATGCCACTTATGGAACCAAGATCACTCAGGGAACAGAAATATGCAAAACTTCTAAATATTATTCTTTCTCTCTGTCCCACCCCATCTCAAAAAAAAAAAAAAAAAAAAGAAGAAGAAGAAAAAGAAAAGCCATAAAATAAATAAATACTGGCTATTTTATATATATATATATTTTTTTTAAAAGAGGACAAAAAACAAGAAAATGCCTTGAAATTTTGAAATACTGCATTAAAATCTAGAATTATAAAACAAATGCAGCTGCGGACCAAGTTGGTAATCTAGAAGCTGAAGCTGAAGATGTTTTCAAAAATGTAGAGGAAAAGACAAAGAGAACATACAAGAGAAATGTTAGGAGACATGGAGGAAAGACAGAGGAGCTCAGCATTCATCTAACAGGAGTTTCAGAAGGACCAAAAAAAAAAAAAAAACAAACAAAACAACAACAACAGCAGCAAAAAGACAACAGAAATGAACAGGGGAAAATCTCCTAGGGTTGAAGAAAGCCACGAGTCTTTATCTGAAAGAACCCACTGGATGCTCAGTAGAATAAATACAAAAGACTCCTAAGTGGGCACATACAAGTGAAATTTCAGAACTCCAAAGGAAAAGAGAGAGAGTCCTAAAAGTATCTAGGAAGAAAAAATTACAAAAGAACAAGGATAAGACAAGCATGAGTCACCAGATTGTAAGGCCCACAAGAACAGAGATTTATGTATTTGTATAGTCAGATAATTGTAAATGCTGGTGATAAGTTTTAATTTTTTGGAGTTAGGCTATATGCATAACAGAATATGATGACATAAAATGTATAAAGCTCAAATGTATGATATGATAGAATAACTACCATTCAAAGATAAAGAGGAAGGAGGGATAGAAGGCAGAATGAGGACAGAACTGTCCTCATCTTTTTTAAGGAGAATCAAAATTACCCAAGACAATAAATCAAAAATAAAAATACATGTCTATTAGTGGTTTTTTATCCTGATTGTATATCAGAGTGACCTGGAAGCTTTAAAAAACATACCAATGCTTAGCCTCCACCCCAGATGAATTAAATCAGAATCTCAGGCTGTGGCCTGGACGGCTGCTTTTGTTTGTTTGGTTTTTTGTTATTACAGTATAGTTGACTTGCAGCTGCATTTCTCAAAAGCTCTCTAGGTGACTAATATTCAGCCAGGATCGACAGTCTCCTTATTTAAAGTCGTACAGACAACAACTAGAAGAATGAAAAACAAACCACGACTAGTGATTGCTCTGGAGAGTAGAACAAGGAACTTCTGGACTATTTTAATTGCTTTGATGGTGGAAAAGACAAGAAGGAAGAGGAGAAGGAAACCAACTTGAGACAAGAACAGGATTTCCAACCTCAGCACCATTGACGTTTGAAGCCAAAGAATTCTTCGTTGTGGGAGGTTGTCCTGTGTCCTGCAGAAGGTTCAGCAGCCTCTGAGACCCACTAAATGCCAACAGTACCCCTCCCCACCATGACAACCAAAAATATCTCCAGACACTGCCAAGTGTCCCCGGGAGGACAAAATTGCTCTGAGTTGAGAACCACTGGACTAGAAGAATAATCTGGTGTAGTACGCAAGCAGTTACTTGAACTACAAGAAAGGCTCAAGGATTTGCACTGATGTTACCATGCACCATGTAAATTAAAAATACATTTATTCAGTGCTAGGCCTTCAGTTAGAATTAAATGCACACATTTTAATTAGAGCCCCAGAAGGGAAGGCATCAGGCCTTTCCTTGTGGACGCCCCAAGCTTTGGGATTTACTTCCATTACTAGAATAACAAAATGTCAGAGCAATTAGGCCTTTATAAAAAAAGTTGCAGGACCTCTTGGCAAGTAGCCGGGATCTTGCCAATTTCTTTTCAACTTGGAAAAACACTTTTCTCATACTGAACAAAACAAGGAAAGACTCAGCCAAACATAACCCTGGGCTAGAGGCCCAGGTTCACTTCAGTTCAGTAAACATTTGAGCACCTATTACATGTACTGGGGAATAAGAACATTAGTAAAGCAAAGACAAGATTTCTTAAAGGCTATAGAAAACAATTAGAGTAGAAACACATTTTCAAAGAGAAGGCTTTGCTGTCTGTACTTTACAGTATTGGGGGGAAATGCAGTTTCCTTCATTGCCCAAACCTGTACTCTCCCAGCAGTAGCCACGGTGCACGATTCAGAAAAGTGCCTGTTCTGAATCGACACATGCTGTAAATGAAAAGCACGCTTTGGATTTCAAAGATGTAGTACGAGAAAAATACTGTAAAAGACCTCACTATATTTTCACATTGATGTTTTGAAATGATACTATTTCAGTATGCTGGTTTAAAGAAAATATATTATTAAATTTAATGTCACCCATTTCTGTTCTTTTTTTAATGTGGCTTCTGGAGGATTTAAAATTACACATGTGCCTTACATTCGTGGCTCTCATTTTACTTCTATTGGACAGTGCTGTCCTAAACTTTTGATTTGTATGCGGCATCACTGCTAATAATAACAACATTTAAAAAAATAATTTGGGCCTTTTCTTTACATTGGCATTCAGTGTGGCAAGTTTTATAAATATTCCCTGCCACAGATGTGGTTACATGGAAGTGCCTGGGATATGGAAAACTGAAAATTTACCATTCAATAATTTGATTATAGGTCAAACTACAGAATTTTACAGGCTGAATTCGCTTCCTAGCTTGGCCACATATTATATACTCTTAGTTAAGTGACTCAAACTCTGAGACTCAGTTGTCACATCTGTAAAACGGGGATAATGTCAGCTCACATACATGTGGTTTGTTTACATTCACAATAATCCCACAAGTACTTTGTTTTTGTTTCTGAAACATATATAGAAAAGTCTCTTGAAGCTCTTGCTTTACTTTTTTTGGAGGGGGTAATTAGGTTTACTTATTTATTATTATTATTTTTTTATTTAACAGAGGTACTGGGGATCAAACCCATGACCTTGTGCATGCTAAGCATGCGCTCTACCATTGAGCTATACTCTCCCCTTATGAAGCTCTTGCTTTAATGCTGATTTGTAATTCTCAACAGTGAGTTGTTCAGCTATAGTCACAGTCTAAATATCTCTTTTGCCTGTGGGGTAATCAACCAACTTCCAAGCTAAGAAAAGGTCTTTCCTGACTATGGCATAGGTGAAAGGGGAACCATCTGGGGGCAGCCAGGTGAGGGCTAGACCATGTGAAGTATCCAGGCATAGGCTGAAAGAAGCTTTGCTTTCCTCTCCCTAAAGGATAGCAATTATTCCTTGCAGTTGTACGGTGTGCTTGTCACATGGCATGCGTTCAATACATAGTTGTTGGATGAAAAACAGTATCAAAGAGATCATTATATTTTGAATTTATTCAGTCTGTTTAGCAAGTTATCTGATCTAGAGCAGAAGTTAGATTATTTTCTAGTAGCATTGACAATGAACTATAAACTGTTCATATCCCTGCCATTTTACTGTAAATAATATATTAAACAGAAATGACAAATTATTTCTTTATTATCCCTTTAGTTACTTACATACAAAATATATTGTAAATCTTTGCTTTGTTGAAAACAAATCTACTAAAGGATAGAGATCATACACAGATAAGAACCCTTAAATTGCTAATTTCACCTTACCAATGATCGAGCTCTGCTCTTTTTCTGTTTTAATGATAGGTTTCAAATTCAAACTGCTTTCAACCTACAAATTTAGATATGTAATAACTGCTGGAAAAAAAGTCAGTTTTGTAGCTTAGTCCCTTTTTTACATGAATGCTTATTTCAAGTTTGCTATCAACATCATGGAAATAGTCTCTATTGCTGAGAGACTGGAGGGCAAGTTCATTCATTCATTTAACAGATATTTTTCAAACATCTACCCTGTGCCAGCCCCCATGATGGGCAGTCATTACTCTCACATTGTCTGGTTTTAATGCTATTTTAGATCTTCCGACAGACATGTTACTTAAGTCACATCATCCAGTCAAGAACACTTTTATTTTTCTAGCTGGATTCAAGTGCTGAGCATCATATGCTGTAGAACCACAGGCTCATGCTCAGGCTTCTGATAATTGGCATATTTTAGCAAACGTTATGACAGTGAGGTGCTGTGTATAAAATATAGCATAGCTTGGTAGTCAGGAATCCGGGGTTGTGGAACCAGAAAGGCCTGGTGGTGAATCCTGGCTCTGCCACTTGCTGATTGTGTTACTTTGGAAAAGTTACTTAACCCCTCTGAGCCTCAGACTGCTCATTTATTAAAGTGGGAAGGAACTCATAACAGTACACACCTCATTGTATTATACTGAGGATTAGGTGAGGTGACATGTGTAAAGCCCAGAGATCAGCGCTGGTATTTACTGATCGCTCAAGAAATGTTAGCTATTAATAGAAGGATTACCACTGATGACAGCAATGGTAATTGTATTTATTTGGGTCCAGGAGCTTCCTTATTTACTTGAATTATCTGAAGGGCAGAGAAGGAATAGGGCTTCTGGTTGGTTATTTTTTTCATATTCTGGTTAATAGTATCAAACAAAGAATGTTTCAAGATTTGGTTGTTTAAAATATTTTTGAGACATATTAATCTATTTCAAAGATTAAAATGAAATATACATTAATATTTTTTAATGTTGGCCAAGTTCCTGTAGGGCTTGGGGGGTCTCATAATAGCCAATGACTATGACAGAATGTTATTATAGATGCAAAAGTTTCAGAAAATTTGTACTAACCACAGCACAAAATCTAAATCTGTATTTAGCTAGATGTCTAATCTAATCTTGTTTCTTTCTCCTAAAAGCGTAGTTTGAACATTCTAACGAATTCAGAGTGCCTGACTCTTGAGCTCTTGTTTTACTGCCTCATTATAACTAATTTTGTTTATTAACTATATGGAAAATAAAATACCAGATCTAAAAATTGTTAATTGAGAAAACAAATTAAAAATAAATTCTAATAAATTAAATATTTCATGTTACATTTCTAAGGATTTTACTTACAATCGCCACAGGGTCATTGCTGCGGGTTGCGGCCAGGCTGAACTTTTTCACATGGGTATTGGTCTCCAGAGCCTTTGCAAATTCCTTCAGGGTTGGAATTGGAATGTTCTAAGGTGAGGAAGGCACAGAGAGTTGAGGACCCAATCCCAGTCTGCAGCACCTTCACCCCAAGCTAAGGCCCCACAGCTTTTAAATACCGTGTATGTTTAGATGGCTAATTGCACACTGTCCCCTCCATCAAGACACTTATCACCCATCTTCAGCAACCAACCTAACCTGAGCCAACAGCGCCACTTAGTGTCCAGTGAGCCAATCTAACACAAAGGGACATTCTGGCGTCACTTTTCTGTTTACCCTACTCCCCCCAAATTATGCATCACGCACTGTACTTCCTTCTTTTTCTCCTTCATTCTCTATATTCTAGCCAGAGTGACCTACTTGCCATTCTTTTATTATACCATGGTCTTTCTCCCCTCCATCTTTCAGACATGCTTTTTCTTTTGCCTAGAAATTCCTTTGTCCTTTGCTCTGATTGATTCCTACTTATCTCTCAAGACCCAGTAGAAATATTGTCCCCTTTGTTGGCTCTTCTAGGCAGGATCAACATTTTCCTTACCCACAATTCTGTAACATTTGGGGGCTTACCACATCATGCTGTAATTATTTGTTTAGCGTTTTCCTTCTTATTTAAGTTCTTCAGAATAAAGACTGAATGAATCTGACTCCGCCCTCTACAGCACTTAGCACAGTACTGACCACCTGAGGGGGAGATAACATGGGGCTTGGCTAGAGGCTGACCTGAGTCCTGCAGGCACTACAGACTAGCTCTGTGACCGCTGGGGCAACTTAAACCTTTTCAAGTCTCACCAAGGATTAAATGAGATAATGAATTTCAAGTATTCAGCAAAATATATGATGCATAGCCAGTACTCAATAAAAAAAAAATCAGTTAACATTATTAAATGCTAAAAATTGGCCCAACAAGAATGAACAAAACAGATGTCAGGCAGTGTTTTCTCCCATCCCCACTCCCTAACCTCCTTTCTCTCTCACACATACACACATTTCTCCTGCCTTGGAGAGGGACTTCACTTATTGTCAAATAGAATAAAGCAGAAGTGACAAATGTGTGATTTCGGAGAACAGGTCATAAAAGGCATTGTGGTTTCCTGCTTGCTATTTTTTTTCTTGGATCACTTGCTGTGGGGGAAGCCAGCTGTCATGATGTGAGGATACTCAGGCAGCCGTATTAGAGGTCCATGTGGTGGGAAACTGAGGCCTCCTGCCAACAGCCACATGAGTGAGCCATTTTGCCCTAGCCACGCCTTCAGATGACTGCAGCCCTGACTAACAGCTTCACTACAGCCTCATTTGAAATCCTGAGCCACAACTACCCAGCAAGTCACTCCCAGATTCCTGACACTCAGAGATTGTGTGAAATAATAAATGTTTGCTATTATCAGCCTCTAAGTTTTGGAGTAATTTGTTACTCAGCAATAGATAACTAATACACTATGTTTAACACAAGTACTGTGATTCTTTTAAAAGAATTATAGAAATCACTCTTTTTTTTTTTTTTAAACCCACTTCTCTGGAATAGGATATCCTGCCTCAAAATCAGTGGCTACAAAGGATTGCAAACAGGTGTGAAAGCAGGCGTTCAGTCATCTCCAGCAAGTTTCTGATCTCATGAGAAATCAAGCAACTGACAAGTACAGTGAAATACCTTTATGTTGTTGAGGTTGACCTCTTGCAGGCCGGGATCATTGGCTTTCATCTGCTGCAGACTTACTTCCACATTTGTGGGATTGGGAGGTTCCTCAAACACTGGCTTGACTTTTTCACCTTTGACCACATCTAAGATTCAAGTTTTAATTTTAAAAAGAAAATGTAAGGGCTCTCCCATTAAAAATCAGAGATGACTTCCCTCCAAACGACCTTTCTTTCATATGCTCTGATTCCAGTAATATTCTAATATCAATGACAATTAGCTTAATCTCAGCTAAGCAAGCATAGGAATGATGTGGGCTCTGAATTATAGTCTCAAAAGTTGGGGCTTTTTAAGCACAATGAGAAGTCTCAGTGGCTGACTTTCCATTGAGCCCAAAGTGCAGAAGGCCCTACAGCAAACTCCAACCCTCAAAAGAATATTCACCCATGAATATTACTGGTGCTCCACATGGACCTCTTCCAGACTATACTAACCAAACCGAAGAATCTAAGAAGCAGAAAAGAAACGATGAGTCTCTTTATTTCCCAAACCTTAATCCTCCCCCGGCTCTTGACCATGGCCTCTGATTTCCATTTTGGGGCTTTAATTTTGAGAATAGTACAGGAAGAGAAAGGAATAGAAAAGAAAAATGGGAGAATTCTTAAAAGCAGTTAACAGAAAATGTTTGCAATATACGTAACATACAAAAGGTTAATATTCCAATACACACAGAGCTCCTACAAGTCAACAAGACAACCCAATTGGAAATGAACAGAACAAGTAATACAATCAGAGGAATCTCTGTGAGTCAACCAAAAAATATAAAAAAGTAACTATAAACTCTTAAATTGAAAGATGAGATATTATTTGATTAGCCAAAAAAGTGTAAAAAGAGATAATATTCAGAGTCAGCAACAATGTGGGGGAAAAAGTATCCTCACATATTGTTGGTGGGAATGTAAACTGGTGTGACATTTTTGGAAGAATAATTTGGCATTATCTATTAAAATATAAAATGTGGATAGTTTATGATCCAGTAACTCTGTACCTAGAAGTCTAATCTACAGAAAAAATAGCATGAATACATGAGGATATAAATCTGAGGATGTTCACTGACATATTACTTGTGACAGCAAAACAGGATAAACAAAATGCCCATCAATGCAAAAATGTTAAATAAGTTACAGCATAATCACATAACATGATGCTATCTATTCATTAAGAGAATGAAGTGAACCTGCATGTACTGATGAGAGACGAGAACCATGATTTGAAAAAGTTAATGAAAAATGAAATACTTATGTTCACCCAAAAACCAGAACATGAAAATTTACAGCAGTTTTATTCATAATTTCCAAAATTTGGAAGCAACCAAGATGTCCTTCAGTTGGTGGACTGATAAATAAACTGTGGTATATCCAGATAATGGAATATTATACAGCATTAAAAAGAAATCATGTATCACTACCATATGACCCAACAATTACACTCCTAGGAATATATCTGAAAAAAAAAAAAAAGCGCTAATTTGAAGAGATACATGCACCCCAATGTTCAGAGCAGCATTATTTACAACTGATAAGATATGGAAGCAACCTAGGTCTACATCAACAGGTGAATGGATGAAGAAGATGTGGTACATAGATGCATACAATGGAATACTACTCGGCCATAATAAAGGATGAAATTTTACCATTCACAACAGCATGGATGGACTTGGAGGGTGTTATGCTAAGTGAAATGTCAGACAGAGAAAAACAAATGCTGTATGATATCACTTATATGTGGAATCTAAAAAATAAAACAAATTAGTTTTAAATTCAGTATCAAAGGGTAACATTCTGTCATGTTTGTTATTAAAAGCCTGGTGCATAACCTTCTGGGCTTTTATACATACACACATATCATAAACTTTTTTAAGACTTCATAAAAAGAAAAGAGACTCACAGATATACAGAACAAACTAGTGGTTACCATTGGGGAGAGGAAAGTTGGGAGGGAAAGGCAAGGATAGAGTAAGAAGTTAAACTCTTTTGTGGACCATAAATAAGCTACAGAAATATAATGCACAACACAGGGGATATAGCCAATATTTTATAATAACTACAAATGAAGTACAAACTTTAAAAATTGTGAATCACTATGTTGTACACCTATAACTTATATAATATTGTACATCAACTATATCTCAATTCAAAAAAAATGATCTGTCAAGCCATGAAAAGACATAGGAGAACTGTAAATGCATATTATTAAGTAAAACAAGCCAGTCTGAATAGGCTATAAACTGTATGATTCCAACTGTATGACATTCTGGAAAAAGCAAAACTTTGGAGACAGTTAAAAGATCAGGTGTTGCCAGAGGTTCACAAGAAAGGAGAGACAAACAGGCAGAGCAGAGTGGATCGGTTGAAACATGTCATTGTACATCTGCCCAAATCCAGAGAATGTACAACACCAAGAGTGAACCGTAATGTGAACCATGGACTTTGGGTGATAATGATGTGTCAGGGTAGGTTCATCCATGGTAACAAATGTCCCACTCTGTGCAGGATGCTGATAGTGGGGGAGGCTATATGGGAACTCTCTGTACCTTTCTCTCCATTTTGCTGTGAATATAAAACTGCTCTAAAAAAATGAAATCTTTAGAAAAGTTAACGATATATGTGTGTGTATGTATGTATAAAAGCCTAGAAGGTTATGCACCAGACTTTTAGTAACAAACATGTTGTCAGAGCGTTACCCTTTGATATTGAAGTTAAAAGGATGAATATTTTTCATCGGTATGCATAAGAAACCGGAAGGAAAATAAAAGGAATATTGCACATCATCTGGGTAAATCACCCAGTGTAAACAGTGGTTGATAAATATACTTATGAGAATAGAAAGCATTGCCCAAGTCACTATGAAAGAGAATAAAATATAACTAACCTAAGAGACACTGTGATCTTTTTTGAGTTTTCACAGCACCTGGATAGCACTGTACTGTGACAACCTGATTATTGATCCATCCCTCCCTCCCACAGAGAGATTAAGTTCCCTTGGGCTGGGACCATCTTTGACCATTGTACCTAAGCCTAGAACATTCCTGACACAGTAGGCATTTAGTAAATGACTGATGAATGAGTAAGTGAGAGAGTCTAATGAATTGTACATTTCTCCGGCAAACAGTGACCTAGAAGATAGTGGTCTTGAACTTTCTGTGCCAGTAAATTCACCTCAGTGTGTCTTTCCTGCTCTCTGGGGGAAGTGGGTGTTCAAATTCTAACGACAAGCATCCATTATTGAGACAAGAAGACACTCTAATAGAGAAGAAAACTTATCGAAGATACTGGAGTTGATTAAAACATCATGAGGAACGTAAAGCAACTTTTTATCAGTAATTTCCTCTCTTGACTGAACAGACCTACCAAGAGAGCACGTTCTGAGCAAAACATTGATTGGTCCTAGTTATACCGCTAAACAGAGCTCCCATTATTGGCTGATCTATTCCAGTTTGATTGCTTAGAGCCAGTGATCCTTGGTGAGCTGACAAAATCCACCTTCAAAGCCTAAAAGAATTCTGGGCACACCAGGGGGCCCAAGTCAACAGGCCTCTCTCCCGCCAGCACCACCCGGAGGCTCCCAAGTTTCACAGAATCACAGATTTCACGTCAACTTACTTCTCACAGGCCCTTTGCCTCCTTTTGTGCTGGTCGTTTCTTCATCAAATTTGGGATTGTTGAGCAAATTGTGTACCCCAAGAACAGCTGAAAGCAAAGATAATCAGTGAATAAACTTTAAGTTTGGGAAGGTATGTTAAGATGTCCACATTGTTCATTTGCCCCTCGAAGAACAATTCTTCGTATCATAAAGATTAGTCTCTAGACCCCTCTTGCCTTGCAAAGTGCATGACATATGCGTAGTATTAAGTAAGTATTATAAAACCTCTCGTCCCAAGACCACTAGCAATCTTCACATGTCTTTCTACATCTACACATGTGGAATCACTTAGGCTCTAAGGGACAATGGTCTAGTTATGTCTCCAAACTGAAAATCTACTTAGACCTCCTAGTTAAGAAGATTCATCCCTTCAGTTTTCTCGTCTGTAAAATGTGAAGGTAGGACTGAATCTGAGGATATTTTAAGATCTAACATTATATGGACTATGGCATGCAGTTTTTCTAGAGACAAAGAGCTGAAAAATCATAGGCCTCTTTCAGTGTAAATCTCCCCATTTCTCCCATCTCTCAGTACCAAAAAGAGTTGTCCTTTCCCAATCTAAAGCTTCCCAGGGTGGGAAATAAGAGACATCAGCATATAAAAGTTCAGAGAAGAAGGCTGAGATTTTGAGTCTCCTGTATTACAGGGAACTTGCACTGGGGGGCAGTACAGTCTGCAAGAAACAGCATGGGGAAGTGGGAGCCAGGTGGGCGGGGCGGGGGTGGGCGCAGTGCTCTAACTGCAACTGCCCACCCAGCTTTCCCTTTGCTAATGAAATTCCAAGTGAGAAATTACAGGTGGCTGCCTGGGAAGGGTCCCAGAAGAGTCGGCCAACAGGTGGCAGAGGTGCACCTCTGAGCTCCTCATGTGATGAAATCTACATCTTAGAAGGAGGGAGGCAGCCAGCACAGCCAAGAAAGGGCAAATGTTCAGAGCCAGCAAGTCTGGTGGTTGTTAAGAGTGGCAGTCAGGGGCAATCAGCCAGAGTTTAAATTCTGAGTGTCATGTACTATCTGTATGATTTGAGAAGTTGCTAAATTCCTCTGAGCCTCAGCTTCCTCATCTGTAAAATCGGGTTAATAAATATACTTTGCTTATTACAAAGATTGAATGACTTCCTACATGTTAGGCACTGTTCTAAGTGCTTTACAAATTCTTTTCAAATAAATAATCTGTCACTGTGTTTCTGGCATTGTCTTGGAAGAAGATGCTCTGTGTGATAAACACAGGCCACTGAGACCATCCAACAAACATATCTTTCTCTGGCCCTGTACTCACTAAGCAACTCTGATTATAATTTGGCTCCCAGTGCCAAGTTCAATTTTTGTTTTATCTGTTTCCTGTGAATCTGGCTAGTGGATCAGTCCCCATTGCCCTGCTCCAGTCTGACAGCTCCCAGGTACACTGACAAGATCAAGTCTCTAGGCCAGCGTAGCTGAGAACTGGGCTCTGGGTAATGACCAGACCGAAATCCGGCCATTCTGGGAGGTGCTGTCTGGGAGGTCAATTTCTGCTTCCTTGATGAACTGTCTGTATTTCTGCTCCTGATCTGCCACAGTAACATGGGAAGGGCCCTGGTACTCTTTCTAATCTAAACCTCAAAGACTGTCAGCCCATCCAGTCATGGGGCCGCTCTTGACCTACCAGATACACCCTAGAGGAGATGCTGCCACCCACCCCCCGCTGGGCTTCCTCCTGAGTTCCGAGGGAGGGAGGCTGAGCAAAGATGAACAAGACAGTTTTCTGTTGGGACTACTCCCTCCCCCTCTCCGTTTTACCGTATGAAATTCAGGATCTAGTGTCTTCCAAATGATCTCCTTTCTTAGGCATTTCCTGAGAATTTAAGCCCAGCCTGCATTCTCCCTTTGGGCAATTCCAGGAGAGAACATGAGGTGACCCTTGGGAAGAGCAGTAACCAAAACAGGATCCCTCCACAGCAACCACAGGGCTAAGAATGGTTACGGCAAAGCACCTTTACAACTGTGTGATGTAGGTGCCTCAGCTCCTGCAGTGACTTCGGAGTGGGGTTCAAACATGTGAATTTAATTATCAACCACTGATATCATCACAGAAGGAATGAAAATGTAGCTGAAATGATTGGCACGCTATTAGAATAAGGCATAGATGGTTCTCCTGGCAGGAAGGAGACTGATTATTATCATGTTGATTATCATTGATTATTATGTCTTCCAATGGAATACAAATGTGAGAATTCTTGCCAAAGCAGTGGACTGTCTTTCAAAGCACCTCTATCCTGAGGGGACCTAATGATCCTAATATTCCAAATTTCCATTCAGTTAGTACACAAACATGCTGGTATATGCGTGAATCTTTTTTGAAGGAAATATAAGTAATGGGAGGGGACTTAAGTAATACGGGTGAGAAAATAACTTTTTTAAAAGCATTTTTTATTGAAGTATAGTTGATTTACAATGTTGTGTTAGTTTCAGGTGTACAGCAAAGTGCTTCAGTTACACATACATACATATATATATATACACTCTTTTTCAGATTTGTTTCCATTATAGGTTATTATAAGATATTGAATATAGTTCCCTGTGCTATACAGTAGGATCTTGCTGTTGACACTTACTTTTCATTACATATTCTTTTGTACTATTTGGGTTTTTTCTATATGTATGTATAAGCAATTCATATAATAATAACAATAATTATTGTATTATTGCTATTGTTAAGAAAACTAGAAAAAATGAGCAGACTGGGCTGAATATAGATCTATGTTACTGGGGAAATGTAACAGTAAATTACTCCTGCTCTACGGTTAGACTAACAGACCTGCCACTGGGAATCAAAATGGAACAGTGACTGGGGAACTGCAAGAAATTTTGTGATGGAAATGGAAATTTTCTGATAATAAAATGTCAAATGTGACAGTTCCTTAGAAAGCACAAGGGCTGTTATTTCACTATTTAACTTTCCAACCCCCCTTTATGTTTATTCTCTTTGATTTCTCATAGTAACCCCTGAATTCTGTAGGATAGGTATTTTGGGGAGTACTTTATAGTTGAAATATCGTTTTACATTTTACAGCTGAGACACAGCAAAATGTTTGCTCAGAGAGGTTAAGTCACCTGTATCCAGTCTTACAGCTCCCTGACAGCTGAAGTCAACCTGGTGTTACGATAACACAAACTGAACTTGGTACTGGGAGCCAAATTATAATCAGAAGCTGCTTAGTGAGTATGGAGCCAGAGCAAGATATGTTTGTTGGATGATCTCTCATCGTCTTCCTAGACAATGCCAGAAACACAATGACAGACTCTTATTTATTTGAAAAGAATTTGTAAAACACTTAGTACAGTGCCTAACACATAGGAAGTCATTTAATCTTTGTAACAGGCAAAGTATAATTATTATCCCAATTTTACAGATGGGGAAACTGAGGCTCAGAGTGTTAATAATAATCGATAGTTACACAGGAGCTTGAGGCTGCTTCCAGGGATGTCAGCACATGTCTAGAGGTCACAGTGCTAGACAGGAAAGTTTCCCAGAGCTGAGGACTAACCTGCAAGATCGTAGAGTTCAGTGTCAGAGGCGCCGGCCAAAGCTTCTTCCAGTTCTGGGTCAAGGGTCACTTTTTCTTCTTTATGAGTTTCTATGGGCTTTTCTTTGGGGATAAAGACTCTCCCTTTAAATCAGAAGAAAAACAAAAACCATTGTGTGCTGCTGCCTTGTTGTAGGGTGAGAGGACTGACCAGAGAATGAGCGGCTCTGGCCATTAAGAGCTGAATCATTAAACCACTGCACGTCTAGCTGGGATTCCTTAATTTCTGGGATGATGCCAATATCAATATTCCACTGGTAGAAGGAAGGAAGGAAGGTCAGAGGAGGAATCCTGGATTCTGCGACACGGAGCCCTGAGAAGGCAGAGAGGGAAACAGTGGCTTCTGCTTCCCTATCATGGGCAGCTCTGCCCTTAGACCTGGGTGAGAGGAGCCCTGTACTTTAAAGAGCTCAACTCCGGTCCCTTCTGGGTGCACCCTCCTCCCCACTGCTTCCACCCACGGAGGGAGGAGTCACGGGGACAAAGGGACATTCCCATCCAGAATACAGGCCACCTGCTGGATATACTCCAAGCACCTGGGCCCCTGAAATTCTCTGCCAAAGAGACTTGAACCTGCTTCCAGGGCCCGTGTGAGTCCCTTCCCCATGTCCATCCTCCTGAAAGCAAGTCACACTGCTGGGGTGTGCACCCCCAGGCCAAGGGGAGGCTGTCCATGGGTGAGTGTGGACGAAGCTTGGATATGTAGGCTGGGGTGTCAATCATGGTGCCTGAGGCCTTGGAAGTGTAGGATGGACCCACATCCCTATGTGGAACTCTTGGAAGTCCAAGAATACTGGCCTAGGTATATTTGTAGGAGGAAAGCACATATTCTAACAGTCTGTTATAGCTTTTAACTATTTATAAAAATGACACATGGACTTCTGTTTGTGTCCCTGCTTTGGACCCTGCATAGGGAGGGCAGATGCATCCAACAGCCCTAGAGAGTTCCTGAGGGACAAGCTGGTGATCCCCCCAGAGATTTCTTGCTATCAATTGAGACTATAGGCAACCAGGATGCTCTACCTAGGTCACTTGATGAGTGTAGTGACCTGGGGACACAGCTACCTCTCCAGAGCACACCAGAGCCAGCCTGACTTAAAAGGAAAAACCAGGGTTGTCATATTTGGAGATGTGGAGGTCTGAGCAGCAAGGCCCTGTGCTCCCCACATATGCATTCTCTGCCACCATCTCCCACATCATTCTGTCAGTCCATTTATTTTGCCCCCGACTCACTTCTGAATATGCCGATGTCTACAGCACCTGCTCCCCTACTCCTGGCCCCAGTCTGAACCTCTGGACTGACCATGACATAAGCTGCCACGTTTCCCAGAAAGAAGGGAAATACCCTGGGAAACAAAACAGGATAGTGGCCAGAGGATAGCAAAGGAAAAAGCATCAATAAATCAATAATATCTCAGACACTGAGGCTCCTCTCAGACTTGATTTTGCATCATGTCTGCAGCCTGAAGCATTTTCTTTCTGGCTCCATGATCTTGGATCCAAAGTCAAAATGGGCTTTCTGAGTACTTAATCCCAGGTACCATTTAGGATTACTCTGAACACCAGGTACGCAGGTGGCCCAGCTATCAGTGTTCGGGATAACTGCTACTGCACATCCATTCCTGGGGTCCAAATGAACAAGTTCTAAATGACTCATGCGGCCCAGGAACCTGAGGGCCTAGGGCACATGCCGTTCAGAACTGAGGCTGGGAGGCCCCTTGCCCGAGGCCCTCCTGACAGCCCCTGGCTGCTTCTGGCTCAGCACTGTTCTTCCAGGGGCCCGGCAGACGCCTCACTCTGATCCTCTGCTCTTTCTGGAAAACTTGCTCTCTGCTCCTTCAGTTCAATTGTGTTGCCTCTCAGCCTTCTCCTAAGCTCCACTGTGTAGCTGTGTTCATCTTCTGTACCCCCATTTATTACTCCAGCTGCTCCTGTATTCCCAACCTCTCATGAACCATCTGCAGACCAACCTGGGTCAGGAGATAATTTACCATAGCTGCTCCTCAGACCTCTGCTCTGAGGACAGAAGACAGCAGCTTTCCTCTTTTTTGGTGGGGAGGGGAGGTAACTAGGTTTCTTTGTTTTTTTCTTTATTTAATGGAGGTGCTGGGGATTGAACCGAGGACCTCGTGCATGCTTAGCACGTGCGCTACCACTGAGCTATCCTCTCCCCGGAGCTTTCCTCTTATTCTGCTTTTGCTACCCAAATACTGGATGTTAATTGGGATTTTTTACTGAAGATCTGACATTGAAATATTTTTTCTTTCACAATTAAATGTCTAACAATAACTGTGCCACCATTGAAACAGCCCCTTATTTCTACTGTAATCCTCAGTAATTTGCCCAGTTTGTCACTGCTCAACTTGACTTAATAAAATGACACTATCCATGGTGCATGATCCATTGGAGGTGCCCAGACAGCAGGGGGCCGCATGAGAGAAGGCAGCTGCGGAGCCGGTGCTCCTGCCCGCTGCGGCCGTGGTACAGAAGCTCAGAGAGGCACTGATTCGAATCCGCACATATTGGGCACCTCCCCTGTGTCAGTTTCTGTGCCAAGATGTGAGAGAGACATGGCCCCATTGCAGATCTCAATCTCATGTGGAAAACACACAAGCCCCAAAGTAAATAAACAAAAGGATGAATGAACACTGTCACAGTGCTGTGAAAGCAATAGATGAGTGTCACGCTAGAAAGAAGGGGTATGTTTTGGACAGGGAAAGCCAGACATTTAAGCTGGGGCTTTTAAAGGGTGAAAAATGGGGATGTGGGTCAGAGGAAAGAGTTCAGGAGAAGAAGACCATGAGACGGGAAAAGAGCTTGGCAGATCTGGGGAACTGAATGAGGACAGTGAGGCCAAGGCTCAGGGAGGGAAGGAGAGTCACAGTCAGAAAGGTGGGCAGGGCGAGCTCTCCCAGGACTCTGAGGACCACGGCAATGGTCTGAGACTTTAATTAGGGAAGTGACGTGATCTGATTTGTGGTTTTAAAAAACCATAGTTGCCATGAGGTTATCAGCCATCACATCAGTATCTTTGGGCCCACGTCACTGTTCGTGGCTGAGGAACCTGATCTGGCGATTGGCACTCACTTTTCCCCCAAAGGGGAGCTCAGGGTCAGGAGCTGGGAGGAGGATTTTCCTTGTCCTAGTTCTGAGATCGATCCCTGTGTGGAGAAATAGCCCCCTGCTCTCAGGCCTTGCCAGGTCTATCATAGTGTTTCTATCGTTAGACCACAGGCTCCTTGAGGGCAGGATGGGGTCTTGTTCCCTGTGGTCCCAGCATGTAGCACACGGCTTCATAACCAGGAGGTGCCTGGGACATGCTGGGTGAATGGATGACTGACTGCACTGGCCTCTGATGGTAGCATCTAAGGGAACAGAGACAACGCCCAGACATGGAGTAGATTTCTGCAGCCGGAAAAGCCCCGGCTGGGAGGAACACGCCAAGGCCCTCTTCCAGGCCCTACACTACAGCACGCTTCCAAAATTGCTTCTTTGGGACTTTTCTTTCTTTTTTTTTTTTTTTACAAAACTGATTTGAGTACCATCACACCAAGTATTCATTTCATTAGCCTACATATTCCCTTTATCCCCCCTTCCTCAAGCAGATTATTTTTAGTAAACTATCGTTCCCCGCATGGGTTTTAGAAGCCAGATCCATAACCTTTCTGATGACAATTTTCTTTCCTTCAGACTGGTAGCTTTTTTTATTGTTGCTCTTCAGATCTTTAATTTCTCTGCACAATATTCTGTGTTGTCTTATTTTATTGAAGTATAATTGATTTGCAATATCATGTTAGTTTCAGTGTACAATATAGTGATCCAATATTTTTATAGATTATATATCATTTAAAGTTATTACAAAATAATGTCAAATTTCCCTGTGCTGTACACTATATCCTTGTAGCTTATTTATTTTATATACATAGTATTTGTACCTCTTGATCTCCTACCCCTATCTTGCCCCTCCTCCCTTCCCTCTCCCCAGTGGTAACCACTAGTTTGTTCTTTATATCTGTAGCCTACATATCCTGCCATGGCCCTTTTTTTAATTAATAAGTTTTTATTTTTTAATTAATAAGTTTTATTTTTAATAAGTTTTAATTATTATATTTTAATTATTTTATTTTATTTTAATTAATAAGTTTCATTTTAGGTTAGCAGAGGAAAGTACAGAGATTTCCCAGGCACCCCCCATCCCTACACTCACAACCTCTCCTCTACCGACAGCCCACCGCACAGTGGGACATTTGCTACGAAGGATGAACCTACGCTGACACCGCTATCACCCAAACCTGTAGTTCACACGAGGGCTCACTCATGGGGGTGTACAGTCTATGCGTCTGGACAAGTGTCTACCAACATGTATCCACTGCCATGATTCTAATACTGAACCCAGTTCGTGGGCTTATTTCCCACCTTCAGGCAAGTTCCCTTGCTTGACCCTCCACGATGACACATTAGGAGAACCCACGTCCCCAGATGCGCTGCCTGGGGTCCTTACCTTTCTTTTCCCCGGTGAAGGGCACAAAGTCCTCCCTGTCTTTCTGTTCCAGAGCCTCCTTCTCCAGGTACATGAGGAGGTGCTCACGGTCAAACGGGCCGGTGGCTGCTTTCTGTGTCTGGTCTCTCTGTCGAAATCCAGCTGGCAGCAGTGCGCTCTGACAAGACAGCGGTGTGAGCAGGAAGGAAGGTGTCTGCCTGCCTGATACTTTGCTACCTCCCCTACCCCTGCTGGGCATGGGGAAGCATGGAGAGGACACCTGTGCAGAGATGTGCGGTGAGCTGAGGGCTGGGTTTTGGCATATCTTTGAGGTCCTACTGGCTCTAACATCCTGTGTTAAGAGGGGGCTCCCAATGAGCTCAGGCAGAACACAGATGGCTGGAGCAGCCTCAGTCTCCTGCACATGCCTTCTAGAATGTGGCAGCATAAGGCCAGCCACCTTGCACAGCCTCTTTCCTCATAGATCCCACTTAGGTTTGACCAAGTCTGCACCCAGCGTGCTCTCAGGCAGGCATGTACACCACATACTTTTATTTCTAACCTCTCTCCTAGGAAACATCCAAGCTGGGAAGTGAATTTTAGGGTAGATGTTGATACCTGCTTGATTAAACTTAGAGGTTCCTTTCTTAAGTTTAAAAAATAAAAACAAGACACTTGCATTTTTTAAAGTAAATACAATATCTAAATTATCTGGCATAATAGAATACCATACAAATATTTTAGTGATATTTTTATTTATAGTAAAATCACCATTTTAGGTAACTCTGATTCTAAGTGTGAGATAATACTAGCAGGGCTGAAGAAAAGTGCTTGCTATACAAACACTTTGACAAGCTATTTACCTTTTCAGGAGCTCAAAAAATATGAGAAGCTCCATTTAAATTTACTTGGTATGACAGTTAGTTATTCTAATCTAGCCACTGTTGTGAGAGCACCAAAGATTTCAAGTCATTTATACACGTTAAAGAAGCAAGCTCTAAAAAAGATCTGCTTTCAGAGTTAAAGACTTGGTTTAAATACTATCTCTGACATTTGCCAGTGTGGGATCTTAACGTAAATTACTGTCCCTGGTCTGTCCCCTCATTTATGAAATGAGGATCATACAATTTATCTCAAGGGCTTTTGGGTCCAGCAGAGTGTATGTCCTTTCCCTCTTTCCTTTCGTATTCCCTAAGTCAGATTAGTCCTTCTTCAGCCAATGGAAAATATTTCCCCCATTTACATTAAACTGGCTTTTAAGAAGTATAATTGCCATGTCATACTATAGATGTGACTGCCGAGGCTCTCCATGGGTTTATAAAAGTAAGTGACCCAGAGCCAATCAGGGAAGAGCACAGAACTTGCATGTGGAGCCGAGGGATCCACACTACTGTTTACGGATGGCGCCACACCGTTTACCCCATCCTACCACTAACTGCGTCACTAACCTCAGGATCTAGGTCGTCAAGGACATTTTCCAACTGTTTTAGTTCTTCTTCTGAGAGTTTGCCAAGAAGCTCATCTTCATCAATGTTCTTGTATTTCTCCAGCTCTTTTTGAAAAGGGAGCGCCATGGTCTCTTACACGCCTTTCTCACGGGCCATGAACATTTAAATGTGCCAGCTTCTGGAGACTTCAGAATACTACTAGGAAGAAAGAAACACTGTTATCTCCCTTCTGTAAACAGAGCCTATTAGTAGGAGACAGGGCTATGCTACCTGCCCATGGAGTCTTTCCTTTAGACAGATAGTCTAACAAAGTAAGTAATATTACCTTCATTTGCAGGGCAGCCTGACCGCTTACAAAGTGTTTCCATATTTATTATTTCACTTATTTTGATCTTTACAATGACCTGGAAAGGAAGCCTGAACAGGTATCAGTATCCCATTTTTACAGATGAAGATTCTGGGGTCAGAGTGGCTGAGAGCCTAGCTCGAGGCCCCAGAGCTGGGATGTGCCAGGCCCTCGGAGTCCCTGTGTAGTGAGTGCCTTTCCACCATACTACTCTGCCTCCCCCTGCTTTCCACAGAAAATAATGAAGAACAATGCACTAATTGTACGGCAGTTGTAAGAAGCATACTTGTGTCTTTTCAGAGGGAGAGTGATGTGAAGAATACAGAATGGGGTTCATTCAGGAAAGAGAGTTTGGAACGTCCATGTGAGAAAGCATTGTCGAGAAACTCCTCTGTGATTAAACTAAGTCAGAGTCTAAAAGCCTGGCTACTGTCTCTACTCTTCTCTTTCTAGCCCCATTTCCTTTCTGTTTCTTTAGCCACCCTCTCTGATTCTTTATACCCTGAGTCCATTCTTTTTTTCAACCTACTCCTTTTACACTACCTTATTTCTAAACGTCCACACTAAATGAAATTTTTACCCAACCCCTTTCTTCTTGTAGAGCATTTTACAGATCGTCCCTAGAAAGATAATACTGCATTCAGGAAATACCAACCTACTTAACCGATTGTGTTTCTCCTCTGGCCATATCAACATCAAGCAGATCTTTCAAAGCAATTAATCCTTGCCATATACCTACTGTTTGCCAGGCATGGTTCTAGAAAACAGGAATATACAGATCAGCAAGATATGGCCCCTCCCCCACGGAGATCACAGCTTAGTGAGACACACAAAAAGGGATACCACCACCTGATGAGTGCTATGGTCTAACACAGGTTTAAAACACATGAGGAAATAATCATTGGATAAGGGGAGTTTGAGGGGCAACTGTGAAAGAGGCTGTGTTTGAACTGTGAAGGAAGAGGTCATAAGGTGGATGTGGGCAGGGGAGGGTCCTTCCAGGAAAAGAGAACAGCATAAACAAAGGCACAAAGATAAAGTATAGGAGGTGATGCTGAATGGCTGGTGTGACTAGAGAGGACAATGTTGGGGTGGGGGGAGGAGCGGGGAGAAAAGAACTAAAGACAGGAAGGGACATCTGGGAAGGCCTTTCCCTATGTGCTTTATTCCGTTGGAGATGGGAGCCACTACAAATTTTTAAAGTGGAGGAATGATCTGAGAAGCCCAGTTTCTAATAAGGCAATTCAAACAGTAAGAATGAAAGGTGGGTTGTCATGGAAAGAGAATAGTTGTAGGCGGGCCACTTAAGAGCTATTAGAAGGTTGTTCCTTTCTCCTTATTTCAACTGCTCACTATGTTCAAGCTTGTGGTTTTCTATTTTTGTGTTTTTTCCTCATACAATGTAACTCTCTTTCCCTCCCATCAGCCCACCTTCTTTTAAGCTCCAATTGCAATATTCCAGTAAAAACAAAAACAAAAACAAAACCAACAAACAAAAAGCCCCATTCCACTAAAGTCAGAGAAACCAACTGGGTCATACACACTTTGTTCTGGTCCCAGCTACCACAGATTTATTGTGTGACTTTGGACAAGGATCTCAATCTGCCAGGCTGTTAGCCATCAAATGACCTGGTTGAACTACCCTGTCCAATGGATCCTAAGATGCACAGTTTCCCACACTTAACGCTCTGAAATTTGAGGTGTGTCCTACAACTGACGGTCTTACAATGATTGTTTACCCAGCAGCAGTCAAGATACACTTGTCATTGCCTACATATGTGTAAATATCAAAATCACCAGCTTCGAAACAAGCGAAATGGGAGTCAGGGATTTGGAAAATATCCCAGGGATTTTTAAAAAAATACTGGAACACTCTTTAAAAAACCAGTGGGGAGGGAGTAGGAGAGGTAGTGATTCAGGTGATGTGTAGCATCCCTCCCAAAGGAAGGTCCAGGTTAGGTCAGGTCCACATAATATACGGAGTGGGTTTAAGAGCCAACATGAAAGGTTTTAGTTCAGATTTTTAAAAATTACCACTCTTGATGGCACAGAAGAGATACTGTGTGGAAAAAAACAAAGCACCGATGAATGTGAGTCAAAAAGAGATTCAAAAAGTTGGAATCCAAACATGAAGAAGCTTTAACAATATTAACCAATTCATTTCACTTCCATTCCCCCTCTTTTTTCAAATGTATGCACAGAGGTAATATATGATTTCAAAAAATCTATGTGTATTCATAGCAGCTTTATTTGTAATAGCCAAAACTGTAAACAACCCAAATGATCCTTAGGGTGTGAGTGGATAAACAAATTGTGATACATCCACATAATGGAATCTAGTCAGAAATAAAAAGGAATGAACTCCTGATACACACAGCAACGTAGATGAACCTCAAAACAATTATACTGAATGAAAGAAGCTACACCAAAAAGAATGTACGTGGCATGATTCCATTTGCCTAAATTCTAGAAAATGTAAATTGGTCTAAATGACAGAAAGCAAATCAGGAGTTGCTTAGGGATGGGAGAGAGGCAGGGAGGGGACGAGCGAGGATTATGTAGGGGCCTGAGGAAACTTTGGGGGGGGGGTTGTGTATGTTCATAACCTTGATTGTGGTGATTGCTTCATAGGCATATGTCAAAACCTATCAAACTATATCACTTTAAATATATGTGACTTATTGTATGTTGATTAAAAGATTTCAAAAATCTATGTAAGTCTAAAACAGCTCTTTAATAAAGTAAAAAATTACATTTTAATTGGCAGCATTTTTTTTTCTCAGCAATATGTAAAATATTGGTATCTGTCACAATCAATGGTATCTTCGAGTTGGTAAGATTCTATCTGTATTTCTATTCCAGGATTCTACAACTGCACCTCAACTCCTTATCTTCCCCTGAAACAGACTTACTCTCTTGGTTTTCTAGATCATACTCTCCTTCTACCAGTCAGTCACTTCCAAAACTCAGACCACCTGAGGTTCTTCCCCTTCTCCCTACGTCTGGTCGGTTAGCACCTCCAGGGGATTCTTACCACACGGCACTTTTCACACCAGCCCTTCCTGTCACTCTTGTTTTAGACCTTTGTTCCTTTGGACATGGAGTACTCTCACTGCATCTTGAAAGGATTCCATTCTTTGCTCTAAGCCACCCAGAGTACCACTATCAGATCATCTTTCTTAACACTGCTAACAAGCCACTTCGCTGGGTAAGGACTTACAATGGCTCCCTCTTGTCTACAGAATGAAATTCAGACAGTCTAGCATCCCAGACTCCCATGATTTGGCTTTGATCTGCACTTTTCTGGCTTCATTACTTTTCTCCAGTCTCGTCAAAAGGGTTCATTGGCTCTCTGTGGTCGGCAGAATAATTGCCCCCTAAAGAGGTCCACATGCGAATTCCCAGAACCTGGGAATATGTTATTTTAAATGGCAAAAGGGACCAGGACTGATTAAAGCAAGGATCTTAAATTAGGGAGACTATCTTGGATTATCTGGGTGGGTCCAATGGAATCACAAGGATTCTTAAAAGATGGAAGAGGAAGGCAGAAGACGGAAGCAGAGGGACAGGGTGATGCAGTTGCTGGCTTTGAAGATGCAGGGAGCGGCCTCTAGGAGCTGGAAAAGGCCTGGAAAGGATCTTTCCTTTAGACCCTCCCAAAAAGAATGCAACCCTACTGACACTATGATTTTAGCCCAGTGGAACCTGCTTTGGACTTCTGATCTCCAAAACTGTACAATAATAAATCTGTGTCATTTTAAGCCCCTGAATCTGTGACAGCAGCAGTAGGAAACTAATGTGCTGTCTTAGTTATAAACTTCTACTTCCCAAGGTAATTGTTCTGGATAGCTCGTTTGCTCCTCCCCTCCCCATTCACTCCCCACCCTGCTCTGTGTCCCAGGAAGATGATGTATTTACACTGCATCCATGGGCTTCCTTGCTCTCTGGCTTGTTTGGCCAACAGGAGGCACTAGCAGGAAACTGGAGGGCAGGGGGAGAGGGAGGCTACATCGCCTGCCAGGAAGCCCTCTCCATCCTCTTGCCTCCGCCTCACTGACTTCAGGCCTGGGGGTAGTGAAGGGTCTCTGTGTGGCTAGTGCCAGATTTCTGCCTAGTTGGATTCCTCAAACCATTTACAACTTTGTAAATAGCCTCTTGATGAAAATTCCCTCAAATTATTCAGTTTGAGTGTGTCCTCTGTTTCTTGTTGGGACCTTGGCTGATACAGTAAGACTACTTGGAATGCCCTTCTGTGTTCTTGTGGCCTATCCATGAGCTCTGCTTCTGAGGCCTGGCTCAGATCCCAGCTCTGCAGGACCACAGAAGGTCAGGGCTGAGTGAGGCCTTAAAGATCATCCAGTCCAGCAGCATAGATGGTTTTTCTCCCACTTCTCTGATCACCCCTTTTTGGTCTCTTTTGGCAATTCTTCTTTCTCTACCTTAAATACTGGTGTGTTACAAGATCCTGTCTTAGCATTTCTTTTCTTACACTACGCATCCTCCCTGGGGAAACGCGTCTCCTCCAAAGTTTTAATTATAATCCATATCCCGAAGAACCCCAAATCCCTACCTTTGTTCCAGACTTTGTTCCTTGGGGGCTAGATCCACATATTTCCACTGCCAAATCAACATCTCTGCTTCGCTGAATCAGGAACCTCAAATGTCAGAAGAACTCACACATCATCTTTCCTTCCAAATAGCTTCTCCTCCTCTGGAATTCCCAATTTCAGGAATTTGGCCAAGAAACCAGGGAGCCATCCTTGACACCTTCTCTTTCTTGTCTGCTCTCCACCCATCAATCACGAAATCCAGGCTTTACCTAAACATGTTGAGAATCTACCTTCTTCACTCATTGTTGCACCACCACATCCAGCCTTAGTCCACTCAGATCTATTCTCTATACAAATGGCCGAAGTGATCTTTTTAAAGAACTCTGCTCTAGTTACTTAAAATCCTCCAGGGGCTTCCCTTTGCCTTGAGGATAAGGTTCAAGTTCACAGTCTGGTCTCTGTCATTCTCATCAGCCTCATCCTGCACTGCACTCTCCCCATCTCCTCCTGGCTCCAGCCTCCTGGACCACTTCCAATTCCTGGATCATGCCTTATGTCATCTCCTCTGCTCAGAGCACTCTTATTCTCTCTTCCTCTGCCTTACTGCTAGCCTACTCATCTTCCAGGCTCAACGGAAGCTTCAATTCCTCAGAGAGGCCTTGTTCAGACCCCTAGACAGGTCTGTACCCCGTGGCACACCCCTTGATCAGAGCGCTCCCTGATTTTATTACAATTGCCTGTTTTATTTCTGCCTTCCTTGCTAGTTTCTGTGAGGGTGGGGACTGTATCAGTTTTAGCCAGTGTTATAATCCTGGCTCCCGGCACAGGTCTTGATCCAGAGTAGGCATCCAACAAATACTGTGCAACAAACGTCAAAGGAAGGAAATGAGCTCAGAGAGGTGAAGGGACCCACAGCGCTCATTCCACATAGCCACAGCCTCCACTCTTTGTCTTGGAACTTTGTAAGGCCACCGAAGCCAACAGAAGTTGCTCTGCTTCCTAAATTCACGTTGCCTATGTCACCATTCAGGTGTCCATCCCTCTCTCTCATTATTTTTCATGTATGCTCCATAAATGGTTCTCTCTCCAGCTACACAGCAGATGCCCAGGGACAGGGATGATGGTGTCATTCATGTTCCTGGGCTTCTCAAGCTCAGGTTTGTATATTCATTTAACAAGCATCTATTGAAAGCCCGCCTGTTCCAGACACTGCTGGGACAAGAGCAGTGAACAAAACAGATGACAGCTTGTGCCCTAACCGAGCTTACAGTTTAGCAGTGAGAGAGACATTCAGAAGTTACAATAATACTACACAACAGTGCCTGTTAAAACAAACTGCGAATGTTGTGTCAATACCTCAGGGGGTCTCAAAGCCAGAGGAGGAAACAAAAATAGTGCATCCCCCTGGAGCACAACTTTAACCTGAAGGTCTGGGGGAAAGCTGGTTTTATTTTTTAATAACAAATACAGACATATGTGAATATACGATTCATATAGCTTTTAAAGTGAAATCACAGGTTTCTGGCTCATGGCTGGCCTGCTTTAGCCCCCACCCAGGCCCTCAAGGGTTCATATTTGCCCTCTCCTCCTGTTAGTGATGCCGCAGTGGAAAGTTTGCAAAGCACTTCTGCAGCCTCACCTCCGACACAGCGTCTGTCTGGTGGCAAGCTCTCTCAACACGCAACAAGAAATTAATGTATGCACTGGAATAAAGCAACTGCCAAACAGGGCTTCCAGGAGTCCAGGTGGGCATGTACACCAGCCGGTTAGGGAAACGGAAAACAGGAGCAAGGACTTGAGCTGAAGGAAGGATGACCTGGGCCCTCTAATAACTCTTCCTGTCACCCAAAGATATGAGCCCTGAGGGAAACAAGGCGTGCGGCTGTCTTTGCTTCCCTCTCCACCACCTTATTTGTACAACTGTGGCATGAAGGAGGACACTCAGACACAACACGAAGTGCCCAGCCTTTGGCCCTGCCTAAGCACAGACTTAGAACCAAAGCTAAAACGGGCAGCCCTATTTATTGCACCCGCTACAAACCAAAGACCAATTTTTACATAAGAGTGAACAAAAAACACTCATAAAACCCAGTGAAAAGGTTTTTCAATGGGCAAAACAACGCCATAAATTGCTTTGGAGTGCATACATATCTGGGAAAGCTTCCGAGGGCTGCACATGAAAAGGACAGATACCACTGTGGGAGCGGAGGGGGATTCAGTTGGAGAAGGCGGCCTTGGGCTTCCACGACACTGGTGATGATTTAATCCCAAGTAGGGTAGTCAGTCATTGGGAAGTTATTATTCTTTATTACATCTTGTCAATATTTTATAATAATTTGTAAACAATCAGTGAACCAGTTTGCACAAGAGCCAAATCTACATTTTCTACAACTAGTAAATTAGAACAAAATAAGCTTATAAATACATCCTCCAACAAAACATGAATCGATCCTACATATTTAATTCCTTTCTAGCTGCAGACACATACAAAGATGTGTACAAAACACACAGCCTGTGTTTTGGGATCTAGCTATTTGAAGATGGCCCATTCCGGTCTGTTTCTTTTTTAAAATGACCAAATGGCTCCTGCCATATTCTGGGAAATACATGCAGGAGATGAAGGACAGAGAATGGGGTGTGATAAGGAGGAATTTCAGGCAAAAAATATGAGAAGGCAATTGGAAGGGGCAAAGTGAACGAGGAATGAGGAACGGATCTTACCAGAATGAAGAGTTTGTATCTGAGACTCTTTATTCTTGACTTCCCGATCTAATAACGTACAAACTGCCAGAACTCCAACTGTGCTTAAAAACAGTCTCCTTTTAAAACAATGTGCTCACAGTAACCTCCCATTCCAGGTTCAGAAGAGCACAGAAGACTAGAAGCATGGGCCTTGGAGTCAACCAGCCCTGACCTGACGCTTACAGATCCATGTGCGAGTGACAGCCTATCCAAGCCTCTGTCCCTTCCTCTGTACAACAGGCAAAGAAGAGTACTTAACTCAGAAGGTGGAGGTGATGCCTAACGTGATGACGTGTATACCAGGCACAGTAGCTGACACGTGCAAGCCCTCAGTCAAAGCCATTTCTCTTTTGTCCTTGGTCTGGGCATACTCTTCTGTCTGGGCTGTTTGCACCCTCTGTTATCCTTGTCAGGACCTGCTGAACGTGGAGAGGTGCACCCCATTGGAGCCCTGGGTCAGCAGTGCTGGTGTAGCATGCCTCCATGTGTAGGCGGGCCAAAGTAGGAGATAGGTTTCCACCAGGGCAGCAGCTGCCAAGAAGCTTCCTTGCTGGGGCCAAAGTGCTGTACCATGGAAGTCTCACTGCCTGCCTAGATAGCCACCTGGTTTCTAATTCTCCTGGCAGATCCTACCTCTTGTTGCTGCCCTACCCCTTTGTCTGGCCCTATTCTGTTTTCTGAAGACTTCCTGTCTCTTGACTTCTATCTACCTCCTTGCCTTCCACTTGGGTGTCTGGGTCTTTCTGGCTTTCAACAGCCTATTTGCACTCGCCATGTCCCATCATCTTGCCTTCGAGAAGCTGTGGGCTTCTCACTTCCCCACTGCACTACGGGGTCTCCTCTTTTGGTCTTGTGACGCACCTGCCCTCCAGGCTTCTGCCTGCTTATGAATCTTTGCCTACCTATCTTCTCTCCTTCTCTGGCATCTGTATCCCACTTAGGTTTTTTTTTTTCCCATGACTAAGTCTTTTTACACTTTCTGACTTTTTCATATTCTAGAATTTTCCTACAGTGTACGTAAAATATTGGAATGTATTAGATTTCCAAATTAAAAAGAAAAAAAGAAAACTAAAGAACTTTCCACTTAGGTTTTGATTAAAGCTTTGTTATGGCTTATAGGTGCTATGTGCACCTTGACTCATGACTGCTTATCAAGATACGTAAAATGTTTAACTGGTGTGAAATGGGCACTGCCCTATCAGAATGGGTGTCAGCTATAAACAACAGGGGTGGCTGACCCGGCACATACAGGCTGAACAGCAGCCCAGCTCCCTGGACTCTAGACCCCGCCCACTGCTCTGACAAGAGGCCTCCTGGACCTTTCACAGGGCTGGTGCCCCAGATTTGCTCCTTACTTCTCCTGCCCAGGCGTGGCACGGCTGTTTCATGAGCTCCTTTTACCCACAGTCCTAGAGCTGACCTTCTCATTCCCACTTTACTCAGCTGTCACAAGGGAAACCCAGAAATACTGGCGACACACATGAAAGAGATGGGGAAGCCTTGATGCCAAAACAGGGGGGCAAAACATGAAAGCAGATACATAAATACACATATTTATATATGTATATATATTTCAGGTATAGGAAGACCATCATAGCAGTAAAAAGTTCTGTATAAAATTGTGTTATATCTTAAGAATTGGTTTTCTTGGTCTGGCAACAAGAAGTCTCTTCTGCACATGCCTTCTATGAGCTTCTTTGAGTCCCTTCATGTCTTATTAGGAAAACACCTGGTTGTATGTGATTAACAAATAAATGAGAGGAAATCCTACAACTTCTGTCAAAAAGATGGATCTGTTCTCTCCCCCAACACTCTCCTAACTCAAAATAAAAAGAACCCCCATTTGGAATTTCCTTCTGCACTGGTGCAGAGCTTGAACTCAGAGAGGAAAGGGACAACCCTTTCAGGATAGTTGTAGAGTTAGCATTTCTAAGGTTTGGGGATTATTAATGCTTTGAGGTTGGAGTTAGGGGATGAGGCGTTTTAAGAATAAATGATTGACAGTAGCCAAGACAAACCAAAAAAGGGAACTCCCCTTGACCCCACTCACACCTCCAACAGGATTTAAATCTTGGGACTTGAAGCCACAGGTTCACTGCGAGTTCTTCACAGATTCATTGCAGCTGCCTGTCACTAACCACACAGTCCTTTCCAATCCTTTCTCTGATTACCTATCTATTTTATTAATCACCTCAATTTTTAATTCAAAAAGTTCAAATATATAGAAAAGGTAAAAGAATAGTACAAGAAACATCCGTATTCCATTCTCTTTGATTCACCAACTGTCATCATTTTGCTACATTTCTGAGCTTGCTCCCCCACCCTTGTACGTTTTTTCCCCCAAATCAGCTGGAAGTTGCAGACGTCATGATGCTTTGTCTCTAATACTCACATCGCAAAAGAAAAGCGTCCTACACGACCACACTACCAACACTGCACCTGAGAAAATTAAAGTAATTCCATAACATTAACTAGCATGCAGCCCATATTCAAATTTCCCCAGTTGTCTCCAACTCATCTTTTATAGCTATTTTTTTTTTCCTGATCTAGGATCCAAAGTTCTCATACTCCAACTGGTTGTTATATCAGTTAAATATTTTAATCTACAATATCCCAGCCCCATTGTCTTTCTGACAGGAACACCACACCAGGGGGGAAGTTATGACCTTCTTATTGCATCCCAACAGAAGACTCAGGATAGGCGCTGGTAAGCTTGATTATTAGGCTAAGAGTGATGACTTCCTCATCTCCCCACTGTAAGGACACATTTCCCCTAGGTAATCTGTGGTGAGATACTTTGAAATAGCATGAAAATCCTGTTCCCCAACAACCTTTTGCTCAAAGGTTTGTGCCCATGGATGAATCCTTGCCCTGTTATTATTATTGCTATTATTATTATTGCTATTATTGCTATGATGATGATGATGATGATGATGATGATGATGATGATGATGATGATGAAGAAGAAGAAGAAGAAGAAGAAGAAGAAGAAGAAGAAGAACCCTGTGTTCGGGTTACACAGCACTGGTTTTCTGGTTCTCTTGTGCCTTCTATTGTGTATTTGCAATTCAAACAATGACCCATCAGTACCCATCCTCTCTCTCCTCAGTGGGTGTACTCTCTGGTTACTTCTTGCTGCAGTTTCCTCACTACCTCCTTGCTGACCATATCTGACAGCTCTTGCCCAGCCCTAGGGAGCCATCTGCTTCTCCATTTACCTGCTAATCCCATCATTTCACCTTCTGCAAATTAAAAACAAACAAAAAACCCACAGAATGTTGCGTACCAATTTAGAGTAATTTACAAAAATTAAAAAAGTTGTAATGATATTTACTGGGTTAGACTGCAGAGCGTAGATAGAGGAAATCTGTTTGTTTGTTTGTTTTTTTAAATCAGATAGTCTAAGCCCTGACAAATCTTTCCTCCTCACTAGGGTAAAGCCACTTGTTCTGTCACAAGCAGGCTTTTTCCAATGCTGTTGAACAGAAGCACCCTCGTCGTTTCAGCTCCATGATATGAGAATCTTGGAAGAACAGAGGTTTAGAAATCATTTAGCCAGAATGTCCCCATTTTACATGGAGAAAGAGGCCAAGAGACGCGAAGGGACTTGTCCCTTGGGATCCCTCAGCTCCTTAAGGGAAGAGCTCGGACTGGAAAGGGGTTTTATAAATACCTGCTCCGATGTTCTTTTCATTCCCTTCCCAATCAAGGACCTGGTGATTCAGATGTTTAGTAGGCAAAAGGAAGCCTGTAGCATTCACGGCCTCCTTCACTGCTAATTTGCATTTTGCCTGCATCACCTTCCCATCTCTGAACACCTTAAGTCAAAATTCCCATTAGAAGCCCTTATCATTATTATTATTATTGTTATTATTGTTGTTATTATTATTTAAAAAATCAATCTTCATTTCTGTAAGTCAACAGAAAAAATTTAGGAGGGCTCAAGGGAGCAAATGCTATCATTATTTTAACCAGGAAAAAAAAAAAGAAAAGTCTCAGGACCTGCTTCAGGCCGCTCTTGGAACGCTGCCTTCTCGGAGGCTGAAACGCCCCGCGGGTGACAGCTCCAGCGGGAGTCCACCCTTCCCTGTCGCCTGCTCTAAGGCTGCAATGATAGGCATTAGGCTCCAGGAGCTTGTCAAATGTTCACAGGAGAGGAGAAAGTGGGGAACAAAGCCCAGCGTGGAAAAACCCAGCCCCGCAGCTCGGGGAGGACAGGAGACCGCGCCCTCACTGCGGCGGCTCGGGGGCTGCAGAGGCGGAGGAGCCGCAGTGCAGGGCGTGGGACCCGCTCCCGGCGGGCGCCTCCCGCCCGCGCCGCCCTGCCCCGCGCTCTCCTCCCCGCCGCCCGCCAGGCGGGAGAGGCCAGAGACGGCCCCGGTCCCGCGCGCCCGCCCGGCCGAACGCCGACGCCGCCGAGCATCCTCCGGCGGGCAGGGAGGGCGCGGCCGCCCCGCGCTGCGGGCCGGGGACTGCGGACCTTATCTCGCCCGGGGCGGGGGGGGGGCCCACACCCACCCCAGGCGCGCTCACCCGTCTGTGCGCCCATCCCGGAGCCGGCGGTGCGGGCCGTCAGTCCGTCTGCCCCCAGGTAGCGGGGCCGGCGAGCAGGGCGGCGCCGTGGCCGGGGCGAGCGCGGCGATCAACAGGCGGCTCCCGGCCGGGCACGGCGCTGGGGCGCGCGGCCGCAGCAGAGCAGGCTGGGAAGCGTAGTTCCGGGCGGCGCGCGGCGGCCGCGCGGAGGTGGGACCCCTGCCCGCTTGGCTGCAGCCCGCGGCTTCCCCACAGCCCCTTCCCCTTCAGGCGTCCTCGCCCAGAGCCTGCGTTCCGACCCCGTAACCGCTCTGCTGGCGAGGAGGACCTCAGCCTTGGTACCAGGCTGTGCGGACTCTTGAGAAGCTCGGAGCTCCAGACAGGGTGGGTGGCTAAGGCTTTCTGAGCTTGTGAGGAGCAGTTGGGTGAGTGAGCATCTTTACGTGGAAGCCTTGTTCGCACGGGCTCAGTTCCAGACCAGGCCGGCCCTAGGTTTACTGGCTTTACGCGGGCCTGGGGCGGGGCATGCGAAGGAGGAGTAGCTGGGGTACGTGCCTGGGGGTAGGGAGGTGGGGGATAGCGAGGCTGACCTAAAGTTTGTCGGCGAGGACGTTTGAGAGCCCACGCACACGCAGTGGCTTCACTTGAGGAGAGGCTGGGTAACAGCCTCTCTGAGCCTTAGCATCCTCATCTGTAAAGTAGGCGTAAAGCTTGAGACACGTGAGGACTAAATGCATATTAGGTGCATATGTGAAAGCACCTGCGTCTGGCACTTCGCACATACTCAATAGAGGTTTTCTCCTCAGGAGTTACAAGGGAGCTCTTGGGCACACTTCCTGCCCAGAAAGCCCTACGTATGTATAATGCTAAACCGATGATAGCCAGCCTCTTTGGTCTGGGTAATAAATGTTAAAACCCACCGGGTTTGTTATTGTCAGCCATTTAACCGGCTCGCTTCATCCTGAATAGGTACTGTGATGTGTCCTCTCTGCCACTTTCTTGGGAGTTTATAAAGACAGAGGAAATATTGTCTTGTCTCTGAAGCGTGGAAGTGGGATGGGGTGACATAGAACAGACTGAAGTTCTGAAAATATATGGCATGATAGGATTACCTTCTAGAAGATTTTTCTAATTAGATGTGATATCACTCATTTTTTGAACCCTTGCTGTATACTTCCAGTGCAATATTTCACATTATGGTGGAATTTGCATCTTCCAGATGTGGTGGAAGGAAAATGAACTAAAGGGGTGGATGCTGCATTGCTGGCATAATCTCTGAATTAGGCAAAGGGTGAATGGAGGTGAAAAGCGTCATAATCTGGCATGACCTGTGCCGTAATCATGGGATTAAAAAAAAAAAGTACTGCAGAGAAAATTCCATTTTGGAATTTTGCATTTGTGAAAGTACTTTCGTATCCATGTTTTTGTTTGATTTTTGCAACAACCCTATGAGATGCAGAGTGGGGATTTTCTTCGGAGTTTTAAGAGGCACAGAGAAGTGATGAGTTATTCAAGGTCATGAAGCCGGTCATTAAACCTATCTTCTCTCCTTCCACCTAGCCTTCCCCAAGGAGGCACTCTCAGCCTCCTTGACATTTCAAAACAGGGCCATACCTTCCCTGGCAGGAGAGCCAATTGGGAAAATAAAGTTACTTCCCCAAGGCTCTTTGAAACTATCATGGTGAATAATGGCACACGGTAGTTGCTGGCTGAGAGACAGATGTTGTTTCCACTATCAACTGTGATATACTACACCCTGGGCCTCCTCACCAGAACAACAAATCTGAGGTGGAAAGAGTTAAATGAAATGGAGGTATGACCAAACCAGTTTCAATCTCATTCCTAAAATTTCCTGTGCATTTTGTTATTCCAAATGTCTTGTGTAACAAACCGGATGTCTTTGACATTTTTATGTTGTGCATTTGTCCCAAGTCGTAGTTTTCTGTTAAATAAGAATAGGATGGCTTAGAGATCAAGCTTGTAGCTTCCCTGGAGAAAGCTGATGGTAAGCATAAGCTGAAAATAATAAAGCAATTTTGTTCAGATTAGAAGAAAAGGTAGCAAAGGTTTGATATAGCAAAGATACGTGGTGGGGTACTATCTTTCTCTTTGGCTTTCCTGTGGTTCCTCACAAGGAAGATGCCTGCATGTGATGAAATGAATGGAGCATTGCTTCAGATACAGACTGTGAAAGGAAACAGGCATCGGTATGATTTCTTAGGTGGAAGTCATAATTGGCAGCCAAAGCAGAGGTACAAGAGCTATCCAACAGTCCCAGTCCTACTTACATGAAAATGTAAAACTGGAACACAACTCCTAGAGCTGAAAGGGATCTTGCAGATCATCTTGTCTGGCCTTTTCTTCATGCAGATGAGGAGGCTGATATATCAACAGTAAATTCAGAGGGGAGGGTATAGCTCAGTGGTAGAGCACATGGTTAGCATGCACCAGGTCATGGGTTCAATCCCCAGTGCTTCCATTAAAAAAAAGAAATCGTGAGAAAAACCCAGTAAATTCACAATGGAATATGTAGCATGCCTCATTAGGAACATGTAGTAGATACTGTTGTTTGCCTGCTCAGCATCCATTCCCCCCTTCCTTCTATACAGAAGCCTGTTCAGATGTTCACTCATTAGGGAACATGACCCGTTACCATCTCAGAGGCACACTGCTAAACCTATCATGGGCAAAGGAAATACAATCCTGTTGAGTGGCCACTGAGAGATTAGTGGTAGGCACGTGACCCAGTTCTGGCCGATGAGACCCGAGGAAGGGGGGTCTGCTGAAGGCCTTCTGGGAAAGGTTTTCTTGCTCTTAAATAGAGCCATACAGGGACACATGCCACCATCTCCACGGGATGTTGTTGCATCTGGCTTTGTTACCTGAATCTAGAATAGCCATCTTAGAACCATCAAGGGATCCAGTCTTAGGACAAAGCCAACACACTGATGATGGCAGAGTAAAGAGAATGAACTTGGGTCTGTGATGTTGTTGTTGAGTCAGTAAATCAATCAGCCCTGGTGCTGCCCTACTTCTGGATTTCTTGTTATATAAGACAATAAATATCCTTATTGTTGAGTCAATTTGAGATACAGTTTTCTGTTACTTGAAGCTGAAAGAATGCTAGGTGTTACAGATGAAATGTGATAGTAAATACTTTGGATGGACTGAAGGACTACTTCCCAGAGTTGATACAAACAAAATGCACAGCCCAAGGCAAAGGCTGGGATATTAGCACATAATGGATAGAAATATGCATTTTAATTGTGGCTCAACTAGGTTTTCAAATCCAAACAGACCTGATTTAAACCTATGTATTTATTGCCTGCTTGACTGTGGTCAAATTTCTTTCCCAGCCTCATTTTCTTCATCTCTAGACTAGGGGTAATAGTACCACATGGGTTTGTTATGAAGATGAAATGAGATCATTTGTGTCAAGTATGCTACAAAGGATAAGCACTAAAGGAGTGGTGACTATGTTGATGAACCACGAATTAAGTCATATTTATAGTGTAACTGGCAACGAGGATTTAAAAGGGAATCAGTATATAATAGTGATCATGTTAAATGGCACCACAGTGATGCAATCAGCAAAATCCAGAATGTGGGAAACTCTCCATGACAACCCATATCCTCAGTAAATAAATTGCAAGACAAAGAAAGAAAGAAAGAAAGAAAGAAGAGCCTATAGATACATAGAAACATAAGAGACAAATGACCAAATGCAGTGTGTCAAGCTTGATCTGAACAAAGCAGATGTTAAAAAATCACATTTATGAGACAATTGGGGGAAATGTGAACATAGGATATCTGATTATATGAAAGTATTATTTTAAAGTTGTTTGGATGTGCTAATGGTATCATATTGTTTGTCTTTAAAGAGTTCTTATCTTTTGGAAAGATACTACTGAATATTACTGAAAAAAAATACTGAATATTTACAGAAGAAGTAACAGCTGAGATTTGCTTTTAAAATAATCCAATGTGAGCATAGTGGTAGAGGGGCAGGGTGGGAGTGTAGATGAAACAAGATAGACCATGAGTTGATAATGGTTGAAGCTGAGTGATGGAGCTTTATTAAACCATTCTTTCTGCGTTTTTTGGGTACCTTTTGACCCCTTTCCTTGTGATAAGAACTTTTTAAGATCTACTCTCTTAGCAACTTTCAAATATGAAATATAGTATCTTATCTACAGTCACCATGCTGTACGTTACATCCCCATGACTTACTTATTTTATAATTGGAAATTTGTACCTTTTGACCCCCTGCACCCATTTCACACACTCCCCACTCCTTGCCTCTGGCAACTACCAATATGTTTTCTGTGTCTACGAGCTTGGTTTTTTGTTTTGTTTTTTAGATTCCACATGTAAATGAGATTATACAGTAATTATCTTTTTCTGTCTGACTTATTTCACCTAGCATAATACTCCATCCGTGTTGTCACAGATGGCAAGATTTCATTCTTTTTATGGCTGGCTAATCTTTGTTTTTTTAAAATACAGCTTTATTGAGATGTATTTCCATACCATAAATTTACCCTTTTAAAGTGTACAATTCAATGGTTTTTAGTATAGTCAGAGTTATGTAACTGTTATGTAACCCAGTCTAACTGCAGAACATTTTTAAAACCCCAAAAAGAAACCCCACGTTACATATTAGCAGTCACTCTGTCTTCTCCCTACACTCCCAGACCCTGACAAACACTAATCTATTTTCTGTATTCTCTGGATTTGCTTATTCTAGGTACTTCACATAAATGGAATCATATAACATGGGGTCTTTTGTGACTGCCTTCTTTCACTTAGCATGTTTTCAGGGTTCGTGTTGCAGTATGTTTCAGCACTTTATTCTTTTTTATGGCCAATAACATTTCACTGTTTGGATATACCACATTTTCTTTATTTTTCAGCTGATGGACATTTAGGTTGTTTCCACTTTTTGGCTGTTATGAATAATGCTGCTATGCACATTTGTGCATAATTTTTTGTAGAGACATATGTTTTCATTTCTCTTGGGTATATGCCTAGGAGTAGAATTCCTAGGTCATATGGTAACCTTATGTTTAGCATTTTGAGGAACTGCCAAACTGTTTTTCAAAGTAGCTGCATTATTTTATATTCTTACCAGTAACGTGTAAGGGTTCCAGTTTTTCTATATCTTTGCCAACACTTGTTAATGTGTCTTTTAAAAAAGTATTGTTTTAGCCATCTTACTTGGTATGAAGCGGCAAACCATTGTTGATTTTGATATACGTTTCTTCAATGACTAACGATGTCGAACATTTTTTCTGTGTACTTATTGGCCATTTTTATATTTTCTTTGGAGAAATGTCTATTCAAATCTTTTGCCTGCTTTTTAATTGCATTATTTTACTTTTTATTATTGATCTATAAACATTTTTTGTTATGTTCTGATTATAAGTTCCTTATCAGATGTGATTTGCATATATTTTCTCCTATTTCGTGGGTTGTCCTTTTTTCTGCTCTCTTGATAGTATCCTTTCATAAACACACTTTATCAGTTTGAGGAAGTTCCTTTCTATTCCTACTTTGTTCAATGCTTTAATCATGAAAGGGTGTTGAATTTTATCAAAGACTTTTTCTGTGTCTGTTAAGATAATCATGTGTTTTTTTCCATTTATTCTACTAATATGGTACATTATATTGATTTTCAGATGTTAAATTAATTATTTATTCCTGAGATTTATCCTACTTGGTCATGGTATATAATCCTTTTTATATATTGTTGAATTTGATTTGCTAGTATTTTGTTGAAACTTTTTGTGTTCATATTCATAAGAAGTATTGGTCTGTAGTTTTCTTTTCTTTTAATGCTTTGACTAGTTTTGGTATCAGTGTAATACTAGGCTTACAGAATGAGTTAAGAAGTGTTCCTTCCTCTCCTATTTTTTGGGAGTATTTGTGAAAGATTGTTACTAACTCTTTAAATGTTTGGTAGAATTTACCAATGAGACCATCTGGACCTTGGCTTTTCTTTGTTGGAAAAAATTTTTTTGAATTGAAGTACAGTTACAGTGTGTTAATTTCTGATGTACAGCTCAATATCCCAGTCATGTAATACATATATATATTCATTTTCTTATTCTTTTCCATTAAAGGTTATTCCAAGATATTGAACATAGTTCCCTGTGCTATACAGAAGAAAAAATTTTTAAGATCTATTTTCATATATAGTGGCTAACATTTGTAAATCTCAAACTCCCAAATTTATCCCTTCCCACCTCCTTTCCCTGGTAACCATAAGATTGTTTACTATGTCTGTGAGTCTGTTTCTGTTTTGTAGATGAGTTCATAATGTTCTTTTTTTTTCTTTTTTCTTTTAGATTCCATATATAAATGATATCATATGGTATTTTTCTTTCTCTTTCTGGCTTCCTTCACTTAGAATGATGATCTCTAGGTCCATCCATGTTGCTGCAAATGGCATGCTTTTATTCTTTTTTATGGCTGAGTAGTATTCCATTGTAGAAATATACCACAACTTCTTTAGGAAATCTTAAAATTACTAATTCAATCTCTTTAGTTATTATACATCTATTCAGAATATGTATTTCTTCTTGAGTTATTTTTTTGTTAGTTTCTGTCTTTCTAGGAATGTATCCATTTCATCTAAGTTATCTAGTTTGTTGGCAAACAGTTGTTCATAACATTTCTTTATTATCCTTTTTATTTCTGTAAGATCAGTAGGATGTCCCCTCCATTACTAGTTTTAGTATATGTATCTCTCTTTTTTTCTTGGTCAGTCTAGCTAAAGATTTGTCAATTTTGTTGATCTTTTCAAAGAACCAACATTTGTTTTTGTCAATTTTCTCTATTGCTTTTCTAGTCACCATTTCACTTATTATTCCTCCAATCCTTTTTAGCTTTATTATGGCCCAGATGGTTTCACTGGTGAATTCTACCAAGAATTTAAGAAAGAAATGATACCAATTCTCTACAGTCTCTTCCAGAAAATAGAAGCAGAAGGAATACCTCCTACCTCATTCTATGAGGCCACTATTACCGTAATACCAAAACCAGACAAAGACATTACAAGAAAGGAAAATTAAAGGTCAATATCTCTCTCATGAAAATAGATGTAAACATCTTCAACAAAATATTAATAAATTGAGTCCAACAATGTATAAAAAGAGTCTTACTGAAAAAAAAAAGGAATCTTATTATGTGGGATTCATTCCAGGTATGCAAAGCTCGTTTAATGTTCAAAAAATCAATTAATATAATCCATCATATCAACAGTCTACAAAGAAAAAAATCATATGATCATATCTATAGATATAGAAAAGCCATGTGATAAAATCCAACATTTATTCATTCCCAGCAAACTTGGAATAGAAGGGAATGTCCTCATACTTAATGGTGAGAAACTAGACACTTTCCCCTAAGATCAGAAACAAGGCAAGGATGTGTCCCCTCACTATTCCTATTCAACATCATACTGAAAATCCTAGTTAATGCAGTAAGACGAGAAGGGGAGGGGAGGTATACACAGATTGGGAAGGAAGAAGTAAAACTGTCTTCATTCATAGATGACATGATTGTCTATGTAGAAAATCCCAAAGTGATTATAACAAGGTTATAAGTTACAAGGTCAGTATACCAAGGCAATTGCTTGCCTGTAATTATAATTTGAAATAAAAAACACAACATTTACTATAAAACCAAAAAAAGATAGAAAGAAAATACTTAGTTGTATGTATATCTATATGAGACAAACAACTTTAAAACTCTGATGAAAAGAATCAAAGAAGATGTAAATAAATGGAGAGATATTTCATGTTCATAGATAGAAAAACTCAGTATTGTTAGGATGTCCGTTCTTCCCAAATTGACCTATAGATTCAGTGCAATCCCAATCAAAAGCTGAGTAAGTTATTTTGTAGATTTCAACTAATTAATCTCAAAGTTTATATGGAAAGGCTAAAGACCTAGACTAGTCAATACAATACTGAAGAGGAAGAACAAAGTCAAAATACTATTAAATTTCAAAACTTACTCTAAAGCTACAATAATCAAGACAGTGTGGTATTGGTGAAAAAATAGACAAATAGATCAATGGAACAGAATAGAGAGCCCAGAAGTATACTCACACAGATATAGTTAACTTACCTTTGACAAAGAATCAAAGGCAATTCAATGGAGAAAGGATAGTCTTTTCAACAGATAGTGCTTAGCAACCAGACATCTGCAAGTAAAAGAATAAATCTAAACAATTTTTTTCACCAATCACAAATATTAACTCAAGATGGATCACAGACCTAAATTCAAAACACAAAACTATAAAACTTGTGGGAAATAACATAGGAGAAAATTCAGGTGACTTTGGATTTGGTGATGGATTTTTTTAGATACAACACCAAAAGCAGATTCATGAAAGAAAAAATTGGTAAGTTGAGCTTTATTAAGGTTCAAAACAGCTCTGAGAAAGACACTGTTAAAAGAATGAAAAGGCAAGTCACAGACTGGGAAAAATATTTGTTGGCAAAGATGTGGAGAAATTGGAACCCTTATACATTGCTGCAAATGGGAATGTGAAATGATGCAGCTGCTATGGAAAACAGTTTGGTGGAAAAGCTAAACATAGAATTACCATATGACCCAGCAGTTTCACTCCTAGGTATCTATCCAAAGGAATTGAAAGTAAGGACTCAGACAGATACTTATACACCGATGTTTTTTGCAGCATTATTTACAATTGCCGAAAGGTAGAAACAACCCAAGTGTCCACCAGCAGATGAATGGACAAACAAAATGTGATATATCCATACAATGATACATTATTCAACCATAAAAAGGAGTGAAGTTCTGACACAGGCTACAACATGGATGAATCTTGAGGAGATTATGTTAAGTGAAACAAGCTGTACACAAAAGGACAAATATTGTAAGTTTCTATTTATATGAAATATTTAGAATAGGAAAATTCATAGAGGTAGAAAGTAGATTAGAGGTTACTGGGGCTGGGGGAAGCAGGAATAGGAAGTTATTGCTTAGTGTTTATAGTTTCTGTTTGGAGTAATAAAAACATTTTGGAATTAGATTGTTTGATGGTCACACAACATTGTAAATGTAATTTGTGCCACTAAATTTTGTACTCAAAAATGGTTAAAGTGGTTAATTTTATATTAGGTATATTTTTACCACAATTAAGAAAACTGATCATGTAGTATGAATGTGAAGAAAACATCGAATTATACACTTTAAATGGGTGAGTTGTTTGGTATGTGAATTATTTCTCAATAAGGCTGTTAAAATATGCAATTATATAAATATGGCACAATGTACTTACCAGTTCTGCTAATGAATAACTGATCGTTTCCAGTTTTTGTTATTCTGAATGATGCTGCTATGGACATTCTCACATGTGTCCTGATATATAGGCATAAGATTTTCAATGGGGCATATATGGCTTCTAGCACTTGAATTTCTGATTTGTAAGGAACGCACATGTATAGTTTTGCAAGATAATGGCAGAGTGTTCAAAGTGACTGCACCAAATGGTACTTCTCCCAGCAGCGCATACTATCTTTACCCATACCTAGTCTTGCCAAACTTAGCTTTTGTGAATCTGATGAGTATAAATGAGTTACTCTTCATGGTCCTAATGTGAATTTTTCTGATATTAATGAGGTTGAGCATTTTTTTATACATTTAGTCACAATAAGGATTTTTTTCTTCTATAAAATTCTAGCCATGCCATTGGATTATGTCTTTTTCTTATTCTGTAAGAATTAGCTCTTTAAATATTCTAGATATTAATCTTTGGTTGGTTGCATATGTTACAAATAAAACACTCTTTGCTACCAGGATTTATGCAATTTCTGAACTCAGATAGCCAGGATTATTAAGATATTATAAAAGTGTTAAAGTTTGCTTTTCCCAATTATATATTTAATCAGTCTTTGGTATACAGTATCTAGCTTCATTTTTTTCCCCACATGGATGACTAATTGTGGCAGCAGCATTTACTGTTGTAGATTAACTTCTTTGTTATGTGTGGGTCTGTTTCTGGGCTTTCTCTGTCATATTTGTGCTTCCCAGCATCACTAGCACAATGGCTCAGTTCTCATCACTGTATTATAAGTCTTGATGATTGTGAAGGTAAATCTCCCTTCCTCATTCTTTTCCAGGAATGTCTTGGCTCTTCTTAGGCCTTCATCTTCCATGCATATTTTAAGATAAGCCTGTCATGTCCTTAAAGAATCCCATAGGGATTTTGTTTGGAATTTGAATGAATTTATGTTTTAGTTTGGAAAGGATATTTTCAGTATTTTGCATTTTCTCATATATAAACATGGTATATCTCTATTTTTGTTTACATCATCTTTTATGTCCTTTACCAGAATGTACTAATTTTTCTATATAAAGCATGCTTCTTTTTTGTTAAGTTTATTCCTAGATTTTTTTTTTTGTATCTAAAAGGTCTTTTCCACGATATTTTGTTTGATTGATGCAATTAATATTTGCACATTGATCCTGTGTCTTATAGTTTGAACAGTTCCAATGTAGACATTATTTATGTTACCTGTAAACATTTTAGTATTGCCTATTATTGGTAAATAACAGATAATCTTCATTTCCCTTTATCCCTCCTTTTCTTACTGCATTGACTCAGGCCTTCAGAAGCATTAAATAGGAGGAGTAACAGAAGCCTTCCTTTTCTTATTCTTGATCTCAAAAGAAATGCTTCTAATGTTTCACCATTAATAGTGAAGTTTGTTCTGTGTTGTAGGTAGATACACATGAAACTAATTTTGAAGTTCTGTTTGAAGAAGGAAAAACAAATACACAAAAAAATTCAATCTGAGCTGCAAACTGTAGATAATAACTTTCATTCTTTGGATTAGGAGGAAATCGATATAAAATTCACAGGAAGGCTAGATATTTGGAAAAAGCCCAGATCTATCTAGGGAAAAGATAGATCCCTAATCCTAAAATATCAAATAAGTATTAACTCAGGGGAGGGTATAGCTCAGTGGTAGAGTGCATGCTTAGCATGCACAAGGTCCTGGGTTCAATCCCAGTACCTCCATTAAAAAAATAATAAACCTAATTACCCCCCAAGAATCTTAAAAATAATAAATAATTTTTTAAAATAAGTATTAATTCAAGCCAATTAATTTCTGAAAGCTAGAGAAAACTCCAGTGAAGATCATCACAAAAAGGAATTGTGGAGAAAATTCTGAGAGTTGTGTAGAATTTATTTCAGAGCATTTTACAACTGTTATGGAGTAAACTGTTCTGGAGAAATTGAAAATAATTAGGGACAGGTTAGAAATTAGCCCTAGTAAGAAAGAAGTGAGATGGGTTTCACATCTCTGTACATTTTTGGTGGCAACTTTTCCCCTGCACTTTTACAGATGCCTCGGTCATTCTGTAAAGCAATTAAGTGATCATCACCTTGCCTTTTTGTTTCCTGGCTCATTTTCTGCCTCATTAGGTATATTGTTCCATCTTTTGGGAGTCAGTGACTCTCAATCATCTCCCTGGTTCCTTATTTAGGCATATCTTTCCCCACTTTACTTCAGCATTTCCTGAACTGTAGAAATTCTGATTAAAAAGGAATTCCATGATCATATAAGTTTGGGAAATAACGGTGTCAAACAAAATCCAATAGCTTACTTTAGGACTCCTAGAGCCTTCAGTATGCTGATATGCATTGTGAACCTCCAAAGTAGAAAAATAGATTGCTGCATTTCCCCCAATTAAGCATGGAACCTTTTCTAAAGACCACCTAACAACACACCATAGAACCCAGTTCTTAATCTTCAAATAAAAACCTCCAGTTCTTCAGTAGAGTTTCCTTTAGTGGAAGATGCATTATGTGCTGTCTCTCTACTAGACTGTCAAGTCTTTGAGGGCAGTTTCTTTTGTTATCTTGAAGTATTACTTGATCTCATTTCCAGAGGGGTTCTGCCTCTTAGGTCCTGGGATAGGCACACTGGATACCACCCAAGAGTTCATCTATGGTAGACTCTTGCTAAATAATCTAATTTAGCTTTCAGGATCTTTTTACTACATCTCAGTTTAACCACTTTTGATGGTTTATTCAAGGCACCAAGCTAGGCATTGCTGGAGCTAAAAAGAATGAGTAAGATCTATTTATACCTCCCAGGAGTATGTATAGAGGACATAGGAATAAGACAACGACATCTCACAAAATAGAAGTTAACTGCTAAACAAAAGGTACAAAACACCTTGAGGTTCAATGGAGAAACAACAATTGGGCATTTGGGGAAGGGGGTCAGGTGAGAAGAAGGGGGAAAGACAGAGTACTGGAAGAGTGGCGTTACAAGTGGAGGATTTAGCACATGCAAGGCATGAAGGTAGGAAGGAGGGGCAAGTTCAAGTGGCTCTGTTTGGCAGGAGCATATGGAATTTGCAGGATGAGTTGTAAGATAGGGTATGGCCAGAGCGTGAATAATAAAAATGAAAACAAGAGCTTGAATGCCAGTGTGAGTTACGTTAGTGTTGTTGTCCATAGGGAGCCACTGAAGAATTTTTGAATGGGAGGGTGATGAGGCGACCACCTCATCCTTTGTCCTGTCTCCTGAGATCTAGTTCCCTTGCCTCTGTCCAGCACAGCAACACGTAGAAACTTCAGCCAACGAATCAAACATCCACTCTCCTAACCTGCCTATAGGGTACCTCCTCTTGGAGAGCTGTCCAGAGTACGACAGAATCCCGGGCACTAGTTTCCAGTAAATGCGCATCCACTCTGGAGAATACTATCAGAAGCCAGAAAGTTGAGGCAAAGGTGTTCAGATGAAGAATACAGATAAGACACCATTGATGGTTGTAATGATAAAACTTTGGGGAGTCATGATTTCAGGGTATTAAAGAGGAAGGAGATAAGGAGAAAAAATGGATGCAGATAGTAAATTCTATGCAGCGAGCCAGGAGAATGGACTGTAGCTATTCAAGGCAGCGCAGGGCTAAAATTGGCACTGGTGTGCAGTGAAGAGCGAAACCAAAACAACTGGAGGGTTAGTGTGAGGTCACCCACCAGGCTTTAGAAGCATCTTTCTTCCTGGAGTGTTGAGTCCAATGAACCCTCCAGGCTGTTGAGATGGGCCTGGAGAAGCTGTGTGTGTTTAATTGTCTTACTGGGTAATTGGGTGGGACTGGGAAGTGTCCTTGGCAGGAAGAGCTCGAAGGTTTGAGAAAGCTGGCGCCTGCTGGGTAATCAATAAATGAGGCAGAGCAAAGCTTTGCTGTTTTGCTGTGGGCAGGGCAGGGCTCTAACCAGACTCCGTCAGCCCTGCGCGGGGTTCCACCCGGGGCCGAGGGCGCCGAAGGATGAAGCCCTCGTAGCCGCACGGCCGCGCCCGGTGGTTAGCGCGCCCCGCTCTTGCACCGCAGGGCCCACTGGGTCCTGGCGCGCAGGGTGGAGCCGCGCGGTTGGCGGGGCAGCTGCCGGAGCTCGTTTCCCTCTCCCTCCTTGCAGGTGCGCCGGGGAAGGCGGCACGCGGAGGAGCGGGAGCCTGCCATGGCCAGCCCGCAGCTTCCCGCGGCGGCCTCCAGCCCGCCGCCCCCGCGGAACGGCCCTCCGCAGCCCCTGTGAGGAGGAAGAGGAGGCGGCGGCGGACGAGGCGCCGCCCCCTTGGCGAGCTTCCCGACCCGGCGGCCTCCGAAGGACCCATGGCGGATTCCTCGCCCGCGCCGTCCCTGCGGGCAGGCGGCCTCCGCGCGCCCCGGTCCTCAGCCCCCTCGCCGCCGCCGCCGTCGCCGCCGCGCTCGGGCTCCGAGGCAGAGGAGGCCGAGCTGTCGCTGAGCCTGGCTCGCACCAAGACCCGCTCGTACGGCAGCACGGCCAGCGTGCGGGCGCCGCTGGGCGCCGGCGTCATCGAGCGCCATGTGGAGCACCGGGTCCGCGCCGGCGACACGCTGCAGGGCATTGCGCTCAAGTACGGAGTCTCGGTGAGCAGGGCGCGCCGCCACGGGAGGGGGCACCAGGGCTCGGGGTCGGGCGCGCGGGTAGCAGGGCGCGCGGGTAGCTGGGCGTCGAGGAGGCAGCCATCCGTGTTCCCACTGCACGCCTGGCGGCTCGTCCCGGAGCCCTCGCCCAGCGCGCGCTGCGGGGACGGCGACGGTCGCCAGAGCCGGTCCCTTAGCCGGAGCGGCGGGCCGCTAAGGCTCCCTCCTCTGGTGTTGTGCATCAAGTTCCCGGTGCCCTGCTCACGCTCGGACCAGATATGTCGCGTGAGGAAGGCCAAAGAGGACCAGCGCGTTGACACCATCACGAGCCACTTTCGCCCGGTTTTCAGTCCGGGTCATAACTGCTCTATATTCAGTGAAAGCCGAACTGGGGTGTGAACTTGGGCGGAGAATTTTGTATTGTGGGTAAACAAGGGCTGTGATGAGTCAGGAAGGGTACAGTTGTTCCTGCAGGATGGTTCTGGTTCTATTGATTATGCTGCTTTATTTAGAAGTGAAATTACACCCCTGGGCTCACTGGCAACTGTGAATGTGACACCTGTCGCTAAGCAGCAGCCAAGAATGTGGTCTAGGTGAGCTGGAGTGCTGTGTTTATTATAAATTTATAAGTGTGTGTGTCTTGGGCCTATCGCATTACACCTCTGGGAAGGACATAGAAACCTGAGGGAACATACTGTTTCATTAAAATTACTTATAATTAACTCTGAACTAGGTGATGGCCTTTTGAGTTCTGTGTCAGTTTTCAACGTTCTTTCCTGAAGCACCTTAGACAGCAAAGGGAAGAGAAGTGATCTTATCTTTATCTTTCTCTTCAAGTGAAACTCTTTCTGGCCCTTCACCAGTGACAGAGACTAAGTAATCTATTTTGTACACTCGAGCTGGTCTGTGTTTACCTGGCAGGTCCTTCTATCACTTAAACATTTTGAGAGCAGGGATCTTGTTGCGCGGGCATGTACAGACAATATCCTGCCCTCCTGGGAGAGTACATAGAACTTCAGTTCTTATATGTGCATTCATGGGGCCTGGTTTGAGTCAGAGCCAGAGGAAAGCAGCCTTGGGAGGTATGGGTAGCTACCTTCTGCTGAATGCCTGCTGTGTGCCAGGCCTTGCATTTGCCTTGCTCCATCTTGTTCTTATTCAATTTGATTTTCCTAGTGAGCCTTGGAGGTAGGTGTAATTAATCTCCTTTTTACAGATGAGAATATGGGTGAAAGGTAAGGATATTTTCCAAGTATGCTTGTTCATTGAGACCAGATTGAATTAGCACAGTGATAAAGCATTTGCTTTGCTCTAGATATCACTTCTGATTTCCATCCTTATTTTTATCCTAGTCTTATCAAGAGCTCTTTTAGCATCTTGGTTACTGAAGAAGGGAAGTCTTTTCTCTCTGGTTTCTATGCATCTTACTTACCAGGCCAGGGTGACTGCACCTAGGAATCCGTGATATCCAAAGAAGTGTTATTTCCCTGGTCCCTACCTGCAGCAGTCTCCCTGCACCCCACTGCCCTCCGTGGTTTCCATGGGGCTGCTCAGAGCTCCTAAACATCAGCTCACTGCAGTTCTCCACCTTGGATCAAATGCTTTCTAATCCCCATTTTTGCTAAAGTAGAGCCTTATCACCCCTTTTCATTAAAGTGTAAATCAGATTTTTCATTACTTTATAAAGACTTGATTTTAAGACGTTGAGCTGAAGCATACTGAACTGGGTACTATAATCTGTAGCCACAGGTAGTCTACTATAGGGTTTCTCATCCCCAGCACTATTGATACTATGGACTGGATAATTCTTTTTTTTTTTCCCAGTAGAGAAGCATTGTATTTGCCTCCTCATTCAGTATCATAATAGACAGGCAATGTGTCTGACAATCAGAATATCTTTTTAAAATTTATTTAATTTTTTTTAATTGGAGGTACTGGGGATTGAACCCAGAACCTTGTGCATGCTAAGCATGTGCTTTACCAGCAAGCTATACCCTCCCCAAGAATATCTCTTGAAAATATCTCACTTCTCTTTAGTTTTTAAACTAAAACTTGTACATATGGTGCAAAAGATAAATTATACTTTCATTGTACTTTAATGCTTTTCTTCAGCCAGACAACAGACACAATAAAAATTACATGAAAATATTTTTTCTGTGTTTTGATTTCTTGCTAGAGCATTGATTGACTCTTGGTAGGTTAGAATTTCTTAATTGTAATAACTTCCTTCATCAGTAGCCTTTTGAGGATATCAGCTCCCAGATGAACTGTTTTATCTGTATACTTAATTCATAAATCAGCTAACTATTTGTGTGTAACTAATGTACTTTTTTTTGAGAGAATCATATTTTTCTTTCTTTCTTTTTTTATTGAGTTATAGTCAGTTTACGCTGTGTTAATCTCTGGTGTACAGCCCAGTTTTCAGTCATAGATGAATGCACACACATTCACCCCCATACTCTTCATCATGAGCCACTGCAAGATCTTGACCATATTTCCCTGTGCCAACAAGTATAAACTTGTCCATCTATTCTATATATACCAGTCAGTATCTTATAAATCTTGAACTCCCAGTCTGTCCCTATCCACCCCCTCCCCCCTGGTCTGGATAATTCTTTGTTGTGGGGTGACAGTTCTGTGCATTGCAGGATGTTTAGCAGCATCTCTGACCTCTGCCCACTAGATGTCAGCGGCACCCCCCACCTGCATCCAGACATTGCCACATTTTCCCTGGGAAGAACGCACTTTTAGTTGAGAACTGCTGGTTTATTACATACATCATTTACTTTGGGCCCTGAGCTCTAGTTGGTGACATTTTTAGAGACTCTTTCCAGTGGTTATATGACACTAGTGAAAATGAAAATACTTGCAACAGTGAAGTGATTTGCTTGCATTAGCAGCTACAGATATTAATTGGATTTACTCATTGAAAAATTGATATTTTAGGAGGAGGCTAAAAAGGCAGAGAAGTTTTTCTCATTCCCCAACTGAACAGAAAGAAGTTGAGTGAGTTAAGTTTCTAATATTGATTGCCATGGTCATCCACAGCATATTTAAACTGTTTAAAGGAGTAGGTGATGAGTTGTTGGAGATTTAGAGACCCAACGTGGTGCACCTGGAAATTAAGTCAGTCCAGGCAAACGGCTGACTTTAACATCGCATGTCTGGTGAGAGCAGAGCACAGCTCTGCATTCTTACTTAGAGGAAAAGGAGCTCTCAGGGAAGGCTGGCTGTTCACCACAGCTCTCTGGCCAACCCAGCTAGGAGTCCAGGAGGACTTCAGTCAGTCCCTTGGTGGGGGAGATAAGTAAGAGCCAGAAATATTTTAGGGACATGGAAGTTCCCAGAACAGAGACTCTGACAAGGGGTGAAGATGGAGGCCTGGCTACCCATCCAGGGTTGCCAGGGGAACAAGCTGGAAACTGTTTTATGAAATAGTACTCAACAGTTAGCAGCAGGGTACATCCCAAGATGTGAAAATAGATTTGTGTTCCTCAAACTTGCCCAGATAGAAGGCCCTAGGACAGACTAAAAGAAAGGATCCAAGCTGACCTTGAACTTACTGGATCAGAATATCCAGTAAAGGAGCCCAGGAATGTTCATGCTGTACGAGTATGGCCTCTTTGCTCATTCCCAATGCACTGTCCCTTCCTGAGGTTTTTGCACTTGCTGTTCCGTCTGTCTGGAACACAGCACACAGGGCCCACTTCTTAGGGGTGGGACCAGTGCAGCCACACAGACCCCAGGCTTAGAAAAGCCCTATACTTAATGCTCTGCTGCTGCTGTCTTGAGATTTTTAATAATTTGTGAATAAAGGCCGCACATTCTCACTTTTCTCTGGGCACCACAACTTATGTAGCTTATATTGGCTGGTTGACTTGCTCCCTCACTGCCTTCAAGTCTTTGCTTAAGTGTCTCCTCCCTGAGGCCTTCCTGGCTACTCTGTGGCAAATTGCAACCCTCCTTCACCCCGGTGCCCCTCCCTCCTTTCCTGTTTGCTCAACAGCATCATTCATCAGACTTTTCTTTTTTTTTTTCTTTCCAGCTTCTACCTTTCTGGTGATACATTAGTGAATAAATAAAAATCCATGCCCTCATGGAGCTTATAATTTAGTCAGTGGAGATAGCAAGTAAACAAACAAAATGTACATGTCAGGTACAGATAAGCAAAAACAAACAAACAAACAGGGAGAGGAGAAAGGGCTGGCGGAGGTGGCTGTAATTTAAAATGGTGTGGCCATGGAAGGAGGTGTGGGAGGGAACTGTGCAGATATTTGTGAGGATCATTGCAGGCAGAAGGAGCAGGGAGTGATGCAAAGGTCCTGAGGTGGGAGCATAGTCGACAAGTCTCTGGCATAGCATTGGCTGGTGCTTAGAATGCACTGAGGTATATTTGGACCAGATCACTTTAGGGGTTTGAAGGCCATTGTAAGAACTTAGGCTTTTTCTCTAGGTGAGTTCGGAAGGATCAGAGGAGATTGAGTAGAAGAGTGACATGATCTGACTTTTGCATTGGGAGGATCACTCCGGCTGCTGCTTGGAGAATAGGCTGTATAGGTGGGATGAGTGCCAAGGCAGGGAGGCTAGAGAGTTTGGAGGCTTTTGTAGGAATGCAGGTGAGAGCGGATGGTGGTGTGAACCAAAGCAGTAGAGAAGGAGGTGGTGAAAAGTGGATGATTTACTGATATACGCTCTACATTTTCTGCTTATTTGTTTACTGTTTAGTTTGAGTATCTCCGCCCTAGAGGTGGGCCCAGGGCTCTGAGAGGCTTCTCTAGAGGAAAGAAGAATGTTCACACTGAGGAACCTGGCTAGGCCTATGACCTAATGGACCCCAGTTCTTCTGCCTGTGACTTAGGAAATATCTCAATGACCCTTCTCATCATCCCTTTTAAAGCCATTCATAGTTATTAATAACTGGCATTCATTCTTTCTTACCTACTTTTACTGAGCCCTGTGCTAGATGTGCTACAAGATGATACATGCTGTTTTCTTTTAAATGTGGTGAGATTGTTGGCTACTGCTTTCCACTAGCCTGTAGCTACTTGAGAAGCCAGGCAGCTTGTCTGATTCATCTCTGTATATTCCGTGCCTCGCCTGGCACATGGTGGGTCCTCCTCACACGGGTGGCCTTAATCCAGTGGACAGCCTGGCCAGTATGAAATCACTAGGCCCTAGGGTTGAGCAGACCCTCAAAGACCGGGTCCAGGGTAGGGTTTGAGTCCAGGCGGTGCAGCCGGCTTGACTTGAATTGCAAAGTGTGATTTGAGGCCAGTTCTCTAACCTACAGAAAGAAGATTGCTGGTGCTGCTGCTGGTACTGCATAGCTTGCTTCCTCCCCTTCCACCAACACTGGGTCTTTACATTGAATTAAATGTGGGTTTAGATTTGAGCATCTCTACCAGAGTAAGGGGCATTGGAGGAAGTGGGTCTGGGAAACTGAAACTACTAGGGCTGAATTGAGAAACTATTAAATATAGTTCAGATCTCAGACATGAACTTAGTTGGGCTGGAATTTCCCTGGCTATGCTTATGTCCACTGAGACATTAAGTCCCCTTCCCTAACCCAGCATTCTAGATTTTGCTATGGCTTTTGCGAGGATCCTAGCTCTTTTCAGTTGGATGCAAGCCTCTGGAGGAAACTGACCAGCTCCCTCCCGGCAGCCACTGTGAACTTTGTTTGGAAGCCTTGTATAGAAACAGAAAGTAGATGAGAGGCAGGGAGGAAACCTATTATTTGCATAAACTTTTTGACTTTTTGTTAACCCCAAGAAATTTCCCTGTCCTCTGCCCTCTCCAGACCATTGCCCACAGTGTTCTCAGTCATTTCCTGTCCAGTTTTATCCCCGGAGTCTTCTCTTTCTCTTCCAATGAGCTACTCAGCCCACTTGCTCCTTAACACTTCCCCTTTCAGAAGTCAGCTTGCTGAGAAAAGGTGAAATGACTGGCATTTTAGGGGGAACAAGTATGGTGAGTTAGAAATGTAAGTGTATGTAAACCTTTTGTGTTTATAATTTTATCCTCTGCTGCTGCTGGAAACTGTTGACCTTTGCTGGTCAAAGGGAAGAGAACCATAAATAAATAGTGCCACCTGTAGAGGGAGGTATGGTAAAGTAGCCCTTAGCAGTTTACGGGTTTTAATACATTCTCATGCATTCTTTATTGAAAAACAGGTTTCTTGAAGTATAATTTACATATCACAAGATTCACCCATCTTTAGTGTACAATTCAAGAATTCTTAGTAAATTTACAGAATTGTTCAACCATTACCACAATCCAATTTTAGAGCAGTTCCATCACCCTGAGAGGATCCCTGTGCCCGTCCCCTTCTGCAGTCCCAGATAACCAGGAATCTGCTTTCAATCTATAGATTTGCCTTTTCTGGACATTCCATAAATGGACTCTCATATATTTCCTGAGCTAGCGTGGGAAAGAAATCAGTCTTTTTCCTCATTCACACATGGCAAGGAGGGAGTCCAACTGCCACCAACACCTAGAACTTAATAGGAGACAGTGAGGTGAGGAGGTTGAAACCAGCACTTATTGAAAATAATCCTGAGAGAATCCTTTAAGTCTTTTTAATCCTGTAAAATGATAATGATAATCAAATGAAAGTTGTATGTATATGGAAATATTTTATAGGCCACACAATGCTGTGTAAATGTTATTATGTATCCTGAAAGGATAAGGGAAGGGTTCGTCTTCTTTTGAGAAATGGAGAGGAAGAGAAAGAAGCTCTGAATGTTGCATTCGTGGTGCGGCAGGTGACCTGATGGAGCTGACCCAGGCGGCCTTTGGGGAGAGTTCTTCGTCATGCCCAGCGGTAGCTGTTGAGATAACTCTTGGGGGAAAGTTTTGTGAGTTCCCGCCAGAGTAAACTCACCATTATAAACTATTTACGGGGGAGTCATTTTAAATAAGCTGTTGATGGCATTCATTCTGCCTAATTTCACCATGGTCGACCTTGTGGCCATCTTGTCAGCTCTCAATTACTCTGTAATCTGCTTCTTAGTGAGCAGACTGTAAATTTCATTGAGTCATGCTATTCAATCCTGATTAGGAGAGACTTTTAAAATGAAAGTGTGGTTGCTGTTTCTCAGCCCTAGTCATCCGCCCTCAAGAAACATAGGGTAGTTCCGCATCACTCTGAAAAGGTCACACTTCCTGTTATCGGCATGAACTGGGTGGTAGGGAGTATTGAACAGAGGGCAGGTGGGAAAGCCGTAGAGTTTTCCAGCTCCTCCTTGTTAGATCAGGACTTTTCTTTGTTTTATGTGAGGTGAAATTCCCAGAACATCAGTCCCAGCTAAGTTCAGATGAAAGTATAAAACATTCCAAAGCAAATTAAAATATCCCTTCACTGTTTGGGGTTATTTATATCTCTTGCCTGTGTGATTACAGTTTCTCCCATACCTGGGCTTCCTGTCCACTCATGCCTCTCTCACCCATCCATTTTCCGCAGCTGGAGGGATCTTCAACTGTAATCAGATCATGTTAACTCCCTTCCTTCACCCTCCAGGGGCTTCTCATCACATTTAAAATCAAATCCAAATTTTATTGATTATATGAGTGGCCTGGAGCTTGCTCATTACTCCCTACCGTTCAGCCACACCGTTTTTTGCTGCTGTTGTTTTTTGTGGGGGCTGGTAATTAGGTTTATTTATTTATTATTTTTAATGGGGGTGCTGGGGATTGAACCCAGGACCTCATGTATGCTAAGCACACACTCTACCACTGAGCCACACTGTTTTTTTCCTGCTCTCAGGCATTGCAACTACTGTTTCTGGCTGGACTCCTTTTTTTTTTTTTTTTCTGGCTTTTTGCTTGACTGGTTTCATTCCTTAACTTTACTACTGGTAACAGAGTTTGGAGCCTAGACCTTTCTCACTTTTAGCCAAATTTAATGATAGCTGCTAACATTTTTGAGTGCTTCCTGCCATGCACTATTCTAAATGCTTTACTTGAATTAATTCAATTCTCATAATGATCAGATTGTGTGGAAAGTACTGTGACTTTCCTTACTTTATAGAAAAGAAAAAAGACATAGGAAATAGAAAGTGGTAAAGCCAGGATTTGAACCTAGAAAGTATGGCCCCAGAGCCCTTGTTTCTAACTACTACCTTATATTAGCATCATTTATCTGTTTTCACCTTCAGTTTCAAATCTGCCCGTCCATAGATTGGTTCCCACCTTGATGCTATGTCTGGATATCTCTGATGTCCCTGATGCTGGCATCCATGTGTCATCTTAGAGTCTAGACCATAAAGGTCATCTTAGAGTCTAGACCTTAAATGCTTGTGGATGACGCTGAGACGGAGATGAAGCAGTCCCCGGCATCAGGAAGCTCATAGACTAGTTAAAATAGGCAGGTCTGTCAGTGAGCCTGGGTACAACGGCATGCACACGGGCTGGGGGAGCCCTGCCTTCCCTCCTGTGGGCTCCCTGACTTCACCCAGCCTTTGACTCAGCCACCTTGTCCTGTGCTCCCTGTCATGGGCCCCTTGCCTGGCTGTGATGGCCTGTCTTGCTCTGAGTGACGGATGTGTTGGTCAGGGTCCCAGGCAGGGTCCCTACAGATACAGGATATCCGTATCCTGTACAGATAGCATGCTCTGAGGGTGTGGCCAAAGAGAGTTTAATGCAGGGACATTTAAAGAAGTGTGAATAGAATTAAGGGAACTAAGAAGGGATGGTAAAACACCCGAGATTAGCAACAGCAGTGAGACATCCCCCCTGGCCCTCAGAAGGAGTGGTGTCCCCAACACCAACACCGACACCCATTAGAGCAGGAGGCATGGACAAGGGGCTGCCTGGCAGGAGCTCTGCCATAGAGGGATGCAGGCATCAGAGTCACAGTGTGGTCATTCTGCCGGTGCCTTCCTTTGGAACACCACCTGGAATTCTAAGGACCAGGGGTTTGGAGAGTGTGGTTCTGAAGAGGTTAGCTTCCTGGGGTCAGAACTGGCTCAAGAGGAGTAGGGGATGGATGGGGAGGTGAGGGTGGGTTTAAAGGGAGAATTATCAACACACCAGATAACTTCCTACCCCTTTCTGGTTACTTCTCTGACCTGTATTAATTAACTCATCCATCCAGCCATCCAGCCATTCATCCATCCATCCATTCTGAGCACTTAGTGTGTATAAGATCTTTGTCAGCCCAGCGAAGCTATAGAAATAACAGGTCTTGCCCTGAAGGAATTCAGTTTATTCAAGTTCTTTAACTCACTCAGATCTAAGCCTAAACTAGATCAGGGATACTTAGGATTTTTAGATTTAAATTTCATCTCTAAAACACACCTGCCTATTCATTATGTTCTTTCTCACCATTGCCTTCTCTCCTTTAACTAGAAACTAGAACACAGATGACCACCCTACACAAAAGACACTTTAATGTAGTATCTTTAAAAGAAAAATAAAAGGAAGCTTTGAATGTACTATTTGTGTGGATTCAGCTTATAGTTAGAAAGCAGGGGGAAACAGGATCCATTTATTTGACTGTTTTTTTAGGGTCTTTGAAGTGGAACTCTAATTGTTTCACTCCATCAATTTGGCATTAAAGGATCCCAGAATTGGGTTCCATTAGTCATGTACTTTAATCCTGGTGTTGTATGGACTTTGGAATCAGACAGAAATTCCAGCCCATACATTTAAAGGGCCGTGTGCACTTGGTCAAATCAGCCATCTCTTGTGTGCCTGAAGTTCTTCAGAGAAAATGGAGAGTAGTCAGAACCATTTACTACTCAATCGTCCCTCTCTCTCTCGTCTGTAGCTACACATCTGTCTCTACCTCTACATCTATATCTTCCATGCATGCATATGTATAAATGCTTATTTGATCCTTCCAACAACCCAGTGAGGGGTAGATGATACCTGTTTTGCACAAGAGGAAACAGGCTCAACAAGAGAAGTAACAAGTTCATGCTCAGACAGTTCGTGTTGGTGGAGCTGGGGTTTGAAGCCAAGCCTGTCACATTCCCAAGCCCGTGTGTTTAGCTATTGTACCAAACTGTCCTGGTGACGTACCTGACAAGAAAGAGTTGTGGTAAAAATCAGATGGTACAGTGCATGTAAAGAGCCTCACATGGTGTGAGTTCCTAGGCTGGGTGAGTGGAGAAGTCTGCAGACACACGATAGTACAGTGTGATGAACCTAAGAGTAGGTATTTCTTGGTCAGCTCTGCACCAGCATAGTTTAAGTCCTGTCCACACTTAACCTGCATTCGTGGACTTAGGCATGCCACTCAACCATCTTGAATCTCCCTTTCTTCTTTGTTAAAAGGAGATGATAACATCTAGCTTGCAGAACTGTTAGGAAGGTTAAGTGAGGTCACATATGTAAACTCCATTCTCCCTTTCAGCCCTCCCTTCCATCCCCTTTGCTGTGGTTTGGGCGAAGCATCCGCAGGCTGTGAAGGAGTCTGAAGTTATGAAACCTATATTAAATTCTAGCTTCTTCATCTGCCCGTTGTTTGATTCCATGGTACATAATCTCCTTGAGTTTTGCTGCTTTTATTTGTAAAGTGGATCTTCAGACACCGGATCCATAGGGTAGAAAAAATGAGATACTCTGTGCAGAGTGCCGCCTACCTCCTCTCCCTGTCTCCCCACTTCTACTCGTTCTTCAAGGCCCATCTGAAGTCAGAAGAATCAAAATCAGAACCCCACCTTCTCCGTGAGGCCCTTCTTAATGACTGCAGCCCCGGCCTACACCACGCTTCCAAGTTCTTGTACTTACGTCTTTATCACTTCCTGTGTCCATTATATTTACCAAACACAGTTCTGGAGACGGGAAACACTCCTTAAGGAAAAATCACACACTAGGAAGTTTTTTTTAAAATCAGATAATGGAAATGTTAAAATAAGATTGAAATGTATTAAATAAGTGCTAAATATTCTACGTTTTTTAACTTTGTGGATTTGAAGCTGCTTGGTAAAAGCTGCCTTGTAGGGAAAATAATATAGCAGGGAGGGAATCAGTCTTTCTTCTTGTAAAATTGTGAAAGAGAATTTCTTGGCATCTCTTGAAATAACTAGGGGTATCTTGGGAGGTGACTAAACCTGAATTAAGAGTTTCAGATCCAGAATACAGATTCTGGAGCTTGACCAAACCCATATCTCAGCTTGGCCACGTACCAGCTGTGACCTTGGGCAAGTTATTTTTGTTCTCTGCCCTGAGTTTCTCCATGCATAATAGTACCTCCGTCATAGGATGACTGCAAAGATTAAATGAACATGTATTAAGCCAAAAAAAAAAAAAAGAATTTCAGATTCAGAGAAAGCATTGCACACATTTTGCTCATGGGTGTTTTTAGTTTGTGTTGTGTAATAAGCCCTACTTTTAGATTTATTTATTTGTAACTCTGTGTTGCCTTTTCTAAAATATTTTAGATGGAGCAGATTAAAAGGGCAAATAAACTGTTTACCAATGATTGTATATTTCTGAAGAAAACTTTGAACATCCCAGTTATATCAGAGAAGCCTTTGCTGTTTAATGGACTTAACTCAGTGGATTCTCCAGAAAACGAAACTGTCGATAGCAGTTTTTGTCATGAAGAAGAGCTGGTAGCGGCTGGGGAAGACCTCTCTCCTCCCAGTCCTCAAGAGTCGGATGTTCAGCCCACGCAGCCTGAGGACGTGTCAGCCAGAGATTTCCTGCAGAGGCTGGATTTGCAGATTAAGTTATCAACACAGGCAGCCAAGAAACTAAAAGAAGAGAGCAGGTAAAAATACGCTGGAAAAATGTCAGAGGCTGAATAAATTATTCTTCAGATGTTGCTTGGTCAAATTTTCTTTTCTTTTTTTGCTTTGAAAGCTGTATTTTAATTCTAGAAAGTCATTTTTAATATAAAGTCTATACAGAGCTACTGCATTCTGCATAAAGCTTTATCTGTTGCAATGCTTTTGTCTTTGTTACTTATGACAAAAAGTTTACTTCTTTGCTTTAATAGTGTAACTGTCCAGCCAGCAATTCTGGAGAACATCCAAGTAGACGTCTAATTGACACTGTCAGAGGAAGCAGTGCCCTAGAGTATACATCTAAAATACTGTTCCTTATAAAATGTGTCAAGGACATTGTTATTTGTTACCAGGTGTTTCCTACAAAAGATACCATGTGAGCTTTTTCTCTTTGTTCTTTAATTTGGTAGGAGGGCAAATCTATCTCCTGTAGAATGGTTTCCTTCTTCCTTTATGATTCCAAGAATGGCATGATCTATTGTGTTTTCTTTTTTGCCCTGGCTACCGGGAAGCTTGCAACCAAAATTGATGCTCAGTTCAATTACCACAACATTTCTCATGGTTAATGTATTTATACCCTCTCCTTTCCTTAGTCCTGATTTTTAATTTCTATTTTATTTATCTTATTGTATGTATGCCTTTTGTTGTAGGTACCCTAAAGCCTTTTGAGAAAAAGGTAGAATATTAAAAATATAAACAAATATAAATGTGAATATAATGAATTTATATAATGTAACTTTATATAATATAAACAAATGCAAATATATAACAAGTACCATTCTTTATTCCAATAACTGAGACAGCAATAAAACGGAGACAATGAGGCATACCTTAATGAGTATTTGCGTTTCCTACAACTTTGAAGGCACACATGATGTTATAAGTTGATATACTCCTGCCCTTCTTTGGCAAGTGGATATTAAGTTGTATAATGAATATATGTGTTAGTTTTCTGAGTGCAGTTTTTACACACTGATTTATGCTGTATTTCTTTTTCTTTTTTTTTTTTTCAGAGATGAAGAAAGTCCCTATGCAACTTCCCTTTATCACAGCTAGATGATCAGGGGGCATAATCTAACCTGGGTTAAGAGATGGTTGGATCATAAAGAAATCAGCACCTGAAGATTCAAAAGCATCCCTTTTGGATTCTCATAGCATACGTCTTTAAATCACAATTAAGTAGTTCCATCTTTGGCAGTTGCACTGAAGTGATTAGTGACCTCGGGCTTTCTGTAATTTGAAGTCTTTATTATGGCATGATAGCAAAATTGTGTCTTAAAGCTCATCACTTTTGCAGGTGGTGGTAGTTTTTAGACTAGCTTTTGTAAATACTAGTTGACATAAAGCCTCAAAGACTATTCACATATTCATGCTAAAAACAATGTTTATCTCCCGAGAAATCCTAATTATGTGAAAAACATGATTGCTGTTTAAGTGATGCTGATTTTGCTATGTGTTTATAACTTAAGTGCAATATATATATATATTTCGATATGTGTTACATATTCTGTATTACAATAGAGAAACAAATTTTGTCTGCTATTTTGTAAAACTAAGCTATGAAAGTCTGAATGAGAAAAATAAACTATGTTTTCATATTCAAGTCTCAATTTTTTTTCAACAAATGGGAATATAAAATGGATTTTTAAATTATAGTTTTGAAAGAGTGACAGCCTCTCCTCTAATGATTTTTGTTATTATAATTGCAATTTTGAAAAAACATTCAGTAATATAAAAGCAAATAAATTGTAATTACTGGTAACCTTTGCATTTAAATAGTATCTGACTTGTGTTTCAGATATAGTGAAGACTTGGAATATATCAAAAGAAGAAGTAAAAATACCATGGGCAAACACACTGGTGAATTCTAGTTTAGATTTCATCGATAAGTCACTTCACAGGGTATTTTGCAGTCACTGTGCTCATTTCAATTGAGGGGTTAGGTTTTTATTCACATAATTTAATTTGTCTTACTTTTATATATGGACAGGTTACAGCAGTAAACTTTAAGCAATGTATTATTTACAATTAAGCTTTTAAAAATTTCAATTTCTATTCAAGTACCAGGTTAAGTAACTCTTCAAGCTTCCACAGAAATTCCCCACATTTATCCCTCCTCAATATCCCAAAAGGAGTCTGCTTTCTGTGGGGCAAAAGGGACCCTGCTTCCCTTCTCTCTTTCTCTTTCCTCATTTTCTTCTCCCTGTCTTGCTCCCCCAGGTCTTCCATTAAGCAGGAAACGAAGTGTTTATGCAGCAGAATTCAGAACCAGAACGGCACATGCCCAACCCCTGGGGATGAACAACAGGGGCATGAGTGGGAAGCATTAGCTCTTTGCCCTTGTCTTTAATTTCTTGTTTGTTCATAACCTACATAATCCTTTGTATTTTGGAGTTTTTCCCCTCATTTTTTTTTTCTCATGCTTTTTCTCATGATAACATCTCATGTTTTTATTTCTTGTTTTTTCCCTCATGTTATTAGCATCTTTGATGTAGAGTGATCTCTTGATCCTGCTTTGTTGTTTTCTTGTGTCCACTACGACCTGAACTATTCGGAGGTAGTTGGAAAAGCAGCAAATTAAAAGAAGAAAAATAAAGGAAGGGAAACAGTGGTATGTGTAAGAAAAGGTCAAGGCCTCTTTAAAAAAGTCCCAGGAACTTTTTTTTTTTTTTTAATGTGAAGAGTTTTCGTGCTATTTAACACAAAATAACCTGAAATTTGAGAGTAATTCAAAGGAAACAAATCCAAAAACCACTATCCAAAAGATGTAACATCAGCTCAAATTTGAAATTAAGACCACAATCTCAAAAACATTTTTCTGAGTATTTTATTTTTGCCTAAGGAGTTTCTAGCCAAAACATCTCTCCCCTCATCTTCAAGTTACTAAAAACTTTGAGTTCCCTGTGGCCACAGTTGAACCGTCCTGGACCAGAGCATTTTGGTCCCTGCCTCGCACACAAGCAACTGTGGAGGAGGGAACTGAGACAAGCAGCCTGGGGTCTAGTCCCAGCTGTACCACTTCCTGACCATCAGAATTGGGGCCTGTCCTGTGCCCTTTTGATGAACCAGTTTCCTTGTGTATAAAACAGGACTGAAGATCTCCTCCTGTCTTGGTTATCAGTAGGAGCTAATCAATGTCACTGTGCTCTGAAAGCTACAATGAACTCCCTTAGTAAGTGTCCGATTTTTTAAAATACAGCATAGATATTTAGATAAATGACAGGAAAGTGAATGGGTAAAATGCTTGAGTCACAATCTGTTAATTCTCTCTAACGTAGAAGCAGCATGTTTGGATCATAGGACCCGGGTGAAGTAGGGTCGGTCGTGTCATCAAAGATGACTCATTCAAGCAGACTGACTCATCGTGCTTTGGCAAGTATAGTTTGGGCAAAGATGTTTTTAGTTCCCTCTCACTGCTCACCAGTGGATATTGGCTTCTCTCGAACATACTGAGTTTGATTGCTGTCTGTGTCAGGCTGTGGTTTTTGTTTGTTTTGGCAACTCTGGAGCGGAGAGGGAGGAGCAGCAGTGGTCTCCTACCTGGAATACAGCCTCTTAGAGCCTCCCTGTATGTTCCCCAGTCCTCACCAAAAATGAGCATGAGTTAGGGCATTCAAGACAGGTGTCAGCAGGCCATTTGAAGTAGTGACAGCTGATAATACAAAGCATTATGTTATTTTTATGATTTTAACTGAAATATGTAGAAAAATATTGACATCATTAATTTATACTGACTAATACATTTTCAAAGCATTCTTTGGTTTGGGACATTGCCCATTTAACACTTCAGGAGGACCTTGGGTCACTGTATGTTGTTTCCAGGACTGTGTTAGTGGTGGTGACTGAGGAAAAGGGGTCAGTGGGACCTGAAGGTCGTACCTTGTCCTCTGGGGAAGCTCATCTACCAGCCTTGGCCCACAGGGAAGAGACTGCCTTTTATCTCTCTATCTACTCTACGTCCTGGCCCTCTTGCTCTCTGTTGAGAAACCTTGGCTTGGATTAATTTCAGTTGAGAAAACTCAGATCTGGCATAAATTTTTACCTTGCTTTATGGAGTGCTTATGACTTGAGTTGTCTTCTTGGAGAGTACAGAGATAATCCCTCTTAAGAGAAACTCAGTGTCTGAAAACTCACTAGAAAATGTGGATGGAGAGTTGGGGGGGGGATTGTTAATAAATCCAGCAAACCCTATGCCCATTTTTTCAGTTTCCTTTTTGTGCCATTGGGCCTGATTAAGAATCAGCAGGAGCAGCCAAAAAAGCAAATTGCTATATTTAAATCTGCAGAGGCTCAGAGGAAATGTGAATTTATTTCAACTCCCCAAAGGGAACAGGTCTGAAAATGACATCTGGTAACAGATACAGTCTCTGAGATGCTTTGGTACCCAGCATGCCTTGAAAACAGACCCCCTATTCTTCAGGGGGTGCTTGCGTGTGTGGCACAGTGGGAAGAAGTTTCAGCTGTAAGATCAGTCCATTACAGGCTTTTCCAAAGCAACATATATATGGTTATGAAATGTAAGTCTATAAGGAGATAAGGATTCTATATACAAAACCTCAGCGTACATACAACTTTACTTGTCAGATACTTTTTACGGCAAGAAAGCTATGTTTTCACCACTTCTAAAAGGTTAACTACTGTAAATTCGGCAGTTTCTAATAGTCCTTGGGTCAAAATAACTTTAGTCACAGAATGAGAAGCATTTGAAGCTATACTCTATTTTCTGAAACAGAAGCCTCTCCTGGATTGCCTGCCATTTCTACAGGCTGCTGTAAATACGCTTGATGGCTTCGGCTTCTTCTTTGTCAAGGATGCCTTTCTCCACGTAAGCATCAGCTTGTTGGTTGATGAAGTCCCTCATCTTTGAAAGGTCATAATCTGGAAAATATCATTAGAGTATCACGAGCAAAGATCAGGAAAGAACAACCCATTACAGTGATTACCATTAGCGAAGAAGAATTTTGTACAATTCCCACGCCCTGTCTTTCACATTGGAAGACACTTTAGTTCTTGGCTTTTGTTCAGTAGTTTGCAGCTTCATATCATGTTTACGTGCATTTTAGTATTTCCTGTGTTCTTCATCACTGTGGGCAGCCTTAAGTGAGTAGGCCGTGAGGCCCAGGCCAAAGTTCACAATAGCTTGCACCTGGTAAGAGGTAAATTTACGTATGCGCCCTAGTGTAACCACCACGCATGCGCCAGTAGCGTGAGTCAGCATTATAAACAATACGCATGCGTGGGCAGAATGAAAAGGACAAGTGCCCAAAGCCGGCGGCGTGCCATCTTGTTGAACTATAGTAAAGTGCTGTTTTGCTCCATGCAGTCTGTTTCACGGTATGGCGGCGCCTCGCACATTTTTCCAGGTGGGCAGCTCACCTCCTTGACTCCCTCTTCAGCCCCCCTTGGCGGACAATCACAACTTTCCAAGGTGTTCAGGTGGGGAAAATTGCCCTCATTTTACCACAGAGGGAACAGGCTTAGAAACCAGGGCTTTTTGCAAACTTTCACGTTTATACGAACCATCTGGGGCTCTTGGGCAGTTGTAGGCTTGTATTCAGTTGGCCGGAGGTGGTTGGAGTGGGGAGGGGATTAGGTTTATGTATTTCATTTTAATGGCGGTACCAGGAATTGAACCCCGGACTTCATGCATGCTTAAGCAGGCACTCTGCCACTGAGCTCTACTCTATCTACCCTGAGATTCTGCATTTTAAACAAGCTCCGAGGAGATGTTGATGCTGCTGGTCCAGAAAACACACTGGAGGTAATAAGACCCTAAAGCTTAAGTGCCTTGTTGGAGGTCACACAGCTAGTAAAGGTTATGATCAGAAGCAGGTGTTCTGACTTCCTGCATGTGCTACACTGGCTAAATCCGTGCTGAGGTGACAGCCCACATATTTTTTCTATATTAAGAATTATCTTAATTTTCATGCTGTTTGAATTGTATGCATGGAGTAAAAAGTCAAACCATAGCCTCTTTGTGGTTCCTCTGTCCTACTTAAACAAAAACTTTATGTAAACTATTGAACTACTCATGAAATTTCCAAGCAAGGAGGCTGCCGGTGTCATCTTTCTGAAGGCTTGAAAGAAACCTCACATCTTTCCTTGATTCTTTAAGTATTATATGTTTCTTATTTTAAAATATGGAAAATGCAGCCTATAAAACATGATTATAAAATTTAAATCACCTGAATTCTATTCATTATAGATAACCACAGTGGATGTTGTTCTATTTCCTTTTCGCTTTTCAGTGTATCTATCTCAACACAGAATTATGATTACAGCTTACTTTCAACCTTATAACTAGTTCCTTTCACTCAGTTTACACAGTAAGCATTGATACTCCCCAGAAACACCATTTTCAATGGCTACATATAATTCATCCATCTTATGGAGGTACCCAAATTTATGACCCACATCCCCATGGTTGGGCAGGTAGGACTTCCACATCAGAGAGTATCTGGGGAGACCCTTCCAGATTGTGAGTTGCCCGAGGCTGAGTTCCTTGGAGACAGTGTCATTCATCTTGGCTTTTGGCAGCCCCTGGAACGGGCCCTGCCTTTTGTCAGTTTGTAAAGGGAAGAGAAAGGAGAGAGTGGGGTCCAAAATCTTAGCATTCCATGGCCACTGTTGGCAAGCCTGAATGTCCTGAAGCAGGGTCACCAGGGCGTCTTTAAGCCCCTGCATGAAAGGAGAACCAGACCTGAAGGCCCTCTCTACAAGCACCAGGTGTTTATCCTCTTAAGGTGAGCGGAGGCTCTGACAGGCTGTTTCCTGTCCACCCAGGAGGGCATTTGCTTCTTCCCGCTTGGGCACGGCCATGAGGCTTAAACAGCCAACTCCCAGCACTGGGCACTTGACAACCATCATCTTACTTGCTCCTTGCAAAACCCCATGAAGAAAGCATTACTCTCCCCAACACAGAGACGAAGAAGCAGGACAGAGAAGGTAAGTCCCTTGCTCGGGTCACAAGAGAGTCAAGTTTGGGATTCTATTTTGTCTATAGTCACAGCTTTGACTGCTCTGTGCCCTTGATGTAGTGCATGTGAAGCATCTATCAAGTGCTGAACAAAAAGTAAGTGCTTGGGGGTTCTGTCTGGTGTGGTTTTTGACTCTCCCTCACTGTCAGGCATGAGCTGGAGAAGCCAGCCGAGCACGCACTTTGTGTGCACCTCGTGAGCTGGTTCCTGACCAGCTCATGGGGCACAGAGGCCCCTCTCGCTCTTCACTGGTTTGAATGAATAACCGCTCTTCAGAATCAGTTCAGGGACATCTTTAGAGGGACAAAAGGCAGACTTCCAAAAACAGAGGTGAAGAGGTCCAGGTGATTCGAATGGACAAACGGGAAAATATTTTGTTTTCTTATGAGATGGAAAAATGGTCTTGTTATGACATGGTTATCACTGTGTTGTTGGGGAAACCAGCCTGGTGCAGGGGAAAGGCGGTTGGAGTCCATCCCAGCTCTGCCCTAGCAGGCTGTTAGAATACACCAGACAGTAGTTTAAAAGGTTTTAAGATGGTAAGGCTCAAAAGAGGACTGTGATTCACGTTTTTAAAAGTACAGACTTTCTTTTGATGGCTGCGTAAGATTCGATCACCATCCTCACTGTCACAGCACGTGGATCTCCCTTTCCTGGATTTGGGAAGGAGACTGAGGTCACCCAGGCCCCGGACAAGCAAAGGGCATCGGCAGAGGTTAAAGGTCAGAACTAATCATAAGGCTTCCTGCTCACACAGCTGCAGCCACTGCACGGCCCTAGGACCTGGGTCCCCACAGGCTTTGAGAGATGACCGAGTCAGGCAGAGCATGTATGAAGGCAGGAGGGGAGGAGCTCTCTTGCCTACACGAGGGTGAACTGCATGTCAGCCTCCCTTCCTGGAAGCAGAAGGGAGCATCAGACTCAACGCTGCCATTCTGTGCTTGCTCACAGAGCCTTCAGTATGCAAGCACTGGAATTCCATGCTTTACTAGGCTGGTCGTTTCTGTTTCTGGAAGATTGAATTGCAGGATGTGGCTGGTTATGACCAAGAGTCAGACTCATATGTTAATCAGTGAAAGAAATAACATAAATCCTCCAAATGGTTGGTCCATACAATTTACACTGGTTTCAGAATGCATTTTGGTACATACTGTATTACTTTGATTCTAAGATAAACTTAAAAAAAATTTTTTTAAGTCTTGGCGATCATTGATAGCATGTTATTTTTCTTCCTTAGTGGTACATGAAACAGTGGTGCATTTTCCATACAGTAACAGATTTTATGAAATATGCTTCAGGTGAATTTTAATGGAACTGACAGCCTGGAAATTCACATCATTTTGAACCAAATAAAGCATGTGTGAAGATCTGATAATTGTTCCTATCTCGTTCAACTTATATTATCACAGGCTAAAAGGGTGCTGAAAATACCTCTTGCTCCCAATGTGTTCTACCTCACTGGTTCTCAGCCATGGTTGTGCAGTGTAATAATGAGGATTTAAGAAATACCGGTGCCTGGGTCCTGCCCCTCGAGTTTGAGTTCGTGGTCCTGTGGGCGTCAAGATATTTAGAAGCTCCACAGATGATATGAATGTATTTCTAAGTTTGAAAAGCAGTGTTCATCTCCTTTTAAAAGCATCACTTTACAACTTCTCTGGCCAGACGCATGGGAATCACACTAGAATCCTCTCTCCACGTAGCTCTTGAGTTTCTCCCTTCTTTGTTTCCTCTGCCTCACCTTGGTTTAAGCCCCATCATTTCTGCTCCAGATCCTTGCCTCCTAGCTCTTGCCTGACTGCTGGGGTTTTAGTTTTTTAGTTTTTAGCCACACTGCTACCAGACAGTTTCTCAGTTCTTAACCTAATTAAGCCCTGATTGAGTCTTCTCTGGCTAAAATTAACCTCCTCTTCCTGACCTGGCTGCTGACCACCTCCCCAGCTCTGTCTGCAGGTCCTCCCTCCAGACCCCAGTGTTTCTGGGAAACTGAACAGCCCCAGTTCCCAGAAAGCATCACTCTTTTGTCCCTTTATGTCTTTGTACCCAGTGTTCCCTCTGCCCCCATCTCTCCTCACTTGCAAACTCTTCCTTGCTTTTCCAGCAAAGGCTTTCCTGCCACCTTTTCTCCCAATGTAAGGAGACATGCCCCCTCCTCTTACTTCCTTTGTGCCACCGTGCCTGTCTGTGTTAGCCCTGAGCAGAGGCCACAAGAGCTTTACTGATGTTGTGAGCAACTTGGTGTGGGGTGGGGGAGCTGCATCTTATGGTCCTTCACATCTCTGGCACTCAGAACAGAGTCCGGTTCTGTTTTCAGTAAGTGACCGACTGCCTTTGTGACTGCAGGGTGCACGTCATGTGTGCTCAGAAAACACCTTTGTTTAAGACACTCCAAGGAAAGGGGGGCAGGTAGACGAAACAAGATTGGCAAAATGTTGATAATTATTGAAGGTGGGTGACGGATGCATGTGGATTCATTATACTATTCTCTCCGCTTCTGTTTGATATTTTTCATAACAAAATGGAAAAGAAAAGAAAATGCCTTTGCTTACAAGCCTGATTAGAAAAATAAGAGGAATGGAGGTCTGTTCCCTTCTGCACCTGAGAGGTGCCCAGAGTCTTCTGGGCTCTGAGAGGAGACTGTGGCCTAATTTGATCGTGGGAATCTTTAATAAGAGCTCTTAACAAATGGGTGAAGTTTGCAATTTACAATCACACTAAATCCTTACCTTCTTTATTTTCTTTTTTGTTGTGTTTCTTCAGCCATTCAATATTTTTCCTGATGGCTTCCAAATAGGCTTCTGTTTTCCCTGGAAAAGGCAAGGGAACCCATATTAAATACTCCTAAAAATATCACTGTATCTCTTTTTAAAGATCGCATTTATGTTTGAGACCATAAACAAATATTGGACTTATTGAGCACTTGGTAGTTAGTGTCCCTGAGGAGGGAGTGTGCATATTTATTGGGTGGTGGGGATAAGATTCTAGGAGGCAGGTCCAGGCTGGTAATGTCAAGGGGCCATTATCCTCCGGACATACAAATAAACACAATTTGATGTCCTGGCAGAGAAGTGTTTTGATTCAGTTCACTGGAGAGGTGGGTCCCTCCCAGTCTCAGATTGCATCGTTTCCGGTTAGGGGTGGTTCTTTCAAACTGAGGAGTGTTATCAGGTCAAGAACCAAATCAGAGTGGCAGATACTTAGGACTCCATCAGCAAATATGTGATGAATAAGTCCAATCTGTGGCTTTGTGTAGGCTGCTCTGCAGGTCTTCTGCCCAGTCTGGTAGGGAGTATGTAACAACTCAGACGGAGAGGGGACTTGGACCTCATTTCGAGGTTTGGATAACTTGTTCTAGAAAACTCCCGGATATAAACACTCTCTGACGAGCTTTAAGTGTGCAAGAGAGTACCAGGCATCACTGAAGCACCTGCCCTGTGACATCCTTTAGATGCACTGTTGTCTACAAGTGGGTATTATCACCTTAGAGATGAAAGTCAGTCTCAGAGAGGCTAAGTGACTTGGCTGAGACCACACAGGAAATAATAGAGCTGAAAATTGGACTCTGGTCTTGACAAGTCTCTGCTGCCTGCACTATCTGAAAGATAAGACATGTTCAGACATGGACACTGATGTAGCCTTGTTCTGTCTCGAAGTAATCAACCACCCCCTTCAAAGGGTGGGTCCCTAATGCCCAGAGTGTCTGCACCAAGAGATCAGGAGGTCTGAAGAGTACTGGCCAATCTAAGAAAAGAGGCCCTCAAAGTCCAGGGCCTCTAGGTGGTGACCAGCTGCTCTGATTCCCTTTGAGCCCTGTTCCTTCTGGTCTACTCCCCAGATCTCTCGATAGAGCTACCTGTACTGTGTGCTGATCGTGTGCCAGGGGCTGTTTTGTGCTCCAGCGTACGTCATGTCTTTTACTCTTCACAACAACCTTTGGAGGCAGTCTTATTTAATCCCCATTTGAGAGCTGAGGACACTGAGACCCAGAGAGAGAAAGTAATATGCTGACGACCATCAGGCTAGGAGGTGGTAGGACCAGGCTTGAATCCAGGTACACCGACAACAGTTCCTGAATGATGACTTTGCCCTAAGACTTGCTGATGTTCCCATTTCCATCACCACATTTACCTAAGGTACTTTCTGGGCAGCGTTCTTCCTGATCTTAATTAGCCCACTCTTAGCTCACCACAGGGGTTCCATGTTACTTGGTCCCCAAAGAAGCACAGAGAAGCTCTTGTGCAAAAAGGGGTAAGTGGACAAGAGAAGAGATCCACAAGTTTCAGCCCCTATTCACTTCAATTGCCCATGTAGAAAAAGCCTTGATTTCAATGCTTTTTTAAAAAATACATCTTTATATACATATTTAGATTTTTATTTTGGGGGGGGGAGTAATTAAGATTTTTTTTTTTTTCTATCTTTTAATGGAGATACTGGGATTGAACCCAGGACCTATCTGCATGCTAAGCAGGCACTCTACCACGGAGCTATACCTTCCCATCAGTGCTTTGCTTTTAAGAGTGTTAGAGCACGTGCAACACCAGTATCCCTCTGGCTGATTTACAGCACTGCAGCACAGCGAAGGTAGAGCTTTTCACTGTCTGCTGCCAATTTGATAAGAAGGTCAACCAGATTTGATAACAAAAACAAACAAAAAAAGCACAAAAAAAGTGTTCTCTATTTCAGATTAATTAGAAACAGCACTTCAAGCAGGGAAAGAAATCTTCATGTAAACTATTTCCAAGGAATGTGTCTTCATTATTTTTAGAGTTTAAATCAAATCAGTGGTTCTCCTAGGGCTTGCTTTAAAGAGCAGATAATGATTTGTCATTAGCACAATAGGTAATTAGGGGTCCTGAAACTTTTGAGGATGTGTGCAAATAGTCTTGTTCTTTGAAGAGTTTAAAGCATTCTTCCCACGATCTTCTCTGTGATATCATGTCCTAACGTGGAGAGCTTATTTGAGGGAAGGAAAACCACAGCTTAGTCTCTATTTAAATACTGCATTGAAAATTCTGAATGAGGAGAGTAAAACACGATTGAGGTTTTTGCCATAGTGTAGCAGACACTGTTGACTGCCTCCCCCCCCCCCCAGCCCCCCGCCATGCTTCCCTTATTCCAGCCCGGCTAACAGAGGAGCCCTCAGCCGACGGTGGACAGGATTGGCAGTTAGCTGCCCCCACCCGGCTTCCTTACCCCTTGGGCGCGTTCCGCACAGTCCCCAGAGGTCCTCGTAGGACTGAGCCCCATCGCTCACAGCTGCAGCCTGCTCATTAACACACCACCGTGGCTTCGTTCCCTCCGTGGACCTATCTCCCCACCCCAGCCCACCTGCAGTGCTTCCTGGGGGCACCTCCCAATTAAAAACACCACCTCGAATCCTGCTCTCAGGGTCTGTTTTGGAGGGAACCCAACCTAAGACAGTTGGAAATAAGGGATTCAGTGTCACCTTCGTCAGGTGCCTTTTTGCTCAGGGACTAACTAGCTATAAAAATGATGTTGAATTTTAAAAAGTATGAAATGTATGAAAAATAATTTTATTCACCATATTAACAGCAACCCATAACAAAGAATGAATTCACTGCAACTTAGAGAAGGCTAGACTGTAATCCATTAAAAGACTACTCTCTTGTGAATCATAACATAGATGATTAGGACAGTTTCTCTAACTGAAAATAGAACCTTCCCTGGCCCCATAACCCTCATTCCCATTTTCTGCTTTATTTTTATCGATAGCATGATTGCTTTCTACCGTATCATGTAACTTATTTATTAAGCTTATTATTTGTCTTCCTCCCTTAGAAATATTTCCTGTTTGCTGACGTACCCCCATGCCTAGAATAAAGCCTGACACATTGTAGGGTCTCAATAAATATTTGTTAAGTGAGTCAATGGATGAAGACTTCTTACATAGAAACCAGTCATAATCAGAAGATGGCTTGGTGAGCATCGAATCCAAACTAGAGAAACTATAATTTTTAAATAGAATAAATGATAAAAGTGTGCCTGCCCACCTTCCTTCCTTCCCTCCTTCCTTCCTTCTATCCTTCCACAAAGAATAAATTATTTGAAAGACGTGAAATTTAATGGATTCTGAACTTGTATCAGAGACAATTTAAAACACCTACAAATGTGCTGGACATGCTACATCCACGTGTCGTTTAATCTTTGCAGAGCTTTGTGAAGTAAGCGTTGTTATTCCCATTTTATTCATGAAGAAACTAAGGCCCAGAGAGGCTAAGTAATGTGCCCAAGGGGACACAGCTGAGTAAGAGTCAGAGCCTGGTCTTGAAGCAGAATGAATCTGGAGCCTCTAATGAGGGGAGCTGGGTAAAATTCACCTTTTAGACTAGCGATTTAGTGCCTGTTGTCATCACTAAACTGGCCAACAGGCAGTGGTTCTCTATTGGAATCACTGAGGGGAGATTTTAAAAATCCTGATGCCGGGGTCACTCATACCAATTACATCAGAATACCTGGAGGAAGGACTAAGTATCAGGGAATTTTTAACAATCCTGAGGTGATTCCAACGTGGGGCAAAGTTTGGGAACCACTTCCACCGGCACTGAGACCACCACACATTTGCTGGGCGCTGGGAATAAAATCAGGTGTTCCTCTGCTCTTAGACAAAAGCAGCTGGTTCGTATTTACATTTTCTTTTTTCGGGAGCTGTAAAGCATATCTATTATTTACACAGTGCGCACTGAAAGCCCATGAGAGTCCACTTTGGAAAGCTGGCCTATTTTTTTTTTCAAATTTACTTCAGCTTCCTCTGGAAAAAAATAGCTCATGGCTGAGGTAATATGGCACAAGCCTTAAAACATATGCTACAGCAGATGGGAAGAGGGCCAGAGACAAGATGCAGCCCTGCTTCTTTGGCTGTTCTGGTTCTCAGCCCTGCAAGAGAAATGTCCTTTTTTATACATGAATTTGTCCTGATCCTGATATGCTACCTTGATCTGTACAAGCTCCCCCCCAACAAAAAAAAAGCCCTGTAGAAATCAATAGGGTTAAACTATTGAATATTAGATATATTAAAGGTACTAGATGTTCAAAAAGAGGGTTTATAAAAATTAAGTTTGATATAATGTTTAACATTCTGTATAGGAAGATTATCCAATGACAGGTTTAATAAAACAAACCAACTGATAACATACTGATACTGTATCATGGATGCCAAGGTGGGCCCTAGAGCCATTCAATTGAAGAATTTTTGCACAATGATGATATTTGACATGACTGTAAGATTCAGCAGGGGATACTGGGTTAAGCACTGGGTGGGAATCAAGATCCAGCTCTGTCACTCTTTGGCTATGAGATCTTGGGCGAGTCAGTTCATCCTCTGTGCCTTGGTTTACTTATTTGTAAATTAAGGAGTGAATTCTGAGAAGATCCACGGTTTCTACATATGGGAAGAAATTCTCCTTTGCTGTCCTAGAAAGTCCTGTGTGGGTGGTGCGTCTCTGGCCTGCCTTTGCTCCCGGCACACTTGCTGACTCACAGGGGAGTCAGGCCACTATTTTTGGACATTTCTAGTAGGATGCCCTAGGGCTTGAATAAAGACATGAATTTTCTCCTCTTATGTTGCTTTAAAAATAAAAGCATCCACATGAGTTAGTCAGTTTATAGTCAATGCGTTAATTAAATAAGCAGCTTTCTCTTTCCTGGCTTCTGGAAGAAGATATGGGAATGGTAGGATATTTATGGGAAAGATATCTTAGAGGTCACCTTTTTAAACTTAATTCCATTATCTAGCCATAAACTTGATAAATGATAGCATTAGAATGAGTTTATGGGCATTGTAATGCTTATCTCATCTCTTGGATTATTTAAAAAAAAGATTTTCCGTGACTCATGGAGCATAAACATCAAGCTGGCAAAAAACCCGCCACACTTAGATCATGGAATAAAGCTTTAAAGTTCTCTGGTCTCCAGCGAGCAATGTACTTGAAAAATTAAGCAACTTTATAGATACGATTGAAATTAGAATAAATTTGATTTCATTGGCATATCCCTATATTTAGGAGTGATTATCGAACCATTCAAATCATCACACCACTAGAAATCAGTATCTTAAAATATTATTCTTAGTGTCAGTCCCTGTCAAAAGCAAGAGTTTAAATAGTCTAAAATATTTTCAAAGGTGAACCTGCCACTTTTCATCAATGGTAATTAAATTGGATTTTTTAAAACATTAAACCTGAAATGAGATGCGCGTAAACTTGCTTTGTAAGTTGAGGAGCAACATAAATGTAGGATGTTGCTGTTGCCATTCCACACAGGCCCCAGCATACACCTGGCATGGTTAATTATTGCTTGCTGTGGTTAGGTGGGGCCATCACCTCGCGCAGCAAGACCAAAACAGACTCCCTGCAGATGTTCCTGCCCGTGTGTCCTGCTTATAATTGTTTCCTTAAGAGGCTTTAGCTGAGCCATTACCTCATCTTGCTCTGCTCTGTAATGTCCTCCAACTTTCTCTCTGAAGGAAGCTTGTTCTACGTGCTTCTGACTCATCAATAAAGGAGATATGTCTGTGGCTTGTGGTACTTGCCTACTTAGGAATGAAGAACTATTCTCAGGTCATTTTAAAGCTTGCTTAAGCTCTCAGAGGCAGGCACTGGGTCTTATATTTCTTCTGTAGCCTCCTGAGCACAGTGCCAGGCGTGTCATCGCCAGAAATGTTAATTTACTCCTGAATAAATCTCTCAGGAAACCCAGCCACCCCTGCCTTCATCCACGTGGAGGCTTTTATTTTTCTGCCTAGAGACAACAGCTGTTTTCTCACTCCGTTTCTATAACAGAGAAGCAGAATAGCCTTTGAGGAGAGTGCAAATAAAGCAACCATGAGTACAGAGATAAAGGTCACAGCATGTCCTTTTGGGGATCAACTACATTTTTTCCGGGAAATGTTGGCCCTTGGCTTAAGCTCAGTTTGGTGTTCTCTAAACTGTACTAAAATCAATTTTCGTTATCCCAGAGTAAAGAGGATCAGGGGGAGCATGAATAAACTGAACTGCCAAGTGATGGAAGGAGGAAAACTAATTTAGCCCCAAGTCCCTACCCGTTTCCTAATGTTTCAGGAGAGCCATTACGAAGGTTAACACTAAATGGATGGAGTTTTACTCTTCTCTCTCCCCATTATTATCTAATGGAAATCCTAAAGAGAAATCCAACCTCATCATTACTCTCCAAACATTCACATCCTAAAGAGGAGGTAGTGGGCTACCACGAATCAACTCCTTCATATTCCTTTTTTAAAAAAATATATTTTCCTACAACAAGCAAAGAGACCTGCCAGCACCCACTCCTAGGAGTATTTGCACAGCGATATAAGGTGTTGTCCTAAGCACTGGGCACACTGCCTCTGCGAGTCAGAGAACTCGGACGATGGCCTGCTGTGTTCTAGGGAAGGACAGTCATTACACATGGTTGCTCCCAGAGCTGATGATTCAGGCACACTGAGCTGTAGTCCTTTGTGCCGCCCAGTTCCTGACTCTCTGGCTTAGGCCGCAGGACCACTCTTATCCTGGTTAGCTACCTTTCAAAAGCTCACCAGTCATCTTCCACCTCATACGCATTAGGATGGCTATCATCCAAAAAAAGGGGGGAAAAAAGGAAATAAAAGTATCGATGAGGATGTGGAGAAATTGGGACTTTGCACACTGTTGATGGGAATGGAAAAGGGTGCAACCATCATGGAAAACAGTGGTTTCTCAAAAAATTAAAAATAGACTTACCATATGATTTAGCAATTCTACTTCAGGGAATATTCTCCTCACAATCGAATGCAGGGTCTTGGGATATTTATACACTCATGTTCAGAGCAGCATTATTTACAATAGCCAAAAGGTGGAAGCAACATGTGTCCATAGACAAATGGATAGATAAACAAAATGTAAATATGTGTGTGTGTGCGTGTATATATATGCACACCATATACCACACACACACACACACACACACACACACACTGGAATGTTTCTCAGCCTTGAAAAGGAAAGAAATTCTGACACATGTTACAACATAGATAAAACTTGAGGACATTATTCTGTGAAATAAGCCAGTCACAAAAGGACAAATACTGCACGATCCACTTATATGAAGTAGCTAGAGAGGTCAAATCTGCAGAGACAGAAAGTAGGATGCTGGTTGCCAGGGGTGGGTGGAGGGAGAGGGAATGAGGAGTTACTATTTAATGAGTACAGAGTTTTAATTTTGCAAGATGAAAAGAGTCCTGGAAATGGACAGTGGTGATGGTACCACAATGATCTGAACGTGCTTAATGCCACTGAACTTAAAAATGCTTAGGATGATATATTTTATGTTATGTATATTTTACTACAATTAAAAAAAATACTAAAAAATTTTACTGCTCATCCAAAGTGGGCCTACGGTTGAGTAGAAGTATCAACGCAGCATGACCGGTCAATAAACATGACACGTATATCACCAAGTCCCCCTGTCCATGCCCATGACAAACATTATTAATTAATCATTGCAACATTCTTTCCTCCTGAGTCCAGACGCAACCTCATAACGTTTTTCAACATAGGCAACTACCAAACAATTAGAGTTGATATGTCAGCTACATACATCATTGTAGGAGAAAATTGTGATGGTCTATTAAATCCATGCTAGATGAAGGCTGCTGTAATCTAAAACTTCACACACAAGATGGTAAAACTCAACATGAACTTGATATATTAAGAAAAACAATGTCTTTTTCAGTCCTGTCTCAAAAAAGTCCCAGTAACTGAAATAGAAGCAGTACCTTTGACCAATATCACTGCTTATTTGAACCCATATAACCTAGGTTCAATTTTCTATATATTCTATGTAAAGGAACCAGAACTCTTTGAAGGAGAATTGATTTCAAGACATGGGACAGGAAAAATCACATTGGGTCTAGAATATTGTTGCAAGAGAGCATAGATAGTTTAAAAACCACTGAGTACACTGCTAAAAGGATGAAGGAGAAACTTGGAGGTGGGGTTCCTACTGCCCAAGCTCTACCAGCTTAAGCAGGAAAATCATAATCATCAACAACTTACGTAAATGGAGAAAGTTAATATGAAGTGTTAACAAAGATAGGAGTAATATAAAAGAGAAACTGTACTTTTATTGCTGCTATTAAGTTACAAGGGTATTAAATACATAGCTAGTTTCTTTTCTACTTAATACACAGACACTGTTAAGCATGGGTCTGTTATCAAGTATGAACGTGAACCTGTTTTTGTCTGTATGAGCAGGAGAGACTGGGAACTTGCACGTGGGCCAAGCAGTCTCTTCAAAATTAAGAGCTATACCATGAGCATGATCAGCTTTTGCGGTCTCACTTCATATTACAGCAAAGACTAAGCAAACGCCGTCAGTTCATGCCTCTGATGATTATAGATAATAAACAATGAAAAGGGAACCCAGTGATGTGCTTCCAGATGATAAATTAGCTGAATGTCACACTCGCCACCCTCCCCTCGCAAGAGAGCAACGACCCACTCCCTGAGCTTTCAGGGATGAAACTTTTAGATCACCCTACTAATGAGACACAGATAAGACATAAGTAAGTTACCAATGATACCAAAGAGTTCAATACATCATAATGACAAAAAAAAAAAAAAAAAAGTAGTTTGAAGCCATCTGTTCACAACTTCTGGTAAAGACACTAAGTTTCCAAAAAAAGAGTATCTATCTGAGAGACAGATATGTTTTCCGTGGTGTAACTAGCACACTTTGTAATAAAAGGGGTTCTAACCACTGGACTATGCAGCCAGATCCCACATCCTGACCTGAAATGGGAGGGTTAACAACTTTGAACTTGCAACCTCACGTGGTCTTTTTTTTTGAGGGTGTGTTAAAGTTTCTCAAAACCCCAGAAGATGTAAGTTTTTATCACACAGACTTATTAGGGCTTCGTCAATGTGTAAGAATAAGTATTAAAAACAAGTTTTATAATTATTGGGCTAGTTTAGTGTGTGCTTTTATGCTTTTTAAGGTATTGAGGTTACTTATGGAAACTTGATATATTTGATTTATGATTTTTAATCAAGTCCCTGAAAGTATTTGCCAGATTGCAATCACTATAAATGATTAAGAAAATTTGTCTTGTTAAAGCCATAAATTTTGATGACTTTGTTGAATAAGTAGTACATGAATATTTAAAGCAGTGTTATGTTTAAAGAAATATTGCTCAATAAATTCCTAAGATCATAAATTGGACATTGAACAATGCACAAATGGTCATGAGTATTTCTCCCAAGCACAAAGGCCCATTGGATATTAAAGACCATCAAAAGATGAAACCAATTTGCCATGCCAGGAGCCTCAAGACCAGTAAAAAAAGATTGCTATTCAAATAAAGTTACCATGTGCTAAATCTCTTCTATGGAGACGGTTTTAATTTCTCAGATTTGGTAGGGCTTGCCTTTTGGATGACACTTCAAAGTGAAAGTTTTTGCTTCTCTAATTTCATCGTCAGCCTAGAGCTGTCAACTCCATACCTTTTGGCTCATCTGTCTTTCCTCTTGGGTTGGCATTTTCATCTTTTGTGGAGTCCTTCAAGGTTCCATATTCCTTTTCCATTTTAGCTGCTTCTTCCTTGGTACTGTCTGTTTCTTCATGACTCTTCTCTGATGGCACTGTAATCAGATTGTACACTGTTATAACACCATTTCCTATGAATTAATTCCTAGTGTGGAAATGAATTTTATTGAAAAGATACAGCTTGAGGTCAGACCATTCTTTGAGTTGAAAGGGATGTATCTTGGCAATTATCTATCTAGTCCAACTCCTTACCCCCATTTCACAGAAGAGGAAACTGAGGCCCAGAGAAGGGAGAGATGTGCTGAAGGTCACCCACTGAGTTAGCAGAAGAGCTTGGCCAACTCCCCATCTGTTTTTCTGTTTTGCCATCCTGTGTTATTAGAGTATAGATTATTTTCCTTATTTTAATTGATGTAGGCATTCAAGTGAGATGTATCAGGTCCCAAAGCAAATTTGAATCTTGATTCCAATTGAAAATAACTGTAGTTGCCCAATCTCTCCTTGACATTGTGTTTTTGAAGAACAGTCTGTCACTCAGAGTAGCACCTAAGGATTTGGGGCTATGGTCAGACTTTCCTCCTGCCTCTTCCTTCATACTCCTTTACCCTTGGCTACCCTACTGGAAAGAAGGGAACTGGCCCCTTGCTATCAAGAGGGATAACCCCTTACTTACTTCTCACTTAAAAATAACTATATATCCTTCTAGAAATCCTGTACTGAATTAAAGAATCATAAACCTTGAAGTAGGTAACTCCTTGAAAACAACTGTAATGCATCTTTGTCAATAAAATAGGAAATCTTAAGCCATCTAACAGTAAGTTTTTTTTTAGTAAAATGTTTATTACTATATAAAATAAGAAAAAAGAAACCAGTTATTGTCTCATTTCATAAAACATCCCCTGCTGGTGTTGTAGTTCATAGATTTTTTTTGATGCATATTTTTTCATTGTTGTGGTACAATTTTGTTCCTTGCTTTTGTCATTAACATCACTATGAAAGGATATTTCCAGGTTATTAAAAACAGCTTGAAAACATCATTTTAAAGGGCTGTATATTCTGTCAAATATATGTACATAATTTCTGTGATAGGGACACAGAATTAAAGTATAAGAATTTGCAGTCTGTTCCCTTTTGGCACCTCCCTCATCCCTGAAAGATTCCTTTGCACAGCTCTGCTCTGTCACATTCGCCATGCTAAGCAGGGTGATGGGTGAGACGCAGAAGTGAGGAGACTGAGAGAAGAGGGTAAATCAGACCACACAGGGCACAGACTGTCCCAGAGGAGACAGAAGAGCTGGGAGGGGAGAGTTAGTGAGGGGGCAGCAGAGAGGGGGACAGAGGGACAGTGGTCTGAACAGTGATGATCTAGGATGAGAAAAAGACACCTAAAGGAGAATTTTAGGAAGGTCTGCTCAATTTGTGATCTAGCTCTCACCTTTCCCTACTAGCCGCCACCTAAAAATCTTCAGTAAAGACCTAATTTCTTTTCAGTGCTTCTTGGGATCAGATTTCTGTGCTGAGACTGGTCAAGGTTAGAGCTACTTAATCCTATTGGTTGGATTTCAGATCTTTAAACTTTAAAAATATATGATTTTTTAATCAGTGTTTATTGAAGTTCAATATTTACCACTCAGAAGGGTTATTTTGCTAAAAGCTGGGGAAAAAATAGTAAAATAAATCATACCTGGGAAAAGCTTGCTTTTATTGTCAGTAACATTTTTTTCTAGCTTATTCTTGGTCTGAAGAGCAATTGTTTCATCCAAGTTTTCTGGAACAGAGAAGAGAAGAAATAGTATTTAATGTCCTGAAAAACGCTTTCAAAGTTTTGCTAAAAATGTTTAAATCTCACCATAGCAATTCCACAGTATTAACATAGCTAGTAAGATGCTTTGACATGGATTTTATTTCTAGGAATCACAGACTCTTAGGAAGGGAGGGTATGCAAATTGAGATCCTCAAGTTTAACTTCCTGCTCAGTCAGCTGCAGAAGTCCCTCCCACATTTCCCAGACGGCTGCCAGAACACATCCAGGGTTGGGGCCTATGATGGACACCTGTGCTTTTGGCCTACTCAGCATCCTCTAGTAATGACACCTTGATTTTCCCTTGGAGAACCCAGACCTCTCTCACTCTCAGCATATTTGGCTCTAGTGGTGGCAGAAAAAAACCCAAGCCTTTCTCCGCCCTGCAGGCTGTAGTGGTTGGTCCAAGGAGAAGCACATGACACAAGCCAGGCCATTGAGGCTCAATGGTTGGAGAAAGAGGCTCTCTTTCCACTAGGATTGCTCTACTGTGAGAATGTGAGACGGGGGCGGTGCTGGCCACCTTGTTTTCATAAGGGAGCCGCTTATCTACAATACAGATAACATACAGGACGTCAGTGAGATGGGGAGGGACAGACTCCCCACACTACTGGTGGGCTTCCCGAACCTGAAGCCAAACTACCCCTACTCCTGGACTTTTCAGTTACATGAGGAAATAAATTATTTTTTCGTTTAAGCCAAAGAGTTGGATTTCTGCCATTCAGGGCTCTCACTAATTCATGAGGCAGCCAGTTCTATTGTTAGTCTTAAACGTTTTTTCATTGAGATAGAACGTTGTGTAAGTTTAAGGGGTACAAAGTTGTTAATTTGATACACTTATATTCTGCAAAATGATTACACGGTAGGGTTATCTGACACCTCCATCATGTTAGATGTCTTAAGGATGACAGTTTCCCTACTCATATTAAGCTGAAATCTGTAGCCTTGTCTTTGCCCTAATTCTGTTCTGTTCTTTGGAATAACACCATATAGGTGTTGCCAGACAGGAATCTACACTATGACCACCTCAAGGTTGCCAGTGAATTAGAATCCACACCCTTTGTGTTCAGTTTTTCAACCAGTTGCATATCCATCTCACTAATAAGACAGGGCTTTTTTGCTATTGGCAAACAAGCATTTCTTTGTAAATAGTCTATAAAGATTTCATAAGTACCTTGTATTATTCCTCCCTAAGAAAACTCTTCCTTCTGCCCTCCCCCATCCCTCTTTTGAGAGGAGTATCAGCATATTCCACTGTGTGACACAGCCTGCTTTCTTCTTTGAAATAGCAACCATAGCGGGCAAACTTTGTAGTCACCATACACCACTGGAGCAAGAACAGAACAGGCGGTCACTGGTCATTGTTACTTGCTGAGACTGACGGAGAGGAGGCGAGTTAATCCTCTCTCTTCTACACAGGCTGTTACTGAGCCCTCAGGGTTTGAGGGTGGACCTCCATGGCAGTGGAAATCAAAATCCAATGGGCTTATACAGAAAAACTCTTTATGTACAACTCTTTCTAATTGTAAAAGTTACATAAATAAAAGTTACAGATATATGAGAAAGTGAACAGAAAATTATGAAGAAAAAATAACGCTTATTATGCCCAGATACTGTTTTGGTATATTTCTTTCCAATTTTATTTCTATATGTATATCCATTTTTTAACACCCAAATTAAGGTCATATTCTAAATGGCTTTAAGCATTCAACAGTGTATCATGAACATTTCCCCATGTCATTAGTCTTTGTAAATAATATTTATTGATAAACATGATTATTAAAAACACAAACATTAAAAAATAAAATTTAGCCTATCATAAGAAGAAATAATTTAGATAGTCTTCTCTTATGGGGTAGCTAGGTTATTTCCACTGTTTTGTTCCTATACACCAGTGCTGTCCAGTAGAACTTTCTGCAATGATGGAAATACTCATTTCTGTGCTGTTCAGTATGGTAGCCACCAGCTACTTGTGATAATTGAACACCTGAAATGTGCTTAGAGCAACTAAGAAACTAGATTTTTCTTTTTGCTTAATTTTTATTACTTTTAATTTAAATAGCAACCTGTGACTACGATTGTGGACAGCACACATGTAAATAGTAGTGGAGATACCTGGCTAGCATGCAAGCCTTTGTGGCATCTCTAATTTATTTCCATAGGGTAAGTGTGGAATTTCTGAGTCAACAGGTTATTGATATGAAACAATGATTGATTTGAAACAATGTCTTTGATCTATTATTAGGTGAGTGAAATAGGCCACAAAGCTTGGTGTGTAACTTGAGCCCAAGTTTGTTAAATAAACTAAAAGAAAAAAAAATGATATAGATACGTATGTGTATGTGTGAACACACAGAGAAAAAACATCTGGAAAGATATAAATCAGAATGTTACCTGGGTATTAGTTTTAGGAGTAGCTTTTCGCTGTCTTTTTATTATCTTTCTGCATTGACTGATTTTTTAAAATGTTCTTTTATAACCAATTTTTTAAAAAGTAAAAAATTATTTTTCATGTAGGAAAAAATGAAGTTCATATAGAATAATTCTAGATTACTCTGTCCTGTGAGATTTTTCTCTTCCGTTTAATTCTCCCTTCCCTGGTCAGTGACCAGAGTAAGGGGCCATGAGTTCATCTTGCCTGAAGGATATCTGAGATGAATGGTATGTGTTGATTAACTAAACCAAGCAGGAAAGCAAAAGGCTTTTCTTCTTCTTCGAACAACATGCAGAATCAAAGATTATTTAAGCTTATCTATAAAGTTCAAAGAATTAAGTGTCAACAAACTTTTGCTATAAAGGGCCAGACAGTAAATATTTTTGGTTTTGTGGGCCATATGGTCTCTGTTGCAACTACAGAACTTTGTCATCATAGCAAAAAAGCAGCCATAGACAGCACTAAAACAAAGAAGCATGGATATGTGCCAATAAAACTTTACTTATGGGGGGGAGGACAGGTATAGGTCAGTGGTAGGATGCCTGCTTAGCACGTGTGAGGTCCTGGGTTGAATCCCCAGTACCTCTGTTAAAAAATAAATTAATAAACCTAATTACCTGCCCCCTTAAAATTTTTTTTAATTAAAAAAAATTAAAGAAAAACTTTATTTATGGACACTGAAATTTGAATTTTATAGTGTTTTCTCATGTCACAAAATACTATTCTTTTGATCTTTTTCCCAACCATTTAAAGATGTAAAAGCTATTCTTCGCTTGTGTGTTGTACAAAAATAGGTGGTGGGCCAGATCTGGCCCACAGACAGTAGTTTACCAGCCCCTGTTGCAGAGAACAGGGTCCTGTATTCTACAGATACAGAAACTGAGGCCTAGAAAGGAGAGTGTCTTCCCCAGCATCACAGACCTGGTCTGAGGCAGAGCTGGGACCAGGGGGCAGAACTTCTGATGCCCAGTCCAGTGCTCCCTCCTCACCACACACAGATCTCACTGGTTAAAACCTTTTATTCCCCACCATGCAAACACAATTGAAGAAAAAAAAACATCAAATTTTAATAAAATTGTCTTCAAGGAGATTATTAGAAAATGTTAGTAAGACAAAAATATAACAAAAGCAAAATGTTTGTATTTGAACTGGATCTATAAAGAGCTGTAAATGTCTGGTGAATTTTACCCGTGTCCATTATCAAGATGGCCAGTTCTGGTTACGAAAGAGATTCAGGCTATTTTGGCATAAATGATCAAATTAGTAAAATATTTATTGCCCAATCTCTAATCCATTTTGGACAATGAAAACTAACCACAGTGAAAACAAGAGATAGGACTCTCACCAAGGTAGGAAACACCTTCTTCTGGAGAGATTGTGCCATACTTTACCATCATCTTCACAAAGTCAATCAATGTTTTCATGATAGTAATCAGGGTTTCTTTCTCTTTTGCCTCTTTTTCTGTATAAAAAGACAAGATAATTTTTTAAAACTAGTGCAGTATAGCTTCCTCTTTCAGTGACAATTTATGAAGTACAGCGTCTTATTGAAATATTTCTCCCTACATATGTGGCTAAAACCACATATATTTAATTTACAAAAAGCCTAAGGCTTGATTGGGAATTCAGGACAATGTACAGATGTACTGCACTTTTTCAGATATGGGTAATGACAATTTCTCCAAAAGGGTTTACTTTAAAATATTTTTTGATAGATTAGATGATAGAGACAGTTTGCAGACTGAGATAATATGAACTCAAAAGAAAGTTAGCAGATTGGTAACTCAATAACTTTTCTCTACTCAGGTCATATATTTCTGAGGACAAGAATGACCTGTTTTTGTTAGTCAAGCTAAATATTTGAAATAATAACACACATGTATCTTTCTTCTTTAAATGTAAGGTTGATTTTTTTTAATAGTAGTATATTGCTTTCTACACTTTATTTCATTTGAAAGAACATAAGCATATTGCAAAAATATTCCAATGGTACAGAATTAAATAGTGAAAGTAATGTTCTCTTCCCTCCCCCCAACCCCCTACTTCCTACAAGCAACCATCATTAACAGTTTCTTGGGAACTCTTCATATTTGACATACTGTTCTGTATCTCGATAGAACAAGATGGCCAATGATTCCATAGTAGTTCAGTAGCTGTGTTAAGTCTAAAATCAGAAAAAAAATCTATTTCCATTTTTGAAGACAAAAATTTAGTTGTTAGAGGCCAGCTTCCCTATTCTTCTAGCTGCTATGAAGAATTTTCTCTAAATACTTCTAGTCTTCCCCTCCATCTTTTCATCCTCCCCACAGATAAGATTGATGAGCTACAGCCCCTGGTCTGCATTTCTTGACTAATGGGGATTTGGAATCTTCCTTCTTTCTGCTCCCCTGAAACAGTGGAAGGAAGGCAGGGACCTGAAAAAGTGCCTACTCTGCGGACTCAAACTATCCCAGGACTGGCTTTTCAAAAAGCTACACTGAGGGGTCGGGAGTAGGTACGCCCACTGCTGGCTCTCACACTAAGATACATTCTACAACCTGGTCTGTATCAGTATCGAAGATATTTTATTTCTTAACCTGCTTTATTATTTCTCAATTGGTTCAGACCTTGTGTGAAAAAGATGGGTACTTTCAAAGACCTCAGTCTAAGTACTTAAATTAAAAGCCTATAAAAATAAAGGCAATAAGGAATGGGGTCAAGAAGACTGACAGATAAAAATACATAGAGAATATTCCATACAGTAGAACCTTAAACATACCGTAAAAGTCACAAGATTGGGGAGAGGAAGGTGAGAGAAGGGATGGGGAGAGAAATCCTGGAAAAGGGCAGGTAAATAATACCTTGAGCAATCACATTATTTGCTCAAGGTCACAGCCATATAAAAATTTGGTCTCGTGCTGATGTACTTTACTAACAAGAAGTGACTCACCAGGACAACAGAGGTTCTGAGCTGGGTGTCTGCCAACCAGTGGTGCAAAATGGATCAGAATGGACCCTCGAGATGTATAAGCCCTACAGACACTAGCAGAGGGGCTGGTGCCATCCGGTCAATGTCTGGGATTGAAGGACAAAAGGATGTTCTCCAGAAAGGAAAGCTCACTCTAAGGTCACGTCTTGGGGAAATATGTTAGAATTATAGAAATCTTTATTACAAATGTTCAATCTGGGGATGAATCTTTAAACAGGAAGGAAAAGCCATAAGGCAGTGAGGGCATCTGTCTGAACAACAACAACAGAAAGTTTGCAGATTATTATCCTGCTTGCAGAAATAAATATGAACTTAAATCTTCAGTCAACTCATTTTGGTGCACATATAAAAGAAAAGAGAGAAACACATTAAGGACTTTTTTTAAAAAGCAGATCGTTTCCCAAGTGTTTTGGGCTCTTGGACTTCATTGGTCCAATGTCTTGTTCACTTCAACTCATTTGAAGACTAAAGTTGCACATGTCTAAAAAGCAAAATTCTGAATCATTTAGAAATAATAAATTATGTTCTACATACTGTTCCTACTAAGAGAAGAAGATAAAGCCTTAAAATAAAAAACGATTTGCAATAACAATTGAGGCTGAACTGGGTCAGGCCAAGGACTCTCTCTGACTCATCCCTTCATCAGCACAAGGTTCACTCCAATACCAGGAACACAGCACGTATTCAATAACTGTTTATTGAACAAATAAATGAACCCTCTGTTAACATGAAGATTAAATTATCCAGAAATTCCACCTTTCCTGATTATCCTTTCCTAAATATTTCCATGACTAGTACAATTCTTTTGGGAAAAAAATCAATGTGAACTATTTTCCCCAAAGCCATGATGTATGTCATTGAGGGTTGAATTTAGAAACTGAAAACAGGAAGAAAGAAAACACCACCCACATTTCCTGGAATTACCAGTTTCTGTTCCACATGGTCAGAAAACACAGTATTTACCTGAATCAATACTTTTCAGTAGTGCATAGAAGTTGGGGAAATACTGGAGTTCCTCAAAGTTGTCTTCACCGTAGGTTTTAGTTCTCCTTTCCAAGCCTTTTGTCAAGGTTAAGGTGTTGGATACTGTTTCATCATTTTCGCCATTAGTAAAACCATCTTGAAGTGCTGCCATTGGAGTCTCCAGTGGGGAAAAAATAAATACAAAATAAACATTTTGTTAGAACAAATGACACTCCGGCTTAACTCGTTCCTTTGTGATGCCCTTGAATGTGAAGTACAAGAATACCTCCTTCTTGGCAAGCTCCTGCAGGATCAAACTCTTTTCTAGGCGTGTGGGCATCTTGTCACATGGGTAGGTCATTGGGACTTAGAGACAGGTGCTTTACCTGAAGACCCTGGGTCCTGCTCAGTAGAAAATAGATAGGGAATTTCTAGGTCCTGCTCTGATCAAATTCCCCTCCACCAATTTCTCATGAGAGTGTCTTTGTAAAACTGCCTTTCACCAAGGGGTGAGGTGGGGTCCTTTGAGTTTGTAGAATCTACCAAGACAGATTGTGCCAAGATACAGGAAAGCCTGTCACAATGTCTAACACGAGCAGAGCAGTCACACCTTGGGTGTTTCTGGGTGACATTTTGAAGGCTTTCTGGGAGGCTGCACAAGATTCTTTGTCCCAGACTTGATATGTGTCCAGTGTTCCTATCTTTTTTGTTTGTTTGGGAGGGTTTATTTTTGGAGGGGGGAGGTAATTAGGTTTGTTTGTATGTTTATTTAATGGAAGTACTGGGGATTGAATCGGGGACCTCGTGCATGCAGAGCACATACCCCACCACTGAACTATATCCTCCCCCTCCCAGTGTTCCCTATCTTAATGATCCGTTCTCCATTTATTGGACTAAACAGAAATGTAAGAGCCTTTTTTTGTCCCTTCCTCTTCATTTCCTCACATCCAACCATCAGTAGCCTTGTTGTCATACACTCTATATTTATCCCAATTGTGTACGTTTCTCTTTCTCCACTACCCTACTCTAGTCCAAGATACCTTCATTTCTTACTTTCTAACTGGTATACCACCCACCCTCCAGTTTATTCCCAACACTGAGTTTTCCATGTTATAGCCAGTTATATTTTTAAAAATATGATCATGTAATTCCTTTGCTTAAAATCCTTCAGTATTTTCCCACTGCTTTTATGATAAAGATCAGAATCTGTATCTGGCTGATATGGTGCTGCCTGGTCTGGTCTGGCCTGGGTCCCCTCCTCAGTCCCATCTCTCACTGCCGTCTCTGTGCAGCATCCACACTGCCCTTGTTTCAGTTACTTGGGTACATCCTTCCCTACATACTGCCTCTCATGTTCACAAGTTAACTCCTATTCAGCCTTCAGTTTTTGGCTCAAGTCACTTCCTCTAGGAAGCCTTCCCCGAGCCTAAGTCCAGGACAGGTTCCTTATTTATGTGGTTTCACAGAACCATGTTTCTTAGAGCACTTAATGCAGTTGCAACTAAAAAATATGACTATTTGAAGACCATCTGCCTCTTCCATTAGACCTTAAGCTTCATGAGAGAAGGAATTATATCTTTCTAAGTGAGCATTGTATCCCCGGTGCTTGGTACCTAGTTGGTTTCTCAACAAATATTTATTGAAAGAATATTTCATTTGCATTAATGCATTTAGGTAACTTGAGTGCACAGGTCAAGCATGGGGACATTTTATAGATGGGAAGTAAGGAGTACGCAAGAGGAGTGAAGGATCATGAACGTTGCTATGTCAGTTTTAGTTCAGACTGGTAAGCTCGAGTGAAAGTCATGAGTTCTTTGATGAACTAGGAAGTTTTTTTTTAGGGTAGGTGGATTTCAGAGCTGTTTTAAAAGATGGCAGCTGGTGGGGATTTGAAGTAGGTGAGCAAAGGAGAGCTTTTAGGCAATCTAGTAAAAAAAAAGAAGTCATACCAATTTCTGTTTTCTAGCCTCCTCTAAAAACAGGACCATAAATCTACATATTATTTTTCCTCGTATTTGGGATAGAATGTTGGAAAGGATGAGGAGCCATGGGATCCAGGTGCTCTGGTGGAGAAAACAAAAGAGGAGGATATCCTCTTATGTCCTCCTATGGTTAAGACCATCTGGAGTTGTAGAGAGAATGCAAGGAGGAGATAGAGATTTTAGTAGCTTGGCTGAGACCAAAGAAAAGATGAAGAGGCAAGGAGAAGGGCGAATGAATGACAAATCTTAAGTAAAGGATGGCAGTCAGGCTCTGAGCTAATGAGAAGGGGAAGGAGCAGGCGGAAGAGCACAGGACAGACAGAGAGGCAGCAGCAGGCAACTGACTCTGGGGAATATAAAAGCTGATGTGTTAAAGGATCAAACCAAGCCAAGTTTCTTTTTTGGGGTTTTGTGAGCAGATGCTGACATCCGCTGTGAACAGAAGTTGGATACCAAAAGAGCTGTGAAATACTTGATTCCAGAGCACTGGAATTATACAAATTGTTATGTGAAATAACCATTTCCTGTAATATTATGTGTTATTTTACTTTGGGGTATAAGGCCTAATCTTTACTATGTAATATAATAAAACATGAGTCTTTACATTATTTTCAAAGTAGAGTTCATTTATATCTTTTAACTTATTGGCATTTCATGAATATGTATTTTAAGTAGGTTAAAAACAACACATATCCCAAATCTTCTTTGGCACCAACTGAGGTATTAATTATATGCAGATTGCATTAATTATATACAAATACAAGTATACACGCACACACACATCCCTGCGCATGCATATACACACAAACATAACACATGCATATACATTCACATATACATACCACTTTCTCCGGTATTTTTCCAGCCTGACTCTCAGAGCTGCTTGTTGCTTTACTGGGTTCCTCTTCATAATTGTTGGCTTCCTGAGAGATCAATTTTTGTAAAACCTCTGCAACTTCATCTTCCAGTGTCTGTGCCTGGCTTTCTGTGATCTGTTATAAAGAGTCAAAATATATGGAGTGGTTATTTCCATTCTTGTGATTAAAAAAATCTAGATGAAACTCTTTAGTTGAACACATATTTTTAGAAGAGATGCTCTGGTCCTTCTTCTGAACAACCCGTGTTTATACCTCTACTACATGCCAGCTATCCAAGTGACTGCCCAGCACTCCAGGGAAGTGTCTTTGGCCCCACTCTGGAGGTGGTCAGTCCTGTCTGTTGGAACCCACAGAATACTCACTCTGAGAAACAAAAGTTGTTTCTCAACCCTTAGCTGCAGGTCATGCTCAGGTAACCTTTGAAACCTGCAAATTCTATGCCCTCCTAAAGCCTGCCAGGTCTGTCTTAAGGCCGGGGAGCTAAAGTGAGGCAGGGTCAGGTTGGATTGCTTAGAGTTTCCCAATCATTGCATGGTTTTGCACATCTTATTTCCTTCTCCCCTCTCATGTTTCTTTTACTTAAATCCTAACCATTCTTCTAAGTTCACTTCAAACACCTCCTTCACTGAAGTTTTCCTTATTGTTCCACTGGATATAATCCGTCCTCCGGCATGCTGGACCACTCTGATAGTTCCCACGCAACTTGCATTATGAGCATGTGTATACCTGACTAGTGCCTCTGATAAACTATAAATTCTTAGAGGGAAAGAATGGTGCCTTACTTGTCCTCGAAACCTACGATGCTGAGTATAAAGTAGATGCATTATATAAACATTCAGCCATTTGAATGAAGTGGCTTGACTTCAGAGCATATTCCAAACTGTACTAAGAATTTGGTTTATTCACATGCATATGACTTACTAGGCCAAGATTCAGCAGTTTAGAAACGATCTTGTCAAATACTCCTCTGTCATTTTCTTCATAAATCCTTGTAGCAATTTTCTGGACAATGTCCTCAGCAGTTAAAGGAGTTCCATCTAGTTGATGAAGGCCGTCTGGATCATCTAGACAGAGCAATCACAATTTCACATCATGGTGATCACAGACATATTCCTTAGATATTAGATTTATGATCTATAGCTTGTTCTTACACATTCAGATATGTTTGGAATATATTTGAGGTGGTGCTTGGTCCACATAAACTCTCAGTTTGAAATAGAATTTGACTTCAAGTTAAGAACCTAGGATGATGATGGAAATTCTGAAAGCCTCTTATGTGATTATAAGAGAAAAATCTGAAGCCAACACAAAAGACCTCTCCATTTTTAGCACTAATACAAACAATATTATAGTTTTAATTTTTATAATATGCCACATTTAGATAGTATGCCATACTGTTCAAAGCACCCTTCTGCATAATATATAATTTGATATTCCATTTCCATCCAAGTTGTAGATTGATATTATCTGTGCATGTACTCCCTTTTTAGGCAAATTCCTGGGCTGAGGGTGGGAAAACCTGCCTCACACTCAGAATCAGAGAGTATGTACTGAAGACTTTATGACTTCCCTGGAATAAATGTTTACTTGTAAATGAACATGTTTCAGAGCGTATTTGTGTAAGGCAGCTTAATATGACAAGCCTCTTTCTCCAGAGAATAAGAAACTTGTTTTATGTGCCTGGAATTAAAACTTTGAAAATGTGATAACAGATTTGCACAAAGCAATATGTAAATGTATGCAAATCTCTGCAGAGAAGCTGGCAGATATGTCTCCTGGTCTCCCCTTCTTTCCTGGGAATACATTTGGCAGCCCTACTTCAGACTAAAGCAAAGACCCATCCTGGGGGAAAGGAAGCATTGCACCATGTCCATAGAGCACTTCCAGGAATCAATTGGTCTTTTTCCAATCTATACCCCATGGAACAGTATATTCATAGGTGCAAGTTTACAAGGCACTTAACTCCCCCTGTCACCTCTCGGCAGCTTGGAAAGATCAGAAATTTAGCTCCAGTGATCCCTCTTGTTATCTATGTATCCTTGGACCACTGTAACAGCAGGTAATAAGAGTATTTCACGGGATCAGATAAAATAAGATGTAAAAGCACCTTTTGAATTGCAAAGTATTATATGAAAGTTAATGTAGCTTTATTATTATGGACAGTGGATTTCTTTATTTCCTGAAATAAAGGAACTGTAGTTACCTTCTGGAGAAAATAGACATTGACTCCCTAGCCCAATTCTGCCCGAGTAATTCTGACCATATTCACTCAAAGAAAGAACAACCTAGTCCATATTTCTATTCTGATTCTGTCCTTTTCTTCTATGGCTCCTGGGGATTCATTGCCTTTTCCCAGACTCTATGAAGATGGAAGTATATGCAGCCTCAGGCAGAATATCGCCTTCTTGTTGTTTGGAAAGAAGCTTAGGAAAATGAGTAGGGAGATTATACACAGAAGGCTGGACGTTCTTTGATAGTGTATTATTGCTGAGCTGTTGGCCAACCCATGAGCTGTGAGCCTTTTGAGTCCTGCGTATCAGAAGGACTAATTAGCAGAACAGTCTCCTAGAAAAACCCAGTGAAGTCACTTCCCCTCCTGGCTGACTGAAAACTGGGTCCATCATCCATTTTGTCAGCAGCAGAGACTCACTACCCTTTAGGTCTGATTTCTCCATTTGCAGCCTGCGAATCAGACTCTTGGGAATACATGGAGTAGAAATTGCCCGGGTCTATGTAGAGGTGGAAGAATTTATTTCCCTGCCCACTTATCCCTGAGGATCTGAAAAAGGAAGAACAGTGTTTGATGACTGAGGCTGGAAAATAACTGAGATGACTGTTTTTCAGTTGAACATGAGCAACATCCTGAAGAAATGGCCCCTTTCCTCTGCTGCACTGCTGTATTCTCTTGAGCCAGGAACTTAAGCCTCCCCTGGCAGAGCTTTGCTCAATGGGGTTAATAGTTGAGCACTTGAATATAGACACTAATATATATAAAAGATAACCCACAAGGACCTACTGTATAACACAGGGAACTATACTCAATGTCTTGTATAATCCATAATGGAAAAGAATCTGAAAAAGAATATATATTATACATTTATGTAACAAATCCCTTTGCTGTACACCTGAAACTAACACAACATTGTAAATCAACTATACTTTGATTTAAAAAAAATGAAAAGGGTACATAGCTAGAGACATAGAGATAATAAAAAATAAGAAAATTGTATTAATAAAAAAATAGTTGAACACATGGCACTACTCCTTACCTTCTCGGGATTTCCCCTGTTCCTCTAAAAGGGACGGAGTTACTCAGAATGACTTCTCTACTGATCCTATTTCACCCTCCCACATAGACCTCAGAAGGAAGCCAAGCATGAGTTCAACATTTATAACTTTTTCAAGCAGCTATAACATTCTAAGTGGATGTAAAAGGGCCCTCTTCTACTTATGTTTTGTTCCAGTTATGTTTTGAATCTCCAGCATCTAATACAGTAATCATTTACTTGTTCAACACATTTTTATTAAAATCATAATATGGACCAGAACTGGAAACAGTGATAAATAGTTTAGGCATGGTCCTTAACCGCACATGGTCCCTAACCACACAAAGCTTACTGTCTAGCTCATAGTCTGATACATAGTAATTGCTCAATGAATATTTATTCAGTTAATGCACACAGAAGCCCCTAAGCAGTATTTCCTAAAAAAAAACTTAGAAAAATCCTGAATGACACATACAGTAGAGAAGGAGAATTGATGAGCCCTATGGCACAAGCCCATTTAGAGGTTTACTAAAGGTGTAAAAGCCCCCCTGCAAAAGTTCAGCCCCTTCACCTTCCTTCTGGAATGTAAGTCCACATGCCTCTGAGGTGGTCCCAGGATTATCAGGGTATAAGAGGATTCACTCATATATCATTCTCTCCAAGAGTCTTTTCTATATACTCAGGTGGACTTAAAATGACTCCTAGGGTAAACCTAGACCACCAGGACTAGCACTTAGTAGTTCTGAACCTATCTGGGATGGTAATAAAATGTTGAACGATTTAAAAACAAATTGCTCGAGTTTGTGATCAGATTACAAACAGATGTGCCTGTGCCTGCATGTGTAACTCATTTGACCAAAAAGACAAATACTAGACTATTTTTTAAAAACTTTATGAAATCAAATGGTCAATTCAGAGTGTTTGAGGAAGACCACAATGCCTAGGTACAACAGTTTATTTATTCCTTTATGCAGTCTTTTATGTGTTCATTTATTCTTTTATCAATTGATGCAATAAACTCATGAGCATCCAGACACTGGGGCTACAATGTCTGTGTTCTCAGAGTTTTCAGTTTAGGAGAAAAAGATAAAGCATAAGCAGTCACACTCAGGAATGTAAAATTACAAACTGCACTAAGTGAAAGTAAAGGAAGAAGGAAAGAAACAAGGTTTCTGTCAGATTTTGTGTCCTAGATGAACCTAGAAAAGTAGACAGGAACCAGTCTATGCAGGACTGCAGAAGCCACATACATGAAGGATGTGGGGTTTTATCTCAAGAGAAATGGCAATCTAGTAACAGTTTTTATGCAAAAGAGTTACATGCTTATATTTGTGTGTTGAAAAGATCCACTATGGCTGCTACCTGAAGAATAAGTTGGACAGGGTCAGAGTGAATGCTGGATGAGTCATTAGAAGGTTTTGCAGCAGTTCAAGTGAGACACAATTGAAAAAGTATGTTGGTGATTGAGAATAGAGAAAAAAACAGAGAGATTCATAGAAGGTGAAATTGATAAGACTGGTGGATTAGAATTTGAGAGGTAAGGAAAAAAAAGAAATAGTTTGAGTCCTAGATTTCTGCCTTGAAAAACTGGATGTGTAGTAGTGCCTTTCCTAGAGAAGGAGCACTTGAAGAGGGCTAAGTTGCAAGGTATACAGAAATTAGTAGTTTAATTTTATTCGTGTTAAATTTGAGGTGCTTCTGAGACTTCCAAGGGAAGAAGTTAAGTAGGTAGATAAACAGATACAGATCTAAAGTTCAGAGAAGTCTGGGCTAGTGATATAGGACATTAGGATATAGATGGTAACTGAAGCCATGGAGAGGTTAGAATGATCTAGGGAGAAAAGATGTAGCTAGAAAGAGAACACTGAAAAGGAAGTAATGAATATTTCACCTTGGGAGTGGAGTGTTTTGTTGATTTAATTATTTGATAATTATGATATTTTGTTTGTGCTAATAGTTAAAATACATTGGAATGTCAAAATGAATTCAATAATATAAAATATAGACAGTAGATTTAAGTTTTTTCTAAACATCAGTTAAGAACCGTTTCAAGAGAAAATAAAATCTGAGCTTCTGCAAAGCTGAAGCTTCCCACATCATCAGTAAGTTTGAGCTTTATTTCAATTTTGGACCTGACTAATAAAGGATTGTGAGTGTATAAGAGATATTTTTAAAATAAAAGACTTTCTCTGAAACTCCAAATTAGAGAAAATAGCTAGCAAAAGTTTTTTTCCCCTCATTTACCTTGAAACTTATGATCCAGTCCACTCTTAGTAGAATCATAATCATCAATCAGTCTTCGATTCTTGGTTGAGTCAACATCTTCCATGTTCACTTTATTATCATTTGGGGAGCTTTTTACAGATTGCCTTTCTTTCTCATTTTTTTCCTTTTCTGTTATTGCTTTTAGCAGGTTCAAGTTATCAACAAAGGAATAATTGCTTTCACCTGGCTTGTTTTCTGGAAGAAAGGCCCCCAAGCCCAAGACATCCATTTTAGTTAAGAATCTCATAGTCTACATTGTTTAAATTAACATCAGTATAATTTCTTATTACCTGGAGGGTATATTTTTTTAATCTTGTCTGCTTCTGCTTCAGCAATCTGTGAAACAAACAGGAGATAGACCTGGATTTAAATCATTGTTCTACCACTTAACAAATATGACAGCTAAATAATCTTCATGGGATTCAGTTTTCTTGTTTGTAAAATGTAGATAATAACTTCTATCTCAAAGCATTGTCACAAGGATTAAATGAGATAAAATAAAGGGCAGATGGTCCATAAATACTAATTTCCTTCTCTAATAATACCGGTGAAAGAGAAATCTCTGATAAATTAAGAAATTTTACTATAGAGTGGATGTGATGTTGAGCCTACTGGGTTGTTTCTTATGCAGTTAGCTCTTAGTATTATACAGAACTCTCTCTATATAACTGTCAGGATATAGAAGTTGCCAAAACTGTATTTCCCATCTTTTGGTCAGTTGATTAGTAAGCTCCTGAAGTTTATGGATTCAAAATGGCTAAAAAGTCACAGTATAATTACATTAAATAATAATTAAACTAAAATGAAATAGCATTTATAATTTTACTTTTGACCTACCTGCTCATTCAAAGGTCTTTCTGCACTTAATTCTCTATTATGTAGGGGCTTGTCTAGAATAAACACACACAAATACAAATTTAGTTGTGTATTGGAAAGACACAATATGTCTCATTAAACAACATCTCCAAAAAAGAAAGTTACCAAGAGAAACATTTTTGGAAGTCTGTGAAAAATACATATATTAACAAAGATTAACAAGATTATACAAAAACTATGATTATTAGTGTTGCTTTGTTTGTTATCCTGGTGTTTCCTGAGTTAATCGAATAATGCTTTTTTTTTCTGACCAGAAATCTAAAAAATAGTTCTAACACTTGGTTTACCAGCTGTTTTCAACTAGGCAGAGCATAATTTGGATTGGTATTATTGGCACATTAAAAGCTTTTTCGTCGTACATTGCACATGCTATGAATAGAGGATCTAAGAAAGGCTGTAAGGCGACTAGGGGAAAAAAAAAAAGCCACCTGACTAGGCGGAAAAGCCACCCCTTTCCGATATCAAAATAAGATCTTTCAGAACAACCCATGTTATTGCTCTATCGTTTAAAAAGTGAATGGGGGTAATCTGTCTTAAGCCTTTAAATTCGAACTGATTTCTCTGTCAATATGCACGGATACGACATGATCAGAAAATGATTTACAGCTCACGGTTTATACGAAGCTTTCCTTTTTCCTGGAGAAATAAAAAGGAGATTGGGGAAAAAACTGTCTACGTACCTTGGCTGCCTGCCGGTTTGGGGAAAGCCTGAACTGAGCTGCTGTAGAGAACCAACACCAGAATCCAAGTGCCGGTCCAAAGGAACCCCATTCTTCCACGCTTGGCTTCAGAAACTGCCTGGCGCCGGGCTCCCGGGGCTGTAGCTTTTGTTATGAATGAAAAGGAGTAAAAACAGGAAGAGCTAGGAGGGCGGGCGCCGGGAGGGCAGGTGGCGGGGACCCGCGGCTGGTGGAGCTGTGCCGGGCTCCCGAGTGAAGGGATTAGGAAAGCTCAAGGGCTCCCGCGTCAGGTCTTCAGGTGGAGGAGAGCGCTGTCCGCCCCGTGGGTGCTGAAGTTCCTGTGACGCGGAGCGGGCAGCGGGTCCGCTAGGGCGTCGCCTTATTCTCGCTCCCTCCTGGGGAGGAAGTGAGGATGGAAGCGCATGCTCCCTGGGAGCCAGAGGCGGGAGGGGATGGCGTCAGCAACTCCAAAGCTACTCCAATCCCTCCCGGTAATGGAAAGGAGGAGGGGCGACAGACCGGCTAGCGTATTCTGTGTGCCGCAGTCCTAGGGGTGCTCCTGCGCTCAGGGTCACCTGGAATGCCGGAAGCATGGACATCATTGTCGTAACCTCCCAAGTAAACGTTACCTCAAGCACCAAATGCCTTCTTTGCCCGTGCACTTGTAAAGGAAAGCTAGATAACCTTGTACAAGGGGTTCTGCTTTAAGATTATTCTGAGATATCTTCTCCCAAAAAAGCCCTTCTTTCCATTCCACCTTCTGTACCTAAAAGGTAGATATAATTCTTATATTCTTAGAAGAGCCGTGCCTTTTGTGATTTGGGTGAACACACCAGGGGTCACTTGGTGCTCTTATTTGTGTCTTAGTTCTATGGAGTCTTTTGAATTGGGAAATTAAGGAACATTCTTTCAAATAGTCAGATTGCTCTAACACACTGTCACTCTCCTAGTCTGTGTCCTGGGCAGGTGAGCAGCAGTGCTGGTTTCAATAAAAAAAATTTCCCCTCTGCACCACAGAAAGCTCCTCTCCCCCTTTACCTCTTCACTACTGCCACCAAAAAACAAACAAACCGAAAACAGAAACAAAAGAAAGAACGAAATAGAAAAAAAAAAAAAAAAGCTGCACTTCTGTGAAATTCTTCCCTAGGCTTCAATTATGCCTAAGGGCTTCGTTATTCCAGCATTCCTTGAAGAAAAGAAGTAGTCATGAAAAGGATTTTTCATCGTTACTAGGTCAGGGAGGTACTTCCTATATTTTGAGAATATTCCCAGAAGCCTAAGATTATTGCATAAAAGAAGCTATCAAAAGACTTTAAAATGATGAATACAAGCAACACTAATGTGAGCAGGGTGCTGAGTAAGCTGTTTGGTCTCTGATTTTTAAATAGAGTTTGGACCCTTTCCTTTGGACTGTGGCATGCTGGGAACTAGCCTGAAAAATGACCAAAGAGAAGAATTCAGCACAATCAGGCCTTTGATTTCTGCACCCCTGCTTTTTAAGAAGCAAGTTAGTCTTTCAAGAATCTAAAAATAAACAAACAAGCTAACAAACATCTCCCTCATTCTGGAGGTCATTGAGTTTGGAAATCACTCAAATACTTCCTTTAAGAATCTAAAGAGTACTTGTGATCTAACACCTACTTCAAAACAAACAGAGGGGAGAGTATAGCTTGGTGGTAGAGCAGGAGATCCTGGGTTCAATCCCCAGTACCTCCATTAAATAAATAAATAAGTAAATAAACCTAATTACCTCCTCCATTCAAATAAGTAAATAAACAAATAAATAGTTGTTTCTTGGCAGTAATAACATAGCATTATTATCCCAGTAGGTTACATTTTTAAAAATTAAGTCCCACAATTTAAAATCCCAGCCTAGTGAAGGGTAAATTTCCTTATTTTCCTCTTTAAAATAGAGGTGGCAAACTTTGTTTACCTTACAGTGTTACTGTGGAGTTCAATTGACTACATGTCTTTATCCAATCATTTTGATGTCAGGAAAAATTTGACACAGCCTAAAAAATAAGTCATGAAATATTTTCAGCTTTTAAGAAACATTACCAAATATTAGGTAAAATAGACCTTAACTGAGATTCATTCTGTCACTGACCTAATGGCTCAGCCTTGCTCTATTCTTTGTCCTGTCCTTGACTTACCTCTCTCCTCAGTGTATGTTTACAGTTGAGGGGGGAGGGTGCAGTCAGGATGGAATTAAAGTAAGAAATGGCTATTGAGCACATTGCATTATTTGCCAAAAATAAAAAGGTATTTGACCTTTCTGTGCCATTTGCACTCAAAGTGACTGTGCATGGACACTAAATCTAGGAGCATGTTATGTCTCTGATCAAATGAGCTGTGGAGCACTGAGTAAACTGTAAGACATAAATTAATTTACATTCCTCAGATTTTTAAAAAATTTGCATTATTTTTTATTGAAGTAGTCAGTTTACAATGTGTCAATTTCTGGTATACAGCATAATGTTTCAGTCATACATATCCATACATATATTTGTTTTCGTATTCTTTTTCATTATAGGTTACTACAGATATTAAATATAATTCCCTGAGCTACACAGTATAAACTTATTGTTTATCTATTTTATATTAGTAGTTAGTATTTGCAAATCTTGACCTCCTAGCTTATCCCTTCTTACATTCCTCATTCTTATTGATGTTTCTAGTGGACTTAGGTCTGTGAGTGGGATAATCCTAAGTTTCATTTGTTCATTCATTCATTCAGGAGATGTTTATTGAGCACTCATAATGTACCAGGTATTGAGGTGATTGCTGAGTGTACCAAGACAAGTAAGATACAGTCACTGGTGGTCTTAAAGCCTAACAGAGAGAAAGGGCTGACTACAACACCGTAACTATTTAGGTTTCACGTGCTACACATTGATCTCATTTAAATATAAGTGAACAAATAACCACAAGAGTGTGTTATGACGTCCCTGTTGTATGTGCAGAGTTCAGGTGGGGTGTAAATAATGGAATGTAGTCTGTTTTGATTTTTTTTACTCTTTCCTTTTTTTTTTTTTAAGTGGAAGTACTGAAGATTGAACCCAGGACCTCATACATGCTACCTAAGCACACGCTTTACCACTGAGCTATACCCTACCCCCTTTAAAACAAATTTTTTTTTTGAATTTTTTTGGGGGTGGAGGCAGTTAGGTTTGTTTGTTTGTTTGTTTGTTTGTTTGTTTATTTATTTATTTATTTATTTATTTATTTATTTAATGGAGGTACTGGGGATTGAACCCAGGACCTCATGCATGTTAAACATGCACTGTACCACTAAGCTATATCCCTCCCCTCAAATAATGGAATGAATGGTCATGAAAGGCTTCAAAGAGATCTCTTTTTTGAAATAAAATATTAAAATAGTTGATTATTATATGTAAGCACACTACAGATATCGAATAATAAAACATGTTCAAGTTGCAAGGCAAGTGTCCTTGACAAACACACAAAATAGACAGCATACAATGCACAGTGAGTTTATCAACGCTGCTTGTGTATGTGTTAACACATACATGGATTGATTGTTGTGTGCTCATTCACTGGTGTAGAAGATGCCTTTTGAGCTGAGTCTTGAAGATAGAGCTATTTGAAGGATGTTTATATTTATTGGATAAAAATTTTATGTTAGTTATTATTGCATGTTTAATTATAGAAAATTTTAAACAAACACAAAAGGAATGAAAATACTGAAATAAACTCCATGAATTCATTACCCAACTTCAATGATCATTAACTCATGACCACTGTTTTTACTGTTTTTATTTTATATTTTCAACCAATGAATTATTTACCTACAAAAATCCCAAACTTTATATCATTTCATTCATTAGTACGTCAGTGTGTTTACCTAAAAGATAAGGATTATTATTTCTCAGTATTCTTGCAATACCTTTATCATACCCCATAATATTACTACTACTTTAGTATCATCAAATATCCAGTCAGAGAGCAAATTTTCCCACTTGCCTTATATTTTTACAGATGGTTTGCTTAGACTAGGATCCAAACAAGGCCATGCATTCCATTCGGTTAGCATGTGAGAGACACATGTAAGACTGGAAAGGTAAATGTTGCAAGATTGTCTTTGACTTCACCAGACAAGCTAGCTGCTTCCTTAGAATACTGTGCACACTTCCAATATAGTGTGTATCCCATTGTGCTGCTTTATGTACATGTTTCTTTTCTCGTTATTTCAAAAATAGTAAAAATACATTGAGGGAAAAATTCTGAAAATACAGTATGCAAAAAGGGAAAAAAATTATCTGATAGCAATAACCACTGCTAACTTTTGGTATATTTCCTTTTGGTGTATGTTTTTCTAAGAAAATATTTTATACATATATTTATAAAGTCGTTATCTCTCAATGTAATTATCTGCTTACATATCTAGCTGTCTATCCCACTAAACTGTGAACTTTTCAAGGGAAGGAATCTCGTCTTAATCATCTTTCATTTCTCAGCCCTTTTGCAGTGTCTGGAAATACATTTGCTTAAGAAAATAAATGAAGTGATGGAGGGTTTCCTGTTTACCTTAGGTCGTCCGATGCTGTGACTATGATGGTTGTCCCATATTGGAGGATCATGACAGTCTTTTGGTGCCAGGAGCTGCTATTTCCTTCAAGAGCTGTTAGTCACTCTGTCAGTATGATTATCCACTCAGCATTTTCTTTACAAAAGAGTAGTCTTGCAGAAGAGATATTCATGAAAGGCCTACAAATAGAGAACCAGAGCTGGCAAAGGCCCTCGCAGCTGCATGGATCTGTTTCTGTGAAAAATACTGACACAGGATGCCAGCACTAGAGATGACTGCTGGTATAGCTCAAAAAAGAAATGTGGAATCTGGAAATACACCATCAGAGCAAAGTTGAAGTAACCAAGGATGATGGAAATGAGCAAATAAAAAGACTAAAACAAGGAAAGTGAGAGCATGGAAATGAAAGGAGGGTATGAATAAAGAAAATGGACCCTACACCTGAAACTAATGCCATAAATTGACTACATTTCAATAAAACATAAGAATTTAAAAAACTAAGTTAAATTAAATTGAAAATAGAAGAAAGCACAGGAGAAAAGCTTCCTGACATTGGTCTTTCTTTGAAGAACTTGACACCAAAAGCACAGGCAACAATAGCAAAAATAGCAATGAGACCGCATCAAGCCAGAAAGATTTTGCCCAGCAAAGGAAACAGTCAACAGAGTGAAAAGGCAGCCTACAGAATGGGAGAAAATATTTGCAGACCATGCATCTGATAAGAGACGAATATCTAAAATATATAAGAAACTCCTGCAACTCAATAGCAAAAACCAAATAATCCAATTTAAAAATGATCAAAGGACCTGAACAGACATTTCTCCAAAGACGTACAAGTGACCAACAAATACAGGAACAGATGCTCAGCTTCTCAGATCATCAGGAAAATGCAAATCAAAACCACAGTGAGATACTACCTCTCAAATGTCAAAATGGCTGTCATCACAGAGATAAGAAATAACAAGTGTTGGTGAGGATGTGGAGAAAAGGGAACCCTGTGTACTGTTGATGGGAATGTAAATTGGTGGAGCCAGTGTGGAAAATAGTATGGCAGGTCCTTAAAAAATTAAGAATAGAACTACTGTGTGATACAGCAATCACACTTTTGGAAATGTATCCAAAGGAAGTGAAATTTGGATCTCAAAATGATACTGGCATCCCCATGTTCATCCAAGAATTACTCACAATAGCCAAGATACAGAAAAGACCTAAGTGTTTGTGGACAGTTGAATGAATAAAGAAAATGTGAGATCTATGTGATAAAATATTATTCAGCCTTAAAAAAGAAAGAAATCATTCCATTTGCAACAACCTGGATGAAACTGGAAGACATTATGCAAAGTGAAATAAGCCAGATGCAGGAAGACAAATGTTGCATAATGTCCCTTATATGTGGAATCTAAACTAGTCAAACTCACAGGAAACAGAGTAGAATGGTGGTTGCCAGGAGCTGGGAGGAGGGTGAAATGGGGAGATATTGGCCAAGGGATACAAAGTTTCAGTTATATAAGATGAAGACACTGTGGAGAACTGAAAAACAAAAGCAAAAACAAAAACAAAAGAAAGAAAGAAAATGGGCCCACAAGATGACAAGATGTGATAGGCCACCTACAGAGTGCAAAGTGCCAGCACTGAATCTGAGTTTGGGAAGGAGGAGAAGGAGGCTGGATGGCAGACTTTTCCGTTGTTCGCTTAACTTGTTTGTACCATGATGCCTAGAGAGTTGAGTCTTTTGAGGCAGATTCGGGGAGGATGGGAGGAACAGGGATCTTTTGGGAAATTCTCAAGCTCTCTACTTCACTCTGAGAAAAAGCCAAGTCTTTAAATGGTCTATCTCTACACTATTTGACTCCCCACTGCATCTCTGATTTAGTCTTTAATTGCTTCCCCCTTACTGTTTCTAATCTAGCCTCATTAGATTCCTTCCCAGTCCCCAAACCCATCATGCCTTCTTCTGCCTCAGGGCCTTTGCACTTGCTGTTCTCTCTTCTCAGAATGTTCTTCCTCCAGATAGTCCCAGCACTTAATCCCTTACACAGACTGTATCTTTGCTAAGAAATCATGGTCTTAGGAAGGCCTACTGTCTCAGGTCAGGTTTCCTGGGAAACAGATTCTGAAATGTAGATTAGCATGCAAGAAGTTTTTAGGGTACTCTCTTGAATCAACACCTATGGAAGAGAAAAAATGGGAAGGATGTAGGATTTGCCAGAAGGAGAAATGGAACCAATACAAGCTCAATGGATGCTTTAGTCAATCCCACAAGGAAGTCTAATGATGAGATGATTCTTTAGAGCTGTCCTGAATTGGGGGCAAGAGATGTAGGCCCTTAGACTCCTGCATAGATCAGTCATTGAGTGTAGGCCTCCCCAGGAAGGAGTTGTGACCTTGGACAAGGTCGTTCTTTTCAGGAGCTGGAGAAATAAGATTTTCAGTCCTAAAGTGGGATCTGAGCAGTGCATCCCAATGTTCACCATACATACCCTGACTTCTTTATTTAAAGTTGTAACCCCTGCCCCTGAATTCTCCCTCCCCACCTCTGCCTTATATTTCCCCATCACATTTACCACCCAACATCCCATGAAATTCACTTGTTGATTTTATTTATTGTCTTTCTCCCTCAGCTGTGAGATTTTTGTGGACAGGGATTTTTGTCTATATACTTTTTTTTTCATTGCTGAATTTCAAGCATCTAGTATAGTGTCTGACATATAGTTAAGTGCAAAACACAGCTTGATGCCTGGAATATGCTTTAAAACCCCAGGAAAAAAATGTACAGCTAGACAAATAGGAAAAATAAAATTGGCTGTGTGTTGATCATTACTGAAACTGGCTAATGAATACATGTACACAATTCAATATACTATCCTCTCTAATTTTGTATATGCTTGAAATTCTTCATAATAAAAAGCTTTAAAAGAAAAGATTTATTTGAAATGTACTGCTCACAAGTAGAGACAGTAATAAGAGAGATTGTTTTTCTTTCTTTTCTCTCCCAAAGGAATCCCCAAAATACAATTAAACATCTTCCTCAGTGGAACAGAAAATCAATAGCTTTGACCTGGTGCCGCAAAGCCCATCCTCCGGCCATCCCTGTAGGCATGCTGCTGCCATGGCGACCCCAAGTGACTTAGCTGCCAATACTCCTGCAGGGTGAGTGGTACAATTTCAGTTTTCTTCTCTAGGATGTCAACATTTTAGACATTGGAGAATTAGGGCAGCATTTCTGGCTAGACACTGCATAGATACAATTAGACAGCTCTCATGCCTTCTGAGAAACTAAGAGTGATTACTAGACTTCCTCTCATCAGTCACGGAACAGTGGACAGGAGGAGGCTGTGCGAGAGCACTCCCCTTCTCCCAACGTGAAGGCTGAGTTGAACCACACAGGAAAGCCGTTCCCCATTCTCTGCTGCCTCTAGTCCAAACAGATCTCCAAGAAGGGCCCTGCATGACATGACTCTGCAGCCTCTCTGTCCTCATTTCCTTCCACTCATCCCCAGGCCCGTGGGTTCCAGTTCCTCTGGCTTCTGCTGTTCTGGCGCGGTCACACATGCCCTCACGTTGCTGCCTTTACATTGACTTTCTCCTCTGCCTGGAATCATTTCTGCTCATTTCTTCATCTCCTTCAAACCTTAGCTCCAATGTCACCTTCTCCCCTGATGGATTATTTAAAATTGCACCCTCTTTTGCCGCCTCTGTACGCCCAACCCTATTACCTTCCTCTGCTTTTTTCATTATTCCTTACCACTTTCCTCTTTCAGACGTACTATGTAATCTCTTTTAATTGAAGTAGAATTGATTTACAATGTTGTGTTAGTGTCTGGTGTATAGCATAGTGATTCAGTCATACATACATATATATTCTTTTTCGTATTCTTTATCATTATAGGTTATTACAAGATATTGAATATAATTCCCTACTGTGTCAAACAGTAGAACCTTGTTTATTTATTTTGTATAGTACACATTATGTAATGCTTAATCTGTCTATCCTGAGTGCCTATAATAGTGCCTGGCACATAGCTAGTTATTGAGAACATTGAGTGAATAAAGGGAGCTCGGAGTCCTGTGTTTCTCAGACAGCGTTCATAAATTCAAGATTTTCAGGTCAGTTCTGGCTTGAACTGTCAATATCTCTCTGCTTCCCTTCCTCTTGCCCTGTATCACCATCTCTCCGCTTCCCTTCCTCTTGCCCTGTATCACCATCTCTCCAGTTCATACTTTAAAGCAACCAGAGAGATCTTTAACAAGTGTAAGTCTGATCAAAGGCAAGGGTGGAGCTTGGGCGAAGCAACATGGAAAGGTGCGGTAGCCTGTGCCAGGTCACCGGTGGGAGCCCTTACCACCCAAGGCTTGAGCCTGGAATGAGGTGTTTAAGAGGCCAGCTGACAGGACTGTAGCCTTCAGTAGAAGATGCAGCCAACAGGAGATAAGCTAATACAGAGGGACCTAAGGAAATAAATTTCTCCTCTCTTCTGCTCATCTCTTACAGTGGCCCCTGTGGCTGAACTCAATCAGAAACCAGAGGGCGAGGGAGGCACTGTGGCAGTCCTTATAAGTCAGCCTTCTTGGGCACAGGGCTGGGTGAACAGTGACTCTGGGAGAAATTTGAAGATAACTGCTTTTTTTTTTTTGATTAAAGTATAGTTGATTTACAATGTTGTGTTAGTTTCTGGTGTACAGCATAAGGATTCAGTATACATATGTATATATTCTTTTTCATTACAGGTTATTACAAGCTACTGAATATAGTTCCCTGTGCTATACAGTAGGGCCTTTTTGTTTATCTATTTTATATATAGTAGTGTGTATCTGTTAATCCCAAACTCCTAATTTATCCCTCCCCTCACCCTTTCCCCTTTGGTAACCATAAGTTTGTTTTCTGTGACTGTGAGTCTATTTAAGTTTGTCTCATTTTTTTAGATCCCACATATAAGTGATATTATGTGATATTTGTCTTCCTCTGTCTGACTTACTTCACGTAATATGATAATCTCTAGGTCCATCCATTAATGGTCTAGCCATTAACGCAAATGGCATTATTTCATTGTTTTCTATGGCTGGGTAGTATTCCATTGTATAAATATACCACAACTTCTTTATCCAGTCATCTATCGATAGACATTTAGGTAGCTTCCATGTCCTGGTTATTGTAATTAGTGTTGCTATGAACATTGGGGTGCATGTGTTTTTTTGAGTTGGAGTTTCCTCCAGATACATGTCCAGGAATGGATCATATGCTAAGTTTATTTTTAGTTTTTTAAGGAATCTCCATACTGTTTTCCATAATGCCTGCACCAAATTACATTCTCACCAACAGTGCAGGAGGGTTCCCTTTTCTCCACACCTTCTTCAGCATTTTTCGTTTGTGGACTTGTGAATGATGGGCATTCTGACTGGTGTGAGGTGATACCTCATTGCAGTTTTGATTTTCATTTCCCTAATAATTAGTGATATTGAGCATCCTTTCATGTACCTATTGGCCATCTGTATGTCTTCATTTGAGAAATGTCTATTTAGGTCTTCTGCCCATTTTTCGACTGGATTGTTTGTTCTTCTGTTATTGAGTTGTATGAGCTGTTTGTATATTCTGGAAGTTAAGCCCTTGTCAGTTGCATCATTTGCAAATATTTCCTCCCAGTCTGTAGGTTGTATTTTCATTTTGCTTATGGTTTCCTTTGCTATGCAAAAACTTATAAGTTTGATTAGGTCTCATTTATTTTTGCTTTTATTTATATTGCCTTGGAAGACTAACCTAGGAAAACATTGCTACAATTTATGCCAGAGAATGTTTTGCCTATGTGCTCTTCTAGGAGATTTATGGTGCTCTGCCTTATGTTTAAGTCTTTAAGCCATTTTGAGTTTATTTTTGTGTATGGTGTGAGGGAGTGTTCTAATTTCAGTGATTTACATGTAGCTGTCTAGCTTTCCCAACACCACTTCCCAAGGAGACTGTCTTTTCTCCATTTTATATTCTTGTCTCCTCTGTGGAAGATTAATTGACCATAGGTGTGGGGGTTTATTTCTGGGCTCTCTGTTGCATTGATCCACAGGTCTGTTTTTGTGGCAATACTGTGCTGCTTTAGTTACTGTAGCTTTGTAGTATTGTCTGAAGTCTGGGATCCAGCTTGTTCTTTTTCTTCAGTATTGCTTTGGCAATTCTTGGTCTTTTCTGATTCCATATAAATCTTAGGATTATTTGTTCTAGTTCTATGAAAAATGTAGATTGCTTTGGGTTGTATGACCATTTTAACAATATTATTTCTTCCAATCCAAAAGCATGGGATATCTTGCCATTTCTTTAAATCATCTTTAATTTCTTTCATCCATGTTTTATAGTTCTTGACATGTAAGTCTTTCACCTCCTTGGTCAGGTTTATTCCGAGGTTTTTTTCTTTTTTTAATGCGATTTTAAGAGGGATTTTTTTTTTTTTTACTTTCCTTTTCTGATATTTTATTGTTAGTGTGAAGAAGTGCAACACATGTAGATAATACAGGTGTCTTCTTCCTTCTCTTCCAGTGTGTTTTTGAAAGCTTGGCTTATATAACCTGTACATACTCATGTGTGGGGTGGTGGGAGTCATGTGTTGATTTCCAGTTAGCCTGGCTGCAGGCTCTTGAAAGGTGTAGTATATCCAGTTTTCTGTCATTGTGCTTTTTCTTTAAGACGATTTGTTGCGGTATTTTGGTATGCATTTTCATAAATGATGATCTTCTATTAAACTATGACATTTTTTCCTAATAAAAAAAAAAAGTGCAACAGATTTCCCAGCTTTTAGAGGCCACCATATTCCACGGCTCATGGCCCACTTCCTCCATCTTTATATCCAGCAGGATTGCTTCTCTCTCTGACCCTTCTTCAGTAGTCACATCTCCTTCTGATCACAGTTTGGAAAGGTTATCTGTTTTAAGGACCCCAGCCATAATAATCCAGGGTAATTCTCTCACCTCAAGGTCCTTAATTTAATCACATCTGTAAAGTCTTTATTGCCATATAAAATAACATATTCATGGGGTCCTGGGATTCAGACAAGGAGCTGGCTTAAAGAGATCCCCAATTACAAACTCAGGACAATTTTAGCATCAAAATAATGCCTGTAATGGCATAGAATAACTGAAAGTAACACAGAACAAACAATCCATGCATCCATTAGTGGATACTTAAAAAGCAGCGAGAGAGAGTTGGAATCTTCCTTCTTTACAGAAGAATGCAAGCTAACAAATTAGACAAGAATACTAGAACTAGAAAATCACCACTTTGCCACCTCATAGTGGAAGAATTATTAATGAATTCTAAAACCATTGGGTGAAAATTTTTTCTAAGTTTCTAAAATATCACTCCGCAGATTAATTGCTAATGCAAAACAGAAATGTACCTTTAAACTGGAGTTATTTGGTAGTTACCAGTTTCATTTGGTGATGAAACTTAGCATCACTCATTATGGGACTTGACATTATGTGCCTCTTGAGGGGGATATAAATTTAAGTACACAAGCATCACTATCAAGTGTTCATACTACTTCCAAAGATGCTAATGTATTTGGCCTGGAGTTGAACCTGAGCATTGGCATTGTAAGTCTTTAAAAATTCCCTGGGTAATTCTAATGTGCAATTAAGTTAGAGAGAGAGAGCCACTAGTTTAAATATTTGAAAGGTAAATATTGAGTACCTCTATGAATTATTTTGGAATTACATGTTACTAAATGAGCTGAAGAAAAACACAAGTGCAGTGGAAAGTCATCTTTCTGATTCTGGTAGTCTCTCAGACAACTTATCTTTTTCCAAAGATCGTCTCCCTCCTCTTTTGCACTTGTAAATGTTACATCATGTCATAGTAAAAAGATTGGAAGTCCAACGAGACAAGAAGTTCTATAGATCAAAGATAGTTGAATATTACTTAAGGATTTTTGACATTAATGCCTTAATTTTTTAAAATGTTGGCGGGGAGGGTATAACTCAGCGGTAGAGTACATGCTTAGCATGCACGAGGTCCTTGGTTCAATCCCCATTACCTTCATTTAAAAAAAAGATATTAAAAAAGACATTAAAAATAATAAATGAATAAAAATTAAAAGAAAATGTGTGTATCTGTTTTCTCACTATTAGAAAAGGAGTTTTCATTATTTAAGTAACTTTTGACTTGACGGATTATTTGCTAGTCATGGGGAAAAGAAGGATGCAATTTTACAATGCAGGAATCAGGATGTTACCATATATTGTGTGATTCTATTTATATGAAATGTCTAGAATAGATACATCTATAGAGACGGAAGTAGATCAGTGTTTGCCTACTAGGGTGGGTGGTTGGGAACTGAGGGTGACTGCTAATAGCTATGGGGTATCTTTCAGGGATAATGAAAATTTTCTAAAAATGTTTGTGGTGATAGTTACACAACTTTGTGATTATACTAAAAACCACTGAATTACATGCTTTAAGTCAATAAATTGTATGGTACGTGAATTATATTTCAGTAAAGCTGTTGTATTTTATAGAAAGAATCCAGCTGTCACTATTCAAATCTAGGAATCAATCTTCACATCACAAACAGCGGGGCAACCAGATGTATGAATATCCTGTTATGATGCAATTTGAAGTACCTCTGAAGTAGTCTTCAAAAAAAATATTTATTTGAATCTAATTAAGCCTTTAGATCTAAATTTTAGGGGACCTTTAATTCTAGGAATAAATTCTGTGTTTCCATAAGGAAGCAATACGACAACTCCAGAAGGCAAAAAACTCCACCAGACAACTCTTTCAGCCTCCTCAGCAAGTCATCATCATGGAAGGAAAAGTGCGGATGGAAACAGTTCCAGATTCCACAAGGCTGAAGAGATGTAACAAATGCCATGTGTGGGCCTTCACTGGATGCTATTTTGAGCAAACCAACTAGAAAGGACGCCGCCTGTGATACAAATGGAGAATTTAGATATGGATTGGGTATCTTATGATATAAAGGAATAATGTTAATTTGCTAGGGATTGTGGTTATATATCCTTAATTTTTAGAGATGACAACTGTAGTATTTAGGGAGTGAAATGTCATGATGTTGAAATTTGCCTTTTAAAAAAAATCAGAAAAAAAATATAGCTGAAGCAAATATGGCAGATTGTTAACCATTGCTGTCTAGATGTGTATATGGGGGTTCATTTTACTAGTTCCTCTCTCTTCCATGTGCAAATTTACATTAAAAAACTTTTAAAGCCAGGAAATTGTAAAATCTGCAATGATAATCCAAAAGAATTATTCAAAGATTTTCAAAGAGATGTTTGAATAAATTAATAAGTATAAATAATTTTTAACAATTCTGAGTTCTGTATTAAAGTACAGGAGCTGTGTCAACTTCTATAGGAGACATGTGTATGACAAAAATGACAGCCAGAATATTGTTGAATTTTGTATCGCATTCCAGAGAACTGTTCTTTTTTTTAAATAAAAAGAATTTAATTTATATGGAATCACAAAAGACCCAGAATTGCCAAAGCAGTACTAAAGAAAAAGGATGAAGCAGGAGGCATAATCCTCCTAGACTTCAGACAATACAACAGGGCTACAGTAATCAAAACAACAAGATATGGGCACAAAAACAGATACATGGATCAATGGAACAGAATAGAGACCCAGAAATAAACCCACACGCTTATGGTCAATTAATTTTCGACAAAGGAGGCAAGAATATACAGTGGAGAAAAGACAGTCTCTTTGGCAAGTGGTGCCTACAGAAGTTGAGTAGGTTCATGCTCTTTCTCTCTCATTTGTCCAAATTTGATTTTGGCAAATATGAAGACTTGGAAGCAGAAAACCCATTTCCATGTTTAGAGCACAGAATTTCTTCCTTTTAAAAATGAAGCTCAGAACCCCCTAGGAGAGCATTAGAAGGACAGTCTGCAGGTTGGCAGGGGCGAACAACAGAATGGACTAAGCTGGTCCAACTCCGTCCTTTGCATTTCAGATTTCTCTGGGGAGCTTCTTTTTTTAGAGGACCTATTTCTTCTGAAAGCTCTAAGTGTGAACAGGAACCCCTGTGCATTTTGTTTTAGAGTTAGGGCACCGTAAACCAAGGAAGTTAGGGAACCTTTGTCTTAAGCACATTTGTAGATTGGTAAAAGAGGCCATGATGTAGAAAATACAAGGACCATGCCAGGAGGGGTGGAATCATTTGCACAAAGCAGTTAGTCATGGAAAAGAAGAATTATTTTATTTTTCTTCTAAGGCAGAAATAAATAAGATAAATTAAAAAAAAAACAGGCAAAGATGAAGGTACAAGGATAAAGACGAAAGTGTGAGACAAAAGAAGGAAGCTGAGGAGCCTATTCTGTAGGACCACGGTATTCTTCAAAGAATGAGGGAGCATCAGAGTGGATCAGAGCATCAGAAGTGGAGAGAGAAGACAAGGAAATCTGCAGACTTGGAGTACCGTGGGGCTTGATTTAATTTTTCTCTGATTAGTTATTGAATGAAAAATTGAACCCAGCAATGCTATATTTTTTCTTTCTGTTGTTCTTTAATTTTTTTCAGAAAGGAGATGTGCCTATTTAAAAACAATGCTGTTATGAAAAATTTCATACATATAGAAAAGTAGAGACTAGTATAATGAACCCTAATAGACCTATCATCTAGGTTTAACAGCATTTTGTCATATCTGCTTTTTTTTTCTGCTAAAGCATATCAAAATAAACAAGTCATCATTTTATTTTATATCTGAATACTTTGATAAGCATCTCTGACATATCAAGATGCTTTCTTATCTATTGTCAAAGGATGAGACCATTAACATTTGAAATGCAAAGCTGTAGTTATTACTAGTAAGTAAACAGGTGGTATTCTGGTCAGGGACAATATATCCGGGTAGGACAGATCGTTGATCTTAGAGAGGGTATTTGAGAAGAGTGGAGTTCAGAGACTAGTGGATTTTTAGAGGTGGGACTGGGTTTTCAGAGCTGAGGAAGTTACTGAAGTGAGCTGACTGGTTGGCCTTCAGAAGCATGTTCATTGGAGTAATTCCCAATTCACTGACTCGGAAGCAAGACACTGTCACAGAAGGATTAGATCACAAATTGGATTGAGGCAAATGGTGATTGATTGATTAAACAGATGTAAAACTAGTTCTGGTGGTTATTTGTCACCAGGGTTATAGAGCTATCATTTATTGATCAAGAAGATTTAAAACCACTTGTGGTGGCTACTTGTTATAATAGCTTCAGTACAATCTTTTTTTCCCAGAAACGTGGGATTTTTTCCCCCTGTCTCAGTACCATCATCAAACCTGACATAATTAATAATAATTCCTAATATTATCCAGTACATTGCTGCATAAAATGTGATGCATGGATCATACACTGCTACTTGTCTGTGAAGAAATGAGTAAAGAAACAGAGAGTAAGCTTTTATAAGTAAATACAACAATTTCATAGGATAATTTTATGTCTCTTGACTTTAATAACAATAAAAACCACAGACCTGGTTTGTTGTACATCTTTCTTTTACTTCATTTTTCTAGTAATTTAATTTAATTTTATTTTACAAATGTAATGGTCTGCAATAAATTGGGCAACACACCTTCTTAACTTGAAGAAATACTGATTAATACCCAGCCCATATTTAAATTTTCTCAGTTGTTCCCAGTGTGTCTTTATGCTTGATTTGCTCAAACCATTTAATTATGTCTCTTAAGCCTCTTATAATCTAGAACATTCTCCTCTCCTCTTTCTTTTTTCATGCCATTGACCAACTGTCTTGCAAAATTACTCCGCCTCTCCACTTTTCTGGTTGGTTTGATTGTTTTCTCAATATTTTTCATAATTAGTGGCTTGCTTTTTTATTTTCTTAACCATGTGTTTGAGGCAAAAGAATTTAATTTTGATAAAGTACAACTTATGGAATTTTTTCTTTTATAATTTGTGATTTTGGAGTTGCATTTAGATAGCTATGGGAAAAAAAAATTACACCTTGAATCTTACATAGTTTACAAAAAATAACTCAATATGGATCACGGACCTAAATGTAAAAGCTAAAACTATAAAAATTCGAGAAGAAAGCAGAGGAGAAAATCTTAGTGGCCTTGGAGTTGGCAAAGATTTCCTAAGGTGACTTGAAATTGCAGCCAGAATTGAGAACCATCAGTAATTCCGTTCCTGGTAACAAGCGAGGTTTAATGTGATTTAAGGGAAAATCTCTCAGGTTGCAGTGTTTCTCAAATTACAATGTACATACAAATCACTGGGTTACTTAAAAAAAAAGATTTAGTCACAAACTGTCTTATGTCTAGTTGTTTTGTTATGTGAAAAAAATAAATTATTTAAAGTTTAAGCCACATTTAGCTGGTTGTACTGATACATTCGTGTGAAAGTATCTTAACAGTCACATTTTTATAATCTCATTTTTTATAATTTAAAAGCAAACTGTGGTGTTTATTTACCCCATGGGCCACTAAAAATAAGGTAACACCATTTAGGCTCTTCTAATACTAGTGTGGTATCCAGGTTAGTTCTGCTTTTCTCGGTCACGTCACATGTAAATTATTCCAGTTTTGGCCTTACTTATTATTTTTTTTTAATTGAAGTACGGTTAGTTACAATGTGTCAATTTCTGGTGTACAGCACAATGTCCCAGTCACTGAATCTATGAATTCCCAGAATCTATGAATACATAGATTCATTTTCATATTCTTTTTCATTAAAGGTTATTACAAGATATTGAATATAGTTTCCTGTACTATACAGAAGAAATTTGTTTTTTTAATCTATTTTTATATGTAGTGGCTAACATTTGCAAATGTCGAACTCCCACATTTATCCCTCTGCAACCCCTTTCCCCTGGTAACCATAAGATTGTTTACTATGTCTGCAAGTCTGTTTCTGTTTTGTAGATGAGCTCATTAATGTCCTCTTTTTTTCTTTTTTCTTTTTTCGATTCCACATATGAGTGATATCACATGGTATTTTTCTTTCTCTTTCTGGCTTACTTCACTTAGAATGACAATCTCTAGGTCCATCCAGGTTGCTGCAAATGGCATTATTTTATTCTTTTTTTTATCACTGTGTAGTATTCCATTGTATAAATATACCACAACTTCTTTATCCAGTCATCTGTTGATGGACATTTAGGGTGCTTCTGTGTCTTGGCTATTGTAAATAGTGCTTCTATGAACATTGGGGTGCATGTATCTTTTCAAATCAGACTTCCCTCTGGATACATGCCCAGGAGTGGGATTGCTGGATGAGAAGGTGACTTTTGAGTAAGCACTTAAGGAAATGGGAAAGCTGGTCCTGGGGATATCAGGGGGCACCTTCAGAGGAAAGAGGACATGAAAAGGGTCTAGGGTGGGAAAAGAGGCCAATGTGGCTGCAGCAGATTGAGGAAGCAAGAGAAGAGTAGAAGGGAGTGGCATGAAGTCAGTTAGTAAAGACAAGATGCTGTAGGTCACAGGAAGGAGTTGGGGTTTTGTTTCAAATGATAGGGCAACCATTGCCAAGTTTTGAGGAGAGAAGTGACAGAATCTGACTCCTATTTCAAAATAAAAGGATCACTTTAGCTGCCACTTTGAGAACAGACTGAAGTGGGGAAAGACCAGAAAGAGGAAGAGAAGTGAGGCTATTGTAGAATCTAATGGAGAGCCCATGGTGGACTGGACTAGAATGATCGCCTTCTGAATGTATTTTGAAGGCAAAGCCAATAGAATTTGGTGACTAAACCAGATGTGCGGTGTGAGAGAGAAGTCAAAACTTGCTTAAGCAACTCAAAGGATGGAATTGTCAGTTGAGATGGGGAAAACTGCAAGAAAAATGTGTGTGTGTGTGTGTGTGTGTGTGTGTGTGTGTGTGTGTGTGTGTGTGTGTGTTTGGTGGTGGTGAGTGACTCTTGGAAACTCTGTTGTAGACATTTTAAGCTTGAGGTGCATTGTTAAGTATCCAAATGGAGGTGTCCAGCAAGCTTATATGGGTCTTGAGTTCAGAGAAGAAGTGCAAGTTGGGGATGCAAATTTAAAAGCTGATTGCATATGGATGGTTTGTAAAGTAATGAGATGGAATGAAATCACCATTTCAGTGAGTGTAGACTGAAAAAAGGAGAGACCCAGTGAAGCTCTGGCGCCCTCAAAGACTTAGAAGTGAATTAAGGTAGAACCGGAAAAAGAGATTCAATGGGAGCAGCCAAAATTGATAGGAAGAGAGCCAAGCAAGTGGAAACCAAGTGAAGAAAATATTCTAAGGAAGAGAGAGGGATCATCTAAACAAATCTTGCTGGGTCAAATAAGATGAGGTCAGAGAAATTAACTTAGGGTTTAATAGCACAGTGGGCTCTGGTGACCTTGAGAATGGTCTCAGTTTGAATGCTGGGGTCAAAACTGACCGGACAGTTTCAAGATGGAATGGTGGAGGGGAGAGAAACTGTAGACACTGAGTATAGACATATCTTCTGCTGAGATTTCTTGTAAAAGGAAAGGAATAGGAGTTGGACAGAAAGTTGGGGTTAAGAGGCTTTTTGAAAGATGAGGTAAATACCGTATATTTATTTGTAGGTTGATGGGAACAATTTGGCAGAAAGCAAACAATTTTTTGATGTAGGACAGAGAGGGAAAAATTGCTGGAGCTGTGTTCTTTATTTTTATTTAATTGGAGGGGGAAGGTAATTAGATTCGTTTATTTATTTTTAGAGGATATACTGGAGATTAAACACAGGGCCTCTTACATGCTAATCTTGCACTCTACCACTTGAGCTGTACCCTCCTTCCGGAGCTGTTTTCTTGAATAGGTGAGAGGGTTAAGATCTAGTGAGAGTACAGCTGCAGGCTGGCCATCACAGGACCACTTCATCCTCCAGAGCTGAAGGACAAAGGCCGAATGTTTGAGTGCAGGTCTGGTAGGTGGCAGGTGGTAGACAACTTGTGAAAGTTCTCTTGTGATTGCTTAAGTTTTCTTGGTGGGTAGGAACCAAGGTCATCAACCAAGATGAAATAATGTTGCTATAAACAATTTAGAACAATGCCTTAGGAAATAACACTTCTTTGCCTTTCTATAGTGGATACATCTAGGGGCAGAAATGGTGGATTGGTACAAATGGAACCAAAGAGAATTTTTAGGATTAAATTTGTTCTGATTTTAAAAGTAGAAAATACCAAAATACCAAAATATTTAAAGAAGTAAATAAGTCACCTCTCCTAGTAATACATATTATTAACATATTTAATACATTTTATTTCAATGTAAAAATTAATTTTTCAACGTGATTAATGTTAGAAGGGAAGGAGTCATCTTATGTATAGTTCGATTACAACTATAAAAATATACTTGAGGGGAAGGTAATAGCTCAGTGGTAGAGCATGTGCTTAGCATGCACAAGGTCCTGGGTTCAATCCCCAGTACCTCCATTAAAAAAAAATTCATATGTCTATATAAATATATAAATAATATAAGTATATGTACATATATATACTTAAAGAAGAAAGGACCAGAAAGGAACATAATGTGTTAACATGTTATGTTAATAAAGTATATGTGATTTATTTTCTGTATTAAGAAATTTTGCAATATGATATTTTTAATGAGAAAAATTAACATTATAAGCTTTTAAAAAGAAACTATTGACACAATCCCCCAAATAAACTTCTAGAATTACAATAACACTGTGCTGACCTAGTGAGTGTTTGCTAAAACAATCCTACCTCTTTCCATTCATGTGACTTTGGACATCACTTACAGGATTGGTTTACACGGAAAGTACTCTTGAAATAGGTACTTATTTCCTCCTGGATATTCTGCCCGACATTTAGGAAATACTGCCACCAAGTGGATGGTAGGAATTTAATTTTGGTTCCTGTTGCTTTATTTAATTCTATATTAAAAGTCAATAGATCAGACAAAAGGCGTGTGTACGTCTGGGGACACTTCGGGGGCTTGGGTTGAACCAGGAAGGTTAACTCAGACAGCTGCTCATGTGTGTGGGAGCCAAGGAGGAAAGATGAAACCCCAGCTAGGAGTGGAAATCTTCAAGGGACTGAATCTAGTACCTCTAGTACACTGAGTAATGCATCCTGATTCCAGTTTTAGAATCTATCCTAAGGAGATAATCATGGATGTGCAACAATTCAACACTGATGTTTGTCATGGTTTTTTTTTAAATAACAAGAAAAACAAGAATGTACATGTCCTATGTTTGAGAATTAATTGAATAAATAATGATACACTTCTGCAAGTGACCATTAAGGTGATATTAAAAACGTGTAGTGACAAGGAATATTTATGTTCTGTTTTTTAGTGAAAAATGGAGATCACAAAGTAGCATATATCACACACAGCTAAAGGACACAAATACATATAATTTTTAATGCTAACAGTAATAATGAACCTATCTTCAGTGCTTACTCTGTGCCAGGTAGATTAAAATAGCTATCTTGGACCCATCTAGTCCTCACTTCTTCAATGTAATCCCTTTAATGCTTCCCCCTGCTTCTATTCCCAGCTTTTCTTGGGTCTTGGACCTTTTTGGCAGTCTGGTCAAACACATGGACTCCAGAATGATGTTTTTAAATACATAAAAGAAAACACATTGCATTAAGCAGGAAACAAGTTACTTTGAAATACAGATTTTAAAATACCTATTTTTTTTTAGTTTTTAAAATATCTAAAAAATCAAATTTAGATACAGTGATCTAGTGGTATGTATATATATTATTTGTCTTAGATTAAGTAATATATCTACTCACAGGGAAAAAAATGTGACAGTGAATATAGGTACATTCATGTAGAACTGAAAAATTGTGCTCTACGCTGAAATTTGACACAACATTGTAAAATGACTATAATTCAATAAAAATAAAAAATAAAAACAAAAAATAAGTAATATATCTATATTATATGTTTCTTTATCAATGCATTAAATAAAATGTAGTGGAAGATACAGTAATAATTGCTAAGTGGAGATATTAATAAGGGATAGTTTCAGATAACTGCAACAACTGTGATGTGATCCAAAAATACCTGTGATTCCTATGGTGACAAAGACACTGTGTCTTGTTGGCTATATTCATAACTGAAGTAAATGTTAAATTGCAGCTGAAACCTAGTGGCAATAAAGACACATTTTTTTTCCCTATCCATGGGAAGAAATGGGCTGTCGGATCATGCCATTCCCTTTTCAAACCCCTTAATTGGCTTCCCAGTTCAGTTAAAATCTTTACCCCAAGAAGATTTGGCTCGTAGTTCCCTTTCTCTCTCTTTTTTTTTTAAACTTGAAAAATAAACTTTGAATTTCAAAATAATTGTAGCTTCATGTCCAGTTGTAAAAAATAATACAGAGATCCTATGTACAGTTTTACCCACTGCCCCTAGTGGTAACATTCTGCAAAACTGTAGTCTCATATCACCAGTTCCCTTTCTGATCTCACTTCCTACCATTGCCTCCCTGTCCCCTTCTGGCTCCCTGCCCTCCAGCCGCATTGCTTTCTGTGCGGTTGTTTGAATGCAAGCCAACCACAGCCCTGGCCTTTGCTCTTGCCATTCTCTCTGACTGAATGTATTTTCCCTTAGATATTGGCAGGGCTTGCTCCTTTATATTAGGGGTCATCTTCTCCATAAATGGCCAGATGGTAAAATACTTTAGGCTTTGTGGTCTGTGTCCTTCCTCTCTGTTACAACTACTCAACTGTGCTGTAACGGTGCGAAAACAACCACAGACAATACATAAATGCATGGGTGTGGATGTGTCCCAAGAGATCTTCATCTGGGGACACAAATTTGAATGGCATGTAATTTTCGTAAGTCACGTAATGTTCTTCTCTCAAAAACTTTTAAACCATTTACACATGTAAGAATCATTCTTAGCTCCTGAGCTGTACAAAAGCAGGCAGCTTGTCAAATTTGGCCCACCGTCCACAGTTCATCTGATGCTGCCTTACTTATCTCCCTCTGACAGGTCTCTGTCCAGATGTCGCTTCTTGGTAGAGGTCTTCTTTGGCCATTCCATCCAAATAGGCGTCCCCTTCTCTTCTCTGTGCTTTGCTTTATTTTTGTAATTTAGTGTTGGTGTGATATTGCAATTTATAATAAGAAATGAATATTTGGTCTTCATCCCCATTTCTGGCACAGAGCTCCTAAAACCCTTGGAATTTAAGTAATGACTCATCTAAGGATGCTTTTGGATGCACCTAAAGATGGAGTTTGGTTGCCAAGAGAACCAACCACGTGATTAGAGGGTTTGAATGTTCAGTCTCACCCCACTGACCTGGTGGGTGGGAGGGTAAGGGGGTGGGAAAGGGGCTGGAGTGTGAATAAATACCAATGGCCAGTTGATTTTATCAATCATGTTTATGTAATGAAGCCTCCATAAAACTCCAAAAGGAGGGTTTGGAGAGCTCCTGGTTTGGCAAACACGTGGCGATTGCAGAGAGTGGTGGTTCTCCAAGGGCGGACGAAAGTTTTCTGCCTTCCCCATGCTTTGCTCTATCTGTATTTTATTTGACAGTTCCTGAGTTAAATCCTTTTATAATAAACTGGTAATCTAGTGAATAAACTGGTTTCCTGAATCCTGTGACCCATTCTAGCAAATTAATAGAAACCAAGGAGAGGGTCATGGGCACTGCTGATTTATAGCCTTTGGATCAAAAGAACAGGTGACAACCTGGACTTACGATTGTTCTCTGAAGAGGAGGGAGACACAGTCTTAGAGAACTGAGCCCTTACTCTGTGGGATTTGATGTTATCTCCAGGTGGACTATGTCAGAATTGAGTTGAATTGCAGGACACAGCTGCTGTTGGAGAATTGCTTAGTGGTGTGGGAAACCCCTCCCTACACACACATCAGAATTGGGGGCAGAACCCTTAGCTGGTCATCTCTCTATGAAGCTACATTTTAGAATTATAATTTTTCTTAAAACTTAGTAGTGGCTAGAAATGGAAATTATTCCCTACATACAGCCTGAATCAATGCAGAGTAAAATAAAATGATGCTTCTATTAATAGAGTGGTATTTGTAAAACTGTATTCAAATGGAAAATTTAGCAAATCAGATTTCTCCAAAACTGTACTTGTGGTTGATGTTTTCTGAACTTTTAATTCTCTCTACTTATATTGTTGGTTTGGTTTTGTGCATTAGTCTGTTTTGCAGTTTGACTCTGTTGGCTCCTGCAGCAGCTATCCTGGCCAGCTACAAATTTGATGACATTTAAAATCTTCCTTCAAGCCTTTCAGAGGAAGGCAGAGAAAGGGACTGACTCCACATGACTTTTCCAGGTGGCTGGAGTGCCATTAACCCACAGGAGTTGGATAAATCCTGTGGGTGATACTTTAGGACAGAGTTACAGGGGAGTCCTCCACACAAGAACCAGGAGTGGAGGGAAGGGGGAACGTTAGTTAATTCAACTGAAAATCAACAGCTGAGATATTCAAAGCATATTCTCAAAGTGGGAAATGCCTAAGGTTAATGTTAATATTAATATGTCTAAAGAGAGGATGTGTCGATCATAAGGGTCCAGAATTAGCTGTGGAGAAGCCAAGGAGAATCCCTGAGGCAAATCTCAGCCTTACTCACCCAGCCTTCTGTCAAGCCTCCCAATAGCATGTCTTTGTTGAGAGATGGAGGTTTGGATTCTCTAACAAACTTGCTTTGTTTTATGATTCTAGACTCATATAGATACTTTCTGAAATTACAGCTTCCGGGAGAGGGTATATCTCAGTGGCAGAGTGTGTGCCTAGCATGCACAGGTCCTGGGTTCAATAGCCAGTACCTCCATCAAAGAAAAACAAACAAACAAAAAAACCCACCTAATTACCCCTCTCCTTCCCCGCCTCCCCCACCTCCCCCACCAAAAAAAGATTCAGCTTCCCATGTAATAAACACACAGGGAGAGACAAGTCTGTTAGAATGGACCCCACTGTCTGGGCCACTAGACATTTTCATTTCTCACTGAAAGTTAATAAAAATGATGTCTGTTCCAATACATGTTCATATATATGTCCGCATACATTCCAACAAAGTGTATGTTCATCAGCAAAATATATTAACTACTATATTTATGCAATGGAGCCCTGTATAGCAGTAAAAAAAAAACTGTTGATATATGCAACAATATAAATGAATTTCAACATATAAGGTGGAGTATCAGAATCCAGACACAAAAGAAAACATACTGTATTACCCCATTTATGTAAATTTGAAAAATAGGTAAAACTAATCTAGGGTGATAGAAATCAGAATAGCGGTTGTCTCTGGAAGGTAGAGGTGTTGATTGGTAAATTTTCTGGCATATGAGTTGTGACCTATATCTTAATCTGATTGATGGTTACATCAATGTATATATTTGTCAAAATTCACGAAGCTGTACACTGAAGGTACATGTTTTGTTCACACGTAAATATATTTCAAGGTAGTGCTTAAAATAATAGAAAGTATTTGTTTTTAATCATTTGTTTCTTACCGGTTTTGCAAGCCAGGCTGTATGTCAGAACCGCAACGATGGTGAATTTACCAAGGGACCTGCCATTTTGTAAAGGCCAGTGGGACCTTGATTAGTGTATATATTTTGGTGTGATAATCCAGAAAAGATTCTGTCAAATTTCTCCCTGAAACAAAGTAAGTTATTTAGGGCTTTAGCTATGCTATTGTAGAATAGACATTAAGTAAATTTGATATGGTTTGTTCTTACTGAGTCTTTCCTGGTTCTTGATAAATATATTCCTTTAAAGAATTGCCACAAGGTATGTTTTATTTTGTATTAAAGACTTTTCAGGGTTTAAAGACTTTTAGTTGTAGTCTTTGGTATCCCCACTATCATCTTTAGAAAATTAAGATAACATTTGCCTGCATTATACCTTCTGGCACTTCTTGCTAAGAAGCAACTTTGAGTCATTAAATGTATTTTCTTTTTTTAATAGAATCAGAAATGTCCTAGAGAAGTTTGTTAAGGATTTGGGGGAGTGGGGGAAGCGCTCAAGAACAGTGATCAGGTATTTGTTTCCAATTTAGACACATCTGGTTTGACTCATAGCTCATACATGTGAGTCTTAACCTCTCTAAACCCCATTTTCCTAATCTGTAAAAGGAAACTGCTGTGGTGATTATGTGAAGAGATTCTTGTAAAGCACTTAACACAGCACCTGGCACGTGGTCGGTATCATCGTCGTCATCACCATCACCATCATCAATACCAGCAAACTCCTCATGAACTGGTTTCCCAGGGCAGTCAGTATCCTGTGACCCACCTTAGAGTGGCCACTCTTTCATAAGCCAAAGGCTTGATTTCTTTCTACCAACTTTGTCAATGAGTTCAGAAGGATCAACCCTCACAAACACCAAATTCACAAAAAACTGCCTATTTATGTATTCATTTATAGTCACAAAAAAATAGCTGTATCAGTATTCTTTCCTTCTTTCCCCTTCTGTACAATAGGGAAATCAAATTATCTATGAGGGTGGTTTAATGGTTATGGGATCATTGTTCCTTCCACTGGAAACCCCTTTGCCCCTGAGGCGCTGAACTAGGTTTAGGCTTTAGATATACCAACAGTGCTGCACTCACCTGGCTAATAGCTCACCACAAGACTACACCTCATCCACATAGACCTTAGGGCTTGCTGTGAACGAGCTCCACAGATCGTGGATCTTATTTGTTGCAGGTTTGTTTATATTTTGTAAGGGGGAGGTAATTAGGTTTATTTATTTTTTAATGGAGGTCCTGGGGATTGAACCCAGGACCTTGTGCACACTAGGCATGCACCGTACCACTGAGCTCTACCTTCCCCACTAGGCTCATTTTTATAATTTCATTTTTAGAGAAATCCTGTCTTTAGGCTGTGGGGGTACATCTTTGTCTTTAGTTGTTTATACTGTGTCTTTTTTTTTTTTTAAACTTCTGAAGGTCTGAATTTTGCAATGCTTCTTGTGGGGCTAAAAGCAAAGACCGTGTTCCCTCTGGAGTCTCTAGGGAAGAATCTGTTCCTTGATTTTTTCAGATTCTAGAGGCTGGAGGCTGCCCACATTCCTTGGATCACTCTGACCTCTGTTTCCATTTTAGCATCTCTCTCATCTCCGATCCTCCTGCTTCTCTCTCTCTCTCTTTTGCCTGAAAAATTTGAATCATGAAAAAGATACACAAAAGAAAGTAGGTCATTGTGACTTGACATTCAGAAATAAGCAGCAGTGTATTACTTCTACTGACCTATAAATCACGCTCCAGTCTTGAACTTTATCACTACCCCATAGAAGATCACGGAACTACCTCAACATTTCTCAAATACTACGGCACAACCTGAGAACAACAGGATTGTGTCTGCTGTATAATCTCCTAAAACTAAATTTGGGAAGAGATATCACGAACAAAACACGTACGTTTCATTCCAAAAAACAACTAGGAGTATTTATTCCTAACAATAAAGTGGCATGATATTCTGTGGAAAGAAGCGTTTGGGTTTTTTAAAATAAATCAAATATATAAGGCTACAATAGGTCTTTACCCACAAGATAATTTATAGGGCATAGGGTGTCTAAAATAAGAATATGTATGTGCAGAGCCCATTTTAAATTCATCCTGCATTTTGAGCTGACACATCCACTGGTGATTTATTTCCTTTCATTGTTATTCTCCCGAAGCCTTTTTCTGAATAAATCCAGATGGAAACGTCCCTCTTCTGGTTTTCTGTTATTTGCTGCTGTAGTTTCCATCTGTGGTGCTAGGATCCATCCCTTATTTTATCCTGGGCACTAAGCAACCTTCATTTCTTCAGACTGCCTGGTTTCTTCTCAACAGCTCCTTGTGGGAATCTCTGGGTTGCTTCAAACATAAACAACACTTCTCCTTCTCCTCCTCCCTGTCTCCCTCCCTTCTCCCCACCTCCTCCTCCCCATCCTCTTACTTTTTGGCCCCCATCACTCATTTCTCCCACCCGTCCACCCTTCACGTCTGGCAACCACCAATCTGTTCTCTGTATCTATGAGCCTGGGTTTTTGACTTTCAGACTCCACATATAAGAGATCATATGGTATTTGTCTTTCTATTTCTGACTTATTTCACTTAGCACAATGCCCTCAAGGTCCATCTATATTGTTGCAAATGGTGAGATTTTTTTTTTTTCCTTTTTATGGCTAATAGTTCAGTGTGTGCGTGTGTGTGTGTGTGTCTCACATTTTCTTTATTCATTCCATCCATTGATGGACAGTTAGGTTCTTTCCATATCTCGGGTGCTCTAAATAATGCTGCAACGAACGTGGGGGTGCAGATATCTTTCCCAGTTAGTGTTTTTGGGGGTTTTTTGGATAAATACCCAAAGGTGGAATTGCTGGATCATGCGGCAGTTCTATTTTTTGTTCATACTTTATATTTGACCAGCTTTAATGGTTTCTTACCTGAAGATTAACTATGAAATATCATGCTCTGTACTTGGATAAGAAGGTCGTGAGGGGTGAGAGGCAGGGGTAGAAGGATGTAACTGTACTGTTTTTCTGTCTGAAAGGTCTTTGTGTGTTTCTATTATGGAAGAAAGACATCAAAAAAGTTCCAGCTACTTTATGGAGGTGGTGTGAGTAAATAGGTAATGTGGCTACTTTGAGAGACTACTATTGTATGCTTGATCCTAAATGCAGACATGTATTATTGTATTTACAATCACATTGTTAGAGGGGTAGTTTTATTCTTATTCAGATGAAAACAGATGAAATTCAGATGGGAGAAATAACCTACCTAAGGCTACATAGTGAGTAACTGACAGAGGCCCTCAATGAACTTAAGTCCCTCTGATTCTAGCGCCTGTGTTCTTACCTCCACATTATATCAATTAAACAAGTCCTGTTCAGTTTTTAAGATCATTGGTTCTTCAGTGTGTGTGTCTTGAATCACCGAAAAGTGGAGCTGAGTGACGTTTCCATCTCTGGCATTTAGTACAAATTTGCAGTGTGAAGCATAAAAGTTATATTTTGTTAGTCATTTATCTAAGGAGGTAACTCATCTTTGCATTATCTAAGCCCCATTCATTAGTATCTGGATGTTAGCCTGAGCCAGGGGTGACTCAAGAGCCAGCAGGAAATTCGCAATCTACAAATCTTGAGGGGGAGGGGGGAAGACAAGGGAGTTTCACTGCTTCAGCCAAAACGTTTGTTAAGTGCTTATTTTAGTGTCAGGCATAGACAGAATAATGGTTTACAGTGACCCTAGACTCCAAGCTCAGGAGGGCACAGACTGCAAAGCCCAGCTTCTAACAGAAGTCCAGGGTCAAGGGAGAGGCTCCAATAAAGTTTGTGAAATGAATGGGAGAGTAAATAAAAAGCACTTAGAAAATCACAACAAAGACAGAGTAACAAGAGGCTTGTTCACCCAACCATGGCAAATTAGAATCAAAGGATATCCCTTGCTGTTTAGGAGATAAATTTAGGAGAAACAAAGGAAACACCACAAGATAAAATAAAAATGAACAACATAGAAGTAAGCAAAAAACAAAACAAGCCCAATCCAAAACCAAACCCCAAATCCCTGCCTTCCAGCAGCACTGAATCCAGTAGGGGGATTGACCTTATTTAAGAAAATTAGAGTCATGCATTCCTGTCACCTGCTTTGCTAAGTGAAGTTTTATCGTTATAAAAGATACGTAGTATTTGCCAGAGAGGGCTCAGTGATAGGGACACCTTTTCTGCTGATTTAGTTAGGAAACAGGAACCAGATGATAGTTTTATTACAAATTTTGATTGAATTCTCCAAACATACAAGGCAAAAGAGAGAGCATTTTTTGAGCATTTGGTTCATGGTAAATGTTCAATAAACGGCCTTTTAATTACTTTCACTGGTACTGTCACTAGGCTTTATAGTGTCTCAGTGATACAGGTGTATTTGCTAGGTGAAATTTAATAATAATTTATTTGTTATTGTTATTCATTTTGACCTGAAACATTTACGTAGCACTTATACTGTGGTAGGCAGTTACCCTAGGTGTGTCATATTTAATTATACATATTTCAATTTAATTCCTAGGTGTTAATTTACTTAATTCTTACAAAACCCATGGATAGGCAGTACTATCATCTCTGTTTTACAGATTAGAGAAACTAGGGTGTGGCATGGTTAGTGTGCTCAATATCACATAATTAGCATGTAATAGAGCTAGGATTTGAACCTAGCATGTTTCACCAGTCTTCATGCTACATTGCCTCCCACTTGGGACACTGTTCATTAGAAACAGCAGGGGAAAGCTAAATCAATCTGCTCGGTCAGAATCTCTAGGAGTAGGACCCACAATCTTAGATTTCAACAGGCTTTCCAGGTAATGCCTATACAATTAGCCCAGCATCAGTCAGTGGTTTAATTAGCAATTTGTGTTCTTCCCTTGGGTCTATGAAATAATGGTAGAATTGGTGGCATTTTAGAGTAGATGAAATACAAGAGATGTTTCTTTAATCTTTCAGAATTATCAGCAGACTTGGGTTCTCATATGGAAAGAAACCAGAATGTGAATTACAAAGTGAAAAGAAATGTTGTGATCCCAGAGGACTAGATAGTGGAGTCCAGAATAATCCCTCATCTCCACCCTTTTCTTTCACATAATTCCAGTTTGGTTGAGATGTTTGTGATGGGGGTGGGATGGGGGATGTTGAAGGCAGAAATAGTAATTGATTGAGCTGAAAGTTTAGGTACCACAGCTGTAGATAATTTTTTATAAAACTGGCATAAGATTATCCTTTGGTGTTTAGTTCACCACACTGACTCCTCTTAGGGTTCAAGCAGGACCCCACCACTTTAATATCATCAAATTCTATATAGTGAGATAATCTCAAACTAACATTACTTTGCTCCTATATGCGTGATTAATTCATAACCCCCCACCAACGTATTGACCAGACTCTAAGAGAAAACTACTAAGAAACAAAACAAAAGCAAGAAAAGAGTTCTAAAACTAGCCAGTGATCAATTATTACACAAACCCACTCAAAAATGAAAACAACAGCAAAAAAGTAAAGCTCTATTAGAGGCTGATAAGGCAGAGAAAACACCTTATTGGAAGTGCAGAGTGTGAAAAATCTGAAGCAGTTTTGATTTTGTAGCTTGAAAATGGGCGGAAAATGTCCCATTGGAATTACTGGCAGCAGGCCAAGAACCCAAGCTCTAATAATTCTGTTTTAGTTCATAAAAATAAAGTGATTTTGTTCTTTAACTGAAAGAGTTTTAGGGAGTTATGGCTCTTTTTTTTTTTTTTTTTTTTTTTTTGGCAGCTTTGTTCAATTATGCTTAAGTGGAAACTTTTGAAGGTAGAGTTATGTTCACTGACAGATTACAGCTCTAGAGAAATTTTACATTGATTTTGGTTACAATTTGGATTGACAGCCACCTCTAACATTTTAATTATATACTTTTTCTTCTCTCAAGCAAGGAGTTTGTATCTGTGCCCACAGAAAGATGCACTGATGTCAAGAACGATGATAGCCTATGATGACTAGATTGTCAGAAAAAGAATCTATTTTTAGGGGAAGTAAGAATCCATAATTTAACTAACTCTTATATTTAGTATATTCCTTTTTGGTAGAATTATGGCTTTCTTAATTGAGAGTCCTCCCTCCAGGTAGCCAGTTATTTAAACTTAAAACTATCCAATTTTGCCTGGAATTTCTCCTCTCTCTGCTGCGGGAAAACAAAAACAAAAACAAAAAACTATCCAATTTTAGGGAAATTACAGTTTAGGGAAAATATTTAATAAAAAAACAGCTCATGTAATGTCTATCTAAAATAACATTGTGTGGCCTGCTAACGCCGGACTTTGACCTTCTCATGCCTTCAACTCGGATCAGTGAGAAAGTCACTCTGCCTGCTGGAAATGAATGAGGACAGGACAGGGAGGCACTTCATACTGTGGTGGGTGCAGAGGTGGGAAGAAGCCTCTAGGTGAGGGGCGGCACAAAGAGCAGGCTGAGGAGAAAGGAACCAACTCAGGTAAACAAAGGCTAACCGAGCAGAACCTCAGTCTGGAGGCCTGGAGGCAACGGTGCAGCCCTACTTTTCCGTCTCTCTGAGGGACCGGCCTTCGCTGAGCATCCCGTGGACCTCGTTGCCTCTGGTTTTGCAGATGCTCTACATACTTCTTTGTTGGGTGAATACTTCACAGCCCTGACAAATAAGGACTGATCAGTGAAACACAGGGAAAAGAGGTTTATGAAGAGGATACAGCAGGCTTTTCATGGACATCCAGAAAAGAAAAGGCAGCGGGGCCACACAGGAGCTGCACTTGAACTGCAAGGCCAGGGTCTATGAATTCCATTGCTAATCGCTCTCATCTCTGCTTCTTACCGTGCTCTGTGTTGTTTCCTGCTTCTCTCTGTAGCCCGGCCTTTTCTGCTCACGTAGGGCTCCTCTGCTTCACAGTTTTGTTGCAGGAGAAAGGGGTGGGAGAGAATGGTCACCTCTCAGATCTTGGGCGAGCTCTTGGGAGGGGCTGCCAAGTGAAGGTTCTTGGCTTCTTGCAGGAAAGAATTCAGGAAAGAGCAGTAGTAAAGGGAAAGTGAGTTTATTTAGAAAGACACACCTTCCATCTACAGAATGCAGACTATTTCAGAAGGTGAGCGTGGCCCCGGGTGTGGGGGTGGTTTGTTTTTGTGGCTGGGTAATTTCATATGCTAATGAGTGGGAGGATTATTTCAACTATTTTTGGGGAAAGGGTGGGGATTTCCAGGAATTGGACCACCACCCACTTTTTGGCCTTTTACAGTCAGCCTCGGAACCGGAACCGGTCTGTGGATGTGTCATGTAGCATGCCAATGGATTACAGTCAGCATATAAGTGAGGCTCGAGGTCTACAGGAAGTCCAGTGTTCTGCCGTCTTTGGTCTAGTTGGTTCTAACTAATTTTTGTTGAATCCTCAAGGCTGTGTCATTCTTTTAACAGGTGTGCCCTGACCTCTTCCATCCTGTCTCAATGTGGCCTGCTCCTGTGCTCACTTCAGTCCTGTTTTTACAACACCTTTCAAGTCCTACACCCTCCATGTTTCAACTCAGGGTCTCTGTGTCCCAACTTCACTTTCCCATCTCAGAGAATCTGATTGGTTCAGCCGGCCGGTAGGTTGATTCTCACTGGAATAGGTGTGGAGCCCTGACCCAACAAGCTGATGCAAGCCTTTGTGGGGGTCAGATGGGACAAGCATGGTCAGTTAATTTCCCCCTTCCAGCAGAGAAGGTAGATGGAAACAATTTCAAAGAAGGGGCATGATTTAGATTGGCATCCCAAAATACATCTGTTCTATTTGGCACAATTTATTATTATTATGTAGTTCTTAATACTATTAGCATACTGTATGTGGCTGTGTGGTTTTTGAATTTTTCTTACTTTGTTATACTCTTAGCTCTGAGAGGGCAAGATTTAGCATTGTATGATCTCAGTGTGCTTCTGTTTCCTCATCCATGAAAAGGGATTTGCTGGGGTCCAGGACAGGCTGCCCCAAAGTATGCCTCAATGGCATATTGATTATTTATTAATTAAAGTTACTTAAGAAGCAGTCAGTGCAGGAGGGACTTTGACCCTCCTTTCTGTCTCCCTGAAAGCAGGAAATAAATTTCTCATAGGAAGGGTGCACTCCCCATATCTAGAGTGTTGACTGAAAAAAATGTACAACGTATAAGTTGGGAATTATGTTTTATTCGGTGGCCTTACTGAGGACTACAGCCTGGGATGGCAGCCCCTCAGATAAATCTGAAGGACTTTTCCAAAGAGGTAAGGGAGGAGCCAGGATATATAGAAGATTTTGCTGGAAAAAAAAAAAAAAAACATGTAGTCAAACATCAAAAAATTACTGCTAATCACAAGAAACAGACATCTCAAGTTAATGATTTTAGGGCTTTTCTATATATGGGAAGATGTAAGAGTCTGGGCTTATGGAAATCATTCCTTTGATATGCATCTTGAGTATCTAGGGCCAGTATCCTCTTTTTCTCCATCCTGAATTCCCCTCAGGGTGCACCGTCAGGGGTGGCTGCAGGGGCTGAAGGCTTTAGGACCTGCCGGCAACATTCTTTGTTTACTGAAATGGCAGTCAAGCCTGGGTATAAACAAACTTTGTTACTTCTTTAATTTACTACCCCAAGCCCAAACGCTGTTTAGATTCTTCACTTATTAAGCACTCAAAGCCTAGTTTACTCATTCTGTTGGTTCCTCACAAATGTATTGTTTCTTTGTCTAAAAAATATAAAAGCTGCCTGCTTTGGCCACGTCTTAGGTCCTATTTCTATGAGACCTCTGTACACACAAATTAAATTTGTTTCTTTTTCTCTTATTAATCTGTCTTGTGTCAATTTTACCATTAGTCCAGCCACAAGAATTGAAGAGAGGAAGGGGGGGACATCTTCCCCTTGCTCACAGATTCATAAAAGTATCTAGGTCATGAGGTGTGTTGCTGGTGATTAGGTTCTTGTCTCATCACAGAAAGAATTCAGAGATGAGACATGAAGGTTAAGAAAGTAAACTGAGGGTTTATGAAGGGATAGATAGTACATGCTCCAGGGAGAGCCGGTGGGCTCAGGTGAGCACCTGAGTGGAGTTTCTTTGGCAAGTTGGTTACTTAGAGTGTGTGTATAAAGAAATGGGCAGCATATTCACTGGGGAGGAAAGGGTTTGGGGTAACATTCCCTGATTTCCATCCAAGCTCCACCTTTCTGAGGGGAGGAGAGAATTTAGTCTGGATCGGCTTTGGTGCTTGATGGGTACTTCTTATCTGCAAGGCTAATTTTATTGTAATGAGGGCATGATATGCAAAAGGTTACATTCGGACACTGGAGATTCCTGCCTTTTCCCACCTTACTTTGTCAGCTTGCAGGGCACTTGTCACCCCAAAATGTGTGATTTCCTATCAGCCCAAAGTTTACTGCTTTTCCTTGTCTACACAAGGCCCCTGTCGTTTACATGATGTATGGTTTTCTGCATCTGGCCCCGTGCCCCTCTCCTTTTTGGCCCAATTCCTGCCATTTGGTCTGTGTCCCCCTTTCTCTGCTTATATCTAGCTCTCTGTCTGCTCGAATAGGTGCTTGCAAGGATTAATGTGCTTAGTAAATATTGCCTATCAATATCTTCTTTGTAGCTGTTTCAGTCTCCCTGTTCCCAGCATACCAATAGTGGGTGACATTCAAAAATTTTTCTGTGTGTGTGGTTGAACTGAATTCTCAGTAAGTCAGTCATGTGTGGGTTTTACCTTAGGGATGTGTGGGATCACTTCTTTGCTTAGAATAATCCGAAGTATACCCTTTCTTTTCCCCGTTCTCTCACTGTTCCATTTTGTGGATGTCACAGGTTAATCTACCTTAACCATAGCTCTTACATATTGTATATAAAGTATTTGTTTACACATACTTAATATGTATTAAATAGGTTGCTGAGATCAGGGAAGATATTTCTTCGCCTTTGTGTCGCATTGCTTGGAGCTTGGCATGAAGGAGCTCAGTATGGAACCAGTATCTGAAGACCTAGCTTCGAGCTCATATTCTAGCAGGACTGTAGACAGATATGCAAGTGATAAAGTGTCAAGAACTATTATCCAAGATGTGGAAATGGGCAAAAGAAATGATTAGATGTCCTTTCAGTGGAGGGTTGAGCATTATCTGGAGGAACTTTAGGGATTATCTTATTCTATTTGATTGATCCACTATTGACTAAGTTATTTTAAAACTCTGTGAGAGTAGAAGTTAAATTATAGGATACTGATAGTAATGCAAATAATTTGTGTTCATAGCAATGAACTTTGTCAGGCAGAGAATACAAATCTCTGTAAGTCAAACTGAACTTGTTTGAACGTCTTACTGATTTCCTCTCTAATGAGTGAATTGTATAAAACCTTTGGTACTGTTAGCAGATGGAGGGACCCCTAAATTAGGAAGCCGACCAAAATGTGGGTCCTTGCCACTGGCTGTGAAAGAATTCACACAGCAGCGGCAGAGGGATGAAGTGAATAGATGCTTTATTGCTCAGAAGGGGAAATGAAAGGAAAGTGTTCGTGCGGAGAGCCATCAGCTAAGGTGACCGGTAGAGACAGCTCTCACCTGGGTTGGACCATGTGGATTTTTGTGGAAGGCTTCTACCATCAGGTCCTCCTTCCAGATGTAATGGAGGCAATCAGTTCTTGTATGAGCTTTTCAGTCCTTATATGGCCTTTTATGGTTGTTTAACTGTTGTGGAGCTGGTGGGTGTGTCATTTAGCATGCTAATCTCAAGATCCACTGGAAGTCACATCCTCCACCATCTTGTTTCTAACCAGTTTCTTCTCTGCAGCAGAGACTTAGATAAGAGTAATTGGTTTCTAGCCGAGGGAGGGACTGGGGTATGATCCTGGGGGCAATAGACTTGATAACAAAAAGGAAAGCTGCTTTTAACCAGAACGCCTGCAATCTGGTAGAACCAGCATCCACCCCCACACCCCCCACAAAGCCATCTCCAAAGATTTTGTTCAGCCATGAATATTTTAAAGGGAAATAGGGGAGTAATCTCAGTTAACCATTGAGATAGGTGATCAGAGTTGTTGCCATCCCCCAATGGCTTGGAGGCTTGCCCTAATCAGCTGCTTGAGCCTGCTCTTCTGTGATTTAAGGAGGCCTGGGAGACTTCAGCTTTTTTATAAACAAGAGGCAGGGGTTGGGGGGAGCATCCACAAGGTCATGCTCAGTGTCAGTACAATTTCATTTCATATCTGAATGAGAGTAGTGCTTTTAGCTCTTTGAAAAAGTATACTTTACTAGAAATAATATGATAAGTCCTATAATGGAGGCACAAAGATTAAGATTTTTGGGAACACAAGGTGGGATCAATTTATTTGCTGTCACTGGGGAGGGAAGATTTCACCGAGGAGGTGATTTTTAAGCTAGGGTTTGAAGAAAGAGTTGAATTGAGGTGAAATTGTAGCTGGGGTAGAAGAGAGAGGGAAGGAAAAACTACAGGCAAAACAATCTGTAGCTGTGGTGGGTCAGCTTAGGGATTGCTTTTGGTCCCCATTGCTTAAGAGGCATAAGCCTTAGAACTGATACAGGAAAAAAATGTGGGGCATGAGAGAAGGGCCATATCCCAGGTCCCAGGCGAGTCCCTGGGATGCGCCCCATCAAGTGAGGGTCGTTGGCTTCCCACAGGAAAGAATTCAAGAGCAAGCCACAGTTAAGTAAAAGCAGATTTATTCAAAGAGATGCACACTCCATAGACCGAGTGTAGGCCCTCTCAGAAGGCCAGAGAGGCCACAAGGCAGTGGGGGTGGGGGTTAAAGTAAAAGTAGATACATACTCCACAGACAGAGTGCAGGCTGTCACAGAAGGCAAGAGAAAGGCCGAGGAGATACACATTCCATAGGCAGAATGTGGGCCATCTTACTCAGAAGGTTGAGCAGAGGACTCAGAGCATGGGGTTGGCTTGGAAAAATGATATCAGCCATGAGGTGTGGGGTTGTTAGTTTTTATGGGCTTGGTAACTTCATATGCTAACTAGTGGGAGGATTATTCCAACTACTTTGGGGAAGGGGCTGGGAGTCCCAGGAAATAGGCCATCACCCACTTTTTACCTTTTATGGTCAGTCTTGAAACTGTCATGGCACCTGTCGGAGTACTATTTAGAAGCTATTATATTTCAATGAGTGTATATTAAAGCTCAAGGTCTACTGGGAGTTGAATCTTCCACCATCTTGGTGCTAATTGCTGTGGCCTTCTTTTAATGGCTGTGCCCTTCCCTCCTGTCTCAAGTTCATTTGATTCTCTAACTCAAGGATCAGATTAATTTATTCCCCCCTATTTAAAATTTTATTTTCTCAAGCACCATGCCAGTAAATCTAATTCATTTCTCCAGAGGCATAGAATGGTTTGTGTACTACTGAGCAGGCAACACCTAAGCTTTGGCAACTAATTTCAACTATTGTTCAGTCCTTCTCTCTTATCTCAGTGTCACTAGTCTCTATCCCCACAACCTCCATCTACCCCTCCCCACAGGATGGAGTATTTTGTTTTTGAGGCCTTGGGAAGATATGTGAGTTCTAAAATGTTTGTGATATTTTTACAAACTCAATTTACATAATGTACTCCCAATACAGTTAATAACTACTTGGCTTAATAAACATTTCTTGAGTTCCTACTGTGTTTCAGGCTTTAGGAATTAAAAAAAAAAAAAAGCTAAAAAGATAAGTTAGGATTAGACACAATTCTAACAGAGACAAAAAATAGTTGCTTAAACAAGACAGAAGTTTATTTCTCTCTCATGTAAAAACCCTAAGACTGGTAAGAGGGCTCCACAGTTGTCTGGGGCCCAGAGGAAAGCTTCCAACTCTCAACTCTGCCATCCCTGGGGTTGAGCCTCATCTTCATGTTCCAAGATGGAGCTCCAGCCATCACATCTATATTCCAGGGAAACAGAATAGAGGAAGGAAGGAGTAAGGCATAAAGTAAGGCATAAAGGAAAAAGCAAGGTCCTACTGTATAGCGTATGGAACTACATTCAATAGCTTATAACAGCCTATAATGAAAAAGAATATGAAAAATAATGTATATATATATATATATAACTGAACCACTATTCTGCACACCAGAAACTAGCACAACATTGCAAATCAACTATACTTCAATTAAAAAAAAAAGAATTAAAGGAGCTAAATAAAAGTTGAAGAGAATAAAGTCAGAAAATTTTTAATTGAAAAAAAAAAGGGTATGATATCTACCTTTTAAGGAAAATTTCCAGAAACTGCTGTACATCTCATCTTCAGCTAACATCTTATTTGTCAGAACTTAACCACGTGACCAAATAGCACGGTGGCTGGCTGGGAGATGTGGGCATTTATTTCCCAGCTAAAAACTGGAGATTCTAATGAGGAGAAAACAGATTATGGAGAAGGCACTCAGCAATTGCCATCAAGACACAGCCTCTGCCCTCTGGACAGATAAAGGAAGGGAACACCTGTAGGAGGAATGTATAACAAATGAGTAATTCACAATGGGCACAGCGCTACAGAGCTGGGAGCTTCTGAACTGAGTCTTTAAGGAAGAACAGAAATTAATCAGGCAGAGGGTGTGGTGGTGGTGGTGTGGTGATTGTGGTGAGGGAGTTTCTAGGTGGGGGAAGTAGCCAGCTTCCAGAGGCTTGAAAGATCAAAGGCATTACTAGGACTTCAGTGTGGTTGTAACATCTACGTAGAGGTCAGGAGTATCAAAAGATGAAATTGGAAAGATAAGCAGGGGTCAGTTCATATCATATCTGGTCTACTCTAAATAATTATTTAAATGACAAAATATTAAAAAAAATAGTTTCCACTTAAGCTCTCATTCAAGTGAGTTTATGAAACATTGATATTTAAGGAAACCAGTTATATTTGTAGAGCATCTTTTCACAGTACAATCATAAATATTGCCTGGGAAGAAATGAACCATTTGCTACAATTCCTCTAAGATAAGCAGTCTCAGATCCAAGCAATAAAAGAATCCAACAAGATCAAAACTTATCTTATTCACCTGCTTTTAATATTCATAAACATTCATTCCTGCCCTTCAAAAAAGTATTTAAAAATTGCCCTGTGTTTAATGCATCCATATTAGAGATAAAGAATTAAAGACATAAAGTATGAGTTAAATAGCTAAGATTCTGAGGCTTAGTCACTAAGAAGACAGTAATTTGATGCTGCCTGTAGCAGAGAAAGACATCAGAGCAAATGCATACATTTTCCTATCCTATAAGTGGTATTCTTAGTTCAAACAAAGCAAAAAACAACAAATCAGAGGCCATAGAGATGATCAGAGGTAGAGTTTGGGCCTGTGACAAAAACTGTTTGCAAAGATGGCTATGACATTTCCTCCTGTAACTCTTTGCAATGTGGCTGTTTTGTTCCATTGAAAGATGGAATTTATTTCGCTAGCTAGCCCTTGAATCTGTGCTGACCCTGTGACTTGTTTTGACCAAGGAAGATAGTAGAAGTAACTCTGTGTGTAACCTTCAAGACTAGAAGGTTACCCAATGGGTGCAGCTGCATGAGTGAGTCTAAGTGAAACCAGCGGAGGAACTCCCCACCCAATCCACAGAGCGTAAGAAATAATCATTGTTTTAAGCCACTCAGTTTCAGAGAGATTTGTTACACAACAATAGATAACTTAAATGGGATCATTTCCTTGCTACTTTTAGATTAAAATACATTACCACTATAGCTTGTGACTCAAAAGCAATGAAGACCTACTACATCAGTTTCAGGCTTAGTGTTAATTACTCTGCAAAATGGAATAAGGAGTCAGGACTTTCATTGCTATCAACAAAAGAAAATAGCAACTTAGAGTGTAAGACATCTGTAGGAAACCTGTGGCCTTCACAACCAGAGGAAACATTTAAAACCCCTCAAACAGATGAACTCACTTGGGAAATTCAGTATTTAAAATATATGGGGGGGGGAGGGTATAGCTCAGTGGTAGAGTGCATGCTTGGCATGTACAAGGTCCTGGGTTCAATCACCAGTACCTCCAGTACCTCCATTTAAAAAAAATAAATAAGTAAAAATAAGTAAATTAAATTAAATACCCCCCACCCCTCCAAAAAAGAAAAAAAAAATGTCTTCATGCCTCAAAATAAATAAATAAACAAAGCCTATGGATCGTTCTCCAATAAAGAACTGATAATAGATATATCTAAGAGCAGCATCATAACACTCTAGATTTGTGAGTAGAAATTTCAATTATCTCTGCAGGTAAGAATAAGAATGACACAAATGAAGCCCCTTAACATTGAAGATAACACTGAAGATAAAAATCCTTGAGTGCTATGATGTGGTAGTCAGGTTCCAAGAGGGCTCCCAGTGATTCTCATTTCCTAGTATTCACTCTCTTGGGAAATACTCTCCCACACTAAATCGTGGCTGGCCTGTGCATCTAATAAAATATGGTAGAAGTGATGGCGTGTGACTTCTGAGGCCAGGTTATAAAAGGCATTGCAGTTTCTACCTTGGTCTCTCTCTTGGAGCATTGGCTCTTGGGGAAGCCAGCTGCTATATTTTGCAGCACTAGGGAGAGGACCACGTAGTGAGAAACTGAGGCCTCCACCCAGCCACCTGGATCAATGTGTCAGCCACGAGAGGGTGCTGTCTTGGGAGCAGGTCCTTTAGTCTTAGGCCTTCAGATGACTGTGGCCATGGCTGACATTTTCCTTTTTAGATAGCTTAATTGAGGTTACAATTTACCATAAAATTCACTAATTCTAAATGTACAATTCAATGATTTCTAGTAACTTCACAGAGTTGCACAACCATGACCACAATTTAATTTTAGAATATTTTCATTATGCCAAAAGAAACCCCATGCCCATTAGCAGTTACTTCCCATTACACCACCTGCCTTGGGGCAACCACTAATCTATTTTCAATGTCTATAGATTTGCCTTTTCAGAAAACTTAATCTAAATGGAATCATGCAATATGTATTTGTGTGTGTGTGTGTGTGTAGCTTCTTTTTTCAGTATCTGGCTGACATTTTGAGACACTCAGAACCAGAACTTCCCAACTAAGCCATTATTGATTTCTTGATGTACACAAACTGTATATTTATTGTTGATCTTAGCTGCTAAGTTTTGGGGTAATTTGTATATGTACAATATTATGTATAGTAATAGGTAACTAGTACACAGGAGTACGTAATTACTTCTGGGAAACTAAGTACCTTAGACATCCAGTGTTCCATTAAACCCAACCACAAAGGTACAATATTTGTTACTAATAAAACATGTAGACTTCCAGTTATAAAATAAATAAGTCATGGATATGCAATATACTGCATAGTGACTACAGTTAACAATACTGTATTGCATATTTGAAGTTGCTAAGAGACTAGATCTTAAATTCTCATCACAAGAAAAAATTTTTTGTAACTATGTGAAGTCATAGATGTTAACTAGACTTATATGGTGTTGATTTTGTTACTGGGAAAAGGAAAATAAGAATTAGCTCAGTTCTTAGTCACCGAAAAAAAAGAATTTTTGATGAGAGACAAAAAGCATGATAGAGGCAAGATTTTTATTAGTGAAATAAAAAAATAGTGAAAGATAGTACACTCCTTAGAATGGGGAGTGAGCCAAACCAAGAGAGGAAAAATGGCGCCATTCCTTTGTTTTTCCTGTTTTTATATCCTGGTTTCCTGATTGATTGATTGATTGATTGATTGACAGATAGATAACTCAGATTCCCTGCGCTCTGGTTGATTGACAGCTCATGTTCCTTGTGTTCTAGATTGTCCCTTTCCCCGTCCTCTCCCCCTGCCCATTGCTTATTTCTATCTAAACTACCTAACAATTTTACAATATATATAAATATTGAATCATTATGTTGTACACCTGGAACTAATATGATGTTATATGTCAATTACACCTCAATCAAAAACAGAAACTTGTGGACATGAGAAGCTTTCCCTTACGGTTGCATTGGTATGCTTTGTTAATGATACAAAACTGATGCTTTTTCAATCTTTAAAAGAAAGGCATTTCCAGATCAGAAGAAAGAATCCCCATTTTATTTTTAGGTCCATGCAAAAAAAGTTGGATAAACAAGGAAGAAACGACTGTGGACAGTTAAAATGTGGTACAGCTGTCCGAGTGGGTGGGCTATAAAGGAAACTTGCTGTATTAGTCTGGAATGAGTTTTGGTTGATCAGACCAGACAATAAAAACCTTGGCTGTAATTCCAGAAGATGTAACTAGCCAGTTGCAACCTTGAGATGTCGCTTTATGGGTCATTTAAAGGATTCATGAGGGAAGAGAGGAACAGGTGGATGAAATCTTTACATTTCAAGTTGATACCAAAAGGAAGAAGGAAGAGGCCTCCAATTTGACACTTGTGTGAATGGGCCAAAACTTCATGGAATGTTGTAAAACGAGAGTCAGTTGTGAGATGGCTTAAATAATGCGGAATTAAAAATGCTCTTGACAATCTAAGTACAACTTTTTGTTTGATAATGGTTCTGACTCAGTTTCTAATGCAGTGAAAGTTGAAGATTAAGAGATTCACCTAAAATCCAGTAGTAGCAACGGTTTTTCAAGCTTTGAAACTTTAAATTTTGAGGGTGAAGATTAAGGTCTTTTTGACACTTAGAAACAGTGTTCATTTCTTGGTATACAGCTATTCACTAAAACACTAGCTCCTATAACACATACGCATTTTTTTCTGTTATTCAATGTGTATTAATCTTTAGTAAATATCTACCTTTACATGTGAACATGATGTTGGAATTTCTTGCAATCTATTAATTTGCTGTATGTTTTTTCCAGTTTTTACTGAAAGGTTTGTCTACATGTATTAAACCTTCTTGAAAAGGAATTTAAAAAATCTATTACATTTAACTGCTTGTTTTATACCAATATTTACTGATATATACTATATATAGGAATTATCTCAAATTTATTTGATACTGTGGCATTTTAATTGCTGGTACCAAGGTGCAGCACTGGTATTTGCCTTTATGGTACTTCATGCATATGGGGCTTCATTTTGTGTGTGTGTGAATTTTGTTGTCTGCTATCTTTTCACGATTTTTTTTAAAGCTATATGGTTTAGTAACTTTATTCACAGTTAGTACTATACAATTAAATATACAGAAACTGATTTCCCATAATCCAATATACTGTACATAGTATACTATATTAACATTAGCATGAATTATTTCCTTCCACAAAACCACTGAAAATCATTTAAACACTTTCACACACACACACAAATAAATACATGTATAGTGAAAGTTACTTTCGAATAATTTTTCTTAAAAAATTGGGTGCTCTTATTCACACTAAAATCTTGTATGTCAGTGCAAATAAAGTACTACGATTCGGGCACTGGGGACGCAGAGAAAATGAGATACCGATTCTGACTTGAAATAATCTAAGACTCTAGTAGAAGAAACAGACACAAACCAATTCTTAGATTGTTATGTGATAATGTGTGTTTCAGGAGGAAGAAGCTTCCCGGTGTTTGGGGATAGACAAGGAAGGTTTTACCAAGTAAGTGACTTTTAAACTAAATTGTGGCTGATGAGGTCAAAAAGGGGAAGGAGGGCACTCCAGACAGAGCAAAGAGCATGAACACGGAAGCTTAAAAGAACAAAGTATCCTCTGGAGACAGCAAATAGCTCCGTGGGGCAGGAACGTAGTGGGTGTGAGGGAACAGCCTGAGATAAAACAAGATAAGGCAGAAGCTGTAGGGAATGGAGATTTTAAGCAGAGGAATTTTTCCCTTAATAAGGTTTCTCAGTCTGCAGAGCTGTATGGATTGGAGAGCAAGGAGATGGAAGGCAGTCAAACCAGTTAGAAGAGTTTTAGGGTAATTATATGAGAAATGATGAGGTCTGAAACTAAGGGAAAGGGCAGCAGGAATAATGAAGGGCATGAATTAGGGACCTCAAAAAGAGACCTTTGGATGTGGAGAGATGGGGGGCAAAATTGGTTCTGCAGTTTCTAGTTTGGATGACTGAGGGGAACAGTCATGCCACCAAATGAAAATGAAAATGAAAATGCCCTAGGTCATTGGGAATTATCTTTTCCTCCTTCTTTTCACTGAACAGATTACCAAATGCTGTCAAGTCTTTGCCTCCAATCTTCCCCACCCTTCTAATTATCCTAAACTGGCCACAAAATCCTCTTCCTAAAGCAGCTCTGATTGTATACATACCTGCTCAGAAACATGTGAAGGATTCCCCACTGCAGCTAGAATGAAATCTAAGCTTTTTTAGTGGAATTTTCAAGACTCTACACGTACAGGCTAGCCACAGGCTACCTCTTGGATACTTTTCTCTCTTGTTAACTACCATTTCCCCATCATATATATTGCCAGCTTTTAAACATGAATCTAATCTGTGTTCCTTGAACACATCCTGTCATTTTACACTTCTAAGCCTTAGCTGAGGCTCTTCCTTCCTTCCTTTTTCTCTCTCTCTCCTTCCTTCCTTCCTTTGTCTCTTTTTTCCCCTGGTATAGGGTTTATTGATAAAGCAGAATTTCTTCAGGCTATTTTCCCTATTTGAATGCAGTGTTTCTTGTCCATCTCAGCCTGCCAAAATTCTACTCTGTTCATGTCAGCCTCTCCGTGACGCTTTACTCCTTCCCTTAGTCAAAAGTATTCTTCCTTTCCTGTCGTGCATAGACTTTTGTGTCTCAAACCTAACACTTTTGGCGTTCTGCCTGGTTTTGTTACTGGGAAAAGGAAAATAAAAATTACCTTGGTTCTTAGTCACCCGAAAAAAAGATTTTTGACGAGAGACAAAAAGCGTGATATAAGCAAGATTTTTATTAGTGAAATAAAAAAAGAAATAGTAAAAGATAGTACACTCCTGAGAATTGGGAGAGGGCCAGTCCAAGAGAGGAAAAATGGCACCGTTCCTTTGTTTTTCCTGTTTTTATATCCTGGTTTCCTGATTGATTGATTGATTGATTGATTGATTGACAACCCAGGTTCCCTGCGCTCTGGCTGATTGACAGCTCAGGTTCCTTGTGCTCTGGTTAATTGACCGCTCAGGTACCCTGTGTTCTGGAGTGTTCCTTTCCCCTTCATCTTCCCTTGCCCAGTGCTCATTTCTGTCTAAACTGCCTAACAGTTTTATAGATAGTCGTGTCTTGGTCCTTTCTACTTTCTTGCCCCAGTGACTCAGTCACACATAGTATAGGCTCAGAACCTCTTGATGAATTAACCTGAAGCAGGATTCTGATCCCTGTATCTAGCAGTCTGGAAAAATCAATCGATTATGTTAGAATCCATGCCATTACGCATTAAAAAAAAGTCTAGAGGAATCAACTCTTTCTAGGGGGCTCATTCGCTGTCTAGAACAACCATGACAAAAGGTGGGAACAAAATAATTTGCTGTCAGGGGAGTACTTCTCTGAACAGTTACAAGATGCCTTTCTTGTTTACGAAAAATAAAATTTTTGCGCTGTACTTTAAAAAAGCCCTAAAATTTTCCAAGGTGTAATCTCCCAGTGATGGGTGTCCTCCTGAGGTCAATGACATTGACCATCACGCAGTGTACTTGGGAATGGATTAGAAACTCAGCAAAACAGCCAGGCGGCGCGCCCCCACAGTGGGACAGCTGCATGGCCCCGAGCGGCCTCGCCCCGCCCCGCGGCCTCCCTCGCGCCGCCCCCAGCGGCCCCAGCCGGGAGGCTCCAAGGGAACTCCCGCACGTCTGCGCGCGCAATCGCGGGACGAGGGTCCGCGCGGCGCGCGCAATTGCCCTGGAAACCAGTGCGCGCGCACGCGCAAACGCCGGGAGGGGGAGAAGGACTGAGCTAAGGGCTTCACAGCGGGAGGAGGGGTTTACCCTTCTCTCCACAGACGCTCGCGTCTCCCTCGGGCGGAACGTCCCTTCCAGCACGCGCCCGGCTCGCGCGCTCCCCCGGCGCCCCTTCTCCCCCCGCCTCACACGCACCCTTGCCCTCCTCCCGCATTTCTGCGCCGGTGCAGCACGCTGTGGGATCATCCGGGCATTTCCTCAGCCGAGCGGCGGCGGCGGCGGTCGAGGAGCTCCCATGGCAGGGACGAGGCGGGGGGAAGGCGAGAGGGGGGCGAGGCCTTAAGCCGGAGCCGCTGCGGGGTGGGTCCCTAGGGAGGCGGAGCGGGAAGCGCTCAGGCGGCCGGAGAAGGGCCGGGCGCGCTGATTGTTGCGCCTCTCGCGCATTCCCCTGGCCAGCCCCGGCTCCGGAGATGCATCTGCATCAGGTCCTCACCGGGGCTGTCAACCCTGGAGACAACTGCTACTCCGTGGGCAGCGTCGGGGATGTCCCTTTCACGGTGAGCAGGTCCGGGAGCCCGAGAGGGAAAGACCGGGTCCCGACGCGGGGGCCGAGACCCCCTGTCCAGGGCCCACGCCTCTCCGGGAGGCTGCGAGCTGTTGGCGGGCCCCACCCGGGTCCCCTTTGCACCCCTATTTAGGGGGGCAGGCCGTGGGACTGTAAGTTCTCCGGCTCCTGGAGGAAATTACCCGTCAGGGGAAGGGATTAGGACTCCACCGCACTGTCCGCCCTCAGCAAACAGGCCCTGGAGGGTGACTGGATTGGAAGGTTCCTCTCCTAGAATGGCCCCGGGTCTGGTGGTGGAGGAAGATGGTTGCAGTCGCTGAAACCCCAGAGCGTCCGTTTCGCACCTGCTCTCGGCCTGGAGCGCAGAGACTAGGTCTTGTCTGGGAGCGTGGAGGCGATGCTGCGCCTGGCTCCCCCTGCCCGCTGTGTTAGCGAGGAGCCGCTGGAGCGTGTGGTGTTAAGCCTGACCCTCTATTTCCTGATATACAGAATCTTAATTCTAGCAAGAAAATAGAAAAATTCATTCTCTGCCCCCGAAAGATTTAGAATGGAGTGGTTAGAGTGACAGTGGCCTGGAGAGCTCTTATTTATCATGAGATCATAGTTTGGTAACCTCCCTAGATAATATTTTAATCCGTTTGCAAGGTAGACTGGTTCATTTGTTTTTAAGGTAAGACAGTGTGAAAATTTTATGACAGTGTTTTTCTGGCTTGTGCGACTAAAGTGTATGTAAACAGTAATGTGCTAGAACCTCTTTAAAATGTAGATAAAATAGCCATGTTTCTCAACGAGCTTGGATGGATGAGAATGGGGTATTGTTAGTATAGACAGTTCAAACCAAGCCCTAGAGCTTCTTTTACCCCTAGAAAGACTCGTGGATTAACATGAGTTCCATTTTTGTATAAATTTATACATGGTTCTCCTTAGAAGGAACTATAGACAATGAGACTTCGATTAAATGCACATTGCTATTGATAACTATTCTGCTTAATAAAATTGAAAATAGCATAATGATATGCTTTTTAGGCAAGGCAAACACTTTGATCTGATGTCTGCTTTCCAGCAGCGTGAATTTAAGGCTGCAGGAATAAGAAAAGCTCCTGCAAAACTGCAGAATCATTATGTAGCACAGTGCATTGTGGAACAGAATTTATCGTTGTGATACATTAGAAGTAACCCCGTATGGTTATTTTAATTGTAATTGTAATCAACTCGGCTTTGTACAATTCAGAATGAACTCTTTAAAAATATAATTTTCTTGACTTGTATTGTTAAACCTATCCCCTATCAGTGGTGTCATCTGTGTTTTGTGTACACGTGACCTAAAGATCCATATAGTGTTGACCTTGGACTTGAAGTGTGTAGACAATCTTAGGGTTATAGAGAGAAGAAATTTCCCTCTCCTGATTGTGTAGGTGGGGAGGAAGTTTCCCAGGGTTAGAAAAGCAAGCTTTCTCCATCAGGAAACAAATCTGTAATCTTGGTAATGGGGTATTCCCACTCTATCATGGTGGTAGTAGTTTTCTGTTTCCATCTAAACTGGGGTGGTGTCTCACTGTGGGCCTGGTATATAAAGCTTAACAGGTTCAGGTGCCCTCTGGAAAAAGCCAGTGCAAGAACTGTTATGCGGCACAGGTGTGGTTATGCTGTAGGCCACCCATTACCAGGTCGTTGGAATCATTTTCAAACCTTTCTCTACCTCCCTAGTTCAGCCTGTCAGCAAGTGTAACTGACTCTCTGCAGTGACTATTAGATTTACCCCTTTTCATGTCCTTAGTGACCACCTTATTGTAGAATCTTATTTGCATTACTTAATATTAAAAACTTCCAAACTGGTTTTCCTGACATCTCTGATCACTTCAGTTTATCCTCCACACAGCTGCTGGTATAATAATTTTCTTAAAATACCACTTCGCCATACCATTCTTGACTCAGGAATATATAGTTGTTCCTAATAGCTGTGTTACGAAATTTAAACTTGTCAGATATTCTTCTGCTATCTTTGATTTTATATTTGATTATATGTTCTCATTTTGGCCCCTCTGCTGTAGACATACTAATCTTATTCCAGCCTACATTGTTATGTTGCAACAAAAGAATCCTTGCTTTTTGTTTTCCCAAATATTGACTCAGAATTTACCTGGTTTAGGTCTGTCTGTGACACTGATTATTTAGGCTCTTGTCATTTACCAACCTGTGTTGTACACCATCTCATTTTAATTTCTTAGTTTTGAATGCACTGATCCAGTTATAATTTTGCCTTGAACTAGAAATGAACTTTTGGACTCTGTGAAGAACAGAGTTGCTTAAAAAAAAATGAGAGCAAGTTGTTTTCAAGTACTCAGGAATCAGCTAACAATTATTTGAATGCCTATGTTGGTATACTAAAAAAGAAGGAATTAGAAAAAAGTACAGCTTCTTTTTGTAGAGTGTGCTGTTCGATTTGTATAGCAATCAGATGAAAAACTTTAGTTCTGGGTCAGATGACTAAAACGGAGAACTGCCAGGACTGGAATGGAGGTCTTGTGACTTCTCCTCTGGTGGGCTTTTCTCTGTAGTGTTTCTTTCCTATCAGAGAGCCTGCTCTGAAGGATGTGTGTGGGAGGCCTTGAGGTGGCCACTGTAACTGTCTTGGAGCTAGCCAGTGATAACCTGAGGACCTTTCCAAAACAGGGCAGATCATTTATTTTAGAGTCTTTGAACATAGTTTTTGAAAAGGAATTGTTCTAAAAGAATTTTGAAGTGTTTATGACATTGTCATTGAAGCACAGTGTATTAAACATATTGCACTGTGTGGTGGGTGGTGGTGGTGTGATTGGCTGGGCTGTGAATGACTGTGCGTGATTATGTCACCAGGGCCTGATGTCTCCTGTGGTGATATGGTGGTGCAGTTTGGAGTGGACAATCTCAGTGATGCGTATACTTGTAGCGCTAGCATGTGGACTATGATGGTTTTCACTTGTATTTTGGCAGTTAGCAATTTTTAAAAATATTTGTGATTTTGTAAATAATAGCTGTACATACCACTTTTTGATGATTTTGTTCTTTTCAGTGTGAGAGCTAAGTTCTGGAAATACTGTTATTGTGCGATAAGTCAGGTCCCAGATAGTCCAAGGTTGATGATCTCCTACCTTGTAGGAGCTTTGTTGTACTTTATTTTGCCATTGAGACATTTCCAACTACCGTCTCATAGATAAGAGGACGTTTTAAGTCTTACTTCAACAGAGAGTATAAATTTCTCCTTTTTTATATTGTTTATTACTTTTTGAAAATAGTCCTTCATTTAAAATTTTTGCTTTTCTATAAGAATTAAAATATAAAATAATGATGGTACATGATTATTAATTAAAACTTTTTCACCTTTTGGCTTTAAGGGGTGCAGACTGTATTTTCAGGCATATAGGGGCCCTTGATGATATCCAACCTGATACAAATTCTACACATAGATAAAAGTTTACAGAAATTAGTAAGTCTTTTCCAGTCTCAGGGAACTTATACTGGCAGAGATTAAAAAATGATGTAGATAATTATAATGTAAGGCAAATGAAAGAGATGACACGTAGTTGGGGAGATAAAAAAAGATTTCATGGGAGATTGACACTTGGAAAAATAGAGGGGTATTAGGCATTTCTGAATGGTAAGAACAAAAAAAAACAAGGAATGGTGTGGTATAAAGGTTACATTATTGGGTGACTATCCCTTCACAAAAGTGATTAAAAAAAAAAACAGGACTTCTTTGTTAACTAGTGAATACCCTTAGAATGTTAAAATATAATCTGCAGACATTACCCACAGCTTTTTAGGAAAATAGATCAGTATTCTGACATTCTTGACTTTTGTTGTTGTTACTGTTTTTTCTAGTAATGAATAAAATGAATAAAAAAATTTATTTAAAAGTTAGAAGATAATGTTATATGATCTCTTTTTGTAGTATTTTGCTATATTTTAATTCCATAGTAGTAGAGTAACATGCCAGTCTTAGAATTATGGCAAAAGTGAACTTTGAAAATGATCAGCCTGTGTATATATTTAGCGAGTGTTTGTTGAACACATGGGTGTGTGAGGCTCCATGGAGATTTAAAAAAAAAACACCAACAAACCCAAAAAACCATAGTCCTGATTTCAGGAAGTTTAATTAAAGAATTGTAGGAACCTGGTGATCTCCTAGGAGAGTTAAGAGGTGTACTTAACCACAGCAGACCAGCTGTGTGGTACTATGAGCCACTTAAATTCTTGCGGGAATTCAAAAGAAGTGAGAGATCACTCTTGGCCCGGGGAACTGGGGAGTTGGACAGAAAAATGCTTCTGTGCTGGCTGGTTATCAGTAGGTGTAACAGCTTTACCTGTTGACAGCACGTGTTGAGAATAAAGGGAAAGACAGAAGCCAAGAACTTAGAATGGACGTGTATCCAGGAGAAACTAGCCCATTTATTCTTGGAGAGTAGCTTCTTGTTTGTTTAAATTGGTATCATTCAGAGTTTGTGGCCTTGTGTTTGGTGTCAGCTTATAGGTGAATATGAGGTTCTGTAAGTTTTTACTTAGGTCCCTGTGTAGATTGTTAATTAGCCTTCTTGCTTATGTGAAAAGACTCCTAGCAGCTACCCAGAAACTCTGGTACAGTCCCAAGTAAGGCCTTCCCAGAAATGGGAGGTCAGAGACTAACTACATATATGACTTTGGCTAAAACACTAAAACTTTTTTAGGTTTTTCATCTGTAAAGTGAAGTTCTTAAATTAGATTCTCTTTAAGTATTCAGACCTTGGGTGGCATTATATGGACTTCTCTAGAGATTTCCCAGGACCAAAAGAGAAAACGGACCAGAAACTTAAAGCGATTGTGGTGAAGTTGTAGGTCTGGAGTCTCTGTTTATACACCCCTCCACCTGTATGTACAAGACTGTTGGTCAGACTTTACAATCAGGGAGTCTGACCTCCTTTCTGGCTCAGGGATTAAGCCATGCAGAGCCTCTGTGAAGTAGTGGTTCTTCTCTGGGCTCACAGTTGAGGAGGAGGCTCTTACTTACGATGGTATTCTCAGCATCTGGTAGATGGTCCTGTCACAGTGCCGGTGGAGTGGGAGATGGGGTCAGAGCGGTGGTGGTCAGGGTTCTCCACCCCTAAGTAGATACACTCCTTTCTGTTCTTAGCGCTTTGGATATTTGAAAGATGGCTTGAGAAATAATAATCAGTATCTTTACTTGGATCGTGGCACATTTTTAGAACAAATCAGCGTTGCAGTATTTAATCATCAAGAAGAGCATAGGATGTTGGGCTACAACTGCAGTGGCGCAGTGGAAAAACAAGTCATGCCTGACCAATTTAATTTCCTTCTATGATGGAAAGCAAAGCCGTGTTTAAAGGGGGATAATAATAGAGAATATCTGTAATTCAGATTCAGTAAAGCTCTTCAGCCTGTGGGTTATTTTTTAAAACAAGTTTGGAAGCCAGATATTTTAATAGAAGTTTTAGGGTTCTTAATCTTTTTGAGTTTGGAGAACCCTTTTTCATTGTACTTTTGCTCTGGAACCCTGATTCCTGTTGTGGAAGGATAGGGCCTGTTTTTGAGGAAGCAGGTACAATCATACAGGTGGTACAATTGTGTTTTCTTTCTCCTGGAGATAGGTCATGTGAGCCTGGCACCTGATGTATGTAGGTGAAGCCAGTTGCGCTTGTTACACTCAGACCTTCTCATTCATGATCATGAAGGGCTCCTTTAGTGCAACCCCTTTCCTCCATCCTTGCCTAAAAATATGGTGAGCTCATAGCTCTTTGATAGAGAAGTCAGTCGGTAGAAAGGGGTCACTGAATAGAGCCGGACTCCACTGTACAGGATAATTTGGTGTGGTGATTTGAAAGGCATAGATAACATCCTCTTAGATTATCATTGGAGAGATGTTCCTTTAGGGCCATTCTAAAAACTGAGCCCTTTCAGGAATATAACATTTAATTTAATTCATACTAAGTCATGATGTTTTCCTCTTGTGACTTTGGAAGAAACCCAGGAAACCTGTGACTCTATGGGCATTACGCAAGGGGGCATAGATGGATCCCCTCTCCCCCTCAAAAAACATAAAAGTTTTGACTTAGACTCAGTTCAAAGACACACATACTTTATATGGTAGCTGTAGTTCAAGAACAAAATGCCAGCATTTTCCTGGTAGTAATGACTTTGGTTTTGTGATCTGCTAACAACTTCTTCATGTCTTCTCTGGCCTTGACTGTATCCACACTTGGGAGGATCTAATCAGAAGGAGATATTCAGATTATTGTCATGTACTCTAACCATAGAATCTTTTATGTGGATGAGTTGTCAGTGTTTCCAGCAAAGGCCAGTTCCTCCATTTATACCAGTGCTCTTAAACTGGGAGCGGTTTTGCTCCTTAGGGGACATTTGACAATGTCTGGAGACATTTGTGATTTTTACAAGGTTGTGGGGAAGGACTAGCCTCTAGTGGAGAGAGCCAGAGATCCTGATAAACGTCCTACAATGCTCAGGACTGCCCCCCACCATGAAGAAGAATTTTTCAGCCTAAAATGTCAGGACTGTTGCACTTATGAGAAACCCTAATTAATATCGTAGTTCCCATCCCCTCTTACCTACTTAAGGATGTTGCTCTAGCAGTTTCTTCTTTTCTCTCCTGTAAAAGTGCCTTTTCTTCCTTATTGAAATACTTTGTTCAGTTAGATCTCCTGGTCTTTGGTTTTCCTCTGTTTCCTTTAACCACTCTTCTTAAGCCTGATTCCAGATTCCTGATATCCAGCTGTTTCTTTGCAATCTCCCTTTTGAATGTTTATCTCGTAACATTTTCCTCCTCTAGCCTTCCCTAAAATCAGTAAGTGGCTACTTCACTTTTTTTTCCCCCTAGTTCTCTGCGAGTCTTCCACTCTTTTCCTTGTTAAATGTCCTGTATCTAATACTGGCAGTTTCTGCTCACTGTACGTACAGGATGCATCCAGAATCTGCCCACTTAGCACCTGTGCTGCTGCCACCCTGGTCCAGGGCACCATCATTTCTTTTCAGGATTGTGGTAGCTCTTAACAGGCCTCCCAGCTTTGTTTGCCTTTAGTCTCATCCTTCTTCAGTTTATTCTCAACATAGTAGGCAGAATGATCCTCTTAATATAAGTCAGATATTATTAGTCTTGTTCAGAACTTTCAAATGACTTCTTTTCACTTAGAAAAGACCCTTCAAGGCCCTTTACTGCTGTTTCTTTAGCACCTGGAACAAAAATTTGTTGGGTACAAAAAAGTACCCAAGAAATTAATAAATGGAAAAAGTGCTCAGTGTAATATACAACATTCTTATAATAAGTATAGTGACCACTTTATTTTATTATTATTATTTTTTTTAGTGACCACTTTATAACACCATTTTTTATAGTACCATTTGATATAGGTCAGTGGCATTAGGCCATATTTAGATAAATGAATTTTATAGAATGGGGGTAGGGAGAGCTGAGATAATATAATCCAGATAGAAAGTTTTGCTGGTCTGGTTTATCCAAGGGTATATATCAGTATATGGAGGGGAATTGATAGACTGTATGCCCATCAAGCAGTTCTCAGTTTTCCACAGTTGTGCTTCTGAAAGACTTTAATACATAAAAAATTAGAGACTAACCTAATATCTGGAGTGTTGTGATTCTGTATTTTAAGAGCTACATGTTTTAAAAACTAGCTGAGCTGGGCCTGGAATTGAAAATTGAGGAGCCTGATAAAGACATGATTGAGGTGGCTTCCCAACTTGGTGGTAAACTGAACTCAGCCAAAGGAGTATTCTTGGTTAGAAGCAAGATTTCCTTTAGAAAGTAACTTTAGGAATGTGCTAATATGTAGATAAATGGAACATTCAAACGTGGCTATCATTTTATGCTGGGAAAATTATAATCAAAAGCCAATTTGGCCATTAAAAACAGAAAGCAAATGGAAACTGTAAAGAACTCACTTTTTTGTTTTAAAAAATTATTAATATACTATCTGCATTGTGAAAAACTGTAATTCAGACAGTGTTGAAATACTGAAAGTAAAAAGGAGAGTAAAAAGGAAAGTTTCCGTTTCCCAGTAGAATTTTGGTTAGCCTAACTTGCTGGTTATCCTTGATTCAAAAAATATCTGTGCGCCTCGGCATTCTGCGTACTCTCTAAGGCAAACCAGCTATTCAGTCTGCACTGCTGTGCAAGAGGACTTGGTGTATGTTGTTATAAGCTATAAACTAGTTAAATTCCTATAAACTACCAAAGTGATAAGTTTGGTTGTAAAGTAATTGAACAGTAGCCCTACCTTCTGGCAGTATTTAGTAGTGTCAGTTGTATGGAGTTAATATAAAGAAACAAGACAATTTTTTTTGAAGATGTAGGATTAATATCTATCTTATATGTTAAACTGGTACGTGAAATGAGACGTTTTACAGTTTAGATCTGGTACAGGACTTTTAGATCTAGGAATTAAAGGATTTAATCAAAGCCACGTAGTGAAACCTGTGGCAGAATTAAGACTGGAACCAAAAAGCATATGGGATCTAATTAAACTTAAAAGCTTTTCACAAAAGAATTCATTGACAAAAATGAAATGACAGCCTATGGAATGGGAGAAAATATTTTCAAATGATATGACCTGTAAGGGAATAACTTGAAAAACAGCAAAAGAAAGATAAAATTATTTGTAATAGTACAATCTAGAGAACCCCTCTTACCATTTTGGGAAATTGATCAGAGATTTCATGTAGGAGGCTTATATTACTGATTTGAAAATGTGTCCATATTTTTTTCCTCCTTGAGTTTTGGGTAGTTATTTTTCTAAGAGTTTATTCTTCTATTGGGCAGGTGTTCAACTTTATTAGTATAAAATTGTTCACAGCAGTCTCTTACTGCCTTTTTAAGGTCTGCAGCATCTGTTGTAGTGTGTCTTTTATTACTGCCGTTGATTATTTGTGGCTTCTCTTTTTTTCCAATAAAGACTGATCAACCTAATTTTTTAAAATAACCTACTTCTAACTTTATTAGTTCTTTCTATTATATATTTATTTTCTATTTCGTTAACTCTTGTTCTTAATTTATTATTTTCTTCTTTGTTCATTATTTGGATTAACTTTGCTGTTTTCCTCCTAATTTGTTGAGATAAATGTTCAGCTCACTCTACTAACATACAATTAGAATGTAAGTTTTATGTTCTTAAGACTTTATCTGCATGCCACAAAGCTATTTTTTAAAATAACTGATAATTTAGAAATATGTTTCTAAATTTCCAAATATATGGAACTTTTCTAGTTATAATTCTGCTTACTAATTTCTAGCTTTGGTATATTGTGTCCAAACAACAGACAACATATACTTCTGATCTTTTTAAGTTTGTTTCTATTTCAATTGGTTAATTTATGTAAATGTTTCACGCATGTTTAAAAAAAGGATGTGCCTTGCATTTGTTACAGTGTTCTACATATGTCATTTAGGTCAAGTTTGTTAATCATCTTGTTTAAATCCTCTAAAATTCTCTGCTTTTCTGTATGCTTTTTCATTCTCTTACTGAGAGAGAAATATGTGTTAAAATCTGTGAGTATGGATTTATTCCTGTCTTTTTGTAGATTTGTCAATTATTGCTTTATTTGTGCTTAAAATTCTAAATGATTATATCCTCCTGGTGAATTGACCTGTTTATCATTGCAAAATAATCCTTTAAAAAACTTTATCTCTAGTAATGGTTTCTGTAGCCTACCTTACCTGATAAAATATAGTTTTATCAGCTTTCTTTTGGTTAGTAGTTTTGAAGTTTATTTTTTCCATCCTTTTATTTTCACTTTCTCTGGGTAGTTATGTTTCAGACCTGTGTCTTCTAAATATCCCATAGTTGGATTTTTAAAATTTAACCTGATAATTTTTGTGTAAACTAGAACTTTTAATTCATTTTTATTTAACGTAATTACTGGCATGCTTGTGTTTAAATTCACCATCTATTAGGTGCCTTTGTTCTTTGCTCTCTTTTTTTCGCCTTTCTTGCCTCTTTTGAAATGAATATTCTTTTTCATTCCATTTTCCCCTCTAGTAGTCCTAAAGTTATACACTCTGTTTCTGTCCTGGAAATTATAACATGCATTCTTAACTTACCATTTGATGTACCAACGTCTGATGAGGTTTTACATTCCTTCCAGACAGTGCAAGAACCGTGTGTGTTCGTTTTTACTCTCTTACTGCTTAAAATCTGTCGTCCTCTGTGATAAAGCTGTTTATATTTATAAACTCTTTAGGACATTATTATTATTTTACATCGTCATTGCTTATTTAGATTTACCTATGTATTTATTGTTACTCTGCCTGCCACTCCTTCTGGCATCCCTCACCTTCCAGTTGGATCATTTGCTTTCTTCCTGGAAAACCTCCTTTACAACTTCCTTTGGTGTGGATCTGTTGGTATTGTAATGTCATCTTTTGTTTGTCTGACATGTTTTTATTTGGTTTGATTCTTTAAAGACATTTTTGCTAGGTCGAGGATGGCAGTATTTTCTTTTGAGTATCTTGAGGCTATCAGCCCTCTGTCTTCTGGCCTCCTGTCTTTCTGTTGAGAAGTCAGCTGCCAGCGTGTTGCTTCTTTAGAAGTTGTATTTTCTTCTCTAGCTGCTTTTAAGATTTTTTTCTTTGTCTTTCTGGAGTTTTACTGAATTGTAACTATGTGTGCATATATTATATTATATTATAATATAATATAATATATAATATAATATAATATAATATAATATAATACAAAATATATATATATATATATATATATATATTTTCAATCCTGTTTGGGACTTTTGAGATTTTTTGAATCTGAATTGATGTATTTCATCAAATTTGGAGAATTTTCAGCTAATATCTCTTCAAATGATGTCTCTGCCCCATTGTCCTCATGAGACTAACATATTAAATATAAATGAGACACTTTATGTCTAAACACCTCTCTTCTGTATTTTTTTTTTTTTTTGTCCTTTTCAGCATTCAAGATGGTTTCTTCTAATCCATTTGCTAATCTTCAGTCATTTCTAATTTGCTTTATTGTACTTACTGCATTGGCTAGTACTAGATTTCTTTCTTGTTTTTTGTTTTGTATATGTCCATTATAAGCTTGAAGAAATGTCCTTCTATTCCTTTTTTGCTGAAATTTTTATCATGGAGACATCTTGAATATTGTCATTTTTTTTCCATTGATATGGTCACATGATTTTTATTTAGACTGTTAATATGATAGATTATATTGATTTTTGCAAAATGGATCAGCCTTGTATGGTTGATATAAACTCCACTTGGTTATGATGTGTATTATCTTTTTTACGTAGGGCCAGGTTTGATTTGCTAATGTTTTATTGAGCATATTTGCATCTATGTTCATTATTGACCTTATAGTTTTTTCACCTTGTATTGTTTTTGTTTGGTTTTGGTATCATTGTAATGCTGGTTTCATAAGATGAGTTTATAAGTATTCTTTCCTTTTCTGTTTTCTGTCAGGAACCATGTAGAATTGGTGTCATTTATTATGAGTTTTAGTAGGATTTGCCAGTTTCAGAAGGTATTTTTAATTGAAGTATAATTATTTAAAATATTGTATTAGTTTCAGACATACAGAATTTCAGAAAGTTTTTAACATCACATTCAATTTCTTTAATAGTAAAAGGACTGTTCAAATAATACATTTCATCTTGGATATGTTTTTGTAGTTTCTGGTTTTAGAGGAATTAGTCGTTTTCATCTATTTCATTGTTTTATTTATGTGTGTAAAATTATTTGTAGTATTTTATTATCCTTTTAATGTTTGCAAGATTAGTACTGACAGTCTCGCCTTTATTCTTCATATTGGTAGTTTTTGTCATCTTTTTTTTTTCTGTGTGCCTTTCTTGAGATTTATAAGTTTTATTGGTCTTTTACAGAGAACCAGATTTTTATTTCATTCCGATTATCTTTCTGTTTTCCTGTTGTCAGTTTCATTGATTTCTCCTTTTATCTTTATTATTTCCTGCCTCCTGCACACTTTGAATTTGTTTTGCTCTTTTTCTGATTGACTAAGATGGGCACTTAGATTACTGATCTGAGAGTGTTCACCCATGCTTCTCTGAACATTTTTGTACTAGCCTCTTTAACATCTTTGTGTATTAATTTCAGGATCTGTGACTATTGGCTGCCCTTCCCATGTGAGTTGAGATTTTCTTAGTTCTTTGTATGCTGAGTAGTCTTGCATTGTAACCTGGACTGTTTAAAATATTGTTATGAAACTGTAGTCTTGTGTAAATGCTATGGAGGATGTTGATAGTTTGTTTTAGCCGGCGGTTGACTTACTTGGGTTCAGGCCAGAAGTTCTCAGCAGCCTTCTATAGGTTGTAGTTTCAATGCCAGTTCTGTTTTCAAAGCCCTTGGCAGTGCTAGTTGGATATAACCTGTGTATGTGCCAGCCAGTGGCCAGAATAAGATGCTATAGACCTGGACAGTGGTCTCTCCTATAGCTCAGATCTGAGACCTGTTTATTCTGCTGCTTAAGGTATGATCCGTGCATGTGCTGCTCAGGAATGAGCCCAGGAGTTAATAAAAAAAAGTTTATTGTGTTGCTCTTATGAGTGCTTTCCTTTTTGTGATTTCTCTGTTACTTTCTAGTTTCCTAGGGCTCCCCTTGGTGGTTCTCTGAATGGAAAGTTGAGACTTTAGTTACCCTGCTCTGTACTTCCTGTGACTGTATCTGTGTTCAGTGCCACGTAGCAGCAGGACAGAGAAAGGAAAAAAAAAAAACCACAGGGGTTTTCCCTACTCTCTTGGGATCACAGCTTCTCATTTTGGAGCTGTGGGATTACTTGGGGGCTGGGATGTGAGGAAATGGAGAAAAGAAAAAAAAAAAGGATAAATGGGGAATTTTTTCTCTCTTCTTGAAAATTAGGAGTCTCTTTTCCTACTTCTTGAGTTTCTCCTGGAGCTTTCATTATTGCTTTTTGGTTTCGTTCTAACTTTAGTTAAATCCTCTGCTAGTACAGTGGATTTCAAATTCTATTCTTTCCTACCTCACCTGCTACCATTTACTTTTTGGAGTCCTTTGATAGCCATTCCATGCATTCTGTCCATGTTTTATGGCTGCATTCAGTGGGAGAGACGTAATATAATATCATTCTTACTCGGAACTGGAACTATGATACCGTTTTTCATACCATCAAAAAATACCAAGGACCAGCAATAAGTATAATAATGCATGTAGACGATTTCTGTGGGCAAAAGTGATAAAACTTTATGAAGAGACCTAAATAAAAGGAGATAAATACCATGTGTATGGACTGGAAGATTCACTACTGTGAAGATAGCAATTCTTTCCAAGCTCATTTATAGCTTTGATGTATTCCCAGCCAAAACTTTTAAGAGAATTTTGTGGAATTTGATGGAATGATGCTCGATTTTATGGAAATTGATAGGGCCAAGGATAAATAAGACAATCTTCAAGAGCAATAAGATGAGAGGACTATTTCTACCAGCTCAAGACTTAATAAGGTTGTAGTCATTAAGACAGTGTGGTGGTGACTGCCTAAGAGCAAATACGCCACTATAACAACACAGAGCACCAGAAACAGACTCACACATATACTGATGCTTGATTTACTTCTGACGATGTGGTAGCTTAGTATGGTTGATCTTTTCAATCAGTAGTGCTGGGACGTTTTCTTATTTATACAGGAAAGAAATGAAACTTGGCTTCTATCTCACACCATACACAAAAATGAGCTCTTGGTAGATTACAGATCCAGGTGTGAAAGATTGAACAATAAAGATTTTAGAAGGCAATGTAGAAAATATATTCATGATCTTTAGGTTGCAAAACATTTCTTAAACAAAACAACAAATATACCACAGGTATGGATTAATTTATATTGGATGATGTGAACCAGGTTTCTTATTATTGAAGAAAGGAGTTAAAAATACGGAAAGTAGGAAGGCTAGAATGCATTGTGTTGTGGATATAATCAGATTAGAGGCATCAGTGTGACCTCACATATATGTGTGTGTGAATCCATGTATGTACATATTATGTGTTTATATTATAATGTGTGTATCCATGTGTATATACATATTTAGAGAGTGAGAGAGCAATGGTATACAGGTACAGAGATGTATAGGCAAGATGTATGTCCTGGATGTCAGTGCTTCTAAGCCTTTCAGTAGAAAGTTGAAAGTGTATGTGGGTGTCTGCATATATACACATACCCACCTGCATGCGCGCACACACACACACACACACACAGGTATCTGTTTCTTGATCTGTCAGTGGAGAGGGCCTAGATGCAATTGTTACTCCAGTAGCAGAAACAGCTGGTGTCTAGATCTTGGTTTCTAAATACCATTCTCCACTGAAAGGAAACAGCATTCCATGGAAAAATAGCTGATTGTAGGCCTGGAATCTCTGGTGTTAGAAAGTAAGGAATTGTTCAAAGAATGATGAGAATGTCAAAAGAACACAGGAGCTAGGTCAAATGGTCCTACTGGCCAAATCTGGGACAATTTGAGTATGAAAATAAGTGATAGTAATGAATTATCATCCATTGAATGAGTTAAGAATCCATGATCTTAATAACATTAAAAGTATAAAGATAAATAAGGAAAATGCTTCCTTACAGAGAAAAGCAACTAATAAACAATGAAATGATGGAATTAGAAAATTACCATTTGGCAACCATCATAGTAACAACTGATTTAGGCAAGAATCATCCAATGGATGCTACAAGTAGTGGGTGAAAGTTTGATAACTAACAAGATGTTCATTTTGTTTCTTTGTTGATGGGTATTTGTTTTGGGTACACCTCTAAATTTTTTAAAAAATTGGCTTAGTGGAGTTTTGTGAGGGAGTGGATATAGGTGCATTTTGTTGTTTTTTTGTCTGTTATTTTTTAAAGGAGAATCTCAAGCCTTCTTTGCAAATTAAAAAAAAGAAAAAAGCTAAAACTTACCGTCCACCTCTTCCTTTCCCTCCTCTATCCTGGTGAAATGTAAACCCCACATGGCAGAGATCTTGTCTGTTTTCCATCACACTGTGCCCTGAGTGCCTGGTCCACGGTAACTGCTCAGTAGATGTTTGTTGACTTGAATCCCCAACAGTTATCGTGCTGTAAAGATTTGTTGAGAGTTAAATGAAACAGGTCAAGAAACAGATCACCTGAAGTAATGGGGAATTATAAGAATACAGAAGAGGTGTACAAGACACATCTTCCAAGAATCTTTTAAGTCACAGTACGACTGGGCCTCAGATAGCAGGAACCTGGACAGCTCTGGGGACCAGTTACTCTCTGTTGGGCTGTGTGGCTCTTATAGTCTCAGCCTCTCTCTGTGTTGGGTCCATTAAAACTGGCTTGTAAGGACCCCAGGGATTTCCCTGGCCTCTGTACATAAAATCCTTTTGGCTTCAGTGCCTATTACTACCTATTTTTTTTTTTTTTTTGGTAATTCTTAGTTGAATATCCAGAAAGTGGAATCTGACTCAGCTGACTTTAAAGCCAGGCCACATCATAGATTGCTGGCCAGCCTATAGCTTTTGGTATTAAAATTTCTTGGTCTTGGATGAAAAAATGCTCAGTATCACTAATTATCAGAGAAATGCAAATCAAAACTACAATGAGGTATCACCTCACCAGTCAGAATGTCATTCAAAAGTCTACAAATGACAAATGCTGGAGAGGCTGTGGAGAAAAGGGAACCCTCCTACACTGCTGGTGGAAATGCAGTTTGGTGCAGCCACTATGGAAAACAGTATGGAGATTCCTCCAAAGACTAGAAATAGACTTACCATATGACCCAGGAATCCAGCTCCTGGGCATATATCCAGAAGGAACCCAAGTTCAAAAAGACACCTGCACCCCAATGTTCATAGCAGCACTATTTACAATAGCCAAGACATGGAAACAGCCTAAATGTCCATCAACAGATGACTGGATAAAGAAGAGGTGGTATATTTATATAATGGAATACTATTCAGCCATAAAAACCGACAACATAACGCCATTTGCAGAAACATGGATGGCCCTGGAGAATGTAATTCTAAGTGAAGTAAGCCAGAAAGAGAAAGAAAAATACCATATGAGATCGCTCATATGTGGAATCTAAAAAACAAAACAAAACATAAATACAAAACAGAAACAGACTGACAGACATAGAATACAAACTTGTGGTTGCCAAGGGGGCGGGGTATGGGAAGGGACAGACTGGGATTTCAAAATGTAGAATAGATAAACAAGATTATACTGTATAGCACAGGAAAATATATACAAGATCTTATGGTAGCTCACAGCGAAAAAAAAGTAACAATGAATATATGTATGTTCGTGTATAACTGAAAAATTGTGCTCTACACTGGAATACACACAACATTGTAAAATGACTATAACTTCAATAAAAAATGTTAAAAAAATTGCTTGGTCTTGGGAATCAAGTGTCAAACCCTGGTCCAGTCAGATACATGCAGTGAGTATTGGTCATTTGGTCTGCCAAGGCTGCCCTTTCAGAAGTACTGTGGGTGGGACAGTTTTGCCTTGAAACGTCTGTGAGTCAGATGGACAACACTCTTGACATGAAAAAAGCATAATTTTTCTGTTACGGGATGTTTAGATTGTTTCCATTTTCAAAATTACTTTAATGCTGCAGTGAACATCTTGGTACTGGGTGTAATGTTTGCTTGTGTGTCTGAATGTTTTCTTAGGCTACAGTCCTAGAAATAGACATAATAAATCAAAAGACTTAAATCTTTTTAGAGTCTCTTAATTCATGCTACCACATTGTTTTCCAGGAAAGTCAGGTGGTTTTATGCTGCAATAGTGTATCAGAGTGACAGGTGTATCATGCTCTTGCTTATTGCTTTTTCCTATGGCTGTTTAAGGCTGAAAAAGTGCATTCGGCTATCCAGTGTGCCAAAGCCCTAGTCTCTCTAAGTGCGTATTCTGGGTCCCAAGGGATCATACTCTTTAGTTACTGTCTCTGTCATACATCCTTTTTTGCTGGCTTTCCATCCTAGCACCCTCATTGCTATTGCTGTAATATCATGGGCAACAGTTGCACCTGTTCCTTGAAGCTCTGCTTTGAATATCCTCAATCCTTGTACCAGTGTTAGTTTCAGCTGGGGCAAGGGACAGATGAACTGAAGTAAGAGCAAGGTTTGTTTCAGTATACACAAAGCACCATCAAGGAAGGGCGACTGGACTTGACAGTAGAACCGAAAAACTGGTAGAATCAAACTGCCTTCTCTTAGAGATTTTATATACTTGTTTTCTCATGAATTCTTTCTTATTTTTGGATGTCTGATCCAGTTGCTTCTCAAATTGGTGGTTTCAGTTTCAAGTTGCACGTGATTCTTACTGGCTGTCTTATTCCTGAACATGTATGACTTTCAGCTCAACTCTGCCCGCTAACTCTGGCTTTTTTGGCTTCAATTCCCCAGAGTAGACTTTGATTGGCGTAGCTCATCTTTTTCAGCTGGCTGTTAGCCGCTGGTCATTGTCTTGTACCATCCTTGCATCCTGTCAGCTGTGAGTAGGGGAATGTCAGAAGATACAGAACATTTAGCTAAGGTTCTGTGGAAAATAGCGCACACTGAATTATTCAATCTTTTTATCAGGACTTTGAGGCAAGTTTGTGTACACTTAACAGACTCACGGTTTAAAAGTTGAAAAGGGGTCTTAGAAGTGATCTAATCACAATGTTCATTTGACTGATGGAGGAAAGATCTGTATGTGGAGAGACTGATTTGCCCATTTGTTATAGTCAGTGTTAGCACCTCTGGATTCTCAGGAATATACTCTTTGCACCATATTGAAGGACTGGAAGTTTAATTACCATTTAATAGTTGAATAATATTATTTGGGAAAATTTTTTTTGAACACTATCAGGATCATTTCCTGCAAAGTATCAATGTTTAGGTTAAATAATTTCCTGGAAATGTCCAGTAGTTACAGTGAAAGTTGTCATAAACATTACATATTAATATTGCTACGTAACTTACTGTTAACTTTAAGGTTCTTTCAAATGGAAAATGTATTAAAAACAAATTAAGAAACAATTTGGGGTACTTATTTCTCTATTTCTAATAATTTAAGGTCCCCAAAATGTTCATTCTATTTCTTCAGAGATAGCCATTTTAAAAGAGAGTATTTTACTTCATTATTCTCTATGAGGCAAATTATTTTGTACTGTAAGTACTGGAGAGAACAAATTTGGGGCTGAAAGGTGACTCGGTTTTTATATGTGCAGGCCCCTCCATGGGGCTTATTTTTACCAGTGTTACTATTATGTCCTTTGTACATTTTTGATAACTAATACTTTAAATGGTTTATTCTTAGCACTGACATAAAATAGTTATTTATAAGAGAAGATGATTTTTGGTTTTCACTTCCATACCTACCTTTTAAGAATGCAGGCAAGCTGGAGATAGAGCTGGTTTTGTGGCGATTAATTAGAATAAGTTAATTAGTTATTGCATATTTTTCTTCTCAAGGTCTCATTTTCCTTTCAGTTGGTACTAGCATCAGTAAATTAAAAAAACGTGTTTATTCTTTATTCAGGGGTATAGAAATATGCTTAGTTTGGACTGCAGCTGTTTGTTTCTTTTAATCTTACTATTTAGAAGTTTTTGTAGCTCCATCTTGTTAGTAAATTATCAAAATTGGCAAGTTTTTTTGATTAATATTAAAAATAGCTATTGTATAAAGTTTCAATTTCAATTAAAGTTCTACTTCCAGATCATTTGCTTCTTTGGGGTTGTTAGGAAATTAAAACAAAACATCATTTTGTCTCTTACCACTTAATCCCACTTGCAGGATTTTCTTTAATTTTTTTCTTCTTCTCTGGCCATAGATTTTTGTTTTTACATATTATTAAGCTTTGTTTTACATCTCACTCAGCATACCACTCTCAGCTTTGCTTTTTTCTACTGTTACTTATAAGTAGTGTGTTAAGTTTGCATTTCCTGGTGTGAATTATTTCTAAGAAGTACAGTCCCTTTGGTTACCATTCAAGTAGTCATTAGTAGATTATTTCTGACATTGTTTCACCCATTATTGACATAGATTAGTTTTTTTATTCCAAGCTTTTTGCATAATATTTAGTTTCTTCCTTATTTATTTTGCTTGTTCAGCATTTTCGAATGAACTTTAGACTGTTAGAATGATTGAATCGTATCAGGAAAGTGTGTTCTTAGTCATGTGGAAAGAAGAGCTTCTTTTCAAATACTGCCCTCTCCCCCTTTTCTAACTGTTGTGTGGACCTGTATCTGAGTGACAGGAGGCTTATTCACTTTGGCTGGTGGTTGTGGTAGGCAGTAATTGATAATAGTAAGGGTCTGATTAGGTGGAAACTTGCAGACAGACAAATGAGGCTGATTGAATATGTTGCTGATAATAAGTGCTTTTATTTTGTAGACTTAAATTTCATTTTGAGAATTCTCATTAAGTCAAGAATGTGTATTTTTTATGCATAAATCTATAGTTTCCTGGTAATCCATAAATTAGGGTTTTAAAATAGTCCTTGGCCTATTATGATCTTCTTATAAAACTTTAAAAATTGGAATTATGTATTATATAAATATATTATCTCAAGTGAAAAATGTTATCCTTTCCTTAATATGTTTGTGCCTTTATATATCTTCAGTTCAGGCACTTTGTTTAAAAAAAAAAAAACTTGTTGGCTATGTATGACAAAGGGTGAGTTCTATAAAGAGCTCTTACAAATCGTTTAGAACATTAAGACTGAAGGCCCAGTTGAAAAATGGGCCAGTAACATGACTAGTCAGTTTGCAGAGGAAAAATATAAATAACTGATAAACATATGAAAAGATATTCCTAATAAAAATAAAAATTAAAACAAGGAGATGACAGGTGTTGTTGGATTAGAAAGATTAAAACATTTGGTAATGATCAGGATTAGTGATGAAATGGAGAAACAGGTACTTTTTATATACCTGGGGGTGTGATGTTTTTGAAGGGCAGTCTGAAGTAGTTATAAATTTTAGTCACTGACCCAGCAAATTATGTCTTAGAATTTGTCTTATGGGTATACTTGTATATAATATACATAATATTATATACACAAAGATCTTCATTGAAGCATTTTTTTTTTGTAGTAGTAAAAGACTGGAAACAACTGAAATTAACTGTGGCAGAGCCACAGAATGAAGTAATATGCAACTATTCAGACCAGTGAAATAATTCATTCTGTGGGGTTTGGAAAGTTTTCCAGATACATTGTTAATTAAGAGGAAAATAATTTGCAGAATTGTGTGTAACTTACTCCCTTTATGTACTAAAAGAAAGATTTATACGTAGATACACTTGTGTGTACACTAAACATTTCAGGAAGGGTTGGTAGGTAACTGTTAAGTGTTCCTTGGGAATGAGGGATGGTCAAGGCCAAGAAGGTGACTTAATTTTCCTATTTAGTTTTAAAATTTAGAAGTTATTTCCCTCTATAAAAAAAGAAAAATCTTGTCACTGAAAACATCAAAATTAAACATTTAAAATGATTTTATTTCACTTTAATGGATAAGTAGTATATGAGTTCTAGCTTAGTAAGGGACCCATTCAATAAGGAAACCTATTTGTCCATTTTAGAAGTTAATTTTTAATTCTGAGAGTGTCATAAGCATTTAGGATTTTAAGTGACTAAGATTCAAAGAGGGAAAGGGTGTTTTCTTGGGAAATTTTTGTTAATCTGTCCTTTGTTTTCTTGGTTTTAAGTTTTTTTCATAGGTTGACCTTGGCCTCTTAAGACTACTTCCTGAAGATAACTTGATCCAACAAAGTAACCATCAAAGCCCAGAGAACCCTGTATTCTCTTAACCTTTTTGTTTGTAGAACAGAGATCACAGCAGAAATGAAGAATTTAGATGAGTTTATGTAATTAATAAGAAAAACAAAAATTTAAGCAATAGAAAACAAAATGAGAGAAGATGGCCATTAGTGAAGTGTATGAAACGATTTGAATTTGCATCCCAGTGTTTATTTACCTTGTGATTTAGGATTGATTAAATCCTGTGAACTTCCATTTCCTTGTATTAAATGGGATGGATGAGTAACCAACTCTAGGATCATTGCAGTCTTGAAAAAAAGACCAGGGATATAGAATGCATAGTATATTAACTTGATACCCAGTAGGCGTTCAGTAAATGGCACCACTTTCTCATAATTATTTTTCTAACTCTTAGTGCACATGCCCTATATTTACATGAATCAAAACTCTCAGGGAGAGGTGGGAGTTTAACAGTAACACTACTGGTAGAGTATTCTTGTTAAATTAGACTACAACACCTTGTTATAAGATAAACCTCTCAACAGGCTTAGTACCTCTTAATTCATCAGTGCTTTACTTTTTTGAATTTAGACATATCTGTCAACAGTTGTCAATGATCTCAGACTCTTTCCCTGTAACTACGAGGATGTTAACATTTCCTGAGTACCTTCTGTTTTCTGCTCGTAACTTGTAGATGTCTCTGTCATGGCAGATGGTCATTTTAGTTGTGATTGGTTATTTACTTGGTTGTCTCCCCCATTAGACTCACTGGGGCTACATCTTGTGTTTTTGTATTCCCAGTTGCTAGCCCAGGCTTGGGGGCATCGTGCCCTGTTTTGTTTCTTTAATGAGTGATGTGTGCTAAACACTATGTAAATAGATTTTCTCTTTTGATTCTCACAATCATCCTAAGAGGTAAGTATTATTTCTTCCATTTTACCACAAGGAAATGCTCAGAGAGCTTAAATAACTTGCGTAAGATGACAGTATTGCAGAACCAACATGGAAAACCCTGCATGTGGTGATTCCCAACTAGATAAAGTTTATGCCCTTACCATCAGTCCACTTTGCTGAGATAATGCTGTAAAAGCACTTTGGAAATTGTGAAATGTTGTTCAAGGGTACAGTTTTTTTTTTGGTAGGGGGTAAGATTATTTTTGTTATTTCAATGAAAGATCAGTGTGATGACACAAACATTTCTTCAGTCAGTTCCCAATCAGTTTAGCCTTCTTGAATGCATAGCATAGTATGGCAAATCTGCCTTGTCTGTAAGAATATAAGTGGTTATTTCCTCCTGGATGTGATTTTTTTTCTCTATTTCCCTTGCTTAAAATTCTGTCTTTGTTTTTCTTTTGGTTGAAGATGGTTATGGTAGTTACGGCAGGATTCTGGTGACATTGGAAGTTTTAGTAACAAGTAAAAGTAGCGTCTGTCTTCCTCTCTGGTCTTTACTTTTAGTTCCCTCTTTCACTAGCAGCCATATGTGGACCTCACTGACTTGATGTCATCACATGTCAGCCCTGGCTATTGGATATCTGTTTTGTAGGACGTGACCATATTGCTTAAGGCTGTAGAAAAATAGTGGGGGGAAAACACCTCCTCATAAATTTTATATGTTGCTTTCTTTGGGAATTTTTCATTTGAGAATTACATTGTTAAGTTGTTTTGAGTATTTAATCATAAGTTGAGTTTGGCAGAAAAAGAAAAATGTCCCCATCCTCTGCCCATTAATGTTATCTTGAAATTCACAAAATTGCAAAACAGGAATAACATAAACCAAGAAGTGTGGTAATAGGAAGAAATATGTGGTTTTACTCAGTATAGTTATGTTGAACAAGGGAGTTTTCCAGGAACTTAATTTTGTGTTTCGTTTTCCATAAATGTCCAAGTATTTGCCACATTATATAAAATAAATTAGTTTATTGTTTATTTTATTTAACGTGTGTGCGTGTGTGAGAGAGAGAGAGGGAGGGGAGGGAGGGAGGGAGGGAGCGAGTGAGTACACGATCAAAAGCACTTGGGGTTGGTTTCCTCTCTTCCTCGTGCCTGGCAAGGTTGAGGGGAGAGGGCAGGCAGGCTTCATGATGGATTCACTTAGGCAGTTGAGTTACGTTTTAGTCTTTGCTTTAGTGCATGTAATTCTGCCTCGGGGGTTCATGTCCCAGCTCTTTAAGCCATGTGGAATTGTATTGGAAAATGCATCTGATTTCTCTCTTGATCTTCCTTAAGCTTGGTTTGAACCCTGGGAGCACCACTGCAGCCCTCAGTGCCTTATTACTTTCAGATGGAGGTTTTATTCTTTGGGGTTTAAGACGAGCTTCAGAGAGAAACTCTAAACAGATGGAGTCTGTAGTGTTGAAGACCTGGGAGGAAAAAAAACTCTTTTCCTGTTTCCAGTTGTTGAATGATAATGCTTGGGGTGCCGTCAGTCTTTTTTTTTTTTGATGTGATCTTTAATGTTTTATTTGGAAATTGGTATTTTTTAATATTTTTGCATTAACTTTTTGTAAAATGTGTCACAGTATGTTTTACAATGGCAGCAAAAACAAAGATAAACCAGTATTCGTTCACAAGGTACATATCTTACATATTGTAAAACTTTTCTTTTTAGGCATATGGATCAGGCTGTGATATTGTTATTCTGGCAAATGACTTTGAATGTGTGCAGATCATTCCTGGTGCTAAGCATGGAAACATCCAAGTCAGCTGTGTGGAGTGTTCTAACCAACATGGAAGAGTAAGAGATTTATTTACTTTATTAAATGTCATCTTTTAATGTGTTTAATAATCTCAGAATATTCTTATCCTTTTATACAAGGCTTACAATTTCTAATTAATATACCTTGCTTAGGTGGCTATTAATAGTAGGGGTAAAATAATATGTTTCTGTACAAATTGTAAAGAGCCATTAAGCTAATAATGTGATAACTAATTGTTCTGCATGTATATACTGTCTTGAAAGATCTGCCGGCTTCACAATCCGGTGCATACTGGTACTCTCTGACAGCTGATAACTTTAGCAGCTATTAAGCCAATAGCAGGGAAGAAAATTTATATCTTCCCTACCTAGCACATGTTATCTCTTCTAAATTATAATAACATCAAATTTTTATCAAGAAATGTAGCATGTTGTTAGTATCTAATATAATATTTGTCATATAACAGGTGCTTTGTAAGTTTCTGTTAATGAAACTGTTGTTTGAAGAATCTTAAAGTTCATTCATTCAGACTTTAAACAGAGGGTTTATTTTAAAATAATTCAAATTTCACACTATGTTTCTCATAATATACATTCAGATTTTGGTTATATGTAAATATGGCATATTTGCTGTGTATTCTAGCATTTCATTAAGGCTCATGTTGTGTAGCATATTGAATGTCTCCACGGGAATATAAAAGTGATGTTTTTCCTGTAATAATGTAAAGTCTTAGTGTTCTAGAAATTGTTCTTTACTAAATAATGCCATATTTTATCAAGACTATGTTAAATCAGAATATTCATGGTGATAAATAGTAATCTTGCAAATTTATGCCAAATAGTAAATTATGATTTTTTTTTTTACCATTTTTTTTTCATTTTTTTCTCACCGTTTCTACTGCTCTACCCTGCTGCCTGTATCAAGCTTGAATATTTGGGTGTGTCACTACATGACAGTCCAGTGATAAAACTGACATAGTATTGAAACATTGAATTTCCTGTTGTTTTCTGATACTATTTCTTGCTTTTCTGATTTTTTTCTCCCTAATTTTTTTCCCTAAGCATTGCTTACCCTTTAGAAAACACTGGGAGTGTCAAGTTCCTCTCATTAATTTTTCATTGCTCATCGCCCTCTGCCAAACAAGGTAGCTTTAAACCTGCCTAGAGTTGTCAGAGATGCATTTTAATAAATTATTTATGTACTGGTAATAATCACAATCAACAAATTTTCTGGGAGCAAAATTTTTTTTTTTTTAATATAGAAGACCTTGGTGTTTGTAACTATTTCTACATTTTCTTACCTGGTTGAAGGTAAAGAGGCCAAGATTGTGGAGGGGGGAAAAAAAGAAGCCAAGATTGTGAAAACTCTGATTCATTGTCTTTTACCACCGTCTTCATTTGTTTCCTTCATCAGCAGTCCTTTTGATGATTACTCTCACGTTTATGATTTTGTGTTAACCAGTTATAATTATTCATTCATTCATTGACATGTTGAATGTGATCAAACGTAACACTTTTTACCTAAGTGTGACCTCAGCCAGGCATTTAAAGTAGCTTCCCTCCTACCACTGTAGAGTAAAAGCTTTTTCTGGAAAAGAATATTAAATATTAAGTAACAAAGTCACTTTTTTTGCATCAGAGTGCCCTGCAATCACAACAGACCTTTCTGGCTGGCCTTAAAAGCACAGATACCTAATTTAGCTTAGTAAGTTAAACTGTAGGTCCAGAGGTGTCAGAAGGGATGGTTTTTGGTTTGTTCCTTATAGTTGATTCCCTCTTGCTAAGAGGAGGATAAACTGGGAACTGGCTTTCAAGGAGTTATTGGAAAGCAGGCTTGGTGGGTCCTAGGAGCTCCTACGGATTTATGCTTCTTCTCATTAAGTATGTGACGTGGAACAGAGTCCTTAGCTTAAGTCCACTGGAGATGCCTGCTTCAGCTCTTTTTTCCCCAATTGCAGTAGCTGTCTCTCTGGTTTCTCCTTAGTCTGTTTTCTCCATTCCTTCTTCTACATGGTTCTTGCAATTGTTATTTTTTGTTTGATGGTGTAGTTAATGTCATTTTATTTGATGTATTTTAAATACCTGTTACCCTTTGATGTCTTTCCGTACTTCTCATGGTTTTTTGTATTTTCACTGGATTATAAAGCTTCTGACAGATGTACCATTGAAATGCGTCTTTGTTAAGAAAGTGGTTTCTATATTAAAAAATGAAAATTTTATAGAAAAGGATGTTTTCTTTGAATAGATCGGCCTTGTATTTGATATGTAAAATAAAGCCTGCTGAATTTTTGATAACAGAGAAGAGATTTTCTTAAGTCCAGTACTTTTCCAGTTATATTTATGGAAGAGAATAAACCATGAGTACTGCATTGGGATTGTATTATATGTAATCAGTTTATACATTATTGTGAAAAAGAGGTTATCTTGATCTTCTCTTTTCCTAAATATTAATGCTTTGTTCACTCTTTTTTAGATTGCAGCTTCGTATGGTAATGCCGTTTGTATTTTTGAGCCCTTGGGCATAAATTCTCACAAGAGAAATTGTGTAAGTATTAAATGATTGTAGAATACTTTCAGGATTGACTTTAGAATCCAGTTGATGGCAATAAAGAGCTCCTTAGGAGCTGGTGCTGAAGGTGGTCTAAAGTATCGGTGTGAAGTTAGTCTGATGCTTTATGGTAAGATCTTGTACATTCACTAGGAATATACTCCTAGGCCTTTTAGAAACTCGGTTTTTTAGAATATTGCTAATTGAGATTCACCTTATTAATTGGGATCTACCTCAGTTGAACTATTATTTCTTATTTAGATTACTGGACTAGTCTCTTGTCTGATATCTGTCCCCCTTGCCTCTTTGTTCTCGACAGAGTAGATCATGAACCTCTGCTAAAAGCTCTGTAGTGGCTCCATATTCTCTCACATTTAAAGCCCCAAAGCCTTAGAATAGACTACAGCCTTTCTTCCCTCCAGCACCCATTTATTACTTCCCAGAGCTCATCTTCTATTTTTTAAAAAATTGAAGTGTAGTTGATTTATAGTGTTAGTTTCAGGTATACAGCAAAGCAATTCCATTATACATGTACATACATACATACATATTTTTCAGATTCCTTTCCATTATATGTTATTACAAGAAATTGAATACAGTTCCCTATGCTGTACAGCATGTCTTTCGTCTCCTACAATTTTTGTCCCCTCTGATGTTACTCCAGTCACACTGGCATTTTCACTGTCACTCTCCCACCTTAGGGCCTTTGCACTGGTTGTTCTTTTGTCTGGAATATTCTTTCTCTAGATAGCCTGAGGGCCAGCTCCTGCAGATCCTTAAAGTGCTTGCTCAGTAATACCTTGTCAATGGATCTATCTTGACTGCCCTTTTAAAAATTGCCATTTGTTGCAAATATTAACTATTGTATATAAAGTAAACAACAGGTTTCTTCTGTATAGCACGGGGAACTATATTCAGTATCTTATAGTAACCTATAGTGAAAAAGAATATGAAAATGAATATATGTATGTATATGTATGACTGAACTATTGTATTTGCTGAATGAAGTTCAGAGCTTAGGTAAATTCACTTACCAGCTAAGTAGTCTAATGTATCACACTGAGAACCATCCAGATTCATTCTAGGTGCTGAATTATATTTTATCTTACTTAATATTCAAAAAATCTTATACGGCTAGAATTATTAACCCCTTTAAAAATTACTACATGCATTAGAACTCCACATCACAAATAGTTAAAACTGCCAATTTCCCATCTTGACATATTTATCAGTAATTTAAAAAACTGTATTTAAATGCGTTAAACAAGTGGTTTTGATATTTTTTATTAAACATATTTGAATATTTCTTCTTACGTTACCCCCCAAAGTACAAATTATATCATAGTATTTCCCGTATTATGAAATGGATATCAAATTTTAGAGTACTTAAGCATCACCCAGAGTACATGTTAAAAATTCGGATTCCAGGCCTCCCCAAATTTCTGCTGTGTAATTAGCCCACAGATTACACTCTGAGAAACACTAAAAGAAAGAATATTAGGGATATTTCTAGTTTTAGGATTGATTCAATTATTACTTTAAAATAGGTCTGTTGAGCAATATTTAAAATATAATTGTGGCTTGTTTGGTCAGCAGTGGTAGTGTTTAAAACATAACATTTTCCCTGATTAAAAAATATAAAATTATTTTTGGATACTGAAATTCAGGTTTTGCCTGAATTTCTAAAATTTAAAATTCTACCCTCAGATAGTTATGGAATTTTGAATAAATTATTTAATTATTAGATATTTAAAAATACAATGAGAGAAGGAATTGCCATTTATTAAATTAACCAAGCAGTTAATGAATAACTTGCCTATAAAAAGCCTTCAGATGGCTTTATGTTGCATTATACTTTCACGAAAAAACATTTTATGTTTACTGCAAAGAAATAGCTAAACTTTTTTTTACATAGATACTGTATTTCATGGCAAATGCCTTTGACTTTTAAATTTTAAATCTTCTGTCTACCTTTTAGAATGAAAATAGTAAAAAAAAAAAAAAGGATGGAAATTATTCAAATGAAATATAGGTCAAGTTTGTGGATTTTATATATTATATAGTTCAAATTTGTTGACTTTTTAGAAGGTATATCTAGTTTTATTTTAGATATTGACTCCATAGGATTACGATAATTTGCACTTATTTCTGATGCGTGTTTATTCTGTTCTTACTAACATTTATCAAGTACCTGCGTACCACTCATTACAACACTGAAGACACAAAGCTCATTGTGGCATAATTCCTGCCTTGAAAAGTTGGAGTGTAATCGGAGAGTCAGCATACAAACAAATAATTCAATGTGACCAGTGTTTTACTGGTCAAATGTATGTAAAAAGTGCTCTAAGTATTGCCAGGATGTCAGAAAAGGCTGCACTGCAGAGGTGATGATTTAGTTCGATCTTGATATAACCATAGGAGTTTGCAGGCAGAGAAGAGAGGAAAGGATACCCTAAATGTAAGAACGTTTTTATATTTTGCAGAAGGAAGCCTGAGAGGCAAGCTTTGTTTGGGCATGGCACCTAGCTTGATATGGTAGAATAGTAAGTGGAACTGTTGGAAATGGTTTTAAAAACAGTATTTTGAAAATAATAGTGAAATACTTACCTTTTTGATTCGGATCATAAAGACTTAAGTTGAAGAAAATGACGACATGGTAGTTAGTGTTTGTATTTTTTTCTTTCTCCTTATATGTTTCAGCAACTCAAGTGTCAGTGGCTTAAAACTGGGCAGTTCTTTTTGAGTTCCGTGACATACAATTTGGCATGGGACCCTCAAGGTATTTAGTACTTATTTTTAGAAATTACAAAAAAAGTAAATATTTGCTTTAAGTGTATGATTACAATGTGATATAGTCTTCCACAATATGAAAATGATCAATAGTATTTTCTTTTGGCTAGTCAATGAGTGTACTTTCTTCCTTTTTTGTATACACTGCTTTGTACAGTGCCTAATTTACTATTAGTTCTGTTTTTTTCCCTCTTGCTTTTGAATGTTTTATTCCAAGAAACTGATGATTTGTTTCTTTAGTTAATGTGCTATGCTTTACTCTTAGTGTATTTATTAAGAAACAAAATCAGAGATAAAACAAGACCACAAAAACCCTGTCTTCTTTTGTTATTCATAAATTTCAGGAAATTATTCTTTGATATTGAAAGATCAGAAACCTCTAATGGTAATGGCTGTTGTCCCTTTTGACACTCACAATTAATGAGGGTAGTTTTAATATTCAAGTAGAACAACAGATTTCATTCATCTTTAGTTTTGTCTTCTATCCTGAGAATATTCTGTTGTTGTATATATCAGAGTTTTGGGGGTATGGTTTTGTTATTCTACTTTTACTGTAAATAATATTTTTTTAAAAAAGGTTTTCGTGATACACAGTAGCTCTTTGCTGGTGGGCTTTTCTTTTTTTGTTCTCAATTTTCCCTCAAGTTTTCTTGTCTAGTGGGTTCTTAGAGCTTTTAAATGGATAGACTGTTAAGTGTTTTTCATAGACAATATTGCTTATTTTTCACAGAATAGTTTATAGGCCTAAATAGAAGCCCACATATGCATTCATTTCTCTAGATAATCCTTGCTTATTCATCAGAACATTCTTTAATTTTCAGATAACAGATTGTTGACAGCAACTGATTCTATTCAGTTGTGGGCTCCTCCAGGAGGTGACATTCTGGAAGAAGAGGAAGAAATTGATAATAAAATTCTTCCTGTTTTAAATGATTGGAAGTGCATCTGGCAGTGCAAGTTAGTGTCTAACTCTGTTGTTATGTTCATTGACTTAAAAAGAAAAACTTCCTAAAATATGTTCCCTTTCATAATGATCTTTATTTTTTGATGGTACCATTGCGTTTAGAAGCCTAGAAAGTAGAGTTTTTCTAAGTGAAACCCATTATAATACCATCCTTTAATCAGTGCTCCAGTTGATTGTTTAACAAAAAGGGGACAAAAATATTTTCATAGTAATAACCTCAGGACTTAGGCTGATAAGGTTGCCACGTAGGAATTATTCATTAGTGCATGAGATATGGATGGCGATAGGGAGAGGGAGGATGTGGTGAAAGTTGCCAGCCACTCTAGCAAGTGGAAAGATGGCTGTACTATTAACAATATGGATTATGTGAAGGGGACCAGCTAGCCAGGGAAGATGATGAGCTCAGTTTTTGAAACGTTGCATTAGGATGTGGGTGGGGCATGTAGATGGGGATATCATTTATGCATGTTAATTGTATTCTTCTTGGGATCCCCAAAGTGAACTTTGGATTTGTTGTAATGAATTCATTTATATTTTCAGGGAGGTGAAATACTTATTTTTAGAGAGTTGAAAACACTCTTGTTTTGATGATATGAAAATCTTATTTTGACTGTTTATATAGACAGCATTCCAGACTTTAAAAATGCTAACAGTTTAACTCTGTCTTTATAGAACCTCAGTATCTGTACATCTGATGGAATGGTCCCCTGATGGTGAATATTTTGCTACCGCTGGAAAGGTAAACGACCAAACAAAACATAAACAGAAGAAGCAAAACAATTAAAAAGGTTTCTTGTTCATTCTCATTTTCAGTGTTCTCATCTGTCAGTTGGGAAAATCCTACATTACGAAGCTGGCCTGAGGAGTAGTGATAGTATTTGTAAAAGATCTGGTATCTTCTCCATGGATAGTTGGCACCTGGGAAATAATGGCTATTTTTGTTTTTATTTGACTTTTTCAAAAACTTATGATTTTTAAAAATTAACTTAAAAAAACCCCCAGCATATATACATACTATAAAAAGTAAAATAGTACTACTAGATTCACAGTGAAAAGAAGCTCTTACTTCTTCCCACTCTAATTCCTGTGTCCTGGAGGCAGTTGCTCATAAAATTGCATACTTTGGTGTTTCTTTCCCTATTGAATAATTTGTTTATGTTCCCATTGATTTTTTTTTCCCCTTTCAGTTTTATGTGTCATCTCTGGCCTTGGTGCCATGGTGGCTGAGACATCAGTTCTCTAGCTGATGTCCCCACCACACCTCCGCTTGGCACGTACACATAGTCACTTCCCTCCCTCCTGCCTTTCTGATATAGGTATCTCATAATGTTTGGGTAAGTCAGTATTTAATTGTTCACATTATTAAAAGTGTGAAAAATAATTCTTCGTGGAAGAATTACTTTGGTGTTAGTTTGTTTTGTTATTTGCTCAGTTTTCTCTGTACCTCATCCATCCCCTGTACCTCTGACAGTCTTTGAATCTTGTCACAGTATGAGCCCACGCAGGAGTTATCCTGGAAATGTGGGTTCTCTTTGCTCCAGTCTGGCTTTGTTGTTCTCCAAGTCTTAAATAGTAGAGCTGTCATTTTAGGATTTTCTTTTACCAACCTTGGGAGAGTCTCTTTGCCTCTCTCCTTTGCTAACTTTCCTTTTTCTTAGCATCATTTATCTTCTTTCCTTGTTTTGATGGAGATATCCTCTAGTAGTTTTCTGCAAAAAGAAGAATTGAAAAAAAAATTTTTTTGAGGTCCTTTAGGTCTGAACAATTCTTTCTTCTATCATGCTTGATTTGATTGGGCATCGAATGGGTTGAAAATAAGTTTCCTTGAGGATTTTTAAAGTCATGGTTCCATTGCCTTCTAGCTTCCACTGTTGCTGTTTCAGAGGTATAGTGCCAGTATGACCATGCTCCCCCAGCTCCAGCTTATGGAGGTTTAAAAAACTTCCCTTTATCACTGGTGTTTTGACATCTCAAGATGTCGTGATATGGGTCAGTTATCTATAATTATTTTAGTATATATCTCTAACGGATAATTTTTTTATGCAAGCAGTTTGGTGGGTTCAATCTGAAAACTCGTGTCCTTCAGTTCAGGGAGATTATTTTATATTATTTCTTTTGTGTTATTTCCTTCCCTTAGTGTTCTCTTTTCTCTCTTTCTGGATCCCCCTTTATTCAGATGTGGATCCTTCTGTACCGGTCCTCTAATTTACTTTTATCCCCCCATCTCATTTTCTATCTCTTCATTTTTCGCTTTAAATTCCAGGGGATTTTTCAGCTTTAACTTTGAAATAATTTTTCCATGCTATCACATTTTTCATTTTTGAGAGTTTTTTTTTCACTCTATGAATGTTCCTTTTCAAATTATAAAATATTTCTTAAGAATAAAAAAAGTAAAACTTACATATAAGATATAATAATTAAACAAGTGTACAAGTACCCAGTACCCAACTGAGACCAAGGGCATAAAACTAATAGGTTCCTTATCTTCCTCTTGCATCTCCTCATTCCCTTCCCACTCAGGCAGTTGGAATCTTGAATTTTATTTCATTCTGTTGCTTTAAAAAAAAAAAAATAGTTTCACATGTATAAATTCCCAAATAATATGTTTATTTTTGAATAGTTTTGAACTTATAACAATGATACCATATAGTTATTGAAATATAGCTTCAAGATATTAAAAAGTAAATTTGTGATAATATCATTTATGTACTTTTTTGGTAATACAGTAAGTAACAAAAATTACATTTAAAAATCACAAGTTAAAATTTAATTGTATTTAGTTGTTGGATGTGGAATTAAAACTTCCATGTTATCCTTTACGAGGCAAAGATAGGTTTTCCAAGAACATCAGAATTCACCCAGAGCTCTTTGAGTTAATCTTCAGTTGTAGAACACTCAACTGTTTTGTGGTTGAATGAGTACTTGGCACAGAGGTAGTTGCTCAACAGCTGATGACATTATAGACAGGAAGACTGCACAACATTATACGCAGAAAGACTGCAATCGTTTGCAGTTTAGTAGTAAACTAATAACCAACAATTTCAAAGTAGTGAGGAGTGCAAAAAATGTTTGGAGGTATCTGCAGCAGCTGTCTTGTAATATTAAAACATCTTTGATTTGTTAGAGACAAAGTTGTAAGTACTGCTAATATCACTTGGGTGTGTTGGTATGTGCAAGATATTCATAACTGAAATTCAGCATTTCCTTCAGTTAGCAGTTATGAAAATAGAGAAGTAATTGTTTTCCCCAACTCAAGTTCATGGTAACTCTGGGTCTTGGCTTTCTTGGTTTCTCAAGAGGCAGACCCCCAGACAAGGATTCACGTACACGTAATTAATATGGGGAGTGATCATAAAGAAATATCCTGGATTTGAGGCAGGTCAGTGAAGGTGCTTAAAAAAGGGTACATTATCATGCAGGTGGTGAACAAGCTTAAATCTTTGGGTAACTCTGGGAGCTAGCGCTCCTCACAACATGGTGTTCCTCATACGTGTTCTTTACACACATCACACGGACACACACCTTGGTTGAGGGCTGCTGAGGGAAGAGCATTAATTCTCTGTACTTATGAACAGTTCCTGGAAAGCTCAGGTGAAGATAGGTAAATGCTGTCTGTTGGAACTGGCTCACTAAACTGCTAAGGCATGAGAAGATACAGTTGATGTATCAAAAATACTTTTTCTATCTTGTATTCTATCCACAGGCACCTTGGGTCAGAATACTTCAGAACTTCTAGTTTAGAGTCTGGACATTTTATCTTTTGTCTTCTACATTTAGGGTCTAAAATTTTTGTGGAATAATTTTTAGGTATGGTTTGAGGAAGAGGTCAGGTTTCATTTTTTCTGTGTGGATATCCAGCTGTCCAGCATAGTTCGTTGGAAAGCCTTTTCTTTCTCCATTGCTCAGTATTGCCACTTTTGTCAAAATTGAATGTCTGTACTAGTGTGGATCTTTTTCTGGGTTCTTTTCTCTAGTCCATTGGTCTTTCCTTGTGCCAATGCCACCTTAGTTGTTAGAACTTTTAAATTATCTTGATATCTGGTAGAGCAAGTCCTGCCTTTTTGGTTTTCTTTTTTCAGATTATCGTGACTATTTTTGGCCCGTTGTATTTCCATATATATTTTAGAATGAGCGTGATAAATTTTACAAAACAAACAAAAAACCTCCTGTGATTTTGATTGGTATTTCGTTTATTCCATAGGTCTGTTTTGGGAGAATTGACGTCTTTACAATTGAGTCTTCCCATCTGTGAACATGACATAACCCTTCATTTATTTTAGATCTTTTTATTTCTCTCAGTAATGTTTTATAATTTTCTACATAGAGGTCCTAAATATGTTAGATTCATGCCTCGGTATTTGGTATATTTGATGTTGTTATAAATGCTATCATTATATAACTTTCATTTTATAATTGTTACTGGTATATAGAAAGGTAATTAATTTTTGTATTTTGGGTTTATACCTAGCAATCTTAATAAATTCATTAATTCTAACAAGTCCTCTGTAGACCCTGTCAGATTTTCTGTGTGCATAATTCAGTTATTTGTGAATAACGACAGTTTTATTTCATCTTTTCTAAGTCTTAAGTGTTTTATATCTTTTTCTTTTTTTTACTGAAGTATTTAGGGCCTCTATTATAGTACTGAATAAAGGTGGTGAGAGTAGGTATCCTTTTCTTGTTCCCAATCTCAAAAGGATACCCTTCATTGTGTCACCATTCAATATATTTACTGTAGATGTTTACTGTAGATACTGTTTTTCAGATAAAGGAAGTTTCCTTATTTGTAGATTGCTAGAATTTTATTTTTAATCACAAATGATGTTAGATCTTAGCAAATACTTTTTCTGCATCTAAGGATATTATCATTATTTTCTTATTTTTTCAAATTTATTTTATTGTTAGTGGAGGTGCTGGGGATTGAACCCAGGACCTCGGGCATGCTAAGCATGCACTCTACCACTAAGCTATACCCTCCCCCTGTTTTCTCTCTTAATAAAATGAAATAAATGGACGTATTTTCAGGTGTTAAATAAACTTTGTGTTTCTGGAATAATCCCAACTTCACTGTAATGTGATATCCCTGCTGGATTTGCTTTGCTAATATTTTGTTTCAGATTTATGTGATCTATGTGTTAGAGTGAGATTTGGAAATAATTTTTCCTTTTTTGTGTAGGCATACCTAGTTTTATTGTGCTTTGCAGGTCCCTTTTTTTTTTTTTCCTTCAAATTGAAGGTTTGTGACAACCCTGTATTGTCAGATGATGGTTAGCATTTTTTAGCAATAAAGTATTTTTAAGTTAAAGTATGTACATTTTTTGAAGATGTAATGCAATTACTGCACACTTAATAGACTACTTAATTATAGTGTAAATGTAACTTTTATATGTGCTGGGAAACCAAAAAATTCGTGCAACTCCCTTTATTGCAATAGTATTTGTTTTAGTGCAGTGTCTGGAACTGAACCCCAGTATCTCTGAGGTATGCCTGTAATGTCCTTGACAGATTCTGATATCAAAGTCATGCTGGCCTCATAAAATGGGGTTAGAAAGTTCTCTTTATCTACTCTGTAGAAGGAGTTTGTGCAAAATCAGTGCGGTTTTCTTCTTAAATATTTGCTAGTGAAGCTATCTGGACCAGGAGTTTTCTTTGTAGAATTCAATTTTTAAAATAGTTGGAGGGCTATTTAGATTTATTTCTTTTTTATGTCAGGTTTGATTAGTTATATTTATCTAGAATTTGCCAGTTTTATCTAAATTTTCAAATTTATTGATATAAAGTTGTGCGAAACATGTTATCTTTTTAATGTCTATAATTCACATGTGATGATTTTTTTTCATTTTTGATATTGATTGTGCTTCCTCTCTTTTTTTCTTGATTCATCGCACTAAGGGTCAATGAATTTTATAAATCTTTTCAGAAAACTGACTTTTGGTTTTGTATATCTGTTCTTTTATTAATTTCTGTTTGGTTGTTCTGGTTTTTTTTTTCTCCCCAAAACTTTTTGAGATGAATGTTCAGCCTTTTTTTAAGTATATATATGTTTAACACTAGATTTTCCTCTGAGCTTAGCTTTATCCCACAAGTTTCTTTCATTTCATGACTTTTGATATGTATTATTTTCATTATTATTCTAAATATAATTTTTTCTAATTTTTATTGTGATTCATTCTTTGATCCATGGATTGTCCAGAGAATGGATTAGAGTCACATTCAGTTATTGTGGGGTGGAGGTAGATGGTGCAGAAGTATTTTATTGGTGGTGACAACTTTTATTTTACATTACTAAGTAGAATTTACAAGTAATTTGTGGTTAGAAGAATAACTACTGGTACCGTAATGACAGTGACTACTAATTGGTGAGAGTTATGTACCAGAAAGTGTGCCTTCAAAAAGCCTATGGGGCAAGCGCTACTCTCTCCTTGTACAGAAGGGGAAACTGCAGCTTGAGAACTTCATGGAAACAGAGACAGGCAGAAGGCGGAGCTGGGATTTTAACATAGGTGTTTTGGATTTCAAAGCACCATAGTCAGCTGGCTTTGTATTTCATTGAGAAAGTATTTGTTGCAAGTGTGTCTCGGGAGTGCTTTGAGGCTTGGGTAAGTATGCATTCTTCCAGAAAAGGTTTATGTAACTTGTACCAGGCACTTGGAGGCACACCCTACTCTAAGTAAATTCTCAGCTTGGAAGTAGTCCACACAGTGTACACTTGGGTCTCATGAGGCCCATTTTGTGGTTACAAATACCCAGCAGAGACCTCTTTCTGTACTTAAAGTCCAGGTGCAGATGGAATCTTCCTTATCATATCCCTTTCCAGAGAGGACTTTTTCTTGATTTCACCCTTTCATTTAAGGATAGTCCATAGGTCTTTTCTTTTGGTAGTATGCAGGTACCTCTGGTTTGACTTACGTTGTGTGCGCACTGCGTTGTCTCTGTGTAGCTGCTGTATGTAAAACTGAAGCTCTGTGCCACTGGATGTTGGTGAATTCCCTTATGACAGTCTGCACTCCCATGCTAGCATTTGTTTACTGTGGATTCTTGCCTAAGAAAATAGGTACTCAGAAGAGAACTTTGATAAGCTGCCACCACCCACCTGTATCTATCCATCCCCCTCCGTTGGAGCCTGTATGTTCTGCCTTCCCTTGTGTTGCCATGGATGCACTGTCCACTCTTATGCGGGACCAATTCCTTCACTTGTGGACGTGATGGCACTTGTCCTTGCTTACCTGGCTCATTATTACAGTCATACCCTCTCTTACTTAGTTTCTCCTTCTCCCTTTGGGTATCCTACTAGCATATGTTGTGAATTGAATATTTGTGTCCCCCTCCCAAATTCATATGTTGAAGCCCTAACCCCCACCCCCCAAGTGATGATATTTGGAGATGGGGCCTTTTGGAGGTAATTAAGGTTAGATAAGTTCATGAGGGTGACCCTCACAATAGGAATAGTACCCTTAGAAGAAAGATTCCACCAGAGAGCTTGCTGTCTGTCCCCCACATGAAGACATGGAAAGAAGGTGGTTGTCTTCCAGGAAGAGAGCTGTCACCAGAACCCAACCATGCTGACACCCTAATCTGAGACTTCCAGCCTCCAGAACTGGGAGATAATACATTTCTTTATTAAGCAACCCAGTCCAGGATACTTTGTTACGGCAGCGTGAGCTGACTCATACAGCATAGCATACCAGACGTGTGGTAATCGGTCCCTCTCTTAAACAAACAACGATAACAAAAAGTATCTCTTGACCTTCCCTCTCAGCTTCTGTTAATTTCTTTGCCCTCCTTAGAGCATCTTGAAAGGGTTGCTTGTTAGTTGTTGTCTCCAAGTTTTCCTCCTTGTTTTCTATTGCACTGTTGTTCTCTTTACCTAGAAAACTCCTTCCCCCAGAGACCCGTGTGGCTTTTCCCCTTGAGGGTCACTGTCTCAGTGAGGCTCTCCCTAAGCACCCCTTTTAAAATTGCATCTCACCTCCCACTGTACTTTCTGTTCCCTTCACCTGCCTGAATTTCACTCCTAACACTATGTCTAGGAGTCTGTATTAGTTTTCTATTATTGCATAACAAGTTACCTCAAACTTAGGAGCTTAAAACCACACATTGATTACCTCAGCTTCCGTGGGCTAGGTGCCTGGAGATGGCTTAGCCGTGTACTGTGATGAGGGACTCTGAAGGCTGCAATAAAGGTGTCACCGGGGCAGAATTCTTACCTGGAGGCTTGGCTGGGGCAGAATCATCTTCCGAGCTCACTTGGGTTATTGGCAGAATTTATGTCTCTCTAGCTGTATGACAGGGCTTGTAGCTGACTTCTCTCATATATATATTCTTAATGTTTCTGATTGTCTCCCTTTACTTACCTAGTGTGTGATGCTTGCCTCTGCTGTGTGTCACAACTGGCTAAAACCTTGAGAGCATTTTAGGATATATGGTCTCTTGACAAGGTCACTTGGTGCTTTAAAAACTATTAATGGGCTATGTCAGATGATCATTACTCATTGTCTGAATATCTTCTTATCTGAACTCTCATCCCTGATGAATCTGAAAGATACATTTGTGCTTGAGACAAAAGTAAGTAGTAAGTCTAAAAGCACGTCCTCTAAAATGAGAGATTTTAAGCTCCTCAGAGGTGATTTGTATGCGTATTCCATAATGCCAGTATCTTCTTTCTCTGAATTTTTATTGTACACAGTCTTAACAATTGATTATTGAGTATTTTTAATATTTTATTAGTCACATTTTCTTAAGATTTCAATGTTCAATTTAACTAGGAGCCAAATGTTTCAGATACCACATCTAATTAAGAGCCTTTTGATAAAAAGAACAGAAACTATCTTTGTAATGTTGGCTCCCTCTTCCCTCCAATCTGTTCTGCTGCTGTTAATAAAGCCAAGTTTGACTTGATGAAACAGATGGTAACTGTGATCTGCCACTAGAAAGCATTTTCTACCGCCTCTGCTACACATGGCAGAATTTTGGTTCAGATGTTTTGGGTTTTGGGGACTCAAATCCAACTACCTTCAGGATTTTTAATATTATACTTCATTGAGCACTTTTGTGGTAAGATCTGTTTTTAGTAAGTGTGGTAAATTAAGAGTATTTTCACTTTTTATTTGAGCTTAAAGTAGGGTCTTACTTATTAAAGAGCCCTTTGTCCCCACAAGACATACTTGATTAAATCTTCAGCTCAAGAATTTTTTTTTCTGGTTTGCTTGCTAGATGTTTATCTCGTTTATTTTTATGAATTTTGTTTTACTAAACTTTGTTTTTACATTATTCTAATCACTATGAATAAATTTAGTTTATAAAGTTTGTATCTGAACACTGTAACAGTTGGTTATTTTGTAAAATTTGAAAGTTACTTAAAATAGTTTTGTTTTTTCCAAGAACATTTTTCTTTAATAGAAGATTACCTTTTTTGAGTAAAACATTGAGCTTTCTAAGGGCTAGGATGAGAAAAATTTGTGAGAGTGATTGTGGCAGGAAGGGAAGGAGCAGATTACAGACTGTTCTCAGAAACTTTTCATCCCCTTCTTGAGAGCGAGTCTGTTCCTAGATTCAGTGTTTCAGTTATTTAAGGATTGGCTTATTGACCTTTATTCCCCCTTTAATATGGAAATAACTTTTTAAACATGATATGTATTTATTGTTAAGAGAAACATGCAGAGAAAATGAAAATCCCCCGGCAGATAGCCCTCCCTCTTTCACCCCTGCAAAGTCACTGCTCTCATTTAATATATATTCTTTTAGACTTTTCTATGCCTTTGTAAACCACACAGAAGTGTGTGTGTGTGTACATACATATTGTTTAAGGTGATTTCTTCACTTACTGTATCATAGATAGATAGGTTAATATGCATACATCTATTCTTTTTAAAGGTGACATAATTTTCCATCATATGAATGGATATGTGCCATAATTTAACCAGACAACTATCAATGAACATTTAGTGGCTCTAATTTTTTTCTACTACTATTAAAAATGAATATCCTTGTACATAAATCTTGCCCTGTTATTTTTTTATAATTAACTTTATATGGTGTAATTATATGTAATTAACATAAAATAAAATTGTTTAAAAAATGTTCAGGTCAGTGAATTTTGACAAACTTAGAGACCTGTGTAATCATCACCACCATCAAGTTACAGGACAGTTCTGTCATCTCATAGGGTTTTGTTTTACCTCTTTCCAGTTAATCCTCACTCCCATCCCTAGTTCCAGGTAGTAAATAGCTGCTCTGCTGTTACCACTGTTGATTAGACTTGTCTTCGCTGGGGTTTCATGTAAATGAAATTGTATAGTACGTACTCTTTTGTGTCTGAATTCTTGCACTTGGCACGGTGTTTTGTGATTCATCCATTTTGTGTGCATCAATAATTTGTTCTTTTTATTTCCGAGTTGAATTCCATTTTATATTCCATATATATTCCATTCCATGATATAGTATATGAATGTATTATAATTTGTTTAGCCATTCACCTGTTGATGGATATTTAGGTTAGTTGGAGTTTTAAGCTAAAATGAACAAATATATCATGACCATTCATTTGCAAGTCTTTCTGTAAACATTTCTTTTTATTTCTTATGGGTAAAAAATACCTAGGAGTGGAATTAGTGGGTCACATGGTACTTTACAAAAAAGTACCAAACCCTTTCCAAAGTTGTACCATTTTGCATGCCCACTAGTAATTGAATAGTTTCAGTTGCTCCACTTTCCTGCCAACATTTGGTATTGTCAGCCTTTTTAATATTAGTCATTCTAATAGTTGTGTAATTGTGTCTTATTGTGGTTTTAATATGTATTTCCCTGATGTCTAACAATATTGAGCACATGCTTATTGTATACTTTTGTTGATAGAGTTTATTTGTCCTTTGCTCATTAAAAAAATTGGATTGGTTTTCTCGTTATTATAGAGTTGTAAGAGTTCTTTTCATATTCTAGCAAAATTGAGAGATAAATGTGTTGTAGATATTTTCTCCCAGCCTGTGACTTGCCTTTACATTTTTTTGGATGTCTTTTGATGTTCAGAAGTTTTTAATTTTGAAGAAGTCCAACTTAGCAATTATTTTTTTTTTATTGGTTTGTGCTTTTGGGTCCTAGATATAAGAAATCTTTGTCTACCCAGAAGTCACAAAGATACTTTACTGTGTTTTCTTTTAGAAGTTTTATAGTTTTGACGTTTACACTTTGAGATTTTTTTTTTAATTTGAAGTCAGTTTTTTCTCAAAGGGATATCAAGATATTACAGTGGCATTTCTTAAAAAGGCAGTCCATTCTCCATTGAATTTCTTAGACAGCTTTGTTGAAAATCAATTATCCGTACATTTGTGGATCTGTTCCTGGTCTCTATTTTGTTCTGTTAATAAATATGCTAATAATGTATCTTGGTTATTGTAGCCTTTTAGTTAATTTTGAAATCAGGTAGTGGGAATCACCTGACTTTGTCCTCTTCTTTTAAAATATTTTTGGTGGTGTCAGCCTTGATTTCCACACAGATATTGTCAGTTTCTACAAAAAACTTTCTGTGATTTTGATTGTGTTTACATTGTATCTCTAGAGGTCAGTTTGGGAAGAATTATACATCAGTTACTTTTGGTCTTCTGATCTATAAATGTTTTTATTTAGGTTTTCTTTCCCTTAGCAGTGTTTGTTATCTTCCTAATGTAAAAGATACTTAAGGAAATTATATTTCCAATTGTTGCTAACATATAGAAATAGAGTTGATTTTTGAATTTTGATCCTTAGTTTTATGACCTTGCTTGTCAGCTCTAGCAGCCTTTTTTGGTAGGTTTCTTAGGATTTTGTAAATAAAGACAGTTTTACTTCTTCCTTTCTAATCTGTATGCCTTTTGTTTTTTTCTCTTACCCAATATTTTGCAAGTACCAGGACTAGTACAGTGTTGAGTAGAGTCGATGAGAGCAGTGATTCTTGTATTGCTCCCAGTTTTATGGGAAAAGCATTGTCTTTCACCATTACACATGATGTGATTAGTAGGTTTATTGTAGATTGATTTGATCATGTTGAGTATGTCCCTTCTATTTGTCCTATTCCCTGTTCCCATGCTGAGAGTGTTTTTCTCCTTATGAATTAGTGTTTACTTTTGTCAAATGCTTTTTCGGTATATAAAGAGATAATTATGTAAGAATTCTTTTTCATTCTGTTAATATGATAAAATATGATGATTGATTTTTGCAGTGTCAAACCTGCTTTTCTTTGCTAGGATAAACTCCACTTGGTCATGATTTTTTTTTAATATACTGCTGGATTAGGTTTGCTACTAATTTATTAAAGATATTTGAATCTTTGTTCATGAAAGAGATTCATGCACAGTTTTCTTATGTCTTTGGTTGTAGTATCTGGGTAATAATACTGCCCTTTACAACGAGTCCTTTCCCTCAGTTTTCTGAAATAATTTGTGAAGGATTGGTGCTATTTCTTCCCTAGATGTTTGGTAAAATTCATCAGGAAAGCCATCTGGGCCTAGCATTTTAGTTGTTTTAGGGTTTTGTTTTTTGGTAAGAAGATTTCAGATTGTGAATTCAGCATCTTTAATAGATGTACAGCTATTGAGGTTTTATATTTCTTCCTTTGTCAATTTTTGGGAAATTTTTTTTCAAGGAATTTAACTGAAATTGTTGAATTTATTATGATAAAATTGTTCTTAATATTCCCTTGTTGTTGTTATAATATTTGCAGGATCTGTAGTCCCCTCTTTCATTCTTTTTTCAAAAATTTCATTTTATTGAGTTAGTCAATTTACAATGTTGTGTCAATTTCCTGTGTAGAGCACAATTTTTCCGTTATATATGAACATACATGTATTCATTGTCACATTCTTTTTCACCGTGAGCTACCACAAGATCTTGTATACATTTCCCTGTGCTATACAGTATAATCTTGTTTATCTATTCTATATATATCTGTCAGTATCTACAGATTTCGAACCCCCAGTCTGTCCCTTCCAACCCTCCTCCCCCCTGGCAACCACAAGTTTGTATTTTATGTCTATGAGTCTGTTTCTGTTTTGTATTTATGTTCACTTGTCTTTTTCTTTTCTTTTTTTAAGATTCCACATATGAGCGATCTCATATGGTATTTTTCTTTCTCTTTCTGGCTTACTTCACTTAGAATTACATTCTCCAGGGCCATCCATGTTTCTGCAAATGGCGTTATGTTGTCGGTTTTTATGGCTGAATAGTATTCCATTATATAAATATACCACCTCTTCTTTATCCAGTCATCTGTTGATGGACATTTAGGCTGTTTCCATGTCTTGGCTGTTGTAAATAGTGCTGCTATGAACATTGGGGTGCAGGTGTCTTTTTGAAGTAGGGTTCCTTCTGGATATATGCCCAGGAGCTGGATTCCTGGGTCATATGGTAAGTCTATTCCTGGTCTTTGGAGGAATCTCCATACTGTTTTCCACAGTGGCTGCACCAAACTGCATTTCCACCAGCAGTGTAGGAGGGTTCCCTTTTCTCCACAGCCTCTCCAGCATTTGTCATTTGTAGACTTTTGAATGATGGCCATTCTGACTGGTGTGAGGTGATACCTCTTTGTCCCTCTTTCATTCTTGATAATGGTAATTTGTGTTTTCTCTCCAAATACTTTTGATTACTCTATATAGATTATGAATTTTATTAATGTCTTCAAAAATAGCTTTTGGATTTATTGATTTCTTTATATTTTTTGTATTTTATTTCATTGGTTTTTATTCCTACATCTCTTTAATGTGGGGTCACTTTGCTCTTTTACTGATGCTTCAGGTAGAAGCTTAAACCATTGATTGAGACCTTTTCTGACGTGAGCATTTAAAGCTATACATTTCCTTCTAAGCACTAATGTAGCTGCAACTCCCAAATTTTGATGTTTTGCTTTCGTTTTCATTCAGTTCAAATCAAATTTGAAGTGTTTTGTTTAGTTTACAAATATTTGGGAATTTTCTTGCTGTCTTTCTTGTCTGTTTCCTGGTTTAATTTTGTGTGATTTTAGACAGTAACAGATGAAAGTGATGGGGCTGGTTCATTTGAGGTGGAGGCTTGTGGAAATGCGGGAAGGGGCTGGATTGCTCCCTGCGTGTGGAAGCTCTCTGACTTCCATTTATGACTTGCAGAGGCTCTGAGGTACCTCCAGGGTTTTTATAGTACATAGTCTGAAACTACTGCCATAGTTTGTGGAGTAAATTTGGTTAGGTGAAAATGATGCTCAGGTGAGCAAAGTACTTGGAGGAAAGGAACTAGTGCATTGTTTAGTGGTTGTCTCAGAATCGGAACTTAAAGAGATTTCCTGTGTAAGTCAGATGCCCAAGTGAGACCTTAATGGAAACATACATTATGCAGTATAGTTTGAACATGAGCACTAAGATGGAAAAAAACAAGTCTGTCTAGTCCAGGTGAAAATATTTGGACTTATACACATTTTTCAGGAATACGTAATTTCATTGTTTCTTAAGAGATTAAGATTTTTACATAAATGGTATCATTTTACTATTTTCCTTTGTGTACTTTTCACCTTTGAAGATGAAGCATTATAAAGGAGATAGTTTCTTTAAATAAGATAAAATTATTCAGACCTTTAACAAAATTCTTAGAACTAAATAAAGTGATAAAGTCAGTGCCTGTTGTTATATCTGTAAATATCTTAAGTGGTCATAGAGGTGGTTCCTGAAAACTGCCTAAATGCCTTCTCATCATGTTAGAAGTAGGGATCAGAAAACTTTGGCCCATGAGCCAAGGATGGTTTTTACTTTTTAAAGAGTTAAAAGAAAAAAAAAAAACCAAGAAGAATCTCTGTCACAGGCTTTGTGGTCCACAAAGCCTTACTTACTTGGCCCTTTACAGAAGTTTGCTGGTTCCTGACTTAGAGTAAGGAGCAATTCATATCGAAAAAGGATTTGTTTCATCCTTTCAGATCTCTTCAAAAAGGAGAAGATGATAATAATGACTGATAACATGGCTTCTTCCTGTCCTTTCTTATTTCATCCAAGCTGGCATCTGGTTTCAGAGCTACCCTTGTTTATTGAAGTGGGGGAATTTGGCATCGATCTCTATTTGAAAACCAACATGATGTAGAGAATATTGTTAATGGACACATTGTCCACTTATTTCTAAAGAATAGTATTATTTAGAGTAATAAGCATCATTTTAGATTTGGTTTTGTACCAAATCTAATATACCAAATCTATATATAGGTCACCTGTTAGTTTTTGTATATAGCTTTATTTTTAAAGCTTCTTCAGACTACTTAAATTTTGAATTGTGTGTGTACAAATTAATTTTATGTTGACCTATGTATTTTTGCAGGATGATTGTCTTTTGAAAGTATGGTATCCTATGACTGGTTGGAAGTCTTCAATTATACCTCAGGATCATCATGAAGTGAAAAGGAGACAGGCATCTACCCAGTTTTCCTTTGTTTATTTGGCACATCCCCGGGCTGTGACGGGTTTTTCATGGCGTAAAACTAGCAAGTATATGCCCAGGTTAGACAACTGTGTCATGTAACTTCAGTTGGTATAGTTATATGTTTATAAAAATAATGAAAACAAAGGTTCTTTTAATTGACATGGTGGCAGTTTAGAGCACAGGTTCTGGGTGTCAGTTGCCTGAATTCAAATCCTGCTGTTGTTCAGACGTAGAAAATAAACTATGGTTACCAATGGGGAAAAGACAGGGGAGGGATAAATTAGGAGTTTGAGATGAACAGATACAAACTACTATATATAAAATAGATAAAAAACAAGGACCTACTGTATAGCACAGGGAACTATATTTAATTTCTTATTTAATAATATATAATGGAAAAGAATCTGAAAAGAAAAAACATGTATAACTGAATTGCTTTGCTATACATCTGAAACTAACATAAATCAACTACACTTCAATAAAAAATAAAATTAAAAACAAAAAAACAAATTCTGCTGTTACAAGCTTTGTGAGCATTTTAAAAATTAAAAAAAAAATTTATTCATGTATTTAAGTATATTTTGAGCTCTTTTCATGTTTTGAGCACTGAGGATATGGCAGCAAACAAGATAAATAGATCTTTTGTTCTCATGCAGTTTTTAATGCTAGGGATAGATGCTAACAGATGTCTTTTTTTTTTTTTTTCGGTGTGTGAACTTTTGATTAAATTTCTTAAGCTCTCTATGCCTCTGTAGAATGAGGTAGTACCAGCATGTACCTCAGAGAGCCATATGAGACTGAAGTGTGTGGGTACGTGTGAATGCTTATACGGGCCTTTGCGTATCCCAGGCAGCGTTAGCTGGCGTTGTCAGTCGTAGCAGCAGCAGTGGATTCTAGGAAGGAAGCGTTTGTAAGGCACAGGAAAGCACACATTGAGGGAAAATAAACCATAGCAATAAACTGTCAGGAATACATATGGTGGGAAAGCGTATCAGATACAGTGAATAAATTAGCCAGATTTTTCTTATCGGGGCTATCAACAGAAACTTCTCAGAGAATTTATTACTGTAACTTTTTCCTCGTAGCGTCTCTGAAAAATGTTTAGAAGATTAAGCAAACTACAAAGAAGGCCATACAGATGGTTCCGGTATTACATATACAGTTCTAAAAATGCTTCTTGGAACTCTGTTCATTCTTGATGGAGGATTACTTCATCTGTTAAATATATCTGAGCACTGTTTACCCCTAATGGGAAATATAGCACATATTATAGAGGTGCTTGGTAAATAACTTGGGGAATTTATCCATTTTTGGAATCTAAAAGATTACTGTAACAATCTGCTTATTTGCGTCTATTGAAAACATTTGCAAAATACTACCTGTGAGTCAGACTCTATGTAAGTATTTTTTAATGGGAGATTTTCCCATAGTTAGCAGTTAAATCACTTCAGCGGCTTGATGCTGTGATATTTTTACTTAATGGAAATTGATTTACAGTTTGAAGTTATATTCTCCATACAGTTTTATTATGAATATGCTCACTTGTTTACCTATTTGTAACTATTTATAAGGAGGATCAAGCAAAATGCTGCAGCTCTTGCCATAAGCCACCTAGTTTAATTACATTTAATGATCTTTTATTATGGTCATTCTGCACTTTGCAATGACTAGGTTTTCTTTAGCTGTTTAGTTTGTTTTGCTTAAAAGGTACCAATCCTCCAGAGCCTTGTTCTCAAGCAGCACATGTGTAACCTGGCATTAATTTCTGTTTCCTTTGTCAGGACCGTTTCCTAGTTTTTGTGATGTCCCCAGCAGTACTGTGTGTGCTTTCAGGCTCTTTGATGGACCACTCTTTCTCCACAGCGTAATTTCTAAAGCAGTTGGAAGCATACTCTACTGTCATTTAGTTTAGCTGTTCAAGGCATAATTCTAATGAATTAAAGTGAGTGTTAAGGGACTGTTAAGTTGTTCTTATTTTATGGTAATTGATTGCACCCTGTATCCAGCCTGCTACCTTGCAGGTCTGAGCAGGTAATAAATGGGGGTTGGTGAGAGTGAAATAATCAGTGGAAATCCATTATCATTATTGGAAAATTAACTACACATAGATCATACTGTTAGTTTTGCACTAATTAATCTTTATGCATGAAGAACTAAGTATTAGTAGCCTTTAATTAATTGATAGCATTGAGCCTCATAGTAACTTTTGTTTGTTTCTCTTTGTTGTTAGAGGGTCTGTCTGTAATGTGTTATTGACTTCATGCCATGATGGTGTCTGCCGGCTCTGGGCAGAAACCTTATTACCGGAAGACTGTCTTCTGGGTGAGCAGATTTGTGAGACTACCACTTCCAGCGTTGCCAGCAATCTTGCTCATGCTGGAAGGCACAAAGACAGAATACAACACGCTCTTGAGGTACTGTTATTTAAAATCGTAGATGAATTTTGAAGATAATGTGAATCTGGTGGGAATTCGTAAGCTAAGATGCAGATAGTGCACATGGTACACATAATGATGAAATTAATAGCAAAGAATTCTTACTTATTTTATGCCACGTAGAAGCCATATACAGATAGTAATGATTTCAGATTTGTAGTTAGGTAAATAATATAAATTTAATTCTTTCGTTTTGCATGTCAAATGTGAAAATCTCTAGAAGTAAGCATCTTTGATTAGTAAAAACATGTAAAAGTTCTTGAAATTGGTTGTAATTAAAAATATTTTGTTTTTCAATTAAAAAAATTTGCTTTTGTTTCATAAGGATTAAATTTTATTTTTGTTTTACTTAAAATGACTATCAAATGATCCTTAGGGATAAAGATATTGTTAAGATAGTAAATGAACTTATTAAAATTAAAAATTTAACACAATTATATATTTTGAAAGTGAAATAATTTTTCCAACTTTTAAATACAAAATATATGAAATAAAAGTGCTTTCTAAGAAATCAGATTATTTATGATACAGTAGGAACTGTTGTGTCCATTATGATTAGGGAATAAAATGAGATAAACACATTATTGAAAATTATCAGAGATTTATTATAATAAACGTAGGTTACTAATTTTCTTGATTTTTCATGTGACTTTTTATTACACGAAGAATATGATTATTCTAAGTTAGTCTAGGAAAGAGAAAAAAATGTGAAATTTATAAACCAACTGTTCCAGTTTGTGTGTGTATATGTTCTTTGTCTTTATTTGAATGATTGAGATCATTTTATACAGTAATGTTTTATAACTGGTTTTTTATACTTGATGTGTTACAAACATCTGTCTACATTACTAATTATACTTTTACATTGTACATTTACATTGACACTTTAATGATTGTATAGCCAAAATGGCTTTGCAGTTTTAGCAAGCAGAAATATTTTTGGGTTTGTGATAGGCCAAGGGTGTGGTCCTTAAAGGTTTCATATAAAGTAGTTCTGCTCTGATACTGTCTGTGATTGGGCATTATTTATAAATTTTTTCAACATTTAAAGCATAAATGGAATTAAAACCAGAAGTCAGAACAGTTTTGTTTTGCTATTGATTGAAATTTAGTGGGATAAAGTATTTAATTTACTAGATGTTTCCAATCATTTGTATATACTTGTGTAACATATTTTACCTTTAAATTACATGAGTTTTTGGAGACTAAGGGCTTTTAGATGTCTTTTTATCCTCCATGTTACCTAATATATTGCTTTTCAAGTATTAAATTGAATTACTAACTGCTACATAAAATAAAAGCCAAAATGTAACTAAAGATGTAATCAGTGATTTGATACACTTTTGCTACTTTTAATAATGTTATTAATAATGTTAAAATTGTTTTTAATAGAAAAATCCTAATTATCTGACTTATGAACTATTTTTCTTTCTAATGTCCTTTCCTACAAAACTCCTAACTATAAGGTCTGTATAATTCTGTATGTGCTTAAGTTATACACTTTGTTCCTAGAGAAAATAACCAGCCAATATTATACCAGCCTTGCTAAACTAATTAAAAATAATGATTAATGTCAAAGATGGAGTGAGAATAATTTGAGACGTATAATCAGAGAAATAAGCAACTCCAGAGCAAGGAGACCAGAGGCAGAGGACACACCGTAGAGCTGATACTGTTTTCCACATGAAAAGGGATAAGGGCTGTGGAAATTGAAAGGAAGGACCAGATGTTTCACTTCAGTGCAGAAAGAACTGAGAGGATGCTACGTTTAACTTAACTGAATGTGAAGAACAAAGGAAAAGAATGAGATACTATTATAAAGCATGGTTTTGGGGGTGGGTTAGGTGACAGAGTAAGGAAATGTGGTGAAGGTGGGGTTACAGTGTGCAGAAAAGGTCGTGCTGAGAGTGACATGGCCTCATGTCCAGATAGTTCAGATGATTCAGTATGCCAGTGGAGAATTTTTATCACAGAGACGTGTCTCAATTTAAGCAAATCCCATAGGTCAACACTTACGTGAGGTCATTCCTGGCTGCTCTTATCTGAGTAGATACCCCTTGTCATTGTATATTTTTGTACTCTCTTTTTATCTTTATAATAGAGGTCATATGTTAGATTATTTTAGTTGACTGTTTAGCTCTAGGTGAAAAATTTGGGGAGAAATATTACTCTTCCTGGTAGGAAGATATGGATTCCTTTTTTTTTTTTAATTTTAAGTTTTATGACTAGTAAGTTTCATCTCAGTTCCGGGATATCCTGAAAAAACTAGACTTTGGACTGCTAATTTTAGTAGGGGTTTCTGTAGATAATATTAATAAGTATTTTTGAGCAACTGCTGCCTTGAACTATAATTTACAAGACCAATGGAGAATACATTCAAAATTGTTCTATTGTAGTTAAAATTTACTTTAAGATGGTCAGGTTTTACAGAGAGGAAACTTGTAGAATCCTTAGTAACTGAAAGTACTTTGATTGGCATTTATTAGACTTTCCAGACTTGGGAGTTAGTAATTATTTTTCTGTTTTAGACAATACACCATTTGAAAAATCTAAGAAAAGGGCAAAGGAGGTCTTCTGTTCTTGTAACTCACGCTGAATTAACGCCTGACCAGATGGCAACACATGAAGTTCAGAGACACATTTCCCACCACGCAAATGCTCTGTGTCATTTTCACATTGCAGCAAGCATCAATCCTGCCACAGGTAAAGGATAGTAGTTTTATTTCTTGTAAATATGCTGAAATAAGATAAGTAAATAGAAAAGTGGGACAACTTTTATACCCTGTTTTTAATTTTATGTCAGTACGCCATGTTTCCTTTTAAAATACTCCTTATTTGCAATAGGAATATAATATAAGGTACCTTTTCTTAAATCGAGAATATGATTCTCAGGGGATAACTGCAAATAAGTTTTTTCAGCAGCATTGTTTATCCAGCGTACAGCAAGGTTTCTAAGTAAATTAAAACTGAGAAACTCTAATTTACTGAGAATGAATGAAACTGAGAACGAACACAAGTGGTGGCAGCCTGGTTAATTTGGGTGATTTTCCTCCTTTTTATATTTTCACTATTATTCTTTCTTCTCAGCTCTTCTTCATGACTTTAAGTGTATTTTTGCATAGTTGCTCTCATATTTCAGCATATCTTATTCTCTACTCCCATAGACTTTCTTGTCCCACACCTAGGAAAAGACACTTTTTCTTACTAACCTTGATACTTTCTTTTTGCTCTTTTCTACCCATGTGGTTGAAAAGTATTTTGAGGCAGGTTCAGTGTTGGCAAAAGCATATTCAAAAGCTTTTATTTAAGGTCATTGTTTAAAAAAAAAAACATTGTTTTCTTTCTACATGAAAAACACTTGAGAAGACCTGTAAGTTTCATATCACATTGCTGGTAGAACTATATTTATATAAAGTTATACTCATTTTTATTTTGAAATGGAAGTCTTTTGCTTCAGGGTGCAGAGGATTTTATTTTATTTGTTTTTTATTTTTTTTTAATTGAAATATAGTCAGTTTACAATGTGTCAATTCCTGGTGTACAGCACAATTTTTCAGTCTTGCATGAATATACATACATTCATTTTCTTATTCTTTTTCACCATGAGCTACTACAAGGTACTGAATATCCTTCCCTGTGCTATGCAGTATAAACTTATTTATCTGTTTTACACATCCCAGACAGTACTGCAAATCTCGAACTCCCTGTTTATCCCTTCCCACCCCCTTCCCCGGATTTTATTTTTCAATGTTTATTTATATAAAGGTGATATTCAGTAAATACAGTTCCAAAAGAGTGACCTTTCGATGCTTTCCCCCATTGAGCAGTGGCCCTGTCAGATATGTGCTGTCCACTGTGGTAGCCACTAACCACATACAGCTCTTTGAGCACTTGAAATGTGGTTAGTCCAAACTGAGATATACTGTAAAATACACACTGGATTGCTAACACTTTGAAACAATAAAACAATGTAAGGTCTTTATGAATAATTTTCTTTAATATTGATTACATCTGGAAATGATATTTTGCATTTATTGGGTCAAATAAAATATGTTGTTATAATTAAGTTTACCTGTTTCTTTTTCCCTCTTATAGTGTGGCTAGTAGAATAAAAATTACGTATTTGTCTTGCATTTGTTTGCATTATATTTCTATTGAATAGCACTGTTCTAGCTGATTAAATGTTACTTTGATTGTATTAGTTTTCTGATCTAACATCTTAATTATATTCCAGGATTGTCTTTATAACATTACTTGTTTTCAAAATGGTGGTGATTTTAGATTTTTATAAACTTTTAACCTTTTTAAAGAACCTCATCTTGAGTTATTGACTGTGATGAAGACCTAACTTCAAACAAAATGTAGTTAGTAGTAGTATGCAGTAAATTCAATAAATGTTAGAAACCTTGGCTTTTTAACTGTATACACTATCCTGATCAAATGGAATAGGATCACAGGACTGTCCCCTGTGGATACGCATTCTGACTGATCATTTGAGTCTGAGTACTGGTTATATCCTGTAGCCATTGGGCCTTGTCTTCCAGCATCTTTAAAAACCTCACCATTTAACCACTTTTAACATCTTCACCCTAACTTACCTTCATATTATTTAAAAAATTATTTTGTACAAATATTTAATATCATGCATTTGTAGGTATGATATATAAATACGACATTTAGGTTGATCAAATTGATTGCAAATGCAAATAATTTTGCAGGACTCTTCTCCACTTTTTTTTCAGGAAAGCTTTTTGAATCCTGCAGTAAAGCCAAAGCTTTAGTACAGCGAATACCATATACCCTTTACCCAGATTCACCAGTTGTTAACCTCTTGTCATGTTTGCTCTTTTTCCTCTCTTCTGCCTCTATATATATGTCTTTACTCCTTCCTCCCCTATTTTTGGCTGAGCCGTTTGAAAGTAAAGTTCTGCCAGCATTTTCCTTTACCCTCTGAATATTCTATGACATTTCCAAAATATCTCAAAATGTGTCTTCTAATAAAAAGAGTATTTGCCTTTGTAACCTCAGTACTGTTACTGCATGCAGGGAATGTAGAAAAAATAATTTCATCTAATATATTATAGTTCATTTTAAAATATAGATTATTTTTATTTTTAAAATTTATTTTATTTTTTACTCTTCCATTAAGTTTATTTAAAATTTTTTTTTAAATTGAGATATAGTCAGTTTACAATGTTGTGTCAATTTCTGGTGTACAGCACAATTCTTCAGTCATGCATGAATATATATATATTCATTTTCTCATTCTTTTTCACCACGAGCTACCACAAGGTATTGAATGTATTTCCCTGTGCTATACAGTATAAACTTGTTTATCTATTTTATACATACCAGTCAGTATCTGCAAATCTCAAACTCCCAGTCTATCCCTTCTCACCCTCCTCCCCCCTGGCAACCACAGGTCTGTATTCTATGTCTGTGAGTCAGTTTCTGTTTTATATATAAGTTCATTTGTCTTTTTTTTTTTTTTTTTTAAGATTTCACATATGAGTGATGTCTAAGGTGTTTTTCTTTCTCTTTCTAGCTTACTTCACTAAGAATGACATTGTCCAGGGCCATCCATGTTGCTGCAAATGGCGTTATTTTATCATAAAATTTTTTTTAAATTGAAGTGTAGTCAGTAACATGTTGAGTGGGGTGTACAGCACCATGTTTCAGTCATACATATACATACGTATATTTGTTTTCATATAGATTCTTATTAAAATGCATTTGTTATTTCTTTAAACTGCATTAATTGAAAATAGTCTCTTTGTCCCTCAGTTGTTAAAAAAGGTCAGTCTCAAAAAGGCTATCTTGTGTTTATCTTGTAGGATGTCTTGCAGGCTGAGTATCTGTCCATGATAAGATTTTGGTTAAACATTTTTAACAAGAATATTTCATAGGTATGTAAGGGATGTGTCTTACAAGATTGTTAATTTACAGATCCTATTTTATATGATTTGTTTTTTCTATCAGAAAACCAGGACTGTCATCCAGGAACTGGAGAGAGAACAACTTGAAACTTTATTTAACATTGATACTTATTAGTAAAGCACTCCTAGAATATCCTATGCATTTCATCTTTAGATTTTCACTTCTTTTTGCAGAGGACTCATTTTCCCTTTCTATTGAATGTATTATTTATAATTTGATTTGGGATTAAGGAGGTATATTTTTGAATTACACTGTTTTACATGAACTGGTCTATAGCATGCATTTCAGTTACCCCAAATGGAGAAAAAACACTATAAATTTGCGTGCCTTCCTATGTTCTTCCTTGAGATGATTTTCTCCCAACTTTTTAGGAAAATTTAAAACATTCATAAAAGTTGGATGAATGGTACAGTTAACACTCATTTCATTCACTTTGAGGCAACAATTGCTAACATTTTGCCAGTTGCTATATTCTCTCTGTATAGACACATATGTATGTGTGTATGTGAGTGAAATTTTTCCTTAATCTTTTCAAAGTAAATTACACACATCATGGCACATCACCCTTACATAGTTAATGAGCATCTCCTGAGAATAAAGGAATTCTCTTATGTAATCACAATACATTATCATACCTAAGAAAATTAGAAATAATCTCATAATCTCTAATATTCAGTTCATATTTAAATTTCAGTTATCTCAAAAATTTCTTGTATAGTTGCATTTCTGTTTTATATTTCTCTTCCCTCATCGCCAAACCAGGATTCAATAAAGGTTTGTGCATTTGGTGTATTTGGTTTTTAAATTAGTAATTTAATTCCATATAGGTCTGTGTCATTAGTTTTTAATATTTACATTTACCATTAAATTCAGTTAAAAGTTTTACAAATTCTGCTAGAGTTACATTGACTTTTTGTTTAGCATGTTTCCTGTGTCATGGAATTAGTCTTTATAAGCACTTATAATATTTTAAGACATTAAAAATTGATACTGAATCCTTTTTTTTTTTTTATTCCACAGATATTCCAAATGTCTTGGTTGGCACTGTATTTAACATTGATGATGGAAATGGGGGCTTTGTAGTTCACTGGTTAAACAACAAAGAATTTCATTTTACATCATCTATTGAAATATTTATGCAGCAATTAAGGAAACTTTCTGAAAAGCAGATAGATCATGAAAGCGATGAAGGAGATAGAGAAGATGAGGAACATTCACAGGAGGAAAGAGAGAGGGGCTTACATATGAAACTGGACCATGGTTAGTGTCCTGTGTTCAGATTTTTCTTTTTTTCTGGTTGGCAACTTTTTGTGATACCACTTTTGGTTTGTAATCTTCCCTTCCTTCTCACTTTTCCATTGATTCCATAGGTGTTTACTGACCACTGCTATAGACCATCTGTGATTTAACTCTCTCTGCTTTGTTATATTGCTTTGAGTAATGTATTACTTTGGAAGCCATGGTTTTTTTTTTTTTTGAAGGGGGGGTGGGTGGCCAAGTTTTGCTAATAATGATAATAATAATGATAGTGTGAATGAAATTTTTATTCATCTAAAATGAAGAAATATAGTAATTTTCAGTTCAGACCAGAAAAGTTTCCTTCCTTTTTTTTTTCCTGGCCATAAGTAGGAAAAGGAATTTATGATCTCTAAAGTTATATGCTATTTATGGATAGTCTAGTATGTAAAATAATTTTATAGTATTACTAGTATGTACTGATAAGTTTATTTTCTGATTTAGAATTATCCCTGGATAGAGAATCTGAGGCAGGTACAGGATCATCGGAACATGAAGATGGAGAAAGAGAGGGAAGTCCTAGAACCTGTTCACGTCCTAGTGTGCCAATGCCTCTGCCTACAGTCCTGCTTGACCGGAAGATCGAAATGCTGCTAACAGAATGGAATAAGAACCCTGACATGCTTTTCACCATACACCCTGTGGATGGTACCTTCCTAGTGTGGCATGTAAAGTACTTGGATGAATATAATCCTGGAATATTTAGACAAGTCCAGGTATATTTTACTGAAGCAGTTTTCAACATTTCTTAAAAAAAAGAGAGATGCTATTCAGATTTAGTAGGTTTTCAGAAATACTCAATGATTTTGTTTTTGATAAGCAACTGTGAAGAGAACAACTTACTACCAATGAGGAGCAATGATCACAAATTTTACAAACTTGATTAATTAAAAGTAAAATGAATTTGACTTTGAAATGTGATACTGAATATTTGAATATATGTGTATTAGCTTTTTTTCTGGAAATTCATAATATTTTGAATAAATTTAAGAAACTACCCTAAAATGTGACTGAGAATGAGTCCCCTTCTCCCCAGTTTTATTAATTAAATCTAGCTATCTTTATGTGTTATCTTTCTGAAAGATATTTATTTAGATCTGTGGTTGTAGTCATTTAGATGTTATCAGCAAGGCACTTGAAACTTTATTTCTTCAGTCTTCTGGGCTAAGAATAGAGATATGATATTACATAAATAGAGGAAAGGGATTAGACCATAATGAGGTTGAAAATATTTTTGGCTTGAAAGCTGAAGTTTGACATTTTGAAAATAGAAGTATTTTTGGAAGACTCTTGAGAGGAGGCAGACTACTTACACTGAATCATATAACTGTGTTTTTCAGGTTTCTTTTTCTTCTCGGATTCCTGTTGCATTTCCATCTGGTGACGCAAGCTCTCTTAGTAAAAATATCATGATGTATGCCTGTATAAATGCTACGAAAGAATCTCACCACACCCTGTTACACCAAGATACGATGCCTGTGTGCAGTCCTCAGGGATCACAGCCACACTCTAGATCACACAGCACACATATGAACATTTTAGCTCCCACAGTGATGATGGTCTCGAAACACATAGATGGCTCTTTAAATCAGTGGGCAGTCACTTTTGCTGATAAGTCTGCCTTTACCACTGTTCTAACTGTTTCTCACAAATTTAGATACTGTGGTCATCGATTTCACCTTAATGACTTGGCATGTCATTCAGTTTTACCACTGTTATTGACATCATCTCATCATAATGCTCTGTTGACTCCTGAATCAGGTTGTCAGTGGGAACCAGACAGTAAATTAAATAGGTTAATGGATCCTGGAAGACACATGAAAGTTTCCTCGAAACAACCTCTTAGAAATGCAGCCACACGCACATTTCATGACCCGAATGCCATCTACAGTGAGCTCATCCTGTGGCGCGTGGACCCGATAGGACCTTTGTCATACACTGGAGGAGTATCAGAGTTGGCACGAATTAACTCTTTACATACTTCAGCCTTCTCTAATGTTGCTTGGCTTCCAACTCTTATTCCCAGTTACTGTCTAGGTAAGTGCTCGTTTTAATAGTGAAATTTAATAGAAGCTTCAAAACTGTTACGTATATACAAAATGCTGTCTGTTTGTCATTATCAGGAGGATTCTTAATAAGTATTCAGAATGTAGGCACCAGACTGATTGATGTCTAGAGTTTCTAGAAATTTTTTTTAATCTTCCTTCTCATAACCTATTTTCTATTGAAATTTTTCTTAATAATTTTGTATCTATTGTATCTGTTTAGTTATGATTCTGAACCATGGTTATGCCTAAAAGGAGAAGTGTGACTGTTTTTTCTCATACTTCAGGCAGTGCTAATAATGAACTATATATCATAATACAAAGGGTTTGCTTTCTCAGGCACATACTGCAATTCTGCAAGCGCTTGCTTTGTTGCTTCTGATGGCAAAAATCTGAGACTCTACCAAGCTGTGGTAGATGCAAGGAAATTATTGGATGAACTGTCAGATCCAGAATCTTCAGTAAGTATTTGCTTATCTTTATTAATATACCTTAAGCTAATAAGGAATTCTCTTTTGACTTTGTTTAGGACTTTTATTTGTTATTTGGTGTTTAGGGAATGAGCATCTGTCCTGGGCTCTGTATGACAAGTTTGTTCTTAATTTATGTTTCAAGGCCACGGATCAAAATTACAGTCTATACATCACACATGCACACATTTTACATTTAAAAAAGGATTAAGATTTTTTTTCTGAAATATGATTTTTTTCTTGGCTTTTTTTACTCTCTAATTTGGTTCTTTTTCTTTGTTCAAGAAAGGTTTTAAGGCAGCTTTACCAAACTTTGTGTTTAGGTTGTAGAATTTGAAGTTTTCTGAACTTGATTTACTATTTTAAAAAATCCTCTGGTCAGAATATGTTGTCAGTGGCTGGCATCATTCTCATTCTGGTAGTTCTATATTTGAACTGGAAGTCGTGTATATCAGTTGGTACTCAGATTTGAATAGTGAATTTTCCATTATCTGTAAAAACATGCCTTTTCATAAAATAACTGTTCTAATAAAAATGCTTCCAATATTGAAAATCAGAGACTCTTTTTGAATGTCACATGCCCCTAGATGTGTAGGGAATACAGTGTTTGCTGCTAAGGAGATTTTAATTTAGTTGAGGAGAGAAATTAATAATAAAAGTTTAAATAACACTTTGCCACAGAAGGGGTGTCTTAAGGTGGTGTGTAATTAATTGCCAAATATTATTTCATAATTCAGAGGAGAGAGAGAAAGATGAGATTAGGGTAGGCATAGATGTCTTTATTAAGGACAGTATTTGAGTTCATTTTTGATGGATGGATAAGATTTAGAAAGACACATTCTTAGCCTTTGAGGAATGAGAGAATGGCCTGAAAGTATGGATACAGGAAAGTACATGTATAAATAAAGTTTGTTCCAGAAACAGTGAGAAACCTAATTGGAGCGGAGCCACAGATGTGGCACAGTGAAAGTCTAGAAAAGTAGCGTCTTACAGCTATAGAGTTGGAAGATACTTTGACGGCCACTGAGTCTAACCAGCCGTCTGATGCTTTGTTTCTCTCTGCTGTGTTCCTGCCAGTTTGTCATCTGGCCTCCAAGGAGGGAAACTCAACTCTAGATGCGGCCCATTCTGTCTTTGAATTACCCTTACTATTACATTGACATTAAATTTGTAATCCTTAAATTCCTGCTTGCTAGCCCTAGTTGTATGTAGACTAAGTCTAGTATTTCTTACACGTGAGATCATCTCAGGTATCTGAAGATACCTATCTTGTAACCCCGAAACTTTTTTGCTCAGGCCAAACCTGCTGCTTCTCTGTGCATACATTTATCTGTTTTATATTTGACCCTGGATACCCTTCCAAGCAGTTTTCAGTTTGCTTACACACTGGGCATTGTAGGATCACTAGAATGTAGCGGTGCTATGGCCTCTCTCAGTAGATAGTATTGTGCTTTGGTAGTCACACCAAGTTCTTTTATGTAATTGATTCATATTGAGCTGACTTTCAGTTCAATATCACGTCTCTCTCTTTTTTTTTTTTTTCCAGTAAGCCATCGTGTATTTGTGGATTTGAGTTTGGGACCCAAATGTAGACTTATTTCTCTATTACGTTTCACCTTGCTAGGCTCCACTCACCAGTACATCCTTTCAGTATCTTTTTGAGTCCAGATTCTGTTATTTGTGTTATTGCTTTATGACTTATCTCACCAGCCTATTTGATGAATGTTGTTTCTACATCTTCGTCTAAGTCAATTATAAAAATGTTTAACTGGACTGGACTGAAAAAAGAGCGTAGCAGTATACATTTGAAATCCTTCTCCATTTTTATTGTCTGGAATATTTCTCCAGCTTATCCCAAGGATATGCATGAGGCAGCTTGTTGTGTACTTTGCTGAAATAAAAAACACCCTGTCTGCCAAATCGTCTGCAGTCAAAAAAGGAAACCAAATTTGTATGAGGCGATTGTTTTAATGTATAATAGGTTGAATGTATGTACCCTGACGTCTCTTGATGACTAAAATGTTGTACTAAACAGGCATCAGGCTCTTTATTTTGGCTTGCAGAAATATATTGTCTTCCTTTTTTGAAAATTGGAACATTTGCCTGCTTATAGTCTTTTGGCTGTGGCAGTCCCCATGATTTCTCAGAGCATCCTGTGTGGTTCATTGATCTCATTGGCAAATTTTTTCAATAACCTGGGCATTCGTTTTCCAGAAAATATAAATTCATTTAGAGCCGTTAAACACATCCTTGGAATTTAAAAATTTATCTTGGTCTTTTGTTCCCCCCTTACCAATTTTTTTTTCTTGAACTTTCCATTTTCATTTTTTTTCAAGTTAAAAAGTAATACTCATTGATGTGCCTCAGTTGTTGAGGTGCTTCTATGTTGGATGCATATATGTTTATATCTTCTTGAATTGTTCCCTCGATCATTATGTAGTATCCTTCTTTGTCTCTTGCAACAGTCTTTGTTTTAAAGTCTGTTTTGTCTGAAAGAAGTATTGCTACTCCAGTTTTCTTTTGATTTCCATTTCTATCCCCCCACTCTCAGTTTCTGTGTGTCTGTATATCTGAAGTAAGTCTCTGTAGGCAGCAAATATACGGGTCCTGTTTTTGTATCCATTCAGCCAGATTATCTTTTGGTTGGAGCATTAAATTATTGAAATGTATGTTCTTATTGCCATTTTGTTAATTGTTTTAGATTTGTTTTGTAGGTCTTTTTTTTTTTTTTTTAACTTTTTCTTCTTTTGTTCTCATGTGATTTGGTGACTTATCTTCAGTGCCATGTTTGGATTCCTTTTTCTCTTTTGTGTGTACATCTATTATATATTTTTGGTTTGCGGTTACTGTGAGGTTTTGGTATAGCAGTCTCTCTATATATATACATACATGATTGCTTTAAGTTGCTGATCTCTTAATTTCAAATGCATTTTTAAATACCCTGCATTTATACTCTCCTCCCTTCACAATTACTGTTTTTGATACTGTATTTTACATTTAATTATTTTGTATATCCTTAACTGCTCATCATGGATACAGATGATTTTATTCCTTTTGGTTTTAACCTCTCTGCTAGCTTTGTGTGTGGATGATTTCCTACCTTTACTGTGTGTTTGCCTTTACCAGTGAGCTTTTCCATTTCATAATTTTCTTGTTTCTAGTTGTGGCCTTTTCTTTTCCACCTAGAGAAGTTCCTTTAGCATTTGTTTGTAAAGCTGTTTGGGTGGTGCTGAATTCTTTTAGCTTTTGCTCATCTGTGAAGCTTTTGATTTCTCCATCTAATCTGAGTGAGAGCTTTGCTGGGTAGAGTATTCTTGGTTGTAAGTTTTTCTCTTGTATCACTTCAAGTATATCATGCCACTCCCTGCTAGCCTGCAGAGTTTTTGTTGAAAAAAATCAGCTGATAGCCTTACGGGAGTTCCCTTGTATGTTATTTTTTGCTCTTTGTTGCTTTCAATAATCTTCGTTTATCTTTATTTTTGTCATTTTCATTACAGTGTGTCTTGATGCTTTCCTTTTTGAGTTCATCTTGTATGGAACTCTTCGCACTTCCTGGAGTTGGGTGCGTGTTTTCTTTCCCACACTAGGGACGTTTTCAGCTATGACTTCTTCAAATATTTTCTTGGGCCCTTTCTCCCTCTCCTCTCCTGGGACCCCTATAATGCACATATCAGTACATTTGATGTTGTCTCGGAGATCTCTTAAACCGTCCTCATTTCTTTTCATTTTTTTTTCTTTTTTTGTTCAGCACCAGTGATTTCTTCTACTGTGTCTTCCAGCTCACTCATCTGTGCTTCTGCCTCATTTTGTCTGCTATTGATTCCTCCTAGTGTATTTTTCATTTCAGTTGTTGTATTCTTTGATTCTGCTTCGTTGTTCTTCATATTTTCTAATTCTTTGTTAAAACTTCTAACTTCTCACCCTGGGCATCCATTCTTCTCCTGAGTTCTTTGATCATCTTTATGCTCATTACTGTGAACTCTTTCTTGGGTAGATTGTCTGCATGGGCCTTAGTTCTTCTTCTGGGGTGTTATCTTGTTCTTTTGCCTGAAATATATTCCTCTCTTGCTTCATTTTGTACCTATGTGGTAGGTACATTTCTCAACCTCTGTTTGAGATGCCCTGTGCATTCCAGCAGTGCACTCCCCTCTCACCAACCAAGTGCCAGGGCCAGCTGGTTCCAGGGTAGTGTTTGCCTGGCCTGTGTTTGTGGACTCAGTCTGCAGGACTGTAGTTTTCCTGCTTCTGGTGTCTGTCCTCTGGTGGTTGAGGCTGGTCTAGAGGCTTGTGCAGGCTTCCTGGCTGGAGGGGCCAGTGCTTGTCCATTGGTGGGTCGAGCTGGGTCTCAGCCTTCTGGTGGCCAGGGCTGTGTCTAGGGGCATGTCTAGAGGCAGCTCTGGGTTCAGAAAATTTTTAGGCAGCCTGTCTGCTGATGAGTGTTGCTGTGTCCCTGCCCAGTTTGTTATTTGGCCTGAGACGTCCCAGCACTGTGCCTATAGGCTGTTGGGTCAGCCTCCCAGAGATCTTACACAGATGAATGCTCCGTGATATGTCCGCCCCCAGTGTCTATGTCACAGGGTGAGCCACAGCTGCCCCCTGCTGCCCCAGGAGGCCCTCTAAGACTAACAGGTAGGTCTGGTCCATCCTCCTGTCAAATGACTGCTTTTGCCCTTGGTCCTGGTGTATGTGAGATTTTATGTGTGCCTTTTAAGAGTGAAGTTTCTATTCAGCCACTTTAGTGTTCTGAAAGAAAATTAACCATTAAAAAATGCATAAAAACATGTCTGCATAGTTTTACTTTTGCCTCAGACTCCAGTATGGCTCATCAAGACACTGTTGGAGGCTTTATTTAAAATTTTGATACTTTGTTCATTTTTTTTGCATTAATTTTTATTTATCTCAGTTATTGAGTTTACTCCCTTAAAATCGGAGGTGAAGTTGAGTGGGATCCTGTAGGGTTGAAGAAGGCATTTGGTACATTTGTTAGTTACAGTGCTGGCAGAAGGGTCGGGGCAGGGGAGGCAAATCCTTAACTGAAATAGGTATTTCTGTGACGGGATCTCAACCTTGCTGTGTAGTGGAAGCTCCTAAGGAACTTGTAAACCGCCTGATGATCAGATTGTACCTCAGACCAGTGTCTGCAAGTGGGGCCTAGGTCTCAGTAACGGTCAGAGCTCCCTAGGTAGCTAGCTCAGTGTGCACCCGAGGCTGAGACCCGCTGACCTACAGCAGTGCTACTTAAACTTCAGCATGCGTATGAACCATCTGGAGATCTTGTTAAAATGCAGATGTGGTAGCTTTGGGGTCTGAAAGTCTGCATTTCTAAAAAGCTATTGGCTGCTGGTCCAGTGACCACACATTAAGTAGCAAAGATTCATGGTGTGTTAGAGAAATTCCAGTGTTTTAACCTCATCAACTGTAGACCACAGTTGAGTCCAGATATCACTGGACAAATGCAGCAGACTGTTGGCATCACTTCTGAGCTAACATTTTAAATCTGGATTCTTGGGTGAATGTACCCATACCAATAAATTGACCCCTACCCAAGCATATATTTTGTCCTCCTGTCTTATACCCTAGAATCTATTCCCATGCATGCTCCCTAGAAATGTGCTGTGTGAGTTAGGAAGGTCCTACAACTATGGTGTATATGCTGCTTTCCCATAGCCAGCTTTGTACGTACAGCCTAGGCTAAGCTGGGATCTTACTCCTGTTAGTGACCTGCAGGCAGTAAGAAGTAGTGGAGGTGGTGCTGAGGAGAACCGGCATCTCCTTGTGAGGTCACTGATTCAGGGCAAGTTACTGAAAGGTTTTTATGCAAGAGAAGGCTGCTTGAAAGGAGGCAGAAGGAAGACTGCCTTTTTCAGCAGGAAGGTTTGAGGGTTTTGAGATCCATAGTTAGGATTACATCCTCACCCCAAGACACAGAGTCCCACTTCTTCTCAGCCATTGCCTTTGCGTTTGATCTGGCAAGATTGTACTTTTAAATGGCATTGCAGATCTGCAAACCATACACATAGGTGTTGGGCCAGGCCCTCAGCCAGATGTATCATGGAGCATTAAGGTTGCTAAATGAAGACTTACTAAAAGAACTAGATGCTATGAAGTTATATACTTTACATAAACACTATAGTTTTTCTGCTTAGTTAATTTTAAAAATGAGAATCCAAATGAGTATAGGAAGTTGAAGTATTTGATTGTATGAATGGCCACAGTCAATAAATGAACATTTCGAAGGGTCTTTAATGTTCAAGATGCTGTGTCGTATTGACTGTAGATTCATATATTGTTGATAATTAACATTTTGGTTTTTTTTTATTTACAGAAACTTATTGGAGAAGTATTTAATATTGTGAGCCAACAGTCTACTGCTCGACCTGGCTGCATTATTGAACTTGATGCAATAACCAACCAAGTAAAAGCATGCTTGTGAATTGGTGATATTAGTGTACATTATCCCAGAGTGTTTTGTATGCATACGTTACACAGTTGAACCTTGAACAATGTGAGCGTTAGGGTAGCTGACCCTTCACCCTGTAGAAAATCCACATATAACTTGCTGTCGGCCCTCCATATCCTCAGTTCTGCATCTGCAGCAGATTTGACTAACTGCAGATTGTGTGGTACTGTAGTATTTACTATTGGAAAAAAATTCCCATGTAAGTTTAGGACATGTGCAGCTCAAACTTGTGTTTTTCAGGGGTCAACTGTATTTCATCCTGAGAATAATTCTCTTGTTTGATACTGAATAGCCGGCTTCTCTTGATTTCCTTCATGAAAATCTGCATTGATTTACGAATCCTTCTTCTCCAGTTGAATAGTGTCTGTAGCCTCCTTTCCTCTTAAAGGGTCATTTAATTCAGCCAGGGAAGCCATGAAGGAAAGTGTAGTTCAGCTTCAGAGAGGCTTGGTTTGTGGTTTCTCTTTTTATATTATTACTCATTTTTCCTCAGTAGATGGTGACTTCCGCTTTAGAGTGTTTGCCTTGTTAGACTGAGGATTAGATATTTTTATGATACCCATTAAGATGAAGATGGAGGTAGGCTCCGAGTAAGCATTTGCTTTCTAACCTCAAGGCTTTTTGTGTAGGCAGTGTTCTTCCCTCAGCTCCTACCCGGGAAAGGAGGGGAACCCTTTTCTCTATAGGGAGTTTGTAAATCACATTCTAGCCCTCAGAGTATCTGTTTCTTCAGGATCCTATTTACGGACTGAATGGGATAGAAGTAATATATTCTTTCCAAACATGAAAAAAGGTTACTTTGGTGAGGAAGTTACCGACTGTTTTCAAACAAGGAAACGAAGAAAGAGCTTACTATATTTAAAAAGAAGTATTGAGTTACATCATTATTTTTCCATGATGCCTTGCACATTCTGTTGGGGAAAATGTAATTTCCAGCAATGTAGAGAAATTGCCACAACAGCTTTTGGCAACAGAAATGTGGCTGCTAGACTGAAATTACTGTTGCCTCTTAGGAAATCCTTAACCTGTCATTTCCCTTTTCTACTCCACAGGGATGTGGAGAAGGGTGAAGTTGCTTCATTCCTATAAATGTCTTACTTTTTAACGGACTAGGTGTTAAGTTCATTTCCCCACAGTAGCCCCTTCAAGACTCTTTACCATGGGATCTTATTACAGACCACTCTCACCTAGCATTTTGCTTTTTACTTCATACTTACTGGAGATTTTTCCCCCTTCCTTTTATGTCTGTCTGTAGCACAAGGGCTGGCAATCTGCAGGCACTGATAGATGGCTTAGGCTCATACATTACAAAGTTTAAAACCTGATTTTAAGTTTGTTTCCAGTGTGCTGTATGATTTCTGTATCCATGAAGGCATCACCCTTCCCTTTTGTTTATTCTTTTCCCCTGGAGGGGAGGTGACCTTTTATGTATAAATGTGAAGTTTTTTTTAATGTTTCTATATAGAAAGACATAAAAATACCCTGTAACTTTCATAAAAAATTTGTGGGTCAGCCTAACTTTATAGTCCTTTTATTTCCTTCTACTATGTAAGGTTGGTGATTTGCTTTATTCTCTAAGATTATAGCCTATAGCCCATCCATTCAGAGCCAGGATAGTCATAGCTGCTTCCCTTCCCTGAAATCTGTGGGGCAGCCATCTAATTGTCTTGATACGCTTCCATAATACATATACGCACGTATATTCTTTTTCAGGTTCTTTTCTATTATAGGTATTCAAAATAAGCTTTTGTTTGGATTTTGCCTTTCCCTGAATTTCAGTTGACTTTTGTGATTCTGAGTAGCCATTTGTGATTATCCTTACTATTCTTCTCTGTGTGGTCCAAAAAAAACATGGTCATGTAGCATCAGCTGACTGATGTTTCATCCATTCTTTCAGACATCCTCATTACTAAATGTAAATACATTTCTCCAGAGATGTGTAATTCCCACCGGCTGTTTTGGGATCTTTCATAATTCCCACTAGGAGGACTTACTGAAGTACTTTAAGGACTTTTCTGGGTTTTTTTTTTTTTTTTTTTTTTGGTTCTCAGGTGGAATTAGAGAAACTAAAGGAGGCTATTGTGTGCTTTATGTTGTCAGCATGACTCTCTAGTCAATCATGAGACCTCTTATTTTTGAACTCAAAATGGTGGCATAGATGACTTAATTTGTTTTTTGTAGGTTTTTTTTTTTTTTGAGACGCAAACATGTTGATTTGTTTTTATTAGAGCTTCACAATTCTGTTACTGGCTGTAGCATCTCTGAAAGTAATTTTTCTAACGATATTTTTCTGTTGCCTTTTCTGCTCTAATTAGTCATTCTATAGAGAACAGAAATTGTTAGATTTATTTCTTCTACATTAGGGTTCTTGTGGAGGTAATGGGTGGAAGATACGGAATTTCAAAGATAAAACTTTACTTTTTTCATATTTGTAGTGTGGCTCAAATACACAGTTGCTTCACGTATTTCAAGAAGACTTCATCATAGGATATAAACCACATAAGGAAGAGGTGGAGAAAAAGGAAGCAGAAATATTTTTTCAGCCATCACAAGGTACTTTTAAAAAAAGAGCCTTGAGTTTGATACCTTAATCTAAAAAAAAAAACCCTCCAAACTTTCATTGAGTATCGATCTTTATATCAAAATTCATCATTCTTCATGGTTTTTTGGCAGATACACCTGTTAGTCTGTCAGAATTGCTTTTTTGTAGGTGAAGAACACGTTTGGGTAAAAGTTACCTGTTGAAAGGCAGTTTCACTTGTGACATATACCCTTTTGCCAAGAAATATTATCTGTGAATTAGTGTAACTGTTAAAAAAATTAACTTTGGTTGTTCAGCTCTACAGTTAAATTATTTTGATTTGATTCCCTGTGGTATCTTAAGTAAACCAATTAATTTTAGTGTAAGTTTTAAAAATTTCCCAGTAAGTTGATAAACACTGTTGATGAATAGAGGATGTAAGATGTTATATTGTGTGCTATACCAGGACCCTCAGGTTTGCTCGCTGTGTTTATCAACTTACTGGGAAATTATAATTAGAAATTATAACCTTGTAATTATGAAACTTTCATGTTCTATTTGAAATGAAATTTAAAAATAGAACAACACACTGAGTAGAATACACTCTATTTGAAGGCAGGAAAGACAGGTCCTACTTTAAGAATTCATTTTCTATGGTGATCCATTTTTAGTTTACGAAGGGTTTCCGTATACCCTGACTCATTTGGTTATTGATTGTAAGTATCTAGAAGGACATGATTAATGTTCCTGGTATAGCTTTAATCACAGAATTATATACACACATTTAAGGAAGGTATTTCTGCTGAATTTTATATAATTAGTTTCCTTTTGTTTAGTGGAAAAATGAGAGTGAGTGCCTTTCTTCTAAGCCTCATGGCTTAGCTCAAACATCTTTTGACCCCTCATACTAGTGATTTTTTTCCCTTTCATGTGTCTTTCTTCATTTATTAGAACTTTTCTTCTTTCTAAGTTATTCATTTGTCATGTTCAGTTTTATTTCACTGTCACTACAGCATAACTACTTTATAGATTTAAAATGTGCATTTTTTGTAGTATTTCACCTTTATTTGGGTTAAACTTTTTTATATGCTTTCCAACAAACCTAGCTACCAGTTATCATGCTATTTCTAACAGGAAATACATGCCAGCCTACCAGAAAACAATGCTTATATAAGGTTGGTATTTTAAAGTAATATTTTAAATTGAAAGACTTACATTAAAAATTTTTTTAATTTACCTCTTCTGATATTTCTTTATGTCACTGTGAAACCTGGACAAAAGATTTCCCAATGCCTTTCTTGGTTTTCTTTTAGTTTTTGTGCAGAGTTTCCTGATATTCTTGATTTTATAACTGTTTTTTAGATTTGATATGTATATTTCTCCTCTTCCCCCCCTGCTGTATTTTGTACTTTCTAAGTTTTCATTAAAAATGAATTATTCTTTTAATTAAGAAAAATGCCAACTATAGACAGAAGTACAGTGCATGGTCGAATGAACCTCCCTGTGCCCATAGCTTACATGATTTTAAGATTTTGTCACAGTTCCTTTACCTACCCTGTTTTCTTTTCTTTTCCTTTTCTCCTGAAATATTTTAAAGCAAACCCAGCCATCGTGTTTCACTGCTGTATACTTGTATATGCATTTCTAAACATGACTTTCTTACATGTGTTCTATTAACACGTGGCTAAAACAACAAAATTCCTCAGAATTGTGTAATAACTAGTCCATATTTACTTAATTCATTTGTCTCAAAAAATGTCAGGGTTATTTATTTGCCATCAATTTGTTTGGAATAAAATCCACACATTGTGTTTCATTTTTTAAGACTCTTTTAAGCTAAAGTAATCCCCATGTATACTCTTATCTTGCCATTGACTTGTTTTAGAGAAAGTTATTTTACAGGAGTTTGTCTGACCAGTTACTTGTGACATCATTTACAATTTTTCCTGAAAAGTGGAAGTTGGCTTTTAAGACTTGATTAGATCCAGGTTCAACTTCCTAGGTGATGCTGTGTCTGTCATAGAAGGACGTGAGAAAGAACATAATGTTAGGATGTCTCATTTTTAGTGATGCTAAGATTCAGAACATTCGGTTAGAAGAGGGGGAGGATATAGCTCAGTGGTAAGAGTGCATGCCTAGCATGCACAAGGTCCTGGGTCCAATCCCCAGTATCTCCATTTAAGTAAATAGATAAGTAGATAAACCTAAATTCCTCCCCTGAAAAAAAAACCCAAAAAGGCAATCAGAACATTCAGGTAGTGACTCCAATGTGAAATTTGCTAGCAATCTGTTATCTCATTTTCTTCCTTTCATATTGTTGCTGTTCATTCAGTTATTTCGTTAGTGATTGCAAAATTACAGTTTTCTAATTTTATCAGTTCTCATTTATTTATTGGCTAGAAAGCGTTTGTAAAGAAAAGCTTTCCCTTCTCAACTGGAGCTATTTGGCTGTTTTGAAATAGAATTATTTTTAGAAAAGTCAGGGTAAGTGCTTAGTTCTTTTTCTTCAATTGACAATTTCAGAGGAAGGAGTTTGTGTCCAAGTTACTGCCAGTGGTTACTGATGAATTTATAATTTTTGTTTGTCTTTCTTTTTATTTTGAGTTTTTAAAAAACTCTTTACTGAAGAGTAATATACATACAAAGACGTACTCATCGCTCATGGATTTTTATGTGCTTAGTGTATTTCAGTCAGTTTGCAGTCTTGATTTCAAGGCTCACATTGTCCTTCCAAGTTGATCCTGAGTCTTTGACACAACCTCATTGTTCTTGAAAGTTTACTTTCTTTCAGGCACAGCAGGATTTCCCAGACTTCTATTGTAGTCTTCGCAAGATTGGAGTCCGAACTATTCCTTTTCATGGAGCATGATATTTAGAGGCCACCATTTGAATTCTAGCAGTGCTCATTGCCAATGAGTTATCATTACGAGTTTTCAGTTTTTTTCTCTTTTCAAATATTTGTTTATTGAATGAAAGATTCTTTAAATTCTGTAATGCTTTATAATTTTCAAAAGTTTCACACACATGATTTCATATAATCTATGGGTTTTCATTTTTAAAGAAAGTTTTTATTGTCCTGTGTCAATCTCATTTTCATATATGAAAAATGCAGTTGTTGGCAGAGAAAATTATGTCCACGAATAATATCTTTTCATTAAAAAAAGTGTGAAATTTCTAAAAAGTCCTGTACCACTACAGATGGCCCTCCACCCATGACTTTCAATTTTTTTTTTTAAATGCTACTTTCATGTAAGAAGATCAGGATATATGTTTACTTCATTCCTTCCATTTAATTGCCAATTTTCCAAGGAGTCAGTGCCCTAGTTACTTTGAGGGGCACTTTCTTTCTCTTTTCTTTCTCTTCCTTTTTCTCCTTCTTTCTCTTCTTCTGTTCCTTCTTGTCCTTCCTTTCCTTTCTTTCTGATGTGCCCTCTCTCTTCTGGTATTTTTATGAACTCATGGTTTTCATGTAGTCATTATGTTTTAATAAATTGTATTCCTTTTTATTCTTTGATGTTCTGATGGTCCCATCTTTATCAAAAGATATCCCTTCAAGTTGGCTTTCATACTTTGGACATAGCCCCATTAGTTTTTGATAGTTTGGCAGAAAAATTATATAAAATTGCTTCTGAACACCTTCCCTCTTCCTCCCCCCTTTTATACTTATCAAGAGATTTTTTTTAAAAAAAGTCTTTCTTTTAACCCTATGGAAACACGTTAACTTAAATATCCTTTTCCTTTGACACTAGGATATCGCCCACCACCGTTTTCAGAAAAGTTCTTTCTAGTAGTAATTGAGAAGGACAGCAATAATTGCTCTATTCTCCATATGTGGCACCTTCATCTTAAATCCGTACAGGCATGTTTAGGTGAGTAATTGTATTGCAATTTTAGACAGAGATAATGTGAAATAAATTTATTTTACGGGATATGCTTTAGGTCGGTTAATTCTCTAGAATGAAGGTCCAGTAAACTGTAAGTTGAGTTGCTGAATTGAAGTATGTATATGCCAAACTTTTAATTACAGGGTCATAAATCATTAATGAAACAGGTTAATCTAAAAGCAAACCAGTGAATAGGCACATTAGACATATTGAAAAAAATTTGATTTATTTTAATTACTATTTAATATTAATGCCTATTATGACTCTGTTCTAGATACTGTGTCTCTATAAATCAGTTTTTCCCATAGAATTAATACTGTACTTTTTTGTTGGTTAATAACACACTGCCAACTTACACTGTGTACATTAGCTGTAGAATGACTAAAAGAAGCAGATTTGCTGTTTAGAAAAATGTGATTGAACATCTGAAGTTCATAAGCAGTACTATTTCTGTAAAATATTAGGAAATGCAACAGTGATAAAAAAAATCTTTTTCACCCTCGGCTTCTGCTGTACACATTCATACTATATACGTTCTTAGCAAATTAGAAAATCTGTAGTATGAAGTACAGAAATTGATTATGAATCTTTCTTTTTAAAACAATCTTTTACTTTCTTTCACTTTCCTATTTAAATGAAGAACTGTGTGGACTGCCATATCAAACAAAATCTGCTTTAAACTGGTTAACCCTAGATATTTGAAAGTTTTGAAAATATTTTATTATTTCTGATTATGTAATTTAAATGATTTTATACACATTAAGCATTTAATACAGAGAAATAATAATACATATGTTTTTTGTTCCCTTTGTAATTCACATTAGCACATAATTGTGTAAACAGCAGTTCTAACTGGGTCGTGAACTGGCATTAAAAAGGCCAAATGATTTGATAGAACCTTTACCTGTGCCTAGTTGAGCATAATTTTCTTGTGGTAGGGGAATCTAAAAACATTTTCAAAGCTTGTGGAGTTAATTCTTGACATTACATGTTGTTTCACAGAAATGCAAGAGTAGAGGGACCTAAAACCACCTTGTCAGGAAGATAAGTTTTTTTATTGCGATAACATTGGTTTATAACACTATGTACATTTCAGCGTGTACAGCTTTCTAATTTGACTTCTGAATGCACTGTAGTATGCTTACCACCGAAAGTCCAGTTTCCATCTGTCACCATAGAGTTGACCCCCTCTTACCTATTTTGTCCTCTCCTCATCACCTTTCCCCTCTGGTAACCACCAGTCTGTTTTCCGTATCTGTGTGTGTGTTTTGTTTTGTTTGTTTATTTAATACTTTTTAAAAATATTTCACATATGAGTGAAATCATACAGTATTTATCTTTGTCCATCTGACTAACTTCACTTGGCAAAATACACTCAAGAAAGAGAATTCTTAACGCATCAGAGAATATAGTATTTTCTGGAGTTGGGCGCAGAGCCTGGAATGGTTCTGGAGAGATTAGTAGAGGGTAGTAACAGATCCTTGTGTTAGGACAGGATTCATGTGATGCCTTCTGTCCCCCTGCTTATGAAGGAAGTAGCCCGCTGCTGTTCACCTCAGTCTGGGCCAGTGTAGAGTTGGTTGCTTGCTGTGTTTGTGGCAGCAGTAAAAGGTCACAAACAGTAAGGTTATAAGAGGCAGACAAATCATGTACTGTCTTTAGCTATGACAGAAAGCATCTGTCTTTTGGTTCTAACACGTGCAGCAGATTTAACATGGTGTGCATTGCCATTAAAGCTGATACTTGAATTTAGCAGTGTGTTGAAAATGCTGGCAAAGGGTGCAGTGATAGGTTTATGTTTAAATGGAGAAGCAACATCTGGAGTGCCTTCTAGGTACCAGGCACTGAGATCAGTACTTAATATATATGAGATAGTTATTATTCAATGTTTACTAATGGAATAATATTAAGTAACTTGACCAAATCCCACATCTAGTTTGTCTCAGACTAAGCTTCAAAAATCAGGTCTTCTGGCTCTGAAGCCTTTACTTATATTTTCTCTCCTGCTCTTTCTTTCTCTGCATGAGATTTATACGTTAGAAAATTGCCTGGTTACAGAAAGAGGAATGATATAGTTCATTTTGCAGATGAGGAAATAGCCAGAGGTGGTGAAGTGCCCTGCCTAAGGAAGCACATCTAGTTAGTTTTAGAGCCAGGAGTATTATTTCTGTCTTCTGACTGGTTACAGTGTAGTCTTTACTCCATTTTATGAAAAATGTTTTTATATTTCTTGCTGAGTGGTCTGCCACTATAAAACAGATCGACATACTTAGCATCCACTAGAAGCAAAAGGAGATTGGTTATCATCTCTCGGGATTCTGGTGCTTCTTGTGTTGTACAGAGCAATAAGTCATCGTCCTTGCCCTTCAGGAGTTCATAGTCTAATGTGGAGGGGTGGGGAGATGGACATACAAATACGTAAGTGTAATAAGAAGTATCCTTCACGTGTAGCAGAGGTGCAGATAACTAAATCTGCTTAGAGATTTACACTCCACCCTAATGTGAAAGCTGGAAGCTCTTTGGACAGAAGATCAAGGTCAATATGCCTTACAAAGCCATTCAACTAATACTATCTTAAATTTGCGTGGAACTTTAATTTTTTTGTATATGTTCTTAAAATCTTGTTTATTATCTTGTTTCAACACTTGATATTTAAGAGGCTGGTATTTTAGTATTGTCTTTGCCACTGGCTAATTATATGACCTTAGGAAAATCATTAAACTCTCCAAGTTTAAATTTCTTCATCTATTAAGTGAGGTAGTGTCTTGTATCTTGTTGTTAATCTTATTTCTCATCAGAGTTTGATTTATGACCCATCTCTTTCAGAAACACCTGGGCTGCTTATTAATGCAGATTTCTGGGATCTATCCCAAAACAGCTGAGTCAGTGTTTCTGTGATTAGGCCGGAGAATCTTCATGGTATTAACAAGTTCCTCAAGCTTTTAATGGTTTTTAAAGGTTGAGAACACTGGACGAGATAACTTGTTTTTTTTCCCTAGCTCTTTCATGCTGTGATTCTTCAGTGACAATATCCCTGTGATGGAATTGGGTATGCTCAGAAAGAGTAAAATAGTTAAAAAAAAAAAAGTCTATCAAGGTAACTGAGCAAAAGTTTGAAAAGTGACTTTGTCTCCAGAGTACTTTTAAGAGACCATGTTTCTTTTTTTTTAAAAATATATTTTTATTGAAGTATAGTCAGTTTACAATGTTGTGTGAGACCATTTTTTTTTTGAAGACCATGTTTCTTAAATGCTAACAAAATGTTATTCTAGCTCATGTACATGGTGATGATAGTAATGTATTTCATAATTTATTTTCAAAGCTAAAACTTCAGAAGGTGTTTCGTCAGAGAGCCTACTTTTAGTCCCTGGACAGAAGAATGTAGACTCTTCTCCAGAAACCTCTCCTAGTGTGAGCCCCATGCCACATTCTTCATCAATTGCCAACCTTCAGACTGCTAGTAAGCTGATTCTGAGCTCTAGACTGGTGTATAGCCGACCTCTTGATCTCCCAGTAGGAGTAGAAGTAATAAGAGCAACACCTTCAGCAGGTAAGGGAGCTCAGAACAGCCTCCAGTGGGCAAAATGGATGAACTCTGCTGAAATGTGCTCTAGGTTGACACTGAAATAAAGGTTTATTTTCTACTAATGATGCATCTCTTTAGAAACACGTGTTTATTAGAAATAATTTCCTGTAATAAATGTAATCAGCTGGACAGCAAATGGTGTAAGTGTTTTAACGTGAGGTTTCTTGCCTGCACTATGATTTCCTATAAATAGGACTCCTATAATAGTAAAATTGCAAGGAATGAATGTGTTCATTTGTGAATTATTGAAGCTTTTTTTTTGAATTAAGGCTTTTCATCCACATTTTGCTATTATTAAATATGTTTTAACAAGAGTTGATAGATACTTTGCGGGGCAAATGTAGGGTACAAGATGATAGTTTGGTTAGCCTAGAATGATACTGACTTTAACAAGGTGGGTAAAGTAGTTCGGAGTGCAGGACTGGCAGCTCTGTTTAAAATGATATGTCACTTATGGAATTGTAATCAGGGAATTCATAGAATAGTGTTTTTGAGGAAGTGAAATTGGAAGTTCAAGACTGTTCTAATTACTGGTGAATTTTGAGTATGAGGTTCTCTTCCCCATCCCTGAGACAGGTGTAGAGTCAGAGTTGGAAAGATCACTTCATGTGTTTACTCCGGACTTTTGTGGGAAGTGCAGAAGGAGGTCAGTTTTTGAGTCGTTCAAAGCATTTGGGAAGTTTAGGATATCCTCAGATAGATTTCTTGGAGTTAATAATGATAAATTACTTTTTGCAGGGACTTTATAAAATGCTTTCAAATGTCTTATTTGACAGTGACCCTCCAAGGAAAGTAGTAACGAGATCCTTACTATTGGGGTGGAACAGGCTCAGGTGTTAGGTGGCCTTACCACAGTTAGGAAGGTATGGATGGACTACAACTTGAACCCAGGCCTTCTGCTCCCAATCTTAATCACTATAACCCATCACGTTACAGTCGACAGTAGATGGACAGTGTTAATCTTTGGCCGTCAGGAATAAATGTGAAGTTTCTGGTTCAGTGTGAGGAGAGCATTAATTAAACTTGGTTTAAAAAAAAAAGGTGAGATCTTGTGTCTCTTTAGCTGACTGAAAGCTTTTGTGGAAAGGGTAGGTCTGGGGTTTGGATGATTTTGAGGGCTGGTTAGGGGCATTTGAAGGGCAAATTGTAATGACTGCTTAAGCATTTATTATGAAAATGATAAAAGATGTAGAATGAAAGTCCAGTGAGGCACGTGTGGTGAGGGCATTAAATAAATTACAGCAGATAACAGATTTATTGATTAAGGGTTGACTTTTCTCTGCTTTTGAGTTTTATTTTAATGAAATATTTGCCTCATTTAAACTTAATTATCTGTTTAAACAAGTACTTTTTAATTAAAAACAATTTTAAAATTAAATTTAGAGTGGAATGTTTAATTAAAAGAACAAACTGATTATTATTGCATGTTTTGATTTCACCAGTGGGCTTATTCATGACTTCTACCGATGCCTTGGCCAGTGGACATTTAGTTCACTAATGTAGGACACTAGTTAAGGGGTGCACTGCAGAGTTGTGAAGAAGCTCATAGTGACTTTGGGGTGATCACATTCTAGATTTTGGTTATTAGCCTGTTATTTTGTGGTTCTATTATTCTGACTATCTGCTTTTTCTTTTTTAAGGTCACCTAAGTTCCTCTTCAATTTATCCAGTGTGCCTTGCACCTTATTTAGTGGTTACAACTTGTTCTGACAATAAAGTACGCTTCTGGAAATGTAGTATGGAAACCAGCCTACAATGTAAAAGTGACGAGAAGGAAAGCTATCATTGGAGGAGATGGCCCTTGATGAATGATGAAGGGGAAGATAATAGCAGTACAGTGAACATTGTGGGAAGACCAGTTGCTGTTAGCTGTTCATACACGGGTCGCCTTGCAGTGGCTTACAAACAGCCTGTCCACCAAAATGGTTTTGTTTCTAAAGAATTTTCCATGCATGTTTGCATATTTGAATGTGAATCTACAGGAGGGTCAGAATGGGCTTTAGAACAAACAATTCATCTTGATGATTTGGTCAAAGTTGGGAGTGTGCTTGATTCGAGGGTTAGTGTCGACAGTAACCTCTTTGTGTACAGCAAATCAGATGCACTTTTGAGCAAAGACAGATACCTTATTCCAAATATCAAACATTTAGTACATTTGGACTGGGTGTCAAAAGAGGATGGCTCCCACATTCTCACAGTGGGGGTTGGTGCTAATATCTTCATGTACGGGCGGCTTTCAGGGATTGTGACTGATCAAGTCAATAGTAAGGATGGAGTAGCTGTCATTACTTTACCACTAGGTGGTAGTATCAAGCAGGGAGTTAGGTCAAGATGGGTTCTTCTGAGATCTATAGACTTAGTGTCTTCTGTTGATGGTACACCTTCCCTGCCTGTTTCTCTCTCCTGGGTAAGAGATGGGATATTAGTGGTAGGAATGGATTGTGAAATGCACGTATATGCACAGTGGAAGCATGCTGTCAAATTTGGAGACATTGAAGCTGATAGTCCTGAAGCAGAGGAGACAGCAATACAAGATCATTCTGCCTTTAAATCTAATATGTTGTCAAGGAAAAGTATTGTTGAAGGAACAGCTATTTCTGATGATGTTTTTTGTTCACCAACTGTAATTCAAGATGGTGGCTTATTCGAGGCTGCACATGTCCTCTCCCCTACTCTCCCACAGTATCATCCAACCCAGCTGTTAGAATTGATGGATTTAGGGAAAGTTCGCAGGGCTAAAGCTATTCTCTCTCATTTAGTAAAATGTATTGCAGGTGAAGTTGCAATAGTTAGAGATGCTGATGCTGGAGAAGGAACTAAGCGACATCTTTCTCGAACCATTAGTGTGAGCGGCAGTACAGCAAAGGATACAGTTACCATAGGGAAAGATGGCACTCGAGATTATACCGAGATAGATTCTATTCCTCCACTACCATTATATGCATTGCTTGCTGCCGATCAAGACACAACCTACAGAATTTCAGAAGAAAGTACAAAAATACCTCAGAGCTTTGAAGATCATACCGAAAGTCAACCGGAGGATCAGTATTCAGAGCTGTTCCAAATCCAGGACATAACAACGGATGATATCGATTTAGAGCCAGAAAAGAGAGAAAACAAATCGAAAGTAATAAATCTTTCTCAGTATGGACCAGCTTACTTTGGCCAAGAACACGCGAGGGTACTTTCGAGTCATCTTATGCACTCAAGTCTACCAGGCCTCACCCGTTTGGAGCAGATGTTCCTTGTAGCTTTAGCTGATACAGTGGCGACCACCAGTACTGAGCTTGATGAAAACAGAGATAAGACTTACTCAGGTAAATGACCTCAGTGAGAGCTTACAGAGTTATCGTTAATAGAACTGTTTGTAATGTCTATATAATGACCCACATATTAAACTGCAGTCTTTCCTTTAACCTTGTGGGGAAATGGCCTCTCTAGTAGCCAGTTACTATTACATGTTGTGACTGGTTGTGAAAGAAAAGGCGATGGGGGTAGGCTGTGACTTGTAGTGTGCCTTTGTGTGTTTGTGATGTGATGTGTCTGTGTGCCTCCTCACGTGACTTTGTACACTGAAACCTTCGTGTGATTTTGGATATATAGTCTTTTTTTTTTCCCCCCATATTGATTCCTGTGGTTTATTTTTATTTTACTTAAGATGGTGATGGCCCATTTGTTAATTTTACTATTGACCCATGAGGCTTTTAAGGACCCCGTGGACTCAACTTGTTCATCTTCCCATTTCTAGTTATAAATGACTTTTTATAATTGCCTAATTTTCTCCAAAAGTTCTCTTGAGAAAGAGGTTTTCATGCATTTTAATATAATGTGGGTCTTGCTTAATACATTCTGTAACCAGAAAAAATTTGGCTGCCTCCTGAAATTAGATTCCATTCTTTTTTATGCAGAGAGTTGAAGGTAATGGTGTCGATGCTAAATGATGGCATTAGCTAAGGAAACGAAAGGTGACTGAGCACTCATTCATTCAGTAAATATTGTGGAGCAGTGAACGGGTGCTCTGTGCCAAGTGCTTTATGTACTTTATCATATTTAATTATTATAACAACCCTCTAGTAGATAGCTATTATTACGCTTAATTTTATAGGTGAAGACACTGATCCTTAGGGAGATAAAGTGACATATAAGATCACACAGGTAGTAAGTGGCAGAACTGGGGTTCCTATGTGGATAAATCATTGCCTCCAAGCCTTTGTACTCTTTTAATTATTTCACAAGATTCCAAGCTACCTGGAATGTATTTCTTCACATAAGTTTATGTCCTTATAATATAGCTCCAAAATTTTCTCTTCCATAGGTCACAATAACTAGTGACCTTTAGAGGGTTTTGCCTTTAACTTATTTTTCAAGCATGTTAATTAAAAAAAAAATTAGAATCATTATGACATTGTGTGCTATAGAGCAAGATTCTCCCCCCAATAGCCTTAAGCCTTTATTGCAAACTTTATATATATTAGAGTTTTTACCCTTGGACATTAGGTATGCCACATTCTGTGAAAAATAGTTTAAATTTTCTGATACAAAGCTGTATCCTTGATGAGGCAGTAGAAAAATGGCTCATCCTGGTTACAGTGAACTTTCGTGAGGTAGATCGGGGGGAATGAATGTCTCCATCTCACAGGTGGGAAACTGAAGCTCAGAGATTAAATAGTTGCACACCTCAGTAAATGCATTCTCAGTAAATGGATTCTTCCATTTGTTCAGTTGAGACAGCTTAGAGATATTCCTGATTCTGCCTTCTCTCATGCCCCATCTCCAGTGCATTGACAGATGCTGTCGGTTCTACCATGTCGCAGATCCAATCATTTCTCATCACCTCCCCTGTTACCACTCTGGTCCAAGTCGCTGTCACACCCTGCCTAGTTATTGGCAAAGTCTCCTGAACTGTTTCATTCCTGTTACCTCAGTCTGTTCTTGACAGAGGAATCCGTGATTATTTTAAAACAAGATCACATTAAGTCTCTCCTCTGCTCAGCATACACTGGTGGCTTCCCATTTTACTTTAGAGCAAAAGCCAGATCCTTAAGTGATCCACAGGGCCCTGCGTGATCTGAGTTTACTTCTGCTCTATTGCATTGGCTTCGTTGCTGTCCCACAAACACACTGGGCGCATTCCTGTCGCAGTGTCTTTGCACGTACTGTTTCCTGTGCACAAAAGGCTCTTCTTCCAGAGCCTCATTCCCTTCCCTCCTCAAATTTCATCTTACTGAAAGTTCTTTCCTGGCCACACTATATAAAATGGAAGCCTCTTACTCCAGCACCCCCTTTCTCTCAATCCTGCTTTATTTCTCTCCATACGTAGCATTAATTTCCCCTAGACACTTTATTTCTTTGTTTCTTGTCTGTCTCTGTCTCCTGAGATGTAAGCGCCCCAAGAGTAAGGACTTTGCTCTATTCCCTGCCGAATCCCCAGTACCTGAATTACACCTGCGGTGTAGCAGGTGCTTAGCTTGTTGAATGAATAAATGAACGAGTGGACTGACAAATATGCTAATGGGAAATAGAGCTGGAACTTGAACTTTGACAGTTTAAAACATTTTATTTTCTTCCAGAAAATATTTGATTCAATACCCTGAGTATTTCCTAAGTGGCAGTTACTGGGCTAGGTGTTGTTAGTACTTTTCCGTTGCTTTTATCCAGCAGCGGCTATAATTTTGAGTAAACTTGCCACACTTTCATACCTCTGCTCAACGTTTGAATAAGAGTAAATTTGTGGAATCAAGGTTATAGTTGAACCTTAACTTGGTAACACTAGCCTGGGGAATCCCATTTCAAATCTTTGATAGTGCTGTATTTCAGTTGGGCTAACCAACCTAGAAAATATTACCTGTTTAATTATATAATACATAATTTTATTTTAGTTATGTAATTCCTGTCTTTAAATCTCATCTGAATTTGCATGGGAAATATTTTTTAAAATTACACCTAACTTACTATCGTTAATGTATTTTTTATTGCATTTCAGGATTTCTTCCCTATTCCTTTATTAAGAATAGCTCTAAGTACTATTGTTACCTGTACTAATAGGTAATTATATTTTTCCCAGTCATTTTTCATTTGGCAGTTTTAGTATTTACATGTGATTTTTGTAGAGGTATTTTTAAATAAAGATATTGAAGTGTTCACAACAGAAGACACTCAAAAATATCTTACATACTTTGTGTAAATTATTATTGCTGAGTTGAATGTTTATTTTCTAACTTTTTATCGCTTTGTGACGTGTTGCATTCCTCTTTCCTTAAGCACATTTTCTCTTTACTTTGCAGGAAGAGACACATTGGACGAGTGTGGTTTACGGTACTTACTAGCGATGCGCTTGCACACGTGCCTTTTGACATCGCTGCCTCCTTTGTACCGAGTACAGCTACTTCATCAAGGTATGGTGTGAGCCTTTGTGCAGCTTTTATTTCTTACTGAAGTGGTTGGTGTGTCTGTATTTGTGTGTCAGCGTTAGGTATGTTGTTCTATGCGTACCTGGTGGTAGCCTTAAGATCTCCCTGTCGCATAGTAGTACCCACTTACATTTTTCCTATATGTCATTCAGCTCTGTTTGTCTCAATTTCTCAGGCTTTACTCACTAAAGTCATAGTAGTTTAGGAGTAAACTCAGTACAGTTGAGGTTGTAACCCATAGTGGCCCTGAATTTCTGTGACGTCTTTTTTAAAACTTATGTAAATTTGGCCCTGTGCATTACTGTGTTTGTTTTTAACAGAAGCATTATGTTCCAAATTACTTACTCATAAGTAAAGCTGATGTTTCAGGACTGTCTGCCGTATGGTCCCCCAGTGGACTGGCATACCTCTAGCACACTGCCACGAACCCTGATTTGAGATATATAGCTTTACATCAGCCCCCTAACTTATAGGTTAAAAAATCAAAACTATATTATGATTTATTCTAGTTCTGTGAAATATGTCCTGGGTAATTTGATAGGGATTGCATTAAATCTGTAGATTGCCTTGGGCAGTGTGACCATTTTAACAATATTGATTCTTCCAATCCAAGAGCATGGAATATCTTTCCATTTTTTAAAGTCTTCTTTAATTTCCTTCATCAATGGTTTATAGTTTTCTGTGTATAATTCTTTCACCTCCTTGGTTAGATTTATTCCCAGATATTTTATTACTTTGGGTGCTATTTTAAAGGGGATTGTTTCTTTACTTTCTTTTTCGGTTGATTTATCGTTAGTGTAAAGAAATGCAACTGATTTTTGAACATTAATTTTGTAACCTGCTACCTTGCTGAATTCTTCAATCAGCTCTAGTAGCTTTTGTGTGGACCTTTTAGGGTTTTCTATATATAGTAACATGTCATCTCATCTTCGACAAAGGAGGCAAGAATATACAATGGAATAAAGACAGTCTCTTCAGCAAATGGTGTTGGGAAAACTGGACAGCAGCATGTAAAACAATGAAGCTAGAACACTCCCTTACACCATATACAAAAATCAACTCAAAATGGATTAAAGACTTAAACATAAGACAAGATACAATAAACCTCCTAGAGGAAAACATAGGCAAAACATTATCTGACATACATTTCAAAAATTTTCTCCTAGAAGAAATAAAAGCAAGAATAAACAAATGGGACCTAATGAAACTTACAAGCTTCTGCACAGCAAAGGAAACCATAAGTAAAACAAAACGACAACCTACGGAATGGGAGAAAATTTTTGCAAGTGAAACCGACAAAGGCTTGATCTCCAGAATATATAAGCAGCTCATACGACTCAATAAGAAAAAAATAAACAACCCAATCCAAAAATGGGCAGAAGACCTAAACAAGCAGTTCTCCAAGGAAGACATACAAATGATCAAAAAGCACATGAAAAAATGCTCAATATCACTAATTATCAGAGAAATGCAAATCAGAACTACAATGAGGTATCACCTCACACCAGTCAGAATGGCCGTCATTCAAAAATCCACAAGTGACAAATGCTGGAGAGGCTGTGGAGAAAGGGGAACCCTCCTACACTGCTGGTGGGAATGCAGTTTGGTGCAGCCACTATGGAAAATAGTGTGGAGATTCCTCAAAAGACTAGGAATAGACTTACTGTATGACCCAGGAATCCCACTCCTGGGCTTGTATCCAGAAGGAACCCTACTTCAAAAAGACACCTGCACCCCAATGTTCATAGCAGCACTATTTACAATAGCCAAAACATGGAAACAACCTAAATGTCCATCAACAGGTGACCGGATAAAGAAGATGTGGTATATTTATACAGTGGAATACTACTCAGCCATAAAAACCAACAACATAATGCCATTTGCAGCAACATGGATGCTCCTGGAGAATGTCATTCTAAGTGAAGTAAGCCAGAAAGAGAAAGAAAAATACCATCCTATGAGATCGCTCATATTTGGAATCTAAAAAACAAAAACAAAAACAAACAAACAAACAAACAAAAACAAAGCATAAATACAGGACAGAAATAGACTCAGACAGAGAATACAGACTTGTGGTTGCCAGGGGGGTGGAGGGTGGGAAGGGATAGACTGGGATTTCAAAATTGTAGAATAGATAAACAAGATTACACTGTATAGCACAGGGAAATATACACAAAATGTTATGATAACTCACAGACAAAAAAATGTGACAATGAGTGTGTATATGTCCATGAATGACTGAAAAATTGTGCTGAACACTGGAATTTGACACAACATTGTAAAATGATTATAAATCAATAAAAAATGTTAAAAAAAATCAAAACTATAGTGTTTAAAGTGACCTGTCTAGGAGGGGAGTGTACAGCTCAGTGGTAGAATATGTGCTTAGCATGCACGAGGTCCTGGGTTCAATCCTCAGTGCCTCCATTAAATAAATAAATAAACCTAATTACCCTCCCCCTTCCCTAAAAAAAGAACAAAAAATTTTTTTTTAAAAAGTGACCTACCCAAGATATATGGCTGTTTATTAATAGAGTTGGAATTAGAATCCCAGTCCAGTGCAGCTTTTACTGGGCTGTGTTCCTTTTGAAACCAGCATCCTGGACACAGCCCCACAAAATATGCTTTAGTGTTGTAGGGTATACAGTACTGGGCTTCATAGTTTATTATTCTTACGCATAGCACTTACCCTTTACCCTCAATAACTGCTCCACTATATATAGAAAACCCTAAAAAGTCCACACAAAAACTACTAGCACTAATCAAAGAATTCAGCAAGGTAGCAGGTTACAAGATTAACGTTCAAAAATCAGTTGCATTTCTTTACACTAATGAGGAATCAACAGAAAAAGAAAGTAAAGAAACAATCCCCTTTAAAATAGCACCCAAAGTAATAAAATGCCTAGGAATAAATCTAACCAAGGAGGTGAAAGACTTATACATGGAAAAATATAAACCATTGATGAAGGAAATTAAGAAGACTTTAAAAAAATGAAAAGATATTCTATGCTCCTGGATTGGAAGAATCAATATTGTTAAAATGGTCACACTGCCCACGGCAATCTACAGATTTATTTTAATCCCTATCAAATTACCCAGGACACATTTCACAGAACTAGAACAAACCATAATAAAATGTGTATGGAACCACAGAAGACCTAGAATTGCCAAAGCATTACTGAAGAAAAAGAAAGAGGCTGGAGGAATAATTCTCCCAGACTTCAGACAATACTATAGAGCTACAGTCATCAAGACAGCATGCTATTGGTACAAAAACAGACATATAGACCAATGGAACAGAATAGAGAGCCCAGAAATGAACCCACAAACTTTTGGTCAACTAATCTTTGACAAAGGAGGCAAGAATACACAATGGAATAAAGACAGTCTCTTCAGCAAATGCTGTTGGGAAAACTGGACAGCAGCATGTAAATCAATGAAGCTAGAACACTCCCGTACACCATACATAAAAGTAAACTCAAAATGGATCAAAGACTTAAACATAAGACAAGAGACAATAAACCTCCTAGAGGAGAACAGGCAAAACATTATCTCACATACATCTCAAAAATGTTCTAGGGCAATCTGCCCAAGCAATAGAAATAAAAGCAAGAATAAACAAATGGGACTTCATTAAACTTAGAAGGTTTTGCACAGCAAAGGAAACCATAAGTAAAACAAAACGACAACGTACGGAATGGGAGAAAATTTTTGCAAACGATGAAACCGACAAAGGCTTGTTCTTTGAAAATATGATTCTAAACTGCTGTCTACTATTCTGTCATGTTTTTAAACTATATTTCGTCTAACCAGTCCTTTATTTTTTCTAAAAATATAACTTTTGCTGAGATTTTTTTCCCATTTGAATTGTCATTGTTAATGAATGACTTTATAACCTTGCATATAAAAATGTTTATATATCTGATTATTTCCTCCTATTAATTTTCTAGTAGTGAAATTACTGAATCAAAGGGCTTGAGAATTCTTAACTCTTAAGAGAGTAAAATTTTTTTATTGAAGTATAGTTTACAGTGTTGTCAATTTCTGGTGTATAGCACAATGTTTCAGTCACATATTCATACATATATTCATTTTCATATTCTTTTTCATTATTGGTTACTATAAGATATTGAATACAGTTCCCTGTGCTATACAGAAACTTGTTTATGTATTTTATATATACTAGTAAGTATCGGTAAATCTTGAATCCTGAGTTTATCCCTTCCTACCTCCTTCCCCGCCTGGTAACTGTAAGTTTGTTTTCTATGTCTGTGAGTCTGTTTCTATTTTGTAAATAAGTTCACTTGTGTCTTTTTTTTTTTTTTTTTTTTTTTTTTTTTAGATTCCACATATAAGTAATATCATATGGTATTTTTCTTTCTCTTTCTGGCTTCACTTAGAATGACGATCTCCAGGTCCATCTATGTTGCAGCAAATGGCATTATTTTGTTCTTTTTATGGCTGAGTAGTATTCCATATCTTTTTTATCCAGTCATCTGTGGATGGACATTTAGGTTGTTTCCATGTCTTGGCTATTGCAAATAGTGCTGCTATGAACATTGGAGTACATGTATCTTGAAAATTCTTAACTCTTGATAAGTGTTGCTACCTTCAGAAAGACTGCTCATTTACATTCCCAAAACCAAAAAAGTTTGATGATGCCAAAACTCAACTCACTGTTTTAAATGATCTGTGCCTTTTGGAAAAGGTTAAAAATGGTATCTTAAAGTTCTTTCAAATTTTAGATTTAAATGATGGTCAGATGGTACTGAATCACTTAATGACAATTGTCTACATTGTCTAGGGAGGTCCAAAACACCTCAAATTTATAAACTTTGTCTAATTCCATTTTCCCTATGATATAGTTAAAACACTGGAGCTGAGGAAAGTGACTGGTCTTGTAGGTGATGGTCCTGGGAACATTTTTTAGGGAAAAACTTAAGTAGCTAGCATATAGATAGACAAGCTGAGAAGAGCAGAGATTGATTACAAACAATAGTCTGCCGTTGGAAGGCAAGTAAAAATAAATGCCTGTTGGTGCCCCTATTTTTTTTTCTTCTTCCTAATGCCTTTTCACCTCTAATAGTTAGGTTTACAAATATTCGCTGCTCTCTTAATCTTCTTTCTTAACTGCATTCCCCTGACAGGCCTGTCTGTTTTTTTGTTTCCTTTTAATCACGCCAAAAATTAATCAGTCAAATTTCATAACACAACATTGTAAGTCAACTATACTTCAATTAAAAAATTTCACTTGTATGGCTGAAACATTGTGCTGTACACCAGAAATTGACACAACATTGTAAACTAACTATACTTCAGTTTAAAAAAATTCATTTAAGGGTTTAGAATATAATATATTTTATATTGTTATTTTATAATAAAAATTTCATATCAGCAAAAGTGCATTTTGCATTGCCATGTAATAGCAATTTCTAAAGCAAAGCATCAGTTTTTTTGTAATTATTTCAAGTAGCAGTTTTTTCTTAAATCAGAGACTTAAATAGTGAGAAAATGAATCTACTTTTTAGATTCTGAAAAAATACAAATTGATGTTATTAAATTTTTTCCATTTTCCCCCTAAATTTATAGTGACAGTTAAGACATGTTGCATCGATTTTGTGATAAGATTTCAAACACATTGTATATAAATGTTAGCAATGGGGAATTTAAAAGATTTAAGATTATTATTCAAAATGGTTGTAATAGTTTTTTATACTTTCTAAAGGAACTGTTGGGAAGCAGTAATTGTTAGAAAAGTTTTAAACTATATGGGAAATCTATATAGTAGTTGTTAATGAAAAAAATCACATGTGGTAATATTGATGTTCTTATAGCACTGAGAGTCCTGTGTTGTAATGTGACTGTCAGAACATTGGCCTCAGACATTTCTTTGTTTCCAAAAGGTTCATTTAGATGGTTACTTCAGCTAGCCTGGCTTCTGTCCTGGGATGCGCTGGGTTCTTCCCAGCAGCATTCCCACTGTCTGACATCACTCCACGTGGTTCACTTCTCTTATGTTTCCTCTTCACCTGCTCCAAGTGGAGTAAAGTGTTGTCAGTGGTTCAACTATGGACAAACTTATGGAGAGTGTTGCTGAACCCCATTTTGTTGCCTCTAAATACAGTGTAGATCTCTGTCAGTCTTTTACCGTGACAAGAAAGAGTTTGCCATATACCAAAAAGAGTTTTAAAGTCTTTTTAACCAAGGCACTGAAGGTAGAGGGAACTCTCAAGTTTAGAGCTTGCTTTGAAGTGATATGAAGCTCTTTGGCCAGAGCAGTGTCCAGTACTGAAGCACATGGTCTGCAAGCAAGTGGCACTGTCAAACAGCACCCACGTACACAGGCCAAGATATTTGAACTGGACCGGAGCTTTCACTGTTGATAAGTTTGGTGTGTGTACATACATATGAGTGGCTCGATACTCAAATATCTTTCTTTCTAATGATTTAGTTTCAGTGTGTCTGTTTTTGTGGGGGGAAAAGGAAAATACATTTGGGAAAAAGATATTTTGGATTTGTGTATCCTTATAATGGTCTTGTATTTAGAATCTTATACTATGAAATCCTGAATGATGAAATTCTTTCATCATTTTTTTTTCTGCTTGAAAATTTTTTGCTGAATGAATAAATATGTGACTATGTGAAAAAATTTTTTTATTAGTTCTGAAGCTTATTATTTTGTATTTCTTATTTAGGTGTATCTACTTGTCATTTTGCCTGGGCTTTTCATTCTGAGGCCGAAGAAGAGCTGATTAATATGATTCCAGCAATTCAGAGAGGGGACCCTCAGTGGTCTGAGTTAAGAGCTATGGGGATAGGATGGTGGGTCAGGAATATTAACACTCTTAGAAGATGCATCGAAAAGGTAACTTTAAGTCATTGGATTTTGAAGTTTTTAAAAAAGTCTTTTCTTAAAGTATAGAAGATACTGTCTTCCAGGAAACCTGTAGTGGGGGGGTTAGTATGTACATCCTGAAGTCTTGAGAATTTCTTAAATACAAATTTTTGGAGATTTCAAAAACTTGACTTTTATCAGACATCCATGCAGTATATTAATTGTCTGTTGCCATATATGCTGAGTGTATAATGTTTCTAGAATAGCAATGTTTTCTGCTACTAGTTGAGGTGTGTCCTAGTTTACAAAAATATAAACATCTGAATTTAGAAAGTTGACATAAGTTCTTGTCATCTACATACACGACATAGAAAAAGCATTCTTTTTATATAAAAGATTCTCTGCATGGCTAGGTTAATAAATAGCAAACTTCCTTTGCATATTTAAAATACCATTCAATAAAAAAATTATGATTTGTGTGCACTTGAAGAAAACATCTATGACAGCAAGTGAAACATGCAATACATTTTAAGTTGGATTTTTGGAGTTAGTTTTCTGGCAGAGTCCCTTTAGAAAAAAAAAATTTTAGTAGACGCTGAATATTCTTTCAGTGTTTCAGAAACTAATTGTTACTGAACAGCTTTTGTATAGCAGGTTTGGTGCTAATTGCTTTTCATAAATTATTTCATATAATCTTTTCATAAGCCACATGTTACCATCTCTGTTTTAACCTGATGGAACTAAGACTCGGAGAGGTTAGGTAACCAGCCCAAACTCCCATCATTTAAAAGTGTTAGATTTAGTCTGTGCCCTTTCTACTCTGCATGGTTAGGAACGTGGAATTGTCATTCGTTGTTTACTTTTAGGAGTCCATTGAAATTCCCAGAAATACGATTAGTGAAACTACACTGACGGATACCATTGTAGAGTATGAATTCATTTCCCTCAGGATGAAGTTACTCCCCTGCAACAGCAGTTCTCAAATTTTAGGGTCAGAAGAATCACCTGGCAAATGTGTTAAAAACACATATCCCTCAGCCCACTCCCAGAGGTTTTCATTTCGTAGGTTGGGGATGTTAGGGCTGTGGCATCTTCATCTTCATTAGCATCCTGTGATTCTGGGGTTCATGGTCCTCAGATCACAGTTTGAAAGGTGAGTGTGGGAGTATCGTTTTCCTGCTACATGTAAGGCAGCCAGCATTTCCCTTCTCCAAAGAAGCACAGATATAAGAAGGGATTTGTCCTCACACCAATCAAAAATGTAGTTTCTAGGGTGTAGGGAAAGTTAATTGTTAATAGCAAATAAATAGCATAGTATCTACATTAAATTTTTTTTTATATCCCAAAGCAGTGGGAAAAGAGGACATATTTTATCAGAAATGTTTGGGTGTTGCCTACAAAGTCTCTAGTTTCTTGTCAACAATGTGTTTGTATCATTATAATTGAGTATTTCTGATATATACATATGATGTATTTCCACAAGTAATTTATCTCTTAAAATTGAATCAAAATGACATGTAAAAAAAATTCCCCTTGAGATATATATTATAAATGATTAACTAAAGATGAATAAAAATTCCTGTAAAAATTATTAAATGTTGAGATACTAAGTTAAATGATCAAAGGCAGAGAAAATACTAAAAAAGGGAAGAGAAATAAGGGAGCATTGAGAGTGAAACATTTTCGTGATTTAATTTTTAGCTACCTGTCCTCCTCTCTCCCATGCCTTGGAAGCTTCCTGCTCCACCATAAGCCAGGGAGCTAAAAAAATGTCGATTATTTTTTATTGTTATGCCTCTCAACTTAGTGATTTGTAGTGGTTATCTCAGTATCTTTGAGAAATATATGGTCTGTCTGGTACTGTGTTCAAAACAATATGGTTACGTACAGTAATGTTACGGGCTTAATAATTTTTCAGCTTACACTGAGTTGATTGATTCTGTATAAATTCAGCAACTTTGGTCATATGGCACAAAGGAAGTTATGAGTTACGATACATGGAGAACCCTGTACTCATTAAGACCTTTTCTCATGAAATTTCTAAGAACTAAAATTTGAAAGCCCTTCCAATAACAGCACTCCAGCCTTCTTTATTTTAATTATGTGCCAGAAAGAGTGTGTCAATCCTTCAGAATTGTCAGAACTTGATTGAAAAATGCCATAAAAGTATGTTTTAAACAAAATTATGTTTTTTAAAAAAAACTAGAACATTTGTTTTTTCTCTGTAGTTTTAAAAATGTGTGTGTGCACGCATGTGTATAATAGATATTTATTCACAGATGTCATATCAGTATTAGTTGAGGGAGCCTTAACTTGTGAAATCACATATACCTACCACAGAAGTCTCAGTTTAACCTTTACAGAACATTAAGAAATGTAATATGCTTAATTTTCGAGATAAAGTTCTCATTCATTAAATATTCTGTATTCTTTATTTAGTTTCCTATGTTAGGCAGTTTTATTACTACCTGGGTTCTACTCCCTTTTGCACCCCTTACTATGGGACCTTAGGCAATTCAGTTAACGTCTCTGTGCCTTAGTTGCCTCAAATGGGGATAAGGGTACCTCATGGATTGTGGTGATTCAATAAGATGAATAAAAGGTACTTAGACTGGTGCCTGTTCGTGGTAAGTAGTCAATAAATACTAGTTGCTGTTATTATTTTTATTATAATTACTGGTATGCAAAGGGTTGTCTCTGGAGCATGTATTATAAGCTACTGGAGACTGTGGAGTAGGGTCAACTCTCCCCATCTTCATAGTTTCCGTCAGCCATGGCAGTAGCAGGGACGTATTAATTGTGGTGATTCTTTTATCAAATAGTTAATTTAATATAATTTTTAATTTACCATGTAGGTCGCCAAAGCTGCTTTTCAAAGGAACAATGATGCCTTGGATGCTGCATTGTTCTACCTTTCAATGAAGAAGAAAGCCGTAGTGTGGGGTCTGTTCAGGTAAACTGTCTCAACACCTAATATGATTTAATGGAGTGAAGATTGTGCTGTGACTTAGAAACGTAATGCTTTTGAAAGTGTTTAGAAATATGAGCTTGATCAAATCAGTTTCCTTTTTTGTGCTTTGGTTTCTTTATCTGTCAAAAAATAGGCACCGTATCGTTTCAGCTTAACCTAAAGAGTGGGATATTGTTGAAAATAAGTTGATAAAAGCACTTTGGAAAGTAAAAAACGCTCTTGCTTCCTATCTTTGTATACATGAGATATTTTGTGTTTTCTCCTTATTAGAAGAAGTGAAGCTTGATAACCAATACCTATCACTAAAGTTATTATTGTTCTTTTAATGGGTGTTTGAGGTTTTTATTTTCTATTTTCCTGTATTCTGTAAAGGATTCAAAATATTTTAAATTTGGTTTAACCACTGATGTGTGTGCTCTGGTTCCCAGGTCCCAGCATGATGAGAAAATGACAACATTTTTCAGCCACAACTTTAATGAAGATCGATGGCGTAAAGCCGCTTTGAAAAATGCCTTCTCTTTACTTGGGAAACAACGCTTTGAACAGTCTGCTGCTTTTTTCTTGTTAGCTGGTTCCCTGAAAGATGCCATTGAGGTATAAATAAGAAAACATGCTATGAAGTGCTTATAAGAGCTTGAAATCCTGGAAAGGTTGAAGAGGAGATTATAATTTTTTGTCATATGTTTGTAAGGATTAAGACTAGAGAATAACTGCAGAGGTTACTGAATTTAAGTAGTTGCACTGTGATAAATTAAGTTATAAATAAATTCGAGTGAAAAATGTAAATGAAAAATTTTATATAGAGAATTTTGCATTTCAAGATAAGCATACACATTTCAAGTATAAATGTATGAAAAAATGGCAAAAATGGTTTATAAATATTTTCTTCCTGGTCAAGTTGTAATTCTGAACTATTTATATACGACCTCTATATCTGGTGTAGGCAGGCAAGTGTGATATCTTGTATCACAGATAATGAACTGAAATTGCATTTTGTGCTGTTTTGTAATGTAGTTGTCTTAGATGTTGGAAAACGAATGTGAAGAGGTAAAACTCTGCATTTTTTTGATATAATTCTGGTAGCTGATTAAGAGAGTAATTACAAATATTTCTGTTTATTTATGAGATCTTCTTTTTAGGATGCTTACAATAAGCAATCCAAATAGGTGGAGGGAAAATAGAATTGGAAATGATACATGATAGAAGAAATAGGAACCATCCAAACAAATGAAAGTACTTTATGTTTAGAATTAGTCATATTTTCAAAATTACATCAGGTGTGTGATTTTTTTAAAATAACAAATGTTTATAATCTTGAAATGGAAAGTTTAGCCTAGAAGATACTCAGGCAAAGAAGAGAAATGTTGCTTGACTGAGAGATGCTCATATTGCCTGAATGACCTCAAATTCTCAAGATGAGTTGTTACACGAGAATATAAACGCAGAGAGTAAAAATAGAGTATGTGGCTTTATGTCTTAAGTTATTTGTTATGTAAATAGAAGATTATTTTACAGTAGTAATAATTATGTTTATATGGAAATGTATCTGGCAATTAAGAGGAACTGATATATGAATTCAAATGTTCTAAGTGGTATTTACTTTAAAAAGTAAATGTTATTAATTTAAATTGATCTAAGTCTGAGATGGTGTTGATAGACTTTGTTTTATGCTTATTTTATAAATGATCTTTCTAGGCTGGAAGCTAAGAAGTTGTAGTTCCTTAATCTTCTTGCTATTCCTCATCTCCTGTCAAGCAGTCATTTAATTACCGTTCACTGCCTCAACCTCTGGACCTCTTCCCTCCACTGTGAGAATATAAATGGTAGATAGTTTAAGGATATCAGTGAGACATTTCATATTTCTAAATAAATAAATATTTCTTCATATTTAAACTTACAGGTATGTCTTGAAAAAATGGAAGATATACAGCTAGCTATGGTTATTGCCCGTTTATATGAATCTGATTTTGAGACTTCATCCACTTATATATCCATCCTCAATCAGAAGATTTTGGGTTGCCAAAAGGATGGCTCAGGGTTTGATTACAGGCGGTTACATCCTGATCCCTTCCTGCGTAGTCTTGCCTACTGGGTAATGAAAGATTATACCCGAGCGTTGGACACGTTGTTGGAACAAACACCAAAGGAGGATGATGAACATCAAGGTAGGACATTTTGTGGGTTTCTCTTTATCTTTTTAAAAAGAAGACAGTTTCTAAACTGATGTTCACTTAGATAACACACACACACACACACACACACACACACACACTCAGACACACACAAAACCAGTCACCACCAGATTCACTTTTCAACTTTGAGAAATCAGTATCAAAATTTCTTGTGTGGCCGAAGGTTTAGTCACTTCTTATTTGTAATTTAATCTAGCATTTTTGTTATCGGACTTTGAGTAGTACTAAAGACTTCACACACGTTTTTACTGTCACAGCTGTGTATCAAGATGTATAAAGTTACCATGCTATTTAATGTCATAGATGTTTAACTGAAGCATATAGGATGTTTCCACATTATTCAGCTCTTTCCATGTATCATATAGCCAGTTTTTTTAAAAAAAGTATTAATTTTGGCTGTTCCACATACTGGTTTAGCGTATGTTCCTGCAAAAACTTTATTCTTGTGTGGCAAACCTTCTCTACTCTTAGTTATACCAGATAATTTAGATTTTAAAAATAATTTGGAGGATATCTATCAGCATTGTTTGTAGTAATTTAAAATATGGTACATTCTAAGTATTCATCAATAAAATAGTTAAATAAATGATAATACATCCATACTATAGGAACAGTTTGCCATTGAAAAGTGAGGCAGGTTGATGTGTCAATATGTGGTGTATTATTACGTGGAAAAAGTAAGATACAGAACAGTAATGATTCCTTTTGCGTTTTGTGTATACGTGTGGCTCAGATCTACACGTGTGTGCACACATACTGTGTCTGGCCTCCTGCTCCCTCTGTTGCTTTCTGGAACAAATCACAGGAAGGTAAATACTGGCACTGGTTACGTTTTGGGAATAGGAGTGGGGAGATAAAAGCTTTCACTTTTCATTTTGTACTTTCTGTAGTTGTAATTTTCTAGCCTTACATTTTTATTATATCTTACTTTTAAATGCTAAAAGAGCTTACGTGAATAAAGGGGCTCAATTTTTATTTTCTTCTTTAAAAAGAAGAAATACAATATTTTAATACAGAAGTCCCCCCTTATCCACAGGGATTATGTTCCAAGACCCCCAGTGGATGACTGAAGCCGTGGATAGTACCAAACCCTATATATACTATGTTTTTTTATATACACATACACCAGTGATAAAGTTTAATTTGAGAATTAGGCACAGTAAAAGATTAGCAATGATGACTAATAATAAAATAAAATAGAACATTTATAACAATGTATTATAATAAAAGATATGTGACTGTGGTCTCTCTCACTCAGGAGCTTATGGTACCAATTTAATGCCTTTTCCATCTTAACTAAGCAGTTACCAAGCACTGTGTCCATAACTTTTGCAGTTTGAGGTGTGATAGCAAAACTAACATCAATTTCTTTTTCCTTCTTCATAATTTCGTGAATAGGAGATCCGTTCTGACCATAGGTCTTAGCTTACGAATTTTTTTCTTATTGAGAATTTTCACCTTTTCACTTAAAGGAAGTCCTTTATGGCTCCTCTTCGGCAGAGCTGAGTTGCCAGCATCACTACTCTTAGATGTGAGGACCATTATTAAGTAAAATAAGGCTGACTTGAACACAAGCACTGCAGTACTGTGACAGTGCGTGGGATGCCTCTGGACAAAGGATGATTCCCATCCCAGACAGGATGGAGCAGGACAGTGTAGGGTTTCATCATGCTATTCAGAACCACTCACTATTAATTTTTAGAATTCTTATTTATTTACATTTATTTATGTATTCATTCATTTATTCATTCATTCATTTTTATTTTTAAATTGGAATTTAAAACTTATGGATTGTTTATTTCTGAAATTCTCCATTTAATACTTTTGGACCTCAGTAGACCTCAGATAACTGAAACCACAGAAGGTGAAACTGCAGATAAGGAGGGACTGCTATAAATATTTTTATATTATTTTAAGGAAAAAAAATAAAACCTTTAGAAGAAAAACAGGTATCTGAGTTACCCAGGTAATTCTGATAAAATGTGCATGTTTTTGTAAGAAGGAAGATTAGCTTTATTTCTTTATGTTTTCCAGGGTAACTTAAAAGCTTGCTATTGGGGAAATTTCATAAAAGAGTGAATAGTATAATGAAAGTCTGTGGGTCTGTCATCCAGTTTCAATAGTTATCAACTCATAACCAACCTCGTGTCGTATATATTCCCATCCTTTCCACCCCCTCCCATTCTCAATCCTGTATGGATTTATTTTGAAGCAAACCCAGCACATCATTTCATCTGTAAATATTGCAACATGTATCTCTAAAAAATAAGGACTATTTTAAAAACATAATGCATACCATTGTTACAACACACAGCAAATTTTTTTTCAAAATTTTATTAATAATCAAATACTCAGTGTTCAGATTTCCCTGGTTGTCTCATAAAATCGTATACAGTTGAATTGTTTGAATCAAGATCCAAATGATACAATACAAATATATTGTAATATGTCTATTTTGATCCGTGTTTAGTTTACGTACCAACCCCACCACCCCAATTCATTTATTAAAGAAATCAGAATGTCCTGTAGTTTCTTGAATTTTGGATTTTGCTGGTTGTGTCCCTGTTGTTCCGTTACTCGGAATCCTAGTAGTATGTATAGTAAAGGGAATACACATGTTTGATTCTTCCTCTTTATTTACCAGTTTTCAAAATAATAGCTTGGTTTCCTAGCATCCTACAAAGGTGACCAACTAACTTTTATTTTTTTCAAGATTGTTTTGAATTCACAGATTCAGATGGATTTATGTTCTAATCCATTGCAGTTTATTATTATGGATGCTCAGATTATCTCCACTTTAACCAGTGGGAGCCTCTTCAAGTTCTTGAATGTTTTTGACATTATTCTTTGATAATTTCTTTAGAGACCACAGCCTGGGCACAGGGATCCTCGTTGCTACAGGTTTGGTCATCGTTTCTAGGCTGTTTCAGTGAATGGAGCTAGGACATTTTTTTTTCCCCCTGAGATACATGTTTTGACATTGAAATTTCTAATTCAAATACAGAGTGTAGGGCTCTTTCTCCTGAAATTTCAAATTTATGTTTTATAATGAAAAGCTTGGATTCCTATGACATCAACATAATTCTATGCTATTTTTTGTATATATAATTGTTTCAGAATAATGATGCAGATATTTTTCATAACATGGTTACTGAGAACAGTTTAACCTTTTTTTGACTGATACTCAGTCAAATTACTTATTTTAAAGTCACTTCATAGTTCCCCTGTGTGATTTTCCTACCAACTTGATACAAAGAATCATTTGTTTAATTTTGCTTTTGCTTTTCTGTGAATTTTTAAAAATTAACTTTCTTTTAAAATGATACAAAATGTTGACATCGTTTTGAAATATACATAAAATCAAGGTATTTTCAGAGAAATCTAGCCTCTTTTCTGATCTCTCTACCCTATTTTCCCCCCTTTTTAGGGAACCAATTAAAAAAAATTGTGTGTTCTCCTTCCATTTAAAAGATATGAGAGAGTGAGAGAATGTGTGTGTGTGTGTATATATTCCCTCTTCACTTTCTTAGATGAAAGGTAGTTTACTATATATACTTTTTTGCACCTTATCTTACTTTATATATTCTGGATATTACTCCATAGCATAATAGAGGGAAATTCTTTTTATTTCAGATGTATTACGTGGATGTACACAGTTTAACTAGTCCTGGGTTAATATTTAAGTATCCTTTATTTTGAGGAAACGCCAACGCACTTTATTCTTTTGTACAAATTAATTTATAAGTACAAATTAACAATACCTTGTGGTTGTATCTGTTTGATTTCTGTAGTTACCGTCAAATCTTGTAACCCAGTGGTTTTTAGTTTCTACAACTACCTTCGAACTCATCCTTTGCTTATTCGGAGAAACCTTGCTTCCCCGGAAGGAACTTTGGCAACTGTAGGTCTCAAAACGGAGAAGAACTTTGTGGATAAAATTAACCTCATAGAAAGAAAATTATTCTTTACCACAGCAAATGCTCATTTTAAAGTTGGATGCCCTGTTTTAGCCTTGGAAGTACTCTCCAAAATTCCCAAAGTTACCAAAGTATCTGCCTTACCTTCAAAAAATGATCAGCCTGACTTTGTTTCTAAGAAGACGGGTGACATACCTTCAGAATCAAAACCTCTGAGGGATGGCGATACGAGTTCTGGCATTGATTGGTCAGATGTAACCCCATCACAGTTTGACTGGAGTCAGCCGGTAGTAAAAGTTGATGAGGAACCTCTTCGTCTTGACTGGGGTGAAGAGCATGATAGTGCCTTAGAAGAAGAAGACGAAGATGCTGCCGGTTTAGTAATGAAAAGTGTGGATGCCAGGGAGAAAGGCAGACCAGAAAGTCTGAAAGCCTCAGACCCTGATGTGTTACCAACTCCTCAGGAGGAGGATTGTCTTGAAGGGGATGCTGAAGTTGATGTGATTGCTGAACAGCTAAAATTCAGAGCTTGTCTGAAGATCCTTATGACTGAGCTAAGAACACTGGCTACAGGTTATGAAGTAGATGGAGGGAAGCTCAGATTTCAACTCTATAACTGGCTTGAAAAGGAAATTGCTGCCTTGCATGAGATTTGTAATCATGAGTCAGTTATTAAAGAATATGCCAGTAAAGCGTATTCCAAAGTCGAAAGTGATCTCCTGGGTCAGCAAGAGATAGTGGACAAACCAGATATCGGTTCCTACGAACGGCACCAGATAGAAAGACGGAGACTGCAGGCTAAACGAGAGCATGCGGAAAGACGGAAGTTGTGGTTGCAGAAGAACCAAGATCTCTTGCGGGTGTTCCTTAGTTACTGCAGCCTTCATGGAGCCCAGGGCGGTGGCCTGGCCTCAGTAAGGATGGAACTCAAGTTTTTGCTACAAGAATCACAGCAGGTATGAACTTCACTTTTGTTTACAGTCTTGGTTATTTTATTACAGTAACTCTTTCATCATTTATAGCTATAAAGCTCTTTTTACTAGTTAGTCTTAATATGGTCAGCTCCTCTTTTCATAGGAGGCCATGTTTACACTCTGCTTGGGTCTTTTTTGATTGAAATTCTGGTAATTAGGAGGAGCCCAAAAGCCTGAGTGCATAGCTGTCAAACATCTTGACATCTGCAACCAGCATAGTACCTGGTACACAGAGAATGTTTGTAGGATGAACGAACAAGAACATCAACATACTGCTTTTATTCAGATATTTACTGCCAGTATTTTAATCATGTAGCTGTTCATTGCTTTTTTTGTCCTTCATTTTAAGTGCTTTGAAAAAAAACAATCTATCACTCACAGGAAACGACAGTGAAGCAGCTCCAGTCTCCGCTGCCCCTGCCTACCACCCTGCCTCTGCTTTCAGCAAGTATTGCTGCCACGAAAACGGTCATCGCTAATCCTGTGTTGTACTTAAATAACCACATCCATGATATACTTTATACCATTGTTCAGATGAAAACACCACCTCATCCCAGTACTGAAGATGTGAAGGTAACGTGCAGTGTGTGGTCATTTGGTATTGTAGACGCTGAGAAGGTAAATACGTTCTGCTTGTCTTCCCCGTTGAACTTAGAAGAAACATTTTAAAGTACTCTTATTTGCTACCTTCTCAGTCTGATCAGTTCAAGACTACTTGTCCAGTGACTGTAGTTTGAAAGTAATCATTCTTGAGATTCTGCCATTTACAACAATGTGGATGGACCTAGGGAGTATTATGCTTAGTGAAGTAAGTCAGACAGAAAGATAAATGCTTTATGTTATTACTTATATGTGGAATCTTAAAAATAAAACTAACATGTAACAGACTCACAGATGCGGAGAACAAACTAGTGGTTTACCAGTGGGAAGAAAGAGGAAAGGGAGGAGGGGCAAGATCAGGGTATGGAATTAAGAGATGCATACTTCCAAGTATAAAATAGATAAACAATAAGGATACATTTTATAGCACAGGGAAATATAGCCACTATTTTGTAATAACTTTCAAGGGAATATAATCTATAAAAATATTGAATCACTATGCTGTATATCTGAAACTAACATAATATAAATCAATAATACTTCAATTAAAAAAGAAAAATAAGCATTTTTCTTACTTCTGGAAAAGTTATTGTCTTCCTTTAAGGTAGGCAAATACTTTTTTTTTTAACATTTTTTATTGATTTATAATAATTTTACAATGTTGTGTCAAATTCCAGTGTAGAGCACAATTTTTCAGTTATACATGAATATACATATATTCATTGTTACTTTTTTTTCGCTGTGAGCTACCATAAGATCTTGTATATATTTCCCTGTGTTATACAGCATAATCTTGTTTATCTATTCTACGTTTTGAAATCCCAGTCTATCCCTTCCCATCCCCTGCCCCCTTGGCAACTGCAAGTTTGTATTCTATGTCTATCAGTCTGTTTCTGTTTTCTGTTTATGTTTTTTTTTGTTTTTTTTTTTAGATTCCACATATGAGTGATCTCATATGGTATTTTTCTTTCTCTTTCTGGCTTACTTCACTTAGAATGACATTCTCCAGGAACATCCATGTTGCTGCAAATGGCGTTATGTTGTCGGTTTTTATGGCTGAGTAGTATTCCATTATATAAATATACCACAGCTTCTTTATCCAGTTATCTGTTGATGGACATTTAAGCTGTTTCCATGTCAGCACTACTGGAAATAGTGCTGCTATGAACATTGGGGTGCAGGTGTCATTTTGAAGTAGGGTTCCTTCTGGATATATGCCCAGGAGCGGAATTCCTGGGTCATGTGGTAAGTCTATTCCTAGTCTTTTGAGGAGTCTCCATACTGTTTTCCACAGTGGCTGTATCAAACTGCATTCCCACCAGCAGTATAGGAGGGTTCCCTTTTCTTCACAGCCTCTCCAGCATTTGTCATTTGTGGATTTTTGAATGATGGCCATTCTGACTGGTGTGAGGTGATACCTCATTGTCGTTTTGATTTGCACTTTCTGATAATTAGTGATATTGAACATTTTTTCATGTGCCTATTGATCATTTGCATTTCTTCCTTGGAGAATTGCTTGTTTAGGTCTACTGCCCATTTTTGGATTGGGTTGTTTATTTTTTTCTTATTGAGTCGTATGAGCTGCTTATATATTCTGGAGATCAAGCCTTTGTCGGTTTCACTTGCAAAAATTTTCTCCCATTCCGTAGGTTGTCGTTTTGTTTTACTTAAGATTTCCTTTGCTGTGCAGAAGCTTGTAAGTTTCATTAGGTCCCATTTGTTTATTCTTGCTTTTATTTCTATTGCTTGAGTAGACTGTCCTAGGAGAACATTTTTGAGATGCATATCAGGTAATGTTTTGCCTATATTTTCTTCTAGGAGGTTTATTGTATCTTGTCTTATGTTTAAGTCTTTGATCCATTTTGAGTTTATTTTTGTGTATGGTGTAAGGGAGTGTTCTAGCTCCATTGATTTACATGCTGCTGTCCAGTTTTCCCAACACCATTTGCTGAAAAGAGCAAATACTGTTTTTGGTAATGAAATTAACTTTTTAGACAGTATTCTAAAGCCAAATATTCCTCTGGATTCTCCATTCCACTTAAATGAATCATTAAGTAGAAGTATTTATAACTATTTGTTTATATGGCAAGATACTGTGAAAATATGTTTGGGGCATATCTTTTAGAGAGCCGTGATTGATCAGAAATAGCTCCGGAGAAAGTACCCTCGTTACTGTTTCCCCGATGATTGTGTTTTGTTGCAGGCTGTGCAGTCGGTTTGGGGCCATTAGAGTTTTGGCAGAGTTACTGCCCCACATTAAAACTATATCCTGCTTCGGACATTGTGCTGTGCACCAGAAACTGACACATTGTAACTGACCGTACTTCAATTAAAACAATTTGGCCCCAGACAAAACAACAACAAAACTATATCCTATGCTGGAAACAGTGGGTAGATTCTAAGGATCGCGAGGGAGTGTGACGGGATCTGGAGAGTTGATCAGACTTCCCTACATGTATCTGTGCTATGCTTTTTCTAATTCCAGTGGCTGATGTCATTTCAGATCCCCAACAGTTTTATTTTTTTCTTTCTTTGGCTTGAAAGACACATTCGATTTCTGGTAGTACATTCTTCTGAAGGACCCAAGATTTACTGGTCACATCAGTCTATTAGAGCATAGCATGAATGAACCTGTGTCAGTATTTTAGCAGAGATTACTTAAATTATTTGATAGGTGGATATGGAAATGCAGAAAATGCACTAAATGCATGTAAGCTGTAAGTAATTTAAAAGTCATCCCAGCAATTTGGACAAGCTTTCAAAAAGTATGAAACTATTTCTAAGATCCCTTCACATTTTAAAAGTTTATGAGTCTCAAAATGTTGATTCAGTATGGCATTTTAGGATGATTTTTATATTATAGTGATAATTTTTAAACTTTCTGAATTTAAAATTCTAAGACCACGCTACTTCTAAGTACTAAGTAGATTATTTGCTTTCTGGAAAATTAACCATTTTACACAGTGATCGATACATTTTCTAAATATTTAATTCACTCGTATTGATAAGAGCAAGTCTTTATTTTCATCAAGAGGAATTTCATAAGAGTTTAATAAAAGCTCTGAAAATTCTATGCTTATTTTGGTTCTGTTTTTTTTTGAGTATTCATATTTAAGCTAGCCATTAGCGGGCCAGGACAGTCCCCGCACTGTGAACGTTGGCACTTTACTCAGGGCCTGCTGAACGGCAGGCTCACAGTAATAAATATTTGATAAAGATATGTGTGAATCAGTTAGCTTTTTTGTGGGCATGCATATTAAACTGAGTGAGTGTTATTTTAGAAGTTTTAAGGTAGCGTTAGTCTCACAGAGGATCTAGTCTTATTTATGGTATTACTAGTTTTTTGAGTATTTTCCAATTTTTAAGATATTACTGTTATGTAGGGATATTAGTACACAATGTAATTGTGGCTGTTTTGGTTTTAGGTGCACACACTTCATTCACTTGCAGCATCTCTTTCTGCGTCAATTTACCAAGCACTATGTGACAGTCACAGCTACAGGTAAAAAAAAAAAAAAAAAAAAAAAAGAAATCACCCCAAATAGTATTAATACAGCAAAAACATTAAACTGTTCCAGAGTTATTTTAAGGTTCTGTTTCCTAGGGACTGAAAAGTCCTGAAATACGACTGCCATGTATACTTTAATAGATGAGAATGAGAAATAAAATAATTCTTTGTTTAGTTAGGCTATCACCTAGTAATAACAGAGACATATAGAAATGACAAATCGTAAAGAAAAATGATCATCCCCATGTTTTTTGTTTTTAAGAAAAGAGGTGTTCACTATCCAAAATAATTTATAATAGTGAAGCTTTCTAATTTTTCTTCCCCCTTAGGAACTATTCCTTTTAGCATCAGATTCTGTTTGGTTTTCAGTTGAAAGAGGAAAAACTTTTGAAAAATGACAAAGTACATTCCTAATACTGAATTATTAAAATCAGGTTTACTTACCCACTTCTGTGTAATATAAAAGTCTCAAGAAGTGATACCAGTTGGAAGTAATGTTTTGAATTTTTATAAATGTCTAATCACCTTCATTAATGTATACTTTGCATTTTAATGACTGGGGCAGTTTAAGTAGTAAGAAATTGAATCAGAGACGTGACCTAGATTTAAATGAATTATATTAGTAAATGAAAAGTTTGTAACATAAATAGAATCACATTAAATTTATATTAAACATACGTCTAGATTTTCTTCTTGTAAATTCAGCAACCTCTTGTGGGAAGATTTATTACTGAATAAGGAATTACTCTCTCAAAGTGGCCTGTACTCTGACGTTAGCCTAGTAAGGTCATGCATGTAACTAACTCCAAAAACTTGGAAATGTAAATTAGAAAAAAAAAAAGAGCTTATTTAGTTGACTGTGGTCATCTTAATGATCAAAGACAACTTGTTTGATGTCAGTCACTGGTTAAAATGGTGCCAAATGAGAATCCAGATGAATTTTGTTGAAATGTTTATTTTCTGGGTCTTTGGCTGTGATGAACTCTTCAGGGAGTCAGCTCTACTTTCTGCTTTTGTATTTCCCTCACTCCATAAAGATAAGGAAAGTAAATATTTAGGCACATTTTGGCTTTAGGATTAGGTATTTCTAAAATCGGATTTTTCGGATTTTTAGTTCATATTTTAATCCCATGTTAAGCTTGCACAACTTTGCACAACTAAGAAATGCCACAAAATAATACCCTGAAATTTTCTGTCTGATACATCCTAGTACCAGCAGAAGTCTCCTTATGGCAGACTTTTTTTTTTTAAATAATAGTGAATATAGACAAGGTTTTCAAGTATTACAGCATCTGGAAAAGACTTTAGAGACTAAGTGTCATGCCCAAGTAGAAAATCTGGTATTTTGTTTTAAAAAACTATCAATAAATATTTATAACTAATTTATTAAAGAACTTTCTGAAATAACTTTTTATTAGGATAGTGAATTCAGTTTTAAGCATTTTGTTTTCACTACAGTCATCTAAAATAAATAAAATAAATGCGTAGAAAGTACGACTGCTTATTACCTCTGTCGGGATGATACGTAACTGAACCTTAATTGTTTTAGCAGTCAAACAGAAGGAAACCAGTTTACAGGAATGGCTTATCAAGGACTTCTTTTAAGTGATCGTCGAAGACTGAGGACAGAAAGCATTGAAGAACACGCAACACCAAATTCCTCTCCTGCTCAATGGCCTGGTGAGAATTTAAGGTTTTTTTTTTTTTTTTTTTAAACCTTCTGTTTGTCCACTCCTTTTTAAACAGCTACTGACTGATTTCTTGATTATTGTTGTTTGTGAATTTGGTGAATACGTTTTTATTTGTTTGTTTTTGATGATGTTTTCTGCTACAGATTAGGATTTCTTACGTACTATAATGTTGTCTAAAGATCCAGAAAGTTAAGGCTTCAAAAACCAGCTGTGTTGACCAGCATAAAAAAACAGGGTTTAAACATCCTTCACAAGGGTGAGCACGTTGTCTTCCTTAACCTTAGACTTTCTGAATTAGAGTCTTAGAGAGCCAGTCTCACAGGGATTCCTCTCCCAGGTGTGTCAGGACGCAGTTATTCTCAAGAGCGTCGGTGTATGTCAGGTAGGAGTGACCACGGCGTGGCCCTTCGGTCCTGGTGCCTGCCAGTTCTCCCCTTCCTCCGGGTAGCTCTTCCTCATTCTCCACATCATTACTTCAGACCTTCTTCACTCTCTTACTAGCCTTTCCTGGTCCGCTACGTCCTTTAATTCTTACTCCGAGGTTACATGTTAATGGTCATCGTGAAGAGGGGCAGTGGAGGAAGTGACAGGCTCAAATAAAATTCATTTGTGCATCAGCTTCTCAAAACATAATTGTTTCTGTTTTAACTTCCTATTGAAATAATTTCACTTACAGAAGTTTCAAAAATGGTACAAAGAAAAAAAAATCAACAACAACAACAACAAAATGGTACACAGAATTTGTGTGTAACCTTCCCCCAGACTCCCCAAACGTTGACATTTTATCATTCAGTTTTCATCTCTCTCTCGCTTAGCGTGTCTGTGTGTATATTGTATCCTTTTTTCTGAAGTAGTTGAGGGTAAGTTGCAGATAGGATGCAACTTTACATTTTAATATATCAGTTTGTCTTTTCCAAAACAGACATTCTCTTACATAACCATAGCAGTTACCAAATTCAGCATCTTAATATTGATACGATCCTGTTCTCTCATCTATAGATTTTTTGAAAATTTCACCTGTTGTCCCGCTATTGTCTTCCGTGTAACATTTACTTGTGTTGTGTCTTGTGTCTCCTCTAATACGTAGTCCTTCTTTCTGTGTCTCTCATGACTGTGACACTTGTCAAGAGCACTAGCCAGTTATTTTTCAGAATGTCCCTTCAGTTGGGTTTTTCTGATGTCCTCTTAGCGTTAGGTTCAGGTTTTGTACTCTTAGGGACACCACAGTAGAGGCTTCGCGCTCTCTCACTGTGAAGTGTCAGGAGGCACATGACGCCACTGGGTCCCATTACTGGTGCCGCTGGCTTTGATCACTTGGGACAGTAGTTTCTGCCAGATTTTTCCTTTGTAAAGTTGCTTTCTTTCCCTTTGCAATTAATGAGTATCTTTTGAAGAGAATGCTTGACACTGTGTGAAATACAATACTTTTACCCCCTAATTTTAGCATCCAGTGATGACGTGGCCTGAATCAGATGTGACTGTGGGGGTTACTAGACGGTGGTTTCCTATCATTCCTTCTACTTCCTAGCTGAAGTTGTCTCGGGAAGAGCATTCTCTTCTCCCCCTTTCATTTATTTACTCATTTCTTTATTATATCAGTACACCTCAGTGAATTCTTACTTTATTCTATGGGCTATAAAGCATTCTGTCATGTATTTTGTTGCTCAAATATATACACACACATATACATACGTATATATATACAAACACACATACATATATATATTTTTCGTATAATATATAGATACATAATTTTGCTTAAATTGCAAACTTGGGTTTTTTTCCTTCGGAGTGTTATGCTGACAGACTTCTTGTTCTATACCCTTACAGGTGTGAGTTCACTTATTAACCTCCTCAGTTCAGCCCAAGATGAAGACCAGCCAAAACTGAACATTTTGTTGTGTGAAGCTGTTGTTGCCGTGTACTTAAGTTTGCTAATACACGCTCTTGCCACCAATTCCTCCAATGAATTGTTTCGACTTGCAGCCCACCCATTAAACAATCGAATGTGGGCTGCTGTTTTTGGAGGAGGTGTGAAACTTGTAGTGAAACCTCAGAGACAATCAGAAAGTGTTTCGGGTAAGGTGAATTTGATAATAATGTATGTAAATGTAAATAGTTTCCAGTGTTAAAGTTTTTTTTAATGTTTTAAGAATTTTTATTTTGAAAATCAGTGATATTTAAAGTATAAACACTCTTGTTAGGATAGTAAGTAATTAAATTCATGTTACAATAAAAATACAGTTTAACATTTTTTGATAAACCAGGACAAATTTGAGGAGGATAAAAAAGAAAAAAGGAAAGGTGAAGGTAAGTGAGGAGACCGTGTTAAGGAGTGAGGTCCTGGAAAAGGATAGTTTTCAATTAGAGAAGGAAGGTTTAAATAGACCCTCACAATCATCACAGAGCATCCCAGCAGCTGGCTTCTGATTAAGTTTGTGGTCTTGGACAAGAAGGCTGTTCCAATCACGCACATGGTTTTTTTTATTCCTTTTTCTTTCCTTTTTTTTTCCTTATGGACTAGAGTATATTTTTTAGCCCACTTTTTAAGATGGTAGGATGATAAGATGAAGACTGATGGCATAGGGAAGTTTCCCACTGTGGTGCTGCAACACGGAAGTGATCTTCATTCATCTTTAGAAGTGGCCTGATTACAGATGAGGGGTCAGTGGCACAGAGGGTTTAATTGGCACAGGTTCTAACCTGTGTCCTCACTGCCCACGAGGGAATCAAATGAATAGGTTCCCACGTAAGTCAGAGTGAGGGAGGCGATCTCACCAACCCCCACTGCTTCCACTCCCATTCCATGTGGGTGGCTCTTAATCTTCATCTTCCTACCTGGTTGTAGTGCACTATAAATTTGAAAGTCATCCCCCACCCCTGGCCAATCACTTCTTTTCTCTTCCTGAGTTTTCTGTTATTTTTTCGCAGTAATTCATCTATCAAGTCATGATGCTTAAACCTCTGGGTACCCATTCAGGGTTGCATCCACTTACACCTACTGTATGCCAGGCAGTGTTCTGGGCTTTGAGGATATGGGAGTGAACACAACAGACAAATTAACAAATAATATTCCAGGTGTGATAAGAACTACGATAAAAATAAAACAGAGTGAATGGAAAGAGAATGATGAGGGAAAGGGGAAGGGAACAACTAGTTAGGGTGATCAGAAGACACATTTCTGATTAAGTAGCATTTGAGCAGAGTCCTAGGGAAGTCAGGATCAGATCGTGCACTGGGGCCAGAGCATTTCAGGCAGATGGAGCAGGGAGTGCAAAGGGCGTGAGGCAGGACTGAGTCTGACCCTTTCCAGGAACTACAGTGGAGGCCAGAATGGCCATTGTAAGCCAGGGTAGTGTGGGCAGAGAGGAGGCAAGGGAAGTAACTGGGGGCAAGGCCAGCTAGGGATTCATGGATCGTGTAAAAACTGTCACTGTTGCTCTAAAGAAAGATAGGAAACCACTAGAGGGTTTTAAGCAGAGGAATGATAGAATCTGATTTAGGTTTTCAAAAGCCCCACTGTAGCACTGTGTGGAGAACAGACCATGTGAAAGAGGAAAAGTAGGGTCCCCGTGTGGGAGGCTCTTGAAATAGCCCACTTAAAAGATCTTGTGGGTTACCATCAAGAATGAATGGGTAGACTGCCCTAGGAGAATGTTGCTAAGATTTATGACACATTGTAATTGACTGTACTTCAATTAAAAGAAAATGAACAAAATGTGGTATAAACATACAATGGAGTGTACTTCAGCTATAAAAAGGAATGAAGTGCTAACACATGCTATAACCAGCATGCACCTCAAAACTACGCAGAGTGAAAGAAGCCAGACCCATTTATGTGAAGTGTTGAGGGTAAGTCCACCCACAGGGACAGGCAGCATATTGGAGGTTGCCGCGGGTTAGAGGGAGGAAGGACCGGGGAGTGACTGCTTTGTGGGGTTGGGGTTTCCTTTGGGGCAGTGAGGATGCTGTGGAGCTGGATTGCAGGTGGTGGTCGCACAACAATGTGAATGTACCAAATGCCGCTGAGTTGTACAGTTTAAAAATGGTTAATGTTATGTAAATTTCACCTCAATTAAAAAAAGATACAAGTGTTTTAGCCTAGGGTGTTAGTGATGGACAGAGTAAAAAGTGGTCACACCCATCAAAGAGAAGTTGAGATAGAATTACTATTTTTTATGATGGGGAGTCTCAGGAGAGGACCAGGTTGACTTCTCTCTGGCTCTCCCATAGCCAGTGTTTGCAGAATCCTTTTGGTATTTCTTTTATGTATTTCTTGTATCTAACTCTTCCTCTCTGTCTTTACCACCCACCATACTAGTTGAGGCTCTTATGTCAGATCGTCCCACCTTCCTCTCTAATTGATCGTGCAAACGATACCTCATCATGTGACTAGTTCAAGACACTTGCATGGCAGTTGCTCTCAGGATAAGCTCCCAGCTTCCTATCCACAGGCTAGTCCCAGCCTGACTCCAGACTGTGGTTGTTACTCCCCTCCCTGAAGCCTGTCTAGCAAAAGCAGTTTACTCCTCATTTCACCAAACCTTTGGTCATTTATTTCTGACGTCCCTTCCTCGTTTCGCAGTGAGCTTCTGCTTTTCTTTTAAGGCATGCTTTATACCCCACATGTTTACTCAGTGAATCTTTCTTGAACAACATAGCCAGAAATAATCACTCAGGCACTCTCTTAATTACTTACTGAGTATACCATTTATTTAATACGTTGTATATAGAATTACTTTGATCTGTATTCTATCTAACATATAGGCTGCTTCATTGCATATTATTCTTTTATGCTCTATTTGCATCTCTGCCGTGATTGCTGGAAAACTGATGCAGTAACTGAAAAGTTTAGATGGACAGATGTAAGTAAGACTGAAGTCTAAACATGGCAAGAGTAGGGAGAAAAGAAAGCTTAACTTTTTGAATTAATAATGGAAAAATAAATGTGAGTTTTTTTCCTGCCTTCACTCAGCACCTCCTGTTCCTTCTGAAGACATCGATAAACACCGCAGGAGGTTTAACATGCGGATGCTGGTACCTGGAAGGCCTGTAAAGGATGCTACCCCACCACCAGTGCCTGCAGAAAGGCCATCTTACAAAGAAAAATTTATTCCTCCAGAACTTAGTATGTGGGATTATTTTGTTGCAAAGGTAAGGGGGGTGAGGAATGGAGGCTTTATGTGTGTTTTATCAACTCTTGTGTTCATATCACCTGGGTACGATGGGGCAGCTTCTGGGTCGGATCACCATAGTTTAGACATTTAATCTCTCGAGTTCAGAGACTGCATAGTCATTCAGGAATGACCAGATACTTGATATGGATGAGACAAATTAAAATCATATGGGGCTTAGGTATAAACCAGAAGTCAGTTTATTAACATGTAATCAGCATCATCCTTTTCTAGGCACCAGAATACTTGTATTTACCATCTAGGTTCCCATCTTCTGATTGTCAGTGGTTCCCTTGGCCAGCATGGAACCAGAGTGGAAGGAGATGGATGGACATTTGAGTTTCACCAGACCATGAACAGTTTTGTGAGGCCCCATGATGTATCTGTTTCTCCAAAGCAGAGAAGACTCTGCAGATCAGAGCACTCATGAAGACTCGATCGGTCACGGTCCTGCTTCACCCCGTGCTGGGTGTGTGCTTTACTGCGCTTTGTTCTTTTAAGCTCATCACCTCCTATCGATAGGTTTCCCTCTTTACATGTGTTCACACTGTTGTCACCTTGCTATGTGTAAGGGAATACATGTCCCGTCACGCCTCCTCCCATTTAAAATTTGTGTGAGAGCACATCTTAGAGTTCTTCTGGTGCTGGTCTCTCTCTGTTTTTGGTCAGCTAAGCTGATCTTTAAAAAGTCTTTCAAGGTGAGTTTTGAAGGTTGATTTTTGTTACCTAAAAAGTTTGGTCAGGCTCGTGGTTCTCAAAGTGTGGCCCCAGAACTACCAGTGCCAGCGTCACCTGGGAGCTTGTGAGAAATGCGAGTTCTGGAGTCGCACCTCAGACCCACCAATTCAGAGACCCTGGGAGGGGGAGCAACAGTCTGTGTTTTAGCAAGCCCCCCAGGTGACTCCGATATATGCTGAAGTTTGAGGGCCTCTGAGTTAGGCAAATATGAGTGCAGATTTCTGGGTTTACACTCTGTCAGGATTCTACTTTATACTTCCCGTGATGATTCTGGCTTACTCCGTGAGGCTACTGATTGGGTCATGTATAATTGTATTTAGCTAATCAACCAGGGAATTAATAAAGTACTCTTAAAAATATATCAGCAGTACCCTCTTCCACCTTTCTAATTTGAAAATTTTCTTTCTCATGAAATCTCATTGCATCATTAATGTGAATGATAACATTTGCGATGATAATGTACCAGCTTCATTTTTTTTTTAAAAAAATGTTTCTTCCTGATTAATACAAAGTTTTGTAAATTTGAAAGAGGCAAAAACGTATGAAGAAGGAAAATAGCACTCATCTACCCAAAGGTAACTGTTAGCACTTGGGCAAATGTGATTCTTTTATCCTCAGATTTTTAAAAAATACATAATTGGACTCGTATATTTGATTTTTTCAGTTGACATTACAAGATAAATTATTTATCACACCATTAACAATGTATCATAGCTGTCAAAAAAACCTTTATTATGGAAATTCAAACATACACAGAAGTGCAGATAATAGCACATGAATCCTCATCTAGCTTCAAAAATTATCAGCTCAGTGACAGTCTTATTTCATTTATAGTTTTTCCCACTCCACAGATTGTTCGGAAGCAAACCCAAATATTATGAAATTTCATTAATAAGTATTTCACTATTTTTTTTTAAAGAAGGATTTTGAACAGAAACACTTTCTCTCTCATGTACACACACACTACATATATACACACACACAATATTCCTTAATATCAAGTATCCAGAGCATTCACATTTTCCCCAATTATATGTTAAATATTTTTGAACAACTGGTTTGTTAAATTAGGATCCAAAATAAGATAGATAGATAGATATCCCCTAAGTTTCTTTTAATCTATGGGTTCCACCTTCATCTCACTTTGTTGAATTCACCCTCTATTTGCCCCTAAATTTGTCCTTTAAAATGGCTCGGTGGCTTTTGCTGATGGCATCCCCATGTTTTGTTCTGAACATGTTCCTCTGATTCCTGTTTTTCTGTAAAGTGAAAGTTCAGCTTAGAGGCTTTATTGAGTTCCGTTCTGACTGGACAGAAGGGGAGTGCAGGGCTGCCACACTGGTGGTTTTGTGTATTTCCACCAGGAGGCACTCTTCCTGTGATCTTGGTTGATGATCTTTGCCTAAATACCATTATTTTAACGGGAATTTAAAAATTGTGATAACAGTATCCTCACATTTATTCTTCATTTATTTGCTGGAATACTTTCCGTCATCAGCCTGTTTGGTTACCCTGAAGTACATTTCGAAAGGGAAAGACAAAATGAATAAATTCTTTGCTTTTTGTACCAGTTCTCAAAGTGATGAGTTGATTGTCTAACATCCTTCAGAGGAGGCCAGTGAGTTTTGTTTTGTTACTAGTTTTGTTATGATCTTATGGATTTAAACATATTTTATGTGTTTTAATCCACGGCAGTAATTCTTATGGATGCTCAGATGATCCCATGTTTGCCAATGAGAGCCTTTTTCAGTTGGCTCCTGAATCTTTTTAAGAGCTATTCCAGTAATCTTTGAGTTTCTTTTCTTTCTAGTTTGAGTTATTCTAGGCTAATCTTGCACACTTCCTGCCCGCACTGGGAACAACCATTCCTCCAAAGAACCTGGTTCCTTTTTGTGGGGAATGATAATTAGAAACCATAAGTGGGTATTTGGGTTTGTCACTGTTTCTAGGTACATATCATTTCTAATGACCAAATGACTATTCAGTTTGATGAATGTACTATGGTTTACATAACTGTTTGCCTATCAGGTATTTGCTGTATAAATTTTTTTATTTTTATCAATAATGCTGAGGTTAATATCTTTTTAGATAAGCCTGTTCACATTCTGATTATTTCATTAAGAAGTGTTGGGTCAAAGGCTTTTGATAACTATCTCCAGATTACTGTCCAGGTTACTGATCAATACTCTCTTGAGAATAGTGAGTGTACATCTGACTTTTACGCTAATTAAGTCTTTCTTTTTCATTTTTGTTAAGTTGATAGATTAAATAATTTTTATTTCCTATTAGTGACATAAAAAATGTTAATGAACTTACTGCCATTAGGTTTTCTGTTTTAAGAATTGACTTTCATGTTCTTAACTTAATTATTGGAATTTTAATATTTTTCCTTACTTTTAATGAACTCTGTGTTAAGGATATCAGCAGTTTGTCTTCTTTGTTTTTTGAATTTGAGATGAGCTCTTTAATCCTGTTTCAAGCATTCTCAGGTAACAAAGATGAAATCTGCATCCTTTAGAAGCAGTTTATCTTACTTGTGGTGCTTTTTCCAGTTTGTTATATGCCTTTTAATTTTATGATGTTTTTGACACACAGAAGTTCAGGAAAGTTTATTTAGTCATGCCTGTCCATACTTTTAAAAAATGATTTGTTACATTGTTTTTAAGCAGAGAAAGTCCTTTCCATTAATATTTACTTCTATTTCCTCCTCCTCCTTTGTTTACTCCTGCTGTTTCTCCTCCTTCTTTTAAACTTGTAACTCTAAGTTTTACCTCTCTTGTTTACGTAGAATACAGTGAGGGGCAGGCTTCGTTGCCCTCTTTATCGTCTGTCCCCACACATGTACTATCTGTCCTTTCCTCCCAACGATGGATGACGTTATTATCTTTGTCATATATTAATTTCTTATTTGTATACTGTTCTTGGCCTACGTTTTTCCACTGATTAATTGCTAGACTGCACTTCTTTTAATTATTTATTTTAATATCTACTAAGAAATGGTGTCTTTCACTTTTAAAAGATTTCTCAGCTAATCTTACCTGTTTTTTCCTTCCCTGTGAACTTTATACTCATTATCAAGTTTAAAAAAAAGATTTTTACTGTAATTACTTAAAACCCATAAATTAAAGATTCAGTTTTTACATGTTTCAGTCTCCTTATTTATGCTTTTGGAAGGATTTATAATTTCCTTCTCTATAGCTCTTACAGTTTTCATAAAGTTTTTCCTTTAACATATTTTTCAGTGCACCTTTTTTCTCTAGACTTTTTGAACTAATTATTGCCAATATATAAGGAATATAAGTCTTATAATATAAGGAATATGTAAGGAATATAAGTCATATAATATATAAGACTTGATTTTTAAAAAATACTTGTGTTGTATCTAGCTACTCAATTATTTTGTTGACTCAGAGTTTTAGTGTGTTTCCTTGACTTTTCTAGGTCTAGTATCATTTTTTGAAAGAAAATTTTTATGTAGGATGACACCATTTGAAATATTCAGTGTTAAGTTGGTACAGAAATTAACCCCATTATACATTTAAAAATAACTGTGTGTTTTACTGCAGCCATTTCTCCCCTTGTCTGAGAGCGGTGTTATATATGATTCGGATGAAAGCATTCATAGCGATGAGGAAGAAGATGATGCTTTTTTTTCAGATACTCAGATACAGGAGCACCAAGACCCAAACTCCTACAGGTAAATAAGGCTTTTCTCCTTTTCTTTTTGCCTTTTATTTTGTAGAAAATCCTGATACTACTAGTTTTAAGTAACATTATCATCATGAATTTACACAAGACCTGACTTAAGTTTTCAGGTTAGGAATTCTGTACCTTTGCGGTAAATTCTTAGATAGTAGAGTATTTCTTTCACATTCAGTTTCAAAGACTAGCTGGCACAAACATTTTTAGTGGGAAAAATACATAATTTATTGAGGTGCTATTAGGGTTCCATGTGACTTTGTGGTAAGCCTCTCTTCATTAGGTAATTTTCAGATATTGCAAGTGTAACATTGTTGCATGTCTTTTATTTTCAGAGACTACACAGGTACGATTTTCTAATGTAAGTTGCTGGAGGAAAACAGCTTTTCTTCTGGTTGGGAGATGGGGCTAGGCCGTTGACAGAGATCATCACTATGCTTCTCTCATGACTTTATTTTTCAATTAAGGAGAATTTTTTTTTTGTCCCTTTTTGAACAGCTGGGCTCTTCTACATTTGGCAGTGGTTAAGCTAGCACTGCACAATGTCAGGAATTTCTTTCCCATTGCTGGATTGGAATTCTCTGGTAAGTTTGGAATTTGAAAATTAATGTTATTAAATACATCAAATTATCTTCAAGTTTCTCATTATAAAATCCATACAAAGAAACATTGGGTACTAAAAAAGAAAATACCGCATTGGTGATGTTATGAAGTCTAGTTTATTTTAGGCTCTAGTCTGTGGTTTTCATTCATCTGGCAAGAATCACTGTCTACCTAGAAGGCTGGAAAAAAAAAAAAAGGCAGGGAACCAGCCTGGAGAAGCTAGACATTTTCTCAGCTCATTTTAGAGAGGTGGTCTTCTGTTTTGTTCAAAGCATTGGGAATCCAAATGGTGTTAGATTAACATTTTCAGATTTATTTATATTTTTGGAAATTCTGGCTCTAATCGTTTGGATTTTGTAAATAAATGGTGATGGTCATTTATAATCAAAATAAAATGTCGTGTTCTCTTCCATTGTAGAGTTGCCTGTAACATCACCATTAGGTATTGCTGTGATTAAAAACTTGGAGAATTGGGAACAGATTTTGCAAGAGAAAATGGATCAGTTTGAAGGTCCCCCTCCCAACTACATCAACACATATCCAGCTGACCTTTCAGTAGGGGCTGGACCAGCTATTCTTCGAAATAAAGCGATGCTAGAACCTGAAAATACTCCATTCAAGTACGAATGCTCCTTTAACGCTGATAGGACTGTAGCTTGGTTTAACTTTTCTGGAAGACAGTTTGGCAAAGTAATATGCCAACAGCATTCAAAACATAACTTTGAACTTGTAGTCCTGTTTTTAGCAGTATATGCTAAGGAAAACATCAGAAATCTGGATAGAAAATTATTTTTCCCGTATTACCTGTATTTTGATAGACATATTAATTTTATCATCAGGAAAAAAAACCTTTATTGTATTTCTATCATCAGTTTAAGAACTCTTGTAGAAATGTTTTGGGATAATAATCTACATATGCAAACACGGTGCTACTGACCTCTTGTCAGTAATTTAGTACTAAACACATTAGGGTTTTTATTGATGTTTTTAACCTTCTACCTGTCTGGCCATAATTAAGAGTATTGCTCATACCCTTGAAAGAGCAAGGCTTTTTATTTTTACCCTGTTAGACTGTTAAAAATGAACTGTGTGACTTTATATTCACTGGTGATATGTTGTAACCAACAGAGCCAACATAAAGTATAATTTAAAAAGAGAATAGGAGCTTCATTCGACTCTAAGCCCAACCTGTGCATTCAAAGAACTTGTAATTAGAGAATTAATTGCTAGATGAAGGAATGATTTTTTAGAACTAAAAATTGGAAGTGAAATAAACTATGAAATTTTGTTGAGCTTAAGGCTGCATCTTCTTTGCAGTAATGGAGGTTTTAAAAAAAATCTGCAAATAATGAGACATTTTCTATAGACTAAGATAGTATGATATGTTAATTTTTTTTTTTTTTTTAAACCAGATCCCGGGATTCCTCTGCACTTCCAGTCAAACGACTTTGGCATTTCCTTGTAAAACAAGAAGTCCTTCAAGAGACATTTATTAGATATATTTTCACTAAGAAAAGAAAGCAGAGTGAGGTATTTAAAAAAAATCTATCTTGTAATTTTTTTTAACTTTTTTTATTGAGTTATAGTCATTTTACAATTTTGTGTCAAATCCAGTATCTTGTAATCTTTGTTTAGTTTTCATGAACATTTCTAATGAAGCCAGTGCTTGATTTATTTGAAATTTACTTTTGGTTAGAACTTACTATCTTTCATACATCATAGGTAATAATTTACCAAACTACAAAGAACTTTTTGTTAATGGAGGTACTGGGTATTGAACCCAGGTCCTTGTGCATGCTAAGCATGTGTTCTACCGCTGAGCTATACCCTCCCCTTGATAATTTTTTTAAGATAAAAACTTATAGTTTTTATTTCATAACAGTGAAACAACATAGGTCCCTTGATAAATCCTGTATAATCAAGTAAAGTGGGTACCTCCTTTATCGTATTTGCCATTGGGCTTTTACATGTAATAAGATTGTGATGGATGGTTTGGGGAATTTAATGTATAAACGAGTATACTCTATGTTACGATTCTCTAAATATCGTTTAATTGAAAATACAGCATAAACCTTTGAAAACATTTTTATTTATTTAGCATTTAGAAACGGACAGGATAAACTGTAGGAGCACCAAATTCAGGATAATTTTGTGAGAGAGATTAAATTACAGAAATACCAAATACAAGGTGAAGGAAGTTTGCTTTTACACAGTAAGGAAGAGATTCTACATTGCGTGGTGGTTTTTAAGCTAAATATGTTAGCGATGTAATGCCACACAGGGTTCAAGAAGAATCAGAAATTTGGGAGAGAGTCACTTTAGAACTTAAAATGATCTCTTCGTTGTAAAATGAGGGGTGCACAGATCTAGACCGTTTTAGTCCATTTGGCTGTTTAATGAGGTAGCGGGCAGCTTGGAGAGTGATCAGGGTAGTGTCAGATGTGATTACAAATTTGGCAAGAAAATCTATGAGCAAACAAAAATGAATTCTATTTCACTTAGGAAAGTGAAAACTGAGAGGGACGGTCTACACGGCTGTTTCCCCAGGCAGAACACGGGACTGCTTCTCAAATTCCCCCCACGCCTAGGGCAGCAGAACCTCCTGGCTCGTTCTCTTCGCTAGTCACCCGCCTGCCTGGATGGGCATTGTGGTCAGTCCCTGCGAACAGCCATTTGTTTTTTCTGAGGATTTAAAAATTAGAAGAAATTAGAGGAATGAACTTTAGGGATTCTTTTGTGTCTTATAAGCTTTTTTGATAACAAGAGATCTTGATGGTATTGAAATGATTGATGTAGGGTTTCCTAGGGGAGTCATAGAGCCAAACTCATTTCCTCTTTCATCTAATCCATTCTTTGCTGCTTTTCCTATAGTGCTGCTGAGCCCAAATCCCATAAAATAAGACACAGAAATCTAAGAAATAGATTTAAAATAAAAGATACTTGCTCAGTGAGAGCTGTTAACTCAGAGAGAGCCAGTTCATTGAAGGATCAATTTTCTGAGTGTTAGGTCTTCAAATTATTAAACATAGTGATTTCTTGAAAATAGGCTTTAATTATTCATAAGGTTTATAGCAGTTTTGCTTCATTGGATCATCAGAGCCTCCGAGTGCTGGGGGAAGCCAGGTCTAGGTTGCATGGACCCTCAGGCTGTTGTCTTGCCCTCCAGGATCTGCTCTTTCCTTCCTGGCTTCCCTCTTCCTTTAAGCCTCTGCCCTGTTCTGCCCCTTCTCTCCCCTATTGATGCCCCTTCCTTGATCGCTGTGCTCTGGGATCAGCAGCACAAGCTGTGTGTTCTCTTTTTCTGCCAGCAGAGGCTCTCCATGCACAGGCAAGTGGGACAGATAAACTGAACATTTCTTAAAATGCTCTGTTAAGCATTGGTTGGCTCTAGGGAAGGGAAGCAGTGGCTGGGAGTTTGGATGGAAGGAAGAATTTTTACCATGTATTCTTTTGTAGCTTGAGAGTTTTAAATCGTTGAATGAGATTAGTATCTTGTTCAGGCCATCCCATAGAACTTTCTGTGATAATGGAAATAGTCACCAGCCACATGTGGTTATTGAGCACTTGCAATGTGGCTAGTGTGACTGAGGGACTGAATTTTTTATTTTGTTTAAATAGCCACACGTGGTTATCAGCTACTGTATTGAATAGAACAGATCTCCTGATAAAAGGTTTACATGTAGGAAAAAAAATTATGAAAAAAAATGTTAAAGCTGGTAAGACAAAATAAAAATTGGTCACTTAGTTCAAAAATACGCAAAATTTAAAAAAACTGCTCAGCCAATACGAGTGTTTTATCTTTTTAAATTATTAAATAAGATATTGATGATCAACAAATTTGGTAAATTCAGTGAATTGATCAATTAGTAAAATTGGCCAAATTCTAAGAATGCTAAAACGTTGGCTAATTTTTAAAAATTACTTAATAAAAATGAAATTCTGAGAAATGCTGAAATTTTAGATATGTTCATAAGAAGGTGCTTTCACTCATTGAATGTGTTAGAGAAGAACAGTCCACAAAACAGGTTTTTGCGAAGAGGACAAATGTGGCAGACTTCGCCACCGGTGGTTTAGGGCAAGTGGTTCTTTGGCAGCGTGGCTCCTGCCGAGCGGGGCCGTGCACAGCCCTTCACCGTCCGCCGCAGGCTGTCGCTGACCGCGTGGAGCACTGGGCCCTTTTGGCTGAAAGAGGAGCAGGCATTTCAGGAGGTGTTAGGAGGAATGTATTGCTCTGATCAAACCTTCAGAGGCTTCCACAGCAGAGCAAAAACACTACTTCTGATCGTAGCCATCCCCATTGGCCCTGCCATCAACCGGGAGCAAGTTATTTGTGAGCGTTCTTTGCTGTGCCGCATGTCGTCAAACACTGACTTACACGGAGAAAAATCGTACGATTATATGTAGTTAGTGGTTGACGTGACTCCTAACCCCTGAATCTCTCTGCACGGATATATTCCTTGTAAGTAAGAGTGAAAAATCATCAGTGCTTCCAATCTGTGTTCAGAAAAAAGTAAGTTTTTTTTAATTTAAAATAAACCCTCATTGGGGAAGAATCTATGTAGGATGCATCTGCTCGTACACGTAGGTTTTATTTTTTGAGATGACAGTTTAAGTTAGAGCTTTAAGTCGCATAACGGATATACAAATACTGAATTTTTATTTTGAAATTGCTTTTATGTATGTAACAGTCATGCTACTTTTGCTTGTTTTGCTTTGTGTTGTGTTTTATCCGATGACATCACATTTAACTTAGTTTAATTTCTTTCTTGATTTTGTGCTTTTAGATTCATTTTTAAGGCTTGCAAATTCATTTTTGCCGTCTTTAAGTGATGCAGCGACAGTTTCAGTTTGAAAATTTTCATTCTTTTTGTGATTTCGTTTCATGCATGTGTTTTGTGTTTGTGACGGTGTGGTGTTACTTAGTCTATAGAAGAACATGTGGAGCAGGTCAAACAAAACTGCGTAGCAGAAGATTGCCACGTCAAGGTAGTGTTCCGCGCTCCTCTGTCCAGCTCATTCTCTAAGGTTCAAGGAGCTAACCCCTCAGCTCTGATACTAACCAGCCCTGCCCTGCTGGCTCACCAGTCAGAGTGCTCGCTGCCCGCACACACCTCAGTGGCACAGGGTAGGAGATGCTCTGCCGTGTCCGGCTTGATCTTTCTTGCCGTTGGGCCTTCTCCTTGCTTCCTGTTCCATCCTCACTTCTGCCCCTTGCCCCCATCTGTTCTTAAACATGATCCTCATCTTTCCTTCCTGTCCCCTTTGACTCGAAGCGTTATTACTTCCTCTCATCAGTCTCCTCCATTCCTAACTGTTCTTCTGTCCAACTTCTTACTCCCATCTCATCACCCTTATTTAAAAATGTTCACTTTCTTATGTGACCCCTTTGTCTTTCTATGTTTTTTTCCTCTAGTCTGTGCCTCCTAATCTGTACACCTTCTTACTGCAGTATCTTTGCACTTTTGGAAGAGATAAAAGAGACACATGCCTGTTACAAATACTAGTGAAAATTATGCTAGCTATCTTTTGTGACAGCTACTCAGTCTCCTGTAATAAACATGGAAATATTTATAATTGGGGTGAATACAGGGCATCGGAGAATTTAAACTAATTCCAAAGCTAATTTTCAACACACTAAATTTACTGGGACTTTTTTTCTTGCTGCTGCTGCTGCTACATTTTCTTCTTGTCCTTCCTTTAAATTTTGTGGGATGCTCTTATCTCTATACAGAGCCGTGCTGCGGCATCTACAGCCTCTGACAAATGTCTTGCAGGTCGAAGCGGATCTGGGCTATCCGGGTGGAAAGGCGAAAATCATCCATAAGGAATCGGATATGATCATGGCGTTTTCTGTTAATAAGGTGAAATCTTTAGTCATTATAAAGAATGTGATACTTTGTTTTAGTGAAATTGCTTAAATTATTGACTCTGCCTTTGCTTTACAGGCAAACTGTAACGAAATTGTTTTGGCTTCAACACATGATGTACAAGAACTCGATGTAACTTCTCTCCTGGCCTGTCAGTCATATATATGGATTGGGGAGGAATATGACAGAGAATCCAAAAGGTTTGTTTGCCTTCTGTCATCAATTTTAAATGTAGTTTTCTTCAAAAAGGACCAATTAAATGGATATGCACGTGATTTGAATGACCTTGAAAAGTGTACGTATCTCTGTCTTCATTTGGTAAGGACACAGACATAACTGGTTGAGCTGCCAAGAAAAGGCGCTGCTTACATCAGTGAACAGGTTACTCGTACTTCTTCTGTTAGACCCTGAACTGTTCGGAGTGTTTGAGTCAGAACTCAACATCCAAGCCTAATGCTAACAACTGCCACTTTGACATTTAACCTCAAAGAAATGTCAGAGGTTACACAATATCCAGTAAGTTCGGCAGATCTGGATAATCAGACTGAAAGGCAGAACACACCAATATATAAATTACGCTGATTGACGAGTCCTGTTTACTGAGTAATTTTCAGTGTTTCTTCTTGATTAGCTCCTTATAAAGCATACCTTTTTTACAGATAAAAATGTAGACAACTTTACTTTTCAGTAAAACTGTGGACACCACACCAAGAATGCAGTAACACTTTTCTGTTTTGGGATTTCTCCTCCATGCCTGCCCCACCTCTTGCTTTTCTCCAGACTCTTAGACACTTTCTGTGCTGGGAATGGTGCCATGATAGGCTCTTTCATTGTTCTGTTGAGTTTTCTATCTTGTTAGTATATAATATAACTAGGCTCACTGTCATACTTCAGAGTACATGTAACCATGTAATATAAAATAAAAATTACTTTAACATTTTTGTGATAATTAGTACCTTACTTTAAGAAATCCTAAAACTCAAATTTCTTTAAAATGTATGAATTTCATTCATGGGATATCTGTACTTGAAGGGAACATAGAATCTTTTTCTATATAGGATAAGAAGGAAATCTGTTAAATACTTTAAAACAAACATTTGTTCCAACTTGTGCAGCAGTAAAGTTCCCCTGAACATTATTTTTGCCCAAAGGGGAAAAAGTTAACCAGTATGAAAATTCGCTGTGATTAGGACTTGTAACTAAGTTTTTCTCATGGATATTTATTCTTTTTTTTTTAATAAGGACTGTCCTTTGGGTACATAAAAAGCTCTGTAATTGAAATACGTGTTGAGAAAATGGAATTGTCACAGTAACACACGACTGTTTTCCACAGTTCAGATGATATCGATTACCGTGGTTCCACTACAACTCTTTATCAGCCCAGCGTGGCGTCGGCAAGCCAGGTGCATCCGCCTTCCTCTCTGCCGTGGCTGGGCAGTGGGCAGACCAGCACCGGAGCCAGTGTGGTATGTGATTTACTGTTAGGTTTGGTTTCTGGATGTGGACTTGCTCAAACGTAAGTTCAAATCACTGTGACCTAGAAATGGTGCTGATGATGAGGGGCAGCGTCATGGTGACAGCTGGCATGCGGGGAGTTTCTGGGTGTCGGGTGCGTGCTTTTCTCACACTCCGAGGTGGTAGGTGCTGTCGTCACCCCCATCATCATTTTATAGATGAGCAAAGTGAGAGGCACAAAGTGGTGAAGCAGAGATGGAGGGGAATTGGCGCCTGCTAGAAGAGTTTGAAGCGTGCGCCAGTAACGTCGTCAGTTACTGCAGTCAGGGGTCCCCTTCCTGTGTTCTGCGCTGAAGAATCTGGAGGTGTTCCTGTGTGTCCTCCGGGAGGGGCACTAGGGGGAGAGGTCCCTTTGTCACTAGATGAAGCGGCTGGGCCTCCTCACAGTCCACACAGGCCAGGGCCGCACCAGAAAGTGACCCTGCTCCCGCAGCCTGTTCAGACCGGTGTCATGTGTTAAGTGGGTCTGAAAATCCCCAAGAGGGTTTATTTCAGTAATAAACCAGTTGTAAGAGAAGAAATGTTCTGAGAATTAGAGTTGGCCTGAAGCATACCCTTCCTCGTCTCTTCTGTGGTGCACAGTATAAATTCATTTTTTGTCTTCTCTTAAAGCTTATGAAAAGGAATCTACATAATGTTAAGAGAATGACCTCACACCCCGTCCATCAGTACTGTAAGTATTTTATTTATGATCCAGGGATTGTAAGTGGCCTCTGTCACTCTGAAGTTGGCTTATAGAATGGGAAGTATTGGAATTCGTTCTTTATCTTTCTTATTTTCTGCTGTTCCTTTTGTCTCAGATCTTACAGGTGCTCAGGACGGCAGCGTACGCATGTTTGAATGGACACGACCTCAGCAACTTGTCTGTTTCCGCCAGGCCGGCAATGCAAGAGTTACCAGGTTATATTTTAATTCACAAGGCAACAAGGTTAGTTCCTGGGAGTTGCTGCTAAATTCCTCTGAACATAATGGTGGATATTTATGAGTAAAACTACATCTAAAAACAAATTCAGTCACTCCGGATTTAAGCAGAGCAGGCAGTTTGATAGTGTTTGTATAGCCCCTTGGCTCCCAATAAAAGTGTAAATCCACAGAATTTTCTGTGAATTAATCATCCACTTACAGATTCTCAATACACTGGGAGGGTAAAGAACCCTGTTTCTGTTGGGTGTGGTGACGGTGCCTGTGCACACAGTCAGGCACCTCAGAGAAACCCTCGGTTTCTTACTAAGTTCCTCTAGAGAAGTTTAGAGGAAAACAATGAGATAGGCGTAGAAAAGCATTTTAAAAGTGGCAGGATATTTATACTACATGGATTTTCTTGAGAATAGCAGTTATCGTCAGAATGTTAAGTGCGGACTGAGTGACTCCTTTTCAGAAATGATTTTTACCTTTGATGTGAAGATCAGAGGCTGTGTTTAATATTTACACCATTCTTACAGTGTGGTGTTGCAGATGGAGAGGGTTTTCTGAGTATCTGGCAAGTAAACCAAACTGCATCAAATCCTAAACCTTACATGGTAAGTATCACTCAGCATTCCCAGAGCACGCCCAGAGGCTGCCTTGTTTGTGAGTCCACTGGTGGGTCTGTTGGGGAAGGGCCCGTTCTGCCCAGCGGCCACAGCCCAGCGGCCACAGCCCAGCACCTGCCGTTGCCCTAGTTTTAGACTGAACTGACTGAAAAGTAAAAACCTTTGCCCTTTTACAGCTTGAAGGGTGACCATTATATTTGAAACATTTTAGGAGCTTTCCCTATGTGTGGTCCTACTTAGGATATGTTTTTGTTACACTTTTATCTGTTTTGGAAACTTTTTTTTTTTTTTTCCATTGAGGTATAGTCAGTTTACAGTGAGTGTCAATTTCTGGTGTACAGCACAATGTTTCTGTCATACGTGTACACAGGCATATTCCTTTTCACTATAGGTTACTGGAAGACTCTTAACTTCTTAATGATAGAGTTTAATAGTGGTTCATTTTACGTACTGTATTAAATACCAACAGATTCCATGTTGCCAGTTTGCTGCAGAATGTTGCCTACTAGACCACAAAACAACCAATCGCAGGAGTCCACTTCATTCATTCATGCAAATCATGTTAAAATACGTGGTGATGCGGACAAGCACATCTGTGCTTGGTAGGGTTGGGACACATGGAGGGGGCAGAAGGTGGTGCTGTTCTGTGCAGAACTTCCGATCTTAATTTTCTTTTCTAGACTGTGTACGTGTTCTTAATTATGCATATGACACCAGATATTTCTCTTAAATTAGTACACTATAGACTGGATCATAAAGTTTTTACAGAAATGGAAATAATCTTCAACGTGTCCTTTTGCCTTCAGCCATATCTATACCATGATAATTCCAAACAGAAAAATGTCTATTTTATTGTAAACTGCCTGACATCCTCCTTCTGGGTCCTCACCTCCAAATTTCTATTCATCCTGATCCCAGAGGGAAAGTCATGCCTGTCCCAGTAGGTGACTCCCCATAGTGCTGGAGCATCCTCAGGTGCTGTTCTGGGCAGCCTTAAACCTGTGGATTGTCTGCTGGACCGCTTTTGACCTTGTTTTTTTAATTGCTCTTCACCTGGGATGAGGGCAGGGCGCACAGAGGTGGTAAGGAAGCTGGTGGATACTTGTATTTTAGATGACAAAGTTAATTTGACTGGAGTCCTTCACGTCTAAGACTAGATGGGCAAGTATGAGCATTTCCTCTTCGGGTAGTGGTTGAATATTATGATTTAATATTATTTAAAGCTTATTAAATATATTTTAGATAATTAGCAGAAAAGTTGTCTGAGCCCTTAATAGAACTAAATTGCTTGGTTAAGTTCCTGTACTTGATATTTTATTCCTTTGTTACATAATCTAAAAAACATAACCTTTCATTCCATGTTTTTACCAAATCTTCTATTTTTAAAAAATTGTTGGGTATTAGCCAAATAATACACAGATGATAGCTAATACTCTTACCACTTATTCTTTATTCTAGATTTGTAAAAAAGTGCTCTTTGCTCATGCATGGAGTATATGAGTGGCAGAGCTGTGTGTGTACTCTACCACATTTTGCTGGACTTTGAGCTAACATGAGCTGTACTTTGTTTCCGTAGAGTTGGCAGTGCCACACTAAAGCCACGAGTGACTTTGCATTTGTTACCTCTTCAAGTCTAGTTGCCACATCTGGACAGTCCAATGACAACAGGTAGGTTGACAGAAGCAAAAAAGAAATAAGCATATTTTAGGCAGAAAGGTATTCTTGCTCAATGGAGTGGATTTCTGTTTGGTCGAGGTTTTCCACGGCAGGAATACAAAAACTTTGTTACGTAATTCTTCAAGAGTTTTCCTTACCAAAAAGACCAAAATTCCTCCTAATGTAATCTATTAATAAGCATGTGGAATTTTTATGTTAAAGGTATTTTTTATTGCTGTCAATACTGTCAGGTTTTGAGCATCATGCTCAACATTTTCTTTGCCTCACCTTGTTTCCTTGGCAACACGTGCCCATGAGCAACGCCCCTCATTTCCCTGCAGTGGTTGCCGCGGGGGTAGAGAAGCACCTCTTCTACTCAGGAAATCGTGTCTCGCTGGAGTGGTCATGGAAGAGGCACGGCTGGGGGATGAGGTGGGGCAGAGTCAGGTGGGCTCATGCGAGACACAAGCGTGTAGTTTGAAAAGGATAAACTTCTGGGAAGAGATACATCCCTGTCCCAGCATCTACCTTCATCCTAGTTGAGAATCACTGCTCTATAAATGTGAGTGAACAAACAGATGTGAGACTGAGTAAGTAAAGATACTGGAGGTGACAAGTGTACCCCTAGTGATGACTTAGCACAGTTGTTTATGATGTATTTCTGTTGCTATTTATTAGAAATGTATGCCTCTGGGACACGTTAATATCCCCTGGAAACAGCCTCATTCATGGTAAGTGAGTTAAATCTGCAATTTTCAGTGCACTGTGACAGAATGCTTTCCTGGAGTTACTTAAACCAGTAAATCCAGTGAATGCTTTTTCACGGGTTAAAAATGGAGAAATACTTAGAATGAATACAATTCTAAGAGTTAACTAGAATATCTGGCCACCTTGCTGAGGTGAGTATGTATGGTCATAGGAATCGGGCTAGCTGGAATGACCTTGGTGTTGTCTCCTATGCAGAAAACATCGTGTGGAGAGTGGGGCTACTAACAGGGCTGTGTAACGAATTAGGTGCAAAGTATTTTTTTTTTAGTTGAGTTACAGTTGGTTTACAATGTGTCAATTCCTGGTGTACAGCACAATTTTTCAGTCATATATGAATGTACATATATTCCTTTTCCCTGTGAGCTACTACAAGATCTTGTATATATTTCCCTGTGCTATACAGTATAATCTTGTTTATCTATTCTACATATACCTGTCAGTATCTACAAATCTCGAACTTCCAGTCTTTCCCTTCCCACCTACGTCATCCCTTGGCAACCACAAGTTTGTATTCTGTCTGTGAGTCTGTTTCTGTTTTATATTTAAGTTCATTTGTCATTTTTTTTTAAGATTCCACGTATGAGTGATATATGGTATTTTTCTTTCTCTTTCTGGCTTATTTCACTTAGAATGACATTCTCCAGGGACATCCATGTTGCTGTAAATGGCATTATGTTGTCATTTTTATGGCTGAATAGTATTCCATTATATAAATATACCACAACTTCTTTATCCAGTCATCTGTCGATGGACATTTAGGCTACTTCTGTGTCTTGGCTACTGTAAATAGTGCTGCTATGAACATTGGGGTGCAGGTGTCTTTATGATGTAGGGTTCCTTCTGGATCTATGCCCAGGAGTGGGATTGCTGGATCATATGGTAAGTCTATTTTTAATTAATAGGCTTTTTTAGAGCAGTTTCAGGTTCATAGCAGAATTGAGCAGAAAATACAGAGTTCCCACATAGCCCTCCCCACCCACACATACATACTCCCCTACCCTCAACATCCCTCCTCACTGTGGCATATTTGGTATAGTCAGTGAACCAACATGAGCACATTATTATCAACCAAAATCCATAGTTTACATTAGGGTTCACTCTTGATGATGTACATTCTGTGGGTTTTGACAAATGCGTAGTGACACATAGCCACCACTATAGTATCATAGAGAATAATTTCATTGCCTAAAAACCCCTTGTGCTCCATCTACTCATTCCTCCCTCCCTCCCTCTCCCCAAACCCCTGGAAACCATGATGTTTTTATTGTTTCTGTAGCTGTGCCTTTTCCAGAATGTCATTTGTTTGGAATTGTATGGTCTGTAGCCTTTTCAGACGGCTTCTTTCATTTAGTAATATGTCTTCCATGTCTCTCATGGCTTGATAGCTCATTTCTTTTCTTTTCCTTTTTTTTTTTTTTTACTGCACGTATATTTTAAAATTTACATATATGTACTGTTCATTGTTTCTAAGAAGGTTTAGAACTTTAGCTTTTTAAACTCACATAGTTATCAAAGGAATAAAGCCAACCACAAAATAAGAATTAATTCAGAAAGATTCATACACCCTGCTATTAACAGCAACATTATTTACAATTGCCAAGATATAGAAACATCCTAAGTGCACATCAGTAGTTGAAATAGATAAACAAGATGCAGTATACATATATGTAATGGAATACAACTCACCTATAAAAAAGAAGGATATTTTGCCATTTGCAGCCCCTCATTCACTTTTTTTTTCCACCTCAAAAACCAGAATTTTATAACTAGCAGAGACATTTCCATTTCATCAAAAACAACAAAATACCTAGAAATAAACTTAACCAAGGAGGTTACCTATCCTCCGAAAACCGACATGACACAAAGAAATGGAAAGATTTCTTGTACTCTTGGACCGGAAGAATCAACACTATCAATGTGGCAACACTCCCCAAAGCAATACACAGATCCAACACAAACCCCATCAAAATACTCACAATATTCCTCACAGAACTAGAACAAACAATTCCAAAATTTATAAGGGACCACAAAAGACCCAAAACAGCCAAAGCAATCTTTCATAGGTCTCTTTCCCCCCTCCCCCCCTTCTTCTTTTTTTTTCTCTTTTCTTATGGTTTGATGACTAGAGAAGGTCCCTTAACATTTGTTGCAAAGCTGGCTTGGTGGTGCTGAAATCTTTTAGCTTTTGTTTATCTGTGAAGCTTTTGATTTCTCCATTAAGTCTGAACGAGAGCCTTGCTGGATAGAGTATCCTTGGTTATAAGTTTCCCCCATCATCACTTTACATACATCGTGCCACTCCCTTCTGGCCTGTAGAGTTTGTGCTGAAAAATCAGCTGATAATCCTGTGGGAGTTCCCTTGTATATTATTTGTTGCTTTTCTCTTGGTAATTTTAATATTTTCTCCTTTTCCTTAATTTTTGTCAGTTTGATGACTATGTGCCTTGGTGTGTTCCTCTTTGGGTTGATTCTGTGTGGTACTCTCTGCACTTTCAGGACTTGGGTGACTGTTTCTTTCCCAAGTTGGGGAAGTTTTCAGTGATTATCTCTCCAAAATTTTTCTCAGATTCTTTCTCTCTTCTCTTTCTGGGATGCCTGTAATGTGAATATTAGTGCACTTCATGTTGTCCCAGAGTTCTCTTAAACTATCCTCATTCCTTTTTATTCTTTTTTCTTTTTTCTGTTCTGAAGTAGTGATTTCCACTAATCTATTTTCTAGCTCACTGATCTGTTTTTCTGCCTCATTTAGTCTATTCTTGGTTCCTTCTAGTGTGTTACTCATTTCAGTGATTTTATTCTTCAACTCTGGGTATTCTTTGTATTTTCTAACTCTTGGCTAAAAACTTCACTCTGTGCATCTGTACTCCTCTCGAGTTCTCTGAACATCTTGGCCATCATTTCTTTAAACTATTTCTCAGACAGGGAGTCTATCTGAGAAAGGCAATCTCCTCATCACTTACTTCTGGGATTTTATCTTGTGCCTTGGCCTGGGAGATATTCCTTTGCTGCCTTGTATTGTCTATCTCTTTTTATTTTTAGGTTAAGTTAGTTATGTTTCTTGACCCTGGAGAGGTGGCCTCTATGGGAGACATCCTATGCATCCCAGCAGTTGTCACCCAAGGGCGAGGGTCCAGCCTGTCCCAGTGGAGAGTCTGGCCAGTTATGTGGATTCCTTCCACAGGCTTTGGGGTTATTGTTTTCTTGTTTCTAGTATCTGCCCCTGCTGGATGAGGCTGGACTAGAGGCTTATGCAGGTTTCTTGGCAGGAGGAGCCAGTGCCTGCGCACCGCTGGGTGAGGCTTGGTCCTGGACCTCTGGTGGGTAGGGCTGTGTCTAGAGGGCTTTGTGGCTTAGGAAGTCTGCTGATGGGTGGGGCTGTGTTCCCACCCTGTATGTTGTTTGGCCTGAGGCTTCCCTCCAGGCTGTTGGGTGGGGCTAGGTCTTGGTGCTAATGGTCCATTTAAGATGTCAGCCTCCAGGAAAGCTCATGGAGATGAACACTCCTGAATGTCTGCCACTAGCTTTTAGGTCCCCAGGGTGAGCCGCAGCTGTCCCCCACGTCCCCAGGAAACCAGCAGGCAGGTCTGGCCCAGTTTCCTATGAAATCACTGCTGGTGCACATAAGTTTCTGTGTACGCTTCTCAAGCAAATGGAGTCTGTTTCCCCCAATCCCGTGGGGCTCCTCAGAGCCAAGCAGCCCTGGCCTTCAAAACCAGATGTCCTGGGGTCTCCTCCTTCCCACAGTGTTGGAACCTTGGGCTGGGGAGCCTGACGTGGGGCTCAGACCTTTCACTCCTATGGAAGGGCCCCTGCAACTAAACTATTCTTCAGCTTGTGGGTCGCCCACCCTAGGGGTATGGGGCCCAATTATTATCGTGAGCACGCCCGTCCTACCTTCTGGCTGTGGTTCCCTCTTTATGTTTCCAGTTGCAGAAGATCTTTTCTGCTAGGTCTAGTCTTTTTTTTTGATGGTTATCTCGCAGTCAGTTGTGGTTTTGTTGTATTTGCGAGGAGAGGTGAGCTCGTGGTCCTACCACTCTGCCATCTTGACTGGAAATCAGGTGCAAAGTATTTATTGAGCTCAATAGAAATAAGATCATTATTTTACCTAATTAAACCTAACCATAAAGTAAAAGTTAACCATATGAGTTAAAAATATGAACAATTCCATTTAAATACTATTCCTTTTAAGACAGTGTTTTCTAGATTGCTGTCCTAAAGACCACTCTTCCACATAATGCTTCCAAGAGTGCTCGAAGCACCAGTGAGGTTTGGTTAAACACAGCCAGGTGGACAGTTTTGGGGGAGAGGATGAGGGGTGGATTTCTCAGTCTTTTATTAGGCTGATGTACATTTTTAAAGATGTAGTTATTCACCAAAAAAATGGAATTTTGCAATTAAATTGGGAAATAATTATTAACATCTCTTGAAGATTTGATTTGCCACATACTAGTTTAAGGCTTTAATCATATTAGAATGAGTCCTGGGAAGGGTAACTCCTTAACTTGCAGCTGGTCATTTTCACGAGTGTAGCTGAGTTTGTTACCTAGTGGAGAAATTCTGATGAGGCTTTGTGTGTGGGCAGGACCTGAGAGAGGGCATCCATGAGGAGAGGGTGTCACTGAGCACCTTACGCTCCACTTTCACATCTATATACTTCTTAAGAGGCAGTAGGACTTAGTTTGGACTTAAACTTCCTATATGTTTTCATTTTGAGATTGTGGGTAAGAACTTTTTTCTGTCATCGTTTGCTATGTTTCAAAATACTTTGATCATATGGTTATAGAACTTAGAAGGGAAAATGTGACAGTAATTTCTGTATCATTTAAATGTGCATTTAAATGTTACCAGAATTGCCAAAACAGACAGTGGGAAAAGCTCTTGACTTTTTTTTTTTTTTTTTAACAGCGAGCTTTACTATTTTCTTCTTTTTTAAAGTTTATTTTTCTTAAGTTTAGTTTTATTTACTTACTTCATGGATGTGCTGAGCATGTGCTGTAGCACTGAGCTGTGCCCTCCTCACTCTTGATGCTTTTCTTCCTCAGGTTTCACCTGCCATGATCACGGTGCCACGGTACTTCAGTACGCGCCCAAACAGCAGCTCCTCATATCTGGAGGTAGGAAAGGATTTGTCTGCATTTTTGACATCAGGCAGAGACAGCTAATTCACACGTTCCAGGCCCACGACTCCGCTGTTAAGGCGCTGGCTCTGGACCCCTGTGAGGAATACTTCACCACGGGCTCCGCAGAAGGCAACATAAAGGTGAGTCAGCGCAAGAGGTGGGACTGTGCTAAGTGTTGTCTCCATCTGCTGTCGAGGCAGGTGGCAGAGGGGTGGGAAACCAAACCAAAACCTCCCCACACTCCTGGGAGTGAGGGCGTGAAATGAGGCCGGGTGGGGACATTGAATGCCTCACGACACTGTTCCTCCCTTACTTCCCTGTGGTTCTTTCTGAACTGTTAGGGGCTAGAAAACGTGATAGTCAAACTCAGCATACTCTCAGGTCATTAAAAAGTGTTAAGGAACACTGTTGTGAGTAAGTGCATAAGTTTAATTAATGCATAGATTTTTTGGGGTGACATTAGTTTGGCTCCACACAACCTCCCCCCCATCCCTCCAGTAGCTGACTGTATAGTTGAGGTGAGGTCCCCAGGGAAGTGAGGTGGCTCTGGTCTTTTAATTAAATACAAGCGAGGCCCTGGGGCAATATAAATGAGAGATGGGGTATATAGGGTTGATACGAAACAAGAGGATGTGAGGAGAGGAATTTGAGCGAAGGGACAGTAACGTCTAAGCAGTAAATGAATCATGTAAATGGTACTATTTCCAGTTGGGAAAGAGGCAGTGGGTGGGAAAGGTGGCTTTAATGAGATCAGTTGGTCCAGGGGAACAGACATGAAGGCCATGCTTTTACTTCTAATCTCTTTCCCTCTCTTTTTAATGGCTTACACTTTTTGTTTTCATTTTTTTCTTTAAACTAGGTTTGGAGATTGACAGGCCATGGCTTAATTCATTCATTTAAAAATGAACATGCTAAACAGTCCATATTCAGAAACCTTGGGGCTGGAGTCATGCAGATTGACATCACCCAGGGCAACCGGATCTTCTCCTGTGGGGCAGACGGGACGCTGAAAACGAGGGTCTTGCCCAGTGCTTTTAACATCCCTCATAGAATTCTTGACATTCTATAGACTTAAAGGTTGGGGCTTTATTTTTATAAACATTTCAATTAAAAAACACACTGTAGAATCTATTAGGCATTTCTGCTTTCCAAGCAGCTGTTAACAGATTGAAAACAATACAGAGAATCTCTGTGTAGAATCTGGACCTGATGCAAGCTGAGTGTTGCCTATACAGGTCGTTAGAATGACTGTGCATGTACCATTTATCATGCTGACGTAAATAAAACAAAGCCTAGTATCGTATGAAGGGAGTTATCCTTTACAGCATTTAGCAAACCTGATTCAGAAAACACTGCGGTTAGAAGTTAGCGTAATAGTAAGTTATAATAATGAGAAGGACCTTTATACCAAATTAAGGAAGAAAGTGTTGCTTGATTCAGGTTTTTCCTCCCATTCTTACCGCTGGCTGAAGCATGCCCGCCGTCTCCGTTGTTGAGGGAAGGATGGTGATCAGGAGCTGGAAGCTCTGGGCCACCAGAAACACACGCTAAGCTTTGGAGCAGCGCGCAGTGACTAGTTCTCTGCCCTGAGAAGTCGTGCCGTTCTTTCCTGCTGAACATTTTTCCCGTTAGTGTTTATACTGAGCTAGTACTGTAACTTGCAACTGAGTGCAGATTTAAATGCAACGTTTTCCTCACCGTTTGCACATTCACATTTTTTGGACTGCTCGTTTTTCTATTTAAATATTTGCCTTCATGTTAGGAATGTAATATGTGGACATGACATATTTGTAGTTAACCAAAACATACCCAGTTAGTACTTCTTTTCTTAGTCCAGTTTAGTACTTCTTTTGACGTATTCAAGGTTAAACACCAACATTTTAAGGCTATGTTGGAACTACACGAATAGAGCATTTCATATCCTAATTAAGATGAATGTTAGGCTTTTTGTGGCCAGTTCATAGTTGATTGAGATTGGTGATATTATTTATTACCACAGCCTATTGTACAAACTATGCAGTTAAATATTATTTGCTTGAAAAATATTAGCCAATGTTATCATATTTTGATGTATGTCCTTGGTTTTGACCAAAAATACGTTCTTGAAATATTGAAACCAATGTCTGTGTGTTTAAATGTTTACCAGCAAATTGTCTCATCATGTTAATGAGAATGTTTCCTGCCTGTGTGGTAAATAGTAAAATATAATGGCATAAAAGCACCTTTCTCTGAAGGCAGTGTAATGTTTTGGGCTGTGAAATACTTATGTAAAAGAAAAATAAATGTTATTTGTTAGAGTTTTACCTCAGTTTGGTCTGGCATTCTTTGTAACATTTTTAACAGCTGAGATAATTTTGATAAAATGCTTGACAATTAGAGAGTTTTTAAGCTATAAGATAGTTCATTCATTTCCAATATTGTCCAGGTACTGTCTGTATCAGAAGCCATTCTAGGAAATGGGATACAGCAGTGACCAGAGTACATGCAGTGTTGGGATTTAGTTGGGCAAGAACTAACCTTACTGTGCCTTTTTGTTTACTGAAACAAGTGTGGATTTTGGTACTAGCACTGGTGAAGAAGCTGGGAATGGTGCTTATGTGAAGTGGTGAGGGAAGGAGGAGGAGAGAGGATGCCTGAATACACAGCGGTACACCTCTGGCAAAAATTATCAACATGTACATACACTTATCACAGTTCTGTATACAGGAACCTGTGTATGTTGCATTGTCTGTATTAAACAGTACCTGCTGATTCAGTCAGACTCTGCAAGATAATAGACTTAAAAAAATTTTCAGTATAGTTGATTTACAGTATTGTGTTAGTTTCAGGTGTACAGCCAAGTTATTAATTTATATGTATATATTTTCTGTCTGGAAGATCTGTCCATTGATGTCAGTGGGGTGTTGCAGTCTCCTACTATTATTATATTCCCATCAGTTTCTTTATGTCTGTTACTATTTGTTTTATACATTTAGGTGCTCCTATACTGGGTGTATATATGTTAATGAGTATAACATCTTCATGTATTGATCCCTGTATCATTATATTGTTTCCTTTGTCTTTATGGCTTTCATTGTATTAACGTCTACTTTGTGTGATATGAGTATTGCTATCCTTGCTTGCTTTTTATTTCTATTTGCATGAAATATGTCATCCCCTCAGTTTCAATCTATGTGTGTCTTTAGCCCTAAAGTGGGTCCTTTGTAGGCAGCTTTTTGTAGGCTCTTGTTTTATTACCCATTCTGCCACTTTGTTTTTTGACTGGAACATTTAGTCCATTGACATTTAAAGTAATTATTAGTAAGTATGTATTTATTACCATTTTAAACCTCGTTTACCAGTTGATTTTGTAGTTCTTTGTTCCCTTCTTATTTTGGTTTTTTTCTTGTGTGGTTTGATGATTTCATATTGATTTATATGCTTCAGTTCCTTCTTTTTGCTTTTTGTGAACCTGTTTTATGTTTTTGATTTGTGGTTACCCTGGTTTTCAAGTGTATTAACCCATAACTATATCTAGTTGCTTTAGGCTTGAGTCACGTAAGTTCAAACATATTCTAAAAGATATAAAATTTTACTACAAAGCTACAGTAATCAAAAGTGTAGTATTGGCACAAAAACAGACATATGGATCAATGGAACAGAATAGAGAGCCCAGAAATAAACCCACAGACCTACAGTCAATTCATCTTTGACAAAGGAGGCAAGAATATACAATGGGGAAAAGAGAGTCTCTTCAAGTGGTGTTGGAAAAGCTGGACAGCAGCATGTAAATCAGTGAAGTTAGAACACTCCCTCACATCATATACAAAAATAAACTCAGAATGGCTTTAAAACTTAAATCTAAGACAAGACACTTTAAACCTCCTAGAAGAAAACATAGGCAAACATTCTCTGACATAAATCTTAGCAGTGTTCTCCTAGGGCAGTTTACCCAGGCAATGGAAATAAAAACAAAATTAACAAATGAGACTTAATCAAACTTAAAAGCTTTTGTACAGCAAAGGAAACCATAAGCAAAACAAAACAACAACCTATGATAGGAAAAAACATTTGCAAATGATGCGACTGACAAAGGTTTAATTTCCAGAATATATAAATAGCTCATACAACTTAAAAAAACAAACACAATCCAAAAATGGGCAGAAGACCTAAGCAAATAATTCTCCAATGAAGACATACAAATGATCATTAGGCACATGAAAAAGTGCTCAATATCACTAAGTATCAGAGAAATGCAAGTCAAAACTACAATGAGGCATCACCTCACACCAGTCAGTATGGCCATCATTATAAAGTCTACAAATGATAAATGCTGGAGAGGCTGTGGAGAAAAGGGAACCCTCCTACACTACTGGTGATAATTTAATTTGGTGCAGCCATTATGGAAAACAGTATGGAGAGTCCTCAAAAAACTAAAAATAAACTTAGCATATGACCCAGCAATCCCACTCCTGGGCATATATCCAGAGAAAAATAAAATTCAGAAGACACAAGCACCCCAGTGTTCAAAGCAGCACTATTTACAACAGCCAAAACATGGAAACAGCCTAAATGTCCATCGACAGATGGCTGGATAAAGGAGTTGTGGTATGTTTATACAATCAAATACTACTCAGCCACAAAAAAGAATAAAATGATGTCATTTGCTGCAACATGAATGGACCTAGAGATCATCATTCTATGTGAAATAAGCCAGAAAGAGAAAGAAAAATGCCATATGATATCACTTATATGTGGAATCTAAAAAAGGGGGCACAAATGAACTTACCTACAAAAAGAAATAGACTCAGACATAGAGAACAAACTTATGGTTACCAAGGGTAATAGGAGTGGGAAGGGGTAAATTGAAAACGTGAAATTTGCATCTCTTGGGGAGTGATGGGAATGTTAGCTATCTTGATTGTGGTAGTGGTTTCATGGGTATATACATCCATCAAAATTCATCAAATTGTATATCTGAAGTAGTGTAGTTTACTGTTCAGGAACCATATCACAATAAAGGTGTTTAAAATTAATAAATAAACCTAATTACCTCCCCCCTAAAAATATAAGTAAAAATAAAAAACAATTTTAATCCCTATTTTACAGGTTAAAAAAAGTTGAGACTTAGAGAAATTTAAAAATGTAACTCAGTAGTGTAAGTATTCAAATTTATTTTGACTTCAGTCTTCCCACCCACTTATCCCTACATTATGTTGTAAGCATTGACCTTCAGATATCTAAATCCTGTACACAGCTTCCCATGAAGTCCATCAGAAATATATCCTGGGCATATATTTATTCAGTAGATCTTTGGACGCCATGGTGGATTCTTTAACTTAAGCTATATATACACACATTTTGCTCTAAAGTAAGGGACGTCAGAATATGCACACTGACATGAAGAGCTAGAGGAAATAAGCTTGTGAGAGACTTTATTATCCCAATCCCTAGAGCAAAACTGTCCCAACTTACTCATCTAGGACAGGATACTTTAAGCCTAAATGATCCGAAAGAGTGCTTTCAAATGCGGGGTCGGGGGAGAAGACTTCCTCCATCAGCAAGTCTTCCTAAAGCAGCAAGTCTCTAGATTAACCCTCTTACTTAAAATAACTGGGGAAAAAAAAGCCAAAATATATAAACAGTGGTTCAGGACATTGGCTATCAGGCATTGAAGGACAGTGATCCCTGAGAGGGAAGCGTTATTATTATCCCAACTTACCACCTGAGCATCTGACTTCCACGCATTCTGAATCTAGGTGCTGGCTGAGATTCTCTCCTTTGGGACAATGATGGGTCTTTGCACACTCTCAACTAGTGGGAGCTGCTTAAAATAAAATAGGCTGCTTGGACGATCATAATGGTTTGCGTGACAACTAAGAGCTAGGCAAGACTGAAGCATAAGTTTCACCTCCTACCCAAGGCTACTACTTCAAGAACAGAAGAAGTGGCTGCTTTACCTAATGCATAGAAACCAACACAGAAAGTGAAGCAAAATGAAGAAACAGGAATATATTCCAAATGAAAGAACAAGATAAAAACTTAAGAAAAAGTCCCTAATGAAATGTAGATAAGTGGTTTATCTGATAAACAGTTCAAAGTAACAGTTATAAATATGCTCACTGAACTTGGGAGAAGAATGGATGAACACAGTGAGAACTTTGAAGACAACATTTTTTAAAGTACCAAATAGAAATCACAGAGCTGAAGAATACGATAATTGACTTTAAAAATGCACAAGAGGGGTTCAATAGCAGATTATATGAAGCAAAAGAAAGGATCAATGAACTCAATCACATAGCAATGGAACTCAGAGCAAAAAAGAAAAATGGAAAAAAAAAGTTAAAATGGCTTAAGGAACTTATGGGACAACATCAAGCAGACCAACATTTGCATTATGGAGGTTCCAAGAAAAGATAAAGGGGGAAGAAACCCTATTTGAAGAAATAATGGCTGAAAGCTTTCCAAACCTGAAGAAGGAAACATATCCAGGTCCAAGAAGCCTAGAAGGTTCTAAATTAGATGACTCCAAGGAGGGCCACAAGACATACTATAATTAAAATGTCAAAAGCTAAAGAAAAGGAGAGAATCTTAAAAACAGCAATAGAAGAAACTTTGTATAAAAGGGAACTCCCATAGTACTAGGAGCTGATTTTTCAGCAGAAATTCTGCAGGCCTTCAGGGAGTGGCAGAATATATTCAAAGTTCTGAAGGAAATAACTCTTCTGGGTAGAGTATTCTTGATTGCAAGTTATCATTCAGAATTAAAGGAGAAATAGAGTTGCAGATAAGCAAAAGCTAACGGAGCTCATCACCACAGACTCGCCTTACAAGAAATGTTGAAAGGACTTCTTTAAGGTAAAAGAAAATGGTGCTAATTAGTAACAGGAAACCCTATCAAAGTATAAGTCTTACTGATAAAGGTTAATACATAGTGAAATTTAGAATATAGTAATATCATAAAAGTAGTGAATTAATTTTATAAAGCTTGTATGAAGGTTAAAAGTAGTTAAAGTGACTAAAATAATTAGTTAAGGGATACAAAGGTAAAAAATATAAAATGTGACATCAAAAACATAAAATGATGGAGGAGAGTAAAAAATCTAGAGCTTTAGAATACACTCAAATTTAAGTTGCTATCAATGTAAAATAGACCATTATAAATGTAAGTTGTTATATGTAAGCCTCATTGTAACCACAAAGCAAAAACCCATAGTAAATACACAATAGAGAAAGGCACCTATACGTACCACTACAGAATTCATCAAGCACAAAGAAAAAGCACAAAAGAAATGTACACAGGAAATACAAAATGGCCAGAAAACAATGAACAAAATGACAGTAAGTACCTACCTATCAATAATTACTTTATATGTAAATGGCCTATAGTCTCCAATCAGAAGACACAGAGTGACTGAAGGAATATAAAACCCAAATCCATGTATATGTTGCCTTTCAGAGACTCATTTTAGATGTAAGGACACACACAGACAGAAACTGAAGGGATGGAAAAAGATACTCTATGCAAATGGAAACTAAAAGAAACCTAGGATAGCTCTACAAAACAGACTTTAAAATAACGCTGTAATAAGAGACAAAGAAGACCACTGCATAATGATAAAGAAGGCAGTTCAACAAGAGGATGTAACATTTGTACCTAGCTATAGTACTTAAATATAGAAAGCAAATATTAACAGACCAAAAGGAAGAAAAAGATAGCAATACTATAATAGTAGGGGACTTTAATATCCTACTTACATCAATGGATAGATCATCTAGGTAGAAAATCAAGAAGGAAACATTAACCTTAAAACAAGTTAAACCAGATGGACTTACACATATAAATGGAAAAATCCACCCAAAAGCAATAGAATGTACATTTTTCTCAAGTGCACATGGAATATTCTCCAGGAGAGACCATATGTTAGGCTACAAAACAAATCTTAACAAATTTAAGACGATTAAAAACATATGAAACATCTTTTGACCACAATGGTATAAACTAGAAACTAACTATAGAAGAAAACTGGAAAATTTACAAATACGCGGAGATAAAACAACATGCTACTTAAACAGGTCAACAACAACAAAATACCTTGAGACAAATAATGAAAATAAAACCTACCAAAACTTAAAGAGATTCAGCAAATGCAGTTCCAAGAGGGAATCTTATAGCAATAAATGCCTACATTAAGAAACAAAAAAAAGTCCAACAAACAACTTAACTTTTCCCTTTAAAGAAGTAGAAAAAGAGAAACAAATGTAAGTAGAAGAAAAATAAATTTAGTAGAAGAAATAATAGAGGGGGAAATAGATGAAATAGAGACTAAAAAGACAATAGAGAAGATCAATGAAACTAGAAGTTGGCTCTTTCAAAAGATAAAATTAAAAAACCTTTAGCTAGACTCACCAGAAAAAAAAAAAACCCTCAGAATCAGAACTAAAAAAGAAGTTACAATGGTACCACAGAAATACAAAGGATCAAACGAGACTACTATGAACAGTTATTATGTTGAAAATTGGACAGCCTAGAAGAAATGGAGAAATTCCTAGAAATATTCAATCTACAAAGACTGAATTATGATGTAACAGGGAATATGAACAGACCAATTACTAGTAAGGGAATTGAATCAGTTATCAAAAATCTCACAACAAACCAAAGTCCATGGCCAGATGGCTTCTCTGGTATTCTACCATACATTAAAAGAAGAATGAATACCAATCCTTCTCAAACTCTTCCAAAACACAGGAGGAAGGAACTCTCACAGACTAATTTTATGAGGCCAGCATTATTACCCTGATACCAAAATCAGATAAAGATGCATCAGAAAAAGAAATTTACAAGTCAATATGCCTAACGAACATCTTTGCAAAAATCCTCAACAAAATGTTAGCAAATTGAATTCTAAAGGATCAAGTGGGATCTGTTCCAGGAACACAAGGATTGTTCAACATCCGCAAATCAGTCAACGTGATGTACCACATTGACAAAATTAAGGATAAAAACCATATGATCATCAACAGATGCAGAAAAAGCATTTGACAAAATTCAACATTCATGTATGATAAAAACTCTCAACAAAGTGGGTGTGGAGGAGAGGTACCTCAACATAATAAGGGCCATATATGACAAGCCCACAGCTAACACCATACTGAAAGGTGAAAAGCTGAAAACTTTTCCTCTAAGATCAGAAACAGGACAAGGATGCCCACTCTCAGCACTTTTATTCAACACAGTAATAGAAATCCTAGCCAGAGAAATCAGGCAAGAAGAAATAAAAGGCATTCAAATTGGAAAGAAAGAAGTAAAACTCTCTGTACTTGCAGATAATATAAGTATGTACAGAAAACTCTTAACAACTCCACCAAAAAACTTAAAACTAATAAATGAATTCAGTAAAGTTGCAGGATATAAAATCAACACACAGAAATCTGTTGTGATTTTATATAATAACCAATTATCAGAAAAATTAAGAAAATCTCATTTTCAATTGCATAAAAAAATAAAATACCTATGAATAAATTTAATCAAGGGGGTGAAAAATCTGTATACTGAAAACTATTAAGACATTGATGAAAGAAACTGAAAATACAAATACATGGAAAGACAGTCCAAGTTCTTGGATTAGAAGAATCAATGCTGTTAAAATGTCCATCCTACACAAAGTAACCTATTGATTCAATGCAATTCCTATCAAAATTCCAACTGGCATTTCCCACAGAAATAGAACGAATAATTCTAAAATTTACCTGGAACCATAGAAAAGCCTTCATATCCAAAGCAATCCTGAGGGAGAAGAATGTAGCTGGAGGCATCACACTTCCTGATTTCAAAACTATTACAAAACTATAGTAACAAAAAACAGTAAGGTATTGGCATAATACAAACACATAGTGTAATGGAACAAAATGGAAAGCCCAGAGATAAACCCACCCACATATGGTCAAATAATTTACAGCAAAGGAGCCAAGTAAAGACAGTGGAGAAAAAACAGTCTCTTCATAAATGGTTTTTCAAAAACTGGACCGCTCTTACACCATACACAAAAATTGACTCAAAATGGATTAAAGACTTCAATGTAAGACCTGAAATCATGAAACGCCTAGAAGAAAACTTAGGTGGTAAGCTCCTTGACATCAGTCTTGGCAATGATTTTTTGGATTTGACAATAAAAGAAAGGCAATGAAAGGAAAAACAAACAAGTGGGATTACATCAAACTAAAAAGCTTCTGCACAGCAAAGGAAACTATCAACAAAACGAAAAGGCAACCTATTGAATGGGAGAAAATATTTCAAATAATATATCTGATAGTGGGTTAGTATCCTAAATATAAATATCTCAATAGCAAGTACACACATATATTTATCTCAATAGCAAAAAAAAAAAATCAATCTGATTAAAAATGGGCTGAGTAGACATTAAAAGTGGGCTGAGTAGTTCTGAGTAGACATTTTTCCAAAGAAGACAATAGAGATGGCCAATAGGTACAGGAAAAGATGCTGAACATCAGGGAAATGCAAAACTACAATGAGATATCACTTCATACTTCTCAGAATGGTTATTAAAAAAAAAAAAACAAAAAAACCAAGAGATAAGTGTCAGTGAGAATGTGGAACAAGAACAATTGTGCACTATAAATTGATGTGACCATTATCAAAAACAGTATAGAGGTTTCTCAAAAAATTAAAAATAGAACTACCTACAATATGACCCAGCAATTCTACTTCTGGGTATTTATCTTAAGAAATAAAAACACTAACTCAAGATTTCCAGTCAAGATGATGGAATGGTAGGACCACGAGCTTGCCTCTCCTCGTGACTACAAGGAACCACAACTGAATGCTAAGCAACCATTGAAAAAAGACTGGAACCTATCAAAAAAGATCTTCGCAACTGGAAACAAAGAGGGAACCACAACAGGATGGTAGGAGGGGCATGCTCACGATATAATTGGGGCCCATACCTCCTGGGGTGGACAACCCACAAGCTGAAGATTTGTTAAGTCGCAGAGGCCCTCCCACAGGAGTGAGAGCTCTAAGCTCCACATCAGGCTCCCCAGTTGAGGTTCTGGCATTAGGAAGAGGAGACCCTGGGATAACTGATTTTGAAGGCCAGTGGGGCTTGGCTCTGGGAGCCACACAGGACTGGGGGAAACGGAGACTCCATTCGCTTGGGCAGCATACGTGGAAACCCACGTGCACCAGGTCCAAGGGCAGAAGCAGTGATTTCATAGGAACCTGGGCCAGACCTGCCTGCTGGTTTTGGAGGGTCTCCTGGGGACATGGGGGACAGCTGCGGCTCACCCTGGGGACCTAAAAGCTAGTGGCGGACATTCAGGAGTGTTCATCTCCATGAGCTTTCCTGGAGGCTGACATCTTAAATGGACCATTAGCACCAAGACCTAGCCCCACCCAACAGCCTGGAGGGAAGCCTCAGGCCAAACAACATACAGGGTGGGAACACAGCCACACCCGTCATCAGACTTCCTAAGCCACAAAGGCCTCTAGACACAGCCCTACCCACCAGAGGTCCAGGACCAAGCCTCACCCAGCGGTGCGCAGGCACTGGCTCCTCCTGCCAAGAAACCTGCATAAGCCTCTAGTCCAGCCTCATCCAGCAGGGGCAGATACTAGAAACAAGAAAACAATAACCCCAAAGCCTGTGGAAGGAGTCCACAAACAACCTAGAAAGATAGATGATATGAGGTGGCAAAGGAATATCTCCCAGGCCAAGGCACAAGATAAAATCCCAGAAGAAGAAATAAGTGATGAGGAGACAGGGAATCTATCTGAGAAAGAGTTTAAAGTAATGATGGCAAAGATGTTTAGAGAACTCAAGAGGAGTATAGATGCACAGAGCAAAGTTTTTCGCAAGGAGTTGGAAAATATAAATACACAGAGTTGAAGCATAAAATCACTGAAATGAACAATACACTAGAAGGAACCACGAATAGACTAAATGAGGCAGAAAAACAGATCAGTGAGCTAGAAAATAGATTAGTGGAAATCACTACTTCAGAACAGAAAAAAGAAAAAAGAATAAAAAGGAATGAGGATAGTTTAAGAGAACTCTGGGACAACATGAAGTGCACTAATATTCACATTACAGGGGTCCCAGAAAGAGAAGAGAGAAAGAACCTGAGAAAAATTTTGGAGAGATAATCACTGAAAACTCCCCCAACGTGGGAAGGGAAACAGTCACCCAAGTCCAGGAAGCAGAGAGAGTACCACACAGAATCAGCCCAAAGAGGAACACACCGAGGCACATAGTCATCAAATTGACAAAAATTAAGGAAAAGGAGAAAATATTAAAATTACCAAGAGAAAAGCAACAAATAATATACAAGGGAACTCCCATAGGGTTATCAGCTGATTTTTCAGCACACTCTACAGGCCAGAAGAGAGTGGCACGATGTATTTAAAGTGATGAAAGGGGGAAACTTACAACCAAGAATACTCTATCCAGCAAGGCTCTTGTTCAAACTTGATAGAGAAATCAAAAACTTCACAGATAAACAAAAGCTAAAAGATTTCAGCACCACCAAACCAGCTTTGCAACAAATGTTGAGGACCTTCTCTAGTCCTCAAACCATAAGAAAAGAGAACAAAAAGAAGAAAAAGAAGGGAAAAAAAGAGAGAGAGCCCTACAAAAGATTGCTGTGACTGTTTGGGGTCTTTTGTGGTTCCTTATAATAAATTTTGGAATTGTTTGTTCTAGTTCTGTGAGGAATATTGTGAGTATTTTGATGGGGTTTGTGTTGGATCTGTGTATTGCTTTGGGGAGTGTTGCCACATTGATAGTGTTGATTCTTCCGGTCCAAGAGTACAAGAAATCTTTCCATTTCTTTGTGTCATTTCGGTTTTCGGAGGATAGGTAACCTCCTTGGTTAAGTTTGTTTCTAGGTATTTTGTTGTTTTTAATGTAATGGAAATCTCTGCCAGTTATAAAATTCTGGTTTTTGAAGTGAAAAAAGAAAAAGTGAATTAAGGGCTTCAAATGGCAAAATATCCTTTTTATGGGTGAGTTGTATTTCATTCCATTATATATATATATTATATATATACACACACACGCACATATATAATCACATACACACACATACATACATATACATATATATATATATATATACACACACACACACACATACACACACACACACACACATGCTGTATCTTCATTATCTACTCAAATATTGATGTGCACTTAGGATGCTTCCATATCTTGACAATTGTAAATGTTGCTGTTAATAGGGAATATGTATATTTCTGAATTAATTCTTATTTTGTGGTTGGCTTTATTCCTTTGATAACTATGTAAGTTTAGAAAGCTAAAGCTCTAAACCTTCTTTGAAACAATGAACAGTACACATATGTAACTTAAAAAAATATGTGCAGTAAGAAAATAATGATCTATCAAGCCATGAAAGACATAGAAGAAACTTAAAAGACATATTACCAAGTGAAAGAAGCCAGTCTGAAAAGGCTACGAACTGTACGATTCCAACTAAATGACATTCTGGAAAAGGCACAGCTACAGAAACAATAAAATGATCATGGTTTCCAGGGGTTTGGGGAGAGGGAGGGAGGGAGGAATGAATAGATGGAGCACAAGGGGTTTTTAGACAATGAAATTATTCTCTATGATACTATAGTGGTGGCTACATGTCACTACGCATTTGTCAAAACCCACAGAATGTACATCATCAAGAATGAACCCTAATGTAAACTATGGACTTCGGTTGATAATAATGTGCTCATGTTGGTTCATCGATTGTACCAAATATGCCACACTGAGGAGGGATGTTGAGAGGAGTATGTATGTGTGGGTGGGGAGGGCAATGTGTGAACTCTCTGTATTTTCTGCTCAATTCTGTTTTGAACCTGAAACCACTCTGAAAGAATAAAGTCTATTAAAAAAAAAAAAAGAACCTGCAAAAAGGGAAGGAAGGAAGGAAGGAAGGAAGGAAGGAAGAAAGGAAGAAAGGAAGAAAGAAAGAAACACTAACTCAAAAAGATTTATAAAGCTGTATATTCAATACAGCATTATTTACATTAGCCAAGATGTGGAAACCACCTACATATCCATTGATGGACGAATGGATAAGGAAAATGTGAGATACATACACACACAACAGAATATTGGTTAGCCATAAGAAGAATGAAATCCTATCATTTTTGACAACATGGGTGGACCTCAGGGGCATTAATGCTAAGTGAAATGAGTCACATATAAATGCAAGTATGCTCTCTGAAAGTGGAATCTAAAAGAGCCAAACTCATAGATACAGAGAACTGATTGGTAGCTTTCAGAGGCGAGGGTTGGAGGTGGAGGGAATAAAAGGAGGTGATGAAAGGGTACAAACTTCCAGTTACAAAATAAGTCCTGGGGATGTAATGAACAACATGCTGAGTATAGTTATCAATGTTGTATTGCATAGTGGTAAGCTTAAAACTTCTCATCACAGGAAAAAAAATTTTAGCTATGTGAGGTGATAGATGTTAGCTAAACTTATTGTGATAATTATTTTGCATGTGTATACTCATTATGTTGTACACCTAAAACTAATTTATTGTTACATATCAGTTATATATAAATAAAACTGGAGGGAAAAAACCACCAACAGATTGCCTGCTCTTCCCCTCAAAATATGAAATAAAGACTTAAATATGCAAAAGGCAAAAGAATTTGTTACCAGCAGATCCATAGTATAAGAAATGTGGATTTCTGGTCAAGATGGCAGAGTAGCAGGACCATGAGCTTGCCTCTCCTCACAACTACAACAAAAATACAACTGACTGCTACACAACCATTTAAAAAAAGAAAAAGAATGGAACCTAGCAAAAAAGATCCTCTTCACCTGGAAACATAATGAGGGAACCACAGCAGGATGCTAGGAGGGGCATGCTCACGATATAATCAGGCCCCATACCCCCAGGGTGGGAGACCCACAAGCTGAAGAATAATTAAGTTGCAGAGGCCCTCCCACAGGAGTGAGAGTTCTGAGTCCCATGTCAGGCTCCCTAGCCCGTGGCCCCAGCATTGGGAGGAGGAGACCCCAGGACATCTGGTTTTGAAGGCCAGCAGGGCTTACTTAGCTCCAGGAGCCCCATGGGACTAGGGGAAACAGAGACTTCATTCTCTTGGCAAGTGTACACAGAATCTTGAGTGCATCAGGTCCAAGGGCAAAGGCAGTGATTTCATAGGAACCTGGGCCAGACCTGCCTCCTGGTTTTGGAAGTTCTCCTGGGGAGGTAGGGGTTGGCTGTGGCTCATCCTGGGGACATAAAAACTGGTGGTGGAAATTCACAGAGTGTTCATGAGCTTTCCTGGAGGTTGACATCTTGCTTGGGTATTAGCAACAACACCTAGCTCCACTCAACAGCCCATAGGCGTAAGTGCTATGAAGCCTCAGGCCAAAAAAACATACTGGGTGAGAATGCAGCCCCACCCATCAGCAGACTTCCTAAGACACAAACACCCCTAGATGTGGCCCTACCCACCAGAGGGCCAGGACAAAACTCTACTTAGCAGTGGGCAGGCACCATCTCCTCCTGCCAAGAAACCTGCATAAGCCTCTAGTCTAGCCTCACCGACCAGGAATACCAGAAATAAGAAAACAACCGTCCCAAAGGTTGTGCAAGGAATCTGCAAACCTGGGCCAGATGCTACCCTGGGACTTGCTGGACCTTTGCCCTAGAGTGACAAGAGAGGAGTGTACTGCTGGGACACATCGCCCCTCAACCCCTCCAAGGTTGAGAAACATAGCTAACATACCTAAAAATACAAATTGAAAGTTAGACAATATGAGGTGGCAGAGGAATATCTTCCAGGCCAAGGCACAAGATAAAATCCCAGAAGAAGAAATAAGTGATGAGGAGACAAGGAATCTATCTGAGAAAGGCAATCTATCTGAGGAGTTTGCCATCATTATTGTAAAAATGTTCAGAGAACTCAAGAGGAGTATAGATACACACAGTTTTTGGCAAGGAGTTGGAAAATATAAAGAATACCTAAACAGAGTTGAAGAATACAATTACTGAAATGAGTAACGCAGTAGGAAATGGACAACACTTTAGAAGGAACCAAGAATAGACTAAATGGGGCAGAAGAATGGATCAGTGAGCTAGAAGAGAGATTGGTGGAAATCACTAGTGCACAACAGAGAAAAGAATTAAAAGAAGTGAGGAATATTATTCCATTGTATAAATACACCACATCGTCTTTATCCAGACATCTGTTGATGGACATTTAGGCTGTTTCCATGTCTTGGCTATTTACTGAAAATTGTGCTCTACACTGGAATTTGATACAACATTGTAAAATGATTATAATTCAATAAAAAAAAAGTTAAAAAAAAAAAAAGAAGTGAGGATAGTTTAAGATAATTCTGGGACAACATGAAATGCACTACTATTTTCATTATAGGGGTCCCAGAAAGAGAAGAAAGGACCTGAGAAAATGTTTGAAGAGATAATAGCTAAAAACTTTCCTAACTTGGGAAAGGAAACAGGAAGCGCAGAGAGTTCTACATAGGATCAACCCAAAGAGGAACACACCGAGGCACATAATAATCAAGTTGACAAAAAATTAATAAGGAGAAAATATTAAAGTCAATATAAGAAAATCAACAAATAACATACAAAGAAACTCTTGTAAGGTTATCAGCCTATTTTTCAGAAGAAATTCTACAGGCCAGAAGGGAGTGGCATGATATATTTAAAGTGATGAAAAGGGAAAACTTACAGCCAAGAATACTCTATCCAGCAAGGCTCATTCAGATCCCTGATGGAGAAATCAAAAGCTTCACAGATTGAATAATAATTAAAAAAAGCTAAAAGATTTCAGCACCACTAAAGCACTTTACAACAAAATATTAAAGGAATTTCTCTAGGTAAAAAAAAACAGTAGGCCACAACTAGAAACAAGAAAAGTAACCATGAGGGGAGGAGGGTACAAATGCAGAGTATCTAAAATGTATTTGAAGTTAAGATATCAGCAACTTAAAACAATCATGTGTATGTGTATATATACATATATATATATATAGACTTCTATACTAAAACCTCATGGTAACCACAAGCCGATGTAACTCTACAGTCATCAAACCACAAGAAAAAGAGAACATAAGGAAAAAAGAGAAAAGAGACCTATGTAACAGACCCCAAAGAATTAACAAAATGGCAATAAGAACATATTTATTGATAATTACCTTAAATTTAAATGGATTAAACGCTCCAACCAAAAGACATAGACTGACTGAACGGATACAAAAACAAGACCCACATATATGCTGTCTATAGGAGACCCACTTCAGAGCTAGAGACAATGCAGGCTGAAAGAGAGGGGATGGAAAAAACATTCCATGTAAATGGAAGCCAAAAGAAAGCTGGACCAGCAATACTTGTATCAGACAAAACAAATCTTACAATATAAAGACTGTTACAAGAGACAAAGAAGGACACTGCATAGTGCTCAAGAGATCAATCCAAGAAGAGGATATAACAACTGCAAATACATCTGCACCCAACCTAGGAGCACCTCAATAAGTAAGGCAATTGTTAACAGACATAAAAGGAGAAATGGACAATAATACAGTACTAGTGGGGGACCTGAACACCCCACTTACATCAGTGGAAAGATCACCAGACAGAAAATCAATAAGGAAATACAGGCCCTAAATGACACATTACACCAGATGGATTTGATATCTATAAAGCATTCCATCTGAAAGCAACAGAATACACACTCTTCTCAAGTGCAGATGGAACATTCTCTAGAATCAATCGCATGCTGGCCCACAAAGCATGTCATAGTAAATCTAAGAAAACTGGAATTGCACCAAGCATCTTTTCTGGCCACAACGCTATGAGGTTGGAGATTTGCAGATACTGATATATACAGAATCAATAAACAAGTTCATGCTGTACAGCATGGGGAACTATATCCAATATCTTATAGTAACTTATGGTGAAAAATATATGTATGTTCATGTATGATTGAAACATTATGCTGTAAACCAGAAGCTGACACAACATTGTAAACTGACTATACTTCAATATAAATATATACATACATACACACACATACACAACAGAAAAAGAAATCAACTACAAGAAAAAAGAACTGCAAACACGTGGAGGCTAAACAATATGATACTAAACAATCAATGGATCACTGAAGAAATCAAAGAGGAAATCAAAAAATACTTTGAGACAAATGAAAATGAAAACACAATGATCCAAAGCCTCTGGGACACAGAAAAAGCAGTTCTCAGAGTGGAGTTTATAGTGATACAAACCTACCTCCAGAAACAAGAAAAGTTGCAAACAAACAACCTAACCTTACACCTAAAGCAGCTGGAGAAAGAAGAAGAAACAAAACCCATTAGTAGAAGAAAAGAAATCATAAAGATCAGAGCAGAAATAAATGAAATACAGACTAGAAAAACAATAGAAAAGATCAGTGAAACTAATAGCTGGTTCTTTGAAAAGATAAACAAAATTGATACACTTTTAGTCAGACTCATCAAGGAAAAAAAGGGGAGAGGACCCAAATTAATAAAATCAGAAATGAAAAAGGAGAAGTTACAATACCACAAAAATACAAGGGATCATAAGAGGCTACTATGAACAACTATATTCCAACAAAAAGGACAACCTAGAAGAAATGAACAATTTCTTAGAAAGGTACAATTTGCCAAGACCGAACCAGGAAGAAACAGACAAGGTGAATAGACTGATTACCACTACTAAAATTGAATCAGTAATTTAAAAACTCCCAACAAAAAAAAGTCAAGGATCAGATGTCTTCACAGGAAAATTCTACCCTTTAGAGAAGAGTTAACAACATATCCTTCTGAAACTGTTCCAAACAACTGCAGAGGAAAGAACTCATTCTATGACGCCATCATCACCCTGATACCGAAATCAAAGATACCACAAAAAGACAAAACAAGCGGCCAATATCACTTATGAATATAAATGCAAAAATCCTCAACAGAATACTAGCAAATCAATTCCAACAATGCATTAAAATGATCATACACTATGATTAAGTGAGATTTATCCCAGGAATGCAAGGACTTTTCAATATCCACAAATCAATGTGATACATCACATTAACAAACTGAAGAATAAAATCAGATGATCATCTCAATAGATGCAGAAAAAGCTTTTGATAAAAAACATCCATTTATGATAAAACCTCTCCAGAAAGTGGGCATAGAGGGAACGTACCTCAACATAATAAAGGCCATATATGACAAGCCCACAGCTAACATCATACGCAACAGTGAAAAGCTGACAGCATTTCCTCCAAGATCAGGAAGAAGACAAAGATGCCCACTCTAGCCACTTTTATTCAACATAGTTTCTGGAAAGTTCTAGCCATAGTAGTCAGAGAATAAAAACAAATAAAGGGAATCCAAATCGGAAAAGAAGTAAAACTGTCACTGCTTGCAGATGACATGATGCTATACACAGAAAACTCTATAAAGAAGCAACGGAAAACTACTAGAGCTCATCAATGCATTTGGTAAAGTTGCAGGATACAAAATTAACATACAGAAATCTGTTGCATTTCTATACACCAACAACTAAATAGCAGAAAAAGAAATTAAGGCAACAATACCATTTACCATCGCACCAGAAAGAATAAAATACCTAGGAATAGGCGTTCCGGTCAAGATTGTAGGAGAGAATAACCTTCGTTTTGTTGGAGGGTTACAGGGACACCATGACGTAGCCCACGGGGATGGCTGCAAGAACAAAGAATGCCTGCAGCAGGAAGATTGCAACAATCTACCACACCCCCTCCCTTTTTTTTTTTTTTTCATGTGTGTAAAAGGCGCCTGTGTTCTGACTATAGCAGGATGGTTCTCCAAGACATTAGTCTGCCATCCTCTCAGTCTGCCGGCTTTCCAAATAAAGTCGCTATCCCCTGCCTCAATACCTCATCTCCCGATTTATTGGCCTGTCGTGCGGCGAGCAGAATGAGTTTGGACTCGGCAACAATTTTGGCAAAGCCAGCCAGGAGCCTTGCTGCTCATGGCCAGCCAGCCCTGTTTGGGGAGTTTCCGGGTCAGGCTCTAGCAGCTGCCAGGACTACTTGTCCTGAGGATCTTCCCCTCAAAATTCCCTGAAGCGGCACCAGCTACCCCAGCGCTTGGCAGTTGGAGCAAGGAATCGACATCTGGGGGCCGATGGGCTCCATCCAGTAGGGTAAGTTGCTCTGGTGTGTACAGCCAGGAATTTTTTCCCTCTGCATTTGGGCTTTTTCTCTGGAATAAGCACTTTGTTTCAGTGGGGCACCCTGGTGGTGAGAGGAAATAGTTGTTGGACTTTTACTCGATTTGGAACCAGTTCATTTGTTTCTTTGGATGCTAGCATTTGTGTGTTGTTTGTGTTTTGTTTGTCTTGTATTCTTGCCTTAAAAAAAAAAAAGATGGGGAACGTTTCAACTATCCCTAAAGAAGGTTCTTTGAGGCACATTTTGAATAAGTGGTCTGATTACATACAGCTATGAATCCATGCCTAAGGGAAAGATGGCTTCAGTTTTGTGTTTTGTCATGTTGTACTTTGTGATTTTGGTATTGGGGTTTGTTGGCGCCTTCTGTGTCTTATTGTTCTTAAACTTACAGATATGGGAAATACTCCATCTGTCCCTAAGGAAAGCCCTTTGGGGGCGTGTCTCAAAAAAATGGGAAAATATAGCTGTGAGCCTGTGACTAAGAAAAAGGTGGCATTTTTACTGTAATACTGCTTGAGTGGTGTACACTCTAGGCTCTGGGGAACACTGGCCTGGAAATTACTAAACCATTCTCCAGCTAGAACTGTTTTGCCAGAGAAAAGGTAAACAGGAAAAAAATACCATATATACAAGCCTTTACAAAATCCCATAATGAGGAAGGTAATGACTGACAGGGCCTGGGGCTCTTAGCCATTTTAAAGACCCCTATAACAACTGCCACCCAAGACTGACAGTATGGCCTCAACTAGTAGACTTTGTAACTTCTAAACTTCTGTCCCAGTGCCAATGACTCAACTGCTGTTATGACCTCTGGAATGCAAAGTTTGAAAAAGGGAGTAATTTGGAAACAAATAGAAATCTTAAATGTCTTCCGTAGAAGTTACTAAAAATGTTTAGCTATCTAGTCAGGCAACTTTGATTTATTCCATCTGCCAAAAACCCAATTTGAATCCAACCTCTTGTAACTGATGAGTCTCACATTGTGGTATCCAATTCATAGCTAAAAGTTTAAAATGGGAACTATGAGGTCTCTGTGTCTGTACATACCTATATGTGTGTTGTAGGTATGTGGCATTGCCAACATTTATTGGTAGAAGAGCTATATTTAATTGACTTAATGAAAAGTACATGCTTATTTAAACACTCAGAAATATAAAAGAAACTTGCCAGAATGAAAGTCGGGTTCAAGTGATTTAAAAAAATATTCAGTACTGAATCAATACCTGGTATTTGAATCTAGCTTAAGCCTATTGGTTTAATTAATATAGACGTGTATCAAGATTCATTAATGTTAAGCATAAAACTTCTACTGTACTTAGGTTTAATAGAAGTCCTATAAGACATTGTCATATCTGTTACAAATCTGTCAGCAAGAAAAACAACTTGGAATAACAGTCTTGTAAGTAACTTAAATGCAAATGATAAAGAGCTTTTGGGTAAACTTTTAAGGAATGATTATTTCAGGAATGTTCACTCAAATGATCTCCCTAGATATTTGGTAACTTAAAATTTTAGAGTTGTGCTAAATTAAGTGATAGAAGTTTATTAAATAGCTAGGTCATTTTCAGATAAAATAAGATATTGAAACATTATTTGTTGAATATTGACTTCCTCTTACAGAGAAAATAAAGATACTTAGAAATAAATACTAATAGATGTTTGGTACCATCCTGAAATATTCTCTACTGCTAAGGGAAACATCTCAGTGTGCTAGGAATGTAAGATGAATGTTTTCAGTGAAAGAAGGTATAAGAAATGGAATTATATCTTGTTAATAGAAAAAGAGTGACTTTTTCCTAAAGCTGGTTGCTTCTGAATGGAAAAGAAAATAAGGGACAAAATAATACAGATAGAGAAAATTGTGCAATGTTTGTGAAAGAGAAACCCTGAGAGAAGAGTTTTATACATGGTCTGGCTAAGTTTAAAATAAATTTAGTTGATTAAATCTTAAAAGGACGCTGGTACAAGATGACTAGATTTGGTTCTCTTTCTTTCTGTTGAGAGAACAAAGTTATCTTAAAATGTTAATCTGCTTTTGGTAACAGATTATAAAGTATCTTTTACCCATTAAGTGATCTATTCTGTATTTACCCTTGAAATATTTTTACTGTTAATGAATAAGTAAGTACTGTTTCATAGTGACCTATACTTTTATCTGACCAAGTGTTTTGAAACTTTTTAACAAGCTCCCCAAATATCAAATTTTAATCAGAATTCTTTTGACCTCCAGTTAAGTCTGGGATGCTTTATAGGGCCCCTGAAACATCCCAAAGAGAGATTTTAAACTAATAAATTTCATTTGGTGTGTTAAACAACATGGGAAGTACTGTCAAATGAATAATAAATCTTCCTAGGTTATATTATATGAGAAAATATTATTAATATAGATATTCTAGAAATTACATGGAATCCCTAAAAATCTGGTATGTCTGAAATGTTACCAGTCATGATTCTGGTTATTGTGATCAGGTCTCTTTATTGATTACCGTGTAACTAGGTGCTCAACCATGCTTTTAAGTCTTTTGTCATTTATAGACAGTTATTGTTTTATTCTGATGCTTTTGCAGAATGCTTTCTCTTCAAAGAGATTTACTGGTTTCTAATTTCAAACTATAGCACTGAGCTAAACTGGGTAAGAAATTTTAAAAGTCTGATGGAAACTCTGATTTCATAAAACTTAACCAAAAAAAAAAAAAAGGATTAGTTATATGGGACTGAGCAGACTGATGAATATGGTTATAATTTTTGGTTTTGTCTGAAATATTATTGGCTTTTAATCTGTGTTCACCAGATATAAAGATGTCCTCCTTCTCAAGCTAATTATGACTTATAGCAGTTTGGTAAATTATATCTTTGTAAGTACCTAATGAAAGTTCTTGGCTTAAGTTCTCACTTATGACCTTACTAATATTGCTAACTATATTATTTGTATTTTGCCTGTTTTACAAAATTGTTGTTTCTTGCATTACCAGTTGTGTGACTGAGCCTCTGATAAAATAATGACTAGGTAACTTAAAACAGTAGACCAGATACATACTTCTGTATGAGACCAATTATTGTAACAGTGCAACTCTAGATATGGGAAAAAAAGCAACAAGAGGGAATATTCTCCTGGACCGTAACAGACTAGTAAGACAGGTGGTTCAGAGACTTTTCACTACTGTTAACAAGGCCTAGTCCCATAATAGCACATTGAGTGGCCTATCAATAAAAATCCTTGCCTGACCTAGGAATAAGCATTCCTAGCACCTTGAGACAAATGGTCATGCCGAACCATGGTCAAATTTATGATCATGAGGGCACTCGCCACCTGCCTCTACAAGGATTGGATCACGTTGGCACTTGCCATCTACCTCTGCTTGGATTAAATCACGAGCCGCTGCAGTCGCTGACCTCCAAAACACCCTAAAGGAGTTCAGGGTGGAGATCAGGAATGAGGTGCTCTGTGCTCTGGGAAAATTGGCTGAAAAGGCCTTCAGACAGATGTTTTCAGGAAAAGATTTTATGAGTCCAAGTTCTTGCATCTCCTCATATCTAGAAAAGCACTAAAATCATTAATGATAACATCTGCTTTGGCCATTAAGGAGAAAAATGCATTTGAAAATCAAAATGGAATAACTGTAGTTCAGACATACAAGGTAAAACTAGGTAACCAATGTAGATGTGATTTCAGACAAGTTTCTGTATTGCTGAGAACTTGAGTTTTCTGAGTGGTGTCAAAATTAGAATGCACCAGCCATTCTCAAAGCAGTGTCTGCTGGCAACTTATAGCTACAACCTTATGGGTTTAAGTTCTCCTCTTGTAGTTACTGAGTTTCTAGATTCATACTGCCTGTTGTACTTTCACACAAGATAAGTCTGGGAACGTCATAGTTGCCCTGGAGGACATAAAACAACAAATACATAATGTAGGGGATTCAGATGCGTATGTGTGAAAAATTATAATCCAAGTTAACACCTGGTTTTCTGGTCTCTTTTCATGGATACCCCAAGGTCTCAAATCCATTCTTATGGGAATTCTACAGTTTCTGTTATCACTTCTGTTAACAGCAGTTGGTATATATCTAATATTTAGATTGTTTTCCATTGTCTAATGTGCAGGAAACGAGCAGCTAAGGCTCCTTCTAAATCCCCAGCCACATGGCAAGATCACGTTGGCTAATTCCATTTCAAGGGCCCCAAACAATGCCCCTTTCAGCAGGAACACAATGCGCATCTCCCTATTTCCATAGAAATGGAATGAGAGAAACTGACGGGTGGGGGGGGTTTGAAGGAGGATTAATAAAATGGCTGCACTTAGGCTAACAGATTGCTTATTCTTATGCTTGCCCTTAAAATGGTCGACTGATCAGTTGCTATTCACAGCTCCAAGCCCACTGTTAAAACTAAAGCTATTGATCTTATTGTTTCTACTTTATTCCAGTAACCAAATGCTATGATCATGCTTGGTCTATGAGTCAATCTCCAGGGAGAAGGTCACAGGATTTTAACCTTACAAAATAGCCTGAATTACCAAGAAGACCACACCTTGGGTGCTTGTAAGATAAAGAGATGGAAAGAGTGACAGCCACTAACCTCTACAGAACTGGTCGCCTGGAGGCATCATGATGCCATTTTAAGTCTTCTGATGAGCTAAATAACACAAGAATCTAGTGTAATTATGGTACAGTGGAAAAAAATTAACATTAATAGATATGTATGGGGAACTGGAACCAAAACTCCAAGTTCAACAAAGTACCAAGGAGTTTTATCAGGATCAAATAGTTGTAAATAAAGAGAGAGAGAGATTATACTACTGACTAAAGATGCCCAGGAATGTTTCCTGACCAAGGCTGATCAATTCCATTCTATAATCACCCCTCAAGCCCCTTTTCAGAGTGGTCATCGCCCCTTTTCCCACAAGATTGTGGAATGGACACTGACAGTGGGGAATTGTAGAAGAGATTAACCTTCATTTTGTTGGAGGCTTACAGGGACACCATGACCTAGCCCACGGGGATGGCTGCAAGAAGATTGCAACAATCTACCACACCCCCTCCCTTTTTTTTTTTTTTTTTTTTTTTGCATAAAAGGAGGCTGTATTTTGACTATAGCAGGATGGTTCTCCAAGACATTAGTCTGCCATCCTCTCAGTCTGCCAGCTTTCTGAATAAAGTCACTATTCCTTGCCCCAACACCTTGTCTCCCAATTTATTGGCCTGTCGTGTGGTGAGCAGCTTGCCTCTCCATAGGACTACAATGAAACCACAACTGAATGCTAAACAACCATTGAAAAAACCTAGCAAAAAAGATCTTCTGCAACTGGAAACATAAAGAGGGAACCACAGCAGGACGGTAGGAGGGCTGTGCTCGTGATATAATTGGGGTGGGCGACATACAAGCTGAAGAATAGTTAAGCTGCAAACGCCCTCCCACAGGAGTGAGAGCTCTGAGCCCCACGTCAGGCTCCCCAGCCTGGAGTTCCAACATTAAGAGGAGGAGACCCTAGGATATCTGGCTTTAAAGGCCAGGGGGGCTTGGCTCTGGGAGCCACATAGGGCTGGGGGAAATGGAGACTCCATTTGCTTGGGAAGCACACATGGAAACTCATGTGCACCAGGTCCAAGGGCTGAGGCAGTAATTTCATAGGAACCTGGGCCAGACTTGCCTGACAGATTTGGAGGGACTCTTGGGGACATAGGGGATGGCTGCGGCTCACTCAGGAGACATAAAAGCTGGTGGCAGACATTCTGGGCATATTAAATCTACATGAGCTTTCCTGAGGGCTGACATCTTGATTGGATCACTAGCACCAAGACCTAGCCCCACCCAGCCTGTAGGGAAGCCTCAGGCCAAACAACATACAGGGTGGGAACACAGCCCCACCCATCAGCAGACTTCCTAAGCCACAAAGGCCTCTAGACACAGCCCTACCCACTCGAGGTCCAGGACCAATCCTCACCCAGCAGTGGGCAGGCACTAGCTCCTCCTGCCAGGAAACCTGCAAAAGCCTCTAGTCCAGCCTCATCCAGCAGGGGCAGATAGTAGAAATAAGACAACAATAACCCCGGCTTTTTCACTCCCTCCTCTTTGGAGATGGCTTGAACTCTGTCTATGGAATGTGTACCTACTTTTACTTTAACCTGAGCACCCAATTCCCACACCTCTTTCCTTGCCTTTCACCTTATGCAGTATGTATCTCTCTAAATAAATCTACCTTTACGCAAAAAAAAAAAAAAAAAAAAAAAAAGAAAGAAAGAAAAAGAAAAGGAAACAATGATCCCAAAGCCTATGAAAGGAATCCACAAACACACAGATGATATGAGGTGGCAAAGAAACATCTCCCAGGCCAAGGCACAAGATAAAATCCCAGAAGAAGAAATAAGTGATGAGGAGATTGCCTTTCTCAGATAGATTCCCTGTCTGAGAAATAGTTTAAAGAAATGATGGCCAAGATGTTTAGAGAACTCAAGAGGAGTACAGATGCACAGAGTGAAGTTTTTAGCCAAGAGTTGGAAAATACAAAGAATACCCAGAGTTGAAGAATAAAATCACTGAAATGAGTAACACACTAGAAGGAACCAAGAATAGACTAAATGAGGCAGAAGAATGGATCAGATCAGAAGACAGATTAGTGGAAATCACTACTTCAGAATAGGAAAAAGAAAAAAAATTAAAAGGAATGATAGTTTAAGAGAACTCTAGGACAACATGAAGTGCTCTAATATTCGCATTATAGGGGTCTCAGAAAGAGAAGAGAGGGAGAAAGGACCTGAGAAAATTTTTGGAGAGATAATCACTGAAAACTTGCCCAACTTGGGAAAGGAAACAGTCACTGAAGTCCTGGAAGCACAGAGAGTACCACACAGAATCAACCCAAAGAGAAACACACCAAGGCATATAGTCATCAAATTGACAACAATTAAAGATAAGGAGATATGAAAATCAGCAAGAGAAAAGCAACAAATAATATACAAGGGAACTCCCACAGGATTATCAGCTGATTTTTCAGCACAAACTCTACAGACCAGAAGGGAGTGGCACGATGTATGTAAAGTGATGATGGGGGAAACTTACAACCAAGAATACTCTATCCAGCAAGGCTCTCGTTCAGACTTGATGGAGATATCAGAAGCCTCACATGTAAACAAAACTAAAAGATTTCAGCACCACCAAACCAGCTTTACAACAAATGTTAAGGGACCTTCTCTAGTCATCAAACCATAAGAAAAGAGAACAAAAAGAAGAAAGAGGGGGAAAAAAAAAAAGAGCCCTACAAAAGATTGCTTTGGCTGTTCAGGGTCTTTTGTAGTTCCTTATAAATTTTGGAATTGTCTGTTTTAGTTCTGTGAGGAATGTCGTGGGTATTTTGATGGGGTTTGTGTTGGATCTGTGGTTTGCTTTGGGGAGTGTGGCCATTTTGATAGTGTTGATTCTTCTAATCCCAAGAGCACAAGAAATCTTTCCATTTCTTTGTGTCATTTCAGCTTTCAGAGGATAGGTAACCTCCTTGGTTAAGTTTGTTTCTAGGTATTTTGTTGTTTTTGATGAAATGGAAATGCTCCGCCAGTTATAAAATAAATTTTGAAATAAATCACAGCAATTTGTTTTTTAAACCAGCTCCTAGAGTAATGGAAATAAAAATAAACAAATGGGTTCTAATTAAACTTAAAAGCTCTTGCACAGCTAAGTATACTATCAAGCTTGTAGATTACTGGAAAATCAACAACATACAGAATGGGAGAAAACATCTGCAAATGAAGCAAATGACAAGGGACTAATTTCCAAAATATATAAATAGTTCATACACCTTATTAAAAAAAAAAAAAAAAAAAAAAACCCAAGCAACCCAATCAAAAAGTGGGCGGAAGACCTAAATAGACATCTCTTCAAAGATATACAGATGGGCAACAAGCACATGAAAAGATGCTCAACTTCACTAATGGTTAGAGAAATGCAAATCAAACCTACAATGAGATCACCTCACACCAGTCAGAATGTCCATCATTAAAAAGTCCACAAATGATAAATGCTGGAGAGGGTGTGGAGAAAAAGGAACCCTCTTACACTGTTGGTGGGAATGTAAATTGATGTAGCCACTATGGAAAATAGTATGGAGATTCCTCAAAAAACTAAAAATAAACTTAGCATATGATCCAGCAATCCCACTCCTGGGCATATATCCAGAGAAAAATATAATTCAAAAAGACACAAGCACCCCAGTGTTCAAAGCAGCACTATTTACAACAGTAAAACATGGAAACAACCTAAATGTCCATCAACAGATGACTGGATAAAGGAGTTGTGGTATATTTATACAATGAAATACTACTCGGCCATAAAAAAAGAATAAAATGATGCCATTTGCAGCAACATGGATGGACCTGAAGAATGTCATTTTAAGTGAAGTAAGCCAGAAAGAGAAAGAAAAATGGCATATGATATTCACTTTTATGTGGAATCTAAAAAAAAAAAAAAAAAGGACACAAATGAACTTATCTACAAAACAGAAAGACTCACAGACGTATAGAACAAACTTATGATTAACAGGGGATAAAGGGGGAGGGAAGGGATAAATTGAGAATGTGAAATTTGCATCTCTTGGGGACTGATGAGACTGTTAGCTATTTTGTTTGTGGTGGTGGTTTCATGGGTGTATACATCCATCAAAATTCACCAAATTGTACATCTGAAATATGTGTAGTTTACTGTACAGGAATCATACCACAATAAAGGTATAAAAAAAAGAAATGTGAAAGGACTGTCGAGAAAGTCAGTCCTTCAAGCCAAAAGAAAACGATACCATCAGCTGGAGGTCTGGTTTGACACAAAGCAGTGACGAGCACGAGTAGCGGTAACTATAGAGGTAAATTATACAAAGACTTTTCCTTCGCTATTTAAATCTCTTTAAAAGACAATTGATTACTTGAAGCAAAAATAATCTAAACATTTCTAGTTTTACAGTTATGTGCTGGTAAAATATATGACAACAATACCAAAAAGGCCCAAAGAGGAGAATGGAAGTATATTGCCATAAAGTTCTTACACTATGTGTAAAATAGTGTGTTGTTTGAAGGTAGACTGTGATAGAGTTACACACTGTAAACTTTAAAGTAAAATAACACAACAAAAAGTTGTAACTAATAGGCCAAGGAAGGAAATAAGGTGAAATTACAAAAACATTTTCATCAGCCCAAAAGACAGAAAAAGAGAAAAAAGGGAACAGAGGACAAATGAGACAGCAACAAGATGGTAGGTTTTAACCAACCATGTAATTACATTAGATGTAAATATCTGAATCAAAGATCAACAAACCTTTTCTTAAAGGGCCAGAGAGGAAATACTTTACCTTTGCCAAGTTATACTCTCTGTTGCAACTCCTTAACTCTGCTGCAACAGCACAAGAGCAGCCACAGTCAACACACAAGCAAGCGGCCGTGGCTGTTCTCCAATAAAACATTATTTACAAAAACAGGCAGCCCAATCAGCCAGTGTACTAGTCCCTTGTTTAAATACCTCAATTCAAAGGCAGGAATGATCAGATTGGGGAAAAAAGCAAGACCTAAATACATGCTGCCTACAAAAAAATTTATTTTAATTAATTAGTTAATTAATTGGGGGGGTCATTTGGTCTATTTATTATTTTTTTAAATGGAGGTACTGGCGATTGAACCCAGCACCTCTTGCATGCTAAGCATGTGCTCTACCACTTGAGCTATACCCTCCCTCCAAAAATGTATTTTAAGATGATACCCATAGATTAAAAGTAAAAGAGTGGGAAAAAATATATCATGCTAATATGAACTAAAAGAAAGCAGGAGGGCATATGTTGCTATCAGCCAGAGTACATTCTAGAGCAAAAGGAGGGTAGGGTACGGAGAAAGAGAGTAAGCAAACACAAAGACGGCTGTGTCTTCTGCCAAATGGACCAGGTTGCCAAAACGTATCTCACTGCTAGACTCCTAGGAATGAGACCAACCAAATAAGACAAAACAGAAAAGGACTCGCTGAACCTCCTTCACGTGTGCGCCTTTAGCCCTTGCTGCTGCAGTAGAAAGGCCGAAGGAGCTAGAAAGAATGGCAGACTCCTAGGCTTCTTTCTGAGAGGCAGGAAAGACTAGTTACTAATGGTGCGGGCGCTGCTGTCAGATTTCCTGAATTTGAATCCTAGTTTCACCCTTTACAAGCTGAGTGATAGTTTGGGTGAGTTTCTGAATCTCTTTTAATCTGAAAGGTGGGGGTAAAAAGATTTGTACCTTATGGGCTTCCCATGAAGATTACATGTGAAGCACTTAGCACAGCACCTGGCACATAGTAAGCACTCAATAAATGTGAAATGTGATGATGCCACTGATGTGTCCACCACTGCAGTGTTCCTTCTCCAGGCTTTGGAGAAAATGAAGAAAAGCACTGAACCCTGTCTGTGCAACAATCTTAAGCTGACACAATGACCCCCATCCTCCAGAAGCAGCCAGTAAAATCTTCTTATACATGAGAAAAACTTGGGGTAGCATGACTTAACCCAGGTGAATAGCAAAACACTCAATTTTCCAACTTCATTTCTCTTTTACTTTCACTCTAGGACACACAACACTTCTGACACCAGATGTGTCAGACCAGTTTTCTCCCACTAAGCAATTCTTGGCTATTAGTCGGTGTCTTAAAATTCAACTCAACTCTGACACTATCCATCTGAAGACAGCATCAGATCCCACAGGCTAAGGGCTCAGTCCCACAAGACTGTCCCTGCTTCAAATGCCAATTGCAAGTCCAGGTTGTCACCCATGCTTCTGACCGACTGTAGATCAGAAGTTTCAACAATTTCCTTCTTGGTTTCAATTAATTTGCTATAGCATCACACAGAACTCAGAGAAACATTTTACTTTGCTAGGTCGCTGGTTAATTATAAAAGGATGTAAGCCAGGAACAACCAGGTGGAAGAGATGCACACGACAAGGTATGGGAAAAGGGCATGGAGCTTCTATGCCCTCTCGGAGGGCACCGCTCTCCCCACATTGCCACGTGTTTACCAACCCAGAAGCTCTCCAAACTCTGTCCTTTTGGGGTTTTATGGATACTTCATTATATAGGTACGATTGATTAAAAATCATTGGATGCAGGTGATTGATTCAGCCTCTAGCCCCTCTCCCCTCCCTGGCGGTTGGAGTGGGACTGAAAGTTCCAACCCTCTAACTGTGGCTGGCAACCAGCCCCCATGCTAACATTACCTATGGGCTTTCCAGAAGTCACTTCATGAACAGCCAAAGACACTTCTTTTGGCTCTCATCACAGGAATTCTAAGGGTTCTAGGAGGTCTGTGCCAGAAAAGGAGACAAAGACCTATATATTTCTTATCATAACTCACAAGATCACACCAGGGTGCAGCAAACCGGCCTGTAGGTAGAATCCAGCCCACACCTGTTTTTGTGCAGTCTGCAAACTAAGAATAGTTTTTACATTTTTAAGTAGTTAAAAAAAAACATTTTGTGACACATGAAAATGACAAAATTCAAACTTTAGCATCCCTAGATAAAGTTCTATTGACATTCAGCCCTGCTTACTCAACTGGTGATTATTTCAGCCACAAAAGCAGAGTTCAGTAGCTGAAACAAAAACCATGGGGCCCACAAAGCCTAAAATATTTATTATCAGGCCTTTCGCAGAAAAAAACTTGCCAACAAGCTTGATTTAACTCGTCTTTGAATATCCCCTTTATTTCTAGATGACCACAAGCTACACAAACCACAACTTGGAAACAGTCAACCCAGTTATCACCACCCCATAATCAAACCCCCATCCTTTCCCTGACCAGGTCCTCACCTTGGGATAGCGATCTTCTGCTGGGAGTTCAACCTTCTTTGGAACTTGCAAAACGCTTCTTTGGAGCTGGTCTTCAAGTCCGGGGTCCATCTCAGCTTTCTCCGTCCTTCTCCTGCTGGAGTTGAGAGCTGTATGCTGCTAAGGAGGCCCTGGGCGTTCCCAAATAGCTTTCAGTTGGCCATTAATTGCTCTCAGCTTTTTATTATCGTTTTCGAAAGAGTCAATCAAGCTTAGCCATAGCCACCTGATTTCCTTTTAGTCCCTGATTATCCTTCTCGCCCCTATTTCTCCTTAATTCTCCAACACCTAATGTGTAACATTAGCTGATGTGTTCCTTTCCACTGCCATCCCATCCCAGTTTACCCCCAGTGGAACACCAGGTTGGGTTCCACTGGAAGCAAACTCTGAGATGGTGTTTAGCCAGCAGGAGGCCGTTAAAGAGCACTCTTAGGATCAATACTTTTAAAAGGGAGGAGAAGGAAGCAGGAGCGCAGAAGGAAAAATCAGTTGTGATATGGGCCCAGTGACAGACGTGGCTGAGCCATGGGGGTGTCTGGCACTAGAATGGCCCTGCAGGGTAGCTCCAAGTTGGGCTGTATTGTCCAGGCTTTATACTCACCCTGATCCGTCCATTGATGAGGGAGTGCGTTCCTGGTAAAACAGATCTCGCTGGACGAGGCAGTTCCTGAAAGGGCTGACAGCTGATGGCGAAATGGACTAGCACCCCCAGCACCAGGGCAGAAAGTTCTGGAAAGGTTCTATCTGGTGTTGACCTTTTATAATCCTGGGATTGGGTATGTGGCCTCTTGGCAAATAAGTTTGGGACACTGACAATGACAGATTGCTAGACACAAGAATTTACCAATTTTAGAATTCATTTTTTGGATTTTAGGAACTAGTTTTAACTGCCACTTTTCAAGTAGCTCAGTTTTGGGGGCTGATCATGGCAGATGGTTTGGAGGGAAAAGTAGTGAGACAGGTTAATTTCTTATTTTAAATTTTACAGTGAATGTCTGTAAGGCTGGGTGTGTTAACGTCCCAGGCAAGGTCTGAACGGTTCAGTTAAAGGGGCAAGACTATTTTCTTCGTGGACTTCTACTTTTTTTTTTTTTTTTTTGCTTTATATTATTTTAATGACAAAAGTCATCAGCAATGCATGCCTGGGCCTCCCACGAACAGAGACACTTCTAGGGAAGGTTATAAAGACTCTATAGGTCAAGGCAGCAGGTCCTTGAACTGTTTTTTCATTATATTGAGGGGCAGTTTTATTGTAAATTTGTTGTATGACTAAGGGACCATTTTTTTTGGTGATGTGAAGTATTAACTACCTGCTCCAACAGACCAGTACATAGAAACTGCTGACGCTGCGCCCCACTCATTGCTGCAGGTTTTTTGTTTTGTTTTGTTTTTTGCAGCATTTGAATAAGGCCATAAGAATAACTGGGTCACTCTGGCTCCTTGTAGGGATGAATTATAAAAGTAGCAATTACAATTTATCAAGAATCATATAATTTTTAGAGCATTTCTTATTTCACATAGAAAAATTAAAGGAGGTAAGTAATACCACTGTTCACATTTTACAGATGAACCTGAGGCTGAGGGATTGAAACTTACCCAAATTCACACAAATCCAATTTTAAAAATCTGTTCATTATTTTTAGCCCAAAATGTCATGACCTTTTTAGTTGTCATTCCTATGCCAATAAATTAGCAAATTTTCATTGCATTACGTCTATAAGTATCTAGTTTTCGTTACTAGTTTTACATTTTTCATGTTTTCCTATAGAGAAAACATAGTCCATATCAATGACTTTTCCAGTATTCATCTGGAGCTAGCCAACTGAGAGTCTGAACAGAGGAGCAACAAATATTCTACCACAGTATTGGTTTGGGGCTGTTATTTTTCCTTTGAAATGTTACACATAAATTAACAACAGGTAAAAATAACAGTACACTTGTTTCAGCATGTGATTGTGTTCAGCAATGATTATCTTTATTGACTAATTAACATTAAATTACAACCCCAAAAGAGACATTCACCATGATTCATTTGTTCAGAATAGTTCAGAATCAGGGGAGGGTATAGCTCAGTGGTAGAGGACATGCTTAGCATGCATGAGGTCCTGGGTTCACTCCCTGGAAACTCCTCCGAAAAAAAAAAAAGTTCAGAGTCTGTGGTTACAAACTGGAAATTATGGCTTTTAATGGTGTGATATGCCAGCTCACAGCAGCTGGATGAAAACTAGAAAGCCCTATCATGACCTTCTCCTTCAGGTGTTTTGCTATCAGACAGTCACAGCCAAAATGTAGCATGTGCAGTTGGAAAATGATACCTGGTTCTTCAAGAATTTTGGTGTCTCGTTTGATTTTTCACCTTGCCATGTTGGAAGGTAGTAAGACCGCGGAGGTGCCTAAGATCAGAACTCCTCATTTTAAATCCTCCCTACCCCCAGACCTCTTTCTCTGTCATAACACCTGTGCTTAGTGATACGCTGAGACCGTAATCACCCACATGGCTTCAGCAGGACACATGATCAGTTTCAAAGAAAATGCTTTGAAATAGGGTCCACTCACCTCTGAGGCTGGAAGGGGTGGTTTTATTTACTTTCTGGTGGGAAGCTATCTACTTTAGAGAAGAGTTAGAGAATTATCTGGTTTGATTCTAACATCAAAAGTGCAGATATTTGGAAAGTGCCTCTAAGTAACTTTGGTTATAAGTGATAATGTAAACTGCTAAAATGATATCTTGACTTAAAAACATTAGGTGGTATATTCTAATTAGCAGTGAGCACAAATCTTTTTTTAATCAAGCACTGTTTGCAGGAAAGAATGAGTAAAATCTTAATTCTTTTCACTTAGTAAAGAAATTTTTTCAACCATATTTGGAAATTACTAATTTTTGTTTGTTGGTCAAACTCAGTTGTCCTTATATTACTCTGCCATAGCAAAACAAAACAAAGAAAAATTCCAGTATGAGTTTCTCTAATAGTAAGTGTAAGGTTCCTTAATAATTAAGGGAGCCAAGATAGCTCAAATATTAAGAACTGAGGTTTCTAAAGCTTTTTTTCTAAAAGCAATATGGGCTAATTCAATAACTAACTTCTTTTGGTTGCTACCATATATACAATTACTGTTGTATGTATTCCTATTACCACTATCACTATGAAATTATACTCATATTCAGGTCCCCTGGGTCCAGAAACAGCAATGCGTATTTTTAAATACTTTTAAAAGAAGACTAACTAGCATTCATTAGACACATTGATCTCAAACATGAAATTCTATTTTACTTTGTTACAAAGCATGAATCTGAAAAGACTATTTTTTAAAAGCTGTGATGACAATGACATAACCAATCTAATTAAAAAGTTGGGGGGCAAAGTTTCAAATACTCATGATTTTGAGAACACAACAATAAATTCCCTAATAGCTGCCTAGGTTTATTCAGGGGGTGGGGAGATTTAAATATTTAAATCTGTATATCCTTTACGTTTAAAATGCTTCTATTAATAAAGTATAAAACCAGGACTCACGGCCACTGAGAATCAACTTGGCCCCAGTGGGACAGCTTCAGAAGCTCTCCCCCACACATACAGTACTCAGTGAGGGTGGACAGCTGACAAATCCGCCAGTGGAGAGCAGTAGTCCCACACTGTAATACACAACCAAATGCCCGTGACTGTGTTGAATAAAACTTGATTTACAAAAACAGGCAATGGGCTGGCTTTGGCCCGAGGGCCACAGTTTGCTCCTCCATGTTCTGTACAGATGGTGCCTCTCTGAAAACGGCAAAGCACTTCTCAAAGTTCTCGCCAGAGTAATGCCCACTCACAGTCTACAGGGTACTCTTGACAGCAGGTCCGGAGCCATGGCGGAAGAAGCCCGCGAGACCTGAGGGGTTGCTCTTGACGACCCACAGCTGCCAATCAGCATGATCAGAAATTGAGAGGAGCCTGGAAGGGCCTGTTCTATTTTGCTGGGAAGCACAAGCATCTAGCTGTTGTCGGTTTTTGCTAATCTAGGAGTGATAATCAGGAGCTGAGGATAATGGCCATTCTGGCGCTGAGGTGGCCTGTGCAGATGCAGAGAAACAGAATAAATTAGGGATAATAAGGGACCTCAATAGCCTTAAAGGGCCAGCGCAGCTTCCAAGGCACTAAATGTTAAGTCAGCACTAAGGAATTCATTACTCAAGCAATCGGAATGATCAACTCAGCCTGTGGCTAAAAGCCAGGAAAAACCAAACAGATTAAAAGTTGGGAGAGCAGCAACAGCTAAGAATCACAGGATTCCCTCCAGGTAGCGGAGAACTTACCCAATCATCTTAGCCAGCCATTTCATATTAACAGTGGGGGAAACAAGACCCAGAGAGGGAGAGAGCACTTGCTCAGCTAGTTTATGAAAGAATCACCCAATCTCAGCCATTTTGATTTCCAATCTGTTATTTTCCCCTACAGATCTGAATTTAAAGGAGGGGGTGGTCACTAATCACATAAACACCCATGTCATGACATTATGACAAGTAAGTTACCTGGCTATTCTTAAAGGCAAGTTTCCTGTTGGGGTATAAATGGTGCCAGAGAACATCTGAAATTTACTGAAGGGAAGAGAATGTATCCCATCACTGGTTTAATGTAGCTGACAAAAACTGTACGGGATAAAGCATTAAATGGCCATCTTCCCACGAGTATAAATGCTGGTCTCTCATATTGTATGATAACATGGCAAGAACAGACTGGGAAGTTCTTAAATTGAAATTGGCATTGATCTGTTTCCCTCCTAACAAATCAAAAGCAAATGTTATCCTCATATCTTTGGTGTCCGTGACATAGAGGATCCCTTGGGCAATGAAGGCATTGCCGGCCTTGGATTTGGGGTACGTGGTGTTGACGTGCTGCACCACAGAGAAGGTCCTCTCGTCCAGCTGTGCTACAAGGATGCTCGAGCCATCCACGCTGGAAGCATAGATAATCCAAAGGCCCTTTTCATCTACAGCTAAATTGAAGTATGTCTTGGAATTTGCAAAGAGGTATTTTCGATCAAAATATAAGGCGTTTTCAAGCTTCAGAGTTTGGGATGTTTCTTTGCCAAATTCAAATCTGAAATGTGTAAAAAAGTAGGTGTGAGTCACCATTTTCGTGGATAAGGGTGGTTCTTCAGGCTCCTCCATTATATTGGGGTGGGGCCTGGGAGTCTGCATTTCTAGTGGGTTCCCAGGTCACGCCCATTCTCCTGGTCCTGCTCCAGTGCTATGGGCAGCAGGGGTGTAAAGGACGGTGACTACATCTAAGTGCGACCTCAGTAAAATTCCTTATCCTTCTGAATCCTCAGGTGTTTGCTGACCTCCTGAAATGCCCTCTCAAAGCTTCAAGGGGCCTTAAAAGGAGGAACTAGTCCACTGCTTTCATTTTATGAATGAGAAAAGACATGACTGGCCCAGGAATACAGAGAAGTGGCAGAGCCAGAGTTTAAACTCAGGCTTCTGACCTCCAAGTTTGGGGGTTCTTCCTTTACTCTAAGCTGGAGTTTTCAGACAAAAATTTCACAACAGTCTCCATGAAGGAAGCCAGGAGCTGAGAAGCAAAGTAGCTAAGTCATGGCTGTAAAGTCATTTGTCTTGTCTGGTAAGTGACTGGATCAATGAAGCGATGGCATGGGACCCCATGGCCCTCAGCCCCCCTGAGGCTATCTGATTTGGCAGACTCCAAATTTAGATGGATTACCAAAGTGGATTCTGAGTCCATTGCAGGAATGAAAATTCAGGGACTTGGGAGAAGAAAAGCACTAGAGGGCGCCATTGAGACACAGAAGAAACGCAAAGGGTGTGAAGCAGCAGGAATGCACCGGAGCGTAATGAACCCTTAAGAAACTCTGAAGCAAGCTGGAAAAGAACCTAAAGAAGAGTGAGGGCTAGAGACAGCCCCGCTCGCCCATCTCAGCTCTCGGGGTTCTCCTTACTCCGAATGCCCGGGATTCAGGACTCCCATTGAGTCCCTTTCCGGTCCTGGCACCTCCAGCTACATTCCTGGATAAGGCTTGTCTCTCCCAGCAAAACAGGGTCTAATTCTAGGCTGCCTCTCCTTCTCCTCCAGCCTTTGGCCTGGGCTGGAGTAGAGCCCCGGCCCGGGTCTCCTAACCAGTGCCTCATGCAAGCTTAGTGTCATTAGAGGCCACTCTTTCTTAGGGTGGCCAATCCTCCTCTGGGGCTCATTCAGCCCTGAACTCCCCTCCCAGCACCCCATGTAACAGCAGGCCTAGATAAAGATAAGCTGGGAGGCTTACTTCTCTCTGGCTCTGGCTACTCTTGGGTCCAGACCAGCCATAAATGCAGATATGGGGTCACTCGGCATGGCCTGTGGTCCAGCAAACCCTGACTGCCCTTGGGCTGTGTGCCAGGCCCTGGGGACAGAAAGTTGGTGGAACCACAGTCCCTTCCGCTAAGTAACCGAAGGGTAACTAAAACGCCACACAGCAGGTGCCGGCTGGGATGCATGGGAAGGTGCTGCGGGGCAGGGAGGAGGGCGGCTGGGACCCTGAGTGACTCACCTCACGATGGTGTTGGAGCCTCCTTTGTGGTAGTAGAGAGAGTTGTTGTGGACCGTGTGCCCGCAGCCGTGGAAATAATACGGGAGGTGGATGAGTGTGTAACTGCCGTTCAGCAGTGAGGGCTGGTCTTCGAATTCCTTCACCCTGATGCCTGCAGGAAGGAAGCCAGGGAGAGGCAATCAGAGCTTGGCAGTGAGTCAGGTGAGGAAGGTAAAAGGAGGGAAGTTGAGAGTGAGATGTCCTGTAAGGGTCCTTGCTTCAAGAGTCCCAAACTCCCAAACTCAAAGGTCAATTCTCTTCTATGTATTCCTGAACTGTCCTTTGAACATCGTAGCCACGGAGTTGGTTTTGCTCCTCCCAGGAAAACAGTATCACCCCCTCCCATAGAATTTTCTCTCAAACTGACCTAGGCAGAAATCAGGAAGAGCAAACACTGGGCATTTGTGCCGGCACCTCCTGCCCCCCATGGCAGCCATGCTGACTCACCAACTTCCTTTTTCCTTTTGAGCCACAGAATCCTCAGCTGGTCACCTGGGCAGTTACCACTCGCTGACAAGTGAGCCTTGATGAAGCCCCGTATACCAGTTACTGCTCTGACCAGTGGGTACGGCTTGGCCTCTCCTGGAATGGGGCCACTGCTCCCACTGTGGGCAATCCCTGACCACCTCCCTCTGGGGCAGCATGACTAGGCTTGTGCTCTGATGCAGCAGACCTGCCAGATGGCCCTTACCCCCTCCCCTGGGCTATCTCCCCACAGACATCTGAGACAGCTGCTTAAAGTACTCCCCTTAAAGGGAAAAGATAGCCCATGCAAAAAGAAGGGGCCTCTGACATTTCTTCCAGATCATGGTTTTGGGGTTTATGAAGCCATCAGTCGTAACGCTCTTTTGTTTCCTTCTGGATACTTTGCCAAAAATTGGATAAGCCACACAGAGGGGTGCCCTGGTCATGTCCCTGTCACCTGAACTGCAAGGCTTGTCACCAGTGTGCTCAACTGAGATAAGTATTCCGCCTACTCATTCGGGCTTTCTAAAATGAAGAGCAATTCTGTTACGTCCATTAGCAGGGATTTCAGACACACAAGGGGGATAAGCTTGAAGGGAGGTAACAGATGGAAGACACAATGACAACACAGATAGGGGTCATCTGCCAAGTGAAAGCACCTGAAAAATGTTCAGTCACCCAGATCCGTTCATCACTCTTGATAGCAGACTCTCTGATCCAAGTCCCAAAGGTCTCTTTAACTTTTAACACCTGTGTTGGATTTCCAATGGACTTGATCGTGGATTCTACTGGAAGAAGAGAACGTTCCTCACCCACCAATTATGACTTAAAGGAATGTGGTTTCTGAATTTCAAAACAGGACGCTTTGTCTCTGTACCTGCTTGTGGGTGTTCACTGACTTTCTCACCAGCTTTTCCAACCAAGGAATCATCGTTAGGTATCGCACACGTCTCACCTAAGAAACAACAGTCATCAGAGCAAATGCAGCTGGCACAGTGAGACTTGTCTAACTTCATAAACTGGTGCTTTCCCCCACCTCACTCCAGACTCCAGGCCCAGGAGCATCCCTTACAATAGGGATGTAAGTTGTTGCTTTTAAGCAACATCACACACTCTCAGTTTCTTCCCCCTGCTTGGTGAATTCCCAGAAAGAGTTCCATGACCACAGCTGCTAAGGTAGTACGACCTAAAGAGGATGTCAGTCAAAGGAAAAAGTTGCCGGGGTCAGCCATCCAAGTCCTCAGCAACCTGGGGGAAAGAGAGGCTTACGGGCACGTTCCTGGCCTCTCTGAGCAGATGGGATCACCAGCACAGTTTGTATTTTTTCTGGAGAGATTTTCACTTTCAGGGAAACTGACAGGGAGAAGTGAGGGAGCAGCCTCATGATGGGGTGGTCCACTGGAGCAGAATCTCAGAGAAGGAGCCTAGAGGCAGCCAGGCCCAGAGATGTTTGAGCCCCTCCCTGCCATTTCCCACCTGTCTCTCTGCTTGAAGGCCTGTGGGACCCAGGTCGTTGAGGGCTGCCTGATTCCCTGCTGGCTTGAGGCTAGACCTGAGTTAGAATTCACCCGCCTTGGCTTGTCACCATTCTCCTCAGTGTTTAGTTCAGACCTTTGGTGGAGAGGTGGCTTGGGGTGGCAGAAGCAGGACAGGAGACAGAAAGGAGGAACATGGCCAGTGAGAGGGGGTGGGCTGGCTCGGGGGGAAGGACCCCCCTCCTGGGGATCGGGCTTTCTGGGAAAGGTGAGGCCCACTTCCCTGGACAAATTCTGAGGGTTTCAAATCACCTTGCAGTTGCTAGATAAAAAGAAGCATCTCCACGGTCACTAGGGAAACTCCCAGAACAAACTAGAAGGGTTTCTTTATCAGTACGATAAGGGAGAAGGACCCTCCGGTGCCTCTAATCTTGTAGCTGGACGAGCCTGTGTCTCTGAAGTCCTCCATCGCCCGAAGAGGTCTGTTAGATCCCCCATGTGCAACACTGCTGCCCTGAGTTTCACCTGGAGTTTCCACTAGGGGCTTGGGGTTCACACAAGAAAGGAACAGAGAGACCCTCCTGTTCTGAGGAAAAGATCCTCATTAATTTGTGTTCTGCTTCTAAAGCTGTGGAGGCAGGAGGGGAGGTTGAAGAAATGGACTCTGAGCAGGAGAGAGGCCAAGTCCAGATGCAGGATGCCTGGCAACGAGGACTCATTTCTAGGAGGCAGCGTGGAAGACACTGGCCTCTCATTTAAAGCAGTTTTCACAACTCTGGGGCCCGACCTCTGCAGACCAGCCTCAGCGGACAGGCTAGGCGGAGGAGAGCACCTCTCCAGCCCCCCGCAGTCTCGTTCACTGGCGGAAAGAGCCTCTGGCAAACTAGAATTCTGCCAAAGTGGGATCAGACCTCCCCTTCTCTCAGGCCCAGGCCCCGCTCACAGTCTGGGGAGCTGAACCGAGGGCTGATGCAAATGGAGGGGGGCGCTGAACCCAGAGAAGGAGCAGCTCCCCTGTGATTTAATGTCCTGCTGGGCAGGATGATAGTCACGCTCTATTTACTGGGAGTGGGGTAGGGGGGCGATACCTTTGAAAGCTCAGATTTACCCATTCTGACAGCTGAGTGTGTGCCCCCAAAATGTCTTCCAGAAAGGACAGTGCAACAAACAGAACTAAAGATTGTTTAGGAAAGTGGCAGTGAAATCCACAGCAACTGAGAAAGAAACTCTAGTCAGGACCCTATTCTCTGATGCGGGAAGAAAGGCATCAAGCTGTGTCTTCTCACGGCCTAAGTTAGGTGAACAAGTCCCTGGCCACCACTGTGGGGAGAAGTTCCAGTTTCCCATTAATATGGCCCTTGATTTCCAGTTAGCTTTCAACACTGTGGCCACCTGCCCTCGGCTGGCTTATTCTCAAAGTGTGAATTTCCATCTCCGGAAAAAGAAGATGCCCTAAGCAGGGACTTTACAGGCAGGCAGACCTGGGTTTGAATCCTAGCTCTTGTCACTCATCCACTAAGTGACCCCATTGGGCAGGCTGTGTAGCTCCCTGGGGTTTCAGCTTTGATCCGGTAAATTGGTAACAATGTGACTCCTATGTTATAGGACTGTTGTAGAATTAAATGAACTAAGCACTTAGCGCTGCGCCTGAAACACTGTTAGCACTCAGATGTTAGTGGTGGGGATGGTGGTACTGGGGTGTGTGTGTGGGAGTTAGCCAATCCAGTGCCCCCGGTGCCTCTGTCTCCCTGGCATCCCTCCAGGGATGGTGGACCTGGCAAGGAAGAGTGACTGGTGGTAAGTAAGACAGATGGGGAAGGCTGGGAGGCCCCATTCTAAACCTGCCACCAGTCCTCATCCCCAGGCTGACTGCTTGGGCCTCCCAGGAGTGTGTGTCAAAGGGAACACTCGCTCCAGGCAAAATCTCCTTCTATTTAAAAAAATATCTGGTGGTGAAGCCAGAGAGTTTGGGATCATTAACTGAAGAGGTGGGTCCCCGGGGCAGGGGTGGGTGACCTGGGCACTGGCCGTTGAACATGTTTGGTTGCCGAAGGCCTTTGGATCTTCTGCTTCCAGGGGGCCCTGGGGGACCTGGAGGGCCTGGGGGCCCAGGTGGGCCTGGTGGGCCAGGTGGGCCTTGATCACCTTTGGCGCCTGGAGAAAGAGAGAGAGAAGAAGGGAAGGGGGAATTGATTAAAGAGCTACAAGCAGAGATGGGTTTCACACAAGGTGGGGGAGAGGCCAGCGATCACCCCCAGGGAATCGCTGAGTCCCCTTCCCAAGCTCGCTGTCCTCGCGCTCAGAGGGAGGGCCCATAGTGGGGCTCGAGTTCCAACCACGGGCCAGGATCTGTGGGAGGGACTTTCCACATCTCCTCCCCAGCATTCCTCCCGACCACTCTGTGAGATAGTGTGAGTAGCCCCTCAATGACCCGAGTCTCAGGGGGTCCAGTGCTTTGCCCCAAGTCACCGGTGGAGTGGAGCCTGTCCCATGTTGGTAGAGCTCAATGCTGACTGCTTACCAGAATCCTCCAAGGAGCTCAGATACAATTCTAATGCTTGGGTCCCACCCCACATCAGTTAGATCGAAATGTGGGGGGAAGCCAGTCATCTGTATTTTTTAAAGCCTCCTAAGATGCTTGCAGGTGTGAGAAGCACTGCTCTGCGGAGCAGAAGAAATCAGGGGCTCCCGTCCAGCTTTGTGACCTTGGGCAGGCAGCTTAACCCTCTGAGTCTGTTTCTTCATTTCCAGATGAAGGCTCATACTCCCTGTCCTGCCCTGTGAGACTCCGCTTGGCTCATCGGTGTGAGTGCTCTGACAGTTGAACTCCCTACACATCAGCAGGTGGAATCCCTTCACACCTCTAGCTTCAGGTGGCTGGTGTGGGGGCAGCCCTTTGCAGGGGCCACTGGTTCCGGAAACTTTCATAAAGATGCTGCTAGGCTGGGATGTTCGACCCTTTGGTTCTACCCTCCCTTCCTGGGATGACTGGTGATCTAAGATCTCTTTATCTGTCTCTTCTCAGCTGCACCAAACAAGCCTTTTAGTCACTTTAGAATGCGCAAGCAGGGCTCACAGAGGCTAGGGGTGGGTCGAAGCCCACGCCGGAAGGGGCAGAGATCTCTAGGCAGGGCAGACACAATCCAGCCCTCCTATTCCTTCTCTGCTTTCCAGCCAGGGGACACACTCAGCTCTGGCCTGGCCTCTGCAATGGGTGTTCACTCCGAGATGTCGCTTTCCTGAATGGTTTGTGGTCACCCTCACGTGTTTGGTGGTCTGGGGGAGTGTGGTGTTCTGGATGTGTAGAATTCTCCCATAACTAAGTATAACATGATCTTATATTTTCAGAGCATAGTCACATAAATGTGATCTTGTCAAAACACTTCTTAAATTGTATGTATTTTGCACAGCAGCGTTCCTGCTTGTGGAACAAAGGATGCTAAACCTAATTTGATCTTTCCTTGCTGCTTTGGTCTTAGCACAGTGCCTGGCAAATAGGAGGCACTCAATTTTGGATGGCTGGAGGGGCAACTGATTCAGGGTCATTATTCTGAGCATCCATCATCCTAGCTTTCTGAGGACAGATGTCATGTCTTACTCATTTCTATATTCCTATTTCCAGCTACTGGCAAAGCCCCTAATTCATAAATGGTGTCCTCTGATATTCAAAAACTGCTTATTGAATAAATTAATAGGATAGTAACATTTTTATGATATAAATGGTCTCCAAGGCACTATGCTTTTAGAATTCTTCTGCCTCTTCCTCCTCCATAGCTATCAGCCAGCATCTACTCTCTCCACCATGTAATTGTCTTTCTGAGGTATGCTGAGCCCCCACCTCCTCCCCCATAGACACCAACTATCTGCTTTTAACCTGGGCTGGAAACCAGAAAAAGAAGATCAGCAACCATATCTGCCTCAATTCCATGTCAAAAGTTTTAGGATAAGGGCCTGAGGGTGACCCTACCTCGACGGAAGAAAATGCCTGTGCTTTCTGTCTGCTGTCCTCGGAGGGATCTGAAATTGCTTGCTTACTTGTCCTTTTCTATATTGTGCTGGATTTAATAGCTCTTTGGAAAAAGGAAGCTTCCTTCATCCTAATTCCATCCAACCATGACACTTAGACCTTAGAACTATCTAAGCTACTTTTGCTTAGATATCAGATTTGGTCTCGCCAACATCGGGGTTACATGCAGTTTTCTCCTTGTTGCAAGCACAGAACTCTAAAACATGTGGCGAAACCGATGGGCACAGAAGGCAGACAAGCAGAGAAGACATGGAGGAGCCTTTGTACTAAAAACCGGAGCCATTTCTGGGCGAATTCACCCTGGGACAGAGCCCGAGCAGCAGCCCCTTACCTGTGGTGAGCACATCGTTGGATACGTCCCCTTTGTCCCCTTTGTCCCCCTTCTGCCCTGCTGGTCCCTCGTTTCCAGGCATGCCCAGCTCACCAGGGTCTCCCTTTTCCCCTGGAGTTCCTGTGGCTCCAGGTGGCCCTGAGGGAAAAAAGACTTATTAGCTTGTTGTGCAGGGAATTCTGGATCTCTACTTTCTCATATTGTACTTCGTAAAGGTGGAGCAAATTCAGAAACCAAATCCATCACACTTCATAACCGTTTTAGGCCAGCAGTGTGGTATAAATTCATGAAAGAATAGTCATTCTAGGTGGTTCTGTTGAATTTGTTTAGAGACATCTGGCTGGGCCAACAGGTTGAAAGAGGAGTCAACCATGAGAGGGCCAATCACGGCAAGAGCAGAGACAAGGTAAGGCCTTAGCAGAGTCTGCGCCCCGCCCCGCCCCCACCCTGCAGGGAGCGGGGGTCGTCCCGCACTGTGAGGCTGGGTGTGATCACCTGTGTCATTTGGTGTATTCCTCACAACATATTGGAGCAGTAGGCTGGTCAGTTACCCTTATTCTCATTTTACAGAAGTTGGAACTAAGGCCTAGAGGGGCTACAACCAGTGCTGCTAAGTGAGCAGCACACATCTTAATTCCATCTCCCAGACCCTTTTCTCTGACATTTCAAGGCAAAATACTTTTAATCAAAATAGCAAAACAGGTGAAGTTGCTTTAGGACAAGCATTACATTACGAGGGATGGTGCTGGTGTGAACCAAACGTAATGAATGAAATGTGTCTCTGCTCAGAGGAGGCACCCCTATGGGAGCTGCAGTCCTGCCACCAGACACAGTGAGGAAGAGGCCAGATCTACGCAGTGACTCATCTCAGCTTGGGCTAAGGGCAGAACAGCGTTCTGATCCCTGGGAGAAAGGAAGCAAACTATGTGCACAACGTGACTGCCGGGGCTCACTGCTGGCAGGCAGTTTCCAGACAGCAGCACAGGGTAGGGGAACACAAACAAAGCCCAGCAATTTCGCTGAGGTGAGGAGACAAAAACTAGAGTTTGGGGAGGCAGAGGTGGCTGGAGTTCGTGAGACAGGATACGGGAGAGGAGGTAGTTGTGTAGAAGGAGCGCTGGCGGACTTGAGAGAGGCTTCCTTGAGTCTTTGGCTGAGCAGTCGTCTCTGCAGGGAGAAATGCTACACGGCAGGGAAAAGGATGAACAGAGAGCCGTTTGTTGCTCAGCTCTCAGAGCTTGCACAGGGCGGGGATCTCATTCCCACCGGTCAAGGCAGAGTGCTCTCAGAATGTGGTGAGGTGTGGGAGAGAGTCCTTGGAAAGTCCTGTCTCAGGAGTGAGGCTGTATTAGCCCAAGAGTCCAGGCTGCTGTGGAGCCATTGCAACAAAGCTTAGAAGTAAGCTTCAGAAGGACTGAGATGAGCAGTAGCTAGTTTAACTGCCTACCAGAATAGTCCCAAATTTGAATCAGCTAGTCAATGTAATGCAGCCTATGAACAGTTTAAGAAAGAAAAAAACCCACATGATCATCTTGATGGATGCAGAAAAGACATTTGATAAATTTCAACACTTATTCTTAAGGAAAATTCTCATCAACCTAGGAACAGACGGAAACTGCCTCAATCTGAAAAGGGGCTTCTATGAAAATACCTACAGCTAACGTCATTCTTAATGACAGAAGGCTAAACGCTTTCCCCCTAAGATCAGGAATAAGACAAGGGTACATACTCTCGTCACTTTTTTTTGACTACACTGTACTGAAGGTCTTAGCCACTGCTATGAAGCGAAGGAAAAAGAAACAAAGGCAAACAGATAGGAAAGAATGAATTGAAATCGTCTTCATTTGCAGATGACATGGGCAGTTTATGAAGAACATCTATAAAAAAGCTACTAGAACTCGTGAGCACCTAGGGACACGGTGGCCCTGAGGCGGAAAGTGATTGCCTAATATTGTGCAAAGGTCTTGCCAGATATGGGTCAGTTAACAAGATACCCTATTGTGGGGGCCATTTGCTCATTTTGACAAGAGCCTCCTGGAGATATTGCTCAATAGAGAGATTGTTCAAAGTGGTAGAGATTTCAGGCAACAAGGAAGAGCCAGAGGCGTGTTTTAGGGCAAAACTTTACTTCCTCTCAACCTCCATAGACCAAGAGGGCTCAGGGTCCATTGATTTTTCTAATTATCCTGCCAGTCCCATGCCCCTTCTTTCAGGTTCGAGCTAAGGTACAGCTGAGAGACTGCCCATTCACCCCTCTCCCCTGCCCCATCAGCATGGCCCATCCCCATTTTCAAATTGTCATCCTTCTGGCACCGCAACTGTCCTCCCTTCAGCTTTAAAACAAAATTTGAACCCCAGCCCAAACTTCCTACCAGCCCCACAGGGTTCCAATGTAACTGTCCCAAGAGAATCACAGACGTCTTGGTTGGAAGGCACCTTAGAGGTCGTTTAGATTAACCTCCCATCCAGCACTGAAAGCCTCTCTCCACCACCCAATTGGCTCTTCTCAAGCTCCTTCAGCAACGGGAAGTTTATTATATCACAGCACACCACAGAGGCTGCCGGAACACTCTGCACGGTCATCAAAGGCAATTACTCCCTAAAACATACACCTGGAGCGCTTAGCACCTGTCCTCTACGCCAAGGGAGTGACACATATTCAGAATGGATTCTGCTCTTCCATATTCAAGGGACCCTACACAGACTATCCCAGGGAAGACAGCAGTGTAGGAAAGAATCTTAAAGTGCTGATCACTGTTAGAAAATGTAGGGAACAAAGAAACGTTTGCTAGGTTTTAGCCAACTGTTAAAAAAATAAAAAATTTCAGCAAAAACCATGCAGTTCAACTGCTGATGGAGGTCAGAGGCCCTGGGTTCCCTGCCTCTTCCAGGGGTGACCTTGGGCGTGTTGCGCTGATGGAGTAGCTGGGGACACGTGGACAAGGATGTGAGGAAGAACAGTGGAACCCCTCCACGGTGGGTGCTGGCTCTGCCGTGAATCCAGTCACACAGGGGCAGAGTGCCTCTCAGGTGGGGCAAGGCTCATGACAGCACTGCAGTCCTGTCGCCGTGGGTCCTCCCCGCCCACAGTCATCAGGACACCTTGCTGGAAAGTGGTTCACTCACTGAAGGAGAGCCCTTCATCAGGGACCTCTGCATGAGAGGACATTCTTTTGTCAGTGTTTTAAATAGGCAATCTGGTGCATTATCTGAAGGACACAAAAGACGAGGACGTTGCCATGGAGTCCAGCCAGCACAAGGCACCAAGTATAACTGAGCCCTTCTAAAGGTGTCGCATGACCCACATTCAGCAATGCTCAGGGAAACGGTACCTGCTAGTTACTTCAGGGTTTTCTTTTTCAGGCATTTACTCTAGTTACAAAGAGCCTTTCCACATCATCATTTGATTCCCCTTCTCTCCTTTTATCCCTTTCTCTTATGCCTTTTTTTCTCCCTTCAAAAAGGCCAGGTGTGAAATTGGAAAACGTTCATTCTGTAATGCAGCCGCTATACTGCAGCCCGCAAAGGGGCAGGATGCAGAGCTCAAGACACTGAGGACTTTTGCTGACGGATGTATTTTAACTCTCAGCTGTGTGTGCACGCTCATTTTCCAGCTTTTATTAAGAAAGGGTGGGGGACGTTTAGTCTCCCTGCAGTCTTTGCTATCTTCGACAAAGTTTTTCCTCATCTTGGTTGGCCAGGCACTGGCTGCTATGCATCAGAAGTACACCCCCACCTCATCAAAATCAGCATCAGAGGACCCGAGTGTGGCACCTTCCATGTCGTCCTGACTCGGCCGTGCACGGTGTGCCCGGTACCCTGGCATGATTCGTCCCATGATTCCTGGCCGGCCTGGAGTCAGCACATTCTGCCCGAGAAGAAAGGCCAGATTCTGCTCACCAGGCTCGTGCACTTGATGTGGCTCTCTTCTGTTTCCCTTCTCCAGTGGCGCCCACTCCAAACAGGCCATTTTCCCAGCTTTCAAGTTTGGGGTTGTGTGATTAGCTGGGGTCAACGCCGTCATCTTCACTGCAGGAGGTGAGGGAGGACATCGTATTTTTGGCAGGGCCATCTGTCACTGACTGAGGTGGAGGAAAGGGAGCCGGAGGGTGTTGCACAAAACCCAGGTCTGGGATGAATCAGGAGGAGGGTATTTATTTCTGTTTTTATGGGGACTCGATTTTTAGAGAAGACACTGAAGCATTAACTCTTCAGTGAGAAAGCGAGAGGCAGATGGAGAGAAAGAAACTGCTCCATTTTGGGGTGCAGAATGTCAAACTTCGTGAGCTGCTAGTTGCACAATTGACATTTCAAGTCTACTTTAGGTCCAGTTTTTCTCTCCAAATCTAAGTTGGTGTTTTCCAATAAATGTAGGCATTTCCACTCAGATTTCCTTCCCCATTCTTAGAACAACAAAACAGTAATATCTAACACTAATATAGCACTTGCTCTATTCTAAGTGCTTTATCTTTATACTAATTAATCTTCCTAAGGACACTATGCGGTCAATACTATTATTGCTCCCATTTTACAGATAAGGTAACTGTGGCACAGAGTGATTAAGTAACAGCTGGTAAGTGGAAGAGCCAGGAACAAAACCAAGCTTTCAGGCTCTTGCTCTGTGCTGCTCCACGCTTGCTCTTAGCATTCCTAAGGTCAGAAACTGAAGGCTGTCTTGATATTTCAGTCTCCTGTTGGTCTAGAGCACTACACTCTGATTTCATCAGGTTACTCTTCTCAAGAGCCCGTGGTGGCTCCTGCAGACTGAGAGCTGAAGGCCCTGGCCCCACCCCAGCCTTGCCTGGGTCCCCTGGGGTACCCAGGACCAGCCTCACTGGCAGTTCCTCTGGGCGTGGCCTTTCTGTCCTCCCCTTCTCTCTGCTTACTTCCAAGAGGCTGAATCCACGTCTCTCCCTTGTCCTCTACACCTGGCTCTATTGTACAACCCATTCTCTACACAGGGTCCTATATGTTCACTATCTGCACAGGAAAGTCCAGATTTTTCTTCTGGCAGCATCCCCTGCCATGTAGGATAAAGCATCTTCATATTGGAACAACCAGTTATTGACTCATGCTGTGTATAAACCACATCTTCTCTTTCAACTGGACTATAAACCCCTATAGATGGAAACTATATTCTATTTTTGTCATTCATTCATTCATTCTTCATTCACCCATTATTTACTGAGTCTCAGCTGGGGCTGGCTGGGAGCTGTGCCAAACAACTGGATATACAAGACCTAGTCTCTCCCTCACAGACAAACCCTACAGCAGGCTTGTTAAAAACTGGAAACTATGTTAGAGGGGTTGGAACCCCATCTCCTCAGCGGGCAGATGAGGAGACCAAGTCCAGTGATGGAGTGACCTGCCCAGGGCCTCAGAGCCAGTCCGGGCTTGAGGCAGGTACTCCCAGAAGTCCTTTTGCATCTCCCGTCTGCCTCGGGAGCAGGGACGGTTCTGTCTGCCTGGCAGGTCATCACTCATTGAACTGTGAGTTTTCACACGTGTCGTGTGGGCCTTCTGAAGGGCTGTCGCCCTCCCCCACTCCGGAAAGACTCAGCGTCGGGCTCAGCAGCATCCTTCGACAAGTAACAGCATCACTCTCCAGGCCCAGGTTTCCTGCCCTCTCCTGCTGTGTGGCACCTCCAGGAACATGGCTCTCACAGCTCAGGCCCAGACCCCTCAAGTCGGGGAGTTTAGTGTAGTCATGTTTAAGAGCAGGAGTCCAGGAGTCAGACCTGACCCAAGTCCCATTAGCTTTTGGATGTTGGACAAGTTGTTTCCATTAGTTTACAGTGTCTTGATTGCCCTCCTGTGCTGGGTGTTCCAGGCTCGGGAGGTCGGGACTAAGCAAGACAGACATGGCCAGGTTCTCACTGACCTCACGTTCTCCCTAGGGAGTCAGACCATCAATACATCAAGAAACAACCCACGGAGAAAATTTCAGGGAAGGATATATGTTTTGGAAGGGAACGGGGAATGTGACAGAGTCAATGAGGCCGGGTCACAGAGGTCAGGGATGATCTGGAAGAAGAGGTGATATATGAGCTGCGATCAGCACCATGGGAAGAACGAGTCACAGGAAGGGAAGAAGTACAGCAGTGCAAAGGCCCCGGGGCCAGGGTGGGCCTGTCCTATCTGGGAAGCAGAAAGATAAGGCTTCTTCATCTGGAAAAAATACGTTAACAAAAATATCCATCTCCTTAAGGTTGCTGTGAAGACTAAGTGAGGGTCAGTGCAGGAGAGGAATTGGCAGATGCCCAACAGTAAATGTCAGCTTTTACTGTTTTGTTCAGAGGCTCACTGCTAGAGGGCACAGTCCGGCCTAACCGAGTCCTGTCCCTTCTCTCCCTTTTTGGAAACAGCACTGGTTGTTCCCTCTTTCTGGAATGTGCTCCCACTCCTCCCCTCTCCCACCCCTGCCTGGAAAACCGCTAATGATCCCAGAACTCTCAGCTGAAACATCGGCCCATCCTTCTCCATGGCCACCACCCTGGCCCAGCAGGTCACATCCTGTGCGAGACCCTGCGGCTGACAGGGAGGCCCAAACCACTAACCTGAAGGCTCTGGAAGGGCCTGGCCCCGGCCTCCCGCCTCGCCTCGTCGCGCTCCGGCCCCCACTGCACTGGCCTGGCCTTTACAGGCGTGCTCTCTCCACCCGGGCCACCCTCTGCCTCACCCTCACCCTTCAGGTCTGACCCCAGACGTCACCTGCCAACCCTCCCTCTCTGCACAACACCTCAAACACCCTGTTCTCTCCTTTGAACCTGTGTCTCACTTTGTGATGACAGGTGTGTGACTGCTATTTATGTCAGCCTCCCCATCAAAGACGGGAAGTTCCAGGACAGGGGCTGCATCCATTTTGTTTCCCCGCTAGCACTTTGGAACCTGCCCAGTAAATGCTGCCGAACGTTCCCACACTCTCCTGGTGTTCCTCCGGCTGCTCAGTCTGTCCTTGGCCTCCTTTGCTGGCTCATCCCCTTCTACTTGGTCACCATATGCTGTCAATTCTCAGGGCTCGGCCCAGGCTCTCCTCTCCTGGTGGCTCGCTCCCCAGTGGACCACGCCCTGGCCCAAAAGCCCATTGCCTCGGGTGACGCCCTGTGTACACCTCCAGCCCTGGGGTCTCCTCCCACTACAGACCTGCATCTCCAAAGCCCCCTGACATCTCCTCCTGGACATCTAAAGGCATCTCAAGCTCAGCCCATCCCATGCTGAGACATGACTGTCTCCCTGGAACTAAGTCTGTCTGGGGCTCCCCACTTCAGGGACAAGCAGTCAGGCAGGACAAAGACCTTGGAGTCAGTCTTGGTGCTTCCCTCCCCCTCGTCCTTATATCTGCTTCCCACCAGGGACTGCTGATTCACCCCAAAATGGCACTCAGCTCCATCGGCCTTTCCACAACCCCGCCTGCCATCCCTTTCGCCTGCACATTTGGTAGCTTCTGAACTGTCTCCTGTCTCCACTTGTGTGCCGGCTCCAGTGTGTCCTCCATGCAGCAGCCGCAGAAACCCCTCTGTGGCTTCTTACTGCTCTCACTCATTTCCCCTCTGTGGCCCTGCCAGCTCTGGTCCATCCTCCCATTCCCGGCAATTACACTGATTGCTGGGTGGGATGGGAACCCATCCTGGGCTCAGGAAGGAGGCAGGGGAGGGAAAGCACAGCCCTGGGGCTTTGGCAGGGTGACAGAGACAGCACAGGCCTTGCTCTGGAGTCTCATGGTCCAGGCTAGAATCTGAGCTGGCCCACGGCTGAGCAGGGCTTCCAACAACCTATCCAGAGAGCCAGGCTTTTCAAATAACCTTTGCCTTTATACATCTAGGATGGTAGCTGGTCTTCCCCTTCCCCACTGGGGCCTGGCTGGGACACTTGGTGACTCAAGTTCTGTTCTCAACCTTAGTGGAGGCTTCTTGTTCTAATGTTGCTGATCCCAGGAGGCCCCTTCACTGGGAGATGGCTACAGGAGGGTCTGTGTCTTTGCCACAGCTCCTGTGGGATCTCCAGGAAGTGAAGGATTTGGCCAGCCTTTACCCATAAACAGAATCCGGCACCTTCCCATTCCTCCGCGGCTGTCTCCTGCTTCAGGCCTCCTCCCTTCCCTCCTGCAGCCTCCCTCAGCACAGCTGCCAGGGCCAACCTCAGTTCTTAAAATGCCCAGGGCCAACCTGGTTTGGCCTTGTTGCTGCTCTGGTCTCAGCTTGGCCACAATCACGTCTCAGCCTCTCTGTCCATCGTCCTGGCTTCACCGTTGCCCCTCAGCTTCCGCTGGCACACAGACTCCTCTGGAACCCTCTCGTTGGGCGCACCCCTGCTCCAGGTGTTTGGTCAAAGGTGCCTTCTTAGGCAGCCTCACCTGGCCTCCCAATCTCCAGGCGCTCCCCAGCCCCACACCCTTCTCAGCCCCTCCCCTCACTCTGGTTTTTCTCTTTAGCACTTAGCACCGTGTAACTAACGGTCAGTATATTCTGCTTACATACCTTGTTTATTGTCAATCTGCCCAGACTAGAATGTCAGCCTCACGAAGGCAGAGACTGTGTTAGCTCTTTCATTTCTGGATCTCTACCATCTAGCATGGTACCTGCCACATGAATATGTCTTACAGAAATAAATGAGCTTTTCTTTTTTGTATTCCCTGGCTTGTGTGCTGCCTGCTAAGTACATCTCCTCGCAGCCAGGGGTCTGTCTCAAACCTCTTTGGAAACCATCCCTTTCTCACTTGCCCCACGCCTAGTGCTGCGTGGTTGTCCCCTTCCCCTATAGTTGGCCCTCGTCATACTCATTACTGAATCCTCAGGACTGGATCACATTTCTGGCATCTTTTGGGGTAAACCAAGTGTCTGCATGCTGATGGCCATCGTTATTTGATGCTGGTGTTCATTTATAATTATAATTATTATCCAACATGTGAGGGTCCATCCTGCTCCACAATTCAGGCTATAATTGCTGGCTTTCTGGGGACTGAGCTGACATGGGCCGTGTGGGACCATTTTCACAGAGGCTGTCCCTGGGAACACAGGCATGTAGGCTTCTGCCAAGTGGCAGAGCCCCTCAACAATTTTCTTTCTCTCCACTGGCTCTCACTTAAATTGTTTATGGGAATAAGAGCCGAGATGCTGGAAGGGGTTACTGTGTTGTCTGGAAGAGTGTTCTAGTACTACTTTTAGCCTGGGGCCTGCCAGATGAGTTGGGGCAACAGAAATAAGAGGTTCAAAGTAAACAAGACGGTGGGTGGCGCCTCCACCTTCTGCAGTGGCTAAGAGCTGGGCCTCCCTTGAAGTCTCCTGAGGGGTCTCTACCCCTGCTTTTGAGCCTCCGCTGTGCCACGCACCAGCTCTCTTCAGGTGACTCTGCCTGGCCTTCTCCATGGACTCCCCAGGACTGGTGCTCAGAGCCCCTCAGAACTCACCCCACTCCAGCCCCCAGCTGCCTGCCAGGCCCTGCGTGAGCCCCTGCCTCTCACTGCTCTCTGACACAACCGATATCTTGGCGCTTCCAAGCCTTTGCTTGGGTGGTGACAATGCCACTGCTTATAGCAGGGGACAGAAAGTCCCTTGGACATGCCAGCCACATCTCTGTAATTGTCCTGTGGCCCCTGGACAGGAGACCTTGACTGCATGACCTGAGCCAGCCTCGGGGAGGCCTGGATGCTGCCTCTCTCCTCCAATCATTCTAGCTATTCCACCAGCCAGCAAACCCTAGGGTCAACATCAGCCAACTGATCTTCAAACACAACAATTTGCTGGGCAGGACGAGTTAGTGAGAGGGCAGGGCAGGAAGTCACCCTTGAAAGACTTGGGGCATCAGCACATACAGCCATCACAGCCCAGGCAGTGCTCCTCCCCGGGGATGCCCACTCCTGCCCCTCCATCTCTCTGTCTGCGTCAGAGCAAGCAGAGAAGCAGACATCAGTTCCCAGGCAGACTGCTTCTCTAGGTGGATATAAACCTTCATCAGGGTGGGATCACAGAGAAGGCCTTTGCCACCCCAGAACACAGCAGCTTCCAGGCCAGAGTTAGCCAGCTCTGCGTGCCCAGACGCTGTGCTGTCCCCACTGTACTGGCTCTGGCTCATCCAAAAGGCCATCATGGATATGTATGGACAATATGCTGTACACCAGAGATTGACACATTCTAGCCAACTATAGTTCAATTAAAAAAAAATGGAGACAAAAAACAAGGCAATTAATTAGAAGACTGTCAAAATACCCATTTTTCCTCTTTTTCCATTTGCTCCTTTTTCGCCTTTTGGGCCCTGGGGACCAGGCAGTCCATCTGATCCATTGTATCCTGGTAACCCACCAGTTCCTGGAGGTCCTATATCAAAATATGGGAAACGGGAAAATTTCAAAAATATTCACTGAAGTGAATGTGATTTCGTTTAGCCAGTGATACTGGACAAGCATTGATGCCTTTTCGAGGACTTCTGCTTCTTCCTTTCCTTCTCCACCTTCCCTACCCTCTCCGGAAGCAGTGACAGGTGGGGAATGGTGGTGGCAGATTCTCAAGTGGGAGAGGATGGGAGAGCTGGTTACGGGGGTAGAGAGAAGGAGGGGGTCATGGTCATAGTGAAGGCCACCTCCAGACTCCTCCCCCTCCTCCCTCAGTCCCTTCTGAGAAATCCTGCAGAGCCAGCCACCCATATCCTCCCCATGAATCAGGAAAATCCAATCCACGGGCTCTTACCTGGTGGGCCAGGTGGTCCTACAACAGAAAAAAAAAAAAAATTAATGGTAAACCACAGATGGAAGAAAATGAAGCCAGCATCACAATCCCCAAAACAAAGAGCACCTTCCCATCTTAAAATGTGCTAATCATCCACGGGCCCTACGGAACCGCCCTGTGCCTTTTATTTAGAACTCAGCATATTTGCCCAAAGATCCTTAAAAACAATTCAGCAAAGAACTATTTGCCAATCAAAACCACTTTTGCTTAAGTTCCAATGGACCAAGAATAATTTCTAAATGGCTTCAGTATAGATTCACAAATCAGCCATCTTTCAAGCAATCAACAGATTTAAATGAGGTTTGGTGACGTTGCAGGCAGGCCCTAGTGCAGCTCTGGCACAGGTAAGTGGCAGCAGATGGAAGTGCTGTCTTTGCAGGACTGAGAGCTGGCTGTCCTGAGAGCAGTCCCAGGTGCTCTTATCCAGCCAATTTGTCGTCTCGAGGCTGCCCAGGGGACATATAAGCAGAATCTGGTTCCCTGGATCTCTATTTTGTTGCATGAAATAGCCTGAGAAATTTGAGATCAGGTAACAGATACCTCTCTTAGTGTATAATTACCCAAGGATCTAAGGGGTTCAGATGCATCATTTACACATAAGCTAACAAAACAGTTTTACTTCTACAGATAGAGTCTTTGTGTCAATTATCCTATTTAAGCACTCAGACGAGTCAGTGAAGTTGTAACATGAGCCACTGGGGGTCTTTTGTTTCTCCAGACCACATGTAACAACCACCAACATTGGAGTGGGAAGGTCTTTCTAAAAATCCAAGCTTGTGACTTTTCAGAAAACCACCATTTACTGAGCACTTACTATGTGCACCCAAATCTACCAACAAGTAGACATCTATGTCTTTATGTTTGTTGTGTTTACAACCTATCTGGGGCAGATAGATACTTTGAAACCACAATGAGATAAGGAGGGAGGAGCTGAGAAGCAAACCCCTACAGGGATACCGGGGAAATCTGGGCCCACACAGTCTGTCTGTGGCTCTGAAGACACCACGGGCCTGAGACGGCTGAGAGGCAAGGCTGGGCATCTCACACAGATGTAGAAGTAAAACTGTTTTGTTAGCTTATGTGTAAATGATTCATCTGAACCCCTTAGATCCTTAGGTAATTATACACTAAGAGAGGTATCTGTTACCTGATCTCAAATTTCTCAGCTGGAGCAGAGGTACAGGGTGGGAGCCCGCATGATTCAGGGTGAAAGAAAGGAGGAGACGGGCCAAGCTGGAGCGTGTAGAGATGAGGTGGAAGTACTTGGCAGAGGGTATGAGGCAGCAGCACTTGAAGGCCAAGTGGAGAGGTGTAGACAGTGTCTGCGAGGCAGAGAGGAGCGACAGTACAGAACGTTAAGCAGGAGGTTGACACTAAGTCAGTGTGATTTGAGATGATCTCTGTAGATGGAAAATGGAACTAGGTAATGAGATGGGAGGGAGAGAGAGAGAAAGGGGTGCAGGGAGAAAATACCCAGAGGATCTCTTGCAGTTAAAGTTTGGGACAAGGTTGTGGATAAAAGTGGTTGGTGACAGTAGAGCTAGAAATTCAAGAGGTATTTCAGCAGAAGAATGGGCAGGACTCCATGACTGGATAGGAGGCAAAAGAGGAGTCCTCTCAAATGACTGGGAGCCTGGATACCGATAAAACTATTTGACAAATACGAAGCCTTTTGGAAGAATAAGTGCTGGAAAGTATGCTTTCAATACATACAGTCCTACCTTGGGCAAAAAGATTTGCTGAAAACGGCACACGTTTTCTAGGGTCAGTGTAGCCTACAGTCAATGTGGTCAGTTTACCACCAGATGGCGCATGTTTGCCTGGGTCCAATAACCATTTCCAGGCAGTGAGGTTATTGGAGAGAGGTCCTGGCTGGAGCTGTATGCTTAGGACACATTAGTCATGGCCAAGGTTGTCACTATGATGAAGTGTTTAGACTAGGGTTTCCTGACATTAACCTGAGGTCCACTGACACCCCATGGCTACAGTTCTTAGTTATCTGAATCCACAGAATCAACTAGAATTCTTGTGAAAATGCAGATACCTGGGCCCCATCTGAAGATTGATTCAGTTTGGATTCAGAGTGAGGCCCAGCAACCTGCATTTTTACCAAGCACCACAGGTGACTGGGATGCAGATGGTCCCAGGTACCCCCAACTCAAACGGAAAATTTTCGGGGAGAAGAATCACTCAGCATCAGTAAGCTGGTCCTGTAAGGGGTTTCTGACCCTAGAAAGCTTGGGAGCTACTAGCCTTGAGGTGAGAGTGAAATGTCTGAGCCAAATTTAGGGATGTAGAGAGGGGGACACACCCCAGCTGGAGGGAGGCAGGTGATGGAAGAAGCACCAGGAAAGAAAGAGTGATCAGAAGGCGGAGGAGGGAATTCAGCAGGTCCCATACCCTGAAGCTCACTGTGAAGAGAATTTCAGAAGAGAAAGAACGGCAGTTTCAACGAGCTCATGAGCAGGGCGCTACCGTGATGGGGGACCTCTGTCCCAGTGTGCCCGGGATGCCAGTGGCGCTGCCCAAGGCCTTTACACCTGGAAGAAGCCCCCAGTATGCATCATTATCATGAAGTCAAATGTCAAATAATGTGCGCCAACTGGCCATTTAGAAAACTGTCTTTCAGGACGTTTTTTCCACTCCTGAGCCTTCTCCCCTTCTGGAATCACAGACCCTCTGGGAACACACGCGGGCAGCCGCGTTCACGTTAACACTGCGCAGGGCTGTTTCCTGTGCCTGCTACCAGTGCACTTCTACACGGCCCACGCTAGAAGGGGCTCCTGCTTGGGTGCAAATGCTCTGCGGTGGTTGTCTGGAAGTTCTTGGCCGTTTTACCTTTGAATTCGTGTTTTGTAAGTGGAATCCAACGGGACAGTGGGGCATGCCCCAGAGGCTCTGAGGCCTGGTTCATACGTGGTCCCGCCTCCTACCGCGCCCCCGCCTCCCCAGGATGGCTTTCCCCCTGCCTGCCCCTGTGATCCCTGCCCCTGTGATCCCTTCCACGCTGGCAGGGCCCAGGCACAAGTGCAGGGAGGGCTAGGGCTGGGTGTGTGCACTGCATTCCTGAGTCACAGGGTGGCTGAGACCCCCGGGCCTGTGAGGGGCAAGACAGGAAGTACAAGCATCATAGTTACGGGGAATGATAAAAAATGTAAATCTCTTTTCCTGACTTCAAGGGCAGACACTGGCCAGTGGGTAACGCTACAGGCCTCTAGAAAACCTGACCCTCGACTCCTCCTGCCACAGCCATTCCAAATCACAGGAGAAGATGCGTTATCTCTAATCTCCTTTTAGTAGCCCCTCTTTTACCCTGGGATGGTGTCAGAACTGGTGTTGCCTGACCCAAGTTACCTGCTTAGCCCAATAATGACCACAGGGGAAACAGCTACACATTTCCTAAGTTTTTGCTGGAAGAGGGGAAAAAAAAAAAAAAGAAGCCAAAAAATCCAGTCTGGTTCTGCTACCATAGAAAGAGCTAGTAAAAGATGAAACTTCATAAACCTGATACCACCAGGCCTGGAGCACCTCTGAGGTCTGTATCCTGATTTTCTTCTGCGCCTACTCTCAGCAAGGACTCCCTGGGGCTTGGATTCATGTCAGCCACAGCTTCAGGGCTAGACAGGAGCTCTGGTCAAAGTGGGTGTGGAACTCCCTTTCCCTTGGGAGGCAGGCATGCCTGGCGCTCCTTAAGGGACCACCTGGGAGGATCTGAGCTCTCACACCCACAGCCTGAATCCACCTACCCTAAACAACCAGCTAGTCTGCTCAGTGAGGCCAGTCGAGTGAAAACATCATCAGCTGCACGAGCTGCTCCTGAGAATGGCCTGTCCATCTGTTTACCAAGGGTGGCACGGGCTGTACCTTTGGGGTCTCGGTTCCCACCCTTTGTATGCTGGTACACCCTCTGCAACCACCCCTGCTGCCAGCTATTCTGCCAGTCCTAGGGCACCTGACGTGGAAAGGTATCTGTCTTTCCTTACATGACCCCATTAAGCTGCAGCTTTGGTCCAATCTCATTTATTTGGTGCACGTCAACTTTGGATTATGGTCATGCAACCTTAAGAAAGAGTAGGCATGGCAAATAGGTTTTATTTCAAGTGCCAGTTCTAATCAATTAGTACAACTTTTTGCAACACTAGAAAAGAATGACCTGAGACCTGAGGCCATGCTCGGCAGTAACTGTGATCCATTACTAATGCCTGCCTGGGTGTAGGATAAGGAGTGCTATCAGGGGGCTGGAGTGACTTGGCTGCCAGGAGAATGGGCACTGCGGATTGGAAGCACCTCTGTCCCAACAAGCAGTTTAGCAATATGATGGTTTAGAGATTTTCCAACAAGCCTGTATGTGGAGGCCACTAGAAGTGAAGAATTACCAAAGAAGCTGCCTTCTTCAAGATACCTGCTCTTCCAGAAGATGCCTCTGGGGTCCCAAGGCCATCTGGGCTCAGGGGTAAGATGTATCCAGAAAACCATGTTGTTTGACAAATTCTGCACTAGCAAAACCCCCTAACTCCTCTAGCTAGTGAACTGCCCCCACTATTCACCTGAGATGTCACAGGCTGCACAAAATGACACAGCATCTATCCTTGTCCCCATAACAGCCACACCCAAGTCCTGGAAAAGGAACCAGAATAGGGTTTCATGGTCACATCTGGACTAGCCTCAAGTCACAAACACCTGCCTTTTCAAAGATGAATCCAGTGTAAAGCTAGATCTTGTTCTCAGACCTCAAGCCCAGGGTCTGCCCTGGAAACCCTTCCTGAGGGCATTTTCTGGGGGCTCTGGACCCAGGCGCTCTGCTCCTCCCACTAAAGTTGCCCAGTTCAGTCCTGGGTCCTGTGCTCCCCACCCCCAATCTCGGCAGTCTGGTCTATTCCAAGGCACCACCTCGCTTTGCAACTTGTACTTTTCACATCTAAGTTTTAATTGAAGAGCTTTCTGTGTAAAAGGAGGCCCAATTTCAAACTGGCATGAAAGAAGAAGGTGCTGGCTTTTGAAAAGCATTCTGAGGTGCCAAAGAATAACCTCCTCAACTCGTCTCCAGCACAGATGCGATCCCGCCAATCTTCCCTAAGTGCTCTCAATGGCTCCAGCCCGCATTCACTGAACAGCACTGCTCTCATTCTATCGCTATAAAAATAAAAAAGGAAGAGGTTTTTCCTGTGCCTCTCAAAAGGGCTTTTGTGCCTGTAATTCCATCCATTTGAGCATTTCTCCAGCGCTCATTACTGTCACACATGGGAACGCTGAAAAAGGACTTCCAGAGATGGAAGAAAAGTGCTTATTAAGCCACAAGGATTTCAGAATAAAGGACCAAGCTGTTCAGAAGGTATTTAATTTTATGTGAGGGCCAAAGTGTGACTTAAGTAATTCAATTAGCATTTTCCAAGAAGCCACAGGATTACAGCTTTTCTCTCTGAGGCTAAACTAAATGAACAAGAGTCAGACTTGGACTTGGGGTTCCTCTGGGAAGCATCTTTCTTACCAGTCCATCATCCCCATTAACCACCTACATAAATCACAGGTTTAGTCACTCAGCCAACTCACACAGACTTCCTAATGCATGGCAGGTAAGGAGAGGTACTGGGGAGAATAATCCAGAAGAGGTTTCTTATAACTCCGTGTGCACTGTGCACAGTTTCTCAGCCTCCACCAGTGTAGCTCTGTGAAGTGACTGGGGCCTCCCCAGAGCCTGGGGTCATAGACTGAGGAGACCCAATAAAAGCTTCAGATGGCTTCAAAGTCTTGTGGTTATCTTTAAAGTCCGTGAGAGCTGTGCATTTACTTCATAATAGATTTTTTTCTTTTTTTAGTTAAAGTAGAGTTGACGTACAATATTATATTAGTTTCAGGCGTACTACATAGTGCTTCAACACTTATATACATTACAAATTGGTCACCATGGTAAGTCTAGTAACCATCTGTCACCATATAAAGTTACTGCAATAATACTATATTCCCTGTGCTGAACATTACATCCCTATGACTTATGTATTTTATAACTGGAAGTTTGCACCCCTTAATCTCCCTCATGTATTTCACTTATCCCCCAACCCCTCTCCCCTCTGGCAACCACCCATTTGGTCTCTGTATCCATAATCCTGTTTGTTTTGTTATGTTTGTTCATTTGTTTTGTTTTTTGGATTCCACATATAAGTGAAATAGAATATTTGTCTTTCTCTGTCAGACTTATTTCAGTTAGCATTATACCCTCTAGGTCCATCCATGTTGTCATAAATGGCAAGATTTCATTCTTTTTAAGGGATGAATAGTACTCCATTATACTCTATTGTGTGTGTGTGTGTGTATCTTCTTTATCCATTCATCTATCGATGGGCATTTAGGTTGCTTCCATATTTTGGCTGCTGTAATAATGCTGCAATGAACATAGGGGTGCATATATTACTTTCTAATTAGTTTTTTATTTTTTTCAAATAAATACCCAGAAGTGGAATTTCTGGACCATATAGTAGTTCTATTTTTAACTTTTTGAGGAACCTACATACTGTTTTCCACAGTGGCTGCACCAATTTACATTCCCACCAACAGTACGCATGAGGCTTCCCTTTTCTCTATCTTTTTGACACACGTTTTTAGTTGTCTTTTTGATAATAGCCATTCTGACAGAGGAGTGAGGTGATCTCACTGTGGTTTTGATTTGCATTTCCCTGACAATTAGTGATGTTGAGCATCTTTTCATGTGTATGTTGGTCACCTGTATGTCTTCCTTGGAAAAATGTCCTCTGCCCATTTTTTTAATTGAATTGTTTGTTTTTTGAGTTGAGTTGAGTTCTTTATATATTTTGCATATTAACCCCTTATCAAATATATCATTGGCAAATATCTTCTCCCATTTGTTTGGTTGCCTTTTTGTTCAGTTTCCTTCATTGTGCAAAAGCTTTAAAAAGCTTGATGTAGTCCCATTTGTTTATTTTTGCTTTTGTTGCCCTTGCCTGTGAAGACAGAGCTAAAAAAAATATTGCTAAGACTGATGTCATAGAGTATACTGCCTGTGTTTTCTTTTAGGAGTTTTATGGATTCAGGTCTTATATTTAAGTCATTAATCCATCTTGAGTTTATTTTTGCATATAGTGTAAGAAAGTGGTCCTGTTTGGATCCTGTGTGTGGGGCTGTCCAGCTTCCCCAACATCATTTATTTAAGAGACTGTCTTTTCTCCACTTCTGTTCTTGGCTCCTGTCAAAAATTAATTGCCTGTGTAAGCATGAGTTTATTTCCAGCCTCTCTATTCTGTTCCATGGATCTATGTCATCTGTTTCTGTGCCAGAACCCTACAGTTTTGATTACTGTATCTTTGTAATATAGTTTCAAATCACAGAGTCCTTTGCTCTTCTTTCTTAAGATTGTTTTGCTATTTGGGGTTATTTGTGGTTCCATGCAAATTTTAGGATTATTTGTTTCAGTTCTGTGAAAAATGCCATTGGCATTTTGATAGGGATTACATTGACTCTGTAGATTGCCTTGGGTAGTATGGTCATTTTATTTATTCTTTCAATCCATGAGTACAGTGTATCTTTCGATCCGTTTGTGTCATCTTCAGTTTCTTTCATCAGTGTCTTGTAGTTTTCCAGCTATAGATCTTTTACCTCCTTAGTTAGAGGTTCATATATAACAATTTATGTAAATAGCAGTCTATTTTAAGTTGAAGGTCACTTAAGTTTGAGTGCATTCTAAAAGTACTACAGTTTTATGTCTCCTCCCTTCATTTTATGTTTCTGACGTCACATTTTACATCTTTTTATTTGTGTATCACTTAATTAGACATAATTTTTTTTTTACTACTTCTTCCTTTTAACCTTAATACTATCTTTATAGGTGGTTGATCCTCTACCTTTCCTATGTGTTTGCCTTTACCAATGATTTTTTTTTCATAACTTTCTAATTTCTAGTTATGGCCTTTTCTTTTTCATTTGAAGAAGTCCCTTTGAATACAGTAATAGTAGGAGACTTTAACACACTACTAACATCATTGGATGGATCTTCCAGACAGAAAATCAGTAAGGCAGTGGAGTTGCTAAATGACACAATAGAACAGTTAGACTTAATTGATATTTTGAGGACATTACATCCCAAAACACCAAAACATACATTCTCTTCAAGTGCGCATTGAGCTAATTATCAGAGAAATGCAAATCAAACCTACAATGAGGTATCACCTCACACCAGTCAGAATGCCCATCGTTAAAAAGTCCACAAATGATAAATGCTGGAGAGGGTGTGGAGAAAAGGGAACCCTCCTACATTGTTGGTGGGAACGTAGTTTGGTGCAGCCATTATGGAAAACAGTATGGAGATTCCTTAAAGAACTGAAAACAGTCTTACCTTATTATCCAGCAATCCCACTTCTGGGCATATATCTGGAAAAAACCCCAATGTTCATAGCAGCACTATTTACAATAGCCAAGACATGGAAGCAATCTAAATGTCCATCAACAAATGACTGGATAGAGATGTGATACACACACACACACACACACTGGAATACTACTCAGCCATAAAAAAGAATAAAATAATGCCATTTTCAGCAACATAGATGGAACTGGAGATCATCATACTAAGTGAAATAAGCCAGAAAGGGAAAGAAAAATACCATGTGATATCACTTATATGTGGAATCTTAAAAACAGAACTTATTTACAAAACAGAGATAGACTCACAGACATTGAAAACAAACTTATGGTTACCAGGGGGGGAAGGGGAGGGTGGAGGGATAAATTGGGAGTCTGAGATTTGTAGATACTATATATAAAATAGATGAACAATAAGGTCCTACTATATAGCACAGGAATCTATATTCAGTATCTTACAAAATCCTACAATGAAAAAGAATATGAAAAGGAATATATATGTGTGTGTGTATAACTGAATCACTATGCTGTACACCAGAAATTAATACAACAATATAAACTGACTATACTTCAATAAAAAAATAATAATAAAGACCCTTTAACATTTCTTATAAGGCCTGTCCAGTGGTAATGAACTCCTTTAAAAGCTTTTGCTTGTCTGGGAAACTCTACATCTCCTTCAATTCTGAGTGATAACCTTGCTGGGTAAACTATTTTTGGTTGTAATTTTTTTCCTTGTAGTATTTACAATATATGGTGCAACTCCCTTCTGGCTTGCAAAGTTTCTGCTGAAAAATCATCTGATAATCTCGTGGGGGTTCCCTTGTACATAACTAATTTTTTCTTGATGCTTTTAAGATTCTCTCTCTATCTTTAACTTTTGACATTTTAACTATAACGTCTCTTGTTGTGGGCCTCTTTGGGTTTATCTTTTGGGGGCATCTCTCTGCTTCCTGGACTTGGATGTCTGTTTCCTTTGCCCAGTTAGGGAAGTTTCCAGGCATTATTTCTTTACGTGGGTTTTCTGTCCCTTTCTCTCTCTTCTTACTCTTCTGGGACACCTGTAATGCAAATGTTAGTGCACTTGACCCAGAGGTCCCTTAAACTATCTCATTTTTTAAAAATTCCTTTTTCTTTTTGCTGCTCTGATTAGGTGATTTCCACTACCCTGTCTTCCAGATCACTGATCTGTTCTGCATCCTCTAATCTGCTGTTGATTCCCTCCAGTGTATTTTTCATTTCAGTTATTGTATTCTTCAGTTCTGATTAGTTCTTTTTTATATTTTTTCTCTTTGTTGAAGTTCTCACTAAGTTAATCCATTGTTCTCTGGAGTCAGTGGACATGTTTATACTTTGAACTTTTTATCTTGTTAATTGCTTATTTCTCTTTAATTTAGTTCCTTTTCTGATGTTTTGTCTTTTTTTTTCCATTTGGAAGATATTCCTTTGTCTCTTCATTTTGCCTCTCTGTGTTTGTTTCTATGTATTAGGTATGTCAGCTACATCTCCTGGTCTTGAAAGAGTGGAAGGTATCCTGTGGGGCTCAGTGCTACAATCCACTCCCAGTCACCAGAGCCAGATGCCCCAGGGGAATCCCGTGTAGGCTGTGTCCACCCTCCTGTTGTGGTTGGGCCATGACCACTGCAGGCATATTGGTGGGTGGGGCTGGCCCCCTGGAGTGGGAGCCACTTTGGAGGGGCCTGATGGAGTGGTCCTCAGGGTGGGGCACACAGTGTTAGTAAGGCTGATGGAGAGTGATGGAAATGGTGCCTGCCATTGCCGAGCCAGCTAGGTGGGGAGTGAAGATGAAATGCTATCTGTCAGCACTTCCATCCCTAGAGAAAGATCCTCACATCCCTGCTCCTCCAGCAAACGCCCTAAAATGAGTCAATGAGTCTCCTTCTCAGATGACTAAGCACTTTTCAAGCTCTGCCTCTGTGCTGGGAGTCAGAGCTAGGGAGTTTGTGTGCAAGCCCTTCAGGAGCTGAGTCTTGGTTTCCCATAGCCCTCCGGCTCAGCTGGATGTCAGCTCCACTGGTTTTCAAAGCCAGGTGTCATGTGGGCTCAGCTTCCCTGTGCAGGTACCCCAGGCGAGAGGCCTGATGTGGGGCTCGGGCCCCTCGCTCCTCTGGGGGGACCCCTGCAGTTGTGACATCCCTCCTGCTTCTGGGTTGCTGCACTGGGGGTGTAGGTTCTGACTCAGCTGTGTCTCTGCCCCTCCTACCCGTCTCAATGTGTCCTTTTCTTTATATCCTTAGTTGTAGAAAATCTGCTCTGCTAGTCCTCATGCCATTCTTAGACATAGTCTTTCTACAGGTAGTTGTAGTTTTGGTGTGTCCGTGGGAAGAAGTGAGCTCAGGCTTTTTGTACTCTGCCATTTTGATCTGAGCCTCTCCATAATAGACGTTTAATGCAAAAATAATTTCCCTCTGCTTCCTCGGAATGTTACACCCCCTCCAAAGAGGCAGGAAATGCAGTGTCTGGAATCAGGCACCGCAGGCCCAATCTTGGGCTGGGTTAGTGCCTGGTGGGAGTGGAGGGGTGGGGCAATGAATTGGGTGATTGGCCTCCGTTCAAGGGAGCATGCATTTCTAATTACCTAAGACCTAGTTACTCTCCATGGCCATACTACTATGACAATACTGAAAATATTATTTTTCATAATTATATTAGAGTTGATTTTCAGTCCTATTAAAAACATCTGGTAACAGTAAACCAATGTGTATGTTTATAACCTAAAGTGTTCATAGGTGTTTATTGTGTCCCTAGCCCTTTGGCCAGTACCCGTGTTCCCCCTGTGAGCTTCTGAAGGCAGGAGGCAGGCGTCCCTCCCTGCAGATGGGAATCAGGTCTCTGGTATAACCACATCAAAACCACTCCCCTCTTCCTCGCCCCCTCTCCCCCATCAACCATTTCAGATCCCAAAGCTTGAGGTGCCTCAAGGTTAATTCCCTCCTTCCTATTTGCTCAGGATTCATTGAGTGGAGTAGGGTAGAGTGTGACCAGCCTTCAGTCCCACCCAGCACAGCAGGCACCACACAGAGCACTTCTCATAAAAAATGTCTTCTTGACTAATGAGGAGTTTGCGTCTAGAGCTTCCCATTCAAGCTCTATGCAGGATGTAGGGAAAGAATTACTTCTGGTAAGAGATCCCTACTACTTAGCAAGGCCTGCCTGCCTGCCTTCCTTCCTTCCTTCCTGCCTGCCTGCATTCCTTCCTTCCTTCCCTTCTTCCTTTCTTATCCCTTTTAAAAAACTAATGGGAATAAGGAAAACAGCTATGGCCTCAGTTCAAGGGAGCACATATTTCTAATTACCCAAGACCTGGTTATTTTTTATGGCTCTATTTCTATAGCAATGCTGAAAATATTATTTTTCATAATTACATTACAATTGATTTTCAGCCCATTAGAAACAGCTGGTAAAAGTAAATCAACATGTATTTTTACAATCTAAAGTGTTCCTAGGTGTTTATTTTGTCCCTGATCCCTTGGCCAGCCCACGTGTTTCCCGTGTGAGCTGCTTGCGGCCAGCGCGGGGCCAGCTTACCTGTCAGGCAGATACCCCTGGTGCTGTTGCACAGGTCCACCATCACTCGGATCTGCGGGGAGAGAGGGCGGTTAACAGCAGTGCAGGAGGTAGTGGACCCTGAAACTTCCCCTTTACAGCAATTATAAAAGCAACTGTAAAAGTTCACAGAATGACTTCTGGAGAATATGCAGAAGTCTGAGGAAAAGTTAACCTAAAACTGAAAAGAAACCTTTAAAAGAGCTATTCTTTTAATATAAACAATACATCTATCAACATCATCAACAGAATCTCCTCGATTTTTATCAAACTCTGAGAAGGCAGAGGATGGGGAAGGAATCACCAAGCCCAAATCCAAGCCAGCACCCCAAGTCTGAAGGGCTTAATCTCTGTGTCTGAATAAGGAGGGCTGGTGAACTTAGTGCTTAGAAGCAAGCACTTACAAGCTGGGTGAGTACAAGTGAAGTCCTAAACCATTCAACCCTTTGGTTTCCTCTGAAAATGTAGATGATCTAAGTACCTGCCCTTGAGGGCTGAGGCAGCACCACGCCTGGCATGTGGAAACTGCCTCTAGTCAGTGATTCTCAAGCCACATGGACACTGCCTACTCACGCTGGATGACACCTGCGGTGGACGGTCACTGCATCGTGGTACCAGCCGGACACCTGGTTCCCACACACCAGTCTACACTCCTTCCCCCACCCATTCTCCACGCTGCTCCTAATGAGCGTCACAAAACCCAAATCTGATCGGGTCAGCCCTGATTCAAACACTTTTCTGATTCTTTGCTGCTCTAAAGGTAGAGCAAAATTCCTCCTTCTCTGGAAGATGTACATCTTAGGATTGTTGTGAAGCGTAAGTTATTATATGTGAAGTTCTTAGAACAATGTCTGGCATTTAGGAAGGGCACACAAAAGTGTTTCCTATTTCGTGGAAGAGGTAGAGAGTGTGGATAGAAGCTTGAGTCCTAAAGTCAAACTGCTGGTGTTCAAATCATGGCTTTGCCATGCACAAGCAGTGTGACCTTGGGGAAATTACTTAACTTCTCTGCTGTAGTCTCCTTGTCTGTAAATGGAGCTAATAGTACCAGTCTTACTTATAGCATGGCTATGTGGATTAAACGAGCAAAAATATGAAATACACTTATAACTGGGCCTGGCATCTGATAAGGACACTCTTTTATGCTACTGTTTTGATGGCTCCTTGAATAGGCCAGAAATGACTTAGCTAATCTACCCAAGAACTTTCAGTTTACAGACAGTGCTATTTTTAAACCCAAATAATGTGGCATTTCAAAACTGTGGGAAGAAAACTTATTAGTTGAGAAATGAAGTTGAGACAACTGGATGGACATCCAGGGAAAAACCAAAAAGCTGGGTTCCTACTTCACTCCTTACACTAAAAAAATTAATTAAGCAACACTGATCAAAAATTTAAAAGTTAAAAACAAACCAGTGAAAATACTGAAGGAAACTGTGGGGAAAATATTTATAATGGCTCTAGAGTAGGAAAGACATTTCTAAGAAAGAAACAACCCCTATACTGTATACGGAAAGAATGTGATAAATTCTAATAATTAAAAATTTCTGCAAGAGGTAAAATACTACAGGCAACAACAAAGGAGAAACACAAACTTAGAAAAATAATTGCAAAGGGCTTGTATATAAAGAGCTGTTACAAAGCAAAGGAACAAAAAACCAAAAGGAAAATGGGCAATGGACTCAAACAGGAAGTTTGGAGGAAAAAAAAAAAAAAAAGAGTGCCTTATCTTCATTTATTGTTAAAAAAAGTAAATCAAATCATGAAATATTACTTTTAGCTCTTAGGTTTGTAAATAAAAAGAATAACAGCACATTTCACCAGGGTGTCAGGAAAGTAGCGCTCTCGTGTCTGTTGATAGAAGGGTAGAAAGATAGGGTTTCTTTGGAGGCCATTTTGACAATATTTACTAAAGTCTAAATGGATCTATGTTTTGTTCCATCTGTTACACTTTGAGATTTATTCTCCAGAAACACTCATACATGTGTGAGAAGATTAAGTACAAAGATGGTTGCTACAGAAATGTGGGTAAGAACACAAACTAGAAACAACCTAAATATTTTTCAGCGAGGTCTTGTTAGATAAAATGTAGCGTGTCCATACAATGAAATAGCACAAAAAAGACTAAATTTAAATCCATAAAGCTGATATTCCACGATAAATGAAAAAAATTACCATGGACAGAGCAGCATGTGTAACGTGCTTTCATTTATATAAAAAAGTAGTGGACACCAAAATGCTTCTATATGCTTCTCTCTGGCTGCTTTCAAGATTCTCTGTCTTTCTAGACTATTTCTGGAGAGAAACCTGAAAAACCTCAAATGGGGGGAGTGGAGAACCAGGGTGGGAAGGAGCTGTACTAAGCATGATATGCCCTTTTGTTTTATTCAAAATTTCCACTGATTACTCTCTCAATTCAGCTCTTTTCAGTAAGAATATGTTTTGATTGGAAGGGAAAATTGTTTTGTCTTCTACCTAGGTTTATTGTTTGCCAGGAGATCCAGAGTACTGTATTCACTTTTTGTCAGGTTTATCAGCAGGTACTTATTGACCGCTTTAGAAATTTATTCTGAAATGTATCCTACATACCACCAAAGTATGAAACGTGTGTCAACAGTCTAAAGATGAATAATACAATGAACACGTATAGTATAAACCACCTCCAGCTAAACAAGTGCCTTGAAACATCCCAGGTGCTTGGAACATCGTCCCTGTAATTCAGCCTCCCCTCCCAGACCCAACGGCTCCCCGAGCTGAAGTATACTGGGCAGCGGGACTCTCCCTTTTGTACAGATAAGGACAGAGAGGCTTAGCCAGGTGATGTCACTCACTCAAGGTCACACAGCTTGCTCACTGCAGAGCCAGGCTCAACTCCAGGTTTCCTGATTCCAGGTCTACTGCACCTTCTATTATGGCTCTGATGGTTATCTTAACATAACCAGACAGAAGAAATTTTGATTCACTGCTTTTAGTCACTTTCATAAATGAATGTAATCAGCTGCACTACGCAATTTATCGTCGTAAAAAAAAAAAGTATAATTGTCCACTGAGAGGACCATTAAAGACTTCACAATGCTTCATTTGTTGCCTGGAGGAATCACGGCAGAAGTAGTTGGAAACAACAGAAGCATCAATAGGGAAAATTAACCTTTCTCTTTTACACTCAGCACTGGTCTGGGGTTGGCACAGCTTCTGTGAAAAATGATGAAGAGGGAGTTCTCCCTTCCTGACCTTTTGGCTTCATTTATATGCAAATGTCAATTTAGACATTTACCAGTAAACTGTGTTCATCTTCACTCAGGAATATTCTCTTCACAAACTTGGGCTAAGTTAGATTGTATCATAGTATGAAGAAGTGTGGCCATAAGAAAATCAGAAACTTTTTTTTTCTTCTGGTAATAGTAATAAAGAGTTTGGATGAAAATAAGAAAATTCAAAATCGAAAGTCACAGAATCTCGCTTGTCAAATTCTGGAGTCACATTTGGCATAAAGGACTTCCTAAATTCTGATTTAAGATTTGAAAACGGTGAAGTTGGAAGAGGCCTTAGAGCTCATTGTCCTGGGGGTGTCAGGAGGACCCACCCAGGAAGTGGCCCTGTCCCTCTAGAGGCCACCTCCCACCACTCTCCCCACCTCTCGGCTCCAGTCACACCGGCCGTCATCACGGGTCTTTGCCATGCCTTGTATGCTGTGCCCACATCTCCACTAAGGCCTCAGCTCAAATGTTACTTCATCAGGAAGGCTTTCCTTGACTCCCCATCTGAAAGTAGCCCTAGCAGCCACACCCCATAACCTCACCTGGCCTTTTGTCTTTGCAGAACTTTTATGTTGCTTATGTAAGCATTTGTTTATTACTTGCCCCTGCTCCCCAAAGTATAGAAGCGTTTTGAGAGCACAAGAACTTGCTGTTTTGTCTGTATCCCCTCCACGTGCATAGAGCAGTGCCTGGGTCCAGACCTAGAACTTTTCCACTGGGGAGACAGGGTTCAAGTAGGAAAGTACGTCAGTGGTCTCCAGGGAGGGCCTGCCTTGAGAAAAGGCGACAACGAATTGCTAACCTGGGTCTGAGATGTGAGAATCCAGTGGTGTTGAGAAGATGGCGGGTGAGGTGCAGGATAAGGTCCATAGTGGCGGTAGGAGGTCCCTCCCAACCCAGCCACACTGGGACACAAGGAGGACACATTCTGTGGAAACAACAGCGGCCACCCTGGATGTTAACATGAAGAACTGAGAGCGTGGGCTTAGCGCACCCCTGTCAGCACGTTGCTGAGGAGATGGAGTCATCTTCCCCAAAGAAACACTGTGGGGCATCAGGGGCATCTCCAGTGAGAAGACTGATGCAGCAATGCTCAAGGACAGATCACACTGCATGGGGGCTTGTTTCCAGCCTTGACAGTGCACGGCGGTGATGGGAGAGAAGACAGTCAGAATGCGTCCCATTAGTGGCCTGACCAGACCTTCCAGTTTTCTCTCGGGACTAGCATAACTCATGGAGCTTCGGCAATTCATGGACAAGGAAGGGATCCCTAGAGAAGAATAATAAACCTCTTGCTAATCTGGCATCAGATGGCTTGAGCTGGCTTTAATTCAAACTGAAAATAGGTGGGACATAATTTGGCAACCTCTAAGAGAAAGAAATGCCGGGAATTGGAAAACTGACTTGTAGGAAGATTATACAAGGATATCTGGACAAGACTGCTCTTTGCAGTATTGTTTGAAATGGTAAAAGCATGCAAACAACCTAAATGTTCATCAGTTAGGCACTTGTTAAGCAAATGAAAAAGAGTGAGGTAGACCTATGTGTATCAATCTGGAAGGACGGCCTTGGCAGACTGTTAAGTTGTTACGGAAACGACAGGCCAGTCAAGAAACAAGCACCACTCGGAGGGTTGGAGTACTCAGATGTATTACGCCGGCGGGCTCAGAGGGGCTTCTGCTCCGAAGCTCTGAGCACCTCCAAGACGTGCTCATGAGGTTTTATAGGTTAAAGTACAAGCTTGGGGTATTCGGCCAATAGGCATGGAACAGATTTAGCAGCATTATCATCACAAAAGTGGAGGCGGGGAGGCAGCAAACCAACATTCCAAAGCCAGATATGTATCTTTGAAAACACAGCTGCCTTGCAAAAAGACATGAACAGCAAACCAACACTAATTAACCTAGACTTACAAGTTAGTCTAGCTGAACTCAGATCAGTATTCCAATACTTAGATTTGTGAGTTATCTTGTTAGACCAGCCCAGCCTCTCCTTTACATTCCTAGACCTGTGAGTTATCTTGTTAGACCAGCCCAGCTTTTCCTTCACAAAGTGATAAAAGCAAGATACAGCCCAAGCCACATAACACAATATAACTTTTTGGTTGACAAAGAATATCTAGATATGTCTGAACAAGCACAGAGAAAAATTGGGAGGGTCAGGAACCAATTTACTGAGATTTTTTTCTCTTGGAGACTGAGGCTAGGAGATAAAAAGTGGATTTTTCACTTCTTGGTTTATATCATTTTAAAAGATATGTTGGGATTATGGGCGATTTTACTTTCCTGTGTTTTTAGCAAGTCAAAGAGACAGAAGAGAGTGTGCAAGCATTATGCGACTCCAAAAAATGGGTCTAATGACCCAGCTTTCCCTGGGAACCCAAATAACTGTTGCTTCTAGACAAATGAACATAGAATGAACTAGAATAGTCATCTAGTCTGGTGATTTTCAAATTATTCATTAGTCAATTATAAGATTTTTCTTTTGCCAAACCCCCAAATATAAAACAAATAAAATGGAGCTTCTCTGGGTTTGTGGTGGGGTTGTTACTTATCCGTAAAATGAGGGGCTGGACCAGATGATTTCAAACTCTGCTCCCATGGGCGGGGGAGGAGGGGGGGGGGCGGAGGTGGGAAGGGACACCCAGAGACCTAGAGTCAGGGGAGGAGGGGTGAGAAAGCTGAGGTCCAGAGAAAGCAAGTGAAGCAGCTGGCCCGGTCTCCCCCAAATGGCTTCAAGAGCTGAACCCTATTTTCCCCCATATCTACTTTTTCATACTGCTTAGGCTTTGCAAAAGGAGTTGTCTGAAATTCAATAGGAAATGCAAATTTTGGCCTTAGTTTACTCTGAATATGAATAAGAGATTAGCTTTTTACTAGTTGAATATGCGTCAATTGCAAGAAATCTCTTCTGTGCCAAAGTGAAAGGCTTAATCAAAAGTGTTTCGTCTTCATCAGAATGAATAGAGCTAAATGCGATAGGCTGCCACCGCTCACCAGAACACAAAACCTCAGGTGGTTGGCTGGCCACCCTCTTTAGCTCCCTTCCTCTCACCTTTACTCTCAGGACTGATTCATGAAAAAGTAAGAGAGCCAACCTGCCAGTCATCAGCAACTTGCTAAAATAATGTGTCCTGTCATGGCTTCTCTAAAGTTCCCCAACTACAGGTTCTGGTTTGCTGGGGGGAACACTTTAAATTCCAAGCCATCTTTCAGATTTGACCTATTCTGTAACTTAAATTCCATTTTTCTTAGACAACTGAATACCCTTAATGACTCTCCATAATTACGCAAATTGATGTTATTATGTGCATGCAAATGATTCTTTAGAAACTGCTCCAGGGAGATGAAAATTAGCCTGTGATTGACTTGAGATTCCTCGGACTGAAGAGACAGGGCTTTGAATGTGGTGGCCCAGCTGCTAGAAGGTTAGCCCACAGGTGTTGGAGGACTCCCTCCTGGGGTCTGAAGCTGGGGTCAGCTACCCTGGACTCATCCCTGTGAAAGGCAGGAATTCACACTGGGATCAAGATGTGGTGATGACCATCTGCAATCCCCCACAGGAAGGTGGGCTGTGCCTTGTGTGGGGATGAAATCCTGGGGCACAGCCTTCTTCCTACAGCCCCACAGGAAGATCAGCCAAAGGTCCAGGCATTTGTCAGCACAGATGAGGAAAACCCAGGCCATCCAGCATCAATGGCCTGGGGGCTGAGTGCTCCTGTCAGTTCATCCTGTCTGGGATCCTGAGAGCCCAGATAAATCCACCTTCCCCAAAGACCTCCATGTGACCGACTGCCCCTTTACAGCCCAGCAGCATCACCACGTGGCTGCCTGTTGGCACATTCTTTCACGCATCACTCTGGCTCCTCACCCAGGTGCGCTCTTATGGTGGGGACTGTTTCATCCTTTCCCTGTACGCCCCGTTTAATCATCTGGTCCCTTCCCCAGCATTAGTGTGGCATTGAGCACATAGTAGATACTCAATAAATACTTCATTACTGATTACTCACTCAACTGGGAGGGCAATGTGCTCTTCAACCAAAGACACTATTCCTTTTTGAGCAGCAGTTTATGGGAAACTGAACATCTAGTACATGGTTCCCTCCTTCTCTCTGTGCCTACTTGCTTAGGATAACTTTGTTTTGGCAAATACTCCACTAATCCCTAGAAAAACAGGGGCATGGAGATGCTGGGGTTATCCTATTAGGGTCCCTGAGATATGACTGTCCACCCCCACCCACATCGACATCACTGCAAAACCAGAAATCATTGATGTGCCCCTGGTCTGGAGGGAATACTGCATACCTTTCACACTGTCTTGAGCAGAGGCACCTACATGAGCTCTGCACCCAGGGCTGGTTAGGGCTGGGTCAGCCAGGCAGAGGCTGGGGTGCTGAATGAAAAGGCATCTCAAACATCAGTGAAAATGCACTGCCTTGGGGAAAACGTGCTATCACCAGCCCCTGCTGCTCTGCTAAAAGGAACAGGATAGGGCAGAGCCAGCCTGCCCTCTGAGGAGCAGGGTCTCAGACGACTTGTCCCTAAGGCATGGATTTTGCTGAGTAGGTTCTGAATTGCTGGAGACAGTGCAGCTTCCCATTGCCCTCCTTCTCACCCTGCCTCAGTCATTGCCCAGATTCTCTAATAAAATGCTGGACAAATAACTAACAAGTCATGGTTTGGAGTCCACCCACAGCCGTGGCCAGCCCTCTTGCATGCGAAGGCTGGGGAGTCACAGATGTTGAAGCAGCTCAGCTTGGGCTCAGGCCTCCTCAACAACCCCAGTTGGAAGGAGCAGTTCCAGCAAACGTCCTCACCCGATGTCTCTGGCAAAATAACTTTCAGCTGGAATCTGGGGTGGGGAACAGTCCAATGTGACATTCACTCACACTGGGGACACCCCAAAAATGCACAGGGCTGAAAGGTGTGGTGTGAAGAGCATGGATTTTGGAGGCAGACACGGCTAGGTCTGACCTAAGTGTCAATTCCTTCACTCACTGGCTCTGTGACCTCGAACAGGATGCTTTACTTCTCTAAGCCTCAGTGACCTGTCTGTAAATTGGGAATAATAATGATGATAATAATAGTGGCCACTTCATAAGAACCTTTTTGACATACATAACTAAAACTCTTAGCATAGTCCCTGGCAAGTTTTAGGTTCTCAATAAATGTTATAATCATTATTAACGGAAAAATACTGCAACATATGTAATATACAAAAAGCAAATAACTATCCTACATAAGGGGTATTTGTAAATTAGTAAGGAAAAGATTTTAAAGTCCTAATTAAAAATGAGCTAAAACATGAATGAACAAATCTCACACAATGAGAAAATTTCAAATCACCAATAAACGAATGAAAAAAATTCATCCTCACCATAATCAAACAGCTGCACCCCTTCCATGGTGTGAAATGAATGAATGAAATGAAATGAAATGTACACGGAATGGGAGTAAGAGCAGAAGAAAGATTAGTCAATTTGAAGACACAGCAATAGAAACTAGCCAAAATGAAGCATATGGAGAAAAAAGACTTAAAACGCAAACAGATCATCAGTGAGCCATGGAACAAATTTAAATGGCCCAATCTATGTGTAATTAGAATCCTTGGCTGGCAGGGTGGGCAGAAAAATATTTGAAGAAATAACAGCAGAAAAATTTCCCAATTTTAATGAGAACTATTAACTCGCATTTCCAACAAGCTCAACAAAACACAAGCAAAAGAAACATGAAGAAAAGGACAAAACTGCTTAAAATATGCAGTGAAGGGTAAATCTTAGGGGCGGCCAGAGGAAGAAAAGACACAATCCATAGAGAGGAATAAGACTGAGAACAGCAGGCTTCTCATTGCAAACAAGCAAGTGAGAAGATAGTGGGGTGACCTGTTTCAAGTACTGGAAAGAAAACATTTTCAACTGTATATGCAAAATAATTTTTAAGAATGAAAGCAAAGACTTTTCAGACATTTTCATGACTACCTATATTATTTATGCTCCAGCTAAAATGAACCACCTGCTGTTCAAGAGCTTCCTTACCTTCCCTCTCCTTCTGAAGTCCTGCCCAGCTCAGCTCAGATGATACCTCTTTCTTGAAACCGTTCCTGATTGCCCAAGTGAGATGTTATTCTTACTTCTCTTAGGATCCTGTTATCCCTTGCTTTGTGTCATAAGTGTTTGAGGATTTGTCATTTTCCTCTCACTAGCCTATACATTCCTTGGGGACTCCTTTCTTATTTTTCCCTATAACCCAAAGATTGCACCCACACTGCCCAGATCAGGCACTTAACCATTTGTTATACTGACTTACATTTTACTTAGTCACTAAAAAATTTCTTTTAAACTTCTTTCCAAGATATTTCTAACTGATTTAGAAGTACTTATTTATTCATTAGCAAATACTCGATAAGTCAAGTCCTGTGTTTATAAAGGTAAGACAAACACTCTAGGTGCAAAAAGCTTGCAATATGATTCATTTTATTTGGTTGTTTATAAAACACCTTTAAATAAAATAATCTGGATTTAGGGAGGAGCAGACAGACTCTTGGTTTGAGCCTCTCTGTGTTCAGGTAGTAAGTATTGTCATGCTCAGCATCTCCACTATTTCCTGGGTACATCTCTAACCGGGACCCCTCCAGACTCTGGTATGCAGCTGCCTCTTTGACCTTCGTCGCTTGGACATCTAATGGAAATCTCAGGGTTAACATGCCCACAATGGAACTCCTGATATTCCCCTTAAATTTGTTCCATCTGCAGTTCTTCTATCTCAATTAATGGCAATTCTATCTTTCCACTGCTTGGCCACAACCCTTGAAGTCATTTAACTCTTTATTTCCCCCCCTCATACCTCATATTCAAGCTGTCAGCAAATTCCTTCAGCCTGGCTGTCAGACATATACGGACACTCTCCACTTATCCTCTCTACTGCTACCACCCTGGCCTCAGACCCTGTCTTCTTTCCCCTGGATTATTGCAACAGCTAAATAAATGGCCTCCCTGCTACCACTGTCCACCCTCCCCACACACAGTCTAGTCTCATCACAGTGATTCTTCGAAAAGGTAGGTTGGGTCATATCACTCCATTGCCTAGAATCCTCCAAAGACTCCCCAAAAAGGTCAGTGTCCTTACAACAGCCTGCAAGGCCTTACATGAAATGGTCCTCTTGTCCCTCCTTCCCCCAGTTATCTCTCTGACCTCCTTCTTTCTGCCCTCTCCCACTTGTTCTGCTCTAGTCTTCTTGCTGTTCTGTGAGCTCTCTGGACACTCTCCCACTCAGGATCTTTGCACTTTCTGTTCCCTCTGCCTGAAAGCCCTTCCTAAGAGATCCACATGGCTCACTCCCTCACCTCCTTCAAGTTTTTGCTCAAATATCACCTTCTCAGTGAGGGCTTCCCCACCCACAGGACTTCCAATTTCATCTTCCTCTTCCTGCTCCCTAATCCTCAACCCTGTCTCATTGTTCTCCATGGCACTTATCACATTCTAATACTGTAGATGATTTATTTACTTTGGTTCTTGCCTGCCCCCTCCCTCCAAACATAAACTCCAAGAGGATGGGGATTTGTGCGGTTTGTTCATACTGTTTCTTGTGCATCCACAGTAGTGCGTGGGACATAGTAGGTGCTCAGTCATGACATGCTGAATGAATGAATGAATGAATGAACCTCTGACGGGTAGAGAAGGCCTGTAAATCAGTCTCACCAGTCCCTGACACTAACTCCTATTTGATGGATAGCATGAATTTCCAGGGAGGACTTTAAAAACTACTCTAGGACCCACCTCCAAAACTGTTAGTATGGCAAGAAACTAGATTCAGAAACTGGAAGATACCTCAGTCTATATTTGTCCTTGTGGAGTTGTGGATGCATTAGTAAGTGAAGAGGTTATCAGCTGAAAAAAAACACACAACCTAAAAATTGAGGATTATTCCGTGGATTTACTGAGGACTTAAGCCTAGGATATAGCCTCTCAGATAGCTCTGAAGGACTGTTCTAAAGAGGTAAGGGAGGAGCCAGTATATACAGGAGTTTTTGCAAAAACAAACGAACAAACAAACAAACAAAACCCAGGTAGTCAAACATCAAAAGATTATTGCTAATTCAAGAAAAACCAGACATCTCAAGATAATGAATTTAGTGCTTTTCTATGTGTGGGAAGATGCAAAAGTCCTTTGATATACACCTTAACCATAGGGTCAGTATCCTGTTTTTCTCCATCCTGAATCCCCTCAGGGTGCACTGTTGGGCTTGATGCTGCAACATCCTTTGTTTACTGATACGGCAGGTGACAGTCCTTGTCCACAAGTTATTCATCAAATACCTCACTGCAAGGAGCCGTAAGATATATTTACACAGATAAAGTGACTAAAGGTGACAAATTAGAGACCAAAACTGTACACAAACAAAGTTTTAGTTGTGTGATACAGACAATAAGTGCTAATAAGTGTAGAAGAGGTTAGGGGTGCAAGCGATGAGTGTTTTGAAGCGAGCTAAGAGTCACTTGTCTCCCCCAGGCCTCTAATGGAGTTTTCTGAAGCAGGAGTACTGAGGGAATAATCTTTCAGAACAGTTAATAACAATATTTTGTGCTCATATTGTTCCCTTCAACAAGCATCTTCAGATAACTTTTTATTTTTATCTAAGCACTCTTCAGCTTATAGTCAGAAAAGTATACATAAACCATAGCTAAGTAACTTGTCCATTGTTGGGCTAATAGACAAAGAATTAGTCCATTATCCCAAACTCTGCCCTTTGGCATTCTTTGTACATAGCAAAAACATTTGTGAACATATTTTGTCAACCTACTCCCTGCTCAGCCCCCTCCTCCCTCTGCACAGGGAACAGCTTCAAGTGGTTGGCCAGAAAATATCTGGAGGAGGACCTTGGGGTGAGATGCTCAACCACAAAACAACAACTGATGCCTATTAGCATCAGAACACGGCTGGATGGGACTGATGGTTTGACAAACATGCTATGCTATGGGTTCAAAAAGATTTGGTCAGTGAAAGAATGAATGCATGAGTTCACAACGGACATGAATAAAAATAAAAATATTTGCAAATTATGTTTAGTATGATTAACTTCCCTAAATCCAATATCCAAATGTGTGTGTGTGTGTGTGTGTGTGTGTGTGTGTGTGTGTGTGTGTGTGTGTGTATGATCCATGAACCAGAAAAATGACTATCTGGGAAACATTCTTTCTAGAGGTCTGTGTATTTCCCTGATCACACAAGATTCTAAATGTTGGAGTATTCCTAGAATCTGTCCTTTCTTTGGCAAGTTTTATTGATTTAATCTTTTTTGTTAATTACAAGGCTTCACTATTCCCTGAGGTACAGAAAGGAGGGATTTGAAAAATACTAAATATCAGTAACAACAAGCTAAGACATATTGAGTCCAGGCACCATGCTAAAGACTTCACATGGATTATTGAGTTGAATCCTTATGTTGACAACTAAGATAGATACTGCCATCATTGCCTTTTTACGGATGAGGAAACTGAGACACAGAGAGGTTGAGTGACCCGTTAAAGGTCACACAGCTAATTGGGGAATGAGGAGTAAACATAGTGTGATTCCAGTGCTCATTATAAAGGCTTTGGGGTCTGCCTTTTACTTTTTAGACTTGTAAAGACCTCTTTCATGGGGAAGATAGATTTCTTGGAAGCAGGAAATTCCCTGATTTCCCTTTCCCAGAATACTCTTTCATTCCTTGGTTTTCCTCCCTCTTTTTCCTCTCTTTTCATTTTGCATTCAGTCTCAAAGCAAATTCAACATCCTCACTTCTAAACTAACCCACTTTAGTGTTTCCTCAACTCTGCCCATGATGCCACCATCCTTCTGAGTAGTAGGTGGATCTGGATCAGGTGGCCCTTTTCTCTTTCTTGTATCCAATTAGTTACCAAGTTCAATTCATTCTTATTTCTTGGTATTTCTAGGATATATATCTTCTTCCCCATTTCTGATGCCACCACCTTAGCCAGACAGAATCGTTTCTTGCCTGAACTAATACAGTAACTTCCTAACTTTCTTCTTGTCTCTGTCTCTCTCCTCTGCAGTCTCTGCTGCATTGCACCACCAGACCCATCCTATAAAACCACTTTCTTTATGACTGAACCCTGGAAAAGGGTCTAAATTTCTCCAAATTGCCCATCAGATTCATTCTCAACTTCTCAAAAGTGGAAATTCTAGTCTATCTCTAACCTAGCCAACCCTAGTTCCCTTTCCACGGCCCAAACTCCCCAGTGCAGGAAGCTTCTTGCTCTTCCAGTCTTGTACCATGCTTGTTCCAGCCCCTAGACATTGGCTTAAGTTACGACCTGCACTTGGAATGATTTGCCCTCCTTGCCTGCTCAGATCTCACCAACTCTGCATCACCCACTCCAAGGTCTGTCACCTCCATGAAACCTTTCTTTATCACTTTAGTAAGGATCAATTTTCTCTCTTCTCACTGTAAAGGATTTTTCTCTAAAGGTGTCCCTGTTCAGAGGGATTGACTCCATGGGTCCTCAAGTGTTGCCTAGAGGGAGAGGACATTTTCCATCTTTGAGTGAAAAGAATTCCAGACTCCAATACTAATCCACTAAGGTACTGAAAAACCGGGGGATAATTCTGCAGTTGCTAGTTGATCACTTTAGTTTGGGTACAGTTATCCACATCGCATTTCCAAGTACTTCACAGTTTTCACATACAGCCCAGGCAGGGTCTCCAACGTTCCCAGCACTTTGATGAGTGCAAGAAACTTTCTGAGTGGCAGGATTGAAGGGGTTACTCTATCTATTGCATTCAGAATAAATTTTGCAAATAGCATTTTAAATGATCTTTAGTTGGCCTTGTTGTTTTAACTCTACCTTTCAGTAAAGAAAATTATGTCTTGAACTTTAGTTAAACTAGGAGTAAATTACATCTACTTAAAATACCGAGCTGTTAAAACCAAAATTGCTACATAAAAAGAGCAACTGATGGGCTGAAAAATGCTCCCTTTGTATCAGAATCACAACCTAAAAGCTTCCGCTTGTTTTACACCACATGGCCTTTAGTCTGTAGATAAAATGAATGTAAATTAAGCTTGAATGTCAACTAGATTAAGCCAAGGATTTTTTTGGTAGGGGGAAGGGAAGGAGAGTTTGAGGAATGTAGAGGAAAAATGTCTTTTTTTCTTCCTCCCGGATAAGTATGTTTTATCAGATCTAAAGACTGTCTTGATGGTTGACACATAGGTACCCACACCCTGGAGAACCTGAGACCCCTAGGAAGTAAACTGCTCTCTCTTCTTAAAAGTTTTTTGCTCTTTCACTCTTTTTTTTTTTTTTTCCTACCTTCCACTCACATTTTTTCAGTTTTCTAAATGAAAGTATTCAAAACTTCTTCTAGGACTGCCACCAGTAGGAATCAAGAGAAGTGAAAAACAGCTACGCCAGTCAGAAAGTGGGTGAAGATGACTCTCTCTTAGTGGGTGTCATCAGTGGCCATGAAGAAGGGGTGAGGTCCCAGGAAAGCCAGAATTGCTGAAGAAGCCCTGTGGTCATATCAAGGCTAATTTTGTTTTGTTTTCAATGACAAGATGATTTAGGTTGGTGTGATGCCAATCTAGGCTCCAAGAGGCCAAATATTACCCTTAAACAGCAGCTGATAAAAGCATGTATGAACAGACAACTTGGCGTTCTGAAGGAACTGAGATAGTAACCCAGAAACAAGATGCTGAGAGCATGGGGCAAGGAGGGCTAATGATAAAGTAACAGTGATCAATTTCTGTAACAGCAACAATGAACACTTACTGGAATCCTGAATATACCAGGTGCTGTACTTTACCTATATCACTCCTCTTAAGCCTCTTAACAACCCTGAGGGATGCATACTGTGATCTCAACCTTACAGAGGAGGAAACTCAGGCTTGGACAAGTTAAAAGACTTGCCCAAAGTCACCCAGCTACCAAGAGATGGCCCCAGGATGTGAATCCATCTGACTCCTGGGTCCATACCACTCATCAGCACAACATACCTCAGGGAAGTATCAAGGAGAGAGAAATAAAGGAGAGAGAATTTGGCTGGGAACTTAACCATGAAGAAGGAATTCCAGGTCACTCAACTTAAGGGCAGACACACAATGGCTGAAGGTAGGAGCAGAACCACGTGGAGGTGAGCCTGGGCCAGTCAAAGAGAGACTGTAAGACAAGGGCACCAGGGAAGATGAACAGCCCCTCGGCACTGGGAGACCCATGAACTGAGTTGTTTTGGACCTCACCCAGAAAAGGTCCTCCACCCAAGGATCTCTCAGCCTGTGGTCTAGTAGGCAGTGGTGCAGAATGACAGGCAGATCTGGGGGGTTCTGCTGTCTCCCCAGAGTGGAGTGGTACTTTTCCAGGGGGGCACATGGTTTTGAGTTCCAAAGGGAAGTATCCATTTTATCCCTGGCATATGGCAGTGAAGGCTGAAAGAAAGGCAGGGAAAAGCAGATAAAGATGAGACTGGACAATGAGAAGGTCCATCCTGTTCAGACTGCAAAGGCTCAGCAGACTTGTCTCACTGCCCTCATCTCTGCTGCTTTGGCTAAAAAGAGACTAGGAGCTTTCTGATAGCTCCAGGATCTGAGAGCAGGTCCAGACAGTTTAATGCCATTCATGTGGTCAACACAATTTCCTTGTTCTCATGGGTCCAGATGCTCAGTCTTGAACCACTTGTTTCTTACAGAAGTACTTAGAGAATCATGACAACTGTACATCTACACTGAATGTTTCATTTGCATGTTTACAAAATATGTGTCAGTGAAGAAAGTGTCTGAAGGGTGTAGCTAAGGGGCCACCTCTCTCTGGTCTTCCTCACATACCATTGTGACTCGACACACACGTTAGGTATATGGGTGTGTTCCCAGTACCAACACCAGATGCAGTCTCAGCAGAGATGTGGCTTCAAGTTCTCTCTTCATTATACCTGGAAATGACTTCTGACATGCAGACTAACCCCACAGAGTCAGGTGTGACATCCCAAGTGCCCACAAGCACATGCTGCTACGAGGAAGGTATGGAAACCCACCTCCCAGGCTCTGCATGGGGGTTTATTACTTTGGCTGCCCTGTCTTTTTTTGTTCTGCTGTATCAAACCTCTGAACTCTCAGCAAGGCCCACTCCATACTGCAGGACCTGATGGGGTGTAAGTCTCTTCCCTTCAGCTGAAGAGAACAGACGGAATGTGAAACAAGACCTAGATGTGGGGATAAATGGGGAGTTAAAAGCTGTCCCAACACTGACTTCTCTTGACTTAGGAAGTCAGCCCAGAAGGAACAATGCTTGAAGGCCCGCTCAGCTCTACAGCCTCCCTCCAGGGTGAAACTACATTCTCAGGTCAACTCTGCCCTGGACCCTGCCTCCTTGGGGGAGGTCTTAAACCCCAGGGTTAATCTAACGCTAGAACAATGCTAATTTAGTGCCTGGGCTCTCCAAAGGAACAACCCCTAGTATTCCCTCCGTTCTCATGGGTCACTGTCTAAATGAGGGGCCAGCCAGCTTTTTCTGTAAAGGACAAGACAAAATATTTTAGGCTTTGTGAGCCATATGGTCTCCGTTACAGCTACTCACTTCTGTGGTTGCCATGTGAAAGCAGCCAGAGACAACACATGAACAAGTGGGAATGGTTGTGTTCTAATAAACTTAATTTATGGTTACTGAAACTTGAATTTCTTATAATGTTCACATGTCATTAAACATTATTCTTCTTGTGGCTTTCCCCCTAACCATTTATAAATGTAAAAAACTGCCATGTCATGAGCTACACAAAACGAGTAGCAGGCTTGATTTGAACTTAGGCCACATTTTGTTGACCCCTGGTCTAAATCCTCAGCTTTTACATGATGGAAGTGACCCAGTCCAAGGGGTGGGAAAGGCTGGTGATCCCGGTCAGAGCCCATTTAGGGCCTTCAAGGAAATACAGCATCCATGCAAACAGGAGCTGTGACTACAAGTAACGTGATTTTTGTCCCCTGTAAGCAAGGTAATGTATAGATCCATACAAGTGCCTCGCAGCAGTCATCATGACATCAGCTCTGTTTGCTACAGCACATTATTGCTTAACATAACTGGAATCTCCTCGAGAAGGACCCTCAGAATCGGAGCACATGCTTCTGAAAAGCCACAGTGACAGCAAATCTCCAGCCATGGAAGGTGGAGTTGGATGTTTAGAAACAGCCAAAAACAAACAAAATGAAACCCAAACCAAACCAACAGCAGAAGACCATCTCCACTTAACCAACATTGATAACAATGGCACAAATAATACTGTCTTTTCAGAATTGGCTGGGAAAATCAGCGGGGCGGGGTTGTGGTAGAACTAAGTAAAGCTATTTTTGGTTCGAAACCACTCATGATTATGAGAAGCTTGCTGCAAACTAAGCTTGGAAGTCCTAGCGTGGCCTCTCATAATGTGAGTGTTGTTTGGCCAACACACTGTTAGCCAATTAAAAAGCATTTTGGCGGAATTTTTGTCAATACTTAAAAGCCAAGAAATTTCACATAAAAAGTCAGGTTTTTTTTTACTTCTCTTGACAAAATCAAACAATCAGGCACAGGGTTCTCGTTCTTGTGCAGCAACCATCAGCAAAAGCCTCCCCTTCAGAAAGAACGCACGAACCTCAGGCTGGCACAGTCCCGCCTGTGCCCTACGGCCCCCTAGCCTGGTGGCAGCTGCCATGTAACCTTGTGCTTATGGCCTTTCCATACAATAAGAGTAACGCAATCACATGGTTCAAAAGTCAAAATAAGATACAAAGCTATGCAGGGAAAGGCTAATTTCCACCTTATACCCACCCTCCCTAAGTAAGCACTTTTGTTAGTTTCACTTATTTTTTTCCCCCTTCTTCCTTATGCAAGGTAATACAATGTATGTTTTTCTGTGACTCGTTTTTATCACTTAAAATATATCCTGGGGATTGTTCTAACAGCCATACATAAAGAATTCACTCATTCTTGTTTTATCTGGTATCTTAGTGGGTGTGTAGGTCAGTTTACCTAACTAGTCCTGTACTGATGGACATGGGTTGTTAATAGTCTTTTGCTTTTACAAACACTCTGCAATGAATGACTATATGTGCATATGTCATTTCATAGGTGATACAGTCTGTTATGCAGGACAAATTCCCACAAAAGAGATTACTGGGTCAGAGGGTAAATGTAGTGGTAGTCTTTCAGGGCATTCCCAAATTGCCTTAAATTTAGGTTGTACCATTTTGTACTCCAAACAGCAATGCAAGAGTGTGTCTATTTCCCTCCAGCTTCTGCAACAGGATGTTGTCAAACTTTCAAAGTTTTGTCATTCTGACAGGTGAAAATTATTTCAGAGCAGTTGCAATTTGCATTTTTAAACCAAGGGTTCTTCTCCTACATGTTTAAGAAAAATTTGTAATTTTTTCCCTGAGAACTCTCCATTCCATATTCCTGTCAGATTCCTATTTCTGTTGCAGATTTCCCTATTAAATTTTTTTTTAAATCAACTACTAGGAGTGCTATATATATTCAGAAGATTAGCCCTTTACCTATGACATGAGCTGCAATTATTTCTTTGCAGTTTGTCATTTATCTTTTGCCTTTATTTATGGTATGTTTGTTTTTTGTTATTTGCCATGCAGAAGTTTTGCTGTGGTTCTGTGGGTTTTTAAAATGTGGTTAAATTCACTTATTTATTGTTTGCAACTGGCTTTTGAGTTAGAGTTTAAAAGAAAGGTATTCCCCATTTCAAGATTAAAAATGAATTTACTCGTATTTTCTTCTAGCAGTTTTAGAGTTTCACTTTTTAAATGTAAATCTTCAATCCATGTAGAGCGTGTTAAGATGCACATGGTGAGAAGTAAAACTTTCTTCCTACCGGGTGCTCAACCCGAGATCTCAGGCAGTAGGCTAAAGCTACCAGGACGTCCGTAAGGGTGAGACTTGAAGAATGAGATGAGAGAGCGCAGCTGATGGGAGAAGGAGTGAGAAGAAGGGTGGGGAGGGAGTGGAGACTAAAAAGAAGCAGCATCACCTGCAGGAGCTCCTGGCAGATGGGTTTCCACTAGTGGTCTAATTCAGCGGTACCTGGGCTTTCTTTTGTTAACTTTTCTCTAAAGTACCCACTTACACTGAAAGATTTAATGTGTTTGGCTGTACCAAACTAACTGTACTTAAGTAATAATTAGTTATGTTGCCCTTTTAACAAAATTTCAGCTGCCAACCAGTTTCTGGTCAGAATGTGCTAACCAGAATTACCATGCTGAGTTGATGTACTTTCAGCCAAAAGCACAGAACTTTGAAGTATTGGTTGGCTTGAAAAGGCTCATCTTTGGTAAATGAGCCATTTTGGAAGACTTTTTGAAATGCTGAAATTAGTCTGAATATAGCAGTGTAACCACTGCTCTAGAATAGTGCAATTCAAAGTGGTTCTCAGACCAGTAACACTGATGTCAGTGCGAGCTTGTTACGAATGCAGAATCTCAGGCCCCAACTTAGACCTTCTGAATCAGAATCTGCATGCCTTCCTGATGACGGTCAGCTTCAAGTGGGGTTGAGTTGGGGATAATCTACAAATGCTTCTCAGCCTGATGAATGTAATGTTTCTGCTCTTTGACCTGCAACAGAGCAGGTGGTGGTAGTTAAATCTAGCTTTCAGATTGACACAGAAATGAGCCTCTGTTGCGTTCTCTTGAGTTAGTTACTGAACAGGTTGCAATTTGGATACACAAGCCTCTACTGTAAAAGCAGGATTAAAAATATAAAACATTGTTGCTCAGATGCATCCCTCTTGGAGGGCTTCAAAACCCCCTCAACATGCGTGGTGGAGAGCCAAGAGAATGAGTGAATTCCCCTAAGATTTCTACATTTTACATAAGTCTTTTTGAAATTTTAGCTTGGGCTCAGATTTTTAAATCATAACGTGGATAAAAAATGAATCCAGGGATGAAAAATGTGATCTTTCTCAAAATATGTGTTTGAAATGTGTAGTACTTCCACGTAGTTTCAAAAGCACTTCAGCTCGTGTAAGATAGTTAAAAGCTTCTATGGTAACAGGATTAGTGGATTTATCTTCCAGAACCTAGGATCCTGAAGTATACGGCTCACACTTGACTAGAGGTGATGGAACTGAAATCTTTGTAATTTTAAAGTGAAATAAGTCCATGGTGGTTGTAATGGATAATGAAATGGAATAGGCAACTATAATGTGATGTAAATGTAATTGTTTAGATAGTTACTGAGTTAAAATCAGCAAAAGCAGAGAAAGTCAAAACTAGAAAAAAGATTTTTGAGCCTTTGCTTTGAAGACGTCCTTTAGAGCAGTGTTTCTTAAATTTTTGGGGGTGGGGGGAGTACAATGGAGTTCCTTTGAAAATCTATTGAAAAGCTATGGACTCTCCCCAGACGCACATGCCTGTGAGAAAATACATTGACATTTTCTAGAGTTACACAGACTTCTTGGAGCCGGAAGGAAGAACCTCAGCTTTGACACTGCACTTCAAGAAAATTGCTCTATGCTGATTTCTCCCATTTGTAACCGGTTTAGATTCGAGTAACTTCCTCCGCAAAAAAAAATCCGGGGATTGTTAAAATTAGGGCTGACTGTCTTTACTTACACCGAAACTTTAGGTCGGCAGTCTCCTGGGGCTGGGCTGAGGCCATATGAAAAGCCAGACTACTAGATTATGCCAGGGAAAGAGTCCGTTTACTGAAGAAGCCTGTGCTCTTTCAGCAATGTTACCTCTGTGTTCTTAGGGGGCCCCTACCAATCGCACAGAGACCAGGGATCGCTGTGGCTCCTGTCACACCAGGAGGTGAAAACTTGTGTCCAAAGTTAGGAAGCAGGCTCTTAAAAAACACTGCCTACTCCCCTCATTTATCTGCAGATGAACGACGTCAGAGGTGGAAGACTTACCCCTTCACCCCTCCCCCACTTAGCAGATGAAGAAACTGACCCTAGAGGGCTAAGGTGCTTGCCAAGGTGACCTCCCCAGCTGGACTCATACCCAGGGCCTCTCCCCATGGCACCTCGCCGTCTGGCGAGGGAAGGAGTGGACGTTCGGGGCTCTCTCCCTGCACTGTCGGCTGCCCATCCTGGCGGGGGCGCCACAGGGAGTCCAGCCCCCGCCTACCGGCACCATGGAGTAGGTCATCATCATCAGCATGTCGTGGCTCTCGGCGCGGATGTGCTGCGAGGGCTCCCCGCGGTGGCTACGCTTGTTGCGCGCGGCGCTCCCGGGGTCCGGGGGTGGCGCGGGCGCTCGACGCGGTGCGCGACTCAACTCCGCAAGGAAGGCGCTCAGGGCGCTGTCCTCGCGCTGCTCCCGGCCCCGCTGCGCCTCCAGCGTCCTCAGCGCCACGCTCAGCTCGCGCCACTGGCACAGCGCGAACACCGTGCCCGCAGCATTGAGCGCCGAGAGCAGCGCCACGGCAGCCAGGGCTCCGCGCATCCCCCAGCCCGCGCCCCGGGGGCCTCGCTCCCCGTCTCGTGCCATGTTCTCTCTGCACACCTCGGGTCGGGTAGGGCTCGGCCGCCTCCCGCCCGGGGAAGCCTTTATACGCCGTGGGCAAGCCGTGGGCTGGTGGCAGCGCCGTGAGTCACGCCGCCCTTTGGCCTGACTGGCAGGGCGGGTTGGGGACAGTAGTGGTGGCGCCTGAGCAGCCCGGAGGGACAGGCGGGCGGAGAGGGGGAGCGAAGCAAGTGGCGACAGCCCGCGGAGGAGGGGCGGGCAGGGCTCACGCTCCCAGTGCCCGGCCAAGCATACCAGCAAACCGGCTTCTCGCTCCATTCCCATCCCCCACCTCCCGCCTTGCCCGTGGGCATTGCTGTGGCCCAGACGAGCAGAACAAGGGTCAGCAGACTGAGGGGGAGAGCAGGAATTCTCAGGGCCTGAGAAGTGGCTGGATTCCACCCCTTCCTCCCCCGACACTGCCCTCTCTGGAGAAAAGGATCAGCATGCCCAGATGCCAAGGCGTGTGCCCACTGTCCCTGGGAGGTTTGCTCTGGGCTGGGTCCCAGGCTGCCTATCATTCCTCCTTGCAGTCACAAGGCCTTATGTGGCCACTGAAGACCCCACTCGATCTTTCCCAGGCAGGTGGACAGAGAAAGGGAAACAGCTGGCATTGGAGGATTAAAGGAGCCATCCATCAGAATCAGAAAAACCCAGCCCTGCCTGGCAAGCATCTATGAAGGGAAATTTTTTAGGATGTGACAGGCCAAGAACTCTTCCATGAGATCCATATCTGGAAGGCAGCAGAGTGATGAGAAAAATAAAACTCCAGAGTGGACATCAGGAGACCTGGTTCTAACCCTATCCTGTTGCTACAAGCTGGGGGGGGGGGGGGGGGGGGCTCTGAGCATGTCCCAGGACCACTCTGGACTGATTCTGAGGTGCTTTCTGGCTGAAGGGTTGGAACTCTGGCCAGGCCCCTTCTGGACCTTACTTAGCCTGTCTTACTGGAGGGGGCATTTGCCTCACACCTCCTGGCTACCCCTTCACACCCCCTCCTTTTTTGCATATGCTTGCTGTGCCTCAAGGACCACTGTTCCAATGCAGAGTCACTTCTCAGTCTCCTCAGAGGATCTCTTCACTCCCTATCTTTCTCAGCTTTCTCTGTGATGGCTCTGCCTTCCTGGGGCCCCAGGGAAGTGGTGTGGGAAGATCCAACTAGAAGCCAGGATTTCGTTTCCACATCCCATGATCTCAAAGGAGGAGGTGGCTCCCTGCCATTGAGCCAGCTGGAGCTGTCAGGGTTCTATGTCAATGTCTGGATTCCTGACTTTTAATTGGGATATTGACCAATTTGCATATTCTTAAAAGAGCACCCAGGATGAGGAATCAAGAAAGCATGAAGGTCCAAGTGGTTTATGAAGGACCTCAACTATGGGGACATGATATCTGGGAGGGGATGGAGGTGACCCAGACAATGTCATCTAGTTCCTCCCAACTATAACTTACTATGACCTATTGAAGAATTGCCATATATCCTCACGTCTTTTCAGCTAGGCTTAGGATGCCAACTGTCAGGCTTAAGACTGATGGGGAGAAGCTACAGAGAGAGAAAAGTTGGAGGTCAGCCCCAGTAAGATCTTCATTTAATTCACTAAAATTTACTGAACAGTTGGGCAGAGTAATGGGTGTTGGAGGTACAGAAATGAACAAGACAAGAAGCTTGTGGTTTGAGCGGTTGGAGTTCAATGGAGCTTCCTGAGCTTCTCTTTATCCTAATATTCATTACAGTTATTATTGCCTGACCTCCTGCCACCAATGCCCACCATTAACAACAGAGTCTCCAGCTCCTGAGGGAAGGGGTCACATCTTGTGTAGCCCTGTCTCTCTCAACATCTAGCACAGTCCCTGGCTTGAAATAGCCACTCAGTAATTACTTGTTGAATGAGCGAATGAACAGATTAATGAAGGAAAGGCTGCTTAGTGAGGGCATGTCTGTGTGAAACGATGTGTGCGTAGTGGTGGTAGGGCTTCAGAATGCAACTCTGCTTATGCTGCAGAACTGGCCCCATCTTCCCTGGAAGGCTGCCTGTCCAGTGGTCAGGAGAGTGAGTGGAACCTGATACACACCTCTCCATTCCCTCTGGTTCAAAGCCCACAGCCAGTAGAAGGAGCGAAGTTCCAGTTCCTCTTGGAACCAGCCAGGCTTTATCTGACAACCTCAGGCCAGGATGCTGCCCCTCTTGGGATACAGGACTCAAAAGGCTGTGGTATGCACAGTGCGCTGGATGGGTGGAGTGCTTGAGATACTGCCCTGAGGCCAAGAGAGGGGCAGAAAGAGGGCAAAGGAAAAGCCAGATTTCCTTCCACTTGACTCTTTTTGTAATTCCCTCTCCAAGTCTTTCTGTGTAAGAATATGGTATTTTACAAGGAACAAGAAGGGTGGGGCATGTTGCTATGGTGTACAAGGCAGTTATCTTCACCCATTCTCCTTCATCCCCAAACAGCTGTATCCAAGAGGCTGGCTTTGCTCTGTTCTCTGTCTCCTTTCTCCTCTGTCCTCTCTTGATAACCTCTCCTATACATCTGCCTTTCTCTTTCTCTGGTCTGTCTCAGAGTTGCCCCTGTTTAAGGTCTAGCTCTGAGCCCTCTTCTTCATCAAGCCTTGCCTTCCATGCCAGCCTCAAGCTTTCTCACTCCCTGAAGTCTGCAAGCCCCAGGGACTAGGAGGTAATGAGCAAGGCCTTTGGAATCAGATGGACCTAAGCCTGAAACTACTTTTTAACTATGTGACTGGGTACATTACCCAACTTCTCAGAGGAGACTGACTGATCAAATACATGTAAAGCACTTCACATATAGCAAAGGTTCAATGGACTTCAGTGCAATTGGCTATGGGCTGTCTCAACGTGCTGACACTCATACACTACTGTGCCCTGTGCTGTTGACCAGCTTCTTAGTTCTTCCAGATCTTAGTTCTTTAGTTGAGTTATAGTATGCTTAAGGAAGAGACCTCTCTTCACTGTGTCCCTCACAGCAGGGGCTTGTGCCAAATAGGAATATTTGATTAATTGATTGTTGATGTTTTTTTCAGGAATAGAACTTTGTGTGGGTGGTAAACATGGCCTCTCGTCTGAATACAGTGGCTTTGAATACAGTTGGTTATGTGGGGCCCTTCAATCTCTGGCTTCCTAAGCCTCCTGAGACTTTTTGAGAGGCAGATACATCTATGTAGGCTGTCCTGCCTAGGATTCTCTGGATGAGCTGGTACATTCTACTTACTATTAGATAATAAAGTTAGCTATTAATCTGGCCTGTTTTTTTGACATAGGGAGCTCAAGATACAGTGTGGGGTAGAGGGTATAGCTCAAGTGGTAGCAAGGTCCTGGGTTTAATCCTCAGTATCTCCTCTAAAAATAAATAAACCTAATTACCTCCTCCCTTCCCACCACCAAAACTTTTTTTAAATAATTAATAATACAATAATAAATAAAGTATTTTTAAAAAGATACAATGAGGACATAGGGAGATATCTGAGTTTTCTTTTCTGGAGGCCAAAGAAGCCAAGAACAGCATGTGCTATCTTCACAATGAAAGGTAGGTTTTTCCATTAAAAGGCAGATGCTTCATCTCCAAAGGTTAAATAGAATGGTCCTTAAAAAATGATTCCAGCTGGTTAACTTTAGGGCCCTGGAGAATAAAATCTAATTCAAGAATATACTCCAACTTTAACTCCATGGCATTTCCACCTGATTGTGAAGTGAATAATTTTCATTTACTCTAAGGCCTGGCACTTGGGTATTTTGGTCCAAAGGTTGGCAGCTATGCTGTGACTTTTGATGATGCTTTGCTGCCTCTCCACCCCTGCCCTTCCCCTTTGCCACTGGTTAGGGAGAAAGTTTCTCTAATAATTGCCAGCACGTACATCTGCCCAACTGCCTCCGGGTTTAACTCCCCATTTCTACATTTTAACTCCAAGAAACTTCAAGTCACCTGACCAAAATTAGAAATTCTCTCATTTTCCTTGCATCCATCCATCCATCCATCCATCCATCCATTTATCCATTTATTCAACAGACTGGGTGCTTACTATCTGCCAGGAACTGTGTGACGGGCTAGGAATAAGATGGAGAGCAAAACCAGACACCATTCCTGCCTTCCTGAAGCCTACAGTCTAAGTCAGGAGACAGAGATTAACTAAGTAGTCACAGATGTGAGGGTATAATTCGAAATGAGACAATGAGATAGGCCCCTAAAAAAAGAAAAAAAAAAAAAAAAGAATGTGATTCTGTGAGACTATATCACTGAGGAACCTGTCCTAGATATGGAGTGTGGGATCAGGCAAGGCTTCCCAGAGGAACTGCTGGTGCTTGAGTTGGAATCTGAAGATGAGTAGTCATTAACTAGGTGACAGTGTGGGTGGAGAACTGCAGGCAGAGGGGACAGCAAGTGTGAGGCCCTATGGCAGGACGTACCATGGTTAATTTGAGGAACCAGAAGAAGGCAAGTGTGGCTGCAGCATAGAAAGGACTGTAAGAAAGGAGGGAAGGGAGTGAAATGAGACTGGAGACCCAGACTCTGTGGATGGGACCTCATAGGGCTGGGGTCTTTACTGTAAGAGGAATGGGAAGCCAGTGAGCATTTTAAGTATGTGTGTGTGTGTCCACGCATGCACACTCAAGTTGGGTTGGTGGACGACAGATGATAATTTTCATTTTCAAAGATTACCTTTTATTGCAGGATTTGCAGTGGCTCCTGTCACTACAGAAATTGTATATGATCTTTGACCTCCACCAGGCTAAATCTCAGCCTTTAGACCCACCTTTCCAAATGAAATAAGAAAATACTGAGTTCTAGAAAAATGCCACTTTCTCTTTCACTGCCCATTTAAAGGGAGTTGAAAAATAGACTCGTGACCAACATTTAGATGATCTGGCTAATCTTGACACCAGCTTGGGTTTTTGTATAATAGCCGACAGATACTTGTATTTTCTGAGAAGTCAGCCTTTGGTGCTTCAGGCTGAGAGACCAAACCAGGTTATCTCTAGGGCTGAGAATAAGACTAGATGATATTGCTTTCCTTATGAGATTTTGGTCTAAATTGAGCAGGTAGCAACAGAGTTCCGCCTATCATAGTTATAATTTCTCAGATCTTTCAGCACCCTAATCCAGCAGACATGGAGCTGTCTGAGGTTGTACAGAAATGCGATTTCAAATTTCCCCTCTACCTTTGCTGTGCTTTCTTTGTCTCCTTTGTTTGCTGTAAACATACCCCTCCCTACCCGACCCTATCCTGCCCTTTTTAGTACATAGTAGCCAACTGTCACAGGTTGGGCTGCCTGGGAAAGATGCTGAGATGGAATTTGAAGTGCAAGATATTGATCAGGGATCAGCACCTGTGAAGGACAGAGAGAGGAAGCAGGATTGGGCAGAAGAAGAGGTTCAACTCAGTGTGGTCCTGCCAAGCCTGGGCCCTCCCACTGGGAAGCTCTGGACTGAGTATTGCCAATCAGTGTCCCAGGTCAGGCCAGAATGACTGGGCTTTCGCCCTACTCTCTCTTAGTCATGGGGCAGATGCGGGCTGCCCCAGGGAGCGTGTGGCCTTGGGCCAGGCAGCTCTTGAAGCCAAGGCACACCTTGACCTCACTCCCTGCAGTAAGTCCTTCCTTGACGCGGGCACGTCTCCATGTCTACTACATCAACCAGCTGATTAGTGTCAGAGACAGGTCTGCAAATTCCAGCAGTAGACTTTAAATTATAACCTTGTCAGACTGTAGAGAGGTCTTTTTTTTTTTTCACCTGTGTTATGGCCTTTCAGTAAATAAAAAAGTGATTGTTTTGAAAAGCTGAAGGAAAATATGAAGAGAAGCTCCACAAGTGGTTTTGAAATGGCTAACTCCATCGAAGTAAGTTAATACTGCAAAGCCCCACTTAAGAAACTTGAACCGCTGTTTTGGAAAGGATAAAACAAAGCTTTACATGTGCAGAGCACTTTGGTTTTCAAAGTATTTCCTCATGTCATTTGAGCTCCATAATAAGCCTGTGAAGTCAGCAGGGTAAGTCTTACAACCCTTTCACAGATGGAAGAGTGAGGCTCAGGTAGGGTAAGGGACTTATCCAAGATCATCCTGTTGAATCCTCCCCAGCACTTATTCTTATCAAATGTGGGAGACTTCTTGGCCCATATCTTGGGCTAATCAGGAATGCTCAAGATGATGGACAGAAAGTGGAAAAATAAGGCAGGGAAAGGATTCAGTTTGATGAAATGGAAAAGGGCTTAGAGCGGCACTTGGCTCCAAGGCTTAAAAACAAAGGCGGGGCAAGCACTGAATGCTAGAATGTGTGAGCTTCACAAGGGAGAGGAAGCCAGTCCCAAGTCTAGCATTTTATGGAGGGTTCACAGAGAGCAATGATGTCAGAGGATGATTTCCTGGAGACTACGTAGCGGAACCGTCATCTCTGCATCTCAGAGATGAATAGCGAACCTGAAAGGAAGGTGAACTAGGGATCTGAGAGCCCAAGACCTTTCATTCCTGGAGTCAGAAGCCAAAGTGACAAGCAAAACTAAATATGCTTCATCTCTCCAGAGGCTAAGTGGGAGGGACCAAAAGGGATTCCTGCCAATATCAAGTCTGGAGAAGATGGCGCTCCATCTGCAGAGCCAGGGAACTGAAGCCAGTCACTGGAGGACTGCCCCCAGTCAGGGGGAGTGCAGGTCAGACTACAGACCCTGACTGAGATGATTTCTTCTTCTTCTTTTTTTGTTTTTTTTAAATGTGCATAGCTGTGATATTGGGCTGTATCTCTCCTATCCCTTTCTTTTTTTCCTCTTTTTTTCTTTCTTTTTTTCCCACAATCTAACAAAACAATTAGGAATGAATTATTCTTGTGTGTCACTTTATCTTCTTTCTTTTTAAAACATTTTATTTTATTGTGGTAAAAACACTTAACGTGAGATCTACTTATATTACTTTTTTTTAAAAGTATGAGATACAGTATTGTTGACTATTAGTACAGTGTTGTACAGCAGACCTCTAGGTTGTATTCTTCTTGCTTAACGAAAATATTATGTCTTTTGATTAGTAGCTTTCCATGCCCTCTTCCTCCCAGGCCCTGGCTTCCATTCCACTCTTTGATTCTATGAATTTGACTATTTTAGATACCTCACATAAGTGAAATCATACAGTATTTATCTTCCATGACCGCCTTTTTTTCACTTAGCATAATGTCCTCAAGTTTCATCCATGTTGTCTCATATTGCAGAATTTCTTTCTCTTTTAAGGCTGTATGATGTTCCATTGTATGCATATAACACGTTTTCTTTATCCATTCATTTGTTGATGGACATTTAGGTTGTTTCCACATCTTAGCTATTGTGAATAGTGCTACAGTGAACATGGGAGTACAGAAAACTCCTTGAGATCCTGATTTTAATTCTTCGGATAAATACCCAAAAGTGGGATTGCTGGATCATTTGACAGTTCTATTTTTAACTTTTTGAGGAAACTTCATACTGTTTCTCATGTAAGCCGAACCATTTTACAGTCCTACCAACAGTGTACAAAAGGTTCAATTTTCTCAACATCCTACCATCACTGTTGAATTTTGGTTTCTTGTAATAGCCATTCTATCTAGTGTGAAGTAGTATCTCATTATGGTTTAGATTTGTATTTTCATGATGATTAGTGAAGAGCATTTTTTCATATCCCTATTGGCCATATACAACAAAGGTTGACCATTTGTATGTATTCTTTGGAGAAATATCTATTCAAGTCCTTCCTTAGTCCATTTCTTTAATTGGATTATTATTTTTTGTGCTATTGAGTTGTAGGAGTTCCTTATATATTTTGCAGATTAACCACTTATCAGATATATGTTTGCAAATCTTTTCTCCCATGCCATATGTTGCCTTTTACTATGCTGTTTCCTCTGCTGTGCAGAGATGCTTTTTAGTTTGATGCAGCCTTGCCTGTCTATTTTTGTTTCTGTTGCCTGTGCTTTTTGTGTTAGATCCATGAAACCATTACCAAGACCAATGTTATGAAGATTTTCCACTATGTTTTATTCTAGGAGTTACAGTTCCAGGTCTTACGTTTAAGTCTTTAATCCATTTTGAGCTGATTTTTGTATAGAGTATAGGCTAACGGTCCAATTTCATTCTTATTTATATTCATACCCAGTTTTCTCAGCACCATGTATTGAAGAGACTATTTTTTTCCCGTTGTGTATTCTCAGCACCCTTGTCAAAGACCAGTTGATTATGTATGCATGAATTTTTTTCTGGGTTCTCTATTCTGATCCATGTCTATATGTCTGTTTTTATGCCAGTCCTATACTCTTTTGATTACTATAGCCTTGTAATATATGTTGAAATATATGGAGGAAATGTGATGCCTCCAGCTTTGTTCCTATTTCTCTAGATTGATTTGGTTATTCATGTCTTTTGTTGGTTCATATGAATTTTAGAATTATTTTTCCTATTTCTGCAAAAATTGCCATTGGGATTTTGATAGGGATTTGATAGGGATGGAATCTGTAGACGACTTTGGGTAGTATGGACATTTTAACAATATTAAGTGTTCTAATCCATGGCCACAAATTGTCTTTCCATTCGTGTATATGTATATTTTCTTTGATTTCTTTCACCAGTGTTTTGTAGTTTTCAGTATAGAAGTCTTTTTACTTTTTTAGTTAAATTTATTCATAAGTATTTTATTCTTTTGGGTGCTATTGTGAAGGGACTTTTTCTAATTTCTTTTTCAGATAGTTTGTTGTTAGTGTATAGAAACACAACTGATTTTTGTATATTGATTTTGTATCTTGTAACTTTACTGACTTGTTTATTGGTTCTAACAGTTTTTATAGAATCTTTAGGGTCTTCCATTTATAAGATCATGTTGTCTGTAAACAGGACAATTTTACTTCTTTCTTTCTAATTTGGATGCCTTTTATTTCTTTTCTTACTTATTTGCTCTGGCTAGGACTTCCAGTACTATGTCGAGTAAAAGTGATGAAAGTAGGCATCCTTGCTTTATTCCTGATCTTAGAGGAAAAGCTTCAGTTCTTCATCACTGAGCATGATGTTAGCTGTAGGCATCTTATATATGGTCTTTGTTATGCTGAGGTACTTTTATGCTATTCCTAATTTGTTGAGAGGTTTTATCATAAAAGAATGTTAAATGTGTCAAACATTTTTTGGCATCTATTGCAACAATCATGAGATTTTTGTCCTTTATTCTGTTAATGTGGTTGATCACATTAATTGATTTTCATACGTTGAAACATCTTTGCAACCCAGAGATAAATTTCACTAGGTCACAGTGTATGAATCTTTTAATGTGCTGTTGGATTCAGTTTGCTAGAATTTTTTGTTGAGAACTTTTGCATGTATATTTACCAGAGATATTGGCCTGCAGTTTTTTGTTTTTGTTTTTTGTGGTCTTTGGCTGCCTTTAGTATCAGGGTAATGCTGGCCTTATACATTTAGTATGGAAGTGTTCCTTTCTTTTCAATCTTTTTGAAGAGTTTGAGAAAGACTGGCATTAATACTACTTTAAATGTTTGACAGAATTACCAGTAAAGTTATCTGGTCCTAGGCTTTTCTTTGTTGGGAGGTTTTTGATTATTAATTCAATCTCTATACTAGTTGCAGGTCTGTTCATATTTTCTATATCCTCATGATTCAGTCTTGGTAGATTGTATGTTTATGGAAACTTACAATTTCTTCTAGGTCATCCAATTTGCTGGTGTACGATTGTTTGCATCTTTTATGATGAGTCTTATTATGAATCTTTTATGATCCTTTTACTTCTATGGCTTGGTGGTAATGTCTCCTCTTTCATTATTATTTTTAATTATTTGAGTCTTCTTCCTTTTTTTCCTTAGTCTAGCTAAGGTTTATCAATTTTATCTTTTCAAAGAAACAACTTTCAGTTTCATTTTTTTTCCTATTGATTTATATATCCCATTTATTTCTTTCTAATCTTTGTTATTTTCATTCTTTTGCTAACTTTGGCTTTCGTTTGTTCTGTCTTTTTCTTGAGGTGTAAAGTTAGGTTGTTTATTTGAGATCTTTCCTCATTTTTAGTGTAGGCATTTATTTCAATAAACTTCCCTCTTAGTACTGCTTTTGCATATGTTTTGATATGTTGTGTTTTTGGTTTTGTTGGTCTTGAGGTATTTTTCTAATTTCAGTTTTGATTTCTTTTTTGTGCTAATTGTTGTTCAAGAGTGTGTTGTTTAATCTGCACACATTTGTGAATTTTCCAGTTTTCCTTCTGGTACTGAATTGAAGTTTCATTCCATTGTGGTCAGAAAAGATAACTGGTATGATTTCAATCTGAAATTTGTTAAGACTTGTTTTGTGAGCTAGTAAGTGGTCTACTCTGGAGAAAGTTCCATGTGTACTTGAGAAGAATGTGTGTTCTGCTGCTGTTGGGCAGAACGTTCTGTATCTGTTAGGTTCATTTTGTCTATAGTGTTGTTCACGCCCCAAGTTTTCTTATCAATCTTCTGTCTGAATGTCTTATCCATTATTGAAAGTGGGGTATTGAAATAGTCTACTAATTATTCTATTGCTGTCTATTTCTTCCTTCAGTTCTGTTGATGTTTACTTGTATGTTGAAGTGCTCTGATGTTGGGTGCATATATATGTATATATATTCTTATATCTTTCTGGTAGAATGACCCTTTTATCTTCATATAAAATCCTTCTTTGTCTCTTGTAACACTTTTTGCCTTAAAGTTTATTTTGTCTGATATTAAGCATAGCCACCTCTGCTCTCTTTTGGTTACCATTTGTATGAAATATCTTTTTCAACCTCTTTACTTTCACATTATTATGTATGTCCTTAAATCTAAGCTCAGTTTCTTGTAGAATGCATATAGTTGGTCTTGTTTTCTTATTCATCTAGCTATTCTATGTCTTTTGATTGAGGAGTTAATCCATTTACGTTTAAAGTAATTATTTGTAGGGAAGGATTTACTATGGCCATTTTGTTAAGTGTTTTCTTTTGTCCATCTCTTCCTCTCTTGCTCTCTTACTTTGTATTTTGTTAATTTTTTTTTTTTTTTGTATTGATATGCCTTGATTCCTTTTTCCTTTTCTTTTGTATAACTTCTTTAGGTATTTTTTGTGTCTCTGGTTACCTTGGGACTTACATGAAACATCTCATAGTTATAAGTCTGTTTTTAAGCTGATAACTTAAATTCAATCACATACAGAAACTCTACACTTAAACTTCTCCTGCTCCCCAAACTTGTTACTCTTGTCACAATGTCTATTCATATTGTGTATCTTTTAACATATTTTTAGTTATACTTATTTTCAATACTTTTGTCTTTTAACATCTATGTGAGGATTAAAAATGATTTACCCACCACCATTCCAGTAATACAGAATTCTGTATTTGCATAGATATTTACCTTTACCAAAATGTTCATACTTTCTTATGCTATTATGTTGCTATTTAGTGTGCTTTTTATTTCAACTTGTAGAACTCCCCTTTAGCATTTCTTGTGAGGTGGTCTAGTGGTGATGAACTCCCCCAGCTTTTGTTTGTCTGGAAATTCTTTATCTTCCCTTCATTTTTGAAGGACAGTTTTCTCAGCTGCAGCATTTTTGGTTGGCAGTTTTTCCTCTGAGCACTTTGAATATATCATACCATCCCTTCTGGCCTGCAATGTTTCTGTTGAGAAATCACCAATTGTTTTACGGTAGCTCCCTTGTATGTGACAAGTTGCTTTTCTCTTGCTGCTTTCAAAATTCTCTCTGTCTTTGATTTTTGACAATTTGATTATAATATGTTTCAGTGTGGATTTTTTTGTGGTTCATCTTATTTGGTGTTCTTTGGGCTTCTTAGGTCTGCATGTCCATTTTGTTCCCCATATTTGAGAAGTGTTCAGCCATTATTTCTTTGAATAAGCTTTCTTGTCCTCTCTTTTCTCTTTCTGGGATTCTCACAATAAATATGTTGGTCTACTCCATAATGTCCCACAAGTCCCTAAAGCTGTCTACACTCTTTTTCATTCTTTCTTATTCTTTCTGCCCCACTGACTGAATTATTTTCAATGACTTGTCTTTGAGTTCACTGATCCTTGCTTCTGTTTAATCTAGTCAGTTGTTGAACTCTAGTAAATTTTTCAGTTTTGTTATTATGTTCTTCAGCTCCATGATTTCTGTTTGGTCCTTTTTTATATTTTCTCTTTGTTGAAATTATCATTTTGTTCATTCATGGTTCTCTTGACCCCAGTGAGCATCTTTATGACAGTTATTTTGAATTCTCTGTCATGTAGATCATGTAACTCCATTTCATTAGGGTAGTTTTCTGAAGATTTATCTTGTTTTTTTGTTCAGCACATCTTCGCCTGATTTTTTATTTTCCTTGACTCTCTGTGTTAGTGTCTGTACATTCAACAAAGCAGCCCCCTCTCCCAGTCTTCACAGATTGGCCTTGTACAGGAGAAGACCCCCACCAATCAGCCTGGTTAGCTATTCTGAAGACCTCTCAGTCTTTCATGCTAACCCAACCCACTTCCTTTGTTTTTTGCAGTCCCCAGGGTCACTGGACACTCTTTCCAACTTTTCCCATCCTCAGGGAGAATCTAGGAACTGTTTTTCTCTTTTTTAATAATCTACTTGATCTGTGCTGAACCATGAAAGAGTCACTGTGGTGACTCCCAGCCCAAACTTCTGTCTCTGTTCTCACTAGCCCCAAGGTGGATAGATTTTGCCAGGTCATATCAGCATTCCAAGACAAGCAAGGCAGAAGTCAGTCCTTTAAGGACACCCCCCACACACAAAGTAGTGGTGTTGGAAGCCTGAGTCAACCCTCTCCCTTGCCAAGAAGAAGCAGGCAGCAATGGTTTTTGTCTGTTCACTCTGTGCTGAGTAGAGGGGAAAAGCCATAGTATTTACCAGTTCACACTGCTGTCTCTGTTCTCCCCTATGTGGCTAGACTGTGTTAGACCCATCAGAGCTCCAAGACTGGCAGGACAGAGCTAGTTCTTTGGGAAGCCCCCTCAGAAAAGTTGGGGTACTGGACAAGTGAAACAACTCTTTTCTTCCCTGGGAGAAACTGGGAGCTTGGGTTACTCTTCTTGATCATCGGAGCTGTGCTGGGGGTAACACTTTTGGCAAAAGGGTGTCCTGACTTCCCCTATTAGGTTCAGCAAGTCTGACTTAATGTTTGCCCTGGGTGCATGAGACGTTTAGTTGGTTTCTGGATTTCTCACTGAGGGCATTTTCCCATGAATCGTTGCCGAATTGGTATGTTTGTAGAGAGAAGGAGGGCCCAGGTCTTTCTACTCTGCCAGCTTGCTGCTATCACTTTGAGATGACTTACCGAATGGAATTATGCTGCTTTCTTAAAGCTAGGTGTGTAAGCATCTGATCTCTAAACTGCCTCTTCTTCTATGATCATAAGAAGTCACCAGTTTCTGGCTCTAGTAGGTATCTTGGCTACAGGATCTGGCTGGATGACAGGGAGAGGAATCGTACGGGTGCACTGAGTTTATATTATCTCTATTCCTGAGACTAGGAGATGTGAGAAAACTGGGAAATGAGAGTCTTCCTCCTGGGGCCTTGATAAGGGGACTAATACCCACCACTTGCGGGTCTACTCCCTGTTAAGGCACCCTAGTGGCTGGCACTAAGCCCAGGGAGCAGACAAAGGAGAATACTACCATAATATCTAAGGCGTCCAGCAATACACTTAGAAGTGGTCTGCATGAAACCAAGCCAAGAGAGAACAGTGTTAACTTTAAAACTAATAAGATTAGGATGTAAATCTGATTGCAGTAGAGCACAAAAAGACTTTCTGAAACCAGAGCATAAGATCTGCAGACAAATTAAGTAGATGGAAAAGAAGTAGTACTTAAATAACAGGAAGTAAAATTACAAGCTAAATAAAAGGTCTGAGTCTGCTGATTGGAAGGTTTCAGCAAGTTCTGGGCAAGACAAATGAGTCATGGCTTGGTAAATTCCTGAAGTCTAAGGATAAAAAAGAAAATCTTATAATCTTCCAGAAAGAAAGTACAAGTTACTTACAGAGAAAAAAGTGTCATGGGGGCATCAACTTTCTCTTCTATAACACTTGAAGCAGAGAAGACTGAAATGAATTATGTGAAGATTACCAGAAAAAAAATACTGTGTACCAAGAATTCTGTAGCAAGATCTTACTCCCCTGTTAGAGTGATAGAAATATATTTGAGGATATGCAAGGATTCAGAGGACATGTTATTCACATTTTTCATCAGAGAAAAAGATGTTAAGAAAAGCTCTAACCAAACAACGAATGAATCAGCTTAAAGTCTTCAGGATGGGGGAAGGATGAAAAGGAAAAAAAATAGTGATGAGCAAGGATCTGTACGATGTATAATTAGTTACATTTGGATGGATAATCACAGACCATTTAGGAATGTGTAATAGTAGTGCTCAAAATAGAAGAGACATATTTCAAGGGGAAATGTTAATAATAGCCTGGAACTAAAAGTACTAAAGAAGAAAGAGGGGAAGTAGAAGTTTTCCACAGGTCTCATGTTGCTGTGTGAGAGTGGGAAGTGAAAGCATTCTAAAGATTTCATCCTGCAGAGGAGGAACAACAGGAGAATAGAGAATCTGGAGGAAATAGTTGGACACTTCATATAACGAAAGGAAAGTATGGGTCCGACTATGTGTGACAAAAAAGAGGAAGCAGCTGGTAGAAGAGCAGAGCTCCCAAATTAACAAGGAAAATAAAAGAACTGAATACCAACTTGAGCTAACTAATCAGTACAAAGGAAATGGGGGGAGGGATGAAATAAGTAATAAACATTGGGTTAAAAAAATAAAAGAACAAGTCACTGATAACTTGCTTGCTAAATACAAGGAATACTTCTCAGCTAAAAGTCAGTCTTGTTTGATCTCTCTGCAACCTTCGGTGCTCTTCATCACTCCCTCCTCCTTGACACTCCTTCCTCCCTTGGCTTCCAAGACATTACTTTCCTATAGTTTTCCTCTCGTTTCTCTGACCATCCCTTCTCAGCCTCCTTCACCTGCTCTTCAACCTCTTTTCACTTCGATTGCCAGTATTCTCTTAGGTTTTGCCTTACAGCCTCTCTCTGTAGACTCTCTCATGGTGGTTTCACTGACTTACAGAGCTTCTGGCCACCACTTACCATGGATGACTCCCAAACTGTGTCTGTAGCCGAGGCCTCTCTTCTGAGCTCTTGACCCACAGGGCCAACTACCAATGGTGTGGCTCCACGTGGATGCCCACAGGGACTTCAAACTCAACACATCCAAACTTTCCCCAAGTCTTCTGCTCCTGTATTCCCTAAAAACAAAACAAAAACTCTTATCAAGTTGATGGAAGGAAGTACCATATCATTTTATTTTTTATTGTTTTATTAGTAATAGCCAGATTTTTTTCACATTGATCGTGTGTGTGTGTGTGTGTCTACAAATCCTTTATCCACTTGATATTCTTTATATTCCTTCCTTTCTCCCTGCCCTGTGCCTTAATTTGGGTTCCCATCACACCTCAACCAGATTATGCAGCACCTTCCCTAATGCTGCTCCTGCTTCCAGTTAACTAATTTATACACCTAAATTGATTCTTCACTGGAAGTGATAGGTTTATGACACAAATCTGATCACGTCACTTCCTTGCTTAAAATATCTTAATGGCTTCCTATTATGTTCAGAGTGAAAACCAGGCTTGCTGGCATTACTCACACAGGGCCCTCCATGATCTGACCCCTGCCTATTCTCTCCGGCCTTCTTCTCACGTTATGTTCCTTCTTCTAGCTTCCGGGAGGCACTCGCTCCTTCCCTGCTCCATGCCATTGCAGTGTGCATCTCTATGCCTCTTGTGCCATTCTTCCCCTCTCTATCTGCCTAACTTAAATCCATTCTTAAAAATTATGCTAAGTGAAATAAGTCCGAGAGAGAAAGACAAGTACCATATGATATCACTTGTATGTGGAATCTACAAAACAAAACAACAAACATTATAAAACATAAACAGACTCATAGATATGGAGAACAAACTAGTGGTTGTCAGAGGGGAGAGGGTGAAGGAATGGGCAAAATAGGTAAAGGAGATAAAGAGCTACAGTCTCACAGTTATAAAGCCAGTCATCGGGTTGTAACATACAGCATAGGGAACACAGTCCACAGTACTGTAATGACTTGTATGGTGATAGATGGGAACTACACTCATAATGGTGATCATCTTGTAATGTAGGAAAATACTCAATCACTATGTTTTACACCTGAAAGTAACATAATTTTGCACGTCAACTCTACTTCATTAAAAAAAACCCTCACTTCTGGTATTGCCTTTGGGGATCCTTCCTCACCCCTGATGCACCTCCTTGAGAGAGCAGGCTGCCCTAACTATGTGCTCCCTCTGCAACTGTGTTTACCTATCCTGGTGTACATCCCATCATTTTATAATTGCCTTTCTATCTTGCCAGTTGTGAGCTCCTTAAGTGCAGGTCTACATCTTGCTCATCACTATATTCTCAGAACTTAATGCGTGCCTGGCATGCAGGAGACATTCAGTACATCTTTGAATGGGTGAGTGAATGCCTGATAAAATGAAATACGTTTGCTACAGTTCCTTTCTGGGGCCCCTTTCCTGACCACACGACTCACTCACTGAAGGGGAAGTAATCACAGTTTCAGACTGTCATCCCTTCTGTCCAGTTTCTCAAGGGAGCATCCTCTCCCTTGAGAAACTTTCTCCATCTCAGGTGGTGTTTGAAGGGGGTTCTCTAAATCTGCTTACCTTGTAAAATGCTCCTGCCTTTGGCCCTGGCCTTTTTGACCTGCCTGTTACATTTCTTGGGGAGTACTACTAACGCACACATCTTCCCCAAAAGGTCCTCCCTGTTTTACAAGAAGCTTCAAGCCTGAATGTCCAAGCAGATGCTGAAAAGGGGCCAAAGTCCTAGGGGCCAATCAATTTTAAAAGTTGCCTTCTTGGGACCCGCTCCCCTTCCTGTTTGCCACTGCCTAGTTCATGTTGAGTCTGGGGTGGGGTCTTGTGTGCTAGAGCTGGAGCCTCCTGATCCAGTGCTTCAGGTGGTTTTAGGTGGACTAAGGGCTATGATGGAATGAGGACCAGAAGGCCGGAGGCTGGCCAGGCAAGGACATAGCTTAGACTTGTGTGGGAGTGTGTTAGGGCTCTTCAGAGATGTATACATAGAAAAGTATAGATAACATATAGAAATAGTCTGTGTATACACACACATACAGATTTATTGTAAGGAGCTGACTCACATGATTATGGAGGCTGGCAGATGTGCAGGGTGTTGGCAAGCTGGAGACCCAGGAGACCTGATGGTGTGGTGCCAGTCTGAATGCTGGCAGGCCCAAGACTCAGGAAGAGCCAGTGTTTCAGTTTGAGACCTAAGGCAGGAAAAAGCCAGTTCCCCAGTTTGAAGGCAGTCAGGCAGGAGGAATCCTCTCTTCCTTAAGGGAGGGTCAGAATTTTGCTCTGTCATTCAGGCCTTTAACTGATTGGACGAGACCTATCCACATTAGGGAGAGCAATCTGCTTTACCCAGCCTACTGGTTTAAATGTTAATCTCATCCAAAAACACACTCATAGAAATGCCCAGAATAATGTTTGACCAGGTGGCTGGGCACCCTATGACCCAGTCAAGCTGACACATAAAATTAACCATCACAGAAAGCAGCAGAGTGAGCAGATGACCCCTACCTCCAGCTGTTGGAAGACCCCCACACCCCCACCGCACATACACACACCCCTGCCCTCTATCTTAGGCTTCCCAGAGAGGGTGGTTCCACCTCCTAAGAGGTGTTTTGGGAAATTCTGGAAGCATTTGTCACAATGATGTAGTGTGGGTGCTACTGGCACTCAGTGGACACAGGCAGAAATGTCACATGTTCTACAGTAGTCAGTACAAGACAGTCCTTGTGGGGACTTCCAAACATCCCACTGGATGTTCACATCTGTGAAAATCCTGTTCATAATTATCTTGGTCTAGGATCCAACTCTATTTTATATAAAAATGCAAAGGACTTTTTGCAGTTTTAACATACACTGCATTCTTCAAGAGGGCAAAATTGAGTGAAGGTGGTACATTTTGTTCAGAACTTTACTGAGGGTTGTGCACCATTCTGGAAAATCATATTATGAATGGCAATGCCAAGCACAGTAGGTGAGTGGCCCTTAAAACACATGTGAATCTGTGAGCACTCGCACCTATTGCATCTATGATCTTTCTGCATGTAGGTGCAGACATCTAACTACTCATTAGCTCTTCCATTGTAATTGTGTACACATTTTTTCAAGTATTGACATACTTATTATTTTACTATAAAATTGCTTTTCTTTCTTCCTGGATTACAATGAAGCGAGTACATTATTTTGAATTTTTTTGAAATTATAGATCTTGGGAAATTTTGTGTGTAGGCAGACTGTATTATCTGTGGTTTTCATTTGAGCGTAACAGAGGGACAGTTACAAATGATTTGTTATGAGAAAGAGCACTGGGTCTAATGTGGCTGAGATCCATTACTGCAAGTGAACCAGTGTCTCTGAAGAAATGCTTCTCTGTCAGTCTCAAGCCCATGTACAGTGGGGCCTGTGTACAGTGAGAAAACTGGGTCCCCAATAACTTTCTTCCACTTTGGGGTAACTTCAGAAATTAACTAATCCCTAGGAAAACGGTTGATGTGTCCTATTCCTTAGTGTCACTGAGATATTTCTTTCTTTAACTAAGGGATGGAAGGATCAAGAGGCTCCCTGCTTAGTTCCTCCCGGGAGCTTATAGGTTCTGCCTCTTCCATGAAGGTTGCCTGAATAGGCTCCACTTCAAAGAACCTCTCTCTCCCCTCCCCTGATATGCCTACACTTGCTCCATCTGAACTTCTTTTCATGAGTTCATTTCCTATTTCCTCAAATGGACTGTAAGTTCCTAAAGGGGAGAGATGGATGTGTCCTATGTCCTAAGGTGCTCGTTAAGAATGTCGAATGAATGAATGAATGAGTGAGTGAATGAATAGATGCATCATGTGGAAGGAATACTGGATAGCTCTACTAACTTAATCCCGGTGTCTGAAAATCAAATAGAAGGAGCTGTTTTGTTCTTTCTAACCAGCCAGCTCACCAGCTAAACCCCTGGTGGTGCCTTGGGCTTTAATCAGAATTTAATTAGCTCTGGCACCTGATTCTGGAAGGAATGGAGACTAGCAATGAGCCCAAGCAGGAGAGATCTGGGCTGTCACCAGCGTGACATATGGCACCATGTATCACCCGCCAGCTTCCTTTAGGGCTGGACTAAGTCCTACGTTACTTTACTTCTAAATGTTAGGAGTGTTTATTCTTTCAAGATGCCAGATAATTAAGACCTTTTATTGACTACCTGGAACCAAACATCTGAGCCACTTTCAGATGATTAGGGTTGAATACAAAGTAGCTGGAGATGTAGTGGGGTACAGGGAACACAGCTCTGGATTTGGATTTAAAAGACTGGCTTGATCCCTGACTTTTCCACAAGCTAGCTGCATGGCCACGGACAAGGCGGTTCATATTTTCAGGTTAAAAGTCTGTAAGTCAATGAACGGCAATAAACAACTACTTAAAGGAATTACATAGTGATACATTGGCAGAGGTATGAACCTTAAGCTAAAGATGCTTAAGCTTTAAAGCCCCTCATTACACTGGCCCTTCCCAAGGCCCCGTGCCTCATTTTGTCAGATGATATTATCACCCTAGACCTGGGTCTCCTATTAAGACTTCTTCCAGGTTCAGTATTCTGTATTTATGGCCAATGGGCTTGAGGACGGGCTACAACTCTATCTTGTTTTACAACTTACTATTTTTGAGTTTGAAAGACAATACTATGTCATATGTACATTGTTCCTTTCTTTAGATACTTTGCATACCTTTAGATAATTCTGATTTTAAAAAAAAACTGAGTGAAAGCCTAGGTCCTGGAATGTATAATATTTAAACTTGAGCCACTTTGTACATTTTATTGTAATTGAGAATTGTCCCAGCAATAATTCTTTTACTGTGAGATCCATGTCATGTTCCTATTAGTTTTGCCATAGTCTCATTCCTTGTTCTCCAGGAGTTCTGGATATTTGACTTAAATACTGCAGATGCACTTCTCTTCCTTCATTTTCCTAGAAGAGCTTTGCCTCTGGTCTCTTGGAAGCCGTGGCTGGGAGGTTCTAGGTAAATTATGGATTGGGCTGACAGTGCTCAGTAAAACAGGTCCTTGCTCCATAGCAACCTGACTTGGACAACTACCCTAATCAAACCGGGAGAATTTGGGGGCACTCAGGAATTCTTCTAATTACTTGTTGGATAAGAATGAGAGACAAGCTCCATGGTTTAGTGTCATACTGTTAGCCTAAGAGGATGGAGCAGAGAAAGCAGATGGTGGAGGAGGTGAATATCTTTAGGGTAAAAGTTCTTACAAGGGAAACTTTCTTCCCAGTCTCCTGTCTTTACAACCTCTGTACCCTGCCAGCCATAAGCACCCACAGGGCATCTGTCCTCAGCCTGCTGTTCAGAACCACTATAAGGGCCTTGCCCTGGAGCAGCCTGGTTTGGGCACCCACCCCAATCAAACTGGGACAGTTTATCTGGACTCAGGAATTCTCTCAATTACTTTGTTTTTCTCGTTACTGGTATTTTATTCCCTTTTGTGGGAAGAAGAGAAAGAACTGTTTTATTTCTCTGTTTATTCTTCCTGGTCATTTTCACCAAAAAATGAGGCTGCATCTCCACTTCTGACTTCAATTTGTGACAAAGACAAGCCCTGGCGTTTTGTTACTGTTTGCTTATGACCTTTGTTTTCCCAATCACTGTCTCCTCAGAATTATGACCCACTATGATCTGTATGGCTGACAATAAAAACTCCAGATCAGGGGACAGCTGTAATGGATTTCCAGTTAACATTTACTCGGCCTATCTGAAATTTGCATTTTCTATGTATGCTTTTTCTCATTTAATTTCCTTTTGTTTGTTTGTTAGTTGGATTTAAATCAGTGTTTAGTTTTAAAACAGCTTTGAATTTGCCTTTTCTCTTTTTAGCTCATAATTACCTTTTTGTTTCTATTATTTTACTTCGGTTTCATTCTCAACCAGCAGTGAGCTGGATTGGGAGAAGGTTCTGCCCAGCTCTGATCAGTGTGTGACCCTGTCACCCAGCATGCACTACTTAATTTCAGACTAGGGTTTATTTAAACATGATGGTCCCTCTCTTTACAAGATTCATGTCCTAGGAATTGGCTTTGTTTTATTCACTCATTTCTGTGAGCATTTTTAGAACGATTTTCAAACATAAATGGGAGCACATTGTCATCATACGAGCCTAGTGGTAACCAGAAACAGCTAAAATAATTGCCAGCATAGTGTTTATGATTTTATCAATATTGATTGTTGGAGAAGACAAGAAATGTTTACATTTAAATAAGGAGAGTTCCCATTGTGTTGGGGACTGGAGGGCTGACCTCTGACTGAGGAGAATGTAGGAATAGCCCCACTGCATGGGCTGCCTGATTTTAAAATAGCACCAAGCTTGTCATTGTGCTGCCCAGTCTTTGAGGGGGCTGAAAGATGCTGTGGATAGTGTCATAGGGGCTATATTTTTCTGTAGGTTTAAAAAAAAGCAAAACCCTCACGTCCCCTAGTTTTATCCACTACAGACCCTCCTCCCTTCCACACTGCACGCCAGTCTCTTGCTGTTCCGTTACAGTGTCAGAAACCCTGACCATGGTGAAATTCAGCCTGTGGGTTTCAGAGATTTGGAGTGTTTTCTTAGTTGGTGGGATGGGGTAGGAATCCACACACAGACACACAGACACAAACACACACACACACACACACACACACACACACACACACAAACATTCGGAATCCCTGCAGTGATTAGGCAGTGGGGAGAGGATGAAGGGTGGGGAAGGCTGGAAGTGAAAACATGAGCATCTTTCTCTCCCTCCTGCATCTTCTCTGCAGGGCTTCTGAGTGGTGGAGCTAAGATACAGCTGACTTAGAGAGGGGCTGCTTCCAGACGATCTGCGGGGGCGGTGGGGGGGTGGGGGGTGGACATGCCAGTCAGTGCTGAACTTTAGTTTTCAAGCACTTTCACATGATCTCGTAGCGGTGGGTCAGACGCTCCAGAGCCACTTTATAGTCATAAAAATCAGATTTCAGAATGCTTAAATAAATTTCCCAAGAGCACACAGTTTTTAAAGACAGAATAGAGCCAAACCCAAATCCAAAAATTTGGCGTTGGAAGGCTCCCATGCAACAAAACATCTCCCTCTCTTGGTTCATCTTTGATGCCTCAAGTTCCACTCTTTAAAGTTAATTTCTGTGGAAATGTTATGGCTTTCTTCTCCTATGGGACATCTGGATTTTCATTCTTGAGGAAGCATTAAGCCTGAGTGTGAGTTAGTCAGTTGGCTCCATCCTACCTGAGTGTAGCCCCTACAGAAGGAGCCTCTCAGCAGGCAGGGGAGGAGAGGCCTGGAGAAGGCAAGGTATGGCGGGCCACCCAAGGGCCTGGACTCTTGGGGCAGTTGGGGTATGGAGAGGGGTCCAGAGAAAGCGGTCCAGGAGGTCACTGGAAGAGCAAGCTTGGGAGGGGCGCAGAAGGTCAATTTCCTTCCTTTTACTGGGTCAGCTAAGACCTGTCCAGGGAGCTTGTGGTTCCAGGAGGGATTTGGTACAGAAGAAAACACTGAATTCCTTGGAGCTATTACTGAGACTTGAAAGTCTCAAACCTCTGTGTAAGCAGCTGTTTAGGAACAGCTGGGCCAGAAGCAGGCTGTGTTCCCTGCAGACCTATAATTCTAGGAACTGCATTGTATCTTAATGGGATCACTGGTTCTGGACCCACGGAACTGAAAGGGGCTGCAGAGCAGGAGGGGAAGTTAGGGGTACTGTCATTAGGGGCTTGCCGAAGGCCAGACGGTGAGTTGCAATCAAATGTACTTGCAAAACCCTGATGAGGGAGTTTGGGGAGGGAAGGTGGAAAACATCTTGTCAAGAATTAGATTACGACAAATTCTCCTCAGAGACTTCTCTACTCTTCCAGAAATTTAAAAACGTGACAAATGATGGGAGTCTAGGATACATTTTAAAGCGATTCAGTGGTATTACTGACCTTTGAGTATCGCCCGTTTGTTTTTCCTGTTTGGGTGGTGAACAGCAGCAGCAGCAACAAACTCTTATATCAAACTTCTTTCTAACCGCCAAAGCAGTTCCCTTCTGCAAGTACACTAAACTAAACAAGGGAGGCATTTAAAGTAGCTCTCTATATTAATTTTCCCTTTGTGCCTCCAGACCAGGTAAGGGGTTTCACAGCTCATGGAAAGGCTTCACCTGTTCTCAGCAAGAGATCAGGGGAAGAACACCGGGCCTGGCAATAAGGCCACCTTCCTCTGAAGAGGCCAGAGCCTGTGCAACTCATGGATGAGCACCCCCCACCCACCCAAGCAAGGAGGCGGGAAGGTGCTTGCGGCTCCCCACTCAGTCCACCTCATGTCCAGGAAGCAGCCCCAGCAGCCAGAGATGGGAGGGCCCCAAGGATGGGGGTGGGGGCTACCTTCCCGCTTCCCACCTCTCACACGCCGAGGAGCGTGCTCCCTGAGTGGGCTGCTGCTCGCAGGAACTTCGTGTGTCAGGTCTCTTTTCTAAACAGCATTTCTTTCCATATAGTTCACAGGCTTTTGGGGGCCATAGAGACCTTTAGGAATTGCCAGGGTCCACAAACAGAGCCTCTGGGAATGTCCATCTGTCTTTCCCACTCACTTGGCCCCTGACCATGCGCTATTTTGTGCTGGACCGTTGCTTATGCGTGTCTCTGAGTTCTTCCCTTAGCCAGATGACGAGCCTCTTCAGGACAGTGCTGTTGAATCCCCTGTGCTTTGCCGAGTGCTTTCTCGGCCCAGGGCTGGGGTGAAGGCAGGAACTCCACAGATGCTTGGCAAACACAGTTGTATTGGGGGTAGTCAGGCAGCAGGGGCCAGAGGTAGGGCTTCCTTGGTCCCCCTCTGCCTGGAGTGTGGCTTTTTTTTTTTTTTTTTTTAATTTTAAAAGTCATGTTTACTGAAGCAGAATTTACATCCAATAAAACTGACCCCAAAATTTGACAAATGCAATCACCACCATAATCAAAGTGTGGAAGAGTTCTTCAAAACTCCCCCAAGCCCTTTGCAATAAACTCCTCCTTGACCCTTAGGGATCCAATGATCTCTTTTCTGTCAAAGGGGTCAAATTTAACCATTAGAATTATCTATTGCAGAAAAAATTGTAAGTACATAAAACCAAGTTTTTAGAAGGATACCTTGGAACATATAATTTTTAAAATAGTCAAAAGAATGGGATTTAAAATCAAAGTGGTTGACAAAGTTGTCTTAAGATAGCTGTAGATTATCAGTCTAGTTGCTGTATCAAGCTTCAGGCAGGGGCTGGTTGGCAGAAAAACTATTTTAAATAATAGAATTGAATTCTATAGAATCTCCCTATGAGGCAGATATATGTTCTTACAGATATTCGGCACTTTCTCAAAAGTTCACGCCAGCAACCACTGTGAAAAGGATAATGAAAGCAAAAATCTCTATTCTGTATATATCAACTGTCACATGTTCAAACACACCTTATATTCTTGAAAAACTTCTTTCTTTCAGGCACCAGGCCTGAAGTTTGTCAGCATCTTGAACTGGGCTGAGCCCAGTCAGGCACCTCGGCAGAAAGGGCAGAGTGTGCTCTTGACAGCTGATTTGCTCCCGGCACGCAGCAGTGATGGGGGGAGGGGGGGCTATGGGCTGGGCCATCGCACAGTGGGGAAATGGCACTGGACAGGGGGGATCGAGGCTTGGACTTAAGGCCCTCCAGTGCTTAGTCACTTGAGTCTCCGTGTCCGTAAAAGGGGAAGACAGTGTCTCACTCCTAGCATTGTGAAGATTAAGAGTAAACATGCGTGAAAAAATGGGTAACGTATGATTGTTGCTTTGTGGCCTAGAAAGGATTTCTCATCCCTGATCTCGTTTGAACCTCACAGTAGGGCAGGCATTATTATCATTTCCATTTTACGGATGAAAAACCTGAGGTTCAGAGAGTGTTGACCTATTAGATCACACAACTATTAAGAGGTAAACTGGGTCTGGAACCTAGCCTGATTTTGGCCAACATCTTTTGTTGTCTGTCTAGAAGGACAGCTAGTACGTGTATGGTGTGGTACAGGATTTCAAAATCCTTTTGTGCCCACCGGCTGCTTATTCTTCCTAGGAGGATGTATAAATGCAATGTACTGCTGTATATGAAACACTTAGGGCATGATTTTTATGAAACTGCTATAGCCAATGAAGCAATGAGCCTTTAGTAATGCTCCATCCACTTAAATTGCCATCACTTATTGGTGACAATGGTGGGTTATGAGGATTGTGTAAAAACTGTTTGTAAGAATGTCTACAAGGTGTAACGAATAGCTCTGGTGAGATATTCTGACATGCTACAATGCGTGAAAGTCTTTGTGGGAACTGCGTGTGCTTCTGCATCTGACAGGATCTGCTTGTATCTTCAGAAAACTTGGTTATGAGTAAATTTATATTACTCTTTCATGTCTGATTTTAGATACTTTGAGTGGTGCATCTGAGAATAGGAATGTTGATTACAGTGTTTATAAGGAAATGGATGAATATTCTATTAGCCATTAAAAACTAATAGCCTTAGGCTAAGCCTCATATATCTAGTTATAATAAAATAAGGTGAACATATTCCATCTTCAGTCTGATTAGGGGAGAGGGTGTGGGGGTGAGAATCTTAGGCTGAGCTCGGAAAGAAACAGAGACTGGCCAAAGGGAAGGGAGGTTGTGCAAGACAAGAACAGGGTGGACTGGTGATGGCCCAGGGCAAAGCCTGGCAAAGTGCCTGGCCCCTTGTATTTGGGCAATGAATGCAGAGGGACCAAGGTCCACCCATCACCTTTAGCTCTGCAGGCTACATCTCAGGGTGCTTCCTCTGAAATTTCCAGAAGAAAACCAGTATAGTCAGCTTAGGGGAATATGTGGTTCATTTTGGAACACTGGACATACCACATTACTGGAAAGATACACACTAGATGACCAGCAAAATGAAACTCAACTTTCTAAATGCTGGCAATGATAGGAGATTCAGTTCCAATGACCAGTTGTTTATTGAATGAATGTCAGTGCAAATCAGAACAAATGCATTCTAACCATGACAGCCACAGAAAGGACACAAAGAACAGAGCGTCCCTGATCCCATGAAACAACTCACTGGAATCTATGACCTCTAGAACCTACAATGGGAGGACTCTGATATCCCTGCCCCATGACCAGCCAAAATTAAGAGTCTTGGGAGGCCTTAGGTCACAGAGGTCCAGGCATCCGTGGGTCCGCTCTCTCCACAGGAGATCCCTCACCTGCATGGGGTCATGTGCAGAGCATGGGTGATGTGATTCCTGGATGAGATGCTGGCTCCTGACTGCAGGTGGAATGAGCAGGGTTTGAATCTGGCAGGAGACCCTTGGCACCGGTCAACCCATCAAACGAGGTAAGTCCTTGGAGACTGAGCAGCAATAGGAAACTGTTCCTTGGTTTGGCAGGGAATGGGAAGATGTTAGAATGTGAGTATTAGAACAGGTCTACGGAAATGAACAAACGTGGCCTTTTACCTTAACTTTTCCATGAACTGAGCAACTTTGGCTTCATTTCTCTGATCCTCTGTTTCTTCATCTTCATCTGTAAAATAGGGATAGGTATTATAACTTTGTTACGCTGTTGAGGTCAGTAAACTAGATGATGTGCATAGAGCATCCAGCACTGTGCCTGACCCTTGGGTACCTACTACATAGCAAGGAGCACCCTGGCCACTGCAGTCTCAGGGGGGTGGCTAAGTAGGGGGCCCAGGAAGGGTCCTCCAACTTAAAGGTAGGGCTGGATCCTAGACTTCTGGTAATTCCCAAAGCTTCTTCTCAGAAGTTTGGGGGCAACTGGAAGGGTGCCCTGTCCAGTTCCCCGACTGTATCAGAGTGTAAAACCACCATTCCTACTCTTTCTGCCTCAGATTCTTTCAAAAGCAGAACAGAAGTGCGGGATGACACTGGACCAAGTGTTAAGAGAATTGAGATTGGCTCTGTCACTCTCTGGCTGGGCAACCTTGGACAAGTCCTGTAACCTAGGCATGGACTTCTTCATTTGCAAATTGGGGCAAGGTTGTCTGCTCTGTTTGTCCGTCACAAGATCAAATCCAACCTCATTAACGTGGTATTCAAACCCTTTTCATCATAGTCCCTGGCCTCATCTCCCATAATTCCCTCATGGCTCTGCCAAGCCAAACCTTTCTTAGCCTTTCCTTCAGACCCAGATAGAACCTTCCTATCCAGGTCTTGTGTGTCTAAATCTTATATACCTTTGAATCCCCTACAGCATTTAGCACAAGGTCTTGTATAAAGTAGATGACTATTTTATCAATTAGGATTAGGTTTGTTTATTTGTGACAGGAAAATGAAAGTAATAGTACTTTAAACAAGACAGAAATTATTTGTTTCTCATGGCAAAGAGGTCCGACAGAAGTGGCCCAGGGCTGGGATGGTGGCTCCAGGTATCAGGGACCCACACTCCTTCTGTCTTGCTGCCCTACCATTCTTAGCACATCACCTCATGGTCCACGATGGCTGCCAAGCTCCAGACATCTTATTCTCATTCAGCTAGCAGGAAGGAGAGGAGAAAGAGTGCCAAAAGTGTCTTCTCTCCCTTTAGGGAGGCTTCCTGGGTGCTACACGTGACTTCTGCTCATATCTTATTGGCTAGAACTTAGTCACATGGTCATTCCAGCTGTAAGGGAGGCTGGGGAATAGTTTTTAACTGAGCATTTTGCAATTTCTGATGATTAATAGGGAATAAGAGGGGAAGGGATACTGACATACCTATATGGTTGCCTCTGCCACAGTTATCAAAAGAAAAAAAATTACGAAAACTCACTACCAAATTTAAAGCCTCATATAATGGATGGGATTATGATTACAAAACACTTACATTGTTTGAAGTGGTACAGGTGTCCTGATCTTTAGGTTGGAAACAGCTTGATTCTTCTTCACCTCTGGTGGTAATGTCGTAACATGTTTTCTCATAGAATGATAACTCATAGCTGTAAGTGAAGACACATTATTGGCCCTTCCCCCTTACCACATTTTACCAATGAGGAAACTGAACTCCAGAGAAGCTAAGTGATTTGCCCATCATCCCATATCTGACTAATGAAGGAGCAGGACTAGAAGTGAGTTTCTGGACACTTATCAAGGCCTCTTCTGCTCCTCCTCGAGGAACAGCCCATTCAGGTTCCAGAGGCCTTGAATTCTGTGAACCTCCCAGTCTTGGCTGGGGACCCCTGTAGGCAGATATAGGTCACTGTGTTATCAGCCGTATTCTTGCTAGTGTGCAGTTCAAAAAGCCTTCAGTCTGGAGAGAGGGAAACATCAAGAAATAGGGGAGCATGCTATTTAAATAACAGGACTATTTTACTCACAGTAAATAATGACCTCCTTTCCTTTGTATCTAGAACGCATAGGGTCCTGAGCGAGATTCTAAAAGAGCAGCATAAGAAATGGTTGCTGTCCTTGAAGATTCGGATGTACAAATTCATTCTTCTTTTCCTTCATTCATTATAAAATTATTTCTTGAGAGTCTACTAAAGGTAGACACTGGGCCCAGCACTGGTGATAGAACAGTAAACTGTGCAGGCATGGCTCCTGCTCTGAAACTGCTCATCACCTAGTGGAGGACAGAGACCAGTAAAACAGGCAATTACAAAATGGGATAAAAGTGCCATGATGTGGGGGGGACAAGGTACTCCAGGTATGTCACCTGGACTGGGATGTTGGGGGAAGGGTTGAGGCTTAGTGGGTGAGATAACACTGAAGTGGAGACCTGAAGACTGGGGGTGTGCAGGCCAAGGGAGTGCTGTGCGTGGGCATGGAGAGTGGGAAGGAAGACTGTCCCAGACAGAATATCCAAAGGAGTGTGTGAGGAGCTGAGAGGGCTTCATCATGACCAGGGTGGGACAGGCCTCAGTGTCAGTGGTGGGGAATGTTGAGAAATGTGACTGCAAAAGTGGGCAGGGACCAGTAAATGAAGGAGTTTGAAAGGCCTGTTGGAGAGTTTATATTTTATCTCAAGGCCAGTAGGGTAAAGTGCTTGAGGCAGATCTGTATTGTAGAAAGAGTCCTCTAGCCTCAGAGTGGAGAATGGATTGGAGGGGCAGGTTCAGATGCAGGGAGCCATGTAGGAGGCTGTTGCAGTGATGGTGGCCTGAACTAGAAAATGGCCAAGAAGTAGAGAGAAGCTGATGGATTTGAGATATTTCTGAGTGGCACAACCAACAGTCTTTGGTGACTAGTTGGAAGTAAGAAACTAGAAAGACAGAGGAAACTAACATTCATAATCAAAAAAAGGTAAAATAACAAAGAGAGATGCTAACAAACAAAGCCATGGAATCAGAGCTATCTAGAAAGAAAATGCTGGCATGACCATAGGTTTTAAGGAAGGGGTAACTGTCATGGGCTAGAAAGGTGTTAGAGGGCTTCCTGGAAGCGTTGGGACTGGTGCTGGGCCTTGTGTATGGGTAAGACTTTGGTGAATGGAGAGGACATTCCAGGCTGAACAATAAAGCACGTAGGAGTACTGAGGCAGAGCATGGAGTGGTTTTAGCCAGTGGTTTGGTTGTGGTTTTCCTGGGAGAGCCAAAAACAGCTGGTTCTCCAGTGGATGCAATTAAAACTTTTAATGAAGGGAGGGACTGGGGAGATAAATCTCATTGCTCTTTCAGAGTGGTATAGAGTTCTTCATGTATCCCAAGGCCACTTGTGTTGGAACCTCAAGGGGTCTATGGACCACTAGACATCTCAGCATGACCAAAACCTGAGATCCCAGCTTCCACCAGGAAAAAGACAAAAGGTCCTCCTTCCCCCAAAGGATTGCTTATGCTTGTAGGTCTTTTGCAGTGACTCAGGTCCCTCTGATGAGAGCTGTTGTCCCAGGGTGTTGCTTCACTAGTTCTAGGCCCCTGCAGAACCCTGCCTGGCCACCTGCATTGTGAGTGAGGCCTGTGGACCCATTAGTAAGACTTCTTGAGCCCCAAACTGTGGTAGACACAGCTGCAAAAATTGGGTGTGTGGAGTAGCCTCTCCGGCCCTTGGGTGGGTGGGGGGGGCAAGTCTCCTTCCAGGAGCCATGTGCTGTCTGAGCACTCTGCCCCCACTTCTGGGTACTGGTCCCAGCTGATGGCACCCTGGTCCCACCTTCTCTGGCTCAAATCCCACTGGTGTTCCTACGTTGGTCTCCAGTCTCTGACACTGGCTTTGATTTAAGGGCTGCTGCAACCTTCCCAGGGACCCCTTTTTAGGGGCATTTGGCCCCGACAGCAACCTCTAAGGTAAATCATTATAACCGCTAATTGATCAGTAGCACCAGTTAAGGATCCACAGTGCACTGGAGCTGTGCTGGGCTCTTTACACCATCATTTCTAGTGTTCGCAACCCTCTCGCCAAGCATGTTATTCCATTTTACCAAAGAAGAAACTGAGGAAGATTAAATGACTATCCAAGACCAACAAGCCAAACTGTCCACTGTTCTACACATCCTGTATGTGAGTCAGGGAGATAATGATGATTTCAGCAGGCATCATGCTAGGCACTTTGCAGATGTTACATTTTATCTTCACAAAGAGGATACTACCTCAAAAAGAGGGAATTACCATTCCCTTTTTACAAATGAGAACACTGAGACTCAGAGAGATTAAGTACTTGTCCCAAGGTCACAGAGTCAGGAAGTGGCAGAGGTGGGACCCAGACCTAAGTCAGTCTGACAGCAAAGCCTCCTCTCTCCACCTTTCTAGGTACCTAAGCCAGGTGAGGGTCAAACCTCCTTTCCCAAACCAAGGCTCCAATGCCCAGGTAGGAAAGTGCAGTGATTCAGGGAAATAGTCATAGTGCTATCACGTGTCCCTGTCCTTTCCAAAGTTACTCTTGTGTAAGCCTTTAGCAGTTTTTATAGAGGAAAGAACTAGGTCCAGAGATGAGCAAGGGCTTTACATGGCACCATTCTACCCCTCTATTTTCACAGTCTTTTCTGCCCACTTCATGCCACATGGACATGGTTCCTGGGGTTTGGGCCCACGGCCCCAGCTTATGTGATGCCTACACTCTGTTCCCTTTACCCTCCAGATTCCTGTTCCAAGGCCAAAACTGCTCAGCTTTGATTCAGGTTGAATGAGTCATTAAGGGTAAAACAAAGAAGAGAAGGCCTATTCCTTTGCCAGATGAAATGAATCCACCCACCTTTTGACTTCTTTTTGTTCTGAAATGATGACAGTATGCAATGACTCAGAATTATCACACTCAAAGAGACTACTTTGTATTTTTCTTGAAAATGAAGGGACAGTGTGTGAATAAATGAGCTGAAAATGGCTCTTGCAGGGAGGAAAAGATGACCTGTGGGCACATCAATGCAGTGTGGAGGCTGAATGAATGTTCAGGCATGGGAGGGGACAGTAATTCCCTGATGGAGAGCAGAGCCGAGTGGAAGCAGACATGGGGGCCATGCAGCAAAGCCCTTCAAGGTCTCTCAGTGGTAAAACCTGAAGAAACCACCACCAATCCCCAAGCCTACTTGACTTGAGGGCGAGCACATTCACAGGTGGCTGGAGGGAGGGGAGGGAAGACATTTTCAAAAGAGTCATCAAATGGAGGGTGTGGGGATAGAGAACTTTCTGTGTCTGAGACCAGAGAGCCTCCCCAGCCAAGCAGCCTGGCTAGGGGCAGATGAGGGAACGGGAAAGGGCCAGAGCGTCTCGGAGCCAACTCTCAACACTGTGTTCCTCTTGGGAGGAATGAGCCGAGAGGATCTAATCTACTACAGCCTGCCTCCTAAAGTGGGGTAAACTGGCCCTGTGCCCAGTAGCTGCAGCTCACAGCTTGGCTTTGGCATTGCCCAGGGCCTCTGGTTCTTGGTGGTGGGAAAAGAGGACGGAATTGGATGCCAGAACAGTTGGTGCTTTCTCCAGTTCAGTGCTGGATGGTCTGGGGTAAAATTCTCAACCTCTCTTAGACTTTTCTCTGAGCAAACAGGAGGTGATTGCTCCCACCTCCCTCAGAGGATGGTGGTTGGGAGGATGAAACAAGAACTGCTCTGTTAACTGTAAGATGCTATACAAATGGTAGTTATTGTGTTTACAGACATAGGGGAATTCATGCCTTCCAACAGACTTGACATCACACTAGGAATGTGAGGCAATGGGGGCATTCCATTCCATTCTTTATCATCTGAAAAATATGATGAAACTGGAAATACATTTATTGGGAGTGAAAGTTTTCTGCAGAGCTTCCTTTCCTTTGCAATGAATCCCAGGTTTCCCTTAGCGCTTGAAGAGCTCTGTAGGAAACTGCTGGGGAAAGCTGACCTCCATTCTGGTAGCTATGAGACTCCATTTTTGGTTCTGTTCTGTGAGCTTCCCCATTTCAGTCACTTGCACCATTACAAAAGGTGATGAGACTCTTGGCAGGAAAATGGTCTCTTGTTTCATAGCATTAGGCTTTAATAAATGTTGTAATTTTTAAATAGAAAAACTATACTTAGGAATGGATAATGGGTGATATCTTAGAGCTGGAAGGCAAGTTAGAAGACCATGCAGATCAACCCTGAGATTCTCCAGATGAAGAACTGAGGCCTAGGCAGGGGAATAGTTTTCACTGGGTCTCACACTTGACTCAGTGAGCCAGGATTAATCTCCAGGTGTCTGACTCATGTTCATGTGCTCCTCCCTCACCCGAGGGTCAGAAACAGATGTCTTCAGGGTCCAGGCAGGTGAGGAGGAGGCCACTGCTGGGTAAGATGAGAGGAAGGAGTGGGATATTCAGTTCAGTTTTCTTTGAGTTCATTCTATTTGGTATTTACAGAGCCTACTACTTGAGTCCATAAATTTATGTTTTTCACCAAATTTGGGAAATCTTTAACTATTAGCTTTTCCAATTTTTTTATACCAATCTTTTTCTCTTCTCCAATGACATGAATGTCAGACCATCTGATATCATTCCCACAAATCCCTAAGGCTCTATTCATTATTTTTCAAACATTGTCTCTCTGTTCCTCAGATTGGATAATTTCTATTAATCTTTCAGTCTACCGACTCTTCTGTCATTTGCATTCTGCTATTAAGCGCATTTGGTGAATTTTTTATTTCAGATATTGTACATCTCAATTCTAAAATTTCCATTTGGCTCTCTTTTTTTTTAAAGTAGTTTTTTGTTTCTTTACTGAGTTCTATCTTTCCATTCATTTCAAGATTGTTTACCTTTACATAATGAAGGACGGTTATAATAGCTGCTTCAAAAATCTTTTTTTCCAGCAGTTCCAACATTGTCTTGTCTTTTCCCTTGATAATTGGTCAGATTTTTCTGCTTCTTATCATGTTAGGTAATTTTAGATTATAACCTGGACATTTGGTATGATATGTTATGAGACTCGGTCCTGCTGAAATCAGAGCCTGTTGATTTTTTGTTTTGTTTAAGCGTGCAAACAAACCAGTGAAGTTCAGACTGCAAGTTCTGTCTCACCTTCTGTAGGTAGTACTTTCACCGTCAGTTCAGCTTTCAAAGTCTTTGCTGTGCTGTGTGGGTATGTTTGTGCCATGTATACCTTGTAGGCAAGCCCAGGACTTGTGTTAATTCATACATGGAATCCCATTTTCCCACTCTTTTGTGTGCAAGAATTCCTTCACATTCTTTAGCTCCCAGGGGCCCCTTTTCTTGGTCTTCTGCCTAGAAAGATGGGGATCGTTCTCATAGTTGTAGCCACTGATGATGTCACAGTTTTATGCCACTGGTCCTTCCCTCAGGACCTGACAAGAGGTTTTTAAAAAAAAGAGGATTACCCTCGTAGTTTTTACATAACAGGGTTATGTGTGAACTTTTCTGAGTTCTTCTATCCAGAGGTACAGGTTTTCTCTCAGCGATTTTAGGCACCTGAGCTGCTAGCATGGTGGTGGCAGTGCAGTTTTAGGGATGCATCTAGCCTTGAGGATGAGCTAAGAGAAAAAAAGAACAGGATTTTCTCCACATTCTCTTGGCTTGCAGGGTCTCCTTTTCCAGGTCATTTGGCCAGAAAAATGGGCTGTTTTTTTGGAGTTGTTGCTGTCTATGACTGCTATACAGTTTCATGACTCTGTACAGAAGTCATGGACAGGTCACAACCGGGATAAAAATTCCAGGAAACTTGCTGCTACCATATTGATCATACTTCATGTTTTCATTTCTCTCCCCAGTCTTCCTCCTTTTATTTACTTTTCAGAGTCCTCAGTTAATTGCTTTTGTTTTGTTTTATTTTGTTTGTTGTTCAGAGTGTTTAGTTGTAATCCGTGGGAGAGACAGAATGCAATATACCTCCTCCATTTGGTTGGAACCAGAAGTCCAGCAACACACTTGGAATCCTTTTCTTTTGGTTGGTACTCCCCTGAGTCTTACTAGCAGGAGTCCACTGATAGAACACGTATCCAGGAATCTGATATTCCCTGGTCTGGTGTTACCAGGTCCCAGAACTCTATGACTCCAAGTCTGCTGCCTTATTTGCATAGATCTTTGATATAAATGTTCACTCAGCAACAATATATTGCATGCCCCTATGTGCTTTATCCTGGAGATACAAAAATGGCTAAAACATGGTCCCTGTCCTCAAGGAGCTCACAGTCCATTACAATAACAGGAATTTGGACTAGAAATTTAGGAAAGACCCAAGCTTGAAATCTTTCTCAGGGTCTCCTGTGCACACCAAACCACAACACATTGCCAGAGAGCATTTCCCAGCCTTGTTCTGAGGCTTTGCCTTTCTAGAAAACATCTTTAATTGCCTCTCTCCTCTGAGGGGGAAACAACCACAAAACACTTCTACCAAACTGTATAAAAAGTACGACTTTTAATTTTGTGAACTCTACAACATGCCAAGATTATTCTGAATAACAATCTTTTTGCCTACTATAGTCGTAGAGAACATCGTCTGGTTTGGGGTTAATCAGAACTCAAAAGGGAAATGAAGACATTTAAAAGCATCCAGAGTAGCACTTGAAGTGGAAAAGCGATAGAATCTGGTATTAAAAAAATAAGAGTAGGAGAATCTGAGGCCATCTGCCAAGGAGATAAATCTTCATAAGGAAGGTGAACTATCTCCTTCAGTTGACCTCGGCTACCATTTCTCTTTGAAAGCACTTACCATCTCTTTCTACATCAAAGAAAGGCTGGAATGTTGATTCTGGGAAAGGAGATAAAAAGGAGGCAGAAGAATAGGATCGGTCATTTAACTAGCACAAGTAGGTGCCATATATCAGCAAGGCTGTGCTGTGCATCAATTATCTTGCCATCCTCACCACAATCCAGCAAGCCTTTGTGATAAGCTTTGTGACTCCTAGATGGTAGACAAGGAGACTAAGACTTAGTGGGTGACATGATTTTCTCGAAGTCTGAACAGCAAAACATGCACTAAAACCAGGTCTCCTGAGTGTGGGTTCTCTTTTCTCCACTGCACCAGCATCTAAGATTTTGGGTTCTGAATATGTTACCATTTCACACTTAGTGGTCTGACAAGTGGATCATTCTGAGGAGAATTTTGGGGAAAAGAGACCCTGCTCCTGACAGTGGGATCTGGGGGTTCACAAGAGAGGAAGAAGTCCACTAGGAAGCCAGAGCCCAGGCTCTCAGACCTAGATCTCCTTGGAGCATAATTCAAGCAAGTGTTAACCCCCCCATCTTAAAAAAAAAATTCAGAAACTGACCCTAAGACAAAGGAAGAAAAGCTAAGGAAATGGAGGGATCATTTTCTAAGACACTTTCCTCTGACCAGAAGGGTGATTTGAGGATAGAGGACTGATGGCTTGGTGGGGACCAGAAGCAGCAGAGTAGTGGGGTCACTCCTCCCCTCCAAGTTCCCCCCAAGCCTCAGTGCTGGCCCTGGCTCAGAGGGGAGCTGGGAGCTTTGAGGTGGAAGGCTTCCCTCCTTCCTAAGTGGTCAGTGAAGGACAGCTTCTCCTCTTGCTCCAGGAGGGTTGGGGGAACTTGCATGTTTCATTTCAGACCAGACAGGGATTCTCCTTGTCAGTCTCCCTTCTGGCTCCTTTTCTCTCACCATCTCATGCCCTCTTTCTAATTTAATAGGAAGGAGCAAGGAAATGACCACTGACTGAGCCCCAGCTGTACTAGGCACCAGGCTAAGCACTTTACATTCTGCTAGTTTCTAGCAGAGGACCTGGTATACTGTAGGTACTCAATAGATAATTAGCTCTTACTCTGAGTGTCTCCATCTTCTTCATTTCACTGGAATCCAGGTACAAGGCAGTGGGTAACTGCACAGTTTGATGATTGCTGAAGAGTGGAGGCAGCAATGATGTCAAATGGCAGGGGTGAAAATGAGACTAGCATTAAGGCTAATTACACATATTTCTCAAGGAGGAAACTGAAGCAACCCAGAATCTGGCAGCTTAGCAGGGAGCCAAGTAAGAAGATATGTGGAAGCCTGTGGAACCTTAGGGCTTGAGCAGTGTTTCTTTGCATCAATTTGCACCCACAGAGCATCTTTAAAAGTTGGCTCACACTTGCCCCAGAGCAAGCAGCCATTCACACCATTACAATGCTCTGTTCCAGATGTGACTAATTTTTAATCTCTGAAGTTCTCAATTAGTCATGAGCTAACTCTGTAAAAATGTTACAGTGAGCCCACATATGATTATATTTCTCTGCAAAGAGAAAGGAAGGTTGCCTGAGACCACTTGTCCCCACCAAACAGACAGAGTCCCAGCCAAAACCTTTGAAGGCTTATGACGTCAACAGATTCCCTAGAGAGGCACCACATCCTTTTGATTATTTTGTGTATTATATTTTGAATGCCATCTCTTCCTCTCCTTACCTCTGCCTTGGCTGGGTCCTCATCACTTTCACCATAAAATCCCAATAGGTTCCCTACCACCAATCCAGACAAACACAACCAACCATGGATCTTCATAAAACATTTGCTTTTGCTAGGTCCAAAAGACCTTAATGGCTTTCCATTGCATATAGGAAAGATCTAGACTCAGTAATCAAAACCTTCCATAGCTGCTTGCTTTTCCAAATATCTCTGCTTCCTGCTGTGAATTCCACCTTCGACACAACTAGTTTATTTATTGCTACACAAATATGCCTAGATCCCTCCAATCTTCCTGCATTTTTCCTGCCCCATACCAGCCCTCCCCTTTTCAGTCCTCATCACTGATGAGAGATTGCCCTTCCTTCAAAGATAGGCTCAAGGCTGGTCACCTGGTCTCTAGGCAATTTCCTCTCCTCTGCAATTACACCTTTGTCTGGACTCCTCACACCACATACAATCATCCTGTATTGTTATGCCTGTAATTTGTTTCCAGGTGTGGAGGTGACAGCAGCACTGTGCCATACTTTTCTCACAAAATGGGCACTTAAAATTCTATTGCACAATCTACTAGAACTTTGAAATTTCATATGAAGATAACTTTTTAACTAAAAATGTTTTATTGTTCTTATAGGAGACTTAGGACCCTTGAGATGGTAGAAGAGAAAGAGATGGAGGGTTGTCTTTTTAAAGCTATTTATCCTTCCTGTGCATATTATATAACCTTTAATTATTTCCAATATAAAGGAAATAGTCCCTCTGAAACCTTTAAAATGATTCAAACATTGAAGTGATTCACCAGTTCAAAAGAAACTGGTGTGACCCTTTCCAAATTTTTTTAAAAAGAAGAAGAAAGAAAAACCAAATACTGGCTCTTCTGGAAAAATTAACTGGCTGTGCTTTTATTTTTTCAATATTCTGAAAGAATTGAAAATTCACCACAAAATGGGAGAGCTTGTTTTTGTGCCTTTGGTAGCAAGCAAACAACATGAAAGAAAGTTCTAGGAAACAACTAAATTTCAGGGAATAAGCTTTCCGAGTTTTATGGGACCAAAGTGAAGTATTTGCCTTTGACTGAAACCCAGGGTGCAGATCTCACCTCTGGATTTCCTTCTGTACACCAATCTCTTGTTGGGCAGGAGAACTCACAGACCTGCAGCCAGCACCACTCACCTGAGCAAGACATGAATTTAATCCCTACCCTAAGGTGGGAATCCTTAAGAGGAGTGCAAGTCTTCTCTGTTTCATTGCATACTTCAGCATCTCTCACAGAATGACTCTCTTGCTTCCAAGCTTCTCACAGGACCCCAGATCTTACATCCTTCTCCGTCCTCAACATTTGCACCCTCCTTACCAACTGTATTAGTTTTCTATTCCTATGTAATAAACTACCACGAACTCAGTGGCTTAAAACAACATAAATTTATCTCATGTGACTCTTGAGTCCACGTATGGGTTAGCTGCGTCCTCTGCTCAGACTGAAATCAATGTGTTGGCTGGGGATGCAGTCTCATCTGAGGCTTAGGGTTCTCTTCCAAGCTCACTGCTTGTTAGCAAAATTCAGTTCCAGTTCCTAGAGGCCACCTGCTGTTTCTTGTCTGTGGTCCTCTCTACAACACAGTAGATTGTTTCTGAAAGCCAACAGAAGAGCATCTCTGCTGCTTTGAAAACATTCTGACTTCTGGGAAGGCCTGGACTCTTTCAAAGGATTCAGTTGATTAGTTCAGGCCCACCTAGAATGATCTTCCTTGTAATTAACTGACAGTCTACTGATTAGGGTCATTGATTTCGTTTACAAGATCCCTTCTGTTAAATAAATCACAAGAGTGAAATTACATCATATTCATAAGTCCTGCTCATTCTCCAGGGGTGAGGGATTATATGTGCATGTGCACCAGGGGGCTGGAATCTTGGGGACCACCTACCACGTCCATCTTCCTCATGTACTAGGTCCATGGGCTCAGTCTTGCATTTAACATTTCAGCAGAAAAGGTCCCAGATAACTCTATCATTCCCGGGCCTTTCTCTCCATGTGGCCCCATGGCTTTCCTCTCTGGCTCCTCACACCCCAGCTCCTCTCTCATAGTCCCCTCTCCAGTGTGCCTGGTGAATCAATGCATGTGTCCCCTCCTGTGGCTGAATTTGGTTTTGAGCCAATCCTAACCATGTGTTTTCTCTATTCTTCCCTGCTAGCTGAGTTTTTCCTAGTCATATGACATAGATCATGCCCTTATAATTCTACTCTAAGGAATCTTCCAAAATCACATTTTCTTATAACGCATTAAGGAGCTGATATTCATGGGTGATGTTCTATATTGAAAGGAAGAGAAGCAGCCATGTGGGAGGGCAGCAAACTATTTTGAAATGCAATCCTAAAGCTTACCTTGTAGAGTTTATGCTCATAAATCTTTCAAAAAATAAATTTCAGCCTTGACTATTAAGCTGAAAATTTTTTCTTAAAAGAGATACAGATGTATTTTCATGTCACTCAGAACTTCATGGCTTACAGGGAGTCTCTTAGAAGACATTCTAAAAGTGATAACTCCAATCATGTCCAATATACTTTTCTTCCTTCAAAACAAAATTAACTATCAAAGTAATATTTGGAAAATGCAAAAAATATAAAGAAAATAAACATTCCTCATAATCTCACTGTCCACTGAAAACCACTGTTAACAAGAGTTGGGTTCAAAAAACATTGAGAGAGAGTTTTATTCATGGAAAGGACTACTGTCTCCCTTTAAGATTTTGCAGCAATTAGCTTAGTGATAGTGGGTGGAGGAGAGGCACAAATCACGTCAAGGTGATTTTATTTGACAAGATTTACTGCCTGGCTGGCAGTTAAAGGGAGATGAACAGGGAGAAAGCAATGGTTTCCACAATACCCCTGAGACAAGGGATGCAAATCCAGCACCAGGGAGAGGGCCAAGTGGGAACTTCAACTCAACATTGATTGAGCCCTCAGTATATCTCCCAAACCCAAACCCAGAAAAATAATAACGATGTTAATTTCTGAAATTACTAACTAAAGACAATGTCAATATTTATTTTAAACAAGGCTGCCTTTAAGAGCACACTTCAGGTTTCTAATGACCTCCTTCTCTAACTTATATTTTCTTCCCTGGCCTTATATTTCCAGACTTTGCTGCTGCAGTTGGTGAGCTTAGAAGGGCTGGAAGCTCTGCTCCTCCTACTATATCGTCACACTCCCCAAACTTTTCCATTTGGACACCCCGCTGCATCCTGCATCTGCCCTTTCCCTCATATCTGCTGCTTTGCAAGATCCATTCTCACCTGTGACCTTAGGCCTCACCTCTCCATTCTCAGCCTGGGACCTTCAGGGGACATTTCTTCTTAATAACCCACCAGCACCCAAAACCGCAACTCAAAGTTGAATTCATCATCATGTCTCCCTTCAACGTGGCTCCTCTCTCCCCTCCTACTGCCTCCTGCCATCTAACCAACTCCCCTTGTCAGTCTTCTAGAAGGGCCCTCTCTCTAGTCATTGGCCATTCTCTGTGCACACAAAACCTGGTTTCCACCACCAGGTAGGCAGATGCTTTAAAAAGTCTTTCTTTCAGAAACTCTGCCTAACAAAATCCATCTACATGTCCTACTTAGCACCTCCAAGCACTCACGTGTTTAGGGTGGGCTCTGTGTGTTTTTACGTTTGTGTTGTTTATGTTTTTGATTTATTAGTGACAATAATAAGAATGGTTACTATTTAGTTAAGGGCTACTATTGCCAGGACATGTATCTTTTTAAAGGGGGCACAGGCATAAAGAGAAGGAAAGTAGCTCAGAATACTAAGGGGCTATATGATTGAAGGGTTGTCAAGAAACAGCCCTCTCAACCCCCTCAATTCCTCTCTCCCCAGCCTGTCATATTTAAATCCTCTAACATGAGTACATGTCACTGGGGAGTGAAGGCTTGCACCCTTACCTTCTTCACCCCTCCCTGTACCTCCCTCCCCAACCCCAATTCAGTGCAAAGACTTCTGGGAGCAGCAACATTCTAAGCTGTTAACAGCTGAAGCCTTCCCAGTGGATTCTATCCTGCATGACAGTTGGCTAAAGACTGAAAGAGAGAGGTCCTTTAGCAATGGGTTGGGAGTGAGAAGGGGAAGAAAGGGGATTGACTAGCCCTAGGAAGAGGTAGACTCCAGGCCTAAGTTTCTCCCAGCCTACTGGCAAAGCACACTGGGCCATGGTTTGAGCCTCACTCCTTCCTTAGCCCTTTCTGCATGCCTGGGAGGGGTTTACTGAGCTCAGCCCTGCAGGGGACCCAGAGATGAATCAGACATGGATCTTGCCCTCAAGGAGCTGACTGTCCAATGGTAGAAAGTCCCAAGTACCATAGCAAAGGCAATTCCAAGGGTCATGGGGATTTAGAAGAGAGAAAGATGCAGGCTGGATATCCAGTATCCAGGAAGGCCTACCAGAGGAGGTCGCATTTGAGCTGGACCTAGGAGGATGAGAGGGAACTTTCCACAGGCAGAGATTGGAGGTGGTGCTAGTTATGGGGACGGATACCGTCAGTCCAAGACTGTGACCTGTAGGGGGGATACAGCTGGAGAAAGGTGAGAAAGAGGCCAAGGAACTCTGGGCATATTCTCTAGTAAGAGGAAACCAAGGATGACTCTTGGCCTGCTTTAACATTTTGTCCAATATCACCCAGATGAAAATAGGCTATTTTTTATAGAGAGTAATGATTAAAAGTTGAGAACTCAGGGCTGGAATGACAAATGCCCTCTAAGGGTGGTTAGGCTGACACTCAACCCCATTATTCTATGAGTCTGTGATTTGGAAGGGGAGACAGTGATGCACTTTTGGTCCTATGCAAGGTCACTCCACCAATGATTGCCCTCAAGTGAGCAATGATGCTTCACAGTGGAAAGGGAGATGGGACCTCAAAGAGTGAATATGCTCAGGACTGTGCACTTGAATTTGTGAGAGTGTCAGGTCCATGTTTAGTTCATGTCTGCCAGCAGACAAAGTATGGGCACATGTTTTGAAGAGTCTGTAGGCAGACAGACGTGAGGAAGAAGAGGACTGGAGCTGAACATGGGGTGGGGAGGAGAAGGAAATGATTTGCTTGATGTGAACAAAAGAAATGGTCAAGAAGAGGCAACAGGATAATACAAAGACAAAAGTGGGGGACATACTTAAGAAGTTTACACTTTAAATATTGAATCCAGTTCCCCATTTCCCCTTTGTTGCTGTTTCGGAATTGTAGCTCAACCGTTTTGTGGAGATTGTAGAAAGGATCTTGTGAAAATTTTTCTCTGGCAGAGAAATCATTACCCAAATCTTACTCTTAAAAATATTTGTATGACTTTCAAGAACAATTTTTGCTTAATCTTTGGTGGCATCACACCCTTTGGACTTCTGATTTTAAACCCAAACATAACCAGTATTTCCCCAGGATTCTAGTCATTCCTGATGGGATGAATTTAGCCAGCAGTAACCCTAGCCTTGGAAAGACACAGTAACCCATGATTCTTTATGGAAAAAAAACTCGCAGATAAATCGGGTCTAGTCAATCAAAGGATGAATAGCAGAAGACAGGCCTGAGAGAGCGGTAGCATGTCTTGGATGGCCAGAAGGAAGAAAGGAAGGAAGGAAGGAAGGCAGGCAGGCAGGCAGGCAGGCAGGCATGGTCAGTCAGCCAGAGTAGGGTCAGCATGCAGGCCTCTGGCCCTGACCCTGAGAATCCTCAGGAGTGGGAAAGGGACACTCATTCTCTGCTTGACCTTTTATATCCCTAGCTCAGCGAGAGGAGCCTTGGCCGAGGTGAATTCTGCCTCTGGTCTACTCAAGACCAGAAAGGCTAAACTGATCTAATTTGGAAAAGAAGCTTTTTGCCCTCACAGGTGTATGCTCAATGTCTGCCCTTATGGGGCAAGAATTACCATAGAATACTGCAGAGACAGGCAAACCATAAGGGGCAATGTGGCCAAGTGCAGGGTGAGAGACTACCTTTGGGGATTTCCCCACATCAGTATTCTTTCAGCCTCTGAACTCAATCTCAGTATTTCCAGTGTCTGCCTTGTAGGTTGCCTCCAAAGTATAGTTTTCCAATGCCTGTTCCAAGCCCAAGCAAAGTCCCTCTTTAACCCTTAATGTGACAGCTCCTTTTGGATCTCATTTCTTTTCTGACACCCACCCCTACCTCCCCCTGGTCCGACTGTGTTATCTTCCTTGGGGAGGTGATTTCTTTTCTTAGCTTTCTGTTCACTTCTCTTTGCCTCTTCCCCCTCTTGCTGTTTCTTTGATCACACTTTGTTGGCCTTTAATCCTATTGGTGTCCTATTCAGTTTGTTCCCTACTATTGTTTTCTGTTTCTCGGGGTGATGGTTTTCTTAAAGGGAATGTCCTTCTTATTATATTTTTATTGCACTAACTGATCATTTGATACACTAAAAAGGTGCAGAAGAGGGGTGTAATTTGGAGGAAAGGCTGTTCCTTGTAGGGGTGAAAAGCAGCAGGAGCTGGTTCCCAGTGTAGGGCTAGAGCTAGAGGAGGAGCTGGTGGTGGTCCTGCTCGGACTCCGCAGGCCTCTGGCACAGGAAGTTCTAGAGCTCCAGGCCTGGCAGGTATGGTGAGAGCAGGCCCTTTAGGGTCTTATTCCTCAAACTCTCTGCCTTGACTATTGGCAGGGGAGCAAGGGGTCAGTTTCACTCAATGCTGTCACAAGTGACTCAAACCTCTTTCTATTGCCCCCTGGAGATGACTTTGAAAAGCACCAAAGTGATTTCTAGACAGTTTTACCTCTAATTGACAAATTAATAGGCTCCTTGCAATCCTTCTTGTTAGCTGCAGTTTGGGGTAGACATAGAGCACTCAGTAACTTATGTAGAAAAATGTTGGAAGATCCCAAACATTTGTTGGAACGATTCCAGAGAAGCCTTAGACAAGGAGTAAGTTGAATTGAGATCATGGTGTTGCCTTTTAAGGACTCTTGAGGGGTCACTTCCCCCTCAAAATCCTCTCTCTGCGTTTCTGTGAAGAAAAGGGTCTAAAGAGTATTACTTAAACTGGGTTCAGGACTCCTGGTGCCTTAGGGCTCCCAGTGGGCTGGCTGACCAACTGGAGGAGCGCATTTGTGGCAGTATGGTCTGTCCTGCCCCATTGGCTGCCTCTCCACTCTCCCTGCTGCTCAGATTGGCTCTGCGTTCTCCTGCCTTCACACAGAGACAGCTGCAGAAATGACGGCCCTCCCAGCTCCATTTCTCTGTCCAGTGAAATCCCCTCTCCCCTGGCTCAGTTCAAAAGTCACCACCTCCATAGAACTTTACATGAGTGTCCTGTTGGAAGTCAACGTTCCCTCCCCTGGGCTCCCGGACCATTTGGTTGGGCGCCACCCTAAACTCTAAAAGCTGAGGAGCATGTTAGTGAAGGTCTTGTCTCTCCTGAGAGGCCATAAACTACAAGTGAAAGGAAGACTGCCGAGCCCCAAAGTCAGGACAAGCCAGAAAGGCAGCACTTGTTGGCCATTACACTCCTACAGAGGGGCTTCTCACTGCTCTCTCTCTGGGTGGGGAGGTGCCCCAAAGGGCTCCTCATGGCCTTGCCATTCCAAAGGCACAGTCAGGTCTGCAGATGGAGGATGTGAGTAGCTGTGGCAAGGCAACCCTGACCACATGGCCCATCTTTTCCAGGCTCCAGCTGACCTGATCAAAGGCCACATTGGGAACAGCTCTGTCTTAAGAGCCACTAAGAGCTGTGGAGGCAGGAGTAGGGGAGGAAAGACAAATATCAAAATTCTTGTATAATCCTGGATAGCAACTGGCCGACTAGGGGATGAGAATGGGTGACAGAGCCTTTCACTTTTGGGGTCAGCAGCATGTCTGGCTGCAGGGCGAGGTGGCCAGAACATCTGTTAGCTGGGCAGCAGTTCCTGTGAATGAATCGACTTTGTTTTGTTGAGGGTGGGGATGAGTGTGTGTTTATTTGCTCAACAGAAAGCCGTGTAAACCAGGGATCAAAAGGAAGCCCTGGCGATGGCAAGAAGCCCAGGCACCACCAGACAGAAGATAACACCCATAATGGAAAGGAGTCCATGGAGGGCATGGGAGGAAGGATCCTCTGTTTTGGTAGAAGGCCGCTCGCCTATGTGTGGAGCTTTCTGAGAAGGATAGATTGAGGGAGCCAGAAATGCCCATGTTGGTTCCAAGAAACCTGCCCAGAGCTGGCAGGTGGGGGCCTGGCTCCCACCACCTCCCTTCCCAGCTCCTGCTAACCGTGTGAGCAAGCTCACATCTGCAGTCAGCTCAGGCCTCATTGTCTACTTTGAAGAAAAGCAGTGATCCATTATCCCAGGGGTGATTCTCTGCCCCAGATCCAGCTCCTTTGCTCACTTCCCCCAGCCCCACTGGCTCTTTCTCAGCAACAGCTAAAGTGGGACAATGAGCATTCGCAGTTGAGCAATTTTTGAGTCAGCCAACTACTAATGGTAAGAGTTCCTGAGAAAGCAAGGATTCGGGGTTTCAGGAGCAAATATTACACAAGATTGATAGGCATGGAAGGGAACATTCTGAACCAGTGTTTGAGAAAGAACTCCCTTGGGTTTTGTCATAGAAATGGCAGAGCTGGAAGAGTCCTTAGAAACCATCTATTCCATCTTTCCCCACCCTAGGCAACTGCTTCCCTCCTGCAGATAAGAAAGTAAAGTGGGTGGAAGTTAGAGATGAGATACTTAGTACCAGGAGCTGAGCTGGGGCGAGAAGCCAAGACTTCCTGATTCCTACACGAATGCTCTTTCCACAAAGAATCTGTTTCTGGGTTCCTTTATGTTAATTTCCATGATACACATGCTCACAACGTATCTCCAACTAAACTTAACCATATTACCATGCACCATGAAATGGTTACATCATTACCCAAGGGCAAAAATGGTAGTGAGATGTCAGTCTAACTTGTCAAACTTGCCATTGTGACAGCTAAAATATTAACTGATTACACTTAATTTTTCGTGGCATGGGCTCAATAAAACTTTATTCTACAAAATCTAAAAAAGTGAACTAAATAAGCCAAAATATGAAGTAACTTGAATGGCATTTAAGCATAAAGTCTCAGCTTACAGTTAGCGGACAGATGACCTTATTATATCAGCTGGGGCAGAGCCCAAATCAGCAAGGAAGGACCATTGGGCTCTACACGACCCCGAACAGTAGCTGTGCCCCAGCTGGCGGGTCCTCCCTGGCTCTTAACCCTAGTGTCCTCTGTAGCTGCTGCTTTGCTCTCCAGGGTCGGGTATATGACAAGGGGCAGGGAGCTGGATTTGGAAGGTCCTCTCTCTGCCTCTAACTCATTCTTCAAGGCCCAGCTCAAATATCTTCTCTGTGAAGCTTTCCTGGGTCTTCCCCCATTGCTCAGAGTGGCCTAAATCCTCCTCCGTTCTAATGTTCCTGTGGCACCATGTCCACAATGGCCCGTATAGCCACAGTAGGAGGTGACTCTGCTAGGTCTCTGCCAGCCCTGGAGGTGTTCTTGTTTGCAATTCCTGATCTTTCAGCCTACTATGAGAATTTTTATGCCAATCAGTAGAATCAGAACTCTCAGCCAGTTTGGTTCATGAGAGGCAAGATGCCACTCATGGGGGTGGGCACTGGGTAGGAAAGTCGGGGAGGGAGCAGGGCAATGGGGGCGTTTGCAGGAAAGCCTTGTTGAAATCGTGGAGGCTGAGGTGGACTACGGACTGAACCCTGGGCCGCGTTAGGAGAGAAGCCCCTCTGGGAGGGGGTGGGGGCTGCAGCAGCAGCAGCAGCTCTGAGTCACACAATTAGGAAGGCATCATGCATTTGGGGCAAACAGCCGTTGTCACAAAGGAGAAAACGGCGCTCTACTCCACATACCACCTGACAGGCCTCGTATGTTGGGCCGAGGCTGATGTTGTTTGGCTTGAGTCTCGCCTGTTGGGAAAGGGGGTTGCCATAATTCTGAGCTAGGAACAGGCGGAGATGGTAGAGGGCCGGCTGGGGGTCTGGAGACTGGGCCTCTCTCTTGTCTTGGCTCTGTCGCTAGTGAATTGTGTGACCGTGGGCAAATGTGCTCCCTTAAAAAGGGTCTCAGGCAGAATAATCCAGACTAGATGACAAGACAAACTCTAAAGTTCCCTCCAGGTCTAAAGTTCTGGGGTCCCAGGGCTGCATGAGCCCTGTCCCTACTACATACCTGTTCAAGGGTGTCTCCGCAGTGGGTGTGCACAAGAGCTGTCGCTCGATCCTTTTGGAAGTAGTTGCATTGAAAAGACTGGACTTCCTGCTCATCTCCAAGGTGGGCCCTGCAGGAAACAATTCACGGTGCAACTGGTGCATGGGCATGCAGTGGTAAATCCTGGCCAGAGAGACCAAGCCCAAAACATCTTTCCTCGTGTGCTCTGAAATACTTCATGTAAAATAACTGTACTGTATTTTAGAGGTATATAAACATAAGGTTGAGAACAATTATTCCTAAGAATTTATTTTACAAACAGAAGTATGAAAAATAAAGGGTGGTGGTGGCAGAGGGGGTACCCACAAGGAACAGTATTTTTTTCTTTGGCTGTATAAAGACATTGAGGGGAAAACCCAAACTCTGAGCTACTATCATTGTTTCACGTTCAGCAAAGAACATTTTAGTAACAAAAAAAGTGAAGATTATAATCTCAGCATAAAGGAAAGTCCTTTACATTGAATTTAGCTCTATGAGAAAACAACCTCATTGTCCGTACTGCAGTGAGAAGTTTACCAGAGAAGGACACCGGTCCATGGAATGACCCTGGGGATCACCAGCTGAGAGGTGACAGTGTCCTTTGATGGTCAATGGCTCCACATCACTGCTCATTTGCTGTTTCCACTGACCAGCCCATATTACAAAGAAGTGACTGAGGTCTCCATCCCGTCACCCCGGGTTGCCATCTTAACTTGGGACAGGGAGATTCACAGAAGAGTATCAAATCTACAGCCGTTCTTTTCTATTTCCTCCCTCGGAGAAGAATGTACTTTCCCTCTACTACTCGGATTCTTTCTCTCGAGGCTTCTTTTGTCATAGCTGCTGCCCAGAGGGTTGCCACTAAAACAAAACCCCAGCATCCACTCCCTCCCCAGCCTATCCGACATAGATGCCCCCAGCTTTAATCCGCCCACCTAGCTGCTCTGGAAATGTGTGGTCTTTGTCTTGCCCCACCTCCACCCTTACCCCCAGCTCAGCCCCTCTCTCCTCCCTACCAGCCAGCTCCTGCCTTGCCTCTTTGGAAATAATTGAAAAATCAAGAAGCAACTTCCTGAAACCCGGGGGCCTTTCCTTAGTTGTCCTCAAACTCAACTGGTCTGTGATCTTTAAAACACTTCCCTGCTCCTGGAAACGTGCTTCCGCCTGCCTTGTTTTCACTGTGTCCCTTCTCTCTTTTCTCACTCTTCTCTCCACTCCCCAAACTTCTCTGCTGCCAGAACTTTGTGATTGACGTACGGGCCAGCTTTCCCAAAGCCAGCCTGAATGTGACATGACAGCCCTGACTCAGCTGGCTGGCAATCCATGTAATCTTCCCAGGAAATGAGAAGATGTGGAGACTGCACTGGTCATGTCCCTCGGGAAGGAGGGAGCATCAGTCTTTCTGAGTTTGGACTTGGTTTATCTGTTCTTATTTTACAGATTCTCACCTAACCCCAGGTCTCTACACCCAACATGAGTGCCTTCCTGAGAGCCTCCTAGGCATGATGTACTCTGCTTCCTGCTTTTGACAGCAGGGATGCTAATGCAACATGGCCTCTGCCTTTATGGGGCTCCCCAGCTCACGAAGGGAAATTGGTGTTTCAGTTACCTGGAGGCAAGGCAATTGGCAGGAACTCCATGAGAGAGGGGCAGTAGGTCAGGGAAATGTCAAGGGAGATCCCTGAGGGATCTGAGAGAACAGAGAGAAAGACGGCCAGAGTGAAGCTCGTCTGGACTTCTGTGTAACACTTTGGCTAACGTTTCACTTGTCCTTCTGAATCACCCTGGCATTATCAACAAAGAAAAATATGCAATCCTTCCTGGAGTAAAAAGCGTTTAGTAGTGCTTCACAAAAAATTCTATTGTAAATATTGTGTCCTACCTCAAAATAATTTTTTTTAAAAGAACGTTGTTAATTCACTGGAAGCCCACTCAGCCACTGAAGAATTTAGGGTATTCAGCTGGAGAGCTTTGTAATGAACAAGTAGCTCAATTATTCTAGTTTCATTATACAATGTGTCAGACATTCTTTGGCATCAAGGAATTAAAGCACATTTTCTCTGGTAAATGGCAGAAGACATATCCTGCATAAGTGGTTCTTGACTAAATGTAGCTCCATTTTAAAAATAAGGGTTTCCATATGATTTAACCTCTTACAGTCTGGCCTCAGCTGGCTCATGAAAGAGGAGGGTGACAGCTCAGACTTGCTAATTTTGTGTTGAAAATAATTTGCACAAATTCTGTATTGACACTATTTTGAAGCAGGCACCGAACACAGGCTTGTTCCCACAACTCAGCAGATCATCTTGGCCCTTTCCTCTATTTTATCCAGTGCTCCCCCAGAAGCCCACCTTTCTCCCCAAGCCCACTGTGGCCCGTGGAGCACTCTGCCCCAGCAATCTCAGCCTCTCTCTAGGCTGGGCAGAGAGTCAGAGTCTGGTCACTGGGGACTAGGCTAGAGGGCCCTCATCAGGAAGGAGTTCCTTCTCTTGAGGAGAGAGCTGCTCTCCACTCATGCAGAAGGACCCCAACCTCCTCCCAACCTAAGTGTATAAGCAAGCCCCCACTAGCCTACACTCCTTTGTGCAATTTAGAAAAAGGTGTCCCATCTGGGTGGACACAAAACTCGGCAAGGAAGCAGGAGCTGGATTTCATGCTCATGCGGCCCCTGCACCTGTGGCCCTAACTGAAGGGGCCTTTCCCCGTTGGCTTTTAACACTGTTCCTCTGGACAGCCCCTTTCCCAATTCAAAGGCTGAAGAAAGGGGGAATGTCAAGGAACAGACTAAATCTGCAGAAGTTGGATATGATTGGCCAGTTTTGAAAATGCTCAAAACTTTCTATAGATTTTTGGATCTACAAGGCCCCATGCCAGTTTGATCCATTCCTGCTGCTGTGTGCAGCGAAAGGCTGGGTGAGGTGATCGCCAAGAATCTAGCAGCATATTACAGATTTATTCCTTTAAAGCCAGTGATGGTTGCAAAGTTACTCCCACCAGGGAGTTGGGGTTGAAAGGGAGGTATTATAAAACTGTTGCTACTACAGTATGGTCTGTCTGGGACCAATAAATAATCTGGTTGAGGATCATTTCTCTCTTTGAGCATCACAGGGAATACAAATTGAGTGATTAAGTCTGTGCAATCCTGGTCCGAAGAAGGATCTTCCACCCCTACCCAACCTTTTCCAGTTCTTTCCTCTTTTACTGCCAAATTTCTTGAAAGAAGAGTCCACATTTGCTGCTGTTAAGCTCCCCTGCCCGCCATCTGACTGAGTCTGACTGATGAGAGAGCACTAGTGCGTTCCTAACTGCTAAAGCTTCTGGCCTTTTCTTGTGGGTTTTTTTCCCCCAATCTATTTGTCAGTATAAAGTGTTCTAAGCTGATGGCTTCTCTTTCCTGTTTTCACACTGCCTTCCTTGGACTCCAGTTGAATGACCCTCTCCTGGTTTTCATTCTACTCTTATGGCTTCTTTTCTGCTTCTTCATTAAGTTCGTAAGCTGAGGGTGTCCCTCAGGGTTCTAGTCGGAGCTTTCTTTCCCGATCTCCATTTCTTTGTCGAAGATTTGATGTATCCTGGAGTTTCCATTATAATGTCCACGTGACTGATGTTCAGATTGGTTTCTTCTGGTCCTGATCTATTTTCAGATTTCCATGCCAACATTTCTAACTGCTGACTGAACTGCCATCTGTCCTTCCAGAGCCTGGACATGTTCAAAGTTGTTATCTTCCTCCTCTGATTTGTTGCTGTTTCTTACTTCTCTAGAGAAACTGCAGTGCAAAAAGGGCAAGGACTTGGGGTCACGCCCCTAGGCTGGAATTCTGGCCTGTGCTCTTTGAGCCAAGGTCCTTTTTTCTCGTGTTCCATGAATGCCACCAATGCTCATTCACAATAAGCACTTGCTAAATGTTGGTCCCTTTGCCCATTTCTTATTAGCATGAACATTTCCCCTCTAACGTGGCCTTGCCTCATTCTCAGGTGGTTCCTGGGAAACTGAGTGGGAATCTCAAGAAAACAGAAACTCTGAGGAGCCAGGAGATTGTGGGCCAGCCAGGGAAGACAGCATTCAAAAGATGGTTTTGCAATTGTCTGGTTGTTTAATGTAATAATGTACTTTTCCTTCCTCTACACTTTCCAAATCCATGTCAGTTCTTCTGAACCATCTCTCACATTGGTCCCCTCCTTTCCAGCCTTTCACTGCACACAAGTTATCTGGGTCCATGTAACCAGTCTCTCTGCCTTCAGGTTCTGCCTACACAATCCACGCTGCCCACCACCACTGCCTGAAGCACAGTTCTGATCATATGGATTCCCTGCTTAAGCACCTGCAGTGCCTCCACCCCTATTCCATACCTTCACTTTTAAGGTCTTAAATAATCTGCTTCCAACCTAGTTTTCTGTCGAACTTAGGCTGGCTCAGTCATAAGGCATGATGGGACCAAAGTGACACAGAATCTGTCATCTGGTGGGGAGGGTAGCCAGCGTTCTACCCAATTTTATCGAATCTAGAGCTTGGGGGCAATGCTTTTGGGTCTTTGCAATGCTCAAAGTGAAGTGGGGGCTTCACCTGCACCTAGGTGCTGTGCTCTTGCCCTCAGGGCAGGGGCATGGCAAGTCCTGGGCAAGGGAGCAAACCTGTGCTCCAGGCTAGAAGTCAAGGCAGTGCAAGAGGACCAGAGGAAAATCCAGAGAGTCTCAGGAAATGGAGGCAAAATTCCAACCTCTACGGGCAGAGCAACATGACAGCGGATGAGAAGGGAAGAAAATAGTGCTGTGAACCTGGGCTTAAGGCAGCAAGATTAATTCTGGACTCTAGAGACAGAACCTCAGCAGTTTATCTTTCTGTTCCCTGGCTTTAGACAAGAATCTTGCTTGGTTAATTGGTTTTACACTTTTCATACATCTTACTAGACCTGCCTCCTTCCATAGAAAGTAGGTGGGTCCTATGAAAGTCACTTGACCAGTCAGAATCCTCACAGCTGAGACAGAAGACTAGTTTTGTCATAAACCTCCATCTTAGGTATTGAGCAGGATGTTCAGCCAGTCCACAGAAAATCTTTTTTTCAACTCTCCTGGAGATTTAGGTATAATAAGGGACTCTTATCCTTGTCATTTAGCCAAAATACTTTAAAGAATTGAAACTCCCTCTGGATCAGAAACATTAAATGAATAGTCCACTACGTGCTAAGAATTTAGCTGCCCACCACCACCGCGGTCCACGAATACTCCTAGCAGCCTCGATGCAACCATCCCATAGATCCCATCCTGGATTTATTATTCTTATTACTAATAGCTAGTATTTACTGAGTGCTTACTATGTGCCAGGCATTGTGCAAAGAGAAACACATTGCCTCATTCCCAGGCAGTTCCTGGGAAACTGAGCAGGAATGTGAAATACATAGAAGCTCTGAGGAGTTAGGGGAATGTGGGCTCATGCAGGCTGGGACCTGCCAGGGAAGATGGCCTTCAAAAGGTGGGTCTTTAACTTAACTTCAGTTTCACATCTGCTGTCCACCTTCCACTCACTCAGTGGTGGGCCTGAAGTTAGGTAGTGGGCCAGGGGCATGGTGGAGGAATGTGCGGGCTATTTATGCTTGATTTCACAGCCTTTGCTGGGTCTGGTAGCAGGAGCATTGTATAGGATATTGGGGCACTGGAAGAGAGCCTCTCCCAAACTTCTCCAGCTCCCAAGGGTTAATGCTAAATTCTTTCAGTGGGGCAAGGTTTTATTCCTTGATTCACTGGAAAAAGGCTTAAAGTGCAAATAGCTCTAGAGTAGGTGCCAGGGTTACCCTCCATTTACAAGAAGAGATGAATGACTCAGGAAAGCTTTCTGGCAAGGGCTGGGGAGAGGATGACCAGGGATCCTGAGTGTCTGAGGGGAGTGTAGAGGAAAGGGGGCACAGTGGGCAGCTGAGCGCTCTGCAGGTAAACCTGCCATGTGAGCATGGCAGAAGGCCCCAAAGCACCCACCCAAATAAAAGGTGGGAGGGTGGTTTGCAGCCTCAACTGGGCAGGAACCAAGGATGATGACAAGCAGAGCCAAGTTCATGTCCCTGTTGATGAGAGCAGGACTCTTGGCATATGAAACCTGGGGCAAAAGTCAGGTGTAGGGTCTCCTGAGAGGCTCCATGCCCAGAACTGGGCCGGGATAGCAGCGGCCCAGTCACCTACTCATCTAGGGGCCCCCTTTCCCCAGATTCACGATTTGAGAAGGAATTCTTTTAAAATGTTTTTGGAAATAGGTATAAAGTATAACAAAGCTTTTAAAATGTAAGGATTTGTATATTTAGTAATGCACAAAGTAAATTACCTCCACTGAAATGAGTAAAACACCATGGAAAGTGGGACTGTCCCCAGACAGTTCAGCATATCTCATCAGAGACCTGAACCCCCACCCCTCCTTCCACGAAGAATGTAACTAACCCCAAACCCTAGTTCTAAAGCAATAAACTCATTTCAGAACAACCCCTCCCTGCTTAGTTGACAGGGCAAGAAGCTAGAGTCAAGTGTGTGTGTGTGTGTGTGTGTGTGTGTGTGTGTGTGTGTGTGTGTGTGTGTGTGTGTGTGTGTAGGGGGTGGGGGTGACCACCATATTGCAGATCCCTTTGTTGTGTTCAAGGTTGCCAAGAAAGGCTGGGAGATGGCAGGGCCCTCTTACTAGCTGTGACCATATGCTAAGTGGTGCGCTGGCTGGGAGGGGAGGACACAGGGCACAGCAATCCCCTGTCTTGATTTAAACAACTGGTCAGTACCAGGGGTTCAGGAAATGAAGGTGGGAGCGTCCCATCAGAGGGGCAAAGCAGAAACCAGACTGAGGGCAGAGAGGAGGCTGTCACCATTGAGAATAGTCTGAGTTTAATAGGGAATGGGCTGTTGGGCCAAAGATTCAGATCAGGGCTTCTGTTTCCAGGAAGGAAGGGGGATGGAGGGTGAGAGGAGAGTAAGTGCAGAGGAGCAAGACGGGGGGTAAGTGAATGCTGTCTCTGTAGGGGCCACAGGAGCGTGCACAGGGTAAGGAGGTGCAGCTGGAGAGCTTACTGGACAGCTCACCCAGAACAAGGAAAGGGGATCAGAGATGAACCCCATACCCAGCAGTGAAGCCTGAGGTGCAAGAGTCCAGGTTTCAGCAGAGGAATCCCAAGGAGTACGAGATGGTAGAGAATCTTGACTTGAGTAGCAACTGTGGAAAGTTGGGGGTCAGCTCCAGGGCACCAAAGCCCAAACTAGACAACTGGGAGTGGGAAGCCAGTTGGTACCACACTTTGGACAGTGGGAGAGCTGTGGCTGCTTGAATAAGAATCCCTGTATCAAGACATGACAGGTCTGGGAATGCGGCAGGATTGAGAGCTCAGGCAGCTCCGCTGTCAGGATGCGAGGACACCCAGGGAAGGTAGCGGATGGGGACTTAAGGCAAAGGGTAAACAGTTTCATTCTTTCAAAACTCACTGCCCAACTATTGAGGGCTACAGGCATCAGGACTCTAGGGACAGGAATATGAGTAAGACATGGTCCTTACTCTTGAGAAGTTCATGAACTTTTAAGGGAGATAGGCTAAGGAAAAACAGAGACTCCAGAGCCTTGAGATGATTTGTCAAATCCATGGTGCTTCTAAATCAGTATATGAAAACAGATTTTTATTACTACATTTTACTCCAATAATACTCTTTAGCACGTGTATATATATATATCTATCTCAAATCTAGTCACCCATGGATCATTTCACTGAGGCACTGAACTTAACATTGCACCTTCAATTCATGCCCCACCTCCAAGATGCACACAGCCAGAGTTTCCTATCAGTTGCCAATAAAATCGGTTGGCGACCTGGACTTACTTTGGGTTGGATGTCCAGAAGGTGGTGCTTTTGTTTCCTTTCAGTTTTAGCCCTGCATCATTGAGGAGAATCAGGAGTCAGCTTAATAATCACTTTGGGGGTTTTAACTGACCCTTTGGAGGAGGGGTGCCATTTGAGAGCAGGGTGGAGACCTGCTGGGGCAGACCTGCTGGGGCACTTACTCTCCTCTCACCCTCCATCCCCCTTCCTTCCTGGAAACAGAAGCCCTGATCTGAATCTTTGGCCCAACAGCCCATTCCCTATTAAACTCAGACTATTCTCAATGGTGACAGCCTCCTCTCTGCCCTCAGTCTGGTTTCTGCTTTGCCCCTCTGATGGGACGCTCCCACCTTCAGAGTTAGGGCAGAGGTGTTTGGGCCGAGGAGAGGAGGAGGAGTCTGCGGGGGCAGCTGTGGGAACTGGGACCTTCTGCAGAGCCGCGGTACCAAAGTCTGAGCCACAGCTGCCCAAGAACCTGAGAAGGCTCACAACACCCTCACGGAAGCAGCATTATAAAAAGCCCTAAGTTGAAGTGGGCTCAAGTTCCTGGTTGCTTCAAAACTGACCTTCCCTGATTTGCACCAAGGTTCACATTGCTTTAGCAGCGCCTCTTGGAAACAATCATGTTAAGCTCACGGCAGCTGTTAGCCACTCTCTCTTGGCTTAAAAGGCTGGGTTCTTTCCTTAAACATTGTAATTCTCTATATTTTGATTAGGGTTGGTCTAGGGGACTGGGAAAAACAGGAGAGGCAAGTAAGGAAAGACTGATCCAATTTTCTAGCTCATTCCTAGAGGTATTTTTTGTTCGGAGTGAGTGTCATCTAGATGATTTATGTGTAGGAGGAACATGTGGTGGCAAAACCCCACTCATGTTGTCCCTGTGCTCTATCAATGCCGCCCCACGGATGAACATGATAGGGAGGATGAACTGAAAGCTTTTTCTGCTGGAGCCAGCCTTAGCAAGACTGGAGCAGCACCTTCTGTCCCTTCTAAAGGCTAGAGGTGTATTCTGAATCTGCCACTGCTTACCTCCTTCAAGATGTCACGGGTGTGAAGTGTCGACCTCTTGCATGTAGGCCAGTGTATCTCCTGTGCGTGGATTCCTTGCCTTTCATTTCCTTCTGGGTGATTTTTATCAACCCTTCCACTGGATGCCTGCTCCATGCTTACAGATCAACAAACCTCCTGCAGGATGAAAATAAGTTGGGAAGCCCTGAATGGGGAGGAGGGGATGGTGCCAGGAGCACATACAGCAGGAGAACATTTGTTCTTTTGAGGTTTCCCTTTAAGCTATTGAAGGACTGGTGCCCTTACACAGTGGGCTTTGGACATGCCTGGCGGCTAAGGCACACTTACACTTGGCTTCGAAATGCTATGTGCAGAGTGAAATAAAGAAGTACTTTGTACCCTGCTGGTTGAAGATTGTGGTTCAGACAGGAATCAATCTTAAAGGCAGGGAGAAAACCCAACAAAACATGCCTGAAGACAGAGCAGTTTAGTTTAGTGCTTTTTGACCTTGATCTTAGCCCACCGCATTTCAAGATGTGTGTCTGTCCCAGCAGTGGTGTATACAGACAAGGTGGGAGGGAGGGTGCTTACCTACAGATGAGAGGTGGCTTGAAGAGATGTACAGGTAGAGGAGGGAGACAGGAATAGATGGACTCAGGGGTGAGTCAGACAAGAGAAAGAGGAGAATAGAGACTAGTTTTGACTTGTAAGAATTTTGCTCAGTTTAACTGTACTTTGCTAAAAATATTGTTGGTTTATAATTGTGTTGCAATTAGTAATTATCTCCCATTTTTCTCTTGAGGATTAGGAGATTCCAGAGTTAGTAGGTTACTGTGGAATTTTTTCAGTGTGGACAGTAATGTACGCACCTTGTGAGGTTCAAGAGGACACTTGGCTTTGGTTTGCTTCTACATTTCCCCCACCACAGCATATCCTTCTCTTGTTTCCCATCCCTCTCCCCATCCTTTGCTCACTCAGAAAACTACTCAACAGATGGGTACAATGAATGCCTGAATGTTGTCAGAGGCAGTGACCAGAGGTAAATTACCAGCTGTGAAGAGGGTCAACTAGGGCCAGACAATCTATGAGAAGAACATCATGGTTCTTTCTCTAAGAAAAGCAGTGAAATTGGACTGTGTGGTGCTGTTTATTAGGCTCTGCTCTTTCGTTATGTTAATTATCACACAAATTGTAGTCCAAGAGCTCGCTGCCTTGAATGTCTGGTAACTTACAAGAAGAGTTGGACACATGTGCCTGCTCTGGAGCCCAGGGGTAGTTGGTGGGCTCTTCATTGTGGTCTTCAACATGTCAGAGCAAGGTGTCTTGGAGGGCTTCCTGGAAGGGGGATGCTGTAGCTCTCCCAATGGCAGGCTGGCTGCCAGAGTGTTGGTGTGACCAGAGCATTGGGACAGTGGTATGGGCGGAAGCCATATTTTCTGTGCCAGGGTGGAGAGGGAGAGGGAGGGGAGAGAAGGGGTGTTCTAGCAAGGCAGGTACATTACCTGAATAGTTGGATCAGGCCCATCATTGGTGCTGGGTCCAAGGGCAAATCTTTCCTGAGCACCCAAGTAATACACTTGTCTGGCCTTGCTCTTTAGGTAATTATTGGAGAACTGGTGGGCGTGCCCCCACAAGTTCTGGGATACAATCTGGATGCGGAGCAAGGTGTTTAGAGGAATTTTTGCTGAGTAGCGCTGTGATGATGTGCTGAAAACGGGAGGATGAAATGTGATGTCTTAAGGCCTTTATCACTGCAAGGAGGCGGCGAGACCAGGAGGAGTTGTGATCAGGGAAGGCAGCTATAAGCACAAGTCCTAAGGTCTGCTCATTATTGACCCAGCCCTCCGTATCTCAGGTCTTAGCATGCCAGAAATCTCTGTGGATTGTGACAAAATTTTTAAGTCCAGAGAGGCAATCAGCCCAAGGGCAAGCTTGGTTGCAGTACCCCTGGCCAGGATGAGCAGCTGTCCCCAGGAGAGCAGACCCTCTGACCCTTCACCTCACAACTCCCAAAGTTGCCCTGAAGTTCAGCTGGAGGTGGTTGTGCTTTGCTGCTCTCCACTGCCCAAACCCTACTCTTTAATATCAGCTGCTGGGCTGGGTTGCTGGAGGTGACTTTTCCAGGGCAGACCCTCCTCTGGTGCCCTCTGGTGCCCTGGCTTCTAAGAGTAGCTTTCTGACCAGCACAATGGCACCCAGCAAGGTAAAACTGCTAGGAAAAAGCAGTCTTGCATGGTAGCAGTCAAGCTTCTACTAGCTGCTCTAGGCTACATGCAGAAGTCCTTCTAGAGAGGACCTCAAACACTTGAAGCAATCTCCATTCTTATCTAGCAGGTCATGCTCCTAGGCCATTTGGCCTCTTCTGAGGAGTTTCCTGGAGAAATAAGAACAGAGTTGCAGGCCACTACACTGGAACCTTCCCAGGATAGGAGTAGACAATTCCTACTTCTTAGCTAAGGTGTGAACCTTATAGAAAAGGTATCTTGGGTGTTCGGCCAAGAGAAGCAAGTCCTGGGGGAGTTACAGCAATTGGACAGTAGGCAATAGATGGATCTTTGGGTGCTCAGTTGGGAGTGGCATCAAAGGACACTGCTTTCCCCAGTGAAAGGCACCTACAGTGACAACCACTTCTGCAGAGGGTGCCTTGGGGCTTGATGTCTCTAAGTGTACCATCTCCTGGTCTGGAGGCAGGAGCCTACACTTCTGGGTTCCTAGCTGCTCCTCCATTCCTGAGATTGGGAGATGGAGCTTGCGTGGACTGAGCAGCTGTCCAGCAGTTGTGGGATCAGGTTGTGGGGGCTCTGTGGTCCAGGTACCTGTGGACAAGTGGTCTGCCGTACTCCAGGACCCAAAATGGCACCAGATCACATTCCTTGGTGCAAACAGTTTCATTCATGTGAAAAATCTTCTTTCAAAGCTTTAATTTGGGACATTCATAGGCAGAGCCCCCATGGATCCAAGCCTGTTTCCTTCAGCCACACAGTGTTGACAATTGAGTGGGTCCTTCATAGACCATTGCATTTCCCTACCTCCACCCAGGCAGGTGAAAGCCTGAAGTCTACCAAGGATTGGTATCCTGAATGGTGCCTGAGTTACCTCCTGATAGGCAAGAGGTAGCCAAAAGGTAGATGTGGAACCTCATGCCCCAGAGGTAGAAATTAAGAATCCAAAGTAAATGGCCACAACGGTGGGGAGAGCCAAACTGGAACCAAAGGAGTAGAGAGAGCTGGACGGATGGATAAAAAGGGCAGGTAATTTTATTTTTAGATTGAGGTCTAAAATACAAATGTCTGCAGAGCACATGGCTTGGGAGGCAATCGGGCACATGGGATACAGGGCCAAGGAGTAGTGCAATCCCTTCAGGCCCACCCTTTCTGCTTTTTTTCCCCTCCTTTGACTCAGAATTTGACAAGAGCATTTGTGTTCAAAATGCAAAAGCCCTGTACAAAGTACTTGGAATTGGGGAAAGAAAGTATAAGGTGCTTTTTGCCTCAAGAAACATACAGTCGAGTTCATGGCCTCTTTCCCCCTTGGCCTCCTCTTTTAGTCAACTAGCATTTCCTAAGTACCGACCTCATATTTGGAAATTTTAATTTCTCTGGCTTTTTTCTACCTGTAATTCTTCTGTCTTGGATCCCTTTCCTTTCTGCTTCCATTTCTTTCTCAAAAAAAAAAAAAAAATAGGCAATAAAGAAAAATTGGGGGGGGGATTGGAAAAGGAGGAGGAGATTTTAAGAGAAAATGCTTGCTTGGCGCTTACCTGAGTTTGTTCTCTGGCACTCAAATGCCATGTGTTCATTTGGCTCATAGCTTGGCTTGGAGAAAGTCAGTGTTTCATCTCCTCTTGCAATGAATTTCTGCTAAACATTGGCCCCATCCCATTTGCACAGGCTGTAAATTTTTTTTAAACTGCCATGTATCTCTGAATAAATTCAAACTGGTTGTGGGTCTTTCATCTATTTTGTAAATGAGTGATGAGATGATGCAAATCTGACAGTGACCAGAGCTAGAGAGTGAATGAGAACCAGATCTCTTCGTCATCCCACCCAACGCTTCCAGCCCGGCCTCTAGCCCTGGCTCCACCTCCTGCACAGTGTGTCCTTTACCAATCAAGCTAAAGGCAAGAAGTCTTCTCTAATGGCAAGCACTTTGGAAGCTAGTAAAGGAAAAACTGTGTAAGATCCTAAGTACTCTTTTTACCTCTTAGCTTGATTTTTAACTGCACTATTTGACCACGTATTTGCTTGCTATCTTCTCACCTAAGATGGGACCAAAGAGACCTATGAAGAATGGAGGAGGTAGGGAAAGAGATGGAGGAGGGAGCTGTGGTTGGTGTTACACAGTGAAGGGTTGTGTCTCGCTTAATTTTGCTCCCAACCATCACCTATCTTACCCATTAAGAAGCTTGGAATGCTGTCATTCGTTTGAACCTTGAGGAAATATAAGAGTCTTTCATTTAAAAATATATTCCTGCCCCTGGGAGGGGGGTAATACTTAAGTAACAGTTAATTTGAGGGGAGGGTATCAATGAGCTAAGTCACCAGGAGCGGGGAGAGAAAGACCCCCAAGGCCAAGCCTTTCCTGCTTAACCAATAGTTTTGACTGCTGTCTCCTGGTTAAGGCTATACCTGAGCACAGGGAAGAAGATAATAATTGCTTTGTAGGCAAACCCCCATCTCCTGGCACATACACACCTGGACCTGAAGCAGTGGCAGTCATTCACACATACAAACATCTAGCTAAAGGCAAAGATCACTTCAGATCTGACTTAATATTTTCCTACGTGTAGCGTTTTCCTCTTAATTTTCCTTTGGAAAAGACAAAAGTAGCTTCACACTTCCTAGGTCTTCATACTCCAAATTGCACTTGTTTGCATGGGACAGGTACATGCGTGTAGGTAAATCCACATTTCCTAGCACATGCCTCAGACCCCCACGAGGAGTCAAAGTTTCAGCAGAGAGCCCCGTGAAGATGTCACTCCCTCCCAGGGACTCGGCGGCATTATTGTCTGTCACGGAAGTGTACGCACAGATCTTTTCTCCTCCTCATGGTCCGTTTTCTATTTGTGATTAGTAACTGGCTTCTCTTGGTACGTTACGATCTATTACAAAAGCCAAACATTCGGAGGGCAAGCTGAAATGACAAAATTTGGTTATAATTTTATGTTGGCCCCTGACATATATATTTTTTTTAAAATGATTTGGTCTCTAAGCAACTGATCACTTAGCAACAAGAAGCACCTTTATAAAAGATGGCACACAAAGAGTGATTGCCAGAAAAGCTACCCGGTTCTTAAACAGCCGCGCATCATTGGCAAAACTCACCATCTTCAAGAGTCCAAAAACTAGAAGTGACCAGCAGACCCAGGTAACCTTGATATTTGCACATTTTCCTGAAAAAAAAAAAAAGAAAAAAAAAACTCATGCAACTATTGAAGAGAACAAAATTCTTTGAAATATGTTCATTTTTTAAAAGTCTTATTAGTTGGTCTTGGTTAACTTTTAATAGAATGTGTTCTATTAAATAATTGCTTCTTGATTTTTTAAAAAAACAACTTGGACATAAATTTTGTAATCAGGAAACAGTTCACTCAGAATATTTTATTTACATGAGGATGAAAGAGGGGAACAATCTGTTCTTTTCAGAGTTTATTTATGTAGGTTTTCATTTGAAGGGAGAAAATCTACACTGTGGCAAAATAAGAGTGTGCAAATATTACCTCGAGTGGTGTGCACTGCTAGGGGAATATGTGTATTTTCTTTTTCAGTGTACTTTTAAGCTACTAAAATATTTAGAGAGTAGCAAAATTATTTTACTTCCAAACTTCAGCTTTTCAATCCAGCGTCAATTCCAGTAGCAAGTGATGGTCTTTTGTTGCAAATATTCAAGGACTGTTTTTTTCTTTTTTCTCATTCACAGCACAAAATTAAGCATTTTTCTATTTGTTTTCATTGCTATAAGAAAAGATTCATTCCAATGCTAAGAGGAGAAATTCCAGCCATCTGTACCTTGTTTGCTTTTTTCAGGTACCCAGGAGTTGAAGACTTAAATGTCTTTCTACAAAATTGGAGTTGGAGATGAGGAACAGTTGTTTTTTTATCTGAACCCCTTAAATTAAAGACTGTGTAACGATAAACCCACTTAGGGTAGTCAAAGGGGATAAGGAGATATTTTGTGAGGGTGAAATAAAAATCTTCCTCGTTGAACTTGGAAACATTACAGAGATATCATAGATCTAAGCAAACAGACTTCAGAAAACTGCAGTTTCAAGAAAGATAAGTTAGGACAGTGATACTTTCGTTTTTTATAAGAACTGTGTGTGCCGCTTATCTTTAAATTGAACTGTATACTGACATCTTTTTGGAATCAGAAAATGGAATACTTAGTCTTAATACAGAGTTGACAATGGGTCAGGGCATTGTTGTACCCAATTCAAAATCAAGATGGTCCCAGAAAATTTGAAACCTACAATTACTCTGTTAAGACAGGGCTCCTTATCAGCCCAATATGATTACACTTGATTTAAAAAGCTGCTATGACTTGTATTTCTGTCACTGCTACCAATTTCGGGCAGAAAGAATTCCTTCTTGTGATTACTTTGAAAGTTAGTAACAGGTATTTTCAAATGAATTGCAGAAATCTTTTTTTTTTTAAAGCAATGTACTATGAAAGCACAAAAACATATAGCTTTGTCCTTTAGAACTAAAGATATAACGTACTCATATTTACAGACTTGTCATTACTGTAGAAACTTGTCTGCAGCTTTAAGTTAAGGAAATTAGATAAATAACAATAAGACATTAATGGTGTTGGTGTGTCTGGATATATTTTCACTTTTAAGTGTAACATAGCCTACTAAATATGAATGAAAACTAAAAAAAGCAGATGGTAACATTTATGTTGCAAATAGTAGCTAAGTTTTTGCAGTGGTTCTTTAAGATTTTTCAAATCCAGTCACTATGTTCTTTGAAGGTAAAGTCCTCTATGTTTTATCTATGCATAAGGAAACAAAGGGGACCCATGGCCCTGTAGAGCTTGTCATTTTGGCTGTCTTAATGAGTCCTCTGACCAAATGGACAAACAATTACCGGATTTGAGATAATCAATGAAATACTTAGAACAGACTGGCCACTACAGACTAAGCCAACTCATTCTGCTATACTGGATTAGTTACTTCTGAAACACACACATAGACACAAATGATCTCAATATAAATCATAAACCAGGAAATCAAATGAACCTCTCCGTTAGTGAGGGCTTCCCAGGAAAAAGGATAGTTTTAGTTTCATGAATGAGAAATTTCTCTCATAATCCTTATTTGGTGTCTAAAAATCACAGACAAAACTTGATGGCTCTTTTCCTTTGACCCTTAGGCTGGGATTGGACTGGGGGTCGGGGGATGGGGTGGCGGAGGGTAATAGCTGGCAGACCGACTGCCAAACAGTTCTGCTTTGTGGGAGATCCTCGCTGCAAACTAATCTGTTTACTTTGGACAGCTTAATACCTGAATTGAAATGATCAGGCAGAAAAGTGATTGGCCTTTTAACAGAAAAAATTTTAACCCTCTTCAATGAGTCAGTCATACTTGAGATAATATGGTCTTTCTCTGGTGAGAGAGAAGCAAGAAAAAACCTTCAGAGCAGCCCCTGTGGGCTGGGTACTTTACAATGTGCAGCTCTGTTTAATCCTCACAACTGTGCAAAGGCATCGGCATCTCTGTTTGGCCTATGAGTAAACCAGGTTCAGCAGTTTGCCGAAATGTTACCTAAACAGTGAATGGCAAAGTTGGGGTTTACACCCAGATTCCTCAGCCAGTGCGCTTTCCTTGTGCCACAGTGGCACAAGCGACCACTTTACACAGACCTTCAAATAGTCTCTCTGGTCTTAGTAATGCAAAAGTTCTGAGTAGGTGGGCTGGCAGCGAAGATTTAGGCATCTTTTCACAGGAGAGGCTCTTTAATCTATCACTGAAACCACTTAGATCCCACATTTTCGATGGCTGTCAAAGGCTATGAATTGGAAGGGGGCACTCAGCTGGGCTGTGGCAGTGGTGGCCACGGGGCATGTCACCATTCTTTGCCATGATGCACATCCCAAGTGGGACAGGACTCTTTGAGGTAGCCTTTCTGTGAGAACAGAGCCTGAGGCAGGGCTAACTGGGGGGCATCCCCTGGATCACAACAGTGAGGGACTGCACAGGTAGAGAGGAAGCAGGCCAAGTGACATGCCACCAATTTCAGGTGGCTGGGAAGGGAACCCAGGTGTGGGTGGAGTCGGGGGTGGGTGAGATGGTGCTATAGAAAGCAGAGCTTTCTCCTGAGGACATTGCTTCAAAATTGCAGGACTGCAGTGCCCTGTCCACTCTGGTTCTAAAGCCTCTGGGTTATGTTGTTGCCCCCTCTTCAAATATCCCTGACAAAGGGATTAGTCTTAGAGAGCTAATTTAACAAAACTTCCCCAAAACAGTATTTGGGGAGGAGCTTTTGTAAAGGAGCAGGGGCCAAGGCAGCTATGACTAACTCTGGAACAAAGCACCTTACATATCCCCATCTCCTTTGATTCTTAACATCAGTCAGCTCAAAGACCTGAAGAGTCCTGCCCAAAGCCCAACAGTTTGTTGGTGGACCTCAACTCAAGTCTGTTGACTGGAAACCCTGTGGCTCTTTTCCTACAACTGGGAAATATGGTGGTATATATAGGTACATACAGATCCTAAGGTGTGATATGGATCCAGAGAGGCTTGGGGTTGGAGGTGATCTGTCTTGAACTTGGCATGATCATCAAGTGAATACCAAGGGCAGTTCTTCACCTGCTACACTTGAGTCCATCCCCAGAGGAGGGATTAGCTCTCTAACAGGTGTAATAGGAAACCTCCCATTTCTTTTTCCAGTCCCTCTCTGCTGGGGTGAACCCATGGGTAATCCCTCCAACCAGAAATCAGAGGGCTGTTGGGCAGCTTAGGAAATTTGAAAATGCTTGGTAACAGGCTCTATTTTTGTACAAAACATAATAATCATCTTTGTGCAAAAGTATCCAAGTGATCCCCATGCCTCCTCTTCCCTAGCGCTCTTGTCTCCAATCAGAAATGCCCACCCTCTATGAGTTCCTGTGTGGTGTGTGGTGCTAAGACACATATGGTCAGAGCATAGATACCACATACCTACCATGGATAGCACAGGCCAAATCCCCCTCTCTATAAAGTGTGCAGAAAGTCTCCTCGCATCTGGCAACTCTCGGTAGAAGAGGACCATTTATTTCATGTCTTTAAAAACGTATCATTCTTAATCTGGGAGCTGACTCAGAGATTGCTTAATTTAGACTTCTCATTTCGGAGATGAGGGAACCAAGCCAAAGTGATTTGCCCAAGGTCTGTGCAGCTAGTGAAAGCAAGGGATAGAGCTCAGTTCTCTTGACTCCCAGTCCAGTGCTCTTTCCTCTGTATCATTATAATTGTTAATGCTAAGAGGAAGTAAGAGTACAAACTCTTGCCCATACTTTACAGATAGAAAAACTGAGGGCACAGTTCAGTTTAGGAACTATTGCCACTCCAAAAGTATGAAAATTACTAAATCTATGAAAGTGATTTAACAGTGCAGGATTAATAATTTTCATTCTCCCTGCTGGATATAAATACATAGAGTTCAGTATTGCAGGGAACACACTGACGTGTCCCAAGGCTGTTCAACTGTGATCATAAAATTTCTCTTCTGTATGGAAAGTAAGGAAGGGGCTGGAAAAATGGCCCCTACCGTTATGAAGCCTAGTGTCCAAACAGATGATGCATTTATGGAATCCCCTAAAAAGATAAACCAGCATATATCTGCATGCCAGAACTGTCACAGCAAGGCCCCACACAAAAACTGATATACAAAGGTATTGTAAGCAGTAGTCCTTGTGGATTTTTCTCCTGTTGGACCCCCACTGAATTTGGTACTATCCCAGAAGAGGCTCCTACATAAATACCCAATACCCTGATATGCAGCAGTAACTATGGGAATAATTCTGATGACAATTCTAAAAACTTAACAGGAAGGTGTGAACTCACATGAATTGAGCTTTCTGTGCTAAGTTCTGTGCTAGGACCTTTATGCAGGTTTTCCTATTTAATGTTCGTAATCTATAATACTAATATTCTGAACACTGTTTTCCAGATTAGGACGCTGAAATTCTTCTGCATTTAAGGAACCTGCCAAAGGGCCCAACACCATAAAGTGGTGATTATTTATTCAATATATATTTACTTGGCTTAAAGTATGTCCCTGGCACTGGACTAGATACTGGTGATATAAAGTTAAATAAGACATGGTCCTTGTCTTGAAGAAGCTAACGCCTAGTGATATTCATTTCCAGTTAATGTGGGAACTTCTGCTCATCAGAGCTAGTTTAACAGCAAATAAGATACTTGCTAAGTAAATTCTAAAATATTTACTCTAGAACACATACATATCTTGAAGGTTGAAAAGGGTTAAAGAAGAAATCCTAGAATAGGAAAATATAGGGCTAGGGTCTACACTGAGACGGGAAATTGAAGATTGACAGAAAGTTGGCATTCACGACATGTAGAATAAAATGGGTGAAAAGCATGGAGGAGAGATTGATCAGGTCACATTAAAAAAAAGGGCCAGCAAACTTGGGTTTCCTCTTTTGGCTGAAAGAGTTCCATACTGAGGAATAATATGAACAATGAACTTGGTGATTTAGGACGCTGGTAGAAAACCTTAAGGATCAGATAGAGGAGTTTGAATTAAGTGAATAGAAAATGGGGAATCAATAAGGGTCTTCTGATGCTGGCTCCTGGTTTTTGAATGTCACTAGATTGTGGACACCTGTGACAAATAATTCCAGAGGAAAAGAGTTTTGTCCTGTGTATCACTGACCCTGACTGAGGGATACTACTGACCAGAAGATCAGTCTTTTAAAATCTTGAACTCATCAGGAGTGAACAGATGAGGCCCTGGTCTGGGCAATAACTGCAGAGGATAAAGCATAGACGAGTTCAGAGCAAACAATGGGCGAGGCTTGATGACTAGATGAAAGAAGGGAAGGAAGATGGAAAACAAAGAGAACGGTGGTATCCCTAGAAGTAAGAGAAACTTAGGAATTAACTACCTAGTGAGGTTGTTTTTCAAAATGGTTTAGATACTATAAATGTGCTTATCCAAGTGGGGACATTTCCTCGGAAATGTTAAATGTGTTACCCAAAGTATAAATCAAAACATACTGAGTCTAAGAATTTGTGCTCTTCTGCAAGTAGAGAAAGGTGGGGGAGGAGGCAACCTGGAAAACATCACTTAGATGATAAACTATTAGAATTTCCAAGATATTTTAATGGTTTTATGGGGACCATAGGGGTATTCTGGAATACCCAAGAAGCCTGGTGACTGTGTCTTTAGGCAACTGGCAGACCTGATGAGAAGGGGTCTTGCTCCTACAAGTGTTTGAAAGAGTGTCTCCAAGAATAAACATGGAGAGGGACAAAACAGGAGACCTGAGTCCAAAGACTGGGTTACCCTGGGTGATTAATGAGAAGAGGTCTCACAACAAGGAATCAGGACAAGACAGATAAAGATTTGAGACCAGAGACTTTAGAAGAGAACCAAAAGAAGTCTGTTTCAAGAAGATGTTCTCTGCAAAGGCAGCAGAGAAGTGAAAATTTCTTAGTCTTTTGAACAAACAATTCATCAGACTGGTGATAGAGAAGTCACTGGTACCCTCAAAAAGCAATGTGGGTAGAACAGGAAGTTGGTAAGCCAGACTGAATGGTAGGTGCCATTGGGGTAGAATACCAGAGCCCAGTCAGGCCTCCTGACCTGCCAGCCCATGTGCTGAGTGAGTGCAGAATTAGTCAGTCCAAAATCTTGGCCTTCAGCAGAAATCCGTTTTGAAATCTAGCTGTCTGCCTGGGTCAGGCTGGGGAGGAGAAAGCATGAACTTTGGGGTCAGACAGATGGACTTTAATCCTTCCTCAGACAGAAACCAACTGTGAGACACTATCAAGGAGATTTAACCTCTATTTCTCCATCTTTAAAATGGAACTGATTTTTTTTTATCTCACAAGGTGTTTTTTTTCTTTTAAAGACTAAAATTAGATAAAATGCCTATAACACATGGGCAAACTGTACCAGTAAATATCATCTCTGCTAGGACAATGGGTTGTTTCACTGTGTTACTTGGAGTCTCGGAGCTCTTGAGAAATTTTCAGAAGCTGTTTTCAAAGGTGTCAGGGGCAAGGAGGTTCTGAGGAGCCAAAGGCTGAAGCTTCAGCTACCCACACCTGACTCTTACCAGAGCACAAGAGTCCCATGAAAATTTTGTTTAGAAAGGTAAGGGCATCTGAGACAAAACTACTGAGACTAGCAATGAATTTAACAAGGTTTCAGGATACTAGGTTAACATACAAAATTCAATTGTATTCTTATACACTATTAGCAATCAACCGAAAAATAAAAATTTAAAAACAATTTCAATACAGTAGTACCAAAAGCCATAGAAATATTTAGGAATAAATCCAACAAAAGATGTCTCAGACCTCTACATTGAAAAGCACAAAATATTGCTGAGAGAAATTGAAAAAGACCTAATAAACGGTGAGATATATCAGATTTGTGATAAAAGATAATACTGTGAAGGTGGCAATTCTGCCTAAATTGTTCTGTAGAGTCAATAAACTGTCAATTAAAATTCCAGCAGGCCTTTTTGTTTGTTTGTTTGTTTGTTTTGTAGAATTTCACAAGCTGATTTCTAAAATTTATATAGAAATGCAAAAGACCTTGGATAACCAAAGTGTGGGAATTCTGAGAAGCAGGCAGCAAGACTGGATTTAAATATGCAAGAGATTTATAGAGGAAAATGACAAGGAAGGATAAAAGGGGAGAGAGCAGAAGTAGACAAGGAAACTATCAGATCCCAATGCAGGTCTAACACCTATGAAAGGAGAGAGGGGAGGAAGAATTGGGAAAGGGCTTCAGACTACAATGTAGTTCTGAGAGTTTTAGTCAGGAAAGGGGCATCCCCAAGAAAAGATTGCCCATTGGAATAGTCCTGCATTGGCTAGAATGGGCTATCACTAGTACCCTTACCATACTTAGTCATTGGCTGGGAGCTACCAAGAAAAAGATGGCCTTTCTGTGAACAGTGAATCCACAGGGTGGAGCCATCAACTATGCTCCCAATACTAGGTTCTTTTGAAGATCTGAACAGCACACCTCCATAGCCACTATACAAAGTAGTTTTTAAAGAGAACAAAGTTGGAGAACTTCTCTTCCAATTTACCAACCTTACCTTCACGTTTCAATACTTTCTATAAAGCTACAGTAATCAAAACAGTTTGGTATTGGCAAAAAATAAACATAGATCAATGGAATAGAACAGAGAGTCCAGAAACATATTGCCAATTTTAAACCAAGGTACCAAGGCAATTCAATGGGAAAAGAAGAGTTTTTTCAACAAATGGTGCTGGATCAAATGGATATCCACATTGGGTGGGGGTGAGGGGTAGGCATCAACCCTTACCTCACACCATACACAAAGTTAACTCAAAATGAATCACAGACCTAAATGTAACACCTAAAACTATTAAAATTTTAGAAGAAAACAAGAGAAAAATCTTTGCGACCTTGACATGGCAAAGTTTCCTCAGAACACATGAAAAAGCATGAACTATAGAAGAAAAATTGATACTTGGACTTCATCAAAAATTAAAAACTTCTGATCTTCAATCGATACTAAGAAAATAAAGCAGACCACAGACTGGGAGAAAATATTTGGAACACATATACTAGACAAAAAACTTGAATCCAGAATGTTTTTTTAAAAACCTCTTAAAATTCATTAAGACAAACAAACCAATTTTAAAAAATAGGGCAAATATTTGACCAGACACCTCACAAGAGAAGATAAATGAATGGCCAGTATGCTCACTTCAAAAAGCTCAAAATTATTAGTAATTAGGGAAATGCAAATTAAGACCACAATCAGATACTTCTAGAATGGCTAAAATTAAAAGACTGACCACACCAAGTGTTGGTGAGAATGTGGAGCAACTGGAACGGTTTCTTTGAAAGATAATTTGGCAGTTTCTTAAAAAGTTACACATATACTTACCATACAACACAGCTATTCCATTTTTGTATTCTAGTGTTCATAGTAGTGTTATTTGAATAGCCAAAAAAACTGGGAAACAACCTGAATGATCATTGATAAATGAATGGAAAAGCTATGGCTTAACTACAATAGAATACCACTCAGCAATATTAAGGAACTAACTGTTGATATTAACAATCACGTGAAGGAGTCTCAAAATTCACATGCTGACTGAAAGAAGCCAGACAAAAAAGAATACAGACTGTATGATTACACTGAGATAAAATTCTAGAAAGTGTAAACTAATCAATAGTGACAGAAAGCAGATTAGTAGTTGTCTGGGAATGGGGTGGAGGAGGGATGGATTACAAGAGGGTGATGAAAATGTTATCTTGATTTTGGTGATGGTTTCAATTATACATATGAAATAAAACTCATAAAATTGTATGCTTTAAATATTTGAGGTTTAGTGTATGTCAATTATGCCTCAACAAAAATGGTTTTAAAGAGATGGAGGGAGATGAGGGCTGGTGTAACTAATGCAATCCCACCTACACAGTAGAAAGATTTGAACAGTGTCCTAGAAGAAACATAGGGAGGAGTAAGTCTGGTACTTTGTTTTCCTATTTGTCTATTGAGTATCTGCCTTTCTCCTAGGCTGGGAGAAGGAGTGGAGGAAAGAACAATGCCTAGTGCTGACCAGCTGTCGAGTTAAAGCTCCCTTGAGTGCTTCCTGCCTGCTAGGCTGAGGTCTGCAGAGGGAGGACCCTTCCCTCTGACACAGGAGCAGGCCTGCCAGCTGCCTGGGCAATCAGCCACTGGAGTCACATAGGGCCCAGCTCTCAGAAGGAGCCGTGCTTGCTGTTTAATGATCTGCAGCCACCATATTGATTCTTAACAATTTTATCTTTGAATTTGTGTTTTGTAAGCAAAGTCCAATGGGACAGTGGATGTGCCAGGAACTTGGACCCTTGGCTCACACAGGGTCTCACCTCCTGCAGTTTTTCAAGTTTTAGACTGCCTGCTCCTCCTCCATCCTGCCCAGTGAGCACTGCTGGGCACAGATGTGGGGAGAAATGGGACTGGCGCACAGTCAGGGGGCTGAGTCACAGGGTGGGGCCCCGGGGCACCTGTGAGGGGTCTGCATTTGCCCCGTAAGTATCCTTGTGCCTGTGGGAGCACAACGTTAAATGGCAAATTTGAAACACCATGACAGGTGGAAAGACCACAGAAGAAAGGAAAAGGCTTTTTCACCCCTGCTGTTTGAATAAGGGGCTCCATATTTTCATTTTGCACTGGGCCATGCAAATTCTGTTGGTGCTGGCTGCGGAGCCGCCTGCTTGAGATCGTCACCCAGCTCCTTCCAGATCCACCTGCCCAGGCACTCCAACTCTGGATCGCCACCAATACAGGCATGGGGCTGATTTTGTCCCTAAGAGATTTCCACCACCCTCAGGGGAAAAATGTGGCTCAATTCAGCCTGCCTAGGAGTGATAGAGATCCAAGCGTTGTAATGAAAAGTCTGGAACGTAGGGCAGGCTTGCCCTCCAGAGTAGGAAGCATATTGGGGTAGAAGCAAGGAAAGTCCTGTTCTCATAAGATTCCCCTGGATGCTGACCACCCTGTTCTTTGATTTCCTCTCCATTGTGGAATAAGGGTGAAAGTCCCAACTCGGTGTTTTGAAAAAAGTAACCATGACAACAGCCAAGTCCATAGAGAGAGTAGTAAAATGCATCAAGCTCACTCAATACCTTGCCTTTCCCTCCAGAATGAATGCTCCTAGTCAGACAATGATCCAGCTGCAACAAAAGAGCAAAAGGGAAGAATAGACCTAGAAAATCTTCATGTGCTGAGGCCCATTGGAGATTAGTGGTATCTCTTTGCTTTGTCGGTTCTTTGCCTTCTGGCTGTCTCCACACAGTTCAGGTCAGCTTTAGAAAGCTTATTCTAAAAGGGCAAGAGCAAATATAAGCTCTTTTTAGAAAACACGCTCTAAAAATCTGTTAAACCCATAGTTTAGAAGTAAAAATAAACTTGGAAAATTTGATTGAGTCGAGGTGTGATCAAAACTGTGGCCTCATCCTTGACTCTGTGGTTGGAGAAAGAACTGGCAGAAGTATTTCTATTTGCATGAGAAAGGAAGGGCTTCTGAGGCAGAATGAAACAGTCTAATCTTCAAGGGCACTGGCTGGGAAAAGAGGAGGCCTGAGTTCTAAACTCTGTCACTAATTAGCTGTGAGACCTTGGGTGTATAGTTTAACCTCTCAGGCTGTGCCAACATTTGCCCTGCTCTGTCAGCAGATGTGCAAATGCCCTTTTAATGAGAGGAAATCCTTGTGCTGGTAATGTGACCTGTGAGAGTGTTATCACATATTCTTTGAACCTGGCAGAGAAGGGTCGCGTCTGAGTCTTTTGCAAGGTGAAAGGTAAGTCTTTCCTCTGCTGAATCTGGGCAAACTTGAGGAGTGAGCAGAGGGTTACTGTAGCTTTCCACCAAGGAAACCAGCTACTTTCTCAGTGTTGGGGAAAGTAGATTTGCTTTGTCTCTGAGGCTATAACTCGATTTGTCAAGACTGGTCCTAATTGCTAGTCTGTAGCTTGGCACTCAGCTCCCTGGGCATCGGGGATCTGAGGCTCTACAGCCACAAAGGCCTGGTGGGCATCGGTCAGAGGGTAATAATCAAAGGGAGTTGGGTAGCACCTGCCCTGTTGAAAGGGACAGCAGATTGTTGCCACAGGGAATGTGGGTCCAGTGTGGGCCGATCTTCTGCATTTTCCTTGAAGAGGCCTGAAATGTGGACTTTTAAAATTTAAGATATTCGAAACTTTAAATAATGTTAGTGAAAGCAAATTTAAAGCATAATGTAAGCCAAAATGAGACAAGCTAGCAGGCTGGGTGGGTTAATGACAAACTCCCACTAGGAGAGGGGAGCACAGGAGCAAAGCAGTCTGTGCCTTGCTTCCTGCAGAGCCTGGGGAAGAAGCAAGATCCTAGGGCATCTTTATCCGGGCAACTCGCCCCATCTCTCAACTGTCCTCTTCTGTCTCTCCTCCTCCCACCAGCCTGAGAAGATTTCATCTCTCTGTGGGAGGAGGGAGTAAGAAGCATTGCTCTTATCCCACATTTCTTTTCCCAAAGCCGCCACTGTGGCCAGTCCTGCCTACCGCTATAGAGCCTGGATTTTTGAAACCCACAAGCCCGGAAAGCGTTTCCTTCCCTCTGTACTCTGCTTCCCTGAGGCGATGAAAAATGCTCAGCTGATTTAATGAGGAGAAGGAATAAAGGCTAACCAGGTAACACTAGCTAACCTGCCTCCAGCCCAGGTGTTATACTGGAGAAGCATACACACAAAATCTCAGAGGCCAGAATCGGGGCGGTGTGCCTGGGAAGTTAGGATTGGTTTGGTACAGCTGGGTGGGGTGTTGGGCAAATGGCAGGGGAAGGGACTGGAAAGGCAGATAAAATAGGACTTAATACACAAAAAAATTTCATTGGCTCAGATGTCTGATTACTTACGTGTTTTTCTGTAAAGCTGGTGGACCAATGCTACATCTGTTTTGTGTAATTTATCTGTGCACTTTAAAGTGACATAAAGGGCTTCAGAAACCATGATCTGTAAACCATGCCTGTCATAATTTGGGTGGCTTTGCCCTCTACAAAGTATCCAAAGCTGATGCCGCTGAACTCATTTGAGAGTATTAAGTATCCCCAGACTTCACCGAGATACATGCTACAGCTGTCACCAAGTCTTCTTGCTATTCCAGGAACTGCTACTGCTTTCTGCCTGCCCTCCCCCCATTCCAGCTCCCATTCCCTACTTCCCCAGGCTCCACCAAACTCTTCTTCTTCCCCAGTGATCTTTCCAACTCCATCTCTCCCCTGAACTTGGGCTGACCCTGTCTGCCCTTACAAGAAGAAGATGTGTTTTCTATCATACATCCCCTGATTCAGTGTTGGGAGCTGGGGTTGGTCTTCCAGCGTGGTGCTTCTGGACCATTGCTCCCCTTTTCCTTCTAAAATACCGTAAGCTCCTTAAGGTTCACACTGACTCCTCTAGTCACTGAAGGCTTAGCCTCTTTCTCCGTGTCTTCCTCTCCACCCCATCATCCTCAGCAGCTAAATGTCCTTATGGCTGATATAAGCAACACCCTGGCTGCAGAGTTCCCTGACGAATGCACCTTCAACAGCCTTCTCCCTCCACTTCAGCACACTCCCAGGGGTGCAGCTGGGACCTTGACATCATCAGAAACTGCACGTCCTCTGAAATGTCATTCTCTCACCACAACCTTCCAGCTCATTTGCTCAAGTTCCTTCACTATTTTCCAGCCTCAATGAAATCTCCAAGCCTGTGGTCCCTCCACTTTCTCTCTGCCCATGAACATCCTCCTATCTTTACTTCCTTTTGTATCTAGCTTAGAGGGCATAGTTCTTCCCACAGTGTCCTAAAAATATTACTAAATCTGTCGTGTCCCTCTTGATGGTCCTTGCCTGGCAAAGCCCCTAGGACTTATTTATGCCTGTGTCTGAGCAGATCAGTGTGACTGGAGAATATGGCACATTTGGGTGTGGCTCCAACTTCATGTTCTCCAACCTTGTTAGGGTCCTCAACACTGCTTAGCAGTTTTACCATGCTTTTCTAGAAGCTTCTGCCACTTTCACAATCACATTTCATTTCTTCCTCTCAGAGCTTTATGCTTCCAACCCCTTTACTCCCAGACAGAAGCTTGGCAGAGAAAACTGATGGACTGCATTTGCACCTGCCCTCTCCTCCCATATATAGTACAAGGGAGGGCATGTCCCTCCTTCAACCAAGGCCAGTCCCTCCACATGTGCACCGGATCTCATCCTCTCCTAAGGTGCAAGTATCCTGTTCCAGTAGGTATACCTTCTCCTTCCCAAATATTTAACCTCTTCCTCACACCTGGATTCTTCCCTTTAGCACTCAAATACATGCTAGAATTCTCCATTACAAATAAAGTCAAGCAAACACAACTTCCCTTAACTCCACACATCACTCAAGCTCTCACCTACTGTTCTGTCTACTCTTCATTCACAGCCAAGCTTGTAATTTAAGAGATATGTACAGACACTGCCTCTTTCTCCTTTTCTCCTTTCCATTCTGGCTTCCCACTTGACCACCTTGCAGCAACTGCTCTTGCTGGGGCCACCAATAGCCTTTTTGCTTTACCCAATATGAATTTTCCACCTTAATCAGACTTGACCTCTCAGGAGCATTCAATGCGGTTAAACTTTCTTCCTCTTGGCTTTGGTGATAAAAATACTTTTTTGGTCTTCTTTATACCTTCTGACTGTTCTTAGGATCTTTTGCCTGTTCCTCCTCCTCCAAATTCTAAATTCTTGAGTTCTTTGGGAGTTCTCATACCATACTCTCCACTGGCAATTTCAACTTTTCTCGAGGCCTTAAGTCTACCTCTATCTAGCTTGGCTTAATCTTTCCTGAACTCTTACCTTTTCTATCACAGAACTGTAATTAAGTACTTATTTGGATGATTATCTGTGTACTGTTCCTTCTCCTGCAACTATAAGCTCCATGGGGGTGGGCGGTGTCTTCTTTATCCCCTTCTCCCATAATCCATTGGGCCAGCCTCCAGAAAAGTGACCAAGTGACAACGCAGAGTTCTACTTGATGGCCCATGCTCCTCCATGCTCTTTCCTTCCAAAAGAGGAAGCAAATATTTGCCCTCATGGGATTGTGTAATAGTCAGAACTTGTCACTGAAGTCTTTTCTCCCAGATTTAAGTTAAAATTATCCTTTCTTTACTGCAGAATAGGAAATCCAGATATTTTCTTTTGCCAAAAATGGGAAAATCCCATATTAATAAAAATGAACATTGATGGGTAAGGGAGTCTTCAAGTTTTTCAGTAGAGGAGTGACATGGTGAGCTCTAGATTTTGGAAAAGCTGTCAGCAGTAAGGAGGAAGAGTTAGTGGAAGGAGAGAATAGGGGCAGGGGCATTCATATAATTCTGTTCCCAGGGAGAGCTGACAAAAGCCCTTATCTCATGGGTGACACAGAATAGGAAGGAAGAGGGAGAACTTCGTAGAGAAAATGACAACTGAATATGAAGCTGGGGTGGTGGGCAGTGACAGATTGCCCAAATTCAGAGGACTCCAGTATTTTACCCATCGTCCTCTGCAGTGGGCCCCCACGTACATGCTGCTCTGTCTCCCTGGAAGGACTGGCCCTCACACTTAACTCCTTGGAATCCTCTTCCTCCATCATGATCTCTATAAAGCGCACCTTGATAACTCCAGGAAGAATGACTCTGTGCCTCCCCTTAACCCCCACAGCATTTTGTTCAATGGTTGATATTCCTGCCAGTTGTATATAACACAAGTGCTCATGTGTGGACTGTATCAAAGCACTGTGCCATCTGTGATGAAATAACTATTTTCAACTAAAACAACTTAAAAAACCAAATAATAAATTGAAAAAAACATACTTACTATCTTTATGTCCTTGACTTACAGTTAACCAAAAGCATCTTCTCATCTTTATTTAAAAAAAAAAAAACTGGTAGGGCATGTTAATAATACTTATTACTCATTTATCTGATAAGGTTTATAAAAAGGTCTTGGATGAGCCTGGCCTGCTCCTTCCTTTGGTTTTGGAGTAGACAATCTTTTAGTTCCAGAATAGCCTGAGACACCACCTCTGAGCTTCTAAATGACTCTTGTATCCTGAAAACCCAGGGTAACCACACTCCAGCTCAGTTGGTTCCCATTAACCTCTTTGTAAGTTATCTGTATGTGCACACTTTAGCAATAACAGCCTTTTAAAGGGTGCCAGACATTTTTAGCCACACTGGATGCAGATAACAACATGGTTTAACTTATTTATGATGAGGATTGGCTCACACAGACCTCTTCACATTTAACACTCTCCTAAACATTCCCAACATTCACTAGGGCTTGAATAGCCCTTTAGGACCAATGCCTTCTGTGAAAATACTCAAAATACATCTGAATACACAACCTATGCCATCACCAAGAGCACTCTGCCATCTAATTCCAGCAGAATCCTAATGATGCCACAAGACCAGAAAGACTGCCTCTTTGGGAGACAGCTCCTGATTCCCATCTTCCTCCTCTGATCAGCATCAATCCCTATGCTTTCACTTCCATAATTTGCATACTCTTTTCCTGTGGTGTTTATCACATAAAGCCTTGCTACTTTTATTTGTGTCTTTCTCCTCAGCTGTATCAAAAGCTTCTTAAAGGCAGAGACAGTATTTTCTTAGTGTCCTACCTGCACCCCTCCCAACCCTCCACCTACCCATACTAGAATCTTAATACGATGCTTTGTACTTGGTTGGAGTTCAGTGTTCTAGAAAAGTTAATGACTGAATAAATCATTAACATAATTTGGGTCATTTTCCGCATGCAATGCATCGCCTGCCTTTACCCACACCAAAAGCCCTCGGCCTAGTCTCTGCTCACTTTTCCTGGACTCCCATAGTTTTTCCCCATCTGTCTGGCATTTCTCTCCACCGCTAAAGAGTTTTCCAATCTGCTGCAACCCTAGTGCCTGCACAATTACTCACTGTTTTGATTCATTTTTTAAAGTGATTTAGTAAGAACAGTTCCAACGCTTAGCACTCTTCCATTTGGAGGACTGTTCTACCATTCCTGGTTTCTCCTGATAACCCTGCTGCCCACCCTAAACCTGTGGCAACTCTACAAGAAAGCCTTTTGAAGTCTCCCTTAGCAAAGAAGCTGGTTGTCTTAGAATCAAAAGAAGCTATATGCAATTCATTCCCTAAAATCCTCCTTGAAATGGAGGAATTGGACACAAGATGGTCTCTCTTGGGTTCTTTCCTTATGCCATCTTTTCTTGCTTGTAGCCAAAATACTGCAGCTATCTTCAATTATTCCTAAACTTAAATGTTTGCCAGAAACTGATGCTTTTGAAATGCATGCACCATTTTTTTTCATGCAATATATATATATATATATATATATATATATATATATATATTTTTTTTTTTTTTTTTTGCTTTGGTGATTACTTGACAGAAGTTCCTGGTGATAGTGATCCTAAATCCTAACTCTGCCTACCATGATTCTCTAGGTGTTTTCACTATTCACTGTCTCCTCTAATGATCACATCATCCTCTGAATGGTGGGAAGGCAGGCATCATTAGCCCCATTTTACAGATGCAAAATCTGGGACTGGGAGAGAGATTTTGTGATTTTCCTAAATTGCCATGGTTTGTAAATAGTGGTGGTGGGTGGAGGTGGGGGTATTTAACCCATAGCTTCCTAAGACTTTCCCACTTTCTCAAGCTTTTGTTGGATTTGTTTCGAGCAGCATTTGCTGCAGCCAACTTTGGTTCCTTGGACATTCAGTCATCCATTTAAGCTGGCTCTCTTTTTTGGGGGGGATTTAAACTCTTCTAACTGAATAAATCAGATTTATATTTTAAATGTTTTTGTAAATCTCTGTAACAATTTCAATAGGCCCTACCTTAAAATTACATGCAGCTAACAGATGTTCACCTCCTTTTTAGCCCTTTTGTCAGACATAGGGAGACTGGCATGGGGTGGAAGATGGTGGAGGATGGAGTGGAGGAGGAGTGTAGGGTACCGGGGGCAGGAGGACCTGGAATCCAGTCCAAATTCCACTGAAGGGGTACCTTTTCCAAAGTTTATCCTCCCAGAGGCAAAGGCTTTTTACTATATCACACAAATGTGCTGCATAGACTAATAGGGGTCCAACTGGGAGAGGGCTGGAGGAGAGATAGTTTACAGTCTAACGTGTGAGTCAAGCCACATGCTTAAAAGCACCTGGGTTACATTAGGATAAAGACATGCTAAAAATGTCACCAAAGATGTATACCAAGAGCTGACTACGGTTGTGGGAAATAAAGGAAAGCCAAGGTGAGAGAGGTGATGGTAGGCTGGGGAGACCTGGAAAGCTTTGCAAAGAAGAGACAGTGATTTGGAAAGCATGCAGTCCTAGCGAAAAGGAGGGATACATAGTCCCATCCCCTGGCATGGTCCTAGATGCCTATCTAATGTCTGCTTGAGGAGCCTCCAGTCCTTTGGAAATAGGTAGATTGTGAAATGTTAGCTACCTAGTACAAAGGAGAGGAGAGAGAAGAAAGCAAGGGGCAGCAGAGGGGATAAGAGCATGCTTCTGAGCCGTATAGCCTGGATCTGAGCCCTGTTCTACCACTCAGTACTAAGTGAATTTGGGTAAGCTGCTGCTAGATTCTGGACTTCATCATTGATAGTAGCTACCTCCTAGACTTGATCTACAGATTAAATGAGATTATTACCTACAAAGTGCTTAGAACAGTGCCTGGCACACAGTAAGTACTCAGTAAGTGTTAGTTAATATTACGATCACACATGCTTGTGTATCACATATGCACAAGGAAAATGCCTCTTGGGATCCACAAGTAGTATTAGAATCCATAAATTGAGAGTTAATATACTCTAAAAGACACCAGGAAAGGTCAGAGAAAGAGGACTTGACCTTCACGTGTTGCTGCTGTTTTTTCATGGTTGGGCACTTTGGAATAATACTCTGAGGAAAATATGGCAATGAAATGGTGCCATGTAGGACTGATCTCATGCCCTGGGCTCAGGTAATGGAGCACAGGGTCCAAGAAATCAAGGCCTGCTTGGATTCCCTACACCACAGCCTGGAGGCAAAGTTTCTACTGGTTAACAAGTCAAGAGCAAACAGTCCTTTGAGCTGTACCCTTTCCAGGCCCTGGAGGTCAGAGACCAATATTATTACTAAGAAAAAAGTTCAGAGAGGCTCTCTTCATTCTTAAGAGTCACCACCTACTCTGCCGTGCTCCAGACTGAAAGGTACACAGAGGCCTGCCCCAAAGTATAGTAAGTTAAGGCTATCACCCCAAGTTCTACACTTGGTGAAAGCTATACTCTTGGGCAATTTACTTAATCTCTTTAAGCCACACCTGTAAAATGGATATATGAATAAAATCTTAATGGGACTGGTTGTGAGGTTTAGATATAATAAAGCTTAGCATTCTATAAAAGGTAGCCATTATAATGATTAATAGCTGCAACCACCGTAGTTTTGATGGCGCAGACAGAAAGAAAGAAGTGGCTGCTGCTGAAAGCGCACTTGAAACTCACATAAAATTAAGGTGGCCATAAAGTTTATTATTCAAAGGGAGAACTTTTGAGAGTAAAGGGGGTGCTATTAATAATGGTGCTGGGAAAATAGGCATGAACTGGGACTGTCATGGGTAAACCAATCCATGATTCTCCACACACCGCCCACCGCTTATACCTCTTTCTTCAAAAAACAGTTCTTAGTGAAATATTTTTCTCCTTCTTGACATCTTTGTCTTTTGGAAGGTGTTCATTTTACTGCTTAGGTTAGCTTTCAATGGTTGAGGAATAAATAGGTGTTAGCCCTTGTACCCAGCACTTTAAGGAAATGAACTATAAAATCCTCATCCTCACTATGGGTGGTGGGTGCTACCTCTGTTACACAGCTATGGGACCTGAGGCTCAGGGAGGTTAAGTAACTTGCCCAACCAAAGGTTATAGGTCCATTAAATGGTATATTGGGGATCTACCATATAAGCCATTTACTGGATCAGAATGTTTAGAGGTGAGTTCAGAATGATTTGGGGTGGCCCTTCCTGCCACGCCTCACCTGCTGGACTTACAAGGTGGGTTGTCAAGGTGTTCATCTTCTTTCCATGTATACATCAATTCCCAAACCCGTAGGTCACAGACTTGAGCTGAAGAACCATTGGCTGCCCTCTGATGTTTATAGAAATAGGAGCTTTGTAAATACAGGTTATTAAATCTTCCCTAGGTTTAGTAGTAAATAGAATCTTGTGTAGTTTTCATAAGACCTATGGATTATATAGCTAAGCGGCCAGCAGATTTAATCTTTCTTTTTCCCATTTTGATATTCCCAGGGATGGGGTTGGGGTGGGAAGCAGTATCTTTAGACCTGATGCTCTTCATTGATAAGCTGTACAGAAACCTTTCTCTCAGGAATGCCCACTTCCAATTCTGCCCTGGTGATATAGAAGCATTGCCTTACCCATAAACTACCTATTGGTGGAAAACATTAACCTCTGAATACCCAGGGTTCCATGGGAGCAAAGCTAGGGCTCCCATAAAACTGGAGAATGACACTCAGAATTCAGCTGAACTATTTGGGCAACTTTATCATTTCTGGGGCCCTAATTTTCAGGAGGATGGTTCCTACAGTGTAAGAAAATGACTGCTTCCTATAGCACCAGGCTGAGTATAGAAAGAGCTCTTCAGCAAACACATTACTCATCCATCCTTACAGAACCTGTAACCTCCAGGGTGCTTATCCAGAAGTAATCTCATTACCTACATCCTGTTCTAGTAAGTTCAAGTTCTTCTGTATCCCCTGGTTGATTTCTTAGGACCACTGATAACAGCTTTTATGTATAACATGGCATCAATAGCAGGCAAGTCACTTTTGTCTCAACTAAACTTGGGCCTTAGAGACGGTTTCCATCCAGAGGGTTAATGGCTTCCAAACTTTCAACAGCGATGTTGATGCCAGTCCTGAGGAGTGGGAACACCAGAATGTCCCCCTCCCCACCACTTGCCAACATACAAACTGAAAATGAAATCTACTCTCAAATATTCTGTTAAGTAAAGATTCCTTTGAGTTACTTTGAGTTTTTATGGAGACAGGGATTCCTTTTTGTGTCCCATGTCCTGAGTGGATTAATGAGATACGGTGGAAATCAATTCAGGGGAGCCCACCTGTACATGGGTCTGGTTCCCCACTTCACTCCCTGACAGGTCAAGAAACCATGTGAGAATTTACAGTCCAGCTCTTCCAGAGACCTTCAGCACAAATAATGTCTGCTCCCAATCACTGGAATAATGCCTGCATAATTTGGAAAGAGGGAGATTTCCCACTTTTGGTAAGAACAGTGTCTTCTTAACCATCAGAATCTTTGTACACACTCTTATCTCTCTCTCTGGTAAACACCTACCATCTTAAGCCTCTGCTTAAGAGGGCACCTGATCTCATCTGGGGGATCTGGAAGAAGTTTTTTGTTATATACTCCCATAGGACCGAAAGTGCTCCCTTTGATAAACTCCATCTTATTTTTATACTTAGTATTTCAAGGCCTGCCTCTACTGCTACTGGGTCATGAGGTCTAGGACAGGGCCTGTTGGCCATGTTCCTCATGTGCCCATCCACCTGGTAGGGTACCCAGCACAGAAGGCCCTCAGTAAAGGAGTAGAGTATTTGGGAGAATGTGGCTGGTGCAGTTGCGATGGCTGTTCAGGACCTTACAGGGACCCCTGGAGTGCTTATATGAGGCTGGAGATGCTTCTCTCTCACCTCTTCAAGGATCACTGGATGGTTCATTTCTGCTTTGCTCCTAAAGTCCAGGAGAGTTAGAAGGAGACTCTAGCAAAATCATGCCTGCCATGGTTTACATAAATAGTTTTCACCAACATTATCTCAAGGCAAGGAAGGCTCTATTATTTTCATTTTACTGGCAAGGAAACTGAAGGCTCAGAGGGATGTAGTAACTTGCCCCAAGTCGTACAGTATGGGCAGAGCTGTGAAGTGAATTATTTCCTGCTATGATACAATTACATTAAAAATACAGTGTGTCATGAAAACTGTAACAATGCTGATTACATCTAACTTCCAAGTTCCATTTGGAGCCTTTTTCAAATTGTCTTGTTCACTTATTAAAGAGTCATTCACTGCCTCTTTGAACATTTACCCTGCCTTGTAGAAATTTTGATTATTTTATTAGAATTCTCATGCCTGGCCAAAATCCCCCATGTTCTCTGTTCCACCCATTCTCTGAGAAGCCATTTTTCTGTGTTTGTGTTTCTGTGTGCCTCTATTCCCTCCGGCGGGGTCCTTGGTCCTTCCTTAGTCAGCTGACTAACAAGGAATTTCAGCCACAAAAAATGAGCACATAACTAAGACTCGCCAAACATTTGATGAATGACAACACCATAGAAAGGAGTTTGTTACACAACTACAAATAAATAGAAGAGTTTATACCTAAGGAAACAGATTTAGTGATCATTCAAAACAGGACTCTAGAATATGTTGAATTAATAGCCTCAGATACACCAGCAGATATTGCATCCATAAAAAATGAGCAGATAATGGACACTAATACTTTGATTTTTGAAATAAAAATCTGAATGAATGGACTGAAAAGCCAAATAGATAACAGTTGAAGTGCTGGCTTGAAAATTCAGTCAAGGAATTCTCTTAGAATGTGGCACAGAGATAAAAGAGATGGGAAATATGAAAAGAGCAGGTAGAAAACATGAAGGATGAATCCATAAGACCCATTATTTGTCTCACTGGTGATCTAGGAAGCCAGAATAGTGAGAATGGAGGGAAAGCAATGTTCAAAGAAATATTAGCCAAGAATATTCTAGAATCAAAGAGAACTTTCCGAATTCTCAGTAGTTTCTACTTTTTAAAATAAAAGTCACATACAGATAACTCAATGGGGCCAGTTCTTCATCCACTGAAGCTAGACTTGATTTGGGAAGCAGTAAAAGGACATTGAAGCCAAGTGTGGTGGAAAAGTTGATCAAACTTAGTTCTTGTTGACAAGATCAAAGTTAAATTAGATGTGAATTTAAAATATTCTTGCAAGGCTCATAAATTAGTTCTGAAGATGCCTGCCTGCCTCTATTATTATCAGCTTGCACACAGATACTTTAGCTAGTAGAATTTTCTATTTTCTCAAAACTTCCTCTAGTTTCCTTGTAGAGGAGTGCACATATGCTGGTTTCCTAGCATAAGAGTATGTAAGCCAATCAGAAACCAGGGAGTCAAGTAAGAGAGCAATGCCTCTCCTGTATCCTCCCTCATCTCCTCCCCTACTTACGGTTCCACCAGTGGATGTTAATGCTTCTCAACAAGAATCCAGCTCCTTCTGTCTCATTATCTCCCACCACCTTTCTCATTTCTACTTTCAAGCATTGCCAAAGCCTCACCATCAAAACCCAACCACATTCCAAGGCTCAGAACAAGTCTCACCTTCCCCATGAAGGCTCGTCTGGCCACATCTCTATGCTAATATCTCTTTGTGCTTGTCGACAGTACCATGCTCATTAGTTTTTCCTCCTCCTAGCCTGCAGGCTCCCACAGAATGGAGAGAGTACCACACATGTCTTTTTGCCCTCCATGGAACTGCATGTTAAACTGAGAATACCCTAGGAAAGAGAACAAGCTGAAGTATTAGCCCCTGGAGACTAACTATTTTGGTGAGATGATTTCCTCTGACTTGGGAGAAGGAAGTGGGTGGACAGGAAGTGTAGGGGAGTAACATGGAAAAGGAACGGTGGGTGAGGAGGGGTCTTGAAGGCAAGCACCGAGTATTTCACAGTTCTGTTCAGCCCACCTCAGTATCTCTCATATCCTCTCCAGTTACTCCATGACACCGGGTCACAGAATTGCTGACCTCCAGACCACCAAGTGAGCTCAGAGACTACCCCATTCCCTGGCCCTTCAGAGTACCCAAGAGATGTACAATGACCTGCCCATGAGCACACCTTTCTTCAGTGACCCTGGAGGACACTACTTCAGTCCAGAGGCTCTGCTCTTGTCAGGACTGTCCCTTGTTACCTATGCTCTTGTTGGAGACTGAAGGCTAATAATAGTAATGCCATTTATTGAACTCTTACTATGTGCTCGATATAGATACTCTGGGAAGGCTTCAACACGCTTTATCTCACCTACAGTTGTTTATGCCTCTGAACACCTGTATTTTGACTTACATTATTAGTAACATGGGTGACTCTGTTTTGTCCAAATTAACTCCTTGAGAGTAGGGACCTCATTTTGTTTGTTGCTATATTCCTAGAGCCCAGAACACTGGCTGGGATGTTGCAGACATTAAATTTTTGGAGTGGACACAGTAGTCTGCACGTGCATGTGCTCTCCATGAGATGGGCTCCTCCATGGCGGGAGCACAGATGACCCGTGAGCCTTGATGCCCGCTGAGGCTAAGGGCAGCCATGGACAGTGCCAGTGTGAAGTAGGCCACACATGGGATTTGGGAGATCAGACATGCCCCCACTCTTTTTTCTTTCACTGGTTCCACTGGCTGCACAATCTATCATGTTATCATCAAGACTTTACCTGTAGATTTGGGGTCCAGGTGAAAAGTTAAATACCCAAAAGAAATTTCACTCATTTATAACCTGGAAATCATACTCTTCTGGTCAGTGAAGGTGGTTCTGATCTGGAAAAAGCCTCTGGGACGTTGGGAACCTAAGGTGGCAGGTGGATAAAGAAACTTGAGCCAGGAGTTGTTAATTTGAAGTCTGTGCATGGGCCTCAGGGGATCCAGAACCCAGTACTGTATTCAAAGCATACTGATTACTGAGTGTGTTTCCACAGCTCTCATTAGAGTCTCAGAATGAGTCTGGAGCTCTAAGGAAATGAGAAGAGCTAGAGAAGATGGCCAAACCTGGCCATTTGCACCCCAGATTCCTTGACATCCCAGATCAGCTCAGTACCTAAGCCTACAGGTGCCACAGTCTGGCCTAAGGCAATGGTGCAGAAGGAGAGAACCAAGGAAGATGAAGAGGGCAAAGGCATTGGGGAGGGCTGTCCATGAGGGAAAGCTAAGATAAAGGAGAATGCTGAGCATCAGACACACAGCTAGAAGAGGTCATGTGGCCCAATCCTCTTATTTTATAGATAAGGAAAGGTAGTCCAGAGGGGTTAAGTAACCCAAGCAGTTGGGGTCAGCCAGTGGCTCCCTCGCCAGAGATTAGTCTGCTCTAGGCCATCTCTGTGGCCTCACAGTTTGTTCACTAAACAACAGATAAGCTCAGAAGGAAAGGCCAGTATTGCTGCTGTTATCTGACTATTTGGGTGATGGCTGTGGGCCATTTCATTGCTGGAATTTGGCATTTAGAATCAGAGATAGGTTAAGGGAAACATGTGAATGCATCATTTTTTGATGACCTCAGGCCTAAAATGCTTATCCTACCAGCTGTTCGTTCATCCACTTCAGTATTTACTGAGCACTTACTAGGTACAGGCACTTGTGATAGCCTCCTTAGGGGTCTCAGAGAGGAGAGAGATGTGAGGCTTTGCCTTGGAGGAGATTCTGCTGTGGTGATGATGACAGGCAACCCACTGCAGAGGCAGCTGGGGTTTCTGTGCAAGAGGTGGGTTTGTTGCTGCCCTTACAACTCACCACATCCAGGTAGATGAGCCACAGTAAGGCCACTTGGGACCTCGGTGTAGTAAATCTTGGATACCAAGGCTCAGGTATGGCTCTGAATCTTTTGGCTGGTGCGATCAGGGCTGCCCTAAGCAGCCCCACTTGAGGACTTTCCACTATTTCTTCCAGAGTCAGGGAGTCACACAATTCCATGTGCCAGAGAGGTTTTAAGGCTTGAAGAATGACAGCCAGCACCACTGGTGCCTGGCTCTGGAGATTTCACTTTAACCCTCACCCCAGTGTCCTGGGGTGGAAAGAGTTCACTTCCTCAGCTTGGGCTCAGGGAGGCTGGGGAAGTGAAGAAGGTTACAGGGCTGGTTACTCACAGAGCTGAGACTTGAACTCAGGCCCCTCACCACAAAATTCTGCTCCTGTGATACTGTCACTTCTGCCTTTTCCCACCTCAGGTTAAAAGCCAAAACTGGACTGATAAATCCCACTACTGATACCCTCTGAGGTCAGAAAACATGTCAGGTCTTACAAAATTGAGATGAAAAGTAAAGCGGTGGAAAACCTCTTAGAGAAATGACTGCTGCTATGGGAACGATGCCTCCTCTGTGACATAGGCTCAGCCTGCTAGTGGGAAAGAGTGTGGCTTGGGTATCATGTATCTCCTGTACAGTGGGCTCTCAAGGCCTCATGGAGGGTTCTAGTACCTTGATGCACCCCCTTTGTCTCATGGCCTGAAAGTCCTTTAATAGTCAAGATCTTGAAGGCTTTTCAGGTTGTCACTGCCGACTATACTTTTAAAAAAACTCTCCTGGGAGAGGATATCAGGTACAGCCCATTGGGAAGACAATGGATTAGGCATCTGAAGGACAAGAGGGCACCCTCAGAGGGGCACAGATGAAAGCTGAGGTAAAAGGGCAGCCAGGCCGGCTGGTAGTTGGCCAGTAAGCTATTGCAAAGAAAGGAGCATTTCCACAAACATGTACTGAAGTCATGGGACCTCAAAGATGAGTAAGAAAGCCTCAGCCCTGCCTGATGCCCAAGAGCTTTGGGTCTGTGTACTCATGTGAAATGTGGGTTTTGGCAGCCTGTGCACTTACCAGAGAGGGAGTCTTGGCCTTTTATGCACTGTCAGTAGTCTTCCCTACATGTTTGGAATGCTAAGTGTCTGAGGAGATCTCCCAGGGGCGCCCTAAAGGGGAAGGCCAGCTACACAATGTTTATCCCTCTGAGTTTCCCTTGTTTGTTTCTATGATCTCTCCTTCCCCAGAACAAGAAAGTCCCAGGGACTCACCTGGAATCTTGCTGGGAAAACTGACTAAACTGCAAGTGTCATGACCCCAATACGAGGGCATGGAAATCAGATCACAGAATATGTACATGGTAAACCTTTTCCACTTTCAAGTGACTATTGGCAAGTGACCCTACTTCCCTGGATCTTATGTGGTGTGTTCAGTTTTCAGAGGAAAGAACTGTTCTATTGGACAATCTCTGGGTTGGTTTTTTTTTCCCCAGCTCTGATACCCTGTGTTTCCTCGATGTAGAAGTTCATGGGCAGTTCTGATTGTCATCCTAGAGACCTGCGGTCCTCACATCACATCCTGGCTTACAGAACCTTCCTCAGAATTTTACTTTTCCTCTCATGTCTGAATGTAGCACCTTTCTCAGAGTCCTTAATAAATGTTTTTTGGGTTTTTTTAATGAAAGCTTTCATGACTCTTGAGTTATGGAGTGACTTGACAGTCAAAAGCAAGAGTATCCCAGGACTCATGTCAAAAGGAAAGGAGGAGGAGTATTTATACTAGGTAAGAGCAGGCTCAGGGAAGGAGAGAGAGGAAGCAGACCCCTCCTGGGAGGCTCGTGGGGCAGAACTAGCTGAGCTGGGGGGACACTGGGGAGACACGAGAACTCCCAGGTAGGATGTCTGCAGTTCAGTGAGAGAGTCAGTGTGTGGGTAGAGAGAGCCAAGAAATAAGTATAAGCAAGATGTCTTGCGGTGGAAGCAAAAAAGGATTTATCTTTTTAGTAGTGGATTGATATAATGAAAACTGAGTTGGAAAACAATCTGGCAGCAGTGTGCAGGATGAGCTAAAAGGGAAGGTCTGAGAGGAAGGGCCCTGGAGAGCTTACAATGGGGAATAAAATCTAGACAAAGGTGGAAACAATACAAACTCAGGCAACAGGTTTGCAGCAAGCATATGCAGAGGCCTGGATTCTAGGAGTGGGGAACAGTAGAGAAGGAAATAGACCCAGATCCCCCACCTTGAGGAACTCATCTTCTAAGAGAGGAAACAGGAGGGATATGACTTTTAAGAATTAACGCCTCATTTTATTTAGTAAGAGATTTAAGAAAACTTAAATGCATCTAACTCAGAAGGACAAAAATGAATGATTTTATGTCCTTAACATCTCTTTAGATGAAGCAATCAACTGTGTATGGCTGATTTATAAAGTCACTCACAGTCAGCTTAAGGCCTAGCACTAGAGAGTAACTAGGCAAAGGAAGCTACAAAAAAAAGACTCCAGGTCCAAGTGTGCAGCTCCGTAAAGGTTGTGGCACTTGATTCAGATATTTAGTAAAGGCTGTAGTCTGGGTTGGGTCCATGGAGAGATGTTTTGTTTGGCATCATGCCTGATACTTTGAGAGGAGTCCTGGGCTCTCCAATGAACTACAAGTGCACCTATCTCCATAACTGTGTCACCTATGTAGCCCTTGAAGGCATCAGATCTTGGTACTGTCAAGAGTGGAATGAGGGTCCGCCAGAAATCCCCAATAGATTTTTTTCCCAATAGAGGCTTTCGAAAACAATTTAATATTAGAGAATTCAAGGTAATTTTTGGCAAAAATCTAGAGGGCAGACATGGATTTGCCTTCAACTAACTGACCACTGAGTATATGCTTTGATCATTGATGGAGCAGAGGGTAGGGTTAAGGTCCACTATAAATATTAAGATATGGGCGTGAAGGTAAAGGAAATTCAGGTAAGTATGCTTGAGTCAGGGACAAGACATTTTTAGGGAATCCTAAAGAACTATCCTTAAAACTTTGTGACAACATGTTTAGGCTAGGATAGGGGCAGATAAGGGTAGAAAAGTAAGGGGAAGGAGTATGTAAAAGAAACCCAAGATTTTGAGGTCGAATGACTGGGAAAATGATGTATAAGAAGACTAGAATGGAAGGAGGTTAGCAGGAAGTCAGTGGATTTGGGTTTAGATTTAAGTGTGGAGTGGTGGTGAGACATCTAAGTGCTGATGTTAACTAGGCACTTGAGGCATCAGATATGGAGTTAAGGAAAGAGGACGAGGCTAAGAAGGGAATTGTATGTATGTAGAGGGTGGGGCACTTACACAGCAGCAAGAACAGAAGTCAGGAAAAATGAGTTCTCGAAAGAAGTATGAAGCAGAGCGCTAAGCACTTAGGCTGGGAAATGCTCGGGGTTCAGGGACTTCAGGGGAGCTAGGAACAGGTCCAGAAGAATAAGGAGCCATGGAAGAGAAGGAAAAGCCTATCACAACGGCAACAGGCAAACAGATACAAGAAGGAGGAATGCCAAATGGGTCCAAAGTCATAGAGGGAGATCAGAACAAAGAGGGAAGGGAGAAAGGAATGAATTAGGCTGTAGGAAGGTCGTATGTAACCGTTGAGGGACTGGTGCTATGAGTGTAGTTTAAGCAGAAGCCAGGAGTAAAGAGGAAATGGGTATAAAGGAAATGGTAACTGTAGGCATGGGTTGCTTATTTGGAAGAAAAAGAAGCTAGCCCGAAAAGAAGAGAGGAAGAGTCCAGAGGTGTAGAAGGAAAACAAGGAAAAGCTGGTATCATAGCAGCCAGGAAGGGAACCAGGCATGTAGTGAGAGGAAGCAGAAAGTGTAGTTTGGGTTAAGAGCATGGACTTTTCAGCCCCCACAGGTTGGTGCTCACCTCCCACTTTACAACTTGCTTTGACATGCTGAGGCTCAGTTTCCTCAACTTTAAAATGGTGGTATAATATATTGAACTTTTCCCAGTAGGTGATTGTTATGATTGAGCCCTAATGCACATAGAACTCTTGGTGAAATATCCCAGGTGAGAGTGAAACTGATGCTGCAGCCATCAGGTCTTGTCCATACTCTTCACCACATCCAGGTTGTTTGTTCCTCTTGTAAAACAGCAGTAACAACAGTTAAAACCTTTTTTTTTTAAAGAAAAAACCGGGTTTTGGAAACTCATGACTTTTGGACATTCTCCAGCTTCCTCCTTCCTCTCTGTCTCCATAATTGTAGCATCCCAGCCATGCCTCCTTGTTTATCAAAAATGCTGGCACTTAGCCATGATGAGCCTCTTCTAGTCTCCTGCCAGCTCTTGGGCCAATCCTCACTTGCCTTCTGTGCAGACTTATAAGATTTATCCTGCTCCAGTCTGTCATCAAATGCTGGTGTCCCTTAAGACACCCTTCTCAGCCTATACAGACTCCACAGCCCATATATCAGCTCAGAACTCTCCCCCGAGTCACAGACCATAATCACCACTAGGGTGTTCCAGCAATTTCTCAAACTCAAAATTTCTAAAATCTAAAAGAACCCTCCACACCTCAAAACTGGGCCTAACTCAGAGAATGGCACACCGTCCCTCTAGGTACACAGTCTGGAAATTCGGGAGACATGCTTAACCCCTTTCCTCTCTCCTTATAACATTGGATTTAAAACATGACAGTCATGCCAACTTAACCACCAACTATCTCATGAACTTGTCCAACCTGTCTCCGTTTCCACATCCTAAGACCACGGTACCTCTCTCTCTTACCTGAAAAACTATGGAAGCCTCCCAGCTGGTCTCTCTTCACCCCCTCTAATATCCCTCCCCCTGTCATTTTCTTCCCACTGCAGCCAGAGTGATTTAGATTTTCAAAATGCAGATATGATTTTGTTGATCACTTGCTTAAAGCCCTTCAGTGGCTTCTCATTTCTCTTAGGAAAAATTCCAACCTTTTTAATGCACCTACAAGGCTTTGCACAGGTGTGCCCTATCACCATCTCCAGCCCCCGTGCACCCCACACTGCCCCTCTCTCTCTGGGCCCCAGGTCACAAGCCTTCTTCCTATTCCTTCCTGATCCTTCCTGCTTAGCATCATGCTCACCTTCCCCCTGCTCCCATTTCTCCCAGGCCACCTGTTCCATTCTACAGCCCCTTTCTGAGACAGAACAATCTGCAGCCACAGGCCTCCCTGCCCCCAACTGGATGTTCTTACTCACTTGAGGAACCATTCAATAAAGGTCTGTAACCCCTCTGTCAAGACCCTGTCTGTCAGCCCCTGGAGGCTGAGGTCACATCTATCTTGCTCCTTGCAAGAGCCCCAGCAGGAAGCCCCCAATCTGTGGACCCAAATCAGAAAGTGCAGCAGGGAGAACTAAGGTGGCTGGGTCATGTTTCTCTGGGAGTAGGGGCATGAAAGAGAGACGGACCAGGTGTACTAGAGAGAATGAGAAGGAGGTCAGGCTTGGCACCCAGCCCTCAAACCCTGGGTGGCTGGGTCTTCTTCTTGCTGGACAGGTCATCTCCATGTTGCAAGGTAGGATTTGGTAGGGTCTGGCTATGCCAGGCAGCAGTTCTGCAAGGCTAGTGCCTGCCTCCCCACCCTGCAGAGGGTCAGGGCTTGTACCAGGGCATCTGGGGGCCTCTTCTGGCACTGTGAGGCCCAGAGTGCATCCTGACCTTAAAGCACTGGGACACCCAGGCTTTGCTGTGTCCCCAGAGGACTTTGCCCTGGCTCAGACTAGGGACTCTGGGTGTAGGACTGCCATTTCCTTACCCTGAGGTTGTGGGGCATTAAGGTATTAGTCAGGATACCTGCAGTTCCATGCAGCACGGGAGCAGAAGCCTGGTTTATCAGAAGGCCAAAGCCCCAGCTTGGTGCCAAGCCCAGCATGGGATGCCCCAGTGACTGAAGAGTGGAGACTACTCTGCAAACAAATACGTGGAGAGCCAGGCATTTGAGATGGCTTTCAAAGGCCCATGGCACTTTAGGGCCATATGTGTGTATATGTATGTTTGGGAGTGAGAGGAGGGTATTCCTTGCACAGGGGACATATAAGTAGCCTCTATAAAGTTCAGGGACCGTCCTACATTTCTGTACCACAACTCAAAGGGCTCTTTTCAATCTATCTATGTGGCCCATTGGAATGTTCTACTGAACAGGAAAACCAATGTGCAAAGAGGAATCTTTAAGAGTCTCTCCAGCTGTGGCATTCAGAGGTCTGCAAATCTTACTCCTTTAAAGGGACTCATTCTGAATAGCCTGGGAATGAACATATCAACGGTTGAAAGGTCCCTGAATGTAGAGACCGAATGAATCCCATAATAGGCAACAAATGGCAAGGTTCAGAGCATGGGCTCTGGAGACAGACTATGTGGATTCTAATCCCAGCTCAGCAACAAACAAGCTGGGTGCCTTATGGCAAAATACTTAACCACACCTCAGTTTCCTCATCTGTAAAATGGGTACCATATACTTAGCTCACAGGGTTATTGTGAGGATGAATGGCTTAATATTTGTAAAGTGCTGGAAACAATATCTTACATAGAGCAGATGCTTTGTAAGTGTTCAAAAAATTCTCATCCTTTTGGATCTTTAAATAGTGCTCTTTTGGGTATCTTTATGACATACTTTTGAGGAAGATGAGAAACTAGGCTGCTTTTCCCCACCAAAACTTTAGACACACAGGCAATACTAATTTTTCACAGTAGTGCAGGACAGTAAAAATGACCATGAAAACTGAAACTATGCGAGGTAATCTTAAAAATCAAGAAAAAGAAATACAACTGTACTGTGACCTTTAAAAATTTTGCTGAAACGTTAAAAATGCTCTTAGGTTTTAAGTGCATATGGAAATGAAAAAATAGTGAAACCAGTATTTTAATATACTGCAATTTAAAACATTAGAAACATTACAATTCTTAAAGTGTTTTCTGTGTTAAAAAACTCATCAAGAGCATTCTACCTTCTCTTTGTATAACTTATGACACTGAGGGAGCATCTTTTCTATGCCTTGGTGAATTGTCATCCTCCTTTGAAATTTGCATCCGCTTTCAATATTTTATACTTTGTGCTTTCAGTATTGTGAAATATCTCTGAGAGTTTCTTAAATGTGAAGTTTTTGCCAGCATCACTTCCTCTGGGACTTTTTTTTTTTTTTTTTGCCACAACCACGTTCTTTACTTATGCTTTTAACACTGGTTTCAAGTTTCATCAATATAAACAGAAAACTTGAGGGTCCTGGCTGTCAGAAAATCATAAGGAGCTTACTCAGAATTATGTAAAATTCTACCTTGGAGATTAAAAATCTAAAAATTCAACCTGTTCAAAGAAGCTACTCATTAAGAAAAGAACCAGATGATAAGAGACACATTGCTAACTTTTCAGACTCAACTTACGTATATTAAAAAAGAAAAAATACTGCTCAAAATATGTGTAGGCAGTTTTAGTGCCTTGCACTTAACCATTAGTGATTAAATGGTGGAGTAATAGGATGAATCGATAGAATGAATCAGCAACTGAATGATTCAACTATGTCGTGAAATTTCTGTAGTTGCCAGAAATTGGTATTTTATTGGATACCTAAGATCTCTCATAGCTCGGGGAGAAATATAATCTTTTGGAATCTGATGAAAGTTATGGCTTCCTTCCCCTATAAAAGTGCAATTGAGCAGATACAGCATTTTGCGCAGCATTTCAGGGAGTTCACAGAGCCCCTGAAATCCAACTAGAAGTCCTGGTTAAGAGTCTAGAATTTTATTACTAGATAAAACCCAGTCAAAGTCTGTTTCACAGCCACTGCAAGTCTTGGAAACTTAGGGAACTTTCTGAAGGAATATAATCCTTGGAGCACTCAGGCACCAGGAACTGCATTGAATGGTTGCTCTTTTCTCATTATACAAGTTTATTCAATCAAGGTCTCTTCAACAAACCACCATCCCTGAAACTCTCTTCTGAGATTTCAGGTATTGGAAAACCTTCTTAAAAAGCACCACAGAGGGGAGTGGCCAAGATGGTGGAGTAAGAAGACCCTGAACTCACCTCATTCCAGGAGCATTCACTCCAAAATTGTAATTATTTATAGAGCAACTATCCATGAAAGTGACCTGAAGGCTATCAGAAAAGGTCTTTACAACTCAAGATATAAAGAAGGAATCATAATAAGACAGGTAGGAAGGGCAGATATGCACTATAGTCAAGACCCATATCAACAGGCAGGTGACCCACCAATAGAGAATAGTTAGAACTACAGAGGTTCTTCCCAAGAAACAAGGGATCTGGGTCCCATGTTGGACTCCCAAGCCTTGGGGTCCCACACTGGGAAGATGAGCCTCTAGAACATTTGGCTTTGAAGGCTAGTAGGGTTTATTTTCTGGAGACCAGAGGACTAAGAGAAATAGTGACTCTACTCTTAAAGGATGCACACAAAATCTCACATGCTCCAGGACTCTAGGAGGCAGAAAGAGTAATTTGAAAGGAGCCTGGATCAGACCCACTACTGATCTTGGAAAGCCTCCTGGAGAGGCAGGAGGCAACTGAACCCCACCTTGGGACATAGAGTTCATCCTACCACAAGGACACTGGTGCTGTTAAGTGCCATTTTGGAAACCTCCCTCTAGTTTGTTAGTGCCAGGACCTGGCTCATCCCTACCAGCCAGTTGACATCAGTCCTAGAACCTCCCAAGCTAGGTAGCTAGCTGATTAGGGACACAGTCCCACCCACCAGGAGGATGGCTGCCTAGGAACCCTTGAGCCTCCAGCCACCCTGGTACTTGGCCCCACTCACCAATGGGGGGGGGGGTCACTACCCTGGACCCAGCTTCACCTATCAGAGAGGTGCCAAGCCTGGGATCCCCTGGGCCCTGGCCCTGGCCCTGCCCATCTATAGGTCTATAGGCCAACATCAACTCCAGGACCCCTGAGGCCCTGCAGCCAGAGATGCTGGGACCCATCTCTACCAACCAGTGGGTCAACACTATACCTAGGATCCCCTGGCACCACCCACCAGCAGGTTGACACTAACTCCAGAACTTCCAGGCCCCACAGCAAGATACTCTAGAACCCAGCTCTGCCCACTGGTGAGTTGGTAGTAACCTCAGGACCTGGCCTAACCCACTGGTATGTGAACACAAGCCCTAGGACCCCCTGGGGCATAGATGTACCCATCAGTGGATGGACACAGCCTTGGGTCCACCAAGGCCCTGAAGCCAACTGTGTAAGGATCTAGTGAACTCACCAGTCAGCCAACACCAGCCCCAGCACTCCCTAAGCCCCAGCATCAGCACTAGCAGACAAATCAAAAATCTATAATAGATACACACAGGAAACATAACACTAAAAATAGTCATCAAATCACAAGGGAAGAGAACAAAAGAAGGAACAAATCCCTCCCTCATAAACCAAAAACAATTAACAAAATGGCAATAAGTACATGTCTATAAATAATTACTTTAAATGTAAATGGACTAATTGCTCCAATCAAAAGACACAGAATGGCTGAATGGATACAAAACAAGACTTCTATATATGCTGCCTACAAGAAATTAATTTCAGATCTGAAGACACACACAGACTGAAAGTGAGAGGATGGAAAAAGGTATTTCATGCAAATGAGGAAGGAAAAGAAAGCCAGGATAGCAGTACTTAGATCACACAAAATAGGCTTTAAAACAAAGACTGTAACAAGAGACAAAGGAGGACATTACATAATGATCAAGAGATCAATCCAACAAGAAGTCATAACAATAATAAGTATATATGTAGCCAACATGGGAGCACCTTAATACATACAGCAAATATGAACAGATATAAAGGGAGAAATTGACAGTAACATAGTAATAGTAGTGGACTTTAACACTCTACTTACATAAATGGACAGATCATCCAGACAGAACATCAATAATGAAACACTGGCCTTAAATGACACATTGTACCAGATGAACTTAATAGATATATATAGAATAGTCCATCAAAAAGAAGCAGAATACACACTCTTTTCTAGAAAATGTGGATAATTATGTATGATAGATCACATCCTAGGCTACAAAAGAAGTCTCAGTAAATTTAAGAATATTGAAATGAAAGCCTGCATCATTTCTGATCAAAAAGTATGACACTACAAATCAACTACAAGAAAAAAACTGAAAAATCCAAACACATGGAAGCTAAATAATACGCTACCAAACAACCAATGAGACCTTGAAGAAATCAAGAAGGAAATAAAAAAAAATACCTGGAGACAAATGAAAATGAAAACACAATGATCCAAAATCTATGGGACACTGCAAAACAGCTGTAAGAGGGAAGTTTACAGTAATATAAGCCTATCTCAGGAAACAAGAAAAATCTTGAATAAACAACCTAACCTTCCACTTAAAGAAACTAGAAAAAGAAGAACAAACAAAACTCAAAGTTAGTAGAAGGAAAGAAGTCATAAAAATTAGAGTAGAAATAAATGAAATAGAGTCTAAAAAAGAAAGATAAAAGATTAATGAAACTAAAAGCTGGTTCTTTGAAAAAATAAACAAAATTGATATGACTTTAGCCAGACTCATCAAGAAAAAAGAGAGCCCAAATCAATAAAATCATAAATTAAAAAGAGGTTATAACTGACACTACAGAAATACATAGGATCATAAGAGATCACTACCAACCATTATATGCCAATAAAATGGGCAACCTAGAAGAAATTGACAAATTCCTAGAAATGTACAATCTCCCAAGGATGGATCAGGAGGAAACAGAAAATATGAACATATCAATTATCATTAATGAAACTGAATCAGCAATAAAAAAACTCCCAACGAACAAAAGTCCCGGACCAGATGGCTTCATAGATTAATTCTACCAAACATAGTAGAATATAACCAAAGATAATTAACACCTATTCTTCTCAAACTATTCCAAAATTTTTCAGAGGATGGAACACTTCAAAACTCATTCTACGAGGCCAACATCACACTGATACCAAAAGTAAACAAAGATAATACAAAAAAAAAAAATTACAGGCCAATATCATCAATGAACATAGGTGCAAAAAACCCTCAACAAAATATTGGCAAGTCAAATTCAACAATACATTAAATGGATCACATACCATGATCAAGTGGGATTTATCTTAGGGATGAAAGGATGGTTCCATATATGCAAATCAATCCTAGTGATATACTATATTAACAAACTGAAGAATAAAAATCATATGATCATCTCAGTAGATGCAGAAAATCTTTTGACAAAATTCAATATTCACTTATGATAAAAACTCTCAACAAAGTGAAAACAGAAGGAACATAACTCAACATAATAAAGGCCATATATGACAAGCCCATAGCTAACATCATACTCAATGTTGAAAAGCTGAAATATTCTCCTTTAAGACTGGGAACAAGGAAGGATACTCACTCTCACCACTTTTATTCAACATAGTATTGGAAGTCCCAGCCACAGCAATCAGAGTAGAAAAAGAAATTTTTAAAAACCTACATTTGAATGGAAGGGATAAAACTGCCACTGTTTGCAGATGATATATTATACATAGAAAATCCTAAAGACACCACTAAAAAACTACAATGAATTTGATAAAGTTGCAGGATTTAAAATTAATATATAGAAATCTGTTGCATTTTTATACACTAAAAACAAACAGAATGAGAAATTTTTTAAAATTTCATTTACAATCACATCAAAAAGAATAAAATATCTGGGAATAAATCTAAGGAAGTAAAAGATCTGTACTCAGAAAACTATAAGACACAGATGAAAGAAACTGAAGATGACACAAACAGATGGAAGATATAATGTGTTCATGGACTGGAAGAATTAATGTCATTAAAATGACCACACTATCCAAGGCAATCTACAGGTTCAATGCAATCCCTATCTAAATATCCATGACATTCTTCAAGAACTAGAACAAATAATTCTAAAATCTGTATGGAAACAAAAATGAACCCAAATAGCCAAGACTATCTTAAGAACAAAACAGGAGGTATCACATTTCCTGATTTCAAACTATACTGCAAAACTATAGTCATCAAAACAGTTACAGTACTGGCACAAAAACAGACACATAGATCATTGGAACATAACAGAGTGCAGAAATGAACTCACACTCATATGGGCAATTAATCTACAAAAAAGGAGGCAATGGGGAAAAGACAGACTCTTTGATAAATCGTATTGAGAAAACTGGACAGCTACATGTAAAAGAATCAAAGAGGACTACTTTCTCACACCACACAAAAAAATAAATTCAAAATACATTAGAGACTTAAAAGTAAGACCTGAAACCAAAGAACTTAGAGAAGAAAACATAGGCAATAAGATCTTTGACACTGGTGTTAGCAGTATTTTTTGAGATAAGTCTCCTTAGACAAGGGAAACAAAAACAAACACAAATAAGACTACCACAAAAAAGTATTTTTTATACTGAAAGAAACTATTAACAAAATAAAAAGACCGCCTATTGAATGGGAGAAGACATTTTCAAACAATATATCCAACAAGGGGTTACTATCCAAAATACGCAGATAACTCTTACAATCCAATACCAAAAAAACAGACAACCCAATTTAAAAACTGGGCAAAGGACCTGAATAGACATTTTTTCCATTCTACTTCCAAATATTTATGAAAGAAAATGAACACAGTAATTAAAAGAGATATATGCACTCCTATGTTTATTGCTGCATTATTTACAATAGCCAAGATATGAAAGCAACCTAAGTGACCATCAACAAATAAATAGATAAAAAGACATGGAATATTACTGGGCCATAAAGAGAGTGAAATATTACCATTTGTGACAACATGGATGGACCTAGAAGGTATTTTGCTAAGTGAAATAGTCTGAGAGAGGAAAACAAATACTGCATCATTTCCCTTACATGCAAAACCTATAAACCAAAACAAATGAACAAATAAAACTAAACAGAAACAAAGTCATAAATATAGAGAACAAACAGGTGATTGCCAGAGGGAAGGAGTTGGGGAGAAGGGGAGAAATATGTGAAGGAGATGAAGAGGTATAAATGTTCAGTCACAAACTAAATGAGTCATAGGTATGAAATGTACAGTGTGGAGAACATAATAACTACATAATATCTTTGTATGGTGACAGATAGCACCTAGACTTACTCTGGCGATCATTTTGAAACCTACATAAACACTGAATCACTATGTTTTGTCCCTGGAACCAACATAGTGCTGTGGGTCAATTATACCTCAAAAGCAAACAAACAAACCTATACAAAAGAAGATCAAACTTACGATTACCATAGGCAGGGAGTAGGAGGATGGAGAATTTAGAAGGCAGTCAAAAGGTACAAACTTCCAGTTATAAGATAAATAAGTACTAGGGATGTAATGTACAACATAATAAAGATAATTAACACTGCTGTATCATATACATGAAAATTGTTAAGAGAGCAAATCCTTAGTGTTCTCATCACAAGGAAGATATACTTTTTTTTCTATTTCTTTAATGTTGTATACATATGAGATGATGGATGTTCACTAAACTTATTGTGATAGTCACTTTATTATGTATGTACATAAAATCATTATGTTGTATCACTTTAACCTTAAACACTCCTTTATGTCAATTATATCCCAATAAAACAGAAAAAAGAACTTAAAGAGAAAAAAGGAAAAGAAAAAAAATACAATTCAACATAGTCTTCGAAGTCCTAGCCACAGCAATTAGGCAAGAGAGAGAAATAAAAGGGATCCAAATTGGAAAAGAAGAGGTAAAAGTGTCACTATATGCAGATGACATGATACTATATATAGAAAACTCTAAAAGTTCTACACAAAAACTACTAGAACCAATCGCAAAATTCAGCAAGGTAGTAGGTTACAAGATTAACATACAAAAATCAGTTGCATTTCTTTACACTAACGATGAATAAACAGGAAAAGAAAGTAAAGAAACAATCCCATTTAAAATAGCACCCAAAGTAATAAACTACCTAGGAATAAATCTAACCAAGGAGGGGAAAGACTTATACATGGAGAACTATAAAACATTGAGTAAGGAAATTAAAGACAACTTTAAAAAAATGGAAAGATATCCCATGCTCCTGGATTGGAAGAATCAATATTGTTAAAATGGTCACACTGCCCAAGGCAATCTACAGATTTAATGCAATCCCTATCCAATTACTCAGGACATATTTCACAGAACTAGAACAAATCATAATAAAATTTATTTGGAATCACAAAAGACCTAGAATTGCCAAAGCATTACTGAAGAAAAAGAAAGAGGCTGGAGGAATAACTCTCCCAGACTTCAGACAATACTACAGAGCTACAGTAATCAAAACAGCTTGGTATTGGGACAAAAACAAACATATAGACCAATGGAACAGAATAGAGAGCCCAGAAATGAACCCACAAACTTTTGGTCAACTAATCTTCAACAAAGGAGGCAAGAATGGAATAAAGACAGTCTCTTCAACAATGGTGTTGGGAAAACTGGACAGCAACATGTAAATCAATGAAGCTAGAACACTCCCCTTACACCATACACAAAATTAAACTCAAAATGGATCAAAGACCTAAACATAAGACAAGATATGATAAACCTCCTAGAAGAAAACATAGGCAAAACATTATGTCACATACATCTCAGCAATGTTCTCCTAGGGCAGTCTACTCAAGCAATAGAAATAAAAGCAAGAATAAACAAATGGGACCCAATGAAACTTACAAGGTTTTGCACAGCAAAGGAAACCATAAGCAAAACAAAACGACAACCTACAAAATGGGAGAAAATTTTTGCAAAAGATGAAATTGACAAATGCTTGATCTCCAGAATATACAAGCAGCTCATATGACTTAATAAGAAAAAGACAAACAACCCAATCCAAACATGGGCAGAACCTAAACAAGGAATTCTCCAATGAAGATATCTGAATGATAAATAGGCACATGAAAAAATGCTCAATATCACTAATTATCAAAGAAATGCAAATCAAAACTACAATGAGGTATCACCTCACACGAGTCAGAATGGCCATCATTCAAAAATCCCCAAATGACAAATGCTGGAGAGGCTGTGGAGAAAGGGGAACCCTTCTACACTGCTGGTGGGAATGCAGTTTAGTACAGCCACTGTGGAAAACAGTATGGAGATTCCTCAAAAGACTAGGAATAGACTTACGATATGACCCAGGAATCCCACTCCTGGGCATACATCCGGAAGGAACCCTACTTCTAAAAGACACCTGCACCCCAATGTTCCTAGCAGCACTATTTACAATAGCCAAGACATGGAAACAGCCTAAATGTCCATGACAGATGACTGGATAAAGAAGAGGTGGTATGTTTATACAATGGAATACTATTCAGCCATAAAAACCGACAACATAACGCCATTTGCAGCAACATGGATGTCCCTGGAGAATGTCATTCTAAGTGAAGTAAGCCAGAAAGAGAAAGAAAAATACCATAGGAGATTGCTCATATGTGGAATCTAAAAAAAGAAAAGAAAAGAAAAAGACAAATGAACATAAATACAAAACAGAAACAGATTCATAGACATAGAATACAAACTTGTGGTTGCCAGGGGTGAGGCAGGTGGGAAGGGACAGACTAGGAGTTCGAAATTTGTAGATTCTGACAGGTATATATAGAATAGATGAACAAGATTATACTGTATAGCACAGGGAAATGTATACAACATCTTGTGGTGAAAAGAATGTGACAGCGAATATATGCATGTTCATGTATAACTGAAAAACTGTGCTCTACACTGGAAATTGACACAACATTGTAAACTGACTATAACTCAACAAAAAAATTTTTAAAACAGGAAGAAAAATACAACAGAACCAGTAAATCAAACTGAAAACTGTCTGGCACAAGAGATTAGCTGCTATGGGGAGTTTGGTTACTGAGTGACACCTGAGCCTATTTCTGGCATCTACTATGTCTGTCTTCTCCTCTCTTCCTGCTTCCCCATTCGTACTAACTCTGAAGCTGGCCCCATGTGTACTGCTTCCTCCAGCCCAAGGTGCAAGAGATTTTAACTGATCAAGGCAATAGAAAGACTTTCCTGAGTGAGTCACACTCATTTCAATATACAACTTTAGGAGAGGCTCTGAGAATGCCTCAATGAGGCACAAGAAACACCTTCTTGCTGGAGAAGCTCACTCTCTGGGGAAGTAATTTTGAGCAAGGAAGGGTGTTGGGGAATTTTTTTTTTTCATTAATTTGGCTTCAAGAGAAAAATATTGCCTAAAAAAATCTGCTGATGAAAACACGGGATGACTCCACCTCTGGAAGGAGCTTCATTTTCATGTATTTTGGTAAGAAATTTGGCTGTTAATTGGGATTTCAGTCACTCTACCCACTCAAGGGCAAGATGATAAGCTTCTATCAAACTAAGCGTCTAAACGAACCTGAGACTCTACCAAGGTCAGAAATGCTGCACTTCAAGCCAAAAGATCTTTCTTGGGCTTGCTTGTTTTGACTTCTAATCACAAATTTGTCTTGTCTAAGTCTCCAATCACATTATAAAACAAAGCACCCATCTCTACAGTACAGCATCCTCTGAAGCAATAGGAGTCCTAAATGTACGTTTTGAGGAGTTCTCTAATTTTTCTGGCCCTCTGATTTCCACAGGACTTTAAATTGCTTCCCCTGAGATCAAGCAACACGAGATGGTTTTGGAAATGCTGAACCCAATACATTATTATAACATCACCAGCATGGTGTCTGGAGGTGTGCCTGTTGCCGCTATGGCAATCCTGCTGCTCACTGGCTTTCTCCTCTTGGTTTGGAATTATGAGGACACATCCTCAATACCAGGTAAGTCAGTCATTTAGTTCTGTACCTAAGATTTTTTGCTTGGGCTTTTGGTCCATGAGGGTAAAGAAAATTTTACAAAAGGACAAAGAACAAAGCTGAGGAGATGGCTAAACACAATGACAATGTTAGCGAGTGAGGACTCAGGAGAATATTTTTAAGCCAGTTATCTGCACATGTTAAATAAACTATTAAAAAACATCTTAGATACTCCCTTTCAGTCTGCACTTTGCTTTAGTAAAATAGAATTTACACAAGTACCCTTTAAAGTAAGTTTAAGAAGGGATGGAGCAAGGTAAAATTCTAGGGCGTTTTTTCCTCTTTACTCAAATATACTCCGGTTTTGCTCTGAAGGTGAAAATATTTCTGGAATGCCTTCTGTACTCCCTTCCTTCTCCCTCCCACTTTCCCTCATCCCTGTCTTCTGCCTCTCCCTTTCTTGAACTTAGTCCTTCTCTATCCCGCTCTTCATTTTCTTTTATTCTTGGGTTGTAATATTGGTGCCACTACAAGGGCTGGGTGGGACGTGGACAGTGGAAGAAAAATGGGACCACTAGAGTTCCCTTGGAACCATCACACCCTGAAAGAAACTTCAACAAGCTCTGTGGATCAATCAAAAGTAGAACATCATATAATTACCCAGATAATTACAGTAGAAACCCCACCACTCCACACTATCAGATTAACTTACAAATAACCAGACTGTATTTTAGTTATCTGGGAAAATTCCTCATGGCAGACATGTGACCACAATCCAATAGGACATATGATAAGGCATGGTCATTAAACACTTTCACGTGTGGTGGGCCTCTTCACAGGGTGATGCTGAGTGGGAGTGTGGGGTTGGTGCAAAGTGTCCTGGGTCTGGATTCTAGAGCACATAGTCCTGTGGTTCTCAACCCTGCCTGAGGTGAGTCCTCATGTGGATTTTTAAAAAATCTCCCAAAGTGATCTTCCTGAGCAGTCAGAGTTGAGAGCAAAGTGAGGAGCCCAAACCCTTCATCTGGGGAAGGGAAAACTGAGACCAGAAAGGGCATCTGCCTTGTCCAGGCAACTCCCTATGATAAGTATGAGAAACTGTGTTCAAACTCCTCTTTCCAAAGGTGAGGGGCTAAAGACCAGAGAAGGGAAATCACTTGCCAGCACCTCAGCAGGAAGGAAACTGGGAAGGGGGGGGGGGGCACCAGGAAGTCCTAAACCCCAGGTGGATGATCATTTTGCTACCAGGGAGCTTCTAGTTCTATGCTTTCCCTGGGAAAATGTGAAGTCTGGTCAGAGCCCTCTAGTGGCCCAGACTGAGATCCTGTGACTCCTGGCTGGGGAAAGGAAGGTCAGGACACTGTTCTTGTTGGATGGTTCTTACTGACCAATACTTCCGGATTTCTTTTGCTAGATTCCTCCAACCACTGTCTCTCTCTGGGTTCTTGGTTTTATAGGCTGGAGATTCTCAAGGTCAGTGAAAACCAAAGAATTAACAGGTGGTATAATAAGCCAAAGCCCTTAAGTAAGTTACAGTTTTCAAAGCAGTTTCATGCAGTTTCAGCCATGTTCTCTTGTGAACCTCCTGGTATTCTGGTGAGGTGGGTGTGCTGAGGCCTATTTTGCAGATGAAGAAACTTAATACTTACAGAGGGTAGATGTCCACAGCTAGTAAGTGATGAAACTGGGACTCAGATATAAGCTTCTTCAACCTCCATTTACCGAGAGGCCCTAGGATATCTGATGCTGGGGGCAAGGGGCCAAGGAGTGTGCAAAGATGACACACATAGGCAAAGGACTTAGTGCCAGGGAGGGCTATGATGGCTGGGGGAGAAAAGAGTCACTCCTACTTGAGGGTTTTGTAAGCTTCAATTTGGGGAAACTGCCCCAGTTCAAAGATCTCTGCCCAAGATTCCAGGTTACCTGGCACCTGGCAGCTGTCCCTTCCCCAAGGACACAGGGCCATGCCCAAACGTACACGTGCATCCTCTCCCCAAGAACCTCTCTCTGCCCTGAGCACCACATCCCTAGGAGGCACTGGGTAAAGGACATGGCAACAAAGTCCCCCTTTCCCCATTAAAAAATCTGTTTTACAGAAAAGTGCACAAATAAATGGGTCCTCACAGTCCAGCACAAGAAATGTTAGCAGCATCCCAGAAGCTCCTCAGGTGCCTTTTCAATCATACCCTCTCTCACCTCTAGAAGTAAACAATCATCTATTTTGTGACGATCACTCTCTTGCTACTTTATAGTTTTTTTCACCTAATTTCACATTCCAAACAATATACCTTGATTTTGCCTGGTTTCACATGTTTTAGCAATAGAATCTTACATTACTATTCTTCTATCTTGCTTTTTTGATCACTTTTATGCCTATAAGATTCATCCAGGTTGTGGCATGCAGCTGCAGTTCATATGGTATGCATGAACATCTCATGGTTTAATCGTCCATTCTACTGTTGATGAACATTTGGGGTGTCTCCAGTTAGGGGCTACTGTGAACAGTGCTGCTATGAACGTTTGTGTGCACAGGTTTCTTTAGGGTGTATACCTAGCATGGAATGCCACAGTGGGTGGGAAGTCCCAGCTGTTGGCTTCATGGAGGCTGTTCCTGCAGAAAAATGCAGTGAAGTATTTCCTGCTCCTCTCAGGGTGTGCAAGAGGCTCCCGCAGTCACCGCATGCCTAGATAAGCACTCCTGAATCTGAGAAGCAGAAGGCAGCTTAATGTGGATGCAACCAGTATTTACCTAATAGCCTACCAAAATCTCTCCCCTCCTAGAGCATCCTTCTCTCTAGCTGGAGGGTGTAAAATATACAAGTAAATGAAAGAATCACACTAGTTATACTTATCATACCATCTCCAGTCTCTAACTTAGAGCTAGTGTTTTTACCTAGCAGCGGCTCAGTGTCTCCTGGATGAGTAAGGCTGCCTATGGCTGGTCGCTGAGGACTCCAAACTCTGCGTCTCTTCTGCTTAGAGCACTCAGGTTCCCAACCTAAGCAGAGTTCAGTATAATCTCTCCTTTGCAGCAGATACAGGTCTCCACTGTCATATTTGAAATTTGAATTGTGGTTCCTAAATACTAAGACTTCCTATATAGCACCAAACTTTTAAATAAAACATAAAAAGCACTGCCTTTCATTTATATGTTTTTGTTGCTTATGGGCTTAGCATATGTTTATGCTAAGTAAGTGTTTGTTGACTAAGTCTATTCCCAAATAGAAAGATGTTTGACTTCACATGGACTGAATGTATGAGATAAAATGATATTTTTCCATTTTTATGAAAATGTAATAACATCTAAAATACTCTAAATAAGGATAACATTGAAAACTTTATCCTTTACACATGTCTAATTAACTTCAAAAATTCATTCAGGAAAAATTTATTGAGTATCTACAATGTTTTAAGCTATAAATATTTAGTAAAGTATATTGTTATTTTGCATATTTCAGTTAATAAGAGGTCAGTATATCTGATGACATTTTAAGGAAATATGTATAAAATCAAAACTGCTTGCTTAATTCTTTTTGAGAACTTAATGACATTATTTTAAAATTGTCAGTTATTTACTAACAATACAGTGTTATCAGAACAATTCTAAGATTAAGAACTTTTGACCCAAAGAACCCAAATCCTTGTTTTTGTCCTATAGACATTAACGAAGAAATTTAAAGACAAAAAAAAAAAAAATTCTGACAGTCTTGTCCACATTTACCCAGCTACTGCAAGGTTATGAGTAAACCTTTTTGCCAAATTTGGGGCTAAACTTCAATTTAGATGATTTACACAAAAAATCAGATTTCATAGATAATTATATAACTCTTGTCCATAATGTGACATCACAGTACTATCCTGGTCAGTTGTGTGAGTTTGGCTTCATGACCATTTCACTGAAAGAATGGAATTAAAGGAGTAAGAGATAGAAATGTTGTAACTTTACAATAAAGCTCCTAAAACCATTCCAAAAAGTTTCTGACTCACTTTTCACCACCACCACTAAAATCAGCCACCCTGTTTGTTCTCTGATATAAACAACAGCAAGTTCGCTGGCTGTTCACTGGATTCGTGCTCTTCACAATTCTGTCACCGTCTACATAAGCAAGGGTGTGAGGGCCACTGCTCTTCAGTAAAACCACATCACTGAACTCAGACTCTGGTCTGGACACTGATCAGACCCACTGCCTCATTCCTCAGTGCTTAACTTTATTTGGTCTAATGAGATTTAGCTGAGATTCTTTTCTTAAACGGAATCCTTTTCGAAAGAGGAAAAAAAAAAAAAAAGAAATGAATGCTTTTTGTTTGCACATTATCTTTGCAGACCATGTTCCTCACAGTTCAAAGGATGACACCAAAACACAACCTAATTCAAACCCACCCATTTCACAGACTTGTACTTTCAAACGCAAAGTTTTCAGATAAAACTAGGCAGCCAGATCGATCCGTCAACACATCACTTGTTCTGGCTTTCATGCTTGTTACTAGAGGGACTGACTGAGCTGCATTTGAAACTCACGGACACCACTTAACACAGCAAGAAAAGAGTAGACACCTGCTCCAGTTGATTCGGAATGAAATGATAGAGACCAAATGTAACTGGAGTGGTGCGTACCTTGGACTGTTTTTTACTCATGGAGCCGCAGATCCTCATGTTAAGCTTATGCTGTTGTTTTAATCGTTTTTCAAATGTGTGATTCACCTATATACATCAGAAGATGTAAAAGAACGTTTAGATAAAAACAACAGGAAACAGCAGTAACTTCAAGCAGTTTGTCTTTTTGGTGTTGCTGAAATACTGACTGTGATCTGATGACTTCCCTAGGTCCTGGCTATTGTCTGGGAATTGGGCCCCTCATTTCCCACTGCAGGTTCCTGTGGATGGGGATCGGCAGTGCCTCCAACTACTACAACAAGATGTACGGAGAATTCATGAGAGTCTGGATATGTGGAGAGGAAACACTCATTATCAGCAAGTAAGTCTGTTACTAATCAGGCACATATTTTATAATCAAGGCTGGGGTTTTCTCTTTTAAAGAAGAAACTTATTGTGATATCTGGCCATCTTTGTTTCTATATTTTTACTACTTATATGAAGGTGAGTAATTTCTAGATAAAAATCTGAAATTGTAGACAAGTGCAATGATTAGGCTTTGCTTGAAGCCCCAGGTACACAGATAAAGAATTCTGGAGAGCTGCAAAATTATTCAAACTCTCCCTGAACAGTGAATATAGAAACTCAGATGCACGTGATTCGGCTTTGACAAAACATACTTTAGGGAGAGGTATCATCTCATTTGCTTTCCTAAGATGTTGAGTTTTATCCCTAAAATAACCATTAAAACAAAGAACAATAACAGAAACAAAAACCTGAGACAAAGAAATCTGACTGTATCTATTTCCAAATGTGTTTCTAATGCCAGGGCACTGAGAAACTCTAGAAGGGTAGTCAGTGGAAGAAGGCACCATTCATATGCTGCTACCCTATTGGTGACTGGGTGCCAGTGTCCTTGTGAGTGACATTATGCAAACCAGGAACAACATTACCTATGAAAAAATGTTCCCCTCACTCTCCCTGCTCTGTTATATTTTCTGGATAACTTTAGCAGATTGAATTCACTCGAGGATTAACCAAATATGCACTGACTGTGAAGAATTACTTTTGTGAAATACTCATTTTCTTATTGAATGATCATAGAAAACGCACAGTTTAAAAGAAAGCAAACATCAGTAGATGTTCTAGACATTCAGCTCTATTTCCTAGATTGTCAGCAAAGCTACCTCTAAGTTGTCACATTAATGAGTTTTTATATTTATAATCCTTGACAAGATTTACCCACAAACTAAAACTGAGCAAGAGGTTTTTACTGATATTAGAATTATTTGATCAGATACCCACTATCGCCCAAAAGTAAGTGAAGCATTTCTGGAAACTACATTGGGTTTTTTTTCAGGCCAAGATGACAAACATCATTTTGTAAAACACCATGATGAACTCAAAGCCCAATTCTTTGAACCAAATACATGAAAAAGGGGAGCAGGGAAGAAAAATCTGCTACCCTTCCAAATATTTCTTACTCTACCAGAATGCTATTTTCGACCAAACCGGTGCCTAGATAGCCACCTGGGTTTTCTCTGTTTCGCTCGGTGTGGTGTTGTAAAACTTCAAAGAATAGCTAAGGCAGACCACGTTTATACAATTAAACATAAATAGCCTCAGGTGGAAATGTTGTTTCATTGGGTTCATAGTGAAACAGTCCAAGGCTGTGGTTCTAAGAGCGGGGTCCCTCCATCAGCAATATCCACATACCTGAGAACTTGTGAAAAACGCCCATACTTGGGTCCCACCCTGGCTCACTAAATAAGGGTCTGGGGGTGAGGCCCAGAGATCTCTTTTCACAAGCACCCCAGGTGACTCTGAGGCACACTCCAGTTGGAGATCCACTGCTCTAATTACAAGAGCAGAGTTAGTCCTTCATTTTACTTCCCTTGGTCTACTGAGCGCTGCTCAGATAAACTGGAGTGCATTTGGTATGTTCTCATTTTCAAAATCAATACTTGACTCACTTTTACAACTGACTAGTCTCAAAATGTCCTAGAACCGATGATAACTGGGCTTGGGGGACTGGGACACAGGTCCTGCTCTTTCATTCCCCAGCACAGCAAACTGCCTTCTAGCCCTCCTCAAGTCAGTATCTGCCTTCCCTGTCACCCCCTGCCCTCAGACACAGGTGAAGGGACCCACAGGCTATTTCTCCGAAAGGCTACTGCCTGCAGCTCAGGACCTAGAGCAGTGCTTCTCACCCTGGCTGCACATTAAAGTCACCCACTGCCCGGGCCTCACCCCAACTTTTACAGTCTCTGGGTGGGGGGACCCAGGCATCAGTAGTGTCTACAGCTCCCCAGGTGATTCCAGTGTGCTGCGTGCGAAGCTTGAGGGAGAAGAGAAAGTAAGATGCTTCCAGGGCAGTGGGGCCCTTCCCTGGGGTTAGGGAAAATAGCTAAGCAGGTTGGAATGGTTTTGTCTCACTGTCTTACCCTTAAGTCTAGCTCAGGGGGTGGGAGTGCAAGTCCAGACCTGGAGGGAAGAAGGAAGCACGTGAGGAAGGACTGGAGGACCAGAACAGAAACTGCTTGTACACACTAGATACTTAGATCACCAAATAAATTCCCAGGAACCCCAAAGCCAATTCCTGAAATAGGAATCTCGTTACGGTGCCCGTGGCTTCTGACCACTCTGTTGTCCTCATCGGGAACGTGACCTTAGCGACCCTGACAGAGTCAGGTGCTGATTCACGCTGAGGACCTGGACAACAACCCACTCCGCCCCTCTCCCCGCTCCCCCAGCTCCTTCCTTGTCCTGTCCTCACAGGCTTTTCTCTGGTCGGAGCCTCCGTGTTCTCCTTAATTGCCTCTGAGCCGCTCAATTTTGTTGTTAAGGGCTGAGCTCCCCTCAGGAATAGGACATGTTTGTCCCCATCTCCTTCCCTGCCTGCTCTTCTGGTCCTTCCAGAACTACCCGTACTTCTTGAAAAGACCCCACTGGACCTCACAAAGCTTTTTCTTTTTCTTTGGATAGTTTGGCAGATTTTTCCTCTTCTGAAAAATATGACATCTGTAGTCATTACAACTGTGCTGAGATTATGGCCCAACTTCTCAAACTAGCTAAGTCCTGAAGTGGTGGGGGCTGCAGAACTTCAGGTGGGGGGACGTCAGGAAGGATTCTGCTGAAGCAACTGGGAGCTTTGGGGGAAGATCCACCTGGTCATCTGTGGATAAAATATGCTCGATTCCCTGGGCAGGGATGCTCTAAACGAATGAGGGTCTACAGACGTCATGCAAGACACTATAGGTCGTGTGTATATATTAGTGTTTGTCATGAATGTCAAACAAGAATGTAAGTAGCATGCATTCCAAGGGGACTTGGCATTTAACATGCTAACTAGGGTCATATCTGTGAGTCTGTTAGCAATTTATATACCATTATGGTTATACTATTTATATGTCTGTTTTAATTATATATAAATTTACAGTGAATTCATTAGTTATTCTGCAAATATGCATTTATTGAGAACTGACTATATGCCAAGTACTGGATGATGCTAACCTATCATAGTCATTATTCACTCTCCATTCATTCACTAAACAAATATTTATTGAGAACTTCTTGTGTACATCAGTAATCATGAACAAACCAGCCCCAAATCCCTACCCTTCTGGACAAATATACTGTTACATTGCTAACACACCAACCGTGAAAAGGTAAAACATATGTTATCAGTAAGGTGACCAAGTGTCTTGCTTTGCCTGGGACTAGTGGATGTCCCACGATGTGGGACTTTTAACGCCAAAGCTGAGACATTCCTGGACAAACCAGGGTGGTTGTCACACTATAAGCAGGTAGAGAAGTGCTATATAGAAGATGAGATGTCTGGAGCGAGTCTGGGAGGGTGAGGTAACAGGATCCTATTTCGGATATTTTGACTTGACTCACCTAGAGGACACAGTTGAATGGGAGGTTAAGAAAGAAGGTCTGAGCCTTCAGACCCTCCACTGTAGTCAGAAACTAGCAAAGGAGGCTGAGAAGGGCAGCCACACAGAGAACAGAAAAACTAGGAGAGTGTGATGGTCTGAAAGCCAGGTGTAGAATGCGGTCAGGGAGGATGGAACTGTCAACCTTCCGGATGGTGTCACATGACTGGAGAGAGACAGGAGCATTGTATTTAGCACCAGGGAGGTCATGAGTCTCTTTGGCAAGAGCAGTTTCAATAAAGTGGCAGCGGCAAAAGTCTGACCCTAGTAGAGAATCCAGGGAGAAGAATCAGAGGCAGCAGGTACAGACAACCCTTCCAAGGAGTTTGTCGTAAGGAAGGCAGAGAAATGGAACAGAGCTGAAAGGGACGTTCTGTCCAAGGAGCTTTTGTTTGTTAAGATACAGGATATTATAACGTGTGTTTTGATGGGAATGATGAATTACAGAGGAAAACTGATGATACAGGAGAAAGGAGTGTGTTAGGGAAGATGTGAAGGGGCTCCACGTGACAAGTGGGGCTGGCCTTGACAAGGGACACAGAAGTTCATCCACAGTAACAGGAGGGAAGGTTGAACACATGGGCACAGATCCTGGTGGTTGAAGGGTGCAGAGATTCTAGTTGCTTATGCTTTTTAGTAACACAGGAAATAAAGTCTTTAGCTGAGGCTGAGTGGGGAGGGAATGGAGCTTAGTGGAGAGAGGGCGAAGAATAAAATAGTTATCCAAAAAGGTGAGATTGGATGGACTAGGAAATGTAGTAGAACTGCCTTGTGCACCAAGGGCCCACTTGAACTTAACTGAGTCCTGCCTGTGTGTATGTGCGCGCACCTTTGCACGTATGGATTTTTCCCCAGCCCCATTCAGCTGCCAGGTGCCAGCACACAGTGAGCTAAGAGTTGGATTTAGCCAGAGTTGAGGTTTTACCAGGCAACTAGAACACAGCATGGGGAAGGTCAAGGAAATTGAGGATGCGTGGAAGGGAGAGACTCTAATGATTCACAGTTAAATATTTTTCCACCTCCCTTGTAGAACAGTTGAAATGAACACGAAAATTGAAAGAGCAGTCCTCCTACGTTTTGCCCCCACGACCTTGACCTTCCGAAGAGATGAGCTCTGTTGTCTTACAGGATGTCCCACTTTCCAAATTTTGCTCATTGTCTCATTATTGTGTTATTTAACATACTCTTGATTCCCTGCATTGCTTACAAGCTGAACACTAGTTCAAAAGGCTCAGTGTGATTCAGGTTAAACGTTTTGTCACAAAGCTTTCTTGTTAGTCCTGGGCACTTCCTATTGCATCACAACAGGAGACCAGGAAAGGCAGTCCCATATAACTGGTAGGAAATTTGATCAGGTTAGGGTGGTCACCGTCAGATCTCTGTTATAAGGATTCTTTTTCTCTTGCAATGACCCCAGTATTGAAGCTGGGTAAGTGAGGATATTAGAGGGCAAAGGACAGGGAATAGTTCGTAGGATTGATGGAGCACAGGACAGGTCTACGCAAGGCAAGTGTATTTAAATGTTTGCTACCAATTATTCCATTGATTGTCTCCCCCATATTTCTAGTACTCATCACACTTGAATCTGGCCACAAGTGTGTGAGTTCTTTAAACTCAGAACAGGAGGGTGGCTTCCTCCTTACCACCCAAGAACTTACTTTCTGGCAACTTTTCGTTTTGAAGAGACAGTAAGTATGCCATCTTGGGAGCTGTCTTTTGACTTTAGTCACCTTTAAAGAAGAATAATGACCCCAGGGACAAGACATCTAACCTACCCACTGTCCCTTTGAGCTTGGGGACTCGGTCTCTGCTCAGCAGTGAGAAATCCTCACTGTCCCAGTCAGTCAATCAATACAACATCCCCCTCACCTGGTGGTACAGGCCGGCCCACACTGTGGGAAGGAGGTCTCTGCTGTCCGCCCCCAGAGTACTCTGGGCTGGCATCCCTAGTTCTTCACCAACCTTCTCGTCTCCACTTTCCTGATTTACTCCGGTTAGACAGGGCCAGCCTATTTTTGAGGTTTTAAATTGCTTGTCCTCAGCCAGTCACACTTCCCTCTGCATGTGTATCCCTTGTGGCTTTCCTGCTGTGTTCTCTGCCAAGCCAGAGCCTCTGCCTCAGAATAACTGAGAGGGTGGTGCCCCCTAGAGGACACACTGATTTTAATCATTAGCTCTTTATTAACTAACATTTAATTGGGTGAAGTTGGGGTGTCTTATTCCCTTTTTTAAATTATTGAGGAATTCCTCCAAAGAAACGGGCAGGCCAATGTCTTTTATGAAATATGCAAGAGCTCTAGGGTCAGAACAGAAAAATACTACTCTGCTAGTTTCCTAAGTGCTTAAAATGTGTAGATACAACTTTGTGAATAAAAGAGTATACAAATTACTTTCTGCGTTAATTATAGAATGAGGTAGGGGGAGGAAAGAAAGTGAGAGTCCTGAAAACTTAATGAAGAACTTCAGTCCTTTCTATAGCAGGATCTTTTTCCATACAGGACAAAATTTGGGCTATCTTTTGGTCAAACTAACACCGTGGAATACAGATAGAAAAATACGGACTTTTTTTTTTTTTTTCTTACAGTTACTAGGAAGGGAAAAATTTGTGCAAAATTCAGATAATCTGATGAATATTATCTGGAATTAAATCAAGAGTATATTTGACTTAGTAGAGAGCATTTTATTTGAAAATAAGGTTGTTTTTTTTTCCTGAAAGAGATAAAATAAATGATTCATTAATATAGTAATTCTGTTTTCCTTACTCAGCACTGCCATCATTTTAGGGGCTCTCTTTTAATGTTCAAATAGGACTTTGGAATCCATCACAAATGTCAGGGTTTGGCTAATACTTAGCCCACAGGCTAGTCTACTCAGCCAGAGGTGAGCTCTTTTGGCCCAGTGTCTCCCAGGGGAAAGCATTTTCACAGGCAGTCACTGAACAACCTCATGAAGGCAGAGTCCTCCTTTTGGGAGCCAACTGTTAACTTGCAGAGACAAACAAGTAAGGAGACGTCCATTCCGTGCCATGTAAGCACCAGTTACATAGCCTATGGTAGCCAGTCCCCATCTCAGAGGGTTGTATGTTCTGGAAACACCAGCAGTAGGAGAATTTGCAGTTGAGAAACAAACTTTCAGTGAAGTGGAGAAGAAGCAAAATTAAAATCAACACATGAAAAGTTCAACAGTATTAAGTTCACCAAAGTAAGAAAAAATAGCATCTAAAATAAGGCTAACCCCAGAAATACATTATGCATCTGGAATTTGCACAATCGAGCACAGTGCAATTCCTTCTATCTCCTAGCCCCTACGTGCCAGAAGATAGCCAGATTCTCCCTCCTTTGCAGTATCAAAAAGTGTTTATAAATTTATTTTACTGTCCTGCAATAAAGTGCATATTTTCTTTTTATTCCTCTGCTCAAATGTTTTGCCGCTTTCTACTGTTGTGATCTGTGTCTCTGAACCCCACCCTGGCCTTGGAGACATGGGATAATTGATAATCCCCATGTGGGAAAGCTCTGGGGGATCTATTTTAACTATTTTAATTTTTTGAAGCTGCAGAATCACGTATGGAGAGAAGTCACTCTCCCATGCTTACCTGTTACTAAGGGGAATTTGCAATTGGCCATGTCCCCACGTAAAAATACTGTGGCTTAAACCCTGTAATCTGAAAAGCTGGTTATCTTCCCCTGTAGAAGAGTCTGGAAGATGTGTTTGTTAGACCTTTGTTAGGACAGAGAGGCAGAGGGTGATATATGAGAACTTGCCTGTGCCTGAGCACAAACTCTGGTCCTTTCTCCTCAACAGCACAGGGTCGGTCGAGGGCCCCATGCCTCAGAGGTGACGTTACGAGGGTTATGGATAAAAAGGCTGGACCTTGGAGGGAGGTACTGAGAGGTGACATTTCTTTCCTCCCTCACTCATCATAACCAGACAACCCTGTGGCTAAGGGTTTTGGGGCGGCAGCCTGCACTTCCTTCTGCCCTGGTCTGTCTGACTTGTATCCTCACTGCACTGACTTTCCTCTGTACCTTCAGATAATCTGGTTTGACTTCTCCAAGTGGAGTTTGTGTCCATTCTTTGCCGACAATATAGATACTGGATTGGCACTTATGGAAACAATGGACATACAAACACCACATGTCCTGCTTATTACCTCCTCTATGTTCAGATAAACCCCATCCCATCAGTATTCATGGCCCCTTCATGTGACACACCATAGAGGGCTAACCGTGTAGCTTATTAACTCAGGACACTTGGACTTCCAGTTTCCTGAAGGAAGCTCATATGGTCACAGACACCACTTAGGCTTCACCCACGTAGCCTGCTTCTCTCTGGGCCCCGCACTAAACTTTTCCAGCCTCAGCCCCTTTCCACAGGAAATACAGTCACCTGCAGCATTTCTTCATTTTTCACTTGGTAGATGAGAAAAGGTTTATACCACCCACTCCCAATTCTCAACCTCGTGAGTTCCCAACAGACATTCTTTTTCCCGAAGTCCCTCTTTTGCTGAGCAGAGAACCAGGAGTCCTCTCCTCCCTAAACCCTCACACACATAGGTTCATCCCAGCTCTTTCTCCTCTACCCTCTCCTGTGCTGCTTGTATCCACCATCCAATAAACCCACCCCACCTCTATCCTGAAGACAGTAACTATCCACTTATCCTTTATCCTCCCAATTATTAAATTATTTCAATGATCCATTTACCCATCCAATGTCACAGCCTAACTTCTAAGCAGTCTTAATAAACCATCTTCTGAACAAAGTGACTCTTCTGCAGAAGACTTCTGGACCACTATCCTAAGAAGATAATATTCTCCTCACATGTGCAGGCCCCATGACTTCTTCAGCTAGGATTTTACAACATTTTGTAACTCTCATTGCCTTATCGTGCCCAAATTGGACGGAGATTGGGGGCAGGAAGAGAGTCCTGGCAGAGGAGATGGGGGGAGGGGCTGCCTCCTCTTTCCTAGTTCCTCGAAGATCCATCACAGACTTTAAAAGCTGGGCCTGGGGTGGGGATAGGAGGCACTGGAAGAGGACCCAGGAAGTTCAAGGAAGCCTGGGCTATAGGCCAGGTTGCAGGGTTGCCACATCGAGGGCTATCTAGTGGCTCAGCACGCCCTGTGTCCTGGGAGAACTCTGTGACCCTGGAGACCTTCATGAGTCGTGATGGATGCAGAGCCCTAAGAGAGCTGCTGTCACCATCACAGAGAGTCTTCTAGGCCCACCCCAGTCAAGCCCAAATCAGAGGAGCCCAGGAGATATCCTTCCATCCCAGAATGATACCCCATTGGAGGGCCAGGCCTGATTGGGGGACACTGGGGGGGGGGTGGCACAAGGAAGAAGGGCTGTTTCCACACTAAAGAGGTAAGGCTTCAGTTAACCAGCAACTCCCAGTTCTGAGGCTCACTTCTGCAGGGGCCACACTGTCTGGAGAAGGGCTGCGTGGGGGATGGATGCTCTCAGGTATATGGTGGCGTGGAGGGTTCATTTCTTAAAGCCTTGCAGCTCTGACCACAGTGCAGGGTAGTATTTTAGTGACTTGGAGTTAGAGAAGAAAAAGAAGTAGCAAATACTGTGTGTGTGTGTGTGTGTGTGTGTGTGTGTGTGTGTGTGTGTTTTATCTTAAGTGATACTAAGAAAGCAGGTAGATAAAAATGTGTGAACTGGAGAAAGAGGTTCTTGTGCTAACACAAGTGCTTATTTAATCTGAATACTAGAAATTATGCATTTCATTTAGATCAACATGCTTTTGCTAACAGAGGCCCCATGGTAGACAAACACTTCACAGTGAGTTCAACTGACATTTAACAATTAAACTCGAGGTTTGCCTTCTCTGCAGGTCCTCAGGTGTGTTCCACGTAATGAAGCACAATCACTACGTCTCCCGATTCGGCAGCAAACTTGGATTGCAGTTTATCGGCATGCATGAGAAAGGCATCATATTTAACAACAATCCAGTCATGTGGAAAGCTGTTAGGACCTACTTTATGAAAGGTACTCAGCTATCTCGCTACATCCTGCTCTTTCTCTTAGAATAATCCTTTTTTGAAATCATTTTTAACTTCTGCTGCCTCAGTTTGAAATAGTAAGAGCTAATATTCATCATACATGTACTATCTGTATAGTAGGCACTGTTTTAAGCACTTGATCACACTTTAATCCCACCACAACCCCAAGTGGTATATACTCTTATCACTTGTGTTTAACAAATGAGAAAACTGAGGCAAACAGAGGTTAAGTATCTCGCACACTTTCCACCAATCACAGATGGTCACATTAAGAGACAACCCCAGAGCCTAAATATTTAACCTCCACAAATTCTGTTCTTCTTGATGCACAATTTGATGAATGTGAAGGAGAATTGGCATACTATATACTTAATATTTAAAGTCTATATACTATACACTTAAGGTCGCTTCAATGTGTCATCCATATTATTTGATTTAACATAGCCAATGTTTGCTGTATCTGTGGCTGGCATTCCAGATATTTTAACAGACAATAGGGAGGCCTGTATATATCATCTTATTCAGCCTCTGAGTTTTATATTTAAGGAAATATATTTGTAGAGAACTTCTGGTTAAACCCCAGGCAACATAGCGAGGAATGTATGAGCAGGGACCAGACCACAAGCCTCTTTATCTAGTGATTTCCTCCTTTACTACATGCTGCTGGAATTGAAGCCTTTGTGAATAAGCATGACGAATCTTTGACATTAAGATCAAACAAGTGTCTGGAAACCGTCTCAGTGATGGAATTGTAGGTCTGGGTTGCGAGATGGGTTGTAGGTCTGACCATGCACCATGGATACTCTTCTCTCCAGCCAGCCTCGGCAGTGAACCTAGATGCCTCCTATGTGGCTGCTGAGACAGTGAAAAGCTATGCCTGTCCCAGCAGAGAGGTGATCTTCCCACTGCAGAGCTGCCCATCACCAACACTCAGCAAATTCTGTCATAGACTCCATTGTCTTGGTTTCCTATTGCTGCTTAACAAATTAACAAAGTCAATTAAGAAACCGTTTGTCCCACTTGTGGATGTGACAGTCACCTGGAAGTAGTATCCTGGTCTTTCATATGTGCCAAGTCCCTCCTAAAATCAGGAAGTATGCTGCCAACAAAACTTTCCTTTTTATACAGGCACGGAAATGGTTACAGTCTAGGACCACTCACCAGGTTTCCTGTTTTGCAAAGTCTGCCTTCAGGGGCCTCTGTAGCACAGCTGATTTGTTTTGTTTAAAGACTCTGACTTTAACAGCAAGTCTGAATAAAAAAGATATAAAAAAGAGAGGTTACTCCTAAAAACAGCTTAAAGAAACTTTGAACAAAGAGAGAAAGGAGAATTTTAAGAGTTAAACTCTCTTGAGATCTTCCTAGAAGCTCATAAATAGCCATCAAGTTTGTTTGATTTCCTGCCTGAGACCAGTTTTTATCAGTTTCACTGCCATGAAGCAACAAAGAAGAGCCTGGGTAATTCCAGGGACTTAAATCAATGCACATCATCATTATGAGGGAGCTAGATAAAAAGTGTGGTAAATTAAAAAAAATTCTATGATGAAAAAAGTCAGAGAATTACTAGAGTCCAAGTTTTAGTGAAACAAAGGAAGATACATAAACAGTATATAACCTCCTAGGAGATAAAGGGGATAATGTGAAGGAAGAAGTTGTGTTTGTGTGTCTGTGTCTGTGTCTGTGTGTGTACTGCAAATATACCATATACTTTTCTCTTGAAACTTCATGATTGTACAAATAATGGAATCTATTTAACATACATAATATAACTTAATCCTCCTTCTGTATAAATATTTACATTTTCTTAACTTTTGCCATTTTCGATAAAACTTTATTCTCTTAAGGATAAAGAATTAGTTCCTAACTTAAATTATTGTACATTCTAAAATATAGAAGTAAAAACATAAGCATTAGGATCACTTCTAAATTCATTTCAAAATACTACATTTATGAAACTACTGGACTTACATATTTTTTACACTATCAATTCAAATAAACAAACTATTTAAAAACAAGAGTTAAACTCTCATGTTAGACCACATACCATCTCGACCCCTTAGTTGCTCAGATGGTCATGAGCAGAGCAACTGGATATATCACAGCCAGTTCCCTCTACCTGGTTTCATTCATTCATTCATCTATTCATTCACTCATTCATTCATTCCTCTCTTTGACACCAAAGAGAGGGACACCACATACTGTGGACTTAAAGTACAATGCTAATATAATAGGTTGTCACTGCCCTGAAAGTGTTCCCAGTCCTATGAGGAAGACTGCTAAGCCAACAAAAAATTGCTTCACTGTTACAGCATTGACTGTGTACAATAAATCTGGGAATAGCTTGGGAAGAAACCAAAATTAAGAGAAGGTTATGACTGGTAAATTTTTAAGACTAGCATTTTACACATATGACCTACAATTAAACAGGAAGTACTTTAGATAAAAAAGATAAGATACACTTTAAATAGTTCTGTAGCAATATTCTGATACCCACTGAAACGTACAATATCACCCTGGCCAAATCCAAACCTTCTTTAGAGGGAAATGTATACAATAAATATGGAAAATCCGTGCTTTGTGATTTATAACCACAATTACTAAATGCTTTATTTGCAATCTCACAAATGATTTGTCATAGTTAGAACTAAAGTGTAACTTTGAAGTGTGTTTTTAAAATATTTACTTATTTACTCATTTATTCGTTTATTTTTTATCATAAAGGTGATACATGCTAGTAGAAAATTAGCAGAATATACAAAAAGAATAAAAAATAAGATAACAATTTACACCCAATTATTGAATAAAAGTTTCTGAGCAATTAATCTTCAACCAGAAAAAGCCCACATCGCCTGATTTTGTGTGTCCTGGAGTTGAGAGATAGCTCACGCTGTCTCTGATGTGTACCCTTCAGCTTTGTCCGGCCCTGGCCTGGTGCGCATGGTGACAGTCTGTGCTGATTCCATCACAAAGCACCTCGACAGGTTGGAGGAGGTCCGCGATGAGATGGGCTACGTGGACGTGTTGACCCTGATGCGGCGCATCATGCTGGACACCTCTAACATGCTCTTCCTGGGGATCCCCCTGGACGGTACTGAAATTTTCATTCCTGGGACTTGACATTCTGCCCTTTATTCAACAGGGCGTGAGAAGGGTAATGGATCCAAGTAAAGATAGGCTGTTTTGTACACTGTTCTTCTTTAAATGCTTCTATTATTTCCAAAATTTCTTCCTGGTGTGTCTGCCTTGCTCAGTTATAAGATTATAAAATCCATACTAGGGGCTTAATTCTTTTCTATCACTCCTCATTGCTCTAGGAAATACGATTCTACCCACAGTTAACAGACATGATCATTTCTTTGGTCATGAATATATCCTATCACCAAACCTATGTATTTAACCATTTCCAACCACCCTTTTGGGCGTGATATCTACATACATATATATACACACAAACACATGCAACACATGTGGACATAAATATACATAGACACCTCTCTTTTGAAGCCACCAAGTGTGAGAACTTTGACTTTATCTAACTGAAAATAAAGGTCAGCTGCTGCTGGAAATGATAATTATAAGAACCATTAATTTAGTATCTACTATGTGCCAAGTAGTACAAAAAGTTGCTTCACACAAAGTTTGTCATTTAGCGTTTAGAACAACTCTGGCAGGATGTCTCAATCAAAAAGCTGCTTTCCACACTACATTACAGAAACAAATACTATAATACATACATGCAACTCTACCGCTAACAGAAGAACAAACATTACTCGTGTGCCTTCATTCCATTCTGCTGTTGTCAGCTGAATGGAATTTCTCCTGACTTGATTTCTAGCAGGGTTCATTCAGTCATACATTCATTCAACTAATATTTATTGATTGTCTATTTTATGTCAGTCATAGGTTCTGGGGACAGAGCAGTGAACTACAAAAAGTTCTTGCCTTCAAAGAGTTTACATCCCAGTGGGGTTATGGACAGTAAACAGGTAACCATCTAGTAATACATGAGGCAATAATAGGTGCCTTGAAGGGAAAACAAAGCAGGGCAAAGTGCTAGAAAGTGAAGGGGAGGTCTGGGGGAGGCTGAGGCTATTGTGGAGAGGGTGGTAGGAAGACCTCTGTGGAGAGGACATCTGAACATTACCCCAAAGGAAGTATGACCACGCACCACGTGCAGATCTGAGGAAGCACATCATAGGCGTTAAGAACAGGCACAGTGTTCTCACTTGTCCAAACCAGCTGAGCTTTAACACCTGTTCCCTGACTGACCACACTGGGACAAGCAGACAAGCGATACGACCTCCCTCTTTCTCCACTCTCCTTGCCTCATCTCCCCGCTGTTTAATTATTCCTTACAAGAGTCTTAAAATTCTTATCTGACTGACATTAAGTTGGGAGCCCTGTCCACTCTGAGGACTTGAGTCACAGCCTCTTGCCTGATCTGCTTTAAGACAGAGACTCTGAAAGTCCTGCTTGCCTGTTCCACACACATCTCTCCCAAGGCTTGACAGCTACATATAAGTTCCTGCTCCTCGGTTCCCTGTTAGCCTTGATTCTTAGGAGGGATCAAATGAAGGGAATTGTACAGCTCTGTTAACTTATGGACACAGACACTGGTGCTAAGAACCTGCTTAGCTCATACAAATTGTGTATGTGTATATTCCTGCTGCTCTCCGGTCCTTGTCAAACTCTCAATTTGCCTGAGAGACCCAGTTCAACAAAGAGGAAAGGACATTGCTCTGAGGTCAGATAGAACCAGGCTCCAGCCCAGGGCTTACCTGCCACACTGGCTGTGCAGTGTTGGGTAAGCTTCTTCATTTCTATGAATTGCAGTTTTTGTCTCTGCAAAATGATGACATATCACTCCCCTAGCAAGACTGTCAGGACTAACAGAAGTCTCATTTATACATTACCTTGCCTTATATATGATCTTTAGCAGTTGAAAATAAATGTCTATACCCTTTCCTTTTGTATAATTTGAATACAGTAGAGGTTTTCTTTTCTCTAGTATTCAATTTATTTCAAAACATCCTTTAAGAGCTGACTGTGCACGAGACTCAGAACAAGGCCTTGAAGAGTCCAAGATGAATTCTACCCACTGGACCAAAATATAAACAGCACAGTGGTGTGATTTTTTCCTTTTCATGTGCCAGAATCAAGGCCACAACAGCCATAATTACTAGGACCCTTCTTATTTCCCATGGTCAGGGAAACAGGAGGGAGGTGGAATCTCAGGCAAGGAGAAGCATGTGAGAATCCAGCATATCTCTTAATACAAAGTTGAAAATGGCAAATCTTGGTTAACTTCGCCAATCTAGATGCCAAGCAGAATAAATCACTGTTGATTTGTGTAGTGACATTCACGTGGCTGAAACGCCCACTGAAAGTGGAACCGTGCCCTGCTTAGAATCCCAGATGGTAGGAGAGTCTACGGCATCTTCTCCGACCAGCATAACCTTCTTGGGCTCACATTTTTGCTCAACTGCTCTTCTCTTTTTCTGTCTTTTCCAGAAAGTGCCATCGTGCCTAAAATCCAGGGTTATTTTGATGCGTGGCAAGCTCTCCTTCTCAAACCAGACATCTTCTTTAAGTTTTCTTGGTTACACAGGAAGTATGAAAAGTCTGTGTAAGTAACACACTTTGGAAAACTTTTCGGTGGGACTGGACTGGTGTGTGCTGTGTCTTAGATATTGCTGGGCTCTTCGGCAAGCTTTCTCCTCTCCAGAACCTCAAGGGAGCTGTTGATTAAGTTGCTGATGAAACACTTACAGCAATTTGGCAGCATGTGGCCAGACCACGGAGTAAGGGAAGCCTTTGTCCTGGGGCAGCTTTTCACGTAGGAGGCTGAGAGCTCCATCTCTGGGACTGGGACACTGCAGTGTTTGTGTTGAAGAGAAGGGTTACCTGAACCTGTCATTATTATTTGTCAAAATTCTCTTTGCATGTCTGGAAAAATGGAAACATGGTATCATTTTATTGTTTTGTTGCCTCTAAATGAATTTCACTTAATTCAACCTGAATTGACAGTAGTCACAAAATAATGTTTTCATAATGCACTTCAATAAAAAGTGGGAGATATTTAGTTATGTGTATTTTATCTTAGGGATCCTGTGATTGTAATTAAATGGCTTAAATACTGTGGTCTCAGACTAGTCTAGCAGAAGACTGGACAAATGCCCAATAGTCTACAGGATAATCTATGTGTTTTCAGAGTGTAGCGGCCAGCCAATAAACACTGCCACCTCTAACCACCAGTGGAAAGCCCAGGGGATCTAGAGGAAGACAGACCTGGTTTGCATCCTATCTCTACTTAGTAACCAAATGACCTTGGGAAATGATTTAAAGTAAAATATATCCTACCTTCCAGGGTGGGATATAGGTGAATGAGATCCATGTATGTAGGGCCATTAGCACTGAGCATAACACATAGTAGGCACTAAATATGTTAGCTTTCTCCATCCCTCTGTTCGTATCTTCCCCGGGTCTTTGTGACCATCTTAAACTCTCCATCTCTAAAAGTTCCCAGACTTGTTTGAAGGCCCAACTTCATCCTGCCTGTATGTTTTGAAATTAGTAATATTAGCCTCCAGGGCGGATGTCAACTTGATGTTATTTATATCTTCTCAAGTAGTTGATGTATATCAGGTGGATGATTCGGACACTTGGCTCTTTATACATTTCACTTAGTTTCCACCAGAGCTTATTGTGACTTGAACCAAGATGGTAAAGGGTTCCTGTGTTCACTATGGTCTGATTTTTTGGTGTTTTGAAGAGTCTTATTGGTCAGCAGCTAAACTTGGTCATTAGTTTAACTTTGGTATGGTCAGCAGGCCCATAGAAACTTCTTGCATGAGACTGTATAATGGTTCTGTTCCATTTCATTAAAATTAGCTCATCAACACTCCCTATGTATACAACATTTGCCAATGATTACTAAACTAGTTTATATCTCCTATGTTCTAGAGCAGTAAAGAGCTAGAGGATTTTTTTAGTCTTCTTCTCCCCTTACCCTTGCAATAATGCCAATGTTTGTTTTTCATTAAGATATAAAAGACATATAACATTACATTAGTTTCCATTGTACAACATAATGATTTGATATTGGTATATATTGCAAAATGATTATTATAAGTCTAGTTAACATCTGTCACTATGTATAGTTATAACATTCTTCTTCTGATGAGAACTTTTAAGATCTATTTTCTTAGCAACCTTCAAATATGCAATATAGTATATTAACTGTAGTCACCACACTGCACATTAAATCCACACGACTTCTCATTGTAACTCAGGTTTGTACCTTTTGGTGCTCTCCATCACTCATTTTGCTCCCAACCCCTACTTCGTGCCTTGGTAAACAACAATCTGTTCCATGTATCTATGAGCTTGCTTTTTTGTTTTTTTTTACGATACTACCAGTAAGTGAGATCATATAATATTTTTCTTTCTCTATCATACCAATACTTTAAAAAATATATTGGATTTAGCCTTTTGGTACCAGTTTTTAACTCTTAACTAGATGTTATAGCCATGATTTTGCTACCAATATTCACATATCCTGGCTAACTCTAGTTTCTTAACTTGAAGTGTAATATATATGTAATTTAAGAATATTTGCAAAGAATTAAGTATAAATTCAGTTATTCATGGGCACTAATTGCTTCGATTAAATTAGATCATTTTATTTAAACAAATGCAAATGAATCCATTTTTCTAGATGTCCTAACTGACTACCGATAGATTACATTTTCACTTTTTATTTCCAGCAAGGATTTGAAAGATGCTATGGAAATTCTGATAGAAGAAAAAAGACACAGGATTTCCACAACAGAGAAACTGGAAGACTGCATGGATTTCGCCACTGAATTGATTTTTGCCGAGGTACACACCTGGACTAACCATAATTCCCAAACAACATGTGTATGACTATGTACAGGTGTCTAAAAATCCAATCCTGTTTATTGTTCCATATTTCTGCATTTAAATACTTGGTCTACTATTTTTATAATGCCCAACCCAAATAGCCCACTATTAGACATCCTGGTAGCTCTGACCTTTAAGATTTAAACTATTCTGTGTCTGCACAATACAAAATATAAAAAAACCAGGAAGTCCAAAAACACTAAACATACAGAAAATGGTTGAATTATTCAGCTTTCAGCTGAAGATTGTTACAAAAAATGTTCATTTCAATCCTAGAGATGTAATTTCTATGATTTCATTTTGTTGAGGTTGTTGATCCTTGAGTGCCACCTCCCCTCCTGTTCTGAAACATTTATTCACTTTACCAATGTTTCTCCCCCTTTGCAATTGTTCAGAGACGTGGTGACCTGACAAAAGAGAATGTGAACCAGTGCATATTGGAAATGCTGATCGCAGCACCGGACACCATGTCTGTCTCTGTATTCTTCATGCTGTTTCTCATTGCAAAGCATCCCCAGGTTGAAGAGGCAGTAATGAAGGAAATCCAGACTGTTGTTGGTAAAAATTTATCAAATAAATCATACAGCTTAGAAAACTATTCTTTCGGAATATCAGTTTCCATGTCCTAAGAATCTTAGGTCAAAATCTTTATTAGAATCCACCCAGAGAGCAAAAAAGCAAGTCATTGTGTCGCATTTTCACTATGCCAGATATGTGAAAATGATAGGTCTTTCTGTGTTTTCCTAATTATCAAAAAATGCTTGTTGAAAAATTTCAAATAATAGAGAGATGTGCAAAGTAGAAAACAGTATCAGCTGATTCCTTCCACCCTGCTCCCCCGTCTCATCCCATAACCATGGGGAACCACTGTTAATATTCTGCTGTGTATTCTTCAAGGTCTTTTTTTAATGGCCACATGAACATGTATATATGGTTTAATTTATCTGTATTTAAAAAAAAATGGGATCATCCACAAGGATCTGCTACCTATCAGAGGCAAAAGGCTTTTGAGGGTCCACCCAGGGAAATGGCTACCCCTTATGGCAGTGTTTCTGGCTTTCAAGCAGCCTGAACCTAAGGAATGCCTTTGGTTATCTTCTCCATCATCTTCCCTCTACCTCCCCATCCCAGATAAACATGCCCATTAGACTCTTAAGTGTACAGAGAGCAGTATGTGAGGAGCTGGGCTGTAAGAGTTCTCTGACCAAGTGAGACTTTCCTGAATATCACAGTTGTACAGGAGACAGGGATGCCTCAGGACCCTGGGTTGATTTTGATTCTGCAAAAGTGGTACCCCATTTGAGGATGCTTGGAAGCTTTTTCAACTTTGGGAGTCATCTGAGCATCTGTGACCAGTGTCAGGCCAATCTGAGACAGCCGGGGTGTCCGTTAATTCTCCAGAGGCATGCCTTTCACTGTAGTGGGGAGAAGAGGATTTGCCACTGTACCAAATCACGTCCTTGATGAGATGGGGAGGAGGGACTCTCAGTGATATGTTCTGACAGATGACTGCATAGGACACCAGAAGAGAAAATTACTTTGAACCTGATTAAACTCACCGTCTCACTCTGACTAGAGAAGGCATGAATGTCTTCTAGAATTTAGAGTAGGAGACAAAACTCACAAACCACAGAGGCCAGGCAGATAAATGTTTGAAGCAGACTGGGTAGCTCTACGTGATGCTGCAGAGAGGACGCCCCTCTAAAAGGTTCATCAGACACTCAACTTCAGCCCATTGTTGCCAGGCGGGAATGTGGATCCAACGTTACCTGGTTTTTAAAATTTTTCTACAAATTCAGACTTTTCTCTGAAAAACTCATGTGTTAAAATAATTGACTTCAAATCTGAATTTTCGTAAGACATTCTGTAGATCAAACATAACATACTTGGCCCAGGTTGCTGGTTTACATTAGAATCAACGATATAAATTTTTTCAACCAAGAGCAAACTGTTCTGCGGAAAGTACAGGAATTTTAATACTCATCACATGTTGAAACTAACATGACGTCCTTTATCCTTTTTATCTGCTCCCACAGGTGAAAGAGACATGAGGATTGATGATATGCAAAAACTGAAAGTGGTTGAAAACTTTATTTATGAGAGCATGAGGTACCAGCCTGTTGTGGACCTGGTCATGCGCAAAGCCTTAGAGGATGATGTCATCGATGGCTACCCGGTGAAAAAGGGGACCAACATTATCCTGAATATTGGAAGAATGCATAGACTCGAGTTTTTCCCCAAGCCCAATGAATTTACTCTGGAAAACTTTGCCAAGAATGTAAGAGCCCTTCCTTAAAACACTTGAAAATGTCAGCTGTTAAATCCGCTCTGGTTCTGTGTTTGTACCATGTGCTTTTCATTCCATTTACTCATTCCCTTCCCACCTCACCAGGACAGCATGTTTCCCCTAGTTTGGAACACGGCCACCATGTCTGTCCTCAAGCCAAGGAGGCTGGGTCTCCAGTTCTGGGAAATGTCTTCATGGAGGCCACACAATAGGTCAAAATGTGAAAAATTCAGGCCCTTAAATCTGCCTAAAATTCAGCAAATTTTGTTTAATCTAACCAACCCGCTTTTCCATTTAAACTGATCACTTTAGAATCATGTAGATTCAGCTGCAGCATCACCCAAGCCTTCGAAATCCGTATGTGCTTCAGCTGCAAATCAGATGAGATGAACAGATTCGGTGTTTGCAGTCTGCCTTTGGTTCCCCAAATGGCCCCACAAGCAGTAGGCCCCATTCTAAACCAGCTTGGGAACTGGGAGAGCCTCAGCTTGGACTTTTTCTATAATTGAAGTGTGCTAGAGATTCTGCCTTCATTATGTCAAGTTTAGGCAATGAGGTTTTTTAACCTGAATTATCCAGATAGTTCCCCTGTGCCTCTTTTTCCGTTTTCAATGGGGAAGAGACATGATCTCAATTAAACCAGTTCTCTAATTCATCCTGTTTCTAAATGAGCAACCTGCAGCACGTTGGCAGTTGGTCAAAAAAAAACTTACTGAGGATCTATTAAGTGCCAGGCACTGTGTAAATCCAAATGGGGATGAGAAAGACAGAGGAGTCCCATTAAATATTTGTATAACTAAAAATATGCAGATGCTTGGAACTAATAGGCAGGGAATCTACACCTCTGCCTACGTTTGTCCCTGTCACCAGGCTCTATGGCCTGGCACAAAAACGATCTTTGTCTCCGTGACGGGCAGAAGAGTAGTGACGCTGTGGACGTCCCACAGAGCTAGCTGAGTATTTTCCTGTCCGAGGCTGTGTCTCTATCAAGGAGTGAATCAAACTGGATGGAGAAAGGGGCTTCTCTGAGTTAGTCACTCCTCTCCGTGAAGGAGCCGTATGGCCAAGAGGCCAAAACCAAGCGTTCTGACTGTGTTTTCAGGGTGAGTCAGACAGGGAGGCATGGCTCTAGCCTTACTACTCTGGCTAACTGTCTGACTGTTTTCCTAGGTTCCTTACAGGTACTTTCAGCCATTTGGCTTTGGGCCCCGGGCCTGTGCGGGAAAGTACATCGCCATGGTGATGATGAAGGTCACCCTGGTCACGCTTCTGAAACGCTTCCGTGTGGAGACATTGCAAGGCCAGTGTGTTGAAAAGATACAAAAGAATAATGACTTATCCTTGCATCCAGATGAGACCTGCAAGACCAGGGACCTACTGGAAATGATTTTCATCCCAAGAAATTCAGACAAGTCCCTCGAGCACTAAAGAATGTTGATCAATGCCTGCCCTGGAACATTGCTGAACAGTATTCCACATGGAAACCACCATCTTTACCAAGAGGTCCTCCTCACATGAACATTTCATAGCGTTTTATAGGCTTATCTCCTATGAGTTGTCAGCAAGCCAGGAGATACTACTCTTCTGAGCTTATCTACACCAGAAACCAGTCTGCAAGAGAAAACATGGAGGCCAAGTGTTTGTGCAAGAAGCTGCAGTCTTAAAGACCGAAATCCAAAGCATTGGGGAAGATAGGTAGTCCGCAAAACTTACGCCTGATTTCACACTAACTACCTTGAGATAGGAGCTTTTTACTATCTGCGGCAGGGGCGAATGCTCATGTAAATTACAAAGGCCAGGCCAACATATGAGTACCTAAAGCCAAACACACATGCTAGTGTGAATAAAGGGGTTTTGATTTGGTTTTCAGTGGCATTGGGGACTGCAACATTCATACCCTTGGAGAAATACTTACAAATTCAGCGTTTGATTTTGCCTATGAATTATATTCAATTAACTCTTATTTATCTAATTGTGATTTGTTTGTGGCAAACATAAAATCAAAGACTCTCCTTTACCAATCGCTCAATTTATGTCTCAGCCAGACCATATATCTGCTGTAGGAAAGAAAGGTCACACGATGTGTTTCAAATAAAGATAAAATTCTTTTTTTATGTTTGTGTTGTTGCTTAGCTCCATGAGTGCACTAACCAAGAGATTACTTTAGGTAATAGCATCTATTAAGTCTTACCACAGCACCAATGATTTGGGGGAGGGGAAGTCCTCTGAATCTATATCTGATTCTATAACCCAGTGGATTCAAACTTCTAAGGACAGCTCCCACTCCATTATCCTTCTCCCTCCCTCCCATTTGACCCTCTCTTTCTTGATTACAGATCTGTAACCATGGATAAGTTTTACACCTTGGAATTAGATCTACAGAGGGAGTCAGATAGATGAGTGATTTTCCACAATCTACTTTTTTGTGTGTCATAGCGCCAATATGAATGTGTCTACTGAAGGCCATTTAAAATCTGAAAAATTAAACTCATTTAAAAACATGTTAATGTTTGCCATTGAGTCAGCCTGAATATTCTTTTCATCCGGCTGTTTGGCAATAGGGCAAGAGGTGAGTACAGAATGACAGTGTAAGCTCCTGAGAGAAGGAGCTCTTTTCTTTCTTTCAGAATCCATGCTCATCCCTCATTTTTATTCACCGTATTTACTCCCAAGATCAGTAATGAACCAACACTCTTGATCAGAGATCTTCTAACTGACCCAGAAACTAAGTAAAGGCGAGGCAAGTATCCTAAGAATTCAAGGGTAGGCATTAGTAAAGAAGAAAAATATTTGCACTTTGCTGTAAACTGAAATAATATTGCAAATCAACTATACTTCAACAAAAAATTAGGAAATATCTGAACTTGGAATTATCTGGATCATCTATATGATCTAAACATATGGGGAAATAGTCCTGTGTACCTGGATATGTCTGTTGCCAAGTCTAGACAAGCATCTTAATAACTGAGACTCGTGAAAAGAAAAGCTTGGATTTTTAACTTAATGTACCCACATTAATTCACTCAATGATTATAAATGATTACAGTTTACTGTGTCTTTGGCTGGAGCTGCACAGAGGAGAAAAACAGACTCTGGATTAGTGTACTTCACACATCCAATTCTTTTGAACATCTACTGCACTTTAACATGTACATATGCAGCCAAGGCCATCATCTATACAGCAAAGTGAAGTTGAAGGAGGATATAGTTGAATATAGCTAATGAGGATAGAAAAATATGCTGGGGGAACACTGGGGTGGGCTGGGGGAAAGGGGACAATGGGAAGAGGGGAACTGCTGGCTTGCATTTTCTAACCAAACACTCTCAGATTCAAATTGTCTGTGTAGTTATTCAGCTTGAAACTCTTGTTTGTCCTGTATTGACAAACCTCATATGTTTGTACAGGCCTGGCCTAAGAAATCTGGAACATCAGTGACTTTTCAGTGGGCTGGTGAACTTATGTTTGAAAATCCTGTTTTCTCTTCAGAATTTTGCCTGATTGTTAAGTACTTAACTGTCACTCTGAATGTGCAGTGGATTCTGTTTTCACCAGCTCTCAAAGAACTAGGCTGTATAAATTATCAGTGAAATGCAAGCATATGAGGGCTCCATCATTTTCAAATTGTGACGACAACTGTAGTCTCGTATCTTTCGATGTTCCAGACACCTCCTTTCTGCTTTCAATTGACATTCTACTTTTCTGTCTCCCAAGTGGAAAATTGTTTCATTCAAAAAGGCCCTACACACCGAGAAATGCCAGTTGGAAACTATCACTTTTTATTTCTAAACAGCATCCCTCACCATTAATGATGCTAATATTTCAAGTAAGTGTGTGACACTAGCCTACTAGAAAGAATCCAAGCTGGGCCTTCCTCAATCTCCTGTATTTGTTGGTCTCTAGGACTGGGTCTCTCACCTGCACTTGCAGAAAGACTTGCTAAATTAACTGTGTCAAAGTAACAAGTTGAACTGAATTTGTGTACTTTCAGTTGGACTTAGTAGACTCTTTAAGTTCTTAAGTTATGAGACATTGTAGTTAAGCCTGTGGCACAGGTGATTTTTAAAGTTCTTTTCAGCTCTGTGAATCTCTAAATAAGGAGGCTGGGAAGCCTTGACTCTAGGCTCAGCATTTTCTTAAATATACACTTTGCTCAAGCTGTTTAATCTTTCCATATCCAGTTTTCTCATCAATTCAATTAGAATACTAATTACCTCATAAAGTTGCTATGAAAATTACAAAGGATAATTTATGTGACACTCTCAGCACAATGTCTGGTATAAGGCAACCTTTCAATAAGCCTTGGGCCTGATGATAATGATGCTCAGTAAATAGGGTGATCATGACACCCTGAAACCTCTTCATGCAGAGGAGTGGGCAGAAGGTGTACCAGATGCTTCAGCATCTGTGATCTCATTTTAAGCTTCATGTCAACTCTTAAATCAGTATGACTGACCCAGGAAGCCCCACATTGTATTAATGAGAAGATGATGAACAGGGAGTTTGGGAGGCTTGCTCTCAAGAACTCAGCCAGCTTTCTCAAAAAATGAGAAAAATCTCAAATAAATAACCTAACCTACCACCTAAAAGAATTAGAAAAGAAGAACAAACAAAGCCTAAAGTTAGCAGAAGGAAAGAAAGAAAATGATCAGGGACAAAATAGATAAAATAAAGATTTTTTTTAAAAAAAAAGAAAAAAATCAAACTCAGAGCTGGCCTTTTGAGAGAGTAAACAAAATTGACAAACCTCTGGCCAGGATCACCAAGAAGAAAGGAGAGAGGACATAAATAAATAGAATAAGAAATGAAAGAGGAGAAATTACAACATCACCACAGAAATATGAAAAATAATGAGAGAATACTATGAATAGCTATATGGCAACAAATTGGACATCCTAGAAGAAATGGACAAGTTTCTGAAAACATACAGGCCACCAAAATTGAATCAAGAAGAAACAGATAATTTGAACAGACAGATCACTAGAAGTGAAATAGAATCAGTTTAAAAAACAAAACAAAAAACCTCCCTTCCAAAAAATAAAAAAAAATGTCCAGGACCAGATGGGTTCACTGAAAAATTCTACCAAACTCAAACATACAAAGAAGAACATATACTAGTCTTTCTCAAGTTCTTCCAAAGGACTGAAGAGGAGGGAACACTCCCAAACTCATTCTATGGAGCCATCATCACCCTGATACCAAAACCAGACAAAGACACAACCAAAGAAGAAAATTACAGGCCAGTACCTTTGATGACTATATATGCAAAAATTCTCAATAAAATACTAGCAAACTGAATTCAACAACACAGTAAAAAGATTGTACATTATATCAAGTTGGATTTATCCCAGGGACATCAGGATCCCTCAACATATGTAAATCACTCAATGGAATACACCACATCAACAAAAAGGACAAAAATCACATGATCATCTCAATAGATATAGAAAAAGCATCTGATGAAATTCAACATCCATTCATGATAGAAACGCTTACCAAAATGTGTACAGAGGAAAGATATCTCAACATAATAAAACCCACATGTGACAAATCCACGGCCAACATAATACTCAACGGTGAAAGGCTGAAAGCCTTCCTGCTAAAATCTGGAACAAGATAAGGATGCCCACTCTCCCCACTTCTATTCAACATAGTAGTGGAAGTCTTAGCACAGAAATCAGACAAGAAAAATAAATAAAAGCAACCCAAATTGGAAAGAAGAGGTAAAATTGTCACTATATGCAGATGACAGGATACTATATATAGAAAACCCTAAAGACTCCACACAAAGACTACTACCGCTGGTAAATAAAATCAGCGAGGTAGCAATATACAAGATTAACATACAGATATCTGTTGCATTTCTTTACACCAACAATGAAATATCAGAAAAGGAAAGTAAAAAAAAAAAATCCCTATTAAAATTGCATCAAAAAAGAAAAAATAAATAGGAATAAACCTGACCAAGGAGGTGAAAGACTTATATACAGAGAACTATAAAACAGTAAGGAAATTGGAGAGACGGAGAAGATGGCGGAATAGAAGGACGCTCGCAGGTCACCCTCTCCCACAAATACACCAAGACCCACATCTACAGACCCACTCAGCCAACCAGAGCACCTGTGGAACTCCGACAGAACATCGCCCTCTTCAAAAGATAAAGACGCCAAAAATCTGGTAGGAGAAAAGGAAAAAAGAAAGAACAAAAGGCAAAGCAGCGCGGGACGGGTCCCGCGGGGAGGGAGCGACAAAGGAGGACTGGCGCTCGCTCGCTGGGTCTCCCCTCTCTAACTGAGAGGCCAGCGGGACGGAGGGGGAGCCTCCGAAGCTCGGATCTGTACAGAGCAGCCCTTGACTAACAGAACTAAGTTAAACGGGCACAGCCAGGCTGCACAAGCAGGGCGGAGGACGGAAGTGGCTGCACGGAGGCAGCCCAGGGGGAACGCAAGGGGCTGCGCGCCGTGGCTGTGGGTGCACAGGGCAGAACAACCTGGGCCCTCCATAAAACAGCAAGGTTGATGTGCTCTCGGGGGAAGGGTGCACACCCCCATCTCTGAAAACCCGCGGAAAGTTTTCGGGGAAAGAGAGGCGAGGCTCAGGCACAGCCGCCATATCCTCCGCGCTGAGCACCCAGGCGGGGGCGGGGGCGAAACCTGCATCCACACCGAAGGGCTTAGCAGCCTCAAAGGCCAGACTGAGACTGGCCTGCAGCCCGGGGCAGATAGGATCCTTCCATCCTGGTCCCTCAGAGAACTTGCTCCACAAAGACAAACAAGGAGCTGGGTTTTGGCTCGGAGCAGGGACAGGGCTGTCCCTAGGTCTTCCCCGAGCCCACCCGCGGAGCGCCGACCAGGGCGGAGCGCGCAGCCGCACAGAGTAGCGGAGCTACCGGCGGTGCAGGTAGAGCGAGAGTGGCCCCCCACCTTTCGGGCAGGAACACAGCGCCCCTGACCGAGGTGCTGGGAGGGGGCACGACCCGCCCTCCTACCCGGCCAGTCTGCAACATCTGACTGCGGCATCCGGAGGGGCAGCGACCCGCCCGCCCACAGCAGAGGAGAGCTGCACCTGACCCAGTGTTAGGAGGAGGCGTGATCAGCTTGCCGACAGGTGCTGGGAGCAGCACAGAAGAGGGCGCCAACGGAGGGCCTCCGAAAACAGCAAGCTGAGCTTCCAAAACAGGACGAAGACAGAAAGACTTCACATTAAAAGCACACAGACTCCAGGAGAACACCGACAAAACCCCCCCCCTTTTTTTTTAAATCTGTTTTTACCTGTTCTATTTTCTATTACTCTCTTAATATTTACTTCTTAATTCATTTCTATTTCTCTTGGGTTTTGATGTCCTGCTATTGATTAGACACAGGTTTCAAATACATCTATTCATCCCCCCCCTTTTTTTGTAAAGGTTTCTAAAGGACGTCTCAACCCGATTAATACTCTGCTTCAACTCACTCTTCTATTATTCATTATACACTATTTTCAAACCCTCTTTCTCCCTTCTTTTAAAATTCTTTCTCTCCCTCTCTTATTTTTTTTTTCTTTTTTTCCTAAGTTCTATTCCTAAATAGGCATCAGATAGATAAAATCCTTAAGGACCAAAATACACAACTGATTCTCCATAAACCACAGTGCCAAAGAGGTATGAGCAAGATGAAGAAGCAGAAAAACCTTTCCCAATTAAAAGAACAAGAGAAATCCCCTGAAAGAAAGATCAACGAAATAGACATCGATAGCCTACTAGATCAAGATTTCAAAAAAGGAGTGATCGAATTGCTGAAGGAATTAAAAGAGATAGTGTTTAGAGATATAAAATATGTCAAAAATGAAATTGAAGCTATAAAGAAGAGCCAAGTAGAATGGGGAAACTCATTGACAGAGATGAGGAATGATCTAATAGCTGTGCAAAGCCGACTAGATAATGCAGAGGAACGAATTAGTGATCTAGAAGACAGGGCAATAGAAAGCACCCATTCAGAAGAACTACAAGAGAAGCAAATAAAAAATAATGAAAATAGCATAAGGGACCTATGGGATAATATAAAGCGTCCCAATCTTCGCATAATAGGGGTCCCAGAAGGAGAAGAAAGATCAAAGGGGATTGAAAAGGTTTTTGAAGAAATCATGACTGAAAACTTCCCAAACTTAAAGAAGGAATCAGATATCCAAGTACAGGAAGCTCAGAGGGTCCCAAACACGAAGAACCCAAATAGACCCACACCAAGACATATCATAATCAAGATGGCCAGAGTCAAGGATAAAGAAATGATTCTAAACGCAGCAAGAGAAAAGCAAAGAGTAAGTTACAAGGGAACCCCCATAAGGCTCTCAGCTGATTTCTCTACACAAACACTACAGGCCAGAAGGGAGTGGCAAGATATATTCAAAGCCCTGAATGAAAAAAAGATGAAGCCTAGGATCCTTTATCCAGCAAGGCTATCCTTGAGGATAGAAGGAGAAATAAAGAGTTTCACAGACAAAAAAAAGCTGCAGGAGTTTAGCAACACTAAACCCATGCTAAAAGAAATATTGAAAGGGCTATTCTAAATAGAAAAGCAGCAGGATGCTACAGAAATGAGAAACACACAACTGGAAAGGTGATAACTCATGAATTACAAATAAAGTAAACATGAAATTATAAAAGAAGACATACAAATCACTGAGAGTGGGAGAGGGAGGCAGGGAAATATAGAATATTTTTTTCTTTCTTTTTTAAATTTTTTTAACAGTAGGATGGGTTTGAGATCATGTTACTATCAGTTTAATAAAAACAGTTATAGTAATGGGTTGATAGATTTACAAAAAAGGGTAACCACGAGCCAAAAATTTACAAAGGAGTCACAAAAATTAAATAAAATCCATGATAATACAAAGGAAAATTACCAAACCACAAAAGGAAGAAGAAAGGAACAAAGAGGATATACCAATTCAACTGCAAAGGTAAGTTCAAAATGGCAATAAACACACATCTATCATTAATTACTGTAAATGTTAATGGACTAAATGCTCCAGTCAAAAGACACAGAGTGGCAGACTGGATAATAAAGCAAGAACCTTCAATATGCTGCATATAAGAGACCCACTTTAGGGAGAAGGACACATATAGATTGAGAGTGAAAGGATGGAAAAGGATATTCCATGCAAATGGAAAAGCCAAAAAAGCAGGTGTTGCAGTACTGATTTCAGACAAAATAGACTTTAAAACAAAGGCCATAAAGAAAGATAAAGAAGGACATTTTATAATGATTAAAGGAGTGATACAAGATGAGGATATTACACTCGTTAATATATATGCACCCAATATAGGAGCACCTAAGTACATACAAGAATTACTAACAGAGATAAAGGGGGATATTGATGGGAATACAATCATAGTTGGAGATTTTAACACTGCATTAACATCACTAGACAGATCTTCCAGACAGAAAATAAACAAGGCAACAGAGAAATTAAATACTACAATAGAAAAACTAGATTTGGTGGATATTTTCAGAGCATTACACCCCCCAAAAATAGGATATACATTCTTTTCAAGTGCACATGGAACATTTTCCAGGATCGATCATGTACTTGGGCACAAAAGAAACCTCAACAATTTTAAGAAGATAGAAATTATCTCTTTACTGACCACAATGCCATGAAACTGGAAATCAACAACAGAGAAACAAAGGAGAAAAAAAGGAAAGCATGGAGATTAAACAATATGTTATTGAAAAAACAATTGATCAATGACGAAATCAAAGCTGAAATTAAAAAATACCTTGAGACAAATGATAATGAAAGCACAACCACTCAAAACCTATGGGACACAGCAACGGCAGTGCTAAGAGGGAAGTTTATAGCGATACAGGCCTTCCTCAAAAAAGAAGAACAATCTCAAATAAACAATTTAACCCACCACCTGAATGAATTAGAAAAAGAAGAACAAAAAGCCCCAAAAAGCAGCAGAAGGAAGGAAATAATAAAGATCAGAGAGGAATTAAATACAATAGAGATTAACAAGACCATAGAAAAAAATCAACCAAACCAAAAGCTGGTTTTTTGAAAAAGTAAATAAAATCGACAAACCTCTGGCCAAACTCACAAAGAAGAAAAAAGAGAGAGCACAAATTAGCAAAATAAGAAAGGAAAATGGAGAAATTACAACAAACAAAATAGAAATACAGAGTATCATACGAGAATATTATGAAAAACTATATGGAACCAAACTGGATAACCTAGAGGAGATGGACAAGTTTCTGGAAACATACTGTCCACCAAAACTGAATCAAGAAGAATCTGAACACTTGAACAATCCGATCACTAGAAAGGAAATAGAAATAGCAATTAAAAACCTCCCTACAAATAAAAGTCCAGGACCGGACGGCTTCACCGGGGAATTCTACCAAACATACAAAGAAGAACTCATACCAGTCCTTCTCAAACTCTTCCAGACGATTGAAAAGGAGGGAATACTCCCAAACTCATTCTATGAAGCCACCATCACCCTGATACCAAAACCAGGCAAAGACACTACAAAAAAAGAGAATTATAGGCCAATATCACTGATGAACATAGACGCCAAAATCCTCACCAAAATTTTAGCAAATAGAATCCAACAACACATAAAAAAGATTATACATCATGACCAAGTGGGGTTCATCCCAGGGACACAAGGCTGGTTCAACATACACAAATCAATCAGTGTAATACATCACATCAACAAGAGAAAGGACAAAAACCACATGATCATCTCAATCGATGCAGAAAAAGCATTTGATAAAATTCAACACCCATTTATGATAAAAACTCTCGCCAAAGTGGGTATAGAGGGAACATATCTCAACATCATAAAAGCTATATATGACAAACCTACAGCCAGCATAGTACTCAACGGTGAAAAACTCAAAAGCTTCCCACTAAAATCTGGGACAAGACAAGGATGCCCACTATCACCACTCCTATTCAACATAGTCCTGGAAGTCCTAGCCACAGCAGTCAGGCAAGAGAAAGAAATAAAAGGGATCCAAATTGGAAAAGAAGAGGTAAAAGTGTCATTATATGCTGATGACATGTTACTATATATAGAAAACCCTAAAAGGTCCACACAAAAGCTACTAGAGCTGATTGAAGAATTCAGCAAGGTAGCAGGTTACAAAATTAATGTTCAAAAATCAGTTGCATTTCTTTACACTAACGATAAATCAACAGAAGAAAGTAAAGAAACAATCCCCTTTAAAATAGCACCCAAAGTAATAAAATATCTGGGAATAAATCTAACCAAGGAGGTGAAAGAATTATACACAGAAAACTATAAACCATTGATGAAGGAAATTAAAGAAGACTTTAAAAAATGGAAAGATATTCCATGCTCTTGGATTGGAAGAATCAATATTGTTAAAATGGTCACACTGCCCAAGGCAATCTACAGATTTAATGCAATCCCTATCCAATTACCCAGGACGTATTTCACAGAACTAGAAAAAATCATAATAAAATTCATATGGAACCATCAAAGACCTAGAATTGCCAAAGCATTACTGAAGAGAAAGAAAGAGGCTGGAGGAATAACTCTCCCAGACTTCAGACAATACTATAGAGCTACAGTCATCAAGACAGCATGGTATTGGTACCAAAACAGACATATAGACCAATGGAACAGAATAGAGAGCCCAGAAATGAACCCACAAACTTTTGGTCAACTCATCTTTGACAAAGGAGGCAAGAATATACATTGGAATAAAGACAGTCTCTTCAGCAAATGGTGTTGGGAAAACTGGACAGCAGCATGTAAAACAATGAAGCTAGAACACTCCCTTACACCATATACAAAAATCAACTCAAAATGGATTAAAGACTTAAACATAAGACAAGATACAATAAACCTCCTAGAGGAAAACATAGGCAAAACATTATCTGACATAAATTTAAAAAATTTTCTCCTAGAAGAAATAAAAGCAAGAATAAACAAATGGGACCTAATGAAACTTACAATCTTCTGCACAGCAAAGGAAACCAGAAATAAAACAAGAAGAAAACCTACGGAATGGGAGAAAATTTTTGCAAGTGAAACCGACAAAGGCTTGATCTCCAGAATATATAAGCAGCTCATATGACTCAATAAGAAAAAAATAAACAACCCAATCCAAAAATGGGCAGAAGACCTAAACAAACAATTCTCCGAGGAAGACATACAAATGATCAAAAAGCACATGAAAAAATGCTCAATATCACTAATTATCAGAGAAATGCAAATCAAAACTACAATGAGGTATCACCTCACACCAGTCAGAATGGCCGTCATTCAAAAATCCACAAATGACAAATGCTGGAGAGGCTGTGGAGAAAGGGGAACCCTCCTACACTGCTGGTGGGAATGCAGTTTGGTGCAGCCACTATGGAAAACAGTGTGGAGATTCCTCAAAAGACTAGGAATACACTTACCATATGACCCAGGAATCCCATTCCTGGGCTTGTATCCAAAAGGAAATCTACTTCAGGATGACACCTGCACCCCAATGTTCATAGCAGCACTATTTACAATAGCCAAAACATGGAAACAGCCTAAATGTCCATCAACAGGTGACTGGATAAAGAAGAAGTGGTATATTTATACAATGGAATACTACTCAGCCATAAAACCCGACAACATAATGCCATTTGCAGCAACGTGGATGCTCCTGGAGAATGTCATTCTAAGTGAAGTAAGCCAGAAAGAGAAAGAAAAATACCATATGAGATCGCTCATATGTGGAATCTAAAAAACAAAAACAAAAACAAACAAACAAACAAACAAAAACAAAGCGTAAATAAAGGACAGAAATAGACTCACAGACAGAGAATACAGACTTGTGGTTACCAGGGGGGTGGAGGGTGGGAAGGGATAGACTGGGATTTCAAAATTGTAGAATAGACTACACTGTATAGCACAGGGAAATATACACAAAATGTTACGATAACTCACAGAGAAAAAAATGTGACAATGAGTGTGTATATGTCCATGAATAACTGAAAAATTGTGCTGAACACGAATTTGACACAACATTGTAAAATGATTATAAATCAATAAAAAATGTTAAAAAAAAACAGTAAGGAAATTAAAGATGATTTAAGGAAATGGAAAGAGATCCCATGCTCTTAAATTGGAAGAATTAATATTGTTAAAATGGCTATACTACACAAAGCAATCTACAGACCTAATGTGATATCTATCGAATTACCCAGGTCATTTTTCACAGAACTAGAACAAATAATCCCAAAATTTATATGGAATCACAAAAGACCCAGAATTGCCAAAACTGGTAAAGAAAGTGAATGAAGCTGGAGGAACAAACCTCTCAGACTTCTGACAATACTACAGAGCTACAGTAATCAAAACAGCATGGCATTAGCACAAAACCAGACATATGGATCAATGGGACAGAATAGAATCCAGATATAAACCCACACACTTACAGTCAAATAATCATTGACAAAGGAGGCAAGAACATACAATGGAGAAAATACAGTATCTTCGGCAAGTAGTGTCTGGAAAGGTGGACAGCTGTATGTAAATCAATGAAGTTAGAACACTCCCTCACACCATACACAAAAATAAACTCAAAATGGTGCAAAGACTTACACATAAGACGACACCACAAACCACCTAGAAGAGAACATTGGCAAAGCATTCTCTGATATAAATCATAGCAATGTTCTCCTAGGGCAGTTCACTCAAGCAATAAAAATAAAAGCAAAAATAAACAAATGGGACCTAATTAAACTTACAAGCTTTTTAATAGCAAAGAAAACCATAAATTAAACAAAAGACAACCTATGGAATGAGAGAAAATATCTGCAAACAATGCAACTGACAAAGGCTTAATTTCCAGAATATATAAACAGCTCATACAACTCAGTAACAAAAAACAAACAACCCAATCCAAAAAGGTAGGAGAATTAAACATTTATCCAATGAAGACATACAAATGGCCAATAGGTACATGAAAAAATTCTCAATGTCATTAATTATCAGAGAAATGCAAATCCAAACTACAACGATGTAACACCTCACACCAGTCGAATGGTCATCATTTAAAAGTCCACAAACAATTAACGCTGGAGAGGGTGTGGAGAAAAGGGAACCTGCCTACACTGTTGGTAGGAATGCAGTTTGATGAAGCCATTATGGAAAACATTATGGAGATTCCTTTAAAAATTTAAAATAGACTTACTCTATGACCCAGCAATCCCGCTCCTGGGCAAATATCCAAAGGGGGCTCCAATTTGAAAAGATACATGCACCCCAATGTTCATAGAAGTACTATTTACAATAGCCAACACAAGGAAGTAAATGAAATGTCCATTGATGGATGACTGGATAAAGAAATTGTGCTATATATACAATAGACTACTACTCTGCCAAAAAAAAAGAATAAAATAGTGCCATTTGCAGCAACATGGATGGAAGTGAAGTAAGTCAGACACAGAAAAATACCATATGATATCACTTATATGTAGAATCTAAAAAAAAAAAAAAAGGACACAAATGAACTTATTTACAAAAGAGAGGCAGACCCACAGACATAGAAAACAAACTTATGGTTACAAGGGAGAAAAGAAAGTGGGGAGGATTAAACTGGGAGTTCGAGATTTACAGATACTAACTACTATATATAAAAGAGATAAAAAATAAGGTCCTACTGCATAGCACAGGGAACTATATTCAGTACTTTGTAATGGCCTATAATGAAAAAGAATATGAAAAGGAATATATATATATATAAATATATATGTATAACTGAATCACTATGCTGTATACCACAAATTAACATTGTAAACCAACTATACTTCAATTAAAAATTAAAAAATAAAGAAAGAATGCAATCATTTTGGAAAGTGATATTAATTTCCAGGTCAAAAAACAGTGAATGAACTGTGGAACATGGTATAGTGATGCTTAAAAAATTAAACATAGAATTACCATATGATCCAGCAATTCCACTTCTGGGGATAAACACAAAAGAATTGAAAAAAAGGGGATTTGAACAGATACTTGTATACTCATGTTTATAGCAGCATTAATCACAATAGCCAAAATGTGGAAGCAACCCAAGTGTCCACCAGTAGATGAGTGTATATATAAAATGTAGTATATACATGTAATGAAATATTAGCCTTTAAAAAGAAGGAAATCCTGAAACATAAAAGAAAAAAAAAAACCCTCAGCCAGTAAAGGATCTGGGTTCTAGTCCATTTCTCATCCCAAAGTCTTGGCTCCTCTGGCATTTCACCTCTTTGTGGCAGGACTCACTGCTGGAAGGCTGAGGAGTCTAGACGCAGGTTCCCGGCTCTCCACCATGTGATGTTGGGTAAACTTTCAAGTCTTGTTCATTCCCTACCTCATTACCCAAGATATCTGAGTCTGGAATATCTCAGTTTCTTCATCCATAAAATCTGGATGATTCTAGCTGCCTTAACCACTTCCCACATATGTTTGGAGGATCTTTCTCAAGAGAAGTAGTGCATGGGAAAGTGCTGTAAAACTTCACTTAGCATAAGGTGGTAATATTGATGTGTTGATTCCATCAGCTGCCTCAACAGGAAATTATCAGATTTCATTAAGCTCTTACCTAACCACTAGGCACATTTCTAATTTTGCCCTATTTCAGTTCATTTCAGATGTGACACTACATGAAAAAAATTGAGAATGGAAAAAAAAAGAGTTATTTACTATAAACAGACAGAGGGCAATACAGACCTCATGATGGCCATAAAATCCTCTCCATTTTGGCCAAATTGACAAATGCTAAGAAGCCCATTATGGTGGACAGCTGTTATGCAATTTCTTCTTTTGGCATGGATATCAGATATGAAGGAAACTGTCAGTCTCTTGTCTCATTCTTTCCAAATAGCCAGGTGTTTGGCATGGAGGAGACTCAGCCAGGGATAAGCACATAGGCTTCCTCTTCTAGCCTAGTTAAGCTTGGATGGATGAGGAGCTGAGAATGCCTCCCTCTTCTGCCTCTTTCCCATTCCAGTTTATTGTGAAATGTGTTCACCCTTCAAGCCAAGAAAACAATAGTAACTTCCTCATTGTATTAATCCCTTTAGGTAATCATTTCATTTAATTCTCAATACTATGAGGCTGGCATTATTTCCATTTTGCAGATAAATTCTGCCCTTCTATCCATTTGTCTTCCTTTGATACCTGCTTGGTAAAGTTTCTCAAACCTCCTCACACAAACCCCAACACATACGGTCAGTGTCTCAGGTTCTCTTATCAAAACTTGCTCCCCCAAATTTTCTCTTAAACTGCTAAGCTTATCTATTTAGGTTATAAAGCATAGGTAATACTCAAAATATGTTCCTTCCTGTCAACATAAATTTTTCGTATTCTAAGGATTTGCCTAAAAGAACTATATCTGCAACCAGGGCTTGTGGAAGGAGAGAAAGGAGAGGAGGTGCTGCCTACCAGATACCCCTAAAATGACAGCACCTACTTCACCCACACATGAAGCTGGTCCCACCTATACAGTGGTGTCTAGGTTGTAAGGGTTCTCCAATCAGAAAGTCTAGAGGAATGAGGCAGGTCAAAAAGGCCAGCTCTAAGCAGAGCTTGTGGGAGAAAAGGAGCATTGCTCACCTACAAGGCCTTCAAGTTCAAGGTTCATAAAACACAGTGCCAGCAAAACCAAAGTCATCCATGAGCTGGGCTGGGCTCACTAGCATCTCCCTTCCCAGTGGAAATGAACACCTTCCCTGGCCACCAACAATTCCCCTCTGGCAAGCTTACCACCTTCCCCAAACGCAGCCCGCTACTTTACTACTCTTAGTGCTCTAGAAACAACCAAAAACAGGCAAAGAGAAATCAACTGTCACTTTAGAGAAATCCCTGCCCATAATTATGCAGGTGAGGGTGATTTTTCCTTCTGTGTTCTCAAAGAGTAACCTGTCCACGCTCTCTTATCCAGAAAATTAAACTCCTGAGTTATCCCAAAGTCCATAATCTTCCCTGAATGCTATACTAACTAAAAGTGGGATTTGGTCCTTTGAGAAAACAAACATAAATACAGGTGTCTATAATTTTTCATTGGTGTATGTGTTAAAATTGGGGAATGGGGTGGCAGAAATTCAGGTGGCAGAACAGTGACAAATTTGTTCTCCTGTCTTTACTCTGATCAGCCACTCCACCATGAGAATGAGCCCAAAAACAATGACTTGGGACCAACCACCAGCCAAGGGTGGGTCAAACCAGTTATACCGATTTGTCTATATTATGGAGTCAAAAGGAATTGTTCAATATGTTTTCTCTAGTCCTTTATGTTTTACTCACCTCATGTCTGACAAACAGCCTGAACTCAATACATTTTTGGTGGATGAATGAGGGAAGAACCTTTGAGCCAATAAGGAACGCAAGTTCTATCAGAGTCAAAAGAATAATCGGTGTCATATGTACATACCCTAAAATGCGGCCTTTGCAGTCCACTAAATGCCACTGAACCAGCCTGAAACAGTGAACAATCTCTGGCTACACATTTAGAACAAGAGAATCATAGCCAAGCAGGAGGAGCTGGATACTTCTCTGTAATGGCCACTAGAAAAGGGGTTCCTGCTCATAAGGGATTTGCACTAGATGAACCTTAGGACCCCCTTCAGCCACTGAGATTCCACAAATCTATGAGTTGGTACCAGCTCCACAGCCAAGTGCTGAGCACTTGAACATTTTCTAAAGGAAGCCAAAAAGCTGATCTTGTGTAACACACAGTATTAAGGGGCTGTCTTACACAAGACCTTCTTAGCTTAATAATCAGTCCATATCACAAGGATCCCAAATATATGGTATTTTGTGCCTAAAGATCACATCTGAGGCCCCCTGGTTACCAGCAGAGGTAACTCTATGCATGCATGTAAGTCTAACTCGATTCCAAGTCAATCAAAAGAGCATATGGTGTCATATTTCAAAGCAATTATTATTGGTTATCCTTCTTAGATCTCATTCTATTCCCCTTGGTAGCCTGCCCTCCTACCTGTAGATCTTTTGTGGCTCCTTCCACAGGAATACTCTTTTTAGCCCTTTCCTTCTGCAGTGTCCCTCAGCCTGGCTCAGATCAGGGAAACCCTGCCCTGGCTGCTGGTCCCAGGCATGCTGTCCTCTCCCAGAAATTCTGTTGTGTGTTTGTTTGCTTTCGTCCTTCTCTTTCTTCATGCTCTGCAAACCCACCTCCCAGATTTCCCTCCTTCTTCCTGAACCTCTGTTCTCTCCTTCCTCTTTCTCTTACATCCCCAGTCACCTTCCTGAATTGCTCTCAGCAGAAATCACTGATTCATTGGTTTAATGGGCCTTTTATTTTCAGCTGGTAAACCTGAGGCACCCACCTATCTTTTACCACAACAATCTCTTGTGTAGCTGAGGTGTGGCTTTTCCTTCCTGAATCAGCTTCCCAAGAAGACCCTAACAAACTACCAAAAACTAGGAGGCTTAAAATATCAGAAATGTATTCCTTCATGGTTCTGAAGGCCAGAGTCTGACATCAGGGAATGGGCAGCGCTGCTCTCTCAGGAGTCTCCATAGGAAAATCTTTCCCACATCTCCAGTGTCTTCTTGGCCTCTTTAGCTTGTGGCCACATCACTCTAATCTCAGCCTCTGTAGTCATGCTGCCTCCTCCTCTGTGTCTGTCTCAAATTTCTCCCTCTGGCTTTCTCTCCTGAACACACTCATCATTGGATTGGGGCCAACCCAGGTAATCCAGAATGATCTCATATCAAGATCTTTAATCACATTACATCTTATTTTCCAAATAAAGTCCATTCACACGTTTCAGAGATTTGGATGTGGACATATTTGGGGCCCATCATTCAACCCACTGCACCCCCTGGGGCACAACTGCCAGTTCTCACTTTCTAGAGCACTGCTTCCTAAACTTGAATCTGAGTCAAAATGAACATCTGGGGATTTTCTTACTAAGTATGTGTGGGATCCTAACTCAATAGATGTGGGTGGAGCCTGAGATTCTGCATCTTTAACAGGCCCCCAGGTCCTCCTGATGAAGACCTAGGTGATCTAAGGAGAGCAAAGTATGTGGTGGTGAAGCCCACCGAGCAGCAGCAGTAGCACCTGGGAGCATAATAGATCGGGCACTTTCAGGACCAACTCGAATCTGTACTGTAACACACTCCCCAAGGACTTTGGTTGCATGTTAAATTCCAGAAGCACTGTTCAGATGAGGTTTTTACACTCCTACTTCACACCCAAGACCCCTATCGCCATACTCCGCACCTGCACTTGTAGTCTTCATCCCTGTTTGGTCAGGTATTCAGTTCCCTGTGTGGCTGTAATTTCCGTGGAACCCTGAGGATAAGGCTCTGGAAAGAAATGCACCCTGTTCTTCCTTGTACTCAGTTCTATTCCATAAAGAGACCACCTGAAACCCAAAGCCAGCAGCCACTTGCCCCAAGGTTGTGAATACCACGCTGTATAATTCCAAAGAGGCACAGCACTTCTGATGCTCACAGAAGCTACCATAGGGGATCTCACCCTGCTCAGTGAATGCACTACATAACCCTCCTGGGAATCCTGGACTTTCTTCCTGATACAGGGATCAGTTACATGCGCCTTCTCCACCCTTCTGATGCTCACAGCAAACTCTTAAAAGAAGTCAAACTGTGTATGTCCCTTTGTGCCTCTCAATGAATTAAGAAAAAGGATCCCGTACACAGACACACAAATCCTCTGTTTGGCATCTGCCATCATCACTTCCGTGATTCTTTTGTTTTTGATGCAATGGAAATGTTTACGCCAGTTATAAAATTCTGGTTTTTGAAGTGAAAAAAAAAGTGAATGAAGGGCTGCAAATGGCAAAATATCCTTTTTTATGGGTTAGTTGTATTCCATTACATATGTATGCTGCATCTTCTTTATCCATTCATCTATTGATGTGCTCTTAGGATGCTACCATATCTTGGCAGTTATAAATAATGTTGCTGCTAATAGTGGGGTGTATGTATCCTTTTGAATTAATTCGATTTTGTGGTTGGCTTTATTCCTTTGATAACTATGTAAGTTTAAAAAGCTAAAGCTCTAAATATTCTTAGAAACAATGAACAGTACATACATGTAAATTTTAAAAATATGTGCAATAAACTGTATATATGTATTTACACGCAATATATTGTATATGTACAGTCAAATTGTAACAATTCTACCTGATAAAACTGAAAACTGAAAAAAAAAAGAAATGCATAGGTGAGACAGGAGACAGGAAGGGGCTGGCCAGTAAGTTCCTCTACCTCCTCCCTACCAAGTTCTAACACTTGGCGGGGCATTGTCAAATGATTTTCCCACACACCTTGTTTTTATTCTTCCCTATGCCTGCATGGTGGGTATTACCATCTCCATCTTATAGATGAGGAAACTGAGGTTCAGGGAAGATGAGTACAGGCCAGTCAGAATAGCAGGACAAGCCTGATCCAGCTGAGTCTAGGATATGCAATTAATCCAGGGGACACCTACGCTTATGTAACAAACCCAGGTGCACGATCATTCCAGAGGAGAGGGGGTGCTCTCATCAGGAAGAAGGGGTGAGTGGGCCTATCCTCACTGAGATCACCTTCCTCTGGGATTAATTACCAGTGTGTGGGACTCTTTAAGCCTTGCAGATGTCTGATGAGGCGAGCTCTGAGCCAAGTGTGGGTGACCCGGCCCTGGGTCTTCACCCAGCCATTCGGTTTTAAAATGCTTATTTCTAAGTATATTCAAAGTATTGTTGTTGTGGGCTGTGTGACTGGAGACTGCAGATCTCTGGACCTCAATTCCCTCATACAGACATGGGTGAGAAAACGCCTTCCCTGCAAGGTTCTTCCATGACACACAGAATGCTTGGTAAACTACCACAGTGTGCAAAGATTTGTTATTACATCAGACTCCATCTCCAGTACCCAACAAATCCCCAAATAAACTGTTGGTTTCTGCTGCTTCTCTTTTTCTACATCCTGATTTTGGTCTCCCAGGGGCTGGGAGGCAAGCTGGCCTGAATGCCAACCAGTGCAGCCCAGTTTACTTTCTGAAGATTCCCATTCTCAGTTCCTGTGAGCCTGGAGACCTCATGCAAAGGTTCTGAGGCTGTTCTCAGGATCAGGAGGAACAGGTGACACCTGGTGCAGAACAAGTTGTCCAGCCCCAGGGGGATGCAGGTCAGCAGCTCAGAGACAGTGAATGGGGGTTGGGGAGGAGATTTGAGATGAGAACCTGAGGCCTGAGAAGGAAAGCTGATGAGGGGAAGTATTAAAGGACTTACAGGTGAAGTTTTGGACTGAAGGGCCATTGGAGTCATATGGTCTAATGCCTCATTTTGCAAATGGGGAAACAGATCCAGAGTGGGTACCTGATGCTTTGGTAGGTGGCCCTCCTGGGACTAAAACCCAAGTCTCCTGAATTTCACTCCAATGCTTTTCAAACAGGTCTTTCGTTCCTCCATGCTGCCTCCTCCCTATGTCATGTGATCACACAGACTAGATATGCCAGGACAGCAACCAATCTAGGCATTTCTTTTTGTCAGACACAGCTCCCAGTCTGAGGTTTGGGTAATACACCACCCTCTGGATCAGCAGAAGAGCCAAGCAGTGGGCCTAAGCCTCACTCACTCTCATTGGAGATGCTCTTGCTACAAGCTGGGAGGAAGCCCTGTTGTCCTCACATCTGCCAGTAGGGGACACATATGGAAGAGGTTTATCAGCTGTGCAGTCTGGCAGCTGCTAGCAGAGGGGAGGGCAGTCTGCCTTGGTTTCCAGCCAGGGATCAGCAGTAAAAAGCCAGTATGATTGGTTTTACAGTCTAGTAAAATGAAAATAGTTACAGATGCTCATTTGCTGTATCATTTCAGATTCCTTAGCGCTGAATGAAGCTGGCTGGCTCCAGACAGAGCACTTGAGTTTAAGTCATCACCAGACAGTAGATGAGCTGTGACCTTGGGGAAGTTATTCTGATACTTGGTTTCCACATCTGAAAATGAAGGGAATCATACAGCTGATCTGTGGGGTTGATGAGGGGCACAGATTAGAATTTGCTTGTCACATAGTATGTACTCAGTGTATTAGCCAGCAGTTGATAGTGATTTTACTTTATTAACGGATCCCGAAAGTATGTATTTATTGAGCACTTACTATGCATAAGGCACTGAGCCAGATGTTTAGGAGACAGAATAACGAATATGATAGTTCTTCATAAATGTCACCATTATTGTCTTTCATGTTTTATCTGTTTTTGTCTTTTATTATCTTAACAGCGGTTACTCTGTAGTCTCTGGTTTCTTTTGTCATCCTTGTAATGAGGAAGCTCAGCACCAAATCTCTTGGCTGCTCTTTTCTCCCTTATAGCCAGCAGATTTGTGTTCTTTTTGCTTGGTTCTCAGATTCTACTGATAGTCAGGGTTTACTAAGCCACTGGATGCGTCTTTGACCTGCCCTGCTCCTTTAGAGCTGTGGGCTGCTGCCTTACTGACAGGAAGCACTGGTCAGAGACTGGAGCACTTTGGGGAAAGGAGAGCTGCAGCACCCCCTCCAAAAAAAAAAAAACATATTCACAGGTAAAGAAGTGACTAGTGAGGCCTGAGGGGAAGGGGGAGGAAGCAGAGACAGCAACTCTCAAAATAGCTCTGAGAAGACAGGCTCTGTGCTCTGTGGGAGCAAGAGAAACAGGTTGAAATAAAAGCTCTGCCCAGGGCATCTCCCAGTGCAGGCAGAGAAGGAAAGAAGGGAGGAAGTGATGGACACAAGGAGCTGGTCACCACATGTGTTAAAATACAGCAGGGCTCAGCACACATGGAAGGGGCTGAGGGTGGGCTGGCGCACTTGACCTAAAGGAAGAAAAGGAACAGAAGAAGAATTGCTGACTGTGGCAACAGAGAAGCAGGCTGACCCAGCTGTTAAGAATGTCTTGGCCAAACAACTCACTACCTTTCTTGGAAAAACTAAGCAGACCCCACAAAAATCTGAGCCAAAAGGTATATGATGGAACCATAAACTGGAAACTACCAAAATGTCTAGCATTCATAGAATGGAAAATAAATGGTGTTTTCATACAGACAGCAGTGAGAATGAACAAAGTACAACTATATCCAATATGGATAATAAATCTCATGAATAGAATGTTCAAAGAAGCCAGACACCAAAGAATGAAGACTATATGGTTGCCTCTACATAAGGATCAGAGGCAGGTGCACTATGGTGTTAGCCATCAGGATGGTGGTACCCTTTGGGTAGTGACTAGCACAGGGCACAGACTGGTTTCTGGGGTGTCAGTCATGTTCTGTTTCTTGATCTGCTGCCATTATGCATAAATGTTCACTTTGTGAAAATTCATTGAGCTGTGCATTTTTCTACAAGTTTTACATTAGATTTCAATACAAGCAAAAACAACAACACAAGCAGACCTGGGGGGGGGGGCTTGGTGCAGTGGGTCCCAGGGAAAGCAGTGGTCCATGGGGCACCCACCTGAGGGCCAAACAGAAGTAGAAAGTGGCCAGGGAGTACAGGTGTGACCACCAACTCCATAGATGGCTTCTTAGGGTAGTCAGTCAACTCAATCACGTGAGACTTGGTCAGATTAGAGAAACTAAGCAGTGCCATGGCACCTTCATCTCCTGAGTGCTGTTGAGTGTGGGAGCAGAGCCAGATTGTCTGGGTTTGAATCCCAGCTCTACCACATGACCTGGCAGCATGACCCAGGGTCAGTGCCTTCAACTCCAGTTCCTCAGTTTCCACATCTGCAAAATAGGGTTGTGATAAGATTGACTACATTGAATTTGGATCCATGTCTGGCACAGAGTATAGCCAGTAAGGGTTTGGTTCTATCTGCGTCCTGGACATTTGAATCCTCACACCCATTGTAAGAGGTGGACTCACGAGTTAAGTGATTTCAATGAGGCCACATGCCTAGTAAATGCAGACTAGAGATCTGAACCCCAGACCTCCCAGTCCCTAAACCCACAATCGAAGGCTTCCCAACAGAGAGAAAAACTCTCTCCCAGAAACCAGGAAATAAAGATGACCCAAGGAAAAATCATTCAAATGGAAGGAAAAATGTAAGACTTTGGAATAAGCAAAGGAGATTATTGGATAGTCTTTCAAAGGGATGCTGGAGTCTTCTCAAATTATCCATTCTATGAAGGCTCCGTACCTTTCATTGCCTTTTTGAGTTATTTTACAACTCTGGAAATTGTAAATAAAGGATAGTGCTGCAGAGAATTCTTGTCTAAAGACAGGCAAATAAATTCTGGAAACCCCTCAAAAAATAATAAAGCAAGTTTCAAGTCCATATACAAAGTTACTTCAACATTGCCCTATAGAAACTTGTGGTTGTTTTGACTTCTCCTTTGACCAGTTACAACATCTTATTATTGCACTCAATCAGTGAGTTAGATAAAATTTTCCTTAAAAATTTTTGTTTTGTTTGTTTTTTCAGGGGGTGGTAATTAGGTTTATTTATACATTCATTTATGCATTCATTCAATCACTTATTCACTCATTTACTTATTTAAGTGGAAGTACTGAGGACTGAATCCAGAACCTCAGGCAAGCTAAGCACGCACTCTACCACTGAGCTATGCCCTCCCATTCTAGATAAATTCTTTGATATGTTTTCATCTTATGTTTGCATGCGAATCATGATTCACTTTTTTTTTTTTTAATCCTCTAACACACAGGAAGAGAACAGGTTCAGATTTGTGGCCCTGGGGTTTCCTAAAGAGGGTCTAGTCTTTGCTCTACTGAAAATCTGCCGGCAAGGGGCCAGGTGTTCCTCAGGCTGCAGGCGTGAGGCCAGAGCTCCAGGTTTGGCCTATGCTTTGCTTCCTGCCCAGGGTTGGCAAGAGAGCGAAGGCTGGCTGGACCTTGGAAGGAACTCTGGCCAGCCTGAAAGCAATTAACAGTGGGGGAGGGCAGGACTCTGCAAAGCCAGAGCTATGGGCACCCTCTCAGTCTGCCGTAGTGACTCAGAGGCCTGCAAAAGAGAAAGAAAAAATCTAAGCTGGAGACATAACACTAGATCTTGAAGGACTGGGGTTTAATTCCTTTCTCTGCCCATTTATCTGGATGAGTTTTAATTTCCCAAGTTTCACTTCTGCTTCTTTAAAATGTGGATAAGACCACGGTACCTACCTTTCTGGTTGGGACAGGGATGTGAAAATTAAGTAAGGTGATGTATGTTGAACTCTTAGCACCATCTCTGCCCTCAGGATGTGATAAATAGTAGCTATTTCACTGTTACCGTCAGTGGAAGACCCTGCAGATCCTCATGCAGGATGCAGTGAGGAAATGCTATGACTCTGAGTTTTTTGATCAATGGAGCATTATTTATTACTATTGTTCTCCCTGGACATAAAGGAGGCATTGTAATCTGCACTAGGTGAGATATAACCTAGTCTAAACAAGTCAGGTTCTCATTAATTTATAAAAGCAAAAGTAAATATTTCACAATTCTTAACCACATACACAAAGGTGAATTAAGGTATTCCTGTAAGAGGAAAAAGTAGCTCAGGGTGGTCACAATAATGGCTGGCATTTACTGAGCATTTGATCTCTGCCAGATATAATCCCGAGGGCTTAGCATTTCCACCTTTCTGACAACTTCATGAGTTGGGACGGGTTACCTCCTCTTTCTGCTGGGAAGTGACGTGAAGCTGGGATTTAAATCTGAGCTAAGATAACCAATCCCACAGTACACAGGGCACCCAGGGAGGGCCTGATCCTAGACCTAGGCTGTGAGGGTGTGTATATAGAATGGTGGGTCTGAAGTGTGAACAGGACCTCTAGGTGGTGCTGTTCAGCCAGAAGTTGAAAATATAGGACTGATGCTGAGAGGTCAGATAATTTAAGCATTCAACAAATATTTCTTGTGGATCTATTAAAAGGCTGAATGAAAGAGACAAAACTCCCTGTTCTCACAGACCTGAAATTCCAGTGGGGGCAGTCAGATGCTAAACATAGGTGAAATACACAGTAATGTTAGATAGAGATAAAATATTTTATAGAGTAAATCAAAGAAGGGAAAAACGATTTGGAGAACTAGGGAAGGAAGGTAATGCACATATACTTAGTGTGGTCAGAGAAGGTCTCATTCAGAGGGCATTTGTATAAAACCTGAAGTTAGGTGAGATAGTAAGCCATGCAACTATCTGGGGTGAAGAAAATTCTGGATGAAGGAAAGAGCAGTGCAAAGGCCCTGTGGTAAAAGGGTACTTGGCATATTTGAGAAACTACAGGAGGCCATCTGGCTGGACCAGAGTGCACAGAGGATAAGCATGTCAAAGTTCAAGTTGAAGAGTAGCAGGAGGTACAGATTAAGTAAAGCCTTTTATGCTCAGGGAAATGGGGGAGGTTGTGAGCAGACTAATTACAACCTGACATGTTTGAAAAAAACACTCTGGCTACTTCATGGATGATGAAATGTAGTGGGGCAGGGGAGAAGCAGGGAGATCACTCAGGAGCCAACTGCAGTAGTTCAGACAAAAAATGATTGGAACAGAGTGCTCACTGGAGATGGTGAGAGGTGGTCAGATTCTGACGCATTCTGAGGGTAAAGCCAGTGGGATCTGGGAGTCTTCAGAAACCTCTGAGACCATCTTTTAAGGACCTTCCAATGAGCCCCAATCTTAAAAACCTTTCTTGGAAAACCCTCTCTTGGTGTCTCCAGGATAATAGAACCCATCATCCTTGGAAAGAAACCTTCCTGGCCTTAGCCAAGTGTCAGGGCATGGTGTCAGCTTTTCCTTTCCCCTGTGGATTCTGGGCCCTTCTCTGAGATGTGGACAGCAGCAGATAACAAACAGTGCAAACCCCTCTAATTTCCCTCAGATTTCTCTCATGACTGACGCAAATGCCACCAGGAACGATGTTTCAGTTCCTACTGCTACACAGAAAACCACTCCAAAACTTAGTGACATAAAACAATATTATGCTCTTGGTTTCTGTGGATCAATAACAGGCAGCATAACATGGGGATGGCTTGTCTCTGTCCAACTGCGTCCAGAGCCTCAGATGGGAAAACTCAATGACTAGGGAGGCTGAATCATCTGGAGGTATCCTCACTCACATTCTGGCTGTTAGTGCTGGTTGATAGCTGGGACATCAGCTCGCTGTTGGCCAGAACATCTAAACAGGGCCTCTTCCAGCTGTGTGTCTGTGTGGTATGGTTTGGGCTTCCACATCCTGGTGGCAGGTTATAAGGGGCATGTACATTTGTACATTTGTACGTAAGACCTAGACCTGCAGCAGCCTACTTACAAGGAAGGGAGATACCCAAAAACAAGATCAGCACACTGAAGATGACAAAGCTGGGAGACAAAAAGAACCAAAACCACTGAACTTAACCTGGAGCTCTCTACCTCAAACTTTCTGTTCATGAAATAGAATAAAGTTTTTGTTTGTTTAAACCAGTTTGAACTAAGGTTTTCTGTTACTGCTGCTAAAGGCAGTGTCACTGATACAGGTCCCATAGTCTGCCACATCTCTGGCGGGCTGCGTACTCCTGGGGAGGAAGCAAGGCCTGGAGTCACCACCAATGACAACCGAGGTCCTGCTGTCAGCAACAGCTGCTTCTCACAGAGCAGCTGAGGCCCAGGGCCCTGTGGCCATTTCTACCATAGCCTTCAAGCCATAATGCTTGACACCTTCATCTGGAAAGGCAAGGAATCAATTATTTGCAATTATCAAGAAGGTACACTGGTGGGGAAAAGGAGCGTAGCTCTGATGTGGGGTAGCTTGATGGTGGTAAACAAAAAATACCATGAATGGGAAGAAACCCTTCAGATGTGGCTCTATCACTCCGACTCAGAGGGAGTTGCTTACCTTGAGCCATATGTGGGTTGAGAACACTGTCAGTGCCCCAGACACATTCCTCAGATCAGTTCTTTCCAGCCAACCTCAAATTGCCCGTCTCTGTATGCATGTGCCTGGGCCTTTTGTCCAGAATTATGGAAAAATCCTCAACTCACATGCAAGGAAGTTTCAGAAGTGTGGAAAATTAACAAGTCCAGGGAGTAGCCCTCAACCCAAGCTCCTTGAATTTGGTGTATCAATGCCCCAGCTCTCTCACCCTCAGTGGAAGCATTCTGAGGGATGTGCCTGACACGGTTTTCCAGAGCTCCCCTCAGGACTGAGCTCTGTTTGCCTGCTCTAATAGCCGAGCTATGAATGTACCCTTTGTTGACTGCTTTCCTTCCCTGTATCATTTTCCTACTGGGGTTTTTGGCCCCTCCCAAATCAGTTACTTGTGCTCAAATCTTGTCTCAGCACATGCTTCTGGGGGAGCCCAAACTAAGGCAGTGATCATAGTGGAGTGGTTGGGGAATGTAGGAAAGGAGGTGAACAGGGAAGTCCCCGAGGGATGAAATGACAATCTAGCTACACTCTTCTTTCTATTGGGAGTTTCTGTAGGCAACCAGGGCTTTTGAGAATTGTCAACTGGGAGGTGAGCCTCCTAATTTTTCAAGGCCCATGGTTGATCATGAGCGCCCAGGTGGTGAGACCTTCACTACAAAGAGGTGTCAGGACACTGTTCATGTGCTCTGACTGGATTCCACTCCCAGCAGCACCTTTGGGTGGTATTTCACTCTGACAATCCACTCATCCACTCGGCCCCCATCTTCCTGCAGCTGAGGGAACCTCTCAACAGTGATCAGCATTGAGAATGGATCTTCTTTTGTTCTTATCCATTCAGTGTGTTTATTTTCAAGACTGCATTTGCAGAAAGCATTTAAACAGCACCATTTAGAAGAAAACAAAAGTCACCAGATGGAAAAATAGAATAAAAAACATGCACATACACAAAATCCCATAAGCAATATAGGCAGGGCAGCAGGAGGAGTTGTTGTCCTGCTGCTGTGAATAATGCAGCTGTGTTGGAAAAGCTGCCTGCTCTTGACAGCCTAGAATTTTCAAAAGAGAACTGAACACAGGTCAACAGAATTCCATGCTGTAATTTACTTCTTGAGAAAGTCTGACAAACCTTCCTTCTTCTTCCCTCCAGTAAAGACAGAAGAACTGTTGCCAGGATGATCATACATATTAAACTATAAAGAACAGGCAAGTTTTTCTTGGAACAATGCCTTCCAGTTGACCCATATCTTATTTGGACAGACTTTCTTCTCAAAAGCCTAAGCACCATCCTTAGTCCCAGGGTGGCTGCAAAGCCAGACAGGAAAGCAAGAGAGATGGTAGCTGCTTCTGAGGCTGAGACAGACATGACCTCCTGTGCCTTCAAGAAATCAAAGGACCAAACTGCTGTCCCCCTCTCTCCCACCCCAACACAAAACAAAACACGATTTTGCCTCCAGAAGGGGTTGAAAAACTTCAGCAATATGCCAAAGGAGGCAGAATGGCCAACCTGCATTCACAAGTAGGCCCTGGTCATTGCTTCTTCCCTGTCTTTCTTTCTCCCAATGGCCAACAGGAGGAGAAGGATGGCAGTGGGAAAAGGTGCTCCAGTCTCGATGGTGTTCAGGGTCCCATAAGGAGGAGTCTTAACATTAATTTTCCCTAGACTGATCTTAACTGGACTCCCAGCCACCACTGACAACCATGCCAGATGTAAAGAGTCTAGGGCATTCTCCCATCTTCCCAGAAGAGAGAAACTAGTCACAGACAACATCACCAGACATTATGTAGTGTGGCAGCCCTGGCAGTGGGAGATTATTGGTCATGTAATCAGGCAGTCCCTGCCCCTGCCACTTATCAACTGTGTGACACTCAGTAATTTGTTTAACCTCCCTGACCCTCCATCTCTCCATCTGTAAATAGTGTCTCCTACCTCAGAGAGTTAACTCGACAAAAGAATATAAAATGTTAGTGCCTAACATCATAAGCACTCTATAAATGGTAACCCCTATTACTACTGTGGGAATATGGCTGTGGTTTATAACACTGTGAGCAAGTATGAACTAGTAACTGCTGTTTCCACAATTGTAATTTTTAGGTTTGCTAACATGATTATAACTGTGGATCTTAGAGAAATAATGACTATTAGAGAACCCAATTGGGATTTCACATTAAGAAATCAATCACATTAAGGCAAGAATGGCATTTTGGGCACCGGGTGGTTGGTAAGGACAGACGGAGAGTGTGTGGAAAGTTACCAGAGGGTCCAGCTGCCATCAGGAGGGCTTCCCAGGGGAAGAGCTCGTTCAGCCTGACAAGGATGCACAAGCCAGAGGAAAAGGCAGGCTCTGACAGACAGAACTCTATAAGCCCTAGAGCAGAACCCAAACACACAGGCTTCATTAACCACAAAGTCATGAGAAAGAGATTTCACAGAGATGGAGGCTCTCTAAGGAGAAGAGAGGTTAAAGACCACAGGCGAAGCTATCTGTTTCATAGGCGTGTCCTTGCCAGGCCTCCCTGAGCTCAGCCATGATGCAGGGTGCAGTGCCACCTGGGGACTGGAACCAAGCCCTCCTCCGCAACCCATGTTTCTAAAGCATTAATCTGAATCTTACTCAGTAATACCAAGCACTTTCCTTTCCACCATTTCAGACATATTGGATGGCAATGCATGGCTGGAAAATGCCAATAGTCCCTTAATGAGAAAACTCCAGAAACAAAGAGGGTGGATTCTTTGAATAAAGAAGTCAAATAGATTTTGGTGGGGCTATAGATGATGCATGAAGAGGTTCATAGTGGAATACCCTGGGGTGATACCCTGGTGTGATTTATACTAAACTGGCACAGAGTTCCTAAAGTTCTTAGAATTTCCTAAGTGATAAGAACAATAAAGGTGTAGATATTTATAATAAAACCTTTTCAACCACACCTGAGTTTATGTTAATAAGGTGCCTTTTGGATGGCACTTAAGGATGATGGCTGGTTGCCAGGAGAATCAGCCATATGATAAGGGGATTAGAACTTTCAGTCCCACTCCTGACTTTCAGGGAGGGGAGAGGTGGTTGAACATTGAGCTCAATCACCAGTGGCCAATGATTTAATCAATTATGCCTATGCAATGAAGCTTTCAAAAAACCCCAAAAGGATGGGGTTCAGAAAGCCTCCCTATTGGTGAACACATGGAGATTTGAGGAGAGTGGCAAACTCAGCATGGAAGCTCTGGGCCCTTCCTCATACCTTGCCCTATGCATCTCTTCCATCTGGCTATTCCTGAATTATATCCTTTTATAATAAACTGGTAATCTGATAAGTAAAGTGTTACTCTGATTTCTGTAAGACTCTCTAGCAAATAAATCAAACAGGATGTGGGATCATGAGAACCTCAGATCTATGGCTGGTTAGTCCAAATCACAGGTGACAACTTGGACTCACATTTGGCATCTGGAGGGCAAGGGACAGTCTTGTGGAACTGAGCCTTTAAGCTGTGGGATCCGATGTTATCTCCAGGTAGACAGTGTCAGAATTGAGTTAGAGTATAGGACACCCAGCTGGGGTCAAAGAATTGCTTGGTTTGAGGGGGAAAAAAACCCCACACATTGGAATTGGTGTCAGAATCCTACCTGAGGAAATTTTGCATAACACAGACATTGGAATTGGTGTCAGAATCCTACCTGAGGAAATTTTGCATAACACAGTGGCAATAACCTCCAAGTGACCTCCATAGAGTATCATATTGGGAGGAGGGGTGGAAAAAATTGACAAAGCTCCCCCATCTAAAGATATTCTGATGTACACCCCCAGGACCTGGAAAGCAATGAGAGAGAGACCTAGTCTACCAGAGAGAACTCCAAGAGAGGGGAAGGTGCCCCCATGAATGCCTTGAGGCCTGGAATCACATAATTCATTTATTTTAGTTAAATAAAAAATTTAAAAACATTAATTCTGTATTCATTTCTTCTAGAAATACAACTTTGTTTCTCTCCCACCCTAACACCCTTTCCTCCACTTCCCATGTACACAACACACAGAGCAAATTCCACATCTTAATAAAAAAAGCAGTGTTGGCCCCTGCCCAGAAGCCACTGCCCAACAAGAGCAAGGCTGCCTCACCAATCCATTAACCACATCATCATGACTGTATCATCATGGCCAGTTTTCAATCCATTTCACGAGTCTCTCCCTTTTTCTATGAGGCTATGGCACAATCAGGTCTGACCAGCAGATTTCCCTTACTGAAAGCACAAGAGAAAATCTTTAACAACAGCTCAGTATAAATCTATTATACTCTGGGGAAAAAAGACTATTGTAAAATCTACTTAACACATTTACTCCACTCCAGCCAAGCAAACCACATCCTTTAACAAACTGCTTGTTTTACCTCCTTGTTACTGCCACGGACTCCACCTGAAATGACCTTCCCAGTCCATGGACTTGCTCTCAAGCTGTAGGTCCCTTTCTTTTTTGGAGAATGAGGATAATGGTACCATCTCATGGATATGTCATGAGAATTAAGTGGGGTAACTTCTGGTCCCCAGGTTCTACAGTTTAGCAGCCAAGCCATGGAAGATTCTAGAAGGCAACCTCCTTGCCAACTCAGAACCAAACCATAGTCAGCCTAATAAACTTAGAGAGCTATATAAGTATACTAGATGCCAAGTCTGTAGCAGGGAACCTAAGGATGGGGCGGAAAGGCAGCAGGAGGGGACCCATGATGTCATAAACCCTAGACAAGGGGCGGGAGTGGTATGACAATAGAAAAGAAGCCTTCCTCACTTCCGGTCTACCTTCCTTCTTCAGTATTATACTGATTGGGGGGGGGGGGGGGGTTGGGGAGAGGTGGTGGCAATGTGCCAAGATAAAAAACTATGTTTCCAAGCCTATCCTTCAGTTAAGAATGGCTACATAACTAAATTCTGGCCAATGATATATAGGCATAAGTTATTGAATGAGACATTTGGGAAGGCTCCTTAAAAGAGCAAATGACTCAACTGGGAGGCCCTTTGGCATTTCCTCCTTCCTTCTTGCTAACTGGAACTCAGACATGATGATAGGAGCTGTAGAAGCCCTCTTGGGACCATGAGGCAACCCTGAGAATGAGAGTGCAGAGAGATATAAGATGTCTGGGATGATGATGTCCACCTACAGATTTATTTTATGTGAAGAAAAATAAAACCCCACATAAAATATAAAAATATCACTTGTTATTTCAGGCCTCTGTTACTATGATAGTGTGACAGCCAGCTTCCGAACTGGCTTCCAATGACCCTCACCTCTTGGTATCTGTGTTCTTGTCTAGTCCTTTCCCACAATGGATAGAGCTGATCTGTGTAACCAACAGGATATTGAGGAAATGATGGTGTGTAACCTCTGAGGCTAGGTTCTAAAAGACATGGTGGATTCTGCCTTGCTTTCTCTTGGATCACTCACTCTGGGGGAAGTCAACAGCTGTGTGTTGAGGACATTCAAACAGCCCTGTGGAGAAGGACATGTGGCAAAGAACTGAGCCCTCCCCCCAACAGCCAGCATCAACTTGCTAGCCATGTGAATGAACTCTTAGAAGCAGATTCGCTACCTCATCAAGCCTTCAGATGACTGAAGTCCCTATTGAACTCCTGACTGCAATCTCAACAGAGACCTCCAGCCAGAACCATCACGTAAGCTGTGCCTGAACTTCTGACCCACATAAACTGGGAGATAATAAATGTTTGCTCTTGTTTTAAGATATTAAATTTGTTACACAGTAATGGATAACTAATACATAAACACACTCAGTTCCTAACTGATAAAAAACCTAAGGGGTCAACTTGACATGACCACATCTGACACCTGAATAATCCAGGTTCTCCAGCCTGTCAAACTGCCATCCTCAGAGGCACCGCTTCCGTCCTCCTCCTGCCACCACTGCCTGAACATAAGTGAAACACTCAGCACCCTCTTATGGATTAGACACTGATTAATTGATAGCAGTCATCAAAGAAGCAAGTCTACTTTGTTCCACTTGAGGAGTGACGTCTGCTAGCTCTTCCTCCTCTCATCTTGCCCAGGTACAGGAGTTCTCACTTCCACAACACCTCACCCCTGGGTATCTACAGCCCCATTATCTATTATATAGTGGGTCCACCAGTATTCTGGGCCATGGAGAGTGGGCTACCAGTGTGAATAAGGAGCTGAGACAAGTTTGGGGGGACAGAGAGGAGTCCCACAGGCAACGATCTCTGGTGGGTCCTCCTCACTGGCCACCCTCAACTGACAACTAGACTTGCTCAGTAAAACTGGCTCCCTAAGGACTCCCAGAACAGAGAAACAGAGCTGGAAAAGACAAACTCCTCAGGCCTCTTCCTGGTGTTTCTACTCCACCTGTTCTCCCCAAAGCCACAGAAGTGATAGCCAATCTGAGGGGCTGGAAATGTGCTCACACAATGCTTGAGAAGTATTCTTACACTGAAAACCTTGAATGTGAGACCAGGATGTGCTGCTGCTTCTATTCTGATTCTATAAGGGACCCTGTCCCTTCAAAGGAGCTAACTTTTCTAATTGCCATTTGAACAGAGAAAGAAAGTTCTTAGGATGGAAGTGAAAAAAAATTACGAGTTCAGGATAGGGCGAGGGAGAACATCAATTAACATTCTGAACATAAACTGTGTATCAGGGTTCTCCAGAAAAATAGAACTAATGGGATGAAATTTATTGTAAGGAATTGGTTCACACAACTATGGAGGCTGAGAAGTCCCATGATCTGCCATCATCAAGCTGGAGACCCAGGAAATTCTAGTCTGAGTTTAAAGCCCTAAGAACCAGGAGCACAGAGGTCTAAGTCCCAGTTCAAGGGCAAGGCTGACATCTTAACTCATCAGTCAGACATAAGAGAATTTAACATTCCTTCACCTTTTTGTCCCTGAAGGGCCTCAAACAGATTAGATGATACCCATCCACTTTGGGGAGGGCACAATGCTTTACCCAGTCCACCAAAATCAAATGTTAATCTCTTCCTCAAACACCCTCATGGACAAACCCAGAAATAATGTTTAACCAGGTATCTGGGCATCCCATGACATATTCAAGTGGATGCATGAAATGAACTGTCACATAAATAAAAGCTTGCTAGGAAGCACATGCCACTTCCTGCCTCACACCCAATGATCTTGGGACAAGGACCTCTATACATACTTGCCATGCTCCTCTGCCCAAAATGGTCTTTTCTCAACTTCATCTCTTAACTCCTACTCACACTTTAAGACTCAATCTAAGCAACCTCTTGAGGTGTGTGGGGAGTAATTCTGGACACCTCCATAATACCCATGCTTCTACCCACTATATGCTGCTCCCATGACACTCTGTGCATCCACCTTCAGTCTCACATCACTGATTCTATATGTCTCTTTCTCCCCCATTACTCTGGGTGCTTCTTAGGACAGGAGCTTTGTCTAAGTCATTTCAGTATTCCCAGCACTTATCTAGATTCTAGAACAATGTCAAGTAAATATTGATGCTCAATAAATGTGTACTGGGTAAGAAAAATGACTGAATAAGTGAGTGAATGTTGTAATTTGTACTGCACAGTAGTACACTATCCTATCCACTTTTAGATCAATGTCTATTTTATTCTCTTAAGCTAAAAACACTGTCCTCAAGCAATATTGAGGGGCTGCTCCCTAGCCCTGTGATTTCCTACCCTTAAAGCTGGTCTTTAAACCACCACACTTAGGAGAAAGAATTTCACTTCATTTTTCTAACTCAAATAAATCTAGGTTCGATGACTCTTCAGAGTGATGAGAAATTCAATCTCAGTCATATTTGGGGGTACCAATTAATTTTTTAAATGCAAAAAATGTAATTTTCATATAAATATGTAAGGAACATGTGTAAAAAGATTTCCGTAATTCATCAACGAGGAAAGGCAAGATGAAAAAGCTGGTTCAAGGGAGAATACAATAAAATGAGACAGAGTCGGGGATAAAGGAAACAGGGAAATGAGACTGCTAAATTAGATACAGATTAGCCTTAACGCCCTACACAGCAACAAAACCATGACTCTTGAGGATACCTTTTCTACGAAACAGAAACATTTCTCAACCAGAAAAAAAGTTATCTAAGTTCTGTCAGATTTCTACAAAGCAAACATCTAATTTTATGGGCATTAGCAAAGCAACCATAATGAGTAAGCTCAACAAAGTTACCTTCCCATAGAGAAAGCAAGTGAACTCTATTCTGGACATAATTCTAATACAGAAGTTAAAATGAGAAGGAGTTAATAAGGTGAAGCTTGGGGAATCTATATACTTAAAACAAATGTGGAAGTGAGACTAAATTGGATTTAGACACAACGTATACATGCAGCAGGGGAGTGGTCCAGGCAACGGAATCAGGCAATGTGAATAAAGACAATAAAGAGACTGTAACAGGGATGCCAGTGCCAACATGTATGCAGAAAAATAGAAGAAACAAGAGACCTGGCTTTTTCAGATAGTGATCTGATGGAAAAACTAACCAATTATATTGAGCAAATACCCAGAATGTGCCTTGATACAATGTTAACTACGGGGTTTGCTGGGAGTCTAGGATGGGTGCCCACACTCTTTGCAAGAAGAACTATCTATATAAGAGAAAACTCTAAGCATGAAACAAAAGTAAGCTTTCCACACCTACCCCCTCACACTGCTCCTCCAAACCTAAACATCAGGGCCTGCAGCACAGACTCAGAGCCCCCTTATTTCCTGGGCCACAAGCAGTGGGGAGTCCAGAGGCCCTGCCTCTGGGGGGAAGCCTTCCCTGCATGTGCTTTCCTCACAGAAATGGCAAATGCAAGAGCTCTGAAAACCAAAAATGTGGTGAGAAAACTTGACCTGAACTGATGGGAACTGAATGGAACTGAACTGAGAGGCTTAAACAGCAGACATTTTCCACAGTTCTGGAGGCTGGGGAGCCGCAGATTCTGTTCCTGACCAGAGTCCTCTTCCTGGTTTGCAGACAGCTGCTTTCTCACTGTGCTGTCGTATGGTGGAGAGAGGAAGCTCCAGTATCTCTTCCTCTTCTTATAAGGGCACCAACCCCCATGGGGATTCCACACTCCTGACCTCACAGAAACCTAATTACCTCCCAAAGGCCCCAACTCCAAATACCATATAGGCTTCAACATATGAACTGTGGGGGGACACAAACATTCCGTCCATGAGAGCATCTGACACTAAAGGCTCTAATTAGGGGTTGTGATCCTATACCACACCCAGAGATGACCAACGTTAACATTTTGGTATCTAATCTGATTTTGATTTTTTAGAATTTCCCTGTCATTAGATATATAAGAAGATGTGTTCAATTTTCCCTATTAAAAATTCTGCAATTATTATTTCCTATGATACACTCCTAAAAATGAAAACAGAGTAAAGGGGCATGCATGTTTCAAGGCTCTTGAAGCATGTTGCCAAATGACTTTCCAGCATTGTCCACCAGTATTTAATAAAACCATCTCAGAAAAACTCACTCTGAGTCTTACCGCTGCAGCATTATTTTTTATTTAGAGAAAACCAGCACCCATGTGTGATAAAGTACTCAAGTAGTACAGGAATGTATACATTCTACTGCCAACTTTGAATCCTTTTTCCCTAAGGAAAGAAGGGAAGGAAGGGAAATTTAGGGAAGTCAACCATGTTCCACACATTTTCCTTAAATCCCTCCTCTGCTCTGCTGCTGCCTCCACTAACATTCTCCAATCCTGTGCCTTCTGAGGCCAGGTGAAGATAACGACTCTCATTATATTCCAAACTTGGCCTTCCCTTGCTGTTTAACTCCCAGACTTTGCTAAAATTTGCTATTCTAAGGCAGTTAAAAATTCCCTTTCTACCATCTATTTTCTTATTTTAACAAGATTTGACATCCCTGAGGCATCAGTCCTGGCTGAGAAACTAGAGAAAAGGAAAATTAAAATTTGTAAACCCCATTAGATCTCTGACTATCGACATGATGTGCTAAATATTCTTCAAACCACTTGGCCAGGGCCATGTTGAGAAGACACTTGCAGCAAGGCAATCTCCTCTGGCTTTAACAAGACTTTGCCCTTTAAAGTTTGACCCCAGGGAAGATATTCCATCTCTACTCTAGACAAGATCTCTTGGAGCTGGGGTACAGAGGAGACACAGATCTTGTACTGGTGCTCCAAGAGTACTGCATGATTGGAGGGAGGACCATGGCTGGGGGTACAGGTGTTCTGAATTGATCAGGACAAAAGCTGTCCACCATCACAACCACTGGTTATGCCTGCCAGGGTTCTCACCCTCTGGTAAACCTACCCTGCTGAACCCTCAGTTATGGTGGAGAGAAGGGGAAAATAAATAATCCCAAATGAATTCATTATAATCCTGCTAAGTAGATCACATCCATTCATTCTGGATGACACATTCCCCAATACCCACTCTGGGGTCACAGAAATGAATCTAACCCAAACACTTTCCAGGAAAGGACAAACACTGAGATAGGGTTCCTTTTAAAGCTCTGTCTTGTGAATCATAGTAGGCAATGTACAAAGCTATGTTCTGTGGCAAGAAAGCAGCTGCATGTGATGGAGCAGTTTCTGTAAGTCGCAGCCCTTGCAGGGAGAACACATCAGGCTCTGCAAATCTCCCTGGCTCCAGGGGAGGAAGCAAAAGAGGAGTGGACAGGAAGGGGCCTCAGGCACCCTGCCTCTGCTCCCTGTCCCAGCTCTTGATTCCTGGCTTCATTGTCTGGCAGCTAAGCTCCAGTGTCCCCATACTGTGCTGTCTCCAGGCCTGTCAGTCTTATCCACAATATCTCTATTTTTTCTCTCTCCACATCAAAACCCCAGGCCAGAGACTCTGCTCTACTCTGCCCAGACTTGTAGGTATGAGGCCTAAGTGTAACTGTGTTAAGATGCGTAAGAAATTGTTGTCAAATGAGAATTTGGCTACAAATTGATAGAAATGAAAAAACTTTTTAAAAATCAGTATGTTAGCAATGCAGTCTTACTTTGCACAGTCAAATCCCAACTGTAAGACAGATACATCCCTGAAAAATGTAGTACTTGAAAACATACTGCCAGACACATTGGTCTATGGAAAATTGAGAAATGGCACTGAAATTGTGGACCCAGGTGAAAGGCCTTGAAATATGGATAGAGGCTGCCTTGAAATGACTGAAATTCTCTGACTAGAGAAGCAGACAGGAGAAGGTGAAGATATTTTGTCACTGCATCCAGGAGTGAGGGTGGGCTCAGCGCACCTGAACATTCCAACCCAGATCCCGGCCATCCTGACGGAGATTCCTGAGTCCCAGGAATGCAACAGGGCCTCCTTCAGCCCCCTATCATGCAACTGTTTCTGCAACAAGTGTCGGTCGGAGACCCCTGTTCACAATGCCTTTCCCCACAGATGCTCAGCTGAAGCTGCGTCTCTCTCTAGGGAAAGCCAGTGGAGACATTCTGCCCCTTCCTGAAAGTTCTGGGGTCTACCACTCCCACCCTCAACTGAATTTAGACATTCCCTCTCCCTGGCTGGATCTGGCCCCAAGCCATTTCATGGTGCTGTTTGAAACAAAGAAACAAGATGCTTTTAGGGCCAAGGAACACATGGGGCTCACAAGGAGGCCTGGCAGTTCCTAATGGAATCAGCATGGGCCATGACACAGACTCCTTGGTTTTAATTCCTGATCTGCTACCAACTGTGAGACCTTAAGCAAGTTGCTTCACCTCTCTAAGGCCCCCATTTCTCCAACTATAAAGTGCAGATAATACCGTATGGAGATGTGGTGGCCATACTTAAAGTATGCACAAAGGAAAGTATTTTGAAAACACCCAGTACAATTATCAGTCTGGCAATATGTTGATGCTAGCCTTGAATAGTTTTCATCACTTCCTAAAAATAAAAAGACTGCTAAAAAATCTTCATGAGAATTCATTTTTCCACTTGTGTAATTTTCATAAAAACTCTGAAAGTGTTAGCATGTAAACAATGCCAGATACTCATTTTCTTTATAAATATCTATAATTGAAATCAGCTTTACAAAACAGAACAAACCCAAGTAAATTATATGCACATGTAATTACAAAATTTTTGTCTCATTAACAAAAGCTTATGTAAATCTGAATTAGGAATGTAAAGAGCATCCTTGAACTTTTTGATCCATTTCTTCAAGCTTAATTGCAAAAATCTTAAGAACTATACAACTACTCCCACTCCCTGAACTAAATCCAAAGTAGAGGGAGAGCAGAGAGTGAGCCAAAACCCAAGCCTTGGGGATGCCCATGATTTAAAAGTAGGAGAAGAATGCACAAAGTCATTGCCAATCAAAAAAAAATAAAAGTTAAAAATACTAGAATGACTAAAATTAAAAGGATTGAAAATACTAAAAGTAGACAAAGATGTGAAGCAACTAAAACTCTCATAAACTGCTGGTGGGAGTGTAAAATGGTCCAACTTTGGAAAGGTTATTTTCTTACACAGTCAAGCATGTACCTACTGCACTTTTGCACCTAAGTGTTTGCTCAAGAGAAATGAAAATGTACACCCACAAGAAGGATTGTATAAGAATATTTTCAGCAGTTTTATTCATAAGGATCAAAAACACGGCACAATCCAAATTTCTACCCCCAGGAAATGCGATACATGAACTGTGGTATAAGATGGATACTACTCAGCAATGAACAGGAATGAACTACTGATAGAAGATGGACGAATTTCATAGACATTATGCTGAGTGGAGAAGCCAGCCATAAAAGAGTAAACAATGTATGAATCTATTTATATGAAGTTCTACAAAAGGCAAAGCTATCTACAGTGAAAAAAAATCAGAAGAGTGGTTACTCCTGGGAGGATAGACTAAAGAAGGGCATGAGGGGACTTTCTGCAGTGATGGAAATGTTCTATGCCTCAATAGGAGTGTGTATATGTTCATTTGTCAAAAATATATCAAACTGTACACTTATGTGCATTTCACCCTATATAAATTTTGACTAAAAACTGACTGAAAACAAATGCTGAACTACAGATAGTAGACTGCTTTTCTCAGTGGCACAAGAGCAATTCTGAAAATAGTTTCTCTGTACCCTAGGTTTGAGCAAATGAGTAAATATATAAAGGAGACTAGGAGCTAGTTTTCTTACTATCAGGGAAAATAGTTACAAACATAGAAAGAGGGAAGATTAGAGAGCTCTCTGGCTATGGATTAGAATTGGAAGTAGGGTTTTTAATATATAGACATGCTTTTTAATATAAATAAATGTTTTTTAATAGATAAATATATTTTCTAGATCTGTCCACTAAGAGCACTCAGAGGCAATGAAACCCAACAGCAATGAGCAAACCTAGCACTTATGTCTTGATTTCTTTGGGGGGGGGGCAGTAACTAGGTTTGTTTGTTTATTTTTTAGTGGAGGTTTTGGGGATTGAACCCAGGACCTTGCACATGCTAAGCATGCTTTCTACCACTGAGCTATACCCTCTCCCTGTGTCTTGGTTTCTTAATACCATTCTTCACAAAAACAAATCAGGGCTCCTTGGAGAAAAGTCTTATATTCCAAGACTGAAGCTTTTCAAGCACAAGATGAGACTGGAACATCTTCTGTATAGAAACTAAGGAGGTGCTCAATGAGTAGTTGAGAAAATGACAAAGAATCAGCTCAAATGAACTTCCACTGGCCAAATATGGGACAATTTGAGCATTAATGATAATAATGCATTATATTCCACTGAATAAGAATCCATGAGATCACATTGTTAAGAACAGATACATGCATACATACATAAGTGGGGGTAAAGATGAAGCTCTTACTTTAAGAAAAATGCTAATTAATAAATATAGAAGGAATAATGGAATTAGAAAATCATCAATTAAAAAAAGAAAAAAAAAGAATATCATCAGTGGACATGAAGACTAGTTTGATGAGGGTGAAAGTCTGACGAGGAATCGAATATTTACATGGTCTCAAGTATTTCCCTATAAATTATTTACTACTTACCAAGAGGGAAGTGGTAACTTTATGGTAGAGAAATCTGGCAGACACCACCTGTTCCAGGTACTAGGGCTACATAAGAAATTATCCCAAACACAACCTCATTAAACAGCCATTAATTATGCTTGTGGATTCTGGGGTTTAGAAGTTTGGACAAGGAGCATCAGGGATGGCTTGTCTCTGCCCTATGATGTTGGGGATCTCAGCTGGAAAACTTAAAAGTCTAAAGGCTGGAATCATCTGAATCAGGCTTCTTTACTCACATACATCACATACTGTCACGAGGAGCCTCAGATCTTCCACATGTGGCTAGTTGGGCTCCCTTAAAGGATGGCGAATATCTGGGTTCACTACTGTAAAGTTATTACTTTACACTTTGTAATTAATATGTAGCTTATAGGGAGATACTTTGAAACTATATAAATGCTCTAGATCTCAATCATGCTTTTGTGCAATAATTTTAGCATCTACTGATGATTTTTGCTTACAGCAATTATTATTGTGATATTGTTGCACACTCTAACATGTCAACTTACTTTACGGACATCTACATTTCTTCAGGAAGTCCAAAATCCAAACAGAGTAATTCTTAAAAGCATAGACTCCATTTTCTTAGCTCACAAGCCTTCATCTTTGAAAGTCCCTTGTTTTTCTAGTTTAACAATCTTTGCTAACCCAATAGGTTAAAAAAATAAAATATCATAACTTTAACCACATTTCTGTTATTAAGGACTAAAATTGAATATATTTTCATGTTTGAATCATTTGTATTTCCTTTTTAAAAGTGTTCAATTTTATGATTTGTCCATTTCACATCTACTAACAGGAGTTTTTTTTATACTAAGAAATAATTACAGAATAAGGAAATATGTTTTGCTAGATAGCAGCATGTAAACCAATGAAGTCAGAACACTCCCTCACTCCATACACGAAAATAAATTCAAAATGGCTTAAAGACTTAAATATAAGACAAGTGATAAACCTCCTAGAAGAAAACATAAGCAAAACATTCTCTGACATAAATCTCAGCAATGTTCTCCTAGGGCAGTCTACCCAGGCAATAAAAATAAGAGCAAAAATAAACAAATGGGACCTAATTAAATTTATAAGCTTTTGCACAGAAAAGGAAACCATAAGCAAAACAAAATGACAACCTACAGAATGGAAGAAAATATTTGCAAATGATGCGACTGACAAAGGCTTAATTTCCAGAATATATAAACAGCTCATACAACATAATAACAAAAAAACCCAAACAACCCAATCCAAAAATGGGCAGAAGACCTAAACAAGCAATTCTCCAATTAAGACATACAAATGGCCATACATGGAAAAATGCTCAATATCAATAATTATCAGAGAAATGCATATCAAAACTATAATGAAGTATCACTTCACACCAGTCAGAATGGCCATCATTCAAAAGTCCATGAATGATAAATGCTGGAGAGTGTGTGGAGAAAAGGGAACCCTCCTACACTGCTGGTGAGAATGTACTTTGGTGCAGCCATTATGGAAAACACTATGGCGATTCCTCAAAAAACTAAAAATAGACCTACTATATGATCCAGCAATCCCACTTCTGGGTATATATCCAGAGGGAACTCTAATTTGAAAAGATACACACACCCAATGTTCATAGCAGCACTACATACAATAGCCAAAACATGGAAGCAACATAAATGTCCATCAACAGATAGCTAGATAAGAAGTTATGGTATATTTATACAATGGAATACTACTCAGCCATAAAAAAATAAAATAATGCCATTTACAACAGCATGGATGGACCTAGAGATCATCATTCTAAGTGAAGTAAGAGAAAGAAAAATACCATATGATATCACTCATATGTGGAATCTGAAAAAAAAAAAAAAAAGGACACTTTGAACTCATCTATAAAACAGAAACAGACTCTTAGACATAGTAAACAATCTATGGTTACTGGGGAAATGGGGTTGGAAGGGATAAATTTGGGGGTTTGAGATTTACAAATGTTAGCCACTATATATAAAAATAGATTTTTTAAAAAGTTTCTTCTGTATAGCACAGGGAACTATATTCAATATCTTATAATAACCTTTAATGAAAAAATATGAAAATATACATATGTATATGCATGACTGGACATTCTGCTATACACTAGAAATTGACACATTATAACTGACAGTACTTCAATTTTAAAAAAAGAAAGAAATATGTTTTGGAAGATAGCCCTTTATCAGTTACACAAGTTGCAATCATTTTCCCAATTTTGTGTTTGCCCCTTTGTCTTTTACTTTTGTTTGAGCATCCTTTTTTATGCACAATATTTTTTGTTGTTTCTATGTAGTAGAATTTACCAATTTGTGTGTGTATGTGTGTGTGAGAGATTTATTACAGGACCCTTTGATATTCTGGTGTTATTAGTCAAATTTCTCACATTTTCACATACTACTTATATTATTTCATTTTTTACATTTATATATTTGATCTGTCTGGAATTTTACTTGTTGTAGGAAGCGAGTTAGAGATCCAATTTCTTTCGATCTAACTGACTGAACACTATTATATGAATAATTTACCTTTTCCCTAATTGGATGCATCTTTTTATCATATACTAAATTCCCATATGTATTTGGCCTGACTTTCTAGTCTGTAATAATAATCTAGTTATGCATTTTTACTGTATTGTTTTTAATTATTACAGATTTATAATGTTTTAGTGTCTGGTATGACCAGTATCTCTCCTACTCTTTTTCTTTTCCAAAATTTTTCTCTCCAAAAATATGCTTATTTGTTTCTCATGTGACATTAGGTTCCATTTATATGCTTAAAAATATGATTTTTATCAGGTAAATAATACATTTCTGAATTAATTTAGGGAGATGACATCTTTTGATACTGAGTCTTCTCAAATAAATGGAAGCTCAAACATAGCAGAACTTTCCAATGTTTAAGACTTCTTTTGTATTCTCTTTTTAAAAAAAATCATTTATTGACTAATTCGTGTCAAGTACTGTGGCAGACAACTTCATACATTATTTATGTATCTATTTATTCAGAGGTACTTGGAATTGAACCTAGGACCAGGTGCATGTGAAGCACAGGCTCTACCACTGAGTCTATCTTCCCACTGCCTCATGTATCCTCCTTTTTTGTTGTGGCTTAATAAAGCATTTTAAATGTGTTTTTGATATAAATCTATTTATATGATTAAATTTATTTGGAGTATATTTTATCTGTTTTTCACTATTGCAAATGACTTCTTCTTTCTGATCATATATATATTCTGCTTGCTGCTTATATACAGTTAAATGTTTATACTCAAATAGTTAATAAGTTCTCTAAGCTTTTATTACTTAGTGGGAGGAAGAGGATTTTCTTTCTATTATCAATCACCAACTTTCAATGGTAGGAAATGAATCTAGGGTCTAGGGCCACACACCAAAAGCAGCTTCAAGCAGTTCTCTTTTTTTTCCCCCTCTTGATGGAATGAAATAAAACACTCAGTACACTGACTTTTGGAACAAATATATATAAATATATAAATACAAATATATAAATAAAATACTTTCTTTAAAAAAAAAAAAGCTGCTTCAGCTTGTCTTAACTATATTAGCTCCAGTTAATACAAGTGAAGAGACAGTGAGAATGAAAGTGAGACTGAAGGGTAAAATACAGAAGATTTTGCAGTGCTTGTCAAAAGTCATAACCACACATCCACTTAGGGTCTGGGCTCTGCAGTCACCACATTGCCCTTAAAAGGAAAAAAAATTGTATTTAATGCAGCTATGCGTAATCCCCAGACCTTTTCATAGTCTATATTCGAGGTTGCGAACTCACATGCCAAAGGGGGCCAGGAAGGTGACAGAAATGAGTGAAGCACAGTCCTGGGGATAATAAAATAGGGAAAAGTGGGGACTGGGGCAAACCGCCTACCTTGTGCCTCACTAAAGGAACAGCTGCCCCTCAGCACCAATCAGTGGCCTCTGTGTGATAAGATCCATTTTGCTAAGAAATAAAAGCAAAAAATAAACAAATAGGACTTAATCACACTTATAAGCTTCTGCACAGCAAAGAAAACCATCAATAAAACAAAAAGGGAACCTACAGATTCGAAGAAAATATTGGCCAACAATGCGACTGACAAGGGCTTAATTTCCAAAATATACAAACGGCTAATACAGCTCAGTATCAGAAAAACAAACAACCCAATCATAAGTTGGGCAGAAGACCTGAATAGACATTTCTCCATAGAAGACATACAGATGGCCAACAGGCACATGAAATATGCTCAACATTGCTAACTATTAGAGAAATGCAAATTAAAACTACAATGAGGATAATAAATGCTGGAGAGGGCTTGGAGAAAAGAGAATCCTCTTTCACTGTTGGTGGAAATATAAATTGGAACAACCACTATGGAGAACAGTATGGAGATACCTTAAAAAACTAAAAATAGAGTTAGCATATGATCCAGCAATCCCACGTCTGGGCATAATCCAGAAAAGACAAAAACTCTAATTCAAAAAGATACATGGTCCCCAATGTTCACAGCAGCGCTATTTACAATAGCCAAGGTATGGAAGTAACCTAAAGGTCCATATGTATATGTATGTATGTATGTATGTATGTATGTATGTATGTATGTATGTATGTATGTGTGTGTGTATACACACAGTGGAACATTTCTCAGTCATTAAAAAAAAGAATGAAATACTGCCATTTGCAGCAGCATGGATGGATCTAGAGATTATCACACTAAATGAAGTAAATCAGTCAGAGAAAGACAAATATTATATGATACCACTTATAGGGAAAATCTTTAAAATGATACAAATGAACATATTTACAAAACAATAACAGACTCAGACATAGAAAAGTGAATTTACAGTTATCAAAAGGGAAAGGGAGGGGATAAATTAGTTTAGGATTAACAGATACACATCACTATATATAAAACAGATAAACAAGGACTGACTGTATAGCGCAAGGAATTATATTCAATTATCTCCTAGTAACCTATAATGGAGAAGAATCTGAAAAAAGAATATATGTATGTGTGTGTGTATAAATGAATCACTTTGCTGTACACTTGAAAATAACACAGTATTATAAATCAACTATACTTTAGTAATAAAAAAGATCCATGTTGCTTCATCATCCAATTTTTAAGAGAGGCCAGAAATCCAGATTTAACGTATGAAGGTTCTTAGTTGTTAAATGCTAGCTCAAATTTTTAAATGAAAAAAGCCCTGTGCAGTCCAGAGACATAACCCAGGCCATCAGGCCAACCCTGTGAGCTCTTCCCTGATCTCACCCTGACTTCTGCACTTCCAGCTGAGTGGCGACCTCAGCAGTGAAGAGTACCCTGTGTGCTGCCATAGCACTCAGTACAGGCTACATGGAATCCAGCCCAGGCCATCTCTGCACTCCAGACCAAGTGTTACCGCCCGTTTGACAGGATGTCTCCTGTTTTGCACCAGAGATAGAAGTGGAAAAATAACTTCTGATATTTAACGTTCTCTAATTATGGCAATGACCAGCTCCAGGAAACTTCCAACTTCATAACCGCCTCTTCCCAATGAAACAGCTGTTCAGCCCATTTTCCTGGCAGACAGCACATGGGACTTCGTGTTGGCTTCTAAAAGAATGGCAGCTGAGGTCCATGTTCTAGACTCCAGAGGAGGGGTGGAGCAGGCCCTCCACACTGAAAATGTGTGGATTGTGCCACAATTGTCACACTTGTGAAAGAAACCCTCAAAACTAGCATGCTCTTTAAAATTAACTGAACAGTTTCTCTTTGAGAGCAGCATCTTTTTTAAAGAGATCTATTGATCTACAACATTGGTACACCGATTTGCAATTTTCAGAGTGTCTCCTGTCCTCTTCTTATCCAATCTTCAAACAACCTTATATTGGAAATGTTATGATAGTCCTCATTTTATGGGGGAGAAAGATGAAATCAGCAAACTTGCTGGCTCACCTGAGCTCCACAAAATCAGTACTTCTGTTCAAGAAGCTTAAACAGCCTACGCTGTCCACCTTCAAGTGCTTAATCAAGTAACCCCTACAACAAGGCTCTGTCTGTGTTTTGTGTGAAAATCTGTGTAGGAAGAAAGAGAAAAACAGTGCGGTTTCTTTCAAACCTCAGAAAAGGCAGAAATAAGTTTCACAAAATCCTAGAGCAGAAGCTGAGGCAGACAGACAGAACTCTGAAGGAGAGCCTGCTAGAATTCCTTGAGTGACATGTTTCTCAGGAAAAGTCAGGCAAGATAGTGCCTGATTAGAGAAAAACGGTCATTAAGTTTGTTTGTGTATCTATTTTGAATGGTTTTTCCACTCTTTATATATATCTTTGATAAAATTTCCACTGTTTTATATAATGAAGCTCTGTGTGGCTTTATACAAACAGGAATTTATTTTTATAGAGCTGGAATATACGAGGCTAATTTTGTAGTTTATCAGAAAGCATCCACTTTGCAGGGAGGCAAGTGAGTCTCTGTTGCCACCTAGTGAACATTTCTTAACAGAAAACAATAAGAGAAGGCGCCATGTGACAGCCACTGAGAGGCCAGAGCACTCGGGGCAGGCCAGCACCAAATTATGTGCCATTTCTGATCAGAAGCACATCATATTTGAAAGATCTTTAAAAATCCTGCAGTATCTGAAGTGAAGCACCACAAACAACAGGAGCTCTGACCTGATCTATGTGCTGTGCCCTCTTCTGCTCTCCAACGTGATTTCCACATTTTCTGTTAACCAGAGTGCTGCTTTGTTGACTTGAGTTGACTGTATGGACCATGTGAGCTGACCATACTCTTACGTCAAAACCTGACTTGATTCTTCTGGCTTCAAACCTGTCTTCACCTGGGACACGTGCCCTCCTTCTTCTCCAGCTACAACAGCCTGTCATCCAAGCCTATCATTTCAGCTTTCAAGACATTTTTAAATCAATCTTGCCTCTTACTGCCAAATCGCAATCCTGGCCTTTAGCCCTGAATTCTGGATTTGCTCATTTACTCAACACATTTTGACTGGGCACCGACTGCTGCTATATTCAGCCACCTCACTGGGCACGGGGTAGACAGATGAGGGCAGTACCCCCTGTGGACCAGGGAGAGGGTGTTATTTATAGAATGTTTCAGGTGAAACGGTGCAGATCAGGTCAAGAAGGGTGAGGAGTTTTCCTGCTGGACTTCCTGACATGAACTCCTTCTATTTTGATCCACCACGCCTTCTCTTTCAGCCTGCCTGCTCTCCTTCATTCCTGACTCACAAACTTTCAAAGCTCTGTCCTTCATCCATTCAGCTCATCTCCCAAGTCTGTACAGCTCTCTGCTCAGAGATACAGATGGGGTGACATCCAGTCCCCGGCCTTAGCTCAGCAGGAGGAAGACAGACCAGCAGACCCACAATTATGCAGACAGCTGCCTAAGGCAGGGATAACGGGTGTTCTGAGGGCCCAGAGAGGACAAGAGAAATTCTGTTCGGCAGTGGGAAGATCTGTCCTGGGGAGGTTTCCAAGAAAAGATGACATTCACTCTGGATGCTCAAAGGTGAATAGATACTTATCAGCTAGACATCAGGGAAGACTAGACAGAGAGCTCCCCAGACAGAGGGAGCTGCAGGAGGAAAGGCACAGAAGAATGAATGGAAGGTTCAGGACTCAGGGACAGCAGTCCCTCTGCACGGCTGGAGAGGAGGCACCCGCCTAGGGTGGCAATGATCCAGATTCTGACCGCATCATCGGATATGATGGCCATATGTTCCCTTTACCATGTGGACCTATCATCCCTGAGGATGTCTGAGGCAATAAGAACTAATAATAAGGTTTTAAATGAGTGAAATCCCATGCAGCCATGTCTGGCTCTCTTTCACATGCTGCTGCTCTGATATGGCTAGGTTTGGATGGGGATCAACAGTCCCTGTGAATCAGGCCCTGGGAATAAGGCTCCTATTCACAAGTGACAGTGTGGACTGAAGTTGTAGGACTGAGGCATCGATTACCCTAGCTGCAGGAGTGTTGGCATCTGATGGCTCAGATGAGTTTTCCTCTAGGACTTGTGCTCAGCTGAAGACAGCTGCCTCATCCAAAGTCATGACCCACTTCCATAGATGACCCACATCCAGTGATGGATGCAGGGAACAAAGCCTGGGCCCCTTACTTTGATACAGAACCACTCTAAGGGACCACTCCAGGCCTCCCATGGGATTGGCTGACCTTTGTCAACTCCCTCTTCCCAATCCTGCCTCCTTCACTCCACCATCCCTGTTCTTCCCCAAAACACTCCCCAATGCACATAAGTCTCTGTCTCAGAGTCTGCTTTCCAGAGAACCTGACCTACAGCAGATACCCTAGGCAGCCTGGTTCCCACCCAAACAAGACCTGATGGTATCAAGATAGTTTAAGAAAGACTGTCTCAAGCTGAAGGAAGTTGTTCAGCCTGGAAATCCCTAGAGGTAGTTACTGGCAGTGCTCACCCAAGCTCTGTGCTGGGAGAAGGAGACTTTTCAGGGTCTCACAAGCTCTGTTCCACCTGGAAGGACATTTCCTTCCTGGAGAGATGGATGTGTAGGGCTGCTGGAAACTGGTGCCCTTAAAGGAAACCCACATCCTGTAACTAAATCCTCTCTTCCCTTTCTCATCCTCATCAAGAGACACTGTGATTCTCATTTGCCTTTCTGTGCACCTCGTCTGTAGACAGAGAGTGCCTAAACAGGTGTTCATCTGGCAGTTACAATTTCTTATTTTCAATCAGCACATTGACATTCAGACTTGGAGTCTGTGTCTTGAAAACTCTGTCAGCCTGAGTGGACTGATCAGTGTTGAGACAGTGGGGAGGACCATTGTGCAAGCCCACAAGGCAGAGTCTAAACCTGGGTGATGGACAGTCCACTATGGCAATGCCCTTCTGGGGGGGTCTTTGGGTGGACAGACAGTCTGCTGCTTCTTATGATATCTCAGCCTAGACTTTGAAATGTCTATAAACTTAACTTGGAAGAAGCCTAAAAACAAGTTCTGCTTTCCCCAGTGTAGTCCCTTCTCAGATCCAAACTCACTAGAATGCAGACCTCTTTTCCCTCAGATGTCAGGGAAGATGACAGTCTGGGAAGTTGGAAGAGATTTTTCTTAAGCAAAGGAAACTAAAAGAATTGAGACTTTTAACCCTCAATATCTTTTCTCCTTAGAAGAAAGTAGCCTTCTAACAATCTCAATTATCACTCTGCCAAGGACAGCTCTCAAACCCACATCTCCAGTCCTTTCTGTCTCCCACCAGCCTATCAAGCAATTTCAACTTGGTACGCTCAATTTCACCTTAAATCTCAATATATCTATAATGGCATGAATCCTGTCCCGCTTCCACAATATGACACCTATTATGACACTTATTACTGCCTTTTCAATTCCCCTAGGCCTCCAGCCTCTAGAGCAAAAATCTCCTTCTCTCTCTCTGCCCTCACAATTGATTCTATTTACAACATCTATATAGTAGCCTATTATGTACCAGGCACTGGGGTTAGAAAGATGAAAATATGTGGGCTCTACTCTCAGGAGTCAGTGCTTATGCTAGTATCCCTATCTGGAGTTCCCATTTATCATTTTCCACTCAGTGAACTCCTATTCATCCTTCAATGCCCAGACAAATGTTACTTGTTTTGTGACACCTTTTCTAACTTCTTCCTCTGAGGCCTCAGCTTGGCACCTGTTGCCTTGAATCATGATTACTTGTTGTGGAAGAGGCCGATAATTGTCTCCAAGGGTCTCATAAGAGTAGATTCCCTAAATTTTAGCCCAAGAAGTGAACTTCCAGAACAAAGACATTTCACAGCCTCCCTTGCAGTTAGTTGTGGCCAAGTGACAAAATTCTATGCAATGTGATGTGAAAGAACATGAGGTAGACAACTTCCAGAGAGAAACTGTGAAAAGAAGGGTTATGGTCGTCTTTCCCACTACCTCCATCCTTCTGACTGGAGTCGAGTTATACTGTAAGCCCTCTTGGTGCTGGCAGATAAGGGTAACACCTGATGAAGCACAGCTACCACACCAAACCTGGAATGCCTACCTCCAGCATATCAGCTAACAGAGAAATAAACCATTTTATTTAAGCAACTCTTATTCCATGTCTCTGCAACAGGCAGCTAAATCTATTTCTTAAATAATATATTTGCCTACCTCTGACCCCTCCACCAAGGCTGTATAATTCTTGAAGGTATTACACACATATAATTGAAGTCTCCGAACAAGCGGTGAAAAGCATGAAGCAGAAGGAATATTTGAAGACATAATGGCTGAGAATTTTCCAAAACTGATGAAAAACCCCAATCCACAGATTTAAGATGATGTATGAATTATGTACATCTATACACAGAGTAAATACAAAGAAAGCCCCATCTGCCATGCCATAAAACTGCTGAAAACAAAGACAAAGAGAAAATCTTAAAAGCAGTTAGGAAAAAAGAGACATTTATTTTTCCCAGTGCTTGGCACACATCAGGCCCCTGAAGAATATTTGATGAATGAATGAATTATGGCTTGGGTGAGTGATTGATAGACTCAGGTCACCTTGCTGCCCAGCGTACTGTGGTAGAAACACTGGAATGGGCATCAGGAGACCAGAGCTCTAATTCCAGCTCTGCCTTAATCAGCACTATGAAACTAGACAACCACTTACTTCCTCCAGACCTGTTTCCTTGCTACACAATGAGAGAGCCAGATTGCTGCCCCTGATAAAAGCAGAGTAGCTTGTTGCAGACCGACCCTACCACTGAGAACATCTCAAAAAGCTAGACAAAATACAAAAGGCAAAACATGTTTAAAAGTGTTGGAGAGAAACCATGGCAACCAATCCTTGAGGAGACAGGATCTCCAAGAGAAGGGAATCAAGTGAAGTGAGTTCAACAATCTGCCAACACTTCTCCCCACAATATTCTTGCTGATTCATAAGTAGTTCAGGGTGAGTGAATAAAAACCCCAGCAGAAAGAATAACCTAAGAGTTTGGGAAGGTAACTTCTGCTCTCAGCAGCTGCACAGGGTTGAAGAAACAAAAACTGCAGTGTATCTAAACATTTCCCTTGCCCTGGAAGCTATAAAAGTTCTAACTTAAAGTAAAATCTAGTAAGTCATGGATGTGTGCTATCATCACTGAGGTAACCTCTAAACAAAGAGTAAAAGGATGTATAATTATAAGCTAGTAGAGGAGGAAATTCAACAATAAATACACTTCATTTATCTATAATCCATGGAGACAAAATATACATTTGTGGTTACCAGGGACAAGGGGAGTGGGAAATGGGGAGGAACTGCTTAGTGGACATGGGGTTTCCTCTTGGGGTGATGAGAATATTTTGGAACTAGATAGATGTGGTGGTTGCACAACACTGTGAATGTACTACATGCCACTGCATTGCTCATTTTTAAATTGTTAATTTTATGTTATATGAATTTCACTTCAATAAAAATTTTTAAATTTCAGTAAAAATTACAAAAATGTATAAAGTAGTTGATTTTCCAAAGGAAGGCAAAGGGGAAAAAGAGGGAAAGGAATATAGAACAGGTGAGACAAAAGAAAATTTAAAAAGTAAAATGATAAAATTTAACCCCAATGTATCAATAATCATATTAAATGTAAATAGTCCTAATATATCGATCAAAAGAGAGAAATTATCATAAAACTCAACTATACTGCTTATAAAAGATACTTCAAATATCAAGATAGAGGAAGGTGAAGTAAAGGAAGGAAAAAGATATATCACATAAGCAAAAACCTAAGGAAAACAGTGAAGCTGAACTAATACCAGATAACGCAGACTTTGAGGCAAAAATCATTACTAAAGATGAAGAGGAGCAACTCATAATGCTAAAAATTCAGTCCCCCAAGAGGCCATAGCAATTCTAAATTCAACTGTACCTTACAGCACAACTTGAAAAATACAAAGCAAAACTTGACAGAATTAAAGAGAAATATGTACTCCAGAAGTCATAATGGAAGATTTAACATGCCTCTCGGTAACTGATAGAACAAGCAGGGGGAAAAAAATGACAAAAATATCCAAGATTTGAACACCAAAATATACAAACTTGATCTAATTGACTCATAAAGACTGTTGTACCCAACAACTGCAGGATACACAAGTGTGCCAAAATTTTACATGTACAAAATTGATCATTCTTGGGAACATAAAGCAAGTCTCAACACAATTCAAAGGACTGAAACCCTACAGGGTACAATCTCTGATGATAGCAGAGTTAAGCTAGAATCAATAACAAAAAAGGTAACAAGAAAATCCCCAACTGTTTGGAAATTAAGCAACACACTTCTAAAATGAGGGGGTCAACAGAAATGCTCTCCAGGGTCCCTTCAAGGTCTGATGATTTCTGAGTCTGAGTGCCTCATTTGCTGAGTTTCCAGTTCACGCTGAGCAGTACAGCCCATGCAGATTTTCCTCATGTCTTCAGAGGCAAATGGGACTGTCAGCCTTTGCTTCCTTCTTTTGAAGAGACAGAGAAATTCCCTGGGCAGAGTGAGACAAGCTCCTATTTGCTCTCCTTCTCTCCCTCTGACTCTTGGGGTTCTGCAGGTGACACTTATGTTTCCTAATAACAATATTCTCAGCTTGAGGACATTCCAGATTCCCATGAGGCTCCAACAGTCCAATGACAGCAGCCACTCCATTTCCAAGGCTGCTCACAGGAGGGACAGCCACTCAGAAAGTGATGCCTGGTCTATGTACAGACTCCTCCGACAGAACCCAGGGAGACTAAGACACCAACAGTTTGAGGACATAATTCTGCTCTGAACTCTTAGGGCTGGACCACCTTGTTTGGGTTTCTGATGGTGGCTGAAAGTAAGTCATATAAAACTGCCATCCCTTAATTGGAGGAGCAAGTAAAGCCTAGTACAGACCAACTTCCAAACTGACACGAGCTCTCTTCAGTTACCCTGTCCAGCCTTGCCACGTGCTTATTCATTAGGAAAGACTGAACACTCCTGTACATTAAGATAAACATGACATAACATTTACCAGGTATCCAAACCCCATTCACTCAACATTCTTTTACGACGCTCCTACTACTACTGGTACTCTGCTAGACACTAGCGTTACAAATTCATAAGTAAGAGAATTAAGCTCTAAAGTGTTGGGGAAAGTATTTTCAGGAATATCCACAAGGACTATCCCCTGGATACGTCTGAAGTCCAGCATCTTCCTGAAGTCAGAGCATGGGCCATGGCCAATCCTGGAGCCGAGAGTGGTTCAGGTCTTACAGTTCCACAGTGAAAGCCAAGGAGTGGCCTTCCCCCCAACACCAATCGCAGCACCAGAGCTCCTGCAACCTAAATTACAGGATTCAGACATTTCTGGAGACTTCGTCAAAGTAGACATATGAATATGGGGCACATGAACTTAGTTACAATAGGCAAAGCCACTATTACCCAGTTTCGTGTCACAGCAGAGCTTCCTGGTCCCAGGGGTTGCACTGAGGCCTGGAGGGGACTCACATGTCATTCTCAGGCAGCACTGTACTTGCATTTTCACAAATGGACAAAAAGAACAGAAGACATACATGTTCCTGTGGGAGACTGAGGAGGAGGGCTGATGCTTAGAGTGATGGCTATAGGGACGAGTGTAAAGAGAGGGTGTAGCTGAGTCCAGATGGCCTGCCTAAGATAGGCAGTGAGCAACCACCAGCCCTCCCTGGAGGTCTGCTGGGCCTGCTCTGGGTTTCCCTGCAGGCAGTTGTGAGGTCTGGCGCACCTCACCCAGCTGCCCCTAATAGCTCTCTACCCTAACCTCTGCCCCTCTGGTGCACTTGTGGCTTTGTGCTCAGAGACAGCTGCCTGTGCAGATCACTGTCAGGCTGACATCCTCGGCTCTGGAGCTAGGCCACCAAGCAGACCCACAGCCCTGTGCCCAGATGAAGTGACTGGAAGCTAGCTGAGAGCAGGTCTCATGAGCATCACAGAATCAAAGTAGAAGAGGTCATTCAGCTAATCCCTTGTGGTTGAATGAGGAGGCGGGACAGAGGTATCCTGGCTCCCCAGACCTAGACTAAATCCTTCCTCCACTTCTTCCCTGTCCTCCACCTGACAGGTTCTTGTGGAGCTGTGAGAAAACACATACATGCACCCACACATGCACATATACACACACATGCACATAGGCACACCCATCAAGTGCAGAGCTGAGCCCTGTCCCCTGGCTGGCGATTCAGGGCGTTGCCCATGTGATAGTGTTCACTTCCTGTTTGGCTTCCCTGAGGCCTGGGATGGACAGCACATGCAATGGGGGCCAGAGAGGGGTCACAAACAGCCCCTCCTTCAGGGTAGGGCAAAGGCTCCCCAAGGGACTTGCAGCTGGTCCACACAGGTGGGGAAGGTGACCAGCTCCTTTCTAGTGCCATCCAATCCCAGTAGAATCCCTCAACACTATTTCACACCCTAACAAATGTGAGCCAAACTTGGCTTCTCGGTGACAAACACCACTCCCAGCATAAAGGGTGAGTAACAACATTCTAAAACAGAAAAAAAAGAAGATGGATATCCCCCTCTATGAGAAGAAATCCTTTGAGGAAGAGGGTATACCTCAGTGGTAGAATACATGCTTAGCATGCACAAGGTCCTGGTCAATTCCCAGTACCTCCATTTAAAAAAAAAAATAGAAATCCTTTGGGGACAGCCAAAGGAGAAAGAAATTAATATTTACTATGTACTTGCTATGCATTTTCACATACGATCTCAGCAACTAGGGAGGTGAGTAATGGTTTCCAGTTTTACAGAAAGGGAAACTGAGGCCCACAAATGCTAGTTATGCAATTTGCCCAAAGTCATAGCACTACTGAGGGGTGGGACTGGAATTCAAACTCGGGTCTCCTTAACGGGCAGGAAAAAAGGGCTTGAGGGCCAAGGTGGTGATTTGGGAAAGAAACAGTATGTGAAAAGGGCAGAGCTGCGTGGAAAAGTAAAATATGAGGCATTTGGGTTTATTTTTTAAAGCTTGAATTTCTAAAATAAAGGAATTTATATATGGGATATGTTACATTTCTGGTAAGCTTTCAAAAAAATAATAGATCCTTCCCCCTGTGAGTGAATTCACATCCAGTCTGAGCCCAAAGACTTGAGCCATGTGACCTTGGATGAGCCACTTAATTCTTTGGAAAGAGGCAGATTGGAGACAGCCCAAAAACGAGTTGGCAGAAGGAAGAAACTGAAGGCTGTCGATATGAATGACAAATGCTAGAAATGTGGATGTGCAAGGGTAGAGAGAAACAAGCAGACATCTGGTAGGGGGTTTGGGGGGGTGAGGGCTGATGGCAGTGGGCAAGCAGAGAGAGCATGGCTGAGCCCAGCCATCTGGGGGCCTACAGACAGGGGAGGGTGCTCGACCATAATCTCCAAGTTGTTAAGAGCTCATCTGATTCTGCCACTGCCTCAGTAGGGCCTAAGGCCTAGTGGGTATTCAATGATGAACTAGGAAAAGAAGCAAAGAAGAAATGGAATCTTATGCTCAAATGGAGAAGGTAGGATTCTAAGAGGCTCCTGAAAGGACAGTGCCTAGGGGCCCAGAACAGTGCTGACACAGAACAAAAGCACAATATCTATTTATCAAATGAATTAATAAATCAGGATATCTAGTTTATAAACCAACTCTGCTTCTTTGACAAACTAAAGAAATCAATTTACCCTCCCGGGATCTAAATTCCATCAAACTTAAACTGAAGAGCGTATACTGCTCAACCTCCAGCTCAGGTGCTCTATGACCCAAAGGTTAAGGGTCCCTCTCGCCAAAGCACAGTCTCTCACAGAGAGTGGGATCAGGGTTAACAGATCATGGAATCTATGGACACCAGCTCAGAGATCAAGAATTCTCTTTCAGGAAGAGGCGGTGAGTAACCTCTGGGCTGAAACATAGGAAATAGTACAGAAAATTTACCCAATCTCTCTCTTAGACACGCACGCATGAATGCATGCACACGCACATATACACACACCCACACTCCCTCTCATCTTCCCCATCACCCTTACTAGCCTAGCAAATGTTTTCAGCCTGATGTGTCAGCTCAGGAAAGTCTAATCCGTGACCCCCAACAACTCCTCAAAGACTCCTATATGTGTGGCCCTGTATTATTTCGAATATGAGATCCATCCCCATCTCTTCTCCTGCGTCCCATTCTTCATCCACGCTCTCATCAAGCCTCCCACAGTGCCTGGGGGCATGGTCACATGCTCCAGCCTCAAAGCTACTCTCCAGCACTGACTCCCCAGGCTGATTTGGGGCAGTCATTTAACCACTCTGATTCCAGTTCCTCATCTGTGAAATTAGGAAGTATTGCCTAACCACAGGCTTTTTGCAAAAATTAAATGAGAGTGAACATAAAGAACCCCGTGCACTGCAATAGGGGTATTGCAATAGGACAGAGATGGAGCTCAACTCCAAAATACAACAAGGACAAGTGGGAATTCACAGCCAATGAGCAGAGTGAGGGGACAGTGGATGGAAAATTACTAAGAGGAGACATCAATGGTAAGGGGACTCTTGCTAAACCAACTTAACAGGATTCTTACTAAAGGCAGGCCAGGGTGACCAGATACCAAAGATGGGAAATGAGAAATCTGATCATTTATCAAGGGTAACTGGGTATCAGGGATGGGGGATTTTCTCTAAACTGACTTAGCAGGATTCTTCCTAAAACCAGGCTTGGCAAGAACAGACATGGAAGCCCAGGGTCAAAGCCTAATTAAAAAGAGAGTTCAGAGGAGCCTAACAAGTCTTTGGTCAAGGAGAGAATCTTGGTAACCTGCCAGAATGGTCCAACTAACAATTATCTAGCCAGACACTGGGGTTTAGTGTTCTGAGTTCTCAAAATAACCCTGGAAGGAGGGTATAGAATCATCATCCCTGTTTACCAGTAAGAAAATAAGGACACCAAATGGTTAAGTATCAGCCCAAAGTCAGGCTGCTGGTCAGTGACAGAGCTGGAATTTGAACCCAGGAAGTCTGGCTCCAAAACCCATAGCCTTAACAACCAGATGATACAGCTTCTCATCTTGGTCATTCTTTGATGGATTTCATTTTCAATTACTCTCTCCACAAATTTGAGGCACAGAGACCCAAAGAGATAGGGCTGTCATGCCATCCTGCTTTACAATGGGCCATCCCTTTACATCCTTAATAGTTACCTTGGGGCCTAGAAAGATAAGCCATTGTAATGGACGCTCCATAATGTGATTTCACCAACAAAAACATTGGTACACAAAAGAAGAAACCAGAGCAGATTTCTGCATTAGTTTCTATTTTTGTTGCGTTCTGCTTTTGTTTGATAATAAGGGGGAGGAGACAGAGCTTGAGCACTCATCTGCAGCAAGAATTTTTTATTACCAGGGCCTGGAAAACAAAATGAGTTTTAATTTCTTCCAATTTTATTTTAACTTTGCCAGTGGACATCTGTGCTCATGGGCTTGGAAGCCATAATACACAGCTAACACTTTCCAATAATTTTCTTTTGTTAATTCCTCTGACAGTGCGAAGAAAAGGGCCTGAACATGGATTAAACATCACATGACAATACTTTCCCAAGTCCGTGTGGCAAACTGATACTTCTCTTTTTCTAACAAGATAATAGTAGGGGAGAAAATGATTTATCAGAATGCAAAAGCATCTGACTAGGCATCAGGGAAGTCAAGCTCTCATCCTGGCTGCTATCTGCTCTCTAGCTGTGTGACCTGGGGTGGGTGACTTCACTTCTCTGGATATCTGCTTCCACATAGGGAAGTGAGATGCTTATACTACCTGATCCGCAAGTCCCTCCCAACTCTGAAATTTCCTGCATCAGTGATTCAGTCTGGTGCTAGGAGAACTTCATTGTGTCAGCATTTTGGCTTTGGACCTCATTTGAGTTAACCTGGCTCGCTGGCTAACACAGAGGGAAAATCCACAATTAATTGTGTACATTTATGAGCATAAAAAAGGCACCATTTACCTCAGGGATCCCACATGACAGGTGACAGAAGGGAGGGCATCAGAATGAGCAAGTAAATAATAGGGAGCAATGGAAGAGTGGTGAACAGTATCTCTGAAGGTGGTAGCTGTGGAAATGCAGGCCCAGTGTGACCAGAGTCTGAATTTTCAAGAGAAGATAGAAGTCTAGATTTTTATGTAAGATTTCCCAATTTTTAAAATACTACTAAGGCCAAAGAAAACATATCCAGGGATCCCATTAGCAAATACTGGGCCATGTGCACTGAGTCTCCATACCCTTCTCTTTGCTCCCAGAGCACCCAGTGTAAACAGCGTTCATTCTGTTTACTCATCTGTCTCCTTGCTGGGCCCAGAACATCTTGAGGGTCCTGGACTGGTCCTGGACTCTATGTCAATCTTGAGTAGCACATTGGAACAGTCAACGGAATAAAGGAATCTTATTATTTACAACTAGAAATCTCACAAAAGACCACAGACTAGGTGGCTTAAACAAGAGAAATGTATTTCCTAACAGTTTTGGAGGCTGGAAAGTCTGAGATCAAGGTTCCAGCAGAATTCAGTTCCTAGTGAAGCCTCTCTTCCTGGTCTGAAGACGGCCACCTTCTTGCTGTGTCCTCACATGGCCTTTCCTTGGTGTATTAGCAAAGAGAGAAAGAGCTCTCTGGGGTCTCTTTTTTAAAAGGACACAAATTCTATCAGGTCAAGCCTCCTTGCCCTATGACCTCATTTAAATTTAGTTACTCCCTTGGAGACCTCATTTCCAAATACAGCCACATTGGCGGTTGGGGTTTCAACATATCAGTTTGGTGGGGACACATTCAGTCCATCACACTCACCTAATTACAGTCCACAAGAATTTACTGAAGGAAAGGAGGAGGGAAAGTACAGGAAACTGAGTCCAGAGGGTATGATGGGCAAGAAGAGATAGACACCCTCAGCCAGGCTTGCCTGGGCCTCTCACCTTTCCCAGTGGCCTGAACGTCCTCAAGCCAGGGCTACTACAGGAGAGAGCCCCCATACCTCGCCTTGCTGATGCCCCTCACCTCTCCACTACCCACTGAGCTGAGCAATGGGCCCCCCAGGACCATGGACATGAGCTTTCTCACAAGCTGATACACATATAAAACTGTCTGGTCCACCTCCAGCACCCACACATACTGTCTCCCTTCCTGACAACAAACCTACCATGGAGACATCATTATCCTCACTTTCATAATGAGAAAATTCAGGCCCAGGGAGCTGGAGGAACAGGTCCAAGGTCATGTGTCTAGAGTATGGCAAGGCCCAGATTCAAACCCCAGTCTGTGCTGCAACCAGGTCTTTGCCCCACCCCTGAGCACCACCACTTTCCTGCCACCCACCTCTCCACCAGCTGCCCTATCCCCAACCTACAACTTTCAGATATCAGAAGCCAGCACCTGAACCATAATCTGATGCTTACCAGGCAGGAGTCAATCCTCACACTCCTCAAACACCTCATGCCCCAGCTGATCATCATTTCCCCTCAGAGCTAGTCTCAGCATGCTGCAAGTAGGAAGTGACCCATGGTGGGTGGTTTCTGGAGTCCCAGCAGGGGCCCCTCATTCAGAATTGCTTTCTTAACACTCTGATTTCTGAGGCTTGAAATTCCATTTTTTGAGCTTCCCAAGTCAAACCCTGATGATGAGGCCTGGTTAATCATCAGAATCACTCAGGAAGCTTTTTATGTTTTATATCATGAAAAAGCTCATTGGTCTCCCCCTGTTTATATAATAAATGTTTATTGTAACATTTTGAACAATATATAAAGATACAAAGAAAACAAAAACTCACCTGAAACTCTACCCTGAGATAACCATTACTAACACATCAAAGACCAAAACTTCATGCATTTCCTTATTAATATATATAATATATACATATAAGTTTAATTAGGTCTTATCACACAAGCTATTTTTTATTGTTACTTCTTTAAATGTAGTTTTGCAGAGGGGAGGTTACCTTCTTACTCCACCTCTGTTCCCTGATACCCACAGTCCGTGGCCCGGGTCACCAATGTTAGCAACCTTTCTCTATGCTCATCAATCATATGTACATAAATACACAGGCATAGGTTGCTGATGATGATAATAATCATAACTTTAAAAGGGAGATATGGATTATCCTTTGATTTATCCTTTTTTAAAAATGAAATCATATACATTTCTCTGACTCTTGATTTTCTCATTTAATAATACCTCATGGGAGTACCTTAATCATCTTTTTTAAAACTTCAAAACATTCCAGAATATTGATAATCATAATGCATTGGAATATTCCCTTATTGTGGAAACTTTATGTCCTATTTTTGTCACTAAGCAATAAATATTCTAGGATATATCTACCCATACACCCTGCTTCTATTCTATGAAAGAATAATTCTATTCTCTGTAATGGAATTGTGAGGCTGAAATGATGTGTGCCTTTTAGTTTAATTGCTAATGCTAGATTTCTTTCCAAAATGTTGTAGCAATCTCTCTCTCTACCAACAATGCATAAGTGTATTCTCATCTGCTTCCTACCAGCAGTAGGTGTTATCACTCTAATTTGTGTCAACCTGATGGGTGGAAAGTGATAACCCATTGTTACTTTATTATTTTTTTGCATTTCCCTGTCTAGCAGAATGCTTGAGCATCTTTTTAATGTTCATTAGTCATTTGGGTTTGTGCTTTTATGAACAGTCTGTCCTTATCCTCTGCCCATTCTTAATTAGATTGTTTGCCTTTTTATTATCAATTTGTAAGATATTAACCCTTTGGAAGACAGGCTAACAGTTCACCTAACCTGTTTCTTCATCCTCGTAGGAGCAGCCAGACTATATGTCCCAGCCTTTCTAGTGCTTAGACATAACCACAGACTGAGTTCTAGTTGCTGAAGTGTGTTCTACTCCCAGGCCCAGCCTATAAAACCGCAACTTGTGAGTGTCCCTCCTAATTGTCCTTCCCCAGCAACCTTGGAAGCCACACGTTAACGATGGAGGTGCACAAAATGGAAAGAGCCTGGGTTCCTGAATCCCTGCTGGGAAGAGAGATCCCAAAGGGCCACCTGTCATGGACTTTGTATAAGCGAGAAACTCATTTCTATTGTGTTAAGCCATAGGGAGTGATGGGTTTACATGTATAGCAGTTACTGGTCCCTCAACTCATACACCTACCACCTGCCATATGTGTTACGACTATGTTCCCCAAACTATCATGTGTATCAACTTTGCTTGTAGTAAAATTTAAATTATAAAATGCCTGTATTTTCTTGTACTCCTTTATTTTATAGTTTCTAAATTTTCTGTCTAAAATGGTATCTTGGAAGCTTTCCAAAAATACAGATTCTAAAATCCATCCTAAAAAATTCCACTATAAGCAGACTGTAGTGGAGCCAGGAAATCTAAATATTTTTACAGCTCCCTGGGTAATTCTGTTACTATTCCAGGATTGAGAGGATTGCTTAGGCCGTTAAGGTGGCAGCCCCTACCAAAATGGAAGTAACTGGGAGTAATGACCTGCCTTATTATCCATTGATGCTTCTGAGAATAATTTACCTGTCTTCTAAAAGTAGATTCCTGGAGGCATTTGGAGAGAGCCTAAACTGAAGCTATGTGTTAACCCATCATTGCAGGAGGTCCTGAATTCAAATCCTGACACCTCTACTTGCTGTACACCCATGCGCAAGTGACACACCTTCTCTTGGCCTCCTTTCTCCTGCCCTACAAAAATGGGGGTGATTATAATTTCTACTTTGTGATATGAATACTGACTTAACTTTCAGAGGTAAGCCAAAGATAAAGAGATGCACATAAAAATATTCAACTCTAAACCTGGCACATGGGAGCAGGCCAAGAAATTGTTATTATTGATTCTAAGTTAGAGAGACACTAAATACAACCTTGCCTAATTTATAATTTTGCCCGTGGATAGTTCTACTGTATATCTTCTGAAAGAGCAATAAGCCCTTTCAGTTAAAGAAATACAAATTAGAAACTTCAGATATAGATAGATTGATAGATTAAATATTTAAAGAGCAATTAGCTTTACAAGCATAGAAATATTGCAGAAATTCTCTGTATCTCTCAAAGCTTGCTTAGTTCATGTGTATTGTATTAGTGTATCTGTGTACATGTGCATGTGAGGTATGGTGTATTGCAGGCATTGGGAGAGATGTTTAAAACATTAGGTTAAGCATAAGGACTGTGAGCTCTTAAGAAAAAAAATTGTTGTCAGAATGGCTGTGATCAAAAAGGCTACAAATAAATGTTGGAGAGGGTGTGGAGAAAAGGGAACCCTCACATGCTATTGGTGGGAATGTAAATTGGTACAGTCACTATGGAGAACAGTACAGAGGTTCATTAAAACTAACAAACAAGCAAACAAACAAAAACCAGAACTATCATATGATCTAGCAATTCTACTCCTGGGTATATATCCAGAAAAAAATGAAAACACTAATTTGAAAAGACGTGCATCTCAGTGTTCATAGTAGCACTATTTACAATAATAGCCCAGATGTGGAAATAACCCAAGTGCCCATCAACAGATAACTGGCTTAAGAAGATGTGGTGTATATATAATGGACTATAACTCAACCATAAAAAGGAATAAGATATTCCCATTTGCAGCAACATAGATGGACCTAGAGAAAATTATGCTTAGTGAAGTAAGTCAGACAGACAAAGACAAATACTATATGATATCACTCATATGTGGAATCTAAAAAATAATACAAATGAAAGCATATACAAAAGAGAAACAGACTCATAAACATGGAAATCAAATTTACAGTTACCAAAGAAAAGAGGGAGTGCAAGAGGAACAAATTTGGGGTATTGGATTAAGAGATACGATCTATTCTATACATAGAATAGATAAGCAACAAGGATTTACTGTATACCACAAAGAATTACCCAACATCTTGTAATAACCTATAATGGAATATAATCGGCAAAAAACCAAAAAAACACAGAATCACTATGTCATAACCTAAAACTAACACAATATTGTAAATCAACTATACTTCAATTTTTGTTAAAAAATGGATGCTGGGACAATGATTGATTCATAAATAACTGCTCAGGGGGGATTCCTAAGGCCCAGAAAAACAACTGCCAAAATTAATTTAGGGAACTCAAATTTATTGAGGGCCTACCCTGTGCTACGCTGTGTGCTAAGGGTGCTATGTACCATTTCATTCATCCCTTGAATAGGCCCATGAAATTGTACCTTACTATTCCCACCTACAAGAGAAGAAAACAGGTGCTCAGAGAGGTTAAATAAGTTGCCCACAGCTGTACAGCTCTTAAAGGGTGGAGTCAGGATGTGCTCAGGTACAAGGTTTCTCTTGGGGATGATGAAAATGTTCTAAAATTAGATCATGGTCTTCAGATAATACTACAAAGCTACAGTAATCAAAACAGCATGGTACTAGCATAAAAACAGACATATGGATCAATGGAACAGAAAAGACAGTCCAGAAATAAACCCACACATCTATGGTCAATTAATCTTTGACAAAAGAGGGAATAACATACAGTGGAGAAAAGACAGTCTCTTTGACAATGGTGTTGGGAAAGCTGGACAGCCGCATGTAACTCAATGAAGTTATAACACACCCTTATACCATACACAAAAATAAACTCAAAATGGCTTAAAGTCTTAAGCATAAAACAAGACATCATAAACCTCCTAAAAGAAAACATAGGCAAAACATTCTCTGATATAAATCTCAGCAATGTTCTTTTAGGGCAGTCTACCCGGGCAATAGGAATAAAAGCAAAAATAAACAAATGGGACCTAATTAAACTTACAAGCTTTTACACACCAAAGGAAACTATTCACAAAGCAAAAAAGAAAACCTACAGACTGGAAGAAAATATTTGCAAATGATATAACTGATGAGGGCTTAATATCCAGAATATACAAACAGATTATACAACTCAATAACAAAAAAATAAATAACCCAATCAAAAATGGGCAGAAGACCTAAACATTTATCCACTGAAGTCATAGCCAATAAGCACATGAAATAGGACAATGGTGAATAGGCACATGAAAAAATGCTCAGTATTGCTAATTATCAGAGAAATGCAATAATGGCCATCATTAAAAAATCCACAAACAATAAATGCTGGAGAGGGTGTGGAGAAAAGGGAACCCTCATACTCTGTTTGTGGGAATGAAGTTTGGTGCAGCCATTATGGAAAACTGTGCAGAGATTCCTTAAAAAACTAAAAATAGACTTACCATATGATTCAACAATCCTACTTCTGGCCATATATCCAGAGGGAACTCTAATTCAAAAAGATACATGTACCCCAATGTTCAGAGCAGCACTATTTATAACAGCCAAGATATGAAAGCAACCTAAAGGCTCATTAATAGATGAGTGGATAAAGAAGTTGTGGTATATATATATTCAATGGAATACTCGATGGAACCATTAAAAAAGAATAAAGTAACACCATTGGCAGCAACATGGATGGACCTGGAGATTGTCATACTAAATGAAGTAAGCCAGAAAGAAAAAGAAAAATACCATATAATATCGCTTATATGTGGTATCTAAAAAAAAAAAAAAGACACAAATGAACTTATTTACAAGATAGAAAAAGACTCACAGACATAGAAAACAAACTTATGGCTACCAGCGGGGGAAAGGGGTGGGGAGGGATAAACTGGGAGTTCAGTATTTGCAGATACTAAATAATATATAAAAAATACGTAAACAAGTTTATACTGTATAACACATGGAGCTATATTCAATACTTTGTAATAGCCTATAATGAAAAAGATTATGAAAAGGAATATATACGTACAACTGAATCACTGTGCTGTATACCAGAAATAAATACAATAGAGCTGTTTTTAAAAAAAAAAAGTGCACCAGGTCTATCACACTCCCAAGCCAAACTTGTGTAAAATATTTTCCAGTTTAATAAGTGCTTTCACCTGCATCATCTTGTTAATGTTCAACCTACCCCCCTTCCCACTCCCAACACCACAATGTAGATGTGGAAATCCCACAGGCTTACAGGGAGGGGAGGGGTGGATAAACAAAGCCAAAACTCTTGTATGGGCTCTCAAGCCAGATGGTCAGCAAAACCATAGGAGCCAGAGTGGGTATCAAGGTCAGGTATCAGAGTAAGAATGTGAGGGAGAATGGAGCAGCCAGGGCAGCTGGTGCCTTCCGAGGCTCACCAGAACTTCCACAAAAATATCTTCAGTCCACTTACAATGCTGGCTGGCTAGCCTTTATTTAAAACTCAAATCTTATCTCATGGATCCCACTAAAAGCCCTCAGCTGTTCACCTCTGCCTTAGGATTACACGCCAAGACTTGAATGCAAATCCAAATCCTTTAAGACCCAAAGTCACACAACACCCTCCTCTCTAGCCACACCAAAGACAGCATGGTCAGTCCCTGGGTGCCAGTGAGAGCTCAAGTCTTCATGCTTCTGCCCATATTACTCCGTGTCTGCCTGAAGGATCTCACTCAGCATCAGAGTCAATTTTAACTCTTCTCTGTGGGCCCCTCTGCCCTTCCTCCCCCACAGCCCACACCTTCCAGTTCTCTGCTTATATTTCCTTCATATCTTTGACAATTGAGCACACTCAGTTGTCACTATTTGTTTCTTGCCATCTTCCCCTCACTCCATAGTTTTATCACTACAGATCCATAAAGCCAGTTGCCCACTTACTCCACTTGGAAGGAGCACAAGGCATTGTTTTGGACTGAACTGTGTCCCCACAAAGAGGGGAAGTCCTAACCCCAGGTCCCTGTGAGTATGATCTTATTTGGAAATAGGGTCTTTGTAGATGTAATTAGTTAAGATGAGGTCATACTAATTAGAGTGGGCCAATCAATATGACTGATGTCCTTATAAAAAGAGAAGACACAGAGAGCCAGACACTCAGGGAGAATGCCATGTGATGATGAAGACAGAGATTGAAGTGAGGTTACATGCCAAGGAATACCAAATGTTACCAGAAACCACCAGAATCTAGGAAGAGGCAAAGAAGGACTTTCCCCTAGAGGCTTCAGAGGGAGCATGGCCCTGCCAACACCTTGATTTCAAACTTCTTGCCTCCAAAACCGTGAGAGAATATATTTCTATGGTTTTAAGCCACCCAGTTTGCAGTACTTTGTTACAACAGCTAACAAACTCATACCAAAATTTTAAATCCATCAAAGTGAAGGACAGCAGAATACGCCATCCAAAATATGCCACTCTGACATAAGGATTCATGAGCTGAAGGCAATTGAGGAGCAAATAAAAGTTTCTGCCCTCCATCTGTTTGCCTAAAAGCAGGACATAAATGGGTAAAGGTGTCCCCACACCCCTCTCTAACAGGAAGGACAGAAGTTAGTCACATGGGAAGGGATAAATTTCAGAGTTTGAGATTTGAAAATGTTAGCCACTATACATAAAAATAGATTAAAAAACAAATTTCTTCTGTATAGCACAGGGAACTATATTTGATATCTTATAATAATCCTTAATGAAAAAGAATATGAAAATGAATACATGTATACATATATGCATGACTGGGACATTGTGCTGTACACCAGAAATTGACACATGAAGTTAATCACCAGAGACAGCTCTAGACCATTATCAGCCCAGAGGAACACCAGAGGAGTCTACAAAGTTTACTAACTAGCCCTCATCTTGCATTAGTCCCCCATATATTTGCCTCCATAGGAAGGAAGATAGGCCAAAACAATATCCTTCTCTCACTTCAAAGAGACTTTCTAGGAGCTGCACAGGACACTTCCATTTATAGCTCATTGCCCAGAACTTAGTCATATGGTCACACCTAGATACAAGGGATAATGGAGAATGTATTTTTCACCCTGGTGAAAATGCAGCCAATTAAAAAGTAGAAGAGGAGAAGTGGCCTCTTCTTATACAATTATTCCAATAAATTAACGAAAATGAAATGATAGAATGTCACCATCTTACAACCTCCAACAAATTAATGGATCAAAGCATTGAACATCAATGACTGCTAACGTTAGAGAAAAAGAGTGAGAAGCAGACATTATGCGCCTCCTGATGAAAGAATACATAACACTTATAATCCAGTTAAACGATCAGTTATGAGTTTGATCAAACCTCTGATAATCGGCAAAATCAAGACTGAGAAACTCTACAGGTCAAATAAATCAGGTTCTTCAAAAGACAAACTGTAAAAAGAAAAAAAGGGATGGATAGAAATGTGCAGTTTAAAAGAGATTTAAGAGACAGATTAATTTTTTTAAGAGCAAAATTAAACCCTGGTATCTAAAGATGCACAATCGGGGTAATTAAACTGTAAAGCTATGCAAGTAAGTGATTACCATAAAAGCCATGACTGTACTTACTTTTGGAGAGATGGAGTTTGTCATTGGGACAGGGTACATGGAAGGGCTCCTGGGGTAGCTGACAGAATTCTGACTTTACCTGGGTGGTGGTTGGAAGGATGTTTGCCTTTTAACAATCCACTAACCCATAATTTGTTTTGTGTGGTCTTTATATTTGTGTTTTGCTTTACAATGAAAGGGTTAAAATGAGCAAAGGAAATGTTTTTCATCAAAAGGCACCGCAGCCTTCAATTAAGGATACTGGAAGAAAATTTAGAAAGGCAGGGAGATACCCACTATTATCAAAGAAATAACTGAATAAATCTTTCCTAAACTGAAGGTGCTCTCAACAAGGCAATGGAAAGGATCTATAGGCTGCTACACAAGAGTACTCCTTACAGAAAACAATTTCTATAAGACCTTTCCGCTAAGAAGTCTGAGCCCTTAATTCATTGCCAGGGAGTTGCTCAGGGCAACCTCAACTGGAGCCAGGAAAGACTCTGTTTCCTAATAGAGAGGAGGTGGCCGCCTGGCGCAGCCAGTCGCCCTGTGAGTCAGGGAACATGAGTTCCCAGTTTAGCTCAGCCACTGCCTCCCCGTGTGACCTTGGGTGAGTCACCCGAACTCAGTGTCTCTGCCAAGCAAATGGGGAGTGAGTGTGGCATGAGGTAATCTAGAAGCCCTTCAGTCTCTACCTTCATGTACTTTCATGATTCTAAAGCAGAACCTCAGCCCCTCTTGCTCCCTCGTCTTCAGAGAGGGCCTGCACTCTACGGCGTGTGCATCTACTTCTACTTTAACCTGAGCACTCAACCCCGACACCTCGTGGCCTTTCTCTCGCCTTATGAAACAGCCTACACTCTATGTAGTATGTCTCTCTAAATAAATCTACCTTTACTAAAAAAAAAAACAAAAACAAAAACTAATAAAAGGCAGGATCTCTCAGAGGGCGGTTTATCAACCACCTGCATTAGAATCACGGGTTATTGAAAAGGCGCCTTCCAGACCTAGTGAGTCAGACTCACTGGGGATGGGGCACTGGAATCCATTTTTTCCCCAGGACCACACATGTTTCTTATACATACTAGTTTGAGGGCCGCTGTTCTAAGATATTGCTTACATAGAAAGAGAGTGGAAAGGATTTCACATCTCTTAAATTCCTCCTATATGCCAAGCACCCCGCCGAGGGCATTTTGATTACAGGAATACATGAAGAGGGTGGTATCCGCGTCCTACAGCTGAGGAAAGGGGACCGGGTGACTTCCGGTCACACAGCTAGTAAGTGATGGGTCTGTCTGACTTGCACGGCTTCTTCACAAAACTTTGGGAAGGGAGGGAGGGAAATAAATTCAAACTGAGGTGTCCCAGGACTGGAAAGATCCTAGTTAAGTGGCCCTGTTAAGCTTTTGTCACCGGCAAAGCCCATTAACAATTCCCCGAAAATTAAAAACACAATCTGGGTAATACCATGAAGTCTAACCTTTTGTCGTCCTTTGTGCTTCCTCTAGCTTCGCTTGTGCATGGGGTACCGCGTGCAAGAGGTACTGTACCAGGCACTTCAAATGAGACTTCCTCACGGGAAATGACAGCAATAGCACCTCAGCTTGGCGTTCTGTGTGTAGAGACGCTGCTGACGCAGGAGACAGGGCAGCTGCAGCTCAAGATGGCGGCGGTGGCGGGCGTGTGAGGAGACGCTGCACGTGGCACCTCGCTGGGCTCCGCTCGGCGGGCCGTGTGCAGAAGCGCTGCACACGACACTGAAGCTCAAGACGGCGGCGACCACCCAGGGAGAACCCCGCGCTGCTGACAAGAACCGTTTAAAGCCGCCCTCTGGTAGAGAGCCTTTCTGGTGAATGTGTATCCCAGAGCGATAGCTCACATGTCTCTATTATTTGATCAAAGAATAAACTTATTTGCTTCCAAATCAAATTCAGTCTTGTTCTGTTGGTGTGAGGGACACATAGGGCAGGAAGACCCTTGTTGGGGACTGACTCGAAGGGGCCCTAACACTTTCAGCACAGGCACACACTATACAAAACTTTCTACCTTCAGTTTAATATTATAAAGGCGGCGGCGGGGGGGGGGGGGTGAGTAACAGGAAGGATGAGTAAAGAAAGGCGCAGTAAAGTCTCTCCTTTGAACGAAATGGAAGCTGACAGAAGATACGTAAACACTTGATGTTTGTGGTGCAGAAAAATAAGTAGCCAGAAAGATCTTAAAGTGACCTAACCATAGGGAACAAAACAGCCAGGAATAGCTTTTGGTTACTGCATATAAAGGAGGGATTTGTAATAAAATAATATTCTGGCATATTGATTTCTTTAAAAGTTGCTATAAAATATGATCTTTAAGTATAAGGATTATTTAATATATTTAAATGTCTTAATAAAGAAAAATTATTATACAAAAAAGGCTGAAGATGCTATGATGGAAAGATCTCAAGCAGACTTTGCCTTATAGGACAGATCATGTGTTTGAGTTCCCAATGCCTGGGGTCAGCATACCCAAGATTTAGAGAGAGAAGATGGTAACTTTTTTTTAAATTTTATTTTCCTTTTTTTCTTTCTTTTATTGTATCAACATGAGAAGATGGATGTTAGCTGAAACTACAGTGGTAGTCATTTCACAATATACACATGTAAATCAAACCATCATGCTGTACTCTTAAATTTATCAGAGATGTATGTCAATTATTTCTCAATAATTGGAAAATTAGTTTATTAAAACTTGGAAAATTGTTTTATTAAAAATGCAAAATTCCAAAAATAAGCAGAGATGATTTGGTCTTGCCATTTTTACTACTCCATTTTGATCCTGCTAATTTTTAAATTTTTTATTGAAGTATAGTTGATTTACAATGTTGTGTTAGTTTCTGGTGTACAGCAAAGTGATTCAGCTTATATATATATATATATATACACACACACATACATACACACACACACACACACACACACACACACACACATACTCTTTCATATTCTTTTCGATTATGGTTTATTACAGGATATAGTTCCCTGTGCTATACAGTAGGATCTTGTTTTTTATTAATTTTATATATAGTAGTTTGTATCTGCTAATCCCAAACTCAATTTATTCCTCATCCCCCATCCCCTTTGGTAACCATAAGTTTGTTTCCTATGTTTGTGAGTCTGTTTCTGTTTTGTATCATATTTTAGATTACATATATCGTATGATACTTGTCTTTTTCTGTTTGATTCATTTCACTTAGTATGAGAATCTCTAGATCCATCCATGTTGCTGCAAATGGCATTATTTCATTCTTTTTGTGGCTGAATAGTATTCCATTGTATGTAAACACCACATCTTCTTTATCCATTGATCTGTCGATGGATATTTAGGTTGCTTCCATGTCTTGGCTATTGTAAATGGTGCTGCCAGGAGCATTGGGGTGCATGTTAGATGATAACCTTCTTAAAGGTGAAATCTGCAAATATAACATGATCAAAGTCCTAGTCAATGACACAACCATGGGGAAAGGGAGTAGAAAGTGCTTTCAAATATTGGTTAAAATGTTCTAAAGTAAATCAAAGGGTGGAAGGGGATGCAGTGTAAGTAGCACCCAACTCTCTGGACAGGGAGAATTAGAGCTCAGAGAGCCTCTGGCTGCCAAAGTCAGGCAGTGGGAAGTGGTTTAGTCAAATGGGGCAGTCACTAAGATCATGGATCATGTGACGCCCATTAGTGTCAGCCACTGAGGTAGCACTGTGGGGGAGGCACTTCTGCTGTGAGAGGTCAGTCACACACAGGACAAGGTAGCTAACAAGAAGAGATGGTAAAGTAAGAACTACAGAGCAAGATGAGCCAAGGAGTGCTGTAGGTACACAGAGAAGTGAGATACCCTCTCAAGCCTAGGGCTTCCAGGGGAGCCAGTTTTCAAAAAGAGAGACTTGTAAGCCAGACTCCAAGTGAGGGAGAGGTGAGAAAAGGCACAGTGTGCACAGCACACAGCTTAGTTGGGGGACAGTGAGTCTGTCAACTTAGTTAGAGAGTAGCATTCCTACAAGGGATGTAAGGTCACAAAGGGCCAGATTAGGGATGGAGTAAGGGGCTTGAATGATAAGATTAAAGAGTTTATAAGTTATTTTGTAGGCAAAAGGGAGCTGCTGAAAGGTTAGGAATAACATAACCCTTACCAATCCCAGATCCATGTGTCCAACCTCTATATGGAGTTACTATAAAAAAAAAAAAATCACAGTCCAAACAGTAAAGGTTAACAACAAAAAGAATTCCAGTCTTTTACTCCCCTCTCTCCCATTCATAACTCCCAGAAACATTTCTTGAATACTGTTTCTGTTCCTTCTCTTCCTCCAAACACACTACTTTAGAGTTCCATTTTCTGGTCAAGGTTCTTCCCCTTTTCCTCCAACCTCTCTGCCCCAATCTTTCTATATCGTAAAAGTCTCGGAACACTTCTGACAGATGGAAATTCTCCTAAGCTTTGAGCTGGAGGCAGGGAGGCTGAGAATGAAACATAGGGAGCAAAAGTTGAGGCATAAAGACAGCATTCTCCTAATCAAGATGAAAGAAGGGAGTATTCAAGTCTACATATTATTATACCATCACTGTACGACGGGGTGAGGATGAAATATGGAGTTTTAGGAAAATGTCCACAATTACTGATCCGACCCTGAAATGTTATAGATACACATCATGGTCAGGTAGATAGAATATACACAGGTTTTTTTTTTTGTTTTTTGGGGGGTTTTTTTGATGTTTGGGAAGTCAGTGGATGGAAGGACTAATTCAATGAGAGGAGACTAAGCGTGGGAGAGAGTGGTGAGCTGATTGATTGTGTCACCGGAGCCGATCACGGAAGATGATGAGTGATCTGCAACACTGACAAAGAAAGCTAAATTTCTGCGATTTTTCTGAAGATTAATGAATCATGAGTCAACCATTTCCAAGTAAACATTTCAGACTGCATATCTAGGTCTTTTGGCAGTAATAAAAATGAAAGAGTTATTTATAGTTTCATTCAAAAAAAATTTTTTTTAGACATTGTTTCAGACTTACAGAAAAGTTGCAAGAGTAACTAGTTACTTTGTTAGAATATCCTCAGTTGGGTTTGTCTGGTATTTTGTCATCATTAGATTCAGAGTAATGCCTGTTTGGTAGGAATGCCGCAAAAGTGCTGCTGAGTTCTTCCAAATGTCTCGTATGAGGAGGCAGTGTGTCTTCATTTAAAAATAAAATATAACATATTATAAGGAGCGATTGTTCTGAGAATGATTCTGCAGAAACTATGTTTAACTATAAAAGTGAGAACAAACAGCTCCTAAAGGAACCATAGTAAGGAACAGCTGTGAACAACAGAGTTGTTTCCCAAGAAGACACCAGAGCCTGTGGCTGATTTCTTTCTGTCTTCAGAAATGTTTATGTGTGCCTAGTCCTGAGTGGGTGTAACCCCAGTTGGCCCTTAAAACATTTAAAACCATGTAATTTAAGGTTACATGGAAATGTTTATGATGTATCCATAAAATGGAATTCTGTGCAGTCATTAAAATGATGAAAAGGTAGGAATCATGTGAATAGACATAAAAAGATGTCCAGAATTGGTTTTTAAAAGTAGGGGGCAAAGCAGTAGGCACAATCCCATTTTTGTAACAAAACCACAAGAGAGAGAAATGGAGATGGGGAGAGAGAGAGAGACAAACCTGAAAAGATACATACCTAATGGTGGTTATTTCTGGAATGTGAGCTCATAAGCAAATTTCAATTTTCACTATCATCTGTCTATTATTTTTGAATAATTAGGAATTTTATAAATATTATTCATGGTCAACACAAGCAATAAAGATGCTTCCACTTTGGGAAAAAAAAAATCTGCTTGTAAAACAAGTGTTGGGAGCTTAGCGGTGTCTCTTCAGAAGCACCTCTCACACATCCCTTCTTCCTCTTGTGTCCTAACATATGCCCTCGCTGTCTACACCCCTGAAAAGAAAGAGAACTCCCTCCATTTTCCTGCCTTTCATCTTACAATTTCTCTGCATTACTCCCAACATTGCCCGCTGCTCTCGTCTCAGAGAACATGGCTTCCTTTTCCCTCTCCCAGGCCCCTTTCTCTGGTGTCTTCTGTCTCCTTCTTACTCCTGGCCTCCTTCCCAACAGAGAGGTTCAGAACTCTATCCCCTAAAATCCCCCCACCCCCTCCCATCCAGCCAAACCTCCCAGAGAGGTGTCCACCCTTTGCCAGCTATATTGCCTCTTTAAGCCTTGAAGTCAGTTCCCACTTCCCCACCCTATAACATTGTGCTCTTAAATGTAGATCAAATCCAATGGTGGCTTTTCTTTTCCTTTCCTAGAAGACTCCTCTGCAGCATTTAATACCTGCATTGGCCTTCTTGAAATGCATGTTTCCATGGCTTCTGGGACAGGCTGCAGCCCCAGCCCTTCTCCCTCCCCTCTGACTGCTCATTTCCAAGCCACACCAGATGCCACCCGGAGCCTTCTGCTCTGCTCTTTGACACATTTCCCCTAGATGATCTCACCTATGTCAGAGTGTCATCATCTTCCCTCCAAACCCCCAAGTTCTGTGTTTTATCTTTTCTGTCACATGAGATAGACAGTAGTGACATTTTCATTTCCACAGTCACCTACCTGCAAAGTCCAAGTAGTTCTACTAATGAAATGTCTTGTTATGAACTGAATGTTTGTGTCCCCCCAAAATTCGTACACTGAAGCCCTAACCTCCCACTGTGATGACATCGGAAGGTGAACCTTGGGGAGGTGATCAGATTTAGATGAGATCACTAGGGTGGAGCCCCCCTGATGAGATCAGTGTCCTTCTAGGAAGAGGAAGAGACACCAGAGCTCTCTCTCCGCTGTGTGAGGACACAGCAAGAAGGCGGCCATCTGCAAGCCAGAAAGAGAGTTCCCCAGAACACAGACCTGCCAGAATCTTGATCTTGGACTTCCCAGCCTCCCCAGCTGTGAAAAATAAATGCCTGTCATTTAAACTACCCAGCCTGCGGTATTTTGTTATGGCAGCTCGATCAGACTAAGACACGTGAAATCTCCAGTCCCTCTTCTCCCAGCCCCCTGCCACTGCCCTGGTTCAGGACCCTGTCCTTGTGACAAAACCCTCCTTCGTGAGTCACTCACCTTTACAAACCATCCCTCAAGCTGAGACCGGAATTCCCTTCCTGAAACACCAGTCAGACCACGTCATTTCTCTGCTCAAAACCAAGGTTCGGATTTCCCACTGGCCATTCCACAGGCACTTGTTCCATGGGATGCTAATAGCTGATAGGGCAAATAAAAAAGGGGGAGTGAGATGCCCAAATAGATCTGACTTATTGAGAAACACTAGGTTAAACAAAGTTCAGCAGGTTTCTTCACTTTAGAGCTCATCAGAGTCCTTCGTTTGTTAATGAAAACTTTGAATCTCCAAGAAAGAAGGTGTAAGTGCATTATTTCTCAAATTTACTTGATCCCAGAAGTCTTTTTTTTTTAACAGAACATTCATACTCAGGAAGGATCTTTGTAGAGGTGCCACAAGATAGAAGGAACCCCTAGTCACTGCTTGGCACTACCCAGGAGAGCAACCCTACCAGAAACACCAGTGATGGACTATTGGGCGGGTGAGAAATAAGTTTTTATTGTGTTCAGCCACTTAAACTTCAGAGTTGTTTGTTACAGTACTTAGCCTATGCTGTCTAGTGCAGAATGCATGCAGGTTTTTAAGTTATCTGCTAAACAATCATCTTTTTCAGCCTGAGAAATTTTTGTCACAAACAGTAATAGGCCACATGGATTGCAGCCTTATTAAGTGTCAGGTACTATAATAAGCACTTTACAAACATTACCTCATTTAATCCCTTGACCATCCAGTAGGGTAAATGCTCCTATTGCTCCATTTCACAGATGAGGAAACTAAAGCTTACAGAAGCTAATAGCTCAGAGGTAAGAGGGTCAAGATTTGAATCCAGGTCATTTGGCTTCTTGACCCTTGCTTTTAATCCTGCATCCTAAGCCCATGTTATAAGGTCAGAAAAACTGGATTTCAGGTTCAGTGTGTTAGTTACCCAGACCAACAGAGCATCTAGATGACTGACTGACTGCCAGTCTTTTTATTTAAACCAGTGGTTCTCAACCATGTGTCATTTTGCTTCCCCAGGGGACATTTGACAACATCTGGAGACATTTTGGGTTGTCACAACTGGGGAGGTGCTACTGGAATCTAACTGGTAGAGGCCAAGGATGCTACTAAAACAGCATATAATGCACAGGTCAGCCTCTCACAACAAAAGAACTATCTGGACTAAAATGTCATAGTGCCAAGGTTGAGAAAGGATGACCTAGACATCTCATATGCTTTACTGATTAAGCCCAAAATGTCCAGAATAAATCCACACTCGTGCTTGTAATAAGAAGTATGCTGGAAAACTTTCTGCCTTAATACCTAAAAGAGCAGGAAAGGCAGTAGCCAACAAATGCCTTTTGGTGCTCAATGGCCAAGACTCATTGTGGGAGGGAGTCCGGCCCAGAGAAGGCTGCCACAGATAAAGAATTTGGTTTTGCAAGACCCCAGGAAAAATATATATGGTGGCAGAATAGAAATTCTCTTGAAAGAATGCTGAACCTTTTTGGTTTCCTAGTAACGTGATTTTCCTGAGATCTCTCTTATACTTGAATTTGCAGCATCTCTACATCTATTTTAAATCAAGGCAACAAAAGAATTTTCTTTAATGACATAATAGAATTCAGAGCTTCGTGGAGAGGCAGGGAAACCTAAAAGACATCTGGCCCACCCCCTACCCACATCTCTGGGATGTGGGGCCTCTGTTTCAACATCATATGAGTTCAGGGAAGGGATGTCACCAGAATCCCATTCCATTTCCAGAATATTTTGTTAGAAGTTTCTCCCTCCCAGGCGCAGAAACCCGCTTCTCTGAACTCTCTGCTTCTTGTCTCTAATTCAATTCGTTGTCAGAGGTTGAGGGTTTGGGGGGAAGTTGGGTATAAAGAGGACAAGAGGGGATGGAAAGTGTCCTTCAGTGAAAGCTTACTGAGTCCCAGGTGCTGTGCTCTGGGCTTTACACACAGTATTTCTAATCCTCCAGCAATGTCTCAGAGCAACCTCAGGTTAATGACCATGCACACACACCCCTCCCCCCGCCTGTTGTCTCTGTTCCAGAAGAAACACCACGAGATCTATTTTCATATGGAAATACCGTTTTGGCACTCTGCTCATTTATTCATTCACTCATTTATTCAGCACATATTTACTGAGCACCTACTACGTGGCAAACCTGTGCCAGACATTAGGGATACAACTTTGGACAGGTTGGCCTTTCAGGACAGTGGGACTGCCACATACTGTCAGCAAGGGAAGCCCTCAATCTAAGTGTCAGCAAAAAATCCCTAAGCCAGCACCCTGTAGGTAGCCTATGACATGAGGGACCCATCCCAGAGAAAGTGATGTCTAACCAGGAGATTAAGCTGAGACAAAGAGGGCTTCCCCAGGTGATGGGGATGGAGAACATTACAGACAGATGGAGTAGCCTGTGTGAATACCATGAGTGCATGCAGGGCACTAAACATAGGTCCCTGTGGCTCCAATGAAGAACAAGGACTTGGGAGCAGTGAGAGTGATGCTGGAGAGGTAGGCCCAGACTGGGGTCCCTGTGGGTCATGAAAAGGATTTGGGTCTTTAGCTGAAGGGCAGCGAGGACTAGTAAGCTGAGGAACAACTGGATTGAATTCAGCTTCCAGAAACCCAGTCCTAAAGGCTGTGTGGAGAATGGACCAGAAGGAGCAGAGGGACCGGGAATCTGGATGGGAGGCCATGCAGTTGTCCTGCGCCTTACAGTGGGGACAGTGGGGTGGAGATTAAGAAAAGTACCTGTGAAGACAAATGAACTTATTTACAAAACAGAAACAGACAGACATAGAAAACAAATGGTTACCAGTTGGGGGAAGAGGGTGGGAAGGGATAAATTGGGAGTTTGAGATTTGCAGATACTAACTAACACATATAAAATAGATAAACAACCAGTTTATACTGTATAGCATAGGGAACTATATTCAATATCTTGTAACTTATGGTGAAAAAGAACATGAAAGTGAATATATGTATGTTCCTATATGACTGAAGCATTGTGCTATACACCAGAAATTGACACAACATTGTAAACTGACTATACTTCAATAAAAATATATTTTAATAAATAAATAAATATATAAAAAGAAAAGTAATTGTGGTGGTGAAGGGGTGGGGGTACTTTAGCCATTGCCCATAATCTCCATCAACTGACCTCCAAAAGTCACCCCAAGTAAACAGATACTCAAATTTAACCCAGGATGTTGGCCATGCACCTATAGCTGGAAACAAGCCCCCAGTCCCACCAGTAGATTATTCCTACTTACCCCTACATAATGAATTCCATCCAGCCTGGAGAAATGGGGATATTCAGGGTAGACTAGACTTGGTATTTGGACATGAGACACAGAGAGGGAGGAGCAGCAAGGGTGACTCTGATCTTCTGCTTGTGCAGCAGGAAGATGATGGAGTCTTTCTGGAAGCAGGAGAAGCATGTTCAGTGGGGGAGTGGACGATTCAGGGGGGCCAGCTGAACTGGGGCCATCAGTGGGTAATCTAAATGCAAGGAGAAGATTTTGGAGCCCCAGGAGAATCGGGGTGTGAGAGAAGACAGAGGACAAAGGGGTGAGCCTGACAGCAGAGTGAACTCCCCTTTGATCTCCACAAAATCTTAAGGGATGGCTGCAAAACTCATGAAACCCTTGCCATGATGGGCACCTGGTGGAAACTGGAGTGTGGCTGAGCTCTGCATCAGGATGGATGTGAGAGAAAATGGGGCACAGGAGCCAAAAGCTGAGGAGACCACAAGACTGTCACACCCAGGGCTTCATCAGGCTGCAGAAATAGGTAGCATGGCAAAGGGGGAATGTCTAGGGATGTCTAGAATGCAAAGTGAGGGAGCTCCCTAATGCACATCTGAGTTCTGGTCATCCAGGCCTTTGATACCAGAGTTAATTTGCAGAAAGAACTCCATTGCATTGCTCCATCACCCCCTCAAAAAAAGTTTGAAAACATCACCAAGGGGAATAAACACTTAGTGATGGAATTTTAGGTACAGGTTGTTGAGGCCACACTTGATGACAGAGGGGGATTCTGGGCACCTTCCAAATCACACTCCCCTCCAGAAGCTCACTCCTCCTTGTGCCCAAAGATGCCACCTGAAGAAATTATCTCCTCGAAGCACCCCTGGGGACGGCTGGACCCTCTCAGACTGGTCAGGAGCCTCACCAGCAATCCCTGAGGAAGTGGGGAGATCCGAACCACACAGCAACAGAAAACAAATTATACTGCGCCATCTCTAAAGGAACCGAGGGAACCTGTACAATTCTGTTTTTGCCATTACTCCTAGAAACAGGGTGTCTACTTTCCCTACGAGTTTTACATCTGGAGACAAACAAAAACAGACTTACAGAAAATCTCTCAAAGACCCATGTTAGATATATGTGGAAGTTTTCCAAAAAACAAAAACAAAAAAACAGTTTACTAAAGAATAATTTGCAGTTTGAATATTATATGAAAAAAATTTATATCATTTCAGACTCATCTTATTAACACTGTCTTTAACTTTTGCTTTATTTTTAAGCATATAGCTAAGCAAGAAGAAGCTCTTTTTTGTCAGCTAGTAGCTTTTTGGGGCACTTATCTTCCATGTACGCTGCTTCTCCCTCCAGTCCCCAGTCTATCTAATTGATGCTTTAAGACTAAGGTCTCATTTCTCTCTATATTCTAAGTAGACCCAAGACCAAACCTCACAGGTAATAGGTGCGTAATAAGTATCTGCCGATCTGAAGGGAATCACGGGGCAAGACAGCAATGTGGGCTTTTCCTCAGGAAAACAGGGGTCAGGGCAGCCATCTCAAGAGGTCCTCTCTTTGAGGTGCCTGTGACGGCAGAGACCAAGCCATAATTAGCTTTGTGTTCCCAAGTCTTGGTACCCCGAAGGCCAAAGTTTGATGTAAGAGGTCAGGTAGCAGGGCCAGGAAAAAGAACATTTACACATCAGAAGTACTACAAATGCAGGCTTTTTTCTCTTTGTGATCAGGGAACTCTGGGCCAGAGGAGCAGCAGCATTTTGGGCGCTGGCATAGCAGAGCTGTCACTGGTGAGGGACAGCAGGAGAGTTTCCAGGATCTCCATTCCTGGTGGGTGAACAATGTGGGCAAGATGCACAGATCAGCTCCTCCAGGCCTGGGTGGAGAGCATCCAGGACAGCAGAGCCAGCCCTGTTACAACTATCAATTCAAAACCTCTTTCTGAATACACTCAACTCTGATTGTTTTTCTGGGACGGGCCTTGGGGAAAGACAGATTTGGTTTCAACCAAAACTTTACCACTTACCAGCCGTGTGACCTTGGGCAAATGTTTTAGCCTTTCTGGGCCTCCATTTCCTCATCTGTAAAATGGGGATTAGATTTAGTAAAACCTGTCTCATTGGGAAATCTTGTCACATGTAAAGCACAATGCCTAGCACATACCAAGCACTTAATGAATTTCCCAAGGGCAGGAGATGCTTACTCAGGGTAGGACCTGGACAAAACTGTGAGGTGGAAGGTGTTTGTTCACAAGCCCTTTCATAGCTCTTTTCCCCTGCAGTGATTCCATGCAAACAGGCCAACCCCAGGAATAGGGTCGGAGGATTGGCTGGGAACATGGGGAGTGCCACAGAAGTTGGGACTCAGCAGGGCTGGGGCTGAGGAGAACTAACCTGCAAGGTGACCTCCTCCCACCCTGGTGTCAGGGGTGGGGATGAGGGGTGGCCAAGTGAGAGTGTTAGGGGCCATGGGGGGTGGGGGTGCTACTTGCAGAGGATGGTACTTGCTGATGCAGAGGGGAGGGGCAGTGTTAACAGCCCCAGGGGACCTGGCAGGCAGCTTCCAGGGCCTGGTTCAGGCAAGCTGGGGCTCTGGATAGAGCTCCCTGGCCCTCTGAGAGAGAGGCTGCAGCCTGGCAAGTGCTGTCTGCCAGGGTTTACTCCAAGCCTTCCAGGCACTCGGACAGGGAAGGAGGAGTGACTGCCTCCTGCCCACCACCTTCTCTGTTCTCCTCACCTACTGTTTCTACATGCCTCCCGGGGCCTCTAGGCCCCGGCACACCCTGTGCCCCAGCTGCTCCCTCTGCCTGGGATGCCTTTCCCCGTGTTCCTGGCTCACTGGCACACTCACTGCATACAGCTTGTCACCTCATTCAAGAGAACTTCGCTGTCTCCCCATGTGAAATATCACATACCTTCCCCCATCCCTTTCACTCTCTGGCTCCTTATTTTCTTCATAGCACTCATCACCATTGACCCAGGACACATTTACTGATGAACTTGTCTACCTCCTACACCACTATGTACACTGCACGAGGGCAGGGACCATGTTCACTCCAGCATCCCTGGGGTCAGCCAAATGTCTAGCATGTAGTTGCTCAATAAAAACTGGATGAATGAATGAGTGAATGAATAAATGAGGGAGTGAGTGAGTGAACTGCCAAACCCCATCTGCTGGTAGTGAAGGACACTAACATCTGAGCTGGCTCCAGAACTGACCAGGGCTGAGGACGCATGGCAAATGCAGGTCACACGTGCTAGTTGCTAGTGCACTGGGAGCGGGGAGGAGGGGCTGAGCACAGAGGAGGCAGCAGCTGAGCCTGGGGCTCCCGTGCACCTGCTGCAGGTATCCTTCCAGGGATGTTTTTATTAGGAGGCTCTCGTACACTGAACCCTTTTGGTTCAGTGGCCTGAATCTCTGACGGTGGGACTTTAGGCACCTTGGCCAGCAGGGCAGAAGGTGTCAAGCTGTTCGGCTTACCCAAATCACATCCCTTGAACCACATCATGCTTTCTCAGAAGGTCATTTATGCAGACAAGTCATTAGAGAAGTTTGAGGATTTAAGTCATAGTTTCAGTGGCATTACCCAGATAAACCACAGCAGGTGGCTAGGGCTTGGATGGAGTTCTTGCCCACAGGTCAGGGTTTCTTCTCTCTGGTGCTTGAAATCACCTCCTGGGAAAAGATGCAGCAGCAGGGTATCATTACCATGAATGATTCCTGATGTGAAACGCAAGGGTGTGCAGGCCCCACCCAGAAGCCCATGGGCATGACCCTTACCCCATCTCCTGGCTGAATCCATTGAGAGGAATCATTCCAATACCAAGAAGGCATTTCTCTAGTTTCCATCCATATGTGGGGAGAAATGGCAAATACCTCTCCGTGTAACAGTGCCCAGAAACAAGAGGGCTGCCACACTGGTGTGTGTGACAGAAACCTCACCCACGGCTGTGGCCAACATCGGAGAGGTCTTCCGGGGAGCCTCCTTGAAGAAGCAACAATATTTTCCTGAAGAGGGTGGAGCATGATGGTGATAATATGGAAGGGGAAAAAGAAAATAAAACACCCGTTCTGAAAGTGTGGGCTCAGAAAGCAGGGATTGTATAAGAGGCTGTCCCTTGCAGGCATGTCACTGCTTCCTCTCCTCCAGCAGCTGGGCCTCTCCTGCCTGCTGTACCCCAGGACACTGGAGCCCTCCTCTGCCACGACCACTTGCAACAAAACCCCATACCCATGAAAGAGATGCGTCTGCACTGGAACAGGATTTGATTTATGCCTGGAGAAGTATCCTAACTCATGTGGGCCTCCAAGTTGTCCTCAACCCCCACTGTAACTGGAAAGGGAATGGAGTTTGAACCCTAGCTCTCTCACATGGCTGTGTGTCTGGGACAAGCTTACTAACCTCTCTGAGCCTCATTTTTTTTTTCATTTTCAACATGAGATAACCTTACGTCCATGGGGCTATCATGATTAAATGTGATTAAATTACATTCGTAAAGGATCTAGAAAATGCCTGGGAGCTAGTGGGGGCTCAATAAATACACTTGCCTGTCTAAATGCCTCATTGTTTTGCTTAATAAATGATGCTATATTACTCTGTAGTGGATTAATATTTCTTTTAACTTCTGGTCTAGATGGCCCCTTTTGGCTCTTGTATTTTTGTTTTAGATAATGTAAGATGTTTGATTTTTTAGTTATAATGAAGCTATATGTTGGAACTAGCTCAGTCTAATAACGTAACACTTTCAAATACCAGAGTGATTTGAGGCACATTCATTCCCCCATTAATTCATTAATACCCCACCTTGTTCCAAAAGCATTGTTAGGGGGCTTACAAAAACAGATACAGCAGGATACAAAGAAATTAGATTAGGTATTACAGATTAGTCATGAAGTCAGTCCTGTACTTCCAAAGAAGCCAAAGCAAAAAGGGAAAACTGAGCAATAATAGTATTTGCAAGTGTTTGCAAGACACCACTTGTTTCCAGGAAACACCCTGCACTAAGCTCTAAGTGAACTCTGTCCCATCCTCAACAGTATCTCTGCAGAAGAGCTGCCTCTGATCCTGCCTGTTGGTACAAACGAGGACACCACACCTGAGGGCTGCTCAAGAAAGATCCAAACAAGGTGGGTTTTTATTGGTCTGGCTTGATCCGGGGGTGAGATTTTACTCACAAGAAACAATGAAATGTACATTTGTTCCAGTTACTATAGACGCATAACAAATTCCCCTAAAACTTAGTAACTTACAACTACAATTTTATTTTGCTTATAATTTTATGGGCCAGAAATTTGGACAGGGTACAACAGGGGTAGCTTGTTTCCATTCCACAATGTTGGGGACTCACCTAGGGGCAACTCAAAACCTGGAAAATGAAGGCATCTTCACTTACAAGTCTGGTGGTTGATCTGGTTATTGGCTGGGACAGGAGAGCTCACACACTGCCTCTTCACATGGCCAAGGCTTCCTCACTGCATGGAGTCCTCAAGGTAGTTGGAATTCTTACACAGCAACTCAGGGCTCTGAAGGGGAGAGTGCCAGAGAGCCAGACAGAAGCTGTATCTTTGCATACTTCTTGCTTAGCTTCAGAAGTATACAAAGTCCCTTTCACTGCATTCAGTTGGTTACCAGAAAGCCATAAGCCCACTCAAGCTGTGGGGAGAGGACAAAGACCCCACTTCTTCATAGGCGACCTGTTAAGGTCACATTGCTGATAAGCATGTGGATGGGAGATATTGTTGCTGCCATCTTAGGAAAATACAATCTGCTATAATATCCTTTATGGAATCACCCATAAATACTGTATCTGCAACCAAGCCTTTGATAAGGCTTTAGATCTACTAAAGTAGATCTAAAGGCCTTAAAGGGGTCTTTCTGATGCCAAACACCAAGTGAGGAAGTCTTGGCTTGGTCTAAATAGTATAGAGCAGGTTTGAGAGTCACAGTGACCATACACTAAATGGATTAACAGTTTTGGGTCCCCATGTGCTCAAGCCACATAACAAAATACCAGAAAATGGGTGTTTAAACAACAGAAATTTTATTTACTCACAGTTCAGGAGGCTGGAAGTCTGAGATCAAGGTGCCAGGATGGTCAGGTTCCAGTGAGAGTTCTCTAGGGTCGCAGATGGCCACCTTTTCACTGAGTGTTCACATGACCCCTTCTTTATGTGAGCACAGGGAGAAAAAGAGAGAAAGTTCTTTGGTGTTTCTTCCTACAAGGGCACTAATCCCATTATAAGGGCCCCACACCCATGACCTCACTAACCCTAATCACCTCCAGAAGAACTCGTCTCTAAATACCATCACATCAGAGGTTAGGGCTTCGGCACATGAATGGGGGCACAAACATTGAGTTTATAACACCATAGCTGCAGACATGCTAGCATTTAGTGGAAAATTATGTCAATTCCTGAATATTTTCAAATAACCAGAGTCTTTAATCAAGTAGACAAATCACCCACACATGTGAATTTTTCACTTTCTTTCCAATTTAGTCTTATAGTTAAAACTCAAACCAGAGACTATGACACAGATATAAATAGAGCATCATTATATATAATTTGGAAAGGATTTCACTGGTATACATCTGTAAGCAGTTCAGGAACACTTTCAAGCTGTGTTTACATGATATCAAACATCTGGATGAAAACTGAAAAAAATAATCAATTTGGATTGGAAACAAAACAGAAGTACAAATCTCAGTGCACTGGCCCTTGGAATACTGAACGCAGAGTGAATCCCCAAACCCCATGAATGAGACAATGGTGCACAAGAAAGGCCATTGAAATGGCCCAGGGGGGAATGGGGCTTCTGTGGGAAGGCAGATTTTTAAAAGAGAACTCCATTATGCAAACAGGGGATGGGAAGGGATGAAATCAAAGACTACGAAAAACATGAAGAATACAAATCTCAAAGAACCAAACTGCGGGAACCAGGAGCTCTGAAGCTTGAAAGCTATGATTTTAGTTCAACTGAAAACCCAATAAACCCTGGCTATCAGGGAAAGGGGCATCCGGGAAACTCAGGCATCTAGCGAGCCAATGAACTATTCCTTTCAGCATCACAACCTACTTTTACTATTTCAGGCAGAAACCTTTCTAAAGTGTTGTACTTACTTCCCCAGCCTCCAAGAGAGAATACACTATCCTCAGATCACCACTAGAGCCCTCAGTGTGGCATGCTCTTGTCCCAGCGGTCCCTGCTAAATGAACCCTGGACCCCAATACTTTAGTTTTTGCCTCTGCTTTTTCAAAGGTCTTCTATTTTCTCTTTCCATCATCTCTCGGCCATTTATATTTGCCACGTGATTTAGGGTAGCTTCCTGAGACATGGACCCTGAGAGGAGGATTTGAGAGCAAGTTGTTTATTTGGGAGGTGACTCCAGGAAGCTTCAGCAGGGGGCTGGGAGAGCAACAGGAAAGGGAAGGCAGCCCAGACAGGGGCGTTACTTACAGGTGAAAGTTACCCCAGTGGGCACCTGGGCCCTCTACAGGACTGTGCAGATCTGTGCCATACAAAGGGCGGAAGCCTAGGTTTTTGTTTCCAAATTCTGTCTACCATTCTTTGACGGTTGCTCCCATTAGGTCCCCTACCCTCCTAGAAGCCTGCAGGTGCTTGCAGTGGGGAGCCAGTAGGACAGAGGGGAAGTGAGTGCCCAGGGGATGTGGGTGAGGACAGAAGCTCCTCCACTCTGGCTCTGATGCTGCCTGGAGTGGCCACTCCCCACCACTTTTGTTCTCACACCTAACAGAATTTGGGGGTAAGGAAAGAAAACTAGACAATGAGTGAGAGCCTAAGGGACTCCCCTCTAAGTAAAAGACACCTTTTCTGATAGCTCAAGGGTCTTTACTTTCTGACTTCTCCTGGTCCTTGGTTATATTCTGGAAAGGTGCTGTAAGACAACTGATGGTTTTTAAAAAAAAAATTGGCCACTCAAAAATATCCAATCAAATTCACCTTGAAGCAAAGAGCCTACAAACGGCAGGTGGTACTAGGCAAATGTTCTAGAGATAAAAACTGCCTTGTTTGTGTCACCTCAAGTAATAGGAAATGGTCAGACCTCAGAGTCAGTGTCGAAGGTGGCGCGACCATCCCAAGAAGAACACGGGAGAGCAAGCTGGGAACCGAAGGCCAGACCCAAGTACACTGATTTACACAGTCTGTGAGGCAGAGCCAAAGGAGAAACCGTGGGTCAGTGAATCCACAGGGACCCAGGGCATGCTGGATGCCAGGTCACAAACAAGACTTGTGCCCTCCTTCACCTTATGAGGGGAAAGGGACTTGGTCAGGACAGGCTCAGGCATTAGCAAGGAAGTGGGGGGTATGTTCAAGGCATGCAGGATGGCAAGCTGAAGGTCCTCAGAATTGGCAACTGAAGAGGGCTGGGACAGACAGTCCTGACTTATTTAAAGTCACACATCAAGTTCACGAACAGCCAGGACAAAACTCCAGGTGTTTTCACTCCAACACGGCAGAAATTACCCAACATTTAGTGGTCCAGAGGCAAAGCCAAGAAAATGTCGGTTCCAGAAATACCAGGGCATGCTGGTCCAAAGTTCCCATGAGGGCAATTCTGGGGAGAAGTGCCTAAGGCCAAGCCAGAGAGTCAAAACATCCCCAGCCATCACAGCAAAGCATCCCAGCTGGCAGGAAGGAGACAGGCCTTATCCTGGGGATGGGGAGGAGGGAGCGGGATGCGAAGTGCCCAAACACCAAAGACAGAGCTGCAGCAAACAGAGAGCCAGAGAAATTAAGGCAGGAGGCATGGAAAGACTGAAATGGGGTGAACGTGGAACAAACACATCATTGCTTAGACTCTGGCTAGTTCTTTGTTTTGATACATACTCAAGGCTCTCCTGTGCGTAGGGAGCAGAGCGGGATGGTAAAGACGTAAGCTCTCAGATGAAAAAGAGTGATGGCTGAGGGACCTCAAGCTCTGGCTTGGGTAGAGGGGGATTTAGGCAAGGCTAGCAAAAGTGTTGTTCAGCAATCAAGACACAGGTGGAGAGCTGGGAGGAGGGAGACTGTGGATTTGTAAAGGAAAGGGTGAAATGAAGAGACTTGTGGACGAAATAGCATTAGAACTCAATAGGACTGTGGATGCCAAAGTAAAAGTAAGACAAAAATCACAGAACTAATTTAAAGACTACAAGTCTGGGGAACTGTTGACACCTTGGGTAACAATGGAGATTTTGGGAAAATGCAATTGTTTGGAACTGAGAGTCAGTGTTGTTCTGACCCCATCTCTACTCTGTATCCGGGAAAGGAGAGCAGGGTGGGGTTAGGATCCTGGTGTCCAAGGCTGCCCTCTTTCCTCTGGGCCACCTCCTATTCCTGTTAACTCCTGCAGCAGAACCTGCACTTGTTTTCTGAGACAGAAGCCCAATATTTGATCCTTGGCCTTATCAACTTCACCAAGAGAAAAAGTGTGAGTTACAGGAATGTGAAGGGTGAACTGAGTTCCTGGATTCTTGACAAGTATGTGACTTGACAAAATCCACACTGGAAGAAAGTAACACAAAATTTGGCAGGATAAAAGAGTATAATTAAGCCAACTGGAAATACGGTGTCAATGTGTCTGTTTGGGGATAGGATTAGTTCATTTGAACAAGGTCACTGTGACTCAAATATTGTACTGTAATGATGTTATCCTGAAAGACCCTCAATAAATCTAACCATTCATGCATGTCTAGATAACACAAATTTGGAAAGATCTAAAAACCAGCTAACATTGATACTGACAGCCAAAGGAAAAAGTTGACACTTTGGAAATCCCCATGGGATGAAACGTGTTAATGGTCTGAACTAAAATAAATGTTATGTTCTTGGCTATGGGAGGATTTCTCATCTATGCTATACTGTTTGAGGTGTTCAGATGATCATACCCACAATCAAAAGGCCAGGGAAGTAACCAGGACAGGCCCAGGAGTCCTGCCAAAAGATGACATGAATTTATATTTTTCCTCAGAGAATGATCAAAGGTTTTTGGCAACCAGAAATCAGATCCAGCGCTTGAAAGATTCCTCCCTTAGAAGTGCTGATGGCTTCAACTGGGCAGATTGGCTTTGAACACAAAAGGGAGGGACCAATTAAAGGACAATGCCAAGAGAAGACTTGGTGGGAAAGAAAATGTTGGCTAGAGAGGGGAGAAGAATAGAAAGTTTGAGAATCCAGAAAAGAAGGGGAAGGGGTAAGAGGGGAGGGAACCAAAGGAAGTTGTTCATGAGATAAAGAAATTTAAAAGAGGGGTTGGTAGAGTCCTGCTTTTGAGAATTCCATGCCAAGTAGAGATGGGCTACTAAAACACGGGTAACTAGGAGCTGCAAAGAGGGGAAAGATCAGCACTGGGGAAGAGATCTGGGAACTGAAGGCAGAAGCAGATTGAAAACTGGATGTAGTGAAGGAGAGTAATTGGCCCATAAAGGAGCACGGTGGTATGATGAGTGTCCTGAACTCAGTCCAGAGACCTGGGTTCCAGTCCCACTCCTGCCTCTAACATTGGGCAAACCACTCCATCTTTCTGAACCTGTTTCTTCATATCTAAAGTGATGGGGTTAGACTAGGTGACCTCAAACATTCCCTCCCTCTTCTACAGCCCTCGATTCAACACACATTATGAAATCAGAGACTTACATAAATGGAATCTTCCAGATTGGAACATGTATTTAGCTTTCTAAGTAGAAAATGCTTTGAAAGGAGGCAGAAAAGGTTCCACTCAACACTTGGCGAGCATTATTTGTTCTGTGAAATAATTAGCAAGTAAGCATTATTGAAATAGGCTGTCACATAATTATAAGATTTTTTTTTAAAAAGGATTTAGGAGACTCAATTTTCCCTCCCATAAATCAGAAGAATGACTAATATAAACCCTGGGTGGATGTTTAATAAAGATATATGCAGGAGGAGAGAGCTAACATCAAATGAAGAGTGCTGATCTAGGAGTCAGGAGACTTGAATTCTAGTCTCAACTCTGAAAATGTATAATTTTCAAAGGAGTAACACAGAGAACTGGCTATAGAGGTGATGGAAGAGCTGAGAAGCCAGAGGACAGTAAGAGAACCTAGATATTAGTAACAGCAGGAAGCCACTGCCACCTTGGGCTGGAGGAACAAAAGGGGGGCAGTGCTGTTACTGGAACCCAGAGGCTGTGGTCATCTGATGGAAGCTGAAACTACAGTGGGTCCACCTGGTGGGAGCTGGAGCCATGGAGGAGAGACACCCACTGTCAGAGGTGCTGAGAACTGAGGGGTAGAGGATTGGAGAGAATATCCCGGCTCTCCCTTGCCCTGCCCTCCAATCTTCTGCCAGTGCCTCACATTGTCTGGATCCAGCTGGAAAACAGATTACAGGATGGCAAACACAGCCTGCAAGGGTCAGCCCCTCCTCTATTCAGAGTAGAGAACGGGAAAGGGTGGATCTGATGACAAGCAGGCCAGGACCGGCCCTAGATCCAAGTTCTATTTTCTTATAACATCTACCTATTAGTACTGCATCAGCCTAGGGTCTAGGTCTTCACACATTTGAATACACCCATCCAGTCATGTCTTGTTTTCTTTCTTTCTCAGCCTGAAACTCAAATGTCATACAGAATGTTTTTCAAGCCTTCATTGTTCTGGTTCCCTTCCTCTGGAAGCATTCTGATTTGTCTCCTTAAAATGTGGCATCAGATGTTCACAAGACCCCTGGTGTCCATAGTACCAGCTCAAATACAGAGGACTATTCCTGCCCTTCTTGTAGCAAGGCAGCTGTTATCCCACTGTTGACTCGTGGAGTTTACAGACAATCAAGACCCATGTCCCTTTTCTATGTGATTCCAAGTCTTCCCTGACCACTCCTAGAAGGGCAACTATATATCTGATAAGCACAACCAAATTCATCCTCTAAAACACTGACTTAAAGGGCAAAAAAAAAAAAAAGAGTAGACTAGACCACAGCCCAGGACAGAGCTCTGTGCCACTCAACGGGAGGCCTCCCTCCAAGTTGATTCAGAACCATGAATCAAAGCTCACCAGGTAGTGCTGTTCAACCAGTTCTAGATTAATCTACCAGCAAGGGAATTACGCAAGACTTCATCAGATTCTTTACTTAAACCATAACATACAGTATCCACGGCAGTCAGTTCCCTTCACTTTGTACCTGAAGCACAGAGGGTGTTTAACTAATACTTGCTGCCTTAAAGTTGAATAAAATTATCCTGATTTATATACCTAATGACCCTTTAAAAAGTTAACATGGTCATTTTAATGGGACATGATAATGAACCTATGTTGGTTGCTGGTGATCATCGCTTTCTTCTTTGAATGTTTATAAACATGTCTGCTCCAGATTTTTGCTAGAGAACGGCAATCTGTTATTCCTGAATTCCACTCCTTTCTTACTTTTGAAAACTGGGGCAGTATTATCCCTATCCAATCTTTGGGCACTCTCTTATCTTCCTAAAACCTGTAGGGACTCTAGTTGCTGCTTAAGACTCGTGGGTCTTGACTTTCTCTTCTCCCCAGTGGGAATAAATTGCCCCTTTCCACATCACAGAGCTAAGGATCCAGGAAGATGGGAAGACAGAGAACACAACTAACACAGTCAACCAGGGTGCCCACAGAGGAGCCGTGGGTTGTTTAACAGCAGCTCCAATACAGCCCCGAAAGTGAATGCCACAGGTGGAACAAGACACCATATGCAATCGGGAAGACTCCCAGCGAGGCTGAACCTATGATCCTGGTCCAGCTGTGTAAAAGACTTACAGACAACCCCACAGGAAGCTGGGACAAACAAATATTGGGCCAGTAGAGTTTACTTCTCTCTCCCTCTTTGTCTTCTTCCTTCCTCTTTCTCAATTTCCCTCTCCCTCCAAATCAGTGCTTTAGAGACACTATTACTGCACTTGCTGCTCAGAAAGCTGTCCTGCAGACAGCTCATGAGCACAGAAGCTAAAAACCTGGGAGAACAGCCTGATATCCAAGTTTCCAGCCTCATCGACCTTTGCCTCCCACAGGGTGCCTGCACATGGATGGGCCTGTGCAGAAGACACAATGCCCACAAAGAAAATGTAGAAGGATGTCCATTCCTCTCCTCAACCTATAGGAACTCCCTCTGGGCTCAATCAATGCTTGATAAAGGCAAAAATGAACCCAACTAACCCACCCTCTGCCAAGAAGGATCATGCTCATTAAAATTCTTGATAAACTTCAAGTTTCAGGATATATAACAATTATTTTGTTAGCTATAATTTTCTGTCCTGTTTCTTTCTCCCAAGGACAAAGGAGGCTGCTGAAGGTTCACAGACACTGATTAAAGATGTATGCAAAGATGTGGACATGAGGATGTTCACTGATGCTGTCTATTTGAGCGGAAAATTGGAAACACCCTGTATGCCCAACAACAGGATTGTTTAAATACCTTATGGAACATCCATACAGTAGAATATTGTGCAGCTATTAAAAATCATATTGTCAGAGAGTAGATGGAATGATCACTATTGTTAAAAGAAAAAAGCAAGTTACAAAAGCAGAATGCTCTACACACAAAGAGGGAAATTTTTCAAAAGACATGTTAACAGTTATTGCAACTGGTGGAATTATGAATGGATTTTCAAATTTTCTTCTTTTTTGCTTTTAAGTGTTTTCCAATTTTTCTACAGTGATGCACATTGCTTTCAAAATAAGGTGGTAGAAGGGAATAAAACTTATTTTTGCTAGCCAGAAAAAAAAAATTTTAAAAAGCTCCCTCTCCCAAGGCTGTCTTCCAACATCTTGTTCTGCCAGATGGATATAAAGCCAGCTCAGACCCGACTGTCCAGCTTCCCTAGAGTCCCATGGAGGGCACCTTGGCTCTGGGCAGAAGCTTCCCTGGTGCCAGCATTTACCTTGAGACAAATTACTAAAAATTGGGCTGTCCTGGCCAAGATCTCATTCCAAAGTACTAAGGGCCACTTCAGCCCAGAGAAGCGAGGGTTCCAGAACCCTGTGGGTTTCTGAAGCAGAACAGCAACCCTGGCTTGTGAGAGGAACCTCCCTCCCTTCTCGAGGCTGCTTGCTGAAGGTTTGCAGACAGCTCCCTTTCCATCCCACAAAAGGAGACAGGCAGATGAGTCATAGCACTGGCTTGGCTTAAAGGAGTATTACTGTGTTAGCAGAAATGGATCTATTTTATTATCTGTTTCTTGACACCTTACAAATAGGTAAGGTATGCTTTTCCCACCAGACAGGCAAGTACCCTAAAAAGAGCCACCGATTTTGTTAGCTGAAGCTAAGAAATGACCCATAAGAGTTAGAAATTTTTGTGTCTAAAGAGTAGCCAGGCTGAAAAGATGTAGTGGAAACATTGAGGAAAGTGGTTTATAACTCTCAGACTCTAGATTCAAATCTGCAAAGTGATGCCATTTTTCTAAAAATACCCAGAGGGACTACAGAAGTCCTTTCCTCTTTTCTAAGAGCTTTCTCTTTCTTTTTTTCTTTTAAAGAAATATACTAGGGTTGGTCTATAAAGGAGATTCACCACCTCAGATTTCACTGTTTTTCTGGGGGTAATGGTTGAGGGATACTATTTTAAGGACTTCCTTCTCTTATACAGATTTTTTCCACCCTGGGAGGACAGATAAGGTATGTTCCACTAATGTTCCTCATTAAATACACATGCGTGCCAGCAGTCATTTCCCTTTGTCTTGCTATCCCATGACAACAGATTGCATATCATAGGAAATTGGAATGGAGATCTTATTTAGTTTGGATCTCTCTTTTCCATTGTTTAATTCCACATTCAATATTTCATTCTGTCTGCCTCCTTTTGCAGAAATATACTCTGACTGAATATAGGGACAGATAAATGAATAGATGTAGTTTATTAAAGACTCACCTCATAGACCTTTCAGCCTCCATAGACCAGCCCACTGCCCTCCAGAATTTCATCTTAGGGCTGAAATGTACTAGGTACTCAGCAAAGATCGAATGACTGATGGATATATCTCTGTTGTAGATGTGCACTCCCAGTACGTTGTCTACTTTTGTTACGTTCCAGTAGTGTTTGTACTGAGATGCATAGATGTCTCAGTGGTATTTCTGTCTTCAACCCAGACCACCTGTCCATCAAAACAAACAAAAACAAAAAAAGCTTCCACCAAGTGCCAGGAAAGGAGGTCTAAGGGAACAGAGAAAGTTTCACATTTCCTGTTGTTGAATCTAGGCAAAGCCCTTAGAGGAAGCTGGATGCCTTTTCAATCCAACATGCTCCGTTCTCTGACGCTATCATCATTGTTTTTCCTTCAGACTGCAAAGCTATGAAGCCAAACTTTATAAATGATCCCAGCTATTTGTTTTTTGAGTTTTATCCAAATGTTGCTGTTACTTTTTTCTCTTTGCTTAAAAATGTGATTTTAAAATATTTTGTGTTTCTAAACAGGATCCATTAGATCTCACTAGTGTTCTTTCCATTTATCAAACATCAGCTGGGTGCCAGGCATTGGGTGGTAGCTTCCACACTCACTGTTTTATTCACTCCCTTACAACCACCCCAAGGAGATGCCCGCACCTGAAGAAACTGAGGGAGGTTAAGCCATTTGCCTAAGATCACATTCCTAGTGTGGGATTCTTTTGACCCCCTCCATCGAAATCCATCCAGCTTTTACCAGCCAAAGTCTATCAGTTTGGCCATCCAGAAAACATTTTCTGAGAACACAAAGGAGAGCTGCATTTGCACTCTGTGAAGCCCATACCTTCACCAAAGGAGGTAGCCTCCAGGTAGCCAAGAGGCCAAACTCACATGTAACCTTAGTGGTCAGGAGTAGGTTCTGACTCAGAGAGCCCTGATTTCAGGTCCCAGTTCACCTATTTACTGGACCTGAGACCACAGGAAAGTTTCTACTCTGAGACTCAGTTTCCACATTTCGAAATGCAGATAACAATTTAGGTTAAATTCTATGAAACTGCCAACTTTCAACCGTTTTAGACCAAAAAAAAAATTTTTTTTTTCAAATGGTTGGACTTAAATTCTTCAATGGGTCGTTGTAGAGATTAAACGAGTGCAGACAGGAAACAATAAATGGCGCTTTTTAGTAGACTTTTCTCTTCCTGATTTCATTTTGCTCAAGTCAGTAAAGTGAGTTTGTGGTCTCTCCTCACATTTTATGTGTAGAGAAGTCGGCCTGAGGTTATGTGAATGCTGGAGCTGATTATTCAGGGAGAAAATAAGACTGCGTGGATAATCAAGAATTAAACAACAAAGGATCCCTCAGGCCTTACAGTTCCGTGTGTTTTCACCCTCGTTTAGTCTCTCAATTACTAAGTAAATTCACAAAAGCTTCCCTCTTTTTTTTCTTTTAGAAAGTGGAAGGAGGGGGATATTGAGGAAGTTTAGCACTGTGTTAAAGACAAAGAAAGTTTTAAAATCTGTTCTCGCACCTCGAGTCAGGCCTCTAAGTGGCCTGGCTCCCTGACTGGCAAGTAGGGCGGTCCCGCCTTGGACGCGAGCAGAGCTCCCAGTCCCGGGAACCGGCTCCAGGGCGGCTCGCCCAGCCGGCCGCGCCCACGGCCAGGCCGGGAGCAGCAGCACCGCGGTTAGCACTACCTGCCGTGCGCTGTTTACTTCCTCGCTTGCTAGGTGCCAGGCCCTGCTCTTGGCCCCGCACACGCATTATTTTATTTACTCCTCTCACAGCATCCCGGACAAAATGGAACTCTCATTTTCTCCATTCTCCAAGTGAGGAAACAGACACAGAGAAGTTGAGTCACTTGCCCAAGGTCTCCAAACTGTGGAGTCGGACTCGAGCCTCGGCAGCCCGAAGACTCCCACTCAGAACCTCTCCTTTCCTACTTGTGTAGAGGAGCTTTTTCACCTAAGAAGCCTGCAAATTTAGCCACCCCCAAGGGTAGGGGCTCGGCCTCTCCGACTCGCACGACCTCGCCGTTCTCCCCAAGTCCAGGGTTCCGGGCGTCCGACGCGGGGCGCGGGTGGACGAGCGGCGCCGCCCGGGGGTATTTAACCCCTGTGTTGGAGCCCACAGGGCGCCGGACGTTCCCGCTCCTCCCCGCTCGCGCCTCCCCGCCCTCCTCCCCGCGCTCTCCCGGCGCGCCCCACCCTCCGCCCCGCGCTCGCCTCGCGCGCAGGCACCGGCCAGCGGGCGCGGGGAGCCAAGAGCGGAGCGCAGGCGGCGCTCGCTTCTGCGGAGCGGACCCCTGGCCCCGGCCGCGGCGCCCTGCCCGGACCGAGTGCGACGCGGCAGCCAGAGCCAGCACGCCAGCCCCGAGCGCCCCGCGGACTGGCGGGCAGCTGTGGACGCCCGGCCGGCAGCCCACAGCATGGATTCGGATTCCGGCGAGCAGAGCGAGGGCGAACCCGGGACAGCCGCAGGTACTAGGGGCCACGGCAGCCCAGCCGGGAGGGCTGGGGCGGAGAGGAGGGGAGGCCAGAGCGGGAAATCGCGAGTATTTACCGGAGCTGCCAGGCGGGAGGCCGATCCCCAGCAGCCCCATCCCTTCCAGGCCGGGACTGGGATGGCTCCGTGCCGTGAGTTGCTTTAGGGCTTTCTCCCTATGCACTTGGGCGCAGGAGGGAGAGTAGGTGCATTTGCGGGTGGCTCTCCGCGCTGCCGGGCTCCGGCGGTGAGCTCCGGTCGCTGGGCTGGGGGGGGGGGCAGGGTTCGGGAAATCCGCGTCCTGTAGTTTGTTCCAGAGAATGTTGCAACACATCTGCCTTTTGAAATAACTTTCCAAGCGCCGGCCGGGTGCTCGAACCCCGGGCTCCAGGGACGCTGCGGAACAGGTGATCCGCTCCGAGGGCGTGACAGGAGACTCTGGGAAGGAAAGGCCCCGCGAGTGGGCGGGCAGAGTCAAACCACAGCTTGTGGCTGCGGTTCCCGAGGCTACTAGACGAGCCAGTGCAGAAGCGTTGGCCCATGGCTGCGCCGCACGCGCGGAGCAGGTCCCCGCCGAGGGTCTGGGAACACAGACGCGGGGGCACGCGGGGGACGGGCTTGGCCTTTAAGAGGCCCAGCCAGCTTTTGACAATCGATACTTATCGAAGAGATGGGTGGATGCTTACTTAGATTAAAACGAACGTCCTCCCCCGCCTCTCCCTGATACTGAGCAACAGGAGGAAGCCACCCACAGCCTTGGGTCGACTTACCGCTGGGCTCTGCCCACCTCCACCGGCCGGCTCCGCCCGCCGCCCACCTACACGGGCCCGAGACTCAGTCGCCCTCCCCCGTGCGCGTGGTTCCCTGCGGCCGCGTGGCCCTGCAAGCTAGCACTGGCCAACAGACCTGTGACCTGAGAGCAGGGACCCTCCTGGAACAGACTCAAAGTCCCCGAGTAGTCTCCACTCTACCCAGTGTCAGATCAGTGTCCTGAGGATGGGGACCAAATGACAGGAGGCACCATCAGCCCAGGAGTGGATGTTGGAAAGGTAGGCTCAGGAATCAGGCAGGACAGAGCCAGAAGCTGTGCCAAGAACCCTTCATCCTCACAGCACCTAGCCAGGTGGTTATTATCTCCATTTTATAGAGGTTCAGAAAGGCTCAATGGCTTAACCACGAATCACAGCCAGGGAGTAGTAGCCAAGGGCAGAGTGACTCCCTTTCTACTGCATCATACCCCTCAGCCTTTCACAGGGCGGCTGGCTATGTTCAATACCTTCAGCCAAGTGGGAAGGGATAAGGATGGTGGTAAAGAAAGGTGGCAACGCCAGGATGCCTGTGCGTAAGGATTTCTGTGTGTGTGCAAGGGCCACCTGCTTTGTGTAGGTATGTATGGTCATAATCAATAAACATGAGCCCTTTGCAAAGTTCTATGTTTCTGTGACTATAAAGCGCCAAGATTTTGTTTTACAGGTGGCTTGTGGATCTCTTCACATCATTTAAAAGTTCCAGTGGGTATTTTGTGTATATCTAAGTATATCTCCAGAGCTCAAAAGGAGGCAGGGGGAGCAGTACATTGACACTTACTCTCTCAAAATCCCGGGAACTAACATGCTCTCCCTGCACCCATCCTCAGATCTCTTACGCGGGTTGATGGAGAGGGGGAGGAGGATAAGGAGGCTTAGATGAAGAGGAGGGGAGGAGAAGAATGGAGGAGGGAGGAAACACTCTGAAAAGTTGATACTTGGATGAAAGGGAAGAGAAAGAGTTCTTAAGGGTCCCACAGCCTGCCCAGCAAGGAGTATTCCAGTGTGTGTTCATGTCAGTTTGTGGCAGAAGACCTTGCACAACTAACCACAAACGTGACCACTGAGGTCAGATGGGTGGGTCCAATGAAGAATCGGGCAGCCAGCTCTGTGAGCTGTCACCATTTGTTTGTGCCTTTCTGTTTTCTACAGCCATTTCTTCTTCTCTGTGCTTGAATCTCACAAACTGAATATTTATTTGAATGTCGCCAGCCATTCTGCTAAATGGCATTCAGACTCACTCATTATTTTCAGTGTTAAAGTATTCTTCGTAATAGAGCTTCAAAACTAGATGCTAATTCATCACCTTGCTGTGGCTGCATCCTATCAAATGAAAACTCTTGTTGCAGCCTCAGATACAGGTTAAATTATCCATAGGGCTTGACTGTTGTCCCTGTAAGGAACATGAGATTCATCTGTGGACCTGTATCTGTGCATGCTGGATGGGTTTGTAACTGAGAAGGACAGCAGGAAGCAGGAACTCTTGGAATATTCGTGTGTGTGTGTGCGTGTGTGTGTGTGTATGTGTGTATGTATGTGTGTGTACCTACCTCATGGGGAGCTGAGATGAAGAGCTGCTTCATCTCCTCCACGCCCTCCCCTTCCTGAACCTGTGGAAAATCCCTGCCATAAGACAGACCTTATTAAGATCCAGAACCTGGACTGTTGAATCAGAAAGACCTGGGTCTCAGTCTCTACATGATGGGCAAGTTACTTAACCTCTCTAAACCTCAGTGTCCCCCTCTGTAAAATGGTACCACAAGGGAGTGTGAGGATTAGATAAAATAAAGCATGAAAGGTGTTCTTCCTGGTAATCATTCAATAAATGGTAGCCGCTATTTTTATTATCACCTGATTGGATTACTTGTTGTAAGAATATTAGTAAATAATGTACCCCCGGTGCTTTGTAAAATGTGAATCACTAGTCACGTGTAAAACAGTTAGTGTTGTTGTCATTATTATCACATTAATGTAATTGCCTAAAGAGATTTGTTTTGAATTTTCTCCTTTTCACTCTCATTCTCTCTGGCATGTGAGTGTGTGTTTGCAGATGTGTTTGTTTGCTTGTTCATTTGGGGGAGGTTATTTTTAGGTTATTTCTTCTCATCCTTATCATCTTCTAGCTCAAGACATAAAGATGGGGACATTCAATACTCCTGCTTTCACTATCCTTTTTTTCCAGCTCTAGGGAAAGCTGCACAAACTAGAGAACCCCTTAGCCAGTCCCCCTGCTAACCTGGAGACTGGCCACTTTGTGCTACTTCTAATAGAAGAGCAGGTAGTCCCTCCACACACACTGGTGCACCTTTTCCCTTCAAGGTAACAAGGCACAGGAGGTACTCACCATTCTTCTCCATTTTTGCTCATCTCCTAGCCTTCCTGGTGAAAAATTAGCAGAGGAGCGAGGAAATCTCTGAGCACCACCTACTCTTCACCGTAGCCCTTTTAAGAGACTTTGCCAAAGATCTCCCCAGTAGCTGCTTCCCACCTCTCTCATCGAGCAACAGCCTGCATAGGAGGTGAAGGGAGGGGAGGTGGATGAGATTCGTCTTTGTCAGCATTTTCTGTTTTTCAGGAAGTTCAGGATGGTGCTTCTGTGTCATCCTGCTGCCCCTAGCTCTCCTCTGCTTTTCTGTCATTTTATGGTTCTTTCTATGATTAGGAAAGAGACAGGGTTTATGGAGCACTGGATTCTTTCCAGAGACCCAACTTGGCAGTCTCTCCTTTGACAAACCCACCATCCATCCCTCGGAAACCCCAGAGCTGGGTGTATTAACTCGGCGGTGATTGAGAGTCTTTTCTAAGAAGAAACAAGCGAGTAAACATTAGCAGCGTCAGCTTTTTCCCTTGCTGGCTTGTAAGACCGAGATGGTCTACCCAGCAGAAGGTAGACAAGCCCCTTCCACCCTCAGCTAGATAGTCCAGGGCAGTCAAGCTGATGGGACATCCTCGGGCTGGGTAGCTGCTGCAGAAAAGCACTTCCACACAATGGAGTCAAGATGTGGCGGGGAAACTTCAAGATAATAAAAGAAGTGAGAAAAGAGCAGGCCCCTGACTTTGCCCTTCCTGTCCTTCCCATCCCCTAGGTCCTAAGCTTGGTCCATGTGAACAGAGTGGCACGGAGTGAGTAGGATTCAATAGGTGGCCAAGAGGTGTTCCGGAAATCAGAAACCACTTGACGCCACAGATAAACAGGGAGGCCTCTGCAGAGGAGGGCTAGGGCGTACGAGGGAAATAAAGTTACATGAGTGTAGAGAGGGCCACTTACTAGGAAGTCTTAGTAACTCGGTCCTAATGGTGCTGAAGGAGCCCCCACTGAACTGACAGTACAGCAGTGACGTGACCGGCCGAGAGCTGGGTTTCCAGAAGCCCCATCTGACAGACACGATGTGCGGGCATGGCCTAGGCTTGGAGCCTCGGCTGCCAGGGTCTGGCCACAGAATCAGAAGGGGTGGTAGCACTCTGTGAGGCAGAAGAGGAAGGATGCAAATATCATTTCAGAGATACAAACAACGGACATTGGTGACAGATTGGACACAAGCAGTGAAAGGGGAGGGTGAGTGGAAGGAGGCTGGCTTGTGAGTTGGGCTGCGGGCAGGGGAAGGCAGGAGTCGGGCTTCCCCACCGCCCAGTGCTCCTCTCTTTCCGTCAGACACTTAGCAGTGATTGCTTGCTTTTGCTTAAAGGCGCTTCCCCCCCGTACACAATAAATCATGCTGGGGCATCGGTTCCAGGGGATCATGAGGTTCTAGTTTGTTGATTCTAATTATTAGGTTAATTGTGGAGGCCGCTCAGTACCTTTGTTGACTGACAGATTGACAATTGACGGACTGGCCTATGGAGGGCAGGGACTACCTGGGGATGACGTACTACTTGGTTATTCGTCATAGTTCCAGGTCTTTTTCTTGTTTCTGGACATTTTCAGGGGCCTCTGCCTCTTCCACACAGTGGGCTATAACTACTGTGAGGGTCAGGACCTTGTCTTGTGCTTTCATGTTCCCAAGATTTTATGGACATAATAAATGAATGGGCACCTTCAGAAGCCTCCTGAGAACTCTGCACTAAAAGACCAGACAGGCAGCCAGAAACCTGTCCTATAAAGTAGAACTGCCAAAGCTTTCCTTCAGTTTTTTGTTTTGCTTTGGTGTTTTAGGATTTCTTGCACTGTCTGGGACGCTATGTTGGGAAGTATGGGGAGTGCAAGGAGAGATGAGGACCCAGTCCATTCTGTCTTCAGGGCTTGGGATCGGATGGGGAGATAGGATGCATGTGCTGATGGCCACAGCTTAAGGCGATGCAGGAAGACTCTGACCCCCCGTCCTGGGATTATACCCTGGCCATGTTTCTGTACTTATGTTCTCTCTTGACGCCAGCGACTGTGCATTGTGTGCTTTACGGTTATTCTGCACGTGTCTCGTCTCTTGTATTGGCCTTAGGTCCCTAGGGCAAGGACAGGGTCTTTTTTCACCTGTGTCACCTCTCGCCAATACCATCCGTGTCCCCTAAACACAGTGGTAGGTTGATGGCTGGCTGGCTGGCTTGCTGGATGGATGTACAGATGATGTTGTAGGTTGGTTCCCCAGAAACGAGACTCTGAGATGGAGGTTAACATGCAGGGGGTTTATTTGGGGATACTCTTGGGATAAATACCTGGGGAAGAGAAGAGAAGGGGAGGGGAGGGACACTGAACTGGGCAGAGCAAGAAGCTGAGACCAACAACAGTCTCGAGCTCTGGAGCTGGAAAGCCCTTCAGAATTGAGTTGGGATGAGGGGCCAGGCCTTTATATCCCTTGACATAACAATCAGTCATTAGATGCAGGCCATCCCTGGATCTTGGGCGCAGCTGCTCCCTTCAGCTAAGGGGCAGCTTGCAAGTGCTTGGTCCTTCATTCCTGAAGGGGAACTTGGACAGCACATCACAGCATCCACCACGGGTGGCCTCCAAAGATCGTCAGGGATGTTTTGTGAGGGATGGCAGCCCTGTCTACTGGCAGAGTTCAGGGGATAGTTGTTGAGCTATAAACTTTATCTAGACCTCATTCGGGCAATTTAGATTGCCAGATGAAATGAGCCATTCTAGACCTCATAGCTCTACACGCAACTGTTCAGTCCATGCAGCCCAATAGATACTGGCTGATCATCTGTTTTGTGTTCAGTGCGTGCAGGGTGCTATGGTAGCAAACAGGAATGGAATTAGATGTGCCCCTGCCCTCCAGAGGCTTGCAGCCATGTTAGGGAGAGAAAACACCCACCTAAAGCAATCTGCCGGACTGGGTGTTATCAGCAATAAACAGTGTAGGATTTGGAGCAGGGGACATCGTGGTTTGGGGTTCTGGTGGGAGGGCTTCATGGAGGAGGTGGGCCTTGAAGAGAGCCTTGAAGGCATGAAGGATTTAGAGGGAGGAGAGAAAGAGCCAGGGAAACAGAGACGGTGGCAAGGACTGGAGCCTATGAGAAGCCTAGCTGGGCCCAGTGGGGCCCCCTGACTCAGACGACTAAAAGGAGAAGACATACTCAACACGTAAAATTGGGTGTTGTCGTGGCTGTGGCCAAAAATCATGTAAGTTTCTGGAGATGAAGAGAGAATGCGTATGAGTATGTAAATATAAAGCTCTGTTTCCTATGTTATTTTTCTCCTGAAAAATATGGCACCTGCTTTTTTATTTGTCAGCAAAACCAAATTATAGTCACACTTTCCATTAGCGCTTATCACTAACTGGTTCATTTTCCTCCAGAGTTACCACTGGCTCCCATTTGAATTCACATGTAAATCTCTGTAAAGACACTATATACACAAATTTTGTTTTGTTTTTCAGTCACTTGGCTTCCAACTCTTTCTGTAAAATGCCTGTGTAGGTGGGTGTTTGGCCTGTATTTTGTACAAGTGTAGAAATAAAGGAGAGGGAAGAAGAATTAAAAAAAAATAGTAAGTTTCCTGTGACAACCCAATCTAAAAAAAATACAAGGAGAATAAATACCCTTTCCCCCTTACATATATTAAGACATGCCCCCCAAGTGTATATGTTTTTATAGATCAGAGAGGTTCTTTTTAGGCAACTAACTTCATGGCACAAATTCTGAAATTGCTTTAGAACAATCTTCATGTTCATATTGGGTTTCCTAAAACATCATTGCTTGGGAATAAATTTGAGCCTGTTCATGGAAAATCTAGTGTGCAGACTATAGAAGTGGAAGGCTTGGCGGCACAGAAAGTGCTAGACACACCCTAATAGAAACCAGTATTTTGTAATTCAGTTCTCCAGGAAAAAAAAAAGGAGACACTTTGGTGGTGTCCAAATACTGGTTTAAACAGTTGAAAAACCACAGAAGCAGCCACAACTTCTAGATTGTCTTCTCAAAAGTAAAATATGCTTTCTGAGAAACCATTCTAGCCCTGAAAGGAGGCATTTTGGTCGCTTTATGGAGACTCCCAGCTGATATTTTTATAGCAGAGGCATCCAGTTTCATGTGCGGGAGGAAATTCTGTAAAGGGGTGTTCTGGTGAGCACATACATCCCACATTCCTGATTTGGGGCCTGGAGGTTATGCTGGGAAGGTAAACAGATTTTCAGTGAAGAATATGGGAGGGAAATGGTGGGGGCCATCTGCAGGCAAGGCCTCTGCAGCTGCATTTTCCTACCATGTTTGAGTCTGGTTCCTTAGCTTCCTTGGAATAACATTAAGAAAGTCAGGGAGAGAAGACTGGGGTTTGGGTTACAGGGTAGAAAAAGTAGGTTTAAGAAGTTGTGGCAAATATCAAAGAAGATGAGAAACTGTGAGGATGGTCTTTGCCAACCGGAGTCCAGCCCCAAAGGGCTAGTACTGAAGGTAAAATAATAGTGATGTTTTGAATATTCACGTATTTATTTTATATTAAGCACATACAATGTATTTGAGAGTGGGTTAACTGGTTATAGTATTTAAGCCTTATACAGGCCTTCTGAGCTAGGTACTATAAATAGCCCCATTTTATAGACCAGGAAACTGAGGCACAGAGAGATTAAGTAACTTGCTCAAGGATGTGCAGCTTGTCAGTGGATATGAAGTCGGTCTAACTCCAAATATGGTGTTCTTGTACCAGGTAAACTATGTTGTTAGATTGCAGATGCCACATAACTTCACAATCCCTCCCACAGGGCCCTGTGACCACTGGGTTCCTTCATTAGGCAACTTCTGTTCGATTAGGACATCACATCTCCAGAAGGCCCTGTTTTAAGCTGCAGGCATTGCCGGCATCAGCCCAGTGGGCAATCATGGGCTCCAGAACAGGGGCTGGTGAGCGGTGGTGGTTCAGGAGGGAAGATGAGGAGAGCAGCACAAAGCAGCTGCCAGGGAGAGAAGGTTCTGGAAGGACCCTACAGCCACGTGCATGTCCAGGGTCCTGGGAACCTGGTGAGTGATGAACGTGGCAAACACTGAGAGGAGAGAAAGGTTGAAAAGCAGACTTAAGAGATGTGCCAAAGACACATCTAACAGAGTACACTAACCTGGGTCCTAAGCTATTTTTTTCCACACCAGCATTTAGAATCATTTCAGATATAGAGTCCCCAGGTCATGGTGACCAGTAGGATTCGAAGATGAGAGAAAACTCAAAGACAAGACTGTAGCCCGGTGACGAGGACTTGAGATTCTGAGTTAGAAGACCTGGGTTTGAGTTTCTGTCTCTTACTTATCGCTTTCTCGTAACATTATTTTCCAACCAAAGGAATGCAAGTTCATGGAAGTATATGTGAAAACAATACAAAGAAGAAAGTTAGATTGAGCCCTAAGAGTAGATGTGCTTTTCCAAAGGAACGAGTGTAGTGCAAAAACAATCCAGAAAAGATGCAAGAGAACTTAATTGGGGAGGGAGGGGGCCTTATAGAGAAAAAGAGTCCCCCTTCTGAAATGTTTTCTTGGGGACACTAAAAACATTGGCTACACTGCCAGGCAGCGTCAGAACTAGAATCGAAGGCCAGATTCTCTGGCTCCTCTATCATTCCCCCCAAACATATGTAATTTTTAAAGAGGATCAGAGTTATTCTGGGTGTTGGGATATCGAAGGGACGCCTGCTCTGTTCCTTCCTACGCCTTCCACGGTGTTCTTCCCGCCCCATCCCCCCTTTTCCTCTCCTGAGCTTTCTCCCTCCTGGCACAGCTGCCCACAGGTAGACACCACAGGCCCACCCTGAGCCCTTCCCTTGTGCCTGGCCCTACATGGAGCCCTCAGAAGGTCTGTACGTTTTTTAATACCCAGAGGAATTTGGTAGGTTTTACAGATGCACAGTGACAACTGCAAAGGCTAATTTGAGTTAATAAATTCCAGCTTCAGGAATAGATTTGTTCGCGTCTAGTTCTCCAATTATGTTTTTAGTGTTTGTTTAGATAGATTTTTCATTTTTGTAAGGAAAAGGGGAAACTTGTTTATCTGTGTTAGCCTCTCTTACTCTTAGGATTTAATCCAGTGATTCAATCTCAGTCAAACGAAGCAAGCAGAGCAAAGTTAATACAGAGTCAACTTTGAGAGAGCCCAGAGCAGTACCTGACGGGAATTAAACCTGAATTTTCCTGATTGTTTTTTTCCTCTTAACTTCTCTGACTGTACATAATCCTGGCTTTCCCGCATCCCTCCTCAATTTCTCCCATGCATCCCTCATTAATATCTTTTTCCTACCTGTGTCTCCTAAGGCTGAGCTCTTGGCCTTTTCTTTTCTGACAATACACCTTCCTCTGGAAAAGACCACCTATTTTTACAGCATGAAGCTGAAGATTCCCAAAGCTGTGGTCTAACCCAGTCCCCTCTCCGAAGCAAGAATCCTGCCTTTCAAAGGACCTCATCTCCTCACTGTCCAGGAGACACCCCAACTCAGCACAGCCACACCTGTTACCTTTCCATCACTTTCTCTCAGCTCTTCTGGTGGCCTCAACAGCCACCAAGTACTGAAAGTTAAACAACTGTGAAGTCATAAGAACAATGAAATATCCTACACACACGATCGCATAGCAAAACCAGGACATGGATAAAGCAGGCGTTAGTCACAGCTTACAGATAAAGAAACAGATTCACAGAGATTAGATTACCCCACATTACAAAGTAAGTGGTAATTTTCACTATTTAACGATGCCCCCACCAAAAGGGGGGCAGAAACAAAAATAAATATCCATCCGAAACAAATATTTAATTAAATGTTCAATTGAATAGTTATTGAATGATTAAATACGTAATGACATTTCCACACAAAGGAATATTTACTCAGCTGTTAAGAAAAATTAATTTGAAAAACATAATGATATAGGTGTTTACATTATAATGTATGAAGAAAACTTGATAATCTATGGTCCCAATTTTGCTATATACATGTATATTTATTTATTATAAATACATACAGACACACACCCTATATACACGTACACCCTTTTTTAATATAAAGAAGGTGAGGAAACTCCCTTCTTCACATTCACACGCATAAACTTTTGTTAAAATGCTGGAACAGAATTAATCACTCTATATGATGAGTTTATAGGTAATAATTTACTTCCTTGTACTTTCCTTCCAAATTTTTCCTCAATGAGTATGTATCACTTTCCCGGGCTGTTATTTTAAAAACCACCACCAAATGAGATCCAGTGGCCCTGTCCTCTGCTCATCCTTCTACTTTCTTGCAGTTTTGTCCCAGGTTCCTCCACTTTCTTCCCTGAAGCTCGTTCTTCCCTCAAGCTCGTTCTTCCCTCTGTTCCCCGCGATCCTCTTCCCCACCGGACCAGACATGGGCTCCTGCTGACTCAATGGGGAGTCGGAGGAGCATGTTCCATGCTTCTCTCCTCAGTCCTCTTCCTGCTCACCCATTGCCCTGCCTTTGGCTTTGCCCTCCCTCTCGTGTCCACCCCATCACACCCTCCCCTCTGAGCCCACCCAGCCTGGGCCTCATGGGCTCTCATGCCAGGAAGAGGAAGTGTAAACAGTCGGGGCAGGTAATGAGCTGATCTATTTGAAGCCTACAGACAGGCCAAGGGCACCAGAGCCTCGTGGGCCAAACGGAGCTGCGGGGTGAGCTGGCTGACTCAGCTGCTGGGGCTCTGGACTGTGGCCTTGCTGTTGCTCGCTGACCAGCAGCGTGCGCAGCTGGCATCCCTGACCCTCACTCCCTCCTTGACCCCCATCCCAAACATGACTGACTTTCACTTTGCACTTGTTCACCTACACATTTTTGTGTCTTTATTACTTTTACAATTTTGAAAAAGAAGGGGGCATTTAAAATTATGTTATAAACAGGCTTGTTAGCTTTTAGGAGGTACTGGTCTGCCACCCCTATAATGGGTCTGCCTTTCCCAAAAAATCGTTATTGAAAAGTTGTATGACATTAAGTATTATATGTATCTGTTTCTAAAGGAATCAGACAGAAATGTATTGGAGATTTCTTGTGCATCTTGGAGCTGAAAAAGAGGTATCATGGCCCCAGTATTCTTTACTACCACCCTAGCTCTACCTTATTTTATTCCTGCCAGTCCGGATGCTGGCAGGAAATAGAAGTGCTCACCCTTCAGACTCACATTTATCAGAGTTTTTAATCCAGTTTTAAATTAGTCCCAACCACTCTTAATGACTGGTACTCCCCATCTGCCACGATTTTGTCTTTCTTGATCTACATTATGAAAACTGATTATTTTATCCCTTTTCAGGTATAAAAATATATGTATTATATTAACTACAAGTTTTCAACTTTCCAGAAAAGCTCCTCCTCCCACTGAAAAAAAGAAAAACACTCCAACTTTCTTAATTTTCAAGTGGAAAGCAGTATCAGTTTCCTTATTAAGCAGCCGTACCGCCTTAATAATGGCAACTGAGTGAATATAACTGCTATGATTTTTAAAGGAGAGATCAGAGAATATGAGAGGCAGAATGACTGAGATAGAAGTGAATTCTTAGAGAAAGCAGGTGTTTATGCCAAGAATGATGAACGGTACATCCCAAGACCAGTAGGTGTTAGTACACACCCAGGCATCAAGTCCCAAGAGCTGTCACCCTGGCTTTCTCTTCCCCCCAGGAGGTAAGTCAGTGATGGGCTGAGGCTCATGGGTTGAGTGAAGGAGTCTGGTTTTCTTTGTTTCATTTTTGTTAAAAAAAATAAATAAATAAACCTCTTCACATAAAAAGAGCTCTGCCAAATTGTTATACCCCAGTGACAGTGGCTGAGGTCTGAGCCAAGTCTGAAGAGGGATGACAGTAGGTGGTCATAAGGGCCTGAGACTGTCATACAGACCAGATGGAGGCTGGGCAAGGACTAAGAGCAGCTGGTCAGGTGGTCAGGGAGTCAGGTCATGTGGCAGGAAAGCCAGAGGGGCGAGGGGCTGAAGGCCAGGCCTGTTCTCTCCAGAGTCACTTGACCTACAGCGGGTCTGCAGGGACAGCTGGCCTAGTCTTCTTGGTCTCCCACCTGGAGAGTAACCCCTTTTAAAATGAGTCCAAAACTTTGAGAATAGCCAGCTTCCAGCAGGGGACCACTGACCTCTCACCTCTACCCGAGAAGCAAGTCCTGCTTCTGACCTCCCCTCCACCCTGTCTCCCTGGTCCCAGATCTCGGCCTCATCCTCGATGCTCCCCTTCCCTGCAGCCCCTCCCACCTGGTGCTCTCTCAGTTTCCTCTGCCTTGGGGCCCCCCACCCACCCACCTCAAGCCCTCCTGGGTGCTAGAGAGATGAAGGCAGTGGAAACTCCGAGACTTGTGGCTATGCCTGGAGACAAGTCATGAAGTGAAAGTTTCCAGAGAGAAAAACCAGACCCTTAACAATGAACTAGTTTTCTAAATAGCAACACCGAGGGCTCAACAACAGTGGTGCGATGTGTTTGAATTCTCAAGGTGGGTGATTTCTGATGTAGAGTTCTGAACCCAGTCACACCATCAGTCAAAGTGTGGGAGTGGACTAAAGTTATTGTAAGAGATTTCAAAAAAAATTGCCTCACCGTGTTCCCTGCTTTTGGAGCTGCTAGATTAGGAGGCCCCCAGGCCAAGTCTGGCAGCCACTTGTTTTTGTATGTCCCACAAGCTAAAAGCATTTTTGATGGTTACGTTGTGAATAGTTATATAGGTACCCTTTGCTACTTTGGCTCTTTATTCTCTGGATCTTTAAGGTCGTTTGCTGACACTGTGCTAGATTAGATGTTCCCTGAAATGGGGAGTATGTTAAAATAGAGGAAGCTGTGAGATCCAAGAAGCAGGAGATGGGCACAGAAGAGAAGGGATGAAGGAGGAAGGGAGACCTGGGATGACAGCCTGGAGCAAGCTTAGAAGGAAATGCACCTGGATTTGAGCCAGGGCACAGAGCGCTCCCAGAAAAATCTCCAAGAAAGACAACTGAAGTGGTAGATTAGTTGATATGTTTGAACCTATTGAGGAGAATTTTATACTCTGCTAAGAACTTTGTGAAAACAGTGTGGGAGATTCCTTAAAAAACTGGACTTCATTGTCAAGGTTATGGAAACCCAGTCAGTGTTCTTACTGGCAGAGCAGCATCATCAAAGCCAGCTCTGAGCCCAGGGCAGGAAATAGAATGAAAGCTAGGGTAGAGAGATGAATGAGGAAACAGACAATACTGCCGATGAGAAATGGTGGGAGTCGGTACTAAGATGGTGTCAATGAGACAGAGAGAGGTGGATACGTTGGAAGATATTAAGGAAGCTGAATTGACAGTCTGATGCCCCATTAGGTAAAGAGGTGAAGGAGAAAAAGAAGGCAAGGATGGCCCCCAGGTTCTTGTCTGGACACAGGGCAGTAGCAGGGCCACACAGTACAAGAGGAGAGGGGAGGTAGGAAATGAGGGAAGTTTTGAACACGTGGAGGTGAGAGGTCTGGCCAGCAGTCATATGTGGGGGTGGGCCTCAGGAGAGGCTCCTGGGCTGGGGGGCATATCAAGAAGGGATCAGCACCTGGGCAAGGGGTGACATCTCACACACAGGGAGAGTGTGTGGCAAGAGAGAAGGGGGCCCTGAGTAAGCTCAGGAGAACACCCAGACTTCGGGCTTGGACAGAGGGAAAGCAGCCCTGGAAGAGGCTGGGAAGGACCAAGAGGAGGGGATCAGGAAAGCAGAGATGGAGAGAGGCTCCCATGCTCCTAGAGGTCAGGTAAGCTGAGGATGAGGCGTGTCTCAGGGATGCCACTGGCATCCCCTGTCCCAGAAATCACAGGATAGTTGGCATATCTGGCCGCACCCACTAATGCCTGTAGAACCCTCTACTCCCATGCTGTGACCACAAAAACACCCTCCCATGTTTCCAAACACTCCTCAGTAACAATCAGAAGGTCACTTGGTGACTTGGTGAGAGCTATTGCCACTGAGTTTGGGGTGAAAGCAAGCAGAGACAGGACCACAGCTCCTCTGCCCTCCTGCAGCCATCCCTCCTCAAGCCTCTTCCTGGGCCCCCGAGCTCTCCTCTCCTCAGTCCCCATCCTCTCCCCCATGACCTCACTTCCTGGGCTGACCAGTCACTGTTGGGTTTTGAGGTTTAAATCTATTATTGAGTTCCTGTGTGCCAGTAGACACGGCAATCCAGGCCCTCCCTTTCCTGAAACTTGTGGTGAACAAACAGGTGACACCAGGGGGGACATCCTTGAACAGACTCCGTGTAGAGAGTCTGTTCTGGATAGAGGGAGGGCTCTGCGGAGGGAGGGCAGCAGGGGTGCTTAGATCTGGGGAGAAGATGCACCAAGCAAAACCTGGTGAGACTTGGGGAAAGGATGAGCCACTTTCTCTTGGAGGCAGAGAGGTGGGACGACAGGGATGCAAGGCCTGATGGGAAGAACTGGTCCTAGCTTTTGGATAGGACTCCCGTTTGCAGCTGCGTCAGCACAGGGCAGCCGGCTGGGGCTAGCTGTCTGCGGCTTGGTCTGTGGGAGCTGAGGTCAGCACAGGGAGAGGCCTTGGGGAGAGCCTGCTGACCGCTGCTCTGTGGCCAGCACAGGCTGACGTCTGACAGGAGTCGAGGGCCCCAGGAAATCGGGGGAGGGGGAGGAGGGGAAGGGGAAGGGACGCCACAGAAAAGGAAAGCTGGAAGCTCCAAGGTCCATGCCCCAGGTTTTCCGAAGGAGGGAAAGCAGGAGGTATTCCACTGCTAAAGCACTGACAGCTGCAGAGCTGGGAGAGAGCCTGGTGGATGGAGGGTTAGAGCTGGAAAGCTGAGTCCCTCTCACCAGCATCAGCTCACATCTCGTGTATTCCCGGTGCTCTTTTTTTTTAAGGATTTAAGAACTCCAGTTTCTAGTTCTGAAGATGTTATTATTAAATTGAGAATATAAAAGAAATTAGCAGAATCATTAGCCCAGCTCCCTCATATAATAGACGGAGAAACCAGGAAGGTGGAGACTTGGGCCCATGGCACACAGTGAGTGCCCTTGGGGGAGACTGGGCTCTCTCCTCTGCGCCCGCTGCAGGCTCAGTGTCTAGAGACAGGACCAGGGGTTGGCTCAGTGGTTTCCCCTGTATTGGGGTTTTCCCTGTATTTGGGGAGTAACTCCATTGCCACAGTCCTGACATCCTGACCCCTCCCAGACAGCCATCATCAGCATCTTAGAGTGACTGCACCCAGGGACTTGATTTGAAACCATGAAACTTTTCGGTGATACTGTCTTATATTACCATGAAGTGTAAATAACTTTATTTGGAGGCTTATACTGCCTTTGAGACAAGAATGGAGAATGTTTAATTTAGAAAGGAAGCCTCCAAGAAAGACACATTTATGAGTAAATTCCAGAAAGGCAAGTCTCCACAGCCACTCCCCCACTCACAGTGGTTCCATCGGAGTTAGGGGTCCCAGCAGAACTACAAGCCCAAGCTCAGTGGGCCTTGCCGGCCGGCAAGCTATCTGCCATCCCACCTCCCATCTGCAAACTACACCCCTCAACACCACCATTCCACTGGGCCAGATACCACCAGTGGATATCCAGAATGTGTCTTGACTCCCATCTCAGACCTCAAATCCATGGACAAAAAACCAGCTACTACAGAATACATGTAAGGGGTATTATAAATGATGTATCACAGAGGAAATGCCCCTTTCCTACTGTTTCACTCTCAGATTGACTGAAATCCAAAAATGTCATTGTACAAAATTCATAATTCACTAAAAAAAAATTAAGTAGAACATTGAGCAAGGCATAGTGCTGTCTGCCAAATCGTCTACAATCCAGAAATACCTTCTGGTTTCTTCTCCCTCATGTGTTCCGACCTCTCTAGTACAGCTAACCGTTTATCTTTTCTTTTAAGTTCACTAAACTGAAGGTTAACACATCAGTGTATTAATCTAATTACAGCACCTTCCCAGAGCCTCAGTTCTTTAGGCTTAAATACCCACTGTCTCAGGCCATATTTGGTTTATTTTTTTCCAAGACAGACTGGAGTTTGTTCCACTTTATTGCCTGCTTTTTTAACGTTGTAGCCTTTATATCTATCCAAAAATTGGAGAATTCCAAAGACATTTTTATTGCATCGGTCGATTTACTAATTTCACATATTACCAAGCTGGCATCCTCCCACAGCTCTGAATGCGGCCTCCTACTGGTGTCCTTGTTAGCAGTCTGGTGGCCTGGGCCTGGGTTTTTTGAGCGCCTGCCACAGTGAACGGTTTGGGAGCTGCCAGCAGAGAGGATCACCCAGAGAGACAGACGTGGCCTGTGCTATTCTGATCCCCAGTAGCTCCTGAGTATTAAAATAGCTTGTGAGCATGAAGGGACGTGAATGGGGAGGCTCTGGGGGTGGCAGGAGGGACGGGTGCTGCTGCCATGGAGAGAGGGTTCCTGCTGGAACTGAACACTGAGCATGGTGGGGTGGTGCATCTGACCCCCCCAGGTGTTGCTGCTACCTGTGGGGCACAGTCAGAGCCTGACTGGGCCAAGCAGGCAGGAGATGGACCTCATGCTGAATTCAGTACTTTTTTTTTAGTACATTTGGTTCAGGCTGCATGCACTTGTTGAAAGAGCACCTCATTCCAGTATGCATCCCAAACAGACAGAATGCAGGCCTCCGAGAATGAGCAGGGACAAGCTAGCCCATTCATTCAGTCATTCATTTAACAAGACATTTACTGGACTACTCCCACATGGGGACACCACCCTAGTTGTGAGGGTTCACGAGTCCCGGGAGCACCGGTCCTGTAAGAACTCAGCACAGCATGGGGAAAGGACTGTGCTGGAGTCGGGTGCGAGGGCCATCTTCCCTGGGAAGAAGGATGTGAGGGTTGGCCAGGGGCTCACAGTGGGAGGGGGCCGTCAGCTGGGACAGACAAGCTGTCACCGTGCCTCTTCCACCTGGGCAAGGGTCTGTTGGATTCACCTGTGGGCATGAGAGGCCCAGGGCTCCACCCTTAGGGACAGCCATCTGCATTGCTGGTACTGTCTGGCTCTCATCTGCCTGACTATCTTCAGCCAGTTGGGCTAGGGCACAGCCATCCTTGTGAAGGGGTGAGCCGTCCTTTGGCTTCTGATTTCAGCATGACCTCTGACTGATGCAGACAAGCAGGCAGGCCTCTGATGGGATGGTTGGGGTGGGGGTAGATGGAGTTAAGGGGTCTGTTTGTGGGGCTCCCCCTCGTTGTCACCTGCCACCTCCTGGCTCAGAAAGGAGCAGTAAGAGGGAATACTGCCGTGTGCCAAGAAACACCTTTGGACATGCTTTCCCCCTACATGTAGCCTGGTGCTGGGCAATTTGTTACTTTCCACAGACTCTTCATAGCAAAAACTGGGAACAGATTGAAGTCTATCAAGAGAGGACTGGGAGAGGAAATGGTAGCACATTCTGTCATCAAAAAATGATGATGTAATCCATTTACTGACATGGAAAGATATCCTCAGAGTGTTGAGTGAAAATGCAGATTAGAAAATACTGTTCAAAAAAAAAAAAAGAAAAGACTGTTCATTGGTCCCATGTTTGTGAATATTAAAGTGCATATGCCTGGGAGAATGTCTGGAAGAATATATACATTCTAACCAGGACGCAGAGTGGGATTCTGGGGGACTCATTTTCTGACTTCAACTTATCTGTACTTTCTGACTATTCTCAGTGCTCATGTATCAGTTTTTATAATAGAATTATCAAAGAAAGCAAATATGTTGAGAAATAGCTCCTCAGTGTCCCCTTTTGAAATAAAACAAGGAGAATAGTATTGAAAATTATACCAGTGGATAGTGTTTGTCTCTTTATTCCTGACAGTGATCTGCCATTCAGAGCGACTACCTACTTTGTGGATGCTCTAGGGAAAGAAAGAAAAATCTAAAGTGCTTAAAATAAGTTGTTAAATTAAAAATTGTTAGGTATGTGTTGTTTTAGGGGATGACTGCTCTTCTGCACCTGAATAAACATTAAAGACATTGATTCTCCACTCATCCCCACTCTCAAAATACACACTGGTCACAAGTGGCTTTATGGGTGTGTTTTACTAAACCTTCAAAAAACTGTTAATCCTTGTCTGACACATACAGTCTCAGAGGATAGAAAAAGAGAAAGCAACCCGATTCATTTTATGAGACTAGTTTACTGTCACATCAAAATCAGACAAGGACTATCCCAGGAAAAAGTTATAGACCAATCTCACCTTTGAGCATAGTTGCAAAATGTTGGATATGATGTTTACTAGCAGAATTCCTCAGTATATTAAATACATATGCATCATGACTAAGCAGGACTTATCCTGGGAATGCAATGAAGCCTTAAATCAAAAAATCTTTTAATATTTGGTTAAATTCACATATTAAGAGAGGTAAACCATATGATCATCTCAATAGGTACAAAGAAAGTGTTTGATAAAATTAGACACACATTTTTACCTTAAAGCAAACAAAGCCTTAGCAAAATAGGAACAGAAGAAAGATTCCTTAACTTGGTAAGTGGTATCCATCAAAAATCCACAACAGACATTATATGTGGTAGGGGGATTTTAGAAGCAACCCTATTAAAGTCAGGGACGAGACAGGGATAGCATCCGTTACTATTTCAAATACTGTACTGGAGTTTCCCACCAGTGCAATAAGGCAAGAAGAAGAAATGGGACGCAGAAGGAAACAATCATTTTGTGCAGGCAAGGCAGTTGTCCACATAAAAAAAAATCCAAGAGATGCTAAATAAAATAATTAGAACTAATAACAGAACTCAGGAAAATTTCTTAATTGGAGCTAAATCATACAGGAATCAGTGGGGTTCCTATACATCATTAATAACCATCTAGAAACGATAATAGAAAAAAAAATAACACTTACAGCAGCAACCAAAACCATACGGTAACTCAAAGTAAATCTAATGAAAGATATGCAGGAGCTTTACGGAGATGACGATAAAACATTATTGAGGGGGAGGTTATAGCTCAGTGGTAGAGTGCCTGCATAGCATGCACAAAGTCCGGGGCTCAATCCCCAGTACCTCCATAAATAAATAAATAAATAACCTGATATTTTAACTGAACTGAAGGACATAACTGAAGGACACAGAGGAATATCTCACTAAATGGAGAGATATATCATATTAAAGGATGGGAACTCACTATCATAAAGATACCAGTTTACCCTAGACTAATAGAGGGTGTTTGTGGCATTTAGGCAAATGATCTTAACATTCATTCAGAAGAGTAAAGGCAAGAATAGTCAAGACAATTTCTAAGAAGGATAAAAAAGGGGGAATGTCCCTATGGCTAATCAAGACTTATGAGTTATAGTAATTAAGACTGTGGTGTTGGTACTGAAGTAGACAAACTGATCAATAGAACAGGGTAAAAAAAACTCAGACACATGCAGTATGGAAACTTGATCAGATAAAGGTGGCCTAACAGATCAGTAGCATAAGGGTGAACTAGTAAATAAATTTAATTATGGGGAGAAAAATGTATTTCATACAATATCCACAAATAAATTCTGATGGGTTAAAGACCTAAATGTGAAAAGCAAAACCTTAAAACTTTTGGCAAATATATGAGATTCACTTATCACCTCATGGCAAGGAAGGATTTTTTTTTAACACAAAATACAAAAAACCACTAACCATAAAGGAAAAGATTGATAAATTTAACTACAGTAAAAATTTTAATTTCTATACAGCTAAAGACACCATAAATAAAGTTAAAAGGTAATGCCTCATACTGGGAAAAGATTGTTGCAGCTCATGTGATCAGCAGAGGATTAGAATATATAAAAACCCCTACAAATTAACAAGAAAAAGACATACAATCCAATTGGGGGGGAAAATGAGTATATGAATAAGTAATTCACAAGTGAGAAAAACCTGAATGCTCAATATACACAAAAATATATTGAATCTCAATAGCACTCAGGGAAATGCATATTAAATAAAACAAGATACCATTTTGTACTTAGCAAGTTGGCAAAAATTTATAGACTGGATTATCTGAAGTGTTGATGAGGAAGTGGATCCACAGGAACTAATATACCACTGCTGGGAGTGAAAATTAGTGCAATCTCAAAGTAATTGGCAGCCTGTGGTACAAGCTGGCAGTGGTGTTCTACATATAGAACCCGGGAGACACTTGTGTGTGTGCGAGACACGTCTGCGGACTTGTTTGCAGAAAGTGGGAAGAATGTAAATGTCTGTCAACAGGAAACACGGATATATAATATATTCATATAAGCAACCACGCTGCTAATTCAATAAATCTTGTAAGGACGATGTTAAATGAAGAGATGCAGAAGTGCAATATGACACCTTTTTCTGAAGTTAAAAACAGTCTGAACAATATAATGCTGATGCAAGCACACTCCTGAGGCAAATGTGTGAGAACAAGGATGAGACGAAGGCACATCAACTTCTGAAGTGCAGTTAGGTCTGAGGAAATGGAAGGGAAAGAGCGGGAGTTGAAAACAAAGAGGGCTTCACCCCACTCTGTCTCTGAGGACAGCATATTTAGATTTGTTCCATGTGGACAGTGACCACACAAGTAGTTTGTTATATTAGCTTCTGTTTTGTCTCTATATTTGAAATGCTTCGTGGTTTTTTAAAAAAAATTAACTCCTCTGAGGAAAAAAAAACTTGCTCTATCTCCATCTGAAAGTGGGCAGTAATTCAAAAAAGCATTTAAACTAATGGATGTTTATCATGTCGTGAATGGCAGTTTGGCATGGCAGGTTGAAGCACCCGGACTCCTGGGTCTGAGTCCTGCCTGGGTCTGAGTCCAGCTCTGCCACTCCCTAAACGGCAGCTTGAAGCAGGCTACTTTATCTCCCTTTGCCGTGGTTTCCTTGGATGTAAAATGCTGCTGCTGTTAATGATGGTGATGGTGGTGATATTAGTGCCTGCATATAGAGTTGTTGCAAAGAAAAAATGAGTTACTGTGCATAATTCACTACACACGTGGACTCTATTACTACTTTTTTGTTTGTTCGGTTTTTGGGGGGGGTAATTATTTATTTGTTTAATGGAGGTACTGGGAATTGAACCCAGGACCTCATGCATGCTAACCACATGCTGTACCACTGAGCTATACCCCTCCCCTTACTCTGTTATTATTACGCCTGAGGATGAGCTACCATTCAGAGACCCGAGTTGTTTGTTAGATGCAAGGGAGAGTGGGGGAAGGGGTGAATAAGCTTTGTTTAAAGAAATCATGTGAGTAGATGTTGTTTTTAGTGATAGTTGCTCCTCTACTGCAGTGAGACAAAAATCTCTCTCAGAACTCCAAAATTAACCTGTTGAGTTGGAGATGATTCACCCCCCACCAGTGACTTCACAAGTATCTGCTTCAGTTCGCTCTGGTAAGTAAAATGATCACTCATTCACTTTTCAGAGCTGGCTGTAAAATCAATAAGAAAAACAAAACCAACATGTAACTCTGTTGAAATATATAGAATTCCCTCTAAAAAAATGAAAGCTACATCTACCTTCAAGTTTTGATGAATATGTGGTATTGTTCTATCCATCATGAGACTGGCTTTTTTTTGTATTAAAAAATGATGAGATGTAAATCTCGTTGCTAGCTGGGGATTTTAATTGAGGCCAGTTTAATGTCTCAAGTAAGTGAGAAATCACAGTCATTGGGGAGCCAGAGACAATTTTCTGAAACAGATGCAGGAAGGCAAAGATTGCAGGCTTTGTCTAGAGTTGATTAGAATTTGGGCCCAAGTGCTGCTCTTACTAGACTCGTAGCTTTGAATGAATTCCTTAAATCTGCTGTGCCTCAATTTCCTCATCTATAAAATAGGACTCAGTCTTTCTCTTACGGAACTTTTGTGAGGATCAAATACATGGTATACACTACCTTGAGTATATAATCTGTGCTCAGGAGTTGACATTATCTCTGACATGATTGTTGAGTTATGAATTCCTCAGTGCTAATGGATGAGTGGATTGGAGGAGTCTAAGACAAGATGAGATAATGAGCTGGAAGGTCTCGCAGCTGACCCTGCCAACGTTTCTTTTAATTTTTAAAAATTTTATTTTTATTTATTTTTGGGGAGGAGAGGCAATTAGGTTTATTTACTTATTTATCTTTAATGGAGGTACTGGGAATTGAACCCAGGGCCTTGTGCATGCTAGGCACACACTCTACAATTGAGCTACACTCTCCCCCCCAGATGTTTCTTTACTTCACCTGAAACAATAAGTTATTTCAAGCTTAGTAATTTTTTTTGATCTGGTCTTCATCTTGAAGATCATCAAACGCTGCTTTTAAAGTGTAATTATTCACTGTGCGCTATTGCAACAATCTGAATCTGCTTTCCTGTAGGAGGCACCCTGTTTTGACTACCATTGCTTTTGATGCCCTTGCTTGGCACCCTAAAAAGTCCAACATAGCTAGGAAATTTCATCATGACTGGTCCCCCCAAAACACCCAAATCCTCATTCCTCGCTGTCGGATGAATGAATCTCTAGGGTTGAGCAGCTACCCAGGGCAAAACAAAACTCTGTCCCTGTTCCCAGGCCTGAGCCAAAAGCAGGACTTCGGGGGAAACAAGCCCGAGCTGGAGGCAGTATGACTGCCCACAAGAAGTGGGTGGCAGAGGCAGTGAAGACTGGCCAATGCCACACCCCATCCTCTGCATTTGGTTGTCTCAGACAATTCAGCCCTTGCTCCTTCCACCCTCCAACCCAATCCTACTGTACTCAGCTCGCCTCTCACTTCCTCCTCTCATTTAAAATAATTCATTCTCTTGGTGGGGAAGGAGGGGCAGTTTGGTGGTGGGCCTCAAGAGGGAGAGAGAATCACTTGGAGTGATACAGTGAGTAGAGACTATGCTTTAACCAGCTAAACAGGAATTTGTATTTTAAAGGAAGAACCTGTTTATCCCTCAGGACCTTTAACTGGCTAATTATTTAGGCAAAGATGGGTCTTTTCACTGTCTCTTGCTTGATGGATATGGACAGGGTTTGAATGGGGAAATGGGAAGCTCAGGGTAGGACACGTTGAGTTGGAGGTGTCTACTGTATAGGCTCACGTGACCATCTCCACCCAGATACCCCCCTGGGCCCGTTGAGCTCAGCGTGCTCAGGACTGAAGTCATCTTCCCCCCACACATGTTCCCAGATACCTATTTCAGTTGGTGGCACCTTACTGTCCTCCACCCCACCCATCCCCCAAGCTAGAGGAAGTACTCAGCGTCACCCCTGACTCATCCCTCTCCTGCAAAGTCACCAGGCTGTTCCTTATTGCCTCTATCACTCATAGGACAAGCTAAGATCAAAATCACAGTGCGTCTGTCTTGCTAATTGACATGGCTTCCGACTGCCTTGGCGACAATCCCAAGGCAAGTAAAAGTGTGTGAAATCTGTATTGCACATCATCTTATTAGAATTTTTGAAATGTCTACGGCCCATTTCTTGTCAGACATGATTAGATCATTACTTTTACCTTATAATTTGGCTGCAGAAAAGCTCTTACAACAAGGGGGCTAATCATCAGCTCTGCCATTTTCTTGCTATTCACTCGTGCTGGATGATTAGCGTATTGTCTTCAGGCCTCAGTTTGGTGTCTTGCAGGAATCTTTTGAAACCATTGGTCTATTTCATGAGGGTTAGTTTAGTTAGAACTAAGTAATATAATCAGTGAGTCTATTTAAGCAAGCACATATAAACATATGCCAAAATAAATCCGAACTGCTGAAAAGGAACAAATAAATGAGAGATACTCCCCCACCACCAGGGTGAGGGGGACCTTTCCCTCTTCCCTTGGAATGCCACAGGCCAGTGGGTCCCAAGGTCAGCCTGTATGTTAAAAATTAATAAAGCTTAGTCTATCTCATTAGAAAACAAGGAAACTGAAACAAAGGTTCTAATGTTTTCACTTTGCATATCCCCTCACGGTGCCGGGTAGAGGTTGCTGCCCTTAGTCTTGGTGACCCCCCCAGCTATGGGACCCACAAGCTGCTTGCTTCTTATTGCAGGTGGTGGAAATTTGGGGACCTCAGGTCTTCTCAGCAGCCAGGGTGAGCCCAGGGGGTATGTCCTCAAGGCAGGTGGCTCTCTTGGAGGGTCGGGAAGGGGCCAGACCTAAGAAGGCCTCAAGGATGTGCCGGATTAACCTGCAGTCAGAAAAGTATTTCCTAGCCCTCCCAGGTCATCTAAATTTTACGGTGATGCCTTTAAAAGTATCTCAAAATACCTTTCTTAAGCCTCACAAATGCCATTTCATTCAAGTATGAAAGGGATTAGACCTAACGCATTTTTCATGAGCTGGTAAGCTTTGATCATTTTCTTTGGCAGGAGGAGAGGATCAAGATTTTTGTTAGTCTCTAACTCAAAAGGCCCCACCAACCCTTAACAATTTCATTTCAATGTACCAGTGACATTTTTTCCTTACTATTCCGGCAGTATACAAACCATACTTTTATACAAGGGAAGGAAAATTTTTTCCTGTTTGACTCCACTGGAGATGCAACAACTCAATTAGTCTTTCTGAAAACTGTAAGAGTGTTAGGTTTGCATTTCAAAAACTACTTAAGGTTCCTCAATAGTTTTGTCCCCATAGCTGCACAGAGACCTAGAACTTCAGCAGAGGCAATGTCTTCTCTAGAAGGTGTTTTATCATTGCATGATTATCCCATCCTGCAGACCACCTCACCCCCCACAGCCAACCCCTTCCTTATCATTCACCCAGAGAACAGAAAAGGAAGCAGGAAGGGAGAGGGGAGGGTGTGAAGGATGGAGCATGAGGGTCATGACTGGTCCAATCAGCTTTTCTGAGTGCAAGTGCAGGTGAGCAGAAGGATGGGTGCTCATCATGAAAGTTCACATTCAAAACAGTTTTGTGAGGCTGCTCCATCTCCAGGAGGCTTGCTTGAACTTTTATTTCCAACAGTTAAGTGTAAGTGGTTGAGTGCCAGAAACTTGGACTACTGCAAATCACTCTCTGCTCAGATCTTACCCCTCCCCGTGCCCTGGGGACCCTCCTCCCACCTTCCTTGTGCTCTGGGCCTCCTACTTTGACAGATGATGGTGCTTATTAAGCACCACAGATTGTTTCTCTCAGGTTACCATCTCCACCCCTAACGTCTACTTAACATTTTTAGCTAACAGCCTTCCTTGCCATTTATCCTAAGCTGTTTACAGAAGGGAAGTGATACTGTGATAATTTTATAACTTTGACCCAGCTATCCATACTCGTATACAAGTTTTCCACACACTCTTTAACTGGAGGTAGAGAAGTTACCAAGTCCTGAGAATAAGGAGAGAAGAGCTGAGTCTGGCCCCAGTCCCTCTCCACCACAACACATCCTGGGTTGATGCTCCTAGCTCTTCTCTGGGCAGAAGCTGACAGCTGACAGCTGACAGCTCGTCATCTTTCATAGCCATCCTTTGTTTCTCCCAGAATGTATTACCTTGCTTTTCCCATGCAGAAGCTCATCTGCCTCTTTTCTGCCCACTCACCCTTGGCTTGGTAAGATCTTCCTGCTGGTTTTCACAACCAACTTGGCATTTCACCAACTGGGAGAGCTTAGTGTTTTCTAGAAACGTGGAAACATCACCTGTGCTATGGCTGAACATCATTATCGGAGGATCAGCTCGGACAGGCCCCAGTACTTTTCCACGCAGTGAAGGGCCCACTTAAATTAGCTCTCGCTTTCTTTTTCCAAACAAATTCTCTCCCACTATCACGCCATTTTCCCAACATAGTCCTGGTACTTCTTTTGTTGTAAATGTTCCAAGGGTGATTATTCTCAGAGCACTGACTTCATAATCCTTTCACTTGAGCTCCTATATCAATCTTGGTTTAAGGAAGCCCCTGCTTTTTTCTACAACGATGAACTTGCAGCTTCCTCGGTGCTAGTCAGGTGAGCTGAGTAATAACAGCTGCATAGTCACATTTTTTTTCCATTCTCGGAGAGTCTCAGGTACTGTAAACAATCCATTACTTTTCATGACGGGGGAATGGGAACTTTTGTTCAAACATGGTTAAGAGAATCCTTGCTTACTAAAGAGCCTTCTTAAGGCTTGTACATGGGGAAAAGAGAACAGTTTTTGCCACAACCTCTCCGAGATCTCTTGGTGTTTCTCCCAAACATGTGCACACTAGCTAGGCTTGTTTCCCCAGATATCCCCAGTGCACTCCTGACCTTGCCTTCCAAAGCTCACACTTTCCCTCTCAGCCTGCAGTGTTCCTCCCTGGTGAGTCATCAACATGGTCCCTCTGCAGAAGGAGGAGACAGAAGGATGGATGGAAGGAAACAGGCCCAAGATTTCCATGTGCAAAAAGTCTGCTTCACCCAGGTCTCTCTCAGGGCACACACTCTCCCTTAAATCCTGCATGCATGTTGGAAAGAGCAGTGTCTCCCCAACCCTCCGCCACAGATCCCTGGGCCTTGTCAGAGCTGACCAGATGTGTCTTGATATTACTTCTCTTCATCCTGTCCCAGCACTTCCCATAATGTATACCATAGGATGTTGCAGGGAACATATATTTGTATGTATATATAAACATGTGAGAACATATTTTCTAAGGTCCAGTAAGTTGGAGAAGTGGTAGGCTGAACAAAACCACACAGGTATCTTTATAGCAGGACTACTCAAAGCCTTTTATAAGCTACCTGGTATGGCACATCATCAAAGGCCAGCCACAGTATATAGTCATCTACAAACTCATTTAACTGACCACAAAACCTTCTCGCCTGGAGCGCCTGATAAGACTACTGTTCTATAAAATACACGCTGGGGCATGCCTTGATCAGTGGGTCCTACATTCAGCGTGTCAGCGTGGAGCTTGTGATTACTGCCCCGACTTCTAAAGATTTTAATACTGACAGACAGGGGGTAGAGTGAGGGCATTTACTTGTTGGTTGTTTTTCCTTAAAGCTTCCCTTATAATTTCAGTGATCCGTAATTCCCCTGCTCTAGCCTCTTAAACGTTAAGGCTTCAGAGATCCAATACCTGTGACCCTCCTGAGCCCTCCCCATGGGAAGCTTGTACCACAAGTCCCTTTGTAGGTAAATAACACGTTCTTTTACAAGAGAGATGGATGGAAATCTATGAGGGAAACCACCCAAGGCCTTTGTGATTTGGGGAAAATTACTGGCCTGTTTCCATGCCTTTAGAAACCGCTTCCTAGCATTGTAGCCAGCCCCACCTAGCCACATACAAGTCCACCTTCGGAGCCCACAGAGCTTCCCCTAGCTGTTTGCACTCATGCCAATTTGGGCTGTTTCACTTGTTTAAGTATTTTGTTTCATTTGTCTGTATCTTGCCTCCCTGCAGGATCATATTCAGAGTAGGACCCATTTAAATATTCAGGGGAGGGAGCAGGATTTCCCCCAAAGCACTGCCTGCAGAGTTGAACAAATAGTAAATGCTCAATAATTACAGAGAAAACCAAGAGAAAAAAAGAAACCTTGGCCCAAAAGGGACAAAAAAAAGTGGGGGGAGGGGTTAAGATTGACTCTAGAATTAAAAAACAAGCAGAGAGGAGTGGTAAGCATAGCAACAAGAGTGTACAGCTCACCCTTCTGAGAGGGTACAACCTTCAATATTAGGGATGTAGCATCTTCCTCCTTCTGAAGTTTTCCTTTGGTACTCCCTCCTCCCTCCCTTTTTTTAGGTCAATGATATATGCATCACTTGTGGCTCGGGAATAGGATGACCAACTGTCCCAACTTGCTTGGACTTTTCCAATTTTAGCCCTGAAAGTCAGCCATACAGGAAACCCCTCAATCCTGGCAAATCAGGGCAGCTGGTCACTCTACTCAGAAGACAGAGTTCCCTGATGGGATAAAATTGGGAAATGCTTTACCACACTCTACTCACCTGGACTGGTTTCCTATAGCTGCTGTAACGAATTACCACCAACTCAGTGATTTGATTTAAGATAACTCAAATTTATCATCTCACGGCTCTAGAGACCAGAAATCCTAAATGGGTTTTACAGGGCTAAAAATCAGTGTGTCGGCAGGGCTGCACTTTTTCTGGAGGCTCTAGGGGAGAATGTTTGTTCCCTTGCCTTTTCCAGCTGCTAGGAGCCACCCACATTCCTTGGCTGATGGTTCCCTCCTTCATCTCTGAAGCCAGAGATTACAACCCTCCAACCCTCTGCTTCCATCATCACATCCCCTTTTCTGACTCTCACTCTCTCCCTGTCTCACTTATGAAGACCCTTGTGATTACATCGGACTCACTGGCTAATCCAGGGTAATTTCTCCATCCCCCAATCCTTAACTTAATCTTATCTGCAAAGTTTCTTTTACCAGGTAAGGTAACCCATGCACAGGTTCCAGGACTAGGATGTGGTCATCATGGCGGGGGTGGAAGGGGTCATTATTCTGCCTACCACACCCACTGCTCTCTGAGAGCTGATAAAACACTGAGTACTGAAGAAATATTTTTAAAGTCTCACAGGCAATGAATCTTTCTAATGTTTAACCCAGTGTTTTCCAAACTTATTTGATCAGGAAACTCTTAATTCCCACCCCCTGCAAAGAATACCACTTAACATTTCATAGAATGCTGCTGCTCTCACCAAAGAGCAGAACTCAAACTGGTGTGTGCACCATGGAGAGTCCAGAGACTTTCCACACGATAAGCAGAGGAGGAGAGTTTTGAGGGAATCGATTTATAGATCCAGTTCCTCTTACTCGCTCCAATATGCTTTTCTAAGCTCATCTTCCTGAGAAACAACCTGATGCCAAAGCGTGGTGGACCTCCCTTCTTTGCACTGTTTCAGTCATGGGCTTCCCACTCATAAAGAATCTTACTGGAACAAACACATTACCCTGGGATGCAAAACCTCCTGCTCAAACAAAGGGATGACGTGAAGCTCTGGGTGTTGGTGATGCCTCTTTTAATCAAAGCACCAATACCCACCCCTACCCATCTCATTTAGAGTTGCATTGCCAATAAAACTTTACCTTTTGTGCTTAGTAAGTTTCATCAAAAGTTTAATACTTTGTATTGTACTCAAAATAATTAGAATGATAACTCTCTCCAGAAGAAGTTTTTAGGGATTGGAGCTTTTGGTCACTGGAATCTTCTTTTAATTTAAATTTCAACTTGTATGGATCCTTTGGTTATAGAGAATTATGATGGATTGATCAAATAAAACATTTTCAAGCATAAAAACATATTTGAAGTTGAAGTTCTCTGGATGTCATAGAATAGAGATACAATTTCGAAGAGAAAAAAGAATAGTGTAACAGTTTTAATTTAGAAGAGCTTGCACCTGTCATTTTAAAATGGACAATAATGGATGTTATATCACTGTGGAATGTAGGGTACACAGAACACTTTTGAAAGAATAATTTATCAGGTTAATTTAAAAATATTAATATTTACAATATCTAGAAATTTTATCTACTTAGAAATTATAACTATTTAACCATAAAGTGAAAAATAATTGCTGTGAAGTTTAAAATTGTGCAAAGAGAAGATAATAACTACTATATATTAAATAGATAAACAAGTTTCTTCTGTAAAACACAGGGAACTATATTCAATATCTTATAGTAACCTATAATGAAAAGGAATATATGTATGTGTACGTATGACTGAAACATTATGTTCTACACCAGAAATTGTCACAACGTCGTAAACTGACCATACTTCAATAAATTAAAAGAAAATTTTTTTAAATAAAATTGTGCAAGGAGATAGCTTTCCAGAATTCTTATGGGGAGATAAGAGCAGCGTGTGATGACCACTGCTCTGGAGAAGACTGGTGGTGAAAAGAGCGGGGTTTGGAACCAGGCTAGCAGGGAAGCCTCGGTAAAAACACCAGCTTCACCCAGCTCGCAGGGTTAAAGCCATGAAGTGCCTCACACAGAGCTAGGGCTCCCTCATTCCACGACAGCTGCTGTGGGCCCCCCAGTGCACCGGGCTCGGGACGTCCGGTGAGGCTTGGACACAAGTAGGTCCATTGCTTCTGTGTAAATGCATTTCTAGAGAGTCTCTCAGAATACCTTCTCCTCAGGCAATTTTTGGGAACTGTATCTACAAAGAAATGACTCATTTTTTGATATTCCAGAACAAATCATCTAGATTCTATTGTTCCTGTCAGAACAGTCACCTGACAAGGCATACACTTACTGTGCTGATAGGACCATTACTCAAAAGTCACTAAGTTTCTACTGTGGAAGAAGCACAGTCCTTTGAACATCCTTAATGCTGGTAAATATTTGTTTTGGAGGACACATTTGATGTTTTTAGAACAAAGGTTATTCACACAAAGGTCTGGTGACCATGGTAGATGATCAGACTGGGCAGGAATATCATTTGTCTGGAACTCGGGAAGGGCATAAATCAGGGTAAAGAAGAATCACTAGTTACCGTTTATTCCCATCACACTGAGGCTGAAGGGAGAACCACGGTTCTCCATGTTGCCGAGGGCACTGGTGAGGCAGCATTTCTTACAAGAGTACGTGTGACTTTTCTCCCAAGTCTCTGGCTCTTACTGTGTAAATTGATGTGCACACAGGTAAAGCAACCACAGCACAACTGTCTTCTGGCAATAGTGACTATAAGACACATCCCAATTTCCAAGATCTCAAATATGAAAATAAAATACACCTTAGACTCAATGGAATATAGATTCTGAGACTCAGTCAAAAACACGACTGTGATCAACCACCCAGGTCTGTCCTGGAAACAGGGTTGGCGTTGGTGCTGCATCCTTCTCATTAAGCAATCAATTCTTCCCATAAATTTGCAAAACTGTATGATTTCCAGTGCAATAATCATTGTAAGGCATTCTCTGAGTGTGAATAGAGTCAAGAAGGCTTTTTGCGTGAAGTAGGTCTAAAAAAGTGGGATTTAGTTTGGACATGAGGCGACCACATCCAGAGAGGAGAGAGCACAATTTAAAAGGTTTAAGAGGAAAAAATGTTTAAAAAAATAAAAGGTTCAAGAGGGTAAACAGGTATGTCATGTGGAGAGGACAGTTGGGTAACCAGGCTGGGGTGAGATTCATTAAGGAGTTGAAGGGGTATGAGGCATGAATTTTTGCTGTAAGAACATGAGGTAGTGTGTTTCACTTATAGAAACATTAAAGAGGTTCTCATATTTCTATAACTTTTATTTTTCTTATTATAGGTCCTGATGTTTTTAGTTCAAAGAACTTTGCCCTTCAAGCCCAGAAGAAGATTCTGAGCAAAATAGCCAGCAAAACTGTGGCCAACATGCTGATTGATGACACCAGCAGTGAGATCTTTGATGAGCTCTACAAAGTCACCAGAGAGCACACCCACAGCAAGAAGGAAGCCCACAAGATCATGAAAGACTTAATCAAGGTGGCGATCAAAATTGGGATCCTCTACCGGAACAACCAGTTCAGTCAAGAGGAGGTTGTTATTGTGGAGAAGTTCAGGAAGAAGCTCAACCAGACCGCCATGACCATTGTCAGCTTCTATGAGGTGGAGTACACCTTCGATAGGAACGTGCTCTCCACACTCCTACATGAGTGCAAGGAGCTGGTGCATGAACTGGTACAGCGACACCTGACGCCAAGGACCCACGGGCGCATCAACCACGTCTTCAACCACTTTGCCGATGTGGAGTTCCTCTCCACCCTTTATAGTCTGGATGGAGACTGTAGGCCCAACCTCAAGAGGATTTGTGAAGGAATCAATAAACTGCTAGATGAGAAAGTCCTCTGAACAGCCTTCTTTCCTTCGGGGCTTGGCTGTACTCAAGTTACAGCACCCAGCGTGTTCCCGGTGAGAATCAGGAAAAGAAGAAACCCTTATTGAAGATACCCATGTTCTATCCTGTTCACCCCTCTGAGGTTGATGCTGGATTGAGCGCAGGTGTGTTTATCTCCTGAACTCTCAATGAGGTCTGTACTTAAAATCCCCCTTGTTTGCAAGTCTAAAGGATACGCCATCTATTTTAAGCAGAAAAGCTGCCCTGCTCATCAAGGTGAGCCCAGTTCCTCTTGTGGAGAGGAAGGAGCCCTGGACCAGGAGTCAGGGGACATGGATTTGGTTCCCAGCTCCACCAGTTACAACTCCATCCTCTGGATCCTGGAACCATCTTGCCCGCCTGCCTACCTCCTCACAGGAGGACTGACTGAGATTATGTATGTTCACACTTTTAAAACTCCAGTGTAAATATGACAGGCATCAACCTGGATCTAGACTATTAAGCAGCAGAGAAAAGAACAATAGTTTCTAATGGGCTGGGTTTGCAATCTGTCTCTAGATGTGCTCTTTCAAACAAAATAAAAATGAATCCAAAGGTGTGAAAAAGTATACCTGCAAATTGGAAAAATGTTTTTCAAGACTTGTGTTTTTTAAAAGGTCTCAGGTTTATAGTCCTGCAGAGGGAAATTTTCCAGGGGGTGGGAGAGTGGAGAGAGGGTTTCCCACCTGTCATGCAGAAGCAGAGAACTGTGCTCCCTCTGTCCCTGCAGGACCGGCCTTCCCCCATCTGAGGGGCACCATCCTTGAGACGTGGCGACGGTTTATTCCAGGGCGCACAGGAGAGTCGGGCAGAATGAACCCCTATCCATCTTTCTTGGTCTTTCAGTCATTTTGTGCTGTTTTCTCTGGTTTGTTAATAAATTGAAAGTACCCTTCAAACAAGATGTTTTGAAGTTGTCTCAAAAATCAAATTCCTGGGAGTGAGATACAGTGATAAGAATAATGGGATTGAAAGGAAGAAGAGAACAAAGAGCGAGTGTTGCACTTAGACCCTAAGGGGGAATAGCCCCACAGGGAGTGTGAACGGGGAGGGGCCTGTGCCCCTGGCCAGAGGGGAGCTAGTTCATGGACACGTGACCCCCTCCTCGGAATGTCTCAAAGCCTTGCTTTCACACAATGTATTCAATATGCCTTCTAATGTTGTCTGGGGGCCACCACCTTAAGAGACTTGCCTTTCCTGCATTACCTCCTGTCCCGCTATGCTTGTCCTACATCTGATGGTAAAGTGAAAATACCACGTTAGCTCAGCTCCATCATTCATCCCACCCCATGGTCTCCCTCTAGCAGGAGCACTGAGAGATGGTTTGTGGGATGGTGTGAAATGACGCTCACTAAACCTACTGTGGCCTTTCAACCCCAGCTGGCTCCCATGTCAACATCAGTGCAAACCAACCAGTTAAGTTCTTTAGCCACCAGCACTCAAAATTAGTTCATTGGAAGGATGTCCAGTGGGAAATAGGGAAGAGTTAAGTCAGCCCCTGTCTCCATGTTTGACAAACATGGCCTCGCCCCTCCTCGCAGACCCCAGGACTGAACAGTGATGCCCTGTGTACATCTGGGCTGGGGAAGTTGCTGGTCATTTGGGCAGTGCCGGTGGGAGGTGCAGGCGGCACCTTCCTTCCCACCTGCCCGCTATGCAGCAAGCAGCCCAGCAGTAGCTGCATTTTTACATACAGAGTCCTCAGTGCCTGCCTTGGTGTACTCATCTGATTGAGGACTGCTTTCTAGTATGAAGAATGGTTCTAGAAACAGGTCCCTTTTTTTTTTTTTTTTTACTAAGTAGGTGGACCTATCCAGAGAACTCAGCCCCAAAAGGAAGCAGGGAAGAAGGTGGGATCCCCAGCCAAAGAGGACCGTGGGTTCTCCCCTCTCTGCAGGCACATAGCACAAACCACAGTGACAGCAGAGGGGGGCTGAGCAGGTTCCTCTGAAGGATCGGGGTCCTCGTTGTTCTCATCAGACAAGGATCAGCACTTCCACCAGCAGTTCTCAGCAAGTGCAGCACTGTGCCGACCGCAAGTTCTACAGCCTCAGGCGTCCCCAGTGAATCTCATTATTGGTTTGTCCTGAGGATTCTAACTACGTCACATAGTGCCCCTGAAAAGTGGTTTTGGTTGGAAAAAATGTGACAGAGGCCAACAGATGCTTTTAAAAACATGACTCTGTAGATGTACATTTGTGCTCAGAACTCTGTGCTAAATTTTCAGTAGCAAGAACCCACAAAAGCAAAATTAGGATATCTACACTTAGGGGGCACCCTAAAGAAAACTGATTTCAAAAGAAGCAACAGTACAGAAACTCTCACTTGATCAGGCCCCCCACACACTTTAGAGAGCAATGCCTGGCTCAGCAAGTCAAGGGCAGAGACAGGACTCAGCCTTTATTTAAGGGTGGGAGGTGGCAGGAGAAGTTTCATCTGGAAAAACCATCCCTGTTCAACCATCCCTGAGCACTCAGCTCTGTCCCCGGGAGAGGACACCAGGCACTTGTGCCAAAGTCCCTACTCCGCCCTGGTCGTGTCCGTTCTTCGTGTATCTGAACCCTGCAGAAACACATTCCCGGCCGCTGTGCCTGCCATGTGTCTGCATCACTCTTCCTCCCTGTGTTTGCATCTGTGAGTCTTGACACCCTCAGCATCTCCAGGTCTCTGCTCAGTGATAAACCAAAATGGAAAGACTTCTCCATCTGTGCTTCTCCTCCAAACTCCCATCTCCCCCATCTGCACATTTTTCAGAAGCAAATCAGTACATTCACTGGCTGCTCCAGTGAACTTCTTGTATACATTATATTAAAAACAGAAAGGAGCTCAAATCAAGCCTACATGCCCTCTGCCCCAGTATCTTTGAGGGCTTTTTTTGTTTGTTTTAAATTCAGCATGGTCCCAGGTGTCAAGAGTAAAACCAAAAACCAAAACAATTTCCACTGGAAAATTCTGGATCAGCTAACTCTGGCTGCAAAGACACTGCATTAGCAGGAACTGTCCAGTAATGGACTGGGATGTTGACAGAGTCATGAATCAGATGGCCTTGAAAGAGAGGATTGTGAAGGAACTCCCAACTCAGAACTATATGGTCAGTGTGTTTCCTTTGTTTTGCCTGACCCTGCTATGGGGGCCACAGCCCAAACCAGGCCACCTGCTGCTGTTTCCTTAGAGGGAGGTCTTCCTTGATAGGGGAAAGACTCTTCCTCTGTGCCTCAAAATGGCATCTAGAAATCCCTGAAAGTTCTGGGGGGCAGGGGTGAGCTGGAGGGGGTCAAAGTCCATGAATTCTAAAAGGAATTTTTAGATTTTTGTTTCATTCTAACAAGTTAAAAAAAAAATCAAAATCAACATCAGCACCTTCTGAGTCATGTAGGGATGACTACCTTATAGCCAGGTGATGCAATCTGGCTTCAGGGTCTGGTATCTTTGTGTTTACAGTGTTGTTCATGCTAATTGATCAACTCAAGTGAAAGAAAAGAATTTAATTCTTTTCTGGGTCTGCAGGCATAGCTTGGGCATCCACGAGTTCTCAATTTTGAGAAATGCTACCACAACATACGAAAGTACAGGCTTGCAGAGAATGAATGTCACCCTAACCTTGAAGGGGCTCATTCATTTGTGGGGGCTCAAAGGCTGAGGGGTGAACCTGTGTCTGGGGGACATATAGGCCTTCTGCAGAAAAAGGCAAGATCCTACATGCCCTGCCTGCCCTTTGAAAATTGGCCAGGAAGAGCTACCATCTATAATCAAAGAACTGACCAACTTGTCCTGGCAATTCTAATAAAAAATCTCAAAGGCACAAGAAAGGCCATCACTGGACACACCAGGCACTGTTCCTCCTGAGAAAGGAAGTGTGGAGAAACCTTTCAAAGCCTCCTTGTGAAGAAGAGATGTCACCTGTACCTGCTGACACTCTCCTAGATCCAGCTGCACCTGCTGGTGTGCAGAGGCCCAGGTGTCAGGCACGGGGTCCCAGGATCCCAAGAGCTTATTCCTTGGCTCAACTTAAGGCTTGTGACACTGAGAACTCCTCCCAGTCCCAGAAGAAGGAGGGATCAGCAAGAGCAAGCTCTCTCTCACACTCCATACCCCACCCCCAGCAGTGGTATATTCTCATCACATTGGTATAGTGATACAGTCATATATATATATACCTCAGTGCCACTACTAACCTATGCTTTCCCTACCTTGTCCTTTCTTTGCTGAACTGGGGCAGGTCTCCACAGAGGAGGGGGTCCTGGCTGCACACCCAGGCAGCCAGAGCTTGGGCAGCCAGGGCCCCCTAGGCTGCGGTACAGAGCTCCTTCTTGCTGACTCTAAGGCCCTTCTGGATCAGCTCCTGGGACAAAGGAGTCTGGGGTTTGGCTTGATCTCAAGGAGGGGCTGGGTGGGAGCCAGAGCTTGGCACAGAGCAGGCACTGAGGCTAGCAGGGAAGCCGCAATTAGCCTATGTTATAGAGGAGACAGCACTCTTCCAGCCTCTGTCACTTGTAAAGGAAGAGCTTGTGGGCTGGTCCCTGGGGAGTAACTGGGCCCCCTTCCACCTCTCAGAGCAGCAGCTTCCCTGCCGAGAGGGTCATACTTCTCCATGATGGGATGGGGCTGCCCTTGCTGTGTGTTTCAGAAACATTTACAACTTGATTTTAGAAACACATTGTTGAGTTTGGATTTGGGGAGAAAGGGGAGATGGGTATTTTGGGTTTGTTTTCTTTTCAGCTTTCACAGGCAGCACAAAGTATGGAACATGGAACAACCCATGAGTCAGGAGGTTTAGTCTCAGCTTGTCCATTACCTGGCGATTTCCTTACACTTCACCTCTCTGGGCCTCAGTTTCCTCAACTGCAAAAGCAGACAGTTTTACAAGGTATCTAAGAATCCTTTCAGTTCCATAGTTCCATGTCCTGAGCATCACAGGAGGGCAGAAGCTCTGGGCATTTCTGCATCATAAGTTTCTTAGAAGGGAAGCTATCCATTATTAAAACAAAGCAATACTTATAAATAGACTGAGAAATGACACCTCAATGATCTCCTTCAAGATTTTTTTTAACATTTAATAAAAGCTAGCATTTATTGTAGTCCTGCTAACAAGGTAAGAGTGCCAACACAATATGAATAAATGCTTCAGAATAACATCCCAGAGAAACACCATCTGCCAACATGAACTGTAATGCCCTCTCAACATCTCACGCCAAGTGATCGCTTCTAGTCGGAGACACTCTGGAGCAGAGTGTGTTTGTATTGCTCTTTCTCATTTTAGTTATCGTTTCTAGTTGGAGACACTTTGGAGCAGAGTAATATTATCTCCTTTTAGCATGATCCAACCCAGCTGTTTTCTTCACTTTGTTTTAGAATGAATCTCATCTGCATCATCTAATACGAGGTTCATATACTAATCAAAACCAATGATACAGCCTTCTATCCGCATATTTACTTGCTCATAAAGCCACACCAGAATCCGAGATCTATTTTGCAAGTATCTGAAGATGAGGTTGATAGGCTGCACCATCACCTTCTGCACTTTCTGGCCCTGGCCACGGTACGCCATGGTGGAAGCTCACAAAGACCGCTCTCCTTCAAGATTTTTGAATGTAGAAAGTTAAAAAAAAAAATCCTTTTTAAAATCACATAAAAAAAAAACCCTAAATATAAATTTAACTAAAAAGGTGAAAGACCCATACACTGAAAACTATAAAACACTGATAAAGGAAAGTGAAGATGATTCAAAGAAATGGAAAGACATCCCATGCTCTTGTACTGGAAGAATTAATATTGTTTCAAACGGCTATACTACCCAAAGCAATCTACAGATTTAATGCAATCCCTATCAAATCACCCATGACATTTTTCACAGAACTAGAATAAATAATCCTAAAATTTATATAGAACCACCAAAGGCCAAGAAATGCCAAAGCAATCCTGAGGAAAAAGAACAAAGCTGAAGGCATAACCCTTCCAGACTTAAGACAATACTACAAAGCTACAGAAATCAAAACAGCATGGTACTGGCACAAAAACAGACATATAGATTAATGGAACACAACAGAAACCCACAGACTTATGGTCAATTAATCTATGACAAAAGAGGCAAGAATATACAATGGAGAAAAAACAGTCTCTTTGGCAAGTGGTATTGGGAAAGCTGGACAGCCATATGTAAATCAATGAAGTCAGGACACTCCCTCACACCATACACAAAAATAAACTCCAAATGTTTTGAAGACTTAAATATAAAACATGACACCATAAAACTCCTAGAAAAGAACATAGGCAAAACATTCTCTGATATAAATAGTAGCAATATTTTCTTAGGTCAGTCCCTTAAGGCAAAAGAAATAAAAGCAAAAATAAACAAATAGGACATAATCAAGCTTAGAGGTTTTTGCAAAGCAAAGAAAGCCATCAATAAAACAAAAAGACAACCTATGCAATAGGAGAAAATATTTGCAAATGATGCAACTGACAAAGGATTAATATTCAAAATATACAAATGACTCATACAACTCAATATCAAAAAAACAAACAACCCAACCAAAAAGTAGGAAGAAGACCTAAACAGACATTTTTCCAAAGAATACATAGAGATGGCCAACAGGCACATGAAGAGATGCTCAGCATTGTTAATTATTAGAGAACTGCAAGTCAAATGATGTATCACCTCATCACCTCACACCTATCAGAATGGCCATCATTAAAAAGCCTACAAATAATAAATACTGGAGAGGGTGTGGAGAAAAGGGAACCTTCCTACACTGCTGGTAGGGATATATTATACACACACACACATACACATGTATACGCATACACACAATGGAATATTATTCAGTCATAAAAAAAGAATGAAATATTTGCAAATACTCCAATTGCAGCAACATGGATGGACCTAGAGAATATTATAATTAGTGAAGTAAGCCAAAGACAAATGCTATATGATATCACTTATATGTGGAATCTTAAAAAAAATACAAATGAATCGATATACAAAACAGAAACAGACTCACAGACATAGAAAACAAACTTAGGGTTACCAAGAGGGAGAGGGAAGGAGGGGAAAATTAGGAGTATGGGATTAACAGAGACAAGTTCCTATACATAAAATAGATAAGCAATAAGGATTTGCTGTATAATACAGAACAGGGAATTATTCATTCAATATCTTGTAATAACCTATAATGGAATATAATCTGAAAAAAAACAGAATCACTTTGCTGTAACACCTGAAACTAACACAATGTTGTAAATCAACTATACATATATTTAAAAAAAAAGATTTTTGAGTATAGATCTAAGTTCATGATTTCAGAAGGGAAAAGCCAGAAAATGCAAGGTAAAACCCATAAAGACCAGTGAACTGTGCAATGTATGCCCTGATAGTCTGCCAGTCACCAGCTTAGCAGGGGCCCACTGGGATCCAACGTTAGGACTGACTTTCTACTGAGACATACATTACAAATTGAAATGTGTCCACCTCCAGTAATGTATCTTTGTAGAGATTACAAGGTAACAAGCAAAGTCACTTTTATAATTGCCCATGTATTTACTGTCATTGAGATCTTTATGTCTTCGTACAGCTTCAACTTACTGCCTGGTGTCTTTTCATTTCACTGTGCATTGAGCACTCACTCCCTTGAGCATTTCTTGAAGGACAGGTCTAGTAAGGAGCTCCCTCGGCTTTTGTTTTTCTGGGAATGTCTTAATTTCTCCCTCAATTTTGAAGGACAGTTTTGTTGGATATAGGATTCTTGGCTGATGACTTCTTTCTTGAAAATTGGACATTTGAATCTAATAATGTGGTAATTCTGGAAATCAGATTCTCCCCCTTCTCAAGGTTTGCTGGGTTTTGTTATTGTTTTTTGTTGTTGTTTTATTGTCATAGGCTGTCTCTGTGCCAAGGATCAACCTGAGGTGTAAACCCAAGGTCTTCTCAGATCTTTTCTGAGCCTGCACTTTTCCCTGGGCACGCACAGTCACTTTCTAATTTTCCCTATATAGGCAGTTGCTTTTGAGTGCCCTCCTCTTTGAAATCTGGCTCCCAAAAAGGAAAATGGAGAAATATGAAGAGGGGAGGGTGCTGGCTCTTAAAATCCCATAGAAGTCACATCGGCTGGAAGGTGAGGCACTTGCAGCAATGGTGGGAGGTGTGACAATAATGATCACCTGCACCTCTGTGATCAGAAGCAGCAATCAGTGATCAGGACAGAGATTCCTGATATTTGGAAGAAACGGTCCTTTTGGCCCAGCTTGGTTCCTGCAAGCTGTGTGTAAGATGCTCCAGGAACATGTGCACCACTGCACATGGGGATAGGGAATGGGTAGCTGATACTGTGCTAAGAGCTGAAATTGACCAAAATTAACCATCCAGGTCTTCCCCTGGAAGTTTTAAGCCTTATTCAACAAACTCCAGAGTTCCAAAATAGCTACATAAGACAAATTATGCCAGTGCAATTGTAGTTCTAGGTGGGGAGACTGACTTCCTGTTGCTTCTTACTCCATCATCTTCCCAGAATCCTTCTTGGTACATCTACGCTTGGGTTCCTGCCTACTCACTCCATGCCCTCTCACATCTATATATGTATGCTCCAGTTTTCCTGCTCCACCCCCTACTTGGGTGTTCAGCCCATTGAAGAGGTCACAAATTCTGTTCAACAAGGGTCATCAGCCACATGTTAGGACTCAAATCAGTCCAGGAGAACCAGGGACCCACCTCTTTAAATCTTTCAACCCCTCCCCTCACCTTCTTGCAATCATGTATCCTTCCACATTTTTGCCTAATTTTCTACCAATGTGATCAAAATCCCAAGAAAAAGAGAGGGATCTTCATGCTCTGTGTATGTGTACACACGTGTGGATGCACAAGAATCTCCTTTTCTAATTCCCAAAACTACAGCCAGTTTTTTTTTCCCTTTTTTTTTTTAAGTTAAATTCTGTTGACAAATTTCCCCTAAGCTCTCTGGGTTAACTGCAAACAATAGGATTGCCTGAAAGATTCTTGGCAAAACTTATCATCTCCAAGAACTTGAACAAGGAAAACCAGCCCAGGAGCACATATGCTCGATGCCTCTGGGCCTGGAGCAGGTCCTCCCAACAGCACCAGTGGAGATAAGAAGTGGTGACATTCCCCTCTCGCCTCTCCTCTTGCTGCCTCTCACCCTGTTGGTTTATTTGTGGACTCATAAACACCAGGCTGATGGGAGGGGAGACTGTAGGCCTCTTACTCTGCAGAGAAGTGCAGCCTGACTGGGCTGCTGAACTGGGCCTTTGTAAGGAACGGGTTCCCCCCGGCTCTCCTCCCCCACCTTGTGAAAGCCCAGGGAGTAGAGGCCCACAGGGCAGCGGGTAACCCTCACAGTCGCAGCCGGCCAGCTCCTTGCTTGCCTGTGAGTTCCCAGAGGAAATGCAAACAAATCAGACCACATTGGCTGCTGGCCAATGAATCTTTGAACTTCTTCAATAAAAAGTCTTTAAAACTTTGATTCTGACCCAAATCTTTTGCTCCAACATAAAAACTGCTGGGCCGCAAGTCTCTATGTTGAGGGAAACAGTGTGTCTGTGGCATTTGAATAAGGATGTTTATCCCAGAAATGATTCCTTGAGTTCCACCAGGTTCTGTAATAAGCTCACTGTGCCTCACCTTCAGCTTTCAAAACTTTCTGAGTATCTGGTGTGTTTACCTGCAGCCCTCAGAACAGCTGCTGGGTGAATTTACTTGCAGATGTTCCTACCTTTGTCTTATTTCTTTGTAAGCCCCCAATTGTGCTTTGTAAGAGGACCCAGAGGTTGCTGAGTTTCCACTGAAACCAGGACAAGGGAGAACAAACTCTCAAGTGGGAGGCATTTAAAAGGTGTTGATCACTGGCATTCACTATGCAGTGTGATCCTGCAGCTACCACATTACAAAAAGTAAAAAATAAAAATAAATCTAAGAAATTGGTGAAATATAAGGTGTAGGCTTTTTTTTTTCTTTTAGACTAAATGGTACATTAGGGTTTTTGTCTTTTTTTTCATTCCCTCTTTGTTGCTGCTACTTCCAAAGTAATGATTATACAGAAGATAACCTGCTCTCCAAAGCCACATCTCCCATCCTAATAAACAGAAGTCTCAGAAAAAGGAAGAACCAAGTTTTCTAGACCTAGGCATTCCTGCTGGTCCCAAATCAGTATCCTCATCACCTTCACTTCCACATCTTCCTGGAAATAATATCAGAGTTCACTGTAAACCTTTGAGAGGAAGTCAGTTGCCAGCAAATCACTAAGCAGTGGGTTTTAGTCCACCCTATCACCAATTTACCTATATACCATGGACATTCAAACAGCAGCTGAACCCTCCCATGTGTCTTCTGGGCACTGGTCTTGAACCTCCTCAACCTGAAACCTGCCAGCTTCAAACCTGCAGCACATCTGGGAATCAAAGCCATCAGGAAAGTTCCCCCAGAGAGTCTCAAACAGCTGGAAAAGTAACTGTGAGCAGGAGAGGATTCTAAACTCAAGGAAAGAAGAGAAAACCACAGATCAGACCCTAGGCATATTTTTTCTCAGAAAACTGGAGTGAGCAATGATTGTTAACTCATTTGTATATTTGTTCCCTTAATTAACACTTCACGAGTCAGCCACAAACCGTTTTTTCACCAGAATGACTTTCAGTGACAATAAATGGGAACCAACTCCATTTCAGAATTAATTTCCTTTAATGGCACAGTTCCAGACATGTCACAGGGCACTGAGTGTTGTAAAGTAACATTTTTTGGTTACTTTCAAAGTGCTGGTTTAAATTTACATGTACATAAATGTCCTGAGTCTAGTATATTAGGTCACCGTCAAATCATTTATAAAGATGAACACCATTAACTAGAGGGAAAAAAGAAGTTCTAAAGATGCCTGCTCCTTGCATTCCCTATTTAGGCATCCTTTCTCTCCTTGTAGCCTGGTGGCTGTACACATCACCCCAGCCCCCACAACACACACACACACAAAGATTTACTTTAGCCACTCATGAAACAATTTCATTCTATCATAATATTTGTGGATTAAATGTGATACTTGACCTCATTTGTTCTGTTTTATCTTGTTACCATTATATTCATATATTTACATGGAAACTTCTAAAATTGGCCAGAACTCTGTAGGAGCAGACAAATTTGGACAGAAAATGAAATAACACATTCATAGATATTTATGATGCCACTCTCTAAAGCACTATGAAGTCAACTCCTCATATGAAGATAATATTGCTAATGCTGGTTATTTACGGCAAGTCACAAATGAAGGTGTTAGATGACTGTTTTGGGTAATGGCTGCTTTGGGGGCTTTGGAAGACTCCCTCACTGCGGGTCACTTTGTTGGACCTTCCTCTGGGGAATTTCTGGATGACTATTTAAGAGGAGGTTGATCCTGGAGGGAGGCAGCCAAGGCTGCATATAAAGGGGTGTGTGTGGAGGTGTGTGCCCAGGTGGAGTGGTGTATGTTGTTCTCAGGTTGTAGCAGGCTGTATCACGGGCTGCCTTGAGGCAGTTGAGGATTCACTAAGCTGCATGTCTGCTTATGCTTCTTTCCTCACCCTTTGCTTCCTCTGCTTCTCTCCTTGTTCTAGTTCTTCCTACAAGGACAAAAACCTGACTGCTTTGGAGTTCAAACACAATTACCTGCCCAGTCATTTCTCCATCTGTTCATCACTGCCCTCTTCCTGGCTATTAACCCAAATTCCTCCGCCATGCCACAATTTCACCCCTAGAGAATAGGACTTAGCTATTCTGTTATCGGCAGGCCTTGCCTGGAAGCCCACTTCAGAAAAACTAGTAACAAAAAACTTTCTGCTGTTTTCAATCCATGGTCTCTCTGAGCCCACCTTGTTTCATTTTTGGCCTCTCAAATTCTGGTCAGTTTGAGAAAATGATAATCTCTCAGCAGAAAGGATCAACTTAATGTAAGTATTACATACTTGGTGAGATTTTAGGAGTTCCTCGGAAAAGCCTAAAATTCTAACATTTGGATTCTTTCTTTTGAGTAAAGCATCATATTACCACACATTTCTTTGCAAAGTTCAAATATTCCTGGGAAGTATACACAACTGAATGTCAAATAGCTAGCTGTTTTCTTGAAAAACAATATAATGGGATACTGACATGGTAAGTTTTGATAGCAGATAGAAGATAGGGTGTACAAAATACAGAAAACCCAGTAAGAGATGGCTCAATATTCCAAAGTAGATCACTGTAATGGAAATGAAGTGGGCAACATTAAGCACCTATTGATTATGACAAAAAGAAAATAGGGGAGAGCTCTCAATCAATCAAGGTTTGACCAAGAAAACAGAAAGCACACCAGACATTTTGAACAGAGAGAATCTGGGAAGGGAGTTGATTACAAAGTTGATAAATGCTGAGAAGTCTAACAGGGTACATTAATGCATCCCAGTGATCAGCAATAACCATGCACACAAGCTGCTATCAATCCCTAGGGCTGGAGGAGCCACAAAAGGAGGCAACGTTACTAACTCTCAGGATCCAGGGTGTCCAGTTTGAATGAAAATTTGAAGTAGGTTTTAGGCATGTTCCCACCTCCATTTCTATGTAACCCCCTTTTTTAGGACTGGAGGGTGAATATCTATTCATAGATTACTTAAAGGTACTTCTGTACCCCCGTGGAACTCAGTCTAGATCCCATTAGGCATCAAAGAAATCTTGAGTTTTTCTAGATCTTGAATAAACATAAAGGAGAGAAATGAATTGAATCAATCCTCGCCCCTGCCCTTCCCTACCCCAGCCGGCTCCGTACCCCAGTCTGTCAGAGGTAGGGAGACCATATATCCTTGGCTTGCTAAGGACAATGTCAATATATACTTATCCTGGCATCCCATCTTTTTAGCATACATCCTGGGATGGTCATCTTTTAACAAAGTATCAGTAAGAGTACAAACTATAAAACTCTTAGAAGGAAATAGAGGTGAAAATCTGCATGACTTTAGATTAGGCAATGATTTCTTAGATATGACACCAAATGTACAAGCCAGTGAACAAAAATAGATAATCTGGATTCATCAAAATTAAAAACTTCTGAGCTGTCAAAGGAGACTGTTAAGAAAGTGAAAAGACAACCCACAGAATGGGGAAAATATCTGAAAATCATCTGAGAAGGGTCTTATGTCCATAATATATAAAGAACTCATAACCAAACAATAAGACAAGAAATAACCTAATTTTAAAACAGGCGAAAGGTTAATAGTCATTTCTCCAGAAAAGCTGTGATGTTAAGCACATGAAGATGCTCAAGATCATTAGAATTAGGGAAATGCAAATCAAAATCACAAGGAGATGTCAATTCACCCACTAGGAGAGATATAATAAAAATAATAGACAATAACAAGTGTTGATGAGGTTGTGGAGAAATGTGAGCTGCCATACATTGCTGTTGGGAATGTAAAATGCTGCAGCCACCATGGGAAACCATGTGGCAGTTCCTGAGAAAGTTCAACATAGAGTTACCATATAACTCAGCAATTATACTCCTGGATGTATACCCAGTAGACCTGAAAACATGCATTCATGCAAAAACTTATACACAAATGTTCATAATAGCCAAAAAGTGGAAACAATCCAAATGTCCACCAACTGGAGAGGATAAACAAAACGTACTATATCCATACAATGGAATACTATCTGGCCATAAAAAATAATGAATTATCGTTAAATGCTACAACATGGATGAACGTTTTGCTAAGTGAAAGTAGCCAGACGCAAAAGGCCACATGTGGTGTGATTCCATTTTTATAATATGTACAGGATAGGCAAATTCACAGAGATAAAATAACATTAGTAGTTGCTACAGGCTGGGGAGAAGGGGACATTGGTACTAACTGTTAATAGGCACAGGTTTTCCTTCTGGGTTGACAAAAATTAGATAGTGGTAATGATTATACAACATAGTTAATACACTAAAAAACACTGAACTGTACATTTTTAAATGATGGATTTTACACTATGTAAATTATGTATCAATAAAAATGCTAAAATTTAACAAATATATATGGCCTTCAGAGAGTGATATCAAGAATTTCAAATGTATTAACTACAAAATGCAACTTTGAAGAAAATTATGAGCAATTTTGAGAAAAAAATTAATAAGATATATATTTCAATGCATTCTTCAGAAAAACATCTGTGACATGTTCTGGAACAGAAATGGCTATGAAATGGAAATATGTTCCAAGAAAAATAATTCTGCTTACATTATTTTTTAAATGATTGGTTAATCAATTTAAGACATTAACTTTTGCTTTGATGTACACAGATTTGTGTTATTTTTTTCCCCAAAATTTGTTGGAAATAGCTTTTTATTAATCTATGAATATAATAAAACCAATTTCTTCATCAATGAATATTTCAAAAATTATATAATTTAAATTATATTTAAAGCTCTTATTCACTTTCAAAAGTGTCTTAGTTTCCACCATAAATTATACAGTCCTGCTTAGAAAGAAATAATCCGGAGTAATAGGTAATGGTTCCTCTGTACCTGAGGAACCAGGAGACTGCACACTCTTAGTGAGGAGAAGGTCTCCTCCGAACACCTTGTGCAGTTCATGAAGTTACCCATTTCCCTACCCGCACTACACTCTGTCATGTGGATAGTTCCCCCAAACTGAGAACTCCCTAAGGGCAAGGACCCGTTCTCATTCCCCAAGATCTAGCACATGACTGACCTATAAAAGGTGCTTAAACGATGAAAGGAAAGAAATAAGGGAAGAAGGAAGGGAAGGAGGGAAGACTACACCCACTTTCTCTATTCCTGCAGCCCCAATCCTCTGGGGGTCGTGAACTCCTCTAGTCTCTTGTGTGGGGTCTAGGAAGAACCATGAGACACCTGGCGTGACAACTGGCTCTTGCCCCCTCTCCTCTCTAGGCTCCTGGGACTGGCAGCAGCACCCCTCTCCTCAGCCTGACAGTAAAGCCTCACGTCCAGTCTCAGACAGACCCCCTTGCCCCAGATAGAGACGTGCATCCCTGACCTCCAATGCAGCCCTAGGCTTGCTCCCAGCACTCTAGACATGAGCTGTGGTCTGATGATTCTATATTATGCCCTGTTAAGAGCAGTCAGGGCACACTGGCTGAGAAATTTAATATTCAGAGCATCTCAAGTTGATGTGGCTGAAATAATTATTTCATTAAATAATTATATATGTACCTGTGTGTGTATGTATCTGTGGATGTATGCTGGAGTAATCTGCTTCTCTCTCAATTTTGGTGATAACTGTTCTAATACAAAACAAGACCAAAAAAATACCAGTGAATAATCAATCGTCAACAATTAGTTTGTTAAAAATAGTCTTCCTCTGGCTTCACAATTACCTGCTTCAATTAAATAAAATAATCACAGCATTATATAATCTCCTGACCCAACTGCCAAACTGAGCTAAAATAAAAAGAAATCATTGTAATTTCTCAATTTCCTTTAGACTAGCTGGACTTCCGTCATTCAGAATGGCTTCAAATCTGGAAGTAACCAAGAAAAGAAAAAGCAAAATATGTCTCTCCCCAGTAGAAAAAGAAGAACCCTCCTGGTGACAGGCTTGTCAATCTACACACAGAAGTTATGGCACCCTCTCATTGGCAGAACTCCCAAAGGGCCAGCTGTTCCTCACCAAAGGCAAGAGGTGTGGAAGAGAAAAAGGAAAAAGGAAATAAGAAAACAGACAGAGGATATTCAAGGACGATCATGAAGTCCCAGTCTAAGTTCTAACTCTGCTTCTAGATTTCCGTGTGACCTTAGGCAAGTCACTTAAGCTCTCTGAGCCTCAGTTTCCTCATCAATAAAATACGAAAATAGTATCTGTCTTCAGGGGTTTGGGGAAATAAAGCCCATAATCGTATTTGGAACAAGCTTCTGATGTAGTGGCACTTAATAAATGTTTCCCTGCTGTTGTGATGACAAATCACTTCTCCTTGGAGGCCTTTTGGATTTAATTAGGGGTAGAGAGTCATTATAGATAGTAGATAAATTATATAGAGAGGTAAGGCTGAGAGGTGTTTGCAGAATACAAATTGGGAACCGCCTAATGTGAGGGAGGTTGATATCTTAAACCAGCTATGTACTCTTTAAGACAGAGGACAAATGAGTTTCATTTTTAGTGTCAATTCAGGCTAACTAGTAGTGGGTGCCTGACGTGCTATGGTAGAAGGAATTCTGAAGCTGAGTCCTGAATCCAGCGGCAGGAGGGATGTAATAGACTGAGACGTCTGCCCTGGCATCAGAAGAGGAAGTGGTAGCATGTACCATTCCTGATCTTCTGTGCACAAAGGACAAATCTGCAATGACTCTGGTAGCCATCTTGACAAGAGAAACTCAGACAAGTAATAGCATTTCTTAAACCAAGAGATATTTTTGTTGAGAATCACTCAATTGAAAAAAAAAAAAAAACCTAACAAAAATGCCAGCACCGGTAAGATCTATGGTATTACAGGGACAACTCTTCAGGGATATCCTACTTTACTGACTTATGCCTTTGAAACTGGAAAAGAGGCTGGGAAGGGATACTCTGTTGGACAGCCCAGGAGCTAGCAAACATTTTCAACATTTTTAAGTTTCATGTCCTTGGAAGGAAACTTTAAGAAACAATCACTCTCTCCCTCACCCCCCCCAAAAAACTTACCATTCATGTTGAAAAACCACAGCATTCTCCCACAAAGAATATTCCCAAATACCACTGCCAATACTGGGGAGAGTTCAGCTCAGACTGGCCTACCAAGGAGTTTTTAGCCTGGAGCTGCTCCAGCAAAGGCCTCTGCTTGTGCCCTCCTGGCCTGTCTGGCTTGCTGACCCAAGTCTTCAGAGGCTTCATTCTGATGGGAAGATTTAAGAAGTTCTCTTCTACTTCACTCTGCCTTCTTAATCAACACTTAGCTGCCACAATATGGGGCTCTTCCTTTTGATGCTAAGTGCACTGCCTAATTGTAGGTTTATGATCTTGAATAACCCAGCCAAACCTAAAACATACAGAGGAGGGTTCTTTGTCTGCAGAGTGACACATGCCTCTTCCTTCCAAATGCTATGCTGAAATTGATCAAGTGCCTTAGGAATTCCAAATAGGGCAGGAATGTGTCCTTCATAAAATCAAAAACTGGTTAGGGCACTACCTTTTGGCCAAGAGTAACAAGGGTTTGATTTTACCCTTCTGCCTTAAACAACCAGGAAACTAGAGAAATTACATGAAATCATGATTTTTTTCAGACATCGAAAAACAACCAGCACAAGACTCTAATTTCCCTGAGAGAAGGGAAACAAAAGCAAGGCAAGCCCTGTGACTGTCCCACCCTACTACCTAGAAGCAGTTTCCAAAGCACAGGATAGGGAGGAAAAATTCTAAGAGCTCCAGGGAGGCCAGGATAGCTAGATTTGGGGATGAAAAAGTTCACGTTTCCACCAGCCAGAGTGCCCTCATGATACAGAGGTAGAATCCTCAGAAGACTGTTGCCTCAGGGGGGATAAATTAACCCTTAAGACTGCTCTGGACCTTAAAGGCAGGTCTTGAAAAGATCAGTCTGGTTCCAAGTAACTTAACCATGCACCAGAACAAACTCCAACACTACGTAAAAGAATCCAGTAAAATTCAGCACCAGCAAGCTTTAATTCACAATGTCTGGCACCTAGTAAAACAATTACCAGGCATGCAAAAATGCAGAAAAGTATGACCAATTACAGGACAAAATACAATCAGTAGAAACAGACACAGGCCCCATGTGTAACTGTTTGCACTCTGGACTCTGAAACAAACACAGAAATGAGAGAGATGCCGGAATTATCCAAAAAAAGACATTACAACAGCTATTAAAAATATATACTTCACCTTAGCTCTTAATTCTCTTCCTTTGGTTTGTTTTAAATCTCTTCACCTATGCCTATCTTTCTAACTGATCCTTTACTTCTATTCATCTAGAATGAGTACAGCTACTGTTTTATTGCATTTTACCTCTTCCAACTGCAGAGAAAAGCCACTGAAGTCACACTTAATTTGAATTCAAAAATACAAGTGAACAAGGTCATAAACCTTGATAAAATTTAGTTTCCACTTTGGAAAAAGGGAGAAATAAATATCTATCTCAAACATTGCTGGAAGGCTGAAAAGAAAAAGAAGTATTTCTTACTAGAGTGTTTCTTATGTAGTTTTCACTTTGGCATGGATTTATGTGACACTTATTATTTACAATGAGGGAATGCAGGTTCAAGTAGACTGATTATAGTTGTGGAGTTGGGATAAAGCCTAGATCTTTGATCTAATTTCTTTGCTATTATATCACCATGATGATATATCTCAAGTGATAACATTTTTTGGCAAAATTGACTTACAGAAATATTTGAATGTACAGAAAACCCCACAAAAATCCTATTTGCCCTAAATCCATGTGTTCAGAGACTATATATAAAACACTTTGATACATATATTCTTGGAAAATCCTTTGTATACTTTAAAAAAATACAACTCTATGAAATAAAATTAAAATATTCCATATTTTAAGAAAGCAGAAGAAAACGTGAACAGAAAGAATATGAAGATACAAAAAAGGCCCAAATGAAACCGCTAGAGATGAATACTACATATGAAATTGAAAACCACATTAATTCCAGTTTAGAAAAGGTAAGTTAGAAATGGGAAGGAGACAAAGGCAAGGATGAATAGATAACAAACTCTTCCAGAAGTTGAGGAAAATTCTTTCTTTTAAGAAGACATAATTTCAGAATTGCCATTAAAGTTTAAGGATAATGGATTTAATATTAGGATTAGCAGCAAGGAAGGAACAGAATAACCGCTGATTGTTTTTTCTAGATTTGATCGTTGTAGGTCTGTAAATTGAGATCTTGGCTGAACATTAGTTCCAAGGCAGCACTGTCCAATAGAAATATAATGCAGTTATATCTGTAAGTTTAAATTTTCTAGTAACCAAATTAAAAATAAAAAGAAATTGCTGAAATCAATTTTAATAATGTATTTTCATCTAACATATTCAAAATATTTTAATTTCAATATTGTTAATATAAAATTTTAATATTTTACATCTTTGGTACTAAATCTTTAAAATCCAATGTTTATTTTATACTCAGAATACATCTCAGCTCTGACTAGTCACGTTGCAAGGGCTCAGTTACCACGTGTGGGTAGTGGCTAACATACTGGACAACACTAGTCTAAGCAGCTGCATCAGTCAGAGTAATGCTTGCTAGGTGTCATAACCCCCAAATCCCCGTGGCTTAACCACAACCCAAGACTTATTTTCAATTCAGCTTACAGTCAAAGGAGGTTGATAGGGAAAAGAACTCTGCCTCGTTCAGGGACTCAAGGTGTCTTTTAGCCAGTGGGTCTGCTGTCTCTTTTCTGGAGACTTTCGCTGGATTCTCTTTATCCACCCACCTAATGAGCAGGGAGTCAGGCCATGCCACAGAAGGAGCAGCAGCTATCGGCACACTCCCCTCATGGCAAGTCACTGTCATCCAAGAGCCCAACCAAACACATGCGCATTTAAGACCTCTGCTCATACTAGGTTTGCTAACATCCCACTGGCCATACCAACAAGAATGGAAGGAGAAAAGGAATGAGATGTGCTGGACAAAGAACTATCGTAACCTGTGGATGGTTCAACTTGAAAAGTCTTTGGAAAAGCGAGAAGTCAAAGCTGAGCAACTGATGGGTTTCCTGCTCCACAGATAGTGGTAGTGATGCTGCTTCCATATTCTCCAAGGAAGACATAGCATAGATGAATAATAAACAAAAATACAGCATGAAAACATCGATCATTATAGAAAACGGCTCAAACTTCATTACTGGAGGTCTCTTAATGACCTGCAACTTTTAGAAAACATTTTTTAAACTGTAAAATAAAACACAGATACAAGAAAACATGCTATACAAATGGATAACTTAATAAATTATTAATAAGGCGGAATCTGTTGTAATACAACACATGTTAAGAAATAGTACTTTGCCAACCACACAAGAAGCCCCTCAGTGTACCCAATTCCAATCACAATTTCCCCTGCCCCATAGTAACACTGCCCTGCACTTGTTACAATCACTTCCTTGCATTTCTTTCAGTTTTAATACTCAACTGTGCATCCCTAGACACTATAATGTTGTCTTGCCCATTTTTAAGAAACTTGGTATGTCTCTTTTAATCTGAAGACTTCATTCCATCTTTCTTTTCCTTATTTGTTGAAAGGCCTCTAGGGTTTTCCACAGTCTGGATTTTGCTGACTGCAAACTTGTGATGCAGTTTAACTTACTGCTCTCTCCTCTATATTTTGAGTTGCAAGCTGACAAGCAGATCCAGGGACTTAAATAAACTCAGATTATTCTATCACTTTGGTTAAGACCATAGGTGATCTGTATTCTTTCAGCAGGAGACACAAAACATCTGGTTGCCTTTCTTTGTGGTATTAGCAATCACTGGTGTTCAATACCCAGATCCATTAATTCACTGAAGATTGCAAAGGGTAGATATTCTAATTCTGTCATTTGTTTTTTCACTTATTAGCAGGAATAGTTTATTAAGAGATGCTTCTCTTCATCTACTATTTGGTTACTCAATGGTTTAATCTCTTTATTTGCTAGTTTTCAAGACAATGAATTCATTCCCTGCAATCCTCCAATGGTAAGCATTACGGACTCAAGGACTTAAGCATATTTGGATTTCAATGCATACCTGTATTGAAGCTCAGATTATCTCATTTTTGGCCAGTGGGAGCCTTTTCACGTTAGCTACTGTGCCCTTTGTTATGACTTTAGTGGTTTTTGATAGATTCTTTGCTACCTGGTATAAAAGATATTTCAGGTTCATCTTGTAGAATTTCTGCCCCAGACTGGAATCAATCATTTCTCCAAGGAGCCTTAGTTTCTATCTTTTTTTAAAAATTATTTATTTTTTAAATTGAAGTATAGTCAGTTTACAACGTTGTGTCAATTTCTGGTGTACAGCATGTTTCAGTCATACATATACATACGTATACTCCTTTTCATATTCTTTTCCATTATAGGTTACTGCAAGATATGTAGTATAGCTCCCTATGCTATACCGCAGAAACTTGTTGTTTATATATAGTAATTAGAATCTGCAACTCTCGAACTCCCAATTTATCCCTTCCTACCTCCTTTCCCCACTGGTAACCGTAAGTTTGTTTTCTATGTCTGTGAGTCTGTTTCTGTTTTGTAAATAAATTCATGTCTTTTTTTTTTTTTTTTTTTAGATTCCACTTATGAGTGATATCATATGGTATTTTTCTTTCTCTTTCTGGCTTACTTCACCTAGAATGATGATCAGGTCCATCCATGTTGCTGCAAATGGCATTATTTTATTCTTTTTTATGGATGGGTAATATTTCATTGTATAAATATACCACAACTTCTTTATCCAGTCATCTCTCAATGGACATTTAAGTTGTTCCCATGTCTTGGCTATTGTAAATAGTGCTGCTATGAACATCGGGGTGCGTGTATCTTTTCAAGTTAGAGTTCCCTCCGGATATATGCCCATGAGTGGGATTGCTGGATCATAGGTTAAGTCTACTTTTAGTTTTTTGAGGAATCTCCATACTGTTTTCTATAATGGCTGCACCAGACTACATTCCCAACAACAGTGTAGGAGGGTTCCTTTTTCTCCATACCCTCTGCAGCATTTACTGTTTGTGAACCTTTTAAATGATGGCCATTCTGACTGGCGTGAGGTGATACCTCACTGTAGTTTTGATTTGTGTCTCTCTAATAATTAATGATACTGAGCAAATCTTTTCATGTGTTTTTTGGCCATTTGTATGTCTTTTTTGGAGAGATGTTTATTCAGGTCTTCTGCTAATTTTTGGATTGGGTTTCTTTGGTTATTAAGTTGTATGAGCTGTTTATATATTCTGGAAATTAAGCCCTTTTAGTGGGAAAGTGTTACATTTCAGGACCATAATCTGGGCAGTAGGGGTGCCGTATGTGTGTGTGTGTGTATCCTCAACACAAAATGAGAACTACAGAATTTGCTCACCCTCTTCTGTATTATGTATGTATTTATCTTCCTCTACTCTGAGGATTCTGGTCTCAAGGATACAGATTATGATAAAATTAAAGTATCCCATAATTACACATTTGTTTTACCCTACATTGCTCAAAGAGTCTCAGCTAATACTACAACTACTGATATAATTACAAAAGTATTAAATTTTGCATGTTTTTTCTGTCCCCTCCTTTTTCAGTTGTACTATATCTGCAATGTCAGTGCACATAGCCATTACATACTGTACCTTCTCCCTTTTAATCCTCACTTACCTCTAGTTCTACAAACAACCAAATACTTAATGCTTACAACCAGTCCTTGTGAGTCTTATTCTCTGGTAAACTTCTCAGGAAGAGTTCATAGGAACACTATTCCTTGACTATTTACATGGTGATAGCAGTTTGTGCTCTTTATACTTGAGGATCAGTTTTACTGAGCGTAAAATCCTTGGTTCATATCTTCTTCTTGAATATCTAAAATACATTATCCTATTTTCTTCTGGTATAAAGTATGTGTCAGAAAGTCCGATAATAATCTAACTTCTCTTCCTTATGAGTCACTTGCTACTTTTTCTTAGATGGCCAAAGAATTTTTTCTGTTTTAAAAACAGTTTAGTAATCTTACTAGAATGTCTTGTCTTGGTGTTTGTTGGTTGAGTCTCAGGTACACAGTGTACTCCCTCCAGTTTCAAATCATTTTTTTAATTGTACTTTCCAGAATGTTCCCTTGAATTATGACATTTGGTATTTGTTTTGGCCCTGTGCTTTGGATTTCTTCTTCAGGAACTCCTATAATCCATATGTTGGACCTTTTTTTTGGCCTATCTTCAATATTTGGCACTTTGTCTTGAATATTTACTACTATTTCATTTACTTTTAAAATATCTCCATTTTCACCCTCTACTTCTTCAAAGGCATTATTTTTTGTGTTTATTCATGTTTGTTTCTTCTAGTTTAGTTTTCAGTTCTGAAATTTTTTGAAAATTTCTATTTCTTCCCTAAGTTCTGTCACTTCATTTCTGAGTTTATATAGCTCTAATTTATGTTGTTATTTCACATCTTAAATCATTTTCCTAATTTCATTTAGCTTGTTTTGAAACAGTAGATTAACGGTTTTGATCTATTTTGAGAGCATGTTATACTAGTGTGCTTTTCTGTAGGAATATTATTCCACTTCTTAATCTCAATAGCTCTCCCTGTCTCTTTCTCTCATAAGTTTATATGGAATTTGACTATGGTATTCTTCTGATGTTTATATTTCTATAAAATTATTTTCCTAAATACTTAGGAGGCATGGTTGAGAAGAGCTTTTTTAATTTCACAAAGCTCTCTTTTTTCCATTTTTTCTACAATGTTAAAAAATATAGCAACTCGCTTTGTGATGTTTTCTGGCTGTTCTAAATTTCCTCAATTTTAACTGGACTCTCTCCTTCCTTCAACCTTACTGCCTCCTCCTATTTTTTCACTTTTTTTCCTTAATGACATTAATCAACTGATACAAGAAACCGATAGATCATGACTACATGAACCACTATGTGTATTCTCTCATTTCATGGTAATCCTATAAGGTAGGTATTATCATCATCATTATACAGATGAAAAACTGGAGCACAGAGTATTTAAGTAATCTGTCTAAAGGCACAAATTAGCAATTAGTGGAGCAAGGAATTAAAACTTGACAATCTGATTTCAATCTGCAAGTTACCTAATGATTTCTACAGTACTTTACCACTCAGACTTGATGAGTCCTCATCTCTCAAATTCTACCATGCTATCATTTTAAGAGCAAGACTGTTGCTTTTAGTGTGTATTGCTTTGAGGTTGGGTTATGAAATGCAGAATAAGCAGTCCGGGCAATACTAAAAGAGGGGAAGTTGGAGAGACAGCCAGGCTTAGAATCAATCATTGTTCAACTTAACTATCAGTAACTTAAAAAAACAAAGCTCTTCAAGAACCACCAGCTAGTGTCTCTCATTGGCACCATGAAGGGATTCCAGAGAAAATCTGGTGACCACAGGAAAGCAACTGGGTCCCAAATGGTCTTGTTTGACTCTTGGTGCTTTTCTTTATTTTTTTTTTTAAAGCTGAGTTACCACTTCCATGAGGTACTAGAGTAGACAAATTCACAGAAATAGAAAGCAGCAGAAAGGGGGTTGCCAGGGGCTAGGAGGAGAGATGGGGAATTAGTGTTTAATAGGCACAGAATTGCAGTTTTGCAAGATGAAGAGTTCTGGAGATCTGTATGAAAACATAAACATGCTTAATGCTACTGAATTGTACACTTAAAAGTGGTTAAGATGGTAAAGTTTTATTATGTATATTTTCCCACAATTAAAAAAAAGAGAGGAAAAAAAATGAGTCTGACAACAGAGCCTATGTATCCTGCTCAATTTTCATAACTCACCAGTTTCTCCTCTGTATGTTGCCCTATTCTGCAAGGGAGCCATGACCAGTTGCTTTCAAGAATTCATACCCACTAGATTGCTTCAGATCTTACTGTGCCCTACACTTACTCCCTGTGAATTGTGCAAAATCCCTTCCAGTTTCAGATGCTAATCTCAAACTGATCTACTGTGCTTTCCAGACCCCTATTGGCTAGTCTGGAGTTGTCCTGTTCTCAGGTCTAGTATACAATTGCTTCCTTTTGCTTTCTCCTGCAGAGTTCCAAGTAATATGTATATATTTTGGCTGTGGTGACTTGTCCCGACCTGCTTGTATGTTGGGACTCATAGGGATAACTTGTCACTTAAGTTTTGTTGTAAAATTTTTATGTGGATTTTGGTTTTGCTATCTAGTTTCTCTGCCCATTTTTATGTGGAGATTTAGGAAAATTCAAACACGAAGTTGCTACTGCCATAGGACCTACAACTTTTTATATACTCACACAGGATTCCTCCCCTGTACCTACCAAATCTTCCCAAATAATGCCATTACCTACCACCCAAACACTCAATAACTAATTACTTTTAATCAATCTCCACTGCAGGAGGGAATGTGGAGAAAACACAACCAAAAACAATCCCACTGAGAGTGGGGTGAGGTAGCATCTAAAACAGTGGTTCTCAAACTTGGTTCCATGCTGTTAATTACCTGTGGAGTTTAAAAATTACTAAGGCCTGGATTCAACCCCTCAGAAATTCTGACTATGGCCTAGGCTAAGGGATTTTAAAAATGTTCCCTGGTCTAACAGACACCATGGTGACTACAGTTAATAATAGCATTTTCTGTATTTGTGTTCCACACACACACACACAAAAGTAATTGTGAAGTGATGGAAGTATTAATTAACTTGATTGTGGTAATCATTTCACAATGGATATTATATCATGCCACACAACTTGAAAAAAACCACATTGTATAACCTAAATATATACAATCTTTATCTGTCAATTGATGCGGGGTTTTTCCATACCACCAAGCAATTTTCCAGTTCTGGGCAGACAAATGCTGGCTGTCCTACAAATTAATTCTGACACCATCAACCTGGAGATAGCATCAAATCTTACAAGTTAAAGGTTCAGTCCCACTTCAGATGCCAGTGGCAAGTCCAGATTGTCACCTGTGCTTCTGACCCACTGATTATAATTGGAGGGTCCCATGACCCACTTCTCAGGTTTAATTAATTTGCCAGATTGGCTCACAGAATTCAGAAAAACCTTTACTTATGCTTACCAACTTATTATAAAGAACATTATAAAGGATACAGATGAAAAATCAGATGAAGAGGTGCATTGCTGAGGAACAGAAGGGTGCCAAGCACAGGAACATCTGTCTCTGTCAACTAGGGTCTGTCACCCTCTCAGAATGTGGATGCATTCACCAACACAAAAGTTCAGTAAATCCCTTTGTTGAAGAGTTTTTACAGTTTAATCTCTAGCCCTCAAACCCTCCCCTTCCCTGAGGTCAGTGGGTAGGGCTGAAAGTTCTAACTCTCTAACTACTTGGTCTCTCAGGGGATCAGCCCCTTTCTGAGGCTCTGTCGGGGCCTTACTCTAAAGTTACCTCATTAGCATTAACTCAAGTGTGCTCAAAAAGGCTCCTTATGAATAACAAAAGATACTCCTATCACTTCGGTAGGTGAAGATTGGTACAATATTTGGGTTCAAGTAATTTCACCTTTCCTTTAGCTCACAAAAACTCTTCTATTTAATCCCATCAACCATTAATCAGTCAACTAAGATGAAAACATTAAATTCCTATCCCTTGATACATATCATCGAGGACCAGCTTGTTCCAGTCACTGGTTTTGCCCTTACTGTCATTAAATTATGTGGTAGCAAATCAGACCAAATGCCTCTCCCTGAGAATATTTATGCCTTGTCTCTGTTCCTACTTGTCACGTAATTTAAGGGGTGGAGAATATGTGCAATTAAACAGTTTTCTAATTATTTTTCTCTCAATGAAATACAAATAATCTATAGGCCCTAGACTCTATCCACTTGGCACACGTCCTGCCAGACCCCATCAGGGAAAATCATTCTGAGATCAGCCATTTACTCACACTGGCAATTTAATGTTTTAAGGAAGGAAAAGTACTCATCCACTTAGGAAAATAGTTTAAAACAACTCAAAGAAATTGATCCCATCCCTTGGAAGGAAGCCCACAATCTAGCTGCAACCACTGACAAGGATCCACTATTTTTTCAGCATTACAGGTGTTCCAGTAAACTCACGTGTTTGACATCATCTGTACTTGCCCCACACCCAGGCCCATCTTCTCTATATTCAGTTCATAAGCATTAATTCCTCATGGTACTCTGGGACTCATTTTGGGGGGTCTCCTCTTATCTTAGACCCATATACCTACCATAGTTTCCCATGTGATGCAAATGAAACATATTTCCTTTTACTCCTTTTCCTGTGTTTTATCCCAGAGGGCCTGTTTTTCACCACTTTCCTGAAGCTATTGGCTTTATTAATGTCAATATAGTTGTCTCTCTTATTATCATTATTTTCTACCTCCAGTGCCCCAAAGATACTAATTTAGCTGGTAAGTCTGCCTTATCATATTCATTAGCTCCCTGTCTTTAATTACACTGATCAATTGTCTACTGCTTTCTGTCCTAGAACAAGTCCTTCTAGACCAATAAGACTTTATGGACATCTGTCATATTACAGAAAAGTCCCCCTTCTCCAAGTCATAATTTCTATCTGTAATGACATTGCACTGGCAGAGAGACCTCTAAAATGGCATGGCAAGTTCTCATGGGACTTAGCCTTAGGTTGGTAAGGGTCTCATCAAGCAGTCATATTTCCTCTCCCCCACGTGGTACAAACTGGCACAACCATAAAAACCTAGCCATAAAAAGCTCATAGTCTTTCGTTATGTATGCACATGAACAAGTAACTTTCATACAATCACTAACCCCGATCTATTTGGCCGAAGGCCACCCCTCCCTTCAAGAGCCTCCTTTTTAATTACTGCAGTGAGTGTGGTACATTAAACTTATTTTACCTTCAATGCCCCAAAGATGAGGCTTCAAATCTCAGAACTTCTTTCCTGCTATACATTATAGGCAACAAGAGGAATAAATCAAGTGAGATTTAAACACCATTTCTGGCCTAGCTTTATGTTTTAGGATACATGATGCAGAGATGGCCAGGAGACTCAGAGTCTTTGGACACTAAATCTCCATCTGACTTACCATGTTTCTTGCATCTTGAGGAAAGGCAATATAGAAACAAAACACTGCTCTGAATGCTCTGGTCAGGCTAGGACGAAAGCAGGGGATATGACAGGCACCTGAGGATCGATCCATGCTCTAACCTGTCGGAAGCCCACAAAGTTTTCTCTGAACATCATACAGAAACAGCAGTATCTTGACTTTTAACTAATTAAACTAGATTCTTTGGGGTAAAAAATTAGTAAATTACTCTTTTCATCCCATTCCAATTGCTTTTGCTCTTTTAAGCTAATGCTTATCAAATTACTGAATAGTATTACTTATTATTCAGCTATTTGGCTAATAAAGAATGTATAGACCAAAAAGCAGCATACATCACTTTGTATTTATTTTATGTTTAAGTGAATTTTTTCAAATTACAGAATTCAGCTCCAAAATAAGTTAATTAATGCCTATTAAGTTGTTATTCACTTGTATTTTTCCATCCTAAAATTTTAACACAGCAAAACACCTTAAGACATGAAGATAGGTTCAATGCACTTTCAGTGGCTCACAATCATAAGACAAAGACCACGTTTACCCATTAAAAAAAGACAAATAGCTCAATTATCTTTAAATATTAGTGACAGGAAGAAAAATAAAGGAAAAAATAAAATACTGCATTTTCACCATAACTGTTTTGGTAGATGACAGAATATTTTTTAAAATAATGCTTCTCTGCAGAGCATATACTGTGCTTGGCATGCTTGGCACATTAGCACTTGGTAACTGCTCAGCTTCCATTTGCAGTTTTGTCAGAAGGACCCTTACTCAGGGCCCACAGTCCCCTGAGACTAATCTGCCTGATCCTACAGGGACTATGCCAGTGGAAGTCTGATTGTTCTTCCTCCATCTGCTCTTAAGACTTTCGTGTCTTCCCTTTATTGTCCCTCTGATTCAAACTTGTTGCGACCTGCATTCTCAGCAAAGATGTCTGGCACAGAATTCACACAGCTGAGTATCCTCCTCCCACAGCTCTTACCCGAGATACTGTCCCTTTACTTGACTAAATGATGACTATAAAATAAAGAGATGATCTACCCACAAAAATCTTTCTTCTCATTTCATAGTCGTATCTTCCACAATGCAAAAAAGGTTGGTGATGCCTGATCTAGAACTCAGAACATTGAATTAGTTCAGGCAGAACATATACTGCTTTCAAGTTCTTTAAAATCTGCTCTTTCCTATTATTATTTGTTTTTAAAACTATTAAAAATATATAAATGTAAACATTCTACTAAACATTTCAATAGAAATTCTGTTACTCTACTTTTTAATTAGTGGGTTCAGAAAGAACAAAAGTGACACCATGTTTCCTTTGGCAGAAGCAAAATCATGCTCCCAGCCCTAACCTACCACGTTTCTACCATTACACAGCACTGTAGGCCACCCATGAACACCTGTGTTTCAAAGCACAGTAGCTCATTGTAATCTCTCTCAGTCAGCTGTCCATCTGCCTGCTGGACCCCTTACTTCCACTGTGCCACACCTGAACCAGCCTCAATGACCATGCAAATCACAGAAATAAGGACACAAAAAACTGAAGCATCTCTTTTACCACATGGCACATTCCTCTGCCAAGTGAGAGGGCACTTCCCATCTCTTTGTCAGAATAAAGAATCAGGTGGGGTGGGGGGTGGGGGTGCTACTGACAGAGGTAGGAATAAAGAGAAAGCTGATGAGTCTAGCCACCAGTGTCCACCACACCCCAGAGAAAGCACATTCCCTTCAGCATGACACTGCTGGGAGCTTCAGATCAATCTGAACTTCTATTCAAAAGGAGAAACCTATGCAGGAAATTTCTAGTCACTTTTCATTGCTCTTGTAGCAAGGTTTTACTGCATGTTTTTAAAAAGCATGAAATTAATAAGGTGTTATTTTTTTAAATGAATAACTTAAAAATAATTTTAAAAACATTGCTTTTATTTTTAGGGAAAAACATGCTAAACACAAATGACTGATGAAATCTATCAGCTTTGGGGAATCACCTTAGCATCTTTATCAGCTATGATTAAAGAGATAACCTAAAACGAGAATTCCACACCTGGATGATGAATAGTACCAATTAACCAGCGTATTAACTGCAATGACTTAAAATTATATTACCTGAATAGTCTCCATGGTGAAGTGTCAAAAAAAGTGAAATAATAAATATTTTCCACAGCACCATAAAGTTTTATAAAACACTATTTTAGTTTTTAACATTAATGTACAATCTCAAGAATCTGGTCTATCAATCATACTAAGCTTAACTTTTTACCGATAATAGTTCTAACAGAGGCCATGAAATGATATATTTTATTGAAGAACCTGTATGGTATACTTAGACAGTTACTCTTTTTTTGTATCAATTGAGTACTAGTGGATTCAAAGGCCAGGAAAGATGGTTTTGCCATTTATACTCCAATTACAAATTTTAATTTGCCAAAAAATACCTAAGTGGTGACTAAGATACTTACCATAACTAAAAAGTCCTTTTATATCTGTTTACTTTAGTACTGTGTGCTCTTACAGGTTTTGTTTCTATATGATAATATTTTGTAAATGGCTCTGAGTTTTTAAAACAAGAATACAGTGGTTCACTTAGAATTCTAAAAATAAACACAAATGGAGAACAAATTTTGTAACCAAATTATCTGCAATTATTTGTAACAAGTTACAACAAAAACTATATCACAGATTGGATCCTCCCAATAACCAACATGCTCATAGCTCTCCTGAACTGTCAGTGTGTGCTGTGCCAATTTAGTTCAACACTGATCTAAACAAAACATAATTCAAAGTAATCACTTGCCTACCAGAGAATACACACTGCATTCCAAAGCCAAATATGAATTAGGTTTGGGATTATCAGTTCCATGTCTCCCCTCCATTAATGCAGAGAACTGAGACTTGGCTTTACTAAAAATCAGCTAGCACTACAGTAAATTTGCTATAAAATTATTTGTAACAAAATAAATATTTTCAGTCCCTCTATACTAAGTGATATAGAAATCATTAGCAGTTTGTAACATTAGCTTAGGTCACTTTTTGGGGACCCAAACATACTGTACAATCCTGAGTAGAAGGTTAGGGAGATAGCTTCTTGGGGATCTTTCTTGATCAGGAACCATAAAGAAAATACATAAAACCACAACTTGTAATAATCCCCATTTTCATTAGAAGTACCGTGAGTTCTTTTTACTTTGGTAAATAAGTTTATCTATGTAAACCATTTATTTTGATGGAGTAAAACATAAGCAGAGCTTCTGCTAGGATCCCTCCATCACCTTTTGACACTGATAAAGTAAATAGTCAGGAAGAGTAGAGCAGGAGGATCTGAACCACAGGGCTAGTATGTCACCGTGAACTCGGAAATGCAGCAAGCAGGGGATGGTTGGGAGAAGCTGACAAGCCAATAGCCCTTCATTGCCTACAACAAAACAGAGTTAAAAGTTCTTTAATACAAAAGGACTTCAATAGACATTTCTCCAAAGATCTACAACTGGCCAATAAGCACATGAAAAAGATATTCAACATCACTGATCATTAATACAAGTCAAATACAAGAAATACAAGTCAAAACCACAAAGAGATACTCCTTCACACCCATTAGGATGGCAATTATTAAAATAAATAAATAAGTGTTGGTGAAGATGTGAAGGAACGGGAACCCTGTGCATTACTAGTAGAAATATGAATAATGTGGTTGCTGTGGAAAACAGTATCACAGTTTTTCAAAAATTGAATACAGAATTACCATATGATTCAGCAATTCTACTGGGAATATAATCAAAAGAAAGAAAGCAGGGACTCATATATTTGTACACCCATGTTCGAAGCAGCATTTCCATAATAGCCAAAAGCTGGGAGCAACCCAAGTATACAACAGCAGATAAATGGGTAAACAAAATGTTCATACAATGGAACAGTATTCGGGCTTAAAAAGGAAGGACATTTTGGCATATGCTATAACATGGATGAACCTTAAAGACATTATAAGTGAAATAAGCCAATCACAAAGGACAAATATTGTATGATTCCACCTAGATGAGGTACCTAGAGTAGTCAGATTCTATAGAGACAGAAAATAGAATGGTGGTTGTTAGGGGCTGTATACAGAGGGGCAATGGGGAGCTAGTGTTTAATGGGTACAGAGTATTAGTTAGGGAAGAGGAAAAAGTTCTGGGGATGATACTGGTGATGGTTGCACAAGATGAATGTACTTAATGCCACAAACCTGTGCACTTAAAAATGCTTAAAATGGTAAATTTTGTTATGTATACTTTACCATACACAAAAATTCTTTAATAAATTTTACCATACATAAAAATTCTTTAATAAATTCTTAAATAACAGTCATCTGAAAGATACTCATAACAGGAAATACAGCTCTAAGAAACCTGATACTTGTTAAGAGCTGATCTGTGTTCTGACTATGTGAAAGCCCCTATAAATACAAGATTCATTGCCTTTTCAGAGCTCTACGAACCTATAATGTCAACAACATGAAGTCTTAGTTCCTGCTGCAGGGTCTTCAGGGTAGAAGGCAGAGCAGCTTGAGATTCTGACATTTTTAAATTTTGCTTCACATCATTTGCGAAGGATAACCAGAGTTTGCCAAAGTCTTCAGTTGAGATTTTTAATGGTCTGAAAATAATTTTTTAAATTAGATTTATGTCCAAAAGAATGAAATAATTCTAAGCAAACAAATAGATTTCAAATGACTCATGGAAATAAAAAAGCCATTACAATTCTGGATCCCACAAAAGTTGTTTTTACACCAAATGTGATTAGAATGCTTACCATCTTCCTCCAATCTTAAAGAAAATACTGAAAGCAAAGATGTTATTAAAGAACAAAAGTCTTTTCAATAAATTATCCTTTTTTCTGATATTATTAGTCATTTCAGTAAGACTTTTACCAAGTAATTCATGAATCATTCAAATATAAAACTTTTCTTTCATGTATCCTTTAGACTTGGGGAAAATGAGATACTCTATCAAAGTTATATACAAGAGTATGAATACAAAGACCCAGCACCTTAAGCAAAATGGGCCAGGAAAAAGGATTTTAACAAATATATTTTTTAAATGGTTCAAGAGACTAAAGATCAAATAGTAGTGGGTATCTCCGGTGGAATTATAGGAAACTTTTCTATTCTACTTAAATTTTTCTAGAAGCATTTCAATTTGTATAAGTACGTACTGATTTTATAATTAAGAAAATTTTTTTTCAGGTACAGAGGATTTTACTAATACATACAGAAGAACTGTTTGGGTCACATATACTGTGCTTCTTCATGTTACTAATGATCACCATGGGACATACCTTTATAGTCATAGACTGTAAGCTTTCTGAAGGCTGGATTCTGTCTTTTCAGCACCATGGACATAATTAAATACTCTATGACTAACTGATAAACATGTTCTTGCTAAAAGACTTTAAAGAATGGGCAAACATTATGGTAGTGTAACACAAGTAAACATGTGAAGCTTTAAAAAAAAATTTATAGATATTCATGGGTATTCTGCATCCTTGGTTCAGAGAGGACTCATTTTAAAAATGTTTGAATACAGTAGTACAATATATTCATAATACTAAAGGAGAGTAGAGGAATTAAAAGGCTGGTTTCAATTATTTGGGTAACACTACATAGCGTCTAGTGTTACTAAATATACTAAACAGTTACTGTATGTCCAATAAAAGTTCAATAACTTTGTTGAATAGTTTTCTTGAAGATCTCTAAGGCTTAATTAATGAACAGATTTTATGAAAGAATTGATCAAGTGAAATAAAAATGAGAGAAACTTTAAAAAGCTTTAAAAAAAATCTTTGAGATTTCAGTTTAAACATTACTTTAATATTACTTTCCCTCAGAAGTTTTCCAAGATCAATAACCAACCTGAATCTAAATCAGGTCTCATATTATAATCGTTGATTATACATTTACCTTTTCTTTACAGCACAATTCACAATTATATATGCATTTATATGACTGTTTGATGACTCCTCCCTAGACTGAACACTCCCTAATGGAAGGGACTGTGTCTGGTTTTGAGTTGTTATAGTCCCAAGCATCTAGCATGGTGCTCTGTCCTGAGAAAAGGGCTAATAAGTATTTCCTGAATGAATGGATAACTTGAATTAACATTCCAGAAAATATTTACCTAATGAAATCTAACAGTGATAAATTTACTGAAAATTCCAGCTGAACAGAATGTGTATCCATCATTTGATAACTTATAAAACCAGAAAGATTCCCTTCTGTAAAAGGTTTTTCCATCTGCACACTATATTGAAAGTTTTGGGTACTTTCTGCTTCTATTACAGGCAAGCAGCATTCAAGTTGCTCAGTGATCTGTAAATAAAAATAATATAAGTATTGAAGCAGGGATCAATACATACTATCATATGAATACCAATTTTCTATTTAATTGAAGTGGTAAAACAGCATACTATTGTGAGATGTTAATAATGAACCACATTATGAAGATAACTGACAATTTCACTTGAGAAAAATTCACAAATACAGATAATCAAGAAATAATAGAACATAGGACAAAATTATGTAGTAAATGGCACTACAATGTAAACATCTATATAATTTAACAACAAAAAAAACCCATTAAATTCTAGTCTTATGGTTCTCAACACTAGCTAGCAACAGATTTTTAAAAAAAGGAAGAGTTTTTTTTAAATTCAGGTGTCTTCCCTTCTCATTCTCCACCCTTACTCAAGCTCTGGTAGTAAAGCTCAGGCAACTGAATTTGGGTTTGTTTTGTGTTTTTAAGTTCCACGGGTGGTTCTAATGCACATCTGGAGGCACGAATTTCTGCCCAGGTCAGGCCCAGGTAATATCCCACTCAATACATTCTAGCTCATAGGAAAAGCTGGGTCAGTTTTGTGGAATACTGATTACTGGTTAAATCTCATTATAACTCCACCAAGGACATTCACACAACAATGCAATTAGCATATTTCCAGATATCACAATGGCAGTATCTTGGAGCTAGGGAAGAAACAGAATTGATGCCTGAGCAGTCAGTAAAGTACATAGGTTCACACTATTAATATCTTCATTTTAAATGTGAGGAAACTGAGGTACAAAGTATTTATAAAACTTGACCATGTAACACAGCTAATGAGCTGCAGAAGCAAGATTCAAAGTCAAGAGTCTACATTCTTAACTACTGTGCTCCACTGAAGCTCACTTTATATTTAAGGGCTTCCCCAAAACAATCTTTACTATGTTTTGTTGTCTCTTTTGAATAATACATCCCTACTTAAAATAATTTTAAAAACTCTCACACCTTTTACTTTTTTTTGCTAAAGAAGAAAGAAAAGATGTGGGAGAAATTTATAAGCAACCAGAACAGACAACAGTAGAAACACTAATAAGAATTGCTGTTCATTTAAGGCAGAAATAATGAACCACTCATTGTCTTACCTTGAAATATTCTACAGGAGCAATTTCTAAGTTAGCATTTTTCAGTTCCAAACCACTCTTATTCGAAAGTGACCAGACCATCAACAAACAATCATCTTTCCAAATTTTGTAGGAAGACACTGATATGGTTTCATTATTACAGACTTCTGTAGGATCTGAATGCATGTGTTCAGTGGTTTCTTCCAACAAAGAAGAAGTTAAAGAGATTTCACTGGCAACCGAGGCTGCAGTGGATTGAGGAGGGTGAAAAACTTCCATGTTATCAGCAAACAAAGAGGGTGCAGACAGTCTGCAATTTGAGAGTTTCTCAACCAAGGGCAGTTCTGAGAGTGACTCAGAATCCAAAAGTTCTGAATTAAGAGAAATTTTCTTTAATTCTTTATCTCCTCTATCCTGAAAATTATCCAAATAATAATCTTCTTCATAAGCCATATTTGATGAAGAACTAAAGGAAGAACATGTCATATTATGAGTACTGGTTGTTTCCCCACTTTTCGTTTCCTTGACTTTTGATTTTCTTCTGAACTTGTGAGAGACAGTATCTACTTTTCCTAGCTGCAAAAATAAAGTATAATATAAAAAGAAATCATTCAAAGTCATGAGTTTTAAACATTTTCTGTAATTTCAAATGAGCAATTTACTAACTTGCTAAGGTTCTATCTATAAAGCATAGATTAACAAAGAATCAGAGATGAATAAAATGTTAAGTCCTAAAATTCTGACAGTTACATAACTTTGAACTATTAGCTAAAACATTTCTCACTAAAAACACATAAAACCAGAAAAAGAAATAAGGTCAAAAAGTTGATCATGAACAAGTCTAAAAACTTGTTAGACTTCAGAATACCAGAATATAGTACACAAAATGAGTGAGAAAGCTAGCCATTTCTTGAGTTTCCAGATGTCCTAAAGAAGCTAAGATACTCTCAAATATAGGTATGGCTCAAACTTTGGTTCAGTAATCTATAATAATCATGTTTTCACAACCTGTGAGTCAATAAACAGAGAATAAAAACTGATTTTACTTCAAGAATCAACTGGTAGTGGCCAACTAGAAGACACAGCAGGAAAGAATTCTGTAAGTGACTAGTGATGTTTGCTACTGACTCAGGAGGTGGAAACAGTTTATTTGTCATCCTTAAGCTAAACCTCTCAAGGAAATATCTGCAAATCTATGTAAGAAGAGTAATGGCCCAAGTGCCCCCTTGCCTCATAGTTCTCTCTGGAATCTATGCAGCAGACTGGCACTACTTTAAGTCCATCCTTCTGCGGCCTTTCACACTGTGTGGCCACCCCTCACATGATTCTAGTTAACTAGGATTCTAGTTTCCTTTTCATACCCTCTCATCCCCTCAAGTTCCAACATCTCTTCCAACTCTCAGAGATAAGTCTATCTTCTACCTTTCAATTCAGAAGTCATCAAACAAGAACATTGTATTAACATAAAAATGAAACCAAGCTGGGGAGGGTAGGGGGAATGGAGGACTTCCATTTCCAGTAGAGGGGCTGCTGGATACTGTTCCTCAGGTCGTTGATGCCCTGGGGTTTTTTGTTTGTTTTTTGTTTTATCTTTTCTTTCTGTGTTTCAGTTTGGATAATTTCTATTACTTTGTCTTCAAGTGTAATGATCTTTTCTTCTGTACTGTCTAATCGGCTGTTACAAGCAACACAAGTCAGAAGACAATGGAGTGACATCTTTGTTAAATTAAAGAAAAGAAACAGTCTACCTCAAATTCATGACTGATAGAAAATATTTTTTAAAATGAAGGTGAAATAAAAAGCAAAGATGGGAAAAAACATTGACCCTTACAGTGAACTATGTAAAAACAATTAATTCAAAGTGGAGCATAGACCTAAAAATAAAAGCTAGTTACAAGGAAATACTCAATACAGTCTTGATCTATGGAACTAAGGACTTTAAACATTAGAAAAATAAGAAGGGACTAGGATTGCTAGAGAAGAACAGCCATTCAAAAGGAGTTATGATACAGAGGGACTATAGCCAGTGCCAATCCTGCCTGCTTTGCCCTAGTGACAGAGGAAAAGTTAGGGTTGAGGGGTAAGAGGATACATGCTAATTTTACATAATTAATTGCTTCCCCTCCTTTCTACATGATGCCATCTGAGTTATAACACAGTTCCTGACAGAGTTCAGGGCCGCACAAAACAGGGAAATACACTCCTTTTTAAAAAAAAAACAAAAACCTATTCTATTGATAGCTCAGGGGAAAAGAAAAGTGTTAAGGGGTAATCCAAAAAGGATTTAACCTAATTTAAATAGAAAAACATCCTAAATACATTTTTTATTTCAAGCCCACAAGAAAAAAGTCTGGTAACTAACTTGTCACTCTGAATGTTCTCCTGGGAAACTCCAACTGAAAGCTATGCACTTTGTACAAAAGGCAAGAAACTGTCAACACCAGCAATGAGGTACACAAATCAGGGCTCCATAAGCCTGGGTGCACTATGACCTTGAGGCACTCTGACCACTGAGAACTTGCCCTATCAGTGCCACATCATTCACTGGGACCCTCCCCAGAGCCTGCTGGGACAGCTCAAAGACCCAAGATCAGTTACTTTGCTGCTAAACTGCAAATGCTGACTGAGACGTTACTTAAGGTATATTACTTAGTAACACTTTCAGGCTGAATTCATTTTTTCTTAGAAAGGAATATCAAGTCTGACAGAAATGGGGTCTGGAAAAGAGAGAGATACAGGCAAAAAGTGTAGCCTAGAGTCTATCCTAGTGTAGACAGACGGAAGGAAAATTTCACCAAGGAGAAGAAGGATGAAAGAACTGGCATGACTTAAAAGTGAAGAAAACGTAGCTCTCATCACAAGTTTTCACAAGGTAGGTTCACCTGCCCACCAAACAGAAAATTACACATGGAATTCTCAGATACTCAAAAATAGCACATGTCCTTCACTCCAATTTCTCATTCTTTTACTAAGACAATAATCTACCAGCATAAAAAGTTTTAGAAATCATCATCATCATAATGCCTGAATATAATTTTCATTTTTGTATAATTCCTTTCAATCTCAATACACTTTTATTTTCTTAAAAGTTATAAACAAGGTATAAGTAAAACTTCATATTCTGCTTTTTTGCTTAAAATGTATAAGTATTTTTCAATTTTACAATGCAGTATTTATCATCTTAATGATGAAAATATTTAGAGCTAATATGATTTATGTACCCACTCCCCTTGTTAGACATCTGATTCCTATTTTTCACTATTAAAAAGAACATTTTAAGAAGTATTTTTCCTATAGACATACCAATATTGTTGAACTACTATTACTGACAATATTTACATCAAGACCCTTTTCCATTGAGACCTGTCCTCTCTATCCATGGGGGTGAGAATACCTGTGGTCATGTTTGTAACTTAATTTGAACACTGATCCTTGCCCTTACTGACTAAAGGGAACAGCTAATTCAAGCCAAATAAACTAGATTTTTCTCTTTCTATATAAAAGGTATGTCACTGGTGACTCTGGAGGTGGGGAAGTCATTCCCACCATGTGTATAGATAACAGCCAAGAGCTTTTATAGAGCCAGTTTTTGTGTACAAAACAGGGGACACAGATTCTCATAACTACTTACCAAATTGACTGTACTTTCTGATCCTAGCCCAACAAATAATGATGATGCCAGCAGCTGCTTTTCTTTCTCCTCTTTAGATTGGGTAGGGACTTGAGACTGATCTTTTTTTGTCATAGTTTGATCTACATTTTCCATTATCATAGTTTCTTGAGGAACAGGTGGTGCTTCAGTTTCATCACCAGTTTTGCTTCCCTTCTTGGGAAGATAGCCCTCTTTCCCCCACAATTTCTTTATACCTTCCAGCTTTAAGCTATTTGTCCTAAGGAGATAGATAATGAAATCAAGTCAATTTAAATAATTGCTAAATAGTTACCTTCTTAAGGCATTTTTTCCTTAAAATTTACTAATTTGATCCATTGTTTAAAGGTAATTGAGGCATTTAAAAAAATACATCACTGCCATGATCTTTTAGAAACAGCTTTCAGAAAAATACCATATGATATCATTTACATGTAGAATCCAAAAAATGACACAAATGAACTTATTTACAAAAAAGAAGCAGAATCACAGACATAGAAAACAAATTTATGGTTACCAGGAGGTAAAGAACAGGGGGGAGGGATAAATTGGGAGTTCGAGACTTACAGACACTATTATATACAAAATAGATAAACAACAAGTTTCTACTGTATAGCACAGGGAACTCTATTCAATATCTTGTAGTAACCTATAATGAAAAAGAATATGAAAAGGAATATATGTATATACACGTATGATTGAAACATTATGCTGTACACCAGAAATTGACACAATACTGTAAACCTCAATAAAAAAATAGACAAAAAGTAAATAAAATAAAACAAAATTCTTGTGGGTAGCATTACCAGTTAAGAGAAAAAAAGGCTTCATTTCAAACTTGTATTATTTTTCTAAGTATGTTTTCTTTTAGGAAAGCAGCAAATACTGAAAAAGATGAAAGTACCCATTGCATTCATATTTTTAATAACTTACTTTGACTTAAAGAATTAATACTGGCACTGAGTTAATAAAGTATCACACTGTATTGAAAAAAAAAAAGAAATAGCTTTCATATTCTATATGCCACAAGTAAAACCTAGATCTCAAGAGTATTTCAGTTATAGCCAACCTCCCCCAATCCTTCAGCCAAAGTATTTAACGCAACAGAACTCTAGACTTAGTTAAAAATTTAGATCATTTAATTTTCATGTAACTGCTTGAATAAGTTGTCTAAAAATAGAACTACTGTAAATCAGTTCCTTTCACCCATTGACTCATCAAAAATATATTTAATTCTGATGGGTTAAAGATCAGAAATGACTCAAGATTCATAGCTCTAATCACTGAGTGATGGAATTAACCCTTTATATATTCACTGCATAAAATCCTATTAAGAGCAAAAAAAAAAAAAAATCATTCAAATGTACTATGTGTAAACTTACACTTAAGCCAAAAGGTTTCTTTAATGTAAGCACTAGCTACATTTTTTGACTATTATAAATGTACATTTATAAAAATGAAATAAGGTTTGATCTATAAAAGAAAATAGTAATACTTTGGAAAAAGCCTGAAGGTCACAAGTTATTTTACACCTGAGTTAAAGAAGTATAAAATAGTGACTGGAATTTGGACTCACCTACTGTTGTCCCAAAAGCTGTAAGTGTGAATGTGGAGTGACTAAGACAGTCCTAAGAGCAGGCTGAAACAGCCAAAGACTGCCTCTATTGTTTTCATATAACAACTATGCGTCCTTGACACTGATTCATTTAAGCACCCCTATCAAGACTCAAAACTACATTTTTAAAATTTTTACAGCAAGAGAGACAAATCATGAAATGAATCTAAAAGAAAGACTCAGAAATATTTGTACTGATTATTATTCCATTTTAATTTGTCAGAATCATGATCAGTGTGATTTTCTTTAGTATGCCAGAAACAAAAATATGTCATTATACTTCATATTGAGTGAAGAACTAATGCTATTAAGCACTAATTGGCTAAAAGAAAATCTAATAATAAAGAACGCCCTACAAGAAATTAGTCCATTCCTCCTCAATCAATTTTACTGCTGAATGTTCCCCTAGAAATATCTTCATTTCTCCCTTTCTTTCAAGTACCAAAAGAGTTTTCAAAAAAGTTTTTAAAAAGAGAACAAAAACTGTAAGTTATCTATCAAACCCCTTAGAAGAAAACTGGTTGATCTTATGTAAGCAGACAAAAAAAGTGGTCATGGGAACCAGTAAAATGACCCCCAGCATCTCTAAGATGCTCAACAGCAACTCAAAGGGATTCATGAATGCCCACAGCAGGATTATAGTGTTTCTGTAACCCTGTTTACCAAAATACATTCTTTCTTTTAAAAAACAGAAAAACAAAAGCAACTCCCACGTTTTACTAATAAATGATTCAAACATTAGGTTAACAACAACAAAAATATAGGCATGGTGGACACTGGGATGCTCCATTCAGATCCCCTTTCAGTGAAGGACTTCTTGCCCCAGCTGCTGGATCCTTTTAGGGATTTGCCTCAGCTGCAGAGAGTCACCTTACCAGAGATCATGCCCCTTTCCAGGGCAGCCCACATCCAGTGGTTGATGAATAGACATTTAGAATCCTGGCTACTCATTTTAGCCTAACTCAGGACAGCTCTGATGGGCTGGGGTTGGCAGACACTGTTGCTGGAAGTGTATCGCATCTTCTGCCCAAATCCTCTCCTTTCCCGTTCCTTCCAGTTGTTGATGCCAAGGGCACTCCTTAGTGTTCTGCACGCTAAATTCCATCTCAGAATGCTCTTCCCAGGGAATTCAGCCCACAATAACAGGCAAAACAGGAAAGGGGGGGGGGGGAAGGAGCCTAAAAGGAGCCTGAAACTATTAAATTTTTCTGGCTTACAATCATTGCATCTGAGCCTATTATCAATATAAATTTTCTTTGTCATGAATTACACATAGAAAGTCAAAGAAGCAGGAAAATATATAAGAGGGCAGCATAAAACTATTTTAAACACAAAATATGCTTTTTATGATATGAAACATAATATAAAAGAATTTTTTAAACATGAGTCATCTTTGCCTGGATTTTGACAATAATAATATAATTTATGGTTTTATACGGTATACCTTTGTATTATGTTTAATCAGACCATTCAAACACATATGCAAATTATGGCTAAGCAACCTTCAAAAGATTAGGGATATACTTAGCTCTAGTAATTCCCATTTGAGGTACGGTGCTGCCCTGTATTAGGGCTTAAGGTAAGAAATTCTAAATTAGGCTTGCTACACTTTATTCTTAGGTTACCAGAGAACACAGAAAAATAATCATCTCATCTCTAAAGCGGATTCACCTTGTCAATTACCATATAGGTTACTAATCTGTGAGCTGCGGTCCTCTTTGGAAAGAAATTTTAAATTGATCCCTCACAATAATATAGCATATATAGAATTCCTCAAGCTTTGCCAGATGTCATTTTTCTGAGGGTAGTACATGTACACACACAGGATTTACAAGGCCCTGTCATGTTCTCCGGATCCTAGTTCAATACTACAAAAGCAGATGCTGTCATCTGTTGTGCAGGTAAAAGGGATGTTTCTCCCTTGGAGAGTTTCTGTCTCTCTTTCCCTTGCCCCTCTGTTCCCTGTTTGAGGCACTTAATTGCTACCACCACAACCATCACATGAACACAAACCATATCTGCTCCCCTTGTTTGGAATACCAAAATTAAAAGTCTGGGGGGAAAAAAAGGGTGCCAACAGAGCAGTTAAAAAAACTCTTTCCTGATAAGAGAACTGAACTTATGCCATTTCATTCAGCATATCATTCTACACTCCTCATTATGTGTCATTCTTCTGATAAATACTTCTTATAACCATCTCACTGGAAGACTGACAAATGCAAAGATGACATAAAATAAGGTGACTGACTCCTTAATGAACATGAGAACTCAATGTTCAAATGTCATCTTTCAAAGTTGTCACCTATGAAGCTTTACCACATGTATTCCAAAAATGCTGCCATTACTCAAACATTTTTGAACTCTTTTAGAAGCTCCTTTACAAGAAAGCCATTTTCTTACTTTATGTCATATCAGTACAGTGACCAAAGATATCCAAATTGACCACTAAAATTTAATGAAAAATCAAAATTTCAATAAAATTTTGTGTGGTAAACTCAGCTTCTGAATAATGGTAACAATGACAATTATTAATTATGGCAGCTACTATTTATTAATCACTTATTATACACTGGGTTGTATGAGACACTTTACATATATTATCTCATTTTATTAACTTAATCACATTTTCAGTAATTTATTAGTATTTCCAAAATCAAAATGTACCTAAAAAGGAGGAAGATTTGGCTCCACATTAAGATGTTTAGACAAATATATCACCAATTTTCAGGGTGGCTGGAAAGCTCTGAAAGAATTTTGAGCAAAGTATACAGCTTCCTAAAGTGAAGTCAGTCACCTCATTTTATGTTCATCTCTGTATGTGTCAATCTTCCAATGAGATAGTTGCAAGAAGTAGATTATGAGGAATGCAGAATGATATGCTGAATTCACCTGGGTATATAAGTTGATATGCTTCTTTAAAGTGTATGTGTGTGTGTGTGTGTGTAAGCAAGATATACAGTGATAATACACATCATTACTAGGTATAAAGCTAGTACACATCCTATTCTGTCTTGGAAGTAAGTAAGCTCTCTTAAAGTACAAGGACAGACTGTACACTATCAACACCTTGAGAGCGACAAATAGAAACAACTGAAACAACAGTCCATGCAGAATTAGCTTTCAGGAATCCTTCAACATCTAAAGACATTTAAACACTCCCATGTTCTCAATTTTAATAAGAAGGGAACTTACTCTTTTAGCCCTGTCTCGGTACTATTTCCAGACACATCTGAACCAAGAGAAATGCCAGCAGGAGACTGTCGTCCAGTGAAGCCAGATGAAGAAAAGGAGAGTCCATATGGTTCAAAATTGAGAACTGGAATTTTAAAACAATAACAGAGGCTCATATTTAAAACAAAGCAAAAGTTATGAAAAAAATTGTCAAAGTACCATTCACTACTGAAATAAAATAATTGAAGACTATAACCCAGTGATAATTTTTTAATTAGAAGGGACTTTGGAGATGATATAATCAAATACTTATAGTAATAATAATAAAGTACCTATGATTTATTGAATATCTACTACAGTCTCCATACAATTAGCTGATCAGAGGCAAACAGTCCTTTATTTTTATCTTTTTACCTCCCTTAAAAGGGAAAAAAGAATTTAATTAAGAAAGACAATTGGTAAACTAGGTCTACTGAAAAGTTGGTGTTATTATGCAAAAATTAATGAGCTCTGAATGAAGAGATGACCGTGTTTTGTTTAACAAAATGCTCTTAGGTACATTCCTGTACCAAATGGACTGATGCCCTCAATGTGAAATCTCCCTTACAAAGAACAAGGTTTACCCAGGTTCAGATTCCTTTGAGTCTATATACCCAAATGAATTCAATTAGAGCCATGAAAATTTCTACTGCTACTGCAGATAGATACCTATTGTAGACAGGTAGAGCAGATGCCAAAGTCCACTCTCCTTTCTAAGTAACAGAACCCTTGATTCTTAGCTAGGTACATGGCTATCCAGAAAAGAGATGTCATTTCCAGACTCCTTTGCCATGTGACTGAATTCTGACCAATAAAATTATATACATATTTTGTGCACAACTTCTGGAAGGAATCCTCTTGGAAGAAAAAAACCTCCTCTCTCCCTTCCTCTTTTATATTCATGAAGCTATCATCAATCCTAGGCTGCCTACTTCTGGGTTTCTTTAATAGGAAAGAGCAATAACCTTGTATAAGGCCCCACTTTGCTTACCTGTTTTCTAATATGCTATTTAGCTAAACTTAATCATAACTGGCACATTATCTTTTTGGACTATCTGGATTGTAATACAAGGGACCTTCTTAAATCGTAAAAAAATATTAGAAAATAAAATGTGACCTTCCACAATTATTATCTTCATTTTATAAATGAAGAAACTGTGGCAAAGAGTTTGCCATGAACTCACCCAAGATTACAAAGACAGAAATGAAAGAGCCAGATAAGAAATCAGATACTCTGGTCCTAGAGCTACACTCTCAATCACAATATCATACTGTCTCCTCCAAAGGAAACAGCACCTAATCCAAAGAATACTAAATAAATTACCTTGTTTGTTAGCTAAATTAATGATATAGAAATGATTGTTCAGTAGGAAAAAAATGGGCTAACTAATAATCAGGAGAACTAGTTCTTGATGTAGGTTGGGTGTTAACAAGATATATGAACTAGAACTTAATTTCTTTTCTGTAAAGTGAAGGGATTGGACTAGATCAGCAGTTTCTAATTGCTGATTTGATAACCAGGATCAAACTGACTTCACAGAATCTCTCAACTATCTTTTTTTTTAAACTGAAGCATAGTTGATTTAAAATATTGTGCTAATTTCTGTTGTACAGCAAAGAGATTCAGGTATACATATACATGTACATATACATATTCTTTTCCAGACTCTTTTCCACTATAGGATATTACAAGATATTGAATACAGTTCCCTGTGCTATACAGTAGAACCTTGTTTATCTAACTTACATATAGTAGTATGTATCTGTTAATCCTAAACTCCTAATTTATCCCTCCCCCAGCTTTTCCCTCTGGTAACCATAAGTCTCTTTTCTATGTCTGTGAGTCTCTTTCCATTTTGTAAGTTCATTTGTATCATTTTTTCAGATTACACATAAGTGGTATCAAATGACATTTGTCTTTTCCTGTTTGACTTACTTCACTTGATATGGTAATAATCTCTAGGTCCATCCATGTTGCTGTGAATGGTATTATCTCATTCTTTTTTATACGTAAGCCAAGCTTTCAGACATTTAGATACAGAAGGTATAGGAGTAGAGCTCAAAAATCTGTATCATTTTTTTAAAGCTCTCTTTGTGATTCTGACTCATAATCATGTTTGGAAACCACTTGTCTAAATCTTTCTAAGGTCCTTCGCAGCTAGAATATCCTCTCACTTAAAGCTTTCCAATCATCTGGTTTAACCTTCTATCCCATATTGGCCTCTTTTAAGTAGCATATGTGACAGTCAGTCATCCAGCCTCTGCATTAACACTTCCAGTAACAGTGAAGAGCTCAAGAAATGTTTCAAGAGTTTAAGCCAAAGAGTAAGTAAATACGAAAAGTTTAAGTAAAGAGCAGAAAGAATTCAAAATTTGAGATCGAGAGTTTGAGAACAGAGGAAAAGAAGACCAGACATGGAAGGGGACAGTATCTAGAAAATAGTCAAAATTCTGATCCTGAGACAAAGCAATTAAAGATTGTCATCTAATAAAGGTCTGGAAAGGCTCAATATTGAGAATGAAATTCAAACCACATTATTTTCATGTTTCAGTGAAAATTTCCCAAGATCTTTACAGAGGTGAAGGAGGGTCAAAAATTGGGGAAGTTAACTAGATGTACAAGACCTCATGTGCAACTAGGAAGCAAGGAGAGAATAATGGTATGCAGATAGAATCAGGAGAAGGAAGAAGGTAGCTGAATTGCAACTTAATGGATATGCAGAAGTTAACCAGATGAAGAATGAGAGCAAAGGACAATTTATCCAGAAGAGAAAGCATGAGCTAGAGGCAGAGAGAGTCCTTTGGGATTTGCGAGTTATTGAAGGTAATCCAAGTGAAAGAGAAAAATATAAACTATCCTGGGCATAAGTGAGTAATTCAAAACCCGTTTGTAACCTTCACAACTTTAGAGGCCTTGATTATATGCACACTCCTTTTTTATCTTACCTTGTATTGCAATTCTTTTATACTTTGATCACTTGGCTATACTTCTCTGACCATCCCCAGCTGTTATTATTTTATTTTTTGAGACTCTAACAATCTCTACTTCATGTGGTTTTCTAAAAGCCATTGTTCCACAGACAAAAGATTATACTGCCATTTCCCCTCACTATCTCTGGTTTTTGGTAACACTGGGGCTACAATATATTCAAATAATGTTTTAATAGAATAATCCACACTGGTTCCAAAATGCTTTTCTTGGGTAGGAACTGGTAATAAAATTTTGTTCCCTACTATCCCACCTATTTTTGCCAATTCTTACTATATTACAATATTTTCCTTAAGTTTATTCTTATGGACTTGGTATTTTTCTACCTAAGAGAGCAAAGTACTGTATCATTCACAAAGTGACATTTAACTACTATTCTCTGCAAATGATTTATAAAAACTTCAAATAATATTAGTATCAGAACCAGCTGATACTTAAAGGATTCCAGAATTAATAACTTTTTAGGCAGAAAATACCTATTTTCCCCTACTCTTTATTTTCTGTCTTATGGCCATCCAAATATGAGACACATAACTTTATAACTTATTCCTCAAGTATTTATTAAATACTCACTATGCCCTGTCTTGCAACTGATTTCTATTTCCATGATATAAGTCTAAACTCATAAAATTTCAATTTTACTTTAGAGAACTTTTGAAAAAAAGATTTGGGAGGAGAGAGGAAGAGATTAATTTGACAGTTTAACCCCACTTATAATGATTCCATGGGAAGAAAATGTACTTGGCAAAGGAATGGATTAGACTGAGGAGTTTCAGGGTTATTATATTTGCATCAGCCACTTAACTTATTTTAAGGGAGAAGACAGGCAGTGCCAGGAATCAGGCTCCTTGTCCTACCTCCCCGTCCCTACCCTTCCCTTGAATTGCAGTAACAATGGCAACTGATGGCCCCCAGATATTTGAAAATAAGAAAATTAGGCAACTGGACCATGTCTCCCCTTCTGGAACTCCAGATTTTTACTCCATACCCTAGATATCAAGGCTTCTATACGCACTATAGGCAGAGGTTCAGCAATTGTAATTCAAACTTTACTCCCCACCCCCTCCTCATAGTCTATCAATATGTGAGGAGTTCAACAAGTAGGAAACTGATTACTTTTTGAAAGAAAACTGAATTTTCTAGGCCACTAGGTATCACTGTGCTAAATAATACGTCAAAAACCTTAAAAGAGCAAATACTTCTGCAAAAAAGATAAAATCAAGCCTATAGTTATTGTTTATACTTTTTGGTTTCATTTTAGGATCAACCATTTAGTTGTACTCAAATGCCTACGACAGAGCCTGGAAAATAATAAGTACTCAACAAAATCATTAAATAATAAATAGGAAAAAAAAGACCTTTCAACACTGAACTTTTCAGTATTAACATTCTGAATTCCTATATAGATAATATTCAATATCTAATGGTCTCCCCTTATTCACATATATATGCCCATTCACCATCCAAATATCTCAATGATTTCCTCTTTACTAAAATCATGACAGAAGTCTTTCCCTGACAGGCTACACTTCTTAACTGTAAAGATATTCTTTCCTATCTTAGCTGTTCCTAAACTCACTGATCAGGTATTCTGTTGGAGGAAGCATTCTAACACGCTTAAGCTATACAAGATTGCTCAGAATGAAAATGAAACTCTCTAGTCAACAGTAACCAGTTTGTTCCTCAAACTTTTCTGTAGATATGCTCGCATTAGTATCTGTCTAACATAGTGACCAACATGATAATTCTACCCTAAAGTCCTTTTAAAACTCTGGGATGGCTGCCGTATCTTAGGCACCTATGTACATGGAATCTATGACTTTGGGAATACCTCTCCAGGCTAACTTTTTTTTTCCTGTGTACCCCAAAAAAGATCAGGGTAAACAAGTAACAAGCAGATTTAAAGAGAGATAATATAAGTAAATATCCTCAGTTATTTACTTACATGACTATAATAGCAAGTGCATAAAAAATGATTTTTTTCATTTATATATTTTTTATTCAAGTTTTTAAAAATTAACACACACTTCTTCAACAGATTTTTTTTTTCTTTAAAGGAATGGATTTTGAAAAGAAAAAATATGGGGCAGACAGGTATGGACTAGAAAATAAATACAAATATAAGCTGTTTTGGTAATTGCTTTATCACCACAACAAATTAGTACAGAGAATGCCCTATACAACACAAACTGTTCAAAGATTGAGGTGTTTTCTTAGGCAAGGCTGAAGATTTCAGTCTCTGGTATTTGGAATTTAGGCTGCAGTCCTCATTTCTTGATGGACCACTGGGTGTGTGGCACAGTCACTACAATATAGCTCATTACAAACCCATGAAAAATTACCTTTTTCCTGAGAAAGCTTTTCCTCTTGCCGTTGGTGGTGAGGTTTATAAGGTGCTGCCCCCTGACTTAGTTCTTCAGCCACAAAACCATCCAGAAAAGATAACGAAGAATCCACCTATATTAATGTAAAGCAAACATTAGGAATTAAAAAAACTTACCCTAAACAGTAGGCTGTACATTCACATAAGTAATTTCAGCCCGTATTTCCTAAAAACAATTTTTAAGTGAAAAACAAAACTTCAATTCTAGAAGTGCTACTAAACTCTCTAGCTTTCTGAAACATCTATAATCAAATCACTCAGCTAAGAATCTAACAGTATAAGTCATTCGCACTTATTATTAACCTCACTGCATTGCAGAATACCTTTTTGAGCATCCAGCATGTTAAGGCATCATGTTAGGTACTATGATTGAGACAAAGGAAGATACAGGTCCTGCCTTCATGAGATTTGTAATCTACTAGAGAAGACACATACACTATGAGCTATAGTATCTGTATTAGTTTCCTCCTGCTAGGGGCTAAAAACAAAGTGTTGGCAAATGCTAGCTCCTTCCAGAGGCTCCAGAGGAGAATAAGATCCTTATCTCTTCCAGCTCCTAGAGGTTGCCAGCATTCCTCAGCTTGTGTCCACACCACTTCAGTCACTGCTACTATTGTTACTTTGCCTTCTCCTCTCTGACCCCTTGCCTCACTTTCATAAGGACCCTCGTGATTGTATCATGCCCACCCAGATAATCCAGGATAATCTCCCCATTATAAACCCTTAACTTAATCACATCTACAAAGTTCCCTTTACCATATAAAGTAACATATGCTCAGGTTCCAGGGATTAAGGTGTGAATCTTGGGGAGGTCCATTATTCAGCTTCCTACAGTACCTTTAACTATCCTATTCCCTTCTACCTAAAAACATTTTTCATAAATCTGTGAAAAATTACTTAATTTCAACAAATACATGAATAAAAAAGGTACAAGAGAATGATTAATAAAAAGAAATAAGAGATGAAGAAAGAGTAAGGGGGAAAAGAGAAAAGAAAAAGTGAGGAGAAAAAGAAAAATGAGATTCACAAGAGGATATAGCAGTGATGACTTGACAAACCACAGATTTGCTTTTCTTGGTTTAGCCAAGGGTATGCAAGCAGCTCAGATCATTGAGAACAGCAGATAATTCTCAAACATTTAACTGGCATATTACACTCTGAATTCGGAAAGGTTTCATTTCCATAAGATTCTTAAGAGCTAAAGCTATGTCATCATTATCTTCTATTGGAAGAAAGGAAAGTATAGTTACTTCCTAGTTTAATACTATGTATAGTACATTTATTCATATAGTCTCTGGAATACCTACCAAATGTCAAAGCAAGGCCTCTAGCCTTCAGGAGCTAATGAAAAAAATTAATGAACAAAGGTTCAAAATTAATACAAGCCATGAACATTTCAGTCAGAATTAGTGGACATCCTCTCTTCTTTCTTAACTGTATTACATCGAACATAAAAATTTGAACAAATCTGACTTTCTTTTATAAGTTGTCAGATTTATACCAACATGAAGGAGAGACTGGTACAAATTCAGAGGTGAGCAGTAACTGAGCACTTTGGGTTAAAAGGGGCAGTGGCTGAAAGTAGGTGGGAGAAGGGAAGGTGGGCGATCAGGTTCCAAAGCGGTAAAGATTTTGATAGTAGATGGACAAAATAAAATGGAGAACTGTTTTTTTTCCCCTACAGTCTCAAACAAAAAAGAGTAATAATAAAATGGCATATTCAAGAAGTTCAAAGGGAATAAAAATTAAAAATTCTCAAATTACTATATACTAAAAGAGACTGTCAGAGAATATAAATCCCTTCACTGCATTTCTCCAGAAAAAATTAGTTATCCTGACTATTTAGAATCACTACTGAATGGAGCTCTCAAATTCTCTCTCATACTAATGTGAGAAAAACTCCAACATTCATCTTAAGTGCTACAAAACTACATTCTGATATATTCCAGATACAACACAAATGCAAGAATTTTTCTGTTTAAAGATAATGGAATTTTTAAAAAGATGGAACACAAATGTCTCACCACCATATCTTCACAACTCTTATCAACTGGAAGCAAGCTCTTCATAAATTCCACATTCTCATTTAGATGTTTTAATTCAAACGCATGCTGTCTCAAACAAGTATCCAAAGATGTGGTAAATTCCTGGATTAATCTCTCAACTATATTAGAAGAGTGTGCTTGCGGTGTCAATTTGGTCACAGCAGCAATTAACCAGGCTTTTGTTTCTGAAGAAATGGAGTCACTCATAAGTAACCTGTAGAGCTTGGTTATAACTTCCTCTGGTGTTTCCTTACCTAAGAGGTAGGCATACTCCCCTAACACCTACGAGTAAAACAAAGAGATATGTATATATACACAAATATCAAGTTATACAGCATCCATATTCAGAAATCTACACAAAACCTACTGCTGGAGTAAATATAATCTAGATTAAACATATTCTCATGGTGAAGAAATTATTTAAGATACAATTGTACATTTTAGGACCAAAATTACACCAAGAATTGGAACTAAACACAAAAAGGTTTTCCACATCTTTATCGTTAACAATATATTGAAGCAGCATACCTTTACAAGTTAGCTTTCTTTTGAACTTCCAGGTTTAGATGTTGGTTTTTACAAGCACTTTCACATTCTGTTATTATTTTCCAATAAGCATTTAAGCAAGCGGTTCTCACATGCTAATATGCGTAAGAGCAACCTGAGGTGTTTCATAAAAATAGATTTCTAGGCTCTGCCCCCAGATAATCTGATTTAGTATGTCTGTGGTGGGGATCTACAAATATACATTCTGAACAAGCATCAGCTGATTCTGATGCAGATGATCCACAGAAGAAACTCTGAGGAACACTGATCTGTTATGTATTCTTTCCTACATCTAACTTACTCAAGTGATACATAACCCCATTGGTCTAAGAATCATTAATAAACTTAACAGTTTTAATTTATGGAGTATGAGATCTTTCCTAAATGGTATTTATAAAGCATTTTCATATCTTTAGTGTAATATTTGGACCAGCAAGAAAAAAACAGGGAGGTAAGGTGATAGGCAAGAGGAGATCTATAGTTAGTAACAAGAAGAGGGAAAAAAAAGAAATAGGAAAATAGGACTACATAAGTTCAGTCCTCAAATAATTAGGTAATTTTTTGAGTGGTTTAATAAAAGATGGGAGATAGCTTTAGAAGAGCAGGTAACCTAAAACTCAGTTCAAAAATCAATGGACTTAAGCTTTTGAAAAGATAGAGTAGATGCATTTCCCCCCTAATCTTCCTGCTAAGTATACTGAAAAACACTTGATATTATACATACAACACACATAAAAAGACTTTGAAAGGTAGAGAAAAGAAGGCAGATCACAAAGGACCATGGTACCTAAGGAACAATACAGTGGCTTATCTGTTGCCTCATATACCCTTATCTGTTGCCTCATATACCCTAGCTTAACTGTTGCCTTATATACTCTAGATGCTGGAGAGCCAGCATCTAGAAACACCAATAGGCACAGACAAAAAAGTCCCAAGAAAAGTCTGCCCTCCAGCCAAAGAGCCACGAAGACAGAAACTTTTAGACAAAAATCTTTCTACCCCAGTCAAGCACCCCACAGAAAAAACTAGTCCCTCCCACAGCAGCAAAAGTGAAATGGAGAGGAGAGCCAAGACTTTCACCCCTCCAGGCTGTTAGAGGCACTCCAACTTCCCAACATGGGTGATTACAGAGAGAGCGAGTGGAAGCCAGGACTTTCATCCTCATCAGGCTGTAAAAAAGGCCCACTCCTCTGCAGTGTCTGTGAAGACCACATAGGAAGCCTGTACTTCACCTCCACCTAAGTATAAAGAGGTAGCCCTCCCCCTCTCTGCTGGGGTGATGTAAGGGGAAGCCTAATAGAAAGTAAGGTGGCTCAGATAATGAGGCCACCCCTTCAGTATCAGTGGTGGCCACACAGTTACGGATCTCTACACGCTGTTTCAATACCATCACCAAAAGAATTTAATCGACATTTATAGAACACATATCTCAACAATAAGCAGAATACCCATTCTTTTCAGGCACTCACAGAACATGTAACAAGACAGACTATATCTTAGGCCATAAAATAAACCTCAACAAACTTAAAGAACTGAAATTATAGAGTATTTTCTCTATTGACAATGGAAACCATCTAGAAATCTGCAACAGGAAAAATAACAGGAAATTTTCGAAACACTTAAAAAAATGAAACAACATCATTCTACACAATCTTTCCAGAAAATAGAAGCGGAAAGACCACTCTCAACTCATTTTATGAAGCCAGTATTATCCTGATACCAAAACCAAACAGATAGAGTAGGAAAAAATTTGAAAACTACAGACCAATACACTTCATGAACAGAGATGCAAAAATTTTTTAACATGGTCTCAAGAAACCTACAAAAAAATTTCTAGATTAATAAGTGAGTTCAGCAAGATTGCAGGGTACAAGATCAAAATGTAGGAATTAACCCATGCACTTATGGTCCATTAATCTACAACAAAGGAGACAAGAATACACAATGGAGAAAAGCTAGTCTCTTCAGTAAGTGGTGTTGGAAAACTAGACAGCTAAATATAAAACAATGAGATTAGAATATTTCCTCACACTATATATAAAAATGAACTCAAAATGGATTAAAAACCTAAATGTAAGACCTGAAACCATAAAATTCCTAGAAGAAAATAAAGGCAGAACACTTCGACATAAATCATAGCAGTATTTTTTTTGGATCTGTCTCCTAAGGCAAAAGAAGTAAAAGCAAAAATAAGCAAATGGGACATAATCAAACTTAAAAGCTTTTGTACAGCAAAGGAAGTCATCAACAAAATGAAAAGACAACCTATGGAATAGGAAAAAATATTTGTAAATGATGTGACCACCAAGGGGTCCAAAATTTACAAATAACTCATACAACTCAATATCAAAAAAACAAATAACCCAATCAAAAAATAGGCAGAAGACCTAAACAGACATTTTTCCAAAGAAGATATACAGAAGGCCAACAAGGACATGAAAAGATGCTGAACATCGGTAATTATTAGAGAAATGCAAATCAAAACAGCAATGAGATTATCACCTCATACCTGTGAGAATGACTATTATAAAAAACCTCTACAAGTAATAAATGCTGGCAAGAATATCAGAAAAAGCAAACTGATTTTGCCAACAACCACATGTAAGTTTGGAAGCAGATTCTTTACTAGTCAAGCTTCAGATGAAAGAGCAGCCCCAAGTGACACCTTAATTACAACCCTGAAAGACCCTAAGCAGAGAACCCAGCTAAGCCATGCCTGGACTCCTCACCCACAGAAACTGTGAGATAACACAAGTATGTTGTTTTAAGCACTAATTTTGTGGTAACATTACTATGCAACATAGAAAACTAACATAACACAGATACATGAGTATTCACATATTCAAATATAGATTCACATAGAAAACACAACAGATGTATTGCAGAAACAGACAGACATGCAAATAAGTACCCATATATAAAAGACCAGCCAAGTGAGATGGCAGTGAGAATGAATAGACAATTAAATAGTTAAGTGACAGAAGGTGGCCACTGGGGAAGAAAACTGACAGCTGAAAGAGTTAGCTGAGTAGAACTGAATGATTTCTGAAGAAATAATGCTGTTAGCATTTGGTTTTATAAAAAATAATGTTATAAACATTTACAATTTAATGTACTCTGCTCACCCAGCTCATAACTTGAAGAAACCTCTGTGGATAGAACACATTTTCCACATCTAGTAAAGTGAGATAAGACTGAACTGCATAAAGCCTTAATTGTTGATTTTCTGTTTCATCATCAAAACCTACAAAGAAATTGAGACATATTTTAATTTCCTCTAAATTCTCTAAGGACTCTGTAATAAAAGCACTTAATTTTAAAATCTTTACATTGCAGAACACAATAGTTTACTAACCTTCTGCTAACAGTCTGAGAAAGTTATTGGGAATATCAGGATGCATTACATCTCCTCCCACTGAAAACACAGCATTCATTGTCTGAATAAACCACGCATTATCAGGAGCATATGTGTCCACAGTGTTAAGAACAAGTACACTTCCAAATGCCACTTACTAAAATTATCCTTTCTGTAACAACCTTTAAAAAAAAAACCCTCAAAACAAACAAACAAAAAACACTTCAATTTATCCTAGTTCAGCATTTATACCTTTAACCTCTATCAATAAACTGTTTTGGACTCCAGCTTAATGTAAAATAGGTGCTCAGTAAAAGTTCATTTAATAACCCTAATAAACCAAGTTCATGTTGCTTTATTTAGCATACTATCTTGCACGTAATAGGTATCCAATAAACAAAAGTGAAATAATTTAAAGAAATGTTTCAGCTAACTATGGACAAATACATAAAGGAAAATGATATATACTTCAGGGAGGCTAAACGTTGTGGCACATCTATCTGAACAAGTTGTTTATTCTCTTTTCTAATTTGGTCCTCTTAAGTTCTAAAGTTCTATCACTCTGCTGGCCAGAACTATAGCACTGGCAGGACAAAACTATACTTAGGCAATTTCCAAGATAATTTGATCAACATTATTCATTCATTCAATCTCAGATTTAAACAGCAGACATCTTAAAAAGAATGGAATATCCTTGTGATCTGTAAAGTTCCTCTGACTCAAGGAAAGTCACATGTGAATAGAGTTCCCAACTACTTTATTGTGACAATTTCCAGTTTAAACAATAAAGGATAAATGTTAGCATCCTGATCCTCTGTGCCCCACTTATCTCCCCAAAACAGTATGAACTTTTACTCAGAAAAGAAACTGAGTAGGAAGTAAAGTCAAAGACAAGAAGGGACTGAAAGACGGATCACACAGAGATTCTGGTATCTTCCTGCTGATAATACCAATGGAATGAAAAGAACCAGGAAAAAAGTCATCCCCTAAGAAGTCTACACAAATTCAATTTTCTTTTTTTGACAACAAGAAAGGCCTCAATATCAGGAATGGAAGTTATTGCTGTGTCTCTGAACTCAACCTGCTAGTAACCATGTCTATAAAATCATTATGTAACTAAAGGTATTGAATGACTTGTGGTCCAAACAAAGGATATTTCTCAGCCAGCTCAGCTATTTTGCCAACCAAATTGACAATAATATATTCTTCTTTGCTTTGATGTAAATATTCAAGCATCTTCTGGACAATCACTGTTATATTCTGTGCATTAGTAATTCTGTAAAGAAGTTCCAGAGTCTATTCAAGAAACAGAAATAAAAACAGTATTATGACACTATGCATGACAACACCAATAAATACAGTAATATATAGGCTTATAACGGTTCATTCTTTTACTTTTTTGTAACTCAACTGTCAGTTAATAGGCGCTCAAGAAATGCACATTTCAACCGGAATAGAAGTTAAGAAAGGTAAAACTATTGTCCAAAAAAAAGTCCCAATTATGATTAATTCCAAAGTCTAAAAGCATTCTATTGATGTAATTATGATTTGACATCTCTACATTAAAGGCCATGTGAAGACTAAAAAATTAAAAGGTTTATGTTTTCTAAAAACATAACAGCTTCTTAAATCTACATTACTTATCCCTGTGTGCTGTACATGTGCATATACATACACACACTCACACATATATATAAAAATCCTGCCTTGCAAACTGCTTTTTCCACACTACCCAAATGACAAAAAACAGCACTTGCATGGGTTTGTCTGCTAAGGGCAAATGGTCTTTAATGTATGGACAAAGCTCAAGTGTTTCAAAGCCCAGCAGGGCCTATATTCAGAATCTCAGATTTCAAAGAAGTTTTATAGCTACTTTCTCAGGGCTGAGGAATATATCTCTTGGTGCCTCAAGCAAGACAAAGAAAGACCAGTACCAGAATAAGCCCCCATTTGGCTGGCTTTCTAAGGCCCTACATTAAAGTTCTAAAAATATCATAGTTCCCAGAAATCAGTATGAGACAAGGACAATAATGAGAAAGTATCATTTACTGGCATTTCAGGATCAACAGTACAAACTGCAAGAAAATTTCTACATATCATACTTGTCAAATGCATTCAAAATATTTTTAGGGTTCTTTCTAATTTTTCAATCCTAACACCCAGGACTTCAAGTACAAAGGATAACAGATTTTGAATTTTTTTTAAAACTGTTCCAGTTAATCCTTAACACCATTTAAAATCTATAAATACACAGGTCCCTCCATCAGTAGTTTTCAACTTTTGAAGATGCTTCAGACATGCTTCCTGTAGACTCTAAACTGTATGTTCTGTATTTTTAGATAATCTATACTAAATTTACTTCCTACTCTAAGACCATGAAATTTAACATTCCCAGGACTAAATGGGCTATAAGGATTTGCATGGCTAGAGGTCTTTTCTGTTAGCTCCTTCTTGCCTTTTTTTTCCTTGAAGAAAAAGAAAGGTAATAAAATAAGGTAAAGGGGACTCACAGCCCCAAACAACAGGTCACTCCAATACCCAAGGACCAAAGTTCTTGCCATATAATTGCTGATAGAGGTTAGTGAGAGTGGCATTGAGGAGACGGTACTGAAGTGCCTTCTTGGGGTACCTCTGATAGCACCTTCTCCAAAGAATTCAAACTACTCTTCTCACTGCAGGTAATGCACCAAACAGGTCAGACTTGATAAATTTAAAAGTTGTCTAATTTCCCTTTGACTCTCATTTTAAAATGAGAGCCCAGTAATTAAATATAGCAATAAGAAAACTGTACCTAAGTCAACACTGTTCAATTTAGTAGTTAACCACACAAAGAAAATGCATGCTCTATATCTGTTCAAAGTGGAAGAGCCATGTAATTATTTGTTACTGTCCCATGGTACCTTGTCATTTTCCACAATGTCTACACATAACAATTAGTACATTTGTAAACTTCCTGGATTCAGTCAAGGCAGGTAACAGTTTTCAGAAGACAATAAATATGAATGTAAAACATATATATATACATGCATATACATGTAGATATATATATTTATAAATACGTACTTTGTTTTAAAACTAGTACCTTTTAAAATTCAAAACTCATCTTATCTTTTAAAAATTACAACTGTTTAATGCAATACAGTGTTCTCTCAACTTTTAATTCATTGCTTTTAAGTAATTTAGGTGTTTAGTAGATTCTTTTTATTATTTTTAAAATCAAAAATAAAAGTATCCACTCTTGTTAACTAGATCCCATATACCATTTTAAATGAAGAGATTTCTCTACATGAGAATTAATAGATATATATACATAGACACTCAAGCAGATACTGAAGCAATTTTGTCTAAGGAAAAAGTTGGAAAAAAAAAAGTAAATTATACACCTTTCTTTCCAATAAGTTCAAATAATTTTAGGGATATCTTTGTTAATTCTTTCAACATTCCTACATATTTAATAGGAGATGTATTACCCATTTTATAGATGTCAAAGAAAATAACAAAAATTTTTTAATCATCACAAATTACATCTTAAAATTGTACTAATATGAAGATCTGGGAATGGAATTCAGATCTTCTACTGATACAGTTCTTGGACCAAAAAGATATTAATGAATCCTATACAGGTAACTGGACCTAACTCCTCCAACTTGTAACTTAAAACCATTCTTGTGGATACTGACACAAATACTTTTTAGAGAAGTTCCATAAACTTTAGTAGAAAGAACAAAATGCACTCGAAAGTTAAAATACATGACATATACATATACACATACACACACATACACACTGCCTACTTTACTCTCTCTCCATAATACCAACAAAAAGTTTAAAAACTATAACACTTGATGTACACTACTCATGATGCCAGTTTACCTCTCTTTTAATAATGGGATCAGGATGGTCTAAGCATTCAATTATTGTCATCTGGTGTTGAAGAGCCAGAGTAGGATCCTGTTGGATAACATAGGTAAGAGCCTTCAGTCCTAGAAACAAAGATTACATTATGGAAAGTGACTTAAAACAAATAGCTAGCAAATTTCAAAAAGCTCTCTTTGTAATTTCCATCAAAAGGACCAACCATCTTACCTAAATATTTGAGATTTATTTTAGGTGACAAAACAAATTTTCCAATGCACTTGGCAGCCTTCTCAAGTAATTCTGATTTAGGATAAATAGAATAAACTGTATGCACACATTCAAACAGAATAGCTAGAGAAATAAAATATAAAAATATCAGGGATCTTATTAAGGCATAATAAAAGAACATATTTGTATAGAACTCATAACAAAACAAACTAATCAAAAGGTCAGTTTTAGTCAAAAATCTTATTTACGGAAATTTTTCAAAGACATAAAATTTACTATTTTCAGGCTTACACAGTTATTAGGATTACATCACCACAGTACAACTTAAAAAGAGTTATATATATATTAAAGGATAAGAATGACATATTCATTCATGCAACAAGTATTTTCTGAACCCTCCTATGAACCAGACATTGTTCTACTAGTATGGATACAGCAGTGACAAAAACCTCTGCCCCCAAGGAACTCACATTCTAATGGACACAAAGTAATGTATTCATTGTTCCTATGTAAATAGGTATTTCCAATACTCCTTGAATTCTTCAAAATAATTTATTCCCAGACAGTTTTACCACTTATACACAGAAACCGTATATGGAATTTATTTCAAAGTGGTTTATTTTAATATAATCATTTTAGTGTGCTCTAGCATTTATTTCAAAATAGAGTCACTACTCAAATAGGTCACTTTTTAAAAATTAACCTTCAAGGATACAGAAGATCTACTGAACATCCTGATAGTGTTCAAATTTGATTTTCTAATATTGTCAAAGATCTGATAACTATAATAGAGGATCAAAGTAGACACAAAAAAAATTTTAAACTCTCTTAAAGAGCATGAGTCAAAGAGCTGGAGCTTTGCCATCATAAAGAACAATCACTGAGGCACCTTCACATCCTGTGGAATCACAGTATGAGAAGTGAGACAGAATCAGCAGACTTAAAGACAGTTCTACTACAAGTTGAAGCATATCATATCTTTGATAGAATCACTCCTGCTCCATTTCTAAAAGCTTAAAACATTTTCTTCCTATACAAGATATAAGGTAGATCCTGAATATTCAACTAGCTATGATTTTACACTGCTAAGGTGCCTATCAATTGATACACACATAAGTTTTGAGTCAAAAACTTTACAAAAACAAACACCTCCTAAAGGAGAGGAAAAAAATCAGAAATAAACATTTTAAAGAAATAAACCTCTCTTTAAAAAGGGAACTTACTTTGATTAAAGGAAAATCTACATAGTAAGTCAAATGAACCTAAAAAGATACTTTATATATTCAGATGTTATGCTGTAAAATGTCTTTACTCTGTGCTATGAAAAAGCTGACTTAATGACTTAATGAACTAAATAAAGAGAGCCTTTAGGCAACTGACTAATCAACTCAGCCAGGAGCAGAAAAACTACCAATAAATCCAGCCCTGAGCCTATTTCTATGAACTAAGAATGATTTTACATTTTTTGAGATGTAAGTGATATATAACGTTATTAGCTTTAGGTGTACAATTACATTTTTAAATGTTGTTTTTAAAAAAAAGGCAAATGTATGACAGAAACCTATATAATCTACACAAAGCCTAAAATATTTACTATCTGGTCCCCTTTTCAGAAAAAGTATGCCAAACCTTGAAGCTATGTGAAAGTCCTAAGTAAGATTAAAAATGATGATGCTTCATTTTCTATCATAACTGACATATTTTTCCTTTATGGATTTCTGCTATTCAGAGCTCTCCTGCTATCAAAATGTTTTACTAACAAAAGCTTCTCATTATCCACCTAAAATTTAAACTTTTATATTTAGATGCTCATAAGATTTCTAAAACCTAGTTTAATATTCAAAAAATGCATTTATTAGTCAACAGGCATAAATAAGCTGAAAATGAACTTAATAGGATTTTATTACTTTTAAATAATTTAGAGGCCAAGTCCCTTTATTCTCCATCTCTGCAAAAATCTGAGTATAAGTCCATAAATGAAAAAGCAGTCACTCTGCTGTCTTTTCACTGCAGTGGTTAAAAGAAAAGCACCTCTAAGGATTTCTAAATGAAAAAACGCAACAGGGAGCTTTGTTTACTCCTCCGGTGCAACCCAAGTCCTAACAAAAACACCATCAAGTAAAAATTACCAAATTAAAAATTAGTAATGTCCTAACATTTGTGACACTGTGACTTTATCATAGATATCTGGGGTTGGATTACGCACAAAATTTGAAGAACTTCTACTGGCACCTTATCCTTCAGACCAGACTTCAGTTTTAAGTGAGTTATCTACCGTTACCACTCTGGCAAGGAGATGGGGGTACCGCCCAGTGAGGGTAGTAGTCCAGATTCTCCACTCTGCCTCCTTAGAGAGGGAGGGAATCCTGGTTCCTTCTGGGTGGGGGATGGGAGTATCTCGCTTGGTAGAGAGGGAGGGGCACCCCATTACTGCTCCCTATGTGGTCTCTACTGAGATTAATGGGGTTGGCCCCAATATGTGTGACCAGTGGTAAAAGCCTTGACTCTTTTAATAAGCTGCTTCTAACACCACTTCAGTAAAGATGGGAGGGGTACCTCATTATCCCCTACTCCTGGATAATGCGAAATCCAGCCTTCCCACATCTCCACTAACAGAAGGGCCCCCCTTAAAACCTGGCAGAGATGAAACTGCAGCTCCCCTCTTGGGCTTCTCCACCACCAGCCCCATAGGAGGGTTGGGGCACCTCATTATATCTGGTGAGGGTGGAAACCTTGACTCTCTACTCAGTCTTTGCTGCTGTGGGTGGTCCATAGCTTTTCCTGTGTGGTGCTTGATTGCCATAGAGGGGCTACTGTCTAAAAGTTTTCTATCTTGCTAGTCTGCCCTTCTTTTCTTAGCCCTTTGACTGGAAAGCAGACTTTTTTTGGTGCATTTTTATCTGTGCCTGTTGGCATTTCCAGACTGCTGGCTCTCCAGTACCCAGTCTGGGGTATATGAGGCAAAAAGAAAACCCAGGGTACTCACCTTGCTGTCATTCCTTGCATGCCAAGGTCGTTCCTTACAAGACAAGGTTCCTAACTACTCTACCTTCTTCATCCACCTTTCAGAGTCTTGTGTACTTAGTGGGAAAAACAAGGAAAATACTTCTATCTTCTTTTGATGGTTCTATCCCTTGAACTTCATTTTATATAATTCTTCCAATTCACTACATAGTTGACTAAGGTCATTCTCATCTTATCTTTACCCTGCCCAAAACTATTCCATACCTCTGTATTTATACAGTATGAAGTCCAAACTCACTTGGCTGCTATGAGAGGACCTCCACAATATGGCCTTTCCACTGCTCCCACTACAAATCGTCCAATGAGGGTGGTGAGTCACTGTTCTCTGAAACTGTTCTAAACATTCTCCATTCTACACAATCTTTCATGTTCCCTCTGCTTAGAACTCCCTTCAGTCTCCCTTCTGGCTATTTTAATCCTACCTACCTTTCAGAGTCCTATTATATCAAAAAATCCTTCTGTGCCCTGAAGGCCACAGAGATCTTTACCACCTCTGGACTCCTGTAATATTTATTCCCTGCACCTCCCCTTCACATTCTGCCTTATACTGGCATTATGACCGCATAAATAATCTTTTCCATTATACTGTAAATTCCTTGAAGGCAAAGATTACATTTTCACTTCTTCAAATCACTTTATACAATGCCTGGCACATAGCAGATACTCAATAAATGCCCCTGATGTGATTTATTTCTTGATTTGGCACTAAGGTAATTTATAAGAATGGAACTTCCACAAAAATATGGTTTAGAAAGTATTAAAGCTGAAACCTAATAATGTAACTGATAAAAGTAAAATAACTTTCTCTTCTTTTAATTCAATTAAAACATATTACTCACTGATTAATCCAGTGCCAGATACTGGGACATTCTCATCAATAAGACAGACACAGTCCCTGCCCTTATGAAGTTTATAATTTAAAATACACATTCTTAAGCAATCAAATATTTATATCAAGGTTACAAGAGAATATTCTACCATTCATAAAGGCAATGTAAGCTATAAACTGTATCAATACAAATATGGGGAAAATGCAGAACAATGCAAAGATGAATAAAGGAAATACACAAAACAACAGAAACTAAGTTTCTGTGGCAAGGTGAAACACTGGACTGACAGCCTACAAAGAAATAAATTGTTGGTGTTGGTCCCAGCAATCTTAATAAAAGGATGTCCTAATGGAGAACATGAAAAAAAACTTCCTCAGGTATACAGTATTCTCTAAATCGAAAGGAATAGGTAACAGTGGTTATCTCCAGGAAGGGGAACTTGGTGGTGAGTGATAAGGGTCAAAAGGACACTTACTGTTCACTGTATACCCTTTTGTACCTTTTGAATTTTGAACCATGTGCATATATTACCTATTCAAAAAAATAAAAAAATTAAAGCTGAAATGTCAATTACCAAAAAAAAAATCTCTACAAGAAAAAAAGCATATTCTTAACTGATTTTAAGCAGAATTCCTTGAGAGCCTTTCAAACCCTACCCTAGACCATGATTATATCTCAAGCGAAACTTTCTAACTTAACTTTAGCTATCTGCAAAGATTCTGACACTTCTCTGGACCTTCCTACAGCTCCTAGACAAACCACCTGACTCAGTAAGGGTCATCCTTATCTCTGGTCCCTTATTCTTTCTATTACATAGTAGGATCCTAGATAATATCAATGGTTCATTACACTATACATTCGTAAGGGCAGGGCCTGTGTCTACCTTATTCTTCCTTTAATCTTCCACACTTAGCATGGAGGAATATGTAAGTCAATCAACTCTTCCCTCAATCTGTAGCTAGTTTACAAATCAAGTTTTTGTTTTGTAGGCATTCAATAAATATTGATTGGACAAATGAATAAACCCATCTTATTGCCTTAACTACCATTTATACATGCAAAACAAAATATGTATCTATCCTTCAAAATTTCCTATCCCAATTCACTACCATGTGCATTATTTTTCCTGTACTAGTCTTATGCATGCAATCTTTTCTTCTTATTCCTACTGCATTTTTGTCAAGCACTTTTATTACAGTAAACTAGTTCAATGTTTGCCCTCTAGTTTACCCTAAACTTCTACAACAACTGTTCTTAAAGATCCAGAGTTTACCACTGTCTGGAAGAAAAAGTAACGCTCTTCATCCCCTCCTTCATGGTATTTTACTAGGTTAATAAATGACTTCTCATTTGAGTTATATCTTTCAATGCCTCTTCTACTGCTCTTCCCCATAGCATGCAAAATTCAAAGTGCTTTACTTCTATCTTTTAAATATCTCCAAATATGTCAATTTCTTCAATGAGTGTTCTCAGACCGATCAATAAAGAACAGTTCCTCCCTCTGGCTATTAAGACTAAAGGTTTCTTTTTTGGTTACTTTTCTTATTTCTCCTACCTTTTCCCCAACATCTTACTCTTGTCTCCTATCACTAAATTACTTTTTAAAATTGTATTTAACGTAAACAGCTATTGTCTCCTCACAAAACAATGTTATTATTCCATATCCTTATCTATATTATACTCAGCCTTCAGTTGTCTTCTCAAATATCACTTTTTCAGAAAAGCCTCCCTTGTTCTTCCCTCATCTAAGACTAGCTGCTATGCTCTGCACAGTAACTTGTAATTCTTCTCTGTAATGTTTATAGTACCTGCCCCTATCCATCTATCTAGGCTGTGAGCTCAGTGATAACACTGTTTTCTTCACAGTTGTATTCCAAGCATTTTGCACAGGGCCTGATAAATAACAAAAACTTAAGAAATATTTGACTAGTTGACTGATTGGTTTAAGAACTGTCTGCAGTATGGAATAGATCTACTGGGTTATCTTCACAGTCAATTAGATGCTTGATGAATATTTTCAATAAAGAGAAAATTTTTCTTTAAAATAAAGTCTTAAAATAAAAAGAGAGACAATTATAATAATAAATTTAGGTCAACATTTGAAACAATGCTGTAATTTCAAATTATTTCTATTAGTTATTCAATGCTTCCAGTGAAAAATAATAACCCAGAAACCCCCTTAAAAATTAACATTTAAAATTCTATTGGAATTTACAGTATTCTAACACAGATTTAGCTTTAATAATGAAAACACTATTAGTCATTAGAACAGCATTTACATATGTTACCTACCATATGTGACATTGTGATTTAACTCAGCTCTTCGTAAGGATTCATCAAGAACATCATACATTAGTTCACTTGTCCTGTTTAAAAGATATTTTATTTGCAGCAGAATTATAGTATTATAACCCAATAAAACATAGTTTTTCAAACTTCTCTCTCTTTAAAACTGAGGATCTACAGAAAAGAAGTGAAAGAAATTCATTTTATGAAGTTATGGGAATTTCACTTCTTAAAGATTCCATTCACTCTTTTTCATGAGTGTTATAATTTCCTGCTTAATCAAAGCTGACTAGTCAATGAAAAGAAGTCAATCAACTCTTTCCTTAACCTGTACCTAATTTACAAATCAGGTTTTTCTTTGGTTGAACATACTATCTTTTATATTTTCTTTGTAGTGAATTATTTGTTTCAAGTTACTACAGTAATACTTCATATATCCAGATTATTCCAGACAGTATATTATCTATATTTTAAATACTGATTTTAAAAAGTATTCAAATACTAGTCTTTCTTTGAGCAGCACCAGGTTCTTCAGAGAGAAAATTTTAACTTTCATTTAAATATAAAGAAATTATATTCTGTGGAACTAACAGATTTGTACCATCCTCAAGTAACTGATTATAGTTACAGTAACTAGGGTGAAGTACATACTGTACAAACATGCAGTACTTTATACAGCCCTAGCACTGTGCCTGCAAGCCTCTTCTCCAAAGAAAAGTCTTCTCCAAGAGGCCAATGTGAAACTATGGCTTCTCAGCTGATACTTTTGTATGGTTTATAAACTAAAAAAGCACTAATAGAAAAAAAACCATCATCAACATAGAATATAGACAATAGTGCCCTGCAGAGAAACTATACTGTAAAACAAACAGAACTACCAAAATAATTTGAGGCTATACAAATTACATATCATGTATGTTACATCTTTCTCAGAAAATTTTTTTCCCAAATATACAGCTGTAAAATTCAATTTGAAGTGCATGTACTTTTATTCCATCTTAACTGAAGTATAAATACCCAGGGAGAATCCAGAACCATATTCTAAAATTCCTCATTTTACTACGTAAGCATTTCTTCCACAGACAACAACCATATAACAGACATTACAAATCCCTCCCCACCAAATCTGGTAATACTACACCTAGATTACAGTCTAGTTTCTCAATTTTAAAAGCCAATGTCTGGCATCCATAATTAACCACATGAAATGTGGAAACATTTGCAGACATGGTTGAGTTAAATGTTAATAACCTAAGAAGACATAAAACACAGGAAAATATTCAAACAACAGATATAAAAGACCATAAGTATAAGAGAATTTCCAGTAAATTACTTCTTTCAATAAAAGGCATTAGAATCCTATAATAAAAGAACTTAACATTTTCACTTTGCCACATTGATCTAAGCATGTCTTAAGAAATCTATGTTAAGAAAACATCTCGTTAGAGTTGGGACAACAAAGGATAAAATATTTTAAAGTTCCATAACATTATAAAAGAGTTCCACTCTTTATTCATTTAATTAAGCCTAATTTCTATTCAGCTGAGCTCCCTAAACTCTATTCAACATACTGATCTTTGAAGTTTCCACATTCACCCATGAAAAAGGAAGGAAGGTAATGAGTTAATGAATTTAGTAAATTCACTAAATGCCTCCAAAGTTATTTCCTGACAACAAATGATGGCATTAAATCTTTTTAGACCAGTGAGGTCTGGATGCATTACTATGAAATTTGTGATTTTAAAACAAAATTCCAGCAAAATCCATCTAGAGCTCCACAATAAGACAAACATTTCTAATATGCGAGTCTGCTCCATCACCTCCAGGTTTTCACCCTAGGTTTCAATCAAAGTTGAGATTCATCAGCAGAAAAAAGTAAAACAGCAATACCAAGAGTGATACAACCCAGTTAGTGCTCAACAGGAGCTCACTGAAGACGCATGCTGACATGACTCTGAGGAGGCTTTATTACCAGGAGCAATAGTCTAGAGGACAATCTTTTGATAAAGCAAGGCTAAAGAATTAGCATGTAAATGCATCCTACTGCATAAAACAGAACCGCATCTCTGAAGTCAGAACCTGACTGCAAATATCTTCTCAAGACAGAAACACAGCAGGGACTCAAGCCACGCTATCAAAGGGAGTAAAATCTAGTTGGACTTGCTCTCTAACAGTTCAGAAAAAAACAATTTTAATTAAAAAGAATATGTGTGCACATATGCACATACAGAGAGAGAAAGAATGATAAAGATAAATAATTGATGAATCTAGGTAAAGGGAGCTCCTTGTACTACTCCTGAAACTTTTAAGTTTGAAAAACTATGGCAAAATTAAAAGTTAGAAAAAATACATACATATGTTCATGTATAACTGAAAAATTGTGCTCTACACTGGAATTTGACATAACATTGTAAAATGACTATAACTCAATAAAAAAAGTTTATATTAAAAAATACATACAATTGGAAAGACACTCAAAGAGTTTAATAAAATTATTGCCTAAAAGAGTAATTCAGGCAAATGAGCTGCTCCAACTAGAGCAACAGGGTCAGCAAACTATAGTGAGCATGCCTAACTTGGCCAGATGTCTGTTTTCATATGGCTTCAGACTAAGAATTGTCTTTGCATTTTTAAATGGTTGGGGGAAAAAAATCAAAAGAATGGGGGGCGGGTAATAGCTCAGTGGCAGAGCACATGCTCAGCATGCACGAGGTCCTCGGTTCAATCACCAGTACTTCTACTAAAAAATAAAATAGATAAATAAATTTAAAAATGAAAAGAAAAAATATCAAAATAGAATTTCATGACACAAAGATTATATGAAATTCAAATTTTAATGTCTATAAAAAGGTTTTTTGGAACACAGCTGTGCTCATTTATATACTGTTTATGGCTGCTTTTGAGCTATATCCGACAGCAGAGTTGAAAGGCTGTCATAGCTTAAAATAGTTATTACCTGTCTACAGAAAACGTTTCCTAATCTCCAAACTAGAATGATTAAGAAAGTTTCGAAGAAGATAAGGAACTTCAAAGTACCTTTCCCTAGGAGTAGGATTTAGATAAGCAGAGACACAGGATTATCCCAGCAACCTGAATTTACAGACTACTTACAGTGGTTTAAGTATCACTATTAAGCCAATGAAGCAATGGGAAAATCTGGTTTATCATGAAACCTCTAGATGACTAAAACTTAAAACTCAAATTTACTTAGAATAGTTTACCTTTGATCATCTTTCCCTAGAAGTCCTAGTATCCTCAACAGCTGAATCTGTAACCACGGTGCTGGTACGCTGTGGTAATTGAAATCTACCGGAAGCTTTCCTCCAACTACTTGCTTCAAAATTGTTACAAAACTCCCAGTCAAGTCTTTATATGCAGATGAATTCTCCTACATCCAAAAACAAAACAAAATAAAATAAAAACAAAAAACTTTCTGTTAATAATACTGTCTTAAAAATAAAAGAGACCTAGTTGAAATGCCATATGTAATCTAACTGAATACATGCTCACTTAGAAGATTAATGTTCACAGTTAATGAAACAGTCCTCTAATTTGCATAATTTCTTCCATGATGAAACTCCTCTGGCTACCAGATCTGAAGCTGAGTCATCCCCAAAAAACTCCCACCACTCTCTTACTTGTCCCCACACACAGTTTAATCACATTTCAAATGTTCTATAATTACATCTTAGAAACTTTAATAGCTAGTATCAGCAATTAAAGCAAAAACTGAAAAGAACTGGCATACTGAAAAAAAGAAGTAATACCTCTGCTTCTGATGAAAATCAAGGCCTGTTTACCATCTCTAAACTTTGTTTGCAAAAGGCTTATCATGTAATTGAACTAAAGACGTCCTAGGTGGAAGAGCACAGCCTACAATAACATCCAAAATCCCAAAAATCAGTAAGGCTGCTTATTAAAATTTAATTAACCCTACAATATTTGAAGATATTTGTGATTCTGAATGAGTGTGCCTTGATTCCCTGACTAATCTCTTAGACCGGAGAAATTTTTTTTCATCTTTTTTTTTTAACTGAAGTATAGTTGTTACACAGTATTATATTAGTTTCAGGTGTACAACATAGTGATTTGACATTTATATACATTACAAATTGATCACCACTATAAGTAACTGTAAGTAACCATCTGTCTGGACTGGGGAAATTAAATACACATTCCTCAAAATGAATGTTAGATTCTTCATTGTAATTTTTATTATGTATCAAGGACAAATTTTTGGAAGAGAAGTAATAGCTCTTTCAAAGTTTAATAAATGTTAGAGGAAAATTAAGATTTAATATCTATTTATACCCCACTATTTTGGAACACACAATGCATAAAAGAGAAGATAATCTTCAGTTCTTTAATTTTAAATTGGTATCAAAAGCATATTTCATTTCATTATGAGGCATGACGAAATCTCTCACAAATATATACTTTCAGACACAAAGGATTTCAGGCAATACACAGGGGCTGAATTAGTATAAGCCCATATCATCATTTAGAAAAATGTTTTACTGTACCATTCAACCCTCCTTCCTCCTCTAACACAGAGTCAATGTATGGAGTTAACACTGCAGTCTATGCCTTGTACATCCTCCATCAATTCTCCTCATTTCTATAAGCTATTATATACCTCCCATGAAGTTGTATAAAGGGAGTCACTGCTCGAAAAACCACAAATCTGCAAATTTCAACCACCTTCTAGAGCTACCATTTTTCCATATTTCTTTAGTAACACGAAAATATTTCAGGCGTTAAAAAACAGACTAAATCTATAACATGTCTACTACTCATGCTATCAACAATGTGCAAAACTTACTATTAAAATGTCAATAATAAAATTTTAAAATGTTAATTAAACATTTTACTGAAAAAATTTGGTAAGTTGAGTATTCTTTTAATTCCACAATTGTATTTTTCTAATGGTACCTACTCAGTACCTGCTCAAAGTTCCAACTTACCTTTATCATCTTAAGGTATATGTGCAAGGAAGCAGCCATGACCCCAACATCTCTGTCACAAAGTGCTTTCCGAAACTTAATATGGATATGCTGCACTTGATTAGGAGCGATGACGTGGAATTTATATAACGCCAGGACAGCTTTTCTTCGTATAATCTCCCTAAAGATAAAAAATAAAAACTAAATAAACCATCTGAACTGTCAGGCATTCAATTTGAGAAGACTATGGACCAGATGATTTCAAAATACAAGCTACTACCTTAATCTAAAAAGAAAAAAAGAATTATACATTTACTATTAATTCTTTATTCTAATTCATCAAACTATAAAAAGTGGTTATCTCAAGGGGGTAAGACCTCAAGAGACTTTAACTGCCCATGTTATATATTTTTCTAGTTATAAAATTTTTTGGTAATAAGCATATTACTTTCGAAACCAGTACAAACAGAAACATTCCTTAATTCCCTAATTCCACTTTTGAAAGCCGTTATCTCTAGAAATTGGGGAAAGAATCCACAGTAAGTTTAAATTTGTAAAAGGTCATTTTGACTGGTAATATTAAACAGTCTTTTTATTAAATTAAAAGTCTCCTTAACATTCTAGCTTTTCATATTTCTTTATATCATGGGCAAACATACTCCAAATACTTTAGGGGGCAGGGGAGTATAGGGGGGACTTACATTAAAAGATGTTACTCCTCTCCTTGCCCAGCTCATGTTTCAAAAACCTCATTACAATGAAGAGGAAAGTATACACAAGTCTTGCACTTCATTTGTAACAGATAATGTCTAGCACACAAGAAGCAAAAATAAACAGTTGCTATCCTACGAACATAATGCAGTTTCCAAGGAAGTAAATTCCTTGTTTTTCTCTCTCATGCCTATTTCTGCGCACCTCATATTGGCAGACCATGCTGCCAGTTCACAATAGCAGCAGTGAAGTATTTACTTTTAGGGTTGCTTAATAAGTATTTCTGTTACCTAAAATCATGGAATCTCAAAAATGAGATTATTCAATGCAATCCTGGGTGTTCTACTCAAGAATACCTTTCATAAGATTCTTAACAAATGGTCATCCAGCTTCTGCATAAACAAGCAACCCATCATCTTCCCAGGGAAACTATGTCATGATGGAAAATTCTTTTCACATAGAAAGAAAAGCAGATTAACAACACATTTGCCATTAGTGTTAATACTGTAAATGTAAACTACATCCCAATGTACTGCTGCTGGGTGTTAACCAATATGAGTGCTGGGAGAGAGTAGGTAAAAGTGAGGTGAAGAAAATGAATACAAACTCTGAACATGCTCAGGAATCCCGAGGCCTGGCCCTAAGTGCTGGCACTAACACAAGATATCAAAAGACCTGGCCTGCAGAAATATAGCTAGGGATTCAAAAGTTAGGTCTAATCCCTGTCTCACATCTTGTGATATCCACTGGCCCACCTGGAGCTCTGTCCCACCTTCTTTAGCTCTTTACTCCATAGCATGGAGTTACGCACGGCCATAATGGCAAGAGCAGGGTTTCAAAAAGTCTAAACTCTAACTAGCAGAAGACAGGAGAGGCCAAGATTTGAGATTAGAGAATATGGGAAACAATAAGCAAAAATTCAATTCTCAGAAGGATTTCACACAAAGAGTAAATATGACTAAGAAACAGTGGTGGCATGGAAAATTTTCATAAAAATATGCTCTGCTATGATCAGATCAACCTGCAATTATCTAAGCAAAGCTAACCTTTCATTTCCAGTAACTAATTGTCCATACCTGTCATTTGTTCTATTTGACATAAATAAAACATTGTAACAAGCTTGAAAAACCTATGAAGTTATTCTACAATTCTTAGTAAAAGTTACCATTTTAGCTGAAAAATGTATGGTCCAAGATTTCTTAAAGAATACAAACCATAAGACATTTTATAATCTCAGACACTAAAAATACTGACTTAAAGAAGTATACAAAATAAAGAAGTATTATGAGTAACAAAAAAAAAAATCTTTCTCAAAAACGTACATTTAACTAAAACACGACAATCACAGAGGAAAAATGGCAAGTGATTGTAAACTTATTCCTAGCTTTCAAGGTTATGAAGTTAAGACACTTGGTCAAAAACAAAATAATTCCAAGTGTGATGAAAAAGTAATCAAGTTGATAAGGAGAGAGTTAAGAAATTTTACAAGAGAAGACTAGCAAGATACAAGTTAAGGGTTATTTATCGGCTATACAATAGACTTTGAATGCTTTAATTTTGATCTAAGAGCATTCCAAATACATAGAAGTTCTGTATTCATAGCATATGACCCATTTCCAGTGGTTTTTCATTACTTCACTTTATCTTCAAAACAACTTTGTGAAAACTAAGGGGCATTAACCAACCTCATCTAGCCAAGGGGAAAACAGGACCACTGAAAGCCAAAAATTCCTGATACTAAGCCTCACTGTCTCTGGGTTTAACTTTAGAAAGCTGCCTAACATTTTTCTAAACCCACATGAAAAATAAAGGATGATGATACTGGGGATTTTCGCATTATATCAGGCAGTCAAAGAATGTCCTCTATCCTGGTAGTATTAAGTTAAAGTTATAATAAATTTCTGATTATAAATTTTTCTTTTGAAATACATAGTGTAGACACCTAACCAAAAATAATTTACTTACTTAGAATGTTGAAGTTTATCTTCTATTAATGGAAGAACAGCTGGAATCATTTCTCGAGGGAAAATCTGGCTGACGATAGTAAGTGCCATGCATACTTCTACCAGGTTTGTGCTCTGCAAGTCCTGACAGAATTATTAAGCAAAGAAAACATTCAGTGCAAATTCTAAACTAGGGATAGTGAGCTCAACATTGCAATGGTCCTACATATTTAATAGTTTTCTACTGACTATTTATAATTAATTTGTACATTCAGGCTCACCTCATACTTTACAGGAATGTCCCTGGTCCATTTGCCTTAATAGAGTCAACAGATAAATACAGCCCAAAAGCAACCGATCCAAAGGAAACGGTATTTCTATTCTGACACTGACCAAAGTAGTTTCCTTTATTATAGCCTTTAAAACTTTTCTAAACTAACAAAAAATGAATTTTCCTTGTTAATAATATAAGTCAAAGTTTAAAAGGAAGTAATTCTCATGCATACAATAAAATGCATGCACTCATATATACTTATACATGCAGTTTATAAACAATTCTAATATAAACTGAAAAAGTATTTTTGAAAGTTTGGAAAAATGTATGCTACTAGTAACCTTAACAGAGTATATGACTTAAAATTCAGAAAGTATTACACACACACACACACACACACACACACACACACACACACACACAAGCATATGAAAAAACTGACACAAGATAAACATGAAAAAGCTCAACAATTCAATTGTACCTCAGTACCAATTTTGTTTAAAATTTAACAGGAAAAGATATTGTGAATGTGAATTAACTTGTTTATTTATTATCTGTACATTTCAATTACCTAATTATACTGTTTGCCTTTAAAATGATTCCTAGAATTTAAAAGACTTTAATTATTCAGGTTATATCCCTTTAGAACAGATCCTAGAGAAAAAAACAGCAGCATGGAAAGTGAATCTAACTAAAAGTCTGGATATCTGAGTTATAACTCTTAATTCTGCCTTTTTTAAAATGAAACAATAATAACAGTAGCAGTAGCAACTACTACTCTCTGTAGTGTTTCATTTAACCCTCACAACTTGGCTAAGTTCTATTATTTATCCTAATCTTACAGATGAAGAAACTGATCCAAATAAAAGATCTTTCTAAGCCCATTCTGTAAGCCTACCTTTTTGCAAAAATACCTAATTCAATTTGATTGAAGAGAAATGTCAGATGCCTGAAGGGATAATTTAAGATGTCATATTAGCCAATATATAATACATACCTTTACAACTGTATTCACAAGGAGAAGCAACAGCTCATGATTTTCATGTAGAAATAAAGAAACAGCTAAATAACCTATAAAATTTGAGAGGAAAAGTCTCATTATTACCTCCCCAAAATTAGCTTTTCCCAAGAAGTTAAGACAATAATATACTCCAAAATTTAAGTGCCAAAAATACCAGTTACAGATAAATATAAAAACACAGAGCAAAACATAAAGTTCAAAAATTTTAGTAAATTAGATTTCAGGTATTCTTCATCCTGAAAATATGTATTTCACAGGATATACCTGAAGTGGAAAAGAAGCTAGGTGACATTTGAAATATCTGCCTTCTGTTTTCTGTGTAAATCTCTATGCAATCAATCAAAATTCTCTGTCTTGCAGCAAAACAATTATTAAAAACTAATAGCTACTGTAGTTAATAAACAGAGTTACTAGTGGGGAGGGTAGAGCTCAATGGTTAGAGTACATGCTTAGCATGCTCGAGGTCCTGGGTTCAATCCCCAGTATCTCCATTAAAATAACTAACTAAATAAATAAACCTAATTACCCTCCCAAAAAAACCACAAAAACAAACAAACAAAAAAAATCAATGAGTTACTAGCTATTTGTATTATTGAATGAGCTACCTAACACCAATCCATATGATGTAAATCATGTATTAGGCAATAAACAATTCTTATTTTCTCAATTTAAAGATACACTATTGAATAAATAATAATTGTTGAGGAAAGAAACACTGTCTACCACATTAAATGTACTCACTGACTTTAGCACTTTAATTTTAATATCAAAACATTAAAAAGTATAACTTAAAATTGAGGAAGTACATTAATACAGTGACAAATACCATGTACATGTAATACAGATGCCCCCTGTCATTTTTCTGTCACCCCTCATATTGATAATATTTGTTAGACAGGTCTTATGGGTCAAATATGTTGCAAGTCTCACCTCACTTAATCCTCACAACAGCTCTATGAGGTAGGTATTATTATTATTATCCCCAATATAATAATGAGGCCCGAAAGGGGTAGCTGCCTGAGGTCTATGGCTACTCCACCAATCCAGGCAGTAGGAGCTAGTTCATGTTCTTAACCTCTATGAGGGGACCTCTACGCTGTAATACTGTCTGTCTACACAGTGTATGTTGAGACCCTATTCCCTGACTCCCATTCTCATTGTTTTTCATTCTTCTCAATTCTACCAGCCCTTTTATTAGAGATTCTAAATGTTAACTATCCCCATCATTACCTAACATCCATAATTTCTGTGTCTGTTGGGGAAGATAGGAAAACTGCCAGAAACATCCTATTCTCATAACCAAGAAATAGCAGCATGACCCCCTGAAACATCTTCATGGAATGTGAGAAGAGCAGAGCTATTATGCCCACCATCACTAGAGAGAAAAAAAGAACAAACTAAGGCCAAGAAAGAGAAGAGAAACACCCTAGAGAACATTTAAAGCAGGAATTAGGTGTTAACAGATTGCTGAGAACAGATTACATCTGTTCAGCTAAGATATCACTCACATTCAAGTCACCAATACCAAGATACAAGAAGATCAACAAACTAATCCAAGGGCCATCTCAATGAAACTTCAATTCTATCTGTTACAAAGAATATCCTGTTTTGACAATCAGGGAAACTTTTGACACTAGGGAAACAGGGGAAAAGATATTCTGTGACTCAAAAAAAGAAAAAGGTTATTTTAAAAACAAAGAATAACAATTATGAATACAGAGTACATTTGATATGACTAAGAGTGAGATATTGGATAAGAATACATGCTTTGACTCATAGAAACTGGTTTGTAGTCTAGCTCCACCATTTAGTAGCTCTATGACCTTAGACAAGTGACCTGACCTTTCTGAGCCTCAGTTTTCTCCTCTGTAAAATGAAATACCATCTCTCAAGATTAAAGTACCTAACATAATGCCTGACTTAATGAATACTGAAATGTATTTACTTAACAATATTCATGTACAAAATAAGAAGGCATTATCCATCAAAGAAAGTACCAAAGCTAGCCTTAGGAATCTCAGGAGAGTAGGTGAAGCCATAGTACCAGACTAAAGATAAAAGGTTTAAAAAAAAACTTCCACTAGTTTGCACACATGAAGAATATCTGATACACAGAGATATACCTCTCTCTACGTGGCAATAAAGTATCTTCCTAAGGAAGGTCAGGAATCTTAATAAAAATGACTCAGCTACTATAACTATGAAAAACACATGTACAAGGTCATTCACTGCAACATTATTTATGAGAGCAAAAAGTAAAAACAACCCATATGCCCAGAAATAGGGACCTGGCTGAAAATACCATGGTATACCCAACCACCCAATGAAAACTGTACAGAAATATAAAGATGTCAAAACAAGGTGTAGAATAATCTCTATCACACACTCTGTTTTGCATAAGAAAGAGGATATGAGTGCACACCCATGCATTTGCTTGTCTTTTCAAAAAGAAACAGTGGAAAGATTAATCAGAAACTAATCAAGACAGGTATCCATGGGGGTAGGGGCAAACCTGGTAGAGGGGCTAGAGATGAAAGTAAGACTTCTCTGATTGTACCTTTCTACCAGGTCTTAACTTCTGAACCATGTAACACATGTAATTTTTACATACTTTAAAAATGAAGTTTAAATGAAAATGAAAAATTACATTAAAGTCGAAGAAGCACAATATAGCAACAGTTGCACAAAGTACTATCAATTGTTTTCAAAATTTCCCACATTAGGGATCTTAGAATTAGTTTGGAAAAAGACGTGAAAAGATAACAGATGGTAGGATCCAAATGAGTGATGACAGAAGAGTTAAAACTTGGTTTGGAATACGGAAAGGGAGAGACGGGATGCCACGGGACATTCCACTTGGAAGGAAGAATACAACAAATAAAAGATACAGGGGTGGAGGGTATAGCTCAGTGGTACAGTATGTGCCTAGCATGCATGAGGTCCTGGGTTCAATCCCCAGTACTTCCATTAAATAAATAAACCTAATTACCTACCCCCCCCAAAAAATGGGGGGTGGGAAGGGAAAGACTGGGATTTCAAAATTGTAGATACTGACAGGCATATGCAGAATAGATAAACAAGATTATACTGTATAGCACAGGGAAATATATACAAGATATTGTGGTGGCTCACAGTGAAAAAAATGTGACCATAAATATATGTATGTTCATGTATAACTAAAAAATTGTGCTCTACACTGGAATTTGACACAATATTGTAAAATGACTATAATTCAATTAAAAAGAAGTTAAAAAAATAAAAGATAGAAGAGTATTTTGGGTGGAGTGAAGCTCAACAAGTGGAATACTGTGCACAAAAAGTCTCAAAATCTTTACCAAGACATCTCCCAACCCCACCAACATCTAACAGCACAGGTCATTGTAACTTAAGAGGAATGCTGGTTCCTAACATGACACTATGAACTTCTTAGAATAAATAACATGTTCTACTCCTATTATTCTAAACTGCTTCCTTCTTAAACTTTCTGATATAAAGCTGAAACTATGAACACAAGATTTAAGTCCTTGAAAGAATTTTTTTCCTAATAGCCCTGAAGGTTGATTATAAAATTTTAAAAAATACCTTTAATCTTCATAGCTAACATCTGTGAAACTGAGAACAGTATATTTTAAATTACTCAAGTCAATTTCAGTTTTATTCTATTAAAAAAAAACATTTCTGATTATTAAACTGATGAGACTAGACAGACTTTAAAATCAGCTTTATTGGGGTATAATTACAAATAAGAAAATCACCCTTTTAAGTGTATAGTTCAATAAGTTTTAACAAATATATAAAGTCATCTAACCACCATCACAAGAACAAGTAACTTTCCATCTTCTCCAAAATGCTATGAATCAGGAAAACTGATTTCACTTATAGACAGTGAGTTTTTGAAGTGTTATCTTATAAAGCTTTGGAATTTACAAGGCAGTGTTCTGAAAACATACTACATATCTACATCATTCATTTTATGTAAGAGCCAGAACTTTAAGGACAACATTAAGTATAAAAGTCTTAAATACATACATACCTACTCTTTTTTCTAAAAGGTTCCCTTGTTGTGCCAACTTAATTGCATGTATATAGCCAAAGGAAGCATCATATCCAAGCATTTCACAATAAATAAGTCTCACCATACATTCCTTCATCATTTTCTGAAAAGCAAAATATCCAGTAACTGTACAAATAATTAGAATGCTTTAATTTTTTTATTATGTTGTAATCATTTATCAGGGGAATCCTGACACTGAAGAGATATCATATATATCATAAATTAATCACCCAAAGTCAGATTTTATAAATAAAAGCTACTCCCAAATTTAACTAACAATAATACTCATTTTAGTAAAATTATTTCAATATTTTGTTAGTGGCAACTGTAGAAAATAAATCAACTGTAGCTATCTTTAATTCTAGGCTTCCCTCATGTAAAATTTAGTTATAATGTGAGACACGTGGTCCTCACAAAATTTCATCCATGGTAATCTGACCTGGCTTTTAGGATGTAGCACATCATTTTAATATATTTTGTCAAATGAAAACATCTATAGAACTTCGACAAGTTGGCAATAATTTCTGTAACAAAAATATTTTTCACGTTTAAAGATCAAACTGCACCTGGAGTTTCTTCAGAATTATTATGCTGTATATAATAGGCAATAGTTTGTTTTATAAGCATTCAACAACTCTCCCAATTATTATGATTTCATTAATAGTATAGCCATTCCAATATTTAATTTAACTAGTTCTTTCAATATTTACAATTCAAGCTAATAAGTTGCTTTAGGAGAGTCTATAAAATTGCTTTATTCATATGAAAATCTTACATTCTCAATATTTATACAACTTATAATTAAAAATAAAAAATACAAGTGTTTCTAAATCAGAAAAGTTGACTATTTTTATATTTAAAAATTAGTTAATATATTACAAAGTTACTTAATCACAAAATGCTTAGGAAATGCTAAAATAAAACATTTTAAATTAAGGATAACATTTAATATTTGATAAATGTGTGTGTATATATATATATATACATACATGTAAAAATGAAGTAACTTTAAAAAGAAACCATAATAAAATCTTAAGGGAATAAGATTTAATTCAGGTCACTTGTAATAAAAGTTAATTCATTAGCTCACTGATTAAAACTACTACATACTGAAAAAATAAGCTTAAAAGATACCGGAAGCCCCTCTTCAAAGGCTTCTGCATCAGTGAGGAGTGAAAGTGTTCATTTAAGCCATTAAGTATTAACCCTGATTTTGTAATATTTTATCTCTTAGTTTTTTAAAAGTCATTATGAACTTTAAGTAAAATTCTATTGCATACATTATTATTCTCTTATTTTTGGAGAAAAAAGTGTATTTCCCCAATGCAGGAATTCTTTTGCAATTGCTCTAACAAATTGTCATCCAGCCTCTACCTGACCAACTTACAGCCTGTTCTGTAAAATATGCTCAGAGTTGGATGGCCATAATTATTATAAAATCTTCCTTCAAACTCTGGCTCCCTAACTTCTACCTACTTATCTTAGTTCTGCCAACACCAGGTTAATGCATGGTAGCAAGAAAAACTTTATTTACTAATACTAATTACAGAAAATTGAAATCAAGCCAAATAAAAAGAGAGAAACCACTTCTACTTAACATTTCTATCAAGTATCACAACACAATGATTTTATGCATACACACAAAACCATATACATATCTTTACACACACACACACACACACACATATATATATACAGATCTATCATACTGACTATGTTTTGAGTTTCATTTGTCCACACATTATCATGACCATAAAAGGAAGTATATACATTCTCTCAGACTTTACAAGTGTTATTCACAGACATGATCATGTTCTTATGCAAAATAAACACCCCGATATTTTTATTGGGAGAACATTCCACAGCAACTTACACAGAGAGGCACTCACTAAATATTTGCTGAATAAATGTTGTTTGGAAAAATCTCATTATCTGAAACTACAGGAAAATTAAAAGAAAAAAAAATGGCCTTAATCTAACTATAGAGGGACAGTTCCACAGTGGCCACTGCTTAAATAGTTGCTAAATGCTGTTTGAAAATCAAATTATATGGAACTAAGTTTTTTAAAAATTAAATCTTGATTTAGCTGTTGTGCAATATACCCAGTTTTACAGCCAGAAAATCATTTTCTCCACCTTGTCAGCCAGCCTATACTCCAAGATACATAACAATAAAATGAAAGATCTACAATATATCAATTCAGGTCTGAAAATACTATTTTAAATGATTTATCCTAAGCTTCTTCCACTGCACAACATTAAAACAATAAGATGGGCACTTGGGTCCCATAGTATTGCCACATTTATGTAACTATCATCATGTTGGCACTGAACTGACATCAGTCAAGCACGGCCTCGTTTACTGCAGCCAGTCAATAAAAGGCTAAAGTTAATTTGTCTCACTTGTTACCATCCATAACTGATTTTGACTGTGATAAATTATATTTAAACAACTGACCAATTAATGCCACTACTGAATCCATAGTGGACCAGATTTCAAATTCAAAATGTGCTGGCACAGACTACACAAACTTACCAGAGTTGTAGTAGGAGCAGAAACAGTTGCTTTCAGATTATTCAGTTCCTGCTGGATTAATTTCTCTTCCTCCTGAAAAAGTGAAAATATTTAAATGCATGAATAACTGTCTTTTTAAACTGTTAACCGTATTTCTCAAAGGGAAAAATATAGTATTTTCAATAAAAAAAGAAATTATTTTAAAGGAGAGTTATAAAAACTATGCACTTACGAGGTGCCTAAAGATCATGTCTCCAACCCTCAGAATCATTCCTGGAAAGAATAAATATTTCCAGGATAGCCCACCATTCCTCTTTTCTTCACTTAGTTACTGTCCCCTAAGGACAGCTTAGCAGAAAATATGTTTGGCTTTTTCTTTTTTTAAGTTAATGGTGGAGAGAAAGCAGAAAAGAAATTCTTAATGTAGTGGCCCAGGATAAGGTTCTCACACCTTCTCCTTCTTCATGGAATAGAGAAACAGGGTAAGAGAGCAGAAACAGAAACCTTTTCCCCTTAAATTATATTCTTCTCCCCTAACCTTTTCTCCTTATTCCTCACACCCTTTCCCTCACTTCCCATCTCTCTCTCTCTTACATACACAATAAATTCACCAATATGGTCACTTCCACTATCTGCATTGCATTTCACCTCCTTAAGCACTTGAAAATTGGCCCCAAATTTGGCCAGTATAATGCTATCTTTAAATCACACACTGAATTATGTCCATTAGTGTCCATTAGTAGCTAACCAAGAACTACCAGTGAAGTACTGCCACATTTAGATATCTTATATACAGTTTCAAACTGCAATTTAAAACCAAAAATAAACTATTTCATTCAGCACCTCATAAAAATTAAATGACAAAAAGACAAACAATATTAAATCCACAAATTATGACTTCTGATGTGAAGCAGACCCTCTCTAGTACAGCATCATCTTATTTCAGTTTAAAAAGAACATTTTAAACCCTCAGAGCACTGTGAAGGAAAAACCTCCTCCTTTTGTCTTTTTTTCCCTCCTGAGACATATTTCATTGTGTATTTCTTATACTTGTCTTAAATCCATTATGACTGACCAATTCTTTGGCAAAAGGAAATGTGTTTTACTCTAGTCCCTCAGTGTCTAACACAAAGCCTCTTCGATAAATATCTTTCGAACAAATTATACATACCACATGATCTTTAAGATACAAAATTCTTGAAACTTTGAATCATTATCTTACATCACCTGTACAACTACCAAATGTCTGTGGGAACTTAATAACTTCCATTATAATTTCTTGTTTCAAAGCCCATCTGAGGCAGAGACTTACTCAGCAAGTATTACATTTGGGGAGAATTACGCTTTTTCTTTGTCCAACCCGTTAGTCTTATCTAAGAACCTCAAGCTCCCCAAACGTATTTAACAACAGGTACAGACGGCAGGGTCTGTTCTGGTGTGTGACATCTAGCAGTTGATAGAGCTGGGAGAAAGAACCTCAGTGGGAAAGAAACTTTTTAGAACAATAATGTTGTCATTTCCATGGCACTTGGTATTTTTACACGGTTGATGTGTCATCTAATCCTCGAAGCAACCTATTAAATACATATTGGTACTTTTCCACCTCAACGTTCAAGAAGCACAGGGAGACTCAAAGATTAAAGAGATCTGGGCCAGGTAATAATGAGTCAGTGTCAGGGCCAACCGTGGAAACCTGACCTCCCAGTTGTCAGTCCGGGCTAGAAAGTGATACTTCCGGACAGACACCAGGACCGACAGGCACACACGCGGTCTCTGAACCCCGTCGGAGGGTCGATCCCGGAGGCTAGTCGCGGGACCCGGGCCTCCCAGCGCGGGAGGCGCTCCTGACCTTCCGGCCCGACGGGCACCTACGTGCTTGGAGGTGAGCGCGGTGATGCCGCGGACGAGACCGCCCAGCCGTGAGGAGAAGGACGCCTTGGCAGCCCCGGGCCCGCCAGTTGACTGGTTCTGCAGGAAGAGTCCCGGCAGTGCCGTCAGCGTCTTCTCCACAATGTCGCTCATCGCCGCCGCCGCCACCGCCCGCGCGCCGGTCGCCGCTCGGCCTCATGCCCAGCCCCTGCCCCGCCGCCCGCCCGGCCACCGTAAGCACTTCCTGTTTGTTTGAAGAAGAAATCTTTATTCGCGCCCCGCACGGACAAGCACAGTGTCTTTCTCGAGAGACGCCGCGGGGGGGCGCGAGAGTCCGCGAGAGAAAGGCCACCCGCCGCGCCTGCGCGGATGTTGACCGCCTGTGGAGCCGTAGGAGGGCGGGACACTCCCGGTTTCGCCGGCAACCCGGGCAACCCGTGCGTCTCTGGGCGTTCTTGAGGTAGCCACTCCCGCCCCACTTCTTTACACTGCGTCCGCCAAGGTCTCCTTTTCCCATTTAGCCGTCTCTGCGCTGCCCGAGACCGCCCCGGGAGGTGCACATTCCTAGGCTCCTTTCGGCCACCGCTCACTGTGGAACCGACGGCCATCAGCCCACCTCCCACCACCACACGCCGAGGGGCGGGAGCCGTGCGGGGCCCTGCGCCGTGTGCCGCCCCGGCCTAGGCGGTGCTGGGGGCCCCGGTGGTGTTGAATGGCAGCGCGGCTGTCTTGCAGATTCATCCTGCCGGGTTCAGCGCCCGCCGCGTTCTGGGGCTCGTGGCCACTGTCCCGTCCCATGCACCCCTCCTTTCCTGGGATTTGAGGAGGCAAGCCAAGACCGGGAAGTGGACGGGTGGCCACCTCCCGCCTCCCGCCTGCTCCTGCTCTGCAGGTCGCTGTTTAAATGTCACTTTCCTGGCCCTGCCGACGAGGATAGGTCTCCTCGTCCTACCCGCTTACAACGCTCTGTTCTTTCCCATTTTAGAACCGATCACAGTTGCCACTACGTAAATACTTCTCTTTCTAGAGAGAGGATATCTTAATCATTGCTATTTCCCCAGCTTCTGCCTAGAACAGAATCTGGTACAGTGGTTTTGAGAATGCAGTCTGGTGACTTCTGAGGGTCTTTAAGACCCTAACAGGGCGTCTAGGAAGTCAAGCTATATTCCTAATACTATTTAAATGTTATTTGCTGTTTTCACCCTCATCCTTTCCAGAATGCACAGAAAAGTTTTCAAGAGGGTAGATGATTGGCCGGTGGAGTGTTTGCTTGAGTACTGCTCTTGTGTTTTATAGACTCAGAATTTCTAAGGTCTAGGGTATAAATATGTGCGTTTTCAGAATTAACTCAGTTTGTCCTCAGGGATTCTAGTGTGTTCTTACAAACTATCTTCGTGATGAAATAAAAATTCATATTTTAAGGCAAGGAACATTTAAACATAAACTTTTCCTCTGCCGGTTTGCGCTTCCTCCCTCCTCTTTTGTGTGCACTGTGCATCTGCGTTATTCATTAATCTAACCTCCCCAATGGCAGAAATACCTGCTCAATTCTTCTGGCTCCAGCCATGTAACTTCTTAGAAGATAACATTCCTTTCTCAATCCTGTAAGGAGGTACAGTGACCTACTGTTCACCTTGTACATGCAGACGTCTTAGGTGAACTCTATGTACAATGGCAGTAGAGCATTTCCCTGAAAGATAGCAGCTAATGCAGAACAGACTGGTCAGATGACCTGGGGAGATACTGGGCCACACCTATGGAAGTTCTTAGCTTGCATACTTACTTATGACCTTATTAATGTACTAGTAGGTATATTACTTCTATTTGGCCTGTTTTCAAGATTGTTTCTTGCATTACCAAATGTGTGACTGAGCCTCAGATGAAATTAATGATGATAAGGGGACTTGAAACAGTTGATCCAATATATAGTTCTATAAGATCAACGATTCTAATAATGTAAGTCTAGATATGGGAAGGAGCGACAAGAGGGAATCATCATATGTTCTTGGGCCATAACAGACAATAAGATAGGCAGTCCAGAGGCCTTTGGTTACTGTTAACAGGGCCCAGTCTGGTAATAGTACCTTGAGTGGCCTATCAGTGAAATCCTCGCCTGCCCTGGGAATGAGCATTCCTAGCACCATGAGACAAATTGGTCACGAAATGCCTCCCAAACCTCAGTCAAAAGTAAGACCAAAAGAGAAGAGATTGTAAAATAGAGGATGTTGACCACCATCCAGTTCTACAAAAATCAAGTCATTAGTTACTGCAGTCACTGACCTACAATACACCCTGAAAGGAATTCAGGGCAAAGATCAGGTTGAGACACTTTGTGCTCTGGAAAACTGACAGAACTGGCCCCCAGGTAGTTAGATAATTTCAGGAGAAATTTTTATGAACTCAGTTTCTTGCATCTTCTTATACTTAGAAAAGCACTGAAACCATTAATTTACATATCTATTCCTCTGCTAAGATGTGTGCTGGATTGCACTTACCCCTTCACCAAAATCACATATACACTGACCTTCCCCTATACCTCTTCAGAACAGCTCTTAGTGTTCTCTGAGAGACTGTCTCCCAGGTTATAATCCTCAGGTTGTCTCAAATAAAATTTTCCATTTCTTTCTAAGAAAGAATTTTGTCAACATTCATTTGTATCTAATCTCTGTAACCTGATTAATCATCCAATAAATCGTTTTTTGAAATCTCCAAATTTTCCTTGTACCTATGCAGAAACACAAGAAAAAATTCAGTTTTTTACTTGTTTTGCAAGCATTTTTTTTACTTCATTGAAAACTTTTCCAAATAGTTAAATCTTATCTAAAACTGTTATTCTCCTAGAATTTAATATTTTACAGTAAAAATAAAATTTTACTTGTAATTTTTTTAAATTTTAGATTCTTTCATTGGCTCACAAAAGAGAGATTAGAAGACTTGCTTTCTCAACTTCCCACAGCTAAGGATGCTGAAAAAGATGATATTGACATGAATAGCAGAGGATTCTCTAACACAGGTAAGGGGAAGAATCTGGGTAGAACTGTAAATGAGAAAGGAAAGCATGACAAAACCATCTTTCTTCTCCATTGCTTTAGAGATGTTAATAATTTACCTTATGTTGTCTTATTCTTCAGAACATTTCTAATACTATTATGGTGCCAGTTAGATTTAGGCATCATTTTGAGACCAATCGTTCAGAGTTTAAAGAAAAGGGAATTGAATATTTTAAACATGATAACCACTTTAAAAGCCAAAGCTTTTTTTTTGTTGTCACTTCTCAAACTAGAAATGAAAAACCCACTGAAGCATCTTACAGGTTAAAGTATTGTATTGCACTGGCTGGAGAAGGGCATAAAATAGCTAAGAGACTAAAAAAGTCTGTTCGTTCCTGGGTGAATGCCTGCAAGATGAAAAATCAGTTGAAGAAATCAGAGCAATGCTGTTTTCCAAAGAGGCAGTAATTCACCAACTTAGGAATTTAGTTGCAAACATAAAGACTAAGTTAACATCCTATCCACAAGATTATACTGCCTTTAAGATGGACAAAAATTATATAATTATAGATGCAGCTAGACTTTTTTCTTTGCTTATATCTATCCAGTGTCAGCACCAACTAATTCCTGAAGATCTTTTATATAAATGCTTGGCAATAAACTAAAGTGGCACTGAAATAAAACATTCTACAATTTTTTTTTAAGTCTCATAGTTTATCCTGGAACAACTGTGCTGATATTTGCACTAATGGTATAAAAATCAACGCTGGACTACACTGCCGGCACCTTGGCACAAATCAAGGCAGATGCTCCCAAGTGTTCTCTTCACCACCAAACACTCATTTTTTTTTAAAAATGCCTGTTCCACAAAGAATAACTTTAATTAAGCAGTAAGAATTTTTAATTTTATTAAAAATTGACCCTTGAGTACATTTATTTCTTTTAAATATTGTGTGTGACAAAATGGAAAGTACACATGAGGCAGTTCTGATGCACAACCAGGATCTCTCAGGGAAAAGCACTGGTGCAGTTGTTTGACTTGAAAGCTGAACCAGACACTTCTTCATGGAATACAATTTTAACTGATTAACAAACAATGGTTTTCTTGAAAATGAACAATGAGTCTGTCACTTCAAGGGAAAAACCTGACAATATTCATTACCACTGAGAAAGTTCAAGCTTTCAAGTGAAAATCAGAATTTTGAAAAATGTGTATCTGCCACCAGAAGTTTGATAATTTCCTGATAAGTAAGAACTGTTCTGATAAGATCAGTGGTGACATTAATGAATGTTATTTTTTGATATTGTATAATTAAATGTGTCAAAATTCCGAAGATCGATATAACTCAATGAAACAATATTTTCCAAATGATCAATGCATGATGTTATAAAATTATGCATGAAGATCTATTCAAAGTGCATATGGACCAATGATGTTAATATAACCCAACATGAAAAGGTCACTGATATGTTTTCAAATCCCACATTGCAACAAACCTTTAAGAAACTACTGCTTTTAGAGTTTGGGTGGATATTGTATCAAAGAAGAATAACCACAATTATTTGAAAAAGCTATTAAAATACTCTTTGCTCCCAAACTATATATCTGTATGAGACTGGGTTTTCTTCATAAATTTCAAACAACATAACAATCAGTGGAAAGCTTATAATGTCTCCCAAGGCTATGGACATGTCCTATTGTTTGGAATTTGTGGATGTTACCTTATATGTAAAATTTGTGCAGATGTGATTAAATTAAGGATCTTGAGATAAAGAGATTGTCCTGGATTATCCCAGTGGGCCCTAAATACCCTCATAAATGTCCTTATAAAAGAGAAAAAGAGGGAGATAAGCCACCACACACAAAAGAGGAGAAATTGATATAAAGATAGAGGCAAAGATTTGAAGGATATAGTCACAAATTAAGGAATGCCGGCAGCCACCTGAAGGAATGAATTTTCCTCTAGAGCTTCCAGAGGGAGTGCTTCCCTGCGCAAGCCTTGATCTCAGTTGAACCTCTGGCCTCCATAACTATAACATTTCTGTTGTTTGGAGCCACCAAGTTTGTGGTAATTTGGTACAGCAGCCCCAGGAAACTAATATAAACCCCAAAGCCACAGATTAAATGCAGAACCAGGCATGAGAATCCAGTCATCTCAGATTAAGCCTGATGTCAGGGGATTTACAAAATTGTAAGGCAATGCTACTCCTCTCTTTTTTTTGTTTTGAATCTATAGCTGTTTTTTAATTTTTTAAATACTGTTAACGTAATAGATTTATTGTTGCTATTTTAAAATCAATTAATAGCTTAAGTGTTTCTCAGTTTTACTTTCTAATTCAGCAAATATCTATAGATATAACTCATATAAACAAAAGCTTTGGGGGATTCTCAATATTCTTTAAGCATGTAGAGAGGTCTCGAAACCAAAACATTTGAAAACTGATTATCTAGTACATAGGAGGTGCTCAGTTATTTGTTGAAGTAATCATTACATTTATCATTCAGTCACAACAATCGATGTATGAGTATAGGCCAGTGAAGAGCAAGAGTTTAGGGGTAAGGTGAACAGTTCAAGAGAAGTAGACAGAGAAGTTCTTAGAAAGCAGATAAATTTAGAAAAAAAGACAAACTTATCTCCAACTGACCAGATTATGAAGGAGACATTATTGGAACAACACCCAGAACTTCCTATCCTGTTACGTAGTCACAAAGATCATTGAATACCGACCAATTCCTACAATTTCCTCCTCTAGCTTCCACCTACCAAAGCTAAAAGTTAACAATAGAGCTAAGAAACAAATGTCAAAGACCAGAAGTGAAATTCCTGGTAGGAAAAACTACTGAATTATATAGCAGGACCTGCTAAGACTTAGAACTATAAGATGTGAGAACTGGAAGAAAATTTGAAGGTCGTCTACACACCCAGTCACCTAATTTTGTAGAAAAGCATTCTGATACTTTGATTGTAGAAGCCACTTGACCAAGGTCACACAACCCAAGGGACAGAACAGAAATTACAGCCCTGAATCTAGACTGTGAGCCTGGAGCATTTCCCCTGTACTTTCATGTTATTGACAGTGATGAGATTGCCTGTGGCTTCCTGTTCAGAAACTCTGGCTCCAAGTCCTGCCCTAAAATGAAGGGGATATGCCTGTTCTCTTTTAAGCTTATAATTTTAGACTGTCCATTTTTTTCTGTAAATGTGGTCTCTTCTTTCTCCTTTTCCCATCTCCACCTCTGTCCCAGGTAATTTCACTCAGAATTACATACTATCACAGGGACTGAACCTATTAAATTAAATACTCCGGAACTAGATTTCCTCTGCCTTTTCTCCCAGTCAGGGAGGAAGGTGTCTCTTATTGAGCTGAAAATAGGGCAGAGAGGTGACTCTGTACATTTTAAGAAGATGCAGTGGTCCTAGGACAGCAGGGGGCAAACTAGTTTATTCCCTACAAGAACGTCAGCAGCCCCACCACAAACTTTCCGAGCAGGGCTGTGGCATTTGAAAATATATACAGATGTGCAAAGAGTGGTAAATATTTGTCTTCAATGCATTTCTTCAGCTTCCTTTTTAAAAACTTATTTTGAATAGATGTTAAATTTACTTTATTCAAAATTCAAAATATACAAAAAGTTTACCAAAAAAAGTCTTCCTCCCTTCCCATCCCCCAGCCACCCCCTCCCCCTCCCTGGAAGCAATTGCTACAATCTATTTCTTCAGAAGTATTTTACACATAAACATGAGGTTTCAGAATATGAGTGTATATTCATGTATGACTGAAAAATTGTGCTGTACACCAGAAATTGACACAACATTGTAAACTGACTATAAACAAACAAACAAACAAACATTAGCTTTCACTTTGAAAGCCTTAGATTCCACCCCCGTGACCCCAGAGCATTCAGCCCACTTCTTTTCAGGATTTATCTCCAGGGATTCATTTCTTCATCTAACATTTTTCTGAAAAGTTTTGTCCTCAATTGATGGGATTGTTGAAAACAGACCACAGCTGTTCATGCTCTCTTACTCCAAGGATGCCATGCTGTCCTGGGAATGTGTGTGGGAACCACCTGAAAGAGGAGTTTCAGAACACACACATCCATGGCCCCGGTTCTCACCCTCTATCCTTGGCCAGACTTTCACCTAGGCTCCAAGTCATCTGCCCTATTCCCAATCCCCTCAACTTCTAAACTCCATTTAGCTTTCTTCATCCCCTTGCTCTTTGCATTTAACATTTGTCAATGTTTTACCTGCAAAGCTTTCGTCAGCTCTCACCAATAATTCTGATATCCCACTCTAGCTAAATTGCCTCCGTTTACCCCTAGTGACATGCTTAGTACACCTTTATTGCTCCATTTCCCCTGCCACCATCTTGCTTTAGTACCTCATCTCTGTCCTGGTTTATTATACAAATCTTCTAATTAGTCACCCACCACCAACAATTTCTTTTCCTTTCAGCTGGGCCTTCAGAGAGAGCTTTCTGTTTCAGAAGTATGATCATATTATTCTCAGTTCAAAATAGCCTGATGGTTAAAATGCAGACTCCTTACTGGGGGATCTAGACCTTGGTGACTTTCCCATTGCCCACCTCTCCAGCTTCTTCTCCTACTAGGCTTTGGTTAGCGTTTCTTGTTTTAGCGATACCGATCTGTTGATAGTTCCCTGAACATGTGAGACTTTTAACTCTTCATGTTTTTGCTCACACTGACCTGGAAAATATTCTTTTACTTTTTACTTAACTGGAAAATTGTTACTTATTCCTTTAAAGCAAAATTCAGGTATGACTTCCTCTTTGACACTTTCCCTGACCCATGTTTGTAATTTAACTAACTTTACAACCTCTACTAAAATTGAATAGAGATGGTCCATTTTTATGTCTCTCTCCCCTGTTAGAACTGAACCCTCAGGGATAGGAGCATGTTTTTCTTATTCTCAGTTCTAGAACAGAATCTATATTTATTGTCATGGAAAGATATTCAAGGTACATTGATATAAGTGAAGAAAACAGATTACGAAAGATATGTGTGTTTGGCTTGAGTCCATCTTCACCAAAATAGTGTCTCACACTTATCACAGTTTGTAAATATAAAATTATTTGCCTGATTTATTTAATGTCTTTCTCCTGCACTAGGCTGAATGCTCCTTGAAGGCAGGGATCAGGTGCTTATCACCATTTGCCCAGTGACTGGCACAGTGCCTGGCATTTAATAAGCCCTCTTTTTACGTTTTTTTTCTTGTTGTTGTTGTTTTTGTTGTTCTTTGTTTTCTGTTTTTTTTTTTTTAAGACTCTGATAGGAGGGAGGGATGTGCATAGAAAAATATCTGGAAGCATGAATACCCAAGTGGTAAAGGTGATTGCCTAAGATGGTGGAGTTTTTCTTTATTCTTTTTAATATTTGTTGAATTTCTAAACATAGTATATTAAGTTTATAATCATAAGGAAAATTTAAACTGTTTTATGAAGGAAGCAAGGAACTTGGAACTCAGAGACCTATCCAGGCCCCAATCCTACTTTCTCTGTCAGTGTGGCTGATAAGAGTTTGCCTTAGATATGGGATCTGTGGGAACTGAGTGTAAGGAATTAAAACAACCAAGGGAGGAATTATGGAGAGAAAGAGCTGCTAGGAGAGCATCTGGTTATTTGTTCCCCAGCACTGGCTATAATTTGTAGGATTATAAAGAAATACTCATTGATGACCATCTTCACTATAACCAATCCCTATATTTGTCCTAAAGTCTGAACAGTTTATTAATCCTAGTATTTATCAAACTGTTTCTTAAACTGTTAATATTCATTGTACAAGGTATTCTGTGGCTAAATTAGTTGGAAAATGCTGCATCCTTATATTCTACTCACAACCCTATTCTTAGAGATGTGCAATGCATCTTGGCTTATTCATGACATGGTGAAGTCCTCTAATGAAGAACCCTATTTAATTTTATTTAACTCAACATTGCCCAAACATTTATAAAATATGAAACAAATTTTTATCAGTCAACAATTTAGTATCTTATAGAAGACTGCTTGGCAAGTTTTACCTAACATAAAAATGGATTTCTGGGCAGGACTTCTCACATGATGAAGAAAGGACATCAGCATATCCTTTCTATGGAAAACAAGAATAAAGCAGAATTATCAAAAACATCCATTTCAGTGCTCTAGAAATCAATCAAATGCACACGGCAAGTTGAGAAGTCTTAAAAACTACAATTTATGAAAAGCTACACATCAGGTAAGAATAGAGGGAGTCTGTGGTGTTCCTCCCTGGGGTTGCTTCTCCAGACCCAGCCCCTGCCAGCTTGGTGGTACCATAATCTACCAGGTTGGAGCTAGTCATGAAAACCAACAGCTTCACTGCTGGAGAGGACTCAATTTATCATGTAAAGGGGAAAACAATTCAATTAACAGCTGACTTCTCATCAGGAACAATGGCAGCTAGAAGGCAGTGTGGCAAGATAGTCAAAGAGCTGAAAAATCAAGAATTATATTTACAGATTATGATACGTTAAGATGCATATTGTACTCCTAGAGCAACTACTTAGAGAATAACTCCAAAAATATAGTAAAACATTAACACAGGAATTAAAATAGAATATAAAAATATTTATCAACTGTAACAAAAGACAATAAAAGAGGAACAGGAAAAAATGTGGTATATAGAGAATAAATAGCAAAATGGCAGGCATGAATTCAATCATATTCATAATTTTATTAAATCTGAATGAGCTACTTCCTCATTCTGTAAATGTGGTATATTGCATTGATTGATTTTTTTTTATGTTGAATCATCCTTATATTCCAAAAATAAATCCCATTTGGTCATGGTGTATAGTCCTTGAATATACTATTGAATTCTGTTTGCTAGAATTTTGTTGAAGATGTTTATATCAATGTTCATAAGGGATATTGGCATGAACTTTTTTTTCTTGTAATATCTTTGTCTGACATTGGTATCAGGGTAATACTAGCTTCATAAAATGAATCTGGAAGTGTTCCCTCCTCTTCAACTTGTTGGAGGAATTTAAAGATGATTGATATTCATTGTTCTTTAAATGTTCAGTAGATTCACCAGTGAAACCATCTGGTCCTGTGCTTTTCTTTGTTGAGAGGTTTTTGATTACTGATTCAATTCCTTTACTGATTATGGGTCTACTCAGATTTTCTACTTCTTCATGATTCAGTCTTGGTAGGTTGTGTGTTACTAGGAATTTATCCATTTCTTCTGAGTTATCCAAATTGTTGGTTCAGCTATTCATAGTATTCTCTTATAATTCTTTTCATTTCTGTGGCATCAGCTATAATATCCCCTCTTTCATTTCTGAATTTAGTTATTTGGTGTTTCTTTTTTTTTCTTGGTCAATCCAGCTAAAGGTTTGTCAAGTTGGTTGATCTTTTTGAAGACTGGATTTTGATTTCATTGATTTTTCTGTTGTTTTTCTATTCTCCAGGAAATCTTTATTATTTCCTTCCTTCCATTAGCTTTGGGTTTAGATTTCTCTTCTTTTTCTAGTCTTTTAATGTGTACAGTTATGTTATTGATTTGAAATTCTTTTTCTTTTTTAATGCATATGTTTACAGTTATAAATTTCCCTCTTAGCACTATTTTGCTGCATCCCATAAGTCTAGGTATGTTGTGTTCTCTTTGTCACTCATCTCAAGGTATTTTTTAATCTCCCTTGTGATTTCTTCTTTGACCTATTGGTTAAGAGTATGTTGTTTAATTTCCATGTATTTCCAGTTTTCCTTTTATTATTGATTTCTACTTTCACTCCACTGTGGTCAGAAAAGATAATTCACACGTATGTATGCCTTTTTAATGTATTAAGATTTGTGTTGTAGCCTAAAATATACTCTATCCTAGAGGCCATTGCAGTTGAGAAGAATGTGTATTCTGCTGTTGTTGGGCACAGTGTTCTGTACATGTCTGTTAGTTCTAATTGGTGTATAGTGTTGTTCAAGGCCCATATTTCATTATAAATCTTCTGTGTAGTTTTTATCCGCTACTGAAAGTGGATATTGAAGTCTCCATCTATTATTGTAGCATTGTAGTTCTCTTTTCAATTTTGTCAATTTTTGTTTCTGTTAAGAGGTAGGAGATATAAATGAATGGATAGATACTTTATGTTCATGAATTGGAGAGAATCAAGATTGTTAAGACTGCAGTTCTCCCCAACTGATCCATAGATTCAATGCAAAACTGCAGCAGTCTTTCTGGCACAAACAGAAAAGCTCTTCCTAAATTTTATATAGAATATCTAAAGCAATTTTGAAAACGAAGAACAAAGCTAGATGACTTACAATAGCAAGTTTTAAGTCAAGACAGTATGATATTGGTGTAAAGATAGACATATACATTAATGGAATAATATTGAGAGTCAGGAATAAATTCTTACATTTGTGGTCAATTGATTTTCAATGAAGTAGCGAAGGCAGTTCAATAGAGAACGGACAGTCTTTTCAGCAAATGATGCTGGAACAATTTGATATCTATACGCAAAAAAAAAAAAGTTAGACCTTTGTCTTACACGGTACACAAAAATTAACACAAAAAAAGATCTTACACCTCAATGTAAAAGTAAACCTATAAAAGTTTTAGAGGAAAGCATAAGATAAAATCTTCATGACCTTAGGCTCGGCATAGTTCTTAAATATAACATCAAAAGCACCATCCACAAAATAAAAATTTGATAAATTGGTCCTCATCAAACTGAAAACTTTTCTGCTTCAAAAGTTAATCTTAATAAGTTGAAAAGACAAGATACAGACTGAGAGAAAATATTACAAGTTGTATATCTGATAAAGCGTTTATATCCAAAACATACAGAGAACCCTTGTAACTTCTTGATAAGGTTAACAATCCAATTTTAAAATAGGGGAAATGCTCATATAACCAAAGATGATATGTGAATGGCTGACAGGCACTTGAAAAGATGCTCAACACTCTTGGTCTTTAGGTAAATGCAAATTAAAACCGCAATAAGATAACATTACATACCTACCAGGGTTGTAATCAAAAGGGCGGACAATACCAAGTGTTGGACAGGATGTGGGAAAATCTTCATATATTGCTGGTAGAAAAGTAAACTTGATGAGCCACATTGTAAAATAGCTGGATAGTTTTTTAAAAAGCTAAACAAATTTCCCAGGAATTCTACTACTAGGTATCTACCCGAGGGAAATGAAAGTATATGTTCACACAAAAATTTGTACATAAATGTTCATAGCAGCATTATTCATAATAGCTAAAATCTGGAAACAACCCAAATGTCCATCAACTGATGATGGATAAGCAAGATGTAGCATATCCCTACAATGGACTATTCTTCAGTCATATGAAGGAATGAAGCACATGCTACAACATGGATGAACCTCGAAAACATTATGCTGAGTAAAAGAAGACAGTTACAAAACACTACTTATCGTATGATTCCATTTATATATGATCAGGAAAGGCAAATATGTAGAGACAGAAATCAGATCATTAGTTGCCTGAAATTGGAGGTGAAATTGAGGATTGACTGCAGATACTCCTGAGGGAACTTTATGGGGTTTTGGAAATGTTCTAAATCTAGAACATTGATTGCACAGCACTATAAATTTACTAAAAAATCATTGTACGCTTATAATGGGTGAATTTTATGGTATGTAAGTTATATCCCAATAAAACTGTAAAATATTTAAATAAATTTTAGAAATTCTTATTCATTACTGATTGACCGTTTGTACAGGATCTTTCTGGGACTTGGTGACCAGAGATGCATGAAAAACAGAAAGAAAGAATTTGTTTAGAAAAATGAATATATTAAGGAGGATCTATAGGGGTGACCAGAGAAAAATTTCAAGAGAGAAGCCTTAGGAACTGCCAGAAGTTGGTCAGGAAACTCTTCACACTGAGAGGCAAGGCCTGAAAAAGGAGACATGCTGCATAGAGTTCTGCTAACTGCAATAGTGGGGATTTAAGTGACTTTAAAGAACACAGTTCCACCCTCATGCCCAAGGGGGCACCAGAGGAGCAAGTCCCAGTGTGACTGCAGCCATTCCGGGCTGAGGGAAGGCGTTCTCCTGGATTCTTTCAAAACCCACCTAGGTTCTTCAGAGATCAATTTCCTTTTATTTTCTTTCTTGGGAGGAAGGGAGAATTTGCCTGAAGGTGGCTTTCCTTTTAAGTCTGAAAATGGGACAGGAAGAGCCAGCTGAGGCCCTGTGACTCTGCAGGGGAGAGGCAGCTGTTACAGCCAAAAGAAACTGCCCAAAGAGGAGCTTTTTCAGAATGACAGACGCTATTTTCTTCCTCTCCCTCTGTGACTCAGATTCACATTTCACACAGACCTTTGCCTGTGTTTTCTTTCCTCTGCCTTGACCACTAGCCAGTAGACTGTGTCCACAGTGTTTTCCCACTCCTGCTCCCCAGTCTGAATCAGCCTGGTTAAAACTTAAGCTGGAAAACAGCTATGTTTACCAGGTAAATTCCTCTACAACAAATACCTTTGCAATGAAAATCTCTATTTAACCAAGAGTCCTCTGCAACACAGCTTATGTTTAACTTAATTCAAGCCATTGTCAATGAAACAAAATTCTAATCCATACCACGTATTCGGACAGTCCGGTGGAACCTACTTGTAAAAAGATTTGACCTGTAATACTTTCTTTTCCCCAAGGAGCTTGAGAAATAAGTAGAGGCAAAAACAGAGCCCCTTCATACTTGAAAAATATTTTCCCACAGACACTTGTTTTAAAAATCCAGTTCCCAGGAAATCTTTGTAAGGACTTTTCCCAATAGTCTTCCGGATCCTGGACAAGAAAGAAAGAAAGATAGACAAGAAAGCAAGAATCTTCTCAGAAGGAAAGCATGGGAACTTTCTCAGTCTTCAAGCAGGCCCTGATCCAGAGCACTGTAGAAAATGATCAAGGGGTCAGAAATAAATCAAGGTAAAAGAAACAAGTAGCATTCCAAAGAGGTGATAGTACCATTGAGGCATGAGGCTATCCTAATATACTAATGAGGGTCAAGTCTTTAAAAATACAGTACCTACATCATATGAAAGAATTAATTACATCCAGCATTCTTACTGCTAAGAGCAAGATGTTCCTTAAAGGGCATTATGGCTGGGGGAAGTCATTATCTCCCTCTCCCAGCTCCATAAAATAGAAACTCCACTTCTTCTTCAAAGTTGTGAAGGGCATTTGGCTTCCTGCTATTCCCTTCTCCTGCATCCCCAAGGAAGGAGGGACTCAGCTGACTAGGGCACCAGGGAAGGAACCAAGCATGCCTGGCCCCTTCTGCATCTTCTCCTGGGACTTGCCTGCCCACCGGAACAGTGCCTCCAGCCCTGAGCCCCACACACATGCACCCACCCCTGCCTCCCCAGAAGGGCTAGGAGGCAAGCATTGAGAAGTCTAGTTGTAAGCCCTGACCTGTAGGGCTCTTCCACTTTGACTCCACCCCTGTCAAAGCTAACACTTTTATCTCCATGTGTCTGATTGCTGTGTCTATTGCTCAAGAGGTTCTGAACACAGGGCGAATAAGAGCAGTGGTTTATTGACCTATTCAAAGCCTCCAAATTAAGATTTTAAGTAGTCCTGCCACTGAAGAGTTTAAAAAACAGTGAATAACCCAAAGAAATGACTTTATCACTTCAAGGTGATTCTGATACATAAACGGTTTGAGAACCACTGCTGTAACTAACTACTCCTTTTTCTCTGCTCAGAGCTACTAACTCTGGGACACTGTCCAATCCCTTGTTGCTTCCCCCAAACCCTGTTTACCTTTGTAAGTAGTCCCTTTACTATACTCTCCTCAAATGACTCATATTGAGTCTGCCATCGTTTCCCGCAGGACCCTAACACCATCTACAAGGGGCTTCTTGGGATCCAAAAGTAAGACAACCAGCTGCTTTGTACTCCACCTGTGAAAAGGACAGGCCTGCTGACCAAGGTGGAAGAAAAAACCTGCAGTGGGACAGCCAACTAAGGCCATCTAGTTACACACCATCCCAAAATCCTTTAGGCAAAAGCTTGTAGTGGGTCTCTGTGTTTCCGGAAATGTCTCTGGTAAACTAAAAGTGATGTAATATCCTGTGAGACATATGACTAAAATCTGAGGTTTCTGTGTGGGCTTGGGCTGTAATGCTGGTTTCTACCAAGGACTTTAGTCTGAAGAGGGGAAATGCTAAAATAAGTCACTGCTTGCAAAAGGAAGCTGCTGGTGTTTCTTTCTTTGGCTAAGGCCAAAGGTATAGTGGGCTAAATTCATACCATTTATTTTTCATCCAGTATGAAAGTTGTATGGGCCAAGACACAACACTTGAGCAGCTATAGAGAAAAAACAAGTTCAAAGGGCCAGTCTGACTAGAATGTATAATGCCTCAGACAAAGAGAGACTGTTTCTAGGTGTTTGTTTCCTCAGGTCTCTTGTCACAAGGACTCTCCTTGTTTCCAGGGCATAAGTTCAAGGCGGAAATACTCAACAGAGGTCAGGAAGGGAGCCTTGAGTAAAACTGGGAAGCCTCACTTCAGCAAGTCATTTCCTTTGGAAACGTAAAGGTTAATAAGCCTGGAGTCAGAATAAGAAAGAGGCTTTGGGAAAATTTAGCCGAAAGTGCTAAACTAATTCAGGTTTTTCTCTCCTTTGTGGATTGAATCTATTGCTTTTCCTACAAATGAAGAAACTGGTTTTCAAAGTAGCCTCTCTTTCTTGTGCCTTATGATTTATTAATTTGGCCAATAGTATCTGGACCCTGAAAAATGGTGAGGCAGGCCAAGCTTGTCTTCAAATTTTGTTTTTAATCCACTTTTTAAAAATAATTCCCCAGTGTCTGCCCCTTCCCCAACTCCTTTCCCTTTTCCCTCACCCCAGAGACCCACGATATCCTCAGGCTGTAACCTTGGTATGTTCACAGCCCACCACTTGAACAACTTTCCCAGGTTTTCCCCTTTGAACTTTTCCAGAGCACGCTCAGAATTTAAAGGAACAGGGTCCTATCCCCCAGGGCCTAATGCTGATGGCGGTTATCTAATTACCCCTGGGCTATGGCTGGCCTCGTAACCCTCTTGCCTAAGGCAGCCCGCTGGAGTGGACTGATCTCAGGGACAGAAGGCCTTGCCACTTAGTAGCTGTGTGATCTTGGGAGAGTTACAAAGAATCTTAGGTTCTTGGGATTAAGAGGGACCAATGTTTGAATACATAATCTAACACTTTACACAGGTGTTACACACTTTCTATTTAATTTTCTACTGAAAATAACTTCTATCACTTATTGAGAATCTCCGATGGGCCAAGGCCTGAGCTAAGCATTTTGTATACATTATCACTAATCCTGAAAATAGCCCAGCGAGGTAGTTAGTCCTAGCCCCATATTACATATGAAACCAAGACTCGATAGAGTGACATAGTCCAAGTAAGTGGCAAAGTCCGGATTCATACCCATTGCAGCTGGCCCGGAAGTCAGTGCTCATTCCACTTGATGGCATGATCTCCTGAGAGATACCATTCTAACCCTACAACTGAAGCATGCTTTATAATGAGCTGAATTTGTCTTCCTCTACCTCCTTCCCACCACCACCTCCAAGTTCTGCCCCTCTGGGTATAGCAAACAAAGTCGTCTTCGTCTTCCACATGCCACTCCTTCAGATATTTGAAGACTACAAACTACTTTTACCATCCTGAAATATTCAGCCTTTCCTCCTGTGAAAGTCTGAAATCCGTCACTCTCCTACTGATGCCTCTTCAGTCTGTCTGTGTCCCATAAATCAACAACAAAAACCCGAAGCTTAATATATGTACAGAAACTGCACAGATTACATGTATACAGTGCAATTAATTTTTACAAAGTCACTCCTTGAGAAACAGAAGCATTACCAGAACCCTAGAAGCCCATGCTGTCTCATCTCTGCCTCCCTCAGAAGTGACCACCATCCTGACTTTTAATACATGGCACACAGTCTGCATCCTTTTGTGTCTGCCTTCATTTGCTCAACATTGTAAGAGTTTCATGTCACATTGTGTGGCGCTATAGTTGATTCATTCTCATTTCTTTCTCTGCACTTTTTTTAAAATTGTGGTAAAATATACATGACATAAAATTTACCACTGTAACCATTTTGAAGTGTACGGATCAGTGGTATTAAGTATATCCACAATGTCGTGCCACAATCATCATGACCACCCGTCTCCAGAACTTTTTCATCTCCTCAAACTGAAGCTCTGTGTTCGTTAAACAACTCTTCATCTGCCCCTCCTCCAGCCCCTGGCAACCACCACTCTATGTTCTGTCTCATTGAATATGACTACTCGGGGTAGCTCATATAAGTGAATCATACATTATTTGTCCTCTTGTGGCTGGTTTATTTCACTTAGCATAATATCCTCAAGGTTCATCCATGTTGTACAATGTGTCAATTTCCTTCCATTTTAAAGCAAAATAATACTCCGTTACAAAGATATACCATATTCTTTTAAATTCTGTGTGCTTTTTTAATGTGTGCTGCCTTATATGGAACCCAGTGTCTCCAGTGGATCTGTCAGGAGGTCCTTTGCACAGCTCCACCGCTGCACTCCCACACTTTTTTCTTGCCTCCAAGTCCAGCTCCCTTCTAGACAGAGTGCTCCTTGGGCCTTATCCATCCATCCTTCCCCAGCACCTTGCTCCAAGTAGAATTCAGTGAACAGTTTCTGTTAACAAGTGGATGAAAGTGTAACAGCCCTGTGAAGTCCCTCCTCTTTACCTCTCTGAGCCTCTTCGCTGACCTATTCCAAGGGTTTGACAACAAACACAGAAGTAATTTTTTAAAACCGCGTTTATGTGTTTCAGTTTATGTAATTTCAGTTTATCCCCTTGGTAATCCTGCTAGGTAATGTGAGAATTTAAGGGTAGGGTCTATGAGAGATACTTCTGGACAAGGAAACAGGCTTGCAAGATGGATCATTAAGGAGGTTTTTGTTAGGGAGAGGTTTATCAAGCTAATTTGTCTCATTCAACATCAGAATTGGTAAACTTCTGCCCCACCCCTTCTCCACCCCCACCCTAGGGCTGTAGGGGAGCTGCAGTTCCCAATCCAGTCACTAGGTGGCCACTTAACTGCACCCAGAGGGAACAGATGAGGAAAACAACTCTGGCCCCAGAGCCAGGATGGCCCCAAAGTGGCAATAAACCAAATTAGTCTTTTTCTAGGAGACTTTACGTATATAAAATGATTAGGAGGCCCTGAGTAATGTGCTGTCACTGGCATTAGACTTAAAATGTTACTCTCCCTGTTCCTGAATAAGTTGAAATACAACATTTTATCCTCAATCTTGTGACTTCTGGTTCTTAGTCTTTCCTCTCTTCCTTCTCCCTCATCCAATTTATGAGAGAGGCACGAAGCCAAATTTTGATGGGCTCATGCTTAGAACACACTGACTTAAAATGTCTCAAGGGACAGTAAGTTTACAGGCAGATCAGTAGCCCTCTGTGACTCTTAAAGGAGACCGAGCTTACTGTCTTATGAAAGAGAACACTCTCACACATACTCTGAGAACATCTGGAAACTTCTGTTTCAAATCAAATCAAGATCCTCCCAAATAAATATTCTCTTCTGGACAATTGCTGCTAATAAAGTGGTGTGTGTCACTCCAGATACTCTTTTCCTTAGTACATACTAGCATATGTTTCTTCTTTATAGAAACTAGCACTTTCAAGTAATCTTTAAAATTTTATTATACAAAGGACTATTGATTAAACCATGACATCTAACTGTTAGCTTCACTCCGCATTCTCCTCAAGCATTCATGGGTTTTGGTAAAGCTGCGTTCGATTATTTCTTATTTTATCTTTTATAAATAATTAGCATTAATTTATTTTGGCCTCCTTCTGAATCCTTGAGTTGATTGGCATTTCTGCTACAAAGGTATTTTTTGCCAATTCCCAGCAACTTTCTCTTATCCTTTTGAATTGCAAATTTGATGACTGAACCTAGGTTATCTTTTTAGGTTTATAACTTTTGAAACATCTTTTGCTCTATTTTATTCTTACTGCTTCCTTAGTTTCAAGCACTGCTAATGTTAGGTGGGATTAGCACACGTTGCTGTTCTTCATTCTGTTATCTTCATGAACGTTCTGGGACCCTCCAGTTCTATTCGTTAACATTTGTAATGCCCCAATGGATTAAAAGCAGACAGAAAATCAGAGACTAAATAAGTAGCTGTTTGGGGAGACCACAGAGCCAACTTCAACCTACACATTAGTGTTGTATAAGGATAAAAAAAAATAATGACTGTGAAAGCCCTCTGAAAAATAAAAAGTATACCATGCACATGTAACATTTGGCTTGACTTCAAGAGGAAACCAAGAACTGCTGAAAATAATGGCTGCTTAGGATTTACCAAATGCCTGGGGTCAAATATCTGCGGAAAGAGTTTGGAGACACATAACTAGCATCATTTCTTAAGCTAGTTGAATACTCTACCTTGTTTACTTAAAAGTGTTCTGGCTAGTGTTGTGACTTAACACATTTTAGTAACAGAGCAGTGGAAGGATGCATATTTTTAACAGTAACCTAGAGATTCCAACACTTATCAAGGGGCATAAATCAGCATGAAGTCTTAAAAATGGCTGGTCTGACAAGAAGGAGCCAGTGTAATGTGGCTTTTCTATTAGCTTGGCTATAAAGTTGGCTATTAACTTAGCACTTAATTGGATCCTCCTACCATGGACTCATAAAAGCATTCAGTCCTTCAGGCTAGAGAACATGTTGTGCTTGCTCAGTGGTGTTTAAGGTACTTTAAATGTCTGGTTATAATTGAGAAATGACTAAACATGACTTTATTATATCGGACATTTGGAGGTAGTAGGCATGGTGTCTGCCTGTACGGAATTGTGTCTGAATGACTGCTCTACCATTTACAGACTACATAACTTTTGTCATGTATTTTAGCCTTCATAAGCCTTAGCTTCGTCATCTGTATGATAAGGGTAACAGTATCTGTCCTTCTTTCTTCATAGAATTAAAAGTGTTAAGTTAGACCATGCACAGAAAAGAGCTTTGGAGACCTAAGCACTATACAGAAACCCTCATGTTTTACCAGGGAGCAAACTGAGGCCCAGAGAAGCTAAAGGATTTGCTGAAGGTCCTTTAGTGGCAGAGTTGGATTTAGAATACAGATCTCCAAGGCCTCTTTTTTTGTAGTATATCTATCAGCACTGTTTTTTTTGACATTTTCTATAAACTAAGGTCTCTATCCATGACTCATTTACATACAGTTTACTACCCAACTATAAAAGGCCATTAAAATTTAACTTAAACTTCATTAGAAGCTAAATTTAATTACCGTGTATGTGTAGATGTATTACTGAACTTCCAATTAAAACTATAGCTAGGCTAGTCCCTGAAGAAAAACATTTTTTGTTTTTATTTTGCATGTCAGTGTTTGGCTAAAACTTCTGTTTTTATAAGAGAGTCACATGAGATAATCTAAACCCTAAATCTAATTACAAGGAGGAATCTGTAAAACAAATTCAAACCTTGTATGAAAGCCAAAACTTTCCTTGTACTTTTATAGTCTTCGTAAAATAACTTTTTCACCTTCATCCTAACATATATATTTTAAACCTGCAATTTTACCATTAGCATAAAAAGGACCAGTTGTGTTGTGGCCTCAGCAATAGCTTATTCTAATATTATTTTTGTCTCAATAGATTCATTTATCAATAATGTGTTTGTGAAAACACATTTTATCTGCAGGTGCTTTTTTAAATTATTTTAAATAAGGCTATTCTGGGTTTCCCCTTATACTTAAAATTTATGATGGATTTGGACTAAAGAATGCCTAAAATTTACTTACAACTCTAAGCTCCTGTGATCTAAAATTTAGAATTATAGCAGGAAACTAGATCAATATTTATTTTTCCAACTATCGTCATGTGGAAGTTTGGGGCTAGTTTCTTCTCCACTGAAAAAAATACATAGGGGCATGTCCAACCTTGGCACCTTATTAGGGAATATCTCTCAAATTCTCTGTGAGTTTGTAGTAGTTTAATTTTATAGTGTTCTATGATGGAAAGCACATGGAATTTATATCTAAAATTTGGGTTCATGGCTTGGCTGATGTTGAGCAAGATGTTAAGCCTCTCTAGATCTCAGTTTTCTAATCTTTTAAATGGAGTTGTTTCAATAGGATACCCAGAATTTATAAGATTTTTTAAGTGAAGGGAGGGTTGACAGCTGACCGAAAACCTAGAAAAGCCATTGTTTCAAAGCTAGAGAATTTTTCAGTTTAGAAAGAGGTAAAAATTTGACTAGTTGTCACCCTTTGTTTTGGTGAAATGACCCAACTAGGCCCTTTACAGAAAGCAGAACTCTAGTTCCCTGGGTCGTGGAGAGTACTTTGAGAAAACCTAAACACAGACGCTCCCAGTGGAGAACTGGGCTGGGTATTCTCATTGGTGACACAGTTGTTAGCTTCCAAGCCTATGCTTTCTTTCTGCCTGCTTTGTCGCTTTTGAGGTGGAGGCAATGTCTCTTTTCTTTTCATATGAATCTAAATGGTTCAGGGCAGCCCTGTTGCTTGTGCTTGAGGAAACCTGTACTCGCCAGAGAACTTGCTATTCAGAAATCTGAAACTAAGGCCCTGGAGGTGGCAGGGTGTTTATGTCTGGAAAGTGAGGGCAAGGAAACTTACCTAAGAATGTGGTTTTGTGCATTAAATGAGCTACTGCATGTAAGGCTCCTAATGCATAACAGGTAGTCAATTAATAGTAGCTATTATGAAAATGCCTGATATTGTTTTTCAAGTCCTACCATGGTCTCTTCCTCTGGCAGACATTAGGGGAGGTGACAGAAAGCAGGAGAATACTATACAGGTGCTGACCTGTATGGTCCCACCCTACCCCTGGGACGTTTGCCTACAATCCTTGGGCAGAGCTCTGGGTGGCATTTGGGCAGGGTTCACAGCAGTGAGAACCAAAAGCAGTCTGTACACCAAGCATCCTCCTACAGCTGGCCCAAGGAGACATGTGACCTGCAGTTCAGCAGAAATGTAGGCAGGGGTCATATGCTTGGTCCCTAGTTTAGGGACTGAGGCTTGCATTCACTTATTGAAGCTTTAAACAGAAGAGACACAGCAACACAAGGCAAAGGGACACTGCTGCCAGGGAGCACACCCAGGACGGTGCTATCTTGATGCTCTCTGATTGTTTTAGCCTCCCGTAAATATTCTGCCCTTTAAGTAAATGACAGCTAGACTGTGAGCATGAATTCAATGCTAAGCACCATCTTCCAAGGGTTTAATAGATAGAAGTTGTGGGGGAAGTAGGGTAATAGGAGCACAAGGAGAACAATGAAACATGGAAGTTTCCTCTGATTTTTCATATAAGGAGATAGTAAGCAAGGTGACCCACAGAGCAAAAAGGGGCAGCTGCCTGGGGAAGTGGGCAATGCAATGGAATAGGCGAGCAATACGGAGAGAGGGCCACTGGATGCCTGTGACTACAAATTTAAATTGAGTCCAGTTAGCATGGTTATGTGTTTTTCCCTAATACCTGTATGTATATGTTTTTATTGAAGTATAGTTAGTTTATAATGTTGTATCAATTACTGGTGTACAGCACAATGCTTCAGTCATACATGAACATACATATATTCATTTTCATATTCTTTTTCACCATGTTACTAAAAGATATTGAATATAGGTCCTTGTGCCATCACAGTATAAACTTGTTGTTTATCTATTTTATATGTATTAGTATCTGCAAATCTCGAACTGCCAATTTATCCCTTCCCACCCCCTTTCCTCTCTGGTAACCAGAAGTTTGTTTTCTATGTCTGTGAGTCTGTTTCTGTTTTGTAAATAAGATCATTTGTCTTTTTTTTAGATTCCACGTATAAGTGATATCATGTGGTATTTTTCTTTCTCTTTCTGGCTTACTTCACTTAGAATGACATTTTCCAGGTTCAACCATGTTGCTGCAAATGGCATTATTTTATTCTTTTTTTTATGGCTGAGTAGTATTCTGTTGTATAAATATACCACCTCTTCTTTATCCAGTCATCTGTCGATGGACATTTAGGCTGTTTCCATGTCTTGCCTACTGTAAATAGTGCTGCTAGGAGCATTGTCTCCCCATCACTTTTAAGAGTGAAATAGGAAGAGCTGGTTTTCATTAGAGTTAGGAGTTTGCCAGGCAAGTACTATGAAAGGAGAGAGGGGCAAAGAAACTGAGGGTGTATACAAGGACTGTCAATGGAATTTGGGTAAGGAGGGAAGTAAGGACACAATGAGGGGATGGGGGATGAAAAAGGTCAGGGTCAATGGAGTCTAGGTCCTGGTAGGCTTGAGGAAATTCTTTAAGGAAATCTTGGCATTACAAATCTTTTTCTTTTTTTAAGATGTTAAAACATCTTAAAAGAGTGGGATGTTTCCATGTTGTCTTCCCAGTTTACCTTCTTTGTTCCCTTTTTCTTTTACTTCTTTCCGTAGTTTAAATAGTAAGTTCAAGAGGTGTTGCTTTTCTAAGAAAGAGACATTTTTCCTAGTGTAGATTCTTGTACTTCTGGCAAAGAAGGAGTTAAATGCTGTTATTTGGAAGTCCTTTAACATTATCCAGATTTGGCTTAGAGATAGGATTATGCTGATGTCCTTTATTTTTCTCTTATTTTACAAAGTGCTCTTTTATCTCAGACATTCTGGTGCTTTATTGGAATTTTCTAAGTAATGCTGCCTATCACAGAACAATTTTGGGGAAGAGCTGCAACCCGACCCTTAAATGGGGGCAGGATTCTAGCAAGTTAGATGCCTCCTGGCCAGATCTTCTGCTCAGGTTCTGAACAGGAACACACTTCTTCAGGATGGCAGCAGGAGATTGGATGACGGAGGCCTTTTATCATTTTGTTGCACTGGTCTTTCACCAACCTGAAAACTATCTTAAAATGATTGCTTTCCAAAGGCAATGACACAGCAGTCTGTTTTCTGGAGACCTTACACTCAGTAAGTTCCTTGCTCAGAATGTTTGCCCTGGTGATTCCAGAGGTGCTTTAAGGTAGAACAAGTGGTTCACAAAGGCACAGAAAGGATGGAGAATAATTGAACCTACAAGATTCTGCAGTCATGAAAAGTGAAAATGACCCACTGATATGTCCATCATCCCTGCCTTGTTGGAAGGGACCCTGCATGGTCTCTATGTCTGTCTTTCTGCATCTATATGGGGCTGCAGTGGAAGCTGTTCCAGAAAAAGAGCTTTCTGTCCACCTGGAAATTAGATCAAATGTTCTGTCAGTGCTTGAGAAATTTAAGTTGATCATGTATTTACCTTGAAGCAGGTTTTCTCTTCCACACCTTTACTCGTTCTTTTATTGATCTATTAAGGGATATTTCCAATTTGGAAGGTAATTCACTCCCTGTTGCTATAACAAACAGGCCTAATTTTTAAATTATCTTGTTACCCCAAGAAAAATTATTCATGACAATCTAAGGTTTAAGTCTTCACATTTTGGTTTTTTGAATTTGTGAAAAGCACAGCCTTTTGTAAGCTGGCTTGAATTCTCCCTGAGTTCACTGGTTAACTAATCTTATTGTGGTAATCACTTCACAATATATAGTTGTAGCAAAGCATCATGTATACACCTTAAACATATACAATATTATATGTCAATTATGTCTCAGTAAAGCTGGGGGTAAAACTATGAAAGGCGGGCATTCAGTTTGAAAAAAAGAACAGCAATGTCAAGAGTATGAGGAAACAATCCACAGACTGGGAGAAAAATATTTGCAAAAGACACATCTGAGAAAGGACTGTTATCCAAAATAAATAAAGAACATTTAAAACTCAACAACAAAAAAATGAACAATCAAAAATTTAAATTTTTAAGAAGAAATACAGATGACAAGAAAGCATATGAAAACATGCTAAACATGATGTGACATTAGGGAATTGCAAATTGAAACAACGAGATAGCACAACACACCTGTTAGAATGGGCAAAATCCAAAACGCTGACAAGGATATGGAGCAATAAGACCTCTCAGTCACTGCTGATGGAAATGCAAAAGGGTATAGGCATTGTAGAAGACCGTTTGGCAGTTTTTTTAGAAAACCAAACATAGTCCTACTACATGATCCAGCAATCACACTCCTTGATATTTACCCAAAGGAGTTAAAAACATGTCCACACAAAAACCTATACACACATATTTATAGCAGCTTTATTCATAACTGCCAAAAATTGGAAGCAAGCAAGATGTTCTTCAGGAGGTGAATGGATACATAAACTGCAGTACATCTACACAATGGCATACTATTCAGTGCTAAAAAGAAATGCGCTATCAAGCCATGGAAAGACATGGATAAACTTAAGTGCATATTACAAAGTGGAAGAAGCCAATCTGAAAAGGCTACATACTGTATAATTCAAACTATATGATATTCTAGAAAAAGCAAAACTATGGAGACAGTAAAAGGATCAGTGGTTGCAGGAGTTAGGGAGGAGGGAGAGGTGAATAGGCAGAGCACAAACGAGTTTTAGAACAATGAAACTATTGTGTATGATATTACAGTGGGGGAATACATATGCCAAAACCTATAGAGTGTACAACAGTGAGAGTGCACCCTAAAGTAAACTATGGTCTTTGGGTGATAATGAAGTTATGGTTCATAGACTGTAACAAGTAATACCACATGGTGTAGGATGTCAGTAGTAGGGGAGAGAGATTGTGGGTGTGTGGGGGCAGCGGGTATATGGAGACTCTCTGTACTTTCCACTATAAATCTAATGTACTCTTAAAAATTGAAAATTATTATTTAATTTAAAAAAAAAAAAACCAGAAAGGAAAAAAAAAAGAAAATACCTATAAGAGAATGGCATCTGAAAGATAATAAGACTTCTTGTAAAAACAGTAGATTTCAGAAGACAGTGGATTAATATTTTCAAAGTGCTGAGGAAAAATAATTGTAAAGTTATAAATCTATTTGTACCCTTAAGTAATAATGAAGTCAAAATAAAGACTTCTTCAGACATCTAAAGACTAAAGCAATTATTGCCTAGATTTTCATTGATAGAACTACTAAACTTTCTTATTTGGGAAAAATAAAATAAAAAACATGAAAAAGCTCCCGTTGGCCAAATAATAAAAATATTTGGGGGAAAAATGAGCATCAAATAGAATATTGACTGTATTCAATTAAAACACACAATCTATAAAAATCCCTAAGTTTATAATTTTACAGAATCAGAAAGCAAACAAGACAAAGGAAGCACACAACATTTGCATACACTGGTCACCACTGAAACCTAGGTATAAATGCTTATTTTGAAAATTGGCAATTAAAAATAGTTGAGGATTTATCCTGCCTTTCCTGAATGAGCTATGCCTCAGGATAACCAAATAGCTGATGAGAGATATTTCTTTACAAGAGAACTTCAGTTAATAAATATAAAGCCAAAATAGAAAACCTCCAGTTTTCAACCTAACCAAATAGTTGATACAGGCAAAGTTCGTCAATGGATGAAAACACTAAATAGAAGGTTGATAGAGAACTTTGCAATGAAGCGATCAGACTGTCACCATGTGAACCTACCGATCAATCTTACTATCACTAATAATGATGCAATCAGACATGCTGGACACCCTGATTTGATACAATATGAAGTTCAGTATATGGCACTAACTCTGAAGTATTTTGATCAAAAATATTCAGCCTAACTTTGCCTCTCTCAACCTAGCTTCCAATGACAGGAATAAGGGATAGAGAAATAAGTTAGATGATCCTATGAGGGAGCAGATAAATTCAGAATATGGGACATTGTGCAAGACAACTCATCTCATTTATTCTGTAAGTCAATGTCATAGGAAAAAAGGGAGAACTATACTAAATATTTCATTTTTCTCAACCAGAGATGATTTTGTCCTCAGGGGGACATTTAACAATGTCTGGAAAAAAAAAAAGGAAAAACAATGTCTGGAGACATTTTTGATTGTCACAATGTAAGAGGTGCTAATGGATTCTAGGGTTGAGGCCAAGGATGCTGCTGTACATCTTACAATGCACAGGGCAACCTCCCCACCCCCCAACAAGACTTATCTGGTCCAAAATGTCAAAAGTGCCACTGCTGAAAAACCCTGTACTAAAGGAGATTGAAAAAACGCAATATAATTTAGTGTGTGGGTCTTATTTGGAACCTGTTTTAAACAAGCCAAAGCCACAAAAAAAAACCATTTTTGAAACAGGGAAATTTGAATATAGACAGGATGTTAGATGATCCTGAAGAATTATTTTTGGGTATGATACTGGTCTTGTATATGGTATGTAATAAAAATGCCTACAAGTTTTAGAGATGCATACCATAGTATGTAGGGATAACATGGTATGATGTCTAGGATTGTCTTTAAGATATTTCAGCCAAAAAAAAAAAAAGATAGATTACATAACTATGAATTTTGGTAATGACTTTGTGAGAGGTCCCTATATATTTGTGTATATTTGATAAGATTTTTTCATTTAAACACAGAGAATATTCTTCAGAAAGAATATTTTTCAGAAATATTCTTAGCAAAAAAACAATGATTATTATTCATGACAGAATCCTTCTGGACTGTAAGGACCAAAAGGATTCTAATTCAGACCAGAGTGAGGGTGGTAAGTAGCCAGTGTCTGTACAGATCCTCAGCATGATGAACTGCACGGTGGCCAGACACTTTGATGCACAATTCAGTGAGGGTAAACAAGGCCTCCACACTCACCAAAAGATACTCTATCTGAAAAAAATGTATTATAGTGAGTTCATTCTAATTCAGAAGCTATGGTTATCCATATCTGCTGGGGAAAAAACAAGATTTTTCTCACTTTATTTTTGTAGTAGAGGCTTCTGAGAAATTTGAATACTCCAAAAAATTTAAATATCGGGAAAAACCATTGAGCCAACAAAGAAGGAACCTTCTATGTGCCTCTCGTTTCTTTGTATTTTCAGAGACTGTCATTTTTTACATCTCTATTTGATAACTGTACCTCTCAGAATATTCGGAACAGATAATTTTCTATTTGTGACTTCCTTTAGCTTGTTATCACGCAAGGTCCAGACACCTAATGTGACCTCATTAGTGTGGATGCAGTGATGGGTGTGTTTCTCATGATTGGTGGTGACATCGGTGGAAAGTCAAAGCCACACTTGCACTGGCCAAATAGAATCCTCTGTCTGCTGGAAAGCTGCTGTGGAAAAAAATCATTCACTTGTATTGCAGAACACAAGTGGGGACCACAGTATGAGTGATTTTTCACTTACGTAGTGGGTCGGATAATGGCCCCCAAAAGGAGATCTCTAAGTTCTAATACTGGTACCTGTGAGTGCAGCTGCTGGAGGACGGAGGGAATGAAAAGAACCCACTGAACTGAGAAGGTATCTTGAGAACAAAAAATGAGGCAGACAGCTCCATGTAATCAGTGGGTCAGTTACTCGCAGGGTGGGATCCGGTGGACAACAACCTGAAGCATTTGCATCTGCACTTTGCACCACCAAGAGGCCATTGGGACACTTTTATAGTTAACCTAAGGTATGAGGGTGCATGCCTGGAAACAGGAAGTGCATTCCTGAGTCAAGATGACTGAATGGATAACTAGGCAGCGGGAACTGTCAGTGAAAGTCTTCATTATTGTTTGGGAACTAACAGAGCATAGGGGCTACCTGGTAATAATGATTATTAAACAGTATCTAATAACTCAAAGCCCTTGACAACAGGGAAGTGACTTATTGCACAGGACAGTTTTGGGTAGGGTCAGCAGAAGCACAGGAGGAGCTGCATGGATCCAAGATGGCATCAGTTATGCTCACAGCCATACAGCAACCTTATTTGGTAATAGGGTCTTTGCAGATGTGATTAAGTTAAGAATCTTGGGTCAGATTATCTGGGATTTGGGGTGGGCCCTAAATACAATGGCTGTGCCCTTACAAGAGAAAAGAGAAGGAGGTTTGAGACACAAGAGAAACACGAGGGGAAAGCCATGCGAAGATGGAGGCAGAGGTTGGAGTTACGCAGCTACAGGCCAAGGAATCCCAAGGATTAGTAGCCACAGCCAGAAGATAGCAGCAGGGCATGGAATGAATTCTCCCTCAGAGCCTCTGGGAGGAACCAACCCAGCCGACGCCTTGACTTTGGACTTCCTGCCCCCCAAACTGTGGGAGAATAAGTTTCTGTTGTTTTAAGCTACCCAGTTTGTGGTAGTTAATTAAGAAACTAATACAACTGGTGTGGGGCATATTCTCACAGAAATACCCTGATGAATTAGAACAAATGACTATTAAGTTCTTAGATAGTTCTTAAATAGCCTCCATTTGGTCATTCATTCACTCATTTTCTCATTCATTCATTCACTCACTTTTTCATTCATTCATTCATCAAATAAATATCTGTTATGTACTTGGCTCTAAAATATGACTGGAACTTTGTAGATTCTTTGACACATTCTTATCTAGGGTAAATCTGGTTACTGCTAACTCTGTAGGTGTGAGAAAGTTTTACTGTAGATATTTTGTACTTCAAAAGAGCTGTTATCATCTAGATTCTTCATAAGTTACCGTTGCATTCTGCCTAAGAGTTGGCTAACAAATGGCAATAACAAGAAGTAAAATGGAATTTTTCTGTTTTCTCAGAATTTTATCTAAGGCCATAAAGTTGAAGACAAAAAGCAAATACTCCCACATTGGGAGGAAGGGTGCAAGATGTATCTTTGCAGGATTTACAAAAAGATATAACCCTTATCCACACATAATCTAAATATGAGAAAAGAGGTTGTTAGAAAGGAAGTCACTGAAAGTAGTTTATAGAAGCAAAGGATGTGGAGGTTTTCTTCTTGAGAACATTTTTTACAGCTGTGCTAAGTGCACATAGCACAACTACAGGGGGCACCAGTCACCCCACAGTCATTGGAGATTTGTCTAGTATTATACCAATTTTCCAGCAGATGGCAATAAAGTATCTTGAGGACTAAGGTACTATTCCTAATTCATACGAGATCCTAAGTGTTAGGAAAGGCACTACTCCTTTTCCTTCTTCTCCCCTGCACCCTCCCCCAAGCCAAGTATGTACACTTCCAAGAGATCTTCACAAATGTTAGGATTGCCTGCAACAGGAGAGACCAACAACTTACTGTCTGAATGAATGCTGGCTGAGTTACAGGACCTCTTGGGACTGCACCAGGCTGTTTAACTATCAGAGCAGAGCGTGGGAGCCCTAGAAGAGACTGATGAGTGTCCCAGGGTCTTAGGCCTGATGTCTGTTCTGTATCTGAGGAGGTCTGAAGGCAGGAGACTGGCTAGAACTCCCATCACAGCAAGACAAGGGGAGAGAAGTCAGAACTGGTTAAACTGCACTTCTACCGCTTGGCTTGGCAAGAATACACGAATTCGCTGGGCCAAATGGACACCCTGGCTATAGATTGTAAAGCATGAACTATCTGAAAGAACCTTGTCTGAGAGACATGATCACTGAGTGATAGCCCCCACCCCACCAAAAAGAGAAGATGTACAGCAAGAGGACAGAAAAGGAGAGGGGAAATCACCAAAGGTCACTGAGAGAACCTTTGGCACAGAAATTTGTATGGCGGTCCACCATAGGTTTGCAAAGAACCCATAAGAGTGCCCCACAGATATTTGGCCACCTGCTATTACAGAGGGCATTTCACAGCCAAGAGAAACTATAAGTAGCACCAGCCTTTGCCCATTTGCCTGTCATCCATCCCTCCCTTCCTGTCCTGGAGGAGCCAGAAACTACAAAAGAGCAGGAGCAAGAAAAGTTAAAAAGAAACCATGTCCCACCTCCCCTTCCTAGTGTGGGTTCCCAAGCCACCAATGAAACCTAGGGAGTTACTTCTCACTATACACCCTTTGTTCTGTCTGAAGAGAATCTAGATTTTTGTTTGTTAGTCTCCTCTCCCCTATGCAACTCAGGTGCATTAGGGGAAGCTAAACATCCTACTAACAACAGCCCACTCTCCACCATCCCAGGACTAGTTCTTATACTCTGAAAGCTATAAAATGTTGTTAAAATAAATTTTAAAAGATCTAAGTGAATGCAAAGACATCTCATGTTCATGGATAGAAGACTTAATATTAATAGTAAGCAGTTCTCCTCAAATTGCTCTACAGATGCAACGCAATCCATATCAAAATCAGAGCTGGGTTTTTTGCAGAAACTGACAAGCGGATCACAAATTTCATATAGAAATGTAAGGACCCAGAATCACCAAAACAATCTTAAAAAAGAACAAAGTTGGGGGACTCACATTCTGATTTCAAAACTTACTACAAAATTATAGTAATAAGATAGTGTGGTATTGTTATAAGAACAGACATGTAGATTAATAAAATAGAATTGAAAACCTAGAAATAAACCCCCACATTTACAGTGAATTGCTTTTCTATACAATTACAAGACACTTCAATGAAGAAAGAATAGTCTCTTCAACAAATGATGTCAGGACAAGTGGATATCCATGTGCAAAGAATGAAATTTGACCCCTTACACCATATACAAAAATTAGCTGAAGATGGATCATAGACAAAATTACAAGAGCTAACATTATAAAACTCTTAGAAGAAAGCAAAGGAATAAATCTTCATGACCTCAGATTTGACAAGGGTTTCTTAGATATGATGCCAAAGCACGTATGGCCAAAGAAATAGGTAAATTGGATTTCTTTGAGATTAAAAACCTTTGTGTTTCAAAGGATATCATCAAGAAAGTGAAAAGACAACCCATAAAATATAGGAGAAAATATTTGCAAATGATGTATATGATAAGGAATGTGTATCTAAAATGTATAAAGAACTCTTACAACTCAATAAAAAGAAAGCCCCCCAATTTTAAAATGAGCAAAATTGGATATAAACAGACATTTCTCCAAAGAAGACATACAAGTGGTCAATAAACCCATGAAAAAATGCTAAACATCATTAGCCATCAGGGAAATGCAAATCAAAACCACAGCGAAATACCACTTTATAGCCACTAGGATGACTATAATAAAAAAAGATAGATGACAATTATTAACAAGGATGCAGAGAAATTAGCACCCTTATATATTGCTGCTAGAAATATGAAATGGTGCAGGCACGTTGGAAAACAGTCTAGAAGTTCCACAAAAGGTTAAGATTAGTTATCACATGACCCAACAATTCTACTCCTAGGTATATACTCAAGAGAAAAGAAAAATGTCACCACACAAAAACTCACATCCAGATGTTTATAGCATCATTATACCTAATAGCCAAAAAACAGAAACAACCCAAATGCCCATTAACTGATGAACAGATAAATAAAACATGGTATATCCATACATTGGAATACTATTCAGTAATAAAAAGGAATGAAGTACTGATGTATGCTACAACATGGATGAACTTTGAAAATATGCTCTGTGAAGGAAGCCATTCACAAAAACTCACATATTGTATAATTCCATTTATATGAAATGTCCAGAATAGACAAATCCATAGGGATAGAAAGTAGATTAGTGATTATCTAGGACAGGGGGCTTGGGGGAACAGGGACTGCTAATGAGGAGTGTTTTTGGGGGTGACTCTAAAACTGACAATGGTGATGGTTGCACAACTCTTAAAAATATACTATTAAGAGCTACTCAATTGTTCACTTTAAATAGGTAAATTACATGTTAATTATATCTCCTTAAAGCTGCCATATATATATAAATAAATGTATATATATAAATATACATATTTAATTATTCGGCTTATCCCCAGAGATTGCAATTTAATTGGATTGGGGCATCAGGATATTCTAAAACTTCTTTGGTGATCCAAATGTGTGGCAAAGCTTTAGAACTACTGATCTGAGCTAATCGTGGTTAATTTTCCAGGTATTGGTTTAGACACGGGCATACATGCAATTCTGGCCAATGAGATGTAAGAAGTTTGTTTGGGGTTTCTGGGCAGCTTTCTACGAGCATTATAGGAAAAGAAACCTCTTCTACTTTTGAACAGTTTATGTCTAGAATTGCAGCAGCTGTCTTGCAACCATGAAAGGAGTTAGTCCAAGGACAAAGCTGACACACTGAGGATGGCAAAGAAGAAATATGTAAAAGAACCTGGGACTTTAATTCTTTAATTGAACTGTTGAATTAAGCAACCCTTAATTCACCTGAATTCTGAAACTCATAATGTAAGATAAATTTCCTTATGTTTCCAATCTTTTTGAGTTGGGTTTTCTGTTGCTTGCAGACCAAATATCCTCACATACTCAGGAACATTTAAAGGAAAAGTGAAGAAATGAAAGAGAATTGGAAGGACTGGACAGAGAGGCAGGGAGAAAACCAGAAGAGTGTAGTATCATAAAAGCCAAATACAAAGAATAGTTTAAGAAGGGAGGAATAGTCAACAGTGTAAAATGTTTCAAAGCAGTTAAGATGAGGTTGACAGTACTGTGAAATCCCATTCACTTGGCTTCTATCCAGCTGCAGAAGTACATTGGCGTAGTTGACCTCTGCATCCGGACCTACACCATCCAATACAGTATCTAGAAGCCATAAGTGTCTCTTTAAGTTTAAATTAATTAGAATTAAATAAAATTTAAAATTTACATTCTCAGTAACATTAACCAGACTTCAGTTGCTCAACAGCCATAGTATTGGGCAGATATAAAACATTTCCATCATCACAGAAAATTTTCTTAGCATTGATCTAAACAGTTTGGAGCCTCTGACTCTTAGCTGTTTTGAATCCCAAGGTCAAGTTTATTGTTTGTTCTATTCGCCTTTCTCTCCCTAAAGCCTAATCTTTGGAGACAACTACTATTCTATCCACTTTATTTTTAAAAGATAAACATAATTATAGTTATTCATTCTTTCTGTGCTGGATAGTTTTTATTTGTCCTTCTTAGATACCTTTCACTTTTTTTCACCCTGCTCTGTACCCCAGGAGGCAGATCAACAGCTTCCTTGCTTCCAGTTTCTGGTTGGATTTGACCAATGGGAAGCACCTGCAGGAAGTCAGAGGGGGATGGGAGAGAAACATCAGGGTACTTATGCCCTGGTCCACTCCCTGAAGGATTGTTGAGTGTCAGATATGTCCCTCCATTTAGGTCTCAGCCTCAGTCAAGTGGCCCTCCTCCTATATATCTCTCTATCCCTAGGATCTATCTCCAGATCCTCTCACTCACCACTTTAAGCCTTCAAATGGTACAAGGAGCCCTGCTGTTACCAGTCCTAGGGTACTACACTCTCTGCTGTGATTTAAAAGGACATGCCCACACCTTTTAAAATAGTCCTTTTATGAAAAAAAAAACTCTCCTCCAATTATTATAATATGAGTACACAATGGGACCCTAACAGACTTTCTTATATTCATTATTTATCCGAGAAGATGGGCCTATAATTAGGGTGACCGATCCTCTCCGTTTGCCCAGGATTGAGTACTTTCTCAATACAAGGGAATTTCGGTGCTAAAATCAGGACAGTACCAATAAAACTGAGATGGTTAAGTACCCTACATGTAAGTACTTATCTTTTAATGTGATATTTATCCACACGCTAGTCTCTAAAAATTCCTGGATACAAATAATTATCTCTTTTTAATTAAACTACTTGTTTAATTTTTGCTCCTCTCTACCTATCCTAATTTCATCTAGAGAGTTGTTGGTTTCTGTTGGGTTTTTCCTTAGAAAAAGGAAATTCCTTAGAATCTACTTAGATTCAGTGCCTTTGCTCCTTGTTTTGTGCCTTCAGACCCCAGTGATATCTCCTTTCCAGTTTGGGAAGAAGTCATACACAATAACTGTTTGGAGATACAAACCATGTAACATTTTAAGATGTTTCCTTAAGTCTGTGATGTTTAAGGAAGTAAAATCTAGGTTATTTTCTTGCTACCACCCTTCTTGGGATCAGTGAGTGGCCATTCATCAAGAGTGGTCAGTGTCAAAGAAAAGTTCCTCGGTTATTTCTGGTATAGATAAAGAGAATACAAAACTTGCTTTAAGGGTTACTGTAAGTATACAGTGACTTAAGCCCCCTCAACCTGTACCGTCTAGGCTATTGGCTCTTAGTCAAAAGATAAATATCCTCCAAATGGATGCCATGTTTTCTAGGGACTATTCTGAGGTTCTGGATTTGACCCCAGGGTCTAAGACCCCAGAACTATAAGCAGGAGCTGAACCAGGATGCATTACTGCTTTAACCCTGAAAGTGAACATGGGGTTAAATAGGAATCGTGGAGGCCCTGAGAATGATAAGTGCCCCCTTTCCTGGAAAGCTTGCACAACCTCCCTGACTTTTTCTGACCCAAATGTCTATTGTCTACTCAAAAGATCAAGTCACACTATTTTATGGAATTTCCCTTAGGAAGAAAATCTTGACTTTCCACTCTGTGATACTGTCTTTTTATTTTATTATTTTTTTCATATTCCCAAAATAGAGGCTTTTTGTTCCTGTCTTTTCTGTTTGCTGACTGCTGAAACTTCTCCTATCTATCAAGCCAGTTGATCAACTAATATCTATGTATGTGGTTCTATGCTGGAAGGCTGTCTGAAAACTCAGGGCATTGAAAACCCTTCTGATGGGGCAGACTTGCAGGGAAGAGGGAAAAAGTTTCTTCCCAGAAACTTAGTAAAGTTTAACTTCACTCACAATTCAGTCTGCCCTCCCAATCCATAGTTCTTAACCCTGATTGCATGTTAGAATCACCTGAAAAGTTTCCCACTTCCAGACAATTGAGTCCAGACTATCTGGGATTTGAGGTTCCCAGGGAGGTTATTTTTTAAACTCCTCCAAGTGATTCCAATGTGCAGACATGGTTAATAATCCCAGGCTTACCTATAAGAATATTAAGTGCATATACATACTGTGACTGTCACTACTGCGTAAACAGAAATTATTATTAACCTAAGAAACACATGGAGAGAGTTTTGTTCTCTTTGTCTCCCATCATATAAAAAAAACTACCCAAACCAACACTGCTCAGCATGACACCAACTGGCTGACACAGCACATTCCTGACAACCATATCCCAAGGTCCCTGTGAAGCATTACACAAGTTTTTTCAGTTAGTCCTATTCTCTTCCCACATGCGGGCACAGGAGCAGCTGTCTACATTGTAATAAGCTATGAACTTAAGAGATAGAAGATGTGGATTTTAACCTCACTCTGCCCCTAACTAGTTGTGAGGTATGAGACAAGTCATTTAATATTTCTGAGATTTTATAAAATGGGATGATTAAACTGTCTGGGCTATCTACTTCACAGACTTGTATGAAGACCAAAAGAAATGTCAAAGCAATCATAAACTATAAATTGCCATGTCAAGATAACAATGTGACTGCGTACTTAAGAGCCCCTGGGACAGAGCCCTTCCTCCCCTTATTTTTTCTGGGTAGCTCCCTATGAAGTTTTCCTTTAGTCTCAGGAGAGAACAAGTAGAAACAGAGGTGGAGAAAGAGGCATGTATACAAGGGTGCATTTTTGCAGTGTTTACAGAGGAATACCATGTACTCACTGCAAAAAAGATAGCTCTATATGACACACATGCAATAATGTTAATGATACATTGTTAGATGAAGAAGGTGCAGCACAGTATGCAGGGTATGATCTCATCTAAAAATTATATAAGAATATGTTAGTGCACGAAAAACATCTAGAAGGATACATTCCAATCTGTTAACACCAGGATTGATTGGGGAGACTTTGTTTTCCCTTTATATATTTCTGTAATATTTGAATAGTTTTATGATAAGCATGTATCAATTCCATAATTTTAAACACATACTAAAATGCAAATCAAGGGGAAAAAGAGGTGGTCAGAGTATTATAGCTTAAGGTTAGTAAAGAGTCAGAGACAATGTAATTGCCTTAAAATTGTTCTAATGCCTGCACCCAGACAAAGCATGCTCCAAGGTGAGGAACAGTCAAAAATGTGCAGTTCTCACAGTCTATCATCAACAATCTTAAGAATTCACAAAGGAGGTAAGAGGTGGCAGAAGGCTGAAAACAGTCAAGGGTTCTGATTTGTAAAGAGAAGGAAAGAATAGCTTCTGGAAATTGCACGCCACAAAGCTTAGAACTGGTCAGTGAAAGTCTAGAATGAATTATTAAACAGTTAGTTTCTGAACATTTAAAAAAGCATGTGGCCATGATCAGCAGCCTACATGGATGGGTTCACTAAGAACAAGCCATGACAATATAATCTGTTTTTGGTAGGGTAGCTAGATTAGTAGCTCAGGGTAATATCAGAGACTTAGTGTATCTTAATTTCAGCAAAGTTTTTCACAAAGTCTCTCACAATATGATTTTGGAAAAATATGATATGCAAATTATTAAGTGATTCATAGCTAGTTAAATATGTCCATATATCTGGACATATGTATCCAATAGGGCGCTGGTCTTTAGCTCTATTCTCTTTCATATTTTTATCAACAACCTAGATAGAGACATTGAAGGCAGCCCTACCATGTTCTCAGATGACACAAAGATGGAAGGACTATAGCCTTTAGCGTAAAGTGCTGAATCTATATTCAAGACATTCTTAGTTTGGAATGTCAAGCTGATATGAGAGAAGGAATTAACAGATTATAGGATAAGAAACTGCAGTTCCACATAAGAGAGGCTTCTTAACTACAGTAGTCCAACAATGGGTTAGGCAATAGATTCTCAGTCAAAAAAAATTTGGGAAGGGATAGGAGATTGGTCCATCAAATGTTCCTGAAAATGAAAAATTATTTTATTCCAACTAGAAAGGTAATAACATAACTAATGGATTTTAAAGATAATGGAAGACAATGTAGAGCATGGTATTTGTTTTCATAAAGAAAAATCCTGAGCAGAACCTTGAAGAATCAGTAAATGGATATAGATGTATGACAGTAGGTCATTTTAAGATGTCATAAAACATGGAAGCAAGACTAACGTGGCATTTTCCAGAGTCAGGAAGTAGAAGTGATTGACCTGGCTATGGTTTTGGTGAGTAAGGGAAGATAGACTGGGGTCAGGTCATGGAGGATCTGAAGCCAGGGAAAGTTTATTCTTTGTACAACAGAGAAAGGATCAGTCAGGTTCTGCCTGCAAGCATCAGAAACTAACTCTGGCAAGTTTAAGAGAGGAGTTTATTGGAAAGATATTGGGAGTTCCCAGAATCAATGGGAAGCCTGGAAAACCAGGTTTGGAAACATTAGAAAGCAAGGTGGCCTCCAAGGGCTAAAAAGCAGAAAACAGAAGAGTGATCTTAAAGCAGGTCAGAGCACCATGCTAGTGTGCATGAATACCCAACCATGTTTGATCTCTTCACATTGCTAACAATTTAAATAGAGTGAGGGGTAGACTGTTCCAAAGCCCTAGCTCGGGTCACATGCCTTTCTCATAGCTGAAGAAGTTAGGTATTGGATTAACAGTTTTTCCAAACTATATTCAGTGGGAAGAGATAATTCCTCAAAGAGAGCTGAGGTATGAAAGAGAAATAAATGCTGAGCAGCCAAAAGACAATGAAGCTTATTATTGGCACCATTGGAGGTTTTGAACAAGGTAACAATGTGATGAAAATAGTTTTATAGGAAGATCTGGCAATTTGCAAATGGACTAGAAGGATGAAAATCAAAAGATGGTGGGTGGAAGGTGAATAGATGGAGTACAGAGGATTTTTAAAGCAGTGAAAATACTCTTTATGATACTATAATGATGAATAGATGTCATTATGCTTTCATCCACACCTATAAAATGTACACCACCAAGAGTGAATCCTAATGTAAACTATGGACTTTGGGTGATTATGATGTGTCGTTATAGGTTCATCAATTGTAAAAAAAAAAATACCACTCTGGTAGGGGATGTTGATAATGGAGGAGGCTACATATATGTGGAAGCAGAGAGTAAATGGGAAATCTCTGTACCTTCCTCTCAATTTTGCTGTGAACCTAAATCTGCTCTTAAAAAATAGTCTTTTTTTTTCTTTAATCTAATGGTAGCTGGTGAGTTATCCAGGTCTAGATGGCAATGATAATAAGATAGGAGTAATGTTCAAAGTAACAACAGTAAGTCTTGATAACTGCCTAGATATTAAGGAAAAGGAGAAGAGAGAATCAAAGGTGACTATAAATATTCCTCTTATGAATGATAGAATGATGGTGGTAGAAGTAAGAAATCTTAGAAAGAGCAGTTGTAGGTTGGAGGTGAAGATGATGCTCACAGTATTGAGTTTAGCTGATGGTGAAATTGTGCAGTAGGACATGAGAAGTCTAGGTAGTTCAAAAGGATTTGGTTGGAGGTACAGATGTAGGAGGATTTGGCATAGAGAAGACAATTGAAGTCAGGTGTGGCTGAGAGAGCAGACATTGTGAAAACTCTCTTCCAAATTGTAAGAAAAAAAAGAGAACCCCCCCCCCCGCCCCCAAGGAATCAGGTCGAAGAGGTTTTGGGAAATTAGAATGAGAACTTCTATATAGTGAAATTTTTACCAAAAGCAGTATACTGTTTTTCCATTTTTATTCCTGATCCCAGTTTTTCCCTCTACCCCAGACATCCACTCTAATTTTATGTCCTTAAATATGTACATATTCCTGTAAAATATGTGGAGTTTTGTGGAATTGTGTGTTTGAATGTAAATGAGTGGCATTATGCTGTAGAAGTCATTGTGTTTCTTTTTTCCTCTCACCACATCTTGCTACTATAAGCACAAGAAAGGCAAAATTCCTCTTTAGAAATGGCAATAGTTCACGTATCCATCAGCAGATCATGGGTGTTCTGATTTCTACACACTAACTACCTATAGTTAGTAATATCTAATTTTTGCCAATTTGATGGATATAAAGTTTTATCTCATTGATTGAAGTAAATTTTTTCCTAATAAATTTGAATATCTCTTAACAGTTCGTATTTCTCCTTCAGTAAACTGCTTGATTGCATCCTTTTCTCATTTTTCCCATTGTTTCCTTTTGTTAATTTTTAAGAATATTATTTATTAATATCTAGAGCTATGCAGTCTATTATAGTAGCCACTAGCCACTGACTGTTAACTGTTAAGCTTTTAAGTATGTGAAATATGGCTAGTCCTAATTGACATGTACTGCAAGTGTAAAATACACACCAAATTTCAAAGACTCATACAAAAACAATGTAAAATATGTCATTAATAATTTTTGTATTGATTAGATGTTGAAATGATAGTATTTTAGATATATTGTGTTAAATAAAATATATTGTTAAAATTATTTTTACGTGTTCATTTTTACTTTTCATAATGTGGCTACTAGAAAAAGTAAAATTACATAAGTGACTGACATTTGTGGCTCGTATTGTATTACTATTGGACATGCTGTTCTAGATACTGATTCTTAGCTGGTTTTAGTCATTGAAAATATCTTCTCTCACTGTGTCCTCCAACTTAAGTTTGTTTATAGTGTCTTTCATAAAATTCGTCCATTTTCACCAGGCTACCACATTATACAGCTCTGGGAGAGGCATTTACATCAAGAACTATGTAAGCAGTCCCCCTGGAGTTACAGAGTGAATAACACATGCAGCCATGCACAGCCCTGATTTTTTACCTTGTGGATTGCACTTGGTGTATCTTGTTTAAGTCCTTCCTCATAGCTAGATCACAATGATATTTTCCTGGTATTTTTATTACTAAAAAAAAAAAGAATAACAGGATGGTGGTGTATCATAAAGAAGCCATAAAGAGAGAGCAGTTTATAATGCCAAAGAAAAATGCAGATTTTAGCCAAAAAGGATGACGACAAAGGAAATCATTTATGTTAGATTTTATGATTTTGACAGCAATTTTATCTTTCTAATTATGTTTTGGATAGGTAAATGTTAAAATTTGCATTCCAAAGAGCATGTTAACAGATGGTGGGGAAGGCAAGCCACAAGCATGCTGGCTACCAGGCTGATTCTAGTTTTTGGTCTAAATATCTGCTGAAGTTGATTCTCACAATAGGTAGGTAACCTTGATATGGATCATAAAGAACCAGCAGTAATTGCAAAAATTATAAGATAATGTTTGGATTTATATTTATATCATTCTGAAACATTATTTTTGCCACATCACTTGCTTACTCTGGAAAGTCAAACAGTTTCCATTCCCTATCAGATCAAATCCAACTGCTCAAGTCTGTCAGTAGAGACACCAATAAACGGGCCTCATTCTGTTTCCCACTTCTCATCTCCCCAGCAGATTGTATATTCCACGTAGATAGGTACCATGTCTCACACTCATACCTCCTCATCAGCATCCTGGGAGATGTCATGGTTAAACAGTGCAGCACCAGGCAAATACAACATTATGTTTCTTAAGTCAACTAAAATTTACCAAGTTATTTGAGTAAATGCTCTATGAAATGGCTAAAATTCATTTAAGTAACTGTTTTCACCTTGAAGTAACTCACCTGACCTTGTGCAAAGAAAAATACTAATGGCAGAGCAAGTAGAAAATAACATGTTCAAAATGAGATATCAAATGATAAGGTATTTAAAAGTTGAGGTCAACCTCAGAACTGCTAATATGCCCATTACAACCACAGAAATATAGGTTTAGAGTAATAAGTATTGTAGTCTTCTTCAAACCCTTTAATTCAAGAAAGAAGTTGAAAGGTTACAAAAGTCAAAGGTAATGAGAATAGACTCACCTCCGACCAAGTTTTGGATGCTTAAAGATTGAGGTCATGTATTCTTGATTAATACTGGGAATTTCATCTCATTTTAAGTATTAACACTTACTGGAATTTGTAACAGTTGAGTCCAGTTTAAAAGCTGACCCTTCTTTTTACTCAGCCCCCAGCTATAGGCCTAATTATGACTGTGTGAATGTGTAATTTTCATTTTTAAGAGTTTGTTATAGTTGTGGTACAAGTCTGGGCATTATGTTAAGAAAGCCAAATGTTTTTGATCCATCTGATGACAGTTATAACTTCAGTGTCTGCTGGAAAAATTTGCAGAAGCAAGAATTTGTCTCTCAACATTGTATTTGACATTGAATAGAAATGTATTTCCCAAGGCAAAATTGAAAGTTATGTATTTTTTAAAATTCACCTCTGATTTTTTCTGAAGTTCACTGCTTTTCCAGGTCCACTCCTCCTTCTAGATTCATTCTCCTTGCTAAAGTACATTCTTTGGTAGCTCTTCCATCAAGTATCTATGGATAATAAACTCTCTTAGTATTTGTATATCTGAAAAAATCTTTTGCCCTTCTTCAATGATAATTAATCATGGTATAGATTTTTACTTTGACAATTATAAAAAATGAAATTATATAGTCACACAATCATAATGAAGCCTCAGCACATTCAAGATATTATTCTACTGTTTTCTGGCATTTATTTTTGCTGATGAGAAATCTGATTATTTTTTCTCTCTAGTCAATCTCCTATTATTTCAGGAGACTTTTTCATTTTTCACTGATATTCCCCCATTTCACTAACAAGTATCTGGGTGTTCATTTGTTTTTTAAATTTAACTCAAATATAAATGTGATGTAAAATTTCTATTTTTTGTCTGAGAGTTTTTCTTCATCTAGAATTATATGGTGTTTCATGAGTACCAAGGTAATGGAAGCCTCCCTATTGGATAGTTTCACTTTTACTTATGCCTTATCCCTATGGGTTTTGCACATTTTTATATCTGTTTCTTAGATTTGGATGGTCCCAATTTGGGGTAACTCCCACTCAGAGTAGTCCCTGAGGTCTCCAGCACTTGGATGTCATCCTGTTCTCACTCATGGTGAGTCGGCTCACACTTGCAACAACTCTAGGCCCTTAGACTTTCCTGGTCCTCATTCGTGGACAGTGTAATAATTTCACAGCTCCCTGCAGGTGCAGGGCCTGCAGCTTCAGCTTCCATGACTAGAGTTGCCCAACACAAAGGCATAGGTCAGTTTGGTTCTTCCTATGGGCAGCAAGGCATCAAGTCCTTCTCCCTGTTATGTCTATAGGTTTCTGGATAATTTTTTTTTTCCTTTGAGCTTGGGTATAACTTCTTAAATTATTTTTTAAATCTAGCATTTCTGTATGTTGAATGGGGTAAAAATGATGGTCTACTCAGTTCACCATCTTGGCTGAACCCCTCCACATTATTACCTCTTTTACTTTGGTACAGATGATCTTGAGAAACCAGAGAGTAGATCCAAAACCAGATATTAACTGGTACTTTCTGTCTGTTTGCCTTTCCATGCTGAGAGTTCTTAGTCATCAAAACCATCAAAATAAAATTGGAAGAGTTCTCCTTTATTCTGAGTAAGCAACTTCAGGACCACAGTGAAATCTGAAGATGTCCTATTAAATGTGACTGCTGTATGATAATAGAAGCATACAAAAGATTAGTTTGGCAATTATAGATGAGTTCAAGTGGAAAATCGATCGGAGTACCCCAAAGTTTCTGAGATCAGTCATTTCATTTTGACTATTCCTGTTAGTTAAGATCAAAAGAAAAGACAATAAAAGCCAACTCTCATATCAAAATTAATGCAATGAATAGTGGCCTTTTGCTGAAGCAGTGATGAGATCATGTCTAGTCCAAGCAGAAGCCTGTCAATCTCATATTGTGGTCTTTGTTTAATCAGGTCTTTGTTTTCAAGTGCATACACACTAGAATTCAATCTAAGATTTACATATTGCTGACTCAAATGTAATCAGCTTGCAGTTTTTAAAATTGTGTCTGCTGGTCTCTAGGGCATGTGGACTTTGGGATCTGCACAAAGTCCATAAAAAGTTTCTCAACAATATTTGATATAAATCAAAGAAATACAAGCTAAGAAATCTTTGAGGTACAATTGTATCCTATAAAATTAGCACACACACAAAAAATCAACACCTGAGACTGTAATGAAGTCTATGTTCAAATCTTGCTGATAAATTTCTTCAATACTTTTGGAAAGTAATAAAGCAACACAGGTAGCAAAAATCCTAAGGTTTATTTCTTGAAAGCATTAATACCACTTCTGGGATTTTTATACTATGGAAATAATTCAACAGAAGATCAAAATTATATGCATGAAGCTATTTATATATAATAGTGAAAAACCAGAAATAGTTATGTTATACTCTTTTAAGCTTCAAGCCATGTTAGGTAGTGGTGATTTATTGAGAGATAATAGCATGGCTTATAGGAATGACCCAGTTCCAGAACTGGAAAGTCTTAAAGTATAAGACAATGAGTTGTATTGTCATCATCAAACAATATTAACCTCTCAATCTCAACTCTAATACTCTGTTTTTAAGGAGACTTGTACGCTCTAACTCTGCATCTACTATTCCTACTACTACCTTCTCTTATGTCTCAAGTTCAGATTCCCTCAAAAAGAGTATCTGATTGTTTTGGACATTTGCTATGCACTATTGGGAGGTCTTTGTTCAGCAGAGCTTTTATAAAAGACTACATCATAGATCTCTGCCCAGGATCCAATGTCCACATCTCTGGTCCAGTTAGTAGTAACGAGGGTAGCAAGGTCGTATAATATGTTTTTCTTCTTTAATCTTGAGGTCAAATTATTTTTGCAACCTGAAAGACAAAACAAAAATTTTCTTAATGAACGTTACTAATACACTTAATACAAGTTGCCCTTAATTGTCCATTTTTTAAATAAAAACATGACAGTACTGGTACTGGCACAAAAACAGACACATAGATCAATGGAACAGAATAGAAAACCCAGAAATAAACACAAGCACTCACGGTCAATTAATCTATGACAAAGGAGGCAAGAATATACAATGGAGAAAAGACAGTCTCTTCAATAAGTGGTGCTGGGAAAACTGGACAGCTACATGTAAGAGAATGAAATTAGAACATTCTCTAACACCACATACAAAAATAAACTCAAAATGGATTAAAGACCTAAATGTAAGACTGGATACCATAAAACTCCTAGAGAAAAACATATGCAGAACACTCTTTGACATAAATTAAAAGATTTTGCACAGCAAAGGAAACCATCAACAAAATGAAAAGACAACCTACAAAATGGGAGAAAATATTTGCGAATGATATGGCCAACAAGGAGTTAATATACAAACTATATAAACAACTCATACAACTCAGTATCTAAAAAACAAACAACCTGATTTAAAAATGGTCAGAACAACGATAGACATTGTTCCAAAGAAGACATACAGATATATAACAGGCACATGAAAAGATGTGCCTAATCACTAATCATCAGGGAAATGCACAGGAAAACCACAATGAAATATCGCCTCACACCTGTCAGAATGGCTAGCGTCAAAAAGACCATAAATGTCAGTGAGGATGTGAAGAGAAGGGAACCCTCATACACTGTTGGGAATGTAAAATGGTGCAGACACTGTGGAAAACAGTATGTTGATTTCTCAAAAACACAAAAATTGAACTACCATATGACCCAGAAGTTCCATTCCTGAGTATTTATATATACATAGACACTAATTCAAAAAGATAGATACACCTCGATGTTCATAGCAGTATTATTTACAATTGCCCAAGATATGGAAGCAACTTAAGTGTCCATTAACAGATGAATGGTTAAAGAAGATGTGATATAAATATGTGTAATGGAATGCTACTCAGCCATAAAAAGACTGAAATTTTGCCATTTGCAGCAACGTGGATGGACTTGGAGGGCATTATGCTAAGTCAGTCAGACAGAGAAAGACATATACTATATAATATCACTTATATGTGGAATCTAAAAAATACAACAAACTAGTGAATATAACACAAAAAGAAGACTCACAGATACAGAAAACAAACTAATGGTTACCAGTGGGGAAAGTGAAAGGGGGAGGGGCAATATAGTAATAGGGAAGTAACAGGTACAAACTGTTAGGTATAAAATAAGCTACAAGAATATATTGTACAACACAGGGAATATAGCCAGTATTTTATAATAACTATAAATGGAGTATATAACCTTTTTAAAAAAACATGACCATACTTTGTTTAGCATGATTCATATTTGCAGAGAGACTTCTGAAATTAGGGAAGGTCATAGACCAGTAGAGAAAGACTTCATTATGTTACAATTACTGAGATTCTATAATAAGAAAATATAAAGTATTCATTTCTCATTTCATAGGTGTTAATCAATCTATTCCTGATATAAATCCTCAAACTGCAGCTACAGGAAGATAAAAATTTGTCAGATAGGAAGAAAGGATGCCAAGAGAGATTTACTCATACTGTATCAAAACAAAACATGTCTAGAAAAGAGTTGGCCGTGTTAAGCATTAGTAAGATGAAAGAAAATACATAGCAGCTATGCAAATATACTCAACAAAGAAAACAGGAACAAGGAAGGGAACATGACACACCAAATGCAGTCTGGAAAACATACACAAAGAATGGAAAAAATGTACAAAATCTTTGTGCTGGTGTGTTTATGATAAATTAAGAACTTATAAAATGATAGAACAACAAAATGAGATTTGTAGAAGAAAGATCACAGAATTTAGGAAACAAGACTGTTAGGATCCAAGGTGGGAAGGTATAGCTCAGTGGTAGAGTGCATGCCTAGCATGCACAATGTCCTGGGTTCAATCTCCAGTATCTTCATTAAATAAATAAATCTAATTACTTCCCTCCTCCAAAAAATTTCAAAAAAAAACTGCTAAGTTCCAATCAGGAGCCAGAAATCATACTAGCTATTTTAGTCAAGGAGTTAAAGAATTATTAACGAAGTATTGAAGAATCGAAAAGGAAAAAAGAGAACACTAAGATTATAGATAGATTAGATAATAGATACAGATATATTTCAAGAAGCAGCTTCCACCCTTGTGGCTGGGAAACAAAGGGAAGAAGATGGAATAATGAAAACTTGGAAGCTTTCAGGAGGGGCCCCAAGGAACTGAGTACCGGACTTCTGAGAAGGGAGTGTTGCTTAGCTGGTGCTGGGATCTCTTAGCTCAGAAGAGGGGCCCAATAGAACTGGGACCCAGACCTCAAGGAAGCAGTGCTGACCAGCCGATGCCCAGGTCCTTAAGGGGCTGCAGTGAGGCTGGTTCTGCAAGTGTTAAACAAACTGTGGCTGTAAATTGGACTTTGTGCTTCTCCTGGAGCAAAGTGACACAGCCTGGGTGAAGGAGTGATGCTGGGGTGCCACTGAAAAGAGCAGGAAACCAACAGGAGGAAATCCTTTCTCCCTCCTCCAACCTTTAAGTCTCTCTCTGACACTGTCTATTAGAAGCACCTAACAGGGGGAAACTGGCTTAGTAGAAGTGTTTTGCATGGTCCCAGCTCCAGCATCATGGAGGTGAGAGACATTTACTAACTGGTGTCAGGGCTGAAACAGTATCATTACAGAATTAATAAATAAATTTGGAACAGCAAGAAACAGATCTAAGGACAAGGTTTATTTTGCTCACCACTCTGTACCAAGTGCCTACCATAGTGTCTGACCCATAGCAGGCACCCAATAAATGTGAAATAATAAATGAATAAATGAACGAATGCTCCCTGCTACCAAGGATCCAACTAACATGAATTTTGTTAAGGCACAATTGATTCTAACACTAAATTGCTTGAACTGCTTTTCTACTGTTTGAGAATGGTTTCTCCTATCATGTTGATGGACATTATAGCCAGCAGAATAGCCAGCAGTTATAGCGTGACTCTGAATAGCCAAAACAGACCATATCAGAAACCTCTTCTAAACTCATAACCCAAAATTGTCTGTGAACATAAACAGTTGTGTCAGATGTGGGTTAAGTAATACTTACTGATAAATAATTCTGAATCTGCAAACTTCTGGGACTGACTTCATTGCTATTGGATCAAAATTCATGCCTGCACATAGAGGATGGTAATTGAACATTCTAACACAAATTAGGGGTTTGGAAGAAATGTACTCTTTAATTGTACACCTTATCTATTTTGTGGTCACTTAAATATAACCCACTAACTATAGAGTTCTTAGTCTACTTAGACATGCAATTTAAAATTCATTATCCAGCAGTATAATTCGCAAAGACTATATAAAGACTAGTTATGCAATAGTGACATCAGAAATACAGTCATAGTTTAGGATAGGTCATTCAGTCTTCTCTTAGCCTGTATAACCATGTTTTGCTTTTTGGAAGATCCTTAAGAAAAGATGTTTTTGGTAAATGCTGTCTGAAATGAAATGGCTTAATTCTTTTACTTTGCAGAAAATCAGGTCTTATCAAATCACCTACAGAGTGGTTAAAAACTTAAACCTGGTGGTAGACAGACCTGCATTGTAATCTGGGTTCAGATACTTAGCAGCTGTGTGACCTCAGGCATGTTGCTTACTCTCTTTAAATCTCAGTTTACCTATCAGTAAAACAGAGGTACTAGTACCTTTACCCAGTGGATTAAGTAAGAATTAAATTAAGTTACGGGTAAAAAGCAATTACCCCAGTGCTGGACCCATACTAAGCATCTGATCAATATTAGCTACTATTTCCGACTCCATTGCACTATTGAGCAGTTCTAATTATAAGTAAGAGATAGGAAGAAATCAAAGGCCTTGCTGTTATTGATTTTCCTCTCTTAGGAAATGCAGAGACTGACAACACTAAGAATTGTAGAAACGGAAAAGGCACTCTTCTGTCTGTCCTCCTTCTAGTAGCCAGAGAAGAGGTTTAGGCCAAGTATCATGTCTCTTGTAGCCCCGTTTCATCAATTCTAAAATGAACATTTATCTCACACTATAACACTTACGCAATTTGGATATATCTTACATTACTTAACTGGCAAGTTTTTTTCTTTCTTAATGCTAAATAAAATAACGGCAAATCTTACACTTCATAGCATCTAGATTCAATAAAATAGAGTAATTGAGCTTTCTACTGAAACCTACGAGTAGCACCCAAATAATCCTCCAAAATACACCCTTTATCATTGTGTTTGTCACAGCATCTTATGATCTGTCTCTCCAGCCCTAACATGCTTGTCATCTGACACAAAGACGTCACTTAGATTGATTGAATCACTGCATGCTTGGGCTTGATCTGACCTTATTTACCTCTCTTACTATGAATCTCTGAAAAAGTGTAGCCAAAGGGATTCTATTTCTCTTTTCTCGGAATCCAACCATTCTTTAATTACATAGCGTTTTGGTGTTGCTCATACTTGTTTCATGCATGTGAATTGCATCTACCCAACTATAGGGTAAGCATCTTAAGATAAGGACTGTCTGAGTCAGATTAATGTTCTGCCTTCTCAGCAGGGCTGGAGACATGGCAGATACTTAGTGATCAATTGCCTAAAGGGTTTTTTGTTTTTTGTTTTTAACACAATACAAGAATATGTTCCCACCAATCTGACTCCCCTAGAATTTTGAGTAGTGGATTTTTAAAAATTCCTTTGGCTGCTCCAACAATTCAAATTACTTAGAATTTTTTCCTCCACCACTCCACCACTACTAGTTGTTAATGGACCATTTGTCTGTCATTCAGAAGAGTCAAACATACAGTGAAAAATTACAAAGTACAGAATAGATGGTCATTGGCATAGTTGATTCTATAGGTGTACCACTCACAGTGCCCCTGGTCTTTTTTTTTTAAGTGGAGGTACTGGGGATTGAACCCAGAACCTCACTGAGCTATACTCCAACCCACCTCCCCACCTCCCTATCCTCCACCCCCAGATTATTTTTGATCAGTTATGGGGTCTGTCTCCTAACTGCTGTTTGCTTTGCTTCCAAAGAACCTCCTTTGTCAGCATTTGCAGAAATTCGGAATTGCCCTGGGGGAACCATAGCCATTGATTGATCCCATCGGACGCGTGGAATGTAAAAGCCCAGCTCCTTTGCCTCTAGGCAGGATAAGCCCTGAGGTATAATTTATGTTCCAGAGCTTCTTACAGGATTAGGCCAAGTCCAGGACTTCATAAAATGGCACCATACTTAGCTCCTTTCCCCCATCCCTACCCTACTTCCTCTACTCCCTCTTTAAGGGTGTCAGTGAGACAATTAGGAACCTGATTTGATACTGAGTTTTTGCATAAAGCTAGTGGGAAAAAAAGTTTTCTCTTCCATGATATAATAGTTTACAGTATAGTAAATCCTTGTTTCCTCACCCTAGGTGTATATTCTTGAAACTCACAATGAGCAATATACAACCATCAACAAAACCAGACCTGGGGAGTGTTTCTGCCCTGCCCCTTAGGGAAACACATTCTTCCCTGAGCAAGATGATAGGAATAAGGAAACAAGAGGACAGCAAACAATAAGCATTGACCAAACAGCATTTCACAATCAGTTCTATTTTCTTTACAAGTGATGTTGATTTAATTTTATTTTTGACAGTCTCTGGCTTTTTTGCTGAACTTCTCAGTGGCTTTTGTTGGTAGTCCATATTTTGATACAATGCTACAAGATCACATAATAGAAATGCATCCTCTAATAGGCTCCAGTTCCTCTCTCATTGCATCCTTTGCAATACAGTAGTCTTCCCTTATCCATGGTTTCAGTTACCTGTGGTTAACTGCAGTTGGAAAATATTAAATGAAAAATTCTAGAAATAATTCAAAATTTTTAAATTGGGCACTATTCTGAGTAGTGTGACAAACTGTGGTTCATGTGTTTATTTCTTAAATAGTTTTAGCACCTTTAGCACTGTCTGCTATCCCCAGACTACTAAGTACTTTGCCTGCCAGGTTTCCTCAATTCCTTACTGTCATAAGTCCTCCTCCCATTTTTCTGATGGAGCGCCTATCTATTACAAATCCAGAGTTTCTTGGGCCCTGAATGTGAAACCAATTCTGTTTCAGAGACCACAGCCTTAAGGTTCTAGATCCTTCTCCATTCTATATGTGACTTTTCTGCCCTTCATAGTACAGTTCTGTTCATGGGTCATGCCCACGTTTAACATAGTACCTGCCTTCTCTCCCATCCTAGATGCAATCCCAGAGTTAGAAACTCCCTTACCATTATCCTGTGCAGGTTTCTGCACAGGAGATACTCATTGATCTCTGGGCCAGAAAATGATGCTCCTACTGTCCTCCTTTAGGACAGTTTATTTAAGGAACAGTTACATGAAGAGTGAGCCCATCTAAAAGCAACCTTCTTTCTTGGCAGCTGAGAACAGAAGGGTACTGTTTTAAAGCCTTCTTTAAGGCTCCTTATAACTCAGTGTTTCTCAGCTTCTGCCATCTGTAGAGAATGCACCTGTTCTCAGAAGACTAAAAAACCATATGGTCTCCACCCTATTGTTGGACTATAGTTACAGTCACTGCTAGAAATTTATTAGTCTGAGTTTGACCTTCTTCTGTGTGTTCACTAGCTTAGTGACTTAGCTACAATGAAACTTTACTAGTATCCAATCTCTGACCTCCTAACCTGTACACTAGAGGCTCCTTGCAAGCAAGAACTATGCCTTTTGGTTCTACATCCCCAGCCCTTAGTACCCTGCCTTGTATGTAGTATTGTCCTGTGAAATCCCTCCTAGAGACAGATTCTGTCAAGAACTGTAAAGGGTCTGAGTTTCACCCCACTTGCCAGTTAACAAGTTAACCTGTCACAGTATCATGGATGCTGGTAGAAGATATGAGACTCCTGGAGCAGAGACAAAAATAGTTTATTATTCATAGCAGTAGCAGAGCTATGAATGCAGCGAGAGCATCTGCCTTGTAAAGTCAGTTCCCTAAGACCTAGTTTCCACAGGGTAACGTGAATAGGGCCAGTTAACACCTGTACATGAAGAACTCTGAGATTAGGGAACTGGAATCTTTGTTTTTCCTTGCAGAATTTTTATGGTCTTATTTAACACAAATAATACTTGCATATGAGCTGTCTATTCATTTTCTTCACTGTGCAGCCTGGCATTGGGGTTGGTGACTCATGGCCATCTGGGCTGCTTGGAAATGTGAGCCATCTCAGCACAGTAACATTTGTTGCACATAAGCAGCATTTCCTGCTTTTCCATGCTGTAGACCAGAAACCTCTAGAAGCCACTAAGGCAGCATATGCTTTGTTTTCTTGTTGCTGCCATGACAATATTGGGCATCCAGATCTGGCCCTTGAATAGTCTCTGTATCTTGTTGGCAATGCCTCTGGATTTCTGCCCATTACGCTTAATTTTTACATACCAGTCTGACTGGTGCTGAATGAACTTTTTGGTCTTCTTTTTGATGATCTTTGGCTTCATGAGGTATCTAGGAGCAGTCATGATGCTGGGCTGGAGATGGCTGGCACCTCCCCTGAATCTTTCATAATGAGCAATCAACATGCCTGCCCCTTACCCCAGAGGGACAAACTATTGCCATCAAACATCCTTAAAAATGTAGTCTGGAACAAGGTGCAGTCAGTGCCTCATTTGCAAGACATACAGAAATGTGAGTGGCCCATGGAGAGATGTCTCAACAGATGGCTTAAGTGAGGCAGAGAAGGCAGCAGCCTGAAGTTTACTTGCCCTTGTCCACCCCAACCTCAGAAGCCTTCAAGAACAAGCAGTTTTTTAAGTGTTTCACAGCACCCTGCTCCTCCAGTTTCTACTTGTTTGGTGGTCCAATACTCCCTGCCTTGAATGCCCTTTCCTTGCTTCTCTTACTGTGTAAATATTATTTATCCTTCCAGATCAGAATCAAATTCCAACTCTCCCTAAAACATTCCCTGACCAGCCCAACTCACAGTGATTTCTTCTCCAGTATTATACAGTGATTATTATCTATATCAATCATATTGACACTTGGGAAATAACAGTAATAACATCAACAACCTCTGACATTTGTGTATCACTTTACTTTTTACAAAGTATCTTTACACAAATGATTCCCTTTAAACCTCATAGAAATCTGTGAGACATGGAAAGGAAAATGTTATTTTCAAGTTATAGATGAGGAAAAGCAGAAATTCAGAAATGCGCCCAAGGTCACCTAGTTAATAAACAGGTCATCAGATTTAGCAGTAGTTCCTGGGCTCACAATGGCTGCACTATGCCGCTTCTTGTTACTGTTTAAACTCCCAAATGGATTTATGTCATGTAGTGTTAAGTCTCAGAGAGACTTGATAGTTTCCCTCTGGTCAAAGATTAGGGGAGGAAATTAGAGTTACAGCAGAGTCTAGTGGTTAAGAGTCCTGAGTGGAGAGATTTCTTGGGTTCACCAATATGCAGGTTGCCTCTCCTTCCAGAACATGGAACTAAACCACATTCCCCAGGTTCCCTTGCATCCCAGATTACCATGACTAAGTTCTAGCCAATGGTATGTGTACAGAAGTGATGTCACTACTTCTAGGTCTGACCATGAAGCATCCTACTCGGTCTTCCATTCTCTCTTTCCATTACTCCAGGCTGGTTAATGATAGGGACATCTTGAAGCTTCAACATGCTTAAGCCAAAAGATGAAAGGAGCCTGTGTACATGTGTCACTGCTTAGAGGTTAGCTACCCAAAAGAACTACCTGATAAGGGCCATCCACTCTGCACTTTGCCCCAGCAAAAAACAAATTGTATTATGTTACATTGCTATGATTTTGAGATTGCTAAACCATTTACTCTACCCTAATACACTTGAGATTAAAATCCAGTGCTGCAGTCTACCAGTCTAATGTGACATTCTGTGTGGCACTTAGCCTCTGTTTACCCACTTTTTTATATTTACCCATTTTTTGAACTCGTTTTTTTAATTGACGTATAGGTAATTTATAATCCTGTGTAAGTTTCAGGTGTACAGCAGAGTGATTCCGTTATTATAAATATTTATATACATAAGAAAATATTCTTTTTCAAATTATTCTCCATTATAGGTTATTATAAGATATTAAATATAGTTCCCTGTGCTATATGGTCCTTGTTGTTTATCTATTTTATATAGTAGTGTGTATATGTTTACCCCAAACTCCTAATTTAACCCTCCCCTCTATTTACCCATTTTTAAAATGAAAAATAATAACAATATCTATCTCACAGGATGCTTGTGAGGATTAAATGAGATAACATATGGAAAGGACTTAGCACAGTGTCTGGCACATAGTATAAATTCTGTGTAATCAGTAAGTATTAACTATTCGTGTTACTATTCTAACACATTCTCTGCTGGTTCCAAACAGATTGAAATTCTATTTTTCCAACTTGTGTTGGAGGAGAAAAGAGAGTGCTTTCTCTTACTGTGATTACCTTATGATAATGAGAATAAGAATGGCTCAGGGTTAGTCAGGGTTAGAATCAGTCTGCACACAGACCTTGTTTTCTGGGTGCTCTGCCAATCCATTCTTTCCTGCCCCTAGGGGTATAAAACTGGGAGGAAAAACACAAAAGTTATAAAGCTATTTCCATTGCAAAAAAAAAATTATATGAAATTCTCTGAATATCATATTGGTAATATGTATTTCTAAATAAAGGTCACATTTGACAATGCTTAGTCTTAATGTTCATAATGAATTCATGAGTTGTGTGGTTGGGTCATTTGGAACCACACAACTAGAACTTTCAAGTAAAAAAATTATATTTGGGTGATAATGATGTGTCAATATAGTTCTATCAATTATAACAAATGTATGACTCAGGTGAGGGATATTGATAATAGGAGAGGCTATGCATGCATGTGTGGAGGCAGGGCTATATGGGAACTCTCTGTACTTCCCACTCAATTTTGTGGTGAACATAAAACTGTTCTAAAAAATAAAGTCTATTAAAAATTCTATTCACCATCACTGAGTTGAATTTATTATTGTAAATGCTTTCTCTAATGGGATAATTATGTTATTAAAAAGAAATTAAGAGAGTTTTGGCTTGAAATGATTGGTACAGAGTATTTCCAGGACATTTTTTTCCCCTCTAGTTGGTGAAGTACATACAGATGGAGCCACCTCTCTGACTCTTGGGAAGCCGATGACAGGACAGGCCTGTCATGGCCTATTTCATGTTTTGACTTGTTAATGTGTCCAGCCCACCCACAGTGATTCAGGGAATTAAAAATGGATCCCAAGGATATGCATCAAGAACATATCTTGCATGCACAGATTGGGAAAATAAAGAGTGTTTCTTTAAAAATTTTGCTTGATGGCCCAGGTTTGAATATATGCAATAGGATAAAGAACACTCTTCATTCACTCTCTTGTCAGTGATCCTGCTGCTTGTTCTCCCCTTGCCTACTGAACAGGAAAACCTGGAAAAAGCTATTGGCTCTGAAATCAGTCAGCCTGGATTCAAATTCTAGCTTAATGCCTTGGCCAGGCTATTTAACCTCTCAGATATTTGCTTTCCTTACCTGTAACACAGGGATATAATAGCGCTGACCAACAGTGAATGCATAGGAATCATTTTGTTGCTTTGCTAAAACAAGATTAAGAACCAAGTTTTGATAAGTATTTGGGATAAAGAAAGCATAACAATATAAAAACTCCTGAGAGGTTTAATACAAATAATCCATTTATTAATCTCCTCAACCTCTCAGTAACCCCATTACCCTTCTAATACTAAAACTTACAGACACAGTTTCAGAATATGAAATATTTTAGCAAAATATACTAATGTACCATATTATTAAGGAACTATAATCTTGAGATTGCTTGCATTTTTCCAGTTGTTTATCATTAAACAGCTTATTGAGAGATTTATAAACAAATGAAGATTTGAAAAATCATTTCTATTTTCATTTTAAAACTGATTTATCACAGAGTCATATCATAAGAAAAACTTTCAAAGAAATTATATAAACTCCTGAAATTATAATTTAATGTACTTTTATCTGGTCCAAATACCAAGAGGTTTGGTCCAGTCCAGGTTAATCTGTGCTCCACAGAGCATAGTTGGTTCAATTCTGGACCTAAGGAAGGTTTGATCTGGAAGTTTGGTTTTCTCTACTAGCTCAGAGAGATTCAAAACCAGCGGTTCCCTAAATGCAACCTGTTCTTTCACTCCTCATGCTTTTGCACACATTGTTCACAATCCCTGAAAGGTCCTATCACCTTAACCATCAATCCAACTCCTTTTTATATTACAGGATCCAACCCGAATATCTCCGTAACTCTAATAAAAGAGCTCATGGCATATAGAGGAAAGAATATGGGTTTCAGAATTTGCTAGGTTCAAAAGTGAGTTCCAGCTCTTATAATAAGCTAAGCAACTTAGGAGAGTTATTTAACCTTACTCTGCTCTGGTTTCCTCAGTGACAAAGTCCAAGAAATAACTCCATTGGCTATTTGTGAGATTAATAACAAAGGAGATAGGAATTGCTTAGTGCAATATTTGGCACATAGGAAAAATACTAGCTGTATTATTAATTCTAGGCCTCCACCTACCCAGCTTAATTCAGGTGTATTTTCCTCTGGGTTCCCATGTCACCTCTATGATAACACTTACTGTCTTCCATTAGTTTTTTTTTTTTTTTTTTTTTTTTTGCATCCATGTCTATATCCCCCATTAACTTATGAGTAACTAGAAGTCAGTGGCATTATCTGATTTTGTTTGCAGTTCTATTCTCAGCATCTAGGACACTGTTTGGCAGTAAGTGTCCCACTAATATTTGTTAAATAAACTCTTCTTGATGTGCTCAGCACAGTCAATCCTCGATAAACTTTTTTCATTGATTAGATCAAGAGTAATGAATAAATCAATTAATGAGTAAATGATTATCATTTGCCTTTCCCTATGAGTAAACTAACTTTTTTTTTTTTAAAGGGAAACTCTTTTAACCTACTTGCGACAAACCTCATCTCTTTCTGCTGCTGCCTCTGCTTCTTTCTCTCATGGCAAATTGGCTACCTATGTATCAATATTATGCCCTCTTCCTTAACATACTTCTGGAAAATATTTATCAGTCCCTTTGCAACTAGGAAGACCTTTGTGACTAATTCTCAGCAATGGAAAGTAAGCAGAAATGATGTACCTACCTCCAAGCCTAGCTTGTAAAATGCCTGCCTTTCCTCCCTCATCCTGTGTCCCTTGCAGAGGAACCAGTGGAGGATGCCAAGGCCTGAGAAGATGCTGGAGCCATTAAATGGAAAGCACTTGGAGCTTGAGTGCCTGAATGACTGTGTGGGGTAAACTTCTACTTACTTTATTTACTTCATCCCAACCAATCAAATGGGACTGTGACATTAATAAGAAATAATTATTGTGGTTAGCTACTGGGGCATTGGATTATTAATTACATTCAAAGCCTTATATTCATTCATCCAGGGCTGGGATTAAAAAGCATTTAGGTGACTTGGTACACCCCAGTCATCACTCTCAATCTGCAAATTGCTTGAAAGGAAGAGGTCCTTTTGTTAGTGCCAACCAGTGGCTCCTCTGTTTTCCACTACTTCCTCCCTGACACAGACCTAGCATGGGACTTGGTCAGTGCTGTAACAGGAGAACTAGGGAGTTGCAGTTCCTTATGTCCATGAGGTGCCCTGTTCTGGTAATGATCTGCTTCCTGAGCCCAAGTTCCAGTACTGTGTATAAAGCTTAGCCCTCCTTTTGGAGTGTTTAGCTCCTAAGAATGAGACCTTGCTTCGTTTTTGCTGGATTCTGCCCTAGCGCTATAACCCCCAGTCCAGAGGCTGTTACAATGTAATTAACCATGGTGAGAGTGGTACATCAGCTTTCTGTCTGTTTGGAGTCTTCAGTCTCGCCCACCCGCTTCATACCCTGCCTCTCGCAATGCCTGGTGCCCTAATTGGCAGAGCAAGTATTTGCTTCAACTGTGTCTATTTCTCCTGCAGTTCACTGAGGCTCCTTTGCCCGGCTGAGCTGTCCTAGCCTTAACTTTCAACTGGGCCCACATGCTACCTTTCACCACCTGGGATGGGTGGGTCTGGAGCAAAGTATCCTCCTGACATTCCTCTCCAGCCTAGGGTAAGCAGCGTGCCTCACAGGGGATTTCTGAGACAGCACAGTTTAGAAATCATGAGCTTATTTTGTTTTTTCATTGGCATTTAGTTTTTCAGTGAATGCTTTTTATTGTGATAAATGTATTTTAATTGTAGAGTATTGCAAGTAGGTTAATGGTTTTAGGGCTTTATATTTTTATGAGCTGTGGATACAGCATATTTAGTGCATGACTGGTATGCACACCTTACTTTCATTCGCTGACCTATATCTTGTCTGTCCAGCTAAATAGACCAAGTTATTTCTAAATAATGACTTTTATTATTGAGCTTATGGAAGTTAAAAAATAAAATCAAACCTGCTACATGTAGGTACAAGTTGCCAATAGTCAATTCTCAGAAAGCAACTACTAGAAGTAGTCTGTCCTATATTCCTGGCAGCAATAATGACAATAAAAGCCTTGCCCCCACGGATTCCTGGAAACACCCAGTTTCTATCCTGGAAGTACAGAGAATTGCATTTTGACTCAAACTTTACTATCTATACTAAGGATGTTTGCAGAATCCAGTAAGATAGCTAGCATTGAGTGTTAAATATGTGCCAGACATTGTGCAGCACATTTTACATATTCCTTTACTCATTGCAGCATTTTTAAAAGGTAGGTACTATTATTATCACTCCTACTTTAAAGATAAAGAAACTGAGGTTTGTTTGTTTGTTTTTGAGTAAAAGTAGATTTGTTTAGAGCAATGTACACTCCATGGACAGAGTGCAGGCCATCTTGGAATGTGAGGAAGCAAGAAAGGCCACAAGGCATGGGGGTGGGGGGTGGGGGGATAAAGTAGAAGTAGATATACACTCCATAGACAGAATATGGGGCCATCTCAGAAGGCAAGAGAGAGCAAGCGGCCATGAGGCACAGTGTTGCTAGTTTTTATGTGCTAACAAATGAGAAGATTATTCCAACTACTCTGGGAAGGGGTGGGGATTCCTAGGAATTGGGCCACTGCCCTCTCTTTGACCTTTCATGGTTAGCTTCAGAACTGTCATGGTGCCTGTGGGTGTGTCATTCACCATGCTAACACATTACAATGTGTATAATGTATTTCAAGGTCCACTAGAGGTTGAATCTCCCACCATCTTGGGCCTCCAGGTCTATGGGGAGTTGACTTTTCCACCATCTTGGTGCTGTGTCATTCCTTTAATGGCTGTGTCCTGCCCTCTTCCCTCCAGTCTCATTTCCCCCTCAGGGATTTTACTCCCATAATCTTATGGGGGTACAGAGGGGTGGCAGTCCATCTTCTCAAGATGATACAGGAAAAAGTGGGAAGGTGAGAGAGGATGGCTGTGTCTCAGGTCTCAGTCCCAGGACACACCCTGCCAAGCGAGGGTACTTGGCTTTGCACAGGAAAGAATTCAAGAGTGAGACATAGCTGAGTAAAAGTAGATTTATTTAGAGAGATGTACATGGGGCAGGCGTTGTGTTGGTTAAGGTAAAGGAAGATACACACTCCATAGATAGGGTGTAGGCTGTCTTGGAAGGCAAGAGACAGCACAAAACTGAGGTTTAGATGCTTTAGGTAACTTGGCCAATGGCACAGTGTGTCAATTAGAAATTCAGCTGCAAGAAATGAAAACTTATGAGCAGTGAAAACAAACTTATGGTTACCAGGTGGGGAGAGGGAGTGGGGTTGGGATAAATTGGGAATTCAAGATTTGCAGATACTAACTACCACATAGAAAATAGATAAACAACAAGCTTCTGCTATACAACACAGGGAGCTATATTCAATACCTTGTAATAGCCTAAAAAGAAAAAGGATATGAAAGGAATATATATATGTATACATATATATGTGTGTGTGTGTGTGTATATATATACACATTATATATGTATATATATACACACAAATGAATCACTATGCTGTACATCAGAACTTAACACATTGTAAACCAATAAAAAAAATACTAAAAAATAAAAGTATGAGGAGTGGCTAATTCCAGTGCCTCTCAAATTTTAATGTGCGTAAGAATCATCTAGGATCTTGTTAAACTGTAGGCTCTAATTCAGTAGGTTGGGAATTGGGGGTAGTAGGTGAGATTCTGAATTTTCAGTAGGCAACCAAGTGATACCAATGCTGGTTTGCAGACAGTACTTTGAGTAGCAAGTGTTTACCACCGGAACACCTATTGTTTACTTAATGAAAGGTTTGGAGATAGGCAGTTCCAGGATTGATTCAGTGGCTCTACAATGTCCTTCAGGACAGGGGTGAAGAAGTCATCATCGCTAGATTATTTCCTTTTGCAGTCCTGAGAATAAATCCTTTTTACTGTAAATATGCGTTCCCTTCTCAGGCGAGCAATAGCCCAGCCACTCTCAAGTGATTACCCCTAATCCTCTCCAGGTGGAGCCAATCCAGGAGCGAGACTCTGATGTACCATTAGAAGCTGACTTTTTAATCTTAGGCTATTTCCTTATGGTCATAAGATGGACCTGTCTGCTCTTAAGTGTCACATCTGGCAATGGCTAGAAACACAATTCATCCCCCTGAGACTAGTCACATTGCCAGCTCAAAAAAAGAGAGAAAAAAAAAAGTCTAGCAAGGAAGACATGGAAGTGGGTAGGAATGGAAGAGGGGAAAGTGGAGGGAAGGCATTTAACATGTCTGCCATAGCTAAGAAATAGTATAGCCAAGCTTCAAACCTATCTGTGTCCAAAGCTATACTACCTCCCACTGTTGAATTAACTGTAGCTGGTATGACTAAGGGTCATCTCAGAAGGCAAGTCTGCAATGTGATTATTCTAAACATGCTCAACTCTGATGACTTATAAAATGGCAGCCTGAAGAATGAATGTGCTATAAGAAAGGGAATTGATCTGGAGCCTAGAGGTAAATAGCCAAATAAGCACAAGTGAGCTGCAGTGATTCTGCTGAGCAGAGAACTCTTCTATGGGGCAGAGATTGTCCAGCTGGGTTAGATGTTCACATTTAAAAAAGCCCTTAAAATGATTTCTCTTGACTCCATGCTTACCAGGAAAATGTCTGGTTCTTCATTTGATCTGCCAAGTAATTAGAAACCAGGAAGGGAGAGAGGGCTCCCTGGTGAGTCTACACAAGTTACTATTTCTCTGAGAGTATATAGTTCCCACTGGAAATAAACACTTGCACTTGGGTAGAGAGAAGAGCTCAGGGGCATACACATGTCCAGATTGAAATTTATTATGCAATAAAAATGGAACCACAAATCACTGTGAAAGGAACGATTTATTTAGGAGATGTTGGGAAAATTGGCTCCCCATTTGGGAGAAAATTTTTAGACAAAATTTCACAAAGACAATGAGATAATCAAGTTTACATCAATTAGACTGGTCTCTCAGGGAACACGTAAGAAGGTATTCAGCAGAGCATTGTTAATAGTACAGGGGAGTTGAAGGTAACTTGAGTGGCCATCACTGAAAGAGTGAATAGGTTGGATACAACGGATTAGATGTATTATGTAGAGACAAGAATAGATCTTTAAAACATAACACTTAATGACACAAGATATAGAGTGCAATATTATTTATGTAAGCTAGAAATACAAGCATAAAAATAATACACAGTTTGCATAACACAAGTAAAAAGATATGTGTTAAATACATTAAATTACCTATAGGGATAGACAAATGAGAGTAGAGTATGATGATCAAAACGAATAGATGGATGAATGGATGGGTGGATAGATAGATAAATAGGACAGAGGGTTCTCAGTGGGACCAATAATAATAACATGCCAGTAACTAAAGAATGTCATTAAATGAACCTTCTGCACCTGAGATTCAAATAAATAAATTAGCATGTAAAGGCAAGCATAAAAACAGACATAATTATCTGTATACATACACATATAGGTACAAATTATTAAAAGTTAGAAATGAACACATGAAGATTCTTGTTTGCTCATTACCTTTCTTGTGATTTCTTGTAGTTGTCCTGACAAAAATGAGTCTCAGGGCCTGTGCTGAGTCAGAAACCAAGCCTGAAGACCCACCTGAGTAATCCACCTTCTGAGTCCATAACCAGCACATCCCTCCAACTACCACCGTAAGACTAGAGATTCTAATTATTAAAGATGAATATCATCTTTCTGTCTAGTTAGAATTCATCCTTTCTTTCCTTCAGATAGAAAGTTCATTTTATTTCTGCTCATCTACTGTTTCTTTGTCTAATTAAGTTCTCCAGTTAATGCAATGAGTTAGACTGTTAATATCTTCTCATTTGCACTGATAGCTTTCATATTGTCCCTGCTGTTACTACCATGGATAATTTTCTTGGCCGATGTAGATTTTTCTGGTGTGAAGGTAGATATCCCTTTTTTGTGTTTTAGAAATAACTTACTGATACTATTTGAGGGATAACATTCAAGGTGAAGACACTATAAATAGAAAACGAGCTCACTGAATTATAAACTGGCATTTGGAATGGAAAAAAAAAAGAAGCATGTCCTTAAGTGGAAGAGAACGTTTACACAAGAGGCCAACTGTTGTTTTAAATTAACTTTGATGCTAGAGTTTAACCCTTTGCTCCCAAGGACATTAAATAGGTTAATTTCTAACCAGTTGGAATCCAAGGGTTACAGGGGCAAAATTATGAAAATTCTTAGGTCATGCTTGAATTTGGAAATTCTGTAGTCTAAAGTGCTTAGCAAAGTGTCAAGACAAATCCTATTTGGCCTGGCTTTTTATAAAAATACATGGTAAAATGTATAATGAAATTTTCAAGAAAAACAGCTGCACAAGCAAAGAGAACTGTTAAACTATCTCCTTGATATAAAAACCCAAATGAATATACATATACTTTCATAATAACCAACAAAGAACTTATAACAGCTAAAAATGTAAGTGCCTACATGATGTGTTTTTATAGCTCCAGTCCAGCTCTAAAGTAACATTATGACTTTGTGGCTTTATGCTTTCTTCGTCTTAAAATGCCATTTATATGCATGCAGGTGTAGCTCATGCTAGTGACTGGAATTCCAGTTTGCCTCTAGGCCAGTCTAGCTGGGAATGAATTTTGCAGATGCCAGATACTCTAGGGTCTTATTTCAGATAAGATGTAAGGCCAAAAGGCAAGATCACAACAAGGTCTAATTGTCTGCCCTCCAGACAAAAATATGTAAATAAAGTCACTGCAGTTTAATAAATAGAAAGTGGAATCAATCCAACCAAAATGCCAATATAAGGAAATAATTCAATAAAGGGAGTTCTCAAAAGAAGCATGTTTTCCTAGACAAACAGAAAGGAAAATATTTGAAATCAGGATTACTAAATTGTTAAGGAGTAGCCTTGAAAAGATGTGCTCCTTTAGGATTTTATTTAGGGATCAAGACATATTACATTATTTAACCACTTGCTAAAAAAGATAACCCTCCACATGTTGTCATTTGTTTCCTGGTGCTTTCCAGTTTGAGAATGAAATCTGAAAAAGGGAAAGGTGTAGAGATTATTAGAGGCAACCAGCTCAAGGAGATAACTTTGAGAAGATTCTGCCTTGCACTTACTCTCCAGGCATTAGGCAGAGAAAGGGCTATAAATAAGATGACTATTTAATTTATCATCCAAATATTTTGAGAGTGAAAGGGAACACTGTTAATAAATATGCAAGAGTAACAGGTATAAATCAGGATTGTCCCAAGTATACTGAATTAGTTCCTCTAATTGTAAACATGATGTTATTTCAGAGGGAGTGGATAGCTGATATCTGAAATTCCACAATCAGAGCTGTATTTCTTTCTCTTAAACCAATAAGGGGATTGACTCAGTTTCCATAAAATTACTCAGGGAAGAAGTAATTTATATTTCAACATGAATAAACCTTTCAGATTGTTCCCAGAGGGTAAGTTCAGAGGGAGAGGAAAAGCCAGTCTGTCAAATTCTGTGCTGTGTTTGGCTGAGGGAAGAGGGAAAGAACATGACAAGAGGGAAGCTGGAGAGGTCTGAGGATGGCCCTGATCCTAAGAATCAGCCTCAACACAAAGAAATATCCACAAGGAACCACAGGGGCCAGCGAAATGTCATTGGCCCAAAGGATCTGTGCTCACCTAGCCCTAGGGGACACATCTCTAGCAGAATATAAAGAATAAGCTACCAGGTATGAATCATCTCACTCCAAATAAACCAGCTTACAAGCTCACAGGATAAATGCCATTTTTATCAAGTTCCGAGACTGCTTTCCCTTCATCATATAGGGCCAGCTAGGGAAAAGTCCCTGGTCAGACCACCAAGTTTTGATGGTTCCACACCCCATTCAGGAAGCAATGGAGAAGTAGGGGTTGAAGAACCCTGACTTAATCCTACCAACCATCCTATCTTACGGAAAAGTTTAAGGAATTGTTTTCTATTTCTTGACTCTGAGCAATTTACATCTTAGATTTAATCACTATTTAATATGAATCCTTAGTATTGAAAACAACCACAAAACAAATAAATGAATAAAGTCTCTAGGCTGTAATTTGGGCCATTTTTGACCAGTAATTAGCATCCACCTCATTCTTGCTTTTCACAACAACAGGTTATACGAGCCAGGTAATAGCTACTGACCACTCAGTTTTTATGAATATATAAATGAACTGGAGGATGTCTCTGGAGAAGATTACAGGTTTTATGTAAAGCTGCTTTCAAAAATAAGGTCCCAAAATAGAAACTTACAATCTGAGCAGAAATCAAATGGCTCCAGGATGCCTGTATCAAGTTGTCCTTGCCAAAATGTCTGCTTGTGTAAATACACCATTCATAAATCACTGGAGAGATCAAAGAGGAAATTTAAAAAATACCTGAAGAAAAGTGAGAATGGAGACACAACAATCCAAGATCTATGGGATGTAGCAAAAGCTATTCCAAGAGGGAAGTTTATAGCAGTACAAGCCTATCTCAGGAAACAAAAGAATCTTAAATAAAAAAATCTAATGTCACACCTAAAGGATCTATAAAAGGAAAACAAACAAAACCCAAACTAGTAGAAGGAAAAATGTAATAAAGATCAGAGCAGAAATAAATGAAGTAAAGACTTAAAAAATAGAAAAGATCAATGAAACTAATAGCTGGTTCTTTGAAAAGATAAACAAAATTGATAAGCCTTTAGTTAGATTCATCAAGAAAAAAAGAGAGAGGCCCAAATCAATAAAATTAGAAAGGAAAGAGGAGAAGAAATACATAGAATACCATACCAAATACCATAGAAATACAAAGGATCATAAGAGATTAGTATGAACAATTGTATGCAAATAAAATGCAAAGCCTAGAAAAAAATGGATAAATTCCGAGAAATGTACAATCTCCCAAGCCTGAATCAGAAAGGAATAGAAAATATGAAGAGAAAGATTACCAGTAAAAAAATTGGATTAATAGTTTTTTAAAAACTCCCAGTAAACAAGTCCAAGACCAGAAAGCTATCCAGGTGAATTCTACCAAATATTTAAAGAGTTAACACCTATCCTCTTCATTTTTGGAAATCCTATTCCAAAAAATTGAAGAAGGAACACTTCCAAACTCATTCTACAGGACCAGCATTACCCTGATACCAAAACTAGACAAAGACACTATAAAAAAGAAAATTAGAGGCCAGTATCACTGATGAACATAGATGTAAAAATCCTCAACAAAATCTTAGCAAACCAAATTCAATAGTACATTAAAAGTTCATACACCATGATTAAGTGGGATATATTCCAGGGAATTAAGGATGGTTCAATATTCACAAATCAATCCATGTGACACATGGCATTAACAAATTAAAGAATAAAAATCTTATAATCGTCTCAATAAATACAGAAAAGGCTTTTGACAAAATTCAACATCAATTTATGATAAAAACCCTCAACAAAGTGAGTATAGATACAACATACCTCAACATAAAAAAAGGTAACATATGACAAACCCATAGCCAATATCATACTCAGTGGTGAAAAGCTGAAAGCATTTTCTCTAAAATCAGGAACAAGACAATGATTCCCACTGTTGCCACTTTATTCAGCATAGTATTAGAAGTCCTAGCCACACCAATCATACAAGAAAAAGAAAAAAGGGGAATCCAAATTGGAAAGGAATAAATAAAACTATCATTGTTTGCAGATGACATACTATATATTGAAAATCACAAAGATGCCACCAAAAAGCTATTAGAAATAAATCAATTTAGTAAACTTGCAGGATGAAAAAATTAATATACAGAAATCTGTTGCATTTCTATACACTAACAACAGACTATCAGAAAAGAGAAATTAAGAAAACAATCCCATCTACAATTGCATCAAAAAGAATAAAATACCTGGGTCCAAAACTAACCAAGGTGGTAAAAGACTTGTACTTGGAAAATTATAAGACATTGAGAAAAGAAATTGAAGACTACGCAAACAAATGGAAAGGTATACCATGCTCATGGAATGAAAGAATTAACATTTTTTAAATAACCATACTACCCAAGACAATCTACAAATTCAGTGCAATTCCTATCAAAATAGCAGTGTCATTTTTCACAGAACTAGAAAAATAATTCTAAAATTTGTATGGAAACACAAAAGACTCTGAATAGCCAAAACAATCTTGAGAAAGAAGGACAAAGCTGGAGGTATCATGCACCCTGATTTCAAACTATATCACAAAGCTACAGTAATTAAAACAGTATTGTACTGGCACAAAAACAGACACATAGATCAATTAAACAGAATAGAGAGCCCAGAAATAACCCCACACACATAAGGTCAATTAATCTATGACAAAGAAAGAAAACATAGGCAGTACACTCTTTCGCATCAGTCTTAGCATGTCTTAGCCTGTCTTAGCATGGTTTGGACATGTCTCCTCAGGCAAGAGAAACAACAGTAAAAATAAATAGGACTACACCAAACTAAAAAAGCTTTTGCCCAATGAAGGAAACTATCAATAAAGTGAAAAGGCAGTCTACTGAATGCGAATAGATATTTACAAACAATGTATCTGATGAATGGTTAATATCCAAAAAAATACAAAAAACTCATACAACTCAACATCAAAAAAGCAAACAACACAATTAAAAAATGGGCAGAGGACGTGAATAGACATTTTTCCAAAGAAGACATACAGATGGCCAACAGACACGTGAAAAATGTTCAACATCACAAATTATCATGGAAATGCAAATCAAAATCACAGTGAGATATCATCTCACACTTGTTAGACTGGTTATCATCAAAAAGACAAGAAATAAATGTGGGCAAGAATGTGGGAAAAAGTGAACCCACTGTTTGTGGGATTGTAAATTGGTGTAGCCACTGTGGAAAACAGTATGGAATTTCCTCAAAATATTAAAAATAAAACTGCCACATGTTCCAGCAATTTCACTTTTGGGTATTTACTCAGAAACACTAATTCAAAAAGGTATATGCACTCCAGTATTCACTTTGCAGTGTTATATACAATAGCCAAGATATGGATGCAACCTAAGTGTCCAACAATAGATGAATGGACAAAGAAATTGTGGTATGTACATAGGTATGTAAACACACATACACACACACTGGAATATTATTCAACCATAAAAGGATATTATGCTAAATGAAATAAGTCAGACAGAGAAAGACAAATACTACATTGATTTCACTTTGATTTCACTTACATGTGGAATCTAAAAAACAAAACAAAATGAAAACAGATTCATAGACACAGAGAACAAATGGGTGATTGCCAGTGGGAGGGGATAGGGGTAGGGAAAATAGGTGAAAGGGATTAAGAGGTACAAACCTCCAGTTATATAGTAAGTCACAGGCAGGTAAGTCACAGGGATGTAATATGTAGCATAAGGAAAAAAGTCAATAATACTGTAATAACTTTGTATGTGGACAGATAGTTACTAGACTTATCATGATAATCATTTCAAAATATATGCAAATGTCAAATCATTATGTAGAACACCTGAAACTAACATAACACTGTACATCAACTATATTTCAATTTAAAAAGAAGTGCCATCCATAAGAACCAGGGCCCAGCCTAAAGCTAAACCCAGCAAGGTTACTGCCTAGAGCAGCCCTGTCAAACAGAAGCTTCTGCAATGATGGGCATGTTTTGTATCTGTGCTGTCTGTCCTGTATAGTAGCTATTAGCCACGTGTGGCTGTTGAAGACTTGAAATTTGGCCACTGCAAATAAGGAAATAAATTATTAGTTTTACTTTATTTTAAATAATTTAAATTAATTCTAGGTAACAAATTAATGTATTTAATTAATAATTTACATTTAAATTACTTTAAATTTAAACAGCCATCTGTGGCTAGTGGTTACCAGGACAAGTCTAGAGGTTAAACCAACTGAAAGAAAGCAATTTGGAGATCACTTTTGAATTCAGCAGGGAATGTAACAAGTTAACATTTGATAACTTATATTTTAAGTCTGTAAAAAAAACTGCAATGGCTTCTATTAATTTCTTTCAAGTCTTCACAATGGCCTTGTAGACCCTTCATGGTCTGGCCTTCTACCCTTCTCTGGCTTCTTCCATTACCTCTAAGATCTGAGCTCCTATTATACTCTACCCCTTCCTCACTTAGCTCCAGCTTTAGTGGCCCCCTTGCAGCATTCCTGTTTCAGGGCATTTGAACTTACACTTCTCTCTAGACCACTCTTCTCTTAGCTGTATGCATGGCTTGTTCCCTCCTCTCCTTCAAATTAATGCTGATATATTATGTTCTTATGAGGACTTTCTTGACCATTTTATTTAGAATTGCATTGCCCACCACCACCCATACTTCTTATCTCTTTCTGCAACTTTTTCTCTTTAGTTTTTATCCCCTTCTGATATACTTCTAAAATAATTTGCTTATTTTGTCTATCTCCCCAATTAAAATGCGAGTTCCACGAGGGCAAGGATTTTCATTTGTTTGTTCACTTGTATATAGTCAGTGGTGTGCTCATAAATGTTTAACCACCAGCTATTTGGGGGGAAAATGCCCTGACTTGTAGCATTTGCCAATTTCTGTGGTATAAATACTCCTACTATGATCAATTTCAGCTTACTAACAAGAATTTACCCAACATGGATCTGGGAAGATATATGCACAATCAAATTGCAATTCAAGTGAGCTCCAGCACAACACTATCTACACCTCAGTTCCTAAAACACTTGGAATTTCTCAAATAGCATTCTCCATACTTTGCCCATGATAAGAATCTTCTGGGGCTCTTAAAACCAGACTAAAACCTAGGCAATCCCCTCCTCTGGGGACTCTGATTAAGAGGAACTGGATGGGGGCTGGGAACTTACTATTTTTTAAATGAAGTATAGTTGATTTACAATATTGTGTTAGTTTCAGGTGTAAAACATAGTAATTGAGCACTTTTGCAGATTATACTCCAATATAGATTATTACAAGATAAGAGGTGTAATTCCCTGTGCTATAATAGTGTATCCTGTTGCTTATTTATTGTATATATAATGGTTTATATGTATTAATCCCATACCCCCAATTTGTCCTTCCCCTGCTCCCTCTCCCCTTTGGTAACCACAAGTTTGTTTTCTATATGTGTAAATCTATTTCTATTTTGCATATACATTCATTGTATCATTTTTTTAGGTTCCACGTGTAAGTGATATCATATAGTATATGTCTTTCTCTGACTGACTTATTTCACTAAGCATAATATTCTCTAGGTACATCCATGCTGCTGCAAATAGCAGAATTTCATCCATTTTTGTGGCTCAGTAATATTTCATTGTGTGTGTGTATATATATATATATATATATATATATATAATATTCCATTATATATATGTGTATATGTATCTTAATCAAATCATCTGTTGATAGGTACTTGGGTTACTTCCATGTCTTGGCTATTGTTAATAGTGCTGCTGTGAACATTGCAGTGCATGTTATCTTTTTGAATTTGTGTTTTTGTTTTTTCTGGATATATATACCAAGGAGTGGAATTCCTAGATCATATGGTAGTTCTATATTTAATTTTTAAAGGAACCTTCAAACCATTTTCCATGGTGATTGTACCAATTTACATTGGGGATTTATATTTTTAACTAATACTCTATGTGCTTCTCATCATCAAGGTAGTCCGTCCACATGCACATTCCAACTGGGGTTATTTCTACCAAACCTGAAGACCAGACTTGGGCTGAAGAATTTGGAGAAACCAGCTTATTATCCAAGCAAAGGTAGAGAGACTCAGGTGGGAAAACTCCTGATAACCCTTTAACACATCTCTTTTTGGCTCTTTTCCCAGAGAACATGGGAGACATGAGAGCACTAAAGACATACTTTGAATCTGGCCCCAGTTCTCTAAACCAACAAATATAATATAGCATTGAAACAGCAGGATATGAACAAGGCTGTACTTCAAGAATGATGTTTAAAAAGAAACATATTTTCCTTTTGAAAATCTGCATACTTGATTTCTGTATTCATTAAAACTGAGGAGAAATTCCAAAAAAAAACAGATTATGTTCTGTTTCTATGAAAGTTTACTAGGTCTTAAAATGATGAGTGTCTGTCACTGTATTAATTATTTCTGAGACTGTAAAAAACACATGTATTCAGCCAAACCTGTGCCCACTCTGCAATGAGCACCAGGGATGGAGTACCAAGAGAATGACACGGCCTCTGCCCACAGACTCTTGGGGACACATTCCAGTAAACAGGCAATAAAGAAGGATAACCTAATTAGTAGTTAAGAGTGAAGTGGTTGTCTTCTAGAGAAAGGGGCATCCAAACTGAGGCCCAGTGGAGGGGTGGGTGTTAATTAGGTTAAGACATAGGTTGTGGGAAACAGGTGTTCCAGGAAGAGAGAACAGAATGTTCAAATGCCAGGAGATAAGCGAGAAATGGGTGGATTCTACAACAGAATGTTCAGTATGACTGGAACTTTGGTGAGATCTGGGAAATGACAAGACCCGAGACTGGAGGAATGAGTTCAGGCCAGGTCACAAGGGCTTTGTAAAAGCAAGTTTTTCATTGTTTCCAAGATGTGGTCTTCCTTTTTGTATTAACCAAACGTAGAGAACTACTGAAATACTCATAAGCAAAGAATGAATAATAAATTGTAGCACCTTTATAAAATGGAATGCTATACAGAAGTTAAAATGAACTACAACTATATGCAACAATATGGATGAACTTCACAAACATGATGGTGAGAGAAAAATAAGACACAAAGGAGTACAAATAGTACGATTTTAATTATTTGAAGTATGAGAAGAGACAGAACAAAATATGTGGTGACAGAAGTCAGAAAGCAATTCCAACAGGTACATGAAAAAGTGTACAACATCACTAATCATCAGGGAAATTCAGATCAAAACTGCAACAAGATATCACCTTACACTTGTTAGCATGACTATTACCAAAAAACCCAAAGGATCACAACTGTTGGCAAGGCTGTGGAGAAAAGCGAATCCTTGTCCGCCGCTAGTGGCAATGTAAATTGGTACAGCCATTATGGAAAATAGAATGGAGGTTCTTCAAAAAATTAAAAATTGAACTACCATATGAGCTAGCAATCCCACTTATGGGTGTATATCTGAAGGAAATGAAATCAGGATCTTGAAGAGATATCTGCACTCCTATGTCCATTGCAGTGCTATTCACAATTGCCAAGACATGAAACAACCTAAGTATCCATCAACAGATGAATAAATAAAGAAAATATAGCATATATATAAACAATAATATCCAATCATAAAAAAAGGAGGAAATCTTACCATTTGTGATAACATGGGTGAATATTGAAGGCATTATGCTAACTGAAGTAAGTCAGGCAGAGAAAGACAAATATTGTATGATCTAACATATATATGGAATCTAAAAAAGCTGAACTCAGAGTAGATTGGTGGTTCCCAGAGTCTGGAGGATGGGGGAAATGGGAAGATGTTTGTCAAAGGGTACAAACATTCAGTTATAAAATGAATAAGTTCTAGAAATCTAATATGCAGCATGGTGACTATAGTTGACAATACTGTATTATATACTTGAAAGTCACTAAGAGAAGTCTTAAATGTTCTCACCACACATACACACACACACTCAAAAAAAAAAAAACCAAGGTAACTATGTAAGGTAATGTATATGTTAATTAACCTTACACTTGTTCTTATTTCACAATATATACAAATATCAAGCCATCGCACTGTACACCTTCACAGTAAACAATGTATATGTCAATTATATCTCAATAACACTGGGGGAAAAAAGACAAGTCAGAAAGTAGTTAGTGAATGCTAGAAGGAAACACAAGAGAGATTTCTGAGGAGTTAGTAATGCTGTTTCTTGATTAGGTGCTGGATATACACAGATGTATGGGACTGAAGTGTATGCTTATAATATGTGCACTTTCCTGTATGTATATTATACTTGATGAAAAAATTAATTTAAAGATTCATTGTGCTATTTTATCTTCATAAATTGTAAAATACTTCTCTCACTCTCCCTTATTTCCTGTGCTCCACTCTTTAGTTATTGAATTTTAAACTCATGGCCTTAAGTCCGTATCTCATGACAATGGGTCACCACCCTTAATACACTTTCAGTTAAGTTGATTTTCTCATCTCAGCTGATCCAAGTGGCTGGAAATGACCGGCTGCAATTGCTGACTGGGTTGCACACTAATGCCTAAACAGGGCTGTCAATATCACATGGCTGTATCATTGAGATCTCTGGCATGTACACCTGACACAGAATGCCACGTGTAGGTTAATGAAAAACAAGGAAAGGTGTGGGGAAAGCTCAATACTGTCAAAGCTTGTTAATGAGAAAATATAATTATACCCTTCACATTTTCAGCAAATAACTCATGGGAGTCAGCCTACACATTGTTATGAATGTAATAGCATTCTTGCCAAGCCAGAGAATTGATAAAACACTGACTTAAGATGTTAATTTCTTTTTGTGAATTTGTGTATCCTCCGGCTGGCAGTGGGGTGGGCACTGATTCATGACCAAAAATATCCTTTATTCATCTTAATATCCCTTATTCATCTTGCACATAATAGAGGCTCAGTATAGTTTTGTTGTTGAATTGCACTACAAGTAAAAAAAAAAATTCCTAAGTCTGTTTTCCTCTGAGAAGTTAATAGTACATTGAATCATAGCAAAATAGAGCCAGAAAGGTCATGTGGAAAGTACCCTGTTGTATAATGAATGGCACTTTAGAGGCTTGAAAGTATTGTTGTGCATGAAAAAGCATCTGATTACATTTACTTGCTGTGGGTGATAGGTTATAAATCTGGAGGTGCCTATAAATAAGCAGCTTTGGTTTTTAGAAGCCCAGAGTAGTCTTCACATGCCAATAGATAATACTGTAGTGCCCAAGCAAGAACACCATGTCAATAAATTCATCCAGAACCAGAGGGAGATTTTAGTAACATGTAAGTCAATCTGCTACGCCTGGAAAGCTTGGAAATGGCTAGGCTTTGCCTTTCCCAGAAACATCTAAGATCAACCACTGCTCCTTACAGCTACAGTGATTTGTACAGACAGTAGCATCTCTTGTTATGCCTCAACACCAAGAAAAATATAACTCTACTTTACAAAACAATAGGTTATCTCTTTTAGAAATCTTATTGTAAAACCATTCATACAAATGAATATATATAACTATATATATACCTTTAAGATTATCTTATGTATGTATCAGTTATCTTTTCATTTTTAGTGTGACAATATGTCCTTGAAGGAAGAAAAGACCAAGCTATTATCAGGGAGTCACTTGGTAAATTTAAACTCTTCAGGGGGTGGGTAATAGCTCAAGGGTAGAGTGCATGCTTAGCATGCCTGAGGTTCCCAGTACCTCCATTTAAAGAAAAAAAGGAATTAAAAAATGTTTAACTGTTCAGAAAGTTGCATAACTTAAAAAAATATTTCTGGGGTTTAATAAATCTTATGGCCAAAATGAATCATTGTAATATTGAATCTGCAACTTAAGTTTCTTCCTCCTTGTTACCAGTCAGTGAGGAGATGCTCAGATTCTCTAGGCAAATCAAAATCCAAACAACTGATTTTGTTTGAAAAATTTGATCTGGCTATTCCTCAAAAGACTAGATTTGTTTAGCTTTAGACACTACTTCAGAAGTAATTTAGTTGAACCCCAAAATATTCAAAACCACAATACAGGCTTCTTAATTATTGGCAGATTTTCTTAATTTAGGAAACATTTGTTGAGTATCTACAACTATATATATGGGAATCCACTCGGCAAATTCCTGGTGCTTCCTACTCTGCCATCTTTTCAGAATCCTATCTGGCTGGGTTTTAATTCCTGCTCCATATCGTGCTGGGAGATTTCATATGCGTAATTTGATGTCTAAATTTCCTCATCTGCAAAATGGGAGCAATAATTTACCTCATAAAATTACTTCAGATGAATTTAATTAGATAATGCATACAAAGCACCTAACACAGAAGTAAATGTGAGTTTTAAAATGATAATAGAAATAGTTTATATGACATTATTATTAAACCTTGTATGGCTTCACATTCAAGAAGTTCCCTTGCTAAGAGCTTACAAAGATTTCTGAAGCGAAGATGACCAGAGCCTGAATTTTGGTCTGTCACCTTAGGTCACATACTCCCCTACAACTGTGAGCTTCATGAATTCTTTCTTGGAATATTTCCATCTATTGAATACTTCTCTTCTTCATGTCTTGAGATTCAAGTTAATATTTAAATTCACCTTTCAGGTAGGAAGTATGTACTATGTTTCACTTACTGACAAAATTCCAACTGGGAGACAGCTCTGTCAAGAACAGTAATAAATATATATTGAAAAGGTAAAGAGAAGATCTAGTGATGACACCATAGCTGATAGTTTCCCTCTGCTCCTAATCACCTCCAGTGGCCCAGGAAGCATTCAAATCACATGTTCTGCTCAAGGACAAATGCTTCATAAATAGGTATTAGAGGAGGAAAGTATTTAACCAAAACAATGTAGTCACTACAGAAAAATAATACCAGGCAATTTTAAGCAGCTTTTAATTTGTGGACAAGATAATTGCTGAGGCTGAAGTGGTAACATTGATTATTCATATTAAAAGAGTGATAAACACAAAAATAAACTCAAAATGGATTAACAACTTAAACATAAGACCTGAAATTATAAAACTCTTAGAAGAAAACATAGGGGAAACAAGTGCTTCACATCATTGGGTTTGGTAATGATTTCATAGATACGACACCAAAAGCACAGGCAACAAAAACAAATAAGCGAGACTACATCAAAATAAAAAATTTCTGCACAGTAAAGGAAACAACAAGGTGAAAGGCAGCCTATGGAATGGGAGAAAATATTTACAAAGTATATATCTGATAAAGGGTTAATTTCCAAAAATGTATAAAGAACTTTTATAACTCTGTAGTAAAAGAAGCTAAGTTAGAAACAGGCAAAGAATTTCTACAAAGAAGACATACAAGTGGCCAAGAGGTATATGAAAAGATTCTCAACATCATTAATCACCAGGGAGATACAAATCAAAATCACAATGATGTATCACTTTACATCTGTTAGGTTGGCCATTATCAAAAAAAAAAAACCCCAAAAGGTAAGTGTGGAGAAATTGGAACAATGGTACACTGTTAGTGGGAAAGTAAAATGGTGCAACCACTATGAAAAACCATACTGTTCCTCAAAAAGTTAAAAATGGAACCACCATATGAATCAGCAGTCCCACTTCTGGATATATATCTCAAAGAACTGAAATTAGGATCTCAAAGAGATACCTACATTCTCATATTTGCTGCAGCACTATTCACAATAGCCAAGACAGAAGCAACTCAGATGTCCTTCAGTGAATAAATGGATCAAAAAGTGTGATACACACACAGACAATGAAATACTATTTAGACTTAAAAGGGAAAGAAATCCTGCCATTTGCAAAAACATGGATGAACTTGGAGAACATTATAGTAGGTGAAATAAGTTAGATTCAGAAAGGCAAATACTACCTGATTTCACTTACATGTGAAGCCAAGTAGTCTCTCTGGTTATCAAAGGGAAAAAGGGTAGGGGAGGAGTTTGGGATTTGCAAATACAAACTAGTATATATAAAATAAATAAACAACAAGGTTCTACTGTATAGCACAGAGAAGTATATTCAATATCTTTAAATGACCAATAATGAGAAAGAATATGAAAAATAATATATATAAATGTATAACTGAGTCACTATGCTGTACACCAGAAACTAATACAACATTGTAAATCAACTATACGTCAATTAAAAAACAGAAGCAGAAAATAGAATATTGATTGGCAGGGACTGGGGGAAAGGGGAGATGGGGTGAGGTTGGTCAAAGGATACAAAATTTCATTTACACAAGATGAATTATTTCTTGAGATTTACCCTACAGTATGATGACTACAGTTAACAGTACTGTATTGTATACTTGAAATTTGCCAAGAGGGTAGATCTCAAATGAAATTTTCTCACTACATACACACAAAAGAAAATGCTAACTGTGGAGGTGATGGATATATTAATTAGCTTGATTGTAGGTTTATCACAATGTATACATATCAAAGCACCAAGTTGTACACCTTAAACATATACAATGCTTATATGTCAATTATACCCTAATAGAGCTGTTAAAAACAAAAAAGATGGTTTCCTATAAGTTGTGTTTAGAGATAGATATCAACAGACATAGCCAACCCCAACAATGAAAACACTAAATGAAAACTGGTGGGACACTTTTTTCCACTTTTAGAAAAGAAAGAAGGAATGAGGTATGGCCCAAAGTCTTCTTGACTGGAAACTCCTAGAAATTCTTTGAGTTTGCTAGTAATAAGGAGTTGATTTCTCTATACTAGTAGTTCCCAGCTCTGGCTGCACAGCAGAATCACCTAGGAAGGTTTTAAAATATACCAATGTTTGGCTCTTCCCCAGACTAAATAAATCAGAATTTCTTGGTGATGAGATTTGGACATAGGATCTTTTTGGTATCATTTATTGGTTTTTTTAGGCAGCTTTTTTGAGGTATAACTGGCCACAGTAAACTGTACACATTTTAAGTGCAATAAGTTTTGATGTACGTATACATTTGTGAATCTATCACCACAATCAATAACAAATATTTCTATCATCTCCCAAAATTTATTTTTTTTCCAAAATTTCTTTGTACACTCTTATATCCCATCCCTCCATCCACATCCTCCCTCGGGAACAACAAATCTGCTTTTGGTGACTACTGGTAAGATCATATTTTCCAGAATTTTACATAAATTGAATCATACACTACATACTCTTTTTTGGTCTAGCTTTTTACTGAGATTAATGGTTTTGAGATTCATTTACATTTTTTGTGCACAAAGGATTCATTCCTCTTTATTGCTAAGTAGTATTCTTCATGTGTATATATCACATTTTGTTTATTAATTCACCTACTGGTGCATATATGGATTGTTTACTGTTTTGGACTATTACAAATAGAGTAGCTTAGACAACCATGGACAATTTTTACATGGACATTTCTTGGGTAAATTCCTAGGTAGGAATAAAATGACTGAATCGTACAATATGTATATGTTTAACTTTATAAGAAACTATCAGTTTTCCAAAGTCATTGTATTATTTTACATTCCCACCAGCAGTGTATGAGAGTTCTGTTTCCTCCATATCATTGTCAACACCTGGTATGGTCAGTCTTTTTATTTCAGCCATTCTAGTAGGTATCTGATGTTTTTAATTTGCATTTCTCTAATGACTAAGGATGTTGAATATCTTTTCATGTGCATATTTACATATATATGCATATGTAAGTGTGTGTGTATATATATATATATATATATATATATATATATATATATACTTTTCTCTCTGGTAAATTGTCTGTTTAAATATTTTCTTCATTTTTAATTGGGTTTTTGTCTTATTATAAAGTTATTAAGAGTTTCTTATATATCCTAGATACAAGACCTTTGTTGATACAAGTTTTGCTAATATTTTCCCCCAGTCTGTGACTAGCCTTTACTTCTCTTACATTATATTTCAATGATCAGAAATTTTTCATTTTGATGTAGTCCAATTTATCAATTTTTACTCTTTTATAGTTTCTGGGTTTTTTGTTTTACCTAAGAAATCTTTGCCTAACAAAATGTTAGAAGAAAACAAAGAGAAAAATATTTTTCCTATGTTTTCTCTTGGAAATTTTTTGGTTTTAGCCCTTGCATTTCGGCCTATGCTCTATTTCAAGTTAAATTTAGAATATGTCATGAAGTAAGAACTGGGTTTCATTTTGAGGGGAGTTTCATTTTGGGGGGCATGGATACCCAACTGTTTCAACACCAGTTATTTGTTGAAAAGATTATTCTTTCCCCATTGAATTGCCTTGGCACGTTTGTCAAAAATCAATTGGCTATATGTGTGTAGGTCTAATTATGGATTCTCTATTCTGTTTCATTGATATATATATATATGCCATTACCACACTGAGTTGCTGTAGATTTCAGAAAGTCTGAGTTCAGGTATTTAAGTCCTCAAGTTTGATTCTTTTTTTTCCCCTCAAAATTATTTAGGCTACTCTAGCTCTTTTATATTTCCCTATAAATTTGTAATTGGTAGCCTAGTTTCAACAATAATAAAAAAAAAACTGGTTGTGATTTTGATTGAAATTGCATTATTTCTAAAGATCAATTTAGAAAGAACTGACATCTTAACAGTATTGACTTTCCCAATTCATGAGGATAGTATATTTCTTTATTTATTTAGGTCCCTCTTTAATACTTCACAGCAACGTTTGTAGTTTTTGATGTTTCAGTCTTGCATATCTTTTGCCAATTTTATCTCTAAGTATTTGATATTTTTTGACGTTATAGTAAATGGTATTTTCTATTTTGATACCCAAATGTTGCTAACATTAAGAAATATAGTTGATTTTATAAAAAAATTTTATTTAGGTATAGTTGATGTACAATACTATATAAGTCACAGGTATACAATGTAGTGATTCTCAATTTTTAAAGGTTACACTCCATTTATAGTTATTATAAAATACTGGCTATATTCCCCATGTTGTACAATATATCCTTGTCACTTATTTTATACCTAATAGTTTGTACCTCTTAGTTCCCTACCAGTATATTGCCCCTCCCTCCTTCCCTTTCTCCACTGGTAACCATTAGTTTGTTCTCTATATCTGTGAGTCTTTTTTTTTTTTTTTTAATATTCACTAGTTTGTTGTATTTTTTAGTTTCCACATATAACTGATATTATACAGTATTTGTCTTTCTCTGTCTGGTTTATTTCATTTAGCATAATGCCCTCCAAGTTCATCCATGTTGCTGCAAATGGCAAACTTTCATTCTTCTTTTTAATGGCTAACTAGTATTCCATTGTCATATTATACCACAGCTTCTTTATCCATTTATCTGCTGATGGACACTTAGGTTGCTTCCATATCTTGGCAATTGTAAATAATGCTGCTATGAACATTGAGGTGTGTGTATCTTTTTGAATTAGTGTTTTTGCTTTTTTTTCGGGTATATACTCAGGAGTGGAATTCCTGGGTCATATCATAGTTCTATTTTTTAGCTTTCTGAGAAACCTCCATACTGTTGTCCACAGCGGCTGTGCCAATTTACATACCTACCAACAGTGTACGGGGTTCCCTTTTCTCCACATCCTCACCAACATTAGTTGTTTGTATTCTTTTTGTTGATAGCCATTCTGATAGATGTGAGGTGGTATTTCATTGTGGTTCTGATTTACATTTACCTGATGATTAGTGATTTTGAGCATCTTTTTGTGTGCCTGTTGACCATCTGCATTTCCTCTTTGGAAAAATGTCTATCCAGTTCTTCTGCCTATTTTTAATTGGGCTGTTTGGGTTTTTTGATGTTAATAAATACAGGGTTTTTTTTTTTAATTTTTATTGACCTTGTAGTGTTGATATGGTGAGTTACATGATTAATTTACAAACATTGGATCAATCTTGCATTTTTTGGATGACTCTTAATTAGAATTGATATATCACTTTTATATTTTTCTGGATTCAATTTAGTAAAATTGTGTTACAGATTTTTGCATCTATGTTCATTAGGGATATTGCTCTACAGTTTTCTTTCAATATCTGTCTGGTTTTGGTATCAGGGTATGCTGGATTCAAAATATGAGTTGGGAAGTATTACCCCCTCTTCAAGTTTTTGAAAGTGTTTTATAGAACTTGTATTATTTCTTCCTTAAAGGTTGGCAGAATTCACCCTTGAAGCCACGTGGGCCTGGAGTTTTCTTTGTGGCGAGGCTTTTGATGACAAATTCTATTTGTAAATAGATAATCTATCACTAATATCTATTTCTTTTGGATAGTTTGTCTTTCAAGGAAGTTCTCCATTACACTTAAGTCATCAACTTTACTGGCATAAAGTTGTTCATAATATTTATTTGTTATCCTTTTAATGTCTTAAGGATCTTTAGTAATATCTCCTCTATTGTTCCTGATACTGGTAATTTATATCTTCTTTCTTTTTCCTGTAATCAGTTTGACGAGAGTTTTCCCAACTCTATAAATCTTTTTAAAAAACAGTTTTTTAGTTTCACTGTTTCTTCTGTTGTTTTTGTTTCCTGTTTTGTTGATTTCTGCTCAACTGTTCTCGTTTCCTTTCTTCTGCTCACCTTTGGATTTAATTTGCTCTTCTTTTCTAGTTTCTTAAGACAGAAGCTTAGGTCATTGATTTTAAATGTTCATACCTTTCTATTAAAAGTGCTGTGCATTTCTTTGAAGCACCCCACAACTTTTGATATGTCATGTTTGCATTTTCTTTTAACTCAGAATATTTTCTTAATTCTCTGTAATTTCTTCTTTGGTCCATGGGTAATTTAGAAAAGTATGTTTAATTTTGAATTATTTGAAGATCTTCAAGGTATCTTTCTGTCATTAATTTCTAATTTAATTCTGTTGTGGGCAAAGAACATGCTTGGTATGATTTGGAAACTTTAAATTTATTGAGATATGTTTCATGGCCAAATGGTTTATTTTGATCAAGACCCCATGGACATTTGAAAATCATGTGTATCACCCAGTTGTTAGGTGGAGTGTTCTATAAATGTCAGTTAGGTCAAATTGGTGGATAATGTTGAATAAGTCTTCTGTATCCTTACTGATTTTCTGCCTACTTGTTCTTTCAATTATTGACAGAGAAGTGCTGAAATCTTTAGCTATAATTATGCATTTGTCTATCTTTTCCTTTCCGTTTGATTAGTGCTGGAGCTTAGGGTTTCCTTTTCATTTTAACTTCGCAGCTGAATCAAATGTGCAGCCAGAGTTAAGGAACCACTAGTTCTCAAACTTAAGTAGGCATCAGAATTGCTTAGGGGGCTTATTAAAATGCAGATTGCTGGGTCCTGCTCCCAGAGTTTCTGATTGAGTAAGTCTGGAGCAATTTGCATTTCTCATAGTTCTCATGTGTTGTTGATGTTGCTGGTCCAGAGGCCACACTTTAAAAATCACTGATTAAACCAAAGTTTCTCAACCTTAGTTGCATGTTAGAATCACCTGAGGAGCTTTGAAAATTATAACGCAGACTACATTCAGACCAGTTAAATTAGGATTGGCACAAGGGAAGAGGAATTAGTGGGACCCAGGCATCGGTATCCTTTAAAGCTCTCCTATGTGATACTAATGGTCCAGACTGAGAATCACTGCTCTAAAGTTATGATCCAGATTGCCCAAGAAAGTCTTTGGGGCTCATTACCAACACTTCATCCATTTCCCCTGAGTAAAAAAACACTGCAAAGTACCAGTAAGCAACAGGTTGTGTGAATGATCTAGTGTACTGGGGTAGGAACCTCTTCCTCTGCTGTCACCTAGCACATTCCTATTTTGTAAAATGGAGCCAATAGTTCCTGCCCATATCCTAGAATGTAGAAGGGTTCTGACAACCAATAACATTCCTTTATCATTGGGAAAAAATTCCATTAACTAAATATATTTAGAAATCAAAATAATATTAAATCTAATGATACTTATTTTCCATAATTGAGTTTTATACATAGTTTATTTAGAGAGAAAAATTGACTAAAAATTATCCAATTACCCTTTATCCTATCTAATACTTCCAGGGGAATTCATATGTAACAGAGGTATACTCCAAATATCCTTTAACAGTTGTGCCAAGAGTTAAGTCATTAAACAATAATCTTTTAATCTTCCATTAACCTTCCCATTTTCCTTCACTTCATCCTGCACAGGGACTTTGACCAAAGAGAAACAAATTCTGATGGAAGAATTACGACAAACAGTGCCGGCACTGGAATACAGCAGTAACCCAGCCTTCTTTCTTTCTTCTCCTTTCCCTCCTTTTTTTTTTTTTTTTAAATTTTCAGAGTAATTTTACCCAAGTTATAAATCATGTAATTTAAAAAATAATCATATGAGACAGGCAAAACAGGTATTACTGTTCATATTTTTCAGCTGAGAAAACTAAAGCAGGCACAAACTAAAGATTGCACAAGGAACTAGCCTATAACACAGGTTCTCTGGCTGCAGGGACAAAATTTTCTCCAAATGAGGGGAAGGAAAACTGGGCATAAATGTAGAAAGAAAAACCAGAGATCTTCAGACAGCTGCAGGAGCCACCTTAGAGATTCACTAGGCAAAGGGCCACTGTGGGCAGAAGGGAATATTTAGAGATGAAGTCATCTAATCACAGTCATTTTACAAAAGAGAAATCTGGCTTGCCCTAGGCAGCTAGAAAAGCCCTATGCAGTGAAGAGTCTAGGACTGCCTGGCAGGAGACCTGAGTTCTGGCCTCTTGTGCCACTAAGCTTCAGACCAACCCACTTAGACATTAACCTACAGACATTTGAAATTGGATGTCCCACAAGCGTTTCAAATTCAAGTCCAAAATTATTTCCCTCCCACACCAATCATCCACCTCCTCCATCTCCAGTGGTGATCATTCAATAAAGGGCCCAGAGCAGGATCCTGGGAATCATTCCTCTCTCTCCCCCATGCCCTCTCAGTTATACCAAATTCTGCTACGAATCTTCATATCCACCACTACCTCCTGCCTGTTTCTTCTGCCACTGTCTAAGCTCAGGCCCTCACTATCACTGCCTGGGTTCATTTACTACAGTTGTCTAACAGGTCTCCTGGCTTCCACTCTTGCCCTGTTTCAACCCATCTGCCACACTACCTGCCACCACAAAGAGCTTTCTAAAACAGAAATTGTCTGTCACTACTCTTTCCACCACCAACTAAATGGAGCCTAAAGTTCCAAGCAGGACACCCCAGTCTATTTGTGATCTGGCCTCTGCCTTTTTCTCTCACTTCATTTATCACCACTTAAAACATCAGCCAAGTTTTGCAGTTCCTTCAATGTCACCTTTGGCTTTGACACTAATGGTTCACTCTTCCTGGAAGTCTCCCCCTTCCCCTACCCATTGCCTGGCTAAAATTAGCTCAGCCTTCTAGACTCAGCTTAGGTTGAAATTTTCCTGGCACCCCTTTAAATGTCCCTTTAATACTACCATAGCATCTTGTGCAAACAAAAGTGTCACTACTTACCTTGAACTGTGTTTGCTCACACATCTGTGTCCCTCACTAAACCCTGAGCTGTGGGATGGCATTCTATTCAGTGTTTGGTACTGAATATTCATCCAACAAATATTTGAGGAACAACTTTATGCCAAATGTTGTAATGGATACAGCAGTGAACAAAGTAAAGATACCCTTTGCTATCAAGTGACAATCAACATCATAAATAAACAAATGAAGAAATTTTTAAAAAGCAAAAGAATAGGAGAGTGGAAAGTGCTATGCAGAGAATTAAAACAAATCATGTGATGTGAAAGTGACTACTTTAGATTGGGTATACCAAGAAGTTCCCTTTGAGGAAGTGACATTTAAGCTGGTAAGTAAATGCCAGCATGCCAGGTATTCAGAGAGAAGAGCACTCCAGCAGGGAGGTCTACCGGTACAAAGGCCGGAAGAACCAAACGCGGCTCACGTGGCTTAAAGCAAGCGTGGGAAAGTAGTGAAGATGGGGTAAGAGAAGAAGGCAGGGACCACATTATGTAAACTTTGCCGGCCAGAGTAGAGTTTTGATGTTGTTCTAAGTGTGGTTGGGAGTGACATGGTCTGATTTACATTTTCAAAAAGATCTGTAGTACAGGTACGTGAGTAATGGGCTGTGGGTAGTGGAGACCGAGACCAGTTTGGAAGAGAAACATCGATGGCCTGGACAGCTGTTTTGGAGAAGGTGGGCGGATGTGAGATACAAGTGTGAGAGTGGCTAGGACTGCTGATGAGCAGATGAGTAAGACTCAGGGCACGAAGATTTTTGACTTGGGAACAGAACAGGCGCTCCGCGGCTAATAGGAAGAAGGCCATGAAAAAGCCCCTCTTCGGATTCAGGGACCGTTCAGGTCAGGCAGCTGGAGACAGACACGCCCAGCCCCGCCGCGGGTGGCCCGCCAGCTCCGGGACGCTGCGAGAGCCCGGCTGGCGGCGCGCGCGGACCCGGACTCCACGTGCCCCGTGGGGATTTCCGTGTCCTCCGGGCGGGGCCGGAAGAGGAAGTTCGCGCTGCAGCGGCGGCTCCAGCAGCCGCGGCGGCCCCATCCCAGCCCCGCACCCGCCCCTGTCCGGCCCGGCCACCGAGGCAGCGCTGCCACGGGACCCGGAGCCTCCCCCGCCGAGCCTCGCCGCGCCGCGCAGCCGGGCTCCCACCAGTCCGATGGGGCCGCAGCGGGCGCTGCCCACCGCCGCCGCCGCCCTGCTCTGGGGCTTCCTGCTCCCGCTGGTAAGGGGGGCGGGCGGGCGCTCGGGCCTCCCCGGGGCGGGGCCGGGGCCCCTTCCCCCACCCCCTCCTAGTCAACCCTGGGCTCCCGCCGGACCCCCCACGGCCCGCGCCTGTGCGGCCTGCTCTGGTGTTTCGCCTTCATCCCTCTCCCCTTCCCTTTACTCCCTTTCCTTCCAGCCCGCATTCCCGTCCTTTGAAGTCCCCGAGTACCTTACCCCCAAGAAAGCTACCTGCGGAGACCTCAACACTACTTTGACCTTGGCGCTTCTCTATAGTTTTTCACTGTTCCGGGCGTTGTTAATTGACCTCTGAGTTTTAATGTTCAGCTTTTCTCACCGCTTCTTAACCGGCACTATCCCCACCCTAACCCTGAAAGAAGACGAAAAAAGTATACATGATCCCAGGATACTTAGCGGTTCAGGGACTGCGCTTTAGTTTAATTGCTCTCATACAGATATTTTCCCCCTTCCTCCTCTGTAGTTCATGCTTCGCCTTAGGGCTTGTTTGATTTCTTTCTCTTTTCTTTTCTTTTCTTTTCTTTTCTTTTCTTTTCTTTTCTTTTCTTTTCTTTTCTTTTCTTTTCTTTTTTCTTTTTCTTAGTGGTAGTAGTAGTAGTAGTAACAGTTTAAAATACTTTTTTAAAGAACGCACCAAAAATGTAATACTTTTAGTGGTTTTCAGTTCTCTGCCTAGTTTAAATGGGAGGAGAGTCGGTTAAGTAACAGTAACAAATATGTGTTCACAAGTTTCTTTTTATGAGTAGAAAAAAGTAATGATGTCTTAAAATTCAACACCGAACAGTTGGAGCTTCAGTGGGTGGGGGTCAGGACGCCAGTGTTCAGTGTTTCAGTTTTTGTTTCTTGTGAATTTCACTTAGGGAGTTTCAGATTGGAAACTTTCATGAGCTTTATTTATACAGAATTGGTATGCTGTATGCCTGTCTAGTTCCATTTCCATTAGAATGTGTAACTTCTCTGAAAGCGAATATTTTGCTTACTCTCCCGTTTAAAGGATTACTACTAGTGAATGTATTCAATATGAAAGTGTCTTTAACATTTACTGAGAAACCAGAATTGAAGCTTGAAGTGGTTAGTGCCTTTGGTGTATTCATAACTTGCTAGACAGCATTAGGGACATGAATAGGGGACTGTATCTAAAAATTTCTTGGAGTTGGGGGAGTAGGATGTAAAGAGAATAACAGTAGCAGTGTTGGTCTGAATCTTTGAGGTGCTGTTTACCTTGTAATCAGACATGTCCAAAAGATAACAATTCGGATAGTATTTAAATGCACATAAAACTATGAGGTAGATATGAAATTTGTTTGAGTGTTTTTGCACTCATTTTCGTTTGAACATTTTAAGGTAATTGTAAGAATATGCATGTGTGTATAAGTTCCTACTTATCCTTTTTCAACACAAATTAATAATTAACCTAATAATACATCAATTACTCATAAACTCATGTTGAAATTCATATTAAAACCTCTGAATCCCCTCACTAAAAAATGTAAGCAGAATTTTTGTGTAATTTCAAGGGCTCCACAAATCTAAAGTTTGTCCCTATTCTAAACTGTAGCTAGCCTGTCTCTCCCACATTCTAAATGTTATTCTTTTTATATTGCATGCATGCATTTTGTTGCATTTCACCACGTTAATCTTGAATTCTGTACTCCTCAGATGCATGGTTATTGTGGGGACTTAGTAACATTCTTTCACTCTACAAATACTTAGTATATATCTCTTATATGCCAGGAGTTGTGCTGGTAACTGTGAAAAAACTGACAGGATCTTTTTAAATTGTAAAGATGTTTTTCTGTGCCAACTAGTATTATTGACTGATTGTTTCTTGTTGGTTTCCCAGTAGATTTGTTTTTTTCTTCACTCTTCCTTTATTTTCTTGAAATGGTCTCTTTCTCATTCCTTTCCTTTTCTGAGGAACTCTAATAAATCTGACATCCTTTTCCTCAGCAGGAGCTCTCACTCTCTCCTTCCTTCTGCTTACTGGATATCTAGTTCCTTTCCTCCAACACAGTTTATTGTTGTTTTAGTGCAGCTTCTCCCTGGAGCCCGTGAACTCAAGCTACAGCACTTCTGGATGTCTTAATGACTTCTAACCCCATTAGGCATTTAAATCTAGAAATAAAAAGTGCCTGGCAGGTAGTTAATTCTCTCTTGGCTTTGCCATAATTACATATCACACTTGTCCTTTCCCAGTCCAACCCCTACCCCAGACCCAACAGTTAGACCTTTATTTCACAGTGTTATTTGGACTCGGTCACAGAGTTGCTTCAAAGAGAATGAGTGAAGCTTAGCCTGGATCTGATTTTACAAAAGTTCTGTTCAACTTTTCATTACTTCAAAGAATCTTAAGTGCTGTATAGCCACATCTTGGACAGTGAAGTGATAAGCAGGGTCCCCAGGAGAATAATCTTTTGCTAAAATCTACATTCCTTTGTACACTACACCAGCTCAAAAAATATTCTTTAGTTCCTTCTCTTCTGCCCTTCTCTCTCAACCTTTTGGAGAAACTAGGTGTCTGCTACCCAACCTATCAGAGACAGGCCTAGCTACCATGCTGTGGACTGTATTATGTCCTTCCAAAATTCATATGTTGAAGAACTAACCCCTCAATGTTGATGGTGTTTGGAGATGGGGCCTTTGGGAGATAATTAGATTTAGATGAGGTCAGAAGGTAGATCCCTTGTGATGGGATTGATGCCCTTATAAGAAAAGATACCAGAGGGCTTGCTCTCTCTCCCTGCCCAACCCCCTTCCTCTGGTATTTTGTTATGCAGCACAATCTAACTAAGACAGATTTTGGTACCAGGAGTGGGCTTCTGCTGCAACACATGCAATACACATGTGGAAACAGTTTTGTAATTGGGTAGAGGCTAGAAGAGGTTTGAGATACATGCTAGAAATATGAACATTAAAGGTGATTCTGTTGAGGTGTCAAATGGAAATGAGGAACGTGTTATTGGAAACTAGAGGAAAGGCAGTCCTCGTTATAAAATGACAAAGAACCTGGCTGAACTATGGTCTAGTGTTGTGTGGAAGGAAGAACTGTAAGCAGTGAAATCAGATATTTAGCTGAGGAGATTTCTAAGCAAAATGTTGAAGGAACAGCTTGGTCCTTCCTGACTGCTTATAGTAAAATGCAAAGGAGAGAGAAGAATTGAAGGCATCATTAAGCAGAAAGGAACCAAAATTTGAAGATTTGGAAAATTCTTTTCTATCCATATTGAAAAAAAAAAGTTTGTTCTGGAAAGAACACTTTACACTGTGGCTGAACAGTCACTTGATAAGGAGCTTATGGGATTATATGAGCAGAAACACTACCACTTTGAACGGTTGGGGATGGAAATGGGACAAAATGAAGAAAGGCTGTTGGACTTCTTGGATCTGCCAGGACCGGGTGATAGAGCTATTTGGCTGTGAATGTGCATTATTCTTCACGAAGAGGGAGAAATACCTCCCCAAAGTATTTCAGAGATCATCAAGGCTACCACATCAGTTTCCACAAGCCTTATGGTCTATGCCAGGAGCCTTTGGGGTGGGACCCCACATAGCCCTGGGGGTGACATTTCTACCCCAGTCGGCCTGGAAGACGGAACGTAGAGCCAAAAAGGATACTTCTCAAGTCTTAAGAGCTAATGGAATCTGTCTTGCTAGGCTTTGGACTTCCTTGGGTCCTCTCACCCGTTTCTTCCTTCTGATTTCTCCCTTATGGAATGGGAATGTCTACCCTATGCCTGGAATTTTGGAAGCACATGACTTGTCTGGTTTTACAAGCTCACAGCTGCAGAGGAATTTTGCCTTGTGATGAAATCTTTGAGTCTCACCATGTCAGATTTAGGTGATGTTTAGATGAGATTTTGGACTTTAGAGTTGATGGTGCAATGAGATAAGACTTTGGGGGCTGTTGGTATGGAATGAATGTATTTCGCATGTGAGAAGGATATGACTTTGGGGGCCAGGGGAGGAATACTGTGGATTAAATTGTTGTTTAAGCCACCTAGGCTGTGGTGTATGTCTAAGCCCACACTTTGACAAGCTAGTTTTATCACATTCCTCCTTTAACTTTTATATTCTTCACAATTTTTCTTTTCCCTTCTCTCCTCTCAGCTGTCTTTGTGAATTCTGCATCTCATTGTACAATTTTTAAGTCACTGATGGCTGTCTTATCTCCTTCCCAAAATGTAACGCCTACATGTACATTTCCTTAGAACCTCAAAATAATCCTGAGAGAAGTTTCAGGAAGATTATGACTTGTCCTAGATCATATAGAAACTCATCAAAAGGGGACTTGAACCCAGTGTTTTTAGACATTTCTTTATACCTTTCCACTAAGCTGTGCAATAATGATTTTTCTTTTTCTTTTTTTTTTTTGTGGTTTAGAGATAGAACACAAGACTGATCAGATAAATTTATACATTTATACATTTGCTTTCATTAAAAAAGTTCTAAGGATTGAAGACATGTTTATTATATATTTAATAATTTGTTTTTGTTAAAAATTTACCTGAAATTGGGTCTTTTAACAGCAATCTAGACCATAAAGACTCCAGGTATGGGCTGTTATCCTAAGATACTTTTTTTTTTTTTTCAATTTGATTACCTTTAGGCCACAATTCGCCAAACATCACCATGTCCTGTGGTCTTGAATCAACTCTAATTTACCTGTCTGGCCTTTCAGGCATTTGAGTTTGTGAATTCGAGTGTAAATAATAAATTCTGTAGTAGTTAAGTGGTAATATTTCTTAAGAAAAACCAGGAAGAAGGCTGGATCTAGGTAACAAATAGCATGTAAGCCCCATGAAGGAAAAACTCTTACTGACTCATTCTCTGCTGTCCTCCATAGAACTTCATAGACTGCAGAGTATTGAATGAATGAATGGTTACCTTGTCTCCAGTACCTCTTAGCCTGTACATTACATGTCCCCAGATTCTCCAAGTGCAAGGAATGATCCTAGCTCTACATTCCCCATGGCCCACACACTGTTCTGATCCCTGTACATCCTTGTTCTATGCCCTAACTCCCAATGAGCCACTAATTAAGAAATTAAAGATTACACTTAATCTCTGTGGGTCTGGGTCTAGTCACTTTTCAGTGCATCATTTCCATAAACCTTGCATACTGAAAGTAGGAGTGGAAAGAACATAGATTGTCTTAATTATATAACTTATTAAGGAGGGAAAAGGCATAGAAAATATAGAGAATGATCAGAAAGTTATTTTGGCCTGACTTTGGAACATGTCATTCAAACACACAACCCCAGTTCTGCCTTTCCTGTAGAGGCCCCTTTCAACTCTTACTGAATTGCTGTTGACTTAAAACTCATATCTGTATAAAGAGAAAGATGTTTGTGAAGAAAAGGACACCTTCTACATTGCTGTGATGTAAAGGTAATGGTAGGTGGCTGCTGCTCCTCAGCGTTTACCATTCAGTGATTACATTGTAACTTTTTTCTTCTGGTTTAGTAGTAAACTGATTTTTTTTTTTTTTTGCTAGTTATCATTTTAAATAAATTCTATTTATTAGCAAAACTTGTCCCAAATCCCCAGGCCTTATATTTGGTATCTAAAAATAGAGGAATAGTTTAATTTGTAGATTTTATGAAGAGAGATTGCAGTGAGAGGCAGGGGGTTAATTGGAGAGAGAGTTAGTCAAATTCACATACTGCCCCTTGACACAGAAGGTTTAAGTATGTCTAATGAATAACAATACAAATAACATGGCCCACGTTTAACAGACAGACTGTGGAGGCTAGTGGGGAAGCTGGGACCCAGTGATGCATATGCTGAAGAGTTTTCAATGAAATTATGGTTGAAATGAGGGAACTGCTGGCCAAAACATGAATGATGCTATATCAGCATACTGCAGGTACAATGTGACTTTCACCTCTTAAGAAAATTCCTAGGAGGACCTCAGTAATGTCTAGAAGCCTGGTGAGTTTCACTGCTAATCATGATAAAGTCTGTAACTGTGTAATCTTTATACCAGCTTCAGAGCATCACCTGGAAGCTTGTTAGAAATGCATAGTCATAGGCCCCTCCTAAGAACAGCTAGATCAGAATCTGATTTTAACAAGAACATTAAAGTTTAAGAAGCATTTATCTATAATAAAGGGTAAGAAATTGCTGCCCACACAATTTATAATAGCCAAGACATGTATGCAACCTAAATGTCTATCAACAGGTGAATGGATAAAGATGTGGTATATATACACAATGGAATGCTACTCAGCCATAAAAATGAATGAACTAATGCCATTTGCAGCAACATGGATTGACCTAGAGATTGTCATACTAAGTGAAGTTAAGTCAGATGGAGAAAGACAAATACCATATGATACCAATAATATGTAAAATAAAATATGACACAAGTGAACTTATTTACAAAACAGAAACAGACTCACAGACATAAAAAACAAACTTATGATTACCAAAGGAGAACAGGGGGAGCGCAGCGGAGGGATAAATTAGGAGTTTGGAATTAGCAGGTACAAACTACTATATATAAAATAAACAACAAGGTCCTACTGTGTAGCATAGGGAACTATATTCAATATCCTGTAATAAACCATAATGGAAAAGAAAAAAAAAAGAAATTACTGCCAAAATTACTGAGCATAATCTCTAGGGAAAAAGAACCATGCTTGACTAATCTGTTAAGGTTTTTTAAGGAAATATATACATGGGTAAAGATTAACATTGCATTATGCAGAGCTCAATCTTGATCAGGTAAAAATGGACCAAGATACAGAATCCTGGTAGACTCAAAGGATGGCATGGATACAGAGTAGAGGATAGTATGTTAGGTAAAATTTTATCTAGAGAATTGTTATTTTCAGAAGGAATATGTGAAGAACTTACATTTGGAAAGTAGATCCAATATTAGCAGATACCTTTTGAAGGAGAAAGAAGGGTAGAATACAGACAAACCAAATATGTGAACCAAGGAAGAATATGCTAACTGTACTATTAGCTTGGACAGGAGTAGAAAGGCCTGTTTCCTAGGTTAATGTTAGGCTGGTGAGTCAGCATCAGGAGGCTATTTGAACAGAGGCCAGGAATTCAAATACCCATGATTGGAACTACCAGAGGACTGGAGTATAAAGCAGGGATGTAGCCCCAAGAGATAGGGACATGAAGGTCGGTGCAGGACTGTTACGGTGTGAGCAGGCTGATGAAATAAAGCTTTTTACATGTCCCTTTGTTTAAGGGCTGATTGGTCTGGGAAAATGGGGAGATGGTACACCTGCAAGGATGTGAGTATAGTGTACATCATTATAGTTCTTTTTCAGACTTTTCACTCATCATTTAACACTTGTCATACTGCAAAGTATATAGGAGAAAAATGATCAAAGGAATAGGCAACTATAACATTAAGATAAACTTAAACATCAATATTAATGGGATTATATGGAATATGATTGAAGTCAGGTGATCTGAATAAGGTAAATTAGGAAATGTTCATTAACAACAGGCATCCCATGAAGTTTTATGTGAGGTAAATTTGAATCAGAAAAAAAAGAAGTGCTGCTTCACACCTTGGGCTAGTAAACTTGCTTCCCTTGTATGTGAGGATCAAGTAAGATGCAGAATATGAAGGCACTGGTGTGAGGCTGATGATTTGATGGTTGTGGAGAACGCTTGATTTCCCTACCAGTGGTTATTGGGACTGTCGTTAAGAGGAAGAATTTGGGATGAGCAATAAGGAGCAGTCATCATAAGGAAAGGAAGTCCATGAAGCTCTAGAGTCCTAGAAGTGGGGGTATTTAGAAGAGTATAAGGAAAGGACTTAGAGTTTGTGGTATTAAGAATGTGGGAGGAACTAATGGTTATTAGAGGAATTTGAGTGGTGGTAGGAGACGCATGCCCAGTATCATAGAGAAGGAGTTAGCAGCTAATGTAGAGCTATATGTGACTAGTATTAAAACTGGAGGGGGATGGTTGGGTACTAAGAGGTGCTTGGGGTGTCCAGCTGCATGAAGGAACTTGAAATGATAGCAGATTTGAAAGATTGCTGGTCTGGGTTTTAGAGAGCTCAATTCTAATTCTGGCCCCTGAGACCACTTCATTGTGATCATTTTGGACCTGACTGAGCTGTAGAATGAAGGGACTAGATTATGTTATCCCCAAATCCCTTCATGTTCTTGATACTAAGCTTCTTACTAAGAGAAAATATTTTCATTATTGGTTGAAAATATAAACAGATACAATGAGGTGTCTCCTCACACCAGTTAGAAGGGCCATCATCAAAATGTCTACAAATAATAAATGCTAGAGAGGATGTGGAGAAAAAGGAACCTTCCTACGCTGTTGGGAGTTTAAATTGGTGCAGCCACTACGGAAAACAGTGTGGAGTTTTCTTAAAAAACTAAAAATAAAACTACCATATGATCCAGCAATTCCACTCCTCAGTATATATTTGGAAAAAGTGAAAACTAATTCAAAAAGATACATGCACCCCAGCAGCACTATTACATATTTATATGTAATAGCAGCATATAGCATAGCAGCACTATTTACAATTGCCAAGACATGTTAGGAACCTAAGCATCCATCAACAGATGACTGGATAAAGAAGATGTGGTATGTGTCTATATATATAGACACACACACAGAGAGAGGAATACTACTCAGCCATAAAAAAGAATGAAATAGTACGATTTGTAGCAACATGGATGGACCTAGAGATTGTCATCCTAAGTGAAGTAAATCAAAGACAAATATCATATATCACTTATATGTGGAATCTAAAAACCAGTACAAATGAACTTATTTACAAAGCAGAAATACACTCATAGACATAGTAAACAAGCTTATGATTACTGAAGAGGAAGGGAGGGGTAAGTTGGAAGGATGGGATTAACAGATGCACACTGCCATATATAAAACTGATAGGATTTATTATTTAGCACAGGGAACTATATTCAGTATCTCAAAATAAACTATAATGGGAAAGAATTTTTAAAAAAGAATGTAGGTATATACATATGTAGAACCCAATCACTTTGCTGTACACCTGAAACTAACACAATATTGTAAATCAATTATATTTTAATAAAAATAAATAAACTACCCAGAGTTTCTGATTCAGTAGGTCTGGAATAGAGCCCAAGAATTTGCATTTCTAACACCCTAGAAACTACTAAAGTTTTTACTAGAGACTCTGACTTTAATCATATTCTGTTTGTGAGTATCTATTTCATGTTTGTTTTTAATCTTCCCAGTAAGACTATAACTTCTTGTTTAGTGTTTCTTTGGGGAGGACAGCTTTGTTGAGGTATAATTCACATAACATAAAATTCACCCATTTAAAGTGTACAATTCAGTGGCTTTTAGTATATTTACAGATATCTGCAGCCATTACTACAGTCAATTTTAAAACATTTACATCACCTCAAAAAGAAACCAAATAGGTAGAACACAGAGGATTTTTAGGGCAATAAAACTATTTCGTATTCCATGTGATACTGTAATGGTGGATACATGTCATTATACATTTGTCAGAACTTATAAAATGTGCAATACCAGGAGTGAATTCTAAATGTAAACTGTAGACTTTGGGTGGTAGTGAATTGTCAGTGTAGCTTCATTGATTGTAACAAAGGTTAACAGTGGAGACTGGGGGAGGTTATGCATGTGTGTGATAAGGGGATATGTGGGAACTCTACTTTCTGCTGTTTTGCTGCTATGTCTCTCTCCACATCCTTCTTCAAGTTCATGTAAATATACAGCTACAGATAGGAAGCTTTGAGGGTTGGTCTTTTTTTTTTTTTAATAAAAATAGGATACACTATAAATATCTTTCTGGGACTTGCTTTTCTCACTATGAACATCTGTTTCTACAGGTAGATCTAGTTCTTTCTTTGTAATTGCTGGGTACTATGTGTACCATAATGTAATGGATCCGTATCTGTGGAAGATGTTGATTTTTTTTGTTGCTATAATAATATTGGATAATATTACAGTGAATATCCCTGTACATTTATCTTTGTGCATTTGTGTAATACATCTGTAGGATATGAATCAGAGGATTATTTGTATTAAAAAGCTTGATTGATATTGCCAGTTGTCTATTATAAAGGTTGTATCACTTCAGCAGCAGTGTGCATGGTTAAAACCCAAATCCTGATCTAAATACATTCCTCTCCAAAAGGAGCTTAGTAGATTGATGGATTCCAATCTGTGGCAGGTAAAGGGTAAAGTCAGCCTAGAGACAAGGAAATCCTCAAAGACTAATGAGGTCTTGTCAAAAGGATACAAAGAGCAAGCTGGAAGAGGTTCTCCTGGCCAAATTTGGGACAGTTTGAACCTCATAAAAATAATGGTAATTGCAACTATGTTGAATTTTTAAAAATCAGTGGATCTCTAGTAATACTAAACAAAAGGTGGAAGAGGGAGAGAGTAAATCTCTTTTTTAAAGAATACTAGCTGATAAATGTAGAGGATTGACAGTATGAAGAAACATTCACCAGTTCACAACCCCCAACATAATCTGTAAAATTAAATTCAGGTATGGGTCATCAGCATCATCAGTCATGAAATACTAGGTGAGAGGTTGTTGAACTGTTCACATGATGCTACAGATTACTCACCAATCACAAGGGGAAAATATATTTATTTAACTTTACACTGGAGGAATCCTGCAGTTACTGTGTTAACCAAATAATCAAACTCAGCATCACTAAGGCAGGACATCCTGATAATGTGCCATTTCATTGGATGCAGTAAGAAGTACCCAACTCACTTACAAAGTATTCTTTCAAAAATGTTTGGCCTAAATCTAATCAACCCTCGCAATTATCCACAGGATTCCCTTCTGTAGTTAGAACTGTGGGTGTTATACTATATGACCTAGGTAGGTTATATTAGTGACTTCTCTGAGTCTCAGAGCCCTCATTTGTAAAATGGTGATAATGAATCAGATAAATGTATGGTGGTAGCCTAAATGTACTTTGTTGAATTTGTATAGTTTGTTTATAACATAAAAATAGTTTGGTGTACAGTAAAAATTTAACATATTCGTTCACATCTGCTGTCAGAATCCATTCACAGCCACCAAGTATATAGCTAAATGAAGACTACATTTCTTTTTTTCTACAGATAATTTCCTTATGTAACTATTTTCTGTAATCTGATGGCATGTTTCGAGAATCCCCTACACTTGCCTAGGTGCATAAGCTCATGAAGCCCCAAGTATGCCAGAAAGCCTTCTAGTGAAATATTCAAGGGAGATTTTAAGTAAGAGAGCATGAATTAGAACATTTCTGTACTCTTTAGACATTTAGATTGACTTGTCTGAAATTTTATAGTTCAAAAATGGTCAAATAACAGCAATTTCATGTGCCTCAGCCTAATGCATGCGTTGTGGTAGAGGCTTAGTACACTACCTTTATCTGCCAAGCAATCCTTTTTCCCCCTTATGTTGTAGTGCAAGATTTTCTCAGAGGAGGAGAGAGGAAGGAGCTGGATTGATCCAAGTCTGAGGGGAACTGTGATGTGGAGTGGTTTTCTAATTATCTTAGAATGTTTCATTTCCTAGGCTCCACTCCCACCTCCCACCCCCTTTTCTTTCCAGGTAGTGGGGAATGAGGCACAAGGAAAGGACAGTTTTCTAGTTCTTCTTTTTCCTGACTTTAAATTCTGGATTGGTCTATTTGAATAAGCAGTTGCAGGGTCTTAAAAACTTGAGATTTCCGGTTTCTGTGGTTTTTTTCCAAAGAGAGCACTTAGAAATACTGGTGTACCTTTTATTTATTTACTTACTTACCCTAGTTACTCATAGAATATGGAAGGAAGACAGGTTGAGGGATTTCAGGGGCATTTTCTTTTATAGAATATAAGCAATAGAGTAATAACTGATAAGAGATTGGGAAGTTTCAGGCTGTAAAGGGAGTACTGCAGTTGTCACATCATGCAAGATTCCTCCCTGGGATATGGCCCTTATAACAAGGGTCTGTAAGAGAGTGATTTATCTTCCTTACAGTTCCGGGCAAATGCGTATAGTTTCAGTATTTCCTCAAACAAGAAGAAATTAATTCATTGGAAGACCTTCCTCCTTAAGGAAATGTGGTCAAACCTTTATATAAATAGCTTTATTAAAATCCTTAGTTCTTGGCAAGCCAAGTTATTGTCACTGTGAAAATGATTGTTCACGCCCTAGGCAGCTGCTCAGGAAGCAATTCTGCATGCGTCTGGAAATGGCAGGCCTTCACCATCTAAGGACTACTGCATGCTGTATAACCCTCACTGGACAGCTCTTCCAAGTACCCTAGAAAATGCAGTAAGTAAACCACAGCTTCTATTCTAAAAATGGAATGATTTGTAAACATAAAAATATTGAATAATGAGAATGAGTATTTTTCTGTGTAAACTAGTTGTAATATATTGTGATTAATACATAATAATTTTATTCCTCTTGCTTAAGTAGTTTTCTCTCCGTGGGAAAAACAAGTTAGTGGATTTTTAAAAAATACTTCCTCAAAACCTGATTGTCATAAAATATTTCTAATTTGAAAGAACGTTGTATTAAACCAGTGTTAATACTTCATTACTGAATGTATTTAGGGTGACATATGATATTTATCATGTTAAAGGCATTTCTTCTTTCCAGTCTTCCATTAGTTTGATGAATCTGACTACCACAACACTGTGCAACCTTTCTGATATTCCTCCTGATGGAATAAAGAATAAAGCAGTTGTGGTACAGTGGGGAACCTGCCATTTTCTTGAAAAAGCCAGAATTGCACAAACAGGAGGTGCTGAAGCTTTGTTGGTTGCCAATAACAGTGTCCTAGTAAGTTATAAAATTATGATTACTTCTTTTGAGTTCAGGGTATCAAATTTTAGAGGAATTAAACTATTCTCTGTGTGTGGTTTAGGGGCTGAATTTTGAATAATCTGATAGTAGGATTCTTTTCAAATAAACATTCTGGTTATGTTGAGCATTTAATTGGAAATTTTTGTTGTTTCTTTTTCATTCCTAAAGTAGACAAGACTATGTTAGGAACAATGTGTGTGTGTGTGTGTGTGTGTGTGTGTGTGTGTGTTGCACATACATATATATGACATACCTCTGTTTGTGTATGTACGTAAAATATCAGTTTAAGTTTATGCTAAAATCATTCCAATTTGAGAATTTGTACTATAATAGTAAGAAAGAACCCATGAAACTTTGTTTTATAACTTAAATGTAACATTTATATTTAATGGAATTATTTATGTTTTATTTTATAAACACACTAGTCGTTCCTAAGTTTTCATAATATTTTTTTCTTTTAGTTTCCTCCCTCAGGGAACAAATCTGAATTTCAGGATGTGAAAATACTGATTGCTTTTATAAACCACAAAGACTTTAAAGATATGATGCAGGTAAATTAGTAATTATATATTTGACAAAGTTTATAAATAGTACAACTCTTTTAATCCTTGATATTTTATTTAGATTATATCTGCTTCATTTGCTAACAAGAAGTTATAAAAGCCTATCGTATCTTTATTTGGAAAGTATTCATCCCCCTCAACCTCCTCTCCCATTTAGCACAAAGTGTTTCAGAGCACTGACTTTAGAAAGGATAGTTCTGTTTGGATTCCTTTTAAAAATCTTTGTGTCATATCATTTATCTTAACTTTAAATCCCTGAACAAAATGTGATTGTGTTCAATGCTGCACTTTCAAGATCTAATAAACCAAAGCACAGCCTCATGATTTTGACAAGAGACCACAGTATCTTGTCAATAGTTCCAGTATTGTTGACTGTCTTGTGTATAGTGTCCATTCCAGAATGACATTGGAATATTGCTGCCATATGCTGTAGTAAAAAGAAAACACTGTATTTACTATTATTTTGCTTTTCAGACTCTCGGAGATAATGTTACTGTGAAAATGTATTCTCCTTCGTGGCCTAACTTTGACTATACTATGGTGGTAATTTTTGTGATTTCTGTGTTCACTGTGGCATTAGGAGGATATTGGAGTGGACTAATTGAATTGTAAGTTTAATTAAACTGTAGTGTTTTTAAGAAAAATGGGTAAAAAATTATTGTTTGGTAATCATTTTATCATGTAACTACATTTAAAATTCTAATTGTTTCCGGAATATAGTGCTGATTAGATTAGATTGCAAGTTTGTCCTCATATCGGTCATTTAACTCCTCATTGAGAAGAAGCGAGTCATAGGCTCCTCCAGTTCTGCTGGCGCGGAAACGGTGAAATTCCATCAAAGACTCTCTTAAATTAAACTGTTTAATTATCTCTCTCAGAAAATGTGAAGGTAACTAACATCCTAATGTGCCTATTTATTTGAATTGGAAGAAAATAAACAAGAGAAGCTGGGGAGTCTTTCAGCTCCTCCTGAATTGAGTCATTACAGTGTGACCTCACCATTCTGTTTAATGCTTTAGGAATTCTAAGGATATTAATTAAGCATGTCCATATTTTAATTTAAATATAGAAATTCCAACTGTACATAAAATTTGGGTTTCTCTATTTAATAGCAACCTAAACCCAATCTTTTTACAGTTATGTACCTTTGGCTTTAGATTACAATGGGCAATATAGTTTAAAAGGATCAGTTCACATTTATAACTCTGAGTGAAAAATCATACTCAGAGCATATTATTTTATGTGTAAAAAAAATGTATTCACTTTATAAATTGATCTGTAGGTTCCATTAAAAGGGGCTTATTTGAAGCTAAATGAAGATAATAAGCTTATTTCTAATTTCTTAAAATACTAAAATTTGATTGGCTTATATTAAGAGAGAAATCTTACGGTTTGACAAGCGTTAAACCTGGAGTATTGAGCTTTAAATGTTTTACAAATTTGGAAAACACATTTCAACATGCATTAGGCACATGTTTTCACATGAGTAAGCATTGTTTTTCCTTCATTATTAATCTTTATGAAACATAGTATCTTAGATCTCCAAAATCATTTTCTAGATTTTATGGTGAAACTTTATAAATAAATTTCCCCAAAACTACTGACTCATTGAAAACATTTTCCCATTTAATATAGATTCTCACTATACTTCCATTACTATGTAAATTGTTTCTTCTGTAGAGTAATGCTTCCCAAACTGTCAGGTGCATACAAACCGAAATCTCATTAAAATGAAAATTCAGTTTTAGCAGTCTTGGGATGGGTGCCCAGATTCTGCATTTTGAACAAGCTCCTGAGTGATTTTTCTGGCCCATGTTTGACACTTTGAGTTAGCATGGCAAGCGTCACATGCACGTCAGGGCAGGCTCTTCTTCAGGAAAGTTGAAGATGAGAACATATAAGTTATTTTGTTCATAAAACATGGTGATGGGCAAAAACAGTATGTTGCCATCAGTAACCAATTGGGAGAGTAGATGTCCTTTACATGAGGGATTGTGGATTTTGAAATTGAGGTGACTGATTATCTAAAGACAGAAATAACTAAGTGTTTGTATGTATTTGGGGATGAGGCGGGTGACAGTATAGAGAAAGAGAGTGATGATAATCAGTGATAAAATGGAAAAAGTTTCATAAAAAGTAGAATTATTGAGAACATAAAAACCACTTGCAACAACGTGGCTGGATTTTGATGGCATTATACTAAGTGAAATAAGTCAGACAAATACCAAATGATCTCATTTATGTGTGAAATCTAAAAAAAAAACCAGACTCATACATACAGAGAATAGATTGGTGGTTACCAGAGGTAGGAAGGTGGAATGTGAGCAAAATGGGTGAAGGTGCTCAAAAGGCACAAAATTCCAATTATAAATAAGTCCTGGTAATGTAATGAAATATGGTGATAATAGTTAATAATTCTGTAGTGTATATTTGAAAGTTGCTAAAAGAATAGATCTTAAAAGTTCTCGTCACAAGAAAAAAAATTGTTTAGCTGTGTGGCAGTAGATGTGAACTAGACTTATTGCAGTGATCATTTTGTGGTATGTACAAATAGCAAATCATTGTGTTGTACACCTGAAACTAATACAGTGTTATATGTCAGTTATATCTAATTAAACAAAAATAACACAAGGACTTATTTAGCAAGTAAAGAGAGACTGAAAGAGAAGGGAAAAGAGAGTAAGACTTAGGGGAGGGAAAATTTGCCAGAACAGGACCTCATAACCCAGAATTATCTGCCAAATGAACAATGTACTATGTGCAAAAGGGAAAAATGCTTTGGTTCCATATAAAGACTTTCCAGTGGAGAGTTAAAATCTTATTATAACGAGATCGCTGGTCCTCAAGCTTCAGAAATTCAAGATGGCATGAAAGAAAGCTTAGCTTCCTGTTGCATATGGCTATTGAGCTGATTTAAGAGTACAGTTTTTTTAAAAGATGAATTGTATTATTTTAACATGAAGTAAGTCTGATACATGTTTCCCCTCAAGAAATTATCTGATGCTTTTTAGTACACTTAATATGAATATGTAACTTTTTTATTATCATGACTTTATGTGTGCTATGATGAAAATGTCTTTAAATGTATCTGTTTGCAATGATAGATACCAAATGTTGGCACATTTTCCCACTCAGATACCACTTTCATGAAACTTCTGTTAATGCCCTGTCATCCAGCTCCACATGTCAGGGAGGTACTGTGTGTCTCTCCTCAAACTCTCTCCCTGCTCTTTTCCCAGGCAGCCTCCCTAGAGTCGCAGATGCCTAGAATAGTGATCATCCCAATCAGCAGTTTTCTAATAAGAAAGTAGCAGGTTGGTAAATAAGAAGTTTGGCGAATGTACAGTTTGATAGAAATAAGTCTTTTTTTAACCTAAAGTTTGTATTGAGCCCAGACCTGGTAAAAAAAAGGGTCAGGATATAAAAAAAGGGAACAGAGTTTGGTAGACCAGAGTTGAGGAGACTGGAACCAGAAAAGTATCAAGTGGATTCTGTGTAACTGGGAGAGAAAACAAGGTGAAAGAACAAAGACTGCTCCACAGAGGACACTTGTGACTCTTTCCTCTTCAACTTCTGTGTTTGCCTTTTATTAGCTGGGTAACCCAGCATGGGTTGTTAGGAGAAATAGAAACAATGTTTTGCTATCTTAAATCAAGGGAGGACAAAGCTATGTGTTGAAGTTCTTTTGAATCCTTCATAATACATTGATGGGCACCAAACAGATATGTAGTAAATTCTTGGCTGTTTGGTAGAAGAATTTAATGTTTACATTTAGAAGAAGCTAATTTCAAAAGTACTTTACTATCTGTAAGTTGGTAACATTAAGTGTGAAAAAGAATTGGTTATCATTTGAAACTTATTATGTCAGTATAGTTTCCAAATTAGATAATATAAACATCCATAAACATTAATTTATTTATATAGTAAATGTCATCTGTTTTAACAGTTCCGCTTCCAGGAAAAAAAATGCTGTTTCAAAAGTTAGTGGTTAATAACAGATCAACTCTGGAGACTAGAACTATAGGGAGTTTCCAGATTAAAAAATTATTTTTGGTATGCAGTTTTTTTTTAAAGTATATTACTTTGTAATAAACTAATTTAAGTCAGTGTTAGAGATAGATTTTTAAAAAACTGTACTTGGCAGAGTTTTGCTTAACTTCCTGTGTATATTTATGCAGGGAAAGCATGAAGGCAGTGATGAACACTGAAGACAGAGAAATGAAGAGAAAGAAGGAAGAATATTTTACTTTTAGTCCTCTAACAGTTATAATATTTGTGGTCATCTGCTGTATTATGATGGTCTTACTTTATTTCTTCTACAAATGGTTGGGTAAGAAATCATATTTTGTATTTGCTCCTTTTAGCATACAGTCTTTTCATTTACTTTGCCAGATTTTTTTTTTTCCTTTAAGACATTCTACCTGGAAAACTTAAGTGAATAATTAAAAAGTGATGTTAACTTTTTAAACTATCAGAAGTATTAGGTTCCCATTACTCTGGGGTAAAAAAATATTCTGATTAAAAATATAGTGTGTCTTTAGATAAGAACACTTCTTCATGGATGACTTGAAAGAATTGCTGTTGTCCCTAAGTTCCCCTCTTTGCAGATAAAGCATGATAGCCCAGTATCTAGGCAGCAGTCTAAGGACTTCTTGGTGGCTATATTTAGTTACATGAAATGGAAGATTATTCACATTACTAATTTATTGTTTCTGCTTACCCCCAGAGTGTGGTTTGTCCTTTTTGTCAGTTTGCAATTCAAGGTTTTGTACTGCTTAAATTTTATGTTGCTTGTATAAACAGTTAAGACCACACTACATCTGAAGACACACAGGTACTTGTCTGTGGTCTAGAGAATAACTGATCATTTTTCCTTTAAGAAGGTAAAGATAATGGCTTGCCCATCCCTTGGACAGTCTTCTTAGTGGTCTAATAGGATGGAAATTTGCCATCTGTGGCCAACGCTCAGCAAAAAGAGGAGGGAGACCAGGGAAAAGGAGAGTGTGCCTGGTGAGAACTAGCAAAAACCCTTCGTAAGAACTACCACAGGCTACAGTGCTTATTTAGAGAATATTAGTATAATTTTCTGGACTAGAAAACTGAGGCCCTAAGGTTCGTTTTAGCTTATTGTTCAACTTCTCCTGTCCTATGGCAGCAATTTTAAAACTATACCTGTGGCATATATTTTCAATTAGGAAAAAATTATTCTTTGAGTATCACTCATATTTTGGTCTGTTGCTGGGAGGGTTGACACTAGGGTGATTTTGTATTATGTCGTCATTGCGCAGCTAGTTTTTCTGATTTAATTCTCAGCCTTCATTTATTTGTGTCTGACCCCTAGTTGATATATTTCATGGCCTTTGATAGAAAAAAGAGATTTTTGTTCTTTACTCTTAAAGCATGTTTTGGTAAGAAATTTCCTTAAACTCATTGCTATTTAAAAAGTTGACCCTGTTTATAATTTTCAATGTAAAAGGAAGATCATCAAACCTCATGGTTATCCCAGGACATGGGATCTAATTGTGACTCTGACAACGGTGTATAAATTGCAAGATCTAGTGTACCTTCAAATGGTTGCTTATGGTTAAATTGCTGCCATTTCTTAATGTATCTAACTTACTAAATTACTAAGTTTCTCCTTACCACTTTAGGCTAAGTCATACTCAAAAAACTACCTAAGGATAGTTATATTAACCAAATTATCATGCCTAATCATTTTCTTTGATATAGCCTGACATTGAATGAGACACCTTAAAACTCTGTTAGGGCCTCCTGAGCATGATTTCCACTAGAATTTTAAAACTTGGGTTGGAAGCTGTTGGTAGATGACTCCCCAAACTCAATTTGGCAATCTTTGACTGTCTATCTTACTACTCAGATTACATATATATATATCCAATAATAAAAATAACAAATAATAAGCTAGTGAAAAAGTAATTTGTCCAAGCTCACCAATTAGGAAGTGACTATCCCTGATTTACTATTTCCGTTTACTCTCTTTTCTCACCTGAAGAACAGAGTTACAGTTTTCTGAAATCTAGTGGAATTTGCAAAATTCAGGTAAAATTTGTATTTCCATTGTGATATTTTGAGAAAGTTCAGAAAACAAATACTTTTATTTTAGAGTACAATAAAGAGTACAATAATTTCTCCCCCTTTTTAACAACAGAGAGATCAAATGTTTTTAATTTTAAATAATTCTCAAATAAGTATAGGTAATATAGAAAAACATTTGTGAATTTTAACTACCTTAGTCTATCTTGACAAAGAGATTTGTTTAAATGGATTTGGTTTTGCCACAAGTCAAGTTATTAGAGACAAATTCCACCATAGGAAAATATAGATAACATGGTTAACATAGGTGTTAGTTTTCATCTGTAAGCTGCATTTTACAAAGCATTTATAATGGTTTACTAATTCTTCCACTTGCTACATTTAAATTAAATACTCACAGATGTCTATAGCTCACTTCATAGACATCTTTCATAAACATGTGAGTTTGAATCACTGAATTATTGAAAATGTAGAGCCAGGTTTAGCCCCTTAAGCAATCCTATCAGTATGTAAGGGAACTAAAGCAACACATAAAATACCCACTCTTAAAACTCAAGATCTGAGTATTTTCAGCTTAGTAACCAGTTCAGATTAGAGTCTGGTAGTTGCATTGAAAATATAATCCCATAAGAAAGCCAAATAATTAATATTGATCTTATAAATATTTTCTTATCATATTTCCTTTTGTTCTCATATAATTTAGTGTCTTGTTTTTTTCTAGTTTATGTTATGATAGCAATTTTCTGCATAGCATCAGCGATGAGTCTGTACAACTGTCTTGCTGCCCTAATTCGTAAGATACCATGTGGACAATGCACGTATGTATCTCTTATGAGGAAGCCTACAATGTTGGTATTTGTAACTTAAAACAACACAAGGAGAAGTAGGAGTGTTATTTTAAACCTGCGCAGAGCAATATACACATTGCTATTTAAATTTAAATTAATTTTAAAAGTAAATAAAATTAAAAATTCATTTGCTCAGTGTCATTAGCCACATTTCAAGTGCCAAATAACCACATGTGGCTAGTGACCACTGTATTGGACAGCATAGGTATAGAGCATTTTTATCATCATGGTTCTACTGATTAATCTAACTGATAAATATTTTATTGTCTATCACTTGTTGTACTTAAAATCAAGACTTTTAAATTGGTATTTCAATAGCTTTCTTGTAACTTTGTTCATTTGTCATATTAAGTGAACACTGTATTTCATCTATAGGGTAAATTAACCTATTTCAATCTGTTTTTTAGGATAGTGTGTCGTGGCAAAAGCATTGAAGTGAGACTTATTTTTCTCTCTGGACTATGCATAGCAATAGCTGTTGTTTGGGCTGTATTTCGAAATGAAGATAGGTATGAGTACTCATTGTATTTGCTTTTAGATTAGACAAAGGGTGGATTATTTTATATCTTGCCTTGCTAATTATTCATTATGATTATGATGGATTTTTTTACTTTTTCCCAAAACACCATAGTCTTGAAACAAGCTAAATAAATTCTTAAATAAACAGATCTTGTGCTCATGGATTTGAGGTTGTCTAAAGAAGGAAATATGAATTAAGATTTAAACATCTAAGCTGAAATAGGCTTCAGAAATGTACTTAATTGTGGTATGGCTACACGGAGGAGTGCAATGCAGCTGTTAAGAATGAAGAAGAGCCTCTCTCTCTCTGTGAATTAATATGCAGTGACTTCCAGGATATATTTTTAAGTGAAAATAGCAAAGTGTAGAAGAATATCTAAAGTATGCTATCTTTCATAGAAGAAGAAGGAAATATAGGAAAATATACAGGAATCTGTCCATTTGTAGGAAGGAGAACCAGAAAAAAAATTTAACAGTTTCTTAATAAAATTATTAAAACCCAGAAGGGTTTAATGGCCTAAAGTTTGGGAGCAAAGTTCATATAATTTTAGGCTGCTTCAGGTATGATAATCAATTGATAATTATTCATGTCAGTTTCTTATAGTTCTCATTTCTTTATGCTTTAACTGTCTAGATGTATATTAACAATAATATCCTTTGTTATGAGCTACCTTTCTAAAAAGAGACATATATAAATCCAAAGATTAAGGATAAATGATGCACTTGCGTCTGACGTATGTTCTTCTGAGGTAGCCTTTCAGCATTTTCTTGGCAGAGTGGTATTTGTTTTTCTACTAGGACAGTAAATTACTAAATATGGGGAGTATGAGAGGTTTTTTTGGTTGTCATAATTGCTGCTTAATAATTGATTAAGTTATTTAAATCTTAACAATTGAACAGAGTTACTTTAGTGATCTGTTTCTTTTGAAAAGTTCCATCTAAAAATAACAGAGTAAAGCAATAGAGTAACTTCTTTTGATTTTAGGTGGGCTTGGATTTTGCAGGATATCTTGGGGATTGCTTTCTGTTTGAATTTAATTAAAACATTGAAGTTACCCAACTTCAAGGTAAAGTATACTACGCTAGCTAAAATAATTTTTTCGCTTCTTTTTTCTTAAATTGAAGTATAGTTGATTTGTAATACGTTAGTTAATTTTTTCTTTTTAAAACAACTTTATTAAGGTATAACTTACATATAATAAAATATACCCATTTTAAATGTACAGATTATTGAAATTTTATAAATATATAACTTTGTAACCACCATCTCAATTATAGAATATTTCTTATCTCTTCAAAAACTCTATCGTACCCTTTAGCAATCAGTCCTAAACCCCAGACCCAGGCAACCCCCGATTTGCTAGCTAAAGTATTCTTAGTCATTTATATAATATGCCAAATTCATAAAATCCATACGAGACTAGATATCAGGGAAGAACATTTCTTTGATTCAGTGATTTTTTTTTAAAAGAATGGGTTAAAGGAGATAAGTTTTAATATGACTTGTAGAATAAAACTACAAATAGTAATAAACATTAAATCCCTTAAAAATAGTTTTTAAATGTATGTTCACGTATTTATTTGTACTTATAAAATAATGTCTCTTAATTTAGATATAGGAAGTTTGACCTTTAAATTTGTTTCTTCCTTCAACAGTCATGTGTGATACTTCTAGGCCTTCTCCTCCTCTATGATGTATTTTTTGTTTTCATAACACCATTCATCACAAAGGTATGATATTTTTGAAATCCGTGAGAAACATGCTAAAAGATGAAGCTCTTAAACATGCTCTTAGAGTTCTGGTTTTACAAATATTTACCATTGAGTGAGTTCTAATTCTCTTAAGAGAATTGTCATTGAAATTGGCCTTTTAATAGGGGATATTTTCAAGCCTTTAGGCCATTCTGCTAAATAAAAAATATCTCCTGATTGATGTAAACATGAGAATGTCTATAAATCTTCTTGCTACCCATTTTAAAGTAACTTTTCTTATTATAGAGTAATAAATATTTGCTGTAGACAGTATAGACAGCAAAAAGAATAGAAATGTGTTATTGCTACTTTTATTTCTGTAACCATAGTTTGAGACTAAAAAAGAGCACCACACTGAAAATCTGAAGACCTAAAGTGTAGCTCTCTAACCTTGCAACCCTGGGCTTAGTCACTTGGCCCTCAGTTTCCTAATCAGCTGAGTGATTGCTGGCATTCCATTCTCCCTTTCCATCAGTAGAATTCTTTTGGTTGCAACTGCCAGCACCCAACCTACCCTTTCTATATGAAAGAGGACCCATCTATCCAGTATATGTGCAAAGGCCAGGGGGGGCCTGGCCTCAGGAGAACCTAGACCCAGGGACATGTGCTCTCACTTTCCGCTTCTGTCCATCTGTTCATTGTCTCAGAGTGGGTTTTTCCATAAGGTTAAAATAATAGCAACTGGAAGCTCCCAGATCATCTCTTCCCCGCGGTGCCACTAGCTCCTCAGTAAAATCATGGTGCTGTTCTTAGAGTAAGGGAGAAGTGCTGGACGAGTGTAGTAGTCCTTCATTATTTGCCCAGTTTTTCTACTTTGTCCCTGTTCCTGTCTCATGAATATATTATTATTGCTTGATTCTTCAACTTTCCCCACTCTGAGTCTTGCTTTGTTAACTGTGTATCATTTCCTTATCCTTTGTCACTCTATATTTAATTTGATATTATAATCACTGCTTTTCCCCCCAGTAGTTCTTTATTCTTTAGCCCCTACTATCTGTGAAATCTCTGCATTTCTGGTATTTGCCGTAATGGCGTAAGAGAAACATGTACCCCATGGGGGAGCTAACATTGCAACTAGGTAACAAATGTAGTTAGTTAGTTAGTTGTCCCAAATTACAGCCACCCGAACCATTTTACTAGCACCTTTCTGTGCTTTAATGATGAGCCATCTGGCTCACTGACTTCATTTGTACTAGTAACCTAAAAAAAGCATGGTAGTAGTATTGTGGACTCTAACAGAAAAAGTTAATTTACTATAGCATTTTTTAAAGTTATATCTAAAGCTGTTCTAGCTTGTATCAATTTATTTGGTTCAGAAAAATGTCTCTATAAGTTGTTCCATCAGAGATCTCATAATGAAAGCATCTCTAAAAGCCACATGTAGTCATAGCATATGACACACATATTACACAGTGGATATAGCTTTAAACTATAACTAAGCTCTTTTAAAATATAATTCTTCCATTCTGTTTTAATACTAGTATCACTTTATAAATGCCAAACATGTCTGCCAGCAAACTGTTTCCATTCCCTACACATAAAAAGTTTCAGAATTTTAAAGTATGTATGGTAATAATAAAAGATGTCTTTGAGTCCTCTTTCTTCTGTGCTTAGGAAATTTTTCATCTTCTTTTTTTCTGTCTTAGTTCCCACTGACTAGGAATGTGATTTCTAGTAATTTGATCCAGTGGAAAAGATTGAAGTGCTCTTTGGAGTTCACTGTTGTAGATTTATTTTAACACCTTCTTCTCAGTCTGATTTGTTTTTTGTTTTTTTTTTTTTAAGCTATAGATCTTACTTTGGTAGGTAACTCAAAATGAAAATCAGATATTACATGATTTATGAATTTTTGTTTTTCACTGAAAATTTCAAAGATTAAATATTGTACATTCTAAACATGTTCTTGATCTTGGTATTAGTAAACGTTTAATGAGTGAGCAGGGCAGGTGGCTATAGAAGTAGAAGTACAGGGAATAAGAGCTTGTCTTCATTTTTTTTCATCCATCACCGTATTTTGTGTAGTATCTTGCAAATAGTAGTTACTCAGAAATCTTTGAATGTATGAAAGGATGTCAGTGATGATCTTCAGTTAAATGTTTTAAATAACAATTAGAAACTGAACCAAAATGAACTCTTTATCTGGAAATTGAATCTTATTATGGGAAGTTGCTGTAAGGAACTATATTTAATATTAGTTTATTTTCATAAACTCCTGTGATTTAACCTTTCTGTAACCTGAAGCTTAACATGAGGAAAAGATTTCTGTAGCTAGGGATTTTATCCTTCTTTCTGCTCAGCTCAGGTATCAGTGAAGTCCTCTTAAAAATACTCAAGTAATTTCTCCAATGTACCCCACCCACATGGAAAATATTAATAATTAATCAATCAAGTCTTTCTAAAATTCAGGTTGTGTTTAGCTTCCTGCCACCTGTCTGGGGCATATATTTATCATCACATGACACGTAAGATGGGTGCTCATGCTGTCTTAGCTTGCTACGTCAAAATGTTTCTCCCTCCTCAACAGACGAGGCTATCAGGAAAGAACTTTTTAATGAACTTCTCACGTAGTCCATATAAAAACACCTTAGGCATACACAAGGAAAAGTTCAGCTAAGGTTAATGTTTTGATTGGGGCATAAAAAGCAGGCAGGGCTGAAATTGGACAAGAATCAGGCTAGAGAAGCTTCTCAGGTTCTTTAGGGCTGGGCTTTTTTCAAGTTTGTCTTCATTGTTATTGTGGTGAGTGGCCAGAAGGTCAGATGTTTATTTATTCAAATAAAGTTACCAATATTTATTACAAATCTCAATATAAAAAATTTTCAATACTTCTTGTGTCCCTATTCACTGTTATTGCTAAAAAATGATTACAGACACATAGTATAAGACATAAGTGAAAGCACTTAAAATTTGTAGCCCATTAGAAATGCTAGGTATTAGTTGTCAGTACAAATCAGTGCTCGAACCTTCAGCTGAATAACCTTTGTGTGATCTATCTGTCATTTTCTGATAATTGTTGAGCTCTGATGAAGTGGAGCAGCTAGGTGCTAGGTGAAATTGGTTTGAGGTGACTCCAACTTTTGTTATCTACAGAGATTGTTTTAGGAAAAAAGCAGTCTATAGTCCATTTTTCATCAGCTTACTGTAGGTCATAAGCCATGGGGTCAAATAATTCTTAAATACTGGCAGATTGTTCCCTCTAACTAACTGAAGAATTTCTTTCACCTTTCTTCTCAATTTTAGAATGGCGAGAGTATCATGGTTGAACTTGCAGCTGGACCCTTTGGAAATAATGAAAAGGTAGGGGTGGCAGTCAAATACAAACGGCTGCCGGTGTTTATATGTGTGTCCGGTTAATAATTTTGCTTTCCTGTGTAATTCATTGGTCATGTAGTGCATGTTAAGGTATTGTAAAACTTTATTTCTCACAAAATAATAGCCCTTTTATTAGTTATTCTAAATTATTAAATACCTATTGACTTGGGTTTCATCCTAGAATGATGGAAACTTGGTGGAAGCCACTGCTCAACCCTCAGCTCCCCATGAGAAAGTAAGGATTGTATTTCAGATACGTTCATTGGACTTTAAATCATACCCTCTGAGACAAGATTCTTCTTTGGGGGAAAGACTCCAGATTTCAAAAACAAAACAAAACAAAAAACTATTTCAAGGCCTGAGTCCTATTTTTGGTAAAATGGGGAAAACAAAGGTTAGATGTGGGGATACTGGGTTAGTACTGTTAACCCTACATGTGTGCTGGGTTTTGTTTTTCCAAAACTACATATCTATTTCTTTCAGGCTTTCTACGCATTGAGTATATATATATACATATATATATGTCTAATTTATGGTCTCTGATTTCAAGCTCTTCTAAAGTGTTGATTTTATAACATTAAAACAATAACTCTAATATCGGTTCTTTCCTTTCTAAGGATATGCGTAAAGATGCCTAACAGGTTCATTGGTGGCCTCCTTTTTTTTTTTTTTTTTTTTTATAATTACAGTTACCAGTGGTCATCAGGGTACCAAAGCTGGCCTATTTCTCAGTAATGAGTGTGTGCCTCATGCCAGTTTCTATATTGGGTTTTGGAGACATCATTGTACCAGGTAAGCAATTGTTTGTAACAGTTTGAGTAAAAATATAATGATGGTTTAAAATTGTCAAATGTATAGTATCTTTGTTAAAAGTTCCCTACTCTGTACTAAGTATTTCTGGCTATTGTGCAAGAGCTGGGATGTGAGACAAAGACAAAGAAAAGTGTTCTGAGTGGTAGAAGATAAAGCCCAAGTGGTAGCAACCAAAGTATATCTCCCATGGTCAACAGGGGTCTTAGAGGAAGTAACAGATTAGTTTGACCTTCTTCCCTAGGAAAGTATGTAACAAAACCCTTTTTAAAAGTTGAATTTAGTAATACCTAATATATTGCAGTTTCTATTATTTGTATTTTAAAATAATAGTTATATTCTAGGAAAAGTGGTCAGGAATACTAAGCAAGGCATGATCAAGAGGAGAAACAGTGGAACACCAGCTTGTTGGGGCCCTATGATACAAAAAACCCAGCGTGTGGTGGAGTAGATCACCTTCTCCTAACACATCTCCTCTGACAGTTATTGCAGTCCTGCATTATTTTCCTCATTGGGCTATCTGTAGAATAAATTTAATTCCAGACCAGGAATAATATAGTTTAGAAGTAACTAATAATATTTTTTAGTCGGCCGAGTTTGTCTTTCCTCGCTTTTCTTACAGTCTCCTTATGTACTGCCTGCCTATGGTAGGATAGAGTACCGGCTCTTCTGAAAAAGCCCTTTCATTGACATAGTAAAGCTGGGTAGAGAGAGAGAAGCAGTGTTGCCAGGTAAGCTGGATGGCAAAGTCCAGTGTAGCAGCTCTCTTAGTTCAGTGAGTCTCCATCCACATAACTGATAAAGTAGAGGAAGCATTTTACTGAGTAACCTTAAGGTTTCTTGAATATCTTTAAACTTATTTTACCAGTTCCACACCAAGTGCCATAAAAAGCTTGGATATAGCACATAGCACAGAACTGGCAAAAATAGTATGTAAATACTGCATTCTTAAAATAAATGTCAAAGGTCGCTAACAGAAATACTTCCCCCAAAGGTCGCTAACAGAAATATTTGACAATATGTGACTTAATTCTAAAAGCTAAATTCTGATTTGCAGATAGGGCTGTACCACTGTTTCTAACATATGGAAATGTGATTAAACAGCAAATATAGTCAAAATAATAAGAAACTACGAAGAAACTTACTTGATTAATTATGTAGGAACCAAAACTAATTAATTGAAAAAATCTATAAAGATAGTAAAAATATTTTATGATTTTTAAGCAGTTAAATGTCATTCTTACTGTTTCATAACAGTGTTAAATAAATACAATCTGAGATTTTTTCTTTGGAGAGGTTCAACAAATTTCTTAAATGGATAGTAAAATGGGTTGTTTCTGCATACTTGCATGCTTACAAATGAGAACTTAAGTTTCATTGTTATTTGAACTCTTTGTATTAAAATTCCAAATTATCTTATTTTACTAGGAAGGGAGATTCCTTTGATCACAATTTGAAGTTACCTTCCTTGACACTCCTTAAGTACATTTTTTTGATGACACATTTAAAAAGTTTTCTCAACAGAGACCAAATGGACTTTAACAGATATATATGGAACATTTCATACAATAACAGCAGAATACACATATTTCTGAAGTGCACATGGAATGTTTTCTAGGATAAATCATATGTTAGGCCACAAAACAAATCTTAGCAAATTTAAAAAGATTGAAATCATACTGAGTGTATTTTCTGAACACAGTGGCGTGAAATGAGCAATCAATAACAGGAGGAAAACTGGAAAATTCACAAACAAATGGAAATTAACACACTGTAAACAATTAATGGATCAAAGAAAAAATTAAAAGAAAAATGAAAACATATGAGATAAATGAAAAGAGAAGCACAACATTTCAAAACTTATGGGAAGCAACAAAAGCGGTTAACAAAGGGAAATTTATAGTGATAAGCATTTCAAGAAAATAGAAAGATCTCATACAACCTTACTTTGCACCTACAGAAACTAGAAAAAGAAGAAAAAACTAAGCCCAAAGTGAGCATAAGGAAGGAAACAATAACGATGAGAGCAGATAAATCAAATACAGAACAGGAAAATAATAGAAAAGGTTAACAAAACTAAAAGTTGGATCTTTAAAAAGATAAACAAAATTGACAACCTTTAGCTAAACTAACCAAGAAAAAGAGAGAAGGCCCAAATCAATAAAATTATAAGTGAAAGAGGAGACATTACAACTGATACCTCAGAAATATTTTTTTTAAAATTCTCCATGACATGGAATCTTAAGCAGCTAATAAAAATCATGTTTTTAAAGACTGTTTAATGGCTTGGCAAAATGTTTATTATATGGTACTAAGTGGGGAAAAAAAAAGCATATAAAGTTGTGACCAGATTTTGAAGTGCTTTAATATTCTCATGATGCAAAAATGAAGGTTAAATACAGTACAACATGTACTGTTGCCGTAGTTAACAGCTGAATCTGTGTTGCTGTTATTTTAAGAAAATCACGTGCAATATTTTTTTTTAGGCCTGTTGATTGCATACTGTAGAAGATTTGATGTTCAGAATGGTTCTTCTATATACTATATTTCCTCCACAATTGGTAAAATTTTGTTCTTTTATTTTGTCAGTTGTGTTGTCTGTAGAAAAAGGTGTGAAAATAAGGAGTCCTGGATTCTAATGCTCCACCATTAATTAATAGGACATGCTTTTTCCATCAAAAAGAGATAATTATACTTTATTACCTATATCACAAGGTTTTTGAGGTTTAAAAAGAAAATTACACGCGAAAGAAAAACATTAGGTTCTATATATAAAATGCTTACTAGAGCACATGACACATAAGTAGTCAATAAATTATACTATGCTAGATTTTAAAAAATATTGTATGATAATTGTGTATTAATATAATAAATTTATGACACAGTAACATCTCATCTGGGACAGCAGAATTAGTCACTTAGCCCTTTATTTCTAAATTACCAACAACAGTAAGCCAAAAAATACTACTTTTGAACATATCAAATAAATATCTCAAAGCTCACACACCAAAATTCTTTAATTCTTTGGTGAATGGCTTGCAGCAAAGCAATTCAGATACTGTTCTGGCAAATTTTTCAATTCTGCTAGAATTAAATCTAGTAAATTAAAACTATACATTAGCAGTAGAGAAGGGTGTTGCTAGAACTAGTTACCCTAACAGGAATAAAGAACAGCTAAATAGGTAAAAAGATGTAAAAGGGGGAAAAATTATAAAATAAGAAAAGCAGTCTGAGGCCATTAAGTCTGGTACTCTCTAAAGACATTAACATATTAGAGTCTGGCACCAGTCAGTGTGGTAGAGTAAAAGAACACTCAGTGAAAAGACAGATAATAGGACTGTCAGTCCTGCTGTGTAACTCTGGACAACTCCCTTAACTTTGCTGGCCCTCCACTGCCGCATCTGTAAAATGAGAAGGGGACTACATTGTCTGTAAAGGCCCTTCTAACTCCAGTACTCTGAGATCTTATGTTCATAATGAGACCCTGAGTCACTAGTAAAAGATCAAATGATGTTTGGTATGCACTTTTTGTTGAAGAAGACCAGGAGGTATATAATCAATATTAAGAAGATTTTTTAAAGCAACCTTTAGTACCTACAGGCACAGATGTTAGTTATCTAAAATATGGAACAACTCCACATCCTTAATAGTGACAGATGATTGAGACTTTCTTGAATTATTACCTTTATCAATGATTGATGATTAGGGTAATTATAATTGAAATACAAACCAGTTTCCAAATTTTTCAAAAGCTCTGTGGAATGTCTCTCCTAACTACTGTCTGGGAAAATAACGAAAAAGAAGTCACAGGGCAAAAACATCCTCAGAAATATTTGAAAACCAGTACTTCAGTGAGGAAATTAAAACCCACCTTTGATATCATGTAGAAATGACTGATACTTGGTATTCTTCTTGCAGCCTATGCTGTTGGCATGATACTTACATTTGTTGTTCTGGTGCTGATGAAAAAGGGGCAACCTGCTCTCCTCTATTTAGTACCTTGCACACTTATTACTGCCTCAGTTGTTGCTTGGAGACGTAAGGAAATGAAAAAGTTCTGGAAAGGTAGCGGCTACCAGGTATGTGCATGTATTTTGGTTGCTAAGTTACCTTATGACACTGCCTAACTTTGGCTGGGAACTGCCTATATATATCAGAGCTTTTACACGCCAAAAGTTGCCTTGGATCTGTCAGGATATCCTAAGTGTTTTCCACTACTACCCTCTGACTGTTCATCTGCTGCGTCATCAGTTCTCATCCCCACTGCAATCTGATGCCAAAATTCTGGTGACTCAAGATAAAACTACCAAGAAGCAGTGGGAGGGCATCAGGGAAAATCAAAACAGCATTTCACCATGAGTTTTCAAAATCCACACAAAAGTCGACTTCATGAAAGATAAAACTCTATATTTAAGTACTGAATGTTGATACTGACATTAGCTATTTATAGGAAGAGTCCTGAGGTTTTACAGATAAAAAATAAACTCTCTGAAATGAGGACACTCATTTCAGATTTAAATAGGTCAAGACTGACCTTTCTGTAAAATTCCTAGAACAGAGAAAACCGTGATACCAGAATCTGTCATGTTTGAGTTGTGTCTTCATGTGAAGTTAAACACCTTTCTTTTCCTAAATGTTGTCGGTATTCCAGTAAAGTTTGTTTGTTTGCATGGAAAAAGGGTTGGGACACCCTAACCTGCTGAGGTCAGGGCCATGGCATTGATCCCTTCATGAGGCAGTTAGCTCTGCTTTGCCCTGTTATAGCAAACTGCCCTCCATCATCCACCCTCATGCATTCATGTCAGCGGTCACATGAACAAAAACAGAGATACTTTGGGTGGATGGCTGCAATTCTGTTAGTAAACAGTTCAAAGTTCATATCCATCTTGTAGTTGGTTGTAGTGTCATCTTTATTTAACCAGAGGTGACTAACACATTAAGTTAGACTACTATAATTGGAAAAAATACTGACCTAGAATTCTTTGGGGTAAATCTTGTAATTTCTTTGAGATTAGGATAAAATAATAATACCTGCCTTTCCTACCTCACAGTGTCATTGTCTCAACTTGTATTTACACACATAGAATTAGTTTATGGCCGCAAGGGCCTTGACTAAACTAGTAAAATATCTTGTAACTTTTCCATGAATAGGATACCCACACAGAGTTTTTTATTTTATAGATTTTTTTAAGTATGTCCCACAGCACACACTCTAATACTAGTTTTTGAAAGTCACATCCCAAAAAGTGCTCTTTGTCATCAATTTTAAAAAGTTTTGTATTTATTTAGCAATGTTTATTGAGCAGTTCTGAGCCAGTTACTATTTTAGGGTTGCTGATAAAAGATGAACAAGTTAGAAACAGGCCTACTCTAACGGCCTCTTGAAAGTTAGAGTCTAGTGGAGGATACAGATAGAGTCACTAACAATAAAGTGTGATAAATGTATTGGTTACGGCAGGGTGCCATGAAAGCTGGAAGTCAGACACCCAGTGCTTATGGGTTCGAGACAGTCAAAGGTGATTTGGGGAAAGAAGACCTCTTAAAGAATGTTAAATTTACGTTGGGACTTTAAGACTGAACCATGTGTTCCATAATGAGAGAACCATGACTTCAGAAACTCAGAAGGAAGAGCATGACACATTCCAGGAACCAAATGAAGTTTAATATATATTGAGTAAGAGTAGGGGAGCTGTGGAAAGTGAAAACCGGAGAAGGAAGCAAGGGAAAGAGCCTGTAGGGTCTTGTAAGCCATGTTAAAGAGCTTGGATTCTAAGAGCACTGGAGACCATTTAAGGGTTTTCAGAAAAATCTAGAAAATAGATTGAATGAGGGAGCAAAACTTGAGGCAGCTATTACAATTAGAAGCAATAGTAGCCAGAGTTAGCACGGTAGTGAGATTGAGAGAGGTGAGCAAAGTCAAGAGAAATTTAGAGGCATAATTAATACGATCTGGTGATAGATTCAGCACAGGGAGAGGAGAAGGAAGGGGAGTCCGAGTCAATGTTGGACATGAATTCAGCACTGGACATTTCAAAATACCGATGGGACCTCCAGGAAGAGAGAAATAATAGGCAGTTGAATTAACATCTCCTGATAGCAGGAGACAGACCTGGCTAGAGACAGGAATTTGGAAGTGTCATTAGCATACTCAATGCGTAAGTGAGAATGTAGAATTAGAAGGAAAGACTCAGAACAGATCTGGGACCAAGAGGTCTCTACTTTTAGGGGCATTTATCCTGTTAACTGATTATGAGGACAAGGAAGACAACCAACATAGGGAAACTTTGTTTAGAGTTGGCATTAAGTCTTTATTTAAATTAGAATTTAAATTTGAGATTGTTTAGTGAGAGCACATGGTACTATCTTACAGAAGGAAGTATGTTTGTTATTATTTTCATCACCTGCATTTTCCTTTTACTTACAATTTTTTCCTTCCTCTTTAACATAGCTTTAAGGGTGGGTGGTTTATTATAACACTTTTTCTCCTTTCTCTCTCCATGATGTTTATTGAGGAGAAAGGGGATGGTAGGTAAGGATGGAGTTCAATGAAGTGATGCATTTATATTCCCTGTGAATAAATGCTCTGCCCTAGTCCATCTAAGTTTCATTCTTTAAAATCATGATCCTGAAAAAAATGATGATTCTGCTTCATAGCAGCTGCCTGTAAAGGAAAGGATCATTGCAGCTGGACACAAAGCCATAGTAAATAGCCCTGAAAGAGCAGACCACATGACAGAAGCTAAATAAGGCAGTGGACTGTAGAAAAATACATTTAAAAGTGTCTGAAAAGATAGGACAATTTTGGTTATACACTTCCCACTTTTATAGTATCGTGTCATAATTTTATTAAGTAAACACATTCAGAATATAAAATACCACATAGTAATAAAAAGCACCGAGTCTGCTGCCAGACTGTGTAAGTTTGAATTCTGATTTTGTTAATTATTAGCCACGTGACCTTAGGCAAGTTACTTAGCTTCTTGGTGCCTTGGTTTCCTCCGGAGTAAAATGGGATAATAATCAACCTGCTTCAGAGGATTGTTGCAGGATATACAAATTGCTTAATATAGTACCTGGCACATCGTTAGCACTGTAAACGTATTTGCTATTATTACTTGTAGGAATTGGGTGTTTTGTTTTGGTTTACTTGTTGATTTGGTGGTTATTTTTCAATTCATTAACTAGATTTCCATTTTCCTGGTTTAGATATTAAAAGTTTGGGTTTTGTTAAATCTGGTTCCTTTAAGTTATTTGTAGAAGGTTTTGATAGCCATCGCAAACCTCAGAAAAAAGATTTTTTAAAACATGGTCAATCTTCCCATAGTGCACTAAATTTTAAAATATTAAGAATGGACATTAAAAAATTATAGATTGTGATGCCTTCTGTTAATGAAAAAAGAAAATCTCTTACTCCTTTTGTCCAGCCTTTAAAGTCCAAGTTAACTTAGCCTGAATGTTGTCATTTGTGGGAGACAGTGTATTACAGGCTTTGGCATCAGTTCTGGCAAGTTACTTCTCTGGCAAGGAGAAGGCTCTGTCTCCTTGTCCATAAGATGAGGTTGCATCTTCAGGCAGGCAGGAGAATTCGTATTCTATAGTGGTGGGTTAGCCCAAGACTGAGTGAGGCAAGTAGATGTTAAAATCAGATAAGGCTAGGCAGAGATTTTGAAATTAAAACAGGGAACTTCAACAAACCTGATAAAAAAGAGGGAGACTAGATATGGACCCAGTGAACAAGAGGCCTGAGCATCAACCCTGAAGACAGCTCTCAGGCAGTTACTGGCTCATCTCTTTGGCTGTGTAGTAATTCTTTCCCTCTTCTCCCACTACCTCCGTTATCTGTTTCCAGAATACCCCTTCTATAACTCCCTACTCAAAATCTGCCTTCCTGAATCAGATATCCAAGAATTCTCCAGTTGAAATTAGGTTCATCTTCCCCATATTTTTTTTTTATATTTTGTACTTTAAATACCTATTAACAACTTTCTTATAGTGTAGATATTTATGTATACCTTCCTCACTTAAGGTATTAGCTCCTAGGTGTTAGGAACCCACAGTGTTTTATACACTGTAAATTCTCAGTCTTTGTTACTGAAATTCTTCATGCAAAGCAATTATAATGTTCAGTCCTTAATCCACTGATGTTTAGTCACTTTTGTGTGTGTGTGTTTAAGCTTCCTGATTGTGTTTTAACAGCCCTCATAAAATTACCAAAATTTTTATAAGGTATTGTAAAAGTGAGGCACTTTTAAAACATTAAACTAGAATCTCTACAGTCTACATATAACCAGTTTTTGCAAAGTGCCAAAAGTTTTTGCTATTGTTTTGAAAGAATCAAATATAAAACAAGTAATACAAATTAGAATCTAGGGTGACAGCACATTTATTTATGCTGTTATCATTTGGTTCATTCTGATGCCTGATATTGGAGTTGAATGTAAGGGTAGTGGAAAGCAGAACTTTCCACTGGAGGTTTTTAAAAGTCATGGGTAGTACTTGCTTCGGCAGCACATATACTAAAATTGGAACGATACAGAGAAGATTAGCATGGTCCCTGTGCAAGGATGACACACAAGTTCATAAAGCATTCCATATTTTTTGTACTGTATAGCACAGGGAAATATATTCAAGATCTTATAGTAGCTCACAGTGAAAAAGAATATGAAAATGAATACATGTATGTTTATGTATGACTGAAAAATTGTGCTGTGCACCAGAAATTGACACAACATTGTAAACTGACTATAACTCAATTTTAAAAAAGTTAAAAGTTTAATAAATAAATAAATGAAAGTCATGGGTAGCCTGGACATCCTTTTTATGCTGTTTTCAGAGGGCAAATTATACCTCATTTATTACTGGAACTCAGAGACTTCATAGAATACGTTAGTGTTTTCTTTGGAGTCTTTCAGCTCTTCCATGAATTTCTCTGATCAAAGGAAGTAATTTTTCTATAAGATTTCACTAAAATAATACAAATTTGGAAATCTTAATTGTATATTCTTTGGCTCAAAGCTACATACACCATATTTTTATGAACTTTTTCTGGAATGCTTCAAGAGCTACAGTATTCAGTTTCATTTATTTGATTTTACTCAAAATCTTGCTTGTAATGAGTGTAGAGAAAGTTAAGGTGGTTTTTCTCTAGAGAGAAAAATTAAGCAGTGGCGTGATTACTTTGGCATATAGAACAATTAATAGAAATCTTCCTTTTGGGGGAATTTTTTTTTGTTTCTAATCCTTAATCAGTGGAGTTAGACTTACGCAGCAACCCCCAAATGGGCTGTTTTACTGTGGGTGGGAAGTAAGTTTTCAGTTTGTTAATATTCAGTAAACAGTGAGTTTGTCTCTGTTAAATGTCACTAGTGCTTCTAATTATTTTTAGAAGTCACAAGCTGTAACTGACAAGTCAGAATACAGAGATACTTAGAACAACTCTGCTGTAGTATCAACAACTCCAGTTACCACACTTAAAGAGCATTTTATTAGACTGTTTTTGGAGATTGGTTCAGAACTATCAGTAAATGCCAGGTTAGTTGACCCAGTTTCAGAGGACATCTTTCCAAATTGAGCTTGCCTTTTACAAATACTATGAAAAACAGTTTATACCAATTTTTCCAGTTAATTTTATTATCTATGTTAATGTTTGTTGTATTTTAAAAAAACCTATGTATGTTTCTGTGTTTTATTGAAAAGTCAGCAAAGAAAAGTAATTATGAAGTAGAGATGTTACCTCTCAGTAAGTTGATTTTGCAAGTTTTTTTTTAACTAATGTATTTCTATAGTTAGGGGTTAGATTACAGTGCCAATGAGGCACCAGAAGATTAGGAAAGAAGAAGCACATTATAACTTAAGAGTATGTAGGCTGTTATTTCATTAGGTTGCAGTTGCCAGGATCGCAGGTCTTGGGGAAGAAAGAGGGTTTCCCCACCACCCATTCTTCTGATGTGGCTGCAGTTCTCTCTCCCCACAGCTTCAACCTCTTACACCCAGAGAGTCTAAATTGCTAGAAGAAAAGGGACCTAAATATATCTTAAACATGCCTTTCCTTTCCCTCCCCCATTTAAATTGTAACTAAAATCAGCTCTTCAACATCTTCATCTTACGTGTTACGTGTCTTGATTTGGCTTTTATCCCCCCCACCCCCAGAAGTGCTATGAACATTCAACTACCTTAATCTAGGGGGTATCTTTGGCAAATAGAGGACCTCAAAACTGATTGTTTAAGTTAGTGGTTACCAGTGGAGTGGGCAGGGTCAGGGGTAGGGGGAAAGGGAGAAATACAGGAGTTGGAGACTGGGAAGTACAAACTGTTGGGTGTAAGATAGGCTCAACAATATATTGTACAATGTAAGGAATATAGCCAATACTTTGTAATAACTTTAAATGGAAAGTAAGCTTTAAAATTTGTATAAAAAATTAAAAATTTTAAGGGGTAGAGGGTGTAGCTCAAGTGTTGGAGCACATGCTTAACATGTACTAGGTCCTGGGTACAATCCTCAGTACCTCCATCAAAAAATAAGTAAATAAATAGACCTAATGATATCCTCCCCCCAAAAACACCAAATAAATAAATTTAATTAAATTAATTTTTAAAAATTAAAAAAAAAAACTGATTGTTTAGGGGACTTGAGTACAAATGAGTATCAGCAGGTTGTTTTTTTTTAGGTATGTTTTTGGTTTGTTTTAATCAAAGTACAGTCAGTTACAACGTGTCAGTTTCTGGTGTACAGCACAATGTCCCAGTCATGCATATACATACATATATTTGTTTTCATATTCTTTTTCATTAAAGGTTATTACAAGATACTGAACATAGTTCCCTGTGCTATACAGGAGAAAATTTTTTATATCTATTTTTATATATAGCGCCTAACATTTGTAAATCTCAAACTCCCAAATTTATCCCTTCCCACCCCCTTTCCTGGGTAACCATAAGATTGTTTATTATGTCTGTGAGTCTGTTTCTGTTTTGTAGATGAGTTCATAGTTTTCTTTTTTTTTCTTTTTCTTTTTAGATTCCACAAATGAGTGATATCATACAGTATTTGTCTTTCTCTTTCTGGCTTGCTTCACTTAGAATGATGATCTCTAGGTCCATCCATGTTGCTGCAAATGGCATTTTATTCTTTTTTTACAGCTGAGTAGTATTCCATTGTATAAATATACCACAACTTCTTTATGCAGTCATCTGTTGATGGACATTTAGGTTGTTTCCATGTCTTGGCTGTTGTAAATAGTGCTGCTGTGAACATTGAGGTGCATGTATCTTTTTGAATTAAAGCAGGTTTGGGTTTTATAAGCAGTCTCTATCACTTGAGAGTTGTCAACTGAAAGCCTCAGCTCATGTTGTATCCTTCTTTGTCTGGCAAGCCCACAAACCCCATTTGGTTAATATTCCTCTCTCTGCTTCCTCATCCAAAAACACTAAAGCTTTTAGAATCAGTTTACAAAAATAAGAACATTTATCTTGCTGGTCTTCTACTTTTTGATAAAGGAGAAGGAATAAAGTACATCACAATACTGAAAATTAATCACTAATCTAAAAATCTTTAACAGTCTTCAAAAAAACATTCAGTACTTTTTCTACTTTTAAGGAGTTTTAACTGAAGAACAGGGTAAAAACACTGAAAACATTTAAATGGATTCTTCCTTCATTCCCAAATACGAAAAGATTTTTATGGGAATATGAGAAGAGCTGAAGTGATCATTTGAAAACAGTTTTAACTAGTAATTCCTCTAAAATAGTCTATAACAAATATATTCTTGATCTTTAAGTACCTTTCATTTCTTTGTTTTTAGTAGAAGTTTTTTTGTTATTCACTCTTTTCAGAATTTCAGGTATTGTTAAATGATCCAAAGGCCAACTCAAGGTGTCCAGCCAAGAGGGGAGGGTTATAGCTTAGGGGCAGAGCACATGCTTAGCATGCACAAGGTCCTGGGTTCAGTACCTCCATTAATAAACAAACAAACAAACAAACCTAGTTACCTGCCCCGCCCCCCAAAAGACTAGGTGTCAGCCAGGTTACACAGTCCCTGAACCAGCAAGTATTCTCACAGTGATTTGTGGAGCCATTTTTAGTTTTTCCACCTGTAGGAGTGGACACTCCTTGGATTAGTGTCCTGGAGTAAGCATCAGGAATATCTTGTAATACAGTTCCCACTGCCATGAGGGGCAGTATTCATATTGGAAGATGGAAATAGTGGAAGATCCAGAGAAAGCACTCATTAGATTGGCCTGGAGTGAAAAGATTAGTCTTCCTGAAAGATTCATTGTCACCCTGAGCATGTCCTTAGGAGCATGGATGTTGCTCCAAAAGGAATGCCTGGTTCCATGGAGTACTCTGTCTTTTTTTAAAAACTGGGAATGTTTTTGCCCAATTAGTGAATATTGGGGGCAGGTTGAAAACTTGCATTTCCTAACATTTTTTATCTGTGCCTAGATGATGGACCATCTGGACTCTGCAACAAATGAAGAAAACCCTGTGACTGCTGGCGAACAGATTGTCCAGCAATAATATTATGTGGGCCTGCAATAATGTGTCAATTGATTTTCTACAAATAGAGTTTTTTTTTAATTGACTTTTGAATTGACAATCTGAAAGAGATGTCAATGATATGCTTGCAAATAATGTATTTTTAAGAGCTGGTACTGACAGTTACATCATAAATAATTAAAATACATTTGCTTTTAACTATGTTAAAGTTGTGCCTTCACATTAAATAAAAGCATATGGTCTGTGTAATTTTCAAGATGTATTATATACAGTATATTTTTCTAAAAAAAAGTCTTGACCCACCCCTGTACTTTTCTTACTGAAATCTGTTTTTTTCAACTCTAATGATAGATAAAAGTATCTGTCAGAGTGAGATTCTGAGCAGATTTTACTGTTAAGAATTATGCAGATTTTATGCTCTATAAAAATAACTGTTTAAGGCCATGTTAGAAGGCAGTTCAACAATGAAATTTTGAATCTTTTATTACTGCAGAGGTTAGAAATATATAATTTGGGAATATATGTGTATTTTTATAGCATAAGTTTAAAAAATTCCCCAATCCTTTTTTAAACTCAAGAACCTAAATCACTTCAGACTGAATATGTATTATATTAGAATATTTTTCCAGATACAGAGAAGCATAATATATAGAAGTAGTCATTGAAAGTACACAAAAACTGATACCCACAGTTTTCAGTGGTCTGCTGTTTCCTCGAAGATGTAGCTTAAGTTTCTACATTAATATGCAATTTCACTATGGTATTTCTGATCTCTGAAGTTTGGTTCTGCTGTTAAGGCTTGATATTTTATAAAAATTATTTTTCTTACCAAATTATATGCATATGGCTCATTGTTTGGGTGTTAACATCCCTAAGAATCCCCTCTCCTACCTTTTTTTTTTTTTTTTTCCAGATTCTCACTCCTTACCCCATAGGAAACCACTGTTAACCTTTTAAAATTTTGGTGGAGGATGGTTTACTAATATGCAAAGTGTGTTTCAAAGAAAGAATTGGAGACAAAAACAGGACACTGGGTGTTAGTCTCAATTTAATTACAAGAGTTTGAGTAAATTGTATTAGCCCAAAACAATTGTACCTCAGTTTTCTTATCTGCAAAATGAGTATGTTGGACTAATTAATCACTCTGACCTTCCAACTTGAAAAAAATCTTTCTCAGTCTTTGCTAAATCTCAGATGTGGACTTGAACATTATCCTGGGAGTCAGAGGTCAAATTATCTTTCCATTTTAAAAACTTTTCTCTAAAAAATTCCCAAATGACAAGTGATTGCAAAGACAGTAGGATTTTGTATTTCTCTGTAAATAATGTACAAGATATATGAACAAATCTGTGATTTTTTTCATTTTAAGTCTAGTTTAACTGATTAAAAGCTAAAACTAATGCCTTTTAAATGGATCATTTTAAATAAATTTACCATTTGAGGGAATTAGATCCTTTTCATTAATTATGAACTTGCTGGGTAATTTCCGGATAGAGAAGCTCCCTTGACAGTCAGCCCTTCTTTCCACTTAATACATTTATGGGCCCTTTGGTTTATGGCCAATGACAAGTAAGTATCTGACAAGGAAGAGTTCACCTTAATTTTGCCTCCGTAGTATCAAGTTTGAATTTTTTCCAAAGAATCTAATCTATTTGGCAGATTCTGGTAGAGAGAACAGATTAAGTGCCATGTTAAAGCTCCAACTATATTTTCATTTATAATATCAATAAAATGGTTCACAAAATGCAGCTTTTTAAAGTAAAATTACCTGTACACCTTTCCCAGCTTTATGATATTCAAAAACCTCAACCACATTTTATGAAGAATGTTACAATTTTACATCTAGAAATCAGGAATCTTAGTTTTTTTGTAGAAATTATATGTTATCCAACCATTAGTTATCAAGAAGGTAAAACCTTGTTCTAGTTTGCTATTTAAATCCTACTGATTAAATAGAAATAAAAAATGAAATTCCTTAAGTTTCTCCATCCTCAGTGTCAACTTTATATCGTACTTAATCCTTCTAACAACTAAATTGACAATATTTATAGAAATGGTGATAAAGTGGAAAAATATTTAAGGGATCAAAACATGAACAAAGGGTAGGGGAGATGAAAATGTGGCTTCAGAAGCCTGCATCATTTCTTCTTCTCTTGCCCTCCCACCACCAATAACTTGAAGGGAAAGAGAAATTTGAGTTTTTTCCTAAATATGTCTTAAAATCAGTAAGATATATTAGACTACTTACTACAAAAAAAAATTACTTCTCAGAAATTCCCCATGAATATTTTTGTAGCTTGTCAAACAGAAATCATTAAATATCTTAAACTGTAAACATAGATGATTTTTACTTCAGTTTAGTTTAGCAAGGATAAATATGAGGTTTGTGGGGAAAAAAACTTTGATATTCTAATACATTTTGTTTTCTTCTAGCTTGTAGTTTTTTTTTTAAGATTAGCAATATCTTATTAGTAGATTTAGCAATTTATTTCTCTTTTGAAAGAAGAAAATTTTAACCCATCTGCTGTTGGCATTCATTGATTTTACTTACATGTTCATAGAAATATAGGTAAAATGCTACATTTATAGTAAATACTGATGAGCTTTCCAGTTTTCCTTTGCTCTTAATCTCTACCTTAGGTATAAGCAAAAATTATTTTTATGTTTGACTAAAAAATATTCAAATTAATTTATTTAAGCTTGGCCTCTAAAATTTCAACCTGATCTCAGCCTGTGAGAGTTCAAAAATAGGAACTGCTTTTCATAGTGGATTGAACTAGTTTAGAAGGCTTTATATTTTCCCATTAGCAAGGAAAATTTGAATTTATTCAAGATAATGCCAAATAACCAATTTTATAGTTAAAAAATTATATTTTCAGTGCTTTATTTACCTCAGAGGTAATTCTAGAGGGTAGGGAAGGGTAATGAAAATGAAATCAAAGTACTGTGTAAAAATCACTGTCTGCTTCCTGGAAGAAAGATATTCTGTAAATTCAAGACATCTGAGTCAAATTACTCAACCTTTTGAAATTTGAAAGAAATTGTGTAGGTACTTAACGGTTTGGATTACTGAATTTTCAAAGTAAACAAAATAATTGACAAAAGTAATATATACACCATATTACAGTGAAGATTATCTATGTAAATTTCCTTGTTTAATATTTCTGTACTTGAGGACAGCTTTTGTAATCTATGAAAATGTTCATTGGGGGAAATTTTTTTAAACTAAATTTTTACAGTAGTCCCACATTATTGGCAATTAAGGGGCAACTAAAAGAAAAAAAACTAGAATATTTAATGTCATCATGTGTTTTGTGATTAGGCATGAAAAATATTGTAAACAACTTCTTTTCCTTTGGAGTACAGATTTTTTATATATATATATATATCTAAAATTTATCTGGTTAGCCTGCAGAATTTCCCAGTAGGACAAGTCAATGTAAACTAGATGGGTTTTGCCTATTTTATACCTTCTGTTGCATTTTCAAATGAGAACCTTTTTAAAAATACATGATTGAATTTTTACTTCATAATTGAAGGTTTGAGTGTGGAATTCTTCTTTTTTAACACTTTGATGTGCTAGTGTAAATTAGTACTTTTATAACACTACTAGGTTTTATTTTTTTATGGAACATGATTTAAAATTAAAAATTTTTGAAGTGTTAATTTGGCAGTGCTTTAAAACTATTATGTGCAAATACAAGAAAAGCAATTTTTTAATGTATTGAATGCACTGTGGTATTCAATAAATTCTATTTTAAAATAAAATTTGAATTTGTTTCATTTTGAATGGTGAAAAATAATTGAAAATGAACTAAAAGTCTACTAGATCATGTTCACATAAGGTACAAATGATAATAATCACTTAGGAAATTGTGTAATTATTTTAGCTCTGATAAATTATCCATAAAACCTAGATTCCGTAAGTGTCAGTTACTGGAAATCTATATTGATTCATAATAGCCCTTAATAAATATTTATTGAGTTAATGTATGTATAGACTTTTTTTAAACCAAGAAATTACCCTACCACTTGGCATTTGCAGCTTTGCTGATGTTGTTCTCACACATTACTAAGATCCTTGCTGCCACTGTACTGTCTTTTTAGCTCAGATGTAGATGACCCAGATATGTATCTGTAGTATGTTTATCTTGACCACATGTTGAGGAAGTCCTGGTCCCTCTGTGCCCTGTTGCAGAGGAACTTTGTCTCATCCCACAGGCCCATATGCCTGGAAAGATGCACAAGAAACTGGAAAGAGTGGCTGTCTCTAGGAAGAGAGGGAGTAAGATTGCTAAAGCACAGGAGTGAGAACGAGACTTACTTTTCGCTATATACTCTTGTACCTTTTACATCTTCTGTCTTATGCTTTTATTAAGATTCAAAATAAAATATAAAAATCTTTTGAATTATTTTCTTAATAGGTATTCATACTAACAGGTGGCTAACTAGCAAATTATTCATATCATTTTCTCTAGATAGTAAACCTTGTAAACAGTCTTGTGTATAGTGGGAGTAAAGGAAGAAATATTTAACCAACTGTCAAGTTTTTTGCCTTTAAATATAATTATGTTCTCTAAAAATTGTATTTATTAGTTGAAACTCACTTTGTTTTGCTAGAAAATAGGACTAGGACTAAATTTTATTAGATTATTTCTGTAATCCCATGAAGACTCTAGATCAGAAGTTCTCAAGTTTATATGTCTTGTGGCTCTTACCCAAATGACCCACAAGAAATTAAAAATAAAGCAAAAGTTTGAACCAGCTCCTAGAGTAATGGAAATAAAAGCAAAAAAACAAATGGGATCTAATTAAAAGCTTTTGCACAGCTAGGGATACCATCAACAGAATGAAAAGACAACCTACAGAATGGGAGAAGATATTTGCAAATGATGCAGCCAACAAGGGACTAATTTCCAAAATACACAAACAGCTCATACAGCTTAATATAAAAAAAAAAAAGCAACCCAGTCAAAAAATGGGCGGAAGACCTAAATAGTCATCTCTCCAAAGAAGACATCCAGATTGCCAAGAAGCACATGAAAAGATGCTCAACATCACTAATCGTTAGAGAAATGCAAATCAAAACTACAATGAGTTACCACCTCACACCAGTCAGAATGGCCATCATTCAAGAGTCCACAAATGACAAATGCTGGAGAGGGTGTGGAGGCAGGAAGGTTAACTGGTGCAGCCACTGCTGAAGACAGTATGGACATTCCTCAAAAAACTAAAAATAGACACCATATGGTTCAGCAATCCTACTCCTGGACAAATATCCAGAAGAAAACATAATTCAAAAAGACAGATGTACCCCAATGTTCACAGCAGCACTATTTACAAAAGCCAAGACATGGAAACAACCCAAATGTTGATTGACAGATGACTGGATAAAGAATATATACATGCACACATGCACACACAATGGAATACTACTCAGCCATAAAAAGAATAAAATAATGCCATTTGCAGCAACATAGATGGACCTGGAGATTGTCATTCTAAGTGAAGTAAGTAAGACAAATACGATATCGCTTAAATATGGAATCTAAAAAAAAAAAAAGGACACAAATGAACCTATTTACAAAACAGAACAAACTTACAGTTATCAGGGGAAAAGGGATGCGAAGGGATAAATTGGGATTTGAAATTTGCACCTCTTGGGGAGTGATGGAAATATTAGCTATCTTGATTGTGGTGGTGGTTTCATTGGTATACACATCTATCAAAAGTCATCAAATTGTACATCTGAAATTTGTGTAGTTTACTGTACAGGAATCATAGCATAATAAATGTGTTAAAAAATAAAGCAAAAGTAAAAATAATGTATCACTGAAGAGCATTCACAATTGAAAATAATGACCAATTCTAGAAACACTAATGATAACAAAGTGTCCTTCCTAAAAATTTGGGAAATTTCAACTACCTGCATATGAGCTCTTAGAAAAGACACTTTGCACTTGGCAGCAATAGCCATACTTAGCAGAATTCTGGAGAGAGAGCTTTGTAAACTGTAATAAGGCACTATTTTTTTTCCTTTTTAGACATTGTTTTATTTAAGGCACTAATTCTTAATAGCTCTTCTAGGAGTTTATGAATAAATCGTTCTTACTCTTAGCTGAAAGTGAAAATCTGGTTTGGCATGTCATTCTGTTAAAAACAACTTTCCAATTTAGATCATAAGGTCATTTCTCTAGATAAGTGGGAAAGGTACCAAATGGATCTTAATTAATAGTTACCTATTAATAAGGTCTGCTAGCTATGGATGGCAAGTTTTTTTTTAACAAGTGAAAAAGTGCTTCACCCAAAAATTTATTATATGTGTTAAGAACACTTTTCATTTGAAGCCTCATGTATTATTTTGTCTACAAAATCTACTCCAGCCCCTTTCAGTGCAGAGAAATAAAGGAGGCAAATACGATTGCCAAGTCCTCTCCATACTCTCTTCCAAATGTCTCTCAAAGAATCCTTGTACTCACCATCCCTACTACCACTAACTCAATTTAATTCATCTGTACTGTGACAGACTTTTAATTGGTCTCCCAGATGCGAATTCCACTATCAATCTCCCTTCCACATTGTAGCCAGTGATCTTTCCACAATAGAAATCTGATCATGCAATTTAAGTGCGTTAAAAAATCTTTAATAGCACCAAATTTGTCTAAGAATAGTCTAAATTCCTTAATGTGCTTTTTAAGGTCTGGTGACTAGTCTAATCCCGGTTCCCTTCCAATTTAATCTCCCATTATTTTCCTCATCCTAAGAAGATCTTCTGTGCACAGTCCCATGTCCCACACCCAGCCATCCCCTCTAGACCCTTCAAATCTCAGTTTAGATATCACTGTTTGGAATGGGAAGAGACAAATGTGGAAAGAACAAGTACAATTCCTTTATGGAGTTCTATTATAAAAGGAAGGAAAAAAATAGGATCAATAAATCAATTTAGAATAAGGGTGAGGGTCTTGACAGCGGAAGAAATAACAGCATGTTTGAATGTTGATGGGGCTCCAGGAAAAGGAGACATTTTGATGATGTAGGAAAGAGATTGGAGAGTTAACTAAATTTACTTCCTTAAGTAGACCAGGGGTGATGGGATCTAGTGCCCAAGTTGAAGGGCTTGCATTAAATAGGAATAGTGAGGGTTTGTCTCCAGTAACTGGAGATAGGTAGTATATGAGTATGGATGCAAAATAGGGAGGTAGACGTAATAGGTGGGAGCATGGGAAGTTGTATTCTTTTTTTTTAATTTTATTTTTTATTGAAGTAGTTGATTTACAATATTAGTTTCAAGTGTACAGCAAAGCAGTTCAGTTATACATACACACGTACATGTATTTTCATTTTTCAGATTCTTTTCCATTATGTTATTACAAAAAATTGAATAAGTTCCCTGTGCTATACAGTAGGTCCTCGGTGTGTATCTATTTTACGTATAGCAGTGTGTATCTGTTAATCCCAAACTTCTAATTTATCCCTCCTTGCCTTCCCCTTTGGTACCCATAGTTTGTTTCCTATGTCTGTGAGTCTATTTCTGGTTTATAAATAAAATTTGTATCTTTTTTTAGATTCCACATATAAGTGATGTCATATGATATTTGTCTTTGTCTGACTTACTTCACTTAATATGATCATACACATAAACATACATATATACTTAGCGTAATTCAATTTTAATGCTATTTTAACTTGCATTTTAGGACCTACTTTAGATACCCTTAGATTGTTAAAATCTTAATAAATTGCTATTAAATTGGGAGATATATATTAGCAATGTTAGTATGTGGTAGAAATAATGGTATTCAGTGTCAGAAAGTCAGATCTTTTTTGAGATCCTTTTTTTTCAATTGCTACCAATATCCTATGTAAATAAAACCTTTTTTTTTTTTAGCGATTCAGAATAATTATCAAAGTTTAAGTGTCAAACTAGATAATCAAGTTTAAACAGACTTATCTTTTTATACATCTTACTACTTGGATTTGCTCAAAAATATTGATGTGCCAGTGGAAACGAATAACAATTCACAACTAGAACCAATTAATTAATTTAAAAACTGACTGTGAAAATTAAAATCTATAGCACAAACTCATGATTCCTAATATTCAAAAATCACTTATGTGTACAATTTAATTTTTCATCCCTCAGTTTTATGTGATTGTCTCTGCCTTATACTGAAATTTAGAGATTAGTTTTTTACATAAACTTCATTAGTTTTTTTTTTCTTTTCACTTTTTTAGGAAATTGAATCAAATGATTTAGGGATAGCTATACCATCAAAATTATTTTTAGAAAATTATCATCTTTACATAGTTTTCTGTGTTTAGTCTTAGACCCCTCTAAATGCTCTGTCCAGCCAAAGTAATTCATTCATTATATGCTCACATATGCTTCGGATAAATTCTTGTAGTCCCAGAAATTACATTCTTCCTCAACACAAATGTTTTGCTAAATTCAAAGGGAAATTTCTCTCTATGGTTACTGGTAATTTGTTCTAGCTTTTGCCCGAATCTAGTCACTTAGGGCAGAGTTTTAAAACCTTAGGGAGAAATTTTTTTTTCCATTCAAAATAAACTAAGCCCAAAGAAAAAAATTTATAAAAATATTTATTACTTGTATGTTGTGTAATTGGGTAGCATATTTGTGTACAGTATAATTGAAGAGGTCTGATTTTCATTCTCTCAATTATTTAAGAACTATTTATTGAATACCTAGGTATGTTAGGCACTGTGCTAAGCTATTGGGGTTAGAGATTAGTATTTGAAACATTCCAGATATTTTTGGTGCCATTTTATAAGCTTTTCTCTTGCAAACCGGGTTAAATCTTTTGAAAGAATGCCTAAGAAAGAAAATCCATTAATCCTCAGTCCAAAGTACAGCAAAATTTGTTGGAACTGGTTTAATCACTGTGCTTATACAAACAAAGGATTTGCCAAACATTTATGAGGGTCTAATTTTAAGAGACAGGGACATTTTACATAAAATAGACATTTAACATACTGGCTTTCTTTTCAATTGTTTGATGTTTTCATCGATTTTAATTGTTTTACTATTGCCAGTGTTCTGAGTCATGTCTCTTCAGTTTTGAGATACAGTGCCCCTTTCTCAGTTGTCCAGGGACTTAACACTAGTGGCAAATCCTTTCAGGGAGAAGTCAGAGCATGATTAATGTGGAAACAATCATATAAGTCAAATATTTGGATGTAAGTGAAGTAAACAAAGATTCTTGATTAGCTGATTAAATAGTATGAGGAAAAGATTTTATGAAAGACTGAATCATATATAATCTGTTCTCTATTATTAGTGACAGATTTCTCAGTTGTGTTTCACTGTCACAAGAGGTATTATAGAATAAGGGTTAAGGATATAAACTCTGGAATTAGCCTGTCTTGGTTGAAACCCTCTGCCTCAGTTTCCTCCTCTGTCCAGTAGGGATGATAATAATAGTATCTCGTTCATAGAGCTGAGAGAACTTAATATATGTTGAATGAGTGGAACACTACCTGGCAAATAGAAATAATTCAATAAATGCAAACTATTCGATGTAAGGAAGGAAGGACTCTGATGCATTTCAATTGTTTTACTATGGAGTCTGCTTTTACTTATCTGAATGTAAATGCATATCTCTGTGCATATTTGTGTGCATGTCGAGGTTTGTAAAACATGTTTTAAATAATTGTGGGAAGCCATAAAACCTGGCTAGTGTCAGAGATAGTCATCATTCATAAATTGTACTACTTGCTGGTTGCTTTAGATATAACTTACAATAAACTTACAGCATTCCAAAAATATATTTTCTAGGTTAAAATTAAGCCTCTTTATTATTAAATGCCCTAAAACCACAGAGAATCTGTTAATGTTTAAACTGATTGCTTTACAATCGCTATATCCCTACTGCAGCTGTTGATGAGTTCAAATCAAGAAAATGTGCTTCTGAAAGTTTTTAAATTAAATGCAACACCAAGTATTGTGTATATTTGTTAACAAATTTAAGTTACAAAAACAAAGAAGAAATTGTGGGCTAATTACTGACATTTTTTGGAATGACTGAATTTTTGTTTTAATCCATTTCTCTTCTCTACAGTTTGGGAGTTATATAATCTATTTCTATTCTCATGGTTCTTAATCTTAATTTTTCTAATGTGCTTATGAAACTTAAAGTCTAAACACTGTGGCTATCTCTACCTTTTTCCAAAACAATGAAAGGAACTTGGAATAATGGTCTTCAAATATTTTTGTTCGCATACCACTTAAAATACTTTTGAGAAACTGCTACAGATGGATGGATGCTAACTAGATTTATTGTGGTGAATATTCTGTACTTTATACATATATTAAATCGTTATGTTGTACACCTGAAACTAATATGTTACATGTCAATTGTATCTCAATAAAACACATATCAGTGTAAAAAAACCCACTATGTAACTTGTGCATATTTTATCATAATTTTAAATATTTGCAATAAATGTAATTAACAGAATATTGCAAATTTAGAAATTTTTAAATATAAATTTTATTGCTTAGATTTTAAATGTGATTTGATATTCATCATTATTCATTTAAGAAGGTTAACAAACTCTTCAAAAATAGGAAATTTTAAATTATTCTTTTTTTGTCCTTAACTTGTGTTTCTATTCTACTTTTCCCATATGGTTTTTAAAGAATTAATAGACTTTATTTTCAGAATAGTTTTAGAATTACAGAAAAGTTTAATAGGAAAGTGCAGAAAGTTCCCATATATCCCCTTCATAACTGCCCCCTTCCTCGTTTCCCCTATTATTAACATCTTGCTCTAGTGTGGTACATTAGCCACAATTGATAAGCCAATATTGATACATCATTATTAATTAAAGTTTATGATTTATTTTGGGATGTACTCTTTGTGTTGTATATTCTGTGGGTTTTGACAAATGTAAAATGACATGTATCCACATTACAGTATCATATAGAATAGTTTCACTTCCCTAAAAATACCTTGTGCTCCACCTATCCATCCCTCCCTCCAGCCACGTCCAAACTTTTTACTGTCTCCATAGTTTTGCCTTTTCCAGAATGTCAGATACTTGGAATCATATCAGTTTGTAGCCTTTCAGATTGGTTTCTTTCCCTTAGAAATATGTCTCTGATATTCCTCCATGTCTACGCATGGCATGACAATTCATTTCTTTTTATCACCATATAATATTCCATTATGTGGATGTCCTATAGTTACTTTATCTATCACTTACTGAAGGACATCTTGGTTGCTCTGAATATTTGGCAGTTATGAATAAGGCTGCTTTGAACATTGGTTTGCAGGTTTGTATGTAGAAAGAAGTTTTCTCCTCATTTGGGTAAATATCGAAGAGCACGATTGCTGGATCCTATCATAAGAATATGTTTAGTTTTTGTCATACTATCTTCCAAAGTATCAGTACCATTTTGCATTCCCACCAGCAACGAATGAGAGTTCCTGTTGCTCCATATTCTTTCCAGCAAGTTGGTATCAGCTGTTGGGAGGTCTCAGTTCCTTGACACATGTACCTCTTCATAGGGCTGCTTGAGTGTCTTCATGACTTGAAGAATGAGTGATCTAAAAGAGCAAGGTAGAAGCCAAAATGTCTTTTATGATCAAGCCTTAGAAGTTACACATTATCATTTCCACAACATCCCATTGATTACACAGGTCAGCCCTATTCATTGTGAGAGGAGACCACACAAAGGTGAGACTACCAGGAAGTGAGGAACATTGAAGGCCCTATTGGAGGTTGACTAACACAACAATTAAAACACTTATCTTCAGTATGAGGTAGGTTTGTATCTATCTCTGTCCCACTAGACCAGTGTTTCTCACCTTTTCCTCATTATCACTCCACTATGGAGTCTTTTTAGACATATTTTTCCTAATCACATGCCCCTTTCATAAAACTTTAATGTTTATTTATGTACTGTGTGTATATCTGTGCTTTATATATACAAAGAAGTATTTTTTACACCACTCCCCCAAGAATCAATGTTCACTTCCTTGAAGGAGGTGATATTCCCTCTGAGGTTGAGAATGCATGCACTAGACTGAAAGCTAAAAATCCAAGAGTTGATACAGTACCATGCCTTTTCGTCTTTTTATTCCTCATAGCACTTCATTTACTGTTTTAAACAGAGTACAGCGGTAAATGTTTGTTTAATTGTGGCAAATAACTGGGCAAGGACAGGAAGGAGAATGAGTATGCTATCCAGTGAGAATGGAAAACAGATGCCATTGACCAAAGTGGAAACAGAGTCCCTGTGAGAAAGAAGAGACAGGAAAAGAGAGCATTTAATGAACATTTTCTGAAACACTAAATTTATCCATCTTGTTCATCACTGAACATTAAATAGGACTGTTTTTGGTATATTCTTAGGAAATATGGTATTTTTTTTTTGAATGAATAAATTCATCCTCCAGGATCACTTGCTCACTGAAAGTCAGCATATGTGATCTTCAGGGCTGTCTGATCACCTGTAAATTAAAGCATTTGTTTTCAATAATTCAATTCAGATGTTGGCTGAAATGAAGGAATATCCTATAAGTTCAGAATTATGTTTTATTTGAGGACATGACTGAGGACCATAGCATGGAAATAGCTTCTCAGACATCTGTGAGAAACTGTTCCAAAGAGGTAAGGGGAAATTCAGAATATATAGGAGTTTTTGCTGGGGAAAAAACATGTAGTCAAATATCAAAAGACTACGGCTAATCAAAAAAACCAGACATCTCAAGTTAATGGTTTTAGTGCTTTTCTAAGTATGGGAAGATGCAAGAGTCTGCGCTCACTGAAATTACTCCTTTGATATGCATCTTAACTATCGTGGCCCAGTATCCTGTTTTTCTCCATTCCCCTCAGAGCACATAGTGGCAGAAGCTGATGGGTCATGGTGGGCAGCATTCATTGTTTACTGAAATCACAGACAACATTTCTAACTCTATACTAAATGCTCCAATTTACCAAAGAGTTCTGGAGATCCAAGTGTCATGAAGCTGTTCTTGTTTCCTTCCTACATCATCCAAATAAGGGATGAGGTACTTGTTACGGGTACAAAACAAGTGTTGGGTTTTGTGTTTGGGTCAGAGACACAAAGGCCAAGGAGAACAAAGCACTTTTACCTCGTTGTATTTTGATTTTCTAGTTTGTCTCCCCTTTCTAGATTATAAACTCCCTACAGGCAGGAAATGTGTAGGCCCAGCCGAGATCTAGAAAATAAACATTTATTGAATGTATGCATAAATTAGCCAAGATCCCTGCCCCAAGGGGCTGATAATCTTGTAGGAAAGGTATGACACATGTATTAAAACATTTTTTTAACCTTGGTTCTGCTGGACCTACCAGAGGGGGAAGAAATGCTCAATACAGGCATAACTTGTTTAATTGCCCTTCACTTTATCACACCTCGGAGACATGGCATTTTGTTTTGTTTTGTTTGTATGAAACGAAGTTTTCTGGCAACAATGTGTTGTCAGATGATGGTTAACATTTTTTAAGAAATGAAATATTTTAAAATAAATGTATGTACTTTTTTTAAGACATAAAGCTATTGTACACTCAAGAGACTATAATATAACGTAAACATAACTTCTATATGCCCTGGGAAACCAAAAAATTTGTCTGACTCACTTTATTGCAATATTCACTTTATTGCAATGGTCCGGAACTATCTCCAGGGGTTACCTGTACCTGAAGACTGTTCACAAGCATGGCCAAAGCCTGTTAGGGAAAACAAAGGGTGGATCAGTTTTGCTGAAGAGAGGATCCCACTTCAGTGAACTGTATTTAAAACGTTTAAAAGGTTACGTCTATGCTGAGTGAAGGAAGCCAACCCCCTCCTCCAAAAAAAGGGTACCTGAAGTATGACTCCATTACCCAAAACTCTCAAATGTACAAACTGATCTACAGTGACTAAGGCAGATCAGTAGTTGCTCAGGGATGCGGGGCAGGATGTGGACAGGATGGAGGAATTATAAACGGCAGGAGGAAACTTGGGGGTAATAAATATGTCCGCTGTCTTGAATGTAATGTTTCATGGATGTATACATATGTCAATACTTGTCAAGTTGTACATTTAAATTTGCGTAGCTATGCAGGTCAATCATTCCTCAATAAAGCTGTTTTCAAAAAAGAGACAAGACAGAGTCAGATCACAGAGGGTCAGACGAAGGAACTCTCGAAAATTTTCAGGAGTGTGAAAAGCAACATTTAGTCAACTATCCCTAATAGTCAAACCTGGGCTGGTGTGACACCAAAGGAAAAGACAGGGAAAACCAATCCAGTGTTTGGTTAAGGCCTGTGGTGTGTACTTGCCTGAGGGCGGTTATCTCCGGAGGGAAAAGATAGTGCCCATAGATAAAGCCTGAAGAATTTCTGCTGGCAGTGACAGGGGAAGCTAGAGGAAGAACATGATTTGGGGTAAGATGATTTTGCCTTTTGGACCAGGAGAGAGTCATATTTAAGGCCTCCACCCTCTCTGAGGCACAGCGAAGGGGCTGGGGAGCGCTGCTCCAGAGCGCAGCGGCCAGGCCCAGTTAGCGGAGATAACACGCCGCAACACCATGCTAGAGCCCAGCGGCCTGGAACCTCAGCTTTCAACTATCGCTTCCTTAAGTTCCACTCAAGGAGCCGAGACAGGTGTTTGTGCGAGTCCCGCGTAGTAATCCCACGGGGATCTGGCGAGAACAGCCTCCCCAACTCAAGAAACCTGGGGCGATGGGGGCGGGAGCGCTCGTGGCCGGCGCGTGCGCGCGGCGCGCAGGGAGGCGGCCTGGAAGCGAGGGAGCGCGCGCCCTCCACGTGACCCGGCCCGCGGGCGGCGACGCACACGACGCGCCCCTCACGTGGTCTGTCTCCAGCCCCGTCGCCGGCGGAGGCGGGCGCGGGCGCGTCCCTGTGGCCAGTCACCCGGAGGAGTTGGTCGCACAATTATGAAAGACTCGGCTTCTGCTGCTAGCGCCGCTGCTGAGTTAGTTCTGAGAAGGTTTCCCTGGGCTGTCCTTGTCCGGCGGCCTCTGCTGCCGCCTCCGGAGACGCTTCCCGATAGATGGCTGCAGGCCGCGGAGGAGGAGGAGGTGGAGTTGCTGCCCTTCCGGAGTCCGCCCCGTGAGGAGAATGGTACTGGACCCACGCAGGCCCCGGCGGGGGAATGGTCCTGGGGGTTGCGGGCAGGGAAGGGGGAGGGCTCGGCAGGCAAGCGTGTGCGCGGCGCCGCGCTTCTTGGGGCGAAGGATCCCCGAATTGCCTTGAGGCTTCCGGACTTGCCCTGGCGGGACGGGAGTGCAGTTCATTCGCGGTGAGGGGCAGGAAGCAGGTAGCGAATCTGGCGCGACGGCTCGTCGCGGGAATCCCCTGAGCGGACCCCGGGCGCCGGCTCCTCAGGGCGGCAGAGGCGCGAGCCAGGGAGGACCTGGCTGAGCCGAGTGGCCGCAGCGCGCCAGACGCAGCGCTCAGCCTCCAAGCTCTGCATCTCCCGGGAGCGCGTTCCTCCTGGCGCTTGTTGCTGGCAGATAAGGGAGCCAAAAGCTCTGCTCAAGTTCTGCATGGAAGGGGAGGAAAAGTGCTGGGAGGGAACAAAAAAGGGATAGAGGACACGGAGCTGGAGCTGTGCCTTGTTTGCTGCGCAGCGTATACTCCACAGGTACCTTTTCCCTTTAGAGCCTAAGGGGAGGGATTTGATGATACTGACGCTAGATCAGGTGTGGAATTTTCTTTAGCAAGAATTAAGGATTTTATCAGGGTACTGCTGTAGGTACCGAGGCATGGGTTTATGTCGACCAACCTCATCCGTTGCCCTAAGAAGGGTTGATCGTGTTTTAAATTGAAGGTACAGAGAGAGAGAGAGAGAGAGAGAGAGAGAGAGAGAGAGAGAGAGAGAGAGGGATGCGGCGCATTGCAGCTTTTGGTAAAGCTTTTTGTTAAGGTCAGAAATAAAATTAAAAGATTTCTTGCAAAGAAAGCCATTTAGATCAGAGATTCGAAGAGCGGGCTAGATATTCCTGGTCAGTACTTGAACTAGATAGGCTTCTTGCAAAGAACTATCCCTCTGCCGGAGTCTGGCCGGTTTACTTTTCTTTAGAAACTAATTCAAGTCCCATACAAAATTGAAACCACGAATATTGTTATACTTTGAATAAATAGTGCACCTTCCACTATTTCCCACTGTTTTTTTTTGTAATGTAAGGTCAGTAAAACAGTCATTTTGCCTTTCTTCGTAATTTTTAAAACAAGAATTTTTAAGTTTCTCTACCGACATTAAATTTTAACATTTATTATTTAATGAATTTTAAGGGAGTCTCTTTTGGGGGGAAAAGTTGAATGAAAGTGCCTTTTATTTAAAAAAGCAAGCCATTAATCCTGACTTTGAAGTGATGTGTCTAGTTTTCCTTTTTTTTAGGTGATAAATAGCATACATTTGAACATATCATTTAAATATTTTGAAAAAAATTTATATACGTTAGAAAATGGAAATGAAGATGATTCATCATCCTAAGCCTTTGCTTCCTACTGCTTTGTTAAAGCAACCAGACGACTTTGTTTCTAGTTACTTTCTAGTGAAAGTAATTCTTAGTCTTACCTCAGGTGTTCTTCTTAAATCCAGCCTCTTAGTGCCTTGGTATCTATATACTTTGAAACCTAGCCTTCAAAAATCAAGATGTAGTCTGAATTTCTCCTGTGTCTATTGCTTTTCCATTTATGTCCAGTCTTTTACAGCAAATGTGCTCCTCAGACCATATGTTTGTATACAACATTGTCTACAAGGAGAAATTATCACTTTAAAATTTGAAATTAAAAATCAAATTTTAGTTTTTAACGTAGCTTGAGTTTTGACTCCTATTGAGTTGTATGGCTTTCCTTACAATTTCCAATTAAATTATGGTGAACCTTTAGGGTAACGTAAGACTGAGGTTCTCTAATAATGATGATTTGTTGAGCCTCCTCAACTTTTGGGTCAAAAGTGACCTAAAAGTTCATCTAAGTATGTTGTAGCTACAGTATATAATTCTTATTATAAATTCTTGTTTAAGACCTTTTTGGTAATCAGTTTCTTCTTTGAAACTAAGAGAAAGCATACAGAAATGTTCTGCATTTTGAAAAGCTTCAAAACTAGTCAACCAACTGCCTAAAAAAAAAAAATCCAAAACAAATAAAATTCCAAGAAAGACAAGTTAAATTGGAGTGGAATAAAGTTTTTTTTTTACAAAATTATATACCATAGTTACTGGAAATATTTGTTTTATTCATTTGGCAAACACTTACTGTTTAATATATTCCACGCACTGTGATAGGCACTGGAGTGCCAAAGATGTATTACACAAGTTTCCCACTTTGAAACAGCTTACACTTTAGATTTATATAAACTGTTATCAGTGGAAGATACATACATTACTTTATAAAACGAACATTTAGTGTCTACTGTGTTGCAGGCTCTGTGATACTCTGTCTTGAAGGGCAGTATACATATGCAAAAAAACAAGAGTCGTGTGATATTATTGCATAGTTTACTGTGAAAGTATAGGGTAGTCAGGAAGAGAAAAAGGGAAGGTTTGGGTAGGTTTACAAAGGCTTGTAGAGGTGAATCTTGTGAGGCAATAGGAATTAGTTAATCTGGAACTAGAAGGGATGTAGAATTGGTTTTCGTCTAAGGGAACTGAGCTTCAGAAGAGGAGAGCGTCATACTTTATCCTGGGATCTACTATACAAGTACTGTACCTAGTTTAGAGTGAGTGGAGTATGGGATGATATAAGTACTAGTGAGAGTGTTGTGAAGATAGGTAAGGACCAGTTTCTTGAGGGCAATGTATGTCATGCAAAGAAGTTTGTATTTTATTCTGGAGGTATTGGGGATCTACTTAAGGAAACAATATGGTGGGTGAATTAGTGTCAGTTTAAACTGAAAAGAGCGAGACCAGTAAGGAGGAGACTGTAGCAGGACTCTGATTAAAGTGTTGAGGGCTTGAAATCAAGAAGTAATAGAGGAAAAGAAGGAACTAATTGAAATGTTTAGGAGTTAGAATATTCAGAACTTGGTGCCTTTGGTGGAATTGTGTGTTGTGTGAGTGTGCGTGTGGGCAAATGTCAATAATAAGAACCAGACGCAAAATGAAAACATGTAATAGTTGAAATAATTATGTAATATGTGCAAATGTAGTACTTAAAGGCAATACTTAAAATGTGCATTTTTTATTTTGATTTTGGTCTGTTGAACCAAGCACTTTGAAGTCTATTGAAGCGAGCACTTGTAAGTCTGTTGAAGCGAGCACTTCTAAAAGTTGAGAGTTCTGCCAATCGTAGAAATTTTTGATGTACTGTTCTGATATTCTTCTTTCTTTAACGTTGTAACATGGGAGATTTCAAACATACAAAGATAGAACAGTAAAGTGAATCACCGTATACCCAGGACCCATATCAACAGTTTGAAACATGTGAATATTGTTTCTTCTATTATCCTCAATCTCCCTCAAGTGAATAATCTAAAAGCAAATCCCAGACATAGTCCATCTATAAATACTTCATTATTTGTACCTCTAAAAATGTGAAGACTTTTAACTTAGCCACAGTACTTTTAGCATACCTAAAATTAATAATTCTTTAGTATCATTAAATATTCAGCTTATTTCCCTGATTGTCTCATTTTTTTTTAAGTTGGTTTGTTTGAATCAGGATCCAAAGAATTCTACACAGCATTTGTTTGATAAATAAACCTTTCAGTCCCTAGTACCTCTCCTTTTTTTTGTCTTGTGATTTACCATATTTAATGGAAAAAAAGAAAATCTAGGTCATTTGCCTTGTAGAATTTCCCACAATTTTGATTTTTTTGATTGCATCTGTACAGCATCATGTAACACGTTCCTTTCTCCTCTGTATTTCCTGTGAACTAGTGGTTAAAGACTGTCAGATTCTAGTTTGATGTTTTGGCAAGACTCCTTCACAGGTAGTGTTATATGTTTTATATTGCATCACCTTAAGAGGAACAAGCTGTCTGGTTGTTTTTCTTTTTTGATGTTAAGATTGACTAGTGGATTGGTGTTGTCAGCTGCCTGTTCTTCAGTTGTGAAGTTCCCCATGAGACTTCACATAGTAGCCATTGATGATTATAGCCGTTGCTCAGTTATTTCATTCTGGGTTTATATTTTCCTTTTATTTTGAGGAGAGCCTTTCAGCATATGATTACATTTTACAGTCTTTTTTTTTTTTTTTTTTCTTTTTTTTAAGTGACTGCTCTTTCAGTGCTTGTTTTAAGTTTGGTGCCTGGAGGCAAAGTTCAGAGTGGTTGAGATTAGTTTAAAAAATGAGCAACGTTTGGCTATCTGTGGAAATTTGAACTGAGTTATTTGTGTGAATTGATATAAAAGAACTTAGATATGTGTCACTTTTAGAAGGGGCTTTGCAGTTACTAGATTAGTTTGAATGTATATGAAATTTGTAACTTGGAGAATGGACCTCTTCTAGTTTATCTTTATAAAAATGATTGATTCTAATTTGAGTTAAATTACTACTTTTAGATATTTTGTTGACCCTTCAGTTTGGTTCACCTTGGATTTAGAAAATTATTCTGGATCTTTTTGGGGAATGTGTGTTTAGTTTCCTGACCAATTAAAGGTTTTAGAACTCTGTTGAAGAAATTTTGGTGTATGGAGGTAAGCAGTTCTTTGAGATTGATGAATTTGACTCTTCACCTAAGTATCTTTGCCAAGTCACCTTCTTTTATGAGCATCACTTTTACTGTCTCTGTAAAAGTCAGATGATAATCTTTCCCCTACTTGACCTCAGGAGTATTAAAGTCTGTGAAACACTGTTTGTCTCTCCTTGCATCATGAAAACATGTTGATAACTTAACACCGCAGCTATCCAGCTGCTAGACTTCTGGAAACATCAACCTTTGGAAACCCAAATCCCTATAGAAAGGAAAAAAGCTTTTGAGCCAAGCCATTATCAGGAATATAGCAACCTTGAGCCCAGAGTTCACTGATTGAAAAATACGTGCAAAGTGAAATTTAATAGGCTTAGTTTCCTACTTTCCTCTGACAGTCTGGTAGTACATTCGAAGTGATGGAAGGAAAGTTATCTGGAAAGCAGACTATTGCTATAAAGAGGAGACTGAAGAAACATTAACTGGAAAAGAAAGCTAGAGCTGTAAATTACTCTTCAGTATGTGAACCAGTGGTCTTCCTTGTCTTTAAGAGTATAATTTACCATAACCAATATTCAAGTATGTGTAATAGGCTTTAGACAGATTTTCATAATATTAGTTAACATGTATTAGCATTTAGCTGTGGCCATTGTTTAAAATGCTTTGCATATATCAATTACATATATCACTCTCAAGAAAACTATGGAGTAGACGTTTTTTTCTCCCTCTCTCCAGTATTTCCATAAAGAACAGAGAGGCAGAATCATTCACCAAAGGTCATAGCTAATAAGTGGTAGAGTCGGTACTGACTTGCCAAATTATGGAAACCTGGAGAAGGATCTTGTTATTCAGGGCCATGTGTATTAGTGAGATGTCAGATGACAGGTGTCATGTTAAGTAAAAAAGTTAAGGTCATTTAAAAAAATGTTACCTTTAGAAACATTTATTATACCATATTTTCTTCAAATACTATAAAACCTGGTAGAATTTCCTTTACTACCAGATTTCTGTGTAGTAACTTCAGGATAGGTTATTTATAACTCAGTTATATACTTTGTATTTTGACAAAGTGCAAAGATTTACTATTCTGAGGGGACCTTTAGTAGATTGGAAAAATCATTAAGTAAGCTATAAATAGATTTCTGTTATGGGTAGAACTCATTAATAAAAACCATCGAAGCCTATCGTGAATGAATCAACAAAGTATCATCACACTACTCAGGGATAGAGGATAGGTTGCTCCAGTTAACTGACAATGCAAAGGCTCGAGTTTTGTAATAGAGAATGTCCTGATATTTTCTCTAGATTTTTCTTTTAGAGATTAATTTTTGTGGCATCATCTGAAAACATAATAATTTTCTTTGAATTAGGTGTATGTGATAGATCCATTTAATTCAAGATTCTATTGCTTTTGGAAAAATATTTTATTAGGTAACAAGGAGCCAGGAATAACAGTGAAGAATTTAAATTGTACTATTTGATTTCAAATATATAATATTTTAAAATAAATGTGTACAATTTGAGTTCTCTGGTAACTTTTTTTGTTACAGAGTTCAAGTGTATCAAAGTGTATAGATCATAATATAGCAGACATTGATGTACCTATCACCCAGCTTAAGAAGTAAAATATTACAGATAAAATTTGATGTACCCTGTCAAAATGCTATTCCACTTTTCACTTCTGCAGATGTAATCATCATCCTAAGTTTAGCCTTTATTGTTCCTTTGGATGCTTTTGTAATGTTACATAAAGTATATGTAATATGTAGTGGACTTTTGGTATTCCTAATTTTTATGTACATGGAATTATGTATCTTTTTGTGGATCTTAGGGTTTTTTTCTTTTTTTAATTGAACAATAGTTGATTTACAATATTGTATTCGTTTCATGTATACCATAGTGATTCAGTATTTTTACAGATTATACTCCATTTAAAGTTATTATGAAATAGTCTTTGTGCCCTCTGCTGTACAATATATCCTTGTAGCTTATTGGGTTTTTTTCTTTTTAATCAACATTTGGTTTTGAGATTAATTCACGTAACATTTAGTTTGTCACTTTCAGCTGCTATATATTACTCCATTACAGGAATATGCTCTATGTTGTCCATTTACTGTTATTGGGCATTTAGATTATTTCCAGTTTTTTACAAAGTACTTTGTGACATTCTTGTATGTATCATCTTATGTACATGTATATCTAGAAGTAGAATTGCTAAGTCATAGGATAGGTGCATCTTCAACTCTAGGTATTGCCAAAGTGTTGACCAGAGTAGTTGTCCATTTTCCACTCCCCTAGAAGTATATGAGAGATCCCATTTTTTTCCCCAACATCTTTGTCAACACTTAATTCATTAGGTTCTTTTATTTATCCAGACTCATGAATGTGAAATAGTTCCTCATCGTTTTAATTTGCATGTCCTTGGTCACCAATAATGATGAGTGTCATTTCAGGTTACAAGTTTTGGGCTGTGGTTACCTACTCTTTGGTGAATTGCTTTTCTCAGTTTTCTAATGGATTCCTTTTTTTTTTTAATCTGTAGAAGTTTTTTTATGTATTCTGAATACTTTTCTTTTTGTTTTTTGGTCTTAAGCCCTACGAATATCTGCTCCAGTTTAGCTTTAAAAATTTTTTTCACTTTGTTAATAATGGTAAGCTATTTACTTATTTTTAAGTTGTTGCTGTAAAATTAGTTTTTAATTTTAGTGTGGAAATGTATCCATATTTTCTTTATAGTGTGTACTTTTTCTTATCTTGAGATCAGAACATTTTAAATTTATTTTTTGGTAGAAGTTTTGAAGTTTTGCTTTTTACATTTTGATTTTAATCTGCCTAGTATTCCTTTTTGGATTCTAATGTAAGAATTCCTATACATATAACATAATGGTTCATATTTTCTTTTGATTTGTATTGCTCTCTCAATCACATACCAAATTTCCTTAAATGTAAGTTTCTATTTCTAAGAGATTTGTTCCATTACCCTGTTTGTCTTCTGTGTCAGTACGTTTGTTTCCCCCCCCCCTTTTTTTTTAAACAATCTTAGGTATCTAAGTAAAATTTCTTGACTTAGCATAAGAAATTTAATGTTTCTTTTTTTTTTTTTTGCTAACATACTTATTATCTTTTTTTCTCCTAAAACAATGAGTCTGATCCATTTTCATTTTAATAGTAATTCTTTATGGTAAAATGAATTCTTCTAGGTAAGACTTTATCTGGAATACTTGAAAAAATTACTGCAGCTTGAGCTAAATTGAGGTTGGCTACTTTTTGACTCAGTGTGCCTAATCTTCATTTATTTAACATCTTGGACTTCATTTATTTAACATCTTAACATCGTGGTGTGGCACGATGGCAACTGCTCAGACTTCTCTTTATCAGACGTTTTCTATCCCTTAATTTGGGGGTAATATTGGGCTGTTAAGCAGTCAGGTTGGCAGTCTCCATGAGGTCAGCAGGAAAACAAAACCAACAGAAAATAAGATTGGATACAGTAGTAGGATTCTCTTTACATAGTCATGATCTGAATCTGACTCCATTAAATTTTTTTTTTTTAAATCACAAGTTGCCAACAGCACTTTGTTTTTTCTTTTCAACATGTTTTTCTGCAGCTTTCTTGGCCCTTTTTGCCCAGATGCCAAAGAACTGGATGTTGGCACTGGCCATGAAGAGTCTAGCAGATGCCTTGAAGTTCTTCTCCTCTGTGATGACTCTAGCTTTCTCCTTCTCGTAGACGTTCCGTACGTGTATGACTGGTCCCATCCGCTGGTGGCCAGTTTGAGCTCTTCAGCAGAGCTGTCTCCCTTCTTGGGGGATGACGGCTTCCTGGGGAAGAGGATGAGCTTGGAGCTATACTCCTTCAGCTGCTGCACGTAGGCCTGCAGGGTTTTCATGCTCTTGTTTCACCACCTTGGATCCACTGAGATCCCAGTGGTCCAAGCCACTTCTTGTGGATGTTGGCCACCCTTAGCTCCTCTGGGCTGAAGCTTCTGCCAGTGTGCACCTTGGTGTGGTACTTTCACTGTGGGGTATCTCACCATGGGCCGCAGCGGGCTGGATGCCAGGGCAGGGTGATGGGGCATGCCTTGGCCTGCCAGGCCTTGAGTCTGTGGATCTTGCACACCACCTGGTTGAACCGCGTGGCCACGCACCACTGCCAGCCCTTGTGGAAGTGGGCTTCAGGATAATGCCAATCTGGTTGGACACCATGGCTGCGGTTGACAGGCCTCCTCCAAGGGTGCACGGCCAGGGAAAGGTCCATTTAATTTTTTTAATATATAAAACTTTTCCAGCTGTCATTCCAAAGAGGCTTTTCAGTGACGTCTCTAAAACCTGTTCAAGTGGTTTCCATTTGAATTATCGATGATATCTAAGTAGTAATTAGTTAAGTAGTTGGCAGCCAGTTAAGAGTAAGAGCAGAACTAGAGTAAGGGCCTGTGAGAGTGCCAGGAGGTCAAAGAATTAGACTCTGATAGAGGAAGTCACAGGGTACCAGCCATTTTCAGCATTTTGCTTCAGGCTAGCCTAATTTTTCTTTGTCATTGTACCATTGTTGGCCAGCATGTTGACCTATATAATTATCATGTAACTCCAAATTTCTAGATCTCTAGTGTCATTTAACTTTTTTAAGCTATTGCATTTTATTAGTAGGCAGACCCTCTTTTAATGTGATTGCTCTTTCTTTTGAGTTTGGGTCACATTTTCCTGTTTCTTCTTGTATCTAGTAATTTTGAATTGTATCCTAGACTTTGTGAATGTTACCTTGTAGAGACTCTGGGTTCTGTTATATTCCTATGAAGACTAATGATTTTTATTTTAAGTAGTTGTTATGAATGTGCCCTCCCACAATTCAGTGTTGATGGTATTTGGAAATAGAGCTTTTCCAAGGTAATTAGAGTTAGATGAGGTCATGAAGATAGGGACCTTATATGAAAAGACACCAGGGAGCTTGCTCCCTCTCCCCATCCTGTGAGGACACCAGTGATTGGACAGCTGTCTGTAATCCAAGAAGAGAGCTCCTGCCAGACACAGACTGTACTGGCACCTTGATCTTAGTTTCTAGTCTCTAGAACTGTGAGAAAATGAATTTTGGTTGTTGAAGACAAAAAGTCTTACAGTATTAGTTATGTCAGCCAAAGCAGACTAAGATAGTAGTTGATTAACTTACAGACTACTCAAATTCTAAACTCTGTCTCCAGTGGGCAGCAAAAATATCTGTTCAGTTATTTTATTCTTAACTGAGTTGCTTGGAGTCTGCCCCATGTATACATAATTCATTGGTCAGCTTGACTTGAGCAGAATTAATCTGCAGCATTTAGGGCTCCTTTTCTATGACTCTGTCCTTTGCAGGATTTTTCAGCTGCTCTTGTCACTTGAATTTGGTACACTGCTTCTTCAAACCAGTAAGACTGAGATTTCTATTGGTGTTTTAGCAGCTTAGTGGGTTTGGAGTGGGGCCTGTCTTCAGGCAGAAAATGGGAAACTCAGTGTTCCTTTGTCCTAAGTATAGACTTGATTTGATTGCTGCCTGCTTTTGGTTGCCTCTTCAGTGCCATTAAATAGTTTTTTTAATTTGTTTTTATTTTGTTCTGAGTTTATAGTTGTTACCTGTGGGAGGGTTAGTCCAATAGAACCTCTGTAACTGGAAACTCCTTTCTAATATTAATATATAGAATCAGAGTATATTTAGTTATAAAAATAAATTGATTTTCACGTGTTACTTTGAAGTAGAATTTTTGAGACAATCTCTAATTTTTTTCCCCGTTATTTGCTATCAGCATCTAGGCAAGAAGGATGTGTTGGTACTGATTTGTTTGAAGAGTAGGATGTGGTTAGAAGTTTTATTTATTACATATGTGCTGGGAGACAGATAGGAAGAATGTATAATTTATGGAATTTTGAAGCATTGTTGAACTATGACTGTGTGAGGCATTTTGTCAAAACACCTGGCGTGGATCATAATCTTTAGAGCAACATTGTGAAATGGGTACTGTTATTCTATTCTACAGGTAAGGAAACAAATTCAGAAACTTGCTTAAGGTTGCATCAGTAGTACAGACAACAGCGCTAGAATTCTAACAGTTTACTGTGACTCCAGAATCTGCTCTTTAATCACTGAAGATCACTAAGTTGTCTTTAAATTTCCTCATTTTGCTAACCTTCTGTGGTTATAGTTTTTACTTTACCTAAAACACTTAAATTTAGGAATTTTCAGATTTTTGTTTGTACTGTGCCACCTTTTGGTAAAATGCAGTACTGCAGCCTAGCAAAAGATGAAATACAAAATTAGGAATTTTTATATGTATTTATAATCCAGGGAACATTTGATCGGATAAGTGATGGCAGAGCAGAAACTCAGAATTTCAGAAATTGCAGAAACCTATCATTGGGAAGGATTTACAACTATTAGCTGGGATATGTGACTATCAGATATAGGAAGCCAATTCCTACTGATCCCTAATGTAATAAATGAAGGCCATAAACAACAAGAATGCTGTATGTGGGAAGAATATATTTACATTTGGTGTTTACACAGATAGAATGAGAGGCAGTAAGCCCTTGAAATAAAATTGGTAAATAATTAAGGTAGGAAAAGCTGTAGGAGATAGTTTTGAAATATGCTAATGTTAATGCGTATTTGTGTAGGCACAAAATTTGGTAAAAATTTGTGAGCATCAAAGTGACACTTTTAAGTGACTTTTGGCAAATGGTTTTGGCTAAAGTTGTGGATGAATTTGCCAATTAGAGACTACTGTGGAAGGTCTGAGGTTTTAAGAGTTAGTACTGGCTGTTTATATTTTTAACAAGAATCATAAAATGGAACTAACTTGTCAACAAGAGTTGTACTAGGTCCTGAAATATAACAACATATCTATTTTGAGTAGTTTTATATTTTATCACAAAATACTGACAAAAATGAGTACTACAAGTGACCAAAGTGTCTTAGGTTGGTAATGATTGGAAAAGACCATTATTTCTGGAAAAAAGCTAGATACGCATACTCAAACACTAGATTTTTTTGCTCAGTGATATTTAGGTTTTATGGGTACATCCATATGGGTTGTTTAAATGGTTCTTCTATTGAAATTCCTCCAGGAAAAATAACTGAATGTGCATCTAAAACTCTTTAGCCCCTCTTCTTTCCCCCCTCATTGAAAAGCCTCTCTTAATGCCAGAATCTGTTGGGACTGTAGGACTGGTAGAAGGGACATTAGTAATATCCAGGAAGCAGTGTGGGGGAAGACTCTGAAGGGCTTGGCACAATACTAGTTAGATTGAATTGACTCAGTGGGATCATGAGTTTTTTATGGGAACTTTTGTGGGATTTAGAGCCTTGGTTGGCAAACATGCCAGGTCTACCAGATCTGGCCAAGGCCTATTCTGTATGGCTTTGAGCTGAAAATGGTTCTTACACTTTTTTTTAATGGTTAAAAAACAAAAGAAAATATGTGGCAGAGACAGTATGTAGTCCAAAAAGTAAAATATTTACATCTGGCCCTTTATAGAAAGAATTTGTTGACCCCCCCATTTAGAGGATAGCTGTGCTTCTCTAAGAAGTGGGGAAATTGAAGGAAGCATCAGTTTAAGGGCAAAGGTGTTCCTCTGGGCCCTGATGAGTTGCATATGTTGTTGGAAAATAATTGCAGAGGCAGATTTGAAGAAAGGACTAGAAACCAGAACTGTTTAATAATCCATCTTTAGTGTTTATTTTTTATAAGGCATTATGTTAAACTGAAGGATTTAGAAATCATATGTTGTATCCATTCCTTTACTAGTCCAGGCTCCCATTGCCCCTCTCTAAAACACTGTTTGGTGGCTCTAGCTTACTTTTACTTGTCTGCTTGCCAGATTAGCCTTCCTAAAGAGAGCTCTGATCATTCTGTATGTTAAATGCTGCTTGGGATTTGTTTTCCTTCTGTGTGTAACTATCTCTTAAATTAAAATGTCAGGGAAAATATTTTTATTTACATTTACTAGGAAGATGTAAGCTATGAAAAGTGTATACCTTTGATTCATTTTTATGAGTATTTCAGTTAATAACTATCCAAAGTTTTGCAGGCTAACATTTAGACTTAACTATGGTGTTAGTTCATTGCTGTAGAACAATTAGTTTTGAAATCTATTGATCTGATTCTTCCATCCTTATCTCCACCTGGGTTTAAAAGCTATAGTTAGAGTTGCTTCAGGCAGACTACTGGTGGGAGTAAAATTGGAGAAAGAAAAGAGGAAAAGCTAATACTGGTTAGCAGTAGTTAACTATTAATAACTTTTAGGAAAGATACGTTAGTCCTTCTTCTCTTTCTGTTTTTCTCCATGTTCAGAAAATTATATGCAGAGTGATCACATAGGCATTCCCCTTTTGAGAGTGATTAATATATTTCTACACAGTAGTTTCAAGAAAGATGTAAGAAAGGTGCTTATTTAATGCATATCATCATGAAGTGATTTTGAAATGCTTATCTTAAATTTCTCTTAAAAAGCTGGTAGAGACTTTAGAGCCAGGATAAACTATTAACTGTGTGACTTTGGACAATTTTGTAACTTCTTTGTCTAAGTCTTTGGCCATTCTTTCTCTTTTCTCCTTCTGGAACTCTGATTAAACATACATTTGACCTCCTCATTCTGTTTTACATGTCTTGTAACCCTACCCTACCTTTTAAACAGCTTTATTGTGGAATATTACACAAATTATAGAATTTGCCCTCTGTAAGTATACACATTTGATGGCTTTTTAATAGATTTAGTTTTATAACCACCACAACCCAGTTTTAAACATTCCTATCACATCACAAATTTCCCTTGTGCTTGTTTGCAGTTTATTCTTAATTGTCCTATCAAGAGAAGGAAGATGGGAAAAAAAGAGAATTTAAATTGTACAAGGCTGCATTCCATAGCATATATTTACTCCTATATATTTCCAGGTCTTCCCCCAAGACATTTTCTTATTTTGTCAAGTAGTTGTTATTTAATAGAACTCCTTAGAAACGTCCACTGTATTATAGTTAATAAATGTGCTCATATTGTATTCACCTTTTGCCTATCTTTCATTCCCATTGTAAGCTTTAGGTGTATGCTCATGAACTGCAAATGACTTAGTTAAATAAAAACTAGTTGGTACTAGAGCAATGTCTATTTCCATTATTTCAGTAGGTTATCTGGATATGTTAGATGTGGTCATTGCCATTTGTTTTCAGAAAAGTTCACAGGGAGAAATTCCAAACAAATCTTTGCCTCACTTTTTATTATCTGTCTATGAATTTCATTAATTAATAAACAAACAGCCAGTAAAAATATAATAGTAAGTACAATCACAAATCTACTTTTTTTTTTACAAACCAGTTCCAATTTTTCTAGAGTAGAGAAGCAACCCTTTAAATGACAAATCAGACAGTATAATTTTAGTGCCATCCCTAAATTCTGCATTTTTAAATAATAGGAGCTCAATGAAAAGTTCATGAGTTTAAAGCTTTAGATTAAGTTGGTTTTGATAGAAATTCAACCTCACATTATCATGTGTCAGAGCAGCACTACCAAATGATATTTTTTTTCAACTTACAAACAGAAGTCACATGAATAAATGACTTGTCTTCAGGTCCAGATGCTGTCTGGTTTCAGTGTACTATCATAGAGTGGGAGAAGGGGCCAGAGTAGCAATAATGAACCAGCAGTCTGACACGGCCATATCTTTTGCCTTAGAAAAAAAAAATGGAAGAATAGAGTTGCCATTTACTAAGATGGAGAAGACTTCATGAGAAGTAAGTGTCTGGATGAAAGATGATCTCAGTTCTCAATTTTGGCCATGTTAAGTTTGAGATGCCAGTTAGATATCTAAATGAAGCTGTTGAGTAGGCAGGTGGATATGTGAGCATGGAGTTCAGGGAAAGATCTGACATGGAAACGTAAATTAGAGAGTCATCTAGTGTATTGATGGTAAACTGGGTGTGAGCACTTAAAGAGTGAGTATAATTGGAAAAAGGAAGTCCAAAGTCTGAGTGAATATAATTAAAGAAAGAAGTCCAAAGATTGGGGAGAAGAGGGAAGAATCAGCAAGGAGATAAAAGGAGTGGCCAGTGAAGAGAAAATGAAAACTAAACTAACTGATGAAACTGTTTTAAGAAGATGACAATGATGAATTTTGTTAAATGTTGCTGTTGTATCAATGGAGATGAGTCCTGTAAGTTGACCTTTGGACTCAGAGATTGTCATTAGTGATCTTGTTGAGGCTTATTTCAGGAGAAAGGTTGCCTTGAAAGCCTGAATGGAGTGGGTTTTAGAAAGTGTGGGAAGAGAAGATAAAAGGGAAACAGTTTTTCCAATGATCTTTACTGTAGTTGGAGGCAGAAACGTAGAGTGTTAGCTTGAGGAGCAAGTAGAATCAAGTAAAGTTTGTGGTGTTTATGGAACCTAAAAAAAATGCTGCAGATGAACTTATTTACAAAACAGAAACAGACGTAGACATAGAAAACAAACTTACGTTTACCAGTGGGAGAAGAGGGTGGGAAGGGATAAATTGAGAGTTCGAGATTTCCAGATACTAACTAATATATATATATATAAGATAGATAAACAGCAAGTTCATTCTGTATAGCACAGGGAACTATATTCAATATCTTGTGGCACAGACATATGGTTACCAAAAGGGAAAGGCTGGGGAGAGATAAATTAGGAGTTTGGGATTAGCAGTTACAGACTACTATATATAAAATAAACAACAAGGTCTTACTGTATAGCACAGGAAACTTAAATGCCTTGTAGTAACCTGTAATGAAAAAGAACATGAAAATATATATATATATATATACACACACACACACACACACACATATGTATAACTGAATCACTATGCTGTACACCAGAAACTAACACAACAGTGTAAACCAACTACACTTCAGTTGAAAAAAAAAAAAGGTTCGTGGTGTTTAAAATGGGGAGAATAATAGCATGCTGATGGGAATGAGTTAATAAAGAAGAGGGGGAAATTAAGTGAGAATTGGTGGAGGGTTAGTGAGGGTGTGGAATCTAGGACACAAGAGGAGTGATTGGACTTGAATAGGAACACAGTCACAGGAAGGAACGTGTGGGCAAAGTGGGGATGCATACTCATTGGTGGACAGATGTGATAGAAGTATGTAGACGTCCTCTTCTTGTTGCTTCAGTTTTCTTAGTGAAATGGGAAGTAGGTCATCAGTTGAGAGTTAGAATGGGGAAGGAGGGTTGGAGATTTGAGGAGAGAAGATGGTGTGAAATCATACAAGAGAATGAGAAAATGGACCAGGGAAATACAGTGTGATTGTTGGGTATCATTTAAGGGGCATTTGAGGTTTGTGGTCAGGGTTTTAAAGTGAAACCAGAGGGCATTGTTTTGCTTGTTCTGTAGTCATATTAATAGTACATAAGCCCTTATGGAATAGGTGGGGAATTGGATTGAATCAAGGTTATGTTTGCCGGGTGTATTCCTAGTACAGTAAAGCTAGAGAGATTCCTACTCACCCCCCCACCCCCGCCCCAGAAAGGTATGTGGACAAAGAAGATTCTTCAAAGGAATACCAGACTTTAGTTAGAGTAAGAAAGTGATGGAGAGACTGTGCTAAATGAGCTTTGGCGTGTAGGACATTTTGCTGATGAAGGGACCTAGGTTCCAGAGGGCATCCTGTGGTTTTTGTAACTAGGGGATCATGATATAATTTGCTTCTTACCTATGAGTCGATTTAAAGAACCATTGACCAAGGAAATGGACATTTTGAATGGAGAGAGAACTTTGGAACCAGAATTAGAGGATTCGGGGATAGACTAAGGTTTATGATTAGGAAACGTGATGATTTGCGAGGAACCTGCAAATTTATATATATATATAATTTGGAGGATAGAGCTCAAGGTCATTAATCTACACAGCCCTAATTTATGGAGTTTCCCTTATCTCAATACATAATGCCTCATTCCTTTTTAATCAGTCACACTAGTAGCAGGATACAGAATCTAGGGATCTAGGCAGAAACTTAAGTAGTAGTATAAAAAGTTAATTTTTAAAAATCTTTAAAACTTGAAATAATTTCAGATTCATAGGAACTGAGGGAAATGTGTTAATCTTCCATTATGATCCTAGATTTGTCTTATTCTCCCTATTAATTTTTTGACTTTATGCATTTTGAGACTCTTTGGTTATTCATATTTAAGACTGTTAAGCAATCTGATGAATTAAACATTTGTAATTGTGTAACAGCCTACACTCTACCTGTTGGTGTTGAGCATATTTTTTCCAGTATTCTCTTTCTTTTGTATAGAATTTGCTTAATTTCTTTCTGTCCTTGTGCCATTAGCGATTTTGTGTCATTATACTTTAGGTATTTATCTTAGAAATACAATATAGCTAGGCATTATTTAGTTTTTTTAGTTAAATCTGATAATCATTTTTAATTGGCTTTTAAGTGATCCATTTCCCAGGATGACACTAGCCCTCCTCTGGAGGTTTTTGACTCACAGTGGGAATCTCAAACTTGATTTACCCCTCTCTGGTTATTTAAGCAGCAGTTTCTGCACAGTGCTGTTGATTTAGTAATCTCAATCCACTGGACTTAAATGGAATTATTCCAGTATTTTAGATGTGCTGTCATCTGTAAACATGTAGTACAAATATTTAGTGTATTGAAAAAAATTAAATAGTGTAGAACTATTGCTTTCTGTGCATTTGTCATTAAATTATTTTCTTGTAATATTAGTGGATTAATTTATAAACCATCTTTTAAAACTTTGTCTTTTAGTCCCAGAAGTCCTGGATAGAAAGCACTTTGACCAAGAGGGAATGTGTATATATTATACCAAGTTCCAGAGACCCTCACAGGTAAGCATACTTCTTTCTTGCTGGGTTCTTCTAGAAACTTATATGTAAGTTATACTGCTATTTATTTATTAAAAACCAAAATTAAAATTATTGGTAGTTACTGTTAATTTTTGTGCTTACTGTTAATTATTCTTTTAAGATTAGGAAAAGGAGACATCATTAGCAAGATATCAGTATTATGGAGTTCTTAATGACATTTCACAACATAAAATCTCTTCAGAGTGTTCATCCATCCCATCACATCATACCTAGTATATTACAAAGACAAGACAGTTTAGGCTCTCTTTTTAATTGATTCACTGATATTGAGAACTTAAAAATATGTTTGTGTATCTGTTTATTGGGCATCTATTAAGTACCCAACACTATGGTTTATGCTGAAGAAACACTGTGAATCTAATAGTTGCTGTTTTTGTTTGCCAAAATATAGCTGTAGATCAGCACCTACTGGAAAATCTATTATCAGAAATATTGTAGGCATCTCTGATTATCTTTTGTTCTTCAAAATGGCTTTGATAATAGAAAAAAATTTAAGTAAAGAATATTAGCTTAAATTCAAGAAAAAGTTGACCTCTTGAAGTATTTATTGAAGCAATGTTTTTCCTAAAATTTTTCTGTTTTCTGAGACCTAAAAATAGAAAAACCTTAAAGGAGTAAATCAAAAACACAGTTATTTCATAGCCTACGGAGCATCTCTCTTCACAGTCACTTAGGAAAAATTAATTGACAAAGGCATTTACAAGATTTTTTAATCTTACCTTTCCTGTTTCCTATCAAACCTTGTTCTCTACGCAGTTACCTTCTCTGCAACTTTTACTTCCATTTGATATATGGCCCTTATAAAAATATAGCCAAATAATTATTCTTTTATTAATTGATGTATTTTAAATTATAGCACCTATCATTGTTATTGTCCATAGTGGGTTGAATAGAATTTCTAAACCTTTTGTTACATTACATTAATCTGCTATTTGAATTCCACATTTCTCTTTAAACCCTGGCCCCCAAGCCCCGGCCAAAAGCCTAATTTGAATATATCTCTCACTCAAAGAGATTTCCACTAGGAGAGTAGTGTGCATGATCAATTTTGGAAACTTTTGAGAATCTGGAAGTTTGCTCAGTACTCAAGAGTTTAAATACATGAAGACAGTTGTCATTAAAATAAAATTTTGGTGCAGTTATTTTTAATCTTTACTCAACGCATAGCTTTTGTTTTAAATTATTGCTACATTCAGTCTATATGTAAAATATATCTACTTCTTAATAAAATGTTAATTATATTTTTCATAATAAGATATTTTACAAGAATGGTGGTTAATATTCTGTTAGTGTATGTACCACAATTTCACTATTGGACATTTGAGTTGTTTCCATTTTTAACCATTATAAATTAAAATAGATCATAATGAAGATCTTAGTGGATAAAACTTCTTTTGTATTTAAAGTTTGTTCTCACTTAGTATATGTAATGCCAAAAAGTTTTCCAAAAGGATTAAAGAATGTGCATTATCACCAGTAGTGATGAGAATGCCTGAATATTGAATATAACATTTTTCATCATCTTCAAGAAAAAATGATGAGTATAAAATAGTATATGTTTTTAATTTGCATTTATTTCATTACTATTGAGAAAACGTTTTTATTTTCTTTAATAATCCCTCACTTTCTGGTAATTTCTGTAAATATCTTTTTAGATCATTTAAATAGATAACCTAATGTTTCTTCCAATCATTATTCTATGATTTATTTGAATTTCTTACTAATTATTAAAGATTTGTTTTGTTAAAGGTAGCATCACATTTCTTAACCAGAGAGCATAAATGACATTTCCCGGGTCACATGGCTAATCATAAAGATGGGGTTAGAATTTAGGTCTCCTTAGTTTAGTGTTCCAGTTCTAAAATAAGACTCTCTTGTTCTTTCATTGAGAGAAAATTATGGTTTTGCTTTATTAAAACATAGATTTTATTATTATTGAGTTTATTTACTATAATTTTGTTAATTTTACTTTGCAGTAGAAATAATACAAGTTCTCATTAGGTGTTAAATCTCAAGCTGTTACTAAATCTGTTACTAAAACTGTTCTTAAGATCCTTGGCTATAGTCATCCATATGAGGCATATTTTATGAACACCGTTAGCTGGTCATTTCTACACTAGTTGAATTTAAAATTAATTTTATATGAGTAGGTTAATACATCAGTTTACAAGGTACCAAATTTGTAAGTGAAAGTCTCCATTCTACCACTGTGCCTTGTCTATAAGCTCCGCTTCCTAAGGGAAACTGATGTTACCTATTCCTTAGAATCCCTTCCAGAAATAGTTAGATACAGTCTTTGCATTTCCAAGGAGATGTGTTTATTCCTTCCTCTCCCCTTTTAAATACTTACTGTTTAGCCTATTGTGTTTGTTAACTTGGCAATAACCACTTTGTTGTTAATTATTGCATCCTTTTAAATTGTATGTCTGGATCATAATTTGTTTTGGTAGTCCTTTATTGATGGACATTCTGGTTATTCTGTTACCTTTTATTATCAGAAAACAAATGCTGTAGTGAATAACCTTGTAAATTAATCATTCTACACATATGCTACAGATATTTTTTAGACTATACTTTTAGTACTAGAATTAGAGTTTGAGAAGGAGTCTGCATTTTTTATTTTGATAAGTATTGCCAGATAGCTCTCCATGGAGAGATGATCAGTTTACTTTCCCACCAGCAGATATGAGACTACTTTTGTCTGTATTCTCACCAAGATATTGTCTTAAAAGATTAAAAGAATTTTTTTATAATCAAATGCCTTTTCGTATGCATTTTTTTTTTTTACTGTGACTTACCTGTTCATATATTGTTCTATATTGATTTGATGACGCTCTTTCTGTATTAAGAAAGCTAAACTTTTGTCTGTCAGTATTTTTCTCAATTTATCTTTAGACTTTATTAGTGACATATTTTTGCCACATAAAAATGTTATATATTTATGTCGTTAAATCTATAAGTCTTCTTACAGTTTCTGGATTTTGTGTCACAGGTAATTGTATTTGAAATATGAAAACTATATGAATTTTAAAAATGAGTCATTTGAATGTATACATTAAGGTATAAATGATCTATGGTAGCTGCTGAGAAATTTAAGTATATAATGTTCCTTTGTTCTGCACTTTTATGTGGATTTTTATATAGGTTAGTTTAAACTAAAACAGATGTTTTTTCCTTTGAGTAATAAATTTACCTTGTTTTATAGATGCCTTCCAGGATGTCAAATTTGTCAGCAACTCGTCAGGTGGGTTTCATAGCATAAATCTGTTACTCAAATTTTGAAAAATAAAATAATAAATTAAAAAATGTTAAGTTAAAATTGGGGTAAAATTTACTAGCCATTATATTTAAGAGTTACTTTACTCAGACTTGGGAAGTGAAGGATCAGACAAGGCTGCTTGAAACTTGAGTGAAAATACCTGAGCAGAGTTCTAAAGTTGTATGTGAATTAACTGGGTAAAAGTTGAAGGAAAGGGATTTTAGGCAGAGAGAACAGAATGTGGGAATGCCTGGCAATGAGAGTGGTTATGGTTTTGTCAGGAAACTGTAGAATGTAAGATGGTTATTGGAGAGATCTGAGTCTAGAGAAGTAAGTAGGGCCAGATCATTTAAGCTCTTCATATATCATGCCACACGGTTTTGATTTCATGTTAAAAGGGTATTATATAGGGAAGTAACAGACTCAGATTTTCTTTTTTTTTTCCTCAATAAAAGCAGTTGGCATTTTGAGTAGAATGAATTGGGAGAAAAGAATAGTTTGGAATGTTATGGAGTAATTCTGGTAGAAAATGAGAGCCTAAATTAAGATACTGGCTATGGTGATGAAGAGAAGTAGGCATGTTGAAGGGATTAATCAGATAAGCTCAGTAGATTTGGTGGATGTGTAGAGAAAGGGAAGATTTGCAGATGGGACCTAAATTTTTTACTTAGGCAGCAAGTAAATAGTAATGTTGTTCTTAAGATCTGATGAAGGAATGTAAGAGGAAGATGAGAAGGTCTTTGGTTGCTAGGCTAGGAACAAAAGTGCACAGAATGAGTTCATTTAGATATATTAAGTTGTTTTACCATCTCCAGTCCTATTCATTTCTTTCTCTACATGGGAAGTTCCATCTGGTGTCTTTCCATTCAGGCTGAAGAGCTTTCTTCAACATTTGGTATAATGCAAATATGCTGGAGATGAATTTTCTCAGCTTGGTTTATCTGAAAATATGTTTATTTCACTCTCATTTTGAAGGATATTTTGAAGGGTTGACAGTTTTCTCATTCCAGTGCTTTAAAAATACCATCATATTGTCTTTTAGCCTTGTTTCTAGTGAGAATTCAGCTGTCATTAGTGTAGTTGTTCTTCTGTGTGTTAAGGGTCTTTTTTCCTCCAGCTATTTAAAATATTTTTTCCCCTATAATTTTGGTTTTCAACAGCAGGTCTATAATGTACCTAAGAGTGGTTCTCATTGCAGTTATTCTTCTTGCATAAATATCTACAAGTTCATATTTTTCACCAAATTTAGAAGTTTTTAGCCATTGTTTCTTAAAATGCTTTTCTGCCCTATTCTCTGTGTGTCTTCCCTCTGAGACTAGTTATACATAAATTAGATTACTTGGTGTTTTCCACAGATCACTGAAGCCCTGTTTTATTTTTATTTGATTAAAAATTTTTTCCACTTATCAAATTAGATCATTTTTATTCATCTGTCTTCTGGTTCACTAACACTTATTTCTGCAATTTCCAACATGCTGTTTTGCCCATCCAGTAGGAGGTAGAATCCCCAAACTAAATTTAGAAGACTATATTATCAAATACTAATGTATTTGTACTGTTTTAATGCTATGGTGAAGGTATTAATTTATTGATATTCTCAAACCAAAAAGTCAGATTATTTTCACGCTCTTCATTGGTTCATTCATTTTAGTACGTTTTTCACTGACTAATTTTTGAAAGTTCTTTTCAAAATTTCCTTGTTTTCCTTTAGGTGTTTTTGTGGTCGCTTGGTCAAGCAACATGCTTGTTTTACTGCAAGTCTTGCAATGAAATACTCAGATGTGAAATTGGGTGACCATTTTAATCCGACATTAGAAGAGTGGTCCGTGGAAAAGCATACAGAACAGAGCCCAACGGATGCTTATGGAGTCATAAATTTTCAAGGGGGTTCTCACTCCTACAGAGCTAAGGTATGTCACGTATTTGAGTTTTTAACTTCATTTATCTGGTTATCTAAATAATGCACATTTATTATCTGACATTTTATGTAATGTGTCAGAAAATTAGTCTCAGTCATTTCTTTATATTTTAAAGTTCTTTGTATAAGTGAATACAAATAGAGTTGTTGTATCTTGCTGAATTGAACCTTTTATCATTATGAAATACCTCTCTCGTTATTTTTGTTGACAAAATCTGCTTTTTCTGAAATCATTTAACTTTCTTCCCTTTTACTTTTCAACTTTTCAATATTATTTCTTTTCTTCCTTATTAGCATCTTACTTACACATTCTTTTTCTATTATTTATATTAATCTTATAATAAACACTATAAAATGCATGTTTAGCTTGTTAATATTATAAATTAGTACTTTTCCTGCTTCCTGGACAGTGCAAGAACTTTTAGAATATTTGTGACTACATTTATTTCCCTCATAACTTATGTGCGTTTGTTGGCATGAATTTTACTTCTTTGTGTATTTTAAACCTCCAAAACATAATTACTTTTCACTTAGACTTAGCAACTTGATTTGAAAGCAGTGTCAAGTGGTGGGTCTGTCTCTCCAAGTTTTTCTACTCTCTTGAATCCTGATCCCACAAGTTCTCACTGCTTTGGTAGCTCTCTCATGCCTTAACACAGATGTTATTTATCTATCTTCTAGTTTCCCTAGTTCCCAGGGGCAGAGATAGTCTAAAACGACTCAGTCCATCACTGTTGGAAATGGAATTCCTCATTTATTCCTAACATAATCTTTAAAAAAAAAAAAAAAGTGTTAACTTTAGATTGTTTTCCAAACACTACTTAATGTACCCGAGTATAACAATGAGTTAAACAAAAGTAATGTGGAAAGACTTAGTATAGAACATATCTCATTACAAATCATTCTTAAGGGACCCTTCTCAGTTTCATATTCTGTGATATTTTGGGATGTTTTTCATTTGCGTTTGATCTCTATTTGTGAAGAAATGGGCAATATGTTGTTTTGCAAAGAACCCCTATTGGAGAGGATTAAAACTATTTTTCTTTCAACATCTGAATATTTTAGATTTCTTATGAGCTAAATCATAGGTGCTTTAGAAAAATAAAATAAATTGAAGTAATCATAGCAAGTAAGTTTTGTGGTGTCACTTAACAGAAATAATTTTTTAAAAATCTTTCAAACCAGAAGAGGTTATTCCACAGATGTGATAGCTTATTTCCTGTAGAGTGATTTTTCAAAAATTAAACTGCTGAATCCATCTGAGCACCTTATAATACTAAGCAAAATTTATTATTTTCAGTAATTTGTGAATCAAATCCACAATTAATTCCAGTGAAGAAAACAGTCACTTATATTAAAAATATCTTTGTTATTTTGTCACATGGTTGCAATTCTGTTATAAATGGATTAGGTCATTGATAAAATTTTCAAACAGATCATTTATTATTTGCCTCTCTTAGAAAGTAGCAAGAGTTGTAGAAGCCTACATGTTTTCACCATTCTTCTCTCATTTTCCCTTTTTCCTATCATCGTACCTATCCTTAACACTTTTTCACTGGATTCTCATAGTTAAACAAAGCTGTAAATACTATGGATAAATCTATAAATCAAATGAATGGTAATTAGGTTTATATAAAAACAGAGAGTAACGCATTTAAAGTAATAAAATTTGTATTATGATACTGATGAATGTTCAATTTTTTTAAAAATCTTTTTTAGTATGTGAGACTATCATATGACACCAAACCTGAAGTCATTTTACAACTTCTCCTTAAAGAATGGCAAATGGAATTACCCAAACTTGTTATTTCTATACACGGGGGAATGCAGAAATTTGAGCTTCACCCACGAATCAAGCAGTTACTTGGAAAGGGTCTTATTAAAGCTGCAGTCACAACTGGAGCCTGGATTTTAACTGGAGGAGTAAACACAGGTAATGTGTTTATACCAATTTTCTTTGGTGTGTTTGTAAATTTTTCATAATATCAATAAAATATTTGAAATAATAGTCAACACTGAATATAAATATATTCAGTTCTTCTGTTAAGTAATCTACAGTTTCTAAGTTTAAATGCTAACTGTAAAAGTATTTGATTTTCATTTTTTCTTTTAAAAAAAATAATATGCTTTATGGCAGGAGTTGTCAGACTATATCCTATTCCCAAAATATAGCCTACTCCTTTTTTTTGTAAATAAAGGTTTATTGGAGCACAGCCGCACTCATTTGTGTTTGTATTGTTTTGTATTGTACTTTTATGCTACAACTGCAGAGATGAATAGTTGTGACAAAGACTATATGCCCTGCAAAACCAAGTATTTACTATTTGGCCCTTTACAAAAAAGGTTGCTGACCCCACTGTAGAGCATAGTCTTATGCCTGTCACTTTGTGACTACTGGTAAATTGATAGAAGAATGGCAATCTATTTCCTAGACAGTGTAAAAAGTAGCTTTGAAAATTAGCTTTTAATATACTATAATCTTTCAATCTAAGTCTTCCCTGTCACATATACAGGTTGGATATAAGGAAGGCAAATTTAATATCCAAAGTAAAACATAATTATTTTGCAAAAATCTAATACATTATCAACAACTGTTTTTTAAACTTCATTGTGTGTCAGACATTCTTCTGGCTACTGAAAATATATCATTCCACAAAACAAAATATTTACATTCATGGAGCTTATATTCTAGTGGAGAAGATGTAGCCAACAGATAACTAAATGTATAATATATTAAGTGATAAGTGCTATGGAGACACATAAAATATAGAGGAGGGATAGTGAGGGATAGTCAAGGGGGATTCGTTGATAAGGTGACTTTTGAGAAGAGATGGAAGGAAATGAGGGGAACAAGAGAAGTATAACGTAGGGCAGAGCTTTTAAAGTAGACGAAACAGCAAATGGTGGAATAGTAATAAAGTCCAGTATAGTGAGTAAAGAGTGCTAGGTGATGAGGTCAGAAAGTTGTGGGTTGTGGCGGCAGGGCTGGGATGGGGTGGTGTGGTGAATATGAATAGCAGGGGCAATAGGCAGATCATTACTTAAGGCCTTGTAGGCCATTGTAAGCACTTTGGCTTTTATTCTGAGTGAGAAATGGGAGATTTTAAGCAGAGTTGACTAGAGCAAAAATTACTTGCATGGTGATTTGAAAATAGAGTGTAAACAGGCAAGGCAGCCGTTAGAAGATCAGTGAAAAGGCTGTTTTCATAATCCACATGAAGGATGAGCTCTAACGGCTTACAAAAATCAAAATGAGTGATGTGTTTGCTAGGGCTGCCGTAACAAAATACCACAGATTGGGTGGCTTAAAACAAAAGAAAAAAATTTATTTTATTACAGTTCCAGAGACCCAAAATCGGGATGGTAGCAGGTTTGATTCCTCCTGAAGCATCTCTCCTTGACTTCTGGATGGCCACCTTCTCACTGTGTCCTTTTGTGGCCTTTCCTCTGTTTATGTGCATCCCTGGTATCTCTTTTAAAAGTGTCCAAATTTTTCCTTATTATACAGGCACCAGTCAGATTGGATTAGGACTCACCCTAATGACCTCATTTTCACATGATAACCTAAAGGACCTGTTTCCAGAAATAGTTACATTCCAGGGTACTGGGATTAGGATTTCAACATAAGAATTTTGGGGAGGATACAGTCCAGCCTACAGCCTATAACGAGTTATAATGAGTTATGTGCTCTTTGGAATTATCTTTTCTACTTTTCTCCCAATTTTTGACTCAGTTGGAAAACTTTTATAGTTGTTTTTTTCATTTGTGTATATTTTGCTTATAGTCCTGAGCCATACTTTTCTTTTTTTTAGATGATGTATAGAGCATTAACAAAAAACTACAGTTACATGAGGAATCTAAGAGAGGACTAGGCCTAACAACATGGTAAAAGTTAGTTTTACATGTATTTCAGGCAGTTGTAGTGATTTGACCTTGTGGGTTTTTTGGGGTTTTTTTCTTTTTTGTCCTTGTGTTTTCTTTTGTGAGTTTGTCGTTTGGACTTTGTTGCCTTTTATCTTGTATGTGTAAAGAAAAATATCACAAATTGTAGTGTTACAGATTAAGCACAGGATTGTTCTGAACACAATAAAGACTTTCATATAAAGTGAGTTAAATTTTGTATGAACAGGTGTGGCAAAACATGTTGGTGATGCCCTTAAAGAACATGCTTCCAGATCATCTCGAAAGATTTGCACTATCGGAATAGCTCCATGGGGAGTAATTGAAAACAGAAATGATCTTGTTGGGAGAGATGTAAGAGTGCTTATTAAAATTTCTTATATTTGAATTTATATGTAAAAAAACTTAGAGCAACAATAGTGTGAAGTCAACTTAAAATGCTCATAATCATGCCACAATCCTTTCAGAAATGCAGTCATAGGTGTAAATAATTGTGTCATTATATTGCTAGTACCTTTTGAAACAGCCCTATAGCTATTTCATGTGTTTTCCATATCATGCCAGTCTTTGTAATTAAACTGTTAGTGACTGTATGACATTAAGAATTAATTGTATTATCACTAAGGGTGGTAATCAAATGCTGGTGTTTTATTAGAGTAGGTTAAAGACATGTGAATTGGTCATAGATATTTATCAAGAGATTATTAAAAAGAATTACTAAATTATAATGCCTAACTTTCAAGTACAATTAAATTTCTGATATCAATTTTAAAGATTCTTCTTATGGCTGAAAAAATAGCAATATAACATTTGATTGCTTTTATTCAGTGTCCTTTATATATTGCATTTTATTCACTAGTAACCTAATAGTTTATTCAAATTGTTTATTTGTTACCTCTTCTTTTGCATGGGATGATGAAATATTGTATATTTTGCAGTAAGAGCCAAAATATAATTGTATGGCTTAGCCTATTATTGAATAATCTTCAGCCACTTTAAAGCTTATGCTTTTTGATATATAAATTTTTTCCTTTCTTTTTCTTTTTTTTTTTTTAACAAATAACTATAAGAACAGCTCTATCTTCCCTCTTCCCCCCAGAGCAACTAAAACCAACTAAAAGGAGGGTGTCACCTGGGGGTGATATGTTCTTTTACATTTTCTATTTGTTGACATGCATAAATAGAATTTTCCTCCTCCTTGCCTTTACAGATTATTTCAAAATTTATTTTTGCTTTACATTACATTATATTTAATCCTGCCCACTAACTCATGTTTGCTGTCGTTTAGGTGATTGCTCCTTATCAAACCTTATTGAACCCTCTGAGCAAACTGAATGTTCTGAATAATCTACATTCGCATTTCATATTGGTCGATGATGGCACCGTTGGAAAGTATGGAGCAGAAGTCAGACTGAGAAGAGAACTCGAGAAAACTATTAATCAGCAAAGAATTCATGCTAGTAAGGGAATTTATAAATTTGCTATTGTTGAAATTATTCTGAATTGTGTTAAAAGTGAGCAACATTCTAAAAAAGGTGGAAATTGTTTGAAACACTCACTTCCTTATGTAGCAGGATAATATACAAAAGAACCAAGAATGACTGACTTTACACAAAATAAAATGACCTAGGAAAGGAAGTCTGAGCTAAATAGGGTCCTTGGATATCAAGGCCAAAGCCACAAAGTTTCGTTGGAAGCTTTGCTGCTATTGTAAACTCATTGCTGCTCAAGGAATTCAAAATACTCTTACTGTGTGATATATTCCAATACATGACTTTGAAATTCAAGATTGAAAAAAAAATACTGTGAAGAAAGAATCACCTTGCTTAAAGTTTGTAACACGAGTAGGCATCACTCTTTGGTAGATATATCTTAAAAGTTGATATTCTTGACACTGGTCTTCCTTTCCAACCATAGCAAACTTTTTGGTTCAACATCTAGATTTTTATTTCAGAAAGGAGAAATTTTGTAATTTTAGGATACCAAGAAGGTGAGCTCTATGACAAAGTGAAATAGAAATACAAATTGTGGAACAGTATATTCAAATTAAGATGGAGTCATAGCATTTCCTAAAAATTAGTGATGTCTTAGAATCCTCCCTTTACCTACATTTTGGATTCTTTCAGTGCATTGCAAGTTATCATAAAAACAAAACTTGGTATTCACTAAATGTTTTCTGTTACTTTTGTAGAGATTTTGAATTTTATTGATGAGTTCTGTTTATATAATCCTGACTGTGTCATGAATTACTTTTTTAAAATATGTTTTTTATCAAAATATAGTCAGTTTACAATGTTGTGTCAATTTCTGGTGTATAGCATAATGCTTCAGTCATATAGGAACATACATATATTCATTTCCATGTTCTTTTTCACCATAGGTTACTACAAGATACTGAATATAGTTCCCTGTGCTATACAGTATAAACTTGTTGTTTATCTATTTTACATATATTAGTTAGTATCTGCAAATCTCAAACTCCCAATTTATCCCTTCTCACACCCTTCCCCCCTGGTAAACATAAGTTTGTTTTCTATGTCTGTGAGTCTGTTTCTGTTTTGTAAACAAGTTCATTTGTCTTTTTTTTAGATTCCACATATAAGTGATACCATATGGTATTTGTCTTTCTGGCTTACTTCACTTAGAATGACATCCTCCAGGTCCATCCATGTTGCTGCAAATGGCATAATTTTATTATTTTTTTTATGGCTGAGTAGTATTCTGTTGTATAAATATGCCATAGCTTCTTTATACAGTCATTTGCCGATGGACATTTAGGTTGTTTCCATGTCTTGGCTATTGTAAATAGTGCTATGAACATTGGGGTGCATGTGTCTTTTTGAATTAAGATTTCCTCTGATTATATGCCAGGAGTGGGATTGTTGGATCATATGGTAAGTCTGCTTTTAGTCTTTCGAGGAATCTCCATACTGTTTTCCATTATGGCTGCACCAAACTACATTCCTACCAGCAGTGTAGGAGGGTTCCCTTTTCCCTACAGCCTTTCCAATATTTATCATTCGTGGACTTTTGAATGATGGCCATTCTGACTGATGTGAGGTGAACCTCATTGTAGTTTTGATTTGCATTTCTCTGATAATTAGTGATATTGAGCATTTTTCATGTGCCTTTTGGCCATTTGTATGTGTTCACTGGAGAATTGCTTGTTTAGGTCTTCTACCCATTTTTGGATTGGGTTGTTTTTTTCTTATCAAGTTGTATGAGCTGTTTTTATATCCTGGAGATTAAGCCTTTGTCAGTCTCATCTTTTGGAAATATTTTCTCCCATTCCGTAGGTTGTCTTTTTGTTTTGCTTATGGTTTCCTTTGCTGTGCAAAAGCTTGTAAGTTTAATTAGGTCCCATTTGTTTATTTTTGCTTTTATTTCTATTGCTTGAATAGATTGCCCCAGGAGAACATTACTGAGAGATTTATGTTGGATAATGTTTTGCCTATGGTTTTTTCTAAGAGGTTTATAGTGTTTTGTCTTATGTTTAAGTCTTTAAGCCATTTTGAGTTTATTTTTGTGTTTGGTGTGAGGGAGTATTCTAACTTCATTGATTTACATGCAGCTGTCCAGTTTTCCCAACATCATTTGCTGAAGAGAATTAATTTCTATATTAATGTCTCAATGCATTTGGAATCAGAAGTACACATTTTAAAAATGATTAAATACATATATAAGTTCAATTCATGCAATATTAAAAAGAAAACTAAAAAGTGAGTTAGTGTTTTAATTTTTTGTCAAGGGTTCAATTAGTGAAATATACAAAACAATTACTACTTTTCAGTGAATATGTACATTCTAGTGTGCCCTTAGTTATACATTGGATTTTCTAACTTTGTTATTTAGAACAGACTTAAGCCAGTGTAAAAGTAATTTATTCAGTATTTATTTTATTTATGCCAGACTAGAATCATGTTGAGTACTTAAAATTATGTCAATATAGTCTTGGAAGAAATTATTTTTTGGCTTTTTATTTATATTTTGGTTTTGATTGAGTAAAAAATAAGATTAAGTTACTGAATTTTGCCCAATATCATAATATTTTACCTTTTTTTAGGAATTTGTCAGTGTGTCCCTGTTGTGGCACTTATATTTGAGGGTGGGCCAAATGTTATCCTCACAGTTTTAGAATACCTTCAGGGAAGTCCTCCTGTTCCAGTTGTCGTGTGTGAAGGAACAGGCAGAGCTGCAGATCTACTAGCATATATTCATAAACAAACAGACGAAGGCGGGTAAGTATATGATTATGTGATATTTTTAGTAATTTTATGTGAAAAGGCTTGTGGTTTTTAGAATATTAGATTCATTTCAGTGTTTTATGAATGTGAAAATACCTTGTTAAGTCTTGAGGAATTAGCGTATCTGATACATTATTGGAATGAATTAAAATGTAACAATCTTTGTAGTACACAATTTTGCAAGATCTGTTAAACATACAGAGGCACCTATCTTTTGATCCAGTAGTTCTATTTCTGGTAATTGTTCCTGCAGATGTACTTGTATACATGTGAAATAATGTATATAAAGTTTATCGTAACAGTGTGGTTTGTAATAGTAAAAGATTGGAACCTAATAAACATGTATCAAGTAGACTAGATAAACAAATGATGGTGCATTTGCACAATGAAATAATTTGTGGTTGAGTAAGGTTGTATCTGTATACCAGATTTGAGAAGATTACCAAAATATAATGGGAAAAGGAAGATGTAGAGTAACATATATATAGAGGTACCCTTTATGTCCAAGGAGAAAAAAAGGAGATAACTATTTGTATATATAGAAAGAAATCCTGGAGAGTTATACAAAATAATAGTGTTTCTTGAAAGTGGTTGAGATGGTACTGAGCAGATGGAAGAAAGTGGGAAGGACACTTTCACTGTGAATTTTCACATTTTTATATTTTATATTATATCATTATATTTTTCAGCCATATAAATATATTCCCTATTGAGAAAAAAGAAATAAAAAGGCACATGTGCTGATGTTTAACACATCTTGGTGAAATACTGCCTTATACATCATACTATCTTAAAATTATCTTTATACAAAAAATCTTACAAAGTGTGAGTACTGATAATCTAACACATGCCTTATTAAAAAATATAAAATAATTCAAAGAAAAAAAAATCACTCCATTCCATTTTCCACCCTTATAACTTATAGTGGGAATCTCCTGAAGGAGAAAATTTTTCTCAGGGACAAGTATTTAATACTAATACAATAACTTTAAGTGTCTTACTTGCATACACTGGTAGTTGACATTAGATTTTACATATAATGGAATTTGAAATCAGTGAATTAAATTTTGTTTTCTCTTATTCCAGGAATCTTCCTGATGCAGCAGAGCCTGATATCATTTCAACCATCAAAAAAACATTTAACTTTGGCCAGAGTGAAGCAGTTCATTTGTTTCAAACACTGATGGAGTGCATGAAAAGAAAGGAGCTTGTAAGTAGATTTCAGCAGAACAAGCCTTTTTATTTCATTCAAAGCACATTCTAAATTGGAGGAAAACTTTTTTTTAATTTGAATTTAAAATTTTAAATCTTTTTTAACCATGTAAAGGTGTCATTTATAGTTTTGTTCAGGCTAAGAGGTATCCTGGAATGATTATAGTTTTTATACAGTATTGAGACATGCATTGCACTTCTATTTTAAGAAAAGTTTCATAATTAAGCCTCAGTAGATTATGTCCAGGATCAAGGAAGAACACTAAAGGGTCGTTAATGGCTTCTCTAAAATGTATTTGGAGGAAAACAATTTATTATTTTCTTCTGAGTGGTCAAATTAAAGATCAGTGCTGCTTAATTTCAGTCATCTAAGCATGGGCTTAAATATACAGGCATAAAGATTTTTAAAAACTCTGTAAGTAGGTAGATGATAACATGGTTTGATTTGCTGTTTTCTTTCATGCATTTCATTTTTGTACACTATGAAATGAAGTTGAAAAATTTGTATTGGAGCTGTAACAGTAATCTTTCACTTTATAAAAGCGTTGTTAAAAAAAAAAAAAACTCTCAAATGATATTATGTTTCAAATAATTTAAAGAAATTTCCAGTCAGAGCATTCAACAAAGCACTTCTCATTCAAGAACACATAAATTACTTGAATTGAGTAAATGTCTACTCTGTAAAAGGAACAGCAGGATTTACTCGGATAAGTAATCTGTAGCTTCAGCTCATAAATTTCCTATTCTAGTAAAGGACATAAGATAGGTCAAAAATGAATGTAATATGAAACCAACATTTTGAATATACTTGAATTTTATTTGGTAAATGATACAAATTCTTTTCATTTTCTGGGTTTTGGCTGTGATGAAATTATTTCTGACCCAAAAACTGTATCTGCCACATAGTTTGAAGTTACTTTGTGATGTATGTGTCTTATGCGTTGCTTTTTAAAATGTAAAGGCATAATATTATGAATTAATCTCTAAATAGATCACTGTTTTCCACATTGGATCAGATGAACATCAAGATATAGATGTAGCAATACTTACCGCGCTGCTTAAAGGTAAGATTTAAATGTTTTTTATTTGTAAGGTCTTTCCTTTACAGCGTGTTTATATAAATTAGGTTTTTTAAATTTGGCTAAATGGGAACTTAATTTTTCAATACTTTTTCTTTGTAAAAGACACAATGTTAGCTCTCTTTGACAATAAATTTCCTTTTGTTTTTATCTTATATAATTGTTTTAAAAAAGTCCGTAGCACGATTTATGCAATTAGACCCATTTAATTATCCTGTTAAGAATGTGTCCCATTTTTAATTGGCTGAAAAATAAGTGTTTAAAAGTAGTAAGGATTTAGTTGATAGAAATTAAGAATAGCATTCTTAAATGTGCTATTTTCATTAGTAAGGAAAATTTGGGGAAAAAACTAGTGATATTTTCTAGGACTAAGGGATAATGCACAAGTACATTGAATTATTTTCCTCTCATTATCTCGCCAAAGCCATCCAACTGATAAAACGAACAATATTATAGTGAAAAAATCTTCAGAAATTAGAAACCAAAATGGTGTTTTGTCTGGGTACCTGAAAGTCCAAGTATGGACTAGTGAGACGGCAGGAGTAGGGCAAGAAGGCACTGTCTAATCATTCGCAAGAATTTCCCAAATACTGGACCACAGTAAATGCCAGTAGAGCAAGCATTTAAAAAATACTATAACATGTTCACATCATCTTAGAATAAGAGATCATATGTAATAGGAAGCCCAGAAACTATAAAAGGAAAGATCAACAAATAAGATTACATGAACGTAAGAAATAAAAAGAGTACCTAATATTTGTTTGCCATATACTTTCTGTGTGCTAGCTACTGTGCTTTAGTGGTTTACATTGCTTATCTCATTTTATCCTTACAGTAGCCCTAAGAGGCAGATTTCCTATTTTTTTTTTAAGTTAAAAATTTTGTTTCCTATTTATTTATTTATTATGAAGGTACAGGACGGACCTCGTGCATGCTAAGTATGCACTTTACCACTGAGCTACACCCCCCCACATCATTTCCTATTACTTTCTTCATTTTATAGATGAGAAAACTAAGAACAGGAATATAGAAGGATCACAGAAAGGTGTTATGAATTAATAATAAAAAGATGAATACCTTATGGAAGAATGAGTCAGAATTTATGTAAAAGATACTAGCAGAATAATAGAGTTGCTTGGGGGAAATATGGAAATAATGGAAAGATGTTAACAACAGCAAAAAAAACGTAAATTGAAGAAGCATTTATTCCTCCTGCTGTGTATTCCTGTACCCTGATGGATGATATTACCTTTCTGGAATATGTTTTGGCAGTGTATCAAAAGCTTTAACATCTATGTCCATCTACACAACAATTGTGCTTCTACAGAATTGTCCTATTCAAATAATGAAACGTGCACAAAAACATACTCACCAAAAAACTCAAAATAACCTGAAATGTCCACGAGTTAGAATATTTGTTGAATGCATTTTAGTTCACCTTTAAAAGATATAATATATGTATGTAAGGTACATCTATATGTACTGTTGTTGAAAACTCAGGTGTGATATTAACACACATAAAGTAGGCTATTGAATAGTTTGTATAGTGTTATCTACTTTTGCATAAACAATTAAAAGTATATGTATAGTCTTATATATGCATAGAAAAGCACCTGTAAGGATATTTTTCATCTTAACAATCAGTACTATCACTGTGATAGAAACAGATCATCTTTCTTTTCTACTCATTGTTCTGTGATCTGAATTGTTAGCAGTGAATGAGGCTGTGTCTCTTCTATAGTTGGAAAATAAAAGTGCTCAAACCTGGGGTAACCTTGTCTTTCTGAGGCAGGCTGCCTCTAAACAGTGACCAATACCATCAGTGTAAGTTAATTAAAGGGGAATGGGGAGAATTCATAGGTGTTTACATTTTAGTGGAGATAAATTAATTGAACTTGTCAACTGTTTTCTGTATTTCATTAGGCACTAATGCATCTGCATTTGACCAGCTTATCCTTACATTGGCATGGGATAGAGTTGACATTGCCAAAAATCATGTATTTGTTTATGGACAGCAGTGGCTGGTATGTAAACAATCTATATAAACAATGTAATTAAATTAAACTAAGTATTAACAAGGTATTTGCTGGAACTGTGACCAAACTTGACATTTCAGCTGTCAGCCTAAAGTGTAAAATTATTGTAGCTAAACATTTCTGCAACATCCAGATCTGTGTAGAATATAAGTTCTTTCTGCCTCTTGATAAAAACCTTGTTTTGTTTGTTTGTTTTTTAGGGTATAGATTTCTGAAAATCCTGGCACTGAAAGAATCCTTAGAAATAGTGCTCTTTGCATCTGTGTTTGTCAGGAGTGTTGGCCTGTAATTTTCTTTTCTCGTGGCGTCCTTGTCTGGTTTTGGTATCAGAGTAATGCCGAACTCATAAAATTTGATTTTGGAAGAGTTTGAGAAGGATCGGCATTAGTTCTTTGAATTCATCAGTGAAGCTGTCTGGTTCTTAAATAGTAATCAGTCTGTTTAGAATTTCTGTTTCATCATGATTCAGTCTTGGTAGGTTGTATATATCTAGGAATTTATCTGTTTCTTCTAGGCTGTCCAATTTGTTAACTTTTAGTTGTTCGTGTTAGCCTCTTACCATCCTTTTTGTATTTCTGTGGTATCGGTTGTAACATCTCTTTCATTTCTGATTTGAGTTTTCTCTCTTTTCCTTCAGAGGGCTTTCTAAGGCCTTATGCATTTTACCTTTTCAAAGAACTAGCTCTAGTTTCATTGATCTCTTTTGTCTTTTCAGTCTCTGTTTCACTTATATCTGTTTTAATCTTTGTTACTTCCTTCTAACTTTGAGCATTATTTGTTCTTTTTCTGATTTCTTGAGGTATAAAGTTAGGTTATTTGAGAATTTTCTTGTTTCATGAGGTAGGCATTTATTGCTGTGAACTTCCCTCTTAGAACTGCTTTTGCTGCGTCCCACAAATTTTAGTATGTTATATTTCCATTTTTGTTTGTCTCAAGGTATTTTTTTAAATTTCTCTTTTAATTTTTTTCTTTGACTCATTGGTTGTTCAGTAGTATGTTGTTTGATCTCCACATATTTATGAATTTTCCAGTTTTCCTTCTGTAATTAATTTCATTGTGGTCAGAAAAGATGCCTGATATGATTTCATCCTTTGTAAATTTATTAAGACTTGTTTTGTGGCCTAACATGGTCTGTCTTTGAAAATGTTCCATGTGCACTTGAGGAAAATAAGAATTTTGTTGCTTTTGGTTGGAATGTTCTGTATATTTATCTGTTAAGTCCATTGATCTAACATGTCATTGAAGGCTGATGCTTTCTTACTGATTTTCTGTCTGGATAATCTATCCATTGATATGAGTGGGTATTAAAGTCTCCAACTACTATCGTATTGGTATCATTTTCTCCCTTTAAGTCTCTTAATACTTGCTTTCTGTATTTAGGTGCTTCGATGTTGGTTGCATAAATATATACACATGCTGTATCTTCTTGTTGAATTGACTCCTTTATCATTATGTACCACTCATCTTTGTTTCTTAGTACAGTCTTTTTTAAAAGTCTGTTTTGTCTAATAGAAGTATAGCTACTCCAGCTTTCTTTTGGTTTCCATTTGCGTGGTATATCCTTTTCCATTCCTTGACTTTCAGTCTGTATGTGTGTCTTTACATCTAAAGTGAGTCTCTTGTAGGCAATGTATAGATGGGTCTTATGTTTTTATCCTTTCAGTTACTGTGTCTTTGGGTTGATGAATTTAGTCCATTTACATTTAAAGTAATTATTACAAATATGTACTTATTGACACTTTGTTAGTTGTTTTCTGGCTGTTTTTATAATTCCTCTCCATTCCATTTTTTTTTAACCCTCTTTCTTCTTTTGTGGTTTGATGACTTTATGTACTGATATGCATATATATTCCTTTTTCTTCATCTTTTGTGTATTTACTATAGGTTTTTGCTTTGTAGTTACCATGAGGGTTATATATAATAACTTTTATCTGTAACAGTCTATTTTATGTTGATAACCACTTGTTTGATCCCATTTTAAAGCTCAACATTTTTATTCTCCCCCTCACTGTTTTCTGTTTTTCATGTCAAATTTTGAATCTTTTTACTTTGAGTATCCCTGAACTAGTTGTTGTAATCATAGCTGCTATACTACTTTTGCCTTTTAACCTTTATTCTGGCTTTATAAGTGATTAGTCTTCTACCTTTACCATAAATTTACCTTTCCAGTGAGATTTATTCTTTCATAGATTTTCTTATTACTGATTACTACCCTTTCTTTTCAGTTTAAAGAAGCTCCTTTCACATTTTTTGTAAGGCTGGTTTAGTGGTGATCAACCCCTTCAGCTTTTGCTAGTCTTGAAAAGTCTTTCTCTCTTTTAATTCTGAGTGAGAATTTTTGCCAGATAGAGTATTCTTGGTTGGAAGTTTTTTTCTTTCAGCACTTTGAATATATCATCCCTTCTGGCCTGAAAAGTTTCTGCTGAAAAATCTGCTGATTGCCTAACAGGGGATCCCTTGTATGTAATAAGTTGTTTTCCCTTTGCTGCTGTAAGTATTCTCTCCTTGTCTTAACTTTTTTGACATTTTAATTATGTGTCTTGGTGTGGGTCTCAATGGGTTTATCTTGTTTGGAACTCCCAAAGCTTTCCTTATTTGGATGTCTGTTTTCTTCCCCAGGTTAGGGAAGATTCAGCCATTATTTCTTCAAATACAATTTATGCCCTTTTGTCTTCCTCTTCTTCTGGGACCTCTGTAATGTGAGTGTTAGGATGTTGTCCCATATGTCCCTTAAGCTAACTTCACTTTAAAAAAATTTTTTTTTTGTTTTTCTACTCTGATTGAGTGAGTTCCACTGCTTTGTCTCCAAGTTGACTAATGCTTTCTTCTGCTTCATCTAGTTTGCTGTTGAAACCTGCTAGTGTATTTTTCAGTTCAGTTTTTATTCTTCAGTTCTGTGACTTCTATTTGGTACTTTCTTATATTTTCCATCTCTTTTGAAATTCTCACTGTGTTCCTTCTCCATAATTCAGTAAGCACCTTTATGATCATTGCTTTGAACTCTTTATCAGATAAATTGCTTATCTTCATTTCAGGTAAATTACTTATCTTCATTTCACTAAAGTTTTTCTCTGAGGTTTTATCTTGTTCTTCCTTTTGAAACATATTTCTCTGTTCCTTCATTTTACTTGACTTTATTGGTTTCAATACAGTAGATGATACAGACACTTCTCCCAGTCTTGAAGAAGTAGCCTTATGTAGGTGTAGGGGATGAACCTTAATCCAGCTCTTTGCTGTCTCAAACCTTTCTGCTTGTTCAAGCTGCCTGTTACATTTTTACTAGCTCCTAGTAGTTAAGGATGTACTATTACCTATAGAGAGTATTTCAGCACCTGGATTCAGACTCACTGGAAGCCAGACCCTCAGGGCAGCAGCTTTTGAGAATCTTCAACAAAATATTAGCAAACTGAATTCAACAGTACTTTAAAAGATCATATACCATAATCAAATGGGATTTATTTTGGGTTTTGCAGATCATTCAGTGTGATAAGTCACATTAAGAAAATGAGTGCTAAAAATCATGTAATCAACTCAGTAATTGTGTTGATTTCACATAATTCTATATCCATTTACGATAAAGACTGTCAACAAAGTGGGTATACAGGGAATGTACCTCAACATAATAAGGGCCATATATGACAAGCCCACAGCTAACATCGTGATCAATGGTGACAAGTTGAAAGTTTTTCCTTCAAGTTTAGGAACAAGACAAGGATGCCCACTTTTGCCACTTTTATTCAGCATAGTATTGGAAGCCCTAGCCATAGAAATTAGGCAAGAAGAAGTAATAAAAGACATCTAAGTTGGAAAAGAAAAAGTAAAACTCTTACTATTTGCCAGTGACATGATACTATGTATAGAAAACTCTAAAGACTGCCAAAAAAACTGTTAGAACTAATAAATGAGTTCAGCAGAGTTGCAGGATACAAAATCAATGTGCAGAAAACAATGCCATTTACAATTGCATCAAAAAGAATAGATTACCTAAGAATAAATTTAACCAAGGAGGTGAATGACCTGTATTCTGAAAACTGTAATATATTGATGAAAGAAATTGAAAAGACAGAGAGAAATGGGAAAATATTTCATGCTCATGGATTGGAAGAATCAATACTGCTAAAATGTCTGTACTATCCAAAGCAATCTGTAGGTTCAGTAGAATGAATTCCCATTAAAATTCTAATGATATTTTTTGCAGAAATAGAACAAGCAATTCTAAAATTTGTGTGGAACCACAAGAGACCCTGATAGCCAGAGCAATCTTGAGGAAGAAGAACAAAGCTGGTGGCATTATGCTCCTTGATTTTAAACTGTATTACAAGGCTGTAGTAGTTTAAACAGTATGACATTGGCATAAAAATACATACACTGATCAGTGGAACAGAATAGAGAGCCCAGAAATAAACTCTTGTACATATGGTCAATTAATTTATGACAGAATAGCCAAGAATATACAATAGGGAAAGGACAGTTTTTTCAATTATCAATGTTGGGAAAACTGGAGAACCATATGCAAAAAAATGAAACCTGACCACTGTCTTATACCATGCACAAAAATTAATTCAAAATGGGTTAAAGACTTGAACATAAGACCTGAAACCATTAAACTTCTTAAAGAAAACATAGGTGGTAAGCTCCTTGATACAGGTTTTGGTGATGCTTTTTTCAATCTAACACCAAAATCAAAAATAAATAAATGATACTACCTCAAACTGAAAAGCTTCTGCACAGCAAAGGAAGTGATTAACAAAATGAAAAGGCAGCTTTCTCAGTGGAAGAAAGTACTTGCAAATCATGTACCTGATACAAACAGCTAATATCTAAAATATATAAAAAAAAAAAAAACTCAGAAAACTCAACAACAAAAATAAACAAACAAAAAAAGACCCCAGTTAAAAAATGGGCAGAAAATCTGAAGGGACCTTTTTTCCAAAGAAATCATACAGATGGCCAACAGGTACACGAAAAGATGCTCCATATTATTAGGGAAATGCATATCGAAACCACAATGCGATATTACTTTATACCTGTTAGAATGGCTATTATAAAAAAAGATAAATATCAAGTGTTGGCATGGATGTGGGGAAAGGGAAATCCTTGTATGCTGTTGGGAATGTAAATTCCTGCAACTGCTGTGAAAAACATGGAAGTTCCTCAAAAAATTAAAAATAGAACTACTGTATGATCCAGCACTTCTACTTCTGAAGAAAATGAATACACTAACTCGACAAGGTACACGCACCCTTATGTTCATTGCAGCATTATTTAAACAGCCAAGATATGGAAACAACCTAAGTGTCCATCAGTGGATGAATGGATAAAGAAATATAAGTACTATTCCATTATATATAAATATAAGTACTATTCCATTATATATATATATATATATATATATATATATAAAATAGAATATTAATCAGCCATAAAAAGTAATGAGGTCTTGCCATTTGCACCAGCATGGGTGGATCTCGGGGGCATTATGTTAAGTGAAATAGAGAAAGGAATACTGTCTTATCTCTCCAATGGTATGAATTACATGTGAAATTTTTTTTAAAAAAAATAAGGTCATAGATAAACCAGATTGGTGATTGCCAGAGGTTGGAGATGGGTGAGATAGCTTAAAAGGTTAAAAAAATTGAGAGACAAAAGAAGAAATAGTGCTCTGTGTACAGGAGAACTCATTATAGTGTTCTCTCAATCGTTTAGACCAGTTTCTTCTGTAGTCTTGCCATTTTAGTAAGTGGCAACAACTGCTTCCCATTTTCTGAGACAAGGAAGTGCCATTTTGAACCTTTCTGTTTCTTGTGTTTCAGTCTTCTTTTCTAAATCTTTCATATCTACTTTCAAAATAATCCAGTTTTATCATCCTGTCCAATCTACTGTCACCCTTCTCTGTCGTTTTAATAGCATCCTGTTTAGTGTCCTTACTCTTATTCTCCATCTACTTTTACAGGTGGACGGTGTATCATATTGTATTTACCCAAAGCACAATCCAGAGTCCTTATGATGCCCTACAAAGCTTAATGTCACCCACACCGTTACCTTACATCATCTGCTCTCTTACCTTACGTGTTACCACTATTCCCTTTCCTGTTATGTAGCCATGTTGGCCTTGTTGTTCTTAGACCGTATCAAGAATGCTTCTGCCTTTAGGCTTTGTACTTGCTGTTTTCTCTGTCTGGAACACAGTTCCCCTAGATGCCTACCTGGGCTTGCTTCCTTTTTTTCTGGCTTCAAACCAGATGTCTCTTTCTCATTTAAGCTTTTCATATTCACCCTGTTTTAAAAGCATCCCCCATGACAGCATTTTCTACATTCTTCGCTGCTATTTTTTTCTAAGAGCGTTTATCACTTTCTGATACAGAATAGATTTTAGCTATTTATTTGTTTACCTCTGTACTCCTAGAAAGTAAATTTTGTGAAAGCAAGAATATTTTTCAGTTTTCGTCACTGCTGTATTCATAGCCTAGCATATAGAAAGTGCTTGACAAATTTTTGTTAAATGTCTGAATTAATAGGAGGCTGGGTAGATTAAATGTTCATCCATACCTTGGAGTATTATCTGGCTTTCACAAAGGATGAACTAGATCCTTTCTATCTTACATGTCTGTGGTCATAGAATCTTTGTGAAAACTGTTAATATGGGATATGTCTGCAGAGATGAGGGGCAGAGGAGAGAAAGTTTTATTTTTTACCATTTTGTGGTGTTTGATTTTTTTTTAACTATGGAAATGTATTTTCTATATAATAATAATAATAAACAATTAATTAGTTGCTTCCCATCTTACAGAATAGTAGAGGAAGAAACTGGTATTAATCAGCAGTGGTAAAACTCCAGCAGTGATAAAACTCCAGCAGTAAACCAGCCTTTTATTTTCTTGAATAATTTCACTGGATTTTTGATCTCCTCAAATAATAAAGGCTTAAACAAAGCCTTTATCTTCTTTTTGAATTAGTTTTATCTCATGGATTTGTTCCGTATAGTATTATCTGTTTGATTTTGTGCTTCCTTCACCCTAAATGTAGAATTTGTAGGACAATTGTTTTACTTTTTTTCCTTTTGATTGTTAGGATTTCAGGATGCACTGAGTGTACAAAGAAGTACTGCTTATAAAGCAGGTTTTTTTTTTTAACTGAATTTTTTTTGTCAAGTACGGAAATTTTGTCAGGCTTTGTTGTTCAGGGGCAGTGATTATAAACTCAGTTGGATAGAACACTTCTTTTTTAAAACAAAAATTTTATTACACTCTTTTTAATTATATGAATATGAAATTCCATAAATATATACTACACAAATTAAAAAAATATATAGTGCCTTTATTATATTGAAGACAGAATGAAAGTGATTTTTAATAAAAATAGGTATTTCAATATGGAGGTGCTCAAGAATGGCAATATATAAAAAACATAGTAAGTAATCAGATGCTTGCATTTATACATAGAATTAATGTAAATGCTGCAGTTGTAACCAGACTAATACAGGAATGTTGTTGTTGGTAACTCAAAATCCATGGGGAGCAGAAAAACACCCCTTACAAGTACAGGATAAGAAAGAGCAGAGAGAAGCAAGTGAGCAGTAGAGTAAAAGTTGTTAGGATAAGTTAAAAACAAACCAGATTTGTAAGTGATAAGAAGTAGGAAATAATCTTACCTAAAATAGGAATAACATGCCGTGATAAACTACATGTTGTTAATATATGAGAAAATGAGTAATTACTACATTCTTAATAATCAGTTGTGCCTTATTTTTAAGTGCAATAGCAAAATAATTTCCTTGTTATGAAAAAGAATCAAGTGGTGAAAAATACCACAGAAAGCAATCCTCCATCTGGTCATTGCATCATGTATTAGGCATACATTTAGTCTGTATACTTAAAACGATCTTGGAGATCGTATCTTTTGCTAAGTGTTGGAAATAGAGGATAGATTGGATAAAGAAATGGTAATAGAAGCTGTTGTAGAGAAGTTGTATAGTTGTATGGTAAATTTCCCGAGAAAGACTCAGAATAAGATTTAAAAACATGTGAAAAAACCCAATGATTTTGGTACTGATTTTCACCGAAAAGTTTTTTTTTATCATCTGCTACTTAATATTAAAAAATATACAGAAGCAATAATGATTTATTGATATATTACTGTATTTAATAATATTATATAATTAATATTACTATTATATTAATAAGATGACTTTTATAATGATAGTGAAATTCCTGTATTTGTGTCTCAACTAAATTTAATACAGAGTCTGGTGAAGTCTATAAAAGAGTCTCTAAAAACTTACAAGGGACCACTACAAATGCTGACTGATACTTAGGTTATATATTAAACTCAAATGGCACATACTGTATTGCTATTAAGAGATGTGATTTTTCTCTAATGGTGAATGGTTTCTGTTAAAAGTTCTAAAGACAACTAAGTACAGGCTTGTCTGACTGATATAGTAGTTGTATTTTTGGAAAGTTCATGGCAGAAAAACTTTGTGTTTATATGTAAAGTGGAATTACTGGATTTTCATTCATGAGAGTCTATCAGGATAACAGAAAGTTGTGTGAGAGTTAAGGCATTTCCTTTTTGAGTGAGACTGTCTGGCATATTGCATGATTTCTGATACCCTTTGACCCTGTGCATTGTATGTTAGTAATGGCACCCAATTATTGAAATGATCCCTATAATAAACCTTTCCTAAACATTGAGAATCATTGCTCTAAGGTATTTTTTTTCCCCAAAATTTACTTCTCTGATGGATTCTTTCTTGTTTTTTCCCCCACCTTGTAGCACTTCCTCTTCTTCAGAAATAGTGTTTATGGAACGTTCTTAAGGGAATGTTAACTCTAGAGAGGTCTTCTCACCTATTCCCTATATACCTTAAGTCCTAGCCTCTTAATGCTTTGCATCTTTTTAATTTTGTTCTAAAATTGTTCAGGAACAAATATGTATAAATCCTAAGGACTTGCATTTGGAATTGTTTGTATAATTAGAATGTGTGAAACATTTATGAATTTTGTTACTTTTTTAGGTTGGATCCTTGGAACAAGCTATGCTTGATGCTCTCGTAATGGATAGAGTTGCATTTGTAAAACTTCTTATTGAAAATGGAGTAAGCATGCATAAATTCCTTACCATTCCTAGACTTGAAGAACTTTACAACACTGTAAGTATATGTTAAAATTATTTGTTGACTAAGTTTTATCATCTTTGAGAAATGTCATTTTACCTGAACATACACAATCCTGTTGGTAAAACTTTCAATGTTTTGCTAGATTACATGGAAAAATCACAGCCAGTCTTAGTATAGATTGTTTATGTGACTGAAACCCTGTCCCTGTTTCTGGAGACCTCTGTTACCATAGCCACTTAGGAAGGAGATGCAGTGTTAACAACGCTGTCCTTCCCCTCACCTCTTTTTAAAACTGTAGGATCAACTTCTTACTTACAGAATCATGATATTTCTTCTTTCACTTGGTGGTCATTTGTTATACCAAATTTCTTTTGATTCCTTTGCCCACTGAAGAAATTATACATTGTTTTTTTTCTTTTCTCTTTTTGTTTTTTACATTTATGATTTTGACCTTGTGGTGTCCCACTTTAGCTTACGTACTGTTTTTCATTTAAAGAGCTCTTAAAAACTAATTATTTAAAAGTCCTTAAAAAAGCCTCTTTCAGTTCGTTTCAAATTTCATGTCACTAACATTGGAGAGGATAAATACTGCCCTTCTTACTGGTTTCCCATATTACCAATATGGATTTAATAGAACTATACTTTGAGGAGTACTATGACTGAATCCTAGCTTTCTAATCTTGACTTCTCTGCAGAGTTGTGTCTGTTCATTCATCAGTTTCTTCCTATTTGTCTCCTCTTTTTAATTTTTAATATATTCATACTATTCAATCATTTCCAGCCTATACTATTTCAGTAATCTAGTGTTCTTAATCTAGTTTTTCTTCAAATCTTTAACCTAATTATTCTTACAATCACATATTTTATCATATCTTCCCCAAGTTTAAAAACATTTCATGGCTCTCCAAGTGTACAGAAATGCTCAAACTCTTAGCTTAATTTTCAAAGCTCTCCAACTTCTGAAAATCTGAAATTTTGCCCCAGCTATTTATCTTACTTGGCCTTTTTATTCCTACTCCCCACCTCCCCGTCCTGGGTGTTTCAACTATATAGCCTACCTACTATTTCCCCAAAACATAAACCTTTTTTAAAATAAGTGTTTGCTGTTTACTCAGTGCTGGTCTGTGGGTTTTTTTTTTCCAGCTGTTCCCCACTTACTGGATTTTATTTGTTGTTTAGAACTTAGTTCAGTGCCAGTGGGGAGGGTATAGTATGTGCCTAGCACTTATAAGCTCCTGGGTTCAGTCCCCAGTACCTTTATTATAAATAAATAAATAGATACATGCATACATACGTACCTAATTACCTCATCTCCGAAAAATTTTTAAAAATAAAATATTAAAAAAAAATGCCATGACACTGCTACAGTGAAGGCCAATAGCATGTTGGGTAAGTACAATTATATCTTCCACTGTGGCTTGTAAATTTCTTTTGAATAGCGATTGTCTTTATTTTCCCCCATTATTTCCCTTTAGTAGTATCTAGCACAGTTACATTGAACTTTCTTGGTGTTCTACTGTCTCTAATGAACAGATGTGAAAATTAAAGGAATTATTCTTCGTGCTGAAGTGAGGTTTATCCCTGAAATGTAAAGCAAATGTAAAACAGTAAAAGTAAAAATTAATCCCATTAGCAAGGCAAGTAATTTTAATTGTGTAACTCAAAGGTATTAAGATAATAGTTACTCTCAGCATCAATTATTGATAAATATTTTTAAAGTTTAATGGATTATGTATGATATGATAAAGCAGTGGTTCTCAAACTTTTTGGTATCTGGGTCCAATTACATAACAGTTATTGAGGACATCAAAGAGCTGTTCTAAAGAGGTTTTGTTTATGTGTGTTCACATGTACATATTGGAATGTAAAACCAAGAAATTTTAAAAATGCTTATTAATTCGTACTTAAGGAACAATAATATATTCATTTCATATTAACATAAATAACATATCTTTTAAGAGACCAAAAAAAATCAGTGAGGAAAGTAGAATAATTTTATGATTTTATAAATCTCTTTAATGTCTGGCTTCATAGAAGGCAGTTGGAGTCTTATGTTTGCTTTTGGATTTAATATCATGATATCACACATCAAGAAACCTCTGGAGAACTCTACTGAACACTGAGAGAATGAGAATGAAAAAAATGCAGATAACATTTTAACATGATTTGGAAAATATTTTTGATCTCATAGGCCTCCTGAAAAGATCTTGGGGGTCATCAGGGGTCTTCAGATCACACATTGAGAACTGCTAGGTTAAATTACACTTCTTTTTTTTAGTAAGAAGTTATAGTTAATGAATAAACATTAATGGATTAAGATAAAATAGAATTCCAAAAATTGCATTTCTATGTGATTGCATACCATTAGAGAAAATACATTGAAACTTCCTAATATCTAAAACATACGAAATACTTCATATTAACTTGTAAGAGATTTATTTTTAAAATACTAACATATGGAGATGATTGGGCTGAAAGAACTCTGCTCTTAAATCTATAGACTAAATATTATTTTTAAAAAAGAGCAAAGTAAGGTAAAATGTAGTTTATATGTAATATCAGTTATAGCCATCTTTTGATATTCTATAGAATTTGAAAGCCAGTAAGAAAGAAAATACTGCTTTCAAAGAAATAATAAGCTTCCCTACTTAGATTTGAAAATGTATTATGAAATGTATGTGATCAAAATGGAAAAGTGAATTGATTACTACAATAACCTCTCATAAAAAATTCGCAATAACACAATGGTGAGAGGAAAATCTCATTTGATATTTCTTTTAAACAATAGATTTGAATGCCCACTGTGGATTGGATGCCCTTGAGGAAACACAACTGTCATCCAGATTTGGGTGACATGGCTATCAAAGTTAAAGTATTGCCAGTAATTCTCTTGATTTGTGCTGTATAGAATTAATTGCAGTAAATTCAATATAGGAAAGTTCAGGAGAATATATTTTTGGCCCATTGGACTCAGTCTTGATGGGGGAGATATACTCCTGGGTATTTTTTCAAAATACAGGATACCATCAAAATAAGATTACTATAAAAATGAGACTTGTATTTAGTCTACTCTGATATTATACTTAAATGAAATTAAGGTAATAAGGGAAAGATGGCATATACAAATGTTTGTTTGTTATCCAAAATATTTAAAACTATTGCTACAACTTGATTAGTGGCAGAAACAGAGGTACAGAGATTTTAACAAAAGGAAAGAGAATGTATTACCTCCATTATCAATGAAAGAAACATAAACTTAACATATAATTGTGAATCGTGCAGTGTTTGCATGATTTTTAGAAAAAAGCTTTTATGTTTTTACAGTAAAAACATAAGAACATAGGAAATGATATGTCTTGTTAAAGGTAAATACGACAATATGAAATGGTTATTTTTTTTTGTTCCATTTGACGAACAACTTATTTAACTCAAAAACAATGTAATTTATGCAAGAACAAAAGTCCTATAAGCAACAAAGTGAAGTTGCTTCAGTTATTTTAGAAGAAAAATAAGTTTGCTCCAATTTTTTTCTCCTTAAAGAAACAAGGTCCAACTAATCCAATGCTATTTCATCTTGTTCGAGATGTCAAACAGGTAAGAGTTTTTTTTGTTTTCAAAACATTTTTTTAAAAAATTTGTTTATACTTCATCTGTTTCTAAAAAAACACTTCGGTACATCTTAAAAATAACATAGAATGACTTTTTAATCAAAATAAAATAAGGGATAAACTTGTGGCAATATAGGAGTAAAGATATCAGGTGTATGAGAAATCAAGGGAAAGGAAAGTTTATGAAATTGAGACTAAGCTTCTTGAGCTTCTGGTTATCTAAGGTAAGAGTGTGGTGAATTTCATAATGTTCATTGGTCTATAAAGAATAATAAATAGAATGTATCATCTTTCTCTGTGTTCAGAAGAAATTTGTTCCCTGGACAATTCACTGTAAAGGACAGTGAATAAGGCCATTGAGAGAAACGCAGAATGGTGATCTTCGTGGCAGATTTTGCTAATAAAAATACTGAAATGCTCTGTTTCTGTCTCTCTGTGTGTGTATGTTTCTCCCACACCTTCTTTAATATCCACTATGGGCGTGATTTAATATTTAACACTGTCATGTAGTCTGAAGCCGTTCTGTGGTGACTAAATTTGATGCACTGATATTTCTCTTCTTTTCTATTGTGATTCTTTCTGAATTAATATTTTAAACGTTTATATTAAAAACTTTATAACAGTCTGAACTATTGGTGTTCAATAATTTTATTTTCCTTAGTGAAAAGATACTCATATTTAGTTAATTGAATTATTTTTAAAGTTTCTGAACTAAAATGCTTTCTGGAATTTTTCATTCAAAATTATTGCTTGCTGTTAAATGTGAGTGTTCTATTAAAAAATTTAAAAATTAGATTAACATGTCATTTTTTATGTTTTGTAACTTATTTCATACCAAACTAGCATTTTATAGAAAGAACTGAGACTTTATTATACTTAAAATTTTTTCTTTAATTCTGTATTTTCCATGTGCTTTTCTTTTTAGCTTTATTGAAATGTGTTTCACATACCCTGACGTTCACCCATTTAAAGTGTATAGTGGCTTTCCTATATTCAGAGTAGTGCATCCGTCACCACAATTTAATTTTACAGTATTTACAATACCCCCAGAAGTGACTTCATACCCATTAGCATTCTCTTCCCCATTCCTGCTCCTTCTCTACTCCTTTTTCTGGCCCCGCTCTAGGCAACTGTTAATCTGCTTTCTATCTCTGTAGATTTGCTTATTCTGGGCATTTCAAATTTTTGTTTATTTTGTTTAAATAATTAAAACTTTTTTTTTCTTTTCAGAAAGCTAGAGTAATGGGAAAGACCTTCAGTCCAGGGATTTCTTAAACACATTTGAGTTCTGATTTACTTATATGGCTTATCAGAAAGAACTATAGTAGTTAATTCTGGAAACACATAGGAGATTTGTTATACATTGGCTATTTTTATGTTGGTGGCTATAATAATAAGTCCACTTTTTCTATTTCTATAAGTAAATCCTAAAGTAAGGGCAGAAATTGAATATTTTCTGATTCAAATTAGTAAGTAAAGTTTTGTAAGAGTTAGTTTGAGAAATTGCTTACCATGATTTTTTAAGATAATTCACATTATTTTCCTTAATTAAAATATTTCCCATTCAAGTGGATTCAAAACATAATGATATTTGTCAGATTAAAAAAAGACTAAAAATATAATATATGGCATCCTCAATCATAAAACATATTTTAAAGTTGTTTAAGATAAAAACACAAAACTTGCATTTAAGAGATGAAAATGGTTTTTGATTAATTTTAAAATTGGAGATCTGAAGAATATAGATATTTAGAAGTTAGAAACTTCACAGATGAAACCAAAATATAAAAGGTATAAGCATCTCAAAAAATACTAAGTTCATGAAATTATAATTAAGGAAATGAAGAGAATGGTGATGGTAGGAGGGCAGATTGGTTAATATATATAAATCATCTGATGATTAAACCCTTTTAAGATTATTCACTGAAATTAACCAAATATTTCATCCTGAAGCAGGCAGTCATTCCAAACTGACAAATGGTTTCCGTTCCAAAGATTCATTTGTAAATTGATGCCCTGGCAAAATGAAGTCTTGGCTCTGAACAGTGTTATAGGTGGTAGTTGAATTCTAGCCAAGGCTGTAAGAACTTGTGTAACCTATAATATAGCCAGTATAAGTATTGATGGGCCCATCTGGAAACATAATTAACATTTATAGCTTTATTTTTGTGGGAAAATGAAACAACTATGTGCCACAGTGAAATGGAATATTTGGCACTTGGAGGTTCCTTTGACTGTGTGCAGTGGAGAGATCAAATTATCTTCCTACTGTAAGCCGTACTCCTTTCCTGAGCCACACCATTGGGACTTCAAAACTTCAGAATCTCTTTTCTTACAAAAGTAAATAAACAAGTCACTCCTTTCTTTTGTAAGATGGCTGCTGGCAACTCTAGTTTCCTGTAACAAGGAGACATTTGTTATTTTGGAGAATAGGTGCATTTATATGCAAGGTATAGAAATATTGAGAAATACTATTTTTGCCTTTTTTAAATTAATATTTTATTTCCAGGGAAATCTTCCTCCAGGATACAAGATCACTCTAATTGATATAGGACTTGTCATTGAATATCTTATGGGAGGAACCTATAGATGCACCTACACTCGGAAACGTTTTCGATTAATATATAATAGTCTTGGTGGAAATAATCGGGTATGTAATATTCGGGGGGAAGGCTACAGATGTACTTTAAAATGAGCTTATACACTGTAAATGTTAAAAATTGCTTGTATTAGAATAGTGAAAGTAGCAACATGAAAGTGAAAACATGAGATTTTCAACTCAGAGTACTTAGAAATGTTTTGTAATTGAAATCTTAAATCAGGATTTTTTGCGGGGGATGGTGTGTGTCATACACACATTTATACATATGTAAATTGATTTTTAATTTTTATAGCATATCAGAATATTTATATCTGTAAAAACTAATAAGGTTTCATTTTCAGAGGTCTGGCCGAAATACCTCCAGCAGCACTCCTCAGTTGCGAAAGAGTCAGGAATCTTTTGGCAATAGAGCAGATAAAAAGGAAAAAATGAGACATAATCATTTCATTAAAACAGCACAGCCCTACCGACCAAAGGTATATTTGTTTAAATATTATGCTTTCTGGATTTTGTTCCATCTAAATTACTTAGTATTATGAAACAAAAAATTACTTGTTTTAGTAAGAATTATCTTTTTTTTTAGATGTAGTATTATATCATTGATTCTTCTTCTTCTTTTGTACCAAAAGATATTCAGTGTGAATTAATGATTCTATTAAGTTTTTAGTATTTAGCTATGATAATCAAATTTTTTAAATGTTTTCATAAATGCATAACTGCCTCCTTTTATTCCACATTTACTTGATAAACAACATGCAAGACAAAAGTGTTACACAGACTTTGCTTTCATTAAAATTGTGGTTTTATCAGATATTAGTTAAAATATTTAGGTCCTTTCTTTAATCTTGGAAAACTTTGTTACAAAGACTTTTTGAAATACCATTTCTATAAAATGAATTTTGAAGTATAGTAAAAATCAAATGTGTAAAATTAATACTATTTTGATTTGTGTAGCTATATGAAGTTAAAGAATAAAGAATATTTTATTAAAATTCTCACATGAATGTCATATAACCTTATTATAATAAGCCTTATAACATTTATTTTCTCTTGAAGATTGATACAGCTGTGGAAGAAGGAAAGAAAAAAAGAACCAAAGATGAAATTGTAGATATTGATGATCCAGAAACCAAGCGCTTTCCTTATCCACTTAATGAACTGTTAATTTGGGCTTGCCTTATGAAGAGGCAGGTCATGGCCCGTTTTTTATGGCAGCATGGTGAAGAATCAATGGCTAAAGCATTAGTTGCCTGTAAGATCTATCGTTCAATGGCATATGAAGCAAAGCAGAGTGACCTCGTAGATGATACTTCAGAAGAATTGAAACAGTATTCCAAGTAAGTTATATTTTATCACTTGAAACATTTAAAAAATACAGAGTAGATGGGATTTAAGTGGAGGTTATAGTGCCGTGACTAATTGGGGGTGGATGTGTGTGTGTGTGTATTGGTAAAATTAAGAAAAATCCATTTTCCAGATGTTAAGGTTTTTTTTTTTTTATTCAGAAACTACTGCCTCTGCATGTAGAAAGTTTATTATTATTGTTTGCAATTAAGGAGTTAAGTATTTCAGAGGAAAGAAGAAATGCCATAAGTCAGTTTAATAATTAACTGCACATAATAGCAGTTAGACTATGAAAAATTCCATTTGAAGTGGTAGGGAAGGGAAGAAAGTGAGGTTTGAGCAGTGTTCTAAAGAAATAAATTTAGTTCAACTGGAAGGGTATGTCAGATGGTGAAATTACATATATAGAAGCATAAAACAGCTTACAAAAGTTTTACGGTTTACTTAGGGGAGTAATGGAATATTAAGCTAGAAAGGTCATTTATAGGAAGCTTTATAATAGAGAATAGGACCTCCCTCCCCCAAAGTGGGCTGTCTTTGAAAGAATGTAAGAGTTGTTACTGAGATCCTCAAATAGCTTACCAGGACTTTAAGATTAAGATGTTCTTCATGTTAAGTTAGTCCCTATTCACATTATTCTTCCTCTCTACTGGATACCATTTCTATGTTTGAAATATTGTATAGAGACTTTTTGAACAGAGCATCTGAACATGGTTGGTTTTGGCTTCCTGTGGGTTTGTAGATTTATTTCCAGGAACAGGGGAAAGTACCCTGAAGTCACATTTGCAGTCTTGTTTCTGATGTGGCATGTTTTAATATTTCATAATTTCCACGTAGTAGTAAATATCTGAAAGCATAGTGCTACTATGATTCTACTGCCTCACTATTTCCTAAGTGTGTGTGTGAAAATATTAAAAACTGGAACATGTTAGGAAAACTCTAAGAATAATGATTTAAAACTGTAATTTGGTAATCTGAATATGTTTTGCCTCTTATTTTTTGATAGTGATTTTGGTCAACTGGCGGTTGAATTATTAGAACAATCCTTCAGACAGGATGAAACCATGGCTATGAAATTGCTCACCTATGAACTGAAAAACTGGAGTAATTCCACCTGCCTTAAGTTAGCAGTTTCTTCAAGACTTAGACCTTTTGTAGCCCACACCTGTACACAGATGTTGTTATCTGATATGTGGATGGGAAGGCTGAATATGAGGAAAAATTCCTGGTACAAGGTATACCTTGGAAATAATTTTAAGTGTGTGATTAGATAAAAAGAACAGCACAATTAGCCCAGCTGTATAGCAAAATGCCTTGATTTATGAGGGTGGTACGGGTGTTGGTGTTGACATTTTATCCCAAATGGCCTGCGAAGGCCTCTTTTTCCCTCTTATTCTTCGCTCTGAATCCTCTTCAGGTGTGTTGTATAATGACTGTTGCCCCAGTCTGAGCCAGGAGCATGACAGTAACAAATGGGAGACTGGCATTTATAGCCCCTAGTGACCATGAAAAAAGTTGCCGCTTTATGAAAAGATGATTCCCAAATTCTGAAATTCCGGACCTATCTACTAACTTAATAATCTGTTACTTTTAATTTATTTGAAATGTATTGGGTCTGCTCAGTTTTTATGGTTCAGAATTTGGGTAAAATGTTGGCTGGTACTTTGGTTTCATTGTAGTGAGACATTTTACTTTAAACTTTCCTTTTTGTTATCTTATGTCTTAAATAAGGTACAGAAATATAGAAGGCAGAAATCAGGCAAGTAGTTTAACCATTGACCATTGTTAAGTGGATAACAGATACTAATCATCTACTAAAAATAATGGTGAAAGATTAACCAATAGAAACCCTGATTCAGAATTACAATTTTTGTGCTGTAGGATTTTTCAGGTAATACGTGCTACTTTAGAAATAAACCTTTTTGTTTATAGAGGCACAAGCTGAGTAATCATGTTATGACACGGAACACTTGCAAAGAGATTTAGGATAAAATTAAGTACATAGCTTCATTAAGGCTTGAATTTTGTTTAAACAAAATTGTATTTTCTAAATAAATTGTAATCTGATTTTTTAAAAGGTTAAGTCTATAATAATTAACTCTTTTCTATACCCTCATATCATAATACTCAAATGTTTTGTTATTCCTTAAAACAATTCAACCTGGGCCTCTTTATATGTAATATGCAAGTAAAAAGTTAAGTTTTTATTTTTTCCCTATACTACCAGGAGTGAAATGGCTAACAATCATATTTTATGCCTTTTTATTGCTTTTATTATAGTCTTTTGAAGGTCATTAATTTTAAAATGTAAACTTACATGTTTCTAAATTTTTAGGTCATACTAAGCATTTTAGTTCCACCTGCTATATTAATGTTAGAGTATAAAACTAAGGCTGAAATGTCTCATATTCCACAATCTCAAGATGCCCATCAAATGACAATGGAAGATAGTGAAAACAACTTCCAAAACATAACAGAAGAGATTCCCATGGTAAGGAGGAAAAAGAATTTAAAGTAAATATAATTTTTTGGGGGAATAAATGTACAATAAGTGTTGTTTTTATTTTAGGAAGTATTTAAAGAAGTAAGAATATTGGACAGTAATGAAGGAAAAAATGAAATGGATATACAAATAAAATCAAAAAAGCTTCCAATCACACGAAAGTTTTATGCCTTTTATCATGCACCAATTGTAAAATTCTGGTTTAACACGGTATGTTTTTTTAATTGAAGTATAGTTGATGTACAGTAATATTGTATGAGTTACAGATATACAATATAGTGATTCACAATTTTTAAAGGTTACACTCTATTTATAGTTATTATACAATATTGTCTATATTCCCCTGTTGTACAATAAAATAAATCCTTATAGCTTATTTTATGCCTCTGATTTGTACCTCTTAACCTCCTACCTTTATATTGCCCCTCCCCCCGTTCTTCTCCCCACTGGTAACCCCTAGTTTGTTCTCTCTGTGAATCTGCTTCTTTCTTGCTATATTTACTAGTTTGTTGTATTTTTTAGATTCTGCAGATAGGTGGTAACAGTATTTATCTTTCTCTGTATGACTGTTTCACTAAGCATAATGCCTCCAAGTCCATCCATGTTGCTGCAGATGGCAAAATTTTGTTCTTTTATGCTGAGTAGTATCCCATTGTATATGTATAATCCCACGTCTTCTTTATCCATTCATCTGTTGATGGACACTTAGGGTGCTTCCATATCTTGGCAATTGTAAATAATCCTGCTGTGAACATTGGGGTGCATGTGTCTTTTCAAGTTAGTAACACAGTATGTTTTAAAATTGTATGAGCACAATGTTTTTAAAAGATAGGCTTTAGGATGCCTTTGGCCTAGAGTCCATACTAATCTTGATATAACTTAGATCGCTGAAAAGCCTTTTTTTTTTTGTTGTTTAAAAGAGTAATACACTTGGCTTAGTTTCATTAAGATTGTCATCATAGACAGTAATAAATACTAAAAAATCTTAGTTCTAATTGGAACTAGAAATTTACTAAACAAATATGTGGTATTCATATGCCTTTTGTAAGTGAGTAACAAATTCTAGTCATCTACTAAAAATATTGGTAAAGATTAACCAAAAGAAACTCTGATACCCAAGTATAATTTCTTCATGCTTTTGGATTTTGCAGACAATATTTAAAGTTTTGGAAATAAACCATTTTACAGTGTTAATTGATGTTGAAAAGTAATCTAGATCATTTATATAGTTCTATTTTTCAGTGGTATAATAGTTTATTTCTTTAACCATAGTACATGTTTGGTTATCTGTCACATAATTGGTGGTTCCCTTGCTTTATGGAAGAACAGATGTTAGTATCAGATTAAAGAGCATACATGTCCATGTATGGACTCATCTAAGAAACACATGAGATTAGTGCCTACTGTTAACCAGGGACTGAATGAATGAGTTTTACTCCTCTTCCCGGGAAAACTTTTAAGTTGTTTTTGACTTTGTTGTCATGTTTGTCATTTTCCATTTTCATCATTATCAAGTTTTTTTTAAATTGCTAAAATATACAAATGGCTTTGTGCTAAGATGAACATTTTAGAATTTGTTCCTTCAACTGTTGCTTTCTCACCCACACACATGCCCCTTAACCTGAGGCTAATTCATTATGCTTCCTTCTCAATATGAAAATTTACTTGTTCCTTCTTGTTCAAATGTTGAGATTGCAAATTTGAATACCTAATATAATCCCCAAATTCTGTCTTTGCTAATAGGAATAACTTGGCTTCATATGTTTGCCTTCATGTGAATGACTATTTAAAAATGGATGATTGGTGGGGTGGGTGTATAGCTTATTAGTAGAGTGCATGCTTTCAATCCCAGTACCTCCATCAAAAATAAAAATAAAAAGGACAATTGAGGTGGCTATACAAATTTCTTTTTCTCTTTATTTACTTATAGCAGTTTACTTCCCTACCCTATGATAGCTTAAATCAAGGATGTGGCTTATTTTAAGACTGGTAGAGGCAAGGAAACAATGAGAGAACTGTTAGCCACAATTGTTCAAGGGTCAAGGAGCCTTGGTTTTCCTCTGAAATGAAATGACTCTTCAGATGTTCTTGTACATAGTATCTTATCATCTCCTTATAATCTTTCTTGTTAAGAGTCTCAAGGGTGGGATGTTCTCTTACCTAGGGAGAATGCTTTCATATTTGTTTCCATTTCTTGGGATCCAACCTCAGTGACTAGGAGCTGGGAAAATACCTGTTGTCTTTCTTAGGAAGTGCTACTTAGGAATACTACTTGGTTGGGGGAAGAAAGAGCCAGGTAGTATGTGTTTCTTGATGATGGTGGTGAAGATCTCTAGTAAACTTAAAATATTATGGTATTTTAGGTATCATATAAGTTAAGTAGAATTATGTGGACTATACTAAGTACATAAATCTGGTATTATTAAATTCTTCCCGTGGAAAGTACTAAAAAATCAACAGAAGTTTAGAACAACACATTTATACCTTGGGAACCATTTATATTTTAATTGATAAATGCAGTGCCTGCATGGAAGAAGAGTTATTTCTCAAACTGGTTCTAATGATTGAAGCTGGGAGACACTTCACAGGGGCTCATTTAGTCTCGTGTGTGTGTGTGTGTGCTTGGAAATTTTCATAGGAGAAAATTGTATTTTATAATCAATTTTATTCTTATCTTATATTTTCTTTCTTTATTAGTTGGCATACTTAGGATTTCTGATGCTTTATACATTTGTGGTTCTTGTACAAATGGAACGATTGCCTTCAGTTCAAGAATGGATTGTTATCGCTTATATTTTTACGTATGCTATTGAGAAAGTCCGTGAGGTAAGTCTTTAGTTTTTCCTACTAGTAACTTTGTGTATATATGGAGGGTGTTTTGTGTTGTTTTGGTTATGTGTGTGGGTATGTGTATGATAGGTGATACTATTGAAGTGTAGAACATGTTTGTTTTTGCTGTCCAAAAATGATAATCAAAGAACAGAGTTTAGTGGGTTAACTTTGTCACAATTACAGAGATAATGATTTGTCTCAAAAACTAGATCTGTTTTTGTTTTAGTTCCTCAACATTCATATTTATGTTCTTTGCCACTCTTAAAAAGTATTAAATATACATATAGCCAATTGGGTAGGTAAATTATAAGTAGGTTCTTTTTTTGCTCTTGTATTGTACTTCCTCTGACGTGTACTGTATTGTCCACTGAATTGTCATTTAGATTTAGATGCCTGTGTCTATCAAGAGTTTTCAACTTAGATTGTAAATTTTCTGATACCCTGATTTTGTGGAAAAAAACTTTTTTTCTTTAATTTTTATACTTTCTGTTTAAACTAAAAGTTACATAAATGTTGTTTTATTACACACTTATGTAAATATGTCTGAATTATTCCATACCTCTGCTTTACATTTAGAGAATACATGAAATCGCAAAAATAGATAGAAGGCATTGAATTCCCTTCCCACTTAGATATAGGAATTTATCTTACTAAACAGCTTATTATGCATTTTAAATTCCATTGAGTGCCATGGCCTGTTAAATCTGTTGTTTTACTAACATGTTTGAAGAAATTAAGTTGTTAAATGATAAAAGCAAGTTGTAAAGAATTTTGTAAAATATATATTGATAAAACAGTTCTGCAAGGATTCTTTAGATAGTAATAAAAGTGATTGCCTCTAGTGGGAAGGGGAATTAATTGGGTAGGGAAGAAGAGTGGAAGGGAGACTTTTCAATATTTACTTTAATGGGAATGTATTACCATTCCTGAAAAAAAAATTCTTTAAAATTTTTATATTAAGCAGAAGAGCTAAAGTGTAGCTACTTAAACCATTGAGTTGTTTACTTTCTGCAAATAAGGCATCTTTAGAAGATCCTAACTGGATATCCTAATGTTTCAATGAAAAATAAAGCAACTTTTCCAAAGTATCTCAAGTTCCAAGTCTAGAGAACTTTATTATAATCTAAGATTTTCATCTTCTTAGTTGGATGACCTTGGTTAAGCATGTCATTTACTTGTGGATTTTTTTCCGTATATATACAGGGAATGAGGATAAGAAGTATTTGTCTGGTATCGTATTGAATTGTTTTGGTGATTAATTGCCAAGATAATCAAAAATACTTTGAAATATTAAAAGATATATAAAACTACTGTGATATTACAGTTGAATTCTTGTCTGTGTTTTAATAGGAAGAAATTGATTAAACCTTTTCTTCTTTTAACCTTTAGATCTTTATGTCTGAAGCTGGAAAAATAAGCCAGAAGATTAAAGTGTGGTTTAGTGATTATTTCAATATCAGTGATACAATTGCCATAATTTCTTTCTTCATTGGATTTGGACTAAGATTTGGAGCAAAATGGAACTTTGAGAATGCATATGATAATCATGTTTTTGTGGCTGGAAGATTAATTTACTGTCTTAACATAATATTTTGGTATGTTCGTTTGCTAGATTTTCTAGCTGTAAATCAACAGGCAGGACCTTATGTAATGATGATTGGAAAAATGGTAAGTTGAGAGGCTTTTGATAATACTTTTGGGTTTACTGATATTTTTTCTTACAACCATAAAAATATGTTAATATAGTTTTACTTGAGCCAGAGATGATATTTCTTGTTTATTTGCCTCATACTCCAAATAGACTATTCCTAAGGATATTAACTTTTGAAGAAAATATTTGATGGGATAAGGTTAGGAAACCATACTTTGTTTTATCTTGAAATACTTTAATTTTTAAATGCTACTTGCCAGGACTATTTGAGATCAGAGAGAAAAATATGAACTTGTCAACTCCAGTCTGAATTTCTTTTCATCTTTACTGCTGCTACCCAAAAACAATCTATCATCATCTGTCACCTGCAGTAGTCTAGTAAACTGTTTACTCAGCCACTCTGGCCTATCTTCAGTCTTTACTGTAGTTAGAGTAATATTTCAAAATGCAAATTTGAATATGTTACTTCTCTTTCCAAAAAAATCTTTCAGTGGTTTTGCACTACTCCCAGAGATCAGTGTCCTAATAACCCACAAGCCCTGCTCACTTTGGCTGTTGTTTTCCTTTCTTCCTCCCTCTCTCTGCCTGCCTTCCTTCCACCTTTAGATTTTGAGATAATTACAGATTCATGTGCAGTTATAAGAATACAGAGAGATCCTGTGTACTCTTTACCAGTAGTAACATCTTCCTTGCTTTCTTTTAAGTCTCATCTCTTAACATTTTTGATCTCTTATCTGTATGCTAGTCACACAGGCCTTTGTTTTTAACACAGCCCCTAACAGAGACCCATAGTTCATGTTCTTCTTTCTGCCTTAAAAGGGTCACCTTCATCTACACTCATATCCTTAGCTTTCTAGAATAATTAACTTAGTTTTATGCTTCAGATCTTGCCTTCAGCAGGATTTTTTTTTTCAGGGAAGCTTTTTTGATCTTTTCCAACTAGATCAAGTTATTTGCTATGTAATTTAGTGAGGCCCATGTTCTTCCCTTCAGAATGTTTATCTCTGTGTCTAGCTGTATTTTAAACTACATTCTTACTGAATTATTTATACTCTCCTCTAGACTACACTCCTTGGAGTAGGAAGCTTTTCTGGTTTTGGTCACCTTTGTATCTCCAGTAGTTAACCACAGTGCCTGTTGTATAGTAGATTCTCCTTAGTAAATATTTGTTGGATGGATAAAGCCATTTCAAGCAGGAAGAAGACAGCATAAACATACTGAACGTTAATTGTATTTTAATAAGTTGGTTCTTAAGATTTTTTCCTCTTCTTTTTATATCCTTAGCAGCAGATTATAAATTTAAAAAACTGTGATCATTTACCAAGTAGTTTTTAATGTTTATTGTAGTCTCACTACTGTGCAAGACAGTGCAACAGGTGTTAGGATATTGCCCCTGAACTTTGTGAAACTGCATTTCTTTTTTTGACTTTATCAGTCCTGTAGTTATTTTTAATAGTTGCATAATCTAGCTTGAGGAGCCTATCCTACATAAATTATTTTAGGAAATTATATGAGGTATTAGTAAACTGTCAGTGTGGTTAGTTGATTAAATTAATGACTATGGGATATAGGGATTCATGGAAAGACAGAAGTCTGGAGGGTTTTTTTTTCAAAGCTATAGGATGTGAGCTGTTCTTTGAAAACTTGAGATGGATAGGCGTACAAAGGCACAGCCTGACTGGAGCTTCTTTTGTGATAAGGTATAGTTGGTTAGCAAATTGGATAGGCAGGGTGTAGCTTGGAGTATATGGAACATTGAAAACTGGGACTTGAGAGAAGAAAAATATAGGGGAAACCATTGAAGAGTTTGCCCCCCGTATTTTAATTTTTCATTACCATGAAAGGAGTAAGTTGACATTTCTCAGTCTTTCCTTATTTTGATGTGACTTTTCAGTGTATAGATTTTGAAAGCAGCTAGTCAGATTATTCGTTATGATGATTTTTGACCAGTGGGGCAGTCTGAAAAAGTCTCACAAGGGTTTCTAATGCTCACATCCAACCTACCACACTAATATTGCCCCTTTTTAATGTTATTTGCAAGATAATGCTAACAAAACAAATAGTGTCAATGGCTTATGTGTTTGGGTACCTCTTTCCTCTTATCTTTACTGATCCAGGCTATTTTTAAAAGTTATATTCAGAACATCTAATCTTTTCCACATATAATGCCCAATATTTTGCTCTTTCCCATAAGCTTAATCAACTGGCAGGGTTTTTTTTAAATATAGATATCAGGTTTAATGTGCATTGACCTGAAAAATCTAAAATGTATTGGACCTACTGCTGCCATAAATTGCTTTCAGTTTTCATTGATGTAAACGGCAAACTAATATGCTTGTATTGCTTTTGTGAAAGTAACTTTTTTTTCTAAAATTATTCATTGTAGAAAATTTTAGCAAATACATACAAACAACCCTCCAGAGACATCCAGTGTTAATAGTTTGATGTATACCTTTCCATCCTTCAAGACATATATGAATACAAGTGTTTATTTATGTCAAACTTTACACAAATAAATGTATGTAATAGTTTTATTAACATGAGCTTATTATAATGTGCTATTTCTCAATTCTTTTAAAATACCTACCCCTTTTTAAAAAATACAAAAATTCATTCCTTGAGTTTCTGAAACCCTTTTTCTTGAGCTTGGAAAATTGGTCTTCTAGATTAAATTTATCTTATGGCTAACCCCATGAGCTCACAAGATTATCAGCATTGCTTTGCCTTATGAAAACAAAATTTTTACGTTTTTAAAATATAGTTTTATCGTTATATTTCTTTTTCACACTACACATTTCCTTTCTAGGAATGTGTATCCTACTCCGCCCACCACCAGTTAAGAATTACTGGTTTATTATTTGTCACATCAAAGAAGTACTCATTATTCATCCATTTTGCATTCTTTCATGAAGTAGTGGTATTTCCGGGAAAAGTAGGGGACTTAAGCCTTTGGGGGAAGAACAGGTTTTAGCCTAACTTTTAAGTGTGCAAAAAAACCGCTCCATCTCTCATTGCCTACCATATTATTTAATGACTTAGTGTTATTGGGCTAATTTAATGGTGATGTAAATGGAAGGTGCAGGAGGTACAGAAGTGAACAGCTGTAATAAAAGATGGAGATAGAAAAAGTAAGGAAGCCAAGAGAAAGTGGAGCTGTCTGAATTTCCATCTGAATCTCTAATTTACTCCCAACACTCCTGCCAATTCTCCCATCCTGGTTATAGGGAACTTAATTGTATTAAATTCTTAAATACAAAGAATATGGTATTTGAAAAGAGTTTAGAAAGTAGGAATTTCTTCTGATCAGGGAATTGCTAATTAGAGAAAACAGCTTTGAAAAGCCTGAAGATATAAAAGATTAAAATAGAAGAAATCTTCACATTTGACATCTTTAATAGAGACTAATGAAAATTACATGGTAAATGCTGAACTTCTGTCACTCACTCCGTATATGAATACATTCAAGCAAGGAACCCTCATTTTAGCTATAAGGAAATAGAATATTCATGTATTTTAATTAATTAGGTTTAGATCATATATAAGGAAGGTTGTCAAATAAACTTTATATGAAAAGGTATGAAATCCAAAGATCTCTATGAATCGTTAGCCATAGACCTTGAATAATTTTAGGGTACTTTTGTTATGGGTTTGGATTTGAATTTTTGACTTGGGCTTTTTCTTTAATTACAAATAAATATTTGGATTTCAAATTATAGCAAATGGTATGAATAATGTTTTGATAATTATTTGCCTTTTAAAATCTTTTAATCCCCAAATTTTGTTTATTGAAGAACATGCATTCTCTTAGTAGTAATTCTCTTAAGTGGTCAAATAAGGCATTACTTGACTATTTTACAAAAAAAATGAATCTTGGCGGGAGGTATTAGGATTCTTTGATTGCAAGTCACAGGGACTCAACTCCTACTTAATTTAAAATGGAAACTTATTGGCAGATTTAACAATTTTAAAGATAAAGGATCAAGACTAAATGATTATATATAAATATGTATTTTATAATTTCTCCATCCAGTCTAGACTTACTGTTCTTACTTTTCACATTCCTACCTTCCATTTCTACTCTCACTGTATATTTGTTCAAAATGTATATGAAAATGTCATAGTAATTTCTTTTAGGGTGATTTATTATTGCAATTATTGTTGGTTCACTGTAGATTAAATGTAGTCTCTTGATCTGCATGGGATTTCCCCTAAAGATTATTATTTGTGGATGAATATTATTATATGTTACTAGAGTAAGACTGCATTTACTTTTTTAGATGAAAATGCTGAATACCTCTACACATAAATAAGTGGATAGAAATTAAAGTTTTATTATAGCATTTCACTTAATTCTCTGAATTCCTTTTTAGTGGTGTCAAAATTCACATCTGATTTAGCAATAAAAATTGGTTTTTTAACTGATTTATTAAGTGAGAGCTCAGGCTGTTTTTCAATTTTGTTGAAATTAAAGAATTGCAAACTACCTGACTTGAAAAAGTATTTGTTAACGAGATATGGGTATCACTTATTTTCTCAACGGCCATATTGAGAAATTCAGTTTGTTGTTTTATTTACATCCTGGGAGGTTTTCACAGCTCAGGAGACGAGGCACTGTGGTAGGGTTAAGGATGAGTGAGAAGAATGTCTTATGTGAGGTGGGCAAAGGACGATATCAAAGAGAGGTAGAAAAGATAGTCTGCACCTCCAGTATAAGAACAGAGAAGTTTTAGGAAAAAACACTGATGGAAATTGATTCCTTGAATTTCTCCATTATGTCTATACCTCTTTAAAATCTTCATGGATAGGCAGACTCTAGTTTGAACCTGTGATATGGTTAATTGTATAGAAGATGCCTATGACTTGCCTGATGGCACAGATCAGTTTTTACATAGCCTCCTTGATGTTAAGGTTTACATAGTGATGAGATTCCCTGAATGCTAATACTAGGAGTAAAAAGAAACTTAAAGATTTCAAATTATCTATTAGAACATTAGAAACTGTTTTTTAAGATGAAAACTTGTTTTTGTGTTTAAATTCCCATGTATTTTAACAGTGTTCATTTTTTAACAGGTGGCCAATATGTTCTACATTGTAGTGATTATGGCTCTTGTATTACTTAGTTTTGGTGTTCCCAGAAAGGCAATACTTTATCCTCACGAAGCCCCATCGTGGACTCTTGCTAAAGATATAGTTTTTCATCCATACTGGATGATTTTTGGTGAAGTTTACGCATATGAAATTGATGGTAAGGATTTAAGTGTACAGATTTATCTTTTAACTATTTTGTTTTAAAATCAGAATTACTTTATAGTAATATCACATATTTTCACAAGTCAAACTGTTACTGACCTAAGCCCTCCAGCAATGCTTTAGTTGATCCCAGAAGAAACATAAAAATTAATTGAAAAAAAAGTATTTTAGAATATTTTTAGCTCTAAATAATGGAATCTGGCTTAAACTGGCTTACACGGTAAGGGCATATATTAGCTCACATAACAGAAAGGACAGAGATAGAGTGGTCTTTAGGATTGGTTAGTTCATCGCTAAGGACACCTGTTTTTTTTAAACTGCTCTGTAATCACAGTGTCTGATTCATACATGCTTTCTGGTTTTCCCTTAACAGTTATCAGACTCTGCCACTAGCAACTGGAGGAAAGAGAACTGTTTTCCGTGGTTCTCTTCAGAGAGAAAAGCCCCCTTTCCAGACATGCTGTATTGACCTATTTTTTCATCTTGTTAGCTCACATTAGCTTGACCCTCCCCATTTCTGAAACAGGGCAAGGGTAATGGAATTACACTGATTAGTTTGGGCCAGTCACGTTGGATTGTATAAACTCTTGAATTGTAAAATTCAACTGTGAATACATTCTCTGCATGAAGTAATAAATGTTTCTCTATGGTTTTAAAGAGGCTAGATAACTTGACATAGGTGATGCTGCCAGCTTTCAGGGATGTTCTTCTGCTGACCTCCACATCTGAGTTACAGAATCTTTATTTTGTTAGTTCACTCATGTTCTCTCCTGCTTTTTCTCTCTCATCATTCTTTACCCCGTTCCTGTGTTACTCCTTACCCACCTGTTTATAGGTGATTAGGTCAGGGGATGGTTAAATAGTGGTTATCAGTTGTTATCAGATGTTGGTTAAAACAGTGAGGTTTTACCAGCCTGGTAAAATTTTGTGTTTAATAGCTTCCTGTTTGGTTATCATTTCCAAGTTTTTATTGTCTGCTCTTTTTCTGATGTGGCGCTAGTTATAAAGCATTGGATATAGTTTTGTAGTCTTCTGCAATCAGTTTCTCAGGTATTTGCTTCATCAGATTAATCTGAATAGAATGGAAATATTCATAAAAATTTTTAAGAGTGAAAGAACCTTATGTATCATTTTGCCCAGAAAACCACTTTTTTGAAAGGAATGATACAGCCATGATACTTTCAATGGTGTGTGTATATATACATATGTGTGTATATATGTATATATACTTACAAAACACCAGGTGCTAATAAGTGTATTATAAATATCTGTATAAAACCTATCACTAATTCATGATTATTTAATTCTAATCCTTGTCCTACTTGAATTGATTTTACTTTATTCCTAATAACTCTGTGGTAGGTATTAAAGCTCTTCCCTTTCTTGATTCAGCTATGTTCTGTCTTCGGCAACATTCCAGTTGAGGGTAATGAAAAGCAAGGAATTCATTTGAGAGGCATTTTAGCTATTCCTTCAACACTTTTGTGGCATAATCTCAACTCAGTAATCTTTATGTTTGTGAATTGACTATGAATTTACCATAGTCTCTTATGGTTCAGTTATTTTTCTTAACAACAATATGTGACTGAATCTGGGAATTTTATTCTCCTTAATGTTCTTCTGGCTAAACCCTACCTTGAAGGGTGGACATAATACAGAAGTATACTTTCTTATCTGGAATAGAATGGTAGAATAGTACCCACGGCCCTCACAAAATTCTTCTGGGTTGGAATACTTTTAAGTTGGTGTTTGTATGGCTGCGTGCCCAGAAACTTTTGCTAGTATCTGTGAAACAGATTTGTGCATAATCAGAACTTCATTATGTAAGCAAACTTACATAAATATTGACTAGAAGTAGTGACTGGTAAATGACTGTATTTTAATTTTTTTTTTTCTTCCTAAAGTTTGTGCAAATGATTCAGCTATTCATGGTATCTGTGGTCCTGGGACATGGTTGACGCCATTTCTTCAAGCAGTCTACCTCTTTGTACAGTATATCATTATGGTCAATCTTCTTATCGCATTTTTCAAGTAAGAATTTTATTCAGTTGCTTATTGTAATGAGATCATTTACTGTATGGTTCTCATTTTGAAGGAACTACACAAAGTTAAAAATATAAAGAATTTATTGAGGCTCAAACTACTAAAAATTTTTTTTGAAAATTACAAATAAGGCATGCTTTTTCAAAATCACATTAGTTCTCAATTTGAGGCTTTATCTTTCGACATGCAGTTCTTTTATAAATTTAATCTTTATTTGGGATTTCCTAATAGGTGGTCAGGGAATACATACTCAGTATACAAAACAGAAAGGCAAATAGAAAATTCTTCAATAATCCCATTCTTAATATTTTGGTGTACATCTTTTCTTTTTTATGAATATATATTAACTATTTTTTCTTTTAAAAATAATTTTTTATATTTTGTATACTGTTTTTAACTAAGCAAAACATGAATATTATCCCACATTAATAAATGTCCCTCTCTAGTTAATTTTTAATAGCTGCCTGATATTCCATGATACAGACCATAGTTTTTAAGCCAGTATTTTTTTAATTTATTTACTTACTTACTTATTTATTTATGTATTTACTATTATTGAGGTGTAGTTGATTTACAATGTTATTTTAGTTTCTGGTGTATAGCACAGTGATTCAGTTTTACATATATATTCTTTTTTATTATAGGTTATTACAAGTTATTGAATATAGTTCCCTGTGCTGTACAGTAGGATCTTGTTGTTTTATCTATTCTGTACATAGTAGTTGTATCTGCTCATCCCAAACTCCCAAATTATCCCTACCCCCCACCACCTCTCCCATTTGGTAACCGTAAGTTTGTTTTCTATGACTGTGAGTCTCTTTCTCTTTTGTAGATAAGTTCATGTGTATCTTTTTTTTAGATTCTATGTATAAATGATATTATTTATTTGTCTTTCTCTGTCTGACTTACTTCACTTAGTATAATAATCTCTAGGACCATCTATATTGCTGCAGATGACGTTATTTCATTCTTTTTTATGACTGAGTAGTATTCGTAAGTCAGTATTTCATATTGCTCAGTTAGATTGCTTATGATTTTTTGTTCCCAAAAACCACATTGTGGTTAAATTTTTTTAATCAATCCTTACACATTTCCTTAGTGTGTTTTCCTAAAAGTAGACCTATTCAATATATGTATTTTCAGGATTTTTTGCATTTAAGTCAAAATAAGCCCATGTCCCCAAATCTCTGCTAACAGTAGATATTATCTTTTAATGGTTGCTAATTTGATAGTATGTAAAAGGATCTTGTTTTTATTTGTACTTATTTTGTTACTTAGATTGAATATTTTCTTATGTTTTTGTCATTTATATATAATTTTAAAATCTTAAAATTTTCTGCTTATTTTTCTGGGAGTTTGTAATTAAGACCCTCAATAATGTCAAACTTTGCCTTACACTTGTTGCATGTTTTGTTTTGTTTTGTTTTTGTCTTGTTTATGGTGGGGTACTCCTTTGAATCCTTGTTCAGAACAGAATTACAGTAAAATCTTTAGTATTTAAAACTTTAAGATGTGATTAGCTAAGTTTGTTTTATTTTTATTGTTATTCAAGCAATGTGTATTTACAAGTGAAGGCAATTTCCAATATTGTATGGAAGTACCAACGTTATCATTTTATCATGGCTTATCATGAGAAACCAGTTCTGCCTCCACCACTTATCGTTTTCAGCCATATAGTTTCTCTGTTTTGCTGCATATGTAAAAGAAGAAAAAAAGATAAGACTTCAGATGGACCAAGTAAGTAAAACAGATGAAGGCCAGTGTTTTTATCACTTACTGGTATTATACTGAAGGCTAAGTATTAGCTTTATTCAGATTTGTTATTGTTTGTTAATTTGTTAATGTTATTGTGAAGTCTTTTGTTGAATTTGCTGAAACAGAAAAGAATTTTAAGTATAATATAGCATCTATAAAAGTGAATTTAGTATTAAACTGTTTGGGTATGGCATCTCAGTTTGTTTTTGTTGAAAATGCTAATGTAAATCATAACTCTTGCTAGTCTACAAACCATTTTGGCTGCTCTGTAAACAATAACACTTTTAGTACATTCTATGCACCACATGAGACTAATCAAACTGCTCTTAAAATTTTACAGTGGCTTACAGTGGCTTTCTGTTCTACCAAATCAGTTCTTAAATTCCTCTACCTGGGTATGTGAGGGAGAGGTATGAGGGATAGATGGGGGAGGTGTTTCATAGGAGACGGAAATTAGAAAAGGAAGAAGTACCTGAAACTATTCTGTGGCTATCACACTGTGAATGAAGAAAAAAGTGGAAATACTTGTCCAGGACTTCAGACGCACACCAATAAAAAGAGAAAAAAGTGCTGATGATGTACATAGTATCTTCATTGATTTTTTTTTTCTTTTTTCTCCTTAGAACTTTTTTTAACAGAAGAAGATCAAAAGAAACTTCATGATTTTGAAGAACAGTGTGTTGAGATGTATTTTAATGAAAAAGATGATAAATTCCATTCTGGGAGTGAGGAGAGAATTCGTGTCACTTTTGAAAGGTTTGGAAGCTGTTTAATTATAATTAATTTTATGTCCAAATGGGTTGTGTTAGTTATGGGCCTTATACATGGTCATTATTTCATTTATGTTTGTCAAGCAAGTCAGCTTAGTGATGGTTTTACGTTATGTATTGGGAGACAGTTTAGTTTACTTCAAGTATTTCATGTAAGTCAGTAAGCCAATCTCTTGTTATTTTTTACCCTTGCCACAGAGGGCAGAAAAGAGTTAATGTTCTTTACTAGTAGGTAGAGAAGATTAAACCTGTCTTCATTTTAAAACATTTGTTTCTTTCCATCGGCTCTGCTACATTTTAAAAGTGTATGGTGTTTGTGTAGTTATGGTAATGGTGATAGTAGATCCATGTTTATATAGCTGTATACACACACATTTTTTTGTATTAGTCTGATGTGGGAAAATTGGAATAAATAGCTTATGGCACAAAACTGTTTTGAAATCTTGAATTTTTGTTATAATAAAGTTAGCACTGGATCCTTCTTTAACATAAAGGTGTGCTTTGTATAAATGAATAATCATACCTTATTTTATATCTTACCTTTTTTAAAAGTGTGTGTCAAATTCTTTTTACCATTATCATTTATTGAGATTACAAAAATAATTTCTAAAACATTAATTAAAAAAACTTTTTTTTAATGGAGGTACTGGGAATTGAGCAGGACCTCATGCATGCTAAGCACACACTCTACCACTGAGCTATACCTCTCCCCACTAAAACATTAATTTTTAACATTTGTAAAAAGCCTGTTTTTCTCTTACAGAGTGGAGCAGATGTGCATTCAGATTAAAGAAGTTGGAGATCGTGTCAACTATATCAAAAGATCATTACAGTCATTAGATTCTCAGATTGGCCATTTGCAAGATCTTTCAGCACTGACTGTAGATACATTGAAAACGCTCACTGCCCAGAAAGCTTCAGAAGCTAGCAAAGTTCACAATGAAATCACACGAGAATTGAGCATTTCCAAACATTTGGCTCAAAACCTTATTGATGATGGTCCTGTAAGACCTTCTGTATGGAAAAAGCACAGTGTTGTAAATACACTTAGCTCCTCTCTTCCTCAAGGTGGTCTTGAAAGTAATAATCCTTTTCTTTGCAATATTTTTATGAAAGATGAAAAAGATTCCCAGTGTAACATATTTGGTCAGGATTTACCTGTAATACCCCAGAGAAAAGAATTCAGTTATCCAGAGGCTGGTTCCTCTTGTGGTGCCTTATTCCCAAGTGCTGTCTCTCCTCCAGAACTGCGACAGAGACTCCATGGGATCGAAACTTTAAAAATGTTTAGTAAAAATCAAAAGTCAGGCAACTCATCTAATAGCATACCACATCTATCAACTCCACCAACAAAACTTTTTGTTAGTACACCATCCCAGCCAAGTTGCAAAAGCCACTTAGAAACTGTAACCAAAGATCAAGAAACTGTTTGTTCTAAAGCTGCAGAAGGAGATAATATAGAATTTGGAGCATTTGTAGGTAAGTTTGGCAAACTGATATTTGTGTATCAACATTATTTACTTTTTAATGATAATTATCACCTTAGAAATAAAAATAAATGGCTGATTAATAAATCATGTACTTGTGTGACAAGTGGACTACTTTTTCATGGAATATAGTTCTAAAATTTTTTTAAAGGAATCAGAAGTGGGGGGGAAAGGTTGGATTGAGCTGTAATAATTAAGTTGGCACATACATACCTCTGCTGCAGTTGACTGTAGTAACATCTATGGAAAACTTAACTTGGATTTTGTCTTTTGTGTTTGTAGATAGTCTCTTTAATTTGATCAACTTTTGTTGAAAGAACTTGAGTGATTCATAAATGTTACATTTATAAAGGTACAAGGGAGGCTAGAAGTTACTGGGAAAAAGCATTGTCTTATAAGTAGGGTGCCCATATAGTTTTTCATCTAAACCAGTACACTTTTGAGAATGATAGGGTGTACTACTAATATTTATATTAGAATAGCAGGAAAAGCCAAGGCTGTACTTAGAAAATGAGTATTTATGGTCGACTCATTTAGATACCCAGTGAGGAGAGCATTTTGGAAGGGAATGATTCATTCTTTCACCTCAGCTCAAGTAATATAAGGACTGAAATATATTTATTTTGGCAATGATAACATATTAATGACCTTGGTGAAAACTGGAAGTGGTAGAGGGGAAAGCCAGATTATAGTGAAATAAAGTACAGATGGAAGGAGGGAATGTAAAGAGGGTGACTGAGGAGCGACTCTTAAAAGCTTGGCAATGAAGGCAAAAAGAAAGAAATAACTATGACTGAGGGAGTGACTCTTAAAAGCTTGGCAATGAAGGCAAAAAGAAAGAAAAAACTATGATTGTGATTCTTATGTTTAAGGTTTTTGAATTTGTTTTGTTTTTAATGACGACAGAGACTTAAGCATATTTAAATGCTGACAGTATGCCACATGGAAGGAAAAGGTGAAGAGGGAATGCTTCATAGAGCTAGCTAAATCCCAAGTATTTGGGCAACTATAGTGTCCTAACAGTCTTCCTGTCAGATTATTTAAGTATTTAATAAAGAATTCTTAGAAAACAATTTTGTTTGTTTGTGGGCATAACCAGAATATTCCAAGGTATGAAGAAGGTCCTCTGTCTCTTCAAGTTTGAATTTTTCCATGGCTTTCTAACCTTGTCCTTAACACTTTTTTGAGTCTTCCCAGCCTAGAAATTTACCTAATTATGGAACACGTATAGAGATCATTCAGAGAATATGTTAAGTCCATGTAAAATCTCCACATTAGGGCCAACGCTGTAAGTTATCTGGGTACTGAGCATGCTCATCTTTACTGCTAGGCAATGAGAGTTCACTGTGGATTTACAGAGATAACTTTCCCTACATAAAATCTATCCCAATTTATTTTTAAAAAACGCATTTTAGCTTGTTGGTTAGTATATTGCCACTGAGATAGAGGTGTATATATGATATACCTATATTTATATGTAATATGCATATGCTATATGTATAATAAGTATATATAGTGCTTTTATAATTTTACTGATAATAAAAATGAATGCTCCTCCTTTTTTATTTTAAATGTCAAGCAATCCACTTTATTATCACATGTTGGATTATTTTAGGATCCTGTTACTGTAAACTGAACTACTCATCTCCAGCTTTTTGACAGGTATTTTCAGTATTTATCAAAAGAGCTACAGGAAACTTCAGAACGATCAAAACTACTTACAAAACAACATAAATCACTTGTTTGAATAGAATAGACAATGAGTTATTTTGATTTAAAAAATTTTTTGTTGTATTTTTTTTTTTCCTTTTCAAGGACACAGAGATAGCATGGATTTACAGAGGTTTAAAGAAACATCAAACAAGATGAAAGAAATGTTATCTGTAAGTAAATCCTTACCACAGCACAATTCAATTTTATTTTGCTGTTTGGGGGTTTAGTACAAAATAGAATTAAACACTTCTTTTTTTTTTTAGTAAAATCACAGTTTTAACATGATGATCCCAAATATTTGAAGCTATATGCAATTTGAAAAAAAAGAAATAATTGAGGAATATGAAAAAATGTACAAATAGTTTGTATTTTTTTAACTAAAATAAAAAGATCACCTATTTAACATTTCTCTTTTTAAAAGTGCTTTTCCTTGTATGCTTTTCACTGACTAAATACTTCTTGAGTTCAACTCTTTCACAGGCCCAAAAGTTCACTAGGACATAACCCTGGTCCTCAAGGAACCTGTGGTCTAGCAGTAAAAACCTGAATATGCCAGTAACTACAATATAATATACAAAGTGTAAAAGAAGTTCAATAAATGTTGATTAAATGAGTTTTAAGTCTGTAGAACATCTAGCAGAAAGGTGTGTTTCCTGGCTGAAAATTAGTTTTTATTTCTTAACTGTTGCTTTCATAAGTTTCCCATAATTATGTAGAGCCTGAGGGGAACATCGTAGTTACACCAACATAATTAAGAGGGCCTGGGAAAGTGCTAAGTTTCTCGATCCCCTAAGAACTCAAGTTGTGGAAATGATCAAGTGATAAATACAATGGAAATAAAGCTTTCCTAAAATGAAAGCCAAAGAAGTGATAATGACATAAAATGTAGTTAATTACATAATATCTATGAATGATTATTTATCATATATGATCCATAGTTAATTGTGTAATTGCTGTCAGGACATATTGCTTATTGTCCTACATTGAAACAGTAGACTCTAGTGCATTTTGGTGCTATAAATACTAACATTGTATTGTATATTCTGATTAAAGTATTTTACTTAAATAAATAAATAAATAAATAAATAAATAAATAAATAAATAAATAAATAAACCTAATCTCCCCTCCCCATGCCCCAGTCTTGGGTTCAGTCCCCAGTACCTCCATTAAAAATAAAAAATAAAAGAATGAAGTATTTTACCAAAGAGAATAATTTAATGTCTATTAACTAGATTTTGTTAACTTGGGATTTAATTAGTGATTATATGGAAAATGAGATTTAATGATTATATGAGGATCTCTTTCTTTTCATATTTGCCTTTAAATTTGTATTTCTTGCCTCAAATAGGGCCAGGAGAATGATGTAAGAAATACGATTGTGGAGTATTCGGAGATGCCTACTTATCAGGTAAAGTCTCTTTAGTACATGTGGGAGTCAGAAAGTCAACTTAAAATATGCATATTCCTTTAGATGTAGGAAGTAGATGTTCAGTGAACTTATAAGAGTATAATTTGCGTGATATTTTCTAACCATTTTTAAAAGTTGTGGAAGGATAAGTAGCAATTTTAACAGACAAAAGTGTATTTCAGGTAGGAGCAACATGAACAGTAGTGAAGCAAAGCCAGAGGATATATAGAATATGGTAAAGCAAATGTTACTTTGACCAGTGAACAGGTTCATCACCTGAGGAAGTTGTAGGAAATATGGCTGTAAAATAATCCAGGATTGGGGTAATTTAGAAGTATATTTATTTGTCACATGATCACACCTAATTGTAAAGGAGGCGTGGAAATGTAATTTAGCTGTTTGAAAAAAGTAGGGGAGATTGGATTTTGCTAGACCATTTGTATTCTGTGCCACAGGACTAGATGGATAGATGCTTAAATAACAAGTGAAATATTTTTGAAAAATTCCTTTGATCAGAGAAAGAAGCCATTGGAGATTTTTCATTATCCTTGTCAAACCACTAATCCAGCAAAACATACAGCATGAATTGGACTAACCATTGACACGGAAGGTTTTTTAGAAAGTTTTGATCATAATTCAGGAGAGAGGTGACATGATCTTGACAAAGACACATGGAAATGGAAAGAAAGAAGCTTCTAGACACTGATAATAGTGACTTCTGTAGCACCATGTATAGTAATAGTTAAATTGGAAAAAATGTGATTCAGTGTGGGAGGGATTAGATTCTGTTTAAAATAATTAAATGTGATTCGAGATTTGCAGATACTAACTACTATGTATAAAATAAATAGCCAGTTTATACTGTATAGCACAAGGAACTGTATTCAATGTCTTATAACTTACTGTTAAGAAGAATATGAAAATGAATGTATGTATGTTGCTACATGACTGAAGTATTGTGCTGTACATCAGAAATTGACACATTGTAAACTGACTATTTCAATAACAATATATTTTAAAAATAGTAATAATTAAATGTGAGAGAACAGTAAGCCAATAAGGTAGAAATATCAAAATGGTAGTTGAAAAAGCAAGACTACAGCTTGAGAGAAAATTCAAGATCAATGATACATATTGGCATATCTTCAAAAGAGAGAAAGTCAAGTTGAGAAGTAAACCTGAGCTTCAGATGCTTCCCATATCTTAGAAATTAAGAGGAGAAAAAAGGTACAGTAAAGTAGTACTCATAGAGGTAGCAGTTAACATGATGTAGAAACAGTCATCAGAGAATCAGTGCAGGAGAATTTCAAAAAGAGAGAATGTATAGTAGTTGCTGATGCTTCAGAAAAGTCTAGGAGAATAAGACCTTAGACCCCTGAATTAGGTTGCCTGCATGAATGCAATTTCAATATACTGGAGGATGCAAAATAAAAATTGTGGCAATTATAAGGGAATAGAGGAGTCGACCTCACTATAGATTAAACAGTAACAAGATGGTTCAAGAACTTGAATGAGTAGCAGAATTGTTAAAGGCTTTGTTGTTTTCTTAATTGGCTTAGTAAATAAGAAAGATTTATGAATGTTTTAAAATGAGGGAGAGGAACCAGTAGGGAAACCAAGGGTTTTTTAAAAAAGTTGTATTGTTACATCTTTGAGTTTCTTGAAGGGAGGGAGAGCTGACTGGAATTATAATTGAAAAGGCATGAAGACACGGATGGAGTGAAATCAGACACTCAAAGGTGATGATCTTAGGAAGAAAATACAACTTCTTTTGAGGCAGAAGGACTGAAAGAGAGGATTGTCATACAGATATTTAGAGCTTGAAAGAAATAGTGCTAAAACTCTAAGCTATCATTTTATCACTTAAGATCTGTGTGACTTATTGTATATAAATTATACAAATTAAAAAAAATTAGAGAGTTCACTGATACTTTCTTTTAAAGTATAGTTAATTTATGTTTCAGGTGTACAGCAAAGTGGTTTAGATAGATAGACAGATAGATAGATAGATTGATTCTTTTTCAGAATATTTTCCATTATGGGTTATTACAAGATACTGAATATAGTTCCCTGTGTTGTACAGTAGGTCCTTGCACTGATATTTTTAAGGCACTTTTCCAGCAAGACTGATGGGAACTGGGATAGAGAACATGAGATAGATAAGGCCTAATTAAAGTAATCATTGTGTGAAGTTGTTAAGGAGTCAGGAGGAAACAAAGAGTATGATTTCTCAGCTACAGAGTGAAAATAGCATACATTTTTACAAGCTGTATAAATACCTGGATTTTAGCCAGGAAAAATACCTTGAAACCCATCTATCAGTTCCATATTAGAATTTGTCAGAGATGGTTCTATGAAATTGTTGTGTCATTGCATCAAAGGGTATATATAAAGGAAGATACTTTAAATAGAATACTTAAATAAAGCAAACAAGAAATAACTAGAACTGGTTCCAAAAGAAAACCTCTAAGATCTGAAAGGAGTTACTTTGTGACTACAGAAGAAAGGTTATTAGCATTTTCTGTTGTCCAAATAATCACCTGTAATGTGCAAAGTGTGAAGCATCAGAGGTAGAAAAGCTTAAGTTTCTTTAGATATTAGTTATATTTATTTAATGAAAGTAGTAGCTTATTGTGGTAGTAACATTTAAAAAAATTTTTTTAAACATTTTTTTTATTGAGTTATAGTCATTTTACAATGTTGTGTCAAATTCCAGTGTAGAGCACAGTTTTTCAGTTATACATGAACATACATATATTCACTGTCACTTTTTTTTTTTCACTGTAAGCTACCACAAGATCTTGTATTTCCCTGTGCTGTATGGTATAATCTTGTTTATCTATTCTACATATGCCTGTCAGTAGTAACATTTCTGACAGTGGGTAGAAGTTTGGAAATATTTTAGAGTTACATAATAGCATGACCTGTTTATAGCTAAAAAAAAGAAAGATGAAGGTACTGGTTCTTCTCTATTAGTTTCATGAAATTAGTTCATCTGGAAAAATGAATAAGTAAAAGGAAGAAAATGAAGGATAATTAGCTATTAGAGACTAAAATATCTATGTAGGTAATACAGTTGAAACATAAATATTCAGTGAAACATTTTGGTGACTCTGAAATTGCCCTTCTACAAATAAGAATTTAGTAAGGATTGGATTAGAAATTGATCAGAAAGGGAATGCTTTGTCTGTAAATACAAATTGGACAACTGGGCAGAAATTTGGAAACATCTTTTTATGTTCTCATATCACTTCGTAAGCTCAGATGAATTCCAGATTTAAAAATAAAAATTCAAATCATCACTCAAGAAAATAGAAATATTAAGTCAATAAAGCCAGGAGGGTTTTTTAAACAAATATCAAGAGAAGGTTGTAAAGAGACGAGTAACTAAAAATACGAAACATAGACAAATCAAAACAAATCTGAAAAGAAATTGAAATTTGACAAATAATGATCAGATAGATCTTTGTTACACAGATAGCTTATACAGGTCAACAAGGAAGCTATCAAGACCCTCCCCAAAAGAAATTGCCCCTCCACTCCTTTACCCTCCAAATTGTTCTTACCTCTGTGTCACTGTTAGTGTAGAGGAGTAGTTTTTTCTTTTTTTTTAAAGTAATACATGTTCGTAGTTTTATTTTTCATTTTTTAATACATTTTTCCCCATTCCATTGTATGTATGTCCTATGATTTAATTCTCCATCCCTTTACTGATAGGTCTTTGAGGGTTTTTGTTTTTGTTTTTGTTTCTAATGGAAGTACTAGGGATTGAACCCAGAACCTCATGCATGCTAGGCCTGTACTCTACCACTGAGCTACATTCACCCTCCAGTTTTTTCTTTTTTAGATGAATTGGTAAATTTTTTTTATTTTCCCCACAGTTTACTATTTTTCCACCAAATTTCTTATGAACTTGTATTACTATGAAAAAGGATTCATTCAGATGGATTTATGAACAATGAGCAAGTAGGGTATTTAGATACTGTTTTTGAAATTGATGATGAAGGAAATAACTATAATTTGTAATATACCCTTTGACGTCTAGATAGAAAAAAAAGCATATTGAGCTATCTACTGTTTTACTACTTAGAACAGTGATTTGAAATTTAGTTCAATTATTTTAAAATTGTGTATGTGTACAATTTGCAGAATGATATTCCGTCTGAAAACACTTTGAAACACATGAGTTCTCATGCTGGATTTTCTGAGTGTCACAAAACCTCTATTCCTCTCCATTCAGAACAAGGTGAGTGTTTTGACTACATGAATTATGTTAGCAAACATACTAATTTAAGCTTTAAATCTATTTTATGTATGTCACACGCCTGAGCAGTGGATGCTTCGGGAGACAGAAAATAAAGATTCCAGTCCATCGTTGTTGCAATTAACCTTGAATAAAACATAATCCTAACATTTTTTTTCTTTTCTAAATTGTTTAGTCCTGAAAGATGAAATCCAAAGACTTGGTTTTTACAGATCTGCTGATTTTAACTTTTACAAATGAATCTTTTGTGTTTTAATCTGTATAGTCATTTACTCAACTTATTTTTCTAACTTAACTTTCAAAAATAGCTAATACATTTATTTGGTTCAGAATTAAAATACACACACACACGTATACACAAGCATTTTGAAAATCAGTCTTAGTCTCACTCTCACTCCAATCCCATGTGTAGCCACTGTTAATTTTGTTTTTCCTCTAGAGGTTCCATGCTTACACAGCCATACATGACAATACAGTCTTTTCTACCTCTCATCTTTTACACAAAAGGTAGCATACCTACATGTTGCCCTGCACTTTTAATTTTTCATTTAAAAATTAAATGGCCTGGAGATGTTTCCATATGTTGCTTTTTTTGAGTCATAGTTATTATATGCACATACACTGACTATTTAGCTTTTCAGTCATGTACATACAATCTTTATGAAGTTCCTTAAGAAAAGCCTCACCATCATTTCCCCTTTTCTTTCCCAAGTTGGATTTGTTCGAGGAGTACAAGTTGGTTTAACATTCAGAAATACGATTAAGGCATAATAGCAACAGATTAAAGGGGAAAAAAATCATATGATCATCTTAATAGCTGCTGAAAAGGCATTTGATGAAATTCAGCATCATTCATGATTAAACTTATAGCAAAATAAGAAAAGAATGGAGTTTCCTTAAACTGAATAAAGGACATAAATAAAAACTTATCACATATACCATACTGCACAGTGAAATATTGAAAGCTCTAGGTGGAGGACAGGACAAGTATTCTGGCTGTTATCATTTCTATGTAACATTCTAGCCAGAGGAAAAAAGGAAGAAAAATAAATGGTAGAAGGATTAGGAGGAAAGAAATAAAACTCATCATTTTCAGATAACATGGATATTATTTCTAAAGTTAGCATGCCTACAATTTTGCATCCTCTTATTTCCGTTTTAGGCAATAGCTATTGACTTCCCATTAAAGAAGGCAAGAATTGAACTACCCCCCTCCTTTCCAAACACATATCCACACATAAATGTCTGTACCCTTTCCCACCAGTGTAGTTATATCATAATTTTGGTTAAATCAACACTAGATTCTTTCAGTCTGTTCTTTTTGCCCCTTACTCTTGGGATACAACTTTCGTTCTAAGATTTCACTTTACAATTCATTATAAAGTTTTTCCCTTATTTTTTCATTAAGTTAATTTTAAGTTAATGAAAAATTTAACATCCTCACTTTTTTTTGGAAATAAGCTTGATTCTGAAGTTTGTTTAGCATAAACAAACAAAATATGGCAAATGTGGCATCTTAAATTGGGGGAAAAGATGAACTATTCTGTTTTTCTATTACTATAAAATGATTTATGTGTAAGATTATTTATTGCAACATTGTTATAGCAAGAGATTGAAATCAGACCAAATGTTTATCAGTAGGAGTTTGGTTAAATAAATTATTGTATATCCATTGTATGAAGTTTAATATAACTGACAACAAAATAGAATAGAGAAGTACTCTGTGCATTGATATGGAAAGATTTCTAAGCTTAAAGTTAAAAAACTACCAACAAAACCCCCTAAGATATATAATATAAATCATACTAGCACTTATGTTAAAAAAAAAAAAAAGCAGGGGTATGTATACAAACACAAAATATCTTTGGAAGGATATGTAAGAAATTGGAGGAAATATATTGCCTTTTCACAGAAATAAATTGAAAAATTTTGGTATCTTGTCAGGAGACCCATGACCTCATGTAACTCTTAATGTTCAGCAGTGTTAGGGAGAGGATAAATTATCTTAGGAAAGTTATATTAAGCCTGGAAACACTTTGTGTTTGGTTAGTTGGTCATAAAATTTTTCAGTTGTTTAACGTTTTTATTTCTTTAAATTTTCTTTTAGTGAAAAGTAGCAGTAGAAGGCCATCTACAGAAGACACTCATGAAGTAGATTCCAAAGCAGCTTTACTACCGGTTTGTACATTTCAATTAAACAAAGGCATATTTTAAAATACATATTTACTAGAGAATAGCTAAAGATGGTGATATTTTATTTGAGATTATATCTAACTTTCAAAAAAAATTTTGCCTTAGAAAACTGACCTCAGTGCATGGTAGCAGTTACAGAAAATAGTTTCTTCCGGTAGTGATTAGTGAGAAATTTTTAAAGAAAAAATGTATGCAAAAGAAAGAAAGGCAGGAATCTCTGAATTGAAACTAATTATATGAAGTCATTCCCAGCCAGTTGAGATAATACTTGATTTTACAAATAGTCTTTAAAAGCTGGCTCTGGCAACCAAGACACATAGCTTGGAGAAAGCAAATAAATTCCTCCCTTATAGTGGAGTATAGAAATCAGTGCTCATAATTATGATCCTAGATCATCAAGAACTTATTAACTTGGCCCTGTCCCACTGGACTGAATGTCACACACATACTTACACCTTCTCCCTCACTCATACATACCCTGCCAAGCAATGTGACCATGAGGCCCTAGAGGTTCTGTAGAAGACAACAAGTTCATTTATCCAGTTTTCTTTAGCCCCAGGTGGGACAAGCAGAGGTAGTGGAGAAGATCCCAGGAAGCTGCTGGGACAGGTGGGGGAGGAATCCCAGGTTTTGCATGGAACTGGGCACTGTAAGTTCAGTGTGTGAATGGGATTTGGATTCATCTCCATGATAAACAGAGAGAGAAGCCCCTTGGATATTTTAGTCTATATGTTCGTACACCAGTGTTTTATCTCACCCTGTTAAAGCCTTTGATCTGCTGCTGCTATTGCTTGGCATTTTGCCACCATCTTATGCAGGAAGGAAACGAGGATCTTCTAAGTTGATCAGATGCCCATTCTTATTAAAACATTTTTGAAGCTTGAAAAAAAAATACTATGCTATAAGGAGATAGATTGTATTATTAAAAAGATTATTTAAATAGGGAAAAGGGATTAGTGAATACAGTTTCATGGTAACAATTCTTCCTTTCTGGAAGGACGCATCCTGAACCTAAACTGCACAATTTTTCCGCAAATAAAGTTCCATTGAAGATGACCTCACATTGCCAAATTACAAAACTCGTGGGAGCCATCTTATACAAACAGTACTAGATATCTAATAACTCAAAATAATAGAATTATTGGCTGCAGAGATTATAAAATAAGTATGATGAAAGCCATAAGAGAAAGTATTAACATATTTTTTTAAAAAATAAGAAGTACTACTCAGAAATGCTGGAAAATTTGAAAAACAATTAGAAATAAAAAAAAAAAACCTCAATGTGGATTAAAATAGACAGATTAGGCACAGAGAGCTTTACTGAATTGGACCAGAATGTAACATAAAATTATAATTACATGGAAAATGTGTTAAGCATAAAAAGATATGGAAAATACCTCTAAATTGGCCTTGAGAAGAATAGACAGAGTTTGAAGAGATTATAAATGACTTAGAATTTTCCAAATGGATGAAATATATGAAAATTCAAATTTGGGATACATAAGTCCCAAGCTGGGGAGGTAAAAGTAAATTCACTTCTAGAAATATAATTATAAAACTGCAGAATAAAGACCACCGTACACACATAAAAAAGCTTCAGTGAAATATGCCTGTTATTAGTGATTTCTTTGTTCACTGTTTGCATGATTTTGATTTTTCTCTTTATACTTTGATGTGTTTTTCTTTTGGCAACTGGCATAATATTTTTTAGAGTCATAGAAAGAAATGTGTATTTTAAGAAAACAAAATTGTCAACAGAAACAAAGAACTAGCTAGACTATGTTTATGTTGTAGAAAATAACACCCATGAATTCTTTATTCTACCATATGGGATGGCCTCATAGTAGCTTTTATATCCATTTTTTAATTTTATTAGTTCAGTGGTATGAAACAAATCATATTAACTTTTCAGCCCTTCATTCTTAAAACATGCTATAGGATACAAAACAGATAAAGTTATGCTTCATCTACAGACTTTTTCCATTAATTTTTGTTTGTGTTTGTTTCTGACTAAAGGATTGGTTACAAGATAGACCAGCAAACAGAGAAATGTAAGTAAGCCCTTTCTTATCATTAAGTCTGAAAACTATCATAGTTACTGAGTGTTTTCTTTTTTCTGCTCTTAGCATCATCTCTTTAACACTTTAAATGTTGATGATTATTTATTTGGCATCTCCTGTCTTTAAATAGAAAACATTGAGGAATCATTTATTTTGAGTTAATGTATACATTTAAATTTATGGTTTTACATAGTTATACTATAATTATAGTCAGACTATAGTTATAACTCTACTAAAATTTTCCTCGTAATGATACAATTATGATTTTATTATTCAGTTGTTTCCAACTTGCTTTTGAATAAACTTGTTCAAAGACCTGGTTTGACACTTCAATTTCTCTGCCCATTGTTCTCATCAGCAGGTCTCACATCTCCTTTTGGAATGCACTTTAATAATTACAACAGTAATGCACAGTGTACTTTAGAAAGCCTGCATACAGGGAAATCCACTAGAAAGCTGATGTTGTAATCCAGAAAGTGGAAACAAAAAGGCAGTCTGACAAGTTGTCATCCCCAGAAAGTGAACATTTTCAGTGTAGGTTAAACATAAAGTAGAACCAAAGATAATCTCTGTTTTTCCAGCCTTGAAATTAGTATTTTAGGATTCCAAAGGAAATTTTAAAAAATCTTGTTTTGACACCCACTTGATACTGGAAGCATGGCAGGGTTACTCTCTGACATGGACTACTTGAGAAGTGAAGCCAATTTGAGGGAAAATACTATATATTACACAGTGTTTTCCCTAGTTCCTTCTCTGTATCAGAATATATGTGAATATATAGAGAAGAAAAACCAGCTGCTACATGCAGTTGTTCAAATTTGGGGGGTATCCTGCCCTGAATGGCACTTGGAAGACCTGTTTATAATCAGACCTTTACAAAGAATAATGTCTTGTATAACCAGAACTGTAGGATATAAATACAGAATAGGTACTTGAAGCTGATGTTAATCCAGCTAACTAGAGAACATTGACTTATAAGATGCTGACCCACAGAAGTACCCAGAAAGATGGAGTTGGCCAGTACTCTGTGTGCTAAGAAAAAAGGGGTTTAGCAGCAGCAGAAAAGGGGACGAGGCTAGGGTCAAAATACTTTCTATGAGAAAATGTTTACATCATTAAGATGAAAACCAATAGGAAACATCAGGATCAGAGAGAATGTCAGAAAGAGATTATCAAGGTCTTCTACTCCAGAGCTTCTTTCTGGATCTAGTCCTTTTAGTCCTGAGCAAGGCCACGTAACTGTATAATGGGAGAGCTAAGCCTCTAATCCATTTTTCTTGATTCCCATTCCGTTCTCCTTCCACTACACCTGTTTGTCTAACTTGCACTGGAATCTGTGGAATTAATAGAACTGCCACTTGCTACCAATATACGTTGTAATAAATAAATACACTCAACATTGGAAAATATTTTTTTGAACATTAGCATTTAAGTTTTGCAAAATTATGTCTGTTTGCTGTTCTCCCAGTTCTTTGCATCAGTTCTATTCAAGTACTTTTAAAATCTGCAGTGTCATTTCAAGGCATTGTTATAGTACTGGAATGAATCTCCACAAATAGAGGAATCATGGAATATTTTACTCTGTTAGTACTGAACCTTCAGTTTGGCACCAAACTACTAATAATATTTATGTAGGCATAAATTGGAGGTACAAGTTGTTGATAAAGTATATGCATATGGATATAGATATGTCCGTGTATGGATTTGGCATTGGCTTAAGGGAAGTAGCAAATATTCAAACAAAAGTGAATTGCAGTCTCAGAATGCCTTTAATAATGTTATATTTAATAATTATAATAACTTCATAAAATAAAAAATTTTGTGGTAGCCAAAACTAAAATTGTAACATAATTTTTGGTGTTTCTTTAGGCCATCTGAAGAAGGAACATTAAATGGTGAGTCCACAGGGTAGATTTAATGTGAAAGAGTGAGGATTGTATATGATCTATTTTAGCCAATACCACATTGTCCTAGGTAAGAAATTTTAGACTTCGTATTTGAAAAAGCCATGGTAGTAGAACGTTCTTCTCCCGGCTCGTTTCTCTTCATTGTAGGTGTTTCACAAATACAAAACCTCACCATGTGAGTGATGATCTTTTTATAGTCTCCCCACTCCCCTTCATCCTTGCTACCTCAGTCTCCTTCACTTACATTCCGTTTTAGTGGATGGTACTCTTTCAGTCAGCTATGTGAAAACTGAGGGAGGTATTCTTGACCCCTTGACCTCACACTCATAAAGTCCTGTTCTGTTTACCTCTTAAACAGCTCTAGAATCCACCCTCCACTCTACGTTTCACTGCTGCTTTCAGTTCAGACCTTCATCATTTTTAAAACCTTTTATTGATGCATATAATACGCATACAGAAAAGTACAGCTGATCCTCCACTTCAGGGAACTCTGACTAAATGAGCATTCCCATGTAATCAGGACCCAGATCACAAAACATGTATTGCCAGTTTCTTAGCTCCTGTGTGCTCTTCTTCTTATAACCTCTGCCCCTTAAATGATACAGTAGTTTTGCCTGTGTATGTGTATGTGTCTCTAGCTAGCTAGCTATGTTTATTTGTTTTATTTATATATGTAGAATATATAAGTGGAATCATACAGTATGTACTCTTCTTGTGTCGGCTTCTTTCTCCCAACATATGTTTATGAGTGTCACAAATACTGCTGTGGGTAGTGATGGTTTGTACATTCTCACTACTACACAGTATTTTCTTATATGGCTATACTGAATTTATCCATTCTACTATTTGATGGGTATTTCTGTAGCTTCCAGTGTATGGCTATTATGAATAGTGCTGCTCTGAGCATTCTTGTTCATGTTGTTTGGTAAACATATGCTATTATTTCCTGTTGAGTATATACCTAGGAGTGGAATTGCTGGTGGCAGGGTATGGTATGCATATGTTCACATTTAGTAGTTACTACCAAGTGGTTTTACAAAGTGGTTGTGCTAGTTTGGGCTCCCTTCCAGTCTATTTTTCTTTTCTACCACCAAAATGATTCTTTTAGAAGATCTGATCTTGTCATTCCTCTGCTTTACATTTTTGCACTGTCGTTGGATGAAATCCAGTGTCCTTTATTAACATGACATATTTCTTAACAATTAACAAATGCCCTACGTCTGCAGCTTTACCTCCTACTGGTATGCCTATAACTTTTGCTCATTAATTTGCAATCTTAGTTGCGTATCCAAATACTCGTAGAGCATCACTTGTATGATGACACATACCTACAGAATTAGAATATTTTGGTATGAGAAATAGGTAGGTATATGTTGAAAAAGTCCCACAGATGATTCTGATAAATAAACAGATAGGTATATAAAATTAGTATTGAAAACCACTCTTCTATTCATATCAAACAGCTTGCAATTTCTTAAGTGTAGCATGCAATTTAATAGTTCCTCTCCTTTGCAAATGTTGCCCTGACCACACCATTACCTTCCAAAGTACTCTTTTGTCCCTTCTCTTCCTCTGAGACAGCCATCAACCTTTCTCAGTATGTGTGTGTGTTGGGTGACGGGGACATTCATGTACTTTTACCCTTTTGCAGTTACCCATAATGGAATAGGGTAATAAGCACATGATGGACATAATTCATTACTTGTGTTTTCTGTTTTTGTGAAGAGAGCTTACATGAAGGAAATTTAGGATGATTATATGAGAATGCCTGAGCAAAAATTTATGCTGCATTAGTACTTCTTAAAAGGGTGTCATTTGTTTATTTGCTGTTTCAGGTCTTGCTTCTCCATTTAAGCCAGTTATGGATACAAATTACTATTACTCAGGTTAGTAATATTAAAAACAAAATTTAGTAATATTTTGAGCTTTTCGGGATTTCATTATTTCTCTTTTATTTCTATGCAGCTGTGGAAAGAAATAACTTGATGAGATTATCCCAGAGCATTCCATTTACACCTGTGCCTCCAAGAGGTAAGTCCAAAAAGTAAAGAAATGAAAGAGAAAATAAACCCTTAGTTAATACGAAGTTTTTAACTGTAATACAGAACATAGGTGGTGAAAAAAAGAAGGATCGCATTAAGAAGTGTTAATTTCATGTGAATTTTAATTAGCCTGATTACTGCAGAAGTGAGGTATGTTTAATAGAAGAAAGAAGTGTCAGCAGTATTGGTTTTTCTATTTCTGACATATCCAGAGGCAGTGGTATATTCTCATTCAGAAAGGTTTTTGATCCATTATTTAGTAATTACAATTAGATAAATTGACATCACAGGGTTTGTGGAGCAGATCTAATCTCCTGTCTAAAAGTTTAACTTAGTAACGTTTAGAAGTCCAGTTGCTTTCTAAAAGTTTTTCTTGAAAAGTTCATGATTGCAAAAATGCTTATCATTACCCAATACGTGTGAATTTAGAGATATTATTAGATTCTTGGTTTCTGAGTATTTCTTGCCCTTGAACTTCTTTTATAAAACTACATCTTAATCTCATCTTCTATTCCTTGCTTAATCTTAACCGAAGATACCTGCCAATTTCTGTCTTGTCATTTTTAGAGTCTTAATTTGGCCTTAACGTGTGTCCATTCATGTTACAGGTGAGCCTGTCACAGTGTATCGCTTGGAAGAGAGTTCTCCCAACATACTGAATAACAGCATGTCTTCTTGGTCACAGCTAGGTCTCTGTGCCAAAATAGAGTTTTTAAGTAAAGAGGAGATGGGAGGAGGTTTACGAAGAGCTGTCAAAGTACAGTGTACTTGGTCAGAACATGATATCCTCAAATCAGGACATCTTTATATTATCAAATCTTTTCTTCCTGAGGTGATTAACACTTGGTCAAGTATTTATAAAGAAGATACAGTTCTGCATCTCTGTCTCAGAGTAAGTGCTAGTGAACGCACACAGTGAAGCATTATTTGAGCTTCATGTTTTTATTTCTAAAGTATGATTAAGTCTTAATTTCAGTGTTGAACAAGCATTTGTCTGTTCTGTAGGAAATTCAACAACAGAGAGCAGCACAAAAGCTCACATTTGCCTTCAACCAAATGAAACCGAAATCCATACCATATTCTCCAAGGTAAATCTTTTAACATTTCTGGGATCTTTTAGTGTTATGTGGATAGCATTTTCTTTTGACCTGCTTTATTGATGCTGAATGTTTCATTATTTATCCATTTTAAAGATGAATTAGAACTTTATTAACAAAACTACTAGTAATATCTGTAACTATTTTTCATAAGGTTCCTTGAAGTTTTCCTGCTGTATTGCCATTCAGCAGGACAGTGGTTTGCTGTGGAAGAATGTATGACTGGAGAATTTAGAAAATACAACAATAATAATGGTGATGAAATTATTCCAACTAATACACTGGAAGAGATCATGCTAGCCTTTAGCCACTGGACTTATGAATATACAAGAGGGGAGTTACTGGTACTTGATTTACAAGGTAAATTTATTGAAATATTGCTAAAGTGAAATTATGCAGTACTTTCTCACCTATTCATGTGTTACAAACAATGTACAGAAAATCTGCTAGTTTATATATAGGTAAAATCTTAGGTTAATGGAAGCTGTTAAAAAAGCAAGTGAATAACAGACATAGCATAAAGCCATGAGGGCTCTGAAGAGTGGGCTCTGGCTATCTTAACTGCTATTTAGGTAATACAGATACTTTAATAAGCAAAAACATGTGAAATCCCCTGTTCTAGTCATAGATGTGCAGCCTTAGTCTCTTAAAAGTATAAAGACCATTTCTTTAAAACAATAACAAGTATCTGTTGTTCCTGGTGTTTATGTCATCTATTACTGTGAACTAAACTACTTAAACATTTAATGGATTAAAACAACCATTTTATTTGCTTATAGTTCTTTGGTTAAGGAAATTGGACAGGGCATGGTGGGGATGGCTCATCTCTGCTGTCCCATTGGAAGGTTCAAATGGCTGGAGATTAGTTTGGACAGCTTGACTGGAGCCATGTGTCTTGGGTCTCTGTTCACTAACAACTGAATTCCTCAGTTCTCCACCAAGTGATTGCACCTCGTGGCTGGCTAGCTTAGACTTTCTTGTAGCATGGTAGTTTCAGGCAATTAGACTTGTTACATGACAGCTGGCTTCCTCCAGAGAGAAAGCAGAAACTCTTAGATTAGGCCCAGAACCGGCCCAGATCCCTCCTACCATATTTTATGGGTCCAGGGAATTAGTAAGAACAGCCCAGATTCAAAAGGTAGGGAATAGATTCCAGCACTTGTAAGTGGAGCAGCATGCGTGTCTACGAGGGAAAAGCTGATCACAGCCATCTTTGTAGACAGACTGTTTCATACATGTGAAAGAAAACAATTGTGGCTAGGAGAGGGCAGGTTTGCTTAGAGTAGTATCTGTACAGCTCCACAGCAGGGTCTAAGGAGAATAAAATGGAGCAAGTTGCCAGCTCTGCCTGGATGATACTTACGCATTATAGGTTCCTTTTTTTTTTCCCCTAAAGAGAAGCTTTGATTTCAAATGTCAACACAGACCAGATTTCAAAATTACGTAAGAACAATTGTTTGGAATATTTTTTACTTGATGACTTCTTTCATTATTATAGATACTCATAGATGTAAAAGATTTGTTGAAAAGTAAATAGTTGGTATTGATTCAGCTCAAGAAAGAAAGTATATATAGAAATAGCTATCCTTTTTTCAATAGTTTATCATTTTACATAAATGACTAAGTGATATATATATGTAGTGAAAACTCTGATGTATATTATTAGACAGGTCGATCCAATTAAGTAAAAATCTTAGTTAAGTTATATTCTTAGATAAGTATCATTTAATTGTGCACAGGACATGCACAGGAAGTGAGACCAAACAGATTTTGTCTGAACTGTTAAAAGATGGCAATTATTTTTAATAAGCAGGGTGATTATGATGTTATCTACATAATATGTTCATGGAGCCATTTTTTCTTAGAAATATTTTAGACAATTAGTACAAACAAGTTAAGCAATATAGAAATATATAAAAACAAAATGCAAAATGTTCATCTTTACTGCTTCTCTACCTTTATGAAGACAAATATACAATTTTTTTTCCTTATTTTTAATCACTTTGTTCTGTGTTATGGTGATTTTCCTCCAACTGGGATCATGCTGTGTATGAGTATATATGAATGTATGTGTGTTTCATTTTTTTTTCCCTAGCTAACAACATATCATGGACATCTTGTGGGTCATTATTGATAAATCTGAGTCATTCCTGCATGATAGTCTGTAGTAGGCATAGCATGATTAAATCTTTTGCGAGATGGTCACCCTATTTTTAGTTTTAGAGATGAGTGTAATTTTAATAGCGACTGCAGGTTACTTTTCCAGAAGGTTGTAGGAATTTATACTCAACACCGTGTGTGAATGCTCATTTCTTCACCATCTCTCCAGTACTGCATAGTCTTAATCTTTGCCAATCTGAGTAGAAATTAGTATCATGTTTTCATTCTAGTTTTTCCTATTGTGAAATTCTAACCATTTTATTAGATTTCATTCTAATGGGTTAAATATTTATGATTATCCAAATATCAGTAGTTGTTCTTTCTTTCTTTATGTAAATAGATAGATAAGAGAGACTGAAAAGATTTAACCAGACTTTTTAAATAGCTTTCCAGAGGGCTAGAGTTGAAGGAAGATGTTCACAACCTTATTCTTTATGTAATTTAAATCTTTTGCAAGATGTATTCATGTTAGTCTGTGATTTGAAAAAATCCAAAACACTTTTAAGATGGCTATAGATTATGCCTTCATGTGCCTGATTGTTCTTTGCTAACTAAGGTGAAACAAGGGCAGATTGTAAATAAGGAGATATTTGCTTGCAGCCTTGACCTTGTTGCATCAGAAACTGGTGCCATCAGGAGCTTACATGCCTTCCAACCAACTCGGATATTTATCTGCTGTTCATGTCGCAGGAACTGTGTTTCTGGTGCCATGTTGAAGTCATAAGTCAAGTAATGAAATATCAAGGGAGAAAAACTACACTCTTTTGAATAATTTATCATTGTGTGATGGTTGATGATGCTGTAGAATCGCTCATGACTTTATTATGCATATGTCAGTATTTATGCCAATTATGTAATATAAATTGTCCTTTTTATATATACATATAAAGGCGTGGGTGAAAATTTGACTGACCCATCTGTGATAAAGGCAGAAGAAAAGAGGTAATAAGTTTTAATAATTTCGTTAAGACATATTTTTATAATTTCAAATTCTGCATTTCTGTTTGTGTTAACTGATCTTTTTTTTTTTAACTACCAATTCCACAGATCCTGTGATATGGTTTTTGGCCCAGCAAATCTAGGAGAAGATGCAATAAAAAATTTCAGAGCAAAACATCACTGTAATTCTTGCTGTAGAAAACTTAAACTTCCAGGTAAACATTTTCATAATCAGTGTAATGTATTAATTGTTAGCAAAGTTGATTACTACAGAACTTCACAAGGCCAGAGAGGCACAAATAACATATTGTTGATTATAGATGGATCTATGCTTTCTTTCATTACTTATAAAAACACAGAGTTCATTCATTTAATACATATTTATTATGTGTCCGCTGGCAGCTAGATATTGACAGTACAATAGTGAATGAGACAAACAATGAAGTTTAGCCAAATCTTGAATACTGATAAAAGTAACAGAATTACTGGACTATCATAAATGCCAGGCAGAAAAAATAGAACAGGTAAGCAGATCGCTTAACACAAACTTAGACGTCAGGGAATGCTACCTGGGGGACTAACAGATTTGCCTAAAACTGAAGAATGAATAGACTTTCAACTTAGATTGAAAAAGAGTTGGGAAAAGAGTATTCCGTGAAACAGGAACAGGAACTGCAGATACAGTCTCTCATGATAGTAACCATCATTATATTTGAAGAATTACAAATTATTATTGGATTGTAAGTTATATCACGAACCAGTGGTTTTCATCCTTTGGTGTGCATCAGGATCCCCTGTTGGACTTTTTCAAAATTACAAGTACCTGGCACTCACCCTTGAGCTGTATTTTTAAAAGTTCCTCCCATTGTGATGAATAATGGAGTAGCTAAGAGCTTTAACTTGGAGCCAGACTGCCAGGCTCCTGAGAATACCTACATCATAGAGGTTTGTTATTTTTTGTTTGCTTGAGAATTAAATGAGTTAGTATTTGTGAAGTACTTAGAACAGTGCCAGGCAAATAGTAAGCATGTTAATGGTACTGGTTTTAAATTTTTTAAATTGGTCATTGTTGAGTGTACAGAAATACCTTTTTTTTTTTTTTTTTTTTGTAGATTGACCTTGTATCTCGCAACCGTGCTAATAAGCTCACTTAGTTCTAGGAGGTTTTTTGTTTGTTTTTAGCTTATTGCTTATAAATTCCTTGGGATTTTTTGTGTAAGCAATAGAGACAGTTTTATTACTCCCTTTCCAAACTGTATGCCTTTTTATTTCTTCTTCTTGACTTTTTGCACTGGCAAGGAATTCCAGTACAGTGTTGAATAGGAATAGTGAGAATAGACATGTTCTTCCACACCTCATTTCTCGAAGATGCTTATCCTGAATGGACATTGAATTTGTCAGATGTTTTTTCTGCATCTATTTATGTGATCTTTTTTTTTCTTTAATTAGTATTACATTGTATCACATTGATTTTTTTAAAATGTTGAGCCAGTCTTGCATTCCCACACTCCACTTTGTCATGATATATTTTTTTATGTATTTTTGGATTCAATTTTCTAATATTTTGTTGATTTTTTTGTATCTATGTTCATGAAGACTATTGGTCTATGGGTTATTTCCTTATTCTCTGTTTGTCTTGTTTGGTGTTAGGATAATACTGACCTTAAAAATAAGTTGGATGTATTTACACTTCTGTTTTGGGGAATAGATTGTATAGAATTGATATTATCTCCACTTTCATAAAATTGTCTGTCAAAACCATTTCAGCATATAGTTTTCTTTTTCAGGTGCTTTTTAGCCAAGAGTTTAATTTTTTTAAATAGATACAGCAAATGTTGAGGTTATCAGGGGGTTTTTTGGGGGGTTTTTTTGGAGTGACTGTTAGTAATTTGTCTTTCAAGGAATCGGTCTTTTTTTTTTTTTTCCAGTTTTATTGAGAAATAATTGATATATATGTCTGTATAAGTTTCAAGTATACAGCATGATGGTTTGACTTACATATATTGTGAAATAATTACCACACTAGGTTCAGCTAACATCCATCTTCTCATATAGATACAATAAAAAGAAAATCAAGGAAAAAAATATTTTTCCCCATGATAACTCTTAGAATTTACCCTCCTAACAACTTTTCTGTGTATCATACAATGTGTACCTTTTGACGGCCTTTCCCTCCCCCCACCCTCTGCCTGTGGTAACCATAAGTTGTCTCTTATTCTGTGAGTTTGTTTGTTTTAGGTTCCATGTGTAAGTGAAATTGTATAGTATTTGTCTTCATTTTACTTAAATTGTCAAAGTTTTCGACATACCATTAATTATACTGTTTTATTTTTTAAGTGTCTTTGGGGGAGTGGAGTCTGTAGTGAATCCTCTCTTCCATTATGGTAATTTGTACTTTTTGTAAGGTGTATGCACTTTTTTGATACTTTCAAAGAACCAGTTTTTTCCTTCATTGTTTTACTCTATTTTCTGTTGTCAGTTTCATTGATTTAGTCTTCATTATTTCCATGTTTCTGCTTGCTGTGGATTTGGGTATTTTTTTTTTTTCTCTAGTTTGTTAGGGTAAAAGTTTAAATTACTGATTTGAGACATTTTTTCTAACAAAATATTTAGTGCTAGAAATTTCTCTCCAAGCATTTTGTTAGCTGCATCCCATAAAGTGTGGTATGTTTTATTTTTGTTTTTAAAAATATTTCTTACTTCCCTTGACATTTCCTGTTTGACCTATGGATTATTTATTTCAAGTTTCTTTTTAAATTCTCAAATATTTGCAAGTTTTCCTGATATCTTTCTGTTACTGGCTTCTTGTTTAATCCCATTATGATAAGAGAACATACTTTGTATGATATCAATTTAAAAAAGCTTTTTTAACCTTAAAAAGGTAATAGTCTCTAGTGAATGTGGCACATACACTTGAAGAGAATATTCTCTTGTTGGATGGAGTGTTCTGTAAATATTAGTGAAGGAAAGTTTTTTGATAGTGTTGTTCAGGTTTTTTATATCCTTGCTGATTTCTGTCTACTTATTCTATTTATTACTTAGACAGGAAGTCTCTAAAAATAATTGTGGATTCATCAGCTTTCAGTTCTGTTAGTTTTTCCTTCATGGATTTTTGAAGCTTTGTTCCTAGGTACATATACATTTACAGTTGTTAAGACTTCTTCGTGATTCAATTTTTGTTGTTATATAATGCCATGGTAGTTTTCCTTATTGTGAAGTCTCCCTTGTCTGATATTACCTTAGCTTTTGATTGGTGGTTTCATCAGATATGTTATCCCATTTTTACCTGTATATATATTAATTATATTTAAAGTAGTTTTCGTGTAGACAGCATATTTCCATCTTTTAATTGCTATTTTAGACCCTTTACATTTAACATAATTATTGGTATGGTTAGATTTAGATCTACTGTTTTATTGTTTTCTGATTGCTGTCTCTAGTTTGGTTTTTTTGTTTGTCCCCCACCCCCATTTTAGTATTGTTTTATCTTTATGCTTAGTTTTTAGTGGTTGCTTTGCTTTTCTTATCTAAGAATGTGTGTATTTTGCCTTCATTCCTGAAGGATATTTTCACTGGATTGAGAATTTTAAGTTGACACATCTTTCAGCACTGAAAAAAAATGTTCTGCTGTCTTCTGGCCTCTGTTATTTCTGATGAAAATTCTATAGTCATTTGAATTGTTCTTCCTTTATACATATACATGGTGTGTCATTATAATCTTACCTCCTTTCAAGATTTGTTCTTTATTTTTGGTTTTCAGCAGTTGGATTCTACTATGTCCAGTTGTAGCTTTCTCTTTCAGGTTTAGTAAGCTTCTTTAATTTGCAAATTTATGGTTTTTTTCAAATTAGGGGAGTTTTTAGCTATTCGTCAAATAATTGTTCTGTGTCAGTTTTATTTTCATCTTTTTCTGGGTTCTCATAATAAGAATCTTGGAACTTTTGATACTGTCACCCAGGAACAGGAACTTGTGGCTCTGATTAAAAGTTAATTTTTCAGGGGGTGGAGGGTATAGCTCAGTGGTAGAACACTTGCTTAACATGCAGGAGGTCATAGGTTCGATCGCCAATACCTCCGTATAATAATAATAATAATAATAATAATAATAATAATAATAATAATACCACCACCTAATTACCTCCCAGCCCCCAAAAAAGCCAAAAACAAAATAAAAAGTTAATTTTTCTCTGTTGTTCAGATTGGGTAGTTTATAGTGATCTGTCACGTTCAGTGACTCTTCATTCTTAATTTCTTCATTCTGCTATGAAGCCCATGCACTGAAATTTTTATTTCAGGCATATTTTTCAGTACTGTAGTTTCCTCTTGGATCTTTCTATACTGATTATTTCTCTGCTGAAAATTTGTTTTTCCATTCATTTCAAGTCTGTCCTACATCATGGAGTACGGTTAATAGTAGCTGGCTTAAAGTCTTTGATTATTCTACCATCTGGGTAATCTTGAGTTTGGCATATCTTGGTTGTCTTTTTCGATAATCTTTGATATGTTCCTGGTTTTTGTATCTCTAGTAATTTTAGAATGTACCCTGGGTATTTTGTATATTATGTATGAGATTTTGGATCTTATTAAAAATCCTCTAGAGAACTTTGATTTTTGAATTTTTGCATTTTGAATCCTCTTGAGATTTTTGGTGTTAGTAGGCAATCAACTCAGTTAAATTCAGTTCACAAGTCGCAGTCTGTCTTCTGTGGCTGTGATTCCAATGTCAGTTTAGTGTTTAAAGCCTTTGCATTATTAATCAGGTCTCTCTCACATGTGTGTCAAACAGGGGCAAGTCTGGGACCTGAGCGAAGTTCTGAACCATAGTTGAGTTCTCAAAGCCTATGCTTTGCTGTCCTTCCATAAATGTATCATTCAAGGATGAGCCTGGGAGTTCATACACAAAATTCGGGTGTTCCTCTCTCCATTTTCCTTCTTTCCATGATTTCTTCTGTACTTTGTGACTCCCAAGGGCCACGTCTTTTCTTTTCATTTCTTTTTTTTTTTTTTTTTTTTTGGGGTACTCTGACTAGAAAACCAGGATTTTGACCCCTGTGTTGTTACATACTTTCTGCAGCTAGGTCCATTTCTGGTGCTGAGTAGCAAAGAAAAGAGAGAAAATTATGCTTTTTTGAATCATAGAGGTACCTGTTTTCCTTCCTTCTGATCAGGGAGAAGGATTTTCTCTTGGAGTTGTAGGTGCCTGCCCAGCTGCTACCACTACAGGAATGCCTTTTCATGACTGAGGCTTATCTTTTGATAAAGGGCAGAGGAGCAAAAAGAAAAATTAAGAAGATAGCATTCCCCTCAACATTCTCCATCCCACAGGGTCCCCCTTCCTTATCCTCTGACCAGAAGGTCTCAGAGCTTTTTCTGTCCATGCTCACATTTTTATGACTGAGCTGTCTTCAAGTCTAGGCCTGGAAGTAAGAGAGGTTTTTTCAACCAGGAAACTCATTCTTCGAGTTCTGATTTCCTTCCCGTGTGTGTCTGCTATTGCTTTCAGAAGTCGGAGATTGTTGCTTTATCACGTGAAGGGTTTTTACTTGTAATCGGTGTGAGAGAGAGGATAGAATATGCTTACTCTTTTTTATCCAGAACTAGAACACACAATGGTGAATCTAACAGGCAGCCCAGATACAATTTTTATTTTGTTTTGAATACAATTTTTAATAGCATATCTGTTTTTTAAATTATTATTGTGAAGCAGGATTTCACAACTTGGAAGGGACCTTAAAAGCAATCTAGTCCAAATTCATCATTTTACAAAATATAAAATAAGAATTCATATGATTTGCCCATGGTTACACTAGTAGTTAACAGCATTATCAGGACTTAATAAATTGTAAATTTATTCATTATAAAAACTGTGTTTTTGTCCATTGTTCTTTGTGTAAATTACAGCTACAAATTTATTTGTATTCACTGAGAACTTACTGGCCTAGTCTTGAGTTTAAAATTTATCAGGTTATTCGTGCAGTAGCAAATATGTATTTGGATCATTGAATATAGGCTATTACCAAAATTAAAATCAATAGTTCATATTCTGAGTGCTCTATTTTCTTGGAGGTAAAAGTATTAAGTGTGTATCTGTGACAGTGGTTAGTTTAAATTATAAATTTGTTACTACTACATTGAGTTTTCTAATTCTACAACTACTGTCATATATGTCTGTAGCTCCCTAAGTGAGTTCATCCTGTCACATGGCTATAAATGCAGTCTACATACTGATAGTACCAATTCTAACTAAAGACTAACTTCTTTCCTGAGCTCCTGTTTCTGTATTCAATTTCCTGTATTGCTACTTAGGTATCCTAAAGCATCTTTTAAGTGACATGTTCACTCCAGAGCTCTTGACTTTCATTTTCCACCCCTACCCACAAAACTCTGCTTCCCTGTCTCATTAATGGTTACCCAGTTGCTCAGGCTCAAAACTTAAAAGGGTAGCCAGTTCCTTTGTTCTCTCACTTGCATAGCTAGTCTATCAAAATCTGATTGTTCAAATTCTGAAATCTGCCTAGAATTTATCAATTTCTCTTCATCTTCACTGCCATCATTTTGATTCCTGGATTCTTACCATTGCCACCCAACAAGACTTCGTGTGACAATCAGAATGGTTATTTTAAACAAATTTGGTTATGCTCCTCCCTTTAGAATGCCTGATATCTTCCAGTGGATTTTCATTATAATCTGTACTCTTTACCTTAGCTTGCATCCCATGAATCAGAGGTCAGCAAACTTTACCATAAAAGGCAAAAGGAAGTATATATTTTAGGCTTTGTGGGCCATATGGCCTGTGCCACAGCTACCCGGTCTCCCATTGTAGTCCAGAAACAGCCATAGACAGTCTGTAAACAAAGTTCTATAGCTGCACTCCAATAAAACTATTTTAACAAAAGCAGGCAGCAGGCCAGATTTGGCCCGCAGCCTGTAGTTTGACAGCCCTCGACCATTTACTACTGCTTAACCTCATTTCCCCCTAGTCTTTCCCTCGTTTACTACATGCAAGCCAAACTATCTTCTTGCCATTCTTGGAACACACCAAGTCCATTTCCTTTTTACAGTCTGTAGTTAACTTTCTCTCTGACTAGAGTACTCCTAGGACTTTGATAGGTCATTTCTCAGTATTTAGGTCTTTACTCATATGTTACCTCCTGTGGCTTTTCTGCCCAGCCCTATCTAAAGAATCACTTTATACCATCTCCCTTCTGACCCTCATCACACAGTTTTCCTCAAAGCACTTGTTACTAATTATAATTGTGTCATTTTTATATATATATATTTTTTCACCCACAAGAATATAAGCTATATGAGAACAGGAGCCTTATCTGCCTTGTTCATTGCTACGTTTCTACACTTACGTAAGTTAGTGACTCATGATCAGAGCATAATAATTATTTGTTGAATGGTTTCATTTTGTGTGTATAAATTTTGTGACTTTTTAATTTATAACAACATGGTAGAAAATAGATCTGGCATGTTTAGAAGAAAATTGATTTAGAAAATATTCTTAATTTTCTATTTCTAAGAAATACTGACTCTTTTTTTCTTTTTTGTTGGGGGTGGTGAATATAGATCTGAAGAGGAATGACTATACACCTGATAAAATTATATTTCCTCAGGATGAGCCTTCAGATTTGACTCTTCAGCCTGGAAATTCCACCAAAGAATCAGAATCAACTAATTCTATTCGTCTGATGTTATAATATTACTGAATCACTGGTTTTGCTTGCACCTCACAAAAATGTTACTGTGTCACTTTTCCTTTAGGAGAAAATTATTTGGTAATACAGAAAAGTGTGTGCTAATTGAATATGCTGGATCTGGCACAGTTAAAAGGTCAATACTCTTTTGACCTGATTAAAGTCAGTCAGGAACTCCCTATAGCATACAGCTGGCAGCTGTTAAATTTTACAAGTAAAGAAAAAAATAGTATTTATATCTTTTAAAGGGCTCTTTTTAACAGAGGATTTCATTTGACTTTGTTCTGTTGAGGGTAATACTCTCTCATTGTGTGGTGCAATACCATTAACCAAAGTTAGGTGTCCGTCAGATTTTATTGGCAGCTGGTTTACTGCCATTCAGCCAGCAAAATGAAGAAATCACCCAGTCTTTTGGTTAAATGGCAGTCAGACGTCTTCCTCAGTGTGTTTTAGTATGTTTATTGATGATGTCACTAGTTCCCAGCTAGATGCTTGTTGGCCATGGGAAAGGAGATGGCTTGTAATAATTCTAGATATACAGGGATATAGGGAGCCCAAGCTGAAAACCATTTTCTAAGAGGGACTTTATGAATCAGGGTTAGGCGCCTATTTAAAAGATAGAGCCAGTTTTTGTTAAATAGAGCCCCAGTTGTGCAGAATTATTAGTATTTTTTTTAAACATTATTTTATCAAGTCATTGTTAAGTAGAAGAAAGCCATGATAGACTGGTATAACCTAAATATATCAAAGGAGAAACTTAACTCACTGTTCAAGAGAAGTTACCTTGTGAGGAAAGTTAAAGTGCTTTTTTTCCTATCTATATCTGTAGTGACAACTTGGAAGTTACATACTTCTCCAAAGATTTTATTGACCAGTATATCAAATTAGAATGTAAACATGAATTCTTGCATATATTTAAAATTGTGTAAGGACATTTGAACATGAATATTGTCTGTGGTACTTAAGAAATTGAATTGGATTATCATTATGTGATGTCGGGAGATTGCAATGCAACTTTATGCCAATAAAATGTAATTTAACTGCCCCAGATATTGTTGAATATTCAACAACAAGAAAAGCTTTTTATGTGACTGAAGTTTTATGCTTTGATTTTTTTCCTTTTTTTTTTCCTTTTTGTTTTTTCTTAGGTACTAATTTTAATTTTTATTTGAGAGGGAGCAGTGGAAATCTTATTTGTATTCAGTAGTGTATCTCATAGATACAGACAAGACAAAAAGAGATAAGCTGTTCAAATAGTGTTTAATATTGATGGGGGGAGAAAAAAGTATATTAAAGATATTATACTATATACATTTTGTATATCATTAAATCTTTAAAAGAAATTAAATAAATTTATTCTTGTTTACACATGTTTTAGTGAGTTTAATCATTCTGAAAATTATCTGATATTTCCATTGTTAATTTTTTTCAGAATTTTTTTTAATGAACCATTTGTACACCTATGCATTTTGATCACGTATTCTATGCAATGTTTAAAATGATCTTGGTTTCCTACTGTGTCTTTGTTTTTTGACTGTTTCTTGTTATATCAGAAAACGGGAATATGGGTTATCTATTGATATTTAATTTTTTTGTTGATTATTTTCACAAGGTAATAATAGTAGTTGAACATTTATTTAGTACTAAATAATGTGCCGTGTATTACTCTAAGTACTTTACCTATATTAACCCATTTAATCTTTATAACAGTCTTATGAAATAGGTATTGTTGTTGTTGTTGTTGTTATGAAATGGCTGTTATTTTTATCCTACTAATGCTGATTAGAAGACCAAGGCATTAGGTAGTTACTTTTCTCAGATTCTTACACTAAGTAGGTAACAGCGCTGGGATTTAAACCCAGGCAGACAGGCTTTTATCTCTAAAGCCTCATGCTATATTGCCTTGCTTCGCTTCCCTTCCCTTCCCTTCCCTTCCCTTCCCTTCCCTTCCCTTCCCGTCCCTTTTCTTTTCTTTTCTTTTTTCTTTTCTTTTTTCTTTTCTTTTTTCTTTTCTTTTCTTTGTAAAAGTAGATTTATTTAGAGAGGTGTACACTCCATAGACAGAGTGGAGGCCATCTCAGAAGGCCAGAGAAAGGCCAAGAGGTTGTGGGGGGAGGGCTGTTAGAGTAAAAGTAGATGCACACTCCATAGACAGAGTACGGGCCACTAGAAGGCAAGAGAGAGCCAGAGAGGCCACAAGGCATGGTGTTGCTATGTTGCCTTTCAAGCATAATGACCACTAATGGTTTCTGTACCAGTTTCTGGTCCCTTTCCTGAAACAAATCTACTCCATTAACTTTTTCAGTCAATTCTAGAAAGTAACAGTTTACCTGAAAACCACATTTCTCATTCCAAGGAAGTATTGTCTTCCTATAGATTACTCAAGTTCATCATTATTACTCCATGGTCTGAAAGTGTCATTTGCTTAATTTTTTTAACATTACTTCTCAGTCTCATCCTACTAAGAACAGAACTCCACCTCTATCAGATTACTTCATAAAACATCTGCAGATGTTCTGTAATAGTATGCCTTCCTTAGTCTAGAAGTATATGTGAGCCACTGTTATTTTTAAAGTAATGCATGTTGATTGTATTGGAACATACGGAAATGATTTTAAATGTAAAGAAAAATATAAAATTACATTCCTTTTCCATCTTTAAGTTGAACTATGTTGCTTTCATAGTTATTATCTGTCTTTATGCCTCTAGGCTGTACATCTCACAGGAATGGACCCTTAGAATTTTTCATTGCTGCAGCACCCACCACCTTGTATACCACATGCTTTGTAATAGGGCATTCCATAAAAATAATTATGAGTTTTTAAATATTTTTCCACAATATCAAACGTTCTCTTGAGGAAGATGAATCAAAATGATTCTGTCATGTGTGTTTGAATAGACAATCAAGGTAAGGGTACCCAATAAATAGCTGTGTATCACTTACAAGAGAGATCAAATAATTGTTTGCAAGAAGGGGTTCATCTGTGGACGGTGGTTTTCATGATCCTCCTTGTTTACCGTATCTGTTCTGATTGTTATTTAGTTACGTTTTACACAAGGCATCTGTATTTGAACAACCCAGATCCTTGGATCTGTCACAGTTAGCACTTAAATACTCAGTAATTATGTGTTAGAGTAAAACTGATCAACCACTGTGTGTCTCTCTGAAAACTAGATTGCCTATATTACCAACTAAGAACTGTCTTATTTTTGTATTTCCCTTAGTGCCTTGCTGGAGTTTGTAGCATAGAATATAGGTGCTCAGTAAGTACGTGTTGAAGAAGTACCACAGAACATTTCCAGTATTAGATGATCTGTGAGCTTTTCTTAGGAAAAATCCCAAGGTAAGGTTTTGATCCTCTTTGAAATATGTTTTCCTTCTTGTAGACCCTTTGAAAATTCCTCAAAGCAGAGTTTATTCCTGGGATCCTTGATTGATTCCACCTTAGGGGGCATGGTGGGGACGAGAGGGGTGGGGAGAGGGTTTGGTTATTCTTAAGAAAAACTATATATTCTGGCTCACAGTAAGCAGCACCTTTCAATAGGATACTTTCTTTCATGCACTATCCCACTCCATGGATTTAGCTCTCTTGTTTTTTCCTTGGAATTTCTATGCAGTCCTGCATTATGGAACTTGACTTTTTAATTATAAATGTTTTAGTATATGTTTCTATAATACAAGAACTGTAATATCTTCATACCTAAAAAATTAAGTTACTTAATATCATCAAATAATGTAGTCATTCTCAAAAAATTTTTTTTCATAATTTGCTTGAGTCAGGACCAGATAAGATTCATACATTACAGTTGCTGATTTGTTTTTAAAGTCTCTTAATGAAAAGGTTTCTCCTCCCACCTTTTCCCCCCAGTTTATCTTTTTGAAGATCCAGCATATTTGTTCTAAGAAGTTTCCCACATAAAGGGTTTTGCTGATTATTTCCCTTGGGTGTTGTTTTCTGTTTCCTGTATATGCCATAAACAGGTTATTAGGTGTAGAGGTTTGGTCAAATTCAAAGTTGATTTTTTGACGGGAATGCTTCATTGGTGGTGACGTATACTTCCACTGGGAAACATAGGTCTGGTTGTCTTTTTGATGGTCATTGCCTAGATATGTTAATTAGGTCAGTGGACACAGACCCTGAGGGTCCCCAGGACACTTTCAGGGGACTGCAGGGTCAAAACTTCTCATAATTCTAAGTTATTATTTGCCTTTTTCACTGTGTTGAAAGTTTTATTGATGGAGCAAAATTATTGATGGGCAAAGCTGCTGGTACTTTAGCATGAATCAAGGCAGTAGCACCAAACAATCTAGTGTTCATTATAGTCATCACCTTCATACTACAGTTAAAAAAAGTCTGTTTCATTTAAAATGTCTTTGATAAGTAATACATTAATTTTTAATTATGACCCTTGAAACATGTCTTTAATATTCTGCAGAACAAAATGAGAAATATGCTTAAAGCACTTTTGCTACTTAATGAAGTGTGATAATTGTTTCAAGGAAAGGCACTTATGCAGTTGTGTGAGTTGCAAACTGAACTAGTCACTTTCGTCATAGAAAATGTCTACGTGAAAGAATGACTGGCAAACAAACCAGTGTTATTCAGACTTGAGTATTTGGCAGAAGACTGACAGTACTTGTTACTGCTAAAATTTGAGCTTTCAAGAGAATATTAGAATTTTGGAAAACTTGCCTCTTAACACAGTAGCGTGACAACTGCCCAATATTTTCTAATAAAATCAGTATTGATTTAACAACACTTACTTTTGACAGTGTATAATGGAATGTGTCAGCATTTGGATGATTAGCAGAACAACCAATATTCTCCAAATGCTGTATGCATAGATTACAAAATGGTGCATGAGTGAAAGATCTAGCAGAGTACAAGAAGTTTATAGAGTTTCAGATTCTACAGTGCAGCTGCCCTTTAGGAGACCACCCCTTGTCCAGTTTTGGTATGATTTCAAATGAGAATACCTGCAGCTTTCTAAAAAGGCTATTAAAATACTCCTTCCAGTACAAAGCTGCAGTAATCAAGACAGTGTGTTATGGCATATAGATCAATGAAATAGAATTAAAAGTCAAGAAATTTATGGTTGATTTTCACCAAGGGTGCCAAAACAGCTCAGTGGGGGAAGAATAGTCTTTTCATTAAATTGTATTGGAACAAGTTAAGATACCCACATGCAAAAGAATGAAGTTGAACCCCTATCTCACATCACATACAAAAGTCATCTCAAAATGGATTGAAAACCTAATGTCAAAGCCTAAATCATGAAACTCTTAGAAGAAAATGTAGGAGTAAATCTTTGTGACCTTGGATTAGGTAATAGTTTCTTAGATACGGCACCAACAGCAAAAGCAATGAGAGAAAAATAGATAAACTGAGCTTCATCAAAATTTAAAAATTTTGTGCTTCAAAGTTCACCATCAGTGTACAGTGAAGAACAACTCTCAAGAGTGGGAGAAATATTTTGCAAGTAATATATCTGATAAAGGACTTGTATAAGGAACTTATAACTCAATGATAAAACGCTCATACGACAAAGCAGTTTTACTCCTGGGTGTATGCTTATACTCAAGACAAATGAAAATATCTACACAAAACCTTGAGTGCAAATGTTCCTAGCAGCAGTATTGATAATAGCCAAAAAGTGGAAACAACACAGATGTCCAGTGGATGAATGGATTAACAAAATATGGAATATCTGAAAATAGAGTATTATCTGGCTATAAAAAGGAAGTACTAATACATTCTACAACATCCCATGTGCCTTTCAATTTTGTAGCTACTGTGTTATACACCACAATGGGGAGTGAAGCTGGATAGACTCAGATTCTTAGTCTTGCTTTGCCACTTATTCCATGACTGACCAACCTGTTGAGCAAGTCTCTCTGACAGTATTTGTCTCATATTGTTGTGAAAATGCACTGAATTAAGTCCTCAGTAAATAAAAGTACTCAAATAATAGACCTCTTTGTGCTGCCTTTTTCTCTTGGAAGTTCCAATGAAGAGAGTAGAATATGATGGAGAATAAAAAACATTCTGACAGTGATTTTTTTCTCTTTATAAAGGAATTTATTATCTTGTAGCTTCTTCTATTAGTATAGTTAAAATATGAGCACATGCTTAATAGATACATATATGTGTATAACGTGCATCAAAGCGTGTAAGTCTTTTCCAAATTCATCTCTTAACATGTGAAGTCACTTTCAGGTTATCCTTTAAGACTTTAAGAGGGATTAGAGGGGAAAAAGTGTAAACAGTTGCCACAAGCACAAATGTAAGCCTAAAACATCAGGAGAAGTCAGGTAAAGTAACCATACAAATGCTCAATCATGTACAAATGCAGGTGTAAGAAAGTCAAAGTAATGGAAAATATGTGAGAAGAGTTGGAAGCACAGAATAAGTCTAAGTGATCAATAGATTGTAAGTTATATGAAGGTAACGACTTGTATTTTATTCACTATTAAACACCCAGCACAATGACTGGCATACAGTAGATTCACAATAAATATCCTCTAGATTAATGAATGAGGTACAATAACTAGTAGGGATTCCAGATTCAAAGGCCTAGAAGAGAGAAAATAAATGAAAGGACCTACATAGTGCCACATTTTGGTCACTCTGCAAATAAGGAGCAAAAAAGGAACTATATAAAGGATAAAAGAATCAGACTGATATAAGAATTTTAACCTGTCCTACAGTATCTAGGAAACAACAGAACAATACTGTTAAGAAAAAGCGATGAGTTTGAACCCAGATATTTAATGGCATTTTCTCAGAAAGTTTACAATTTTCTTGGAAAATGTTAAGGATAAACTCAAGCAAAAAGAAAAATAAGATCTAGTTCTTGCTTCAACAGTACATATCTAAAATTGATACAGAGATTAGCATGACCCCTGTGCAAGGGTGACACAAATTTGTGAAGCGTTCTGTATTTTCCCTTTCAGGCCCCAGCTACATCCCCAACCATGACAGAAACTGCCATTTCTCCTAGGAGAATTCCAGCTGCCTCAGAGTTCCTGCTCCAGCCCCTTCAGCCCTGGATTCACCTCCTGCCAGGGCAGCAACCACCACTGAACTGAGTAGAAGCTGTAGCTTGCAACTGCTCTGACTCTAGCCCCTCTTAACACCTACCTCCCACCAAGGAGGCAGCTGCCAGTGCACCCTGGGAGAAGATGTGTTCTCTGTTCACTTCTTAGCCAGCTCTCCCACCAAAGCACTGGGCACAGACTAATTGCATATGGATACTTTCATATAGGGACATGCCTTCAAGATTGGGATAGGTAACTTTCACCTAATTTTATAGAGGCAAACAGAAAATCAAACAAAATGAGAAGACAGAGGAATATGTTCCAAACAGAAGAGCATGATAAAACCTTAAAACAAAACAAAACACCTAATGAAATGAATATAAGTAATTTACCTGATAAAGCATTTAAAGAGATGGTCATAAAGATGCTCACTGAACTCAGGAGAAGAGTAGAGGAACTCAACAAAGACTTAGGACATATAAGAAACAGTCAGTGCTGAAGAATACAGTAGCTGAAATGAAAAGTATACACTAGAAGGAATTAACAGCAGATTAGATGATACAGAAAAACACAAACAACCTGGAAGTTAGAACAGTGGGAATCACCCAATCAGAACAATCAGAACAGCAACAAGGAAAAGAAAAAGTTTTAATGGTAGTAAAGGACTTCTGAGACAACATCAAGTGTACTAACATTCATATTATAGGGATCCCAGAAGGAGAAATGAGAAAAGGGTAGAAAATGTATCTGATGAGTTTATGGCTGAAAACTTCCCTAACCTGAAGAGAGAAACAGATACCCAGGTCTAGTAAGCACAGAGAGTCCCAAACAAGATGAACCCAAAGAGACTTATGCCAAGACATATCATAATTAAAATGGCAAAAATGTGAATTTTAAAGGCAGAAAGAGAAAAACAAAGCCACATTCAAAGGATCCTCCATAAAGCTATAAGCTGATTTTTTAGCAGAAACTTTGCATGATATATTTAAAATGGTAAAAGGAAAAAACCTGCAGTGTAAGATGTTCTACCCAGCAAAGTTACCATTCTGAATTGAAGGAGAGAGAGTATCCCAGACAATCAAAAACAAAGATTCTGTCACCACTGAAGTGGCCTTACAAGAAATGTTAAAGGATCTTCTTTAAGCAAAAAAGAAAAGGCTATAACAAGAAATAAAATACATGGAAGGAAGAATCTCAGGGGTAAATGCAAATATATAGTAAAAGCAGTGGATCAACCATTGAAATGAGCTAGTATGAAGATCAAAAGACAAAAATTATAAAATCCACACTAACTACAATAAGCAAAGATATAAAATGTAACATCAAAAAAAAGTGGAGAGGGGTAGTGAAAAATGTAGATCTTTTAAAATGTGTTTGAAACAACAAATCAAAAACCTAAAATAGATATGCAGAAAATAGAGAGGAACCCAAACATAACATTAAAGAAAATCATCAAACCACAAAGAAGAAATGAAAAGAACAAAACTAAAAAAAAACTAAAAAATAAGTAACAAAATGACAGTATGTACATACCTGTCAACAATCACTTTAATTGTAAACTAAACACTCCAATTGAAAGACATAAAGTGACTAATTGGATTAAAAAATTTTAAGGACCCATCTGTATGCTTCCTACAAGAAACTCACTCGAGAGCTGAAAACAGAGACTGAAAGTGAAGGGACGGAAAAAGATGTTCATGCAAATGGAAATGAGAAGAAGGCTAAGATAGCAACACTCATATCAGACTAAATAGACTTTAAAACTAAGTCCATAATAAAAATCAAAGAAGGGCATTATATAATAATAAAGGAATCAATCCAAGAAGAAGCCATAATATTCATAAATGTGCACCTATATGCACTTAATATAGGAGCAGCTAAATATATAAAGCAAATATTACCAGACATAAGGAGAAAAAATTGACAATAATTAAAAAAAATAATAGGGTACTTTACCACCTCACTTACATCAATGAATAGATAATCCAGATGAAAATCCAATAAGGAAGTGGAGGAGGCTATACTTCAGTGGTAGAGTGTGTGTTTAGCAAGCACAAGTCCTGGTTTTAATTCCCAGTATCCCTATTTTTAAAAAATAAATAAATAAACCTAATTACCTCCTCCCAACAAAAAAGTAAATAATTTTTTTTTATTTTTAAAAAAATCAGTAATAGAAGATTGGCCTTGAAGGACATGTTAAAATAGATGAATAGGTATGTATAAGATAGTCTACCCCAAAACAGCAGAATACACATTCTTTTCAAGTACACAGGGAACTTTCTCCAGGGTAGATCACATGTTAGGCTGTAAAACAATTCTCAATGAATTTAAGAAGATTGAAACTGTATCAAGTTTCTTTTCTGGCCACAATGATATAAAAATAAAAATCAGTTTCAGGAAGGAAAATGGAAAAAACACTAACATATGTTGACTGAACAACTTGCTGCTGAAAAACAAAACAAAACAATAGGTCAAAGAAGAAATCAAAGAGGAAAACAAAATATCTTGAGGCAAATTAAAATAATAACACAAATTTCCAAAATTTATGAGAAGCAGCAAAACAATCCTAAGAGGGAAGTTTATAGTAATTACAGGCCCACATCAAGAAACAAGAAAAATCTCAAATGTGCAACCTAATTTTCCATTGAAAGGGATTAAAAAATGGACAAAGCCCAGAGTCAGCAGAATGAAGGAAATAATAAAGATCAGAGTGGAAATAATTAAAATAGAAAAAGAAGAAAGTAAAGAGTAATGAAACTAAGCTGGATTTTTGAAAAGATAAAATTGATAAACCTTAAGCCAGACTCATTAAAAAAAAATGAGAGAGGGCCCAAATAAAATTAGAAATGAAAGAGAAGTTATAGCCAACATCACAGATGTACAAATAACCATGAGAGAATACTACAAACAGTTATACACCAACAAATTGGACAGCCTGGAAGAAATAGATAAATTTGTGGAAACATACATCTTATAAGGCTAAATTATGAAGATATAGAAAACTTAAACAGACCAATTACTAGTATTAAAATTGAATTAGTAATCAAAAAACTTCCAACAAACAAAAGTCCAAGATTGGACAGCTTCACAAAAAATTTACCAAATATTTAAACTATTCAAAAATTCTAAAGGAGAGAACACTTCCAAATTCATTCTGTGAGGCTAACATTACCCTGAGATCACGACCAGAGACACTCCAAAAAAAGAAAATTATGGGGGGAGGGTATAGCTCAGTGGTAGAGTGCATGCTTAGCATGCACAGGGTCCTGGATTCAATCCCAAGTACCTCCATAAAAAAAATAAATAAGTAAATAAACCTATGTACCTCCCCCGACAAACAACAACAAACAAAGAATTGCTAAAAAAAAAAAAAAAAAGACTTAAAAAAATACAGGCCAATATTCCTAATAAATATAGATGCAAAAATCCTCAACTAAATAATAGCAAACAGAATTCAGCAATACATAAAAAAGACCATATATTGATCTTGATGGAGGAGTGAGAAACAGAAGAGGTTGGGGTGGAGGAGTGGAGAAGCAGCAGGCAAAATACAGTCACCATCAGTGCTGCCTCCCTGCCACATGTATTGGAGTGAAAAACTGTGATTGCTGTCAGTGCAGTTGCCATCTCTGCCTACTGCTGCTTTGGTCCTGGGGAAGAATTTCTCTGCCAACATGACAACATGCAGGGAGGGGAGTAAGAATTCCTTTATGTGACAGTGATTAAAGTAGGGAAGTACAGAGAAATGGTTATCTCAAAGAATAAAGAAAGGAGGGCAAAGAATAAAGGGTTTCCCCACTAAAATGACAGACAGACAGACAGACACACACACACACACACACACACACACACACACACACACACACACACACATACACACACACGATCATACATCATGATCAATGGGATTTATTTCAGGGGTGCAAGGATGGCTCAATATCCACAAATCAATCAACATGATATACCACATTAATAAAACCAAGGATAAAACTTGCATGATCATCTCAATAGATGCAGAAAAAAATTGACAAAATTCAACATCCATTCATGATAAAAACTTTAAAAGTTGGCATAAAAGGAGCATATCTCAACATAATAAAAGCAATTTATGACAAACCTACAGCTAACATCATACTCAGTGGTGAAAAGCTATAAGCTTTTCCTCTAACATCAGGAAAAAGATAAGGATGCCCACACTTGCCATTTTTATTCAACACAGTATTGGAAGTTCTGGCCACAGCAATTGGACAAGAAAAAGAAATAAAAGGCATTCAAATTGGAAGGGAAGAAATAAAACTCTCACTATTTGCAGATGACATGATATTATATGTGGAAGACACTAATGACTCCATCAAAAAAAACCCTGTTAGAACTAATAAATGAATTAAGTAAAGTTGCAGGATACAAGAAATCTGTTGCATTTCTCTACACTAATAATGAATTATCAGAAAAGAAGAAAAATAATCCCATCTACAATGACATTGAAAAGAATAAAATACCTAGGAATAAATTTAACCAAGGATGTGAAGGGCCAGTACTCTGAAAACCATAAGACATTGAATAAGGAAATGGAAGATGATACAAATAAATGATCCCATGTTCAGGGATTGGAACGAATTAATATTGTTAAAATGTCCATTCTACCCAAAGCAATCTGCAGATTCAGTGCAATTCCTATTGAAAGACCAATGGTATTTTTCACAGAACTAGGAAAAATAATTCTAAAATTTGTATGGAACCACAAAAGACCCTGAATAACCTAAACAATCTTGAGAAAGTAGAACAGAAGTGGAAGTATCATGTGCCCTGGCTTCAGACTATACTGCAAATCTACAGTCATTAAGACAGTGTGGTACTGGCACAAAAACAGACACCTATATCAATGAAACAGGATAGAAAGCTCAGAAATAAACTCATGCACTTATGGCCAATTAATCTATGACAAAGGAGGTAGGAATATACAACAGGAAAAGACAGTCTCTTCCGTAAGTGGTGCTGGGAACACTGGACAGCTACACGTAAAGAATGAAATTAGAACATTTTCTCACATCATAGGCAAAAATAATCTCAAAATGCATAAAGACCTAAATGTAGGACTTGAAACCATAAAACTAGAAGAGAACATATCCAGTACACTCTTTGACATTGGTCTTAGCAATATATTTTTGAAGGGGGACCAAAAAAAATAAACAAATGGGACCAAGTCAAATTTAAAAGCTTTTGCACAGTGTAGAATATCGTCAACAAAAGGGCAGCCTACTGAATGGGAGAAAATATTTGTAAACAATACAGCTGATAGGGGTTAATATTCAAAATACATAAAGAACTCTTAATATCACAAAAACAAGCAACCCAACTTAAAAGTGGGTAGAGGATCTGAATAGAAGACATAGATGACCAGCAGGCACATGGAAAGATATCATCAGGGAAATACAAATCAAAACCCCAATATGATCTAGCAATTTCACTCCTGGGTATTTTATGAACAAAACTCACATGAACCCCAGTGTTCATAGCAGCACTGTTTACAATAGCCAAGACATGGAAACAACTTAAATGCTCATCATCAAATGAATGGATAAGGAGGATGTAATATATGTATATATATAATGGAATATTTCTCATCCATAAAAAAGAACAAAATAATGCCATTTGAAGCAACATGGCTGGATCTACAGATTATCATATTAAGCGAAAAGATCAGAGAAAGACAAACAGTATGTTTTCACTTATATGTGGAATCTTAAAAAAAAGATATGAATTTTATTTACAAACCATAAATAGATGCATGGGCATAGACAACAAACTATGGTTACCAAAAGGAAAGAGGAGGAAGGATAAATTGGAAGTTTGGGATTGGCAGATACACATTACTGTATATAGAATGGATAAACAACAAGGACCTACTGTGTAGGATGGGGAACTGTATTCGGTTTCTTGTAGTGAGCTAGAACAGAAAAGAATCTGAAAAAAAAAAATGTGTATATGGCTGAATCACTTTTCTGTACACCTGAAACTAACATTGTAAATCAACTACACTTCAATAAAAAATAAATATTAAAAAAAAAATAGAACTACCATACCATCCAGCAGTTTCACTTCTGGATATTTTTATGAACAAAGCACTAATTCAAAAAGATAAATGTACCCCAGTATTCATAGCAGCATTATTTACAATAACCAAGATATGGAAGCAAACTAAGTGTCCATTAATGGATGAATGGATAAGGAAAAGGTGGTGTATGTGTATAATGGAATATTACTCAACCATAAAAAGTGAGATTTTGCCATTTGCGACAACATGAATGGATGTGGAGGGTATTATACTTAGTGAAATAAGTCAGACAGAAAGACAAACACAGCATATTTTCACTTATATGTGGAATCTAAAAAATTTAAACAAAACAGAAACAGACTCACAGATACAGAGAACAAACTAGTGGTTACAAGAGGGGAGAGGGATGGGGAAGAGGCAACATAGGTGAAGGGAACTAAGAGATGCAAACTACTAGGTATAAAATAGATGCAAGGATGTAATGTACAAAACAAGGAATATACCTAGTATTTTATAATAACTTTATATGGAGTTTATAAAAATACTGAATCACTGTGTTATATACCTGAAACTAATAAATACAAGTCCACTATGCTTTAATTAAAAAATGAAAGATAAGATTTTAATAGGAAGACATGAAATAAAAGATACAGAGCTGAGCAAAGATTGGTGAAGTACGCAAATTTAAATACTTGCTGGGAAAACTTAATGCATGGTTTAATCTTTTTAAGTAAACTAGAATAAATTTTTTAAATATGCAAAGAGTATTCAGGGAAGGTGGTAGTAAAGCATATTAAAGGTCTCATCTATTTGGGCAAAGTTACAGATTTTAATTCTTGACATTGATTGAAAAGCAATTTTAAGTATGGGTCAGCCTTGCTATCCTGACTTTCACTATGTCATCTCAGGAACTAAATAAACTAAATTTTCACATGAACTCATTACAAGCCATCCAGAGCTTAGAAGCCGAATCAGCTGGGATAGTACAGTATCCCTTGCTATTCAGACTTTGGATCCAAATCGATTAAGATAACAGGTGCTGCTTGTGTATTTGTTGAAGTATGTAAAAGAGACATAGAAGAATATAAAAACAATGTACAACTTCTGGACAATGAGAAGAAAGGAAAAATCTGAGGGGAGGTTTAAAAAAAAAAAAAAAGGAATCAGTCCATTCACTCTTCAGTCCCTTGCTCATGTTTTGATGTGCCAGTAGCTCTCAGTCTGGGAAGGGAGACCACCCAGACCAGTAAGGACTCAGCGGGGCTATGCACACACTTACAAGGTCCAGCTGTGTCCACACGCTGTGTCCTGGGCCTGGGTGTGGCCATCCCTGTCCTCTTCTGGGCTGCGTGGTGAGAACAGATGCTGTGCACAGGTGTCTAAACCGTCCCTCGTGTGAGTGAGTATGGACATTCACTTCGAATGTACAGAGGTACTTGCCCTTGGGACGGGGAGGCCACAGACATTTACAGGACAGATCTGTGGTTTTTTGGCCCCTCCCCATGACAAAGTGTGGCCTCTGTGGGCATTACTGGCCTCTGTCAGAACACGTGCAGTCTGTCCCGGTATGTCAGGATTCTACTCACATGTCTGCAGCCCTGTTTCCCACCCCTCTGAAAATCCACAAAGACGTTCCTACAAATGCTGACACCCTCACCCGACCCCCACACTTGCACGTTCATTCTTGGGCTAAAGAGTCATCATTACTTAGGTTTCCATTGCAGCTTGTGAACTTAAAGCCATCTGAGAAAAGAGACCAAAAAAAAAAAAAAAAAAAATCCGTCAAAGACAGAAGCAGAAAATAACTGGGAGAGGCTGATTCCTTTCTTCTTTTCTTCCTTTGTTCATTCGCAAGTTAGCCTCAAAGCCGTAGCTGAGGCCAATCTAGTTAGGCCTCAGTCTGCTGCAGGCAGCAGTGACTTGACATGCGGTGTCAGAGAAGCGGGGTAAGGACGGTATCTGTGTGTAGTGATACAGGGTTGGGGGCAGGGGGCAGCAACAGGAGATAACTTATGTGCAGGGGGGCTGATCAAAGCAGGAAACGTGTTGAGGATAATGGGAGGCTGTGACACTGTAATAGCATGAGTACCCCCAGCTCCCACGTCTTGGTTTCTAAATACTGTTCTCCTCTAACAGGAAGCAGGGCTCTTTGAGAAATGGCTGACCTCAGGAGTGGGACAGGGACAACACAAGGTAAGTCTGGAAGATCTTGCTATGGCAAAAAGTGAGGAAGTGCTCAAAGAACAATGGAGACCTGTTGAATGGGTACAGAAAACATCTTGAAGGCTCCCCTGCTGGCTAATCTTGAGACGATTTGTACATCAATCAATCAATCAATAATCAATCATAATAATAATAGTTTGTATGTCACTAAATAAAACAAATTCATGAGTCTACATTTGGACATGAATTGGGTACACCCTATAGGCAAACTCTTCAGCACCTTGCTTTTTTGACTTACCAGTAATGTATCTTGGAGATAAATCTGTATTACAAGTATAGCTACTACATTTTTATTTTTTGAACTTTTTAGTTCGAGGTAATTTCAAACGTATAGAAGAGTTGTGAGACGAATCCAAAGAACTCCAGAAGACCTTCACCCAGATTCACCAGTTGCAGAGATTTGGCTGTTTTTGCTTCGTATTTGCCGTATCGCTCCCCCATTCCTCCTTTCCTTCAGTGTGTATTTCCTAAGAACAAGGACAACCTCTTTCATAAATAAAACACAATTTTATAAAATTCAGAAGAATCCACATCAATACAAAACTATTCATGTATAATCCATATTCAGATTTTATTGGTTGTCCCAATAATAATATAGTAATTTTAATAGTAATTTTTATACTAATTTTTTTCCCCTTCTGATCCAGGATCCCACCTAGGATTGAGAATTTGATTGTCTTGTTTCTCAAGTTTCTTTTTCATCTCCAAAATTCTCAGCCTTCTTTATCTTTCCTGGCATTGATGTTTTTGAGGAGTTTTTTCCTTTTGTTACCTCATTCATTTTACTTGATGTAGCATTGAGAAAAGTCAGGTTTGATTGGCCCTAACAATTCTGTCTTTGTCTTTTCTATACAGATTCTGAGTTAGCTCAGAGGAAGAACAGGTTGTTACCAGCTTTGGAGCTCCAGAGGAGGCTCCCCTTTCTAGCAAGGCCACTTCCTCTATGTTGCTTTCACTGCCTTATGATTGCAGATATTCTTTGACCCCTTTTCATCTAAACAGAGCATTGAGTGGGAGGTTCTTCTGGGGGAGGGGATGGTTCCATCTCTACTGAAGTGCTTTCTTAAGAACAGTTCTCTATGAAGACAGTGAGAGCTCAGGAGATCATGTGTACTCTGCTACTTCTCAGTGTATAAATTATTCTGTGATGAATCCTTTATTTTTACTTGCCCTGTGTAGCACGTGTGTGTGTGTGTGTGTGTGTGTACCTCTTTGGCCCTGTGATTGAACACAATGAAGAGAAATAATCCAGTCTATCGCAATGCTGTGCATTTGGGGAAGGAGCAGAATCCAGCTGCCTCCCCACCCAGGGAGAGAGACAGTCCTTTGAAGCCCTAGGAGTGGTGCGGTCACTGGGAGGGTGGATGAGTGCCCTAAGAGGGCAGGGTTGCCACAGTATCCACTCACGTGGAGGCAGATCTGCATGTGTGTCTTTGTAATATGCACAAGAGAAGCTTGGAAAGATGGAGGAAGAGAGGTTACATGTTCAGTTAGTTCTCTGAAATCTGATCTTTTAAAGTTTTAAAGTAACAATATCTCATGGCAACATGCTAGAATCTTGAAGAGTAATGGAAAGGATTATGACATATGGGAAATCCAAGGTGGAATGTATCCTACGTGCAGATGAAGTCAGTTTGCAGCTACTGAAAGTAGGGAGGGACATATAAGTTTCTTACTGTAAACAAAAAGAGCCGAAGTAACAGGCTTGGAGAAATGAAGTTACAAGGATTAGATGTAGCTCCTGAATAGAAGTGAAAGACCAGCGTGGTTTCACTGAAATGGCTTCACAGCAGCCTTTCCCTGCAGATGACTTCGGTATCTACTATGTCCTGTGAGCCTCTGTCTACTGCACTTTGTACATAAGCTTTGTTGGGGTGGCCAAGGGAAGCCATGCTCAAAGGAGTCAGGAGGTGCATGCTGCATTTCAAATGGTTCCCCCAGGTTTGACCCATTGGAAGTCCCCCAAAAGGAAAGGAAGATGTTATTTAATATCTAGTCAATAAGTATTCCCAAAGACTGACAGTCCGTTTTATTTATCAGTAAATAAAAGGGAAATTGTCCACCCATGCAACAGAGAGCACTTTTCAAACTGTCAGCATTGTAAGTAGAGTTACTGAGGTGAGGTAGCTGTCTCCCGGAGGCCCAATTTTAGGTACTGTACGTGGAAAGAAAAACCAAAAGGATGACGGTGCAATGGCCAAATTACAGAAGGAAGCTCTGTGGGGAGAGGAGGGCTCTCCCCTCCGTGCACATCTGGATTCACATGGAGGCTCTGATTCTGTAGCTACTATTAAAGCTATCCTAGACCCGTCATTCCTTTAAAAAAACTTTTCTTAGGTTACCTTTTATTAACTGTAATCTGTGCCAAATTCCTTGCATCATTTAATCTAATCATCACAACAACCCTACAAAGCAGGCTATAGAAACAGACATACGAGTCTCAGATCGTGTAAATAGTAAGTCACAGAGTCAGAATTTAAACTAAGGTCTATTTTTTTTTTTACAAAGTGTATGCGCTTTCCCTCTGCGTATGTGTGTGTCTTTATATGTACATAAAGGTGCTCTTAATATGTGTATATATAATGCTGGCAGGTATATATATGCCTATATATGTATGTGTTATGCACACACATACACACTTCTAACATATGATATATAAATCCAAATAACTTTTTTTTTTTAATGGAGGTACTGGGGATTGAACCCAGGACCTCATGCATACTAAGCATGTACTCAACCACTAACTCTATCCCTTTCCCTATTTTTGTCTTTTTTTTTTTTTTTTTGACTGATAGTACCAAGGGGAGAACTTAATAGCATGCACTTATACACTACCTAGCACAGTGCTTGGCACATGGTAACTGCCCAGCAAATTACCTCTTCAAATAAGTTCTAGAATAATCTTGTTTATATCTACAAAAATATCTTGCTATAAATCCAAATAACTCTTGACAGACAGATGAGATGTAGGTAGGTAGGTAAATATCCCTTCCATCTACGTGACGCTGCAGATCCCTCAGTACATTACTGTGGGCAAAAGACTAAACCATTTGCACATGATATCCCATCTGTAAAACAGGATTTAAAAATAATTGTACCTACCCCATAGAATTGTTGAAAGAATTGGAAAGTTTATATTAAGTACTTAATGCAGTGCCAGGTCAATACATGATAGCTATTGTTGTTAACTACTATATATTGTTATTATTATTACTAATAATGATGGTTTAATTGCTTCCCCAGCAAAAAAAGGAAATACTTTGGTATTTAGAAGGGAAGTCCACGTTTTTAGCAAAGCAGTTCTAGGACTCTGAAAGGTCAATATTTTCTGTCCTCTTGCTTTGGTTTTAAGAAGAAACTTTTTATCTCTGCTTATTTGGCCGCAGGCATTGTTCAAAGAGTTCTGGACAAAGTAACGCAATTGTGGACCCCAAGTCCGAATACTCCCGTCCTTGATGGGGAATGTATTTGGTAAGCCTTAGGAAGCCTTAGGAAGAACTCTCCTTTGTGTCATGAAGTCGAGAGGGCATGACTTCATTTGTACATGTTTTGTTCCCTCAAAATGCTTTCCTTTCTTTTCACACGGTACCAACACAGCGCAGAGTGCACAGATCACTATGACCCCTTCCCAGCTAACGAGGCTGATGCGAACCAGCCCCGTTTCCAGGGCGTGACTGGCCTGCGGAACCTGGGCAACACATGCTACATGAACGCCATCTTACAGTGTCTCTGCAGCATCTCACCCCTGGTGGAATACTTTCTCTCTGGAAAGTACATTACCGCTCTTCAAAAGTAAGACCATTTTCTTTCCCTATGGCTCAACTCCCACCCTCTGCTCCCCAAGGTGGGGTTAGGGAAGGGACCCTCTGGAGTCCCTATTAAGGGCTAAACTTGTTAGTGGAGGCTGCAGTGCCCCAGATCCCATTTCTCAGGTGGGTAAAATGGGAAGGGTGAGCAAGAAATGAATGAAGCTTCATTCGGGGTCTGATGCCACATGTGGGAGTTTGTAGGTGCCCTCTTTTCATTAAATCAGCCAGAAACATTCCCCTTCCTTCTTCCAAGGGATTGCAGTAAGGTTGCTACTGCTTTTGCCTATGTGATGACAGACATGTGGCTTGGAGACTCAGACTGTGTCTCACCAGAAATATTTCGGTCAGCTCTTGGCAGTCTCTACCCAGCATTTATGAAAAAGACTCAGCAAGATGCTCAGGAATTCTTGATTTATGTCCTGAATGAACTTCATGAAGCTCTTAAAAAGGTAAGTAGAATTAGTGGCCTTGAAATAGGATAGACCTTCAGCTCCATCAGCAACTTTCATTTTTCATTCCTTCATTTGTTCAGTCAATGTTGCCTACTCTTTGCTGAGCACAGGTGCTGGGGTCACTCCAGGGAACATTCAAATTAGTATTTGAATGGGTCTGTATTTACCCAGTTCAGCTGGTCATCAGAATCACACACACAGATTCTAAAGCCCTTGCTCCAGTCTTACTGAATTAGAATGTCTGGGTTGTCTTCTGGGAAAACTCACTTGGGGTTTCCAGTTGGTGTGGGAACCACTGATCTAGTTGCCTTTGCAGTAACATCTGCATGCACTATTTTTTTAAGTGAAAATTACATTTTTTAATAAAAAATATATTCCTCATGAGGTATAACATATCGAACTTTTACAACTTCAAATAGATGTTCTTGGTAGCTACAAACCCGGGGAAATACCAAGCTTGGTATGAGGTGAAAGGACAGATCGTTGTACTGAAGACTTTCATCTTCATACTAAATGTGCCTGAGTTCTTCACTGGATTAAGACACACATCTAATAAAACGTGCAGTCGCCAGTGACTAAGGGGGTTGCCCTTATTAACAAGACTCACTGCCTTCAGCCTCTGTCTGAGATCCACACTCTCCAAATACATGCCCTGGACTCTGCAGTGTCCTTGTGCTGCTGGTAGCTTGCCTCATAGCTAACATCCCGAAGACACTTACTCTGAAAGATCACAAACAATCACCGTAATCATTCTTACCTGCAAGCCTCAGCTCCATTTTGCACTTTCACTATTAATAAGGTATTCATGGCAGCACTGTTTTTAGCCAGAGGGGAGGGTGGTGGTCAGTAAAATCACTTAGATCCTCATCTGCAGTCAGTCTGAAATAAATAGCATTTTAGTTCCCAAGGCCAGACTTGGAGGGAGGGGGGCCTTAAACCACTGTCGGGTGGAAGACCTGGGCAGTGGAGCATAACAAAAGCAGCAGCCGAAGTGGACCTGCGCGCACAGCTCCAGAGCAGAGCTGCTGCGGGGCTGCTGTGCCTTCAGCGTGTATGCTCTGCTGAGGCTGTAAGATCCCTGCACAGTCAGGGTGTGCTCCCCAGCACGCTGTTCCTGAGCGTCGCTGGATTCACATCCAGCTGCAAGGCTCATGAAGTCAGGCTGCCTTAGGAGTTTATGGTTTGCTCTTAAAAAAAAAATGTTTTCTAACAAAAGAAGTGAGGGGAGAGTATAGCTCAAGCAGTAGAGTGCATGCTTAGCATGCACGAGGTCCTGGGCTCGATCCCCAGTCCCTCATCTAAAAAAATAATAAACCAAATTATCCCCGCCCCCTCAAAGAGGCAAGGGAATATAACCTAGGGGACTAGAAGAGATATCCAGTTCCTTTATTTTACATCCAGATTGGATTGTATGACTGAAAGCTAGTTTGACAGCTTACTTACCCTCTTCCCAGGAGAAACTGCCACCAGGACCCTATATCACATTATCATTATGGGGCCGTGGACATGTGTTTTACCAGGGTTAGGGTGTCATCATTCGTCAGCTTCACTTAAGGAAGGAGGTAGCTGAATTGTCAGAAATATATATATAGAGTATATACTCTTAAGAAGGTCTGATTCTGTTTATTTTCTGAAACCAAAATCAAGTCATTCTATTTAAAAAAAATTTTGATAACCAATAGTTGATTTGGGGTGAACTTGTTCCTTGATTCAGTACCACCGAAGAAGATCGTATGAGAAAAAATCTCTTCCAAGATGCTGCAGGAAGATGATTGCCAGTGAGTCCTCCATCATCACCCGGCTGTTTGAAGGGCAGCTGAATTACAGCATCATATGTTTAAAGTGTGAGAACTGCACCTACAAGAATGAGGTCTTCACCGTCCTCTCCCTCCCCATTCCATCCAAATACGAATGCTCTCTGCAGGTAGGGGTTCTTGCTCCTGGAGACTCCTTTTGCCTTTCTCTACCCCCGCCCTGCATTTTCTCAGGGCTGTTCCCTACATTTTCTAGTACAAAGGAGGCTGCTTCATAACCTTAGAAAAATTGGAAGCCCATGATGACAACATTTGGTAGAACAGTGACGTACAGCCACAAGTTACTATGAATTCACTTGTATTTGTAAATGTGCTCAATAAAACAGTCTCACTGTAAAACTGAAAATGTAGGTGGGGTTTATTCAGTCTACTGAAATGGCTTGGTGCATGTAGGGAATTTATACTTACAAAAATCTTATGGCCCTTCCTCACCCCAGAGGTCTGTAAGTCCAGATTGGCAACTAGATAGAAATGATTCTGACTCTTAGTCTTGAGCTCTTATGTTTTGGCCAAAAGCTGAGGGACATTTGGGGAAGATAGAATGGAATAGTGCCTTAGTTTACCTCTTGAATTTTCTTCACCGTAATACAAAAGGTAGTCTTTAAACAGGGGGCAGGTGGTAGCAGTAAAAGGCAGGGAACAGTTAGGTGGCAGGGAGCGGTAAGTTTCCATGCAGAAAAACACACATTTATATTTTTCTTCCTAAATTAGGGAAGCACATCTATTGATAAAAGTTTTCACAGACCAGAATTGGAGAGTAGAATCCTGCGACTTATTTGGAACTGGGTTTTGTTCTCAGATCAGTCTGCGAGAGGCTGCTGGAAACAAATTCCAAAGCCTGTAAGGGAGGTGCTGGCAAGCCCGCTGCCAACCGAACCTATGCTCACCTTCCTCCGTAGGCTAGCGGTCTGCAGGGCCGTGGCCTGGCTGGCTGAGGGTGTCTCCTGTGGGCATGAGATCAGATTCTCTCTGTTCTGCTGTCTTTGGTTTGGGCCACCCTTTTCAATCACCAAATTACTTTTGTGATGAGATGAATCACTTAAAGCAGCTGCCTGGCTCTGTTAGTGGAAATCGTATAGTCAATGTTATTGTGAAACAAACTGGAAATGTTAAAATGCTGATTCGGAGATTAGGAGTGAAATGGATCACTGGGCCAGTTCGGTTCCTCTGTGAGAAAGCAACACCTCCTCACCACGTGGACTCTACCCCGGCCACAGCTTGTGGCGCTGGTGTCTCCTGGACTTGGTGACTTCGAGAAGAGCGCCAAGGACTGCATGCCCACAGCTCCTCAGGGTCCTAGTGTACACGGAAGCCCAGGCTGTAGGTGGTCCAGTTTGGTCACCAGATGCTTTTTTCCTCAACAGGACTGTCTCCAGTGTTTTTTCCAACAAGACACACTGACCTGGAACAACCAAATCCACTGTTCCCTTTGCGAAACCAAGCAAGAAACAGCTGTGAGGGCCAGTATTTCTAAAGCACCAAAAATAATTGTCTTTCACTTAAAAAGGTATGGATTTTGGCATTTTGTGAGCAGATCGTTTTGAACAGCTATATCATGATATAATTCACATACTATGAAGTTCACCCATTTAAGTGTACAGTTTAATGGTGTTGCATATATTACATTAATTTTCTAAAAATCTGTGGTAAAAATGTATATAACAAAATTTGCCATTTTAATCATTTTAAGTGTACAACTTCAGTGACATTAATTACATTTACAGTGTTATGCAGTGATCAGCACTATTTCCAAAACTTTTTCATCACCCCCAAGAGAAACTCTGGAACCGTGAAGCAGCAATTCCCCTTTCCTCTTTCCCCTGGCCTCAGGTCACCTCCAGTCTACTTCCTCTGCCTATAAATTTGCCTATTCTGGCACTGCGTGTAAGTGTAATCGCAGTGTTTGTCCCTTTTGCTGGCCTGTTTCACTTAGCATAATGTTTCCAAGTTTCATCCTTGTGACATGTACCGGCAGTTCATTCCTTTTTATGGCTGAATAACACTCCATCACAGGTATGTACATCATATTTTGTTTATTCAACTGCTGATCGACATTTGGCACTCACTTTGAGTGCTTTTAAAAAATAAATTCCCTGGCTCCACCCTCGCGGATTCTGATCCCACAGGTCTGAGGTGGAATCTAAGCATCACTATTTTAATTTTTAAATTCCACCCCCTCAGTTTTTATTTTTAAAAGTTTCAAATCTACAGAAAATTTGAAAAGATATATAATGAATACCCACAGACCCTAGAATCTTCATTAGCTGGTGCCACTCTGCCACATGTCCTTTAGTTCTTTCTCTCTCTCTCTGCCTCCATCCATTCCATCTGATTAGCTGAACCATCTAAAGTGAAATGCAAACACCATGGTGTTTCATGCTTAAATACTTCAGCATGTATCACCTGAGAATAAGGACATTCTTTCCTTCACAATCACAACACCATTATATGCCCAAGAAATTTAACCCAGGATACAGTCCATATCTAAATTCCTATCCCAAAAATGTCTTCCATCACTTTTTTCCAATCTAGCATCCAGTCCATCCAGTCAAGGGTTATACATTGCATTTGGCTGTCTCTGTAGTCCCTTTTAATCTAGAACAATCCTTCCCCCTTTTTTTAATATTTAAACATTTTTTTTCCCCTCATACTGCACCTTTGAGGGAGTCCATTGTTAGATTATGTCCCCCATCCTTGATTTGTCTAATTGTTCCCTCATGGTTAGGTTCAGGCTAAACTTTTTTTTCTTTTTTTTTTTTTTGAAAGAATCTGCCTTAGGTCATCACATTACATCAGGAGGCAAATCATAAAATTTTGTCCCACTATTGGTGATGCTAAATTTGATCCCTTAGTTAAGGTAGTGACTGTAAGATCTCACCATTTAACAGTGTGGTTTTCCCCTTTGTAACAAGTATTACTCTGGACTCAAGATATTTTTAAACGTAATGGATTTAATATTTGTGACTACTATCATTCTTCTTGATGTTCAAATTGTTCAAAGTTGGCCATGGGATCCCTTAAAGCCAGCACTTGTGACCCCATTCGTTAATTTAGGGTTAATAAAGTATAGTTACATATATAAAATGTGTCCTTGTTAGGTATACAATTCTATGAATTTTGAAAAATGTGATAAAACCATCACTGTCAGCAGAGAGATTATCTCCATCACCCCAAAATGTTTTCTCATGCTCCTTTATCCCTTCTCCTACCCTCAGCATCTAGAAACTTCTGATCTGATTTCCATCTTTATAATTTTGCCTTTTCTAGAATGTCCTATGCTATACCATATGTGGCCTTTTATGTTTGCTTCTCTCACTTAGCATAATGAGATTAATCCATGTTGTGGTATGTAGCAGTGGTTCCTTTTTTATTGCTGTGTAGTATTCCCTTTTGTGAATGTACCACAATTGTTTGCTCACCAGTTGATGAACATTTGGGTTGTTTCCAGTTTGGGTCAGATATGAATACAGCTGCTATAAACCTGCATGTAGGTTTCTGTGTGGATATAAGGCCTCATTTCTTTTGAGATGATACCTCAGCAGGGGATTGCTGGATCATATGATATTCCATCAGTTTTTGCAAACAAGGTTTCTTGCTTTCTGGCTCACCCAGTGACTTTCTTGCCTCAGACCTAAATCAGCCATTTTCCCAAAATGAACATAATTCATTTTTTTAAAAAGCTCTGGGGTGATTCCCATGTACATTCAGATTTGGGAACAACTGATCTATAACAAATAGAGACTGTGACAAGATTTTCACAAAATTGTACCTTATTAAAGATATATTAAAGCCTCAGAGCTGGAAAATGGGACACTGCCAAGTCAAGGTGTGCTGAAATCAAGATAAGGAAAAGCTGAGTCAGGGGGCCAGCGTGAACAGCATCAGCTGGAGTGAAGGCCTCAGGAAGTTAGTGATGTGACTTCCACTCCCCGACGCCCAGCCTGGCTTTAGCCCTTTCTTTTTCTCCCACTGGGTGGACTTTACCCTGCCTCACTCCCTGACTCAAGCTTTTGGTCCACTCCATCCTCAGTTTTGGCAAGGCTTGTGGATGTTCAGATTCTAAATATATGTAGATAAGAAAAAAATAATTTATGTATAGGTCTGCACCAAGTAATCTTTCCAAGAAATTACTTTTAACTATACTTGGAATTTACGAAGGCATGTGGACTTCATTCATGAGTGGTTCGCGTGCTTACTTTACATTTCACACGTTTGTTTCACCTATCCAGGTTTGACGTTCTGGGTACAATGAAAAGGAAACTGAGGACAGATATTCATTACCCACTCACTAACTTGGACCTTACTCCTTACATTTGTCCAATTTTTCGGAAACATCCTAAATATAACCTCTGTGCAGTGGTGGTGAGTAAAATAACTGAAACTATTTAAAATAACTCAAGTTTAAAGAAAACTGTAGAATTATCTGCTTGAACGACCACTGCTTCTATTTTCCTGACTTCTCCTATACTCCCCTTTATAAAACAAAATATAGAGCCTGGAAACTCCCTGCTTTGACCTTGAACAGTAGAGCAGTGAAAGAATACAACGTCCTCTTCACTGCCTCTCCTCCCTGTCCCTCACTCCGTGGCTATTTCAGACCTAGGGACACTTGGGAGCTGTGCTCTGGGGGCAGCAGAACTTGGCACCAACAGCTTCATGCTGAATAATCATAAGCCCCTCCATGGCCAAAGCCAGCAAACGCTAGGTACACAGTAGTCACAGACTCACTGCCTGTGTACCTCAGTCCTAAGGAAACTCTGGGGATTCCCTTTGGCTCTAAATCAGCTGTCATCATGGAGGATTCCCTGAAGGAAAGAAAATATAAGGAGTCTAATTCAGAACAAATCATCCAGAGCTTCCCACAACATCCACCACCCCAAGCGCCAGGCCATTCTCTGGGTTTCTGGCCTGGATGACGGTGTTGAAGGTCTGCTTCAGAACACTCAGATGCAGTGGAATCTGGAGGCCCAGTTGTGTCTGAGTCAGATGCACGGGGACCCGACCAGAGCCCAGGAGGAGTCCCCAGAGTCGTCCCGTGTACTGAAATCTAATTTGCTTATTCAGCTCATCATTGAATTCATATCAGATGTTGACCCAACTGGTCTTTCTCTTTAACATCTCTCAGAACCATACTTAAAAAAATCTTTAAAAAAAAAAAGATCCTTCTTTATTTGTTTCCTTTTCACTTCAAGCTTTGACATTCTCCTTCTTTCTGATTTATCCTGCCCTTAAATATGATTTTCCTTCTCTCACTCACCTATTTGGAAATCTAAAGTGACATCCTCTTCTCGCTCATAACAGACTGTAAATTACAAAATGATATAGGAACTGCCCTCTCCCCTGCCCCCTATTTTACTGCTTCTGTTTTTCATTAGAAGTGTTCTTCTGCTTTAAGAAAATCCAAAAGCAGAATTTATTTTTTTCTAAAGTTTGATGGTAATTATATCTACCATATGAAAAGATACACATTTGTATAAAGAGATTCACCCAAGCTTCCTATAAATTCTTAATCCTTTTAGTGTTTAAATTATTAGTTAATTGACAGCTAAAACTTGGTTTTGAAGGATGAGTTTTATCTAGAAATTACTTCAAATTGATGATTGATCAGAAGTAAAGACTAAGCATCTTAGAAACTATGATGTATGGTCATGGGGAAAGGCCACCCAGAGCTCCGCTGCTCCAGGTTCGTCCCCAGGAGACGCCTGTTAGAAGTCAGGAACCTTAGGCCCCACCTCAAGCATGCTGAGCATCCTCAGAGAGATTTATCCAGCCTCTGAGTGAGCCCTTGAAGAGCTTTCTGCTTTACAAGGAAGGCTCTTCATCTGACAGATGTCTGGTTTGTTTTACAAGCATGTAGTTCTTGCTGTGTTCTAGGCACTTCACAAATAATCTTTTAATCCTTATGTAGCCCTGTGAAGTGTAGGCACTATAATTATTCCCATTTTACAGAACGTGAAACAGGAACAGAGGTTCAAGCATCTGCTCCAATCACACTGCCTTCAGAGGGCAGCGCCAGGATCTGAAGCCAGGCGGGCTGGCCCCAAACAGTCCTGCTCTCACTACTGAGTTACGCTGCCTCTTACTGCTAACATGTCTCTCTGTGTTGGGCCTCCGTCTACCTTCCTCCTCACAATTTCTTCCATTTGTCCTAATTCTGTCCTCTGAAGTAGCAATAGTAATATGTATGTGGCTTTATAGTTAACAAATTTTGTACATATGTTAGCTAAACAGAACACATTACTCTTTCTTACACATGATGGTCCTTCACATATTTGAAAACAGCAACAATGCACCAATAATACTTACATCCTTTGACCCTCTTCACATGATTGGCTTTTAGAAAGACTGTTTTAAAATTATGAAATATTTCAGGCACAGAAAACAATATACTAAGTATGCACACTGGTGTTAAGAATAAAATATTGTAGGTAAAATCAAGCCCTGTGTATCTTTAACGGCCCCACTCCCCTCCATTCTCTATTGTAACCACAATCCTGAATTTGCAAAGTATTATTCCTATGCATTCTTTCATATTTTTATCACACATGTATGTATCTATACTTGTGCTACAGTATGTTTTACATATTTTATATATTTGGTATCATTAGCTGTACACATCTTTCTGTAACTTTTTTCTCAGTGTTATTTTTATATTAGTCCCTGTTGATACATTAGCTTTAGTGCATTCATTTTACCTGCCTTCAGTAATTCATTGTATCTTTAAATTTATAATTTCTCCTGTTGCTGGGCAGTTAGGTTGTTTCCAATATTTTGCTCTCATAAAGTTTTGTATTATGCATTGTCATGTGGTAACAAGTGGAACTTTGTTTACATATACATGTGTGTGTGTGTGTGTGTGTGTGTGTGTTTGTGTTCTCCCAGATCACATTTTGAAGACAATTGACCTAAATCCCTCCTTTAATTTATTAATATAGCAAACAGCATTGATTTCCTACTTGATTTTTTTTTCTAAAAATGTATTTACATTTTTTACATCTGTTTTCACAATTGAGAGACTAACCTGCAACTTGCTTTCTCATGCTGTCCTTTTCTGTTTTTGTTTTGGGGATCAGCCTATTTCTAGCCTCCATAAAATGAATTGGCCATTCTTTTCTGTTCTCTGGTACAGTCCATATAGGATAAAAATAAGTTGTTTCTTGAAAGTCTGGTAGAATTTTTTAAAACTTTCTGGTCCTAGAATTTCTGTTCTTGGTGGATGGATTTTTAAATATTGGCTTAATTTGTTTTAGCCAGGATGAGTCTATTTAGGCAGGAGTTTCTATTTCTTCATTTTTTAAAAAATAAAGTTTTTATTGAAGTAAAACATACATATAGAAAAATGCAAACCATGAATGTAAAACTCAGTAAATTTTCAAAAAGGGAACCTGCCTGTGTAACCAGAACACAGTTCAAACATAATATTACCAGCACCTTGCTACCCTTGTGCCCGCTTCTAGTCCGGGAGACCAATGGCTGCTGACAGGTTGCATTTTGCCAGCTGTTGTGCTTTATAGCAGTGGAATCATATGTTGTGTACTCTTTTGTGTCTGGTGGCTTTCATTCAAAATTATGCAACATTCATTCATATTGTTGCATGTTTTGTAGTTTGTCCATCCTCATTGCTGTATAGTATTCCATTGTGTGAAAATACAAATTACCCAAGACCATGAAGACATTTACCTATCTTATAAAAGCTTTGTTTTACCTTCACATGGTTTAAAAAACTATGTTTAAAGTTGCCCATTTTTTACATTTTCAAACTTTCTGACATAAAACTGCTCACATTATTCTATTGGTATTTTAATATCTCTATTGAATTCCCAGTTCTCTCTTAATTCTTAATATTATCTGTGTCTAATCTCATTTTTCTTGATCAGTCTTGATAACCAAAGGCTATCTATTTTGTCATCTGAAAGAATCAGCTTGGTAGTTTTATTGATTCTATTATTTCTGAGTTCTATTTCATTAATTTCTGGTCTTTATTTCCCTTTTACTTTGAGTTTTCATCAACTTGTTACTTAGAGGTGCATTTTAAAAATTCCAGATATGATTTTATATATTTGTTTTTTTATTACTAATTTCTAACTTAATTGCATTCTTATCAGAAAATATGGTCCAAATGTTATCCATTCTTGATATGTGTTGATACTTGGCTTTGTGTCCTACTTTTATATGTGCTTGAAAAGAATGCTTAAATTAGGTTCAGGGTTCCCTATGTCCATTAAATATAATGTTAATTTTGTTGTTCAAAGATTATATACTAAGTTTTTTTAACAGAATTAATAACTGAAAGATACATGTTAAAAGATTGTGATTTTGCCAGATTTTTCCAGTAATTGTCATAATTTGAAGTTGTATGTGCAATTTTTTATCTTTGTAGTGAATTGTTCCTTTTATCATGCTGGGGGATCATTTATCCTAAGTCATGCATGCACATCTTTGTCCATTCATCAGGAAAATCAGGGTTCCAGACAGGTGTATAAGCTCCTTTCTGGGAGATAGGTATTGGTGAGCTGTAACGAGGCAGAGTGTGTGCAAAGGTGGTGCCCACTGGCCTGAGAACACCTTCGCTGACTTCTAGGTGTGTGCCAAGCCTAACAACTGCCCCTTAGGCTAAAGCTCCAGGACAAGCAAATAGGCTTCTGTCACAGAAAGACTGTGGGTGTGTTTCAGTCTGCTCTCTGTGCAGTAACCTGGAGGTGGTAGTCTGCCAACAACTCTCTTCAATCATTACAGCCCTTTGGGTCCCAAGAACACGTGCCCATGGCCAGCAGAGCTAGGCGATCAAGGGGTATCCCCTTAGCATCATCCACAAAACCAGGGCACTAGACCCGTGTAAAACCCCACTCTGGGAGATGCTGGTGCTCCTGAGCACTGGCAGAGGCAGAGTGCGAACATAGTGTCTACTGGCTGGAGTGAGGTGAGGGGTAGTGTATAGAGATGGTGCCCACCAGCCCCTAGATATGTGCTAAAATGAAGATGCTTGCCTCTCAGACTAACACTTTTAAGATTAGCAAATGAGTCTCATTCACATAAAGTCTGGGCACCCCTAATTGGCTGCCTCTGCGCTGAGCCCTGGAGTGAGTGAGTCTGAGAGTGCAAGCCCCTTAAGGCCATTTCTCAGATGATTATAGCCTTGTATGTCTCCTGGATATGAGCCCATTGGTTTTTTGGTGTGTTCCTGGAAGGAGATGAGACCAGGATCCTCCTACATCGCCATCTTGAGTGAGTTTCCTTTCTTTTTCTTGATTTTAGAGGAAATAAAAAAAATGATGCTTGCTGTGTTTTTTGTAGCTACACTTATCAGGTTATGGATATTTCTTTCTATTTTGGTTTTGCTAACAGTTTTTGTGCAAAGGTGTTGAATTTTATTAAATCTTTCTTTCCATGATAATTGAGATGCTAAGGCTCCTCTTAATCCTTTTTAATCTATTAATATGGTCAATTGCATTCATAGATTTTCTAATTTTACTACCCTTGCATTGCTGGGATAAATACAGTTTGGTCTTTTTTTTTCATATATATATGGTATATAATAAATATGTGTAATATAATGTTATATAATAAATATATATCATTATGATAGTAGACTTCTCAGAATTTCCCTAGGGTTCATAATTTTTTTAAAAAATCTATTTTATTGATGCATAGTAGTTTAGAATTATCTTTTGGTGTCTTAAACATTTTTTCATTTCATGACTCTATCATTTATAATGCTTTTTAAGTCCATTTTAATTGACATTTATCTATCTCCTCCAGCTTTCTTTTGGTAGTATCTACCTACTGTATCTTTATTCTATCCCTTTAAATTCAAGCTTTCTGAGTTCTGAATGTTAAATAGTGTAGAATATAGAACTAGATTTAAAAAATCCAGTGTCAGTCTCTGTCTAGTAAGGTAAGTATGTTTCCATATATTTCAATTAATAATAAATAAATTTGGATTTGTTTTTGTTGCCATCTTGTGTGCTTTATGGTAACCTGAATTCTCTCGTCATTTCCCATTTTTTCTCTGCTACTACTAAACTGTTTCCTCTACAACTTTGGAGATTGTACATTTAATTTAGATTCTTCTGCAATTAAACATAAAACTTCAGCTTCCATACTTGATTAGAAGCCTAAAGTTAATTAAGATTCCTGTATGCTCCTCGCAAACAGAAGGATCTTATTAACACTGTAATTCCAATGACTGCATTACTAGCATTTTGGTTTTAACTTTTTAAAAATATACCTACAAAGTAGACGTTATTTATCACGGTCTTATACAGTTTATGTTGGTTTAGGTTTACCAGGATCTTTACCAGTTTTTTTGCTAACCAGTCCCTCTTGTATATATCACTTCATTTATACTCAATTTCATTTGTTTGTGTGGGATGTATTTCAGTAGACTTTTCAATGAGGATCTGTTATCCTGAAGTTCTCCCAAGTCTTTGAAAAAGCCTTTAGTTCACTTTGATTGTTGAATAATCTAACTAGAAACCAAATTATAAATTTTTTTTTTTTTACCATTTTGAAACTATATTATTTTTGGTTTATATGGCTGCCACAGAATTCATCTAGCAGATTATTGTTTTGTGGGTGATCTTTTTTTCTGGTTGCTTTTAAGATTTTTCTCTTTGTGTTTGTTGTCTTGCAGTATTATTTTTATTTATCCTTGGTTCACAGTGTTTACTAAATTTAAAGATTTATGTCTTTTATTCATCATTTCTAGTCATTATCACTTTCAGTGCTGTCTTGCTCCTGTACTCTGTTCTCTTCTAGAGCTTCTATAAGGGATACCCTGAACATTCTGTTTCCTATCACTACTGCATTCAGGGCAATTCCGCTTCATTTTTATAGTTTATTCATTCTCTCTTCAATTCTATGTACCATTTAATCTTTACACTAAATTTTTAATTTTAAGTATTATATTTTTTTACTTCTGAAAGTTCTTTTTTAGGTTTTCAAAGTTAGCTTCCTTTTCTTAAATGTCTATAATAATTTTAGGGGGGAAGGTACAGCTCAGTGGTAGAGCACGTGCTTAGCATGCACAAGGTCCTGGGTTCAATTCCCAGTACTCCAGTAAGTAAGTAAATAAATAAATAAATAAACCTAGTTACCCCCCACTAATTTTTTTAAATGTCTATAATAATTTTAAATATATTTTCTGTATATATATATACAGAATATATATAATTTTAAATATATTTTTTCTATTTCATAATTCTCTTATGTAAAGTCCTTGGGGTTTCATCTTGTTTATCATCTTCTGACTCTTACTCATGGTAAATTGTTTCCTTGTGTGTTTATTCTATAATATTGAATTGTGAGTTCAACATCACTGGAATTTTTCATAGGTGGGTATCCAGTACAGCCTGAATTAAGGTGCATTAGTGAAGAAAGTAGTTCTCTTTCCTTTTGCCAAGCAACCCCCAAAATACTCACAGTAAAGCCACAGTGTTCTGAGACACACAGGTAGTACAAATTTGAATCCCAAAGAGAAGCCAGGTCTATGGTAATAAATTCCCAGGAATGCCTTATTCTCTGTATGCAGAGCTAAGCTACGCTAAGCAGTGGAGGATGGATTCCCCCCTACCCGCCTTTGTTCTTTTATTGAGGGTGAATCTCTTTAGGAGTCATGGCTATGTGTGTGGATCTCAGTCCAACTCCTTACCCCGCAGGGACCTAAAACTTAAAAGCACCCTACCAGGGACCAGGAACTGTTTATTCCCAGGTAGTCACAGCTTCAAGCACGCATCATGCTAATCCTTCATCCCCTCTGTTCTCGGCCTCTGGGGATTACTCTCAGTATACAATCTTTAAAGTTAGTCATATATTTCAAAGGATGTTTACCATGGTTTATCCAGCGTTCCTTACAGTTTTGTAACTACGACTTTCAGGCTAGCTAACTGTCTGCCATAATTACTGGGGAAGATGCATCACCATCTTCTACTATGTCAATTAAAAAAAAAAAAAATCTTAAGTCATCAAAACTGAACATACTCCCACTGTGGTCTGTCTAATCACGTTAGATCATTACATCATCATCTGGATCCACCAGATGTTTTTTTTTTCTCAAATTATATCACACTGTTATGAGCACCATTTTATAAATAAGGAAGCTGAAGCTTATTAGCTTAAAGTCACACGGCAAAGGCCAGGAACAGAGCCTGGATCCTTGTCAGCTCTGGGTTATTTCTCTAACATGTAGCGGGGAGAGCTGGGAAGATGAGGGCCTAGGAGACATTTAGAAAGTACCTCCTATGTGCTAGTTCTGTAAGAGAAGTAATAGCTGTATGAGACAAGACAGGTCTTACCACGCTGTTTTAAAAAAAAATGGGGTAGGGAGGGGTGGGAATTAAAGGACAGAAAGGTTAAATAATTTCCTGAAGGTCACTGTGTAGCATTAGAGCTGAATTCACAGAATCCATTTTCTTCCCTCGACACCACTGGATCAGCAAATGGATTCCATAAAAAAGCTAGAGAGTAGACATTTCAGGCTTTGCAGGCCATACAGTTCTAGTCTCTGTTGCAGCTACTCAACTTGACTGTTGTAGTGTGAAAGCAGCCACTGGAAAACATAAACGAGTGAGCATGGCTGTGTTCCCATAAAACTTTATTTAATTAAGGACATTGAAAAATCTGAATTTCATATAATTTTCACATGTCACAAAATATTATTCTTTTGATTTCTTTCAACCATATAAAAATATAAAATGCACTCTTAATTCACAGGCCATACAGAAACAGGCAGCGGGCTGGATTTGGCCCGGGGGCAAATGGTTTGTTGACTCCTGCTCTATACCATCCCATCTTCGGAGAAGTGAGGTTCTCATGCTTTTGTTTCAAACGTTCCTTTACTGGGTTAGGAAAGACATGGGAAGAAGAGAGCGGGCAGGTCCTGCGTTGGGCCCTTGACAACTGAGAGGGCGGTTGCTGCATGGCCGCCTCAAACTGTGTGGTAGCAACATGCGGCTGTTCTAATGTCATGTTCCAGCGTTAAGTGTCTTTTTTCATCTCTGTCTCAGCCTATCTTCAAAATTAAACTGTAAGCTCCTTGAGGAAAGATGACTATTTTCTTCTTTTAAAATTTCCTTTGATGTTTAAGTCTACGTACAGTAGGTGCTCAGTAAGTATTAATGATATTAGACACTGCCAAATACTGCCCTATTTCATTCACAGATTATGTTAATCAATGGATGCAATATATAAGCAGTTCAGGGGTATGAAAAATATAGTAGTCAGGCTATATGTATGATTGAACTTAAAATTACCATTTCCTTTTAATTTAGTATAAGGGACAATTATGAAAAATATCTCTTGGCCCTACCTTTTTGGTTCCAATAGTTAAAGAGTATTGGCATGTAAACACTAAGTCTGACATTCCTTTCTCCCCTAGAACCACTTTGGTGATTTGGATGGCGGCCACTACACTGCTTTCTGCAAGAATTCAGTGACCCAGGCCTGGTACAGCTTTGATGACACACGAGTCAGTGAGATTCCAGACACTTCAGTTCAAACTGCTACAGCATATCTCCTGTTCTATAGCTGCCAGCCCTTTTCTATACCAATACAAAAATGCAAGAGCTAGGAAAATAGTGCTTCCTGAAAACTGCAAAACTAGCAATCAGAAACTGGTATTTAAGTTTTGCTTTGTCATTAAAACTCTTGCATCTTGCATCACTGCTGGTATTTTTAAGTCTTTCTGGTATATTATACAACCTTTTATAAGTCTATGACAAAGATGGTCCTGGCCCACTGAAAAAGGCAGCATGAAAAAGATGCAGTGCTAATGGATGGGGGGCCTTCAGAGCACTCACATTATGCTCAGGCTTCAAAAGTCAGTGGTTTTCAATGACGTATTTTTATTATAAACTATCTCATAATTATATATATATATATATCCAATAAATTATTTTCCAAAGATACTTAATGGAGCTAAACCAAAATAACTTGTTCAGGTGGCTCTGAGAGCTTAGGAATTTGATTTGAAAACATTTAATTGATGGGATAACTTAGCCAATTAGTCTCTTAGACCAACTGTAGAATGCGAAAAGTTGTCAATTTCACAATTCAAAACCCAGCCTGCCACCATTTTCCTGGGAGTCAATTAAAGGTAACATCTCTCAGAAGCACCTTTAGAATCTTATTTTTATATGGAGTGTTTATATTGACTTTACCTATATAACAACTGAGTTCCTGAGGTAAGTGATAAATTCTAAGCTCTTCTATCCCTTTTAATACATCATTTCGTAAAGATGTGTTTCATAATGCAGTTCAGTTTGCAGTCGCTGCCTGACTCGTATCTTAATCCTAAGAATTCTACTACTCGTGATAGAATGAGTCTAGGTGTTGTTTTATCTTCCTTTGACTCCCAACTCCCGACGAGAATCGTAAGTGCTATATGCAGTTCTGGGTCAAGCTGAGGAGTGGGATCAAGTGAAGCAACAGAGTAAGAGAACTAAATTTTAAGTCAAGTTAGTGGGATAAGGACTGTGTGTGTGTGTGTAAAATCTACAATTCTGTTGTCCTATGTTTGAAACATAAAATTAAAGACAGAACACTTACAGGGTTTTAAATTATTTTTCTCATTAAGATTTTAATGTAGGTGTAAATGAAAATTCTCATTTTAAAAAATTAAAGAAAAGTTTCCATTTATTTTTTAGGATAAAGATTTAGTGCACAAATACAGCCCAAAGCCAACAGAAAAATAGCTTTGCTCTGTCATTTTCCTAAGAAAGCACTGCAGTTACTCAGAATAGACCAAAAGGAAAAAAAAGCAATCCTCTGAGTTCTAGGCTTCACAAAAGGACCACATTATTATACTATGTACATCGATTTGATGTGCAAGTGTGCAATAAATATATACATATACATTCCTATCTGCTTTACATCATTCTAGAGTATTCATAGATCAAGCTGGGATTTGGAAATGTGAAAAGGCCATTAACAGTGAAAAGGAAAATAAAGGATACAATGGTTTTTAGACCAGTTGAATGATAATGCTTGGCTAGTTAATTATTTTAACTTTGGAGCAAACTGAAAAAAGTTGTTTTGAAATAAATGGTACCTGTAAGGAATGCTTACTGCAATACTTGTTAAATAATGTTACTGGTCAGTTTTTGATACTAGCACTGACCTGAAGTATATGGTGATAGTAACACAGCTCCCACTGTCCTAGAATTCCTTTAAATGGCCAGCTGTAGCTATCCAGTATCTTTATAAGCATTTCAAGAGTTGGGTTGCTCAGCCTTTTAAAAGATAACTAGCTTATAACCTACTTCTCCTTATGTGGCTACATCAGTTGCTCGTGGTCCCAGTGACGTATAAAAGAGGATATAAGCTGCTGAAGATTTCACAGAGGAAACGGAGATATCAGAAACTTCGTGATCATCAAATTTAAACCACCGCTGTCTTGCTGCATTTTTACAATAGGCAGTGTAGTGGCCTCCATCCAGCCCACCGTAGTGATTCTGTGCCAAACAAGATAGAAAATCAATTCAAATTGTATTACTTAAAGTATGTCAATAATTTCAAACCTTCAAGTTGTTCTTACTTTCCTATGAGGTAAGGGACCACTTGAAACTTGCTTTTTTAAATTTTGCTTCGAAAGAAAAAGTATTCAGTTCAGTGAGATACTTACTGAAACAGAAAACAAGTTGTATTTCTTCAAATTGTTCTTTGGACCAATAACATACTGTGACAAGTCAAGACTTTCTAGTGGGAAGTCCACAGATGTCTGCAATTTCTGCTTCCACCTGCCATCGTAGGAAAAACTGCAGAGCAAAACATTACAGCAATTACACTGATAGACCAAAGACATCAGAATGAACCCTAATTCGTTCATTAACCATTTATAGATTTTCAGACAAGACCATAAAGTCCATTTCAAACACACAAATCAGAATTTTAATGCTAGAGGGACCTGTTAAAAGATATTTGGTTTCATTTCTGTTTTACAATGCAGAAACTGAGGTGCAGAGACATTACGTCTTGCTGGAGTGGTAGAGGTGAGGCCACCCCTTGGTCCCTTAATCCCTAGGCCAGCTAGAGCTGTTGGCTGAGTTGTCTACAAAGGTAAAAAGTTATGAAAACCCCCAGTTACAATGCTAAACCACAGAAGTACAGAGGAAAGACAGAGAACTGTTCTAGATTTAAGCTTGTACTTTTGGGGGAAACTAGAGCTGAAATTGCAAGCACAGACTAGTGATTGAAACAATGGCATTCCATTATCCTGGCATTCTCTCTGCACCTTTAAATACCAAAGTACTGGTATTTTGGTTGGTGTAATATGGCTATTTCAGAATTATTTTTTTTTGAAATGGAATTCTGAACTATTTGTATTTTAGATATTCTCCAAGGGTAATATGCAGGATTAAAAATTTTAACAGAACAAATGCGTAACCATTTATAGAATATTTATCTATACCTCCACAATCCTCAAAGACAACTGATGTAACAAGCTTTTGTTAGAAAATTTACACAAGAGGAATTTGAATATGTCAATGTTGAAACTAACATAAGTCATTGCCTAAGAATCTCCAATAATATTAGATGAAACAAAAAATTTAAAAATGTTTTCTTTGAAACAAAAATTATTGCTCTCAATAAAAAGGAAACTTCCTTTTAAAAAGGTTTTCCTAAAGTGACTCAAAGTTATCACTACACAGATGGATACTACAGAGACAAGGAAATCAGAGCAAAAGACTGGGCACATATTTATAACTAACTCTCTAGCCATTCTTCTACTGCTGTTGGGCCAGATCTTTTTCATCGGCTGGAAAAATCTGGACAAAAATATGTATGCACTCTACAATGACATCCTTAACAATTTATCTTTAAAAATTACACTTAAAAACAAGTCACGTATTTCATTTTCAGCACAGTATTAAATCTTTTGTTATGTTTGGTTTCTTGTTTGAATGATAAATATCTGCTAATATGTGTTGAAGTTATACATTATTTTTACACATTTTCAATGCCTCTTTTGTAATGATTTTAAAATTTTACATTTGAAATGCAGTAATTTAGTTCACTGATTTTTAAAGATGGAATTACATCAAAGAGTGGCTGATGCTGTCAATTTGCTGTTACTGCAAACACTAAGGTGAACTGGAGTCTCATCACTTCTGCCTTACAGCCGAGAGACACCATAACCACATAATCTTCCACTGTTACACATCCTAAGCAGGCACTATAACAAAATGTTTAGAATTAAAGATTAGAATTCCTTCATCTAAAGTGTACTGAACAGGTAGAAAAACTCGTCCTTTTTACCGTTTCAGATGCACTAAAAGCACAGGGGGCAACTTCCAGATTTCTATTTTCTTTAGCGAATCCCGTCGAGCTCTGCAATGACTGCAGTAAAACCTGTTGTTGTCTGTGAGTTTTTCTTCTTTGGAAAATAGTCTAAGGCAGTCCTGGAGGCAAAAACAAGTAGTAGATACTCATGAATACATATTTTCAACATAGTATCACTGAGCATCTCTTCAGTAAGATACTATGCCAGCCATAAGGAACACAACAGCAACTATCACAAAACAGTTCCCGCCCCAAGTGCACGACCTAGTGAGGAAGGCTGATGGGAGCCCACAATTACAGAGAGTGCGGTGAGTGGTGGTGCTGCCAGGGGTGGAGGGAAGAAGTCCTGCGTGTCCTGGAGGCTCAGGGAGCTTCTGCTGGAGGAAATCACACTCTCGAGGAAGCTAACACTGAAGGTGTCAACAAGCTAAGAAACTGCTGTGTGGAAAATGGGATATTTATTTGATATCCCCATGGAGAGCAAATTCTTACAAAACGTGGACCTAAATTAAAGTCAACATACAATCTTCCAAATCAACTTTTAAAACTTCTTCAATAAATGCACAGTTAAAGAAATATATTATTGAGATCAACTCTGAAATATTTTATAGAAAGTATCTTTTAAAAGTAAAAATTTTTTTATTTTAATTTTTTTTAATCTACACAGGCCTAATTAAAACAAAATTTCTGTGTGGGTTTTAACCTATACAATGTTTATAGGGGTAAACAACAGAAATTGCTGAATAAAGGACATCTGTATGTGCATATAAACAATTTTTCTGTTATTTCTCTCAGTCCTAAACTTACCTGTAATGTACATTTACTCGTAGATGCTAGTGGTAGAGACAAATACATGAAGGCCTCAAATGTCCTAGACTTTTTGTGACAGGTGAGGCACTGTACTGTGGATTTAAACTGACCCTGAAAAAGTGCAACAATAATAGACTCATTGAGCTGCTTGTGTTTCTGCCAAGCATGTTCTGCAGCTTTAAAATCATCGAGATGATCATTATTTTCTTCTTTATGTCTCTTCCGATTATCAGCCTAGAAATAAGATTTAAACTCTGTTAATATCCTGAAGTCAACAGTTAAAATATACAACTGAAAGAGTGTATTAAATACAAACACTGCAGATTTAGAAACACTTCTGGTTCTTCTCATAAAGGAGATCTAATCTCATCAAGTGCTACAAAAAAGTTCCAACCAAAAAAGCCTTCCCAGATCCCCAAAACCCACTTTACAAAAGGGTGCAACTTGCTGCAGTTTCTTAATAAATTTTCATTTAAGCTCAGAAGTCTGGTTTTGAAGAGAAGACACCCCACATATCTCAGAGTCAGGGCTACAACTAGATAGATGATACTTCATTGTTCTTGTCTCACGGGTGGAGACACTGTCTCCACACACACAACATACATCCACACATCCTCACATACACGTGTGTGTTTGTATGTGTGCATGTGTATATATGTTCGCTGGTAAGAAATGTGATCCCAAAGGTATCTGAAAGAGCACAGCTTGGTCCTAAAAAGAAGCCACAGTATACAGACAACCTGGTTATTTATGTAGAGATGGATGCCTCAGTAACTTTTCACATGGCTCTTTTGGGCGCATGGGTCACACACACAGTATCTCCAACAACTATTTTTACAAATTTACAGCAACCTTTACAAATTTCTCACCATAATACAACCTGTTAACATTTTAGTAAGTAAATATAAATTGTATATACTTCCTTTCAAATATTAAACCTATCAGATGTATTTTATAGTTCTGTGCTATAGCACAAAGTCACTAGATTTGAATCAGTTAGCACTGAACAATCACCAAGTATAATTTAAAATTGCTATAAAAATGAGTACAATGCTGAGCAGCCCTAAAGAGTCTTTGCAATTTAGAAATATCAAATTTCTTACTTTATTAAGATCTTCATGGAGACCATCCATTAGGAACAGAAGGAGTTCTTGTGAATCTTGCTGGCTGTATCCCGCAAACTGGTCATTGATCTTCCCAATGGTGATTTTAAAGTCTTTCGGGCTGATATACCTATACTGTCCTGTCCACAGGGCTTTCATGATTATGCCGAATTCTTCCGCCACTTCACCTTTATGCCCCAACAAATTTGACCTTTGCAATTAAGAGTTACCAAAAAAAAAAAGCAATAAAGGAAATTATATAAAGTCAAGTTACAGTGGGTTCTTGATATCAACCTTGAACTATTCACATGCTCTACCCTAAAGTACTTATTTACAGGTTTATTACCACATACACAACTGAATCGTACTTTGATTACACCCTCCAGCTTGCTTCTTTAGGCTGCCAGCCCTGCACTGTCTCCTCTTTAGCAACAGGCTCCAGTTTATGACAGTGAGGATCCGCCTTCTTGCATCGTTCCTTTCCTGTGTGTCCTTTACCAATTAGAGGAGGCTTTCCTCTCCATCGTTCTTAAGAACAAAGATATATTCCTCTTCCGGAATTTGACTTCTCTGGAGATGAGTGGTAAGTACGTGTGATCAGATCACCCTTTTAATTTTATATTGCAAAAAGTATGAAATTTCTTTACCTGTTAATATCATCCTGATAACAGTTGCGGTTGAAATAATCAGCCAAATGTGGGGCATTACAGAGGCACTGTAGTATTGAGTTCATGTAACAAGTATTTCCTAAATTACGAAGTCCAGTGAGAGCTGGTCCAGATCCTCCAAAAACAGGATTGAGGTTCCGAATCTGAGAAGCAGAAAGCCTTGTGATCTCAGCCTTAGGGTAGCTTGTTGGCCTGAGGAAGAAAAAATGTACAAGATATCTTAAGATGCTCAGCATCTAAAATTAAAGTTCATGCTACAAAGGGCAGCAAGCTCCAGCGCTTGTACCACGGGACACAGTAATCTCGCAAATAGGTATTAAGTTAGCTCATAAGGTTCTGGGTCTTATAGGATGTTTAGCATCTAGGTAACACTGGTTATATTCTGTGATATAATTAATAACTTTAACCTCCTATGTGGGTCCCTGGTTCTTAAGGAAACCCTGAGATAGATTCTCTGGCTTCTCATGAACAGATAGTCTTCTAGTAGAGAAGGCTCTTTCAAACTTCCTTAAATGATCCCAGGAAGTTTAGCATCACCAAATGTTGAATTCAACCAGAATGCCAAACAAGGAATAAACAAATATGTATATGTACATATTGCAGAGTAAACAGCAAGGAGGCAGAGGTTATCTGGGTACTACAACCTAAAGTCTAGAGCTGTGCTGACAAATACGGTAGTAACCACTAGCTACAGATGGCTATTTAAATTTAAAATAAAATTAAAACTTTAGCTCCTCAGTTACACTAGCCACAATTCAAAACCACCACCACCATACTGGACTGCACTGGACTGGAGGATGCCTCCAAGACTTCTGTTATTTAATTTATCTGATTCATATGTAGAACTGCTAGCACTGCTATAGTTAGGAGAAAACTCCTAACTGATGGCTCTTTCTTTTATGACTAATCCTAAGCATATTTCCAACCTCTGAAAGGAATCCTGAGAGCAGATTAAACTATTTTTCAATCAGCTTTTGTGTATAGATGGCTCCGGTGTATGCACTCATGTGCTCTTTCTCCGGTCAATACATATATAAAAAAATACATAAACTGCATATGCTATAGTTTTTAAAACTTTCAAATTAACCAACTTTAATAATGACTCAAGACAATTAAATCTCATCAGTTTTAACAGTGAGCCCTAAAATCTGTGACTAGATTTACAGAATTTACAACAGCTCCTCCAGGTAAGTTCCCTCCTGGGCAGGGTAAGGTCTCAAGAGGAAAACATATTAACTACTTTTGGGGAAACCTGAAGGGGCCAAAAAGATAGCCTAGTTAGAATTCCTTAGCAATTAAGAGAGTGTATATTATAAATAGAAACATCCATTTATTTCTACTTCCATCTATCCCACATCCCCCAAAATTAATGATCAGAAGTGGTAGGCAGGCTTGAAAATTATCTTCTCATAACCCTATCAATCAAAGCCAGGATCATCAGAATATTCAAAAAGGGGTAAAGTCAGGAATACATCTAAATGAGATACTGTTTGGGGAAAACTTAAATGAATCTATTGATCACTACTTGTGAACAGAGTAACAAATGCAATGAGGGAAAAGGGAAAAGAATAAGAATTAGAAGCGGATATACACTATAACGCTTATTATTTTAATACCATGTAACTTTGCTCCGACATTACTGAGTTTTAAGAAAATTTGGAATTTGAGAGCTGCAATAAGATACACTCAACAATCCTATAAATTATGGCCCTCAAAGGGAGACTCAGGGATCACAGGAGGTTTATGAAAAACTTTTAGGCAGTCTATGACACTCTGCCTTAAACTATAACAAGGTATACACTTTTATATCTACTTATAATACTCTGTGATATATTTAAGTTAGTACTTGGGAGAAATACCAAAGACATTTAATCCATTTATTTCTTTTTCTCTCTATAGAAAATAACAATGGCTGATACAGCCATCCACTGAAATTTCTGACTCCCTGACACTAATAAACTGATATGTTTAGAGCAAAAGTTTTCAAACGTAGCAGATTATTTCAGTTTGAGGAGTTAGGATAAACTTACTTGTTTTCCCGATTAACTGTGGGAGTTACCGCTGGCTTCCTCTTCTCTTCCTCTTGAATGGCCTGGGTTATGTCTGGGGAGGAGTAGGAGCGCTTCAGTTTGGACGGTTCTCTATCCCGCTCAGCAGGAAGCTGTGGCTTGGCTTTATGAGTTGGAGGGGTGGAAGGAGGTGCAGATGAAGGAGCCATTTCCGGTGGATACATATGAACAGTGTTGGTGGGCGAATGATAATAACGAAAAGTTCCAGTGATAGGGTCAAGGAACTTTAGATGGAGGAGGGAGAAAACATAAGTCAAAAAACAATGAACATTAAGTGAACCAAAAAAATCACTCAAAAGTATTCCATTGCTAAATTTACTTTTGGATTAAAAGAATCTGAATAAGATGGTGATAATTACTTCTATAAATAAACTTTCAAAGAATTTTAGGTTTTAAAATGATACACTATTTCTAAATGACAAATGTCGGGATGCTATTATATATATTGTAGCCAGCATCCCAGATTGGATATTGAGAAACCTAACCCTGCTGTAATTAGAGAAATGAACTATGTTTTCTATAATGAAGAAATTCTGCATTAGAGAGATGTAGAATAAACAAATAAATGTGTGTGTGTGTGTGTTTTTTTTAAAAACAGGGACTAAGTTACTTATTTCTGTGCTAATTTTGAGTTTTACCTTGGCCCAGCCTGAAGGCAGTCCTGGTACGATCCTCCCCATTTCTTCACTTCGCGCTCTTGTTAAAGGCTCTCGAGTCTAGAAAAACAAACAGAACAAAAAAGATTTTTAAATTAAATTTTGCCATATACAATGTAAGTTACTTGTACCAAAGAACCAAAAAGCCTGTGTTGGCTGCCCTTAATATTTTTTTAAAACAAATTCAAAGATAAAGAATTATATGCTTTCTCAAGCCTAATATTACCACAGCAAGGGGAAGGCATGTGTGTGCACAAGCCTATGACGGTGGTTTTTTTAAAGTTCTTCTGGAAAAACAAAAACACAAAGATAATTCCACTTTAGGTGTCAACCCCAAAGAAATGAAAACATATTTTCAAACAAAGACTTGAATGCAAACGTTCATAGCAGCGTTACTCATAACAGCCCCAAAGCAGAAGCAATCTAATGTCCGTCAAATGTGGTACAACCACACAAGGGAACACTACTCAGCAACAAAAGGAAACTACTGATCCATGGTACAATATGCATGAGCCTCAAAACAGTATGCTAGGTGAACGAAGACACATGCAAGAGACTGTATATATGTATATGATGCCTAGAGGAGGCAAATCTATGGAGACAAAAATTAGATTCATGGTTGCCTGAAGCTTGAAGTAGTAATGGGGAGTGACTACTAACTGGCACAGAGATCTTTTTGGTGTGATGGAAATGTTCTAAAATTGGATTGAGTCAAAACTGTTTTGCAACTCGGAACTGAACTGTACACGAAAAATGGGTGAATTTTATGGTATGCAAATTATACCTCAATAAAGCTCTTAAACAAAAACAAAGGCAAAGATGTTTCTGTAAAAGGCCTAAATATTTTAAAAACTGTGATGAAATGCCACTTTGTGGCATTACGTATATTCACACCACAGTGCAGCCAATCCCTAGAACTCTCTTAATCTTGCAAAACTAAAAATCTGTACCCATTTAAACAACAATCCCCCACTCCTCCCATCCCCAAGTTCCTGGCAATTACCACTCTATTTCCTGCCTCTCTGAATTTGACTACTCTAGGTACTCTATATAAATGAAATCACAGAGTATTTCTTCTCTTGTTACTGGCCTATTTCACTTAGCATATCCTCAAGGTTCATCCATGTCAGAATTTCCTTTTTAAAGGCTGACTAATATTCCATTGTATGTGCATACCATGTTTTTTATATATTCCTCTGCTGATGGATACTTGGGTTGTTTCCATCTCGTGCCTATTATGAACAATACTCTATAAAAGTGGGTGTATAAATATCTTCTTGAGAACCTGCTTTCAATTCTTTTGGATATATGTCCAGAAGTAGAACTGCTGGACACACAGTAAGGCTTAAGTATCTTTTAATTCCATAAAATAAATAGAATATAGTGTCGTACTTTAAATAGGAAGAAAGCATCTATGCCCTTTAGCATATAAATAGATCAATCAAGTAAAAATAAAGAAAAAGAGCTATCAAAGATAGTGAAGATTCCCACAGAGAGTAGTTATGAAGACAGAAGATGATGATACAGCAGCGATAACCACATGATTATAATCCATGTTTGTTTGGTCTTTTTTTCCCCAACCCAGTGAACTACTGCTTACTTTGTTTCTTTCAGTGTCTTCTGTATTGTTTCTAAAAGTTCCAGTCTTTAGAATTCCACTTTCTGGCTGTCCTTTAATCTTAACAGGCTGTGAAATGACTAAAATCAAAGTAAAACAAAACTTCAACTTTACCCCAGTATAAACCTACCTATCACTTGCTAATGCAAGCAAGTCCATCAGAATGAAAATGTAAAAAGAGAAAAAAATGAGGGCTTTGGAAGTTTTTTTTAAAATTTTATTGTCAAATTAGATACTTTTTAATTAAAGGTGGCAGGGCCCATGTGGGATTTCCTAACGCTAAAGGTAAAGAACTAAGAAACTTTGATGAATCATGAGGGGAAAAAAGATGCAAATCACAGTGGATTATGAAGCACTCATTCATAAACTACAGCAAAGTATAAGATGTCGGTCATTACTGTGTACTGACCATAGCCTTTTGTGAGCACTATCCTTTTACTTAAACTCTTATGATTTTGGTTACCTTGAAAGTGGTCATGCTTTGAAAACAATAATGTATTATTAAAGAGAATGAAAGAGATTATAGAATTTCATACAGAACAATATTCAAAAGGGCAAAATCCATCTTATATCCTCTTGGAACTTACAGTTTTTTTTTAAAAAATTCACTTTAATTTTACAGATTATTTTAGAAACAAGAATAAAGTAAAAATTTTTAAATCTGTGATAATTTAAATAAAATTTATTCCAGAATAAATTACACAGTTTGCCAACTTTTAAAAGGACCATACAATAAATGCAACCTTAACTTTTCTTCATGTATTACATTATAGGAAACATAAAAAACTACACATGATCACCTCAGGGCTGTTTAGACTTGTAGGGCTATTTGGCTTCTATAATACTAAATGACCCTAGAAATATGAATGCTTAAAGTTCTTAAGACTGCCTGCCTCTAAGTGTATCAAGATAGAAAGTGGCTTTGGAATCTCAGTGCATATGTGATTCATCTGCAAATTACTTAATCTCTAAACTTCAATTTCATTTGTAAATTGAATACTTCATGGAGCTGTCATTAGGAGGAATAAGTAAGATAATGTAGAAAAACAATCTGGTATATAGTAGCTACATAATGAATAATATTTAAATTGTAAGAGCTCTTAAGTTCTGATTCTCTTATGAATATAAAGTTATATATGAATATAAAGAGAATTTTAGAACATGGGCTTCATTTCCCTAACCCGGAGTGTTTAGAAGGTTTTTGCATGTGAGCTTTATCTTTGATAACTGAAGTTACCAGATAAGTGTTTCCTGGATAAATGTGGCATTAGTGTGAATTATTAATTTCTTGTGTATGCCAGAATTGCTACCTGAGAAATACCGAAATTAACATTCAATAAAGATGGCATTTCATCTTCCATCAGAATTCGTATTTACACCACCAAAAATATACTTCCATTTACATGAAATGTAAAAAGGGTTATAGCTGTTCTTGCTATTATTAAAAACTTACTTATCTGCAGATGACACACTACACACAGAAAATCCTGAAGACGCCACCAAAAATGAACGCAACAATTGAATCACTATACTGTGTAACAGGAACTAACATAGTGTTGTAGATCAGTTATACTTCAAAAACAAACTCAGAAAAAGAGACCAGATTTGTGATTACCAGAGGTGGGAGGTAGGGGAAGGGGAAACTGGATGAAGGCAGTCAAAACATACAAACTTCCAGTTATAAGTACTAGGAATGTAATGTACAACATGACTAATGTAATTAACACTACTGTATATTATATACTGTTGTTAAGAAAGTAAATCCTAAGAGTTCTCATCATACACACAGAATGTTTCTGTTTCTTTAATTCTGTATCATATGAGATGATGGATGTTCATTAAACTTATTGTGATAATTATTTCATGAAGTATGTAAGTCAAATCATTATGCTGTACATCTTAAACTTACACAGTACTGTATGTCAATTATATCTCAATAAAACTGGAAGAAAAAAAATAAGGTAGACTAAAAAAAACACTAAAAGACATATTTAGTGTTCAAAAGGGAACGGCAATTCTTAATTTGCATAAGAGACCCAAAAAACCATGAAAAGTATGCATGGTGTTATTAGGTTAAAAAAGAATAACAACAAAAAAATCTCCAAAATTATGTGAGTCAATGTTGGGGAATAGCCAAGGGCAGAAAAAGGCAATATTAATGATGTTACTGCCAATATTATTGATTCGATGAATCTACAAATAAAATGACATAGACCTGACCAAAAAAAATCATTATACACAAAGATAAATGTCGGTTCATTTAGATGTCACTGATTTTGGACATATTTTAAGCAGATACAAATCCTATCACATAAATATCTGAAAAAAAGACTTCGCTGATCCCTAAGACCAGCCAATAAACCTAATTCCTCCATTCTAGGATCAGAGGATTGTATTTCATTCTCATCTTTTGATGATCAAACATGAAGCATAAAAATGAAAATGTTGGGGGAGGGTATAGCTCAACTGGTAGAGCACATGCTTAGCATGCACAAGGTCCTGGGTTCGATCCCCAGTACCTCCTCTAAAAATAAATAAACCTAATTACCTCCTCCCCCCAAAGTTAAAAAAAATACAATAAGTAAAATATTTTTTAAAAAATGAAGAATGTAGCTATTTATCTCAATTATCAAAAACATGTTGCATTTTCATAGACACAAAAAGCACTTTTATTTCCAACCAAAGAAGAGTAGGTAAGCCAATGTAGGTGGATCAGTACAAATCTTGGTATCACCTCCTAGAAACTACTTAAAATGTCTGCCCTGTTTATGGAATGCTACTGGTGTCATCTTTTTATATACATCTTATTACACTTCATTGGCAATGTATACTGTTTGTTTCTGCTTACCTTGCCTGAACTCGAGTCGCCTGCCACAGAGGTGGAGGGCATATCTCCCGCTGACTTTTTCTGTGCTTCTAGGTTTGGACACCTTTTCCCCTTATCTTCCACAGATTTCTTGGCATCAGCAGTTTCTTGTTCACTCTTACTTTGTCTTTTTACTCCTGTTAGTTCTCTGCCCCTCTCTGCTGAGATTTCTCTATCTTCTTTCTTGGCCTGTTCACTTTCTCTCTTTTCCATTTGTTCTTTTGCTTTTTGTTGCTTCTCTGTGATTTCATTTTCTTCAGCTTCCTGTTTCTTTCTGTCTTTTTGTTCTTGTTCTTCCCTCCTCAGTTTCTCTTTCTGTTCCTCTTGCTGCCTTTCTCTAAGTTCTTTCTCTTTTTTGTTTTTTTCCATGAGAAGAGCAGTTTCTGCATGAATACGAGCTTTTTCTTCATCTGTTAACATGGCAGTGGGAGGGGGAAATACTGGCTTTGTGGATCGATCAGGAACAACTTTTCCATTCTGAGGAGGCTGTTGCTCCTGATCTGTACTTTCAGATTTCACTCTATGATCTTCAGGCAGTTTGATGGCCGGTTTTTTAGTACGATCAATCTATATCAACAAAAACAGTGAAAAACATACTTTTGTCAAAATCCAGGAATGTAGTGTCAGTTTTTGACATCAAGTTGTGATAAAAGATCCATTACTTTGTGGAGACAACATCTGCCAAAACATCGTAAATTATCCAATGTCAAGACTTCTCATAAGGCACTTTTGGCATCTACTTCCTCTTGATTCCACCCACACTTGCAATGTTCCTGCTGTGTTCTGTATATGAAGAGTTCATTCCAAAACATAAAACCTGGACCTGGGCATACCTAGACTAAAGCTGCAGTTCCACATACCCAATTGCCTACTCAGAATCTCCATGTGAGTGTCTCACATATACCCACAAACCTAATATGGCCAAAATTGAATTCATGATTTCCTCCCACAAACAAGGTCCTTATCTCATGCAACCTAACCACCATGCAAACAGTTGCTCAAACCAGAAAACGGAGAGTTTCATGTTTCAAATTTCTCTCTCCACACTGTTACCAGAGTAATCATTTTAAAACATAAATCTGACCACCAACCTAAAACCTAATTTTAAGTAGCTACTCACTGTACTTCGATTACATCTAAAATCCTTGCCATGCCTGTATGGCTGTGTGGACTCACCTCTGCCTCTCTCCAATCTTACCTCATACTGTTTCATATACCAACCATACTTGCCCCCCACCCCCTGCTTTAATTCTTCAAATATAACCATGCTCCTTCCTGACTCAGGCCTTTCTACCAGCTGTTCATCTAGGTAATGCCCACCACCACATTAGGTCTTGGCTTAAATATCTCTCCCTTAGAAAAAAAGACTTCCCTGATTCCTAAGACTAACCAAGTCCCCTGATAAATGCTCTCATATCTATTCTTTTCCCTCACAGTACTTACTGGGATTCTAGTTAAGTAACTATAATTGCTGGTTTAAAATCTTCCTTCCTTCCTAGCATATAAGCTTCAGGAGAGTAGAGACAGTGCCTGATAGTAAGTAAATGTTGCAGAGAGAGTGAATAAAATATTCCATAACAACTTTCATAAGACATGAGACATTAATTACAAGTTGAGGAATTACCTCAATTTAACAGCATACCAACCCTACAAAATTGTTAGAAGCAACCCTAACATCGTTTCTTGGGAATACAGTTTACTGAAACAAAAATAAGAATATCTTCCAGTAACAACATCTTCCATGAAGACCTTCCTGATGATACCCTCCTTCAGTCAGAATTTCTCTCCTTGCTCCGTGCTCCAGTGACTATTAAGAACAATTATGATATTCTGCCTTATGCTATGGCTGATATTGTATAAGTCTCTCCTAAACAACAGACAGAATCCAGGGATTAATCATATCTGTAAACCTTTCTGTCTTCTTTCATACAGGAAATCCTCAAAATATGTTTTATAAATTGCATACACTGCAGAAAGTCACAAAGGGATTCGAATTCAAATAACATGATGATTAAGTTGAAAGGAAGTGCAGTATCATAAGCTCTTTTTTGAATTTCTTAAGTTTACATTTTAAGAAAATTTTATTCAAATACTATTTAGTCTTAAGATTTAATCTGAAATATTAAAAGCAGACCTTAAAAAAAAAGGAAGAAATGAACCACCTCATTTTATAACAAAACAATGACTAAATTTTCTAATCACAACCCACTTTAAATGTGAAATACTGTTTAAATATAGCTGAAGAAAAAAATTAAAAATAAATGCTAAAAAATCTTACTGGAAAATGCATAGGAGAGAATTAGTTAACATTTCTTTAAGTAGAATCTAAGGAAGAGAAAGATGCTGCATTTTTTATTGTAACATCTTAGTTATTTGAACTCTTTAAAATAATTAAGACATGCCTGTTATTTAAGTGTCAAATTCTAAGGAAATGGAACTAGAGTACTGTTTCAAAACCAAAATATATACCATCTCAGCCAAACTATTTGGGAAAATACTATGAATTAAATTATAATTAAAAAAGCGTGGAAGTTCACTGTGGTAATACTGTCTTTCATTAGTACTGCCTGTACTAAATGGACCCAGCTGGGTATAAAATTCTTTGAATTCTCTCTTCTAATACTGCTGAGGCAGTAAGACTGAATTACAACGAAAATTTTTTATAGCAATACAGATACCAAAACCTACAGCTATTTCTCAATATTTATCTTTCTAAAGTATTGAAATTGTATATATTCTACATACATATTTCTATATTATATACTTAATACAATATTAAAAGAAAAGAGCCAATAAAGTTAAAAGGAAATCAGGAACATACCTGTGGAACATTCTTTATAATAGGCACTGGATGAATTACGGGTGAAACATCAGATTTAGAAGCAGCAATTGGTTCAGCTGGGGCTGATACATTCAGCAGTCCCATTCTCTCATCTTGACTGTTTACCAGCTCTATATTTTCGTTGACTTCTACAGGAGGTGGCATCTGGGCAGCAGGTTTAGAAGGAACTGATTCTTCCAGTGAGGGGTAAGTAAAATCCACTAAAACCCCCAAAAGAATAATAATATTTTTGAAAGAACAGCCAATCCCATAAATAGTACTTAACATCTCATGCATGCTATATGTGATAGTTAAACGTAAACAAAGAGGTGACAACCAACACAGTTGTAAAGAATGAAACATTAATTTCCAGGCTGTGGGCATCTTGTATTTTTTATGCCTGAAAACAAACTACTTTCTAATAGAACAAACGCACACACAACCAAGAACATTACCCTGAGAACATAAATAATTTAAAGTTTATTTTACCGAAGCAATTTTAAACAAAAAATTTCACATACATACATGAGATAGACACCTCTTCATTCTTGCCTCGTGGGGGTGGAGTGACTTTGGCATTTGTTGTGTACTGCGGATAACAAAGAAGCCAGTTTTCATAGCCTCCTTCTAAAACCAAAGGCTCATTGCGCAGGACAGTTTTACTTTCCCACTATAAAATAAGGAAACAATGTGTTTAATGTGGCAGCAGTCTCTTGACAGATAAACACACAACAAACCTGGATTTTAAAACTGCTCTTAGATTCATCTTGTAAATGATGAAAAAAATGAGAGCTGAATTCAAAATTCAGCACTAAATGAAATAAATGGATAGATCAAGTTTTTAAAACCACACAAATAATCTATGATTTTAGAAGAAAAGTAAGAAAATAAGTAAACATACAACAAAAATAACCTATAATCTCATCAGATACTACTTTAACATTTTAGAGTTTATTATTACAGTTTTCTATGTAGATACACTTTAAATTTCATTTTTATAAAATAAAGAAACTTATGATGCTGCTTTTCTCTTGTATGAACATTAATAAAGAGCTATATCATCCTTTGTAATGACCAGATAATACTCTATTTTATATACACACATATACACACCCCAAAAGTAAACCAATCATCTGTTTGGTTATTGTTATTTTCTGATTTAATTATAAACAATGCTGAGATAAACACTAAAGACCCTTATACATGTACACATCCAATGAACTCCCATTAGGGAAAATCCCCAGAAGTGGAGTTGCTGAGCCAAGGGTCATGAACATTTTAAGGCTTTTAACATATACTGCTAATCTTTGAAATGATCTTATAAAATTTGTCTGTATATTTCTGTAAAACAACTTCCGAGGAATAGAACTATTGGTTTAAAAGTTTGGTAGACGCCACCAAATTGCCCTTCAAAAGGACAATACTGATTTACACACTTACTGAGAGTGTATGAGAATGTCCATTATAAGTCTTTATAATTTTTACCAAACTGGTGGACATAAAATGGGTTGTTTCAATTAGCACTTATTAGTGAAGCTGAACATCTTTTTAATATGTTTATTAACCCTTTATAGTCCATGACTTAACTAATCTCATCTTTTGCCCATTTTTCTATAGTTAGCTATTTTGTTAGTTAATAGGGAATGTACTTTGGATATTAAGGAAAATAGGTCTTTGTCATATTTGTTACAAGTATTTTTCCTAACTGACTTTTACTTAATTTGTGGTGCTTTAAACATAGTCAAATATATTAGCCTCTTGGTATAGGATCAAGATAATAAAACCACCTATCAATGTTTTTTCCTAGCAGTTCATTGTTTCAATCAACATATTTATATCTTTTACCCATTTGGAATCCAACATGGTCTAAGAAATGAGGTAGGGATTCCTGTTCTTTTACTTACTGGCTAGCCAGCTGTCCCCAGACCAGTCATTTCAATCCATCTCTTCCTTACTGATCTGTTAGGTCAGCTTTATCATACATTAAAATTTCATGTATCTTAGTTTGAACTTTATAAAACTGCCAATTTTTTAGGTCAAAACTAGTTGGCCAACTGACCTTCCTACTAGTAGAATGAGTTTATTCTTACATGTTCACCAGCATTCAGTGCTATCACTGTTTAATAATTTAACAAATTAAACTATTATTTTTATCTTTGTTAATTTTATCATGAAAGTGGCACTTACTATTTCAATCTGCATGTCTCTGATTACTAGTCAAATTGACATTTTTATGTTGTCACTTGCATAGCCTCTTCTGTTCATGTCTATCTGTGTCCACTATTTCACTATTTTATCTTAAGTAATTTTCTTATTTATTTGCAAAAGCTCTTCAGATTTTAGGTGTTCTAAATCACTGCCATGTTTGTTGCAAATATTTCTGTTTGTCTTCCAACATCAAATATTATGGTATTTTTTTGTACATCTAAGTTTTTAATTTATATAGTAAATCTATCAGTCTTTTTTTCCTTAGTGACTTCTTCCTTTGCCTTTATGCTTCATAACAAAAAATAATTCTTTTTTTCAGACAATTTGTTTGTCAGAATTATGTTCCTGAAAATTCTAATATTCTACTATATAAAGATCAGTTTATTGTTATTTGATGATTCAAAACTAGTCTTTTAAATCTGAATTTTCAAAAATCTACAACCAAAACATGGCAGAGCCTCCTGTCCTTAAGATAATCAACTAGTCAACACACCTTTCTAACAACCAGAGAAGGCTTGCAATTACAGTAAGCTAACAAGGAAACTTGCTAACCTTGAAAAGTGCATCTTTCAGACTCCGTAGAGTTGTTCCAAGTTGTAAATCTTTTGCAGAACTAAACCAGTCAAGAAGTACCACATAATCCACATTCCCTCTCTTCTTCCATGTGTCTTTAGAATCATCTGGGAGGTTTGCTTCAATCCAACTAGCAGTGACTCTGAAATGTATTAACATTTGTATTGGGGCAAAATAGACAAAAGGTCCTAATATACTAACATAAGATGCTGAGCTTTGTTCTACAGTCTTTATCACACCATAGCAAACTTTAAGACAGTTTCCTTTCTAAGGTCAGACTCTGTTAAGATATTAAATAACCTAAAATGTTTTAACAATTTCACTACTGCATAATATCGGAACATATTTTAGTAATTATCATAGACTAAAGAAACAGACACAGTTGACTTTTTATTTTATTTTTTTTAAAAAGGGCCAAAACTAAAAATAGAGGAAGTCATACCTCTCAGCCAAATATAAACAGTTGGGGATGGGGGTCACCTAGGTAACATCATTTATATTTCAGTTCTCTTATACCTACTCAGATAATTAAGTTAACCAAATACCAAAATGCTTATTTAACAAACACGTACAGCATTTACTATGTGCTGGGTCCTATTCTAAATCCTTTATTCTCATCGACTCTCACTGAATCCTCACTATATTCCTATAAAATAGGCATGATTATCCCCATGTTATAGATGGGGAAACTGAAGCACAAACAGCTGAAGTGACCTATCCAAGGTCATAGCTGCCAAGTTGAGCCAGGCAGTCTGGCTCGTGTCCATGCTCTTAGCTGCTCTGCTGTGCTGCCTTCTGTACCATCACCTGTGAACACCACCAACTACACGTTAAAGCAGGCTGCTTACCTCCTCCTGCACTCACACAAAAGCTAAAGTTCTCACCTAAAGGCCTTATAATGAGCCTACTGCACAGCTCCTCCCTCAAATCCTATTATCTCAACTTCCTCAGCACTACATACTAACTCACTCTCCCTTACTCCACTCCACCCCTGGCTTTCTTGTAATTCCTGGTTGATGCAGGTATGCTCCGGCCTAAGTGCCTCTTCTGTTCCCTCTGTCTGGAACCCTCTTCCCTCAGACAACTGCATCACTCATTTCCTTTATCTCAGGATTGGCTCAGGAATAACTTCTCCATGAAACCTTCATGGACTAAAATTTTAATACTCACCTCAACATACACTTGACACACCCATCTCCATAGCACTTATCAACAGCAGACATACATTTTAAGGTTTATTGTCTGTATCATCTATCCCACCTCCCTTTTAAAATACAAGCTCTATGAAGCAAAGATTTTTGTCTGTTCAGTGATCAGACCTTGCACTTAGAACCACAATAACCCAGCCCACAGTAAGTGCTCAGTATCTGCTCAACGATGGAATGAATAATACAGATTTGCAACTCCAGGTAAGGAACTCCATATTATTCCCAGCAAAGTATCTCGGCATTTCAATTCTTAACTGATGATACTGCTAAGCTGGACAGGACTGGTAAAACTTATATTCTAAGTAAAACAAAATGGTTTAAACTATTTAAGGGGGAAAAAATCCTGTTCCTATATAATAATGCTGGTTACTGTATCTTCTAGGAAATAAAGAAAAAAATATATAAAATACTGTTTCATAATAATTCTCACCTGAGATACAGAGACTAGATGCTTGGTCAGTGAAGAATGAGAAAATTTAAAACATGATATTCTTAAGGACTGTTTCTGACTCTAAGGGTATATTTGCCTAAATGCACTCTGTCTAAAAACTCAAGATTAGTATTCTACAGAATACTAGTTTTGGAAACAACAGTATCGGTTAGTATTCCCCAAACTTCATGTATCACCTTCATAAGTGGCTGCATCTCTGTTCTATCTTGTCTATTATGTAATGTTTAATTATTTGGTTGAAAGTGACCTTTTGCTTAAATTTATTTTAACAGGAAAATGTACCTTCCCATATACATGGAAAAACAGCATCATATCCAATAAAGAATAATCCTAAAAGTAAATTAGATCAGTAAATTATTCTATGTTCTCACAATAGATCACTATATAGCACTGAGACTAAATCAATTACAACTACACACAATAATATACATGACACCCACAAATATAAGGTTGAGTACAAGAAGCCAGACATAAAAGACTTTAGATGTATGAATCCACTTACATAAAGCACAAAAACAAGTCTATTCTGTTGGTTGTTGCCTTGGGTGGGTAGAGACATAGGTACCCACTGACAGGTGGCATTAAGAGGGGCTTCTGGAGTGATAGTAATGTTCTATTTCTTGGACCAAATGCTAGCTAAATGGATGAATTCAGTTTTTGAAAATTCACTGGGATAAATACGATAAAGGTGGTTTTGTATGCATACTTTATTGTATTAAAATTTTAAAACAGACAATGAAAAACTAGTAATACAGTATTCAACATCAGTTAGCTATACATACTGTTGCCTACAGAGAGCTCTAAGGCCTGTTCTCAAGTAAGAAAGGGAGATTAGCCAATACTAAAAAGGAATTCTGGCACCAAACAAGACTTCTTTTAACTAATTCAGAAGGACTGAAATAGAAATTAAAAGGTAGTAATTTTCTTGGTATGCAATTCCTTGGTAATATTCATTGGTATAGAATTCAACCTAAATTCATCTTAAGTTTCACAGTAGTCAAAAAGTACTTGTGTACTCAACAGATATTAGTATGGGGAATTTCAAAATAGAAAACAATTAGGTAGTTCACAATTTCAGTCAATTTGGTGTATATGATTCACAAGCTCATAAATAAAAAATAACAGGAGAAATTAGTCAACAAACAGCTGGGGAAAGAGGACACACAAAGGCAGTTTCATTTTTCTTCTAATAAGAGTCCAAATGCCACAGATAGGAAAAAAACAGCCAAACTGGAATGTTCTTTATACTACCTTTCAGGAAGGGTAAAGTGTACCACTACAGAGCAAAGAATGAAAAGATCAATGGGAAAAGAAAAGGCTACTTAATCACATTTAGCCTGGATGCCAAGGAGTAACATTTACTACTGTCCACAGCTTACTATTTTATCTAAATATACAATGACCCACCCTGGACTGATGGCTTCTTCAGGAACACTGAGAGAATTTGAAATATGGGAATCCTGATAATCCTGCATTCTTCGAGCATCCATTATAATCAAGCTGATGTCTTTATCCATCATCATTGTATATAGCTCCTTTGCTGTGACTGTTCCTTGGAATCCAGAGAGACAATGTAAGTGACAAGAAACACCCAGTTCCATGTGCTATATATCACTATACACAGGACAAGCATAGCTCTTCCTAGAAGAGTCATATATTTGCTATTCCATCATACTATTTATTGCCTCTTAAACTAACATTAAATAGAATTTTATGTTTTTGTCATTTATCGAAAAACTAGTTCAATGCTTCATTTTTAAAGACTTAAATACCAAAACTTGCTGGTGAAATTACAACATCTGGTGTTGGCTCTGTTGCTGTATAAAATTAATGTGTCTCATGAAAATATTCTTATTCTACTTTAAAAATTAAGCCATTTGAGAAATGTCAACTAGAAGAAACATCTACGATACAAAAATTCTTGAAAGGTTCTAAATTCTTTTTTAAAAGTATTATGGGGTCTTATGGGGGCTATTTGGAAAACCTGTAGGTTTCCTAGAGTAATAAGCCAAAAGCTTGTTATTTGTGTTCTACACCACGGTTTGGCAAACTATGGCCAACTGGTTTCCCTGGAACACACTACACTCATTTGTTTATGCATTGTTTATGGCTTCTTTGATGCTACAACCTCAAGGACCACAGGGCACCCCAGACCTAAAATATTTACTATCTAGCCCTTTAGTATTTAACCAAAATAAATATTGCCTATGTTGCCATTTTTGTCTTCCAGTTTCTCCCACCTGAAGTGAAACATTAAGAAACACTACAGAGAAGCTTAAATATGTAAAGAACTGTTTCAGCCGCGAGCTGTGAGAAAAGCAGTCACACCATCTCCTACCCTAAAATACCTAGCTGCTAATAATAACCATCTTCCCTTTCTAACTATCAAGACCATTTTGACAACAGAACTAAATTGGAGAACAAGCCACCAAGAAGGGTAACATCTACGCGGGCTGAGATACAAAGGAACACATGGATAATAACTAACCTTATATTCTCCTTACTAAAAAAAAAGTGTATATTAGGAGAAAGAGGGAAAAAGGAGGAAGGAAGAGGAAGAGAAAGAATTAAAATATTAAAAAAAAAAACAAAAAAAAAAACCACCGTGGAAGGGGGGAGAATCCTGTAACTAACTGCTGAGGAGGGACCTGCTTTGGGGAGGAGGGGAAGGCCCAGGGATTGGGGCAGGGGGTGCTCATTCCCTCTGGCAATTTGCCGTGGACATGTCTCAAGTGCACAAGCTGCTCCCCCTGTTCCCCTGTCCCCCGTCACCCCACGGGGGGCTGCCCAAGGGGAGATGGGCATGTGTCCTTCCCTCTATCTTCTCCCTAACTTTCACAGTCCCCTCATGCCTGCTCCTATCCTGCCAGGTCTACCACCCACCCCACCCCTCTTTTTTGGCTCCCTGCCTGTCTAGATTGCCTGGTGATCCATTTTGTTTCCTTTTGTGTTTCTTTTTCTGTTTCAAGTGTCATTCTTTGCAGGTTTCTGAAGCCAGAAGATCTCTGGTCTGCTCCCAAGGGCTCCAGTATAAATTCCCCTTCCCTTCCCCCGGGGAAATGAACTACCTTGTTTTGGGGCATTTTTTGTTTTGTTTTCCTTTGCCTTTTCCCCCCTTTTATTTGGAGGGAATGGAAGGAAATGGGAACAGAGAAGTGGGAGGTGGATTTTTTTTTTTTTTTTTGCTCATTTCCAGGGGGTGGGATGTTTTTTAAAAAATATGTGTCATGAATAAAGTTGTTTTGGGAGGGAAAAAAACAACTAACCCTAGAATGAACTGATAACAGCTTTCAGGAAGGTAACTTACTACACTCAGTTTACTTTTTAAGTTGTTGTATGGTAATATTTTAAGTAGAAAATTAATTTTAGTGTTAACATACAATTAATATTTAAGTTAAACCTTTTCTGAGAAAGGAACACTTAAGTCTTGTTTAGGTCACATATTTGTTACTGGAGCATCAATACTACCTATAGATAACATACAAATTACTGATTTAGATTTTTTTATTTTTTTGAGGGGAGTAAAAAGCTTTTAAATAATTAATTCTACCACCTAGAACCATAAGTACTAACAGCTAATACAATATTTACTGTGTTCGAGGAGTTACACATACACAAACCTAATCAACCATCACAACAACCCTGTGAAATAGGTATGATTATTATCCCCACCTCACAGATGGGGAAATTAAAGTAGAGAGATGAAGTCACAAGCTCAAGAGGAAGATGGAAACTCAGAGGAGGAGCCTGTATTCAACCCAGGCAGTCTGACTTCTGAGAGTCCGTGCTCTCAATCACTATGCTAAAATACACCTTGAAAAGAAAACAATGACAAATACCAACTGTGGTTTCCATGTTTTCAGTTATACATCACCATTAATATTCCCCATGATATGTAAGTACAGAATATAAAACATTTTCAGTATAATTGCACAGGCTAGGAAAAATGATAACGCTTACATGTAGGTCAGACATAGTGTTAAGAATCTCATTATGTAAAATCTGAAGCTTATTCTGATTAAAAGATCTCAGTAATAACTTTAAAGAACTCCGTCTTTCTGCACACACTTACCTTTCTCTGTGGTCTCACTTTTTTCACTCTTTTCACCATTTATCTATTTCATAGAAAAAAAGTTTCAACTTTAACAGACACAAAAATTTTTATAGAAACAAAAAGCTCAACTTTAATACTTCATTAAAACTGAAAGCTTAAGAAATGAAATGTGCAGAGTACTGGCATTTCATAAAAACATAGTGGCATTATCGGGCTACTCTGGTCACAGCTAAAATAACTAGCAGCATGTTGGAAATATGTATCATTTCCTCAGAATTTTCTTCAGTTAAAGGCCAAATATAATTTAAAAGCATAGACTGTTACAGAAATTTAGTATTTAATTTAATGAGAGAGTACTTCTTACAATAAAATAAAAATTCTGGCCATTCTCTTCAGTGCCCTCCATTACAGAATTAAAGGAAAATAAAGTAATACCAAGTTTTATAAGACTGCATTTTCTAACCAAGACAGGATGGGATAATTCTCTAAGGCACTAACTCATTTTGTAGATGGGAAAACCAAGGACCCACTTGTACCTGTTGATTAATTTCAGCATCACTAAAAGAAAGAAAATAAATGTATACTATGTGCCTCCTAATATATTACAATGTGAAGTGCACAGTATCACCTGTGAAGCATTCTTGCCAAAAAATAAAAACTGAACCTGAATCTAATTAAGCTTTTAGGCTGAACTCCCAGCCTACAGGAAATACACGAGACAGAAAAACAGGTTAAGTGACACAACGAGAAAGCAATCAGATAAATTCAGAATGTGATTCATCTTACAGAACTGATGCTGTATTAAAAAGTCAAATGCAGGAGATGAAAAATGAGAGGGAGACTCAAGCAGAGGATGCTATCGAGACTTAAAAGACACTGCAACCAAAAGACACTAAGTGGACCTTTTTGGATCCTGATTCAAACAAATCAACTCTAAAAAATCATGATGAGATAAGTGCGTAAATTTGAATATAGATTGGGCTTTAGATTTGACATGGGATCAGAACTCAGATATACTGAATCACAGCCCAAATGCTCTTTCCATTGTTCTGATCAAGTCTATAGTGACTGCTAAAAACTAATGAATACACACAACATATTTCTGTAGAAGCTCCTAGAAAAACATGGGGTCAACTGAAGCTAGAATAATTAATTCAATTTCTAATAAAAACACATTAAATTTTATCCTTGTTGCCTAGAAGAATGCAGTGTTACCTCACCCCTTCTTAAGCAAATCATCTGACATAAAGAACCCGTCTTTTTATCTTGTAGAGTAAATCTGAAATACCTTTTGAGTTTTGTCTTTGGAATCCAACACATTTTCCAAAGAACTTTTAGCTGATGTGCCACCATCCTCTCTTCCTGCTTCCTGCCTTCTCTGTTTCTGCAGCTGTTCCTTCTCTTGTCTGTCCTTTTCTTCAAGTTTTTTCCGAACTTCAGCTTCTTCATATCTAGTTGAAAAAAGAAGACAAGATGTCTTTTATTAGCATGATTGTGGAAAGTAAAGGACTTCCAGTTCCATAAAATTAATACCCTGCCTCGGAGTATTTTATGACTGCATCTTTCTCCCTCCAATTGAAATTCAACTCTGCCAGTGTTCTGTTATAAACCACAACTTGTAAATTTGCCCTCTGTAGATTTATTTCAAATTGCTCAAAAATCTTGAAAAGAAACTCTATGCTCTCAAGTTGAAGTTGTTTCATGAATGTTCTTTTTGTTCTTTCCCTCCCACTAATGTCAACTCTTTCAAGATTCAAATATGCTGCAATTTCCTTTTCAAAGGATTTACAATCCTAAAATCCTGAAATTAACTATAAAGCCTAACTTACTTATAAAGTGGCTCAAAATATAAAAAAGTACAGACAGTAAATAAATAAAGCCCCAAAGACAGAAGAGTAAAGAACATGTTTACTGCTAGCCATAGTATGATTAGGGAAAAACTGGGCAAAGAGGAAGCCAGTTGATAATGGGTAACCCAAAGATTAGGAGAAATTCTATTCTACTTAGTTGATTAACTGACTAATGGAGAAAAAGAATAGTGATTCTGAATGACATCATCCACCTCAACATACACCAGCCCTAAGATTAGTAATTTCTGGAAAGGACCAAGGGAGTAAATTTGTTGAAAAAGATATTTTCTAAGTCAAGACTATGATGTATCCAGGTATCCCCGCTTTTTCAAAAGCTTGCTTTACGCCATTTTGCTTTTACAAAAGACCTGCACAGTACCCATTTTCACTAACTGAAAGAAACTGAAGGGGATTTTCACCAAGGGAAAAAAAAAAGTGAAAGATGAAAATAATGTTTAGTGGTCGTTTTGCAGCTAGCTGTTACAGAAGCAGCGCACACCCGCAGCAGCAAGAGCAGCACCGCCAAGCTCCTTCCCTGGGAACCACCCCAGCATCTCAGCATCAAACCACCATCGCTTTGAACTGAGTCTGTCAACATCTGTGCTTTATCTCAATTGATTTTGTATATCCATTATCCAGATGTGCCCTAAGGTAATTGCTTCTTTGCCTTTCGCCATTTTGGCTTAGGGAAAGTTTCACAGGAACACTTTACTTTCAGACAGCAGGGGAGACCTGTATAACTACAGTAGTTAATTAAGTAGAAAAACCATTAAGAAAAAGTACTAAAGTAAGAATAGTTCCCTTTTTATTTTGTTATTTAAAGAATGACTAATGACTAAAAATTGAAACATACTGTTTTTAATTTCTAATCATTTTATAAGCCTGGTAAGCCAATCATGGCAAATACCAGAATTAGATTTTTTTAAACATATGTAACTTCTGCAACCAGATGGACCAAAACAGTAAACACTTCATTCCCGTAAGTCCAATGTCCAGTAGCACATTACAACATGAAGCAGGTGAGAATATTATGCTGAAGAATCATATCAGAAACTTAGAAAAACTGGACATGAGTTGTAATGTAATACATCAATGCTTATCTTAAAAAATGTATCAGTCTAAACATTTTGAAAATTTCGGTAGAGAATGTTAATGGTAACACATGAATATAATATACATGACATAGCAAAAGATTTTAATTTTTGCATTCCAGTTAACTTAAGACTTTTTTCTAGGAATTGGGATTTATATACATGGTCAGATATAAATGGACAAATTCTAAATGTTATTTTTACCTTCTAAATTTACATTCTTTTAAAGATTTCATTATAGTGTCTGTACCTGAGTTTAAGGCTTTCAGAGAGTCTTTCGGCTTCTTCAATAGCTTTTTTGATGTTTGCAGGTCCAAGTATTGAATGAAAGTAGTCCTAAAATTATAGGAAAGCCATCCCGTATTGTTAGTACTAGCCACTGTACAGAGCACTAATGCTAAAAACATGAAGTCACGGTGCTTATGTAAAAGAAAGCTTAGATAATGACATTATTATGCATGAATGAAGTATTTTTTTTTTTAAATTTTAACCTACATAAACACACAACTTATTCTCCAATTGTTTTAAAAATATTTTTCCATACCACTAGTTTGGTTTAAAAAAAAATCCAGTAGGTAATAATTTTACTTATTTGTAAGGCAACTTGAAGAAGTATAAATACAATTCTTATTGCTTACGAATAAATGCCAAAAAGCAAAGATTTCAGGAGTAAAATACATTTCCCTATTGTAAATATGTTACTGAGTTTTTTCTTTTAGTCTCAGAAGCAGTAAAGCAAATTCTCTTATCGATCTACAGTATAGGATTTGTTTTGTTTTACTGTCTTAAACTGAGATAGTTTTCCTTCCACCTGTATTTTACAATACCTACTTACCTCCCAACTGTAGTCAAATCACTTTAGACATAAAACAACTTACACTTGGGGAAGCCCTAAGTAACCAAAAATCAAATGACAGAAAGTAAATCATCATTCCTCTAATATTAATGAGGTTTTTTTGTCAATAATTATTTCTCTGTGCACAGCTGGAGTAAGTATAATTTTTTCCAATTTTCAATAGTATTGACAATTGGCAGAATTAAAAAAAAATAGTGTCCATTCTTATACAACTAAAAACATTTGCTTCTTAGGTGTGCCAAGTAGAAAGTTCCTACTCCTAAACATACAAATTCAAGTAATTCTCATGATTTCCCAAACAAAAAGGTTTATCAATAATATTTAGGATTAATTATCAAGATTGCCAGAGATTTTAAAATATTCTAATTTTATCTAGACTTTGCTATATTAATATTTTAAATACATTTGTTTTCCTCCCTTTTCAGGTAACCTTGGGAAAACTGTTCATAAATGGATCTTTGAATGAGTAAACAATAAATGTAATGTGTTCTCTACTAGTGAGCTTGCTAAATTAACAAGTTTCACCAGAATTTTAAATATTTCCTAGTGTAAAACAAGGGCAAGATGTAAGTTTGTGAAAAAGGCTGGTCACGTTACATTGTCTCTACCCGATTTAAAGGATAAAACCCAGAAAATATCTAGTTACTAAATTTAACACTTTACATATTTGAAGTGCACTGGAGAGGATGAGCTAAATAAAATAAAACAGAAAAAAAACCAGATCTAAGACAGAAGTAGATGTGGTACCCTGGACAGAGCAAAAAGAAACAGTCCCTTTACTGAAAACCAGGAACTGAACTATCTGCAACATATGAAGTAACAGCCTGGGTTACCTGAGCCTTTGCAGGGAGCTTCCTAACCCGAACAATGCTTGACACTTTCAACTAGATACTCATTTTGGAAAAGCAAGATACTCTGGAAAGGGAAAAATTTCTCATAGATTAAAATTTACTCCCAACCTTCTCAAAGTAAAAAAAAAAAAAAAAAAAAAAGTAGCTACAAAACCATTTCCAATCTTGTCAAAGAAAAAAAGTAATCACTAACTTAGAAAAACAAAGCAAAAATTAAATAAGTACATTAAAAACTGGCCCTACTACAATAGACAAAGTATCAAACACCAAAACTACCAAAGTTATCCAAATCTGCAAATCTTTCAAAAATATTTTACTTAATACTGTACACTTCCTTTTAAGCAGTGTAAGCAGTATCTTTAAAAAATGTTTTTATTATTATTTTTTAAACTAATCTTTTGGCGGGGGTAATTAGGTTTACTCATCTGTTTATTTAATGCAGGTACTGGGGCTTGAACCCAGGACCTCGTGCATGCTAGGTATGCACTCTACCACTGAGCTATATCTTCTCCTCAGCAACATCTTTTTTAACAGATACTCTAAAAACTATTAAAGACTGTGCAAGATAGGCTTCTGGCTCTATCTGCAGATAAGTATGTCCAAGAATGTCCCAACAGCAGGACCAATCCAGCCATCTGTAGGCAGGAAGATGAACCTCCAAATGCAAGGGGCCATCTCTCCAAAGCCAGATCTAGAACTCTGTAAAGATTATTAGCATAATTTTGCTGGTGAGAAGAAAAATAGTCACCATTAAATAAAAATTAAAGTTATCCCTTAAACAACAACTAAAAGAAATTGTATCAGTCCCACTACTGTGGACAAAAAAAAAAAAAAAGATTTTTTGAAAAATAAGAAAACTTTTTTATTTTTATAAGTCAATTTAAATGAGGCAAGCCAATTCTACCACCAGTGAGTGAAATGAAAATCTCAATATTAATTTAAGAATGGTCTGTCTACCAGGTAGAAATCTACAGGCAGTCTTTTGCTACTCTTCTCTAGTAGTGAGATCATTCCTACTTACGTAGGTGGAACCACCAACACAATATTCTTCCCAGTTCTTTAACCTAATCTCTGTCTTTTTCTTTTGTCTGTTTCTGGTATAATCGAAATGAAACCATTTTCTCTAGGAACACTTATCCTAGTCATCAGTTCTCTTTATCCATTTACATCTCCCCTGCCCTTCCTCCCTCCTCACACTTCAGCAAATTGGAAGAAAGGCTCAAAGGATTAAAAGCAAAAATAAATAATAGATAAAAATGGAAGTGATCAATATTTATTTTGCAAACTGAGATCTTTAATATGGCTACAATGTCAATTAAATATAAAAAGCTGTCACATAAAAACAAGTGACTAAATCTTGACTTAAACTAAATATTTAGCTTGCTTTTTCTATCTGCAGAAGATTTTGAACTTGGTAATACATAATTTCTGAATTTCAATGTCAGTTAAAACTTTTAGAGATCAATAACTCTACTGTGCAAAAATAACTTGGCAAATAAAAAACGTAGAAATAAAAGGTACCTGCTGTTGCTTGAAATCAGGCCTTTTTTTGATAAGATTATAAACAGTCACATATTTCATATATAGCACATAGGCCCTTTCCTCATCACGGTCTAATCTGCTTTCTTCCGCTGTCTTGAAGATCTTCAGGGCACTCTGTACGTAACTTAAAATTAGAGAAAAAACAATTAAAACACTTGACATCTGGAAGGGAAAAAGCCATGTAAAAGTCCACAGAGAATCTTGATAAAATACATTTCATAATTTAGGTTGCACTATTTCAGAACTGATAAAAAGTTAGATGTAAGTTTAAATGGAACATGAAAATTTCCCTTATGCTACAAATAAATACTTATTTTCATAATAGTTATGTATATGTCACCAAACTGTTCAAAATGCATTCCAAGTCCAGTGTTTAAAGATTTACTACAATAGATAATCCTGGAGCGAGTGGTCCTAGGGCATCCATATAATAGTCATACTCTATAATTAAAGAATATAGCGGCATATTACTCTATTTGTATTCAAGTAAGGGAGCTAAAATATTTATTATTTTAATGCTAAAACAAAACTTTTCAATTTTTCTCACTCCTTTCTAACCATGATGTAGAATTCTCTCCATCTAAAACCCAAGAAACTTGGAACAGGAAAGGGGACATGAGTTCAATCTTTTTACTTGGTTGGGTTTTTTTACACAATGGCTGAACTATACTCTGATTCACAGGTCCTGGAAGGAAAAAGATTTAAAGTCTAAAAAAGATTTATCTAACTCTACTTCAGTAAAATAACTTGATTCTACAGCATTCATTCTAAGGACATTTTTCTGGTTTAATAGAAAGCAAATTAGTAACAGGCATTTCTGCAAGAGGTATTCATCATTTAGGACTAAAGTTTAGGCAACCAAGTTGTAGTGCCAATGCTTATACACAATATGCCTTATCGACAACTTACACAAAACACTGCTTCTTGTTTTTTATATTTTTCAAACTGTGCTCCAAGATTGAGACGTGGATTAATGACAAAGTTGGTCAGGCCAAGGAACCAGAACACCACACTACGGAACCAGGGCCAAAATGGTCTTTACGATCAAAGACAGTCCTAAACAAGGACACTTCAGTCAGTGTGTATGCCCTGCCAGGCATGGCCTACAACTCTTAGGACAGAAGTAAATCAAACCAAAGCTATCAAGGAGATTCTCTAAAAGAGTTTAGTAGCAGTGGGTGCAACAGTCCTTGAGTTTTTCCAAATTTCTTTCACTCTGATGCATGTACATCTTAAGGGCCCATATGCAGTGGATCCAGCTGAGATGGTTGCAGTGTCACTGAGTCCAGTGAACCAGCAAAACATCCTAAAAGAATTCTAGCATTCTCTAGAACAATGCTATGACATAGCAAGAACATGAATTGTGGCGGTACATTTAGAGAGTCCTTCCAACATACCACTTTCTGTGGGATCAGGGTAGTCCTAAAGCTAAACTAGACACTGCTAGAACAGGTTTATCTGTCTTAAGATTAGATGAAGCTGTCTGAGAAAGCTTCAAGGTGGTTTTATCTTTTCAATTATCTCCTATTTGAATATCATTCAGTGTGAGTAAAACAGACCTGCTTTCTCTGTCACTCCATCAACATTACCAACTTAGCTCAAGAAATAGGCAAATCCCTCTTATTCTTCCTGCCCTCTGCCCCTCAACCATTGCCCGCCAAGATCTCTTTTTAAAAAGCCCATTTTATTCTTAGTAATATGTAGGAATAACAGTTCATTCTGGGATTTTCTTTCCTGACCTTTAAAGTTCTTACTATTCTCTTGTCTTTATCCTTGATGTTTTATTTTCTTCCTATCTTCTGTTTACTTCCTCTGGAAAACGACTCATAAAGATGTCCCTGTGCAATCATTGGTTTCTTAAGATGCCCCTTAACAGGTTCATTTGGGATCATACATACTTTTTAGAGCCTCACATTTATCTCCAGTCACAGAACACTTGTTTGCCCCCTGACTTCTAAAATCTGCTTGCCCCACCATGGGGTAGATGGCTGGCTAGACCCACCTTTCTTCCTGAAACTCTCACTTCAACTCTGTAATTATATATTTACTTATTTATCTCCAAATCTTCTCCTTTATTGGTCAAAATAAATTCAGAGGAAAAGCTCCCCTGATGCCTCCTGTCCCTTAACAGAGATGAAACTATCAACAAGTTAAAAATTTTAGAGATAATATAGCATTTTTAACAAAATAACTTCCAGTAAGTATCAAAACACAGCTGGACATCTCCAGCTCTACAATATTTTATCTCTGGACAAATTTTGCAATTGTTATCAAACAGATATTATCTTTAGCCTCTACCTCAACACACAGTCTACCCCAGCATAAATAGATGATATACCCTCAAAAATAAAAATACATAAAATAAATCATTAGGTTAAAAGTTCATGTCAAATATTGGCACAAATTAATACTTCGCTGATAGTGCATAAAATATACATATATTTATCCTTTTTTATTCAAAGAAAGACTAGGCTAGAACCACATCTTATATGTGAAATACACAAGGATAAAAACAATCCTTAATAAAAAAGTACTTTTATATTGTTTTATGAAAAGACATTAACTGTGACTCAATGAGTTTTGTAGAATCATCTTAGTCCTTACTTCTTAAACTTACGATCTGATATTTATTCCAGAGAACAGACAGCATGAGTATTAGCAGAATATATACGTATTCTGCCAAGACAAAATTTAGAACTTCTCTATAGAGGCCTTACTTCATTCATTTGATGACGCCGTTTTTTAAATCTGACTACTCATCTAACTCATTTAATAAAATGAAAATAACTAAAAATTAACTGCTACCCCCTGCTTTTCGAAAGTTCATTTTACACCACTTTGCTTTTACAAAAGGCCTACACTACTACCACACTGAAAGAAATCCGAAGAGGATTTTGCTTTTACTAAAAAAGGTCACTGCTTCCCCACTTTATGCCACTTTGACTTACAAAAGGCTTCAGAGGAACGCTCTATACTTTTGAATAGCAGGGGATACCTGTAGTATACGACTCAGACTAGCAAAGGATACATACTTCTTAGTACTTATTTTCTCTGGTTTAACTTCTGTCTTCTTATTGAGGTCTTTTAGTGAAGAACTGAGGTAGAGTTCTTTAGGAACTGAAGCCACGGCAGGCATGATGAATAATATTTACTTTTCCACTTTCACAATGGATGGTGTACTTCATTAAAAGTATTTTTTCTGAAACAAAATGAACACAAATAATTCTACCAGTTTTCCTCATTAACAATAAAACAAGTGAGCAGTTAAAAAAATAAAACTCCTAAATTGTATCCTTTGCTAACAAAGTTAATTTTAAATCATCTATTTTGGGAGTTCAGGATAACAGAAGATCAATAAACAATTTACTTTCCTCCCAAATTTTCATCAACTAAATGAATTACTGTTTGCATCATTTTCCCTTAAGTATTAGGAACCTCTCCTGTCAAAGGAACTAACAATAAGAGTTTTTATATTTTCCTTCTGTTAAATCTGCATTAATGTATAGATCAAATGGAAGGAAGTTTCATTTAGAAATATTTCTCATTCTCATTAAAGACATCAGTTTATAAAAGGAAACAAGTTGGGGAAGGTGGGGGAGGCCACTTTATATGAAGCTGGGGAAGTATGAATGTTTCCGGCAGAATACACCCAAGTACTTTGGTTTACCCTGAAAGGTCTTTGATGTTCCATGACATTCTTTGTTTCCCCGTCTGTTCTGGTAAATTCTCACTAGGAAGATGGAGGAGGTAGTAAACAAAATAAAGGCAAGAAGAAGAAAGGTTAGGTATGTGCCAATTAAGTTGTGTGTATGTGTACATGTGCAGTGATACATCGAAACAGGGCAGATCAGGGGAGCACACCAAATGGGGAGTCCTGGTAAGATCATAAATGTCACTAGATGAAAACTTGAGGCACCCAAGTAAATTTATACAAGCTCTTCAGGTGTGAAGGACTAATTACAATTTGAATAAATAACTTCATTAATACATTTAAGAGATTACTACTTTTTAGTTTGGAAGTTAGGGGTGAAACAAGAAAACACAAAATGCAAATGTTTTAAAATATTGATTTAAAACACAGATTTGTAATATTGAAAGATATTATAACCTGATATATATAACTCTGTTGAGTGCAGCTTCCATATAGTGGTGTGAGTAGAAGCATGAGCATTAAGGAATAAAAAAATGGAAGTAGACTGTAGATAATTTTTTTTAATTGGCAATAACAAAGAGAATGATGGAACAGGGTGGTGCTCCAAGAACACGATTTCCATTGAAATATAAGAAGCAAGAGTTGAGGGATAAATTTTTGTTTAAAGGAAAGCACAGTAAGGCCAAGAAACTAACTTTTCAGAAAGGTGCTTAAGGAAACTTGAGGCCTTAGTGATGCCACAAGAAACACCAAGGTGGCAGAGGGTGGGGGACATTGGAGCTTGGACTATTAAGGAGGGCTAGAAGATAGAAAGATAACAGTAACAAGAATTATCCCTGACTTTTTTGCCCCCAGCTAGCTCAGCTAGATCTTAAGCTTACTCAACCACAAAAGCCAACATTTGCTCCCGTGAAATAGGCTAGCTTTTGAAATTAATTCCCACAAAAACCGAAAGATTTTTTTTATTGGCAACACTGAGTGTACTAAGAAAAGGATTAAAGCCAGAGTTAGGCAGGGTAACCTGGTACCAGTCTGATAGTAGTATCTGTTTTTCCAATTCTATCCTTTTTCTGGGTCATAAGTTATAGTGGTCTAACCACAGAATATATGTTCAAAAAGTCAAGTAGAGTCTGTTTCGTTGATTCATGGGAATTAGGTTTCTTGGCTGGGAAAAGAAAGCTATTGATTTGAACCTTCTAAATAAAATGAAGGTCTAGAATATGTTCTCAGTCAAGTCTGTTTCTCATGATTACCTTTAAAGCTAGGATCTTTCAAAGACAAAAAATATAAAAACTATATATTGCTACCTAGGCAGCAACTTAAAATAGCAAATAATTAGGAATTCAAAATTCAATTCAATTCAAACATTCACAGATATCCTGCTGTATAGAAGACACTGTGCTTCCAGGAACTCAAAGATGAGATGAGATCCATTTCCTCACAAAGTTTAAAAAACCAATGTGAAAGAGAAAGTTGTATGCAATGTTAATACAATGTATATTCATAAGTATGACACCAAACTATACAAGGTTACAAATAATGTACAATAAGAAAAATTAAGAAGGAAGATCAAATATGGTCAGAGGGGTTTTGAGAGGCATCATGAAAGAGACAGCATTTATGTGAGTTTTGGTGTCAGAAAGCTTTTGACAGAGATGAGGAATAGTATGAGAAAAAGTCAAAAAAGAAAAGATCATCTTTAAGAACTAGCCAGTATAGAGAACGAACAAGGATTTGCTAGGCAGCAAAGCCTGAAAAAATACTCTAGGAACAGATAATAGAAGGCCCTGAATGTCACATTAAAGGATTTATTTTGTTTTCTAAAGGTAACAGAGCCATAGCACGGTTCAAAGAATAGAGTTACATGATCCAAATTTATAGTACAAGATTAGGCTTTAAAACACTGGAGATAAGGAAGACATTAGGTACCTATTATAACGATCCTCAGGAAAGACGATGAAGGTCAGAAGTAGGGCAGTAAAATGGAATGGAGGCGGCAGATACAAGAGACACTGTAAAGGTAGAATGACAGGACTTGGCAACTGATCAGACACACCGAGGGAAAGTACAGGGATAAGATGATGATGATGTAAAAGTTTTAAATGATGGTTTCTAGGAGAAAGCTGTACTTTTTAAAAGTTACCATTTTCTTTCTTTACCTGATTTTTGAGAACAGCTCAAATAAGTAACAATTTTCTTTGATAATGTCATCAAAGGACCACAGTTGCTTCCATTTTCACTCATTAAATTGTAAGTTATGCTGTCAAATAAGATGCCTGATGTTAAAAATACTTTCAGCATTGCCTTCATTGCTATTTCAGCCTCTACAAATCACACATATTTCTGCAGTCAAAGCACAAGGTAAAGGGTATTTTTCCCTAGTCAAATGAAAAAACAAAGAAGGATACATATCCAACTTAACTATACGTAAACTTTAATGTATTAAATTTTTGGTAAGTTATTCTGCTTGCATTTGCCATTAAAGAAATTTCAAAGGAGACCAGCATAAAATAAATTAAGGCCAGAATGACTGAATGGATTTACAATATCCTTATTTGGCTGCAACAGCAAAAAAACAAGGAAAAGAGCAGCAGCAAACTGCTGCTGTTAGAACAAACCCACTGATGCTTATATAAGAATGTTCAATAACCACAGAATTCAAATAATTTTAAAACTGACTGTTTAGATCTAGAACCAAATGTAACATACAACCTACTAAAACCATGTTATGCTTCCAAAAGAGCTGTAAGTACAAAAAAATAAAATAACTAAGTATATGTAAGAAAAGTTAAAGTTCTTCTAAAACAAAAAATAAATTCTTAAGATATATAACCCTAATAAAGATTAAGAACTCCAGCTTCAGTCAAATGGCAATGGTCCAAAAGTGAAATCCAGGCAGTACTGAAAATCAGTTACCAACAGAGAGAAAATGGAAGGCATATATATCCCTCTCTCTCTTTTTGACACCCTTCTGATCCTTCCAAAGAGAGGAGTGGCGATTAGATAACTTGAACCACAGAATGAAGAGTAAAAAGTAAAAAAGTGAAGACTGAGGTTTGTGGTCATTCAGATTGGTCCTGATATCTTAACTAGGGCTTCGTACCAGCCACTGCGAAGGTCGTAGGCAACAGTGAAAAGAAAGCAAAGTTTGTCTCTGTTGGCCATCCATCATCTCATTTCACCCCATCTCTGGCCTTCAGACAGCAACAGTATTCATTACATCTTCTGTCTTAAATTTCAAATAATCCAGTCTATACTCATCCTAGATAAAATGCCACAGACAAGTGAGTACTGATGAAATAATCTGTTTTAAAACACTCCTAAAGTATTAAGACTCAACCCTTTCAAGAATGAATCACTGCTAAAACTTCAAGTATTTTCTGAGCATTCACTATGTGTCTAGTGATGATAGCAGTGTTTTTAAAAATCCACATAGAAAGTCAAAACCAGCATTTAAAAAAACAACAAAAAACCTGAAGAGAAAATATCAGAGCATGTCACATGGGAGTACGTAAGTACTGTTTCATGAAACTTTATTTCGTTATGGGTACCTGTGTATGCACACACAAGAACACTGGGTAGAAATGTAAAATGAATTTCTTACTATAGGTTACAATTAAAAAGGTGTAAAAGTCCTGCACAGCAATGCTACTCCAAGGGTGGTCCACAGACCAGTGCTAGTTGAGGAATTGTTTGTTACTAATCTGTGATAAAATAAGCTTATAAACATAATATAAACCAATTAAACACACTGAATTTTTCACAGTAGCAAGACTTTCTTTATGAAGAAAGCAGTGCACTGATTTATACTCCAGCATAAGCTGCAAGCCTGTAACAGACTGGCTACTTTGAGCAGCGCTGCTCTAGGGGAACAGAGAAGAGTACCACAGGGCTTCTGATCACAAAATACCTTAATCTAGTTATCAGGACCAAACTAATACTCATTAAATAATAAAACAATTAATTGATACACTATATGTTAATATGTGACTCCAGTAACTAGGAAGTCAAAAGCAGGGAACAATTCAGTGCAACTTGGGGCAAAGGGAGAGCTTCCAGCCCAGAGTGCACTCACTCTCCTCTCTTCTGTGCTGATCCTTCTTCCTTCAAGAATCAACTTAAGTTCCACCTTTTCCATCCTTGATGGTTCTAGCACTTGGAGTCTATTTCTTGGCCTAACTCCTACAGTACTTGTTACCTGTATCATTTCTTTAGTACCATATTTGGACCAAATGACAATTATGACTAGGTTTTAAGATCTTTATACCTCATATAAACATGCAGCGATCATAATGCTGTGATAAAGAAACTGGCCAGAAGGGTAGAATTTAGCTGTGAATAGAATAAGAAAGGAGGGCATTCCAGAAGAAGCCAACCTGAACAAAGACAAAATGAGGAAGCAGTTTGGGAAGGTAATGAAAAAAATAAAGACTACTATAGGAATTATTAGGAAATGATCAAGGGATTACATTGACATGTCTTTATCTGTCACTACTCTGACGTGCTAGATCTCTAACATCCACCTCAGTAGTCTTTACAGTCAAGCTGTAATAACTGTTGGCTAACAATAATAAATTATACTAGGTAAGGAGATGGAGTCACATTATCGAGGACTTCTGAAGTCATTCAGAACGGTTTATGCTTAATTCAGCAGGCAATAAGAAGCCAGTTCTTGAAGGGAAAAATGGTATCTCAGGGCAGGCCAAAGTGAGCATATGCAAGATGGATTTGAAGGAAACTGGAACAAGGGAATGACATTTTAGAAAAGATTAACTAGTAGGTCATGGCAAAAAAAAAGAACACAAAAAGGCAGAAACATGTTTTGAGTGAAACAACACACACACTAGAAAGTGTTAGAAACCTTGAGAAATGTAAAGAATGGCAACACTGTTAACAAAAACAAGGAATACTGTAGTTTAAAAAACAGATCTGTTTACTGCAGCATTTCTCAACTTGGGCACTACTCACATGTTGGACTGTGTAATTCTTTTTTTTTCCTTTTCCATTACGGTTTATTACAGGATACTGAATACAGTTCCTTGTGCTATACAGTAGGACCTTGTTGTTTATTTTATATATAATAGTTTATATCTGCTAATCCCAAACTCCTAATTTATCCCTCCCCTACTCCCTTTCCCCTTTGATAACCATAAATTTGTTTTCTACGTCTGTCTGTTTCTGTTTTGTAAGTTCATTGTATCATATTTCAGATTCCACATATAAGTGATATCATGTGATATTTGTCTTTCTCGTTCTGATTTACTTCACTTACTATGTTAACCTCTAGGTCCATTAATGTTGCTACCAGTGGCATTATTTCATTCTTTTTTTATGACTGAGTTGTATTTGGACTGGGTAATTCTTTGTTCTTGGAGTTGTCCTGTGCAATGTAGGATGTTTAGCAGCATTCCTGACCTCTACTCACTAGATGCCAGTAGTATCCACTCTTCTCCAGTTGTGACAACCAAAAATGTTTCCAGACATTGCAAAATGTCCCTTGAGAGACAAAATTACCCCCAAATAAGAACCACTGATTTACAGAAAAATTTGAACATGTGTGTATGCAAAAGGAATAACATAGAAAGAAAGACACCTTGATTGAAATGTAAATATGTAATTAGACATCAGGTCTACAAAGAGACCAGACAAATATTAAATCAACTATTAGGGCATTAATGTTAATTTTGATAATCCCTATTGTTTCGGGAAACAACAAAGTAATGACACCGAGATAATATGTTACCTAGGATATAGTTTAAATAATCCTATTTTCTTCACTTTTATGTACTTTTTAAACTTTTATAATAGTTTTATAAGGATCACTTATATTAGTAACTAAAATCAGGTGAATGAATCACCAAGGAAATGAGATCTTGTTTCTCTACAGCTGACAAAGATACTTGAAGGGCTCAGAACTTGGGAGGTTTGGGTGGTTCCTAAAGGAGGAAAGAAACAGAATGAAGGAAAACCAGGAAAGTGCAATATCATAGAAAGCAAAGAAAAAGAGAATTCCAAAGTTACAAAGTTCTCACAATCCTAAAAAGAAAAACAAACAAAGTAAAATAACTAGCCCTAGTTCTGAAGAGTGACTATAAACTGGCTTCAATTTGGTAAACATTTAGAATACCTACATCTATTCAAGGTGCAGTCTTGGGAGCAACAGGAGATACAAAGAATATACCTTCTAATAAAGTTTCTACTTCTTAAGATGAAAGATAACTGTACAATGGTACCACAAAGCAAAGTATCAAAATATAGGTAACTAACATATTATGCCAAAATTTGTTGGTTTTATTAAGAAAGACCATTCCTAGAAAAATACAAGGGTAACTGCTTTGTTTTACACAATAGGTGTCTATCTACATATGTAACCCTGATCCATTTCTTATCTCCTCTCCCTCTTTATCTTTTTAATTTTTTTTTAACAGACGCAAAATGGATGAGCAGGGAACCCAATGGTACTTAGTTAAGTATCCCCCCCTCCAAAAAAAAAAGATATGGTTCTCAATCTTAGCTATACACTAGAATCACCTACAGGACTTTAAAAAAAAAACAAAAAACTGATGCTCATAACTCATTACTAAATGGTTCAATCATAATCTCTGAGCTTGAGACTCGCACATAGGTATTTTTATAAAGTTCCCCAGGTGAATTCTAATGTGCAATCAAGACAGAGACCTATGGACATAAAGAATGGATATAAGCATGTTACTAGAAGCAATGAAACAATATGAAGATGACAATTAGTTTCCAGCTGAAATCACCATCATAAGTCACATAATTCCCAACCTACCAAAATTATGAGAAATCACTTTCATTTTTAAAATTTTGTAATTAAGAAATTAAAATAAAATCTCCAGGATTCCCACACCCATAACTTTTCAATTTGTTTTGAAATTGGTATTACAATGTGTAGTAATTTCAATTCACTACATTATACAGACATGCAGGTTTACATAATTATTGGCATATTTCAGAGAATTTAGTATTATGAAAAACTAAACTAATGCATTAGAAGAGACAAGGTTTAGCTATTTTTAACACTGACTTTATTCACTATTCATGAGTACTATGCTACTTGAATTAGTATGGTTATCACTTATTACTAATACATTTCATCATTTCCAACTAATAAATTTTATATTATTAAAGTATTATAGGTGTTAGTCTCATTTTCCACTTATTACCTTACGACTTCAGGCAAATTCCTTAAATCCTCCCAACACCATCACTGCCATTCCTCAGTTTATTTTTATCTGCAAAATTGGAATAATTAATCTATTTCTACAGTTTTCAAAGACATCAAATGAAAAAATATATACAGAAAAATGCTCCAAAAAATTGTAATGTGCCATGAAATAGTTAAAGAAATCAGAAATGTAACTTATTCTGCATCTACCATTAAATCCAAACATTAGTCTAACACACCTTTGTGAACAAAATTATAGTAGGCTAAAGATGGTCACAAATTCTCTGACATTCTTCCCTTCAAAAGGAGTCTATCTTCTGGTGGGGTGAGGGCTCTGACTGCTCTAACCAATAGAGAATGCTGGAAGTAGTGCTATGCCAATTTCTGAGTCCAGGCTTTAAAAGATTTTAAGAGAAAAATTCCACTTCCTGACACTTCAAACACTTGCTCTCGGAACTCAACCTCCATGCTGTGAGAAGTCCAACACACATGAAGAAGCTATGGTGCAGGCACTCCAGCTAATATCTCCAGCTGAACTCTCAGCCAACATCAGCCGCCATCCATGCCAATGAGCCACCTTGGATGTCCAGCCCAGCTGAGCTCTCAGATGACTCCTACCCTAGCTGCAAATCTGACTACAAACGTATGAAATCCTAACTGAGTACCAACCAGTTGAGTCCAGGCAGCCCACAGAAACATAAGACATAATAAATTGTAGTTTTAAGCCACTTTGTTTTAGAATGGGATTGCTACATAGCACTAAGCAACGGGGACAATAATCAAGATTTTTCTTTAAAAGACTCAATAATATTTAATTTTATTAGCACCTCATATTTAATGGACATTTTTTCCTTTCATCTCTATAAAAATAAGTATATTTTCATGTAGAAAAGTGCATAATAAAATATAATGCTAGACATTCTATGGAAAAAAATCTGATGTGCTGACTCTTACTTTACAAAAGCCATTTTGGTTCTTTCCCATTATATTCATACTGATAAACAAATGACCATAATAATTAACAAAGTTCAAGTAAATATATAAAAAATCAGATGCGAGAAGGACATTTTAAAATTATTTTTGTTTTTCTCATGCATTGTTTTCTCAAAGACTACACTACATACCTATGTGCAATTAATGCATGTTATTAATGACAGGTTGTTGTTTTTTATTACAGGGTCCTTACTACCTAATTTAAAAGATGCAACTACTGTCACAAGAAAAGGAATACACATTTCAATATGAAAAGGACATAGCACAACCCACATCACCTTTCAGATAAACTGGTCCAGAACTGTGGAGCCATGAGAAACTACCTAAATCCATCATGAAAGACACGAATCTTAAACAGTAAATCTGCTGAAATGCAAAATCTGCTTACATAGCAAAACCGCAGAGCAAGCCTACAAGAGGAACACTTCCCTAACAAATGTCGCTTGACATTTTTAATGGCTGCAGGGAAATATACAAAAACTAAGATGCTTGCAAATTCAGAAAGAGTAAAATCCTTTCGTTCCGCATCCCCTCAGAGGTTTAGCTGAAACCCTCAGAGCTCCTACAAGTATTAAATTCCTTAGGCTCTGCAACACCTCTTTTTTCAGACAAATATTCTGTTAGTGATTAAGTGACTTGCTTCAAGGTCACAGAATGAACCAGAGACCAGAAATGAACCTAGAAGTGTGGTCTACAGCTCTATGTATAAATTCAAGATTCTGATAATTTCCAAGGTGGAGTGGAGGTGAAATTAACTTGTCCCACAACTGTAGGAGGGCACATTTTAGGAAAGAAAGGCTTTTATTTGCGGAACTCACAGTTTTAACTCTAAGGAGCTCATAGGTTCTTTAAACTCATACTTGAACTTCACTAAAAGCAAGTCTGACCGGGTCTGAGGAGAGACTGGAAAACACTCTGAGGGGTTGGACTAAGGCCTGGGAACATAGCTCGATAGCAGAAAAACTGAAAACGGAAGCAAGAGGAAGGAGGTCAAAGTCGGTCTGGGTGCCCACTAAGGTGGAAGAATGGTCAAGGCCACCTTCTAAGACTGGAAAACCTGAGGCCACACGAAACTCGATAGGCAACCCTAGGTGGACAGCAGGCGGACTCGAGGTTGGGCCCGTCCTCCAAACGCCGATTCTATGCCCGGGGCTGTCCCACCCCTCTCCGAGGACAGGATTTGTCTCCCAGGTGACCAACAGCTGGTGAAAGGAAAGCGCCTTCACTGCAAACACCTTACCGAGGAACAAAGGCCAGGACCCAGCCCCACACTCACCTTGGCGCCGGGCGCGCTTCACTAACGCCGGCCTCCGCGCCAAAGGCCCATCTCCCACCAACCCGAGGAAGACTCGCTATCCTTACGGAAGCCAGCCCAGCTCATCCCCTTTTCCCAATTTGCACTGCGTTACGACGCGTCGCGCCTCTGACGTCACTCAGGGGCGTGGCCCCGCGCGCTCTTAACTACTTGCTCCTCCCCAGCCCTGTCCCTCCAAGTTACTGCCGGACGGGAGGGTAGGGGAGGGCCGAGGGGGATGTTTTGGATGGACCTCCTGGGCAGGTCCCAGGCTACGCTGAGCTGGGACGAGCTTGTCCTCCGGTCCCCTGCGCCTTGCATTTCTCGGGCGTGGCTCTCTCACCCTGGTGTTACTTACATCCTGGGCCTTCCTGCAGAGGAAACAGGGCAGCTCTTAACGCCCCTGAGCTACGCATCTTCCTCCTCAGATTGGAGATTGAGGGCTGACTAGGAAAGGGACTTGAATTCCTCAAATTCTGGCTAAGAGTTTAACATTCTCCGAAACACGCCTGTGGTCAGAGAAGAACGGACATGGTCCTAAAGCACATTGTATATATACATCTAACGTCAGTTAAAAGCCCAATCTTAAAAAAACAAAAACATAGGTCTTGAACTTTCTCAAGAGGTAATCTTTGTACTCTCGTAGAGAAGGGTGATTGGATGCTGCAAGGATCTGTAAACATAAAGTTGCTTGGATGGAGTAGCTGTTCATGGTCACTAAGTCCCAGGTCAGTCGAGGTGTCCCATGGATGAAGAAGCTGGAAGGCGAGGTCTAGTAAATGCGTTAAGTGAAAGTGTGTGCCAAACAGGTGTCCAATAAATTCGTAATGAATAAATAAGTGAAAACACTTAGCCCAACAGTGTTTCACCTATGGCAGTCTTTCCATTAATGCTAATTTCCTTTCCATCACAATGAAATAACTGCAAAAATATGGTAGCTCTTTTATACCTAAGCTATACACTGTTTTTCCCCAAAGACTGATATAATATGAAATATGCCATACTACCTGAGATTACTAACTAGGTAGCCTTAGCAAATTTTTCATAACTAAGGGGGGAAAAGTGCTTCTGTCTTTTGAGGGTGAATCTTAAGGAAGTAAGTTGGTTGTTTGCTTCTTTTTTTTTTTTTTTTTTGTCTGCTGAGCATCTTGATGATTTGAGTATGCAAAGAAAAATCTAGGGCTGAGTTTTTGGAGTAGGAAACAAATGCAGCAAGAGTTTGGAGTTCTCTAAAGACAATCTCAGAGAGGACCCTAGAAATGTGAGTTGATAAAGAGAGAAGCCCATAAAAATGAATCAACCAATGAAAGGAATCTTCTCTAGTGGTGTGGCAAAAAGGTTTTATTAAACAGGATTGTTTAACATTCACCTAAAGTTTTTTTTTTGTTGGTCTGATTAATTGCCCCAATACCCACCCCACCCTCCCAGTAAGTGGAATTCCCCAACTTCCCTAAAGCATCAGTCAAGTTTGCTAAAACACAAGTCACTGAGTTTTTTTTTTTTAAAAAAACACTAAGAAGTTCCCACGTGTGGGGCAACAGGTGTGGAAGAGAAACCAGGCTCAAGATGACAAGATGATTCCAAAACTGTACTGAGTTGGTGAAAGTAGTAAAAAATAAGACTATTCCTAGGAAATTCACAGAAATCTGGGGTTGGGCTTTAGACTTTTCAGAATTAGAGGAGTGAGCATTCTTAAGGAGCAGGGTTAGCTAGATGAAACTATGCTATTGACTTCAATCATAAACCCTAATTCTTGTTCAAATATGTGTTGTAACAAACCAGGCAGCAGTATCTATGGTACCTAGAATCTAAGTAATCATCACTAGCTTTTTAGAAGACATGAGCTACATTTGACCATAGCTTTAATTCCCAAGCCATCCAGTATAAGCAGTATTTCAAAACATACTGAACCTGACTCATCCTCCATCCTTTCAACATGTTTCTACTGCATATGTGTACTATATCAAGCATTGTTTTAGACATGGGTTACAAAGTCCCTCCTGGACACAGAGCTGACTTACATTCTAGTGAGGGAGACATATGACAAGCAAATATATATACAGTTGACTCTTGAACGACGTAACTTTGAACTGCCCAGGTCCACTTAAATGTGAATCATCTTCAATAGTAAATACTACAGTACCTCACAATCCGAGGTTGATTGAAACCGAGGTTTATTGAATCTAAACTTGCAGAACTGAACGGCAGATCCGGAGGAAAGTGGGGTATGGAGGGCCGACTATAAGTTACACTCAGATATTCAACTCTATGGAAGTTTGGTGCCCCTGGTCCCCCTGTTATTCAAGGGTCCACTGTACAATATGCCAAGTGTTGTTAAGTTCTAAAAAGAAAAACAAAGCAGGGTAAGGGCCAGCAAAGACAGTGGTGTTTTTGATGAGATAGTCAGGTAAAACCTCTCTGACAAAGTGACATTTCCATAGAGCCTTGAGTGAAGAGAGGGAGCAAGCCATGGATGCATGTGGGAAAAGAGCATCCAGGTAATTGGAGTAGCACAGGTGAAGGCAGTGATGCAGAAAAAGGAAGCATGCCGGAGGGACACCAAGTAGCACAGTATGGCTGGCATGGAGTGAGTGAGTGGAATCATGATAGGAGGTGACCTCAGAGGGGTGGGGAGAGAATAGAGTACAGATTACATAGGCCATGTAGGTCAATGAAACATGTTTATCCAAGACTAATGTAAGAAGTGAATCACATGCTAATATTTTATAAGAAAAGTTAGCTTTCATACATATGTTAAAATTTACAACATTATAGAAGGGGAGGGTACAGCTCAGTGACAGAATGCGTGCTTAGCATGCATGAGGTCCTGGATTCAATGCCAAGTACCTCTGTTAAAAAACCAAATAAGTAATAAATAAAACTAATCCCCCCCAAAAAAACTCCAAAATATTTGCAAAATTATGTACAAATGTTCATCCCAATTGTCTTTTAGCCGAAGCATGTGTTTTTTTAAACTAATATTCTTTCCTATTCATCTGGTTTTTATTTTCTAAAATCATAATGATCATCACACTGGACCTGCTGCATGGCCCATCAGTCTTTATCTCTAGGGGATGCATCACACAAGTCTTGGCTGCTCTCCTGGGTATCAGCTTCAAAGGGTAGACACTCAGCACTCCTGCACTTCACTAAGATTCTATCAGCTATTGGTTTATTTTAAGTTGTAAAAAATTTATTATACCACCACTTAGCACAATTTGAATTCTTTTTTTTTTCTAATGTGAAGTTATACTTCTACCTAACTGGCCTGAACTTACCTCCATAAAGCTTTGGAGATGCACTCTCATTCTATGATTTCATGAGTTAATCAGCAATTATACTTTCTTTTTTCATCCCTTCTTGATTTTACAGATGTAGGTCTTCTTTTTGTCTTTGTTTTTCCATCTAAACTGAGGAGTTTGAATCCGGTTATTATATTCTTCAGTGGTTCCCCACTGTAACGTCTTCCTGATCTCCCTGCTCCCGTTAGATTTCCCTCATATGTACAATGTGACAAATGGTGATGCATATGATTTTCTCCCAAGAAGAGAAAGTTTTCAGTTTGTTGACCTTACCACCAAATTTTCACCTACTTGACTGAAGTCATCAGAGTTACTTAAACTTCTTAAGAATTGTCTCTGCAATTTTGTCATGTTAATACTAACTAGCTGAGGAGGGTATAGCTCAGTGGTAGAGTGATTACTTAGTATGCATGATGTCCTGGGTTCAATCCCCAGTAACTCCATTAAATAAATTAAATAAGTAAATAAACCTAATTACCTCCCCCCTCAAAACAAAACAAAACATACTAACTAGCAAAAAGAGAAACCCATTGAATAACAACAGGAACTGTTCAGTTATCAGTATATTGAATTGAGATCATAGAATCAACATACATGCTTGAGCATTTTCTAGATATTTACAAAAAAACACCTATTATGCTTTAGCTATAGTGACATTTTAAGGAAGCATCTAATTTAAAAAATATACTTTTAAAGTCAAAATTCCAAAAAATCTTCATGTAATGTATTCCCATTTATACAACTCTCAAATATCTAAAATAATATAACGTTATCTCTGGGAGTAGGGGTGCGATTTTTGATGCGCTATTTACTTCGTCCAAATCATAAGTAAATATATTAAATAATATATGCCCAGTGATTTTCAAACTTAGGTATTAACAAGCAATATGTGGCCTGAATAAACACAACAGTGCAAACCCAAAATTAAAATCTATGGACTCAGGGCTAGCCAAAGGCTCAGGATCCCCCAGCTGTTCATCAACCTGTGGAGTGTGCCTGGGCCTGGAACAACTGCATGCAGCCTGGGAGATGTTCCAGGAGAGGGCTCACAACTCCCTGTCTCCTCACATATTTATAGAGGAGGAGGAAGGGAGCAGGGATCACCCAGCCAATTTGGAGAACTTTGAGCTTTTCCATAGGGGTTACAATTTTATTGGTTTAAAAACCAAGTATTTTGAGACCAATCACCTGGGGAGTTTTCCTCAACAATTCTAGTTTCTGCCTGAGGCCTTATAGCTTCCCTGCTGAGCTAGCTTGTTGCTAGGCTGCAGGAAGAGAATGAGAGCACTGGGTTATCCAGCAGACAGGTTAGTGTATCTTTACCCAAGTCTGTGTAAGAACCAACCTCTAGTTTACATTTAGTAGGTAAGGAGAGGAAGCCACAAATATGCATTTTAAAATATCGGTGGTGATACTGATGCTGGTGGTCATGAACTCCACCTGAAGAAATGTTACTTCCCCCCACCATGAGAAAACATTCTCTTCATCTGAGTTTATTTTTGAAATAACTGTCTGTGAGAAATCTTGTGGAAGATTTTTGAAATTCTAACTAGAGGATGAGATTCTTTATATGTTGCGGGGGAGTTTATAATCTTGTCTCTGACATATTTTATAATTCTAAATCCATCGGTATGTCTTTCTATAATCTGCCAAATGCAGAGGCACAATGCCCAAGCCATTTTTAATGGTCCATTTGTGGTAGAGATGTGTAAAAACAGGGTGCCATTCTGGTTGATGTTTCTTCCATGTCAGTTATTCTATATAGTTTTTATTACAGAGGTGTGAGTAAATTGTGTATATAGATCTGTAGAAAGAATATGAACATGCATCCTCTCAGTGGGTCATATTAGTCTGTGAACTGGGTAAACATCTCCGTGATTATGCAGTACCTCTATAGAGATATGCGCATATTTAAGAATGTAATAGAGGGAGTGTCTCTGTCTGTCTTTGTGTAGTATATTCATAGGTAAAAATGGGGTGAGCCTATTTACAAGTCTGTATCTAGGTGTATGATGATTTGGGATAAGGGAAAAGCACAAGCAGATTTTTTTTTCACTGCTTCATGGTTGGACTCTGGAAAAGATAAAATGATTTATACTTTTATCCTATTTAGGACAAATGTGCACAATGTCATTACCAGATTACATAGATGATTTCCACTGTTCCAACTTATGTTTCAATATGGATAAACACAAGATTTTCATTTAATCTTCATATGAAAAATATACCATATTTACGTTACAAAAGGATTTAACTAATGCCTGGCATATATATTACCTGACTGCAAGTGACTGGCACCCAGGAAGAAAAACTGAGGAGTGGCTTAATACCCTTCAGTAAACCATCAGCAACCACACCACCTCATTCCTTAATGGGGTCAGTTAACATTTTAATGAATTTTTTGGTGAAGTAATGTAATAGTGACTTTAAGCCTGCCTTTCCAACCGGACTGGGGTCCAGCACCCTTCCTGTACACAAACTGTGGAATTGCCAATGGCTGTCTAACTCACTGATGTTGTGCTGCCTTTCAAATAGTCTTGCTTTCTTTCCACAGTGTGTTTTCCACAATTAATGTGTTCTTTTATTTAGTAGCAAGCCCACGCAAAGTTATTTTTAATCCCTGTGTCTCTAAATCTCTTCCTCTGACTTATCATGGTTTTTGGAATAACACCGTTAAAGATTCATTCCTTCATATGAAAATGTAGCATCTCTGAGAAAACTTCCTTTGTGGAAGGTTTAAGCTAGTTTCTCAAATCAGGCAGCCTTCTATTAAAGAGAGAGAATTAAACACATTTTGATAAGATAAATTTTGATAGGACCTGGAAAGTGAAGGTAAGAAGTGTTGTGGGGAAGGGTTTGGCCCGCTGAGAGGCAGCACAAAGAGATTTGATTGTATGATCTCCTCCCTACCAAAGGAGAACACAGGGGTGCATGATGGAAGGTACATGTGTTAAAGCTCTCCTGTCTTGTCTTTTCTTTTGGTTTAGAAACAGTTTATTCAAGTTCCTACCTAAATGCACCGATACAAGTGAGGTATTCCTGGATTGATGCAGGAGCCAGTGGGTTCCATGGCACTGAGCATCGAGGCCAAGGAGAGAGCCCCAAGGTTTCAGAGTCAGACCAGGCCAGAGACCCTGAGCCAAGGGTGGGCTAATGTCCTGACACTGGCAGAAGCATTCTTCTCACAGCTGGGCATACTGCAAGGCATGTCTTCTACACTATATCATTTCAGTGATGTTAGGGAAACAGATTATTAAAGAAATGTGACCCATGTCCTAGTGGATCTCAGCTGTTGTTGCTTTGTAAGTCACATGCTAGCAGGTGCAAGAATTTTATACTATCCCAGTAAGAAACAGTAGGCCACAGAATGATAAAACCTCTGTGTTTCTCCCTCAGTGCTTCTTTGTCTGTTTTTACTCCTACCTGAACTCCCATTCTCAAGCCACCTACCCTGATGTTGAAAGTTTCATGTATACAAAGTTTTCTCAGATGATGACAGCTATTTCCAAAGCAGCATATTGCAGGTAGAGCATGTGCTTAGCATACCCAAGGTCTTGGGTTCAATCCTAGTAACCGCCAATGACTAGTTGAAAGCATAACTTAGAAGACAGATTTAGGAAGCGATATATAGAAAAAATAGGAAACAAATTCCAAAAAGCCATAGTCTATGAGAACCAGATAACAACTGATTCATGGATGGTCTTACTTGAAAACTACCAAATTGTTGCTTACACAATTAGTAGAAACATATTAGAGTCCACAGTTGATAATCTGCCAACTTCTGGGTAAAACTTTGTCTATAGGATGGGATGGTCAGAGTCTAGCTCAAACCTTCTCTAACCCCCACAAAAAATGCTGAATTGGAAGGGAAATCATACCACCTACAGCATTCCAATGGTGAGAAAGGCCTGTGAGGATGTAGAAGGTGTACACACATTATTACAGTTTTAATTTTGAAGGGCACCTTGAGTTTCATTTGCCACTTTTCTGAATGTATCTGTCAGGAACAGACATAAGGACATTTTACTAGGATTTAACTTTCAGGCAAAATAGAAACTTTGGTCATAGCTATAGTTCTACAAAAATGCTTTAAAGGGGTTATTAGTTCTGCTTAAAATAATATCACTTTATGAATGACACATAACAATGATAAGAAAATAAACATCTGCATATCTAATGTAAGAGTGATATCTCTTTTACTAGTATCTTATCTTAAATACAGCAAAAGAGTCAGTATGGCTTACAAACAGTAGAAAGTTCTCTTATAGGGAAGCAGAAAAATAGTAAAATAAGGCATAGCCTGTTATTATCACAAATCTGTAATAGGTGGTAGTGTCCCTTCTGGGAGGCACAAGTTGGAAATCTTATTATCCAAAGGTTTAAAATGTAGTTCTGAAGATGTCATGTGAATAGGTGGGAACTGTGAACTTCTCTGGGCCACCGCCATCTTATTTATAAAGTGGAGACATTAATGTATGACCTGACTGAAGCTGAAGACATTTTGAAGTCCATTTCAACTCCAGGATTTCTTATTCTACTACACTCACAGAGCCTTGTCTTCCTCTGAGAGTTGTTTTGTGTCCACGTATGTAGTCTATCTGAGAGAACGTTCCATGTGCACTTAAAAAGAATGTTTATTCTGGGTTTTGTGTGTGTGTGTGTGTGTGTTTGGATGCAATGTCCCAAAAATATCAACTAAGTCTGTTCTATTGTGTCATTTAGTATCTCTGTTGCCTTATTGATTTTCTGTCAGGAAGACCTGTCCAATGATGTTAGTGGGGTGTTAAAGTCTTCTAACATTATTGTATTCCCATCAATCTCTCTCTTTATGTCTGCTGATATCTGTTTTATGTATTTAGGTGCTCCTATATTGGATGCATATATGTTCATGAATGTAATATCCTCTTCTTGTATTGTTCCTTTTATCATATATAGTGTCCTTTTTATCTTTCCTTATGGCTTTTCTTTTAAAGTCTATTTTATCTGTTATGAGTTTGCTACCCCTGATTTCTTGTCATTTCTATTTGCATGAAATATCTTTTCCCATTTCTTCACTTTCAATCTATGTGTGTCCTTTGCCCTATACTAGGTCTATTGCATACTGTAGGCTGTTTTATTATCCAGTTTGCTACTCTATGTCTTTTGATTAAAGCAATTAGTCCATTATCATTTACAGTAAATATTGATAGATGTGTGTTTATTGCCATTTTAAACCTTGTTTTCCAGTTGATTTTGTATTTTTTCTGTTCCTTTCTTTTTCTCTTTGTTTTTCCTTTTGTGTTTTGATAATTTTCTTTTGTATTAGCTTGATTTCTTTTCTTTTTGTTTTTTGTGACTTTATTGTGTGCTTTTGATTTGTGATTACCCTGTTTTTCCAGTATGTTAACCCATTACTATATCTATTTGCTTTAGACTGGTAATCATATAGGTTGAAACATTCCCTAAAAAATGAAGAAAAAAAATCTACATTTTCTTGCTCCCCTCTCCACCATTTTGATTTTGGTGTCTTCTTTTACATCTTCCTGTTTATTCTTTTGCTGTTCATTGTACTTATCATATTTCTAATTGTGATTTTCTCTTTTCTATAGGTTTTTGCTTCTTTTCTATTTAGAGAAGACCTGTTAATATTTATTTTAGGATAAGTTTAGTATTGCTATATTCTTTTAGTTTTTGCTTGTCTGAGGAATTTTTTATCTCTTCTTCTATTCTAAATGATAGTCTTGCTGGGTAGTGTTCTAGGTTGCAGCCTTTTCTCATTCAGGATTTTTAATTTATCCTGCCACTCCCTTCTGACCAGCATAATTTCTGTAGAGAAATCAGCTGATAGTTTTATGGTGGTTCCCATAACTATACCCTTTGTTTTTCTCTTGCTCCTTGCATTTATTTCTGTATTCTTTGTTCGTCTGGAATATTCTCCCTTCCTTGAAACCATTTGGCAATTCCCATTGTCTTTTAAATTTTCTCCTCAAGTTTTCTCTCTCCTCTGAACTCTATTTTCATCCCCTCCTTGCTTTTTACCTCTATGTTCCTTTAGCATTGCATACTTAGCCTACTTACTGTGATTGTTTGCCTTTTAGTCTGCCAGTTGCAGAATATAAATCACAGTCTATCTTCCCCTCCTATTCTGCAGCTCCCTGAGGACTGTATAGTCTCACTGCTGCCACTGTGTTGCATTTGAATTGAATTGGAGGGTTTGGGGGGCACTAAGAGTAGAAAGGGAAGCAAAGTGGAAGGGTTCTGCTGAAGACAGTTCCCTTACTATATAGTTTTCCAATTCCTGCCTTGTAGGTCATTACTTTGAAGATGACATATTTACCTTAAAAAATACTCATTAATGTTGTTTTCCAACAATGTTGATTATCTTCCAAAGGTCCAGCAAGGTTTGGCAAGTTTCATCATTTCAGAAACAATTCTCTACTGTAATCTAAGTAATAATTACAGAAAGATTATAAAACCATAGGATGTCTTTGAAAGATTATGATTTCAAACTTGACTTGGGGGGAGCAATGAAGGGACAAATCATTCCTTCTCCCTTCTGACTACATAACCCTTCTGAAGCGCCTTCCTCCCACCAGGTATTTTCTGCTTTCATGCTGCCACCCTGACTGTCATTCCCAGCTGACCCAGCCTACTTTCCTACTTTCCACCCCCAAGGCCTTTCCTCTTCAAGGACATTTTGGAATCCATACTTTCCACCAACATGAATCTTGCTATCTCAATCTATCAGCCAGATGATCTGATGGGTTTTGTAAAATATTATTTGATAATTTTCTGAAAATCTTCAAAAACACTGCCTTTGAACCAGACTGTTTGTTAATAATGTCAATGTCTTACTTCAAGGTGCACGTTCCCCCTGGTGGGATGCAGAAGTGCTCTAGATTGTCTACAGGAGTTTCATGACACTTACTAATAACATGTTCAAATTTCATGTGTCTCTGCCAATTATTTCTCATCACATAATAGTATCTTGCATACTCAATATTTCTTCGTATGCCCTTTCCTTAGGCTTTCCAGGAAATATCTTTCTTGGGTAAATGGAATCAAACTGAAGAATTGAAATCTCTGGCCAATTGTAAGAGGAAACCTCAAAATAAGAAAATAGAAATCATATAGAGTGTGCAACTTGACATGCATAAACATCCTCTGTCACTTTTCTTTCCCTCTACTTTCTCTTTCCTCCCTTCTCCTCCTATCTCCCAATTACTCAGCAAGTATAATTCAACATCTACAGCAAAGATTTCCCAGATGAAATGGCAGAGCAGTAGAAGGTAATACTTAAGAGCACAGGCTCTGGAACCAGACTCCTGTTTCTGAATTTGGGCTCTGCCAGTTAATAGTTATGTGACCTTGGCCAAGTTATTTCACTTCTCTGCAACCTCAGTTATGTTGTTTGTAAAATGGAGATGAAAATGCTAGCATCTACCTTATAGGGTGGCTCTGAGAAATAAATTAGTACCTAAGAAATGCTTAGCACATAACTGCTCTCACCAAATACTAGCCACTATTAACTGCTGCTTAATTTTAGATGACTAATGGGAATTAATTAGAAGTGCAGTATGGTGTGTGGAGAAAGAGCTTTCTAGATGGAGGAAACATCATATTTGAAGTCCTGAGGCAGGAAGGAGATGCAGGGTGTTTGGTGGAACTGACGGGAGATGAGAGTGGCTAGAGTAGGCAGGGGTCAGATCATCTCAGGCCTTCTAGACCATGCATAGGATTAGGATTTTGTTTTTATACTAAAAGCCATGAAAAGCCTCTTGAGGATTTTAAACAAGGGGATGACATGATCTGATTTGCTTTTATAAAGATTACTTCTGGTGCTATGGGAGAGAATAGCTTAAACCAGGTAAGAGGAGATGTGGGGAGATCTGGCGAAGGGAAAAAAATGATGCTAAAGATTCTAACTTGAGCCACTGGGTGGATGATGGAACCATTCATCAAGATGGAGAACGCTAGGAGAGGATCAGGCACAGGGAGAAGAGGAGAGGACTCACTTTTGAACATGTGCTATCTCGTAATAACACTTAATGGGGTATCATCTGTAAAAATATTGAATCACTGTGCTATATACCTGAAACTAATATAATATTGTAAAACAACTATACTTCAAAATAAATTTAATTTAGTCAGGACCCCTCCCCCAGCAATGAAAATCTGGATTTGAAGTGGCTAGAAGACCGTCAAACAGAGTTAGGTAGAGAAATTGGATATATGGGTCCAGAGCTTAGAGATAAAATTTAACTTGAATTCTCTTGAATTCAGAGTCCAGGTGAAAAAGAAAATTGTCATTTAAGTTAAAGTAGACAACTTCAGTTAGTGACAGAACAGTGATCAGCAAATAAGTGCATTTGGTAAGAGGGGAAAAACTTGAGTTTCGATTGAAGCATAAGGGACAATTAGCTTAGAAAGACTGAATTTCAAGCAAGCATTTCAGAAAGTGACAATTTAGCCTATGATAACTGCAAAATAAGGAGCTCATCAATTTAAGGATTATTTTATTTACTCAAAGAAAGGAAAAAATGGGGGCAAACAGAGAGTTCTGTGTCTAGTTTTGAATACTTTTCTGCTGCAGGTCAGAATGCGTCACCAAGACCTACCAATCTTCTTCAAATCAAACCTCCCACAGGCTTAGAATTTAAGTGGGTTCTTAAGGTAAGTATAGTGCTTTCTGGAGTCTGAAAGGTCACTATTAATCTTGCTGAAACATTCCAGGTTATATTAGCAGAGGCTTGTATTTGCTGCATAGCTTTAAAGTTAATCTTTTAGAGAGTCTTCAGGCATTGGATTAAGTCTTTCAGAGATTTTGAGAATGAAACTCCAGTTATGACAAGAGCTATGGATTCATATTTTAACAAAGAGCAGATTATATAAAATATTGTGTCCATAAGGGTATCAGAAAAGATACTTTTACTATAGGAAATTTCAAACATATGAAAAAATATAATAGTATAATGAATAACCATGTACCCATCCCCCAGCTTGAACTACCATCACTTGTCTGCTTGGGAAAAGATGTATTTTAAAAATAATTGTATTTTTTCTTTCATAAAATACTTGTTCACTGACGAAAATACAGATCATCCAGAAGAAGAAAATATATACTGGCCAATCCCAGCCCTTCTAGCAGGGCTATCAGTAGTCCAGTTGATGCTTTTGAATAATTCAGAAAAAGGTTCCTCCTCCCTTGGCTGAATGCAGCCCTGTGCCCAAAGTGCAGGGCTAGCTGAGTAAAGTATGACCTTGACCTCTGATCTAACTCTCCCCTCGCTAAGCTCCCTTCTGGAGAGCTCAACATGCACCATGGACATGGCAGATTTGCCTTCTGACCTCCTTTCTCTGCAAAGGCACACATATATTTACATTACTGAATTGTACTACACACACTGTTTTTTCATACTCCTTTTCACTTAATATTCCATGAACACTTTTCCTTGTCATTATTGAGTTCTTCTAAAAATCATTTTTAAAGACTGCACAATATTATTCAATCATCTCTTAATTCATTTAACTCTACGATTAGACACAGATTATTTCTATTTAACAAAAGTATAAAAAGCACTGAATATAAAAACATATACTCTTACAGATTTGTAACATAAATATTAGTGTATATCCATGATAAATGCCTTAGAATAATTTTCAGAAGTGGCATTCCTAGGGCAAAGGACATGGCAAATTCCAAGCTTTTCTATACCTGTTACCAAACTGCCTTTTAGTGAGATTGAACTAACCCAAACCCCATAAGCAGCCTTTTGCTTATTTTCCCAAAAGCTTGATAACATTAAATGTGATGATGAAAGATACAGATTCATATTTTTACGGTTAAAAACCCCCAAGAGTCTGTCAGTTTGACTATTGAAAAATAGTACCCACCGAGTGTCGCTTTTTTGGGGTTTGAGTAATAGTAAAGTGAGAAAATGTTTTTATGTGTATATTAGTCATTCTTTCCCCTGAAATTCCCACGTGTCATTTATCCTGTAGCACTCTTCTACTGGTCTATTTTCTGATTTCAAAAATCTTTTTGGATAAAAGTTGAATATATGTGTCACACTACCTGTAAGTTACTAAAAGTATAAGGTGGCAATTATTAAGAAGCAATGTATACCACATTTAAAGAGACTTAAGTATTTGACTTTTTGGCATTGAATATTTTGAGGAAGGAGACGTATATTACGTTGAACCATGTGAACTGCCAGTCCTATGTGGTAGTGACTCTCAAATTGTGGTCTAGGGATCCCAGGAGGTTCCCAATTCCTTTTTGGGCATCCACAGGTGAAAACTATTTTCCTAAGAATACTAAGACATCATTTGCACTTTCACTTTCATTCTCTTACAAATGTACAATGGAAGTTTCCAGAGGCTGTATGATGTGTGATATTCTAACAAATTGAGTGCAGAAGTAGATGAAAATCTATCTATCTCCTGTTAAGATTTGAAAAAATGTAAAACAACGTCACTCTTCTATTTTTTTTGGTTTGGGAAAATATAGTTATTTTCATAAAAATATATTATTTATGTTAACCTGCAATGGGTTTATTATTTCTAAATGACTTAATAACTTTTTCAGTTTAAATTTACATTATGGTGAATATCAATAGATATAACCTACATAAACAAGTCTCCTCAGGGCCCTAAATTTTTACGAGTGTAAAGGAGTCTTGTGTTGCAAAGTTTGAGAACCTCTGCTTTGTGGCATTTAAATATAGTTGCCTTTTATTTCAAAAATAGAGCAAGAGATATGAAGTGCTTCCCTGAGAACTAAATGAAATTAATCATGGGAGTTAAGGGTTTCATGCCATCCTGAGTGTCAGAGACACTTCTGTGTTCTTTAATAATTTATTTTTTTGTGTTTGTGATAATGTGGGGCCCTCTGCAGCATGGAAACCACAACAAAGACCCCTACTTCCTGAGCCCATGACAGTGCTGTAGAAGAGCAATAATAATGAAAAAATTAGCTGATTAAACATACTAAGATTTCACCCCAACAACAAAAGTTGTAAAACACAACCATGTGTTCCTCTTCTTTCCTTTGTCCCAACCAAAATAAAAAGATTTATCTGAGGCTATGTGAATAGGAAATCTTTCCTTTCTGAATTATACTAGGAGATACACAATTTAAAGAGGAAAAAGGATTCACTTTCTGCCCACTTGGGCTCCCCTGGGAGCACTGAGTCCTCAAAAATCTCAAAGTCATCACTTGTGTTTACTTAGAAATTAATTAATCCATTAAGAAATAGTCAGGGCCAAAATGAGAAATTTTTAAAACTACATAAAAGAACAAGAAAATAAATGGAAAAACACATCATGCCCCTGGATTAGAAAATGGAACATTATTAAACATGTCACTTCTCTCCAAATCGCACTGGGTGAAATGCAACACCAACCCAAATTTGCATAACCTCTGAACCAGTAACGTATTATTTTTAAAATCAGGAATCTATGATATCAAGCTTATTTTCACTGTTTAAAACTTAGTTCACGTTTCATTATTTTCCTGTAGTACTTAGATGTCCATATTGAAGGCATTTTTACAGTTGTCTCTCCAGAATGATGAATAACTAATAAACAAGGAAGCTGCCTCAAACAAGGAATTCCTGACTTTAATACCCCTCTACTATCATTATTTTTCCTTGAACTTGATGTTGATGTCCAAATGTCCTCAAGGAGTCCAGAAGACTAGAATGTGGCAACAGGAGGCACCAAAGGTACAAGCCAAGTTGACAATGTCCATAGTTGTGGTAGTGCTGGAAGGACTATATGGCTGTGACTAAATCGGTGTCATTACCCATTTCTTTCTTTGAGCAATTTCATTAGAGTTGTGGATTTTAAGGGAGATACCCTGTGTGCCACAACACAAAAGCACAGACCACAAGTACAGAACTTGGTATAACATTCCCTTGTGTGGAAATCATTAAGGGGTTTCAAGATGTGAAGAACCGGGCAGTTGGAGATTTGGAAGGTAGAAACTAATGAAAAACAAGAATAATTTTAATAAGTAGATAAACCAAAGAGAAAATGACACATGACAATCTTGATCTTGTCTTAATTTAAACCTATTGTAAGAACAAGGTTGACAAACTTGAGACCTCTGATTTAAAAAAAAAATCCTGAAGTATAACATGCACACTGAAAAGTGCCCAAATCATGAATTTCTCAATGAATTTCACAGATTGAGTGCAGCTGCGTAAGTATTGTCAGAGCAAGAAGGATAATGTTACTTATACCTCAGAAATTTCTCTTGTTCCTCTTTCTAGCTGCTACTTTGCTCCCCCATCACACACATATCATGGGTAACCACTGTACTTTTTTCCAACAGAATCTATTATCTTTGTTTTTGAACTCTCTATAAATGGAATCATACAGTGTGAACTCCTTCATCTCTGGTTTCTGTTGCTCGTCATGATGTTGTATACTTCATCCATATTGTTGTGAGGAGTTGTGGTTCATTCATTCTCATTGTAAAGTAGTATTACACTGCATGAATATACCACATTCATTCATTCATTCTACTGTAGGACACTGCATAGAATCCAGCTGCTTCTGCTGGGTAGATACTTAAGATTTGAATTACTAGGTAATAGAGTATGCACTTGTTCAACTTTATATGAGAAAAGAGTTTTCAAAAGGGGCTGTACCATTTTATACTATCATCTGCTGTGTGTGAGAGTTCTGGCTGGTCCATATTTTTACCTAACATTTGATGTTTTCTGTTCATTTTAGTTGCTTTGATTGCTAAAATAGCTTGTGGTTTTAATGTACATTTCTCTGATGGACTAAAGAAGTTAAGTATCTTTTAAAATGTCTATTAGTCTTTTGCTTAATTTCTTTTATGAGAAATTAAGACTGTTCAATTTTTTGCCTATCTTGTAACTGGACTGCCTTTTTCTTATTGATTTATAGAAATTCTTAATGTATTCCAAGTATTTACATATTAAGAACACCTTTCTTCATTCTGTGTCATGCCTTTTTTTATTGTCTTATTGGTGTATTTTGATGAACAAAACTTTATAATTGTTTAATAGTCCCAGTTTATCACATTTTTCTCTTTGTGATTAGCAGCTTTTTGTCCTATGTAAGAAATTTTTGCCTATTCTAAGGTCATGAAGACTTCTCTTATGTTTTCTTCTAGAGGTTTTATTGTTTTACTCTTGACTTTTAAAATGTTTGGGTGGGAAAGTAATGAAAATCAACATCCATCCAAATTGAAGAGCTTTTTTTGAAGAGCCAGTCACAGAGTACTGTGATATCAAAACTGAAGTAGCTGAACAGGCAGCTCTTTGCAGCAGGAATACTGGGGAAAGCAATTACACAACAGCCACTCTGCTTCAGCTAAGTGTCTCTCACTAAGTACGCCATGTTGCAAGCCAGTCAAAAATTGGTTTAATTGCCAAGGGACTGGGGGAAAAAAAAACAGTAAGATTTTCCATACAGAAAAAAAAAAACCCAAACAAACCCTGAGGTCATCTGAAGTAGAAACTGAAATTCTTTATCTCTTACGCCTAGAAATTGTCACAGAAATATTTCACATCTTTCCCTCCACTAATGCCTCTGAAACTATGACCTTGCTCCATAATTTAGCCCCTCTTTTATCTTTTGTTTTTGATCTGCTCTTTATTTTCCCTTTCAATCTACAAGTAAGCTCAGTCTCTGCAGTTCATCATGCAACAAAAACTTTCAAGATCTTTCCTCATATATTTTCTTTTCCTTCATTGCCAAACTTCACTAAAGTCACATTTACTGCCTCTACTTTCTCACTTCCCGTTTCTCCTTAACCACTTGTCTCATCTTGTCTATTGTTTCTACCAGTCTACGGAAATTGCTCTTTTGTAGATTCTCAAAATTAGTGTGTCCAAACCGAATTTTTTCATTTCCCCCAAGGCTTACCTCTTACGTTTCTTATTTCTGTTAATGGTATACCACCCTCTCAAGCACTCAGGTGGTCAGTAACCAAACAGCCATGCCTGGAACGCTTCTGCCATTTGGCCTTTCCCTTCCATTCCTCCTTCTGTTTTCTATGTGATCTCGATACCTCTTACCTAGCTATTCTAATAGTCTCCTAATTGCTCTCCTTGCTCCTAGTGTGCTCTTACCCAACCTATCCTGTACAAAACTCTAAGCTTATTTTCTGAATTCAAAGTTCTAACCTTATCATGTCCTAGTTTGAAGATCTTTAATAGTTTTCCCCATTGTGTGATTAAGCCACCACAAACTGGATCAAATTCATTAATTTTTACTCATTCATACTACTGCGAGAATTATTTCACTTCCTGTTTTCTTCTGATTTCCCTACCTTTGATGATGCAGTTCTCTACTTTTGTTGATGCAATTCTGGATTCTCCCCATTTCTGAATGTCTAAATTCTTCCTATTTTCAAGATAAAAGGGCAACTTCTTAATAGATACCCTTTCCAATCTTCTCTGGTAAACTCCTCTTTATCCTTCAAGAACCAGCTCAAACATCATTCCCTTATACAATCTGTATGCTGATTTAATCACTCCTGATCTCTACTTCCAAAGCACACTGAACATATCACTTATAAAGCAGTCCCTACCACATAGTACTGCAGTGATTTTTTCTGACTTTCTACCCTACTAAGCTCTTAGCTCCCCAAAAGCAAGTGTAATATAATCTTAATCTTTGCATTCTCAGTGTCTGGACTAATACCTTGCACAGACACATCTATGATAAATGTCTACTGAATGAATGAATGAATGAGTGAACCCATTTTTGATCTTCTCCAGTTGGAAATAATTTTTCCTTACTAAATTGCCATACCAGTTTCTCTTATGTACATGTCATTGAGACATACATTACTTTCTACCTTGTGTAATTGTTATTTGTGTAAATATCTTATATTCTCTAGTAGACGGTTATCACCTAAAGGCCAGAGGTTCTGCTCTGTCATATCCATGGACCTCATGGAACCTTGTAAGAGAGACCCTTACATACCAAAGGCCAAGAGCAGTTGGCCTTTGATCAAGACACACTATGACACACCTCAAGAGGACAATGTTCCAAAGCTAAAGTGCTAGAGACAGGCCAAGGCAAGCTACTAAGAGACCGTGTTTGCCCCTGTCTTTAGAAACTGGTAGTGCAGGTTTCTATAAATAGGTAAGTATTATTGCTTAGGAAAGCTGTTCATTTGTAGATTCATTAATTTGTAAACCACTTTGCGGAAAAGAAGGGAGATGTGTTTAGACGCCAAGAATTTCCACATGCCTTGTCTCTCACCATAATATTATGAGATAAGCATTATTGTTTTAAATTTACAAATAAGGAAAACAAGACTCAAAGTGCTTTAGTGACTTATTCAATATCGTGGAACTGGCAGTGGACAGAACTAGGACTTAAAAGCAAGTACTATATGAAACTCAAGCACAAGCTATTTCCCACTTCATCATGCAATATACTCAAGTTTCTGGAGAGACTACTCAAGAAATCCTTGCACCTAGGGGAACATAGCCTGCCAGAACTAAGGGTCAGGTTTGTATCAAATTTTATATTGAGGAAATCCCTGAGGAACAAAAATAAACTTGCCAAGTTTTATCTTTTTAAAATTGCAGTATTATTGACATGCAGCGTTATATTAGTTTCAGGTGTACAATATAGTGATTTGATATCTGTATAACCTGCAAAATGATGATTACAATAAGTCTAGTTAACATCCATCACCATACATACAGAATATTTTTCTCATGTGATGAGAACTTTTAAGATTTACTCTCTTCAGCAACTTTCAAATACGCAATGCATTACTAACTATAGTCGCCATCCTGTACATTACATCCCCATGACTTACAACTGGCAGTTTGTGCCTTTTGACTCCCTTCACCCATTTTGCCCATCCTTCACCCCCCCCCCACCAATCTGTTCTCTGTATCTATGAGTTTTGTTTTTTTTTTAAAGACTTCACATATAAGAGAGATCATACAGCATGTCTTTCTCTTAACATTTTAAAATTTTAAGTATAGTTGTTTTACAGTTATATCATTTTCAGGTATATCAGCATAGTCATTCAGTATTTTTACAGATTATACTTCATTAAAAGTTATTACAAGATAATGGCTATAATTCCCTGTGCTATACAACATATCCTTGTTGCTTGTCTGTTTTATATCTAGTAGTTTGTATCTCTTAATCCCATACCCCTAATTTGTTCCTCCTCTTTTCCCTCTCCCCTTTGGTAACCACTGGTTTGTTTTCTGTATCTGTGACTGTTCCTGCTTTGCATATACATTCATTTGCACTATTTTTTACATTCCACATATAAGTGATATGATACACTGTCTTTCTAACATATTTCACTAAGTGTGATATTCTCTTGGTCCATCCACATTGCTGCAAATGTCAGAATATCATACTTCTCATGGCAGAGTAATACTGCATTCTATATATACACACACCACATCTTCTTTATCCATTCATTGATGGACACTTAGATGTTTCCATGCTTTGGCTATTGTAAATAATGCTGCAATGAATATGGAGTTACATACATCTTTTTGAGTTTGTGTTTTCATTTTCTATGGACAAATACCCAGAAGTGGAATTGCTGGATCATATGGTAATTCTACTTTTAGATTTTTGAAGAAATTCCACACTGTTTTCTACAGTGGCCACACCAATTTACATTCCCATCAATTGTGCACAAAATTTCCTTTTCTCCACATCCTCGTCAATAATTGTTACTTCTTGTCTTTTTGATAACAGCCATTCTAACTGTTGTGAAGTGATATCTCATTGTGGTTTTGATTTGCACTTCCCTGATAATAAGCAATGTTGTGCACCTTTTTATTTGCCTGCTGGCCATCTGTAAGTCTTCTTTAGAAAGGTCTATTCAGATTCTCTGCCCATTTTTTAACCAGATTTTTTTTTGCTGTATAAATTTTTTGTATATTTTATATAAATATACACAGCATATTTGTATATATTCTTTATATATTTGTATTAAGTTCTTTGTATATTTTAGATATTAATCCTTTATGAGATGATACATAAGTAAATATTTCCTTCCATTCAGTAGACTGCCTTTTTGTCTTGAGTTCCTTTGCTGTACAAAAGCTTTTTGGTTTGGTGTAGTCCCATCTGCTTATTTTTGCTTTTGTTTCCCTTGCCTGACGAGACATATCCAAAAAAAAAAAAAAAAAAAAAAAAAGACCAAGACTGATGTCAGAGAGTTTACTCCCTGTTTTCTTCTAGGAGTTTTATAGTTTTGGGTCTTACATTTAAGTCTTTAATCCATTTTGAGTTTATTTTTGTATATGATGTGAGAAAGTTGTCCAGTTTTCCCAACACAATTTATTGAAGAGACTCTCTTTCCCCCAGTGTAGATTCCTGCCTCTTTTGTTACATATTAATTGACAATGTGTGTCAGTAAGTGTGGGTTTATTTGGGGCTCTCTATTCTGTTCCATTAACCTATGTGTCTGTTTTTGCGCCAGTACCAGATTGTTTGCATAACTGTAGCACTGAGAAACCAAAAAATTCACATGACCCACTTTATGGCGAGATTTGCTTTATTGTGGTGGCCTGGAACCAAAACTGCAATATCTCCAAAGTATGCCTGTAATCTACGAGGCTGGTACAACAAGCTTTGGTAGTCGTTGCGACAGTAAAGACACCAACTTGGTTAGAAGAAGAAAAAGAAGCCAACAGTGCCCGCAATGTGCTCGGAATGATGCTAGGTGTTTTCACATACTATCATCCTTGACTGCAGGTCTGCTCAAACCCAGGGCTAGACAGGGCCAGATCAAGGACCTAGATACTTTTTAGGGTAATGCTCAGAGGAGTCTCAAGATGAAAGCAACGTCTGAAGAAGGTCACAATGGTAATCAGGCAGAATAATCTGGGGGCAGGAAGGAAAGGTTAAATTCAGAGGGCAACAAGACTCAGTCATCTTAAGAAAAAGTGATAAAGGCTTATTTACAGTGAAGTCCTTGCTTGCGGAGATAAGGTAAAAAAATATAAGAGCTTTCTTTCCAGGAGGACAAGCAATTTGGACTAAAAGAATGAAGAAAGTTTAGCTTTGCAGACACCACCACCAGCAAGCCAGTCAACCCCACCATGTTCTTTGACATTGCTGTCCATGATAAGTCTTTGGACCATGTCTCTTTCAAGCTGTTTGAAGACAAGGTTGCAAAAACAGCAGAAAACTTTCATGCACTGAGCATTGGGGAGAAAAGACTTGGTTATAAAGGTTCCTGCTTTCACAGAATTTATGTGCCAGGGTGGTGACTTTATGTGCTATAATGGCACTAGTGGCAAAGTGCAAGTCCATCTACAGGGAGAAATTTGATGATGAGAGTTTTATCCTGAAGCTTATGGGTTTTGGTATCTTGTCCATGGCAAATGCTGGACCCAACACAAACTGTTTCTGGCTTTTCATCTGCACTGCCAAGACTGAGTGGCTGGATGGCAAACCTCTGGTCTTTGGCAAGGTGGAAGAGGACATGAATACTGTGGAAGCCATGGAGTGCTTCAGTCCAGAAATGGTGGAACCACCAAGAAGCTCTCCATTGCTGACTCCAGACAACTCCAATAAATTTGTCTTGTGTTTAACTTAACTTCCAGACCATTCCTTCTGTAGTTCAGGAATGCACCCCACTACCTTCATCTGCTTACTGTATCTTATAATGTTTGTGCTGTCTGAAAATATTCAACATCTATTTATGTGCTACATTTCTTTGGGTTCTATATTTTCCTTATTCCCTTCCAAGTCTAGTTGAAGTTAAGTTTATTATTACGAAATAGAAACTAAATGAGAAAAATGAAAGTTTTTTTGAGCCTAGACTATTGGAGAAAGGTGGTACCTTGATAAAGATTAAACAGTTGGGGAGAAGAAAAGCAAAACGAGTTTTACTTGAAGAGTTTAAGGGGAAGAGGGATTCCTAGGTACCTTCTTCTAGATCCTGTACATGTGTGTGCAGATGACAGAAGAGTGAACAAATCAGTTTTTACAGTTCATGTACAAAAATATCTAAATTGAAATCAAGACTATGGGTTTCAATGCTTTACTAAATATTAATATATTGTCCTCCCTATTGATTGCCTGCTGCCAGAGAGAGGCGGGTTAGCCAGGGGAAAAGGCAGCCCTCAGCTTTTCAGACTTCTGAAAGCCTTCTTAGGTTGGGCAGGGACATTTTTCAATTTATGCCTTTAAATAACCTGTAGATGTTCTCTTACTGTAACTCAAAACTCTCGATTTCTCATTTCCTAGTTTTCCATCTCTTTGGGTTAAGCATCAAATCTTTTCTTCTAGAATCAAACATGGTATATCTTCTCCAGTGACTCAGTACTCTTGCCTGGTCAAAGGACATTTCTGTGGATAAAACTGGAGTTTGTGCTCTGACTAACTTTGTTGTATTAGCTTTCTCTGGCCTGGAGATGCAGAAACCTAGGGGCAGGGAAAGAGCACCATGGAGCTGAAAGTCAATCCCACAGACCTACTCTGCTGGCTAGTCAGCAAGGGGTTATTTTAAGCATAGGTGAGCCTAGATTTGCCCAAGTATGGTGCTTTTTATTTGGGGGATGGATGGGTGATGAGGAATAAAGCAAGTTTAAGTATCCAGATCCCACATAAGGCCTTTCTTGGATTCAAGTGTTGCTTTAACCACAAATGCTTACAAAACCTGGTCTCTTCCCTCCACACACTTCAGGATGGGACTTTTGTTAAGCTCTGCCACACTAAGTATTAAGTATTTAAGTATTCTTAAAGTTCCATAGTTACAACTGGCTTGGGAGTAGGACTAGAGGGTTGTCCCAAAGTCCCTCATATTGCAAACTTGGCATATCCTTGGGAAGAGAAAGGAGAAAGCAATGAGTGGCTGAACAGGCTGTTCAGTGTTTCTGCCTTTCACTTACTCCATTTCCTGAGCTGTGTAGGTGTTGCTTCTCACTGAGGGTGGAGTGGGGATATAGGAGGGAGGAGGAGAGAGGTTAAGAGTGTTAGGATTGAGCAGCCCCCATTAGCTTTACTGAGATATAATTGATGCCTAACATTAAGTTTAAGGTGTACAATATGATGATTTGATGTATGTACACCAGTTACCATTTTTTTCTTTTTCTTTTTTGTGGTGATTACTCTTAGTAAATTTCAGCTACACGTTACAGTATTAACTATAGTCACTATGCTGTACATTAGATCACCAGAACTTATTATCCATCTTATAACTGAAGTTCGCACCCTTTGACCACCTTCACCCATTTCCCCTCCTCCATTCTACCCCGTGCCCTCCCCACATTTCACTTCTGACAACCACAAATACACTCTGTTTCTAAGAGTTTGGTTTGTTTAGATTCCAAATATAAGTAAGATCATTCAGAATTTGTCTTTCCTCTGACTTATTTCACTTAGCATAATGCTCTCAAGGTAAGCATAAAGTCCTCAAGGTTGGGCTCTTAATTTATGTTCTGAAAGTGAGATGAGAATATCAGTTCAGTATCTTGAATAATAATTGACACAGATATATGTAACAATGGTCAAATTAATTCTTAGAGAACCAAAGCTTGGTGAGTTAGGTCTGGAATTTTATCAGTTCACTGTTAAATGGTGTCCTTTAGGTACAATACACTTTTAACTACTGCCTTGGGACTCTACCTGCCTTAACAGGAAAGGTGAGGACAAGGATCTCAGAAATCTTCCACATTTTCACATGTGTTTGTCTACCTGTGGTTTTAGGTTTTCACTCAAACAGCATGGAAGAGCTGAAACAGCACAGAAGAAAGAGTGGTCAGGTCTGTCTGAAAGCAGCACGGTACAGTAGAAATAAAACATAAATTTTGGGAGGCAGACCAAATGGGGAAGAAAGTCCTAATTATATTATTTTCTACCTGTGTATTACTTATCTAGAGTCCACATTTTCCTCATTTGTAAAATGGGGATAACATCTACCTTTGCAGAGATTAAATGAGAAAAATCTACAGGAAAGCATTTAGTAGCTGCTAAATAAACGGATGGTAAGTGAAGTCAAATTCATGCCAATGCTGAGCATTTCAATTTCCATGCTTGAGAAGACATTTCAGCTGAAGATTCTTTATATGTTAATTTCAACAGGTATTAGAATTACCCAGAATAATGGAAGGTAAGACAATGAAAGCATAATTGTGGTCACTAGTTATACACAATCATAAGTTATTTTAACAATTTTTTAGTATAGAATATGTCAACATATAGAGAAGTAGAGAGACCACAGAGAACCCCCACGTATTCATCACCCAGCTTCTCCAATTATCATCCCCTAGACCACTATTACTTCCTTAATACTGCCAACTATTTATTTACACCCTGTTGCAACTCCACATTATTTTGAAACAAATCCCAGATATCATATCATTTCCTCTTAAATATTTCAATATGTGTAAAAGATTCTGGTTAAAAAACTTAATTATAACACTATTATAACAAAACATCATAGCTCAGTAACAGTAGTTTTCTTGTATCACCAAATGTCCAAGCAATCACGAGTGTGTATCACTACTTACAGCTCATCAACTGAATGATTTTATACCTGCATTTATACCTCTTATTTCAGCTCAAAAGGCATAAGGATGCCAAATTCCAAGCCACTCGGAGATGCAAATTAAAATTTAGGTATATGAAACAAATTGAAGGATTCCCCAATAGTCTTAAGAGGTCATTGTTTCCAAATTTCTGCAGGAACTACACAGACAATACGTTGGTTGCAGTTAATCTGAAGAAACACAGGATACTATTAATAGTTATGATAATTACTTTGGATGGACCTTTATGAAGTGGGACCTGGAAAGTCCAAGATTAAGGTGCTGGCCATTTTGGTTCCTTGTGAGAAACTCTATTCCTGGCTTGCAAATGGCCTGCTTACTGTGTCCTCACATGGCCTTTCTTCTGTTCTTCTGAGCTCCTGCTAGAAAAGATCTCTCTCCCTCTTCTCATAAGGCCACTAATCCCATTATGAGGGCCCCACTCTAATGACCTAATTTAACCTCAATTACTTCCTGAAGGCACTATCTGCAAATACAATCACATTAAGGGTTAGGAGTTATGAATATCTGGGAAGGGAGGGGAAACATTCAATCCATAACAAACCTACAAATTTGTAAAATGATTTAAAAGTCTGAAAAGCCAGTAAGCCAGCATGCCACACTGAACTATTTTTCTCCCTAAATTACCTTGGCTCTAAGCAGCTTAGATGATCATTTCTGGAAATTTTTCTTTATACCCTAATATAACTACCAGTGCAGGTGGAACCCATAGCCTAATGTCTCTTCCTCCCTTCCTGTGCCACTTCAGCAACAAAGCAAAATTAAGTAAGAATCATTTTCAGCTCCTGTCATACTAAGGGCATTTTTCATGAAATGAGTAATTTCCTCCCTCTTACCAGGTTGATTCTCTGTAATTCAAACAAAGGCTGAAGGATCTTTTTAGATACTGCTAAGCTTGCAAATTTGCCACACACACACACAAAAAAAAGTGTAGGTGGAGCTGTTTGTAGTCATTCTTGGCACTTTTCCAGGTTTTTGCTGGCTGCTTAGATTGCATAAGCAGCCATGTTTTTACTAGTTGTGGGTGTGTAGCTACAGGAGCTGCAGCAAAGAATTTGTGTCCTGAACAAATGCTGTAAACCAAATCTCATTTCCCCCAGTTTAACCAGATGATTTTGTTATTGGTCCTAAAAATATTAGGTAGGACTTGAAATAATCTGCCTTTCAAAAGTTTGCAGGGAAAAGTCCAAAAATTTGGTAACACTCTAATCTACCAGTAATGCTGTGGGAAAACATTTGGTACATGGAGGACAATATGGCAGTACCTATCAAAATTAAAAATACACATATGCCCTTTTGCAGAGTAATCCTACTCTGGGAACTGAGATGAGACATGCTTAAATATACAAGAAAAGATGATGTGTGTACAAAGATATTCATCCAAGCACCAATTAGAATACCAAAAAAAAAAAAAGAAACTCATGTCTCTCAATTGGATATCAATCTACAGAGGTAAGAAAAAAGGATGCCTTTTATGTATTTATATGGAAAAGCCCAAGATGTCTTAAGTGCAAAGTGCCGAAGAGTGTATATGATATCCTTACTTTTACAGAAAAATAGGGGAAAATAACATGGTAAGGCATGAAATAATTGCATGTAGCAAGCATGAAAAAAAAAAACTCTGGAAAAATGCACCAGAAAATAAAAATAGAGGTTACCTTGGGGGTGGGAACTGTATAGAGGAAGGACAGTGACAATGTTTAAAATGTTTTTTGCACCAGTAGATGAATTACCTAATCCAATAATTTTTAAAAACCTGTCTGGAATCTGAAATCAACAATTATTAAATGCCCACTGCCTTAAAAAGAGGAGAAAATCAGTTTGCCCAAATGCAACCTTCACTCTGGGGTATAAAATACAAGGTTGAGTGAAGTGGCTATGACTAACGATTTCCTGGAAATCAAAGTTCTCAGTGCCCCTAGAGAATTCTGAGATCAGTGTCTTCGCCAGAGTTTCACTTACTGGAGGTCTTCTCTAGAACTCAGAAAGAGGGAACAGGCAAATACAAAGGACATCATGCTCCTGCAAACAACTTAAAATTCCTCAGTGGTTTGTCTGCCAAAAATGTACCTGTTATTCATCTGTGAATCAAAAGACAAGCAGTAAGAAATTAGTAATTGTATTGTGGTGGGACATTCTTCTTCTATTTTTCTTTAATGTTAGGATGCGATCGTAAGAGTAAATAAATGATTTTAATAAACCTACCTCACCAGTAATAGTCTTCCTCACCAACAGTGGATAACTCTAAATTTCGAAGAGATATAGCTGCTTTCCAAAAGGAATGTGTTCATTAACAGCAGAAATTATCTTTCATTCTAAATTATAATGTCCTTGGCTGGCAAAGCCATCTTGATCTTTTCCCTTAGAATTTCAGGTGACTGAAAAGGTGAACACTATTGTAGAACGTTTCAGTGTTTTCCAATGTGAAGGACCCATACCACTGGTGATATAAAAGATGGTTCCAGGCAGTACATGAACGAAGCAGCAAACAACATTGAATCACATGAGTTATTCCTGTTTCTCTTTCAGGTCCTGGCTTGATTCAAAGCAGTTGGCTGCCAAGAGTATCTAGCTAAGCTTCAAAACCTGACTTTGTTTTCATTATACTAATTTTTACAGTCACCATCTTGACTTTTTTTCTTTTTGCTAGAGGTCTAGAACACAAATATTTGTCTGAATTAACCATGCTCACAGAAGCACAACAAACAGGAGAGTGTAGGTGCTGCTTTATGTTCCAAAAATCCCTTGGTCACAAATCACAAAAATCCACTGGTCTTTTCTCAGGCTTTATCCTTTCCTGACTCAGATTCTCCCTGTGGACTTCTGTAAGAGACACTTGGCTCTACAGGAATGGTGTAGCGCACTGTATAAATTGGAGCAAAGCTGGTTTTAAATACTGGTTCTTAACCTTACTGTGAGTCTACAAAGTCAGTCTATCAAATGAGGCTAAACTGACTACCTTGGAATCTGAGGGGAATATATAACATTTATTAATGTAGAGCAGCTGGCACACAGTTCAACAGGTGCTCAATAAATACTAATTTCCTCTCCTCCTTCCTCTACTTCTCTCCTCTGTCCTCAGTACTGTTTTTCTATATTCTCTCCCAATGATCTCATTCACTCCCATGGCTTTAATTATTACTCTTGTGTGGGTAGCTTCTGATTTATATCACCAATTCTGACTTTTTCACAGTACCAAAACTTAAGTTATAAATCTGTTTAATAATTCCACTTTGATGTTCTGGCATGTATTGAACAGCAAGTATCTTTCTCCAAATCATTTAGTTCATGCTATCACTATCAACTCCATCACTCAGGCTCAAAATCTCAATCATCCTAACTCCGCCCCCCTTTCCCATCACAATACATCAAACACCAGTCAAATATTTTATATGCTGTTTTAATAGCTTACAAAGGGTTATAAACAAAACAAAAATGCTTTATCAAACTCCCCTCAGCCTCAGGTGAGAAAAATTAAATTAAGTCAAGTTAGGAGATATGCTCAGGTCATATGCTAGAGTGCTTAGAACTCAGAAGAAAAACCTGTTAAGACTTGAACTTGCAGCTCTTCACTCCAGCTGCCATGCCCTTTTACCTTCTCATATTGCTTCAAGTTTTGCAGTATTTTTTGCATCTGTCTCTCCTCCCCTTCACCAATGCCACCCCTAGAATTCAGATCTACCTTATCTTTCACATTTGTAATGTATATATAGAAAGACTGGCTCACTCAGCAAGGTAATGGCAGTATATATCCAACATTGGATATTTTTTCTAACTTCTTTACTCCAGCAAAATTTTTAAAACTCTGCAATATGTAATGCACACACAGAAAAGTCCTGTACCACAAAACCTATAGCTCAATGAATCACACAGTGAACATCTATGTAACCCCCACTTGGGTCAAGAAAAAGAACATTGCCAGCACCCCAGCAGCCCCCTTATATACCCTCCTCCCAAGCATTCCTCCCCCACACCAAAGTTAATCATGTCCTTTCTTTTCTTTATACATTTTACTACCTAAACATACATCCCTAAATCTAGTTTGGTTTCACACGTTTTCTGACCTTTGAATTTTCTGAAGTGGGTATACATTCCCAACAACAATGTATAGTTTCAATTGTTTCAATGTTTGGCATTTTCTGTTTTCCATTTTAACCATTATTGTGGGTATGCACTATTAACTCACTGAGATTTTAATCTGCATTTCCCAAATGGTTACAGAAGTTGAGCACCTTTACATGTTTATTGGCCATTTTAGATACTTTCTTTTGTGAAGTGACTATTCAAATCTCTTACCAATTTTCTATCGGGTTCTCTTTTTATTTGTAGGGGTCTATAAATTCTGAATAGAGCAAAGCAGACATATTTCTATTGTAGAAATGAATGCATTTGCTTCATGCTATTAGAATACTACTAACTCTTCTTACTCTAGCCCCAAATCCACTAACAAACTCTTTGGGAGGTAATGGTCAACTTCACGTATTCTCTCTAAAACAAGGTAGACTTGTGCCAGGAAATTTGCTAGATACTTGAGATATAATGGCAAAAAAAGTATCAGGAACAAGAGCTTTGGAATGAAGCCTGTGTTAGAATCCTGTCTCTAACATTTACCAGCTTGGTGACTTTAGGCAAGTTATTTAAACTGTTTTAGCCTCAGCTTCCTCTTTGGAAAAATGGGGTTAGTAATACCTATTTGAAGAGTTTTTATGAGGGTTAAGGGAGACAATATATTTAACAGGCTTTGCACAGTGGCCAGCAAACAGGAACACTTAATAAGTGCCAGCCAGTATAAATTTGGTTATTTCCATGTAGCCTTCCATTTCAACGTGGAGGGAGAAACTGAGCAGATATCCATTCCCCCTCTTACTCATTACAGTTCTCACTATGAAGTTAAAAAAAAAAAAAAGGCACTGGGTTTAGATCTTCTGGGAACTTGGTCCTTCTCACTCCCCTCATCTAAGTGTCTCTAGAGCAGTGCTTCAAAAATTATCTGTGGTGAAAGGTCATAGACACTTTTATAAAAGATAAAAATAAATTACTAGAAAAAGGAAATAAAAAAAGAAAATAAAGACACATACAATACAATCCCCTAATCTTTATTACAACCATAGACATAAAATTAATGTAACACTAACTGCTATAAAAGTTTCTATATTGTTACTCTCAATTTCTGTAAATACCTTGTCTTGGACCATTAACAAAGGGTTTGCAGACTGGCACTACCCTGTGGCCCATACCTTTGGTGGCACTGCTTTTGGAATGCACTGACAAATAACAGACTTCTGAATCTGAAGGGCTAAGGTCGACCCTGGAATGTGGGGACTAAACTGAAGGGTTTCTCTTGGTCCTGAGCCATCCGTTGGCCACCTGGTGGCCTTTTCTTAGCCTTAAGCAAAACACTGTGTCACTCTCTACCTTAGAAACCACCCACTGTTCCCCTCGTTTCTAGGGTAAAACCCCAATCCTTTAATATGGCGCCAAAGGCCTTCCGGGCTGGTTCCATACAACTTTTTTAGTCTGATATTCCACTATTGTTTATTCCACTAGACTTCACTGTCCAATATAGTAGCAACTAGCCACAAGTGGCTATGGAGCATTTGAAATGTGGCTAATTTAGGAATTGAAATTTTAATCTTAACTTTAAAATAAGAAACTTTATACATAACTCAATTACTGCAAAACTTTTTAAGTATGTTTGGAACAATTTGGATATGTGAATGTACTTTTTCAACTGTAAATTTTATGAAATCAATTACTGAGATAGACTATAAGTGTAAAATACACAGCAAATCTTGTATACTTAGTATGAGAAAAAGAATGCAAAATATTTAAAATATTTAAAACTTTTTAATATTGATCACATAGGAAATGATACTATATGGTTATACTGGGTTAAATAAAAGAAACTATTAAAATTAATTTTTTTGTTTTCTTTTGCTTTAATGTGGCTACTATAAAATTACACATGTGGATTGTGTTATATTTATACTGGGCAGTGATGGCCTAGACAATCATGCCCCAGACCTAGAAACCACTCTTGATTCTTCCCTTTCCCTGTTTGATTCATTAGCAACATATGTTAGTTCTAATCACAAAATGTATTTGCAATCCATCCACTTTATCTCTACTGCTACTACCCATGTTACTCCATTCCTTAAAACCCTTCAATGGCTTCAAGAGCTCTTGAACTTACCAAGGCTGCAGATTTCATTTTCTACCATTCCAACGTGGCTCTCTAGATTTTAGCCACATTGCCTTTCTTGCTAAACACAACAAACTCTTTTTCACTTTAGGATTTTATCTATTATTCCTTTTGGTATCGAATATTGCCTTCAACTTGCTCCTATTCAGGTCTTGGCTCAGAGAATACCTTCTGAGAAAAGCCATATCTGAACAATCTCCAAAATTTTACCTGTCTTCCTCCCCACACCATTGAGAACTGCTTCATCCAGATACCCTTTTAATCTCCTCATGGAAGATATGGGATATTACTTTTTTATAAAACTTGTTTATAGCCTGTTCCCTCCACCAGAAACACGAGCAGGAACCTTGTTGGTCTTGTTCCTGCTTCATCTATTCCAGTGTGTTGAACAATGCGAGTTACAGTTGTTCTTGAAACAACTTCAATGAAAGATACTGAATCGCCTACTAGATACATCTGCTTGCTTGGCTCATAAGCACTTAAAATTCTAGTCAGAACAGAACCATCTTCCTTTCCTAACATGTATTCCTCTGTCTAATCTCAGTGAAGACATCCTCTCAACTGCTCACGCAACAAACTTGGGAGTCATCTTTGACATCTCCCTCTCAGTCATTCCCTTATCCAGTCAACCAAATCACCAAGCTCTCAACATCTTTGGTCACATTCTTCACTCCTATGCCACTGTCTCAGCCCAAGTCATTATCCTCTCACAGACTGCTGTTTTCTCCAAACTGTTTTCCTAGCCTCTGACTGCTGCATAATAGTGATCTGTCTAAAACACAAATCCAATTCTATGATGTTTCTACTTGGTCTTTCAGTGGCTTCCTCAGCTCTCAAAAGCTAATTTCTGGACATGGCACTCAATGCCTTTATGACTAGACCTCTTTAGATACATCTCGTGGTACTCCTGAAACAGAATCACCTTCTTCATCCAACAATCTCTAGAATCTGCCTCCTAAACTTTGTATTTATTGCTTCCTCTGTCTCAAAGGTCCTTCCCCAACTCCCTTATTTAAGCTAATTGCTTCTCCAGTCCCATTCCATGCCTCCCTCACAGGTAAGTAAGGGATTCCTCCTGTATGAAATATCACAGCATTCAGCAGTTTACCCTCATTATACTACTGATGATGCCTACTTACTTGTCTGCGTTCTACAATATAAGATCAAGGATTCTATAGCAACCATCAGCTGAACGTTTACTCAAACTCACCATTAAAGAAAACTATGTGACTATCCAAAGAAGCACTGAAAATATTAAAAGAGAAGAAAATATGGTCCCTATGCTATTCACTTTGCTTCTACTTTAGGCACAACGCTTAAGTGAGTTACACAAACACTTGACAAATCTTTACTACCACAACATCACACAAATGGAGAAAGATTGCATTACCTGAGGCCACACAAAATCAGTAGGCAATATGAATTTCATATGGTTTGTAAACTCTAGATTAAAATCTTGGTGCTCACATATTCCCAATCCCCAGATATGGGATACCAGAAAATTGTAAGGTTAGAAGGTTGGGGAATTCATTTCTAGGCTCACCCGTTAAAAACACTGATATCAGCGTGGTGGGTTTCATAGCAATCATCACTAGTAAATTCATAAGGCTCTTACTTTGCAAATCACGATTTCCAAATAAACTTTTGCTACTTTCTTGCTAAAATACAACACAACAAAAATTTTGACGTTCCAGCCACGTAAAAACAAGATTTCTACCTCTTGAGGTGACAGTAATCCAAGGGAATTCAGCGAGTAGTTATTAGGGTCTAACACACCATCAGAATGTTAAAAGGGTGGGAGGATTGGTGGGGGTTGGTTTAAAGGAATATGAACATTTTCGTCATGAACTTGACTGCTAGGCTTATGCGAAGTGGAAAAAGAACATCTTTAGTTCCTCCCCCTGTACCTCAACAGCGACTCCTGTCCCAGGCTAGTTGACTCTGGGGCCACTTCAAGTTAACCCTAGCCTCCTGGCTGCCCTTCGGTCTCCCAGGACTCTGCTAGATGTCTCAGCTTAATCTTGAAGGAGTGTGGACTCCGCGTCTCTCAGCGCTCTCGTCCGAGAGATAAGGTTAGCACGCGCACTTGAGTCTCCCAACTCCTAGCCCCCGCAGAAAGAGGCGGGAAGGCTGGGCGGCCAGCCCGGGGCTCCGCCGCGCACATGGCCGGCCGCAACTCCCACCCCCGTGCCGCGCAGGCGCCGGGCGAGCCGGGACTTGCGGTCGCCGACAGCGGATCATTCCGCCGCTTTCTTTGTGTGGCTGAAGCTCTAGAAATGGCTTATTTCCTTCCCCTTCTTTAAAAAGAAAAATCAGACCCTTTCGCCCTCTTCCTCCCGCCGGAATGGGATCGGGGCCTGGGTGGGAGAGGGGTCCGCTGACGAGGACAGGGGCGGAAAGGCTCAGGCGAGAGGCTGACGAGGGCCGGGTCCGGGAGGGATGCTGGGAGCTTTGACTCACTCGCACACCATGTGTCCCTCCGCGCGCAGCACGGGGGACTTTTCGGTGGGGATTTTGGGCGCCGACCAGACGCGGCATTTTCGGAAAATAGCGCCCTGTGCAGCTGAAGCGCTTTGTGTGTAGCGGGGCCGCGTCAGCCCGGCCGGGTACGAGGCGCCTTGGGTCCCCGAACCACCTCCTGCTGCTCCCCCGTCGCCGCTCCCGAAGCTTTTCCAGGTCAGTGCGGGTCTGTGTAGGGCCCTGTTACCACCGGATGTGGAAGTTGATCTCTTCGCTGGTAAAAAATAATTCCACTTCCCCCGGAACCCAGATCATCCCCGCGATTTCCTGTTTATTGCATTAAGGCGCCGGGTTTCCGGGGCTCCTGGCCCCGCTTATTCCGCGGGGGTCGGCGGGGTCGGCCTGGGCCCCCGCTCCGCCCGCGCCGCCGCGGCGCTTTGTCCGCTGGCTCCCCGCTTCTGGGAGGGGCGGGCAGACATGGTGGCGGCCGCCGCCCCCTCCTCGGCCCCGGCGCGCCGCGGCCTCCCCGCCATTCCCCGCCAGGCCGGCCCTGAGCGGCGGCCCCGGGGCAGGATGGGGTCGGCTGGGGTTGCGGGGGCTCTGCGGGCGCCGGGAGGCGGGCTGTGGGCGGGGGAGGGAGGCAGGCAGGCAGGCGCGGCGCGGCACGGCCTTGGCGCCCGCCGCCTCGGGAGCCGCGGCTCTCTTTGTCTGGGCGGGCTGACTGCCTCGCCGGGCTCGCCGAGCGGGGAAGGGGCGGTGGGGGCGGCCGGCCTCGGGCGCGCTGTGCTGCTAGGCCCGCGGGGCTGGGAGGCGCTCGGGCCGGGGCGGGAGCGGCCGGACGGTACAGGGTTAACGGGAGCGCACGGCCGGTCCCGCGCGGGGCCGCCGCGGCCACTGCCTCGGCCTCGAGGACTCGAGCCCCTGAGGGGACGAAGCCTGCCGCTCTGGATGCTGGGGACTTCTGCTCTTGGGATTTGGCTGCCGGAATCTGCGGGTGCACGGCCTCGGGGACGAAGTTGAGAATTTTGCCAGGTCATTTCTGCCTGGGCACAGTTAATCAGTGTGTATTTAGTGTGTTTCGTTGAAGCTCTCCTACGCTGTTGAGCCAGCGTGCCTAGCCTCAGGGGTGCATCGTGAAAACTGAAACCAAAGGAATGATAGAGGCCTGCTTTGTGTGTGTTTTCCCACTTGAAGCCTGTTTTCAGTACACAGACTCTTGCTTTAAACCTGATTGGACTGTGGCGAGCAGACATCTGTTCAAAGGAGGGGCAGAGACCACAGTACTTCTGAAGGGGGCCTGGTAATGTGGAAATATTTTAAGTGCTCTCTGTGGACACTGATTTACTGTCTTGATTCAGGCAAGTTATTTTCTGAAGTAGTTTTTATCTGGAAAAATAAATGGTTTGACATATTCAGTAAGTGATTCTTGTACAGTAATTTGCCATCCCAGAATTAAAGATGCACCATAATTTATTATGCAGAAGTTAGTGGTCAGAAATTCTTTTTGCAGATAGTTTATCTCACACATAGACCTACCTAGTTTGGTTTAAGTTTCTTCTTAGTGACTTGTAACCATCGACCTTGACACGTGCACTTTCAGGCTCAGACTCTGAATTTAAGGAAACTAACGACGATTTTATCTTTATTCTTAACTTTTCCCTCTTTTGAAGTATTTATTTTTCCAAAAATGATTTTAAAAATCCATTGCATGTTAACATCAGTGACATTTTAGGAAACAGTGACGTTTTGCAGTTCTGCAAGTCTTTTAAATGTCTGGTTTAGCAGAAGATAGCTGGATTCTTAAATCTACTTCTGCATTCAAGCTGTTGTGGTATCACACCATGTAACCACTGGAAAACACTGTATACTCATGCTTTTTAAAACCTGAAAAATGTGTCATTTCTGTTCTCTCACCATTCAAATCAAATTAGGATATTGTTGTACAAGCCATTTTAAAATATGGATGAGACTGATTCCTATACTTTTTTCTTGGGCTCTAAATTTTTTTCAGCTTGGCGTTTAGATGCATAAACAATACCATGAGTAAAGATTGCATAATCGCGTATGATCTTGGAGACTCAAGAACATTTGAAAAAATTTCAAGTGATTAAACTTAATTTTTAATTCTACAATTTATTTTTAATGATGCACACAAGTAAAACATGAATTCTGTACTTGATGTTCTTGTGAAAACTTGTGTGTAAACGTAACTTTGGAGATAGGAAACTTTCAAAGCACTACAGGAGTGCTAGACTTAAACGAGTCCTGCGGTGAAACCTTCGGTGAAACGATACTTTTGTTATATGCATACGTACTTTTAGAGTTAACTCTAACTTAAGAGTTTGTGTTTTCTATCTCTTTGAATCAGTTTGGGTTTTCTAGGTTGAGGGACAGTTATATAGTAAATGTGTAAAAATTTAAGGCCATACTTACTTTGGTTTACTGGTTTTGAAATGAAGCTAAATTAATTTCTAGTTGTTTCTGTGAACTCTAGTCTGATTCTGTTAGTCTAGTTCTCGCCTGTTCTATCAACAGGAAGCATCTGGTCATTCTTCATGCAATTGTTAGAAAACGCCAGGTATATTTTTGATGTTTGCTATTCAGATGAAAATAAATGTCAGATTGGATCTTAATTTGTTTCCCTTAACTCCCAGCTCTAAGCTATATTTATGATGGGCCTCATTGTCCATAGAATAGACTTTTTTCCCCTCTTTGGCCCTTGAGTATCTCAGAAGTTAGAAATAGTAAGAGGTAAAGCAAACAAGTGAAAAGGAATTCAGACAGAAGTCATTACAAGAAATTTTGAATCATGAATTCATTTTTGAGGGTGCAGTGCCCCTTTGCAAGTAGCCTGAATGTGCATGGGCTCCATCTCCTCCTTTCTACAAACACTAAAAAACAGAAACAAAGCCTTAAGAGTTCAAGGCAACTTAGTTTTCTAATGAGTATTATTTCTTTGGCCCCAGAGCTTCCCAACTAGTAATCATATATTTCTATAGCACTAATGTATCTACTCTGGGACAACCTTAATTAGTATTATACGGAACTTTCCTGAGGATCTGTGCTCCATCGTGCTCTCTAAATGGTCAGTGTATTAATATTAGGGTCTGTGTGTTACCTCACAATGTTGACAACAGTGCTCTGCACAGAGAAGGTGCTTTGGTGCAGTCAGTTGTCAGTTCAGTCGGTGGGCTAGTGCACCTTTATTTGGGCTGAATATGTCCGTGGTGTAGTGTAGAGGCTTAAGCATCAAGTGATTTCTCCAGTGAAGGTAAATCCATATGCAGGGCCATTGATCCCTTTAGAAATAGAAATCTAAAACTCTTGAGCCCTAGTCTCTTACCTTTTAATGGGAATGATCATAAAGTTTGACAGGGCCCAAGATGCTAATGCACAAGTAGAGAATGTGGAAAAGACTTGATCCTTTTAACTAATTGTACGTTTAATATGAATCGACATTTAAAAAATTACGATTTTTTAAAAAGTGAGTATTTTGAAGCTGGTAGGACAGCATGCAGAAAGGGCAAGGTGTTAGTCCCACGTTACTTTGTACTGCTTGTATTACACCTCTGGTATTAAGTCAGCTTTTTAGGTGGCATACTGTCATATTGTAAGTGGTACTTTGCATCAGTTCGCAAACTTTATGTCAGAATCACCTGGATAGCTAATTTAAAAAATCCATGGAAGCCCAAGCTTCAGTGGAATAGGAGCTGAGCCTCTCTTTTTCTCACATTCCTTAGGTGATAGACACTCAAGTTTAAAAACCGCTGAACTATAGAGCATATCCAGAGAACCTGGATCATGGGGGAAATGGAAAGGAGGAAGGGTTGAAAAAATGTGATGTTTGGCCCAAAAAAGAGAAGTTCATCTAAGAAATAATCATGGTCTTTAAATATTTGGAGGTTTGTCACACAGAAGTCAGGTTTGATCTGACCAGAAAGAACTAGGAGCAAGTAGTAGAAGTTAGAAGGAGGCAGATTTCAGTATGCTTCCAAGAAAAATTTCCTCAAAGCAGTAAAAGTATATTGGGTTGCTTCAGGTGGTAGGCTGTCCCCTTACTGACAGTGTTAAAATTAGGGATTCTAGGGTGGAAGAAATGATCTACTTAATGAGGATTTGGGCTAGGTTTCCTCAAGTTTCCTACAAACAGACTATGAAATAGTCTAGGTTTGCAGGTACAGAAGTGGAAGAGCAAAAGCAAATTGAGTGAAACAAGCAGGTTAGCATAACTGGATCATTGTTTTCATTTTCTTGGATAAAGAGAAATGAGTATTAGGTCAGAGAGCTGTTTGATGAGGATTTTAAACCCAGCTATAACTTGGTAGATTCAAAGCCTTAAAAATGGGCATACCTTCTGATGTGGCAGTTCCTATTTCAGTGAATTTATCCTGGTACTCAGCAAATGAGTAGCTGTGAACATACCAATCGCAGCATTGTTGATACTAAAAGCTGTGTGGTAACACATTTGACCCCCCTATATTAATTGTATGAAGTAGGACACCAATCCCAGAAGAGAAAACTAAGGCATATAGAAATTAGGGTGTTTGTCCAAAGTAGCAGAGTTAATAAATTGGTAGAGCCAGGACTTGTATCCAAGCAGCTTGACTCCAGAGCAGGTAACTCTTGATCATTTCGCTGTAAAATTGTGAACAACGTAAATGTTTCATTGTGATTGTTAGGATACATCCCTACAGTGGGGTACTGCATAACTGTTAAAATGATGGTTAGAAGAATGTAAAGATGTGGAACTATATCTTGGTATATGTTAGGTGAGAAAAATAAACTTAAAAACATGATTCCATTTTGGTTAAAAAACAAATGTATTGACATCTGGAAGGATGTGTACCAAATTGTTAAGTGGTTATTTCTGAGTGTAATTTTATAGTAGATTATTATTATTTTTTTACTTATCCAAATTTTACTTCTACTATGAAAGTGTATTATTGTGTATTGGTTGTAATTAAAAAGATATTAAGGTGTTATATTTCTTTTTTTAATTGAAGTATAGTTGATTTACAATGTGTTACTTTCTGGTGTACAGCATGGTGATTCATTTATACATATGTATGCCTTTTAAGGTGTATTTCAGTAAAAAAGATACCAGCATAAGCTGAGAAGTTTGGATATTATAATATACAGTTTATGCAATTGGCTTATGAATTAGACATAAATGATAAGTAAGTGCATGAAGTGTTCTATATTTAAGTTTAATTCTTTACCATTGTAAAACTCATATTAATTGAATAGGGAAAGAGATCACTGACTCCTACCACCCTACCATAATCAGTTGTATATTTTATGTTTTCTTCACCTTATGTGTAATATTTTAAATGTTGTATTCATCCCAGCTTAGTCCCTAGCTGGGTGACTTTAAGCAACTTGCTTAATCTCTGTGCCTCAGTTTCCTCCTTTGTAAAATGCAGATAATTATAATATCCATCTCATGGTGTTGGGAGAATAAAATGGATTACTATATTCAAAGTGATCACAGCAGTGCCTGACACATGGTTAATACTTCAGTAAATGTTAGCAATTATTATAGGATCATAGCCTACTAAAACTCCTGGGGTCTAATAGGTTTTGGAATTAAACATTTTTTGGATATAGCTAAGGTAATGTTACATAACTTTTCAGCAGTCTAATGCAATATACCTTTTCAAATATGTTACTATTTCATCAGAATGTATGAATGTTTATGGGGTAAACGGGGTAAAATAAGACTATAAATAGCGTCATGTCACTTCAGGTAAAGTTTTAACTGCCAAATGAGTTATTTTGGGTTTCAGAGCTTTTTTGGATTTTAGAATTGCAATTAAGGAACCTGTAGAATATTTACTCAATTTTTAGTCCTATTTTAATTTTAAAGCATATACATCTTTACATTATTTGATAGTTTTACAACCTGTGGTAATGAAAAAATTTAAAAGAAGATAACAGAAAAAGTTCACTTCTATTCTATTTGTTTGAAAAATGTGCTAAACCCACAGATACTGTGATTCTGTTACATAGTGGAGAATCTTTTCCCGAAGAAGCTTGAGAGTTCTCTAACACAGTTAGCTTTTTTCTCTCATTACACTTGGCAGATGAGGTGTTTTTACATGATGGTTTACTACAGCAGTGATTTGTTAAAGGAGGTAAGTGGAAACCACCATGGTACCTCTCTCTTTGATATACAGTCCCACTCTCTGGATGTGGAAACTGAGGTGGATATTTACCCTAGGTCAATATATTAATTATAGAACTGGACATTGGAATTAGATCAGCTTCCTTTCACGATAAAGTTATTGGATGTGAAGCCCCTTCTGACTCATCTACCTTTGTGTCCATAGGCTTACCATGTATCCAAATGCAGAAAAAAATTTTTAAAGTGTTTTACTTAGTCTGTTCAAGCTACTGTAACAAAATACCAGAGACTGGGTAGTCCGTAAACAACAGAAATTTATTTCTCGAGGTCTAGAGTCTAGAAGGTGCAAGATCAAGGTGCCAGCATCATTGGGCTATGATGAGGACCATCTTCCGGGTTGTAGACTTCTCTGTTTTATCCTCACATGGTGAAAGGGGCAAAGGGAGCTCTCTGAGGTTCCTTTTTATGAGGACATTAATCTCATTCATGATCTGCCTTCAAGACTTAATCACCTCCCAAAGGCCCCACTTCCTGATAACCTTCACTTTATGCATTAGGAGTTCAACATACAAATTGGGGGTAGGGGAGACACAAACATTGAAACCAAAGTGAACAGTTTGATAGATAAGTGAATGATCTAAAAAATTTCTCTTACATCCTAACTGGCTTTGTAAACTCTGATCTTTGACGATGTGATTACTCTACCTATGTCCTTTGATCTATTCTGTCCATAGGAGCCCTCAGTTTCTCTCCCTTAGCTTATTTCTGTATGTATTGTGTATAGCCTGAACTTCATCACGTCACATCGGTCACTTTAATATTTCACTGGACTTCTATTGTCAAATCTTCCTACCCATCTGTTTCCTCTGTTTTTTCTCATGGGTCACAATGTATTTGAGGAGGAAGGTGGGTAATTGTGAAGATGTCTTGGCTACTATAAATTTATGCTGGATAATTCCAAGGGGCCCTTGCTATTTGACAATCATTTTATAAATCTTATGTTTTGCTGTTGTCTCATGTATCTTCTCTCTCTCAAAAGATGCCATTGACTTCTACTTAACTGAAAAGAAAATAGAATACAAGCTTGCACAAAAGTCACCATGACAAATTTCTATTCTTTCACCTTATTTTGTAAACTGAATGGAAGAGGAATCTTGCTTTTCTAGGAATCTTGCTGCCATACTTTTCTTCTCTGATTACTCTGATCATTGTCTTCAGTGGTTTTTCCTCCCTACCTTCAAGTATGTACAGACTTCTGTATTTTGGGAGGGGAAAAAAAACTTTGGTTCACCATTGCTATTGTTCTCTCCAGCTGCTGCCCTCATTTCTCTTCTTTATTTCAAAAAATTTAAGACCTTAGTTAAAATTGCTGCCCTCAGCTCTTTTACTGCTTCTTCCCTAACTTGCTGCAATTTTGTAATGACATTACATGTGTATGTGACACATCCTTTTTCCCAATGGTATTAGCTTCATCCTGATTTTATTCATTCAGTATATGTGTATTACTATTGACTTCCATCTAGGCTTCTTAGCATTCCTTCTTTCCTTGCCCTTCATGTTAGTGTGCCATCCTGCTTTTCCCTTTCTGGCTATTACTTTTGTTTTGTTTTTGTTGTTATTTCATGATCCTCTTACCACTGTCCTCATTCCTTTCAATACTTGGCCCTCTGCTCATCCCTCTGTCTTTTCTTGGATATTTTATGTGTTGATAACTCCTAAATGTGTGGTCTCCAGGTTTGTATCTCCAATGATTTACTGAATATTTCCATTGGGAGGCTCAAGGACTTCCTATCACTTTTTGATTTATTACCCAACTTCCAGCCTACTCTGATTTTCTTTATCATCATCATGCTTAAATGTTAAAGTTGTCTGTGGTACATGTTTTCCCTTTATTTCTTAAATCCGTCAGTCAGTACAGTTCTTGAGATTACTCTTTACCGGATCTCAGTTTTTCTTGGGATTCTGTGTTGCCTATTATTTGCCCTTTCTAACTTTAGAGTCTTCTTTCTCCAATCCATCCTGCTTATGGCTGCCAGAATAATTTTCATAAAACTTTTTTTGAACTCATTGCTGCTAAACCCTAAGCAGTGTGAGGAGAGAACATGTACTGTTGACCTTTGCACTCTCCATTGTGCCAAGCAAAGTGAATTGAACTTGTGCTGAATAAATGTTTGAATGGATCACCGTTTGCTCAAAACAGTGAATGGCTCCCAACTGTCTGCAGAATAAAGTCCAAACTCTGCTTTCTGGCTTTTAAACTTTTTCGTATTACATTGTGCTTCTGCAACTTAATATTTTACTCTTCAACATTGCCAAGCCAGTGCTTTCTCTATAATACACTATGCTGAGGCATCACTCCATGTGTTCTTTCTTTTCCTTTTTCTTGCCTGTAAAAGCCTGTTCAGATATGTTTGCTCTGTGCCAGGCACTGTTCTAATCTCTGGTGTTACAGTAGTGAACAAAACAGAAGACAAAGTCTCTGTTTTCTTGGAGCTGACTTTCAGGATGGTGGGGAGAGGGCACAGTAAACAAATGTCAGGTGGTAATGAGTGCACTGAAAAGGAGTAAAACTATAAGAGGGTAGAGTGGTGGGAAATGGTTCCCATAGGTGATCAGAGAAAGTTTTTCTCTTTGAGTGTCCTGAAATGAGGGAGTAAACCATGCAGTTATCCAAGTAAAGACCTTTCTAATCAGAGGAAACAACACATCCAAGAACCTAAGGTGGGAACATGTTTGATTTGTTTGAATAGTTACTAAGAAAATCTATATGGCTAGAGCAGAATGATTAAGGTGGGGGTGATAGATGAGATTAGAGAGGTAGTGGGGAGCCAGACTATGCTTCAAGTGGCCGTCTTTGATTCAAGAAGCCTTCCTTGACTACGTAATTTTGCTTTTTAATTTAAAGCTTCTCCAAACCCATATAGCAACTATGGAAGCAGCTTCCAAATTATTTTTTATTGTGACCCACGATAAGAAATACGTTTTACATCATTAACATATATTCACATTGTATGTATGTTGTGTATTGAGTGTGTGTGCGTGCACATGGGTGTAACGGAAACAAATATATGAAACATGACTTATCTTTACTACATTTGATATATACTGATATTTTTAAAAATGTTGACTTTAATCCATTAGAATTATTTCATAGTCTGCTAATGGATCATGACTCACAGTTTGAAAAATGCTAATCTCTGATATATACCCACTTAAAAAAAAAACCAACAACCCCCCAAAAATTGAACTGCAGGCTGCTTTCTTAATAATCCACATGTTCTTTCAGGTTGTAAAGTAATTTTTTTTAACTTTTTTTTTTTTAATGAAGGTTCTGAGGAGTGAACCCAGGACCTCGTGCATGCTAAGCATGTTCTCTACCATTGAACTATACTCATCCCCAGTTGTAAAGTATTTTTGGTTAAAGATCATGATTTCAGTTTTTTTGTGTGTAGGTTTTTAGAGTTTACTATAGTGCTGAATAGAGAAGACTTTAAATTTAGCAAATAGCTATTGTGCAGGATGCTAGAAAGGGCTGGGTACTAAAATACACATAAGAATAATGTAAACCCTGCCTGATTACGCGAGGCTCGTGTGGGAGAGGAGAGCTTATAAACAATTGTTTGTAACGTGGTAGGATCCGCATATTAATGGAAGTAGGTTCAGGGCATGATGAAAGAATAGAGAAATGGTTAATCCCTATTGCTAAGAAGGTCAAGGAGAGCTTGTTGGAGGAAGTAATATCTGAGCTGGTTTTTGGAGGAAGACTATGAAAACTTGGTTCAGTAAATTGGAGTAAGTAGAAGACTTCTCAGTCAGAATAAGGAAAAAAAGAATGGTACCATGAGACAGAATTGTACCTAGAGGTATTTATAAATAACTCTGTATTGTTGGAGTGTAAATCCGAGGGGGGACTGGTGAGTTGATGATGCTGTATTGAGGAAAGGGCTTTGTCTTTAAAAGTCTGAAATGCATTGGAGTCATCACTTATTTAATGATTATGCAATTAGTTAAAAATACCTACAGTCAAAATTACTTATAGGAAGTTGCTGCATAGGAAGTAGAGATATCATTTCAGTAAGTCCAGTACAGCCAGTTTTTCCTCTAGTGATGAAACATATCGCTGTTTCTTCTGTTGTGCCTTAGAGGAAGTTGGCCTACATTTATGGGCTATGTTGTACCAAAAAAAAAAAAAAAAATTTTTTTTAAACATGAAACTTCCACCAATTACAATGTGACAGTCACTCTAGAAGAAGCATTTGAGAACTGAGACTGAGGAAATCGGGAAGATTCATGTTTCAGGCTAATTCTGGGACTTAGGTTTACAAAGTAGAATGATGGGTGGTCAATTATATAAGTATTTTTCACTTCAAGTTAAATATATATGGCTAAATTTTATTCTATAGGTGATTAAAATATGTGATTATATCTGTGTTTTAGATACTTTGATAAGTTTGACCAAATCATAGTTTAAGACAGTGAAATATTCAAAATATAGAAATTTAAGACAGACTGGTAGAAATATTCGCTATATATATACATAAAATAAACCAGAAATATACATAGTACACTCCTACAAAGAAACAGTGAAAGAAAAGTAAAGGCAGTTTCAAAAGAGGAAACATAAGTGGCTGACAAACATTTGATAAGATATACAGTCTCATTTCTAATTTGAGAGATACCTATTAAAACAGAAAGATAACATTACCCGTGATACAGGCAAAAATTTTAAAAGCTTGGTAATGTTAAGATTGGCTATTGTGAGGAAATAATAAATATTATAAACTATTATTAGGAATATAACTTGGTGTAGTCTATTGGAGGTATAAATTGGTATGGGCAGTTCAGTAGTATCTATTAATTTAAAATGCTGTTCTCAACATATCTGTCCATTTTCTGCACTACAGAAACACATATATGTACATAAGGAGGCATGTACAGATATGTTCGTTGCAGCACTGGTTTTTTTTTGAGTGTAGTAACATTGTTTATAATAGTAAAAAACTGGAAAAATAAACAAAATGGATCATAAATAGGAAAATGAACAGGTAAATTGATATATTAACACAATGGAATAACGTAATAATTTTAAAATGAATAAATTACATATATCATTAAGGGATAAGTTGTAGAGCAGTATATACAGTATGATAGCATTTATACAAATAAGGAAAAAACCCAGAACAATACTATATATTGGAGGGGGTGTATGTGTATGTACATGCAAATGCAAAGAATATGGTCTGGTAAGATAAATACTAAACTGGTAATAGTGCTTAACTCTTGGTGGTGGATAGAGGATTGGGTCTGGAAAAAGGCGAGAGGGAGGGATGATCAGGGAACTTGAGCCTTTTCAGTTCTTTAAAATGTAAAAGGTAGAATTATTATAGTGTATACTTAAAAATTCATTAAAGGTAATAATGATCAGTTTGACAATAGGATGGGCAGTGGTTGGAGAAGAAGGGAGACCAGTTAAGGAGTCACTTCATTAATGAAGGCATGAGAATGCAAAAAAAAAATGGTGAGTAAAGGACTAGTTTAAAAATGACATGAGGGCAGTTTTATATCTGTCAGAATTATAATTGTATTTACCTTTGTCCTAGCAACCATACTTAAAGGAATTTTCCCTACAGTTATATGAAATGAAATGGTACATCTGCCGTTATTAATTGCAGTGTTGTTTATAATAGCAGCAATGTCCATCTATAATAAACTGAGGCATGTCCACACAGTAGCATAGTAAGCAGCTGTACAAAAAATGGGGAAGCTCTCTGTGAACTAATAGGAAGAAGTCTCCAGGATGTGTTAAGTAAGGAAAGCAATGGCGGAACAGTGTATGTAATAATGTTATCTTTTGGTAATTTTAGAAATACTAGAAGGATATCCATTAAACTAGTAAAGATGAATAGTTGTGGCTGGAAGGATGGTATAGAACTAGTATAAATGCTTCCATTGAGACTTTTCAATGTATACATTTCTTTTTTTTTTAATGTCTCATTTTATTATTTGTAACAAACTCTTTAAAAATTTTTTTTTAAGTTTTAAAAATATTTGTTATTGAAGTGTAGTTCATTTACAATGTTAGTTTCAGGTATACAGCAAAGTGATTCAGCTATACATATGCAAATATATTTTTTCTTTTCAGATTCTTTTCCATTATATGTTATTACAAGAGATTGAGTATAGTTCTCTGTGCTTTACAGTAGGTCCTTGTTGTGTATCTATTTTATATATAGTAACGTGTGTCTGTTAATCCCACACCCCTAATTTATCCCTCATCACCCTTTCCCCTTTAGTAACCATAGTTTTGTTTTCTGTGTCCATGAGTCTGTTTTTGGTTTCAATTTATACATTTCTGTGTTTAGATTTTTGAGCTATGTGAAAATATTGCCTGTTGGAAAAAAGAGAGAGAAAGAGTGGTGAAGTAGACCCTATAGGACTTGATGAACAACTGTATGTACAGACAGGAAGGAGTTGAGGATAACTCCCAGATAATTTGGGAGGTAAAGAGGGTGGTAGTGTCATCAGGGATATAGGTGGAAGACTAGATTTTGGCATGTGCTTTGGTAGTTCTGGTCATGCCAGTTGTTGAACCCTTACTCCTTTTTAGTTTTGTGTATGTGTGTGTGGATATAGTTTATGTGCTTTAGAACTCAAGCTTATCTTAAATGTGAATAGCAAATAGTCATCAATAAATGTTTTTTATCCTTAGATTACAGATGTTTATATTACAGGTTTTTTGGGAGAACAGCTGTGTAATGATGTCATAGTTTTATAGTCAGCTAGGGGCATTGATATGCAGAGATAAAATGTAGATAGAGAAATAGAGAATGTGTATCTGATACATAGCTTATATGGGAAGTAGGAACTTAATGTATTAGCATGGTTCCTGTTTATTTACATCTTTGGGTGCCTGAAATTCAAAGAAATAAAAATAGCTTTTGAATAAGGAACTAATCTTTAGGGTAGTTGAGATTATATTGTAATATTTAAAACAATATTAAAACTGGGTTAGGGAAGTTTATAGTAGAGCATGAAAGTATTTTTATATAGTACATGTGGGAGTAACTGCGTATAAGACAAAGAGGTTTAACCTAATGCAGGAAAGGAATCCTGAAATGCTGGGTGCTGCCTGAAACAAGCTCTTGCTGTATAATTTTGGTTTTAAACTTTTATTGGAATGAGTTATAGCTCAGAATCTGATTTTAGAGGCCCTAATTTATCCATGTGACTTTTACTTGGTTTCCATTTGGCTAGAGTCAGAAAAATTAAAGGGAGTACAGATAAAGCACATACATGCCAGGACTTGTAAATGAATTAGTAGTTCTTTTCTAGGTTTGTGTTAATAAGGACTTGGGTGTGGAATAGCAATAAAAAAGGGCTGTGTTAAATAATTCTTGCTTGAGACTTAAAATTTTAACCATTTTATATCTGATGAGAAGATGCTATACTGGCAATAGCTTTCTTTTAAAAATACTTTAAAATTACAAATAATGTCATAAATAGAATTCTGTAACAATTGGAGATGGTCTTGTTTGAGTCAAGGTGAAACTGTTCTGTAACCTCCAGCCTTTATTTACTCATTCACCCGCTGTCTTTCTCAGTACTGCAGTTCTCTGGAGCTTTGAGAAACACAATTTGAGAAATGCTGGATTGGGCTTGGCCACAGTTTGGGCTTGGATGGACTGTTACCTCTTATATATGTTTGATGTGTCCAGTTGAGTGAAAGGATAACACAGTGTATAGAAATTAACTTTAATTCAAGAAGCATTTAATTAGTAGGTCTCAATTGGAGTGATTTTGCAATATCTAGAGGCATTTTTTTTTATATAAATGGGGAGGGGGTTGCTACTGGCATCTCAGGGTAGAGACCAGGGATGCTGCTAAATATCGAGAAACCTTTGCTTAGTTGAATACCCACTAAGTATGTAGCACTGTTTGAAAGTACTTATGGGTGCAGGTGACACTAAAAAAAAAGTCTTGTCTCTACCCACAAGAAACTTAAGACCTAGCTAAATAAAGCATTTCAAACTTAACAAATCTGTGGCCAAACTTTTTAACACCCAACCCGCCCTTTCCACTTTGCCATCTTTATTTCAATAAATAATCCCACTTTCCACCAAGTTGTTGAGGCGAAAGGCTAAGATGTCATCTTTGACTTCTCTTTTTCTTGTACATTGACATCTGACATCAGCAAGTCCTGTTACCTCTACTTTGATGTATATTTTGCATCTGGGTTATGGTGGGATAAATTATTTAAACCAGTTCTCTCTTTGAAAACAACTGAAAATGCTGGATAAGATTTATAAGACACTACCTTAAGAGCTTTGAAGAACTGGGAAGATAGTGGAATCTGGTTAAGTCAAATTCTGGAATGAAGCCTAAACCAAGGGAGGTTAGCAGAATGCCTAGAGAACTGAAGCCACTTTTGCCCTGAGTCTGTTTGCTGATACCAAGAAATTTAGGTTTCTGTTCATCAGCCTTGTTGGGTGAGATGGACAAATGTCAAGACTCAGAGCCTTCCCAATGTAAATCTTGTAAGAGATCCTTCCCTGTTAGGCTTAAACTCCATATGTTAATACCTGAGGGGAAAGGATGAATCAGAGCTAACCCCTGACCCCCTTTCACTGCCTACTTCCCAGCCAGATATCAAGGGACTTCAGGGCACATTGTCTTGGTAGTGAGCAGAACAGGAGGAAAAAGGAAATAAAACTCTTACCAAATTGTGGCCACAGCCTAGATAGGTAAGGGAAGCTTACCTAGTTAATTTAGGTTGGTCCCTGACTGGTAGTGTCCCTCAGGTGCTTGGTAGAAGCAAATGCAGATATTCCTTTGAGAAATACTCCTTCATCTTAGGCATCCCCACAAATAATTTTTGAAGGACACTGACCAGCACATAGTCAGAGATAACCAGGCATGCAAGGAAACATGGGCAAGAACCAGCAGAAACAACAGAGCAGGAAAAGATTTTCATAGGCATCATATATCAGAATTGGAAGATACATGATAAAACAACCATGATTACTGTGTTTACAGAAATAAATAACAAACTTGAAAACAGGAAACAGGAAAAAAAAAAGGTGACATTTGTGGATTTGAAAAAAACAAATACATATGCTGAAATATAGAATAACTGGATTAAAAACTTAATGATGTAATTTGCAGCGGACTGGACACATCAGAAAAATTATAGTTCTGACAGCATTATCCAGGGTGTAGCTTAGAGGCAAAAAGATGGAAAATGTAAAAGACAGGGTAAGAGATATAGAGAACAGAGTAAGAAGGTCTTAAGTGGAATTCCAGAAGAGGAGAGAAAATGGGGACATTTAAAGAGGTGATGGCTGATATTTTCCAGAAACAGTGAAAGATACCAACCAGGATTCAAGAACCCAGTGAATCTTAATTAGGATGGAAATAAACCCACACCTAGACACATCATAATTAAATTGCAGAAAATCAGTGGCATAGAGAAAAATCTTAAAAGTAGCTGGAGAAAAAGAAGATAACTATCAGTGTAGCAAGAATTAGGCTAACAGATACTTAACAACAACAATGGAAGTTAAAAGATAGGCAAATGATGTCTGCAACATGAAATGAAAAAACCTGCAAACCTAGAATTTTTTTTAACATTTTTAATTGATTTATAATCATTTTACAATGTTGTGTCAAATTCCAGTGTAGGGCACAATTTTTCAGTTATACAGGAACATATATATACTCATTGTCACATTTTTTTCTCTGTGAGCTACCATAAGATCTTGTGTATATTTCCCTGTGCTATACAGTATAGTCTTGTTTATCTATTCTACGCAAACCTAGAATTTTATAGCCAGTGAAAATATCTTTAAAGAATGATGATGAAATAAAGATAGTTTAAACAAAAACAGTTTGTCACCAACATTCAATAAAGATAATTTAAACTAGCACCATTCAGTAAGATTTTCTGTGATGATAGGGGTATTCTTCATCTGTGCTATCCAATATTGTAGTCATAAATTACTTAGGGCTACTGAGCACTTGAAATGTGGCTAGTGGGATTGGGGAATTGACATTTTTATTAATTTAAATGTATATGGTCCTTGCACCATATGAGTGCAGTTGTACAGGATATATAGCAGGCAGAATGAATTTGACCCTACATGATAGGAATAAAATGTGTGAAAAGCTAATAATAAAGTGATGTGTATTTATAAAATGAAAATGAATATTGACTACATAAAGTGGTTTAAGATATATAATGGATTTAAAGATAATAACAGAAAGGGGCTAAGTGGGGCTCTAGGTTCTAAGGTCCTTATCTAGAAGGAGAGTAAATTAAAAAAAAAAAGACCTTTGTGGAAAACTTTAAATATGTAAAAGGAAAGGAAAGAGTATAATGAACTGCATGAATTCATTACTTAGCTTTAACAGTGATGGACTCATGACTAATCTGGTTTCATATACATCCCCCACTTATTCTAAAATAAATTCCAAGTATCACATTATTTACTCCATAGACATATTATTTTTAATCTCTAAAAAGATATAAACTTAAATTATAATATCATATCAGATCCAGAAAAACAGTCAGTATAATTCCTTAATATTACATATTTAAGCAGTGATTACATTTCCCCAGTTATCGCCAAAATGATTTTTTAAACTTATTTTTTTAGGGCAGTTTTAGGTTCACGGCAAAATTGAGGAGGAAGTACAGAGATTCCCCATACACCATCTTTCCCCGTACGTGCATGACCTCCCCTGTTGTCAACATCCCCCATCCAAGTGGTATATTTGTTACAACTGATGAACAGTGACACATCATCATTGCGCAAAGTCCATAGTTTACATTATGATTCATTCGTAGTGTAGTATATTCTATGGGTTTGGACAAATGTATAATGACAAGTATCCATCATTATGGCATCATACAAAGTATTTATTGACTGCCCTAAAAAATGACTTCTAAAAATTTACGTTTAGTTTCTTCAGATTGAATCCACACAGGATCTAGACGTTCATTTGGTTGATATGTTGCTTGGGTCTTTAAAAACCTGTAAGTCTTTGGGGAAGGGAGAACTAGAGATATTGATTAACTTTAGACTTTAATGCATGGTATAATATCTAGGGAGCCACTGAAAGAACAGAGAATATAACTCCAAATCAGTAGAGGAAATGGATAGAATGTTAAAAAATGAATCAATTCAAAAGAAGGCAAGAAAGAAAAGAAACCTAATAGGGAACAATGGAAAGCATAAAATAAGAATTTAAATTTGTATAGATAGTATTTAAAGGTTAAAAAGTCTAAATGATTGCCCAGGTATCCTAGGCTGAGGCACCATCAGCCTGAAGTGTTTTCCTAACAAGTGTTCCTGCCTTAATTCTTGCCTCCTTCTATGTATTGCCCACATAATATCAAGAGGAGTTTTTCTTAAAATGTAGCTCATATCACAGCACTCTCCTGTTTAAAACATGCTGACAGCTTTCTAGTAAACTCAGTAAAATCCAGGCTTCTTAATAGTGCCTATAAGGCCCTGTGTGAAGTGGCCCATTTTATGTCTCTGTGATTACATGTCCTGCTCTTCATTCTAGTTCAGGACCCTAATAAGTGCTATTGCATCTCCTTGGATCACCAGGAACAGTCAGAATTCTTAGTTCTAAGCACCAGAAGCTGCCTCTGGTTAATATTGCAGAAAAAGAATTTACCCACTAGGGTCATTGGAATCTGCTGCCACTGTTGCCCATGTACATGATAGATTCTATGTACTTCTTGCTTTTTTATCTCTGTCTTTTAAGTTAGATTCCAGCATAGATGTATCTCTCTTGGAGTGGAGATGATGACTACCCTAGCTTCATGGGAAGCTGAGAAAACAGAGGTTTTCTTCAGTAATAGGCAGAGGTTTCTTCCTTCTTTCAAGACTCATGAAGGAATTCCCTAGGTGTCTGAAGGTGTTCTAACGCTGAGCATTTAAGAGTGACATGTTCATCATGATGCTTTTCTCCAGAATCCTTCCTTGGCTTGCTTCTTTCTTTCATTCATGTTTCTCCTCATGTGTCACCTCCCTGAAGAGGCTTTTCCTTTAGACTTTGTCTAAAATGGCAGTTCTCCATCCCTAACCCAGTACTTTCTATTTTCTAACCCTGCCTTACGTTTTCTTCATAGCATTTATCACGTCTTCTACTACTCTTATTGATTGCCAGGCTCTCCCTGCAGAACACAAGCTCCATGAGGGTAAGGACTTGTCTGTCTTTGTTTTTCTGTTGGCAGATAGTACATGCTTAGTAAACATTTGTTTATTGAATGAATAGGAAACATAGATTATGACATAAATTGCTGAGAAAAATTGAAAGGAAGGATTATTGAGGAATTAGCTCCTTTAAGGAAAGCTTATTGGAAAAGAGGAAGTTTTGAAATGGGCTTTGGTTAGAGTCTAGGATTTGGAGAGAAGGGATGTAGCCATTCCATACTGGGAAAACAGCATGAGGGGAGGCATTGGGTCTGGAATAAGGTGAGCTTATATGAGATGAGGGAAATTTAGATTCTGGTGGCGGTTGAGGAGTATTAAGTGGGAGTTGAGCAAACTGGATGAGGCGAATGCAAGATTTAAGCAGTTCATATAGGGCCTTAAAGTGAAAGTTGAAGGCTTTTGACTTACTTGCTAGGGAGTAAGAGATCACTATTTTTTTCTTAAATTAAAAATAAATTGTGTTTTTTTTTCACATTTATGAGTACTATGCAGCTGTAAAACAATGTTATATATAAAGTGGGAAAAAGCAAAGTGCAGAACAGTGTACATAGTATGCTCTTTTGGTGTAAGAGGAGTGTGTATGTGTGTGTGTGTGTGTGTGTGTGTGTGTGTGATAAAAATATATATACTAATTTGTTTATGTTACAAAAAGAAAAACTGAAAAGACAAACCAGAATAAAATTGTTAGTCTTTGGTTGGTGGGGGTGGTTGAGAATGGCGTGAAGGAAACCGATGGAAGTGAGATTTCTGGGTTTACCTTTTTATTTAGTTTTGACTTTTGATTTGTGGAAATATTTTACACATTCAAAAATAATAATTAAGTCGAAGTAAATAAAAACAATTCCTAAAATTGAGAACTTGAACAAATGAACCTGTGTGTATATCAAAATAGTTATTCAAGAGTCTCATGCTCTACTGACTGAGCTAGCCAGGCAATAACTTTAAAAAAATTTTTTTTAATGAAAGTACTGGGAATTGAACCCAGGACTGCGTGCATGCTAAGCATGCGCTGAGATCTTCATGCTAAGTGAAGTAAACCAGAAGGAGAAAGAAAAATACCATATGACATCACTTATATGTGGAATCTGGGGAAAAAAGGACACAAATGAACTATTTACAAAACAGAGACAGACTCACTGACACAGAAAACTAAGTTACGGTTACAAGGGGAGAGAAAGGGTGAGGAGGGATAAATTGGGAGTTCAGGATTTGTAGATACTAACTACTGTATATAAAATAGACAACAAGGTCCTACTGTATAGCACAGGGAACTACATTCAATACCTTATAATGGCCTATAATGAAAAAATATGAAGGAATATATATGTATGTATATAAATGAATCACTGTGCTGTACAAAGGAAATTGATGCAACATTGTAAATTGACTATACTTCAATAAACCAAACCCAAACAAACAAAAAACCAAAATAGTTATTTAAATACATGAAGAAAAATACTTTCTCAAGTGACTTTTGAGTCCAACACCTAATGTCATATATGTTAAGGACAAAAAGAACTGCAGAGAAATCTTAAACGTCATTCATTTTATTGCTAGTTGTAACAGGTTATTTTTATTTTGACACCATTGATATATAGTAGGATATAGTAGGGTAAAGCCAGTAAGTTTTTATGCTTGTATATTAGTATACACACATGTATACTATCAAAGAAGCTAAGCAAAAACCTGACAGTGTTGAACTTGAATTATAAATGCTAATATGAATTCATGATTTAAAATAGATATTTCTTAATTCCATCTAAATATATATATTTTTAGCTCTGTTCATTGAAGGGCCTAGAAACAGTGTGTCACTTTGGCAGATATGAGTACCTCTATTACCCCAGTTTTGATCTTTGCATACTTCTACTTAGAATCCAGGGCTCCTCAAAGAAATGACTGATTGCAGGACTAGGGCGGGGAACATACATAGTGAAACTGGAACATGTTTTGCCAGAAGCAAGAAAGCTTTCAAAGACACGAAAGCCAACCTGAAAAGGCTTTTGTTGGCCAAAGTTGGAACAGGTTGAACATCCAAAAGAATAAGGACAGAATTTTTTTTTGAAACAAACAAAAAATTTTAAAAAACTAAATGAAAATGGCATTTATACCTATTCTTTACTCTGAAAATTGGTACTTAAATGTTTGAACTGCCTTTTTAGTAGAAACTATATTATAGTTAATGAGGAATGCCAGGTGATAAATATAGAAGGAATTATAGAATTAGAAAGTCACAATTTGTTACAACCTGTTATGAAATAATTGACTTGGACCAGGATCATTAATGGATGCTAAAACTGTCAGGTGAAAGGTTCATTGGCAACTGGATATTCATATGGTGCCAAGGTAACTCCACAGAGTACTAGTTAGTCTCAGAGTAAGATGATAAAACTTTGGATCAGTGGAAGGATCAGGCTATCACCAACCCAGTTATTAATTTTAGCATCACTAAAAGTGAACCAAAAATGTATGCTTCCTGATGTGACTCAATATCAGGTATCATCTATGAAATATTTTTTTCTAAAATTTAAAATCTGAATTTAGTAAAACTTTTAAGACTTTGAGTTAATAAAGAAATACGGAAGATGAAAGAAATTAAGTACTACCTTGAGGAAACAGAAAAATCCAGAATGTGAGATACAGATGAACTGGCCATTTAATATCATGGGGGAGAAAAATGGGTGAGTGAGGTAGATGGGGGAAAGGGAAGTTAACCTAGAATAAAACTAGTTTAGAGATGTAACAACCAAATGCAGTGTATGTCAGCTGTAAAGTACATTTTTTTTTTAGAAAAGAGTAGGCTGAGGCATGATAACGAACTTTTAATTTAGAATGTGGGTGATGGCGTATGGACATGTGTGTGTGTACACACATACACATTTACATTTCTATATTTGAGAATTTTTATATAAAAACTTAATAGTTCTCTGCTGATGGACACTTAAGTTGTTTGTAATTTCTTTCTATTACAAATAATGTGTCTGTAAACATTCTTACACATGTTCCTCTCCTTGTGCACATGTCGTAGAGTACACAAGGAGATAGAGTACTTTCCTTACAGCAGAATCCCTGGATCAAAGAGCAGGTACATCTTCAGCTCTACTAGATATTGGTAAATTGTTCTTCAAAATGATTGTACTGATGAGAATTTTAGACAAAAGAATTATGAGATCTATGTCTTCCCTGCTAAATGTTGAATTCTTTGAGGGTAGGTACTGTGTAGAAACTCACATATAAAAATGTTTACATTGAGTGAAATTGTATTTTAGGGGGATTGCCTGGCAGCAGGATAGAGAAACTGGAGTTAGGTCACCTAAGAGGCTATTGTGATGATTAAAGCATGAGGCAATGAGTGTGTGAGACTAGCGGTAGTAGAGAGCAAGGGATGGATACAACAGAAATCTTGGAGAGAAGAGTTCAGAGTGTATGGATTCTCACTGCTGGGCAGAGTATTGATGGCTCACTGTTGTGACTTAGCATCCAGGAGTTTGTTGGTTTCACTTTGTAAAACAGGTAAGTTATGCTTTTCTAATTCAAAAAACCATCTGCTGGTCCCCATCTAATAGAATTCTAGGCTTATCTTCATCCACTGCCCATACTCCTTTCAAGCCTCAGTCTCTTCCTGGGATAAATACATGTGATTTTAAAAAGACTAGTAGTTGAATGGGGTAAAGGGACAGTGGGTTGCAAAGATAAGAATTTAATAGAATCTATGGATGCTGTCATCCCCAAATGAGTTCATGAGGCTCTTACAAGGACAAAGGCCATATCCTCCTATAGTTTTTAGAGGGAAAGTCTATCCAGTGTTATAACGGGGATCATTTATCAGATGCACTTTTTCTAAAAGAATGCCCTATATTTATATATATATATAAATATATATATATATATATATATACACACACACATACATACACCTATATATGTTTATATGTATATATTTCTTCTAGTTTTATTGAGATGTAGTTGATATACAGCATTGTATAAATTTAAGGTGTAGAGCATAATGATGTGACTTACATACATCATGAAATATCACAGTAAGTTTAGTGAATACCATCATCACACTAAAAAATCTTTTTTTCCTTGTGATGAGAATTCTTAGGGTTTACTGTCTTAACAACTTTCATATATGAGATACAGTAGTATTAATTATATTAATCATGTTGTGCATTACACCCCTGGTGCTTATTTATCTTATTACTAGAAGTTGTACCTTTTGACTGCCTTCATCTAATTCCATTTTCCCTGACACCCTCTGCCTTTGGTGACAACAAATGTGACCTCTTTTTCTGTGAGTTTGTTTTTGAAGTATAATTGACCTACAACACTATGTTAGTTCCTGGTAAACAACATAGTGATTTGCTATTTCTATACATTACAAAATGATCACCAGGGTAAGTCTAGTTACCATCTGTCGCCATACAAAGATGTTACATTATTGTTGACTATATCCCCCACTTTGCATTTCATACCCATAACTTGTTTATTTTGTAACTGGGAGTTTGTACATCTTAGTTTCCCTCACCTATTTCTCTTATCCCCTGTCACCCATATCTTATTGTAAAATGTTGCAACTTTTTGCAAAATTCTAAAATGGGTGCCTTTAAGAAGTTTTGACTAGTGGTTCTAGAACAGCTCTATCCAATAGAAATATAATGTGAACCACATACTTAAAGCTTTCTAGTAGCCACAGTAAAACAACAGAAACAGGTGAAATTAATTTTAATATATTTTATTTAACTCTGTATATCACTACTTCAACATGTAATCAGTATAAAAACTACTAATGACATATTTTACATTTGGACTAATCACATTTCAATATTCAGTAATCTCATACAGCTAGTGGCTCCTATACTGGACAGCTTAGTTCTAGAACGTACTGAATTGAAACCTTTGAACTCAGTTTGGTACTGATTTGATCCACTGTCATTGAGGGTGGCCCTGAGCTGATCTTCCTTCACAATCCTATTGCTGATTATTAGATAAGTTTTGGCTTCCCGTCCAAATTACTAACCTGGCAGGTCCAAGAGTAATTCTAAGGGTCCAAGATGAAGCCATTACCCATACTTATTATGTTCATAGTTTCCTCCTTTGAGTCAGCAAACATAGAACTGACTTCAGACTCTTGGATCAAATCTGTCAATTTGAGTTGCTGCCAGTGAAGAAAAGAATATCCAGGCAAGTTCCAACCTCATTTAGTTATGAGGAATTTACTTACAAGGCTGATACCAGTTCACTTGAGCATTCTGTTGATTATGGTATTAGAATTTGTGAAGCTCTCAGCCTAATTTACATTTAAAGAGTCAAATGTTGTGGCTTTATTGGGTATGCCAAGTATTTCTGGAGTTTCTACAGTATGGTAAACTTTGTTTATCTATTCAGTGAAAGAACACTTACGGACCGTTCACCAGGCACCACAGTCCAGGCACAGTGACAAGCTGTCGCCAAGCAAACAGGCCCATTTAATGTGGTTTGATAAATGCCATGATAGAGATAAACTTAGGATTCTAGAAGAACTCACAGGAAGAATACTTGAGTTAATTTTGGTGCCATCAGGGAAGCCTTCTCTGAGAAGATAAACTGAACTCTGAAGGACAAGTAGAAATAAATATGGCAAAATGAGTGTGGAGAGAAAACCATTATTTTTGACAGAGGGAATATTGTGTGTAGGTGCCCAAAGGTGAGAAAAAGAGCCCAGTACAACATATTATCTGGAGTATAGAATTCAGTGTGAGAGGTGGTGAGTGGAGGATGTGGGGGTGACAGCAGCAGATGCCAAATATGAAAGGCCTTGAATCTCATGGCAAAGAGTTTGACTTTATTTGCGTTAACTGAGGAGAGACATGATTTCTGCTTAAGAATGACTGAGAAGTTTGGTAGCAGAGTGGAGAATAAATTAGAGGAAGGCAAGACTGAGGCATAGATACTAGTTTAGAGGTGCTCTAAGAGAAAGGGTGGAGGCATGGGCAAATATTTTGAGAGAGGGAAAAAACTCAGTCAACAAATATTTATTGAAGGCCTATGCTGTATCAGTGGAAAGAGGTAGAAGGATTTGAGGGATATTTAGGAGGTAAAAGTGATGGGTCTTGATTGATTGAAATTGAGGAAGTTGAGGGTGGGGAGGAGTCAAGGATGACTCCAAAGTTTCTGACTGAGGGAACAAGCCAGTACGTGGACAGTTTTAATTTTGAGGTGCTTTGTGATCTACAGGTGGAGGTGTCTATGCAATTGAATACTTGGCTCCAGTGCTCTGTAGAGAGGTTTGGACTGAAGGTAGATTTGGAAGCTATCAGGTAATCACGGCTAAAAAAAATAAAATCTGCTAGATGAGAGAATGTAGAGAAAGAAAAAGGGGACTGAAAATTGAAACACTGAGGAATTGCCAATATTTAAGGGGAGAAGAAAAGGAATCTAGTTGAAAGATACATTAACTACCATCCTTGCCTTCAAGCATTTTATAATTTAGGTAAGACACATAAACATGAACCATGTGGTGACCAAGGCAAATCAGAGTGTAATTTGGTGGGGAGTTTTGTTCTACCATGTCTGTGTTCAGTGTGAAATAAAATTAGGTAGGTAGAGATAGTGGTTAGTGTTTAGCCTAGGGAGTAGAATTGTTAGCGTCTGCATTCAGTGGGGGCATCTGGCCTGTGGTCACTAGGAGGATCAGATCAGAAGTATAGCATAGTGACTGTGAGCATGGACCCTGGAGCCAGACTGCCTTTGTTCTAATCCTCACGGGCAGTCTGTCCTTGAGCAGTGCAACCTGCTGTGCCTCGGTTTCCTAATCTGTAAAATGATGATAATGATAATTACTACTATTTAGTATGTGAGATTGAATGAGTTAATGTGTGTAAAATTCTTTGTCACATAAATGTTAGGGATTATTATCATTTAATAATTGGTGAGTTGGTGGGTCAAATGAGGGCCTATGTTTTGAACAGAATAGGTAGACACTAGAGAAGCCAAAGTTTCCCTGAAAAGGAATGTTCCCTCTATAGAACTTAATGTGAGCACATAAGGTTTTGAGCAGGCTTTCACAGTTTAAGTGGGTGAAAAATGACATGGGAGAACCCAAGAAGGACATTTTCTCCCTAACTCCCAGTTGGGGGCAAAGATGTCTTTTTTTTTTTTTTTAACATTTTTTATTGATTTATAATCATTTTATAATGTTGTGTCAAATTCCAGTGTAGAGCACAATTTTTCAGTTATACATGAACATACATATATTCATTGTCACATAAAGATGTCTTTTTACTAGAGGCTTTAAAGATGGTAAAGAGTCTTGTAGTTAAAAAGTCTTGCTATCCTGGTGTGGAAATGGAATTTCTCAGGTCATGATTCCTGAAGAAAGTTGTTGTGGAAGTTTTTTCATCAGCTTTGTGATTATGATTTCACTGGATCCTTGGCCTTGACTGTAGGAAAATCTAGACCTGGGGTCAATTTTCTTAGGAAAGTGGGGACCTTATGGGGAAACAGTCATTCTTGTACACTGATGGTGGAAGTGTAAATTGGTGTAATATTTTGATAGATAATTTGGCAGTGTTCATTACAATTAAAATGTGATTTTAAAAACTCTAGCAATTATACTTCTCAGAATAACTTCCATAAAAATGCTAACCTGAGAGTATGTTGAATGTCTGTGTTATAGCATTGTTTGTAAAAATGAAAAATTAAAATGGAATTAATGTACTCATACTCTGTATTTGTTTCCTCTATAGTGTAATAGTTTCCTATTTGCTATAACAAATTACCACAAACTTAGTGCCTTAAAAATAACATAAATAAATTATTTTACAGTTCTGGAGGTCAGAAGACCTAAAAAATCTTCAACAGGGCTGTGTTCCTTTTGAGACTCTAGGGGAGTATCCATTTTCTTTCCTTTTCTACTTTGTAAAAGACTGCCTGCATTTCCTGACTAATGACCCCTCCCTCCATCTTCAAGATTAGCATCTGCTGTGTCTTCAAATCTCTTTTTCTCGCTTTCTCTCCTATCTGCTTCTTTTTCTCAGGCTCTTCCTGCCTCCCTTCTTATAAAGACCCTTGTGAGGACCGCCTGGGCAATTCAGGATACTCTTCCTATCACAAGATCCTTAAGTTAATCACATTTGCAAAAGTTCCTTTTGTCATGAAGTTATCATATTCACAGATTCTGGGAATTAGGATCTAGAGGTCTTTGGTGGAGCCATTATTCAGCCTACCTACCACACTCCGTAATACTGTGCAGCCAGTTAAAAGAATGTTTAGGTCTGTGTATGCTGACATAGAAAGATATCACTGATAAAACAGTATTCTTTTTTGAGTGCTAGTAACAATTCACATGGAACTAGTACTTGATAGTTTTATAGAGAGTTTTCATGTCCAGGAAATATTAATTTTCATAATAGCTCTTTGAACTATAAAACTATAGAAATTCAAAACAAAATGGACTTTAAGCTTTACGAATGTAATTACTGGTAGTAATACCTGTTACCACTAGATGGCCCTCTCAGCATGTACTTTTGAGCAAAAGTAGCTAGTTTATAGACATTTTGAAGTTACCTTATAGATCTTACTAAAATACATTTTAATTGGAGCTAAAAAATGGTTTATATCAGAGTATGATAAGATTTTTTTCTAAGTAGTAAAGAAATTCAAAATGGAATTTATTACAGTGGGGTTTTGGGTTTTCTTCTCAAGAAGAATGGAGTATTAAACTTAGTATCATATACATAGTATACTTTCAATAAGTGTTTTTATCATTCATTAAAATTTATTGAATTGAATCAGGCTTCACCATTTGCTTGGGGAAAATTATTTGCCATACCAAAAAAGAACTTTTATTGCTAAGCCTTTAAGTGGTTTTATTGAAATCTGGTATTTTATCTCTGAGGATTAAATATATAGATAACAAACTAAATCTGAGGGCTCGAACTAAGTAAATCGCTTTGTTCAAATGCATCATTGTTTTGTTGCAGTTTTTATAAGCAGATCCATATGTTTGCTATTTTAGGTCCCCAGTAGCCTGTGTATTCTTTGTTTTTTCCTCTCTTTCTGTTTAGTAAGTCAGTGGTATATAGCTTTTTGTATCTTTTCACTTAACATAGCATCACTTTTTCATGTTATTATATAACTTTAAAACTACTATTTTATATTACTGCATCCTATTCTATTAGATTCCACAATTTAACTATTTTCCTGCCTTTAGTTTGTTCACATTATAAAAATGAATATATATGTATATATAATATGTGTAAACACGCACGTATACTTTTGATCCGTTTGGTATATTTTCATTTTTCCTTTAGGATAGATCTTCAGAACTGGGGTCATTTATTGGGTCATTAGGATTAGGCTTAACATTTTTATAACTTTTCTTAAATATTGCCAAATTGACTTAAAAATCACTTACATTTTTTGACCATTAGTGATGCTGAACATTTTTACTCTTGTGAATTATTTCTGTTTTCTCTTTTGGAAAATGTGGGATCATGCCCCTGACTATTGATCTGCTGAGTGCTTGGTGTTTATTCTTTTCTCTTTTCATCTGAGTCAGACCTTTAAAATAATTATAATATTAATGTTTCTTACATTCATTTTTGTGCTGTTTTTATTTTAGTTTGATTATTTTTTTAATGAGACTTGACAATTATCTACTCGTAGAAGATATTATGTAATTTTAAGAAGAGAACACAGGGTGGGAGAGTCAAGAAATCAGGGTTCTAGAGGGAGATAATAATAATATGAATTTAATATGTATTATATCTTACAAAGGACTCAGATCTGGAACCTATATAAGCATGCTTACAAATCATTAAGAAAAAGGCAGACAACCCAATTTCTAAAGAATGACGAAAAGCCCTAAGCTGCCGTTTCATAAAAGATATCCAGATGTCTAAACCATCTGGCAGTATGTATGCTGAATGACTGCAAACTGATTTTATATTACTGTGTAAGACATATTTAAAAATACGTATTTTGGGGAAAGACTTGTTTCATTATGAAACCAGATTAATATTAACTTTTGGTCACCCAGAGTGTAGACACTGTATTTGTTAGCGTGGCCAGTTTGGATTTTACTGTACTTCTGTAGGAGAGAGGTCAGATTCTCTTAACTTATTCTGCCTTTAATGCAAAATAGTCATTGCAGGTTCTTTGCCTGTTGAAAATGTTAACTCCTGTCCAGCTGGTACATATTCCCTCAGAAAAAAGCCTTCATTAGAGAACAGTAATCTCTTGTGATTTCAATGCTTTTAGTGGGATTAAGGAGTATTTTGGATTCCAAAGACTCCACCAAGGTATGAATGAGAGAATGGGCGGAAAAAGGAAAGGAAATTAGAAATTCAACGGTGAAAATATTGTGAATGTCACAAAAAAGCATTTAAACCCCCACATAAAACCCACAACTGCATTGATTGTTTTTCTTATTCTTCACCATAGGATGTATTATGGATTATTTATATCCTTACAAATAGAACAACTATAAGAAATTCTTTTCCTGCCTAATGACAAATGCCTGTTTTGGATATATATATCTCACCTAATCATTGCGTGAGCCTCCTAGTATTAACATCTGTTCCTAGGGGCTCTTTTTGTGTTTGGTTATTTTTATGTTATGGAATCTACTAAAAAAAAATACAATAATTTAAACAAATTTGTGTTCTTTTTTTAACATTTTTTTATTGGGTTATAGTCATTTTACAATGTTGTGTCAAAAAATTTGTGTTCTTTTAAGGACATTTTTAAATGAACCTTTTAATCAACCCTTTTAGGTTCCCTAACACTTCTAGTTATGTGATGCGTTATGTTCCTTTCTGGCATAAGTAACTCTCCAAATTCTGTCAATGCCCTTCTCATACACATACTCCTTTCCCCTCTTTCTTGAGTAATAATTGTTCATACAGTTGGGATACACTAATCAACTTGACATTCCTCTCTTATGATTTATTTCCCCTTGTCACTTTTTGAGACAAATCCACACCCCAGGCACATTTTTTCTTGTGTAAATTTCAGGGGTTTCACATCTTTCCTTCCCCACAAGCTTTAAATTCTACCCGTTTGCCTTTCCTCCAGATACTATATAGCATCATTGAATAGTAGTCTTTTCTGGATTTAGGAACTTTCTTCTCCTAGAACTGTCATCCCTTGAATTTGAACATCACTGATACATTTGAATCTTTCTTCATCTGTGTACTCCTATGATGATCTTTCCCTAACTCATATTTCAGTATTTCTTGTTCAAGACCACACGCGCGCACCCCCAGGCTGTGACATGAGTCTTTTCAGGTGTCTTGAATTCAGGATACCAAGTATACTTACTTTCTAGGTTCTTGGTGAGACACATACACTGTTGATAATACTGTTAGACTCTTTTGATTATTTTCATTGAATGTGAATTGTGCCTTTTCTGAAAGAACTTTAAAGTGTATTTCTGGTATAAGGGTTGAAAATACTTATTTTCAAATTCTGAACACATTTACTGTTGCAAAAAATGTTATGGCAGATTCACTTTAAATTTTACCCTAGTTAAAGAGGACAGTATATTTACCTTATTTCTATTCACATTTGTGAAAAAAATTTATTGTACAACTTCTCCAGTGAAAACAGTTTATTGCCTATTTTAAATTTTAGACAAACTTTCTCTGCCACTTATCTCTTTTGTCTTTCACCAGTTATTTTCAGAGAATTTGAATTAATTTCATTATTCTAGGTAAATATTTAATAATAAATCTGTTCTCAAAATTCAAATATAAATTGCTTTTGTGTGATCTATAGTTTGAGTTTAACCATATCATAATCTTTGGAAAGGATAATTGAAAATTGACTTATTAATGAAGATAGAAGGAAAAAAGAGTAATGTCATAATATATAAATGGAGATGTTAAATTCGTCTGTGTTTTGTTTAGATGTCCCTGGTAGATTTGGGAAAGAAGCTTTTAGAAGCGGCACGAGCAGGTCAAGATGATGAAGTTCGTATTTTGATGGCTAATGGAGCTCCTTTTACTACAGACTGGGTAAAGAATGATTTTAATGTTGTGGGGTTTTTTTTTTTTTCCTCTTTTTCTTTTTCTTCTTCTCATTTTTGAGTTTTTCCAGATAAGAGTTTAGTCACTATGTGTTTATACGTGGTAAAAAATTAATTTTTTTGCGAGTTTGTTTGCAATTTTAGAATTATAGCAAGCTTTTAAAGAGAATGGCTAGTGTGTGTGTGTGTGTGTATATATACACATACATACACACACACACACACACACACTAATATTGGACTTCCTTGTCTAAATATTCTGTCCACACACAGGTTTTTCTTTTAGACTATGGAGTTCAGTAATAAAGGATTAATGTAATGTAAAATGTAGCTGCTTAGGATTTAATTTAAAAGCCTTATAAACAGCACAGGCAAAATTCATAATTCAGAAAATAACAAATTTGGGGTTAATGTTATAATTGATTCTAAAAAGAAAATTTGTTTACATTTCAGTTGATACTTGCAAAACTATTGCATACCTGACTCAGAAGGTAGAAAGGATTGGGAGGGAGGTCTTAGTAATTACAGAAGGTGATTGTGAGGAAGACAAAAACCACAACTCTGTCTAATTCTGCAGGTAAATCAGAAGGGATGGTCTTGGGAGTATGGAGGATTAGAAGTCTGGGTTAACTCTACCGCTGGTAACAACTGAAAAATCCAGAGTTTTGATTTTGTTGTCTTTGGCTTATTTGTCCAGTGTTCCTTTTTATTTTTCTTTCAAAACAAAATAAATTTTTTTATTATGGAAAATTTCAAACAAAACACTTGCATAACCTTCATCTTCAGAAATTATCAAATCATGATGAATTCTGTTTCCTCTGTAACCCTATTCACTTTCTTTGTTTTGTATTGTTTTAAAGCAAATTCCAGGAACTATTTTGTTTCATCCATAAATATTTTAGTGTCTGTCTTTAAAAGCGAAAGATATTTTCACTAAAAATTTTTTTTTAATTGCCTTATGTGCACTGATGAGTTAGAAAGTAAAGGATTATCAACCTGAGAAACTAAGTGAAGGCCAGAATGCAGAGAAGGTTCACCCTTAGAACATTTGGGGACTCAGTAAATTTGCCTGTTGGTTTTCCCACCTCCATGGCATAGGTTACTAAAGATAAAGTCCTGAGATTGCTCGTAGAGAAGTCTCCTGGGAGATACTTTCCACATAGTTCTGGAATCCGCAAGAGATGTACCTTCATTGTAAGGGTAAACCAGAAATAGTCCCTCCCTCCTCTTGCTGGATCCTGCCCCTGCACCTGCCTCTGTTGTTAGGGTACTGCAAGGAAAATGAACTGACTTGAACCCCGGTACCAAATGGAGAGAGGTAAAGTTTTGTTGATAGAATTGGTAGTCAAAAGCCATCCTTTGCATACATTTATGGCTTGAACTCATAAATATTTGTGTACTCTGCAAAACTGTGAACTGAAAAATGAATTTAAAGTGATCTTTGGACTAGAGGTTACCCCACGTTCCTGACACAAGGAAATGAATGTCCTTTCTGGAGGAACCTTCCTTCATCCCAGGCTTGATAGCCACAAGTGAAATGTCAAGGAAAGTGAACAATCAAAAATAACTGAACATACAAGGGCACAAAGCAACTTGGACAACAACCCACTGAAACAACTGACAGTAGAAGCAGATGTATACAGACTTTTGGTAAGATTTTAATAGCAGTTAGGAACAGCTGAAGAGAAAATTAGTAAACTGAAAGATAGGAAAAAATCATCCACAATGCAGCACAGAGAAGAATACGTAGAAAATATAAAAGGTAGCAGGTGTCATGAAGGCAAGTGTGTGACAAAGTCTAACATACGTCTAATCGTAAATCCACAAGGAGAGTGAGAATAGCGATGAAATAATTGAAAAAAAATGATTTGGATTTTTCCAAACTGATGACAAATGGCAGTTCCCAGATTCAAGTAGCCCAACAAATCACCAGCAGAATCAATAAACGCAATCTGTATCTAGACACATCATAGTGATCCTGTGGCACCTCAAGACAAAAAGATCCTTCAAAACAACAGTGAGGTAACACCTCACATCTGTCAGAGTGGCTATCCTGAAAAAGTCTGCAGATAACTAATGTTGGTGAGGATGTGGAGAAGAGGGAACCCTTGTGCACTGTTGGTGGGAATGTAAATTGGTGCAGTCAGTATGGAAAATGGTATAGAGGTTCCTCAAAGAACTAAAAGTAGAACCACCATGTGATCCAGCAGTTCCACTCCTGGATGTATATCCAGTAAAGATGAAAATTCTAATTCAGAAAGATCCATGCACCCCAGTGTTCATAGCAGCACTATTTACGAAAGCCAAGATACAAAAGTAACCCAAGTGTCCATCAGCAGACAAATGGATAAATAAGACGTGGCATACACACACACGCACACACGCACACACACACACACACGTATATATACACACTTACAATGGAATGTTAGCCATAAAAAAGAATGAAATCCTGCCATTTGCAGCAGTGTGGATGGATCTGCAGAGTATTATGCTTAGTGAAATAAGTCAGAAAGAGAAAGGCAAATCCTGTATGATATCACTTATTTGTGGAATTTAAAAAATAAACAAATGTATATAGCAAAATGGAAACAGAGTCACAGATGTAGAAAACAAACTAGTGGTTACCAGTGGGGATAGGAAAGGGGAGAGGGACAAAATAGAGACATGGGATTGAGAGATACAAACTACTTTGTATAAAATAAACAACAAGGACATATTGTACAGTACAGGGCATTATAGCCATTATTTTGTAACAACGTTCAATGGAGTATGTGCTATAAAAATACTGAATCACTATGCTGTACACCTGAAACTAATATATTATTGTAAATCAACTATACTTCAATTAGAAAAATACATAAATAAGCCCTGGCATAAAAAAGACAAAAAGCTCTCAAGAAGGATTAGTGTCCATAATACGTAAGGATTCCCATGACAGTAGTGAGATGACAACAAGACAAAAAGAGAGGGCAAATGCATGACTTGATATGGTACTTTACTAAAGAGAAAGTTCGAATGACTAATAAACATGAAAAGATGCTCAACTACATTAATAATTGGGAAAATGCAAAGTAAAATCATGAATTACTATTGCATATCTACCAGACTAGTCCCCCCAAAAGAAAAAAAGTCTGGCAGTTCCAACCATTGGCAAGGAGATGGGTAAACTGGTATAAGCATTTTGGAGGACAGTTTGGCAGTACCTGGTAAATTTGAACATGGACATACCCTATGATGTAGCTATTGAAGTTCTAAAAATATTCCCAAGAGAAACTCTTATTCACATACTTGAGACACGTGCAGGACTGTGTTTGTAGCAGCATTATTCATAATAACAAAAAACTAGAAACCTTAGTGTTCAACAGTAGATAGATTGGTTGAGTTGATTGTGGCTTATTCATTCGGTAGAATGTTATACAGTAGAGAAAATTAGTAAACTACACTTACATTCATCAACGTGGATGAATCTCATGATATTGAACATAAAAAAGCAAGTCACAGAGAAATACATGCATTGTGATTCTGTTTAAATAAAGTTCAAAACAAGCAAACCCGAAGAATATTTTTAAGGATACATGGTAATTAAAAAAAAAAGTAAAGTAAAGCAATATTCATTACAAAATTCAGACTAGTAGTTATCTCAGGAGTTGAGGTAAAGGTTTATTAGGGAGCGGCATGTGGGGAGATTTTAAAGTGCTGGTAATGTTTTATTTCTGGACTGTGATGGTGGGTTCATGAGTGTTTGCCTCATTTTTTTCCTTCAGACTACATATATATGTGTCTCTCTCTCTTTATATATGTATGTGTGTGTGTATATGTATATATATACATTATATATATGTGTGTGTATATATTTTATTTATATATATATATATATATATATATATATATATATATATATATATATAAGCATCAGCCAAAAAGATAAGGTCTCAAGATGAAAAAATTACAAAATAAACCATTATATGACACTGAGCAGAAGTCATGGTTGCTAAATGGGCTGTTGAGGTACTTCACTAAATATTAGAATTTAAGCATTTGGAAAGGGCCGGTTAGAGAAAACTATGATAGAGCATGGAGAAAGAAAGAATTGTTTAAGAATCTTCTTAGATCTGCTAGAATGGTCTTCCCTTAAAAATTCAAGACTTTTAATAGCAGTTAAACTATTTCCAGGGTAAATGGTTTCTATTTTTACCATGTATTAAGACCACATGCCTAGCTTTATATTATAACTCTTGTTGTGTGACTTCAGGCAAATTAGTAACCTCTTTGTGTCTTAGGTTCATTTACTGCCAAATGAGAATAGTAGTAGTACCTATGTTATGAGGCTATTAAATGATAAAATAGATACAAAGATCGGAGAATAGTGCTTGCTTTGGAAAGTGCTTAAACAAAACCTTAGTTGTTATTATTACAGTAGTGGTCTTAGCAAATACCATGTTCTAGTGAACTATCTTGATTCTTTAGAACATGAGTGCCTTGGTAATCAGAGAGTTGTAGGGACTTTCTGTGCCTCTAAATACATGTGATACAGCTTAATTCTAATTTTCACCTGTTAATGATTATACCTCTGATAAGGTGCTTCTGCACATTTAGTATGTACTTTCCCTATATTAGGAATGTAGCATTAATGTCGTGGCTAGGCAGTGTGGAATCAATTTCAGGAAAACTGGGCTCTCTTTTGGTTCTGTCTTAACTCACCTTTGGCAAGTACACCTCAGGATCAGATTTTTCCCTTGAAAAATGACAATATGAACTCTTTCAACTCCTTTAAAAAGGTCATTGAGGTGCTTTAATTAATTTTTTAAGCCCTACAAAAGTTTAATGTAAAAATGTACAGTTACATTTATTTGATGTGAATTTCATAGATGAAAAGAGATTTTGTGTGAATGGTATGAGGAAAACATTTTAATACTCAGAAAAATTTCTCAAATCCTAATTATGTCTAATTCCTGATGAAATTAATTTTGTTTAGGCTATTTATCTGATAAAAATAATGAGAAATTCAGGTTTGAATTAAATAAAATCCTTACTTTTCTTCCTCCTTGAGAAGTGAATGAGAATTCTTGAAAGCCTCTATAAAGAGACTGTTCAGCAAAAATTATTTCTTTTCAGTTTTGAGTTATTATGTAAACACTTAATGTAAAGATAATCTACTCTCAATGTAAACAGGAAATACAAAGTAGAAAGTAATAGTGTTTTATATGTGGTTTTTCTTGTGGTACAGCTGGGAACTTCTCCACTTCATCTGGCAGCGCAGTACGGGCATTATTCCACCACAGAAGTACTACTTCGAGCTGGTGTAAGTAGAGATGCCAGAACCAAAGTGGACCGAACACCATTGCATATGGCAGCTTCTGAGGGCCATGCCAGCATAGTAGAGGTTTTGCTTAAGGTATGTGTTCTCTTTTTGCACTTTGCTTTTAAAAGTAAGCCCCCACAGGCTTATAAGACCATAGTGGTTTTATAAGAGGGAGTAGGGAACTAGTTTGATTGAATATCTACTCCCCACTCCTCTCCATATTATCTTTTTTTGTGTGTAAGCATTTATATGAATGAAAATTATCGTAAAATTTTCTTTTGTGGTTGGGGGGAATTTCCTCTATGTATGTTCTTAGTTAAATCAAACAGTTGATTTCTTAGATCTTGATTTTTGCTATGGTGAGGGACTACAGCTTTGTCTTACTCAACAGTTAAAATGTACATGAAAGGGAATGTTAGGTTTGGATAACTAACAAATGAATAAACAGATAAAACAGACAGGGCTTTTTCTTTAATTATCTAAATGCCAAAGAGAAAATTTTAAAACAGAGTGATAGATTTAGATATTCTTAATCCTTTTTATTCTAGCCTCAAGATCAGCTTGTTCAAAAAACATACAATGTAAACCACAAGTATGAATCACATGTAATTCTACATTTTCTATTAGCTACATTTAAAAAGTAAAAAAAAAAATTCTTAAGATGATATTTTATTTAATTCAGTATATATACAAATATTATCATTTCAACATGAAAGGAATACAAAAATTATTAATGAGATATTTTACATCATTTTTTTTTTTTGGTGTGAAGTCTTTGAACTCCAGTGTGTATTTACATACACAGCATATCTCTATTTGGACTAGCTGTTGTTTAAGTGCTTCATAACCACCTGTGTCTGGTGACTACCATAATGGATAGTGTACCTCTAGATAGCTCCCTGTTGATTGATTGTGTTAAACTGGTTTTGAAAGCAAAGGATGCTTTCATGTAAATAACTAAATGGAATGTTTTGGAAGAATGCTCATAGTTTTCCTTCACTCCTCATGCCACTCCAGCCCTTCTTGCTCATGGCTGGGTGACTGAAAAAATAATTACTGTACCCCTGAGAAATTAGAAGAAAAGCAGTTAGGAAAGCCAGCATGATAGAAAACTGATTAAGTGACAGATGTGTGGAGAACATGTAGATGATTCAACACACAAAAACAGTTGATCATGTTAGTAGCAAATTCCTGATTAAAGCACAATGGCTAGTGCTGTCAAATCAGGAATTCTTTATATTTCATATTTCAGAAATTTCTTATTTTGAAATTTTCGTAGCATGGTGCTGATGTCAATGCAAAGGACATGTTGAAGATGACAGCTCTACACTGGGCCACAGAACACAATCATCAAGAAGTGGTAGAACTTTTAATCAAATATGGTGCTGATGTACACACACAAAGTAAATTTTGTAAAACTGCATTTGATATTTCAATAGACAATGGAAACGAAGATTTAGCAGAGATATTACAGGTAACTTTTGGCTTTTAATTTAAGAAAATAAAAGGATCTCTGTCTTGTAGCTTTTCATTTTATACTTGTTATTTTGGACAGGCCTATTCCTCTTTCACTTCCTCTTTGTTCATTACTTACTGTTCATTTTCATTTCATTGTAAGACCGCAGTCTTTGCATGTGACAGTAGAAAATTAGATAAAGTAATTGCTTTTGGTGTTTTTAAGGTTCTGAATTTCCTTCTAAACATTTTATTCTATTATTTTTGTTGCATATTTGAATACCGTATGGTTTTTCAAGTCTGTTATACTTCCACTAAATTTTGTTTTGTTTTGTTTTTGTTACTGGAGGTACTGGAGATTGAACCCATGCATGCTAAGCATGTACTCTACCATTGAGCTATACTCCCACACCCCCACTAAAATTTTTTGGCAATCATAATGATGTGCCCTAAGTAAGTGATGTAGTCTTCATCATTCTGATTGGTTCCTTCCTTCCTTCCTTTCTCTCTCTCTTTCTTCCTTTCTGTCTCCTCTTCTCTCTTTTCCCTTCCCCTTCCCTTTTCCCTTCCCCTTCCCTTCCCCTTCCCCTTCCCTTCCCTTCCCTTCCCCTTCCCTTCCCTTCCCCTTCCCTTCCCTTCCCTCCCCTTCCCTTCCCTCCCCTTCCCTTCCCTTCCCTTCCCTTCCCTTCCCTTCCCTTCCCTTCCCTTCCCTTCCCTTCCCTTCCCTTCTCTTCTCTTCTCTTCTCTTCTCTTCTCTTCTCTTCTCTTCTCTTCTCTTCTCTTCTCTTCTCTTCTCTTTTCTTTTCTTTTCTTTTCTTTTCTTTTCTTCCCTCCTCAAAAGAAGCTATTTGTGAACATAGTTGTTTATGGCTTTTGGGCAAGTTTTCCTAATAACCAATATTCTCTTTCCTTCAGCTAGACAACTAAATTATTTTCTTTATTTACTACCTCTTCTTTCCTGTGTTCTTGTTCTCCTTCCCAGTAGAATTCTTCTCCAAGACCATCTGAGACTATTAAACTTCAGCTAGTTACTTGAAAGATGTTATGTGTCCAGGAAAACGAATTTTGCCATGCTTCTTCCAATTCTCTTACACCTAAGAGTTTAGTTTGGGGCCTTGGGTTGAAGATGGAGAACAGTTAATTGGGAAAGACATGCTTTCTACATGTAGTGTTATTTATTGCTGAATATAGTAAAGGACATAATTTGATTTAAATAATTTAATTTCTGTAGCCACAGGGCAGCAGAATATCTTTCAACTGTGTTCTATAAAAGCCTTTCAGATACCCATTTCTCCTCACATGGGATTTGCTGCCTTACAGGGAACTTAGGATATAAAGCCATACCTGTGATTTACCACTGTGCTCTCAGTAGACCATAAACAAAGATTTTCAATTTTGTATTATATGATTCTTCTTAGATTACAGAATGTTCCTTTATATTTGTGTTTGTACTACATTGAGTGTCTGTGCTATGTGTTCTGCTTATAATTCTGAAAACATGGTGATGATTTGTCCCCTAGATTGCTATGCAGAACCAAATCAACACAAACCCAGAGAGTCCTGACACTGTGACGATACATGCTGCAACACCGCAGTTTATCATTGGACCTGGAGGGGTGGTGAACCTAACAGGTCTGGTATCTTCAGAAAATTCATCCAAGGCAACAGGTATTGAGATGCATATAGGATAGCTGTTGGGATTTTATGCTTTAGTAGGTGTTCATCCTTTTAAGAAAGGACTGTTGGAGAATGAGGGTAAGATTATATCAGCCACCTTGGTTTTCTTTGTTATAATTGCCAAAAACCAAATTTTCATGAGACAAAATAATCGAAAGAAAGATGATATTGCAAAATGTACTGCAGTATTACCTTTCAAAACTTAATGCTATACAGGCTCATTTTTCACAAAACTGGTATTATCTAAGCTTTATTTAAGAGTTGAATAAAGTAAAATAGATTGTCAGAAAAATGCACTGGATTAAGTTTCTTAAAAATTCAAACTTGTTTTCTCCTTTCTCATAGATGAAACGGGTGTATCTGCTGTTCAATTTGGAAACTCCTCTACATCAGTATTAGCTACATTAGCTGCCTTAGCTGAAGCATCTGCTCCGTTGTCCAATTCTTCAGAAACTCCAGGTTAGAAAAACAAGTCAAATGTGTACATTAAAAGTTGGAGACTGAATTATTTACAAAGGCCAGGAAGGAAATGTAAAAGGCTGAAGAGGGCGGGTTGAGATGGCCACCTGAGGAGAGTGGGGCAGGGCAAGGGTACATCTCCTGCTCAGCTCTAGCTGATCATAGTCATACGCTCAGTGTTGCCAGATTCTGTTTTTTCATGGGAAGCTGAAAAATCTGGATTTTAAAAAGATAGTTAATCTTGGCAATTAATTAAAATAAAGTTTAATTTAATTAAAATTAAAAACAAACCTCTGTGGTTTACAGAAAACATGTTTTTGTACCCACTTTGACTTTGTTTTACTTGTCTGTGACTTTTTGTATAAATAAAGTAGACAAATACATAGGAACCTGCTGTCTTTTTCATAACTTTTACTTTTTGTCAGTTCTATTAAAATGATGTAAAAGCTTAATGACTGACAGAATAGGAAATAGCATACCAACAACCACCACTAAAGAATAAGCTGGGGGTAAATGATGACAAACAGTATTATCTATTTTAGATAAGGCTTACCTTTATACTTAACTGAAATAGTTCTTGCTGAAATTATGTAAGTAAAGTATTTTTTTAATTAGGGAATTTTAAAAACGCCATAAAATTATTTTTCTTACTGTAGTTTAAGCCATTATATCTAGACCAGTGTTATAAAAGTAAAGAATAATTTGTTGTCATTCATTAAATTGTTTTTTTCAAAGTGTGATTAATAATAATGACAACAATTCACTGTATGTTTATTGTGTGTCCTGTGGACTGTGACAGATGTTTTACTTAATGATCTCATTTAATCCTCACCAGAAAGATTGAAGGTAGATATTACTGGATTTGACTCTTTAAGGTGCTACTGATTGAAGGAAGTTTGTTTTGTTTTGTTTCTGGCAGAAGGGGCTGCCTATCTCTCATTCTGTGTGTCTGTCTCTCTCCCGCTCTCCCCTCTAACTATGATAATAAACATTTATTCATTCTCCAGCTTCTTTAGCATCATAATCAATGTTTGAATCTAAACCTTTATATTTGAGAGTCTTAAGATTTTTCTGAATCATTTTTGGCCATTAGCAGCTATGTGCATCATGGTATTGACATACTGCTTTTATAACCTATGCTTGGATCTCGTCAGCACCTTTGTAATTGCATAAGCATATCAAAGAAAATTAATTTCATTGGTGGATTTCTATCTGATTAAGCTTGTAAACTTTTTCTTTGTAAGATTATACTTTATACAGTATATATCTTTATACTTCATAAAATATATGTCTCTAAAAATTAAACTTTTCTTCAAAGTCAGCTGGAGGTTTTGACATTTTAGATGTTTGGCTCCATAAATTGGTCATACCAACTTCTAATGTCCGCTTTTGAAAATGTTATATGTGGTCTAGTCTGAGAGAATTAGTAATTTTAATGGACTTAATGGACTCTTGTTGCATGTAACTTACAGTCTTCTATGAACACAATAATTTTTCATTTCAATGCTACACATAGTGGAATCTTGTTGAAGACATTTTAAGAGCTTGAATTAAGTTAAAGTTCAGGTGAGTACATTGCCGCCAGTGTAAACAACTCAGCTGAGGTGTGTAATCACATAAAGAAAATCTTCTCACAGCTCAGTTTGCACATGCTCAGTCAAGTTATTTCTCTACCTCTTGGCTGGCCAGTTCCTTTTAACATCAGTTGTCAGACTCATCCTGATTTAGAAATGTTTGTATGTTTTTTTCAAGGACATCTTAGGTTCTGGGAAATAAAGTAGTACTCCTATTTTGTATACGATGAAATTGAGGTTTGTGGAGGTTAAATAATCTTGCCCTAAGTAGCATGGCTATTAAGTGGTGAAAGAAGATTATGCTCAAGGTCTGATTGATTCCCAAGCTGTGTGTGTGTCTGTGACCACTAAATAGACTGCTTCCTCTATGCAGTTTCTTCAGGTGATCAGTGGACTAGTCTCTTCTAGAATGTTTATAATTTGGTTTGTGATAGGAATAAATATTTGTGAGATTATTACTTTGCCTTATATGAAACAAAAGCATCACTGTTCCTACTTTTACTCCCGAGGTGTGTTTGTTGAAGCAGTCTATTGAAATAAATGTTTTAAGTGATTGAAGAACAAAATGTAGGAACCATCAGTACACTAATTGGTACTGCTCATATTCATTACTGTTACCAGCTAAGTAGTACATCTTCTGATACCAAATAGCCAGACTTCAGCAGCAGTTGGACTGCATTTGAAATGGAGGCTAGCTGGCTGACATGGTCCTGTACATAAACGGAAGGTATTTGTGATAGTCAGGATACCATGCCAGTTCACTTAAACTATGGCTTTAAACAGCTCTTTCATGATTACGTTAAGACCATCTTTGACATGTAAAACAAATCTTAATGTTAATCCAATGGGAACCTCATAAAGGAAGTCTATCTATAGTGCTTTCATTGTGAAACCAAATGATACGTCTGTCTTTTCTTGATGTTACAGGCAAATATAACTTCAGATTGTCAATGTTTGATGATTAGAATATCTCATTGAATTGCTTCCTTACTAGCATTTATTTCCAGTTGAATTCTTTCCTCATAAACATTTGTTTTTCCAGACATTTAACCAGCTTGATTAAATTTTTTAATCTCCATGCATAGTTTTCATGATTCTTGTCTGTTTAATAGAAGTACAAAAAAAATTTGATAAGCCGTAGTATACCCTGAAGAGTTTGCTGCTAATGTTCATTGTTATTAAATTGTTTTAATGGGAGGTTTTATTTCAGTTCCTGAGCCTTTAGGCCTATGTTAATAATCCGTCCAGGGACAAGCCAGAAACAGATGATGAAACAGTTGGTATAAGCCATAAGTTTAATTTGGCATAATGAATTATAGAAAAATACTGGTTAATGTATATAGGGTTCTTGCTATACACTTGTTATTATGTGAAGTGCTTTACATGCGTTATCTCATTTTGTTCTCACAGTAGTCATCTGAATTAGGTTACTGTCATTGACCATTGACTGAGGTTTAGTTTTCAGCTTTGATGTTTCAGAAATATTTTATTAGTATAGCCTGAGTTAATATAAGGGACTGATTCACACTCAGCCAACTCATAAGAAAGTGATACATAAATCAAAATGCTAAGTTATTTATTTTTCATTTCTTTTTCAGGGAGAATATAGCTATCTTTTGATACATGAAATTAATTTACTCATTTTGGAAATAAATCAGTGAAAAAGTTTATAGTCTTTAAAAGTATGCCCACAGTTTTCAAAATACTTATTTAAAACATCCTTCATAATTCTGGAATGGAATTGATTCAGGAGAAGTATCAGGCAGCTCATACATTAACAAAATAATTGTCATTCTCTTTTACATTATTAAAACAAACTACTAGGATTTTTGCTTGGAAATAGTTGGGAATTACCTTGTTAATTTAGGTACCCAATGATTAGAAGGCTATACTCTTCAGCATATTCTGTAATTCAACTTTTCTACTCATTTGAACTCCTCTCAACTAGTTTGAATTAATATGTAATGTCAACAGGAGCAGGGGTCTAAAATTTTGTGTGAATCAGAATCACCTTCTCAACAATACATTTGCCCCAGTTCTACCCTAGACGATTCTGATTCATTAAGTTTGGAGTAGGGCCCCAACATCTATATTTTTAACATGTTCCCAAAGGTGATTCTGATGGCACACCAAAATTTAAGAATTTGATCCAGATTTTAAAAAGTGTATTTTTTTTACTATTAATAAATTGGGCATAGTAAATATCTAAAAGATCGTAAGTGTACTCCAACAAAGATTTGCTTGAATAATATACATTTTGTATTTATTTCATTTTTTATGTGTAAGATTTATGGGGTACATAGATGAATCACTAATAATGTTGCTGCAGAACCGACCTTTATACCCTGAAAGATGGATTGAGACTTGGAGGTAGAGTTTTGGGAGAATCAGAGAAGAAGAGCTTTATTGCTTTGCCAGGCAAAGGGAAGTCACTCTAGGCTAATAATGCCTTAGAGACTGTGAATCCATCTTGGGGTTGGGGTCTTGAGGTTTTATAGAAAAACTGGATGAACAGAAAAAGTGATAACAATCAGGGCATTTTACAGGGTGCCACATTCCTCTTAACCTGGATGAATCTTCCTGGAGAAACTCCACGGGGTCTGTCCATTCTTCTGAGATTATCAGCCTTCCTGGAGCATAGCCTCTGGGTTAAAGCTATTCTTGGTAAAGAATGTATAGGGAGGGGAAAGCATAATGGAAAAGTTTGGGAGTTGTTTAGCTCAAAAGCAGTAAGGGAGAAGCTGCAGGACTTCTCAGAATAAATCAGCTGACAGTTTCAGCATCAGGGAAGTCTGTTAGTTTGCTTCCTGCTCCTTCAATAAGGAAAAGATATGGGAGAGAGGACTGGCTTTAATAGTTTTAATAATTGAGTATATTTCTATGCCTGCTACTTAATCTTTTTTTAAGAATTGAATAATTAAGGAGCAGGTTTCAGGTAATTAGGACATAATTAAAACAAAAATATGACATCAGTTATCGAGACCAAATTTCTCAAACTGAGGTTAGAAGAATGTTAACATGTTGAGCACTTTAAAAATAAAACAGAGTAATTATTTACTGTCAATAGGCTATAGACCCAGTAGGTCTTACTTACCTCTAATTTATGTGCCTTTACTTTAAGTTTCTAACACACTGACTTCTGAAATAGATTAGAAAAATTTTGTAGGCTATAGTAATTCCTATGAAATTTTATCTCTAACATGTACTGATTAGTAAGCATTGATAAAATTGTGATTTAAAGAAAATTAATATTACTGACCTCTTAATAAAAAAGAAAATTGTTTCAGGGAACTAAATGTGGTTACCTATTTAAAACTAAGGGAATGTGTTTCCTTTTCATCTTTTAACTTACCTCTAAGTTATACTTAGGTATGTATCTACCGTATTTGCTGAAAGTTCCCATCATTATGCTTGATAATTTTAGGAACTATTTTTCTTTTGACTGATATTTCATCTTCTAGAACCAAATTAGTCTAATTTGCAGTCTAGTTTTGGTCTATTTTTTTCTCTTTGGTATTTGAATTCCTTTGCTTTATTTATTTTGTCATAGTAGTTACCTGGCCAGGTAGGAGATTTACCATCAGAAAGTAATGTACAGGTTTCATGTATTTAGGCACAACTGAACATTTCATTTGACTGGCAAGATTTGCAGAGGTCCTATTAAAATATACTTTGTTTTTTTTTCTTATGTGCTCTTTTCACTAATTTTAGAAAAGCAAGCATCTTCCTGAAACGTATTTGAAGTGTTCTCAGAGTATATTTTCCTGTGCATGTAACTAAAGGGATTAAACATTGTGACTGCTGACTTCTGTATTTTTGGCCAGGTTATTTTGTAAGGTACCTGAGCATGTATTCTATACTAAGTTTTATGCCTGCTATGTGCAGAAACAAAACTTTGATCTCTCCATGAGTCACTGCTTCCCAATGCTATTTTTAACTATCTTTCTGAGCCGTCAAAACTTAAAAATGCCTACAGGTACTATACATCAGGGAGGTTTTGTTTTCTTTCATGGTTTTAAGCTTGGAGCTTAATTGACTCTACTCTAGAAGAAGAATGATCAGGCATCTATTTTGGAGCCAGCTTGTAGTTGCTATTTTTCCAAAAAATTGTCAACAAATTTGAAATTTAGTATTCCAGCCTAGGATAGGAGGGAAACTAAAGCCAGGGAAAAGGTGAGGGGAGAGTTATAATCAGTTGGAACATATAATCTTGTTAGAGAAATAAGAAATAAGTGAAAAGTTAGAGTAGGTTAAAATTGTTACATAAGAGATTTGTAAATAAATTATTTAGGCAATTACTATAGTTCTTCAGAGAAAAGAGATTACTTGTAGCTGGAGTTGGGGCCTGGGGATAGGGGAGTGGGGTGAGGTGAGGTTGAGTTGTGCCCTGAAGAATGAATATGTTACCCTATCTTTCCATAGGCTGATCTGTTATAGGTATTTCCTATTTGAAAAATCAAGGGGGAGGGTATAGCTCAGTGGTAGAGTACATGTCTAGCATGCACAGAATCCTGGGTTCAATCCTCAGTACCTCTGTTTAAAAAAATAAAATAAAATGAACCTAAATTACAGCCCCCATTAAAAAATGTTTTAAAAAATTGTTTAAAAAAATCAGAATTCCAGTAAACTCTCACCATTACTCTGTTTCTTCCTGTTTTAGAACAAAACAAAAATGTACACGTAATAAAAATTCATGAAGGGGTATATCACACTTTATGTTAAAGAAATGACTCAAAACTGTTCTTGGGCTGAAATTTCCATTTAATGGTTTACAAATAGCTATTCATCTACAACAAGAAAACTGTTATTTATTCATTCATTGAACAGCTTTTTGTTGAATATCTCTTATGTCCTGGGTACTATGCTAAGTGCTAGAGAGAAAATGGTAAGCAGTCAGACACAGTCCCAATCTTTATGGAACATGTAGTCTTTTGGTAGAATGAGATATTAAGCAGTTACTCACTCAGACAAATGTGATTCCTGATATAAAGAATACAAGATTTCAACCTAGTTGGTGGGTCAGAGAATCTTCCTAGAGGAAGAGACATTTAAACTAAGGATTAAGTAGGAATTAGTGGAGCAAAACTTGGGGGAAGAACATTTTAGAAAGAGGGACAAGTGAAGCTTTTGAGGCAGGAAAGAACTTGTCCTTTCAGAGGACTCAGAGGCCAGCGTGGCTGAGTTCAGCAAGTGGGAGAGTCACTCATGATGACTGAAGGTTAAGATTATACAGGACTTTAAAAATGATTACTTTAGTGGGCTCTGGAAGGGAGTTTAATTAGGAGTCTAATACAGTCACCTGGGAAGAAATAGTGCTAGCCTGGATTAGGATCCGGCAGACAATAAGAAGTGAGTGGATTTGTGAGTTATTTGGATGTAAAATAGGAAGTTAAAATTGGTTAGACGTAGGCAGTAATATCTGCAGTGTAGTTTGGTCCTTTTGAAATAAACTGTCATAAAACACTGTTTGATGGCTCTAGCCTGCAGTCTTATGTTAATTTTGCATAGCTTGGCCTTATTCTTTCTTTTGGCCCAGCTATATAATCCCTTGATTAAATGGACATCTGTAACTGCCCTTCTTTTTGTCTTTAGAGCTACTTCTGCTAATTGTTAATAAGGTGGTTTTTCCAAAGATATAATGCATCTGGTGGCTGTTTTCCTCCTTTCTACTAACATTGAAATTTGAACCAGATCCCGTTTGCATTTTTTTTTCTTTGTCCCTAAAATAGAGCAATGAAAGTGAATTGGCTTTCAGGGTGAGTTACTGGGCTTCATAAGATTGTTTAGGTTTTGCTTTTTTTTTTTTTTTTTTTAAGATTTCAGGTTTAATTGAAGGCAGTAACACCTTTGACATGTTATTTTTTTCTTTAAGTAAACATAGTTTCATTTTTATTGTTGAAATATGTATATACATATAGAGTTTTCAATCTTGTATAACATCTTAAAGATAGTTTTTTCCCTGTCTTAGTTGAATTTTATGGCATTATAACTCAAAAGTCATGTTGAATAAGAGATCTCAAATATTTTCAAAGATAGTGTAGATTATCTAGGCTCTCTTCATATATTACAACTTGACTTTTAAATTAGATCAATGACTATTTATTACAGTTATTTTTTTATCCAGGAGTTTTATATTTGGAGATATGTGTATGTATATTTTTTTTAATAGCACTCAAAGTTTTTAGGCTTTCTGTTTTATTCTTACTTGTTTCAACATTTCACTGTTGGGTTATTATTAGGGTTCCTGGAGGTACTTTTTTTTTTTACATAATTGGTTTCCTTATAATTTTTTCTTAAATTTCTTACCATAGCACAACTTAAAAAGAAAGAAAGCTTTTTAGATGAAAGGCAAGAACTCTATTATTTTAATGACAGTCATTGCAAATAGTGCCAAGATGAAAGTTCTTGAGTTGTGCCTTGATTGTGTGTGATCTCAGAAATTTCTTACATATGATTATGCTTTAAAATATTTGTTACTTGTAGTTAACATTCAACCAGAGTGAATATTTCTTTTTCATATGGATAATTTTTTAAAAAATCAAAGTAATAATTAATGTATTTGAAAACCTCAGTAGTTGTTCGACTGAATCTATTACTATTTTTTATGCCCTACATTTCATTTTATAATTATCTTCCTGAAATTTTCTTAAGTGCTTGGTGATAAAGCCTAATTATAGTTTAAGACAAACAAAAAAATGAGAGAACTCAAAACATAGAGGTTGTTTGCGTTTTGAATATCACCTGTGGTTTGTACTGTGACCCTTGATTCCCCAAATAACACAGTGAACAGGGTTACAGCCAGGCCTGTTGCCGTGAGTTCATTCTTGAAAACTAAGGTCCCAGTACACTTGCCTTTAAAAAAAAAAAAGGAGTTTATATAATTAGGGCCTCTCTGTAAGTAGTAAATCCTGTGGTCATTGGTATCCATGATGTTCTGCTGGAAGTTGGTAGCAACCTAAGTGACTTTCAGCGCAATTGTGTATCCAAATGGTAGCATGACTTCAGGAAAGAATGGTTTTATTTAGTTATACTTTTACTTTTAGTAAAGTGTTGCCTCAAAAACACATTTTAAAAAACTGTATCATTTAAAAAAACCATATCATTTAGAAATAGTTTTTCTGTCATTTCTTTTTGCAGAACTAGTTATATTAAAACAATTTTTACGTTGATAGCTTTCAAAACCCATAGAAAAGTTGGAGGGTGAACTTTATACCATTCATCTGTATTCACCAAGTGTTAACATCTTGCCATGCCTTTATGTTCATGCATGCGTACATATGCACACATGCACAAGATTTTGTTTTGCCAAATTATCTGAAAGTAGGCTACAGACATCATGTCACTTCATTCTTAAATTCTTCAGCATGTATCTACCAAGAACAAGGACAGCCTCCTATATAGTCACAGCTCTCTTATGTTTCCTAAAAACGTCAGCATTAATTTAGTAATATTATCCAACATATGGTCCATATTTAGGTTTCCTCAGTTACCTCCCAAATGTCCTTTATAACTTTGTTTTTCATCCAGGATCCAATCATAGTTTATACATTGTATTCAATTATTATGTCTCTTTAGTCTCCCCCAACCTTGTTCTTTATGGCATTGGAGTCTTAGTAGAGTTTAAGCCAGTTGTCTGTGAGATCACCCACATTCTAGATTTATTTGTTTCTTAATAATTAGATTCTGGTCAAACATTTCCAGGAAGAACACAAGTGATATTTTGTGATCCCTCATCACATCACATCAGGAGGCACAAAATGTCAGGCCATCCTGATTCTGACCACCTGGTGAGAGTGGTGACTGCCAGGTCTTTATAGACACATTTTCCCCTTTGTAACTAATGCTAATCTTCGGTGTGATACTTTGAGAACATTTGAACATCATGTTTCCCAAAAACATTTCACCAGTGTTGTTAACATGCATTAGTGATGCTTGCTTGAATCAGTTGTTATGCTGGGGGTTACAGTGATAATTTTTAAATTTTGTTAATTAGATGTCATTCTTCTGTCAAGAAGATCTGTGCTCTTTCCCCCTTTCTCTCCTTTTTCATGAGGTATTATTATGGATAAATGGATTTTTTAAAAAATTCAGTGTTATAATCCATTGCTGTCATTACTCCTTTTGATGCCTTTTTACTGATGTGTAACATACATATGGAAAAGTGCTTAGTTCATAAGTGTACAATTTAATGAATTATCACAAAGTGATCACTCCTGTATAATCATTGCTCAGTTCATAAATGAAAAGTATACAGCACGTAATTTGTGTCTGATTTACATCGCTCAGAATGGTTTTTTGTTTTTTTCTTAATTGAAGTATAGTTGATTTACAATGTTATGTTAGTTTCTGGTGTATATTAAAGTGATTCAGTTATACACACACACACACACACACACACACACACACACACACACACACACACACACACACACACACACACACACACACACACATATATATTCTTTTTCAGATTCTTTTCCATTATGTTATTACCAAATATTGAATATAGTTCCTTGTGCTATACGGGAGGACCTTGTTGTTTATCTATTTTATATATAGTAGTTTGTATCTGCTAATCCCAAACTCCTAATTATCCTTCCCTTCCTTTCCCCTTTGATAACAGTATGTTTATTTTCTATGTCTGTGAGTCTGTTTCTGTTTTGTAAGGAAGTTTATATGTATCATTTCTTAGATACCAGATATAAAGATATCATATGATATTTGTCTTTTCTGATTTACTTCACTTAATATGATAATCTCTGGGCCCGTCCATGTTGCTGCAGATGACATTATTTCATTCCTTTTTATGGCTGCATAATATTCCATCATACATATATACCACATCTTCTTTATCTGTTTCACCTGTCGATGGACATTTAGGTTGCTTTCTTGTCTTGGCCATTGTAAATAGTGCTGCTGTGAACTTTGGGGTGTTTGTATCTTTTTGAATTAGAACTTTCTCTGGGTATTTGCCCAGGAGTGGGATTGCTGAATCATATGGTAGTTTGTATTTTCAGTTTTTTAAGGAATCTCCATACTGTTCTCCGTAAAGGCTGTCACGATTTATGGTCCCACCAACAGTGTAGGAGGGTTCCTTTTTCTCCACAGCCTCTCCAGCATTTATTATCTGTAGACTTTTTGATCATAGCCATTCTAACTGGTATGAGGTGATACCTCATTGTAGTTTTGATTTGCATCTCTCTTGTAATTTTGATTTGCATTTCTTTAGTAATGTTGAGCATCTTTTCCTGTGCCCATTGGCCATCTGTTTGTCTTTTTTGCAGAAATTTCTATTTAGGTCTTCTGCCCATTGGCATGAGTTTTGTCAGATTCATCCATGTTTTACATTTAGTCACTTTAATTGCTAGGTAATATTCCAGTGCATGAATCTACCACAGTTTATTTATCCATTCTACTTTTGACGGATATCTGATTTGTTTCAAGTTTTTGACTATTATGAGTAAAGCTGCTATGCATGTTCCTGTGTATGTCTTTTGGGATTCGTGGTTAAGCATCAGATTGCCCGTGGAAAAGGATTTTGGCAGTTTCTTTACCCAGGCATGGCAAGGAGTGCTGTTTTCAGCTGTCAGAATTCTCTCTGAGCCTCTCATAAAATATTGAGAGCATAGTTTTGGATTTTATTTATGCAAATATTAATTTTTTCACTATTATATAATACCAGATCTATGTGCCACTTATTATCAAGGCAACTTCTGCTCACTATTATATAATACCAGATCTATGTGCCACTTATTATCAAGGCAATTTCTGCTCACATAGTCCAAAAAGGGAATACTTTTTATTCTGTCTACTTGAAAAATACAGATTTCCCTGTTTTGTTGGATGTGGAAATGTAAGTGTAAATGGAGTATAACCACACACAATATTTTCTCTCTTGAGATTGTGGAATTTTACTAAGCTGGTGTAACCTTTGTCATATCTGTGACCTTAGGAGATCTCACACATTTCGTACCTCGTAGAATTAAATGAAGATAAACAGTTCATTTAAACACTTGCACACATAAATGTTGGAACTCACTTACTGTAAATTGTAGGACTTCTAATCAACTGTTTACATAGATGTATAACACCGCTGGATACTGAAGTTAAAAAATAGGTAAAAGCTTTTCTGTATAAGAAAGAAGCAGGAACATCAAAAGCAGCAAAATAAAAATAAAATTCTATTCATACTTTTATATCTGTTCTTTGATTTTTACGTTTTTTTTTTTTTTTCCAGTAGTGGCTACGGAGGAAGTAGTTACTGCAGAATCTGTGGATGGTGCAATTCAGCAAGTAGTTAGTTCAGGGGGTCAGCAAGTCATCACAATAGTTACAGATGGAATTCAGCTTGGAAATTTGCACTCCATTCCAACCAGTGGAATAGGTCAGCCCATCATTGTGACCATGCCAGATGGACAACAAGGTTGGTAAAAGGCATTTACATGAAGTTTGTGTTTATTAATTCTCAGGAAATTGTGACATGTTTTTCACAGCATTTATTTTTGCCTTAAATTATGTTTTTGTAACCTTTTGCAACAGACTTCACTGCCTAATTTTATTTGCTTAAAATTAGCTTGCTTTCTCTCAGTGTATACTAGGTGGAAAGAGGAATTGGCCCCAAAGTATTCTGGTTGGAAAATGAGGTTAAATTAATAATTCAAAATCAGCACTGGACAGTACTTTCCTTGGCCATTTAATGCAATTTGGATATCATACTGGCTTTTGAAAATGCCATGTGAGAAAAGGCTACTTAAAAAGAAGTTGGACTTAGGACTTGATGTAGGAACATGGTGGCAATTTAAGCAGCTTAGCTGATAACTGTCCCATTTTCTTTCTTCTTGAGTAATAAGAGAGTAATGAGATGGATGATAAGCCCCAGTTAACAATTGCAGTGAAACGAAAAGGCTGAGAAAACCACAAAATTCCATATTTTAAGTGCTACCAAAAGCATCTTAAGACCATTAAAGCAAGAGAACCCTCCGGGAAACCCACAATCATGTATCCAGAAAAGGAATTGAGTTCAGAAATCAGCAATACGTATACACTCCTGGCAAGACCGGGCCCAGTAGGAAGTGCTGCAGGTAGGGCTGAGATAGACCAGGGCATGAAAGCTGGAGGAAGCAGAAAGAGAAGGTACGGAAAGCTCCTACCTGAGCCAGCATCGTGGCAGCAAGCATCGCCCTGCATCCAGTACCCACCCCGACCCCCTTCCCCTGCAAAAAGTGTGTACACACATAACGTTTTAGAAAATGACTAGAATTGCAGAGACCAAGCCCCTTCATGGCCTGTGAAGGAATTGGGGAAGGGAAGGGCTGGAGGTAGAAGTTCTCCTAAACCAAGCTTGATTTCGAATGACAGTGGAGGTCTGGCACTACAGAGAGACCAGGTCTCAAGGAAAGATGTTGCTGTAGCATTGGAGGAGGAAACCCTTGACCTGTGAAGCCTGGGAGGCCTTTCTCTCCTGCTGTGATTCAGTCTTCTGGGGATGGTCCAAGGTTTGGATCAGGCCCAGGTACTTTCCCAAGGCTTTGAAGAACTAATTCTAATTATATAGAGAAGAAGAAACTTTCAAAGTATTTCTATCGAGCAGATATAAGATTGTTTCCAAAACTTGACATTATACTCACAGACTAATCTCATTGATGAACAAATGGAAAGAAACTCTTGATGACTACCTGTCATAAAACTCTCAATTCTTCTTGCATTAATTGATAAATGTAAGTGATACAAAAAAAAAAAAAAGAAGACAGTGCTAGCAGTTCTCTAGGGCTGTCATGGCAGAACAGCACAGACGGGGCGACTTAAACAACAGACATGCATCTTCTTGCGGTGCTAGAGGCTGGAAGTCCCAGGTGGAGGTACTGGCAGGTGTGCTTTCTTCTGAGGCCTCTCTCCTTGGTTTGCAGGTGGCTGCCTTCCTGCTGTGTTCTCACATAGCCATCCCTCAGTCTGTGTGTGTTGTCTGTGTCCTCACCTCTTTATAGGGCACCAGTCACGTTGGATTAAGAACCACCCAAATGAGCTCATGTTACCTTATCTACCTCTTTAAAGACCCCATCTCCAAATACATTGTGAGGTGCTGGGGCTTAGGACTTAAATATTTGCATATTGAGGGGGACACAATTCAGACCTTAGTAAAGATCACTGGGTCTTTTTGTGCAACTTGCCAAACAGATTCTGAAGTTTATACTGATGAGAGGAGTAGGGAAGAAGAGTAAGGAAAACTCTGGAAAAGAAGAGCAATGAGAGGAACCTACTGAAAATTAAACATTTAAGGCCTGCATAATTTAAAAATGTGTAACTGGCATATAAGTACATAGACTATGTAGACAGTCCAATGAAACAGATGTAAGAATCTCAATTCTTCTTGAGTGAATTGATAAGCGTAATATGAGTTAGAAGAAATACTTTAATTCTCAATATTTCTAATGTTTCTAACTACATTGTACTAAACAAATAATATTTTACTATTTTTAATTTGTTTACATTTATAAATGACAGTAGGAGAGTTTTTAATATTTTCACAAAAAAACTTTAAAGGCTATGGGACAGTTGTAATTTTCTCCATTGATGATTAAGGTTGTTTTGCATAGTTTCAGACTGCACAGTCATTTTTACATTCCTGCACTGCTGTGCAAAACAAGGATAGTCTCTCGCTCTGTATGTGTTTACAATTAATGCAAGGAGATACTAAAAATTGGGACAGAGTCTGACACCCCAGGGAAAAACAAGCAAAATTTATAAACAAACAATGTTCATAATGGTGTATCCACACAGTGGACTATAATGCAGCTAAATTAAAGAAAGCTCTGTATGTACTGATGGGAGATACCCTAGATATATGGAATGGAAAAAGCTGCTGCAGGACAGTGTATCTACTGTACGTATGTTTTGGTATGTATGCTACCTGCTGTGTAAGAAATAAAAATGAGAATGTATATTCATGTTTGTTTTTACATAAATGAACACAAAAAGAATACACAAGAAACCAAGGAAAGAGATAATCAGTGTTAGCAGGGGTGGAATCAGAACTCTCAAAATGTGCTTGTTAAATTATTTCAATTTTGAGCCCATGTGAATGAATATAATATCTATTAAATTTTTAGAAAATAAATAGGTACTTTAAACATTCAGTACTTTTCAGTAAAAAAGCAAGAAGGTGAAGACAAATATGGGCATTTCTCATAAGAAGCAAATCAGTGTTTTGAAATGATTATTTTTGAAATGTATTTATTTTAGATGAGTTGCATCAACAATGTCAAGGCTAGTTTTAGTTCTTCTAAACCTGTCTGAAAATGAAGTAATGTGTACATTTTTTTATTTTAGTATTAACAGTACCAGCAACGGACATTGCTGAAGAAACTGTTATAAGTGAAGAACCACCAGCCAAGAGACAATGTATTGAAATAATTGAAAACCGGGTGGAGTCTGCAGAAATAGAAGTAAGGAGTCTTTTGCCCGGTGTGTTTTGCTGCAGTCATCCAAAATAAATTCGATTTACTTTTCTTTCTTTCTTTTTTTTTTTTTGTCTTTTATATTTATTAATGACAGTATTGTTTTGATATAGAATGAAAGTCATAGTATTTTTTGTCTAATTTTTCTGCCTTATCCATATAGCAAGCCTTCAATAAATAAACATTGAATGAATGAATGAATGAGTGAAGAATTTGTTTGTAACAAAGTCTGTCATCGTGGTAACATTGGAATGTCTTTGGTTCTTGCACTCCATCCTTTATTTTCTGTTAAATTTACATACATCCTTCTCACAAATCACTAAAGGAAATGTCACTATATATTGACTAAAAAAATTTTTTTTTCCTTTCAAAAGTGAAATGCAAATGCCTATTTGGGCTGAAAGATCCTCTTAAAGAATGTTGAAGTTTGTCAACTGCATTATTTTTTAAAAAGCCATAGATAGCTGCTTGTTTCACTATTAAGCCCTTTAAGAAAACTAAGTTTAGACTAACGGTTGATAGGATTTATCTTTTTTTTCCCTCTCCCAAACTAGTTTGTAAGTGTAAACTAGTGTGTAAGTGTAACCAAACCATACCTCACAGGATTTTTTCTTACATGACTAAATAAAATTATGTCCCCACATTTGATATAAACTTATATGCAATGTAAAGAATATTGGACCTGAAATTAAATGAACTGGATTTGAACCCCTATTAGCTTTGAGGCAAATTATCTTACCTTTCTGAGTTTCTGTTTTATTTTCTCCCAGCTTGGAATTTAGGATAACAATATCTGCATTTTGGGGTTTTTAGGAGAATTGAAAAAGTCATTATATACATGTTGATAATATCTGATATATAAGAATAGTAAATATTGATGAATATTTAGGACGTCTTCATTAAGATTTTTTTCATCACGGAAAAGAGAGGGATTTTTTTTTAATGTCACTTAAAGACAACATAATTCTGACTGCGGACAGTTAGAAAATATCCTTGCCCAAATTCACTTAAATGTAAGTCTAGTACATCTTTGGCCACAATCTCAAAGAATATGTTACTGAATTAAGAAAAGTTCGATTCATGGTTTAACTAGAATGTTTGATAAAATTATGACTTTAATTATTGAGGGTGAGTTGTTTTATTTCTTCAGAATTTAAAGAGATACTCAGTACACTGAAGTTCTTCCAAACTAACAATTTACGTCATTGAATGGTATTAGTGTACTTATTATTTAATAATTTTTAATATCTTTTACTGATTAGGTGATTTTTTTTCTGGCATATAGGTGAAAAAGATTTTGTCATGTACTTTGCTTTAACTGTTTAATAAAACATTTTAAAATCTCTGAATTTTTATTGAATGTAACTGACTCAATCTAACATTTTTAAAACAATGAATGTACAGCCTGTACCTTTATTTACCTAACAACCGGTGAAAGTTGCTGTTTTCTTCAAAGATCAGCCTAATTCCTCTTTTACAGTCTTTCAGAGAGCAAGGAGAATAATTGCAAATAATAGGAAAGTATGAATTGAGGTATATAAATTAACTAGAACCAAGGAGCAAGAATTTCAGGGAGATGGAATTTTAGCTTGATATAAAGAACTTCAGGGAGTTAGAGTTTTAGCTTAATTTTAGTAATTAGAGCTTTCTGGTAATGGAAATCTTATTCTCCATCACTGGAAATGTTCAAGTCAAGGTTGCATGATCTTAGAGCAACTATGGAGAGACCTTGAAGCACAGAATAAGTAGAGATGGTAGAGATGGGTAGGAGATATAGAATGAAGAGAGACCTCCAATGTTTTCATCAAACCAGGTAATCATTTTCTTATAGTCAATGAAGACATTCTTTTGAATTTATTTTCTTGGATGACCAGTAGAGTTGTCTTGGAAGTATACTTTTATACTCCTTTCTAAGTGATAGCTTGGCCATTAACCCAAAAAGTTTCTCTAAAGCAGTGGTTCTCAGCTGGAGCAGTTTGGACCCCAAGGGACATTTGGCAATTTCTGGAGATGTTTTTGTCACAATGAGAGGCATGCCACTGACAGAGGCCGGGAATGCTGCTAAACATCCTACAGCATGTGTTTTGCTACTCAGTTCTGCCACTGTAGTGGGAAAGCAGCCATGGGCAGTTTGGAAATGACTGGGTATGGTGGTATTTCAGCAAAACTTTATTTATAAAAACAGGATCATATTTGGCCTGTGGCAGTTAGAAAACTGATGTTTACACTCAAGCAGACAGCTCACACACCCTGCCCAATTTCTCTCTTTTTTGAAAAAAAAATTTCAGTGGTTCAGAATGAGTCTGGAATCCGATTTAGGGTTGAATGATAATTTTCTGAGTGTGATTGGTCAGGTTAGTTAGCCTTTCAAGGCTTTACTTCTTATCAGTAAAAAGGGGAAAATAATAGCACCTACATTAATTATCAGGTGGTTGTAAGGCTTAAATGAGAATGCGTGTGAAGAACTAGTATAGCGTTGAGCATATAGTAAGTGCTCAGTGACTATTAGTTGCTATTATTGTCTTCTAAAATTTATATTGAGGTGTGGTAGAAGATAAATCACTAATGATTTTTTGGTTTTATAATAGCTAAAGTAAAATAAATTTGAATATTACATAGTAAAAGTGATAAAACTGTTAAAAAATAATTGCTACTAGCTGAAGCAGAATTCAAGAATGTTGTTTGGAAGTAAAATAGCAAACTCAAAGTCCTTCCTTGCTCTATTCTGTTGCCTAATGTAATAATACATTGCTTGGGTTTGGAGTTGTAGTGGAAGATAAATATCTTCTGTATTGCTTTCATCTTCTGAAATAATTGTGAGTCTCTTGCTGTTTCTAAGTGTGAATAAATAGGTAATACTGGAAAATACCTTAGACTTAATCTTTCCCAGTATTTCCTACCAAATCAGGACAAGTCTTTATCCATATTCAAAACTTAGGGAGAGGTTATAGCTCAGTGGTAGAGCACATGCTTAGTAAGCACAAGGTTCTGGGTTCAATCCCCAGCACCTCCATTAAAAAAAAAAAAAAAACCTTCAGGCAAAATTTTGGCTGCCAAAGGATCTTATTTCTTAGTACATGTAAAATTGTAAAACATTTATGCATGGCTGTGAATGCATAAATGGTGGCGGGGGTTGGTGTCTAGCCTCCCACGCTGTGCATTGGTGTGCCCAAAGTCCTGCAGAGTTCACTGTCAGGGACTAGTGTCAATTGCTTGCATGAGGCTTGTCTCTTGAGTGGCCTTTCTGACTTGTTCCTACTCTGACATCTTGCCTGTAGTCAGGAAAAAAGGGTAGCAGATTAGGGCTCGGGCATTTCTTAGCTTGGAGATGAGGGCACACCTCTCTTCTAGTTGTACATTTTGTGTAATTGGAAGATTTGGAGACTACTTGTATAATCAACCACTCCCACATTTGGTGGACCCATGGGAAAAATAAATGTTGGATCTAGCTTCATTCCCAGTGTGGGGAAGGGAGTGGGATTACAGGAAGACAGGAGTATTGCACATGTTCCTCCTTGCAGACCATGTGCATAGTGAAGGGGAGGGAATCTGCTGGGGTTCACAATGGACAGGGACCAAGGAGGCAGTGGAAGAGACCCTCATAGCGAGTGACCTCCTCCCCAACAAGCTGCAGCCCCTTCGCCTTTCCCTTCAGTTCTCTCTGGTCAAGTGTCTTGTCCAGTGTGAACCTGGCCTTTTATGTGATTACTAGTCCTACCTTCAGCTCCCACCCCAATATGAGGGCTTCTGTAATGAAGTTAAGCCTGGGCCCTCTCAAGTTGAGTTTTTGTCCATGTGCTTACTTTAGGTGTAGGAAAGAAATCTTTGAAATGTTTTCCCTTAGGCAACTGTATAGGGGCAGAGTGAAGAGGAGGACAAAGAATACCATTTTTGTTGGACCAGATTTGTGTTTTGCCTCTCAATTTATTGAGGAATTTAATATATATACTTTATTTCTGTATAATATAATGAATCACATTAGTATTTTATCGGTTTGTACAATGATATAATTTAGGAAACACTAATCTAGACCAGCACTCTTCATTTTAAAGATGAGGAGTCTTGCTTGCTCTCACAGGGGAAGATAGTTTTAAAGCAGTAGTAATAGAATCTCATAAACCTGACTCCTTATTGTGTTACCTTGGGAAAGCAACATCATCTCTGGGCATTGTTTTCCTCATCTGTAAAATGGGCATAATATCTTTCTTAGAGACTTGTTATTGGAAATCACCCTGTTAATCAATGTAATAGGTGATCAATAAATACTGTTTTATAATTATTACCTTTAGATAAAAACATCACAGAAATGTGAAGAGGAATGGTTATGTACATGTCCCTCTTAAAGTTCTTTACTAGTTTTTTGTAGTATGTATAAAAGTACAGGTACCCAATTTGGGTTCATTATGTTAGTCTTATTTCTTATTAGGAAAGAATTTCTTTGAGGTCAGAAACTAATCCATATCTCATAGTGTGGAGCACAAAATCAGGGCTTTGATTACAAGTGAATTGATTGAAAAGGCAAGATGTCTAGGAAATACCAATAGGTGGCTACTTTTAGCTACTGCAAATTTTTTTTATTTGAAGGATGCATGCTTTTATGTGTTAATGTATTTCTGCAACAATCGAAAAAAAAACTTTTTTTTTTTTAAATTAGGAGAGAGAAGCTCTTCAGAAACAGCTGGATGAAGCAAATCGAGAAGCACAAAAATACCGACAGCAACTTCTAAAGAAAGAGCAGGAAGCAGAGGCCTACAGACAGAAACTAGAAGCTATGACTCGCCTTCAGACTAATAAAGAAGCTGTTTAATTGCAATGAACATGTAGTTTGAGTTTACTTTTGGTCAAGAAAGAATACAATCTTGAACTGTACACAATAAGGTGCAGTCATGGGAAGACATGATAATAGAAGAGACTACAGATTGATAGTTGGACTTAAGCCATGAGCCCTGAATTCTTGTAACATAAAACTTTACTTTAGAAGTTGTGAAATGTATTTAAAACTGAATTCTGTAAATAGTTTTTTTTTACAGTTCCAAATGAGTTGATAAAGATTGTTGAAGAGATCCAAAAACACAATAAGCCACTGTTTTTGTGAATTCTTTTTGATTTTAGTACAAACCTTAATTTCTCAGAAACAGAGCAGTTTTAAGGGTGATCGTTGATTAGACCAAATGTTGTGTAATAATTATGTGGTGGACTGATGCTGGAATTACTCCTGTAGGTATAAACTTCTGTATGAAGAGAAGATTTCTCCCAGGAAGTCTTTGTACAGCTTTAAGTTGTCTCAGATTCTCTGAAAACATTTTTTAGAAAGCAAATTTTTATATTTGTTGCATTTCAGCTATACCCAAGTAGATTTACATGTATATGAAGCAAATATTTTTTAAAAATTTTCTGTTTGTACATATTCTGCATGTTTTATAATTTCAAAGTGCATCACTTGCATAGGTATTTTTCCCACAAAGATGATGAAAGTTACCAGGAAGAAAAAAAAAAACTTTTATTCTATAGGTCATTGAAACTACGTAAGCTAGCAGCTGGTTTTATTGGGTTGACAATGTTCTTGGAAGGAGCAGCTTACAAAATACCTTGAATTTGCAAACTGCAAAATCTATGCTTTTTTGAAAATTTCGTAGTGGGGACGTGAAACTATTCTGTGCCTTCTATCATGATTTCCACATGAAAGCACTTTAAGGCACTGGATTTTAAGATAATGTTTTTGGGAAACTCAAAGCATATGAGTTTCTGAAATATTTCATGGACTCGTTTCCCACCCTAGGAAATTATTCTTATGGAAAAAATTGCTTTTGTATGTAGAACAAGAACTTTTTGTACTACAGTGATGCTGTAGATGTGTCTAACATAACTTTTACTTTTCCCTGTGAAAACTGTCTGTGCTGTGACTGGCTCTCATCACAATATTGTTAAATTCCACAATGTATGGACATTAAACTCTGACATACTGTTCCTTCTTTTTTTGTAAAACATAACTTCAAGCCCTTTTTTTCTTGTTTTATTTTTTAATGTTTTATTGCTTTATGAGAATGTTTAACCCTAAGTCCCTTCTAGATTACCTATACTGTATAAAGAAGCAATTACCCTTAAAACTGTACTCTAGCCTACTTTTCTATTTTACAATTAAATATCTTTTCCACATGTGTTCAGTGTAGACTTATATTTTGACCACATTTTATTCACACATTAAAAAGTTTGTTCTGTGTACTAGTGCCATATTCCACCTTATGAAAATATTATAAATTCTTCACACTGTGTCTTAAAAGTATTTAAAACTGGGTTTTACAAATGGCAGGTCATATTTCAGTTGCATGAAGCTACTTTTTTATGTCTGTTTTTTATTTCTTTAGTGCATTTAACGGATTTGTTATGTTAGGCAGGGTACCCAGACATATGCAGTGTCAGAGTGGAGAAGGGCCAGTGTGTTCACCCAGTGATGCAGCCACTCTACAGTTTTGCTTCCAGACCAGATTGGTCCTGAAGAGCCTTGAGAGTGTTGGAAACAAGCTGCTGAAAGCTAATTTAATGCCTTCTTTGATTTCTGGTCTCTCTGCTATAAACTTTACCTGTGCAAGAAAGAATTTTGATCTCTAATAACATTGACAAAGTTGGTAGAAAACAACTGGTTCTTAAAAGGAGTTAAGTCTATAATAGTAACAGGTAGATATTGAAGTGTCTTTGGGTGCAGTTCACTTTTTTCAGAGCCTTTTATGTTGGACTTGTTTAATTCCTCAGTCAACTACACCTGATTCACTGTACTATGAAATCAAAACTTAAGACAAGAGTTTATAACTAAAAAAGTGCCTCCTTTTTCATTTCTTCTTTTTAGCTTCTGTTTTGAAGTGGCCTGGAAAAGCTTTGCATTGTAATTATTCTCAAGGGTGCATGGGCAGAACTAAGAATAAAATAACAAGTTTTCAGAAATCCATACTTCATGTGTCTCCACTACATAACGATGGATTTGTAATTAAAAGTCATCACGTTGCCACATTGATAGTTAATTATTTCCACTTATGTGTGACCAAGACACTTCCTAGAACAGCTCTTCTCAACCAGGGTTCTGCTGGAGAATCAAAGCCTAACGCCCTAAACACGAGGGCCTAATGAATTAGTTTCCTTCCCACACATCTGGAAGAGCACTGGTTATGAACTCTCTTGGCACTGAGCTCAGATGTCTTGATTGCCTAATGACTTGATTAAGATTTAAAACTTCCCTGTGCAGAGCTGCTTGAACTTTGGGATCACCATTCCAGACTGAGTATGTGTTGATTTCAGAAAGCCTCATCTGACAGCTGGTATTTGTAGAGACTGGGCTTCTCAACTAACTTAGTATTGTTATTTTTTTTATACCTTAATTACTTCCAAAAGGCTTGTGATGTCATTTATTTTTATTGGCTTTTAGAAGTTATTTTCTTACGTCAGTCTTTCTTGATATCAGCAGCAGGGTAGTTATTCTTTTACTTAACCACTGGATTGTTTTATATGTTTCTGATGGTGGAGGGTTGGATGTTGGGAACTTTCTTCTGTGACAATGAAAAGAATTGCTAAGGACAGAAGGAAATAAATGTGAAATCTCATGTCATTTGGGCTATAATTATTTTTAACAGAAAGATCTATGTATAAATATAATTATCCAAAATATATTGCTAATGAAAACCTATGCCAGTATTTCTCTTCAACATGGTCATTTATGATTTCATTTATTGAGAATCAGAAGAAACCCTTTCCCATAACAGGAACTGATGAGTTGATAGACATATTCATGGATGCTTTATGCTCATTTGACTGATTTTATTACTCTATACAAAGTTTCTTCCAGATAAAACCTATAGGTTTTTTTGTGTTTTAATACCTGAAAGATCTTGAGAACTGACTCAAAATATATCAAGAAGAAAAATGTTTTTAGATAAAGTCACAGAACGATTATGTGAACCTTTACGTCCATATGGATGGGTTCCCAAGACATTAGCACTCAGGATTATATAGCAAATGGAAAAAAAAATAATTTCTATCCACCCAGCTTCTATTGAATAAATACCTCTTTCCATCATGTCAGATCAACTTAGGAATGGACTAGCTAATACATTTGTTATTTCATTAAGTAATATTTACTGTTCTTGGATTTCATTATAGATAACTAGTCTCTTGCAGTTTTGAATGATGTTTGTTATTTGCTTTCTCTTTGTCAGGTGAGAACATCTCAGTGCACATGGATTTAGTTTGACGTAAGCTCTCTGAATTCATTCTCAGATTACTCTGTGTAATTTATGGCTGAAAACATGGTATCATCACTGGAAATAAGCTTCTGGTTCCAAATCAGAATTTTGATATCAGGATTTTTGAGACTTATTTAAACTATCTTCCAAATACATAGTTTTGAAAATTATTTTGATATCCTGGGGTCCTTAAAAAATATTTCACATTAATGATCATCAAATATTGAATATAATTTGAATATAGTTCTTAGGGCTCTTCATTTTTAGGTAAGTATTGTAACTCTTCAAAAAACTACCACTTTCTTCCTGGAAAATTTTTTACCTGATTTCCATGATTCTGTCCACTATTCTTTATTAATTGCTTACTCAGTTTTTCATTTGAATAGTTTAGATCTCGTGTGTGGCTGATAATTGTAATATGTTTTCTACATATAAAATACATAGTACTATATAATACAATTCCTTTGATTGATTACATGGTTTTTAATTTTGAATTTTATGAATTATTTTAATGTCTGATTTTTCTGTAAGAAATATTTTTGTGTGCAGATAGAAGTCAGTAAAGCATTAATTTTCATATTACCATTTTTCGTAATTATCCTATACTTGCTGTCCTTGTAACTCTCAATAATTGCTTCTAGTTTAAATTGCATTTGCATATGTTGCTATAGAAAAATATCATACATTAAGAAAGCTTAAACTTGAATGAAACTAAAATCTCTTTTTAAAAAAATTCTTGGTCAGCCAGAGAATTGACTCTACCTCCAAACACTTCTGCCAAGCATAACAGACTTTTGGCATCAAAACTGAAGCATGTTGTTAAGAATGTTAATACTTTTGTTAGATACAATTCAGTACTCAGTTGTTTTAATGAAAACTTCAAAACACACAGTAGGGCCCAAAGAATAATTTAACAAATATCCATGTACCTACCACCCAGATTTAAGAATTATTAAAATTACCTTCTTTGCTAAAATTACAGATATTTTCTGTTAAGAAACTGATTGTTAAAGATGAAGTTGAAGTCCCTTTTTTCCCTTCTCACCTCATTCTTTTCTTCTAAAAGACAACCGCTGTTCTCAGGTTGAAATGTTTCGTTCTACCTACATTTTCATGCTTTTACTTCATACCAAATTTCATAAATATAGGGTAGAGTTTTGCGTGGTTCTTAAACTTTGTTTAGTCATCATTTTGTACATGTGTCATTCTGCATATTGATTTTTCAGTTCATCAGTATTTTAGACATTTATTCATGTCCAAATATCTAATCATTCATTTTGACTATTATATAAAGTTAAATAAGAATATACCATATGTATTTATGTATCTTTTGTTCTGTGTCTAGATATGTCACTCCCTATTTAGGGCTATTATAGATAGTACTGTAATGAACATCCTTATATGCTGGTATCTCCTTATGTGAATGTATGTGCTAGATTTCCCCAGACAATAGAATCGTTAGATCAAGGGTAGGCAGTTTCACCAGACTTTGTCAAATTGCTTTCCAGAGTGACTGTGAATAGTGATGTGAATTCTCACTTCCCCACATCTCACCAACACAATATTTTTGCCAACCTACGTTGGTATGAAATTTTTCTAATTACTTGCAATTCCCTATTATTAGTGAGGTTGAACGTTTTTTTCCCTGTTGTTTCTTGGCCATTAGCATTTATTCTGTGAATTGCTAGTTCGTGGCCTGTTTTTGTTTTTGCGTAGTTTTTCTTACTGATTTGTTGAAGTTTAATATTTTTCTGGAAGCTAATCTTTCACTGGGTGTATGGGTTGTAAATATTTTCTCCCAGTTTCTGACTTAAGTTTTTTTCCTGTTGTCTCAACTAGTATATATTTACTGAGTGTCCAGTATGTACAGCTCTCAATGCCAGGCTGAGTTGGAATTTCAAGTATTATATCACTCTAACACTCAAGGAGCCTATAATTAAAGATGGAAGGAAACTTTAATTTACAACTGATTCTTTTTCTCTTTTAGCTAAATACTATCACCTTTTTATAATGTATGCTTTTCCTGGTAATTAGTGAGGGAAAAGTTTAACTACCATTTTTAGATGTAATGTACTACCCAGTGTAATTCTTTTTTTCAATTCTTGCTCTAAATTTTTCTTTTGATATTTTATAGTTGTGTGTCTTGAATTATATTTGAAAGCACAATAAATGTTTGGATTATTGCATGTGATGTGTAGTAAAGTGTTCGGAAGCATTTAGCAGAGCCTCCAAAAATCAAAATTCCGCTAGCCTCTCACCCTAGGGGTTTGGTGTCTTAAAAGTTGTAGACTAGAAAGTTGAAAGCCTGTGTGATGGAAAGAACACAGGTATTGGATCAGATAGTCCTGGGTTCTAATCCTGGCCCCTTCAATTATTATTTTGGGTCATTTTAGACAAGTATTTTAATTTCCTTGAGATTGAGTTTCTCAAGGATGAGATAGAAGATGGTTTTCACTAGGTTCTGAAGGTTGAATCAAATTGTGTGTGTGAAAAGTGTACGGTATAGTGGTCGGTATATAGTAAACATTTGCTAAGTATATTGTGAAGAAATATGTAGAAGAGATAGAACTCTGTTGAAGCTATGTAAAGGGCAGTCAGTCATCCCAGCCACACTCTTTCCCTCTGGATTTTCTGCCGGCCTAAGGCAGTATTGTCTGTCAGCTCTATCCTTAAGCTACCTTCCCAAGTGAGCAGCTAAGCCTGTTGCACTTTGTACAGCTGGTTCCTCCCTGGAGGAAGCTGGACTTTCTTCTCCCTCCTATCATGTAGTTTCTTGCAGACTGACCCTAGCTCACATCTGTACCACATCTGTACCCAGTGCCTTTTTCAGGGGGCAAAATACCATGACAAAAATCCGCTTTCAATACATAGTTGAAAATGAAACTAATTCTTCAGTTCTAAGCAGCTCCTTGGAGGGCATAGCTCCCTATCTTTTAAGTCCTAGTGAATCCCTCTGTTTCCAGTAAAATCTCTTGTTTCCTTGGTGACAATTGTACCACTTCATTTGCAGTTCACATTTCCCCCATCGATCAGGCAGGCATAATATTTCTTTGTGGATTTTCTCAGTGAAGTTGGAGTTCCAAGCTTTTATTTATTTTGTTGCCTGGCTTTGAGGCATTAACTTCTTTTTTTCCCCCTAAATTCAGTTATGAACAGGAAGGATGGACCAAATGTGGAAGACTTCTCTTCTCAATTCTTCTAAGCAGAACTTAATAAGACATTCTAAACAGAAAACTGCATAAAAATAAAGAATTGTTACTACAACTTTTAGTTTTATTTTATGCAACCTGTTCATATCTAAAAGAAGGAGGGAACAGAACTCATTGTCCCTATGTGTGGAGAGATGGGGAAACACTGATACACTTGGTCTTTCTGGAGGGCATTTTGCAAACAGACTAAAACCATTTCACTCAGCAATTCTACTTTAGGAATTTATTTTAAGGAAATATCTAGGAATGCAAAATTGGTCTATCTTATCCTTACTAGTAGCAACAAACAAAAAAACCCCAAACTTAATTGTCCAAATACAGGATTGGTTGAAGACTGCAGTAAAGGCATGTGATAGATAGAGTATCATACAACCATTTAAATGTTAAACAGATTCTTTCCCTGGAGAACCTATGATTGCATTCTTAAAATGTTTATGTATGCGTCTAAGTGTGAGGTGTATGTGTGTGCCGTGTCTATCTGTGGAGCTAAAAGGAGGCAGTTAAGGAGCGGTGCACTGAGTACGAGTATTGCAGGTGAGATGAGGTGGGCAGGAAAAATATCAGTATGAGTGGCCAGGGGTGGGGAATAAAGTGTGAGAACTTGAAACACAAATGTATTTGGAAGTCTATGTGACATGTCATCCTTGTGCTTTTACCTCAGGATCCACTTGCTTGGTGATCTCATCCAGTTTCAAGGCTTTAAATATCATCTGTAGGCCGATGACTGCCAAATTTCTACCTCCAGCCCAGGCCTTTTCCATGAACTCCAGTCTCATCTAACTACTCCCTCGATAGTTCCACCTACACATCTAATGCATGCCTCAAACTTGACCTGCTTGAAACTGAACTCCTCTCAAATCTTTCCTGATACTTGGCTCCAAATTTTGAAGTCATCCTTGATTCTTTTTCTTTCATATCCCACATCTGCAAAACCATTAGCAAACCTTGTTTGTTTTACTTTCAAAATATATCTCGAATTTCATCACTTCACGCTGGTCCATTAGTACCACCATCATCTTTAATCTACATAATTATAATCGCTTCCTATTTGGTCTACCTGATTCCTTGTTCCCCCGAATCAACTCCCAACACAACAGCTAGAGTGACTCTTTCAAGAATGAAGCTGGCTCATGTCACTCCTCTGCGCAGACACTGTTGGCTTCCTACCCAGCACAAAGTGTTAAAATACTTACAGTGCCTTGAAAGGTCCTCCCTGATCTGAACCACCTCTTCCCATTACTTTTCTGACCCTACTTCCTCCTCGTCTCCGGCTCCATCACTGAACTCCAAGTGTCCTCCTCACTGTTCCTCAAACGCAGGAGGCCCACCTTGTCTCACCCCCTTGCACAGCCTGTTCCCCTGCCTGGAGCATGCTTTGTCCAGATATACCTAAGACCCCTTTCTCGCCTCCTTCAGATTTTTTCTCAAATGTTGCCTCTTCAGGGAGGTCTTTTCTGACTTGTCTGTTTTCACCCCTTCCCTGGCTTTCTTTCTTTCTTTTTCTTGCCCCCATCACTGCACTTATGACTTCTGACGTATTTTGTATTTCCTTTATTTTCTCTCTGTCCCACCGGAATGTAAGCTCCACGGGGAGTTCACCATGACATCCTCTGCATTCACAAGAGTGCCTGGCACAAGGGAAGTCACTGACAAATACCTGCTGAATGAATGTGTGAGTGTCAGCTCTGGTTCTCTGGATGGTGGGAATTTTACGTTCTCCTCCTTGTATCAGAGTTCCTCATTTTTCTAGATGAAATTTTTTTTTTTTTTTTAAAGAATGAATCATGTTCATTGTGCCTATCTTACAGACAGGGAAATGAGAGAGAGAGAAAGGAACTTCCCCAAGTAATGGGTGTCAGAAATCCACCCTAGCTCTTTTCAAACTGTTTTTCCAAAGAATAGGATTTCTCAATCTTGGTACCACTGACATGCTGGGCGGCACAGCTCTCTGCTGTGGGGCTGTCCTGCACAGTGTAGGGTGTTTCGCAGCATCCCTGGCCTCCACCCAATTGACGCCAGTAACACCTCCCTCCTCCACCAAGTTTCAAAAATGCCTTCAGATTTTGCCAAATGTCCTCTGAATAAACTGCCAGGGAAGCTTTGTTATCCAGGCCCTTCATCCATCCAGGAAAAGGAACCCACAGTGGATCCTCAGAGCTGATCCTGGTAACCAGCCTCATTGCTATCACCTCCGTCTGAGGAGGGCTTGTTAAACTGAATTTTAAGTTTTGCCTTTCAGAAAAGTAGCTGCTGAGGTGGGAAATAAATTGAGCTATTTGAGAAGCTAAAAGAAGATTTGGAGGCTGTGCCAAAGGGAGTAGGGAGTGTGGGAGAGGGAGAGGATCAGGAAGAAGGAGGCGGACAGGGGTCAGATCATGCAAGGTCTTGAGGGCCATTTTAAGAAGGTTAAATTTTATTATAATTACATTATTTTAAAGTTATTTAATTTTTAATAGGTAGTAAGTGCTTATTAAGAAAAGCAAGTAAATAAGTACATACAGTAAAAAAAACAAATTGTTAAAAAAAGTTATAAAAGGCATCTGTGAAAAGTCCTCCTCCCACCTCCAGGCCTATCTGCTCAATTCCTGTTCCTGGTAACTATCATTAGTAATTGCTTACTAATAATTCCAGTGTTTTGGGGGGAGGGGCATATAATGTAAATATATGCTGCATTTTCATTTTCCCCGTTTTTTACACAAACAGTACACTGTTCTTGTGCTGTGCCATTTTCCTTGTCCCTCGCAGCATACTCCATACTCCTTTTTTTGTAGCATTGCACTGTGTGCACGTGGCATAGTTCAGTTAGTCTCCTAGTCATAGACATTTGCGTCATTTCCAATCGTTTGCTACTACAAACTGTGCTGCAAAGAATAACCTTGTACACATGTCATTTCACACGTGTACAAGGATCCTATCCTTGATAGAGCCTGAGGACTACAGGGAGAGAGGTGAGCGCGGCACCCCCAGCCCCCTTCCTTTTTTTACCCCAAGGATTTATTTATTTATTTAAGTATAGTCAATTTACAATGTTGTGTCAATTTTTGGTGTACAGCATAATGCTTCAGTCATACATGAATATACATATGTTCATTTTCATATTCTTTCTCACCTTAAGTTATTACAAGATATTAAATATAGTTTCCTGTGCTATATGGTATGAACTTGTTGTTTATCTATTATATATATTAGTATCTGCAAATCTCAAATTCCCAATTTATCCTTTCCCACCCACTTCCCCTCTGCTAACCATAGTTTGTTTTCTGTGTCTGTGAGTCTGTTTCTGTTTTGTAAATAAGTTTGTCTTTTTTTTTTTTAGATATCATATATAAGTGATATTATATGGTTTTTTTTTTCTTTTTCTGGCTTACTTCACTTAGAATGACAATCTCCAGGTCCATCCATGTTGCTGCAAATGGCATTATTTTATTCTTTTTTATGGCTGAGTAGTACTCCATTGTATAAATATACCACAGCTTCTTTATCCAGTCATCTGTTGACGGACATCTAGGTTGCTTCCATGTCTTGGCTATTGTAAATTGTGCTGCTATGAACATTGAGGCATGTATCTTTTTGAATTAAGATTCCCTCTGGATATATGCCCAGGAGTGAGATTGCTGGATCATACGGTAAGTCTATTTTTAGCGTTTTGGGGAATCTCAATACCCTTTTCTATAATGGCTGCACCAAACTACATTCCACCAACAGTGTAGGAGGGTTCCCTTTACTTCTACTTCACCCCTTTCCAGCTTTTATCCTGATAATTTTAAAACATTTTCATCACCGTTATTCTAAAAAAGCCAAGCCCTTTTCCTCTTAGCTGTCAACTGCTGGTTACTAGTGATCTACTTTCTGTATCTACAATTTTGACTATTCTGGACATTTCATATAAGTGTCCTTTGTGACTGCATTCTTTCAGTTAGCATGTTTTCCAGGTTTATCCATGTTGTATTTGTGTCAGCACTTCATTTCCTTTTATTATGGAATAATATTTCTATGATATGGATATACCACATTTTATCTATTCATTCATCTGTTGATGGACATTTAGGTTGTTTCTACTTTTGCTATTACGAATGATGCTGCTATAAACATTTGCATACCAGTTTTTGTATGGACATAAATATTTGTTGTCCTTGGGTAGGTACCTACTAGTGGAATTGCTGAGTCATAAAAGAACTCTATATTTAGCTTTTTGAAGAACTGTCAGACTGTTTTCCAAAATGATTGCACCGTTTTACATTCCCACTAGTAATATATGAGGGTTCCAATTTCTCCATATCCTCACTAACGTTTGCTATTATCTATCTGTTTAATTGTAGCCATCCTAGTGGGTGTGATGTGGTATCTTGTTGTAGTTTTTTCAGCAGCAATTAAAAATTTTTTAATTTCAAAATAATTTTACAGTCACAAGAAGTTGCACAAATAGTACAGAGGCCATGAATCATCCACCCAGCTTCTCCCAATATTAAGTAACATCTTATATAACCATAGTATAGGATCAAACCAGGAAATTGACATTGATCCAATACTGTCAATTAAGCCTAATTCAGATTTCATCAGTTTTAAAATGCACCCTGTTATGGATTAAATGTTGGTGTTTTTCCAAAATTCATTTATTGAAGCCTAACCCCCAATATGATGGTATTAGGGGGCAGGGCCTTTGGGAGATGATTAGCTTTAGATAAATTCATGAGGGTGGAGCTCCCATAACCCTTATAAGTGACTGCCCTTAAAAGAAGAGGAAAAGACTAGCTCTCTGTCTCTCCACCATGTGAAGATAGAGCAAGAATGTGACTGTCTGCAAAACTGGGAAACAGACTCTCATCAGACACTCAATCTGCTGACACTTTGATCTCGGACAGTCCAGCCTCCAGAGCTGTGAGAAATAAATGCTTGTTGTTTAAGCCATTCACTCCAGGGTATTGTTTTATAGCAGTCTGAAGTAAGACACTCATTTGTATATTTGCATATAATTCTATGCAATTTAATCCTACATGCAGGTTTATGTAACCACCACCACAACTATGGTACATAGCTGTTTCATCACCATCAAAGAATTCCCTCATGCAGTACTATAAAGTGTAGTTGCATCCATTCCCCCGCCCCATTCTTAACATCTGACAGCCATTAATTTATTCTGCATCTCTATATCTATGTTATTTTGAGAATGTCACCTAAATGGGACCTGTTAGAGTAATTAAACAAGGGGACCAGTGGGCTGGGTTGGCTCTAATGCCTTGCTAGCCTGCCTAAGCAAACCAAAACCTGAGTCAGAGTCAATGCCCCAAAGAACAACCAGTCTCAGAGAGCTCACTGGTCTATAGGTGTTGCACAGTTTTTGGCTTTTTTGGTAGGCATTTTATTTTTTCTTGCTGTTATAGTTAAGGTCTTTAAAAATGATATCTTCCAATTAGTTATTATTGTATAAATGAAAACTCTTAATTTTGTATCACATTCGTTACTGAGTTTCCTTAGCTTTTTAGATGCCAAAGTCTTTTTAATCAGGGGTTATCGTGATCAGATTCATTTTTGGAAAGATCACTCTATGATGTAGAGAATAGATTGAAGGAGGCCAGGAGTGGACAAGGGAAGGCCCTTTAGGGGGCTCCTGCACTAGTCTAGGTGGTGCAGAAGATGGCTTGGATCAGACTAGGTGGTCGCCTTGGAGGTGGGATGAACCTGGCAAACGACAGGATTATTTTGGATCCAAACGAACAGATTGACTTAGGCAGGGGTTGGGGATGTGAAGGGGATGGAAGAGATCAGGTTTATGCCTTGAGTATCTGGAAAGGTAGATGGATCAATGGATGGATCGATGGATGGAGATACAACGAACTGAGATGGGGAAGACTGAACGAAAAGTAGGTTTCTGGAGAAAGACTAAAATGTGGTTTTGTAACATGCTAAGTTTAGGTGCCTAAGAACCATGCAAGGGGATTTGTCAGTTATGCAGTTGGAGGTAAGCTTTTGGGGCTCAGAAGACTGGGAGGGCCTCAGGGTATAAATGTGACATGGGGTTTACAGCTATCACCTGGTAACATTTCAAGTCATACAAATGGATAAAGCCACCTAGGAAGAAATCAGAGGAAGGCCATCCCCTGAAGCATGCCAACATTTAAGGATCAGAAGGAGGAGAGAAAGAGCCAGAGAGGTGGGAGGAGGAGCATGAGAGGTGGGACCATGGGAGTAGTAACTACCAACCTCCACCCAGAGGACAAGGAAGATGGAGACTGGAAACAAACCAGTCTGTTCTATTTGGAAACTTGAAAGCATTTGATCACTTTTTACTCAGAAGTCAAACTCCAAGAGTCGTGTTTCCCCTCTCCATGGTACATGCATGTGTACACACACACACACACACACAGCCTTTTAAGTGCTAAAAGCGATGATTAAATCTGAGTGATGTCAGGGAAATATATTCAGTATCTTGTAGAAACCTATAATGAAAAAGAATATGAATATGAATATATGTATGTATATGTATGACTGAAACATTGTGCTGTACACCAGAAATTGACACATTGTAGACTGCCTATACGTCAATCAAAAAAGAAAATTAAGAAAACAAACGAAAAAACCCTGAAAAAATTCTGAGTGATATTTCAATTTGTATTCTTTTCGCTTATCTGTGTTTTCTCATCTCTCTCAGCAATAAATATTATGCAGTAATAATTTAAAAAAAAAACCCGCGCTGAGTGATAACATCTGCCTGTTTCCAGCACAGCATGGCCCGCAGAGCAGCCTCGCCCTGCGTGCCTGTCTCTCCCTCCCTGCCGCTGACAGGGGCAGGAGTAACACTAAGAACTGGGGCTACTTTCTGTGCATGCCCTTGGCTTTGTTCTGGGCTACTGAGCTGGGAGCTTTGTGTGAGCCTCAAGGCTCTATTGTATGAATCCAGGGGCAGAAAGAAATGAGGGCTCTTGACCGTATGCACCTGGCAGCTGCCTGCTAAGTGCACTGTTTAATTTAGAAGCAGCTAAATTGACCAGCTAAAGTTCACTGTTCCCAAAAAGGCCAGGGGTGGGGGAAGAAGGGGTGGAATTAATTAAGCCCAGAGGAAGGGCCCTGGAAGGGCGGGGCTGAGGTGGAAGAAAGGAGAACCCTATAAATAAAGGGCACACAGGCCGCCCAGGAGTGCACCTTCCACCTCCTCCGTGTGGTCTGCGAGCCGGAGCCGAGCCCGAGGGAGACGATGGAGCCCGAGGAGTACAGGGAGCGAGGTGAGCATGGCACCCCGGCCTCTTCCCTGCTGCCATTCTTGAAGGACCTGCCGCTTAGATTTTGGGGTGTCGTTTGACTGGAGCAGAAGAACTGCCTTCTGAGAGCTGGCTACTGCAAAATACTTCCCGAGGGCAATGGGGCATCTGCGTTTAAAACTACTCTCAACCTCTCCTTCGTCCTCCCTCTCATACATCAGCTCTCAAGTCCATTCATACTGCATTGTCACGCTTTTCCTTTCTGCTTTCCCCCAGAAGAGGGGATTTGGATCTGATCCACTAAATGGGGGAAAAAGGGGGGATTACTCATATTCTGAAATAGAAAATCATTTCCCTAAGTGTTCTGCAGTCACTGCAAAATCTTATCTTTCTTCTGATTTGTTTCTTTATGTGGGAATCTCTCTGGAGTGTTCTTTCATTTAGTTATTCAGTCCACACGTAATTACTGAGCACTTCCTATGTCTCAAGCCTTGTGTGATGAGCGAAACCAAATGGTTATCCTGTTTCCCAGCATGGCTCTCTTAATAGGGAAAGTAGATCGTTGTTCATAGTTACTCTTTCTATAAGGTTTTATATCCTCACCCCCACTAGTAAGTTATTTTGGTTAAAATTTCTTTGCCATAAGGCATTGCCCCATGTTAAAATCCAACTTTTCCTCTCTTTCCTCCACCCGGGCATAACTCACTGAGACGCTATCAGACTTTACACTTCAGTGGGCATTAGCTTCTTCCATTGCTTTCCAAAGGCACTTTTAGCTGAGAGCAGACTCCTGGGGATATTCATCCTGTGACTAGAACACCAACGAATTTCTTATGGTTCCTGGACAAGTAGAGGGCGAGGCCCAGGGCTCTGGGAGCTGTGGAGGGGTGCTGCTGCAGTCACAAGGGGTGGCGGGCTATGGGAGGGTTGGAAGAAGCACAAAGGAGAGAGGAGGGTGCTGAAAGTTTCCCCAGTTTCGTCTGGGGTTTGTCTTGCTCATGAAAATTTTACATGAGATGATGCAGAGGGAAGGAATCGGGTTTTCTTTACTGGTCTCTGTCTCTCCCTCTCTTTCTGTTTCTCTCTCTCTTATAATGCAGGGGGGAAAGGAGCCTGGGGAGGACTAAGGAGGAATGATGGATATTGAGAGAGACAGAAAGGGAGAGGTGATCACATAGACACAGAGAAGGAGAGAAGCAATGAGAGAGAAAGAGAGAGAGGAGGAGACAGAGGCTTTGAAGACAGAGACCCTCTCCTGAGAAATGAAAGGGAAGACAGAATAAATAATTTGTGGTGGTTCCAAGTATTTGATTTGGCTGTTTTTCTTCCCTATTCATGGATTTATTTGTTTGATATAATTTTTTGAGCATCTACAAACTGTTCTAGGCATTGTGTTGGTGGAGGCAGAGGGAGGGAGATAAATGGATTAAGACATGGTCCTGCATGTCCCCCAGATTTCACGTTGGTGCAGGCTTCTTATTCTGGGCCTATGGTTGTGCTTTAGGGAGTCCATGAACCTCAGAAATTCTACAGAAAACTGGGTATATGTATAAGCCTATAGTTTTAATCAGCTTCTCAAGGAAGTTCATGGGTTAAAAAAGGTGGGGAATTACTGGTTCAATGGGAATGGTGAGCAAATAGATATTTTACCTTTTATCAGAACCTGGCTTGGGAACTTGCCATCTGTGCCAACAAAGAATGTAAGGGGGGTGTGTGTGTGCGTGTGTGCATGTGTGCAACAATTTTTGCATGGAAAGAACCACAGCATTTCTACTGGACTCATAAGGTAGTAAGTGAATAGCTGCTCTGTTTTTGAGAAGAAAAGAAAGGTAGGAGAGCTGATCAAGATTGACATGGATAAGGGAAGCAGAGGAAAAAGAAATACTTTACTTCCACGCAGTGTTTAATGCCTTGAAGATTTTCCCACTTGTTCATTTATTCAGTCACGCACTCCTTCCATCATTCATTCACTCCCTTACATATTTTTTAATTTTCAGCCCATGACTCCATTTCCTCCTTCACCAAGTCTCCTGGCCCCGACTGGAGGGTGATGGGGATGAATTGGCCAGGCCTGTCCTGGGAACCTGAGGCTGGTTCCTCTGCCTCTCTTGTAGGAAAAGAGATGGTGGATTACATCTGTCAGTACCTGCGCACCGTGCGGGAGCGGCGGGTGACTCCTGATGTGAGACCTGGCTACCTGCGAGCCCAGCTGCCTGACAGTGCTCCCGAGGAACCTGACAGCTGGGACAGCATCTTTGGGGACATTGAGCGAATCATCATGCCTGGGGTGAGATGCAGTCACCACACTGGCGATTGTGAATCTGGGTGCAGGCGGGCAGGCACTACTAGTCCTGGAATGACCTGCCGCGGGTACACCTGGGGTGATCCTTCAGCCACTGGGTTGCCCACTTCCAAGCCTGTCTTCTGGGCATGTGGAGGGGCCAGGACTCAGTCTGGACTTGGGTTTCCAACCTGTAGAGCTGAGTGGGGAGCTGGAGGGGATGAGGACTGCATTCCAGGGCCTGTTCGACAAAAGTGTGGAGATCCGATGGGTGGGGTGAATAGTGAAATTTGGCTCTGAGGGGAAAGGACAACTGTGGGAAGCAAGATGGAGAGAGGAGGTGGGAGGTGGTCCCTGAAGCCCCAGCTGGCCGAGCCAGGGACTCTCCTACAGAATCCTGAGACTTGCCAAAGGGAAGGAGGGAAGAAAACACACTCCTCTGAGGGCACCACGATTTCCAGGTTGAGTGGGCAGAGAAGCCAAGTGAGTCCCAGTCAGCTCCTTCCTTTCTCCTCCGTGAGGGGGGAGCCACGTCCTTCCTAACCAGGGGAGGTTGCATGACTGACCTGCTTTTCAGGAGTAGGAAGGAGCTGTCCCTGAATCATCTACACTTTTGGTGACAAAGGGCACAGCCTAGTGACAGCACTAGTGGGGCCAAGGAACAGGCAGGAGCTGGCTGATGCCTGAAGGTTGAGCTGGAGCCAGCTGCCATGAGCTGAGATGATGTCCCTGACCACCTGGGAGAGGAGCTGGGCCAGGGTGCTCAGGGAGCCAAACGTGCACCATCCTTTTCCCACAGAGAGCCTGCCTTTTACTGAGCTCCATGCCACGTGCTGGCTACTTTACTAGCAACACTATAGGCTAACTTGTTTTATCCCAGAGTGACCCTAAAATCCCCATCTTACAGATGAGGAAACTGTGGCTCAGAGAAGTTTTTGTCTTCCCAGAGTCATACAGGTCCCAGCTTGGGGCATTGGTGTCCTGCAGCTCTCCCCCAGGATGACTTTGATATTTGCTCCCACCATCCCCAAAGAGCTTGGAACGGAGATGTGACAGAAATATGCCTGGAGGCAGGAGTGGGACATTATTCAAATTTAGAAAGTAATGGCAAGTTTGTCCAAAGCCAAATACTCATCTCTGTCTGACCATTCAGCCTATTTTGCAAGCATCTTTTGAAAATTTCTCAATCAGTAAAGCTCTACCAAGGAAGCTCGCTGCCCAATCAGATTATCTCATGGATTTCATTCTGTAAAATGTTATCTGCGGAGGGCCCAACCGTAATTTGGTAGTGAGACTGAAAGCAACTGTCAAAAGAGGTGGAAATGAGCTGATTCATTTGAGGGAAAGAAATTCCAGCAGTTGCTGGGGGCGCGGTTAAAGAGGCTCATTTCTGGACCCGGAGGTCTGTCTGTTTTGATAAGCATTTCTCTGACTTATCTTATCTTGTTTATCTTACAAGAACAGACAAATTGCCTCTTGATAGGGCCCAGAGGTGGAAGCCTTTCTCTGGGGTTTCCAAAATACTGTCACTAAGCACATCGATAATGAAAACTCAATCTTCCAGCTCATCTCTCAGGCTGCACCAGCCTCACAGAGCTGGCCTGAAAGCAGTTGGCCCCTTACTTTCTCATCTGGGTTAGCACATCATTGAAAACTGGATTAATTTTTCCCTCCATGCCACCTCCCAGACTCGAAGAGAAGAAAAACTGTCCTTTTACTTTAATTCCAACCCTAGTTAGAGAAACCCTGCCTCCTCCTCTTGCAGAGCAGGGGGAGAAGACAGGTTGACATCCTGCTTAGATGCTGGGCTCTGGAGTCGGGCAGCCCTGGGTTCCTGTCCTGACGCTGACATCTGTCCCTACAAGGTGTGTGTGATCATGGGGGTGCTGCCTCTCTCCGCCAGCCCCAATTCTTATCTGTAAAACAGGGATAATGGTAGAACCTACCTAACAGAGGGGCTGTGAGAACTAAATAAGAAAAAGCGTGGAAAGCGGAAGATAACTTATTACCTATGATCCTTCTGCCTGGTGAAAATTGGAAGAAGAGGTCTGATTATTGAAGGGTCAGTCAGGATATGCGAGGTGTCTATCACCATGCGATTAGTTTACTGTTAACACTAGTGCTTTACATTTTACGAATTTCCTCCCAGGCTGATCCATACAATAATCCCAGGAGACAGGATTTATTTTATGTTGAGAAACTGAGGTAGACTGAGGGAGGACTCTGGTGTTGGGGGTCTGACTTGGATATAAAATTTGGGATGTCCTTTAAGAAAAAAAAAATCAACAATGGATCTTGAAAGACACCTGTGCAAACATGGGACCTTGGAGCTTCAGTACATTAGCTTCACAATAAATCTACATGGTCACACAGCTGGTTACAGGCAGGACCTGTGTCCTTGGGCTTAATCTTAAGCTCCTTCTACCATACGCCTTGTCCAGGACACGTCCTTGCTCTTGAAGAATTACAGGAATTTGTGCACACTAAGTAAATCGATGATACACTCAGTTCTCAGTAGGGTGAAACATCAAGGATGGGAGTGTTCCGTGGGCTCAGGGAAGAGATCAAGGGGGGCATGGGAACTGGGGGAGGGTTCACAGAGGAAATCAACATTTAGTAGCTTTCTAAGAATTAACAGGTTTTGGAAGGTCATGTCTGTATGAGAAGTGCCCTCCTGTCAGGGGACACAGCTTTGCTCAAAGACATGAACCCAGAAATGATCAGGGCATGTTTGTAGAACAGTGAGATGAAGCCAGATTAGATAATCAGTGAGGCCAATGAGCTTCTGAGGATGCTTCCAGGACCTGTTATAGGGGGCTCTTCCCGTCCAATGGCTTTTCCTTACGTGGGGTTAATCTCATTGGAAGCTCAAGGGTTAGCCTGGAGGCAGCGTCCCATGCCCTTGGGCTGGCACTTCTGCCCTCTCATCTCCTCTCTCCATCCCCACTGGGAAGCTAAGGACAGCTTTGAACCCATTCCCACTGATCCTCTGCAGGAGCTGCGTGCCCAGAGAACTCAAGATGCTTTTTGCAAGACTGGGTGAGACAAGCAGCCTGTTCTTCCTGAGCTCCCAGCCTCCCCTTCCTTTCATGCTGGGTAGGAGCAGCCTGGGGGATAGGCACTGGAGGCGAATGCAAACACTACCTAGAATCCACAGCTCTAATTCCCACCGCGATTTCCACTTTGCATATTCCCTTCTGGTCTTTGCACATGTGCAAACCCTCCGCTGGTGAACTAGCTCAGAATGTGAGAAATGGGGGTGGCAAGAACACCATGAGTATGTTCTATGGGTTCTATGTGATTTGTGTCACTTGTTCAGTTATCTTAATAGTGTCAGGCTGTCTCTAGAGCGGGTGCTTCCCCTTGCCAGGGAGGGTCTCTGGAGGAGGAAAGCCTCCGGGACCTGCCTTCTGGTGCCACCGTGTCCATGCTCTGCCTCCAGGTGGTACATTGGCAAAGCCCCCATATGCACGCCTACTACCCAGCTCTCACCTCATGGCCGTCACTGCTGGGAGACATGCTGGCCGATGCCATCAACTGCTTGGGATTCACCTGGGTGAGTAGCAATAGCTGTAGCTGTAACCAGGGGTAAAGGGGACATCGCAGGAAGTGATCTCCTGGGGCTGATATATTTTGTCCTGGTCTCTGAACAGGGTTTCAAGTTAAATGTTAACAATGGCTATGTTGTTTGAGCTTAAGCTTTTTGTTTGTTTTTGGTTTTGCTTTTGTTTTGGGCGAGTTATTATTTTATTGATAGGTTTATTACTTTTTCAATAGAAGTGCTGGGGATTGAAACCAGGATCTTGTGCATGCTAAGCACACACTTTACTACTAAGCTATATCCTCTCCCTCGAGCTAAGCTTTATATAAATTGTCTCATCCTTTACCCCTATGGAATTATGAGTATTGGCCCCATTTTGTAGGGGCCAATTAAGAAGTTAAGGCTTAAGGAACTTCATGTCCCCAAGACCACACAGCTCACAGAGACAGAGATGAGATTGGGGCTGAGATCTGGTTATTACCACAGTTTGTGACCCTCACTAAGCACATTGTTTCCTGTGGGTACAACTTCCACTGTGCTCTTGTCTTCAAGGGGTTAGGGATGGACCCTAGTACTTCCATTAATAACCCACTAAGCACTTCCAATCAGTTTTAAATTATTCCAGAAGCCTCCTAGAAGGACTTTATATTTTAAGCCTGAACTGTTTATGTGTGTGAGTGGGGTGGGAGCTGGGAAAGTTGCTGTCTTTTCCAGGAGGGAGTGCTGTCTTTCTTAGTCCTAAAACATCCCCCTGGCCTTCAGCATGCTTCTCAGCTGGATATTTTAGGGACTTGGGGAGCCAAATGGAAGCAATCATTTCTAGGGCTGTTCTTCCACAGAGCCTTTGAGTCACAGGAGAATCCACCTCCTTGAAGGTGGCCTGAATCAAATCCCCACATTCTTTCCCCTTTTTGGTTTGGCAGAGGATGGGGAAGGGATGGGACACAGTGCCTGACAGTGGCGCCTTCTCCAGGGACAAATTAGGTTAGGCCTGGGGAGAGTCAAGGCGGAGACAGATTTAGTTTCTGGGGATGGTGGGGGCACCTCGGTGCCTGGGGGCCATCGGGATGAAGTTGTTCTCCTTCTCTCAGGCTTCCAGCCCTGCGTGCACGGAGCTGGAGATGAACGTCATGGACTGGCTGGCAAAGATGCTGGGACTCCCAGACCACTTCCTGCACCACCACCCCGGCAGCCAGGGGGGAGGCGTCTTGCAGGTGCCTCCAATGGCAAACTCCCCCTAGCTGAGTCGTAAAAGATAAGCCAAACCCTTGCCCAGGCAGTTGTCATGTGTTCCATGGGGTTCCCTGCGTATCACTCACACCCCCATCGCCACTTCCATCCTCACTGGCACGACTGCCACCACCGTCACCCGACACCACCAACCCCACCACAGCCCCCGCTCCCACTGCTGCCGCCACTACCATCGCGACTCCTGTTGGGTTTACAGCACTGCCACCACTGTCTCCACTCTTCTTTCAGTTTTTCTTTGAAAAAGATCAATCAACACATTATCACATGTCTGCTATTCCTTGAATCAGGTTTCTTAGTTTGTGATCTAACTCCCCTCCCTTGTCTGATTTTACACCGTATGGTAAGTGGAAAAGAGAAAGCAAGTAAAGACTTCTTTCCCTCCCTCCCAGGCCCGGGAGATGCTTGGCAAGGAGAGAAATTAACAATGTAAATCGAGTTACCTTATCTTATAACCTTGCCTTTTGAATTTCGGTCAAATGATGGTTCTTTAAATAATTTCACTTTTCTGTCCAGAACAGTGCAGCATAGTGGAATCTTCTGGGTGCCTTCCATAGACTATGGGTATTTTTGCATCTCTAAATCCTTGACATTCATGAGAGTTTGGTTCTGAGACCTTTGAGAACCCCCAAATTCTTGAATCCTTCTGTAATATGTAATTGTCTTGATTTTCTAATATAGTATTTTCTCATTTATTTTCTTGACTTTATAGAGAAGTAATAATAATAATAATACCCTCAAAGGGATTAAGTAAATTCTTCTATTACATGAAAAGAGCCATGCTGCCCTGAGATGAGAACTGGAAAGTCTGCTGGGCCCATTTGCTAGCTAAGTGACTCTCTCTCTCACGCCAGTCTTGTACCAAGATTAAAATCTGAACCCCACAAGAAAGACAGATAACTGCACGTTGTGAACTTTCTGGGTTGTGAGCAAACAGTTACAGCTTCAGATACTATATCTGGAAGAACATGCTAAATGTCTGCTGGACATGATCTTGCTTCTCATCGAATTATCTCCAAGAACCCTGTCAGTAAAAAATGTTATCCTCGGTTTTGGAGATAAGGGCATTGATGTTCAGAGAGGTTAAAAATTTGCTCCAGGTCACACAGCTGGTAAGTGGAAGAATGAAGATTCAAACCCAGGCCTGTCTCAATCCAAACAGTGCTTTCTCCTGTATTCATCAACCATGTGAACTTGGTTTAGTCCTGTAACGTCTCTGAGCAGCAATATCCCTGTATGTAGACAGGAATCACAGTGTCTCAGGTTTTATGAGGAGCAATGGGGATGACAGAAAGTGTTTTGTAAAGTATGAAATGCTATACAGATGGTATTATAATATTATTATTTCTGCTGGCTTCCTTGTTGTGGCGTAATTTTCAGCCACCGAATATCTTGTGGGACCTGGTCTATACTATTCGCTGTGACACTCTCTGCCCGGCTTTTCAGCAGGGAGTGATCAGCTGTAGGTCATCTGAAGCTTTCAGGAAGCAAAGACACAAAAGACCGAGAAAATGAATGGTGAGAAACCAACAGGATTCCTGTGAGGTTGCTGAGGGAGGCCCAGGATTCCCACAGTCATGGCCAGAGCAAAATCCTATCCATCGCTTTTTTAGATAATTGATACCCCAACTCTTGCAGGCAGCTAAAGGAATGCTCCCCATTTTATAAATGGAAATATTTTGGAGGGGCAATATTAGTTCAAGATCACAAGAGCCACTGGCAACAAAACTGAGGCCAAAGTCATCTCTCACAGAAGCCAGAACCCTCTCTCTTTGGGATATCCCTGTGGAAACAAACTCCATTTCCATACCTAGTACATTGAAAGTTCTTTTTTTTTTTCCTTAAACACAGGGAACAAACATACCTACAAGCAGACTTGTACCTAGCAGGGACTGAACATTCCCTTTTTGGTCTCTGTGGTCTAATCGAGATGTTGGTGAAAATTTGCTTTCATTAATTTCCCTGAAAATTAGAGGAGTGAGAGGTGCCCTGGGATACACAGGAGGTTGTGAACGGAGAACACGGAATAGGTCTGTGAGCTGGGGAGGAAGGACAGCCCCTTAGGCAGGCACTGTGTCCTTCCTTGGCAATAGCTATTAAACACACACACACACACACACACCCTTAAGAAGCCGGGGGAATTTGCCAAGAGAACACAGGCAGAGGCTGCCACTGGTAATCTTTCTTCCACTGCAGAGCACAGTCAGCGAGTCCACCTTGATCGCCTTGCTGGCGGCGAGGAAGAACAAAATCCTGGAAATGAAAGCATCTGAGCCTGGGGCAGATGAGTCCTCCCTGAACGCCCGGCTCATTGCCTATGCCTCGGACCAGGTGAGCTGCCCGGCACAGGCCACACCTTCAGGGCAGCGCTTGGCTTCTGGGGTCCTAGTCCTTGAGTGATTTCCTTGTAGACATGAACGGGCTGGATCAAGGGCAACTCAGGCCTCGGAGGTGGTCTCCGGGAACCCTGGGGGAAGATGAATGTTTGATGCTGTGTTTGCTTCCCCGGATCTGGCTTCAGTGGGTTCTAAGCAGTGCTCCTCCCAGGATGACTCTGCTAACTGGTTTCTATGGTCCTGCCAGGCCCACTCCTCAGTGGAAAAGGCTGGTTTGATTTCTTTGGTCAAGATGAAATTTCTGCCCGTGGATGACAACTTCTCACTTCGAGGGGAAGCTCTTCAGAAAGCCATTGAGGAGGACAAGGAGCGGGGGTTGGTGCCTGTCTTTGTAAGTCAGACCAAGTTCTGAGCTTAGGATGATAGAGCTGGGACAGGAGGAGGGATTTTTATCAGAATTCAGGTAAGTAACATGCTGCACATAAGAGCAGAAACATCCTTGAACACAGTGTTTCACAAATTATGAGTCTGTGTGAAATAAATTTTGTGGGTCATAGCCAGTATTAAAAAAAAAAGAAATAGAAAGGAAAATATCAGAGTGCACTTCTGTAGTGAGAATACACATTGTTTGGTAAAATTTTTATGTCAAATACATGTATGTCCTAGGTTGCTGTATTTCTTCCTGTGGGTCATGATAAAATATAGTGCGAAATGCACATTGTGCTAATGGGATGGATGGGATAGATAATACCTGTGATTAAATCTTTTTCAGGCCCAATGTGTCACACGAGCCCACTTTCCCATGTTAACTTTGTTTTCCTCCAGGTCTGTGCAACACTGGGGACCACTGGGGTCTGTGCATTTGACTGCCTATCAGAGCTGGGCCCCATCTGTAAGTGTCTGTCCTGTCTGGCTAGGAAGACAAGTAGTGTTCCCTAGAGCACGAATCCTTAACCAACCCAGTGGAATTATCTCGCCCCTCCTTGGTCAATGCAGGGAGCGTGGGAAGAGCAAGCAGAGGTCACCAGCACCTTCCGGGCAGCTAGGTCACTGCTTTGCCCAGGCGTGGGACCAAGGCTTAGAGCTGCCCTCCTTCACAGCCTGTCCTAGGAGGCAGCAGTGGGAGGGCCTTAGGCCTCTCACATCTCACTTGTATGTTGAGATCTGCTTAAAGCAGGCAGTATCCAAAACACAGGGTGAATGAGGCTTGGGGGAGTATTTTCTGGTCTAGACTAAGAAAATGAAAAGGGTAGAGGTGGGGAAACTGTTGGGGGAGATAAAGGCAGAAAAGAAACCCAAATGTGATTGTTCCAAATCCTCAAGCAAGAAACCTACTAGGAAAGAGAGACACGCCCTCACTGACGTTTGTTTTAGGTGCATGAACATTGCTCTCCAAACCAGCAGTAGGTTGCTTTCTGTTTCAGAAAGCTCTAGGTGGAGCCAAGAGAGTGCCGACCCTCTGGGCCAGTGAGAGGAAAGGCGGGCAGAGGCGCTGTAGGCTTTCCTTGTAGGGGTGGCTGTGCCTCATTTGGCCCCAGTCCTTGCACAGACACCCTCCCCTCATCTCCACATGCCTCCTTGTGTCATTTAGCCAAAGCAGTCCTTCCTTTCCCAGCCCTTCTCTTGCCGCCCACCAGCTGGCTGGGCCAGACAAGAGATGCCTTTTAGCTGGCTGGTGGCACCCACTCCCACCCTCAGGGCCACTCCCAGCCAGGCGACGTTTGCCTCCGCAGGTGCCCGTGAGGGGCTGTGGCTCCACATTGATGCTGCCTATGCAGGCACTGCCTTCCTGTGCCCCGAGTTCCGGGGGTTTCTGAAGGGCATCGAGCATGCTGACTCCTTCACCTTTAATCCTTCCAAGTGGATGATGGTGCACTTTGACTGTACTGCATTCTGGTGAGTGTGACAGCCCAGCTCCCAGCCTGTGGGAAAGCCTTGCTTCCTGCAGAGAGGCCTCAGCCATTAATGCCCATTTGGGAACCCACAGGGTCAAGGACAAGTACAAGCTGCAGCAGACCTTCTCTGTGAACCCCGTCTACCTCAGGCATGCCGACTCGGGCGTGGCCACCGACTTCATGGTGAGTGGCCGGAACCGGAACCGGCAGCCTGGCTGCCTCTGAGGTGGAAATGGGCTGCATCTGACCCCGAGGGTCTCCTTCCGTCAGAGAGCTGCACACTGTGAGCCCTTCCCATAATGCTGCCACCGTCTACCTTTGGCTTCAAGCTGTGCCTCAGTGTACAGAATGAAATCCAGAGAACTTTAAAAACCCTAGCAAATGAGACCAACCTTTGAGGCAGTATGCAAGTTTCCTGAATATTTGTGGCATTTAAAAATTCTCCCTACTACCACAGGACCAATTTTCTTCTGCCTTCATCCTGGATTATCTTTTCTGCTTACCCCTCAGCAGCAGGGCAGGGCAGAGAACTTCCATGGGTAGGGAAAGAGACTCCTTGCTTAAATCATTTTCAGCTTTTTGTCCCTGTAGAGGCACTGTGGGAGGCTCCTCGGTGAGTGCATTAATTTTAGGGTAGACAGGAATGTAAACTTGGTTTGGGATTGCATAGCAGCAGTGGGCTTTTGGGAAACTTAGTGGACCTCACTCAGCCTTGATCTTACCTGAAAAATCAGTATGTGGCACTGATTTCATAGGGTATTGGGAGGCTGAAGTGGGAAGATACATGTGGATCACTTAGCACAATACCGGGAATGCGGCCCATGCTCAATAAACGTAGGCTTGATGTTCCTAAAAGCTCTTTTTTTTTTAAGATGCAGAGATTGGTTATACAGAAAAGTGGCCAAGCACGTAGGTGCTAAAGCCAGGATGGCCTGTATTTGAATTCCAGTTCCTCCATTTCTTAGCTTGTGTAGCTTTGGGCAAATGACTTAAAGTCTGTATCTAGATTTTCTTGTCTGTAAAATGAGGGTGATAATCACAGTGCTGCCTTCTTAGGCTTGCTGTGAGGATTAAATGAATTAACACAGTGAAACACAGAGAGCAATGCCTGACATCTGTGAGTAATTCTTTGTGAAGAGATGGTTCTCTCTTATCTCCTGGGACTCAAGTGTCCTGCCCTTTTCGTCCTAAAATAATCACCCCATCATTCCTTGATTATATTGGTTATTCCCTCGGACCAGCTCACACTTTCTTTAGGTTTTTGAAGCTTTTTGATTGGAATTACAGGCATTAAACTTGCATTGGTGGGGGGAGGACCCTCCAGAGGTTGATAGAAATAGAAAAAAAAGAAGATTCTTTTACTTCCACTGCCCTGTCTGGTGGGTTTTCAGCAATTTTTTAATTAAAAAAAAATTCCACAGCATCCCCAGGGGAAGATATCTTTAGGGGTAATTCTAGGTTTCTCTCCTGAAATGATGCCCATTCTCCTATAAGTGAATTTGGATCCTCTTAACTTAAGAGCATTATCTTGCCTTGGCCGTTTTGGATTTTGTATTACTTTTGTTGTTGTTGTTCACAACAACATCCTAGGGTCTTCCTGTGGTTTGTTCCCATCAGTCTGAAGATTTTATGGTATGCTCTCTCTACCAGATCACTTAAAAAAACATCAAATTAAACTTTTCTTCACACTGGCCCAGGGGAACCTTACTGTGTATATTTCTACCTCCAGAAGGTGCTGCTTTATGTTTTCTGTCCCCCACCTCTCATCTGTGGATTTAATTTTCGAATCTCGAAGAAACTCCTAGAAAACCAAAGCTGCCATCTGTTGTGACCCTGGGGGTCTTCACTGCTGCTCCAGCTCATGCCCTAAACTTTTTCACCTGGGTGGCTGCAGCTTTAAATAGAACCCCAGGCATGTCTGACATGAGCCAGAAATGGAGCGGCTTCCCCGGGAAAGAAGACTTACGGACTTCATCCCTGGGGTCCTGGGGCCACCTGGAATCAGGGCTAGATTCTTCTGACATCAGGAAGTGCCATCTCCTCCCCTCAGTGAGTGGATGGGGCATTGTCTTGTCCTTGGCAAGAGAGACCTGAAAAACCTTGAAAGGACAGAGAGGGCTTGGGAAAGCCTTTATTCTTCAACTCTGTTTGGATATCCCTTATATTGTCCAACTCTGCTTAAAACTTTGCTCTGTGCATCTGTACTCCTCCTGAGTTCTCTGAACATCTTGGCCATCATTACTTTAAACTCTTTCTCAGATAAATTGCCTATCTTGTCATCACTTATTTCTTCTTCTGGGATTTTATCTTGTGCCTTAGCCTGGGAGATATTCCTCTGCCACCTCATATTGTCTACCTTTCTATTTGTATTTTTAGGTAGGTTAGTTACATTTCTTGACCTTGGAGAGGTGGCCCTCTGTGGAAGACGTCCTGTGCGTCCCAGCAGTACCCTCCTCTTTTGTCACCCAAGGGCCAGGGTCCAGCCTGTCCCAGTATAGAGTCTTGCCTGGGTTTGTGGATTCCTTCCACAGGCTTTGGGATTGTTTTCTTATTTCTGGTATCTGTCCCCTGTTGAATGAGGCTGGACTAGAGGCTAATGCAGGTTTCCTGGCAGGAGGAGCCAGTGCCTGCCCACTGCTGGGTGGAGATGTGTCCTGGACCTCTGGTGGATAGGGTGTCTAGAGGTAGGGTGTTTGTGGCTGTGGAAGTCTGCTGATGGGTGGGGCTGTGTTCCCACCCTATATGTTGTTTGGCCTGAGGCTTCCCTACAGGCTGTTGGGTGGGGCTAGGTCTTGATGCTAATGATCCAATCAAGATGTCAGCCTCCAGGAAAGCTCATGTAGATGAACATTCCCAGAATGTCCACCACCAGCTCTTATGTCCCCTGGGTAAGCAGCAGCCATCCCCTACCTCCCAAGAGACTCCAAAACCAGCAGGCAGGTCTGGCCCAGATTCCTATGAAATCACTGCCTCTGCCCTTCGACCTGGTGCACGTGAGATTCTGTGCACACTTGTCAAGAGAATGAAGTCTCTGTTTCCCCTAGTCCCATGGGGCTCCTGGAGTTAAGTCCTACTGGCCTTCAAAACCAGAAGTCCTGGGGTCTCCTCCTCCTCCCAATGCCAGAACCGTGGGCTGGGGGGCCTGATGTGGGGCTCAGACCTCTCCTGTGGGAGGGCCTCTGTGACTTAATTATTCTTCAGCTTGTGGGTTGCCCACGCAGGGTGTATGGGGCCCGATTATATCACAAGCACACCCTTCCTACCGTCCTGCTGTGGATTCCTCTTTATGCTTCCGGTTGAAGAAGATCTTTTCTGCTAGGTTCCAGTCTTTTTTTTCCCTCAATGGTTGTCTAGCAGTCAGTTGTGGTTTTGTTGTAGTTGTGAGGAGAGGCGAGCTCATGGTCCTACTACTCTGCCATCTTGACCAGAAAAATTGGGAAAGCATTGAGTTAAAGAAGAGTCATTTCCAAATTTCCTTTCCCAACAGAAAATATTGGCTAGAACGTGCTGGGTCAGCATGGATTGGGTTTGGAATAGTGACAGTAGGAACCACTGGAGATGTGGATAGAGTGTAAAGAAATCAAAATTAAAAAATCTCTGCCTCTCATGTTAATTTGCTGGTGAATTATAGGAGTCAATTGGCCATAACCATCTGGAAAGCAGTATTTTTAGAGAAGGCTGCTATTATCCATTCATTAGTCTCCTTCTAGAATGTTCAGTGAGCAAGGGGTAGAGTTGACGCTTTCCCTTACAGGGATTTTGTCCTGTGTCCAGGTTTTGATGCCCTCTGCTGGTGACGAAAGTCCCCAAGCTGGTCCTCAGCACTAGAGTGTTTGACTTGGAAATCCAAGGCTTATTACTTGATATAGGAGAAACATTGTCCATCAACCAAAGGGTAGTATCCAAACTGTGCCTGAGTCAGGAAATTGGGGTGAAAGATGAAGGTGAGCACAGTTTTGAGGATTTGGCAGTCCTGTAGAGGAGTAGGTAAATATTTGATGGGACAAATATTTATTTCTAGTCAAAAGAAATTGTGGTGAAGCTTTCTGACATTTGGGGTAGAGGTCATTAGAAACCACCTTAGACATCCGAATAATTGCAGATGTTTCCCAAACCCTGCTCTGTTTTCAGATCTGAGAGATTTGTTTGGAATTGGTTTGACATTTTTCAGATCTTTGGTGTCCACAACTTTGAATTTTAAGCTCTGTTGAACTTGGTCACCAGGAACAAAGGGTCAATCTTTGTCTAACAGAGGCCGAGAACTTTAAACTCTGTTGAATTTGGTCACCAGGAACAAAGGGTCAATCCAGGCTAAAAGAGGCCAAGAGTGGATGCTGATTTGCAATCTGAGGGCTGGAATGCTGCCTCCTGAGGGCACTGGAGTGTTACAGGAAAAATCAGGGCGGGACAGTGAGATTAAATAATGATCATCTGGATTCTAGGCAGAAATACCACTGTGATATGTCGCTCAGGTTTTTATCATCTAAAGAGCCAGAACTTACTGATAACTTCCTGTGAAGCTCTTTGCCCTGGTTCCCTGGAACCATTTCCCCAGAGGTGCTGTTCGTTCTTTGTCTCACCAGGAGCCAGTGAGGCAGCCACGCCCAAGGGCTCGGCCGGTGAGAGGCAGAGCTGGAGGAGAAACCCGGGTTTGCGGGGCTCCAGTGTCCGAGCTCTTGATCACTGACTTCACATGTTCGGAGGGAAGAGAAATAGAACTTTATTTTCTGCTATTCAAGGAACTTAGGTCCTTTTAGAGAACAAAAATATATTGCCCCTATCGTGAATTTCAGCTTGGGATGAAATGTTTAAAGTGGCATTAAAAGCAAAGTATCTTCTCCTTGGTTCAGGGTCATGGGCTTGTTTTCCACCTGTCTTGCTCTTGGACCAGGGCCTATTGGCCACCTTCGCTAGGATTTGGGCACATGACGAGGCAGCCTTTGGGTAACTTGTCTCAGCTTCTCCTTAGCAACAGCTTCGGGAGTTATGGTGACACCGTGCATCCCTGGGTGCCTGGGCAGGCAATGAGGGATAAAGCCCAGGGGCGTATTGGGGAGCCAGGGTCCCTGTCTCTAACCACAAACACCGTGTTCCTTTGTTCTAGCACTGGCAGATCCCCCTGAGCCGACGGTTTCGCTCTATTAAACTTTGGTTCGTGATTCGGTCCTTCGGAGTGAAGAATCTTCAAGCACACGTCAGACATGTACGTAGTGTGCATACTGTGGGCCGAACCCATGCTTGCTCTGTGGCCTGGTGGGGAGGAAATCTGCTTTCTGCTTTGCAGACCTGCCCTGGGGACCTGTGGTGCATGGCTCAGGTGTCTGGGCCTGTTTGGGAGCTCCTGGGACTTGATTATTCAGGGAGGCTGCTGCTTTGTTAGCTAGAGGATCAGTGAGCAAAACGTGACACCCAGGGCTTTTTGGTATCTTTCCCCCCTGCCTGAATGTCTTGCCTTCTGCTGTCATTGAGCCCCAGGGAGGGGTGGCCTGAGAGCCTGATTTGCAGGGAAAGAAATAGAGAGTAAACCAAAGGGCACCGTGTGGCCAGGGTAGGAGCCTATCTTTTTTCAGAATTACTCTGGTTGTCACGGCTGTCTGAAAATTTTAGTCACTATTATGGTTATGCCAGAAACATGGCTCTCCTGATTTGGACATGGAGACTTACTGAGTCTGGAACAAACATCCCTGCAATGTGTCAACAGGTATTTACCAAAGGTATATTTGGTACAATATATTTCAGCTCAGTTCAACAACCGAATGATTGTGCTAGGAAAGAGATCCAGAGGGAAATGGAACAGGCATGGTCTTCCATCATGTTCATTATGGAAGTTGTGGATCTTAAGTAAGAACTTTGGCTAGCAGTGTTTTCCTCTCATTTCTACGAGCAACTATGAGTAAGACAGAGTTATTGATGAAAGCAGCAGGGTTAATCCAAAGACATCATGCTTTGTTCCTTTGTGTGTCTCTCCCTAGGGAATTCCTTCCTCATTAAGCAAACACAGAGCCAAATGAAACGGTTGAATCAGTAATTAGGAGTTGGTGATTTTACATTTGTAATCAATCAACATCAAGGTGTTGATTAACTGGACATTTATCAGTGAGCAGCTGTCACACAGCATCTGGAGGCACATTGGGCACTTTGTGCTCTCTCGAGATCCTCAGACTCAAAACTGGAAGGTGGTAGCAGGGGGATGAGGGTGGAGGTTACAAGTTATCAGGAAAACTCCTCTGCTTACGGCCTAGGAATGGATCTTCAACATGCAGGTGCTGGCTAACACCCGTCACGTTGCCTCTGCCAGGCAACTCAAAGCCCTGAATTCCCATCAGCTCCCCACTGCCTACACAGACTCCCGGGCCTGGCTTTCAAGGACCAGATTATCAGCCTCTAAGCTCAAGCTTCTCACCGATGCATTACAATTCCATCCTCAGGGTGCCTCTGCACCTTCACCTGTGTGTTGCCCTCCGGCATAGCTCATGGGTTGGGTTCCACTTTTCCCAGGAGCTTCCCTGACTTTTCCATCTGCCCTGTCTTTGCCTGCTTGGCATTCCTAGGATCACCTACAAAACCGAGCTCTAAAAGGCCACCAGTGTCCCACAAAAGTAAGGGGTGGAACTAAAATGAAGTTGTTTGATGTGAGTTAAATTTACCTCTTCAACTTGACTGCGATCATAAGTATTATTACTTGCATAGTGTCTTAAAGAAATAACTTACAGTGTTTCATTAGGTTCTTACAGCAATGCTTGGGGTAGTCACCCTGATGAACCCCATTTTATAGCTGAGGCTCAGGGACAGTGATTGCTTGGCTTTAGGCTAAAGACCTCCTTTCTTCACAGTTCTGGGCTACTCTCAACTACGTGAGCTCTTGAAAGTTGTATAAAACCGAGTTGTGTATCTCTGTTACAGGGTAGTGCTTTTGAGTGCTTTTGAGGGATTTGTGTTTGAGTTTTTAGTTCTACCCTTTCCTATTTGGTGACCTTGGACAAGTTACTTAAACTTTTTGTGTCTGCCTTCCTAATTTACAAAATGAGAGAATGATAATACGTCTCTCAAAGGTTTATGGTCATGATTAAATGAGATAATACACATAAAGCCCTTACTTAGTACAGGACCTAATACTCCACTAAGTACTCAGTAAATATTTCCTTTTCCCCCTTCCTCCCCCACTCCTCCTCTCCTCCCCTTTTTTCCTTTTCCTCTTCCTTTCTCCTCCTCCTCCTTCATTTTTTCCTTCTTCTAATGATAACAAATCATTGTCATCATCATCATCATCTCCTACCACCTACAATAGGGACAGGTAAACTATTTCAGTAAAAGGCAGACAGTAAATATTTTTGGCCTTGCGGGCCATATGGTCTCTCTTGTGACTACTCAACTCTGTCTTTGTAGCACAAAAGCCACTGTAGACAATGTACAAATAGGTGTGGCTGCGTTCCAAAGAACTTTATTTACAAAAACAGGTGTGGAGGGGGCTGTATTTGGCCTGGGGCTGCAGTTTGCCCAGCCCTGACCCGGATGGGTATAGGACCCTGGTTGTAACGCTGTACACCTCTCATCTCCCATGGAGAGAGGGGGCTCCTCCCGGGCCAGAATCTTTTCTGGTGGCAGGGATGCTGCCTGCCCCCTTTCCTCTCTCTCCCCTGCCCCTCTTCTGTTTTGTTGCAAATAGTATGTGTTGTAGCAGGGAGCAGAGCATGGTTGGGGGGAGTGTGCTTGGCAACCAGAGATCTGCATTTGCCACTGGTACCTTGGGGACTTCACTTGACCTTGGCTCTTCCTAGAAGATGAAGAGATTGAACAAAGATGACTTCTCGGTCTCTTTCCTTGCTCAAAAGTATCAGTTTCACGGTCCTTAGCTAGCCTGATTCTAGATCTGTACCTGAGATGTCTTAATGGTGCTCAGATAGTTTTAAGAAGAATTTCCTTAGAAAGATCTGCAGATTGGCAGGGCAGGGGATGGAAATGGGCCTGGAGGGAAGGAGATACAGGGGAGAATCGTGACAAAATTAGAAAATAAATTGTAGAAATAGAAAATAGCTAGAAAAAATGTTTAGCAGGGTGCTTTCCCTGAGAGTGAGCCTTAGGACTTGAAAATGAAAAGTTCTTAGGGCAGGGATTGGAGACCATTTTAAACAGACCATGCATTGGAGAGAGAAAGGGCTTCTGGATCAGGTTTGTAGCACTCCTTCTGCTAAATCCTTTGACTTCTCTTGAAACAGAGTAGCCGGTATGAGAATCAGGTGATAGCAACTACTTAGCAAATATTTTATCGAGATCCTTCTGGGTGCCTGGAGAAATTTTTTAAAATGAAAGAAAAGGCAAGCCCTATCCTTATTTAGTTAATAATACTAAGTAGAAAGAAATAGGAAATTTAAAAAATGACATCAACTTCAGTGAAAGATTGATATGATATAAAACTTAAAAAATTTTTATTATGGTAAAATGTATGTAACATTTACAACTTTAACCATTTTAACTGTTGTATTCAGTGGGGCATTAGGTACATTTACATCTTCTGTTTCCAGAACTTTCCCCATCATCCCCAGCAGAAACCCGTTAAACTGGTTTGAAGCCTTCTCCACAGTGTACCTGGGGATGAGATGTAAAAATATGTCCTTTGTGAAATGTCAGAAAAAAGAGGATGAAGGGTATTGAGGGGAAAGGGTTTGAGGGGCAAGGGAGAGATGGAGACTCAGGATGGGGGCAGGGCTGTCAGTAGCCCTCTGGGTGCCTTTGTGGGCCGTAGAAACAAACATCTCTTCCTCTGAGCATTTGCTGCCCTTACGAGGCACCTGCACTGGAAATGCAGAACACGGGCTGGGTTTGGGCCCTTGCCAGCCCCCTAGGCCCATCTGGGAGCCAACATTTGTGAAGCAAGCTATGAGGGATACGTTGCCTTGACTGCAAAGCACAGGCCTTCTGATTCTGGGGGTGAGTTGAAAGAGGGCCCTGAGACATGAGTTCTCAAGGTGGATCTAATGTGACAAGAAACAGGGAGACACTGGAGGTTTCATAGCTTGGAATGTAAGTAAAATAAAATGGAGAAGAAAATCAGACAGGAACCACTTAGGTCTCTGGTTCAAAGGTGTCACTAGTTTAAACTCATTTGGCCGTGTGAATGTTTATGCATGGTCGTCCCCTGTCAGATAATAATCTCAGTTCTCTCTGTGTTCCCAATTCTAGGGTACTGAAATGGCAAAATACTTTGAGTCTCTGGTCACAAATGACCCTTTCTTTGAAATTCCTGCCAAGAGGCACCTTGGTCTGGTGGTTTTCCGTCTAAAGGTAATGCCATCTTCCATGTCCCATGAAAGATGCTATTTGGTGATTTTCAGCCTCTTGGAAAGGGAAATGCTGGGCTTCCGGGGATGCTTACAGGAAATGTGATACAGATTTTACCTCTCTTCATCCTTCACAGGGTCCTAATTGTCTCACAGAAAGTGTGTTAAAGGAACTAGCAAAAGCTGGCCGTCTCTTCCTCATCCCGGCCACTATCCAGGACAAGCTGATCATCCGTTTCACTGTGACGTCCCAGTTCACCACCAGGGATGACATCCTGAGAGACTGGAATCTCATTCACGATGCTGCCACTCTCGTCCTGAGTCAGCATTGCACTTCCCAGCCTAGCCCTCGGGTTGGGAACCTCATCCCCCTGACCAGGGGCCCCAGAGCCTCGGCCAAGGAAATGTCCTTTCAGTCTGTCACTGGCATAGGAGACGACCCAGCCCAGGCCAGGAAGACCATCAGGCAGCCTCAGCATGCGGCAGCCAGTCCTGGGGGAGGGGAAGGCTTTCGCCATCTTGAGACCCTGCTGGACCCACTTGATGACTGCTTTTCCGAAGAGGCCCCTGACGTCACCAAGCACAAGCTGTCCTCCTTTCTGTTCAGTTATTTGTCTGTGCAGAATAAGAAGAAGGCAGTGCGTTCCCTTAGTTGCAACAGCGTGCCGGTGAGCGCTCAGAAGCCACAGCCCGCAGATGGCTCTGTGAAGAATGGGGGCTCCTCCCGGGTCAGGATCTTTTCCAGGTTTCCAGAAGAGATGATGATGCTAAAGAAAAGTGCCTTCAAAAAACTAATCAAGTTCTACAGCGTCCCCAGCTTTCCTGAATGCAGCTCTCAATGTGGGCTCCAGCTGCCCTGCTGCCCTCTGCAGGCAATGGTTTAGACCTGGAGGTTCAGCCAGAGTCCATGAATGTGTTTCAGGGAGTCTCTGAACCCCTCAAAATTGTTCGCTAAATTTATGTGCTTATGTGTGTGTGCATTTTTCTTGGGAGAGAGCCCATAATTTTTCTCAGATTCTGTTAAGGGTCCAGGGTAGTGTATTGACCGGCAGCTTCTGTGATTTAGCTTGTGACATGAAATATAATGTGGAAATAAATTGTGCTTGTCCCTGAAAAAATGCATATCCTGTGTCACTTAATCGACCACTGAAATATTGATGAATTAACCAGGGTGTGTTCTGGAGTCTAAATGAATGTTCTATGGATTCTGCTTTTGGAGATGCTGAAGATTTGACTTTAATTATGAGAAAAAGCTTTTGGAGGAGACTCTTGGTATGAGGAAGGCAGGCAGCTTGGGTCAGGCACTGTGGCTTATGGTTTATAAATGAGGCAACGGAGGCCCCAGTTCATGCAGCATTTAAGTGGGCAAAGCCAGGTCTCCTTGTCTTCAGTAAAGCTCAGGCTGTTCCACCAGACTGTACTGTTCACGGTTGTACTTGACTAGAAGCTCATCATTCAGTAGGCTCCTCGAGTCCTTCAGGACAATTAGATGTTCCCTCTCTAAGTTGGGAACTTGTGCATTTTCTCTTTTCTCTGGACGCGGTAATCAAATAAAAGCCTTGCTCAGAGCAGCTTACCCATGGTGAGTTCATAGGCCAGAAAATCATTTTCTTTCCATTTCAGATGGCACGTTGACAGGGAGTGGTTCTGAAATTGGTTATATTAACTGTGCTAAAGGTAAACAAAGCTGGATGCTAAACGGTCAGGACAGCTTTTAGTCAGTAATAAACGATTGCAGTGGGAAGAGTCCAGACTGAACCAGACTCAGCTTTGACTTGTACAGAGGTCACTGGGTGTTTTAGAGGGAAAATGTGGGAACAGGGAGGATGCAAATAGGGGCTCAGGAGAGTCAGGGAAATGAAAAATTACGAAAAGCAGGAAGACGGGTTGGTCCCTGGGAAACCCATCTGCGTTTGCTCCCTGGTGCTTATTGAAATTAGGCTCCTCCCCTCTCACAGAGCCTGGGAGGCAGGGGCTCTATCTTCAGGTGTTGTCTGGAACAAACCGGACATCTTTTGGCAGCCTTGAGTTTTCTCAGACAGGCACTTTAAGGTGATCTAGGATCATCCTAGGGGTGTGGCCTTGAGCTGTTAGAAACTTTGCTACTGTTTTGTTCAAGCCTTTATGAGCCGAGGTTGAGGCCTGGCAGGGAAGAGGGTTCAGAGAAGCCTGGGTAGAGTCTGGTCAAGTAGAGAATCTCTGTCAAGAGCTTAAATTTTTGTGTTGCCTATTCTCCATCAGTGGTCCCTGAACTTTGCTGCATACTGGAATCATCTGGGAGTCTTTAAAAAAAAAGCACTGATGGCTGGCTCTCAGTCCCAGAAATCTTGCTCTAATAGGTCTGAGGTGGGCCTGGGCTTTGGGACTTTTGACAGCTCCCCAAGTGATTCTCCTGTGCAGCAATGTTCAGGACACCCTGTTCTAGAGTCACTGGCTATTCAAAGAAGAGGGTGTGCACCAGAAGCACTGGCCTCCCAGGTGCTTCTTATATACATTAAAGTCTGAGAAGCACTGGTCTAAGCCTGTGGTTCTCAAATTGAGCCTACATCAGAATCACCAGGAGGGCCTGTTAAAAACTTAGATGGCAGGGCCCAACATCGCCTGTGGTTCTGATTCAGCAGGTCTGGAGGAGGCGGAGCTGATAAACTGCAAGCCTGACAAGCTCCCTGATGATGCTGATGCTGCCAGTCCAGGACCACACTCTGAGAACCACTAGTCTATAAGGAGGTGGTCTCTTCTGGAAGTGCTAGGTGGGAGCTTAGTGATGCCAATGAGCTGTATGACTTTAGGCAGGTACTTCACCTCCCCAGGCATTTTTTTTTTTAATCAAAAAAGAGTTTTGACTAGACACTATCCAGGACTGCTTTTAGTTTTGCTGCAGCAAATAATATGCATGTGTGTATCTAGTAAATAGATACATGCTGTTAATGTGAATTTCCAAGAACAACTGCAGGCTAACGATGAAAACGTGCTGCTTTATGCTGGGCCTTTCCTGGGACCTACACTTTGAGTCGCTCCAAATCTAAGATCTGAGCTTCAGTTAGTAAAGGATAATCCATCTCTGAGGAACTGAACTGCACTAAGCACATTTGATGTATAACTCAGGATGCTTTTTCTACCAGTCAGTGGTTCCCAGAATGCAGCAGCCCCTGACCAGTAGCATCAGCAGCACCCGGGAATCTGTTAGACATTCAAATTCCAATTCTGATTTCAACTCTGGGGGATGGGTCCCAGCACAAGACTTCTAGGCGATTCTCAGCGCCCAAGTTTGAGAATCACGGCTGAAAGTGAAAGAGAAGACTCAGATCATGTGTTTAGCTCATCCTCTCTGCCCCCCTACGCCTGCCCCAAGAAACGCACAGGGGGAACAGATGTTTATCAGGGTTGTTTGATGAAAAAGCAACAAGTAACTATTGCCCGTTATGTGCCAGGCACTCGGAATAGAATGGTGAGCAAGACAGAATCAACTCCACGTGGCGGCGGCGCCGGTCCGCCGCGGCGCCTGCGCAGATCGCCCAGTGGCGCGTCCCGCTCTAGTCATGGCGGCACCCCGCGGGGCTCTGGAAACGTGTGGTCTGGAGCGGATTTTGGAGGCGTTGAAGCTGCTGCTGAGCCCGGGAGGTGAGAAAACGGATCTCGCCGTCGCTGCACCCGGGACCCTCAGGGCCGCCGGTCTTCCACTGCGGCCCTGCCACCCGCGGCGTGCGTCCCCTCAGGCCGACCCTCCCCGGGCCTGGGGCTTTGGGCCTGGTCTGTCCAGCCTCATTTTACCCTTGAGGAAACCGAGGCTCAAGGAGGGATGACACTAAACGTCTCCCGAGTGCTTCCTGTGTTCGGCGCCTCGGGTGCGTGATCTCGTCGGCCCTCACGGCAGCCCTCTAGGGCAGCGAGTGCTGAAAAACAGCTTCAGAGAGGTCCTGACCTCTCGGGGGCGTGGACACCGGAGATCTGTGCAAAATGCCAAGGAGTCCAGAAAAAGGAGGCAGTGACATTTGAGCTGGGTTTGGGGAGAGGATTTAGGGATTTTACAGTCTGTGGGAGAGATTTACGGTCACTTTTAATCTTTCTTGGTGAGTTGTTAAGATCTTCCCAATTTAGAATCAGAAGGGACCTTGGGAGTGATGTAGCCTGTCACTCTCCTTTGACAGTGGAGGACACCCATGACTCACTGAAGAGATTAAGTAACCTGACCAAGATCACATAGTTAAATTAGGGTCAGAACACGGACCTGGAACAAAGGTCTATGGAACCCTCTTCTCAAACTAAGGCATATTACTCAGTATAGAGCCTCTGATGTTATCTGGAGCTTTAAGAAAGATGTACTAGAAATATAGCCCTGCTTATAATTAGTGTGTGTATTTTGGAGGAAGGGCTTCGTAGAGTGAGCAAGGTAAGGTGCATGAAGGTGATGTTCCCAGTCTCTGATTTTGAGATTTTTGTCCTCTCTCCAAAACTGCAAACAAAACATAATACCATACTTGGGGCAAGTGAAAAGTTATCACTTGCAATAACTGAGTGCCTGCTAAGTATCAGTCTCTAGAGCTTGCTGTTTACATATGTGTCATTTTATCCTCACGACAATCTCGTGAGATAGGTATTACCTGTAACCCATTTTACAGATAAAGGAACCAAGGCTCAGGTACACTGGACATTGCCCAATGCCAGTCCGCGAAGTGGTAGAGCTAGGATTTGAACTCAGACCCTCTCCACTATAGTATGACAACTGTACTGCTCTGCCTCCATGAAAAATTAAATTGGAAAGTACAATTTTAACTTGCTAATTGAGAGGTCACTGATGTAGCAACTGCAACTATCTAGAACATGACTGAGAACAGAGACAAATAAGTAAAAAAATCTGGATATAATCATCACAAAACACATGTACTTCATTTATATAAGACTAACTCTCAAAGAATAGGTGGTGGAGTTACATACATGTACTCGTGTAGTTTAGAACAATTCAAGCATTCCTGTTTGAAAAAGAATAAATAGTGTGGTAAAATTATACTATTTTACATAGACTATTATTTAAAAAAAAGAATCTCTGCTCTCACGGAGTGTACAGCTTCACAGAAGCAGGACATCTGTGCAGAGGGAAATTGATGATCATAATGTAATGGACCGTCAGCTATACGTACATATTACACTGTGTTGCTCTGTGCGCTCTGGGGAGACAGCACCCACGCCAACTGGAAGGCCTGTGTTGGCCGGTCAGCCCACCTCCCCTTGAACAGTGCTACAGTGATGCTGAGTGACACCTTTCCTGTTAGCTGCTTATTTACAGACTTCATGCAGCTCCACCAGCTGTAATGACAAAGTAATTATTTTCAAAAAGTTAAAACACAAAGAGAGGACTCTGGCTCTCTTTCTAGGGGGCTTTGCAGTCAGCTTCCCCTGAAGGCCTGACCTGACTTCTTAGATAGAGGCTTGGAAAACTCCAGCACACTGGTGCTGAGCTCACCTCTCGTTCTGTAGCAGGGCCCCCCTAAATGCTTGTGGAGCTGATGCATGAACAAGCAACATATTTAACAGCTCCTCTCTTAGGAACGGTCACAGCATCTGACTAATCTGATCCATCTTTATTCTGATGCTCGTTAGCTTCCATTGCAGATGCTGACATTTCCTAGTTTTACCCCCAAATTATTTTGGTGCTTGTAGCATTCTATGTGCTCATCATATGTTCCCACATAATACGCTTGAAATCAGAGACCTAGTGAATGATTTACATGGATATGAGCGTATTTTAAAAAATATCTGTTTTTACTTTCAAATGATTTGAACAGATGTTTTTATGGGCACAATTTCTGACCCTTTTAAAAGAAAAATCAGTTTTTAGAGTTGATTATCTGTCACAGGTAATGGCTTATTTTTGTTTCCACATATGCAAACTCGGGTCTTGAGAAGATGGTGCCCGTGCCTCTAGCCATCTTGATGAAGCTGTGGTTCCTGGCCTGAATCACGGAGGTTTGGGGAAGCAGGAGACTGAGGAAGCCATCAGGCTGGGAGGGAGAGTTTCTGAGTTTCTAACTGGGAAGTCTAAGATGGGTGTCCGAGGTAGACAGGCCCCAGCAGGCTTTGTTTACTGGAACTCTGATATTCTCGCTAATGATGTAAGTGCTGACTTTTCCCCTGAAAAGATAACCCTTGTGACACAGAATAACATCACTGCTTTAACACAATCTCAGCTTACTTCCCGATTCACTTGAACAAGACTCCAAGAAACACAATTGTACAATGTTGTACTCTCAAAAAAAAAAAAAGGCTGTGCTATCTCCTATCACCTGGGTTGCAATTCTCATAGGGAGATTAATGAAGCAAAGGCAAGAGATACCTAGAATTTTGCAAAAATTCCCAAATGCTGACCCACAAGCAACAACCATTCTAAATTATTGGCAAAATTCACCAAGATGCAGTGATATCCAGAGTTTTCCTGAGGCCATCCCTGAGCCCTTTATGCAAATTAAGTGCTCAGGAAATGTTAATTGTTGGCCATAATGAGCAGGGGCAGGGATTCTCCTTATGAGTTTTTTAGGAGTCACCTAAAAGAATGGAGTTTAAAAACTATTTCTAGTACTGTCTTGGGGTTGGGGAAGACCACCGTTCGCATCATAGGTCATCGAGGACCCCTGGATATGTTTGCCTGGGGCTTTTGGGGAACACAGTTGAGGGAGAATTAGGGCTCCTTTCCAGCTCCTGGTCATCTGAGGGTGTCCTCTTTTTGGGAGGCTGGGGTGAATTTGAGTCACACTTTCTGGACGTGGGCTTAGTGACCATGATGCTGCGCCTGTGGCCTAGGACAAGCTCTAGGAAGGAACACGTCGTCTGGAGGGCCACCACCAAGGACCTGCTCCTGGAACTCTGCGTGTAACTGACCCACACAGAGCTCATGGGGTCCTGCTCAGGAAGGGTGGCAGCTGAGGGAAGGACAAAGAGCCTGTCTGAGAGAGCCCCGCAGACTCCCCAGGCCTCCGGTGCCACACCAAAGGCCCTGCTGTCTGGCCAGAGCCTGGCTGTGGAGTGAACCCGGCTCAGGCCTGAGGAGCAGGTGGGACTGAGGGTGCTAGCTGGACAGCTGGGACTTCTCTGGTGCACAGATACATTTTGTTTGAGGTGCATGGAAATTATCAAAAAATTGAGACTTTCCATGTGAAAAATTGGGAGAGTCACATAAGTATCTGGATTTCTGTTTTCTGAATAATCAGATGATCTCAGAAGTACCTGGACTATATAGCCACATGACAGTAGTCAGCTGACTGAAGCTGTGTAGTGGCTGTCCCCAAGTTTTCCACATTCATTTGTGATCTGCTTTTCTCAGCCACATTACCAACATGAATCCTGAAAACACTTGAGTTTGCAACCCTTGATATAACTAAAAAATATTTACTGAACACCTTTTATATATCTAACTCTGAACTCTAGACTTAGGCTCCTTCAAAGACTACAGATGGCATTATCACTTGTTGGATAATGCCGTCTGTAGACGCTGGGCAGGATGCTTTTAGGTGGGGAGGGTTGGCCTTACACTGGAGCTGGATTTCCATTGGGTTGTTCATTGGTGACCTACCCCCTCACCTCCCAACTCTTTGCCATTATCCTTATAAGTGGGACACCTGTGAAAAGTTACCAGTGAGGCTGTCAGCCTCAGGGTTTGCATTTTGAATCAAGTCAGGAAAAAGACAGTGTCGTCTCATATGCTGGTGTTCATCTATTTTATTTCATATTTAAAAACATAACGTCCTTCCCCAAACAAGCTTAGTTTGCAAATACAAACAGTAGGTACAAACTGAAAAATAATTATCTCTACATCTTTTTCACTTGCAAAGATTCAGGTTTCATTTTTTTAAAGTCTCCCTTACTGGTATGCATAAAAAACCTACACCTCACAATCTTCAATCAGATTAAAGTTGGATTATATCAAGTGGCGGTTACTAGGTCCATTCGGTTTCTTTCTGGAAATACATTATAAGTTATCCTCCTGGGGATATTTAGAGTTTCAGAGTTTCATTATTTATGGCGTTGTAAATGTCCTCAGTCATAGGCACATACATTTCTGCTTTGTCATCCAAGAAATACAAGGCATCTTTGATAACGGCAGGGTTAAATCCCTCCTCTACGAGGGTCACTTTTCGGTGTTTAAAAGTTCCAGTGATCTCAATGGCGTCCTGAAAAACACCAGACAATCCACATTGTTGTGGCATTTTGCAAATGCATTAGGGTGCAGGGCAAGGGGTAGGTGTGGGGCAGCGGGACTGGCAACCCACTGGCATCTCTGGCTCATTTGAGAGCTGTTGGAAAGCAAGTTCTGTGTGAAACCAACACATGCTGTTCTCAAAATTTCCACTAGGGGGCCCTTTGTGGAAATATTTTCCATCCCTAGACATGAGATCCCCTGCAGGATGAGAGGGGCTGCTGACAGTGGAATATGGAGAAGAGTATGTTGCCTGGTGAGTTTCAGGTATTCCTGGAAAATCCTGATTGATGGTGGTGTGGGGCTACACACAGACAACTTTTTTTTTCAGGCTGTTTGTTCATTCAACTAAAGACTTGTTTCTTCTTCAATTAATAGGTGATAATCTGAGGATATTTCAATTTTCGTGTCTCTCAACCATCCCACAGTAAAGCAAATGTCGGTGCCTGATGGACATCAACAGAAATAACCCTATAACCTCAGCAATATCTGGTAATGTAACATCTATTTTATCAGGTCTTTAGCTACAGAATCACAGAGCTCAAAGCCCAAAATTGAGCATGTTAAACTAAGGAGTTGATGCTTCAGAAGGAAAAACAAAAATCCCTCTAGTGGTGATAGCTGAGCCTTTTGTGGTTCTTACTGGCTAATGATGCCCAATTAAATTTCATGCCATCGAAAGGTGCAGGACTTCAGTGGATTTTTCCATTCTTTAAGACTGGAAACAACAAGTAAGAGGGTCGGAGCATTTCTAATTTATGTGTCTCTTATACCTCATTAAACAGACTTTGTGAGTTATTTGCTAACACTGTTGCTGAATGAACTGCCTGTCATTTTATGGAGAAAGGAATTAGGATTTGGTTTTAGTTAGCTATATTTTCTGATATTTCTGCTTCCCTATTGAGCTACCTGAAAACGGTACTGAAAATTTGACTCATGTGGTTGCTGTGGTAGAAGGAGTGTTGTTCCCTAAAAGGCAGGGATCTTGGAGAGAGGATAACTGAGCTTGATAACGAGAGGTCTCACCTGTATTCTTAGAAACCGGGGTCTTGCATAACTGGGCAGGTAATCAGCCACATGCTTAAAGAGTTTCCTTCCATCAAATTCATGACCTTCCTTCATCTTGATTGAGGCCATGCCAATTCGACCCTCGTGACCTAGAGATCAAGTGAGAAAAAAAATTAGATGTGCTGTAGCTATTTATTTATGATACTTTGCTAGTTCAAAGAACAGTGAACTGGGACAACATTTCGGCATGGGTTTCTTTTGGATAGCAGGAATTTCTATTTCAAATAAATGTTGAAGTTATTCTAGAGTGAGTATGACCACAACAACACAACAGCAGTTTTAGGCTAGTGAATCTTTTTTATACGCCAGGCCCTTAACTAAGTGTGTTTTTTTTTTCCCGTGCTATCTCATTTAACCCTCACAACGACCTTATGAAGAGGTACAAATGTTATCTCCATTTTACAGATGACGAAACTGAGGCTTAGAGACGCTAAAAGACTGGTTCAAGTTCAAGCAGCAGATACTAGGTGGGGCCAGAAACGGAAGCGAAGCAGGCTGGCTGCAGGTCCTGTGTGTGTCGCTATCATCCTTCTTGGCAGCCTAGCTGTAAATACCCGAATGGGAAACAGGTTGAACTTGTGGGTAAAGGGAAAAAAAATTTTTTTTTTACTTCAGTGAACCATCCTTGATCCACTGTCACAAATAACTGACCTTAGGTTGTTCTTTGGGCTGCTGTGTTAGGTCTGTTGCACTTCCAGGCAGAAACATCACCTTTGAGACTTACTTATTTAATCATGGTTCCTAGTAGCTTTGCCTCGCTGCATTTCAGAGAAGCTGCGTGACGGGAGGGTGCAGGCGAGATCTGGGGTGAGCTGTGTGTGCCCTCCCCAGCTGGTCCTGAGAGGTTGTGCTCTCCACACAGAAAACATCCTAACAGCCCTTTCCTCCCCAGCAGGCAGGGCTGTAAGTGGAGATGTGCTTAGGACAATTACCATTGTTTTCTTGTGGGGACAGTGGTAATTACGTGTATCAATATAGCTTCTACCTGATCTAACAGACCCAGTGGGAGTCCAGGTCTACTTCCCTGACCTACTTAACTGTAATTAGAGATGGGGAAGGAGCCGCCCGTTGTCACCTGGGCCCCAGCTTTCAAAATCTCTCCCATGGTGATTGTGTGTTTACCCATAACTTTAAAGGCAGCAGAAAACAAGAGGAAACATTTTAAGAAAGGAAAGCTGTCCTCATTTGATTTGCCTCTTAGCTGAAGGAGTTGGGGTAGGGCACCAACCCTCTTTCTCTAGGGGCCCCTGGTAGCTGTCTCAGGGGCACCTGTCTCAGGAATCGTGAATGTCTCCAATAAGCTCCTTTTGGAGTTAAGGCAGTGGCTGATGCAACAGAAATCTTTGGCATCAACTGGCTCCTTGCTTCTCGCTCTGGCAGAGGCAATGCCCAGCTGAGAGGCAAATGGGGCTGTTGGGTCTCAGGCCCTTGCCCTGGCTCCCAGAGGTTGGTTTGGGGGTAGCTCAGCTCCTGGGGGAAGGTTTCTGTCTGCAGCAGTTCCAGCCAGGGGTTCTCCAGACCTGCAGTGTCCAGTAGGGTGGCCAACCAATCACGTGTAACTATTAAAATTAATTATAATTAAATAAAATGAAAAATTCAATTTCTCAGTCGGACTATCCACATTTTGAGTGCTCAGTAGCCATATGGTGGCTATCAGTTACCCTACTGGAGAATGCACATACAGAACATTTCCATCACTGCGGATAGTTCTATTGATAATATAAAATTCTACAGAGTGGTTGGGCAGTTCTGGTGTGACACCCAGAAAAAGTCATCTCTATTCTAGGCCCAAACCTAGAAGTTCCCTCTTGGCCCAAAGCTGAGATCTGTGAAGACCTTGCTCAGCTCTCTGGAACTGAGAATCACCCCGGTGCACTGACGCCTTATTCCAGGTAGACTTGCTGCGCTTCTAGGCTGAAATGGGTCTGGTCTCTGGGCATGGGAAGCTAGCCATCAGTAAGTGTGCCACTGAGAGTCACAGAACCTGAAAGCTAGGAGAGACTTTACAGTGCGTCTCTTCAAGAATTCTCACAAGGTCCTAGGTGGACATCCAGCCTCTGTACACGCCCCAGTCGGTGGGACATTGTCTGCCTCAGGAGACAGCTCATTCTGTTGTTGGTCCCTCTGGTTACAGGGGAGTTCTCAGGCTAACATTTGCAACTTGGTCATTTCAACCATTCCGTTTTCATTCTGCTCACTAGAGCGACATGAGCACGCCTGCTCCCTGTTCTACCTGACAGTCTTCCAATCATCTGAAACTCATTAATCTCTTCTTCTTTGTTCTGTATCAGTGGCTCCTAAACTTTACTGGTTGTTAGATCCACTTGGAAATTTAAAAAAACCCACAAAGATTGAGTCCCAAACCCCAGAGGTTCTGATCCACTAGAACCATCTGGGCTTTAAAAAGTTTCCCAAAAGATTCTGATAGTTGGCTAGATTTTCAGAACCACTAGGCCTCCGTGCTTCTCAAACTATAGTGTTTTTAAAAAATTGTGGCAAAACATGCAATTCATCATTTCAACTGTTTTAAAGTGTACAATTCAGTGGCATTCACAGTGTTGTGCAACTATCACCACTATTTAGTTCGAGAACATTTTCATCACCAGCAAACCAGACTTCAGTGTTTTTAAGAATCATTGGAGGGCTTGTTAACAGCTCCCTGGGCTCCACCCCAGAAGATTCTGATTTTGTTGGTCTGGGGTGGGCATTTCTAACAGAAAAATACCAAATTTTTAACAAGCTCCCAGGGGATGATGCCAGTGCTGGTGCAGGGGCCCCAGTTTGAACAGCACTGGATTAGGTCTTTCCATTCCATCTCCCAGATTCTCTTACCTTCTCCTACGCATTCTTTTGTATTGTTACCTGTTTAAAATTTAGAAGTGCATGCACATTCTAAGTGGGGTCTGTGAGAGCCCATCATGGCGCGATGGCTGACAGCCACGACAAGGTTCTGCCTAAGTCCAACATGAGAAGTATTCTGCACCCCTCAGACTCAGACCTGAGATGTGGCTACACTGCCTCTCCTGTCATGGTCACAGGGTGGGAGAGGAAGAAGCCTCAAATAGTCTTTAAAAAAACAAAAGGACAGCACATGGTCATCTGAAATCATCATAGCTCACAACAAAGAGACTTTTGGATTTCCATTTTGAATATAGATGAGAATCCCAGATGCTGAGTTCTTGGGAATGTTAACATCCCTAGTAACTTATATTTGGACAGTGATTTGTGGGTTTTAATCCTCTCTGGCATCTCTAATTAAAATGATTTCTTTTCAGGACAACCCTCATGTCTATATCTGGTAACTATACACTTAGCACTTATGTAATGAAAATGAATTCGTTCTCTTGACAATCTTCACTGCAGGGTGAAGTGACTCGCTAACTGAGTGACTTGCCTGAAGTCAAACAGCCAGCAGGTGCTGGAGCCAGTACCCAAAGTCAGACCTCACGCTCTGCACTCTGCTGGCAGGAGCAGATCTGCAGACGAAGGCTGGATGCCATCTCTCTGTGGGATGATTCTGAAACTCAGCGTGGTGTGCTAGGGTCAGGGAGCTGCTTTAAAAGAAGAGTCTGGAAAAAATCAGCTCCTTCCTGGCTTTTTCTCCTAGCAACTGCACCAGCTCTTAATGGTGCCTCCCAGTTCAGAGGCCAGGATACCATTTCCAAGCTACCAAGTGTGACAAATCTTTCCTTGAGGCATGCCAAACGCAGCATGGACCCTGCATCTCAGAGAGATCTGGCTTGCTTGAGAGCCCCAAACAGCTGGAGAACTGAACCACAGAGGAAGGCCGGGTTCAGATGTACTGACTTGGCTAATTTATAATGGCACACAGACCAGACATAAGCCCCTTGCTCCCAGGTGGCTGGGAAAGAGTGGTTTGCTTTTCCAGCTGGCAGGAGAAAGCGATGACAAACTTTGCCTTGCGGTTGAAATTCTGTTCGGTTACCATGTGAGTTTTGGCACTGATTTATAATATCTTGTGCATACCTGGCACTGACACTCCATAAACATTCACTTCTTCCACAAAATCAACCAGTCCTACTATGTCAGCGACTTCAGTGGTGGCCACATTTTCCCCTTTCCACCTAGAAGAAAAGGCAAGGTTAGCAGAGGTCACTGGTGGTCTCTGGCCCAGGCTGTACTGACTGCAGATATTTCCTCCAGAAATTTCCTCTATCGCGTGGCTGCATTCTGCTTCCTTACTTTTGGCCCCCAAACTCTCCAACTTAGTCATGGGAGAGGCATCCTGCTTGAGGCATAAAAGACAAAGGCATGGACCTAAATAATATGTGGAATTTTAATCTCACTATGTGAAACATCATACACAAAGTGATGTTTGAAATACAGGCTTGGCCTAAGAAAGGCACTGGAAATCAAAAATACATCTCAATGACTTTTTGCTGTGTTTAGGTCTCTCACTTCCCTCATTCACTAACTTTGGTTGCTATTTAATTCAGTTAGTGAATTTCTATTAAATAGAACTTCATACTTGTATTTCAGGGTCTCAGGGCAAGGAAAAAACTTTAAATCAAAAAATACTATACTTTATTTGCAGGGAAACTAATGTCAGTGTCCAACTAGGTGATACTTTTCCACTTAATAGTGTTAAATTTTGTGTTACATTGACAATTTTTTTTAGATCTCCCAGAAGTATCTTTTCAGTAACATGAAGGTGGCATAAAATAATGATATGGATCCTGAGTCATGAAATATTAGAGTTGGAAGGAACCCTGAGGGTCATCGGGACCCATAGTTTCATGGGTGAAGGGATCGAGGTGGAAAAAGGGTACCTGCCTTGGTAACACAGCGGCTTAAGGGGAGAGGCTGGCCTGGGAGCTCAGTTCTCACATTCATATCTATGCTTTTTCTACTACAGCCAGACAACTTCCATCCTTCCATCTCTTCCTTACTCATGCACGCCAAAAGCACTCCTGTGCGTCAGGCACCGTGCTAGGTGCTGGAGGGGGCGGTGAACAGCAGACACAGGGCCTGGCCTCGGGGAGTTTACAAGGAAGGAAGCTGATTAAACAAAAGGTCATGAGGCTAGATGACCCTGCTGTTGCTGAGAATTAATTTCACGGTCTATTGCAATGGCTTTCAAACTCCATTGTGCTGACGTGGGAGTGCTGTGGGGAACCATCTGGCTGGGGATGGAGAATGGGAGGGAGGGGAGCAGGTGGGGCTCAGAACCCCTCGCCTCCTCTTCAACTAGATCAGTTTCACATTAATTTGCATTTGATTTTATCTGAAGAAAAGCCTCATGATTGGAAGCAGTGTGAAAATCCCTGGCTGTCCTGAGTGACGGCTACTAACTGAAGGTAAATGAGAGGAATTGGACAGACTGAGTTACGGAGGTGCCCCAAATCAGGCACAGGGTTTCTCTCCTGTTCTCATCTGGTATTGTTCAACCAAGTTAACTGTGCATTGCCGAGTGACACCCCATGTATTTGGCTCCTTATTTTCTGGGAATACAGGAGGTTGAATTGACATGCCAAATAGAGAGAAGGAATGGAGCACCATAACTAAAGTGGAATGAGATTCTAATTTAGGAGTAAGCCAAATTGTGCATGTGTTTGTTTTTGGCTCAGTAATTCAGAGAAACCAACCGGAATGTATCTCCAACTCTGTCGTGGAAGTAGACAAAATTTTCATGGTCAATTATTAAGAGGTCTCCAGTGTTGAAATAGATGTCTCCTTTCTCAAAGACATCTCTCAGTTTTTTCTTCTCTGTCTGAGTCTTTCCTCCAGCATAGCCAGCAAATGGTGTAAGTTGTGTGATTTTGCAGACCAGGAGTCCGGCTTCCCCTATGACAGAAGAAGGTAAATTGTTATTTTATGTGCTAGAAGTAGACAGATTTTTTTGTTAACCTTCCTTAAAACGGATGCCATACAACCGACTGGCAACAAGCTGGCTGCAGGAAGTGTCATTTTCATGCATATGTACATGTATTTCTATATACATTTCATATATATACACACACATATATACACCATGCACACACACGGTACATTATTCTCTATGACCGCACATTTGTAATTCTTTTAGTACTAATCTTTTACTGAATAATGGTTTAGACACAAAATTAGACAAATGCGTAGTAGTTTAAGCTTAAAGGTAAAGACCCCTGATGGCTAACTACAGTTTTGCAACTATAATTACACATCCCTTTCTGTATAATGCTTACCTCCCAATCAAGAAGTTGTTAAGTTAGGTTTCAAATGATAATTATATTACATGCAGTGGTAAATTATTACCTCTTGGGATTTCTGTAACTATTTCCAAGAGTGAGATAATAAACTTCTTCCCCACACACCACACCTACCCTCCACCCCGCACTCTGATCAACTGTACCATGTGTTCACTTTAGCAATGATATGCTAGTTCTTAAGAGTCATTTTGTCAGGGTAAGAAAAGGGACAGGCTAACTGAACAAAAATCCACTGTACCTTTTGGAACTTTGATACAATATCCATTTCCATCTCGGACGGGCTCATCTTTCTCCACATCATATTTAATTAGTTCATACGTTATGATTTTCTAGCAAAATTAAAATAGATCATTGTGAGCACACATTCTTTCACAAATTTTTCTTTTTTGTTATGGTGTAGCATTCATACAGTATATAAAGTGCACATATCTTAAGTGTACAGCTTGATGAATTTTTACACACACATATGCCTAGGTAACTACTCTCCAGATCAAGACGTTAGACATTTTTATTACCTTAAGAAGACTCCTTTTGTCCCTTTCTGTCAAGTTAACCAGTATTCTGACTTTTGTCACCATCAAGTAGCCTTAAGCATCAAATAAATGAAATACATACATGCCTTTGTATCTGTTGCTTTCACTCAGCATAATGTCTGTGATCTCCTTTCCCTCCACGTTGGTGCTTGTGTCAGTGGTTTACTTTAGATTGCTGCTTAACTTTCCTGGCATGCATATACCGTGGTTTATTTATCTACTCTCCTATTCATGGACATTTGGATTGTTTCTAGTTTTAGACTTAAAAATAAAGCTGTTACGCATGTTCTCATACATGGCAGAGGCATCATGGGTTGTGATTAATAGAAATTAAGATTTTAAAAGTAGAGGACCCTGTCATTTTTAGGTCGCTGTCATAGAGAATGAGCAAAACCTCTCTCAGCGATATGGCCGGTCCATGGCTCTGAGGCAGCTTGAAATTCTGATAATGACATCATCAGGATATAGCTTTTAAGAAATCTGCAAAGCTGGCCAAGGTGCCCTCATTTTGAATGTACTTACTCTCTGAAGGTAGTTTACTCTTCCAATAGCACCAATTTTTCTCGTGTAATTTATAAATCCGATATTGCCTTCAGTGGAAGCATAGAACTCATACACATGGATGTCTCCAAACCTCTTGATGAATTCTCTCCACACATCTCCTCGCAAGCCATTCCCCAATGCCGCTCTCACTTTATGGTCACGATCGTTTGGTCTCTGTAGCAGGAGGGAGAAGAGACCAAATTGAAACATCTTGGGAGCCCGTACTTACGTATTAACAATGTCCTTTATGTTTCTACGTATTTATGTTGGTGATGATTTCACCTTAGTGCATGCCTTTTCTGTCACCCACACACATCCCGACACACACAATATGGGCTGACAGCAGGAACTCTGATCTAACAGCTGAAAGACTTGGATTCTCCCATTTTGAATTTTAAGAGGCAAGGTGAGACAGTTTGATGGAACTCAGTGACGCCAACATTGACTCCATAGCCAGCCTGAAGCTTGAATCATGTATTGTTTTCTTGATGAGGCTGGTACATCCGAGTGAGTTGCCAGAAAGGAGGGCCCCACAGGAAAGTCTGTCAGAGACTGTGCAATTGGAAGTAACCATCTTCCTTTGACAATGAACAGGAAAATGGGATCACAGTCCAGGGAGAGAGAGAGAATCATTTTCCACGCGTCACTGAAGAGCATTCACATTAGGGCCTGGCGGGACTGGGGAAGAAGACTCTGGATCACGCATTCATTTAACAGACAGACCCAGAGGCCACAAGACCAGGGAGAACTGTCCCAGTGGGCTGGGAAGGGGAAGAGAGGGAGGAAGCTGACTCCCAGTTGCCTCAGGTGGCCTGGGAGGACTATACTTTGCTATAAATAAAAATCACAAAGGAAAAACTGTTTTGAGTAGAAGAACTGAAAGGAGAGCTCATATCACCAAGAGAGGTGGATGAGGACCGGCCACTTTCCATTCAACCACATTTATGAGGCCCTACCTATACGTCCAAATATGTCCAAACCTAGGGTGATTTTAACAATATTTTATATTAATAAGGCAATTGATGTGACGTTAGGAGGTCACAGCCTGGTGGGAGGTGCAGGTAAATAAGTATAATTTTAACTCGCAAAATCTGTGCCTTGATGACCTTTACTCTAACAGAAGACAGGAACGGGGTAGAGGTGCCAGGTAACTAGGAATTGCCTCTCCTGGGAAATGTGACTTTTTTTTTTTTTTTTTTTTGCTGGAATAGCAATTTGCTTAAAAAAACAAATGCTCTAAATAACATTTTCTACATTGTTTCCTACTCTGTGAAATCACTGTGAAGTGATCTTGGAGTAAGTGATTTTGGAAAAGCAACAGCAGCAAGAAAACAACTGAGTTTCAGAGAAAGGCTGGCGGTTCTCTGACAAGGGGAGGACCTTTGATACTGTAGTTAAAGACCAAACCAAACAAGCCTTGACTCGCTTTCCAAGTGGGAGGAGCCAAGAGGGGTGGACAGTGTGTATGCATTTATTTTTAAGATTTTGAAGTAGCTCCTTGGTCAAAACTGAGATAGTGACGTTCTTTCAGGAGTCTGAACCAGAGGGGTGGACAGATATTTATCACTAGGAAAAACTGCCCCTTCTGCAAGTCTTTTTGAGGAAAAAATGTGTAGAGAGAGAGAATAGGGGCTTCATGCCAATGGTTCTTAACCAGAGTGCTCGGGAGACTTATCTGAGAAGCCTTTCGGACCTGCATGAACCTATTCATTCTGAGTGGGAACCTATTTGTCAGCTTCGTCGGTTGTTAGGTCGCTGAATCGATTCCCTTTTATGATTACCAAATACCTATAGGTCAGGAGACCATATAGCTGCTTTGCCTGGGCTGGTCCTGGTTTATGCCCTTTGGCCTGATGTGCTTATTAACTACACTTCTTTCACTCTCAAATGTCTCTGTTTGGATAATGATTTAAAGGGTCATGCTGTCCACAAGACATTGCTCTCCTTAGCAAGGATTGTCGGCTTTCTAGAGATCATCCTCGCCCTAACACTGCTGTCCCTCACTGCCACTCTGAGAATAAAACATCACGAGTATTTGTGGAATGATTACTCTTGCTTAAAAGCAACCCAGGGCTAACCTTTCTCAGGCCTGCATGTGAAGCTCTGAAGAGCATTCCAGTGCGTAAACCCAAGACCTTGCCTCTTCTATACACAGCCTGTAATTACCCTCTCAGTTCATTTACTGGTCTAATGGGTGCTGAACATCTGTCTCTCCCATTAGACTATAAACTCTTTGAGGCCACATCTCTCTCTGTATCATCCACGGTGCCTGGACCTGTGCTTTGCATAGAGTGCAAACCCTGCACTAAGAAAAGAAATAACTTCCACCAGGAAACCATCAATGTCCTGGTTCAACCGTTAATGGCCAGCACATCAACAGCAGCGCAGGACTCTAGGGTGAAGGAGGCTGCAGTGCCCTGGGTGTGCGGGAGGCGGGCCAGCCTCACAGGTGCAGCTGTCACCTGTGGGTGGCAGGGAGCTGGGCTCAGAGTTATGATATCATTGGCTCAGTTTTCATCATGAACTGAGGGATCTTATTATACCAGCAGAAGGGATTAAGGCTCTAGGCTGGAAATGTTTCTGGACACAAACTGGGAGATCCTGGAGCCTTCTGAGATGTCTGGTTCTCACCTAAGCTTTTGCTCACCAGAGGCTGAAAGTACTGGTGTTTTCCAAAAGGAAAAACAGTGTTTCCTCCTCATCAAAGCCACTCCTCAAAGGAGCTGTATTTTAGGTCAAGGGTGACCTGCTCAGTTTTCTTTAACAAAGATCGAACATTCTATTCCACATTAGAGGTGAGGTGCAATATGCAAACACACCTAGGGGACTTTAATCCACACCAGGACTGAAGGACTGATGAAGGGTGAGAGGTCAGGGTGTCCAGAGAGGGTACAGGGCACCAGCTAATCAGAGTCAGCAGAAGGACTTTTATCGAGGGCTTTGCTGTATCAGGCAATTGCCTTGCATTATCTTACTTAAGGTCTTAAGGAACCCTACCAAAATGTGAGAGGTAATCAGTTGAGGAAACAGAGCCTTGAGAGGCTTGAAATAATTTATCCAAGATCACAGGTAGCAACACAGCGGCTCCAGAATTCAAATCCAAATCTACGTGACTTCAGAGAGCACATTTTTCTTTAGTTAAAAAGATGACACATGCAGTTTAAGAATCAAATAGTCCTGAAAGCTTTTAAATGACGAAAGCTGTTATTCCACGTATTTGTCTACATCCTTTGCCTCCAGCCTACCACCCGAGGCAGACACTTAACCCTTGCAGCTGTTTCTTCTTATCTATTTCTCAATTAAATGCTTATATCACTATCTTTTGATTAATCATTCTTAGACATTATTTATTAATTTCCTGTTGTGCTGGCTAGGGATTAAGCTCTTTTCCATTTTCCCAACATCACAATTTTTGGTTAAGCCAACATTCTGTGTTCACATTATTTTGCACCTAATCCCCCACTAATGAGCTAAGTAATATACTATGAACAAATTCTTGAACAATTGTTTGTTTTTCTTGGGATCAACTGCCTCCCTGGCCATTTGCTTCATTTTCATAGTTTCTATTTGCAGTTCTTTCCTCACCTTCCGACGGCCTCTAAATACAATGTTCCTCGTGGTGAAATTTGTCGGGTGGTATAATTTCCTTTTTTCATTTTTCTTCCTTATATCCTTTTGCTCCAGTCTGGACTGTTTGTTCTCCAGGCCTGGAAATACCCTTCACTTCTCTTTCCTGGATCCCGTGTCTTCCTCTTTCTTTTTTTACTCTCCTGTTTGGATGGAGTACTTTCTCTAGGAAATTCCTTAAGGAGGGTATACAGGAGGTAAGTTTTTTTTGAAACTTTGAATGTCTGAAAATATTCTTATAATATACTTGATTGATAATTTGGTTGGATATTAAAATTCTAGCTAGGCAATAATGTCTACTTAGATTTTGAAGGCACTGCTCCTTGTGTCTTCCATCTTGAATGTTGCTGTTGGCAAGTCAAATGTTATTCTTATAGAATCTTTTCTTTCTCTTTCTCTTTTTGGTAGCCTTAAATCACATCATAGCCTAGCTAAAAATTAAAAAAAAAAATTACACTCATTTCATTGGGTACTCAATTGGCCCTTTCAGTATGGCCTTCAGTTCTGGCAAGTTTTCTTGTATTAGTTTTTTAATAATTTTCTCGTCTCCATTTTCACTGTTCTTTCCCCAATTTCCTGTTAATCAGATACCAGATCTTTTGGATTGATCCTCTGATTTCCTTATTTTGTCTCCTTTCATGTCCACTGCTTTAACTTTTCTCCAACTTTCTGTAAGATTTCTCAACTTTATCTTCCAACCTTTCTATGGATTAAGTAATTTTTAAATCATATGTTTATTTTTCTGGAGGTCTTATTCTGTTTTTTGAGGGAGAGGTAGCATACTATTTCTGTTTTATGGATATAATATCTCCTCTATTATCTCTGAGAATATTAACTTTAGTTTTCTGGAATTCTGCTTCTTTTTAAAAAATGATCTTTCCTGTTAGAGGCTTTCTTTAGGTGTCTGTTCATATTTAGGATTAAGGCAACACAAAGATGTTTGAGCAGCTTTGTATGGTGGGGAGGGGCTGTGACCAGGTGGACTGCAATGTCTCATGATGCGGCAGTGTAGTCTCTTTTCTGCTAAAGTTTAGGTCTTCCTAAGAGTAACCCTTCTCCGATCTCTTGCCTGTGAGCATAAAATGGCTATTGGAGTTCTGAAAACTGTGCAGGGGAGGGGAGCTGGGAAGTCTCTCTGGTAAGTACACAGTTACTCAATCTCTGCTCTCAGTGCTTCACCCCTCCCAACCTCCCCTCTTGGGGTCCTTGAGTTCAAAGTTTCTCTAGGTCTTCTCCAGAGAATAAGCCTCCTGTCTCCTGTTACAGGAGTGGGAGAGAGGTACAGCAGATCTACCTGTTTCATACACAGACTTCCAAAAATCCTCCTGTTTTGAAGCCTAGCACCTCATCCCATCTTCAGTTGTATCTGGCGCCTCCAGCTTCTCAGCTGTCAAGAAGTCATTTGGCTTCCTTCTTGTTAACTGCCTCTCACGTTTCATGCCCGTCAGCCCTGCTCTTGTGGTGGCCTTTACCCTTCAGCATGTATGGCTGCAGTGTCTCAGTTTCCAAGGCAATGGAACTTGCGTATCTTCTTCTTGTCCTCCTTGTTTTTGGGAGACTTGTAAGAGGTGAAAGGGCAGAAGCTATTCATCATCTTAGGGTAATTCCTGAGTCCATGTTCTTAACATCTAATATGCTATACCTCTGCTTGGCTCCCCAAGGAGAAAAGAAGGCACCCACTGATAGGAGTGAAAGGGTGAAACAACCTCTCTGCTTTACAGAAGAGGTCTTTCTGCCTCCAGTGTAGTCCAAGGAACTATCTTAAAAACCACATCACTATCTCAAAACTACCTCAAAAACCCCCACATCACTCTCAGGCCCTTTCATGGTACTTTATCACATTCACATCTGAGTCCCAGCACAGTAAAATTCTTGCTCCCTGGCTCAGCTAATCAGTCTCACCTCCTGCCACACTGTTTGCAGTTTCCAGTGTGTCAGATCCTTCATTCCACAGCTCTGTACATGCTGTTGCAGCTAACCATTAAGCCTTTGTTTCCCTCTATGGCTGGAAAACAACTCTGCATCCTTCAAAACTCACCTTCTCTGGCAAACCTTCCCTGATTATGCTCTCTGTTCCTCTTTCCCCTGGCCTACCCCTGTTCTGGCCCCTACAGGTCAAACTGGTCACTCTTTCTTCTGTGCTGCTTGCTTTTAGAATAGGGGTGATGCAGAGACAGAAATTTTAGGCTAGGGTAGGACCACAGAGGTTATCTAATTTTGGAGGGAAGGCAGACCACACTAGGGAGGCAAGTTGAGTGTTCAGCTGTCTCAAGATTCTTATCTATCTTATTTCCCCCTCCAAATATCATGACTCCTAGGTATGGCACCTGGAACTTTTCTGATTCCCTTTTTCTCCTTCTCTGCCCCCCACCCAGGTCACACTCCCTGCAAGCAGTACAAAGCCTCATTTAGACTGCTTTCTTTAGCTTCACTCCCTGACTACAGTAGAGAAACATTCAGCTGTAGCAATATCTTGTCCCAATAAATACTTTTTTTCCTGAATGACATTGTTTCTTGGGCAATTACACAAAATTGGGGTTGATAACTGTACACTGCAGGGAATGAACCAGACTGGCCTTTCATTATAAATAGGTCCTCTGGATGCTAAGGCCCAAATATAACAATGGAAGACAAGTAAATTGAGTAAAGAATATTCCCCAATAATACTGTAAAATCGCCCAAGCCAGTAGCTTTGCTGTCGATCTCCCACTCAAGCTTAGATGAGGGTGATTAACTAATTTGAATGTTTTTTTTCTTCCTTCATGCATTCCATTGATTCATTCAGTGATATGTATGGAGCACTTACTATGAACCACACATTCTAAGGCCCTAAAAATGATAATATTGGCTACTGTTTGTTGGTTATTTACTAAATGTCAGGTACTTTGCTATAAGCTTTACATACATCATTTTGTCTTCGCAGCCTCCTATGAAGTAGGTCCTATTGCTTCCCTGGTCAGTTAATGGGAAATTGAGATTTAGAGTGACTTACCATCCTGCTCAACTGGTGGAGTCATAGTTCAGGTCTGCTGCCTCCAGAGTCCTTGCTCTTAAGTACTCCATGAAGTCCCTTGAGCTGAACTCCTGCCCTAAGGTGGCTGGGCGCATTCCTCCCTAGTCCTCTGCTCTACCAAGGGAGCTATGGAATGTAGTTAAGACGAGGGAGGAGAAGCATAGTGGCCTCCACCTTCTCGGCATTGCCCCAGATTCTCGTGATGAACCCTGCCATGTCTGTGAATGGGTGCATTTGGTTCATATGCTCAGCTAGGGCAGGAGTTGCCTCCCTGACACCCAGTGCCTGGGGGCTGCTGGTAGTGTCAGCCGCTCCAGGACCAGACTATTTCAGCAGCTCTAAGGGTGGGAGAATTTCTGATTACATTGACTCAGAGACTCCCACCATTGGTTCTAGTTTATATCCACTTTTGAGAAGTCCTTTTGATACAATCTTTCTTTAAGCTCCCTTTAAATCTGTAGAATCTGAGTTTCCTATTGTGATTTTTTAAAAAATTGTGCTTAAAATATACATAAAGTAAAATCTACTATTGTAACTATTTTATCTATACAGTTCAGTGGTACTAAGTACATACATCATGTTGTGCAACCATCACCATATCCATAATCTTTTCATCTTGTAAAACTGAAACTCTATACCCATTGAACTCCCTAACCAACCCTTCCCCTAGCCCCCAGCAACCACCATTCTACTTTCTGTCTCTATGATTTTGACTACTCTAAGTACCTCATATAAGTGGAATCATACAGTATTTGTCTTTTTGTGATTGACTATTTCACTTAACATGATGTCCTCAAGGTTCACCCATGTTGTAGTGTACTGCAGAATTTCTTTCCTTTTTAAGGCTGTATAATATTCCATTGCATGTATATAACACACTTTGCTTATCCATTCACCCATCCACATTTTAGCTATTGTGAATAATGCTGCTATGAACATGGATATACAAATATCTCTTTGAAAACTTGCTTTCAATTCTTTAGGGTATATACCCAGAAGTGAGATTGCTGAATTGTATGGTAATTTTATTTTAAAATTTTTAAGGAATTGCCATACTGTTTTGCACAGCAGCTGTACCAATTTACCTTCACACCAACAGTGCACAAGGGTTTCAATTTCTCTACATCCTCATTACAATGTGCTATCCTGTTTTTTGTGTTTTTTTTTTTTTTTGATAGTAATCATTCTAATGGGTATGAAGTGGTTGTAGTTTATAGTTTGATTTGCATTTTCCTAATGATTAGTGAGGCTGAGAATCTTTTCATGTACTTATTGGCCATTTGTATATCTTCTTTGGGGAAATGCCTATTCAAGTCCTTTGCCAATTTTTGAATCAGTTGTTTATTTTGTTGTTGTTGTTGTTGAGTTTTAGGAGTTCTCTACATATTCCAGATATTAAACCCTTATCAGATATGTGATTTGAAAATATTTTCTCCCATTCTGTAGTTTCCATTTTACTCTGTTGATAGTGTCTTTTGAGGGACAGAATTTTAAAATTTTCATAAAGTACACTTTGTCCGTTTTTTTCTCTTGTTGCCTCTGCCTTCAGTGTCAATATTAAAGAAATCATTGCCAAATCCAGTGTGTAGTTTTAGCCTATGTTTTCTTCCAAACATTGTATTGTTTTAGGTATTAAATTTAGGTCTTTGATCTATCTTGAGTTAACTTTCGTATATGGTGTTAGGTAAGGATCCAGCTTCATTCATTTGTATGTGGATATTCAGATTTCCCAGAACCATTTGTTGAAAAGACTATCCTTTCCCTATTGAATGGTCTTGGCATCCTTGTCAAAAATCATTTGCCCACATATGCAAGGTTTTTTCCCTGGGCTGTCCATTCTATTCAATTGGTACTTTATGTTGGTACCACATTGTTTTGTGTAAAGCTTTATAATAAATTTTAAAATTAGGAATTGTTAAGTCCTCCTATTTTGTTCCTCTCTTTCAAGATTGATTTGGCTATCTGGGGTCCCTTGAGATTCCATATGAACTTTAGGATGGGTTTTTCTATTATTGCTAAAACCATCATTGTGGTTTTGATAGAGATTGTATTGAATCTGTAGATTGCCTTGGGTAGTAGTGACCTTTAAACAATGTTAATTCTTCCAAACGATGAACAAGGGATGTGTTTCCACTTATTTATGTCTTCCTTAATTTCTTTCAGCAATGTTTTGTAGTTTTCATTATACAAGCCTTTCACCTCCTTGCTTAAGTTAATTCCTAAGTATTTCATTCTTTTTTATGCTATTGTAAATGGATTTTTTTTTGTAATTTCCTTTTCAGATTGTTCATTATTAGTGAATAGAAATGGAAATGATTTTTGTGTGTTGGCTTGGTATCCTAACACTTCGCTCAATTCATTGATTACTTTTAACAGATTTTTTATCCTTAGCATTTTCTATACTTAAGATTATATCATTTAAAAAAATCTTTAGGTTTTTTGAGACTTTGAGCATTTACGACAAATACTTATAAGTATTTTCCAGACAAACCAGAATTCAGGGATGGGGTAAAGCAAGGGCCAACAGAAACTCCAAATCCACTGCTAGATTAGAGGTTATCCATGAACTATACACCACATCATAAAATATTTTGACAATATAAAACCCCAATCAAACTGTCTTTGTTTTCCAGCATCCAAGACAACATTAATAAAAAGGAAAGGTGGAAGTGTCTGTATGTGTGAGTAAGCCTAAAAGAACTATACACAAGCATACTTATTTTCTTCAAGTCCAAGGTGGCTCCCATTAGAACTAATAGAAATAACATGCCCTCCCTAGGAGACTTCTGACAAGGGACTGCCTTTAAGACAGAGGAGAAAAGCCAAACAGAAGGGCCCTATATAGACTTCAGAGTTTTAATAGGGAGGCATGCAATCTTTAGGACCAGATGGAATACTAATGTGAAAAAAATTCAATAATGACACTAACCGAAATTGCTGTGGAAAAGGTCCTCACCCACCTCACAGCTAATTATGACATCAATCTGTTGAATTCTGCCTCTCTAATCAGAATAATATGTCCAAAGCCCAAACATTTTGGGGGAAGAGACTACCTCCCTTAAGTCAATTATACATCTTTCAGGGGCAAGAATTTAGAGATTCATTCAGCAAAACTTGTTGATGCCTAGATTGTACCAGATATAGATCTCGGTGCTGGGGATCTGGCAACCAACAATGCCCCTGGGGCACGGAGCGTTCATTTAACTGGAGGAGACAGACAACCGAGTGATACTGCCGAGGAAAGCAGTAACCCACGAGATGAACTGTAACGGGTAGCGGGGCGTGTTTGAGAATTAGTGGGCGCGGCTTCTCCGATGAGATGACGTGTGGGCAGGGACTAAAGGAAGTGAGGAGAGAAAGAACGGGGGGCAAGAGCATCTTATACTTAACTTTAAGTCTCACTGCATCTGTTACAGGCACACCTCAGTTTTATTTCACTTTATCGCGTTTTGCAGATAATGCATTTCCTTTTTTTTTTTTTTTTTAAACAAATTGATAGTTTGTGGCAAACTGGCATTGTCAGATGATGGTTAGCATTTTTTAGTATAAAAATGTATTTTAAAATTAAAATATTTTAAAATTAAGGTATGTACACTCTTGTTTTGTTTTGTTTTTCAGATGCAGTGCTATTGCACACTTGATAGGCTACATAACATAACTTTTATGTGTCCTGCAAAACGAAAACAGTCATGGGACTCACTTTATTGCTGTGGTCTGGTACTGAACCCGCAATGTCTCTGAGGTCTGCCTGTATATAAATTGAACATAACAGGTGCTTATAAATAGCAGTTTATCAACTTAGTGATCCTTTAAGTTTGTTTTCTTATGGTAAGTGAAAGGATTAAAGAAAGTAGGATCTGGTGAATTGACTACATTATCTAGTCTAGTGGTGCCCATCCGAGGTTGATTTTGCCTGCCAGGGTACATCTGGCAATGTCTGAAGACAATTTGATTATTATGACCTAGCCGGGGAGAGGGTGGGCACTACTGTCACGTCCTGGATAAAGACCAAAGATGCTACTGAACATCCTGCAGTGCACGGGATAAGTTCCGACAGCAGAGGATGAATGGGCCCCAAATGTCAGCAGTGCCACTGTTGAGAAACCTTGATCTGGTCCCCAGGGGGGCTGCCATTTTTGATGAGAGCCTGGGCAGAAGGAGCTCTTTCAAACAACCTGATCAAGACATCCAGATACCTGAAACAAGGTTGATCCAAGGCCCTTGGATTTACTTATGTTGGGACATCTATTCTAAGCCTGGGGACAGACTCTGTCAGATGGTTTCAGAGCCACATGGGGGTTTATTCATTAAGCAACATTAGGAAAAGTTTCCTGCGCCCCTGTGGGAAGAGAGGGCAAGGAGATAAGATGTGGTCCCTGCCATCAAAGATTTACAGCCTAGGGAGGATGGGAGCAGGAAGACAAAGACCAGCAATGTGACAAGGACCACAGGGGAGGAGAAATCAAATGAGGTAGGGGAAAGGAGTAACGACTCCTGTTGGGGTGGCCCAAATAGGTTTAATATATGAGGTATCATTTGAACTGGGCTTTCACAGAGTGTAGGCTTTAAACAGGCAGAGAGGGAAGCAGAGGATATGGTAGGTAAAGGGTAAGATATAAAAACAGAGTCAGTAGGGATCAATGTTATTAACAGCAACTGCTATCTAGTAAACCCCCTTTCTATGACAGGTAAGGTGCTAAGCCTTTTATCATGAAAAAACAAGTGTAGGGTAAACTGAAAACTGATATATATGAAGCAGGTGAAACCTAGCATGACCCAAAGTGACTTGAATTTCCATCTTATCTATTTCAAAAAGATAATGAAACATGGGGATTGTTACCTCAGGAGTATTGCATAAATACCGAAGCAGTTCACCAATATACTGAATGATAGTGACGTTGTATTTTCTGCAATCATCCCAAAACTGGCTGGCTGAAAATTTGCTCCGTAAAACAAAAGTGGCACCTACAGAGAAGGCATAGAAAATACTAATAAAAAATGCTGCCCAAAAGATTCCCAATTATAGTTGTCATTTTTGAACTGTAGAAATTTAAATATGAATTATATTCACAAACAAGTATTAGGTATCAATTATGTTCAATACAAGAAAAAAAAAAAAAAAACAAACCACACACAGTAAGACATGTTTTTGTCCTATAGGAGCTTCCAGTCTAGTGGGGGAGAACATGCACACATCTTGCTAATAAAAGTCAGTGTGCAATAAACAAGAGGTTCCATGAAACCCTAAAGAAATTTGAGTGTGTGTGTGAAGATTAATTCTGCTTGGGGGCAAGGGTTTAGAAAGTCATATTGTAAAAGAGGTAGGAATTGAATTAGGTCTTGAGAAATGAGTGTGTAGAAAGATGAGAGAATTCCTGGCAGAGGAAAAAGCATGGACATAGAGGCAGGACTGTCCAGAAGGTTGAGTGATGGCCAAGACTCAGCTGGCCTGTGACTAGAATGGGAAAGGGTGGGTGGGTCAAGGGAGATGGACCTGAAGCAGCAGCTAGGGGTGCAATCCTGAGAGTTTGTAAGTGCCAGGTGGAGGAGCCAGACTTAATTTTGTAGGCAATGGAGAGCCAGGGTCTTGAGCAAGGAGGAGATATTCTTATTCGATGGGAGAGGTAGACAGAATCATGGTTCCCAAAGATGCCCATGTCCTAATCCCTAGAACCTGTGAATATGCTACTTTACATGACAGAAGGGACTACTAGATGTGATTAAGTTAAGGATCCTCAAATGGGAAGATTATCCTGGATGATCTGGGTGAGCCCAAAGTGATCACGAGGGTCCTTATAAGAGGAAGTCAAGAAGGTCAAGAGCAGAAGGAGATAGGATGACAGAAACAAGAGTTTGGGGTGATATGCTTGGAAGATGAAAGAAGGGGCCATGAGCTAAGGAATGCAGGGCAGCCAGCCTCCAGAAGATAGAAAAGGCCAGAAAATGGATTCTTCCCTCGAGCTCTGGAAGGAATGCAGCCCTGCTGACATCTTGATTTTAGGACTTCTGACTTTCAGAGCAGTAAGAGAATAAAAATCTGTGTTGTTTTAAACCACTAAGTTTGTGGTAATTTGTTACAATAGGAATAGGGAGCTAATACAATGGGTAAAAATAATGTATCTATTATAGCCAACCTAATGATAGGCATGAAATGTAGTAAAGTGAAATTTGGAAAATCCCAAGTATTTTTTCATGTTATTAGTTTATTTTTACTCCTAAATATACAAAGGACCAATGTTTTATGAGAAATTTTAAAAAATGCTATATTTTCTTTCTGAGCATGTATCTCTGGTGCTTAAGCAAATGTGTCAGTGATTGATTTGTCCCTGTGAGGGGTTCAGAGTCACCCTGTCCTTGAAGGGCCCTGCAGTATGACCAGGCCCAGCGCTCCTTGCTGATTTGGGGTCTGGGACTGATGCTGGGCTACTTGTTTTATAGCTAGTCAATAAATTGATGAGGGAAAGGAGCAGAGGCTTGGACAATCATATATGTATTTGTATATACATATATGTTACTCTGTATACATATATAATTATTTAAAATGAAATGTAACATGGGAGAAAAATTAAGTTATTTAGCTTAGTTAGAAAGTTAGAGATGGCTCCTGGAAGAGATGGATATTGGACTGAGCCTTAATGTATACAAGGGACAGAAATTCTATTGAAAGGAGAAAAGATGGCAGTTCTAATTTACATGGTAAAATTCCAGAAGGAAAGAGGAGAGACAGAAAGCCAAGTATTCTGACCGGAGCTGAGGACCTGGGGAAGCTGGGAGCAATGAAATAAGATGGGACAACTGTAGAAGTTTAAATCAGATGCTGATGCAGATCAACACGCAGATTTCTGAAGACAGACGTAACACAGGAGAATTATTTATGGAATCTAAGGATCAAGTGTCTGAACCTGGGCAAAGACCTAAAATATTTTAAAGACGTTTCCTCTTTGATATACTGAACAATTATAGCATTATATTCTAGACAAGCAGGCATGAGGAAATACAGATTCTTTTACATACTTGCTTGCTATGTGTGAGCCCAACAGCCCTGTTATTAACAGGGAAATAAACACTCTTCCGGGCACACAGGGAAGTTGCAAACTTTGTATTACTGTTCCTTATGAGCACATGTGAATGAGCACTGGGCTACAATGCCTTGTTGAGAGAAAAAGCTTACCAGCTAGGATACATCCATGTAAGCCAATCATAAGTGCAGCACTGTGGTACAGGGGTAGGGTGGTATACATTACATCCTCCTCCTTAATCCCGGTGAAAACAGCAAGGCGGGTTCCATACCATATGCGTTGATGATTGATCACTGCAGCTTTCGGGAGACCTTTGTAAACACATGGAGAAGGCATGAGTGAAATCAAGAGTAGTCATTCACAGACACATGGTCTGGGAGAGAGATCTGGTTTGGGAAGATTCATCATCTAGTGATTAGAGAATTGCATGGGGAGGGACTATGATTGGTAAGACCAACAGCTGGCAATTTTTTTCTGCAAAGGACCAGATGGTAAATGTTTTAGGTTTTGCAGGGTCCTAATTCTCTACTGCAGCTACTCAACTTTTGCTGTTTTGCTGAAAGAAGCCAAACACAGAAAGGAACGAACTTGGCTGTGTTCCCATACAACTTTATTTACAGAAACAGGTGGGGGCTGTTTGTGGCCCACAGGCCATAGTTTGCTGACCCCTGAGTTAGATGGTTATTGCAGTAGTGAGTTGGAGAGAAAGGAGTGAATGTCTGCTCTGAGCCTACCACCTTGCCAGATCAGTTGACCCTTGAATAATGGAGTTTGAACTGCTTGGGTCTATTTATATGTGGACCTTCTTAAACAGTAAACACATTCATGGTTGGTTGAATCCATGGAGGGCCCCCTCTAAGTCACATGGGGATCTTCAACTGCACAGAGGGTTGGTACCCCCAACTCCCATATTGTTCAAGGGTCAACCGTGTTTTCAAAATTTCACTTAATTCTCATAATTATTTAGATAAGTAGAATTGTATCCTCTAATTCAGATGAGAAGTCTGAGATTCAGAGAGATTAAATAGCCTATCCATCCCGTCGCCTTCCTTTGTAACCACTTTTATGAATTTCTTATGTACTTTTCTAGAGTTTCTTTATACAAATACAAGCTCATTTGCTCACATATTCTTGCCTTTTCCCCACTTAAAGAAAGCACACTTTTCTGCACTTTCCTCCCTTGCCTTAACAATGTGTTTTGGAGTTCTGTCCGTGTAGAAATTTCTCTTATTTTTCATTCACTTATTCTCTCAGGTGCATCAAGTCCTTTGTGTGTGTATCAATTTATTTCCACTGTTTTGCTATTTCAAATGATGCTGCAGTGAATAACCTGGTCCACATGGCATCTCACACTGTGAATGATGCTCTGTCTGTAGGGTAAATTTGCTGATTTGAGACTGCTGGTCAAAAGATATAATAAGTCTTTGTAATTTTGATAGATACTGTCACATTGCCAGTTATAAGGGCTGTCCGCATTCACTCTCCTGTCACCGAGGCATGAGTGTACCGTTTCCTCATAGCCAAGGTATGATTTCAAATGTTGTGATTTTTGCCAATCTGAAAGGTGAAAAGCGGCATTTCAGTGTAGTTTTAGTATACTAAGTGCATTTGCATTTTCTTAACTATAATTTATGTAGGTTTTTGTAAGACTCTATTGAAAGGGTATACTTAAATTGTTTCCCATGGAAGTCAGTTTAGTTGGGGAGGGCATGACGTCATTACTAAGGGGCTGGGGCTAGAGTTTAAGACCTGAGAGGGTAAACTGGCTTTGTGAAGAGGAAGGCAATTCTTTGTAGACTCAGATGCTTCAATACTTAAAGGTACCTTAGCCAGGTATTCCCTAAATAATAGCAATTTGTTATAAGGCAAAGCAGTGTAACTGGCAAATTTTGTAAACACAATTCAAAATTCATGTTCTTTGATGTTGTGTTAGTATTAATGCCCCATTCTATACTAATACTAAGAAATAAAAGAAAACATCAACAAATAAATTGTATTCACGTTGGAAAAGAATTGTCTGGGTAGTAAAATCTCCAAGTTGTATTTTAAAAAAAGAAATGCACCTCCTTTGCTGCTTTGAAGTACTTTCAGAAAACTTCCTAATTCAAACTTTGATGAAGAAATAAGAATATTTGGTAACTATTATATAATTTTGTGCTAATGACTGCCTTTGAGGAACAGGGAAAACGTTTTGTTCTCTGATTGCTTAAATGAATTATTTTAGTTAATGTTTATATGAGTCACCTGGCAAATATTTTATTCAAAGATAAGGAGAAAAGTAAAATAAACATCAACCCAATTATATTCCAATTAAATCTAAATTCTGAATTATAGGATTAAATTAAGGAGTGCTTGTTCTCTTCTTCCTAAAATGGGTTTTATATTTGACTGCCAAAGCCCACATTGTGAAGAAGCTCCACACTTGTCTATTTAGTATTAAGACTAGAACTCCTTGTCACTAACCAAGGGCTTGTTTTATCTCAATTATTTCCCATGTCAAAGTTTATAATTTAGTTTTACTCTTCTATTAAGAAATGAGGGTAAAAGTTCCATATATTAAGGTAGCATCTTGATGTAGTGAAGCATTTGGTTAACTACATCATCCTGCCATTCTGTCGGCAAGGTGATATATAACTTTTCCACAAATAAAAATCAAGTCCAGGGACTGGGAGATCAGGTGGTGCCAAGGGCCTTTCGAGGTGGAGAGAGTGGGTACCTATAGGCTGGTGTTGACATGAAAGGCTGACAGGGACCTTTACCCTTATCTATAATGTTGATTATTTTACAGGGAGAATGTGTGCATGTTACCTGCTTAAATGAACATTTTAACCAAAAGAGGGAAACTATTCGCAAATTCAGTTTCCCAATATGAATAGGAATAATTAGGATGCTGGGGCTAGCTCCCTGCCCTCCTCTTAAATATATCTCTCAGGCTGCGTGTTATGACACTTTGGTAACGTTTTCCCTGGGCTGGAGTGGGCAGACAATAAACAGCTGTGAAATGGACGAACTAGGAGGTATTGTGGCAGAGTGGTCAGCTGTATGAACTGTGGAGTCAGCCTACCAAGGTGCATTCTGACACTTCTACTTCCTAGCTTGGGAAGCATCAGCTTCTGAATCCGGAAAATAGGAATAAGAATAGTACCCGTGTTAAGGTGCGAGAATTGTACGAACAAAAGCCAAGAAGCTTCAAGAAGAGCACTGAGCACATCTGACCTTTAAGATTGTCTGTTCCATGTGCAGTGTTCCAATAACATTATTAATTGGCAGTGTTTTCTCTTAGTGGCTTATAAAATAATGGTGCAGCTTACAGTTGAAGGCATTCTAGATTTGATGAAATTTACTATTTTATGCTCTAAGCCAAAAGCCATCCTACACCCACAGCACCAAACAGCTCCAAGTCAGTGTTGCATGGGAAGATAGCGATCAAAACATTTGTATAAATACAACCCATTATTGTCCTGCAGTTTTCTTTGGCGGTCCATTTATAATTGGTTATACATTATAGATGGACTGTGGATATTATATAATCAAAATACACCATCATTTAAAAAAATTCCAACAACCTATTCAGTGCCCAGTCTTATCCATTATCGTAACTATTTTTGTAGTTCTTGGTTAACCTCTTTATCTGTTTTGTTTACCAACTAGGGGGAAATGCGTGTAGCTTAGAGAAACCCAAATGGGATCATATGCTGTGAAATAAGATCAGTTTCCACAGGCAAAGAGCTAAATAAATCCCCTAAACTATTAGTTATCTGATAAGTTTTGCCAAAGAAAGAGAGCATTTGAAAACATAACCCAAGATTTAACTTCTTCATGATAGATCTGCTTCTTTGAGAATTCTCTTTTTATTTTTACCTGTGGTTCCAGAAGTATAAATGTATAAGGCAGGAGTGGAAAAGGTAACTTCGGACCTCCAGGACTCTGGGGTAGGTTCAGCTGACATCTCATCCACTTTGTCTAGGAAAGAGTCGACCCCATCTGTGTTAGAACTCCTGCTCATGTAATAGACGGCCACGTCATCTTTTTTCAGGCTTGGCAGCACCTCTTCAACAGCCTCTTGTAGTTCTTAATAAGAAAAAAAAATCCAAACAAACTAAATTAGCCCATTCAAGTTCTATTTGTGTGGTAAATTTCACAGTGATTTTGCTTCCACTGAACTTTTTGCTAAAACATGTAGACACAGTGATGCCTATAGTTAGTTAGCATTTTTAACATGGGATTTACCACATTTGAAAATATCACAGGATCCCAGTATTTGAGGGAAGGTTGGGTTTTGATGGTTTCATAAGCAGCAGATGTTTGGTTGAAATTTGTACTTTCCATGGCAAGTGCAAACAAATGGACATATGGGTAAAAACCAAGATTATATAAATATATGACATATGCATCTCTGATATATATGTCTCACAATACTCCAGAAATGAATTTAGTTATTCCTAATATGTGCCCCATAGGACTAGTGTTAAAAAAAATTTTAAGGAAGAAGAGAAATGAAAAGAAGGGAGCTATGTTGACAAAGATGATAGAAGCCAACTTGATATAACACATTTTTTTACATATCAGTAACAAATAGTCCCACTAGGAAGGTTTAGCTGAGAAATGAGCTCCAAATTTCATAATTACACTCTCTGGTCTAAGAAAAAAAGGGCTGATTAGCATGTTTTTCAAACTGTGGGTCACAACACAGTAGTGGATTGTTAAATTCATTTAAACTGACCATCAGTCTAAAAAAATAGAATGAAATAGAATTTTTTTAGAGCATATCACACATAACATATTTTTTAAAAGTTTTTCTTTAAAGGTATGTATTGTAAGTATTATTTTTTAAAGTTTTGTTTCAGTTATGTGAGTGTGTGGGTACTGGATTATGCACAAATGTAATTTTTACAATGGGTCAAGGTCAAAAAATTTTAAAGGCATTGATTTACTATGCAAACCACATTTCAGCTTTGCTGCTTGGATTTTTGTGTCCATCCAAAAGATGAGATGGTCTTTAGGCTTCCTTGTCTTGAATTGTGATAACTGAAGTGAACAGACATTCTTAATAGGAAGGTGACTCAGTAGCCCAGGGAATTACCTTGGGGAGGCTATACCTGATTCATCTTATATGCTTTGTTTTTCAGATGTTTATGTATAATGTCTCCATCAAGACAAGAGATAAAATCTGGATAGATGCATATAAAAAGTTTTAAAACATTTAACCAAAGAACTCATGCACCTGATCAGTATAAATCAAATAGGACAAAAGAAATAAAATTATAATGAAAATCCACAGCCCCTTACCTCACAACTAAACATGCTACCTAAAGGCAATGACTTTCAGTTGTTTTTTAGCTGTTTCTTCTAGCAATCGCCTCTCCATCACCAAATTGTGTGTTTTTCCTGCTATGTCTTGACCTATCATTTTTGATCCCACCCCCATTTTACCCCTGACCACCCCCAATGATTATGATCTTCACTTTATGTTGTCTGGGTTAATTACATTTGCATCTATTCTGAGACCACAATTCTGTCTTCTGAGCTTTGTCTGTGTGTTGGCTATAGAAGCTCGAGAATCAATACCAGGATCCACGAGATTGTGACAGTGTAATTATCTGTAAATATGACTGTAGAGCCAAGTAACACACTGTAATCATCATTCCTTTCTTGAACAGTTTTCTCCTGGAGTTTCTATTGGCTCTCATTCCTTAATGTACTGCTTGCCTCAATTCATTTTCAACCTCCATTAGATCAGCTTCTCTCTCTCTTTTTATCTTTCCTCTACTCTTTGATTGGTTGCTCTCCAGTTCTTCAGCATTTTGGGAAGATCATCAAAAACATTACTGTTGTTGGGAAGGGTATAGTTCAGTGGCAGAGTGCCTGCTTAGCATGCATGAGATCCTGGGTTCAATCCCCAATACCTCCTTTGGTTTAAAAAAAAAATACTGTTGTAAAAACAGTAACTGGAGTGCTAATGTCCGATCCCTGGCCAGTGTCTTAGTTTGGGTCATTATTTCCTGCCTAGATCATCGCCGTTGCCTCCTGACTGATCTTGCCTCTAACCTCTCCGTGCTTCCAGTTTATCAGCTATGCCACTGCCCGACTTCTTGTTCCTGCCCTGATTAAAATCCTTCAATGGCTGCTCATCCCTTGTGATAGAATCCACTCTGCCTATGCAGCATGTGAGGTCCTGGGGTCGTTTAGTCCACCCCTGCTGGCTTTTCTGACGTCCACTCCTACTATCGACTCTCGTCCCCTTTTCCTCTCCCCACACTGGTCTACGTGAAGTGAATGTACCCATGTGTCTCACATCTTCCAACCTTTGTCCAGGTGGTTTTGTCTGTTTGGAAGGCTCTCCAGCCCCCCGGTCACCGGGAAAACTGCTCATCTTTCAAGACTCAGCCTCCATGACACTTCTCTCTGTGGTCTTCCCAAAGAAGCCTGCACATGCTGCTATCAGGGTATTTAGTATGTAGTGTGACAGGCTTCAGTTCTTTTTCTCCTATATTAGACAGTGAAAACTTTGAGATTAAGGGATTTATAACTTGATCATTTTAGTAACCCCCCATCCTCACCAGTAGTGCTCAGTGAATGTATCTAATTGAAGGAACCTGCACAAAGTATTGTATTAGTCAGTGTGGAAGAGGATTTTAAAGGATTTAGGTATTGCAATACTGTGAGTTAATAAACCTCTAATAAAATAAAATGCAAAATGAAATCATATCTGTGATACAGGTCTGCCTTGCATACAAGGGCCCACGGAAGTAAATTAAAGACAAAGCAAAACAAAACTACTATTACAACTTAAAGAATTAAGAAATCTCTCTCCTTCCCTCCCTTACACCTGAGACTGAGGCTGTATAGTTAAATGGTGTGTTCATAAATTACCTGGATTAGCTCTTCCTCCCCTCCTGTCTCTCCCGACATTTATTCAACATCTATTTCAAGAGTGTCCCTATGTGCCAGGCATGGTTCTAAACACTGGATACAAAAGTGGGCAAACCAGCTACTGTCCTTGTTTTCATAAAGCCCAGGTCTAATGGGGGAGGAAACAGACAAAGAAATAATCCATTAAAATAAGCTGTCATAGGTGGCACAACAGAAGAAGGAGGTGGCGATTTGGAGGCACGTGGGATGGGCACAAACACAACCCAGAGGAATGATATCTAAACTGAAATCTGAAAGCGGGAGTTGGCAAGATAAAGATCCACAGAGATTGACTGCCTGTTTATAGCAGAGGGAGAAGCTTTTGCAAAGACCCAGAGGCAAACAGCATGGTGCCAAAGTAAATAAAGGAGGCTAACGCTGACAAGAGGGTAGAGTGGGAGGGGACAAAGTTTGGGAGAAGAGGCTGGGATGTAGGTAGGGACCAGGTCCCCAGCTTAAGTCAGGTAAATGGGTTGGAGGGGGTAAAACCAGATAGAGGTAGGGAGACTATTTGGTAGCTTAAGTTTGTTTGCACCAACGAGAGAGATTTCTCAGTTCTTTAAGTACAGCAGAGGGTAAAGAGAAGTATTTAGGAGATGTTTGCGATGTAGAATACACAGATTTTGGTTAACAGTCTTGAAGAGAGAAATATTATAGGTCAAAAGGGACTTTACTTTTTTCTCTAATTTTTTAAAAGAAAATATGCTCAGCCATTAGTGAGAAATCTAAAATTAGTAACAGTAGTAATGACAGGAAAAGGAAATGTAGTTAAGCAGGCGTCATGCTGGTTCACAGTTCAAGCAATTTGGCGAGTTCTGTCTTCTATTTCTCTCATGTTCCCACCTGGCCCTCTGCAGGCTTTTGTTTATGATCCCTGACCTTTCAGAGAGGTCATCTCATCTGAAGAGAAGGCCATTGTCCCTGCACAACACAATGTCACTACATGTCATCTGGGCTGTTGGTGTAGGATCTGCATTTGGACATTGACTTGAGGTTCCAGGGCACACCTCATATGTCCTATGGTAGCAGCCTCTCTTCCCTTAAACTAAAGACGCTGATGTTTAAGTCAATTAATCAATAAATCAATCCACACACTTATAAACTGAAATTTGAAGGGAAATTATAGATGTGAATGAAACTCACTAACTCTGGATTTGATATTTAGTGTCTTTTCTTCATTCTTTCATAAATGTTATTGGGCCCCGTGTTTTCTGCTTCACACATGGATTTTTTTTTTTTTTTGGTAATTCTTATTGTAAAGTCTGCCTCCTTAAGATAAAAGTGGCAATCAACTGGGACACGTAATGTCCAATAATTCTACTTGTCACAGGTTGAGCTCCCTGGGACTCCGGGGTTTGTGTGCAGGAGTCTTCTTGGGAACGACGCCTGTGGGGTTTCCAGGGAGGTAGGTTAGACAGAGGGAGAGCTGCACTGTGTTGTAGTCACACGGTGGCCTCCCTCAGTTGATCCTATGGGGACTCTGGGCCTGGGATGGCCCTTCACATTATCCCAAATGAAGCAAAGTGGCCTCTACCTTAATGCTTGCCCACCAACCAGCCTTTGGGTACAGGTTAGGGGTGGTAGTGCTCGATGTTGGGCAGAGCTGTCTTAACAGAGGACAAATCCTCTTGGCTGACTGCTGTCAGCTGCCACTGCTTCCAGCAGCTGAGGAATGAGTATCTTGGTCCTGGAGTGGGGATTTAGGCAGCACATCACAGCATTCACCACACCTTTTGTTCTTACTGATAATAAATATTTACAAATCTCATTTGTATTAAAAAAATTGTATAGTAGCTTTGCATACTTGATGTAATTTTCACAATGACCCTGCGTTATAGATAATGGCAACCCTGTTTCTATAAGTGAGGACAGAGACTCAGTGAATCTATGTATGGAAGGCTACATACAAAATGAAAAGAGTTATAGCAGGCTTCTGGGATTCCCACCATCTTGTTCCAGACATTCAGTTTCAGGTATTGGTATGCAATGATTTTTTTGGAAGATGCTGTCTACTTGACCTGCTCAGTGGATCTGCCTTTAAGAATGGTAATATGAATGCTCTCTTCTTCATCTTTTTGATGAAGAGCCCAGCCTCAAGCTTTGTGAATAGCTTGGGTATGAGAAATAGTATGGATGGAAAGTTACCTGAAGAGTGTAGAGTAGATCTGTCAATTCATTAGTCTGGGTTTGAGTTATGGTTGGAAATAGAACCTCAGAGAAAGCAGTACATATTTGGGTGATGGAAAATAGACTGATTACAAAATCCCTGCTCCCCTTGAAAATCCGTTTTGTTAAAAGGAAAATAAAAAAAAAAATTAGGGTAGCATATGAGGTTTCCTACCCTCCTACATCCCACAAGCCTTTTTTTAAGAAAGAAAGAAGAGAAATTTCTGAGTACACAGACCCATTCCTAGAAAGCAGGGAGAGAGGGTGGGTGTTGAGCTGAATCAGTCTGCATCAACAAGGTGGCAAGATGCTACTGGCTAAACTTGTAGTTTTTAATAGGAAAAGCATTTAATCTAATATCTTGTTCTGCTATTAGATTGCTTCATTGAATGAGTAGCTTACCGAGTTGGTTAAATAAATCAACCCAGAAATGTTTACCAATAAAGTAAGATCTGAAAAGAGAGCAGTGAAAGGAAATGAGTTTTGATCAGAATTTCAGGATGATGTGAAATGGTTGGTGGATAAACAAGCAGGATTGAAGACTTATCTCTTCTTTATTCAGAAAGGCAACTGAAACAAACTGGTTCTAACACAGCTCTTGGAGACAGTCTGAAAATTGTTTTAAAAAATTGTTTTAAATTGTAACTGATTTTGTATCTATCACAGGCAGTTTGGAATTATACTAATTAATAACCCATTGTCTAGTCTGTATATCAGACTAGATGTGGTAAGAACATCCTTTAGGTAGTCATGCATACCTCTTCCCCTCACCCCACAACACAAATCACCCTGAGGTCAGAAAGATGTTTAATCAACGTTAAGTCTCACCAGGAGTAGTAAATCTTTAACAGGGAGATACTCATCTTACAATTATATAATTACACAATTTCTTAATATTATTATTTTTCATTTCTCTCAAAGTTCTTGCTCAGTTAAAGTATCTTGCTTTCTAAGTAGCCCTGGAATCAAGGGAAATTCCTTGTCATGAGGTTACCAATTCATACCAGGCCTTACATAATTATCATTTGATATCCACAAGCAACCATGTGACTTATCTACCAACTACCTACTTCCCTGTTTCTCTGTAGAAAAGGACCCTGTGGACAGTCCTTTTCAAATACTGGCCACTTACACTCATTATTCAGAATAATCCAAACTCTGTCCTTCTTAGGATTCAATAATGTTAATAGCTGATTTAGAGTTTATTTTGTTTTTAACCTCTTCACTCCCTTCTTGTTTCTAAAGAAAATGAACTGGTAAACATTCCCAAATATGCTAGTAAAGTGCTAGTTTGTTTTTGAAAGGAGATGTGCAACTACCCCCCTTGCAACCTTTAGTTCTGAGCAGGGCAAGAAGAAAAATTTTAGAGAATATCTTTAAGCAAGCTCTCTATTCAGACCTTGGGCTACTTGTCTGGGATCCTTGAATACACTACTCATCTGATGTCTGGGTTTCCGTCCTCTGCCATCCTAGGCACAGACTCTCCCCAGCCCATCCTGTGTTCATCACCAGTTCCCTCTCTGGCAATGAGACCCAGAGAGAACACTTGTCTCCCCTAGCCCACTGCCAGAGGTAAACTGGAAGGTAAAACAAGTCTGTAGGAGGGAGAGGCTGGGCCTGGGGTCAGGAAGATTGGGTCTAAATGTATTTTCTCAAATCAGGATATAGTGGATTTTTTTAAACATCATTTTTCACGCCCTCACACCCATTCCTACGGTTCTTAAACTTCAGAGAAAGAAAGCCTGTTACAACCAACCAGAATGGTGGGACTCATTAATGCAACAAACATCTACTGAGTGACGACCATGTGCTAGGTATTACTATGGCATTACTCAAAGATATATGAGAGACTTGTAAGCCTTTGAGACAATCAAACAACATATTGAAATGACATATCAAAGTGACTCCTTGGACGGCTCAGAGAGATGAGAGGAGTGGAGATAAGATATCTCTATGCCCTGATCCTTGACTAAAGTTGGCATTTGAAAATTACCTGCTTGCATGGAAGTGAGGCCGCTACTGTTGGCCATTCCTTGGATTCTCTGAGTCCCTATTTTCTCTACAGTAGAGTTTCTTCAGTAAACAGCTTTAAAAAATTACTATTCTTTAAGGTCAGCCTGCTGTTGTCCTTACATAGTAAAGCTCTTAAATGAAGCATCTCACTCATCTCACTGTGTTGGGGACCTGATGAAAACTTCCTCTGGGCTCCTCTTACCTGGAATGCCCCCTCCCCAACTGCATTTGCCCAGCTCAGTTGTGGACGCCCCCAAGAAGGCTTCACCCTCTGCTGTTTTCCCCCACGGCGCTTTATTAGCTCTACCAGAATACTTACCATGTTCTTCTGGGTGTCACAACCATTTGTGTAAGAGGCTTAGTTTTTCTGCTGGACTCTAAGGTCCTTGAACTAATTTAGCTTCTTCTCTCCCCAACCCATCATGACAACTAGCTTGGATCTCATGGGGACTCTCTCAGTGTTTCCTGATGTGAAATCAAATTGTTGTACCATCTGCTTTTCTCCATCTAACCTTAAAAGTTTATTTGACAAGAGTTCTCCTTGATCCTGACACTAGTTTTATAATGAAGTCCTCCTGTTTTAAACTTTCAGTGATGCAGTACTTTTGAAAGCTAACGGAAGCATTTTCTCTTATCGTGTTATTTAAAGGTGGTTCGAGTGTCCAATTTTATTTTTTACAACCTTGTAAAAACAGGTCAAAGATAATCTGGAATGTTTTATAACCTCTCTGGGTCTCAGCCTTGAAATACAGAGTATCTTTAACTGTTACTAAAGCCTTGTACAAGAGCAGTACCCACATCACGGGAGCCATGCACAGTTAAGTGGAGCCATGCAACGTAGACCTGGACAGTGAGCTGAGGAAGGAGTTACCCTTCCAAGAATAGCTAGTTTAGCAACAATCTTAATGCTCTCATAAATGGAAACAAAGCAAATTTACTATTTCAGGGCCTCGTTTGGGTGTTCTTACAAAACAGCCTATGTTGTGTGAAATTAAATATGGTTTCCTAACTTACCCATATTCTATGTTTGGGAAGTTGTTAGAAAAACTACCAGCCCAACAAATTGGTTTCTATCAACTACAATGTTGATGCAGGTAGTAGCTGAAGGCAGTTCTTCCATGTGATTGCTTATGTCACACCCTTCTATGGAGAAGGATCCTGAAATGTACTACAGAGAGAAAATTATGTTCTCTGGGAGATGGGTGCTACTGTTTGAGTCAGGGAAGTATTTGTGAGTCTTTTTTCTCTACATATAGTAAATTCTGACCAAAAAAGTTGGTTACTCACATACAAAAATGGCAGTTTTTAGAATTATCCTTTGAAAGATTTAGTGTGAAACACGTAACTGTCATACATTCTGCCTCTAAAATCCAAAATGAACCATCAGGCATTTTAAAGGTACAACTCATCTTTTTTCTTGCTTTGGAGATAATTTTACAGCATGCTCTAGACCTCTGAACTCCTGGAAATTCTCCATTGGAGGTTAGGTAAGGCAAATATCACGCTTTCAATTTTAGTGGTAGGAAAAATGACCTAGGGGAAAAGTTAAATGCTTTATTCTTTGCAAAGAATCAGAAAATAAAGATTCACCACCTCACAGTTTAAAAAAATGGTTACTGAAATTCCCAATAGGGTTGAGACCTGTTAAGCTTTGTGAAGAGTCCCCCAAATTCATGACAAGTGGATCAATCTTCATGATAAATACCACTGTACTGTTCTTTTGCCTAGACTCCAGAATTTGACAGACAGTTGTGTTACGGAAATGACGGGCCAGCCAAGAAACAAGCACCACTCGGAGGGTTGGAGTACTCAGATGTATTACGCCGGCGGGCTCAGAGGGGCTTCTGCTCCGAAGCTCTGAGCACCTCCAAGACGTGCTCATGAGGTTTTATAGGGTAAAGTACAAGCTTGGGGTATTTGGCCAATAGGCATGGAACAGCTTTAGCAGCATCATTATCACAAAAGTGGGGGCAGGGAGGCAGCAAACCAACATTCCAAAGCCAAATATATCTCTTTGAAAATCCAGCTGGCTAGCAAAAAATCATGAACAGCAAACCAACACTAATTAACTTAGATTTACAAGTTAGTCCAGCAGAACTCAGATCAGTATTCCAATACTTAGATTTGTGAGTTATCTTGTTAGACCAGTCCGGCTTTTCCTTCACAGTTGGAACTTAAGAGCTCTTACTAGCCCGTGAGCGCTGAGGCAGAAATTTGAAGTAAAGAATCAAACCCTTTTGAATTGTCACCCCTCCAAGATTTCTAAAATTTCTCACCTTTGTGTACCATGTTCAGATGGTGTAACAGAATATAAAGTCTCCTGAAAGAGAGAAAAAAAATTGGATTCTGCTCTCTCTGACCCTGGGCAATTGATATTACCCCTCTGGGCCTTTTTTTATTCAACTATAAAACAAGTGGGCACCAGGCTGATTGTTTCTCAAAGGCCTAGTCCTCAGACCATTTGCTTTAATATCTTCTAGGGGTAGGATGGTGCTTGCTATAAAATACACATTCCTGGGCCCTGCCACAGTCCTACTGAATCAATGTTTTTTGGGGATGAGGCTCAGGAATCTGCTTTTTAAAATAAGCTTCCCAGGTGATTCTTATGCTCATTAAAGTTTCTCTTCTAAAGTTTTTATTGAAGTATAACACACTCGTTAAGAGTTGGCGGATTATAGGCTTAGAATAGCTCTAACATTTCCTTAAAACTTTAAAGAATTCTAAGAATTAGTCCATTCAACACATTTACGCATGGGTACAGTTACTAATAAGCATGCAACTTTAGCAGTAACTGTTTCAGATCAGAGTGTAATTCTGCATGGTGTGTAATGGTCTCTCAGTGATATGGAAAAACAGAATGTTTTTCAGATGTGTGTCCTCTCTCAAAGGTCAGTTTACTTCCAGAGAGTGCCATAGGTCCCCTGGAAAGTTCAAATTTGATCTGAATGTCGAGATTTCATTGTATTCTCCAAGTATATTGACCAAAGTATAATGCTCAATGGCTGAGGACTGTTGCCCAGGCAGGAAAGGAGATATCTGGCTGTATTTCTGATTTGATTCCAGAACCAAATTCTATGATACTCATTTAAAGCCAAGCTTCTTTGTTAATAAAGCACCCAGTCCTTGACCTCCCTCACCAGGGGGCCTGGGATAATATGCAGGTAAAAAGTATTTAAATCCCTCCTGAAGTGGTACAAAGATCACTTTGCTAATAACTTCCTTCTGAATCAACTGGTGAAGTAATAGGTTTAAGAGAGCTTTCCAGTTACTAAATGGTGACGTTTTCTCTTTTCTCAGGCAACTAGAAATTGTTGGGGATTTTCTTGAAAGAACTGACCCCTTCAAATAACTTGGCTGCCTTTAAGATTGTTTCCCTGCTTTTAAACTTTTATACAAAGCCTTCACTTTCCCTCCGGGATTATTTATTTTGCACCACATGGAACAGGTGAACAGGTGTGCAGGTTTCCTGGTTTCCCACAAGTGAACAGACATCTCATCTTTCTGTGATACTAGGCAAAATCCTTAGCTTGCTTTCATTTCCTGAGCTCTGAAATGAAGTGGGTTGAGCAGAGGGATGTTTAGTTTCTTCCAGCTCTAACAGTTTCCATTCTGTAAAGGAAGGTAGCATGATGTAGGGAAAGTCATGGGCTCTGAAACTGGACTGACCTAGGTTGGAATTTGAAGCCTCAGTTTCTTCAGCTGTATGACAGGGGGTAATGATACGTTAGTTCAAGTTAGTAAAAGCATCCAGCATAGGGCTTAGCACAGAAAGACATCCCAGAGAGGTGCGATTTCCTGGCTCCCTATTCCTCCATGTCTTTTAGCCTACACTTGGTTAGGCCTCCTCCTGCAGATAGAGTGAGAAGCATCCCCTGGTCCTATTCAAGTGCAGGGACAAGCTTTCTAGGAAGGGAAAACAACAGCCCTGTGGATAACAGGTTCTCAGTTTCTTCCTGACCTGGTTACCACTGGAGCATGAAGTTGTCATTTCATGTTGAAATATGGCAGGAGGTAACTACAGAACTAAAGGTCACTGTTGCTATATATGTAATGGGGCACCATAGCAGATGCCCAAATTCTTCTCCTTGGGGATCAGGTGGGGTCACCTTCTCTCTGCAGTGAGAGCTGGAAGCAGCCTTGAAGGTCTATTACAGAGGAGGAACCTCAGGTACAGAGACAAGTGACTTTCCCATGACCACATAGCCAATCAAGTGCCAGAGAACGTCTCTCTGGATCCTCTGGAGTTTACACTCAAGACCCTCTGCATTTTAATGCATATGTTGTCAGCACTGGGTAAGAGCTTGGATTCTGGAGGTACACAGACCTGGTTAACCCCCTCTTCCCAACTCTGTGACCTGAGGCATAAGGCTTCAACTCTCTGGCCCGCTTGGTCCCGTCTATAAAGTCTAACAGTCAACCCTACCTGTTGTGAACATTAACAGCAACACTGTAGATATAATGTTTAGCCAAGTGTCTGGCCCGGTCAATTTCCACAACAAATGCTTCTAAGGATCATTACTTAAAATTTTGAGGAAGGGTTGCCATCCCCTCTCTTACACCTCTAGTTCGGATCAGAACCTCCCTCTCTTAATCCCGAAGCCACGCTGTGGCGGATTCCTCAAGGCGCGGAGGAGCCCAGCCCCAGGGCGAGGCGGTCCCCAGGCTCACCTGGCGAGGCCAGTAGCACCTTCGCCCCGCAGCACTGGAAGCAGTGCAACAGGGACTTTGCGCGGATGTTGTGGTTGAGGCACGCCATGGCACAGCCCAGCTTGACCAGCCCCAGCCACAGCCACACGTAAGCCGGCTCATTGCCCATGAAGATCGCCACGCAATCTCCCTGCCGGAGGCCAAGGTGGTCGCGCAGCGCCCGCGCCACTTGGTTGCTGCGCCGGTCCACCTGCGCGTAGGTGAGCGTCTCATCGCGAAAGAGCACGAAAGGCTTGTTCGGGATCTGGCGCACTTTGTCCAGGAAGGCACTGAGGATGGTGTGCACCGGCCGGCGCTGCCCGTGGCCGCGCACCTGCCGGGCCACCCTGGCCAGCCGCAGGAAGTAGTTCAGATCCTGGAAGAAGTAGGGGCAGCAGAGGTTCATCAGCAACGGCAGGAGCAGCACTCCCGCCAGGACGGCGTAGATGACGGGCAGCATGATGGCGGCGGGGCCCCCCGTCCCCTCGAGGGCAGAGGGTGCACTGTGGGCGTGCAGCGCGGCGGCTGGGCTGGCTCCGGGCGGACGACGGGCGGGCTGCGCGGGGGCGCACGGCGAGGCAGGGGCGACGGCGGAGCGCCTGGGCTGCAGAGTGCGCCGCGGGCTCTAGCAGGTGGAGTAGTGTCTGGGCTGCCGGCGGTTCCGGGTGCGTCCCCCCTCTGAGCCCGCCCCCTCGTGGGGGTGCAGCCACCTGCGCTCCCGGCCCGCCCCTGCGGCCCTCCCAGGCGGGGAAGGCGGCTCCGCGGCTCTCCCAGGGCTGGGCAACCGCTCCGCCGGAGTACGGAGGTCTGCGGACAAGGTTGGGCTCCCTGGCATTGTGACCTTATCAAAATGATGACCTTAAGACGACTTAGTGGATGTTGAGAAGATTAGAGGAGATAATGCAGGTGTAGGGCTATTGTTACTTATTGCTACACGAATAGAGTGCCTTATAGAGATGACTGTCAGTATCAATAAAGTGCCTTATAGATGGGAGACTATTTATTTATTGGGAGCGGGTAACAGGTGCCACTGATAGACCAGAATCCCATCTCTCCTTTCTGGTCCCAGGGGGGTTCCGACTAGTCCCTCTTTGTTTCTCACTTTTGTTCTCCTCCACCTTCCCAGCCAACCGGCCCCCGCCCAGTTCCAACCTAATTGCCCAGCGAACTCTTGTGACAAAGAATTCGAGTAAACAAAAGCGCCAGCTACTGCCGCCTCCACTTCATCCCAGCCCCCGAGGAATGCATGACAGGACGGGCTAATCCCAGTTCGCCAGCTAGCCTAGATTAGGTGTGCGCTAGCGCCACCCTTTGTCACTTGAAATCAAGCTCCGGCGAGGTTTTGACTTGTTTTAGTATTTTGTTGTTTAAGTGATTCCTCCCCTTGTATGTTGAGAATTCCCAAGTATTGTCAGTCCAGTTCAACACACACGTACTAAGGTGCTCTGTGAGAGAATAGGAGGAAATTAAGCGAACGTTACTGGCATTTCTCAGAAGCCATTTCTTTTAGTGTGAGCCTTTCTTTTAATTTCCCTTAGTGCTGCTGCTATAGAGTGAATGCTGGCTACTTGCTACTGAGGAGGCTCAGGATTTAAGAAAATCAGCGTTTTACTTTCTTCCTCTTCTGTCTTCCTGCTTTCGTCCGTCTTACTCTTGTGAGATTACCACAAGTAATGGATTTTTACCCCTGCCAAAAGCTCTGTTAGGGGCTTCCCTGTCTGTTTTTGGAGCCTTACAGTCATTGAAAGATGGCACTTTGATGTTAATTTATAGACAGGAATGGGACGCTTAGAGAGGTGAATTAAGACAGCTAGTAAGTGAGGCATGGAATTTTGGAATTGGTCTGGCCCCGGGGCCCACTCTTTAAGCAACATGTTCCGTTGCTCTCCTAGTCTCTAGGTTTCCATTCATGTTCCCCTTTTTTCTTTAGCAATCCCGCCCCCGCTTCGACTTCCAATCTCTCCTTCCCCCATTTTTTAATGCCCCTCTTTTTATCCCTGGGACCTGCTCCTTTCCCTTTTCCTGACTTTTTCTTGGCTAATCCAGCTACTCTCTAGTGACTGGTTGCATCATTTCCCTGGGGAGGAACCAGGGGCCTTCGTTATCCCTGAAGCGAAGGCTGTAGTGTTAAAGTAGCGGTCAGGACAGAAACCATTTTGGTGCTCACCTCTTTTTTCCTGTCGAGCCTAGAACCAGCTGTCCTTTTCTTTCCCAATGCCACCCAGTCCCTTCATGACTAATCACTTCAGTATAGCATCTTAGGCCCCTTTTGTCTTGTCCTTTAACAGCTACTCTTTCTCCAGAGTGCTGGAATGCCGTGAATGCCCACTTTTTCCTCTCTTATTCTAAGGACCACTTTAGCCTTGTACATCCCAGTTTTTCAGTTGCAAATGAAAGAGAACGAGACCCAAATTGGCTTAAACAGACACAGGAGTTTAAGACTCGGAACCTAGTGGTAGGATAGGCTTCAGGTAAGCCTTCAAGTATGGCTTAGGTGCTGGGACCTGGGCCCAGTTTCCCTTTCACCATTTCTCTGCTCCACCTCCTCCCCTCTCATGTAGGCTATCCCCTCACGGTCCAAAGATGGCTGCCAACCCCTTAGGGTTACATCTTCCCATGTCAATTTTGAACAGAAATATCAGAATCTTTTCTTTAGGAGTCCTCATTAAAAAGGAAAAAATAGAAAAAGAAAAAAGAAAAGCAACCTCTTACTGGATTATGTGCTCATCCCTGGGTTGTGTGCCCATATTTGTGGGCTGGGGGAAGACAAATGCTGATTGGTTTAAGTCAATCAGGGCTCACCCACGGTGTAGGTCAATTCCACCTATATCATGTTGTGGAAAATATCAGGGTCTTATTACAAAGGGGAGTTGGGGAGAAACAATGAATTTGGGGAGGCAGTTTGAAAATATTTGTTATACATATCTTGGAACTCTTCTTCCCAATGATTCTATCTTCAAATCTGGGCTCCACATTGTCCTCTGCCACCAGGCTAATAGTTTTTGTGGTAAATATTGCTATCATCTTACATCTCCAGCACTTAGTTATCTTCAGTGACCCCCTCATTGCCTCCCATCCTCTTCCAGTCATGGCATCTAAAGATAATTGTCATATTTGTACAGAATATTAGAACACATCTGGGCTGGAGCTGACCAGATGCCCTGGTTCTGCCTGGCACCCTTCAGGAGGGAGAAAATTAGTAGTTTAGCACATTGGTTATCTGTTCTAGAAACATCTGCTGGGAAGCTCTGGTTTAGAAAATAAAGTTCAAACTTTATTTTCTGGCTCTTCTGATGCTGACTTGAACTTTCACTGTACTCAATTGACAAATATTTATTGAGTTTCTACTATGAGCAGAACATCATTAGGCACTAAGTATTCAAAAATGAATCAAAACTTAATTTCAACTACTCCTTTTCAAGAACACTTTGTTTTAATGGGTTTGATATACACTCTTCTAAAAATGCCCTGCACGTTCCTCCCTATATGACTTTGTTTTTGCCTTTTTCTACCCCTGAACTCGCCACCTCTCTAAATCCCAGCTCATCTTTAAGGCAGTGGTTCACAGATTTCTGGTTTTCTCAGTCCAACAGCATTTCAAAATAAAGTATCAACTTTTTAATTTTTTAAGGAAATTCAGCTCCCTCCAACCAACTACAGTCTGTTCTTATTATTTCATACAAGAATGACATTTTTTTGCACTACAAAGGAAAGTATAACTGTACTGTACACTTTAAAATGGTTAAAATAGTTAATTTTATGTTATGCATATTTTACCACAAAAATATACACACAAAAAAGGGAAAATCCACACAAAAAGGAAAATACAGTCCTTTTCAAAGAATGATGAAGACAACATTATACCAACATATAAAAATATAGAAATTAAAATATTTTTGAATGCAGAAACATATAAATTTTATTTGGTTTATTATAACATATACATATTGTTTCTGTGTAAGTTTGTCCATTTAGAAGTATAAATTCAATAGTGAAGTCTGAAGTAGAACCGAATCTCTTGGGCTTTGGTATAACTTAGGACTGTTTCCTCACTGAGATTTCAAACATGGAGCTTCCTCACCCCCATACCCTTAGTGAAGCTGCCCAGTCTCCACCTCTCCCATGCCCCCACATCCACTGAGCTGACTTGTTACATTCATCAAGATTCTAATCCCTTCCTTGCCAGTCACTTCAACACAACCTCCTAGACTCCTCTTTTCCTTAAACCTTCTACCCAGATCACTAGTTACTGCAAGCACCTATTCTGAGGCATCGCAGGAGGAGTTCAGGGCATAGATGTGATAACTGGAGTGCATATTGACACCTGCTAGCCTTGGTCCTGCCTTCCCTGCTGCTTCACCCCCATTCGTCCATCTCTGCTGGTGTCTTAGAAGAGGCTCCCAGTGGCAGTTCCCAGCTCCTTTCAGTGTCCCCAGTCCCAACCTCAAATGGTCTTTGAAGGTGGGTGGTCTCCCCTCCAACTTTATGGAGATGAAGTGGCCCACTACATAAAGTTCTCAAACTTTATGGGCAACAAAGTTACTTGGAGAATGTGCTGAAACACAGCTTGCTAAGCCCCACCTCCAGAATTTCTGATTTAATAAGTATTGAGTGGGGCCAGAGAATTCACACTTCTAAGAAGTTATCAGATAATGCTGCAGCTGCTGTTCCAGGGACTACACTTTGAGAACTACTGATTGAGCCCAGACACTGGTTTCCCAATGGCTCAGCATAGCCTGGGGCTTCTGAAGAGCTACTGAGGACAGTTCATCGCAGAACATGGAAAGGGGGCTCTGGGGCCCTACTCTTGCTCCAGAGTGACTCTACATGTAACTGTTTCTTTGGGCTGTGTTTTCAACTTTCTTCTGTTTCTCTCTCTAGGTAGCCTCATTTATTTCTATTGATGTCAAGGACTCCCAAGTCTAAATATTCAGCCCTAACCTTCTCCTGAGTTCCAGATCTGACTTGATGTGGTGTCCCTAATACCTCCACATGAGTTCATTTATTCAGTCACTCACTTATTAATTTATTCATTTAGCATTTATTTAAAGAGTATTGGGTGCACACTACTTCACAGTGAAGAAGGAAGGGCAGGTATTATTATCCTCATTTTCAGATCAGTGAATTGAGATCCAGGAAGTTAAACCAATGTGCTGAAGGTCAGACACAGCAAGTAAATTGTGGAACAGGGACTGTAACCCAAGTTTTCTGATTCCTAGTTAGGTACTGGTGTACAAAGTGTTGTGAGTTGAATGGTGCCTCCTCCTCCCCCGAAAGGATATCTTCACCTCAAATCTGTGAATGTGATCTTATTTGGAAAGAAAGGTCTTTTGAATGTAACTAAGCTAAGGATCTCCAGATGAGATCACCCTGGATTAGAAGACACATGGAAAAGAAGGCAATATGGAGATGAAGGCAGAGATTGGAGTGATACCTCTGCAAGCCAAGGAAGGTGAAAGATTGCTGAGGGTAGGGGAGAGGCCTGGAACAGATTCTCTCTGAGAACCTCCAGAAAGAACCAGTCTTGCCAACACCTTTATTTTAGACTTCTGCCCCCTAGAACTGTGACAGAATACATTTCTGCTGTTTTAAGCCAATGAGTTTGTGGTAATTTATTACCCTAGCCCTAGGAAATAAATACACTAAGCCATATGGTGTTTCAAATAAATTAGGATTCCTACTTCAAGACTGGGATGCTTAGTGGACCAAAAAGTCCAGAAGTTGACAAAAGAGAAAAAAAGACAGAGATCTGAAGTAAGCTCCACCAATTTCATTGGAACAATAAGACTCCTCAGGTAATAGATCTCATGGAGAGTAAAATTATAATCTGTGAATCTGAGGTTTTCCATGAAGTTTAGGGTCATCTTGTTGATCCCAGAACCTAAAACTCATTGATCATTCACTGTTGTGGTGATTCACCTTTTCTCTATCACTGTCGTGTAGCTCCAGCCACATTTACCCTCAGTTCTGTAAACCATTTCCCCCTGCCCAGTTCATATGTTCTGCTTAAAATCATGTCTTCTTTTACCTTATGGCATGTGATTACTTCCTCTCCCTGCTAATCTTTCAGCTTTGGCTCCCTCCTTGCTTAATTATATTCCCAATTTTCTAGCTTACATTCCTTTTTTATGGTAAAAAACTTTTTTTATTGAGTTATAGTCATTTTACAATGTTGTGTCAAATTCCAGTGTAGAGCACAATTTTTCAGTTATACATGAACATACATACATTCATCGTCACCTTCTCTTTCTCTGTGAGCCACCACAAGACCCTGTGTATATTTCCCTGTGCTACACAGTATAATCTTGTTTATCTAGTCTACATTTTGAAATCCCAGTCCCTTCCCACCCTCTGTCCCCCTGGCAATCTCAAGTTTGTATTCTATGTCTATGAGTCTGTTTCTGTTTCTGTTTCTGTTTTGTACTTTTTTGTTTTTTGTTTTTTAGATTCCGCATATGAGCGATCTCATATGGTATTTTTCTTTCTCTTTCTGGCTTACTTCACTTAGAATGACATTCTCCAGGAACATCCATGTTGCTGCAAATGGCGTTATGTTGTCGGTTTTTATGGCTGAATAATATTCCATTGTATAAATATACCACCTCTTCTTTATCCAGTCATCTGTTGATGGACATTTAGGCTGTTTCCATGTCTTGGCTATTGTAAATAGTGCTGCTATGAACATTGGGGTGCAGGTGTCATCCTGAAGTAGATTTCCTTCTGGATACAAGCCCAGGAGTGGGATTCCTGGGTCATATGGTAAGTCTATTCCTAGTCTTTTGAGGAATCTCCATAGTGTTTTCCACAGTGGCTGCACCAAACTGCATTCCCACCAGCTGTGTAGGAGGGTTCCCTTTTCTCCACAGCCTCTCCAGCATTTGTCATTGTGGACTTTTGAATGATGGCCATTCTGACTGGTGTGAGGTGATACCTCATTATAGTTTTGATTTGCATTTCTCTGATAATTAGTGATATTGGGCATTTTTTCATGTGCCTATTGATCATTTGTATTTCTTCCTCGGAGAATTGCTTGTTTAGGTCTTCTGCCCGTTTTTGGATTGAGTTTGTTTTTTTTCTTAAGTCGTATGAGCTGCTTGTATATTCTGGAGATCAAGCCTTTGTCGGTTTCATTTGCAAAAATTTTCTCCCGTTCTGTAGGTTGTCGTTTTGTTTTACTTATGGTTTCCTTTGCTGTGCATAAGCTTATAAGTTTCATTAGGTCCCATTTGTTTATTCTTGCTTTTATTTCTATTGCTTGGGTAGACTGTTCTAGGAGAACATTTTTGAGATGTATGTCAGCTAATGTTTTGCCTATATTTTCTTCTAGGAGGTTTATTGTATCTTGTCTTATGTTTAAGTCTTTGATCCATTTTGAGTTTATTTTTGTGTATGGTGTAAGGCAGTGTTCTAGCTTCTAGCTTATATTCTTAAAATAACAAATCTGATAGTTCAAACAAAGCACACATATACATGATTGCATGGAATTCTTAAAACAAATATCCACAGGCTGCTGTCCAGCCTATAGATTACTGCAGTTAGGGTGCATGGTCCTGGTGCGATCAGCTGTGTGTATCTGTGGAGATGCATGGAGGTTGGAAGAGAGAGGGGGATGGAGTCTTCCAATTCAAAACTTGGTTACCGTACATAAGATACTCACTGGTAGAGACTTTGCAGTTTTCCTCTAAAGGGACTACGGCCATGGTAAAACACATTAGTTAGCTTGTCATCATTCTCTTCTGTTTCTTTCAGATTGTAATGTCTCCATTGAATTCTCTCTGACTACTACATACAGCAGTCATGGATAACTAACTTCTAGTCACTAATGAATTATAATACCATGCTTTAGTGATTACTTATGTGGCAAGATTATTTGTGTAGATCCAAGTCCTCTGTCTGAAAAATTCCTTTAACATTTCTTGAACTGTAGCTCTCCTGGCAATAGATTCTTACAGCTTTTGTTTTTCTGAAAAAATATTATTTAACGTTCACTTTTGAGTGGTATTTTCACTGGGTAAAGAATTCTGGTAGGAATAGTTTTATTTTTCTGGTACTTTCACGATGTTACTCTGTTGTCTTCTGGCTTGTACAGTTTCTGACTGCTTTGTTTCTTATCTTTGCTTTTTGAATGTAATTAACTTTTTAATGATTATCTTCAAGATTTTCTCCTTATCTTTGGTTTTCAGCAGTTAGTCTAGGGTGTGTGTGCATGGGTATGGTATTTAATTTGTCCTGTTTGGGGTTCTGTGAGCTTCTGATCTATAGTTCAATGTCTTTCATAATTTTGGAAAGTTTCTTGGTCATTATCTCTTCAAATATTTCTTCTGCCCTATTTTCTCTCTGTTTCCCCTCTATGGCTTCAATTATTCATATGTTGGGCAATTTGATATTGTCTGTTTTTGGATGCATGGTTTTTTGTTCACTCTTTTTTAATTCCTTGTGTTTCAGTTTGGGGAATTCCTTGGTCTATCTTCATGTACTGAGTTTTTTCCTCAGCTGTGACAGCCTAGCTAAATAATTCTTCATTTCTGACATTATGTTTTTTATTTCTAGGATTTCCATTTGACTCTTGTAGTTTCAATCTTTGCTGATATTCTCCATCTGCTCATGCATTTTTAAAAAAGTGGCTGTTACTCTAAAGAGCTCTTCTGTACAGTTGTCTCTTATGCACATGAGTGGACTCTGGCATGATCAAAGAGTTCTTCAAAGTTTAAATGCATATACGCATACACCGCCACACACTTGCCTTTTGTTTCATTATACTGTTACTCATAATAGCTAGAAAACTAGGTCTGTCCTGATTTCTTTGAAAGGGAGGAGGTCAGCTATTGAAGAAAAGTTCAGACTTTGACTAGTGATGCTGGGATCTCCTTTTTATCTTCTAGCTTATAGCTTGCTGTCTCATGTTACCCTGTTTTATGCTTGTGATATGATCCAGATAACATATAGGGAACTTCTGGGCACCATGGAAGACCTAGCCAACGAATCATGGCATTCTCTTGGGCTGAGCCTAATCATATATTAGAATTATCCTTAACGCGGTGCTCTTAGCCACCACCACCAAATTATCAGATTTGATCTCTGAGATTAGTTTTACTTATCATCTTTGCAGTATTGATCTATGGTTGGACAATACAATTACCAAAGATGCTTTAAAAATAGTATGTCATAATTGTTATTTTTAAAGGCATTCTTTTATTTCTGAGATACATATTAACATATCTTAAACCATTTGAGAGATAGTTATAGACGTTGTGACATTTCCTAAAAACTTCAGCATGTATCACCTAAAAACAAAAGCATTCTCTCAACAGGCACATGAAAAGATGCTCAACATCACTAATCGTCAGGGAAATGCAAATTAAAACCACAATGAGGTATCACCTCACACCTGTCAGAATGATTATCATCAACAAGGACACTAGTAACAAATGTTGGTGAGGGAGTGGAGAAAAGGGAACCCTTGTATGCTGTTGGTGGGAATATGAATTGGTGCAGCCACTGTGGAAAACAGTATGGGGGTTTCTCTAAAAACTAAAAATACCATTTGACCCAGCAATTCCACTCCTGGGTATATCCCCCCTTCCCCCCAAAATGAATTCAAAAAGATATGTGCACCCCAATGTTCATAGCAACATTATTTACAATTGCCAAGATATGGAAGCAACCTAAATGTCCATCAGCAGATGAATGTATAAAGAAGATGTGGTATACATACACAATGGAATACTACTCAGTCATAAAAAGCATACAATTTTGCCATTTGCAGCAACATGGATGTACTTGGAGGGCATTATGCTAAGTGAAATAAGTCAGACAGAGAAAGACAAATACTGTATAATATCACTTATATGTGGACTCTAAAAAACACATCAAACTAGTGAATATAACAAAAAATAAGCAGATACCCAGATATAGGGAACAAACTAGTGGTTACCAGTGGGACGGTTAGGAAGGGGCAATATGAAGGTGGAGGAGTGAGAAGTACAAATAATTGGGTATAAAATAGGATGTATTGTACAACATGGGGAATATAGCCAATATTTTATAATAACTGTAAATAGAAAGTAAGTTTTCAAAATTGCATAAAAATTTAAAAAATAAAAACAAACCAAAAAAAAGGCACATTCACTTTGGAAAGATCTGGCAATTTCCTGTGACATTAAATACACTTCCTACATGACCCACAAATCTGACTTCTAAGTGTTTACTCAAGAGAAATGGAAGCATATTTTGACACACAGTCCTGTACATGAATATTTGCAGGTACTTTGTTTGTAATCACTCAGAACTAACAACAACCCAGATGTCCTTCAGCCAGTGAATGGATAAACTAATGGTGGGACATTTGTAGAAAGGAATCCTACTCCACACAAAAAAGGAACAAGCTATTGATAGGGTGATAGCACGGAGGAATCTCGAGGCATTATGTAAATGAAGGAAGCTAGACTGGAGAGGCTCCATTTACTTGGCATCTGAATCAGACCCCAGGGTCAAGGGAACAGATCGGGGTTCGTTGGCCCACAGGTGGTGTGCACTTGCTCTATCAGGAAATATGACTGGGTTCTATCTCTGGAGGTAGTGGTTACAGGACTCTATGCATTTGTCAAAACCAATAGATGTTTTTCACTTGATGTAAACTTAAAAATAAACCTAAGAAAAAAGAAAAAGGAAACAAGAGCATAATTTAGCTACAGTAGAGTTATAACACTTGGGAATTTAAAAATTGATACAACTCTATTATCTGATGTATTTAGGAGTCCTTATTCAAAAGTCACCAGTTATTTCTATAATGTCTTTTATAGTATTTTTTAATCATCCAAGAGCCAATCAAGGATTACACATTGTATTTAATTATCTGTCTTTTTTGTCTCCTTCAATCAAGATCAGTTCTCCAGTCTTTTTCAGTCTTTCATGACATTGATATTTTAGAAGTCCAGGCCAGTTATTTTGTAAAATGTTTTCAATTGAATTTATTTGATGGTTCCTCAAACTTTGACTCCGATCATGCAGTTTTGGCAGGAATATCACAGAAGTGAGGTTGCATCCTTCTCAGTGTGTCGTAGCAAGAGGTGTCCACTGCTGATTTGTCCTGTTATCATTCACAGTAAGTTTCTTCCCTGAGTCAAAGTGCTCCCTGCCAGGTTTATTGTAAAGGTATATTTTTCTTTGTAATTAATACATATTCTGTGCAGTGATACTTTCAGACTCAATAAATGTTCCTTTATGTCCCAGTTTTTCACTGAATGATTTTAGCACCTTTTGATGATTTTTGCCTGAATCTATTATTCCTATGATGGTTCTAAAATAATGATTTTTCATTTCTATCATTTCTTCTACATGCTCATTGGCATCCTTTTTCTTTTGCTCTCTTTTTAAGAATAGGTATAGACTCACAGATTTTTAGAGTTCAACATGTAATTGTTTTCTATTATTTATCTTGGCTGGCCCCTATGTCCTCTTGCAGGTCCTCATCCACCTTTGAGCACATTTTTATACACTGAAATGAGAATGTGTTCCAGGATCACCTTGTACTTTCCCTGACTCACTTGGAATCAGCAGTTTTATCACAGAACACTGCTTCCTTCCATTGGACTATGGTATTAAGATACTGAGATCAGGGTACAAGGTGTACTTCTTGCTACAGGACAGTCATTGCTTCTAGGCTCTTTCAATGGACAAAGCTAAGAAATATATAACTTTAAAAACCATGAATTTGTAATAATACCTCTAATTTCTTAATCTAATTCTTTAGGGTTTGCATCTTCTTCCCACATTCCATGTCTTAAGAAAAAAAAAAAAAAAAAAAAACAACTCCCGAACCAGGAAAACTGATTTCCAACATCAATATATTTATTTGCCATTCTAAAATATACACAAAAATAGTTTCAGAATTACTACATTAAAATTGCTACCTACAACAAACTTACCAGGTGAAGTTCAAGGTTTTCTTGCAGTTCTTATTACCCTTTACCCATGATGGTGGAAAGTTAGTTTTGCACTAAAAAATTACTTGCAATAGTTTTTTTTTCCTCCTTTCAAGGAGTCATGTTATTGCTGTAATTGTACTTAGGTTGATTTGTTTCTGTTTCTGTACAGTTTAGAGTCCCTCCAAACTGTTGATTTCATTTTATATTTTGAAAATATAAACATTTACAAGGTTCAAAAATCTAAACTATAAAAATGTAGTCAGAGTTGTTTCATTGTTTTCTCTATCTTTTCCACTCATTCCTATCTTATCTTTTTAGGTAACCAATCCCATTAGTTTCTGGTTTATCATTTCTGCATTTTGTTTTGCAAAAATAAGCAAATATACTTCCCCCAAGTATGTTTACAATTGACATACAACATTGCAAGTATATATTTTAAAATTTTACCTTCTTTCTTACAAAAGGTAGCATACCATATATACTTTTCATTTTTCACTTAAAAATTTTTTTTGTTTATTCACACAAATGTATCTTAATTTCAGTTTTCTCTTACATGTGGTTCTGTCAGATCACTTTTGGCTGTATAGAAATACTGCTGTCCTGCTAGCACAAGGCCCCAGATTTCAAGGATGTTCCCATGACTAGACAAACGTTTTCTCTTCTGGGTCTAAGTGAGGGCACCTATGACATAGACAGAGGCGGAGAAAAGAATAGTTGGTGAGAGTGGTGAAGGAGAAAGTAGGGAGGAAAATATACCTTGAGAAAGCATTTACTGAAATTTCCACTAGGTGACAGTAACACCCCAGGAATAAGGTTTCTGAGTGTTCTGGGAAAGGGGATAAACCTACTTGGAAGGGATTGTGGAGCATGTCTGGTGGAGTCCTCCAGTGCAGACATCTTTTACATGGATTCATTCTTCAGATCATACCAATTTAACTTAAAAACAAAAACAAAAACAAAAAACACTCATCCTCAATCCTGTTCACCTCTCAGTAATTTAGTATGTTACTGAAAAAAAGAGACTATGACTCTGAATCAATCTATAGATGGTCTTAAATCAGACAAGATGCTATCAACAGCAAATGTTAAAAATAATTTTAAGATTCAGTAAAATGTATTTTAAACCTAAAGTTAATTGAAATTTCTTTGTTGAAAGTATCTTAACCCCTTTATCCTTAGTTCAGCTTTTGTTTGATCCTGATTTTAAAAACAATTAAAAAAAAGATAAAATTGAGAAGTAAACTAATTAGCAAGATTCACTCTAACTCGGATTAGGAACTGGCAACTGTTTTCAGGAATTATAGAGGTAATGTCACACCCCTGATTAGTTCAGCAGACCTTGCAAAATGTACTATTTAATATCAGTCATGGACTTTTGTGGCCCTGCTGGGCTAGAGGAACTAAGCGTCGACCACTTGCGGGCTCATCTCAGTAGTCAGGCAGGTGTAGAATTAGTTTTACTGCCAAAAGCCACATATTTGAGGGCTTAGGAACAGGCCTGGGATCTGCAGGCCAGGTGCCAAGCTGCAGGGTTCCCCTACTCTTCATTCTGTTCTTTTCACTGCTTCCCACTTCCTAGCTGGCTTCTGAGGTGCACACATGGATTCATGATAGCCCTGGATTGGGCTGGGGCATGCGGGATCCTAATCTGAGGAAGTGACAATACAATCCCCAGAAGTGACCTAGCAAAGCCAAGCACAGTAGTCATTAGTGTGTTATGATATGGAACCAACTGTTTGCATAAGTATAGAGGGGAGGAGGGATTCCATCAGCTGGGACTAGTCAGTCTTCCAGGAGTAGGTGAACTCTGAAAAAAATGCTGAAGGAAATAGTAGATATGAGTTATTGGTTGGGGAAAGGTGGTCAATGTGGATGGGAGGAAAGATGTAAAAAACACAGGTAACTGCAAATCACACCATATTACAGCATTCTTCCATGACAAAATAAAGAAAAACATGGCTTAATTGCAAATGCAAAAACCTATAATGTTCACTAGAATTATTTGATAATGTCTTTCACTTTCCCCCTTTGTGTTTCTACCACCAAAATCATGCTGTAGACTTTCCTATTAGCTTTATATGTGATGAATCCATTATCTTTACCGTGTGCCCCTTGCTGCAAAAACCTGAGCACCAGACAGAAAAACTGGGGCACCAGATGCATGTAAAATCTGTCTCAGAGATACTTGTCCTCTAGAGCGCTGCTGGGGAGAGCCTGAAGATGGTGCCCGCCTCCCAGGTCTCTGCAAAGGATTGCAGTCAGCCCTCAGATGTGTGTTTAATTAGAAGCCTGCCCTTCAGGCTGCATTTATGATGAGAAAGTAATAGGCCACTTTCACAGAAAAGACTGAGCTCTGGGTCTGTTTCCTCTTGCGGTAGCCATTTAAGAACCTTTCTTTGGTTGGTTATAGACCTTTGGGACCTACAGTTATAAGCCAATTGGCCACCAGAGCCAAGTGATCTAGAGGTGTACCCTGGTGGCAGCTACAAAATTATACAAGGGTATAAACTCCTTTCTGGGAGATATCAGAGAATTGGAGTGAGGCAGAAGGAGAGCGCAAAGATGGTTTCCACTGGTCTACGTTCCCTGCGAGCACCTCTCTTGGCTTGTAGTTGTGTGTCAGACCAGAAGCCTGCCCCCCAGGGCAAAGCTCCTGGACAAGCCAATACACCGCCTTCACAGGAAGACGTGGTGGGGTGGGGGTGGGGAGGGGTTCAGCTGGCTGGCCGCCCAGTGCCCTGGGGGTGGTAGCCTACTAAGAACTCCCTCTAATGTGGTTCAACACTAAGAACTCTCTCACGGGACTCAGGATCTCAATTCCCCTACCCTTCGGGGTCAGGTGATCAAGCAGAATCCCCTGGGTGGCAGCCACAAAAACTGGGCCATCAGATGTGTGTAAAATCTCCCCTCCAGGAAATACTGGTACTCTGGAGCGTGGCAGGGGCAGCGGGAAGATGGCACCCACCAGCCGCAGTGAGGCAGAGGGAGAGAGTATAGATGGCGTCTGGTGGGAAAAAGAAAGAGAAAAAAAAAAAAAAAAAAAAAGATGGCGCTTGCTGGCTAGAGTGAGGTGGAAAGAGAGCCTAAGGATGATGCGGCCCAGCCAGGAGGCCCCTCAGGTGTGCTAAATTAGATGGCTGCCCCTCAGGCCCACGCTTTAGTGTTAGCACCTGAGCCTCATTCACCTACGGTCCAGGCGCCTCCTGATGGATGGTGGTTTCCAGGTGAGTCTGAGTCCACGGGCCCTTTAAGAGTTGCGCCCTGTGCCCCGCGGCCTTGTGGGATTCCTGGACGTGGCGTGGCGTCTCTCGGTTTTAAAGCCGTGGTGGTTGGGGGCCCGTCTCTCAGGCGCAAGTCTTACAAGGTGTGGTGCCTGATATGGGGTTGAAACCCGTCACTCCTCAGGGAGAAGCCCAGGGTTTGCGTTCCCTCCTGACCGTGGGCTGCCGCGTCAGGGCTGGGGCTTGTGCCCGACTCTCCATGCTTGCCTTCCCTGGTTTGCCTGGTTTGTGGGCGTTGTTAGACAGTTTTGGGGGGGGTGTTGTTTTGTTTTGTTTGTTTGCTTCCTTTTTCCTGAGGAAGTTGTTTCACATGTAGTGCAGGTTCACTCCTCCTGGGAGGAGGAGAACCGAAGAGACTCCTATGTCGCCATCTTGAACCAGAACCTTCCCCGCAGCTCTTTACCATGAAAATTCCCGCCTGGCTCAAGCTTTCTGATGGGAACCAAGAACCATGGACCAGGATTGTGGCGGTAAGAACCTAGAGAGCCTGGACGCTTTCTCTCTCCCCACTTTCGTTTTCCCTCTACTTTGTAGTAATTGTCTGTTAACATCCCTTAAAAGGAAAAGGGCCCGCGTGCTTATTACCTACAGGGGCAGCAGAGCATGAAGAGGGAAAGGAGGTGGCTGCCTTTGCTGCAGTTGGTTTTGGGGTGAGGGGAGGCAGAACCCAAATGTTGGGGTAGAGGGAGGCAGCTTTTGGAGAAAGGGAAAAGAGAAACAGAGGATGTGGCCCAGGGAGGCGCTGTGAGCCGAGAGTATCCCGCGGTGGGGATTTCTGACCCCTTCCATGGTGGAGTTCTAGAAGGTACTGGTGGCTTTTTTGCTCTTTGAGAACAGTCTAGTAATTACCTGAGAGAGATAAGACTTCAGTTAGTACTTCCCGAAGCTGCCTGCACACTAGAATCGCCTTAGGAACTTTATTGTTGTTTTATTTTTCTGAGAAAGGGAACATGGGAGTTAATTTCTCTTAGACCTTGCATGTCTGAAATGTCTTCGATTTCTCTGACATGGTGGACAGTTTAGCCATACAAAGACTTCTTCTTTTTTTTTTTTTTTTTTTTTAGAGATATAGTTGATTTACATTAATATATTAGTTTCAGATGTAGAACGTAGTGATTCAAAATGTTTATAGGTTATCCTCATTTAAAGTGATAAAATATTGGCTATATTCCCTGTGTTGTACAACATATCCTTTTAGCTTATTTATTTTATATATATATAGTAGTTTGTATTTCTTAATCCTTTGCCCTTGTCCCTCCCCTCTGCCCTCTCCCCACTGGTAAACACTAGTTATTTCTCTATACTTGTGAGTCTGTTTCTATTTTGTTATATTCACTCATTTATTTTTTAGATTGCATGTTTAAGTGATAACACACAGTATTTGTTCCGTGTCTGACTTATCTTGCTGAGCATAATACCCTCCAGGTCTATCTATATTGTTGCAAATGGCAAAATATCATTCTTTTTTATGGCTGAGCAGTATTCCATTGTATGTATATACTACATCTTTATTCATTCATCTATTGATGACGCTTATGTTGCTTCCATATCTTGGCTATCACACATAACGTTGCTATCAATGTTGGGGAGTGCATGAATCTGTTTATTGAGATATAGTTGATGTACAGTATTATATGTTACGGGCACACGACAGTAATTCACAATTTTAAAGGTTATATTACATTTATAGTTATTGTAAAATATTGGCTACATTTCTTGTATTCTACAACGTATCTTTCCTTGTAGCTTGTTTTATGCATAGTAGTCTGTACCTCTTAATCCCTACCTCTATATTGTGCCTTTCCCATCCCCTCTCCCCACTGGTAACCACTAGTTTGTTCTCCATAAGTGTGTTTCTTTTTTGTTAAATTCACCAGTTTGTTTATTTTTTAGATACTACATATAAGTGATATCATACAGTATTTGGCTTAATTTCACTCAGCATCCTCTAAGTCTATCCATGTTGTTGCTCATGGCAAAACCCGCATTCTTTTTTATGGCTGAGTAGTATTCCATTGTGTGTGTGTGCATCATATCTTATTTGTCCATTCATCTGTTGATGGACATTTAGGTTGCTTCTATAGCTTGGCAATTGTAAATAATGATGCTATGAATGTTGGAGTGCCCATATCTTTTTGAATTAGTGTGTTCATTTTGGAGGAAATATGTATCTCAGGAGTAGAATTGCTGCATCATGTGGTAGCTCTATTTTTAGTTTTTTGAGGAGTATCTATACTGTTTCCCATAGTTGCTGCACCAGTTTACATTCCCGCCTGTAGTATATGAGGGTTCTCTTTCTCCACATCCTCACCAACATTTGTTATTTGTATTCTTTTTAATGATAGTCATTCTGACAGATATGAGGTGATATCTATTGTGGTTTATTTTGCATTTCTCTGGTAATTAATGATGAGCATTTTTTCATGTGCCTCTTGGCCATCTTTATGTCTTTCTTGTAGAGGTGTCTATTCAGATTTTCTGCTCATTAAAAAAAAAATTGAAGTACAGTCAGTTACAGTGTGTCAATTTTGGGTGTTCAGCACAGTGTCCCAGCCATGCACATATATACTATATTTGTTTTCATATTCTTTTTCATTAAAGGTTATTACAAGATGTTGAATACAGTTCCCTGTAATATACAGAAGAAATTTATATTTTTAAAATCTATTTTAATATATAGTGGTTAACATTTGCAAATCTCAAACTCCCAAATTTATCCCTTCCTACCCTCTTTCCCCAGTAACCATAAGATTGTTTACTATGTCTCCATTTTTTTAATTGGGTAATTTGTTTTTTAATTTTGAGTTGTATGAGCTGTTTACATATGTTGGATAGTAATCCTTTATTGTCATGTCATTTGCAAATATTTTTCATTCAGTAGGTTGTCTTTTTATTTTGTCGATTTTTTTTTTTGTACAAAAGCTTTCAAGTTTAAGTCCTATTTGTTTATTTTTGCTTTTATTTCCTTTGCTTTAGGAGAATGATTCAAAAAATATTGCTGCAGTTTATGTCAAAGAGTATTCTGCCTATGTTTTCCTCTAGGAGTTTTATAGTATCTTGTTTTACATTTAGGTCCTTAACCTATTTTGAGTTTTTGTATATGGTGTGAGAAAATACTCTAATTTCATTCTTTTGCTTATAGCTTTCCCATTTTCCCAGCAGCACTTTTTGAAGAAACTGTCTTTTCTACATTGTATATATTCTTGCCTCCTTTGTCGTAAATTAATTAACCAGAAGTTTGAGGGTTTATTTCTGGACTCTGTTCTGTTTCAGTGATCTGTGTGTCTGTTTTTGTGCCAGTAGCACACTATTTTGATTACTTTAGTTTTGTAATATAGTGTGAAATCAGGAAGCATGATTCCTCCAGCTGCATTCTTCTTTCTCAAAATTATTTTGGCTATTCAGGATCTTTTGCATTTCTGTGCAAATTTTTATTACTTATTTATAATTTATTATAATTTATTATAAATTATTTATTCTAGTTCTGTGAAAAATGCCATTGGAAATTTGATAGGGATTGCATTGAATCTGTAGATTTCCTTGAGTAGTATGATCATTTTAACAGGATTAATTCTTCCAGTCTGAGAACACAGTATACTTTCCATCTGTTTGTGTCACCTTCAATTTCTTTCATCAGCATCTTATACTTTTCTGAGTATAGGTCTTTTACAGCCTTAGATAGGCTTACTTTTAGGTATTCTGTTCTTTCTGATGTGATGGTAAATGGGATTGTTTCTTTAATTTCTCTTTCTGACAGCTTGTTGTTAGTGTATAGAAATGCAATAGATTTCTGTATATTAATTTTGTGTCCTGCAACTTTACCATGCTCATTGATGAGTGCTAGTAGTTTTTTTGACAGCATCATTAGGATTTTCTATGCATAGTATTACATCATCTGCAAACAGTGACAGTTTTACTTCTTTTCCAATTTGGCTTCTTTTTATTTCTTTGTCTAAGTGCTGTGGCTAGGACTTACATTACCATGTTGAATAAAAGTAGAGAGAATGTGCATTCTTGTCCTGTTTCTGATCTTAGAGAAAATGCTGTCAGCTTTTTACTGTTGAATATGATGTTAGCTGTGTGCTTATCATATATGGCCTTTATTACACTAAGATATGTTCCCTGTATACCCACCTTGTTGAGAGTTTTTCATCATAAATGAATGTTGAATTTTTTTCAAAAGATTTTTTGCATCTGTTGAGATGATCACATGATTTTTATTTTTCAGTTTGTTAATGTGGTGTATCATGTTGATTGATTTGTAGATATTGAGCCAATCTTGTATCTCTGGGATAAATCCCACTTATTCATGGTATATGATCCTGGTGTATGTTGGAGTCAATGTGCTAATATTTTGTTGAGGATTTTTACATCTATGTTCATTAGGGATATTGACCTGTAATTTTTTTGTATCTTTGTTGAGTTTTGGTGTCAGGGTGATGCTGGCCTTGTAGAATGAGTTTGGAAGCATTCTTTCCACTGCAATTTTTTGGAATAGTTGGGATTGATAGGTGTTAACTCTTCTCTAGATGTTTGGTAAAATTTACCTGTGAAGCCATTTGGTCCTGGACTTTTGTTTGCTGGGAGTTTTTTAAAATCACTGATTTAGTTTCAGTATTGGTAATGGATCTGTTCATGTTTTCTACTTCTTCTTGATTCAGTCTTGGGAGATTGTACATTTCTAGGAATTTGTCCATTTCTTCTAGGTTGTCATCTGATTGGTGTATAGTTGTTTGTATTAGTCTCTTATGAGCCTTTGTATTTCCGTGGTGTAGGTTGTAACTTCTCCCTTTTCATTTCTGATTTTATTGATTTGGGCCCTCTCTTTTTTTTCTTGATGAGTCTGGCTAAAACTTTTTTTCTTGATGAGTGTGGCTAAAAGTTTATCAGTTTTATTTATCTTTCAAAGAACTAGCTCTTAGTTTCATAGATAGTTTCTGTTGTTTTTGTTTGTTTGTTTTTTAGTCTCTACTTCATTTATTTCTGCTCTGATCTTTACGGTTCGCTTTGCTCTACTGGCTTTGGGTTTTGTTTTTTTTTCTAGTTCATTTAGGTATGAGGTTAGGTTGTTTATATGAGATGTGTCTAGTTTCCTGAGGTAGGCTTGTATTGTTATTAACTTCCCCCTTAGAACTGCTTTTGCTGCATCCTGTAGGTGTTTGAATGGTTGGTTATGTTTTCATTTGCATGTGTGCCCAGGTATTTTTTGATTTCTTCTTTGACTTCTTCAGTGACCCATTAGTTGTTCAGTAGCATATTGTTTAGCCTGTACGTGGTTGTGTTTTTTGCAGTTTTTTCTTGTAGTTGATTTCTAGTCTCACAGCATTGTGGTCAGAACAGATTCTTGATATAATTTTAATTTTCTTAAATTCACTGGGAATAGTTTTATGGCATGGTATGTGACCTATCCTTTAGAATGTTCCATGTGCACTTGAGAAGAGTATATTCTGCTGCTTTTGGGTGGAATGGTCTATATTTATTAAGTCCATCTGGTTTACTTTGTCATTTAAGGCCTGTGTTTCCTTATTGACTTTCTGTCTGGATGATCTGTTTACTGATGCAAGGGCGGGTGTTAAAGTTCCCTACTATTACTGCGTTACTATCAATTTCTCCCTTTACTTCTTTAATATTTTCTTTAGGTGAAAATACTTGTATTGGGTGCTCCTGTGTTGGGTGCGTATATATTTAAAATTGTTATCTCTTCTTGGATTCATCCCTTGGTTATTATGTAATATCCTTCTTTGTCTCTTTTTGCAGTCTTTGCTTTAAAGTCTATTTTATCTGCTAAGTTTTGCTACCCTAGCTTTCTTTTGATTTCCATTTGCATGGAATACCTTTTCCCACTCCCTCACTTTCAGTCTGTGTGTCTTTAGATCTGAAGTGAGTCTTGGGTAGGTAGCATATATATGGGTCTTGTTTTTTGTCTCCATTCAGGCACTCTGTCTTTTGATTGGAGCATTTAGACCATTATTATTGATTTGTATGCATTTATTGCCATTTTGTTAATTGGCTTTGGGTTGCTTTTGTAGTTCTTTTTTTTCCCTCCCTCCTCCTTCTGCTCTCTTCCCTTGTATTTTTATTTATTTATTTATTTTTGGTGTGGCTGGTGGGCGGTAATTAGGTTTGTTTTTAGAGGAGGTACCAGGGATTGAACCCAGGACCTCATGCATGCTAAGCATCTTCTATACTGCTTGAGCTATACCTTCCCCCACTTTTTCCCTTGTAAGTTGATAACTATAGCATTAATGTTGGATTCTTTTCTCTTTTTTGTGTAAGTGTCTATTACAGATTTTTTTATTTGTGGTTATCAGGTTTATATATAGCAATCTATATATATACAATACATATGTATTATTTTATGTTGCTAATCTTTTAACTTCAAATATACTTTGACAGCTCTGCATTTTTATTCCCTTCCCACCATGATTACTGTTTTTGACATCATATTTCACATCTTTTTGTTTTGTATATCCCTTAACTACTTATTTTAAATATAAATGATGTTTACTACTTTTGTCATTTTTTATTCTTTTATTTTACTTATTTATTTTTTGCCTTTTTATTGAAATATAGTCAATTTACAGTGTTCTGTCAATTTCTGGTGTACAGCACAGTGCTTCAGTCATACATGAATATACATGTATTCATTTTCATATTCTTTTGTCTTTTAACCTACTAGCTTTGTATATGGTTGATTTACTAACTTTACTGTATATTTGCCTTTACAAATCAGCTTTTTCTTTTTCTAATTTTCATGGTTCAAATTTTGGCCTATTTTTTTTCCTAAGAGAATTCTTTTAGCTTTTGCTTGTCTGTAAAACTTTGATCGCTCCATCAAATCTGAATGAAAACCTTAATACTAGAATACTTTGGTTGTAGGTTTTTCTTCTTTCATCACTTTAAATATATCATGCCACTCCGTTCTGGCCTCTGGAGTTTCTGCTGAAAAGTCAGCTGATAACCTTGTGGGAGTGCGTTTGTACATAACTTGTTTCTTTTCCCTTGCTGCTTTTAGTATTCTCACTTTATCTTTAATTTTTGCCATCTTAATTACAGTGTGTGTTGGTGTGGACCTTACTGAGCTGATCCAGCTTGAGGCTCTCTTTTCTTCCTAGGCTTGGATGGTCTGTTTCCTTTCTCAGGTTATGGAAGTTTTCAGCTCTTCTGTCTTTATGTTCTTAGCTCTTCTCTCTTTCTCTCTTCTCCTTTTGGGACTTCTGTAATGCAAATATTAGTATGTTTGATGTGCTAGAGGTCTTTTAAGCCATCCTCATTTTTTAAAAATTCTTTTTTCTGTTCAGCTTCAGTGGTTTCCACTACTCTGTCTTCCAGCTGACTGATCTGTTCCTTTAGATCATTTAATCTACTGTTGATTGCTTCTAGTGTATTTTTCATTTCAGTTATTGTATTATTCATCTGTTTGCTTCTACTTTAGATTTGCTAACTCTGTTAAATACGTTTAACTTCTCACACTGTTTGTCCAACCTTCTCCCAAGTTCTTTGATCATCTTTATGATGATTACTTTTAACTCTCTGTTGTGTAGATTGCCTGTCTCCACTTAACTCAGTTCTTCTGGGATTTTATCTTCTTACTTTGTTTGGAACATGTTCTTCTGTTGCCTCATTTTGACTAGTTTTCTGTTTTTGTTTCTGTGTGTCTGGTAGGTTGGTTACATTTCCTGACCTTGGAGAAGGGGCCTTTTATAGGAGGTGTCTTTTGTGTGCTGGCAGCACACTCCCCTCTGGTCACCAGAGCTCTGTGCTTTAGGGGTGCCCCCTATGTGGGGTGTGTGAGTCCTTCTGTTGTGGCAGGCTGACTACTGTGGGTGGTCTGGTAGACATGGCTGGCCCCTGGTCTGATGGGATGCCAGTTCTTGCCTTGTGTGGAGGCTGCTGACCGCTGGTTGATGGGGCTGGGTCATGAGGCAGCTGGCTATGGAACTCTGGTGAGTTCCAGGGCTAGTGCTGGCCCCGTGGTGGGCAGAGCCAGGTTTTGGGGTGGGTGGTTGCAGGGCTTGGGTTCCTTCCTTGATGTAGTGTCAGCCTGCTGGTGGGTGGGGCCAGTTCCTGACATGGTTGGCTATGGGTCCTTGGGAGGGGGTGGTCCCAGGGCTGGTGTCCACGTGCTGGTGGGTGGGGCTGAGACCCAGGGCTCCCGATGCTAGTGCTGTCTCACTGGTGTATGGGCCTGGGTCACAGTGTTACAGGCTGCAGGGCCTTAGGGGTCTATGAGTCTGGTGTCAGCCCATGGGTGTGGGGTGGGAGTGTGGGACTGAATCCTGAGACTGCTGGCTGAAGGGCCTAAGGTGTCCCAGAAGGTTTTCTTGGCCTGCTGGTGGCCATGGCCAGGCCTGGGTGGTCCTGGGTCTAGTGCCGGCCTGCGGGTTTGTTGGCTAGGTCCTGAGAAGGCAGGCTGTGGGGCTGCTGTGGTACCGGGGCTGATGCCTCCTCCTCGTAAAGCCAGGACCTGGTGTCTCTGCTGCAGGGTTCATGGATCGCTGAGCTGATGTCAAGGCACTGGTGTGTGGGACTGAGGCCCAGGGACTCTGGGACTAGTGCTGGCTCAGAGGTGGGTGGAGCCAGATCCTGGGGTCTCGGGCTGCAGGGCCCCTGGGGTCCTGGAGTGGGGTGTTGACCCTCTCTGGTGGGCAGGGCTGGTTCCTGACACAGTTGGTTGTGAGATCTGGGGTGTCCCAAAGCCTGTGTAGACCTGTTGGTAAGTGGGACCAGATCCTAGGGTGACTGGTTGAGGGGCACAGAGGTGTCTCAGAGCTATTGTTGGCCTGCTGGTGGATGGGGTGGGAGCACAGGGGGTTCTAGGGCTGGTCCTGCCGCAGTAGGCTGGGGGCTGTGGTGTCCTGGGGCTGGTGGCCACTTGCTGGTGAACATGACCAGGGCCCAGAGGGTCCTAGAGCTGGTGCCTGCCCTACGGTGGCTGAGGCTGGTCCTGAGGCTAGAGCGGGCTCACTGGTGGGTGGTCAGGGCCCAGGAGGTCCTGGGACTGTTGCCTGCCCACTGGGCGGAGCTAGGTCCCAGGGTTCTGGCTGTAGGTCCCTGGGAGTACTGGAACTAGTGCCTATGCACTGATGTGTGGGGTCAGGTCCTGGGCCCTCTGATGGCAGGGCTGTGTCTTGGAGTGGCTGTGGGCTCAGTATATTTTAAGATAACCTGCCTGCTCTGTGGTGGGGCTGTGTCCCTACCCAGCTAGTTGCTTTGCTTGGCCTCAGGTGTCCCACTACTGGTGCCTACAGGCTGGTGGACAGAGGTGGGGCTGAGTTCTGAGGCTAGTAGCTAGAGGGAGGATTCCAGGGTGGCACTTACCAGCACCAGTGTCCACGTGGTAGAACGAGCTCCCCAGAGTGGCTGCTGCCAATCTCTGTGTCCCCATGTTGAACTCCAGTTGTCTCTCAGCGCTCTGGAAGACTCTCTAAGATAGTGGGTAGATCGGACCCAGGCTCCTTTCAAATTACTGCTTCTTCCCTGGGTCTCAGACTATGTGAGATTTATGTGTGTGCCCTTCAAGAGTGTAGTGTCTGTTTCCTAAAGCCCTCTGGCTCCCTTAGAAGTAAGCCCCTTTGGCCTTCAAAGCCAAGTGTTCTAGGGACTCATCTTCTTGGTGCAAGACCCCTTGCGTGGGGAGCCTGATGTGGGGTTCAGATCTCTCACTCCTTGGGAAGAACCTCTTAATTTTAATTCTCCTGTTTGTAGGTCACCCACCTGGGTGGCATGGGTCTTGACTAGACCACAACTCTGCCCATCCTTCCCATCTTGTGGTTCCTTTTTCATGTCTTTAGTTGTGTACCTTTTCTGCTAGATTCTAGTATTTCTTATCAACACTTGCTCTGTAGGCAGTTACAAATGTGGTGTGCCTGTGGGAGGTGGTGAATTCAGGGTCTTCCTACTCAACCATCTTGGCCATTCCCCTTGCCTCAGCATCTTTAAATAGCACAGATCCCCAAGTCTGACCTCAGGTCCACAGAATCAGAGTCTCCAGGAGTGCAGCCAAAATGTCTGTTTTGAAATGTTCTGCTGTTGATTCTCTTGCAATTTTTTCAGGTGGATATTTAGGAATCATTACTCTAAACATATTAAAACTTATATGTAAGCAATTTTCCCCAGAGAAGCAGAATGTGTTAAATCACTCCATGTATATTTTAAGTTCAGGAATTGGAATAAATGAAATCATGTTATGACTTTAACTTATGATAAATATTGATCTACTTTGGCAAATAACACTTACTGAATAATGACTTTTATAGCACTCTTAAGTCTTCCCACATGCTTTCTTCTTTTTTATATTCTCATAACTAGTCTGTGATGTAATCAACCGACGTCTATTTAATGGGTTTCTAGTGTTGATCGGGGATGGTGCTGGGTAGACAGGGAAATGACTGTTGCTCCCACATTACTCATTAGGAAATGGATTGTATGTGACTTAACTGAGGTCTGCGGACCAGTCGTTGGAAGAGTCAGGACCTGCGGTAGTATCCTGGCTCCACACATGCTAGGCTTTGCTGCTTGGAAACTTATGAGTTCACCTAGTGTTACTATGGTTACTCTGAGGGATCTCCTTGGTATCAGTGATGGCTCAGTGTATTCACCTTTTTTGCCCCTTTGTTTTCTTTCCCTTATATTCAAGCTCCCAATAACATAAGAAAAATATCTTCTATTAACTTTCTCAGCCAGCTCCTAGCTCATCTCTTTTTCCTTCTAGGCTTTTAGGACAAATGATCTGTAACAGCTGACTTTAGCATCAGTTTTCTCTCTTAGTCTTTATAGTCCTTTCCTCTCCTCTTCACTGTTTTTGATCTTCAGTACCCTCAAACGGTTATCATTTTATTCAGCAATCTCATGTGTTGCAACCATCACAAAAACTTTTCCCACTCCTGCCAGACAGACAGATTTCACATTTTCTACCATGTACTCATCCCAGACATGACACCCACCTTGCCCAGAAGCTCTTTATTCTTACTTCTTGCCAAGCAATATCACCAATATCAAACTCTTCTGAAAGCAGTGTGGAGTTGAGATAAAGCACAGCCTTTGGCGCTTTTCCTGCCAGGACTAAGAGGAGATCTTTGTTTACTGTTCACCTTGAGAATATGGTAAGGTTCCTGGAGGTAGAACCCAGACAATTTTGCCTTCCCCTGACCATAAAAGTGAAGAGGTTTCCAAGTTCTCAGTCTCATGCTAGTGCCTACTCAGGCCTCTAGTAATTTGCCCATTTACCACTTAACTTACCAGTTTATGGCTCCAGTGGCTCCTACAGCTTATGGTACCCAGCAGAGACTGCAGCTTAGGAGATCCCAGATATGAGGGAATAGCCGACCATCTCAGTGACGACAGTGGCTCTGGCAGAAGCAAGGCAGCAATGACCCCAGAAACAAAGAAGCAGTGAGTGAAGGCTCAGAGCCGCACCTCTTACAGAGAAGTGGAGGCTGAAAAACACCCACTCTCAAATATAAGCAGAGGCAGCTCACGTAAGAGAAACCAGAAACTTGTGTTACAGTGCCACCTACCAGGAAACAAAAGAAAGTGCTCTAATTTCTAACCTGTCAGTTAAATTCAAATGCACTGGCAGAGGAACAACTCATCAAGCACCATGAAGAACAACAGTAACACTATACCACAAAAAGAAAATAATTTTTTCAGAAAACAAACTTAAAATCATGGAATATTGCAGTCTGACTAATAGAGAATTCAAAATATCTGTCATGAAGCTCACTGAGCTACAGGCAAATTCAGAAAGGTAGTTTAATAAATTCAGAAATAAAATGAATGAACTGAAAGAATACTTTACCAAAGAGAATGAAACTCTAAAAAAGAACCCCCCAAAAATTCTGAAATTGAGGAAACCAATAAATGAGATGAAGAATGCACTAGAAAGCATTGGAAACAGAGCAGACCATATGTAAGAGAGAATTAGCAAGCTCAAAGATGGACATCTAGAAATGATACAAGTAGAATAGGGAAGAGAAATAAAATATAAAAAACGAGGAAATCCCACCAGAGCTATCTGACTCTTTCAGTTATGAAGGGCAGCATTAGAGATGGAGATGAGGAAGAAAGGAGCAGAGAGTTTACTTAAAAGAATAGCTGAGAGCTCCCCAAACCTGGAGAAGAAACTGGGTATACAAGCCCCTGAAAATAAGAGAACATCTAATTACCTCAATGCCAAAATACCTTCTCCAAGATACATAGTATTAAAATTGTCAAAAGTCAAAGAATTTTAAAGGCAGCCAGGGGAAAAAGAATGGTAACCTCAAAGGAAGCCCTGTTAGTCTCTCAGATTTCTTAAGCTCTACAAGCCAGGAGGGAGTGAAATAACATTCTCAAAATACTGGAAGATAAAAACTGTCACCCAAGAATATTCTTTCCAGTGAAGTTATCATTCAGTTATGAAGAAGAAATAAAGGCTTTCCCATACAAACAAAAGCTGAGGGAGTTTATCACCACTAGACCTACCTTACAAGAGATGTTATGAAAGGCACTCTTCTGTTAGAAACAAGAAGGCAGAAATACACAGAACTTAGAGCAAGGTGATAGACAGAACCAGAAAATTGCAATTCTCAACCAAAATAGGTTTTTAAGCATTTTATTATAGCATAAAGGTTAAAGGGAGAAAAAAAAAACCAGAAAGATAACTAGAGCTATTTCACTTTGATAACAGACTCACAACATGGTAAGTGACACTTTGAGACAACAGAAAGATAAAAGGGGAAGAGGAAAAGGATGGAGCCCATATAAGTAAATGAAGTTAAGAGGCTATCAGTAGAAAAAAGACTATTTTATCTATGAGATATTTTTTAGAAATCTCACGGTAACCACACAACATAGAGCAGAGACACAAAGCATTAAAAAAGAGGAAACTGAGAAAATATGGAAAGCCACCAAAGCAAAATGGCAGACAGAAACATAAGGAAATTAAAACAATGGAGCAACCAGAAAACAAAAGATAAAATGGCAGTACTAAGTCCTCATCTGTCAGTAGCCACTCTAAATACAAATGGGTTGAATCCACCACTCAAAAGACCCAGTGGCTGGATGGATTGAAAATCAAGACTCAACTATATGCTGCCTCGGGAGACCCACCTCAGTTCTGAGGACAAACATAGGCTCAAAGTGAAGGGATGGGAGGTGATACTCCAAGCAAATGGCAGTCAGAAGAAAGTGGATGTTAGACATACTTATATCAGACAAAACAAACTTTAAAAAGCTTTAAAGCTTAAAACAAACTTTAAAAAAGATAACAGACAAAAATGGACAATATGTACTGATAAAGGGATCAATTCATCAAGAAGACATTGCAGTGGCCTTAAATGAAATCTTAGACCATTTGGATTTGATAGGTTTATACAGTGCATTCCATTCAAATGCAGCAGAATACATATTCTTCTCAAGTGCACATGGAATTTTCTTGAAGATAGACCATATATTGGGACACAAAATGTCTCAAAAAATTTAAGAAGATAGGAATCATATCAGGCATCTTCTTAAAACACAATTGTATGAAACTAGAAATCAGCTACAGGAAGAAAACTGGAAAAATCACAAATATGTGTAGACTCAACACCATGCTACTGAACAACATGCAACTGAGCAACTATTTTGGTCAATGACAAAAGCAAAGGAGAAACCAGAAACTACCTGAAGACAAATGAGAATGAAAATGCAACATACCAAAATCTGTGGGATACAGAAAAATTGGTACTATGATGGAAGATTATGGTAATTGAGGTGTAAGCCTACCTCAAAAAATAATAACTGTCTCAAGTAAACAATCTAACCTTCTACCTAAAGGAATTGGAAAAAGAAAAACAACCAATACCCGAAGTTAGTAGAGGGAAATAATACAGAGCAGAAATAAATAAAATAGAGAAAACACAGTAGAAAGGATCAATGAACCTAAGAGCTGGATTTTTGAAGAGATAAACAAAAGTGACAAACCATTAGCTAGACTCAGTAAGAAAAAAAATAGAGAAGGCCCTATCTGATAAATAAAATTAGAAATGAAAGAGGAGAAATAATAAATGGATACCACAGAAATACAAAGAATTATAGAGAATACTGTGAATAACTATACACCAACAAATAGGAGGATCTAGAAGAAATGGCCAAATTCTTAGAATCATACAACTTTCTAATACTGAATCACGAAAAAATAGAAAATCTGAATGCAAAAAAAAATCCTCAACAAAATATTAGCAAACCAAATTCAGCATACATCAAAAGGATCATAGGCCATGATCAAATGGGATTTTTTGCTGCGATGCAAGAATGTTTCAGCATCTGCACATCAATCGGTGTGATACACCCCATTAACAAAATGAAGGACTAAAAGCCATACAGTCATCACAATGGGTGTAGGAAAAGCCTTTGACAAAATTCAACACACATTCATGATAAACTCTCGAAGTTGTATAGAAGGGATGTACCTCAACATAAAAAAAGGCCATATGTGACAAACCACAGCTCTGTTCATGACCTTGGAGAAGCAGCCTTATGTAGGAGATGCATTACGGGGCCAAGTAACACACTCCTCTCTTGTCACTAGAGCTGTATGCTCTAGGAGTGCCTGTTATGTGGGCTGCATGGACCCTTCTGTTGCTGCAGGGCTGACTCCTTTGAATTTGTTTTTAGGGGCTGCTGGCTGCTGGTGCACAGAGACGAGTCCTAGGGTGCCAGGCTGCTGGTGGGTGGGGCTGGTTCCCCTTGTGGCTGGCTGCTTGGTCTGGGGAGTCCTGGGACTGATACTGACCTGCTGATATGATGGATGAGGAAGCCCCTGATTGCTAATAGGCTAGATGAAGAACACCAAAATGGTGCTTGCCAGCACCAGTGTCCTTGTGGTAGAATGAGCTGCCAAAAATGACTGCTGCCAGTGCCTGTGTCCACAGAGGGTGTCCTAGTTTTCTGAGGGGCTCTCCAAGACCAGCAAGTGGGTCTGACACAGGCTTCTCTCAAATTACTGCTTCTGCACTGGCTCTTGAAGTGTGTGAGATTTTGCATTCACTCTTTTAGAGCAGAGTGTCTTTCCTACAGTCCTCTGGCTATTTCATACACCATCCCTGCTAGTCTTCAAAACCAATTCTAGGGACTCACCTTTCCGGTGTAGGACCCCCCAGCTTGGGAGCCTGACGTGGGTGTCAGAGCCTTCACTCCTTAGGGAGAACATTTGCTGTTGTGACGATCGTCCCGCTTGTGGGTTGCCTACTTGGGGCTGTAGGTCCTGATTGTACTGAGTCTCCACCCCTCCTACCCATCTCATTGTGTTTCCTAGTTAAAGATCTTTCCTGCTAGTCTTCAGGTCATTGTCATCGATACTTTGTCTGTAAACAGTTGTACTTCTGGTGTGTCTGTGTGAGGATGTACTCTCAGGGTCTTCCTACTGTGTCTCCCATCTTGGCCACTCCCTCCTGCATTTGCATTATTTAAATGAGTATGATTTTTGCTTCATTTGTGAATTCTAAAATTTAAAAATATTTCGTGTGTGTGTCTGAATTTGTGAATGTTCGCAAGAAGCCTGTGTTTTAAATGTTCTTACTGAGCCTTTTATTGGAGTTTAGGACAGTATAGTACATTTTAGTGGGTGATTCAGCATAATTTTTTTTTTATATTGACAACTCATATCATAGTATTTTTCTTCACACTGTCTCAGGTCTTGAATTTGGAGGTACTTCGAGGGTCTGTTTGCTTGGAGTCTCTCTTTAGTTCTCCACCCTGAGAATTGGAGCTCTGTTGCTATTAAAAGATGCCAGATAAGAAGGAGCCAGAACGTGATACAGCCTGTGCAGGGATGAGGCCCACACCTGTGGGTGGGCAGTGGTACCTTTCAGGGTGTACCAGTGTGGCTAACTGCTGAGTGAATACATATTTCATTCAATTTTGTGTCTATCTATATATGGACCAGAGATGTCTTGTTCCTTGCTAACCATATATACACGTTTGCCATGTCTCTGATCATCTCTTAGTGTGCTTTCCCAGAAATGGGAGGATTAAGTCCCAAGGGGTATATATGTATGAACTGTTTGGTACACTGCCAGGCTGCCCTCCAGAAAAGCTGCACCAGTCTACTCTCTTACCTCCAGTGTGTGAAAGAATCTGTACCGGCGTGGTTTACAGATTACAGAACGATGAAAAGTGATAGATTCTGTCAGTGGCTAGGGTGATCCTGAGATGAGCATTGCAGCTGGTAGGCTATGCTCACGGCTTTTACCAAAATATTGATAATTAAGTTGATCAGTGGGAACTCTGGTAAAAGAATAGCTGAGCAGAAAATCTTGAAATCTTGTCACCAGCTGTGGTACAGTGGAAAGATCATTAAAAGTGGCACTCAGGAAGGCTGGTTTTGGAATTTAATAAATACTAGATTCTTCCCACTCCCCTCTCTGACCACCACTTGTCTCTAAGATGGTGCCCCTCCTAGTTCTAACCAACCCTGTTCATGACTATAAGGGGCGTGTGTGACACTTCATGAGAGAAGCGTGGTGAGCGTTCTTAGCAAGGGAGAGACAGCAGACGCCTCATGGTGCAGAGTGACACAAAATGAGTCTATTCTTGTCTCCCTGTTGTTTGTTACGCATTTCCAGGCAATATGCATTTTTGCCCTCAGGGACAGCAACTTAGGTCTTACCCCAGGAGCACATTCACTCTGAGGAGCTTCCAGTAACTGGAGCCAGATGCTGCTGGTAGTTAAGATGTTTAAATGCCACTTGGTGATTGATCACTTGTGAATCATGATGACTCACTGTGATGCTCCGCATTCAAAGGGCACAGTGGCTCTCTCTCCTCAGCCAGCACTGCGCAGAAAGATAGATGCCACCTCTGAGAGTAAGTCCTCGCAACACATCCTGGCATAGGGAATCTATGCATTTTGGGAGCAAAGTGTTGCTTTTCTAGAAAATTTACTCATTGATTGCAGTAGCCAGGGATATTGGGCAGGTGCATTTGGGTAGCTTATTGACTGGCATATAACAGATTCTTACTGGATAAACAAAAGATAATGAGAGGATAAATAGGAAAATATTCATGGGAAGACAGACATTCATATATTGCTTGATTCTGTCTATAATATGTGTGAGAAGCCTCCTGCACAGTGCTTGATGTGGAGAAGACATCAATATTACAACTGTTCCAGTAAAGTATGAACAAATGCTTTGGGAATACAGAATCCCAATAAGAGAATTTATATTGTTTTTTCAGGGCCTAATTCCTGAGGTGAGAAGTATATACTTTTATTTCTTCTGTCCAGTGTTTCAATTATAATAATAATATAATACTCACTGAAGACTTTCCATGTACTAGATACAGATTATTTAATCCTTGCAGCTTGATGAGGCAGGATCTGTTACAATCATCCCCATTTTACAGATGTGGCAACTGAGACACATAGGGTTACTTGTCCAGTGGTATTTGGGGACAAAGGGGCAGAGCTGGGCTTCACTCATAGGCAAGCCTGATTCCAGAGCCTCCACTCTCACCCTTATGCCATGTGGCCTCTTAAAACACACAAGGCCTGTTCTATATTCTCAGTGCCATGTCACAAAGATAATTGCCCCAAATGGAACATCTGGTCACTTTCAAAAAAAGAAAGAGAAGGGGGAGGAAGGGAACTCATTTCTACTTATCAATTAAACACTACTCATTTAGCAAAGGAAACAATTAAGATAAAATACCTTTATCATGGAAAAATCAAGTGGCCCTTCCAAACCAACTTTTAAGCCACATTTGCTGCAAACTGGCTTTCTCCCTATATGGGTGGTAGACCACCTAGCCTTTCCATTTTTCTCCTGAACATTTTGGTTTTGTGTAGACATACAGAACACATTTGTGAAGTGCTCATCATTTGAAGTCTCTGCATAGCACTCTTCCCTTTATTTCCTGCCATGATAAACATGGCGAGATAGCAAGTTCACTGAAGATTGTGAGGTTTGAAGTCTTTAAAAAATCCGAAAATTATATGACAGTATTGTAAATGTAACCACTGGTGAGAGCAAGCCAGCATCTCCCCGAGTGCCAGACACATAGCCCCTATAAATCCTCCACTGAGAGCAGAGAGTGGTGGTCCTGTGTACTTAACTCCAGGGTGGAATGGGCATGCTTAGCATCACAGTAATCGACACAATCTGGATATTCAAATGGCATTGCTGCTCCTGGTGCATATTTAAATGTCATACTTATATCAATAGTTCAGAAGAAGAGAGTCTCCACACTCAAGATTGGAGTAAATAAAACAGCTTCACCTTTTATTGGAATGTATACAAGAGAGTTATTAACTGTCTGAGGACTGTATAGGTTAATCGCAGGGAGATAAGGATTTATCAGAGAGAATTTGCACTTTTTTGGAGGCCTTTGAAGTTACATCTGTGTTCCCTTAACTGGACTAAAAGTTTCCTAGTGAGAAACAGGAGGAGCCTAAGAAATTTCTTTATGGTGCTCTGCCCCAGCGGCATCAGTATTTAGCTACAGTTTTATGTATGTCAGGTTTCAGTTATCATGATCTATGAAAATATGCCCAGGAAGTAGACTGCAGTTCATTGCTTAGCAGAAGGCATCTGCTTGTTGTGTTGCTAGGTGAAGTCCCATGTGAAATTCTTGCGCTTGAGTTTTCAATCAGTTTGCTCCCCACATTTTTTGTAAAAATAAGCAGTTTGCTCCCAGGTTTTTTTCAACTTGAAGGAATGTCTAGGAGCATAGATAAGTGTGCCCTGAAAAGGTCATCTCAAGCAATCTTAGAAATGGACAGATGTGACGTGTCAAATGCTCTGGGTATACGTCAGGCAGTTCCCACAAACCATAGTGAAAGTGATTCATGGAAACAGGGTTAAAATTACAGGTTCTCTGAAGTGGGATACCAAGTGATGGTGGTGTGATTAAAGATTGAGAACAATATGAAAAGACTACTCAGAATATTGATAGAGGGTAAAACCAAATGATGAAATCTAGAGGACCTCCTTGATCAACTTCTAAGTTGAGAATTTGTCATGCTAAATTTTTTATTTTTTTAATTTTTTAATTTTTTTTTAACATTTTTTATTGATTTATAATCATTTTATGATGTTTTGTCAAATTGAAGTGTTCAGCACAATGTTTCAGTCATTCATGGACATATACACACTCATTGTCATATTTTTTTCCTCTCTGAGTTATCATAACATTTTGTGTATATTTCCCTGTGCTATACAGTGTAATCTTGTTTGTCTATTCTACAATTTTGAAATCCCAGTCTATCCCTTCCCACCCTCCAGCCCCCTGGCAACCACAAGTCTGTATTCTCTGTCTGAGTCTATTTCTGTCCTGTATTTATGCTTTGTTTTTGTTTGTTTGTTTTTGTTTTTGTTTTTTAGATTCCACGTATGAGCGATCTCATATGGTATTTTTCTTTCTCTTTCTGGCTTACTTCACTTAGAATGACATTCTCCAGGAGCATCCATGTTGCTGCTAATGGCATTATGTTGTCGGTTTTTATGGCTGAGTAGTATTCCATTGTATAAATATGCCACTTCTTCTTTATCCACTCACCTGTTGATGGACATTTAGGCTGTTTCTATGTTTTGGCTATTGTAAATAGTGCTGCTATAAACATTGGGGTGCAGGTGTCATCCTGAAGTAGGGTTCCTTCTGGATACAAGCCCAGGAGTGGGATTCCTGGGTCATATGGTAAGTCTATTCCTAGTCTTTTGAGGAATCTCCACACTGTTTTCCATAGTGGCTGCACCAAACTGCATTCCCACCAGTAGTGTAGGAGGGTTCCCCTTTCTCCACAGCCTCTCCAGCATTTGTCATTTGTAGATTTTTGAATGATGGCCATTCTGACTGGTGTGAGGTGATACCTCATTGTAGTTTTGATTTGCATTTCTCTGATAATTAGTGATACTGAGCATTTTTTCATGTGCCTTTTGATCATTTGTATGTCTTCCTTGGAGAATTGCTTGTTTAGGTCTTCTGCCCATTTTTGGATTGGGTTGTTTATTTTTTTCTTATTGAGTCGTATGAGTTGCTTATATATTCTGGATCAAGCCTTTGTTGGTTTCATTTGCAAAAATTTTCTCGCATTCCGTAGGTTTTCTTCTTGTTTTACTTCTGGTTTCCTTTGCTGTGCAGAAGCTTGTAAGTTTCATTAGGTCCCATTTGTTTATTCTTGCTTTTATTTCTTCTAGGAGAAAATTTTTGAGATGTATGTCAGATAATGTTTTGCCTATGTTTTCCTCTAGGAGGTTTATTGTATCTTGTCTTGTGTTTAAGTCTTTGATCCATTTTGAGTTGATTTTTGTATATGGTGTAAGGGAGTGTTCTAGCTTCATTGTTTTACATGCTGCTGTCCAGTTTTCCCAACACCATTTGCTGAAGAGACTGTCTTTATTCCATTGTATATTCTTGCCTCCTTTGTCCAATGCTTAATTTTTAATGTAGATGAAGCTGAGAAAGTTAGGAAACGAATGTTACAACTACATCTCAAAAGAGAAAAGATAGCTTTCAGATTTCAACCAGCTAAGGACTAAAGAGTGGGAACATAAAACCTTTGAAACTTTCCTCTAAGGTTAGATTTGGAGGCCCTGAGTTAAGACTGAGTCACTCTAGACAGCCCACCTTAACATTTAGGCGTTCTGCAGGGTCTGGTTCATAATGTGCAGCTTTTGTTTTACTTCTGGGGGAGTGAAAGTAACCTCCCCTTCATGTCTGATGACTCACAGAGTGACTCTTAGGCTTCAAATGTTCTCTTTTTCTGCTTGGTGTTGAGCTAGCTGAGACTGGTACATGAGCTCAAACAGGTGGACTGGACTTTTTTCCCACTGTCTCTCTTGATTTTCGTCAATGGCACAACATTCTCTCAGCCATTAGGGCTCAGAACTTGGCATCATCTTTGACTTTTTCCCTCCCCCTTTCCTTCTGTTGCCAAGTGTTGATTCTGTCTTTGGAATACTTCTTGAATCTGCTTTGTTGTCCATTTCCATCGACATTGCCTTAAATTAGGACACTGTTATTGCTTGCTTAGGTAATTGTAAGAGGCTATAATCTAACCCTGTCATATGTTTTCTTCCTTAATTCCCATTATCTCCTTCTTTATGCTTGCTTTGGCAGACCGAAGTGCAGTATTTGACGACACTTGCCTGTTCTGTTTTTTGACTCCTCTGAATTTGCTCCTGCTGTTCTCTCTACCTGAATGGCTCTCACTCTTTACTGTTGTACACATAAATCATACCAATCCTGCAAAGCCTAGCATAGGTGATCTCTGCTCCCCAAGTCTGTCCTGATTTTGAGTCTCTTCTCTCTCTGTCTTTTTTTCCTTTCCCATTGCAGCTATCTTTCTCCCTTTATAAGGACACTTATCACTGCATGATGTGTCGTAATAAATTATTGTATGCTTCATTTCTTCAACTAAACTCTAATTTTTTTCATGCAAGAATCCATGTCTAATTAATCTTTCTATTTCCAGCACAAACTTGGGATGGCTGGTTCTATACTTCTCACTATGCAAATCACGCAATTCAGGAAATAGATTACTAATTACTTAATAGTATAGCTTATATCTAAATATTGTCAGTAAATTGTCTGTTTTCATGTCAGTTTCCTGGATGCCAAACCATAAGCCAACTGTTAAATTACTATAATAGTGTGATTGTTATCAGGCAAAGAACCAATAATTTTCTGCATTAACTTTTAAAAATAACTGAAAGGACAAAATAAATCTGATAAAAGTTTTGGCTAATATAAATATAGTCAGTTAAAATTTACAGGAAAAGTTGTTTTTATTTCTTTTTTTAAACTTTTTTTTATTGATTTATAGTCATTTTACAATGTTGTGTCAAATTCTAGTGTAGAACACAATTTTTCAGTTATACACGAACATATATATATATTTATTGTCACTTTTTTTTTTTGCTATGAGCTACCACAAGATCTTGTATATATTTCCCTGTGCTATACAGTATAATCTTGTTTATTTATTCTGCATATTCCTGTCAGTATCTACAAATTTTGAAATCCCAGTCTGTCCCTTCCCACCCTCCATCCCCTTGGCAACCACAAGTTTGTATTCTATGTCTATGAGTCTGTTTCTGTTTTGTATTTATGTTCTTTTTTTTTCTTTTTAAGATTCCACATATGAGCGATCTCATATGGTATTTTTCTTTCTCTTTCTGGCTTACTTCACTTAGAATGACATTCTCCATGGACATCCATGTTGCTGCAAATGGTGTTACGTTGTCTTTTTTGTGGCTGAATAGTATTCCATTGTATAAATATACCACCTCTTCTTTATCCACTCACCTGTTGATGGACATTTAGGCTGTTTCCATGTCTTGGCTATTGTAAATAGTGCTGCTATGAACATTGGGATGCAGGTGTCTCTTTGAAGTAGGGTTCCTTCTGGATGTATGCCCAGGAGCGGGATGACTGGATCATAGTAAGTCTGTTCCTAGTCTTTTGAGGAATCTCCATACTGTTTTCCACAGTGGCTGTATTAAACTGCATTCCCACCAGCAGTGTAGGAGGGTTCCCTTTTCTCCACAGCCTCTCCAGCATTTGTCATTTGTGGACTTTTGAATGATGGCCATTCTGACTGGTGTGAGGTGATACCTCATTGTAGTTTTGATTTGCATTTCTCTGATAATTAGTGATATTGAGCATTTTTTCATGTGCCTATTGATCATTTGTATGTCTTCCTTGGAGAATTGCTTGTTTAGGTCTTCTGCCCATTTTTGGATTGGATTGTTTGTTTTTTTCTTAATTCGTATGAGCTGCTTATATATTCTGGAGATCAAGCCTTTGTCGGTTTCATCATTTGCAAACATTTTCTCCCGTTCTGTAGGTTGTCGTTTTGTTTTACTTATGATTTCCTTTGCTGTGCAGAAGCTTATAAGTTTCATTAGGTCCCATTTGTTTATTCTTGCTTTTATTTCTTGAGTAGACTGCCCTAGGAGAACATTTTTTGAGATGTATGTGAGATAATGTTTTGCCTATGTTTTCTTCTAGGAGGTTTATTGTATCTTGTCTTGTGTTTAAGTCTTTGATCCATTTTGAGTTGATTTTTGTATATGGTGTAAGGGAGTGTTCTAGCTTCATTGTTTTACATGCTGCTGTCCAGTTTTCCCAGCACCATTTGCTGAAGAGACTGTCTTTATTCCATTGTATATTCTTGCCTCCTTTATTGAAGATTAGTTGACCAAAAGTTTGTGGGTTCATTTCTGGGTGCTCTATTCTGTTCCATTGGTCCATATGTCTGTTTTTGTACCAATACCATGTTGTTTTGATGACTGTAGCTCTATAGTATTGTCTGAAGTCTGGGAGAGTTATTCCTCTAGCCTCTCTCTTTTTCTTCAGTAATGCTTTGGCAATTCTAGGTCTTTTGTGGTTCCATATAAATTTTGTTATGATTTGTTCTAGTTCTGTGAAATATGTCCTGGGTAATTTGATAGGGATTGCATTAAATCTGTAGATTGCTTTGGGCAGTGTGACCATTTTAACAATATTGATTCTTCCAATCTAGGAGCATGGGATATCTTTCCATTTTTAAAAGTCTTCTTTAATTTCCTTCATCAGTGGTTTATAGTTTTCCATGTATAAGTCTTTCACCTCCTTGGTTAGATTTATTCCTAGGTATTTTATTACTTTGGGTGATATTTTAAAGGGGATTGTTTCTTTACTTTCTTTTCCTGTTGATTCATCATTAGTGTAAAGAAAGGATGTTTTTTTTTCTAATGTTGAGTAAGAGTATGAGAACTTGCCAGAGTGACAGCAACACAATTTTATAATCTTTTTGGAAATACTATTAATTATAATTAACATTAGTTATGCATACATGTGTTGTTAGCATTATTCCTGATAAAATTAGTAAGAATTTGAAGACAAGACTATTGAAGTATAGCAATGCTTTTAGATATTGGTGTTAAAGATTAAATTATAAGATATTGGGGTGCTGCTCTCTTTACCTAATTGTAATGAACTAGAGTTAATATTTCTAGCACATTAGTGGGGAATTAGGCACCTCTAGGCTCTTGGGCATGCATAGATTCACACCAGCTCCAGTATGGAATAAAAGAAGGCCTCATACAGCAGCAGAGATAGGTTAGGCACATAGATTCTAGAACCAGACTGTCAGGTTCAAATTCCAGTTCTGACTCGTAGCTTTGCAACCTCATGCAAGTTCCTTAATATCTCTATTTCTCCAATTCCTTATCTGCAAAAAGGCTTACCTCAGAGGATTGTTATAAGAAAGAACTGAGTTTCTGTGTGTCAAGCACTTAGAACATAGTGAGCACTGCATAGCTAATGAGTTCTTACCTATCTATCAGTATTACTATGGAATGTTAGATTTAGGATGGTTGCTTAGATATTATAGTCTGAGACACTTACAGATGAAATTGAGACCCAGGGAGGTTGAGTGACTTATATGAGATCATCTAGCTTCTCATCAAGGCTTAGGAAATCTCATCACAGGGTCCTAGATTCCTATATTCTGTGCTAGGTCCCATGCTATGTGTAAGACATTGAGTTGTCACCCTCAGGTGTTGGAGGCCTGGACAAGTGGACAGGTGGAGAGTATAGCAAGGCAGATGCCGTGATGGGGAAGTGCAGCACCTTATGGGGGTTCAGAGGAGCTCCAGATTTCCTAGGACCTTTGAGTGTCCTCCTCTCCAAGATGGTCTAAGTAAATGGAGGACTCATTTTACTCTGTAACAGTGAAGGAAGGGGGAGCCTTGGATCCATGCTGGGTCCTCTGGATTCTCTTTACACAAGGAAATCTCTTCATCTTGACCCAGGCCTTGCCTTTCATCAGCCACGAGGAGGCAGGAATATGGTCTTAAGTTTCTGAAGCCGCTTTCCTCCTTCAGCGCTCTCCTATGGCTCTGGTCTTGCTGGATTTGATGCCGTGGTGGACAAGGTCACCCTTTCGAGCTGGAGGAAATGGGTCACTGAGCCAGATTTCCCAGGTGCCTCTATATCTCTGAAAGCTTAGGCTCAAGCTTGGAAAAACCAGGACTTTGGTGACTGCCCCCCCTTGTTCTCCTTCTCCCTCCAGTCTCTGGTGTGCCTTAACCCCATGTCTCATTCTTCTTTTCTGGGAATAGATTCATGCCTGCTTCCTTTGACAGACCAGATACAAAAGGAAATGTTGGCTTACCAATAAGGGGATTTCTGAAAACACCTTCTTTACTGAAGGATGCCTAGGGACATGGGAGTGCACCGGAAGTAGCTTCATCATCCACTCAGCCACTGCAGGCCCCAGGCCGTTAGACTGGAGCACATTCCACCTGAAGGTGGCTCAGCATTTGTGGGCATGTGTTCAGAAATGGAGTGATGCACACCTTGTCACTGTTCACCTGGAGTTTAAATTTACACAAAGAAAGCCTTTGATGAGGTCTCTTCACCTCCACTAGATAGGGGACACCTTTAGGGGGCAGGATAACCCTGCAGCCACTTCGGACAGCTTTGCCTCCCTCTTGCCATCTTGAGTTTTCACCTCCTGCACCATGGCCCCCGTGCAGTCTTCCAGCTTCATAGTAGGGTGTGTTTCCCTACACTCTATGATACAGCACAGCGAAGGCACCTTATGCAGGAACGAATGCATTCAGGTTGCTTTCCTCAGAGGTGGGGTGCCCAAGGCAGCACTTGAAGCCTTCAGGACTCAATTCCTGCCTAATCCTTGCCTGGATTCTGATCCACCAGGACCTAGTAATTACCTTTACTGATGTCCTGAAGTGATGACTAACTTACTTCTGTCCTCCACACTCATGAATGCTGTAGGCTGTGTTTGTGCTCACCCAGGCCATTCGGAATGGAAACCCAGGTGACAGTAGAGGGCTGCTGTTCTCTGAGGTGGGATGGGGTAGTAGCTGAGGAGAAGAGATAAAAACTGTCAGTGACACTTTCCTCTTGGGCTGTTAGCTCATGGAACTAACCAGCTCCTCCCTGCTCATCTGCTCATCTCTTAGGACTCAGCTTCACATGTTATCCTGAGGTTTTTCCCAGACACTTCCACACACACACAAATAAGTTCTTCTCCGAAGTTCCAAAGCATGTTTGGAAAGGGGATGCCTCTCTTAATGTTTCTATTGTATTGTATCACAGGGGCTTATTGACAACTCAGTTCTTTTCCACTAGAAAGGTTCTTGCTAGGGCAGAGATCAGGTCTTGATTATCATAGGATCCCTAGTGTCTTGCCGAGGGGCTGGTACAGAATTGGGGCTTAAACAATGGTGATGAATATGTGAAATGCCCTAAATATAGTCCTGATTAAGAGCCTAAACTTTTTTGATCTTGGACCCTGCACTTTCCAAATGACATGCAAGGGGTAGGGATTGTTCACACCTGTTGATGTGCAGGGCAGGCTAACTGGGTGAAGAGATGGAGGCAAGAGCTTCTTTAAAGCCATGTGTCTCAGATTGCTGGATGACAGCCTGCTAAAGAGAAAGTGGGGCTGGAGTGAGTGTTAAAAGATCTCAAGTGTCTGGCTACTCCTGTGTCTCGAAGGTTCTGAGATGGCAAGAACCACTGGAACCCTGAAACTGTTCCAGATTGTTCCTTCCAGATTGACTCCTCCTTTCTGGCAAATAAATGCCACCTATTATTGTAGTGGCTTATGACATCAGTCTATAAAAAACATGGAGCCCAAAATATCTCCTGGGCACTTCTTATGTGCAAAGAGGATACTGTGCTTCCCTGATAGCAAGAGATACATCATTTTGGGGAGTGTTTCTCTCACTGGTGCCAGCAGTATTCCAGGATACAGTTTTGGCTGTGGGGCATTCATCATTTGGAAGGCAGCTATGCTCACCACTATACCACGAACGCACACTTTCATTGTTTGGAAATAAACTGTTAGAATGACTTTTACAACTTAGGATGCCAGTTGTCTAGCTTGGGTTAGGCTGTCTGGTTTAGAGCTGGGTCATTTAGTTCTGGAACACATGGTTCAGAATGCACTTGAAAGGGCGAGTTAAATGCAAATCACCTGGTTTTGGTGAATGGGCTTGGAGAACAACAAACTTTCTGGGTCCCACTGTTGTGGTTTTTGTCTGAGTGTCTGTAGTGAAAGAGAACCCTTGAGAGAAAGTCCAAACTGCTGGGAGGAGCTGGTCCCCAGTGGTAAATTTTAGCATCCAGGAATTTGGGTATCTTTTTTCAAAAAATCATACCAGCTTAATTTTAGTCTAGTAGTGGATTTATATTATTTTTAGTTTACTTTCAATTCCTGACATTTTAATAGTAGAGCAGGAAATGCCTCTATTCCTAAATCTGGGTCCCCATTCAGGAAATAGAATGAAATGTCTTCCTTTTTGCGTTCTCTGATCTCCTCTTTGCTCTTTTTGTAAGTTAGTTGAGTAATAACTAAAGCTCAACTTCAAGTTTTTTTTCAAGGGTGGAAAGTTCCACATAGGAAGTGGCACCATCAGCAGTGGGTCAGCCGTTGATGTTGGCCAGTGTAAGGAAACCTACTTCCTTACACAAAAGGTTAACCAACCAACAGGAAGTAATTGGTGGGGAGGTTTGGGGAGGAGGAGTTGAGTTACATTCTCCTGGTGAACTTCAGCTCAACACACTATGGAAAGTCCCAGGCTGTAAATTAAACTACAAGAGGTCAGAAAACTTTTTTTTTTTTTTTGATATTAAAGACCATGAGAGTATGTGTGATTTCAATGTTCGGTGAACCTGTTTCTGAATGGGAAATTCAGTAGGTTTCAGTCACTGGAAAGAAAAGGGCATGGTGGGGCAGGAACAGTTTTAGTGTACCTCTGTCGCCTGCTGAAACTTGTCAGGAGCAGTGGTTTTCAAACAGTTCCCTGGGATGTAGGAAGAAAATACGAAAACTCGTATTTTCCTTATTAATCTCATTCTTTAAAATTGTCTTTTTCTTTGCTGTTTTATAGTGTATTGAAAGGAAATGCTAAAGAGAAGAGAAGACAGGGGGTTGTATCAGGAAGGTAAAAACTGGAGATGTAAAGGAGCTCAGAACTCAGAGGTCTTCTATTCTGATAAAGGAAATGTGGTAGCCATTTGGGAGGATTCTGGGGAGGAAGGAGGGACATTGACCTTTGCTGGACAATGACTATGTGACAGGTGCTGGCTTATGTGTTATTTATTCCTGTTCTGTCACTGCATATGCCATTTACACGTGCACTCATTCTTTTCTTCATTTATTATCCATTTAGTGACTCTCTCATTTGCTCTTCACAAAGAGCTTAAGAAGGTTTTAGTTTTCCTTGTTTTACAACAAGGAAGCTAACATTTAAGGCAGTTAGGGATTTGCACAACACAGTGTGGTTCATACTTCAGCAATCCCCATGTCTTACTGTGTGGGCTTACGGCATGAACTGCAGGGCTTCTCTCGAAGAGATGCTGCTTTGATAGGTTCGAGGTGCTTCTAGTCTGCTCACAGCAAGTGGGTTGTTTGTATAATCAGGGAATACTTTGTTCTGATTTTCTTTCCTTTTTTGTTGTGTATGTCTAAAATGTAATTTTAGGCCAGAGATACTTCTCTGTCTTTGAGGTTCACACCAAGTCCTGCTTTGACATTTCAGGCAGCTGAATCTTCCTTTCTAGGCATTAAAGAAGTAAGCAAGCCAACCAACAAAAACGCCTAAAAACTCTTTTAATGCCAAAATTCCAGGGAGTCGATTGACTCTTAGTTAGCCCATTTCCTTGGGATGAGATTTTAATTGACACACAGTGACGGAATCTGCTGTTAGGTGGTTCCTTTCTCAGTAGCAGAACCTGTTCTTTCCTTCCTCGTAGAATCCTCTCATTTAATTTATCATATGATGGGGAGGAAGAATCATCACTTACTCCTCAGACTGTATGCTGCTAGTGGTGGTGACTGTAGATATCAAGATGCTCCCTGTCAACAGAAACACTATCTCCTAAGAGCTGCATTTTCATTGGTTGGCATGCAAGCTGACTGTGAAAGATTTAAGCAGTACTAAAGGGTAAGAACCAATGAATCATTTCCCCCAGTGCCCACCAGCCCTCCACCCCCATACCACTCTTTGGAGGCAATTGTTAATTATTTCTTCTTGCTTAGCCTTCCTGTTATTCATTCAGTCAACAAATACTTATTGAATGCCTATTATGGACACTGGGGATACAACAGTGAACAAAAGTCCCTGTTCTCAAGGATTTTAGTGGGAGGAGACAGTAAACATCAAACACATTTGAAATGTTTTTACCAAATGGGATTACCCTATACATACTGCTTTGCAACTTGCTCTTTTCACTTGACAGTACGTCTTGGACATCTTTCCATGTCCTACCTTTCTCAGTGATAATAACTAATATTTACTGAGCATCTACCATGCTCCAGGCACTGTCTCAGCAATCCTCTATAAGTGCTCTAATTATCACCTTTTTACAGATGAGGAACTGAGGCCCAGAGGGGTTTGGGAACTTTCAGTTACCTGGCCAGTCACTGGTGGAACCAGATCCGAACCCAGGTGATCTAATCCTTCACTGCTGCTCTACCCCCACCTGATGGCTGCCTAGTACTCCTTTGTATGATGTGCCTTTACATACTTAGCCAGTCGCCTGTATTTAAGTCATTTTTAGTTTGATGCTATCAGAGTGCAATAATAAATATTTTTACAGATATGTTTGCACATATTTGTGATCAATTATAAGGTAAATTCCTAAGAGATGGAAGCATATACATTTCTATATTTGAGAGGCATTAGTTTCCCTTTAAAAATATTTTATCAATTTCTGTTCTAACAATGTCAGAGAAGGTGCAGATTTCCTTAAACGTTCTTCAGCAAAGGGAATTACCAGACTTAGAATAGTGTTAGTATAATAGATTAAGTATAGCCTCTCTACCACTTTTTAAATTTTTAAAAAATTTAAACTTTTTTCATTATAAATGTTAAAAAAAAAAGATTGCTTTCTCATTTAGGCTGTTCTTGGTTTTTTTTTAAATCATACAAGGAAGAGGGCCATCACTCTTGTTTCAAGAAATCCACCCTTTCTTGTGACTTGGGAGCCCTGGCAGGGAAAGGCCCTCCTTTTTCTCTGATCCAGCTGTCTGTGGAAACCTGAGGGCTCAGTACCATGGTGTTTTAGGATAGTGGAGATGACAATGCACAGAGAATTAGCTTGCTCTGGTTAGAAAGACATGACTAAAACATACTTGTTTTCAGTATTTCATTGCAGATCTGATGCAACATCTGGAAAATCCATAAATGGCTTTAGATGTATTTAAAAGGAGCCATAATCCTTTCTTTTAAAAATAGGCATAAACCAAAATATTTTGTTCTCATCTAATCCGATCTTAAAACCCAGAAGCCTCTCAAAGTCTAAACTATGAAGTTTAAATCCACTTCCTGTGTGCATTTGTTCTTCAGCATCCTTAGGGTTAATTATTTGCTTCCTCTGAGTTGAAGTTAAGGATGTTGGGAAAGAAGAAGTGTCATGGCTCTGCCTATTACATGTTGCTTGAGTGTGCTTAGCTTTCGTCCGTCAGAGTTGAACTCTCCGTGTAATGATAAAAAAAAAAAATTGACATTACTAATTCCTTCATCTCTGGGAAAAACAGATGGGAACTCCAAAGATGTTTACTTATCTCCCTCAGTGGAAGGCTGATAAAAGTTTGGTAAGAGAAAGCGGTAGCTGATGACCCCTTGCGTTGTCCGCTTCCATCCTTCTGAACTCTTGGTTCCCACAGAAGAAGCCATCCTGCCAAAGCCAGCCTCTAGGGAGCTTCCTTTTATTTCCCTAAGATTAACCAGTTCCGCCCTGGTTGCAACAGCAGGCAACTATGGAAGGAGAGACTCTTCTGGGCTCTTAGTATTTTTCCGAGGACCGTTTTCCCCTCCTAATTCCTCACTGGTAGTGAAGCTGCTTGCCTGCAACGCCTTCCTCTTTTCTGATGAGATGCTGATTCTGATCTGCCATCTAGCAGCTTCCGGTAGTGGTAAGTGGTCAAGTGTTTTTCCTGGAGTTGATCGCAGGTTTTGAAGAATGTCCCCTGAGACCTAGTTTGTTTTCTATGTAATTACTAGAGCTTTCAGAATAGCCGTGGTTTTCTCATTGTTCTCATTGATATGGTCATGGAATGGGTACCTGTCTGATCTTGCTGCACTGCTGGGAAATCTCCCTTTTAGAGGAGAGAGTTAGGTCCGGGCTGAGGTGAGTCTGGGAAGCATTCACAGGTTGGTGGGACCAAGAGGAGAGTTAGTGCTGGGCTGTTTGGGGCTTTCTGTTTCTCTTTTCCAGGTTGCTGTTTTGTTTTGCTGTTTTTGTCTTCTGTGTGGTTGAAGTTCAGCAAGAAGTCTTTATTATTTTCCTCTTATTAAAAAATAATTTGGGGAAAGTTAATTGGACTTGGGAAATAGGAGTTTTTTTTCCTTTGAAGTTCAAATTTTTATTGTTAGCATCGCCTATTACATGGCCAGTGGGAGTGGCGTCAGTGTCCATTTCTTGGTTTGTAGGTACTTGTCATTTCCTTTGATAACAGTATGTTTTAGTTTTTTCCAGGGGGTTTGTATCTGCTGCACCTATTCGAGATATTACTTGTTTTATGATCAATTCATGCTTTGGACATGAACAGTTTGTCACTAAACTCTCCTTCTGAGGCTTGGGGGTATGTTTTTAGTGCTGAGATTTTCTGAACAGAAAAATGGATTCTTGTAGCTGTTTTGTTGATAGACATGAGAGTCTCAGGTCCCTGGTTAACAATGAGCTGTTTTGAAGAAAAAGCAAACTAGTGAGAGTCACTAATTGGAGGCTGAAGGCTGATTAGAAAGGAAATGAGGAAATACAGTGTTGTGTGTGGGGATACCAACACCTGTGTCCAGGAACTGTCACCTTTGCTCTGGTGGTGTTCCCTGCTAGCCTTTACTGCAGAATGTGAATTCAGAGACAGTTTTGTATCCACATTTGTTTATCTTGTGTTTTTATATTGTTTCATCATGCATGCATCTTTAAAAATGAGGGACCAAGTGATTTTTTTTTGTGCCCCTGGAGGATTTTTTTTGTGCTCGGGAGGATTTTATTTTGTTCTTACATGGTAAATTGGACATTTTCACTTAGTAGGAAAAAAAACTTAACCTATTGTTCCAAAGTAAAACAGAAATTGTAGCTCTTCTTGAAATTAAACTTCTTAATGTATGCGTTCTAGGTACTTGCATGGCACATACAAGAACCATATGCTAGTATTTGTTTTCAGGATTTCTCATGAAGTGATGTCAAAGAAAATGGGAACCTCCAAATGTTCCACAATTGTAGCACATGCCAACAGTGTTACTTGACTTCTTAGCAATAGTAAATATTTTCTAAATATTAACAAATAAAAGTCTGATTAAACATTAAATATAAATATTTAATATTGATCATTGTATTTTTGGGAACACATTCCTTCCTTGATTTAAGCCTGCCTTTTTTTCCTCTCTCCTCTTCTTCATTCAGTGCCAGTTTGTTGAGCACCTTGCCTACCCCATGCCAGGCTCTGTGCTAGACACCCAGAGAAAGGGCATGCAGTGGGAAGGCCACAGCACTTATTTTCAATACATCTTTCTCTGGCCTTTCTTTTGAGGTTGAGTGTTCCCTCAGACTCTCTGTCCTTGTCCTCTCACTGACTCATGCTCACCCGCTGTCTTCTCACTTCTCTGTATTCTCTGTATTCTTGTTCTTCCTGAGTGAGATCATTCATTCCCCACGACTTCAGTGCTTCCTTATATGTTCATGATTCCATGTCTACAAATCTGTCTTTTCTCTTTCATGCTGAGGATATTCTCAGTGATCAAGAGGCATTTCAAGTTAAAAGTGTTCAAACTGAATTCATTATTCTCCCAACCCAGTTCCTGCTCCTGCTCCTTCTCCTCCTTCTCCCTTCGGTGCTGTATTTATCATTTTAGTTAATGGCACCTGTGTCCTCTCATTGTCCTGAGCCAAAAACCTGGAAGTTATCCCAGATTCCTCCTTGTTTGGCACTCCAGCATGTGGACCATCTGTAAACTTTGTCAATTCCAACCACAGAAATGTTTCTAGAATCCAGCTGCACTTCCCTGTTGTCATTGCTCCCACTCTTTCCATGCCAGTCCTTGCTGTGAGAGTAAAGCCATCCTAAAAACTCTGATAGCATGCACCTGCATGGAGAGACTCAAGGGAGCAGTGACAATGGACAAGGGGGCCTGGATTCCAATCACACCGTTCTTTCTGCAGGGAGACCTCTTGTGCCTCCCCATTACCTGAAGACCACCCACAGGATCCTGACCATAGCAATGCTCTGAGTCACCTCATCTATCAAATGGGGATAATGGCAGACCCTGCCCATAGAGTTTTGGTGACAGTTAAATGAGATTAATTCATGACAGTGCTTAGCACAAGGCTAAGTACCCAGTGAATGGAAGCGATGATGATGACAGTGATGAAAATGATAACTTCTTTCAGAATCCATCTCTTATCTAGCTTGCCAGCCCCATGTCACACCACACTCCTCCATGCCCCCTGTAGTCTGGTTGCCATGACTCTCACTACTTCCCTTCACAACACTTGGTCTTTCCATATGCTGTTCCCTTTGCCTGTTCTTGCCTCATTTTATTGAGCAGACTCTTCTTTTCAAAAGGACCTGACTTGGAATCACCATCTGTGAGGTCTTCGCTGACTCTGCAAGACAGCCTTGGTGGCCCCCTTCCCTCTGCCTCCATAGTTCTCAGCCCCTCCTTCTGTCATAGTCCTGCATTTGCCATTCTAATGACCTTTCTATGTATTTGTTTCCATCTACCCCAGACCCTGGGCTTTTGAAGGACAGAGACGGGACCTAACGATCCTTGCCTCTCTCTCCGCAGCCTAGGTTTGACATAGAATAGGCATCTGATTCCATTGCACATCAGTTGGGATGCTCTCAAATTTAATAAGAGATTTACTACTTATGCAGAGTTCAAAACACATTTAAGAAAAATAAAATTAATAATAGCTTTCATTTCTTGAATATTAACTTTGTAGCAGGAGGCACTGTGCTAATTTTTTTTTTTTCAGGCAAGACCTCATTTAGTTTGCTGAATGATCCCATGAGTTACCCTGATTGTCCCTATTTATAGATGAGAAAACCAAGGCTTAGAAGGGAGGGGAACTTACTGCAGTACAGAGCTAACAGACCTGGCCCTCTGACTCCAGCGCTGTTGGAAGAAGGGGGAAGTGAGAAGGGGAAGGAAGATGACCAAACCAGGAGAGGCATGCTTGGTGGGAGAGGACAGGGTGGGGACAAGGAGGGTGAAAATGCACATGAGAGGCAGCGAGAGCAGGCGAGGAAAGGAAGAGAAAGGATAGAAAAGGAGACCAGGAGACGAAGCTGGAAAGAAGCAGGGGATAAACAAGAGGAGGAAGGGAAGCAGGGTTCCCACCACTTTAGGATTTTGTGGCTGGGTAATAGCTGTGCGCCTAGCACAGTATAAACAGTCTTCAGTGTTGACATGACAACTCACAACAACATCAGTCTGATGTACTTTATTCGGGAAATAGAATAATTTATTGCTGAGGCATGATAATTAGGTATAATTGGTAGGCAGTTTATACATTTGGCTGCACTAACCCTCACTTTGACAAACACACACACAGACTGGCTTAAATTTTTTAAATTTTAATTCTATTTTTGCTCAGTATCTACAATCTGTAAGCACTATGGCTTTTGGCAGCTGTCACTGACACCAAATACGATTAAAAAATTATCTGTAGCTCCCACTCTCACATCACACTGAAAGCTACACACATGCAGGACCGAGGCCTAGGCTTATTCCTTACCTTATCCATCACTGGTCTCACCTCCCAAGGCTGAGATTTCCCTGCTGCACCAGAATCTCCCTTCTCTGGAGTCTTAGAGCTGTGCTTCAGCTCCCCTTGCCCCACCCCATCCCTCAGAGGCCTGGCACATAGGTAGGGTTGCCAGCAGATATGCCTGCAAGGTCACCCTGTCCAGGGATGGGAGGATTCCCTGAGGCTTTGCTTTTCAGCCTCTGGGAACCTAGGAGCAGAGTGAGGAAAGGGGCAGGGGCAGGACCGGAGAGGATGAAGGGCAGCGGGCAGAGAGAAGGGGCCGATTCCCTAATCCTGCCATCCCATATCCCATCCTTGGCCCCCACCAGTGCTTAGTCAGATGGATGCTTCAAGGTTCACCTAGACGCGGCCTGGCACTGGTCTCCCAGGAAGCCCTCCTCCCCTCCAGTCTGGGGGGGTCAGGCCTCAGAAAGGAGGTGGATTGGGTTGGGAAGTAAGTACCTTAGTGAGAAATAGGAAGGAAAGTTGGGGAAACAGGAAAGGAAACTGAGAATTTGAAAGAGGAGAAAAGGGGAGGAAGTAGGAGGAGAGAAGACAGACTGGGGGAGGGGGAGGGAATCACATTATTATGGAGTGAACTGTATTTACAACAGCCCTGGGAGGAAGTCATTATTACCTGTGTTTTGCAGATTGAGTCTTAGGAAGGGTAAGTGACTTGGTGAAAGTCACACTAGATAGAAAGTAACTGAGCTGGGATTGGGATCTGTTATCCTACAAGTCTCTCCTGTATGGTACAATTCTCCAAAGGGGAGAGGAGGCAGAGCTGGGAAAGAGGAAGGCAAGCAGAACAGAACAGACTGAGGAATAGAAGGGGTGAGGTGCAGGAGGGCTGAGGGCTGGGCCTGGGCTCCTTGCAGCTATATGGGTTTTCCCTCCTTGGCCCTTCTTGTCCCTGAGTCCTGAGAACTGGAGAGCGCCCACTCAAAGGAAGTAGGGGATCCCCCAGTGGGGACACTCCAGTCCCTCCCTTGACCTGAGATGAAGCCAGGCAGAGAGCACTCCCCAGGCACCACTCTGGGCAAGTCAGGGGGCTGCCAGGAATCTGCCTGCGCTGCTCTCCTGGATTCAGCTGCTCCTCCTGTCTCTTCCCCACCTGCCCTGGCCACTACCTTTCCCTTTTCGTTCCCAGTCTGCTCTGATTCCTTTGCCTCTCTGTCACTCTTCCTCATAATTTCAATCTTTCTTCCCATTGGTTCTGCCCTCTCATTTTACTCCAGTGTAAACACATTTTCTCTTGAGAGTCTCTTTACTCATTCACACTTACCTCCTTTATTTTACTGTAGATGTCTTAAAGAAGTTACACTCACTGTCCTCATTTCATCCTAACGTTTATGACACTTTGACAGAGAAAGTTAGAGGACTACCATCAAGATAACTATTAGCTAATGAACCCTTTCATAGTATTGTGTGTCCCTGTTCCCCAACAGCCCACCCAGGTACTTTCTGAGGGTTACAGAGCTTACTCGCCCTGGATTCTGTAATGTTAGTGGGAAAAGCAGGAATCCAAGATCAGGTTGACTCCAGAGGACAAGCTTACAGCCACCACATCCTGCTGCCCCCTGGGCAGGTCAGCAGGCTCTTCCATTGGTGGCCTCTTCGTGAATTTTTTATGGCTGGAGTGGGTCATTTGTCCAGTTGTTGGCCCATAATTTAACAGCATACCAAAAACAGATCTCTTTCTGGGACGAACTAGTATTAGCTCAGCAGACTGATGATGTAGAGTAAGATGAACGACAACTCATTAATTAAAAATACACAGTATAACTGTCAGGAGGACCAGAGTGTTCACTTTAGCATGCATGACTGGTGTTTTCTATCCCTGTAGGCAGATTTCTGTGGGAAAGCAAATTATCATCAGCAGGTTGCTTGGTGATCATGGAATTGGAGCAGGGGGAATTAGCTATAATAACTTGATTGTTGAATGGCCTCCAACATTAAAGAGAATCTCCGTTTTAATCCTTTGCTTTTTAAAGTGTTGAGTCACCTGCACCCAGGCGCTCATTTTCACTATAAGTAGAAATCTCCTGGAGGAATCATAATATGGCCAGCACGCCCTCTTCTGCACACGGCTGCTTAAGTAGCATTTCCAACTCGGATGTCTTGTTATCACCCTCCGTCTCTATAGGTGTGTGAGACCAATTCCGTATTTTCCCTGAACACACTGGAGTTTTGACTTTGCCACTTTCCCCATTAGAAGAATTATTTTCTGTGATCAAGATTCAAAACCTGAACTTGAAATGTAAAAAACCCAAGTTCTTCATGCAGGCATCACTTTCAATCTTTTCCCAAGAAGTACTAATTTAAATGAATTAATATACATAAAGCACTTTGCTATTATTTTGGTTAACTTTCTCTCTCTTCCTACGTTCTCCAGAGCTGTCTTACAAACTGCTCCCCCACCCCCAAGACTTTCACCCAAGAAAACCACCATTTTAATCCCTTGTATAAGATGAAGGCAAGTGTAAGCTGAGACCTATTGATCTTCTGCTTTAGGGTAATTTCAAAAAAGGAGGAATGTTTTCATTTAAATAATGTTTGGTTCAGCACTTGCAAATGGTTGAATTTCAAAATCCTACTTCTAGAGCTAGATTTCATTTCAGCAAGTCCTTTTTTATCACCTGATTTTGTTGAGTCTGTTTTCTTAGACCTTCATTGATCCAAAAGTTCAATGAAAGATGGCTTTTTCTTTACTCTGACATCCTTTAGAGGTGGAGTGAATGTCAGCTGGGGTATTTTGGCGAATTGATCATGTGCAACAATAGAAGGACTAAATTTGACTTCCTCAAAGTTACAGTAGAATCTGCTGCCTTAGTATGACTCCTCCATTGAATATGCCTGGTTTGCTGCTGTTACAAGGGAAAGATTGGATTGGAGGAAACAGAGACTTGAAATGTTTAATTCATACAAGGATAACATACTATCACTCTGGATTAATTATGAAAGGATATTTTCTACAAAAGCAAAAATGGTTAAAATTAATAAGGGATATATTTATTATCTTCAAAATAAAAGGTTTCAAAGACACTTTGGAAGGTGGTGTTAGAGAAATTAAAAGCAGTGGAGTATTGCTTTATGTTTAATTGTCTAGGAGCTTTTACAATGAAAAGTGCTTGTAGAAAGATCTAAAATAAGAGAGGGAAGGAGTTACATGGATATTTTCTCTTTAGTTAGCTTTATAGTACACAAATATGTATTTAAATTCATCCTTTGTGCTGGCTGGCTGTTAGTACTAATCCCTCAAAGCAGTCTAGTAAAGCAATAAGGAGACAGAAGGAAAAGGTTGGCCAGTGGCCAGTACTCATAATAACTTCCTGAGAGATTGAATTTCTTTCTTCTGTCTACCTTCTCATTGCCATCTGTCAGAGTGTAGAGTCCCTTTTGCCATCTTGCTTAAAGAATCATTCTTCCTTTCACCTGCTCCAGGGACTCTGAGCCCTTGAAAACAGAACATGATTACTTAGTCTCCAGGGAGAGTTTTCAGGCCCTAACAAGTTGACTTAGAACTTGCTGATGAGCCTTAACCCTCTGGCCAGATGAGGCCACCAGATCCAGGTGTCATTGTCACAGAATCCATTCATCCTTTTCCATGTTGCCATTTGGTATCTGTTGTGGTGACTGTTGGAGCAAAGAATGTGATTTATGGATTAAAAACCTAATTTTGTCCATGTTATTTCTCACAGAAAGTTTTTTCCAAAAAAATCTTTTATCATGCATCTTCTTTTATAGTGCTTGCCCTTGCCCCTACTACCCCAAGATTTGCAAATTTCCCCCCTCTTTCTTATGCTCTTCAGTTTGCCTGCAACACTCTTCCTGTTGTTAACCAAATACTTCTCATTCTTTGAGGTTCTTCCTAGGCTGGAGGTGGGGGTGCACAGGAAGAAGATGGGGAACAGCCAGAAGGAGGAAGCAGTCAAGAAAGCCACGATGGTCTCCAGCTTGGGAAGATCTAAGACACTCTCAAACTTGGAATAAAGAGACATGCCTTTTAGCATCTGGAAGCCCTTGCTCCATTCCTCATAGAAATTGAGAACATCAATCATTCTTTCATTTAGCAAATGTTTATTGAGCACTGCCATACCCCAGGCATACATTAGATACTGGAGATACAACTATGGACCAGACAGGTCAGCTCTCTGCCCTACTGGAGTTTGAAGACTAATGGGGAAACAGCCAGTATAATAGGCAAATACATTCTAGAATGACAGGGGCTCTAAAAAGGGAAGCTCTGGACTCTGGGAGCACATAGTAGGTACTCTTACCTCTAGTTTGGGGGATCAGGGGAGGACTCCTAGAGGAAGTGATGTATGAGTTGATATTGAAAAGATGAGTATGAGTTAGTGAGGTGCAGGGATTGGCCATAGGGCTAGATGGTTACAGGCAGAGGGAAGATCATGTGATGATGGCCCTCAAATGGAAAGAAGCTGAGTTGAGTATTTCTGTAGTATAGACATGAGGGGGTGCAAGGAATAGGGGCGGTAAGGAGAGAGATGAGAAATCAGGCTAGAAAGATTAGCAGGGACCAGGTTGTGGAGGGTCCAAGGCACCTTGTTAGAATTTGATCTTTCTTTCCTAAGGCCAGTGGGAGGTGATGGGAGGGTTTTAAGCAGGGGTGTGACTTGATGCCATTTAACTTTTATAAGGATGACTCTGGCTTCAGTGTGAACCCTAGTCTATAGGTGGCCAAGGCTGGAGCAGGGAACCTGTTAGGAGGAATGCAGGCGGAAGGGTTATTGGTCAGCAGGTGTGTCTAGAGGCATCCACTGCCTAGTACTGGGTTGTGGGAGCAGTGAGGAAGGGAAGGAGGAGGAGGGATTGTCTTAGGCAGCCCTGGTGGCAGTTGGTAGAAGGCATGGGAAGAGGAACAGAAGCATTATTGATGGCTTATATTTGAGGACCTATTCCTGGTTGTAGCAGAGCCTGGCAGTAGTAACTCCATCTTCTAGTTGGATTCATCAGTTTTAATGACTGGTCCCTGGGAAAGCAGTGGGTCCTATGAAGTGTTGCTGGACCTATTTTTCAGATACACTCTAGGAGTGGCTGTGCCTTCAGCAGGCTGTTGCTTTTCCTGGGGGTGGTAGGTGGAAACCCACAGATCTAGGGGCACAACAGGGAGACGTATCAATGGTTTCAGGCTTTTTAGACTCCAGAGGTTTGTGGTGGAGCAGTAGGTGTTGATGACTTTGCTCTGGATCCTCCTTTCTTGTAACTACTAAGCCATAAGCATTGCTCTTCCTCTTTTCTGATCTCCATATGACTGACCAGCTTCTTCTTTAGGTGTGTTTACTGCAGCTTGCTACACGACTTCTTTGAGCAGGCACAAAAGTCATTTCTCTTTCTAACCTAAAGTGCATGCATTCAGTACCTCTGTCTACCCTGTCATGTGTTTGCGAAGGTGGCTGTGTTCTTTTCCAGTTTATTGAGTTTTAAATGTTGAAGTTACTTGTTTGCCCCTTTATTCATTCTAAACCTGTGTTAGAGTTTATCATGTGAAGGAAATTAGACCACATGTAGAGAAAAAATGAAAGGTAACAGTGACATTATTTATTTATTGCTAAATAATTTTGTTTTACTTTTTCTCCCAGTTGTATTGAGATATAATTGACATATAGCACTGTATACGTTTAGGGTGTACAGCATGATGATTTGACCTGCGTCATATTACCATGATAAGTTTACTGAACATCCGTCATCTCATATAGGATAAAAAAAAAAGTTTTCCTTGTGATGAGAACTCTTAGGATTTACTCTCTCAGCAACTTTCATGTAACACATAGCTGTTTTAATTATATCAATCAAGTTGTACCTTACATCTCTAGTACTTTTTATCTTCTAACTAGAGGTTTGTTCATTTTAATCACCTTTATCCACTTCCTTCTCCCTCTACTCCTTGCCTCTGGTAATCACAGATTTGATCTCTTTTGTGCATTTGTTGCTTGTTTTTTGAAGTATAATTGATGTACAACACTATGTTAGTTCCTGGTGCACAACATAGTGACTCAGTATTTCTATACGTTTCAAAATGATCACCATAGTAAGTCTAGTTACCATCTGTCACCATACACAGGTATTACATTATTGTTGACATTTACCCTGTGCTATACCTTTCATCCCCATGACTCATTTGTTCTGCCACTGGAAGTTTGCATCTTTTTTTTTTTTTTTTTTAAACATTTTTTATTGATTTATAATCATTTTACAATGTTGTGTCAAATTCCAGTGTAGAGCATAATTTTTCAGTTATACATGAACATATATATATTCACTGTCACATTTTTTTCTCTGTGAGCTACCATAAGATCTTGTATGTGTTTCCCTGTGCTATACAGTATAATCTTGTTTATCTATTCTACAATTTTGAAATCCCAGTCTATCCCTTCCCACCCTCCACCCCCTTGGCAACCACAAGTTTGTATTCTATGTCTATGAGTCTATTTCTGTTTTGTATTTATGCTTTGTTTGTTTGTTTGTTTGTTTAGATTCCACATATGAGCAATCTTACATGGTATTTTTCTTTCTTTCTGGCTTACTTCACTTATAATGACATTCTCCAGGAGCATCCATGTTTCTGCAAATGGTGTTATGTTGTCGGTTTTTATGGCTGAATAGTATTCCATTGTATAAATATACCACATCTTCTTTATCCAGTCATCTGTTGATGGACATTTAGGAAGTTTGCATCTTAATCTCCCTCAACTATTTCACTTATCCTCCCACCCACCTCCCCTCTGCAACTACCTGTTCTCTGCATCTGTGAGTCTGTTTCTGTTTTGTTATATTTGTTCATTTGTTTTGTTTTTCAGATTCCACATATATGTGAAATCATGTAATCTCTGTCTTTTATTTTGCTTAGCATAATACCCTATAGGCTCATCCATATGGTGGAAAATGGCAAGATTTCAATCTTTTTTATGGTTGAGTAGCATTCCATTTTATATATACACCATGTCTTTTTTATCCATTCATCTGTCAGTGGGCACTTAGGTTGCTTCCATATCTTGACTGTTGTAAATAATGCCATGATGAACATAGGGGTGCAAATATCTTTTTGAAGTAGTGTGTTTGTTTTATTTGGAAAAATACCCAGAAGTGGAATTGCTGGATTGTATGGTATTTCTATTTTTGCTTTTTTGAGGAAGCTCCATAATGTTTTCGATAGTAGTTGTGCCAATTTATACTCCCACCAAAGTCACAGGGGTTCTCTTTTCTCTTCATCCTCACCAACACTTGTTATTTGTTGTCTTGTTGATAACAGCCATTCTGACAGGTGTGAGGTGGTATCTCATGGTAGTTTTGGTTTGCATTTTCCCTGCTAATTAGTGATGTTGAGCATCTTTTCGTGTATGTGTTGGCCATCTGCATTCCTTCTTTGGAACAATGTCTGTTCAGGTTTTCTGACCATTTTTTAATCAGGTTTTTTTTTTTTGATGTTGAATTGTATGAGTTCTTTGTATGTTTTGGATATTAACTCCTTATCAGATATATCATTTGCAAATATCTTCTATGCAGTAGGCGGCCTTTTTGTTTTGTTGATAGTTTCTTTCACTGTGCAAAAGCTTTTTAGTTTGATGTAACCCCATTTTTGCTTCTGTTTCCCTCACCTGAGGCTACAGATCCAAAGAAAAATTACCAGAAATGATGTCAAAGACTGTACTGCCTATTTTTCCTTCTAAGAATTTCAGGTCTTATATTTTATGGTTTCACATTTTGCATCCAAGTCTTTAACCCATTAGTCTGGCTTTTTTGTAATTACCTGGAAAAGACTGTACATGTGAGATTAGATGGAGAAAAATTTCTGAATTGCATTTTGTTTCTCTAGAGCTGGCCAATAATTTCATCTTTCATGTACCTCCCACAATTTAGCAGTAGTTCCCAGCTGTGGCTGTGGAAAGGAATCACGGTGCTTGAATAAAAGGCAGGTACTGGAGTATCAGCCCTGAGATATTCTGATTCATAGAGTGTTGGATATATTAGAATACTTGGCTCTATTTTAATGCCAAATTGAGTGGCACACTTGTGCTTCCCTTAAGTTGTTCTGTATAGCTGGTATAATACAAATATTTTTGTATAGAATTATTCTTATCTGTTAGGTTTAAGTCTGATAAATGGAGTCTGTTAATCCTTATTATGTTAATAACTTCCTAGTCATCTAATTTGACTAGGAAGAAAGTTAAAGGATGGAAATTTATGGTTAATGAGCATATCTCGTACTAATGTTGGATCCATTTCCTTTTTTTTTTTTTTTTTTTTATCTTATGTAGGCCAACTGTGGAGGCCTGGTGAAAAATAACCAGGTGCAATAATGTTCTGCAGTAAAAAGAAATCACTTGGTAAGTAAATGTGATTTTTAATATTTTAATTTTATGGAGGTGTAATTTGTAAACAAAAAACACACAGATCTTAAGTGTTCAGTTTGATGAGCTTTGACAATTGTATGCTCATATGTAATTACCACCCCAAAGCAAGAGACAGAACATTTCTGTTACCCCTGAAAGTTCCCTTGTTCCCCTTTCTTTCACTTTTTATTTATTTATTTTTACTTTAAATATAGTTGATTTACAATGTTGTGTTAGTTTCTGGTGTACAGCATAGTGATTCAGTTACATATATATATTCTTTCTCATTATAGGTTATTACAAGCTATTGAATATAGTCCCCTGTGCTATACAGTAGGACTTTGTTGTTTATTCTGTACATAGTAGTTTGCATCTGCTAATCCCAAACTCACCCCCTTTCCTCTTTGGTAACCATAAGTTTTTTTCATATGTCTATGAGTCTGCTTCGATTTTGTAAATAAGTTCATTTGTGACATTTATTAGATTCCACATGTTAGTGATATATAACATTTGTCTTTCTCTGTTTGACTGACTTCACCTATGATAATCTCTAGGTCCATCTATGTTGCTGCAAATGGCATTATTTCATTCTTTTTACAGCCGAGTGATATTCCATTGTATATGTATATCACATCTTCTTTATCCAGTCATTTGTCTGTGGACATTTAGGTTGCTTCCATGTCTTGGCCATTGTAAATAATTGTAAATAGTGCTGCTATGAACATTGGGGTACGTGTATCATTTCGAATTGGAGTTTTCTTTGGATATATGACCAAGAGTGGGATTGCTGGATCATATGGTGACTCTATTTTTTAGTTTTTAAGGAATTTCCATACTATGTCTCATATCAGCTGCACCAAATTACATTCCCACCAATGGTGTAGGAGGGTTCCCTTTCCTCCACACCCTCTCCAGCATTTACCATTTGTGAACTTTTTAATGATGATCATTCTGACTGGTATGAGGTGATACCTCATTGTAGTTTTGATTTGTGTTTCTCTGATAATTAGTAATACTGAACATTTTTTCATGTACCTATTGGCCATCTGTATGTCTTCATTGGGGAAATGTCTGTTTAGGTCTTCTGCCCATTTTTTGACTGGATTGTTTGATTTTTTTTTTTTTTTTTTGGTTATTAAATTGCATGAGCTATTTGCATATTCTGAAAGTTAAGCCCTTGCCAGTCACATTGTTTGTAAATATTTTCTCCCAGTCTTTAGGGAGTCTTTTTGTTGACTTGTCTTTTTTGTTTTGTTTAGTTTCTTTTGCTGTGCAAATTCTTACAAGTTTAATTTGGTCCCATTTGTTTATTTTCGCTTCTATTTCTAGTGCCTTAGAGTGATCTAGGAAAACAGTGCTATGATTTATGTCAGAGAATGTTTTGCCTATGTTCTCTTCTAGGAGGTTTATAGTGTCCTGTCTCATATTTAAGTCTTTAAGCCATTTTAAGTTTATTTTTGTGTATGGTGTGAGGGAATGTTCTAACTTCACTGATTTACACACAGATATCCAGCTTTCCAAACACTACGTGCCAAAGAGACACCACTTTTTTCCATTGTATATTCTTGCCTCCTTTGCTGAAGATTGATTGTAGGTGTGTGGATTTATTTCTGGGTTCCCTATTCTGTTCCATTGATCCATATGTCTATTTTTGTGCTAGTAGCACACTGTATTAATTACTGTAGCTTTGTAGTATTGTTTGAAGTCTGGAAGGGTTATACGTTCAGCTTTGTTCTTTTTCATTAGTGTTTTGGCAATTCTGGGTCTTTCGTCATTTCACACAAAATTTTAGAATTATTAGTTCTAGTTCTGTGAAAAATGTCCTGGGTAATTTGATAGGGGTCACATTAAATCTGTAGATTGCTTTGGGTAGTATGGACATTTTAGCAATATTTATTCTTCTAATCCAAGAGCATGGGATATCTTTCCCTTTATTTAAATTATCTTTAATTTCATTTATCAGTGTTTTATAGTTCTCAGTGTATAAGTCTTTTACCTCCTTGGACAGGTTTATTCCTAAGTATTTTATTTTTTGTTTTTTATGAATTTTAAAAGTGATTTTTTTTAACTTTCCTTCTCTGATATTTCATTGTTAGTGTAAAGAAATTTAACAGATTTCTGTATGTTAAACTTGTATCCTGCTGACCTCATTTATAAGCTCTAGTAGTTTTTGTGTGAAGTCTTTAGGATTTTCTGTATATAGTATCATGCCATCTGCATATAGTGACAATTTTACCTCTTCCCTTCCAACTTGGATTCCTTTTATTTCTTTTTGTTATCTGATTGCTATGGCTAGGACTTCCAAAACTATGTTGAATAGAAGTGGTGAAATTGGGCATTCTTGTCTTGTTCCACATTTTAGCGGGGGAAGGCTTTCAGATTTTCACTTCTGAGTATTGTGCTGGCTGTAGATTTGTCATATATGGCTTTTATTATGTTGAGATATGTTTCCTCTATACCCACTTTGGTAAGAGTTTTATCATAAATAGATGTTGAATTTTATCAAATGCTTTTTCTGTATCTATTGAGATGATCATGTGGTTTTTGTTCTTTTGATGTGGTGTACCTTGTACCTCTTTTTATTCGTTCTCTCTGCACTATACACAACCACCTTCTAATTTCTATCAGATTAGTTTTGCCTGTTTTGGAACTAATATAAGTGAAATTATATAGCATATATTCTCTTGTCTTGCTTCTTTTATTCAGCATAACGTTTTCTGTCATATATCCATATGGCTGTATGTATCAACAGTTCTTCATTTTTTCTTTTAAAGCAGTATTCCATTGTATGAATACACTGACGCTTAAAACTAAGTTCATAGAGGGGAGGGTATAGCTCAAGTAGTAGAGTACATGCCTAACATGCACGAGATCCTGGGTTCAATCCCCAGGACCTCCATTACAACAAATAATAATAATTAATTAAATAAATCTAATTACCTCCCCCCTCCAAAAAATAAAAATAAAATAAATGTTAAAAAAAAAAAACTAAGTTCATATGGTTAGAAATAATTGGGTTCATGATGGCAAGAAACACGTTACTTTTGGTTGAATAATTGGTCTAGCTGAACAGTAATAATAGTATTCCAGTTTTTTAAAAATATAGGATCCTGACCAGAGGGTTTTTACCTTCTCTTTGGTCTCATTGGTCAGTGACAGACTAGTATCTAGTTTTTACTTAAGTAGAAGACTATTCAATATATTACTGCTGTTTTCCTTATTTTTGACCATGGGCATTTTAGGGACCAAAGGCTGGATTAGAGTATATCCAGTGCTGTGTCCCTCCTTCTAATAACACCTCTGACAGGTAGTTAACCTACTTTTATAGACAATTATTTCATGGTGCAGTACATTCCCTTGTTGGGCACTTACTCATTGCAACGTTCAGTCCCATAATGAGCTGAAATCTGTCTCAGTGTAGTTCTCACCCACAGGTTATGCCCTCTGGGGAAATACTTTCATATTCCCAGTGCCAGTCTAAGAGTCTAGATTACTGTCATCACTTTTTCTTTTTCAGATAAAATGATTTATTTATGTCCAATCACTGGTATAATCTTAATAGTGGAACATTAGATTAACCAGTTTTGACAGAGACAGGTTTCCAACAGAATCTATTTTGTAGAGTTTTGATAAGCTTGGATTCATTCTTTTAAAGTAATTTGTATGTATATGAGAATGTATATGTGTGTGTGTATATATATATACTATATGTATATAAAATAAGCAATTTTTTAAATAAATGAAAATAAGAACATAGAAGTCACTGTAATTGGGCAATCCAGAGATAACCACTCAAGGCTGCTGTGTTGTACAATTTAAAGGGCTCTAATCAATGACATCTGTTAACACATTTGTGTATATTCATTCAAATATATATCCCCAAATGGAATTATGGTGTACATTATTTTGAAACTTGCTCTTAAAACATAATAATATAATCATAAATACCTCTTATGTCTTTAAACTTTTATAACATTATTCTTTTATATTTTCCTCTTTTTATTTTGAAAATGTTGAATTTTACAAAAAATTGAAAGAATTATAAACAACCAAATACCTTTTACCAAAATTCTACGGTTGTTATCATTTTGCCACAGTTGCTTCCTCTCTTCCCCCTACCCTCAACATACACTCCCCCCATACACCTTAGTTATTGTTGAAACATTTGAAAGTAAGTTGTAGACATCAGGACTTTTACCCCTAACTACTTCAGCATGAATCTTAGAATAAGGACATTTTCCTAAATAACCACAGTACCATCACCACATCCAAGAAATGTAACATTAGTAAATAAGTAACATACATTCCTTTTTTCAGTTTCCCCATTTGTCCCCACAACATCTTATATCTCAGAGCTGCTCTTTTTTTCCTTTTTTTTTTTTTGTGGGTGTGAGTACAGTATCCAGTCAGTGTCACATGTTGTGTTTGGTTTTTAATCCCTTTTCTTATTATTTTTAGATTTAGAATAGTTTTTTATTACATTGAATTTTGAAAAAGTGCAGTCCAGCTTTCAAATCAACTTGGATTAAACATTTTAGGCCCGAATACTATGTAGATAATATTTATTTTTTAATGAACAATTAATAAATTAGTTACTTGTTACTGTTGTGATGAGGAATACAACTTGCTGATCTTCCTCATATAGAATTTCATTTTATAGATGGATAGTCATAGCTATTTTTAATGAGCTATAAATAGCTCACTTGTAAATGGCCGTGCAATGAGGCTAAATGTTTTGGCCACGTGGCTGGGTCTGTATCTGCTGTGGTGCTGATTGGCAGAGAAAGCTGAGGCTAGCCTCTTCCTCTTTCTCTTGAACTTGTTATGATGCCCACGTGACTTGAGGGGTTGTCATGATTGGGAATGATGCATCTTTAGGTTATATCAGTTCCTATAGATCTGGTAATAGACTGGACAGCTTTTTCAGCCTAAAATATTCATTTACTTAGTCAACAAACATTTTTGAGTGCCTACAACATGCTGGGTAGTGCCAACTTTTCTTGATTTCATGTAACTTTTTACAATTTAATAAAATACATATATCCTCACAAGTTAAGTTTACAGTAGAAATGATAGTGACAGTTTACTAAACATCACTACAAGTATATTTGACAGAGGAGCATAGTCTAGAGAACTTCTAATCAGCCTGGGGTTGGTGGCAAGGGGAAAAATCATGCACAAGTGATATTTTACCTCAGTGAGATATTTAATATCTGCAACATTTAATAAAGGTGCACTTACATTTATATAAAATTTCATAACATCATTAGGAAGCTTGGGACATTGATAATGTATGTGAAAATATAATAAGCCAACCATGAGTATTGTTGGAAAATAAGAATTTTCTCCCACATATATAGTTTATTATTTATTATCTCCATATTCATATAAATCTCATGTTCTTCAAGATGAAAAATTCTAGCTAATTGACTCAAATATTGAAAACATGCTTAAAATCTAATTTCCGTTTTTTATTTGTAATTCACCCTTTCTGTATAAGCTTGAGTGGGAGGCCCAAGGACGAATCACTTTAAGGCCTATGAGTGCTTTTCTGCAGAGCAATCAGGAAGAGTGTTATTCATGTGTAAAATATCTAATTTAGATTTCAAATAATTAGGTAACATGGGAAGTGAAAGATGTGGATAATTAGAGGCTTTCTTTAAACTAGCTAAAGCTGCTCTTGATTCCAGAACGTGATGGTTATGGAGTCAGGGCGAGTTACTCCACAGGGTATGTTAGAATGTTTATGGGGTGTGGGATGGAAGAATCAGACCAGGGTCACATTTTGTCTTTCATGACCCTTCATCCCCCAAATATTAAAAATTATATTTTATAATTGTGTGGTAGACATATAAATCCAGGTTGGATTCATTATTATCCATTATTATAGTAATTTTCTTCTAATTAAAAAAAATGAAAATTTAAACATTTTTGTGTTCTCTGAAAGTATTGTGGGCCTTAGGTGCTGCATCTACTGTGCCTACAAGTGAGACAGTGCTTTAGTTGAAGTTAATATCCCTGCTTCTCTGGCTTTTTTTTTTTTTTGGAGGGGGGAGCATATATTGTTTAGCAGGTACTGGGTTCTTCCTGTGGCAGAGGGCTGGTGACACAAAAGATGAATAAGATGAATAAGACAGTCCACTTACTTTTTTTTTTCAAATGTATATTCTGGTTCTTTAGTGAAATTATCCATCTTGTCATCTATTTTCATATACATGTTAATCACAGTTATTTTAAAGTGCATGTTTGATGGTTCCAATATCTAGATCATCTGTGAGTCTATTTCTATTTTCTGTTTCCTTCTCTGGTTTTCAGTAGTTTGATATTGTCCCCTACTATACTTGCTAATTTACTATTGAAATCTAGACATTACATATTAAAAAAACTGTAGCAGATCTGGATGTTATCCTCCTTCCAGAGAATTTACCTTTCTTCCAGCAGGCAGTTAGATAAAGAGCAGATCATTTTAATTCAATCAGAGGCCAAGCTTCTTTGAGGCTGGGTTGCAGACTTTATGAGGAAAGCCTAGTCTGTTTCTGTTAGTTCTCACTCTTAGAACCCAGCTCTTTAGAAGTCAACTGAAAACCTAGGGCCACTTTTCCCTGCTAAACTCTCAATTCTAATTACTGTCTTGTCTCACGTCTGGGCAGGATAGGAATTAGCAAATGCCTTGAGGGAAAGGTGTACAGAATATCACATTTACCTCAATATATTTCTCTGCTCTGCTGTATCTTGGCCCTTGAAGTTCTGACTGATTTTGCTAGTTGGGGGTGCTTTTGAACGGTTTTGTATATTTCACCCGGCTGTTCTCAAATAGATGGGTTGGTCCTGACATGTACTCCATTACAGTGGGAAGCTGAAGTCTCAAACACATTTAAAATAATCTGTTTTATAAGTTTACCAGAAGGCTACATTAAATATCATTATTCTATAATTGTTAGATGAGTGTTTGAGAATATCAAGAAAATCTTTAAGGAATGAGCAAAATGAATAGTTGAGTTGAATAAGAAAATAATGGTTAATCAGTATTAGTCTTTTCTGCTAGAATGGCTTTAAACTTTAGCTGTGACACATACACAAGTATAAATCTTGAGCTGCCTCATTATAGTGAATAAAATAATACTCAGAACAGTGTTCTGTGTCATATGTACTTATTGGACTTAGAACATATTTCCAAGTACATTGCTCTAATTCTCCATTTCTTTATTTATGATTCCCAAATGTATAATAGTCTAATAGTCATACTTTGGCTTCGTAAAAAAATTGTTTCATTGGAAAACTTCACCCCTAGAATTACAATCATTTATAATTAAAAAACGCTTTTATATCCCTTCCGCAGACGCACACCTTAGACCACTCCTTTAATTCAGTATTTGAGCCAGTATCTGGCACATGGTAAGCATTTAATGAATGGTAGCTGTCACTGTTATTTTCAGTAGTTTTAGTAAATGCTACTTGACTTACAATTCCTTGGTGGACCTAGTTCTCAACTAGTGTTGCTTTTAGTATTTGTTCAAAAAGAAATGCCTAATTTAAAAGAAATTAACATTTTAAAAATTCTAGGCTTAACTTTAAAATTTGGATTTTCTTTTATGGTGGAATAAAATCTGAAAACTTATGAGGTAATTTCAAACATGATACTTTCTATAAAGAAAAATACTTTAAAAAAATCAACCAAAGTCCATAGTTTACATTAGGGTTCACTCTTAATGTTGTACATTCTATGGGTTTTGACAAATGCGTAATGACATATAGCCACCACTATAGTATCATGTAGAATAATTTCATTGCCCTAAAAATCCCTTGTGCTCCATCTATTCGTTCCTCCCTTCCTCCATCTCCCCAAGCCCCTGGAAACCACGATTAAAGAAAAATATTTTAATAACTCAAATTCAAAGTCTACCTTCATACAATAAATAAACCAGTTAAAAGTTTCATATTTCAATGATTTTGGCTGGAATGATCTTGTTTCACTGTGGTAGTGCTGGTGTCTTATAATCATTCAAACTTTGTCTGGTAATTCATTCTTTCACTTATTCATTTATCCATCCATCCAGTCAGCCAGCCAGCCATTTCACAAATATTTACTGAACCAAGCACCCAGACCTATTATGTGCCAGACACTGTTCCAAACAGAAGAAAATAGCTGTGGATGAACATATTTAAAAAAAAAAAACTTATATGAATCTTCCATTTTTGTTGGGGTGGAGGGGGGAAAAAGATAGTCAAATAAGTAAATTATCTTGTATATTGGAGGGGCTGCAGTTTTATAAAGGGTAATCAGAGAAGGCTGAATTGAGAAAGCCATAGTTGAGCAAAGATTTACAAGAAGTGGGAGGGGGGAGCCATGTAGTTATCTGGAGGACAAGCATTCTAGGCAGAGGGAATAGCAAGTGCAAAGGCTTTGAGGTAGTAGTGTGCCTGGTGTGTTCCAGTAACAACAAAGAGGCCACTGGGACTGGAGTTGAATGTGAGAGGTCTCCCTCTCTATGACCTCTGGACACAGGCATGTAGTAATTCACAGTTTCCCGACATCCCTGCATGGTACCACCTACCATCTCCTGAGACCTCGAATCTCTTCCAAGCTCCTTTTACAAGGGAGGTAGTTTTGGTTTGAAATATGAGTCTACTGCATAGTCTTGCTAGGATTTTATCTTTCTTATTTGTAAAGTGGAGCTAATAATAGTGCGTGCCTACTAAGATTGCTTTGAGGGTTAATGAAATAATACATGTGCAACAGTTCATGTAGTATCTAACTTTTAACAAGTTTTCAATAAATGTTAACTGTTACTATTTTCATTATATTACGGTAAGTCTTAAATCTCCAGTTGTGAATCTGTACTTACAGAAAACTACATGGTGATGGTTCATATGATTTTATTGATTTCACTTGTTATGTATATAATTCATATATGCTGGAAGAAGAATGAATCTGTAACATTTTTTTAACATTCCTTTGTGTAGCTATGGTAAGCCACAAGAGGAACAAAGCTCCTAATAAATCACATTTTCCAAATGTCTGGACCTGATGAACAAATTGGCTCAGCTAAGAGGAAAACAAACCCAAGGCCCTTTAGTATTTATTTGACTCCCCTAACTGTTTCCAAGCTATTTTCTGAGGAGAAGAATTTTAAAAAATTGTGGGAAGATTTTTTTTTCCCTCAATTCTCTTTAGTTTGCTGCTTAAATGTCAATAAATCCCAGCAGCTGCAGGTCACCCCTGGGTTTCAGTAGGAAACTCCGACTTGGGACACATATTTTTCAGTTATATTAGAATGTGCGTTTGGAGTCAAATCAGGAAATCTTGGAAGCTGGTGGACTCTTTTCTTTAAAGCTCTCCCTACTCATTGTTCTTTCCTCATGTCTTTAATGAATTGCTTTGGCTCCCAAGCACCCAGACCAGATTGTGAAAAATGAAAGAAAATTAAGAAAGGAAAAAGCTTAAATTACTATTTGGCTTGAGGGAATTTTTCTGAGATTTCTGATTCAACCCAAAAAACCAACAACTCCAAACCCCAAATGATGCTCCATGTTTGGAGACATTCTTCTGCTTCTGGATTGGGACCAGGCTTACTAAGGAAATATTAATCCATACCATCACAGTTTTATACAAAGATGCCTAAATTCTCCATGGTGCTTCATCATCTCACGATTTTGGGGAGCTAAAGCCAATTGCCTGAAGGCTGCCTCCTGAACCACATTTGGTGAAGGACGAAATTCTCTGGAGTTAATTGAAGAATTAATTGTGGACTCACGGTTGCTGTGATCACTCACGGGCTCAATGGAAGTCTCCTAAATCTTGTCCTTACTCTTGGTCTTGTTAACAGAGTTGCTGCTTTCACTAACTAGTCTTAAACACTAAGATATTATGCATTGTTTAGAGACAAACTAATCAAAAAAGATGTAACTGACCTGTCTTCTGTCTTCTGGAAGTGGAAGCTGGATAATATAATGTATTATGTTATGAGGGAGAAGAGCACAATTTAGGAGCTGGGTGTTGTTTTCAAGGACTTTAGACTAGAATCAATGGGCATTTGCCAATTTCTACTGAAAATATTCAGAAAATTATTCAGGACCTCTTCAGAAATAATAATAGTGACTTTAAGGTTGACTTTGCAAGCTTAGATGATTTCCTTATTTCACTTCTTATTTGCCACTTTTTTCATTAAAGTATTTTCAAGCATTTTTCTGTTTACAAAATGCTTTCCATACATTTTCTCACTTAATGATGGGAACACAAAGTGTCATTATTTTACTGAGGAGGCAGAGGTAAGGAGAGGTCATGAGTTAAAATGTGCTTGCACAGATGGTTTAGTGGAAGGAGATCTCTGGCCTCTTGCTTCATGATCCTGCCTCTTTTCTTGTATGAGGGCTCCTTCATCAAACTCATTTTTATGGGGCTAAAAGTCTTGCTGACATGGGAACAACTTTTTTTTTTTTTTTAATTGAAATATAGTCAGTTTATAATGTGTTAATTTCTGGTGTGCAAAATAGTGATTCAGTTGTACTTATATATTCCTTTTCATATTCTTTTTTCATTATAGGCTATTACAAAGTATTGAATATAGGTCCCTGTGCTATGCAGGAGAACCTTGCTGTTTATCTATTTTATATATAGCAGTTGGAACCTGCAAATCCTTGATCCCCAACTTATCCTCCCTGCCATTTCCCCCCTGGTAACCATAAGTTTGTGTTCTATGTCTGTGAGTCTTGGTTGCAGTTAAAAATTCCCAGCAGAGTAGTGTTATGTCCCTCCATCTTTTCAACTTGTGTCTTAGTGATCTGATAACCCTTTTGGATATTTTAAAATGCATCTTCTCCTTTCAAAAGGAAAGACAAGCACCTGCACATGTAAGTGGATATGGTTTCATTGTCTGAAACCGAGAGTGGCTCAAACAAACTGTCAGCCCTATCAGATAATGCTTTCAGGGAGGGAGGTGGTCAGCTCCACTCCAGGTAATACCCTGAAACTCAGCTTATTCTTTTTGGTAAATGTTCCCTAACATTTAACTGATTTGTAAATATACACTTCATAAAATAAATGAGGCCCTCATTTAGTTATCTTGGATTATGTAACAGGAAGCACATGGCTCAAAGATAAACATTCCATAAATGATTCATTGATATTTTATTTGTTTGAGGCAGACATCAAATTATTTTGGCCTTTTGAGGAATGGTTTAGGAATGTTTGGGAAGTTTTGGGGAGAGAAGGCTATTTCCATCACCCTATGTGGAGTCGGGCTTTGAAAGCTTAATTACCTATTTTTCTGTATTCTGGAGCAGATTGAAAACAATGATAATTCTGCCCCTGCTGATGGCTATTCTCTTGGCTCACTGAAATGGTGAAGGGTGGCTTCCTATCCAAGCACATGTTCGTTAAGCATCTCCACTGGCACAGAAGAAAGGCTGCTTTTCTGTCTTAAGGATCTGTACGCAGCCAGCAGTATAGCACAGCAGCTCTCCATGCATTTTCTAGGAAGTTCAGTCTCAAGGTTATAGTCATTTAGCACAAGTGCAGCTGAGAGAAACAATAATTAGGATGATTGCTCGAAGGACATGTAGTTCATTTATTCTTTTAAATATCCTAAAACATATTTGTGAACTTAAATCTGCTCAGCAAAGACTGAGTACAGAGGCGCTCTCATTGGGCCCTCAGAAATGGGATGATCAGTGCTAGGGTTGTTAAAAAACACAGCTCTAAAAAACTCATGTTCTTTATAGCAAACAATGACCACTTGATGAAGACTTCTTAGAGAAATTATCGTTGGAGTCCAAATGAATACATAATTGTGCTTTTCCTAAGAAAATTGTTAATTTTTACCTTACAACTATGAAATAGCACTAGACAGGCCTTCCGTTTTTCTGTAAAATTGATGGTCCTCTGGAACAGGTGTGTGGGTCGTCACGTCAGGCATTTTAATTTTCATTGTGGATTCTTGTTGATCACCATCCTTCTGTATTTTCTTCCACTTTTAAAATTTAAGTCATTTTGCTGTTGTACATTCTTGAGTAGTTATTTTGGAGACTGTTCTGTGTGTAAATACTCTGGCATGTTTGATGATGTTTTTATAGCCCCTTTGCGCTTGACTGATTATTTGGCTGGGTATAGAATTCTAGGTTCAAAATCATTGTTCCTTAAAATTGGAACGTATCACTCCAGTGTTTTCTATCATACTTGTTGCTGATGAGATATTTCATGTTGGTCTAATTCTTGTGTCCCTGAGGCTAAACATTTTTTCCCCCTCTGGAAGTTTTAAAATACTTTCTCTTTGTTTTTAGAACTCCAAGTTTTATAAAGGTCTGTGGGTCCGTTTTCATTCATCCTGATTGGCACTTCACAGCCCTTTCACTTTGAAGAGTTATGGCTTTCTCTGGTGCAGGAAAATTTTCTTCTGTTCATTTGATTATTTCCTCCCATGCATTGCTTATGCTCCTTTCTCCTAAGCATTCCATTCACATTTCCTCATTTTTGTCATTTTCATATGTATTTTAAGAAATGTATTCAACCTTACTTTTCATTCTGTCTATCCTACTGCATAGTGTGTCCAGTAAATATTTTTAATTTCCAGGAGATTTTTCTTGTTTTCTGTTTTCTTTGTTCCTATCAGCTTGTTCTTATTTCATGGATGCCATGTCTTCTTGAATATCTTCAAGGTATTAATTTGAATAAAAAAGAAAAACAACCCTTTTTCCCCCACCAGTTTTCAGCCTTCTCTTTGGATCCTTCTCTTTCACGCTCTAGTTTTCCCTCAGATGTCTGGTGACTTATGGTGGCTGGTTTATATTTACAAATGAAGGACTAGATGGATTAGTGCAGACTGTAAGACCTCTCCTTTAAATAGGAGGGCCAGTGATGTAGCCAGCTCACAGAGAGGTTTTTCTGTGTGTCTTAGTCCATCCTGGTTGCTATAACAGAATACAAAGATTGGGTGGCTTGTAAACAACATAAATTTATTTCTCACAGCTCTGGAGGCTGGGAAGTCCAAGATCAAGGCATCAGCAGATTTGGGCCTGGTGAGGGCCTGCTTCCTGGTTCATAAACAGTGAGCTTTCTACCGTGTCATCACATGATGGAGGGGGCAGGGGAGACCTGAGGGGCCTCTTTTGTATGGGCATTAATCCCATTCAATGGGGCTCCACCCTCATGACCTAATTACCTTCCAAAGTCTTTCAAGTATCATCACACTGGGGATTAATCCTCAACATATGAATTTGGGAGGAGCACAGACATTCAGTCCAAAGCACTGTGGGTTAGTCAGGTCATCTGGCAAACCCCACAGTTGTCTCAGGAAGGCAGGCTTTACCAGGGCCTGAGTCTGCTGTGGAGGTTCAGAGCTGCTTCTCTCCTAGGCAGGAACACCCACTCTTGGTTTCTTCCCTAGGCATGCTGCCTACTCTCTTCACTTCATTATTTTGGTAATGCTCCAAAACTAAGGTGATCAGGTAATTTATACTCCATACTGGGACACTTTTGAAAGTAAAAGTCCACCGTACTTTGCCAAGGCAGCAGTTGTAACTGGAACTGTCACCTTATCTACAATGCAGTCTCAGTCTTTTTATCTACTGACTGAATTTGGAACCTCTCTGGGGCTCCATTGGGAAAACCACTCTTCTAAATCTTTTGGCTAGATTTTGTCTTTTTTTTTTTTTTTTTTGTCAACTTGATCCCATCTGATTTCTGTTTTATTTTCTAGACTTTCTTTAAAATTTATGAGCCTCTGCTAGCCCCTATTCTTGTTTTTCAACACAGTTATGTTTATATTAAAAAAAATAGTTTCTGTCACTTCAGTGGGACCTGAGAGGGAAGGGAGGAAGAAGGACATGCTGTCTTGAACTGGAAGCTCATTTATTCCACTGTGACCATACGCCGACTTACTATATTTTATATATCCTCGTGTGTCACTTTACTCCTTTTGGGAACCAGACACATTTAATGATACCAGTTGTGCAGGAATGAGCTTACCCTGGTAAATCGTAAATCCCTTGGCATGCACTTTCCTTTCCTTCTTCCCACATCTGGAGGGATGCCTATGAAATATCAGGCATTAAGTCATTTGAACCTCTGAGCAATTTTCAGTGGGCGTTGTTTATGGGGGATTTGTTTTCAGTTTCCTCTACTTGCAGGATGTGACTTACTGCCAAGAGGAGTTTATATCCCCTCACACGCTGTTATAGTACATGGAAGAATGTCAATTCTTGCAAAGACAGTTCAGGCCTAGATAGTTAGGTTAAAGGCAGAAAACTGTAGGGACTTAGAACCAAGCCAGAATTTTGTAGAGCTTAGTGAAAGGATTGGAAATCTGCCAGAATTTATCCATGAAGACTCAGTCCAGAAAGACGTTACTTACTAGAGGTACAGAAGCAGAGAAGAAGACTTAATGAGAAGAATTTAGAAGCCAAAAGAGGGGAGGACTTCCTGGCTCTAACAAGGTCTCATGGGACAAGAGCAATGTGGACACCCAGAAAAAGATCCAGACTTTCCCAGCACAGAGATTAATTACTCCTTTGACCTCTTAAGGAAAGGGCTGTTCTCAGTCCTTGATGAGGGTGGTTACATGGAGACACTGACTGTACACAATTCAAGACTCTGGTGTTTGGAGTGAATAAAATCCATTACAAAACTATAGAAGTCTGTAGTTGGATGTGCTTCATATAAATGTGAAATTTGAAACTAATCATCATTTGAATGTATATGATCTAAACTAAAGCCAATTAATGTACAAATTAGTATATCTGATTTTTGATTTACATCTCAAGTTGATCTGTAAATTACATGCAGGATGCCAGTGGGCCGGGTTAACTTTTGCCATGCAGAAAAGAGCCCCCCACCCCCATCTTCCCAATAATATCCATTGTTTTCCTGTCAGCAGTTTTACTATGCCTGGGTTAAGGTAGGGATGAATAAACAAATCATCTAGCTTTTTAAAGCTTTTAAATCTCTTTGCCCTCCAGAATTCCATTTTAGACTTTGGTATTTTTGCTCTTTTTTGGGGAATCAGCAAGAAAGAGAGGATGGTGCTTTTATAGCCAGAGTTTGAAATCTTTCTTTCAGGGGTTGGTTGGTTGAGAGGCTGCTTCCTGGGGGGTTCTCAATTTCAGAGTTCTACATGGGGAACTGACTTTATTAGATGGTAAAGAAGGAAGCCATTGGGGGATATCAAACATAAACACTCTGTAAATGGTAGGATTTTTGGCTACCAGGCATAGTCAGAGACATGGTGTCATTGGTCAGGAGCTGTCCTCAGAGGCAAACGTCATACATGGAAGTTGAGCCACAGGTGCTAAAGAGACATTTAGATACCTCTTGGACTTTCATGGAAAAATAGTCAGGTCTTATAATTCATGGTGCCTGGTGTATAGGGGGAGCAGGTGGTAAGACATGTTCCTATCTTCCTTCCTTCCCCTCATCTCCTCATCTTCATCTCCCTTTTACCTCCAGCTTCCCTTCTTTTTGCTTTCCTCTTGCTCTTCCTTTCCTCATCCCTCATACGTGCTTCCAAGTTACTTTTCACCTTCCAGTCCCCATTAGCTCTGTGGTTTTCTGTATCTTCTCAAAGTCAGACTCTTACCTCATGCCTACACTTTTTACAACCTGTTACTTGCCCAGGTGGAGAACTGTGGGGCTAAGGGATTCCCAGGTGTCATGTCAGTTACCATGAGAGGCCAACATTGATGTCTGGCAGCTGCTTGGCTAATCCTTCTTCCATAGCTTTCATTATTCTGCCATTACCCTTTTGTCATCTCTGGATTCAGTGAACAGGGAGCAAGAACTTGATGCAGAAACATGCTCTGCTGGTGTTTCTGGGGCACTGTCTTTTTCTGTCCTTTACAAATTGTAATTTCTGCCCTATCATAATCTTTGGGTTTGCTGTCCTTTCATTTGTTCATTTGTACTGGTGTCTCTGCATTTGCTTTCAGGCAATGTAGAGGTGTCCTCTGGCAGTAGCCACAAAAATGTGGGTACTAGGGTAGAGTATAAGCTCCTTTTGGGAAGATACCGCTGAGCTAGAATGAAGCAGAGGGAGACTGCAAAGCCTGCCTCCATTCCCTGAGAGCCCCTGCGTAGGCCCCCATAAATGTGCTAAGCCTCAGGCCAATGCAAACAGGCCTCTTTCTCAGAAAGACTGGAATGTGTTTCAGTTTGTTGTATGTGTGGCCCCCTGGGGGTGGTAGTCTTCCAAGAACAATCTCCTGTTGTTACTGCCCCATGGAATCCAGGAACACAAGTCCATGTCCTCCAGAGCCAGGTGATCAAGGGGCATTCCCTGGGTGGCAGCAGTAAAAACCAGGTCATCAGATGTAAAAACTGAGGTACCAAATATATGTAGAAGCCCCACTTGGGGAAGTCCTGGCACTCTGGAGTGTGGTGAGGGGGGTGCAAAGATGGCACCCTCTGAAAGAAGAAAAAGGAAAAAGAAACAAAAAAGACAGGAAAAAGACAATAAGAAAAAAAAGATAAGAACTAAAAAGAAGAAAAAGAATAAAGGGGGAAAAATGGCAGCCACCTGCATTAGTAAGGCAGAGGTGGGCAGGGAGAGGGTACCCACCAGCATCGTCCCTGGAGAGTATCCCAGCTGGTCCTTGCCCCTCAGACCATCACTGTAAAATTAGCAGATCAGTCTTTTCTTGGTGCTTTATGAAGGGCTGCTCCTGTGCTGGGCCCTGCGGCGGATGAGTCTGCGTGGGAGCCCTTCAAGAGCCGTTCCTCTGTTCCACACATGCCCTGTGGGTCTTCAAAGCCAGATGCATTGGAGGCGGTCTCTCAGGTGCCCATGTTAAAAGTTGGGGTGTCAGATGTGAGATATGTACCCTTTGCTCCTTAGGTTGAAGCTCTGGGTTTTGAGTTCCCTCCCGCTTTGTCTGGGGGTGGAGTTTATAGTGAGATGGTGTCTCAGCCTTTCCTGTCTGCTTTGACATGCTTTCCCTCTTTGTCCAACGTGAAGGGGTCACTCAGCCAGTTTGTAATTTTTTTTTTTTTCAGAGGAAATTGTTTCAGATATAACTGTGGATTCGATGTGTTCCAGGGAGGAGATGAGCTCAGTTGCTATCTTGAACCAGAATTCTGTGTTTGCTTTCAGAAGAGAGTTTATTTTTTGGTCACTTTCAGCTAAAGGCAGATCTCAGTCTCCTGACGATGTGCAGTTCCTCTCAATGTGTGTGTGTTGTTTAGAAATACCACCTTTGGCTCCATGACCGTAAGGTCAGTGACCTCGGTGGCCACTTCAGTATAGTTTTGTTTGGCTGTGTTATAACTTGTGACTTTGTAGCAAAAAAAAAAAAAAAAAAAAAAAAAAAATCCTTCCCAGGATGGCTTGTGACTTTTAGCAGCTCCTTCTCCTTTGGGAAGTACTTGATGTTAAGAGAAAGGGTGTTGTGGAGTTGAAAGGATATACAAATTGGAGACACATAATGTTTTGCTTAATGGCTGGCATCAGGAAGACAATGAGAAACAATTCAGCTTTCCATTTTGGGACTTTCCAATACATATTCCAGTATTTAGGCTGGGGAGAAAAACCAATGCCCTTCAAATTTCAAAGGAAAGAATTCTTGCAACCTTGATGACAATCAAAGTAACCTATGTGATGTTCATTTAATGAGTTATATGTTTCTTTCAAAATTTAGTTTCATACCTGATTTCTCTTTCTCTTTAGAAGTGGAACGGATAGTGAAAGCCAATGACCGTGAATATAACGAAAAGTTCCAGTACGCAGTGAGTAAAACACACATAGCACACTCTTGTTGGGGTAGGTCCGACCTTAAGGACAGTGTGAGGGTCGTGCCTCTTATAACTTTATGATTTCAGTAGAAACTTTGTTGGCCCATTTTAATAGCAAGATGCCATATGGTTGCATAAATACAGATTTTAGTAATGTTCATATACATTTCTGTTCTGCATTAAGAGTGGTTGGTATTCATATTGGTATAGGAAGAAGATGAAGTATTTTCTTTGTCAAGAATTGATGCTTATTTCATTTTGGTGCCCATTTGAGCAAATGAATAATGTAAGACTAATATGAAAATAGGCCTCCATAGTAGTACTTGGTGATGGAAGTGGTGTTAGTAGCTGATGGGTGATGAATGACATTTGAAGATCTTCTCTAAGCAACTCAGGTTTGATGTGGAAAAGTATATGTAAGAGAAAGTTCCCAGAACTGAATGATTATATTTACCAAGTGAGCAGTGAGAATGATGAGTTAAAGTGTGTGAGGATTAGTTAAAATGTGTGAGCTTTAAGCTTTTACTGAACTACCTTCTTTTAAAATGAGAGTTTTCTTTATTTACATAAGAAAGATTTATTGAGAGTCTAAGTGGCTCTAAGTCTACTGTTTTAGAAACGTGGGATGCATTGGTGAACAACTTCGTGAATTATATCATGGGCTCTCAAAAATATTCCTCATCTTCCCTTGGCTCAACCTGAGTTGCTCCATGGAGTCTTTTATAAGTTCTAAGAAAGACAAATGGTAAATTGATTCTGTACATGACATGTGGCATACAAGAGCTGCTGTGATTGAGTGTACCAGCACATTAATGAAAGTCTCAATTCAAAGAAGAGTTTGACAGCCGTTAAGGCATAGAGAGATGTGATAAGATGTGAGTGTCATGGGGCAAACTGTGGCAGTATCCATCCAGGAACTAGCCAGAGGAGAGACAATTTTGGCCAATGGATTATTCTTAATAATTTGACCAATGGATTGTATTTTAGTATTGGTAGTTCTTTTCCACATGTGGGAATGGATGCATGCATTGGACTATGGTAGCTTGATACTATTAAACATTCAACAGAGGTAGCTGACAGCTCCTGTTTTCTCATGCTGTGCTATCATGTAAACTTGTGATTATAATTTTGATGTTCAATGTCAGTTTCCCTACAGGGAGTCAGCACACTGTCTCTATGACAGATTTCTCATGTAAACTAATATATAGGCACTCTGATTTTATTTGTCAATCTTGTAAGCTTGGTTAAAGTAAGTATGCCCTTGAGAGATGGAATCCCTCTCAGGAGGCTGAAGAACATGCTTTGTAGCCTGGGGCTGGGAGGTGGTAGTGGGTCTATAATCCCCTATGGTGATTAATGCCACTCTGTGCAGCCTCCTGACATTTAGTCATTTAGTCTTTCTGCTGCTCACCACACTTGGCCCCATGCCAAGAATGGATTTCTAGCCATTCTAAAGCCAGTCCTTTAACTAGAGGGTGACCTTGAAAGTCTTGACCATGAAACCCTAAATCAGAGAAGTAGACGTGTGTATTTCAAGACCTTGGAGGGGAAAAACAGTAATAAGTGATCTACTTTGGAGTAATTATGCATTTAAGTACTTGGCTGTATTTACTTGTTTTCCAGTGTACAAGTATTTTCATTCTGTGAGTAGTAACCATATAAAGAAAGCTATATTCTATTTGCTTTTTGTAAGATGATATAGTCTATTATATTTATTCTTATTTTTACTTAATTTATGGACTATTTCAAACTTAGAGAAAAGTATAGGAAATAATATGACACCCATATGCCCAACACCCAGATTGAACAGATGTTAGCAATTTGCCATGATTCCTTCAGATCTTTCTTTTAAAATGATATGGAGAGAGTTTTCTCTCAAGCTTGCATGATATTGAACAAAAGCACACAGATATGTGACTGGGGCTATGTTTTCTGTTGGGCTTTCTAACAACGACAAGGCAGTAGAACAATATTCTGCAGCTGCAGCATATGACACAAGGCAGCTCAGTCTCTGAGTTAAAAAATACTCAGGAAAAGACAAAACCCATTGAGAGCTGGCAAAACCAAGAATGACAAGAGCTGAGAGAGGGAAGCTGCGGAGCAGAGAGGGGCAGCAGTGCCCCAGGTCTAATGACCCCTACTTTTGCTCAGAGGGGATGAGCTAGGCCCTCCTAGAATGAGCAAGGTACCCCACTAGACTCGACTGGTGGTGTATTGATTTGGGATCTTGCAACAGATGTCTGGCCATACAGTGGGCTGTGGGACCCTTCTCAGCCTGTGTGTTCAGCTACAGAACTGGGGATAATAAAAGTACTTAGATAGTTATTGTAAGGATTGAAGTAGAGTCACACACAATGACCCTATGAGCCAGCCTATGTAGAGATGGGATTTGAATCTGTATCTAAGTTTTAAGGATTTTTAAGCACTTCCTGTATGGACTATCCTTTTAAGAAAGGCAGAACCCAAGGGGTCTTTTGCTCAGTCTTGCCATCTTTAAAGGCTATTACCCCAAATGGAAATGGATTTGAAGAAATCCCAACAGATCTTAGGAAGAATGACCGTAATAATAGAAGAAGTAATATTCCTACCCAAAGATTGAAAAGGAGATGGGAATAAACCAAAAAATTATTATAAGAAAGGTGAAAGGAGAAATGGTGAAGCTTCTTCAAATGTAGTGGAAAGAGCATTTTGGGATAAGATAGATCATAGTGTGAATCCTCTCTTATTTGCTAACTTGTGATCTCGATTTGTTTATTTCTCTGAGCATCAGTTAATCTCATCTGTGAAATGGGGAATTTTCCTCATAGGATTATCTACCAAAAGATTAAATGAAATAACTTACATAAATATCTGATAATAGTAGGACTAGCTAATATATATTAGATGCTCACTATGCACCAGGCCCTATGCTAAACCTTTTATATGCAATTTTTCCCCTCAACCCTAAATGGCTGTGGACAAGGATGCACAATAAATTTTAGATTCCCTAGAAAGTACTGATTAAAGTAAGATATTGGTGAAAATAATGTTAGGAAGATACTGAGAAATTGGCTAAAGTTGTAAACAAACTTTTTGCAGCAGATATCACAGCAAAAAATGAGCAAATCTGTGCTACTGAAGGTGTGGAAGTTGCTGATACATTATGCACATGATGCAACAGCAGAGAAACAAATACACCTAAAAAAAAAAATAGACCAACAGTTTAAATGATTGTGGAAGTAGAGACCACCCCACCGCTGCCCCTGCCAAATGAGCCGTGTAGAAATGATAATAGTTTGATGAGGTACTTGTTGATTAGCTACTCTGTACAAAATATTTGATGAGTTCAGGAAATTTTCTGATGTTGGCAGACGTATGGTTAACAGTGATGATAATAACAAAAAAGTTAGTGATGGTAATAATAATAGCTTACACATATCTAGTGCTTACCATGTGAAAGACAGGGTTCTACACACTCTACTACATTAAACTCATTTCATCTCACAACTCCATGAAGAGAGCACTTTAATTATCTCACTTTTATATATGAGCATAGAGAGCACTGATGCACAGAGATCTCACTTAAGTGACTTGCTCAAGGTCACACAGTTAGATAATAACTCCCATTCTTTTTTTTTTTCTTGTGCTTTTAAATTTTATTTTTTTAAAATTTTAATACTTTATTTTTTAGAGCAGTTTCAGGTTCACAGCAGAAATGAGCAGAAAATATGGAGAATAACTCCTATTCTTAACAGCTTTGAGTCCAGCTGGGTTCCAGGTGCTTTGTACATATTGCTAATCTTCTACAAAACCTAGAGAGGTGACCTGGGGATCCCTTTAGTACCTTGTCTGAGGTCACACAGCTAGTAGGTAGAATTCTGATTTAGATTGGCCAGATTCAAAGTCTGTTTTTTCCCCATGATACCATGCTGCTCTTTTGACTAATCTTGAAAAACAAACAGCAGAACAACAACAAAAAACCCAAAACACAGTCCCCTGATTCTACTCTCCTTCCCTGACATACCTGCTGGTAAAGTTTTTCTACGCTAAAGACAAAGGCAGATAAAGGAGGTATAAAATTTTATAAATGTGAGGCTAAGAATGACCTTAAATCTTACCCTTAGCATTTGTAGATAAGAACTTGGGAGAAAAATTTACACAAAACTCAGATAAATGGTCTAATTCCCACAGGCATTAAGCCTGGCTAAGCAAACATTTCTCTTTGAAGACTGAAGGAAGATATTTCAATACCTAGAGAACTCTAATTTGTCAACAAACCCTTAAGCTTCAAAGCACTTTATGGGATATAGCACAGGCTTAAAAAAACGATCAAAAGTGCTTTTAAGAGATAAAGGGTTTAGAACACAAACAAAAGACAAGGTTAATGATTCTAAGTGAAATCAATTGACAAGTGAGACACGATATTGTGAAAACTGGAAGGTGGAAAACATAAAACTACGAGTGGGATTTCAGACTGCCAAGATGTGTGTAACAGTGGGTTGGAGAAGGGAGAGAGCCAAGTGCTAGAGTTATTACTCTCATTAGAAAAGGAGTTCAAAGTCTTCTTGGTTAATAACAGGAATGAATAATAGCAGCAATGAGAACAGTTGTTGTATTAAAATGTATTAGTTTTAAAAATGTTAGAAATGTGAGAACCAGCCAAATGGCCAGACTATTTATTCCTGTTAAAAGGAGTTTGAAGAGAACGGTAGAAGTAGTGAAAACAGTTGGAGTTGTATTAAGATGTGTTGATGTCAAAAAAAAAGTCAGAAAAAGTGTTGGATTAATTATAGGTATTTTCTGACTTTACTTAAAAATAAAGGTTGTTGGAAAACATTGGTTCCCACTGGTTCCTACTCTTTTTCTTTCTCACATTATACAGACATACTATCTCCTACTTCAACTGTCTTGAACTCTTAACAGAATTTGAGAAGGGAGATAAACTTATTTGAGTGCTGAAAATGTTAACCTGCCTCAAACTCAGGAAGTTCAGTAAAGATGAACACTTAATAACTTTTATCTGAATTATTGATCCTGTTCAGGAAGTGCATAGGCTTGTATAAGTGAGTGAAAATTTAACCAAGTAGTTTTGCACGCTTATAAAGAAAGGCTTCCATCCAAAAATTGCAATTCCAACACCTTAATTTATTCCTAGAATCTTGAAATGTCTTGTTGATATTCTGGTTATTGGATAGAAGCTTTTGTTGCTCTTAGGAATTTTGTAATTGGTAGAACAATGACCATTTGGATTTTCCAAAGAGTGTTCATTCAGTGTGACAGTACAGTTCATTCTCAGCAGTCAGGGCTATAGTGACGTCACCAAGATGTCCTTCAATGTGAACTCCTTCCATTTCCCACCCACCCATTTAAATGGGGTTTTGGATGTTTCTACAATCACTTCTCTTTTCTCTGAACTCAGAATAAGTAGTTAAGAGTGGAGTGAAAAATTATGGCCCACCATCATTCTGGGTGTGTGAGCCTGGACAGTCACTGGACCTCGTTAGACCTATATTGTAATGACGTGTCTGTGTTTCTCTGAGGCCAGTCTGGAATAGCAGTAAAACTGTCTTTTCCTGTGTGTGGATGAAACAATGATTCATTGTCCCTTTTTACAGAAATAAAAATGATTTTCAAAATTCACTGTTCACAATATGCCTGCTCCATGCCTAGCAACATGTGTATTTGTTGACTTACTTTCCAAAGAGGTTTTGAGGTAATGTGCAAAAAGAATGTGAAACTCAAAGGAGTAAAAGTACATGAGGAAATTGGGATGGGCAGGGTATTTTTAGGTGGGCCCCAAACTGCATGCTAGAAGGCCCTGTTTCCTAGGTGGCAGTTATTTAAAAAGGGGGTACAAATTCTGCTTTACACTTTCAAGGAATGTATATAATATACTCAAGAAGGGAAGACCAGCACAAAAGAACAAATTTGGTAATAGATGATAATGAAAAGGTAATGCTAAATTCTAACTTTGTGATGTGGCCTGTGTTAGGGAGATGAAGGCTCAGTGTGAGTCAGAGTGTTTGAGGAAGTGTTGCCTGAGGAAATGGGAAATGATTCTAGCCTTATTTATTGGTACCACCACCGCCAGAAAGGAAAGACAGGATTAGAAGTCCCACCTATTTGAGGGTGGAGGTGTGTCATGGGAAATTAGGGTCCACATAGGTGAGACCAAAGTGCTTAAAAAAAATTGAATTTGAATGTGAGGTAATAGGCTCTTAGGAGCTGAGTAGTCACAGAGTGGAAAAAGGATTTTGTTAGCCCCCCAGATTAAATAGATGTGGTGCCCAAATGGAAATGCCCAGGTTAATATGGAATGTAGCTTGGGTGGGGTTAGAATTGTTGATCAGGGTTATCAGTTGGAAGGAGGTACCTAAAGCTGGGAGGAAAAATAGCACTTGTTAAGGAGTGATGGCTGAAAGGAGTGGGGATGGAAACTCCCCCACAGTTAGAGAAGGAGAGGGAGGGAGTCCAAGAAGGAGCAGAAGAAAAGAGAAGAGGTTGGATAAAGGCTGGAGGTAGGGTGTGTGTGTGTGTGTGTGTGTGTGTGTGTGTGTGTGTGGTGGTGGGGGGGGAGTCCCTCAGGAAATAGGGGTTGTGTAACCGTATCTGATGCTAGGTGCTCATGAGCTTATGAACTAAGGTAAAACATCTTTAAATCAGAAGGAAGCAGGCCAAGCTCAGTGGGAATGTATACTTAGAAGGCATGAGGTCCTGGGTTCAATCCCCAGTACCTCCAGTAAATAAATAAGCCTAATTACCTCCTCCCCCCAAAAAATGTTAATAAGTAAATAAACAAGATAGTTTAAAAAGTGATTTAAAAAATCAGAAGGAAGCAATTGGAGGACCTGAAGAAAGCTGTTTTATTTTATTTTTTTAAGTTAGGATTTGGAAGTCAGAGGGCAGGAAAAAAAGACATGCAAAAAAAAGGGAGTGGGGTCTAGCCCACTTAATGAATAATTTGCAATAAAAAGAGGTAAACAGTATAAAAGCTTTCAGGCTCACTGAAATGAAGGATTTTTGAATCAGTCTTCATTTTGGCTATCCAAGTATATAAAGTCCACGGAAAGGTAAAACTCTAAAACATTTTTTTTGGGAGACTTTTGTGGTATCAACATATTGGGACACATCACAGCCCCGCTTTAATCCCCGGCCTGATGGAAAATCTAGGTTTCTCTTTCGTTTCTTCATGAGCAGCATAATTGCACTGCCAGCATGCTGCAGATTCTCACCAAGAGGGCTGATAACCAAAGCAATTTATGCACCAGCTGAAAAGTACAGATGATGACAAGAACTGTGACAGGTTGGAGTTAGTTGTGGAAAGTGCCAGTAACTTGCATTTGCAATAGGTGTCTGGTTGTTGGTTGTTGCGTTTTTGTATTGGGAAGTTACCATAGTAATAGTGGCTTTTTAGCAAACATTGGAAGTGCCCTCTGTTTTGTGTGCTGTTAATATCTGTGTATATTATTCTACGTTCTACATGACAGGTCTTTATTTTTCCTTTATAAATAATTTACTTGTAGCAGAAAAGATAATTTTTGAACGTTTCTCAAATTTATTTTTATTCTGGATTCAAGAGTTTAAAAGTATAAATATTTTATCTTTTTGACATCTGATTTATTTAAATGGCTAAACATTTGTCTTAATTTTTTTTGTTTCTTCAATTTGGTTGATCTGTTTTAATCTTTTGTTTTAGCCTCTGAATTCCTATTCCTCAATGTTCTAAAATGGTACATTAAGGTAATTAAACAGTCCAGTTAAGCTCTAACTCTGAAGTCTTTATTTACCTGTTCTGGGCTTGAGATAATTTCGGCATCCTCATAAACCAGTTCCATTCCATCTGCTTAGTGAGGTAAATTTCAAGTCAAACCACATAAACTAGGTTTGTTTGTTTGTTTGTTTATTTATTTATTTTACTTTTACTTTCTTCATTGCAATGATATAAAATTAAAGAGTTTCCAAGCAATGTGTAATTGGAATTAAAAGTTAAAGTAAACTAATTTTGATGTTAAAATTTTGGAGCTGTAGTATAGCTTAGCTGTGGTAGGTTAGGTTTAAAGTAAGACTGAGAAAAGAAAGGTGGAGCAGGAAGGAAAGTAACCTCCTGTGTGAAGCAAGAACTACAACTGCAGTTTCCTTCGTTGGCAAATGGTTTGTGAAAGTAATCCATAAATCAATCACGTGTTTGACATTGGGCAAGTTCAGTAACAGTTGAGAGGTTAACGGAAAAACCACCAACCCCAATGTTCTCAAGATGGTTTTTAATCCTGGTTTGTAATTTTCTTTACTGGACCAAATAGCTTGTTTCTGTGAATCATATTATTAAAAGGTGATAACTATCATATTTTACATTTTGTAGTTGAAAGATTAATCAAATCATTTGTGTTTACAATGTAATCTCAAATTCATGTCCACTGTTATAAAATCAGTGCTCAGATTACTATTGAATTTTATATCTTTCTATATGCAGTTTCCTACAAGAGTAAACTATTTAAGCATTAAAGTTAAACCTGAAGATAATTTAAAAATGATCCTAGGAGTTGATTAGGGGCCATATATGTGTGTGTGTGTGTGTGTGTATAGACATGTTTGTGTGTTGCATGATTATGTGCATATAGGAAAGGTTGTAGTTGTAAGAATGTGTTTGTATATCTTTGTAAGAGTGTTCTGACTTGAATGTGAGAGACTATTTTTTGAAGAATTAAGTAGAGAACTGCAGATTCTTATATTTAGATTGGTAATCAAAATCTCTACCTGCTGGTACCCTGGTCTTGACATCTCTAGCAGCCCTAGTTGTGTGTTCTGGGTTTCATGTGCACCCCTTGGTTGTAAAGTTTGCTGTGAGTCAAGGTCACATTATTATAGCTATTGCTGTCCTGGTGCAGTCCAGGTAAGTTGCAGGTGGTGACATCATTCTTCACCAGTAGTCCAAAAGTGCAGGGAAGATGGGTTGTTTTATACATATGGGAAAACCTGACTGGTACAGTAAGGAAGTTAGCTTAAGTTCATCATGGAATCTCAGTGTAGAGTTATCCTTTAAAGCGTTTCCATCCACTTCTCTCTGGAATTTTCACTGATGACATATCCAGTGCATGCTCAGACCCCTCTAGAGGAGGGAAACTCACCACTGCTGAAAGGGGCCTTTTCTGTCTTTGCATAGTTTTGATTATTAGGCAGTTTTTCCATCAGTTGAACCAAATCGATCTTCTCTTGCTTTATTGTCATTGGGTTAGCTTCCTTCTGAGGCCAAAGTAGAGTAAACGTGTCTCCTGTCTCACGTGACATCCCTTCTAATACTTGGTTCAGCTGAGCAGACTAGTCTCCAGAACAGTCATCTCCAGTCCCTGTTCTTTTTAAAGAGCGCCAGCTCTGCTGTCGTTTCTCAAAGTGGGTTGCTCCAGACTCAAGCAGTATTCTGCAAGTTCCGTGACCAGCTTGGAGTGGAAGAGTTATTTTATTTTTTTAATTTTATTTTTAAAATTGAAGTACAGTCAGTTACAATGTGTCAGTTTCTGGTGTACAGCACAGTGTCCCAGTCATGCATATACATACATATATTCATTTTGGAGTAGAAGAATTATTCATACAGTTAATATTGCACTAGCTTTTTGGTGATTGTTGACTCCTGTGAATCTCATTTTAATTGTTAATAACCAGGACTGTGCCGCATTTATCTCTGATTCTTGCCTGTCATAGAACAGGCACTTACTCTGTCATTAAACTATCCCTTTCACTTCTGTGTCACATGTGGACTTCCTGAGCATGTCTTCTGCATCTCCACTGATAGCTAATTCAGTGGGCCAATCGAATCAGAGGCTCTGGGGGTGGAGTCCAGGCATTGGTCTTTAAAAAATAAATCTCCCCATGTGATTCTAATGAACAACCAGGTTAAGAATCACTGATATAAGTTATTAATTAAAAGATTGAGCACAACAGAGTTGAGGACAGAGCCACATGCCTTATCTCTAGATACCTCCCAACGGGTAGCCATTGGGCCATTAATCATTGTATTTTGTGTCCATAACTGGTTTACAATCTCTGTAATGATCTGTCCTGCCTGCCAAGCCAGTTTTTGTTTAATTATGGTATATTATTGCTGTCTATATTAAGAAGCAGAAAGCCTTTTAAAAATATTAAATCTATGATACTGCTGGTTTAGATGACATCTATATGGAAGCAGAAGGAAGGGATGAATAATTGAACTTTGAAGCTTCTCTCCAAGTCATGTTTCTGTGATTCTTGCAGACCACGTAGTCCCATCCTGCAATATTTTAAACACTCTTGTAGGCCAAATGCTGCAAAAACGCCATTGTTCTAAGCAAGACATTTTTGAGGTTAGAAGCTCAAATGGGCTGAACTTCATAATGTTCTGCAGAGAAAGCATTGTTCAGCCTTTTCTAGGTGAAAAAATAAGCTAAAGGAATGTTTGATTTTTTTCTTCTCCCTTGCTCTCTGATATGGAAAAATGAACAAACTGCATAAAAACATGCTAAAAAATGTGAAAATTTAATATTTATGCTATAGGCTGTCTTTGGCAAATGTACTTCTCGAAGTTACATACTAGAAATTACTTATTTGTGTTGTGAATTACCAACAATTATATGAGCTCATGTTGTTCTGATAAATGGAATTGCTTCCCCCCACCATGTATTATTTTGCATTTAAAAAACTGGGTTTATCAGCCTTGTATTGAGTAATTAGTGGTTATCACTTTCTTAAATGCTTTAGAGACTTAAAAAAGTTTAAGGTAAGGTCTTAGCCCCTCAGGAATTTGCTATCCCCTTGAGGTTTTGAGGTTATTTTATATGCAGAAATGAAATAACAGTGTCAGACATCGAAGTATTAAGTATAAAAATGAATGGTGTTAGATTTATAATGAACATTTTCACTATATCTGGGCGAGGAGTGTAATTTTTTAAGAAGAGGTGAATTTTTTTTTATACTTTGTTCATATTGGTAATAAATGTCTTTTGAAAAAAAATATGAAAGAATGGTAAAATACCATGCTGCATTGATAACAGTATAAAAATGGTCTAACTTGATTTGAAAGCCTGTCAGTTTGCATTGCACTTTGAATCCCTGTCTGAATTTGAGGAACCACTGGCTACTCAAAAAGCCAAGTACCAGTCACCTTCAAAGCCATCTAAACCTAAACTGACTGAAGAAAACGATGTGCTCATTCAAAAGTTCTGGGATATTCTGGAATTGAATGTTTTGAGTATGAAAAGCAGTTGAATTTTTTTGTTTAATTCAAATGTGAGTTTCATATATGTGATCATTAAAAATAAATACTTAAAATATTTTGACATTAGGAATAATTTCTGAATTTGTGCTTTATGAGCACATAATTGTAAATAAATTCCTGAAACCATTCAGGGCCAATATGCTGTTTCTTGTGTAAATGATCAGAATTTGGCATTTCGTATTTTCTTCTTTTGAGAAAAGGGTTCTCCTGGCCCCTCATTCCTTCCCTTAATCCCTCTATGCTCCCCTTGCCTCCAGATACCTGTGCAATTACTTCCATGGTCTTTTGTTTTCCAACTTAATGCTTGAACTGATCTTTTTATTTTCCAGAGCTTAAATTACAGATGTGTGAAGAATCTCTGATTTTTGTGGTTATCCAATGTATTTTTCTAGGTGTGGAAAGTGAAAGCTAGAAAAATGTCTTCAGCTGAGGCAAAAGGACAGTTTCTTTTTATAGTCTAAGCCCCTGGTGTAGGGCATTTCAGTGTTTCAGCTCTGATGTTGACTCAGCCCCATGGTCTACTAGTGAAATCAAGTATCTCTCAAAGTTCATAATCTGTAGTGGACACATGGGACTTTTTTGGATTTTTACTAATTTAACTAAAGTGTTTACACAGGCTTTTGAAAAAAAAATCCTTGCACCCTTTCTTATATCGCGAAAATTTGTGTTTATCAAAACTCTAAGCGGCTATTTCATACTTAGCTTCTTGAAGTGTGATCCACAGACCTCTGATCAGATCACGTTCTCCCCTAGAGCTTGTTAGAAATGCAGAATCTCAGGCCACATCACAAAAACTACTGAGTCAGAATCTGCATTTGAACAAAACCCCACATGATTAGTTTACATATTTGAGTTTCAGAAGCACTAGACAGATCCTCTATTCTTATTTCAGTTAGGGGTGCCTGGAAGATTTTGCCAAAAGCAAAGAGGTGAGGAGGGAAAAGAGTATTTAATTAACAAGTACAGTGCTAGTGCTTTATATGCATTATCTGATCTGATCTTCCCAGCTCTGCATGGTAAATATTATTACCCACATTTTACAGATGGGGAAACTGAGGACTAGAGGGACTAAGATTTTTTTCCAAGGTGACTTAGTTGGTAAAGTGTGGAGTCACCTTTCAGAGTTGGGACTCCAAGCCGTCCCTTTTTCCTAATACTCAGTTATCCCCGGAACAGTTAGCACTTCCCCAAGTTCTCACTGACTGGATTGTTCTTTCTTTATGGTGAATATGACTTAGATTTTAGGGGGAAAATGTCTTCAAGCAGCTCTCTCAGCTTTCCTGAACCAAGGTTTGCAAGGAGGCTCTTTCTTCTTAATCTTTGCATCTGATATTTGAGGTTTGATTTATCTTCCATATGTAATTCCTTTCTTCATGGCATGTCTGCCTTCCTCCCTGCCTTTCTTGTTCCCTGTCTCCTCCTCCTTCTTTACAATAGTTCCTGTCAAAATAGTTGTGTGTCTGTCATGAGTAAGAAGGCACATGTTCAAAGTATTTTATGTTGCGGTTTTGCAACAGAACCTTGGCATATTTTAATGGCATTTTCAGGGAAATGTGTGGCTTAGTCTCAAATGCAGAGTGCAGTTTGAATTCATGGAGTAGAGGCTGTTAGCACTGTAGGCTGTGATAAGCCCCTTCCTCAGCTACACGCCAATGGGAAGTGAAATGCTTTCAGCCGAACCAGGTATGGGCGTCCAACTCTGCTGCACCGCCTGCTTTCAGGCTTCCTTCCCCAAGTCTCACGTCCCACGTCTGCCTAGTTGCCTGGTGCTTTCCTGTTTCCAAGGTCTTTCCTGTTTCCAAGGTCTTTCCTCACATTGAAATGTTAGAAATTCATGTTATCTTCTCTTGGGTACTTGAGCTGTAACAGAGGATGGACGACAGTGTTTGACATTATATGCTGCATCTGTCCCCCCTCCACCCCTACCCCGTGCCTAGCCTGGTGCCAGCCTAATAGATGTGCACATTTTTTGGTAGAGGGATTCTCTGAATCATTGCAACAGTCAGCTTCTTATTTGTCCATTTATTCATGCATTTATTTAACCACCACAACCATTATTAAACATTTAAAAGCATTATTACAAATTACATTACTCGGAACAAGAATTATCGAGGAATTGCTGTGCGCCGGGCGCAGGGGTGGGTACGTAGAGGAGGGCGAGATTCGTTCATACCTGCCTTCAGGGAGCTAAGCCACAGTCCACTGGGGGCTTTTCTTAAGGTCTAGAACCAGAAATTTTCCTAGAAGCCTCAAGGGTGCGGGGCCTATGCTAGTGTTTTCAGGCTTTCTGGATGTGACTTTCCTTACTGAGTGTGTAAGCAAATCATCTCACTGGAAAGAATTATTATGGGAAGAGAGTATCTGAAATGGGATTGATAGCCTTTGTTGTTTAAATATAAACAAGAACCACTCTGGGAAAACCTGTTCCCCAAAAAGCCTTCAGGGTGCATGCCGTAGTCAGATTCTTAGGTTTTGCCGCCTCTACCCTCTTCAAGTCCCTTGTCCTGTTTCTGGTGCCACTGGAAGTGGCAGTAGGAGGGACACAGAACACAGTCTTCCACTCTCATGAAATGCTGCCTGATTCTACTCTGCCAAAACCACCAACCCCTTTGACTTCTTCCTTCCCAAACCAGCACACTTGCATAGGGGTGTGGGTAAACTTGATTTCTGAACCCTTACCCCAGGTGGAGTGCATCAGGAGGAGGAATGTGGAAGGGGAATTCACTGGGGAAGAGAAATTTGGTGGAGGTGGGATGAGATGGTGGGGAAGGTGCGGGCACTGCATCTAGGAGCCCCTCATTCATTTGTCCATTCATTTATTCAGGAAACAGGAAAGGGTCTGCTCTGCTTTATTCCAAAGCAGCTTTGTTCCAAAGCAGCTTTGTACCCCGTTGTACAGTTCCTGGCTGGCCTCCCCAGTGATGCGCGGGTGGATCCTTTACTACTAAATAAATAAATGCCACTGTAACTTGCCCTGGGCCTCGTGCTTGGAATTGCTCCTGCGAGAAGCAGCTCAGTTGCAAATCAGTTCAGCAACTTAATGTATCTGTCCCAGGGAGTTTTGATTGGAGACTCCCATTTGAAACCACTGTGCATCTTCCCTGGTCATGTCCTGGCAACTCTTGCTCTGCTCAGCACTCATTTGAGCTTCTTACTGAGTCTCCTTGTCAGCTCCTACAGCAGACAGCTGCCTACTTTTATGTGTGTTATTATGGAACCCCACTGCCAGTTCCTTGAAGCAAATTTAGGCTAGTCTTATTTTAACTCGGACCATCCTAAGCAAAACTTGCAAATTTGATGAAAATTCATTAAAGCCTTTGTGTGTGATGTGACCACAAAAAATAAAAGATCAACACTTCCCTTTACTTATAAATTATTGTTACTATGTTTTAATGACAGAATATGTCCTCTCTTTCCCCACTCAATGTAGAAAGTTTTCCTCCAGTCTTTCCCAACCTGTCATCTATTCTTCCCTCTCAGCACCATTCATGTCAAATAAAAACCACTCAACAAACAGAAATCACAAAGCCAGGTAGTGTGGGTTTGTCTAAATTTAGATTTATCCCCTAACCCTGAGTGAGGATGGGCTAGAGACCAGGAAAGCCTAGGAATGTTGTAGGACACCTCCACGAGTTGACCAGGGGCATCCCAGTTGCCCCAGCATCCTGCAGAGGGTGGGAACTCATAGCTACACACACGTATCATCTGATCCCCAGGGGCTCGGGAGAAAATTGCATAGTTACGCAGAGCTGGTATTACTTGTATAGAACCCTAGAGTAAGAGGTAGAGTCCTAGGAAGGATTGGATTATTTGTGGTGTGTTATTATAACCCCTCGGCCCTTTGGGAAATTCTTTATGGGTGCCTTTCCTCATTAACTGGACTTTTCCACTGTGCTTTTGTTATTCTCATAAATGCTGAGGTCTTGCCTGAAATTTGGCCTCATTCCCAGACTGCACAACATGGTCTAATTTTTTGTTCTAATAAACGAAACAGTTTGTGTGCACTAAGTTATCCAAAGGTGCCTTTGTAGTTCAGCAAGCCACCCCCACATCAACTCAAAGAAATGCCCACTCTGGTTGTCCAAAGCCTCTTAAAGCCTTAGACTGACATGGGCCAGTGAGCCAAAGCTGAGGGCCTGCTTCCCGGCAGAAGGCAGATCTTCAAGGAGAGCTCTGGCAAAGCAGAGATAGGAGACTAGTCATTAGGAATGCCCTGTGAAAGTCCCACCCAAACGCAACCTTTGATTTCTTATCTTTTTTCTTTTCTATGCCTGCCTTTTGTTTTACATCATTTCTCTGGAGAAGGCATTTATTTGATTCCTGTCTCTCTATCATTTTAAGAATATTTTTAGTTCTTTTTTTCACGTGTCACAAAAGAAACATTAACATTTTATCTGGAATAATTTAAAAGTCTTGATATGTTGTATGCATCTAAACACCCTGGAGAAAAAAAGATTAGTGTGATTAAATTAATCTCAGGGGGAGATTTAATTTGTTCCCCTGATAATTGTCCAATATTACTTCTTTGTAGATAAAATACTATTCATAGGCTGCTTACTAGCTCTAGAACAGTCTTGCAGATGCTGGAACACTAAACCAAGGCTTGAGAATGGAAAACAAGAAGGTTTATGACACTATCAGGCAAATTTGCTTTGTGGGGGAGACTGAGACCTTTCTGAAAGCTTGCTGAGCCACTGTCTGTGTTTCTGACATCTGGATGGGAAATTAAGCTCCCTAGACAAGCCCTGTGATGCTCTCCCTAGGTTGGAAGGACTGAGAGCCACTACTGCAGCTCACTGAATTAGTGTGCACCCTCCGCGGAGCTCCAGTTCAGGGGGTCTCTCTTCATCAGAGGAAGAATGTTCTATAAAGATCAGTGAGTTCATCGATCAAGAGGGAGTCTAGGGACTCCTTGTTTCTGACTCATTTCCCAGGAAACATGTACCATTTGGGAGAAGCCATGACTCTACAAAACATAGCTTTTATGGGCAACTGTAGCAACTGCTCTAAGCCTCAGTTTCCTTGTCCGTAAAATGGTGCTGAAATGGTAACAGCTCACTAGAATTTTCTGAAGATGACCAGAGGTGATATGTGTACGTGCTCAGCACAGTGCTCGACGTATGCAAGGAGACTATATGTGTTAGCTGTGACACAGACACCATTACACACAAAGTCGGACATTCTCCACTCTGGGTCCAAGTCTTGGTGACACACAGGTCATACTTATTTCCTTTGACCATAACAATGTTTAGTCTGGCAGTCTTCAAGGTTTTTGAGAATGTTCCCTATTTGTAAAAAGAAAATCTTCCCAATGTATTTCTATCTACTTTATATATATGTATTTCTGTAAATGTATGTGTGTATATGAATATATGTATATATGTGTATGCATATATATATACACATAAAAAGACAGTGTGCATTAAACATTGGTAATCTTAACTTTAACATTTTTTTTTGTTAAAATATACATGAAAGTTCTTATTTTTTTCCTGATAGCCTGAAGGACTATTTTGGGCATCCCTTGGGGGCAGATGCCCCCACGGTCTCATCAGACAGGGTAATCTTGAGGTTGCATTAACCCGCAAATTCAAACAAGCAGGCTTCTCAAGGGAGTCTTGTCAGGCAAGGTGCTCTTGCTCTATTGATCACTGTTTTGCTTTTTTTTTTCATGGCACTGATCACTTACTTAAACTGTGCCATCAGTTTCTAGTTTCATTGTCTGCTTATTTGTGCCTCTCTCCCCACAACTAAAGCTCAGACTTGTTCTAGGAGGGTAGGGACTTTGTTTATTCACATCTGTAGTCCTGGCTCAATGACATAGTGCCGGACACATGGTAGACCCTTAGTTGAATGAATGGATGAACACTGGGGGAAATGTACCCTCTGCTTTTTCCCTCCCCATAAATTTTGGTTCATGGCAGGAAGCCCAGGAGAATGATGATGGTGGTGATGATTGTAGCCAGTATCGACAGCTCTCTGTATAAAACCTCTTTGTGGGTTAACCCTCCCTTAGTAGTGTTCAGAGAGGAGCATTATTACCTCTTCATTTCTCCCAAACCTGAATGCTTTGGACTCCTCAATGGGCAACATTTGGCTAATGCTGAGGAGTTGTGGTTCTGCCTGGTACCAATGAGGCGCCAGACACCCACTCTCCAAGCCCATTTGCCCCATACATGCATTCTTTTGGGATCTTTGCATAAACATAGGCGTTTTACATATTTCCTGCATGGTGCAAATGCCTTTAGGCCACTTCCTTCTTAATGCAAGTAGTCTGCAGACGCAGTCTTTTTGGTTTTCATTTTATGGTTTAGAGATAATTTCTCCTTGAAGAGTCAAGGCTATTTCTCTCTCTGGAATCCAGATTGTACTATGACAATACGATATCTGCCTCTTCTTCTGGTAAGGAAAATAAGCTTTCTAGCCCCTCAAGATCTTGGTAGTTACTTTTTATAGCTGTCATAACATAAAAACGTTTCATCAAATGTGGGAAGATCTTTTGATAGTACTGAAACCGTGGTACTCATTGCGAAAGCTCCTGAGGTTTGGCCCATGGGATTCACAGACGCAGGCAGTGTCCCCAGACAACCACTGAATGCATTTAGCCTTAGCCTGCCGTGACTCACTCTTTAAGACAAATTTAGAGATAAAAATAAACTATTATATAAAAATGTAAACTGATCTTGAATATATTTTTAACGTTCTTACCTTGGATTTGTTTGGTTGGGTGTGAAAGAAAAATCAAGTCAAATTGACTTAGACAGTACAGTAAATTGACAGAGCATACAGCTGAAAAATCCAGAGGTAGGACTAGCCTCAGGAGAGGCTTGGTCTAGTTTCTTTCTCTGCATTTCTTGGCTCTGCAGCTTCTGTGTAGAATTTTTGCTTGGCAGCTTCCTCCACTCATGGTCCCAACATGCTGTCAGTGACCCTTGGGGCTGCTTGCTTCCAAGTTGGAATCCAGTAAAAGAGATGAAGCCTACATCTCCAGCAAATTTCCAGAATTGATACAGTGAATATTAGTAAGACCTTAATCCCATGACATAGGTCACAAGCTAGTACCTGAATTCAAAATTGTAATTAGGAAGATGGGCCACATAGTTGGTTTAAGCTAATCTGAAACTGACCCTGGAGTCATAGACGGGAGTTGAGTCCATCCAGATCACAGGACTAAGAAGTTTGGGGCACTGTTAGCAGAGGGGAAGGGGGAAATAAGCCGAATGTCGGTTATACCTGGCATTAAAACAGGACTGGGCTGTGAGCACTGAGGTTGGCTTTTGATACTTAGTTTTTGTAACTTTTGTATGTTACAATTCACTCTTCAAATAGTAGAGTTAGTTTCCATTTCTGGTTGTGATAGCCATTAGAGATGTCCGTTAGTGTTTCTGGCTTTCTGCCCTTCTGGTCAATGAGTTGTGAGCATTTGGGTTGAAGCATTAAGCTGTGGGGGTGAGACTCTTCGGGACTTTCTCTTTTCCCTCTAATACTGTAACTGGAAGTGTTTGAAATGGTGGCTGGTCCACTGCGAGTAACTCTGATGAGCAGTCTCCCTGCTGGCTCATTCTGAACAAGCAGGATGAGCGAAAAATAAACTCTCACTACATTAAGCCATGAAGGTTCATCTGTTACTCCGGCATACCCAGCTTGCCTTCCTGTAGGACACTGGATTTCCTAAATCCATTTGGATTATTTGGGGGTTCTCGCAAGAATCTTATATTTGCATAATTTTTTTCAATTTGGCATAAGTGCTTCCATGTCTATGCCTTAGCTCCACAATAGTTGTATAAACGTATAGATGAGAAATAGTATTAGCTCCATTTTGTCAGTGGACAAAATGAGGCAAACTCCTCAGATGCCCTGTTGACTTGTTTAGCAGTGATAGTGACTTTATATTTGCTTTGTTTTCTCAAGCAATGTGATTATACAATAAAATCTCATTATTAAAAAACAATGCTTCTCATTTTATTAATATTTTATTTGATGACCCATCTTGAGGAATTTAATCATTTGTTGCTTATTTATCCCCCCATAGCAAGTAGTCAGTGTTGAAAATATAAAGGACTTTTGCTGCTTCTGTTGGAAAGCTGAATTAAGGGAGTGGTTAGCTACGCTGCTTGCCTACACTGAACTGTGAGGAGGATTGAAAGGCAGAACAAGGAAGCTGTGATAGACCTCAGGCAAGACATAGCTGGGGCTCCTACTGAGGGGGTTGACTCCAGAGGAAAGGGTAGACATACAATGTTTTCCTTGGTAAGGAAGTGGCAGCAGGCTAGAAATACTGAATCCAGGAGACAGCAAGGGCTGATAGCTCTGAAAGCAGAAGAGACATCTGCTCTGTAGTGAATTGGGGGAGCACAGTGGTGACCAGAATGGGCTCTGGAAGCAGTGCCATGATTCTGATCCTGGTCCCACCACTTATAAGCTGTGCAGTCTTGTTTAAACTATTTGATTGCTCTGTACCTTGGATTTCCCTTCTATAGAATGGGGATAACAGTACCTATTTCATGTGGATGTTGTGAGGATAAAATGAGCTACAAAATGTAAAGCTCTTAGAACAGTACACATAGTAAGGGCTCAGTAAATATCAGCTATTATTATTATTAGTCATTGCCTCCCCCTCTGCCACCACCCTGGTACAAGCCACCTATCATCTCTCACCTGGACGTATTGAAAGACCTCCTCATTGGTCTTCTCACATCTTTTCTCTGTCATCTCCATCTTTGTTCCCCTATCCCCCAGCTAGGGTAATCTTTTAATATTAGAGTCTCATCAGGATTACTTAAGACCTTGCAATAAAGACTAAAATCCTTAGTATAGATTCCAAGAAACCTCTCTCTAGCTTTGGTCTGTGCTGACTTCCGTAACCCAGCCTCATAGTCCCTGCTTCTTGTAGGGAGCAGGTGGTCTCTGATGCTTCTCTGGGGACTGGCTCTTTCCTACCTACTGGTCCATGATTGCTTAATGACTGTATGGTTACACCTACCTCATTGTGGGGTCAGTTAACTGGTCCACTTCACAAACAAACTAAAGCCGTGACTTCCAGCTTGACTTCTATCAGGACTAAAGATGCTATATAGATTCCCTTGACTTGCTCCTTTCTCTTTGCTTTCCCCCTTCTCCTCCTCCTGATTCTCTTCCTCCTCTTCCTTTCTTCTGAATTGGGATATTTCTAGTAGTCCTTGGTGGAAAAATAGTGCTAAGAAGTTAGTGGTGAAGATCTTCTGTGCTGTATTATAGAATGAGTTGTACTACAGTTTGACTGTAAGCCAAAAGGCTGGCTCAATGAAATGACTGAATATTAACATGCCTGATGTAAGGTCTTACTGATGCTTGTATTCTTGGGTACTTCAGTGGAAACAGAAACAATGTTTTTCCTTTGGATTGAGAAACAAAGAAAGGTAAATGGGTGCAGAAATTCTCCAGAAGGGGGAGCTCTTGTTCCTTGTTCCGGTCAGCTGTGAGGATTTGCATCATATGTGACTAAGTCACAACAGAGCCAGTAGAACAAACACTATCATTGCTATACGTCAATTTAAGCAAAATTGTCACAGTTCTCATTTGGCCTTATCACTTTATCCCACACAACTGACTCTTCACCTACGTGGAATTCAGTTTTGTAGGAGAGTTTCTTTATAATCCCTGCCGTGGTTTTGAATATCCCAGCAGATGCTATGTCTGTTCTCTTAGCAATCAGATACAGGCTTACCCTCTATCTTCGTTTCAACTTAGAAGGAAAATATAAAACAGAATTGGGAATATGTGACCCTTTTGGTCAACTGCTTTTTCTCCTTCGCTTTCCTCTTTCTTTTTTCTTTTTTCCAAATCCCTTTTTTAGAAAAACATGTTGAGATTGACAGCTCTCACAGCCTTCCTTCCCAGCCCAGCTCTTAGGTAGAGAAATCACTGCAAAATAGTCACCGTCAACTTGCAGTTTTCAGCACAATACCGTGCATCAGACCAACTAAGCTGGGAACTCTGCCCTTGACACCTCTCTCTCTCATAGCTTGTTGTACAGGGCTGGATGCATTGATTCCTGGTAGATGTTAAAAGTGGCCACTTAACAGATGGCGGTATTTTCTTTAAATGGGTAGTAGTGATTATTAAGAGTCAGTGCAGTTTCATTTGAAACAAGTCACACGGACTAACCTTCGTTTGAAAATATTAGAGGATGGAAATTCTCTGGGTGTGTTGATTCTGAATGTAAGACCTGTCACCCCAAATTTCTCATGCTATCTTTGTGGATAAGATAAAATTAAGCGTCATGGGAGTATAGTTAGGTAGAGTTATAAATGGTTAGATAAAACATATTTTTAATATGTTTTATATAAACACCTGTAAAAGGTATTAACATTAATCTGTGTAGATGTCTCTAGTAGTTTGCCATAGTTTTATTTCTTAAATTAAATTTTTTTGGGGAGTCTTTAGTTCTGTCTATTTTAATGTATTAGTTTTATGTAGCTTTGGAAGACTATAAAAAGGTCATGTGTTTGAAATTTTTTGATGATCCAAAGCTGGAAGAAATATTTAATACTTTGGGAGAGCACACTCAAGATTAATTTTTTTCATTTGGCTGGTATAATAGGAATATATGAAAGGTCTTTTACATCAATATTAAAAAATCAACTGTGAATGTTTAAGAAGGGGACACCTGACTTAATAGTGATTTATAAAGAAATGATCTAGAGATTTTAGTTCACCGTAACTCAGTGTGAATAAAGTGAGATCAGTTGAAAAAATTCTAATGAAATTTTAAGGCGTGTTAGTTCAAAAATCCAGAACACAAAACATCCTAGTCTCCTCTGTATATAGACCAGTTGAACCAGCCCGGCAATACGTGTTTGATTCTGGACATCGCGTTTTAAAAGAGATGCAGAGAGGTTGGGATGGATGGAAGAGGCTGACCAGGAAGAGAAGTGCATGAGAGAAGTCATGGAGAAAGGCTGAGGGTGTCAGAAATGTCTGGATCAGAGTGGAGAGGACTTAAGGGAGTCCTGTGAGTCATCTTCAAGTATTAGAAGATTGTCAACATGGAAAGGGCTTAGACTTGTCATAGGTGGCTCCAGGGATGGAGTTTGGCATATGGCAAAAAGTTACAGGGAGGCAGATTTGAGTGTTTAGTTATATTTACTTACTTATTTTTTGTTGAAGTATAGTCAGTTTGTAATGTGTCAATTTCTGGTGTACAGTATAATGTTTCAGTTATACATATACATACATATATTCCTTTTCATTATAGGTTACTATAAGATACTGAATATAGTTCCCTGTGTTATACAGTATAAACTTGTCATTTATCTATTTTATATACAGTAGTATATGCAAATCCCGAGCTCCCAATTTATCCCTTCCCACCCTTTCCCCCTGGTAACCAGAATTTTGTTCTTTATGTTTGTGAGTCTGTTTCTATTTTGTAAATAAGCTCATTTGTGTCTTTTTTTAAGATGCCATATATAAATGATACCATATGGTATTTTTCTTTCTCTTTCTGGCTTACTTCACTTAGAATGGTGATCTCCAGGCCCATCCATGTTGCTACAAATGACATTATTTGATTCTTTTTTATGGCTGAGTAGTATCCCATTGTGTATATATATCACAGCTTCTTTATCCAGTCATCTGTTGATGGACAGTTAGGCTGTTTTCATGTCTTGGGTATTGTAAACAGTGCTGCTGTGAACATTGGGGTGCAGGTGTCTTTTCAAATTACAGTCTCTCATTTTAAAGACCTTTCTAGCAATTCCCAGTCTGAAACAGAAACAGGCTGCCTTGCAAGGTGGTTACTTTCCCACCATAAGTCTTTCAAAGACAGACCTAGGGGTCCCTTGTCAGAGTTACCTAAAGCGTAATGTTTTCGGAAGATGGACCTGAAGTTCCTTCTCACCTCACAAGCCTCAGCATGAGCTCAGTGTCTGCATATAGTAGGTTCTTAAGTAATATCTGCCAAATGAATAAATGTCTTAAGAGTTAAAAAGTGTCGGGACAGACTTTTGCACTTGATGCAATTGTTTAGTCATGGATGATTTTATAACATTGAACAGTAATTCCACCTAGTCTCAGGAGTATGTCATCTGGGGAAAAATGAAGGCCTTGGGCCACACAGAGTTTAAAATTTCTCAGATAACTGGCTTATCTTTCTTGCTCAAGCATAACTCACATTCAGCCTTGTAAGCTATTCTGATAACAAACAGTGCCTCACCTCAAACTAATGTGATGCTGTTTCTTTTTCAGGATAATCGTATCCACACATCCAAGTACAACATTCTCACCTTCTTGCCAATTAATTTATTTGAACAGTTCCAAAGAGTGGCAAATGCGTATTTCCTTTTCCTTCTGATTTTGCAGGTAATGTGTAGGTTGTCTTTCTTCATCATCTGTTGGTTAAAATTATTCACGTAATTGGAAAAAATACTTTGCTAAACGTTCATGATTAGGGAAAGCCAGCCTTATCAGATTTTTAATGTTATTATTACTGTTTCTCTTCACAAATGTGGGAGGGCTAGGAATGGGTAAAAACTAGTACATTCATCATTTTAAACACTAAAGTCATTTGAAAATGCAGCCTTGCACTTTATTTGAACCAAACCAGAGCGTAATAATCACTGTGCATAGCCTCCTTTCTTTCCTTATCTCCCTACCACATTGACAGTATGGGTGTTGCCAGAGTTGAGGCAGAGTCTAGCTCACTAGTAGTCTGTGGAACTTAATTGGGCAAATTTCATTTGCATCTCAGAACAATGATGTATTTTACATACATATAAAATAAATGGTGTATGCTATATATTATTTCACTGTCACTATTTTTTATAGTTTTGAATGGTTAATTGGTAGTTAATAACCTTTCTTTTTCCTCCCATTTGACTAAAATTTGAGCTTAGATGAAATTTTAGCTTTTACTGATATTTTGGGAAGGAAAAGGCATAAATCAAAGAATACACATACATATAAATGGCTCATGTTGGCCAATTATTTACCTGGTATCTATTTTCAGGTAATTTAAACAGATCAAACTTGTAGATTTAGAATGTACTGGGTTCTGTGTTAATTACAGGAGGTAAGAAGATGGATGAGATACGTACAGTCTAGATTATGGCTTGAGTACTATTTTTTATTTAATTGAATAATGATTTGTATTAAGAATCCTTTGGTTGTAAGTAGAAATCTACATTCACTTAATGTATTTTATGTATGACAGTTCATGGGCAAACTGTTTCAACAGGACATGACTTCTGTTTCCTCCATGTTTACTCTCAGGCAGGCCCTCTCTAGTTGGTGAACCTTGAAAACTTTAGACTTTTATTCTCCAAACTTCAACTCCAACATGAAAGGGATGCAGGGAAAGATGGAGCAGGAGAGAGGGGGAGAGGGGCAGAGGGGCAGGGAGGGTGGGAATAAAGGAATCATTTTTTCTGTTTCTCCAGCAAACATTGGGGATTGGCTCTTACTGGGCCATACTGAGTTACATTCCCGTCCTAACCAATAACTGTGGCTCAAGAATTTGAAACAATGATTGCCTTGACTTAGATCACATGCCAAAATTGAGGAGCTGGGGTGGAATCAGTCCACCAAAATTACATGTACTATATTCAATAACTTGTAATAACCTATAATAAAAAAGAATATATATGTTTAACAGAATTACTATGCTGTACACCAGAAACTAACACAACATTGTAAATCAACTATACTTCAGTTAAAAAAAAAATTACATGTACTCAAAGTAGAGGGGTGGAGTAGTTCCTAAAGAAAAAGGTAGAGTTGAGAAGAATTGGATGCTGAACAAGAAAGAAGAAAAGCAGTGGGTGTATACCTTAAAATTTATTGAAGAGACTTTATTATTATATTTTAACATTTTTTATTGAGTTGTAATCATTTTATAATGTTGTGTCAAATTCCAGTGTAGAGCCCAATTTTTCAGTTACACATGAACATACATGTATTCATTGCCACATTTTTTTTCACTGTGAGCTACCACAAGATCTTCCCTGTGCTATACAGTATGATCTTGTTTATCTGTCGTACATTTTGAAATCCCAGTCTGTCCCTTCCCACCCCCCGCCCCCTTGGCAACTGCAAGTTTGTATTCTATGTCTATGAGTCTGTTTCTGTTTTGTACTTATGTTTTTTTTTTAAGATTCTACATATGAGCAATCTCATGTGGTATTTTTCTTTCTCTTTCTGGTTTACTTCACTTAGAATGACATTCTCCAGGGACATCCATGTTGCTGCAAATAGCATTATGTTGTCATTTTTTATGGCTGAATAGTATTCCATTGTATAAACATACCACATCTTCTTTATCCAGTCATCTGTTGATGGACATTTAGGCTGTTTCCATGTCTTGGCTATTGTAAATAGTGCTGCTATGAACATTGGGGTGCAGGTGTCTCTTTGAAGTAGGGTTCCTTCTGGATATATGCCCAGGAGTGGGATTACTGGGTCATATGGTAATAGACTTTACCATATGAAGAGACTTTAGAATCCAAGATTGTTTTATTCCCCCCATGAATTTGCTTTTGGTTTCTTCATATAAACCTTTATACCAGTCTAGAATTTTGAACTCATTTCTCTAATGGGTTCTTATTTGTGGCCAAAAGACTCTTGTTTACAGAGTACCATATCTGGAAGGGACCTTTGGGATAGTTTAGCACAATTTCCTTTCTTTCATTAATGAAGAAATGAGACCTAAAGAGGTTAAGTGAGGTGTGAAGCTTTTACCATGAGTTATGATGGACCTCAGGTTAGAATCCAGCTTTTCTGCCACGCAGCACAATGTTTTTTGTTGGTATTTCAAGGCTTTTGAGTTTTTAAAAAAAAATTCATGTGGAAGCTATTATATAAAATTGATTTCCTTTAGAGTTGTTTTGATGGGGCCTGGTCTCCATACACTAACCATCTCCACCCCATCCTTTCTTGCCTGAGGGCCCTGAAATAGTTCCAAGTGAACCCCATTTGAAAACTACCTTTGTAAGAGAATCATGTCAGCTGTCACCATGTCTCTCTTAGGTGGGTGGTTTAGTGGTACAGGTCCAAGCTTTGGAGTCAAATAAACCTAAGTTTTAGTTTTAGCAGTGTATGTTCTTGGCTTCTCAGATAGTTATTTACAAAATGGGAAAGTGACACCCAGGGACATGGCATTCCCTGACTCCAGGCTGCCATTTGCAGTGTTTCATGTGCTGTGCACGAGGAGTGCTCTTTACGTGGAATACAAACCCTCTGGGTTTGTGCAAAACAACTCTGATACAGAATCTAACTCAATAAACTTTTCTCACGATCAAAGGATATATGAAAAGTATTTGTCACAGTGTCTGGTACAAGGTGGGTGCTCAGAGAATCTCTCTTTGGGAATTGGTGAGGAGTTAGTAAAAGTATGAAAAGCTGAGATGAGATGCTGAGAAAAGACAGGTGATGTTTATCATCCTGGGCAAAGATTGTCATCTGTGAAAGGTTTCAAGAAGCTTACTTCAAAACTTGCTGTAAAAATTCAGTTTTTTTGCCAGGTAGTTTGAAAATTGGTTCACCAGTGTGTCTATTTCATGTGTCTTATACCTGAGTGCAAACACTTAAGTTATTGAATGTTGTTCTATATTTATACAGATAACTGAATATTATCCCATTAGTTTCTGTCAAGTCTTATAAAATAAAATGACAAAATTTGAAAGATATCTTTACTAAATTTAAAAGCCCTAAACTGCTTGAAATGTTTGTTTCAGCTGATTCCAGAAATTTCCTCCTTGACCTGGTTTACCACCATTGTGCCTTTGGTCCTGGTGGTCACTATGACAGCTGTCAAAGATGCCACAGATGATTATGTAAGTATTTGCTTTTGAGCATTCCTGAGGTCTCGATTTCAGTCGTGACCTCTCAGAAGTAGGAAACAGAGATCCATTAGAAATTTTTGAATGGCTCTCTTTTGGTCAATACCATATGAAACTCTTTTACTACTTGTTTAATAATTAATATAGGTGTCACAGAACCAGACTGTGTTTATGATAACAGCAGGGGGGCTTCAGTAACTAGACTCACTCCCTCATTTTACACATGAGGAAACTAAAGCCTATAAGGAACGAATGATTTGCTAATGGTCATGCAACCATTAGTGGTAAGTCCAGAACTGGTACAGAAACTTGCTTCCACCCAGTGAAGTATTATTTATCCTGTATCTCAAGTCTTCTAAGTTTTGGGAATTGGTAGATGTTAGGCATTCTCACATCTTCTGCTCATTATGCCAGGAATTACAAAGTCAAATAACTTCAAAGTTGGACAGCTAATGTACATAACTAAGGTAGAAGACAATGGAGAGTTTTGAAGTCTCCATAATCCAGAGGGGGTTATTCAAATTCAAAGATTTAAAGCACAGTCTTGGGCAAACCAAACATTCTAAATGCAGACAAGTTATATTCTCACCCTAGGTGATTGCATGTGCCCTAACCTTAATAGCTACCTGTATGCCAATGCCTGGCAGGTTTATATCTCCTCTGAACTCATGCCTGCGATGACCATTTCCGGTCCTTCCAGACTCCATCGGTTCCAGTGCCAAGACCCCTTGGCGAAGTCTGAGCAGAATTGAGAGTCTGGTCCCATCCTGATGCCTAGAGAGTGGGCCACATAGCTTTCAGGTGGTGAACTGCTCAGTTCTTTCCTGTGATGCCAGCTAGTCAGTTTAGGGGACCATTTTCAGGTTACATAGAGATGTTACTCAATATTAAGTCTCCTTTTGTCTCTACTGCAGTTAAAGCTTGAATATATGTTTGTTTTTGTGATAACATGTGCTGATTTAACAACCAAATATCTTTAGCAGTCAGGGTCTTGGCTAGAAGTAGGTGTCACCTTGGAATGGGGGAAGATTGGAGAAAGATTAATAATGAAGGGACTGTTTACGAGGGCGTGAGTGAGGAAGAGCACATTGGGTAGCAACATAGGTGGCAATACTACATCTAGGTCTGAAGGGACGCAGGGAGGGAGCAGTGACCAGACCTGGAGCTGTAGTCGAGGGCTGTCCCTAGAGGAAGCAACCACTGTGGACCCAGCTCAGAAGAAGCCAGGGAATGTACAGCCCATTTCACTCTCCTCTGGGCCTGTGATTTTCTGTCAGTACCATCCATTGGCCAAACCCAATCAGCAGTTGAAAGGATGAGAATTAAATAGGCCAGCTTCCCCTGGCCCAGGGCAGAGTGGAGGAGGCTAGGGTGGAGATATGGAGGAGCAAACAGAGAATGTCCACCCCTGTCAAATTATAGCTTCAGGCAAAATAATGTTTCCATTCCTGTTGTTCAATTGGTGGAGGGAAGTTTGTGTGCCAGTAATGGGCTGACTTAATTTATTCCTCTACCAATGTTATAAACTCTTTTCACATTAACAAATGCTAAGTATCTTTTTTTTTCTATTACTATTCATTAACTTATACTGGCAATCAGTATAATTGTAGGCACTGAGCACAGCATAATAGGAAGATTGGGATGGGTTTGGGAGGGATTTGAAAAAGGGAAGGGGTGGTTGAAGCAATTTATATATTATGATACTGATACAACATTATGAGTTTTTTTAAAGGAAAAATTAATAATCCTGATGATTATAATGTGTGACGTCAAAATTGCGTATCTCTTGATACTTCACCCTGTTCACCTGTGCTTTTAGGCTGAATGGTTGAAATAACACCTTATCTCTCCTTGAGCCTGTTATTGTCTGATCTTGACAGTGGATGTAGAAAGTCTTATCTGAACGGCTGCTAATTGCTGAGTTTAGTAGAGCGCTGATAATATGTAGAGTTTTTTAAGCAATGTAAGATATTTACATTACTGGACTATAAAATAAGAAATAGGATCACTTGGGCATAAAAACATAAATCCACACCAAATGTGATTCAGTATTGTATTTTGATTTTTGTTTTGAAATGCTCAGTATTTCATAAGATCACTGTTAACAATTAGAATTTCTGGAGAATGAAAATACATGTCTTTACAAGTAATGTCCTGACTTCAAAGAAGCCCGTAAAACAGAATGAATGATGTTCCAGTGAAGTATTGAGCACATATGTGAAAGAATTGGAAGTCCCCATTCCTTACTGAAGACATCAAAATTAATGTATGGTTTTCTCTGGAACTATGATGCAGAGTAAAGGGCATATCATCTTTCCAGAGCAACTGAAAATGTGTGGGAATTGGAAAAGCGTGGGACTAGACTTGCTCCATTGGTGACATCCAGAATGAGGTTTAGTGAGAAGAGTCTTGACTCAGATTTAGAACACATGGAACTGGGTCCAGGGTAAGCGTAAGCTGTGCTCATTTTGGACTGATGGTGATATTGTCCAGACAGACGAACTCAATATACTTTCAGTGTCACTCTTTGTGCTCACAAAGTATGATTTAATATGTTTTTTTTTCACAAACACTTTGATTTTCAGTTTCGCCACAAGAGTGATAATCACGTGAATAACCGGCAATCCGAAGTGCTCATGGACAGCAAGTAAGAAATAGATTCTTTGTGTTATTTTTAAGATTTCTAGGACCACACGACAAACCTTGACAGTTGGTGGCTTTCTCTTTTAGTTAAAGATGTGTTTCTTTCCCCCTTTAATAAAAATGGTAATGTCAGTTCTTTTCATCTTCATGGCCCCTTTTCACGTTCAGCAGACGCTTGTGCTACCCACTCGCCTTCTACTTCAAATCCCTTTGGGGTTTCTTCCGAGCAACACAGACATATTATTGCTGCTTTTCATTTCTAGATCTAATACCGTTTAGAACTGGCACAGATGTGATGCCTTGCGTGTAGTAGATGTTTCATAAGTATTTGAATCATTTATTTTGGTAATTTCTGGGGAATATTGCTAGAGAGCCTTTGATACGTTACTGTATCAAGTGAGTAGAAGAATTTTGCATTCACTTGATAGTTGAATTTAGAATGGATTATCCACCCTAACAGATTTTTAATTGCTGCTAAATTCATCCATCAATTAAGAAGTGTTTTTGGGAATGGTTCTTGAATCTTAAAATCTTTAAAACGTGTATTGACACACAAAGAACACAAGAAAAACCTCCAGAAAATGTCGTGAAAAGGTAAATTTCAAACCTTCATTCCATTGTTTCTTACTCTTTCTTTGTTCCTTTTTTTTCTAATAACAACATATGGCAAAGTAAATTTGTAACAGTGTACTTCAAACTGGCAGTCAGTCACATCTGCTGATGATTTTGAAGCATTTGGATACTGTGAAGAATAGAGTTTTTAAAGGGAATATCATAAAACAAATTAATCATGTGAGATGGAAAATTCCAAGAAGTGGATATCAGGAGGGGCTAGGTAGCCTAGACAGTAACTGGTAGGATTAAGGAATGAATCTCCTTCCCTAACTAAAATACCGACTGATTATTAACCGTCAGTTTTCCTTTCCTTTATGGGATTATTTTAGAAAGTGTTGTTAAGCGCACAGTGAAGAAAGATGATGTTAATCTAAAACCACAGTTGTGGAAACGGAGCCTCTGAAAGTGTGATCCTAGTGTGACATGGATAAGCCATAAAGATGCCTGGAACCATGTGGTTCATTTCCAATGTCAGCAGGTTTTGAATTGCTGCCCTGTAACATGGTGTTTAAAAGCATGAGTTTTGCACTCAGAGAGACTTGAGTTTAGTCCTGACCCTGAATAATTCCGTGGCCTTGAGCAAGTTCTTAGGAGGCAAGGGTGACTCTGTGAGCTAATGTATGTGCCTTTGAGCTGGACTGTTGCCTATCTTGATTTTCTCAAGTCTTGCAGTGCTGACTGCGTATTAGATCTGACATTAATACTATCTAAGTCCCCAAGGAACACTTGGTAATCAGTCTCATTACTTTGAAGTATCATCTCATATGAAGTATGTAAAAAATATGTACAATTACATAATGAATTTGAACTAACAGCTTGAGTATATCTTTCAATGTCTCAAATTACCAGTTAAATTTTGTGGCAGTATTTGGGCAGTGATAGATATTGAGGCCTCCCTCCACCTGGAGGCCAGGGGAGTAATCCAGTAGCTTAGATATTCAGAAACTTGAGAATTGTATGTCTCCCATACATGCTGGCTGTCACTGTCCTTATTATCAGAAGTAGCGCTGGTCTTACTTTCTTGTGGTTTCATTTGGCTTTTTGTAAATTCCTTTTTAAAAAAATTATTTATTTTATTTTTTTAATTGAAGCATAGTCAGTTTACAATGTTGTGCTGCCTCAAAAGGAATTGAGAAAACTATATTCAATATCTTGTGAATTCCTTTTGAGTTAGCATCTCTTTGTAATTTGCTATGGTTTGATGTTTTGAGAATTGCTGCTGATCCAGTAAAGTTGAAGGGAGAAAGCACGTTTCACTGAGAATGGAGTATTCTTTGGAATTTGGTTAGAAATCAAGCAGGATTTGTAAGATTACCCACTACCATGAGCTTCTCTAGGGCACCTCTCTTGATGACATCTGTGTTCCTTGAGCCTAGCACAGTGTTGAGTGAAGTTTTAAATCGAGCAATAACAAGCATTCTTGCTGAGAGGGCAAGCTACCGGGGGATCTTCACCTGTAAAATTTTGCTGAGTCCCATCACTAGCCAATTGCAGCAGCTGATGTTGTGGTCTTTGCAGAATGCACTCGGGCTATGGAGACTGGCTTTTCACTTTTTTGGATTTTGAGAAGTTGGAGAAATCAAATGGGCTCAGATCTGAGACAGCTCAGGGAGCTTTGAGTCCTCCTTTGGAGCTGGTGTGTGTAGAGGATGCTGTGAGGGATCTTCCCAGACCACTGCTGTCTTCCTGTGTCCACCCCCAGCTCCTGTCTGCATTGTTTCCAAGAGCTTGCTCTTGCTACTTTCTTCATAGCACTGCCCTTGGGCTGCTGGAGCCAGTGACTGAGTGGTACGGCAGTAAGAAAGAACAGCATCTCTGCCCCAAGTTGGACAAGCTCTGTGGTGCAGTTTGCACCCCAAGTGCCTGTCCAGATCAGGCTGAGGATGGGATTTTGCCTGCAGTCATCCCATGCATGACTTCTTCCCCTTCCACGTGTTGCTTCTCATCTTCCTTACCAGTTTCTCCCGGAAGTACTTGCCTGATGAACCACCTGCATATGAATCCTCATCTCAGGATCTGCTTTTAGGGGACTTGATCTAAGACAGCAGTTAATGTATACTTAATCCCATGACAATGTTCATGGAAAAGATTAGAGTGCTTTTGGGTCTAGCCTAGGCACCCATGGGTTAGGATCCAGAGATAAAGTAAAAACTCCTCCTGGTTCAGAGGAGTCCAGGGGTTGCTGATGGTGGGTGTCGCACCGGGCTGGGCACTACCAGGTACTTGTGGCTTTCCTATGTGCTTCTGGTAGGGGTCTTGGACTTGAGGTTCATGCTAGGGTGGGAGCTATTATTGGCTTGTCCTGGAGGGAGGGGAGGCATGGCCAGCCTTGGGGAGGAGATTTGAGGGGAAGGGGTGCAATGACAGCACGAGTCAGGAAACATGGGTCTGTGAAAGTGATCGTTGTGACTTTGGGCAATTCATTTTCCTTCTGGGCTTCAGCTCTCTCTCCTGCACACAGAAATGAGGAAGGTAGGCAGCTGCAACCCATATTTATTGAGCAGCTTCCATGTGTGGGCTCCAGTGTGTCCGCACTTAACACTCATAAAAGCTCAAGGGTAATGGCGCTTCATTTTAGAGATGGAGAGATTAAGGCCTAGAAAGGGGGTGACTTGTCCAGGGTTTCATGGTGAGTGAACGCCTAAATGAGGCTTCTCCTCACTCGGGACATGATGTGTAAATGTAGACTTTGTGGTCTGATCATATCTTCTCTATTTATTTTGCATTTGAAGCGCTTTTATACAATTATAGAAGTATAAATGTAATTATATAATATGTATGTGCAGTTTATCTAAATACATACAGCCTCCCTTTTAGTGCCTGGAGCATTAGTCACCCATGTTCTTAGCATTGTACAAGCTAATGAACGTTGTAAACCTAAGCCACAGAATAATTACAGAAACAAAACCCTTTATAGCCTTCCTTTTCAATTTCACATTTTTGGTTTTGTTACTCATGTTCCTTTCAAATCAGGACCAAGCTTCTGTGTTCACAGTCTTTTATAATACGTGAAAGTGCTTAAAAGGTAGGTGTCGAATTAGCCTTTGATGAAACCATTTGGTGACTTTAGTTTTAAAGCTGAGTAGGAGGGGCTGATTCCACGTTGTAGAGATGACTGTGCCTGCTGTAGAGGACGCGCGTACTCTCCCCTACGCTATGAGGTACCGTCTGCTGACTGCACCTGTGGGATCCATACCAGTGGCTACTCAGTGTTTCTCGGGAGGGTTCCTCAGGTCCTGCTGACATCCCGGCATGGGTAGGTGAGGGGCTGTGAGAGGGAGTCTAAAATTTCCTGCAGAGGCCATCCAATCTGGGGTGCCTCAACCTGGGCTACACCGTGAATCAGAGCCCAGCGAGGCCCAGCGCAAGGAACCAGGGCCTTGCAGGTGGGGCCCTGGTGGTTTTTAAAGTGTGTATGATATGATGCTTCTACTCTGTAGACCCAGTCGAGGCCATCTCTTCACCCACGTATCTATCTCTGTGTCTGTATCTCTCTCACCTGAAACATCATGCAAAGGAGGGAATTCCATGAATTTTTAAAAATGGTAAGCCTAGTTTTTCACGTGAATCCTGACAGAGGAATGATTCTGTAATGCTGATTTACTTTTTTTTGTAGTAAGTCTCACATTTTTAGTCAGACACATGGCCAATTAATAATTACTTTGCCATGTTTTTCTTTCCTTCAGAAATTCAAATTTTGATTTTTCTCATCTTCTTTTATTTCTTTGCCTGTTACGTGAGTTGTCGTCAGGGCTGAATCATGTACTGACTTTCACATATTTCATTATTTTTGTTGTCCTGTCCCACCAACATTTCTAGTTGTGTGGATTTTGGATGAGGGAAAGGAGCGTGGAGTAAGGTAGGTACCCAGTTAGGGAACCTCTAGCCTCATGGGGCTCCTGAGCACTTGAAATGAAGCTGATCCAGTTTCAATTACAGTATATACCAGCTTTTGATGACTTAGTGCCAAAAAGAGAATGTAAGATATGCCATTAATTGTTTTATATTGATTCCATTTTGAAATGACAGTATTCTGTATGCATTGGGTTAAAATAAAATGTACTAAAATTAAATTTACCTTTTAAAAAACTTTTTTGAATGTGGCTCCTAGAAAACTTACAGTTAACCTTTGTGGCCCACAGTTGTGGCTGGCATTCCATTTCTGTTGGATGGCACTGCTCCTAGTGACAGCAGAGGGAACTGAGCAGAGAAGAAGATGAACTCTGTGCTGTGAGCCTGGCCTCCGGATTCTCAGCTCCAGATTCTCTTCCGTCTTGTTCCCTCTTGTTCCATCTTGCTGGCTGCCAGCATGGTGGTTTGTGGCACTATTAATAAGTAGAGTCAGCGTTACTTTTTCTCAGTATTTTTACTTCCCTAACATCTTCTGAACTTATACTGCTGCACTAGAACAGTCTGAGCTCAGGTGCCCCAGTACGGTCTTCCTGCTTTCTGTTGGGGTTGTTTTCCTGACTCCCCTAGATTTCAGACTGCTCTGCCATTAGCTTTTGTCTGACGCATTCCACTTTAGGCTTTCCTGAGCCTTAGTGCACTTGTCTTAGGTCTCCTAAGCTCTCTCACAGCGCTGTTCCCCTCAGTCTTCTTCAGTCACTTCTCATTTAGAGATGTGAGTACTTACAGGGAGAGACGGGGCCTTTCTTTACTGCAGAGCGTTGTCTGCCCTCCTCAAGTGTAGCATCCTAGATGCCGCATAATTCTGCAAATGAATATATTATGTCAGTAGTAGCAAAATTTCTCTTGGTTTAATCAGTTTTTCCAGTTTGAGTGATAACCTCCACTGGATATTAGGATAGAAAATCTTGTTTAATTTTTTTCTTCAGGATATAGTTTTTTTTTTTCAATTATAAAATAGCATATGTCCATTAAGCGAAATTTGGAAAATAGGAAAAAAATAGAAGAAAATAACATTCATGCTCCCACTGTCCAAAAGTCATTATTACTATTTTCTTGTATTTCCTTTGTGTCTTTTATTCCTATGCCAAGATTTCTTACAATGGTATATATGTATATTTTTATCCTCCTGTTTTTACTTCACATCTTATCATTACAGTTTTCCCAGTCTCTTTCTGTTGTCTTTATATACACAATTTTTTAGGGCTGCACAATATTCTATTGAGTTCATGTTTTATAATTCGTATAACCATTTCCCTGTTGCTTGATATTTAGTCTTTTTTAAATTTCAAAGTATAGTTTCTTGACCTTTCTAATTGATAGTTATCCTCTTCCATAAGACTGGGTTTTGTGATATATTTATAAAATCCACCTTGGATGATTGCATTTGACCTGTTATTTCCTATATTAAGTAATTAGAACTTGAAGCATTATTTCTCAGTCCACTGACAGCAACTTTTATCAGAGTATCTGGGGTTTAAGTGTGAGCAGGACTACGTTAGGCAAATTGACTAAAGCCTGGGAGGTTTCAGTTCCATCAAATGTGGGGGTTTCCTGTCAGACCACCACCATCAAGTTTCAAGTTTATCTTTTCTTAATCGTAGCACAATGTGAAAAAAAAATCCCAAAGAATTCTGCTTTAAAAAATGTATTAGGGACACATGTAAAGTCCCAAACATCAATAATTTGAAACAGTTTGAATGTAAGTTTTATATTACAATTACTAGCTACACAGCGCTCATCTGTAAAGTATATGCATCAGTTTTGATTTGCAGAGTTTCTAGAGTAAATTTGGGCAGTGATTCAGAAGTGTGGCTAGCAGACCTTCTAGGCAGCCATGAAGAAACTCTTCCCATCTTTTTTGTCCTGCCAGAGTAGAGGTGTGTAGACCTGTGGGAAGAAGATCTATCATTTGCTGTTGAATTCTTGGCAATAACTTACTCAGGAGAGGGGTAATTCATATATGACATTGCTCTTTATTGGAATCAATCTAAAATGTCAGTCTTGTTTGAGAGTGGGTTGTTATTCTTATTAAATATACTCTTACTTTTTGTTCTTGAGTTCCCACAACAAAAAAACCCAAGATCATTGAGCTTAATGTGTCTGAAGCTGACATGTATTTAATGTGTCTGTGTGCTTCTTGAAAGTAGGGAAGTGGGAACACGCAGGGTTCTGGGATTCTGTTAATTACATGGGCTAATGAATGAACCCTGCATTGAGTTATTGCATCTTTATCAGGGCGTGTGGATTTGCAATGGGAGTGGAGGCTTCTGTGGTTAAACATAAGGCAGGGCACCAACTCTTTTTTTTTTTTATCTGCTGCCCACTTAGATACATTATGGTATTCTGGTGCCACTGGGTCTAGGGGACATCCATTCAGAGTCTATATGAAGAGAGCTGAACATTTGCAAGGAAAATTTGAGGCGACAATCTTGATTCTTCTTTTTTTAAACAATGTTAACGAGACACACTATTATGTGTGTCTTAATGGCGTGACTTAAATGTCAGTGAATTCAAAAGCAAGCTAATGGGAGTAGTCTCAGTGGAAATGGTTTAAAATTAATTTAATTTTTAGCTCACACTGCTAACTCACTGTAAAAGTGTTTCAAAAAATAGTTTTACCCTCCATAAATTAATTTCAGTTTCTGAAGTCTTGGACTGATCATTTCTTGGGCGATTCTGCATGTCAGCTTTGCAGATGAAAGGGTCCGTATGCCAGTGGTTTGGTTTCTGTATGTGAGCCGTGACACTGTTGTAGTTCTTATAAATGATTTTCCATTGTAATCAATTATTATATTGCATGAATACAGTTTTTTAAAATGTCAAATTTCTAAATGGTGACTATTTCCCCAAGTGAGGTGCATCTTGAAACAACAGGAAATTATAGCACGTTCAAAACTCTGCATTTGGGCTTTTTTTTTCAGTGGCATCTCCTCATTTTTTTTAAAGTTAACGTAACCCAGATGTTAGCTGTTCCCTGCTTCTCTCTTCAAGTTCCCTCAAAGAACCCCCAAGGTGAAAGCATTAGAGAGCAAGGTAGAGTTGAATGAGGACTTTGAGAGGGGATATAAATGAGGTTTATTTCACAAACTCCATAGCAAACAATGTGAAATCCTGTTTTAACATTTTTCTTTCCCAAAGTTCTCCTTCTCTGCTGCTGGCTTTTGCGGTCTCTCCTTGCTCCATTCAGTGCTCAGGATAGTTGAATCTCCTCTCAGTATCCGGGGCCCCTCATATTTATCTCCCTTTTATTACTCAGAGTAGTTTGGTTCTTCCTTGGCTCTGAACTCAAAACCTGTCACAGCTGCTTACCAAGATAGCAGGCTCTTCTGTAGCTAGGACCCACTCCTCTGAGATGACAAGAGAAGCTAAAAATACACCACAGTCTATGTAGTGTTTAAAACTTGATTCTCTTTTTTAAAAATAGGTTAATGCATCTCTTCTCAGTTGTCATAGGGAGAGATCTAGAATTTCTTTTGAAAAAACAAACCTAAACTGAAACTACAAAGGCCTTGGAGACGTTAGAACATTAACTTTAATAATGTAAAGCCTTCTTAAGACCTTAAAATCTGAAAGCTGAAAGAGATCATATTATTATAGTGAGTAAATCTGGCTTTAGTCACAGTCCGCTGGTTGTCTCTTCCAAACCAAACAAATGTTTTGACAGCATCTGTCAGTTAACTACTTACTGTTGATTCACTGTGGACACATCTCTGCACTACGAGGGCATTTTGCTTTAGATCTCCTGAGATAATCTCAATGAGTTCGTTTCTCCCATGCATTTTAGATTGGTATATTTTCTGTCTCTTGTGGGTCGAAAATTAAGAAAACGTAAGAGTATAAAGAAAATACGGAAATTTCTCTTGATTTCACTGTCTAGGAGCAAGTGAACTACAGTGAACTTGTGAGGTCATTTTCTTGCTCCCTTTTCTCCTCCATCTTTGTTTTCTTCTCTTCCTTTTCCTCTCTATTCCTCCACACAATATTTGTTTAAAAGATAATTGAGGTTTTACTAGACCCTACTGTTGTGGTTTGAATGGTGTGCCACCCCCCACCCTCCCAAAAAAAGTAGGCTCTCTGGAACCTATGTATGTGATCTTATTTGGAAAAATGTTTTTTGTCTATACACTTAAGTTAAGGATCTTGAGATGAGATCATCCTGGTAATCCAATCACAAGTGTTTTAGAGAAGAGCCAGGAAGAAGATACACAGAAACAAAGATAATGTGAATGTGGAGGCAGAGATTGGATTTATGGAGCCCCAGGTCAAGGATGCCTGAGGCTCCCAGGGGCTGGGAGAGGGGATGGAACAGATCTCTCTAGAGCCTCTAAGACAGCACCACCCTGTGGACACCTTGATTTTGGACTTCTAGCCTGTAGAACTTGGAGAGAATGAAGATCTACTGTTTTAAAACCTGGCTTGTGGTAATCTGTTACACTGGACCTGGGAGACATACTCACAGGTTTTTAGTTTTTAATCAGAGGTTCTATATTTGTTTATTTGTTCATTTTTTTCTTACTCAACAGACATTTGTTAAATGCATACTGTGTGTCAGGCGGAATGCTGTGTGCTGGGAATGCAGAATTAAATAAAATGTAGTTTCTGCCCCCAGTATAATGCAGTCATCCCTGTATTGTATGTAATAGGTTTGTCTCTAGAATTGCCAGGATACTCTCACGTTTCATTGTTTTCACTCACAGGTAAGATGCATGGGTAAAATGACTCATCTCATTAGGAATGTGCAGGTTTCAGAAATTCTTATTGGTAGACAGGCTCTGTAGACAAGCCAATGCCAGGTGCTAGAAACCCTTAGTAAAATTTGGGAGCCTGGTTGGAAATGGTGCCTTGAAGCTGTAATTCAGGGAACATTAAACTACTTTTAAACTTGAGCAGTATTCTCAAAAACTAAGATCTGTTTCCTTATTTTATGTCAGGAATTAAAAAAATTCTCTCTGTTTGTTGATCTTTGGCAAGGAGCAGAAGAAAAAAAAGGGCTGTGTGAATAAGAAGTAAGAATAATGATCTCTAAATCAGATCTAAAGACTCACAAGCATCTGGGAAATTTGGAGGCTATAAGAGCAATATTGTCAGCCACACTTGGAAAGAAAACTCTGGCGGTGGCATCATGGACTAGTTACTCGCTGTAAGAAAGAAAGGGAATGTGTAATTGGGATTGTGCTGCTGACCATGGCAGAAGGAAGGAAATGGACTCTAGTGATGGAGAAAGAAAAGATTTTGAAGATGTGAAGAAAGTTGACAGCATTTTAAAATAGAGAACATACACGCAAGAAAGTCTACTTTCTATAAGCTTTAGAAAAGAAGTGAGCATTCACTCAAAATTTATTGGGTTTTAAATTTGACCAATGCCCAGTGTTACGACAAGGATGGGGAAGTTCTGGAAAGAAGAAAAGTGAAGCATGGAATTGAGATTAAAGAGGGCTTCACGGAGGAGAACACATGCATATCAGTGAAGGTGCTGTGTTGGCAACAGGGGATCCGTTTCATTCAGATAGTCTAATTTGCTTTGTGTGTCAGTCAACACATGCTAGGGTGTCATCAGAGACATGAAGTAGACATTTCACAGGGGCCTTGAGAGTAGCGGCAGGAATTCACATTTACTACTCACAAATCTATCATTCAACCTGCATTTACGTAATCCTTCTCTGTACCAGCCACTAGGCTAGGTACTAGGGTTATGGGGATTATTAAGCCCCACGTTCCTTCCCTCAGAAAGCCTGGAGCCCAGGGGAAGAGGTGGACAAATAAACAGACTATTATTTTATAGCAATATATGCTGTGATAAAAGGAAGAATGAGGCGCTCTGGGAGCACACACATGGGAGGACCCTAACCCAAGTTTTGGGAGGCTGGTAGCAGAGATAACATTATCTCAGAATAACTCAGGGAAGAATTGGCTCCCAGCAAAGATCAGCTATTGAAGAGCTAATTGAATGGTGGGATGAGAGGGTAGGGAGAGCAGAAGAGAATTAGGGAAGGCACAGGTCATAAAGGATGACTAGCTCTTCATAGGTTTATTGCAGAGGGAGGCTAAGAACATGCTGGATGGAAAATACAAATAGATGAACTAGCATGAATACACTCTTGCCCCCATCTCTTTCCCGTATTTCCAACTGTGTGCTCTGGTGAAGTGTGGTCCAGCCATGACTGCCATTGTCCTGTATAGGCTGCTCACTGTAGGACTGTTGGATGACGCAGCAGGGAGAACTGTGGTATCTTTCTACCCCACGAGGCAGGAGGGGATACCGCCCCCCGCTTGGTGTCAAGAGGACAATGTCTGCTCTGTCGCTAATCCGCTGTGTGACTAAGGACCAAGGACCTCAATTTTCTCATCTGTAAAACCAGGGAGTTAGATACTAGTAATTTTAAAACTTTTTCCAGTCATCAGGGTCCTTTCAAATGAACAGAAGTCCAGTATATAGAACATATACAAGTGTGCCCTTGGCTGCCCTCTTATTCTCAGCAGTGGCCCCTGAGGGGCCTGCATGAACATTACTGGACAGTATAGTGTTTCTCCCAGTGAGGTCTTAGGACTGCTTGAGTCCAAATCACTTGGGGTTCAGATTTGTGGGCTCTTTCCCAGACCTCCCGAATCAAATTCTCAGAGTTTGGGATAGGCCTCTATTAGACTTTATGAGATTCTTACACACATTGAAGTTTGAGTGCCATTGGGCCAGATATTTCAAGGTCCCTCCTAGCCCTTAGGCACTACAACTCTGATCCTCTTCAGCTTTGTCGTGATGGTGAGGAGCCTAAGAAGGGAGGTCAGGGGCTCTACAGGATAAAAAGTTTTAACACAGACTGGGAGGTTAGAACTGTAAGGATGGATACAATGGTAATAAAATTAGTAGTAGTGGAAATAGTGGTAGTAGTTATAATAAAAGATGGTGATGAAAGAGGAGAGTTAAATAATAAGAGAATACGTTACAGAACAGACTGGGGAAAAAAGGAGCTTTAACCATAGGATCTTCCAACAATGAGGATGTTGTATTCCAGGTGGAAGAAATTGTAGTAGAAAGGAGTTCAGAGCCTCATGTGGCTGCCAGAGTTAATGCCCTGACCAGATACTCCCATAAATCCTGCTTGTCTCTCTCATAGCACGTAACATCATAATGCTCTTTTACCTTTTGTCCACTTTTTGATGCTTATTGTGTGCCAGCCACTGTGTTAGGTCCTAGAAACCCCCAGTGGATGCCTGAAACCGTGGACGGTAACAAACCCTATATATGCTTTGTTTTTCCCTATACATCCATAATTGTGATAAAGTTTATCAATTAGACACAGTAAGAAAACATCTGAATTGTCAGCATCACGACTCTTGGGCTGTGGGGTCGTAATTAAGTAAAGTAAGGATCATTTGAACACATAGCACTGCAGTACTGTGACAGTGATCTGATAAGTGATGGCTACTAAGTGACAAAAAGGCGGGATACGCTGGGCAAAGGGATGATTGACGTCCCAGGTGGGATGGAGCAGGTCTGCACAAGATTTCATCATGCTACTGAGAATGGCGCACAATTTAAAACTTATGAATTATTTATTTCTGGAATTTTCCATTTGATATTTTCAGACTGTGGTTGACCACGAGTAACTGAAACTGCAGAAAGTGAAACCACAGATAGGGGGAACTACTGCAGTCATGCAAAGTAGTGTCTAATAGCGAGTGCTGCTAAGGAAAAGATTATGATTCTAAAGAAAGGTTATGTGTGTTTTGGGGGGTGGTGAGCAGAGGCAAGGCAGTTTAGAAATGGGCTCTTTGAGAAAGTAGTAAATTTAAGCTGAGAACTTAAGACAGCTAGGAGTTAATTAGACAAGGGTGGGGTGATGGGATGGGAAGGAGAATTACAGCTGGAGCAGAATGTGCAAAGGCCCAGTGGAGGGAGGGAGGATGTAATTATGAGGGACTGAATGGCAGAAATACAAAGAGCAAGACTGAGAGAAAAACAGTGTGGGGCAAGGCTGGAAAAGGGTTCAGAAGTCAGACCTTGCCGGGCCTTGAAGACCAGACTGAGAGTTTGAGTATTTTTCCTAAGAACAGAGAGAATGCATGGAAGGATTTGCCTTTGGAAAAGCTCATGCCTGCTGCATGGAGGAAAAGCCAGTGGAGGGGGGCCAGGGCAGATGTAGGAGAGGGGGGTTGTCCTGCTGTGCTTGTCTGTCTGTCACACCACTGTGAGTTACTGGAGGCTGAGACAGTCTCTGTATTCCAGTCCCCTGACTGCACAGTGTCCTGCATGTAGTTGATGCTCAATAATTATATTATGGATGAACCAAATGCTTGTAAATGAATTAAACAAATCATTTTGAGGTAAGATCAGAATATCCTCTGATATTTCCCTACCCTCCTTCTTCCCTGAAGCTCATATGAGACAAGGGGACGTGTCCACACATCGCTTGTTCTGTGCACATCGTTGTCTGCTGTCATTGACCCTGGAGAATGGTGTCTGCTGTGGGATCATTGGATACCAAGCCCATCTTTAATTCACATGCTGTGCGTTACTTGGAGTCTCTCTGACATGGCTGCACCTTAATATGCATGAGACCGTGCCTGACATTTAAAGAAAAGGAGAGGATTGGGTCCATCTGGGCTTCATTTTTGAATTGGGAAGTACTTGAAGCAATGTTCACTGTTTCTTTCTCAGATGCCCCCAGGTTGCAGCATGTCAGAAAAACAGAAGCGTGGGGACCTGGGTAGCCTTAGACCCTTGGATGGAGATGCAGAGATGGGCTTCTTTGTGTCTGCATCAGATGTTTCCCTCTGGCAGGACTTTCTGAATTGCCTGGCTTATGAATCCTGTTAACCCAGCTTGCCTCATCTGGTTACCTTGCCCCTTTCCAGGCGTTTGTGTTCAGACATCCTTTCCCACTTCACACTGCTAAATTTAAGGCTTAATTTTCAAATCAAATGTTCATCTGGCTGTCTGCCTGAGAAATCACATGTGGAGCGCTTAGAGACCCAGGCAGGGAACTGTGCCCTCGCTTCTGGAGAGCGGGTCTGGAAACCATATGAACTGTAAATAGTTTTAAAATGCAAAAAAGTAAAGCTTTCTGCCAAAAGGGGAGAGCTGAGGGTTTCTTTTTTTTTTTTTTTTTCCTTTTCCTATTCTAGACTCGGTTATTAGGTATCTGTTGGAAATTACTAACCTCTATCATTTAGTCTGTTTACTGTCTCTGTCGGCAGGGCCTGGGCCATCCAGATTTAACCCCCTTGAGGATTCAGCTCTGCCAACACTTGCTTTATTAGGTTTTAGGGTCACAGCTATGCCAGTTGTTAGGTGTATGATTTTAATAAAAATTTGCCTTCTTTCACTTAATACTTCTGTCTGAGACTTGAGTGTTATGAATAGGTTAATATTTTAAAAAATAATGGAGCCTGATTTTCCAGTAAGAGCAAGAAAAAGATTAAACAGAAAAAACAACCTGGCTTCATTTATTTGCTCCCCATCAGGTAACTAATGTGCTACAACATCACTTCTGCCTTTGAGAAATACTGCCCAGCGTCTATCCTGTTGTCTTTGTTGGGCTTTCTTTTTTTCTCCTGATCCTTCACTATAGAAAATAGTTGCATAAGACTTTTATTTTCCTCTCCCTCTTTGGCCTTGATTGTTGTGGGCGCCAAGGCACAGAGATGCTGTCATTCTTTTTTATAAGTTAATTATCAGTGACACCCTTTCATTGTGTCTGGCAAATATCTTCAGAGTTTTCTTTTTTCTCTGTATTCCAAATTTTGTCCTTTCTCTGTATCTCTTTTCTCATTTTTCTTCTAGGGGCAAAGAAGAAAGAACACTGGAATTGGGATACGAAGAATAATAGGAAAACAATATTCAATATAGGCCTTTTTAAGGAGAGAACATTTTAGAATATTAGATGACTAAAAAAGTAGAGATTATAGCCGAACTTAAGCAAATTAATATGCAAAAAATCACAGTGTAAATACTTAGAACTGGCTTGCAGGTATGTTAATGTTCAGTTTCAAATCTGGTACTGATAATGTCAAACTAATGTAAATCGTACTCAAATGGTACCTAATCATTGGCCACCATCCTTGACATAGAATCTTCCACTTAACTAAGTTGAAAATACAATTCCTAGCAGTGGCTCTTATGATTAGGAAAGAAATTCAGAAGAGAGAAGATTGTTATATGTATGTTTAGATATATATTTGCAGGTTACAAATAAAACCATAAGGCCTGAATGCCCCTGATAACCGGAAAGCACAGAGGGCTCGGGGAGTGTGAGGCCAGATTGTCATTGCTCTGAAGTAGAGAAGCTTTGTCCTGAAGCTGGGTGGCGCACACAAGGTAGAGTATTTTCCAGAGAGTAATTAAAAGGTCAACTTTTCTGGCAGAAAGTTTTCATCTTCCTAATAGAGAAAACCAGAGTCTCCTCTAGACAAAAAAGCATCATCTAGATAGACTCAGGGATCAGAAAATTCTAGAAACTTGGAGATTTGCGGAATCGCGGAGAGAAATGAAGGGATTTTATTATGAGACCTTGACCATCTGTCTTGCCTCAATATGGAAAATGGAGCCACCCTTTGATATACCCAACCCTCAAGCCAAAGCCTTCAGCCATTCCAGGGACTTGCAGAGCCGTGGTCTGTGGGGCAGTACATGTGTTAGGACCTTCGCCAGAAGCTGGGTTTCTCTTGGCCTGCAGGGTCCAGGAACAGTGGATTCTTTGGGAGCTCTAGTCTAGTGCATGTCCTAGGTTGGGTTGGGGGAGCGTGTTGTAGTTCATGCTTACACCCAACCCTGTTGGCTTGGGTAGGGCTCAACAAAGGAGTCAGTCTTTGTTGGGGTCACTTGAATTATTGTCCCAGCACTTAAAACCAGAAATATGGCTGTTCTGAGGCAAAGAGGAATGTTTAAGTTAGTCTTAGTTTCCCAAATATTGAGTATCTCCAGTATATCAAAGATGATCAATGTGTCATTGCTAGTTTCATGAATTCACATTTTGTGGGGAGAGAGATAAACAAGTGGGTATTTTCAATATAATGTGGACAGTGATGAGGGTTTTTGTGGACTGGCACAGAAGTACTGAAGCAGGGGTCCTTAGCCCAGTCTAGGGGTCAGAGGAGGCTTCCTGGAAGAGGTGAGTCTTTAACTAAAATAAATCAATTAAAAATGCAAAAACCCCGAAACATAAAAATTTCTACTTTTTTTTTTATAGAAAAGTATTATCCCTTGTGTTGTATTTGGGTTTTTTTTGCAAATATGCAGATATGCAAAAAAGCCCATGCAATATATGTTTTTGTTCTTTTTTCTTTTGGCATAACTCATATATGTTATTAAACATTCTTTGAAAACATATTTTTAATAGCTAAGTAATAGATGTGCTATAATTGATCATTCCCCTATTGCTGGGAAATTAGCTTGTTTCTAATTTTTTGTTTTAATAAATAATTCTCAGAGGAACATTTTAAAATGTAAATTTCATATGTATATTTCTTTAAGCTATATTTCTAGGGAATCTAGACTTTGCCTTTTTTTGTTTGTTTCTTAATACATATTGTTAAATTGTTTTATAGGAAGTTTGTGCCCTTTTATCCTCCCATTTGAACAGTGAGTGGTTTTTCCACAACTCCCTCACAACTTTGAGTATTATGTTTTAGAAAATCTAGGCCAACTGGATGAGGATTAAACAGGTGTCTTGTTCTTTGAAAAATTCATTGTTTTATAGTGAAGGTGATTATTTTTTTCAAATATTTATTAACTATTTCTAATATTTCTCTTTTTAGTGAATTGTCTATTTGTATTTATTACCGATGATTGGTCCCAGTAATTTTTGGTGTTCTGTTTGAGAAAATATTTTAAATTTTGTCTTCTAGTAAATTTCTTCACTGGGAAACAATGAATCCCTACATGGTGCACAGAGATACTGCTTCAGGGTCTTCGCTGGCATAGTGTGCGTGTTGAGTATAGTTTCTCTAGGCAGGACTGGCTTGCCCTAAGCCAACTACATTCCTGAGAGTTTTCTTTCTACAAAACAACTCAGATGAAAACATATTCCTGCTGAAAACTGCCCTACTCTATCCTTACCAACAAAGCACCTGCTCCCATCAGGCCGTTAGCTAGCCTTCCTAACACTGTCTACAATCACATGGAGCTACTTGCTTTTCTTAAACCTGCAGTGTACTCTTTCCCTTCTCCCCTTGTCATTCCTCAGGGCCCAGCTCCTGTGGTAACCAGCTCAGGAAATCCCTCCAGTATCTATTTCAGGCAGGTAGAACCATCAGCCCCCTCTTTGTACTCCCACGGCATGGCATGTCAGTGTCCCAGGTGAGAGTTAAGTTAACAGTTCATTTTAGGCTTCCCCCTTGACTGGGAGTCTCTTATGACCAGAACCATACTATGTTTTTACTCAGTGCTTGGTCCACTGCCTGACGTAGAGCAGGTACTCAGTACTCTTTGAATTCATCAGAATCCACTTATTCTTTCAACCTGCAGCACACATTCATGACATAGATCATAATGAAGAAATTGGAAAATTAAAGATATGACAGAAGTTGGCATCCCTGTGGGATGTACCTTGTAGCCATAAGGAGTGTAAGTCAGAAGCACACACTTTGAGGAAAATGAATAATGCTTTTATTTTCTACACTGTAATTCTTTGCCCTGCAATGACTCAGTCCTATCCTTATCCTCCTTCCATACTTTGTAGTGATCTCTGCTAGGTTTTTAGGGCTTTGCCAGCAGGTATAGTCACATGGAACTATTACTCACAGCCACCCTAGAGCTAACTGTGCTAAGCACACAGCATGATTAACCAGGTAAATAACTAGTCCATTCAAATATTCATTCAACATACAAATGCCAGGCACTGTTCTGCATACTAGGGATACAGAAATGAACAGGACAAACAAATCGCCGCACTAAGGAGCCTACTGTTGGGTGGGGAAGATGGACAGTAAACAAAATATTATTAAATAATACGGTTTCAGGTAGTTGTAAGTTCAATAAAGAAAACAATAGGATAATAGGATAGAGAGTAACTGAATGAGAGATGGGGAGATGATCTTAAATAGAGTGTCCAAAGAAGGTCCCTGGAAGAAATGAGGTTTGAGTTGAGAGGGAGATAACCATGCCAAGATCTTGGGTAAAAATGGTAAATATAAAGGCCCCAAAGTGGCAACGACTTGACAGTAGGATGTCTCCTGTGGCTAGGGTATTGTGATAAAGGGGAATTCTGAGGGGATGGCAAGAGCCAATTCTTGTAGATCATGGTGGGAACTTCCAATTTTATACTAAATGTAATGTGAAGCTGGCTTTAAGCAGAATTATATGTTATGACAAAAAGACTTCTCCAGCTGGTGTGTGGACAGTGGCCAGCCAAGAAGGGCAAGAGCAGAATGAGGATGACAAATGATGAGTTTCCTACTGATATTCAGGTGAGATGAGGATGCCATGAACTTGGTGGTAGTACAGGAGATAAGAAGTAGGAATGCATCTTATTACGGATTTTCAAACACATTAAGTAACAGTACAATGAACTCTTTTTAATGTATTACCCAGCTGCAGCTGCCATCAACTTTCTGCTGCTTTTGTATCCATTTTCACTTATTTCTGGGATATTTAAAAAGTAGATCCCTATATACATCATGTCACATCATCAGTAAACACCCCTATAGTGTTTCTCTTGAACAGATAGGACTCATAAGAGATTTAGCCATAATACCATTGCTACACCCAGGAAGTAGCAGCAGTCCCTTATATCATCTAATGCCTGCAGATTGGGATGTATTTTGAAGGCAGAACCAATGGGAGTGCTGCCTTACTGAGTGTGTGTGAAGAGAGAAGTCAGGAGGAGTGGTTCTTGCCAGAGGTTCCAAGATGGGGAAAACTGAGAAAGGAATATGTTTATTATGGTGATGGTTGTTTTTTTTGAGTGTACTGGGAAACCAGAGTTCTATTTAGATACTAACCAGTCTGTAGAGATGTAGAATGGGTAGCTGAAACTTAGAGGAGAGGTCTAAGCTGAAGATGTATGTGAGAGTCATCTGGCCACCTAGGGTGAGAGCCTGGCTGTAAAGAGAGGAGCTCTGGGGCACTCCAAGGTTTGAATATGGGAAGAAGAGAAACAGCTGGCTGGGGGTTTAAAAAAGAGTGACTAAGGAAGTAAGAAGAAAACCAAGGGAATGTGATGCTCTGGGTTTAAAGCGAAGAAAGTGTTTGAAACTGGAGGGAGCAGCTAACTGTGCTGGGTGAAGTGCAGACTGAGAACTGGTCCTTGTATTTAACAACATGAAGAGAGATTGAAGCTGGAGGGGTGGAGACAAAATCTTGTTTGGAGAAAGCATGGACAGTCTTGAAGTGGGGATACTAAATATAGACAGCCCTTTGAAGACTTAAAAACCAGAATGTACCATCCATATAATGAGGTGCTTTATAATAATGAGAAAGTAGTCACAATTCTTTAACTATGTGTCGTTTTATAGTTTGCAAAATCCTTCATAAATTTGTATAAAATTCACAGATGTCATCATAGATATGTGTTTAAGTGTCAGATAGGTTTATCTCATTTTAGAACTGTAATATTATGAATAAACTGGCATTGTGAGGACTTGGTATGAGCCAATTATTGTTGGCCATGGTGAAGAATTCCAGTTTTGGTCAACTCCTGTCCAAGTGACATGGGTGGTTAGTCCAACTCCATGTCTTCTGCTTCTAATGACAAAGGTTCTTTATACTATGTTACATCATGTTTTTCATAAACAGAAGGTCAAGATTCTCCTCTTGAAGAATGAAAGGATGAAAAAAAATGATTCCAGCTTCTGATCCATTCTGAACAGTATTGTTTGTGTGAATACCAAGGTTGTCCGTACAACATCATCCTCTGTCTTTATTAAAATTTCCTAGTTTTTGTTTAAACAGTCCATTAGGATTTATCATTTATTTGTTCATGAATTTGAAACATTACCTTGAACTTTGTTTCTCATAATGAAAGCATCTAGGGCATAAAACTGATAGCCCAATGAAAGGAAGTATTCTAGTAATTGTGAGCAATAATATTTATCCTGGTCCTGAGAGAAAATGTGAATGACATAATGGTTGAAGCCTCAGAAAGGGGAGATATTTTACTTATGACTGCAAGTAAATCCTGGTTGAAATCTGTTGGCATGATGTTAAGTCATGATTCTGAGAAGCCAAGTCTTGAGGGACCAGAGTAACACAGTCCAGGCATATAGTTTTCTGATGAGCTCACTGTGTAAGGGGACACAACTGGAAATATCTTGAGGAATGAAAGTTAATACATCCTTTGTTAGACAGTTTCTCCCATCTATCAATTTCCTTGGTGGGCTTTTGATGACAGCTGTATGGCAAACAGTGTCACACTGAGGTCATTCTCCCGAAGCACAGGTACTCTTCACTGCTGAGTGGAAGAACATTCACATGCTCCAGGTATTAAAAGGCAAAGATGATTTAACTAGGGTTATTTACGACCCAGATTTATATCCTGCTAGTCTCCAGGTTTGCTGATACCACAGTCTGTATCTGATTCCACTTGTAGCTTTGACACTCGGTGCGGTGCCTGGCTCAGAATGCTCGTTGTGTGTGTATAGAGCAGCCTGGAACTCATTAATGAAGGATGATGGTACCTCACGTCACTGTGGATGAGGAGCTAATGAAGAATTCTACCTACACGCTATCCTATTCCTGAGGATCTCAAAGTTGAAATACTAGAACCTACTTTAAAGTAACATTTTAACGTTTTCTTAAAAATTGTTCAGGACTTAATATGACTGCAAATCTTGTAAGTAAATACACTCCCAGTCTTCCAGTGATATCCTCAGCTGTGCTTTGTGCTGCAGAGTAAGGAATACTATTTCCAGAGATGCTAGGTTCTCTGACCAGAGCAGTCAAATCACACCACCGGGAGACAGCACCTAGGGACACCTTTGCTTTGACTGTGTCAGTAGGGCACATATTATTACTTGGCATGTTAAACAACTATTTTTTTCTGGTTTAACAGATACTTACTTCTCTTAATTTGGCGCTATATAGGAAAAATGATTAAGAACATCACTAGAGGCAACCGGAAAACCTAATATACGCCTTCTATCTTAAAACCAAGATTGACAGGTTTTATTCTCCTCCATTGGGAGCTATCTTTTTTGGGGTGTTGTTCAGAAAGAGAAGTTGTTATTCAGTACTGAGCTAGGAGAGAGCACGTTCCCTGATTGTCCAGATAAGGTGTGGCAACTTAGATGAAAAGAATGGTTAGTCTGCTCAGCCTAAGGTAATTACTTGTAAATTTTTCATCGAAATAGTTCTTCATATCATTAGTGTTTCAAGAATTAGTGATTTTTTTCTTTAGACAATACTCTTAGGATATTGGGGTAGTCAGTGGGTATCGGTAGATTATTTTTTAATAGAAAGGTAATAAAAATTCATGCAACTTGGTTTACTAATCATTGGGAAAAAGGATGACCCAAAATTTTATAGATTTTTTTTTCCCCAATAGTGTTAAAATGGGGGTGAGGAGCATAAAGACTCATGACCGCTGGTCAAGTTGACCTTATGGAATTGAAATTGGAACTAGAAACAAGTGGGAGAGCTTAGAGTTAAGAAGGAATATTCTAATTACTAGAGTATGTTAATAGCAAAATTGGGAAGTGAGCTCTCAGGTTGCAGTGGATGCTCTGCTGTCCCCCTCTCCTCCCCTCTCCCAGACTGCAGAATGGATTTCCTCAGCTCCTGGGAGTGCTGCCTGCATCCAGCCCTCCACTGCCAGCTCTCTCTGGGAATTGCCCTTGGCTGAGGAGAGCTGTTTTTCTTGAGCTCACTCCTCATTGCTGGGGTCCACATCATCCAATAACTGAATGATGCCAAGGTATAAAGGCCTGACCCAACTCTGAAGGTTGTTCCAGCTCCAGTGCTCCCCTCGGGTTGGCTGAGCCCTTACTGTGACCATTAACAGCAGCCCAACTCCTCCCTCTGCCCAGCTGTCTTCTCCACTCCCCGACGGGCGTTCATTCCCCAGAGAACTTGCTGATAAACTTCTTGCACAAAGATCTCCCTCTGATTCTGCTGCCCAGGAGTGTGACCAGACCTAAATAACTTTCTCATGGACAGTCTAAGGTATTCCTCCAGCATTCATGTGTGAAGGCAGATGTAACAGTCTTCCTCTGAAATGATTTTCTTCTGATTTGCTTGGGGTTTCGTCATCTATTAGCTGTCTATTAATGGAATTCTACCAGGATTTACAGAAAACAGAAAGGATCTAGGGGGACTCATTCAGGAAAAGTGTTTCAGTTTATGGAGAAGATTAAAGAGAATACAATTTCTGCACAACTCTCTGTGGGCTTATTGTTCAGGTAAAACTTAGTAAGTGAATTGATCATTCTGTTTTCAAAATAGGAAGGCCAAATTGTCTGTAGATAATGCACAATAGGTCCTGTAAGGATTTGTAGAAATTAGACAGGGCATCTCTAATATTTTTTCTCAGCAAATTGTTAAACTAAGTTATCCATGCTATAGGGTGGTATCTTTTTATCATCTCTCCCTCTTCTCACCCTTTCCCCTGAGAGTGGATGCAAGAGCATCTTAAACAGCTAACGACCGACCTCCCTGTGTGGTCCTGCCTAAGCATCAGCATGGTGTTAATAAAAAGGGAGGGAGAGGGGGAAACATCTGCATTCTTCAAAATAAGTAGATTCCAAAGATATGAGTATTATACTCATTCTCAGTGTAATGAGATCATGTTCACCAGTCTCTTGTTTGAGGATTAAGGCCAAACTGTATGTCTTACTCCAGTTTGGCACTGACAGCAGTGGAATTTGAAAAGAACCAGAAACTGCTGCTGTCCACTGGACGTTTGTGTCAGGGGACCATGCAGCATGAAGTCACAAGCATGCAGTCGCAAGCTGTCCTTGGGTCCGCTGGTTTTAAACACTGGGAGTCTGCACTGTTGCTTGGTTGAATCCCTTTGAATCCCTTCAGCTCCTTAGAGTCCATTCACTTTCTAAATAGGCAATATATAATTATCCTAGAAAATAAAGTAAAAACCCCAATAAGTACAGATTTATTAAGAGCATGGCTTTGTAATCAGGCAGATTCAGGCTGCAGTTCAGTTCTGCCACTTACATGTGACCTTGAAAGTGTTCTTTTCTTCTATTTTTTTTTACTCCCCAAATGTCCTTTAAAATACCAATATATGCAATGCCAGAAATTCAAACAGTCCAGAAAAGTATACAATGAAATGGAGTCACCCTTACATCCTGGTTCTCTTCATTTCCTTTCTCTGATGGCAACGACTGAACAGTTTCTTGTGTGTCTTTCAAGAAATTTTCTATGCTTCAAAACAAAGTCTTACCATGCATATGTAGTGTTCTGCATTTGTTTGTTTTCAACCTAATAATGTAACTTATAGAATATTTCATATCAGCATATACAGACCTATCCTATTCTTTTTAGTGGCTGCATTGTATTCCATTGAGTAGACGAGCCATGATTGGATAGGCGTATCCTGGTACATCTGTCTAATTCTTACCGATGGGCACTGATGGTTTCTCATAGGTTGCTGTTATAAATAATACTGCAAAAACATCCTTGTACATCCATCTTTGAGCACCTGTATGATCAGTTCTTTAAAGTGGAATGTCAAAGTATGTGGGTGTTTAAATTTTTGATATATATTGCACAATAGGACAAAAGTCCTAATTTCTTTGAACCTCAGTTTTCTAGTCTGAGTAAAGTTGCTAAAATGGGAGTAGCAACAGTATCTATCTCCTAGGGTTGCTGGGAAGATTAAATGAGATAAGATACAGGAATAGTATTGCCAGATGTAGCAAGTGTGGATAGGACATCCAGTTAAATTTGAAGTGCAGTAAACAGTGATGAGATTTTAGTGTAACTATATACCAAATACTACCTGGGACACAAACTAAAAAATTATTGGTTGTTTATCTGAAATTCAAATTTAATTGGGTGTCACAATTTTATTTGGCAAAAATCCTATACATGAAGGGATCAGCACAGTCCCTGGACTATGTTAGCACTAAATGAGACTAAGTCTGCGTGAGCAGAGGAATGCTTTTGCGTGTTATAGATCTGACGTAGGCTTGAGAAGAATGTATGTGGATTGTATGGTAAATGAAGTGAAATCAATTATATTGCCCTTCTTTTTTATCTTCTGTCTCTAGTACCCCAACATCGCTTCTGTAGCTTTGGGGGAAGTCCTCTGTTCAGGAATCTGTGTTGCTAATGGGCAATCAGGGACATTAGATTGTGGAAAGGATAACAGAAGCCTGGAGAAGACCAGTGAGGATCTCCTCCTTCTGTCCCTAAGTTTTAGCAATGGGCTTGTATTTTGCTCGAGGTAAATATATCATTTCAAGTCTCTGGAGCCAATGGCGCAGTGACATGGAGCATGATTGGTGCTAGCTCACTCTCTTTTCTTTAGGTAGGTAGTACCTTTGGAATTTAAATTTTATGAGTCCTTTTCTTGAATGTTGGTTTATTATGTAGTGACTGGCTTGTGAGCTCACATAGGTAAAGGCTAACTTACTACGCCAACTATTTTGAAAAATCTGGTTCAAGGAAGCATCAGCTAGATGTATGTTCATTTCAAAACCTGAAGCAATTACATGATGATACTGAAAATTGAAGCATATTTTAAAATCTTAGAATTTCTTGATTTAGTGCAATTACATGAATTAACTTCCTTTCAGAATATTTATGTACTGCAAATCCTCTACTGGAGTGGGACTGCTTTTCTTTTTTTTTTTTTTTTTTTTTGGCCGGGGGATTAGGTTTATTTATTTATTTAATTTATTTATAATGGAGGTACTGGGGATTGAACCCAAGACCTCTTGCATGCTAAGCATATATTCTACCACGAAGCTATACCCTCCCCTCGCACGAGGGCTTTTTCTTAACAAAGGTAAAAACAAAGTTTGAAGATGTTGAGTCTATGGACCAGTGTCATTGTCATAGCCCGTGAGGCCATCCTGTGCTCCCCTCAGAGCTCCATTGCAAACTTGCTTCAACCATGAGCCCTGAGAACAGCTGCACCACACATGGAGAGCCAGGGAGCGTCTGTTTTTGTTGTTCCAGGATGATGAGAAAATGCAAGCTAAAATCTTAGAAGTCTAGAAATATTTTGGAGATGAGCTTTAAAGGAAATTTTCCTATTTGTCCCTCTAGTCCTGCTAATATGTCTTTGATGTCGTGTAGTCAGTGGTAGTGGTTGTGAGTAGGAAAAGAAAAATGGTGGGATTTAAAATATATTTGATTTAAATTCCTTTGCAGATCTTTATCAGTTTATTCTTGTTCAGTGAGTTTGGGTACTTCTGTAGCTATGACCCTTAGTGCTCATGGAAGTATGTCTCTGAGGTCCTAGTTAGGTACAGTTATGATTTTAAGTACAGGTAAGACAGAGTAGGAAATGACTTTTTTTTTTAAAAAAAAAAACCTTCTCTGATTATATTATACACATTGATTGCTCTGCAGATACATATTCAAATAAGAAGCTTAACCAAGACATCACACACAGCATATAGCTTATCAGTATCTCCAGGCCCTTTTCCTTCAGAACCCTAATTACATCTGTAGAGTGTTGTGACTCTCTCTAAAATAATCTATTTTGTACTTCCTTTTCAGTTTCTGGTAACCTCATCAAGTCATAAGATGCCTTTCTATCATAATCTCTCTTTGTAAGGGTCATGCTCTTCTCGGTAGGACTCTGTCTACAAATCTGACAAATGTGTCAGTGAGTAGGTTGTGTACATTACTGATGAGGTAGCTAGATACTGCTAGGGTCACGGTCAACATCCAGGGAAGACCACTTGCTGGTTCTTGCCAGATTGCTAATTAGTTTTGGATAATATTTCCTGTGAGGAAAATCCCTTGGTTGGGTATCTTCACAACAGTACTTTGCTTCAAGTTCAGAAAAATGTGTCAAACTACATTGTTGTCTGGTGAAGTTCTCTATAACTCATCGCCCACAGAGTTGATGTGTCCTTTGAAACTTGTACATGCACGTGCCAGACAGTTTTTAAGATTTCACATACTGTTAGTCATGGGCTTTGGAAGCAAAGTATTTGGAGTGTTCCTCTTTAGGGAAGGACTTTCCATTGGGATAGGCGGAGCGGATAGAGTAGGTGTTGGAAGATACCTGGAGTTACAAAGGAGCCTTTTGGGAAGCGGAGATCCTAACTGTATGTTCCGGGCAGAGGGCAGGCAGGTGGCAAGAGAGAAAAAGGAGTAGAGCAAGATGAAGTAGGGAGCCTGGGCTCGTAAATCGTATTACAGGTATTCCCTGTTTCCTTGGCCTCTTGGATGACATTAGCAGATTCATGATGAGATCTTAGTAAAGGATGATCAAATGATCTATTCTAAGTGTTTTTCTATTTTTGGAAATATTTAAGAAGTTAGAAAGTAGAGGGTAAAATACAAATGGGGTGTGGGTAGGAGGAGCACGAGGAAAGGTGTTTTTCTCTGCCTTATCACTCCTCTGTATTGTCCCAATAGAACGTTATGTTTAGCATATCAGATTGTTCCTTATTGGGATTCTTTGCATGCTGTGAGGCTTTGTAAATATTTTTCTTAAAGAGATTTTTATTCTGATGTTTTTCCAGGTGTAGCAGTTAATTCAGGTGATTCCCATGGATACCCCCAGACCTTTAAAAACACCTTTCCAATTGTTTTGGTTTTTATGGGGCTGAGGGGAATATTATGATACTAAATTTGAGAAAAATAAGTAAGAATTTAAGTAAGAAAACTCAGGTTTTGGTTTGTTCCCCTAAATAGTGGCTATTGTTACTTACCTGTGCAGACTTAACTCAGATGTGCATTTAAAAATGTATAAGAGATCCTGTAGCGTTTCCTTTTCACTTGGGTTGATTTTTACATTTGGATGCAAGAGGTAGGATGTGGTCCCTTCCTAGAACTTACAGTATACAGGTAGGAGGAATAGGAGTTTGGAAATGAGACTTAGTGTCATCTCAGCTTCTCCTAGAAGCAGATGCACTTTCAGTAGAAACTTCGGGGCAATTCAGTAGCGGTACAGTTTCTGTAACGAAAGACTTGGACTCCGTCTTGGTCCATTCACATGGTCCTTTATCTGAGATGCTGTCCCCTGAGAAGGTCACAAATGCTCCAAAGAAGATACCCCCAGAAGAAATAAGTCCATGCATAATCTATCTGTACCTGTAAAAATAAATAAAATGAGATTTAAAGCCATCCTAGGTTCTCTTGTTTTCATCGAACTAGATAAAGTGCAGAGAAGTATGGCGTTGGAAAAATGATTGAATTCTGGCTGGAGATGAAAATGCTGCGATTGAAAATTTTCCAGAACAGCATGTACTTGGATCTGTATTAAAGAAAAATTCTTTGACTGTTTAAGCCAAATGACCCAGCAGGGTTGATAGTGTGAGGCATATTTCACAGTTGTATAAATATTTAAAACTGTTTTCCAGCTTATAAAACAAGTAAATTAGGTTGTTTTTAAAAAACTGCACCATGAAATTAACCTGCCCACTTTAACTTGTTGGGGAACCTGCCCTACTCTTCTCAGGTCCCAACCTTCTCTCCTAAAAGGGAATCACTGAGAAAGAAGTGTGAGGAGGGTTTCCAACTTGGGAAACAAAGCTGGTTTACATTTCAGGGAATTTCAGAAGGGATGATTAGCATCAGGGATACTGCCACAGGTGGTTTGTTTCCAGATAGCCCCGCGGGGCCTGACCAACGAGACACGATAGCTTTTTGTCACAAACCTTTTGAATTTGACCAAGGGTAGACTTGGGGCTCCATTATATACATGTGCCTCCAAAAAAACCAAAAAAACAGTGCAGCATCTTGGCCGTGTTCTCAACTCTGAGCTGTTGGTCCTAGCTGTTTGAATGCCACCAAGCTGTGCTGTGGCCAGCGTGCTCTGGATGACTTGTAGGTGATCTTTCTGGGTCAGTCTTCCTTTTGTCACCTATTGTTGTTCTTGCCTTTTCCAAAATTTTTATTCTTTTTCCTCTTGCTTGAATATTAGCCCTGAACTCTCTCCCTTGCCTGTCTCCTCCTTCACGTCTTGTCTCCAGTTAAGCAGACTTCTGAGACAACAACAGTGATGTTTCTATGCTTATGAATATAGTTGGAAAAGAATGTTGATGACTGAATATATTCCCCTCCTCCCCACCCCTGGCTTTTTTTTTTTTTAATGTTCTGACCAAGGATATGCAAATAAGTGTTAACAGCTGTTGTAAAAAACTGGCACCTTGTTGGGTGGTAACAGCACAAAGCCAAGAGTTGGGCTTTTTGAGTTTAGCCCCAGGTTTCCTTGGGCAAATCCCTTGACCTCTCGGGGCGTTAGTTCCCACATCACTCTGATAAAGACTTTGTTATACTTATACAAGGTCCTTTTTTTTTTTTTTTTAACATTTTTTATTGATTTATAATCATTTTACAATGTTGTGTCAAATTCCAGTGTTCAGCACAATTTTTCAGTTATTCATGGACATATACACACTCATTGTCACATTTTTTTCTCTGTGAGTTATCATAACATTTTGTGTATATTTCCCTGTGCTATACAGTGTAGTCTATTCTACAATTTTGAAATCCCAGTCTATCCCTTCCCACCCTCCACCCCCCTGGTAACCACAAGTCTGTATTCTCTGTCTGTGAGTCTATTTCTGTCCTTTATTTACGCTTTGTTTTTGTTTGTTTGTTTGTTTTTGTTTTTGTTTTTTAGATTCCACATATGAGTGATCCCATATGGTATTTTTCTTTCTCTTTCTGGATATAGAAGGTCCTTTGAATTTAGAGTCTAGAAAGAAGTTTTATCTGCTTCTTCTGTCATGATGCTCCATTGTTCTTCTTTGTTCCTGAAAAAAATTAATTTTGTTTTTGTTCTTAGACTCCAGAATGAAAAATGGATGAATGTCAAAGTGGGAGACATCATTAAATTAGAAAATAACCAATTTGTTGCTGTGAGTATTTAGTATTTAAGGAATTTATCTCGTTAAAATAGCATATGTACATAAAATATTTATATTTGCAAATTTAGTAAATCTGTACTAATTTAGTATAGTTAAGGAAGGAATATCAGAATGTATTAGTAAAAAGTCTCAATTATAAAATTTTTAAAAATAAAATTAATTGACTAATGACTTTTAATGATATAGTAACTCTAATAAGGCTGAATGATTATCACCTTCTTATTTCCTTTGGGATCTCTTAAATTAATAGTTAAGAAAGATTTAAAATTAGGATGTCAATCCTTTGCTGTAAATAAGAGCTTTTAAAATGTCCCAGAGTACTTTAAAAAATATTTTTTTCTCACACAGTTTGAATATTGTCCCCTAATAATGGGATTAATACTGTTAATTTGCAATATATTTGAAGAAATGATTAGCTAGAGAAAGAGAAAATGGATACTCTTTCCTGAATAATCAGTCAGAAAATGTCTTTTGAATGTTCTTAATAAATGCTATTTATGAGGTTTTATTTTGTATATCAAATGCACTATAATTTATATTCTCAAGCTGCCTATGTTACAGTTTCCTTAATGACATTCAAGGGATCGGTTCAATAACTAAAATACTTGGACCAAACTATAGTTCATATAAAATGTAGGGCTATAACAGCCATCCAGATCAGAGATTAAAATTCAAACTATTGTAATCTTTATGTCAAATATATATTAGATTACTTACGATAATTTTTGTGTTAATGCCATTTTATTTATCAAGTTGTGTTCATCATTAAATTTGAGACATTTTCCCATAGGAAAAAGCAGATGGCCCCAAGATCTATTTGCAAGAACAACTCAGTTGAGATTCTTAAGCATTCACTTTCAGAAACAGTCTTCTTTCCTTAATGCATCGTCTGTATGTACTGATTCTCTGGAAGAGCCCACGCTAAGGCGGCTGACTATTCAGTGGACAGGCCATTCAAACAGAGTTCACACTTTAAATAGAAAAGTGCTTATTTCCCTGACAACCTCAATTCTTTGTAAAGTAGCTGAGAACCAAAAATAAGCAAAAAGATGTCATTGCAGCCAAAACTGAGGTCTCAAAGTCCACGCTTTGTAACCTAGGTTCCTTAGACATGGGACAGTCTGCCAGGTTCTCATAATCTATTTACTTTTACATTGGACACAATTTTAAATACCTTATCCAACTTATTTTCCAGCTCATTAAAGATAAGGAGCAGTACACTGGGGGTAGCATCTGTTAGAAGGACAGACCCTGTATGAAAGATGGAGGCTTAGTGTAAGATACAGTGTAGGGGCACCAGATGGGGAATGGATGAGAATGGAGTCTTTGCTCCATTCCTGCAGTGACAGCACTTTATCCCCTCTGCCTTTGGTTTATTTCTTCATGTGTCACATGTAGGTGCAAGACCACCGTATTATCTCAGAGGTCCCTTTTCAGCCCTTACTTGCTGTGATTCTCTGAGCTGAGACTACAAGATTCTTACAGGCAAAGAGCACATTGCTTTGCCTGGCCTCCAACACCTGATACCACGTTGGATCACAGGGGGCACTTAATAAATGTTAGTTGAATGAATTAATATCAATCTTTTGTAGGAAAGAAGACAGAAACAAAAGTAGATAAAAATTTCGAAAATTTAAGGTGTTCTGAATCAATGGGGTACTAATAAACAGATCTATATGCTGTAATTAAGAAAAGATCACATATATTCAGGGTTCTTTGCTTGAATAAACGGCCCCATATAACTCATTTTAGTTCTACTTTCAATTAAAATGATCACAATGAAAAAGTTTTGGTGCTTCTAAGCAGATAAATGTTTTTTTAATGGGCATATGTGGAATTCTAAGATATATGCATTCAAAAAAATTTTTTGGCAGTTTTTGCCAGACATAGTATTAGATTATAGTGGAATTATCAAAAAATTAAAGTACTCCAGACATTTAACTATTATTTTATTTGGAACTGAATACGTCAGGGGCAATGCAACGCTGGGTAATTTCTGCCTCAAGTATTCAGCACAAACAATGTCTTTCAAAAGTTCTGTGGATATACTCTAACGGGTAAATATCAGATTGAACTCACTTTATGTTCATTTATCAGATTCTCTGGGGTGATTCCCATAAAGGCAGGAGTCCAATTTGTGTCTCAAATCTCCTAACTCCAAGGATCTCACGGACTGCATATCTGTGCTCCCAGTTGCCCTCTCTCTTGGATGTTCTGCTTTGCACTTCCATTGGCCTTTAGTTGTATTTTCTATGTTATAGCATGCATACTTGCTTGTTATTGAAAATCTTTCTGTGGAATGAAGCATGGAAGTCAAGTGTAAGTGCGAGCATCAGGTGGAAGGAAACCGGTTCCATGGGTGCATCATTAGCACTAATTTAAAGTGAATTGCATGCTTAGATGAGTTTTCAAGAAGTCAGTGATCCATGTATCCCCACTGTCCAATAGGACCTTCTAAAGTGAAGGAAGTGTTCTATATTTGTGCTGTTCAGATACAGAACAGCCAGTAGCACCACGTGGATACTGAGCACTTGAAATGTGGCTAGTGCAGCTGAGGAACTGAATGTTAAATTCTGTTTATTTTTTATGAATTTAGATTTAAATAGCCATGTGTGACTTGTGGCTACCTTACTGGACAGTGTAGAGGTAGCCTCTTTATTGTGGCTACATGATGGCGTGGAAATGCTTATTCCCTGCTCTTCCCTAGGTCCCATTCTTCCTGTTTTCACATGGAGGGAGAGCCCCAAAGTAACAGTGTCTTGCACCCCCTTGCTTGCTCCCCTCTCCTGGGAGTGACTTCTCTGATTGTTGAGTTTGGGGGCAGGGAGTTGTGTGCATGACCTGGTGCTTCCTTCCTTCCTTTTTTTTTTTTTGTGCTGTCTGTGTGCAGAGAGTACTTTCTGCCCTGCTTGTTCACAATATCAATTTTACAGGAGCAGATTGGAGGTTAAGAGCTTCCAGCTTCTGGGCTAGATGATTCTGTCTAACAGGGGTGAAGTATTAGCAAGTCCTTTCTGCTCACAGACCTAGAGCCTGGTCTCCAACACCTTTATCAATAACAAAGGTGATATTTTTATCTCCATTGATCTCTGTCTGATTCCTACAATTATAGCTGTGTTGCTTTAATCTTTGGTTAAGTGTGGTAGGGAGTGCTCCAAATGGCGGAACATGCTTCTTGATTAGGTCACTTCATTCAAAGTTTCTCCATGTGTAGCTACTCAGCACCTACAAAACTATTCTCAAGGGCAAGCAAATGTTTTTATGTGTGAATGGCTGTAATCACTTGGAATTACGAATCTACCTTCCTACTCCCTGTCATCAGCTGGCAGGGGCTGACAGAGAGCTCAATCCCCGGTCTCTAAAAGAGACACTTCAGAGTTGTTGGACCCAGGTAGATCTTGGGACACCAGGTCATGAAGATCATGGTAATAATAGCTGGCCTTTAATGACTGCATGCACATGCCAGACAATATTGTAAAGTCTTTATGTGACTTAACTAATTTAATCCTCACATTAGTCCAGTGATGGCAGGTTATGTACTATTAGTGTTCTCATTTTATAGATAAGAAAATGGAGTCACAGTGCTATCAAATAGCTTGTCAATAGGAGAGGCAGGAATTAAACTCAGGCCATCTGGGTTTTAACCCCACTCTTTCCCTCTGCCATATGCTGCTCCTGACTCCATTAGAATAAAAAATTTTTCTACCAAAAAATAAAACATAGTATTAGAGATGATAAAGAAAATAAAGAAGAATTCTGTGTGTGAGAATGGCTTAAAAAATGAAGGGAGATCCAAATATGGTGTTCCAACTAATTCTATAACTTTATCTTTCCATTAGGTTATAGAACCGAATCCCAATATTTTTTCACTGTTGTAGTTTTGGTTTTTGAAAATCAACGAAGCAAAATGCTTTCTGTTTTTCATAGTTGTATTCCAGTGATTTTGTCACTAACCAGAAGATAGCGTATATATTTTGGGATCAGAGGTCTGAGTTCTAATTCCAGCTCTACCCTTTAAGCTCCATATGGCCATGAGTTCAATCTCTTGGAGCCTCGGGCTCCTCAGTTAGATGTGATGAAACTTCCACCGTTTCTTTGTAAAGACTGTGGATGTTACATGAGTTAATTTAGCTCATCTAGTGCTTGTGGGACCAGAGATGACCTACCCAGGTTTCTTATCTTCATAGTGGGAACCACATTACCCCTTAACGGGATTGCGGAGAGAATCAAATGACAATTTTGTAAGAGTGTTTTGTAAATCCTTAAAGAATTGTACAGCTTTTAGGTGTTACCATCTCTTGAGGTTTTGCTTCATTTGCTCTTTAATTCAACAAACATTAATTATGTCTAGTAAACCCATGAGTCCAGCATCTTTAGCTCTGAGGACTCAGAGATGTTCAGTGGATTCTTTTCAAGGTTCCTCTGGCTGGTGTATTTGTTTCAGGTGTCCATGAAGTTGCTGCCTGGGCTTCGTGTTACCTGTGGAAGGTGGAGGAAGGGGCATTGTGTTGGAAAACATTACTTGAGTCTTGGGAGACATAGCCGAGCCTTTCCTGGGAGGGCGTGGGTAAAAGGCACCGATGACTGACAGAAGACAGTATAAGGGGGGAGTCTAAGGAAGATGGGCATACGAATTAGCGGCTGCCTAGCCCACCTGTGAGTTCCAGTAGTCCTGCTTTCCCTTCCCTGTGCTTCATTCCTGCTAACTCCTCTGCCTGGAGGGACCTGCCCTCCATTCCATCCAGAATATTCCATTAGATCTCCCCAACTACCAACCTGATATACTCTCTTTCTCATTTGCATTCCTCCCATAGCACTTTGTTAATAAGACCCTCAGGACCCTCATCATGTTCTGCCTTTACTAAACTATACAGTACTTGAAGGAAAGAAGTTTTCACTCAATTTAGTACTCCTGGCAGTATATGCTTTAGATTGCCTGGGTTCATGTCCTGGTGCCCGACTTAACTACGTGTTACTGAACCTCTCTGGGCCTCAGTTTGCTCATCTGTAAAGGGGAGATTAAAACCACCACCTGCCTTCAGGATTTCTGTAAGAGTTAAATAAAATAGTGCAGGAAGGCTACTGGAGTAGTGCCAGATACATAGTAAGTACTCACCAAATATTGGTTATTGGTATTGTAACACCTACAGCTCAAACACAAGTTTCTGGATCAACTAGGAACTAGGTTCCCTGAGAGATACGAAAGGAAGGGATCAGCTTAAAGAGGCCTGATCTGAGACTCACAGAGTCATGGGGCTTGATGGGCCCTAGGACCACGCATGTGTTGCTCCACTCCTTTCCCTGAACTTCTAAGCAAAGGACAACCTGGGAGTCACGAGGCCGTTGCTGCAGGTTTCCTGCCTTCCTTCCCAGAATGACTGCTGAGTGCACATGGAAATAGGAGGCCAGGCCAGCATGATGAGTGGGCCGACCACTTTTGCTGGATGCCTCTGGAGGTCCTGCCCTTTCACCCTTCCACTCCTCATCTGTAATGAAATAAAAAAAACTTGACGGGCGAAGTTAGCAGAAGGAAATACCAAGGTTCAGCAGTGGGGCAGGGAGAAGAGAGGAATAGTGAGGGGAGGGCAGGGCAGAGAGCAGGGAGTGGGAAAACAGAAGGCGGGTTCAGAGGACATAGAGAACGATGACAATGGAGGTGACGGGAAGAGGCGGGAAGGTACAAGTCCCCGGTACTCATGGTGTAGAGAGAGCAGGAAGTCAGCCCAGGACCCACGGGGTTTTCTGGTCTCAGTTTCTGCCTCTAGGAAGTTGAGTCATCGGTCAGGAAGGAATCCAGTCGCCAGGTGGCAGTGGTGGCTCAGTCACATGTTTTGAGCCAACTGTGGACAACAAATCTTCCCCTTGTTTACCAAAACTATGTGTTAAGGCAGTGGAGCTCAAAAGTAAACAATGACATTGGATAGTTCCTACTAGGCAGAGTTTTGAAGAAAAGCAACTCCAGGTGCAAATAGGTACCTTTCTCTGTACTTCATAACTGTTTTTAATCACAGATGAGAGGAATTAGAGTATTCTGGATTTTGTTTAAAACGATCCTGTAAAACTCAGGAGAGGAGAAGCATAGGCCAAAGAGCAGGAAGCTCTACCGCTTAGGTCTGTATTCACTGGAATTTAACTGTGAGAAATGAAACAAGGTAAATTTTAAGGTTTTTTTTTTTTTTTTTTTTTTTTTTGGCTTTAAAATCCAGGTGTGTAATTTTGGGCTCCAGTGGCATCCGCTCTTCACATGTTCTCTTCAGAGTGCGTTTGCTCTGGTCACATTGTGATAAGCCAGTAAATAATTTCTGCTGTAACAGGCGCCTGTGACTCTTTCATCCCGAGCTGAGGAAAAGCCTTGATAGCGCAAAGCCATTTATTCCTTTTGGGCCTGCTTGTAGGTACTTGTTTTTTTCGGCTCTGTTTTATTGCAACTTGGACAAAACTACACCCCCCCCCCCACACCCATACACCTCGCCTGTTCTTGAGTTGAAAATTTAAGAGCTCGAGACAGTGAAATGAGTGGACTGAATCTAAATTCAACCTCCAGCATTTGAGAATGACACAATTCTAATATTTTAAAAACAAAAGTAAGAAAAGTTTATAGATTGGGAATGCTAATTATACATTTAAACAGAGCTAGAGAAGTTTTAGGCTAAGAGGTCAAAATAAATTGCTAAAATTTTTATCAGTTCTTCTCAGACATTGACATCTTTTGGGATTTTATTAAAAAAAACAGTTATTTTGAAATAAATTTTGAAATTTAAAAGACGCAGTGTTCCAATGTAGAAAGCTGCCAGAATTCTAAAACTGAATCAAAATGGGTTGTTTCCAAAGCACGGATGGATGACTGAACAGAATAATTAATCTCTGCCAAAGACCAGCTACCTGCCTCTGAATGGTTTCTACTTTGACTGCATTTTCTGTTCTATCCTGTGTTCCTGCTTAGCCCCCACTTTCCTTCTCTTTCCCCTTCCTTATACCCCACCATCTTTTCTTTTTTCTTGTGTATTTTTTAAATCTTGTTTTCCCTTTAATCTTTTTCTCCTTTTAATTTTTCCTTGCCTCTCTAATTTTTTTCTTTAGTTTCTTCTTCCTACTTCATTTTTGTCTTTCCCCATCTTTGTCTGCCTCCTGCTCTTAGCTGATAACTAAGGAATTAAAATATGTGCATATAAGTATTTCCAGTTATCCTGTTTATTGGGGTAAGTTTTATATTTTCCATTAGTAATTATCAAAGCAAGAAAATAGGATTTGATATATTTCTATAAATATATATAAAATTATATATATATGTATATAAATTGTATACATTTCTACTAAAATAATAAATGAAGTGGCTGTTACTTTATATATCTGTCTCTTGCCCTTGCTTATGTTCTGATGGTCAAGGGCGTGCAAAGCAGGGACGGGGAAGTAGAGGGTGGGTTTGATCCGGGGTCTGTGGCAGAGAGATGGAACAGGATTTCACCTCTCACTTTTTGCCAAGGCTCTGCTGGCTCATTAGTAGTGGAAGTGTGGTGCAGCGTAGAAGGCTTTCAACCCATCTTCCCGTCTCAAACATTCTTTGTCACGGTTTTTCAAAATAGGCTGATCTGCTGCTCCTATCAAGTAGTGAGCCACATGGCCTCTGTTACATCGAAACCGCTGAGCTTGATGGGTGAGTGATTAAAGTTAGAATGCTTGATTAGATTGGTTTTCAATTTATTGAAGAGTAATGGCTTTAGAAACAGGACCTAATTGAAACCTTAAACCTTACTCTTTACTTTATTTTCTTGAAAGAAATTAGACTCTAAATTGCAAAGTCTCTTTGCTAATTATTTTGCAGATCTTGTAAAAATTGCCTTTTCTCTTGAATTTATTTAGTTTTCAGAAACAGTGAGCTAAATATATATGCTATATATATATATATATATATATATATATATATATATATATATATATATATGAATAATTTAACACAGGGGCTCTCCACTGAGATTCCCTGAAAGGGTTGGTTTGTTTGATTGTTTGTTTTAAATTTCAAGTGATTCTTTAAAGAAAATGAGAGGACTGGCAATCAAGATCCCTTGAGGAAAGAAGGACTGATGTTACTTTAGAAGGCAGTCTTTTGGAACTAGGTCAACTGAAGATGTAGAAAGAAGAGAGAAATGGGGTATGATGCAGCTTTGACATTGATGTTAATTTAGAACTTAGTTATATACCATATAGTAATTGTGATTCAGTGGATTCAGTTTGTCTGTCTGACATAAAACCTATCAAATGCTTACATTTTAAAGATACTGCATACATTTCTTAGATGGATTTTGTCATTTAATCTTGACCTAGGTACTATATAAGCCACATGGTAGAGATGAGGGTACCAAAGCTTAGAGAGACTAGGAAATTTGTCCCAAACTTCTAAAGTGTGAAGCCAGGATTCAAACCTGGCAGTCAGATAAAAGAACCCATGGTTTTAACCACAGTCTCCGAAATCATTGCCATATTGAGCTATCCAAAAAGTGTTCAGCCTGTGCAATCCTACCCTTGGTTTGGGCAGGAGCTAAAATAGTGCTGAGAGGGAAATTTATAGCAATACATATATACACTTGGAAAGAGAAAAGCTCTCAAATCAGTTATCTGACCTTCCATCTCAAGAACGTAAACAATAGCAAAATGAACCCAAACCAAGCAGAAGGAAGGAGGTAAAGACAAGAGTAGAAATCAGTGAATTTGAAAAATAAAAGAAAACAACAGAGAAAATCAATGAAACAAAGAGCTGATTCTTTGAAAACATCAATAAAAATGGACAAATTTTTTATGAAGATTGGGAAAGAAAAAGAGAGAAGACACAAATTAACAATGTCATGAATGAACCATGGGATATTATGACATCCTGAAGTCATTAGAATGATAAGGAAATGCTACAAGCAACTCCTTACACGTTAACAATGTAGATAAAATGGACCACTTCATCAAAAACCAAATTATCACAACTTGTCCAATGTGAAGTTGGTAATTCGAAAAGTGCTATAACTATTAAGGATGCTGAATTCAAATGTAAAACATAAAACCATAAACCCTTTACAGAAAAACATAGTAGAAAATCTTCAAGACCTAGGGCTAGTCAGTTCTTAGATTCGGTCAGTCAGGGAGCACAGTGGCGTGGAGTTGGCGAGGAGCCTGGGCGGCTTGCAGCATGATGCTGGTGCATTTAAAAAAAAAAGTTCTTAGATTTGACACAAAAGGCATAATCCATAAGGGGAAAATTTGATAAACTGGATTTCATCAGATTAATTTTTTTTCTTTGCAGAGGACCTTATTAAGAGGATGAAAAAATAAGCTATAGATTAGGAGAAAATATTTGCAATCTGTCTATCTGACAAAGGACTTGTATCTTGAATATGTGAAAACTACTCAAAACTCCACAGTAAGAAAACAATCCAATTCAGTTAGAAGATTGAGGATTGGCAAAAGATATGAAGGGACATTTTACGAAAGATGACATAGAGATGGCAAACAAGCACATGAAAAGATGTTCAAGAGCATTAGCCATTAGGGATATTAAAATTAAAACCACAATGAGATCCTACTACACACCTATCAGAATAGCTAACATAAAAAATAGTGACAACTCTAAATGCTGGCAAGGGTGTAGATAAACAGGATCACCCACACATTGCCGATGGGAATGTAAAGTGCTATGGTGAGTCTGGAAAACAGTTTGCAGTTTCTTAACAAACTAAACAAACATGTATAAAACAACCCTGAAACATACAACCCAGCTGTTTCATTACTGGGCATTTATCCAAAGAAATGAAGACTTATGTCTACACAAAAACTTGTATAGAAATATTTAGGGCAGCTTTATTTGTAACATCCCCAAGCTGTAAACAATTTATAGGTCCTTCGGCACATGAGTGGTTAAACAAACAATTGTACATCCATATCATAGAATATTACTGAGCAATAAAAAGGAGTGAACTATTGAGACATGCACCAACCTGGATGAATCTTCCCAGAAGCACGTTGCATGAAAAAAAAAAGCCAATCCCAAAGGCTCACATGCTGTATTATTTCATTTATATAACATTTCTATAAAATTAGAGAAATGGACCACAGATTAGGGGTTGCCAGGAGTTAAAGATGGACTAGAGGAGACAAGGAAGTGGGTGTGGCCACACAGGGAGACCTGAGGAATCCTTGTGTGGAGTAAATATTCTGTATCTTGACTGTGTCAGTGTCAGTATCCTGGTTGTGATATTGTGATACAGTTATACAAGATGTCACCATTAGCAGAAACTGAGTAAAGGGTACACAGAATTTTTCTGTATTGTTTCTTATGCTAAAAACCATCTTGAAGTTTATCAAGATATTGAGGCAGATTAAGGAAGAGTATAGCATGACACTGAAGGTATTAATCAGGAGTTCTACCTACAGAAGAAGAGAATTAGGTTGAACTCAGTGAGAAAACTGGAATGGCAAGCCCTTTAACCATGAAAGTTGAGTGATGGTCATAGAATCTTCTCTGCTGGTCATTTCATGGATATCAGAGAGCTATTTTTCCAATGTATGTGTGGTCCTGCCTGGAAGATGATCAGCCCACTGTGATCTGCTGGTTCCCTGGCTGGTTGTATGATTCTAGAATTTTATGGGATTGTTGGCTTGATTCTCCAAGAAAGAGAAAGCTGTATTCCTTTTCCCATTTGAATTCCAGCTACTGTGAAATCAGCCATGACCATCTTTTGCAAGTGAAAGTGCTACGTAGATAGTAGACTCTGGAGTTGAAACTGGCCTCCTTTACTTGGCAGTTGTTCCCATTCCTCATGTGTTTTGTTGCTCATGCATGGTTTGAATGAAAGCATATTTATTATGTCCTCTGGTCTTTCAAATAGCAAAATAGATGACTGTGTTGTTACACAGATGTGCCGTGAGTGGAATGCCAACTCTTAGGTGCTGGCAAAGCCCTGTCTACTTTCCCGAGGTAGTGTGAGAGGTGGAAATGACATTCAGAGGGATGGTGCAAGTGCTGCATGCCTCTGATTGCTCTGTGTAAGTGGCGGTTGGGCTGTTCCATACAGAAGTTCATGTCATGTCTGTTAATTTCACAGGGAAACAAACCTCAAAGTGCGCCATGCACTATCAGTTACCTCGGAACTTGGAGCTGATATTAGCAGACTTGCGAAGTTTGATGGTAAGTGTTTAAAACTGACAAATGAAAATCTCAAAATCAAAAAGCTTTTGTAACAAAATGTAACAAACTAATTATCTGAAATTCAGTTTATGTTTCTATTTATTTGGTGGAAGGACATAAAATTCACCTGGCATTGAAGCTTATAATCTCTTCTAATGCTTAAGAGTAAGAGTGTTTACCGAGGGGAGAATGGCTTTATCAGGTCATCGTTCCTTTCATCCTTGTCTCCTCTTCTCTACATCTTGTTCCCTCTAGTCCCACAATATCCTTCACTTGCCTGACCTGAATCTCCCTGGAGCCTTGTGCAGACTTGCTGAGGATGAATGCAGGCCATGTTCTAGATCTGATCAGCCATCCATTCTCTGGTTCCATAACAAGGGCCAGTGCTAGACTGCAGACTTCTTGAAGACTTTGTGCCTCATATATTTCTGTATCTTGCAGAGTGCCTGGCATAATGTCTTAAATAACAGCAGATAGTGCAAGAAGGGTAGTCTGATTTATGAATCAGTTGGTTTATTTAAGACCATTTTTTGTTATCACCATCTTCACACCGTTCAACCCTGTCTCCTGCTCTTCAGCATGGTCTCCCCACCTGTTCTATTCCAGCTATGTCTTGTTCTTTTCTGTTAAAGCTGTCGCAGAGAAACAGAATCCTTTGAGTCAAAGGAAGGAGCCATTAATGATAGGACTGTAGGCATCTGACAGGCTGTGGGAGAATCTTTGGGGTCTTCCTGCCACCCCTCAGTGGTCTCTCACTTTACACGCTTGTATGTCTGGCCTCCAATATCAGTATTTCCATACAGATTGGTTTTGTTTATTAACAAATCTTTATGAGTTTGAGACTATCTTTCAGAAGTTTTCTTTGGAGTCCACTAAAGGAAAATGTGGATAAAGGTCTTAGCATGATCCCATGAGTCAGAGCCACAGGCACATTTACATTATAAGATTTCTACAGTGCACAGCCTAGAACTTACATTGCCTGTGCTTTGCATTTGCTTGTGTGGGTGCTCTTAATATTTTAATCTTTCTTAATTGAGTGCTATTATAACAAATGTTTATAGAAAAAAATATTCCCCCAGTTTGAGACTTAAGTCAGGGGAATAGCCAGGAAACTAAATGGCCAAAGAAGTATTTTGCTTAGATTAAAACAAATTACACATTTTCTACTAAGTAATTTTTTTCAATGAAAATTTACTGTTATGTGAATCCAAGAAAAGTAAATTGTGTTCATGAATCAAAATACTTGCTTAAAATACATCACAGAATATTTATGGAGTCCTAAAAAGGGCAGCCTCAATATAATTTACCATTACTCATTTCTTTCCTGGCTTTATACTTCTATCAATCTATGAGGAGGTATAATTCATGATTTTTTGCTTTCTTTACCATCAAAAAGAAAGAAAATGATGTTGTAATTACCAGTTCATTCTCTTTCATAGCTGTTGGCACAGATAGCCTGCACTATGATTCAGCTACAAACAGTTCTGAAATCATAGTGGCATAAACAGTAAAAGTTTATTTCTTCCTCATGTCACGTTCTGCTGCAGGTTGGGTGGCCTTCTTCATCTTTTAGCGTGATGCGTAGACTGATGGCCTCTCAGGTGAGCACATCAAAGTAAGGATGAGATGAAAGGGACAAACTGACTTTTCACTGCTCTTCCTCTCACATTTCACTGGCCAGCATGAGTCACATGAGCCTGACCTGAATGCAAGGGAGGTTGGGGAATAACATGGATATTTGATGAGTGCTAACTATCTGCACCACACCCTCCCACAGCTCTGACCAGAGGTCAGTTCCAGGATAGCGTAGGAGGGGCCAGGCCGGATTGGGTAGTTGTCATCCTTGAAACTGTAGGAATGAGGCCAAGAATCCTCCTTCTCAGCATGATTCCTCCTACCCCTCTCAGTCCTCCCTGTCTTGCTTGACTTTCTCATCTTCTCATAGCACGTATCACCATCTGACCTATTGACAACTTGCTTGTTTTCTAAGTTTATTATTGATTTAGCTCTCCCTGCTACAGTGTAAGCTGCACAGGGGTCTTTATTTTGCTCACTGATATGTGCCAAGTCCCTAGAACAAAGTCTAGCACATAGTAGGTGCTAAATAAATTCTTGCAGAATGTGTGAAAAATGGTTGCAGGTGCCAGGGAGAGGAGGGGTGGGGTCAGGATCAGGCTGAGAAAGACATTGGACAGCTAAGGAAGGGCCTAAGGCTGGGGGCAGTGTGAAAGGATGGGGTGAGGAGGAAGCCTCCTGATGGGGCTTGCAGGGCAAAGCAAGAGTGCTCAGTCCTCTCCTCCAGGAGGGCAGGTGGCTGGGAGAGGGATCATCTGTTGTGGTGGCTTTCATTATCTCTTTTCTTTAGGATACTTTCTCCAAATGCAATTTAACCCAGAAACCCCAAATTTAAACTAACACACGTGGTGCTGCTCTGGCTGAGGCAGGAAAACACTTTCTTACTTAAAACAACTCGTTTATCACAGATGGGATAACAGGTCCTGAGAGGGGAAAGGATCTGCTTATGTATAGAAATAGTCTTTTTTATTGCTTCATAACATTTGTTTTAAAAGTGCATTAATAATTATTACTTAATAGTTGTGGCCTGAATTTGCTTCACATGGCTTAGGTAACTCACCAAATCTCCGCTGTACAGTTGTTTTCCCAAATAAAGGCAATACAGATCCCTCTTGTCTCTCACTTGTACATAAACTGTGGTCACTTTTCAGAGAATGTGTAATGCCAAATTCATGAGGCTGGTATACTTCTGGGTTAAGTACCGGGTTTCTGCTAGGTTTACTGTTTTATTTTTAAATCTTGGGTTGAGTTTCAATCTACCTTAAAGTTCAAGGCAATATGATGTTCCATGGGTTTAACCTTATTAAAATATGGTTTCCTGTTTCCAAGAAAGCATCTGAAAAATGAATAGAAGGATTAAGGGGAAATAAATTAGATATAATATACAAACTAGATTTCTCCTGTTAGCAGCCAAATTTAAAGACCAAGGGAGTGACGCAAGATGTGGAAAGTCTGAAAAAGTTGGAACAGTTAACAAACCCCAAATCCTCCCCACAACTGCTTTTGTTTTCCTATAGCCTTCAACTTTCGCTCTATTCCCATCTTTCTCAGTTCTAGTTAATTTCAATCTCTCTCTGTCTCTCTGACACACATGTTCATACCCCATATACTATATACACACATTTCTCTAATGACCCCATTTTACCATTTTTTCTTTCTTTATTCCCTTTTTGCATTCTTCCTTTTTTAAAATAATTTTTTCTGTTTTTTTTAACATACATTTATTTTTGTTTTTTATTTTATTTATTATTTATTTAAAAAAATTTTCCCCTTAATGGAGGCACTGGGGCTTGAACCCAGGACCCTTGTGCATGCCAAGCATGCACTCTACCACTGAGCTATACCCCCCACCCCTGCATTCTTCCTGGCTATTCTCTTTACATCTTCCTCTTCCACTCTTTGTTAGTTTACTTATTTTCTCTACCTGAATTGTTTTTTTTTCTGTTGTTCTTCATCATTTCTATTTTCATCACACTCTCCATATTAATCCGTTTATTAAGTCTGTTCATTAAGCACGTCTAGGGACAGGATGCAATATGAAGTATGTAGAATTACAGCATATCGTAACATGTATTATTAAGGTTCTTTTGGTCCTTTAACTCCTCCATTCTTTTCCTACTCCCTCTTTTTTGTCTCCTCTGTTCACCTTTGTCATAATGGGGTATCAGAAGATTTCAGGTTTTCCTCTGGTGACTAAAAAAGACTTCCTGGAGTCATGGGAATTAAAACCAGATATTGCATCCTTTAGCTTAAATTAAAAGCATGATATCAGCCTTGTGTACATTTGGACACGCCCTGCCTTGCTGTGGCAAGGTCTAATAAGTGAAATGGCCGTGTGAGACCTCCCCTTTCCCATGCTCTGTGCAATGCACATCTTTTAGCTTGTGACTTCTGGGAAAATCTGGGTATGGCCTTATTTTTGCTTCTAGTTACCATGTGGTTTTTCTTCTGAGATTTGTCAAAGTACTTTCTTTAGCACCAAACTATAGTTTTCTGTCCTTGTGTCATAAGTGCACATCTTCTAAGTATTTGAAGACCAGAGTTTCCCACTCCTATCCCTAGAGAAGTCCCCACTGGGAACCCCAAATTGGGGACAACACCAAGGATCAGGACTGAGATGGCTAGGGCCTCAGGATGTCTCTTGTAAGTCTCCTTGCCTCTCCACTTTTGTTCTTAAACCCAAGAATGGTGTCTTGTGGGTTCAAGAATGGTCTTCAGGCATGGCATTAGCTTTCATTCATTCTTTTCTTTCTTTTACCTACTCACTCACCTGTTCATTTACTCACTAAATATATATTTAACACAGTGCCTAAGGGTTTGCTAAGCCTGGGGATGCAGTGGTTAATAAGTCAGACCCAGCCCTTGCTTTCATAGCACATACAAGCCTGGGGAGAAGACAGACTTGAACAAGAGCTCATCCCCAAAGAAGCCTTTAATTATGCAAAAGCCCTAAAGTTCTCAGGCCCTAAACATGATGTGGACACTTGAACAAGTGCTCACTGTGTACCAGGCACCATGCTAATTAATTGCAAACATTATCTTACTCAACCTTATAGCCCTGGGAGGAGGAGATGGCCCATAAATTGAAAGCAATAACAAGGAATCTGAGATCCAGATAAATTGAATAACTCTCCCAAGGTCACGTGGTTACTAAGTGGAGGAGCTAGACTATGAACCCAGGAGTGCTGGCAAAGCCTAGTCTACGAAAGGACACAAGAGGCTCTATAAACTGTAAGCAAAAAGGCAGCACTGGAGAGTTAGGGAATCAGCAGGCCTGCTTAGCTCCTGATCAAGATACAAAATAAATTTTAAGAATACTTTAAACCTGAAAGTGCAAAATGAATTACCAGTGGTCAGGTCCATCCAGGACTTACATGACATCACTGTGTTTCTAAAAAGTAGCAATGTTCTCAGTGATCTTACATGTTAGGGTCCCTGACTAGAATTTATAGAGGACCTGGCCCAACATAGAGAAAAGTATGCACAAGATAGAGGTGGGTTTTGATAGGCAAATCCATTTATTTGGGAAGTTCTCATATAAATATTTTTATACATTTCAAACATCAGGAAAAGCTGACATGTAGTCTGTTGAGTTCTATAAGAAAAGATATATAACTTGATATTATAAAAGATATATAACTCTAATATTATAACAAGTATAAAAATAGAGTGGGTCTTGATTTTTCATGTTGAAGTCTTATGGGAATTGACAGGCTTTTACAAATAAGCAACTGAAAATAGTTTTAATTATAAATTTGTAAAACTGGACATCCTTATGCCTTGGGAAAAGCCCTGGATGTAAATTGTCCAAATGTGTTTAAGAATCTTTTGCATATTGTTATTGGCTGGACTAAGATCTGTTTTTTTGTAACTATGACAAGTTTACATATTTGGTATAATTGTTAATACTGAATTGTGAACCAGGGAAAGGTTGACTCTTTATTTCAGGAATCTTTGTGTATTTTGTGGTCCTTTCTAAAGAAGAACATGTGTGTAATTAAGACACAGAAAAACAAATCTCTCTCTCTCTTTTTTTTTTTTTTTAACACAAGAAGGCTTGATTAGCATCTTGTGATTTTTTTTTTTTTTTTTAGCTCACTAGATAGGTTTCCCATTCACCTGGACAGAAGCACAGCCCACTGTGTGTGACTGCATGAGATTCCTTGTGAAGTCAGGAGGAATAACTTCCCTCTTTACTGCTGGTGTTGATGTGGGCATTATGATGGTGATGATGGGTGGCTGAGGCTTAATGGTTGAAGAATAATAAGGTTTTAGGAAACAAAAAGGTGGCGTTCTTCTTTCTAAGAAAAAAATAAATATTTATCACAATCATCAGGGCAGCAGTAGTGGGCAGCCTCCTAAACTCCAAGAAGCTCTGGATGGGAGAAGCTCTTGAACATCAGTGATGATGTCTTATTCAACAGGTGATTTATCTTAGGAAAGAGGTGTGGTGTGGGTAATTAAGAAGCATTGCTGGTAATAATATCCATAAAGAAATAAAGTCAACTGCTCTGGAAAATGTTGAAATACTGGGTACTGAGTTCAATTGTTATGATAAACTACAGATTTCTACTTTAAAGTAAACATATTAGTTTAGGAAGGTTATTAGGTTGGTAATTAACCAACAATCCAGCTTATTAAATTTAGAATGCCCAGAGGGTCCAGAGTGAATTCTTGTGGATTTTGTTTAGTATTGTCCTAGAATATGTCTGTGTGATTGCAACCTGGATGAATTGCTGTCTGCTTTCAGGCCTGTTCTCTTAAGAGAGGCAAACAAATGTGATTGGCTAGTTTCATTATATTTATACTTACTATTGTCCTGATATCTTCCCAGTTTTTAAAAAATTTCTCATTAAAGATGACTTTGTTCTCTAAACATGTGTTCAGTGAATAACTATGTGAGAAATGATTTTTCCTAAACTGTTTCCTCATCCATTGGCAAACTGTTTACTGCCTCTTACTCTTTGACACAATTAGCAAAAGGAAGAAGGGTCCTACAGTTTTTCTCTAGTCCTTATTATGCTTTGTGTGGGGATATATTTTTGGTTGCTTATGTGCTTCAAGTTGCCTACTTTGTTTTCAGTGTTCTCAGATCTGTTTATGTCCCTTTAGAGTTAAGCCAATGTAAGTCCCCCTTTGTGGCTAGGCGATTAGGTCTTCTAATCCCCTTTATCACCATTACCATGGAAATATACGCACTTCTTCCATTCATTTTAGGTCTGCTCTAATACCCATATCGTCTTCCAGCCTCTCTTGAAACTATCTTTCCACCCATCTCTCTAACAAATACTTACTAAGATCCTGTTATGTAGGCTGTATGTAGGTTATGGGGTTACAGAAGTGAGTAGAGTGCTTATTTCGAAGGAACCTGTTGACTGCTTTTGAAAAAGAGGCAGAAAAGACATTGGGAAGCTGTATTTTGTGCTAATGGGGCTAACAAAGGGATAGCTGAAAACTTTTAAAAATTAAAAAAAGTAGCTTGGCTTTGTTCCCGCCATTTTGTTTTGACTAGGTCCTGTAGTTAGCATGTACTTAAATCACTGGGACCACACGCTTCCAGAAGGGTTGAACTGGGGCTTGGCCTCGAATAACTGAGGCAGAATCCCTTGGTCTTACAGCCTGTTCCTGTCTAGAACCACACCCTTGGTGTCAGGCCAGAAGTGGATGAGCCTTGGGGCCAGGGAGCAGCAAGTCAGCATGTTCAAGGCTATATTTGCCTCCATGTCAGTCTTTGCTTGCGACAATAAAAATGATCAAATGAGCCTGTTTTTTATATTCCTGTTGGCAGGAACTGTGTATCATGTTGTTTTTGCCCAAAGCGCTTTTTTTTGTTTTTGTTTTTGTTTTGGTGGCCAAGTTTGAAGACTGAGAAATTGAGTCTTGGGTCAAGAAACTGGAATAAGCTTTAAAGGTTGCTGTCAACTCATTATTTTACATAGGGTTTTTGCTGGTAATACCCAATTTCAGGTTCTGTAAAATTCAGGAGTGGAAATTACTGATCAAGAAAAAAGATACTGAATTCTAAGAATTTAGGAAATGTCTCCTCTTCTACGATATAATTGTCTAAATAATTTGGGCCAGTTGAAATCAGTTTTAATTTACTTTTTTAATATCTGCGATATACTATAATGGGAGCGAACCGGAATTTAGCCCCTTCCCTACGTATATAAAATGACCTTGTACATATCATGCAGCCTCATCCAAATCTTCTTGTTGGACTGTCTCATTTAGCAGTGGCTGTCTGGGAAGAAATCAGTGAGTGTCCCAGGTGGGGCTGTTGCAGGCGCTACTTTTGTGATACTGGAGAAAGGTAGATGGAGTTTGGAAAAGCAGTCCTGAGACCTCACATCTCTCATTTCTTTCAGGGTTTTGTCTGGTTTTATTTTTTTCATGCAGAATCTATTATCATTAGTAGTCTCATTGGTCGGAAGTGATCCTGGCTGCTGTCACGTATGTCTACGAGTTTTAAAAGGAAAACATAATCATCCTGTTAAGGAAGGGAGCCTGTGTAGAAAGCCAGTGAGTTCACAAGGTGCGTGATGGGTGTTGTGAGCGTGTGATCCAGAGGTTCTGTAGGCCTGGCTGGTCTCTCCTCCCTTCAATCAGTGCTGAAGACCTGCTTCCTTTCTTTATTTTCCAAATGCTACATTTTATGTTCTAACCAGTCCTTTTGGTTTCTGATTAAATAAATGTACTTTTATTGTTTTTGAGAGAGAACCGTGTAGGCTCTAATCTTACCCCTGACTGGCTTGAACCCTGTTTGGATCGACCCACAGTCTCCTCTTTCATTCCTTCCCTGTCTCTGTTCCTTCCTCTCTCCCTCCGTCTTTCAAACCTCTGTACTCTTTACTTATAAAAAGTTAAGCCCAACCGTTTGGAGTGCAAATGTACTTGAATCTAATAGTTAGATTTTGTGACCAGGTCCATGAGAGATTATTTCTGATTTTCTTCTTCTGTCAAGAGAACCCCCACCCTGAAAGTTTATTTTCTTCTTGTTTTAGTGGAACAAATTGATTCATTGATTTGGAATGGGCATGCCCTTAGTTTGGAATGGGCTTGGTATTTAAAAAAACAAAAAAACCCAAAAAAACTAGAAACATCTTCTGGCTAGTTTGAGGCAAGTTATATGGTGCCTTTGAGAGTCCCCAGAACTCTAAATCTAAGCAAGATAAGAAGCACAGAACAGCTGAAAGGAATCACACGCATTCTCAGGCACATGTGGCCAACAAAACCCAGGTTTCTTGGGGGTGGAATGTAGTAGGGCCCCCGAAATTCTGATTATGAGCCTAGCAAAACCCGATTAGCCTTGCTTGTGAAACTGGAAGTATGCCATTTCAACCTGTGTGAAAGTTACATACAGTAAAAAGAGATGAAATAAGAAAAACTTTTAGGATCATCTCTGCTTTATCTTTTCAAAAATAATTTTTTTTAAAAACCTAAAGTAGAGATGAGTGATTTATTTTAAAGGATAAAATATCCCATGCCTCCTGAGGTTTCTATTCTTATTTGGACAGTGCAGGAAATTAAGTCTCAGAACACCTGATGGATTTCCATCTTTATATCCCCTGGATGATTTTTCCTAGCACAACCTGGGATATGTATCTATATGTGTATGTGTTGCACTGCGCTGTCTGGGAGAGAAGGAAATGTACCTCATGTTAGAAGCCAGGTGCTGACAGTACTCTGGGCTTCGAAGGAGTTCAAGGGGAGACGTAAAGATGTTTGTTTTTTGTATTTTACAGGGATCGTTGTCTGTGAGGCACCTAACAACAAATTAGATAAATTCACAGGAGTCCTCTCTTGGAAGGACAGCAAGCACTCCCTCAACAATGAGAAGATAATCCTGAGAGGCTGTGTCCTGAGAAACACCAGCTGGTGCTTTGGAATGGTTATTTTTGCAGGTACAGCTGACTCCCCAGGGTCGGTTATGGGAGAGCCCCTCCTGAGATCTGCATGGGTACAGTCTGCGGCTCTCCAGGTTGGATGGGCACCATGCTTTTGTGGCATGCAAGGTGCCACAGTGGGTTGACTGTGGCGTACAGGCACCAGGGGAAGACAGTGCTGCTCTGGAAACAGTCTGTGTGGCCCCACTGTGCGAGGAACCACTGACATCACGAACTTATTCTTAAGAGTGCTTGAGTCTTAGTTATTCAGTGGATGCTAGATACCTACTGTTTAATTTCTCTTTCTCTAACCCCACCTCAGTCATCCCCATCATTATGTGTTAATCAACCTGCCTATAAAGTGGAGGACGAGCATGAAAGCAAGCCCCTGGATCTGCTGTTAATTTTGTGGTTTGCAAAGGCCAAGCAATCCTTTGGGAAAAGCCTTCTTAGAGATGATCTGCTGTCATTTCTGTTTGTACTTCAGAGCTTCTTCTCCTATTTGTTAACAGGACAATGGGTCCTGGAAAGACTGTGCATGCCGGAGGTGGGGAGGGCTGTTGCCTCTTTCCTGCTGGCCATGTTTCCAGCTCTACTTTATCTCCAAAGGCCCACGATGGCACTCTCCTGCCAAGGAAGCTTACAGTAGCACCGTTTCGTAAAGCCTCCCAAATTGTACTCATGGCTTCAACTGCCAGCTCTTGATTTTTTAAAATCCTGTTTATTGTGACACCAAATTAAGATGTATTTTGGGCCCATTGACTATACGTGCAATCAAAATTGGAATGTTTCTTCTTAACTGACTTCCCTCAACACAATGAAATGTCCATTAAAGATTCAAAAGTGTTCCAAATCTAGAAGAATCCTCCCAGTTCCTCTTAAATACTCTCAGCTGTGGGTGTTAGCCAGGCTCTTGCTGCTTGGGGCATTGCCACTGTAAGGACTTGGGAAATCCCTAGAAATGAGGCAGTATATGTCCTTTTGTCTGGGGATGAATCTGGCTTTGTAATGTTTTCATCAGATGCTTTTATTCTTTAGTCAGGGAAATAAACCTATGATCATGTATTTCCTTATCTGCATCTTCCCTGTATTGAGAAACAGAGTGCTAGACTTCACACATTAACCCATCTTTACCGTCCCACTTTAATCTTCCTGTTTAATGAAGAGGAGATTTCTTAGCAGTCCTCTGATGGAAAGGGCCCTCTTGGTTTGCTCCCTGTCATTAGAGGAATAGGAGTGCATCATCCTAGGAATGGGCTGTAGCCCAAATTTTTGTTTGCATTTGTGTGATCTTGTGTGGAATGACCAATTCAGGATTACAGTCCAGCTATGGCATGTTGTGCTAGGACAGCTGCTGGGAGCCGCTCGGGGCCCAAGTGTTTCTTTGTAATGTTGGCTCTGTGGGGAAATGCCTCTATGTAGGAAAGAAGTGGAGTGGTAGGTTGAATGGGTTTCTCTCCAAAAAAATATAACAGAAAGTTTACAGAATTTGGATTGGACAGATCTGGATTCAGATTTGTTTACCAGCTGTGGGATGTTAAACCTTGATTACTTAAACTTCCTAAGCTTTCATTCTCTGCTGTTAACTTGGGGATGAGAATGAGTACCTTTGAGAGCCATCGTAAAGGCTCAGTGAGGCGATGCATGTGGAAGAGGATGCTTGACAAGTGCTGTTTTCCTTCCTTCCCTGCTTCTGTCTTCTTTCGGCATCAGTTCAGAGCGTGCTGTCTGCTCCGTAGGCTGAGAGTTGGAAAGGCGTACTGCTCTTGGATCCTGGCAGGGAGAGGTGGGAAATCAGCCTCTTTTGTGATGTGACCTGGATGTTCACTGGCATGTTCATGAGGCAGAGTATGCCTGTGTTGGCTTTAGTCTAGGCACGGATGTCAGTAGAAAGCTTAATTAGAATAATGTCAGGCAGAGGAATAACTGTTTTGTCAATGTCAGAATTGAACAAATGAGTGTCTCAGAACCCCTAAGTCTTGAGACATCTAATGTGGGGAACTAGTTCCAGGTGAACACCTAGATCTTACGGCAGTTATCCAAAGCAAATTATTAACCATTCTTTCTGTATTATTACTCTAGTTGTACCTGCCATTAAGGATTGTGCAAGGAGTATAGTTGATACAAGCATGGTTTACTTCACAAATGTATAATTTATGAGGGTTTAATATCTATTAATAGCCAGACCATGCCTTCCTGGTCATGGCTTTTCCTTTATCTTAAGAGGGGAGAAAGTCCCATGTTTGAGGATAGAAGTCTTATTCATTTAAGGAGTCCATAGGAGTCAACACCATCTTGGTGCCTAGTAGGTTTTTGTGCTGGGTGTCTTCCATTTGTCCCTCCAGATCTGTTCACACCATTTCCTGCTCATCTCTCTGCCCTGGAAGGCTGACTTGTATGGTTTACATTAGTAGGTTTCCTTGACCTTTGGTTCTATCATTGGGGATCCCTGGGAAGAGATTAAAGGAAGAAGATAGAGATCAAGTATTTATTCCCCCAGATTACCTCCCTGTGTCATCACTACAGGCTGGCTGGGTCCCTCAACATAAAGTCACTCTTTCTCTAAAGGCTGCAAACTTTACACAGCTCTCTCTTTTGGAGTCTAGCAACCACCCCTTCCCCTCATTTCTCCCTTCTGGTGTAAATGGAGAAACATCTTGATTGCTACTAAGTCCTTAGTTACTGCATTAACCTTTTACTTCTCTTATACCTCCACCTACATTTTTATAAAGAGTCCCTTTATAAATAAACCTTCCTCTAATTATCCTTTTTCAATGTTTCATCTATTTCCTATTTGACTCTGAATGAGTCATGGTCCTAAATATACATTGACTGAATAAGTCAGTGAATTAATGAGTTGGTGGACTACTTCATATAGTTTTAAAAATCGTGGTTAAAAGCAAGAGCTTTAGATTAGACATATCTGGGTTCTAATTTTGGCTCTGATGCGTACTAGATAAAAAAAAAATCTCAGGCAAGTTATTTAAATTCTTTAAGCCTCAGTTTTATTATTAGTGAACTAGGATAATAGTACCTAATTTTTTTGGCTTATTTTAAGCATTAGTGAGATAATAGGTGAAAAGCGTGTATGTACATTGCCTAAAACATCGCAGGTACTTAAATAAATTCATTCATTATTTATTGATCACCTACTATGTGGCAGGCACTATACTGCTTACTCATTTGCAATGAAGCATGTGAAGAAAAAACACAGGTGCAGTCCCCTCACTCATGTAGTTTTGAGTCTGGTAGGAGAGAGACATTAATCTCAAATAATTGTAGTAATGAGTAAATAGGATCTCAAACTGAGCAGTGTTCTGAAGAAAAAGAACATGGATTCATAATAGTATTTAGTGGAGGAATATGGAGGGAAAGAACAAGTTAGCTAAAAGGTACATCATAGGCAAAGGCCCTTTGGCAGAGTTGAGGATGAGGAGGTAAAAAGACTTAAGAAGGCCAGTGTAGAGCATGGAGAGCATGGAGGATAGAAATGGATAGGTGACCAGAGACAAGGATAAGGGCCGGACCATGCAGGACCTTGTGGTCTGTATCCAGAATTTTGGTCTTTATCCTAAGAACTTTGGGAAGCCATTGCAAATTTTTCAAACAGGTGGTGTGTGTATATGTGTTAAATTTGAAAGGTTCACTCTTCCCTACAGTGTTTATGTAAAGTTGGTAAACAGTGTCCGGGAAGAAGTGTGTGATTGGAGTGGTGGCACAGTAGATGTGGGGAAACAAAGTTGTTAGGCTTTTTGAGTTGAAGGTACTTTGGATTAGGATGGGAGTCATGGAGATAGACCAAACTCTTAGGTTTCTCCCGCCTTTCGCAACTGGATGAATGGTTGTGTCATTCCCTGAGATAAGGAACCCCAGAGGAAGATGACAAGTTGGGCTTGACAGGGGCCTCTTGAGGGGCCTTAGAAAGATTCAGGTGAAGTTACCATATAGGCAACAAAATACATGGACTTAAATATCTGAGTTTAGAGATCAGAGAAGCAGTCTGAGCTGGATATATACATTTGGCCTATAGGTGTTAATTGGAGCTGTCGTCTTAGATGAGATTGCTCAGGGAGGGTATACAGAGAAAGAAGAGAAGATGGCCTATGCCTGTTTCTTAAGAAGTTCCAGTATTTAATGGCTGGGTAGATAGGAGTGAGCATCATGACAGACAAAGAAGATACCAAAGAGGTTGGAGGAAAAGCAGAACATTGAACAACTGAAGCAAAAGGGAAGAGTGTGTTTCAAAAGGATGGAATGGTCAACAGTGTCAAGGACTGCTGAGAGGTCAAAGAAGGTATGGAGGATATTGATGGTAATACGAGATCTGTTTTGGTGGAGTGATTGACCCAGAAAGTAGGTTGAGAAAGGAGTGGGAGATGAGGAAACAGGCTGATGAGTATAGAAAATTCTTTCAAGATCTGTTACTGTGAAGGGAAGGAGAGATGTGTATATCCATCTGTTACAGTTAAATAAATGCTTCAGAACCCACTAAGTGGATTCTTTGCTAGTCTCTGTGTATATGCATGCCTAAGAAGTGTACATTTTTAGCACAAAACTGGTCTGTCAGTATTTCAGCTTCTATTTTATTTTATTTTATTTTATTTTATTTTATTTTATTTTATTTTTTGCATTCAGACTGTTAGGTTTCTTTTTTTTTTAAACTTTTTTGATTGAGTTATAGTCATTTTACAATGTTGTGTCAAATTCAAGTGTAGAGCACAATTTTTCAGTTATACACAAACATACATATATTCATTGTCACATTTTTTTCGCTGTGAGCTAATATTTCAGCTTTTAGAAATCACAAACTCAGTTTGCTCTTTGTGATCTTTTCAAAAAGAAATACTTCCCAATCTTAATGTCCATATGATTTTAATAAACAATTCTGAGAAAATGTGGGTGGTTTCCTTCACACAGCAGTGGCTGGGAACAGGACACTGGGGTACAATTTCCAACTCAAAGCAGTGAATTATTATGAGACCCCAGTCTTTGCTCCAATTTATTTTCTAAGTAAAGGAGTCTTTTAAGGATATGCCCATTCTTCCCTGACATCTCAAATGGTGTGTAATTCCCTGTGTGCCTCCCTTCTTTCCTTTCCCCTCTCCTCAAATAGTAAGTGGCTACATAGATTGGTCATAACTGTGGGAAGACAATGTGGGGAAGGAACACTAGGGAAGTCAGATATAATTAAAATTATAATTATAATGTAATTGGTTTTATTGAGTGTCTTCCTTGTCCACCAGGAATTTCCTTAGCAGTATAATCCGACAGTCTCCTTTGTTAATCGTCTAATAATCTACCTCTTAAGCACTTAATAGTATTTTTAGAATTTCTTGAAGAAGGCACTTAGTAAATATGAAACATGACACTTAAGAGAATTACTTGAAATAAATCTAACACAGGATTTAAGACAATTCTTGCCCTTACAAAAATGCATATTTTATCCACAGTGTGCAGTACACAATAAAGGTTTAAATTATTTGCTCTTGTATTGTTTGGAGTTATTCTAGTTCCTCCATTAAAGGCACTTCACATCTTTTTGGAAAACAGAGCCAGAATTTAATTTCTTGTCCTAACTTTCCATTTTTGACCTTAGTGTTTTGAATTGTGCTCATTACTACGTTCCTTTAATCATTTCCAAGTTATTCCTCAATTTGATTGACTTCTTTATCTTTAATTGCTTCAAACTGTAAGCACACCCATTTACAGATTTTTGAAAAATAGCTTTTCTTAAACCTTTTAATTACAAGTTCTGCCTGGATTTATCCTGTTTTAAGAAGACTAATTTTCTTGTGTTTCCAGGGTTGTTATTAAGCCACCAGTTGAGAATCATAAACAACTTAAAATAATCCCTGCTCTTAATAAAAGTCAAATTATTTTGACAAAAACAACCACATTATTTCCCTTTCAGGAACATTTGATATAAGTAGGAATTAATAATAATAAAGATGATGAATGATCATGATAATAATATCATCTAATCATTTCAAGTTGTTATTTCTTTTTTTTTTTTTTTTTTTTTTGCAGGTCCTGACACTAAACTAATGCAGAACAGTGGTAAGACAAAGTTTAAGAGGACAAGCATTGATAGATTGATGAATACTCTAGTACTATGGGTAAGTTACTAACAAAATTAGGCAATATCATTAGTCATTGTCAGCCTAATATATTTCTTATATTGTGCTGGGAATTCTTTCAGAAGTCTACATTCTCCTTGTGGAATTTGTATTTGGGAATTTTACATTTAGGGCCCAGTTACGTTGCCTTCTCCTTCCTGGATTATGGTTTCTCAACCATTGGTAGAGCTTCTCATGAGAGGTTAGTTATTCTGGAGGGCTTCATGGTCTTGCAGGTTCTCCATATGCCAAAGATTTGTTTTTAAAAAACAATACATGGTATTTAAAGTCGTTTGGTCTCTTTGTCATCTTATGTTTATGCACATCTCCATAGCTCACAGAACTTGCTTCCTGGGTGTGGATGTGTGAGGTCATACACAGAAAGGCCTCACACTTGGCTTATAGATCTGCTGTCATTGTGTAGAAACTCTTAATAATTTATGAACAAGAGGTCTTGCATTTTTATTTTGCACTGGTCCCTGAAGATTATGTAGCTCTTTCTGCATACGAATCCTGTGAGGCCCAAGTCCCTGTTCAGCTCCTTCATGAAGGCTTCTGAACCTCCTAGCCCATGGCTGTCTCTTTGTTCTGAATTTTTTTTTATCCTTCCCTGATTTTTTTGGAATGATTTTCTCTACCACTGGTGAACCCAGTACAGTCAAGTCTTCTTTGCATCTCACCCCTTTATCAGTTACTCTTGCGCTGCCTCATGCTATGATCTGATTGTTATCTGACTTTTTTTTTGTAATGTTGCTTTGCCTGCTTATGTTAGGGTTAAGTTTGAAAACACTGACTTTGAAATAAAAGGACAGTGACTTTGAACCATGTTTCCCCACCCGCCCTACTACAGACTTAAAAGCCATTGTAAAGAATCTGAGCTCAATCTATATTTGCTTACCTGATATGTAACAGCCGGACTCTGAGTAAGGAAAGAAGGAAATGAACTCTTTTTGGGGAACAGAATACTGGCCAGACTCTGTTTTACTTTCAGTGTTACTCTTAGACCTGGGCTTTCCTCCCCCCAGCACCGCGGAGTCCATGAGGCCAAGGGACATGCCCAGAAGGAGCCTGTGCCCTCCTCCTAGAATTCCCGGTTTAAGTTGCCTTGAACCCACTTGGAGGTCTTGCATGGCGATTGTTTGTGCATCCACCACAGAGTCAAATTGCTCATTGTGAAGCAGAGACTGTCCCAGCTTTTCATATTAGAAAACTGAATGATCCATTGGGGAATTAAAAGTGGAGTCCATCCTAAATTAGGGCCTTTAATGCTGTTAAAGTAACTCACTTCAGTTATCTTGTAGTATTAGCCATTGAAAGAAGAGAGAATACTGTGAGGCAGGTACCAAACTGGTAGGATTTGGGGGATTCACAATTTTACTTTTCTCTAATACACGGCTTTCTAATATACTTTAAATCAGATGTTCCCCAACTTTGTCTTCTTATGTGCCTATTTTGTTCATGAACTGAATAAAGAAGTAGTCAGTCCTGGAGTGTCTGAATATTCTTTCTTGAGGGAAAAAAGAAATAGAAGAGAAATACGTTCCTGTTTTCTAGCCCCACTCCTCTCTCATCAGTGGCTGGTCTCCGCTCCTAACACAGTGTGACACTCAGCAAAGTCCCCAGAACATTGTGTTCAGTGCCGCTGTTATGTGTTCACTGACTCTGTGTCCTTCCTTTCCAGGCCTACTTAAAAGGCACTGACCTTGTGTCTTCCTAGTTGCTATCCCTCCCAAATGTCTGCCTGGCTAGTACTGATACCAGTCACAATGTAAGAATTGGCTAACAGTTTTCAGGTTGCTTCTGACTTTTTTTTTTAATCTCAAAAATAAAGTATATGTCATACAGTATTTTAATTAATCCTTATCTTTCTTGTTGACTTGAAGTAAGCATTGCACAGTTAGATCTGTAGTCAAGAGACTTAACTAGTCTGAGACAGTTCTTTATTCATGATGTTTTCCTCCTTTTGCTTTTATGCTTGGGTTACCATATCATTTATGATTCAAACAGAACACTTTTGAAGGTGAAAGAGGGAATGCTATTAATGGTATACCTGGATAACAGATATACATCAGGCTGACCAGGGCAAAGCAGGACATGTGGTCTTCTATACTTAAGCCACTTAAATATATGCACTCTTCACAAGTAGAGGATGTGAAGTTACTAAAGTTACTAGCTTTGTGGCCGTGGACAAGTTACATAATCTGTGTGGGCTTCTGTTTTATTTTGTTCTTGGCCTGTAAAGTGTGAATAATGTTTGTTCCTATCTCACAGAGTCAGTGAGAGACTTAAGTGAGAAAATGTATGTAAAACATTTAGCCAAGTTTCCAACATAAATATATTACATGCTACTTGGGTGATTAATAAGTAAGAAGAGCTTTGCATAACTTGCTGTTCAAGTGACAGTTTCTTGGAGTTAGGAATATAATCAGATTGCATTGATGTGACTAGTTTTGGATTTAAGTTAACCAAACCTCTATTCTCATTTCAGATTTTTGGGTTTCTGATATGCTTAGGAATTATTCTTGCGATAGGAAATTCAATCTGGGAGAATCAAGTTGGGAACCAATTCAGAACTTTCCTCTTTGGGAATGAAGGAGAGAAGAACTCCGTGTTCTCGGGATTCTTAACATTCTGGTCGTATATTATTATTCTCAATACAGTTGTACCCATTTCATTATATGTAAGGTAAGATGAGAGTTTATTCTTTGGTGAAGCCGTTTTGTCAGAAGCCTTTGTTCTGTGTTACCATTTCCGTGTGCTTTAAAATTACAACAGTGAGGTAGATGTCTCCCTCTCACTGCTTATGATCTGCTACATCTGTTACAAATGAGGCAACTGAGCTGTTTAATCTGTTTAACTTTCACATTTTCAAATTACGATAAGTGTGTCTTATTTTCTTCTTGATTTGATTTGGGAATGTTTTTCTTTGGAATACATGGACTATAGTATAATCTCAGGCAGCCTGATCTGTTGGAATTGGGTTGACATTGGGAAAGAAACAGAAGAATATTTGGGGAGATCTGTTGAGATGGGTGCCTCCCTGCTGCTAGTCTGGCTCCAAAGACCTGGATTCAAACCCTCTTCTACCACTTACCAGCTCCGTAACCTTGGGCAAGTTACTTCCCTTCTGGGGCCTCAGTGTCCTCATTAATAGTTCCACTTAACAAGATTATATGAGGAGTAAACAGACCTGTAAAACTCTTAGACAGATGCCTGACACATTGTAAGAGCTTAATGAATATTAATTTTTCCCATTTGTATTAGTAATTATCATTGAGTATGTGAAGGAGTTGAAATATAGTTGGTGGTGCTTATCCATTGTTGAAGAAGTTTGATTTCTAACTCCCTCTATGGCTTGATCTGTGATTTCTAGATTTGGTCGTACCAACTAGAGCTAAAATGGTCTATCTGCCAATCTATCTATGTGTCCATCTATCTGTCTGTCCGTCCGTCTGTCCATCCATCCATCCATCCATCCATCCATCCATCCATCCATCCACACCTCCCCTCCCTCTTATATGTGGGTGTGTATATCTATATCTATACATACCTATCTATCCCTATCTATCTATCTATCTATCTATCTATCTATCTATCTATCTATCTATCTATCTATCGATTTGATAAGGCTTAGAAGTTGGCCCTAGAATCTGTACTTGAGAAAATCTTGATCCTAATCCCACTAATACTGAGTCAGACAGCCCCAAAGCCATTGGAGCCAAGATGAGACTTGGTTGTAGATGTTCCTCATCACCAGTATTTTTAATGATACACAAAATCACCAGCCCTAAATCCCCACTAATTTTTACGAGTTTCTTTTTCTCTCTTTCCAAAATCCTGACTATGATGAGGCAAGGGAAGTTTAATGCACAAAATCCACCCTTGTTTTGGAGAGTGGTCAGGAAACTGAAATGTCAAGTTGTGGGAAATTGAGTTGAAGTAGTGGCATGTGGCCACAACACCACAAATTGCTTTGGGCCTTCTGGAGCTGTGGTTAGAGCGGACTCTACTTAAAATGTATCTTACCGGCTCATCTTTGATTCTGAAGACCTCTCATGCTTGTATCCAGTTACAAAGTCTATGGTAAACCCTGCTCTTTGCCAGAGGAACTATGGTCAGCTTTTATAGCTTTCCTTTTATGTCGAAATGAACAACTAATGCTCATCGTGGCTTACCATCTGCACATGTGCAATTTCATTTGTCCTCACGAAGGAATATACTCTGTATATACTCTTCTTTGAAGAGCATTTTTCATTTAATGATTGAAAAAAAAATTTTTTTTTTTCAAGACCAAGGCTAGATTGCCAGGTTAGCATTCCTTTTCCTTCCATTGTATCCCCTTCAGTGGCAGAAAGAAAACTTGTCTGGAACAGTCCAAACCCAAGTTCTAATCTTGGCACGGCTACTAATAGCTGGGTGACCTTGAAGAAACCACTTGGCTTCTCTGTGCCTTGGTTTGCCTACGAAATACGTGCTTTATGTAAAATAAAAAGATTAGAATAATTGATTTCTGAGATCCTTTTTGTTCCAAATAATATCACCTTACCTCTAGACAGCATTTTATGTTTTACACAAAGTGCTTTCACATGCTTTATCTCATTTAGGTCTCTCAACAGTCTTTCAAAGTAGTTATTGCTGAACTTCTATAAATGAGATGATTTGCTCAGGATTGTGGAGCTGGTTAGGGACAGAACGAAGATCCAAACCCAAATATTCAGACACTTGGCACAGTGTTTTCCCTCTGTGCCTAAGCTGTGCATGATTTATTAATGAGCGAAGACAGCAAGAGAAAAACAAAGGGGCTAGAATTTTCTACCTGTTGGTAAGGCATTGTATTGATGAAAATAAATATGAGGTGTTTTTTTTTTTCTCACCAAATAAGAACAGTGATTCTGATCTCAACCTGAGGGAAAAAAGCATTCTAGAGAACTTCCAGTTGCTAAGACTAAGGTCTAGAAAAAAAGAACTCCCAGGTGTTTCTGTTGGGAGGGATGAAGTTCTTCTACCGGAGCTCCCATTAGACCTTTGAATAGGTACAAGGAATAAACTAGTGCCATGTCATTGGAGGATAAAAGTGCAGAATTTACTTTGAATGGTTAATAATTCCACTTGAGCACAGGATGATGATTTTGGTAGGGTATTTCTCTGCTGTCAGTTTGCCTGCAGTCTGAAAACATACCCAGCTACAATTTTGTAATACGTCACTTTAAGAAATGTGGCTCTTGTACTCCCAAGAAATTAGTTTTTGAGTGTTTTTTCAAAGCAATAGGAACTTGTTTCCATGTTGCTTGTTTTGCCACAAAATGATTGGAATCATCAGCCCAGTTCTTTGAGCATTTTAGGCTGCTTGATTATGTTAACTCTGAACATTTGTCTCCTTTTCCTGCTATTATAAAACAAAGGGCTGAATGTTCCACTGTGATTCTCCTAAATCCTCTTTTCCCAAACAAAAATGATACCCTTCCTCTCTACAGACTGTTTTAAGGTCAAAGAATTCAAATTAATTTAGAATACTTCCATTGGCTTGTACTGCGACACAGAAGGATCAGGTTCTGTCCTCCATTCATTTTGCTTTGATTTTGAGAGAGACACTTTACTTTCAGGTAAATGAAAGCATCACGTGATGGCACAGTTAACCTGCACAGTGCTATTTTTATGGCATTCTTAAGGCCGGGGCTCCACTGACTTTAGACATGCCTGACTTCTAGTCTTGGTTCTGTGGTTAATTATTTGCGTGACCTTGGGCTAGTTGCTTAACCTCTCTAAGTCTTAAGTCCTTATTGGTGAAACTAGGGAATAGAGAGAGGGTCAGGATTCACTCATTCAACCCTGACCGGCTGCCTGTGACAGGTGAGGCACCATGCCTGGTCCACAGTGAGTGCTCATGGCTTCCGGGTGAATGAACTAGAACAGCCAGCAAGGAACTTATGAGGGAGGGGGATGCAGGCGACACGAGGAGTAATCATAACAGGAAAATACATAAATAAATACATGCAGAGTGTGACTTTTCTATCTTACTTTTCTATCTTAGGATTCTGTAGAGTCATAGTGTGATTTTTAGTTTGGGTGAGTAAAAGCGTTACCATTTAAATAGTTAGACAGTGAACTGACACCGTACCATTTTGGGGGAGGGAAATGTAGGTAGGTCATGTCTGGACAACTGGAAGCATCAACTTTAATGCCCAGAAAGGACTTGGGTGTCGTCTTTTGTCTTCAAGGAAACAAATGTTCAGAGGTTGCATGATCAGGCTGCTGTCTGCTTTGTCAGTTTTTTAGATGAGAAAAGCAAGGCTTAATTCCCATTAATATCAGAAATAATCTCTGGGTCCCTGCTTTATCATTACTATCTTATGCTATTCTGGATGTCCTTGTTAACATACTAAGATGTGCAACTAAAATATCAATGAATAAAATGGGAGACATGAAACTGAAACTGAAATGAATCTATTAGGAAGAGCAGAGACTATGTGATTATGAACCTAGAAACCAACCTCCCCAAATTCTGTAAAACTTTTAGTAAGATAATTCAGTGACATGTTGGATTTTATGACATAGTCACTTTTTTAATACTAAAAAACGTTTAGTATTAAAAATACTTTCCTTTAAACCAATAGCAATTAAAAATCATCCCATCAATAAAGATATAATATACAGGAAGAAATCTGTCAAGCTATAGTGTGGACCTATGTGAAAAGCAAAGCGAATCAGAATTTAACTAAAACCCTTTACCAACAGAAGTTTTTTTTTTTTTTTTTTTTTTTTTTTCCAAAATTGAATTCCTGGAGAGATTTATCCTCTTCCTTGAAACTGTGATTAAGTATTATACAATATCTATTCTTTTCAAATAATTAAGAGTTTAATATAACCTTAATAAAAATTCCCAAAATAAGTTTTATGAGAAAGCTGATACATTGATTCTTAAGTTTATTCAGATGAATACATCGATTCTATCAGAAAGAATAAATGAGTGATTATAGCTAAGAATTTTGGCAGAAGAAAAGAATAAAGATTTTCTTACCTCTTTCCAGGTATTAAAAATTTTATAAAGCTATAATAATAAAAATGAGATGCATTAAGTGACACATGAAAGAACAAAATTGAAATTCCTAAAACAGATTTTAGTGAAGAAACAATTTATATGTGACATAGGAGCATCTCAACACAATAGTGGAAAGGATTCATTGTTCAACAAACGGTGATGAATAGATTTTTTTTTTGTAAAAGTTGAAATTAGTGTCTCATATGCACATCATACTTCAGAAAATTCTAATTGTGATAAAGAATTAAATGTGTAAAATCAATAAAGAACTAGAAGAAAAATATAGCTATCTCTCTCTATGTGTATATATATTTTTGGCATAGGAAAGTCCTATCTAAGCAAATCTCAGACTATAAACAGAAACTATAAACTTGATAAATTTGATCAATTAAAAAGAAAATGTCCTTATATCAAAAATGGTGGAAACAAAATTAAAAGATGTATGATAAACTGGGTAACATATTGGCATTATATATGTGTTTTATCTATATATGTATATAATTCTTACTAATCAATAAGAAGTACACTAATACTAGAATAGGAAACTTGAAATAGGCAGGTAATGCAATTAGTTGGTTCAAAGAAGAAATACAACTGGCCAATAAAATTTGAAAAAAATGTTCAACTCACTGATGAAAAGAAATGCAGTAAACAGTAATGAGATGCCATTTGGCTTGGCGTAGACTAAAAGATAATTTTCAGTAATCTAATGGTAGATACTTACGCTGTTATAACCATTTTGGAAATTGATTTGGCCTTCTGTATGAGAAAGACTGAAAAAATTCATACCTTTGGCTTCAGAGTTCAAATTTGACTTCTAGAGTTGGAAAGTCATAAATCACCACTGGATTATGAGACTACACTCTTTTCCTGATAAATGGGCAAAGTAATAAGACAACACACTGGGTTTTTACTCAGTATCTGCTATGGTTTGCTTAGTGCTTCATAGAGATACTTCTTTCTGCCTCTTGGCAAAATGAAGCCACATCAAACAACAATATGCTACACAAGAAATCTGGGCCCGTCTCTAAGTAGAGAACCATGGAACATTCCCTAAGGCTTTCTGCAAAGCCAGCCCACTGTTTCAGAGTGCTACAAGGAAATGACAGGATGGTGTATGAACAGACTCTACTGAGATGCCTCTGAAGGTCACTAGGATCCAGGGACAGAGTATCCACATTTTTTTCTAAACTCTGAAAATGTTGGCAGACTTCTTACTTTGGCAAATCTCTGTACGTTCTGAAATTGATGGAGTAATTCTCTTTATTTTTTCCACTTGAATGGATGACAGTGTGGAAGTAATTCGTTTGGGACACAGTTATTTTATAAACTGGGATCGGAAGATGTATTACTCTGAGAAGACAACACCTGCTGAAGCTCGCACAACCACACTCAATGAGGAACTGGGCCAGATAGAATACATTTTTTCTGACAAAACAGGCACCCTCACTCAAAACATCATGACTTTTAAAAAATGTTCCATCAATGGGAGAATTTACGGTAAGGGAAACAGTTCCTTTGTCTTGATATTGTTAACAGTCCTTAAACAAGTAAGCAACTCTATGAATTTTTAAATGAAAAACTCTAAAACCCTCACTGGCTTTCTTATGAATATGGGCACCCCCAGTATCTAACATAGTGCTTGGTATGTAATAAATACTGTGTAGATACTTGTTGGATGAGTGTTGAATAATTCAGATGAAACTTTGGATTTGTTGCCATTCGTGGGTGGGGATGGGACTTGGATGTAATACTGTCCAGGGTTCCTTTTGGAGCTCCAGCTGTGTGACCTGCTCTATGGTGCTTAATAGACCCATATCCTAGGAGGACAAGTTCTTCGTGGCCTGATTTATCTCAGTAAAAGCAGTATTTAATACTTGTTTCCTAATGGATCTGGAATTGATGTTAGTGCCTGTGTTTGTAAGAATTTAGAGTTCATTCCGGAGAATTCACACTGTATAGGGCTACTTTGAGTGGTTGGACAAGCTAGTTCTTCAATATCCAGTTCCTGTTTGTATACTTTTGTCAGGATACTTGCTCTGTATTGTATTCTCAAGTGTTCTAGTTACATGTGACCCTTGTCAGTCCGACTTTGGCCAGTTAGCAGACGGTTCCTTCTGCTGAGAAGCTCCCCAAAAGGCTCCTGTTGGGTTCTGTTGGCCTCCCTGTCTCACTCCACAGGACTAGAGTGTCCACTTTCTCAACACAGAAATCTCAGGAAGTCAGGGAAATCCAAGAGAGAGAAACCTTTGTCTCCTGATGTGAAACTTTACACATTGACACATATTTTAAAGTAAGATTTGACTTTGAACAAAGCTAAGAAATACAAGAAGTTGGTTTTCATACTCTCCTGCCTTATGAGCTTCCTCTGCTACCCTGTCCCATAACTCGTGGTCTCCATGGTTTCCTCACCTTTCCTCTGCCCGCACCCTGCCCCCTTCTCTGGTAGTGTTTCAGATGATTTTCAACTTGGACTTACACAAGCCCTCAGTTACATTGTGCATTTCTTATATCACTATTTATAAAGACTGGCAAATAAAATAGAACCTTACAAAATTTTTTTCTTTTGGTATTATTTTTCAGAGGCTTTCTTAAAGTACAACCTAAAGAGCAGTTTAAATGGGAAAATTTTAGTTAGCTTATTGAAGATATTTTGAATTTTGTAAACCTTTTGGATTCTCTTTCCATGGTACTTATTGATAATATAATGATGATGATAATAATAATAATAACTTCTAGAAAATAGCCCTAAGGAAATATTCAGACACATGGACTAAGATTTATTCGTAGGTATGTTTGGCACAGGGGTATTTTTAGAGAAGTCCCTTGATTTTCACAAGGAATATATATCCCAAGATCTTTGCAACTCTCCATATGGATAAATCCTGATAGCTTGCAGTTTCCCTCATGAAACTCAGGAAAGTAACTGAAAGATTTAAGTAACCCCTTTAGACCCTTAATTTATATATGCCATTCTAATTTATAATGCATGTATTATGTCATTAAAGCATGTTCTTACTAAAGCACTCACAGAATGTTCCAGGATCTCTTTTTTTCTCCCATACAGTTGGCCTTATTTATATTGTAGATCTAGGCCTTGGAAAAATTTGATACTCTACTCTGATTTATCTAAAGCTTCTATTTTTTTCTCAGAACTATTTTCTTAGACTTCAGTTTTTCTTCACTTCCATCACCAGCCTTATAAAAGGGCTCTCCATGGGGGGACCATTTTACGTAAAGACAGTTTTGTTTTTACCATTTATCACAGTTAGCGAATGGGGGTAATGACTGGAAAATAACTTTGCATGGTGAGTTTGGATTTAAATTCCAGGTGCTAGGCTGGGCTCGTTCCCTAATTCAGGGACTCCTCTCACACAGCATCCTCACTGCTTTCTGGATTTAGACCTGAGACCCAGGAAAACAACAAATAACTGTTTATCAAGTGCTTTTGGGGAGTTATAGTATTGGTTAGTGAAAAGAGAGAGAGACCTGAGTTAAAAAACCTAGTGGACTGACTTTTTTAGCTTTAGTTGAGTCATGTCACTTTGAGTTCTGTTTTTCAGTACCCTCATCCACAACACAGGAATGAAAATATCCCTCTTGCAAGTTTGTTATAAATATTAGTGATAATATAAGTGCCTGCCACAGGATTGATACAGATAACTCTTACTACCATTGCAAGAAACATGGTCCTGGCAAATAGTATTAATCCTTCAAATGCCAAGCAAAAGTTAGAAAAAACTTAAAAGCTTCCAGATAGGGGAAAGCTAAAATAAATTATGCTGCATGAGCTATTAAACAACCATTTAAAATTAGATTCACAAAGAACTTTTAATGACAGGAGAAATTCACACACGTTGGTTAAAAAACAGTAGGAACCAGAAATTTATGAACAGTATGATGAATGTATGTGTACACACACAATCAATATGAAAAAACTATAAATACCGGTTATCTCTGAGTGGTAGGTCTATTATTAATTTTTATTTTCTGCTATAAACATCCTGTATTTTTGAGTATACCTGTAATAAGCACATATTGGCTTTTTACTAAGAATAGTTGTTATTAAATGTTTGGCACATAGGTGGCTGTGTTCTCTGAGTACAGAAGGCGCTGACATTGTTTTATCTTTACATGCTTATTTGACCTTGATATTACATAGATGTATCTGACCCAAACCAAGACAGACAAAGACGTCCTCACCAAGCTCTAACATTGAGGAGAGCTGGTCTGTCTTGGATATCATTTTGGATTCCTCAACAATGGGGGATAAAGTGGAAAACAAAAATTTGCCTCTTGCAAGCATCATACATAATTTAATGACATAATGTTAAAATTTACAGAAAAACACAATTGTGATCTTACTTTGTTTTAATGTGCACTGCATTTTAGTTCAATCTGTGGCAAACATGGGTATCTCTGTGTTAATCACCATGTCTAGGGTTACAGTTTGAAAACACTCCTAAAGTCTAGGTTTGAAATCATAATGTCATCTAGTAATGGTTCTTTATAAATAAGTGTATTTCTTTGTCTAAATCTTGTTTCAATTTCATTTATTTTTAAATCTCAATTTTTGTTTTGGCAGGTGAAGTACACGATGACATGGGTCAGAAGACAGATATGACTAAGGTCTGGAGGTGATAAAGTTTCATTCTTACTTTTAATTTCAAATTGTACATGCTTTTTAAAAATGTTGAGTTCCTAGATGCCTGATTGCCACTATGACCAGATGAGATACTTAACATGTAACACACACACACAAAAGAAGTAGATTCATCTGGTTCAGAATTCCTTTTCATTTAGGTTCCCCAACCACAGTTCCCTCTGTTCTTTTTTTTTTCTTTTTCTTTTAGAGATATTTATTATATACAAGCAAGCACATTTCTCCATTTCTTACATAGGTGGTAGTGAACTAATAATATTATTCTGAACTTTCTTCCTCAGCAATGATTAAGATCTTCTAAGATTAGTGAAAAAAAAGTACTCCCTTATTCTTTTATAGCTGAATAGTAATCTTTTATACTGATGTTCCATAATTTACGTGAGGAGACAGGAATGGACATTCAGAATACTTCGAAGATTTTGCTAGTAAAGAAGATGCAGCAAAAACAATAGCGTTATTTTATGCTAACAAGTTCCATTTCTAGAAATGTAATTGCTAAATCAAAAGGTATGAGCATTTATTGACTGATTGATTGATTGATTGAAGTCTAGTCAGTTTAAAGTGTTATGTCAGTTTCTGGTGTACAGCACAATGCTTCAGTCATACATGAACATACATATATTCTTTTTCATATTCTCTTTCACCGTAAGCTACTACAAGATACAGAATATAGTTCCCTGTGCTATACAGTATAAACTTGTTTATCTATTGGTATTAGCATTTATAATTTGGTAAATATTGCCAAATTGTCCTCTTTAGAATTTACACCAGTTATCCCTGTCACAGGCAGTGTACAAGAGTGCCTGCTTTCCCCTACCCTTACCAAAATGAGGTTTTATCAAAGTTTTTGATCTTTGACAAGACTGTCTAAAAAGTGGTATATCAATATGGTTCTAATTTTAATTTCTCTTATTATGAGTGAGATTGAACATCTTGTTATATTTTTAATATTTTATTTCATTTTTACCCACTTTTCTATTGGATTATCATCCATCCACAGTTTCTGAGAATAAACGTGACTTGTTATGTTGAACAGTTTTCCAACGTGCTGCTAGATTCTGTTTGCTAATGCTTTATTTAAATATGTGCATTGGGATTTGTGATACATGTTAGTCCTCAGTGTTCTTTTTAGAGGTGATATTTGTTTTGCTACCAATGTTATGTTTACTTTAGAAAGAGAGTAATTGTTTCTTTTTTTCATATCCTGTGAAACAGAATATATAATGTCAAAATGATCTGGGCCTTGAAGTTTAGCAATGAAGTCTCATGATTCTTTTAATTTCCTCTTTATCTGTGGCTATTTTTTTTTTTTAACATTTCTTATTTTTGTTCATCTTTTTACTTCCCTGTCTTGATTTTGTCAGAGAGTTGCCCCTTTCTCCTACAAAAAGTACAGCTTTTGGACTTATTTATTCTTTATATATTTTTTCCTGTGTTTTAACTAATAAGCTCTGCTTTTGTCTTTATTAATGCTTTCTTTCCTTATTCCTTAAGTTTTTTTTTTTTATTCTTTTTCTAACTTCATACTTGGATGCTTAACTTATTTATTTTTATTCTTTCTTTTTTTAATACAATGTTCAGAGGTTACTTTCCTCCGAATGCTCCTTTAGTTTTATCACCTGGATTTTGGCCTGTAGTATATTAAAGTATCTTTATTTTTGTCATATCAATTTGAATATCACATTGAACCATGACTTTTTAAGGAAGAGCTTTAAAATTTCCAAGTGGTTGGGCCTTTCCCCCCCTACTTTTATTGTACTTTTAGTAAAAGAGTAGATTTGTGTTATTTCTACTTCTTGGAATTTATTGGGGTTTTCTTTGTGGCTTAATCTGATCAACTGTTGTCAGTGTTCCAGGGGCCTTAAAAAGAAAGCTTATTAAAGTCTGGTTTCAAGTTATAAAACTAGCTATATGTCATTTAGTTCTACCTTATTAATTATATTACTTAGGTCTTCTATTTCATTATTTATGTTTTATTTATATTCTCTGTTTAATTCAAGAGGTTAAACTGTTCTGAATTTCTGTCTCTCTTGAGCTCCTGTAGAGCCTGTTTGTTTATTATTTTGGGGGGAGGTAGTTATGTTCACTTGTTTATTCGTGTTTGGAGGGAGAACTGGGGAGTGAACCCAGGACTATCATGCCTGCTAAGCATGTGCTCTACCACTGAGCTATTCCTTCTCCTAGAGCCTGAAATAATTGTTCTATGTGTTTTGATGCTATGTTGGGGTATATTCATGTTCACAGTGGTTACATTTTTGTTATGAATGTGCTGCTGTTCTTTGACTCATTTAGTTCTTCTTGTCCTGAATTCAACCTTACTTGATATAAGATCATGACTCCTGGTTTCTTTTGATTTGCGTTGCCCACCTTTTATTTTCAATGTTCCTGAGTAACTGTTTTAGGTGTGTCTCTTATGTATGGTGTGTGGTTGGATTTTGCTTTGCAACTGGTTTTTTTAATAAGTGAGTTTGGGCCATCTACATTGGCTATATCTTATCTTAGCTCTGTTTTGGTATTTTAGGTCTGTCTTCCTTTATTTTTATAATTTTTAATAATTCTTTATAGGGACTCTGTGCTTCTCTCGTATTGTTTAGGAAAGTATTTTATTATTTCTCTGTTGTATACTTTCAAGAGTTTATATAATACTCAACATTTTTTCAGAAGACAGTGTCTATCAATTTTCTAACGTGAACAATGGTAAAATTATTATATTTCTCCTTCTTTCCCTTGTATTTTCCTACTGTATTTATTAATGATTCTTCTTTATCTTAAATATATATATATATATAGATAGATTTCTTAGTTGATTTGAATCTTTAAATTACATCTTCTAACCTTCAAATACTAAAATGAGGAAATCAGAAGCTTTTCCCAGTTTTTTAGTAGTCTTTGCTACATAGTCAAGGTACACAGTATATGCATTTTGTTTTGCCATCCTAATCTGTTTCTTTTATATTTAGTTCTTCAGTTAAAGAGATTTGGTGCATGCCATTAACTACTCCCTTTCCTACTGTTTTTCCAGTTGTCTTTTATTTGGCTGAAGTGTATCCTCTAGTTTCAAGAAGTGTTCAGAACTATTTGCTGACTATACTGAATGACGTTTGACAGGCTATAATCTCTTTGGGTCAGTTTCTTCTCTGGAAGGTCTTAGGGACGTCTAAGGCCAGGGGGAATTTTACTCCTCACTAATGAGTTGATCTCCCCCCCCCCCCCCACCAAAGTGCAGTTGTTTTCAAATTTTATTACATGAACAAAACAATCTGTGATTAAATAAGTCTCTATGATTCTGGAATAAACACAACTAATGGAGTTTCTTATATACAGGTCTTCTCATATACTTGGTTATATAAGTATTATATATAAAATATTATTCTGCAGTCTCTAAGACAAAGTCTATATCAAAAGTATTTTCCTGTTAACTTTTTGCACAGACATTATCACAGGTTTAATGCTTTGGGTAATAAACTTTTAGAAGTACATTTAGTGCTTTTTGGAAGTCAGTGACTTAACAGAGATCTTATTTACTATTGAATTATCTTCTACTATTTTGTTCTGTCCTTTATACATCTTGGTTTTTTTTTTTTTTAACTCAACAAACTTTTAAGTGGACCGTAAACTATTGTTAACATTGGGCACAGTGTTGTGCAGGAGATCAGTAGAACTTTTACACCTTGCATGTCTGGAGCTCTGTAATAATCATTGAACTGAAATTCCCTGCTTCCCCATTCTTCTAGTCCTTGGAAACTACCATTTGACACTCTGTTTCCATGAATTTTATTACTTTAGATACCTCATATAAATGGAATCATGCAATATTTATTCTTTTGTGACTGGTTTATTTCACTTAGCATAGTGCCCTCCAGATTCATTTATGTTATACTGTAAAGGGACAGGATTTCTTTTTTTTTTTTTTTTTTATGTCTGAATAACATTCTGTTGTATGTATATACCACATATTCTTTATCTGTTCATCTGTAAATGGACATTTATGTTATTTCTACCTCATGGCTATTGTAAATAATGCTGCAGTGAACATGTTAGGACAAATATCTCAAGATTCTGATTTTAATTCTGTCATTATATTATGCAGTATCTCCATTGAGAGCCGAGAAAGTACTCTGTAATTGAACACATTAATTTTATATCAGAAAATATTAATTCACCCTAAGTGGACTTTAAAACGTCTATAGTTAGGCACATACCACTTCAGGGCAGATATTGCTGCCAAAATGAGTTTAAGTCAAGTTTTGCCATCAAATAGGTTTTGGTAAAAACTTCCAGTTTTCAGGACTTCTTTGTATTTTGGAGTTGCAATAAACATTTGAGGATCTGCACAGCCACTAGATATTTTTCTTCCCTGTATGCTTTTGGAAGGTTTAACGCTCTGGGTACATGGCTCTGAAATAAGATAATATTTAACAGTAATGAAGAAATAGAAAGCCATTTTAGTGCCAGACTTTCGAGGCTGAAAAATCATACAAGCGCTAAAAATACTTAGAGGAAGCGTTTGGAATTTTAAAAGATTCTTGTTGAAATGAGGTCTACAGTTTTGTTGTTGTTGTTCTACAGAAAAAGGCTGTGGATTTCTCAGTCAACCCTCAAGCCGATAGAACGTTTCAATTCTTTGACCACCATCTGCTGGAATCCATTAATCTGGGTGATCCCAAAGTGCATGAATTCCTTAGGTTACTTGCTCTCTGCCACACCGTAATGTCAGAGGAAAATAGTGCAGGTAAGTGCAAAGTGTGCCTGAGTGATGAGCCTTGTTTTTTCTGTTTGTTTATTTTGTTTGTTTGTTTTTAATTAGAACTGCTATTTTTATTGAAAATTTTTGAAATTGGAAGGACTTTCTAATTCAAAGTCCAGGATTGCATAAAGGGTTACCCATCACTAGCTTTTCTTTGTATTTCTTTATATCCTGAGTGTTTTCCAAAAGATAAAAGGAAAAGAAATAGGAACAATGAAAAGATGAGGGCCCAGATATGCCATTTAAAGGGAATGAAATATATTTTTTTATGATAGAGCACAATATTTGACTGTGAGCTTCCTGGTAGCCAGAGACAAACAGAGAAACACTGTTGAGTCACATAGCTGTCATCATTAACGTGCACATCTAATAGATGCGGAAGGCCCTCAGACATACGCTTAGAATGAATTTTCCCAATAATGGGGATGGATTTACATTGATAGAATGCTTGTATGTAGTCCCTGCTATGAACAAGTCCTCACAGTACTAAGTTGGTTGTTTAGAGCACTGGGTTCGTAGACTAGAACAAAATTGGCTGGGCCACTTTAACATTGAGGCAATGAGGCAGTTAACGGTATAGTGAATCAGCTTCTTGCTCCAACCTAGTCCAGTCTATTCCATTTACAAGTCATTTCTTTCTGCTACCACCTTGAGTAAAAGTAATTTCAACTCAAAAGCGAAATATATTTTGACTATAGACCATATGTGTGTGTGTGTGTGATATAAATGTATGTGTGTATATGTAAGTGCAGACATACACTTGAATATATGTTTTCTTGCTGTCTCTGTCTTTTTTTCTTCTTCTTTGGTTTTTTTTGTTTGTTTGTTTGTTTGTTTTGGTTTTATTTTTTGGTTGTGACTATATTTAAGCCATAGCTTTGCCTTTGATGATGTTGGACGAAATTATTTCTCTGACTTTAATTGCTATGAGAATTCACATAATTATGTTTATTGCTTAAACTGATTTTTATAATACTAATGTCAATAATGGTTTCTTTTATTTTCATCTGAGGATATCACAATACTATTAAGTAAATTTCTTTTATCTCTGCCATTGAGTTTATTTCATTTGTAAACCTTTATTTTAATAGCAATCTGTTTTTATTTTAATATTGAGATTTCTTAATATTTAATAAAATATTAAATGTTATTTTTTAATTTTCTTAATATTTCTTTATATTTTCATTTGAGGATATTAATTCTTCTTAATTTAAAATTTTCTGTTTTTCCTCTATTATGTTTCATTTTATGGAATGTTATTTTTTGAGTCCTGTGTCTTAACTCTCATGTTGTTTTCAAATGTTTGACGGTTTGTGGTTGCCTGTTCTTATTTGTGCTAGAGAATCCCTGTTTGCTTCTTGGTGAATGTAGGTTCCAGTTTACGTAGCCTGTCTCCTGAGATTGTGGGGGAGAGGCACAGTACAGAGCTTGTCTCCTGGGTGTGGGCTTCCTCCCTCCTGGAATTCATGTGATACCTGAGCTTAACTATCTGACTTTTTCAAATCTAGTGCTAGGGGTCTGTGTCAGAACTCCCATACTCCCATTTGAGAGAAAGATGTACTTAAGGTGTGGCCTGGAAGACAATATCAGTATCATCAGTTTCTTTCTCTCATTACTTTATTTCTCTTATCCTTGTGGAATTCTGAAGTTACTTCTGGCTGTTTTCAGCTTTGGTCTCCAGCCTCAGCACTCACATCTTAGAGGTTTCCTTAGGTGGACTGTATACTTTGTATAGAACATTTTCAAGGTTTCATCCTGGGGGAATCTGTCACTAAAACCTGTTGTTCAGAATAAGCTGGCAGAGGGAGGAGCCTGAGTGGTCTGGGAGTGCTCAGTGGGATTCTTCAACTAATTTTGTTAATGGTGCCCCACACCCCCAAGACCAACTCTGCTGTTGCCATTTGTTGACTGAGTTTGGAGATTCTCTGGGGAGAGATTCGTAATTCTCTATATTAATTTTCTTTTACAAATGCTTTGAGCTGAGTCTTTCTTTTTCTTATTTCTTCATTTTGTCTTTTAGGCATTTCTCAAATTTCTAGTTTACAGATAGTACCCATTCTTCTTTTCTAGTGTCATTTAAAATTATTCCATATTGTAACATAATTAAATGCAGTAAGACACACTGATCTTAAGTGTATTGTTTGATGAATTTTGACCATACACGTTATATACCCCTACACGAGCCACCATCCCAATCAAGGTGTAAATCTTTTTCGTCATTCAAGAGAGATTCCTCATGTTCCTCTCCAACCCATATCACCAACCCCTTCCCAGCCAAGCACTGCCCTGATTTCTATCATCAAAGATGAGTTTTGCCAGTTCTTATACTTCATATAAATGGAATCATGTAATATGTATTCTTTTGTGTGAATCATACAATATATATTCTTTTGTGTCTGGCTTCTTTCACACAGTAATGCTTTTTTCTTCATCCATGGTATTTTTTTGAGAGTATTCCATTATATGAATATGACTACCACTTTTTTTTTTCTCAGTCCTCTGTTCAGACATTTGGGTTGTTCCCAGCTTTGGGTTATGCATAAAGCTGCCATAAATGTTTTTATGTCTTTAAAAAATGTGTAACAAATTTGTTTTTGGTAAACACTTAGGACTGGAAATTGCCTGATTATAGCATAGATATGTTTAACTTTACGAGAAACTGCCCAACTATTTTCCAAAAACAGAATATCATTTTATATTCCTGCCGTCAGTGTGTGAGAGGTCTAGTACCTTCACGTTTTCACCAACATGTAGTATTACCACTATTAAATTTTATCTATTCTAGTGGATATTGGCTAATATCTCTTCTGCCATATAGAGGTATTGTGAAGTGAACAGAGGTAAATGTGTGTATCCTTACAACTATTTCTGTTTCTTTCTTTGAGATTCTAAGTGAAGGATTACATCACCAAATAAGGTTTCTCCTTTTAAAGCTCTCATTATAGGATAGATAGCTTAAATCCATGTATGTTCAAGTACATTGGAAAATATAAACTTTTCTTATATAGATACTAGTTATGAAAAAGAACAGAACCCAAATCTAATGGACTTAAAACTACATGATCATATAATTTATAGTTAAGGGTGCTGCTTTTATTTTAAGTGTGTGCTGTTTGTTTCCTGTAGAAGTTATTTGGGGAAGTGGAAGGATGAAATTTTAGAAGCAGGAAAGTGGAAAGTACAAAGGCTTCAATTGGATTTTTTTTTCTATTTAAGTGGACAGCAATTAAAGAGATAAAAAATTTAGAATTTTTTTCTTATTGCCTTATTACATCAATTTTTAAAAATCTACTGAGGTTTGCTTTATGGCTTGATACATATGCAATTTCCATAAATGTTTCATGTGTGCTTGAAATGAATGTGCATTATATAGTTACTGAGTTCTGGGTTCTAAATATATCTATTAGGTACTGTTTGTTAATTGTATTGTTCAATCTTCTACCTCTCTGGATTATTTTAACTACTTGATTTCTCAATGAATGAGAGTATGTTTACATCATTATAGTCTAGTATAGCATAGTTAAATGCACTGTAATGGTATGTTTGTCTGTTTCTATTTTGTTTTGCCAGTGTTTGCTTTATATGTTTTATGATCATGTTATTAGTTAGATACAAGTTTAGACAAATCATTAAATTAAAACATCTGTCAATATATAGTGATCCTCTTTATCTCTAGTAATATTTTTGCCTTAAAGTTTGTTTTGTCTGGTAATAACATAGTTAGAGATGTTTTCCTTTTGTTAGTACTTGCATTGTTTAGCTTTTTGCACTCTTTCCTGCCAATCTTTTTCTTTATGTTCTAGACAAATCTCTCATAAGTGGCGTAATTTTTGACATTTAAAAAGAATATCTAATTTGACCAAAATAAACTAAATGTTAAATGGAACATTTAGTCAGTTTACCCTTATTGATTATCTATGTATTTAGATTCTAAGTATATACTTATTGACATACTTAGATTTATTTTTGCCATCTTATTTTGTATTTTGTATTTACCCCATCTTTTGTGTCTTTGTCTCTTCTTTTCTTCTTATGGATTTAGTTCATTTTTATTTCTACTGCTTTGGAAATAATATACCCTTATTTGTATTCTTTTATACAAATGAGTGGTTAGCCTAGAAATTTTAGCATAATTAACTTAACAAAACCTAAGCCTTTTTGAACAAAACAAAGACCTTAAAACCCTTCAATACTAAACCTTTCATGGCTTATATAGCATTTTTATCATGTGTTTTCTTTTTTAGTCCCACAAGATGTTATTTTTATGGTTTTTAGAGTCAGTTTGCTTGGATTTATTCATATAGTTACTCATTTCTGTGATTAATGCTTTTTCAATCTCTGATCTTCTGTTGATCAAAAGTGTAATTTTTAGAATACCCTTTAAGGAAAGCTGACTGTTGGTGAACTCTCAAAAACTTTGAAAACAACTTTATTTCATCTTTACTCTTTAAAAATTTTTTTTCTTTTTTACTGGGGGGAGGTAATTAGGTTTACTTATTTTATTTTTAGAGGCGATACTGGGGCTTAAACCCAGGACCTTGTGTATGCTAAGTATGTGCTCTACCACTTGAGCTATACCTTCCCCTCATCCTCATCCTTGAATGTTTTTGCTGTGTTGAAATACCCAAGGTGACAATTTTCTCAGCACACTAAAGATAGTCCACTGTATTCTGGCTGCTGCTTCTGCTGCTGCATGGGCAGCTGTCAGTCGCACAGTGGCTTGAAGGAAATCAGTCCTGTCTCCCTGGCCGCTTTTGAGATTTCTTCTTTCATGTTTTTAGTATAAGTGTGAATTTTTAAAATATTTGTATTACTTAGGATTCATTGAGATTCTGACATCTATAGTGTGCTGTCTTATCACTTTGGAGTTTCTACAGCCATGCATTTCTTCGAGTTTTGCCTTTGACTCATTTTCCCTCTCATATTAGGTCTTCAGTGTTAAGTATTTTCACTCTGTTCTCTATGTCTTTTATTAATTCTCTCATTTTTCCATTTCTTTGTGTCTCTGAGGTATATTCTAGAATTTTCTCCATTTTCCCCCGTACACCAATACTTTCTTCAGTAGTGTATAATCTATTCTTGATTAATACAAGATCTTTAATTCTTTTTAATTTTTTGTTTAATTTCATACCTCTTTTATTTCTGGAGATCCATTAAATATTTGGGTGTTGTATTTCTGATAATTCCAATATCTAAACTTTTTGCAGATGTTATTCTCTCTTTTCCTTCTGTTGGTTCTAATTATATCTTGTTTATTGTGGTTTTGATGATTTTTCAACTGTGAGATGGCCATTTTTTTTGGAACTTTGTAGAAATTCTTTGGGTCCTGAGGTGAAGGCTGGTTTCTATAAGAAAGGATTTGGATTTGCTGTAGTCAGTCAGTGTTTTAATACAGAAACATTAAACTGAAATTTCAGTTTGATTTTTCTCAGGTCACCCAGATACAGTGAGTTTAGGATGCAAATATACATGAGAGTCACTCTTTGGTCATAAATTTTCAGCAGATTTTTTTTTTCTCTTATAAATAGGCACTCTTAAACAGGGCACTGATTTCCAATTTACCTTTATACTGAGAGAGCATCCTTTTTAGGGGCTCAGTTTTAAGAGGTGGTCTCTCATTAGACTTCTTCCCTGGTCTTTGTCTTTTCTAACCTAAGCTCTGAGAGACCGGAAACCAGTGATGGAGTTCTCTTGATTTAGGAAGTGCCCTTCCTTTATTCCATCTGTATTTTTTTCTCAATCTTTGACCTGAACAGTTACTGCTTACCTGCCAATCATCAGTGCATTCAAAAATATTAAAATGTTTTCTGTTTACAGACTCTGTAGTTGGTTGTAGCAGGAATGGTTGGTCTTGGCACTCAGTTCACCGTGTTGCCAGAAGTAGAAGTTATCACATAATTTCATACGTAGATCAAGTGATTGCTTTAATTTTTTTTCTTTTTGCAATTTCAAAAATTAATTTATGCTTACTGTAGCAAGGGAAACCATACAATACAAAGATTTATAAAGGCAAAGCTAATAATTTCTTTCCTGAACTTTAATTCCACCTTTACAGGAGTAATCAATGTTAACATTTGATATTGCACATTTCGCACTTTCCACTTGCTCGTATATTTATTTTATATATATAGTACATATATATGAATATATGTATATAGATAGGTGGTTTACTTGTTTTTAATGAAAAGGAATCATAGCATATGGATTAATATGCAGCCAGTTTTCTTAACAATTTATCTTGGCTATTACTGTAAATCAGTAAATACGGATCTAGCTCTGCCTACTTTTTCTAATTTATTTTTATATACAGAGATAGTATCATTTTATATAAAAGGGCTTACTTTATTCATGCTGTTTTTTAAGTGTATTTTTATGTTTTTTCCCCCACTTGCTTCATTCTCTCCCGCTCTTCTCCCTTCTTATTTCCACTCCAACACATACGCAGTACCAGGTATCAATAATTAGCATCCTGGGTTGGCTCCTTATGTTTGAATGGATTTCTCCTGTGTGTTATAAAATGATCATTAGTACAGACTAAAGTGGATTTGGAATATCTGCTCTGTCACTCTGGCTGTGTGATCTTCAAAAATTGCATAACGTTTTCAGTCATCGGTTTCACTAGTATAAAATGGAAATACAGGCAGACCTTGTTTTATTGTGCTTCACTTCCCTGTAATTCACAGACACTGTGATTTTTACAGATTGAAAGTTTGTGCCAACCCTGCATGGAGAAAGTCTATTAGCACCATTTTTCCGACAGCATTTGATTACTTTGTGTCTCTGTGTCACATTTTGGTAGTTCTTATCCTACCGCAAACTTTTTCATTATTATTGTATTTGTTATGGTGATCTGTGATCAGTGATCTTTGATGGTACTACTACAAAAAGATTATGACCCACTGAAGGCTCAGATAATGATTAACTTTTTTTAATAAATTATTTTTAATTCAAGGTATGTGCATTCTTATATATAACACTATTTATTGCACATGTAATAGACTACAGTATAATGTAAACATAACTTTTATATGCACAGGGGAACCAAAAAATTCGTGTGACTCGCTTTATTGTGATGTTTGTTTTATTGCACTGGTCTGGAACCAACCTGCAATATCTCCGAGGTATGCCAGTAGTAATTTTAATAATAAAAAGGCTTGCCATGAGGATTATGTAACTTAAAATCTAGTAACTATTTTAGTTTGTGGAACTTCCATGGCTCATCTCTAGTCACTGAAAATACAAAGGTGTGGTCTCTGACCTAAGAAACTTTCAGCATCGTAGGGAGGCGGACTCAGGAATGAGTCTTTTCCTCTAAGATGATACGGGTTCCAGTGGTGGTGTGCTTGGTGTGCTGGGGTATCCCACAGGATGGGCACCTGGTCAGCTGGTTGGTGAGTAGAAAAGATCTGATTTCTAGAGCTGACACTTGGGCTGGTTGTTATGAAATGAGTTGGAGCTCGTATTGGCATTCTATGAATGTTACTCTCAGTATTAGTACATTTGTTTCTTTTCATTTTTGAAAAAAAGTGTATGTTATTTAATACACTTGTTTCTTTTCCTTTTAGGACAACTGATTTACCAAGTTCAATCACCTGATGAAGGTGCTCTAGTGACTGCTGCAAAAAATTTGGGGTTCATTTTTAAGTCTCGGACTCCAGAGACAATCACAATAGAAGAATTGGGAACACTAGTTACTTACCAATTGCTTGCCTTCTTGGATTTCAACAATTTCAGAAAAAGGATGTCTGTCATAGGTACGGTTGGTGGCTGAGAGTTTTTGATCTTTTGCTAGTGCTCTGGTTATATTGGAATCTCTCAAGGATGATTTCACTCTTGGTTATGTGCTGAGAATTTGGGTATTTATTAACTTGATGAACTTCTGTCATCCTGAGCGCTGCCTCCACTCAGTAGAGGTCAGTATAACTAACACAAAACCGCTGCTTATTGTGTGTCCAGCACTATTATAAATATTCTACATGAAATAACTGATTTAATTGTCACAACAACCCTTTAAAGTAGGTACTACTATTTTTTGCCCATTTTAAAAATAACAGAATTGGGATAGAGAGGTTGAGGAACTTTCCCAAGGTCACATAGCTTGAGATACAAGAGCTAGGATTTGAACCTAGGAAGTCTGACAATGCTGGTCATTCACTTAATCACTGCACACTCAGGACTGCAAACTCAAGGCTCGGGATGAGTTCCTGAGTTACTGGCACAGGCTAGTTGTTGTTGATGTTGTTGTTTTGTGAACATCATCGTCAGCCTCCTTGTTATTACCCGTTTACTCTGTTCACTTGCACTGTTGGAGCGGATCACCCCTGATTGTACTTAGCGCCGCAACAAATCCGTGATTTCCTAACTCAGTGCTGACCCTGAGTGCTGCTTCAGGGTCCCTCTCATTCTGATTTTGCTCCCTTTTTTTCAGTCCTTATAACAGATGTTCTAAACCTTTGCCCTCTCCTCAAGTCCTCAACCCTGCCATGAATATGCTTCACTCTTGGAAGCTAAATTCATCTGCCTTTTCTCTGAAAAAAAAAAAAAAAAAATAGAGGACCATCACCTTCCTCTTTTCCCCATCTTCCTCCCCCTTCCCCAAGCTATAACTTTACTCATCTTTTCCAGCTTCAGAGAAAAATTGCTCTTGCTCCTTTTCAAAGCTGCAGATTCTACCTGCTCCCATCCATTTTCCTTCCTTGCTTGCTCGCTTCACACTTGCTCATGCCTTTGATTTCTTCTCCGTCACTGGCTCCTTCATGCCTTTGATTTCTTCTCCATCACTGGCTCCTTCCTTCAGCCTACTATGCTGTGATTATCCTGTTTCCTTAAAGGTACTGTTCATGTTCTTACCTCCACCGATGTTGCTGCCCCGGTTTTATTCTTTCCACCACAGTGGAATTGTGCGAGATCAGTTTTTGCTCCTCACCTCAATTTCTCTTTTCAGCCTATGTCAGGCTTCTGCTTCCACATTCAGGAAGGAATGCCTTCTCAGAAGTCTCCAGTCCCTTCATAACTGCGCAGTGCAATGGCCTGCTCCCTGTATGTGTGTGTGTGTATATGTGTGTGTATGTGTGTGTATATATGTGTGTATGTATGTATGTATGTATCTATCTACCTAATTATCTGTCATTTCTTTATCTTCAACCTATCTTTTTTTAACTTAGAAACATTTGAGACTCTTGACCTCCTCTTGACACTCCTCTTGTGGCCTCTGTGACCTCGCTGGCTCCTGGTTCTCCTCTTGTCCCAAGCTGACTTCTTCTTTGTCCCACTCTTCAGTGTTGGTGTCCTGTTCTCTTCTCATCTCCTGTGCCCTTCTCGGATAACCGTGACCACTCACCTGGTGGCAGCTAGTGCCTATATTTTGTGTCCTTCCCATACAGGTCCTCAGCTTCAGTCGCCCTCTGGGGTTCACACACATGTCTTCAGCCTTCTCCTGGATTCTGTCACTGGTTGTACTGTGGTCACCTCAGATTTTATGTGTCTAGTAGGAAATGTCATCACAGCCAGTGCTCTTCGTGTAGTTCTTAATAAAACTGTTAACAGTGATCTCTAACTATATATGTCTGTCAGTGGACTGAATGCTTTACAATGAATTATTTTATTAAGTTCTTGCAAATAGTATGTTACCCCCACTTAGGAGATGAGGAAATTAAAGCTCAAAGATTTTAAGTAACTTGTTGAAGATTGTCTTACAGCTTATCACGTAGCTGGTAAGAGGCTGAGCAAGTATTTGAACCCAGGCTTGTCTTTCTTCAAAGTCTGGCCTCTTAATCCTTATTGTACCTGACTTACTTTTGATATCTCCATCTCTTTTATGCCCCCTAGGCTAGTGGTTCTCAAACTGGCTCCCATCAGAAACACCAGGAAGGTTTGTTAAAATGCAGATTGCTGGGCCGCAGCCCTAGAGTTTCTGATTCAATGGTGGGGGGTGGTGTGGGGTGGGGATAAAAATTTGCATATTGTAACAAGCTCCCAAGTGATGCTGATGCTGCTGGTCAGGAGACCACAGTCTGGGGACCACTTCCCTGCGCTAACAGACCCTCATTATTATGTTATATTTATTTTACATGTCATTACACTGCTCATTATTTTCTCCTAGGATATTTGAGGGCATTTCTCAAATCTGTTCCCCTCTCTGCTGCTCTCTTCATTCAGGCTTCAGCATCTTTTGCCTTGTCTGTAGGCTACTCAGTAGTCACCTTGCTTCTAAGTCTTTCTTCCTCAAGGCAACAGAGTGATTTTTCTAAAACTAGCCTCAAAACCTCCTTTTATCATAAAAACCGTCTGTCTTTTTCTCTTAATTCCCAGTGCTGCTGCTTTAGTTAAAGCTCTCGTCACTGCTTGCACTAGCTTTTAAAACTGTTCTCTCTTAAAATAATCCTCTATGCTGACACTAGGGTATTCTTTTTAAAACACTGGCCTGAGTTTACCATCACCAACTTAAAAAATCTTGCTGGCTTCCTAGACAGAACTTAAAGGATGTCTTTAGCATGACATTCAAGATGATTTACAACCTAACCTCAAGCCGCTTTGCTTCCACTTCCTGAAACTTTGTGCTCCAGCCTCACCAGACCTCACCATTCCCGGTGGGCACTGCACACTTTCACATTGTTTGCACGTGCTGTTTCCTCAGCCGAGACCTCTCTTCCTCTCCACTTCTCTTCTTGGAAAACTCCTATTCACCTGGTAATGTGCAATTCAAATATCACCTGTTCTCTCAATGCTTTCCCCACTCTCCAGAGAACCACATTCTCCTTTGTTCCCCGGAGCACCCTGTTCATAGCTCCAGTGTGGTACCAGTCCCACAGTACTTGTGACCTTCCCAGTTGCTAGAGTGGTGCTACCCGAAGGCAGGGGCTGTGCCTTGGTCTTCTTAAACTACACGGGGCCACACACAGAGCTTAGCACACAGCGGCTTCTCTATGAATGTCCGTCAAATAAAACTTAACCCAACCCTTTGTAACTTACGAATATCATGATCCTCCTATTAAATCGGTTTTCACTCTGTAAAACATGTGTGTATATGTAATGGTAGGGTTTTTGGTCTCTAACTACGGGAAGCCAGCCCTGGGCTATTTCTCTCAGCAGGTAAACAACAAACATCATCTGAAGATGTTTGTTGTTAGTTTTTTGACAGCAGGCCGTAGGCAGTTGGCATCCGTGTTGTTGACGAGCACACACACCGCTCTTGGTGTTGGCCTCACGTTGTAGCAGCGGGAACTCTCTTCTATTCACAGCTTCAGAGGAAGTGTTATTGATGTGGGGTTGGCCAGAACGGGCTTCTCTCTGCTCCAAGGGTGTTGACAGAACCTAAGATTGCTACACAGGGAAACGTTTGGCTTTTCCCCAGCTTGGTCACCATTACCGGCTGTGGCGAAATCACAGCCTAACCGCAAACATCAGATGTTTGTCTTAATGGATCCCATGTGAAGAAAGGTAATGTTCCACCACCGAATGAATGGAGGCTTGGGGCTTTATTTTGGTTCTGTTTGGTTTTTAATCAGGAGAAATTTGAAAGAGAGACTCCACTGGGACAGACAAGTCTCTGTTTGATAGCAAAGCAAAGAACAGTGCTAGTCTCATGATTGTCACGTGGCTTGGTGGGGACAACACCGTGAGGTGGAGGCTCAGACATGCATGCTGCTGCTGCTGCTGCTTCTGCTTCTCCTCCTCCTTCTCCTTCTCCTCCTTCTTGGTTTGTTTTTGGTTTTTCCTGATAATCATTCATTGGATCATGAATGTATAGTTTGAGCACCAGAGGTACTCTCATTCTGGGGCAAGAGCCCTGATTTAATTCATAGATATCTAAATAGAAATAGATTTCTATAAAGGATTTTGTCAGAAGGTATAGAATCTAGTATATTGATAAATATATATGTCATTATATAGTTTTGGAAGGATTAATTCTACTAATTATGTAAATAAAAGTACAGAGATAAAATTCAAAGCTATTTATTAGCAGGGGCAAGTGGCAGATAATCATTAAAGAAGAGTAAATAACAGTAATTCCTTCAAAAGCCCTTAAAAGATCTTTAGATAAAGTTTTCTTAACTCTGAACCTTATAAAGATTCTCAGAATACAAGTCACATTGACATATGGCAGGCATTTCTCTGTGTGAATGGACGAACAGCCACCCAGCTGAGATAGGGCAAAGTGGAATTATTCACCACCCTTCACAGTGTTGCTGTTGTATTCACAGCATAAACCTGGAAACCATTTGACTTTTTTCTTTCCTTTATATCACAAAGCCATGGCTGCTGCTTTCAGTGACTTTTGCATGATTACAATTCAAGTCACCAAGCAAATATTTATTTAGGTACCTACCATGTTCCAGGAACTTGAAGCTAAAGGAGAATGTAGAACTGAAAAATGTACCATGTGATTGCATCCTGGTGAATATAGTGAAGCAGAATAGGAAATAGGCTGAAAAGAGGCAGACTTTGATGACTCCTGGGTGTGCCAGGTTAAGGAGTTCCAACGTGATCTAAGGGCAGAAGGAGGCAATTGCAGGATTCTAGGCAGCAGTGTGGAGATGCCTCTGGCTGTGTTATGGAGCAATTTGGACGGAAGCAGAACTAGAATGAATAGAACCATTTAGGTTAATGCCATAATCTAGGCAAGAGAGAAGGTAGCAGAGAGAAGTTCTTAGCTTTGGTGAAGGGAGAGGAACTTTGAGTGATGCCAGATACCTGATTTGGGAGACTGAGTGGATGGTGAAGCTAGTTATTAAGACTGGGCAACAGAGGAAGAGTAACTAGTTATTTGTGATAGATAACGTGTCCAGTTTGAGTTTGATGTGCTTGGGCCCATCTGAGAGGGAATGTTCAGTTGGCAGTTGGATATACAGGTTAGAAGGGAGTGCTGGAAATGAATTTAGGCTGGAGTTACACATTTGAGAGCAATCAACCTGTTGATGAAATCTGAAGCCATAAAAAGAATGTGACTGCCCAAGGAAAGTGCAAAGGATTGGAGAATTTGGTCCTGGGTAAAATTTCTGAAGAACACTACTGTTTAAAGGACAGGCAGTGGGGCCAGATTCTATATTAAAAATCTCTGACCTTTGTCTAGGATCTGCCCACGTGTTATCTTGTCTGTTTAAAAGTGCTGTTATTTTTATTTTATTGGCTAATGTCTGAAATGACTGAGATTTTATTAGCTTAGAGATTTCCTAGGAGAAATAACTAGAAGCCTTGAATGAAAAGAGATATAAAATTGCTAAGCTGCTAAAGAAAATGTTTAGTGAGTAAAATTAAGCAGGATTCCATGAAATTGGATTTATATAAACTCAAATTTAAAGGGGCTAATGCTGGGTTAAGAGAAAATCTATTAAATCAGAAAAGTGTAGAGCTAGGAAGACCTTAGAGGTTAGGTTGTTTCAACATCTTTTCACAGGTAGAAACTGTGACACAGAGATGGTAAGGGATTTGCACAAATCACAATCAGTTTAAGATTTTCGTAGACCAGTGGCTCTCACTGAGTGGTCTGGGGAACCCTAGGAAAATTTGAGAGTTTTTCAGGGGATGCACAAGGAAAAAAGTATTGTCATAATAGTACTAATGTTATTTGTTTTTCAACATCTTTTTCTCATGAGTATACTAAGGGGGTTTACAAAAGCCATATGATGTGTGATAGCACAACAGATTGAATGCAAAAGCAGATATAAGAATCCAACTGTCTTCCATTACTCCAGACATTAAAGAGATATGTAGTCATATAAAACAATGCCTCTCCCAAGCTAAATTTTTTTTTGTTTTGGAGAATAGTTATTTTTTCATAGAAATGTTATTCATGTTAATATATCATAGGTTTATTGTTATAATTATTCTTACAGTAATATTATAATTAGTGTCATAAGGCTTTCTGTAATAAAATTTCTCAGTTTTAATAAATAATATGGTAAATATTGATAGAACCCACATGAAGTCCTCATGAAGGTTTAAGAGTGTAAAGGGGTTCTGAGACCAAAAATATTTGGGAACTGATATCTTAGCTTGGACTATTAAAAAAAAAACCAGTCACAGAGAAGTTGTATTGGCAAATGTATGATATATATACTTTGCCTGTATAGCCCTGGTAATGGAAGGGAGAAAATATGTGGGAAACTATTAAATCGGAATTAAATTGGAATGTTGTATGAAAAAGAGAAAGCCTTTCCTAGGATTAAATGTTTTTCCCCCACTTGAATAATTAGATATAAATTGCATTTTTTTCTTCCCAATGTGAGCATTAGAGCCAGAGTACAAGAAAAATTGTGTGAGTTCTGGAAATAAGCAAAGTTGACCATGAGTCTTAGAAGAGAAGACAAGTCCTAGACAAGCCCACTACAAAAAAGCTTCCAGGGTGCCTTAGCTCTATTGAAGCTAGGAGAAAACTAGAATAGATTAAGTGTTAACTAATGGACATTAAAGATTAAGGGTTATTAAAGATTAAAAGGAGCAACCTAAGAGTCTGTCAGCAAATGAATGGATAAAGAAGATGTGGTATACATACACACACACTGGAATATTACTCAGCTATAAAAAAGAATGAAATTTTACCATTTGCAACAACATGGATGGAGTTGGAGGGTATTACATGAAGTGAAAGAAGTCAGAGAAAGACAAATGCTGTATGATAACTCATATGTGGAATCTAAAAAATACAAGAAACTAGTGAATATAACAAAAAAAGAAGCAGACTCACAGATACAGAGAGGGAAAGGAGGAAGGGCTATTTAGATGTGGGAGATTAAGAGGTACAAACTATGTGTATAAAAAAAGCTACAAGGATATATGGTACAACACAGGAAATATAGCCAATATTTTATAATAATCATAAATGGACTATAGCCTTTAAAAATGTGAATCACTATATTGCACACCTGTAACATATAATATTGTATTGACAGCTATGCTTCAATTAAAATAAAACGATTAGAGGGAAAAATAATTTATTGTGCTATGATATTTATGTTCCTTTAGATCAAGCTCTGAATCAAAATTTTTATCCTACTAAACTAATCAAGCCAATATTTATGTTCACTTGTTTTAAGGCATTATATTTTTAGAGAAAATGTATAATTGAATGGAAAGCATGTAATAATCTTTGACTCAATAAAGCTTGTGAGGGTCCGTGTTGAGGTTGTGATGCAGACGGTTGTCTTAAGCTGTAGGCAGTTCCTGGGAAGAACTACATTGCTATGTCATACATTCATTCATTCATTCATTCATTCATTCATTCATTCTACAAATAGGTGCCTGGTAAGTGCCAAGCTGTAAAACCAAGCCTACAAAGATGGGCCAGGTATTCTATGGCTTAAAGAAGGGTTTGTCTGACAGCAGTGTGTGGGACAGCCAGAGGAAGTCTCGAGGACTGGAGACAAGGGACTGGACTCTGGTCAAGGCTGTCATCCCCAGACCTGGGAGGCAGGTGAAAAACACGGCCCTCCTAATACAGACTTCTAGTGGGGAGAAGATAGAAATTTTGATTTTGAAAGCCCTCTGCAAAGTGTGCTTGCAGCCAGGATTGTGACCTTGGAATGAAAGGGCTTTTCCAAGGAGGAATGGGGGTAAAGAAATACGTCAGCAAGGGCTGAGAACTAACACATAAACCATGGTTTTGAATGGCTAGAATTCCATATGGAGATCATTTGGCATAACACTGAGAGTTGATTCCTGCATGAAGTCTTGAATTTCACATCAGGAGATAGGCAAACAAAGCTCTCAGTTCTGCTCAATGCAGAGGCTTAATTTAAATGTATCAGCCCTTCAGAAACAGTAGGCGAGGAAAATAGAAAGATTGTATGCATCCAAATAAAAGCATTTGTTCCTGTGGATGGAATAGTTCTAAGTTAACATAACAGGAGTAAAACCAAGTGACTTAGGTAGTGACCTTCTAACCAAAGCTAGTGAATATCTCACTACTGGCTAAAGCTTTATGTCCATTTCCAAATTGCCTGGCTGGAGCCCAGGGAGTCTAGTTTTGATGGATTTCATTGATTATAATCTACTTTCCAAACTTTTTTCTTTTCAGTTCGAAACCCAGAAGGACAGATAAAGCTTTATTCCAAAGGAGCAGACACTATTCTGTTTGAAAAACTTCATCCATCCAACAAAGACCTTCTGACTTTGACGTCAGACCATCTCAGTGTAAGTGCCTCTATCTTAAGGTTAGCACAGTGACCCTTTGGCCATTTCCTATAGTTAGGTCTTATTTTTAAAATATCAGCTAAATGATTTGACTTCTGAGATGGAAAGCATGTGGGAAATAATTCCATAGGAAACTCTGCCAGTGAATGTTTGGAAGCTGGCACATGGACCCACCCCCTGCCCTGCTGAGAGTCTGGTCAGTCTCATCACAGGTGGATTAATACACAGCAGCTGGGAAGTAGCCACTGAGTGTGGGCTCCTGAACTCCAACCAGGAGAAGCTCAAGATACCAAGGGGAACCTCTCTAACTCCCCTACAGTTTGGGGCTGTTCCTCTGGGGAGAATAGGCTGGTTTAGGGAAAAGGAACAGGAGAGTTGCTTTCCCATGGGTTTTGATGTGTCTGGTACCCGTGGAGTCTCTTAGGGTTACCCCCAGGAAATGGTTTAGGGTTACGTTTATATGGTGAAGGGAAAATAATCTCTGTAGCCAACTTTCTCTTCTAAGGGTCCTTTTATTCAGGTCATAAATTATGCTGAGTTACTAATGTTCTCTGGGTTGAAGCTACCAAATACATACATCCTGAGACTATCCAAAAGCTTTCTAAAGGGAGCCGAGATGATCTTTGCAAACAGTAAGAGTCTGTGAATTAATACAAACATTATATGAACATCCTGAGATTATGCATAGTTCCTTTCCAAAAGCTTTCTAAAGGGAGCAGAGATGATCTTTGGCGAAAAAACTTTTTTTTCTTTTTAACAAAGAGTAAGAGTCTGTGAATTAATATAAACATTACATGATTTAAACTTGAGATTCAAGGCTCTCTCTAGTATGTGTTTGAGGCTCTGTTTAACCTAATATGAACTTGAGGGCAACTGGTTAAAACTCTTATTTCCTCCTTGGTTTCTCTCCTGTAAAAAATTATTGAGGATTCATGTTCTTTGTTAAGCACTATATTTAATACAAAATATTCCCTGAATCTTTAAAAAATAAACAAACAAATAAAAACCTCTGTCTAACTTTAAAGAATGATGGTTTGGTAATATTGGTTACAAACACAGTTATTGTTTTTGTCTTTTCAATAGAGCATTCTTGATTTTCTTTTAATCTCTTCCAGAAGTCTAGCATGGTCTTTACAATTTTTTTTTTTTTATGAAAACAACATTGGAATAATAAGTATTTGTTTTTGCCATTGCTCAAACACCAAGGCCCTTGATTTTCATACTAAAGTATAGGAAGTCTAATTTGATCTTTTTATATTTCTATACAAAAGACATTTTTTTTTTTCAGGTACTATCAATTCGACTTGCTCTGACTTCACTCACTTTATTCATTTTTGACTTCTAAATTCTGAGGTTTTAAATTTATATTTAATTGTTAATTTTGAATTGTTTAATGATAGGAAATGACCTTGCTCAAATGCCCGTTTAGGATTCAACTTGTGATTCATGCACTAATTAAATAACTTAAATCATCTGCCCCCTTTTGTAGTGTCATCTTAGAATTGATTCACTGCTGAGCAGAAAAGAGGAAGGCGCGGGTAATGCCCAGTGGGGTTGCAAGTTAAAGGCAGAGAAGTGTTTGTGCGAATTAAGAGGACAAAAGATCATTATAAGGCAGTAACTAGATTTTCAGATCAGTAGGGGACCCAGTGGTGGTCTTGGAAGGGAGAGCTTAAAAAATATGATTACAATATCCAAAGTGCTACCAACTGCTTACAGGATAGATTTGGTTTATTTTTCTCATGGTCTCTCTGGGCTAAACCACATCCTTGCAATATGCATGGACTTCTCTTTCCATTTACCCACCTAGGGTGTGTCATGGTTTAATTTGTGCCTGATCACAAATCTATGTCTGTCCCGTAAGCCAGAGCACAATGGAGGAGACTTGCTCAATGGCAATGCCCAAAGGAGCAGAAACCCTTATAAAAATGCCTGCGGTGTAAAGGCCCATAAAATGACCACCACCGGAGGCCTAGGCGAAGTGGGAGGTTTTTAGTATTTCCCCAAGCATTGGGCATATGTTTCCAAGCTATTGTGGCTGTGTGAAACACTTAGCAACTACCAGTCTCCTGTTTTTATTTACTTATTTGTTTTCCCGTTAGAAGGATGAAGCCCCAGAGGTATCATTTAAGATTGTCAGTTTACTGAGACACTAAAGGAAGAGTATGATCCTCTAATAAATTTGACTTCTATTTGAATAAATTCAATACTGACTCCATAGAAAATAATTTCTTAAAAATATACTGATGTTTTAAAACTAACTTGACTTGAGGGTCTCTTTAAAACTTTAAACAATTTTATTATTAAAATTTGACTTTATAATTTTTTTAAATGTGAAATTTTTGTATCGTTTTTCAGTTACTTTTCATTTACTGTTATTAGAAAATATTGGCTGTATTCCCCATGTTGTACAGTACACCCTTGAGCCTGTCTTACCCGCCCCAGTTTCTGCCTCCCCCTCCCCAACCCCGTATTGCCCCCCCCCCCCCACCCCGTATTGCCTCTCCCCTTTCCCCACTGGTAACCACTAGTTTGTTATCTGTATCTGTGAGTCCACTTTTTTTTTTTTTATTACATTCACTAGTTTCTTGTATTTTTTAGATTTCACATATAAGTGATATCATACTTTGTCTTTGGCTTATTTCACTTGGCAAAATTAGGCTTTAATCTAGCAAAAAACAAAAACAAAAAACTTTACAGAAGCTCTGGGATAAAAAGTAAAAGTCAGTCTTCACTTCTAGGACTATTTCCCAGAAGCAAACATTTATGTTAACTTTTCTGCCTTTCTCTCTCCTTTTCCCCTGGGGTTATTATTATAACCTTAATTAATATCTTTAAACTTCTCTTACCTAACATCTATTCATCAAATATTGACTTTTAACTTTTTATTATGGAATTTTTCAATCATAAACAAAAGTAGGATGGAGTTAACTTTTAGACACGGCTGTATCATTAGAGGGAACCAGACTTTGGTAAGATGTCAGGCTGTAGCCCCTGAGAGAGCCTCCTGCCTTTGATTTGAGAGCCATGGCTCCTCTGAAAGTCCTTCCCTCTTCCAAAGTGGAGGACCATGGGCCGTGAAACAAGCTGGGTGTCTCTCATTGCCAGCAGTGCTTCTTTCAAGCAGAGCATAGGTTGGAAACCAATATGTTGCTTCAGATGGTTGTCTCACCTCATGGGCACCACTGATCACCTCTCCACTAGGACGCTTCAGTGGGCATGTCAGCTGTCTTTATGGGGAATGCTAGGTCCCTTGACTGTTTCAACCCCATGGAAATAAAATACAAAATACAAATATTATCTCTCATTTCCAAGGGGATTACAAAGTTGGACATCAGGATGGCCAGGAGGTGCTCTTGGGAGGAAATGAATTTAAGTGCAGAACTTCTTGCTGTCATTGCTGTGATTATTGTTTTGTGATGGTTCCTGAGTCTATGTCTGCCCCGGCAGGAATTTGCAGGAGAAGGCCTCCGAACCTTGGCCATCGCGTACAGAGACCTGGATGACAAGTGCTTTAAAGACTGGCATAAGATGCTTGAAGATGCAAATTCTGCTACAGATGAGAGGGACGAACGGATAGCAGGGCTGTATGAAGAAATTGAAAGGGATTTGATGGTATGAGTTTGGAAACATGATGTTTTGTGTTTACAGAAGGAATAACTGTGTTTAGAGATCTAGCATGGGTGTAACCTGCTGGCTGAATCATCTTGCACACAGCAGATGTTACTCTTTCAAACCCTGAATCCTGCTTTATATGTCAGCTTTGAGTTTGCCATATGTGGACAGAGGATTATTTCTATTAGCAGTGGCTTATGCTATTGGAAGTTCCCCAAGAGTAGATGATAGGAGACTCCCTATTCTTTGCCAGCCTCTGGTGTAACATATTTTGTTTGACGTTATGTTTTCTTCCCTCCATGCTTTATGATCCACCTTTCTAGAACAGAGAGACTTGCGATGAAGAGTGGGGCTATAGTTCTGGACTGTCCAAGACCCATGAGATTCTGATGATATCTGTACTGTCCAGAGTGTGATCTGTTCTAGAAACCACTCTTCCCTGAGGCCCCAGTGGCCAAGATGCTTAGCTGTTGTGAGGTACTAGGGAGCACACCTTGTTCATCTTTGGATGAAAAATTGAACAAGCGCCTTCACTCTTTATTTTATGGCATCTGGTGGTTTGTTAATTTAAGAGAATGGCTCCACTTTTTTTGTGATCCTGACTGTGAGATGAGGGCTCTTCTTTGCTGATGTAAGTGGGGAAGCAACTGGGGAATTCTTAAATCCTTAGAAGCCCAAGGGGCTTCTGATCATTTTTGCCAATACATTATCTGAACATATCAGACCCCTTATGTAAATTCTCATTTCCAGGATCTCTGAATTAATTGATATGCCGATCAGTTGCCCTGATTTGGAAACCTCCTTCTGAGGTCCTTCCCAGCCCACCTCTGTACGTAATAGGATGCTTGCTGTGTCAGTGCACCGTAAATTCCATCTTCAGTTCATGTTTCTTGACCTCTAAGCCCTGGGGTTGACAGCCATAGATGTTATGGATGTTGTTGCATGCATTAACATAAGTTATTCTCTGTTTTTCAATGAAGCTACTAGGTGCCACTGCTGTAGAAGATAAGTTACAAGAGGGTGTTATTGAAACGGTTACAAGTTTATCACTAGCCAATATTAAGATCTGGGTCCTAACAGGAGACAAACAAGGTAATTTGAAAATAGATGATGATGTTTCAAAAAGAGAGTGATAATTTCCATGGTAAAATTTTAATTAACCAGAAAGCTTAATTAATTAGACATTTGTCCAGTCTTCCACACAGAAAATTTGAGTTGAAATAAAAGGAAAGCTGACATATTATAAAAATTTACTAATTAAAAACAAGTAAAAATGAACTAACAAAATGTCTTCTATTGTCTACCCTGGAGACAGTTGAGTTTCAGCTCAATTGCCTCTTGAATATAATAGTTAACACCTATAAGCAACAGCGGTATTAAAAATGTTTTAACTGTTGGTTCATATGTGCACTGCTCCCAATTATGACAGGGAGTGCCCCAGCTCTGAAGGATATTGGAGACCTCAGCGTTATTTCTTTAGTTTCTTGATGGTAGGGAGGTTTGGGAATCTTAGAGGAGGGGTTGGCTTTGGAGAGGCTCAAGGAAGCAGCTGTTTATCAACTGGCATGGAAATATTTTGGTATTTTAACAACAACCACAGCTGTACCAGTGCAACCTGGCTGAATTCCAGGACGGCCCAGGCAGTGGTACAAGGAGAGTGGTCCCCTTCCAGGCATGACAAGCACCAGGTCATCAGAAAGAGTCATTATGTTCAGAATACAGTGTTTCCTAAGACAGAAAAGGGAATTGATACATTTTGGATCTATTTCTAGGAGTAATGGTTAAAACAAAAATGATTTTATGCTTAGCCATCAATAGATCAGAAATATTTGGTTAACGGGCACACGTGTGTTTAAGATTCAATTTAACTATTTTTTTTTTTAGAACAATGAGGGATTTGCAGATAGGATAAATCAGTTCTCTATATGTTCGCTCAAATCACTGACTACAAAAAATTAGCAATAGAGACTCGAGCTCTGTGGTGTGTTATTAGAGGCTTCCTAGAGTTTGATGTTGATCAGTGGGTACAGCTGTTCAATTAGTTAGGCATATCTCTAAGTTTATTATTACTTAGCTTTAATTTCTGCGGTTTATACCAAGGATATGCTGAGGTTTTATCAGTTGTCTTCCTTGACTTAGGACAAATCTAATGACTCCATAGAATTCGCTAAAGCCTAATAACTCGATAAAATTAGAATCAAATGACTGTGTTGAAGCTGGAAGGGGCACCTAGCTATGCTGGGCTCCATTTCTATAAAATTAGAGAAAGGACAGCTCAGTATCGTGTGACTCTCCAGTTATTTAGTAGCACAGTCCTGGTTTGTTTTTGAGGTGATAGTTAAATTCCAAATTTCTTTTCACTTGTTGGGAATATGGTAACATTGCATGTAGGGGAACTAGAAAAATTTATAAGAGCATTTTTGCTGTGCAACTGAACATTTTGTGAGCTTTTTTCAATTTGTCTATCATATCAGATGGAATAATAGTTAAGTTTAGTATTGCAGCTCTCCAAAGGCAGTATTTGGGACTTCTGGTAAATTTTTTTTTTAATTTACATGTTTTATTATATTACAAGACCTTGGGTATTTTCATGAGTACTCATTTTGGGAATCAAAAGTTGTTTTCAAAAACCAGATGAGAATGCTGAGGATTCATAGCTGTTGCCGTTTCTTCATGGATTTAACAAGTCTTTGAATTTCCCTCTGGGTCTCTTGTATTTTATCACAAATCATACTCTCTAAAGTTAAGGAGGCCTGTAGGCTATAAGGAAATACAGCAATGACAAAGAAAAAGGTGCTTGTGTTATTAAGTAATGATCTAACTGAAGTGGGCTTTATTTTGTATCAGAAACTGCCATCAATATTGGCTATGCCTGCAACATGCTGACGGATGACATGAATGAGGTGTTCATTATAGCAGGGAGCACGGCGGCGGAGGTCAGAGAAGAACTCAGGTAAGCACTGGAGGCAGGAGGACAGGAAGGGAGAGGAGGAGGGGAAAAGGTAGTTCAGAGAGTTGAGAAAGTGGAAAAATCCCAGTGGAAGAAGAACATTTTAAAAGTCTGCATCATGATTTCCCCAGCACTTCAGAAAGTGCTGTCTTACAACAATTTCTGCTTGCTGATAGTTGTCGGAGCTTCTCTAAACTCAACCCGCATGGGGTCTGGCCAAGTGGCTCACTGCTTGCCACTTTCTACCCTCTAGAGGGGGCAAACTTTCACTCTTCATGACAGGGGGGCACTATGGGCTTCCTTAATGTGTCTCCATCGTTAAAGTTTTGTTCCTGAACCTTGGGAAGAAAGGAGGTCTTAACTATCAGCACTACCAGTTGATACTCTTAGATCACATCTCCCGACTTCTTTTATACTGTCTTACTCACTGTAGAAAACGGCTGTATTATGCTGGTTAGAAGGTACAACTGGAGACTGCATATGCTTTGCCAAGTAAAAATTGGGAAATTGAATTATTACTGATATAATTTTATTATTATTATTTATATAACATTAATGGTACAGTCCATAGGGTCTATTAGGAAAATATTAATAATTTATTTAATAATTAGTAGTAATTTTTTATCTTAAGAAAATCTGTTCCTTCAAATGACTTTTTGTCTTGGGAGGAATTTAGCTCTTACCAAAGGAAAAAAGATGTCAGCAGATTAAGATTCTAACAAACCTATCGCTAAATGCTTTGAGACAGTGCCTTGGACACTATGGCAAGCAGTATACATGCACTCTCTCATTTCATTCTCAAAGCAGCCCAGTGGAAGGCATTGTCATTACCCCCATTTCACAGATTAGGAAGCTGAGACACAGGTAGGGTGAATAAGGTGCCCAAAGTGGCAAACGAGTCAGGGGTTGAACTGGGAGTTGAATCTAGGCAGCACGGCCCCAGAGCCTGTGCATCCAGTCACTGGCCATGTGTCTTTGTAAACACACTCTGGGTGTATTGTTACTCCCCAAATAATTAACATACAAAAATGCAGGCGTTGAGGCATCTGACGGCTTCACTTGAGGTTAGACACCAGATTAGCACCTAGAGCGGAATGAATTCCAGGGAGAGCAGCAGGTGTAAGAGAAGAGGACAGACTCTGTGTTAACTGGAGCTGAGCTGGGATCTTGGCTTCATGCTCCTGGCTGGCTAAGTGACTTTTGATATGTGAGTCAGTCTCTTTTTGCTTGGTTTCTTCGTTTGTAAAATGGGGAAAATATACAGATACCCATTTTATTTGGGAAATTAGTATAAGAACTTAAAGCTTTATGGCCATTCAGTGAGCATCCTTCTTCCCTTCCATCCTTTCTTTCCACTTCTTCCTTTCCTCTTTCCCTCTTTCCTCAGACATTGTTCCCACTCTTTCCACGAACAAGGATGACTTGAATTAATATTTCCCCAATAGAATCCATGGAGTCTACTATTAAGATTATATAAATAATAAACTATATCAGTAACAGTGAAATAGGTTTCCCACTTGGTAAAGACACATGCAATCTTCGGTCACAGCTTCTAACCAGTATAATGTTGCAGTTTTCTACACCAGGTTGATGTAAGGCAGCCAAACGTTACACAAAACTTAAAAAAAATTAGGGAGTCCGTACATTCTGGTCATAGAAAAATCTACACTTTTCATTAATCTTCTTAAGATGTTGAAAACAGTAATGGTGACCCCCGTACAACTTTGGTGGATCCTCTTCCTCTATTGATTACGTTGGATAACGATACTGTAGGTTGATGGAACAGCACACACAAAGGCATTAAAACATGAACGTAATCCTGCTGTATACCAGGAGCTATATGCCAAGTTGTAGTTAAGAGTGTATCATCGAGTTAAAGGTGGGGATAATTTTTCAGAGACAAATTGGTGATAGTTTGAGTGACAAGCAAAAGTGACTATACTTTATCCTGAAGGTATTGGATGAATGTGGAAGTACAGTCAGTTACAGTGTGTCAATTTCTGGTGCAGAGCATAGTGTCCCAGTCATGCATATACATAGATACATTCATTTTCCTATTCTTTTTCATTTAAAGGTTATTACAAGATATTGAACATAGTTCCCTGTGCTATACAGAAGAAACTTTTTAAAATCTATTTTTATACACAGTGGCTAACATTTGCAAATCACAAACTCCCAAATTTATCCCTTCCCAATCCCTTTCCCCCCAGTAACCGTAAGATTGTTTACTATGTCTGTAAGTTTGTTTCTGCTTTGTAGATGAGTTCATAGTGTCCTTTTCTTCTTTCTTTTTTAGATTCCACATATATGAGTGATATCACATGGTATTTTCTTTCTCTTTCTAGCTTACTTCACTTAGAATGATGATTTCTAGGTCCATCCATGTTGCTGCAAATAGCATTATTCTATTCTTTTTTGTTGCTGAGTAATATTCCATTGTATAAATATACCACAATTTCTTTAATCTGTTGATGGACATTTAGGTTGCTTCCATGTCTTGGCTGTTATAAATAGTGCTGCTATGAACATTAGGGTGCATGTATCTTTTCGAATTAGAGTTTCCTCCAGATATATGCCCAGGAGTGGGATTGCTGGATCATATGGTAAATCTATTTTTAGTTTTTTGAGGAATCTCCATTCTGTTTTCCACAATGGCTACACCAAACTACATTCCCACCAATAGTGTAGGAGGGTTCCCTTTTCTCCAGCATTTATCATTTGTGGACTTTTGAATGATGGCCATTCTGACTGGTGTGAGGTGATACCTCACTGTAGTTTTAATTTGCATTTTTCTGACAGTTAGTGATATTGAGCATTTTTTCATGTGCCTATTAGCCATTTGTATGTCTTCATTGGAGAAATGCTTGTTTAAGTTTCTAAGCAGAAGAGAGACAAATCCAGTTTTGCACTTTAGAAATAACATGCTAGTGATAGGATTGATGGAGTCTGATAGAAAAATGAATGGTGTGGGGGGAACATCACGAAGCTGTTGGAATACTTAAGTTTAGAAATGATGGAGGTTGATTCAAGGCAGCAAGGTTGTAAGAAAGGGGAAGGAATGAGTAGGGGGAAACTGACAGCTGTTTGGAGGCAGAATGGACAGGACTCAGGATTTGACTTGATGTGAAATAGAAGTGGAAGGAGGCTCTGTCATTTCTAGCTTGTCTGACTTCACAGCCCAGAGTACCCTGAGCTGTGCAAGAACTGAGACGTGTTAAATGTTCTAAAACTGAACTTGAACTCCTTTTCTGCCTGGTGGCAGAACAATTAAACTAGGTACTTTGGGTAAATTTAGTTCAAGTCTGTGATGCACAGTTGCCTTACCTGTCACAGATCCTTGGCATCTACCCTGCCAGCATCTGGCACTTCCCAATTATGTGTCCCTGTCTGGTCTCTGGACTCTGGGTTGCTGACTGTCCCTTTTGGCTGATTTCCTCATCCTCCTGGGAAAACTTCGCTGGGAAAGTTCTCTGCTCTTCCTCACCATTCTGTGTCTGAGGTGTGTTCTCACCTGGCTACTTCTGTTCCTGGAATCCCTTTATTCTGCTATCTTCCATGTCCCCATACTTAGGTGGCAACTATTCCACACTCAGATTCCCACAAACTGATCTGAGAATTCTGTTACCTCCATGGTTGCTCCATCCACTACCAGTCCAGGGTGTGGGTCAGCACCCAGGCCTCTTTCAGTGGTTCACAAGCATGTAATCGCCTCTTCAAAGCCCCCCTCCTGTAGGCTGGATGGGAAATGGAGAAAAGGGGTCATTTCTAGTCTGTTGCTTAGGGCAGTATCTTTATGCTCTGATTCCTTTAATGATTAGTCCTTTTGACACTTGAAGAAACTTTCTCTTCCCTCTCAAAAAGCCCCATTAGTGGAATTCCAGATTTCTGGAATTCAGAATGACAATGCTACTATGAGTTTCAGAGTCTATTTTGGTTCACAGAAAACAAGATCTTGACTTTTGTTGTTTTCTCTGTATTTGGCTCTGTCAGATCCACCTGAGGTGAGCTGTGTTTCTGAGTAAACAGAGTCACCTGTGGTAGCGGGGGTGCTTGCAGAAGGGGTGGGGAACCGAAGTTAATATCTCAAGATTTTATCCAGCTACATGTGGTTGACTAAGTAGATGACATAACTGTCGTTACGTGGAAGGAATGTGGAGAAATATGAATTGTTACACACTGTTGCTGAGATTGTGTAAGTTGGTTGAAACTTTCTAGAGGGTAAACTAGCAATATACTTCAAAATTATATATATGCACACTTCCGCACAATGAGTCCTACTTTTAGGAATTGTCTTTAAGAAAATAAATGAAGTGTGTGTATGTGTGTATATATAGATAGACAGACAGACATATACATATATATTCATTGCTGTATCAATTATGATAATAGAAAATTAGAAATTGCTCATGTACCGAGCCACAGGGATGTTAATTACTGTGACATATAGATGCAGTGGGATACCACACACTTATTTTTTAATTAAAAAATTTTTTTTAAATTTTTAATTTTTAGATTGGGGGAGGTAATTAGAGATACCATGCAGTCCTAAAAGTAATTTTGTGTTTTTTGACATGGGAAGATGTCCATGGTAATACTTTAGTGAAAAATGAGATTATGAAATATCTTGCATAACATCATCCCTCAAGAAAAGTGTATCTGTGTATATATGTATACATGTCTGTGTATGTATAAAACACTATACGTCTGTACTCATATCTACCAACCTCCCCATCAAGCTCTTGAGAACATGTGCATGCAGTGGTTCTCTCGGGGTGATAGAATTACGGATCATGTTTGCTTTCTTGTTTATGGCTCTTCATATTATTTGAAGTTGTAGTAGTGTTCATATAATCCTTTTACAACTAGGAAAAAGCCAAAAGATTATCTCCCATTTTTTTAATGAGAAGAAAAAATACTCAGAGGGAAAAAATAAAGATTTTCCATCTAGACTAGTTATTTCATGACTGTTGAGGCCACCTTGCCGAACCCACTGGCAAATAACTAACGTTTATTTCAACCCAGATTTGGAGATTACCCTATTCTTAGAGTCTAAGACAGAGAGGCAATGCCTGTTAGAAAATTCTGTATGAGAAGAATCAATACATTTATAGTATGCATTGGCTTAATATATTAGGAAGAAAAAAAAATCCAAGAAGAGCTGTTATTGGAGGTGCTCTCTGTAATCCTAATCTTGGCTACTTATATCTCAGCCCGTGGTTTTGGAGATGAAATATTGAAATCATACATTTACATCATTCATCTTTCTTGTGTTACGCGTTTGAGTTCAGTAGAAGATCATGCAAAAGCGTAAAAAAGTGTATCAGAAGACTAGGATCTAAGTGATAGTAGCCACTGGGAGGAAATGACATAAATGCTCATATTTAAACCTGTCAGATGTGTTTCAATTATTTCATAAACATCGATATGTAATTTTTTATGCATATCATGCATAGGCTTCTTTCAAATTTAGTGTCATGGAAATGTTTTAGACACATCGAGTCCTGGGTTAACTTTGCTGCCATAGCTGCTCTAGTATGAAAGGCATGCCCAGAAATCTACAATTAAATTCTGTTAGGATTTCTCCGAAGATTACTGCATTGATTACGTTTCACCAATGCATATATACTCTGCCGGAAGAAAAGCAGACTAAGAATGTGATTTTGCCTCAGCTGACAGGTGAACTCATTCCATGTTTCATTTTTGTTGCATTGATCACATGTTTTCTTGTTAGAAAAATTAACTCATTAAACCATGAACTCATTAAACCATAAAAATTAACTCATTAAACCATGATGCCGCTGCTTTGAAGTAGTATCCCAGTGATATACCTAGGAATTCACATTTCCTCTTTATTTTATTTTATTGTTATTTGTAGTGGAGGTACTGGGGATTGAACCCAGGACCTCGTGCATGCTAAGCACACACTCTACCACTGAGCTATACCCAACCCCCACTACCCTGCTGCCAACATCTCCTCTTTGATCAATAAAATACACATTGTATTTTTTTGCACACTTACTTGGTGGAAAGTTATTTGTTTGAATGAGCAGGGTGCACAAATGCAAATGGCTCCAGGGTCTGGCAGGTAATATTAGTTGTGTGATCCGGGCCATACAAGGCATTAGGGAGTGGTCGAGCCTTTGGTGAAGATGAACTTCATGTTGTCCGTAAATTTAGACAGAGTTTTTTAAAATGCTATGCAGGCCAAACAAAATGCATCTTGTTCCCAATTCCTAATTTCTAGTTGCCCAGGCAAAACATTTTAGTAAGTTTAGTTTCTATCATAAATTGTAGAATTTTAGAGCACTAAGTAATATTGGAGACCTTCTAGCACATGCTGGCACATCTACCCAAGTTTTTGTAATGGTATCAACCAGTCTGAATGGTTGGTACCATTCTCTTAAATTCTAATAAAGATACTGGGTCTGGGGTTGAGTATCTTACAGGTCACACAGGTAGTATGGGATGGAACTGGAGCTTGACATCAAGGTCTCATGTACTTTCTCCCTTTCCCTACTGTAGGCAGGGTAGTGTTATCCCCTGACTGGTCCTTTGGCACTGTATCTTTGCCCCAACCTGGGGGTAGCCTGTGGCTGACTCCATGTGTATGCCTGTTTGGTGTGGTAGACAGAGAACTAGGAATTTGAAGACCTGGGTTCTAGCCTGGCTCTGTAACCTGCTAATTGAGTGGCTAGAGGTCAGATGACACCCCTGTGGGAACATGCGACATCAGAGGCAGACCTCAGGCCTGAACCCAGATCTCAAGGTATCAAGCCCGCTGCCCATATCAACATCAGAACTGTATCCTTTGAAACCTGGTGTCATGGTTTCAATCCATTTCCTAGCATGTCCTTTCAATGTTGAAATACAGAGAGCCTTAAGAAGATAGACAAGATGACTTTTTCCTCCATCTCTTTTCTTTATGGATTGCACGTAAGCCAACATAGGCCTGCTATGCTTTGCTGAGTGTGTGGTGGCGTGGGGCTGGGAATGCCAAGGTTGCCTCAACCATGGATGTGTTTCTGCCTGCCAGCATTGTAACAGGCTGGCCCTCATTACAGAGCTGGGGAGAAACAGGACCTCTTTTGTTTTAGCCTTTGTTAGTTGTAGTCTCTGGTAAAGAATTATGTCTTATGCCTGCAAAAATGTATAGTTCATATTCCTTGAAGGGAGTTATGCATAGCTTTTTCCCTCCTATTAAATTGTTTTGTGAGAACCAGCTGGTGTTTGAAGAGCTAAGTTCCAGGAAGAAAGAGAAATGACAGTTCTAGAGCGTGGGCAAAAGTCTGCAGGCGCGAGAGCCCGAGCTGGCGGGGAGGGTTGGCCTGTGCGGAGGGAGTGCGGTGGGAATTCAAGCAGAGCTGGAAACGCTGCCCCTTTTCTGCCTGGAAAAGGGTTCATGGGAGATGTTAGGAAGACAGTTTAGGAGGAAAAAAATCCTAAGTAAATAGAATTTCGGCCAATACTTTCATGAACTTCACCCTTCTTTGGAATGTTTTCATTCTCTGGGGGAAAAACAGAGATTGAGTCATTTATACAGCGAGTGAGAACTTCTCTAAAAAGGAAACCTCGGGAGACGTTTGCCCTTTGGTGCTTTCTGAGGCCCTAATTTATGAGCTGGGCAACACTGTCATAGAAACGGTCATTCTGAAGGGACTTGTCTCGCTTACTCTCTTCATTAGCTGGGACTGTAAATTTTCGTAATTGGGAGGAGGAGTCCCTGACGTGCTTATCTGATGCAAAAGCCCCCGTCTCCCACTTACAGCAATGATTTTTCATGTCGGCTCTCACTCCCTCCCCAACTCTAACTCCCTAAATTTCACACATAGCACTCTGACTTTATAAATCTTCTCTTTGATTCTGCAAACTGATTGCTAAAACATATAATATTATCCCTAGAGCCAGGGGCATGTAACCTCTGGATTCCTGGGGTTCCTAAATGCAGGCTGTGATTTAGGTCCCGGACAGCAGAAGGAGATGTTGAGCTGGATGATAAGTGGTTTTTTGTTTTTTGTTTTTTTTTAAACTTGTAAACAATTAGTGTTACATTTTCAAATAATTAGAAAGCTGAGGGCTAAAATGGTTGTTTTGTACAGTGAACATCATCTTCTTTTAGAGGAGCCGTAGCATAAAATCATTTAGATAGACGTCTTCTACGTAAGATGAGCCTTTGGAGAAACATTCCATTTTCTGTAAGCCCAAACATCCATTTTCTGGCCTCCCTCTCACTGCCCAATCTCTCCGGGACCCTTGTTTTGTATATGCAAGTTGTAGCCTAAAGTGTCGGTGGCTGGCTTTGGCACTCATCTTCAGGGAGTGCCTGCTGCGTCCTTCCCCGGTTGTGATCGAAAGTTCTGAGGTCATGTCAGCTTGTCCCATGTTACTTCAAAGCCTGTCATCCAAGGGCTTCGGAGAGGAAATTTCTCTTCCTTTAAAGGCATTGTCTTTCCATTTTGAAGAGAAGAGTAAAATGCCATTTCTAAGGATGTTAAGTCACCGTACGTCTTTCTCTTCATCAGCAGAGACAGGAGGGCAGGGTGATTCTGCTGCAGATTAGATCCAGGGCACTGGAGCGGGGGGCAGTTTCCATTTGGAACTACCTTCTACACTTTGGTGTCTATAGTTTCGTTTCCAGAAGATTTATTTTATTTTTTGAGCCAATGAGTACAATTTTCACTTAAAATATTCCATTATATTATAATGACTATGCAATTCAGTAAATGCCAACATTTGTCTTTATGGTCAGATTTTAAAAAGGTGTGCTTCTTAGACGACTGCTGTTTTAAGTCGGATCATATTACATTGTTCTACAGGTTGAGTAATTTATTTCTATATTAATCCCTGGAATTCCTAGAAAATTTCATCGTCTCGTCTTTCCCTTTCGATTATTTAACAATATCTCATGCCAGATGAGTGGTTCTTAAACCCATGAAGCTCAGATTAGTTTATGTATCAAATTGATCAAGAGCCCCTAGTTCAAGCCCAGCTCAAGACGATGATTGAGCTTTTAGGTAATTTGAAACATTCCCGATGATTCTATTTTCCTTATGTTTACCCTCCTACTTCCTGGAATTTGCAAATTTGCTATGGTGTCCCCATCACAGAGAATTATCCAGCTAGCTTACTGAAACTGAATCTCATGCTGCAGTCTGTCTGAGCATTGACGAAATGAATTTACCTCTAGGCCAGTCTCTTGTTAGAGTTAATGCGTATGCTGTGGATACTCGGTTTTGATTTGCTTTTCCCCCTCTCCTAAAGGAAAGCAAAGGAAAATTTGTTTGGACAAAACAGAAGTTTTTCCAATGGCCATGTAGTTTTTGAAAAAAAGCAGCCACTGGAGCTGGACTCAGTTGTAGAAGAAACTGTGACGGGAGATTATGCCTTAATCATAAATGGCCACAGTTTGGTGAGTTCGCTTAAGACTTTTGTTATTTCTTTTTCTCCACCCCAATAATCATTTCTTTTGTGCTGTCATAATGCAGTCTTCTTTTTGTGTCTTCAAAACAAATGACGCTACTAGAAATAGGGCATACATGATGATTTCCAAGGGGAAAGGAAACTTCTAATATATCCTTCATCCATTGCTTGAACCGCCACAGTTAAGGGGAGGTTCTGACGGAATACTGAATTCAGAGACTATCAATCTTGTCTAAATTACTAAGGACTGTTTAGCAGGATTGGTTAAGTGCTTTTCTAAGGGAGAGTGTCACAGTTCCCAGTTTAATTAAAATAATGCAACTGGATGGATGTATTGCAATGATTGCTCTTGCTAATGTTTGTGATTTGCAGAGCACAACCTGACCTTCATATAATTACCACACCCAATTATTGCCATTAAGATACCTCTGGTGGTTTTTCTAAATAGCAGCATTTTAGAGCAATGCCAAACAATTTGCTTTGATTAGGAAATCTGGTTCTTGTCGTAATAGAATAAACTTGCATTGTACGTTTAATGTAGTTCAGGATCCAAATCCTGAACAAATATCAAAATGCTCCTCTGAGTTTCTAATTTGGAAAACAAAAGCTCTGATTGTACTCCAGTAAAATTATCATTTATATGCACAAAGAGCTAATCTCACATCTTTCTCTGGCTTTGATGATCATTTTTCACTTTCAGAGTTTGGAAAATAAATGTATCTTCTTGTAGACAGTTTCTTAGAGGACAAAAGGAGTTGGATATGAATGTATTGTATTTCCCTCCTTGTGATCAACTGTCTGTTAGCTCTTAGTGCTCAGAGCATCATCCAGCTGGATACCAGGCATAATGATGTGTTGCCTTCTACACCATGGAAAGTTACAGAGCTCAGTCACGAGCCAAGCTTAGTTGAAAGTTTGTCCAGATGACACAAACTTCTCCCTTGCACAAATGGATAGCAACTGAAAATTCTAAGCTTGTCAGCTGGGACTTGGAGCTGGTGGCCTCCATGTTGAATTGCCCGGGGATCACAGGATGGAAAGGATCCCTAATGACTCGTGCTGTGACTTTCCCTCAGGCTCAGAGAGGCCAATGTGTGGTGGGTTAGTGGACTCAAGTGATAACACACATGATTCTCTCTCTCTGAATCTGTTGAAAGAAAGAGCTAAGATAGAGGCTCTTCAAGAACCCCCTCGGCTTCAAAGCTTGAAGCTTATGAAACCATAAAATGTTTTTCCTTTAGGAGGAACTGACTGTATTTCTGCTAGTATGGTCAGAAGCTTTAAAAATCATGATTCGAATTTGCTCAAATCTTCATGCTTTGCAGAATGTAATTGGGTCTTTCTTGGCATCTGGGACTAGGTTTTCACTTGTTGATCATAGGGAAAAAAGAAAAGGGGGTGTGAGGGTATAGCTCAAATGGTAGAGCGCATGCTTAGCGTGAATGAGGTTCTGGGTTCAATCCCCAGTGCCTCCTCTAAGAATAAATAAATAAACAAGCCCAGTTACCTCCCCTCACCAAAAAAATTAATAAAAATAAATAAAAGATAGAAAAGGGAACCATTCTGGGCAAGACAGCCAGTTACATGCTTTCTCTATCAGAAAGGTAATTATATTTGAGAATGCTAACTCACCATTTCCCATAAGAATTACAGGCCATGATGTAATACTTTTCTACATCAGAGTCATGTTTTTATACTCTTGCACCCCTCCTTCCATTTATACCACCAACACTCATTGAGCATGCCCAGGTCATGGTGCTAGAGCCTGAGGATGGATGTGAATAGAACACAGTCCTTGTTTTAGGGATTGTCATCTGATGGGAGAGCTAATCTCACAGTGGTATGACAACTACTGTGAAGAGGAATGGACACAGTGCTTTGAGAGCACAGAAGCAAAGTGGCATGTTTAGATACTCATGGGAAAATCAGGGAAGACTTCCTGGCGGAAGTGATCTTTTCATGTTGAGGAGATAGCAAGTGCAAAGGCACAGAGGCAAGAAAAGAACCTGTCAAATTATGGAAACAAGCAATTTGACATGATAGGAGTAAAGAGTAAACTTGAAAGTGGTGGTAAAAGGCAGAAGTCATGGGGAGCATAGGGGCCAGATTGTGATGGGCTATGAACATCTTGCTAAAGATTCTTTCAAAGATAATGATGAGTCAAAGTTTAGGTGGATTCCTGTTTTCTCTTAATGTGTCTATTAAATAATGTACAATGAGATGTTTTCTAAAAAAAAAAAATTGCACAGGTAATTGCAAAGGAATATGTCTTGTTTTTCTGTCCTTCCTTGGCATAAGCAGAGACTTGTGTGTATTTGGAGAGGAGCAAAGGTGGAAATGGTTGGGGACCCCTGTCTGAGACCCGAGTGTCATGCCACCCTTTTGCACAGGTGTCTCTTCATTTCAGTCACTATGTTCTTCAAGGGCTAATCTCCAGGTCATCTGCTTCACCTTTGCCCCCACATTAACAGCCACCATAACAAAACTAAATATAGACAACAACAATGCAGAGGAACCAAAAATGTCATCATGTAGAACACATTACCATCATTTTGTAGTTCATTCTAAACTTGATGAGGTGGTGGATTGGCTCTGTGCTTTGCTTTTCCTTAATTTTAGTGGATTCTGAAACTGCTCCAGCATTTAACTGTATCTCTCCAATTCAGCAAGATAATGCGTCAAGGAGGATACAAAAGGGCACTGTGTCTATCACTTTGATTGTAAAATGTCTTGGCACTTAGTTTAGAACTCATTTCTTTTGTTGCTTATGTGATACTGAATCAGCATTGACTTGCTGAAATGAATTCAGCTGTTTAGAAGAGAAATCAGTGGAGAAATAAGAAATGTTTCTTAAATGACATCTTCTCATTTACTGTTTCTTGTTTATTGTGGATTTTTTTTAATAACATAGGCCCATGCTCTAGAAAGTGACAACGAGAAGGATCTTCTAGAACTTGCCTGCATGTGTAAGACTGTGGTTTGCTGCCGAGTCACCCCACTCCAGAAAGCCCAAGTTGTAGAGCTGGTGAAGAAACACAGAAATGCTGTCACTTTGGCCATAGGTGATGGAGCCAATGATGTCAGCATGATCAAAAGTAAGATTTGCCTACACGGCGCCCCCAGGTCCAGCATTTGGCATTATGTAATGGAGATTTCACCACAGTTTAATTTTCCAGGTGGTTCCAAAATGAATCCTTTTTGGGTCCAGTGCATCTAATGTTATTAGCATTCATTAAAAAAAAAGAAACTGTCTTTAATTAAATCATTTGTGTCTTTTTAGACTAGAAAAGGATATTGGTCACTGTTTGGAGGAGTAAGTAGCTATGATGTGCAGGACTGAACACTAGAGTCACAGCCCTAACAATGGGGTTAGTCCCAGCTTTGCCACTTGCAAATTGTCAAACTTTGTTCCAGTTACTGAACTTTTCTGAGCCAATTTTCTCTTTTGTAAAAGTAGGACAAATATCTAAGTATCACAAGTGCTTCATGGGATAATATGCGGGGAAAAGTATAAACGCTGTAGTTGTAAGTTTTCTGTGCGTAAATAATAACATACAAGAGGAATGACACGTTCCTCAAAAAGGCTGCGTCTTTGGGGAATGAAAGTGTCCCTCTTTCTTCTTTGTAGGTGCTCACATTGGCATTGGCATCAGCGGCCAGGAAGGGCTGCAGGCAGTCCTGGCCAGCGACTACTCATTTGCCCAGTTCAGATACCTCCAAAGGCTTCTCCTCGTTCATGGAAGGTGGTCCTATTTCCGAATGTGCAAATTCTTATGCTATTTCTTCTATAAGAATTTTGCATTCACACTTGTGCACTTCTGGTTTGGTTTCTTCTGTGGTTTCTCAGCCCAGGTTAGTAAAAAAGCAATTTTCTTTCTTTTGTAAGATCTCCTAGATTATAGATGACTGTTCTTTATAGCTATTTATTTATAAATAGAGAGCATTTTTATATGTCTAATATAAGCAACAGTGTGACAGTTATGTAATTGAGCTTTGAACCTAAAAAGAATATGTATTTAGCTAAAGTTTTATTTTTTGCTTATTTGCATACTAACTAATGAGTACTTCGTCCTGTGCATTTTCAAGTTTTTATTGAATTGCTGGGTATGATGACAGGTAAGTTTAATGCAGAGTTTTAATTCAAAAGTCTGAGAAACACTGACAGGCGTATCTGTTGGGAAGATGGTCATTTACCCAACACACTGAATATAAATATTTTCAAAGGAAGTCATTGATACCCTCTAGACTTCAAGACTGTTGTGACAGCAATTCATCAGCTAAAAATTGATCTATAGATTTTGTTGGTAGCAAGGAAGAAAAATTAGCAAATTCATAAATAGAATTCCACTTTAATATTTCCTTGTATCCATTTTCAAGGTTACTTAACCCTGCATCTTGGATATCGGCAAAGTTTTTATTCTGGGTATCAACTGTAAAATGTAAGACAGCATTTAAATATACTTGTGAATAAAAAAATGGCATTGATATTTTAAACAACAACAAAAGAAAAAGGTTGACTTTGAGAATGAAATGGTAACCATAACACTCATTAGAGATTTCTTCAATTGTTCTTCCTTCCTCTTGGTTTTAGTCACTGATTTCAGTGATGTGCATGAAGCTAATTTTTTCAGTCATTTTATTCCTGAAAAACTGAGGATGAATTAAATCTTGTCATTTTGTGTTATCTTAAATGTGCCAAGGGAGATGGGCAAATCGTTTTTGTAATAAAAATAGGCTTTATACTTTTTCCCCCTTTCCTGAGAAGTTGAGATTTCTTAAAGTAAGGCACACTAGTACCCATTCCTACTTTTCTCTTTTAAGAATAACATTGCCTAAACTAAAAGCAGACTCTGTTGATATCTTTGTTGATATTTTTGGTAGTCTCTAGACAGTTAAATAAAGTAAAGCAAAGTCTTGATTTTAGCTTCTCAGAAGTAAGTTTTCTTAGCACTGTTTGGGAGAAGGCACTGGGGTGGGGATAATTACCTGCTCACAATTCCACCTTAGTCAACAAAGACAAGTGTGGGAGTGTGGCCTGTGCCTCCCTAGGCTGTTGACTTTCCCTCGACGTGAGGATGAAGCCAGGCTGTTTGCTAAGTGGAGTTTTTGAGAGAGCCAGTTTTCATATAGCAAATGCTTGGGGCTTTTGAAAAATCACAAAATGCTGAAAAGATGCCTTAACCCTTATTTAGACCTCTTAGGAAACAGAAGAGTAGTTAATGATTTGAATGGACAGACACATCAAGCTTGGATTGGCAGATTTACTGCCAAAGTTGGCTTTGTTAAAACCGTGAAGTTGAAATGAATGTTCAGTGTCTTCTAACTCCTACATTTTAGGTGATTTTCTGCTCTGCTTTCAGGATCTGATAAAATTGGTCAGAGTCAGATGTTAAACAACTGGATTTTTAGTCTACTAGCCGGTATTTGCAGTTTAAAAGAGAACAACAAGGGGGAACGATGGTTGCTCCCAAGACATGAGCATCTGATGTAAACTCAGCTGTAAGACACACCACTCGTCTGTGATTAGGTTTTTTAAATGTTTAATTTAACTGAGCATGTTTCTTTTCTGTGTTCCTTTCTTCTTTTTATTATTTATTACTATTATTTAAAAAAATTTTTTTACACTGAGAACTAGTTACTTGCACAATCTTCACTTGCATCCATTGTCAGCTCTGACCAGCCCTCCATGTTCTTTCCAGCGCTGTTGATTCGAGCTGGACCAGTGGTTCTCAGGCTTGAATGGGCATGGGAATCACCTGGAGGACTTGTAGAGCACAGCTCCCGGGCCCCGCCAGAGCTGCTGATTCAGTAGGACTGCAGTAGAGCCCAGGAATTTGCGTTCCTAACAAGTTCCCAGGAGATGCGATGTTGCAGGTGGGGGAACCACACTTTGAGAACCACAGGGCTGGTCAATATAGAGGAAAACCCAAAGGGATGCTTCTTTGAACCCAGAGTGAAGTCCAGTCTGCTGACATTTTGTTTTGTCCACTCTGGACTCTCTTCATCTTTTCTGAGGCTGACGGGCCAGTTAAGCAAAGAGAGTTTTTCTAGAGAGCTCAGAATCTCCTTATCTACCCTGGCAAAGCCATGGCCCCTGAGGCTTATACACACACCAAGACAAGGTCAGGAGAGAAAGGGGTATGTGTTTCAGGGGAGAGGATTGCTTTTCCCAGCTTACCTGGTCTATTATGGTTTTATCTGGTCTAACTCTGAGCTCCTTGAGGGAAGGAAGCACATCTGAATCACCTGTACAGCTCATAATCCTAAGCGGAGCCTGACATACGGGAGGCATCTAGTCATTTCAGTGTTGTTGGGTGTTTGTAGAGCCCTTTCTTGGGCTTGCTTGAAGCAGATGCAGCAAGGACAGTCTTTTCAGCCTGCCTCCAGGCACTCCTGCAGGATGTCACTTCTACTTGCACCAAGGGCCGTCTCTACTGGCTCTGCATCTGGTCTGTGTAAATGCAGCCAGCACTATGGGAAAAGGGCTCAGTGTCTTAAGATCTCCGTGTGAATGTGGCATTGATTCCAGAAAGTAGAATGATGTTTTTTCAGTTGTGTTAATATTAATATTGATACGATGGTTAATTGGGCCACAAGTAGTGCGTTTCTTAATTATTTATGTATAGCTTCATTCTAGGAAAGACACAAGAGAGGATTTCCCTGATTCATTTTGTTTTGCTGGGGTCTTGGCTGATTTAAATAGGGCAGGGCACATTCTCTTTAAGCAGAGGAGGAATCACCATCTGAATCCAGTTGGGTTACTTAGTAGAAGTCCTGGACTGCTATCCATTTTGCCCTTATTTTTATGATGATTTGATAAAATTGGGACTTGGATTTATACTTAATGGACAGGATTCCTTGGTTCCACTATTTAAGGCTTTCATTCACGCTGAATATTTACTGAGCCTTGATATGTGTCAGACTGTGATGCCTGCTGGAACTTACAGGTGCATTCTTGGTGGACATGGCAGTATGATCTCACAAATTTTATTAACTATCCACATTGTGGAGAATTTTAGGCTCTGTGTCCAGGACTTTCAGAGCAGTAGCTAGGCTTTTCAGGAGAGTGGGAAGTAGTAACTTGTTATTGTCTGTTGGAGAAGAAATGGCACCGAGTCAGTGACAGTCCCTGGGTAATGACCATCAATACCTTGGTGTCCTCTTCTAGATGGAATCCTGATATTGGTGACACCAACAAGTAGGGATAAAAACAAGTTGCAGTGATAGCTAACACTTAAATAGCACTTACTATGTGCTAGGCATTGTTTAAATGTTTTGCTTGTATTAGCTCAATACTTACAATAACCATATGAAGTAGGTTTTTAAATCATGGTCTATGTCAGCTTTTTAAAAAGTTTTTAATTGTAAGAAACATATATAAATTTTCCTGTCTTAACTGTATTTAAGTGTACAGTTCAGTAGTGTTAAGTACATTCACACTGTTGTGCAACAGACCTCCAAAACTTTATCTTGTAAAACTGGAACTTTATACCCTTTGAAAAACAACTCCTCATTTCTCTTTACCCCAGCCCCTGGTAATCACCACTCTACTTTCTGTGCTTTTGTCTGGATAATTTCAAAAGACCTCTGTTTTAGGTCACTGATTCCTCCTTCTACTTGGCTAAGTCTGTTGATGATGCTCTATACTGGCTTCTCCAGTTCAGTCATTGTAATTCTTCAGCTCTAGGATTTCTATTTGTCTATTTTGATGATTTCTGTTTCTTTGTTGAACTTCTCATTTTGTTCATGCATTGCTTTTCTATGTGTTTAGTTGCCTGTGTGTTCTTGTAGTTCACTGGACTTCTTTAAGAGTATTATTCTGAATTCGTCAGACAGTTTGTAGATCTCCTGCAGCTAGGAGTGTTGAGTGGGTCAGCAGGCAGCAGCTGTGGGCAGGTAGGGTTTGCCATCAGTGTCTCCAGTTGGGCAAAATCACTGCCTATGCTCTGAGGTCAGGGGGCTGCTGCTGGCTGGGCTCTCTGATTGCTCATGGTCAGATGGAGTCTCTGGCCGTGTTTCCTGACCAAATGGTGCTACTGGCTGGATTCTGTGTTCAGGCAGGGCCACAGGCAGGGCTTTCAGGATGGATGGAGTCTCAGGATGTGCTCTGTGACCAGGTAAGGCTGAAAGGTGTGCCCCCAAGTCGGGCGGAGTCCCTGTCTGAGCTCCCTCATCAGGTGGGACCCACAGGCTATGCTCCCTGGTTGAGTGGAGTCGCTGGAGGGGTGGCTCCCTGGCTGGGCTGGGCTATAGGTATGTTTAGCAGTTGGGCAGTCCTGTAGGCCAGGCTCTGCTTCAGAGTGGGACTGCAGGCTGGTTCCCTGTTTGGGTGGCACCATAGCCTGGGCTTTGAGGCTGCCCAAGGGCACACTGTACTGGCTCCCTGGTTGTGTGGGGCCGGAAGCTATACTTAAGAGCTGGGCAGGGCTGCTGGCCTGGGTCCCTGTGTAAGCGGGGCTGCAGGATGGACAGGCTTCCTGGTGGGGTGGGACTGGAAGCTATACTCAGCAGTTAGGTGGGGCTGTGAATTCCTCCCTGCCCAAGTGGGGCCACCAAACAGGCTCCACAGCAAATACAGTTCATTGACTGGGTACCCATCAGGCAGAATTGCCTGGACCAAACAAGGCCCCTGGCCAGACAGGGCTACTGGCTCAACTCTGCACATGGGGAGGGCCTCTGGTTGGCACCTCTGCTTTAGTGCTCCTGAGTGCTGATGGCTGTAAGCCCTGCTCCCCTTATCTGTCTCTATCTGATCCTCAGAGGTTGAGCCCCAAAGATTTCCCCAGTGATCCTGGTGAGGCAAGACCTGAGTGGGCCTCTTGGGAAGTGTCCTGCAGTGCTGGAAGAGCTGGATGTCACCTTAGGCTCTCTTTCTCCCATTGGAGAAACCACAGGCCCAGAGGGGCCCTCTTGGCACAGTGCTGTACCAGCCTCGGGGAGGGGCGATGCGGTCAGAGAGTAGTTGCTCCTCTTTCCCTTCTAACGTGGGCCTTCTTGGTCTCTGTGAGCCAGCAGCCCCGCAGTTCAGAGATTTTCACAGTGGTGTCTTGGCTGTGAGTACTTGCTAAGTGGTCTTCTTGTGAGGGGGACTGAAGTTGGGAAGGACCTACTCTGCCGTCTTGATGACATCACTCCTAAAGTCGCATTTTTTCCAGAGCGCATTTGTGTGACTTCTGCCAGTTCCCTGGGGCACTGCCTACCTGAGCTCTCTTTCTCTGTTCCAGGACTGTTTTGAATTTAGATTGCAAACTCTGGTGAAGATCATTTGAGATTCAAATTTTCAGGAGAAATGTTTTTGTCTCTCCCTTTAGCTAGTGCCAAGGTTGACAAAGGCAAGTTTCCTTGCAGTCCCTTTCTGTGTGCAGAGTTGTTTCTCCTTTTTTCTCACACTAAGGATTCAGTCCTCTGCTGTCTTAGCTTTATGAGACTGTTAGATTCCCCATTTGGTCTAATCTTGGCATTGATAATGGTGTCTCTTAAATAGTGTTTTAGAGTAAATAATATTTCCTATCTACTCGTTTGGCATGGAACCCTGTTTTTTCCAAGCAACATGCATGAAGTCCAATAGGACAGGTACCATACAGGACCCACTTTGGGAAATTCTGGAATAGATGTCTCTACAGCAGTGGCTTCAAAACCAGACACTGTCCTGCTGTTTATCCTAGTTTCAATATTTTGAGGCAGTTAGATGTACAAAGGACAAAATGATGCTAAGAATATTATCCCCATAAAAACAGGCTATTTATGTTTTTCCCTTTTAAAAACTTCCACTTTCTTAATTAACTCTAGTGCAGTAATAAAATAGCCCTGTTTTATATGCTAAAGTGGGGGAAGTTATATTTAAACTTTTATAAAGTCTTTTTCATTATCCTCAAAGTTTTTTCCTGAGTATAAAAATAATTATATATCAATATATATCAACTTTTATATATCTGAGAACTCTCTTCATATTTTTATTTTAAAAACTCACATTTATAGAAACTCCTCCTTGTTTTCACATTCTTCAAAAATATTTTTCTTAATGGCATTCTGAAATACGAATTTTTAATAAATTGTTTAACTATTCTGATTTATAAACATTTAATTTTTTGTCATTTTAAATTGAATAATTCATTCTTGCTCATAACCATGAGTCCCATGACATTGTCAGATTGCCAGTAGTAATGCTTGTTTACCATCTTGGGAAGAGAAAACGAAACAATGAATAGGACAAGTCTCTACCCACCTGGAACTTGTTTTCTCATTGGGAAATTAAAAAACGCACAAATAAGTCTGATAGAAGTACTGTATTTGGACTTAATGGTAGAGCATGGGAAAAACGAGTAATGTGTGAGGCTATGCGGAGACTCCAGGGATTCAGTTAATCTCAAGTGAGTATATGAATATTTTCAAAATTAGGTGGCATCCGGAGGCCTGGAAGTCTAGCTACCCGTGGGGATGCAGGAGCTGGTCTGTGTAAAGGTGTGAGACTAGAGAGTAAAGGGAGAAACAACCATTTCGTCCTGCCTGAACACTTGGCAACTGACCTGCGGTTAGCTGAATTTAAAATCTTTCTAATTTCTAAAATCACATTTAAAAATCAACTTTTGAAGAACTGCATGGCATTGATGGGCGATCTTACTTACTGTATACAGCAAGAAGTGTCTTCTAGAACAGGTGTTACACTGTTGTAAGGATGTTAAGTGCCCGGGTTCCCCCCCCCCCCCACGTGTGTGGGCTTGTGTGTTAGCCATACTGAGAACTGGGGGCGAGGGCAACTCGGATGTAGGATTGGGGTCAGTAGGGATCGTGGTCTCTTTTCCACTTCCCTGTTTTTCACTACAAGTTCCTGATTAACAACAGGTTTAACTGAAAAATCCTTTGGCTTCTTAGCCCTGTTTTTCTAAGGACAATATGCTGTAAATGAGGCAAGTGAAAAGAAAACAACATATCTGGGAGAGACGCTCGTCTACAGAGAATGAGAATTTCTGAATAGGGGACATTTTTGCAGTAACATTTTTTCCCCCCATTGAAATCATTTAGCTGGCTCAGGGCCTCCAAAGCCACATGTTGGGTGACAAGGCTTTCTCAGCCGCGAGAGCCCATGAGCTAGCCACTCACTCCCAGTCTGTCCATGAAAGCCGGCGGTCTGAGGTCTCCCCACACCACCCGCCCCTCTCCTCAGTTGCTTCAGTGGAACTGGAAGCTCTGCAGTGAAGTGGAGCCAGTGGTGTAAAAGCTGCAGGGCCCGGTGGAGTTGGGAACAGCGGGCATGGGCTCAGGGGCCCGTCCTTGGCGGCCTGATCTGTGGTCACTTCCCTGTCTGCTCCCCAGAGTGAGGCTCACACGTCCTCCCCACACAGAGCCCATGGTCTCTGCTCATTCACTTCACAAGGATCAGCTGAGTGCCAGTTTGGGTCCAAGGGCTCTGCTGGCCTCCGGGGACATGAGAATGAACCAGAGGGCTGCATTTCCTGCCTGGAGGGAACTTAACAGTCTGGGAATGATTTTATTTTCATAAATGTGAAACTGATGTTGAATAACTCTCTAGTCACCTTTCTCTTATTTTTCCACCAAGAGTTTTGAAAATTAAATTTGTCATGGATGGGCCATATCTGGGGGCCAACCCTGTCCAATCTCAGCATGATTCCTAAGCACCTAAACATTTCTTCCTTGTGTCTCTCAACATACGGCTTTGAAATAACCCACTCTACAGCCACAGAGATCTGACCAACTGTAAACAGGTTGTGCTTTCTTAGACACATTGTTGACTTTTAAAACACCAGTTTAATTACTTAATGAAGTGACATGCTTTTTTTTTTTTTTTCTTCACTACCTTGGCCTGTCTCTCGGGGCCTGGTGAATTTTATCCAGGCTCTGATGATAGCTCCAGTAGATTCCAGCTAGTGCCCCATCCTAGTAGGTGGGCTGGGGCAGACGAGCAAGCCCGTCCAGCTGTGGCGTGCAAGGCTCCAAGGGGCTGGTGGGTGGGACCATTCCCTGCTGGTGAGGTGGTGGCACTCAAGCCACCTCAAATGGATGATGTGGTGCAGGCTGTGTTGTGCTTGGCTTATGGACTTTCCTCTGCTTGAGACACATGGGGAAAGAATCTGCCTGGGAGGGACCAGACTCCTTTTGTTTGCTTTGCTGGGTGGACTTCCCTGAGAGAAGCAGCTTGGTCACAGAAAAAAAAGTGTACATTTTGTGGAAATCTAGAATCTTTGCTTGGGCAGGGAATGTCAGAGATAATGAGTCCAGCCCCTCATTTTATAGAAGAGAAACTGGGGTCCCCCAAGAGCTGAGGATCAATGTTAGACCAGGCTAGGACTGGAACTTACCATGTTTTCTGACTTTTTCTTCGGTGCTTCATCTGCTCTGCTTGGTAAGCATGACTGTAATTGTTACAGACCTGATGAAAGAGGATGGCTAGATCGCTTTTTCTTTTTAAATAGCCGTCTTCCCCCAGCCCCTGACTTCTAATCAGGTAGATGTTTGCTTTACTTGCAATCTAATGGAGAGACATCCAGAAACACTCAGTACAATATGACTCTGGGGAGAAGATGAACTCCTTGCTGAGAGCAAATTTATGCCATGGGGAGTGTCTCTCACAGCTTAGATCCTTAGAAAGGTCAGGCCTGCCTCAAAGCACACTGCGTCCTGGCCTCATCTGGAAGCTGGAGGCCACTGTCTGCCAGCAAACACTCCAACCAAACTGCCACTAAAAGACAATTTAAATGTAATCTGTCCTGATGAGATTTCTAACTAGATTTCTGGATCAGAGGAGTTTGGATAAAGGTCAGATACGTCTTTACACTGAATCATGGATCCTTTCTAAGGACATGCCTTATCCCAATCTGTTAGCAAAGCCTGCGTGATTTTCATGGAATCCACTGTGGGTTTCTGTGCACTATTTATATGTGTCACTTATTTTAAAAGCACTTTATGCCCCCAGGACTTTTAATAAAGATAAACTGTCTGCCACCAGGGATAGAGCCAAAAAAGAAAAATATAACCCACCCATATAACCCCCACCTCCAAAAAAAAAAAAAACCCCAAAATAAAAGCCCCATTGGTTGAAGCCCTATTTAGGAAATTCACATTTGAAACTGTGCAGCTACTGGCACCATGTACTCATGGGATGATATTATCTGATGACAATTTATCATTGTCAGTGAGATACAGAGCTGTGTATATTTGGCTTGTTTTTTTTTTTTTAAACTTCTGCCATGATATGGAAACAATTATCTTGTCAAGGCCAGAAAAACGTTAGTTCTGTCAAACAATGTAAGAAAACTCATAGTGAAAAGTTTGGAAAGTGAGGTGAAAGAGTGCAGCTGATCTCGAGGCTTGGACGACTTCATAGATTTGGTTACCTGTGGGCCCATTTCAGTCTGGCTGGCAGGCTCCTGCACTCGCCTTCTGGACGTGCTGTGTGGGAAGTCCAGGGAGGGGCGGGAGCTCAGGCGTGGGCCCTTCCTCCGGGTCCTGCTAGTGGGTTTCTGCTAATTACACAAATCAGTAACAGATGTGGCGAGGCTGAGCACCTCATATTTGTTCCACAATGTGTTTTCTTTAAATGACAAATGTTTTTTAAGGCCAAAAGAAAAAAAAATAGTATTATATAGTTTTCCTCTGCAACACACAGCAAAAAGGGAATACATGTCTCCAGAGAGCTAAGCCAGCGGGCTCAGAACAGACAACCCTTTGTGACTGTTTAGATTCTTATTAAGGTTTATTTAAATGTGGTATTCTATCAATCAGAAAATTTTGTGTTCCCCAAGCTGTTAGATTGTAATTTGTAGCTGAAGTGTTTTGATTCTATATAAAATGGTCAAAAAGTTGATAAATTGTTCCCACAAAGAAGGGAGCAAGGAGGAGTTTTCCTTAAATAGGAAAACAGTGAAGTTGGAAAAGTGAACCCTCCATCGTCTTTTTTCTGATCTGCGGAGAGACACTTTTAGGCTTCCAGACAAACTAGTGGCATCGCACAGGAGCATGGTTTCTTTCTTACTTAGAATATTGAAGACAGGGAATAGAAAATTTGGAAGGAGAAGTGGTATGGCTGCCCCTAGGAGGACAGGGGCCCTAGGACAAGTTTTTATGTTCAGGACTCCTGTTTATGTAAACAATTTGAGTCACCCAAATCAAAATGTCAGCGCTAGTCTAGCCCAGTCTCAGGCCAGAAGGCTTCCCACACCAGAGGCATCATTCCCTTTCTCTCCTCCACTTTTCTACCTTGCTGTTTCTTTGGGGCATCTGGTCAACCCACGTGAGCCAGAGAATGTGTGTGTGTGTGTTTGGTGTGGGGGTAGTGGAGGTAGGAGAGGGCTTGAGCATGCTTGGAAGGGAAGAAACAGGGATGGCATCACGATCATCGCTACTGTGCCCCTCTCAGCTGCTCCTAGTCACCGGAGGGGGGTCTTTAAAATTTTCTTTAAAATTTTCCCTTTAAAATTAGACAGTAGCCAGGGACTTAAAGGAGAAGCAGAGCACTTACTAGGGTAACTTCTTGAGTAGCTGGAGCTCTCGTAGGACGGGGAGACGCCGGTTGTAGAAAAAGACACTACTTGTGAATTTAATTTTGGTGGAAGCCCCTAAATCCTGAATCCTGAATCCTGTGCACACAGGTGAGAAAGGTGTTTTTTTAATAAGTGAATGACATTTGGTAGAGGCCAAATTAGTGTTAGAGCAAACAGTGACTGATACAATTAAGTATTCATGAAGAAAATGCACTATTATGTCAAGGTATTCTGTGTCCTTTAAATCTTGTTCTAATTTTCCAATCTTTTATTCATGTAGTAGTTTATTACAGAAATAAATACCTATGATTCGTTGTAGCAGTAAGTAATTGTATTTTCATAAAAAAGTATAATTGGTAGGAAAATCTACTTTTTTATCTGCCAGTTAAACATACCACTTAGAGCTTGAATCCTTGCATTCTCCCCCCTCCCTTCTGTGATAAAGGTGCTCATTTAGTGGGTTCTGTCTGTCAGGTGCTGCTGTATGACATTCACTCATTTCACTGAAGACTCACAGCCTCCCTCAAATCCCCATTTTATAGCCAGGGAACTAAGACTGAGGGAGAGTAAGTATTTTACTCAAGGACACGTAGTTCTGTCAGAATTCTGACTCCAATGCCCTTACCCTTAAGATACCAGCCTTCCTTTTCTTGAAGGCTTACCCTACACTGGGCATTGAGTTGGGTTCTTAGACCCCCACAGATGAGTAAATTGTGTAACCTGCTCCCAAGGAGCTTGAAATCTAGTGTGGCGGCGCGGGGGTGTCCTGGGAACTGGCACATGAATAACTGTAAGTTGACGGTTGTGAAACAGTGAGGTGTGGCGTGCCATGGGACTAGCAAGGAATGGCCTGGAACCCAGCCCTGAAGGCTGGAAATGGGCAGGGCTCAGCAAGGCTTCCTAGAAGATCTGTCCCCAGGCTGACCCTCCAAGGATCAATCAGAATGAAGCAGGTGAGGAGGAAGAAGATGGGCGTGCGTCCCAGCAGAGGGGGCAATGGGGGAGGGTCACAGATGCGAAGAATGGTTTGGGCTGGAACACAAGCCAAGCATCTGGCATGGTTCTGTCAGAGGGATTTGGGATTACTTTGATGTGGGGAGTTGGAGAGAGGGAGAAATACCAGATTTCCAGCTTGGGTTCTGGGATGAATGTAGTGGTGTCAGAAACTGATAGAGGGAACACAAGAGGTAGGCCTGGGTAAGGGACTGTGGACTGGGTTCAGGGCTGGACATTGTGTGCAAAGTCTGTGGCACATCCTCAGGGGAATGCCTAGTAGCAAATTAAATATGTAACATTTATAAAAAGTTGTAAAAGTACTAATTCAACAAATATTTATAGAGCACCTGCCGTTGGCTAGACACTGCTCTTGGTGTAAAAGTTACAGTTGTGACTAAGTTTGTTTCGTGGAGAATATAGGTTTTACTAGAATTGATATAAATTCTGATTCATGGAGAATATAAATGCTAGTGGGATGAAGACAGATAATAAAGAAGTAAATTAGTACAATAATTTCCAAATTATTATTAAGAAAGAACTGGGTAACGTAGAAGTTCTCGTTGAGAAGGTAACATTGGAGCTGTGACCTGAGTTGTTGTGAAGGGAACTTTCATATGAATACCCGGAGGTTAAAGTATCCCAGGCAGAGGGCACAGCGAGTGCAGACGCCCCCTGAGCTAGGGACATGCCGAAGTCAGAGCAAGACAGTCGGCAGAGCTGCAGCCTGGGGGTGGGGGGGAGTGCAGGGAGGCAGAGCTGGAGAGGGGAGCCCAGGGCCAGGAAGGGCTTCAGGGTGAAGGACTCAGATTTCATCCCAAGTAACTTGGGAAGCCATGGGAGGCATCTAACCTGGTAAATGCTAATGTTATCATTACAAATGGCAAAAGACCAGCATGCAAAATCCTGTTTACTGTACACTCTCAACTGTATAAAACAGCATGAGGAAAGAGGCCTTTAAAGACTCTTGCCGAATGCTACCGCTGGTTGAGAGAGGTGGTGTCGTGCGGGGGTCAGTGTTGTGAATGCTGAGGTCAGAGAACCAGAGCTGGAACCTGATCCTGACAGTTGCCAGCAGTTCTCAAACTCTGTGCTAGCAGGACCCTATCTATCAATATTTACAATATTAAAAATTACATTGGAGAAAACAATTTTTGAATATTTATTAATTCACTAAAAAATAGTGAACCCATGACATGCTTACCTAAATGACATATTTCAATGAAAAAAAATCTTGTATTTTTCCAAAACAAAAAATAGAAGAGTGTTCATTTTTATACTTGAGTTTTTAGCACAATAGGAGGCAGCTGGGGTCTCAGAGCTGCTTCTGCATTCAGCTGGTTGTGATATCACAAGTCGTGTACGCTCGTGTGAGAATGAGGGTGAAAAGAGCAAATAAACAACTTCTTAGCATCATTCTGAAAATAGTTTTGACATTGTGGATCCCCTAAGAGTTTCCTACACTGCACTTTGAAAAATCTTTGTGTTCAGTGTACGATGTCGGACAGTCTCCTAACCCAGTGGGCCTCAAACTGTGTTTCCTCATCTGTCAGTTGGGGGCTATTAATAGCACCAACCAGATAGGATTATTGTGATTATTTAATGAGTCAGTATATGTAAATCCCTTAAAATAGTGCCTGGTACATAGTAGGTATTCAGTACACATCAGCTAGTTTCTTTTTCTTGTGATTCTGAGTGGCACCAAAAATGCTTCCAAACAATTGCAAAAAGTCATTTAAACTTTATTCTTACGGACCTTCCTTTCCTGGCCTCTCTTGCTCCCGCTGTGAAGTGAGGCTTTACATCTGCATGCCCACTTACACCTGCTACCATCCAATCATGGTGGGTTCAGTGCTGGCCAGTTTGTGCTGAGGATGGCACTGGAGGCTGGACCATCAGTTACTCATAGTTTAACAGGTCTTCGTTTTCCAGAGTCTTTCTTTCTTATACCTAAAATCACCTCTTCTCCGTGAGTGGAGGTTAGGTGATGGATGAAGTGGAGGAAGAAGAGATCTCATGGCACCAGTTCCTGTGTGGGGCTCTAAGACTTCAGTTTAACCACTTTCTCCCTTTGACGTTTCTCATACTGCAATCGTGAAATGAATTGATACGAAAGTCAGATGCCATCATCAAATACTTGAGGATTTGTGTTAGCTATTGCTTTAAAAAAAAAATTAAATGGGGGTGATTAAAATCATCAACCTTGGCTTCACAGTGGAATCACCTGGGAAATTTTTTACATTACTGATGATTTAATTGTCCTGGGTGTGGCACGGGCATCAGGACGTGCAGAATCCTCCTGGTGCCGAAAGTCTCACCAGGCTATGACTGAAAAAGAAGGTCATGTGTCTCCTTTTTCTTAAAATATGGCACTTTTTTTGTAAATGGGAAAAATCTACAAGTACGTATGTAATACATAATACATGTCATCTTAACAAACTGTTGTAAAACAGACACACGCTGCCCTGATCCAGTGCAAGACCCAGAACGTTGCCAACCCCCAGGAGCTCCCCTTGCTTCTCTCAGTCACACCCCTTTCTTTGTCCAACTCTCTAGTGGTCGTCCTTGCCCTGATATTTTATAATCAGTTTTTTATATTTTTACCATGTAAGTATGAATCCCTAAACAACATAGAATAGATTGGCACATTTTTGAACTTTACTGAAATGAAATCATACTCTTCTATCTGGCTTCTTTTGCTCAATGTTGTATATTTTTGATTCTTTTGTGTTTTTGCAAATCACTATAGTTCCTGGCTTTTCATTATTTGGTAGCATTCAGTATCTTTCTCTGTTCCACTCCTGATAAGTGTTCCTGGTTTGGGACTGTTACAAGCAGGGCTGGCCTGAGCATTTTCATACGTCTCCTGGTGCATGAGGGCAGACACTCTGAACATGTCTAGGAGTAGAGTTGTTGGACCCATTTGCTTATCTGAAGGAAGAGAACAAGGCCAAGCAGACAGGAGTCCAGAAGATAGGAGTTGGTGTCAGCGACTCTGTTAACACTCCTGCTCTGGGCTGGAAGCCTGGAGGTTGACTATTCTGAACCATGTACCCTGGGGCTGTTGATGAGCTACAAGAGGTGACTGAGGAGCTCGTGATCCTCTGCTTTTTGACTGTCTCCTGAGACGAGAGGGCCAAGGTTTAGTGCCCATCAAAGGTAGAGGCGCTCACTCTGGGCTGGGACTGAAAGGCAGCTCCTGGCAATAGGGTCACAGGCTGCACTATGGCAGGACAGCTGGCTGGTCCAGAAAGCGTCAGGCCTTCATCCCATCCTCAGCAACTGCTAGAAGGAGATAAACTTAGCCTCCGGAGAAAGAAAACAGCATCTAGGCCTTGAAGTAGTTCTTAAATTCCAATCCTCTCCCTTGTCTTGACAGGCACTCCCCATTAGTTGGTTCATTGATGCTTTGATGAAGATATTTCTGTTTTGTTTTTACCTTAGCTTTTTTTAATCTTCAGTGGGCATTTGGTATGAACCAATTGTTACTGTGTAGGGGTACATGCCTCGATCTTAAATGAATACCATAAATCCAGGCTTGTTCCAGATACCTCTGCTAAAATACCTGGGGGCTTTCCAGGTGATGCTGACAAGCTTTTCTAGTCTATTGTCACGGTTGCCTGATTCTCTGGGTATCGCTCTGCCCTTCTGCAGGCTCTGTCTTGCTACGTTGAGTCTAAGATCCTCTAGGTGACTGCTTCTGTCTTGTACTACTTTGCTCCAAGCATGCACGTAGGCTGTGGTGGGCTAGAGCTGGCCCATATTGGTTCCTAATTGCTGACTGTTCGGTTCTTAGGAATTATGTGAGCCCGTGGTTAAACACAGCTACTACAAATTAGATTATATTAAAAAGTTTGTAAATACTCAAGACTCATCACTTTTAAATTATTTTGCCATATTTTACTAATTGTGCTTTTGAGGTTATTTGCATATGTTGGATCTGGATGGTGGAAATACTACATACTGGCGAGCTATGGCCTGTCTCTTGTTGACTTAGCTAGTGAGATCACTGCTTGAACAGCCATGGCAAAGTATTTACACCATGGAAACTGGTCAGTGCTACAAATCAGGGCGTTTTCCTCCTTTCCTTCCCTTTCCTTTCCTTTCCTTCCTTCTTTCCTTCGAGTTGTTAAACACTTAGCATATCATTGGACATAGTCCTCCTTTTCAAACCCTTACATCAGAGTTCAGACTCAAAGAAGAGAGTTTAACAGGTCTCAAAGAATAATAGGAAATTTATCATTCACAGAACTTAAAACTGGTCACTAGAGGTGGTTATTTTGAGTCACAACCATAAGCCTCTTGATTGTATCCCTAATGTTACTACTTTGCCTAAATCCTGTCTCAGCTGTTTATTGGTGGAAGAATTCATCTTGCCCGCTGAGCTCTGGCCCACCCTCAAAGAGAATGATGTTGAGCAGATCTTCCTATGTGGATTCCAGGCCTCAACTCTCTGGGATACACAGAAAGTACATTTTCCTTCCTTCCGTCATCTCCCCACTCCTCCTTTCCCTTTTCTGTTCTCTCTCACTCTTTTTTTTTTTTTTTTTTTTGGTGGGGGTAGGTAATTAGGTTTACTTATTAATTGATTCTTAGAGGAAGTATCGGGGATTGAACCCAGGACCCCATGCATGCTAAGCATGCTCTCTACCCCTTGAGCTATACCCTCCCCACCCTTTTTTTTTGCCCTAAGACTGAACTCCCCTCAAGATGATTGACAGTGGGAAGGTCCACCCTCCTTACTTCTTACCACAGGGCTAACCTTGCTCAGAATACAATAATCAGCATTTTTACACTGTCTGGTTTATTCAGTGTTGAGTCAGACCACCTGTGGAACTTCAACAGAACAGTCCAGAATGAGATTTGGCCTTTGAAGAGCAGTCTCCACTTCCCCTTTCCTTGAACAAGGATACACCCATCTCAAGAATAAACAATAACACTAACACAGAGTAGTCCAAGTCCAGGTTTAGCAATAAAGACACCAAAATACTTTTTTCTTCGATATAATCTACATGTACAGGACATAATTTAAAGGCTCGCTATATTTATATACCTATGTGGAATCTGCCTTTAGCTTCTCTGTATGGAGCATTTGCATTTAAGATTCCTTACTGCTTTCAGAACTTCCCTAAGAAGAAAATGTACTTCAGAATATATTAAAAATCCAGAACTTCTCCCTGCAGGTCACCTGGTCCAGCACCTTCGTCTTTCATCTGGACCACTGCAGTAGCCTCCTCACTGGTTTCCCATCTCCCGCCATGGCCCCTCCTCTGTCTGTTCTCACCACAGCATCCAGAGTGATCAGGTTAAAATACAGATTGGATCAGGATGTTCCTGTGCTCAGAATCCTCTGATGTCTTCTCATTTTCCCTAGGGAATAGGCACAGTTACCTACATAGGATCTTCCTCTATTTCTTTGCCATCATACCCTCTGTAGGGCACTCTGCTCCAGCCAAATGGACCGTCTTGCTGTCCTCTGAACATACCAGAGGCTCTCTCGCCTCATGGGTTCTTCGTGGCATCTACTTGCAATAGGAAATGTTCTTGTCCTGGAAAGCTGCATGTTTCGACTCTTTATTTCTTTGGATTTTTTCTCAAATGTCACTTCTTAGTGAGACTTTCTCCAGTCACTTTATCACCATTACAACCCTTCCACGTTTTTAATCCCCTTTTCTACCCTATTATCTTTACCTTCTCACACTCATTCACTCTCCAACTGTATGTACTATATACATATAATATGAATGTATAATCTTACTTATTGTCTGTTTCCTGACACCATTACAGTGCAAATTTCATAAGGAATTTTTATCTGATTGTATCATGTTCAATTACTATTGCCTAGAACCTGGTTCTTGGTACATAGTGGTTTCTCAATAAATAATGAATGAATGATAGGATGGTAGAACAGACATTGGTTAGGAGCTGGAGGCCTAGGTTTTGATTTTTGCCTTTGCCTGTGATAAGCTCTAACACTTACTACATCCTGTTTCTACATCTCCATGTACTTATTAATATACTGGGGATATAATGACTGTTTCACATGCCTCACTGACTTTTAGTGACGCTCTTGCAAGGAAGTACTCTCCATACGCCTAAGGGGATGTTTTTACTGTCTTACTTGTTTATACCCAGTGTAGTGAGCAGCTAGCTCCACGCCCATCTTGCTGTAAACCACGCCCAAGGAAAAGCTCTCCACCTGAACACAGGGTGGGGCGCTCAGGTTCATTTCTGTATCTCCCTCTGAAGATGTTAGTGGTGCATTTGCTTTTTGCTTAGATCAGGTAATTGGACTTACAATAAGCCAGAATGAAATAACCGACCATAAGGAGCCAGGGCCTTTTGTGTGTCCCCCCGTCGTGTCAAGTGTTCTATGTGTATGATGCCCTTTCATCCCCACAGCAGCGCTTCAAGGAGAATATGGCTTCATTTTAGAGATGAAGAAATTGATGTTTAGAAAGGTCTAGTATCCCACTAACTCGGCAGAGCTTGGGGGAGAACTCATGTCTGTCTGACCCTAGTGCCAAACTCCCGTCCGCCTCAGGAAGTTGAATTATTTAATGCAAGAGCCTGAAAGTGACTGTTTTCACTCCCGTGTGGATGATGGTTATCACTGTGTGTTCATTTCTTTTCAGACTGTCTATGACCAGTGGTTCATCACCCTTTTTAACATTGTCTACACATCACTGCCTGTTTTAGCCATGGGGATTTTTGACCAGGTACGTGTTTTTCTGTCTTTATAACTTCTTTGTTCTGTAGATGCCTTTTAGTTGCTTCTAGCTAGTCATGGAAAGAGTCCTAGGGGTGCAGTTGATTTAATAGGTATCACATGGATCAAAACCCCTTCCAGATCCCGCCCCTCCCCTCCAAAGGATCCTCTGATCAGAGCTTGGCTACTGTCTTCTTAAAGATGCACACCCTACACTACCACTCTAAAGGCCCTGAGATGTCCTGCAAGAAACAGTCTCTTTGATTTCATTTTAGCCCAGCATTTCCCAAATCCATAGGACTGCACTTTTACTCAACTTATTTTTCATATGGAACTTAACTAATACGCCTCAGAACTAGTACCTGTGGTTCACACACCGGGGGATACTGTATGAGCCTCTGAGAGCGCAGAGAACCACGCAGGGATACAGAGAAAATCATGGAAGCGGGTTGGAGTGCAGAGAGTTAGCATCCGCGGGGAGACTTCCTTGGCCAGCACAGCCGAGAACCAGAAGTCCAGGCCAGAGGAGCGCCCTGCCAACGGCAGAGGAAGACACGGAGCCCCACAGCCACGGAGAGAGAAAGGGCACAGTCTTCTTTTGTCTAGCTCAGCGTGCTTGAGGGGAGAGAAGGGAGGGAATCAGTTATCACATGGTAGATCCTTGGCACACGCTGTCTTGGAGGGTGCTTCCTGGATGGGGAAGAAGTCTGGCTAACTCAGGGGAAATAAAAGGCTGGCCAGAGGAGTTTCCATGGCACAGTTAGAGTGTACCGTTTAAAAAAGTTTTTTTTTTTTTTGAAGTATTTTTAAAGAGACCAGACTTTCTCCAGGCTCTTGTTAGAACCATTTGCTAGGCCTCATTTTCTGGCCTAAAGCCATCTATTGCAAAATATAAATCTTCATATTATGAGCTTACTCTACTCTCCCTTCTGAGGCTTTGCAGTCAGTTGTAAGCCTCACTTCTTGTATGTGAAAAAGGCAGTTTGTGAATGACATATTTTGTGGAATTCTACAAAAATTAATGACCTCTTGAAGGCTTTAGATATAAAGGATTAAGCACATCCATTTCTAAGCACCCATGTTCACAAGTGCTCCTTTTCTTGGTGCCCCATAGCTGCCCAGAATGTGGAATAAAATATTAAAAAATAAAGCATTTTCTGGGAAAAGATGGTTATTGAATAATCTGGAAAAAAATAAAATAAGGAGACAGTTCACGATGGTAACATAGGATCCTGAACTCACCTCTTCCCGCGGACACACTGAGTCTACAGCTACATATGCAACAGTTTCCTCTTGAAACAACCTAAAGGCTGTCTGAGTGAAGACTACATGTTGGGCAAAGAGGAAGAAAACTACATTGAAGCAGGTTGGAGAGGCTGGGACACAATTTCGTCATAAACCCCACCCAGTCCCCCCAGCATGGCAACCCACAACCCAGAGAAAATCCAAAGCCTGAAGCGTCTCCCTGAGGAGTGAAGGATGTGCACCCCACATTGGGCACCTTAACTTTTAAGACCTGCACCTGAGAGACGAGCTCCCCAAAAGCAGCAGGGCTCATGTCCCAAGACCCACAAGACTGAAGTGATCTAAGAAATGGGCCCGTGTGCTCAGATTCATTCACTCCTGGGCCCAGCTTAGAGGCAGCAGCTCATGCCCAGTGATGGAGGCTCGCTGCTTGTATTAAAGCATCAGCCCAAGGGGCAGGCATCTCATCTACCACACACATCTAGGCGCCCGCTGGAACACACTCCAGGGACTGAGACTTGTCGGTGCCATCCTGGCACCCTCCCTTTGCCACACTCCAGAGCACCAGTATCTCCCGGAAGGGAGCTTTTACATGTGTCTGGTGTCCCTATTTTTGTGGCTGCTGCCCAGGGGACAGCTCTGTGTCATCTGGCTCTGGTGGCCAGTGGGCTTGCAGTTCCACAGGACTGTACATATTTGCATGTTTTCAAAAGCTGCTGCTTGAGGGTCTGGATTCCAATCAGCCTGAGTGTAGATGCTGAGATCCAATCCACAGGGACATTGATATGTCTTGGCACATTCCCAACTACTGAGAGCTATTAGAAATATAACAGGCTGCTTTGACAAGCATGAAGGTTTGAGAGACAACAAAGAGCTGGGGTAGGGTTAAACAATAAGGTTTATCTTCTACATGAGGCCACTCTTCAAGAGTGGGAGAAGTGGTGGTTTTATCAACTGTATAGAAACCAACACAGAGAGTCAAATAAAATGAAAACAAAACAAAACAGAGGAATATGTTCCAAACGAAAGAATAAGATAAAACCTCAGGAAAAAAACCTTAATGAAATGGAAAGAAACAATTTACCCAATAAATAGTTTAAAGCAATGATCTTAAAAATGCTGACAGAATTGAGAAGAATGAATACAATGAGAACTTCAACAAAAAAGATTAAAAATATAAGAAAGTATCAAATAGAAGTCACAGAGCTGAAGAATATAATAACTGAACTGAAATATATACATTACAGGGGTCCCATAGCAGAGTAGATGAAGAAGTAGAAAGGATCAAAAACTTGAAGATAACACAGTGGAACTCACCCAATCAGAGCATTAAAAAGAAAAGAATTTTTAAAAGTGAAGATTGCTTAAGGAACTTACAGGACAACATCAAACAGGCTAACATTCACATTATACGGGTCCCAGAAAGGAGGAGAGAGAGAGAAAGGGGCAGAAATGATATTTGTAGAAATAATGACTGAAAACTTCCCGACGTTCAGAACCAAGAAGCTCAGAGAGTTCCAAATAAGATAAACCCAAAGAGACTCACACAAAAACACATTGTAATTAAAGTATGGAAAGTTAAAGACAAAGAATATTAAAAGCAGCAAGAGAAAAACAACTTGTTATGTGCAAGCAAACCCCCATAAGACTATCAGCAGAAACTTTGCAGCCCAGAAGGAAGTGGCATGATATATTCCAAATTCAAAGGAACTTTCAAACCTTTTGAAGAAGAATGCTTTACCCAGCAAGGTTATCATTCAGAATTGAAGGAGAGATAAAGAGTTTTCCAGATAAGTAAAAGACAGAGAAGTTCATCACTACTAAGCCAGCTTTGTAAGAAATGTTAAAGTGGCTTCTTTAAGCTGAAAAGATGGGTGCTAATTAGTAACAAGAAAACATATTAAAGAATAAATATCACTCAATAGATAAATACAGTTGACCCTTGAACAACATGGTTTTGAACTATGTGAGTCCACAATCCATAGTTGGCTGAATCCATGGATATGAAACCATGGATATGGAGGACCAACTATAAAGTTATATGCAGATTTTTGATTTGTGAGTGTTAGTGCCCCTAACCCCTGTGTTGTTCAGGGGTCAATGGTATATAATAAGAGTAGTGGATCAGTCATTTATAAAGCTAGTAGGAATATTAAGAGACAAAAGTAGTAAAAATAACTATGACTACAATAATTAGTTAAGGGATACACAAGTTAAAAAGGTGTAAAATATGAGATCAAAAACATAAAATCTGGGAGGAGAGTAAAAGATACTGAGTTTTAGAATGGGATCAAAATTAAACAGTTATCAACTTAAATAGACTGTTATAGATATGTAATTATATGTAAGCCTCATGTAACCACAAAGCAAAAATTTACAGTGAATACAGAAAGATAAAGAGAAACAAATATAAGTATATCACTGAAGAAAGTCACCAAAGCACAAAGGAAGAGAGCAAGAGAAGAAGAAAGGGACAGAAAGGAATTACAAAAACAGCCCGAAAACAATTTACAAAATGGCAATATGTACCTACCTATCAATAATTACCTTAAATGTAAATGGACTAAATTCTCTGATCAAAACATAGAGTGGCTGAAAGGATTAAAAAACAAGACCCATCTATAGGCTGTCTACAAGAGACTCACCTTAGATGTACAGACACACAGAGACTGAAAGTGAGGGGATGGAAAGAGATATTCCATACAAATGGAAAAAAAAAAAACCCCACAAAAACCAAAAACAAAAAACTGGAGCAGCTATACTTATATCAGATGAAATAGACTTTAGAACAAAGACTAGTAAGAGACAGAGATGGGTATTACATAATGATAAAGGAATCTAATCCAATAATAGAATATAACATTTGTAAATATTTATGCACCCACACAGGAGCACCTACATATATAAAGCAAATATTAATAGACCTAAACGGAGAAATAGACAGCAATACAGTAACAGTAGAGGCTTTAATACCTTACTTCGATCAACAGATAGATTATTCAAACAGAAAATCAATAAGGAAATGCCTTAAATGACATGTTAGACCAGATGAACCGTATGTGTGTGTATACACACTTCATCTAAAAGCAGCAGAATGCAAATTCTTCTCAAGTGCACATGGAGCATTTTAAGGGACAGATCATATGTTAAGCCACAAGAAGTCTTAAGTCTTCTTAAATTTAAGAAGATTGAAATACTATTTAAGACTGAAATCATATCAAGCATCTTTTCCAACCACAATGGAATAAAACTAGAAATTTTGTGAAAACTGGAAAATTCACAAATATGTGGAGATTAAACAACATGCTACTGAACAACCAATGGTTCAAAGAATAAATCAGGAGAGAAATAAAAAAAATACCTTGAGACAGATTAATATGGAAATATACCAAAATTTGTGACATACAGAAAAAGCAATTCTAAGAGGTAAGTTCATAGCAATAAATGCTTACCCCAAGGAAGAAGAAAAGTCTCAAATAAACAACGTATCTATACACCTTAAGGAACTAGAAAAAAGATGAACAAATAAAGCTCAAAGTTAGTAGAAGGAAAGAAGTAAAGATTAGAGTAGAAATAATTGAAATAGAGACTAAGAAGCCAATAGAGAAAGTCAGTGAAACCAAAACCTTGTTCCTTGAAAAGCTAAACAAAATTGACAAACCTTATTATTATCGTCATTACTTTGTTATTATTTATTGAAGCATCTGTGTGTTTTTTTTTTTCCCCTCGAGAGCTGCGGCAAGAACTCTGTTGAATTCATTCGCATTTAATCATAAGCGGTTCTGTGAGGGAGATGCTGTTGTTTGCATTTCTGGAGATGAGGAAACTGAGGCTCAGACAGATTAAGTAGTAGGTCTAAGACTACACACCTGCCAAGCAGCAGAGCTAGGGTTTGAACTCAGGATTGTCTGGCTCCAAAGCCTGTGCATGTAACCTTATCAGTCACTGGACTAGCAGAAGAAGCACCTAAGAGCGTCACAAACAGGATTTCCTGAAGAAGCTATGTCAGTGTTTCTCATTGGGCCCCATTCATCAAGACCTGAGCCATCCTTCAAGCAAGAAGGGGAACATGGTCTGTTCCCAGAGTTCGTGCCTGGGTTGCTCCCTCCTTGGCTGCTTCACCTCACCCGTGGTCCTGTGACGTCACCAGTGGTCAGTTCTTGCCATACTTTTTGGCTGTGGTGCTCACAGCATGGTCATCAGCATGACTTTGGAGCTGGTTAGAAATGTAGATTCTCAGGCCCCACCCCAGCCCTCCTGAATCGTAATCAGCTCCCCAGGTCATTAGTGCGCATGTGAAGTGTGAGGAGCGCTGCTTCAGCTTCTCTCAGGACCCTGCTGGGGCTAAGCATGATGCCTTCTCATTCTGTCTCAATTCTTAGTCCTGGTCACCTAGTGACTGCCGTTGGAATCCTCCCTGGGTAGAGCACTCAGCTCTTCAGGCTCGGCTCCTTCCTCCATAGAATCCCCCATGCAGTTTCCCCCATTCCCGGTTCCCCTACTCCTGCTCACCTTCCCTCAAAAGTTGGGAACTCAGGTGCACCAATTCTGACTCTGCAGCTCTCTGCTGACATTCCCTGGTCACTAGCATATACTGCTTTGACAGCTAACCCCTGGGGCCACTGGCTGCACAGGAGGTACTAGAACCCCGGGAGCATGAGTGCAGCTGCAACAGAGTGTTGGAAAGAAACTTCAGTTTGAAGCCAGATATCTGGGTGCAAGTTAAGTTCTGGTTCTGCTGTAAGAGCTGTGTGGTCTCTCATGAATTGCTCTTGGAGACTCCGGTTCCTCTTGTATAAAATAGGGATCATTTTTTTCCCACTTTTAAAAAAATTGAAGTACAGTCAGTTACAGTGTGTCAATTTGTGGTGTACAGCACAGTGTCCCAGTCATGCATATATATACATACATTCATTTTCATATTCTTTTTCATTAAAGGTTATTTCAAGATACTGAACATAGTTCCCTGTGCTATACTAAAGAAACGTTTTAAAAAATCTGTTTTTATATATAGTGGCTAACATTTCTAAATCTCAAACCCCCAAATTTATCCCTTCCCACCCTCTTTCCCCGGTAACCATAAGGTTGATTACTATGTATGCAAGTCTGCTTGTTTTATAGATGAGTTCATAGTGTCCTTTTTTTTCTTAAGATTCCACATGTGAGTGATACCATATGGTATTTTTCTTTCTCTTTCTGGCTTACTTCACTTGGAATGACGTTCTCCAGGTCCATCCATGTTGCTGCAATTGTCAATATTTTATTCTTTTGTATGGCTGAGTAGTATTCTATTATATAAATATACCACAACTTCTTTATTGAGTCATCTGTCAGTGGACATTTAGGTTGCCTATATATCTTGGCTGTTGTAAATAGTGCTGCTGTGAACACTGGGGTGCATGTATTTTTTCAACTTAGAGTTCCCTCCAGATATATACCCAGAAGTGGGATTGCTGGGTCATATGGTAAGTCTATTTTTAATTTTTTGAGGAATCTCCAAACTTTTCCATTTGGCTGCACCAGTAAAATGTGGATCATTTTATTACCATTTAGGTTACTGTGGGAATGAAAACAAATTGAATAGTGCATATCAGGACAGGCTTAGACATGCACATGCTGTTTCTGGAGATAGGGAATTCAGGGCCTCTCCAACTTCTTCTCAAGCCTCCTTCGCTGAAGTAACTCTTTGTTGACAGGATGTTAGTGACCAGAACAGCATGGATTGTCCCCAGCTCTACAGACCTGGACAGCTGAATCTACTTTTTAACAAGCATAAATTTTTCATCTGTGTGGCACATGGGATCTACACCTCATTAGCCCTTTTCTTTATCCCCTATGGGGCCTTTTACAACGTGGCTGGAGAAGACGGACAGCACATCGCAGACTACCAGTCTTTTGCAGTTACCATGGCCACATCTTTGGTCATTGTGGTCAGTGTGCAGGTAAGCTACTGGTGAAAATATCTTAACTTGATGGCTTTACGGCTTTTAAAATTATGTTTCATTGTTGACAGTAATCCTAAAGGAATACTAGGGTTTTCTTTTTAACTGCACATTTTGAGATAAAATAGCTTTAACACAAATTTCCAGACGTCAGGATTAGCACTGTGTGTCTGTAACCTCCATGTCAGTAGAAACCTCACAATGAATCACTGCTTGGGAACATTGTTAAGTAAAGAAAAATAATTATACTACTACTTCCTCCTTATATTTTCTTCTTGGAAGAAAAATTTTCCAATGATAACATACTTTTCTATAATATCTATATGACTTAGCAACTTCCAGGTTTTTTTAAGGTGAGTTCTAAAGTTTATTTGGCAGTATATTTCTGTGGAATTATTCAAGAGGTTCAGTGTTATGTCTGTGGTGTATCATAGGAGCTCTTCTGGTATGAGTGGTTTTTGATGATCCACTGACTTTGACTGGGCATTTTGAGTTTGTTTCTGTTTCCTCTTTAATGCAAATGGTGGACAACACTATTAGATATTGAGTTAGAATTCACTAAAGCCATCCACCTCATTAAAATCTGTAACTCTGGGTGGATACAACAAGCAGCGTAACCTCTGTTTTTTGTTTTTATTTGTGTGTTTTTCTTAAAGGGAAAGTATCAATCAAGGGCTTAATTTTTATAGATTCAGAGTTTGATCTGCCTTTGGTCAGTCCTTTTTCTATACTATAAATGACTTCTTTTACAAATCTTAGCTACTTATACCCAACAAAAGATCTCATTAAACCCTAGACTTTCTCTTCATGACAGAATAAATATTTATTAGATTGAACGAATCAAATGTAAACATACTGCTTTTAAAGGTCATCCCTACCATTCCTTAGCCCATGTAAGTGAGTGTCACTGACTTCATACCAAAGCCATTAACACTTGACATCTTGGGAGTCCAAAATTCAGAGTCAGAGAGGTAGCATCCAAAAGCAAAACTAGATTTCTCCACTCAAAGGGGAGTTCTGTTTGTTTCACAACTGAATAAAACATACTGATGCTTTGTGAACCCTCCATATGAAGTTCCCCTGTGTTCAGTTCTGTAGCAGAGGAGAAAATAATGGAGTTACTTGGGGGCATCTGACCTAGCTAAGGCATCTATCATGAAATCACAGTTTCAATCAGAAACTGCTGTCCTACATACATAAAATAGTAAGTTTCAACAATTTTGTGAATAAGCTCACTTTGACAGTGGTATTAACATCCTTTCCTCTCTGTCTAAGCTTGACTTGGTGTCATGATAACAACTCCCATGACATTTCCATGGCCTGTGAGTACAGCTGTAAATCTTACGTACCTGTCCTGCTGATGCTGCATACCAAACTTTAGCAGTCTCTATTTTTCATATCAGTTTTATTTCAGTTATTTGAATTGTAAAATATTCTTTTTAACATTCCAAACAATACAGAAGTGTTTAAAATATAATGAACCATCCTCCATTCCTTCGCCATACTCCCTAGACTAATTACTACTGTGATTACCTTAAATCCTTCCGTATTTTTTCCTCTGCTTTGAGACGTACACACACTATATTCAAGGAAGAGGGATCACAGTATGTATACTATTCTGAAATATGCACTTCTCACTTAACAAGACATTATGGACAACTTTTTAAATGAACACATTCAGATCTAAGTCTTCTTAAGAGCTTCACAGAATTTTATAATATGGATATATAATAATATTGATAGACATCCAGGATGTATCTTTTTTTGGTTTGTTATTGAAGAAATGCTAGTTCATATACTAGTACATATTTTATATACTGTCAGATAAATTCCTAGAAATAAAATTTCTTGTGTCAGAACTCCTTTAACACCTCTAACTTTTACCAGTCTGATGGATGAAGAATGCCATTTTGTTGTTTTCACTGCTGGGTCAGAGTATGTACATTTAAAATTTCATTGATATTGCCATGTCACTTTCCAAAAAAAAAAAAAAAAAAGATCGTAGTTGCAGACAACAGACACCTCTTTAAGTAAAAAAGGATTATAAAAAGCTATTAGGTAGCTTTAGAATCTTCAGGAGGACAAATGAACCACGGAGAGCCACAGTGAGGCAAGGCACCCAACCACGTGGCTGCAACTTTGAAATGAAATGAAACCATTGCTTTTACCACCTCTTACAGCTTGGCTCTGGTCACAGTGGACACCAGAAGGTTAGCCACAGACTTCCAAAGAATCACCACCTCCACCACCATGTTGTCAAATACTGAGTATTAAAGTTTTCCATTGCAATGATCATTCTTATCAAGTTCTCCTTGTATTTCAAGGAGATTTTGCCTTATGTAATTCAAGGCTATTTTTTTTGCATTGTAATGGGTCTTGATTGATATTTGATACTAGTTTTACTTATCTTGCTTTTTTGGTTTGCATGTGCCTGATATATAATCTGGGCCCATCTCTTCATTTTCATCTCTTTCTTATTTAATCATTTAGTTTTTCTCTTTCGATAAGGGAGTTAAGCTGCTCCGTTTATTGTAACAACTTATGTGTTTTATCTTGTTTCTTTCATGTTATTTTATGATTACTTTCAATTCTAATTTATTTCCATTTTTTCTTTTTCAAACTTGGATGCATTGTGATTTTAAATATTCTATTTATCATGAATAATTTCTAAGTTTTACTATTGTATTCCCATTTTACTAGTGATTTCTCCCATTTTTAGTCACTTCAATCTCAATTTCCATATTCATACACCAAAATTAAATAATAACTGTATCCATTACCACATTTCACTATCCTTTTCTTCACCTTCCCTCATCCACCTCCAAATTAAATAATTTTGGAAATGTTTTTACTTTAATTCTCCCTTCTTGCCCTTACTCTTGAGTACTTAATAACATATAATTTTAGTTCTAGGATGCTCCTTTAACATATGTTTTGACTCTTGAAAAATTATTTTAAAATTAATACTTAGCTCATACATTATTGCTCATTTAGGGCCGACTATACATTTATCAGAATTTTTGTTCACTACCATTTTTATGCTCTTTGTTCTCATTTAATTACATATTTTATATATATATATATATATGTATTTTAAATTGAAGTATAGTCAGTTTACAATGTTGTGTCAATTTCTGGAGTACAGCACAATGCTTCAGTCATACATCAACATACATATATTCATTTTCATATTATTTTTCACCATGAGTTACTATGAGATATTGAATATAAACTTGTTTATCTATTTTATATATAGTAGTTAGTATCTGCAAATCTCGAACTCCCAATTTCTCTCTTCCCACCCACTTCCCCACATGGTCACCATAAGTTTGTTTTCTATGTCTGTGAGTCTGTTTCTGTTTTGTAAATAAGGTCATTTGTCCTTTTTTTTTTTTTTTTTTTGAGATTCCATATATGAGTGATATCATATGGTATTTTTCTTTCTCTTTCTGGCTTACTTCACTTAGAATGACGTTCTCCAGGTCCATCCATGTTGCTGCAAATGGTATTATTTTACTCTTTTTTATGACTGAGTAGTATTCCATTGTATAAAAATACCACAGCTGCTTTATCCAGTCATCTGTCGATGGACATCTAGGTTGTTTCCCTGTCTTGGCTATTGTAAATAGTGTTGCTATGAACATTGGGGTACATGTACCTTTTTAAATGAAGGTTCCCTCTGGAGATATGCCTAGGAATGGGATTGCTGGATCATATGGTAAGTCTATTTTTAGTCTTTTGAGGAATCTCAATACTGTTTTCCATAATGGCTGCACCAAACTACATTCCCACCAACAGTGTAAGAGGGTTTCCTTTTCTCCACAGCCTCTCCAGCATTTATCCTTTGGGGTGTTTTGAATGATGGCCATTCTGACTGGTGTGAGGTGATACCTCATTATAGTTTTAATTTGCATTTCTCTGATAATTATTGATATTGAGCATTTTTTCATGTGCCTGTTGCCCATTTGTGTGTCTTCACTAGAGAATTGCTTGTTTAGGTCTTCTGCCCATTTTTGGATTGGGTTGTTTGTTTTTTTCTTATTAAGTTGTATGAGCTGTTTTTATATCCTGGAAATTAAGCCCTTGTCAGTCTCATCATTTGCAAATATTTTTTTTCCATTCTGTACCTTATCTTTATGTTTTACTTATGGTTTCCTTTGCTGTGCAAAAGCTTGTAAGTTTAATTAGCTCCCTTTTTTTTTTTTTTTTTTTTTTTTGCGTAATTTTGCTCTTATTTCTATTGCTTGGGTAGACTGCCCTAGGAGAACATTGCTGAGATTTATGTCAGATAATGTTTTGCCTATGGTTTCTTCTAAGAGGTTTATAGTGTCTTGTCTTATGTTTAAGTCTTTAAGCCATTTTGAGTTTATTTTTGTGTATGGTATGAGGGAGTATTCTAACTTCATTGATTTACATGCAGCTGTCCAGTTTCCTGATTTATTTGGTTGTAGTAATTTCCTTGAGTAATTTTTTCAGCAAGGGTGCATGGATGTTACGTTTTTGAGTTCAAATCTTTCTGCATCTTTACATTTAAATGATATGTTGGATAGGCATAAGACTGTAGAATCAGAGCAGTTTTCTTGAGGAACTCTGTGTTTTTCCACAACATCCCAGTTTCAGTGTAACAATTTGAGATTAGGCTGATTCTCTTTCCTTTGTAAGTAATATTTTCTCTGTCTAGAAGCTTATGTTCTTTGTCCTTGGACTTTAAAAATGTCACCAGAATGTAACTTATATCATTACTGAGGATTTAGAGTACCCTCCCAAACTGAAAATCTTTGCTGTTTATTATCACAGAGCAGTTTTCTTCTGTCGCTTCTTTGATTCTTTCTCTATTTCTCTTCCTGTTTCTACGATGACATTATTTGTATATTGGGCCCATGGATCTGAGATCTGTGGATTTGCCATCCATGTCTATATCTTTTTGCACACAGCTTCCATTTTCCATTTCTTCAAGTTTTTGCCCTCTATTATGAGAGATTATTTCCATGTTTTTTCCAGAATATTAATTCAGTCCTCATCAGTGCCCATTCTTATTTGATTTCCCCATTGAATTTTTAAATTCAGAAATAATGCTTTTTTTCTTCCAGAATTTTTTCATGTGATCTAATTGCAACTCCTTAAGAGTTTTCATTACTTTTTTTTTTTTTGGTTATAGTGCTTGTCTGTCTTTTGTATTAGTTCTGCCTCACTAGGAGCCACCTGTTCTTTTTTTTTTTTTTTTTTTTTTTTTTTTCCAACTCAGTCCTCTTAAATGAGTTGTGGTTTTTTTTTTTTTGCCTACTCACACCCACACAGGTCAGGCTATTGGTGTCTTTTAATGAACTGACAGGTGGTGAAAGGTTGAGCTGGGGACTGGGGTCTAATGTCTTAACAGATGGACTGGAAAACCACCATCTCTTTGCTAAGGCATGGAAAGCAGGGCTCTCTGTTCTTAGGCCTCTTGAGGAAAGAAAAGGCAGTCCCTTTATCACCCCTGCAGTTTCATCGAGGCTGCCGGCATTCTTTTAATGGGGCATCATTTTAAAGGACAGTGAACGTCTATGGGAAGGGGAAGTGTATCTCCATGTGCAGAGAGGCATCTGTTTACTACATAGGTAGAGCCGCCTCAGGCAGGCAAGAAATCTCTGGTCTTGCACCAGACTCTGCTAGAAATGCACACCTTCACTTGGACCATTTGGGAACTCTGAGATACAAATAAGAATACTAGAACCCACTTTTTTCCCCCTGAAAACTCAAGTGTTCGTATTTACCTTAATTCCCCCATAGTAAGCCACTCTTTCAGCTCTGCTGCCATAACAAGTTACTGGACAGGAGAAGGGCCTGTGAACGTGCTCCCAGATCACCATAAACCCTAGCTTGTGAATGTTATGCTGAAAGAGGATTAAGGATTTTTCTTTGTTATTATTTGAATAATTTGAGAAATGATAATCAAACTGGATTAGAATATTGATGTAAAACAGATTGTACCTTTGGCAAAATAGTCATAGGATAAGTTACATACAGATTATAAAATGTTGCACTTGCTCACTATGAAAAACACTTTTCCAATAGAAAAATTCTGAGAGCGATCTGGAAAGTAGCTTTGAAATTAGAAACCATTGTGCTTCCTTATTTCTCACTTAAAAGAAGTTTAACATTTTATTTCCTGATTTTGACTCAACCTTGGCAGATATAATGGCTTGCAGATGTAAGTCCTAAAGTCAGTTGTCTACCAGAAATGTCAAATCAGTCCCTTGTGTTGGGCAGTAAGTGGGAGTGCCTGTGGTTGACAGGTGCAGCCATCTTTTCACGCAACTATTCCCAGAAAACATTACTCAGGAAAACGATGCTCTTTTTTTTTTTTTTTTTCGGTTTGCTTTTTATTTTTTTTAAACATTTTTTATTGAGTTATAGTCATTTTACAATGTTGTGTCAAATTCCAGTGTAGAGCACAATTTTTCAGTTATACATGAACATACATACATTCATTGTTACATTCTCTTTCGCTGTGAGCCACCACAAGATCTTGTGTATATTTCCCTGTGCTACACAGTACAGTCTTGTTTATCTAGTCTGCATTTTGAAATCCCAGTCCCTTCCCACTCCCTGTCCCCCTTGGCAACCACAAGTTTGTATTCTATGTCCATGGGTCTGTTTCTGTTTTGTATTTATGGGGTTTTTTTTGTTTTGTTTTTTTAGATTCCGCATATGAGTGATCTCATATGGTATTTTTCTTTCTCTTTCTGGCTTACTTCACTTAGAATGACTTTCTCCAGGAGCATCCATGTTGCTGCAAATGGCATTATGTTGTCGGTTTTTATGGCTGAATAGTATTCCATTGTATAAATATACCACCTCTTTATCCAGTCATCTGTCGATCGACATTTAGGCTGTTTCCATGTCTTGGCTATTGTAAATAGTGCTGCTATGAACATTGAGGTGCAGGTGTCATTTTGAGTAGGGTCCCTTCTGGATATATGCCAGGAGCGGGATTCCTGGGTCATCCAGTAAGTCTATTCCTAGTCTTTAGAGGAATCTCCATACTGATTTCCACAGTGGCTGCACCAAACTACATTCCCACCAACAATGTAGGAGGGTTCCCTTTTCTCCACAGCCTTTCCAGCATTTGCCATTTGTGGATTTTTGAATGATGGCCATTCTGACTGGTGTGAGGTGATACCTCATTGTAGTTTTGATTTGCATTTCTCTGATAATTAGTGATATTGAGCATTTTTTCATGTGCCTATCGATCATTTGTATGTCTTCCTTGGAGAATTGCTTGTTTATTAGGTCTTCTGTCCATTTTTGGATTGGGTGGTTTGTTTTTTTCTTAAGTCATATGAGCTGCTTATATATTCTGGAGATCAAGCTTTTGTCAGTTTCATTTGCAAAAACTTTCCCCCATTCCGTAGGTTGTAAAACAATGCTCTTTTAATCCTCAAAAAGACCTCCCTTTTATCTTTCACTTTATTCACAGATAGCCTTGGATACCAGTTACTGGACTGTCATTAATCATGTTTTCATCTGGGGCAGCATAGCAACTTATTTCCTCATTTTATTTACAACGCACAGTAATGGCATCTTTGGCATCTTCCCAAACCAGTTTCCATTTGTTGGTAAGTGAGTCCTACTGTCTGCTGGGGCCTAATGTCAAGCTGTCCTTTATCTGACTTTGTAATTCATTCTCTTTGTTGGGTGGGACTAGGGATGACCAGTAATCCTGCCTCTAGGAATTGACTGAGTCAGACATCTGAAGGCTTATAGGCTTGAAACAAGCTATAGAAGATTAGGTTCTGCTGTCCCTACCAGATGCAGAAGAATCATTGAAATAGCTGCTTACAGGTTCCTCACAGCCCACGTGCAGCAGACTGTCCTTCTGTGAATACAAAGCATGGCACATTTATATCAGGGCTACCTGAAAACCTGTGAAGTTCATGTATGAAGGAGGGAAGAGAAAGAAATGCCAGGCTTTCTCTTTTATGCCACATTATCACCAGCATCTCTGCTAACGTTCACCTGTGGAACTTACTGGCACTTAAAGAATGTATAATTTAGAGCCTTATAAAAATTGCTGGCCATTAGTCTATAAGTGGCACAAAGAGTAGGCTGTAGTTAGGCAACCAGGGTTCAAGTGTCATCTCTGCCTCTTAAAAGCTGTGTGATCTGAGGCAAATTTTTTTTTCCTTTTCATGCCTTAATGCCTTCAATTCTAAACTGAGGGTATTAATAGTTCCTATTTTTGTAGGAAATTTGTGAGGGTTAAATGAGATAATGCATATAAAATGCTTAGCATGTAACCTGCTACATGGTACGTTTTTGATAAATGTTACCTGCAATGATGATGATGATGAGTAAAGCAAATGTGGCTTGATTACTGGTCGGGGACTTTGAAAGTGATTTGACAGCAGATGGGTAGCAAAGAGACTTCCTAAAATCACTTAAAACCCGGAGATTCTATGATTCTACCAAGAGTATGCATCTGGTCTACCTACAGAGTATACTATCATCGCACTCCACATATCAAAATGATTCCTAGCAAGAGCCACTGAGCTTTATGCAGTGAGACTATGAATATACTTTTTCAAAAGTTTTGAAATCTCTAGTGTGTGTGAGAAAAGTTGGTAACAGTGCTGTTTCTGAATTCATCTCAGCAGCCTGGAAAAAAGAGCTGCACAGTGACAACCTTCTTGTGCTCCAGCAAGACTGAGATCTGCATCCACTAGTTGGGAAATCCAACCTAGAAAAATAATTCTTAGACTACTGATTCATGTAGAAAGCAAAATAAGAGCAACTATAGAGTTATGTATTTCCAGAGGCACCTGGAATTGTAATTCCGTTTAAATGCATGTATAAGCTTAAGAGCATTGTATACAATTTTTGCCTTGCTCTCTGTATACATGGAGATCTTTAAATTGCACCACTCTTGCTTAATATGTAATGTTAATCCTTGGTTTGCCAAAAGATTCCACCCATGTAGAAACATGCTGGTTATGAATAAGCATATTAGGAAAGAAAGAGACATTAAAACTATTTTTAATTTTTTTTTCTTGGTTGCCAAATCTGAAAGTTCAGTGCATTGACCAGAAGACTTCCAGTCCTGAGAGAGCATTCTAGCATGCATAATGAGACTGGACTGCCTCAACAGGAGAAAGTAGCTTGTGTAGGGACCACCCTCTCCAGCTAAGGACATGCCATTCCAGGAATTAATTACTGAGTTCCAATGAGACTTTTCAAAAGTTAGATCAACATTGAGGTTTAAGAAATTTTTTTTTTCCTTAGTAGCCAGCGGCAAGCAGGAGTGTGGTTTTAAAGTGAAGCTTGTTTTTTCCAGCCATGCCTGGGGCTACTGAGCTTCAAGGAGCTCAAAGAGACATTTAATTTATTGAGTCAGGTTTGTTTCTGCCCAGGCATCTGGAGTCAAGCACTCTGGTAGGCAGATTCTATTCTCTTAAGACAGACAATGCAGACATACTGATCGGTAGCCAAACCCTCATACCCAGAGCCCATTCAAATAGTGTTAACACTTTAGCATTGGGAGGGGGACCCTGGATAACTGGAGGTATCACGTGCCTAGAAAACCTACAGGAACAAAAAAGTTCATTTTGGCAATCTAAGTAGGGTTGACATCTTCCGTAGAATTTGTCTGTCTGCCTTACTGAACCTTATTGCTTTGTCTAAACAAACATCCCAGTGTATGAGGTGTGAGTGTAAAATAGAACTGGCTGCAGGCGTGGAAATGAGTTTCACTACTCTGCTGAGCTGGAATACTGAGTGGCTGCATCAGTGGTTTCCTGGTGTGGAGAATGCTCTTTTCACAAACCCAGAGGCATCCCTAATCTCCTTGGAACCTTGAGGACTTCATAACTGAGTGAACATAAAAGAAGTCAGCAGGTCCCTTTGAGGCAAGTTCTTTGGGCCTTTGCCCCAATTGAAAAGACTGGCCCTGTAGTCGCCCACCTTTTATGACATAGCCCATCGACAAAACCGTTATTTGAGATTGTACCTGCGTCCAGGACATACATTGTGTAGTTTTGATATGATAGTTTTGTTTGAGTCCATAAGGGTAAATGTGGCTTTGAAAATAATGGCTGCTTTGTAGTTGAGGGAGCTTGAGGCTGGATGAGCGAATTCTGCTTCATGAGTGAAGCTGGGCTGAGCGTAGTTGGCCCTGGCTGGCAGCCTCCAAGTGATCAGGCCACGAAGCAGTTCCCAAGGGTGATCTGACCTTTCTTGCCTTCTTCTCATCACCACTGAACAGCCTGTATCCTGGGGAAGATACCCAGTGGGTCTCTCTAGGTCATCCAAACCTCACCATTTCGAAAAAGGTCTTATAGCAATAGAGTCAATTTATTCAATAATTCTGGCCTATTTATAACCACAGTGTATATTTTTCTTTAATAATAGGAAACGCACGACATTCCTTGACCCAGAAGTGCATCTGGCTTGTTATTCTCTTAACAACAGTGGCTTCATTTATGCCTGTGGTGGCATACAGGTTTTTGAAGGTGGATTTATTCCCAACTCTGAGTGATCAGGTACGTTGCAGTGCTGTTGAGCTCAGGAGGAGCTGGGTCTTTGCTCTTGGAATCATGTCCTGTGCTGGTTGGAGGTCCAGGGAATGGCTAATGGATTTCTCATCGGCAGACACCTCCAGGTGCACAGCATCACATCACACGAGATGGAATTGCCCGTATAGGAGTGGACTAGCCCTGGGGGTGCCAGTGAAGATAAGTGTCTTCACTGAAAGTGGGTGGGGAGTCCTGAAGTGCCAGTTAAATTGGATATTTTTAAAAGTTGACTTTCAAAATACAAGCTGATTGGCAGCATTTTGCTCTAAGGCGAAGGCAAGCTAGAGGGAAAGGTACTGACTTGCGGAAAGTAAAGGGAACAGTTACAGAGACAGGCAAGGGATGAGGTGAGCGGGCTCTAAACTTTTGTAGGAATATGGTAGCAGATTGTTAAATGTGGGGGAGATGGTACTTTCGGAACAGATTAAGAAAGGGAACAGCAACATGATAGCTGGGTTGGAAAAAAAAAAGAAGAAAAACAGAACAGATTATAGAAATACCTAAACTAAGGGATTAACAAAACATAATTTAGTATTTTGTGGGAAGAGGGATATAAGCAAGACAGTGTCAAAGGTCAGGACCCAGGTAACAAGAGAAAAGGAGAAGGAAGGAGGAGACACACATTTGTAGCCACATCATGAGAAGGGGGAAATACTCAGCGGCCGAGTGACCAGGCTGATGATGCTGAGAAGACGTGAGGTAAAAATTTCCTTATCGTAAAATCCTTCACATTCTGGAGCCAAAGTACAAACAGATTCACTCTGAAATGATTCATGGATTCCCCTGTGATGTTTGTCCTTTCCATTTGGCTCTGTGAGCTCATTCTGATGTAAACTCAGAAAATGATGGATGAGCTGAAGGAAGGAAGACGCTGCTCATTTCTTCCTAGGTTTAGTCAGATCATGATTTTCTGCTCAATGGCTTTCTCCTGCCGTCAAAGTCAGAGTCCAAGCGATCAGCTGACTTAGAGAACAAGGTGCCTTGCACCAAACCTTCCATCTTTTTTCTCCTCAGCGTTATAGGGAAAGGAAAGAAATGCTGGAAACCCACACAAATGAGGTTGAGCTCTTCAAAAGACCGCAAGAAGTCCCCAAATAAATAAAAATCCCTGAAAATCTCCTGGTACTTTGACCAGCCACAAGAGTTGGAAATTTCTTACTCTCATTTTCTAAATATTCTCCTAGACCAGATACTAATTGATCATCAGAGCCCAAGAACCTCTAAAAGAGAGGGGAAAGGCTCATTGGCGGGGAACAGGACTGTAAATTGTTACACTTTGTTTGGGTGGTGCCTGTTAGAAAATCTTTCTGTGCAAAAGTATGTTTCTATTCATTTAAGATGGATATATGAGACAGAGACAATCATGAAATTTATCTTAAACACTTCCTGCCTAAGTGTGTCAGTAGAAATGGTCAGACCGGCATCCAGTCCTCTTTTGCATGGACAGTTTCTTGGTGAAAAACTTGCACTGAAGCTGAGTACTTTGTAACCGTTGAAGTCGCTTTTACCAAAAAGGCTTGCACTTTGCAAAGCGGCCTCTGCGTGGAGCCTCCCATTCGGATGCCTCATCTCACTCTGGGTCTCCTTTGTCTCCAGATCCGCCAGTGGCAGAAGGCTCAAAAGAAGGCCAGGCCCCGGCATAGCCGAAAGCCTCAGACTCGGAGATCAAGCTCGAGAAGATCTGGATATGCTTTCGCTCACCAAGAGGGCTATGGAGAGCTTATCACATCTGGAAAAAATATGCGAGCTAATAATCCACCCCCCACATCAGGGTTGGAAAAGACACCGGCTAACAGCACTAGCTGGATTGAAAATTTATATAAGAAAACCACAGACACAGTGATCAGCTTTAGCCAGGATAAAACAGTGAAGCTGTGAGTCAAGATGAATTTGAACCACACAGTTATCTTTTCACTTCAGCTGGAGCTGAAATTTAGCTGCCTCCCAAGTGTGGGATTAGGGGCGAAGGGTGGGGCATGTGGCCTGACTTCACCTAAATCTGTCAGACAGTGGCAAGTGCCCATCCAGTAGAGGTGTACTCTGCTGAAAATCAGGCCAGAGGTCACTGTCTGATGCGTGAGTTGGTGGACAGAACCCTCACAATACCAGCACAGGTTTTTATCAACCTGAATACCAACTGGTCTGATCTTTAGAATCTTATTTATGGAGGAAAACTTGTAAATCTGCATCTACAGAGAATGGATCTTCAGGTGGGTAAAAGCATGCGTTCAAAAGATATATATCCCAGCTGAAAAGCATCCTTGTGACAGATGAACACATATACGTAAGATCAGTCATTCCCAAGGGACACTTTAAGATTTAAAATGTGGACCAAGGTGCTTTCAGACTTACAGCAGCTTGTCACTCTCCAGTCTTGACCTCTCCCTGTGTGCTTAGCCAGGACAGCAAATCACCTTCATGCCTGAAGAACAGAAAAGCAGGTTAATGTTCCTCATTTCTCCACTCCTCTAGCGACAAAGTAGACTGAGCATCTTTACAGTGGGATAGGCTGAATATTTGGTTAAATTTATTAAAAAAATTCTCAGGGACATGTTCATGTAATGTCAAAGTATTCTAAATACTTTTCAATGACTTTGATCACAACCTCAGCAGTTATTTGCTCTGTGTCATCCAGGACTATTAATGGAATCAGCAAAGCACTGGAATTTCACAGTTTGATGATAATATTCCATGTAGTATATGTGCAAATACCTTCACCATTTCCAATTTTTAAAAGTTTAGATTTGAAACCAAACCAATTAATAATCTCTTTAATTACTATTTAAATATGCAGGTTTGGGTCATTCAGAGTTAGTTGCTTTTGATATTTAGCTGTCATATTTATAATTCAAACATATAAGACTGAATTTTTTTTAAATTGAAGACAGTCAGTTACAATGTGTCAGTCTCTAGTGTACAGCACAATGTCCCAGTCATGCATATACATGCATATATTCATTTTCATATAAGGTTGAAATATTTACAATTCAAATGTATGAGGTTGATTTTGGGAGATATTTCAGTCCAAATTTCAGTCCACATGTGACTCACCAGTATAGTTTCTGTAAAAGAATTCAGGCAGATTTGTGCTCAGACTCCAGCTCTGGCATGTCTTACCTCTGTCACCTTGGGCAGGTAATGTGCCTCCTCTGAGACTCAGTTTCTTCCTCTGTAAGATGAGGATATACTATCTACCTCATGTGGTTATTTGAGGATTGTCAAAGCACAAATTCTCAAATCATTAAAAATGTAATGCTCATGTGAATAGATGATGAGTTAAGCTCCATTTAACTGATCATCAGAGTAACAGAGCAATTTGAAAATAAAAAATGTGAAGAACTAGAATTTAAGTCATCATTAAGTCATCAGTGGGACAGGCCTTGATGAAATGAGATTGCAAAGTAAGATATAAAACTGGTTAGTTTCCTAAAGGGAAATAAAACTATACAGTGGAATACTACTCAGCCATAAAAACCGACAACATAATTCCATTTGCAGCAACATGGATGCTCCTGGAGAATGTCATTCTAAGTGAAGTAAGCCGGAAAGAGAAAGAAAAATACCATATGAGATCGCTCATATGTGGAATCTAAAAAACAAAAACACAAACAAACAAACAAACAAAAACAAAGCATAAATACAGGACAGAAATAGACTCACAGACTGTATACAGACTTGTGGTTGTCAGGGGGAGGGAGAGTGGGAAGGGATAGACTGGGATTTCAAAATTGTAGAATAGACTACACTGTATAGCACAGGGAAATATACACAAAATGTTATGATAACTCAGAAAAAAATGTGACAATGAGTGTGTATATGTCCATGAATGACTGGAAAATTGTGCTGAACACTGGAATTTGACACAACATTGTAAAATGATTATAAATCAATAAAAAAATGTTAAAAAAAAAAAGAAACATTAGGACCAAAAAATAAATAAATAAATAAATAAAAATAAAAAAACAAAACTATAACCTTGGAGGTAAATTTCTCTATCAGAAAGCCAAAATATATCACCATCATGCCTTATAAATTTTCTACAGATCAGCCTCCAACTTTAAAGAGTCTTTAATCTGGCCCTTACTGAATTACTAGTCAAGGTTTTATTTCTCAGGAAAGTCAGATGGCATTTGGGTGGGCTTAATGGATCACACTTTTTTTTTTTTGCCTTAATTTCTAAGTCTGGGGTAACTTTTCCTGAATGGGATCAAGTAAGATATATGTAAAAGAGCCTACTCCAGTGCTTTAGTCATAGTTAATGCTCACAGATCTTCCCTTTCCTTCTACACACCTGCATAGACTTATCCAGATGTTAGTTTTTAATGTCTAATTTATCAAAGTTTCACTGTGTTTGCTTGCTTTTTGTAACATTTTTGAAAGATTTGAAAACTTTCAGTAAATACTTTGGCACTATTGGTGTTTGGTGTTTTGTCTATTCTTTATTGGGAACTCACTGGGGAGAGTTTTTGTTACATTGATCAACTGATTTTTTTCCTTTCCTTTCCATGCCTAGGGAAGATGTACATCATTCTTAGGATCAGAGACAAGAATGAAATGAACCAGTTCGACCTATGTTTAAGGAATGGTCCACGTTTTTGCAAATTCAGTTCAAATTAAATAAGGCTGTTTATAAACAGATAATGTGGATAGTTGTGAGAAAAGCACGTTATCAGTTTGCTTTGGCGCCACGAGATCCAAATAAACACACACCCATTGCAAGATCATTCAGTTGCCAGGGGTTGTTTTGAACCTGAAGATAAAAAGCCTGAGGGGTGGATGGTGATGGTGATGCCCTGGGGAATAATACAATTTTAGTTTTACATAAATGTCATCTGATTATTTGAAAAGAAAAAAATTAATTCTATATTCAGGACTGAAGTTGGTAACATTGTGTTTTTAAGGTCTCCTTCCAGGTTTTGAGCTCTTAGAGGCAGTGACAAACTGTGTTTTCCAGAGGAGGAATCAAGATTGTGGAGCAGGAGGACGGGGAGCTCACCTCCCCCAACCAACACATCAAAAATACACCTACATGTGGAACAATTCTCACAGAAAACTTAACTGGAAACTGGCCAGACTCCTGTACAACCAGAGCTACAAGATCTCCACATAACTGGGTAGGACTGAAAAAGGCATAGGGCTGGTCCCCCTGCCCCTGAGAGGACCTGAAAGGTGCCCCCCACCCTGGTTGGGGGGAGCAAGGAGGTTGAACCACAGTCTGGGCATCCTAGTTCTGGGGAACAGCAGGTAATAGCTAAGCCCTGGTGGACACTGGGAGAATTGCTGGGATGGCTAGAAGGGCTGGAGAAGCCCAGACCCTACTGAAGAATGGGTGCGTGCTGGCTTGCCAACATTTCAGGGCAGAGAGAGCCTTTAGACTGGCGGCTGCTGCCTGCTCCTCTCCCCAGTCTGAATCGGGCAGACACCCCAGCACTTCTCACTCCACCCCAGAGCTTAGCATGAGATCTGGGCCAGCCGACCCTGGGAAAATACTTCGTAGTTATACCAAGAGACTGAGGGCTGGGGTGTGATCTGGGTGGGGTGGTGGCGCTCACTGGCAGTGTCTGCTTGGGTGGTGCCCAGGAGCATGCCACAGTTAGTCTCCCAGCCTGCCCACTCCACACTGCAGTTTAGCACTGGATCTGGGGCAGACAGGTCCTGGGAGAAGTCTGCCAGAGGCAGCCAGATCTCTGGCGGCAGCTCAGCCGCCTCAATTCCTGCAACCACAATGCCCCAACCCCTAGTTCCCGCCTAGCGAATGCCCGGGCCCCACCTACTCCAAACCATAACCTGGCACTAGATCTGGAATGAACACAATAGAGGAAGGGACGTGACCTTGGGTTGCCTTCGAGTGCAGCTGAAGAGGTTTACACAGTCAGCACGTCAGAGCACTGTGAGTGCGTGGGCCTCATTTAATTTAGCAATCACCTCCTTTGGGGCAGGGCATGCACTCTAGGAGAACAGAGCCTGATTGACCCTCATGGCTCTATTCCTACAACTGGGGAGAAGACCCTGCCCCTGACAGGGCAGTGACAGCCACAGAACAGAGAGGAGGTCCCACCTCACACCCTACACAGGCTTTAGACCCTCCAACACCAACCACACCCTCTAGCAAGGGGTAACAGCCAGCACACCCTAAGGAAAGATGTGGCTGGCATCCATATCAAACCCAACCCTCTCACCAAAAATATTACACACAACCTACCAAAGGATAGAATTTATCTCAAGTATCTTTTCTGACCACAACAGTATGAAATTAGAAATCAACTACAGAAAGATAAATGGGAAAAGAATGAATACATGGAGACTAAACAACATGCTACTAGAAACCAGTGGGTCAATGATGGAATCAAAGATGATTTCAGAAAATACCTTGAGACAAACAAAATGAAAACACAACTGCACAAAATCTATGGAATACAGCAAAAGCAGTTCTAAAAGGGAAGGTCATAATGATATAGGCCTTCCTTAAGAAACAAGAAAGGTCTCAAATAAACAACGTAACCTGTTGCCTAAAAGAATTAGGAAAAGAAGAACAAAGCCCAAAGTCAACACAAGGAAGGAAATCATAAAGATCAGAGAGGAAATAAATAGAGATTTAAAACAATATAAACAAGAGTTTTTTGAAAAGATAAAAAAAAAATTGACACACTTTTAGCCAGGCTCACCAAGAAACAAAGACCCAAATAAACAGTAAGAAAGGAGAGGAGAAATAACAACGAATACCACAGAGATTAAAAAAAAAAATCATGAGAGCACTATGAAAAGTTACATCCCAAATAAACTGGACAATCTAGAAAAAAGTGGACAAATTTCTAGAAACATGTAGTCTGCCATGATTGAGTCAAGAAGTAATAGATAATTTGAACAGACTGATCCTTAGAAGTGAATTAGAATCTGTAATTTAAAAAAAATACTCCCTGCAAACAAAAGTCCAGGATCAGATGGCTTCACTGGGGCATCCTACCAAACACATAAAGAAGAACTTATATCTATCCTTCTCAAACTCTTCCAAAATAACTGAAAGAACACTACCAAATTCATCCTTCGAGGCCACCATTCCCCTGATACCAAATCCAAACAAAGACACCACAAAAAAAGAAAACTATAAGCCAATATCTTTGAAGAATACAGATGCAAAAATCCTTAAATTATTAGCAAACTGACTCTTAACAATACATAAAAAAGATCATACACCATCACCAAGCTGGATTCATTCCAGGGTCACAATGGTTCAACATGCACAAATCAGTGTGATACACCACATTAACAAAAGGAAAAGACAAAAACCATGTGATCATCTCAACAGACACAAAAAAAGCATTTGAAAAAATTCAACATCCGTTCATGATAAAAACTCATCAAAGTGTGTATAGAGGGAACAGGTCTCAACATAATAACGGCCATTTACAACAAGCCCACAACCAACATCAGACTCAATGGTGAAAAGCTGAAAGCCTTCTAAGTTCAGGAACAAGACAAGGACGCCCACTCTCACCACTTCTATTCAACACAGCATTGGATGTCCTAGCCACAGCAGTCAGACACGAAAAAGACACAAGGGGTACCCAGATTGAAAGGGAAGAGGTAGAACTCAGTATTTGACGATGACATAATACTCTACACAGAGAACCCTAAAGTCCCCACACAAGAAGTATTAGAACTAATACATGAATTCAGCAAGGTAGCAGGATACAAGGTTAATACACAGAAATCTGCTGCATTCTTTGCATTAATAATGAAATATCAGAAAGAGAAATTAAGGAGACAATCCCATTTACTATTGCATCAAAAAGAATAAAATAGCTAGGAGTAAACCTGCCTAAGGAGATAAAAGACCTGTATTCTGACAGCAATAAGACACTGATGAAAGACACTGAAGATGATACAAACAGGTGGAAAGATATACCATGTTCCTGGATTGGAAGAATCAATTTTTTTAAAATGACCATACTACCCAAGTCAATTTACAGATTCAGTGCAATCCTTATCAAAATATCAGTGGCATTTTTCACAGAACTAGAACAAATAATTTTAAAATTTGTATGGAAATGCAACACCTCTGAATAGCAAAAAAAAATCTTGTGAAAGAAGAATGGAGCTGGAGAAATCACTTATCCCTGACTTCAGGCCATAATACAAAGCTAGAATAATTAAAATAGACACATAGATCAATGGAACAGGATAGAGCGCCCTCAAATAAACCCATGCACTTGTGGTCAATTAATCTACAACAAAGAGGCCAAGAATATATAATGGAAAAAAGACAGATTCTTCAATAAGAAAGAAAACGTGGAAGCTGGACAGCTACATGTAAAAGAATGAAATTAGAACATTCTCTAACACCAAATACAAAAATAAACTCAAAATGTACGATTAGATACTATAAAACTCCTAGAGGAAAACAAAGGCATGTTTGCCATAAATTGCAGCAGTATTTTGGGGGGTCCATCTCCTAAAGGAAAGGAAATAAAAGCAAAAATAAACAAATGGGACCTAATCAAACTTAAAAGCTTTTGCACAGCAAAGGAAGCCATTGACAAAATGAAAAAACAACCTACTGAATGGGAGAAAATATTTGCAAATGAAATGACTGATAAGGGGTTAATATTCAACATACATAAACAGCTCATACAATTTAACATCAAAAAACCAAACAACCCAATCAAAAAATAGACTTTTTCCGAAGAAGACATATAGATGGCTAACAGGCACATGAAAAGATGCTCAGCATGGCTAATTGTTAGAGAAATGCCACTCAAAACCACAAGGTATCACCTCACACCAGTCAGAATGGCAATCATCAAAAAGCCTACAAATAATAAATGTTGGAGAAGATGTGGAGAAAAGGGAACTTACACACTGTTGGTGGGATTGCAAATTGGTGCAGCCACTATGGAAAACAGTATGAAGTTTTCTTAAACTAAAATTAGAGCTACCTTATGATCCACTCTTGGGCATATATCCTGAAAAGATTAAAAACCCTAATTCGAAAAGATACATGGATCCCAAAGTTCATAGCATTATTTATAATAGTCAAGATATGGATGTAACCCAAGTGCCCATCAACAGACGATTGGTTTAAAATGTTCCATATGTATACAATGAAATATTACTCAGCCATAAGAAAGAATGAAATATTGCCATTTGCAGCAACATAGGTGGACCTAGAGAATATTATGCTTAGTCAAGTAAGATAAATATCATATGGTATCAATTATATTTGGAATCTAAAAAATATTACAAATGATAGTATATACAAAACAGAATAGACTCACAGACATAGAAAACAAGCTTTTACTAAACATTTACTAAAGGGGAAAGGGTGCGGGAGAAGGACGAATTAGGATATGGCATTAACAGTACAGGGTACTATGCGTAAAATATATAAGCACTGAGAATTTACTGTACAGCACAGGGAATTATACCCCGTATCTTAAAAAAAAAAGAAAAAGAAAAATCTCTAATGTAATCTGTAGAAAAAACCCTGGATCGCTATTCTGAATACCTGAAACTAGCACAGTATTGTAAATCAACTATACTTAAATAAAAATTTAAAAAATTTCAAAAAATAGAAATTGCATTTCCCACTGTAGACCTGCTGTTTCGGTCTCATGTATACACACCTATGAAAGAAACAAGGAAGGAGAGGGGTCAAGAAAGCAAGATAGAGAAGGAAAGGAATGGAGTGAAGGAGATTAGAGATTTCTATCTGGAAACTCTTTAACATGATATGACCGAAAAATCAATTTAATTCCTCAAAGGAAAAACAAATTAGAACGTATTTGAAAAGCGAGTAACAGAACCTCCTTGATAGTCAGTGTGAGATTAAGAAAATTTCATTGGAATGGGGGCCAGAAGCTCTGGCTTCTTGTGGCAGATAGGCTGCTGATTTGTGTGGGGCGAGGCGTGCCACCTACTTCCCCAGGCCCAAGGGTCCATCCCTCAGTTCAGAAACTGGGCAGCATGGTCTCGAAGACCCTTTCTCATTCAGCCATTCTGTGAGCTGTTTTCGCCAGTATCACCCATTATGCATTTGCAATTGTTTTTGATGGAGGGGTGAGAGAGAGAGAGAGAGAGAGAGAGAGAGAAAGACAGAAAGACAGACAGACAGACCTGCTATCTCCAGGTCTTTCTGAGCTCAACACAGGGGTGCTAAGCCCTAGAGTAGTGCTTTCGGCTGGGTCAGTTGAACTCCGTCAGTCTCTGGCTAATGATTTTCTAAGATCTGGCATCTCCTTTCCTCTCTGCCATTTTCATTATCAAAAGTTTAAGGAAATAAAGGTAAGAGACTCATACCCAGAAAGAAGAGGGCAACTTTAAAGTCCTCTCTACCTTGTCCCTGGTCTCAGAGGAGATTCACTGGGTCTCAGCTTCCTCAGAATTTAAGTTTAACAACAGAGCTTGAGCTGTTTCCTTCACAGTTATGTAGAACTTTTCAGTTTATGTATCAACTGAGACTTCTCAGTTTATGTATCGGTTTTATATTTACACAAACTGTATTCTTTGAGCCTTACAACAACCCTGTGAGGTGGTCAGAATGTTCATGTTAATCCCATTTTTTAGGGAGAGGAGATCAAGGCACAAAGGGGTTACGTGATTTGCCTGCTATCACACAAAAAGTAAAGAGCTAGAATTCACTGAGACCTCACACAAATCTACAGCTTCTTACCTGCAACTCCTCATTCTCACCAAGCTCTCGTAGACCTGGGATTTCCAAACAGTCTCTCATCCTCCTACAAAGGTCATTTGATTTCTCAAGGATACAGACTCAGGGAAGGAGTGCAAACAAATGTCAAAATGTTATGAAATGTTTATTTCAGGTGTTCTCTTTCCCTCCTGATGCAAATTAGCAAGATTTCCTCCCTTCCTTCCTTTCCCTTCCACACGACATGAAGTTAGATAGGAATGGGGTACAGACAGGGGAAATAAGCACGCCTCAACGCTATTTTTAAGTTACTAGAAAATACAACAAACCAGAAAGCCTTTCCTTCTGACTTTTATGGTAAGGAATTGCATGACTCTTAGTGTGTGCACAAAATGCCTCAAGATTGATATGATCAAATTACCTCATTTAAACAACTCAGTTATTACTCTACATTAAAAAATTAGACATAAAGTTTAATAGTGGAAGAAGCCAGAAAAGACGATGCCTTCTGGACTGTACTAGGCATTTGTGGGTCAGGGATCAGACAGTCATGTGGGGCCACAGTTTTCCAAGTTTTACATTAACATCTGGTCTTAAATGTCTGCAGTGTGCTCTCCTGCGTCACACTTCATTCCTCGGTGAGAAATCATAAACTTTTGCAATTCTCTAGCCTAAGTGTTTTGCCGAACTGCCTGGAAGCCAGAATTAAATGACCCATGTGTTTCAAAATGTTCATTGCAAAAGATCTGGAGGGCCTGGCTAGGCTGATCTGTAGGACTGAAGCTATGACTTAACCAAGAAAGGGGCCTATCTGTCCTCGGGTTTCAAAACTTCCTGGCAGATCCATTCCTGTAACTGGTGCAGAATGCAAATTAGCTTGGAGCTGAGTATGTAAATGTGCAGAGTTCACGAAACAATAATGATGAATTGGCCAAAAATTCCTGGCTATCTCAATTTGGATTCCCGTAAGGTTTATAAGGGTAAGTTTAAATTTTTAATAGACTACAGCCCTGCATTTTTACAAAAAAAATGTTATTGGACAAAGATGCACAGTGAAATGGTGATGAACTTACTCTGGACGTAAAGTAATGATCAAGGAGAAATACAGTCGTTTCATTCTTGTCACCAATGTTTCTCAGTTCCCTGTCTTCTTCTTAAGTAAATGTGAGCAGTGACTAGAGCGTTTCTTTGATGGTTGATGATTTTACTTCTGGCCCCCTTTCTGACTGTCCTCAGTGTACAGCACCGTATCCACGAGTAAATGTAAGAACGAACTGCAGGGACTGGACAGCAGTTACACTGACTCCAGCACATCCTCAGAAAAGGTTTTGAATCAAATTCCTGTTACTTTCTTGAGGTGATGACACTTTCATTAACTGATGATTGAAAAAGAATTAATTTGGGATGATGATTATGGGATTGAGGGAGATAATAAATTACTATCAATCAGGGGAGATAATAAATTACTATCAATCAGTTCAGTAAGGACACTGAACGGACAATTAACGACTGATGCCGGCCCACAGCTAATGGCGGCTGTCACTCAGTTCTATTCTGACCACATTCTGAGCCACATACGAAAACAACACCTATTTTTCTTTGTAATGTGCTGACTTGATCTGAACTAAATAAAACAAGATTTCTAAGCCAAATAATCCATAGATAACTATAGGGCAGGTCAAAATATTTTCTTGGTATTGCTATACTACCTAATAGTTTATGTTTTCTAAAGCTGTAATACAGTGTGTTTTGAACAACAGGAATCGTTTCTAACTGTACAACATTAATGACAGAATTTCCTCAGGTGTTGTGAATGGTCTCTTATCCATATGTATTAATGACACTACTGATCAAATATCTTTACAAATACAAAAATGTATAAATAATTCAGGAGTTTGGTAGCTCAGTTAGGTTTTTAGCAGTAGAAAAGACCACCGGAAGTACCTTCTTGATTGACAAGACTTTGTCAGAGGTTTACATATAGCTGACATCTAGCAGCATTTCATCATCTCAGATGAAATGTGCTAAAACACTTGGCACCACTGGGATAAGCACTGGGTGAGGGGAGATGAGAGTATGAGATAAGTAAGAAACACTTTCTCTTTCCTGCCCTTGAGGTTCTAATCTAGAATCTTTCTACTACACATTATACATACCCATAGTTCACTGACTCTAAGATGTCTTCATTTCAAAGTTGCACCATTCATTTATAGACTACTTAGAGTTGTAAACATGCCACAGCATGTAAGTCTTATTTCTAATTTCAGAGATATCAAAATAGGAAATAGAGTAAGTACTGGACTGTAGGAGGTTGAAGACAGGCTGGTGAAAAAATACTGCATATGGTGACTACTTTTTAAAAGACGTTTGAAGGGGATAATAGTTTCAATAGATATTAGGGGATAGGAAATATTTTTAACTTTTAGGAAAAAAGAAAAGAAATACAGTGATCTCTTCTGCAGCCAAGGGATGGGGAGAGCCTGGAGAGGCAGGAGCAAGGGGCGCTCTCTCGGGAACACTCCAGAGGATCCCTGATGCCAGGAGCAATGAGAGCATCATTACAATTGTCCTGAGCTGATGGACTTACCCTGCAGCCCACAGGGAAGACAAGTAACCTCCAGGGAAGTTCCCCAGGACCAACGGGGTCCGCCCAGTGCTGAGAGAGCATCACTTCCTTCTTAGAACCCTGCTGCGTGGAGTCCCTAGGATTCAGTTGCTATCATTCTGGCAAGTTAACCTGATTAATTTACTTGTATCTTATTTTCTGCTGCTGCATCCTCACTATCTCATTTCAGAAAGAATGAGACAGTGACATATAGATGGAGTCTGGGCTCTGGGATCAATAGCCCGAGTTTAGCTCCACCTCCAGGCAAGTTTCTTAACCATCATTTTAAGCCTTACTTGTCTTACCCATCCGACTGGAATAGTAATCTTACCTACCCGTATGGCTCTTGTGAGGATTAGATGAAACAATGCTTATTGAAAAACACTTGTCATAGTGCCTGGCTCACGTGAGAAGCTGAGTAAATAAAAATACAAAACATCTAACTGTCCAGGGTTCAGGAGAGCAACCTCAAGTTTATACTCTGGAGGGCTATATTTCACTTTCCCAAGAAAAGATTTAACAGCCCTTTGTTTTTGACATTTTTGACTCAGAGGGGCTAGATAAAGATGGATTGTTGGAGAGAAGGAGGGACTGTGAGGTTAGAGGAGAAGCCACAGTAACTGAATGCTGGGAAGATCTGAATTTCTCAGATTTGGGAGATGAAGGCTTTCTGTGGAATGGTAGATCCTAATCTCACTTGCCTCCCAGAACTCCAAGAGATAGCAGGCGGGGTGACACCTGGATGTCTGGGGTGTGATCAGCAACCACCAAGGCCTTCAGAACAATGGCCCCTGTTCCCTGTAGCTTGTCTGTGGCCATCTGAGAGCTGGGAGAGCCTGACACCAACAGTTCTGGCTTCTGGGACCAGGTAGACCTGAGTTTCTTAAAGAAGCCAAGGGGATGGGGTGGGGAGACTAGACATTCAGAGCCAGCCTAATTGGGTATAGAAAGATAAAAGGAAGTAACACCTCTTGCATCTTATGTCTGAAGCAAACCCATACCCACTGAATAACTCTCTGACTTGCTATTTGTACAGTAGGCATCACTATCAGCTCATTGTGAGGAGTTCTAGTGAGGTGTGTATATCCAGTCCAAGCTGCCTGGAGGGCTCTTGTGCTCTGTATCACCCCACCTTTTCCCCCAGCTCTACCTCTATCCCCACCACCAGGCTGAAATCAAGGATATCAGATTTCAATTCCCAAAGGCTATTTTTGGTTACATACTGATTCTTATCAACTGCACTTACCCTTTACACAGGTCTTCTACCTGGTCCTCTGCAAGTGGTCTGGGGACTTTCTCACAAATAGCATCACAGAGCAGCCAGAGGCATTTATTTACTTGCTTCTGGATGGGAAGGCTTCCCATAAAAAGGGGGGAAGAAGATGAGTAGAGTGTCTTCTCTGAATCTCTGAAGCCAGCTGGGTGGCTCCAAAGAGGAATTATGTTTCTCTGAGTAACAGGATGACTGAGATACGACGGTAAAGTGGGCAGTTTATCTTGGACGTCCTCCACTCTGTGTGCTCTTCTCGCCACCTAACACCCCTTTCCCCATCCGTACGGCTCTTCTAAGTCTCTCAGTTATCTGCTAAGCTCCTGCAGAAGTGCTCCAGATGACACTTATGCATTCTAACAGGGGACTGTATACTTTCTACTTCATGCGTATATCCCTTTCAGAACAAGCCTACAGGTGGTAGTCAACCTCTGCTCAAGTGTCTCCAGTGATGCTGCGCTCCTGAGCTCAAGGCAGCCGGCTGCCTGATGGAAGAGCTCCATTGTGAGTCACCCCTTCTCCCGACCTGTGATCTGCTTCCCCAAAGTCATCACCCAGTGCCTGCTGCCACCCTTGGGGAAGAGGCTGAATCAGTGTTCCTCATAACAGTACCTCAAATATTTGAAAACAGATACTCTCCCCTCTGTCTGCCTCTCTTCTCTGAGTTACATAGCAGGTTCTATTGACTGCCTGTAGTCTTTAAAGTGTTTGGTAGTCTGATAGTGGGAATTGGAATCATCCATGATCTCTAAAATGTTTTCATCTTCCTTGAGAACCTGGTCCAGATCTGGGAGGGAATACTTTGAGGCTGACAAAATTTGGAAAAATAGAAACTGAGAAAAAGATGATAGTGGGAGAAGTGTCCAAAGACTGGCAAGCTGATACCCAAATAATGAAGGAGGTTTCCCTAATATTAACACTAGTGTGGGGTAGTCCTGTATGTTCTTGGCATAAAAAAAAAAAAAAAGCTGATGAACAGGATCAAGATGGTGGAGAAGGAGAACATGGAGCTCATTCATCTTGCCTGACAAATACATCAAAAATACATCTACATGAGGAAGAATTCACATGGAAAACTAACTGGAAACTGGCTATACAAAGAAAGCTGCTGCTGGGAAAACCGCTAAGACAGAAGGTCTGGAGAAGCCTAGACTCTCCCTGTGAAGACTGCGTGAGTGCTGGCTTGCCAACAATCAGGGTGGAGAGAGCTTTGCACTGGCGGCTGCCACCTTACTGCACTCCCCAATCCAAGCAGGGTGAATACACCAGCCCTCCTCACTCCACGGCACAGCTTGGCATGACATCTGAGTCAGCCAAGCCTGGGGAGAAGATTTGGCCTAGCTGCTCAGGGACAGTCCAGGGGCGCCTGGCGTATGGTCCAGGTCGGGCAGTAGCGGCCATTGCCGGTGCTTGCTCAGGTGGTGCCAGAGAAAACACTGCAACCTGTATGCTGTAGTCCGTCTCCCAGCCAGAAAAAGCTCCAGCCCCACCCACTCCACAGCAGAGTCTTACAACAGATCTGGGGCAAACACAGAGGGGAAGGGATGCAACCGTGGGCTGCATCTGAGTGGAGCCACAGATGCTGACATAGGCAGCAAATTGGTCCTCTGTGAGTGCACGGGCCTCACTTGCTTCAGCAATCAACTCCACTGAGGCAGGGCATACACTCAGAGGAATGGAACCTAATTAAGACCAACTCTTAAGGCTTCTACTCCAGTAACTGGGGAGCAGACCCTGCCTCTGACAGGGCAGTAACAGCCACAGAGCAGAGAGGAAGTCCTGTCTTACACCCTGCACCCCTGCACAGACTTTAGACCCTCCAACACCAACCACACATATACCCTATGAAGGTGATAATGGCCAGCACACCCTGAGGAAAGATGTGACTGGTGTCCATATCAAAACCAACCCTCTGTCCAAAGACATTGGTCACACACATCTACACAGGGACACTCCTACATAAAAATATCCTTTCAAGACCACAAAAGATAACAGTTTCTCTTAAATTCATAAAGACAGAGTAAGTTAAGTAAAATGAAAATGTAGAGAAACTACTCCTAATTAAAAGAGCAAGAAAAATTCCTTGAAAGAATAAATAATCAAACAGGGCTCATCAGTGTACCAGACACTAAGTTCAAAAAGGTGGTAATAAAAATGCTAACTGAATTAAGAAACAGTATCAGTAGAAAGGCAGATCACTATAACAAAGAACTAGAAACTACAAAGATGAACCACTAAGAAATAGATAATTCAATTTCTGAGATAAAAGCAATCTAGAAGCAATGAATAGCCACCTAAATGACTCAGAAGAATAAATAAGTGATCTGGAAGATAGAACAATGGAAATCATCCAATCAGAACAGCAGACAGAAAGACAAATGAAAAAAAAGTGAAAGCAACATATGAAATCTATGGGATAATATAAAACATGCCAACCTACACATGATAGGGGCTCCAGAAGGAGAAGAGAGATAGAAGGGGATCAAACATGTATTTGAAGAAATTATGGCTAAAACTTCCCCAACCTAAAGAAGACGACAGATATCCAAGTACAGGATAGGGGGTTCCAAACAAGATGAACCTGAACAGACCCATGTCAAGACACATCATAATTAAAATGGCGAAAGTTAAAGATAAGAGAGAATTCAGAAGGTAGCAAGAGAAAAACCAAGAGCCAGTTACAAGGGAACCCCCATAAGGTAACTAGCTGATTTCTCTGCAGAAACTTTGCAGGCCAAAAAGGCTGTGGAATGATATATTCAAAGTCTTGAAAAGGAGAAATCTGTAACTAGGAATCTCTATCCAGCAAGATTATCATTCAGAATAGAAGACAAGATAAAGAATTTCTGAGACAAGCAAACACTAAAAGAATTGAGCAATACCAAACCTACCCGCAAAAGAAATATTGAAGGGTCTTCTCTAAAAACAAAAGAAGCAAGATTCTACAAGAAAGGGAAAATCATAAGAAAGGCAAATATAAAGGATTGATGATCACTTAAATAATCCAGTACATAGGTTAAAAAACAAATAAAAACATTGTAAAAGTGATTATAACTACAACAAACAGTACAAGGATAAGCATAAAGATGTAAAATGGAACATCAAAATCACAAAATGTGGGGGAAGAGACTAAAAAATAGAGATCTTTTAGAATGTGTTTGAAATTAAATGATTATCAGTTTAAAGCAAGTAGATACAGTTATAGGTCAACATACATGAACCCCAGGGTAACCACAAATCTAAAGCCTACAAAAGATTTGTAAAAACCAAAAAGAAAGGAACTCAAGCATATCACAAAATAAAATCATCAAGCCAAAACATTAAAATCAAAAGAAGAAGAAATGAATGAAGAACCACCACCACCACCACCAAAAACCAAGAAAAACAAGGAATAAAATGGCAATAAGTACATACCTATTAATAATTATTTTACTGTCAATGGATTAAATGCTCTGATCAAAAGACACAGTGTGACTAACTGGAAAAAAAACAAGAATCTTCAATATGTGACCTGTAAGAGACTTGCATCAGAGCAAAAGATACACACTGACTGAAAGTAAGAGAGTGGAAAAAAAAATTTCCTGTAAATGGAAATGACAAGAAAGAATGGGTAGCAATACTCATATTCAATAAAATAGACTTTAAAACAAAGGCTATGAAAAAAGACAAAGAAGAACATTATTTAATGATAAAGGGAATTGATACAAGAGAGGATATTACATTCATTGACATATATGCACCCAATACAGGAGCACCTAAATATACAAAGCAAGTGCTAAGAGACATGAAGGGAGAAATCGACAATAATACAATAACAGTGGGAGATTTTTACATCCCACTGACATCAAAGGACATATCATCCAATTAGAAAATCAGTAAGGCAACAGAGGTCCTAAATGACACAATAAACCAGTTGGACTTAATTGATAGCCACAGGACACTACATTCATAAAAAACAGAATACACATTCTTTTCAAGTGCATGTGGAATGTTCTCTAGGATAGACCACATACTAGGATACAAACAAGCCTCCACAAATTTATGACAATAAAAATTATTTCAAGCATCTTTTCTGACCACAACAGTATGTAACTAGAAATCAACTACAGAAAGAAAAATAGGAAGAGAATGAACATATGAACATTACAAACCTACTACAAAAAACCCAGTGGGTAATGATGAAATTAAAGAAGAAATCAGAAAATATCTTGAGACAAAAATGAAAACACAACTTTACAAAATCTGTAAATTTTGTGTAGCAAAAGCAGTTCTAAGAAAGAAATTCATAGAAATAAAAGCCTTCCTCAAGAAATAAGTAAAATCTCAAATAAACAATGTAACCTATCACCTAAAAGAATTAGAAAAAGAAGACCAAACAAAGCCCATAGTCAGCAGAAGGAACAAAATAATACAGATCAGAGAGGAAATAAATAAACAGAAGTTAAAATAATGATAGAAAAGATCACTAAAACCAAAAGTTGGTTTTTTGAAACGATAAACAAAATCAACAAATCTCTACCCAGGATTACCAAGAAGAAAAGATGAGGACTCAAATAAATAAGAAATAAAAGAGAAGAAATATCAATCAACACCACAGAAATACAAAAAAAATCATAAGATAACACTGTGAACAGTTATGTGCTAAGAAATTGGACAACTGAAAAGAAATGGACAAGTTTCCAGAAACACACAGCCTGCCAAGAGTGATTCAAGAAGAAACAGGTATCTTGAATAGACCAAACAACAGAGGTAGGATAGAATCTGTAATATAATCCTCCCTGCAAACAAAAGGACCGGACAGCTTCATTGGGGAGTTCTACCAAACAAATAATGAAGAACTTATACCTATCCTTCTCAAACTATTCCCCCAAAATGAAGGAACATCCCTAAATTTATTCTTTGAGGCTACCATCACTCTGATACCAAAACCAGACAAAGACACTACCAAAAAAGAAAATTACAGGCCAGTATCTTTGATGAATATAGCTGTAAAAATCTTCAACAAAGTATTAGCAAGCCAAATCCAATAATACATAAAAAGGATCATACAACATGATCAAGCTGAATTCATTCCAGGGTCATAAGGATGGTTCAACATACACAAATTGATCAATGTAATACACCACATTACCAAAAGAAAAGACAAAAACCACATGATAATTTCAATAGACACAGAAAAAGCATTTGACAAAATTCAATATCTATTTAAGATAAAAACTCTCATTAAAGTAGATATGGTATAGAGGGACCATATCTCAACATAATAAAGGTCATTCATGACAAACCCATATCATACTCAATGGTGAAAAGCTGAAAATATTCCCAGTAAATGAGAATGAGACAAGAATGCCCACTCTCACCGCTTCTATTCAGTATAGTATTGTAAGTCCTAGCCACAGCATTGGGCAGAAAAAGAAACAAAAGGGATCCAGATTGGAAGAGATGACATAATAAAACTGTCACTATTTGCAGATGATATGATATTTTGTATAGAGAACCCTAAAGTCTTCACACAAAAACTATTAGAACTAATAAATGGCTTCAGCAAGGTAGCAGGATACAAGGTTAATATACAGAAATTTGTTGCATTTCTTTACACCAATAACAAAATACCAGAAAGTAAAAAATAATCTCATTTAAAATCCTGTCAAAAAAATAAAATACTCAGTGATAAACTTAACCAAGGAAGTGAAGTACCTGTATGCTGAAAACTATAAAACTTTGATAAAGGAAACTGAATATTATTCAAAGAAATGGAAAAATATCCCATGGTCTTGGATTAGAAGAATTCGTATTATTAGAATGACCATACTACCCAAAGCAATCTACAGATTTAATGCGATCTCTATCAAAATACCCATGACATTTTTCACAGAACTAGAATAATCTTAAAATTTATGTGGAACCACAAAAGAGCTCGAATTGACAAAGCAATTATTAGGAAAAAAGAACAAAGATGGAGGTGTAATCCTTTGAAACTTCAGACTATACTACAAAGCTACATTAATCAGAACAGCATGGTACTGGCACAAAAACAAGACATATAGATCAATGGACAGAATAGAGAGCCCATAAATAAACCCACACACCTAAATTCAATTATTCTATGACAAAGGAGGCAAGAATATACAAGGGAGAAAAGACAGTCCCTTCAAGTCATGCTGGGAAAGCTGGACAGCTTTATGTAAATCAATGAAATTAGAACACTCCCTCACACTATGTACAAAAATAAACTCAAAATGCCTTAAAGACCTAAATTTAAGACATGATATCATAAAACTCCTAGAAGAGAACACATGCATACCATTCTTTGCTATAAATCGTAGCAGTATTTTCTTAGATCAGTCTCCCAAGGCCAAAGAAATAAAAGCAAAAATAAACAAATGGCACCTAATCAGACTTAAGAGCTTTTGTATAGCAAAGGAAACCATCAGCAAAACAAAAAGAATGGGATAAAGTATTTGCAAACAATGAGCCCTAAGCGGTTAATAGCCAAAAGATACAAACAGCTCATACAACTCAATATCAAAAAAAAAAAAAAAAAAAAAGACCACAAAATGGACAGAAGACCTAAATAGACATTTTCCTAAATAAGACATACAGACGGCTAACAGGTACAAGAAAAGATGCTCAAAATTGCTAATTATTAGAGAAATGCCAATTAAAACCACAATGACCTGGTCAGAATGGCTATCATAAAAATGTCTACAAACAATAACTGCTGGAAAGGGTATGGGACAGACTGAGCTGTGGGAAACAAGTGAAAAAGCATGTGTACTACGGACAGTCTGGTTTCCTGGGAACAGGAAGGGAGGGCGAAGGCTTAGCTTTTGGTCACAAGCACGCACATTTCTCATTAAGACTCTCCATTTTATCTGATTGCCTGATATATCCAGTACTCAATAATTCTTAGCTTTAAAATCTTTTTCTCAACTTCCAATCTATGAGTCAATATAAAGAAGCAAAGAGAAGGTTATTTTCTGTTATTTTCCTTAAAAGTTATCTTATCTGCTTTTGTTTCTGCAGGAGGAAGTCGGCACCTGCCTTGAGCTAACACCAGGCATGTGTCAATTTTCCATGGAGCTCTGCTTTGGGGGTTCTTCAGACACACATACTGGAATCAATCACAGTAAATTCTATATGCAGGTTGCTTTTCCCAATATTGCTTTGTAAATTCTTCAGCATTCATACTAAATTTTCTACAGCCATTAAAGTTTTCTTCAGCCAGGTCAGTCAGAAGAGGTTGCCAGATTTTTGAGTATGTACCAGAGATCCAAAGGGTTAAAGTATTTGGTCACTTTTGTTACTAGTGTCCAGTTTCTGGTGCTGATCACTACAGACAAATCTGCCATACTTCATGTCTCAGGATGCTAGATTTTTGCTTTAAACGTGATCATAGGTGGTCTGAATGGATGCATAGTCTGTTAGAAAGTTGATTTTGACACATAGAGTGTATCTTTATCACAGGAGGATTTCTAAGAACAAAACACCTATTCCATGCCAAGAAATTAGCCTCACTAACCTGGCAATTACAAAATATTTCCTACAGCATTTCTTTACATTCCTTCATTCACTTCGTGCTGGCTACCATTTTTAAGCCAGCACTACTGCCTTTTGCCTCTTTCTCCACACAATCAAATGGGAGATGTGGAGATGTTTAGCAAGTCACAATGGTAAGTTATTTATTCTATGATTCCCCCAGGTCTACTTTATTAAGTATGGCCTCCTCAACCCAGAACCGCAGTGTCCTTGTAACAAGAAACGTTTTGGTTAGAAGATAAGCAACAGCTACTAATCTCAGTGAAGTGGTTGTCCCCATCTCTGCTTTTACACCTTTTATACATACCTGTAGAATCCACTTACTACAGCTGTGCTGATTATGTATTTATAAGCTTGTTTGCTCCTCTTGACAAAGAAGTCCTGTGGGAAAGGGTCCATGTCTTATTTGCCTTCGAATTTCCAGTGCACTGCCCAGTTCCTGGCAGACAATTTATTGTCACAATAGCTGCCAAATGAATGAATGGACATGATTCAGGCTTGTTCAAATAAAAGTTCTGTTCTGGGCAAGGCACTGACGTGGTCTTTTTGGCAACATTAGACTTGGAGGACACAACTCCCATTTAACCACACATGCAGTGTGTTGACCACATCCTGAGGATAAATTCTATAGTTTCACTGCTTTAATCATTCGTCTGGGTCAATATCCGGCATGGAGTCAAATCCCATAAGACTTACTGAGCCCTTAAAAATACCTCATCAACTGAAACCCACACATGGAAGATCAATTTAAATGTACTGTAATCTTTTGGGCTTTAGGCAGTGTTTCCTCTCTGACTAATAAAGTATTTTTCCTTGGACTTGACTATTTATATGTACATTTTTCCCAACCTTGGTTGTTTTACTTGTTTATATTTTATCATCGTTTGTTGTACCTAATCATATTGCAAGCTACTTGGAGTCCCTTGGGAAATGAGGCAGGATATGACTAAAGAAACAAAGAGACACTGCTTTGTCATAGGTAGGTGGCCAGTATTCAAATCAGAGACTTTTGGGGAAGGCAGATGGAAGTCTTCTCTCTTCCACTGGTCCATTTCATGATCATAAATGCAGGTCAGTTCATTCACATTGCTGTTTGCTTCTGTTAGTTGATGTGGATAGTTGAGAATCATACCTTCATAAATAGTGACTGGAAGGCTTTTTTTTTTTTTTTTTTTTTTCAGAACATGACTGAGTCATGGCAATAAAGAGAACTACAGTCATGTCTCTTCAGCAGCTCTCTCCAGCCCCAAAAGCACTGCAAGCATCCTGTTCTTCAGGTCCTTTGGGACAGGATGCCTCATAAGGACATTCTTGCTACTTCTTGGCAAATCAATTAAAAAAGCAACAGGCTGCATATCCAGGATCTATGGGGAATACAAAGGAAGCATAAAATGCAGTCTAGACCCCAGGGGACTTCAGGACAACAGGGAACAGAGCTTGACACATGGCATATGAGAGGAATAGAAACACCCCTGCACTTGGGATCAGAATACGTAGGTTCCTGCCTAGGCCATGAGACCATGATCATTTTACCTAATTTTTCAGACTTCATTCCCTTGCTTGTCAAGTAGAGCTGATAGCAGGGCTGTAGTCACGATTAAATAAGAGAGTGAACATCAAAGAAGTTTACAGTTTGCAAAATAATATATCAGGACTATATATTATAATAACATGTATAACATTTACACATTTAATGTAGAATGATGCATCTGAAAGAAATTTGGAGGCATACAGACATATGGATTCGTATGTCCTTACTAGCTATCTGGTTTGGGGCAAGGTACTTGACCCCTGTGAGTCTCAGTTTCTTCCTCTGTACAATGGGTATATTGATCCCCTCATTGAAGAGTTCTTGGAAATACTGGTGGTAATGTATGAAAAGCATAAAACAGAATTGCCAGCACACGGTATACACTGAATAAATGACAGCTTACATTTCACAATTACAGCAGCATAACAGCAGATTTATTTCTAGGCTTTCTATTCTGTTCAATTGACTCATATGTCTATTTTTTGTGTCAATACCACACTATTTTAATTACTGTAGCTTTATACTATTATCTGAAGTCTGGGAGTTATGCCTCCAACTTTGTTCTTTTTCTTCACCATTGCTTTGGTAATTCTGGGTCTTTTGCGATTTCGTATAAGTTTTAGGATTATTTGTTCTAGTTCTGTGAAAAATGTCCTGGATAATTTGATAGGAATCACATTGAATCTGTAGATTGCTTTGGGTAGCATGGCCATTTTACCATTATTAATTCTTTCAATCCAAGAGCATGGGATATATTTCCATTCCTTTAAGTCATCTTTAATTTCCTTAATCAACTTTTATAGTTTTCCACATGTAAGTCTTTCACCTCCTTGGTCAGGTTTATTCCTAAGTATCTTTTTTTGGGATGCAATTTTAAAACGGCTTTTTTTTTTTTTTTTTTACTTTCCTTTTCTGATATTTCATGGTTACTGTAAAGAAATGTAACAGGTTTCTGTATGTTAATCTTGTACCCTGTTATCTTGCTGAATTTGCTTGTCAGCTCTAGCAGTTTTGTGTGGAGTCTTTAGGGTTTTCTCTATATAGCATCATGTCATCTGCATATAGTGACATTTTCACCTCCTCCCTTCCAATTTGGATCCCTTTTATTTCTTTTTCTTGTCTGATTGCTATGACTAGGACTTCCAATACTGTGTTAAATAGAAGCAGTGAGAGACGGCATCCTTGTCTTTTTCCGGGAAGGCTGTCACCTCTTTACCGTTGAGTTACATTGGCTATGGGTTTGTCATAGACAGTTTTCATTATGTTGAGATATGTTCCCTCTATATTCACTTTGGTAAGAGTTTTTATCATGAATGGATGCTGAATTTTATCAAATGCTTTTTCTGCATCTACTGATATGATTGTGTGGTTTTTGTCCTGACTTTTGTTGATATGGTACATCACATTGATTGATTTGTGTATGTTGAAACATCCTTGTGTCTCTGGGATGAATCCAGCTTGATCATAGTGTATGATCGTTTTTATGTGCTGTTGGATACAGTTTGCTAAGATTTTGTGGAGAATTTTGCATCCATATTCATCATTTACCTATAGTCAATTAATTTTCTACAAAGGAGGCAATAATATATATACAGTGGAGAAAAGACAGTCTCTTCCACAGTGGTATTTGGAAAGTTGGACAGCTGCATGTAAATCAATGAAGTTAGAACACACTCACATCATACATAAAAATAAACTCAAAATGGCTTAAAGGCTTAAACATAAGACAGGACACCATAAATCTCCTAGAAGAGAACATAGGCAAAACATTCTCTGACATAAATCGTAGCAATGCTTTCCTAGGTCAGTCTCCCAAGGCAATAGAAATGAAAGCAAAAATAAACAAGTGGGATCTAATTAAACTTATAAGTTTTTGCACAGCAAAGGAAACTATAAACAAAATGAAAAGACAACTTACTGATTGGGAGAAAATACTTCAAACGATGCGACTGACAAAGGCTTAATTTCCAAAATATACAAACAGCTCATACAACTCAATATAAAAAAATAAAGAACCCAATCAAAAAGTGGGCAGAAGACCTAAATAGACATTTTTCCAGTGAAGACATACAAATGGCCAACAGGCACACGAATAAATGCTCAATATCGCTAATTATCAGAGAAAACCAAAATCAAAACTACAATGATATATCACCTCACACCAGCCCAAATGGCCATCATTAAAGAGTCCACAAACAAGAAATGCTAGAGAGGATGTGGATAAAAAGGAACCCTCCTACACTGTTGGTAGGAATGTAATTCGGTGCCGCCACTATGGAGAACAGTATGGAAAATACTAAAAATAGAGTTACCATCTGATCCAGCAGTCCCACTTCTGGGCATATATCCAGAGGAAACTAATTTGAAAGGATACATGCACCCCAATGTTCACAGCGACACTGTTTATAATAGCCAAGACACAGAAGCACCCTAAATGTCCACTGACAGATGACTGGATAAAGAAATTGTGGTATATGTAGACTCAGCCTTAAAAAAGAATGAAGTAACGCCATTTGCAGCAACATGGATGGACCTAGAGATTATCATACTGAGTGAAGTTAAGCCAGAAAGAGAAAGACAAATGTCATATGATATCACTTATATGTGGAATCTAAAAAAATAACACAAATGAACTTATTTACAAAATGGAAACAGATTCACAGACACAGAATGCAAACTTACGGCTACCAAAGGGGAAAGAGGGGGAGGGATAAATTGGGAGTTCGGGATTTGCAGACGCTAACTGCTATATATAAAATAAATAAAAAGGTCCTACTGTACAGCATAGGGAACCATATTCAGTATCTTATAATAATCTATAATAAGTAAGAATATGAAAAAGAATATACATATGTATAACTGAATCACTATGCTGTACAACAGAAGCTAACACAACATTGTAAATCAACTATACTTCAATTTTAAAAAAAACAGAAATTATGTATAATTTGGTGCTGAATCATTTGCCTACAGTCTGTGAGTAGTGTAGGAGTTCACAGAAGAGGCATGCCAATGGCATTTGGGGTCTTATTAAAAAGGCTTTATGGAAGAAGGAAGATTTGAGATCAGCCTAAAAAGGGCAGCAAGCTCTGCTTAGGTAGAATGAAGCAGTGTTTACCCAGGTTAGTCCCCTGGGCGAAGACAGGGTAGCACAGTCAGGATCACACTTGCCTTCTTCTTGGACCATCTGTAGCACCCCACATGGGAGCTGGGGGTTTATTTATACATTTACCAGCCCCCCTGTGAATTCCTGGAAGAAAGGGAACACATCATTTTCATCTTTATAGTCCTTAAAAGTAGTGATTCTCAATCCCATGCGTATCACCTGGGGAGATTCTGCAAGTATTACCCATGCTGGGGCCTCATGCCAGACCCATTAAATAAGAATCTCAGAGAACATCTCAAATCTCAGAGGATATTTTTGGTGTTTTTTTCAAAGCCTCCCAGGCCTTTATAACATGGTTAAGAACCATTGCTTTAAAGCATCAATCACACATGTATAAATGCATGTTCAATTGGTGAGATGGTCATGCGGGATGGAATACGGCAGAAAGCACCCTGGGCTGGGATTAGGGGGTTGCAGACTCCAGCTGCAGCTCTACCCGAACTGCTGGTCGAGTTCTTTGGCCTCTGCGGGCCCCGTATTCTCATCTGCCAGACAATGAGGCTGGACTCGGCGTCTCCTCAGGTCTTGATGGTCTATAAGGTAGCCAAGCACGAACTGTCTAGTTTGGGGAGCCAGGTTTGGTGGTGGGATTATGGGGGTCTCCGTTTGCTTTCCTCACAAGTACACTTCTCTCCTCCCCCTGCCAGCCCCATCCAAAGGTGCATCAGAGGCCCTCACGGAGGACATTCGCAGCTGGGTTCTCCTCTTTTCCTGAGAAACTCCATAACATCGTCAATCTGGGTTTGTTTTCTTTTTAATGAAGGAGATATGCTCCTTTTATTGGAAACACCTTGTGGAAGGAGGCAGGGCTTCTGCCTGCAGGCTGGCAGCTGAGGGCAGAGCTGCCAGCTGCACCCCACCTGTCCCCATGGCCGAGACCAACACAGCCCCAAATACTTTCCATATGCAAACCTTTGTGAAGTCTCCTGTAGACACATGGCAGATTGGGCCCCAGTTGCTCTTTCTGGCCTAGGGGAATCAAGGCAAGTATGGTTCCCCTACAGGCAAAAAGTAAGTAAGTACCCCCTTCTTGTCTTCATCGTGGACCCTCTCCCATGGACCAGGCACGGCTCGAGCCCATCAAGTGGTCGAAAACTTCAGTCTTGAAAATCACTGTGCACTTGAACCGGCACCTGATGCTTCTTAAAGGGCAGACATCCATTTTCACTCTTACTAAACCACAGAGGGGGCTGGAGATTAGAGGAACGGTAGTACACACATCGGGGACGTCATCTGGCATCCTAGCTCCTCAGTCTGAACTTAGGACCAGGGTTGGAGCACAGACAGGGCCTGAAGTGACTTTCAAAGAGCCACACGGGGTGAAGCAGAGAGCCCGGCTGGCTTGCCTCATGTTTCCGAGAGTTTTGAGAGGGGCATTTGGCCAGTTGGTGCATGATGGCAGGGGTTATTCTGAGAATAGTGTGTCCCCACAAATCAGTAGACCCAGCATCCTCTAGAGAACAGTCCCTAACATGCTGCCCTTCTAGTGACTTGGAAATAGTATTTCCTGCTAGAGACCCAATTTGAGCTTCAGCTCATCAAGATGCTGGGGAATGAGCTCAGGCTCTGGAACCTGAACAGTCACATTCTTCCTAAATCAGTTAGTTGCTTCTCTATCTTACCCTGGCCATTTAATATCCTTATAACCTCAGCTTCCTAATCTGCAAAATGGGAAGAATGGTAACCACTGCAGGGGTTTCTGCAAGGATTAGCATACATATTTAAATAGTGGAATGGGCTCTGAAGCCAGGTGCCTGAGTTCGAACCCCTCTACCACATTCCGGCTCTGTGGACTTGAGCAAGTTAATTATTACTCTCTCTGCCTCAATTTTCTTACCTGTAAGATGGTGATGGTAAAAATAGGACCTACTATTTGTGATGTTGTGGTGAGGATTAAATGAGTTAATATTACTAAAGCTCCTGGAATAGCGGCTGGTACAGACTCAGTACACAGGAACAGGAAGTGGGAACATTCTCTATGCACTGTAGCCCTCCACACAGTGGCCAGCACACTGGACATGCCCAAAGGCTGCTGGTTATTATGACTACAAGGACTGTCATTCACTCAGCTGAGGGAAGGGACATCTGTCCTCACCTCTCATTTCCTTCCCTTTGACCCCGTGGTAGGATTCAGATGTGAGTCCCCTGAGGTGCTATCCTGCCCTGCGGGAAGAGGAGAAGGGGTTGTGGAGCCAAGGGAATGGAACACAGAAGTCAGGCTAGCAGCCCAGGCCCAGAATCAACTGATCTTTCCACAGGAAGAGGAGAAACCACAGCAGCTCTCACTTTCCCTGGGCTCTTGCTGAATCATGCTGAATCACCCTTGGGTCTCGCCCCGTGAAGAAAGATGTTTCTGCAGCAACCAAGGCAAAACCCCAGGATCTGTACTCAGACCAGGATGTTCTGATGGGGCTGACAGTGGGGGTTAGAGGAAGGGTTCTGGCTTCTAGGAGTCCTCCGAGCCCCATGGCAGCTACAGAGGAGGCTGGTATCTGCCTCAGTCCTCCAGTCAGAAGGGGAGGAGAGTAAGCAGCTTCTGGTCGGCTCTTTAGTATAGTTGCATTCTTTTCTCTCAAATTAGTCCATGTCTTGTTCCTTCAGAGAAATGACCTTAATGTTCATTCATTTATTCTATAAATATTGGAGGACCCACCATGTGCAAGGCACAGTGCTGGGGAGTACCCTCAAAGACAATTTTATGAAATTCTAAGTTACTGCTATGTAATATTTTCATTTGTAATACAAGTGGGTTCAGATTCTGATGGGGGCATGGTGGAGAGAGAACTCACATAAGGCTTCACAGGAGACATGACATTGGGGTTGAGCTGTTAAGTACCAGCAACAAACCCATCTGAGTTAAAAATTGCACCTTTCCTGCCTAGTCTGCGATCTTGGAGGTTTCTTAAACTTTCTGAACCTTGGCCTCCCAAGATAATGGCACCATCTTCAAGGATTTTGTGTCTGGATTGAGTGACATGAAACATACAGAGTAGTATGCCAAGAACATAGTAAGTAATTCTGAAGTGGTGGCCATTTTTAATCCATATGCCTAAAAATTCCATGTGGGTATTTTTTTTCCCACAAAATTATGGCATATTTGGAATTTGCTGTTCACATTTTTGTTTCATGGATGGTTATATTTGAGCCTATAATCCTGCAGTTAGTACCACTGAAAACTGTCAGGGTTGCCCAAGATCTATTGAAATTCCAAGTATTCAGGAGCAAGTTCAAAAGGTAGATCCCTGCACACACTGATGGGCTCACACATTGCCTCCCCTGCCCATACCACTGACCCTTACAGGAGGTCTTCTGGGGCCATCCACACAAGCTGGCTGCATCTTGAGTTAGAAGAGGAGAGGGAGACAGAATCTCTCAACATGGATTCAGGACACCTTGAGTTCATAAACTATGTACTTCTTCCTATGGAAACCTCTCTCCCCACAGTGGGTGAAGGATCTCCTGTATGATGAATGACTTTTCTCCAACTTGTTCAACAAGTGTCTATTGACCATCAACTTATGCCAGGCACGTGAGTCACATATGGTTGCCATCCTCTATCACTTCCGTATAAAATGAGCAGAACAGCTGCAGATTCCCAAGAAAACAGTGACTTTAAGCCATTCATTAGAGTTTCCTAGAAGTAGCTTTGGTTCTTTCTTCTCTAGCCATCTTCTATCAGCTTCACAGGGCCTTGTCTCCATTTCTATTTTTTGAGCTCTCTTCTTCCTCTCTCATGAGCCAGGCTGTACCACAGAAATATTTGAGAAGACTGGTACTCACTGACTAGCCAACAGAGGCTTGAAAGTGTGCTTGTAGGGGAGCCAAGACTAAGTGGGGGTTTATTTAATCATTCATCTTCCCTTTACCCTCTAGGGTTATTTAATTTTGAGTTCTCTAATGGCATTTAGGGATTTGGTTTATTATTTTATGAGCACTGTATTGTTGTGATTCAGAGACTATTAAGTATTTTCCATGATGAGTCCCCAACTAGAACATACACTCTTTGTGGTCAGGGGCCATCTTTTTTATTCTTCCATGGTCTTCATTTCTTTTAAGGGTCTCATCAAAGAAAGCTTCAAACAACAACTCCCTAGAATGTAGTTTGATGCAGCATTATGGAAAACAGTATGGAGATTCCTCAAAAAACTAAAAATACACTGACCATATGATCCAGCAATCCCACTCCTAGCTATATATCCACAGGGAACTCTAATTTGAAAATATACATGCACCCCAATGTTCATAGCAGCACTGTTTACAATAGCCAAGATATATTAGCTACCTAAATGTCCATCAACAGATGGTTGGATAAAGAAGTTGTGGTACATATGCAACAGAATACTACTCATCCATGAAAAAGAATAAAATAATGCCATTTGCAGCAACATGGATGGACCTGGAGACTGTTATACTAAGTGAAGTTAGTCAGAAAGAGAAAGAAAAATATCATATGATATCACTTATATGTGGAAACTAAAAAAAAATGACACAAATGAACTTATTTACAAAATGGAAACAGATTCACAGACATAGAAAGCAAACTTAAGGTTACAAGGGGGTAAGAATGAGGGGTGGAGGGATAAATTGGGAGTTTGGGATTTTTAGATACTAATTACTATATATAAAATAAACAATAAGGTCCTACTATATAGCACAGAGAACTATATTCAACACCTTGTAGTAGCCTATAATGAAAAAGAATCTGAAAAGCAATGTGTGTGTGTATGTATGTGTGTGTGTATATATATATATATATATATATATATATATATATATATATATGAAACTAAATTACTATGTTGTACACCAGAAATTAATACAACATTATAAATAGACTACACTTCAATAAAGCAAAACAAAACAAAATCAGAAAAACCCCACAAGGTTAGCCAAAGCCTAGGAGACTCACGGTCTGGAATCCATAGATGTTCAATAAATACATCTTTTCAATGAAAAAAAAAGCTCCCTAAAATAGAACCAAAAACATATTTGAGATCTGCTGGGCTGTAATGCTACCAATAGAATATACCTGTGGTACAGGCGCTTCTGGATATTCCTGAAATGTCCATTATTCAAAGTTGGACTAAAATAAGACAGGTCTGATCCTCATCTACCTCTCCACTCATCTCATATCACACTCCTCCTTGTTCTTTAATCTTAAGACTCATTTGATCTCTTCAACCATTTCAAAGATTACTTTGCATATTCTATTCTCTTTGCCTAAAATGTTTCCCTCCTCCATTCACCCCCTACTCCCTGCTCATTTTGCCAAGTTAATGGCCACTCACCTTTGAGAACTTAACTCAGTTATCTTTTTTTCTGAGGGTCTACCCTGATTTCCCTCACTAGGTAAAATCTTTATTTCTGACCTTTTTGTAGCACCTTTACTTCTCCTTTGGGGAACTTAGTATCTGGCACATTTGTTGGATAACTGACCAGTATTAAATATCAGCCTCCCTCTCCAGATGGTAAGCTCCATGAGGGTAAAGCTTGTGTGTATTTTTATTCATCAATTCATTCTTAGTACCTAGCATACGATAGGTATTCAATACATCTTCTAACTGAGTGATATGAAATGAACGTTTACATTCGAATCACACATAATCCACAATTATTTACCTGAGCATCTATTATGAAATAATATGCTGAGGCTTATCGATGATAAGAAGAAAGGAAAGTGCTATGAGCTATTAAGCTGCAACAGCAGAAATGATACTAAATGATGTCAGAGTGGACCAAGGAACAGGCCAAGAAGATATGGAAACTGAATGATGTTACACAGTAAAGTTCAGAGAATGGAATGGGCTTCATTCCTGAGGGTGAGGGGATGCAGGTGGAGCTGGTGAGATGAACTGATGTGTTGCAAGCTCAACTTAGTGGCACAACGAAGAGTGAGAGTAAGAGTTTGTGCATTAGTTACCTATTGCTGCATACCAAATTACCCCAATACCAAAACGAGGCAAAGACACTACCAAAAAAGAGAATTATAGGCCAATATCACTGATGAACATAGATGCAAAAATCTTCACCAAAATATTAGTAAATAGAATTCAATAGCACATAAAAAAGATTATGGATCATGACCAAGTAGGGTTCATCCCAAGGACACAAGGGTGGTTCAACATACGCAAATCAATCAATGTAATACATCACATCAACAAGAGAAAGGACAAAAACCACAGGATCATCTCAATAGATGCAGAAAAAGCATTTGATAAAGTTCAACACCCATTTATGATAAAAACTCTCACCAAATTGGGTATAGAGGAAATGTATCTCAACATAATAAAAGCTATATATGACAAACCTACAGCCAGCATAGTACTCAATGGTGAAAAACTCAAAAGCTTCCCACTAAAATCTGGGACAAGACAAAGATGCCCACTCTCACCACTCCTATTCAACATAGTCTTGGAAGTCCTAGCCACAGCAATCGGGCAAGAGAGAGAAATCAAAGTGATCCAAATTGGAAAAGAAGAGGTAAAAGTGTCATTATATGCTGATGACATGTTACTGTATATAGAAGACCCTAAAAGGTCCACACAAAAACTACTAGAGCTGATCAAAGAATTCAGCAAGGTAGCAGGTTACAAGATTAACATTCAAAAATCAGTTGCATTTCTTTACACTAACTTGAATCAACAGAAAAAGAAAATAAAGAAACAATCCCCTTTAAAATAGCACCCAAAGTAATAAAATATCTGGGAATAAATCTAACCAAGGAGGTGAAAGAATTATACACAGAAAACTATAAACCATTGATGAAGGAAATTAAAGAAGACTTTAAAAAATGGAAAGATATCCCATGCTCTTGGATTGGAAGAATCAATATTGTTAAAATGGTCACAATGCCCAAGGCAATCTACAGATTTAATGCAATCCCTATCAAATTACCCAGGACATATTTCACAGAACTAAAACAAATCATAATAAAATTTACATGGAACCATCAAAGACCTAGAATTGCCAAAGCATTACTGAAGAGAAAGAAAGAGACTGGAGGAATAACTCTCCCAGACTTCAGACAATACTATAGAGCTACAGTCATCAAGACAGCATTGTATTGGTACAAAAACAGACATATAGACCAATGGAACAGAATAGAGAGCCCAGAAATGAACCCACAAACTTTTGGTCAACTCATCTTTGACAAAGGAGGCAAGAATATACATTGGAATAAAGACAGTCTCTTCAGCAAATGGTGTTGGGAAAACTGGACAGCAGCATGTAAAGCAATGAAGCTAGAACACTGCCTTACACCATACACAAAAATAAACTCAAAATGGATCAAAGACTTAAACATAAGACAAGATACAATAAATCTCCTAGAAGAAAATATAGGCAAAACATCTGACATACACCTCAAAATTGTTCTCCTAGAACAGTCTACTCAAGCAATAGAAATAAAAGCAAGAATAAACAAATGGGACCTAATGAAACTTACAAGCTCTGCACAGCAAAGGAAACCATAAGCAAAAGAAAAAGACAACCTACGTAACGGGAGAAAATTTTTGCAAATGAAACTGACATAGGCTTGATCTCCAGAATATACAAGCAGCTCAGACGACTTAATAAGAAAAAAACAAACAACCCAATCCAAAAATGGGCAGAAGACCTAAACAAGCAATTCTCCAAGGAAGAAATATAAATGATCAATAGACACATGAAAAAATGCTCAATATCTCTAATTATCAGAAAAATGCAAATCAAAACTACAATGAGGTATCACCTCACACCAGTCAGAATGGCCATCATTCAAAAGTCCACAAATGACAAATGCTGGAGAGGCTGTGGAGAAAAGGGAACCCTCCTACACTTCTGGTTGGGAATGCAGTTTGGTGCAGCCACTGTGGAAAACAGTATGGAGATTCCTCAAAAGACTAGGAATAGACTTACTATATGACCCAGGAATCCCGCTCCTGGGCACATATCCATAAGGAACCCTACTTCAGGATGATACCTGCACCCCAATGTTCATAGCAGCACTATTTACAATAGCCAAGACATGGAAACAGCCTAAATGTCCATCAACAGATGACTGGATAAAGAAGATGTGATATATTTATAAAATGGAATACTATTCAGCCATAAAAACCGACAACATAACGCCATTTGCAGCACCATGGATGCTCCTGGAGAATGTCATTCTAAGTGAAGTAAGCCAGAAAGAGAAAGAAAAATACCATATGAGTTCGCTCATATGTGTAATCTAAAATTAAAAACAGACAAACAAAGAAACAAGGCATAAATCCAAAACAGAAACAGACTCATAGACATAGAATACAAACTTGCGGTTGCCAAGGGGGCGGGGAGTAGGAAGGGATAGATTGGGATTTCAAAATGTAGATAGATAAACAAGATTATACTGTGTAGCACAGGGAAATATATACAAGACATTATGGTAGCTCACCGAGAAAAAAATGTGACAATGAATATATATATGTTCATGTATAACTGAAAAATTGTGCTGAACACTGGAATTTGACACAACATTGTAAAATTATTATAAATAAAAAAAATGTTAAAAAAAATTACCCCAAAACTTAGTCACTTAAGCAACACTTATTATCTCATAGTTTCCATGGGCATAGCTTCTCTGGGTCCTCCACTCTGAGTCTCTCACAAGGGTGGGATTATATTTCCATCTGAAGGCTTGACTGGAGAATATCCATTTCCAAGCTCACTCCCATGGTTGTTGGTGGGATTCAGTTCCTCATAAACTATTGGACTGAGGCCCTCAGTCCTCCACCAGCTAATGGTCAAAGGCATCCTTTGGTTTTTTCTTTGCCTGTGGGTCTCCTCATAGGATAGTTTACTGCATGGCAGCTGCCTTCATCAAAGTAAACAGGTAGGAGGGCAAATGAGAATACAGGTTTGGGAGTGAGAGCAAGACAGAAATCACAGCCTTTTGTAACCTAATCTGGGAAGTGGCATCTTATCACTTTTGTTATATTCTACACATTAGAAGCAAGTCCCAAGATTGACACGGCACTCAAGGTGAGAGGATTACATAGAAGGTGAAGATCATTGGAAGGGGGGGTGGCATTTCAAATATTGCTTACTACAGTCTATGAGCGCCATTGCCAGTTAAAACTGGGAAGAAGAGCAAGATTATTCTGTTTGTATTTCAAGAGTTACGAGTTGTGTTATAGCTTAATTAGCAGGCATTAAAGATGAGGTAAGCTAGGAGAGCATGGCTCACACTCTTGGATGTTGTAGGAATTCAAGTGGAAGGGGAACTGCTGTGATAGAACATGACTTTCTGCTTGAATCTGCCTTAGGATGTCCCTCCCAGACAGAGGAGGCAAATTATGATAAAGATAGAAAAAGATACAGAGAAGAGAGGCAGAATTTGGAGATGGGCACACTCATCCAACTCATGTTCTGAGACTAGGGATAAATAAGCATTTAGAACAAAGCCCCTTGTTCCCAGCCCTCACTAGATTCTGCCATGCTCCAGCACTCATCATCTCTGTGGCCTTTTCCCAGACACTTCTGAAAGTCAAGAGAAATGCATGTCACATCAGTGATCAAGGGGTATTTAGTAGCTATCCAAAGAAAATATTCTTATTATCATTAGGGACTGGTATTTGTTTTATTAACTCTGTACTGAATATGTGCTGATTAGGAACAGAAGCCTGTTACCAAAGGGGTCAAGACTGAGTATGATCACCTTAAACAGACAGCAGAGAACTCCTGGCAAGGAGCACTGTCGTTTTGATGATGATCTTTTCTACCTCAATTTCTTCTTGCTGTGGAAAAGAATTGCATGTGTAAATCTTTCTCCCCTAGCAGTTTTGTGGCTTCCCAGGGTTATCAGAGCTGGATCTGATTCAGATGAAACTATGTGCACTGCAGCATACAGGAGAGAAGAACAACCAGACATCAAAGGAGGAATTCAGAATGGTAATAGGAAAATTGTGCTTCCTCTGGTTGTCTGCCAGTTAGTACATTGGCCCCATCCAAAGGACATGGATTAAACTCTGGAAGATGAGCTTGGAGATGGGAGATTGCACTCTGGCTTCTATGACGAGTGGGTAGTCTGCAGGTTTTGAGAAGAAATGAAGACTAAATTTATGGTTCACTTCACAAATAGCAGAGGATCAACTAGATCAAAGAGAAATAATCTAGCATACCTCCTAGTTTTTGAGCCTGAAAAAATCCCATTTGTATTTTTCACAAGGATTGAAACAATTCAGAACATAAATACTGGTCCCCACCATAGAGCAAGCTTCTACGTCTGTCTCAGAATACACCAAACCCCTGGGTGCCTTAGGCACCCTGGATTCATTTAGATCTTCTGCCCCTTGATTTCCTTACTGCAATCCTTGGGGCTCTACAGGACTAGGGTATCATATGTGGACAGTGGCTAGGAACACAGTTTTGGACTGTATACCCACAATCTTGGCCAAGGTTGAACACCAGGAGTGAGGGGAGAAGAACTGCAAACAAATTCTGAACTCTTTTTAGTACATTTTTTTTAAGTTACAGAAATAGGGGCAAAGCAATTCTGAAATTATTTTAGATGTATTATAGGATTGAGCAAATGAGTAAGTGGGTTAATGTTGATGGGAGTTAGGGTTCTCACTTTGGAAGAAGGTTCTCACAAATACAGCATGAAAGAAGGTAAGAAGGCAAGAAAAAACCCCATGGGTATGGATTGGAACTGGAGGTATCAGTGTGAATTGATGATTTCTATATTATGTCCATGCATGTAATGCACACATGGAAACATACAGCTATATGTATGTTTGTGTTTGTATGTGTGATAAGTGTATGTTTGTGTATGTATATGTACAGGTAAAATTATACATAACTATTTCCTAGCTCAGTCTGTTGAAAGGGTCCAGAATTAAAGACACCCCTGTAGCAACCAGAGGAAGCACAATTTTTCTCTAACCATTCTGAATTTCTCCTTTGATGTCCAGTTACAGTTCTCTCCTGTATGCTGCAGTGCACACAGTTTGGTCATACTTAAAACCCAAATCTTGGTCTCTAATACCATTATCTACTAAAAGAAACCAAGGCTCTCTGAAGAAATGGTGGATGGGGCAGGGCAGGTAAAATGCGAGCCTGAAACATCTTGTTATTCTAGGAAGTAACAATGCATTAGAAAAAAAAATCATGGGGTCATGCCACAACGTGCTAGCTGAAAAGGGTTCTAACTGGCCAAACCTGGGATAGTTTGAGCATCAAAATACTTAAGTACAATGATGAATTTTAAGCCATTGAAAAATTAAAATCCATGCGTCCATACTGGTAGTTAATGAATAAGTGAATGAAGGAGAATGGAGTGCCCTTGCTTATATTAGAATACTGAGAGCCAACCTGTAAATGTGGAATGGGTATGGAAGCTGTAAAATTATAATTTTGCAATCATCATAGTAAAGATTGCATCAGGCAAGAATCATCAATAACTTAAATGCAGGGGAAAATTTTGAAGAGGAGAGTATTTGCACAGTCCTAACCTGTCACCCCACAGATTACCTATTAGTTGTGAGGGATAAAAAGCAGTAATTACACAGTGGAGAAACTGAACAATAACTTAACGGAGTAATTAAAGTCAACATGACTACTGAGGTAGATGGACATCTTCTGGCTCCATGGGATACCCCTGAAGAAGATACACCATCAACTATGCAGTATTCTGGCAGAGAATATACAACCTGAATCTAACCATAAGGAAACATCAAAAAACTCAAAATGAGGAACATTCTACTAACAAAAAAAGGAGGCGGGCTGTGTTCCTAAAAATGACAAAGAAAGTCTGTGGAAGTGATTCCGATTAAAGGAGGAATCTCAGTCTTTGGGGGCTACTACAACAAAAATATCGTAAACTGGGTATCTTAAGCAACAAATAGGTATTTTCTCATAGCTCTGGAGACTGAGGAGTCTGAGATCAAGGCGCCCGCAGACGCCGTGTCTGGGAAGAGCCCACTTGCTGGTCCCAGAGATGGCCGTCCTCTCGCTGCATCCTCACAGGGCAGAGAGCAGGCGGAAGTAAGCTCTCTTGGGACACCTAAAAAGGCACTAACACCATTCAGAGAGCTCCATCTTCATGATCTTATCTAATCCTAATTACCCGCAAAGGTTCCACTTCCTAATACACTGCTTTGGTGGGGGGCAGGGTTTCAACATATGAATTTTGAGGAGACACAAACATTCAGTCGGTGACAGGAGGTTACAGAGACATGGCAACTAATGCAATACTTGGCCCTAGACTGTATCCTGTACTAGAAGGGAAAACGCCATAAAGGACATTAATGGGCTGACCGACAAGATGAGAATACAAATGGCAGGCTGGATAAAAACATTTTATCAGTTTGAAATTTATGAGTAGCGACGACCATCTCATAGTTATGTTAAGAGAATATCTCTATACGTGGAAGAAGGCCACAGTGTACGCAACTTAACCTCAAATAGTTAAGGGAAAAAATGATACGTATTGAGAGAGAGAGAGAACAAATGATAAAGCAAATGGGATAAAATGTTAATTGGTGACTCTGGTGTTCCTTGTACCGTGTTTTGTTATTGCAACTCTTCTATAAGTTTGAAATTTTTTTCACTCGGACACCACTTTAACTAGGAACTAAAATAAGTGTCACTAATGAGGGACAGACGAACGTCCAGAGGTGATACCCTGAGGATGCATCACCTTTGCAGTGCTCTGGTCCAGAGTACACAAGCCAAGTCTAGTCATGAGGAACCATCACATGCCATGTGAGGAATGTTCTATTTTTTAAAGAGGGTTATTTTTTGTTTAGCATTATAAGATTTACACTTCATAAAGGAGAACCTCAACAGTCGTATGGAGGAATGGGAGATACTTGACCGAGAGAAGACCGGCTGTGCAGCTACTTTGACAGCCTGTGAGAGAGCTACTGAGGGACAGAATTAGATGGATGTAGGTACAGGGATTTGTCTTCAGACTGGAAAGCAGTTTCAAAGGGAAGACCAATTCCACTTGAACACTGATTCAATTAAGTGTAAGATAGGAGAAAAGTAAAATAAACATAGGTTATTATTAGTCAGGTTTAACTTAGATAGATGGTGAAGCCACCTATTGAGAGAGGGAATCTTGGAGATGGTGTAGAGTGAAAGAAAGCTTTCACATATATTACCTGGGGAAAATACTGATCAGAAAAAACAAGCTCTTCGCTCTATTTCAGCAATGATTTAGAGGCACTGAATGCTCACTAGACCTCAAGCATTGTGTCAGACTATATATTAACATTATTTGCATGATCTCACGATAACATATTTTATGGATAAGAAAAAACTAAGCTTAGAGAGATTAGAAAAATTTGACAAGCATCATACAACTTATAAATGCAGGAGGCATGATTTAACCAAAAGTTACACTTTTTCCACTATGTCAAGTCACATCCCAAAAGAAAAGTATGGTTTCTAAATAAAAGTACCCCAGAGATGAGGTTTCTCCTTTCCTTCCTTCCCAAGGGAGGCAGTAAAGTACGAGGGATGCCATTAGAGTCCCACGGTCAAAGTGGTAAAATTAAAAGTATGACCTAAGCATGATTTCACTTGTGTTTCCTGGGTTTACAAACTATGATCCACCAACTGCTAATCGTCTTTCCTAACTTTCCTCAGAAGGTGGTAACTGTACAATAGAGAGATCTCTGAAGCCAGAGGGCTGGGTTCCATCCCTGACTACAGTTTCCTGGCTATAAAATGGTACCTCACAGGATTATTGCAGGAGTTCAGTGAGATAATGTAAACACTACACATAAGCCCATATAAGATGGAGTTTTAAGTATTACTGTTTCACTCAGGTCTCTCTGCTTCCCAACTTGTTCTCGCCAAAGCAATCCCTTAACTCACATACACACACAAAAAACTTTAAAAACCAAGTCTGTAAAAGCAAAGACCTCAGTGAGATGCAGTGACTTCCACTGTTTCCTCAAACATCATGTCCAGAATATTCCTTTCTCATCAAGGAGTCACTCAACTGCAATTAGGTCAAGAATCCTAAAGCACTGGAAAGAATAAAGGGGCAGAGGCTTGGCAGCGATTTTCTCCAAGGCCCACAGTCCTGAATCTGGTGTGGTTAGTCTGCTTCAAGGACAAAAGTCTCATCTTGGCTCTGTCACCAACGACCGTGTGACCCTGTCGTCACCTCTCCTGCCTTGACCTCAGTCTCACCATCTGTAAATGAAGGCAGGTGCTTAACTTCCTCAGCCAATGTTGATCACAATCTTCTTTCCACATCACCGCTAGCTGAATCAGCTGGACTGCTTGCTAAAACACACACACTCCCCATGTCCCACCCACTAGCTCCCAAATGAGAATCCTTGGGCAAAAGACCTAGAAATTTAGATTTACTTTGGGGGATGACAATAACACAGGTAATGGCTCAAGGAGGGGAGAAGGGCATATGAATGGATGGAAACCCCAAAGGTTTGCTTGGCTTGAGTAAAGACTTAGTTGACTGACCACCTTTGGGTGACTTAGGTTTTTACGATAGGCAAGACAGGTTGGCAGATGGCCGATTTTGTTACGTCCCCCACTCTGTCGCTTCCTAGACATGTGATCTGTAGAGAGCAATTTAAGCTTTCAGAGCCTTAAGCTCTGAATCTGCAAAACAGAGACAATAAAATACCCACCTCATAGAGTGGCTGTGAGCGTTAAATGTGACCACAAATATAAAATTCCCAGCCCAGTGCACAATACCAGTCCCTCTAGGTTTTCTGGGGACTCTTCCTCAGCCTTTACTTAGTTCCCTGTGTGGGACTGCCTGCTCATTGGGACCCGTCTCTCTGCCACAGACACCACCACCTGCAGGGCAGCCACCTCTCTACCATAAGAAAACTCGACTTTCCCAGACTGCTGAGTGATTTATCAAACAGCTGCTCTCCCAGACTTGGAAGGCTGACGGCAACCCTGCCGGAGACAGATGGGAGATCTGGAGTCCATCTCTTGTCAGTGATGTTCAGCAGACACATTTATAAGGCTTTTCACACTCTTCTGACATCTTCCACCATCAGCCAGACACCAAAGGCAGCCCGCTGCACACCACATGCTGGCAAAAAAAGCTGCATACCCACGTGCCGGCTGGGGCCCCCAGCCCAGCTTTCTCTCCTGCCTCCTTTCACTTATTCATTTCTATGTAGTTGTGGTCAACATGCCACTCAACTTTTCATGCTAAGTCTTTTTAAGTTTTTGACAGGCACTATCATTCTCTCTCCCCAGATAACTCACTACCAAAGAAATGAGTTGCCATACTTAACTCTGCTCATAGTCATTTGGAGGAGTTATCAACAAATATTGCCTTAGCAATTGCAATAGGAGCATCTATTGTGCACCTAGCAGCATCTCAGGTGCCTGAGAGAACCTATAACCAAGTCACGTGTTAAGTTGCTGGGTCAAGCTATAGGAAGCAAACCATTAGAGTGGTTTTCTTTTTCCCTTTTTTCTTGAGTCATCCTCATGTTTGACTGTCTAGGAATCACCTGAAGACCTTTAAAAAAAAATAGTGGTACCTGAGTCCGAGAGATTCTGATTTAACTGATCTGAATGCAGCTTGGGCATTGGGAATCTTAAAAGCAGCCAAGATTGTGTATTGCTGTCTTAGGAATTAATAAAGTCTGCATAGAATTTTCCCATGTTGCCTCAATTTTTAAACACCATTTGTTTTTAAGAACATCTTTCACAAAACCTTTTCACAGAAATAATCTCTTGTAAGCCTCAAAACAACCCCAGGAAGCAGTTAATCTGAATTGGTATGTTAGTATATTTATATGCTTATATATTGGCCTCAATTTGAATATTTTAAAACACAAAGCTCAGAGAGGTTAAGTAACTTGTCCTAGGACAGACAGCTCATCATGGTACACAGCTGATAATCCTTGAATTCACGGTTCCAGGCTCCCACAATTCTTTCCATCACTCTGTAACTCCCTTAAATCAGAGTTTGTCATTGGTTACCATTCACTGGACCGTAATACATAATATGTTTCTACCCTAGATTGTATAAATGTTGAAAACAAAAACTCTCTGATTTCTTTATTGACAGATTCAAGTAATAGTAGTAAGGACAGAAGGACCGTGCAGATGAGAAGATGGGACCTTTCTGGTTTGGTGGCCAATAAATGCACTTGACATACATAATGTGTTAAGTGTCGAGAGACAGTCAGGACATGATGCTACTTATTGGGGAAGTCATTGCATATAAGCCCAAGGCTGGGTACCCACAGCTCATTTCCAAGAGGTGTAAATCATCTCAGGAAATAGATCACAGCATCCTTTCTCCTGTGATAAAAGGCATTCCAGGTTCTCTGGAAGGCTGCACAGATCTTTGAAGAAGGAATCGTCTCGTCGATTCCCATAAATACAGGGATTAGTTTGAAGGGTGGCTTCTATCCCAGATGAGATAACGCATTGATTTGGAGCCTCCGTGCCGGAGTTCTTACTCACTTGACAGGAAATAATACAAGTATTTTTGAAAACTGTAACTCTTTGGAGACATGAAGTTATCATTTTATCCACGACTCCCTGAGTACTTTATTAACCCTGACAGGATGGAATGGAGCAGGACTGGCTGATAAAAATGACGCTCAGCAATCTCCCTAAACCATATCAGGGAGCCTAAAGATTAGGAGTTACACTCCTGTCTCAGGCCGATGCCACAGCTCATGGGAAGCTTATGGTAAAGGGTGCTACTGACCCCTGAGTCACACTTAATGAGCTGAGGCTCATGGTGTTGGTCCAGTTAAGCTCCTACAGACCTTTGGGCTACAGAAATACACCATCCAATAAAACCATGGGTCATTATGAAAACAATTGTTTGAATTAATTCCAACATACAGTTGGCAATCATTCTATTACCCTAATCATTCTGTGTATAGGGGCTGTAGCCATAAATGAAAGCATGGAGACAGCTGTAAGTGAAGAGGAGAATACGCACATTATGCTCACAAACGGGATATGTTACAATGACTAAAATCACTCTAAAAGCTCAAGAGTTTTGAAACTGAAAAAAAAAAACCCTAAATGGTACCTCTTAACCAAACTTACCAAAATTATCCCTTAATGGAATCTTTAATGCAGTTGGAACCTGGTTTCTCCCTACAGTTTCTCAGTCTCAGAAACCTGGAGATGGGTGTCTAAATGCAGACCTCACAAATCCTTTTGAGATGGTGACCCCTTGGCTGATCAGCTTTATCATCTGTGGGGCCTGGGGTAAAATCAAAGTTCAGGGCCCTTTGTTTAAAAATTATTAAGAATGTAAAGACGATGATAGCAGAGCATTAAACCCAGTGCGGGATCCTGTGTGACGGCCCAGGTTGCACTCTCACGAAGCAGGCCCCGTCCTCAGGGCAGAGAGGACTCCATAATGCTATTCCAGCTGCCCTTCTGTTGAGTCACTGGGAGCACATGATGCTTCACTGTGTACTGCCAACTGGTCTGTGGGCAGATGGCCCCAGCTATTCTTAGGGCACCTGCAGGGACAGCAACAGATGGAAAGTAAACACAGTCTGTCCGTCAGAAGTAAGTGGAAGGACAGAGGTTTTGTGCTGCTGTTATGGAGCTCAGAAAACGGGCAGCTGGTTATTGAAGACCCAGCTGAGCACCAACATTGTCCGGAGTAGGGAGGGTAAGAAGCTCTCAACTCTAAATGAGATTATGCGGCAGCATGTCTTCTGAGAGTCTTTCTTTCTTCCTTCATTCCTTGCCTCCCTTCTGTCTAGATCTGCACAGACCCATACTCACATTTTAGTATTTCTAGCTTTCTAGTCCAGCCCCCAGCTAAGTTATCCCCGGGCTCACTATGTCAGGGGAGAGACCTACCCGTACAGAAAGAAGAAAGTATCCTAATCGTTGTCCTGGATTTAGGTGCACAAGCCTAAGTCCCAGAGAGAAGAGTGGATTCAGAGCATAAAAATAGTTTGGCCGGAATCGTGAAGGCAGCATTTACCCCAGCCTAAAAAAGGCATTTCTCCTATTTTTGCCTGGGAGAATGCATGAGAGAGGGAGAGAGGGAGAAGGCCAGTGTGTCCCTGATCAAGAGGACAGATAACCTACATCTCAGGAATGGCTGCACAGGCAACTAGGCTGATGGGGTGACAGGCAGCCTTGGCCCTGAGTGGGGCCTGGGGGCAGTTGAAAGCTTCCTGCACCAGGAATGAATGGGACAGCGGTAGCAGACAGCATGTTGGAAAGGAGAGGATATCTCACTGGCAACTTATGTAGCCTGATGGTAGAAGATCAAGGACCACATGATGTACAACGTGACCACTGCCCCCACTTGCACAAGGAGGGCTTTGCATAGGATCCCAGAAATCACTGGGAGGAGAGGGAAACAAGAAAACGAACTTAGGTATCCCAGTAGCTTGGTAGAGGAAAGATTAAGAACAGAAATTATGCTATTAAAAGAGTCATTTTTCTTATACACCTGTGTTTGTGGACTGGGATACATTCTAACCACTCTGTGATGACACTCTTGCCCAAGTTCTTCCTAGTCCCATTGCTCTGACTCTGCTCTTGCGAGTAACTTTTTAATCTTTAATGTGGTTTCCAGTTTAGATTTTCCTAGCAGGAAGAGTATGCTTGGACTGCCATGAATATTGCATTTCTCTTGGCAAAGAAAGTTCTCAGTATAAATGAACAAAAATGGCAGAGTTCTGATTTATAAATTAGTCAGTCTCTTATGAGTTTGGTTAACATGGCTCAGTTCCCCAGGACCTGATCACACTGATGTACTGTCAGACTAGAGTCTATGAACTTGCAAAGTAGAAGGCCATGATGACTATTAAGGTGCAGACACCCCGTAAAGATCCATGACTGAAAAGGGCCCTCAGCCTCTCTATACTAGTATTTTTTATTGTAAAAATAATAACATGAAAATGGTAAAGAATTTTTTTAAGTTATATTAGTATAAGGTAGTAGTTAAGAATGTAGGCTCTGGAATCAGACTGCCCAGTTTTATCAAAAAATCCTTTCTTTGCCACTTATACAAATTGTGATTTTTAACAAGTTCAAAGAAATCTAATAGGGATCGTTCTGAGGAATAAAGGTATTAATACATGTAAAACATTTTCATCAGTGCTTAGCATCTATTAAGTACTATATAAATGTTACCACCTATTTCAAAAGTTTTGTTATGTTTAAAGTGTTCCCTTCCAGCTCATGTTCAAATGCATGGATATTGTTTCATATTGCACATAATTTATATTCTTCCCTTCAATTTAATACAGTATCATAAATACTTTATGTTTCTGTGGAGAATTTAATTATTGTTTTTAGTAGCATAATTCAATTCACTAAGTATTTGAGCATTTATCTTAAAACTGACTATGCTATGTGACAGGATATGGAAATGATGATAAATTTAAAAAATTGGCAAAGGCGACGAACAGGTAACGCACCAAAAAAGAAATATAAATGGCAAGAAGAGAGGCTTAACCTAACAAGAAGCCAGGGAACGCAAATTAAGGCAATAATTACAATTTGCACGCAGCAGCTTAGCAATATTAAAAAGCTTGCTAACACCCACTTTAGAGTCGAGCACAGGACAATGGGTATTACTCTCTCCTGCTGGCCACGTGTAAGCTAGCGCAGCCATTGAACTATTAACATTTGAAGTGCACAGACCCTCTCCACCCAACCACTTCACTCTTCCATATCTGCCCTCAAGAAACACGTGCTTCAGGAGACAGAAACAAGAATGTTCACTGTTACGTTTGTCATCTTGAAGACCATGTAACTGCTCATCAGAACTCAGAATGGTTAGATAAACTGACACATATTCATTCTTAAAAAGAATGTGTTCTATCAGTACTGACATGGAACCTTTTCAAGGCTTGTTGCTAAGAAAACAAACTTTTTTTTTAAGTTGCAGAAAGCAAGAACAGCAAGATGGCATTTTCTTAACGCACACTCTAAACAAAATAGCTCTATGCATATGTGTATATGCATATGTAAATGTGTATGTGTGTGTGTGTATAAATATAATGAAAGTATCTGGGAGAGTCTACACCAAACTGTTAACAGTTGCCATCTTTAGACAGGAAACTAAGATTGGTCAAGGGGACTCCAGCACTTTCTGTATTTTTTAATGTTTTAAAATATTCTTTGTATAATTAAGGATGAACTTTTAAAAGTTAAAAGATGAAATAAGACGAAGTTCCTGAGTCCCAAAGTTAATATTCCATTGAGTAGATGTATAACAGTTTACTTAGCCACTGACCTATATTTGGCAATTTAGGTTGTTTCCATTCTTTCATATTATAGATCTTTATACAGTGCAGCTTCTTTTTCTTCTGTTGATTTATTTCTCTAGGATAAATTCCAAGAGTGGGATTACTGGATAAAATGGTATAAACATCTTTCTGGCTCGTGATATATTTTTCCACTTTGCTTTCCAAAAATGTCGTGCGTCTCTTTCCCCATCATGACTACAAAAAAAAAAAAAAAGAGTGAGCTCTCCTACCACCTGGCAGCAACCTACTTTTCTATTGCCATCTCCTCTTTCTCAGGAATGAGCACTTTTCACTTCAGTTTTCAACCTGTTTTAGAGCTGGTATCTGTCAGAGGACCGTCAGCTCAAAATCTTTCTCCTATGTCTAGTGAATGTGTATTCCTGAAAGATAGATAGAATTAGCATTCCCATTTTAGAGGTGAGAGAACTGAGGCTCACAGAGGTCAAGTAACTTGCCTATGGTCCCACAGTTAACAAGTGGTGGACTCCAGACTTTTCATCATGTCTCTATACTCTCTGCATCCAGATGTGGTTCTCCATCAGACTTCTGTGAACAGAGTCGGGTTGAACCCAAACACCTTTTGCTTACACATAAGTGTCCACTTCTGTCATGGCTCTCCTAGCCCATCTGGTCTCTTGGTACCAGTCTGTGTTTGTGTCCTCACTGCCTTTCTGCCTATGTCCCACTTCGTAGCTTGGTTCTCAGACTGTCAATTTGTGTTTCTCAAACTCGAACTCCATTCCCACCTGTTCCCTCGACTTTAAATGAAGGTGCTAGACCAGTGGCTCTCATTTTGGGGAAACTTAAACCAAAATGAACCAAACCAACTGAGGCCTGGATTCCATTTCCCAAAAACCAGGTTCAGTGACATGGGGTATAGTCTAGGCCTAAGCCTGGGGTTTTTTCCAAGATCCCTGGAAACTCTGGGCTAAGTACCCCTGCCCTGGATGCTATTCTTGGTTTCCTGCTCTGGGTTTAAGGAGCAACATGGCTGGTTTCTGTTATTTTGTTTTGTAACAGCTACCCTGTCTTCCTTGGCTACCACTGCCGCTGGCAATCACTCACCTGTCTGCCTTGCTGTCATTCTGCCTCTTCTGCTCTGTCCCTTTGTGTCCTCCCCTAGCAAAAGCAATGTGCTATTCCTGCCTTCAAACCCTTGTCCTTGGTATTGCTGCTGCCTACAAGCAATCCTCTTCCCTCTATCCTAATCCTGTTGAGCTGAAGCTTTGCCTCTATGCAAAACCAACAGGTGGCTGCTTCTTCTGAACTCCTATTTCATTTCTCACCTGCTTCATTCTAGAGTGGCTTTTCATTTAGTGATGGAAGGTAGTATGTGGTAGTCTTGGGTGGACAGGAAGAAGCACTCTTAACAGTGGTTAAGAATATAGGACTGAGAGTCAGAAAGACTCATCTTACAAATTCCAGCCTGCTGCTCATTTAACCACTCCAAGCCTCGGTTTTCTCATTTATATATTAACGATAACAGTGATACATATCTCACAGAGCTTGGATGAATGCATGGCAGGCATTTAACATAGTGCCTGCGACCTGATAAAGTATGATAACTTTTAGAAATAGGGTCTATGGTAAAGAGACTACTTTCTTTCAACTAAAGTAGTAGAAATTAAGAATTTATGTATCCCAATGAACAATCTCCCTTATCAATTTCTCCACAGATATTTGTTATATGAATGAATGGAATATACCCACTTACTCTGATGATGCTACATTGCCCGGTTCTCTTCCAGAAATCCTCTTTTGAAGTTACCTACAGAGCCAGCTTATGTGTCAGAAAGAAAAATGATCCTGTTACTCTTCTCTGATTCATTTTCCCAAAAAAGGTACTATCCAGTTTCACTGCCCACTTTATTTATCAGCTTCAGTAACAAATGAGCTTTGGCTTTGTTTTCTCATAAGTTAAATCTAACCCAAGAGGACAAACACACTATTACTAAGATTACACATAAAAAGTGTTATGATTCTCAAGGAATTTCAGAAGAAAAGTTCTCGGAAAGTGCCCCCAAGGTGATTGCAAATACCTTGAGAACAGGGACCTTATGTACAAGTAAAGTTCTTAACTTGCAGTTAACTGAAGTTGGGTGCAGACTTCTATACATTTTTCTGGTTAGAGACACTGTTATTTTATTATTTTAAAAAGTATTTATAATGAAAATGGAATAATAATCCTTTTAAAATATTGTATAGGTGCCAAGGCTCCTAGGAGAGTGCTATAATATTAATGATACATTTAAATATTTAAGAAATTAAAATATGCCATCTTTCATCCACAAAAATGATGATATTCACCTATTGTTACAGCACACATTGTTATTGTAATAGTAGGGGAGGGGTTTGAATGAAACTACAAACGTTCCCTCGATCTCTCCTCCTTGACATGTACATGTGTTCATGAAACAGCTGCTAGCATTCTACTGCATGGAGTGCGACCTTGGAACAAAGGCTGGTTTTTCTCTCTCTGAATGAAGAAAATTGTACTGTCTGGATTGATAAAGTAACTTTTTGGTTATGCTAGTGACACATTCTAACACATTAAGTTAATTCAAGCAAATGATCCTGTACTTATTACTTGAAAGAAATGAGAAGTTAGCTTTCCACGGCTTTTCTTCCCATTCCCAATGTTATATTTTTAGAAGCAATTATTTTCAATGGAGAGAGTCCAAAGGGAGAAAACAGCTATCATGATTAAAAAAACAAAATCTGAACATGGGAATTGGGAGAAAGATTCTTTTATCCTTGTCTTTTTTTTTTTTTTTTTTTTTGGTCCAGTGGTGTGCTGGTAAATGACTCTCTGAGGGGAGAAAAACAAGCCCTAATCTGTAGTGTTTGCCAATTTCTGTGGTGTAAATACTCCCATCATGGCCAGTTTCAAGCTACCAATGTGAGGCCACTGAATGGAATTGAGAAGAGGTGCACAGAATTAGTCTTGTAAGCAAGTACAAATTGGCTTCAGTAAACCACTACTAGTAACACTTACAAAAGGGGGGGGGCTGGGGGAAATTTTCTAGAGCGTAATCAGTTTTCCAGAAGTGCCCTTTGGAAGAAGTACAGTCCAGATTAAGAGAAAAAAGTAGTTAGAAAGGAATTCTAGTGAAGAAGACCAAAACATAGTTCAAAACATATTTCTCAAATTCCCTGGCAAAATTTGTCCTCCTCCATCCCAAACCACTAAGACTTTTTCTACTCTTCCTCTTCTACCTAGCCTCAGTGTTTTCTGCTCCTTTTTTTTATTAGATTGATTATCTTTTTGAGGAAAGAGTTCTTCCTCTTTAGAATCTAATGGGAGGTGGGGTGAGGAGGGATGGGCTGCTCTTTGATGGACAGGGGAGGAGGGGAGGTCTGGGAATCATAGGATACTAATCACCTTTTACTAATCATATTTTATTAAGTTACTTTCCCATGTTTTAAGAAAAAGGAAAAAAATTGAAGAGGAAATAGTAAAACTACCTTCTCTTACAGTTTATGTTTTATGAATCAATAAGTCTTTAATAGTTACAGTCTTTAATCTATAACTATTATCCTTTAGAGAAGAAAAAATGGTACAAATACAATCAAAGACTTTTTATTTTCTTTCCATTTACTTAATGGTCATTTCTTAATCTGTCTCTACATGTCTAAACCAATTTGACTGATCAAGTTTGAGTTAATAAAAAGTTAAAAAACAAGACCATTGTCTACTCCAGCTGATTTTATGTTGGCTATCTGGTCAAACCTGCAGTGTGACCATGAGCAAGTCATCTGGCCTTTCTAAATTTGAGTGACATCATCTGACAAACAACAGGATTGAAACAAATGGTCTTTAAATTGCCTTCTGGCCCTAAAAGTTTGTGATACTTACATTGAACTTAATAAGCAATTTTCTCTTATGAAATAGATTAAACAACTCTACTTTTTAAATGCTATAAACCTGTTAGTTTGAGTAAGTGGATATACGTTATCTGACTTGACCAGTTAACCAGGACTCTTCTACCAATAGGAAGAACTTATTCTTTAGACTCCAGTTTCTTTGCTGACCTTCCCAGACTTTGAGATTCATCAAACTCACCTGGAGGGAGAAATCCCTATAAAATTGGACGAAGGTGATCGGTACAGATTAAGGATCCTCCACTAATGGTCATCAGCAAGTCAAACTCTATCCCTAGACCACTCTGGCCCTTCAGGATTCATATTCTTTCAACACACTTGTCTGCCATGTGTTTCCTCCTCTTTCTGTTTCTGCACCACTCCCAACCCCTGCCTCCATCTCAGGGGTCCTAGTTGTCTGGAAAAGGATAGTGTGAATGTGCAAAAGGCATGTCTTTCTGTCCTCTTTGGTATTACATCACTTGGCTCTTACCTGTCGAATATCTGATGATTCACTTTGTTTAGGAGACTTCCCCCAGATAATCATAGCAACCACAATAGCTAATATTTACTGAATGCCTATTATTTGCTAAGGACTTTACAGACATCTCATTTAGCTTCTAACAACCACATTAATTCTAGCCCTGTTCTATCCATAAAAATATTGACGCTTAAGGCAGTTAACCCAAGGCCAGAAGGAGTGCCAGAAGCCAGATATGACATACAATCCCAGGACTACATGGCCTGAACCTGATTCTTGCATGGTTATATCCAAAGTTCCTTAAACCAACCTAGGGAGGTGAAAAACATAAGGCCAAATAAAAGCTCTAAGTTGGGGAGGACGGGAATCACATTTCACAAGTTTTCTAGCTATAGAGAAGGCACAGGCTGCTCAGATGAAGGGGACCACACACACAGCTCTGAGGATCTGCTTCTCAACTGCATACTGTATTCAGGGGGCTTCAGGCTCAACCCTGGGCTCAGGCCCCTCTGATTATCAAACTCAATATCAGCAGTTAATAGTGAGGGGTCAAGACTTCCTGCCCTATTATTCTTGTTTCCTTGCCCTGGTATCACCTACACAGAAGGTGAAGACTCACCTTGTGAGTAACATTGGCAAAAGCCATCATAAAACTTTTCTTTCTCTATTGGGCAGAAAGACTGACACTAGGATCATGACCTCATTTTCATTCCTAAAGACTTTGAAACACTACTCCTAAGGAAACAATAAATTGCAGAAAGTGCGCAGCCATTTGGGGACTACAAAGGCACACATCTTAAATAGCTCCTTCCTGGATTCTCCCATTTGCAGACTGGCAGTGCCCTGAGTCATGTCAGAAGGCTAAGAGCTGTTCCCCAGCTTTACTTAACCCTCTGCTTTGAAGATGGCAAAGTGACAAAGAGAAGCCAAAGTTTTTAGTTTGGGGGTAGAATTTTTCAACTGATAAGGAAACATGATGTCACGTATAGGTATGGGAAGAATTCAAGAAAGAGAAGATTCCCTTTAAAAATAAGTTTTGATGGATTGTCTGTTTGAGAGACTCAAAGAACAAGTTTGGTGCTTCTTTGATTGTATTTTGATTTTAAATCAATTAATGGGTAAGAGAGGGTCCAGGGTTAAGTAGAGAACAGAGGCAGATCTGGGTTTTGTGGGACCTGACTCATATGATTTAGGGGAGCACTTTTAATAAAAATGACACAAACACAAAATTAGGTATAGAACCCTGGACAAAGTTAATGCAAGTGAGAAATCTTGAGATGAAGCTTCATTCATTTCATAGAAAATCTTTCTATAATTGAATACTTTAAGATTTTTTCCCATCTAGCTGTGAATATGGACACACCACTCAGAGATTCTGCACTGAGAGACTGACAGGTTAGTGAGAGAGATGTAATAAAGGGAATGATACGAAGGAGACAATAAAATGCAGAGAAATTTCAGAGAGTTTACTAGGTGGTCTTGTGCAGTATTCAGAAAGAAGGTTATAGGTGTACATGATTTTAAACTCCAGGATCTTCTTTAAGAAAAGAATGCCAGGCAAATGAAACTGACAAAGGCTTGAAGTCCAGAATATATAAGCAGCACATACGACTTAATAAGAAAAAAACAAACAACCCAATCCAAAAATGGGCAGAAGACCTAAACAAGCAATTCTCCAAGGAAGAAATACAAATGATCAATAGGCACATGAAAAAATGCTCAATATCTTTAATTATCAGAGAAATGCAAATCAAAACTACAATGAGGTATCACCTCATACCAGTCAGAATGGCCATCATTCAAAAATCCACAAATGACAAATGCTGAAGAGGCTGTGGAGAAAACAGAACCCTCCTACACTGCTGGTGGGAATGCAGTTTGCTGCAGCCACTGTGGGAAACAGTATGTAGATTCCTCAAAAGACTAGGAACAGACTTACCATATGACCCAGGAATCCTGCTCCTGGGCATGTATCCAGAAGGAGCCCTACTTCAGGATGACACCTGCACCCCAATGTTCATAGCAGCACTATTTACAATAGCCAAGACATGGAAACAGCCTAAATGTCCCTCAACAGATGACTGGATAAAGAAGAGGTGGTATATTTATACAATGGAATACTATTCAGCCATAAAAACTGACAACAAAACGCCATTTGTAGCACCATGGATGCTCCTGGAGAATGTCATTCTAAGTGAAGTAAGCCAGAAAGAGAAAGAAAAATACCATATGAGATCGCTTATATGTGGAATCTAAAAAAACAAACAAACAAACAAAACATAAATCCAAAACAGAAACAGACTCATAGACATAGAATAAAAACTTGTGGTTGCCAAGGGGGCGGGGGGTGGGAAGGGATAGACTGGGATTTCAAAATGTAGAATAGATTAACAAGATTATACTGTATAGCACAGGGAAATATATACAAGATCTTATGGTAGCGCACAGAGAAAAAAATGTGACAATGAATATATATATGTTCATGTATAACTGAAAAATTGTGCTCTACACTGGAATTTGATACAACATTGTAAAATGATTATAAATCAATTAAAAATGTAAAAAAAAAAAAAAAAAAAAAACAAAGAAAAGAATGCCAGGAGATGCCCAGGCCCCCATGGACCACCTATGCAATTTTCCTACCCAGAATCAGAAAAGGAAGGTAAGGATCAATACCTTCACTGCTCAAGATACTTTTCGCTCTCTCTTCTGGTTTCCTAATTATGTTTTGTTTTATATGTGTATTCAGCATGGGCAATACAAACAGCCAGCACAATTCATCTGCTGCCCACCTCCCCTCTTCTTTTTCTACTTATATCAATTGATTCTTAAATGTCAAAATAAAATGTTTCAACTTGAGAATAAGAGGCATTTATGAGACATGTAGAACATTTTAAACTTCGAAAACATTTTAACCTTCATCAAATTTTTTACAACTGGAAGACGGAGAAGATGGCGGAGTAGAAGGACGCTCGCAGGTCACCCTCTCCCACAAATACACCAAGACGCACATCTACAGACCCACTCAGCCAACCAGAGCACCTGTGGAACTCCGACCGAACATCGCCCTCTTCAAAAGATAAAGACGCCAAAAATCTGGTAGGAGAAAAGGAAAAAAGAAAGAACAAAAGGCAAAGCAGCGCGGGACGGGTCCCGCGGGGAGGGAGCGGCAAAGGAGGACTGGCGCTCGCTCACTGGGTCTCCCCTCTCCAACTGAGAGGCCAGCGGGACGGAGGGGGAGCCTCCGAGGCTCGGATCTGTACAGAGCAGCCCTTGACTAACAGAACTAAGTTAAACGGGCACAGAGCGTCCCCCCGACACCCAGCCTGAGACGCGGGCCGGCAGCGGCGGGCAGGGCCAGGCTGCACAAGCCGGGCGGAGGACGGAAGTGGCTGCACGGAGGCAGCCCCGGGGGAACGCAAGGGGCTGCGCGCCGTGGCTGTGGGTGCACAGGGCAGAACAACCTGGGCCCTCCATAAAACAGCAAGGTTGATGTGCTCTCGGGGGAAGGGTGCACACCCCCATCTCTGAAAACCCGCGGAAAGTTTTCGGGGGAAGAGAGGCGGTGCTCAGGCAGAGCCGCCATATCCTCCGCGCTGAGCACCCAGGCGGGGGCGGGGGCGAAACCTGCATCCGCACCGAAGGGCTTAGCAGCCTCAAAGGCCAGACTGAGACTGGCCTGCAGCCCGGGGCAGATAGGATCCTTCCATCCTGGTCCCTCAGAGAACTTGCTCCACAAAGACAAACAAGGAGCTGGGTTTTGGCCAGGAGCAGGGCCAGGGCTGTTCCTCGGTCTTCCCCGAGCCCACCTGCGGAGCGCCGAATAGGGCGGAGCGCGCAGCCACACAGAGAGCGGAACTACCGGCGGTGCAGGTAGAGGGAGAGCGGCCCCCCGCCTTTCGGGCAGGAACACAGCCCCTGACCTAGGTGCTGGGAGGGGGCACGACCCGCCCTCGTACCCGGCCAGTCTGCAACATCTGACTGCGGCATCCGGAGGGGCAGCGACCCCCCCGCACACAGCAGAGAGCTGCACCTGACCCAGTGTTAGGAGGAGGCACGATCTGCTTGCCGACAGGTGCTGGGAGCAGCACAGAAGAGGGAGCCAACAGAGGGCCTCTGAAAACAGCAAGCTGAGCTTCCAAAACAGGACGAAGACAGAAAGACTTCACATTAAAAGCACACAGACTCCAGGAGAACACCAACAACCCCCCCCCCTTTTTTTTTAAATCTGTTTTTAACTGTTCTATTTTCTATTACTCTCTTAATCTTTACTTCTTAATTCATTTCTATTTCTCTTGGGTTTTGATGTCCTGCTATTGATTAGACACAGGTTTCAAATACATCTATTCATCTCCCCCCCCCCTTTTTTTTGTAAAGGTTTTAAAAGGACGTCTCAACCCGATTAATACTCTGCTTCAACTCACTCTTCTATTATTCATTATACACTGTTTTCAAACCCTCTTTCTCCCTTCTTTTAAAATTCTTTCTCTCTCTCTCTTATTTTTTTTTTCTTTTTTTCCTAAGTTCTATTCCTAAATAGGCATCAGATAGATAAAATCCTTAAGGACCAAAATAAACAACTGATACTCCATAAACCACAGTGCCAAAGAGGTATGAGCAAGATGAAGAAGCAGAAAAACCTTTCCCAATTAAAAGAACAAGAGAAATCCCCTGAAAGAAAGATCAACGAAATAGACATCGATAGCCTACTAGATCAAGATTTCAAAAAAGGAGTGATCGAATTGCTGAAGGAATTAAAAGAGATAGTGTTTAGAGATATAAAATATGTCAAAAATGAAATTGAAGCTATAAAGAAGAGCCAAGTAGAATGGGGAAACTCATTGACAGAGATGAGGAATGATCTAATAGCTGTGCAAAGCCGACTAGATAATGCAGAGGAACGAATTAGTGATCTAGAAGACAGGGCAATAGAAAGCACCCATTCAGAAGAACTACAAGAGAAGCAAATAAAAAATAATGAAAATAGCATAAGGGACCTATGGGATAATATAAAGCGTCCCAATCTTCGCATAATAGGGGTCCCAGAAGGAGAAGAAAGATCAAAGGGGATTGAAAAGGTTTTTGAAGAAAGCATGACTGAAAACTTCCCAAACTTAAAGAAGGAATCAGATATCCAAGTACAGGAAGCTCAGAGGGTCCCAAACAGGAAGAACCCAAATAGACCCACACCAAGACATATCATAATCAAGATGGCCAGAGTCAAGGATAAAGAAATGATTCTAAACGCAGCAAGAGAAAAGCAAAGAGTAAGTTACAAGGGAACTCCCATAAGGCTCTCAGCTGATTTCTCTACACAAACACTACAGGCCAGAAGGGAGTGGCAAGATATATTCAAAGCCCTGAATGAAAAAAAGATGCAGCCTAGGATCCTTTATCCAGCAAGGCTATCCTTGAGGATAGAAGGAGACATAAAGAGTTTCACAGACAAAAAAAAGCTGCAGGAGTTTAGCAACACTAAACCCATGCTAAAAGAAATATTGAAAGGGCTATTCTAAATAGAAAAGCAGCAGGATGCTACAGAAATGAGAAACACACAACTGGAAAGGTGATAACTCATGAATTACAAATAAAGTAAACATGAAATTATAAAAGAAGACATACAAATCACTGAGAGTGGGAGAGGGAGGCAGGGAAATATAGAATATTTTTTTCTTTCTTTTTTAAATTTTTTTAACAGTAGGATGGGTTTGAGATCATGTTACTATCAGTTTAATAAAAACAGTTATAGTAATGGGTTGATAGATTTACAAAAAAGGGTAACCACGAGCCAAAAATTTACAAAGGAGTCACAAAAATTAAATAAAATCCATGATAATACAAAGGAAAATTACCAAACCACAAAAGGAAGAAGAAAGGAACAAAGAGGATATACCAATTCAACTGCAAAGATAAGTTCAAAATGGCAATAAACACACATCTATCATTAATTACTGTAAATGTTAATGGACTAAATGCTCCAGTCAAAAGACACAGAGTGGCAGACTGGATAATAAAGCAAGAACCTTCAATATGCTGCATAAAGAGACCCACTTTAGGGAGAAGGACACATATAGATTGAGAGTGAAAGGATGGAAAAGGATATTCCATGCAAATGGAAAAGCCAAAAAAGCAGGTGTTGCAGTACTGATTTCAGACAAAATAGACTCTTAAAACAAAGGCCATAAAGAAAGATAAAGAAGGACATTTTATAATGATTAAAGGAGTGATACAAGATGAGGATATTACACTCGTTAATATATATGCACCCAATATAGGAGCACCTAAATACATACAAGAATTACTAACAGAGATAAAGGGGGATATTGATGGGAATACAATCATAGTTGGAGATTTTAACACTGCATTAACATCACTAGACAGATCTTCCAGACAGAAAATAAACAAGGCAACAGAGAAATTAAATACTACAATAGAAAAACTAGATTTGGTGGATATTTTCAGAGCATTACACCCCCCAAAAATAGGATATACATTCTTTTCAAGTGCACATGGAACATTTTCTAGGATCGATCAGGTACTTGGGCACAAAAGAAACCTCAACACTTTTAAGAAGATAGAAATTATCTCAAGCATCTTTACTGACCACAATGCCATGAAAGTGGAAATCAACAACAGAGAAACAAAGGAGAAAAAAAGGAAAGCATGGAGATTAAACAATATGTTATTGAAAAAACAATGGATCAATGAGGAAATCAAAGCTGAAATTAAAAAATACCTTGAGACAAATGATAATGAAAGCACAACCACTCAAAACCTATGGGACACAGCAAAGGCAGTGCTAAGAGGGAAGTTTATAGCGATACAGGCCTTCCTCAAAAAAGAAGAACAATCTCAAATAAACAATTTAACCCACCACCTGAATGAATTAGAAAAAGAAGAACAAAAAGCCCCAAAAAGCAGCAGAAGGAAGGAAATAATAAAGATCAGAGAGGAATTAAATACAATAGAGATTAACAAGACCATAGAAAAAAATCAACCAAACCAAAAGCTGGTTTTTTGAAAAAGTAAATAAAATCGACAAACCTCTGGCCAAACTCACAAAGAAGAAAAAAGAGAGAGCACAAATTAGCAAAATAAGAAAGGAAAATGGACAAATTACAACAAACAAAATAGAAATGCAGAATATCATACGAGAATATTATGAAAAACTATATGGAACCAAACTGGATAACCTAGAGGAGATGGACAAGTTTCTGGAAACATACTGTCCACCAAAACTGAATCAAGAAGAATCTGAACACTTGAACAATCCGATCACTAGAAAGGAAATAGAAATAGCAATTAAAAACCTCCCTACAAATAAAAGTCCAGGACCGGAAGAGTTCACCGGGGAATTCTACCAAACATACAAAGAAGAACTCATATCAGTCCTTCTCAAACTCTTCCGACGATTGAAAAGGAGGGAATACTCCCAAACTCATTCTATGAAGCCACCATCACCCTGATACCGAAACCAGGCAAAGACACTACCAAAAAAGAGAATTATAGGCCAATATCACTGATGAACATAGACGCCAAAATCCTCACCAAAATTTTAGCAAATAGAATCCAACAACACATAAAAAAGATTATACATCATGACCAAGTGGGGTTCATCCCAAGGACACAAGGCTGGTTCAACATACGCAAATCAATCAGTGTAATACATCACATCAACAAGAGAAAGGACAAAAACCACATGATCATCTCAATCGATGCAGAAAAAGCATTTGATAAAATTCAACACCCATTTATGATAAAAACTCTCACCAAAGTGGGCATAGAGGGAACATATCTCAACATAATAAAAGCTATATATGACAAACCTACAGCCAGCATAGTACTCAACGGTGAAAAACTCAAAAGCTTCCCACTAAAATCTGGGACAAGACAAGGATGCCCACTCTCACCACTCCTATTCAACATAGTCCTGGAAGTCCTAGCCACAGCAGACAGGCAAGAGAGAGAAATAAAAGGGATCCAAATTGGAAAAGAAGAGGTAAAAGTGTCACTATATGCCGACGACATGTTACTATATATAGAAAACCCTAAAGGGTCCACACAAAAACTACTAAAGCTGATCGAAGTATTCAGCAAGGTAGCAGGTTACAAGATTAACGTTCAAAAATCAGTTGCATTTCTTTACACTAACGATGAATCAACAGAAGAAGAAAGTAAAGAAACAATCCCGTTTAAAATAGCACCCAAAGTAATAAAATACCCAGGAATAAATCTAACCAAGGAGGTGAAAGAATTATACACAGAAAACTATAAACCATTGATGAAGGAAATTAAAGAAGACTTTAAAAAATGGAAAGATATCCCATGCTCTTGGATTGGAAGAATCAATATTGTTAAAATGGTCACACTGCCCAAGGCAATCTACAGATTTAATGCAATCCCTATCCAATTACCCAGGACATATTTCACAGAACTAGAAAAAATCATAATAAAATTCATATGGAACCATCAAAGACTTAGAATTGCTAAAGCATTACTGAAGAAAAAGAAAGAGACTGGAGGAATAACTCTCCCAGACTTCAGACAATACTATAGAGCTACAGTCATCAAGACAGCATGGTATTGGTACCAAAACAGACATATAGACCAATGGAACAGAATAGAGAGCCCAGAAATGAACCCACAAACTTTTGGTCAACTCATCTTTGACAAAGGAGGCAAGAATATACATTGGAATAAAGACAGTCTCTTCAGCAAATGGTGTTGGGAAAACTGGACAGCAGCATGTAAAACAATGAAGCTAGAACACTCCCTTACACCATATACAAAAATCAACTCAAAATGGATTAAAGACTTAAACATAAGACAAGATACAATAAACCTCCTAGAGGAAAACATAGGCAAAACATTATCTGACATACATCTCAAAAATTTTCTCCTAGAAGAAATAAAAGCAAGAATAAACAAATGGGACCTAATGAAACTTACAAGCTTCTGCACAGCAAAGGAAACCAGAAGTAAAACAAGAAGAAAACCTACGGAATGGGAGAAAATTTTTGCAAGTGAAACCGACAAAGGCTTGATCTCCAGAATATATAAGCAGCTCATACGACTCAATAAGATAAAAATAAACAACCCAATCCAAAAATGGGCAGAAGACCTAAACAAGCAATTCTCCAAGGAAGACATACAAATGATCAAAAAGCACATGAAAAAATGCTCAATATCACTAATTATCAGAGAAATGCAAATCAAAACTACAATGAGGTATCACCTCACACCAGTCAGAATGGCTGTCATTCAAAAATCCACAAATGACAAATGCTGGAGAGGCTGTGGAGAAAGGGGAACCCTCCTACACTGCTGGTGGGAATGCAGTTTGGTGCAGCCACTATGGAAAACAGTGTGGAGACTCCTCAAAAGACTAGGAATAGACTTACCATATGACCCAGGAATCCCACTCCTGGGCTTGTATCCAGAAGGAAATCTACTTCAGGATGACACCTGCACCCCAATGTTCATAGCAGCACTATTTACAATAGCCAAAACATGGAAACAGCCTAAATGTCCATCAACAGGTGACTGGATAAAGAAGAGGTGGTATATTTATACAATGGAATACTACTCAGCCATAAAAACCAACAACATAATGCCATTTGCAGCAACATGGATGCTCCTGGAGAATGTCATTCTAAGTGAAGTAAGCCAGAAGGAGAAAGAAAAATACCATATGAGATCGCTCATATGTGGAATCTAAAAAACAAAAACAAGAACAAACAAACAAACAAAAACAAAGCATAAATAAAGGACAGAAATAGACTCACAGACAGAGAATACAGACTTGTGGTTACCAGGGGGGTGGAGGGTGCGAAGGGATAGACTGGGATTTCAAAATTGTAGAATAGACTACACTGTATAGCACAGGGAAATATACACAAAATGTTATGATAACTCACAGAGAAAAAAATGTGACAATGAGTTTGTATATGCCCATGAATAACTGAAAAATTGTGCTGAACACTGGAATTTGACACAACATTGTAAAATGTTTATAAATCAATAAAAAATGTTAAAAAAAACATTTTTTACAACTATTTCAGATATCTCAAAATGTACGATTAAACTAAAATGGTGGTGCCCCTTTTAAACTCTGGAGCAACAGGGGAAAAAAAGGCTCAAGATAGTGTCAACTCTGAAGGCTGCCCAGAGCTGTGGAGAATCCTAATTTTACGGAGTGGGATTGATTCGGATGGTCTTGTTACTAGTCATAAGAATCCTAAACCCATTCATCAGCTGACAGCCTGCATTTAAATTGGGAAAGAAAGATTGTTAGAACCTTTAGTGGTGACAGCGCAATTCAGCAACAAATTCACCATGAGTTAAAATAGAAAAGATGGTACCTTAGAGGAAGAATTAATGAACTCACAGAAGAGCCACTAAAAAAACAAGTATCTAAGCTTTAAAATATTTTACCAGAAAATGAGCAAGAAAATATATTGCAGATCAGATACAGATGGGCGAGAGAGGAAGTTTCAACAAAAGCAGATGGGCAGGGGAGCCTGGGAGACACAGTAATAGGTTCTCTCTGTCCTGAAGGGAAGCCAGTGGAGGGCAGGAGGGCCAATTTCTCTGAAGATTGGCATTCAGCTCCTCATAATAATCAACAGAAGGAACGTTGGATGCCTAGTCTTTAGTTCTTGAGAGATTGTCCAAGGTGCCTTCAGCCAAGTTACTCACGTAGCAGAAAGGGAGTATGAGGAAGGCAGGAAAGCCTCTTGGCATCCCTGCCCTAATGCCAGGGAGAGGCAGAGTCTCTCACTGCATCTCCGCTCAGCCCCTTTTCCACATGGCCCAAGGAGAGGGGAGCCCAGGCAGGGGAAGGGCATTTTCCAACATAACAGATGTAGGTAGGACAATCTCAGTGGGAGAGGCTGGATCAGAACTTGTAATTTTAGTCCAGAAAGAAGCTGAGTGACCCTACGTGGAGTGCTTTGTACTTTTGTGAGGGTGAAAGAAGTAGCTTATGTTTTTTTCCTCCCTCCCTTCCTTCCTTCCTACCTTCCTTTATCATTCTCTTTTATTTTTCTTGGAAATCATTCAACTTACACACTCTGGGGTCATGGCTTTATAGAGTATGAGGCTTATCCAACTCTCTTCCTACTCAATGTATATAGGCAGTAGTCTGTTCCAAGTTAGAGGAGGCAGCCTGACCATCCCTCCACCCATCCATCTATTCATTCATTCACAAAACCGTTATGGATATTCTTCCAGGTTGGAGGTAGTAGTTTAAAACATCCCAAGATACAATTTCTGTCATCAAGGAAAGTATAATCCAGTTCAGGGCTAAGATAACTATGATAAACTTAAATTATTAAGTGACCAATGAGTGATACTGACAATATAGGAGATCGCAAAAGACTTGGAAAGGCCAGGGAGGGCTTCAAAGGGGGCTTCAAAGGAATCTGAACAGGTGGGAAAACTGAATATCTTGTAGAAGGTAAGGAAAAGCCCTTTGGGTGAGGCAACAACTTAGAGTTATTTATGTAAGCTATGGATTGAATGTTTGTGTCCCTTTAAAATTCATATGCTGAAGCCCTAATCTCCAATATGATGGTATTGGGAGTTGAGGCCTTTGAAAGGTAATCAGTTCCTGAGGGTGGAGCCCTCATGAATAGGATCAGTACCCTTATAAGCAGAGACAAGAGAGATGATCTCTCTCTTCCATATGTGGATACAATGAGAAGGTGGCCATCTACAAGCCAGGAAGCAGGTCCTCACCTCACATCAGATCTGCTGGCTTGGTGTTGGACTTACCAGCCTCCAGAACTGAGAGAAATGAATGTTTGTTGAGAAATAAATCTATGGTAGTTCTATACAGCCTAAACTAAGAAAATGTATATGAATTTGGGAAACCCATGTAAAAAGGAAAATGGAAGCGTGAGTGCAAAAATGGTCACAATTCTCTGTTCCTTCTCATATTCACACTCTTTGCAGTGTGACTTTGTAGTCCTTCTTATCAAAAGATGAAATCTATTTCCTTACCCCTTGAATCTGGACTGGCTTTATAATTACACTGACATATGGAATGAGGCAGAAGTAATTGTATGCTAATCTTGAGCCTAGGACTTAAGAGACCTTCTTCCCTTTGTCACTCTCTTGGAATCCTGGTCAGCTGTTATGTGAACAAGTCCAGTTAACAGACCGGAGGATAAGAGATCACGTGGAAGAAAGCCCAGTTGTCCCAGCCAAAGACATCCTAGACCTGCCAAGAACCAGCAAACTCCAAACATGTGAGAAAATACTGTCTATATTAACAGAGCTGCCTACTTGAGCCATAACTAATCTTACACACAAGGATGGGCTCTAATAAGGTAAGGAGGACCCAGCTGACTTGTAGGCTTGTGAGAAATGCTTATTGTTTTAAGCCTCTAAGTTTGGGGGTGGTTTGTTACCCAGCAATATCTAACTGATACAAGTATCAAGCTAAGAAGCTTGTAATCTTTGTTCTATAATAAATGTAAGGATTATTAATTGTTAAGTATTGTGACATAATAAGGAAAGTTCATTATGAAGTTTCCTGTCAGCATAGAAGTAGTGGAATTTAGTGACAATTTTAGTTTATCTAAAATTAATTTTTATTTTCATCAAAATAATGAATGCATACAGTTTTAAAAGTTATATAGTACTACAAGGCTTATAAAGGAAAAATGCAGTCCCAAGCTATACACATACTCATGCCCCAGTACTGCTTCTTAGCTTTCTCTTCTGGAATTTATCTTCACATTTATAAATACTATTTTTACACTGTTTACATTTACATCTTTTAGAAACTATCTGTTGACTTCATGTTATAGCAGATGAGAATTTTTCTGCCTCCTAACTTCTCTTTCCTACCCTATATTCCTTTTTCCCAACCTAGCAATTTAATAATTGACATTATCAATTTAATATCCCTATTTTTTGTTAAACACACATTTAATATTTTCATTATTTTATCTATGTAAATATTGTTCATCATTGGGCAGATAGAGTAGTATGATAATTTCCTTTTATATAAATTTTGTTTTTCTTCATCACTGCCTCATTCTTTTACTTGCTTAGTTATCTATGTACATACTAATTTTTCTCCAATATAATAATAGATACCTAAACTCTCTCAGTTCTATTTTCCACATAGTCAACAGTGTAAGTTTATTTTATTTATTCATTTATTTATTTTTCAGGTCTCCATCCTGGAGTTCTTTTGCTGTAACTTGGACTGGTTTTCTGTAGGTATAGACATCACTCTAGCATTACCTGTGCTCCACACTCTGTTTCCTGGTTCTCATGTCTTTCTTTCTTGATTTAACATCTGATTATAGTACAGCATATCCTTCAGTAGCTTCTGAAGAGTGAGAGCTTGCATGCCTGAAACATCTTTATACTACCTCAAGCTTAATCGTTTGACCAAGAATAAAAGATAACTTTCTCTCAAAATTTCTAAGGCATTGCTTCACTGTTTTCTGATTTTAAAGCTACTCTTGACAAATCCTTTGAAAGACACAAAATATTAAAATTTACTCAAGAAGAAATAAATAACCTGAATAGCTCTATATTTACAAAGGAAATTTCATTTATAGTTTAAAAATCTTCTGACAAAGAAAATACCAGGCACAGATGAATTCACTGAGGAATCTTCTAAACATTTAATGGAGAAATAATACCAAGTATACACAAACTCTCACAGAAAATTGAATTGAATAGGAGAAAATATTTCCAATTCAGTCTATGAGGCCAACATTTTCCTGACACCAAAACGAGACAAATTCAATGGGAAAAGAAAAGTAGAGCCCAGTATCCCTCCTGAACATAGATGCAATAATCCTCAATAAAATTCTAGCAAATGAAATTCAGCTATTTCTAAAAATGATAACACATTATGACCAAGTCGTTATTTGTCTTGTGGAGGAACTGGAACCCCCAGACATTGCTAGCAGGAATGTAAAATGGTATAGTCAGTTTGGAACACAGTTTGACAGTTTCTTAAAAAGTAAATGCGTATACCTTTCAAATAATCCAGCTATTCTAGTCCCAGATATTTACTCTAGAAAAATGAAAGCATATGTTCACGTAGAGACCTGTCATGAATGTGTACAGAAGCTTTACTTGCTATAGCCCCAAACTGGAAACAACACAATGCTCATCACCTGGCAAATAGATAAACAAACTGGTATGTTCATACAATGAAATACTACTTAGTAAATAAAAAAGAATACTATTGATACAATAAAAATATAGATGAATCTAAAAATATGCTTAATGAAAGATGCCAGACAAGAGATCATTCAGCGATTCCAGTTACATAAAATTCTAGAAAATGCAAACTAAATTGATAGAAATCAGATCAGTTGTTGCCTGGGGACAAGAAAAGGAAAACTGGAAGGAAGGGATTTCAAAGAGACTTAAGGAAATTTTGGAGGTATGTTCATTATTTTGATTATGGTGACAGTTTTACAGGTGTATACATATGTCAAAACTCACATACGCACTTGTAATGTATGTCAATTATATTTCAATGAAACTTTTAAAAATGTGGGTCAGTTTCATTTATTTGGCTTAGCAATCATCTCTACTCCTTTTTTTTATCATGTCTTTGAAACACTTGTGTGGTATCTCCAGTCTGACTCCAGCCTCTTCCTCCTTTTCACCACAAAAGATAGGAATGCAACACTGTGAAATCAGATTTTAGAAAGACATCTTAAAGGGATGAAAGCAGTAAGCACAAGGGTATTCTTACTGGTTTCAGCTGGATATATAGAAGCGCATATTGCCTCTTTCTATAGTGGCAGTGGAATTCGCTGACATTAATTTCCAAGTAACTCGAGATCTGAAATTCAAATTGAGCCAGCAAGCCAGACTTGGATGGCCATGCAAATCACTTACTGATCTTAAAAATACAAAAGGTTTCCAGCCCCCATTCCCAGAGATTCTGGTTTAGTAAGTCTGAAGTGGAACTCAATGAATTTGTGTATAAACCAAGATTAGAGATAACGGCATTAGGTGAAATTAGTGTTTTCTCCCTTGTATCCACTGGAACCCTCCATCATCATTAGGCTGTTGTCTTCTCTCCCTCTCATACATTAAATCATCCCCTACTTGCCAAATTTCTACCTATGCAAATCATAGTGATCTACCTATTTCAAATTCCACCTCTTCTTTTATGACTAATCATCTTTCTCCACTTCATTTCTTCTGTCTCCAACCACTATAGCCCTACTGATCTTTGAGTCAAAACAACTTAAAGATCCCAAGGTAATTAAAGAGGTATTCCTTTCTCTGGAATCCAAGTCAATACACAAAATGAAGGCTCCAGGCTTTCAAAACAAAGATTTACTTACAGAAAATCAGCTCTTTTTCATCACACAAGTCACTGTACTAAGTTCTTTTATGCACCACCAGTGTTTCTTTACTTGTTTACTACTTATGGACAACTAGCACTATTCTGTTTTGGTTTTAGGGAAAATGATTAAGGCCTAGAGCAAAGTTGTTTACTTTTGCCATCCAAATTTCTGAGAATAAGATATTTTAGATAAGCAGTTTACCACTGTCTTTGATCTCAAGCTATCAGCTTCAAAGTACAACATTTAAAAATAATTTTATGTGGTTTCGATTATTTTGCCTGCCTTGCATGCATTGAGGCTTGTTTTAAGATGTCTCTTCTGTTTTTGAGCATTTTTGTAAGATGATCAAGTTAGATGTTTGTCCGTTGTGGTAAAACTCAACAACTCCTTTATGGAAATATCCCAGACTTTATTGATTATCATATCAGACAGTGGTAACATGAGTGCATTACTGCTCTTCTCTACATGACATTTACTGAGATGCCCACTCTTAATTAATCTTTCTGGAAGAGCACTGCCTTCTGTTTTTTCTCCCTCTTTGTAATTGCTTTTGAAGGAAAAAATGATCCCACTTTGTACAGCTAATACATTTGGTGGGAGGGAGGGTAGTTAACACTATTTCTTCTTCATGGTGATGGCAAACTTTTCGGGATTTTTGGTTTTTTTTTTTTTTTTTGGTAGGTCCAAGAAAAAAATTTGTGTTAAAGGTAGAATATTTGGACAATGTGTTTCAGAAGAGAGGTAAATATATCTTGGAGGTCCAGTCAAGAGTATATAATTGATTGTGTTTTTCCTGGGTTACAGTCTTAGAGACAGTATTATATAGTAGGCATAGTCAAAAAGCAGCAGTAGCACCTAACTACTTGTAATTGAAGAAACCGGTTTCCAAATTCCGCTCTTCCAACCATTTCAGCTTGGGCAAGATCCTTCATTCTTTTGTTTATTCACTCATTCATCCCACAAGTATATCTTAAGCATCTTCTATGGGTCAGATATCACAGAAACCTCCAAGAATAGGCAGAGGAAACCCAGTTCTTGCCTTATAAGCAGGCCTGAGAATGTGCCTCACAGTTCTCCAACTACACTAGCGTAGCTGATCAAGGGCCTCAGGTTCTGCACTCTGAAATCCACTGTATCACTTGTACCAGACCACACTGTGCATGGGCTGCTCCTTGCCAGTGACTGGCTGGTGGAGTTACTAAGGCAAGTCCATTGCTGAAAGCCATGGTACTCATAAAGATGGTCGACTATGACTTGAAAACTCAGCGATGGCCTTACTGAACATTCCTTAGACTGTACAGAAGTCCAGTTCACTTCAACCTAACCTTCTTGCCCTCTCTCCTTTACTCAGGTTCATACTTGCATCATGTTCTGATGACTCCAATTTCCCTTCTCATTTTCTCTCTCAGGCATTTCTTCTACAAAAATCCTTGCAATCTAACGCCACCTTGGTGTTTGGTGTTTAGAGAACCTAGACTGACATATGGAGTATATGTTCTAGTGGAAGAGACAAAAAATAAACAAGTAAATAATATGGTAATTTCAGACAATGATAATTGTTTATGTAACAAAATAGCATAGTGGCGTAGATGACTGCCATAGACTGGGTGTGAGGAGGGGGCACTTTGTTCTGTAGCTTAGCTGGTCAGGGAGGATGTCTCTGAGGAGGTGATACTCCAGCTGAAAGCTGAATAATGGAATGTGAACATGCTGGAGAGGAGTAGGCTAGGCAGTGTGAAGGGCTGGAGACCAGCAGGAGCAGCACCTTTGGGGAATGTGAAGACAGGGATTTTAGGAGCATCCTCTAGGACAGCACAGCAAGCGGTGGAATCAGAAAGACAAAGGCCTGGTTCCATAGGGATTCAAAGGCCATACTACAGAGTCTGCATTTTACTCTAAGTGCCATGAGAAACCATTGAAGAGTTTGAGTGGAAAGGTGACATAATTTGATTTACTTTTTTGAGAGATCACTTTGGCTGCTGAGAGGGGATGAATTGAAAGGGGGCAAGGGTGAAAACAAACAGAGTAGTTAGATAATAAGAATCTAGGTGAGAGCTGGAATTAGCTTGGACTGTGGTAGTGACAGTGCTGGTGCATAAGTTAAAAGGAGTCAAGATATATTTTGGAGGCATATCTGATAAACTTGTTAGCTTTCTGTATCTTAATTTCGTAATTTTTAAAATGGGGATAGAAATATTTTACAGTAGATTACAGTAAGGATTAAATTATATGTGATAAATAAAATGTTCAGCATACTCAATAAATGTTAGTTCTTCTTCTTGTGGAAAGAGTACTACGTGGAAGACAGTAGATCCATGCTTTAGTCTAGGCCAGCTGTGAACTCAAGATATGGTCTCAGTTTCTTATTAGCATAATGTTGGGAGGGGATGGTGATTATAAAATCATGGACTATTACAGCTGTATGAGACATTTAGAATTACTGACATCATCCTACTACTGAGGAAAGAACAGGCAGCACTAGAAAGTAAAACCATATCCCGCAGGAAATTCTTGGCATTAAACCACGTGGCACTATGAAGCCCTTTCCATTATGAAACTCCAGTGATTCTAAGTATTCCATAATGTTACTGACAATTTTTCTATAAGGGCGCTCTCTCTGTGTTCCTTTTCTAAGCTGATTTCAGTTCACAGGTTCCTCAGAAGAAAAGCACAGAACAATATGCCAAATCAAAAGTTTACTTTCTTCCCTTTTGCTCCACAACTGTGCATATGCAATGATTCATCCTACTGACAGATATTCTACTTTCAACTATCCCTTGAGGTACAGATTTCTGCCTGGGCTGCTTGAAAATTCCCAACCAGGTACAGTGATCAGTCTTATCATTTAAAGCAGAACAACAAAACATTTTGTACCTTTTTCCAAGTAATATGAAGTAAGCAGCACCAGTCATGAAGTAATCTCTTTGTTTTAAAATTTTCATTAAGGAAAAATTCAAACATTTTCAGGGGAAGAGAGAATACTATAAATCCTTTCATGCACCTTCAACTCATATTCAATTTCTACAATGGATAAATAGCCTGAGGGAAGATGAAATCATTTTAAATTAAAAGACACTCAAGGGTGTTGCAGCTTCAGAAGTAGTGGAAACTCTTGGTGTGACTCTTGGTTCTCCCTCAGATGGCAATTGCAAAATCCGGACTAAGTATTTTCTTTAATTATATTAAGAACTGGAGAGTGATCAAAATCAAAACTAGAGAAATGTCTACTCTTAAAAGAAGAATTTCCATGAGTGAGATATGAAGGTTGGCAGGATCCTCTCTACAGTTAGAGCAGCAGAAAGCCATCATCTTACTGGTTTGAGGTATGAGACACAGTTTGGGGTAGGCAAAGTAGGAAGTTAGAGGAATAACTCTGGAAGGGAAGGAGATGCACAAGGGGAAATCCCCAAACATACACATCTAAAATCTACCTAAAACTGTGGTTGGCCACTAAACTACACTTGGCTAGGGAAGACCCCAAGAGAACTTGAAATATATGGTAGTGGAGAGCTGAATAAATTCAGTGGAGAGTTCACTTGATGTCCAAAACAAGGAAGATAAGAGTTGTGAGCTTGAGTCTAGCCAAATTAATTGCCTTCTAAAATAAGAATTACTGTTCAGAAGAACATAACAGAATCCAGATACCCTACATTGTATAATTCATAATATCCAGTTGCCAATAAAAATCACCAGATGCACAAAGAAAACATAAAAAATACTCAAGTTAAAAAAAAAAATTCAATAGGAATGAACCCAGGTGATAGAAATTGCATACAAGAACTTTAAAGCAGCCATAGAAAATATATCCAAAAACTTAAGGGAAAATATACACACAATGAATGCAAGAAGGAGGGCATTTTAGAATTTAAGGTAGGTCACTTCTTGGCCTTTTGGCTAAGATCAAGTATAGAGAGGAATTTAAGGTTGAAAAGAAATCTTTCCCAGTCTTAGTATGTATCCTACCCGTCTAGGCTTTGGGCATCTTTTCTAAGCACTAGGCTCTAATGTACTCTCACTAGGCATTATGGAAACACAGTCAATTCTACACAATAAAGCATCACCTACTCCAGTTGAAGTCTAGTCTCAATGAGAAAGAAGGTGGAGAGTGCTATTGGTTGTGTGGTAGTGTTAATGTCGGTGACACTGGTGGCAGATAGAAATGAAATTCTACTGAAATTCTAACTGAATATTAGGATTCAAGAAGAAAGTATTCTAAATCTTTGCTCTAATTAAATGAGATTATACTTCTATGGTATTTCCAATTAACTTTGGTATTTGATCACGGCCTGAATTATGTTTCTTCCAATGCTTCTTAAGAAAAGGAAGGATTTATACAACTAGTAATATCTAAGAGTAAGAAGACTTAATTTTAGGCTCTAATACTTTAACCAATATGAAGAAGTCAGTTAAAATCCCAGGAAACCCAAGTTTTTTTCTTTTCTAAAGAGGGAGATTGTGTGAAATAATCTCTTTGTAGTTATTTAATACCATTAAATATTATTTAATGAATCCCAGACCCAGATGAGGTCTTATTCAACCTCCTATCTTGGTAAATCCTGATAACTTCACAGAATGGTTATGAAGAACAAATGAGATAATGACTACAACAGTAGTTTACATTTATTAAAGGAATTACCACTTTCCAAGCAATGTTCCAAGTGTTTTCTTTCTATGTGTTAACTCATCTACTACTAACAACAATGAGGTACATACTATCTTTATTAGTCTCATTTCACAGATAAGGAAACAAAGATTAAATGGTTTGCCAAGTTAATATGAATTAGAGATGGGATTCTACCCTAGGAGTTCTGTAGTGAAGATGTAGGAATCAAGTCCTCTCAGCACTCTCAGCCTCTGTTGTTAGGAATGTAAATTGGTACAACTACTATGGAGAGCAATTTGGCAACAGTCTTACAAACTAGATGCTCCCTCTTATGAACTGGTAATTCCACTCATGGTATTCACAAAGAGAAATTCCTGTACATGTGCAGCAGGAGACACAGACAAAAATGTTCAGTGAAACATTATTTGTAATAGGGGAAAAAAACCCTAACTTTCCATCAATAAGTAAATGAGTAAATCAATTCGGATGCTCTACAACAATTAAGTGAATGTGTATCAATACAAACAGATCTTTAATTTTGCTCCCCAATGTGGTTGCCACCAGCCACATAAAGCTAACGAGCACCTGAAATGTGAATAAAGATATCTGTTAGAAGAATAATATTTTGGATATATTGGATTAAATAAAATGTACACTAAATTAAATTTTGCCTGTTTCCTTTTGCTTTTTTTGACATGGCCATTAGAAAATTTTAAATTACATATGTGGCCCATGTTTTTATTGGACAGTACTGTTCTAGAAAATATAACTTAAAATAAGCAAGCTATAAAAGAATCTATAAACACTATGAACCATGTAAAACAATACTATCTACTCTTCATGGAGCATATACAAGCAATTAAAATACAAAAAATACGGACTCCAAATTCATAGTAATGGCTGCCCATGGAGAATAGATAAGGAAATGGAACTTGAAAAGGAAAAAAAGGGAACTTGAATTTTATCTGTAATAGTCTATTTTATTTAGATAAATAAAATATCTGAAGCCAAAAGGACTAAACAGTAATATTTGATTGTTCTTGAGAGTAGGGTAATATTTTTACATTTTGGTGTTTTTACATTTCAAAAATGAAACAGCAAACATTGAGGCTTAATACCTTCATCATTAGGCACCATATTTAACCAGAGGTTCTGGCAAAGATGAGGACATTAAGGAGAGATGGTCCATGCACTATCATCTGATAATTGTGTATATGAATATTTATAAAAGCTAATGAATTTTCCTGACTATAAAAGTAAAATGTGCTCATTGTAGAAAATTTGAAATTTATGAAAAGAATAAAGAAAACAACAATATACCATAAGCATATCACTAATAGAAAGTCACTGGATATTTTGGGTTTTTTTTCCAGTCTTTGAATATTTGGATTTTTACTTTTACTAATATCTGGCTGATATTTTGGAACAAACCTCTAAATGAAATATGACTGTTTTGTCTTCAGTCGAAATAATCTCTGCCTTGGGGCTCCAGATTGTGCTTGATATTTTCTTTTTTAAAAAACAAAAATAAAACCAATAGCTAATATTTATTAAAGGCTGTATCTTGCATGCTAAGCATGTTACAAGCATTATATAATTTAAACTACTTTTCAGTGTAGGAACTATTAAGATTCCCATTTTATACAGAGAAAAATAAGGCATTGAGAGGCTTCCTAAGTTGCCAAGGAGGAGCTAGGATGAAATGAAGCTTGGGATTCAAACCTAGAGAGTTTTGATAAATACATCTCCATCTTCATGGCTGGCCCCACTAAGAGTGAGTCTTCAGGTTTGTGCTGAATTTGCATGTGTCTGTGTGTGTGGTATGGGGGAGCAGTGGCACAGAACATATTTTGCTGCCAACACTGCCCCCTGCCAACACTGCCCCCTAAGCCGCTCTCCGGAGACCCCTACACCTTCATTATGCTTACCTCAGACTAAAAGCTATACCTGGCCCATTCAAGGGAAATTCAAATCTCAGACAGGCTGTAAAAATGTCTTCTTGAGGTTAGGCAGAGAGTTCATCTGCTCAGATACACTTTGCATTGTTTTAGATTCAGAGACCCTCTCTGTAGCCATTGGCCTGCTCATTAATAATCCTCAACAGGCTGCAAATGGAACAAAGAACCCCAGAGCTATCAGTGTCTGAGTCTACGTACTGCTTTTTGTGTCTGGACACCTAAACAGGTATAAGTGAGTCAGGTGAAGTTTGTTAATGAAAAGATAATTTTAACTCACATTGGACACTTGTTGAATCCTCATTATACTTTGCCCTGGACTAAGTTCTTTACATGTTTTGCAATGCATTATTTAAGCTTCATAACAACCCTATAGGGAAAGTTCTATTATGATTCCCACTTCATTGATAGAGAAACTAAGGCTTAGAGAGGATGAAGAACTTGCTCAGCTCACAGAAAGAGATAATAATGACAGAGTTGTCCAAACTTCCAAACTGAGGACTACAAACCCCAGAGTCCACACTCTTCCTCTGTCCTTTACCACTGCCCAGCATATAAAGATTTCTTGTTTCTCTTTGCTAATCAGTATAACATGACAATGTCTGAGATCAGTAGAAGAAAACATTTGATATAGAATCCCCCAGACATTGGTCAAGACAATCAGCTGATTCTTATCTTTTATAAAGACATTTTTTCTTTAGTTTTTCCAACTAGGCCTGCCAAGTTTTGATACTTGTTACCAACTCCTGGTCCCCCCTAGTTGAGCTGGTGTTCAGGAATGGTCCAAAACCCAGAGAAGCAGATTTTTAGTGACTTGTTTTTGCATTGCACATTGCAGCCTAGGAGGAAACTTGGATAGTTACCAGTTTATAAAAATAAGGAAATGAAAACCATACTTTATAGAAATGAGGCCTGCCAGTGACCAGAGCCAGGAATTAACCTTTCAAAATATGATGGGAGATGGAGGTGGGGGAGGGAGTGGGTAGGCAGAAGGATGAATCAGAGTGCAAAGGCAGCTTTACCCAACGAACTGAGCAACAGCCTCTGGACACGTAATAGACTCTAGTAACTTCATAACAGATAGAGAGGAAGGTATCCTAAAGTTAATTTCTCTTCAATTCCTGTCCATTGGAGGCTGAGGAACAGTCACCACTGACATACTGATTGGGATGGACATAAAGGAGAGGTGAAAACTAATGCATCTGTTGTAGGGACCTAGCCAATCCCTTGGCCTTAAAGTAGCAGTCCACCCCAGTACCAACCCACAGTGTTGTTGGTATGAGTCCCAACAGGCAGTGTCTTTGAATTTCATCATCATCCCAGGCTCTACGAAAGGCTTGGGTCTTCATAATACTGTCTACACATGATGAGTATTAATTAGGAAGAGAAAACCACTGTCCTTGATAAGATGTAGAACACAGTTCATGAGGTCAAGGAACTAATGAATTAATGGGGGGAACCTCCAAGTCCTTATCTGAGACCTTGGTTATTGATGCAGAGATAAAATGTACACAAAAAAAAAAGTAAAATAAAAAGTGAAGGGAAAGAGCTCCTACTTTTCCCACTCTTTAGTCCTTAACCTAGATCAAGGAATGAGAATTAAGCAAGGTCAAAAAAAAATTTGCTTCAGTTGCATGTGTCTGCATCAATTCTTTGTCCTGCCAAGGGGTGTGTATTGCAGGAAGAAGAATTGTGTATTTTCTGGGAAATGAAGCCAATGCACTAATTTTTGACTGAAAGAATTAAAAAATGACGAGAGAGAGAGAAAAAAAAGAATTGGATAGTAGTATTTGAAATTCCTATGCACACATTTTCCCAGGCTCTAAGAGCAAACTTTGTCTGGGGAAGGCAGCCTGTCCTTGCACTTCCATGGGCGGGCTTAAAGTGAGTTCCATAGTCATCTAACATCAAAAAAGCTCTTCTCATTATTTCCACCCTTCCTAGGAGTAGGTTTAACTAATTGATTTGAAACAGCCCTGCCAGTTACTCTGACCTCTTTCTTGACAGGAGCTGTTGACACGCGCTCTGGTTCCCCCTTTCACAGAGAGAAAAGTGCACTGTACCTGAATCCCAGCCCAATACTGTCATTGGCAAGGCCCCTAAGAATAGAAAACAAAACAACTAATGACACGAAAGGGGTATAAAACCTTATAAAATGGGACTACTGGCCAAATCCAGAAATTGACTCAGAGTACCAGCAGCTCTGTCAGTGACAACATGAACCTCCCAACAATTAGGCAGTGATTAGACTAAAGGGAGACTGTTTCTGGGCTGCTGAGGCACCTTTGGCTCTTCATATTTCTAAAGAATTCAAGGACCCACTTTACATGTCAGAATTAATGGCTTTGGGGACAAGAAGATTGGTGACTTCCTGTGGCAGTATAAGGTGAGTCCCTACCCAAAGTGTTTTCTGGATGAGGAGAGCAGTCTGTAATTTTAAATCAACTGGACTTCCCACTCATGGTCTGCTGTTTGGTTCTGAAGTTCTGTGGCCCTTCCTTCTTCTGTTGTGTGCTTGTCATTGCCATTCTTCCTGACCATCCCTGTAAGCAAACACTCCTTCGAGGTTTCAGTAAACTTGTCCCTCTGCCTTCATTAATAAAATGCATCCTTGGAACTCAGTGGATCTGCTTGCTTACTTATTGGTTTGAAACATATATAGAGAGATACCTTTATATTAGATATATAATTTCTGTGTTCATCAGTTCCACCTGCATACTATTATAAACATGTTCTACTGGGCACTTGTATAGTTAAGGAGAACCTTGTCTTCAATGTCAAATCTTCAATAAGCACCAAAAGACTTTCTCAGAGGGGAAATTGGTAAAATGGAGAACATGGGTAAGAACTAGGCTCTGGATTCAGACAAACTGAGGTTCACTGTTGGTCACTTAAACTGCTGTGCATTTGGGGCAAGTTATCTCATCTCTCTGACTTTTTCCACATCTATAAAGTGAGCATGACATCAATATCTATAACAAGATTTGTCACAAGGCTTGTATTACATGCCTAGCACATAATAAGAACTCAGAATTATTACTAAAAATCAAACATGGGCCCTAACTTTGTGGAGGTCATAGTATATAAGGAAAAACATAGACTTATCCTATGATCTAGCAATCCCATTCCTCAGCATATATCAAAAGGAAAGTCTAGTTGGAAAAGATACATGCACCCCAATGTTCATAGCAGCACTATTTACAATAACCAAGACATGGAAGCAACCTAAATGTCCATCGACAGATGACTGGATAAAGAAGTTGTGGTATATATACAATGGAATACTACTTAGCCATGAAAAGAATAAAATAATGCCATTTGTAGCAACATGGATGGAACTGGAGATCATCTTACTAAATGAGTAAGTCAGAAAGAAAAAGAAAAATACCCTATTAGATATCACTTATATTTGGAATCTTAAAAAATGACAAAAATGAACTTATTTACAAAAAAGAAACAGACTCACAGACATAGAGAACAAACTTGTAGTTACCAGGGAAAATGGGGGTGGGGTAGAGGATAAACTGGGAGTTTGGGATTTAGAAATACTAAGTACTATATCAAAGATAGATAAACAGCAAGGTCCTACCGTATAGCTCAGGGAAGTATATTCAATACCTTGTAATAGTCTATAATAAAGAATATGAAAAGGAATATATGTAATAGGAATTATATATATATAATCACTATTCTGTACACAAGAAATTAACACAACATTGTAAACAGACCATACTTCAACAAAAACCTAAAGATTACATCTGGGCAAAAGTGCTGTAATCAACATGCTAAAACAAAAAAGTACAGTAAAGTAGATGAGATTCATTTTATCAGAAAGGGTCATGAGGCTCAGGGAGGAAGTACTATTTGATCTCACTTGGCTGATAAGTGAAGAAGGGGGTTCTGGGCAGAGGAAACAGCAAGAAAAGAGGCAGAGAGCCAAGAAGCAGTAAAGGATGCAACCATATGGAGTTGAGAGCCAATCCACAAAATGGGATGATAGACTTTCTCAACTTTGTGAAGAGTTAATTCCCATTAACTCTTAAAGGTCAGAGTGTACCTTTTTCTTTAGCCTAACAACCAATTTACTGCAGAAGATGAACTGACCCGGAAGGGAATGAAGAGTGGAGCACACTGTGGAAGAACTGAGGCAATGGACTTAACCCAACTTAAATCAGTCAAAATCCGATCAAATTTGATTTCTGACTCATTGACTTCCCATTCAAGAGCACTGCATTCTACTTATGTATAGTCATTCACTAAGTCAGACAGGGAACAAGCCAAAAAAAGAGGCTTCCTGGTCAGATTTACCTTGAATTTGTTCATTAACTTTTTCATTTGTTCACAGAATACCTTATTCGTCACCCTAGTCCTTTTAATTTGTTGTTTGTTCAGCCTGATACTCCAGAAGGTGAGGGGTTGGACTTGTTCATCATTGCTACTGAACATAGCCTGAATTAATCTTGTTACTAATGCCCAACTGATTTTTTTCTTTGCACTAAGGTGCAAATGTACACTAAAAATGTACAAATACAAAACCTCCTCAAGGTAAAAATTCATAGAAATGAGGAAACTTGCTGTCAAAGTTAGAAGAGCTTTCCCTCTCTGCAGTGCAGAACACTCAGCCCTTAAGAGGTGGGGACCATCAACTTTTACAAAAACGTTAGTTAAAGCATACAGACAAATCAAGAAAAGTTTCAAATGAAAAATGGTGACTGAGCGACAGGTTTGGACATTCCTTTGATGTTATTGAAGAACATGTTCTAGTCTACTTATTGCTAAACATTCTTTTTAAAAAATATATTCTGGTTATTTTAGGAATAGCTTATTTATATATTACTAGTTTATTTCCACTGTGGTCAGGAAGATACTTTATGATTTCAATTTTTTTTCATTTATCGGAAATCGTTTTATTGTCCAGCATATGGTCAGTTTTGGTAAACTTTCCATGTACATTTGAAAACATTCTGTAGTTACTGAATGCATGATTGTGGATTTGTTTATTTCTCCATTTAATTCTGTTAGTTTATATCTTAAAATTGTTAGGGCTATTTAATTAGGTAGATATAAATTTAGGTTATCACATCTTCCTTATAAATTGATCATTTTATCACTATGAAATATCCCTCTTTATTACTATTAATACAAAATAAAAAAATACAAAATAATAAATTATTTATCACTAATAATACAAAAATATTTTAAAGTATTAATTTTTCTTTTAAATTTCTCAAAATAAAATCTTTTTCTTTATCTCCAGAATTATTGTATACAGTTTTAATTTGGCTCTACTAATACTACATAATAAAGTATTTTTAATTATTCAGTTTCTTTTTCTGTTAGTTTATTTGTATTACTTTTTTATTTTGTATTCCAGTTATTACAACATGCATCTTTGATTTATGAGAATTTACCTTAAATTATTATTTTTACCAACTGCCAGACATTGCAAGGATCTTATAACACTTAAAATTTTTTTCTAGTTTTATTGGGATATGATTCACATACAACATTGTATTTGTTTAAATATGTACAACATAATAAGATTTGATGTATGTATATTTTGTATTATGATTGGAACAATATATTTAGTTAACATCCATTGCCTCATATAATTATAATTTTTTTCCCATGTGATGAGAACTTTTAAGATCTACTCCCTTAGTAACTTTCAAATAAACAATACAGTATTGTTAACTATAGTCATCATGCTGTACATTACAGCACCAGAATTATTTATCTTATAACTGGAAGTTTATACCTTTTGACCACCTTCCTCCACTTTTCTCATCCCCCAACTCCCTGCCTCTGGAAATCATCAATCTGTTCTGTTTTATGAGTCCAGTTTTTTAAGATTCCACATGTATTTGCCTTTCTCTGTCTGACTTATTTCACTTAGCATCATGTCCTCAAGGACTTATAACACCTTAATGCTATTTAACTCTCTACTCTTCATGCTTCTGCTATTGTGTATTTCAATTCAACATATATTTAAAAACCCACAGACATTAGTATTATGGTATTAATTAATTAAAATTTATTTGTGTTTCTACTATAGTTATTCCTTCTGTTGTTGTTGCTCCTTTTTGCATTATTGTGCTTCCATTTAGGATCATTTTCCTTCTGCCAAAAGAATTTCCTTTAGTATTTTAGTGCAAGTCTAATGGTGATCAGTTCTAAGTTTCTGTCTGAAAAAGTATTTATTTTGCCTTCGTTTTTGAAGGATATGTTCATTAGGTATGGAATTCTCAATTCACATTTATTGTCTTACATTATTTCAAAGATGTGATTCAATTGTTTCATGGTTTGTGTTACTTCTATTGAGAGGTCAGCTCTCAGTCACGCTGCCTCTTGAAAGGTAATGTGTTTTTTCTTGCTTCTGTTCAGATTTTCCTCTTTCTCAATGGTGTGCAGCACTTTTACTATGATATCCCTAGGTGTGATTTTCTTTGAGTTTATATTGTTTGAGGTTTGCTGATCTTCTTGAATTTATAACTTGATGACTCTTGTCAGTTTTAGAAAATTCTCAGGCAGTATTCAAGTATTGCTTCTTCCAAAATTTCTTCCTCCATTTACATGTATGTTAGATTTCTACACGGGGCCCCACAAATCTCTCATGATCTATTTTTAAAATATTCTTTATATTTTTTCCCTCTTTGGTGTCTTTATTCTGGACACTTTCTACTGACCTATCATTCAGTTCTTTAATCCTGTTTCCTGCTGTGTCAAATACGTTATTAAATCCATTCTTTAAATTCTTAATTCAATTATTGTATTTTTTTCTGTTCTAAAATTTCCCTTTAAATTTTTAAAAATATATTTCAGTTTAGTGAAATTCCCCAGATTTTCATCTGTTTTTCCAAAAGTATAAATCATAATTATTTTAAGGCCTATATTTGATAATTCCAATATCTAAGTCATCTGTTGGTTTGATTCTATTACCTATTTTTCAGTCACTTTTTTGGTATGTTTTGTTTTATGATATGCCTAGCAAAGTTTAATTGAATGTTGAGTCTAATGTCTGAAATATTATAAGAGTTCTGAATAATTCATCATCTTCCACAGAAGATTTAATTTTCTTCTCACAGGCTGATAGCATATGGCAGATCATCTTATCTACTCAAGGTTGGTCTATTTCAGTCTGCTCTTATTTTTTGAGTATATCTCTTTCAGAAATCTCAGTTGAGTAAAAGTAAAAGGTGTGTACTCAGAAAATTGTAAGACACTGATGAAAGAAATTAAAGATGACACAAACAGATGGAAAGCCATATCTTATTCATGAATTGGAAAAATTAATATTGTTAAAAGGACCATACTTTCCAAGGCAATCTACAGAGCCAAAGCAATCCCTACCAAAATAGCAAGGGCATTTTTTTCACAGAACTAGAACAAATAATTTAAAAATTTGAATGGAAACACAAAAGACCCCAAATGGCCAAAACAATCTTAGAGAAAAAGAACAGAGCTGGAGGAATCATACTCCCTGACTTCAGATGATACCATAAATCTACAGTAGTCAAAACAGTACGGTACTGGCACAAAAACTTAAATTTAAGATCTGAAACCATAAAATTCTTAGAAGGGAGTATAGGCGGAACACTCTTTGACATAAATCATAGCAGTATTTTTTCAATCTGTCTCTTAAAGCAAAGGAAATAAAAGCAAAATTAAGCAAATGGTACCTAATCAAACTTAAAAGATTTTGCACAGTAAAGGAAACCATCAACAAAGCGAAAAGACAACCTACTAAATGGGAGAAAATATTTGCAAATGTTGTGACCAATAATGGGTTAATATCCAAAATACATAAACAGCTCATACAACCCTAAAAAAACAAACAACCCAATTAAAAAATGAGTAGAAGTTCTAAACAGACACTTTTCCAAAGACACACAGACGGCCAACAGGCACATGAAAAGATGCTCAACATTGTTAATCATCAGAAATATACAAATTAAAACTACAATGAAATATCACCTTACACCCGTCAGAATTGCTATCATCAAAAAGAACACAAACAACAAATGTTGGCAATGAGGTGGGGAAAAGTGTTGGTGGGAATGTAAGTTGGTTCTGTCACTGTGGAAAACAGTATGGAGGTTTCTCAAAATACTAAAAATAGAACTACCATACAATATAGCAATTCTACTCTATAAAAAACCTGGAAGCACTAATTCAAAAAGATACACGGACCCCAATATTCATAGCAGCATTATTTACAATAGCTAAGTGATAAAATCAACTTAAGTGTCCATCAACAGACGAATGGATAAGATGTGGTATACAGACACAATGGAATGTTCAGCCATAAAAAAAGAATAAAGTTTTGTGATTTGCAGCAACATGGGTGGAGTGGGAGGGCATTATGCTAAGTGAAATAAATTATCCAGAGAAAGACAAATACTGTATGATATCACTTATATGTGAAATCTAAAAAATACAACAAACTACTGAATATAACAAAAAAGAAACCAACTCATAGATTTAGAGAACAGACCAGTGGTTACCAGTGGGGAGAGGGAGGAGGGTAGGGGCAAAATAGTGATGTGGATTAAGACGTACAAACTACTATGTAAAAAATAAATAAGCTACAAGAATATATTGTATAATACAAGGAATATAGACAATATTTTATAATAACTATAAGTGGAGTATAAACTTTAAAAATTGTGAATCACTATGTTGTACACCTGAAACATATAGTATTATAAGTCAACTGTAGCTCAATTAAAAAAAATTCAGTTGAAAACCTACAGTACTTCACTGGCCTTTTCTACTGAAGGGTCTTGAACTCCAGCTTTCACAGCATCAGCATCACAGACTACTAAAATCTCCATTTAGCATTTTAGTCTCTTGGTACCTGCTTCCTGCTTTGATTCTTGGTCTCTTACTTTACACACATGCAGTTTAGAAGACATAAAAATGCACCAAAACAAAAATTCTATTCAGAAATCCAGACTCACTTTTCTTTGGTTCCCTCTTCTCTGGGAACTTGCCTCCTCGAGTCCTGGATGTTTCATCTCTCCAGCTCAGTGAGACCACCGCAGCACCAGGCCACCACTTTCTTCCATATTTCCTTGCCCCATGATTCGAATTGGGCAATGCTCTAAGGGAAAAAGCAGTGGCAAATATGAGACTCTCACTTCATGCACCTACTCTGAGATCTTGGCCCCTCAAGCTCTGGCTACCTTAGTTGCTCTCTTATCCTTACAATCTATTGTCTAACACTATTTTGTCCAGCTTTTATAACTGTTACCAACTACCCTGTCATAGAAGTAGAAATGCATATACTCTCTGGAAGTACTGATGTAGAATTTTTGTATTTTGTTTAGGGAGAAAGTCCTATTATTTCTGCTTAAAACCTCATCCTGATGTCTGATCTGAGATCTACCTGGATGGCAACAGAAAGGATTCCTAGGATTACCCTTTATCTAAAACCTTACAAATAGATCTCTTATTCTTTAATCTTTGAAGCCTGAGAGTAGTTTCTGTACGAAATGTATCAGAGAAATACATACTTAGTCCTTTCCACCACAACCCTATTGTTCCTCTAAAGATGCTTATGGCTCCACCCTTCCACATATAAGGAAGTGTATGACCTTCATTCTTCTCATGTCCTTACTCCTTTTTATCTAGCTTTAGACAATTGGAAAACAACCAGCCCATCTGGTACAAGATAAACACAAAATAAATGTTGATGGAAGAATAAATAAATAAATAAAATTATTTCACTATATGAAAAATAGCTGAGAGAGTTCATTCTTCTCTTTCACTGATAACTCATCATTATTTTAATTTTATTATTTTAATAAAAAGTCATCTAACATATACAGTAACTTGAGGCCACTCTCCCCAGGCTCTGTATTTACTGAGATCTAAGAGACCAAATTATGCAAATTTTTAGCCCATATAAAGGTATGCCAACAAATTAATTTATTTTTCCCTGAATAATTTATTTGCTTATCATTTAGGTGGTCACCCAGAACTGATTTTTGACAAAAACCTCACTGTATGCACTTAGCTAATCTTAACCAATATAAACAGTTCCTGTCATGTGAGTTTCCGTTTGGGGACACGACATAGCTGGTGAGATATTGCTGGATTGTTTATTGCCCTTTATTGCCTGCTGTCATTTTTAAAATTATCTCTCTTAAAGTAAATTTAGAAATAGGAACTCGTGTTTTACACTGAATTTCTGTCAGCGCCTGCTCTGTCATACTTCTAGAGCTTTGAACATTTCTTCCTATGCCTTCCATGTCCTCCGTTTTTCCTGTCTGGTGAACGGCTTCAGTGCTCAAAAATGTTACCTCCTTTGGGAAGCTTTTTCTAATACCCCAGCAACATCACATGCTTCCTCTTCTGATATCCCTTTTTTTTTCCCCCTGGTTTTCATTATAGTAAATGACAAGTGACCCTTGAACAACGTGGGAGTTAGGGGTGCCAACCCTCCACACAGGCAAAAACCCACATATAACTTAGTCAGCACTCTTTGTATACGTAGTTCCTCATATCTGTGGTTCCTCCATATCTGGGGATTCAATCAGCCATGGATCGTATAGCAGCGTAGTAATGACTATTGAAAAAAATCCATATGTAAATGGACCCTGCAGTTCAAACCTACGTTGCTCAAGGGTCAACTGTATCTGTGTCTTTCTCTTTCACTAGACTCTCACAAGGGCGTGGAGTATGCCTTACTCTTCCAACTTCAATGCCCAACATAGCAACTAATACTTGCTAGATCCTCAGTACAATTTTTTTAAAGATAACATTCACCCAATATCAAATTCATCCTTTTAAAGTGTACAATTCACTGGTTCTTATATTATTCAAAGTTGTGCATGCATTACCACTATTAATCCTGTATTTCATCACCCCAAAAAAGAAAACTCATACCCAATAGCAGTCACTCCCCATTTTAACTTCCCTCGAGTTCCTGGCAACCACTAATCTGTTTTCTATCTCTATGGGTTTACTTATTCTGGACATTCAAGTAAATGAAATATACCATATGTGGCCTTTCTGTCTGGCTTCTTTCACTTATAAAACTTTCAAGCTGCTTCTGTGTTGTAGCATTAATCAGTACTTCACCGCATTTGTGGGTAAATAATATTCCTTTGTATGGATATAGCATATTTTGTTTATCTAGTCATCAGTTGGTGGGCATTAAGATTGTTTCCACTTTTGGACTATTACGAATAATGTCACTATAAATACTCATAAAAGCTTTTATAGGCATATATGTTTTCAATTCTCTTGGGTACACAGGAATAGAATTTCTGGTAACTCTTATGTTTAACTTTTTGAGGAACTGCCAAACTGTTTTCCAAAGTTGCAGCATTGTTTTAAATTCCTACCTGTAGTGTATGTGGGTTCCAATTTCTCAAAATTCTCTCCAGCACCTTTTTACTATCTCATTGGTTATAACTATCCTTGTGTATATGAAAGGGATCTCACTGTGGTTTTGATTTTTGTTTCCTTTTAAAAATTGTACTATAGTTAGTTATAATGTGTCAGTTTCTGGTGTACAGCATAATGGTCATGCATATATATACATATATTTGTTTTCATATTCTTTTTCATTAAAGGTTATTACAAGATATTGAATATAGTTCTCTATCCTATATAGAAGAAATTTGTTTTTATCTATTTTTATATATAGTGGTTAACCTTTGCAAATCTCAGACTCCCAAATGTATCCCTTCCCACCCCCTTTCCCCTGGTAACCATAGAATTGTTTACTATGTCTGCGAGTCTGTTTCTGTTTTGTAGATGAGTTCATTCGTGTCCTCTTTTTTTCTTTTTCTTTTTAGATTCCACATATGAGTGATATCATATGGTATTTTTCTCTCTCTTTCTGGCTTACTTCACTTAGAATGACGATCTCCAGGTCCAACCATGTTGCTACAAATGGCATTATTTTATTCTTTTTTATCCTTGAGTAGTTGAATTTACCTAATGAATAATGTTGAGCATCCTTTCATGTGCTTTTTGGTCATTCATGTTTTCTTTGGAGAAATGACTATTCAAATCATTTGCTCATTTAAAAATTTTATTGCCTTTTTATTGTTGAGTATTGTGAAAGTTCTTTATATAGTGTTGATACTAGACCCTTATCAGATACATGACTTGTAAATAGCCTATTGTTGGCTCCAAATGTTACCCACAGCTTCAGGCAGCCATAGCTGCATGAAATTGTTTTTGACAAATGCTCTTAGGAAAAAGCTGTTTTCACTGGGCAAGTTCTGTGTCAGGCCAAATAAAGACAGCCTTAAAGTGGGGTCTTCCATGGAACCACCAGACAGGTCAAATAATGACATTTCTCTGGGAAGATAGCTTTCCAATCCCATTCCATCTCTTCCACTTGCTTCCCAACTGCTTATTTTCACCATGATTGTGGGCTGCTGGGTTTTAATGCTACCACAGAGATGGCTAGGGGTCTGGGGAGGTGGAATAGGGCACATTAAATCACCACAAAGTTTGCTTTTCTTATCATGATTTGGCCATTTTTCTTGAATAAATGCTCCTCACGTTGCTATAAGGCTTTAATTTTCAGAGTTCTAAAAAAAATAAAATCTTATTTTTGTTTTTTGCCAATGTTTATGTTGCTATCAAGGGGAGATTTTTTTGGAGGCCCTTCCTCCACCATCTTTACTGACATCCTCAGTGTATCTTTTTGAATAAGTGAATGAGTGAATAAATGAATTATATGCATGTCCACTGAATGCCCTCATACTCCCCAATTCAGCCAAGATATTCATTTTTTGAATTGACTAATCTGCTACAACCTGCAGACTCTGGGTTAGTTGAGTCCTGGAACTGACTGCCGTACCACGAAGTGAGACGGGACAGAAGTTGTTCTCAGGGCTGAGGTGCTTCATATTGGGTGTCCAGATTTTTTGCTCAGTTATGTAAGGTACCACCTGCTGCATTTCTTGTGGGGTAATTACTTTGTCTTCTTTCTAAGGCTTTCAACCATCATTTTTGATCTTGTGTTTGGTACTAAACACTTTTGGAACTAAATACTTTTGGAATTTATGTTTTTGCCTTATTTGAGTAGCTATCTTGCCTTGAATTTAGACTCCATGGAGTCCTTGCCTTATTATTTTTTTGTATTAAGTTTTTCCAGTGCAAATATCAGCGAATTTTGAAGTTGAATCATCACCTTGTTTTAGTCTTTCTGATCCTTCTTGATTGTCAACCTATGGCACATTTATCTGATCTCTTGCTTGACCACTACCCTGTTTTTTTACCTTGGAGATGATGCCAAACTTAGAAACACCTTTTTAATGATCTTTTGCCACCAATGCACTCTGCAATGCCACCACTTTAGCATGATGTAAAATCTCTAAGTGCTTAAGTCTTTTGGAAAAATTTTGTTACTAGCCTTTTGAAGACATACTGAATCCTCCTGGCCACTAGGATCCAACACACTAAATGAGTACCTTTTAAATACGTTGTTTTTAAAGCAAATATTTATATACCAGATACATTTGCCCACTGAAGTATATTCTAATTCCAGAGATCAGTTTCCATAGACAGAAAAATAAATCCTTGCATTAAAAGATAAACTGCAGTGCATTAAAATTTTGAAGAGTTTTTTGAGCAACCATTGATTTGAACTGGGAAATGCCAAACCAAAAAGGATTAGAAGCTCTCTAGTAGTAAGAGCTAAGGGAAAGGCTTTTATAGAGCAGACACAGAAGCAAAGGAAGGAAGTTACCTGATTGTCTATTACTTAATCTATTGCCTTATTTGGGAAATCTGGTTGGGCATGACTGGTTGTTTTTAAGTTCCAATTTCTTAACCTTGAAGCATTTACAGGAATTGATTCTCACTTAGGTTTCAGTTTGCTTACTTAAGCTACCAAGGCATTACAACCACCTTAGTATAACGTACTCTTTGTTTAATTATTTTAACACTTGCATACATTTAACATCATTAAGATTCCCTACTTTGAGATCCTTTAACATGCATTTTGTTCTTGTTATTTTATTGTGTTAACTAAGATTATTTTTTTATTCTTCTCTTTGTTCTCCCCAAACTTCTCTTAGCTTCTTTGTCCAACTGAAAATATGTACTCAACCTAGTTAAATAAATTACTGCTATGGAGTTCTTCTTCTAATTGACTAATTACTTTGCTTTTCAATAGCTATGCAATTTCAAATGCAATTTGATTATGTTTGATTAATTCACCTATACAATTAAGAATCGAATGGACTACTACTTATATAATCTTCATAGGCACTTTAAGAGTTCACACAGATTATCTACCAGTTTCTTTATTAGGTGCTTAATCTTAACCTCAGTCATTTCATCCTTTCTTTATGGGATTTAACATTGAAACAGCTAGATAAGGAGTATTGTTTTGAGTTCTGAACCCCATCCCAAATTTGGGGAGAACAGAAGAATATATATATGGAGATGGTTTTATTACATTTCTCTCAAACATTCATTACTGAATGTCTAGTATTGAAAAACACCGTTACCTCCTTGATGACAAAACTACTCTTGTTTTTATTCTAAAAGTCATCACCAGAATCATGTCAATTGAGTGTGTATTCTTGATAGTTTTGGAAATCTCTTGTTGATACTAACTTATTTGAAGTACTTTAAAAGAAAAAGATGAGACCCCAGCTTGTTTCCTCTAAGGATTTATTTTCATTCTAGCCAAAAAGATTAGACCAGGAGACCTGGACAAAAAATTGTATGGAATAATTTACTATCTTCATGTCTTAAATTTGTATATAATCCAAACTATGCTAAATAAATGAAATATAAAGCAGGACTGGTTTGTAGTGAAGATTCCCCATGCTGTTCATAAATGAACAATTCCCTTCTCTGTCTTCTTCTTTGCTTTTTTTTTTTTTTTAAACTTAGGCGATAGACGAGCCACATTTTCCAGATGTTGATACTGAGGCATGGAGAATTTGGACCAACCTCATTCTTTACAAGATAAATTCAGCAGGATAGAAAGGAACAGATGAGACAAGCATTCTGTCTATGCGCATTCCCCAGACTTTTCACACAAGTACAACTTAAGATTTGTTACAGTTCATACTATTGGTATGAATTCAAGTTTTATTTTTCTTCCAAATAAACAAACTAGTTGCCATGGGTGGCGGGCAGAAAAGTGACTTTAAAAAAGTCAATGTGTTTTATCCACCATTGCTCTTATTTGTTGAGTATCACCAGCCAAATTAAGTAAATGTCAAGCTTCTCTCAGGACTCCAGTGATAAAAAGGAATGTAAAGCCCCAGGTACTACCACAAGTATTGAAACCTATTTAGTTTGGATGCTATCGATTGCAACATGGAAACTCTTCCAGTAAAGTCCTTCTTTAAGATCCTCAGAATGAATTAGAACATGATGAACAGATACTAGAATTAGTGTCTCTTGTCCTTTGACTTACAAAGTTAGACCTACATTCTGGGTAGGACCTCCCTGAGATCTGAGATTTGAACCAGTATTTTTCAAGGGAATGAATAATAGATGCCAGTAACTGACCTTCAATATTTGTGAAGATGTGTACAACATATTTAGAGACTGGCAATTAAATCTACCAGATTTGAGGCCTATCATCTAAAGAACAAGAACAAATCATAATAGCTTCTTCCTCGGCTCACATACTTCACTAACCAAAGCAAACTATCATGAGTTTGTAATTTAATTTGACCAATACTCCAAGAATTTTCAAATAGTGCCAAGAAGAGTCTATAGAAATTTAAACAAAATAAGATACTCATCAGGGGAAAATTTTGCTACACAGATCATTAAATCTGTACACTTTTGTCTTTTTTTTTAAATTGGAAATGAGCTAAACAAGGAGAGCTAAATATTTTGGCTAAGTACTTTGAGACAGCATTGTTTGTTCACTTTTGACCTTCACCTAGGGCCATGGCTTTGATGAAAGACAAGATTATTTGATCATGATGCTACAGTTTTAATTGGAATCCTATCAAATATGCACCATAACTCTCTTTTCAGTTAAACTCTGGCAAGGGCATAGAGGTATGAAGCAATACATGATATCCATTTTGTTCTCTTGGCATAAGGAATTCACACAGCTCACTTTGATATTGCTTATAGAAACTAAAGATGGCAACTAATCTTCCTACATTTTTAATGTGCTATTTAGCCATTAAATCCTAGTCATGAGAATGTGGGTTTCATCTTCTGATATGGAAATATAATCTTCAGACAAGTTATATCTAAATATCTGATGTACATCCAAGTTGTCTGTAGTCTCAGGATTACATATAATCATGTATCTCTTCTGAAGTTTCTCTATTGCCATAGAGCCTGTTTTACATAGGGTCAAAGTCATTAATTGAATTCTTTGAGCAGCACTGACTATCACCAGCCTGTGCTCCCTTATTTGTACTGAGTCCTTCTGAGTGTAGATCCCAGCTTTTTCATGACTCTTTTTCATGAAAACACAACTCCAGACCTGGACTTGCTTTCCCCTTACTGATGAAAAAGATAAGGGAAACTCTGGAGACAAACCAACCTCACTTCCTCCCTGGGACAGTCAGAATATCTTACCATGAGTTACAAGCAGGGGCAGGCCCCACTCAGTGGACCTGTGATAGCTCTGTGTTCTCTGGCTTGGAAGCACCAGATTGTCCGGCTACAGAACCTATCAGGCACCAAGTGGTGGATGTATAAAGATCAGACTGTTGCTCCTGTCCCAGCCCTCCCACATAGCTTCACGGGTCTCCATGAAACAACCACCCAACCCGTCACCACTCAGAAATAGTCACAGTTTGAATTAACTCAAGCTTGGAAATGATTCCAGAGTCATTTGGATTTGGAATAAGGATCTCATTAGATGAAAATACAAACTGATTCAAATATTGGACCAATTATAGTCTGATATAAACTACATGCTGAAATGGTTTCAGATTTGAATCCCTTCAGACACCAAACATATTCATCTCAGTAAAAATATTAAAAACATCAAAGTATTTGGGGGAAAACAAGAGCTGTCTCTTAGTATCTTCCCCACTGACCTGTGTCACATTGCTGTCTCTTATAGGTGTTCAACATGGTTGTGTTGTCTCAAGGACTTTGAGTTGGACTTCTTGGATACGCTGGCCCACTCCCCAGGATATCAGCCACACCCTACAACTAACAAGGCAGAAGGAACCCCCATTACTTATTGGCTTTCACAAGCATCTCTTACTGGAAAGCATCAGATTGAAATTTTTCTTTCCTTGGCTACATTGTGTGTTTTCAGAGGCTGACAGAATTACAAGGTTTAAAGGACTATAGGGGTCAAGAAAGTCAGGGTCTCGGCCACTGGAAACTGAGCCCCTTCAAGAAACCCTGTTCTCCTTTGAGGTTCAGGCCTGGGAGAGGAACGGCCTCATTGACCCCACATCTGGAAGGTCTTTCTCAATTGGATCTGCTTTTTCTTGCTCTATTCTGTTCTCAGCTTAGAAGACCAATGAGGTAGTTCAGGGTATCCTTCCAAGTGAAAAATGTTTGTAAAGAAAAGCCAGTCAGACAGCTGACCTTGTGAAAAATCATGAGGTAGATAAAAGGTACCTAAAAGTCATGGTTCTTAAACTCGGTTGGCCCCACTCCAGGCTCACTGAGCCACAGTATCTTTGGATAGAGTCTAAGTACTTGTATTTTTTAAAGGTTCCCCAAGTGATTCTAAGGTAGTATGAACATTTGGGAAATGCTGATAAGGCACACTCTCCTCTTTTCTTATCTGTCTCCCTTAACACCTTCTTACCATCCAACACCAGGTGCTGTCTCTTGTTTTCCAGACTACTTAGACTGGCATCAGTCATGAAAGACTGCACCCACCCCCAACTGCCTTCCCCAGCAACTTGTACACATACACACACTCAGTGTTATCAGCCCTAATAGGTTTAGCATAAACTGATGAAATTATACTAAACTGCAACTGAATCCTCAATAAGCTTAATGTACTAAGTCTTCTAGGAATAACTGCATTCTGAAAGAGGACAGAAAGTTTAGGGAGAACAATAGGGGAAGTTCAGATAACTATCAGCAAGGGAAGCCATCTTTAAAACCTACTGAGAGATTCAGTCCAAAATGGCAGCAGAGGAAGATCCTGGACTCACCTCCTGCTACAGACACATGGAATCTACCCCTACATATAGAGGAATTCCCCCTGAAGAACTGAGGGCTAACTGAAAAGCTTTTGTACAACCTATCATAGAGGGATCAGACAGAGATGGGTAGGAGAGATGGAGACATGGTATTGAAGGGACCCCGACCTCTGATACAGCAATACACAGTGGGAGGGGTATCACTGAAGGGGCCCATGCACATACCCATTTGTCCTGAGGCACAGAGGAAAAACAGCAGTTAAAAGGCACTTATATTACATATGAAGGAAATACACTGACTAGCCTTAGAGCACCTGCCAAATGGGTGGGGAAAGGCTGGAACTCTCTCCAGGGTCAGAGGCACTAGAGAGCACCATATTTTGCATTCCCTCTCCATCTTGAAAGCAAGGATAGAACACATTCCAGACACTCTAACCGATCTGCCAAAGCCACGCCCGTGTGCTCCAGACTCCTGGGACACATCAGCTTCATCTCTCTCTCAAAGGCCACCTCAGTGCAGTGCCCCAGGACCCCCTGGCCTGCGCCCATTGCAGCTCCAGCCAGCCTGCCAAAGCTGCCTGACACACAGCCTACATAGAGGATTCTTCTACACAAGGCCATATGTTCAAGAATGGGAGGGGTAGCTGTTTCACTTAATTCACAGAAACAAACACAGAAAGTCAAACAAACTGAGGAGACAAAGAAAACAAATGAAAGAAAAAGATAAAAATCCCAGAAAAAAAAAAAAAGAATGAAACAGACATAAAGTACCAATTAAAAGTTGCAAGTAATGGTAATAAAAATGTTCACTGAGCTCAGAAGAATGCAGGAACACAGTGAGAACTTCAACAAAGAATTAGAAAATACAAGAAAGAAACGATCAGAGCTCAAACACAATACCTGAAATAAAAAAATAACACTAGAGAGATTCAACAGCAGATTAGATGATACATAAAAATGGAACAAGAATCTGGAAGGCAGAATAGTATAAATCACCCTATCAGAACAGCAAAAAAAATTTTTTTTTAAAATGAGGATGGTTTAAAGAACCCCTGGATATCATGCATGCATATTAACATGCACATTATAGGGGTCTCAGAGAAGAAAAGAGCAGAAATCTTATTTGAAGACATAATGACTGAAAACTTCCTTGACTTAGGGAATGAAACAGATATCTAGGTCCAAGAAGCACAGAGAGTCCAAAACAAGATGAACCCAAAGAGATCCGCCCCAAGACATATCATAACTAGAATGGAAAAAGTTAAAGAAAGAAAATTGTATAGACATCAAAAGAAAAACAAGAAAATCTCCATTAGACTATCAGCTAATTTTTCATCAGAAACTTTGCAGGCCAGAAGGGAGTCATAGGATATTTTAAAGTGCTGAAAGGGCAAACTTAAGACCAAGAATGCTCTACCCAGCAAAGTTAACATTCAGAATTGAAGGAGAGATAAAAGATTTTCCCAGACGAGCAAAAACTAAAGGAGTTCATCATCACTAAACTGACCTTACAAGAAATGTTAAAGGAGATCTTCTCCAAGTAGAAAATAAAAGGCCATAACTAGAAACAGGAAAATATATGAAGGAAAAAAATCTCATTGATAAAAGCAAATATATAGTAAAGACAGTGAATCAGCCACTTAAAAAACTAGTATGAGGGTTAAAAGACCAAAGTAGCAAAATTAACTATAACTACAATAAGTAGTTAATGGATACACAAAATAGAAAGATATAAAGTTGAATACCAAAAACAATAAATGTAGGGGAGGGTAAAATGTAGTGCTTTTAGAATGCATTCAAACATGACTTTCTGCTTAAAATAAACTGATATATGTATGTGTGTGTGTGTGTGTGTGTGTGTGTGTGTTTGTGGTGTGTGGTTTGGGGGTAGTTCAGGGTATCCTTCCAAGTGAAAACTGTTTGTAAAGAAAAGCCAGTCAGACAGCTGACCTTGGGGTCAGACAGGGGTGACACACACACACCCCTATCTCACAGCAACCACAAACCAAAAACCTACAATAGATACACACACACACACACACACACAATAAATAAAGAGAAAGGAACCCAAACATAACACTAAAGAAAATCATCGAACCAAAAGGGACAAGACCAAGAAAAAAAGAAAAAAACAGAGAAGAACTACAAAAACAAAAAGAATATAATTAACAAAATAGCAGTAAGTACGTTAACTGTCAATAATCACTTAAAATGTAAATGGACTACTTGCTCCAATCAAAAGACACAGGGTGGCTGAATGGATCAAAAAACAATACCCATTTATATGCTGCCTACTAGAGACTCACTTCAGATCTAAATACACACAGACTGAAAGTAAAAGGATGAAAACGGTATTCCAAGCAAATGGAAACAAAGAGAAAGCTAGAACAGAAATACTCATGTCAGACAAAATAGACTTTATATAAAGGCTGTAAACAACAACAACAACAAAGAAGGGCATTACACAATGATAAATGGGTCGACCCAAGAGTAAGATATAACATTAGTAAATGTTTATGCTCTCAGTATAGGAGCACCTAAATATATAAAGCAGATATTAACAAAGGGAGAAATGAACAGTAGAACAATAATATTAGGAAACTTTAATACCCACTTACATCAATAGATAGATTATCCAGACAGAAAATTAGTAAGAAAACACTGGCCTTAAATGACACCATTAGATGAGATCGACTTAACTGAGATGTACAAAACATTCCACTTAAAAGCTGCAGAATACACATTCTTTTCAATGCACATGGAACATTGTCCTAGATCACATGTTCGGCCATAAAACAAGTCTTCACACATTTAAGACTAAAATCATTTCAAGCACCTTTTTTTGATTACAATGATATGAAAGTAGAAATCAATTCAAGAGGAAAGTGGGGGGTGGGGGGAAGACATGTGGAAACTAAACATGCTACTGAATGGGTCAATGAAGAAATCAAAGAGGAAATTAAATATACTTTGAGAGAAATGAAAATGGAAATATAACTTTCTAAAGTCAGTGGGATACAGCACAAGCAGTTCTAAGAGAGACATACATAGCAATACAGGCCTGCCTCAAGAAACAAGAAAACTCTCAGACAACCTAAACTATACCTAATGGAACTAAAAGAAGAAAAAACAAGGCCCAAAGTTAAAAGAAGTAAGAAAATAACAAAGACCACAGTGGAAGTAAATAAAATAGAGACTAAAATATAAGAAAAATTAAACTAAGAGCTGGTTCTTTAAAAGATAAACAAATTTGATAAACCTTTAGCCAAGCTCATCAAGGAAAAAAAGAAAAAAAAGAGGTCTAAATAAATAAAAATCTGAGACAAAAGAGAAGTTACAATTGATGCCACAGAAATACAAAGAACAATTATATACTAACAAATTGGACAACCTAAAAGAAATTGTAAATTCCTAGAATACACAATTTTCTAAGACTGAATCTAGAAGGAACAGGTCTCAACAAACTGATTACTAGTCATGAAATTGAATCAGTAATCAAAAAACTCCCAAACAAAAGTCTAGTACCAGATGGTTCACAGGTAAATTCTACCAAACATTTAAATAAGAGTTAATGTCTATTTTTCTCAACCTATTCCCAAAAACTGAAGAGGTAGGAACACTTCCAAACTCATTCTATGAGGCCAGCATCACCCTGATAACAAAACCAGACAACAAGACACTAGAACAACAAGAACAAGAAAAAAGAAAGAAAATTATAGGCCAATATCCTCATTAAACATAGATGCAGAAATCCTCAATAAAATATTAGCAAACTGAATTTAACAATATTTTAAAAGAATTACACATGATGATCAAATGGGATTTACCCCAAGGATGCAAGGATAATTCAATATCTGCAAATCAATCAACATGATACACCACATTAATAAAACAAAGGATAAAAATTATAGGATCATCTGAATAGATGTATATAAAGCATTTAACAAAGTTAAACACTGATTTTTAATAAAAATTCCCAACAAAGTGGGAAGAGAGGGAATATACTTCAACACAATAAAGGTCATACATGACAAACCCACAGTGAACATCATACTCAATGTGAAAAGCTTAACATTTTCCTCTAAGATCAGGAATAAGACAAAGAAGCCCACTATTGACACTTTTATTCAACGTAATACTGGAAGTCCTGGCCAGAGCAATTAGGCAAGAGAAATAAAAGACATTCAAATTGGAAAGGAAGAAGTGACAGTAAAGCTGTCCCTGTTTGCAGATGACATGATGTTATATTTTAAAAACTGTAAAGATACTACAATAAAACTATTAGAATTAATAACTCAGTAAAGTTTCAGCAAATAAAATTAATATACAGAAATCCATTGCATTTACATGCATTAATAATGAACTATCAGAAAGAGAAATTAAGAAAGCAGTCTCATTACAATAGCATCAAAAAGAACAAAATACCTAGGAATAAATTTAACCAAGTCAAAGACTCGTACTCTGAAAAATATGACACTGGTAAAAGAAATTGAAGTTTACACAAATAGAAAGATATACTGTGCTCATGAATTGGAAGAATATTATTAAAATGTTCGTATTACCCAGAGTAATTCACATATTTAATGCAATCCCTATCAAAATGCTCATGGCATTTCTCATAGAACTGTAACAAATAATTTTTAAATTTGTGTGAAACCACAAAAGACTTTGAACAGCCAAAGCTACCTTGAGAAACAAGAACAAAGCTTCAAAGTAGAAGGTATCATACTCCCTGATGGCAAAATATACTACAAAGGTTCAGTAATCAAAATAATATGATGCTGGCCCCAAAACAGACTCATAGATCAGTGTAATAGAATTAGAGGCCAGAAATAAACCTGCACTTATATGATCAATTAATTTAAGACAAAAGATGAAGAATATACAACAGGGAAAAGACAGTCTTTTCAATAAATGGTGTTGGAAAAACTGGACAACTACAGGCAAAAGAATGAAACTAGACCACTTTCTTATACCATAAACAAAAATAAACTCAAAATGTACTAAAGACTTAAATGTAAGACCTGAAACCGTAAAACCCCTAGAAGAAAGCATAGGCTAAGTACTTATTTACTTAGACATCGGTCTTAGAAATATTTTTCTAGTTCTGTCTTCTCAGACAAGAGAAACAAAAACTAAAATAAACAAATGGAGCCCAGTTAAACTTAAGAGATTTTGCACAGTGAAAGAAACCATTAACAAAATAAAAACATAACCTACTGAATGGGAGAAGATATTGACAAATGATATGTTTGATAAGGGGTTAATATCTAAAACATCCAGAACTTGTACAACTCAATAGCAAAAAAAAAAAAAAAAGATTTAAAAATGGACAGAGAATTGAATACATAATTTTCCAAAGAAAACATACAAATATGCAGCAGGCATATGAAAAGATGCTCAGCATCACCTATCACCAGAGAAATGCACATCAAATCCACAATGTGATAGATATCACCTCACACCTGTCAGAATGGCTATCATCAAAAAGACAACAAATAAATGTTGGTGAGGATGTCGGGGAAAGGGAATCCTTGAGCATTGTTGGTGGGAATGTAAATTGGTGTAGCCACTGTGGAAAACACTATAGAGTTTCCTCAAAAAATTTTAAGATGGAACTACCATATGATTCAGCAATTCTACTTCTGGGTATTTATCTTAATAAAACAAAAACACTAATTCAAAAAGATATATGCACCCCAATGTTCACTGCATCATTATTTACAATAGCCAGGATATGGAAGCAACCTGAAGGTTTATTGATAGATGAGTGGATAAAGGAGATGTGGGGTGTGTGTGTGTGTATAATGGAATGTTACTCAATCATAAAAGAGAATGAAATCTTGCTATTTCATTCATCCATGTAACAATGTGGATAGGCCTAGAGGGTTTTATGCTAAGTGACGTAAGTCAGACTGAGAAGGCAAATACCATATGCTCTCACTTATGTGTGGAATCTAAAAAACAAAACAAACAAATGTAACAAAACAGAAATAGGCCCATAGACAGACAACTAACTGTTGTTTGTTGAGAGGAGGTGTTGGTGAGATGAGTGAAACAGGGGAAGGAGATATGAAGGTACATAACCCAGTTATAAAATAAATAACTCATGGGTATGTGATGCACAGCATAGAGAATATAGTCAGTAATATTGTAATAAGTTTGTATGGTGACAGATGGTAACTAGACTTAACATGGTGATCACTTTGTAATGCCTAATAATATCAAATCACTATGTTGTATACCTGAAACTAACATAATATTCTAAGCCAAATAAAATTCCATTTAAGAAAAGACCTATTTCATCCTGTGCAGAGAACACTTACCCTTTCTGCAGGCATGACTCTCACCTCCCAAAGGGACAAGGTGGGCCTCAATCATTCATATTCAGAAAAATCAAAACTGGCTCACTATAGCAACATGGAAAACACAGGGACAGCTTTGCTCTTGCTCCTAATTAGCTCCCGACAGCCTGGGAGAGAATTCCACCTGCTAAGGCTGCCTAGTGGTGCTTTGGCCAGTGGCTGTTGCATATTCAGCTGGGACGGTGCCATTGCAGGGGTGGCATCATAAAGAACAGCCCTATCTTTCTTGCTTTGTTTGCTAGCTGCCCCTGACTGCACTTCAAAACCATGGCTAGGGGTCCCACTGGTTTGTGCATGTTTCAGGCCTCAGTTATCCCCACAGAAAAAGGCTATGCAAAATCCTTTATTTGGCTACTATGTAAAAGGCTGAGGGACCCAGTAATTTATTTAAATGAAAAGAGAATGGAGTGTTCCTTGGGATCCTGAGAACAAAGTGTATTTATATTACTGGCCACATTAAATCCCCTCTTGTCTTTTGGAACTTAACTGAAAAAGCAGCTGCATGAACTATGGAAAGTGACAGGCAAAGCAGAGACCCTGTGTTGAGGGGTCTTCAATCTTCATTGCCTCCAGGGAGAATCCTCCCAAATCAGGAGCAGGAAGTCCAATACTGCTGCCTCTTATGTGCCATTTCAGCTAACCTTGCAAGGCCCTTTATGCTATTTGAGATGCTGGTCTCCCAAGAACTAGAGAGAGTCCAGGGCTCAGCTCACCATGACTATAGGAAATTCAGCTCATGCTAATGATCTGAGCTAGACACAAGCCAGAGACTCAAGAAGCCAAAGGGCCCATGTCCTTCCACCATCCTTTTGGCCTTGCAGTTTCACTTGATGTTTCCCAAACAGACATAGCCCATAGGATCCAAAAGTCTCAGCCAAGCCTCAAGGTAAGACTGAGCTGAAAAATGGTGGGTCAATCTAGTATTCTCTTCCCTCATTTATACTCTGCTCATAGTCCCTTCATACCTATCAGTCTCTATTTGCATTTATTTTACTTTCAGCCTATGGTGATTTTTTTCCAGAAAGAGTCAACTGGAGGCTTCTATGTTCCTGAGACTGACTGTGGCTGATCCCTTCATGTCTTAGTTCCCTGAACCTGGCTGAATATCAGAAATGTTTTGGGATGTCTAGGCCCAATCCCTTGCTACTATGTCAGAATCTCTATGATGGGGTCAGGTATCAGGGTCATTTTCAGTGTCCTAGATAATACCATGGTACCTGTGGTACTATACTTCCACTAGACTAGACTCTCACTAGACCATTCATCCTTCTCTTGTTCCAGACTGAGAATTGGGTCTCCTAACTTTTAACCCTTTATTTGCCACCATACTTCCTTGCCTAAGTCACATATTTCTCATGGACTTCAAGTTCTTTACCTTGGAAGGAAGCTGAGGGGTGGTGTTGGGGGCTAGAGCTTATCAGTGATTATCAAATCTAATTCCTCAACATGTCCACTTTTGGAGCCTTTGAAAATTTTAGATGTGATGGTTCAAGCTTGTTTCTCTTTGCATCCTCCTCCAGCACCCTCCATCATACACCCTCTCTGAGGCTTGGCACATTCTGAAGCCAGGATACATTCTATCAGCTGAATAATATACGGGAGCCATTCTTGTAGGAGGTTAATCTTGACAATGTGAAAGGTCTTATAGCCTTTTAACTAATCGCCCTGAAGTTAGACTAGATAATGAATGCTTCTTCAGAGCTTGTTCTCTCTCTGCCCTCCCTCCTCTCACAGAATCCAGAGCCCTCCCAGCTCAACCAGAGATGAGTGATTGAATTTTAATGGGAAGTGAAGGGAAGGCTAGCAAAGTATACACTCTGAAGGGCCTTGGGAGTGGGGAAAGGAAAAAGGTGGCCTGAAGGAATAGGGTTTCTTTGCTGAACACAAGGAGGGTGGCATATGGGGACTACTACCAGTGTTAAGACTCCCAATATATTGGAGGGGACAGGAGTAGGGATATCTGGAACAGGGTGAGAAAATCCAATCCAGACTGTCCACTGCACTGTGCTATTGCATGTGTTGAAATGTCCTACTCAAATTCAAAGAGCCACAGTCTCCTGGATACCATGTAGGTGTGGTAAGACCTGAGATCTTTAAGGTCTTTTGATGTTGGAATATACAATCCTCCTAAAGGTGTCAGAGTACATATGTGATCATTCTTGGAGATTCAGATTTAATAGGTCAGGAGTGGTGCCTAGCCATCCATACATTTTTAAATACCCAGAGGTGACCCTGATACACAGCCAATGCTCACATTTACTTTAAAATTTTTATCTTTTCTTTTGACTTGTCCAATTTCTTATCACTCTCCCTCCCACCACTCAAGTCTCTCCTGCCTTTGTGGGAAGAGATACTCCTTCCTTCAGTCAGACCTTCTCTGCTCCAGGACACTTGGTTTGGCAAGCAGAGCACAAGCTAGATTTCAGCCCCTACCTTCTCCCTTGACAAGCTGCCTTGTATATAGAACAACTTGCATGACTGTGACCAAAGGAGGAAAAAGAGTATTGGCCTTGGAGATGGCAGATTTGTTTCAGTCACAACCCCCACTTTCAAGCTGTCTGAACTTGGGCAAGTCGCTTAATCTCTTTGAACTTCAATTTGAGTTTATGTCAAAAAGGGATAAAGATGCCTACCAAAATGACCAGATCTAATGGCAATGATAAATCTACCAAATCAATTCTGAAGCCTCAGAATTTAACCTATGAGCAGCATTTGACCCCTTTGGTCATTTCTATCTTCTTGAACCACTTCCTCTGCTTATCTTCTGGGATACCACTCCCTCTTCATTCCTTTCTTGCCTCTGTGACCATTCTTCCAGCCTATTTTACCGAATCCTTTTTACCTTCCCGACTTTTAAACACTGGAGTACCTAGGACTCAGTCCTCAGACCTCTTTTCTCACCTGGTTACTCTGTTTTCCTAGGTAATCTCATCTACTTCTTTGACTTTAAGTATCATTTTTATGCTACTGAACTTCAGTCGCAACTTTTCCCGTTAATTATAACTCTGAAATCAAACTGCCTACTCAACAACCCACTTGGATATATAATAGGCATCCCAAACTTAATATGTGCACACAAACTCCTCATTTTGTTCCCCAAACTGATCTTTCCACAGCCTTCCCAACCTCAGTATGTAGCCTTTTCACTTGCCCAACTTCTCAGACCTCAAGCCTCTTTATGTCACTGCACACTGCCAATTCTTCAGCAGACCTACTGGCTCTATATTTAGTACCTGGTCTCCACTGCTGTTATCCTAGTCTCGTCTTCCATCATCTCTCTCCTCAGCTATTGCAATAAAGTGGCTCCTTCCATTTATCTTGCTCAACCAAAGTCTATGTTTCCCACAGCATCCAAAGAAATCACTTCTCTGAGGGTCAAAATCTTCCCATGCCTTCCCCCCTCACTGAGTTTATTCTACATGAGAGTCTGCATGTCATGCTTCTCTTCTATTCTCCCTCTGACCTCATAGATCATCCAGCTCCTTGACCACTCCTCTCCAGACACGCCAGCCTCCGTGTTGACCTCCGACACATGACATGTGCGCCTGCCCACAGTCTTTGCACTGCTAGCTCTCTTTGGGGAACATTCTGTTTTCATAGCCCATCAGCTTACCTCATTCAGTTCTTTGTTCAAAGGACACCTCATCACAAAGTGCTTCCCTTGGGTCTTAATCTAAAAACAGAACATTATCCTAACTCCAACTCTTTATTTTCTTACCAGTTTTATTTTTCTTCATAGAATATATCGCTACCTGACCTATTTATAAATATTTTTTGCTAATTTGTTTGTTGTCTGTCTCCTGTCCCTTGGAATTAAGCATCCAAGTGTAGCTATATTCCCAGCATCTAGAACAGCACCTGGTATCCAGCATAAAGCTCAATAAATACTTGTTACATGAATAAATACATGGAAAGAGGTCAGTGATGTAATAATTAAATGAGATCATGTATGCGAAGGATTTGGTACATGCCTGACACTTATTAGATAGTAACTCTCCCCTGAAATATTTACTGTGCTCCTCCTCCAAGCCACCCACTCTGCTAGATGATGGTGATAGGCAATGCCTCCACTACAAGGAGCTCGTGTTCTAGTGGCTATAGGATGGTGGGAGGGACAGAGCTATAAAGAAATAACCACCAGCCAATGTACTAAGAGCTGTAAGAGAGACAGTATCCTTTGAGAACACAGATAAGGGGACAGCTAAGGAAGACTTCAAAGAGCAGTGACATTTAAGCTGAGCCTTGAAGGATAAATAGGGACTTCTGTGCAATCAGCGGCAAGGATATTCCATTCAGACGGATTCCTAGCAGGGCACAGAGACATGAAAATACTCACCTCCAAGAACACAGTTTCTTAGTTCCTTAGCTAACAAGAAAGAAGATGAAATGAAGCGAAAGTGTTGAAATTAAAGCGTAATTGTTGACATCACTAGCTGTCTCCTCACTTTGGTGTAGAACACCGTGTTTTTCAGAGTTCTCATACCTTCAGTATTTCTTTCAGCTCTAACAACATATCAGCAGGTAGTTCTACTTATCACGCAGCCAAAGAAACAAAGACTGCAGGAAGAAAAATGGTCTGTCTGAGTCCACAAAGGACATTAATGGAGGATCTAAGGTTAGAATTCAAGACTCCTGTCTGGTTGACAGTTACTGCAATACGAAATGAAGGGCAAATGACTGTCTTCTCCAAACTAGTTAAAAACATTTCAAGAACTGCTTTCTAGATGTAAGCATTTCATGTTGCTTTTTTTTTTTTTTAAGTTGGCCACAGCCAGCTGCCATTTACTGAGAACCTATCTTACTATATACACTACTAGATTCACCACATATACTGTTTCACCACTTTTCACAGTGACCCTAGGGTAGGAGATGTTGTTACTGTTTTTCTTTTGTAAATGAGAATACAATTGCTTTAGATTTTAAGTGCCTAGGTAGCTCAAAGATACTCAATAAAAAAGAGACAGTGACAGATGTTAGAATCTGGTTTGTTGGACACCAGTGCCCATGTTCTTTCAGCTCTGTTACGTTTCTGAAATAAAGTCTAACCAAGCACACAAGTCCACCTCCTATTTGTGCTTCCTCTGAGTTATCTAGATGGCGGGGTATGGCACTCTCAGCCTTGTATGTGTTATGCAGAATTGTTTACTCACTGGAAATTTCATCTCCCATGGTAACTTTATATTTATACATTTCCCTAGCCAAGTTATACCACATGTATTCATGTACTATTTTTCTGCTTTTGCTGTCATATAAGTGTGGTCATATGAATCATTCTCATATATCCAATTATAACACTGCTAAATAGGAAAAAATGACCACCGATGGTAAAGTTAGCCTAGTCAATATGGCTAGTTTTTGTAAAACCATAAACAAAATCAGGAAGAAAATATTTTCAAGTATTTTGCTGACAGCTCTTGCATAACCCAGTAATCACAAGGAGAAGATGAACATTTTCTTAACCTACACATATCCTTTCTTAGATGAAGAAAACATTAAAATCCTATTACCCATAGATTTGTCTCTAAATGGGTCCTTCTGTGATGAAGCCCAGCTATGCTTCTATTCGTCAAGATTTCTCTTATGTTCTTACCTTTGGAAATGTGGTGACTGGTTTTTCTATCAATAGGTTTGTTGATGGTGTTCACAGAAAGCAATCCGATGCACTGTCCTTCTGTGAAGGAAATATACGAAATTTCATCTATTAAATCCTTGCCCTGAGAGATGATAAAATAAGCACAATTCAATTTATTCCAACATACCTCTTCTCTAGTTTCTGATTTGTCGGTTACATTATTTTTACAATTTAAAGCTGTATAACAGTTATATTTTTCTGTAACCATATTTTCACAATGTTTAGTCTTAATTCTAAATTTAAATCTGTTTACTACGTACCATAGTTGGTTTTTTAAACCACAATTTCTTTATTCCTAAGTTTTAAATTTTGGTTCATGTCTTAGTTGGCCTGGTTTCATTTTCAAGAAGTTTTTTCTTTTTCTCAGTCAACAAATTATGGGTGCTGTAGTCTGTGGGTTTTTGCATGCCTAAAAATGCCTGTTGCTTTTATATTTGAAAAGCAACTTATCTGAGCATAAAGTTCATACTTTCCTTAGATTTTGTTGAGACTATTCCATTACTTTCTGGTATCAAGAGTTGCTGTGCACAAGTTTGAGGAAAACAATTTCCCCCTTTAATATTAAATTTCTTTCCTGCTTGGATGCCTTTATTATTTCTTTATCCTTAAAGTTCAGTAACCTTATCAGGATGTGTCACAGCAATCTTTGGTATTAACTGTTCTTGGCACTGGGCATGATTTTTTTTCCTATCTTCTTGTAGCTTTCTGAATCTTTTTGTTGATTTTGTGTGTGTTCTTTAGGAACATGGGTGTTCTGCATATTTTACATATGTACTGTCTTCTATGTAAGTTACAGATCTTTTTTTCATTTTCTCTGTATACTCTACAGGTTGTTTTATATTCCAAGCGTCAATTTTAAATTCTACTTATCCTATTTTTACTGTTTCATTATGATTTTCCTCTATGTAATATTTTTCTTCTCTCTTCTAACTTGTTCTATTAATTTGTTTATCATCCTTCATCACTTTATAATCTCTTATTATCTCTATTTGAGACTTGTTAAGTTTTAATTTTCTTTGGAATTATAATCATTTGAATTATCTATCTTTTTCTTTGGTTAATTCACTATCTTCCTTTGGTTTGTCTTCCCTACTTCCCACCCCCACCCCCCAACCTCCCCACCCCAGTCTGTGTTTCATGTTGATTCTTCTTTAGTGATTACATATGTCTGGTCGGGGTCAGGTAATCTTAAAGAACACAATGGGAAGAGATGGAAAATGGAGTTAGAAAGTCCATAGCTTCAGTTAAGTTTGTTCTACAGAACTCCTTTCCAGACGCATTTTCCTTTGCTCTTAAGGCCCATCTCATCTCACTTTTAGCCATCTGGCTCATAGGAAAGTTTTCCCTTCCTTCTATGCTCTTCAGTACCTCCTAATCTCTGCCACTTAGGAGAGACTGTAGAAAATAAAATTGGAAAGCCAGCATGATTTCTCCTTCAGCTTTGTCTCCATGTTATCTGGTTGCACCAAGTCGGGTCTCTATGGATAAATCACCCACTCCTTTTGGGGCTGGCACAGGCCTGTGGATTCAATTGCTCAAATTGAAGGGACTTGGACAGATCCTTTGGACCTTTAATGCTCACTGGTAGAAAAGTCTGTGTCCTGCTAGAAGTCTGAGGGCGAAGATACTGGATGTCAATGCCTTCCCTCATCACAGTTTCAGCTGTAAGCAGAACTTACCACTTTTTTCATGAAACAAAGACTGACAAACCAAATCTGTTTGGGTTTTCAGACTTAGATATTTGGCAGCATTTAAAAAAAAATGAATGAAGTAAGCCTGTTACATCAAGGAAAATAACTGACAATATTTGTTGACAGTAATAAAATTCAAGCTTTCATAATTAAAACTTTTAAAATTTTGTATTCTATGAACTTGACAGCTTCTTGATACATACTTTTCTGGTAAGATTGGTGGTGATTTTAACAAATGTAATTTTTTGATATTGCATAATAAAATTGCATCAACACTTGTAAGATTTGCATAACTCAATAAAACAGTAATTTCCAAATGATCAATCATGTATGCTGCAAAATCATGCATGGGGAAAAATTCCATTCAAAGTGTAAGGGAAATCAAATATCGATTTTAATGTAACAGAGTAGTAACTGACTCATTGTTATATTTTCAGATTCTGCATTACAATTAACCTTTAAGAAACTACCACTTACTGAGTTTTGGTGTAATATCAAAGAAGAATACCTAGAATTACCTTGAGATGCTTTTGAAATAATTTTTCTTTCATGACTGTAATCCATTTGAGGCCAGATTTTTTCCTTCAAATACTTTAACCAAAACTATATAGCAGTAGATGGAAAGCAGACAGAGAATCCAGCTGTCTTCTATTAAGCCAGACATCAAAGATATTTGCAAAACTATGAGACAGTGCCACACTCACTAAATTTTCTCGTTCTGGAAAATACAGCTATCTTTACTAAAACATGTTTTTTATGTTAGCATGAAAGGAGGTTATCACTGTTATTTAAAATTAAAGTAATAAATAATTATTTGAAAAATTTCTTTGTTTTAACTCCTAATACAGTAAATATAGATATAATTCATATAAACAAAAGATTTTTGGAATTCTTAAGAATGTCAAGAAGTCCTCGTATCAAAGTTTGAGGATCTCTGTGCTTGGCGCACAGTGCAGTAAAGCAGTAAGTGGTGCAGGAGTGCAATAGTAGAAGAAACACTATGGGTTGGAACTGGCTTTGTTCCAGAATGGGATGCAGACCATAGAGTGCTAAGATTCAGATGGGAGAAGCAGAGAAGGATCAGTGAGAGAAAAGTTGTGGGTAATAATAGGATAGGTTTGGAGGACTGTGAGTCAAGCAGTGAGAGTCCCTCTCATGCTTCAAATCTCTCCTTCCTCCATCCCATCTCTCTGACCTTCTGTTATCACATTCTCTCTCTCTTCTCTTTCAATTTAGTCACCCCCTCATCACAGGTGGAAAAGATTCTCTGCTTTTAAGTACTCATGATTACATTGGGTCCACCTGGATAATTCCCATTAATTTCCCCATCTCAAGATATTTTACTTTACTCATATCTACAAAGGCCCTTTTTCCATGTAAGGTAACATATATACAGGTTCTGGAGATTAGAACATGGACATCTTGTAGGGACCATTATTCTGACTACCCATCTTACTCTGTTCAAGATGCTATAACAAAATCCCATAAAATGGGTGGCTTTTAAACAACGAAAATTCATTTCTTACAGTTCTGAAGGCTGGGAAGTCCACGACGATGAGGGTGCCAGCATGGTTCAGTTGTGGTGACGTCCCACTTCCCAGTTTGTAGCGAGTACCTTCTCAATGTGTTCTGAGGCAGCGGCGTCAGCCGCTGTCACCGCGGCAGCGGCTAAGAGGGCAAAGGAGCTTTCTCAGGCTTCTTTTATAAGGGCACTAATGAGGGCTCTTTCTTCAAGACCTAATCACCTCTTAAAGGTCCCACGTCCTAATACCATCACCTTGGGGTTAGGATTCAACTTAACAAATTTTGTGGGGCACAACATTCACACAATAGCTCTACTAAACCATAGGATATTTTTGAGCAAGGAAGTGGCATAATGACATTGGTATTGAAGGAAAAAAGTTCCCCAGTAATTATCCAGTATGGAACTGACCTGGTGCCAAGTTTGGGGCAGAGCTCGGCCTCCGTGGAAAACAACTTCCATGTGTTTTTAATGCAATACAGACAAGGCATCCAGGAGGACATCTGCTGACATCCTGGCGGGCAGATCACTTTCCCATTGCCTGTGCTACGCACATTTGTCATTCAGGTCACCAAGGGGACAACCATCCGCAGCTTGTAGAAGCAGCTTCTCCTCATCTCTTATCTCTGAAATTTTCCATGAAAAGAAAGGAACGGAATTGCTGTACTAGAACTTAGAAACCAAAATGTGAGCAAGGCAGGGAATTTTCCCCTTTCAGGAGCTGGGATCTTAGCGGTGATCTTTCACAGGAAGCATCTCATTGCATAGTGTGGTGGGGTTACCAACCCTTGAAGTCAGAGGCAACATTTGAATGGGGATTGGGTTACCACCAGTACTCTGAAAAAGGCACAATAAGCTTAAATGCTTTTGAGTAATAATTTATCAGGAAGGCTAAATTATGAAAGAATGCTTGTATTAGACAAAAGAAACCCACAAAATGGATGCAGTTCAAATATTTTCCAATATAAGCTTCCTTTTGAAATTAATTTAAATGTTTGTCTGCCTTCCAATCGCATTTATGTGTGATATGCTGAGTAATTAACTAAGGAGGACAGAAAGGGAATCCCTGTGGTATAAATTCCAGGAACAACTGCAGACTCATCCAAAGGTCACTTATAAATCAGAACAAGCCCAAATTCATAAGTTAGTCTCAAACAGAATCAAGTATCCTATAAAAATGAGACAAAATGACAAGAGCCACTATTTCCACCCCCTCAAAATATTTTTAAGAAAACAGGATACTCTTTCTTCAGCCAGGCAAACAACTTACGTTGAGCATTGTTAACTATTGATGCTGAATATCACAGCATAAGATGAACTTTGGTGTCTTGCAACTTGCATTGTGCAAAGTATATTTTATCTGTTCAATTCTCTTGGGTATATACCATTGACTATTTTTGCCTACGCATGTTTTCCCAGGAAAATGATGCCATCAAGTCAGGACTGTTGTTCAGCAGAACAGGTAACATTTGCTCTAACACTTTCTCAATTCTCTTTTGTAAGAGTTTTTTCTCCTGAGGAAGCTATCTATCACAGCCTTTCTCCCTGGAACCTACTCCAGGGCCATGGACACTGTTAACCTAGAGCTCTGCACTCTCCTATTCCTTGTCCATTGACATTTCTCTAAATTTCACCTTCTCCTTCTGAACCCAAGGTGTTGTCCAGCTAACTGTAGACAGATGTAATAGATTAGGTTCCTTTCTAAGCCATGTAAGATCTGCAGCCTATAGACACCTCCCATGCCCACCTTAGTTTTTTTCAGCTCATAATTTGGATAGGTTTTTTTCAATATGTGAATAAAAGGTGAAGTGGGTAGTGATATCCAAAAAGGGAGGGCCAGGGAAAAGTGCTAAATTTGGGGGCCCTGGGCACCTAGCTGGGAGAATGCATGTACTGAGGTTCCAGAAAGTAGGTGTGAGGAGGGTGGAGAGAATTTCTAAAAGGAAATCTTTAATATATTAAAGAAAAATTATGTCTGCTTCTTAGGTTTACCTTTGTTTCTAGCCTGTCATTTTCATGGCCTTTTCAGTGTCCACCATGTGCACTGAGAAGGCTGTTAGGGTCAGCCATGTGTCTAAATAGTTTGTAACCTACCACGGGAATCACTAGTACTTGGCAATTTTGTTTGAACTTCCAATTTCACTTGGGAGATAAAGAGGTAGAAACAATGAGCCTTGGGAGATGTGGATTTACAGCACGCCACATCCACATCAGCCAAGGGAAACTGCCTGTTACAACCCTCAGAATACTCTGCTCAACCTTGGAATCCACAAATGGCGTATCGGAGCCTCAAGCACTAACCTTGTGTTATAAACTGGATGCTGGGTTCGTTCAACAGAGTCATCCTTGTCCATTGTTCCACACGGAACTACATGCTATGCAGATGCCCTTCTTAATACCAATTTATTTTGATTCTTCATGTATTAATACTCTTACATGACTTAGAATGTGATTTATGTATTTATTAGGGTTAAAATTTGGGTATTATAAAACTATCATGTGGATTTGCTGTTTGGAGAGAACTGAGTAGGAGTCAGGAGACTTGGATTCTAGTCTGTATTAGTTTAGATAATGCTAAATCTGCCATAACAACCAATTCTCAAATCTATAATGGGTTAAATCCAATATAAGCTTACTTCTCACTCAAGAAAGGTCCAGATGTGTATTCTTGACTAGTGAGCAGCTGTCTTCTAAATGGTGATTCAGGGACCCAGGATCCTGCCATCTGGTGGCTCTTCCATCTTTAAGATGTGGCTTCCGATGTTGCTATGTTCATCTGTATCCAGCTGCAAGAAAAGGAAAGAGCAATAAAGAATTTTTCAGATTTTAAAATAGTTTTTATGGGCCAGACCTGAAATGGGTGCATATCATTTCAGCTTACCATTCTTTGACTAGAACTCAGTAATTTAACCACAGCTAACTGCATGGGAGGCTGAGAAATTTAATCTAATACTATATCAAGGATGAAAAGGAAACAGGTGGATGACCAGCTAGCCAATCTTTGCCATATAATCCTAGTTCTGCCACGATTTATTTGATTTCCCCCTTTAGATGATTATTTTTAATAGCAAGGGCCATTTCTTACCCATTTTTACAACCTGCCGAGTATTTAGAGAAGCGCCTTACATATAGTACATGCTTGTTACTGCACACTTGCCTGATAGATGATAAATGAATAAATAATGTTGAATAGTAATAATTCTGTCCTTTCTATAGCTTAGGACATTGAATGTTATTCTAAAGGACTGAGAAATATTCTCCCTCAAGAAGTCACAAAATATCTGTCTCAAGATCACCTTGACTGTGGAGGAGACTAATATTAGTGTTGCAGCCAGGACAGGACAGCTCAAGAAGAGAAACTGCCATCAAGAGCTGTATATCAGGGGAAGAGGCCAAGATGGCGGAGTAGAAGGACGCTGGTGGCTCATCCTCTCCCACAGATACACCAAGACACACATCCACGGACCCACCCAGCCAACCGGAGCACCTGCGGAACTCTGACAGAACATTGTCCTCTTCAAAAGACAAAGATGCCAAAAATCTGGTAGGAGAAAGAAAAAAAAAAAAAAAAAGGAAGACGAAAAGGCAAAACAGTGCAGGACCAGTCCCACAGGGAGGGAGCGGCAAAGGAGGGAGGGAGCGGCAAAGGAGGACTGGCGCTCGTTGCTGGGTCTCCCCTCTCCAACGGAGAGGCCAGCGGGACAGAGGTGGAGCCTCCAAGGCCTGGATCTATACGGAGCAGCCCTTGACCTACAGAACTAAGTTAAACGGGCACAGAGGGTCGCTGCGACACCCAGCCCGAGACCCTCCTGAGCCAGGAGCTGGGGGCCAGGACAGGCTGCCCGAGCCTGGCGGAGGACGGGTTCGGCTGCACTGAGGCAGCCCCAGGGGATTGCAGGGGGCTGCGCAAAGTGGATGAGTGGGTGCACAGGGCAGGACAACCTGGGTCCTCCATAAAACAGCAGGGCTGATGTGCCCTGGGGGGAAGGGTGCATATCCCCATCTCTGAAAACTCACGGAAGGTTTTCGGCAAGGAGAGGCAGGGCTCAGGCACAGCCGCCATATCCTGAGCTTGGCACCCAGGTGGGGGCGCGGGCCAAACCTGAATCAGCGCCAGGGGGCTCGGCAGCCTCAAAGGCCAGACAGTGACTTGTTTGCAGCCCAAGTCAGATAGGATCCTTCCGCCCTGGTGCCTCGCAAAGTTGGCACCGCCAGGACAAACAAGGAGCTGAGTTTGGACACAGAGCAGGGGAAGGGCTGTTCCGCCGTCTTCCCGGGCCCGCCTGCGGAGCACCAACCCAGGGCTGAGCGCGCAGTGGCGACGCACAGCGGCGCAGAGCACGTGGGAGCGCAGAGCAACCAGCACCAGGAGATGGCGGGTGGTCCCCTGCCTTTCCAGCAGGAACGCTGTGCTGGGAGGGGGTGCGATCTGCTTGCCGACAGGCACTGGGAACAGCACAGAGGAGGGCATCAACGGAGGGCCTCTGGAAACAGCAAGCCGAGCTCACCAAACAGGGCGAAGACAGAAAGACTTCTCATTAAGAGCACACAGTCTCCAGGAGCACACACCCTCCCCCCCCCCTTTTTTTAACCTGTTTTTACCTGTTATATTTTCTATTACCTTTTTAATTTTCACTTTTTAAACAATTATATATCCTCCCAGTTTTAATCCCTTTAAAATTTTTCTTTTAAAATAATATTATTTTAAAAAATCCACGTCATGTCATTTTTCTCTCTCTTGGTTTTGATCTCCTGTTATTGATTATACACAGGTTTCAAATATATTTTTTTCCTCTTTTCTCCTATTTTAAAGGTTTTTTAAGAGACGTCTCAACCTGATTGCTATTCTGCTTCGACCTACTCTTCAATTATTTATTATACTCTGTTTCCAAAGCTTTTTTTCCTCCCCTTTTTCAAAATTCTCTCTTTATCATATCTTTATCGGTTCTATTTTTTATACCTTTTTAATTTCTACTTTCTAAACAATTGTGTATGCTTCTAGCTTTAATTCCTTTAAAATTTTTCTCTTAGTTATGTTATTATTTTTTAAAAAATCCACCTGATTACATTTTCACTTCTTTTGGGTGTGATCTGTTATTGATTATAAATAGGTTTCAAATACCATTTTTTGATCTGTTTTGCTTTTTTTTAAAGGGTTTTTAAAAAGATGTCTCAACTCGAATGCTAGTCTCATTCAAATTGTACTTCTATAATTGATTATACACTGTTTTCAGACCATTTTTTCTCCCTTCTTTCTCTCACTCTCCTTTTTTTATTTTTTAAGTTTTATTCCTACATAGGCATTAGATAGATAAATAAGTAAATTCCTTTAAGGACCACAATAGATAACTGATACTCCATAAGCCACAGTGCCAGAGAGATATGAGCAAGATGAAGAAGCAGAGAAACCATTCCCAATTAAGAGAACAAGAGAAATCCCCTGAAAAACGATCACTGAAATAGACATTGATAGCCTACTAGATCAAGATTTCAAAAAAGGAGTGATCAAAGTACTGAAGGAACTAAAAGAGATAGTGTTTAGAGACATAAAATATGTCAAAAATGAAATCAAAGCTATAAAGAAGAGCCAAGTAGAATTGGTAAACTCATTGGCTGAGATGAGAACGGATCTAAAGGCTGTGCAAAGCAGACTAGATAATGCAGAGGAACGAATTAGTGACCTAGAAGACAGGACAACAGAAAGCACCCAATCATAACAACTGCAAGATAAACAAATAAAAACAAATGAAAATAGCATAAGGGACCTATGGGATAATATAAAGTGTGCCACTCTTCGCATAATAGGGGTCCCAGAAGGGGAAGAAAGATCAAAGGGGATTGAAAAGGTTTTTGAAGAAATCATGACTGAAAACTTCCCAAACTTAAAGAAGGAATCAGATATCCAAGTATAGGAAGTTCAAAGGGTCCCAGACAGGAAGAACCCAAACAGACCCACACCAAGACATATCATAATCAAGATGGTCAAAGTCAAGGATAAAGAAATGATCCTCAAAACAGCAAGAGAAAAGCAAAGAGTGAGTGACAAGGGGACCCCCATAAGGCTCTCAGCTGATTTCTCTACACAAACACTACAGGCCAGAAGGGAGTGGCAAGATATATTCAAAGTACTGAATCAAAAAAAGATGCAGCCTAGGATACTTTATCCAGCAAGGCTATCCTTGAGGATAGAAGGAGACATAAAGAATTTCACAGACAAGAAAAAACTACAAGAGTTTAGCAACACTAAACCCATGCTAAAAGAAATATTGAAAGATCTACTCTACATAGAAAAGCAGCAGGATGGTACAGAAATGAGAAACTCATAACTGGAAAGGTGATAACTCATGAATTACAAATAAACACGGAATTGTAAAAGAAGACATCAAAATCATTAAGAGTGGGAGAGGGAAGCAAGAAAATATAGAGTATTTTTTTCTTTCTTTTTTAAGTTTTTTGTTTTCAATAGGATGGGTTCGAAATATAGTAATGGGCTAATAGACTTACAGAAAAGGGTAAGCACAAGCCAAAAACTTACAAGGGAGTCACAAAAACTAAATAAAATCCATGGTAATACAAAGGAAAATTATCAAACCACAAAAGGAAGAAGAAATGAACAAAGAGGAAATACCAATTCAACTGCAAAGGTACGTTGAAAATGGCAATAAACACACATCATTAATTACTGTAAATGTTAATGGACTAAATGCTCTAGTCAAAAGACATAGAGTGGCAGACTGGATAATAAAGCAAGAACCTTCAATATGCTGCATACTAGAGACCCATGTTAGGGAGAAGGACACATATAGATTGAGCGTGAAAGGATGGAAAAGGATATTCCATGCAAATGGAAAAGCCAAAAAAGCAGGTGTTGCAGTACTGATTTCAGACAAAATAGACTTTAAAACAAAGGCCATAAAGAAGGATAAAGAAGGACATTTTATAATGATTAAAGGAGTGATAAAAGATGAGGGTATTACACTAATTAACATATATGCACCCAATGTAGGAGCACCTAAATACATACAAGAATTACTAACAGAGATAAAGGGGGATATTGATGGGAATACAATCATAGTTGGAGATTTTAACACTGCATTAACATCACTAGACAGATCTTCCAGACAGAAAATAAATAAGGCAACAGAGAAACTAAATAATATAATAGAAAAATTAGATTTGGTGGATATTTTCAGAGCATTACACCCCCCAAAAATAGGATATACATTCTTTTCAAATGAACGTGGAACATTTTCTAGGATCGATCATGTACTTGGGCACAAAAGAAACCTCAACAATTTTAAGAAGATAGAAATTATCTCAAGCATCTTTATTGACCACAATGCCATGAAACTAGAAATCAACAACAGAGAAACAAAGGAGAAAAACAGGAAAGCATGGAGATTAAACAAATGCTATTAAAAAGCCAATGGGTCAATGAGGAAATCGAAGCTGAAATTAAAAAATGCCCTGATACAAATGAAAATGAAAGCACAACCACACAAAATTTATGGGACACAGCAAAGGCAGTGCTAAGAGGGAAGTTTATAGCGATACAGGCCTTTCTCAAAAAAGAATAATAATCTCAAATAAACAATTTAACCCACCAGCTGAAAGGACTAGAAAAAGAAGAAAAAAAAAACCCCAAAATGCAGCAGAAGGAAGGAAATTATAAAGATTAGGGAGCAAATAAATACAATAGAGATTTAAAAAAAAAAAAAACCATAGAAATATCAATCAAACCAAAAGCTCATTTTTTGAAAAAGTAAATAAAATCGACAAACCTCTGGCCAAACTCACAAAGAAGAAAAAAGAGAGAGCACAAATCAGCAAAATAAGAAAGGAAAAGGGAGAAATTACAACAAATAAAATAGAAATACAGAATCTCATACAAGAATATTATGAAAAACTATATGGAACCAAACTGGATAACCTAGAGGAGATGGACAAGTTTCTGGAAACATACTGTCCACCAAGACTGAATCAAGAAGAAACTGACCACTTGAACAAACCAATCACTAGAAATGAAATCGAAATAGCAAGAAAAAAACCTCCCTACAAATAAAAGTCCAGGACTGGACGGCTTCACCGGGGAATTCTACCAAACATACAAAGAAGAACTCATACCAGTCCTTCTCAAACTCTTCCAGAAGATAGAAAAGGAGTGAATATTCCCAAACTCATTCTATGAAGCCACCATCACCCTGATACCAAAACCAGGCAAAGACACTACCAAAAAAGAGAATTATAGGCCAATATCACTGATGAACATAGATGCCAAAATCCTCACTAAAGTATTAGCAAATAGAATCCAACAACACATAAAAAAGATTATGGATCATGACCAAGTAGGGTTCATCCCAAGGACACAAGGGTGGTTCAACATACGCAAATCAATCAATGTAATACATCACATCAACAAGAGAAAGGACAAAAACCACAGGATCATCTCAATAGAGGCAGAAAAAGCATTTGATAAAATTTAACACCCATTTATGATAAAAACTCTCACCAAAGTGGGCATAGAGGGAACATATCTCAACATAATAAAAGCTATATATGACAAACCTACAGCCAGCGTAGTACTCAACGGTAAAAAACTCAAAAGCTTCCCACTAAAATCTGGGACAAGACAAGGATGCCCACTCTTACCACTCCTATTCAACATAGTCTTGGAAGTCCTAGCCACAGCAATAGGGCAAGAGAGAGAAATAAAAGGGATCCAAATTGGAAAAGAAGAGGTAAAAGTGTCACTATATGCCGACGACATGTTACTATATATAGAAAACCCTAAAGGGTCCACACAAAAACTACTAAAGCTGATCGAAGTATTCAGCAAGGTAGCAGGTTACAAGATTAACGTTCAAAAATCAGTTGCATTTCTTTACACTAACGATGAATCAACAGAAGAAGAAAGTAAAGAAACAATCCCCTTTAAAATAGCACCCAAAGTAATAAAATACCCAGGAATAAATCTAACCAAGGAGGTGAAAGAATTATACACAGAAAACTATAAACCATTGATGAAGGAAATTAAAGAAGACTTTAAAAAATGGAAAGATATCCCATGCTCTTGGATTGGAAGAATCAATATTGTTAAAATGGTCACACTGCCCAAGGCAATCTACAGATTTAATGCCATCCCTATCCAATTACCCAGGACATATTTCACAGAACTAGAACAAATCATAATAAAATTTACATGGAACCATCAAAGACCTAGAATTGCCAAAGCATTACTGAAGAAAAAGAAAGAGACTGGAGGAATAACTCTCCCAGACTTCAGACAATACTATAGAGCTACAGTCATCAAGACAGCATTGTATTGGTACAAAAACAGACATATAGACCAATGGAACAGAATAGAGAGCCCAGAAATGAACCCACAAACTTTTGGTCAACTCATCTTTGACAAAGGAGGCAAGAATATACATTGGAATAAAGACAGTCTCTTCCGCAAATGGTGTTGGGAAAATTGGACAGCAGCATGTAAAACAATGAAGCTAGAACACTGCCTTACACCATACACAAAAATAAACTCAAAATGGATCAAAGACTTAAACATAAGACAAGATACAATAAACCTCCTAGAAGAAAATATAGGCAAAACATTCTCTGACATACATCTCAAAAATGTTCTCCTAGGGCAGTCTACTCAAGCAATAGAAATAAAAGCAAGAATAAACAAATGGGACCTAATGAAACTTACAAGCTTCTGCACAGCAAAGGAAACCATTAGTAGAACAAAAAGACAACCTATGGAATGGGTGAAAAATGTTGCAAATGAAACCAACAAAGTCTTGATCTCCAGAATATATAAGCAGCTCATACGACTTAATAAGAAACAGCCAAACAACCCAATCCAAAAATGGGCAAAAGACCTAAACAAGCAATTCTCCAGCGAAGAAATACAAATGACCAATAGGCACATAAAAAAATGCTCAATATCACTAATTATCAGAGAAATGCAAATCAAAACTACAATGAGGTATCACCTCACACCAGTCAGAACAGCCATCATTCAAAAGTCCACAAAGGACAAATGCTGGAGAGGCTGTGGAGAAAAGGGAACCCTCCTACACTGCTGGTGGGAATGCAGTTTGGTGCAGCCACTGTGGAAAACAGTATGGAGATTCCTCAAAAGACTAGGAATAGACTTACCACGTGACCCAGGAATCCCGCTCCTGGGCATATATCCAGAATGAACCCTACTTCAAAATGACACCTGCACCCCAATGTTCATAGCAGCACTATTTACAATAGCCAAGACATGGAAACAGCCTAAATGTCCATCAACAGATGACTGGATAAAGAAGAGGTGGTATATTTATACAATGGAATACTATTCAGCCATAAAAACCGACAACATAATGCTATTTGCAGCAACATGGATGCTCCTGGAGAATGTCATTCTAAGTGAAGTAAGCCAGAAAGAGAAAGAAAAATACCATATGAGATCACTCATATGTAGAATCTAAAAAACAAAACAAAACAAAACAAAAACAAACAAACTAAGCATAAATACAAAACAGAAATAGACTCATAGACATAGACTACAAACTTGTTTTTGCCAAGGAGGCGGAGGGTGAAAAGGAATAGACGGGATTTCAAAATTGTAGAATAGATAAACAAGATTATACTGTGTAGCACAGGGAAATATACACAAGATCTTATGGTAGCACACAGAGAAAAAAATGTGCCAATTAATATATATATGTTCATGTATAACTGAAAAATTGTGCTCTACCATGGAATTTGACACAACATTGTAAAATGATTATAAATCAGTAACAAATGTTATATTGTTAACAAAAAAAGAGCTGTACATCAAAAGCAAATCTGATGAAAGAATCAGTAACTAATCAGGACTAGAAGGTGAACTCTCTAATACTCTGCTAATGCTGTCCAGGTTCCCTGGGAGAACAGAAACTGCTCTGGATGGATTGCAGAGGGCTCTAGACCAGGCCTGGAGATTTATCAACGAAGGAGAACATGTAAGATGGTCATGAAGAGAACAGATCCATAAGGATGTCACAACCTGTAGAAGAAACTGCAGCAGGCTGCATGCGGATAATTCAATAACGATAGACCCCAGAACAAGAGATGTCCTTCTCCCAAAACTACAGGTGATGCTGGGAACATTGTAGGGGACTGGGCTGGAATCATGCTGCTGTCTATATCTTAGTATCTCTGTTTTGTGAATAGTTTGTAACCAGCATTCTTTTAGCAGGGAACATTAATTTGGGAGTCAAAATGTCTGGGTTGTATTTTGAGACCCATGACTAACTACCTTTGTGACACTGGGCAAGTCAGTCTACCACTATGGACCTCATTTTCATCATATTTATGAGGAAGAGTTGGATTTGATGGGCGATGACCAATGCACGGCCATATCCCACCCCAGTGTCCATGGCAGACATTGAGAAATAGTACTCTTTTTTACTGAGCCCATACATAATCTTAGGATCCTGATCAGCATCCCATCTAGAAAGTCCCCAACCAATCAACTAGAAATGACACATGTACATTAACTACATCTTGCATTTTTTGTCTTCTGATGCTTTGATATCTGGGGCATTGCTGACCATGGAGGGAATGCCCCTCCCTAAGTTAGTCAGTTCCTAGAAACAGGAAACAATGTGCACAGAAGCAAACTTTTCAAAAGCAAACCAGCCAATCCAGAGCCCAAACAACCAGCTCCTTTAACAGGCTCTCCTACTCCAAGCCAGTATCCACCAGCCCTAATCACTCCAGAGCCAGACATCAGACAACCAGGAGTAGTGCCTATGCCCCAGACTCTGCTGAAATTACTAAGATAGTCAATCCTACACCTGCTTATCCTGCCTTGCCTGTTCCTTCCCACAGTGCTTGCCCACAGTTCTCCTCCCACTCTTTCCCTCCTGCCTGACTTTGGTGCTTCCAGTGAAGTCCTACTCTGACCCCCACAGCATTGAATGCCCTCTTCTATTGGAATCTGTGAATATTACAAAGTAGCTTTTCAATAGCAATCATCTCCTGATCTGTTGCCCTTACTATATCCAAGCAATAAAACCTATATTAAAACAACATATGATGGGACCTACCTGCCCCCAAGGCAGATGATCTCTAGAGTCTTTTCTAGCTTGAGCAATCTTTTATCTTCTTGCTTCAATTTGGAGAGCACTGTACTGTTTTAACAATAGATATTTCAATTATAATAATTTATTGATCTTCTGGTTACCCTGTCTTTAATTCCCAATTTTTTCTAAATCAAGAATCACATAAAGAGAAATTCTGCAGAAAGTCTCGTGTAAAAGTCATTGCTTAAGTAGAGGCAGAGGGAAATGGGGGTTCTGTTTTAGGAAACCTTTCATTTTGCTCTATTAACAGCTAAAGGATAAAAATCATTCTGGTGTGCTTTTTTTTTTTTTTACTTTTGTTAACTTTTCTATTTTCCTTAGTTCTTTTTTCTTTGCTTTTGGGTCAGAGTAGCAGACATTCCCTTCTGACAGCATATGATGGTGCAAGTTTGCAACGTATGCTGGGAAGAATTAGGAAAACACTGGGGTAAAATTGTCCCTTTTAAAGGCATATGGGCGTAGTGTTTTGTATGTAGTGGGTGCTCAATAAATTCTTTAAAATTAATCAATAATAATAAATGAATGCATGTTTTTGCTCTTATATTATTACATAGTATTTAAGTTGAATTATGTTCCCCCTGCCCCCTGCCCAAATTCATATGTTGAAGTCCTCACCCTGGTACCTCAGAATGATCTAATTTGAAGGCAGGGTCTTTACAGAGGTAATCAAGTTAAATGAGGTCATTAGGGTGGGTCCTAATCTGGTATGACTGGTGTCCTCATAAAAAGGGGTGCATTTGGAGACAGACACTCACACAGGGAGAACACCCCATGAACATCAAGGCAGAGATCAAGCTGATTCTTCCACAAGTCAAAGAACAACAAACATTGCCAGCAATCCACCAAAAGCTAGGGGAGAGGTCTGGAACAGAGTCTTCCTCACCACTCTCAGAAGGAGCCAACCCTACCAACATCTTCATCTCAGATTTCAAGCCTCTCAAACTGTGAGACAATAAATACTTTGTGTTTTTTTAAAGGACATGGGTATAAGACAAAACACAAGAAATGTATCCTAGTATATGAAGAACTAGATTAATAATGGGAATATTACAAAATATGTCCTGAAGGAATGAACTAATTCTAACCTAGTACCAACCCTGATTCATTGTGTAGTCTTCATCTATAGCCTCATCCTTCTTTGCCTTTACTTTTTGTTTGAAAAACAATTATTTCAACCTCTCTCCAAATATACTTCATAGAGATGTTGTGCAGAATCATTTGACTTTCTAGAAATTGCCTTTAGTTATAAATTTGCAGAGAAGAATTATGTGTAAAGCAAAATTACATAAGCATTTGTGTAAGGGAATAAACAAGGAAGTGTATTTCAGTTCAAGAATTAATACTTTGGGCTCACCCACCGCTGTGGACTGGGCAACTAGTAGACATGCAGCATGGGGAAGGGGGGAACCAGGGCGAGGGGGCTATCGAGCGCGAGGCGCCGATGCCTACCTTCAGCTGGGAGGAGATTCAGAAGCACAACCTGTGCACGGACAGGTGGCTCGTCATCGACCACAAAGTCTACAACATCACCAAATGGTCCAGCCGGCATCCACGGGGCTTTCGGGTCATCGGGCACTACGCAGGGGAAGGTGCTACGGACGCCTTCCTCGCCTTCCACCGCAACCTCAGTTTCGTGCGCAAGTTCATGAAGCCTTTGCTGATCGGTGATCTGGCCCCGGAGGAGCCCAGCCAGGACCACAGCAAGAACTTGCAGATCACTGAGGACTTCCGGGCCCTGAGGAAGACCACTGAGGAGATGAACCTGTTCAAGACCAACCACCTGTTCTTCCTCCTCCTCCTGGCCCACATCTTCATCATGGAGACCATCGCGTGGTTCACTGTCTTTTATTTTGGCAATGGCTGGATTCCAATCATCATTATGGCCTTTATTCTTGCTGCCTCTCAGGTGAGGCATGACACATTCACCTGTCACTTGAAGCCCCTGCTCCCTCCCCCCACCGACTCTCCCAACTCCCAGAGGCCTGGTGTCTGGGTGCTGATGCTGTGAAAGCATCCCTGGCCCTCTCTCCCCAGGCCCCAGCTGGATGGCTGCAACACGATTTTGGCCACCTCTCTGTTTACAAGAAGTCTACGTGGAACCACATTGTCCACAAGTTCACCATTGGCCACTTAAAGGTAACTGTCAGCCACCCTGGGTGTCCGTCCCATCAGTTAGCGTTTGATGCAGCACTATCTCACTTTACTCTGAGACCAGGACCTACCAATCCCCTGCTTCTCTGACCTTCCAAGCCTTATCACATTAGACACACAGAACCAGTGTACTAATTATAAAAACAGGCACACACTTCTCCATTGATGATATTTGTTTCTTACCTAAGCAAGGACTTACTAATAAACTCCTTTCAGTTTGAGGACAGTGAAAAAAAGAAAGAATTAATACTTTGACTTAAGTTATAATTAAAGGATACCATAATTACTGGAAATCAAGAAAACAGTTTAGAGTATTTTTTTTCAGAAGTTCTGTGTGAACTTTTTACTTTTGTCATCGTGTTTGGTTTTGAAAATGCGTCCATTCACAAAAAAAATCTGAGCAGTTGGACAAAACGGATGTATAATCCTCTGAAATGGGCCAGGACTCAAGTTGAAGTATGGTTGGCTGGACATTTAAGAACACAACGAGGAAAAGGCTTACCTTTCTCCTCCATCTGACATTGCCAAGTGAAACCTTCCAAATGTTCTAGAGAAAGAAGATGCCTCTGACTCATATTCTGTTTGCCTTTGAGTCTTGCTCAAATTTTTTTTCAAATGGAAAAAAGGAAGAATGAAGGAAAGAGCATAAAAGTCAAGGAACTGATTTTGTGTGGAAGGAAAATACAGCTGTGAAATCTCTGGGCTATGAGTATATAAAAATTAGGGGGGAAAAAGCCAAATCCTAACTTATTCAATGCCTTAATTTGAAGATGAAGATAAGGTGGCAAAGAATGGTGAGACTGAGGTGCTCCTTTAGAATCATGGCCTTTCTCTGTCTCTCAAAGACATTTCAACATCTTGTAGTAATCTATAATGGAAAAGAATCTGAAACATATATATATAACATATATATAACTGAATCACTTTGTTGTACACCTGAAACTAATACAACATGGTATACAACATTGTACTATATTTCAATAAAAAATAAAAACAAATAAAAATTAAAGATATTTGGAAGATTGCAAAACCTTCCTCCAGAACCACTTCTAAGGCTGGAGAAACTGTCTGTCAATGGACATTTAACACTTTCCCCCTAAAATGCTGTTTCCAGATATGCAAAGATTAAAATGTTCACAGAACCCTTTGGGAGTGTATGAATTTGACTGTTGGTTTTTTTTTTTTTCTTGCTCTAAGGTCAACAGAATCCTGAAAACCCTGAAGTCCCTTCTCTCAAAGGATAAGTTCAGGTGAGTAGCACTCTCTCTTGCTACAAGAGCTAAATTGATATCATCTGTAGGACCAAGAATTCTGGGGCATGAAAAAACAAGTAAAAATTAAAACTCTGGGTGTGCCATTGAGCCCAACTCTTTCATTTTGAAGATGAGGTAGCTGAGGCTCAGAGATGGAAGCACGCACTGAAACATCCTGTGGTCCCCATGGTAGGTTATGCAGAACAGGTCTCAGCCCCAGCCCTCACTCGAGGTCTGCCCATCCTCTTGCTGCAGTGGTCAGAGAATTGTAAATATCTCATCAGGGCTCACTAGAATCCTTGCCTGGTCGACTGAATCAACCAGAGGGGAAGAGTTAGAGGCTGTTTATGGCCACCCTCTTCAATCCACACTCCCACTCTACAGACTCTAAAATAATAAGGGATTCTGGGTGCAGGCCTATGAGCAAGCTGTGGGGGTGATAACTGAAAATGCAATGTGAGGAAGCAGGCTCCAGCACTCCCAAGGGCAATACTAAATTGTGTGGCCCTTGCATTTTCCTCCTTCCCTTTACTTTTTCTTTCCTTTTGGAACTGTTGTATTTTGAGCAAGACTCTCAAAGGAGAACAGAATATGATCCAGAGGTATCTTTCTCCTGAGAATTTGGAAGGTTTCACTCAGTATCTTCAGGTGGGGGAGGAAAGTAAGCCTTTTCCTCATTGTCAATGTGTAGCCAACATTTCAGAGGCCCCTGGTTATACATCCATCTTGCCTGACTGCCCAGAGGTTTTATGAATGGACATATTTTCAGAACCAAAATGACTTCTTTAGAGTGGTGCTCAAATTTTAACATGCATAGAAATCACTAGGAGGGCTGGTTGAAGCACTCATTGCTGGGCCCCATGCCTACTTTCTAATTCAGTACGTCTGGCTGGAGCAAGTTTTAACAAGTTCCCAGGTGATGCTGCTGCTAGTTCCAGTGTTCAGGGCTAGTGGGAACAACGACCTACTGGGACCCAGCCTTAGACGTGCTTCTGTTCCCCTTACCTGCTTCCACATCTCTGATAAGACCCCCTTTCCCTTGACTCAGTGAGAAGCTATAGCCCACGGGAGGGGGAGCTGGTGACAAAATGGCCATTGTCATCTTCTCATAGGAACCACCTTGTTACTTTCATTCCTCTTAATGGTCACTATTTTAGACTTCTTTTTAGGCTTTTTATTTATCTTACTCCTCACACATAAGTGACCACAAAACCCTATAGATTCTGTACCCTAACTATGGACAGAAGCTTTCTCCTATCTCTCTAGCCACTTTCTCACCTCTGTGATCCAGGTGAACATGGTCTTTCACCCAGAACTCTGCAGCAGCTCCCCATTTGGTCTTCTTCTCTTTCACTCCACTATCAGAGCACGTTTCCTAAAACAGAAATCTGATCCTAAAACTGTGGAGCTCAGAATTGCTCCAGTGTGTCCCCTTGGCTTTCAGGAGAGGGGCAGAGGGGCAGTGATATCTTGGAGACATTTATTTAGCCTTCCCACCATCCTCTTCCTTTCTCCATTCACACCAACACTCATAGCATTCTAGACCAAACTTGGCAGAAGGAGGAAGAGGTTAAATTGGTAAACCTCCTTCTACTTAAAAGAGGTACCTTTCATTTTAGTTTAATGAGCACTTATAGGCACCTACTATTTGCAATGCCTGGTACTTTTCATCAATCCTCACCAAAAGCAGGGGGGTTACTGGGAGGACAGAATGAAACACAGAGTTAAGGAGCTGCCTAAAATTATCTGCAGCTAGAGAATTAATTTGGAAGAGAAAGCAGGCCTTTGGTTGCCTATCCAGGTTTCTTGCCCTTGAACCTCACAATAGTCTTCATTTGTCTTTCAAATGTATGAGTTAGGCAGTAGAGGTAAAGAGAGTAAGCTTTAGCTTTAGAACCCTGCTGATTAGAAGCCTGCTTCTGCCATAAGGAACCATAAGTACATTTCTCACTCTTTTGAGCCTCCATTTCCTCATCCTGAATTAACCTTTGTTAGTTTTTGATTATTCTTCTAATAACAGAAGAATTTTGTGTACAGTATTCTAAGATGACCCCTGTGGTCCCTGCCTCCTGGTGTCCATGCCTCCATGAAACCTTCTCCCGTGGAACGTGGGCAGGATATACAGCTTGCTTCCAACTACTAGGGAATATGGCAATGGACATGAGGTAGCCCTCCCACAATTATGTTGTTTTATAGAAGGGATTTACAGATGAAAGTAAGTTGCTAAACTTTGAATTAACTGAAAGGAGATTATCCTAGTTGGGTCTTCCCTAATCAGGTGGGCCTTTAAAAGAGGGCTTATCCTTTCCCTGACCTCAGAGACTCCACATAGCAGATGTTCTCTTCCTCCTGTTGGTCCTGAGTTCTGCAGATGCAAGGAAACAAATTCTTCCAACATCCACATGAGTTTGCAAGAGGACCCCTGAGTGGCAGGTGAGACTGAGACAGCAGCCCCTTGAATGCAGTTTTGTGAGACCCTAAAGGTGACCCAGCTAAGCTTTGCCTGGACTCGTGACTCATGGAAGCTATGAGATAATAAAAGTGTGTTGTTTTAAGCTGCTAAATTTGCATTAATTTATTATGCACCATTAGCTGACTAATACATTCCTTTTTCTCTGTAATTTCACCACAAACTTCCCCTCGCCCCCTCAAAAAAAAAGGTGTGGGCAGGGATGAAAACCAAAAAGCAGACTCTATAGACTGAGTGGAGCTGGTTTGGGAGCAATCACATCTTTACTCGTCCACAACCTTAGTCCTTCAGAATGGCTTTCAGCAGTGCTGCTCCGGGGAACCAGATGATGTACCCTGAAGGGGTACTGCCTACCAGGGCAGGGGAGTGTGGGACTGCACTAGAGAACATTCATCTTTTACCTTGTCCATAGTTGTGCCTTCTTCTGGAACTCCAGGAGAGAAGGGCCATGCCAAGTGAAGAGAGTGGGAACTGGTTCTGGAAAGTTAAGTAATAAAGAAGGCCATATCAAATGACCGGCATGATCAGTGATGCAGCAGGTGGAGAAATGGAGCTGGGTTTGAAGATACAACACTCACAAGTCATGGTTTGATTCTGCCCTTAATTGTTTAGGACTGTAGTCCCTCCTAGCACCTCTTTGGATTTCTATTTCTTCGGCTCGAACACAAAGGAATTGGATGCTTGCAAGTTTCTGATTTCTTCAGAAGGACACTGACTTTCCCGAGTGACATACAGAAAACAGATGAAAAGCACAGCTGTTATGGTTAAGGCAAAGGACCCAGCATGAACACTACTGCAGAGGATGAGCCCCAAGGTTCCTTCTGGCTCAGATACCTCCTGATAATGCTCTGGCTCTCCAGCAGAGGCTGGCAGGGATATGGACTGGGAGGGTGCACGCACATTTAAGCACCTTGCCACCTTCACAGGGAACTTACGAACCTGGTAGGGCAAGTGGGGAAAGGAGGCCACACAGGAGCAGGAGCCCCTACTTCTGCGGGGCCTCCAAGGCTCATACCAAGCACAGACACAGCTGTCTTGCTTGGAGCCCTTCCTCCACAAGGCTCACAGCTGGTCAGCTAGAACTTTCTCTGATGCTCCAAAGACTGCTTTCCTCTGAGCCCCAGCTAGAAAGGGTGAACAATGTAGGTTTCCCTCGTATTTCATGAACTGTTCCAGGAAAGTCAGTGTGTTGCTCTGGAGGCACTGCATTTCAACTTCACATGGCATCAAACAGAACTCGAGCTGTACTCCTATGCCTATTACTTGGTTTCACTGTTTGTCTGTGCCTATATGACACCATCCCCACCCTCACCAACCCTCAAAACCAGCATTATAAGCACATACAATAGACGCAAACGTCTCTCCAGACCTTGCAGTTTGGCTCCAACCAATCTCCTGTGTAAGAGTTCATGTATCTGTATGCTGTCTCAGATAAGCTTCTTGTGGTGTATAGAAAGAAGACTAGTGAATGAAAAGAATGTTCATGTTTTCACCCAGTGTGTTTATTGAACACTTACCATGTGTCTGGTGCTATTCCAGCCACTGTGGATACAGCAGTGAACTAGATCGTTTCTACCTTCATGGAGCTTGCGTTCTGTAGGGGTAGAGAAGACATTTAAAAACTAGTTATGTGTAGGAGAACAAACATAAACAAACAGAAACATTTAGAGTGAAATAAGACCACTGAAACAAATAAGCAAGGATATGGTTAAATGGGAATCAAATGGGGTGGGGGAAATGCCTTTGGGTAGGGGCATCCCAGAAAGGCTTCCCTGAGGATGCAGCATTAAGCTGAAACTTTGAGGCTGAGAAGAAACCAGTTAAGCCAAGATTCCAAGAAAACCCGTTCAATAAAGAGTCCCTGAGTCAGAAGAGAGCTCAAGAGAGCTCAGCCTGTTTGAGGAACTGAAAGGCCAGTCTGGCTGCAGTGTGGGAGGGTGGCATGACTTTCCAGTGGATCCAGCTCTCTTTTGAAGGACTTAGCTGGAGTGGAAGGTGTGGGTTGAGCTCAGGCTCTGCCACTTGCTACCCATTAACAGTCTGTAGGAGTCAATACCTTTCCCCAAGTTCCTGAGTCTGCCATGGTGGCAATCACCTGACCCCAGGTGGCGCAGGCTGTTTCTTCTGGCCACTGTAATGATTGAACTGAGTTTCTTCAGTGTCTTAAGTCCCCTGGGAAATAGGCTCTGAGATGGAGATCTGAATGCAGGAATATAACTGGGTGGCACATTTGGGAATGACTCCTGTGAGGGCTTGAGGAAAGTGAAATTTGGTGAAGCAGGTACAAGAAAGGCCACAGCCAATCCCAAAGGGAGCTCTGAAGCTGGGAAGGCTTTTCAGAGTCATCTCAACTTGTGGTACAGACACCATGCCTTTTACCTCCATGCTGACCAGTCATCAGATGTGGGCTATCCCTAGGTAGAGAATGTAATTTCAGACCAGACAGCTCCCTTCAGCTAAGGGAAAGGCCCCGAGAGGGAGTCAGCTGGAAGCCGTCAGCAGGCAACACTCCCAGCACTGGAGAAAGAGTGTGTCTTCCCTGCAGTGGGAGCTGTGCAGCACACCAGAGCATTCACTACACTCATAGCCTGAGAGCAGCCAGCCATCACTGAGACTCAAATCTGAGGCCCTGGATATTGAAGGAGAACATCTTGCTAGTCTATTTATTTGAAATATTTTCTTAGATTGCTTAGAAGTGTAGTAAAGTCAGTATTTTTAAGGTGTTCTGTTAGGTGGGACTCCAGGCAAATACTTTCTGTGAGGGTGAAATAAACAAATTGCAAAAGATATGTGTTCCTGGTCACTTACCTGCTCTTCAGGATTTCTCAGAACTGGCCATATCCCTGACCCCTGCCTTGCTGGATGGATTTCAGAGCAGGAATATCTGAAGTCCAAAACACCAACTGGGGTTCCTGGCTCTCAGAGAACAGATAAGTCCAGCTCAAAGGAAGGGCTTCAGATTCTTCTGTGTTCATGTTCCTCATGTTCCTGTGAGGTGGTTGTATGTCTCGTGCAAATCCAGTGGCATGTTGTCTTTGGGCAGTATGGTCAAGTGCAGGGCAAAAATCAGAGAGTAGACCATGATGGGGTGCAGGATGCTGTATTAGTGGAGGTCAGAAAGGCCTCTGGGATGAGAAAGTGATATTTGAGTTCAGACTTGAATGAAGTGAGGAAGTGAGTCATGTAGATTTCTAGAGGTAGGAATTTCCAGAGAAAGAGAAAACAATGTGTGGATGTGCTAAGGCCAAAGAATGTTCAAGTCACAGTAAGAAGGTCAGTGCAGAGGGCGCAGTGGGCAAAAGGAGGAGAGCTCAGAGGGCTGGCTGGGGCTAGATCATGTGGGGCAGGAAAGCAGACCATGGGAAGGACTTGGGATTATGACTTTTTTTTAAAACATTTGTATTGGTTTATAATCATTTTACAATGTTGTGTCAAATTCCAGTGTAGAGCACAATTTTTCAGTTATACATGAACATATATATATTCATTGTCACATTTTTTCTCTGTGAGCTACCACAGATCTTGTATATATTTCCCTGTGCTATACAGTATAATCTTGTTTATCTATTCTGCAATATTGAAATCCCAGTCTATCCCTTCCCACCCCCTGCCCCCTTGGCAACCACAAGTTTGTATTCTATGTCTATGAGTCTGTTTCTGTTTTGGATTTATGTTTTGTTTGTTTGTTTGTTTGTCTGTTTGTTTTAGATTCCACTTATGAGTGATCTCATATGGTATTTTTCTTTCTCTTTCTGGCTTACTTCACTTAGAATGACATTCTCCAGGAACATCCATGTTGCTGCTAATGGCATTATGCTGTCGGTTTTTATGGCTGAATAGTATTCCATTGTATAAATATACCACCTCTTCTTTATCCAGTCATCTGTCGATGGACATTTAGGCTGTTTCCATGTTTTGGCTATTGTAAATAGTGCTGCTATGAACATTGGGGTGCAGGTGTCATTTTGAAGTAGGGTTCCTTCTAGTTGTATGCCCAGGAGCGGGATTCCTGGGTCACGTGGTAAGTCTATTCCTAGTCTTTTGAGGAATCTCCATACTGTTTTCCACAGTGGCTGTACCAAGCTGCATTCCCACCAGCAGTGTAGGAGGGTTCCCCTTTCACAACAGCCTCTCCAGCATTTGTCATTTGTGGATTTTTGAATGATGGCCGTTCTGACTGGTGTGAGGTGATACCTCATTGTAGTTTTGATTTGCATTTCTCTGATAATTAGTGATACTGAGCATTTTTTCATGTGCCTATTGATCATTTGTATTTCTTCGCTGGAGAATTGCTTGTTTAGGTCTTCTGCCCATTTTTGGACTGGGTTGTTTGCTTTTTTTCTTATTAATGACTTTTCTTTTTTGAGTGAAATGGGAAGTCATTAGAGAGTTCTGAGCAAGGAGTGATATGATCTGACACTGTGTACTCAGAGAACAGACAATAAGAGGGAATGGTAGGCAGAGTGCAAGTAGGAAGCTACTGTGGTAATTAGGACGTGAGAATAAGGTGGTTTAGACCAGGGTATATGTGGAGGTGGTAAGAACTGAGTGGATGCTGGGTGAATTCTGGAAGTAGAATTTATTGATGATTTGGTTGTAGGTGTGTGAAAGAGGGGAACCAAGGATGACTCCAAGTCCAAGTGTCATTTCTGTACATAGCCACTCCCCTATCCCACCTGCACCCCCACTTGATTTTACTACCCTTTTCTTCCAATTTGGAGAACTCTCACATTTCCTTACCCAAGTGCTTCAGTGTGACCCCTCTCTCCCATCGCAGGCCTGTCCTCTTTGATAGTTCCTCATCTTCTACTTCTAAATGGCTTTTCATATTCCAGACTTTCCTATATGGTGTCCTAGCCTTGGAATTCCCTGCATAGTGACTGCTTAACTAGTTTGCAAAAGTAAATGGTGACCAAGGTGCTAGTTTGAAGATGCCATCCAGCCCTACCACCAACATGCTATACACTTTCATTCTTAGTGTGGCACCCCTGCCTTATCTCACAGTCATGAGCAATGCAGGAATTTTAGGCACTTGAGAGTCAATGGTGAGAGATGTGAGGCATGGGGCCCTTTTCTAGCAGGAGCTCCTTCATCTATTTTATCCTCACAGCAATGTGATCAATATTTTTTAATTCCCATATTACATAAAGAATTGAGATTCCAATGGCCTAGGCCTAAGACAAGGCTGGTAAGTAACAGAGCTGGGATCCAACCCACACTGCCTGCCTCCAGGGTCCAAGCTCTTCCCTCCACCCTGCACCCTGGTGGAGCAGAAGGGCATACAATTAATTTCAGGGTTATAAGGACACCAAGAATGGGCTTGGTCTCTAGCTGTGGCACATTCTGTTATTTCTGAGCTTCAGTCAGACAGGAGAGAACTCAAAATGCCACCTGGCCAGTAGAGTTTTACAGATGACGCTTACTGCAGAGCTATGTTCTGCCAATTCACTAAAACTACAAATTGTCTGCTTTAGAGTCTAGAAGCCCTACATGTGCTTTTGTGCACAAGATCTGGGTCATTTTCAGTTTTCTGGGACAGTCTGATAGTGGATGGTGGTAAAGTGAAGTTAGAAGTTGAAGGGAGGATTTTTTTTTTCCTCCCAGACACCTTGAAATGTTATGTTTACTCTTTCCTGGCATGAGCTTGGGACCTACTCACATCTGACTCACCATGTGTAATGTGACTGTAGCATATTAGGTCTATTTAGAATCTTTTTATCCTTCATCTCTATCATAGATTCAGGGAAAGAACGTATCATTAAAGACCTCGTCAATTTAATAGACTATGTTGACTTCTCTATCAACAGAAAACAGAAAATCTATAAACAGAATATCATACCTGTGGTTTCCTGCTGCCTATCTGGATTTCCAAACTGCTTTTCAGCCATGAACTTTATTCCTCCTGATTAGAAACAGAGACATTATGGGGAAGACAGATGGGGAGAGAGGAAGGAAATAGTAATGAATTTTATCAAGGCAATTTCCAACCCTGGGATTATGTCATCCAATTAGAATATGCTTATATAGGTGAGGATACCAGTTGACATGTATTTCCATTCCTTGAAAAATCCTTTGTGTCATAACTATTTTTCATATAATACTAAAGTTTACTCATTAGCTCACATTGGTAGTCCATTTACCTCTTAGAAAAAGCTCACCATCATAGCTCTATATTACATTTTTAAATATTTAAAAGGTTTTAATAAGAGGAACTTTTAAATTCATGTATACTGCTATTAAACTTCAGCAAGCAATCAAATAGTCATACAGGAATATAGCTGTAGCTTGATTAGGGACTGTTAGCACTCAAATTAATTTTTTAAAGTAGTAATAAATTTTAAAAGTATTACAAATAAATAAATAATTAAATAAAGTATTACATAATATTTTTAAAGTAATAAATAAAACATCAATGTTTATTTTTTGTTTCCCTGGGGCAGCTACTTTTAAAAAATGGCATTTAATGATCTTTGCTAGTAAAGTAGGACAATGTTCTCACAAAAAGGAATTATCATGTATTCAACAGTATTATCCATTGTTACCATGTATAACAATACTAATTGATGTGCTAGGCACCTTACAGAGGTTGTCATGGTTAAATATCTGAATGATTAAATTCAGTGCCCTGAAAAACCAATCATATCTTGGACTACATTATATGGTGGAGGATCTGCAACAGTTAAATTTTAATTTTAATTTTGCTCAATTTTAAAATTGATTTGCAGTTCTAAGCATAGTTAAGGCTTATAATGGGCTCATTGTCCTGAAGCTTAGAATTGTCATCTTCTTTTTATTTAGTCAATAAAGTCTTTATTGAGCAACTACAATGTAATAAAGTCTGGGGTAAATCAGACACAAATTTAATTCTAATAAAATTATAGTCAAATGCAATTTAAATCAAAACATTCATGGAAGAAGCCCTTTCATGGAACTTTTATAAGGTGATTCAACAATTTTGATGGAAAAGCAAATGGCCAATAATTGCCACAGTTATTTTTCAAAAAGAGAACAAAGTAAGGGGGCTACATCTACCAAATATCAGACTTAAAATACAGACAATGTGTACTGATACAGAGATAAATAAACAAATCAAGGGATGACAACAGAAAACCCAGAAAAAATGGACTTAGATACATTTGGAAATACACACACACACACACACACACACACACACACACACACACACTTTAAATATCATTAAAGCCCTGTGAACTGGATCAAAACACTCAAGTTTGGTATGGCCATACGACTGAGAGCTGATGAACAGAATGTGTAAAGATGGCTCCTCCAGGCCTAGTCCATGAAATCTCCCTTGTAATTCTCCAAATTTCTTTTCCTTGGCCTGATAGATGGATGTAGAAAATCTGGTGGATCTCTGGGGACCAAAAAGATGACAGGGCCACTAGATGGAAAAAGCCTGATTGACTGCAAAGAGAAGAAACCCCACCCCATCCTCTTTGTGTACAACCCATGTACTGTAACATAACCAAATAAATCTCTGCTGTACTGAACCATTGAAAATTAACATTGTTTGTTATAACCATTAGCCTGTTTTGACTAATATACTATCTAATTACATTCATATCCCTTTTTCTTTCTACTAAACAATGAGCTCTTTGAGGGCCAAAACATACAGTCTTTCATCAAGTATTGCTTAGCAAAAAGATGATCAATAAATATTTATCTAATTAATAAATATTCAATGAAGCCAGGAGAAAGGACTAATATATTTTACACTGTTTTCTTTGTACACACTTCTACTAAAACAATTGTTGAAACAACCATGCACATAAAAAATTCTTAAACATTAGTAAAACAAAATAGCAAGTTAACCAGATTTCATCATTTCTCAAGTATTCTGAGTATCTGACATTTTGCTGCAGTAGAAAACAAGAGATTGATCTGGTTTCTGAAAGACACAATCATGCATTCTTCAGAGCAATAAAGGAAAGAAAACTGTCCATCCATCATTCTTATAATGAAAACAAAATTCTCCACATTCTATAGGTCCAAATTAATTTTGATCCCTAATCTGCATTTGAAACAAGAAAACTTTATGGAATCACTTTCTCAAGGCTCTTTTGACAAGATAGGCATTTTGACACATTTACTGGAGGTAGCCATCTGCCACAGTTAAGTCAAAGTTTATTAAAATGGCACTTAGTGTATAATCTTCTCCCTTCTTTTTCTTAATTACGAAGAAACATTTGTAACACATTAACCCCAGACAATCTTAGGAGACCTCCATTTTAGGATATTATATATGTGTTTTATTGAGTACTGAGAGATCACTAAGTATAAATTAAGGATTCCCTATGGTGAATGAAGCTAACATTAGTAGATCAAATTACTGCCCAAAGGAGGCAAGAATATACAATGGAATAAAGACAGTCTCTTCAGCAAATGGTGTTGGGAAAATTGGACAGCAGCATGTAAAGCAATGAAGCTAGAACACTGCCTTACACCATACACAAAAATAAACTCAAAATGGATCAAAGACTTAAAACATAAGACAAGATACAATAAACCTCCTAGAAGAAAATATAGGCAAAACATTATTTGACATACATCTCAAAAATGTTCTCCTAGAACAGTCTACTCAAGCAATAGAAATAAAAGCAAGAATAAACAAATGGGACCTAATGAAACTTACAAGCTTCTGCACAGCAAAGGAAACCATAAGTAAAACAAAAAGACAACCTACAGAATGGGAGAAAATTTTTGCAAATGAAACCAACAAAGGCTTGATCTCCAGAATATATAAGCAGCTCACATGATTTAATAAGAAAAAAACAAACAACCGAATCCAAAAATGGGCAGAAGACCTAAACAAGCAATTCTCCAAGGAAGAAATACAAATGATCAATAGGCACATGAAAAAATGCTCAATATCACTAATTATCAGAGAAATGCAAATCAAAACTAATGAGGTATCACCTCACACCAGTCAGAATGGCCATCATTCAAAAGTCCACAAATGACAAATGCTGGAGAGGCTGTGGAGAAAAGGGAACCCTCCTACACTGCTGGTGGGAATGCAGTTTGGTACAGCCACTGTGGAAAACAGTATGGAGATTCCTCAAAAGACTAGGAATAGACTTACCATGTGACCCAGGAATCCCGCTCCTGGGCATATATCCAGAAGGAACCCTACTTCAAAGTGACACCTGCACCCCAATGTTCATAGCAGCACTATTTACAATAGCCAAGACATGGAAACAGCCTAAATGCCATTGACAGATGACTGGATAAAGAAAAGGTGGTATATTTTTACAATGGAATACTATTCAGCCATAAAAACCCGACAACATAACACCATTTGCAGCACCATGGATGCTCCTGGAGAACATCATTCTAAGTGAAGTAAGCCAGAAAGAGAAAGAAAAATGCCATATGGGATCGCTCATATGTGGAATCTAAATAAAAAAGAAAAGAAAACAACAACAACAACAACAACAAAAACCCAAAAATACAAAACAGAAACAGACTCATAGACATAGAATACAAACTTGTGGTTGCCAGAGGGGTGGGGGGTGGGAAGAGATAGACTGGGATTTCAAAATGTAAAGTAGATAAACAAGATTGTACTGTGTAGCACAGGGAAATATATATAGTATCTTGTGGTGGCTCACAGTGAAAGAGAACGTGACAATGAATGTATGTATGTTCATGTATAACTGAAAAATTGTGCTCTACACTGGAATTTGACACAACATTGTAAAATGACCATAACTCAATAAAAGATGTTTATATATATAGCATATACATACACACACACACACACACACATATATATATATATATTTACTGCCAAAATATCCTCCCTTTCCCAAATACTATATATTTCAGGAAGCCCACAGAAAGTATACATGCCTATCTTCATTTTCAAATTTAAAAAACCAGATGTAATTATTAAGAAGTAATTACATGTATTGTTTTAAAATAAATTAGTATGGCTATATTATAGCTTTAAAAGAGAAATCAGAATTTAACACTTCAACTATTCATTTATGCAAATTCTTCTAGAGTGGGCAGTTGCTTTACTTAAGAATTACTGACGGCCTTTTCTGAAATGAGCAAGTCTGGTAAATACGTGCCTCTTGATTATGTGTAGTATGTCTGCCAGATGGTGTCTGGGTATCTCTCACCCTAACCCTCCCTGACCCTTACTTTGTGCCGTATTAGATTTTTGCCAAGGGGTGAGATGAGGATAATTATCCCCCACATTTCTTGATATTAAAAGAAGATGACATTTTAATGTGGTTTGTTTTGGGATTGGGTGAAAAAGTCCACTCATCAAAATGGTTGTCTTAAAAAAGCAGCTGCAGAGTGCTATTTATCCCCTCAGTCCTTCTCTGCCCAGCTCCCGCCATCTTGTTAACTTTTGTTTTGCCTGAATGGCTTCATGCCAAAGCAGCTTCTGGTGCTCAATTTGGTGATCTGGGTTTCTGATTGTTGAAACCCAGATTACCAAATTGTTGAAATTTCTATCCTCATCTCAGCATGTAAACAAAAGCACGCACATTGTCTTAATATAATTCCATGCATATTACTCATATGGTGGGTGTTGTTCATGGTTTTCATCTTGGTCAAAAAACTATCCCTGCTTCCATTATAATGAAAGTTTTAAATGCTTGTTGGAAAAAAACAGGAAAACATTTTGAATTGAAATGCCAAGGGAAAATTGGTGAAGTGCATCTATAATTCTGTTCAACGATGCGTTTAAATTCATGTTAAACACCTCAATGTATTAAAGTATACATTTTCAATTTTAAAGTAATTCAAAACTAAGACATGGATTTTTAATATTTTTTGCTGGATCAGTCAGTTTCATTGTTAAAATGCATCTGATTTGCAAGATGCTGGCTTATAGGTGTCACACACACACACACACACAGAAAGGCACCAGTCCTGATCACAAAAGAGGTAATGAAAACAGGGAAATATGGTTCTATAATTAGGAACTTGAATTAGAGGCTAATACAAGATGTAGTTAATGTGTTGAATTTAAAATGTCTATAGAATCAAATCTGACTTCTAAAAGAAACAGCTTTAGTATAGAAAGTCCAAATAGTGTCACAATTGTTTGAATCCAGAAGAAAGTAGTTAGTGATATTGAGCATCTTTTAACGTGTCTATTGGCCATCTGTATGTCTTCATTGAAAAAATACTTTGTAATAACCTATAATTATAAAGAATATGAAAAAGAATATATTGTGTAATTGAATCAATATGCTGTACATCAGAAACTAACACAACACTGTAAATCAACTATACTTCAATAAATATTTTTTTAAAAAAGAAGAAAGTAGTAAACTTCATAAAAGAGAATTAGCAGTGTTATTTTCAGAGCCATTTGATGTCTGCACTTCCAATACTTACAAACGGAAATAAAGCACACTATGATTCAGAAGAAATGAAACAATAAATTAAATGTTATCTAGACACACTCCATCTCTGAGGGCTTTAGGCTCTGTTGCTTTTATGAGAAGGATTACTCTGTTCTAAACATCCCTTTTCAAAAATGTCCCCAAGAAAATACCCCAGGCTTTTACAGGATAGTAGAACAACTGTAATCCAAAAATAGTTGGACAGGGTGGGCAGGAGGCATCAGAGAGTAAAAGAGACTTCTCAGCATACTCCCTTGATGAGATGTGAAGACTGATGATAAATCGCTTTTACTGTTTTCCCTCACAGTTTGGTTTTACAATTATGTAATGAAAATAGCATTCTATGAGAAAAACAATGTTGTTATGTTGACTAAGCATAGTTATGAAAGAGAGGAAGGCCCCCTGAACAATTCAATGGAAAAATTGTTCACCTCTTCTCCTTTCTCTCTCTACATTCTCTCTCTATGACCTTATCTCAACCAAAATTTCCTCATCTTATGATGGTTCAAACTCTTAATTTTATTTATCCAGAATAGACTTCTCTCTTATTCTACAAACCCATCTATCCACATATTCCTTCCTATTTGACATTTCTCCTCCTAAACATCCTCTACTGAACACATCCTCATTATCCTAACTGTAATTTGTGGTCATTCTGAGAAGAGTTGCAACTACGAATACCTCACCCTTGACCTTCCCCATAGAGAATCCAAATCTCAGTACACTAAGAGATGGAAGCTACTAATGAGAGTTTTCGGTTGTTTCTCAAAGTGGTTCTTGTTCTTACAGCAAAAAAACAAAAAACAAAAAACGCTATATTCCTCTATAGCCTTTACAAATACTAAAGAATAAATGCTATAAAGTCTTTTGATCTTATTGGCAAAAACTCTACCTATATGTTAAGGCTATCTTCTATCAAAGTGGCGTTGTTTTTCTAGATAGGTAGGTTGGTAGGTAGATGGTGAGATAGCAGACACACAGAGGGAAAAAGAAATAGAGAAATAGAGATGTACATACACACACACACACACACACACACACCAGTGTTTTATAAAATAAAGGAATAAAAGGATGAGTGAGTCATTGATTCTCAGTGGGGTGTTAAAGACACCCAGAATGGAGTGAGCCAACTTCTCATTGAGGGCTCTTTCTTGGTCTATTGCCGACATGGCTTGAGTTTTGGAGAACAATCCTATTTTCAAATATATTGCTCCAGCATTATGCCACTTGTATCAATTTTAGTGTCTGGGAAATTGGGTCACCAAATTTATAGTGGAAATTAATAAATGCTCATGTCTCACATGCTTCTTTTAGGGTCTTTAAAATTTTTTTTCTTCAAGAGAAAATACATAAAATGTTCAACTGTAGGACAACTTCCATCTTTCAACTTTCCAATATGGTCATTTCTCAGTTCTCATCTTTTTTGACCTAACAGCAACATTCAAGAAAGTTGACCACTTCCTCCTTGAATATTTTTCTTACTTGGCTTTCGCACATCACTCTCTCTTAGTTCTCTCCTTACATCGCTGGCTGCTCCTTCTCAGTCAGCTTTGGTGACTCATCCACATCACCTTGACCTCTAAGCATTGTCTTGCCCCAGGGATCAATCTTTGGCTGTCTTTATATATCTACAATCTTCTGTGGTTTCATGGCTTTAACTTCCATTTATATACCACTGATGCTCAAAGTTATGGTTCAGCTTGAACCTCTTACCTAATGACCTTTCTGACCATTAAAATCATGGATGTTTAATACAAATCTAAATTCAATGTGTTCAAAACAGGACTCTTGATTTTCCCCTCAACTCTAACTCTCCTGCAGTCAGCCTTATCTCTACCAACAGCAATTCAGCTGTCCAGTTGCTTGGGCCAAAAATGCTGTACTTTACTTTGATTCCTCTGTTGTCCTCATACCCTCCCTGCAATCTTTTAGGAACTCCTGTTGGTTCCCCCTTAAAAATATATCCATATCACCAATTCTCAACATCTCTTTTTGTTCCAATTTTCTCACCCACATCCACTGCTATGATCTTGGTTAAGCTATTATCATCTCAAACCTGGATTATGGCAGTAATTTTCTGGTTTTTTCCCCCTTCCTTTCTTGTTTCCCTATAGTCTATTCTCAATGCAACAGGCAGTGATCCTTTTAAAACTTAAGTCAGCTCACATCCTTCTGCTCAAAACCCTCCAATCGTTTCCTGTTTTTCCCAGAGTGAGCCTCTGAAGTGTTAAGTGACCTGGCCCCCCCACCCAAAGCTCTTCTGTCACTCTTCTCCTCATTCGTTGTGCTCCAGCCATGCTGGCTTTCTTGCTTTTCCTTGAACACATGCCCAGCACTCTACTACCTCAGGGCCTTTGCACTGACTATTCCCTCTGCCTAGAATAATCTTTTCCCAATACTTCCAAGTCTCACTGCTTATTTTATTCAGATATCTGTTCAGTTTTCTCCTCATCAAAGAGACCTTCCCTGACCACACTTATGTAAAATAGTACCACCTATTTTCTATCTCACTAATGATGGTTAATTTTCCTCTAAGGCACTTTAAAACCATCTGGCATACTACATTTTGTGTTAGAAGGGAATCCCTGAATTGTTACTGGATGTGGAGAAAATCTCCTGGACTATTATAACAATGAGGAGGCAGAATACTGGCAGGAATAAGGAGGACTGGGCAGAGGCACTGGGGAAGATGGTTGTGGTTTATGGAAAAGAGCTTTCTCTCTGTGGGCAGAGCCTGGTCCTGCCAGACAACCAGCTCTCAAGGCCACCGAATTACTTTAATGACTCTGAAAGGGGTTAGCAGAAAGGTGGGGAGAGATTTGCAGACTTGTATTTTTTTTGCATATGACAGAAGTGGAATTTTCAGTCACTGTTAGCATTACTTTCCTCCAGTCTTTGCCATGTTGAACTATCCCAATGCTCAAATGGCAGGGTTTCCACACAACACAGCAGGTATCCCAATGGTCTAGGGCAATTCCCTGAGGCCACACTCTTTTCTTAGCCCCTTCTTCTGAGGCAATGGTTGCAACAGAGAACAGTGAGTTGTAAATGCCAGAAGACATCACAAGTCTTGGAGCTGGCGCTGGGCCCACCACGGCTTCCCTCCAAATGCTTGGCTTCCCTAAAGCTGAATGCCTGGTTCTCAGCTTATGAAAGCAACACTCTGGCAGAGACCACTTTGAAAATCTGCACCCAAACTACAATTTCAGGGATTTGAGAAACCACATAAATAGCTTTTTCTTTCCATTTCCAAAAGTGGCAAAACGGAGGGTATTTTTAAGGGTAAAGAGCTTTTCTGATTAAATGGCTCCTTTACTAACCCTACTTACTGACACCAGAGCCGGTATTAATTGTCACAATCCCCAGACAGGATTAAAAGTAGGGGAAGTGTGTTCTGTGTACCTTCCCACCCTGGAAACTCTCTCCAACTCGGTTCTCTCATTGTCAACCAGGAGGCCTACTTAAGGATATTGACTTTGTTTTCTCTCTGGAATATGTTTTAGCTCTGCAGTAATGTGAAGGCTACCACAAGCCATCAGGAGGATAGAAGTAGAAAGTGGGAGCAAACTTAAGTCAGATGCTAAGGAGAGCAAGACCCATAGGCCAAAACCTTGTCAGTGAAGCAAAACCAGGACAGGGGCTATGCTGGAGTTAGAACAAGAAGCATTCACTTGGGGAACTGGGATACACAAGAATGATTCATGGGCAAATAAATCTAAGATCAAAGTGGGTAAAGGGTTGAACGGATTATGTTTTGGGGTAAGGCACAGGAAAAAGGGTATGTATGGATTGGTTTGAACGAGTTTCCTGCCTTGTATGTTTGTTATGTGGTGGGGGAGGGGGGTCCTCTTTGGAAAACTAAAGACTCCTGGACATTAGTTGCACTTCTACTGTTCTTACAGAGAAAACTAACATTTACTGAGCAGTTTCTCTTTGATAAGCAAGGGCTTTGCTTGCATTATTTTACTGAATTCTTGCAACCATGGTGTAAGCGCTATGTTTACCCTCATCACTTGTTTAAACTTACAGAGTGATGTGTGTTGAATCCAGGTTTTGAATCCAACTCTGGCTGATTCTAGAGATAACACCCACTCTAAACAGCCATGTGGGCTCCATATGGTAGAGTGCTGGATTAATATACAGCCTGCATTTGACATAGAGCAACACTCCCTAATGTCTAAGTGCATAAAGTGGGACCTCCCCAAAACCCTCCCTCATGTAATGCTGTTCCTCTGAGACTTTCAATGATTCTTATGGTTCCCCAGGTTTTGTGATGATAATCTGTCCTCTTTGATATCTCAGGATTTAATGCTCCCAGGTTCTGTGATGATAATTTATGCTCTTCGATATCTCAGAATTTTATGAATTAGCCTTGGCCTGCAGGATCTGGTCTCTGGAATAATAGCTCAGGGATGAATCTAATATACCTTTTAATCCAATCCAGATGCAGCTAAAGGAATCAGCCTTAAATATGTATCACCATAAAGAAAACTATTACAAAGGCATGGGTGAGGACAATTGTATTATAAATTTTATTATCACCTTAATAACATGCCAGGTTGACCAAATTTTCCACTGGGATTCCTGAATCCCCCATAATTGTGCCTAAGGGACACAATAATGAAAGTTCCTGAAGGTATTTCTCCTAATTATTGGAGTACAATGCATAACTTCATTTCTAATTCCCTAAACTGTATTCTGGAATACGTCAATATTGAATCAATGTTTGCCTTGGGTCTCCTCAGCCCAGGGACTCATGCATCACCACATCATTTACTGGCATTCACTCATTCAGCATGGAATCACTGAGCATCTACTCTGGGCCATGCCTTGGGATTAAGTGAACAGGTCAGGCATTGTCCCTTGGAAAACTTATAGTTCAGAGTGGCAGCCAAGCCATGCTGCAGTGTCGAGAGTACTAAACGTGAGTCTCTTTCTACCTCCCGTAAGCTGCACCTTCCAGCCATATTTTTACTATTAATAAAAATCCTATACGGTCTTTTACTCAGGTTGAAACTGCTCTGGAGTCTCACTTAGCTAAAGACTGGTCTTGAAAGATTTGAGCTTCCTGGCTATAATGCATTTCATTTTAATACAGAGTAAATTTATTCCTGCTTCTGTGTATTTCTACTATGCATACAGTTTTCCATTCCGGGAAAGCTTTTCCTTCTACTTTGTTTATCTAATTCTTATCTTCCTGGAAAGTCCAGCTCAGGTTTCTTTCTTTTCTAAACTGCTCTGTGACTGACACAAGGGAGTTCTTTACCTAAACTCTGAACTGTTAGGGTCAGAAATTCAGGGCAATAATTCTAAATGGTCTCTGTAGTAAGTGGTACTCAATCAATATTTGTTGAATGAATGAATGAATGAACAAAAATGATACTCTGGGCCCTGACTGTAATCTAAATGAATCAATTTGTCCTCAGATGCATTCCTTGCCCTTGCCCCATTCAACTCTGTACCATAGGGAGGTTGGCCCCTGGGGGCTGGCATTTCCCAGGTGACTTCTGCTGGGTTCAGCAGCACTGACAGGAGATTGGGGTGGCAGGGTAAAGCGAGGGTACCCTTCTTCTGTCTGGCTCCAGGTGGCATTTCAAGCAACAGCTGTGTTTCCTCCCTGCCTCTAGTTCCTGATGGGCCAGCCCACTGAGGTTCCTGGGACCCTGAGCCTTAGTAATGTCACCTTCTACATTTGTCTCTCCAGCCCAGCACCGTGAGATACATAATCTGGGTTTTAATACTCTAGTAGCCACTTTAAAAAAAGTCAAAATTAAAGGGTGAAATAAATTTAAATACTATATTTTACTTAACCCAATACATTCAACATAAAATTTCTCTGTGTATTCAATACAAAAACTATTAAAGAGCTATTTTTCATTCTCTTTTTTAATATTAATTCTTCACAATCTGGCGGGTATTTTACACTAAGAACACATCTTAGTTCAGACTAGACACATTTCAAGTGCTCAGCAACCAAGTGTGTCTGGCTACCATATTGGACAGCACAGTTCTAGCCTACTGGCGAGAGTGGTTTCCTGCTGCTGCTGGTTTTGAGGTTGCTTCATCACTACTCCTTGTTTTGTTTTTTAGCAATGATATCACTTGTGTAACTAATTTTCTGAATTAAAAGTCCTCCATTTTAAATACTGGAAGCAGTTTCTGGGTTTTTTTAGAGACTGACTAAAACAAATTTACTAACAATACTCAAGGAGGAATATCAGATGGTCAGCCATGGAAGAGAGAAAAGGGGAGTCAAAAAAAAAAATACTAAAAATCATACGGAACCACAAAAGGCTCTGAATAAATAAAGCAATCTTGATCAAGCAGAACAAAACTGGAGGTATAACACTCCCTGATTTCAAATTATATTACAAAGCTATGGTAATCAAAACAGCATGTTACTGGCATAAACACAGACACACAGACCAATGGAACAGATGTGAAAGCCTAGAAATAAACCCACACACATATTGTCAACTAATATTTGACATGGAAGCCAAGACAACTCAATGGAGAAAGGAAATCCTGCTGTTTGCCACAACATGGATGAACTGTGTCCTCTGTGGACATTATGTCCTGTGATATAAGCCAGACAAAGAAAGTCAAATACTGCATGATCTCACTTATATGTGAAATCTAAAAAAAGTCACATTCATAATAACAGAGAGTACTGTTATTATGGGGGGGGGGGGTAGAGGAAATAGGGAGATGTTGGTCAAAGGGTACAAACTTCCAGTTGTAAAATGAGTAAGTTCTGGTGATCTAAAGTGCAGCATGATGACTCTAGATAGTAACGATGTTATTTATTGTATTATATACTTGGACTTTACTTGAAGAGAGTAGATCTCAGGTGTTTTCACCCTAAAATAAAGGAGGGTAACTATGCAAGGTGACAGATATGTTAATTTGCTTGACCGTGGTAATCAAATCACAACGTACGCATATATCAAAACATCATGTTGTACAAACTAAATACAGACAAGTTTTATCTGTTACTCATACCTCAAGAAAGCTGTGGGTGGAAGGGAAGGAAGTCATAGACACAAAACTTAAACGGCGACCGCCAAAGCACTGTCCAGAGAGAGCAATTTCTGTCAATCCCATTCTTAGAATTATGATGAAAACCATGATAGTCATGCCACGGAAAGGTGTCTCAAATTCAACCAAACACACTTCATCATCAACTATCATTCAATTTATCAAGAAACTCCTTTCCTTCCCCTGCTCCTTTGTTGTAATTCCTTGTACCCTAAGCAATCTTCCTTACAGTTTGTCTTCCCAGGCAGGTCTGCCTATAAAATAGAAAGCACAAGCTATGCAGATTCAAAAACATGGTCTTTCTCTTAGTTACCTCACCGGGCACTTGCTTTAAGGTGTCCTCACCACACAGCACCCTGCTGCACGCGAATGGCAGACCCTGGCAGGAGTCTACTGCAGTGCTTCCAGTCAGAGACTTGACCCAGCAGGTCTTAACTCTCTAGGCCTCCACCACCTCTTCTTCTGTGAAATAAGAGGAGATGGATTCTATTTAGCTTTGATGGCCATAGAGAGCTGGAAGGAACTGCAGTGTCTACTGGTCCAGATCCATATTTTTTACAGATGGGGATAATGAGGTCCTTGGGGATTTAAAACATTGCCCAAAGCCATGCAGCAAGTTAGAAGCAGAACAGAGATTATGACCATGTTTTCTGCTTCTTGGAATATTTTTTTTATATTGTGCCATATATTAGATTATTATCTTAGATCCTAGATAAAAGTCTCAAAGTTCTATTTGTCTAGTGTTTAGATTTCCCAGTGCAGAAACTCATATACTACTTGGCCCACCAACAAATCACAGTTTATTTGAAATTTTATGTGTGGTATGAATTTGGGAAATTGGGTTAGAATCTAAGATGCTGCATTTAATATCAGGGACACTTGAGCACAATACACCAGGTTGGTTAAAAGTCCACTCTCTCTCCAAGCAAATGTGAGCCAACCTATCTTTTGCTGGGTGATGCTGAGAACAGTAATTTACATCACAAATAATAGACTATTTTGTTTAGATCTGAAAATAACATATATATGAAGATTCAACATGACAAAATGCAATAGGATTCATTCAGTCACTGGATGTCTATACTAATCAAAGGTCTAGATAATGAGGAAAAAACAATGAGCCAAAGAGTTCAAATTTCTGCTCTTATGGAACTTAGATGCTGGGGTACAAGCCACCTCATAAACAGATACAAAACAATTAGAGACAGTGGTAAATGAGATGAAGATAATTGCAGGTTGCCATGGCAGAGAATATTGGGGCATTTACTTCTGATAAGATGGTTAGGGCAGGCCTCACTAGGATGACGATACTGAAGCTGACTTCCAAATTGAAGGGCTATGCAATTCCCCAGAGAGAGAGGGAAGCATACTAGGCAGAGGGAAAAGGTGCAAAGGTGCTGAGATGGTAAGTTCCGGGATTTTAACTGTGTGCGATAAACTAGAAAACTTTGGAATGCAAGCAATTCTGTTTTGCAGCAAAATAAAATCAGCCTTAATTCGGATCTGACTTACCACCAGATGGGAAGAGTGGACTCAGTAGCCTGTATGGAGACAAGGAACTGAGTCCTTTTACAGTTCTGGCTCACATATGGTTCCTGGAGGCTTCCCTGGGAGTGTCTGAAGGATATAACAGAGAACAAACAGAATAAAAATAGAAATACTCTTGATAAGGGCCTTAAAAACAAAATGGACTGGTCCTCTTAATAAGTAACAGTTTGAGTAAAGAGTTAGAGATTGCAGAGGGGAGGGTGCTGATCACCCCACTCTCTCTCTGATCCCTCAGATGGGCCATTTTAAACGGAGAAATTGCCGACAAAAAGCACAAAAACGTGAAAAACATCGCACTAAACAGACACAAAAAGGGCACTTGCTTATGATAAAAGAACTGAAATAAGAAGGAAGAGTGGTGCTTCACTTTATCTCCTCTGGGAACACATGCACTGGGTGACAAATTTTCCACAGCTACAAACACGTCTGTGCATGACTGTGAAAGTGCCCTGAGTATTGAATTTGTGGTTATAAATAAAAGTAGACAAATTCATAGGTACAGACTTCACAATTAGTGAGGGTTGACTATATATATATATATATATATATATATATATATACATATGTATATATATATATATATACACACACATACATTAAGCATGTTTCAAGCTCTGTGCCAAGCACTTTATGTGTATTGCCCTATTTAATCTTCATAGTAACTAGGAGATAGGTACTCCTTCTATAAAACCGTGTACAAACTGAGATTAGCTAGGTAAACTTCCAAAAGTCACACAATTTGTAAGTAGTGGAGCTAAAACTCCCACCCTAGGATCTCTGAAAACAAAACCCATGCTCTTAAATATTATGCTGAATTTTCCTCACAAATATGACACCTCCCATAAGACTTCATTGTCTGGGTAGAGGCCAGTGGCTGAAGGCCATGTTCTATATATCCAAATGGTCACTTCTTCTGAGCTCTTTAGAGGATGAGCTGACTAATCCTATCAATGAAAGCACACTGCCTTTTCACTTAGCCTGTGTTCCTCAAAACACTAAAACACTGACTATCCAAAGGAAGAGTCGGCAAGATGTTTAACTCAGGTATTTAAGTCTGAACTGTTTAATAAGGAGTGTGCTCAATGCTATAAGAAAATTCACTGAATGTAATGCATAGACTCCAAAGTTCAAATCCTTGCAGTGTTTGAGGTGTGAAATTGGCTTTCCCGCTATCATTGAGCCAGAAATATCATGTTAACACGATAGGAAATACGAAATTCTGTTTTTGAGGTATCAAAAATCTACAATTATAAAAAGCATCGTTTATTGAAATTCTATTTAATGACTGAAAACACAACTGGTCAGGCACTCATTGCTATGTGTAAGCGGTACCGAATAAGCAATGAATGTTTTCAAACCTTGCATATACTTTGTTCCTTTTCCAAATAGACGCTATAGAGATCTATATGCTCAGTCCCTGATTAGCTCCCCCAAATTTCCTCCTATTGGCCCACTGATAAAGTGTTCTGTTTTTTCGTAGATTCTGTAATGAGCACTACTTTCATGACTGAATGTTAAACTTAGAATACTCGTCTCTAGCAACTCACAATTCTTGATTGTTCTGTATTTTTCTGTATCAAGTGTATTACATGTCAGTCCCCACTGCATATAAATAGACATAATAATATTTAGCAATATAAAACGAGAACAGTGACTTTTCCCATCTCTCACGCCCTTTCTCATGAGGGTGTGGTGTTCATTGTTTATTGCATAGAGGGATTTGCCAAGAACAATGGCTGCTCAGGCCAGTAGCATTTATTCCAGCTGCATCTTGAATTGATTAAAAACTATTTCTCCATGCAAATGTTATTTTCACCTTGAGCCAAAGGATAAGTTTGATTAAGGGATGTGATTGGATCATCAGAGAAACAATGACATGGAAATTGAGAGTAAAATGATAATTGTGCTTGTCTTCTGAGTTACAATATGAATACACAACTATTCAGGCTTGACTGAACCAAATATCTAATATTTAACTTAAGTATACAGATACTACACTTTTACTCATTGGATCTGGATATTCAAGAAAAATGTAAATAATTAAATTGATGATAAAAATTAGTAGGTTCATTTGGTAGAGATCGGGCACTCTGTGCTTTATTTTCAGTTTGTAATTTGTACACAAGTAAGTAATGTTCCATTTGGATACAATTAGTAATACTCTGAGATAATTTAGGAAAACTAGCAACAAATACAAAATGAAATCCTAATTCTGAGGAACTGAGGTAGAAGAAAGGGTAAGCTGGCTTTGAAATAGTTCATTCATTCCAGGGAATGGGCAAGTGTTGGAGCTGAAGTGAGTTCCAAAGAAATAAAAGCATCCCAGCTGGACTGGATGAGGAAAAGACATGCTTCGATACTGTTTCTTTGTAGGAAAAGAGATACGTTGGAGAAAAATTTCCTTAACTAATCATAATGGTTTCTAACCAGCAATTGGGAAACATATGAACTTAAGTGCCAAGATATAGATTAATTAGCAGAATACGGAGAAAAAAAATCAAAGTTGGTATGTAAGAAATTCTATATTTTCATCTACAAAAGAAAACATAAATTTTCTAATCCTATCAGCACATTCCAAAAAGAACATTCTTTCCTAAAAAATCTGCTTTAATCTAAGGCCTTTGCAAGGAAGGTAGGATTTTGTCCAAAGAACAGGTAATTTAGAAAAAAATATGAAGTTGCAATTGACTATTGAATACTAGTAGGCTAGAGTTGTAATGGGGTGGGGGCGGATGTTGAACAAAACACTGAAGTTTTAGCTTATACAATACTTAATGAATTTCACATGTTTCTAAATATACACCATCACTTAATACCTATGCACTAGTGTTACAGGCGTGGCTCTTCTCTTTCTAATGTCATGTGGCAAGAGGGCAGGTTTGATAGGTCATTTATGTAGTATCTACCCTAACTGTCTCCTTTGAGGGAGAGGGGCAGGTCATTCTGACTCCCTGATGAGTGCCTTCAGCCAAGGAAGAACAGAGGCAGCTTTTTAAATATGTGGCACTCTTTTCTTTCTATTTCTGTTGATACTTTCATTGCTCCCTCATAATATATGGGAGCATTTCTTTGAGGAGTTTTAGGCTTGGATTCATTCTTTATAACTAATACTGTTCCAATTATATTTCATCGGAATATCTACATGCATCTACATGTAGATTCACGTGAAGTACTTAGTATATCCAGGTTCAGTGTAAGAGATGGCTAAGCTTTAACGAGCTACAGCTCACGTATTGCATAAAAAAATAGCAATTTAAGGTCTTTACTTGCTAGTCAGGAAATGACAACACTGATCATTGAAAAATTAAATATTTGTCAATTTTGTGATAATATTGCTGCCAGTTTCATTTTGTTCTTAGTTGATCATTAGTCAAATCTGTACTTAAACAGCTCATCTCAATTTCATAAAGAGTTTTGACTTCAGCCTTAACATATGAAATAAACTCCTGCATGTTGTCATCATGTATTGTACATACTTTTCTGCCTTTCTGTCTCTAAAATGTACAACAGTAGATTTCTGTTGCACTTACATGCACACACACTTTGAAATTAGTTCTTTTTTCAATGAGGCAAATTAGAATCACACCAAATTTGAACTCACATATATGTCTATAAAAATTTTTAAATGAACGTAAGTCATTCTGAGTTCAGCAAATGGAGAAAATGGTTGAAATGTTGGAAAAAACCATAGCTCCCAGAGGCTGAAATATTATAACAATCATTTTCATAATTGAAATGAATAGATAATTGTTAGATATCAACAGGGAAGATTTACAATTGGCTCAACTAAACCAAAAAATCAGTAGCAATCAATATAGGAAAATGTACCCTCTTATATCTGAGGTAAATCCATTTTGTTACTGAAAAGTCATTATGTTAAATTTCCACTCATCACTTATTCAAACATACCCATTTTTTATTCCTAATGTTTCATTGTTAAGATACTTGACATTTGAAGCTTTTCTCTCAAGCTTATATTACATTAAAAATCTCTGTGTGCATGATTACAACGAAAGGGCAGAGGTGGAGAGGGGCTTATTTATCTCTCGTGGTTTGTGACTCCATAGAAGCTCACAATTGATTACAGCTTTCTAACCTTTGTCCTACTCTTTATCCTCAGAGACATAGGTAAAATTTCACGTGCTTCATCCAACATGTTTTAGCTCCCAATATGTGACAAACTCTGAACTTGGTACTGGGAATGTCTGTGGAAGTTCCAGCCTGGCAGAAAAGAGAAACAGATGGATATTTGGAGTACAATTGCTGATAGAATGTGTGCCAAGGGCCAGGCAAGCACAGAGAAGGGGAGCTCTGACTGTGTCTGGGTTAGGGGAGGCGATTTGAATAGTGGATCGAGGGATGCTGGAACTTTGTATTAAAAACTGAATAGAAATTGGGCAGGTAGACAATGGCTGAAGCACTTTCTAGAAAAAGGGAAAAACTTTACGTGAAATTATGTCAGGTCATGAGATATGTGAGGAGAAGGAGGAACAATGAGACTGAGTTGAAACTTTATCCTGTAGCAACCCACTGAAGGAGACTTAACAGGAAGATGTCACATCGTGCCATGCCATGCCATTTATGAAGGACAAGTTGTGAGGAACAAGAACAAGACAGAAGAACCAGTTAGAAGACTATTATAAAAAGAGTCCAGGTGACTGATAAGGTCCTGAGGATAACATATATTTGAATGCATGTTACAAATATTTACATAGTACTTATGTATTAAGCCCTGGTCCAAGCAGGTTATAAATATTAACTTATCCCCTAAAACTATAACATCCCTATGAGGTAAGTACTACTATTACTATTCCTCTTTTTTTTTTTTTTGACTGAGGAGGCCAAAGCACTGAAAAGCTAAGAATTTTGTTCAGCTAATAAATGATAAAGCCAGGATTTAAATTCAGGCAGTTTGGCCCCAGCATTATTCCCTTTAATCATTGTACCACGTTGCTTTTTATAATAAGTAGGAGTTTATGCCATGGCTTGGTTAAGCAGGTGGATGGTGGCACCATGTATGGAGACAGGGAAAACAGAAGGCGGAATGGATTTCTTTCAGACAAGTGTAGAGCTGATAAGCTGAGTTTTAGATATGTTGAGTTTGAGATCCTTCCGCCTGACACTTTGCTCAGGCTTAAATCATAACGGGTAATTGTGGACCACAGCCTAGAAACTGGGGTAAGTGTCTATGTGGGCACTGATCTGAAAGGTTCTCGGGGTCTCGGTGGTTTCTATGTAGGCTGTAAGTAGTGGCACACCAAGGATATTGTACTCCTGTTCCCCCGGAATCAGAAGTCACCATGGGGCAAACCACTGAGAGCTGTACGACTGTATATTTTTCGTGAAAGTTCAGAAATATGTAGTTCTTTCCTTTCCTCTCTCCTCAAACCCCCTTGCAAAGACAAAAGACTTTACATACTTTTTGAACACATATTGAGCAACAGTTATAGTCCAAAGGTCACTGAGTTAGGATCATTGTGACAAAAATTTCAACTGAATAAACATCCAGAATATTTCGTTTTAATTCATTTAAGATAATGAAAGGCAAGGCAAGAGAACTAAGAGAATTAACTCAGCCAAAAATCTGCCTAAAGCCTCAGATTCAACTTCCATTGCTGTCAGTTGGAATTATCCTGAAATATTTAGAAGAGGCAAGTCAGGTCTATGAAACACTATTGTGCCAGGGCTTTTTGTCTGTTGCTTATTGTTAGCTTTATTTTCTTCCACTTGCCAAGGTTTAAAAATGGGTACAAGATAAAACAAATTTTTGAAGCAGATTTCAAATCTTTGGTGGTTGTTTAATTCCATTCCTTAATATTCTTGCCACAGGAGAGGAGAGAAATAAAACATTTCTCAACAAATAGGTAAGTCTTGATATATTGTCCTGTCATGCAACTAGAGGGTGGGACAGGGAAAGGCAAGTTGTTTTATATTGGAATATGTGTTCTTTCATGTTTAGCGAGTCCTCTGGGAATGCCTCTGAATTCATTCTGTGACTCCTAGTCTTCAAGATGCGCAGAGTTTTCTCTTATTAAATTTTCATGATGTAAGGGCTTATTCAATAGTTTGTCCATTGTCCTAGAGCGCAGTGTGTTCTCCTCTAATTTCTCCCAGAAGTTTGAAACTCAGGAAGTCAGAAAACCACTGCAGACAAAGACTCCTAAGTTTTTGGCTGAGTTTGTACATTATATTAGAGGTATCTCTCTCCAAGTACAGGCTGTACCCATAACAGAATGATAGACATGCCAAGCTACTCAAAATAGTCCTTCTAATACCAACACATGGGTTTGTATCAGAATACTATATTATTATCCTTGGAGAGAGTGAAATAACTTTTTCTTTTAGATCCTACTTATAAAAATAATGAGTAGAACAAGTTTTGTGGAATTGAAAAAATAGCCTATAAATCCAATTTCGTCTCTTCCTGTGGACTCATGACCAATATATCAGACTGTACACAAGTCATTCGCCAGGATGTCATAGATCCTTCAATCTCAAAATGCCCAACATCTTCTCTGTGAGATGTGTGCTTCCCCTTAGAGTTTCTATTTCAGTTCGTGGCATCTTCAAGTACACAAACCAGAAATCCAAGAGGGCTTTTCAATTCCTCCTATTCCACACCAATCAAAAACCCTGGCTTTGTATATGATCTTCCAAATATTTCTTAAATACATTCTCTCTTTCCCAGCGCCACTGCCACAACCATTCCCTTGTTTTAGGCCAACAACATCTCTCCTCTGGACAATTCCAGTTACCTCCAAACTAGTCTCAACTTTTTCCAGTTTCTATCCTCTCTCCACAAAGCCATGGAAGTGAAATTTCTAAAACACAATCTTATCATACCCCTTCTTAACTCTCTCCCTGACCCCTGCCTCAATGGCTTCTAAATTCTTACATAAGAAAGCCCAAGGTCCTTGGCATAGCACCTAAAGTCCTTCATGGCTTAGCTCCTCTGAATCAAGTTCTCATCTTTCTTTATCCTCCAGTAACGAGGTCTCTGAACACTCCTAGGTTATTTATGCCTCTATACCTCTGATCTCCTCGTCTTTTCCCTCAGTCTTAGTCTCTCCTGTCCCCTGTGTACTGTTTGGCACTCTTGAAACCCACCTTATTCCTTAAAATGTTTTCCTCTTGGTTTGTACAATACTCAGCTATTTTGATCTTTTTCAAAACTTACCTCTTCCTTCTCTCTGTCCCCTCTCTGCTTCCCTTGGATGGATAGATGATACCAAAGCAATATCTCAAGCCCTGCCTCTGTTCCAAGACTCAGTTTGGAATATCTGTCTGCTGTGTATTTCCACAAAGATGTCACAATCATTACTTTAAACTCAGGGTTCTATGTCCAAAGCCAATAACTGTGATATCCTTCCCAAGAGTGGATTCTACTGTCTCTGCTAATGCATCCATGTTTAATTTGAACAGATATTTGATTAATGAGAAAAAGTTAGAGAAGCATCTTAAGTAAATTTTTTCTCTAGTCACTTGGAAAGCAGACAGGGACAGAGTCTGCACTTTTTCATAATTTTTACTTTACTTTTCAAAATTTTTATCATCAGCAGGGTTAGACTTATCCAGAAAAATATCCAATCCAAGAAATAACTGCAAAAACAGTTTCTTAGAAAGTATACTTGTCTTTTTTTCCTTAAGGGGAAAATGGGAATTCAGAAGAAATAATGCATAATATTCTGTGCTCTTAGGATAGCAATAGTATGTTTACATACTTATTTTTTGCAAGCAATTTGCATGATAATTTAGGATTTCTAAGTTTACCATGTCTTATTCTTAAGTAATAACATTTTGGGTTCCAAGATCCAAAATCAGTGCTAATTTATAGTCAAAGGTTTCTAATGTAAGGATCTTGAGGGTTCAGGTTGACAAAAATTTTAGATAACATATTTCCCTTGGAGCTATACTCACTAAAACAATCAAGCTCTCCTATCACTTTCTCTCCAGCGCCTAGTAATTATCCTACAAAGCTAGTGAAAGGAGAGAAACTCCTTTGTTGCCCTGCTGGCAGAAGGTGAGGGGTCAGTTCTATTGCTTTTTGGGCCCATGAATATCAGATGTGTAAATAAAACTCACAGTTGGCTGAACTTTCTCATTTCATCGTTTAAACCTCACCCATGAGATGATTCAGATTGTATTTTTTCAACTGCAAACTATTTTCTGAACTCAATGTAGAAAATTAGGCAAGCCAGTTCTTGCGGAAGTCTACACAAAGCATACAGGAAGAAGCAAGGTCTTCCCAGAATCCCAAAGACTTTCGTCTTTAGTTAGTTCCATGGAGAAAAGCATGGAATTTAGTAAATTAATGGTTTTAGCATTACAAATGTACAAGGTCTTAAAATGCTAAGCAAAGATGCCAGGGTAATTGTAGAAGGTGACTATAGGTTTGATATAGAAAAATCTATTACTCCTTTTTAAAAAAATTTTTTCCTCCTGCTTTTCCCCTAATAATAAAAACAAAGGGATCCAAAACATGCCAAAGAGTGATGAACGAAAGGAGACAATGCCATTTAGAGATCATTTAATGTTTGTGTGGTCTTTCTGTTTTAATGATACTTAGATGCTCAACTACTTTCTTTTTTTCCCCCCCAGATTCTAAAAAAATACAGCAGTAAAAGATGTGAGAGGCCATTAGGAAATCTAATGGTCAGAATTTAAGACAGCTACATTTGGTTCATTCTTTCCTCCCCCTCTTTCATTTGGTCTCAAGATTCTTTTTGAAATTTGCATAAAACAAATATTTTACAGTTGAGAAAAAAATTTAGTACAGTTTTTCTGTATAAATTGCCAGAAATTCTTGGCTAGGCAAACCACTCAATCAAATGTAGCAGTATAGAGTGCTGTGTCGTGGCTCTTTCCATGAGAAAAGGTCATCCACGTTATGTTTGGTTTTGAATCCTGCCTGAAATGGAGTTTGGGCTTGTTTGTTTATTTGCTTTTGTAATTCTGGGTCTATATTTTATTTTTAGTCTAGGAAAGCATTCACGGTTGGGATTTTTTGTTTTGTTTTGTTTTGTTTTGTTTGCTTTTACTCAATAACACTCATGGCCATTTTACTAAGAAATGTTCTACTAAACCATCGGAAACAAGTCCATCAATGGTGCCCATTTCAGGTATCAATATAGCTTCTATAAGGATTCTCTACACATCACTAAACCTCTGCTTCTCTTTAGAATCAATATGATCACTGAATCATTTTCAAAAGGCTGCATGAGAGGTCATTTTTTTGGTGGTTGTTACCTGTTTGGACACAGAATTAGTCACAAAAAATTTGAGTCATTGAAGTATTTGTTTTTAATTCCTCATGCTACTCATTCATTTTGATTATTCTGTGGATTAGCCCACTATTTCTTCATCAGACATTTGAAAATCAGTAAGGCCTCAGGTATTTTTGGGTTTTTTAAAAAGATACCAGAAAGAGGCAGTATGTGGAAATGTGGTCTATCCAAATAAATAACTGGAAAACTGACTTAGCAAACCATGTCCAGAATCAGTCCTTCAAATATTTCTTTATTCTAATGCACTGAGTTGGAGAATAAAATGGCTCAGTAAATCACTAACAAAGCTACTGCTTTCTGTGTTTGTTCATTCAGTGGCTGACAAGGTGTTTGGACCATCAGGGTAAAATATGTAAGAGTACAGGATACATGAGAATGAAATCTTCCAGGGTAAAGCAGTTTACATCACTGGGTTGGGTTTTTTGCTTCTTTCTTTATTTTGTGTGTGTGGCTATTCTGTTGTTACCATTTCATTTATATACTACCATCTTCTAAACAGAATCTCCAGTGAGTTTGGCACCAGAGGGGAAGAAATTGAGAGATAGTGACCTCATTTGCACCTGAAAAATTCAGTGTCTGGGGAAATCATTAAGGGTGTTTACTACTTATTAATCAAAGCAACTAAGGGACCCCCACTTACACTTAGGCATGGTAGGATTGCAGGTTTAGCAAATACAATTACAGAATGCCATATTAAATTTGAATTTCAAATAAGCAATGAATTATTTTGTAGTATAAGTTTACCCTATGAAATGTCAAGGATATACTTATATTAAAAATTTATTTGTTGTTTATCTGAAATTCAAATTTACTGGGACATTCTGGCAACCCTCGAAAGTGGCAGGCAGGACACATTCCAAGTGGCAAAGAAGGGACTCTGTCAGGCGTGACTGCTGAAAATCAGCCCACATGCCATCTTTAGCACTCAGACCTTAAGTGATTGATTTCCAATCTATGTTGGGCACAGATTATGACATCTGTTATTTTATCAGTGAAGATAATCTCACTTCCACAAATGTAAATGAAGAATAAAAATCTAAGTACCATTCTGAAATAAAGTGAATCTTTCTGTTTGGGTAGAAACAGTAGCCAAATGATGATGCCTTTCTTGTGAACATATTCTTTTTAAAATTTTTAAATTTTTATTAAAGTAATTATTTCACATAGTTTGAGAAATTAAATAGTACAGTGATATGGGGTAAGAGCCATCTCCTGCCCTATCATCCCCCACTGTGGAGTCCCACTTCCCAGAGGCAATCAATCATTTTCAACACATTTTGTTGTTTCTCCTGATATTTATTCCCATGTTTCTAAGTTGTATGCACAAACTGCTATTACTACCTTATATAGTATCCACTGATTTCTGGCTATGAAATATTATGATATAGCCCTCTTGCACAACCCAACCTCCTCCCTGCCCCCCCTCCCCACGCGCACACACACTCACTTTCTGTGGCCTACCAACCATTATCACAATATAATTATAACAAAGTCTTTAACAGAATAAAGAGTAACATATATATCATTACCAAGATACAAATATGGTTTACAGTAGAACCACATGGTGCGTATTGCATTTACTCCCTTGTACAACTTTTGTCTTCCCTGTAGTTAATGATAAATTAATTTTTCAATGATTTACTTTTCTATGCACTAACTCTAATTTAGCCTCAAATTCTTTTAAGAGAATTCTAAAACCCTTTTCAGTATGTCAAATACAACCAAAAAATTGTAAGTTCCATATTAGTTTTTCATTAAGGTAGCCTTTCTGAAGCCCTCCGTCTTCTTGTTTTTGAACTCTACTACTTAGGGTGCAGTCCTGCTACCCAGTATTGTCTCAGAATTTTTGTTCATGGTCAGAATCAGACTTTCCCACATCTACTGTATTGACATCTCCATATCCTACATCCTAGGTCTTCCTTTTTCTTGGTTTAATTCCTTTTGTTGGTAAAGTACATTTTTTAGGACTTTGGAAGGAAGAGCAGATGGGTGGTACACAAAAACTCTTGAGTACCACAGTTATACCATTCATTCAAAAAAAAAAAGAAACCTACGTGGATCATAACATTTTTAGAGCAAGAAGAAATTTTTAAACTACCCTTCATTTTACAAATGAGGACACTGAGACTGAAATAGAAGAAACACTCATTTAGGTTGCCCTGTTATGGAACCTATAAGAGACTATTCTCTAAAAGAATTTTTTAAAATCCTCTTTGTTTAACTTTGGGAGGAAGTTTGTGAAACTTTGAATTATCAGGTTAAATATGGGCAGAGGTGAGAATGGACAAACAGTTGTGTCTGTACTACGGCGACTCTCAGTGGCCTCTACTGGTACAGGGACTGCCTTTTTAACAATGATCACTCGCATTTGATGCTGGTGAAACCTATAGGGAACCTATAGGGAAATTTAAACATGGATTATCCTGTAATATCCCAGTGGATCAGAGCAAATATGTTCCAGAGGAGCACTTCCCTTCTGGAGCCCTCCAGCACTGCCCCCAGGATAATTCACAGGCTTTACATGTGGCAACCAAGTCATCAGTTCCACTCACTATCTGCTGATCAACAAATCATACCCAATTTACCTTTCGGTGTTAGTGTCTTGCCCACATGCTATTGTTTCAACTTCTGCAAATGGGCACCTGGCCTTGTTAAGGCAAGCTGGTTAGTTTGGCTGTTGAAGGCCTCCAGCCCCTTGTGCATGACTGACTTATCGGATGGACCCTAGACAAGTACAGTCTTTTTGAGAAGCTCTTCTCTTCTCCAGCACCACCCTATCTCATTCCCAGGGCCCCAAGACTGGTCTGCAATTCATTGGGTCTGTGATTGTAGATGCTCCTTCACAGAGGGCAGAGGAGTTGTAACCTTACAGAGGAGTTAAAATATTTACCAGTCGACAGTCAAGGGCAGCTGAGAAATCACAGGGAGGTACAGGCCACCTGACATTGTCTCTCTCTCTCTCCCGCTCTCGCTACAGTCTATACAAAGAGTTGAAGATCCCAAAAGATGGTTAAAAATGGGGTAACTATAAAAGGCACTTTAACTCAGTTTTGAAAAACACAGGCACAGACTTTGTCTGACTTATTTTAAAATAAAATAAGATGCAAATAAAAAGATATATTTTTCTACAGAGATCTCTCAAAATTGCATTATTTATCCTATGACTCAAATGCTTACTGACAAGGCTACAAATAGCATTCACTTGGGGGAAAACAACGATTTTCAGCTATTAATCACTTAATTTCGTTACTAAATATTTGCGAAACAGGAACTGCTCACTAAAGAAAATTTACAGGGATAAAAGTCAGGAGCTCATTGTGAGAATGAATTACTCAGACAGAAAAGGGGAAAATGGATCTTGTGTAGAAAACAGGAAGACAAACAAATGTGAGAGAAAACACCTGCTTTCCTATAAACATTTGACTTAATACGGTTCCCAGAAATGTTCAATGAAATAGCTGTTAAGAAGAAATTCGGATTCAATTAACATGACATTACAATTTCAAAGGTCAGGAGAAAAAGCTGCCTTTCTTCCCTCTTTACTTGTTAGCTTTCTCCCTGTCCAGAATTCTCCAGTGATAAAGCCAACAGATGGAGTTATTTCTTTTCAAGCTTAAAGAAAGGTCACAAATAGCTTTCAACAAATTACAAACAATTTGACACATGATTTCAGAAGCTGGGGAAAATTGGGTGGATGCAGGAAAACTTCAAGGATCAACGAAAAGATTTTATAACAGCGCAGGCCAAAATTAACATCACTAAGGCAGGTTCTATTTTAATTACGTGTAAACCCTAGCACATCCCCCAGGATCAGCTGCGACTGTTTTACTAGACAACCTGAGAATTCACTGATATTTAAATTTGATGTTATTGCTTAACAGTGAAAGGCCTTTTGCTCCCTTAAGGTAAAAAACTTCTGCTTTCAAACCCAGGCCCAGTCCACAGTGTAATTTGAAGGATTACAAAGGCACTGTCCTGCCCAAAATTATTTTCATTAGACTCAATTCTTATTCTATGCTCCCTACATGGGGTAGAGATCCTTTTCATTGCTGTGGATGGCAAGGCTTTCCTTCTTAAAGACAAAGTGATCCTCAGCGATGACTGGTCCCTAGTTTTACTAAAAGGTTCAGGATATCAGGAGAAATCCCAGGATACCATGGTTTTACTTGAATTAGGGCCATTAGGGGTAAAAAGAGTCTTTTATTGCTTAAAGGAGAACAGTTTTGAGGTCCTTTGAACTTTGGGATATGAATCCTGAGAATACAGTATTTGTTTATTTTTGAATCTTTTCTAATTGATTTCAAAGAGGTTAATGGAGCTATCATCAACATTAAGCTCTTTCTCTCTTTACTTGTTAGTCAGTGGAGGTCAGTGAATTACAATGGTAAATAGTAAATATATTTAACCAGCAAAGCTCCAAGGAAGTTTATTTCATCCCCAGCGATCTTCAAGGTCCATAACAAATTTCCCACTCATCTTCGTTTTTATTTCCACGACCTCCACCAAGGAATTAATCATAATTACCTATACTTTGGGGGACTGTTGATGCATTGTTTCTGGAATCTTCCTATAGACTAAATTTTATTAGGCTGCTGTGTCATCTTGGAAAATAAATACAACGTGATTACAACCTGGCATTTTTACAAAATCGAGGGCTGGACCTACTGCTGCTCCATTGTGTTTGATTTTAGTCTGAGCCTCTAAATGTTAGAAAATCCTGTCACAGATATTAAACATGCTCTCACTTACTGTGTACTACTTTGTACCTCAATCCCAGCATGTTCAATAACACAGAACATATCTTCTGCCTTTCTGGATGGTGCCCAAGCATTCTGCCTAGTTGTAGATATGTCTAGATCAGGTCTCTTGCAGGAAATATCCTTCTAATCAGTCATCTTGTTCTAGGCTGAGATCAAGGGAATATGAAAGCTATTAGTAGAAAGAAAATTAGAAATAACAGGCTGATCAAATATTCTCTTCCTTTTAAATGAAAGCACTTGGGAAACTAAAGTTTAGTTCAAGTACGCAGGATCAGTATCAGGCAATCTAAAGGCTTTTTAACGTTATCAAAAGTCCAAACACCAGAGTTAAACATGCAGTATCTCAAAGGCTGCCTCTCCATTTTCCTTTATCCACAGTTGAGTATAACAAGACAGAGTTTTGGTTTTCTGTTTGTTTTTTTCTTTCCCTATATTCCTCTCCTGGTGCATGATACACGCTAACACACTCCCATCACCACAACCACCCTCAACTACCTTCTTGGGGTCAGACATTCACCAAACTGGTATTACAGAAGGGGGTCTTTTGAAAAGTAACTCAAAGAGGAAAAATGAAGTATCAGCACAATGGCACCTAATAGTTAGGCTCCTTTTGATGCAGGTCACTTTTGGCAATGTGAGAAGTCTAATTGTTTTGAAGATACTTGATACTTGAGAAATGAAAGAACGTGAGATAGTCTAATCAGTCCCTGTCTCTTTGAGTTCACTCAGTTCCATCTGAGGAAGAAGTCTGATGAAAATAAATAACAGAGAACTCAGGCCAAATGCTGAGGAAAGTATCCAAGTTTCCTGAGGTAGCAGAAACTGAGAAACCTAAACAGGAGAAAGAGTAGAGGGTTCTTTATAGGAGAGAGGATTCCAGGTATCTGAAAGAGGGGAGACCACATGGGCAGCCCCTAGAGCTGCGAATGAGGCCCATTACAACGGAAGAGCTGCTGAGTGGCAATGAGTAGTAAGGATGAGTCACACATCCTTCCACACATGAAGTGTACTCTAGACAAATGGTCGCTGGTGGTGTGAGAGTGAAGTCAAGGTCTGTTTCCTTTCTCTAGGAAAGGTTTTAATTTATTTGTTTTTGCAATGGCAGACACTCTCCCGCTTTCTCCTGTTAAGAGGTTACATAGGAACTGAAAGAAAAATATGTCTAGAAAGCCCAGTGAATGTATCTGAGTTGAAAATTCAAACGCAGAGGCTTTTATGTCAGCTTACTAGACCCACCTCTTGCCACAGAGCCTGCCTGTTTGTGTCATGTAAGTCTATTTGGTGAAAAACATTACTTAACAGTCATGACCAGCAATTCACTTTCAACAGCCAATTTATAATCCTCATATTCACAGTCAACACAGGGAGCCATCTTCCTTATAAGCGAGAAAAAAGAAGATAACGAAGCAAATAAAGGAAGACAGGAGTTTTAGAATGGCTAGCACTAGAGGGGAAAGCTGTCATGCTGGAATCCTTACAGCTGAGTTAGGCAAAAATGAATAGAACCAATGCTTTAGATTTTTAAAAATAATTATTTCAAAGCACATGTTTTGAGAGTAATTGATGAGGGCCTAGATATGAGGAAAAATTATAATTACACCTGGAATACCAAGTCAGCCTGGCAGAGGCTGATTAGCACTGTTTCCCAGCTTCATGGTCAGTGGAACAATTTTCCATTGTCCATTTCAAGCCCAAAGCAGGATAATTATCCCAATTCTGCTTTATGACTATGAACTTCTGCCTAACAATTGTCCTATAAATTCATGCTTTTTGTCACAAAGTGAAACTCTTCCAGGCAGAGAGGAGACAAGAGGAAGAATAAAGCCAACCCGATTTAAAAAGCTAACTCTGCGTGTCTTACAGATGGTTAGTCAGGGCCATATTCATTTCATTCTGGTAAACGAGATTGCCTGCTATGTGCAGAATGTCGTGCCCAGTCCTGTGAGGGACACCATGTCTTGCCCTCAAGGAGCTTAGAACCATGTGACAGGGATGAGGAAGGCACAATGAAAAATAAACACAAAGATATAATAGAAGATATAATATAATAAACACCATAAAAATGACATATAAAGAAAGGCACGTGTCAAAGCACATAAAAACAAGAAACAATTGAGCCATCACACGTTCATTTCCTAATGTTTTGTAATATATGTATATATGTCTATGTACATAGAAGAAAACATACATGAGTAATATTATCTGAGCTTTAAACTTTCCTCTTTCTTTTTACATAGTCTTTATTTATACAAGAAAATTATTTAAATTGGTAACAGAGTTTTCCCTTGCAGAGAAACATAGGATATGAAGAATCTGTACAGATTCACATGGCTTGGTTTTCCCAACCATAGTTCACTCCCTCTTCTCTCTTAGTGACCTAGCTCCCTCATCCTCTGTCCTCTGTCTTCTTTCACAACGTCCCCATTACCAAGAGATAGAGTCTGTGCCAGGATGGAACGTTTCCCTATATTTATATTTACATTTGTGCTATTTGGGTGGTATATTGCCTTATAACCACCTCATATCAAAAGATTTTTTTAGTTTTGTTTATTTTTATTTGGGGGTAAGTTAAGATAATCAGGGCCAGCCTTGTGAAAAAGTGTAATTTAGGCAGACCAACAAGAGTGAGGGGCCAGTATCTTGAGCCAAAGAACTTGGCCTCATCCTTGACTCCTCTCATTTTCTCACATCCAAAACCCAATTTGTCAGAAAATGTTTTGGCTCAATCTGAAAATATATATCCAAATTCCAACCACCTCTCACCAACCACATCACTGTTGACACCCTGTTCCAAGACGTCATCTCCCACCTAGACTTTTGCAATAGCATCCCTCTCTGTTTCTACCCTTGACTTCTATAGTGTATCCTGAACAGGGTAGCCAGAGTAATCCTTTTAAAACTTGTCATGTCACGCCATTTCTCTGCTGAAAACCTCCAGTGGCACCTCACTACATATGAGTGTAAGACACGTTCCTTTCAATGACCTTCAGCATCTCTCCTGACTTCTCTGTCTGCATCTTCCCCAGGCTCTCTTCACTTCATGCTCTTTGCATCATGATTGCAGTGGATGGCTGTGAAGACTGCACAGGTAGTGTACTACCCAACTGCAGAGAGAACCATTCGCATTCACAGTCATTATAGGTGTGCATATTTACTACCACACACATTCTGTCATGTAGCAATGAAGTGTTTTGGGAAAGGCAGGCTATTTGGACTAGTAACAAAACTGGTTGTTGTATAAAGGTGTGAAATGGTGGGCAGTAGAAAAGGGGAGACAGTGAGTTTAGCCTGAGTCAGTAAATTAAACAAAGACATCTCGGTTGAGGGGGTAGGGCTGGAGGAGAAGTTAATCAGCTGTTCAAGGTAGCGGGTAGCACCTTGGAAACACTGTGGTCTTGAGAGACAAGAGGAGTAAGAGTGCCTCCTTCACAACAGCCTCCGAACACAACTCTGCACAACTCAACCATCTGCTCAAATACTGTGGGCTCCAGTTCTCTGAAGAGACACCAGAAATGTGGTCACAAGCCAGATGCAGACTCAGAACAAGCCAGCAGGGCTACCAACTACACCTACAAAAAAACTCCCTCATCCTGTTGGCCCTAGAAACAGACAGAGCATATCTCTCAGTTCACTGACAATTATGACATGTTTTACAAGCACAAGAGCTAATATTTTAATGTAAAAATGGGGCAAAGGCGTAGAGGTATTGGGGAGGCCCAGTTGTACTCCTCTAGGTGAAAGTTTCTAGGAAGGTTCCTGAGGACTTTCAGGCAAAGACTGACAATAAAAAGCAGATGAACAACTTTTGGTTGGCTTTATAATTTTTTTAAATTCCCGACGGAAAATGCACCCTCTTATTGCCTGCACTTAGGGGAGACTGCTTCTACAGCTCCCCCACACTGTCCCCTTGGGAAGCCACTGCTGGGGTCTCACACAGACCTCAAAAACTCACAATGGAAGTATCCCATAAAGCTGTGCCAAAAGTTTCTCTCATAGACCTACCAGTTTTGTCAGCTATTTGAAGAAAGTTGAGAAAACTCATGTCATCCTGCCTACAGGAGATTCCAGAGAGGGATGGGTGTTGTTTCCTACGTAGAAGTTTAGGTAGGATTAATCACGTATAAGAGTCTACCCAAGAAGGCTTCAAAAAAGGTCAACAGAGTCTACATGAGGTTTTCCCTCAATAATTATAGTATTTTCCTGATTTGATATCAAAAAGAGGGAACTGAACACAGTGATTGCTGACTTTGATGCATCATCCTGACTTGTATGAAGTTGAAATTCTACATTGATTTTCTCTATTACCCTGAACAAATTATTAAAAATAGTATGTATCTCAGGCCCCTCTTTTTTAAAAGATGGGTCGATAATATCTGCCCTATATTTCCCCAAAAGTTGTTCTGTAACAACATGCAGATGCCCTAAGAAGGTCCAGGCAGTATAGCAAAGAGAGATGGACAGAACCTTCCCTGCCTGTTACTCAATAAGAACCAGCGGCCCCTTCAGCTGGGCTTCTGGGCCTCCTATTCCCAAAGCAAACAAATATCCTCTTACTAAAAGGTGTTATCAACTGAAAAGAATGTACCACTGGAAAAAAAAAATGCACGACTGAAAAAAATAGCCTTAACCTAATGGAAAAAGAGAACTTGATTGCTTGACCCAGCTATCTGCCTAAAACAATGTTTTATTCAGCAGACTTCCTGAGGACTTGGACCCAGAAGACAGCCTCTCAGATAGCTGAGTGACTGCTCTGAAGAGGTAAGGGAGGAACCAGGATCGATAGGAGTTTTTGCAACAAAAACCAGGTAGTTGGAACAACAGAAATTGACTGTTAAAGAAAACCAGACATCTCAAGTTAATGAATTTACTATTTTCCTATGTGTGGGAAGATACAGGAGTCTGGGCTCACTGAAATCATTCCTTTGATATGCACCTTGATTACCTAGGGCCAGGATCCTGTTCTTTTCCATTCTGAATCCCCTCAGGGTGCAACACTGGGGGTGGCTACAGTGGCTGACAACTTGATAGCCACAACATCCTTTGTTTACTGATAATGGCAGGCGACATTCTTTGTCCACAGTATATTTCACATGCTCCGACTGGGTGTACTCAGTGTATGTTATTGTATAGACGTGGATTTACTGGTCTTTATTTCCTTTGCGCGAAATGCATTTTGAACTAACATGGGCCTGAGACCTTGCTTATCACTATTGTTATTATTACCGTTATTATTACTTAGTTACTGAAGTAAGACATACAGACAGAAAATTATATAAATTATAAGGGTATAAGTCAATTATTTTTCACAAATTAAGCATATCCATGCAACCAACACCCAGATTAAGAAATAAGCGCATGAGCAGCTCCCCAGAAGTCTTCCTCGTGCCTCCTTCCAGTTACTGCCAACCCTCCCTTCTAAGGGGCTCCACTACCCTGACTAACACAGCCATAGACTAGTCTTCCTGGTAGCTCTTCAGCAGAATAGACATGCTACTTCCATGTAGTTGTTAATAGCACTCTCATTTTTCGCTCTATGAGCTTTTGATGATTTCGTAAAGGACAGGGGCGAGGTGGGTAGAGTATAAGGCAGATGCAGAAGATAGGGCCAGAAATGACATTCTCCATAAAATATTGTCAGTTGAGACCAGTGTGCCATTTCCAGCTGGCATATGACCTTGTAATATTTTGGGGAAAGGAAAGCTTAATGAAGTTGGAACTATTATGTTTCTTTTGTCTCAGATAAATTGCAAAACACCATTTATAGAAGTTTTTAAGAAGAAAGAAAGCATTTTTCTGTGGCTTAACTTGATACTTGTCCATACTTGGAAGAGTTAGAGATGTACAGTATAACACTGTCATCTTAGGGGTTTTTTTTTTAAGGCTGTTTTACCACAATATTCTCCAAAGTACAAACAGAATCCAAATGCCAGATCTTGCCCAGATCACCAATATATTTCCTGGGTGAGGAGGAGAGAGTTGGGGGCAGGAGATGGGGGGAGGGAAGGGCCCAGGGACTTCATGCCAACTGCCTCAGGGCAGGAAACCTAGTTCTCTTTCCTTTCCCCCCATATCAAATCCTCAGCTGCATTCCACTGACTGGGCTGGCCACAGCTGTGGCTGTTTCCAAAATGAAGATGGAATCTAGCCACAGTTGGATTTAGTATTTGCTAGAACTGCTGTTCCTCTGGGCATTATTTTGAGAAGTATCACATTGCAAAGGGGCTTAATTTTTCTAACCGGCTTTTGGAAAAATTTTGCAAATCCTTTTTCCCCCTAAATATAAAAGATTGATGTAAAAGGCTTCTTCTGTTCATTAAATTTTTCCTTTGGGATATCCTTATCCTAATGGAAAAAGAGAGTATGATTGCTTGACCTAGCTATCTGCCTAAAACAATGTTGTTGGGTGTTTTTTTGTCCAGAGTGGATAAATTACATATCATAATAGCACAACACAGCTGCATATTTGAGCATAAGAGTGTACAAAGTGAAAGGCTGCATGGTGACGTCTTGTTACAGCTTGGTTTGATTTAGATCAACCAACATTCTCTAAGAACTTATGGCGTGCCAGGCATAGTGTTAGATACAGATGACAGAATGACAAATAAGACTTTGTCCCTGCCACAGGAGCTCACAGATCAGTGGCACAACAAATGCAAAACCACTAATTACCACACAACAATTACTTGTTACAATGAATGGGCTATGTCCAATGTTTTGCATAAGAAAAAATTATTAACCCTCATAGAACATATGGTCTGGGAAGGGGTCACAGAGGAGGTGTTACAGCACAACTGGCCAGCAAAGATAAGGACCAGGTGTGCCAGGGAGAAGGAATGAAAAAATGCAACGGCATAGAGGAATGACATAGCCCAGTGTTCTTCAGAAACTCAAAGGAGAGAAAGATTATCTAAGCATATGTTGAACGGTGGCAGTGGGACTAAATCAGAGGCTCTGGGTCAGATCATGGAGGGACTTCATCTTCCAAAGAGTTTTAAGCAAAGGTCAATATGGCTAGATTTGCAGTTTAACGACTGACTCTGGCAGAAAAGAGGTACAATTAGAGGAAGATGAAAATGGAAGCAAGAAGATCATTTAAGAAATAGAGTTGATCTCAGAGCTTAAAATACACCAAGCCTTTAGTCTCATGCACACTCTCATTCTAACCATGGCCCATTCTCTTGCTCACTCCCTCTCTTCTATTTGTATTACTGCCTTTCTTTCTCCATACACCTAAAACCCTTCCTCATATTTTATATAACACTGTAGAAATCTTAGGAAAAGGTCTGAAAAATATCCTGCAACACCCCACAGTCAGTATACCCAAGATGTAAGAGCAGCTTAGAAAAAAAAGAAAGAGGTTAGTATGACCCATTATATACTATGTCATGTTAATTCTTCCCATTATTATAAGTACCCATTAAAAATAGACTTGTCTGGTAGTCTTTCTGTTGGCTTTGTTTAAATAATGGCAGACTTGGTAGGAGAGCCAGGTATAGTTTCACTACCATAACAAACAGCAAAGAAGAAAGCTTCTCATTACTAGTGACTTGCTGGTAATACCGACCCTGCCCCAGAGAGTTTGCTTGGCCTTCAGCCCTTGACCAACCATTCCTGACCTGTCACTAGTTGTCCTCATGGGCTGTGACACAGGTGACTCCTCTGCACACTTCTGAATGGACTAGCTGGCTTCTTTGTATCTTGCTTCTATCTGGAAGGTATAGGTTTACAGGGGAAAGGGAGGGTACCATCTGTGGTGGTGGAGTCTACTCTATTTCTGGATATACAGATGAATCACAGCCTGGCCAATTAGAGTGAATAAGACTTTGAAGAGAACAAGACTGTCCAAGGAGCCCAGATGAACAGGTATAGATAAATCTGGTGGGGAGAAATGATTTGCACTTCCAATATAAGATGTGTATATGAATCTCAGGAGAGAGGAACATGAGGAATTTCTCTTTAAATCTAAAATTACCACTAAAATTTTTCTGTAAGTCAGAACGTTCATTTATTTAGAAAAGTTAAATGTAGTAGAAAGAACACATGAGATATTTGTATTTGTGAAAAGGGAACACTTTTTTGTTAGTTTTTTTTTTTTTTAAGACTGAGAAACACTGCTGTAACCTGTGTTCTAACTCACAATAACTGGAAGAAAGTAAGTAGAGAGATCAGCCAGAAGGAAGTAAAAGCTCAAATTCAACACCTGATGCAGTGGTTTAGGAGATTTCTTTCCTTCACTATGCCTCAGTTTTCCCTCTAAAGCTAAGAAGTAACCCTTGACTCCAAAAGGAAATGAATCCAGCTACTATCCCCTGCAAGAGATAGTCAGAAGTGCATGCCTTTAAAATTTGCATAAAAATATGCAAATCCTATTTGCAATGAGCAATTTAATGAAATGTTTAAAGTCTGTTTGCAAAGAACCTGGAAAACTTTTACATTTCTTAAGTAGGTTTTGACATTTCCTTTTTAAGCAAAAATAAAACTTACTTGCTGCATGATGAGTTTAGGATCAAGAATTATGTTGCAAAATATATAAGGGGGTTTTAGAGCATTGAGAAGTCTTTAATGTTTCATTATAGCATAATGAAAAGAGTATCAGTTTATCAGTCAGAAAAATCTGGGTTCAAAATCCAAGTTAAATTTCACTGCTGGCCCAAATGGAGCAAGCTAACTACAACCTCACTCTTACTGATTATAGAACACTTGAACAACACATCAACCAACTTAACCTACTTAACATTTAAAGGAAATTCCAACAGCAGCAGAATACACATTTTATTTCAAGTGCACATGGAAATTCATGATGATGGATCATGTTCTGAGCCATAATGTAAACTTTAACAAATAAAAAATATCTGAACAATAACAATTTGTTCTCTGATCAAAAAGGAATTAAATTGGAAAGCAATAATAATAACTTTCTGGAAATTTTTTGAATCTTTGAAAATTAAATGGCACACCTCTAAATAATCCATGGGTCAAATAGAAAGTCTCAAAGAAAATTGGAAATTAGTTTGAACTGACTGAAAATGAAAAAAAACAACATATCAAAATTTGTGGGATGCAGCCACAACAGTGCTTAGAAGGAAATTTACATCATTAAATGCTTATATTGCAAAAGAAGAAGGATCTCAAATCTATAATCTAAGTTTTAATATTAATATACTAGGGAAAAAAACAAATAAAACTCAAAGCAAGCAAAACAAAAAGGAAATGATAAATATAAGAGCATAAGTCAATAGAATTGGTTAAATAAAAAGTAGAGGATGGGGAAAATGTTCTAAAATTGATTACACTATTGGTTGCACAGGTCTGTGAATACATTCAAAGCCACTGAATTGTACAGGTTTCCTGGGTGAACTTTACGGCATGTGAATTCTGTCTCAGTAATGCTGCTTACAAAACAAACAAACAAACAAAAAAGTAGAGGAAATCAAGGAAAAAAAGTGTATTCTTTTAAATTTTTAAAAAATTGAAGTACAGTTTACAATGTTGTATTAAATTTTGGTGTAGAGATATATATATATTCCTTTTCATATCTTCATTATAGGCTATTACAAAGTATTGAATATAGTTCCCTGTGCTCTACAGTAGGATCTTGCTATTTATTTATTTTACATATAATAGTTGGTATCTGCAAATCCTGAACTCCTAATTTATCCCTCCAACAATCCTTTCCCCACTGGTAACCACAAGTTTGTTTTCTATGTCTGTGAGTCTGTTTCTATTTTGTAAACAAGTTCATTTGTCTCATTTTTTTAGATTCCACATATAAGTGATATCATATGGTATTGTTCTTTCTCTTTCTTACTTCACTTAGAATGACAGTCTCTAGATCCATCCATATTGCTGCAAATGGCATTATTTATTCTTTTTTATGGCTGAGTAGTATTCCATTGTATAAATATACCACAACTTCTTTATCCAGTCATCTATTGATGAACCTTTATGTTGCTTCCATGTCTTGGCTATTGAATATAGTGCTACTATGAACATTGGGGTCCATGTATCTTTTTAAATTAGAGTTCCCTCCAGATATATGCCCAGGACTGGGATTGCTGGGTCATATGGTAAGCCTAATTTTAGTTTTTTGAGGAATCTCCATACTGTTTTCCATAATGGCTGCACCAAACTACATTCCCACCAGCAGTGTAAGAGGGTTCCCTTTTCTTCCTACCCTCTCCAGCATTTATTGTCTGTGGACTTCTGAGTGATGGCCATTTTGACTGGTGTGAAGTGATACTTCATTGTAGTTTTGATTTGTATTTCTCTAATAGTTAGCAATACTGAACATTTTTTTAATGTGCCTATTGGCCATTTGTATGTCTTCATTGGAGAAATGTTTGTTTAGGTCTTCTGACCATTTTTTGACAGGGTTGTTTATTTTTCGTTATTGAGTTGTATGAACTGCTTATATACTCTGGAAATTAGGCCATGTCAGTTGCATCATTTGCAAATATTTTCTCCCATTCCATAAGTTGTCTTTTCACTTTGTTTATAGTTTCCTTTGCTGCTGAAAAGCTTATAAGTTTAATTAGGTCCCATTTGTCAATTTTTGCTTTTATTTCTATTGCCTTGGTAGACTGCCCTATTAGAACATTGCTAAGATTTATGTCAGAGAATATTTTGTCTATGTTTTCTTCTAAGAGGTTTAAAGAGTTTTGTCTTATGTTTAAGTCTTAAAGCTATTTTTAGTTTATTTTTGTGTATGCTGTGCAGCAGTGTTCTAACTTCACTGATTTACATGTGGTTGTCCAAAAAAGTTTATTCTTTGAAAGACCAATAAAATTGATAAACCTCTGTCTAGACTGATCAAGAAAAATTAGAAGACCATTAACCTTATAGACATTAAAAGAATAATAAGAAAATCCTACAAGCAACTCAATGCCCATAAAATCTACAACTCAAATGATTTGGACCATTTCTTGAAAGAGATAAACAGCCAAACTCAGTCAAGAAAAAGCAGCTAACTTATTTTTCCTACATTCACTAAAGGAATCCAATTTTACTTATAAACCTTCCCAAAATGGAAAATTCCAGGCCTGGATGATTTCATTGGTCAATTTACCAAACATTTAAGAAAGAAAGAATACAAATTTACACAAGCTCTTCAATAAAATACAAGTAGAGGAAACACTTCCCAACTCATTTTAGGAAGCCATTATTATACTGATACTTAAACTAGAGACAGAGCAAAAAAACTATAGACCAATATGCCCCACAAATAAAGACGCAAAAATCCTCAATAAAATATTAGCAAATGAAATCTAGCAATATATAAATGGCATAATACATCACAACCATGTGGAGTCTGTTTCAGGAATGTAAGGCTAGTCCAACACTAGAAAATACAATTAGAAAAATGTATTTCACCATTTCAACAGATTAAAGCAGCAAAAGTTCACAGATGCAAAAGAGAAAAGCACTTGATAAAGTTCAAATTCCATTCATTATTTAAAAAATTTTAAAAACTCTCAGCAAACTAGGAACAGAAGACACAACCTAAAGCTAACATCATACCTCATGATAAAGATCTGAATTCTTTCTAAGACTGGGAACAAGAAAAGAATGTCTGCTCTCACATTTTCATGCAACACTATGCTAGAAGTCCTGGCCAATTCAACTGGGCAAGGAAAAAAAAAGTCATACTTACTGGAAAGGAAGAAATAAAACTGTCTCTATTCACAGATTATAAAGCTGTCTATGTAGAAGCTTAAGAAAACCAAAAAAAAAAAAAAAAGTGACTTTAGCAAATTCACAGGATACAAGGCCAATATACGGAATAAAACACATTTCTAAATACTACCAATGAATATTTGGGAATCAAAAACTTAAAAAACAGTCACAAGCATAAGGGGTATATCCGGCCTATAAAGAATGCTCAATAAATATTTGTTGAATAAGTGTTAAATTTGGCTTTCAAATGTATTCTATTTTTGTTTTTCAATAAATTTACATTTTAAAATATGTTCTCCTGGGTATTACGATCATGGTCTGATACCCTGTGAAGTTCAATAACTACTGTAACAATTACTCTTGGACAGCAGCAGCTGAGAATAAGTTTGATAGCTAGAAGTGGCTTAAAATATTTTAGTGAATAATCTACCTTAAGAAAGATGGGATTCTCTTTAGCTGTGGTATTTAAATGGGCATTGTATTCTTCTTGGAAGGTAAGCTCCTAGTAGAATGTTAATTTTTTGTAACTTCTAGGTAATATGCTCCATACACTTGGGTCAATTAACATGCATCAGAAAAATTCAAAAATTACATTCTATTTGCAAAATCTTAGTCAGCTTAATTACACTGAACTAATTCACCTTTCAACACAAATTGGAAGGAAGAATTCTCAAGATTAACATTGCTGATAATGGCAGGAGATCAAGTCCTCAAATACTAACGTTGTATGTTCATCCCTCAAACCTCAATTTAGGATGAGAAACCACAGTATTTCTCTTCAGATAGGAACACATCTTTGAAGATGTAAACACATACTTATTGGTTATTTGTGAGTAATTTTACTTTTTTGCGTTATTATATATATAAAGCTCTAGTTCTAATGGCTATAGCACATGTTCCACTTTAGGTGGAACAGAGAAAGTTTGCCAGGATTAAGGTCTTTCTTTGAGGCACTAACAGGGAAACATCGTTCACCTTAAAGTGTCAGTAACAAAATTACTTGTATCTAACTGTTCAAGCAGACAAGTGGGCTGTAAATCCATAAATGAAAATATACATAAATAAGAGCTTTAGAAAATGCTAAATATACAACCAGCTCATGTCCAAACAGAGAGAGAACTGCTACTTTATGTATAAAAATTATAGTTAAAACAAGGTTTATTTTAATATCAGCACAAATACTTATTTGACCTGTGGTCTATAATCAAAAGATGGGTTGTACCATATGCCCAGATCTGAATAAAACTTAGTATGTCATTATTCTTGCACTGATTGGAAAATTTCAACTAGAAATAAGGAATACAGTCAATGATTCACTTTGAAATCATCAATAGAAAAAGGCTTAATTATTTTGAAATCTATTTTTTTATTCCTTTATCATATATTAAATATGTTATATGGGTGCTTTTGTTTGCATAATTTTAGAATGGCTTTAAAACAACACTGTCATTGTCCCATAGAATAAAACTACTGTTACAGTGATTAATTGCTTGGAAATATTTGAGCATTGGGTAGGTAAATTAACGCAGTCAATAAGCTTGGGCTTTTTTTCATCAGAAAGTCTTACCAACTTAATTCCAAGTTCTCTCATTTATTTGCTAAGTGACTTGCACTAAATTACTTTACCTCTTTGAGCCTCATTTTTGGTTGTTTTTTCTAATCTTAAAATGAGAATACAAAATCTTAGGTTGCTGAGAAAATTAAGAGATAGTATGTAAAATTCTGGGTGCACAGTCCCTCATTAGATGGCTGTTTTTATTATTATCTAGTTTGCCTTTAAATAACTATATAAGTCCACTTATCTTAGATGGTTCACATACTTTAGATGGTTTTTACTCTTGGATCTCTTCTATCCGGTAAGCCTCATTACGTTTTATAGAGGAGGATCAATGGATGCACATATTCCTTTTTAACCAATTTTTGGAAGACCAGTGTGGGTTGTCTATAGCAGAGACAGCTGGTTGTCTACTCAAGTGGCTTTCAAACTGTTTGGTTTGTACTAAGAAATTCATTTTACATCATGACCGAATATATACACACATATAACTCAAACATAAATTTCACAAAGCATGTTAGCACCTACTAAGTATGATGAGCTTCATGATTCCTATTTCATTATATTCCATTTTATTTACTTTTTAAAGATATCAATTACATGTCATTAAATTGATTCCACAATCTTTTAACAGGTTGCGACCTGAAATTTGAAAATTATTAGTCTACCCACTACCCATCCTCTTCCTCTTTGTCTCTTTGTTTAAAACTTCATTCAGAAGTGACTTCATTCAGATAATGTTCCCCTTCAAGGAAGTCAATCCAGTTTAAAGGCAAATACTGTTTGCACTGCCCTTGCCAGTGATTAGTTTGAGGTGTGCGTGTAATATAGTTTAATCAGGTAAGTAGAGATTATCTCTCTGGTTTCTTTTCTTATAAGAGCCTGAGTCCCATTCATGAAGATTCCACTATCATGACCTAATCACCTACCAGAGGCCCCACTTCCTAACATCACTGCATTGGGGATTAAGATTTCAACATATGAATTCTGTGGGGTGGGGTAGCACAAACATTCAATCCATTGCACCTGAAAAAAAATGATCTTCATATAGGTAGGTGAGAAAAGGAGCAACTCTTTATCCAAATTCACTGCCCCTAAAAGATTCTGATTAGTTATCATTTAATTATGGTCAGTTGTCCACCAACCTGTAATTAAAATCTTTTATACACAATAGCATACAAACTACGCCATGCTTTTTAGGAAACAAAAATTTGAAATACCAAATATTTCTTGTTATTTCTAATACACATATATAAAATGGTGATTTTCAGCAACTTCAAATCTGCTTCAATAACCAATATGCTACTTATTATTTTTAAAGTGCACATTAAATGTAAAGACCTAATATCAGCAACCTTGGATTAAAAAGCAACAATTCATAACCCTTCATTTTTCTTGCTTACAGTAAAGGTTGTCGAGTATGGTTACTTTCACATATAACAGAACCACTGACTAGGCAATGAAAAAAGTTCATTTACCTACCTGGTTGCTTAATATAGAGGTAATGTGGTATCCAGTTTAACTATTTTCTATAGCTGCTTCAAGTGATGTTGTGGGCTTGCTGTTGTGGCTGCCTTCAGCTGGTGGCTAAGCTGGGCAAGAAAGTTCAAGAAGGTCTCTCACTTGTCTGGGGCTTCAGAGTTATTGACTGAGGGTACTTTTGTTACTCCTTATGTCGCCTTTCTTTCCATGTAGTGCCTCCAAGGATCTGCCACATCTCTAGAAGGATAGCTTGGCCTTCTCAAGATATCAGGTTCCAGCTTTAAATATCTCTGTACATCTGAGAAGTGAAATTAATTCACTTTTGGAATGGCTTCTTAATTCCCATTGTGAAAATAAATTGAGGTGTCCAGACTTAAATTTGGAAAACATTTTTAACTTTACAAAACTATTTTCTGAAAGTAACAAAGACTTCTATTTTTTAAATACAAAAAACATGTTCTCAGGGAAATGTGTCTTGAAAGGAGAAAAAGAATTTTTTTCCCGTAAGATTATAAAACATTAGGCCACTTGGTTCAATGTATTTTCCTTCCTTCTTTCCTTCCGTGTGTCCTTCCTTCCTCTGGACAAAGTGCTTTAAAATCAGAGCTTACCATGTGTTAAATTATTCATAAACTTTCTTTAGAGTTTCCTAAAAGTGTTTGTGAAATGTTTGCTTGAGAAATCGGAGGGAAAAAAGGTTACAATAGCAAACATTTAGCAATATATCAGTGTGAAAAAATCCTCCACAATAAGCAATAAAAGGATTGGGTAATCTTCGAGAATGGAAGAAATCTATCTGTAGCTTTGCCAAGGATTTGTTAAAGGAAACCATTGCCCTTGATAATAAGATTGTAAACATTAAGTTATTGGTGTTCAAGAGTAAATAATATAAATATTCTTTTATATATATATGAGTTGTTTCTTGAATTCCCAGCAAAGAACCAGTCAGAATCAACACTTTCAATTAGGACAATCAAACATAAAGTACTTCTTAAGATAATAAATAACTAGTTTTCACTTTAAAAATTTAACCAGAACTTCCATTCATGTTCTTTTCTGTTTCAGAAATTAACAGTTGTTAAGTTTCATAGATGCTTACTAAGACTGTACTGTATTTCAATAATGTAAATATTTATAATACATTAAAAAACAAAATAGATACTACCTCTAAGTTTAACGTGTATTCAAGTTTTAAAGCTTACTATTAACTTTTCAAAACTTTTTATGATGAGTCTAGAGAAGAAAGTAAAGTATGTGTATGTTATATCCTCCTATAAACTCACAGCACATCCAGAACAGTCTCTGAAGTATGCTCTATCATTTTTTATTCCCAACTTTACCAGCTGGAAAAATATTTTCAATGTCATAAATGATCTCAGGGCAAAGACAAAGGCCCAAAGTTCCAACAGTAAAACGTGGTCTCAGAGCTACAATAAATCAAAGGCTGTAAGACCCTTTAAGATTTTAGAAAGATGTCAAGCAATGCCTCGTAGGCCCTGAAGGCTAGAGAATAAATACTCTGGGCATTTTCTACAGCACCCAGATTCTCAGTCCAAGGTAGAAGGGGCCTGCCTAGAGGGGATTTATAGAAGTGGCTTTTGTCTAATGAGGTGGGCTAATTTGCTAAATAAAAGGCTCAGTTTTTAAGAAAATTGTAAGGATGAAGATACCATTAGCCAACTAAAAGAGACAAAAGCAATTCAAAAAGAAAGTCTATCTAGCCTCCTCAATTCTCTACAGATCTTCTTAAGTCTCTTTTTCTTAAACCCTCCTGTACAAACAAAAAGATAGCTGTACCAATTAACTATTGCTACAATAAAAACCAAACAAACAAAAAACAAAAAACAAAACTTAATGTCTTAATGATTTTTAAATTCCTCATGTGTCTGTGGATTGACTGGTGGTTCTTCTGCTCCAGATGGTGTCAGCTAGAATCACTCATACAGCTGCATTCAGATGGTGGCTAAGCTGAGCTGAGAGGTTCAAGAAGACCTCTCTTGGGGGGAGGTTTGGCTTAGTGATAGTGTGCTTAGCATGCATGAGGTCCTAGGTTCAATCCCCATCACCTCCATTAAAAAATAAATAAATAAACCTAATCAGCTACCCCACCGGGAAAAAAAAAAAGACCTTTCTCACTCGTGTAGGGTCTTGAAAATGCAACTGATTGGGACATTTTCTTCCTTCCCTATGTGGCTTTTCTCTCCATGTGGTGTCTTTAGGGCTTCTCCACATAGTCTATCCTTCTCTTCAGAATAGCCTGGAATTCTAATAAGACCTGGATTGAAGGGGAAGGAAAACAGACTCCACTCCTTGAAAGGAAGAGTGGTATACTCGCACAGGAGGGGAAGAATTATCTGGGGATCACCTTTGACGACCATCACAGTCCACCCTCTAGCCACAATTCTTGTCCTACCCACATGCAAAAATATACTCACCTTGTACACTAGAAGTCTCATTGCTTGATGACACTAGTTTAAGTTCAGAATCTTCCCATCAAAATCAGATTCAGATGCAGAGAAAATGCCTCGGGTATTTTTCCTCAGGTGCAGCTACTTGGGAGTGGCTTCTCCCAGCCTAGGTTGTCTAGGATAGAAAAACCACACAGACACTCTGAGTCAAAAAAGGGGTCAGGGAAACAGGAGGCACAGTGCTAAAATTGTTGTGTGGGCCCCCACACTAAAGACAAGGGGCAGTCCTTGACTGCGGTTCAGTTCATCCCTCTGGTGGTGATTTCTTAATCCATCCCTCACCTGGCTTCTTGGCTCCTCTCTCTGGGATTCTGGCTTTGCCTGCCAGTCATTCTTTTCCCTAAGAAATGACATGCACTGGGTTGGAAATATTTCCTCTCATTTCTTCTTTTATATTGATCAGTTCCTTCTTTAGCTCATTTCTCTTTTCTTATACATTATCATCAGTAGCTATAAAAATTTAATTGGTACTATCATCATTCTGCCTGGAAACTTCCTTAAGACATCTATAAACTCATAAGGCTCATTTTCTGTCTTCTATCTTATGGCTGACAAAAGTATTGCCAAGTATTCTGTTACCATATAACTCAGGTCCTACATTTTCCAGCACTTAATATTGTCCTTACTGCCTTCCTACCCTCTAGTAAGAGTTTGTTCACTATTCTTCAAATCCTGGCTAGTAGCCTCTTAATCACCTGCATTATTTTTCTCCTGCATGTGTAGCATGTTGCCAAACTTAGTAGGCTTAACCAACACAAATTTATTATTATTAGATAGTTCTGTAGGTTAAAAGTACAACACTGAGCTCACAGGAATAAAGTCAAGATGTTGGCTGAAATGTATTCCTTTCTGGAGGCTCTGGGGGGGATCTGTTTCCTTGCCTCTTTCAGTTTCTAGAGACCACCCACATTCCTTGGCTTCTGGTTCCTCTCATCCATTTGCAAAGCCAGCCACAGTGGGTTGAGTCCTCATTTTGCATCACTCTGACCTCTTATGTATCCCTCTTCCACTTTAAGGACCCTTGTGTTTATATTGGGCCCACCTGGATAATCCAAGATCATCTCCACATCTCAAGATCGTTAATCACATCTACAAAGCCTCTCTTACCATTAAGAATAACATATTCATAGGTTCTGGGGATTAGGATGTGGGTATCTCAGGGTGGGGGAGCATCATTCTGTTCACCACACTGTCCTTTCAGCCTCCACTAATAGTCTTCTTGTCACTCTTCCAGTCTCCACCTGCTACCTAGTCTTCAAGCCAGTGTCACATGTTTTGGCATTCTGTTATGCTAACATACCACTCCAGATACCAATTTCTGTGTCTATTGTTGCATACAAACCACCCCCAAAATGTAGTGTTTTAAAATAGTAATCATTTACTATGTCTCACAATTCTATGTGAGAATTGTGTCTACCTGGTTGCTTTTGCTCCCCATGTGTGCTAGCGTCACTTAGGCAGCTGCATTCAGCTGATCTCACTCAGTCAGCACATGTGGGGAGGGCATGATGTGAAGCAAAGTGGCTCTCTGCTGTTGAGCTAGACTCTAAAAAAGTTGACAGCTGGAGGCTGCTGACCTCATTGCTTGCAGATGGGCAGCAAATCCTTTCTTGAAGGTGAATCTGGGCAGCATATCTCCTTGCTTACCACAATCCACCCCTTGCTCTACATAGGTCTATTTCTCCACATACGTTTAGAGAGCAGGTACTACAGGATCTTTTCCTGGGGGAACTTAAAAGACAGAGGTTAGCGGGACAAACTACAGTCCCAAATGCCGCAGTCAGGCTTGGCAGTACAATCAGTATTTGCCATCTCCCCTTCCACTATCAAGTCTAGATTCCCCTCACCGTGCAGTACCACCTCTGCTGCTGCTGTTGGCTTAGGTGGTGCTGCGACTCAGACCCTCTTTCCCTGAGGGGCCTGAGTCCCTGCCATCACGCATTTTTCAGAGTGAGGTTGCTATACCTACTCATTACAGTCACAGTTTGGTAAATATCACATGGGTTCCAAACTTACTCCTTCCCACCTTTACAATGTAACAGGATCCCTACCTCCTTCTGATGATCAGAGTCAATTATTCCTGGCAAGATGACTCCTTTTCTTGCCTGCTGGTATCTGTGTATAAGGAGCCCAAAGTACCCAGGCAGCAGCTGCAGCTTATATTTCAATGCTGGTTTTGCTATGTATCTTAGCAAAAGTGTGTCCCCTTTAGGGACCAAGACCTCTCGACATGAAGAGTTCAGAGTTGTGAAGATAGGAAGCACAAGTAGTTCCCTAAGGGTCATTAGAAGTGACTGTAAGTGGTGGGGGACACCTCTTCCACTGTCTTTGAACCAGTGCATATAATACACCTTGGAGTATGGAACCTCACCCTTTCAGAGTATTGCCTCTGAACAGGTGTCCAGCTATACTTTCAGCAGGTTGCTCCAAGACTCCATCAGGCTAGCAGTTTCTAGGTGGTGAGATATGTGACATTATCAGTGGACTCTGTGAATAAGGGTCCACTCCTGCACCTCCTTTTCTGCAAAACAGTTTCCCTGGTTTGATGTGACATTACGTGAGATCTCCTGCTAGTGAATCTAATATTACATAAGCACTCAGATGGCGGTACTGACTGAAGCTCTTAGAGCAGGAAAAGGAACCCCATATCTGGAATATGTATCTATTACTGTGATGAGGAAATGCTGGTCCCTCCAGGATGGAAGGGGCTTGATGTAGCCAACATGACACTTGGTCTCGAGGAATGGTGTCATATCGGGGGCTAAGTATTGCACTCTATTGCTAGTAGGTTGGGCGTTCAGCAGCAACAGGAACTAAGTCAGGCTTGATCAGTTGAATCCATGCTCAGTCTTCACCCCTTCCACAATGGACACTCCATTCACGTGCTCAAGTGCCAACACCAGTTGGCCAATGACTGAGGCAGGATGGATGATGTCAACAGGACAATTTATTCAGTCTTTTTTATTGTTTAGTGCCTCTTCAGCAGTGGGTGCTCTCCAGTGGGTGTTACGTGTGATACAAAGAGCCTCACTGTTCATACTCACATTCAATGCCAATTATGTCCACCCACAGGCTCCTATTCCAGACTTCCTCTGGTTGATCTTCCAATATTTCTCCTCCTAGCATAATTACCAGTTCAGCCACCCAGACTATTCCGTTCTGGATCAGCTTTGCATGTAATCAGAGGCCCACTTTCTGTAGAGCATCAGTGGTACTTAGCCATCCACTTCTGTTATTCTTAAATCGACAAGTTCCTTCATCAGTCTCAAATACCTGTTACTCTGCACCCACCAGTGCATTCTCTTCCACAGGTAAACCCTCTCGTTTTACCACTAGTGAGAGTTGCCACTTTGAGCCAGGCCTTCCTTATGGCCCATGTGCCACATGAAATGGAGTCCTCATTGGCAGCTCAGACCACTCCTGGGACCGACTGTCACAGCTGGGTTCTCAGTAGGATCCTGAGATGCAATTTGGGCTGCAAGATGTTTATCAGAGAACATTTGTTAAGGGAAGGGGAAGGAGAACTGGGCAGAGGAAGAAGTCAAGCTGCAATGGAGGAAGCTCTGGAGTGAGTTTTGCCTGACATAATATGATACATTAGGCTGAAATGGCAAGGTTTTTATACCCCCACTGTGCTCAGTTCTCGACGTAGGAAGGATGCGACTTCAGGTGAAGTGTTTTCTATAGCTGCTGCAGATGAACTGTCGATAGCTAGAGAATTTCTCTTCTCCACACTCCCTGCAGCTCATCAGCAAGTCTTTCCTAGAAGAGGGATCGAGACAGCTCATCTTCATGTTTACCACAGCGTCTAACCCATCTGCTAATCATATTTCACTCTACCTTCAAAATATATCCAGGATCTGATCATTCCTTACCACTCTCCCATTATCATGAATGCTCTTGTTTAGGCAAACATCATCTTTCATATGGACTATTGAAATAGTATTCTAATTGATCTTCCTACTTAACTCCTTACTCTCTTACAGTCTGTTTTTCATAAAGGAGTCAGAATAATCCTTTTAAAATATAAGTCAAATCTTGTGACTCCTTTGCTTAAATTCCCCAATGACTTTGCACTGCACTCAAGAGTAAAATCCAAACGTCTCATCACGGTCTTCAAAGCACTAAGATGTGCACCTGTATTCCTACTCCACTATGATCCTACCTTTTATGACTTTTTCCTTTCCACACAGTGGTCCAGCTGAACTGACCTCCTTGCTATTTCTCAAACATGCCCAGTATGTTGCTGCCTTAGGACCTCTGCACATATTTTCCCCTCTCCTCAGAATGCTATTCTTTTAGCTGTCTGTACAACTCACTTTCTCTTCATTCAGGTCTCTGCTCAAGTTTATCAGAGGCTTTCCTAGACAACTGTATTTAAAATAGCATCCCTTGGAATTTGACACAACATTGTAAAATGACTATAACTCAACAAAAAATGTTAAAAAAAATGAAATGAAATAAAATAGCATCCCTTTCCTGCACTAGTTACTGTCTCTTACTCTGCTTTGCCTCCCTTCTTAGCAGTTATTATCTGACATGCTATATCCACCACCTAGACAAGAATCTGGCATATCATAAGCAACCAAAAATTGTTGAACGGATGGATGGATGAATCCTGGGACTTTCCTTTGCCGCTTTCTTGATGCTCTCTTCCTCTCTTCCAGTTTCTTCCTGCATTGTGCTGGCAAACATCCTCCAGTATCTTCTTAAGTATCTTTATCTCAAGAAGGATTTACGGGAAGGCTTTTTTTTTTTTTTTGAGAACTTGTATGTCTTTATTCTATACTCACACACAATTAATGGATTGTTTGCTAGGAAACAGAATCCAAGCAGAAAATCATTTTCACCTAAGAGTCCTGAAGTCATCACCCCATTGCCATCTACTTACCAAAGCTTTTGAGAAGTCCTATGACAACCCGATTCTTGATCTTTGTATGACCTGTTTCTTCTCTTTGAACACTTCGGTTATTTTCTCTATATCTGTGGTGCTCTGCAATTCCTTGATAATAAGCCTTAATTTATGCCTTTTTTTTAATTCTAAAGACCTGTTTCCTTCAGTTTTAGGAATTAAAATAGAATTTCCCCCTATGATTCTCATTCTTTCTGTAACTTCTATTATTTAGATAAAGTACCTTATGGAGTAGTCCTTAAATTTTTTCCTTCAACTTCCCACTTCTTTGACTTTCTGGGAAGTTGAAAAAAATAAACATTCATTCTGAGTTTAGAAATGACCTTCAGAAAGGAAGCCAAAATAAAGTCTTGTTTTTTGACTCGCTATTCACTCATTATAGTCATTATAGTGGCAGAATTATTAAATAAAGATATTGAGGTCATAGACAGTAAGTTAATCAGCCAACTGTTGGTGTGAACATTAAAGCACAGGTGAGTAAATCTTCTCCTTCAAACACAATATTCTATAATCAATATGTAACAGCATAAATACGATTTACTATAACTACATATAAAATAAGACTGCAGTTGTCAGTCTCAAGGGGATAATATGTAAACATCATGGTTAAAGATAATTTTGAGAGTAGTGACTACTTTGGCCCTTCTCAGCAATCCAGCTAGAAACTCAATTTCATTACAATGTGCAGTGTATGTGCAGATTAATAGATTAAGTGTATGAGAGACTTTCATTCCACCTAGCTAATACTCTTTTTCTGTGTGTGAATTTATAGAAACTGGTATACAGATAATCTCCAACTTCCTCCTTAACAACAAAGGGCAATGGCTAGTATAAGCACTATTGTCAGTAAATGTCTTTCCCCTCAAGGTTCTTATTAAGTACAATAAAACACGTAGTTATAGTTTCAACTACAACTTGAAGGTTGGACTTTATTTGGAACTTACAATTTTCTATTTGTATGCTATATGTTTTCTTTCAACTCTTGTATTAATTTTTTGTTTCACTAATCACATTCTTAATTTACAAGATCTCTTTTTTGTCTATTGCTTGTTCTTCATACTGTCCCATTCTTATTTTGTGAATACAATATACTTTTTCTTTGAAGACATTTAGTCCTTTTTTTCTCTTTTGTTCTCTGCTTGTCTGTTCCCTTTGGATTTTTTCCCCCTCCTTGTTAACTGGGCCCCTCTTTTTAATTTGGAGGCTTTCACCAAGTGTTATTGATGGGTGGTGAGTTTTGTCTAGTGGTCTTCATTGTAGGCTCAATTAAGTTTGCTTTGCCAAACTTTTCACTAGGGTCTTTTGATTGTCAGTATTTGGAGGCAAAACTTTGGTAAAATTATCACCTTCAGTAACATGGAAGGCAGAAAATGTGCCTAATGCACTCATAGCATTGGGTGAGATTTTGCGGTAGAATTTTGAAAGAATAAGCTGAGAGCTATTACTGCAAGTTTTAAGGTACTCTAAGAGAAAGGCAAGCTCAAAAATAAGGAAGCGGGTATACAAATATTATTGAAAGGGAATACAGAGCCTATGCTGGAAAATGAAATTGTTTTTCACCAAATCAAATGTGTGATTGTTAAATACTGCTTTAGGACAAAGACCAAATCCAGGGTATTGCATTACCATGGCCTCAAGAAAAGACCAAATAAAGGGTGTAACTACACACTCGTCTTGTACAACCTCTGAAGGGATTAAGGGGATGCCTTTCAGCTGAATCAAAGGACTACTAGGAAGATCAAGGAAATGAAAAGATTGATATGCTCAATACGTACACATCTCTACAAACTAAGTCATGAGTACTTTGAACATCTCAGGCTGAACTAGTTTCTCTAATCCTCTTCCACTGCAGTCTTCCCGACCTTCACTCCCCCAGCAACTTCCATATTTGGGTGAACTTCAACTCCTTTATTAAACTTCTATTAATGTAATATTTATAACAAATCTGCTTTCCTTACCAAATACAGACTAAACTATCTGGCTTCTCTAGAAAAGAGAGCCTGACGCAAGAAATTAAATCTATTAATTTATTAGAAGGGGCAATCCAGGCTGATGACAGTGAAAAAGAAAGTAAGGCTAGCAAGGATTGGAAGCAAATGCAAATTGACAAATTACTGCATTGCATTTGGTTTCTGCTTCAAGAAAAGACATTGCTGATAATTTGGCAAGTACACTTGCTTAGCTACATGGTACATCTCTGGGCAGAAGAATGAAAAACTGAACCTCAAAATAGTTCATCAGAAGAAGGGAGAGAAATTTGTCTGACAGCTTCTTCTAGCCCATTGATCCAAGTTTTCCAGTTAACTTCACTGCTCCTTATGGCATCATCTAGCTTTTTTGACAGTCACTGGGGAAACCCTGTGGCATGGTGCTTCCTTGAGTCCAGAAGTGTAGGGATTGGTCCTGGATTCTGAGCATGTGGCTAGTTGACCTCAGGCAGAAGAATCACTCAAATCCTCTGGTAGTGTGTCACTAGGTAGGGTGGTAGCTATGACAAAGAAAGTGGTTGGTGGCCTAGGAAACAGTGGGGCCAAGAATCTGAGAAGGCACTTGAGAAACATGTGTTTGATACTGTATCCAAAGATGAGATATCTATTGGCACAACAATGCTGTATAATAACAGCTATAAAGCCTCAGTGGCAGGGAACAATGGACATCCCTTGCTCACACATCTGGAATCAGATAAGTGTCAGTTAGGTGGTCCTGCTGATCTTGGCTGGGATGGCTCATATATCTGAGGGTTGACTGGCTATCAGTCAATCTAGACAGAATACAGCTGGGGCAACCAGGGCAACTTGGCTTGGCTCCATGCATATCTCACCCTCCAGCAGGCTAACCCAGGCATGTTCATGCTTATGGCAACAGCAGTAGCACGAGGGTAAGTGGAAATACACTAGATGTTTGGAAATACATATGATTCTCCAGAATCAGTGAGAAGGTACTCCAAAGGAGCATGAAAAAAGACTGTGAATATGACGAATACAGGGAGGGGTAAAGAATTAGGATTGTTTTGTTCAAACAGGTATTATTGTTTGGGGGGAAGAACTTGAGATTTGTCTGTAAATTAGGCTCTTATGAAGTATGTGGGTCATCTTTCCTACAACAGCTGTAAGATAGGGGCAAATTAGTTCCTTTTCTTCCCCCTTCTCCCTTTTAATTATATTTCGTTGATTTGTAGAGCCAGTTAAATGGCAATAGATTCTGGCTCAGGGAAGTTCAAATTTAGCCCAGAGAAATTCAACTTTGGCCCTGTTTAAATCAATTCAGGCCTTCCTCTGTTCCCAAGGCCACGTTTTAAAAATGAAGAAATCCATTCTAATTTCATTCTTATAAAATAACTGATAGCCAGTTACCACCTATTAACTCATAGGCAAATTGGCTAGTTAATGTGGCTAAGACTATGGGACCAACAATGTTCAGACATTACATAATCCACGTTCTTTTTTTAATGAAGAGAATAACACAATGGGGACCTCACTGAACCAAATCAGAAGTCCCAGATTCTAGATAAAGTTCTACCACTAAATAGTTATGTGACCCTATGGGCAAGCTGCTTAATCTCTTTAGGCCTCAACTGCCACATATATGTTAATCAGGGACTGCTCTAAATCACGTTTCAAATGTCCACAGTACGTTAGTAGGCATTACTTATTCAAATATGTTTAAGAAATACTAACTTAAATAAAGTTTAAAATGTTTATTTCAGAACTTTCCAGCACTTTTATGCTGTACCTTTTGAATCTCTAAGAGGGAAATATAATGTGCAATAAATAAAGTTTACCAGTAACTCATTTTCTTATAAAAACGTGTCCCATTGAATACACTTTGGAAAGTGTATTGTTATTTCCAGCAACCACTTGGGTGAATTTATCAGTCATGGTCCCATAAAAAGAGCAACTTCAAATGGGGACATTTGAGAAGAATATAATTGACTATTTACAAAGGTATAGGCAGAGTTTAGGGAAACCAGCAAAGTGTAATGACCTACCCTGGAGCTAGTAACACCTGGGAGTCATTAGTACCCATAAGTGAAAAGGGGGCCTGACATTAACTGGAATAACTGCTTGGAAAGGGACGCCTGATAGGACGGCCTTCAGTAGAGGGACAAAGCCTATCCATGGTGGCACCTGGCAGGAAAGGAGCCAGGGAAATAAATAATACAATTTCATTTTCTTTTCAACCTCCAAACTCCTGCTGGTGCTTCCATTTGCTGAACCCAACCAAAAGTCAGTGGGCAAGGGGACCTACCTCACAGAACAGAGAGCGGAATGGGAAAGAGTGAAGGGTGGATCCGGAAGGCAAACAGAAGCTAGTCAGCACTGTAGGACTCCATTCACGAGCAGCTAGATTAGATGATCACATGATGTCCTCAGGACTCAGTCTATCTCTCCACTCTGCTTTCCTTTGCTGGCTTCATTCTAAGGCAAGTTCTTGCTACCTGCAGCACAGATGTCACCAGCATCTCCAGGGTTATATCATGCTTAGTTTACAATTTTATAAAACAATAAAAAGAATAAACACATTCATAGCACTTACCATATGCCAGGTGCTGCTGAAAGCCCCTTAGACACATTAACTCAGTTAATCTTCATCATAATCCCGTAAGATGGCTACTGTATTACTATCTCTTCAGAAATGAAGAAACTGACATATGACTGGTAAGTGGAAAAGGAAAGCTGAGATTTACATTCAGGTAGTCTTGCTCTAGAGTCTGTGCTTTTAACCACTGCATCATACTGCTTTTTGAAAAATAAACCTTATCTCCTACAGCATCCGTATTACTTATCAACAGGATATTGGAACACATGCTCATCCTTGGATCCATCACTAGGCACTTTGCTTGCTAAACTGGGTCATGTCCATCCCTATGGTAGGACATGATTGCTAGCAATTCCCCCCCACCAAAAAGATGGCAGGCACATGAAAAAAGCAACAAATGTCCACCACAGACGGTGCTGACTTAAAGGAATAGTCCTATGGACTGGAGCTACAATTCTAGTTCCGCCTATGTTTGCCATTAAGCTTAAGCAAATTACCTGAGATTCTATGAGTATAGGTGGAAAGATATAAAGATCTCTAAACAAATATCTAATTATATCTAGTCATATAGATATAAATGTAACATTACTATATTAAAATATAGTAATAAAACTGAGATATGTCAGACTTGAGCAACTTGAAATCAATTTTTTGGTTAACACCATCTCTGAAAACTCCCTTAGAAATAAACTCCTTTTAAAAAATATGAAGTAAAATAAATGAAATCTTATTTTTCCAAGTGACCTTACAGACATTATACATGAATATGTCCTAGGAATAAACAAAACACAATTATAATTTTATTGATTTTAGCAAAATAAAATGACATAAGTGACTTCTTAAAAACTAATGGGTAAGTTTTCTTGTTTCTTTGTGTCCAGGGCATTTGGCATTCTTTATTAACTGGTGCATAAAAGAGTAGAAAAATAAAAGATTATCATATTGTCCTTTATACTTTTCTTTTAATATATCAGTATGATAGTCTACCAGAAAGTAGTAAATGGCTTCAATTGTGGAAAGGAAGGTATCTGGCTTTCCTTTTTGATGGCGCCAAAAGCAAGTCTTTCTTGTTTTCAATTCAACTTGCAGCAACCCTGCCAAAAACAAGAGAAGTATAAATACTTCCTCTTAACCATAGGGTGTGGTACAATAATGAAGATTTCTCTTAATTAGTTTAAAGATTTTTTTTTAAAAAAGAGTATAGATAAATTCCTTCAATCCCAATTCCAAATAGGATATTTTTCCTCAAATGCATTAAGGTATATACAGAAGCAATATAAAAGACAGAATGAATGGAAACTGAGGAAGCAGCCCAGGTGCCTATCAATAGATGACTGAATTAAGGAAATGTGATATATATTATGTAAAATCTAAAAATATGCAACAAATTAGTGAATAAAACAAAAAAGCAGACTCACAGATACAGAGAACAAACTGTAGGGGAAAAAAGGGTTATTATAGGATAATATGAAATTGTGTGTGAAACTTTTGAAAATTGTAAAGCACTATAGAATTTAAAGAATATTTCATTCAATAAAAAATTAAAAAAAGAAAAAAGACAGAATGACATCTTACCCATGACAGTTACCTATAAGTCCTGGATCCTGTAGCAAAGGGTTAAAAGTAGTTAACATTTAAGATGTTCATCTCTTTCTATTTTCTACCTACAAGTGTCTTTTTTTATTTTAACCTGTGACAGAATTAAATCCACCAATTTTCAGAAGAGTTTCATCTCCTTGATAAACTGACATTTAAAACATCATTCTGAAACTCACTGAGACCAGATAGGCAGGTTAATGGTCTTTAATACTGTTAAAAATTGACTTCTAGATTATCATTTTTTGGGTACCTAGAGCTGTTTCATTAGCTGTCACATCTGTGTTTTGCAGCCTCAATGACACAATCAGCCAACACTTTGTTCCTGTATATTTAGAGAGGAAATAACTCATGAAATCACCTAATAGTACTCTCGTCTCTTATAACACAGATGTTAACATACAAATCCAGAATGCTTTGAGCACCTTAGACCAGTACTCAGACTCATATATTTAATTTGCTATACTTTTTTAAAAGTGTATTTTATTTTAAAGTGAAAAATAAAAGGGAGAGGGTAGTATCAAAATTGGCCCACTGACCCAGATTAGGAACTTCTGAGTCATTAAAAACTTCCTATTATCACGCCTCACTTTACTCTAAAAGCTACCTAAGAAATGTAGCAGAGGATGACAAGAAATAAATAATACAAAAATATATTAAGAGATATGGAGGATCAAACATATATCTAATAAGAGAGCAAAGAGAATGGAAGAGAGATAGTATCAAAAAAGATAATGCCTAGGACTTTTTCAGAAACTGTTTTTAAAAATGCAAAGCCACAAATACATGAAATAATATATCTTAAGCAGGATAAACACAAAGAAATTGCTGCCTGGATCCATCACACAGTCTAACTGTAAAAGGGCAAGGAAAAGAGAAGATTTTTTTTTGAAGTCATTGAGAATAGGCAGATCATATTCAAAAGGATGGTAATCAAAATAACAGGAGACTTTTCATTAATAAAAACAGAATATTGAAAACTCTGGAATAAAATCTTAAAAGTGCCACGAGAAAATAACTGGCAATCTAAAATTGTCTACCTAGCAGAAATATACATGAGGAACAAGAGTGAAAAACATTAATAGACAAACAAAAATATACCAACGAACATAAGCCAATGAGATCCAATGAAAGGAATTTCTAAAGAATACATTTCAGCAAAGACAGTCTGAGTTAAAAGAATGCTGAGCAAAGAAAATGGTTAATATCTATGCAAATCCAACAAGTGCTGCCTGAATAAAACAAAAACAATAATACTATCTAATTTGTGGGCTGAAAATAAAAGACAGAACAAAAAAATAATGAAGAAAATAACAATAACAACGGTGAACCAGGAGGATGAATGAATCAAGCTTGTGTATTAAGTCCTTACAGTGTTCAAAAGCGGAAGTAAAAATACCATTTGACTTTGAATTTTTTTAAGTTACATGTGCATAGTACAATTGACTAAAAGAACCAAAATAGGCATATTGAAAAATGGAATTAAAAAAACCCTTAATCAATCAAAGAAAAGCCAGGAAAAGAAAAAAATAGTAAAAAGTAAGACAAATAGAAATGAAATTAAAATGGTAGGAAAAGATCTAAATAAATCAATACTTATAGCAAATGTAAAGAGACTACACCTTCCATTTAAAAGACACTGATTATCAGATAGAAACACAACAGGGATGACTTCCACAGGTCACTGCACTGGAGGTCTTAACACAGACAGTCATACAAAAACAATAAATTAATTAGATGCACAAGAACTGAAAAGAAAGAAACAGCTGACATAAACAGAAAATGTTTTTTTTAAATCTATGAACAAATTATTAGAAATATTCTGGGGTAGAGAGAAATGTAAAGACACAAAAATGTAAACATGATAAATTCTACATTAAGAATTTCTGTTCCTCAAAAACTGCCAGTAAGAAATACAAAAGATGAGCCATAAACTGCAAGAAAAGATTTCAAAACATTATTATCTGTATTCTAGAATATATAAAGATTCCTACAAGTCAATAAGAAAAGAAAAATAAAACACTAGAAAAATGGGCATAAGTATTTCACAGAATAGGACATGTGTACGGCCAAATAAGCAAACACAATGATGCTCAATCCAGGCAAATTGTGACCACAGTGATACCACTTTATACTCACTAGACTGGCAAAAACCAAACATTGGGCAGTACAATGGTAGAGGGGATTATGAATCAATGGGAACTCTTACACAGTAACGATGGGAGTATAAGTCTGTATACTCACACTGTGGAAAACAATTGGCATTGTCTCGTAAAACTGAACATCCTCTTTTGTAACAACCAAGCAATTTCACTTTTAGATATGTTTTCTAGAGGAAGACTGCACATGTGCAAGAACACTCATAGTAGCACTGTGTGTAATAGCAAAAACTAGAACTAATTCAATTGTTTCATCAATAGGAGACTGAATAAACTCACAGATGTTACACAACAGTGAAAGTGAACAGATTACAGCTACAATCATATAACATGGATAAATGTTGGAAATAAAATGGTGCGTTTAGAACACTAGTCCTGAGAAAACAACATACAGCTCAAAAAAAAAAAAAAGCAAAACTAAATAATTTAATCTAAGAAAGCAAATCTTTAACCTAAAACTTTAATCTAAAAGAGCAGAAGAATGGAAAACACATAATTCAGGAGAAAAGTTAACTCTGTTGAGGGGATAAAAAGAATGGCACGGGGAGAACACAGATAGATGGAAGTTACTGATGTAATTCCGGTGCTTGGGTTCTTAACAGTTCATTATATCATTAAGTGCTGTAACAATGCTATATATATTCTTTCATATGTTTCATAATTTAGTTTAAAAATTATTTAAAAATGTTTCCCTACTTAGTGTCAGAATTGGAGCTGAAAGTCAGGTCGCAGCACTTTCTTTCCACTACTCTTAAAATACAATTAAATTCATGTCTATATCAGGCTTTAAATTCTTTAACGATGCCACAGCAACCATGGGAAAAAGACCAAATTCCCAGCATGTCATTCAAGGGCATTCGTAATTTTAATTTCTTCAGTCTCTTCTACCATTCTCATGTAAACACACATTCTACACCATATTCAACTTTTTCAGGCTCCTGAATGCAAAATGATATTTTTATATTCTTGTGCATGTCATTCCCTTTGCCTGACATGCCTCTCCCTTATCTTTTTATCCATCAGCATTTCAACATAGACAGTGACCCTTCCAGGGACCCCAATAAGAATAGGATGCTTGCTGCACCCAAAACTTAGAAAATTTTCTATAAAAGGTTGCATGGCAGATAATGTCCATTGTCCTCTCAATATTCACTTTCTCCTTCTCTTTTATTAACAAATCTCAATCCTGTTCAGTGTGGTATGCGTCCAGCTAAAAACAATTTCTTCAGCTTTCCTTATTCCAGGTGGTCATATGAACGTGTTCTGGCCGAAGGAAAAATAAAATGGAATCTCCTAGGTGGAACTTCCAGGAGAGCTGTTTTTTTTAATTTGTTTTTCTTTTTTTGTATAAAAAAGCCAGACTCTATGAAAACACACACACACATACACACACACACACATTGCCCTCTGCCCTGCCTAAAAAAATGGGATACCTCAGGAACTAGCAGCCTTCTCACAGACAGGAAGATGAAAGGGATGGAGAAGAGAAAAAAAAGGGGAGTCTGAGTCCTTAACAGCATTGTGAAGTCCCGGTACCAGACCCGGACTACCTGCCTCTGGTCTTTCACATGTAAAAAGTAAACCCAAACTTGTTTTAAGATTCTAGCTGAGTTTCTGTTTCATGCAGTTGAACAAAACCCTAATTAGCAGCGACTATTAACAGTCAGGGTAAAGATATTACCTTATTCTCTTTCATGTCCCTCAAATCTAGGACACTGCCTAAAAACAGGTATTCAACAAATATTATTCAATGAATGGATATATCACAAAAGCCATTTTGCTTTTAAAGTATTCTATCTAGATATCTGAAAAATTTTAATTTAAATTATTTTGATTCAAAGATACACAAAAGCTGTAACAACCAAAACCAACCCCTTTTGAATTATTTGTATTAATGTTAATTATAACCAATAAGTAAAAGCAGTATTTGAAAATGCTCTAATTAGTACAATTAAAACCTTAACATAAGATTTTGACATCATCAATGTAATTTCTACAAGCAAAATAAAACAATACAAAAACTAAACAGAGAGTAACTATTAAAATGGTACTGGTTTCTATAATATGTGCACTATGTTCTAAAATGTTCGATATAAAGATCAAGATTCAGTGATTACTACCGCTAATCCATCCTGTTTTAAAGATTTGCTTGGAAGTATAAAGAATATTTTAAAACATACTAAAATATACAGACATGAGATTATATAAAAAACTAATACTTGTTTTTGAAAGTTCAACATATACATTAAAAAAATTCTCTTGCTAGTATTTCTGGCAATCAATAACTTTAAGATAAAGTTAGTAAAAATTTTTAGCTGTAACACACTAATTATAAATGACTTTTCCTTCCAAAATTATCATCTGAACTTCTTCAGCTGGCAAATGGGAATGAAAATATTGAGTGACCCTCACACTGTCGTGAGGACTGAATGAGGCAGTGTTATGTATGCCACAGCACTCACCGACACAGAATACAGTTTAGGCAATGCTTATTATTATGTGACCAAAGGTGTCACTTTGAACATAGTCAATACAGTCAGAATGAAGGGAAAGGACTGACTAACTTTTAAAAGAAATTACAATGTAACGCCAGTTGTAATAATTTGAACTCTTTTCCCAACAAAAACAAACCATCCTTCCCCACACATTCCCCTCAAGCTTTCCAATGGTGAGTCAAGAATGTCGTCCCTCTTCACTTGTAGGCTTAATTTTTATGATTAAATTAGGCACTCAACCTTCAAATGTTTTATGCTGACAGTAGTAAAACATCCACAGCCATTTCTCTGTATAGTTCAGCAAAACAGTATATTTTTACATTGTTAAGGGGATTCATAATTTCTGCAATCACAATAAGATAACAGAAACATTCCAATAACACTACATTTAAGGTTTTAAACTGAGGTTTAGAGTTGGTTTGTTCAGCTTAGTCCCATAAAATGATAAAATGTTTTAAAACCTAATGGCAGCGATTTATAACAAACAAAGGTTGTTTCTTGTGGAAGTAACTTGGCTTATCTGGAAATTGGTACTTCACATATATGAGATTATAAATATGTTGACCCCCAAAAACTTCCTGTGGTACATAAAGGAGCCAGAAGGGGCAGAGGTTGACGTAGGACATGCAGAGAAGACTGAGCCTAGAAATCTGTTTATTTCATGAATTTGAAGGAGTTAATAAATCTCTTCAAAAATGTTTGATGTAGCACAGAATTGAAATATACGACACTTTCTATGGGATCTGGGAAGGAACAACAGAAATTTTTGTACAAATGTGATTTTAAGCTTTAAACACAAACGTGAACACTGAAAACAGATTCGAACTGTACCTCAATAATTCCTTTTATAGTTTTTTAAAGTGTTAACACTTACGTTCTTCATTTGATCTTTTCTATACCATATAAGGTAATTATAAAGAAAAATAGCTCAGAAAAATCTTCAGACTGCAGAGTAACTTGCTGTTGTAACCGTCCAGGGTGCAACGTGGCAGGCAGCTCTCCAAACAGCAGGGCTTTAGCGTTCCATCTCTGTTACTCAACATCAGCAACAAGATTCCACGCCTTACGCTCTGCAGTCTTTCTCTGTTTCTGTCTCTCTCTCACACACACACACAATTTTTTTCTCTGTCTCTTTCTCTCTGCTTATCTTTCTCACACACCTACACGCAAGCACACACACAATTAAAACGATAAAGCAATCTTACTAACATGTATGATGTTCTCAAAGGTGCCAGCAATATAAATTAAGCTAGTTAAATCTGGTATTGTCAATCACTGTAGCTTGGGACTAATTAACAAAAGACTCCAAAAACTGTCATAAAGTTTCTTTTCTAGATAATGTACATTTTTGACAATTTTGAAACTGTTTTGGAAACTACCTAATACAAATTTGCTTTCTAATGGTACACAAATAAAGCCACCAAAAAGCTAGAAATAAACCTAAAACTAAACCTAAATAAACCCTGCTGTACCAGAAAGACTAATGAGGCCATGCCACAAAGGATGTGAAGGGTGTCCAGTGGCAAAATCTGAGACAGTTTGGGCATCAAAAAGAACATAATCATGATAGATTACAATACACTGAATTAAAAGGAAATCCATAAGACAACAGTAATTTTAAAAAGGGGCAGGGGAGAGAGGAGAAAAAAGAAGAGAGGAAAAAAGACAAGCTCTTCTTTATAGAAGAATACCAGCTAACAAATTTGGAATAAATAATAACATTAAAATTTCACCATTTTGCAATCCTTAATGCAGTTACTGATTTAGGCAACAGTCATCAATACATACTAAAACCACTCAGTAAAAAGCAGTTGGACAATAGTTCACAGTCTCAAAGCATCACCCCGCAGATGACTAGTATTTCAATCAAGGAAATAAACCTTTATAATGGCCAGATCTGAGAATCACCACTGTAATCAAGGAATTAAATTTATCAGCAGTAATGGAACAACTTATATTATATCCTCCTGATTTGATGTGTACAACTTCAGCTATGAATAGGGTAACCATATAATTTATCAGTGAAATAGCTTCACTTCTCAGAGTAAAAGGGAATGCTATTAATAATTACACCAAAACAAGAGATATAAACTATAATCATCATGGACAACCCTGGATTTATCCTTATCTGAAGTATCCCTGCAAAAATATTTTAAATGAATATAATCATGAAACATTCAGACAATTGACCTGTCCTCTTCACAAAAGTCTAAGTCATGAAAAACAAAAACAGGGGACTGTGCCACATTAAGAGAGACTAAAGAGACATAATAACCAAATGCAATGTGAGTTTACATGCTACATCAGAAGAAAAATAAGCTATAAAAGATATCTGTGGGTCAATTTGCAAAAGTGAATATGGACTATATATTAGATATTACAGAACTTTTGCTAATTTTCTTAGAGTAATAATAGTATTGTGATTATGCAATTATCCTTTAAAGACGTACACTTAGGTATTAAAGGGTGATGTGTTGTAAAGCCTGCAACTTAATTTCAAATGGTTCAACCAAAAATATATATGATATCTAAGAATACACACACACGATAGAGAAGGAAAAACAGAGCAAATGTGGCAAAATGTATGGGTATTCAATGCAACTTTTCTAATATACCTGTAGATTTGAAGTTTTTTGAAATGAAAGTTTGGGGAAGGAGCAATTTAAAAAAAGACAACTCTTTTTTCTTACCTTGAAGCCTCTCATCAGTGAATATTTTGTTTGTTTGGTTCCAGGTGCTATCTATAAATACAATTTTTTTCAGTGTTGTGTCTTCACACTTGCTGTCATTCAAACCCTGTTCTTCAGTTTTCTTGCGTTTAATGGACGGCTTGTCAGGGTCATCATTTTTGCCTCTAACATTTTGAATCCTTTTTTGTAGATGAAAAGAAATATCCTTTACTGAGACAGACTTGGGTCCAGGAAAAACAAGAGCAACCTAAAGCAAACAAACTTAAGTTAGTAGTATGTTATTATGATCTTCAAAATGAATAAATTCTGACTTAAAACTTTAAGGGAAAAAAATATGTTGAATATCAGAGAAATAAGTATTAGGTTCCATTATATGAGTTTCCTTAATATGTATGGTAGTTTTTGGGTTTTCTCTACTAACTTACAATCATAATATATTATCTAGAAATATTATTGTACTTCAATATGTTATTCACCTATTGATGAAAGTCAAGTTAATTGTACCTTGAATCAAAAAAACCAAACTCTATAACATTTTATAAGATAAAAGGCAAAGTATGAGATACATTTTAAGAGAATCATTGAAAAGTGCTCAATAATTAAATACCATTTTCACTTATATAATAAGCAGAGATAAAACAGATGATACAGCCAATGCTAGTAAGGAAATGGTGTAACAGGCCTTTATAGCCATCACTGATGTGGGTTTAAATAATGTAACTCTTGTGAAAACAACCCCTGCCACAAAGCAGGTATCCAGTAAATATCTATTAAATGAACAAATGTTAATAGAATCATGGGTATTTTATCCCCATATTTTTCTCTATTTCCCAAGTTTTCTTTAATGAGCATGCATCATTTTTAATATGAAAAAAATTAACATTATAAAAATAAACAAAAAATCTTGAATTTATAAAGTTCAAAATTATTAGTTTTTTAAACATTCACAATGCATGCCTTTATTTCCCCCATATCCAATTAGCAAAGTCCAGGGCTTCTTAATTTTCTTAGACTATAAGCATTTCATGTCTTTTTATATTACCTAGCACTGTGTTGTATTTAATTGACATAAATGATATTTAGTTGACTGGAGAAGGAAACACAAATATATTCCTAGACCCAAAATATGGATATTATTTACAAGCACAACTTTCTAAATAAACTCAAGCAAAAAATATAAACATATCGATAGGAAAGAAAAACTTATCAAGTTCCTTCTTGAACAAATGAATGTATTAATTTTTCATTTTGTTTCTATATTAACCACACCTACAAATGGTCCCCAAAGGACCTAAAAGTGGTCATATGCTTCTTTTAGAAGTACTCAAAACCTAGTTTTTTGAGTTCTATCACAACATTACTTTTCACAAGACCAGTACTATCTCACTAATGTGATAATTTCAACTCTATGAAAACCAGTGAAGACTCTAGACATGTGCAAAGAAGGCCTTTGAGTAGCCAAAAGAAATACTGCAAAAGCCATGTGCTAAAACTCTTAATTTAGGGAGATTTTCTAAAAATATCCTTCTAGCTTAGTCTTTTTTTTCTTCTTTTGGAGAAATTCCAACATTTCTCATCTGGTTCCTCAGTTGGTATCAAATTAGACTATCTCTGTGTGGTACAAGCAGAAGAATGAAGAAGGGAGAAAAGTAAAAGCAGGCCTGCTAATACTGGCAAAGAGTAAAAACCTGAAGAAGAATGCAGACAATCCATAAAAAGTGGAAAGACAGACTCAAAAAAATCCCGACAATCTAGAATCATTTGATCTCTGAAGACACCGATGAAGTAAATTGAGTATTGTTTAAGTGCTACATAAGGTTAACCCTAGGTCATTAAGAAAAATATTAAATTATATTCAAGTAAGGTAGGCAATGGAATTTAAAATTCATTTTTAGATTCAATGTGAAGAGTTGTAAAAAATAAACTGCCTACTTCATGGTCCTTTTCTTCATATTCTGGAATACAAGGATATGTATAAATATTTACAAACTCAGGTGCTAAGAGTTTTGCATGTACAGCAGTGCTTTTGCCATCTGTTTCATTCGGATGTTTAATGATGTCAATCTCCAATGGAAGCTAAAATAAAAAAAAGACAAACAAAACAAATATAAAAATTCTAATTCTTATGTTAATAAAAATGGTCTTTAAAGCTTAAACAGCAAGGCCACACTAAGTTCCTATAAACACACTTATGGTTTGAAAATCATACCTTTCCAGACCAGAATATTAAGAATGATAAGACTCATAAAGCAAACCTAAATTTACTCCTCAATCAATATTGTTAGTCCAGTAATAAAACATCTATTTTCAACTCATTTAGCATCATTTAACTTATTTAACTCTTAAAGCAAAGGTCCAATGTCATTTTCATTAAAGTTACATACACATTGAGTCCTATTCCTTGCATTTCAACATCTATGCCAAGAACATTTTTTATAATTTCTACAAGCTTTAGGTTTGTTAATTTGGCAATACATTAAAAGGACATACAAGTTTGGGCAAAAGTTTTATATCTAAAATTCAAGTTAAAATTTTGTTTCTTAAAAATCATTTGAGGTCAAAAGTATTATCTTTGATTGCTACCATCATGATTCTCCACATGACTAACAGCACAAGTGAAATTTGTTATCAATTGGAAAAACAGTAACACAATAGTTCCAGGAGGTGCACTTTATATAAAAAATAATTCTCTTCAAAATCATTTTACCTATTTTCCTTAAGGTTTCATTACTTACTCATTATGAATTATGTCCTGCTTCAATCCAAAATAATATTATCTGACAAATTTCTTGAGATAAATTTTTCTATTATTTTGCTGACTTATTTGGTTTAGTTTTCTGTGTTCCATATAAGTCCCACACTCAGTCATGAATATGAAAATAAAAGCCAAGTCATATCTCCCCCATTGCATATAAGAAACTCTCTCTGAGATGGTTTCTTCACTCTAGAGTTCAAACGACTCATCTGTTATGATAAGCACTTCTAGGTCCCATTCCACACTAAAAGGCAAGATTCTAGGTATTTACCCTGGGGCACACAGCTGTTTTACCCTGGAGTACAAAACTACTTTTCTTGTTTGCTTTTTTTTTTTTTTTAAAGCTTTATTAAAGAGATAAAATTGATATAATAAACTACACATTTTGAAAGTGTACAATCTAATGAGTTTTAACACATTACACCCTTGAACTCATCACCACAATAAAGACAATGAACATACCCGTCACCCTCAAAAGTCTTCTGGTGCCTCCCTCCTTCCCCTTTCCCCATCAACGACCACCCACAGTCTTTAGGCAACCACTGATCCGCTATCATTATTGGTTAGTTTGCATTTTCCAGAATTTTGTATAAATGAAGTCATACAATATGTACTCTTTGCATCTGAGAATAATTATTCTGAGATTCATCCATGTTGTGTGTATCATTAATTCCAGACCTGTTTTTTAAAGGATCAGTTGCTCCCAATTGTACATATTTTATCTTTCAGGATGATTGTGTGGGAACACAGTATATGCCTAGAAGGGCAATAAATATGTAACCCAAATAGTTTTCAGTCTAGTGTCTCAAACCCCAAGTCTCCTACCTTCCCACTTAGGTTCAATAATCATTTTTAAGTTGACGTCAATTACTTCAAATCATCAAACCAACTTCTAGTTACAGAAAATTTAACACTTCAGTAGGCAGTTCACAAATGATTTTACATCAGTCTACTTGAGGCTGAACTTTACATCAGACTTTCCTCCTGACGCTCAGGGCCAGGTGACACTACATTCCCTTTCCCCAGGGTCTCTCAATACCAGGTCAGCATTATCTTAGCCCAGGGAAGGTGGGAAAGAGGAAGGGAGAAAAAGAAAGCAGATCATGACAAAGCATTCCATTACTGATAAAACTGACTTTCTTATATGACTGATGAGCAGAGCAGAAGATTCCAAAGGCGACCATCAATGTTTCTGATCAGCTGGCTATCTTTGAAGAATATCATTTAAATCAAGAACCCAGGACTGAGTGTTATTAATGTATTTTATAAATCATGAAACTAACCTATTATGGACTAACATCTGTAACTATAAAACAATTATGCAAAATTTGTGCTCAAGTATTCCTGGGAGTCAGCCCAGGTCTTTAGTTCTCCCTAACTGAGCCTGAAAATTTTGATACTATGAAACAAAAGCCCAGACTTGGATCAAATCATGGAGGTATAGAGATATATGTTAGTGCTCTAGTTCATGTATTTCAAAGGAAGATACACCTTAAATAATGACAGGGTACAGAGTAACACCAGTAGAGCTGACCAGACTTAGTTCAAGTAGAGATGTTCTGTTTTCAAAAGTTTAAAGAACATTAATCTGTTCTCTAACACCTATGTTTCCTATGAGAGATTTGAGATTCACCATGAAATTTTCTGCCCAAATTTATCAAAATGCAGAAAACCCTGTCTTTTCCCATGTGATGACCAACTTTCCCAAAGAGAGCCTTTTCAATTCTAAGACTCCAATAAAGATGTTTTCTTTTACCTTATGATTAAAAAAAATAATAGCAAAAAGAGTACCTTTCAGACTCCACTCTCAGTACCCAAAACAAACAAAAGTAACTTACCTTTGCTTATGAATTGTTCATGACATTTAAAAAATCATATTCTGCATTAAAAAGATATTTATGAATTTATTCCCTAAACTAAAATTTATAGCTTGGAAGGTACTTACTCATCACTTGGGAACCCTTCCCAAGAAGGCTATCTAAAAGCAAGTGCTGAAGGATTTGTAAAAATAAAAATAAAGTAGAAATTAGAAAGAACATTTTATAGAGTTATTACTATTAATATATATTAACATATAGAATTTTATTTATATATGGCAATTAATTCAGAAAACTTTGCACTGTCCAGTAGGCCATTTAGAGCTGATCAAACTCTTGGTATAGTGTTTTGAGTCATTTCGATTAAATAGTGGACATAAAGTCACTGACTTCAAAAATAATCCTCTATTATTAAATTTCTATGGAAATATTAGCCCTGCCAATATATGATTAACTTTTGTTATTCTGACCTTTAATCTTTTTTGAACAATATATATCTTAAGATAAATCTTCAAAGGGACACTTTCTTTATGTGGCTATGATATAAACAGATGAAATGATTCTGTGTATATCCCCAAAACTATGCTTTGAAATGTAACATTCTCGCAAAAGAATGGAAAGCTTAAAAAGAATTGTCCTCAAGCTCTGTTTTTCTGAGGTAACTATGAAGCTGATTAAGTTCCATGCTTATTTATTCTTGGCCAGTAAACTTTCCAATAGCGTATTAGAGTGATCTTAGACCTCTGGGGAGATCGTGGACTTGCCAAGATGACATACAGGCTAAACTGAAATTCAAGTAACAAAATAGGAATGTTAAAGTATTTTTCTTACTTGAAATATAAGTGAACCTCAACATCACCGCCTTAAATGTCTTTAAGTACAGTTACAACTTATTTTCTTACTAGCAGGTTCTAGTGGGTCCATGTGTAGAATTCAGTGTCTCTAAAGTCCTAGTAGGCAGCAAATTCCCTACATTATTTGATTTACTCCTAAAGCTCAGGTCACTGTTAGACAAGTGAAAATACACTACAATTATAACACAGCCCAAAGAGCAGGTCTTACTTAGTCTTTTCAATTTTAGTTTAGTTTAGTTTTGGTCATTGACATGTGCTCCATCTCCACATATAGGACGGGGCTAAGCTCATGATTTTGCCTAAGCAAAAATCAACCCTAGTTCCTTCTGGATATGTTTTCTCAAAGAGCAGTCCAAGGCCCTGAGGTAGTTCCTGAAGCTCCTTCATGTCATCTGTAAATTTGCCTCTTGTAGTGTCCATGTTTATACCACACTTTTTCCTATGTTGTAAACGAATTATAATCATTAATTGAAAAAGTAACTGATTTCATTAAAAACAATAGCATTCATCTCAGACCCACGTGTTTTGGCAGTATGTTTCTTTTTCCAGAGACAAGAAAAATCAAACAGGTTTACCAGTCTGTAGGATTAAACTGTCTATTAATATAACCCACTTCCATAATGATGTCATATATCAAGCTTATCAGTTATGTTAGAGTAGGCATATATGAGATGAGTTTTTAAAATCTATTTTCCTACTTCCAAAAAGTTAAATTTCTTACCAACCTTCACACACGGTATGTGTTCAATAGGTACATTTTCAACTGGGACATAACATGTGTAGCAGTAGAACATTCTTGAACCACCACACTTGAGACATCTTGATCTTCCATTTTGCTGAGCTTTTTGAAGAACTTCTTGAGATGCTAAGCATAGGTTTTGAAGAGGATCTTCTGCAGCTATGGAAGTAGTTTGTGACTGCTGTATTTCTTCAAATTTTGAATTGTCTTCTTCCCTTTCTTTGAGAAATACAGGTGTATTGAGAGACATTTTTCATTCAGACCAGTTTAACGTCTATTTCTAAGACACAACAAAGGTGCACTGAAAAAAAAAGTGGGGGGCAAAATAAAAACAGGAAACATTTCCACAAAGAAAATTACTCAATTTAATTCACAACTATATGCTATTTTTAGTATTGACAAATGTTAGTAAGTTTTTTAAACCACTAAATTAGCATGTTTTAAAGTACAAAATTAAAAAGCAATAAACTCAAACAAAACGTTACCCTTTTAGGTTATTCCTTCCACAAAAATAGGAAGGTCCTGTCCTAGAAAAATTATTTCAAATATAAAGTCTAGGTACCAACAATCTATTTTTCAGTGACTCTTTTTGTTCCAGTAATACTAATTTTGTTTTATACTAGGAATGTAATGGTTTAATGTAACAGCCAGAAGTATATTCAACCTTGTAAGCTCTGACTTTCAATTGACATTACATGACATCAAATTTCAACCTGAATGCTAATGAAAACACAAGGTCCCAGCGAAACCAGTAAAACTTAGTTGGTTATGTTCTAAAAGATATATTCCTTGCCAAATTAAATTAAAACACACATTAAATACAACGAAACATTCATTAAAATGAGAGGCATCCATTACCAATTATAATTTGTAAAATATCCCAAAAGGTGAAATATATGCTTATAAAGATTAAAGTGTAATCTTATAAATGTTAAAATTTTACAGGATAACATCAATGTTCACCCACTCTGAGATTTCATACTGCTTTTCAAAACTATACACTATTCAGTCTTCAGTTCTAGAGATAAAGTAGTAAAATAACTTTCCCACTTAAATATTGCCTTCAAATAAGGATGGTGGCTGCCAAAACTGTTATTCAAATACTCTGTAAGCACAATATGTTTCGAGGGAGAAATGAGAGCGGGGCCCTTTTGATTTGATATGCATTCCAAAGCTGTAAAATGATTCTCCTATTCTAAAGTCTTATGGCACTGTGGTGTTTAACTATGAGGCTCCAGGCACTCTGAGTATAAACACTGACAGGGGAAACACTATGACTGCAACAGGAAACTTTCTGTGGTCTCCCAAACAGAAAGTGAACAAAGAGTCCAGTGGAACATAATATACAACATAATTTACTAACAAGAAGTTAGTGATACTAATTTATTAGTCATCAGGAGCTTTTTATAGATTGTAAATCCCAGGGAGCCTGAGACCCAAATAGATGCAAAGAAAAAAAAAAGAAAAAGTAAAATATATTTGCCAAATTTACCCAAACACAATAAATATTTCTGATGTGTACTGATTAGGAAGATTTACATTTTGGTTGCTCAGAGAAAGTGATATTTGAGGATGATGGTCCAATCTCTTCTTTTTGCCTCATAAATGGAAAACATTATTTATTTCCGACCTCCACTCTAAACCATCTACCTAAAAATGGCTTTTTTCTTTGTCAATATGCCCTCAATGAGTAGGAAAGTGCAGCATATTAAGCTGCCACCTGTTCTTGAGGCTCAGATGCTTTTAAGATTGATTGCATGAGTCTTGGAACTTATCTCTAGAAATCGCACTGCAGACGCAATGTTTTGCACACAATTTCAGGTGGTTTGCAGATGTCTAGAATTCACTACAAATCCAGGTAAAGAAAACCTGGCTAAGATCAAAAATTCATTCTAAGGTTAGGAGCAGCCTTTAAAGTCTGGCAAAAGATCCTATTAGCTTCCAGAAACTGGAGCTACAAACCCTCTGTTGGCCAACAAAAGGTCAACTTTCACAAGCCAATAGAGGTCTCATCACTGTACTTAGGAAGCCAATTGTCACCTAAATCATCTTGGTTTGGTTTTTTTTTCTGGTGTTGCCTGAGGTTCTTACAAAGATTTTTAGGCTGTAATAGTCTTGAGTTATTCAGATCATGGGACTCACCCTAAAAGGAAACTGGACTGGACTGATTCAACCTGACTCCATTTCCCTGAGTATTCCAGTAGCTATTTAGGGGTTTGCACCACAATGCCCAGGCATAGTGGGGAAGGATGCAGTTCCCAGGGATGTCATAAAAGTCAGTGTGGTTGCCTGACATTCAATGGGAAACTACCGGTGAGTTTTTCTAGAGTCTTAAAGTGCACACCTCCTGAGATGCCTCAGAAATATCCCCCTTTATTTCACCTGACCTTCTGTCTATGTAACTAAATGAATACTAGCAAAGCCTTATATAAAATGTCCTTCCTCCGCAAATACAAACACAGATACTTTGAGACAGTGAAAGGGAAATGTCTATAGTTCTCCCCTTGCCTAACTTACACACTCTCACCTACGGCTGAGATGGCTACACAAAAGAGGACTGCAGTTCTAAGTGATGGTAGCTCCCTCCAAAGGTCTCTAAAACCATATGACCAGGGTATCTGTCCTGACCTAACCAACAGCTGGCCTCTAATGTGTACAAATCATTTGTTGCAAAATGATGTTTCAAAACTTGCAAAACACACCTGTTAACATCAAATATGTGTGGGAAATACAAGTGGAGTCATGGGGGTTACTAAGAAAAAACAAAATGACTTTATTCCTAAGGAACTAACAAATATTTTACCTTGATAGTGCATCCATCACTCTGCAACTTGGGTTGAAAACAAATTTTGTACTTCTTCTACCCTCTTCCCTCCACCCCAAATTAATTACTTATCAAGTTGCATCAAATTCTACCTTGCACATTATCCTCTATTTTTAGTTCCAAAGTCAGGACTCTAGATGACCTACAGCAATCTGTTACACCTGTTTACTTTTGTGCACTTATTACCCGTTCCACGTTTTTCACATGGAAAAACGTACTTTAATTTGGAGTTACCTTTTAGTGAAGTATCTCTCCTAGCAGTCAGTTCTTGAAGAGCAGAATTCTTTACTGATCTCTCCTATCTCTGTGTCTTACGCAGCATGAGGAACTCAACCAATACTTGTTAACTAAATCAAAACCATTCTGAAAAAGAAGCATCCACTATGCATCTGCTACTGAAGTAGCAAACCTTTATGGGCCATCTGCAGCCTGGCAGAAGTAGTAGCCTGGCAGATTTTTGTTTTTTGTTTTGTTTTATTTTTTCAAAATAACAGAAAAGACTCCTAGCTACAAGTAAGTTGACTCACTTCTCAATGGAACATCGTATGAAACTCCTCTATCCTCTACTTTGGACCAATTCAGTTGTAGATATAACCCACTGCAATTTTTTCTTTTTCTAGAGTATTTTAAGAACCTGATCACATACGTACATGTCCAACATCCATTTTCTAAAATCCAAGGTATCGTCTTTTTCATTCAGGACTAAAAGCTCCCCCTCCTCCTGCAACCCCAACACACACACCACCCACTATGTGGTAGAAAGACTGTCTTGACTTAGTTTTTCATGATACACTGGAGTTCCAACGGAAATGATTCTTAAAACGTTGTGGTTTTGAGTCAAGCGGCGATTTTATCATCCAACTTCCCGGAATTGGCAGTATGCAGTGTTAATACACTTTCTGACCTGTCCTACATTCCCAAGAAATAATTCAAACATAAGGAACTGACTCTCTGCTTATTATGTAATCATAATCTTACTATTTTAAATACACTGCATGGCATACTATACCAAGTTTCCCCTTCTGTGATAACCAATGCCCCCAAACCACTCCAAATGCTAAAAAAAGAAACAATAGTGTTCCTAGAAGACTAACTTTGCCAGGACAAACTTCTCTTGAGGCGGAAAGCACCGAAAATAACTGTTAGGGGGAAATTTTTTTTTTTTTTTTTTTTTTTTTTTTGAGGAAAAATTTGAGTGCCCTTTTCCCAAAGGGCCCGCAAGAGCCTAAAAATTCAGGCGCCTGTGCAGGGACCTGGGCCCCGCTCACAAGCGACAGCCGGCAAGACCTCCGCTAGCGCCGGGCCAAGGAGCGTCCACTCCCGCGGCCGCGAGGCGCCGGTCAAACCGCTGGTCCCCACAGAGGCGCGGCGACGGGAACGAGGGACCCGAGTGGGACTCAGACCTGCAAAGCTCGCGGGTCCTCGCACAGCTCCACGCGTCTTCCGCTCCGCCCGAGCCCGAGGCGCGCGCCCGGCCGTGATCGCGCCCCTGGCTCGGCGGAGCGCTTTCCGGGCGACACCGGAGGGAGGAGCCCGGCCGTTGCTAAGGCCGTTGCTAGGGCCGGGCGCGGCGCAGGCCCCGCGGCGAAGGTAACTGGCGGGAACGACCGCGGGGCGGGGTGAGACGGGAAGTCCCGCCTTAGCGTTTCAAGTGATCGGTGTTTCTGGAGAGTCGGGATGGAGGAATAGGCCCCGGATCCTTGACTCGGGGCCTCACGGCCTGCCAGCCCAGCTCTCAGCTCCCTCCTGAGACTGTCCGGGGCCACGAAAGTGGGACACAGTTCTCGAAGTATACCGTCAAGGTGTAGTTGCAGTGAGTTGTGAAAAATGCTGTTCGTACAAAACACTTTCCCCTGTATCAGTCCTCAAAATATTTTAGTCGTGAGAACTTGGGTCTGTTACTTTTAATGGCTACATCAAGAGAAGTATTTCGTGTGCTGCATATTAATGAAAGCTATTAGAAAAAATATAACTTGATATTTTGGTTTGTTTTAAAACTACAGTCATGTAGAGTTGAGACTACTTTGTGCACTTTTCCAGTTCGAAGTTAAGCACAGTATGTGGATAGATTATTAAGCCATTTTTCCTTGCCCTACCCCAAGGAAAATCCAAACAGAAGGAATGCACGTTAACAATTGTGCGATTACAAAACACAGTGGCCAGATATTGAGCAATGTATTTATTGAATACTTTGAATTCAGCAAGTGAAAGATGAAAGGCAGAACCTTGCCCTAGAGGAGCTTACGGTATGGGTAGTACAGAAAATACAATATGACTAATAAATTGTAGGAATTTCGGAAGGGATCAGAGTGGAGTAGTCAATGAAGGCTTATTGGCTGAACTTCAATAAAGCCTTGAAGAATAATTATGGTTTAGGGTAGTGTTTTTCAAGGGGATTGTACGAGACCCACTGGTGGAGGTCCCATCTGTAAGCAAGGAAATCTGTTTAGTGATAACTACACTTTTTAAAAAATGAAATAGTCTAGTGTGGAAATTATCAGTGCGTGGCACTTGGAATAGTTAAGTATTGCATAATGGAGTTTCAGCTTATATATGTATGCATGGATGTGTTCACTAGATCATGTTTATAAAATGTATTTCTTATTGTATGTTTCTCTTTTAAAAAGTTTGAAAGCTACTGCTTTAGGAGGAAAGATGAGTAGCAATAGCAGTCTCCAAGCCAAGAATAAGTAATTGACACCCTTATTTTTTTTTTAGACTACTTTAGTTCAAGTGCACACATTAAAAAGGAAATGATTCTATTTAAGAATTGGAGTGAGTATTGGGTTATTACTGGTATATAATAAATAACCCCAAAATATGGTGGCTTGAAATAACCATTTTATTGTGTTCATGAATTGTGTGTTCAGTAGGACACAGAGGGATAGCTTTTTTCTAATAACTCAGCTGAGAAGACTATGAATGTTAGCAGAGCTCTTGTGTGTAGCCTCCCCGTGTGGCCTGGGCTTCCTCACAGTATGGCAGTAGGATAATCAGACGTCTTAGCTTGGGCCCAGTGCTCCAAAGTCAGCTGTTGCAATGAATAAGTTCTTTTCTGGCCTACACCCAAAAAGTAAGATAGTGTCACTTTTCTCACATTCTTTTGACTATAAGTGAGTCTCAAGGCATGTCCAGATTTTAGGAGATGGGATATAGATGCTACATCTCAAAAGATTGTCAAAGAATTTGCGACTGTTTTTTAAAAAAAAACAACACTGAATTTACTGCTGTCACAAAAGTTCAGTGGTTTAATACAGTAAACTTTTATTTCTTACAAGAAATCTATTGTGGATGTTACTTGTCAGATGAAATGTTAGACTCAAAGATGTAGATTTCTTTTTATTCTTAGTGGTTCTACTCTCTTCTACAACTTGGGGTCCACAACTTCCCTGACAAGAAAGAAAGCATGGTGAATCCCACAAAAAGTTATAGAGGTCAGCCCTAAAATTGGCAAATATCACTTTGCCCACATCCAATTAGCCAGAATTGAGTGGACTCTATTTAATTTAGTTTAGTGGACTAAATTTAATGTAGGTCCCCACTTTAACTTCAAGGGAGTCTGAGAAATGTAGAGAAACATACACATATTGGTGAGCAATAACAGTTTGCCACATTCTAGGTTTTTAACCAAAACCCTGTTGTCCGCAACCCTTCCACTCTATCTCACTTCTTCTCTCAAAAGGAGAATTCTTTCAAATATTTTCAATATTTCTTTTGTTATTTACTCCATATGTTAAAATATACTGAAATTTCTTGATTTTTTGACATTAGACATTATCCATTGACTTGCTTCTATGGAAGCCAATAGTAAAACTTTTCTAACACCACCCCCAAGTGTGTGAACATTCTTTCTCTCTCTGTCCCCACATACAATCTTCTTATCCCCTCATCTTTCAGTATGGTAATATTACAGGCTTTGTTAAATTAACGTTTATAAATATGATTCAACCCTGAAATCACGTTAACTTTTACAACAATCTTTTACCTTGCTTTGTCTTAGTAATTGCCATATTTTTATGTACTTGTTAATAATCTGTCCTTAGAAACTCTGCCAAAGTGATGAAACATCACAAACACATCAATTAATCTTGCAGATTTGTTTTTTTCCCTACAGACATTTCCTCTAGAGCACTGCAACCCGTAGTTCATTCAGTATTGGTTGCTTTTACTAATCCAATACTGCTCTCCTGTGTTGGATCCCTTGTTTCCTTTTTCTTTGTTTAATCATCTGTATTTATGAAACATATCGTCTAGTAGCTTCCTGAGAAAACGTAAATGGGAGTGTTGTAGACAGCATAATGAATGCACCCCCACCCCCAAGATGTTCACGTCCTAATCTCTAGATCCTATGAATATGTTTTCTTATATGGCAAAAGGAACCTTGCAAATGTGATTAAGTTAAGGATCCTGAAATGAGGAAATTACTGGATTATCTGGGTGGGCCCAACATAATCACAAACATCCCTATAAGAGGGAAATAAGAGATCAGAGAGGAGAATGATGGCACACTACTGGCTTTGAGGTTGGAGGAAGGAATTAAGGAACAGAGTAATGTAGGTGCCTCCTAGAAGCTGGAAAAGGCAAGGAAACATTCTCCCCTAGATCCTCCAGAAGTTATATAGCGCTGCAGACCCATTTCAGGCTTCTGACCTCCAGAACTGCGAGATAGATAAACCTGGGTCACTTTAAGCAACTAAGTTTGTGGTTATTTGTTACAGCAGCGGTATGAAACTAATACAGGGAGAAATGGTGATTTTTTTTTAACCAGCTTGCACATCTGAAACATGCCACACACTTAATTGTTGGGCTATCTATATTTAAATTTTTACATTGAAAACTGTTTTCCTGGAATAATTGTCTAAATTCTTTTTTCCTCTGATTCTTTTCTTTAACAATTTTATTATAGTTTCTAAAAGATTATTCAGCTTTTTTCCCCCATAAGCTTTTTGTTGAATAATTAATTTATACTGTTATATTTGGACTTTACTTTTTTTTTTATCTATTACCTCATAAAATGCTGTTTGGATTTCAGAGGTGCATTATCATATCTAAGAATCTTAGAATGTTTTAAAAGTTTTCTTCTGTTCCCCCATATTGTTTATATTCACTCAGATTTTATTTTCAGTTATTTGTTTGGATTTCTATGTTTTTATTTTTATCTTCTTTGAAATTTTACATTAGTTCCTTAAATATCTAGGTAGCCTTGGACTTCTGTTCATATTGAAGAATAAGTGATATAATGTGAATGTGAATTCATAAGAGGATCAGATTTTTCATTGGGAAATTCTCAAACATCTGTAGACTAAAAAACACTAAGGAAGATAAGAGCAGAAATAAATGAAATTGAAAACAAATGTGCACTGGAGAAAAGCAACAAGGCCAAAATTGGTTCTTTGAAAAGGTTAATAAAATTGCTAAGCCCTTAGATAGACTGATCAAATAAAAAGAGAAAACTCAAAATACAAATATCAGGAATGAGAAAGGAAACATCCTACTGATGGTAAAGGTAAGGAGATATTAAGAACAACTATTTATGTAAAAGTATTGGATATTTTCTATTTCCCTTGAAAAACACAATTTGCCAAAACTTATATAGAAGGAATTAGACAATTTGAATTATTCTATATCAGTTTTGAGAAATTGCATCTGTATTAGTCTGCTCTAGCTGCCATACTAAAATACCACAGACTTAAACAACATAAATTTATTTTTTTCATAGTTGTCAAGGCCTAAAGTCCAAGATCAAGGTGCTGTCAGGGTTGATTTCTGGTGAGACCTCTCTGGCTTATAGATGTCTTGCCTTCTCACTGTGTCATATGGTCTTTGTGCATGCACGGAGAGAAAGTTTTCTCTGGTGACTCTTCCTCTTCTTATAAGGACAAGACTCTTATCAGATTAGGGTCCCACCCTAATGACCTCATTTAACCTTAATTTCCTCTCTGAAGACTCCATCTACAAACATATTCATATTGGGGGTTAGGGCTTCAACATAGGAGCCATCAGGGGTGGGGTGGAGTGAATAGAGTGTCTAAAATGAAGACTTCACTGGATGCACTTAATAGCATTAATTATCCAAATTGAAATATAGAGGAAAAAGGTTGGAAAAAAAATTCCAGCAGCCTCAGTGACTTGTAGGACCATCTCAAGCTATCTAACATAGATGCAATTGGAATCCCGGAAGGAAAGATGGGCAGAAGAAAAAAATTTTTGAATAAATATTGATGGGTAATCATCCAAATTGATGAAAACTGTAAATGAACAGATTCAGAAATTCAGCAAACCCAAATAGAATTAAGAAAGGAAGGCCCAGAGGAGGGAGGAGAAGAGAGGGAGGGAGAGAGCAACCCCACTGACTGCTGAAAACCAGTGATAAAGAGAATATTTTAAAAGCAACCCAAGGAAAAAGACATATTACATATAGGAGAACAAAGATAAAAGTGTTTAGAATGTGTTCCCTTCTCCTTTATTTTCTACAAGAGTATATGTAAGATTGGTGGGATTTCTTCCTTAAATCTTTGATAGAATTTACTTGTGAAGCCATTTGGTTCTAGAGTTTTCTTTGTGAGATTTTTCGTTGCAAGTTCAATGTCTTTCATTGTCATAAGGTATTTACCTTTGGTAGCCACCTAAGAGAAGTTAAAATGTATCCACAGGCTTGTATGCAATTTTCCTAGCAGCTTTTTCCCATAATAACTCAAATCTTTAAACGCTCCAATATACATACACATACACAATGGAATACTACTCAGCAATAATATGCAGTGATCTTGGATATTTCTCAGAAATCTTATGTTGAGCAAAAGGAGCCAGATAGAAAAGAGTACATAATGTTATGATTCCATTCTTAAGAAATTCTCCACCAGGCAAAACTAATCTATAGTTAACTAGTCTATAGTTAAAGCAGATCAGTGTTGCCTCTTGTCAGTGGTGGGATATATTTGCATGGAGTTGGGAGGACTGACTGTAAAGTAGCACAAGGAATCATTTGGGGGAGTGATCTAAATGTTACACATTTTAACTGCAGTGGAGGTTACATGGATATATGAATTTTTCAAAATTCTTTGAACTGTCACTTAAAATGGTAACTTATTTACATAGTAATTATGTAGTAAGTAAATTATACCTCAGTAAAGTTGATTTAAATAGAAAAATCATTTCTATTTCTATTTACTAGTAAGAAACAATAGAAAAGGACATGTTTTAAAATACCATTAGTAGTTTAAACATTTAAAAAATGCCATACAGTAGGAACAAAAATTATCAAGTACCCTGAGGTGAATCTAATTAAAGATTGTCCAGGATCTCTATACAGAGAACTAGCAAACAGTAGTAAAGGAAATTTTAAAAGATCTAAATAAATGGAGAAATATACTATTTTCATGGATTCAGAGATTTAACATCATATAGATGTGAGTTATTCAAGTTGATCAATCTATGTCATCTAATTCCAATCAAAATTCCAGTAGGTTTTTGCAGAATTTGACAATCTGATTCCTAAAATTTACAGGGAAAGGTAGAGGATAAAAATAATGATGATCAACTCAAAGAGGAAGACAAAGCTGGAGTATGTAAATTATAACACATTAAGATTTATTGTAAAGGATCAGTAATTGAAACTGTATGATATTGTCAAAAGGACAGAAAATTAGGCCAAAGTAGCAGAACTGAGTGTCCAGAAACAGACCTACATTCTGACATCCATAGTCACTTGAATTTATGGCTAAGTGGTACTGAAACATAGCAGAAAATGCAGTCTTTTAAAGTAATTGGTTCTGGATCAACTGGAAATCCATATGGGGAAAAAAAAAAAACCTCAGTTTATTATCTCACCTAAAATACAAAATTCCAGATTCAATGTAGATCGCAGACTTAAATGTGAAAGTGAAGAAGTTTGACATTTAGAAGGCCATCTTTTTTTACTTTGGGGTAGGTAAAAATTTCTTAAATAAGATTTTAAAATGCATAAATAAAATAATTCATTAAAATTAAAGTAGCATAATAAAAAATCATTAAAATAGTGCACACTATTTTGTCCTCTCTAATAAAAGATCTACATCATATCAATTAAAAAACAATAACAATACCAACAAATCAATATCAGTAAAATCAATTAAAAATACCAATACCCTAAGAAAAAATGAGCAAAAGACTCGAACATTTGCTTCACAAATATAGGTATCCGAATTGCCAATGAGTTTGTGAAAAATTGATTAACATCATTTTCAAGGCAATGCAAATTAAAATTGCAGAATACCATTACATGCCCACCAGAATTCCTTCATTTAAAAGTATTGACAGTACTAAATATACAACAGTACTAAAGAATACTACATTCTTTAGTAAGAATGTGGAGTTACTGGAACTTTCATATACTTCTGTTCAGAGGAAAAATAGGAACAGCCACTTTGGAAAACTGTTTGACAATATCTACTAAAGCTGACCCAGCAATCCCACTCCCAGTTCTATGTCAAGTCTACCAAAGACATTAAAAATAATTCATATTATCTTGATTTGATAATACACAACATAATTTACACAAATGGAAAGTAACTCAAATGTCCATCAAAAGTAGAATGAATTAAGTACACTCTGGTATATGTTATAAAATAGAATATTATACAACAAAGAAAAAACATTAACTATAGAAAACAACAAACAGTTTGTAGATGAATCTTACAAATATAATGTCAAGTGAAGGAAGGCAGAAAGTGTACATGTTGATTGTTCCATTCAAATGAAGTTCAAAAATAAGCAAAACCTATCTGGAGAGGTAGAAGCCAGAGTCCTACTTATATTTGGGAGGCAAATGATTGGAAAGGAGCAAGAGGTTACTCTGGGTTACTGGTAATGTTCTATATCTTTTTTTTAAATTTAAGTATAGTCAGTTACTGTGTCAATTCACAGTACAATGTCCCAGTCATGCATTATGCAAGCAAATATATACACCTATATTTTCATAGTCTTTTTTATTAAAGATATACAAGATATTGAATATAGTTCCCTGTGCTATACAGAAGAAATTTGGTTTTTTATCTATTTTTATATATAGTGGTTAACCTTTGCAAATCTCAAACTCCCATATTTATCCCTTCCCATCCCCTTTCCCCTGGTAACCATAAGATTGTTTACTATGTCTGTGAATCTGTTTCTGTTTTGTAGATGAGTTCATTAGTGTCCTCTTGTTTCTTTTTCTTTCTTTCTTTCTTTTTTTTTTTTAGATTCCACATATGAATGATATTATATGGTATTTTTCTTTCTCTTTCTGGCTTGCTTTACTTATATCTTGATTTGTGCATTGGCTATATGGATGTACAGATTTGTTTTAAAAAAAAGTCAGTCCATACACTTAAGATCTGTGCAATTTACTGTATATGTGTTTAATAAAAAAGATTAAGAAACACAAATATGTTGCACATATGACTTGGAAAAAACAAGCCATAAATATAACTGATTATTATAGTAATACTGGAGCCATAAAGTAAGGCATAATTAAAGATATTTTTTAAAGGAATTGTGATGACAGAATGGATATAGGAGATAATGAAGGAGAAGGAAGAGTCTAAGATAATTCGGACTGCAAACCTGGATGATTGTGAAATCCCTGCTATTAAAAATAAGAGCAAGATTTATTGAATAAGGACTTGTGTTTCAAGGGATAATCATGAATTGTGTTTTGAAAATACTAGGTTTGAAGTTAAAATACCTAAATGTAAAATATTTATGCTCAAATGTTCCATGAATCTTTAGAATAATATGTCTTATTATGAATATTTACAATAATATGTCTTTGGACTTGTAAGACTCCCTATCCATAAACCACTGAAGTCTTAAAGTTATTATTATGACTAAAAGTCAGCCTTAAACAATCAATTATGTAGAATTCAAAAATTCAGACGTTAAAGATTACCACAAATCTCATAGGTTTGAATCCCACTCAACAGTGATGATATATTAAAGACAATATAAAATTATTATAACTGATTTTGAAATTCCTGGAATAAACTGCATGTGAGCATAGTATATCCTTTTTATACCTGACTGGCTTCTAGTTGCTAGTAATTTGTTAAAGATTCTTGTATCTATGTTCTTGAGGGATATTTGGTCTTATAATTTTCTTCTTTGTAACATTCTTGTCAGATTTTATTATCAAAGTTATAAGCTTTGTAAAAATGATTTTGGAAGTATTCACTCCTCCTCTGTTTTTGAAAGTTACTGTATCACCTTCTTCATTTTTGTTGTTTTTTTTTAAGGATTGTTGTTTTTAAGGATTTTTCCATTTCATTTAGGTTGTCAAATTCATTGAAATAAAATTTTGAATTATACACCCTTTAGTCATTTAATGTGTGTAGGATCCCTAATGATACCCCCCCTAATTCCTGACATAGGTCATTTATATTTTTCTCTGATTTTCAAAATTTACATCTACTATGGGTTTATCTTGTTTTTTCATCTTTTAAAATACCAACTGTCAGTTTGTTAATTTCTCTACTGTTTTCATATTTTTTATTCCATTGATTTCTGCTTATATCTTTTTTATTCCTTTTTCTACTTACTTTTTCATTCTTTTCAGTTTGTGTGTGTGTGTGTGTGTTTAAGCTTCCTAAGCACTATGTTTTCTTCTAAGTATAGCTTAGGTGCATCCCACAAATTTTGATTTGTTGTGTTTTCATTATCTTTCATTACCATTCAGTTAGAAAATTTTCTAATTTTTCTTCTTATTTCCTCTTGAGCTATATTTTATTTAGAAGTGGATTATTTAATATTTAAGGATTTTCTCGACATTTTTGCTACTGTTTTATATTGTGGTCAGAGAACAAGCTCCGAGTGATTTCATTTGAAATTTTTGAGATTTGTCTTATGGTCCAGCATAGGTCCATCTTGGTGAAGCATCCATGTTCCTTTACTTAAAGATTGTGTATTCTGTGGTTGTGGGGTATAGTTGTTCTATAAATGTCTGTTAGGTTAAGGTGCTTGATAGAATTCTTTTATCTGTTTCCATACTGATTTGTGTGTGTGTGTGTGTGTGTGTGTGTGTGTGTACTTGATTCACCAATTACTGAGATGTGTTAACATCTCCAGCTATAACTGTGGTTTTGCCTGTTGCATCATTGGGCCCCTCAAGATGGCTGTTCTGTTGCTCCTTGTTCATTCCCTGCTTCTCCAGTCCCTGCCCCAGCCAGTTATTGTTCTAATCCTTAGAACAAAATGGCTCCACCTGCTCGTTTGTCAAAAGGAAGCATCTGCCTTGTTAACCGGAGAGGCTGTGAGGGACCAGCCTCTACTGGTTTCCCTGGTAACTGATGAGCCAACCTGAAGCCAATTAACGGTATAAACGGTAGTAGCTTCCTTCTCCCTGGAATAGCAACATGGCTGCAGTGTCCTGCATGCCGCTCACCGTGAGATGTTGCTCCAGAACTTTGCTTTGGACTTGTAAGTCTCCCTATCCATAAACCATTGAAGTCTTGGTCACTGTTCCCGGGCTCTTTCTTCAATCTCGCAGCTAGGCAGTTACAAGACCTGCAGGTCTGTGAGGTGCAGCCGAACACCTATATTTCCCTTTAGTTTTACCAACTTCAGCTACATTTATTTTGAAGCTCTTTTATTAGATACAAACACATTTGGCATTGGTATGACTTCTTAATGAATTGACCTTTTATCAACATGAAATAACCTTATTTATAGATATAAATACTATAATAATTCTCCTTGTCTTAAGATAATACTTAAGATACTTAAGATAATACTCCTTGTCTTAAAGTCTACATAGTCTAGTATTAATATAGACACACCAGTTTTCTTATGTTTACTTTTTTGCATGGCTCCAGAATTCCCATTTGTTTCTTTTTTAGAATTTCTATTTGTCTTGAAATACCCAACGTCTTCGTGTACTGTAATCCAACCTATACTGTAAAATCTTTAGTGTATTTATAGTATTACTTTTAAGTCCTTGATGCTAATTACAATAACTGGATTCTCAGTGAATTCGTTTGTATTGACTGTATTTTCTCTTGATTATGGGTCCCATTTCCCTTCTTTGTATGTCTTCAAATTGTTGTGTTGTGTGTTAGATATTACGTGGAAAAAACTGTGGAGGCTGAAGTTTAATTTGTTTTAGTTTTGAGAACACAAGCCTTTTTCTGTCCTTACCACTTTGAGAGGCTGATTTAAAAAAAAAAAAAATTCTCCTAGATTCAAATTGAGCTTTAGGGTTGGCTGCAGCTTTAATTAGATTGAGTTCATCTGTGATTAACCCAATCACTCTCCCTCTTCATAGCCACCTCTTATATCTTGTCAGTGTTGATTTGGACAAGTGTGGGATTAAGTTTTAGATATTTTTGGTTCACCTTAGACGTTGTCATGGCTTCTGGAATCCAAGTACTATAAGAATGTGTTGGTTTATATAAGTTTTGTATCTTTCCAGCCCCTCCAATACTACTACTTTTTTGACAAAATTAAGAAGTAAGGTGTGGGGACCGGGAAAGGGATTGTTTGGTCGAGTCATTTATTTTTTCATTTGGGTGTCTTTCAGACTCCAGTTTGTTCCCCCAGCTCATGCTGACACTTGAAGCCCAGCTGATTTCTCTTCATCTCGTCAAAGTTACTGCCCCATGGCAGGCCAACACTTGCCTCAGTGGATGCTCAGAGCTCACTGTCAGGTAAGGAAGCTACCACAGCTTTATACTCACTTGTAAAGATGTTTATCTCTGGATTTCAGGTCATTAAGGCTTCCAGGGAGGGCATCTTCATGGGCTTGCAAGTTGTGCCACTGCACAGGGCCTTGTGATGAGAAGGTTTAGTAGTCTGATGTTACCATTTTAAAGTTCTTATTTTTTGAGCAAGGGACTCTGCACTGTCACAAATTATGAAGCTGGTCTTGCTTACTGGCATCCACCACTTTTCACTAACCCCATAGAAAAGTAAGGTTTTCATTTGGTCCAGATTTTCTTGTTATCATGGAAGCATAGGTGTTTTGCATCTTTCTACATCCTATCAAGGTGGTAAGTGTGTTTAATTTATGCCTCACCTCCTTTAAACTTTCCCCCTAAAGAACTTTGGGATTTATACTGAAGTTAGCTGGAACCTTCCTGTGCAAGTTTCACTTCCCTAATTCATTTTTCTAATTCCCTTTAATTGAAATGTGGGTATTTTTAGTGCTTTCTCCTAGAAGTGGTTTGACAGCCATTACAAGGGGGGAAAATGTAACATTTAAATATTAATCAGGCTCTGTTACATTTTGTGCATTTCAAAATATATTGATAGCTTCCTTCTGGCCAAGCTGCTATACCCACTATCCCTGAAGACATTATATTGTGAATATCTTTTTCCCTCTAAGCATTCTGTGCACACCATGTCTCTTATGTCTTACTCTTCTCAATCTGACTAGCCCTAGAGTCCTATGTTTTCCATAAAATTTCTTGACAGCTCTATGCATCTTTGCTTCTGTGTACTTATTTTTATAATGATTGTCACATATGCCCTTTATTTTTTATTGTGTTATCTGTATATATTTATATTTATCATATATTTTAAATGATACTAAGACAGTGAAATATTCTATTAAACTTCAAATGTGTAGTATTTTTATAAAACATGGCCTTGTGATTTTGTAATTTTAATGGGTTTATCTATTGATGTGAAATATGGCTTAGTACATTTAAATGTAATATAGTCTTTTCAAACATATCATCAGAACATTCAGGTATTATATTAGGATATTCTGAGTTCCTGTTATTTCTGCCTACTTCTCACTGGTTTTTCATTCTCTAGAAAAGGCTTTATTATTTTTTAAAATACCTACACATTTCTTTGACATTCATCTAGTCATTTATTCATTAATTTATGCACTCTTCAGTGCTTATGCACTGACCATTGGCCAGCCATTGTATGAGATGTTGACACTCCAGCAGTGATGACACTACAGTTTCTATCATCATAGAGATGCAATTTGCTGTTGTTACCATAGAGAATCTTTTGGTGGGTCAAGGAAGGCTTCCTAGAAAATGTGACTTTTAATGCGATATTTGAAATAAGAGTTGAATAGCCAAGAATGGATTGGAGGGAGAGGGTTTGGGACAAGGGAGCCCTCCAAGCAGAAGGAAGAATGTGTACCCAGTCTCTAAGGCAAGGAATCGCAAGATGTCTCAACTAAAATTAATCTGTCTAATGAAAGAAGACATTTTCAACTTACAAAGAAACTGCTAACAAAAATGGGGTTATTACTTATTATACTGAAACATTCAAAGATTTAAGTTACCTCCAAAGATTTAAGCTGTTTTCACCCGGTCACTAGTGTGGCTTTTTAAATACTTCATGAAGCAGGAGGAGCATGCTATTATGTTACTGGCTCTGAACTTGCTGTAGACACCATCCAAAATAGCCCAAAATATCTTGGAGCCCTTCTTGTACTTGGGAATGAGGACATTCAGCAAGTTTCATGTGGAGCTTTTCACCAGGAGCAGTGTCTGAGGGGGAGGCCTTTCACAGAATTTGGTTTGGAGGCTCAGAATTTAAACATTGATCTCTGTCCCTTTACACAGTGAATATTTTTTACAATATCCTATAGCTCTGAAAATTATAACTTAAGTCCAGTATCATACTGTACTTAGATTTGTATGTAAGCGTCATAGAAATAATCTGAAATTATGTTAATGAACAATATTGATTTTCCTTTATCAGAAAATACAAGAACCCCCAAAGAGCATTGAAGAGTTTTTAAAGTTACAAAACTGGGTAAGTAGAATAGCCTGTTTTATAGGAACTGCACCACTGGTGCACATATCAGTCCTTTTTCTTTAGGGAAAAATAACAATTCTTTTTGATTGCCTATAGAATTACTTTGTCAATAAAAAAAAAAAACCCTGAGTTTGATTAGAACTATAATAGGCTTGAATTACTTTTAGAAACTTAGTCTTCAAAAATACATCCTAAAATTATATGTTAAAGCTATAAAGACTTTAAGTGCTACCACTCATTCATCCATCTCCTTAAATGTAATTTTTTAAATTTCTAAATTACTTATTTTTTTTTCTGATTATCACTTAGGCAGTCATTTTAGAAAATTAAATGCAAGAGATAAGCATTAAAAGGATAAGCATCTTAATTTTTATCATTCATAGACTAATTACATGTATCTCACTGTTTAAAGTAGAGAAAACAGTCTAATCAGGCTGGTAGAATTTCAGGATACTTTATTCAATATCTTGAAGTTCAATACGTTGAGCAAGAATTATGATACCTCAAGTCTGACATAAAGGATACGTCTTTATAAAGCTCTGTGCATACTGTAAAATCTTTTGAAATTCATTTCTATTTTAGCCTCTTCCCACTTTCCCAGCTCCCGTAACAATAGCACCACATGACCCATAACATGTTTAATATCTGGCTGTTGTTCTAATTTGACAATATTTGGCTCCAGGGACTGAATCCTGTGATCATATCTTATTTTTCTGAGATTTCCAGGTTTTAATGCTGGACAACTTCCCCAGGTGGTTATGTGTTTTGTTCAAGATAAATGTTTGTAGAATTTGAGAGAGGGCACTTATGTATCTAAGTAATATTCTTCTTTTGCAAAATGACAGAGGGACCTAGATCCCTCTAAGAAAGTTTTCCAGCATTAAAAGTTGGGTATTATTCAGGTACCTGTTACATGTAAGAGCACAATGGGTTTAGGAAACATTTAAAGGAGGAAATATGGAAGTGGAATAGAACAAGGCAGGTTTAAAATTCTTCATCTGCAGACTTGAACTGTATTCCTGTTGAGCTAAATTCCCAGAATATCTTACCCAAATTCCTTTTAAAGAGTTTCATCCTGTGAAAGTTTCCTACTATTTCAGAAAGCATTCTGTTATTCACAGACCTTTAATTACGTCAGCATCTTTCTTTGTTTTGTTATTAAACTATTATATTAAAAAATATTGGATTTAGATTGATAAATATTAATGTTGTGATTCTCTTTCCCTTCATTTCCCTTTCTTTTCATCCCTTTCCTTCTTCTCCTTCCCTTCCTGAACAATGTAGTCCTAAAGCCATTTGGCGGCCAAAATAAGGCAGCATCTACATTGGCAGGGGGGAGGAGTATGTGCTGCTGTGGTTGCCCAGAGCGGACTTCCTGAACTTAACCATGGTGGGGAAGGTAACCATGTGACACCACACATGTTGGGATGAGGACGGTATTTGCGTATGGCCAGGGATGAGGAGGTGGTTCAGGGAAGTGGAGAAGTAGGCTGTGGCATCCTATGGGAAGTCAGAGCACAAGTCAAGGGCCAGGGGGATGTCCCTGAAGAATAGGCAGCCTGGCATTGGGTGTCAGAGCCTAAGCAGGATGAGAAGGGCATCCAAGCAGAGAAGAGTCTGGCAGTGGTTAGGAGAGATGGGTTACTTGAAAAGATGGATCAAATAAGTACATATACTAAAGAGAATGGCAACTAGGTTTTTCACTGTTGGAGCTGGTAAGTATAATATGGAAAGAGAGAAAACTAGATAATCGAAATTGGAATTTGGTGGTATCAGTATGAACTCATGGTTTTAATTACATAGAGGAACTTTTGCTATAAAGAGCATGATTGGTGTAGCTGATGAAACTGGAGTAAAGCCAGAGGATTAGAAAAGAACAATGTAGCAATACCAATTTCCTGATTGTGATGGTTATATTTTGGTTCTGTAGGAAAATGTTTCTGTTTTTAGGAAATAAATGCTAAAGTGTTCAAGGATGATGGGGGCATTAGTCAAATAAGCAGCTTATTTTAAAATGACTCAGAAAAAAGATTTTTGTAAAGCATTTGAAACTTCAACAATTTATGGTTGTTTCATAAATTTTTAAAAAACACATTAATGAAAAATAACACTGGAATTAAATCTTAATTCTAGCTCATTGCTTTTTGAACTCTGCTAATTTAAATTTATTAAAAATGATATAAATTTTATTCTCTCACATTTTTTGCAGGATCATTGGCCAAAGGAAATCCATTGTGGGGATAATGATAAATTGTTATACAGTCTGAAGAAAATAAAAGAAGATAGTTCATTTACTTCAATTTATACACATTTGTGGGAAAATGTCCCTCAAATAGATGATGCAGCCATGGCCATGGAGTCAAGATTAGCAGAGTGTTCAATTCTTTTGAAAAACTGTGCCTCTGCAATATTTGAGTGGAGCAGCGTAACTCACAAGACAAGTAAACCTTATTTTTATATGAGTAATGTAATTGTCAGTTGTGTGTGAAGAATGAAATCCTGTTATTAAGATACCTAAAAACAGAAACATAAGTTTTTTTTAAAAAAAATTCCTTTATTTCAAAACGGTCCAATACGGATTTTTAGTTGAACATGAACACTTGGATTGAAAGAAAGTGTTTCTAGGACAAAGTCTAAAAGAGTTGTGAACTTTGTGAAACTGGAGCGGAGGTAGCCAAATATCAGGGAAACAGGATGCATTGACTGGTGTTGGTACCAGAGACAAGCAAGTCCGTAAGAATCAGTATATAAAAGCAGATACACCTAAAAACCCAAAGTGGAAGGAGTGAGAGTTGACGTACGTGAGCTAAATTAGTTTGAAGGAAGTACTTGGCAATCAGTATTGAATAAATGCAGGCTGAGGGAAAAGTATATCTGCAAGTAATGATAATTTTTACTACTTTTCAGTATTTATGTAACCTTTCATTGTATTTATTAACACTTTCAGAGTAGTTTTAGATACTACTGGTAATTCATGCATTATTTTTGATTTAATGGGCAGACTTGTCGTATATAAGTCTTAAAAATGATGTTGGTTGTACCTGTTAAGTATTTTCTGTGTATTAAATTTAATTAGTTATATTACTTAGCTATTTAATATCCTTCTATGGACCTTGCATTTTCAAAATCTGAGAATGTATTTAAATATAATACTATTAACTCACTACTGTTAAAATACTCATAATTTTTTATTTTAATTTAAAAAATTTTTGAAATTATACAAGGTAAATACATACACATGTTATGTGTCTATATAAACATACAGGGAAAGAGAGCAAGTGTGAACTTTTAAAAAATATTTTTTCATATATTCATTGTCCTCAGTATGTAAATATCAGAGCTTGGACTCTAGGTTACATGACTTCAGAGCCCCCTGTAGTCTTTCACTGGGCCATGCTCCAAAGTACTGCACTTTATTGAACTTAAGCTGACCATGAATCAACCAAATATAAGTGGCTGTGCTATTTGAAAAACATGGGCTTGTTCAGTAGGAAGGGATTAAGGTAAAACTTTAGATAAAGGAGTAAGTACTAAAGACATATGAGTTGGAACATGACATTTCTAAAAAATAAGAAGAGACAGGAGATATAATTATTTATTCAACTAAGACTGTGTCTAGCATTACACTTATCAAAATAGCTGGTTGATCTTATTGAATAGTTTTATATATAATTTGCTTAAAGTATTTATTTTTTTCTATTTTAAAGGATAGTATATTTATATGTTGTGAATTCTCATTTTTTTAAAGGTTCCCATGGAAAATTGGAACGATACAGGGCATTTCTAAGGAAATACCATAAGACAAAGAAGATAGTGGTATGGTATTTGTTTTCATCTTCCTTGAGAAACTACATTTTCACAGAAAAATATAATCATTGTAATTTCATAGACAATCATTGTAATTTCATAGATAAGCACTGATAACATTAAAAAAATTTTTCCTCTTAGTCTTCTATCATCTATCTATTTATCACTGTTTTTAAAATAACTGGATTTAAATTCGTCTTCACACACTCAGTATTGGAGTGTTGGCATTTGACACTCTCCAAGTTATTTGAAGACTTATATTACATCCTCTGGTTATTTAATAATTTTAACATCTTATGTTTAGTGGTACAGGTCCCATATCAATCTTCTTCTTTTAGAAAAAAAAATATTTTTGATTGACTATAGAATTACTTTGTCAACTAAAAAAAAACTCAGAGTTGGCTTACAATTTTATAATAGGCTTTTGAATTACTTTCAGAAACTTAGTACTTTAATACATTCTAAAATTATATAATGTAAAAGCTATAAGGACTTGAAGTGCCACAACTTGTCCATTTACTTCCTTAAATGTTGTCTTTTAAATTTCGTTTAATGTTTTATGGAATTTTCATCATTATATATTCTTCTACACCATTTAAAAAATAAACTAATGTAATAGCCCTTTTGTTGGGACATTTAGGTTAGTTTTCATTATTCATTATTTACAAAGCTGATGTAAACATAGTTGGAGTGAAAATTTTTCTTAAGATACATTTCAGAAGCAGAACCACATGGGGGAAAAATGTGAAAATCACATGGCCAAATTGTTCTCCAGAAAGTGGCACCAATTTATATTTGTAACAGTAGAGTTTGTGATTGATCTCTTACTCATTCCCTTGTCAACATTTAATCTTAAATTTTTAATGCTTGCAAATTGATAGGCATAAATGTTATCAGTTGTGTATGTTTTACTAATGAAATTGATTTTTTACATTAGCTTTTGTGTTTCTATTATTGTAAATTGCCCGTTTATGAACTTTGGCCATTTTTTAGCTATTTTTTATTTCTAAGTAAAACTATTAATCTTTCTCAGTAATATGTTATACATACTACTTTTTTGTTGCCTTTTAACCCAAAGTATTTTTTGTTATATAAAATTTTATATTTTCATGGATCTATAATTTTCTACTGAAATTTTCTGCCTTTAGTGCCATAATATTTAAGAAGGCTTTCTTCATTACAATATCATATATATGTTCACCTGTGTTCTCTTATATTGTTCTTACAGATTGATTTTTGTGTGTTAAATTCTTTAATTCATCTAATATTTATTTTTGTGTAAGGGTATAAAACATTAAGAATCTTATTAGGTCTATCAGTAAACTTGTGGGTGCTTTTAAAAATTTATTTTTGGGGTAACATTGGTTTATAGTACTACATGAGTTTCATGTGTACAACATTATATTTCTGCTTCTGTATACCCTACAACATGTTCACCACCAAAATATAGATTCCATCCGTCACCATACAGTTGATCCCCTCTACTCGTTTAGCCTTCCCTGCTACCTCTTCTCCTGTGTTAACCACTACTCTGTTCTCTATATCTGTGTGTTAGTTTTTCCTTTGGTTTGGTTTGTTCATTTATTCGGGGTGTTTTTTGTTTGTTTTTTTATATTCCACATGTGAGTGAATGTGTGGTTTTCTTCATAGAAGTTCTACACATTCCCTGTTAAATTTATTCCTGGGCATCTTCAATTTTTATTACTAATGTCAATGAGATTATTTTTCCATTATGTCATTCAATGGTTTATTGTTCATATATAGGAGATTATTATTGGTATAGATATATTATTCAACAATGTTAGCATTTCTCATCTTGTCTGTGACTCAGAAAGAATGTGAGTACTTTGCTATTAAGTATAATTTTGAATATTTAGATAGCTGGTTTTTTTCAGATCAAAGAAATTTTTTATTTCTAGTTTATTAAAGATGTATGGATGTAGATATAGATGTAGATTAAATATAGATTAGATTTGAATATAGGTGTCACTGTGCTCAAAAACTAAATAATCTCCATGGTTTGAAATGGAGAGGAAAATAATCGGCTGTGATGGTAATAGAAGCTGCTTTCAGTCTTTCATCTGTGAATGTGGCCGATTACATTAATAGCTTTTCAGAAGGTCAAACCATTCTTATATTAGGATATATTTTTTTTAATGCATTAGTGGATTTGCTTTGCTATTTGGATGTTTACATCTATGTATGATAATATATGATTATCTTTTTTGGTTATCAAAATTATACAAACCTCAGAAAATGAGTCATTTAGCTTCATGTCTCTTTTTAGTCTATAAATAATTTGTTGAATATAGGGACATCATTTGTTTTTGACTTTTGGCAAAAGTTTCCTGTGAACTTTTAATGCTTTATTATTTATATTTCGCCAAGGGATTAGGTAGGTTGCTAGGAAAGCTGTGTGGAAGTTAAAAGTTCCCATAAATAACAACTTGGCGACTGTCAAAACATAATATTGAGTGAAAAAAAGCAAGTTACCAAATAATTTGTACAGTTGAAATATTTTCTTTAAATTATAAAAATATACCAGAAGTCTGTATAGTCTTTATATGTATACATATATACGTAAAAATATTTTAATGGAATTGAGGGGATACAAGCAAATGATGGTCACTATCTCAGAGGGGAACACGGAAAAGGAACTAGAAATCCCGGTAAAAGGGGACCTGAGCTTCATATTTTGTTATACATAAACTTCATATTTTATCGTAAGAAATAGTCTTAAGCAAATATTAAAATGTCTACAGTAATCCATTTTATGTTGGAATACAGGAACACTGGTTGTTACATTACTCTTTATAATTTCTCTATTAACTTTCAAAAGAATTTCAAAAATTCTGTATGTTGAATTTTATCAGATGACTTTACAGGATCTATTGAAATGAACTTTAGATGAATTATACTAAAAAGTTTAAATAATAATTTTATTACTAAATTTTTTATTGGATTTTTATAAGGATTTTAACATGTATTATTTATATTTGTGTTACAGTATCTTTTCCAGGTTGTATGACCAAAAACTAGTTTTGTGTTACTACTATTACTCGGCTCATTGAAAACTTCCAGTGTTCCTTTGCTTTCTGCAAAATAAAGCCAGGATATTGAGATTAACATTAACATCTTTCTAAATCTGATCCCATCTTTACTGACCAATTATATTCTGTAGCTCTCAAGTGCACAGCCTTCTTTCTTATCATAATCGATCTCACTTTCCTTCTCTTATCCCTTGGCACATTTTTTAAATTGCCAATAATGTGATCCTCTTTCATTTAGCAATCAGTAATCATCTTTTCAAATTTGTTTCCTATGTCATCTCTTCTATAATATATGTATGTGTGTAATGTGTGCATATGTGTATAAAGCTTATGTATTTTGGCAGAAATGTATTAATGTATTAATATGTCTAGATGATCAAAAACTGATTTATGTGGAAGGCTTCTTATTCTCCGTACAGAAGTAGTATGGTGGACACAGAGATGTGCCACACACATTCCCCTTCAAGGAATTTGATCTGTTGCCCTACTGCTGAGAGTGCTGATGGGGGCACCTTTCAGCTATAGCCCCTTCAAGGATTCCCTCACCTAGAGAGAACTTCCTCTCCCAAGGACGTGCCCATTCAGGAGCCACCCACATATAATGACTAATCAACTAGGAAACAAATGCCTAGCTATTTCAACCCAGTGCAGGATGACTACTATGGGTCCTTTCAGTTCCGGAGCTTTTCTTAGGGTCAGGGCTGTTAGACTGGAATCATAGCTGACTTTTCCATCTCCCTGATCTTGCCCTTCCCCTTGCCTTCTATAGATATTGATCCCAAAGGCACTCCAGTAAACATTCTGAACACTGAATTCCACTGCACAGTCTGATTCCCAGTGAACCCAACCTGCAGTAAGTGGTTTATCTTTCTGTTATAGTTCTCACCTCTTTGTGTTTTGTTTGTGTATGTGTCTGATTCCCCTCTTGAACTCTGACTAACTTGAAGGCAAGGAACATCTTTGTATTACCAGCAACTAATACAGCAACAGCATTTAGGCCTCAGTAGGAGACACACACACACACACACACACACACACACACACACACACACACACACACACACAAGTTAACAAAGTTACAAAATATAAAAATTCTTAAATTTAGAATTTTAAAAATTTTATTTTAAATGTCTTCCAGCTTTCAGATGAAATGGAAACGAAGAAGGATATAGAGGTATTTAAAATTTCTGTTTTACAAGATTGTGTATTAAAAGTATTGTGGCAATAAAAGAATGTTTATAATAATGTAGATGTAGCTATAAATATAGATAGGGGCCCCAGGAGAGAGAGTTGGGGACAAGTACAGAAGCTGTCTCTTTGTGCCTAGTTCATTTCTTTAGATGTAGTCTAGCTAAAATTCTTGATAATTTGAGTTATATCAAAATTAGTTCTGAAATATGGTATTGTTTTACTTTTGGATTTGGCTTATAAATATGCCAGGACTCTTAACTTCATAGAAACAGATAATATGAAGATTTTTCTTGGGTGGGATAAGTATTTTTCACTTATTTTAGTAAAAAAATAAGTAAGATGATTGTTAATGAACAATAGTTAAATCTTTATCTGTCTTCTGTAGTCATATGAGACTACTGAACTGAAAAGAGTGAAGTAATTCCTGTTCTGTCAAATTTCTCTCTCTTTAGGGTTACAGCTTCCCAGGATTCAAGACAAATGAGCTTACTCAACTACCCAGACATCTGAATGCTGAACGAATTTATCTTTTTATTTTAAAAGCCCATAACTTTGCTGTATGTAAACAATTCTTTTTTTTATTGTATAATAAGTTTTTGAGAGTATGATTTAATGAATCAGACCTTTATTGAAAGCTATGACAAATCAGGTGTTAAGAAAGATTTAATTCTTTTGGGCATTATATCTGACAGGAAAGACCAGTGATATTTTTTAACACCCTGATCACCAGAAGATAATACATTAGATTCTGTTACTGCCTCAGGCGGCTGAGGTTACTAGTGTGCATTGGTTTGGCATGTGACTGTAACAGGTGTTTTCCCCTCCCTCTTCCTGCCCTATCAGCTCAGGATATATTAGCCTGCTTATTTTGATCCCAAAGTAATTTATGAGAGCCCTTCCTCACAACCCACTTTTTGAACCTCCACGTGTCTGGGGAATTTTTGAGTAGCATCCCTATAGGGTAGCTAACTGATGAAAAATGCAGGCGTAGGAAGGTAACTAGATCCTTGGCCATTGATTGCCAGGGGTAGGAGGAGGGTTGAGCGGTTACTGGTATTGATTTCCACTGCTTAATGCTAAGTAGTCACCTAAAAATGTTTGTTTCCTGGGGATTTGAACAATGCTCTTTGTACCGCCAGGCAGACTCCTCTCAGTTGTCTGAAATGGACTTGGCTGCTCGTAGGCCGTCTTCCCCATCCCTCACCCCCAGCCTTCCTGTGGCTGTTTATATCTCAGCACAAAAATCCCTATTTTCTCTCCTGCTAGTCCATCACAAGGTGTATAATCAACCGTTAAACATTATTTTGTACTCATTTTTCACTCTCTTCAAGATGGAAGAGTGTATCTCTTCAGTGTTTCATCTTCAAGAGAGTGTTCCAAGAAACAGTCTGATTAACTTAGTCTGGATCTCCTGTTTGCTCCTCATTGGGGAGCCACAGAGCACCTCAACTGACAACTCCACCTGAAATGATTCAGTAATGACACTTACTTTCTGTGCTGATATAGATGTTTTCAATTCTCGTTTATATTCTATGGGATTTTGGTGAGAGGGAAGTTTTAGCCTGCTCTCATGATAGAATCACCTGATCCATTTTTTTAAGAGAAAAACTATAAATGGTAGTTGTTATGCCTGGCCGTGAGCATATTTATTATTTTCCCTGACTATGTTTTGCAGTTTCCTCAGGGGAAAGGTTTTATTGTTTTAAGAAGAAATTAATACAAATTACTGCTAAAGTAATCTTATGAATGTTGTAGATAATCTATAATCTTTTTAACTCTAACATTCTGTGTTCTGACATCAGACTGTATTTTAAGCATGGATGCATGTACACCTATCATAAATCACAAGGAACAGAAATTAATTTCTCTGGATTTCATGAAAAAAAAATCTTGAGCTCTACTGAATCTGGCATTTAAAAACTTTGAGTGAATAAGATAAAATGATCTGTTAAATGCACCTATTGAAACCAAGATTTATAGTCTCTAGTAGTCATGGTAAATTGATTTTATGTGCCAATTTTGATCGACTGCTTAGAAAGAACACTGCATTTAGATAGGGTCTAGACTTAGGATGGACCCATTGGGATAGATTTCCATGATTATTGACACCTGTTGTCAGCATAAAAAGGAGATTGTAGCATGTGTCTTGGATTTTTGCTGTTCTTGGTTTAACCTGTACTGTCGTTTCAATGACCACTAATCACATGTGATTATTGAGCATATGAAATGTCCCCAGTGTGACTCAGCTCAATTTTAAAATTTTATTTATTTTAACTATATATAAATTTAAAAACTAATACTTGATTCAGCTATTGAACAACTTTCAATATGGCTGGAACAAAATTACAACCATATATTTTATGAACTAATTATGGTCTAGTATTTATGATGAAAATTTAGTGTTCAATTGAGATGTGCTGTAAGTATAAAATATACACTGTATTTCAAAGAGCTGGTACCCAAAAGAATGCAAGAATTGTTAATGTTTCATTAATAATTTTATACTAATCATATATTAAAATGATAATACTTTAAATATATTTGATTAAATAAAATATATCACTTAAATTTCACCTTACTTTTTAAAATGTCTACTGGAAAATTTAATATTGCTTATATACCTCCCATTAAATTTCTGTTGAACAGTGCCAGTCTGTAACTATTGAATACATATTCTTTATAAAGCCTATTTACATTAACATGTTTTATAATGTATACTAAGTTGATCTCCGTATGTCTTTTTTTTCCATAGGGGAAATTTTTTAAGATCTGGAGGACTCATTTTCTCTCAGAAGCCTCTATTGCTCTTTTGCATGATTCCTTTTGGTGGTGGTTTCTCCATAAATTTAAGGTACAATGATATTTTTAAAACTTTTTTTAAGTGGATTTGCATAATTAACTTTTCAGTAGAGGTAGCAGTGGTTCAAAAAATGTCTTTCTGGTTCTGTCACAGAGCTTGGTTTTTAAGTATTCTGCATATGTTAGAAATCCTGTCTGAAATCTAGAATTCTTTCAGAAGAGTTAAAACTTTAATAGGAGTCTTCAAAGATCCAGAGTCTTTATTAAGCAGAACAAGATTAGTGAAATCAAACTTACAGTGAATGCTAAAGTTGTAGCTTTACTTGATACTGTCATGTGCTGATGAACACTAAACAGAAAACCCACTGCAGATCAGTGACATCAAAGAAGGTTTCATTTAGAAAACAGTCTACAGATTGGATGGGGAGAGGGTCCTCACTTGACTCAGAAAGGTAAAAACTCTGCTTAGGGTACAAAAGACAAAGACATGCATACCTGGGAATTCCGCAATAAGAGCAATAAGTAATAAGCAGGACATGAGTCTTACGCTAGAGGATACCAGGGACTGCTGTGGGGCCTCTGGGTCTGGAAGAATGAGGAGGAGAGCGATGGTGGGGATTACTGTCTGGGCATTAAGAATGTGTGCCATGCCCCTTCAGGGAAGCCTGAAGACAGGCCAAGCTCTCCTCCTCCCCGGCTCAGATTACCCAAAGAAAACTGCTTGTGGATTCTCACAGAAATGTCAGACTGTGAAGGAATGGGTGTTACCAATTTTATGTACCAACTGTTTAGTTAGTGCTTTATGTTAGAATAATCAGTGCAATTCTAGGTAAGAGTATCCGTCCTGTACCTCTGATATTGTTAAGGGTTGAATGAGGCATAGGAAGTGGTGTATCAGTTCTACAAAGGTAATTACATAGGGAAATTTGTGAAATCAGTTTCCTTACCTTAAACTTATTTCTCTAGATCTGGATCCCAAATTTATGTTTTTTCATGATAACAGAGAGGAAACATTACTTTCCCACTTAAATCTGTTATAATTAAATATAACAAGTTTCTGAAGGAAACATAATCTAGCAATGTTCCTAAAAACTGTTTTGTCAAGCCATATAATACTTTATTATTTTGAACAAACAGATTTGACACAAAAAATTAGTCACATTTGACATTTATAAGATTATCCTTGGAATAGCAAAAGAATTAGAAATCTTATCTTCAAGTAAATTATTTTCTAAAACTACTGGCTTTCTGAAATTAAAATACAGTAATTTAGTAATAATTTTAAAATATTATACTTAAAATACATATACACACAGACATATATATAGTTTGTATATTATATACATCGTTATGTGTGTGTGTGTTTGTGTGTGTGTTTATATATATCTGCCAGTGAACTAGATAAATTACATGACCTGAGGTTCCTAAATTCACCAACTAAGTATGGTGGGTTGCTCATGCATTTACCATCAATGTGTGGGAACAGAACCACTCCTTGAATATTTTGTTGGGTAAGCTCATATTTAAAGCTGTACTGCATTTTCAGGTGAGTACAAAACATACATTCTGTCTATTTTGGGATCTACTTTATGAATGAAAACAGTATTGACTTCATAACTACAGCTGGAATAGAACCCTGAGCCACTTGTACAATTTAATTACCAATAGTGTAATAAGAAAAAAACGTGTAATTCTGCTCTAGAATATAGCCTGCTTCAGCATGCTGGCTCTAAAACTTGTTTCAGTCATTGTTAGATGAGTGATATAAAAGCAAACTGCCTTTGTTGCCTATGATCTAGTGGTAGCTTGATCTAGTAGTAAAAGTGCTGGACTTGAATCTAGGAAACTAAAATTTTAAATCTTGTTTTCCCGGTAGTTAGTATGAGACTTTGGGCTAGTCAAGTCTCTCTGAGCTTTACTTATCTCTAAAACAAAATAAAAAATTTTTAAAAAACAGCTAAAAATAGCATACACCTTTTAAGTTTTTTTGTACTATAAGTGACATGAATAACATCCCTAGTAAACTCTGAAATACTACATAAATGTAATGTGGGATTCAATATAATAGAATCAAGATCAGCCTTTCACAAACTAGTTTATCTACTTGGGAAATGATGTGACTTAGATAAGTAACTATTCAAAATCTTTCATAAAATTAAAAAATTACCTACCTGATTTGTTCATTGGGAATTAGAAAATGGATGTGAAGTTGTTTCTTTACATAGAAGTAGGTTTATAGTAAGTGTCCAACTTTTATTATTATTGTTGCTGTTACTGTTACTCTACTGGTAGTGAGAACACAACCTTGCAGAAATTTCTAGCTGATGTATAGGCTAATGACAAAAGTTTCCCTGACAGTGTTTAACTAGAAGAATTCCAATAATAATATACCCTTAATGTTTATAAAATTGGCCTTGGGACTTTGGCTCCAAAAAAGATTCAGAAGGCAGAAAAGTGTTATCACTTCTACCCATATAACAACGAAGACAAGCCATATATAACCGACAAAATCACAACTTTTTTGAACTCATTATGCAGAGCAAATTTCAAAGCAAAGAATGTTGCCAGAGAAAAAGAGAATAATTATATAATGATAAAGTAGTGAATTCATCAATGTGACCTAACAATCATAAATATTTATACACCTAATTAAAATGCTTTGAAATACGTTTAATGAAAATGTTTAAAACTTTAAGTAGAAATAGACAAATCTATAAGTATAGTTACATATTTCAACACCTCATTTCAATAATTGGTAGTATGTTAAGAAAATCAGTAATGATATAGAATGATACAGATGACTTAAGCAACACTGTTCACCAATTTGATGGATCTAATTGATATTTACTAAACATTCTTGACAACAGCAGAATACTTATTTTTTTCAAGTACACTTTAAGCCTTTACCAACTATATTCTGGGCTAGGAAAACATCCTAATAATTTTAAGACTTCGAGTCATACGAAGTATATTTTTACACCAAAATGGAATTATATTATAAATGAATAACAGAAAGCTATGTGGGAAATATTCAAATATTTGGAAACTAAATAACACACTTCTCAGGAACTGTAGGTCAAACCAGAAATCAACAGGGAAATTGAAAAGTATTTTGAACTTCTTGAAAATGAAAATATAGATTCAAATTTGTGGGCTGTAACTCAAGCAGTGTTTGGAAATTTAGAGCTTTAAACGGCCTGAATTCAAAGTAAGGAAAGTTCTCGAAAACCATGACCTAAGCTTCTACCATAGGCAACTAGAAGAAGAGAAAGAAATGAAAACCAAAGGAAGCAAAAGAAAGGAAATAATGAATATGAGAGAGGAAACCAATAAAAAGAAAAACAGAAGGAATTAGAGGAAATGAATTCAAAAATCTGGTTCTTCAAGAATCCTAAAAACAAGATAATGCAGGAGGAATTTGAAGCATATGTTTCACTGAAAGTAACCACAGCAAAAACAAAACCCAAATACAGCTTAACATTTTGGCTTAATTGACTCAAACCCCTAAAGGCTAACAAAAGAGATATGCCTATTCCCAAGCGTAAATACTAGATGCCTCAGGTTTTAGTCTTCTATTAAATAAAGTCCAGCTCTCACACATAAATTACAAGATAGGTAAGGAATGGAATTGCTGCACTGTTGGGTATGAAAGTGTTCAATTTAACAAGATAATGCCAAGTTGTTTCCAACTGGATGTACAAATTATTCTCCCATTGTTAATGTATCCGAGTTCCTAAACGGCCAATGACTCAAAGAAATCACAAGGGAAATTTGATAATACCTTGAGACAAATGAAAACAAAACTCAACATTCCAAAACTTGTGGGATGTGGCAGAAGCAGTGCTTTAAAGAGAAATTTATAGTTGTAAATACGTCAAAAAACAATATATCAACAGTCTAATTTTGCATGTTTACATAAGGAACTACATATCTTTACATAAGGAACTAGGAAAAGAACAACAAATTGAATCCTGAGCTAACAGAAGGAAGAAAATAACAAAGATTAGATAGATAAAATAGAGAATTGAAAAACTGCAGAGAAAATCAGTGAAACCAAAAGTTAGTTTTTTGAGATCAACAAAATTAACAAACCTGTAGGTAGACTAAGAAAAAAGAAAAAAAGAGAAAAGACTCAAATTACTAAAACCAGAAATGAAAGTGGGAACGTTCCTAGCAAAGAAATTGAAAGAATTATAAGAGTACTATAAACAAATGTATGGTAACAAATTGGATGGCCTGTATGAAATGAACAAATCCCTAGAAATATGTAATTTTCCAAGACTGAATTTTGAAGAACTAGACAATGTGAACAGACCTGTAACTAGTAAGGAGATTTGGTCAGTAATCAGAAACCTCCTAACAAAGAAAAGCCCTGGACCAGTTGGCTTCACTGATGAATTCTACCATCATTTAAAGAAGAATTAACACCAATCCTTCTCAAATTCTTCCAAAAACTGAAGAGGAGGAAACACTTTCTAACTCATTCTAAGGGGCCAACGTTACCCTCATACTAAAGCCCAAGATACTATAAGGACAAAAAAAATCTACAGACCAATAGCCTCTTTGATGAAAATTGATGTAAAAATCCTCCACAAAATACCAGCAAAGTGAATTTAGCAGTATATTAAAAGGATTGTACACTCTGAGCAATGAGATGTATTCCTGGAATGGAAGTATGATTTAACATATGTTAAATATCTAAACCTAATGAACATATCAGTAACCTGAATATCCAACAACTATAGGGCATATTTTCTTTTCAAGCATATCAAAAATTTACCATACCATTTTGCTACTCAGTTTCCTGTGGCGGTAGATATGGTGAGGACTTTAGGTTGAACTGTATTATTGAATTGTTGAATGGTATCCAAGACATATTCTGGAGTAAATTTTTTTTCTCCATACATATTAAGTGTAGATTGTGTAGCTGAAACATGCCAAGTTTGTTAATTAGTAAATTTTATATATATATATATAAAATATATATAATTATATATATAATAATATATGTATATAATCTCATTTTATTCTCATACAACCCTAAATCTTAGAACCACTGCCTATTATGTAATTGATCAAGAATTTTTAACTACTAACATTATCATTATTTCTGTTACTCCTTCCGTAAACTTATTAACACAAACATGAGACCTGGCTTGGGAGTAAGGAGACCTAGATTCTAGTCTGGCTCTTAGTTACATAACTATGTATATATAACCTTAAATAATTCTCTTACTCTTTTTGAGTATCAATGCAACCACCAAAATAGAGAGACTTAATCTTAGTGATAACTAACTTGCATTTTAGGTCTTGGATCCTAAGCACTTATGAATCCCAGGTCATTTGGCTTGCTAATTTCATGGAAAACTACCACTAAATTTGATAATTTTAAAATTTTATTACCAGAACTTATTAATGCCAGCTTGTGCTACAGTTGACATCATAAATGAATTTGGACTCTTTAATTCATTTTTATTGCTTAATTCCTAGTATTAGACTCTGATTTATCTCTTCATTGCTTAATAGAGCAAGAATTCAAGGTGCTACATGAGCACTTTAATACTGACATTACTGTTAACTACAGATTTCTTCCTTACAGCATTCTCCTTGCATTGTTTTTAGTTTGGCTATCATGTCACAGTTTTACCAGTACTGGCAATGGCTGTCTCATCCCAGTAGTCACTTCAATTTTATACTAAGTTACTGATGATGAAAGAGTTGGAATGGTTATAGAATAATAGAAGGCAACTAAGTCATTGCTTGCCTTCTGCGTGTCAACTACTATTCAAGAACCTTCATTAATTCATCAAATGTTTGTGTGCTTTGTGTGCCAGGTACTGTGCTGAGAGCTTGAAATACAAAGTCGAACAAAACATGATCCCTGTCCCTATTTAATTTTAAGATACTACTTTAAGATATGTATATATTACCTACATTTAGTGGATAAGGAAACCAGTACTTAATTAACTTGCCCTGGGATAGTGCAGCTAATGAATAACGGAGCCAGCATTCAAATTCAGGTCTGCATAATGTTAAAACCTATGCTCATTCCTCTATAGCAACTGAGTTCCCTTTAAGAATAGGTGGAATTACTGATGTTATGCAAATTCTAACTTTAAATTGTAATATTAATAATTTAAATTCCTTTCATGTTTTATTTCTCAAGCCTGACAGAGAAAATCAAGATTTCCTGTTTGATAGAATTTCAGAAAGTTATGTGTCACTTTTCATGAGCGTACCTCTAAGTCGAAAGGATGCATTCTTTCAGGTAACCATACAAATTAAATAATTATGCTAATTATTCTTTACAGCACATGAAATATAAAAAGTTATTTTACTTAACACATATGAGAACATACTTTGTTACTCAGAGCAAAATTGCCTGAAGTAGAGTAAATAATGGTAATATTTTAAGTTATGCCCCTCACCCCAGAATATTGTATTTTACTGACTAAAAGCCTTACAGAATCTCTTTAATGTGGTATAGGTATTTGTTTGCATGTTAGTAATTTTGAAAACTATTGGCTTATTCCATGTATATATTTGATACTTCTTTTTATCTATAAAATTATCATTTTCATTTTACTTTATAATATATCTTTTGATCTAAAAGGACTTAACAAGTTCATGTTAAGCCTAAATACTAAGTACCTGATGTGATAAAGGACACATTTATGAATCAAATATTTGTTTTACTATGTCTATTATAAAAATAATTTGATTAAAAAATTGATGTTCTTGAGTAATGCAAAATGAAAATATGTAGGAATTTCATTGAGTATTTCAAAATGTAAACATCTAGCATTTCAAAGGAGAAGCCACATTCAAGTACTTTGTTGTGTTGACATTTGTAAATCAGAAATATGTAAATATTTTGGAGTCAGTACATGTTTCCATGGGTAAAACCTAAAGTAAAAATAAATATCCTTCATGATGAAAACATAAACCTAAATTGCCAAATATTTATGTTCAATCTTGAGCTATCTCACAACATACACATGCAGTGTCAAAGAAGGAAACCTGTAGTGGCCTGGGAATAAGGAGACTTAACTTTATGACTGGAATCTGCTGCTAATTACCCAGGTGATCCTGGCAAGCCCTGCAGTCTCTCAGTTCCACAGCTGGTTGTCCATCTGATGAAGAGGTTGATTAGATCCATGATTCATGAATTGCTTTGTAGAACTCTGCTGTTCTGAAAGATAGACTAGGATTTTCTCTGCTAATATTAAATTTCTCATTTGCGGGGGAAAAATTAGTTAATGGTTAGGATTTTTGGTAATTAAGTTATCTAGAGATGACAAACCCAGCTGTTTCTGCTATCCATAATCTTTCACCAAGTCTATGCTTTTGTGGTGTGTCCTGCCTATTTGCATGGTTTGATGAAGTCAAGCATGCTTTAACACAGGGCTCTTAGGGATAAAAGGTCTATTTACCGTGAACAAAGAAGGAAGTAGTGGCACCATTGCTTATCTCTCATTCTCTCATTTCTTGTCCTACATTTATGGTCCAAATGTTCTCTCTTGGGATGGATATGCCTTTTGATTTTTTTCCTAAATCCCTATGTTCAGTGACTTTTTCTAAGGAGAAATTAGAAGGTGTTTAACCAAGATTCAAAGCTTCACTTGAGAACAAACAAGAAGTACAAAGTACACCTTAGTGACCTGACCCCGTGACCTGTGTTCAGTCTTCTTATAATACTCCCTCTCCCTGTTTCTATGCTAAAAAACCAGGCCACCTTCCTACAGGTCTGTTGCCTCCAGAGCTATTTAAGTGGAAATAGCACTTCATCTCATTGACCAATTTCCATTATTTTTAACTCACTCAGATAGGTGGGGTTTTGTTACTATAGGCTCATCAGATTTATCCAACCAAAGAGAGAGAGATCTATGAATATTTAAGAATCAAAAAATTATCTCCTGGTCTCACTGTTGAGTAGAAATTAACTGAATCTAAACATATTTAGTATGGCTTATACTTCACTATCTTTCAATGTCATATAGTGATAATCCTTCAGAAATTTTCCCAACACTGACACTTGATCCCTTTTACCTCTAATCTCCCAAAGGTGAGATAGTCACAGAAAACTTTCAAAAGCTCCCCTTACTCACCTTTTCCAACATTTTAATTTTAATTTTAGTATGATTTTATATACCACAATTATGATATATGTTTGTATATGGTAGTAAAAATGTTCATGGTTTATTCAATAAAATTAAATATATCAGTATATTAGAGCATTCTCCCTTCTGCTCCTCTCTTGCCTGCCACCCCCGCCCCCCAATTAAGTTCTTCAAAGAATGCCATCACTTACCAGCAGATTTGAACACTACTGGTTTAGGTGACTGTGTAGTTTCCTATTGATGCTGTAACAAGTTATCACAAACTTAGTGGCTTTAAACTTGTCTCATATTGTCTCATATATATACGTGCTGTTTAAGTCATGTGTGTATGTGTGTGTGTGTGTGTGTGTGTGTGTGTGTGTGTTTGTGTGTATGCTGTTCTAGGGCTAAAGTCAAGGTGTCAGTGGGGCTAGTTTCTTTAAGAGGCACCAGGGGAGAAACCATTCCTTTCCTCTTCCAGTTTCTGGTGGCTGCCAGCATTCCTTGGCTTCTGTTCACATCCCTCCAGTCTCTTTCTTCCACATTGCCTTTTCCTCTTCTATAGTAAAAATTTCCTCGGCCTCCCTCTTGTAAGGACACTTATGATTACATTTGAGGCCCACCAGATAATCTACAATAATCTCTCCATCTCAAGATCTTTAATGATACCTGCAAAGCCCTTTTGCAGGCTTATAAATTAACATTTACAGGTTTCAGGAATTGGGACAGTGACCTCTAAGGTCCCTTCCAATTCTAAAATTTTACATTATTTTCACATTATTAAGTGCTAAATATTTGTGAATACTTTTTGAATGCAGAATACCAAAACAGTAAATAAAAATATTTTAAATCTTTAATATAAAAATCTAATATCTTTCTGTATTTAGTCACTTTGTAATTTAGGGATTTTAAGTCTAATAGAATACTAGTAGTGCCATTTATTTGTTGATATCTGATCATGGTTTTATAGTTGTTATTATAATACATTAACTCACCTAAACAGGTGAGCTTCAGTTATTTTCAAACATGCTCTTTATTCTCACCACACACATGATGTGATAGAGTGTTATCTAATGCTGCGGTGGTAAACAAATGTAGCAAATCAACATGTACACCTTAAACTTACACAGTTGCATGTCAAATATATTTCAATTTAAAAAAATGTATGCTTTTTATTATAATGACCTGAAAGAGGATATCCTTTTTTGTGAAAGAGGATATGAATAGAAAGGTTAAATGAAATAAATGTAGAATCATCAAACCTTTTCTTAATTCATCCTTTACCCAAATTAAAGTTTTTCCCAAAATGCTAACACATACACAAATTGGCTGACTTTATTTTCAGCTCTGCTTTCTTCACATTCCTCAGTGAGAGGTACAAAGAAGTAATAAATGGCAAAAAGCAAGCTATAAGGAAAAAAGGACACATACAGTTCACAAATAATAATTTTTTGGTGGTTGAGATATGTTATATGAAATTATTCTAATATGACTATTTTTGGTAGTTGTATCCTGATTGTTTGGCACAAGCTATCTATGCAACATTCCAGAAAGCATTTCCAGAATCCAGTAATCTCTTTAATGATGAATTTAAAGAAGATCTAGGGAATACCATTTTTCTCTGGTTGTCAGGTATGAATGTCATTTAAGTATTGATGATTTATTTTAGTACCTAAAACTTTTGAATTGTAGTATTTCATTTACTCCAGTCAAAACATTTGTAGTTCTTTGCCTTACAAAACATAGCATATTGATGTCTATATTTTAAAATAATAATGATTAATCGTTTTCTTCTGAAAATTGTTATACTAATATTAATCAGTTACTCATTTTAGAAGCCAAATAATTTTATAGGCAGTGGAATTATTGTAGAAATCCGAAATAACACAAAAAGAAAATCATGCCATATATATTTTATATTTGGAAGATAAATGTTTTAAGCTGCTTTTGGAACACTTTTGGCATTTTTATAGCAAATAATATTGGGTAAATTCTGGAGCTAATTGAGTTCTTTGTAGAACATATGATCATTAATCAAGGAAAATTTGTTTTTTGAATCATGCTGTTGTTTAGGTAGGAGTGGTAGGGCTCAAAACCTGAAGGGAAGTAAAATTCTCTCAAAGAGTATTTAGGGGAAGATTTAGGACATTCCTGGAATGACCTTCCCAGTATTTTTTTCTAAGACTACTATACCATTATAGACTACCAAAAGCTATTGACTGTTTTCAAGTGCTAGTTCTTCTTATAAATCTTTCCATCCAAATTTTGACTCATTTTTAAAAACTATTTTGTGTTAGTTCTTGGTAACCAAATCATTTCTATAAGAAAATGTTTCATATTTTAAGGAGGAAGTCCTTGGGAGGTAAGCACTAGAAAACAACCCTGAGAAAACCCAATCAATACACATACAAACAAGAGTCTCCTAATTACAAAGAAAAATCCAACTAATTCAAATACAAGAAGCAAAAAGAAAATGAACATAGCATTCATATAAAAACATTATAAGAAAAAAATGTGACAAAAACAGAACAAATTTCCTATAGACCTGTTGTAGACTGAATAGTGTCCCCCCAAAATTCATGTTCATTTCTGTATGTAAATTTTATATCACTCTCATACTTAATCATTTTGTTTGAGTTAGTTTTTTTTAACTTTTTTTTAACATTTTTTATTGATTTATAATCATTTTACAATCTTGTGTCAAATTCCAGTGTTCAGCACAATTTTTCAGTTATTCATGGACTTATACACACTCATTGTCACATTTTTTTCTCTGTGAGTTATCATAACATTTTGTGTATATTTCCCTGTGCTATACAGTGTAGTCTATTCTACAATTTTGAAATCCCAGTCTATCCCTTCCCACCCTCCACCCCCCTGGTAACCACAAGTCTGTATTCTCTGTCTGTGAGTCTATTTCTGTCCTTTATTTATGCTTTGTTTTTGTTTGTTTGTTTGTTTTTGTTTTTGTTTTTTAGATTCCACATATGAGTGATCTCATATGGTATTTTTCTTTCTCTTTCTGCCTTACTTCACTTAGAATGACATTCTCCAGGAGCATCCATGTTGCTGCAAATGGCATTATGTTGTCGGTTTTTATGGCTGAGTAGTATTCCATTGTATAAATATACCACCTCTTCTTTATCCAGTCACCTGTTGATGGACATTTACGCTGTTTCCATGTTTTGGCTATTGTAAATAGTGCTGCTATGAACATTGGGGTGCAGGTGTCATCCTGAAGTAGATTTCCTTCTGGATACAAGCCCAGAAGTGGGATTCCTGGGTCATATGGTAAGTCTATTCCTAGTCTTTTGAGGAATCTCCACACTGTTTTCCATAGTGGCTGCACCAAACTGCATTCCCACCAGCAGTGTAGGAGGGTTCCCCTTTCTCCACAGCCTCTCCAGCATTTGTCATTTGTGGATTTTTGAATGACAGCCATTCTGACTGGTGTGAGGTGATACCTCATTGTAGTTTTGATTTGCATTTCTCTAATAATTAGTGATATTGAGCATTTTTTCATGTGCTTTTTGATCATTTGTATGTCTTCCTTGGAGAACTGCTTGTTTAAGTCTTCTGCCCATTTTCGGATTGGGTTATTTATTTTTTTCTTATTGAGTCGTATGAGCTGCTTATATATTCTGGAGATCAAGCCTTTGTCGGTTTCACTTGCAAAAATTTTCTCGCATTCCATAGGTTTTCTTCTTGTTTTACTTCTGGTTTCCTTTGCTGTGCAGAAGCTTGTAAGTTTCATTAGGTCCCATTTGTTTATTCTTGCTTTTATTTCTTCTAGGAGAAAATTTTTGAGATGTATGTCAGATAATGTTTTGCCTATGTTTTCCTCTAGGAGGTTTATTGTATCTTCCCTTATGTTTAAGTCTTTGATCATTTTGAGTTGATTTTTGTATATGGTGTAAGGGAGTGTTCTAGCTTCATTGTTTTACATGCTGCTGTCCAGTTTTCCCAACACCATTTGCGGAAGAGACTGTCTTTATTCCAAAGTATATTCTTGCCTCCTTTGTCAAAGATGAGTTGACCAAAAGTTTGTGGGTTCATTTCTGGGCTCTCTATTCTGTTCCATTGGTCTATATGTCTGTTTTGGTACCAATACCATGCTGTCTTGATGACTGTAGCTCTATAGTATTGTCTGAAGTCTGGGAGAGTTATTCCTCCAGTCTCTTTCTTTCTCTTCAGTAATGCTTTGGCAATTCTAGGTCTTTGATGGTTCCATATGAATTTTATTATGATTTTTTCTAGTTCTGTGAAATATGTCCTGGGTAATTGGATAGGGATTGCATTAAATCTGTAGATTGCCTTGGGCAGTGTGACCATTTTAACAATATTGATTCTTCCAATCCAAGAGCATGGAATATCTTTCCATTTTTTAAAGTCTTCTTTAATTTCCTTCATCAATGGTTTATAGTTTTCTGTGTATAATTCTTTCACCTCCTTGGTTAGATTTATTCCTGGGTATTTTATTACTTTGGGTGCTATTTTAAAGGGGATTGTTTCTTTACTTTCTTCTGTTGATTTATCGTTAGTGTAAAGAAATGAAACTGATTTTTGAACGTTAATCTTGTAACCTGCTACCTTGCTGAATTCTTCAATCAGCTCTAGTAGCTTTTGTGTGGACCTTTTAGGGTTTTCTATATATAGTAACATGTCATCAGCATATAATGACACTTTTACCTCTTCTTTTCCAATTTGGATCCCTTTTATTTCTTTCTCTTCCCTGTCTGCTGTGGCTAGGACTTCCAGGACTATGTTGAATAGGAGTGGTGATAGTGGGCATCCTTGTCTTGTCCCAGATTTTAGTGGGAAGCTTTTGAGTTTTTCACCGTTGAGTACTATGCTGGCTGTAGGTTTGTCATATATAGCTTTTATTATGTTGAGATATGTTCCCTCTATACCCACTTTGGCGAGAGTTTTTATCATAAATGGGTGTTAAATTTTATCAAATGCTTTTTCTGCCTCTATTGAGATGATCATGTGGTTTTTGTCCTTTCTCTTGTTGATGTGATGTATTACACTGATTGATTTGTGTATGTTGAACCAGCCTTGTGTCCCTGGGATGAACCCCACTTGGTCATGATGTATAATCTTTTTTATGTGTTGTTGGATTCTATTTGCTAAAATTTTGGTGAGGATTTTGGCGTCTATGTTCATCAGTGATATTGGCCTATAATTCTCTTTTTTGGTAGTGTCTTTGCCTGGTTTCAGTATCAGGGTGATGGTGGCTTCATAGAATGAGTTTGGGAGTATTCCCTCCTTTTCAATCGTCAGAAGAGTTTGAGAAAGACTGGTATGAGTTCTTCTTTGTATGTTTGGTAGAATTCCCCGATGAAGCCGTCCGGTCCTGGACTTTTATTTGTAGGGAGGTTTTTAATTGCTATTTCTATTTCCTTTCTAGTGATCGGATTGTTCAAGTGTTCAGATTCTTCTTGATTCAGTTTTGGTGGACAGTATGTTTCCAGAAACTTGTCCATCTCCTCTAGGTTATCCAGTTTGGTTCCATATAGTTTTTCATAATATTCTCGTATGAAATTCTGTATTTCTATTTTGTTTGTTGTAATTTCTCCATTTTCCTTTCTTATTTTGCTAATTTGTGCTCTCTCTTTTTTCTTCTTTGTGAGTTTGGCCAGAGGTCTGTCGATTTTATTTACTTTTTCAAAAAACCAGCTTTTGGTTTGGTTGATTTTTTCTATGGTCTTGTTAATCTCTATTGTATTTAGTTCCTCTCTGATCTTTATTATTTCCTTCCTTCTGCTGCTTTTTGGGGCTTTTTGTTCTTCTTTTTCTAATTCATTCAGGTGGTGGGTTAAATTGTTTATTTGAGATTGTTCTTCTTTTTTGAGGAAGGCCTGTATCGCTATAAACTTCCCTCTTAGCACTGCCTTTGCTGTGTCCCATAGGTTTTGAGTGGTTGTGCTTTCATTATCATTTGTCTCAAGGTATTTTTTAATTTCAGCTTTGATTTCCTCATTGATCCATTGTTTTTTCAATAACATATTGTTTAATCTCCATGCTTTCCTTTTTTTCTCCTTTGTTTCTCTGTTGTTGATTTCCACTTTCATGGCATTGTGGTCAGTAAAGATGCTTGAGATAATTTCTATCTTCTTAAAAGTGTTGAGGTTTCTTTTGTGCCCAAGTACCTGATCGATCCTAGAAAATGTTCCATGTGCACTTGAAAAGAATGTATATCCTATTTTTGGGGGGTGTAATGCTCTGAAAATATCCACCAAATCTAGTTTTTCTATTGTAGTATTTAATTTCTCTGTTGCCTTGTTTATTTTATGTCTAGAAGATCTGTCTAGTGATGTTAATGCAGTGTTAAAATCTCCAACTATGATTGTATTCCCATCAATATCCCCCTTTATCTCTGTTAGTAATTCTTGTATGTACTTAGGTGCTCCTATATTGGGTGCATGTATATTAACGAGTGTAATATCCTCATCTTGTATCACTCCTTTAATCATTATAAAATGTCCTTCTTTATCTTTCTTTATGGCCTTTGTTTTAAAGTCTATTTTGTCTGAAATCAGTACTGCAACACCTGCTTTTTTGGCTTTTCCATTTGCATGGAATATCCTTTTCTATCCTTTCACTCTCAATCTATATGTGTCCTTCTCCCTAAAGTGGGTCTCTTGTATGCAGCATATTGAAGGTTCTTGCTTTATTATCCAGTCTGCCACTCTGTGTCTTTTGACTGGAGCATTTAGTCGATTAACATTTACAGTAATTAATGATAGATGTGTGTTTATTGCTATTTTGAACTTATCTTTGCAGTTGAATTGGTATATCCTCTTTGTTCCTTTCTTCTTCCTTTTGTGGTTTGGTAATTTTCCTTTGTATTATCATGGATTTTATTTAATTTTTGTGACTCCTTTGTAAATTTTTGGCTTGTGGTTACCCTTTTTTGTAAATCTATCAACCCATTACTGTAACTGTTTTTATTAAACTGATAGTAACATGATCTCAAACCCATCCTACTGTTAAAAAATTTTTAAAAAGAAAGAAAAAAATATTCTATATTTCCCTGCCTCCCTCTCCCACTCTCAGTGATTTGTATGTCTTCTTTTATAATTTCATGTTTACTTTATTTGTAATTCATGAGTTATCACCTTTCCAGTTGTGTGTTTCTCATTTCTGTAGCATCCTGCTGCTTTTCTATTTAGAATAGCCCTTTCAATATTTCTTTTAGCATGGGTTTAGTGTTGCTAAACTCCTGCAGCTTTTTTTTTTGTCTGTGAAACTCTTTATTTCTCCTTCTATCCTCAAGGATAGCCTTGCTGGATAAAGGATCCTAGGCTGCATCTTTTTTTCATTCAGGGCTTTGAATATATCTTGCCACTCCCTTCTGGCCTGTAGTGTTTGTGTAGAGAAATCAGCTGAGAGCCTTATGGGGGTTCCCTTGTAACTTACTCTTTGCTTTTCTCTTGCTGCGTTTAGAATCATTTCTTTATCCTTGACTCTGGCCATCTTGATTATGATATGTCTTGGTGTGGGTCTATTTGGGTTCTTCCTGTTTGGGACCCTCTGAGCTTCCTGTACTTGGATATCTGATTCCTTCTTTAAGTTTGGGAAGTTTTCAGTCATGCTTTCTTCAAAAACCTTTTCAATCCCCTTTGATCTTTCTTCTCCTTCTGGGACCCCTATTATGCGAAGATTGGGACGCTTTATATTATCCCATAGGTCCCTTATGCTATTTTCATTATTTTTTATTTGCTTCTCTTGTAGTTCTTCTGAATGGGTGCTTTCTATTGCCCCGTCTTCTAGATCACTAATTCGTTCCTCTGCATTATCTAGTCGGCTTTGCACAGCTATTAGATCATTCCTCATCTCTGTCAATGAGTTTCCCCATTCTACTTGGCTCTTCTTTATAGCTTCAATTTCATTTTTGACATATTTTATATCTCTAAACACTATCTCTTTTAATTCCTTCAGCAATTCGATCACTCCTTTTTTGAAATCTTGATCTAGTAGGCTATCGATGTCTATTTCGTTGATCTTTCTTTCAGGGGATTTCTCTTGTTCTTTTAATTGGGAAAGGTTTTTCTGCTTCTTCATCTTGCTCATACCTCTTTGGCACTATGGTTTATGGAGAATCAGTTGTGTATTTTGGTCCTTAAGGATTTTATCTATCTGATGCCTATTTAGGAATAGAACTTAGGAAAAAAAGAAAAAAAAAATAAGAGAGAGAGAGAAAGAATTTTAAAAGAAGGGAGAAAGAGGGTTTGAAAACAGTGTATAATGAATAATAGAAGAGTGAGTTGAAGCAGAGTATTAATCGGGTTGAGACGTCCTTTTAAAACCTTTACAAAAAAAAGGGGGGGGGGAGATGAATAGATGTATTTGAAACCTGTGTCTAATCAATAGCAGGACATCAAAACCCAAGAGAAATAGAAATGAATTAAGAAGTAAAGATTAAGAGAGTAATAGAAAATAGAACAGGTAAAAACAGATTTAAAAAAAAGGGGGGGGGGTTGTCGGTGTTCTCCTGGAGTCTGTGTGCTTTTAATGTGAAGTCTTTCTGTCTTCGTCCTGTTTTGGAAGCTCAGCTTGCTGTTTTCAGAGGCCCTCCATTGGCGCCCTCTTCTGTGCTGCTCCCAGCACCTGTCGGCAAGCCGATCGCGCCTCCTCCTAACACTGGGTCAGGTGCAGCTCTCTGCTGTGGGCGGGCGGGTCGCTGCCCCTCCGGATGCCGCAGTCAGATGTTGCAGACTGGCCAGGTAGGAGGGCGGGTCGTGCCCCCTCCCAGCACCTCGGTCAGGGGCTGTGTTCCTGCCCGAAAGGCGGGGGGCCGCTCTCCCTCTACCTGCAGCGCCGGTAGTTCCGCTCTCTGTGTGGCTGCGCGCTCCGCCCTATTCGGCGCTCCGCAGGTGGGCTCGGGGAAGACCGAGGGACAGCCCTGTCCCTGCTCCGAGCCAAAACCCAGTTCCTTGTTTGTCTTTGTGGAGCAAGTTCTCTGAGGGACCAGGATGGAAGGATCCTATCTGCCCCGGGCTGCAGGCCAGTCTCAGTCTGGCCTTTGAGGCTGCTAAGCCCTTCGTGTGGATGCAGGTTTCGCCCCCGCCCCCGCCTGGGTGCTCAGCGCGGAGGATATGGCGGCTCCGCCTGAGCACCGCCTCTCTTCCCCCGAAAACTTTCCGCGGGTTTTCAGAGATGGGGGTGTGCACCCTTCCCCCGAGAGCACATCAACCTTGCTGTTTTATGGAGGGCCCAGGTTGTTCTGCCCTGTGCACCCACAGCCACGGCGCGCAGACCCTTGCGTTCCCCCGGGGCTGCCTCCGTGCAGCCACTTCCGTCCTCCGCCCGGCTTGTACAGCCTGGCCCTGCCCGCCGCTGCCGGCCCGCGTCTCAGGCTGGGTGTCGGGGGGACGCTCTGTGCCCGTTTAACTTAGTTCTGTTAGTCAAGGGCTGCTCTGTACAGATCCGAGCCTCGGAGGCTCCCCCTCCGTCCCGCTGGCCTCTCAGTTGGAGAGGGGAGACCCAGCGAGCGAGCGCCAGTCCTCCTTTGCCGCTCCCTCCCCGCGGGACCCGACCCGCGCTGCTTTGCCTTTTGTTCTTTCTTTTTTCCTTTTCTCCTACCAGATTTTCGGTTTCTTTATCTTTTGAAGAGGGCGATGTTCTCTCAGAGTGCCGCAGGTGCTCTGGTTGGCTGAGTGGGTCTGTAGATGTGGGTCTTGGTGTATTTGTGGGAGAGGGTGACCTGCGAGCGTCCTTCTACTCCGCCGCCATCTCCGTCCGGCTTGTTTGAGTTAGTTTTATCATTGATTGTCTATAGAGTTTTCGGTGCATATGTCATATCATCTACAAATATAGTTTTAATGCTTTTTCAATTCTTGTACTTTTAACTGGTTTCTGTTACATAATTGAAGAAGCATTTGTGTAACATATTGAGATGAGGCACTAGCAATGAGCTAAGAGATTTATAAGAAAAGGTTTTGAAGTCCTCTGGTAAATCCAGTGGGGATGTCTACTTTAGGCTCTTCCTATGGCTCTTGAATGCATTCCATATGTAAACTGCCTGAAGTAAAGGCAAGAACACTAATATAAATACCTTATCATATTTAACTATCAGAATGGATAGTTTTAAATACTGAAGTAAACAAAAACTTCTTGTTCAGGAAATTTTATAAGGCTATGACCAGTAGAATTAATCTGAAGATTGAAAATTTGGTAATTTCTATTATTCTGTCTTCCAGCTCACTAATTCTTTCTGCTGTTAAGCCCATCCATTTAGTTTAGTTTTTGTTGTTGTTTTTTTTTTAATTTTGGATATTGTACATTTCAGTTATAAAATTTCCATTTGGTTCTTTTTTATATCCTATATGTCTTCACTGAGACTTAGTTTTTTCATTTATTTCGAGTGTATTCATCATTGTTTAAGCATTTTTATGATAACTGCTTGAAAAATCTTGTCAGGTAATTCTAACATATGTGTCATCTAGATGCTGGCATTTGTTATCTTTTCTCATTCAAATTGAATTTCCAAGTTTTTTATGTGACAATTGAAACCTGGACATTTGGGGTATTGTAAGATTCTGAATCTTATCTAAATTTTATGTTTTAATAGACCTCCTCTTACACTGTTCTAGTTGGGGAAGAAGGGCAGTACTGAATGGGGAACGCAAGTGTAGTTTCCCTACTTGGATTCATTTGACATTGTGGTGGGAGGAGGATTGTTCTGGCTCCCCAGTAGACCTCTATTGATACCACTCTGGCTTTGAGAGGCTGGGATGCCTTGTTACTGCTCCTCACGTGGCCTCCACTGATACCATAAAGGGGAGGATAGCCTTGTTATATCTGGCCAGTGGTCAAAGTCTCCACTAGGCCTCCTCTGACATCACTTCCCAAAGAGAGGGGAATGTGTTCCTCATTCCAGTCTTTTGGGAATAGAAGTCTCAATCTCTTCTCTGCCTCCTCTGATACCACCTGGTGGAAGTGAAAGTTGAGGCTCTCCACCCAACCTTTTCTGGCAGTGGTGGGGTTGGAACTGCAAGTTTTCCTATTGTGTTTGGCCGGAGTAAATACTTCCTGTTTAAATTTTTTCTTTCCTACTAGGCTGTCCTTTTCCTCATCCTTTGGCTAGAGAGAGCAGGATTTTTCTTGAGACTTCTTTTATCGGTTCCTGTTACCATTTCTGGATTCTGGTTTCTCTAGCACCCAGTTTGAAATACGAGTGAAAAAGAAAACCCAGGGAATTCACTGTTGTGTTATTCCTTGGGTCCTGAGGTCCCTAGCCAGTCTGCCTGCTTATCTCTACCTTTTGGAGGCTCCCTTATGTTTGTTTATATACACATTCACTAAAGCTGGTGTTATTTCATACTGGGTCACCTAACAATACCTTATGTGAAGGTATTTTTAAGAGACCCAAAGGAAATAAGAGAATGAACTATGTGGATATCTGGGGTGAAAACTTTTTAGGGAGAAAGAACAGCATATGAAAAGGCTGATGCAGGTAGAAGATTAGCATATATGCAGTATAGCAAGGAAGCCAGTGTGGCTGAAGTAGCATGAGAAAGGAATTTTAATTTGAAAATTGAGGTCAGAGATATGGCTGTAGGTCAGAGTACATCATAATTTATAGGTAGTTATAAGGATGCTTTCTTTCATTATGACTGAAATGGAAAAGCACTGGATGATTTTGAGCAAAGAATAATTACAACCTAAAATATGTTTATAAAGTGTCACACTTGCTTTGGGGGTAAGGGACCATAGAGGGGACAAGGGTGAAATCACGAATGCAGTTGGAGATAATTGCAATAATAAAAGTGAGAGATGGTGGTTGGTTAGAACAGGTTGGTTAAAGGAGGACGAGCTGGCAAGTTACAGTAGATAAGTCTTGTGGCAGAATCCGTTGGATTTACTGATACACAGAAGTTGAGAGTGGAACAAATAAGAGAGTCAGCGATGGATGATGCCAAGAATTTTGGCCTGAGCAACTAGATAGTTACTGAATGGTACAGATTGTAAGAGGTCATGGTGATGGGATTTTATGGAATCAGGAGTTAGGTTTGAGATGTAACATTCATCAACATTTGCATTTGTATAATAAAATCACAAAATTTTAGTGATTATTAAAAAATATAACAAGTAGATGGCTCTGCCCGAAATGTCTACTCTATAGAAGAATTACAAGAAAGAAATAGCAAACACTAAAAGCATTTGAAAGCAAAGAAGTAAAGTGATAATTAAGGTAATCTTCAAAGCCTGACTCAAGAGTATAGGTAGACACTGAAGGAACTGCAGAACTATGCTAGATGAGTGTTTGCTGGACTCAGAATTGGGCAAGAAGCTAGACACAACAACTGGTCTCCATTTGTACGTACAGCAAGAGGGTTCAATCCACAATAAAGTCAACAGCCAGCTGAGTAACAGAAATCCACATGTTACATTAAAAATCCCATTTAAACCTCAAAAATCCTTATGCTCTTATAATAATATATTATTGTTCCCATTCTAAATGGGAAAACCAAGGTTAAGAGAATTAAGTAATTTGTCCAGTTACTATTAAGTAATAGAACCAGGATTTCAACTTAAGCCTATCAGACTCCAGTGTCTGAACTCTTATGAATAATAGGTTATTGCCTCCTGGGGGTGAATAAAATGAAAACATCAGTATTGGATTTATGAAAAACTGTTGCACAGAAGGAAAAGGGAAAATTTTACTCAAGACTTAGAGGGAGCAAGCCCTCCGTAACCCTCCCAGAGTTGCCCAGCAACCTGGGATTTGTTGTTCATAGACTAAAGCACATACTTGATTAATATCCTAGGATTAACAGAAAGTGGGATGATCTCAGTTTTATTATAAGCCCATCTACACAGGCACAAAATTGGTCTTTCTTGAGTAAACTTCATTGCTCACTTCTGGTCTCTGAAGATGTCTGTTTGTGAAGGCATATCCTTCCAACATAGACTAGTTTCATCCATGTTGAACACTTGTTACTGAAAATGTTAACATAAATTATCTCAGTTAACCATCAGAATAATCATATGAAGTATACAAAGGAATTATTATTCTCATTTTTGTTGCTGAGGTTATAAATGTTTAGCAGGTTTAAATGAATTACTCAACCCTGCACAGCTTTTGGGATAAAAGTGGGACTTTTAAAATGAAATTTATTTTTATCACTTTTAGGGTACTAAAATTGATTCATAAACATTATTTTAAAAAGTAATAGGAGATACAGATAGGAAAAATTTTAAAACAATAATCACCTATGCTCAGAGGCAATCATGTTAACATTTAAGCTGTAACCACACATACATGTAAGGTAATATTGCCCGTCACATAAAAATATATTATGGTTGCTTTTATATATTAACAGACACTTAAAAGGTAACTTGTAATGGATATTTCATGATCCACTATATGAATGTACTATTATTGAATATTTAGGTCCTTTCCAAGTTTTCACAATAGTTAATCTCTTCTTTTGTCCATATATGAACTTAGCTTTTATGTGTGTGTCAGAAGGATACACATCAAGTTTATCTCTTTTCTATTTATTTCTTTTCGAAAATATCTCTCTTCTAATTCTTATATGAAAAGAAATTAACATTTCTATATAGAAATTCCCTCATGTGAAACTTGAGACCAACAATCCTCACAAGACTGTTGTGAGAATGAAATGTATAATACTTATAAAAAGGCTTTGATAAATTAAAAGCTATTTTTAAATCTTAATTTCTTTAGCTAAGTATACATTTTGTATTAACAGGTTTAAAACCTCAAAAAGGCTTTTGGACCCACTGGAAACTGAAAGAACTCTCCACAACAACCATTCATGGTAGCAAGAAAATACCTTCAAAATCTGTAAAGGACAGGACTGCAAGAAGTCAGGAACGCTTATCAGCTTGTAAGTAAATTAATTATCAACTGCAGACTGAAATAGATGGCCAAAATCAAGTAAGTCATTATTTGTCAAAATTTTCTGGTTTATTTTTTGGTAAGGGTCTTAAAATAACATTTGGTTTATAGACTGGTGTTACAGTAATCTGAATATTGCTTTACATTTTAGATTTTCATTGTAAAAGTGGTACATGCTTAAGACCTTTTCTCATTTGCAAGTTATTGTGTTTTTATATTGATTTGGGGGAACTTTTCAGGTTCACTGTAAATATTCTTAACTTTGTAGCTGTATTTCTAACTGGTTAATATTGTGCTTTACTGATAGGTAAGTTTAAATTTTTTATTCAGTAAATTTAAATAATGTCTTCCATAGTTTCAGTTTTGTTGCATGTTTGTCAGGGCTTTCTCACCTGATATTATAGGGGAAAAAAAACTACCTGTTTTTTTCCTAGTAGTTTTTTTATTTCCATGTTTTATTCAACTCTTTAATCCAGTTGGGATGTATTTTGTTATAAAGGAGGGTAGTTGTATTCCAGTATTTTGTTTTTTCCAAATGCTCATTTGTTAAATGATCCACTTACAGACCACTCAGAATACCAATTCCCATGGATTTCTGTATTCTTTTTTACTTGCAAAATTCCTGTACCAGGACCAAACTTCTCAGTTACTCTACATTAATAAACACTTTAAGGCAAGTTTATTTCTCTCTTGTTTATACTGTATTTCCAACACTAAACATAGGGCTGGTGCTCAAGCCTCATTTCTGACCAATTAATCAGAATCTTAGGCTCAGTATTTTTTAAAGCTACCCACATAATGTGCAGGCAAAGTTGAGAACCACTGGTATACAGGGAAATAAATTTCCAACATACTCCTTGATATAGACCAGGGTAAGGAGGGTTTAAGCTACTCAACCTACTACTCTGAAAGCTGCTTTTCAGTTAATTTCTGATTCTCAAATTATTTAATTAGTTAATTACTGCTCTTCTAATTAGTACTTTGATTTCCCCCCACTCTCATCCCAGTAGTTATCATTACTGATTTCTATCTTTTAGTAGTTATGTGAACTTTGTTTCCTGATGTTACCCCAGCTTTTACAGAACTTCATAGTATTTGCTATTTTAGATGGAAAGAGAGGTAATCCACTATCTTGACCCAATCTTAAACATCTGTTTTTGCTTCTCGGTCTCACAAGTGAATAACAACTTGGCTGAATATAAAATTAAAGAGGTTTGGAGGAGCTTTTTATTTTGTTAAAAGTTTAACTTACAGAAAGTAAGAATAGTATAAGGAATTCCCATATATCCTTTATCTACCAACTACTTAAATTTATCCTGTTTTACCATTCTCTCTCTTTTTTATATAAGCATTTAAAGCTATAAATTTCATTAAGTACTATTTTAGCTACGTTATGAAATTAGATATGTTGTATTTTCACTGTCATTTAATTCAAAATATTTTCTAATATACAGTTTAAATTCTATTTTGACTCATGGGTTATTTTGAGATATATTATTTAATTTTTAAATATTTAGGGCTTTTCTTACCTTATAGTTAGTGACTTCTAATTTAAAAAATACTATGGTCCAAGAATATACCCTGTACTATCTTTTGCAGTGTATTGAGACTTGTTTTATGGTCCAGTACACCGTCTATCTTGGTGACCATTCCATGTGCACATGAGAAGAATGTATATTCTACAGTTGCTTTAGAAATCTCACTAGATCAAGGTGGTTAGTGGTGATATTCAGATCTTGTATTTGGCAATTCAGCAAACTATAGCCTGTGCACCAGATCTGACCTGAAGCCTGTTTTTATACATCCTATGAGCTAAGAATGATTTTTACATTTTTGAGGATTGTAAAGAAACAAAACAAAATAAAGACTATACCATAGAGATCACGTGTGGTCTACAAAGCCTAAAGTATTGACTCTCTGGTCCTGAATATAAGTTTGCTAACTCCAGTTCTATATCTTTATGATATTTTATTTAATTGCTCTATTAACTCCTGCTAAAATCTCCAACTGCAATTATGGAATTACCTATTTCTGCCCTTAATTCTGTTGATTTTTGCTCTATGTATCTTTAAATTATTGGGCACATGCATAGTTATTATTATTATGTGTTCCCTTTAAGCTTTATGAAATGTTTCTTTATATGTATGATAATTCTCCTACTATTGAGTTCTATTTTGTCTGATATTAATATAACAACATCAGCTTTCTTATGCTTGTGGTGTGCATAGTGTATCTTTCCCCATAATTTTACTTACAACTTTTTGTGTTTTTGTTTAAAGTGTATTTCTTATAAACAACCTATAGTCAAATCTTGGTTTTTTATTTAGTCTTGCAATTTCTTCCTTTTAATTGGAATACTTACTTCATCTACATTCAACATAAATATTGACACATTTAGATTTATTTCTACCATGTTTCTGTTTGTTTTCAGTTTTATCTCACCTGTTTTTTGTTCTTCAATTCCCCTTTCCTGTCTTCATTTGGTTAATGAAATAATTTTAGTATTCCATTTTAATTTCCTCTATTGGTTAGTTGCCTATGCCTCTTGGTACTTTTTGAGATTGCCTTAATGATTAGAAATGCATCCTTAAATTATTACAACATTGCTTAAAGTTAATGTTGTCCTACTTCACTAAAAATGTAGGGGCTAGGAGGGTAGTTAAACGTACTCCCCTTGTCTTTGGTGCTATTGTTGTCATATATATTAGAAGATCCACATGAATAATGGCTTCACAATATATAGTGTTAGGATTTTTCTTCAAGTAACTACATATTTCAGCTTTACTGAGGTCTAATTGATGTTCAATAAGCCACACATATTTAAAACATAAAATGTGATAAATTGACCTACGTATAAACTCATAAAACCATCACAACTTTCAAGATAGGAAACATATCCACCATTCCCAGAAGTAATTTCTCTTTACTCCCCAGGCAACCACTCATGTGATATTTGTCACTACGGGTTAGTTTGCATCTTCTAGAATTTTATATAAATGGAATCATTGAGTGTGTGCTACCTGGCATTTTTTACTCTGTGTAATTATTTTGAGATTTAGTCATATTGTTACACGTATTAATAGTTTGTTCCCTTGTACTGCTGGATAATAGTCCATAGTAAGGGTATACCATGATTTGTTTATCCATTCACCTGTTGGTAGACAATTGATTGTCTCCAGTATTTAGCTATTATAAATAAAGCGGCTATGAACATTCTTGTACAAGCCTTTGCATAAACATAGGCTTTCATTTGTCTTTGGATACATCTAGTAGTGGAAGCCTGGGTGATACAGTAAGTGTATGTATAACATTTTAAGAAATGATCAAACTTATCCAAGATGTTACATTCCTGCCAGTATGCAAATTATAGCTGCTCTTCTTCCTAACACTTGGTATGGTCTTTTTATTTTTAGCCATTTTTGTGGGTTAGATACTGGTATTTAGCCGGGTTTTATTTTTATTTCTCTAATGACTAATTATGATGAGCTTCTTTTCATGTCTTATTTGTCATTTTTATATCTTCTTTGCTGAAGTGTCTACTTAAATCTTTTGGCTATTTTTATTTGGATTGTTTTCTTACTATTCTAAGAGTTCTTTATATATTCTAGACACAAGTCCTTTTTTTTTTTTTAAGGTCCAGTAGGAATATATTTATTGACAGAAAAAAATTGCAAAGGACAGCATGTAGAAGTTTTTATATAAAGTAGTCCCAAGTGATACTGATAGAAATATTTTGATACCTAATGTTTCAAACTTTGCTGTAGAAAAGCAGAAACCAGTGATGAAATTGAATTGTTTTTACATGCATCACAGACTATTACTTTGGCTTGTTCTGTTCATCACAATGGAAAAGAAAATATTTGGCGCCACAGAGAGTCACGCCTTATAATTAAGTGACATCTGTTTACTTCCTGGACCCATAATCAAGAGGTAGAAAATTTATTCTGTAAACTTCACTTTAAAAAATGGGTTATTAAAGGATATCATCTGTTTTCCTCGACTTACATGTCTGGGTTCAGTAACGCATGGAAAAGTAGTGTATCTGTTTTCTATATTTAAATTGCATTCTACAGAGGATCAAGGTTTGCTGGAAAGACTAGGCTGTTGTCTATAGAAGACACCAGACTCCCTGCATTTGATATCTGCACCTAAACTTAGTGCAAGAAAGCCTCCTGCTGTCAGGGGTCACACGTATATAGACAAGGCCAGGGCAGCTGCTATTCTCTTCTCTCACTCTCCTACCTGGTTGCTAATAGGCCTCACCAGCTGTTTTCAACACAGTAGAAATGATGCCACTACAAGCCTGCATAGGGTCAGTGCAATGATCTCTTTTGGAAAATTGGCTCATGCCTGCCACTGCAATGTGGCTCCTCCACAGCAGCTTTTAATCTGCTGACTGTAGACACAAGTCCTTTAAAAGGTATACATTTTAACAGATATTCTCGTCTAGGCAAGCTGTGACTTATCTTTTCATTTTATAATACTGTCTTTTGAAAGGCAAAAGTTTATAATATGGAAAAATCAAATTTATCATTTTTTCCTATAGTTTGTGCCTTTTTATGTCATATTTAAGAATTTTTTTGTGAAACCCAATTTCACCAAGATTTTCTCCCACATTTTCTTCTCGAAATTTTATAGTGTATAATTTTTTTAGTTAATAATTGGAGCTTTTACATTTAGGTCTCTAATTCCTTTTGAGTAAATTTTGCAAATTTTGTGAAATAAGCATTAAGGAACATTTCTTTGCATATTATTTGAGCATCATTTGTTGAAAAGATTATCCTTTGACCACTGAATTATCTTGGGACTTTTGTCAAAAAAACAATTAACCATATGTGTATTGATCTATGCCTTTACTCTGAATTCTGTTGCACTAATGCCAGCACCAACCTACCTTGATAACTGTAGTTTTGTAATATATCTTGAAGTCAGATACTGTATGTCTCCCAACTTTGTTCTTTCAAAAAAATTATTTTGAGTATTCTAGAATCTTTTCATTTCCATATAAATTTTTTAACTGCTTGTCAGTTTTTAAAGTATGTACTCTGAAATTTTGATTGGAATTAAATTGAATCTGTTAACTCTGGGAGCATTGACATCTTAACATTGAGTTTTCCAATCCATGAACATAGAATATTTCTCTATTTATTTAGGATTTATTTTATTTATCTTGGCAATGTTTTGTACTTTTTAATGTGTAGATGTTACATGTTTCTCAAATAATATGGCATATGGTATTTTACTTTCAATTTATGACTGTTCACTGATAATATATAGAAAACACTATAGAAAAATATTTTTATTTTTATCTTATATCCTACAATTTTGCTAAACTTGCTTATTAGTTCTACTAGCCTTTTGAGATTTCTTAAGATTTGCTTCATGGATGGTCATGTCATCTGAGAATTATGAGCATTTTACTCCTTCATTTCCAATCTGTATGTCTTTTATTTATTTTACTTGCCAATGGCTAGGATCTCTAAGAAGATGTTGACTGAAAGTGGTAAAAGTGGACATCCTTGCCTCATCTTGACCTTAGAAGGAAAATGTTGGATTACTTACCTTTGAATAGATTTGGTGGAAGGTTTTTATAGATGTCTTTTATCAGGTTGAGGTAGTCTCATTCTCGTCCTGGTTTGCTGAGGGGTTTTTTGTTTCTTTTTTGTTGTTGTTGTTTTAACAAATAAATGTAAGATTTTGACAAATACTTTTTAGCATCTATTGAGATGAACATATTGTTTTTCTTTTTCAGTCTTTTAATGTAGTGAATTGCAATGATTGATTTTCAAATGTTAACCCAAACCTTGCATTCCTGGGATAAATCCCATTTGGCCATCATGCATTAATCTTTTCATGTACTGCTGGATTCAGTTTGCTAAAATTTCATTTTCTTTTCCTATACTAACCTGTGTCATTTTAGTAAAAAGTGTAATGTTCCCCTCTCTTATTTTTTCTAAAAGAGCTAGTGTAAAATGGGTATTTATCCTTTTTTTTACATGGTAGAATTCACCAAGGTATCCATCTGGGCCTAGAAATTTCTCTGTGGTAAGGTTTTTGACTAAAAATTCAATTTTTCTAATAGATACAGTGCTATTCAAATGATCGGTTCCTTCTTGAGTGAACTTTGTAGTTTTGTGTGAATTTTTATTTTATTCCTTTAAATATTTTTGAAGTTTTTTTTTTTTTTTCTGAGATGCAATCTTGTTACTTAGAAATACTTTGATCCATGTGAGGCTTTGATTTTAAGCTTCATTAGGTGGAACCAAAGAAGTCTTTTGTTTAGGCCTACCCTGCTTCCCTACTGAGGCAGTACCCTTCTTAGTATTCTACCCCATGCTCTGTGTATAGGAGGTTTCCCATCTGGCTGGCTGGAGCAGGAGTTTCATGTGAGCCCCAGGCATTATTCTGCCTGCTCCTTCCCTTCCTGTGTGTGTGTGTTTTTGTTTTTTGTTTTTTTTTTAAATTAACCTCAGGCAAATACTCAAGGGTAACCTTTTGAAGATCTCCAGAATGCTCTCTGTGTGCATCTGTCTCCTCTGTAGTATGCTGACCTGTGGATTTTAGCTTGCCTTGACTTTTCTGAATGCTAAATGTTATTTCTCAACTCAGTGAGACTGCAGAGTTCTGCTTGGATTCCCACCACCTACACTGTGGCCTGAAATTTCTTTTTTAGAGACAAAAACATGAGACAATCGAAGGATTCCCTCATTGGCTTTTCTTCTCTTGGGGTGGGGTGGGGAGTGGGTGGATTACTGTCCTGTGCTGCCTGTTGTCCAGCACATGAAAACCACTGTTTCATAGATTGTGTCTGATTTTTTAGTTTTTAAGAAAGAAGAGCATCATAGCTAGAAGTAGAAGTCATTATATATACTTTAAAAAGATTAAGAGAAGACTTAAAAATAGTGTTCTATAGTTATTCACATATTTACCATTTCTGGATCTTCAGTGTCTTCTATAAATTTGACTTTCCATCTGCTGTCATTTCCCTTCAGCTTGAAAAACTACCTTTTGGCAGTTCTTTTAGTTCAGTTCTGCTAGCAATAAATTTTCTCAGGTTTATGTATCTAAAAATAATGTTTATTTTGCCTTTATTTTTGTGCTGTATATAGAATTCTGGGTTCACTTTTCTTTTGCCTTTCAGCAAGATATTGTTCCATTGTGTTCTGGTTTGTATTATTTCTAATAGAGAAGTCAGACACTATTCTTATCATTGGTCTACTATGTCTAGGGTTAGAAACTTGCCCTGTAAAGGGCCTGTTGGTAAATGTTTTAGGCTTTGTTGGACACATATGATCTCTGTCACATAATATTTTTTTACAACTCTTTAAAAATATAAAACCATTCTTCGCTTGCAGGCTATGTGGAAAATAGGCCATGGACTGTATTGGGCCCACAGGATGTAGTTTGCTGGTCCCTACTCTGTGTAGCGTGTCTTTTTTTTCCCCTAGCTACTGTTACATTTTTCTCTTTATTGTTGGTGTTCAGCAATTTGTCCCTGATGTGTTGTGCTTTTCTTTATGTTCATCCTACTTGGGGCTCATTAAGTTTCCTAAGCTTGTGGTATGCTGTTTTCACAAAGTATGGAAAGTTTTTGCCAATATTTCTTCAAATAAATTTTGTTCTATTTCTATCTGAGATTCCAGTACAACATGTATTATATTGCTTAATATTGTCCATGGCTCATTGGGGCTTATTTTTTTTCAATTTTCTTTCTGTGTGTTTGTTAAAATGTGTAATTTCTATTTATTACAAGTTCACTGACTCTTCTGAGATCTAGAATCTACTCTTAAGCCTGATAAATAAAAATTTCATTTCATACATTGTACTTTTCAGTTAAGAATTTCCATTTGGTCCTTTTTTTGATAGTTTCTTTTTCTATCCTGAGCTTCTCTTCCTCTATTATGACATTTTCTAAGTTCTCAAATGTATTTAAAATAGCTGCAGTAAAGTCCTTTTCTGGTAATTCCAGCATTTGGATAACTTCAAGATTGACTTCTATTGCTTATTTTTTCTTGACTATGAGTTGTGATTTCTTGTTTCTTTTTGTGTCTAGTAAGTTCTTACATATATGGGAATTTCGAATGATACTTTGAGGAGACTCTGGATTCTGTTACCTACAATTCTGTTACTAAATATTTCAACTGAGACATAGAAACATATATGGCCAGGCTAAAGAGGGAGGGAAAGTGACACTGTTTCAGATATTTAAGCAAAAAGTTTTATTCCATCATTGGGGAGGCTATCCCTTGACACTGAGAAAATAAAATCTCCAGGGAAAGGCCTCTTTTCCTGTTTTCACATGGTATGCTATGACTGACTACAAGTTGTTTTCCACTGCAGCATAAAAACTGAGTATATATAAGAATCAATCTTCAAAAAATAAGATAAAGGGCACTACAAGCTAATCAGTTAGTAAATGTATAAACCAAGAACAATCTTCTGTTATAGAGTGAAAACTTAAAGGGCACTAGAAGTCAGGCTGAAAGCAAAAAAAAAAAAAAAAAAAAAAAGTTCCTAGGAAAGACCACGGTTTTCAACATCATGTTTTAGCCTGTTAGGGGCTTACCATCCTCCCAAGTACCCCTGGATTGTAGAGACAAAAGTGACCTTGAGTAAGGGACTTCTCATTGGAGTCCCACCTAAACATCCCATTTCAGTGCAGCTTTTGCTTTTCTAAGTAAGTTTCTACCATCAGGGATGTGGATCTGTTAAGATCTCCTCATGTATACTTTCCCATTGTGTGGTAAAGTATATTTATTATCAAAAATATTTTAAAATTTGGTCCCATTTCATAGGTTTCAGATATAATATGTTTTTTTTATTTACTTTCTGGTGCTGATGCAGATTTTCCTACTTGTATGTTTTATAGCTATTTAACTGAGAGTTGAGAGATAGATCAAAGTTTATCCTACAACCTTACACAGGGATCTCCTTTTAGATTTGCTTTTATTGTTATATTTTATTCAAGCAAGTGGGAAAGTATAGAGAGTATTTCCCACACGTACCAAATATTTGCATTTTGCCATACTTGTTTTTCTAGCCTTTTATTTACAAATCTTTTGTACCATTCCTAAATCTATCCCTCTTTCCCCAGAAGTAATGACTATACTGAAATTTGTGGGTAGTCTTTTTATAATATATGTATTGTCTTTTATGTTCTTTACATGCATAATATATGTGAAACTGTTTTACATTTCAGTATTTAACAATAATCAACATTCAAAATTTAAGATAATCAACAGATACTTACATTTTTTTACCACCAAGAGAATATAGTTAAGTTACTCCACAGTTTATAGAGACCATTGAAAAAGTTTTTCTTTTCAAGGAAGTACTGCTTATGAGCTTTCATCTCAATTACATTTGTTCCAAATATTATTTATTTTTATGTGTTGTTTCATGATAGCCCTTGTTTTTTCAGAAGTTATTATTATTTCAGTATCCATTTTATGCAATCTAAAATGAAGAATTGCTCTTGGTGGTGAACTACTATGCTTTAAAGAGGTTTTATACTGTATTTCTAATGAAATGATCATTTTAATTTGGAAAAACAAAAATTATATTTGCTTCAAACACAGTTGATTTTTATATTAATGGACAATCTTTATAAAATGTATCATATATTTTAATTACTCATAAACATTTGGAAAATATTTTTTATATTTGATTCTAAAACAGCACTAGATGTTTCTGTTTCTGGATGAGATTATCTAAGTCTGGGGTCACATAGGTTTGAGGTTTAATTAGGATTTCTTTTCCTACACTGCTAAAAATTAAATTTCAGTAATTTATGTTCAACTTGGGGAAATCTTCAGTTTGAACTATGTGCTTGATAAAGTGTGTTAACTTATTAGAGTCTAATTAATAATATTCTTAGGTGGTGTTTTGCTTTTATTATCATTTATAAAATAGGAAATTGAAACATAAGGAAATTAAGTAACTTGCCCAAGGTCACATAACTGATAAGTGGTGGCATATGAATTCAAATCCAAGAAATGCTAGCCTTAGAGTCTGTACTCTTAACTACTTCACATACTGCCTCTCAGTCATTTAATTTTACAGGCTTGTAAGTATGTTAAAGCTTAAAATTGTCATCATAGGATAAGAGTTTGAATTTATGAGAATTGCCATAGCCTTATTCCCTCATTCATGAGTTTTTGATCCTTTCCTGGGATCAATTTTTAATGGCTGAGTAGGAAGGAGGAATGATATTAGTAAAAGGGCCAAAAAGGGATGCAGAATATGAGGCAGTGGGGCAGGACTCACTTGTTTCCAAATTTGACTTATGGATTCCTTAGGAATAGCAAGCAATGGTTTAGAGAATTGGAAAACCCACACTCTGGGACCACAGTGGTCCAGAGGTACAACGACAGCAATAAGATGGAATTTCTAATCCTCTGAAAGAAACTGAGCCTCCATTGGGGAAGCCAAGTCTGTTTCTATCCATAGGCGCTAAATAAACTCCCAGAGGGGTTGCTGACTAATGAGGTGGAATTAGCAGTAGAGACTACTGGGTTAGATTTATTATTTTAGAACTCTTACCCCTCTATAGTTCTATGTGTGTGTCTTTGTGTGTATTAATACCTTAATCTGTGTGCTGGAGGAATGCTAAGGCAGGTCAGCAGCAGAACTGGGGCAAAACATGAGTACATATATGCATGTGTGTGCATATATGACTTTCAAGGAATAAAATAATCTGTTGTCTCAGAATTGCTTCTTCTAATCCAAAATATCTTTAAAATATAATTTCTTCTTCGTGACATTTGAGATGTTTACTGTCATGTAGTGTTAACTTTTTTCCAGAATTTTAAGTTAAAATCACTTTCTGTTTTTGTTTTTAAGGACATAAGCAGACAGCAGATAGTTAAAATTTGCCTTCCAAACAAAATGGCGTATCTCCCTTTTAGGACTGGAATGTAAGCAGTTCTAGCATTTCAGTATCTGGAATGACTCAGGATTTACAAGCCAGCTCCCCTTAACTAGTGTATTGTTAGATATTTATAAGACTGAAGTTTTAATGTTCATTTATCTTTTTGTGGTTCAATGCCATATAACCTTTTAAACTCAGATGAAGATTGTTTTTGAAAATCTGTTTTTATACCCCTACCCTAATTTTTAAACCCAGTTTTTCCCCTATATCTGGACTTTAAGGTTAAAGCATTAACATACTTCATGATTTTTTATAAACTATAGTTTAAATTATAAGCAATAAAAAAATCCTTATACTCAGTTAACATGTAACTTCCAAGTACTTATGTATACATTACTGTACTTGGTGATGTGGGGAGATAAACAATTTTTTAAAATAGTAGTTACTCCTATACAAACACTAGTTGTTACTTAGTAAATCACATGTTCCAAAAATGCTAAAAGTAATGGCCAAATGGATTAGCTATTTGAACTTTAATTTGTACCTCTGTCATTTTGCTACCTAGTCTCTGTCAGCAATGCTTTGGGACAACTGAAAAAAAGAAGCATTAAAACTTGGAGATAAGATAGCTCTCTGAGAATTAAGCCAGTAAAAGCTCAACATTGTGCTTTTCATCATACGTCACTGAAAGAAAACCAAGAAATTTGCATGGCTGAAAAGTGAGAGAACTCCCAAAACACTAATAAGATGGCCAAAGATATAAACTCCTAAGTTTTATTATATTTATATTATGGTTATATCTTGTACTATTTGGAGAAAGACTGTGTGAACAGAAGTAGGGTAAACAACATGTAGTATAGAATAGATGTAGCCCAAACAATCAAAAACTATCAGTGTCTTTTACAGAACCATCCAAATTTGATTGTTGTGAATTAGATTTCATAATTGGATAATAAATCTTTTAAAATCATTTCACTTCCCTTTGCTCTGATGTAACTTTCTAAATACTAATTTAGCTTCGAAGGTAATTTTCCATTGTCTGCCATAGGGTGATCTGCAAATGCCTCCCCCAGGTACATTGGTCTGTAGATTGATAGCAGTGGTTAGAGGTGCTGAATAGCATAAAAGAGCAGTGGGTTCTTATTGCAGCATTAAATGCATTAACATACTCTTTTGAGTGACATGGAAATATGCTAAGGAGAAGTGAATAACAAGAATTTGAATACTTCTGAGAGATTGTCACTAGGTTGAACAAAATAGATGGTATGTTTCTTTTTTATTAAAATAATCTGATTTAGAGGATTATATCAGTTTCAGGTGTACAAATAATGATTCAGTATTTTTATAGCTTCTACTGTATTTAAACTTATTTTAAGATATTGGCTATATTCCCCATCCTGTATGTTATATCCTTGTATCTTATTTACTTACACCCATTAGTTTGTACCTCTTAATCCCATTCCTCTATCTTGCCCCTTTTATCCATCTCCCCACTGGTAACCACTAGCTTGTTCTCTGTATCTGTGAGCCTGTTTCCCCTTTGTTATACTTATTCATTTGTTTTAATTTTTAGATTCCACATATAAGTGAAAACATACATATTTGTCTTTCTCTATCTGACTTATTTCACTAAGTGTAGTACACTCCAGGTCCATCCATGTTGTTGCAAATGGCAAATTTTCATTCTTTTTTATGGATAAGTAGTATTCCATCATGTACATACACTACACCTTCTTTATCCATTCATCTGTTGATAGACACTTAGATTACTTCCATATCTTGGCAATTATAAATAATGCTGCTGTGAACATTGGAGTGCATATGTCTTTTCAAATTAGTTTTTTTGTTTTCTATGGATTTATAGCCAGGAGTGGAATTTCTGGATCATCTAATAACTCTGTTTTTAATTTTTTGAGAAACTCCGAATTTTCCATAGTGACTGTGCCAATTTACATTCCCACCAACAGAGTACAAGGGTTCATTTTACTCCATATCCTTGCCAACATTTATTATCTGTTGTCTACTTGATGATAGCCATTCTGACAGATAGGAGGTGATACCTCATTGTGGTTTTGATTTGCATTTCCCTGATAGTGATGTTGAGCATCTTTTCATGTGGTTGTTGGCTATCTGTGTGTCTTCTTATGAAAAATGTCTATTCAGGTCTTCTGCCCGTTTTTTAATCAAGTTGTTTGGTTTTTTGACATTGAGTTGTATAAGCTCTTTATATATTGTGGATATTAACTCTTAACAGACATATCATTTGCAAATATCTTTTCCCATTTAGTTTATTATCTATTCATTTTGTAGATGGTTTCCTTTGCTGTAGAGTAGCTCTTCAGTTTAATTAGGTCCCATTTGTTTATTTTTGCTTTTGTTTCCCTTGCCTGAGAAGCAAGATCCAAAAAATATTTCTAACACTTATTTCAAAAGTGTATGCCTATGTTTTCTTGTGGTTTTATGGTTTCTGGTCTTACATTTAGGTCTGTAATCCATTTTGTTTTTACTCTTGTATATATATATATATATATATATATATACACATACACATGTATTTTTATTGAAGTATAGTCAGTTCACAACATGTCAGTTTCTGGTGTACAGCATAATGCTTCAGTCATACATGAACATACATATATTCATTTTCATATTATTTTCACCATAGGTTACTACAGATATTGAATATAGTTCCCTGTGCTATATACAGTATGAACTTGTTGCTTATCTATTTTATATATATAGTTAGTATCTGCAAATCTCAAACTCCCAGTTTATCCCTTCCCACCCCTTGATAACCATAAGATTGTTTTGTAATCCATTTTGAGTTCATTTTTGTATATGGTGTGAGAAAATGTTCTAATTTCATTCTTTTACATGTACCTGTCCAGTTCTCCCAGCACCACCTATTGTAGAGACTGTCTTTCCTCATTATTTATTTTTGCCTCCTTTGCCATAGATTAATTGACCATATGTGTATGAGTTTATTTCTAGGCTCTCTATTCTGTTCCATTGACTTATGTGTCTGTTTTCATGTGAGTACCATACTGTTTTGATTACTGTAACTTTGCAGTGTATTCTGGAATCAGGGAACATGACACCTCCAGCTTTGTTCTTTCTTCTCAAGATTCCTTTGACTACTTAGGGCCTTTTGTGGTTCTACACAAATTTTAGGATTACTTGTTCTAGTTCTGTGAAAAATGCCATAAGTATTTTGATAGGGATTGCATTAAATCTGTGGATTACTTTGGGTAGTATGGATATTTTAACAGTATTTGTCCAGTCCATGAACATGAGATACCTTTCCATTTCTTTGTATCATCTTCGGTTTCCTTCATGTAGTGTCTTAATAGTTTTCAGTGTATAAGTCTTTGACCTCCTTGGTTAAGTTTATTCCTAGGTATTTTATTCTTTCTGATGCAATTGTAAATGGGATTGTTTTCTTGTTTTCCCTTTCTGATAGTTCATTTCTAGTGTTTAGAAAAACAACTCATTTCTGTATATTGATCTTGTGGCCTGCAAATTTACTAAATTCATTTATTCTAATAGTTTTTTTGGTGGAGTCTTCAGGGTTTTCTGATATATAGTGTCATGTCATCTGCAAATTGTGATAGTTTTATTTCTTCCCTTCCAATTTAGAAGTCTTTAATTTCTTTTTTCTTAACTGATTGCCATGGCTAGGACTTTCAATACTATGTTAAATAGAAATGACAAAAATGGGCATCCTTACCTTGGTCCTGATTCTAAAGGAAAAGCTTTAAGTTTTTTACCATTGAGAATTATGTTAGCTGTGGATTTGTCATAAATGGTCTTTATTATTTTGAGATATGTTCCTTCTATACTAACTTTATTGAGAGTTTTTATCCTGAATTGGTGTTGAATTTTATCAGATCCTTTTTATGCATTTATTGAGGTGATCATGTGATTTTTATTTTTCCTTTTGTTAATGTGATGTATCACATTCATTAATTTGCAGGTATTGAGCAATCCTTACATCCTTGGAATAAATCCCACTTGGTCATGGTGTATGGTCTTTTTTATATATTATTAAATTTGATTTACTAATGTTTTGTTGAGAATTTTTGTATCTGTATTAATCAGATATATTGCTCTGTAATTTACTTTTTTCGTAGTATCTTTGTCAGTTTTGATATCAGAGTAACTTTGTCCTTATAGAATGAATTTGAAAGTGTTCCTTTCTCTTCAGTTTTTCTGGAATAGTTTGAGAAGGATGGGTATTAACTCTTCTTACATGTTTAGTACAATTCCCCTAAGTCATCAAGTCCTGAAATTTTATTTTGGGAGTTATTTGATTACTGATTCAATTTCAGTGCTGCTAATCAGTCTGTTCAGATTATCTATTTCTTTCTGATTCAATCTTGGAATATTGTTTGTTTCTAAGGATTTGTCCATTTCTTCTGGGTTATTCAGTTTGTTGGCATATAACTGCTCATAGAATTCTCTTATGATTATATTTCTGTGATATCAGAAATGATATAATTTTTCCTCTTTCATTTCTTATTTTGTTTATTTGGGTTCTCTTTCTTTTTTCTTAACAAGCCTGGGTAAAGGTTTATCAATTTTATTTATCTTTCCAAAAAAACAGCTTTTGGTTTCCTTGATCTTTTAGGTTTTTTTCTATCTCTATTCATTTCCTCTCTGATCTTTATTATTTCCTTCCGTCTGCTGACTTTAAACTTTATTTGTTCTTTTTCTAATTTCTTTAAATGGTTGGATGGATGTTTATTTGAGATTTTTCTTGTTTCTTGAGGTATGCCTGTATTGGTATAAAATTCCCCCTTAGAATTGCTTCTATATCCCATAGAATTTTAGGAAGTTACATTTTTATTTTCATTTGTCTCAAGGTATTTTCTGATTTCCTCTGATTTCTTTGTCAACCTATTGGTTTTTTGGAGCATGCTGTTCAGTCTCCATGTGTTTGTGTTTTTACCATTTTCCTTCCTCTAATTGATTTTTGGTTTCATACCATTATGATTGGAAAAGATACCTTAACTGTTCATCGTAGTTATAGTTGATTTTATAATTTTTATCTTTTAACCTTTGTACTAGCTTATTTAAGTAGTTGATCCACAGCCTTTACTATATATTCATCTTTACCAGTGGAATTTTGCTCTTCCTATGATTTCTGATTGTAGCCTTTTCTTTTTCACTTAAGACCCTTTAACACTTCTTGTATAGTAGGTTTAGTATTGATGCAGTCTTTTGTTTTTGCTTGTCTGAGAAGCTCTTTATCTCACCTTCAGTTCTGAATGATAACCTTTCTGGGTAGAGTATCCTAGTTTGCAGGCTTTTTCCTTTTTGCACTTTAGATATATTATGCCACTCACTCCCTGCTAGCCTGCAAAGTTTCTGCAGAAAAATAAGCTGATAGCCTTATGTGGAGACAGGAGGGTTCCCTTGTATGTGACTCTTTTTTTGTCTCTTGCTGCTTTTAGAATTCTCTCTTTAACTCCTGCCATTTTAAATATAATTTGTCTTGGTGTGGGTCTCTTTGGTTTCATCTTGTTTGGAACTCTGTGATTCCTGTACCTGAATATCTATTTCCTTCTTCATGTTTGGGAAGCTTTTAGCCATAATTTCATCAAATACATTTTCTACCATTTTTTCTCTTCTCCTTCTAGGACTCCTATAAAGTATGTATTAGTACACTTGATGTTGTCCGGAGGGTATCTTAAGCTATTCTGCTTTTTTAAATTTGTTTTTCTTTTTGCTCTTCTGATTGTATCATTTCCATTAGTCTATCTTCCAGATGGCTCACATGTTCTTCTGTATCACCTAATGTGCTGTTAATTCTCTATAATGTGGTTTTCATTTCAGTTATTGTATTCTTCAGCTCTGACTGTTTTTTCTTTATATATTTTCTAGTTCTTTCTTAAAATTCCCACAGTGTTCATCTATTCCTTTCCCAAGCTCATACAGCATTCTTATTACTCTGACTTTGAGCTCTTTATCAAGTAAATTGTTTATCTTTGTTTCATTAGAGTCTTTCAGGGGGACTTTCTTCTTTTGTTTTAAACATATTCTTCTGTCTTCTCATTTTGTTTAAATTTCTCTGTCTCTGAAATTATGTGAAACAGTTATCTATCTGTGTCTTGAAGGTGTGTCCTTGGTGAGAGTGTTCCTATGCAGTGTTCTTATGCCCAGTGGCTTGGGTGGGAGATCTATATCTGAAGTGAGCAAGGCTGGAGCTTGCCCTGGAGTGTGCTGGTAGCCACCAAGCTGGTGATAAATGGGGCTGGAGTTGGAGGGGCTAGAGCCAGAGCCAGGTGCAAGCTGAGGCTTTGTTCTGTGGCCATTACAGCCCTATCATGGGTGGAGTTGGTGTCTAAGGGCTTGGAGCTGGAGCCCTGAGGGAATTGAGTTTTTCCAGGGTTTCTCCACCTTGGTTTGGGAGTGTCCAGGGCCTGAGGGTTTGAGGCTGCACTTCTGTTCTGGTTTCAATTTTCCCCAATATGCATGCTTTGGTTAGAAGTTGGGTCAGGGCAGAGGGGTTGGTGCCACATTACTGAGCAGGCTCGTTCAGCATAGGCAGGGATGCAGGCTTCAGCGATGGTTGTCTCAACATTGGAGCTATCCTGTCTCCTTCCAAGTGTGAACAGGGATGCACTCTCTGGCAGTGGCGGTCTTCACCCTGGAGGTAGTCTTATTTCCTTCCAAATATGTGCACCAAAGTACAAGCTGGCAGTGGCTGCTAACACTGTGGTCAGAGGAAGGACCAGGGTCTGAGCAGGCACCATTCCCTCCAGTCTGTGCACTCCTGTTGGCAATAGCAGCCACTGCTTAGTGGGGAGCACCACCAGGGCAAGAGGGGCTGGAGCAGGAGCCCATTGTGGGCTGGAAGGTGTGCTGGGCACAGTCCTGTCAAACCAGAGTGCCAGGCAGTTTTCAGTCTGCTGCCTGTGACTGGGAGTAAGCAAGTCTGTGCGTTCACTCTTTAAGAGTGAAGTCTTAGTTTCTTAGAGCCCTCCGGTATGCCCCACTGATTTTCAAACCAGCTAAAGGAGTTTGTCTTCCCAGTGTCAGACCCCATAGCCGGGGTGCTTAATATGTGGCTTGAACCCCTCACTCCCCAGAGAGGGTCCCTGAACCTGTGTCACCCTTTCCTCTTCTGTGTCCTCCACTAGAGGTGCAGGTCCTAACCAGATCACTTCTGCTCCCTTCCTACTAGACTCTATGTAGATCTTTCTTTATAGCTTTTGTTGCAGAAGAGCCATTTTTCTTGTTCACGGTGAGAGTTATTCTATATATAGTTGCCATTTTCATGTGTTCTTGAGGGGAGGTGAGTCTGACATCCTTTTCCGTCATCTTGAACCCACCCCAAGGTGGCACGTTTCTATTCATTTGTAACAACTACATTTATATATTGCTTAAATATTGGAATAATGCTTTGTAATGAGGTGTGCTTAGCATTCTGTCACTGAATTGGAATTGGTTTATTCATTCAGTGAATATTTAGTGACTTCTTACTCTTGTGCCAGATTCTGTTAAAGGTACTTGTGATATGTAAGTGAACAAAATTCATGAGATTCATTTTTTTGGTAAAAGTTATGGACTAGTGAGGAGAGAAAGACAATGGCATACACACAGTGGAGTAAGGGAAATATAAGGTTTATGGTAAGTGGTGAGAAGATTGGACAGGTAGAGACAATTGTTTGACAGCTTTGGAGGCTATTTTAAAGATTTTAAATTAAACTCAATAAGCAGTAAGAAGCTAATAACATGGATTCTTTACATGGCTACTGACATAGTCAAAGTAATATTTTAGGAAGATTAAGGAGTTAGGTAGTATCTGAGATGGGGAGAAAATCGAGATAGAAGAATGATCAGGAAATAGTCTCTAAACTTTGAACATGATATAACAAGGTTGTAGACCAAGAAAGACACACATCTGAGATGTTGAAAAAGAGGAGGCTACCTGGGTTTTGGTGATACCAGATAGTCAAAGGGAAGTAGAGACAAAAACAAAAGCTGATTAAATTTTGAGCATAAATATTAAAGAAAGTGTTTATCTACTGTCCTGTACTGAGAGTTGGAATATATATTGGTGAAAAGCATTCTAAAAATCAAATTTGCTATTTTCATTTTTAAAGGATTTTTTGAGTCTAATAATTCAACTTATAATTATGTTAAAATAATCAGAAATATAAAGAAGTATGTACAAAAAGTCATATTTCTGTTAGTGAAAATTTTGCAACAACCAAAATAACAATAGATCAATTAAATAAAGAAAAGTAGAAGCCCTCTCATCTAGCTTAGTTCCATTAGTTGGTTGATTAATAGAAAATTTTTGTTGAAGTGGAGAACCATTCAATTGATACATGTATGCCTTAAATATTTTCTTAACTTCAAACAGAACAATGTACATTCATTTGTCAATTTTTGATATGGGGCTGTTGTCTTTTCTATATCAGTGGGCATATCATGCCCATTAAATATTGTCTATAATATCATTTGAATTTCTTTAAATGGCCTGAGAATTCAGTGGTATCTGCCAAACAATCTGAGTGCATAATTCTAGATTTTCATTGCTTTTTTTTTTTCCTGTTGTCTTGCCCATAGCTAATTTAACATCTAAGGTTTTGGGTTTTTTTTTTTTTTTATTGTTGTTGTTTTTGCAAAACGGAATTTTTTTTAATGGAGCTACAGTGTAAAGCAGGTATTTTATTTATTTTGGGGTGGAGTCTCCTTTTTTATCTTTTTTTATTGAAGTCTAGTCAGTTTACAATGTTGTGTCAATTTCTGGTGTACAGCAGAATGCTTCAGTCATACATGAACATACACATTCATTTTCATATTCTTTTTCACCATAAGCTACTACAAGATATTGTGCTATACAGTATAAAGTTGTTCATCTATTTTATATATACCAGTCAGTATCTGCAAATCTTGAACTCACAATTTATCCCTTCTTACCCCCTCCCCCATAACCATAAGTTTGTTTTCTGTGTCTGTGAATGTTTGTTTTGTAAATAAGTTCGTTTGTCTTTTTATTTATTTATTTATTTATTTGGATTTAACATATGAACGATCTGATATGGTATTTTTCTTTCTCTTTCTGGCTTACTTCACTTAGAATGACATTCTCCAGGACCATCCATGTTGCTGCAATAACATCTAAGTTTTTAGTTATTTTCCATTGCTACTCCATAGTCTACCCTAAGAACTTTGGCTTCTATTCTGAATAATACGGGAAACAGTTGCTGTTCTGAATAGAGAAATTGCATGGTCTGAGATACGATTTGACAGAATCAATCTGACTGCTCTATCTGAGAATGGACTGTGGTGTTGATGTGGCGGGAGCGAGCTGCAGGGAGAGGGTATCCTTTGTGCACTGTATACTCCGTAATTGTCCTATGCAAAAACAGTTGTAGCTCTCTTTCCAGCACTTGCGTTTTTCATTTTAACCCCAATTGTGTATAGGGAAATATGAAGACATGTACCAGGGATCCAAAAGCACTGCAAACTTTAGAATCATATTAGAAAATATGAAATTAGGTGGGAAGCAGCATAAGGCTTTTGGGGTGTTGAAGGAAGAAACAAAGATAGACTCAGGCATAGTTCCTAAAGAGTCCTCCACCGCTCACCCTCGTTTAGTTAATTGGTTCCCAAATGCATAGGCAATAGAATCTCCTGGAGACATTTAAAAATACCATTGCCTGGGCCCCATCCCATATATACTGATGCAGTCAGCCTGGAGTGGGGCCTGGGCCTCACTATTAAAAAAAAAATTCCCAGGTGATTCCAGTGTGCATCTTACATTAAAATCAATTCTTTTTCAAGTCTGTTTAGGTTTTCTTATCCTCAGGTAGTCTTGGGCAACTTGTAACTGGTTACCTCTGCCATCTAGGACAAAGCTCTATGGCTCGAGGAATTTCAGCTGGCATCTATGATCTTATTCTCTTGATGTAGAGAGGTGGAAGGGAAGATTACCTTCAGGTTGGGTCCAAAGGCAGGGTCATCTCCTTCATGTGGAGGCAGTGATACTGTTAGTTTCACAGCTACATTAGGAGTTCTAAGGAGGCACAACTCAAGCTAATAGGCCATCCAGACTATGGTTCAAACCTTTTCTCAATTGTTCTATGTGGTATTGGACTTAAAGTATTCCTCTAGAAATGATCAAGTATGTTACCACGGAGTATATACCTACTTCATCTTTCTCTGCTGAATGGCTCACCCCTGAAAGCCATGAATTACTCTTATTGGACCCTAAGGAATCCTATCTTGTGGTGGTGGCTTTGAAAATGTCCAGTTTATGACTTGTGTTAGGCAGCCTTTAGGATGGCATCCAGTGATCCCTGCTTTCTGGTTTTGTGCCTTTGTTAATTCCCTCCCTTTGAGTATGGACAGAAGTGATGGGACAACACTTTCAAGATTAGGTTATAAAATACTGTAGCTTCTAATTTGGGCAGTCTCTCTTACTCTCTCTGATTCCTTTCTCTGTGGGAAAAAATTATCATTTGTAAGTAGTGGAACAGTTTGGCCTATGTGGCGAGGAAGTGATATTTCAAACCAGCAACCAGCAAGGACCTAAGGTGGCTCCCTCTCCTAGTTGAGCACTGAGGTAACAGGTAACTGCAGCTCTGGCCAAAACCTTGATAGCAGCCTTTATAACAGTTTCTAGCTAGAGACACCTAGCTAAACCATGCCCAGGTTTCTGACCACTTTAACTATGTGGTAATAAATACTTGCTGTTTTAAGCCAGTAAGTTGTAGGGTAATTTCTTACACAACAGTAGATAATTAATACTTGACTGGATTTGTCAAGAGAAAGGCCTGCCATCTTTAAGCTAAATGTTATTATTCATCTCACATTTCAATTATTAGAAGGTAAGTTCTGATGATATGAAAAGAAAATAAATTTGTATAGGCTCCCATAAATTCAGTGATGGGGATTTGAAAACTGGAAACACATAATAATCAGGAAATAAAAGGAAAATATAAGAGACATCTTCTCAGGTAAGAGTAAATTCAGGGTTTTGGGGGAAGAGACTAGGATGTCATCTGTTGATTTCTGTCAAGTCTCCTCAACTCAAGAGAAAGTAAAATTTCTTGACAAACCATTTAAAGTTAAAGGATAAGAGAAAGCATATGTGGGCCTGAAGGAACACCACCTTCATTGAAAGCAGCTGCTTTGCTGGATCAGTATAGAAGTGGAATAGAGGGTAGCCTGGTGGAGGGGCAGTATAGCAGCAGAAGATTAAGAGGTACAAACTATGTGTATAAAGTAAGCTACAAGGATATGTTGTACAATACAAAGAATACAGCCAATATTTTATAACTATAAATGGAGTATAACCGTCAAAAATTGTGAATCACTATATTGTACAACCATAACACTGTACATCAACTATACTTCAATGAAAAAATGATATTTTAAAAAAAAAAGAGTAGCCTGGCAAAAATACTGAAACAGTTAGACATGAAGTTTTTATGGACTATTTCATATTGAGATATGCGTCAGGAGCTCAAGCCAGAGAGATCAATTAATAGATATTTCTCCAAAAACTCTTTAGGGTGATGATAGAAATGGTCAAGGCTGATAATCATCTGGTACCCACAAGTTAGTCACAGTGGCCTGAATCTATTCTAATATACTCTGATTGACCAGTAACCACGCATACTGGTCATTAAGTCTTTTTAATATCACTCCAGTTCATAGTAAACTTTAGATAATGTTTCGGTTTTCTTTAGCCACTTGTCATCTGTGTGTAAAGTTGAACTACGAGAGGTACAGGATCTCTTGTGTCTTATTCATGCCCAAGTATATGGCAGTGGGGTAGTAGTGCAGATGAAGCCACATGATGAAACTTGTACGTCTTTCTGATGCATCACTTTCTTGCTGGTATGAATTTCATATTAAAGCGAACATAGGTGTATTTTGGAGTAAAGTGCAAAAATCACATGAGTTTTAAGAGAAAGATTTTCAAGCAGTTTTGTGTCTTTGGTCAGCCACCTTTTCATTATTCCTTAGTCTCTCATTCTGTCTCTCTACTATTATTGGTATTTCATTAAAGAATTGTGAGGGGCACTGCTTTTAGGGTATTCGAGGTTACAGAATTGATTTTTACTACCGCTGGTCCCATAGTCCATCTTTAGGTTCTTTGTCACTTTAGAGAACCAGAGAGCAAACTCTAAGAGATGGAAACTAAGAATTTATCTCCAGCATCCCTTCTCTTCTGTCATTAAGTTGAATTTTAGCCAACTGAAAGGCTGACGGTTTATATTACAGCATTTTTATGTAAAAATGTTTTAGTTCACTAATTGTGTTGAAAGTACCTTTTGTATTACTTCTCTTGCTAACATTTTATATTCTTCTATTTAATTTTTTCTTTTCTAATTCTTGGAAACCAATGTATTTAACCAATTTTCTCTTTGAAAGAACATTTTAGAAAAGATTCCTTTGTTTATCTGGGTATTTTGCACAATGCTCTCCATTTGTAAGTAATGAGGTGCATGTAAGGTGCATTGAATAAGAGTCAGGATTGGAAATTTCATCTTTTCTTTCCTCTTTTTGAGTCAAATCATCACAGTACAGACTAATCATTATATATGAAGTGGATTGCTGAAACACGTCACATTTGCATGCAAATGTAAAGGTTATATCTCAATAGGAATTTTTTTTTAAAGACCACTAACTATTAATCCTAATCATCTAAGAACAGGAAGCACATACTGAATGACCTAGATTCTCGTGGCAGCTCTGACCCTGACCAGCTGCATGATTTTAGATCTGTTATAACCTTGATTTCTTGGTCTATAAATGAATGGGAAGGACTAAAGCCCCTGGCTTTAAGTTTTAAGATTCTTGAATTTTAAGTGTTTGTAACTAGTGCAGATTTTATTTTCTAAAATTTGCATGTTAAGTGTTTAAAAAAAAAAGGAGGTGAGAGAAAGGACAAAGAATTATAAGTATTTCTAGGAATGCTACCAGATTGAATTTACTGATAATACTATTGGTTAATTTAGCATTGCTTTGTAATTTGATCAGAACCATAACTCTATAAACAGAGTATTAAGTCCTACCATAGCTCATATCTTGTGTATATATTCATTATTTCCACTTAAATTTCCACATAATCATGTTTCTTAACTTCTTAAAATGAAGTAAGATTAGTCTCACTATGAATTTTCTTTGATATTCAAAAATTGGATGAATTCATGTAAAAAATGATTATGGGCAGACACTCTGCTAGGCAATAAGGAAACAAATATGAAAAACATATGTCCTCCTCTGCTCTTGACATGTTCACAAGTCACCAGTCACAGAAGCCTGATCGAGGAACCTAGGCTAGCTAGCAAGTTCCTTGAATCAGATAACAGTGAAAAGACTATCATTCATGGTGTTTTCCTAGAGTATATCTGAAGAAGGGCAATTCTTTTTAGTTTCCTACAGCCTGGTCACATAGGTGAGCCACAAGAAAATCAAGTGAATCTGTTATTTCTGTTGGCTTAGCCTTTTCGTGTAACTCTCACCTATAAACGTATTACTGGATAGTATCTGTATAAAATAAAAGGACTTAAATGACAAGCATTTCGAAATTAAAAGCACTATGATTAGCATACCAACAGTCTAATTTAGGTCAATGCTGACCTCCTATTGATGAACAATAAAGTGCTATCAAGATCTGCCAATGGAAGAACTGTGAAGGAGAAACTTATCTTTCCAGTACATCCATTATCAGTTGCCTGACCTCAAGCCTTCCCTGAGATTCAGGCCCTCAAATCCCTAACTGTATGTTCTATTTTGGGCATCTTGCTCTTGCCATCGGACAGGAAAATAACTTTCGATGCTGCCATATTTTAAATGGCAGAGATTTCTAGAAATTAGAAAAATTAGTGACTTTAAATAAGCATTATTTTTTAATGTAGTACTTTTCTACTCAGGAACTCAAGTAGAGTCTAACTTTAAAATCATGTTAGTTCTTTTATCTGCAGTGATTTTACTTATAAGATCCAAGTTAGTTGACAAGAGTATGTGGCAAAACATATTCCACATTTTTGTATTGTTCCTTGTGAGACATCTATTGTAAGCATTGCTGCAGGCTGTCATTTTTGTCTGCCATCCAGGATTTGCTGGCCCAAGTCCTGTGTACTAGGCTTGGTGTTGGTCATGAGTGGGAGGGGGAAATTGCAGTTGAGCCAGATGGTTTTGTTATTGCTTTAGAATTAAAAGCATATGAAACAGATAGAGCTTATTAAGGTTATTTTTTTTATAAATAACATAAACTTAAATAACAAAACAATAAAGTTCAAATACAACTTAAAATAGAGTTTAATGCTGTAACCACAGGGGAAAAAAAGCATGATTATTTGTGGGAAGAACATTATTAAAAGCCATATTCCCAAATATGAATTATACAAAAGATAGATTATGTTACTTGAAAAAAAAAAGTAAAAGATTTTTGAATTTTACTTTTAGGGATTATAAAATGTTATCTTGTGGTGAGTGAGATGAAGTACAGTATTATGATTATTGCTATTTTATATACAAGGTATTTGAAAACATTCTTTAAGTAATACCATTTCAATTTGAGCAGCATTAAGGACTTTGTCTTGTTAATAGGTACAAGCATGTTCTAATCCTACGCTTCTGTAAAACTACCTATTTGATTCAATTCCATAATAGAATTTTTGAGAATGTTCCTTCTTTTCTGATTATAGTGTAAGTGGTTCCTAATTTTTCACTAGAAAACATTTCAATACTGCTCATCTTCCATGGTTAATGTTGGCTTGATTATCTGACAAATCATTCCAGCAGCCTTTAGATCTGACATATCTTATATAACATCTTCTGCATTATTATTATTATTATTATTATAGCAGCTATTTTATAAGCAGATAGGAATATTTAAATAATCATTATCAGATAATCAAATCTAACATACTCTTAAGGGTAAATTAATTTAAGAAAAAACATTACTATTACTAACATCATGATTGTACAACCAGTTTTACAATTTTTTACAACTTTTAGTTACTAAATCTGATTTTTGTGTATATTTTTCAAATCTTTCTTTAATGCAGTCTCTTAAAATAAACATAAATGCGCAAGTCCAGCTTGATCAGTTTTTCAGTAGTTTTCCAGCCTTTCTTGGTTACTTAAAAAAAAAAAAGAAAGAAAGAAATAGAAATGAAACAAGAAAGAAAACAGTCCACTTAAAGAAATCTCCCTGCTGGAACTGGTTTCTTATATGCCATATATGATTAGGTTATTGCCATAGGAAGAAAGTGGGCTGTTTTTTGTTCTTTCTTCGTTTTTTTCCCTCTTACAGGAACCCCCTTTTGATTTAAGGCAACAAACATTTCTCCTCCACTGTGTGTCCATTTAGCTGATGCATATGTGTTGTAGTGGTTTTCCAGAATTAATTCTTTGAAGTTGCAATCTTCATTGCATTCTTTCTGTTAAAACAACAAACAACATTATCCAAGTGATTTTTAAATAGACTCAATTGAACAAAGAATAAGCAGTAATATTTGATAGAATTAAACATACGTGACTTTTTTGAGCAGACACAATGCAGTTTATTAGATACAGTTAGCATTTTTTTCTTAAAATTTAAAAAAGGTAAAACAATACACTATGCAACATAGTTTTGAACATGCAGCTTTTTGGCAGTCAGTTGCTCCTATTCTTTAGTGTTAGGAGCCATTTCCCTCTAATTAGCAGCTCTCAGATTACTATACCCAAGTCACTTTTCCCCTAACAACTGAAATTTTCATATAATTAGGAGAAGGACATACTTCACAACTTTTATTCATTTACTATAACTCTGCCTGTGATGGTGATAGGAAATAAAAAGTTAATTTGTTCATCCATCCAACTATTCATTCATTCATTCAGTTAAACTTTTATTTTTATATAATTAGCTTGTGCCAAGTATTGTGCTGTGCTGTGGGAAATCAAAGGACAATCAATTATACTTTACTACAGCAGGATGAACTGTTACATACTTCATATTGTAATAAAGTGGGAACAATGGAAATGCTTACAGTTCAAAGCCTATGATTGTGAGATTGCCATTGATAAACAAATGTCTGGATTTTTTTTCCCAAAGAATTTTCATGTCAGCAATGTGCAAATTGGGTGAACTTTAACAAAGAGAGCTTTAATACTGACAAACGGACATTTTAGATTTTAAGTATCTAAAATGTAAATGGAATTTTAGAGCTAGAAGGATCCTTGGAGGTCAGTTAGTCCAACTCAAGAAACCAAAGTCCAGAGAGCTTAAGCAATTTGTCCAAGGTCACACAGAAAATATTTTTTTCTTAATTCTTAAATATACAATGTTTTAATGAAATCATTGGATTATATAGTTTGAAAAGAATTAATCCCATTTTTACTTTTCAGAAAAGCAAGATGTTTTTGACAAAAATAAATTTGAGAAATATAGTCTAAACTATCAATTATCAGTACCTTTGCATAAAGTTTTCCTTCCTTGTTCATTGCAAGATAATATTCACTTTCCACTCCTTTGATTGCTACGATTCCAACTGCCACTGTCCGGATTTCCATGATGTCTGCAAGGAATCACAAAAAGATATGTCAGTTATTCACTCAGCTTTGCAGATTATCCAAGGACCATTTGTTCTTATTTCTGTTTCAGTTGGAAATTAAGATTATTAATGTGATTACTTAGTCTGACACCCCCTCCAACCCATAAATGCATATACACAAACACCAGATTAGTCCTTATTAAGTGTCAGAAGTGCAAACTATTGATTTTTTTATTTTATAGGAAAAAAATCTGGATTCAAGGAAAGAGTTATGTGTTTGAATTTAGCTTTTTCTTCTCTAGAGTCACATTTCTAATTTACTATAATAATATAATAACATCTAACATCTATTGAATTCATACCACATGCAAAGGATTGTTTCAGCACTCTTATGTATTAATGTATCTACTTATCACCAAGACTATGAGGCAAGTACTCGTATTATCCCCAGTTTATAGAAACTTAGACGCCAAGAAGTTAAGTAATTTGCCCAAATTCTCAGCTAATAAGTGGCAGAAGTGGAATTTGAACCCATATGGTCTGGCTCGTAATCATTATATAACATCATGGAAATACATATATAAGCTAATAGCTTTACTTTTCTACTTAACCTTTATATTAATAATTATTGCTAACAGAATGTTTTTGAATATACTGAAATTGAATACAATTCCAATTAAAGCAGTTGTAAGTAAATGATAGTAAACAGAACCTACTATTTTTAAAATAATTAAATATATTAAACTGATAGTGAGTTTTTTGAAACAGGAAGACAGTCTAAAACCAAATTATGAATCCTGCTCATTTTTACAACTTTGTATCTTTTTAATTAATTTTTAATCATTGTTGAAATTGTTTTTACAAAACTTGTAGGTACCACAAGAATGTTAACCATTTTCTTTTATTGTACACCTTTTCCTTAAGTGCTGTATTTTAGTGACTGTTACTAAATACAGTTTAAAAAAAAATCTCAGTTTTTAAAACAATGTAGAAATTAAAACTTTAGGAAACCTGTTCATGTAACTACTATTAATTATACTTTCAACTTGAGACATTCTCTTTCCTGTGCTTAACACAATGCAAAGAAAATTGCAGATGAAAATGATCTGCATAAGTCAAGTCCAAAAGCTGTTTTCTAAAATATTCACTTAATTAAAGGAAATTCTGTTTTTTTTTTTTTACTCCATGCTTTCACTTCAACCTCTTATTTATTCATCTTGCTTCAGTTTTCCTATCTGGAGAACAAAATTGCTACCCACTTCATCAGGATTAACGTAACCTAGCTAATATTTATTGTTGGCTTCACATATCTGCTGCATATAGAAGCCATTTTCCCCCTATACTATGCTTAGCACAAGTCAAAGCCCATCCAATTGAGATTCTACATCTGCTTATCTAGAAATTAAAGTCTATGAAGAAAATACAAGAGATGGATAGTTACCTTTTTAAGTGCTTATGAAGCATTGTCAGAATGCATAGAACTGTACTGTAATATTAGGATACAAAGTAAGAAAAACAGCACTGGTTTATAAACTCCAGAAGTTAAAATCTAACCTAAACAGCAAAACACATATGTAGATCCACCTGAATTAAAAGGGAAGAAAACTTTTGGAAAACACAGCCCTGAAGGGGAGGCTGAGGGAAATTTGTAACAGTTGCTTACAAGTGTATGAAGGATGTGACGCTGATGCATTCATGCAACATTCAACACATCTTCAGTGAGAGCCAATTCTGCACTAGGCTCAGTTCAGAGTCAAACCCTGCCCTCCTGGAGTACTGTATCTGGCAGCTAACTCTTCTTCATGGTCAGTAAAGGAAGATCAAAGGGCAATAATTTATTGGGCAGCAGAATCCAATTAGGTTAAATTTATATTAATCCAATGAAGAATACTAAAATTCATTGATGCAACATATCTGTAATACCTTCAAAGTTGAGTAGATATATCTGTTTAAGGACATATGGACTAGATGATTTCTAAAGATCTTACTACTGTAAAAAGTTATGAAAAAGTCAATGTTTTTCTTTCCTACCCTTTATTCCTGCTATTCCTCTCATTAGTCAACACTGTATTTTGTCTTAGATAGAAAGCAGAGTACTGATGCATAGGCTTAGGGTATCTTCTGTGTTCAGTTTTAATTAGGGAGTGAAATCTGTAATGTTTGCTAGGTTTTTCTTTTATGGACCAGCTGTTTACAAAATATAACCATAGAATGATAGAGGTATTGTTAATTATGGTATGTGATCACTTTCCCTTCAGATTCAGTCATGGCAATATATTCATATTGTCCCACCTCCAAACCCTTTTCCTCTATCCCCTGCCTGTCCATTGTCCTCCATATTTTTGTCGCACTCTTGACACAGGTGATGAACATTGTTAATCTTATCCCTCCATACATTGGGGTTAAAAATACCAAAAAAACTTTAAATTTTTAACAACACAGTTAAAAAGTGGGCAAAATATTTGAACAGATACCTCACCAAAGTAGATACACAGGTGGCAGATAAGCATATGAAAAGATGTTCAGTCTTTAAAGATTCTACTTTTAACTGGGGTGAGGACAGACTTGAAAATATCAAGGTTCCTGGTTCAGTAATATTTTTAACTGTTTGATGTATGTTAAAAATTATTTCATTAAGAAATCAACATATCTAAAAGTAGATAGTTTGGGAGAGCATTCAGTAGTATTGGTAGAATTAATACCCTATCAGTCCTGACTTTCTGGTCTGCTCTGCCCCATGTTCTGTGCCGTTTTTTATTCAAGAAAACCCAAGAAGGAAGAAACTAAAGTTACCATTCTTTCATTCAAGTGCGGAGTGGGAAGTGATGTTCCTACAGATCCACAAAGATATGTAGAAGAATTAAGTGTGTAAGCTTATGAACTCCAAGCAGGAAGCCAAGGGAATTGCTCAGAAAAGCTATAGAAATATGTAGTGTACAGATATTAAGTTAGCCTTTAAAATAATTGTACATGGTCTTTTTTGTCTACAGTATGTCTGTTGCATTATATAAGATAAATATAAGGGTTTTTAATCTGAATTTAAGAGAAGTTTATGTGTGTAAATAACACAGTAAACTTGCTCCCAAATATGTAAGGTGTATTACATGGGTGCATCAGATTGTTAACATAATGACTATGATAGCATAATGACAGAGTTCCAAAAAAGAAAGATCAGCTTACACAATGGAACATGAAAAATGAAACAACATCTCCAGGTAAATTGGCCATTTAGACTTGTTAACAATATTTTTGTCAACAATATTATCAACAGTAGCATCAATTTATTCCTTAGGATCGTGAACTAGGGAATATGCCCCAAGTGGCTTCCGTAGTTTTTTTTTTTTTCCTGTGGTTTAATCATTCATGAATTTATCTAAACCTTTTTGCCTATTTATTATTTAAGCCTACGTTACCCTTAGAATTAAAAATGAGTAACCTTGGTATAAATTTTTATTATTTTTCTAAAGACCTCCAACATCCCCTTCCAGAATTTTAGTTCTCCTAATGTATTTCAAAAATTAATGCTAATTCTTTGTTCTTATCACCAATGGTATTTATGATTTAAAGTATTTTAACTTCCTTCTTTGAAAAAAAGTTAAGAGGTTATTTTTTAGAGCAGTTTTAAATTCACAGCAAAATTGAGGGGAAGGTCCAGTGATTTCCCATGTACCCCTTGCTCCTACACATGCATATTCTTCCCCATTATCAGCGTCTCCCACCAGAGAGGTACGTTTGTTATAATTAATGAACCTACATTGACCATCATTATCACCCAGAACCCATAGTTTACATTATGGTTTACTCTTGGTGTTCGGACATGTACCCATCATTTTTGTTTCATACAGAGTATTTTTACTGCCCTAAGAATCCCCTGTTCTCTGCCTATTCATCTTTCTCCCTTATGCCCAATCGTTGGAGACCACTGATCTTTTCACTGCCTCCATAGTTTTGCTTTTTCCAGAATGTTATATAGTTGGAATCATACAGTATGTAGCCTTTTCAGATTGGCTTCTTTCATTTAGTAATACGCATTTAAGTTTCCTCTATGTCTTTTCATGGGTTGAAGGCAAAAAAATTTTTTACTGCCTCATCACACAGAAATGTCCCCATCCCAGCTCCTTGAATACTTCTTTTCCCTGAACCTTTTTAAGATTTATATTTAAATTGTTTTGAGGGGCCATACATTTATTTATAGGTGTTCTAGCATGATAACTAAAAAATTGTTTTAAAGTTGAAAATAAGTAGATGCAGTGACTTAATTAGTCCACTAAGAACATTTGATTTTATCCTTAACCAAATATACTTTCTTGGGCACATTAAATTAAGAATTGGTACCAAAAATGAAAAACATTTTTAATGTTAAATGACATTTATGATTTTTCTGTCAAGCCTAGATTGTTGAATGGAAAATCTTAGCCATAATATATATATATGCATTATATTCAAGGCTATAGATTCCACTCATTTTAAAAACACATTCATATACATGCATATTATGTATACAAAAAATACACTCAGTATTTCCAAAATAAAAAACTCTTAAAACTCACTAATAAGCAACCCAGTTAAAAAGTGAGCAAAAGATCTGAACAGATGTCTCCTCAAAGAGGAGATACAGATGGTAAATAAGCATATGAAAGTATGCTCAACATTATATGTCATTGGACTTACAAAATAAAACAGCAATGAGATACCACTACACAACTGTTAGAATGACTGAATTTTTTTTATTTTAATGACAATACCACATGCAAACAAGGATGCAGAGCAACTGGAAATCTCCTTCATTACTAGTGGGATGCAAAGTGGTATAGCCACTTTGAAAGCAGTCTGGTTTCTTACTGAATACCAAATATGCTTTTACCATACAACCCAGTAATCTTGCCTTAAGTGTTTACCTAGTTGAGTTTAAAATTTATGTCCATACCAAAACCTGAACGTGAATGTTTAGAGTTTTATTCATAATCACCAAAGCTGAAAGCAACTAAAATGCCCTTTAGTATATAAATGGGTAAGCTATTCTACATTCGTACTTTGGAATATTTTTCAGCAAAAAAAAGAAATGAGCTATCAAACCACAAAAAGATACGAAGGAGTCTTCAATGCATATTTCTAAGTAAACAAAGTCAGTCTGAAAAGCTACATACTGTATGATTCCAATTGTGTAACATTCTGGAAAAAGCTAAACTATAGAGACTAAAATGACCATTTGTTGCCGGGGGCTGGGGAGAGGGGAGTAGGGATGAAAATGTGAAGGATAGGACTGTTAAGGTAGCGAAACTATTCTGTATGATACTGTAGTAGTGAATACATGATGCTATACATTTGTCAAAACATAGAACTATACAAGGCAGAGTCAACTTCAGTGTTAACTATGGACTTTAATTAACAGTATATACCATTATTGATTAAGTAATTGTAACAAATATATCACACTAATGCAAAAATATTAATTGTAGAGGATCTGTCTACTGTCTGCTCAATTTTTCTGTAAATCTAAAACTGTTCTTTAAAAAGCCTATTAATTTTAAAACTACAGTCTAGATGTTAATTAATAATATGATTGAGTATGAAAAATTATTTATAAAGTTGAGCCTTGAGCAAAACAGGAATTGGGGCTCAACCTTCACACAGTAGAAAGTCCACATATCAGAGTTGGGCCCTCTGTATCTGCAGTTCTGCATCAGTGGGTTCAGCCAGCCAGGGATCATGTAGTACCATAGGACATATTTATTGAAAAACATCATGTGTAAGTGGACTGGCACAGTTCAAACCTATGTTCAGGGATCAACTGGAGTGGCATTTTTTTATGATTTGCTCTTATCCCAAATATGTAGTACCTCTGGGCTTTATTATTAATTGCTATTAATAATGTCTTTGATGATGGAATAAGATCTGCTTACGAAGTTAATGATTTCTCTTTGTGAAATATGGACATTCATGAGGAGGAAGGTTTTAATGCAAACATGCTTTGCAAAGTGTAGGAAATACAAATATTCTTTACACAGATTACTACTACACTTGTGTGTGATATCTCTCAGGTGTATTGGGATAGAAAAATAACTGAAGTCCAGTAATATTTTAGAAAACTCATCTGGTGACTTTAGTTTTGATTTCATCAAAGTATCTGGATATTAATTTGATATATATATTTTATATATGTATATTCAGTTAGGATTTTCTCCTTCTATGGAAAATGAAGATGAATGATACTCAGCAGTATATGCCAATTCCTAAAAAGAACAGATGGAAAATTAATCCAATAAAAATTCAGGAAAAAAGAGATATTAAATACCCTAAGTGGTTAGGGGAAAATCTGAAGAAAAGATAGAGCTTGTATTGCATCTTGAAGGATGCATAAGGTTGACATACGTAGAATGGAAGCACAGAATGGAAAAATCATGCTAATTGACAGAGGAAAGCATATATAAGATCACAGAGTCAATGATTCATCAGTCGTTTTCAGAAGATTGAAACTGGAGCTCTCTCTCTGGAGTAGGAAACATAACAAAGAAATACAGGAAAAGGTAGAAAGGAGTTAAGAGGAGATTTTTGAGGGCCTTGGTGGTCAATTTAAGGAATTTTAACCTTTATTTGTAGATAATGAGGAGTCGTTGAAGGTTTGAAATTTGAAAAATGTCAGGCTATAAACTGTGTTTTAGGGAAATCAATTGGATGTGCAGGGTAGATAAGAAAAAATGACTGGAACTGTGTTTAAGCCTTGTTTTCTTCCTACACTAATATTATGAGGTGATATTCACATTGACCTATAGTGGGTTATTAAACTGTGATTTGTAAAAATGTTAATAAGTATTTTCAAAATGTCTCAGTTTAATTTTTGTTTTCTAATACAGGAAGTATCAATAGTTATAACCCATATGAACAAAAGCTCTTTGGTGTCCTCCATAATTTTTAAAAGTATAATGTAGTCTCAAGGCTAAAAAGTTTGAAAACATCTTTTCTTTTTTTTTTTTTTTCTGGTTGATATTTTATTTTATCTTATTTTTTAACATTTTTTATTGATTTATAGTCACTTTACAATGTTGTGTCAAATTCCATTGTAGAGCACAATTTTTCAGTTATATGAAAACAGCTTTTCTGAATTAATTTTATTTCTCCTGGTCTGTTCAGCTGCAGTCTGTACTTTGTATATTGTACCCTGATATTTATGAAATAGCGTTGGCTACTTTATGTAACACTCAATATACATGAGTTTATAAACAGAATCTCTATGGCATATGCATACAGAGTGCTTAGTGTGCTCCAAACCATCTGAAAATTTCTTAATGAATTTTAAAATATCAAGTTGCAAATTATAACTAAATTATGTAAATAAATAGTAAAGTATGTAAAACATTTATGTTTGATCAACTTGGCTACTAGTTTAATGCCAGTATGGTTTTAATTAAAGAGTAAGGGGAATAGCTAGCTAATTTTTTCAACATTGGTTATTAAATAGGTCATCCCTTTTTTTTTTTTTTTTTTTTTTTTTTTTACTGATGCAATGCCTCTCTTTTACCTTATATTGGCTGTCTTGTTTTGTCCCATTGTTGTATATGTGTCTGCTATATACACATATTAATTCATTGTAGGTTACCAATTCTGAAGCAACTCATTACATTATATGTAGCTCCAATCCTAGGTGTTACTAAATATTCTCAGACATATCCTCTAAAGCTATGCAGAATAAATCAGTGCCTTTTCTATATAACAGCCCTTCAAAGAGATGAAGACATTGGTCGTGCCCCCCATCAGGCAAAGTACCTGTAGTTTTTTTCAGCCATGTCTTATACAGCATGGATTCCAGACTCTTCACCAGCTTCATTATTTACTTAAAACCAGTTTCTCAGCAAGAACTAGATATATAGAGATACAGAGATAGTCTAAGACAGAATACTGTTGATTATTTCCCTTGATACAGACCATAAACTACAGTAATGTAATCCACCATCTTCCTTTAGAATATTTTTAATCATTTCATTATTTTAGAGTTTTGATATAATAAAAAGTATGCCTATAAAAAAGGAATTTTATTTCAAATTAGTGTCTTTTCAAGGCTATTTTATGACATTTGCTTAAGTGTAATAAATCATATTTTATATGTAAAGACAAATATCAACTATTATCTTTTTACAAATGATGCATGCTTATTTTCTTTAAATTAATTATGTTTTTAAAAAGTATGGTTTTTGAAAATGTAAATTTCAAAATGACCTTATGTGGTTTGTGCAGAATTGAAAATGTATTAAAATAAATGTAAATTTAAAGATAAAAGTCATAGCATTAAAGGTGACAAAACACACTTTGCTACTCTGATCTGATTATTAGAATCCTTCTATGCTTTTTAAAAACTGGGTCACTTATTTTTACAATTTCATCTAGTTTTTAAGTGATGAGATGGGAGAAATAGTGTTAACTGTGCTATTTGCAAATAGTACTCCACAAATAAAGTATTGGAGATATAGAGAGTCCTTATACCTCCCAAAAAGTGAAGCCAGCTCCAGTACGATTGTCACAATATTTTCTGCAACATATGAAATTATTTAGCAAATATTTATTGAGTGTTTACTATCTCCAGACTGTTGTAGGCACTGGAATTTAGTGATCTGGAGAAGAGTGTCTAAAAGCGAATTTTAGAGTCATCGTCATGCTTCTTATTAACTTATATTTAACTCAGTATTCTTTATGCTTCCTGTTGTTAGCCAATAGCCTGTTACAGTTATAAATGTAACAGCATTTGACAAAACCATCATGATTTGATTAAATGAAGAAAAAAAATAGTTAACTAAGTCATGAACAAATGTATCTCATCTCTCTAATTGCCAGGCATCCAAATTTGATATGTCTATGGAGGCATTGAAACCATTCTTTTCAAAAATTGAAAAATATAAAGTTGATTTTTAAAAAATATGTAGACGTTGTGAAAGGATTCTATTACGTCTCTAGTTAACTTTAGTTAACCCCAAGCACTTGGGAAACCTCTGAGTAGTACACATACAATTGCTGGTGAAATGATGAGTTGAATTTTTTAATTCAACCTACGATTATGTTAACTATTTTAGAAGCAGTGACACATTGATGGCTTTTATTGAGGTTGCAAAATGCCAGGGGGAGTGGATGTAGCTCAGTGGTAGAGCACATGCTTAGCATGCACAAGGTCCTGGTTTCAATCCCCAGGACCCCCCTTTTAAAACAATTTTTAAATGCCCAAAACTTTATTCATATGAATAGATCACATCTATATTTTGTCATCATGTGACTTTTTTCATTAAAGTTCACTTAAGTTTTCATATTTCTGTCTAATATTCAATATTTCTGCCTATCACAATGCTTAGTTTTAATTCAGCCACCTTAAATCCTGTTTGTAAATTGATAGGGAATAAGTAAATGATACATGAGTATGTTAGAAAATTACGGCACCCAGTGTATTACCTATTCCTTTCATTTGTCATCAGCAAATTAACTGAGAGATGTCTTCATCTCTAATGTACAATGTTACATAGCTCTTTCCCATCTTCTATTAATCATTGCACTTTTTGCTTTTTTTATACCCATTAGAAGCTATATGTTTTGATCCTGGCCCTTCTCTCATGAGGCATACTGGGCTTTCTATTCTCCCCTTGTCATATCTGCAGTTCTTACATCTTCAGTGTATGACGGCACAGTGTTATTCAGTCATTCATTCATTTATTCAATTATAGGCAGGCATTTTTCTCTCCAGCTTTCTGAGCAAAGACTGTTTACTGTTCTCCAGTTTCCATTCTCCTCTTCCACAGCAGTAGAGTTTTTAGCTGGCTGCACAAAAATACACATTGCATTTCTCTTGAAGTTCAGTGTGGTCACGGGACCGAGTTCTAGCTGATGCGGTGTGAGTGTTGAGGCTAAGGCATAGGGATAGGGAATTAGAGAAGTCAGGCTCATTTTAAGCCTGGCTAATGCTGAGAATGAGTACATGAGAAAAAGTTGAGCAATGCTGTTTTTACTGGGGTGGGACTGAAAATGTGTTTGAGTTTTATGAAGATACTGAGTTTGAAGTGATGGCAGTTTTCTATATCTTGTTCCTAAATTTTGCATGAGAAAATCACTCTATGATCTAAATCCACAACATAATTCTAGCTGTGCTAGATGTGTAATGTTAACAGAATGTCTGTTAGCAATTAAAAAGAAGTTTGCATAGCACCAAAAATTTTTAGAAGATGTTAGACTTTTAAAGATACAGTGATGATGTTAGTATTTTAAATTTTTTAATATTTAATATTCATCCATTATTCCCAATATTACAGTGTTAAATGGGGAATATCTGTAGGTGTCAGTTGAAGTAGCCTCACATGTTCTCCCCTAACTCTGCTTCCCTCTTTGATCTATAATTCACAATCTCATCCTAGAATTTTATCATTTTTCCATGCTCTGATCATAATACTGAGGTCTTCAGAAAATGAAGTAAATCAGAATGTCCCGGTTTGACGATGATTGTATGTAGGGCATAAAGTTTACTAGTGGGAATGATATTAAGACATGTATTGAAGCATAATTACCATTTCTATTTAATATCTTCCTCTGTTGATAAAGTGGAATCATCGAACTCTTTCACTGTACTGTGGAAATCAGAATTCTTTAGTTTGGAGTGAGTAAGGAACAGAGTTCCTTAGTTTCCTTTCAGAAGAGAGAACCGAGGAACTGTCTGAGAGATTATTTTTCATTTTGAATTTGCTTATTATCATGACGTCCTGGAGTCATAAAATATTGAAAGATAATGGTAATGTAGTTTAGCCAGTAACTTCTCAATCATATTATTGCTGTTATCAACCACTTTTAAAGGTATAGCTTAGTTGTGACCAAGATCTTTGTAATTAAGATTAGTGTATTCACTGATGCCAATAGTTGTTATAAATAAGCTCGTTATTCACTTTTAGTCTGCTATTTAGAAAAATCAGGGTATTTAAATATGTAATTTGTTGAATTCTTGGTGACAACTAGGAATTTAATCCGTAAGACACTGTTTTGGCTTTGACTACAAAAAGAAAGCTATTTCTACTATTCTGAGTTTAAGAAGGGGAATAAAAATTGTTGTGATATTAAAAACCAAATGATTTGTTGATCTGAGATTCAGAATAGAATAAGATAATGTTTATAAATTGCATATAATTTATTAGAACTGAATATAAAATATTTTAATGATGAAACTAATCATAATGCTCCACACCCTTCAAATAGAAATAGAATTATGTTTAATTCTAAAAGTATCTCTGAAAGAAGTAGCAATTTTGTTTATGGATAGTACTCAGTGAAATGAATTATATGTATCTACCCCCTAATCTCAAAATAATTCTTTAAAGCAAATATGTTCAAAAGCAGAGTAACATAAACCTTACGTTGACCTTTGTGGCTAAATAGCTTATAAGAAGGTAAAAGACTCATGTACTATTTTAAATTTGTTTCCGTCTTATATTTATTTTAAGATGGTTTATGAGTCATTTATTTTCTTATCAACAACTTATGTATGGGACTTCTATCATGAACTAAGTTTTATCAAAATGTCAAACTTATATAAGATATATTTCCTTAAGAATATGCAACTGCCAGTATTTTGTTTCGAGTGTCAACCTGAAACAAGCAGGTGACCTTTAGTAATGTATGCATGTTATTCAAAGTCGACTTCCTCGAAGGTTATGCTGAAGCAGCCAATCACCAGATTACCTTAGGCTGAAATAAATTTGTTCCATCAGGGAAGCAGAGTGACTATTTAACATGAAAGACATACCTTATTATCAGGCAAGTGTTGGATTAGGACCATTAGGTGGATATGCTCTGCACATGCTGATTTGCTGCCTGGAGGCAATAATTCAGTGTTTGCGTTGGGAAAGAAGTGAGTTCACTTTCCCTGCATTTCTCTATTGGCTTTCACTTGGAGTAGGTGACACAAAACATTTTATAGAGGTAGTGATCTCCAGCAGGTTCTGTGTTCTTTGACTTCTCCCATGAACCCTAGGATCCACTATTGTAAGACAACACAATTGATACATGTGGTTGATAATGCTAATCTTATCTTTGGATCATATTACCCTACAAATGCATGCCCTGTAACTGTTAAATAACAGATCTAAGACAGAACTTTGGAATGCACTAAAAAACATTAGAAAACTAATCAAATCAAAGCCAGCAAAGAAGAAACACAAGTAGATAAATTATTACCAAAACCCAGAATGTGTAATTCCCATCAAACCAGCATGAAACTCAAAACAATTCCGTGTGATTGCATAATTGCTGGTATCAAATGTAACTGAAATGTCCTGCAACAAGAGAATTGATTCCACACCATCATCATCACTGGGAGATAAATCAATTATGGTTCTTATCAGTCCTATATCTATTCTATAATGACGTCAAAAACCACTTAAATGACTTGTCAGGTTAGGTTAAAAAAAATCATGTCATTCACTTAGGGGTTTATTAAGAAAATAAATGAAACAGAAAATCTTTAGAAAGTACATAGCATGTGGTACTATGATGACTGCACTTTGTTTTGAAAGAATTTAAATTGCAACAGCTTGTTTCAGCAGAGTTATAACTATTCCAGAATTAGAAGCAAACTGTTCAGTTGTGCAACAAATAGGATGATTCCAGTGGCATAGTACTGGATAATGTCAGGGGGATATCGCTGAACTGTATTACACAGAATTAAATTTCTATAACAATTTGCTGACCTTTTCCTTATTATTTATGGCCTCTCTGGACATAAGGGAGTCAGTTTCCCCCTTTGGGCCAGGGAAGGCATGTTCCCTGAATCAGACTGGAGGAAATACCTCTTTGTTTGCCCTGTAATCTCTGTAGGTTCTGTGCTTTTATTCAGAAAGAATTCTTTACCTGATCATGTAAAGTACTTACATCTACTAAATAAAACACTTCACTATGTTCTAATACCAGTAGATATAAGATACCATAATACCAGTAGATACAAGAAAAACATCAGATTTTTATGTAAAATAGAAATCTCTTCCCATTGCCTGGAAAATAGCTCCCATTTTCTGACTTCTCCTGAAGTCTAAAATACCTTCAAAAGGAAACCAAATTTTTTATTACATAGGACTAGAAATAAGGCTCCAAATACAAAGATACTGAGGCAGCGTAATAGACATAAATTCATACTACGGTAAAAGTGACTATTTTCTCTGAGAGCAGAATTTGATTGTGCTAGAAGGTAATGAGCATAAGGACACCAACAATGAAACTCAAAGGGGAAAATGGTCATAATAGGAAGAAGTTATGGAAACTCTCATTCACGTTTTGCTTGCAGCTAGCTCTAGGAGTCAGGACATCTGTAGGCTTCGAGTAATGCATAGAGACACCAGTTTAGAAGGTAAACCACACATCCACTTCATCCCTCTATTTTAATCATCAGTAAGTTCTATGAAGTTTTTCTGTCTGGCAGACATACAATCTTCCTCTTTCCCTCTTTAACGTGTACTTAAATGTTCTGCCACCCAGGCAACAAGATAATAAGATAATTCTAAACACTGTGGTTTTTAGATCATGCTGGTAATCAGTGTTGAAAAATTAAAGCATGATTTACAGCCATTTTGGTCAGTGGCTCTTAGTAAGTTTTAGGCACACATTCTTTGCTAGCAGTCTAAACCAAGAGTTCTGATACTGAATAGTTATTTTTCACAGAAATGAAAATGAAAAGAGAAAGAAATAGAAAATAGCTGATTTTACAGAGGAAGATACTTAAAGTATTAAAAAAGTGACCCAGACACCCCAAACTCTTACCAGAAACTGTCACATCTGCCCTTTCTGTATTACCAAGTGTGTATATAGTACTTCTCTGCCATTTCCATTGCCATCACGTTAGTCCAAGCCGTCATTATTTGTACCTAAACTATTATTATATTTTCTTAACTAGATCGCTGCCTCTAGCCTCTCTGACATTATTTTTCCCCTTTTTGTATTTGTAAAAGACATGTTGTAAAGGTTACTCTTCTGCTCCAAAACTTCAATGGTGCACTCTATTAAAAAGCAAAACAAAATAAAATCTGTTTTACTTGGAACTCAAAGCCCTCCAAAATCTGACTCCAGCCTACTTTCACAGTTTTCTCCCATTGCTCCTCTACAACTTACATGAGCCTCTGGCTCCAAACAGACTGATTTACTCATTATCTTCCTCTCCCATACAAATTGCCAGAAACTTTTCTTGCTTCTGCCCATCAGTTCCAGTAATTACATAGAATCTCTATTTCAGTATTTCCCAAACATTGCCTCCTGGACTGGCTGCATGGAATCACATGATAAACTCTTAAAAATTTCAAACGCCCAGCTCCTACTCCTCAGAAAGTCTGAATTGAGGTACGGCTTGGGAATTGGTATTTTAACAGCTTCCATTTAGTGACACTTTTCTTTCAAAGTCAGACTGAAATTCAAGTTTCTTTGTAATGTTTTACCTAGTTTTCTAATCTGTCATCATCTCCTTTACTTTAACACACTGCTGTACTATGAATTAGCAGTCACCTCTATTCTATTGTTACTCATAATTTTAGCCTCTTTTTTTTCATCTAAATTACAAGCTATTTGACAAGACTATCTTATACTTCTGCAAATCCCTTGTGCTTAATATAAGTCTTTGTACTTGACAGGCTCTCATTAAATGCTGAAGTGGGTAGAATGATGCATAAACATATTAACTAGTGTGTCATATTATAAATCAGCAAATGAAAAGTAGTAATCATTCCAGAGTTAAAGAATTAATGAGTGTCTTAATCATACTAAACATCAAGTATTTGTTAAATTTCCTTTTAATTCTCATTACATTTTTTGAGTTTATCTAATTAGATAAGAAGCATAAAATTCCATGGTTAATTCAAACAATAGTTCGTATCAGGTTATACTTCATGATTCTAACTCAAGAAAGTTGAGAGACTCCTCTAGTGTTCAAACCAGTTGTAGGTTTTTCTTTTTTGGTTTTGGCCAAACCCTCTCTTGAACCTATTTATATTTTTAGCATGCAACACTTACACATATAACAGCTTCCATGTGTTTTCTGTTTGCTGTGTAATATAGCACATCTATTTTTCTGCCTTGCTTCTAACACATTGAGGCTTTAAGGAGTGTGTGCTTGTTCTAATATTTCATGAGTTGACTAACAAGTCTGTATCCTCATCCATATTATTATGATTTTATAAACATTGAATATAGTCCGTATTAACATCCATCTTAATAAACATTTATTTATCTGATGGTGGACAAAGTTCACAACCTATTCAAAGCCAGGTTTTAAAAAGTATTTCACCTCCCCAATAAAAAGGAAGAACTTTGTCCTAAGATCATAATGGTGACTTCTAAAAAAAAAAAAAAAAAAAAAAAAAAAAAAAAGACAACTTTGTTTTTGAACCATATCAAATTATTTTGGAGATTTAAAAAAAGGGGGGGGTGTTGACATGTTTATTTTCTCAAAGAGCTATAGTAAATAGATACAATTTTCCTCTTAGTTTGCCTTTCCTCAACATCTGTCCTACAAACATGAATATTTAGTAGCACCATGGTAGTGAGACAGCAAATTAGGCAGAAGGAACCGTATGAGAAAGGCACAAAGCATAAAATACTGTGGCATTTGGGGATTGCTTTGCTATGCTTGGAGCATATACAAGGTGGACTGCCAAGAGGAAAAAACAAAAACTAGAGCAGCAGCCAGTTTATAAAAAACCTTACGTGGCTAGTTGAGTTTGAGTTTTTATCTTGTAGGGGATGAGGAGCCACTGAAAGGTTTAGAAAGATGCTTCTGTTAATAGTGTAGGAGATGGATTGCCAAGAGGCAAGACCAGTGAAGAGATGTCAGCTCTGGTCTCAGCAAAGGCTGATGAAAGCCTGCTTCAAGGCAAGCGTGATAAGGACTGAGAATTAGAGGCGGGCGGACTTCTTTTCTCAGTACCTTATCCTTGTATAGATAGTTACTGCAGACCCTCAGTCCTATTCTGAGTGATTTAAAACACCACCTCTTGAAAGACCTCAAAGTATTGTTGATACTTAGGGTCTGATAATGCTAATATCTACCACCGCACAGTTACAATATGCCAAAATTGAATGTATAAATGCCCTAACTTGAAGCCTAAAGAAGAAAATGCTGTTTTTTATTTTGAATGTAAAATTATTATAATTTATCAGTAACCTTCAAGAACAGTCATCTCCTTTGTATATTCCAAAATTTTTCACCAATCTAAGCTACGTTTGTATTATGATATCTCACTTGTTTGTCTTTCCAAGTTGTGTTTTACCTTAATTGAAAGCAAAATAAGTTAAACAGAAGAAGGAATAAGAGAGCAGTCATAGAATTGTGAATAAAGACAAGTTAGCTTTCCTCCTCTTGGTTAAAGTCATCGTGACCTGCCCTCACCTTCCTTCTCTATGCTTTCTAGTTCTGTGCCACTGAGAGTGGTTGATGCACAAGAATCAGGAGACACAAAGTTAAAACAGAATGATGAGACAGTTGTAAGCTATACTTTCCCGTGCTGGAAAAGAGAATTAATTGTGGGACTGGATTAAAGATATTTCTGGACAAAGGCTAGATCACTAGCCAGTGTGAGAAAAGAAAGGACTGCCGAACAACCCCATATTAAGAAACCTCCCTTGAGAACGTGTGAATTTAGTAGACATAGACATTAAGGGCTTACTCTTCATCCTTCAAAATACTTTTTTTGAAAGGATTTTTGGCAGGACATTTTAAATAATGGGATCCCTTTTATGCATTCAGATGTGATTAAGGTACAAAAAAAGCAATAATCAGTTTTTCAAAGCTGCATCTATTACATGAATCAGGGTGCCTAATAACCATACACAGATAGTGAGCTCTCAACTGTTAGTTAAATCAGTACAATACTTAGCATAAGGAAATTCAACTCAGTTTTCCATGATATCTCTTCTATGGTGATGTTTTAATTGAATATCAGAATTTTTCCTCAAAAACATCAGTATTGCCCTTATGTTTTTGATGCCTCAAGAATATGCTTACCGTATCTCCACTACCTAGAGACGTAGTGTACAAACTATTCTGGCCAATGTGTTGCAGGTGCCAACCTCATATGACCAAGTTAAATAAGAGTGTGTTGTTCTGTCACAGAAAGACAAGACATCTAGCATTAAGTATGAAGAAGGATCAGAGCATCAAGTATGCAGTTTCTCAGATCAGCCAAAGTTGGCATTGAAAAATAGACCTGATGTCAGATAAGCCACTGCTCTTTTTATAACTTTAGTAATGACTGAGGAGTATGTCTATTTAATAGTTTTCAAATCTCAATGAAATGACTCAAAGTTTCAACTGTACCTGCCCTGCGTCTAGCGTTGTACCTTGATCCATTGTGCGTGTGTGGGGAACACAAAAAAATAAGCTGTTAGCTCTCTATCTTTGAGAAGTGAATCGCCTTTGGGAAAATAAGAGACTTAGAATTAACCCACATAACAAAAAAGACTGTCAGTGGCAAAGTAGTAAGGAGGGGAAAAGATCGATGTCAGTCGTCCAGTAAGGAAGGACCTCTGAAGACAGGATGGCCTTAAAGAAATCCTTTGAGGATGGGCAATACTTGAATCAAGGAGGAACAGACTAGAAGGTAGTAGACTAAGGCAAAGAGCAGAGGTTGGGTGAGGGGCAGTGTGTGCAGGGGAAGGCTGGCCTCCCTAGATTAAATGGCATTCCTCCTTTGTGGTCTTTGTGGTCTGTCTCCACACTGGGCTCTGACATAGTAGAATTTGGTTTGGGCAGAATTCTTCTGAAAAAGAAAAACTCGAAACAAAACCAAACAAATTATGAAAAACAGGCAAAACAAAAAACAAACACACAAACAACTCTCTTCTTTGATATTTGCTTTGCACACAAAGACCACACAGCTTTGACCTCTAATGTGTCTCTACTCAGGACAGAAAATCATATTGCCAAGACAGAGAAGTTGCAAATTTTTCTAAGTGCCAGGAGGGGTTTCAGAATTGTTTAATCATTAATATACATGGCTGGTATCAAGGGTTTTTTTTGAGACTATAATGAATACAGTGTGTGGGGGTTAAAATATTTGTCTTATGAGTTGGCTGTTGCTAGAACATTGTTGGAATTCACTAATACTCCCACCTCAAATATTCAGTAATGACTGCCTGGACTGTGAAGAAATGTCAAAATATAAGTAGTACAAACAAAGGAATCCTGGTACTATAGATTGAGAATTTGAGCTAATTTAAATACATGTATTCCAGACCCTGCAGATAGTCAGAGATTATATATGGCCACTCAATATATACCTAAAACATGTAAATTGTATTTCATTCCACTGAAAATCAAACTTTACCTTTCATAAGCATGACTATATGTGTGTCTCAGCTTATTGTCATCCATGTGTAGATCAGTGATTATGCATGATGTAATTAAGGGTGCAGTTTATCCATTTCTAGGGGCAATGAGTTTGGGGGGCTCTTTTGGAGGAGAGCGGTTGCTTTAGAAGTAACTTCAATAGGTACCAGGGCAAGGATATCACTTTTCCTCCTCTCTTCAGAGTTCAGGGCCTGCCTCTTGCATGATACTTGATGTTCTGGTCTGACTTTGCATGCACAGGTTGCCATAGCAGTAATGAAATGAGAAGTCTGTTTTTGTAGTGGTGAGGTATGTGCCAAGGGAGGAAAGCGATGGCTGTGGAAACTTCATCTACAGGCAGTGGGTGTGCTGGTAAATATTTAACAACTGACTCCGTAGAAGAAAAGAAAAGGCTCTGATTTGTATTATTTGCCAATTTCCATGGTGTAAATGTTTCCACATGTCCAATTTCATACTCTTATCAAGCTACCAACATGGCTTAAGAGATAAATGTGGAGTTGGAAAAAGATGCACACTATTGGCTCTCAGGAGCCAAGATGAGCCAGCTCCAAACGCTGCTGCCGACAGATCTCATTGTGGTTCACACTGTGAACTATAGCCTGGCCTCGGCCTCTGCAAATGTGTAAGATCATTTTTTTAGAGCATAAAATAATAATGTACAGCAGTGTACAAGTATTAGTTATAATTATGCCCCCAAATCCACGAATTTACTTAAGAGCAAAATTTGCAGAATAATCTGAGAGAGGTAAAAGAAAACAAGAGGACTTTAAGATATATTAATTAAGATAAAAATATAGGAAACTAAACCCTTTATCAGATAGGAAAGGGAAATAATTTAATATGATGCTGAAATACAGCTTCATTTTTTAAAAATCACTTTTTACTCTTATATCTCAAAGAAAAGAAAACTGCACTAGAAGAATATACAATACATGGATGAGAAGGTTCAGAAAATGCACTGAATAGATTTATTAATAATAGGTTTCCCAATTCTTAGAGAGCTTTTGAGTTTGCTGCAGGCATCAAGTGGTTATGCTTTTACTCCAGAGAGTACCTAACACAGAAAGCCTGTCGGGAGGCTACCTCCACGGTTGAAAGTGTCCTAACGTGCAAATCTCTCCTCCAGGACAGCTTACACCTGCAGCCAACTGAAGAAACAGATCTATAAACACATATTCTCTCTCCTGGACAGACTGGGGGTATTTTGAAACTTCCCAGGAAACTCGTAAGACATTCTGTAATGTCTGTGTTCATATCACCAAAGAAAAAGAGGTCATGGTCAAGTTTTACTTCCATGAGAGTAACGTTTTAAAAAAAATAGAAAATAAGCATAATCAAAGCATTTGTCTTATTGATCTGGGTAGCAGACCAATTTTTACAATCCGTGGTAACTTTTATCAAATAACTTAATTTTAAAAATTGATTACTTGTAATTAAAGAGCAGCTTTTGGCAGCTTAGTAAAAAAATAAATAAACAAAATACGTGTACAAGAAAAAAGCTTTGAATTTATCTGCAGGGCTTATTTTTTGTCCATTAATTAAATTTATAAAATAAATTTTAAAAGACAAAGTCTTAGAACTTCAAAAGTATCCACAACTGTAACTAATCCCATTGCTTTTATAAAACATCATCATAAAGTTGATTTTGAGTTTTGTTGTCTGGTGTATTACATTTTCACGTTGCATGAGAGTCAGAAAATATGGGAACATAAAGTTCACTCTGATTTCTATAAAGACAAGAGCTTGGCAATGGTAAAAAGCAATTTCTAGTCATTGCGTTCTTAAAGAGTTTCTTCTAGTATTATTTTAAAACACATGAAGTGTGTTGAATCTTAAATTGGGAAACAGGGAACAGGAAAACCTTGGATGAAAAATAATCCAAATAAAACTGAAGCCTCTAAATGATAATTAATTAGAAACACAAATTTACTAGGCTGGAAGTGCATGTTTATGAGTTTAAATGACCTTTGAATATGACTCAAAGCCAAATAATAGCTTATTTGTGGCTTATGACTATTTAAATGTACTATTTTTTTTTTGTTCTTTTTGCCCAGGGAATCAAGAGTTTATGTTGGTAATTATAAATACCTTGACTTATCCATCTTATCAAGCTGAAGCCACACCTCCGCACTTTTCACTAAATTTTTAGAAAATCTTTCTATGTTTTATCTCACTTCATCTCCACAGCAATACTTCTGCTATGAAGTGACTGTTGTGATGGAAAAAAATCAATCAAGAAAGTACTGTCTAACCAAAGGAAAATAGTGTTAGTAATAGGTGTAATATATTTAATGCTAACATTAGCACAGAATTAATTAGCTTATTTTAATTGTTAGAAATTTTTACTCTTATAAATCCTTTTCAAAAATATACCACTTAATTGAAGACAACAAAAACTACTAGGTTTCTTTAATATAACATATTCACAAACTCTCCTAATTTTAAATAATAAGCCTCAATACTTGCCTTCTGTTTTCTAAATACTGAATTAATGATACATTGATGGTCTGCTATCCTTGGTACCTTGGGACCACATCAAAGATTCTGAAAAAGATCATATTCATCTTATAAACTCATTTTCCAAGTCTGCAGTCTGTGGTTTCTCTCCTCTTGAGAAGTGAAATGGAAAGGTTTCTGTTGTTCTGATGGATTTGGCAATAAATTCATTCTTATAAGAGCTATTGCTGTAGATTTTTAAGAATTGACACAGGTAGTTATATTTTACCAGATTTCAAGGTTAGTCCTCTTAATTTTCTTGTTTTATTTATGGCATCACAATTTTCCAAATCACTCAGTTTTAAATTTAAATGCTTTTCAAAAAATTCTTGTTTCTAATCTCCTACATCTAATTACAACTTCCTATGAATTCCATCCAAGAGATAGTTTTCCCATTTTTTTCCATTTTTTGTTACCAACACAACTGTTACCACACTTGGAATGTCAGAGTATTAACTGAACTCTCTCTCTTACCCCACTATTTTAATACTCCAATTCACCCAGTAAATGACTTCCAGGTTTCCTAAAGAAATGACACTGTGTGTAATAAAGCTTCTGAACTGCAAAGTCCTGGCCTTGCATTTACAGTCTTCATATTTTAGTACCATGGTGTAGCAATATTGGCTCTGAGACATGGCTTTAAATCTAGATTCCTCTAATCACCAGCTCTGTGCTCTTAGCAAGGTGACTAACTTTTCCAATTGTGAATTTTCTTCTCTATACTATAGGGGCAATCCTGTCACTTTTTAAAATTAAGTTAGATTAGATGACATGTATGATACACTTAACACAGTACCAGATAACCCTGTGGGAACAGTCACCTATCTTTCCAATCTTATCACTCATCAACAAAGTGAGACTGTCACTGATCCTCACAACTATAAACCTTTTGTTCACTGAGGCAGCAAAGTGACCTTCCCCACTGTGTTCATCTGTCAACGTTTTGTGCATCTCTCAAAACAAAGCCAAGTGCCTGATCCTCCTCCACTTTGCCCTATTCATAAATTCCCCAAACATATCTCTCACTCCTTTGAGAAAGAACATTTCTCTTATCCTGCCCTGTTTTAGAGTTATTTGTGTGGTTAGGTTATCTTTCCTTTTAGAGCATTAACTTCTTAAGATGGGAGAAGCCAACAGTATATATATATAAAATGCTTGCCCATAGTAGAAATGCTACATTTATTGAACAAATGGAAATATAACTTTTGAGAGATTTTACTTGAAATGTTACCTACCTAACAGTACATTTTACATTAACCTTTCTTAACTCTGTCAAGTAATTTTAATTGGCAGAAATGACCTGTCATAGAAGATGCTGTCCAGCTGCTTTCTTTCTCTTTCTTTCGACTTTTAAATATAACTCTCCATTTCTTACTTCTTTCACAAAGGGTGCTATCATGATCATCAAACACATTATGGGAATTTTGGTAATAATCTGGGTCTCAGAGTGAAATAGAATAGGAAGTGAAATTCTGAAAAATTAATTCTGAAGTATAATATATCTGGGAATAAGAACTGAAAAAATTGCAGTAAAATATGCTTAACAAAAATAGAATTTTCTAATACGGAGTCTAGACTTATGTTAAAGTTTTAGAATGTCTCTTGAGACTAGTTATTAAAGGCAGCAACACATTAAAGCACACAATAGCATGTTGAGCCAGGTCTCAGTCATTTATGTTAATGGTAGCTGTTCCAGAGTTTTCCTGATATTCCCCTTCATAACATGCTTCCCATTCTGGAGCAGTATCTGACACATTTTTAGCTCTCCAGTGAAAATCAGAAGGAGCATATTTCTGGTACCAAAAGAAAAGAATAAAGCCGTGGTTTAATAATACCCAACAGCGAAACGATGGCATAGTAGAGACAAACTGAAAATGTTCTCCTATTGACTGTACCCAACGTAGAGCAGTTTTCCTAGGAACATATTTTCTTATTTCTCCTACTCTGAGTAAGAAAATAGCATGCATATCTACTGAAAACACCAAAAACATGTGTTTTAAAAGCTGCCATTTAAAATGTGGTTTGATAAGAAATTCAGTTGTTAAAAGTATTTCTTAAAGAACTTTTTAATAAATTCTTTTTATAACTTAAGTCACAAATACAGTTAAAAAACAAACAAAACAACAACTTTTGTCTTACATTTCTGAGAGTGCTGCATTTAAGCAGGTTATGGAATAGCACATACTTCTTTAAGATGCCCTTCCTGCATTTGCATTACTTAAGTGAATACACAGATTGTTTGGAAAAATGCTGGCTTCTGATGCACTTTTTTTTGCACATGATGTTCATCAAAAAAATATTTAAAAAATGAAGTCAATGTAGAAATATAGGCTGACTTTGCTTTTCATGCTAGATGACTTCATGACAACCATCCCCTCTATACATTTGAGATACTATGTCCACCTCATTAACCCTGTGTATTCAGAACCTAGCACATTGATGACATGTAGATGAATAGGAATGTCACCTAGACTGGAGGTGCCTTATCTTCAGCATGCATACAAATCACCTGAGAAGCCCAATAACAGAGATTTTGACTCAGTGGGTGAGGTTTGAGGCATAGGGAACAGGCTTTTAACAAGTAAAATGGTGACACTAAAACAGGTGGTTACCAGACTACACTGTAAATTGCACTGCTTTATGTGGACAGGGTCCTTGCTTTCTATCCCAGCTGATGGAGGACGGTGGCACCGAAGGCCTATACAGAGTGGTTAAGGAGTACAGCTGTTGTGGGGAATATCTAGATCTTCACGATCTCATCTGTATTAAAAGTATAGATAAATTGAGTGGAACCAATACTCTCATTAATAGGTAATTTCACAGAAGAATTGAATTTACTTGAGTGTATGCTGATATGTAAATATTTTCTATATACCAAGCCAGGAAGTCAATAAATATTGGCTATCACTATTCTTACCAGGATTTTTACATAGGCTAATGTTAGTGTTTCTTCCCCACTCTATCTGAGTTTGCTGTTTTTCTGGGATTCATCTGGAAATGGGAGGGGGGAAAAAAAAGGAAACACTACATGGGAGAGACCTAACGAGGGTTCTTCCCTCTGTGAACCTCTGGGTAATCCATGATAAGTTTCAGGGATTCCAAGGCAATGTATTTAGTCCTTATTTCTGAGGATAACATGCTGATTCTACTTCAATATGGAATGCACTTATTTTTTTTTTTTTGTAAAAATGTGGCTACCTGTGTTTTGTCTCCTTACTCAGTAGACAAAGAGAAAAGAAAGATCAGCCAATGGAAATACACAGACGTGTGAAAAAGCCTGGTGTGTCTGAGTCACAGCAAGCAGCACTGTATAGCTAGAACAAAAAGAAGAGGGGAATAGCATGCGATGTTGGAGCCAGATGTTTGAATCTGACCCAAAGGCATTGCAAAGCCATCAAATTGTGAGCATTAAGATAAGTGGGAATACAATAATAAAATTTTGGTTTTAGAAAGATGCATAGTGACAGTTTGAAGGTTGGACTAGAAGCTGAGAAAATGGAGAAATTTAGATTATTTAAAAGATTAAAGCAGTGACCTAGGGAAGGGGACGGGTGATGAGAGACTTAATTAAATCAGTTTCGATGGGATTGACTCGGTAGTAGAAGAAAAGAAAGGGAAAGAAATTCGTATTTACTGATCACCATCTGTTATTTATACATTATACAGTTTAAACTTTGTGCAAGTCATTTTACAAGTGAAGCAGTTGAGTTTTGAGAACATTAAATTTCTAGCTCTGAATTATACATGAACTAGGGGGAAAGCAGAATTTCAAACCCAAGCCTGTCTGAAACATCTTTTCTATTATACCACACTGCCTCTCCAGCCCTATCAATTTCCTAGGGGATTTGAGGGTCAAATCTATGAAATACTTAAACAGTAGAACAGTAGGAGGACTCAGTGACCGAAAGTGAGAGTTAAAGCCAGGGAAGAGCACAGGGCTTCCAGCTGGGTCAGCTGAGTGGATGATGGCATAACTCACATTTAAGGAACAGAAGACGAGAGCAAGTTTCAGGAGGATAAAGAGTTCATTTGGGAACATACTGAACTTGGAATGCCTGGAGGCTATTAGGAGAATTACCTAGAAACCATTATATATATGGACCAAGAGCTCAAGAAAAGAAAGAGGAATGGAATTTCAGATTTCAGAATAATCAGTGTATGGGTCATAAGCAAAGTCATGGGTATAGATACAACTACTCAGGATTATATGAGTGAAAAAAGATTATTATAATGGAGCATATAAAATGGGGGCCAAACATGCTATATAATTTTTCATTTACCTTGATGCAGTATTTTAGAATGATATCCAAGATTGTTTATAAAAACCACATTTCCAGTTTTAAGAGAAAGAAGAAAAGTCATTGCTGTATTAGCAGTACCATTTTTAACAAGAGCAACATTTTATGAATTTTGGGCCTCTGAAAGGAAAACCAGTTTAAAGTGATAAAAGTCTTGACTTCAGAATATTTTAAATATTTTTTAAATTTAATTTTGTTACCTTTTTGTCCACACCATCATAAGTAAGGCATTTAACAGTCAGTATTTATTGAAGCTGCTTACTTACAATATACCCTTTGCTATACTTAGCATATATTAATTATTATAATAACCTCACAATCCTATAAGTTAGATATTATTATCTCTCTTACTCTAATGAAGAAGAAACCAAGATTGAGAGAGATTAAGCAATTTGCCCAAGGCTAATAATGTTTGTGTCTTAGCTTGGATTTGAATCCAAACTATGGTCTCTTTATTATACTTCCTCAAAGATCATATCCAGGAGAGCTCTCTCTTTAATATAGTTGCTTAAATGAAAAGATAATGGCTTGGAACTGCGTAACAGTTCTATGTACACTTTTCCCTCAAGCGACAGAATAATATTTCAGTTTCTCTAGTAGCTTATTTTTACTTATTAATTTGTTTACCAAACATCCTTTTTCATAGATAGTATAGAAATAAATGTCAACCAGGGTTCATTTTAATTTTCACATATCTGAATTAGGTAACTAATGTTCAAGACTCTGACTAGTCCTATCAAATCAAATTTTGAATCTGTGTCAGGTAGTAAAGTAGAATATCATACTGACAGAAAGTTTTATTAAGTACCTTTTTTCTAAAAAAAAAAAAAAAAAGACTTTTTCTCTAATTATTAAACCTATCTCTCAAATTCTGAAAGAATCGTGGATCCTGGACTCTTGAACCATGAGTTGCAATTGGAAGAACTACATATAAAATAAGTCATTGCCTATGAGATTGCAATTATGTCATAGTTTGTTCTCCTAGGCAAAGGATTTACTGAACTTACATTGACTGGTGTATAAGTATGACTTGAAAAACTTGGTCAGCAAATAATTTTAAATAGATACATTTATAGTATAGACTGGTGATGGTGTAATATCAAGTCATCTCCAAACTTCCAGCCTTATCAAGTTGTATACATTGAACATGTACATGTTTTTGTATGTCAATCATGCCTCAATAAAGTGATTTTTAAAAATCAGAAGTATCAATCCTCAAGAAAGCCTCCAAAGTTAGAAGATACTTTTCATGATTTGATATATACTTAAAAATTAAAATCAGATTGGGCTTATGATTGTGTTTCATTTCATGTTTACTTGGAATATCAAGTAAATGAATCTATTAGATAGTACAGATAAAGGGGAATTGTGGAAGAATCATAGCAGGATATGGGGAAAAGTTACAATACGGTGACTAAAATTTCAGTAAAATTAAGATTTCAGAATTTAATCTCATTGTTGATATTATAATCTGATATATAGTTATAGTTAAAGTTATGATTATGCTTAGGTAATGGTTCAGCCTTTGAAAACTTTTTTAAACTTTATTCCCAACAATGAATAGATTTCTAATTTGAATGTTGCATAAAAAATGTTTGTTGTTTACTTGTTTCAATACTTCACAGAACAAAAAACTTCATCCCTGAAAGACTAATTTTGTGCCCCATAATACTTTTTTAATTAATTTCTTCTCTCACAAAAATGTTAGGTCCTATAATACATAGCTATACTAAGATACTAATATATTCAATGTTAGAATTATTATGATAGTTATCAAATTATTCATAGAAATTGGGAAAAATCTAAATTGCTTAGAATTGATTGACAGTAATATTCATTTTACATATAAATAGCCCCATTCTTAGTATTTTGGAGGCAAGTATGTGTAAATTCTACAGAAAATTGTTTTCTCATATACTTTTTTTAGGTCATGGGATTTATATCTGACTTAAAGTTTTGGTGGGAATTAAACTTTTTCTTAAAAAATAATTTTGTAGAAGTTGAATATTTTTCCTCCCACATGCAGATGGCACTGAAAAAGACAATACATTTTCTTGGTCCATTTAAAGGAGTTGATTAACTGTAGATATGCTACCTACATCTCTAGACTAGTTATATTTTCTAAACAGGCTTAGTTCACACATGAAAAAGAATAACAAGGCAGCTCCAGAGAGCCGGAGCTTTCCAATTGCCTGTAACAGATTTTACAGAAAAATAAGATGAGATTTATTTTTCAAATGCATTTTTTTTCAGATTTTCACCATAGTTTTTTTTTTAATTGAAGCGTAGTCAGTTTACAATGTTGTGTCAATTGCTGGTGTACAGCATAATAGTTCAGTCATACATATACACACATGTATTTGTTTTCATATTCTTTTTCATTATGGGTTACTACAAGATACTGAGTATAGTTTCCTGTGCTATATAGTATAAACTTGTTTATTTTATATATAGTAGTTAGTATCTGCTAATCTCAAGCTCCCAATTTATCCCTTCCCACCCTCTTCTCCCCCTGGTAACCATAAGTTTGTTTTCTATGTCTGTGAGTCTGTTTCTGTTTTGTAAATGAGTTCATTTGTCTTTTTTTTTAGATTCCACATATAAGTGATATCATATGGTATTTTTCTTTCTCTTTCTGGCTTACTTCACTTAGAATGACAATCTCCAGGTCCATCTATGTTGTGCAGATGGCATTATTTTAATCAAATGCATTAATATAACTAGTTCAATTTAACTAATTTTTGGTTGAATTAGATTTAAAGATCAAGAAAGTAATTGAAAACCTATAGTGAGGGAATCAAGAAGCATGAGGAAAGTTTTTCTCCAAAACATGTCTTTTATCCATACTCTTGCTTGCTGCATCCCTAAAGTTGTACCATTGGAAACTAATTGCTTTACATTAAGCATAATAGCCCCAGGGACCCACAACTAAAGGGCAGATACTCCTGAAGATGTTTATACATTGAGCTCTTAACTATTATAGCATCAACTTATAAAACTTATTTCTGATGGCATGGTTGGCTGAGAGGAGGGCCCTGAAGAAATGGCATTCAGGAAAGTCTTGAAGGATCAGAGCAAAGGAAGGAAGTATATCTGTAACAACATAATTAGAGACAAGGGCCCAAAGCAAGGAGCTCTGGAAAAGTCTAAGGTTTGGAGGAAAGGGATAGTGTGTAATGACAGAGACCTGCTGAAAGGTGATGAGGAAAGCAGTGAGCATACACTTCTTCAGTTACTCAGTTAATGTCTCCTGTCAGCTCTGAGTCTTGACAAATACACTAAATTCACTTTCTGCCATTCTAATTCCATTACGGGTTTCTTCATAGTGAATTGCCCTCTAAGAAGGCACATGAATCGTACAACTTTCTGTTTTTCATTTGTTTTACATATGGGCTTACACAGCTTTGGCACATGCATTGCTGATCCTCTCCTTCTGAGCCCATGTGACGATATTTGTATGAGGATGTAACATCATGGTCTAGTTTATGATTGAGCGTGACATTGTCCTCTTTTCATATGTCTGTGATGGTTCCCTCCATGTGTTTCTAAAAGCCTGTTTCCCAACTCAAGAACTATACAATGAGATATTCCCAGAATGACAATATCTCTAAAGTTAAGTAATTCCAAGGAATACCTAACCTCTTTACACGTAACTTTTTTTTTTTAATAATTGACTGGAATGTTGAGATAAAGCCAACAAGATAGAATTAAAGAAAGATAATGTCAAAGTGCTATAAATACAGGTTCAAAACAGCAATTGCACAAGTACAGGAACAGAGCAGACCTGCTTTGGCAAAAAGTCATTTGAAAGAGATTTGGAACTTTTAGTCGATAGACAAGCTTAAGATGAGCCAAGAGTGTAGCCCATCTGCTCCAAAATATATTAAACAAAATATATATGCTGCCTTCATAAAAGTTTAGTGTTGCTAAGGAAGCAGTTGTCCTGCTGTTCTTGGCCTCACCTTGCTCAGCTGGGAGCATTGTTTTCTGGGTACCTCATTTTAGATGGTGTCCTTAGAGGACTAATGGATGGTAAGAGGTGAGAAAGTCACATTTAAAAGTAGGAGTTTGAGATTTGCAAATGTTAGCCACTATATATAAAAATAGATTTAAAAAAACAAATTTCTTCTGTATAGCACAGGGAACTATATTATATCTTGTAATAACCTTTAATGAAAAAGAATGTGAAAACAAACATATGTACGTATGTGCATGACTGGGACATTGTGCTGTACACCAGAAACTGACACATTGTAACTGACTATACTTCAATTTAAAAAAATAATAATAATAAAAATTTATTTAATTATTTAACTGCTATTAGGGGCAGTGTTTCCTCTTTGTTGTATAAAATATTAATTATAGAAATTCCACACTTATTTTGAAGTCACTTAACTAAACCACTTCAATTATAAGAAGTATCACCAGAAAGTAAGCATAAAGACTTCTGAAGTACCAAACTAGAAGTCCTGAAAACTTGGAAACTAAACTCATTAACTCTATGCATATTTGAAACCTCAATCAGGTCATTTATTCAGACATTAGTTCGATTCAAAATTACTTAATCCTTCTGAGCCGTTACTTCCTCATTTGTAAAAAAAAAAAAAGTAAAAATGCCTGCTTCGTCTGATTATTTTGAAGATTAAATCAGGTGTCACATGTGAGTTGCTTATAGCTTTTGTGCCTTACACAAAGACTAGTTCTGTAAATGTCAGGAAGTATTACTATTCACTAGTCGTGTATTGGAGACATAGTACGGTGTTCCTGGCTTCTGCAAGAGAACAGGAATGGGCTTTTTCAAAAGGGTCCAGAAGTAGAGATCTATAACTAGTCTGTGGCCAGCTATCTCCATGTCCAAACAGCAGACAGTGGTTCTTGCTCCCATAAGGCAGAAACTGAAATAACGTCTAGCCTCACCATTACTCAAAACAAAGACCTACTCATGGAAAAAGGAGAAGGATCCAGGTCTATCCTAATCCTTACACCATCCTGTCCCTTCTTTCTTAAAGTAGCTTCTGAATAGTTATCAGCTGTCCCTTCCCCTGTATATATACATACATTCATAAGCCTAAAAGTAATTCATACAAAGTCGGTAACCTCCTATTGCTATGGCAGTATACCTCAGGAACAAAATGTCTACACAGTGCAGAGGCCATATGTTTTATTAATTTAACCACAACTAAGGCTATTGCTTTGTTATGGTAAAATGATAGGAAAATTATATATTGGTCATGCATTAAATGAGTTCAATCACAGAGCAACATCAAACTCGTGAAAAATCGACAGTAGTATTTTGTGGAGTTGCAGCTGCTTTTTATATTTTCCAAGCCACTCTCCCAAGCATATCTCTTACAGTATTTCCAAAAGCCTTTCTCCCATATCACTTTTTCAGGATGGTTCTAGTGGAGCAAGCTCTACCTTGGAATGCCAGAGCCATGGATGGATTCTGGTCCTGGCTCTGCAGTGGTCTTGAGCAAGACAGAGCGTCTCATTCTCTGCATCTGAACTTGACTCTCATATCTCCCTCTACCTCTAACTCAGATTTTTCAGTGTTTTGAATTCCTGTTGTTTCCTTAGAAGTGGAAGCCATGCCTTTCCCTCAGCACTATATTACTCATATAGTATAACTTCCAAGTAGGGCGCAGTCTCTTCCCCCGTCACACCCATGCCTGTTAGCAGCACCACAGTCACACCAGTTTAGTTGTAATCTCTCAGGTCAAACAACTTGTATTTGAATCCTGGCCTTGCCAACTACTGCCTCTATGGCCTTGGGTACATTTGCTAACCCCTTTGTGTCTATGTTTTCTCATCTGCAATATGAAGATAATAATACCTACCTCATGGTAGTTGTTTTGAGTATTAAATTAATAACTGCACCCGTGAAGCACTTAGCAGAATCCTTGGCACGTAATAAAGGCTCTTATAAGTATTACCTTTTATTCTTATTACTGTTATTAGAAGTAAATATGACTTTATTCATTTAGTCATCCAGCCATTTAATGATTCAATTAATATTTATTAAATGCCTGTAAACCATTCTGTATCAGGAATATTCAGTTGTAGAAACAGTACTACAGTTTCTTTGACTGTTGTAACCCTGACAGTCTAGATGAGAATGCAAATTATGATGTTTTATAACATTTCAGATCTTAAATCCCCCAAGCCCCATTTTAATATTTGAAAACTTTGTAAAGATCTTAGATTTTACTCTGAGTAAATTGGGAAAGCCCTGGAGAGTTTTGAGCAGAAACTGACACGATCTGATTTGTATTTTGAAGGAATCTCTGATTCTGTATTAAGAGTAGATTTAGGAGTGCTAGGGTGGAAGCACGGAGACCAGGTAGAAGGCCAGTGCAATAACCTAGGCAACAGATGGTAGTAGCTGGGACTACAGCAGTGGAGGTGGCAGGAAGTGGTCAGGTATGGATGTGTTTTAGAGACAGAGACAATAGGATTTATTAGCAGAATGAATGTAGAATGTGAAAGAAAGGGTTAAGCCAAGAATGATTTCAGAGTTTGGAACCTAGTTAACAGGAAGACTGGCACTGGCGTTACCATTTTCAAGAGGCATGGGGATGGAAGGGATCCTGAGTTTTGTTCTGGATATGTCAAACTTGAGATGCCTAATAACCATTCAGCAGGAATGAATTTATGAGTCTGGAGTTTGGGAGAAAGGTCGAGGCTAGAGATATAAATTTGGTGGTCATAGCCATGAGAACAGATGAAATCACCAAGGAATGAGTATAGATAGAGAAAAGATGTATTTTTTATCTAGTTTATGAAAGTATTTTATTAATCATGTCAATCTATTATCCATACACAGAAAAAAGAACATGATGAAGGGCTTAACTTAAAGCAAGGATAATTCCCCTAAATATGAGAAAGTGTTCCAACAGTTGGGGTAATGTCATACTGGAATTGATTGTGAGAGGTTCCATTCTTGGAGAGCTTCAAGAAAAGGTTTGACAGTTAGATATCTTGGATTTCTTAGACTACTGGTGGTTGCAGAAGCCTTTCTTTCAAAGAAATATATAAATCTGGCTATAATATTTCATTGTAAATAAATCACTATGATAAAATGGCTAGTATATTTGAAAGAACTGGCCAAAATGTCACAGATTTCCACCTCAGTATTGGTTTATGCAGCGAGTAGTAAATATGAACTTGTTTCCCCAAGTACAAAATGAAACTAGAAGTCAAGAAAGAGTCCAGTAAATGCGGAGGCTGCTAACCTGCACTAGGTCACTGAAGACAACTGGGGGCTCTGAGATGCAGATCTGACCTCGATGACATGACGAGGGCCACTCAGTCTCCTCAGAAGACTGTGAGCTTGTCAGAGACAGAATGGGCCAGCTCACTGCTGCCTTTGTTTTAATTTTGTAACAACTGTCTTAAAACTTCCTTACAATAATGGCCTTCAAATTTATAAGATGAGAAAAACATTTTTGATGTCAATATTAACATAATCAACAAAATGTAGAAATTTGGGTGTCTGAAGAGAAATGATCATCTGTAGTATGATATCATACATTGTGTTTGAATGCACTCCAGGAAAATAGATGTTGTTTTATCCTTTATTCTAAACTTGGGCAGTTTTTCCTACTGGGCAATATTTTTTTATGAACTGGACTATGATTTGAGGAATTGAGGGTGGAGTTTCCTAAATTAACAATAGGCATTAATTTCTTTCATTTGTATACTTAGCACATTTTCTTTTGTTTCTTATTTTAAAACTATAAGAAGTCTATCACGATGTTTATTTTTATATCTGTAAAGTAGAATATGATATGTTTTTTACTACAATTAAATTTTTAAGTAAATATTTCTTCCTACAGACAAATGTCATAGAGTTAAAATTCACAGAAGGGGATATGATTTCTTGAGCAGTTTTTCTTGATTCCTTAGATTTTAATCTTAGAATATCACAAAGAAATGTCTCTATTACTTGTAAGTACTAATTACTACAGTGAATATTATATTTCAAAAAAAATTTTGCATGTGAAGCCCCCAAAACAAAATTTGTTTACATGAAGATTGAGAAGCTCTTGTGTTAGCGTATGATTTTTTTGCTAGTTGTTATATTTTTCTCTTTGACCTTTTTAATGTACCTCTGGGTACCTATCTAGAAACCCCAGTTCCAATCCACTGACTAGCTTTACAACTTGGCTTACTTCTTATCCTTACAGAAGCTCAAAATGTATTTACTCCCTCAGCAAAGCTCAAAGTATTTTGCCAGCAGGGTACAAAAAGAATGTCTTAGCTAATATTCTCCAGTTCTTACACTTGTCAAAAGAAATACAATGCAAGGTTATTTAGAATTATTTAGCATGGGCCTGGTGGGTTGTCTCCCTAAATTATTATAAGGATGAGTTTGTGAAAATCTGACATCGGACAAGGAAACCACAGGCTTGCATATCTTTTAGCATGATTTCGTTGAGTAATGAGCATACTGTTAGTCAAATCACAGCCCATTTATCCAAGAAGATGAGTCCCCATGCCTCTAACTCCGGTGGGTGCTCTGGTTACACTCCTCCAAGTCTCTGTGGACGTCAAGGCTTCCCGAGCATCCCTCTGCCTTTGTCTCTCCTGCTTCCTTGATGTATCTGTGTATTCCTTTTCCTTCTCTCCCTACTTCTTCCCCTGCTTGTGTCTTTCTTTGCTTCCTCACAGCCTTCCTTTAATTCTATCTCCCGTCCCCAATCCCTGACCTTCACCCTCTCTTTTTGTTCTCCTATCTTTTCTTTTCATGATATGAGGTTAAAATACGTTTGGAAGCATTTTGTCCTTTCACTAGTGAGCTGTGTTGCTGCTCCCCCTGCTCCATACTCTCCAGTTCACCAGGACGGGGCTCACCATTCTTCACAACTACCCATGCCTTTTTGCACACTTTGTTCTAACTTGGAAAGCTTTCCACCCTCTATCAGAATCCTCCAACCAATCCTGCTTGTGTTCAAATGCACTTTTTCCAGAAAACATTCTTTTCCCAGTTCTTCTGTTCTGTCCCTGTTACCTCTTTAGGCTCATCCAGAAGTGCTCACATTCATTCTCCTGATCTCCCCTTTCTTCGTGTGAAATGTATTGGTAACTTTCAGGACTTACCAAATTATTTCCTATAAAAGCACATTAAAGGCAAAAGTAATTTATCTTCCTATGCTTTATTATACAATGTCACCTTGTACATTAAAGGTGCTCTATAAATATTGAATTGAATTGTATCCTGAATTGAAATCCTAATGATCTAGATCAAATTGCCTTTTAACTTCATGTGACATTTAGTTAAAATAACTTGACTGTAAAAGTGTTCCCATTTTTATCAGAAGTCTCCTCCATTAAAACTATTGCCAGCCTACTCCCAACAATAATATACTGATTACATCATCATTATTTTTAAAAGAGTAAATAAGATAAATTAATAAAATATCAGTATTTAGAAATGTACCATTGTTTTAATGTAAAAGAAAAATTAAATTGAAAATAATATCTTTATTCCAGCAAGTGAAAATTTCATGAATTTATATAAAATTATAATGTATATGGGATAATCTGCACTATAATATTGTATTCTCCTATCTAGGCTTTAGGACCAGGAGTTTGAAGTGTTATACTTCCTTACATCTGTTATATCAGCTCTTCTCCAGCGGCCTTCCCACCACCTCCCCGTTCCTTACACCTCACCTCCCACCTCAGCTATTAGATTAGTGCTCCATAGAGTAGTTACTCACTACTCGCCATATTCAGTGTCCTACATAATTGCCTATCTTTATAAAGCTGGTGTGTAGGGGCAGTCCACTCACACAGTTATCGAAGCATCCAACAGAAAACAACTCAGTTCCAAGTTGTTCCTTTTTATAATAGACAATTCAAATCTCCCACCATTTGCTTTTCTTCTTTTTTAAATGATACCCTGTTTTGGCTTCTAAATGACACCCGTGTCTCTCTTCGGTTCTTGCCATCCACCAGCCCTGTGCTGCCCATACCACCCAACAGGCTTGTTAGGGAAGAGATTGAAAATGGCAGAGGCAGAGAAGGGGGACTGCTAGAAACTGCATGAGGACAGAAATTGTTTCTATCTTGAATTCCATTATAAAGCATCCCCGCAAAACCAACAACTATCACAGTTTCTGGCATATATTAAGTGCTTAAGAATGTCTGTTAAATGAATGAATTAATATTTGAGGCCAGTATTTGGATTTATATTATAGATGACCAACCATAATCTATTTGCTAATCTTTTTCCTATCTATAAATACCGGGTTTTCATTATAAATGCTTTGGAGCAGTATTCTCCCCCTCTGATGACTCTTACTTACATGAAACATACTGATTTTTTAACACATGGTGGGGAGACAAAAGGGAAAATGATCCTAGTAATAGGGGTGTATAATTGGAAATCAGCTGAACCCTTGCATTCACAAATCACGAACAATGCATACTGCATATACAGTGATATAACTAAAATAATACTGAACTGAAAACAAAAATCTCCAATTTTAGTCCAAACAACCCAGCCACTAGTTCATGACATGATTTTGAAAAGTCCTCTTACGTCTTTGTGTCTCAGATCCCTCATCAATAAGATGAGCAGGATGCACTAGAGCAGTGCTTCTTGCAATTTTTTTGGAAACATGAGTACCTTTGAGAATCTGATAAAAGCTCTGAATCCACTCCCCAATATTTGGTGTACAATTTTTTTTTTTACCAGTTTCCATATGCAAAATCCACATCAAGATCTTTGGATTAGATGGATTTCAAAGGTTGCTTACAGCCCTCTAACTCCAGAATGGAGCTGTCCGTGTCTCATACAACCACTAGTGTGCTTTCAAATAAGCAAATAATCCAGTTCCTTTCTCAGTGCTACAAAGTGGGGTACTAACGCACACTGTAAGGTTTCCTCTCTAAATCTGTGGTAAAAGAGAAGAGAGTCCCATGCCTCCCAAGGAGACCTTAAGCCAAATTAGCAGCTTCTATAAGGAGAGCTGTCTGCTCCTCAGGCTCATTTTCAGTGTTGCTCTGCTCCTTCTGTTTTTGCTTTGACGACTTAATCTCAATGTATACTTTGATTCCCAACTTGACTGGAAGTTCTTCAGATGTGGAAACCACATATGGTAGGTAGCCAGCCTTCATTTGGCCTCTAACGCTCCCCACCAATTCGTATTCACGCCCTCATCTGGTTCCCTGCCACATTTCACTAGGGTCTGTCTTTGTGACCAGCAAAGCAAGGCAGAAGGGAGGGTGTGTCATGCCACAGCTCCCGTCGTGGAGGTGTGCTCTTTTTCTCTCTCTCCCTCTTTCTCTCTCTCCCCATCTCTCTCATCACTCAGTCTGGGGGAGGCCAGTTACCATGTCACAAGGACACTAAGGAAGTTTGTGGAAAGGCCCACAGGGTGAAAAGGAACTCTCTGACTGAGCCTGCCCATTAGCATGTGAGAGAGCTTGTAAGCAGCCCGTGCAGCCCCAGGCAAGTCTTGAGGGGACTGCAGCCTGGGCGACAGCTGACTGCAACCTCTTGAGAGACTCTTAGCGAGAACCACTCAGCCCAGGGGCTCCCAGATTCCTGACCCTCTGACACTATGAGATAATAAATAGTGTTTTAAGCTGCTAAATTTGGAGTAATTTATTATGCAGCATTTATAGCTAATACATCCCTTCTCTCGTTCTCTCCCTCCCTCCCTCAGTTGCTTAGTACTGTTGGTAACATTTTACAATTGAAATTTATTCAAGCAGTCTGCTCTAACCCCTTTCTTTTTATGTTTTAAAAAAACCTCAGTCCCAGAATAATTAAGTACTTGTCCAAGGCCAACTAATTACTGGAAGAAAACAGATTAAAACCATAACATGGTATTATTTCCATGTTCCTATGCTGCCTTTGATTTTATATCAGTTACATCTACTCCTAGGTGTTAAATAACATGTTTTCATATTTATAGTAAAAGAGCGCTGTCAAAATGGCATTTTGTGTACTGTCTTTGCTTTAATTCATCAATTTTATCCCCTTTCTTTTGCCTCTTTTAATTGGGAAAAGTCTAAAAGGACTAGAAATAAATTGAGAACATGGTAATTATGGCCAAAAGAAAGAACCAATTTGCCAATAAACTATTTCTTTTACAACCTATTTTCAGAAGTGCTTGTTAGAACAAACTTTCTGCAACTTCTTTTATTTGTTTTTGTGTTTCTTCTGTTTAGATTTAGCGGCCTTTAGAGAGGGGAATTATCTGGCTGTACTCCTAAAATTGACTGATTTACTCTCTGAAATTAAATCGTATGCAAGTATGTATTCTACAATAATTATGAAGACACTTGTTAATGAGCAGAAGTATAAATATTTTTAATAAATGTCAGAAATGTGTTTAAAATACAGCCAGATAAAATTTTGCAGCATCTTTAGCAAATTATAAACGAAATAAACTGAAGGTTTTTATGCCAACAAATGGAGATCTTTTATACAAGGAAAGTTGAAGTAAAGTTTTTATTTAATAAGAAGATAATGCCAAGTACTTATTAGGTCGTATTACAGAGAAGACAATTTCAGCTGTTTATAGTTCTTCAGATGCAAAATATCCCACTGCGTGGTGCAAATTAATGTGCGATGTTTTACTAACACCAGAGACAGTAGCATGATACATGTGTTGATAATGAAAACTATGCTTCGGAGTTAAACCTACTTGGGTTCATATCCCAACTCAAACAGTTACTAGCTATGGAACCCAGGGCAAGCTACCTAACTCTGTGAGCCAATGTTGCCTCATTTGCAAAATAAGCATAAGTCTGCCAGGTACACACAGTAACTGTTCAGTAAATTTACCTCTTATAAAGTAGTTATTTTTGTTATCTTAATATTAATGACTTATGTTATCATTGTGGGGGAAAAGTGTAATTTTAAAACACCTCACTTATTCCGTTCACTTCTTAGTTACTTGTGTTGACTGTAAGGAAACTGGAAGGTTTAAAGCAGTATTCTGAATATGAACTTCTTGCTCTTTAATATATAATGATGTTAATCACACAGTGAGTTCATTAGACTTGCTATTTTGTAAATTAACTAACCACCCAGATATTTTGAGAAAATAATCAATCATTGCACACAGAGGCTTTTGATATAATTATTTAAATTATCAGCTAATTCTAAACACTAGTCTTTCTTAAGTAAAAATCAATAATATTTAAATAGGAGGCAAAACAGGCCTATGTATCATTTTTCATTGCAGTCTAGTGGATATACAACATTATATTAGTTTCAGGCATACAATATAGTGATTCAAAATTTGTAGAGATTATACTCCATTTGTAGTTATTTTAAAATATTGGCTATCTTCCCTGTGCTGTACCATATATCCTTGTAGCTTATTTATTTTATACATAGTAGTTTGTACCTCTTAATTTCCTACCCTGTCTTGCCCCTCTCCCTTCCCTCTTCCTACCAGTAACCACTAATTTGTTCTCTGTTATCTGTGAGTCTGTTTCATTTTTGTTGTATTCACTAGTTTGTTTTATTTTTTAGATTCCACATATATTTGATAAAATACAGTATTTATCCTTCTCTGTCTGCCTTATTTTACTAAGAATAATACCCTCCAGTTCCATCCATGTTGTTGCAAATGGAAAAATATTCTTTTTTATGGCTGAGTAGTATTCCTTATGTATGTATACCACAACTTCTTCATCCATTCATCTGTTGATGGACACTTAGGTTGTTTCCATATCTTGGCAATTGTAAATAGTGCTGCTATGAACACTGGGGTGCATGTATCTTTTTCCATTAGTGTTTTTGTTTCCTTTGGTTATATACTCAGGAGTAGAATTACTAGATCATATGGTAGTTCTGGCTTTAGTTTTTTGAGGATTCTCCATGCTGTTTTCCACAGTGGCTGCACCAATTTAGATTCTAAAAACAGGATACAAGGGTTCCCTTTTCTCCACATCCTTGCCAACATTTGTTATTTGTGGTCTTTTTGATAATAGCCATACTGACAGGTGTGAAGTGATATTGTAGTAGCCTATGTATAATTTTAAAACTAGAACTTGTATACTAGCAAACTTAGCAAGCTGGTCAATTTCCTGAGGGTTTTTTTTTTCCTTCTGTAAAGTGGACTAATTTTGTGATTGCAGGCTTACAGCAGAGGTATTTTGAAGATTAATTAGAATGGAATGATGTGTTCTGCACCAATTGCAACACTGGCATGTGTATTTTTAAGGAATTAACATCTCTTTAGTAATCTACTGATATTTAGTCACTCAATAAAAATGTTCCCAGTTGTACATTGTGCAATTCTATGTAGACTAAATTAGAAGATTTATGACAAAGTAACAAACGAAATTTATTTCTACGCAATGCGGTGATTTTATTAGTAACAGTAATATGAATACCTGATAAACTATTAAATAGTTCTTTAAAACATGATAATTTTATGTGCAAGTACAAACTTAACAACCATGGCATAGATTTATTTATAAGCTCATCTTCTTTGGGATGAATTTTTATTCAATATCTGATCAACTTCAAGCCAATTAAAAGAAAATTTGAGGACCAAATTAGGCCAGAATTTTTTCAGCATCAACAGCATACCCATGTGTCTATTAAACATCCAACATTATTTTATAGTATGTTATTTATACAGGAGAGGGGTTGAACACAATTTCTTAGAAGCAGAAACACCTCAATAGATTTATCTCAGTGGGAAAACCCCTCACCTCGTTGGCCTACTTCATGATTCAAGGGAGTACTCTAATTGCAGTCAAAGTTGTCTTAAAGAATGTGGCAGATAACCTCCATACTTTTGTCTTTAAAGGCTAAACATAAGCCTCAAAACTATTGTTTCTCTCACTTTCTAGCAACCGTCATGGGGGAAAAAAATCCTCTGTAATAAGGTAGCTTTTACGGTGATTGTGAACAACTGACTTAAGCAGGTTACTACTATTATCATAGATTCAAGAGGCATTGAAAAGAGAAAAATGTGCAGTTATCCAGAAAAACAATATGGTTCCGATTAGCAGAACTTAAATGATGCCTTCAAAAAAGTCCTCCTTTAAAGGAAATAGCCATTTTTAGTAAGCATAGCAATTAGACAAAGTCTAAAAATTGATCAAGGGCAAATGTTCTTCTCATATTTTTTAATAGAAAACAAAAGGTTTATCTTAGCTTAACATCATTAGCTGGAAAGATATTAAATCACTTTCCATTTCCCAACCTTGCAATACTTTCTTACTACCAAACAGCTACAAAAGTATTTCTTCTGAAGGTAGTGCGTGTGTCCTCTTTTGTCCTGCTCCTCCTTCAGGTGGTTCTCTCTCAGCAGAGACTTCCATGCCCCCCTCCTCAAGTTAGGCGATTAGGCAACACCCTAATTAGCTCTAGGCTTTCCCCCTCCGACTTGTAGTTCACCCTCCACCTCCAACTAATCTGTTCATTCTCTAATACATGGACTATGGACTTGCTTATTAATGTGGCCTCCATCTGGCATAAGGAATGTATCAGTGACTGTTCGCTGAACTAATAAAGAATGAAAAAAGAAATCACCAGTCTTTCAAAGGTTTGTGTGATGGCTTCATTGTTCAAGCAAACAAGGGAGGAAACTTCCCCCTGCCTACAGGTGAGCTCCCCATAAAAGCTGCCTCAGTTTGAACCACACTACCCAGTCCTATGGTCAAAAGTACAGTTAGAGACACCGTAGGTCACCAAAAGACTATCTGAAGATCAGGCTACTGGCACTAAAACAAGTTGAGAGGATATTCACCAACTTTGCACTTCTCCCCAGCTCTCTCTTCCTATACACATGTCTTCTCCTCTGTTCATCCTGGTCCAGGATCAGTTTTATAAGTGGTACTAGTTAAGTATGCAGATCCCTACCCAAAAATTATCAACCACTGCTTGTTTTCACTAGTATAGCTCATTTAATCCTTCCAGAGTTTTTCCCCTCCTCTGTGTATCCGTTTAATGCAGATATTCCTTAAGCCAATATAAACTATGAATTTTTTCTGCATGTGGTTTTTCATATGTAGGGATTAGTTGACAGTCAGATGAGAATAAGAACGAGTGTTGAGGAGGATATAGCTCAGTGGTAGAGTGTGTGCTTAGCATGCACAAGGTCCTGGGTTCAATCCCCAGTACCCCCATTGCAAGACAAGTAAATAAAAATAAATAAACCTAATTACTTCCCCCAAAATAATTTTAAATATTTTTTTAAAAATGAGTGTTGAGGAGGGCTACAGCTTTTCCAGGACTGGTCTTCACCATCCCTTGCCAGTCACCCTTTCAGGGTCACCAGTGGTACCTGTGCCTGCTTAGATCATTGACCTCTACAATAAAACGTTTCCACTCCTCCCAGTATGCTAGGACCTAGTATCATCAAGTTATTGAAAACCAAGAGGAAAAAATAAAACCTTAAAAGTATCCAATAAAAAGTTTTAAAAATCATCACAGTGCTTTTGAAAAACAAGTAATACACAACATTGTAAAATGACTATAACTCAATAAAAAATGTTAAAAAAGAAAAGAAAAGAAAAACAAGTAATAAAACTCAGAACTATTCAATAAATACTGTGTCACCTTTAAGGAATAAGAGGGAGAAACTGATCAGCAGTATTTTAATTTGGCAATATTTCTCAAGTTAAAGAGGTTCATACCTTTCTACTGAGCAATTCCATCTTGGTTATATATATATATCCAATAAATATATATATATATATTTAAAATATCAAAATAGTTTATAATGTTTCTCAAGAAAAAATATTTAGTACAATTGTAAAAACGTACATGGACCAATGTATTTCACAGGGTGGACTCAATTATGTCTTGTTCAATTCTTCAAAATAATGAAGAAATGAAATAACTTGACAGTGTTTATTCTGTGATGTATGTAAGTCAAATCATTTTGCTGTACACCTTAAACTTACACAGTGCTATATGTCAATTATATTTCAGTAAAACTGAAAGAAAAATAAGTTTAAAAAAAAAAACATTTCCACTCCTCCCTTAAAATTACCTAGAAAAACATTAAGTCAAGTAGGTTCTAGAAGCCAATATTTTTTTAATAATAGAGAATAAGAAAGAAGTGAGGTGTACTTCTCATTTATTTAAGCAAGATTTTTCATTCTTGTCCACATTAAATTTTCATAATGTAGTGATCTACTTCTTACCTATAGTTGATTTTTAGATGTGTAAAAACTTGAGAGAAATATGAGTGATAGTCAGTTTGCCTCCCTTCTTCTACCCCTTGCATCGAGCTGTCTACCACTGGAAGATAAAAGGAAGAGTAAGACTTGGTGCTTATCTTCCCAGAGCTAGCAGCGTTGCCAGATGCAAACAGAATGAACCATAATACAAGGCAAATGTGTCGTGTATGCCTAGAAGGGCAGTTAGTTCTCTTTAAAATCTCAGATAAGTGACCTTTTCCAAGGGTATTAAAATTAATTCATTAAATTTGCAGTCCTCCCTTCTGTTTATGCCAAATCTCAAATTTCTAAATAGTTTTTGGCCAGTAAATGAAACTCGTTCTTTATTGATGTAACTGAAATAACTTCAACTTTTGCATAAAATGCTTTTCTGAAAAGTAAAACAAAGTGTATTGTTGTTAGGTACGTAAGACAAGAATTTTTCAATCATGCTGGAATCCTAAAACATTTTTAACATTTTCAGGTTGCTGCATGGAAGATGTTTTTGGTCAGTTTCTAGGTTGCTCAAATGATGGCTATTGGGCGTCACTTCTAATTAGGAGAATGGTCCTGTAAAGCTGCTCAGAGCTTAGGAAGGGCTCCAAACGAGGATCAAATCTCAATCTCTGGATTTCAGCCCAGTATTTATACCCAAAATACTACCCTAATAGTCCAAAATTATATGCAGGCTCTTGACTTGGGCACAAATTTTTGGTTCAAGGTCACTCAAAAAATACTGGTTCGGGTCCATTTTATAGCCTTTTTAGTTGGACCTAACCCTTGCGTGGAAGCTTGTTTTAGTTCTTCACTATGCCAAAGATAAATTCCCTAGGCAATAGCTGCCCAGTTTCACTTTAGAAACATAAATGGTTTACCCAAATCAGGGGTGAGAGCAGGGAGGGTAGTGGGGGTAATGGGTATGCTCTGTTGTCAGGTAAGTTTGGGAAACCATGTATCATCTTCTGGAGTTTTGCAGTTCATATTAGCGTAGTATAGGCTCAGAGAATTTTCTGCTGTGAAAAACTTGTTCAACTTTATTTAATATAATATTTTCCAATCAGTTAGCCACAGAAACCATGCCGCAGGAAACACTATTCATATCTTCAGAGACACTGGTGTTCCAAGAAACAAAGTTTGGAATTGCTGCTGTAAGAAAAATCTACAGGCTGAGTTGATCCTGAATTTGATCTCAAATCATTTTCTCAGCATTATCTACAATTACATCTGAAGTTCAAATAGGCAAACAAAATGGAAAATACTACAGTAGCTTTTAATGGAACATGATAGTATGCTATTTCAGAATGTTGAAATCTGCCTCATTTCTCTTTTCTTGTATTAACCGTACAAATAAACTCAGTTTCAGAGGGGTCTGGATAAATAAGCAAAGACAATGACAGTTTTAGGCACAAATTTTCAAACCTCCTATTTGAGTAATATATGCAATAATCTATTATCATTTCAACCCCTCTGTGCACTATTGTGTTTTTGTTTGTTTTCTTTTCATCTCAGAAATCCTCTCTCTACTATCTTATCAGTCCATTGCAGTCAATTGCCCTTATTCCTTAAGTGCATCAAAAAAGTTAGTAGAATGTTGTACATCAACTATACTTCAATTTTTAAGAGTTGGTAGAGCTATGTTGAATTGAGAACCCTTTGTATTTAAATCTTCCCTAAACTTAAATGCAACATTTATTAATTTTTATATAAAGTCCTTTTTCCTTTCCTCTCTCACCTTTTTCTCTCTGGTTCACAGACAGAGAGATTTTCTTACCTTTTATTCTTATAGGACACTAGCCAATGGCTCTATCAAGTACTTGTGGCCACACCAGTAGAAGTGATTATATTCTTCTGCGGGAAAGTTGCCTGGAGCAACTGAAGAATCTCTAGAGACAATTATCCCCAATATACATCCGACTCTTTTTCTCTGAGAAGGATGTTTTCTGCCTGAAAGGACAGAAAACCTTACCTGGACATGGACATTGGATAATTTCCCTCTTTCCTTCCCCATCCTAATCCCCGTGTCTTTATATATTACTACACAAAACCAACTGGCTGAGTAACTTGAATGATGTTTTCTTTGTTGGTAAACTTAGGATGGTTTCTCTACCTAAGTCAGGTGCAGACAGCATCTCAAGTGCAGATACGACTCTTAGTCAAGAAACAGCCACGTGGTCAGGGACTCTTTAATGGGGCTTTCAGAACCATGTGAAAGGCAGATGATTTTTATTTTCCAACCTATTTTGCTTATAGAAAGATTGAGTATGAACCTGGAGGACATTATGCTAAGTGAAGTAAGCCAGATACAGAAGGGCAAATACTACATGATACAACTTATAGGAAGAATCTAAACTATTAATCTTCTCTCCTAGAAGTAGAGTAGAGTGGTGGTTGCTATGGGCTGGGGGTGGGGAGGAACAGGCAAACATTAGTCAAAAGGTACTAAGTTTTAGTTGTGCAAGATGAGTAAGTCCAGGAGATATACTGTATAGCATAGTGTCTATAGTTTACAGTATTGTGTTGTATACTTATATATTTGCTAAGGGGATAGATCTTATGTTAACTGCTTTTGTTACAATAATAATGATGATGATGATAATAATAATAATAATAGGGCAGGAGGGGACTTTTGGGAGTGATGGGTATGTTTATAGCATAGATTGTGGTGATGTATACTTATCTCCAAATTTATCAAGTTGTATCTATTAAGTACAGCTTTTTCTCACTCATATGTCAATAAATTGTTTTTTTTAAAGAAAAATTGGATATGGTTTAGAAAAAGGAGGAATTCATATAAAAGCCCATTTCATTTAATGTTTTTTCTCCGTATTACTTAGATATACACAATTCCTGCCTCTTCTTCTATGTACAGTATTGAAATTAAAACATAGAAACATATCATATTCCAATATTGTTGTAAAGAAGTTACTATATTACCAAAAATCCTTTGATACAGAGGAAGAAAGCTAGCATCTTTAGAAAAGAAAGAAAGCTTTGCCTTAATCCCCAATTTACAAAGAAAATAAACTTCCAGGTTCGTATCCTTTCACTAATCTAGATAGACCCTCTAGGCTTGTGATTTCTTCCCTATCGCATTTTCTAGACTGGAGATGGTCTCTTTAAGTCACTGCCTTTGTAGGGTGGCCATGGGAGATGAGACTAATTTGGGAGCATCTGAGTTCATAGTCATAAGTGGCTCATTTAAGTGCCTTGTCAGCCGGCGTTGATGCCTGTACTCCAGGTTCCCTGCCACAGCACCACTTGAAAGTGTCAGAAGGGAGTCAGACCTGCCTGTCACTGTGAAACTGTGACACAGGACCTATTTTTCCCAGCAATGAACTCATTCACCAAAGATGCCTTCTTACATAGTAGCTACAGAGCTGTCATCACATGCATTTTCAGGCCAGTTCACCAAATTTTGGAGACACTAAGATTTGTCAGGTCAGATGGACTCAGAAGATGCAGAATTCAGAGATTCATTCCTGATAAGCTCATTTCAAAATCCTCCAGGGTACAGGTTAACTCTGGAGCCCTCTAAGGGTTCCAGAACATTCCCAGGACACCTTAGGGGATTCTGCCAAATCAGAACCCTTGCCTCATTAAATAGTGGTTTTCAACCTTAGCTACACATTAGAACCACTGGAGAGCTTTAAGCAAACACTCATGCCTGTGTCCTTCCTGCCTTCATGAGATCTGATTTAATTGAGCTGTGGTTTCCCCAGTAATCTGGTATGGTCCCCTTAGTCCAGAGGCTCTCAGCCTTGGAGGCACATCAGAATTAACTCAGGAGCTTTTAAAATCCCTGATGCCCAGGCTGTACCCAAAATAAATTTAATGAGAGTCTTTGAGAGTGGAGCCTGGCATCAGTATTTTTTTGAAGTTCCCCAGCTGATTACAACATTTGTCCACGGCTGAGAAGTAGATAAATCTAGAAAAGGAATCCCTTCCATATATCTCAAAGCTGGCTTCTTGCGTTCTCTCCAATTCACTGGGATCTCTGAATGCTCTAAAACTATAGACTGAAGAGTTTTAATACAGCTGAGTCATGAGGTGTAATACATAATCAGAAACTCTGGATTGATAGAGAAATGAAAGTGATGGTCAGTTCAGATGAGGATTTACAAAATGAATAAGAAATGCACCTGTGGCAATAAATTAAGGTACTGAATAAGTGCTATGCACTGGTATTAGCCTAAAAAAGTGAGTATGGCCATAAAATGAAAAATAATTCTTAATATTAGAGTTTTCAAAGAATAGCTAGTGTTTCCAAATCTGCTACCAAGCAATTTATCCATCTTCCATAATTTTAAGCCTTAATAACTTACTTAAGTAAATACAGGTCACCAGTTCTACAGAATTCCATTTTGTCAGTAATTCTAGGATTTGGGTTTAATTTCATAGATATGTTCCTTATTGTCTATTTTTTTAAAGTGAAGTTGTCATGATTTCCTTACTTTTTATTTTGCTAGTGTGAATTATTCTTCTTTTTGTTAACTTGCTAAGAACTCTTGTTTACCATCTTCATACTTAGAAGCGATGTGTGTATTTGTTAGCTACTAGCAGAGATTCTTGTTGATCAGGGGCTTATCCAAAGAATTGTTGACAGTTGAGTTGCTGAAGATTTTGTGGTCAAAGTCAAATCCAACAACCTTATGTTTATTTGTTTTTTGCCAATTGTTAGGCCGTATCCCGTCACAGTCTAACAATCCAAAAGAGAATGTTGCCAAATCGCTGGCCAGTTTTCAGAATGGCTAACCCTTTTCTTGCTGTGGAACTTACAAGGCTTAATTATGACAAGTGAAGCATACTTTTTCTTGAATCAGTGGCTTATGGCAATTAAGAATTTCTTCTTCAGAAGGATGGGTGACTGTCATTGGCAAGAGCGAAACTTCTTAGCAATTGGATGCCGAAAGCAAGAAAATCATCCTGAGGGACTGAGTTGCCCAAGTTCACATCTGTCTCTCAGGGTGGTTGTTGGTTGCCCAGCGCACTGCTGCCATCTCTCACTCGGCACCTCAATTTCCTGCCTAAACAGCAGTGTTATTTCTGTCAGGTGTGGAGTGATTGCCTCTGTCTGTTCATGGGCTGCCTGGTCCAATTATCTAAATTCACCCTCTGGCCTTGTCCCCAAGGGGAAAGCTCTGACAACAGCAGTGGAAGTATTGACCATCCATTGCCAGTCCATGTATGGTATTATTCATGTTCTCCTACAGAGGGCATAGATGTTTATTTCATTTGGAGGAATGTTTCATGCTTTTATTACTCTTATTAGTAGTTCAGTTAGGTTCCAGTTTCATTGCTTAGAAACCTACTGAAAGGCTAAATGTGGTGCCACCAGAGAACAACTTGAGAGGAGAGGCTTTCTTGCCTCCTGGGGGAGAACAGTGTGCAATCTCAGGACCAGCTCTCCAGTGATAGCTTCTCTCCCCTCCAGAGTCAGAAATGCAGCTCAGCATCTCTTGGTCTCTTATGAATTCCTATATATACATAGTTGGGTCTTGCTTGTATGGTTACTAATACAAGTCTTGTTTCTGCTGGGTTCCTTGGTGCATTTTTTCTGCTATTTACTCATTCTTATCTAGATTTAAAATATTTCACAAGACAACACTACAGGTGATAAGACTGAAGTGAGATCCTCACAACCCAGGGTAGCTTAAGTAATGTTTTAATTGTCTAAAACTCTGAGATGTGAGCTTTCACATCAACCTCTCTATTACCCGCCTGATCTTCCTCCAGGCCCTCCATTCATCTGCCCCAGCCCAGCACCTTCTGGAAACAGAATTACATACCCAGATTTTTCACCTCTCCTACCTACTCCAATCCACTATCTTAGCGATACCTTATAAACCACATTCCTGTGAGGGAGCAGTGTTTCTGCTGGAGAAGTAAGCAGTCTTTCAAGATCTATTAACATCTAAGGGTCACTTTCCCTTTCACTCAAAGCAAAGCCATGAGAATGGACTGGGGACTTTAATACAGTAACCCAGAGAACAACTTTTTCACACAGCTGACATCTAAGTTTTCATGCAAAATTTTATCATCTAGGGCATTTAAATCAATACCATCTTAAAAAGCCTCCAAAGAAGGATGTTTAACAACCTGTGAATGAATTGAAGGCATCAGAATGTTGAAAAGGAAATTCAGAGTTTAATTCTGATCTCTACAACTTCCTGAACTCTGTTGCATTTCAATCTAGTAGACAATCCAATTTCTCATTTTAATGAAAATAGGAAGGAAACATCTTTTGTTCCTTTGTTCATTCATTCAATTAAGGGTTGATGAATGTAAACAATCTGGGAGTTTTGTTGTTTAAATTTTTTAATCTTCTTTGACTTTTTAAACAAATTCTGTTGAGTACTTTCTTTGTACTTGGATTTCTTTGCACCTAGATACAGTACCTTCAACTTCTCATGTGTCAACTTGCATGTTTTATGTATGAGGCATTCAATTTTAAGGCTGCCCCTTAAAAATAGGAAATGACTATCAGAATTCTCTGCTAAGTTATTCTCCATATATTTTTCAATGGAGTACCTTAGGATTTCCTATAGACAGTAGTGAATCAGCCTCTCTTTATCCATGGAGAAGCCTGACAGGCTTCTTCTTCAAGAGAATAACAATACAACTTGACAACAGTTTTGATGTTCCTGAAAGGATCCTGATAAGTCTCCCCTTCTAGGATAATTAACCAGATCAGGAAAGTATACTCTACATATACAGCCTATGAAAAAGCTTGTAGAAGTGAAGATTATTTACATAATATATATCATGTCTTTTAGTACATTGGTATTGTGACATACTAATTTATAATGATGTAGAATGACTTTCTTTTCTCCCCTCCTTCCTTCTTCCATCCTTCCTTCTCTCCTTCCTTCTTGCCTTCCTCCCTTTCTTTCTTCATTTTCTTTTTACTGTAGAATTAGAGTTAGAAAAGAATTGTGTACCAAATTGGCTTTATGATAACTCAAGGTTGGTGCTAAGTTGTATTTCAAACTATAAAAAAAACTTCAGCATTTTGTGTATGTTTAAAAATACCTGAGCTTCATGATTTTAAGAAATTTTAATACAAAATAAAACTTGTATATACACATGCATTCCAATTGTAGATACTCCAGTTCACCCCCCAAAATTATTCATTTTCACTGGATTTTACATCTGATTTTTCACTTTTTCATTACTTGTTAAAAGATTCAAAAAGAATTAGTCAGCATGTAGAAGAATTCCACAGTGTTTACATTCAATAACCTTATTACTACCATTTGAAATTAATTTGAACAACTCAACTTACCATTGAGATAACACTTTCATCTCATTCAGTGTGTGTGATAATTATAGAATGAGTACTCATTGTTCGCGTTTCTGTTATGTGTTCCGTGGTTTAGGATAGAATAGACTGTAAGAACCAGAAGGCATATCGGAAGTCATCTGTACATAACCCACATCTTCCAGATGAAAATGGTGAGTGTTAGGAAAAGTAAGAAAGTGTTCCAGAGTCACTCATGGACAGAGATTGGACCTATCTGTCATAACTTCCACCTGGGCACTGTTTTCTCCACCAAGTTCTATTAGCCATTATAAATCTCAAAAACTTCTAAATAAATTGATTATAGGCCAAATTCTGTTGCTCACAGAGGCGGCTATCCACAAAACTTTCCTCCAAATAGTTATTTCCTTAGCTAAGCTTTAGTATAATCAGAACAATATTCTAGAACTAACATAACATAATTCATAGAGATAATGATAAAACCATAACTGTCAGCAGTCCATAAATGGCATTGACATTCTATATCAGTTATAGTTTAAAAGTGGACCCTCTCATTTTCATGTTGGAAACAGAATTCCCCATATTAGTTCATTAGTTTAGAAGTCTAAAAGCCATTTATCAAACAAGAAGCAGAAATTTTAAATATTCACTGCAAGCCTGGCACTGTGCTATGCTAGGCAAATGTTTACACCATCACCCCATGCATTCTTTTTCAATTGACTTTAACATACATAATATTAGAAAAAGACATAGTAATAATATTGTTCAAGTGCTAGTCATAAAAACAGAATTTATTTTCACTCAAGGATTTTAAGTTCTTCATGTGTATGTTGAGGTATATATTTTACCCATAAAATTTAATACTTTGGAAATTGGTTATTAACCATAACTGCCAAATGAATCCAACGCTGAAATTTGAACATGAAAAGAATAACTGATTTTTGAGGAAATTGTAAGGCTTTACACATAAATCATGGCATTAACATCTCTTCCAACTTGCTTTTATTTCCTCCTTCGTATTTACATTTCTCTTAAGGTAACAAAGATCTTTCATGGCATAGAATATTAGATAAAGAAAATGTTAGAAGCAACCTATTTTTGTGCCTAGGTAAATAAATAAGCCATCTAATACAAGCTCATTATGACATGAGCAGAGGAGGATGCCACAGATCCTCTTCTGTTTTCTAATGATGCATAATTGCACAAGTCACTGAATGCATTTTTGAACACAGTTCAGTATTTTATACCACAAATATTTTTTCAAGGGAAACCAAATTATTTTAAAAACATTTATTCTCTATTCCTCAAACTAATGGTAAGTCATTTTGGGTGTGCATTTACTGAGTATCCTATTAGAGTTCCTAATGAGTTTTGCTCAGACAGTAAATCATATTTCAGTATGAATAATATTAACACTTTGCTTAATATATGAGCATTTTGAGCTTAAGACATGGAGAATACATTTTCAAATTGGCTTGAGTTATCAGCTCCAGCTATATTAGTAGATTTGCCCTGTTCCAGGAGTTATTTTTAGGAACCTAGTCTAACTAACCCAATTTATTAAAAAAATAGAAAATTATATTTAATTTTTTTCCAAAAAAAGGAACCTGAGAAAGCATGTCACTTGAAAATTGATCCTTTCACAGATTGTTAAATTTCATAAGCTGTGCTGTAAATAGAAAACATGACTTACTGTAATTGTTCTTCATCTCTTGGGTGCCTTTGACTTTGCCTCTTTTATCAATCCGCAGATACCACTGTGTTCGACAGAAGAGTCTTCTCACTCTTATATCCCCTCCTTCCATGTAATCATAACTTCTTGTATGTCGCTCGGGGCTGGAACAGTTCACATTTGTAGCCATTTGCTCTGGAGTCATGTCATTGCAAGCTAAAGATATAGTGCCCACTAGACAGATAATGTGGAAGCATGATCTGTAGAGCAAACTTGGCAGGATCCATGTCAGTATCCATTTGCGCATTATAGTGTAGTGCTCCGGGTGTTCATGAATAACATAATGAAAATTCAATCTTGAATTGATTGTTGCTCCTAGGTCATTGACCTCTTCCTATCTGTGAACTGTAGATTGCTTTTAAAAAGAGTAATTGCACTCTTCAGATTGTTAGCCTTATCCTTCTTGTTCCTGGTAACAATATAGGATTCCTCCTTAAATAACTCTTTGTTGATATATCCTTATAAAAAACAGGTTGTAATGAGCTCAGTTGCTGCAGTGCTGTTTGTTACTTGACTTCTGTTTGCAATGAGAGATTAAGAATGGGGAGGGAGGAGAGAGAGGAAGATAAAAAAAATCGTATGTATAAATTTCAGTGGGTAAATAGTATTAGAACATATGGTGTAATTCAAACTGTGAAGGTACATTTAAAACAGCTTTCTCAGAGGATGTCAGTGTCTTTACCATTCTGTATGTAGATTCATAAAAGTTATGCATTAGTAGAGACAAATCAGAATATGATTGTACCATTCATTCCAGCTCCTATTTAATAAGAAACATCCTGCAATTAGAACTTCTACATTCTAAAATTACTATTAACAGAGTATAAATGCTTTTTTCTAAATTTCTTTATCGTCTTCTTTTACATTTGTGGTTAGTCAGTTATTTTCTCCTGAACTGCCCACGTTTCTCAAGTTAAATGTCAGTATCACTCTGGAGAATTTCAGCCTTATCTTTATGTAAGTTCTACAGCATAATTACTATAGATAACCATATGGCTGAAAAATCTGGTAACTTTCCTTTTCCCCTCAGTGCTAAAACCAGAGAAAGATAAATGACTAGAAAACATTCAGCATTATTTTTAAAGACAGTCACTTACTTGTTCTGTTGATAACAGCTGGATACACAAGAATTCCATGTCTGTTGTCTGCCTTGTGCAACTTGAGCCTCTCTACTGTAGCTACAAACTATTTCTCAGCTGAGAAATTCTCCAGCAGAATCATAATTGTTTCCATAAATCAACAGGCAGGAGGATTTTCTCTGTGTGTGTGAGCGCGTGTGAGCTTGTGTGTGTGTGTGTGGAGCCTTTTATTCAGGGCTTTTTGGTAAATACCTTTGCTGACCTCATTGGAAGCAATTAAAACTTAACCAGTGAGCTGTTAGTTGAATACAACGGCAAGAATAAAGGAGGCTTGTATAGTATTCATTCAGTGGTCATGAGAGGGAGCTATGAACACGGTTTATATGTTCCATGGTTTAAATCTACAAATGGGTACCTACTTTAGAAAAATGAATATTTGATTCTGAAGCAGTTCTAAGGGGAAAGGGAATTTTTTAGACTTTCTTTAAAACACAGCAGTTTTATGTAAGTTGAAAAATACTCATTTGAGCATAGATGTAAAAGGGATTTTTTAATAGTTAGGAAACCTTTTCTATAGCTTTATGATGCATGCATTTCTACTATTACTCCTTTGTGTCCAGAATATTAGAATAAAATTACTAATATGTACTAATTTACATCTTAGTGGATTAACATAGCTGAGTTAAGGGTATATTTCTTTATATAGAGATTTTTTAGCATTGCATATGACTCAGTCTGGAAAGAACCAAAGAAACACTTCAGCAAAGTATTTTCTGTGCTTAACCTATTACTACATGTACATTAAAACAAGAGCAATAAATACATGTCATATGATTATAATTTTATGTCTTATTTTCCTAGACTGAAAGGAAGAAGACCTAGGCTCATATTTGAGTTGGGTCACTAATTACTAGTATCACCTTGGGCAAGTCACTTGACGCTTCTGGGTCTCAGCTGCTACATTTGTAAAATTAGTCTAAGTGATTTGATAGTGTCTTGTAGTTTTAAAATTCTGTGACTTGTTACTTAATAGTAACTGCTAATATAAAGAAGAGGCTACATACTTTTTAAATTACTATTTTTAAAAATTAAAAATGAAGAAAATTTTACATGATTTTACATTGGTTATCAATGTTTGACTCTTGCCCTCAAAAAGAACATTAAGACAATACATAAATGTTAATTTAATGATGGAATTTTAAGAGTTATAGCTCATGTAAATAAGAGAAAGCTATTTTACTTTCCAGGATGAATTATTCTCCCCTTGACTTCTTATTCTAGCATGTATGTAGTAGCGTTCTAGTGTTTTATTAGATATTTGTTGCACAATAATTGCATTGTTAATCTAAATGAATATTTAGGGATATATGTTAAAATTCTCTTTCCCATGTTGACACCCCCAAACACACACACACACACACACACACACACACACACACACACACACACACACACACACACACACACACACACACACACACACACACACACACACACTTGAAATGCACTACTTTACCACCAGGTGGTGCATGTAGACCAAATAGGAAAAGAAAATGAAGTACATTCAATTGCATTATAATTTATGTGATTTCCTTTTGTGTCTATACTTTCGTGGAACAGAATAGAAAGCACAGAATAGTTTAAACATACTCAGTTACTCTTGAGGCACTAAATATTGAAGTTTCTAAGTTTATTAGAGCAGAAGAGGGTGGCTCTCTGTAATTGCCTCTGTTGAAAGTTACATAGCAGCAAAATAGTCCATCACGTATTCCTCTAAAAGGAGGAAGGGGAGAAAAAGAAAGTATGATGCTTCTCTGTCCTGAATCATACCTCCATTAGTTCTGTAGGCAACAATAATGAACAGGGTGAGAACTCCTAGGACTCGGATATTCCTTCTAAAGAAATCAAAATTGTTAGCAGTTAGTTCACACGTAAAGATGTCAAGAACTGCTAAGATCATCTGCTGCACGCTGAATGTACAAATTTTATACTAAGAAAATCAATAGATCAGAAGTCAGAATTTTCAAATTAAGTGCTCAAGATTTAAATAAAAGAAATAGATTGTTGATAAAGAATGCTTAGTGCCTCTTTAAAATCTACTATATAAGGTTAATTGTAAAATTGGAAACAAAGTATGAAATTGTGATGTATGCACTCTGAGTTCATTAGTTGCCATTATACTCTGTGATTTGAAATATTAATGAATGGAGTGAATCTCAGCAAGGGAGCTGTATTTATATCCTTTGATTATCAGTTTCCATAATGGAGAATAATTAATTCAAGGTAGGCCCACAACCTGTTTCTCTTGCACCTCAGCTGTAATGAAGAACCTCACTTATGTCCTTATCTTATTTATATTTCAAGAGGAATTCTCCACAAACCAAGAGTAACTTAGGTATCTCTAGATTGGGTAACCTTCCGGGGTTTTTTAAGTTCTTATTAGTAATAACGTTGACACGTATTTATTGCTCTTGTTTTAATGTACACATAGTAATAGATTAAGCACAGAAAATACTTTGCTGAAGTGTTTCTTTGGTTCTTTCCAGATTGGGTTAACTTCACTTTTAATTATAAATACCTCTATCTTTTCAGCTTTAAATTTATAAAACAAAGGATTAAACTTGTAAAACAAAGGATTCTTACATCTATTTCTAAAAATTGGCTTTAAAAAAGAAAAGTCCTTAGAAAGTGAAGATTAGCACCTTGGATTCTTCAAAAAGAAACAATGCCTAATACTTGTCTAGTTTGGCTTGGGAATAGAATATATAAAAAGAATACATGAAACCTATTTCAGTAAACATCATAAGAACGTAGTCAGTTTTTAAAGTGATAATGATTAACCACGTAGTTTTGCCTAAGCAACCTCCATTATATCCATATTTCATTAAGAGGTAAATGATAGAAAATAACTTTTATTTAAAGAATTTTGCATTGCAGTCATTAATTTTAAACCTATGTCACATTAATAAATATACATAATGTTATCACTAGAAGGGAACATCATTAAATATTTTCATTACTTTATGTTTTTACGTCCTCTCCTGTTCCCCATCCTCCTAGTTCCCATCCTTTCCCCAAAATATAGGGAATCAGATTTATTCATTTCTGGTGTATTTTTCTAGAGTTTCCTATGCATATATAGGCAAATCAACTATACATGTTTTTTACTTTTCCTCTTTTTATAGAAGAGGTAGCATATCATACACAATGTTCAGCATTTTGCATTTTTTACTTAATACAGATAGAAAATCTTCCCATCTCAGTATTTAGGAAATTTCCTTGTTTTTTTGTTTCTTTTTTTTTTCTTTATAGCTGCATCGTACCCCCACTGAATGGGTTTATCACAATGTATTCGACTAGCCTCCTATTGTTGAACATTTAATTTTTTCCAGACTTTTTCTATTACAAAAAAGAAATGCTATAATGAATACAGTTATAAATGTATCATTTTGACTGTGCAAATAGGATTCATTTCCACAGTTTGCCTGGATCAAATTATTTATTTGTTTGTTTGTTGTTTGGATAGATATTGTCAACTTACCCTCCCAGAAGCTCTACTAGTTTTATAGTCCCTCTCACAGTACATCAGAGTGCCTGATGTCAAACTTTAGGGGTTTTTCTAATCTAATGGGTGACAATGGCATTTCACTGTAGCTGTCTCTTGCATTTCTCATCTTACGAGAGAAAGTGCCCATCATGGACAAGTACTACAAGAAAAGGTACATGGTGCTTTGAGTGCCTACAGTAAGTGGCAGTAAGGAAAGTTTCCCTGCAATGGTACTGGTAGAATTGCAGTTTGAGGGGTGAGTGGGAATTTTTTCAACAATGAAACACCAGTGCACTCTAGAAAGGAGAATGAGAGGGACTGTGGTGTGTGAAGAGGCTGGAAAGATAGACAGGGTCATGGTGGGCTCTGTCAAGGAGTTTGATCCTTATCCTAAGAGCAGTAGAAAGCCTTATAGTATGTTAAGCTGAAGAGGGACACAATCAGAATTGCACTTCATGCCTCCATTCTGACCCAAACTTATTTAATTGCTATTAGCAGAATAAGTTTAAGAAACATTAAATTCTATTCATTTATCCTATTTTTTCTGTTCTACATTCTTTCAAAAAGATAGCCAGACTTTATGGTTGAAAAGGAAAGATGGCAGGGAAAAAAGTCATATACACTTTCTGACTTGAATCAAGCTTAAGTCAACTTCAAAGCATTGTGCTCAGTGCCCTGAAAAGAAGGGAGACCTAAAAGTGCTTTTGAGAAGCATCCCAGAGAAGATAGTGTCCATAGACCAGGCAGAAGAGAGTACAGTGTATTTGGGGAGCCAGGCTCCTACATTTCTGGGAACACCACAGCACATAGCAGAAGCAGCAAAGACCTAGAGATTCAGGGCTGCCTCATGTGTCTAAAGAGATGGGCCCATAAGCACCCCCTCATAAAGATATCCCATGTTTTAAAAGAAATCTGGAAGAACAGAGAACCCAGACCTGAAGGAATTGTGTGAGCGGAGTCCGTGAACACCCAGAAGTGACCAGAGTAGACAAATGACTCAACAGCCAAGGCCTTGGCCCTGAATAAAACCCTTGAATCCTATCTCATCTTGAAGTTGAAGAGGGGAATCCAGGAATAATTGATGTCAGTTTTCCACTAACTGGGGGTGGGAGGTGAGGGGGAGTGACATTCTCAAAGCTGAAGCTAGGTTGATTTATAAACATAAATTTATATGTTATTCCTTGCACATGTGAGATTGTGGTCCAAGATTTATTTCCACTACGTTCCTACCACTATCATCACACTATGGATTTATCTTCATCTTTTCTTCCATCAGTCCCGTTCTGTAAATTCAGCCTCAACCTTGGATCATGCCATATAACTAATATTACTTACTTCCTTGATTCATCCACTTAGCAAATATTTATCTAATAGCTACTTGGTGCCAGATGTTGTTCTGGACTTTTGAAGATACAATGGTGTGTATTCTGGGAGTGATCTTTGCCCTTTCAGAGTATGCATTCCAGTGAAGGACAAACATAAACACACCGCTCTTTGGGGTGTGTGTGTGTGTGTGTGTGTCTGAGGGTTGGGTTCACATAGGATACAAAGAAGGTATTCAAGGAGGTAGGAGGTAGGGGGCAAATGGCTAGAGGGACCTACTTTAAGTAGGAAAGACCCAGCTAAGGAGGGATATCTTAAGCCTCCTGGATTGGGAATGACCTTGATGTGTCCCAGGGACTGAAAGGCCAGTGCGAATGCCATGAGCAGTGGGGCGAGTAGTGAGAGATGAAGGAAACTGAAAAAGTAGGCGGGGGCCAGATCATAAAGGACTTTGAAGGTCATAGTAATAGGAGTTTGGGTTTATTCTAAGTGTAAAGGAAGCGGGAGTACAGGCATGTCTACTCCAAACCTGACAGACCTGGTCAAAGACAATCGTTTAAACTCTGGAGTAAAATCCCAAAAGTAATTGAGCAAGTCTGGCGTTCCTATAAATCTTCGGTTATGCAGACTTTGTGCTTACGCTTGGCATGATGCCCTAACATTTTAAAACTAACTGTATATAAGATACGAAGTCTGAGTCGTATGCTCAAAACTGTGCTGTGCCTGTGACTCAACTACATAAATATCTCAGTTTACAAATGTATCTAGACTCTTTGTGTCTCTGAGTCCATAAAAATGTTTTACTTAATTTCACATCTATCAAAAGTTCTCTGAAATGCTAATCTAAAATTCAAGTTCTTCAAATTATATTCTTAATTTACTGAATAACTTTAGACCTGGAGCAAAATCTCTAGAGTAACTTGTTCTTTTTTTTTTTTTTTTTTTTTTGATTTGGAAATATCTGTTTAATGAAGTTACATTATATAATTTACTCTGGATTTCCTTGACTCTCCTTAAATTAATGTTTAACTTTAGCAAATAATCCATCTCCTTGATCCAGTGCTAAATGTTAGAACCTATTTTTGACAGCCTAGTGCCACTCTAACAGTTGGAAATTGTTATAATGGCTGTAGAGACAGCTTTCTTCACCCCTTGGAAAACATTACCAAAAAACATCAAAAGACCCTGTGCAATTAGGGTTACTACATTCTTTGCTTTAAATTGTCATTCTTTGGCTCCATATTCATTAGCACATAGTAAAATGAGGGGTAAAACTATCAACAACAATTTTTTTAATGTTTCATGGGTATCAGTGTGTTAATAACAACATTAGTTTAATTTTTGATTCATGAGCTTTAAAACTATGACTTTTCAGTGTTAGATGAACTTTTCAAAAGTGGGAGAAGGAGGCAGGATAAAGATAATTATGGTAGTAAAGAAAGAGAAGAAAGTTATGGAGCCCAACACCTTTAGTATAAAGAAACATTCACAAAAAGCCAGGTATCTGGTAAAACAGATTTCTGTAAAACTGGTGGCTAACAAAATAACTCATGCATAAGAGAAAGGAGGTTCATACTTCTCCTTAGCTTTCTTTTCAAACTGAACGTTCTTGCTATCTTTAAATATTATTCCTATTTTCTCCCCACTAGTATTTAATATTAACTCAGTCATAATGAGTTCTCCTTATTCCTCTAATCAGTTCCACAAATTATCAGTTCTGCCACCACAACCTCTTCCACACCGTTTCTTCCTATCAGTTATCACCATCACATCCTAAGCCAAGTAATTGTTCTCTCTCATGTCTATTCTATTCCTAACGCCTCTCGTTTCTTCTCTCGCCAGCCTCCAATCCATTTGATGTGTTGCTATGAGGTTAATCTTCCTAAAGCACAGCTGTAATCATGTTACTTTTCTACTCAAAAGTATTCAGTAACACCTCCCTTTTTCCTGATTACAATTCTGGTCTTTTTTTCTCTAATATGAGAACTTCTGTCCCCAACATTCTCTGTGATCCTCAGAGAGGATCCCTCGGACACTTCTCAAATACCTGACTCTTTCACTAGATTTGGGGTGAGGAAAGTCACTCACCCCCCCAGGCCTCTTGGTAAGGAAGGGAACTAACACAGAAGAAATGCTCCTCTCCGATTCTCTCTCCCTCTCCCTCCCTCATCTGCTTCCACTCCTCCTCTCTTTCTTTCTTCTCTCTTATACCTTCAGTCTGGTGAGGGACCCGAGAGTCCTATTATCATGCAGTTATTCAGATATTTCCCTTGAAATTTTGCATACTGGGTTTTCAGTGATGTGGTAAAATCTTTGGTGCTTGATTAACTCAGCTTCTTGCTTCAAATCAGCATGTCCTGTGTATTTAGGTATAAGCATGCAACATGAGAGAGATGTACTGTTCAGTAAGATAAGCAAGACTTCATGAAGCTTAAATTATGGAGGAGGGGATAGATTATAAATATATGAAAAGAATTCTGGGGGAAGGGTATAGCTCAGTGGTAGAGCACATGCTTATCACGCACAAGGTCCTAGGTTCAATCCCCAGTACCTCCATTAAAAAATAAAAATAAATAAACCTAATTACCTCCCCCCACAAAAAAACAATTTTTTAAAAATTCTTTTTTTTTAACTTTTTTATTGATTTATAATCATTTTACAATGTTGTGTCAAATTCCAGTGTAGAGCACAATTTTTCAGTTATACATGAACATATATATATTCATTCTCACATTTTTTTCTCCATGAGCTACCATAAGATCTTGTATATATTTCCTTGTCCTATACAGTATAAACTTGTATATCTACTCTACAATTTTGAAATCCCAGTCTATCCCTTCCCACCTTCTGCCCCCTTGGCAACAACAAGTTTGTATTCCATGTCTATGAGTCTGTTTCTGTTTTGTATTTATGCTTTGTTTGTGGGTTTTTGTTGGTTTTTTTTTAGATTCTACATATGAGGGATCTCATATGGCATTTTTCTTTCTCTTTCTGGCTTACTTCACTTAGAATGACATTCTCCAGGAACATGCATGTTGCTGCAAATGGCGTTACGTTGTCGGTTTTTATGTCTGTGTAGTATTCCATTGTATAAATATACCACCTCTTCTTTATCCAGTCATCTGCTGATGGACATTTAGGCTGTCCCCATGTCTTGGCTATTGTAAGCAATGCTGCTATGAACATTGGGGTGCAGGTGTCATCCTGAATTAGGGTTCCTTCTGGATATATGCCCAGGAGCGGGATTCCTGGGTCATATGGTAAGTCTGTTCCTAGTCTTTTGAGGAATCTCCATACTGTTTTCCACAGTGGCTGCACCAAACTGCATTCCCACCAGCAGTGTAGGCGGGTTCCCCTTTCTCCACAGCCTCTCCAGCATTTGTCATTTGTGGATTTTTGAATGATGGCTATTCTGACTGGTGTGAGGTGATACCTCATTGTAGTTTTGATTTGCAATCTCTGATACTTAGTGATGTTGAGCATTTTTTCATGTGCCTATTGATCATTTGTATGTCTTCCTTGGAGAATTGCTTGTTTAGGTCTTCTGCCCATTTTTGGATTGGGTTGTTTGGTTGTTTCTTATTAAGTCATATGAGCTGCGTATATATTCTAGAGATCAAGCCTTTGTCAGTTTCATTTGCAAAAATTTTCTCCCACTCCATAGGTTGTCTTTTTCTTTTACTTATGGTTTCCTTTGCTGTGCAGAAGCTTGTAAGTTTCATTAGGTCCCATTTGTTTATTCTTGCTTTTATTTCTATTGCTTGAGTAGACTGCCCTAGGAGAATATTTTTGAGATGTATGTCAAATAATGTTTTGCCTATATTTTCTTCTAGGAGGTTTATTGTATCTTGTCTTATGTTTAAGCCTTTGATCCATTTTGAGTTTATTTTTGTGTATGGTGTAAGGCAGTGTTCTAGCTTCATTGCTTTACATGCTGCTGTCCAGTTTTCCCAACACCATTTGCTGAAGAGACTGTCTTTATTCCATTGTATATTCTTGCCTCCTTTGTCGAAGATTAGTTGATCAAAAGTTTGTGGGTTCATTTCTGGGCTCTCTATTCTGTTCCATTGGTCTATATGTCTGTTTTTGTACCAATACAATGCTGTCTTGATGACTATAGCTCTATAGTATTGTCTAAAGTCTGGGAGAGTGATTCCTCCAGCCTCTTTCTTTCTCTTCAGTAATGGTTTGGCAATTCTAGGTCTTTGATGGTTCCATATAAATTTTATTATGATTTGTTCTAGTTCTGTGAAATATGTCCTGGGTAATTTGATAGGGATTGCATTAAATCTGTAGATTGCCTTGGGCAGTGTGACCATCTTAACAATATTGATTCTTCCTATCCAAAAGCATGGTATATCTTTCCATTTTTTAAAGTCTTCTTTAATTTCTTTCATCAGTGGTTTATAGTTTTCTGTGTACAATTTTTTCACCTCCTTGGTTAGATTTACTCCTAGGTATTTTATTACTTTGGGTGCTATTTTAAAGGGGATTGTTTCTTTACTTTCTTCTTCTGTTGATTCATCGTTAGTGTAAAGAAATGCAACTGATTTTTGAACGTTAATCTTGTAACCTGCTACCTTGCTGAATTCTTCGATCAGCTTTAGTAGTTTTTGTGTGGACCCTTTAGGGTTTTCTATATATAGTAACATGTCGTCGGCATATAGTGACACTTTTACCTCTTCTTTTCCAATTTGGATCCCTTTGATTTCTCTCTCTTGCCTGATTGCTGTGGCTAGGACTTCCAAGACTATGTTGAATAGGAGTGGTGAGAGTGGGCATCCTTGTCTTGTCCCTTATTTTAGTGGGAAGCTTTTGAGTTTTTCACTGTTGAGTACTATGCTGGCTGTAGGTTTGTCATATATAGCTTTTATTATGTTGAGTTATATTCCCTCTATGCCCACTTTGGTGAGAGTTTTTATCATAAATGGGTGTTAAATTTTATCAAATGCTTTTTCTGCATCGATTGAGATGATCCTGTGGTTTTTGTCCTTTCTCTTGTTGATGTGATGTATTACATTGATTGATTTGTGTATGTTGAACCACTCTTGTGTCCCTGGGATGAACCCCACTTGGTCATGATGTATAATCTTTTTTATGTGTTGTTGGATTCTATTTGCTAATATTTTGGTGAAGATTTTGGCATCTATGTTCATCAGTGATATTGGCCTATAATTCTCTTTTTTGGTAGTGTCTTTGCCTGGTTTTGGTATCAGGGTGATGGTGGCTTCATAGAATTAGTTTGGGAGTATTCGCTCCTTTTCAGTCTTCTGGAAGAGTTTGAGAAGGACTGGTATGAGTTCTTCTTTGTATGTTTGGTAGACTTCCCCGGTGAAGCTGTCTGGTCCTGGACTTTTATTTGTAGGGAGGTTTTATATTGCTGTTTCGATTTCATTTCTAGTGATTGGTTTGTTCAAGTGGTCAGTTTCTTCTTGATTCAGTCTTGGTGGACAATATGTTCAGAAACTTGTCCATCTCCTCTAGGTTATCCAGTTTGGTTCCATATAGTTTTTCATAATATTCTTGTATGATATTCTGTATTTCTATTTTATTTGTTGTAATTTCTCCCTTTTCCTTTCTTATTTTTCTGATTTGTGCTCTCTCTTTTTCTTCTTTTTGAGTTTGGCCAGAGGTTTGTCGATTTTATTTACTTTTTCAAAAAAACAGCTTTTGGTTTGATTGATTTTTTTCTATGGTTTTTTAATCTCTATTTTACTTATTTCCTCTCTAATCTTTATAATTTCCTTCCTTCTGCTGCCTTTTCGGGTTTTTTGTTCTTTTTTCTAGTTCTTTCAGCTGGTGGGTTAAATTATTTATTTGAGATTGTTCTTCTTTTTTGAGGAAGGCCTGTATCACTATAAACTTCCCTCTTAGCACTGCCTTTGCTGTGTCCCACATACATTCAATGTGAGACATAAAGAGGAGTCAGGGTTAAATTCCAAATGTCTGACATTTGTAATAGGATAAATAGTGGGGTCATTTGTAGAGCTAAGAAAGTCTGGAAGGGGACCAGCATTGGAGGGGAAATCAGGCAGATGGAAAGTTTAGGTGAGAGGACCCAAACCCTAATCATTCTGGATCAGAGGGACTTGGACCTCTTACTTTCTTAAAATGAGAATCAGTCAGCATCTTGCAAATCACTTACCACTGAAGTGTGGACTTAGAATCTCTTTTTAAGATGCTCTGGTGCAAAAAGAAAGCTTTTCTCATAGCAGTAGTAAGCATGTACTTCGACAAATATGTTAAGGGCTATCTTCCCTCCTTTTCCTAACTAAGAATATTTCTGGCAACCAAAATATCAGAGGCCCCAGTATTATAACACAGGAAATCAGTAGTCAAGCTCTGTTGTGGGACCTTATTGTGAAAGCCTGAAAGTTTTATTCTTTGATTTCATCCATAAATGGGTTTCAAAGTTGTCCAGATATAAGTTACTGTGTAGTGTTGAGTCAACTCTTGTGACACTGAGAAGGAAGTTTCTTAATAATAATGTTGGCACTTTAAAAAAGAAATCAATACTTAGTACTCTCTGTATATTTTACCTGAAAGAAAATTGCTTCTATATTCTATATTTCCTTCTACAGAAGGAAGTAATGCTTAAGAGGAACACTGTAGTGGAGTAATTCATATCAATATATAATGCCACAGTGAATTACACAACAAAAAAAAAGTCAAAAACTAAAATTTTGTATATCTAATGCCAAGAAAAATTAGTGAGTTGGGGGAGAAAAAAAGATAATCATATCAGTCATTTGATAGTGACCAAAAGAACAATGAAAGACTGACTGATTTTTTTTCTAACAGAGTTGTTTTTGGCTGAACATATTTACAACTTTGATTCCCTAGCCTAAGACGCTTGGAAGCTGGAAGCACTGTTTCATGAGTTTAGAAAGTTGCTGAATTAGTAACAATCAAAAATTATAGTATATTTTAAAAGAAATACTGTTTGTTAATGCCAAGAGCTATATGTGTAATAAATCAGTCACCTGGCTTAATTGAATCAATAAGAAAAATATGGAAATAGCTTGTTAACTTTTCTGCAATGTGAATGTAAAACTACTGAAAGATGTTTAAAAGTTGCTTTCTCTATTAAATATTTTTAAATCTCCTCTGACAACAGATTTGTCCTACCAATTTGTGCCATTTTGGAAATACCTGCAAAGCAAAAAGATAAATTACAATCCAAACTCATTTTGAATGGTAACGAATTCTGAATTAAGGGACTCCAAATAAATGAAGTTTTACTCTATTTTACATCATTCTAAGATAGGATGGTTTATTAGGATAGCGTTCATTTTATTATTTTGCCTTGGATAAATAAAATTGAAAAGAATAATTCTAGTTCTTAGTCTAACCAAAGGGATGATTAAAGACTAATTCAAAAGTGGTAATGAAATTATGTGTCATGTACTCCTCCCTTTCCTTGGTTGCCTTCTTTACGCCTCCCATTCCATTTATTCCACTTAGCATGTTGACATAGTAATAAATGTACTGTATTTCTAATATAATCAAATATAAAACCAAGAAGCAAACTCAAAAGCATTATTGTTCTTTTCATCCCTCAAAATAGGTGGAAGAGAAGGGATGAAAAATGTAAAATTTCTGGATCATTTTACCACACTCAGAACATGTCATATTTTAAATTTAAAAGGGGATTTCTTTTTTCTTTCAGTAATATTCCTCATCTGCTTAGTGTTTAATCCCTTTTAGATTGAAAGGCCATCTTGTCCCTGTTTTTTTTTTTTTTTTAACTTTTTTGGTTTATAGGTAAAAATTAACTTATGCTATTTCTTTTGTGATACAAATATGTACCAAGATTTAGGAATTTTTTTGTCCTGTTTTGAATTCTGAAACCGTTTCTTATTTTATCCTGTCCATTCTCCTTCTCTTTCTCTCTGCATATTTCTCCTCCATTTTTTTATTCTTCTCTCTCTTCTCTCTCTCTCTTACACACACACACTCATACACACCCTCTTTTTCTATCAGACCCATGCTTCAAGTTTCTAGAAACCTCCTTAGGTCATTCTTACATTAATTTTCTACTTGTTTATCATTTTTTTTCAGTCTAGTCTTGAAAAACACATCTGGTTTCTATTCTAATCAGTATTCCTCTGAGAATAACTTCATATTATAGAAGACAAACAATTCTTGAATAACCCATAATAATGCAACCTCTGGTAATTTAAACTTTTATTCCAATAATTTTAAAAGAGCTATTCATGTACTCTAAACTAGCAGGCTTTAATTTTTAATTTAGGATAAAGTTTATTGGAGGTGGGGGTTTATATGAGTAATCATTTAAAGCAAGTTGATGTTTGGAAACCTGTTTTTTCAAAATGAGAAATCTTGGAAACCAAACATGGAAAATGACTCACTCTTCTCATTAGCAATTTATTTTTGAGAGTTCACAAGTTAAATGACACATGCAAAGTGTTATGGGAGCAAGAAGATAGCAAAGCCTATGAACTGAAAGAAGAAGGGGGAAAAATGGGAACCCCTAAGAAACTGCAAATAAATATCAAGTGAGAAATTACTGAAAATGGCTAGCTTTGTGCAGTATGGGAGGATGTGGTATTTAGGGGCAATACGGAACAGCTAGCCCATGAAGGGCTTCCAGGTGGTGTCTGCAGTCAGACATACCTGGATTTGCATTACTGTTCTTACTGTCAACTGAAAAAGCACAATACGAGAGTTGTGAGTTAAGTTTTTGGGGGGCCTAATGAAGACTATAGCTTGGGAGGCAGCCTCTCAGATAGCTCTGAGGAACTGCTCCAAAGAGGTGGCGGGGGTGTTGGGGGGGTGTCAGTATATAGATGGTATTAGTGAAGGGGGGATTCGTGCAATCAACACACATTTTGGCAGAAGATTGCTGCTGGTCACAAGAAGGCTCTGCTAGTCTTGAGCAGCAGATGTCTCCATTAATGATTTTAGTGCTTTTCTAGATATGAGAAGATGCAAGAAATTGGGCTCATAAAATTTTCTCCTGAAAAATCTATGTGAAGGCCCGTCCTGCCAGCTTTTTCCCAGATCACAGAGTGCCTCATTCCTGATCTCCACCCTGAGCTCCTTTCAGGATGTGTTGAAGGTCAGTGACTGCAGTGGCTAGTGACTTAATCCTTGTAGAACCAGATGGTGAGCGAGTTTTTACTTGGCAGTGCCCCCTCATATGGTCATAAATTCTCCCGTGGTTTGGGAGGCATTTCATGGCCATTTTGCCCCATAGTGCTAGGAATGCTCATTTCTAGATCAGGCGAGGATTTCATAGGCCACTCAAGGTGCTATTACTGATCTAGGCCCTATTAACAGGAAACAAAAATCTTATAAGTAAACAATATATACAAATAATTTATCTGGTAGTATTAGTAAAGTCATAGGTAAGAATTTAAACCAAAAACTTCCATTAGGTGTGGCCCAGTATATCCCCAGGTCATCTGACTTAGTTTGTTCTGTGTCAATTCTTATCTTTAAGAGAAATGCTATACAGGCATTGTTCATAAGGCACCCAGCCCGATTTCCTAGTGTTACTAGGCTGGCTATCCTTAGTATAGTTCAATTGTTCTCAATACAAGAAGAGCCTTAAATGATCAGAGCCTGGTGTAAGCCACATAAATCCACCTCACAACTGAGGGAGGTTATATTCTTTGGCTGAAATTTTGCTCATTGCCCTGATTGAGCTTGAGTAACTTCAAAAGAAAATTTTTATTTATGGTGGTGGTCAGAGTGAGTGTGATTGATTGGCCAAATGAGGGAGTCCCATCTAGTAATATCAGTTGTGGCCCAAACTGAGCTGTAACTTTGTAGAATAAATTTTCTAAAGGCCATCCAATTAGAGCCTTGGAGAGGAGAAATCCACCAACGTAAACCAGAAGGACAAGACACAGGTAATTGACCACAAGCCCAACAATTAGATTGATTTTTAAAACTAGCATAGGATCATGCCCATGATAGAAAAACATTTTATTCATATGCCAAGGTCCAAGAAGTCAAGAAAACATTATATGATCATACGGGTTAGGTCCAGCATCTAGGGACAGCTGTCTGCTTCTGATGTCATGTTCTTCTCATCCTGGTGTGAGTGTAGTTTCTGCTCTGTTTGAGCGTTGTTTAAGGTGAGTTTGAGGTTGACAGTCCTCCTTACAGACCAGTCCAGTGCAGGGGCCCTTTCTAAGTGGGAAATATTAATCCAAGAGTCAATTCCCTTCAGTATCACTGTGCATGAGCTAGTTAAAAGGACCTGGTAAGAGTCCTTCCAACTAGGTTGGAGATAGTTTGTATAATCTCCTCATTGCAAGTCATGGGGCATCCAGTCTTCATCCAAAGATAAATTACTGAGATAAGCTTCAGAAACAAGCTTAGAGTAATCCTTTAAATAATTTAATTAAACCTCACCAAGGAGCTATCTGGGAAGTGAGTCTTAGTAAATTCAGACCTCAGTTAACAACACTAGAATTTAATATTCACTGAAACATAATCTTTTTCATTATATAATTACCCTCATTTCTACCAAATATAGCCAAATTAAGACTATCTGTTTGTAAAATAAATCTGGTTTCAATAAACTTGGCCTGATTACTTGCCTAAATGTAATTGATCATACAGGCTCTTTTAAAACTGGCTTTGCTTGAACTTTTTAATAAGAATTCTCAGACTGAGTTTTTAAAAGGCCTCTCAAGGCCAGAAAAACCACGCCAAGGGCTTCTCACAGATTTCACCTATGAAATCTGTGTATTTGGGTGAATTCCTCCTTTTTTGAGGTCTCCAAAATACCTTGAGATTTCCTGCACCTATCAGGAGGTGGTCTTCCTAATTTACCTTATAAAGCTGTTGGAAACCTAAGATTTTCCAGTCTCTGGAGGGATCAAGTAGTGAGAAAGGATAAATATTTCAATTCTGCTTAGAAAGGTATAACTTATGAAATTGCTGTAAGTCATAATTAGCTTGAGGAGAAGGGTTTCCTTATATCTGGAAAACACAAATTAAAAGCCAGTAATATTTCAGGGAGAAATCACAAAAATTATAACCATATTCACCAGTTTACTCAGTTCTGTGTAATTAATCCTTTTTGTTAACCATTTTATGAAGCCATCAGGTTTTCCATTAGAATTCTTTAATTTTTTACCCAGCTCAGCAGTATGATCTGAAAGTTATCAGAAACCTGTACGTGTCAAAACATCCTTGCTGTAAATCTTCCTGAAGAGGAAGCATTTTTGCAAAGGCATCAGAGTAAAACAGTAACTATCTATGAATGATAAAAGACTTAAGAAGGCATGATTAAAGACCTGATTACAATGCAGTTGACAAACTTGGTTACTCCTGTGACATACAACATTTTAAGATAGTAAATGGAATTATGACTAACATTTTATCAGGACATACCAGATTTTTAGGAATTACATATAATTTCTAGAATACCTATATTAATAATATTTACCCATATAATATAGCCCAAGAAGATTTATTACTCTTTTCATGATGCTTCCCATGCAATTTAACATACTAAGTGAACCTAACTAGTTTAATATCACTCTTTGGGATGTTTCAGGAGCCCTTTGATGCATCTCATAGTTAGCTAGAGGTCACAGAAACTTCATTAGAATTTGATTTGTGAAATTTGTCCAAAAAAATCAAAAATGTTTTTAAAAACTTGGTCAAATAGGATCACAGGTCACTGTGAAACAATAGTTACTCACTTAACCAAAGTGACAATAAAAGATTTTAAATACATACAGAATAGATCACTTAAGAGGTAAAGAAATGTAAGTCTGTTATCAAAAGCAAATTGACATTTTAAGAAAACTTTTTCCTCTTAACAGAGAGAAAAACCAAATTCAGGTTTTGTACCAGCTTACTTTTAAAATTCGTTTACTCAATTAAATTTATTATAAACATAGCCAATCCTGACCATGCGCAAAACTCTTTTCTCAGGGTTTCTTTTCCATAAACCTTCCATAACTTTCTGTATCCATATTAGTTTGTCCCTTGGTTTTTTTTCCCTCATCCAGGTACAGTCAGCTCTAGGACAAAATTATTTTTCTTTAACAAAATGCAATTTCATTCCTCCTACCATTTTTTAATAAAAACATACACCCTACTTTGCTATTATGTACTAAAGTGTTTCCCTTATTGTTTCTAGTAGCTTTAATTACATATTTAAATTAGAATATTCAACTCTTAAAAACCTCAATTTCTAGTGAAAACTAAGAAGAAAGCAATTGTGAACTGTCTTTTACATTATCATTTTGTAGATTGGCAAACTTAAATACCAATAGTAATTTTTAAAAGCATGTTCTTATAGAAAAATCTGTATGTCACCAAACGTATTTATTAATAGTCCTAAATACCTTTGGTTTCTCTGTAAAAAGAAGCCAGTATTCACTAATTAATGTTTCACTATCTAATTTTATTTGGAAATGACCTAGCTATTCAATAAACTTCCATCATTTAACTTAATTTAGCACAACTCTAAAATTTCAAGTCACCAAATGTCTAAAGAGATTATTTTTTTAGTAGATATTCCTAAAACACGATTATTCCTAAAGAGTTCACTCAGAAGCTCTCATCTCATTTTTATAAATAGGAATAGTCAAGGCTTGTAATTTAAGGTTAATTTTCATTTTTGAGAATCACTGAATTTTCTTCCTCCTTGGATGGAAACTGCAATCATCAAATCTGGTAGTTCTTAGGAATCTGCAGAGAGCCTTAAAAGAAAAGATAGAGGATCTGGAAGCTTCTTGTTCCCTGAGGGGTAAGAATTCTGAAAAGATGTTTTATCAATCCAGCTTTCCCTAACAACTGTGTACACAATAGAAGAGCCCATTTTGGCCATTTTCAGGGCAAGATTTTTCTTTACTTCCCAGTACTTGTAAGTATAAGTTTTGTATGTACATAAACCTGGCTAGGGAGTTAGTTGGAGGCTGGCTTTCTAATGGCCCTCATTTCTTTGTTTGAGGGGCTCTGTTTCCCATTTTAAAGTTGAATTTGTCAGGGATCAAATTTACTAATTAAATTTGCTTGGTGGGCTGGTGTGCTGCTTGTGAGCTGAACTCCTCTAGGCGTCACCCTCGGCGTCACCCTCGAGTCATTTCAGCCCTCCCTCCTGTCCTGGGCTTTTCCCTTTGGTAGTCTAAGACCACTGTAGGTGCTCAGATCATTGAATGGTCAGTTTGGTCAATTTTTATACATGATCCCTGCATGAGCAAGTCTTTTAATTAATGAGTGGGTTTCCCTGTGAGACCACTACACAGTCTGAGGACTCTGCCTCCACCAGTCCCGGGAATTTCTCAGTTTCCTAAGAAAGCCATAACCAACCAGGAAGAATCTCGTCCTTCTTCTTTGGAGCAAAACTCTCATGTAATTTTCCCAGAGCTCAGAGTGCTGCGTTCCTCATGTCCACCCTCAGGTCCTTTCAGAGTATGTTGAAGGTTAGCAAGTGCAGCGGCTAGCGACTTCATTCTTGTAGAACCAGATGGCGAGCAATAATTTTTAGTTGGCATTCTTAGTAATTGTGTGATGTAGGCAAGTTACTTAACTTCTTTGAGTTCATCATATGTAAAAAAAAATTTAATAATACCTACCTACCTTAGGGGTTGTTGTAAGAATAAAATAAGAGAGTTCCTGCTGGTAAATGGCTCATAGTAGGACCTTAATACTGGGTGGTCTATTTCCCTGAAGAAGGGGACTGGATGCAAAAAAATAGAGTGTTTTAAAAGCTCTGATATGAGTTTTGAATGACGGAGATGATTAGGTAATTCTAGTGGCAGCCTTAGAGGTGAGATTGGACAGGAACCTCTTGAGGACAAGTAACCCTAAAAGAAAACAAGAGCAGAAGGATGTTTAGAGCCTGAATAAACCTAATGAAAACAGTAAAAGCAGAAGCGAGTATAATAAAAAGCAGAACGCATATATCTCTATTTTTTATCAAATACTTACACAGTGCTACCTGCCAGGCAATTTTCTAAGCATTTTGTAAATTAAATGGTATATTCTAATTCAGTTGATATTATCCTCATTTTACAATTGATGAAACTATTCTCAGGTATGATTTGCCAGAACAGAAAGAGAAATAAAACAAAAGCTGCGATCACTGCAGACTTCCACAGCAGACACCGAAGGAAAGTTAAAGGGGAGGTGATTCTCCCCAAGAGGAAGGTAACAGTGACAATAATAATTATGTGCCAGGCACTATTGTAAGTTGTATATATTTCATTTCATTATAAATGTCATTTAATAAGAGCTAGTCAGGTAAGAAAAGAGTATAGGCATTATTTTGTCCTCATTTTCCAGATGAAGAAATAAGGCACAAGAGGGTTTGAGTAACTTTCTCAAGGTAATAAAGTTTGTATTAAAGTGAGATATTTAATCTGAAGCTTGAGCTCTTAATCACTGTTCCCTGACGAGAGGATTTACTTCCACGAGGGGGATAGGAAGTGTCGCTACTCTACGTCCCTTCGTCAGGTGTGCAGCACCTTAGAGTAAAACATGTCAGTTGACAGAGCTTGATCTGATGCAGAAAATAGAGAAGAAAGCCCTCCAGTTCTGGAGAGCAGCTTGCTGAGAAAAAACACCTACCCAGCTCCAGAGGAAATGCATGCCAGTCACCTATGCCAATGAACCTAGTCCCCTGAATTCATGTATGTGAACCAAGGATGACAAACATTTGGAGAAAACATGAAAGAAAATAACAAAACAAAACAAAAAACTGACCCTTCAGAAAAAGATACTCCAGGAAATATAAAATATTTATTTCAAATTCTAAATAGGCTTTTTATACTCATTTATTTAACAAACACTTAATGAATACCCATTATGTATCAGACACCGGTTTGTGGTACTGAGTATCATGGTAATAAAACACACTCCTATCCAGAAAGAAAAAACAAAACATAGTATCTGCCCCATGGAGCTTATCTGAATTTATGTTGCATCATAAAAAAGCACAATCTGACAAGAAAATGGAACAGAAAAAAAAAATTGTGCTCAGGAGTTGAGAATATGATGGCTGAGTAAATATCCTAGCAGAATTGTTAAGAAATAGACTGAATATGGCTAAAAAAAAATGATTTGGAATAACACAGAATTCAAAAGTAGAACAAAAATACAGAAAGGTAAAAAAATAAGAGAAATGTTAAATGATATGGAAGATGAATTCAGATAGTCCGTTTTTTACTACGAAAGGAATTCCGGAGAGAATATGAAGGAAAAGAGGGAGAGCAAAGAACACTTCACAAAGTTGAATAAAAATTCAAGTCTTCCGACTGAAATGGCTCATCAAGGGCCAAGCAGAGTGAATAAAGACCCACATCTTAGTGGAACCTCTGAACTCAAACAACTGAGGAAATTCTGAAAGTTTCCAAAACTAAAAGCTATACATTATAGCTTTATACATTATAAGCTTGAAATTGCTTATAAAGGTACTAGAAATCAGACTGGCATCAGATATATCATTTGGTAGTACTTGGTCCTAGAAGAAAGTAGAGAAATGCCTACAAAAGTCTGAGCAAGATGACATTAAGCCAAAATATATACCAGTCAAAAATACCATTCAGATGCAAGTTTAAATAAAAATATCTTTGCACAAGCAAGAACTTGAAAAGGTCTCCTGGCTACAGACTCTGAAAGAATTACTGCAGCAAAATTAAAAATGTTTCCAGGAGGAAAATGTGGGATACAAAAACAAAAAGATTAACTACTACTCAACAATAAGGAGAAGCCAGTGATATGCACAGCATATGCATGAATCTCAAATCATTATCCTCAGTGAAAGAAGCCAGACCCAAAGGCTACATGTTGTATGGTTCCAGTTACATGACATTCCAGAAAAGGCAAAAACCATAGAAATGGAAAACAAATCAGTGGTTGCTGAGGACTGCAGGGGGTAGATGAGTGGACTACAGCTGGGCACAAGAGGATTATTTGGGTAGTGGAACTGCTCTATATCTTGATTGTGGTGGTGGTTACACAACCATATTCTTCTCTCAGAATGCATAGGACTGTTCACCAAAAAGGGCAAAAAATAGAGTACTATGTAAACTATACCCCATAAATAAACAAATACATGAATACAAACACAGATACATCAGTGCTAGTAAGGAGGAAAAATGTTGGTGTCTGAAAAAAAAAAAAGCAATTAAATATATATTTAAATCTCAATGTTAAAAATTTTGAAAATGATTTTGAACTAAAATTCCAAATGATTACAACATTGGAGGTGGTAGGACGTAGAAGTTTAAGAAGCAGAAAAATAAGTTTGCTAGGACTATCCCTTTATCTAGGAGAAGAATCAAGATATCAATATAGCCTACATGTTTATTAAAATATGACAAATATTTTTAGATTAACTCATAGAAGAATATAAATTAAATTTATAACTTCTGAAGCAGATGAAGAAAATAGTAATAGAAAACAACCTAATAAGAAAGTAAAGTAGAAATAACTGAAAAGTTTGGTTGAAAGAGGAAAACTAATATAAGGTGGCAAAAATAGTTTCAAACACATTAATCATCATCATAATTAAGAGTGTGTTAAATTATCATACTTTAAGCCATTCCCTAAGAAATGGTTAAAATTAAACATACATGTACACAAATAAAAATCCAGCTATAGGCTACTTGCAAAAGGCAGACCTAAAATTAAATGCTGCAATGTGATCATCTTACTAGATAGAAAAACCTTTAATATTTGACATGATTTAATATTCATTCTTAATAAAAGATGAAATAAATTTAGTTTGGTGAGACTTACAGGAAAACTTCATTAATTTGGCAGAGAGGAATACAACTAACTTGCAGAATATCCTGCTTAATGGTGATACACTAAAAAAAGAGTCACTGTGCAATTCAACTTTGTTACTGCAGGTTTTAGTGAATATGAGAGGGGGAAAAAGAGATATTTTTATATGATGACACCTGAACGTCTAAAGGTGACAATTCATCTTAATTTAATAATTTTCCTACCATAATACTCTGCCTATTCCGTGTCTTTTTATTTCAATAATTTCATAAATATATTCTTCTAAACAGTTGAATCCCTAACTTCTTGTTCAGATGTGTTCAATTAGCTGTTCAAAATCTCTTGGTGCTCCCTACACATCAGCCTGCTTTCCGTCAACAGCAGCTGTATCTTGGTTGAAGGGCTACAAAAACTCACTTTGCCCACACATGGAGGGCCAGAATAAATACCCCCTGAGGGAAATTCCTCAGCCAATGACTGATGAGAGAGAGTTAATAAATGCCACAACTTCCCCCCACCCTCCTCCTTGGCTGGGATAACTCTGGAGCATGTTTTGCCCCCTTTTTCCAGAGTTTCCTGAGGGGATCATGATGCAGTCAGTCACTGTGGTAGCCGGCTTGATACTGCATCTTTTGCTGGCTACCTCACTTTCCCTGTACCACCTTCCCTCCCTAACCCACGCTCCTTGTTTCTCACAATAAACTGCTGACACTGGAATCCTTAGAGTCTGCTTCTGGGGAACATGAACTATACATAGGCATAAATGATAATAATCATGGATATTTAAATGTTTTTTATTTGCTTCATTTTTTTAATACTAGCTGAGTATGCCACTTATTTTCAAAATGATTTAACCAAGAAATATAGAGAAGGTAAATGTGGCAAAATGTTGAAAAGGCATGGGGTATTCCATTGTGGTAGTTACACATTTCTTAAGTTTTAAATTTTTCAAGATGAAAAATAGAACATGCTGAATGAATTCTGAGTTGAAGACGACAGGATAAAGTTGGCATTTCCCTCTTCTCTTCATGGAGGACATCCAAAAGCAGCAAGAAGAATAAACAAGCACAAATTCCATTGAAACCCAGCCTTCAATGGAGAAATTGGGAGATAAACAAAATTCAATACCACAAAATGGGTAGAAGGACTTTACAAAACAGTAAAAAAATAAAGAAGGGGGGGAGAGGAACAGGAAAAACAAATGGCAGATAAAGGACATTCTCCAGAAAAATGATAGCATGAATAGATGAAAAGTATAACTAAATATTTTACCACACATTTTAAAACTTACTGATGTACTTCTGTGAATGAAAAGCACAAAGCATAAAAACAGAAATTTAGTGAGGAGTCAGATGGAAAAAATGTGAAAAAGGCAATAATCAACAGACCGGAAGGTGAAATTGGAAGAAACCCAAGGGAGAGTAAGACACTGATGAAAAAAATAGTAAGGCTAGAAGAAAAGGCAAAAATGAACAAAATGAAAATCAAGAACAAATTTTTAAAGTTAGGGAAAATGATAGTTAAAATAGGCAAAGAAACTCTGTACCCTGTTACCTCACTGCCAACTAATCGAAAAATGTCCGTAAGCTGATTGGGCGTCCTACAACCCTCACCCCTCATGTTGCCTTTAAAAACCCTTCCCTGAAAGCCAGTGGGGAGTCCAGGTCTTGTGAGCATGAGCTGCCCGTTCTCCTTGTTGGCCCTGCAACAAACACTGTGCTTTTCTTCACCACAACCTGGTGTCAGTAGATTGACTTCGCTGTGTGTCGGGCAACTGTGTGTTCAGTTCAGTAACAAATGTAAAAGATTTGACAAAATATGTTGTGGTACTGTAGACAAACAGAGACATAAGGACTGGATAATTGTGGATTTGTAACAATTCAGTAATGATATCTAAAGTTTGCTATTTAATATGTCATTGTTACCTGGAGACAGTTCTCTAGTGGCAAACCATAGATCTGTGTCCCTGGTACTCTTCTGTGAGTTTCTTGTTTTAATATTTTAACAATAATAGAATAATTAATTAGCCAATAGCTAATGAAATCTTAGAGGCTGTATTTTAATAGGTGCAGTATGTCTAGGACACCAGAAGTAACCACTCAAGGTGCTTGTTGGGCAACACCTGGAGCACTGTATTCAAATAAGGACAAAATAGTAAATGGACTATAAACCTAGTTATTATAATAATGACTAACTCACTGTGGAGACAGAGTTTACTAAGCATTTTCATTACCACACTAATGCTTCATAATTTGCTTCAAGATTGATAGAATAATTATCCCTATTTTACAAATGAAGATCCTAAGAGGTTAAGTAACTTGTCAGTTTCTCACAATTAATAAGTAATGACGTTGCGACTTGGGATATAACAAGAATAATATTAAAAAGTCAAATATACTGAATGCTCTGTCCTTTTGCTTTGAAACTGTCTATTTAACTTTCACGTTTAGAATATTATTGCAACATATTTCTTTGTTGGTAGTGAGTGTTTTGTTTCTATTTTGTTTTTTCTTGTGCCATTTAAAATTTCATTTAATTTCCATTGTTTATGTTTAAAAAATATTATCATTTATTCTTTGGAGGTAATGTATCTTTTTTCTTTTGTTTCTAAGATTTTTTCCCTTCATCTCTAGTTTTTAGCAGTCTGAATATAACATGTTTAAGTGTGAGTTTCTTTGTATTTATACTCCTTGGAATTTTCTAAACCTTTAAAAATCTGCGTTGATTTCCTTCATTAGTTTGGGGAAACTCTCCATCATTATCTCTTCAGATTTTGCTCTGCCCCAATCTCTCTCTCTCATCTCCTTCAGGACTCTTATGTAGTATGAGGGACTGAATACCATGACTTCATCAGTGATTGAACTGGATCACAGCTGGATTACAGTTTCAGTAGGATTAACCCACCTCTAGTTCTTCCCTGTTCTTTGTGCATGGCCTTTGGGAGATTTTAATTAAGAACCTAGGAAGTCTCTATATCCTCAGCCATGAAATAGTGAGGGAGAGATAATTCTACGCTTTGAATGTTTTGAGCTTAACTCTTTAACCTCCAATAACTCACATCTTCAAACTCTAACATAATGTCCTGAGAGGGGAAGATCCACCAGCTGTTTGTGAGACCTTGTCTCCTAGTCACTGTTTAAAAACTGTAAGAGACTTTGTACAGCCTTTTAGAAGTTTCTGGCCCAGCCCTCACCCCATCTTCCATACCACCACAGAATCCATCAGATACCCCACAGTAAAGATCAGCTGCCATATTCCTGGGACTTGTCTTGATTTTACACCAGCCTCCTCGACTGTTGAAGCTCTGATGGTTCACCTCCCCTCTAGTGGTGTACTTCTGCCTAGGCCAAGCCTGAATCTCAGCAGTCCCCCAAATCAGTAAATGCTTTCAAAGGATGAAAATAACTGGCAGCTGTCAGCTCACAAAGGAAAGACTTCCCTCTCTGATTTTTCACTTGTTCCCATGGTTTCCAGTGTCCTTAAAAATAGCATTTTTGTAATTTACCCAGTTTTTTCTAGTTACTGAAGTAGAAACATGGGCCTATAAGACCTACTACATCCTACTCAGAGCCAAAGCCTCAAGGAGATTATTTTAAAAGCATCTTTATTCTTCTCACCAAAGGAAAGGGAAATACCCAAAACAAAACCTCCTAGAAAAGTTTAAAATGAAGCAATGAAAAAAGATAATGGGAAAAGATGTAAATATTCACCAAAAGAAAGTTTATAGTAATATTCATATCAGATTAATTAAATTAAAGGCATAAACCATTAAAAGATATAGAAAGACTACATACTGATGAGCAATCCAACAGAATGTGTAAGTGTAAACATGTATGTACAAAAAACACTGCCTAGAAACATATAAAGCAAAAATGTTCAGACTCTCAAGGATTAACTGATAAATCCAATTTTTCATTTAAAATTCATAATACTTTAATCCTCCCCTCTTAGATAATAATAGCTAAATCTGATAAAAAGAATTAGTAAAGAGTATATATCAGGAAAACATTAGTGATTATGATGTGTGTGGGGGTGGAGAGAGAGAGAGACTGCATTCAGCAAATCAAAGCTATATATTCCTTTCAAGCATAGGGATACATGGAACATTTCCAAAAATGTTCCACATACTAAGTCAAAAATTAAATCTCAACATTATATAGATCTTATTAATCTTTCTACTCTTCCTTACCCCACTGATGTCCTTTCTTCCCTTCTTACCTAATTAAAAACTGTAGTGAATAGTTAGTTATTTCTTTGTATTCATCTTCAACTCCTTTTCCAATTTTCCATTTTATCAGTTTCTTGGCAAAGTAACTGAAAATAATTCTCCACCTTTCCCACATCTGAAAGTGTGTAGCTGAATATACACAGAGAAAGCTTTCTATTCAGCCACGCTAACTCATCTCCTTTTTAACTCATAAGTGCATAACTCAAATGGGCCTTAATTCTGTTAGGCAGTCGTATGATATTTCTACCTTTATTTCTACCACTCACAAAGACAGCTGTTCCCACCTTTTTCTCTTCATATCTCCAACACTATTTCCCCTACACTCAGCAATCTTGCTTCCTACCTCAATGAGAAAATTAAGAACTTCCATGAACTCCTATCACCCCATCTGCCCAGTTACCAACATTATCTCCCATATCTTCTGCTTTCTCTTCTGTGCTCCTTTCTAAGGTCAACTTTGCCTAGCTCTTCACAAGCATAATTTCACTTACTCCTCTGGTGATGCTGAGATTGGTGATGATGGTACCATTAGGCAGTTGAAAGCACGGGTTCAAAGTCACATCATTAGAGAGTAGCTGTCGCAGCTCTGTGTTGTCTGCCACCTTATTACTCAAAGGGCAACTCCATGGACCAGTAGCATCACCAACACTTGTGACGGTCTTAGGCCCCAGACCTAATAACACAGTCAAAAACTGCATTTTAAAAAGAGTCCCCAGGTGCTTATTTCCTTCCATGTTTGAAGAACGCTGCTATCTATGCCATTCTGTTCTTTCCAATGCACTTTTCACTATAATATTGGTACCAGTTATTTTAAAACTCCATTCTTAGACCATGTTGTAGTAGCACTCAGTCTTTCTCCCTGAGAAAGTTTTACTAAGAGTGGTAGGTCTTCCCAAGGTACTAATTCAGACCTTCCACAGATTCTGTTAGTGTGCTGTGGTCTTACAAGTAAAACTTCTGATGGTGTCCCTTCTCTTGGGATGACTGATTTGATTAAATTTGGATTCAGTTAGTCTCAGCAGTCAGGGTAGGAGTTTAGTGGTAGCCAGATCAAAGAATCTGGGATTACCATCCTTACAAGAGCCAATTCTTACTCTAATCATTCATTTTAACTATTAATTTCTCATTCACATAGAAATTTGGTTTAATTAAAAGCAGAACTAAATTTTGCAAATTTGATCTTGGAATATGAATTTATTTTCAGGCGTATCATAAGTGGTGAATATTGAGAATCCACCCAAGGAAGAGGTTTGAGAGCCTCGAATTTGTTTTTAAATAATAGAATAAAATGCTCATTCCTTTGTTCAGGACAGAAGTCTAACTTACAATAAATACTCTGAAGGAAAGATTTTGGTGAAAGGGTGAGGAACTGACACAGCGTCACTAGGGCTTCTAGCGTTTTTCCCATCAGAGCACAATGGCTGCAAACAAAGAGGAAGTGGTATGGGTGAACCGCAGCACCCTTCATTTAACATGTACGCTGACAGGCAAACACAAAGAGCTCTTGCAAAAGTTTTCTCCCTGCTATATTTGACTTCTCCACCCATGTTTTGAAAGAAATACATGTATTTCATGTAAGTCATACATAACACTGACCTCACTGAAGTGTGAATTCTTTACCACTTTGATTTTATTAGTTCAGTGTTTTGAATTCTTTAATTAACAATACTCTGCTTTACTCCTTCTGTAGTAACAGGTAACTGCATTCCTTGGATCCTCTCTTCCCCATCATTTTCATCATCAGAGGGTTGGTCTGTTTCTGTTTCACTTATGAAATTTATGATAATTTGAAACAATTAGGCTCATTAACAACTTTGTGACTTAAAGGGTAAAACCACATCACTCACATCATTTGTTAAGCAACTATAGTATTAAATGAAATCATCATTACCCACCAATTATTTCAATCATCCTCAAAGATTTGAGTTCCATGTTTTATTTCCTGACAGACACATAGTAAAATTATTACACTAGGATAACCACCCCATCTTAATCCCCTTTGCTTTTTTTCTTCTTCTATTCTTAGACATTCCCTGAAGTAACCCTTTCCTGCAACCAGAGTGATCTTCTCAAGGTCCTGCCCAAATGCCTTGTTACCCACCCTCATCCCTGTGTACACTCCATTGACCTGAATTCTTTTTCTCTGTCTGAACTCCTGTAAATCTGATCAGTTTTTAAGTGAGCCTTCTCTGATGACCTTCCCCCAAACAATCTATTTCATCCTTAAAGTTTTATTTCTGATACAGTCTGTTTTCCTCTTTATCTTGTGCTAATTTTGCAACAGATGTTGGATTTTCTACAAGTATTACCTGCATATGTTTTGTCAACCTATTTGATTACAATTAGTTACTGAAGCCAGCAACTGTGTTCTGTACTTCTGTTGAAACTTGTAGTGTTTTTCACATAGTCTACAAGAAATATTTCTTGAAGCAATGCATGAATAAATGGTAAATAGCAGATTTAGGTTCAAGAAATCACATTTGTAGGTTTTTTCCCCACTGTATAGAAGTAGGTTAATTTAATCTATTCTCTTATGATTTAATTCATGTAATTTAAAATGGGGAACATAATGTGAGCAAATTTTAAAAATGTTTTAAACTCTTTGGCGAGGATGCTGCAGTTCGGCGATAGGTGAGGCAGCTCAGGGAAGGACCTGGTGCTCGGGGCGCCCAGCTCCCTTAGGGCGCTTAGATGCATGAGAAAGCTGGTGCGATGAACAAAGGTAAAGACCAGAGCAAGGAAATTGAGAGATTCCTTCCTCCCTTAGGTGTCCTGTGGCAGTTGATCCTAAAGGTTGTGTCACCATAGCCATCCATGCCACACCTGGTTCCAAACAAAATGCTGTGACAGATTTGACAATTGAGGCTGTAAGTGTAGCTATTGTAGCACCTCGGTTGGAAGAAGAGGCTGAGCTCCATCTGTATCTTTCCAAGATCTTAGAACTCAGGAAAAGTGGTGTGGTTTTGGATAAGGGTGGTAGATCTTGTGAAAAAGTAGTGAAGCTTTTGGCCTCCACAACTCCAGAAGAGATCTTGGAGAAATTGAAAAACAAGTCATAAATAAATAAATAAATAAAAGCAAGAAATGAAAAATATGTCCTTGAGAAACTTTGTTATTGCTAATGATGAAGAGGCTGTTAAAAAGGAAAATATAGATTGCTGTACACCTGACACTACAAATCAGCTATACTACAATTTGAAAAATAAAAAATAAAATATATATAAATACACAGAATGTTGAAAATATATATAATAAGAATAGGACTCAAAAAAGAAGTAGGAGGATTAAAAGTACTATGAATCGAAGTTCTAAAATCCTTGGTCCCAAACAGCTGGGAACATGTTGCTCTGATTTCATGGCATTACAAAGTAACAGAGCTGAAAAGAATATTCAGGATGACCTGATTCAGTCCCTTTCATTTTGTGATGGGGCTTCTGATACCCAGAAGTTGAGAGTATTCAGGATCACATGGTGCAAAATGGCAGCTAGAACCTAGATCCCTTGACTCCTAGTTGAATGCAGTTTAGCCTGACTGTAAAGTAAAATGATCATATTTCCACAACACGTCTGGAATTCTAGAGATTGCCTTCTAATCCAGTTTGCCAAATGACAGAGGGAAACCTGTCACACTGCTTCATCGTGTTACTTTGTTTGAAAACGCTTATTTAAATACAAAAATGTTTTCTATGTCTTTTTAAAACTCTCTTAAGCATTTTTAAAGTAAATAAGAATAATCAAGACTTGTAATTTAATGTTAATTTTCATTTTTGAGAAGTCACTGAATTTTCTACCTCCTTGGATGGAAACTGCAATCATCAAATCATCAAATCAAGTGGAGTTCTTATGAATCTCCAAAGAGCCTTAAAAGAAGATAGAAGGTCTGGAAACAATTTTCAGTATTTGTAAAACCCTATTAGAAATCATATCCATATTGAAGCTTCAAAATCTAATAATAAATATCTTGTTTTTAAATATTCAAAAAATGTTTTAAAGACCTCACTTTTACAAATGAGGAAGTTAGACTTAAGTGGAAAGTGGGTCACTGGAAATTACATATATAGTTGTAATCAAGTTCATTATTTCATTATTTCATTGCCCAGAGCAAACTGCAATGCTGTACTTATCTTCAAAGAGAGTAGATGTTGAGTCCTACCATGTGCCTTGGGAGGATAAAATGGTGAATACTTCTGAACAGCTCAATTGATTAATACGCTCTCTGTAGGAAAGCTGTGTAATGTAGTGAACTATGTTAATATAGTAAATACAGCTAGATTCAAGGCTGTAACAAAGGCATAAAGACAAAGTACAATCTGGTAAAAAAAATGGATGTACAAGTAGCCAAAAAACTCAGTTCTGATACATAGTGCTTTGCTGATCTATCTCGAGAATACGTCTCAGATTTTCTAAAGGAATAGATAAGACTCAACCACTCCTGAATATTTTCAGTATTTTCTCTCAACAAAGCTCTTGTAAGTGTGAAGTAATAGTGCATTTGAACTTACGCTCCTTAAGAAATAATAGTAGTAACGGTATTTTCTGACATTTATATAATCTTTACAGAATTCTGTGATCTGCATATATGATCTCATTTTTATCCAGTTAACAAGTTTTCATTACTCTTATCTCCAAATTATATCTGAAAAAACTGAAGCTCAAAGAATTTAATTTGCCCAAAGTTACTTAGTCTGCAGATGGCAGGGCTGGCATTTAAATCTGTGTCCAAGTTAGACACAGGCTCTATGTGACTTGAAGGCCTCTACGCTTAACTCATACGCTACTCTGCCTCAGGAATGCAAGTTAAGTTCACGTGCATGTGCTTTGAACTACTGATCAAGTGGGCATTAGATCCACTCTTCTAGTGAAAAGGAGAGAAGACCTGGCCTGGATGAGGAGTCTGCCAAACTCTGAGTAGATCTCTCTTGGGATGTACCTGCAGAGATGGCTCAAATGCTTTCAGAGCAGTTTTTAGCAGAAGATCAAGGTCTCGAAATTTTCTGCCACTGGTGGAACATTCACCATGAGTGTAGCTGTGATATTTTTCTAATAAAAACAAGAGCCATGGTCTGAAAAATAGAATAATATTTATAGAATGATACTTGCAAACTATTGTCCCAATAAAGGAATGTTCCATTAAATTAAAAAAATCCTGTCCAAGTAACTATAGAGAATGTATAAAAAACACAGCAAGAAAATTAAGGAAGATTTAAGAAAAATATTAACACTTCAATATGTATTATTGTCTAATTTTTTAAATCTTGGATCTAAAACCTAAACCACCTTTATTATGTTCAGGAAATTTCCTTCTATACCTATTTTTTTTAGAGTTTTTATCATGAATAAATGTTGGACTTTGTCAAATACTTCATCAGCATCTATTGAGATGATCATGTGGTTTTATCTTTAATTCTGCTCATGTGGTATATCACACTAATTGACTTGCTTGAAATAAACCAGCTTAAAATCACAGGGATGGATCTCACTTGGTCATGGTGTATAATCTTTTTGATATGTTGCTGAATTTTCTTTGCTAGTATTTTACTGAGGAATTTTGCATCTGTGTTCAACAGAGATATTGGCTTATAGTTTTTTCTTCTGGTGTCTTTGTCTGGCTTTGGTATCAGGGTAATACTGGCCTCATAAAACGAGTTTGGAAGTATTCCCTCTGCTTCTACATTTTGGAAGAGTTTCAAAAGGATTGGTATTAATATGTCATTGAATGTTTGATAGAATTCAGCCATGACATCATCTGGCCCTGTGCTTTCTTTTGCTGGGAGAATTTTTATTACCCCTTCAATTTTCTTATTTGTTCTTGGTCTATTCAGGCTATCTGTTTCTTCTTAATTCAGTCTTGGTAGTTGCAGGTTTTTAGGAAATTATCCATTTCTTTTAGGTTATCCAATTTGTTGGCATTTGTTGTTTATAGTAGTGTCTTATGACCCTGTGTATTTCTGTGGTATCAACTATAACATCTTTTTCATTTCTGACTTAATTAAAGTCCTCTCTATGTTTTTCTTAGTCAATTTTGTTTATCTTTTCAAAATAAAGCTCTCAGTTTCATTGATCTTTTTTATTGTCTTTTTAGTCTCTATTTCCTTTATTTACACTTTGACCTTTATCCCCTTCCTTCTACTAACTTTGGGCTTAGTCTGTTCTTTTTCTAGTTTCTTGAAATGTAAAGTTAAGTTGTTGATTTTAGATTTTTCTCATTTCTTAATGTATCTGTTTCTGCAAGGTATTTTTTTCTGAAGCTTTATCTTGTTCGTTTATTTGGAACATGTTCCTCTGTTTCTTCATTTTCCTTCACTCTCGGTGTTGGTTACTGTGCATTAGATAAAACAGCCCCCTCTCCCAGTCTTGAAGGAGTTGCCTCTTGTAGGAGATGAACCTTATCCTTCAACTTGGCCCTGGCTCTTGTCTGTCTCTAAAACCTTTGTGGTTGTCCAAGTAGCCTGCTTTGTTCTTAGTGGCTCCCAATAGTTAAGAGTGTGCCAAGCACTGTCAGTGTCCCAAAGGAAAGGATCTCAGTCAGCACCTAGATTTAGGCTTTTTGGAAGCCAGACCCTCAGGCAGCAGCTTTGAAAGTATGCAAATATATCTCTTTCAGTGGACAACTGGGAGATAGGGTTTTCTGTCTTCTCCTTCTGCACTGAGCCCTGAGATGTTAGCCAGTTAAGAACTATTTCTTTGTTTGCTATTGTCCCACTGAACCCATGAACACAAGCCCCACTGGCTATGAGAGCCAGTCTATCAAGGGATGTGTCTTCTGGGCAGCAGCCACAAGAGCCAGTGCCCTGCCCTTCTTCTCTTGTATAGGACATTTTTAGATTCGGAATGGTGGGAACATGGTTTCAACATACAACATATCAATAATAAGTTCATATAGTCACTAATTCAAACAATGTAAAGAATTTTTATGACACCAGTCAAGACTGTCAAGGCTTGGTTATAAAATAAAGATGATCTCAGTTCCTTTCTATTTTATGATTTTTGACAAGCATAATTTGTACTACACTGCAATAAAATTGGTCTTAATTTTTGTATCTTTTAAAAGTTCTTATGTAGATACGTTTACAGATGATGGGGGAAATAATTTGCCGGATTAGTATGTTCCAGTTTTTGCTTTAGAGCCCATTTAGTGGTTGATTTTTTTTAATGTTTTCCATCCTACAGGAAGGATTTTAAATGGGTCCAGTTTCCTTCAATAATACCTTTGATCAAATCAAGCTTAAAAGCTATTCTGTTTTACGTTGCGTTTGCAATGTTTGGTGCCACAGAATTTTAGTTCGTAATTATACCACCTTTTCATTTCAGATATTTGCCACTTACCTTTTTATACAAAAGCCATGGAAATACTTTAAAAGCTAGTCACTTGTGTCTTGCATCTGTAATTTGTGTGAGCAATGATTTAGATAGATATAATTTATAATAAAAAGTAGTAGAAAGACGTAAACTCCTAAAAATATCAAAATAAAGTAATAATATGGTATTTTCCTTGGGAACCAAATATAATATGAATCACCGTTATACATAAAATCTTCACGTTCTTGGGCACGCTAAATTTATTTCACATTTGGTGTGACCCAAGGATGCTAGTGATCCCTTACCTGTACATAGCACTTCTTTGTTAACAAAGTGCATCTATAAGCACTTGAACTCTATTACCTCTCTGGGAGGCTAGTCACAATTACATGTATTATGTTAACATAACATTACTAGGATAAGAAATTTTATTTTATTTTAGAGCATTGTAAAGACATCCCGAATGCTTCAGTTTGCCAATTTAAAACTTGAATTGCATACAGAAAGGTGGGAGGTTGGTTCTCTATATTGCTTTGTAGATAGATGTAAGTTGTTTGAGGTCTAACATTTACACAAACCAATGACAGGGTCTGCAGATGGCGAGACTGAAGGGACTTGGGGAAGTATGTGTATAAGGATCTAAAAAAATCTGGGAGGCATGATAAGAAAATATACACAATAAGACAGCGAGCAGATACTCATGAGCATGCAATACTTCCTCTGAAATAATGTTACCATTTTCCTATACTACTAAAAACAAAATTGCGTTTGTATTTTCTTATTTGCTCAAATCACATTCATTTTATGTAATGACTACTTGTGTTTTACTCTTTCCTTTGTTTCCCCTTACATTTTAGTGCTGGATGAAAGTCTCTTTCTGAGTGTAGTTTTAATTTGTTAGTTATATTCTAAAGTAGATCTCTGAGTAACATTTTTCTGTTTTCTGTAGTTTATTTATATATAGTATTATATAAGGCCTGCATAAACTTTAATTTCTCTGAGATATGAGTTATTTACGTCTCAGAAAAACTATTAGAATAAAAACTACGGAAGTGGCTAAAAATAACTATACTTAGTTGCGTAAGTGTCTCCCTTTTAAGGTGTATAATATCCCGGAAATAAAAAGGGGGTAATTATGAAAATGAAAATTTCCCAGTATAGGTGGAGTAAGACTGGAATAGTTTCTCACTCCTGAAATTTCTGAGGACTTAGTAAAAACAACTGAGACATACTTTCTTATAGTTTTATCAAATAAAGTCGATTTTGGTGTTTCAGGTGATCTTCCCAAGTGTTCAGAGATGCTGAGCACAGAAGAGATATAAAATGAGGGAAAACATTAATATTTTTACCCAAAATAAATCAACAGATTAGAGGAACATAGGAGAAAAAAAGCTAATAAATACAGTGATTTTAAGATTACTTACTACTCTTACCATATCTGAGTGGGGTTTTTCTTTTATGTAGGTTTCTTTTGCAATTTTTTTCCTTGACTCTTGTACTTCTAAAATTTCTTTGCTTTCTTTGCTTTGTGTTTTCACTAGTCTCTTGTTTTTTTGTGTCTATTGCCATTACTCTGAGCTTAGAATCTTGGCCTGATATTAATCTGCTGACAGTGGTTCTACCACAAAGGTCAAGTAATCTGAGGCTTTTATTGTGGGTATGGTAGACATGAAGTAGAGGTCTTTTTGTTATTAATACCATATCTGTTCCAAGAGACAAGAAATTAAGTAATATCACCTAACTATATATTTAAGAATGATTCAAAATTGAGCAAGTTTTCTTTTTTCAATTATTCTTCCCAAAGAGAGTATTTTTATTCCTTTCTTGTTTAACTTTCCAGTGTTTCTTTATACCAATGAAGGCAAATATAACAGATATTTTTCTTCTGTCCCTTTTACACTGAACATAGCTTACTGTATACATTCAGTCAAGCAATATGCTCTATACACTGTTCAGCTTGCTCTCGTCACGTAATGATACGACCTATGGATATCTTCACATGAGTATGGAGATCTTGCTCATCTCTCTTTACAGCTCATAGTATAGCGTCAATTATGAGTGCCTTAGTTTTTTCAACCAGTTCCTGACTGATAAATACAGGGATTGTTTAAAATCTTAAAATTTTACAAATTATGCCCTAAACTTGTTCATATGTTTTTTTATACTTATTTGAAAGCTTGTATAGCATGTATTTTTGGGAGAAGGATTGCTGAGTCAAAGAGGGAATATGTCTGTATTTCTGGTAGGTATTGACAGATTCCCCTCCATAACAGACTGTATGCTTTTAAGCAAGTTTTTAAAGAAGAGAAATTTTAATGTTCATTACCTTTCTTGCCTATTCTAACTCCCAACGTAATCTAACTTTGGTTCCACTCAAAATTTTAAAATACAGGTTTCTTGCTAAGCAATTCTTTAATCTGTGCTGGAGATAAATGCCTCCTTGTCTCTAGTATTTCAAGTTAATATCTGATATTTTTTCATGTGTAATGTCAAAAGTCAGTCCAAGTGACTTTCTTCAACTCTTTGTCATCAACATCACAGTCTCCAGATCTGCTTCATTTATCTGGTAACTGGTATCAGTTATCAGTGCCAGAACCTGGAACAGACTTCTCAAATCACCTGTTTGCTCTGCTTTGTGTCCTTAATAACTAGCTTGTGTTTTTAGGCTGATTGACATAGCTAATTAAATCATATTGTTCTCCTTAAAGATAAGGTTCCCTGGGTACCCTTATGCATATTTATGCTGATCGAGGGAAAAATTACCAAGTCTTTCCTTATCTGAGTGTGTTGTCAGTAGGTGGAAAGGTGGGCTATAACATGCAGAGACCCAAGCCTCCTATTGTATAATTAACTAGAGGGTCATGGAAGGAGGTCTGGACTTAAAAGCAAAAACCTAGGTCTGCATCCTCTCCCTCTACTCTTAATAAATGGTAGACCAAGACTTACTCTTGAAAAAAGTCACAGAGTTTCCTGCACTTTAGTTTTCTCATCTCTAAGTTGTAGGAAATGTTACTTACAGAATGGTTTGTGAGGATGACGAGATAGCGTAAGTGAATGAATTTCATAAATTCTATTAAGTAAAAATGAGATTGAATAGTCCTCTGATGGGGACAAGCTATAACAATATCCTAACTTTTCATACATCTTTACCTCTCTCCATGTTTAGGGTGCACTGCTAGGAAAAAGGAGGTATATCATGCCTTTTGTGAAGGAAAAGAAACAGAATTTAAAGAAATATTTCATTTTCTGTTTTAGCTATAGACTTCAATATGACAAAAGTTTTAAAGAACCAAAAAGCATATACAGTGTTAACATCTAAGGAAGAATCAAGATTATCAAGACTACCAACAAAGGTTTGGAGTATAATAATTATAAAAATATTCTTATTTCTTTAATTTCCAATATAATTAAGTGAACAATCTCACATGGACAATGTTGGTTATTACATTCTTGATATATATTTTAGAAAAAATTTAATGATCAGAAGAGATTTGTTGGAAAGGTTTATCTTAATATGAAAAAGTCATATTTCTGAAACTATCCTCATCTCTAAGGAGAAAGAACAGCATTTATCTTTTTCTCATACTTCTGGCACTGCTTCTCCTTGGGTTGATGTACAAACACGGCCCTGATCTCAGTAAGCATCAGTCAGACTTGCAGGGAAAATTTCAAAGGACTCTTCAGCAGTGAGTGATCTGTCCCTGCCTCTTAAACCATGGTCCTGGAGTAACTGACCACAGGTAGATACTTTACTCTTCAGTCTTGAATGCTTAGTTTCTCCACATTCCTGAAGGTACCTCCCAAACAGAGATCCTAGGGACTTGCTACCTTGTGTCGCTTTAGCCAAGATTTGATGAGGCTGTTGTCTTCAACTTCTGAATTTGATCTCTTAGCTTGTTAGACAGTTAGACTTTCAGTCTGTTGTAGTTTTTATTGCTGAAACATTGTCTGAACTATCTAGTCAAGTCTGACCATTATTTTAAATTTTAACTTACGCCTATACAAAAGCCACTTTCTGAAAGTCAGTATTCATATATTTCCTGGTGTTTAATAATCCAGGTATATGGAATCTCTTCCAGCCTTCACAGTGCTGCCAAGGATGTTTTGTAAGTACTTAGACTAGAGACCTCTAGGATTCAGTTTGGGGTAGATGATAATATATCATCTTGGCTGTAGGGGGTGGGGGAAGGAGAGTGGGTGTGAGTGGAGGAAGAGGGCAAGATTGCTAGATTTAGAAATCAGGGATGTGTCATAGAAATTGCAGATCTGAGCTTCAGCAAGCACTCAAAATGGTCTTTTATACTTTGCTTACTAGTTGAAGCGATGTAGACAGATGGTTTTGTAACTGACTGAATAACCTTTTTCAGGTGACACTGTTAAAACATAGAAAGCAGACTGCAGGGTATGTCTTTGGTAGTGCACCACACTGCTGCATCATTGGCCTTGCCTCATGCGCACTGTTTTATCAACAAGTTGCATAAAAATGTGGTTGCCATTTTTATTATCTATGTAGAAGTCATAAAACTTGGAATAATTATGGATACATTGGGTGACCAAAAGTTTACAACAGGCTAGAGTAACAGTCCTGGTCTTAGAAGATAAACTATTACTGTTGAAAAACTATAAATGTCCAAAATTGTAACTGCATAAGTATAGGATAGTAAAGCCTTGGATCAGAGGCATTTAAAAAGATTTGGGAATCATTTTTAACAGTAAGCTCTGTATTTGTCAATAGTAGAATGCTGTTGACTCCAAAATCTTCTATATTCATGGGCCATTTTAAATGTATGGGAGCTACTCTGTGCTGATCAGACAATGACTGTGTATAATGTTCCTTTTGGAGCCCTGCATTGTAAAAGGGTGTAGACAAACAGAAGCATATTTAACAGAAAATAATTGGAATGATGAAGCACTCTGAAACCATAATGTTTGAGCAATGGCCAAACTATTTAAAGGCATTTCCACTGGAAAAGATGCTGGAGGCCATAATAACTTTTCAAATATGTAGAGAACTACTGTTGGAAAACAGGATTTGATTTTTTCTTTGTGGCTCAAAAAAGTTTTTTTTACCGACAGATACTAAAAAGTAACACTTATAATAAGTGAAAGCTGTAGGGAGACATATTTCACTTCAATGTAAAGGAAAATTTTCTAAGCACTAGCGTTGTCCAAACGCTGGACAGAATGAGTGCTTATGGGTTCCCAATGCCTGTGAGAGCATTGACAGGACGCACATTCAAACCTCAAAAATCAAAGGTTAGCTTTCTAGTCATTGTCAGCAGTTATCCTTTAATAAACTAACAGAAAAACTGAAACCATCTCTTGGACTTTCTTGTTCATCCCTTATGACCCTTCCAAAGTTTTTAGGACTACTTGGTTCTTCAAATTTAGTACTAAGTTGCCTTTTGATTATAAAAATCTTGTTTTGTGGAATCTTAAAAGTTCTCTGACAGTTTCCTGCCATTGTCTTCTGTGGAGTAATTGGAAGCAATGGGGCTTCTATTAATCATTTTGGCTATTTGGAATGTCTTTACCGAGAGTACTCTGGACAACTTGAGAACTTAAAGTATCCAAGAAAGTGGCTAAGGTTCCACAAAACACTGGAGTTGCATTTAATACCCACTTCCACTCTTCCCTGATTCAACTATCCTTTAAAAAAATCAGAGATACTTGTAAAGGAAGAAGGAGCTGTATACTTTTCCAGTTTAAAAACTGATAACCGCAGAAAAATTAAAAAATGTCTATTTCTAAAACTTCAGTAAGATAGAGTTCCTATCTTATAATACCCAAGACTGAAGCCAGGAAGATGGTCATAAAACATCTTTCTAGACAGGCAGGATTTAACTTTTAAACTAGATGGGGCTTGGTCTGGTTTTGCATGGAGTTTTTAAGATCAGGCTGGATGTAACCTGATGTGAATTTGTTATGGAAGACTAAGATGAAGTAAATGATTTACATCATTGAAAACGCATCTGATACTTACATTAAGTTTTCACCATCAAAGAACTGCTTCTGATTACAATAGTCCCACTATTTGAAATAATTCTGGAGCATCTATGAATGAATACAATGAAAAAGTGACCAGAAGCAAAAGAAACACAAGATAACTTTAGGTATCAGTAAATATAAATGAGAATAACATCTTATTTCCCCACAGGAAGTGGAATCAACAATAAATCTCTTACCTAGGCATTACAGAAATTGAGAAAAGACAGCAGATGAGTGGTGGCTATACTCACCTTGCTTCCCACAAGAAATCAGTAGCAGAATATTGGAGTCATTACATTTATGGTGGTTGTTTCCTTGACACGGATTTGTGGTCAACAGTTACTCTCATCAGGACTTTGATGGCCTTCTGGCCTCCTTTGTTCTGATGAGACATCCCCTGCTACTCTTATTGGGGTTCTTGTATACGTTGTTTTTCTCTTGTGGCTTTTGAGATTTTTCTTTTTGTCTTTGTCTTTGAACACTTTGACTAACGTGTGTCTTGATGTGAATTTATCCTACTTGGAGTTAAGCTTCTTGGATGTATTTTTCATAAAACTGGGAAAGCTTCAGTCATTATTTCTTCATATTTTTCCTTCCCCCTTTTCTGGGACTCCACTCATTCTTTTCCCTTTCTAATACTCTCTGCTGGCCTGTCTTTAAGCTTGCTGATAAATAAAAAGGCTAGCAAAGCCTTAGTGCACATACTCAGTCTCAGACTTTAGTAAATTCCTTTCATTAAGAAGATGCTTTGTAGAATTTCCCTTTATTTTAATATAGCAGATAGTAATTGAACTTATAATGCAGTTATATTTTATTTACAGTTATTTAAAAATACACAAAAGTAATAATTGACTTGATTTTGTTTTCTTCCCCTTGCAGTCCCATTATAGCAGTAGTGGTCCAGAGTTTAATCGTGTTCTCTTCAATTTTGGAGGTCAGAGTCCACTGATTTTATATTATCTTCAGATGCATGAGCTAACTGGTATTTCCAAAACCTCTAGACAAATAAAGATTAAATTCACTGAAATATTGAAAGAACCATATCCTTTTTTAAGCTTTGTTTTAATATGATCTGTTTCTAAAATGTTTAAAACTTTTAACTTTTTTAATGTCTCAATTAAGAAAAAAATGTAAAGTATTTTATAACCAGTGCTTTATTTAGCATTTAATTACATTCAGAACTTTTGTAGCATGTTTAGCCAGAAGTATTTTCTCTCTTAGATCTAAGGCTGTGATTTTGCATGTAAGAAAAATAAAACAAACGTAAAACCCATGATCTTGGGGAAAAAACTGGTATATTTAGCTCTTTAGTAAAAGACTGTCTTTGCAACTTTACTGTTGAGTGTTCAGTTTCAAACGTTTGTCAGAACTGTGGGTCGTGGACCTCTAGGATTCTCCAGAAAAGTTTCAAACATGCCTTAGCTGTGTAGTCCTTTGTTCTAATAAAATGTACCATAAAGCTTAACGTGTAAAATATACTAAAAATGAAATTAGAGTTCTTTGGTTGCAGCAGGGCTGTCTGTTTATGTTCTTGTGTCCCTTCTGCATAACCCATCCTGGCCCGGGTCTTACTGGGAACTTGGATGAACCCCAGAGAGATCTCGTACAGTGGTCTCCAAACCCGAGTGTACACAGCTCTGGGTGGAAAATACATACATCGGGATTCTCATTTTTATCTGTTTCTGTCTTTAAAAATAAGAAAGAAGTTGCGCTTTACTAATACTTGGCAGACAAGTACCGTCACTCAGTTGATGCTTCAGTCTGCACTCTACTGTGTTGAGGGGTCATGACGGCATCTTTGCTCTTGTGTTGTTTTCTGAGTATCACGACATGTTGCTGTTTTGCATGGGTGGTTAAGCAGACTTACAGATTATATCATCTAGTTTAACTAAATTAACACTCACTAGTGGACCAATAGCTTCAAAAGGCTCCTGAAAAGAAGCTTCGGATTGATGATAATACTTAGAATGCAAGAATAAAATTTTTAAGAAGGCAGAATATTTTTTCTGCTCCATGAAGGAGCTCCTTTTCAGCCAAACTACAAAATTAATGGTGATCCAATCAATTCTGCCAATATGTAGGCCAACAAAAGAAAGTAAAATTTTTCAAAAAGACTAATTGAAATATGGATATATATCATTATTATAAACAATGGATCTAGCCCTAAATGTTTGTTATACTTTTCAATATTAGCAAATGATAGTGCGAAGTCAGTTTAATTCACAAACCATTTATAAACCAACTGTCTAGACATCAGTTCTCTACAATTTGAGGATAAAAGGTATGGTGTACCATTAATAAATGTAGTGTTAAATTTTCTTTTTAAAGTATTTTATCTTATCTCACTGTTTTCTATTTGTAGACTACATATCTTTTATAATATGTATAATATAGTAATATAGGTTATAATTTATAAATTTAAAATTGTACCTGTGTGGGAGTGTGCTCACAATCGCGTTTACTCATGGGATCCACGATCCAAAAGGAGTGGAAACCACTGCTCTCGCAGATTCTCAGGATTCCTCCCAGGTTACTTCTCCCATATTTCAGTCAAGACAAACTCCAGAGATTCACTGACCCCAAGCATGTGGAATTAACTTGAATGGCTCTGGAACACAAGGAGAGGCAAAAACTACAAGGCTAAATCAATCTTCTGAGACTTGTAACTTAAGTAATGATGCAAGGATTCCCATCAGCACTGGGTACTTTAAACAAGCACTTAAATACAACATTTTTAAAAGTTTAGAAGTTTTGATTTGCATTTCTCTGATAATTAACAATATTGAGCATCTTTTCATGTGCCTGTTGGCCATCTGTATGTCTTCTTTGGAAAGATGTCTATTTAGGTCTTCTGCCCATTTTTTGATTGGGTTGTTTATTTTTTGTTATTGAGTTCTATGAGCTGTTTATATATTCTGGTAATTAAGTCCTTGTCAGTCACATCATTTGCAATTATTTTCTCCTAATCCATAGATTGTCTTTTCATTTTGTTTTATGGTTTCCTTTGCTGTGCAAAAGCTTGTACATTTGATTAGGTCCCATTTGTTCATTTTTGCTTTTATTTATATTGCCTTGGGAGGCTGACGCAGGAAAACATTGCTATGAATTTTGTCAGATAATGTTTTCCCTATGTTCTCTTCTGAGAGATTTATGGTGTCCTGTCTTATGTTTAAGTCTTCAAGCCATTTTATGTTTATTTTTGTACATGGTGTCAGGGAGTGCTCTAAATTCATTAATTTATACGCAGCTGTCCAAACTTTCCCAGCATCACTTGCCAAAGAGACTGTCTTTTCTCCATTGTATATTCTTGCCTCCTTTGTCTAAGATTAATTGACCTTGGGTTTGTGGATTTATTTCTGGGGTCTCTATTCTGTTCCCTCAAACCACATGTCTCTTTTTTTGCCAAAGCCATGCTGTTTTGATTACTGTAGTTTTGTAGTATTGTCTGAAGTCTGGGAGGGTTATGCCTCCAGCTTTGTTCTTTTCCCTCATGTCTGCTATGGCAATTCTGGGTCTTTAGTGATTCCATATAAACTTTAGGTTTATGTGTTCTAGTTCTGTAAAAAATGTCATGGGTATTTTTATAGGGATCACTTTATAGATTGCTTTGGGTAATACAGTCATTTTAACAGTATTAATTCTTCCAATCCAAGATAATGGGATTTCTTTCCATTTCTTTAAATCATTTTTAATTTCCTATATCAATGTTTTATAGTTCTCAGCATGTAAGTCTTTCACTTCCTTGGTCAGGTTTATTCCTAAGTCCTTTATTTATTTTTTGATGTGATTTTAAAAGGGATTTTTTTTTTTTTTACTTTCATTTTCTGATATTTCATTGTTAGTGTAAAGAAATTTTGCCTTGCTGAATTCATTTATCAGCTCTGGTAGTTTTTGTGTAGCACCTCTGCGATTTTCTATATATAGTATCATGTCATCTGCATATAATGACAATTTTACCTCTTCGCTTCCAATTTGGATCCCTTTCATTTCTTTCTCTTGTCTGACTGCTGTGACTAGGACTTCCACTACTATGTTGAATAGAAGTGGGGCGAGTGGGCGTCCTTGTCTCGTTCCAGATTTTAGCAGGAAGGCTTTCAGCTTTTCACCATTGAGTGTTATGCTGGCTGTGGGTTTGTCACAAATAGCTTTTGTTATGTTAAAATATGCAAAGGTGTTTATCATGATTAGATGTTGGATTATATCAAATGCTTTTTCTGCATCTGTTGAGATGATCATGCAGTTTTTGTCCTTTCTTTTGCTGATATGGTATATCACATTAATTGATTTGCATACATTGAACCATTCTTGTAATCCTGGGATAAACCCAGCTTCATCATGGTGTATGATCTTTTTTATGTGTTGTTGGATTCCGTTTGCTAACATTTTGTTGAAAATTTTTGTATCTATGTCCATAAAAGATAGTGTCCTGTAATTTTCTTTTTTGGTAGTGTCTTTGTCTGGTTTTGGTATCAGAGTAATGGTGACTTCATAGAATGACTTTGGGAGTGATCCCTTCTCTTTAATCTTTTGGAGGAGTTTTAGAAGGATTCGTACTTGTTCTTCTTCATATGTTTGATAGAATTCCCCAGTGAAGCCATCTGGTCCTGGACTTTTGTTTGCAGAGAGGTGGTATTATTATTGTTGTTGTTGTTATTGTTATTGTTGTTATTATTATTATTACAGTGTCTATTTCACTCCTGGTGATCGGTCTGTTCAAATTATCTATTTCTGCTTGATTCAGTTTTGGTGGGCTATGTTTCTAGAAACGTGTCCATTTCTTCTAGGTTGTCCAGTATGTTGGCCTGTGATTGTTCATAGTATACTCTCTCTCTCTCTCTTTTTTTTTTTTTTTTTTTTTGTATTTCTGTGGTATCAGTTGTAGTTTCCCCTCTTTCATTTCTCATTTTTTTTATTTAATTCCTCTCTCTTTTATTCTTGGTGAGCTTGGCCAGAGGTTTGCTGATTTGTTTGCCCTTTCAAAGAACCAGCTCTTGGTTTTATTGATTTTTTTCTTTTTTTTTAAATCTCTATTTATTTCCTCTCCAATCTTTATTACTTTTTTTTCCTTCTGCTGACTGTAGGTTTGGTTTGTTCTTTTTCTCATTCTTTTAGGTGGTAGGCTAGGTTGTTTATTTGAGATTTTTCTTGTATTTTAAAGGCCTGCATCACTATGAAATTTCCTCTTAGGATTGCTTTTACTGCATTCATTAGATTCCATATGGTTGTGTTTTCACTGTCATTTGTCTCAAGGTGTTTTTTAATTTTCTCTTTGATTTCATCAGTGTCACATTTTTTTTTTAGCAGCATGTTGTTTAGTCTCCATGCAGTTTTTTTTTTTTTTCTCATTTTTATTTCTGTGGTTGATTTCTAGTTTCATGCCACTGTGGTCAGAAAAAATGCTTGAAATAATTTCTGTCTTATTAAATTTGTTGAGGCTTGTCTTATGTCCTAGTATGTCATCTATCCTAGTGAATGTTTCATGTGCACTTGAAAGGAATGTGTATTCTGGTTTTTTTGGCCATCACGTCCTGAAAACATCAATTACGTCTAACTATTCTATTGTGTTGTAAGGATCCCTGTTTCCTTATTGATTTTCTGTCTGGAAGATCTGTCCATTGATGTTAGTGGGGTATTAAAGTCTACTACTATTATTGTATTCCCATCGGTTTCTCTCTTTACGTCTGTTAGTATTTGTTTTATGTATTTAGGGGCTCCTATATTGGGTACATATTTGTCAGGAGTGTAATATCCTCTTCTTATATTGACTCTTATCAAATTTTTCATTTCATTCATTGTACTTTTCAGCTCCAGAATTTCTGTTTGATTCTTTTTTAATAATTTTTATCTCTTTGTTAAACTCATTTTGTTCATGTATGGTTTTCCTGATTCCACTGAGTTGCCTTTTTTCTCTTGCTTGATGAGTTTTGTCAAAATAGCTATTTTGAATTCTTTATCAGGTAAATTGAGATCTCTATCTTTGGGGTCAGTTACTGGAGTATTATCGTCATCTATTGGTGGTGTTCTGTTTTCTTCATTTTTATGTTCTTCACTTTTATGTTCTTTGTTGCTGTCTTCACATTTGAAATAGCCATCACCTCCTCTAGCCTTTGCTAACTTCCTTTGGGAGAGAAATACCTTTCATCAATCAGCTAGGGATTCTGAGGCTTTTCAGACCTTCTATGGATGCACCTGCTTCACACTTCTTGCTCCCTCTAGTGGCAAGAATTTTAAAGCTTTTAAACCTTCTCTATCCTACAACACACCAGACCAAGCGCTTATAGTCTCCCTTTTACTTTCCTAAAGGTGGCATATAAGTTCAAGTTTGTAGTCTCTCCCTGGCCCACAGATTTGGGCTGGTGCAGGCTTTCTGTGTATACTCATTAGCTGTCTGCAAAAGCTTGCTTTTGCTGTTGCCATTGAGTGTGCACAGGGATCTGGCCACAAGGTGAAAATGTGTGTAGCGGGGCCCCTGGAGCACTGGGAGTGTCCATGAGTAGTCGGGGGGATCTGTGAGTGAGATGTCCCCATTGGCTCATAGGCAGGCATTTCAATGGAGTCTCTGACATGGTTAGTAGATCTGCATCCCCTTAATGCCCTCTGAGTGTTCTACCTACCATTCTCCCAGCCTCTTCCCCCCCACCCCCCATCATGCAGCTCATGATTCAACACTCTGGATGGGGCAAGAGAGAAATGAGCCTCTTTGGCAGCAACTATACAGCTCAGGAGGCCAGGTGCTCACTAATTCACTCTTACTTTCCCCCACACGAGAATTCAGGGGCTGAGAAGATCTCCCTTGGCCCTAAGCTGTGCTGCCTCAGGGAAGGAGTGAACTTAAACTGTTCCTGTTATTCTCTCCCATGCATCTACACTGGTATTTTTTTCCCCAGTGGTGTGCTGGAAGCTTGGGCTTCCACAAAGGCTCTCTCTTCTATCAGTGGTTGTCTGTGACAGTGCTTTCCAGGGCTCCTAAAATTGTGACTGAGTGGCCAGGAGGGGCTAGAGTTGGTTCCTAGGCCACTGCAAGTTCCACAGCCAGGACCAAGGTCTGCACGCCTATTATCCGACGCACAGGTGGGTGACACTCCTCTCACGTCCCTTGGAGAATGGTGCTAGATCCCATGGCCCCCACAAAGGCACTCCTGTCCATGGGTGGATGCCAGATTGTTGTTGTGAGGGAACATGATGAGAGATGTCTTATTCGGCCTTGATGCTGATGTCACTCCTGTTCCTGTGTTTAAAAATTGGGGGACCATACATACTATTTTTTTTGTCTTTATGTTTAACAATTCTTAGAATAAGCAAAAATAACTTAGAACTTGCTCCAGGAAATGCTTTCTTCTGAAAGACAAGACTTTGAACCAGCTATAATAGCTTGCTCATCAAAGTCTGTTTCAAGACCCTTGCTTCACTGGGACCACCAGCCCAAAATTATAATATCATTAAACTCTGCCCAATCCCAAGCAGTTTCTTACCTTGCATGAGCTGCCTCAAAATCATCCAACTCAGGCCCTAAAACTCTATAAATATTATCCCTGAATTTATCCATTTTGAGACACCACTAAAGCTCTGTTAAATTGGTGTTCTCTTTCACTACAGTAAGTCTATTCAACCTAGCTTTCCTTGGTCAACAGGTTATTCTGGTGGTCCTTTAGGGGAACTGACAGCTGTGAATGGGAAAAATGGTGTCTATGCATTCTTTTTCTTACTGTAGCCTCAGAAGAACATGGTTCTACAGTGAGCTGACCAAACGAGAATGTTGTCAATTGAGCTATTTACCAGTTCAACCACTGATGGCATTGAAAGTCAAATTTCCCCAACAGAATCATTAATCTCAGGATTCAAAAGGACTTGAAATTTATCTAATCCAATCCATCTGCTGGATACACATGGAGAATAGGCTCAAATCTGGGCTCAACTTAGAGTAAAAATTTTCCCTATACTCCTGACGGGGCCCCTTCAGGAGTGTAAGTAAGGTTTTGAGGTTTCCTCTCTACTTCCTCATCTCTTCTTTTCATTCTCTTCCTTTCCCCAGTCTGTCTTCCCTCTTTGCAGACAACTGGAGGAAGTATCATTCCTCCATCATGTTTTGATGTAGGGACCCTGTGTTGCCACAGTGTTTTTAGGGCTGGGTATTTTCAACAAAAAGTATTTTAAAAAGACCTCCCACTCCAGTAAGCTAACATGTGGTTTCTATTATCTGAAAGGTCTCATTAGCAGACGATAATACAAAGTCCATCTCCCATCTTTGAAGCCGAAAGAAAGGGAGGCTTAAATTTTGGGAGTACAATCTCGTACATAGTGGAACAAACTTCCTGGCAGTCTAGGCTTTCCTAGTCACCTCACCTCAAAAATGTTAGAAGGATTGAGGGAAAAAATTATTTTATCTTGTCTTTACTGGAAAAACAACAAGATGGGAGGGTTCTGGATTAGAAGGGTTTTTTTTTTTTTTTAAGACATTTGTCTTTTAGCCAATTTATCCTCTTAAAAATGTGATTACCAGATCCTTAGTACATGTTAATTAACTTGAAATGTCACTGACCTGAAATGAAAAATATAATTGATAGTAACTTTAAAAACAATTCACAAGTTGTCATTAATTAGTGAGAAAAAAATCTGTATATGCACATGTGACAAAGGTAACTGGAAATCTTTATAAATGAAAGTAAAAAGAAGTTGCACATGGCTCTAAAGAGTTTCCCACTAGACTCTGACTGTGTCAAGATGGAGTATTATACAGAGCTGGTGACCCTTTTGTGAGTCTCGGGGTTTCTTTTTCTTTCCCACTGTTGACTACTTGCTTCTCCCACATCACAGATAATTTACAACAGATGATTTCTTTATATAGCTTTTATTTTTTATGCTGTGATAAATGTTGATGTATCCCATATTATTTTGAATTATAGAGTTTAGTGATCCACCCCCAGACAGTTTTTACACATTAAGAAGTCAACATACACATGTGTGGGAGCATGTGTTTTCATTAACACTCATTATGTTACAGTGACACTCATTATGACACTGCATTGAGTTCAGATTTTTTCTAAACTGCAGCAAAATGTGAACATTCTAAACTGAAGTCTGAAATACAGAAACAGCCCGTAGACTTCAGTTTTTAACCAGACCCAACATGTTGTTTCTAAATTTTCTTTTTTAAAAAACTAATTTGTGTTTTATGTGCAAAATAATTAGACTTTTGGGTATTTGTTAGTTTACTCTCAACACGTAAAGAAATTGAGGTGGTTTACAAAAATGCAGACAATGAAAGAAGGGAAAATTAGGAGCTCCAAATACATTTTGCACAAGATTTTTCCCAGTTTAAAAATGCACTACAGGTTTAGCTCGCAGCCCTAGAAGTCAGTTTTTTTTTCTTTTTCTATTTTACATGTAACTCTAATACTAAATGAACAAGTTTTTTAAAAAAGCATTCAAAGTTGATTCATAAAAATTCAGATTTTCTAATAATGATTTGACGTACATTAACTAGTTTAAAAGTTTATTGCTTTCCTTATAAATATACATTAAAAATTCTGTCAGAATCACAAGCACCTCCGTGAAATATGATTACATTTACTCCCTCCCTCCCTCTTTATACACATCTCCAGTCTTCTCAGTGTTTATAAGTGGATCGTAAAACTGACAAGAGAGCAGTCTTCATCTTGTATGACTTTGGCAAATCATTCCAAGTCGAAAGAAATATTACCTATAATGTCAAATTTATTTTTAAATGTATCTGTTTTGCAAGACTCTGATTTAAAAATTGCATAATGATCAAACATGATATTCTGTATTTGAGCTTGTTTAAGAAAGTGTGTCATAAGAATCTCTTATTAAATGAATAAAGGATTTTGAAATAGAATGTGCATCATCACGCAATCTTAAATGTCTGGAGCAAAACTGTAAAAGTCATTTAATCCAAGAACAAACATAGACATTTTAATTAACTATTTATCCTCAAATATAAGGAACAATATCATGGCATCCCTTCATTTTTGTCTTCTGTTGACTTCTTTGCCTCTTACCATCCTTCCCCAAACCATAACTGTGATTATCCTTTAAAAGCCTTGAAGATGCTTTTACTTCTTCTGGAACTACACAATCCCCCTGGTAAACACTTAAGTAAACTTAAGAGTGAGCGCATTGGCTCTGAAACCAGACTGTCAAGGATAGACTCCAAGTGCTGTCACTTCCTCTAGTGCCTGCCAGCAAGTTACCTAACTTTCCTGTGCCTCAGTTTCCTTATCTGTAAAATAGGAATTATCTCAGAAGTTGACATAACAATTAAATGAATTAATAAGTGTAAAATACTTAGAAACACTGCTTGGCACACAGTAACTGTTTAATACATTTTTTAAAACATCATTTTGATAATGACTTTAAAGATTAACTTTGTAGCAGTGGCTCCCAAATTTCTGTCTCTATCCCTGTCTTCTAGTTTTCTTAATTTTAACAACGTCAAATTTTGTTGAAAAATAACAAAATTTGGTCTTATCTTTATATAAATCCATGCTATACTCACCAATAAGACATTTATTTAATACCTGTTGTAAGCCGGATACTTTTTCTTTTCTGGTGTTAGGGTTATAGAGACAAATAATTTTTGTTCTGTATTGAGTAAGAAAAGCAAGTAAAGAAGTGGTTACACTACAATGTGAGAAATATTTGGATTGAGCTGTATAGGGGCTATAAAAGTACTGAAGAGATTTGTTTAAATCAGACTTTTGCTCAAACACTGTGAGTTATCTATTGATGTATAACAAATTACCCTGAAATCTGGCAGCTTAAAGCAATAAACATGTATTATTGCAGAGCTTCTGTGGGTCAGGATCTGGGCACAGCTCAGCTGGATCTTCCGGCTCAGGGTCCCTCATAGGCTGCAGTCAGGGTGTGGGCAGGGCCTGCAGTGGCCTCAGGGCTCAGCTGAAGAAGGATCTGCTGCTAGGCTCACTCATGTGGTTGTTGGCAAGATTTATTTGCTCACTGATTTGGGGGCTAAGGGTCTCAGATTCTGGTTGTTGGCTGGACTGGTTTCAGAACCAATGCACCTGAAACTCTGGTACTTAATTGTTTACCCCCTAATTAGCTATATCATTTGCAACTATTTTCTCCCATTCTGTAGGTTGTGTTTTTGTTTTGTCAGTAGTTTCCTTTGCTGTGCAAAAACTTCTGAGTTAAATGGGGTCCCATTCATTTTTGCTTTTATTTCCTTTGCATTAGGAGACAGATGCAAAAAATGTTGTCATAATTTATGTCAAAGAGTGTTCTGCCTGTTTTCCTCTAGGAATTTTATGGCTTCTGGTCTTACATTTAGGTCTTTAATCCATTTCGAGTTTATTTTTGTATATGGTGTTAGAGAATATTCTAGTTTTATTCTTTTACAGGTAGCTGTCCAGTTTTCCTAGCCCCACTTATTGAAGAAATTGTCTTTTCTCCGTTGTATATTCTTGCCTCCTTTGCTGTAGGTTGACTGTAGGTGTGTGGGTTTATTTCTGGACTTTCTATCCTGTTCCATTGATCTATATGTCTGTTTTTCTGTTTTGATTACTGTAGCTTCATAGTACAGTCTTAAGTCTGTACTTCAGGGTCTTTTGTGTTTCCATAAAAATTTTAAAATTATTTGTTCGAGCCCTGTGAAATATGCCCTTGGTATTTTGGTAGGGATTGTGTTGAATCTGTAGACTATCTTGAGTAGTATGGTCATTTTAACAATACTAATTCTTCCAATCCAAGAACATGGTATATCATTCCATCTGCTTGTGTCATGTTCAGTTTTTTTCATCAGTGTCTTACAGTTTTCTAAGTATAGGTCTTTTACCTCTTTAGGTAGTTTATTCCTAGGTTTTTTTTTTTTTTTTATTTTTGATGTGATGGTAAATGGGATTGTTTCCTTAATTTCTCTTTCTTATAGTTTGTTGTTAGTATATAGAAATGTGTCAGATTTCTGTATGTTAATCTCGTATCCTGCAACTTCACTGAATTCATTGATGAGCTCTGGTAGTTTTCTGGTGGCATCTTTAGGTTTCCTTTTACTTCTGTTTCTTGTCTGATTGCTGAGGCTAGGACTTCCAGTACTTTGTTGAATAAAAGTCACAAGAGTGGGCATCCTTGTCTTGTTCCTGATCTTAGAGGAAATGCTTTCAGCTTTTCACCAGTGAGTATGATGTTAGCGGTGGGTTTGTCATATATGGCCTTTATTATGTCAAGATATGTTCCCTCTGCACCCACTTTGGTTAGAGTTTTTATCATAAATGGATGCTGAATTTTGTCAAAAGCTCTTTCTGTATCTATTGAGATGATCATATGGTTTTTATTCTTCAATTTGTTAATGTGGTGTATCACATTGATTGATTTGCAGGTATTGAAAAATCCTTGCATTCCTGGGATAAATCCCACTTGATCATGGTGTTCATTTAATGTATTCTTGGATTTGGCTTGCTAATATTTTTTATTTTATTTATTTATTTTTTAAACTTTTTGTTGGGGGAAGATAATTAGGTTTATCTACATCTATATCTTTTTTTTTTTTTTTAATGGAGGTACTAGGGTTTGAACCCAGGACCACATGCATGCTAAGTATGTGCTCTACCACTGAGCTCCACCCTCCCCCTGGCTTGCTAATATTTTGTTGAGGATTTTTGCATCTATGTTCATCAGTGATCTTGGCCTGTAACTTTCTTCTTTTTTTAGTGACATCTTGGTCTGGTTTTGGTATCAGGGTGATGCTTAGAATGAGTTCGTAAGTGTTCCATCCTCTACAATTTTTGGAATTGTGTGTTCACAATCAATAAAATTAAATATAAGTAAAAATTCAGTTCATCACTTACACTAGTCACATTTTAAGTGCTCACTAGCCCTGTGTGACTCTTGTCCGGTACAGATATCAAACGTGTCCATTATCACAAAAACTTCTGTGGACAGCACTGTCTTGAGGAAGAAGAAAAGTTTAATCCATTCACAGATCTTGAGATGTCACCTTGGGATATCAGACAGCCAGCATGTGTAGAACTTTCCTTTATGTTACTACTTATAGCCGTCTAATTTTAGAAGCTTAGTGATCTGAGATTACATATTATCGTATTCATCCATTCATTAATGCAACGAAATTACCACCAAGTGTATTTCCCATCTGAGTTTTTAAATTTCCCTTCACATTTTGCTTTTTGTTTGTTTGTTTTTCTTTTATGTTTTGTTTTGTTTTATTTGATTTTTGTTGTTGCTCCAAGAAAAACTACTTTCAGCATCATACAGATTTTTGCTCTGTACAGTATGGCTTCAATCCATAGAAGAGAAGAATCCACTCACTTTACAAGCCCCCGGCTGAGCAACTTTGTCAGTAACCTAGATCTGCCTAAAATTCTGTGGTTGCCTTTCTTACAGTCCAATTTCTGATCCATGGACTCCTTTTACTTAATTCACATTGATACTAATTTATGTCAGTTATATAAAATAACCTGTTAACTCTCCTGCTATGCTCTCAAGGGCTATGCTCTCAAGGATTCCTTAAAGGATAGGTTTTAAATTTTTAAAAATATATTTAAGACTTATTTAATAGAGCACTTTATAAGCAGAAAAAGATCATGGAGGCATAGTAGGATAAAGGATACATCCAGAATTTAAATTTTGCTCTTAGAAGAGTAAAGGAGCTTTTATTTTTAGTTTAGGATAACTTTTAATTGAAGCTGTTCTACACTTTGCTGAGTCAATTGCTAAGTTTCTTCCTTTCACAAACTCTGCCAATTAAGCACAGGGGACAAGTTACAAAAGGGTGGGGCGGAATGAACATACTTTTTTTAAAAAACTTGAGGAACAAAGGGATTTTGTTTTACATAAGTATGTGCGTGTGTACTGTAAGCATTTTGCAGCCACCTTGAGCCAGAGACAATTACAAAATTGCTTGTAAGATCCGGATCTTTTTTCTTACAGATTAAGTTTAAGTTTTAGTTAGAGTTTTTCCTTTCTTTTCTTTTAATAAAATATACAGAACACAAACCACAATTCAGCAAACTTGTTATTATACTAACTAATGAAATAAATAGAAGGCTTTAGTTGCCTTAGGTAATCAGGTCCAGGGAGTGGGTTGCAACAATTTTTTAGCCACAGTTTGGACTTTAGATTATAAACACGGCTCAATGGAAAAATAAGAGGGAGAGCGGGAGGGGTTTTCATCCTGGAGGTTTAGTAAGAGTTCAGTTTTGTTTTGTTTCTTTTAGTGTAAATGTGGTAAAGCCCAATTTGTATCAAATAAGAGAAGAAAACTTCATTTTCAAACGGTTTACATGACCTTCAGACATTGAAAAAGTAGACATTCTTGGTATACATGTTATTCGTCAATAAGAAAAAAAACAAAGAAGCCATAGATTCTTTTTTTTTTTTAATTGAAGTATAGTCAATTTACAGTGTTATGTCAATTTCTGGTGTACAGCATAACGCTTCAGTCGTACATATACATACATATATTCATTTTCATATTCTTTTTTGTTATAAGTTACTGCAAGATATTGAATATAATTCCCTGTGCTATACAGTATAAACTTGCTGTTTATCTGTTTTATATATATTAGTTAGTATCTGCAAATCTCGAACTCACAATTTATCCCTTCCCACCACCTTCTCCCTCTGGTACCTGTAAGTTTGTTTTCTACATAGATTCTTGAATGTGTAGAATTTAAGACAAAAAGCTGTATCTCAAGTATATATTTTTAAATGACTAGATTATAATGTTTTGTTTACTAACCATTTCTCCTCCTAGGAGGTGGGCAGGCAAAGGAGAAACTAAACAAAATCCATGTTGTTACTACACATTCACACCCTTAAAATCACTGCTGTCTTATGGCTCCAAGTGATTCTGCAAGTTGCTCCAATTTCAGAAAGTAAAAACCCTGTCCTAGCTAAGAGTTGAAATCCAATGTATTTAAGGAAAAATCAAATTGGCTTCTGTAGATGTTTGCTTCTTACTATTTGTTCTCTGTTTGTTACTAATATTTCAATTTGGTAGATCTCTAGAAAGCGGGGACTCCAGAATTTCTGTCTTTATAGGAAGACCTTAGATATTCCTTCCAGTTACAAGCAGGGGGCTAGAGACCCTGCATTTGCAAAAGCAAACCCACAGTTGGTATGTTTACTTAGAGTAGCTTTGTGGAGGGAGTAGGGGTTGATGGAAATAATGGGGATGACTAAAGTTCCTCCAGACAACCCTTGAAATGGTCTCTGTTCAAGGGTGTAAATTGCAACAATGGTGGAATCTCTATAAATCAACAGCTTGTTTATCCAACCTTATCAGTGAGTGAACTGTTACCATCACTAAATTTTCCAGATAACTAGAGCCAAGTACTTGAAGCATTGAAACTTTTTTTGCTAACCATTTTAATGAAAATCTTCCTTAAAGATATTTCATACTACTTAAATAATTTGGCAAAAAATAATTAACTTTATGATGATGACTAGGCTTCTCAAGTTGAAATCCGTGACTCAGCGGTACTCACATTATCAATAAGAACTCTTGTTCAGTAGACAAAGGCCAGAAACACTCCCTGAATACCTGTTACACACCAGGCCTAGAACGAGTGAAAATGCTAAGCAATCTAACAGCGAAGACAGAAATAGTGTCATCAGTGACCCAAGCCTGCATAAGATGTGGGCAAGTAGCCCAGTGGAGCACCCGCATCCAGTCTGAGACAGTCCTGCACTGAAAAAAAACAGGTCGCTAGGCTTTAAAAGCCTTTATGCCTGTTTTTCTAAGTAGTTCTTCTGTTCCGACTTCACAAACTGCCTGTTGTCCCTTCATTCCTATTAACTCCTTAAAGCCAAACACCATGTCTTACTCATCTTCGTTTCTTAATGCTGAGTGAAAGTCCTGGCAAGTTTGTTGAATGCTTTTAGGCAAATCTTTGTTAATGTTTCCAGTAGTCCTACTCCCTCAGTGTTCTAGGCTATGCTACAGAACTGCTGCTGGTAGGGCATTAGATAGGTGAATGTGAGACCGGTGCGGTGGTAGCGTCTGGCGTCCCCAGGAGGCAGAGCAGTAGTGACAGCTGCAGGTACACACGAGGAATGAGATGCTCACATGACTGGCTGCAAGGACACATTCAAGATACAGCCCTCTTCAGGGCCAGCAGGAGGCAGAATCGGGAAGTCAGCATAGTGTGTGTCTTCAGCCTTTCACTCATCTTCTCCTCAATGCTCTTCCTTCAGTGCCCTCAGCTCTTCATCACTCCTTGGCCGGCATTAACAGGCCACAGTTCCCACAGATTATAGACAGAGGGCCACGCCGGAGATTCAGTTCCGGCGCTGGCACTGTGGTCAGAGCTTACCATCTGAGGCCATGTTGGCCAAGGTAGTTAATGGAGTTGGCCCTCCTTTTCCTTGTTTGTAAAGTATGAGGGTTGAGCTAGGTGGTCTTGTAGCTCTTAACCTGTTCTGACTTTCTGTGAAGTAGAATATGAGGCTGTTTGAGTCCAAACCCATCACTGGGATAATGGCAGAAGGCAGAGGGCGAGGTGGAATTTGAGATTTTGCAAAGGAATATAGAAGTTTCTTTACTAACTAGATGTGGGGCTGAATGAGAGATGGGGGGGGGGTCAAATATGGCTAGGATAATGATGGAATCATTTTATAGACATTGGGAAGTCTGTCAATTTGAAGGTTGTATTATAGGGGATAAGAAGGTATTTTAATAATGGTCATGTTCAGCTAGCTACGTCCTGCTAATATTTACAGGCATACCTCAGCAATATTGTGTTCGGTTCCAGACTGCTGCAATAAAATGAATGTAGCAATAAAGGAGTCACACACATTTTTTGGTTTCTCAGCACATATGAAAGCTATGTTAACACTATACTGTAGTCTATTAAATGTGAAATCACTTCAGACTTTTCTTCTGCAGCTTCCTCGCCTCTCTCGGCCCTCATAGAAATGAAGAGGCTTAGGGCCTTGTTCTGGATGAGGCTGTGGCTGAAGGGAATGCTGTGGCTGGTTTGATCTTCTATCCAGACCACTCAGACTTTCTTCATATCAGCAACAAGGCTGTCTTGCTTCTTTTTCACTCATTTGTTCATTGGAGTAGGACTTTTAATTTCCTTCAAGAACTTTTCCTTTGCTTTCACGACTTGGCTATTTGGCACAAGAGACCTAGCTTTTGGCCTATCATGGCTTTCAACAAGCCTTCCACACTAAAATTAATCATTTCTAGATATTGATCTTAAGTGAAAGACTCTTGACTCTTTTACTTCAAGACTTAGAGGCCATTATAGGGATATTAATTGGACTAATTTTAATATTGTAGGAAATAGGAGGTCTTAGGAAAGAGAGGTGGGGGTGGGGGGGCAGCTGGTTGGTGGGGCAGTCAGAAGACACAGCGTTTATTAAGTTTGCCTTCTTATATGGGTGTGGTTCATGGTGCCCCAGAACAATTTTAATAGTAAGATCACCAGTCGTGGATCACCACAACAAATATACTAATAATGAAAAAAATTGAAATATTGTAAGAATTACTAAAATGTGACACAGAGACACAAAATGACAAACCAAGGCATGGAGACACCCTAGGGCCTCCACTCAGAGCCTGGGGTCTTTGATCTCCCTTAGAATCACCGAGTGTTAGAGAAATAAGGGGCCTTAGAAATTGAAGTACCTTGTCTTTGAGAACTTGGGTGTGTGTGAGACTCAAAAAAAAGAATGGTTCAAGGGAAAATTTTGCTATATGCCAAAAATAATGTCCTAGAATGAGGCTTCAGGAGGCTGTGCTGTCTTCCCCATATTCCTTAGAAAGAGTCCTGGAAGTACTCTCAGAGCTGATGCTGAGATTCCCAGGTTTAAGTGCTCATTCTATACATAATGCTATTGTTTAACAAGTAAAAGGAACATAGGCAGAAAGCAGCGGCCAGAATCTCCTCCTCTATACCCCAGAATTCGTTTCTTAATTCTAAAAACTAAACTCTTGAAGTAACTTATTAGCATGTGTCCTAACCTGATCTTAGAGCAGTTGTCTTCTGCTTAATGTTTACCTTGTTTATACTTCCAATATTCTAATGTTAGAATGTTTGCAAGAGTGTCAAACATTCACAATATAGTCAAGTAAAATACAAGTTTTTTCATCTACATAGTCCAAATATGCTTTTTCATTAAGTTTTAAGTTCAAGAACTATATACCATTGTGACATTAAACAGTCAAGTCAGTCTTACCGCTTTCTTTCTTTTATTGAAGTATAGTTGATTTACAGTATTGTGTTAGTTTCAGGTGTACAGCAGAATGACTCAGCTGTAGATATATTTTTCAGATTATTTTCCATTATAGGTTATTACAAGGTATTGAATATAGTTCCCGGTGCTATACAGTAAATCCTTGTTGCTTATCTATTTTATGTATAGTGGTGTGTATCTGTTAGTCTCTCATACTCCTATTTATGCTTCCCCCATTCCCTTTACCCTTTGGTAACCTTAAGTTTGTTTTCTATGCCTGTGAGTTTCTGCTTAGTACACACATTCATTTGTGTTATGCTTTAGATTCCACATATAAGTGACATCATGTAATATTTATCTTTCTCTGTCAGACTTTGAGATTTTTTCTTGTTTCTTGAGGAAGGCCTGTGTCACTATGAATATTCCTTTTAGAACTGCTTTTGCTGCATCCCATAGATTTTGTGTGGTTCTGTTTTCATGGTCGTTTGTCCCAAGGTATTTTTAAATTTCCTCTTGACTTCATCAGTGACCCACTGGTGTTTTTGGTAGCATGTTGTTTAGTCTCCATGTGTTCATTGTTTGTCTATTTTTCTTTCCATGGTTGATTTCTGGTTTTATGCCATTGTGGTCAGAAAAGATGACTGAAATAATTTCCGGCCTCTTAAATTCGTTGAGACTTGTTTTGTGACCTAGTATGTGATCTGTACTAGAGGATGTTCCAGGCAGGCCCACTTGAATGTGGTCTGGTTTTTTGAGGTGTAGTGTCCTATAGCTATCAATTAATTTCACCTGATCTATTGTGTCATTTAGGACCTCTGTTGCCTTATTGATTTTCTGTCTAGACAACCTGTCCATTGATGTTAGCAGGATATTAAAGTCTCCCATTGTTGTTGTATTCTTGTCAATTTCTCCCTTTATGTCTCTTATTATTTGTTTTTCAAACTTTGGTGCTCCTATATTGGGTGCATATATTTAAATGAGTGTAATATCCTCTTCTTATATTGATCCCTTTTTCATTATATAATACCCTTTTTATCTTTCCTTATGGACTTTGTTTTAAAGTCTGTTTTATCTGATACAAGTATTGCTAGGCCTGCTTTCTTCTTGTTTGTTTTCATTTACATGGAGTATCTTTTTCCATCCTCTCACTTTCGATCTCTGTGTGTCTTTCACCCTGAAGTGAGTCTGCTGTAGATGGTATATTGTAGGTTCTTGTTTTTTAATCCAATCTGCCACTCTGCCTTTTGATTGGAGCATTTAGTCCATTGACATTTAAAGGAATTACTGATAGGTATGTACTTATTGCCATTTTAAACCTGTTTTCCTGTTGATTTTGTGGTTCTTCTTTATTCATTTCTTCTTTTTGTTTTTCATTTTGCACTTTGATGGTTCTTTTGTATTATACTTGAGTTTCTTTCTTTTTGTTTTTTGTGAATCTAGTGTATGCTTTTAATTTGTGGTTACCTTGGTTTTCAAGTTTGTTGACCCAGGGTGGTGGGTCTAGCTCAGTGGTAGAGCACATGCCTAGCATGCACAAAGTCCTGGTTCAATCCCTGGTACCGCCATTAAAAATGAATAAATATGTAATCTAATCCCCCCCCAACAAGAAAAAAACAAAAAATCAAATATGTTGACCCCTAACTGTATCTATTTGCTTTAAACTGTTAGTCATACAAGCTTGAACACTTTCTTAAAAAATTTATATTTATAGTTTCCTCCCCCACACTTTGTGATTTTGATACCATATTTTACATCTTCTTATTTATCCTTTTGCTGTTAATTGTAGTTATAATTTTTGCTTTTACAAAAATTTTTTGATTGATTTTTAGTCTATATACTGGCTTATTTAAGTGATTTTCAGTCCTTTTATATATTTGCCTTTCCTATTGTGATTTTCCCTTCCTATAGATTCTTCTTTCTTTCCTATTTAGAGAAGACCCTTCAATATTTTTTTAGGGTAGGTTTAGTATTGCTGAATTCTTTTAGTTTTTGCTAAATGTTTTTGGTGCAAGGGCTGTTTTTGGTATGGATGCTACTAGCCACGTCTAATGTTTTTGGTGCAAGGGCTATTTTTGGTATGGATGCTACTAGCCACATCTTTCCTCAGTGTGCTGGCTGTCATCCCCTGATAGGGAGTGTGGTGTCCGGTCCCTGTGGTGGTATATGCTCCCCAGTTGTTGGAGTAGAAGCCCTGAGGTCAGGTTCTATAAGGTTCTATTTCCTTGAGTGCCTGCCCAGACCCAAAGGAGGTGACTGCTGAAACAGATGAGGCCCATGTGGTCACAGCAAACCTGTGCACCACCTGTGCAGGTGTCTGCAGTTCTGCTCAGAATCAGCCCAAGGTCACATCCATTTCTCCCTTGTGTTCGTCCAGACCTAGTGCTAGACTATGGTGTGGAGTGGGCTGGTGCCAGGGGCTGGGGTCCTGTGGCTGCAGGAATTGTGGTGGCTGTGCTGTCACCTGGGGCCTGGGCTGCCTCTGTGGGAGACCTCTCCGGGGACCTGTTCGTGCCAGCTTTGGCTCTCAGCTGCCATGTGGGGTCAGGAGAGCTGGTGTACTCCCTCCGGGAAACGAACCACTGTGTACTCCTCCCCAGGGGCTCTCCACCCGAGACTCAGCACCCAGCCACTGTGTGTTTCTGTGACATTACCGATTGCATGTGCTAAGTCCACCAGGGTTGGACCCACCCCTACTGTGTAAGCGGAGCCCTTTGTCACTGTGGTCAGCTCTAGACCCACTCCCCAGGGCCCCCATGCTATTGCATGAAGGTAGATTGAGTCCTCTCCCAGGGTCTGTCTGCCAGAGATTCAGTGCTTAGCCACTGCACATATTTGTATGCATGCTTCAGAAGCTTACAAATGCTGGGAAGTGTGGCAAGCCAGCTGTCAGTCTCCCTTTGCCCTGATTGTTAGCAAGCCAGCATGCACACTCGTAAGTAGAGTCTGGGCTTCTGCAGCCCTGCTAGCTGTCCCAGTGGATTTCCCAGCAGACAAGGGATTTCCAGGAGGACCGTGTGGACCTTTTCTTCTTTACAGACCCCTCCCAGGAGTGCCAGTCCTGTATTGATGCCTTTTTTTCTGTCCTACCTGGTTACATGGAGATCTTTCTTGCAGCTGTACAGGAGATCTTCTGCCAGTTTCCAGTTGGTTTTCTGTGAGAATTGTTCCACAGGTATATTTTTGATGTGTTTGTGGGAGGTGGTGAGCTCCATGTCCTCCTACTCCGCCATCTCTTGATCTGCCTCTAGACATAACTCTTTCTTGAAGGAAAACCATGCTCTAAAGCCTAGGTATGAATAAGGGGGAAAATGAACTTGGAATGCACCAAAATAGCAGCAGACTTCTCTCTAAAATCTGTTCCAGGGAATTTCAGTCCCATTCAGGGTAACATAATCACCCAGAACTCACGAGCTTTGTGCTCGGTAGGGCAGAGTATGGTCTGCTTCCCAGCAACTTGGTGACACCGTTAGGCGCCTGCCGAACCAGGTTCCGTGGCTGACGGAGCGTGTCGCTCCGGCATTGCTGGGGAAGTAGTCTGGAGTGCCCAGAAAACCCAGAAAAATCTTTTCCTTGATTCTAAGCCCTTGATATTCAAGTGATAAGTGATTGAAGAGACTTCCTGAGTAGTTCAGAGCTTCCTAGGAAAGGCATAAATTTTATCAAGTTTATTGTGAGAATCTTTGCTGTGGAGCCATTCATGTTCTTCCTTTTGGTTATCTCAGCTGAGCTACAATACTCAGGAAGCTACGGTCGTAAGGTTAAGTGCCCCGTGGTCCTATCCCAGGGACCGAATCGACTGTGCTTTCCCTCACATTTTTATACCAGATAAGTAAGATTAAAATGAGCATCAGGGACAGCCTTGAAGGGAACATCAGTGTGTTTTAAATGAGCAAATTGCATTCAGAGAAAGATGGAGGCAGTGTTGCAGTGTGGTTCAGGTTGGAGCGTGGGGCCGTAGGAGGACAGTCTCATGCCCTGTATCTTGGTGACTACAGAGGTGTAAGAGCTTCTAGTTTAGCAGTGAAGCAAAGGTCTTAACACAGGAGGGCTGCCTCCTTGAGTCATTTGCCAATTGCCACTCAGAAGGGAAGTGTCTGCTTTGCCAGACACAGGCATGGGTAAAGACCAGGGCTAGGGGCACACCACAGGCTGTAACAGAAACAGTGCAGGAGCTCCAGCCTCATCAGCAGAATTACCATCCTTCTTCCGTGCAGGTGGCAGGGGCCAGGCTACTGGTCACCTCCAGGGTCTCTCAGAAGTCAGGAGACTTTGAAGGTTCTCAGTCAATGTGGAAATGAAGAAATGTCTAAACAGTTACAAAAATGTTGGTACATTTTTAATATTTACATTTAGCAAATTATTGCCTTTAAAGCACACCAGAAAAAAAACATAAAAATAGTAATTATGGAATTTATGAAAACTGTTAAAAGTCCTGGTGCACTATGGATGGTGTGGTCCTGATAATAGGATACAAGTTTAAAGTGCTCCGATGGGGATTGTCCTCTTTGGGTCCTTTCGGTGCAATCCCAGACCTAATATTCATGCTTACACTTGAGACCCTTCACGACTGTGAAGCCCAGGCAAGACGGCTCCCTGAGCGCCCCATTAAGGATGCTGTTTACCTCTCTCACGTGTTCCTAACTGGAAATCTGTCCTTAACCATACGCCTGTCACACCACCTGCTCCAACTTACCGTGATGTTGTAAAGGAGGCAAAAAGACGATTCGCAAGGAACCAAAAGGATTTTAGAATGTAAGTTGACTCCATACTATTGTTAAATATAAAATCGTAAACTCTTTTACAGCTGGAAGTGACCACAGAAATTATCTACAACTCAGCTCCTTATTGTACTGATGAGGAGTCTTATAGACTCAGAGATCTTTCCAGATCCGTGGCAGAACCATGGCAAGTGGCAGGGATCGAAGGAAGGAAGGAAGCTTTGCTGCAGTCTGGGTGGGGGGAAGCACCCCATGTAGAGAGACCAGAAGAGAGATCCAGGGAATAGAGATCATTTACAAAGATGAGCCCTAGAAGAGGAACAGAAAGGATGTCTGCAGTAGAAGGAGTGCCTTGCAGCTGGGATGGCAGCAGGAGTGGTACTGAGGAAAGCAAGGCAGGGAGGTCTTTTGTAATGTTTTCTTGGGGAAACATTTTGAATTTTTTTGTGCTTAATTAAAATGATTACTCTTGGCCAGTTCTGCTATTCTTATGTGCCAGGAAATTAAAAATGGCTTAATGATAATGTCCATCAATTTTTATGAGAACAAATTGTCAGGGTTCAATTCTTTGACGATATCAAGGTCACTGCATAGCTGTATTATTGCCTTGATGGGGAGAAAGGATGGACATCCTTCCCTTTGGGTACCTCATGCTGTTCAGGAAACACATTAAAGAGAGGTAAACAGAAGAGGTAAACAGCTCAGTCCTGTCCAGCAGGCAGGACAAAAGTCTGAGCCTCTCCTTTCCCCGGGTCCCGCTCCCCACCCGCTGCCATACAGGCACGCACATGTACGTGCACAGGTGCAGGCAAGTGCGCACACACACACACAGCCTTTACATTTCCTGTTCTCTGTGGGAAGAACTGGGATGGGTTCCTTGTAAAAGGGCCTGTGTGGAAGCAGCAGGGTGGGGTCCAGGCCATACTCTGGTGACATGGGTGATGCCTTTGGCATGTGTTTATAAGAGGGGATGTGCTGGGGGATTCCTTATACCAAGTAGTGCATTGGGAGGGGACACTGAAGAACTGTTTTTTAAGGGACTTTTGCTGATACATGGAAGTCAGTAAATTGTTGATTTATTCTTTCTCAGTTAGAACTGCCTGCTTTATTTTAAAATGTAACTTCATACTTTGGTTTTATAGAGAAAAGCACATAATTAATGAAGAAATAAAACTCCTAAGACAGCGACAGGAAAGAATTAACAAGGAGATTCATAGGTTTGTCTCTTTTTTTTTCTTTTTTATTGAAGCGTAGTTGATTTGGAAGGTTGTGTTAGTTTCTGGTGTACAGCATAGTGATTCAGTTCTACATATATATTTTTTCATATTCTTTTTCATTATAGGTTATTACAAGCTATTGACTATAATTCCCTATGCTAAACAGTAGGACCTTGTTGTTAAGTTTGTATCTTATGCAATTTGTAGTGCTTAAAAGCATTGTCATTGAACAAATGTGTTACATGAGACCTCAGTGGGCTTATTATGTGAAGACATGTTAGCCTGGATATCTGCAGAGCTTTTCTACTCGGTAGTTCCTCTAGAGTCACACTGACTTTTTGCTTTATCCACATTAGCGCTTACCTTACTAATTTAATTGCTAAACATTGCCATCATCTCCTTTTACTCTACCAGACATAGGACTTAAGTTGAGGACCTTTAGAAAAACAGACCCATAACCATGCCTTGCCATGGGGAAGGTGTGGACTAGAAAAACAAGCTACTTGGCTGGTCTCTGTTGGGCTAGTTCTTTGTCTCCCTGCTGCCCCTGCTGCTTCCCCGATGCAGACATTGTCCCCCACCGAAACCAGGAAAAGTGGGCATATTTAACTTATAGAGTATAAAAAAGAAAACTATTAAGTGTTGGGACCAGCCCACTTCTTCCAGTACATCCACGTAGGTAAGAGTAAATGTCAGACGAGCGCAGCCCTTCACATACGCCCCCGTGGGGGACCCCAGCTCTGTGCCAGCCCTGCTGCCAGACTTCTCACTGCTAGTCTCCCAGTCACACGAGAAGATTCAACGCAGTCCTTTAGAATCTTAGTTCACTTTTCACCAAAAATCTTACCACCCAGCTTTTGCCTTCACAACACCTAAATTATAAGATCTGTCTCCAGGTGACCTTTGCAAGTTCCCCAAAAATCAGATCTGCAGAGGACAGGATTCCTCACCACTCAGGATATGCAGACGGATGCAGACCAGTTTTCAGAGCAACTCACAAGCAGCGCTCAGATATGCTTCCTGCAGTGGCGCTCATTAGGGTGCATGACTCCCATCTGCCTGTTAAATTTATAGGCCCAGGTCCTAAGTTTCTGTCTACGATCTTTGAAAAAGAGAGACTCATGGAAAGGAAAGACAGTCAGAAAGATGAGGGGTTAGATAGTGGCGATGGTTGCAAACCTTTGTGAATATACTAAAAACCACTGAATTGTGCATTATAAAAGGGTAGATTTGAGGGTATGTGACGCACCAAGAAAGTTATTTTTTTAAAAGAAAGAGGGAACTGTAAATTGAAAGAGTGAGCTGGAAGGTAGGTTGATTTTAATGAAGTGAGATGAACCAGAGTCTCAGGATGACTTGAAGTCAAGAAGATTCTAAAAGGATGTAACTGAAAAACGGCACCAAGGATATTTTGGAGTGGATTTCAATAGGACTATTAGCAAGAGACCCAGACTGTAAGAGCCAGATTTGAGGAAAGCGGGGACGGACAGACCCAGAGGGGATTACCAAATGAGGAGGGAACCTAGGTTGGGGAGGTAACATCGGCAGAGATGAAGCAGAGTGAGTGAGGGGGCATTTGTCATCAGAGAACATGAATGCAGGAGACCCCTCAGAGGCAGCCCGGCTGCACCCTCAGGGTGCTCTGGACTCAATGCTAAAGAAACGTGGCGTGGGCCTTCTAGGGCATTGGCTAATCCAAACTTGGTGCTTCAGCCAAGGGTATTTGGAATTATCAGAAAATTTCACTTCCTACAAATTTCATGGACTAACTTTTAAAAGTTTCACTTAAAAATTGCCAATGAAATTAATAGCCTTATACCCTTCCTCACTTTTCTTTCTCCCATCTGTGTCTCTTGCTGATGTCTCTCCCTTGTCCCAAGGTCCTGTCCTTCCTTGGCTAGCCTACCTCTGCTTGTCTCTTTATCCGTCGATCTCTGGAAAGGTTCCTGCTGCCTCCTCGATTCAACTTTCTACTCCTTCACCAGTATTTCTGGAATGAGTACTTGGCGCCAGAAATCACGACCAATGCCTAGATCCCAGCCCTCACTGAGCTTACAGTCTAGTCGCACCCTCACCCGTTAGCCTTTTCCATCTCTCCTCCCCCAGATCTTCCCCCTGCCAGTCCCACTGACTCTCCTCTCCCCGCTGACCCGTCTTAAGGTCTGCACTGGAGCCTGGTGAGTGGACTTAGTTAACTTAGTTAAGGGAGTACTGTGTGAGGCATCTCACTGAAGAGGAAGCTTCACTGCTGGGAGGCGGTGTCACACAGTGGTTACAACTGATGGCTCAAGTCACGCCACTCGGGTTCAAATCCTCTAGCACTTGCTAGTTGTATGACTGTGGACAGGTCACTTAACATATCTGAGCCTCTGTCCTCATCTGTAATATAGGGTAATAGTAGCACCTACTGCCCAAAACTGAATTAATAGATGTAAACTGCTGGCAATGCCCGGCATAAGAAACTCTTCGTAAGTGTTGGTTCTCAGCTGGTGTCAGTACAAAAACAAATTGTTTGGTTACCAATTTTCTCTATTTCATGATTAGACTCCAAGCAAAGGCTACCAAGAAACCTAATGAAGTTAAGAATGACTTTGAGAATTTCCTATTTAAACTGGTAAGTTTCTTTTCTGAAAGTTGAGAATTCTCTCTCTAGCTTCTCTTATAGATACTGGAAACTATTTAATAAGCAGTAGATGATTTCACAGCCAAGTTCCAGTGGCAGGAGAGAACATGTTCTTGTTATTCGATCATCCACACGCACCTTAGGATAATCTCTGTCTCACGTATTGGTGACAGCCTCATGCCCACGGACCTCCATCCCTGGCTTTCCTCAACCAGGAGCGTTTTATGCAACTGAAAGCCTCCAAATGCAGTCAGAATTTCAAACTAATAGAAAATTACTGGTGTTTGAAGTCATATTTAGTTTTCCATTAATAATTCAACAAAAACATATTGGATTCCAACTAGATGAAGGATTCTTGCCCTCGGTTGATAGAAACATAAGACAGAAATGGTTCCAAACGGGACTCAAGTGTGAGAAAGAAAGAAAAGGAAGGAGACTGCCTCATCTTTCCAGTTTTCTTTGTCCCCTCCCGTTCTTCTCCCCCTTAACTTACGAGCAGTCCTGTTAAATTCAGACTTCCTTCTTCCCTTCCAGTAAGCAAGAACATGTAGAGAATAGTGTACAGGAAATCTGAAGGCTGGACAATCTGAGGTCAGGAATAAGAGCTTTTTTATTTTCAGCATGTCAGGCTTCCACGCAAAAATCTAGAGCACTCCTCTCTGGCTACTGGTGTAATGTCAAAACAGGGGTCAAATAATCCACCCAAATTTCTAGATGAGCCAGAAAGGTAACGGAAACCTGTGTGTTTAATATTAAACAAAAGGACTACTCTTTACTTCCACCAAAAAGAAAGTCTTTCTCCTGTTTTTTTCCTGGTCTCTCTTTAACTACTCCTGCTAGAGACATGGGTGCAGAGAAATACTTATTTAGTAAAAGAAAACAACTGTGTGAGTGTGCTGGCAAAGGGCAGGTGATCTGAGCTGGTAAACATTAAATGGCTGAGTATTAGGGGAACTACAAGGAGCGGTGGAACCACAGCACAAGGGAGAGTCCGCACCTCATCTGAACAAGGCAGCTCCTTCCTCACCTCTATTTCATTGATGCCCTGCAGGAGTGGAGGCCAAAGTGTTATCAGATCTTCCACCATTAGTAATCCAGATTCTTCTGTAAAATTCCTGTTTAGGACTCAAGTTTTTAAATACCCTGGTGGCCAAACTAAATCAATCTGTAGACCAGATGGGGCCTATGGGCTGCCAGTTTGTAACCCCTGGTCTAAATGCTGGACTTGGAGCTCTTCAAAAGCTAGCTCCAGCCAATATAGCCAGTCTTTATTCTTCACTGTATCCTGAGGTCAACCGTTCACTCCCACTAAGTCTTCCAAACATACCATGTTTACCCATGATCATAAACTTTGCTCATCCCCAGCCTTCAAATTCTACACATCCTTTAGGACCCTCCTCAAATTCCATCTTCTGCACAAAGATTTTCTCCAGTGGCCCCACCCTCCTCCTTTCCAGACAAGTACAATTATCTCTCATAATTTCTGTAATAACTCTTGGTGATGGTGTCATTGAAAAGTAGTTCTTTTCTTCAAGCCAGACATCAAGACAAGCACGGAGTAGATTCTGGCTTGGAACAACTGTGTCCTCCAAAGAAGAGTGCACACTAGACGTTTTTACTTACCTGTTTTGTAAAGAAGGTATCTCATGGCGAAAAGGTATTGAAAAACAAAGGGTTATAATTTTAAACCAATTTTTAAAACTCAAAATTCTTTCAACAAATTTGACTTAAGCTTTCTCAAGTGTTTACCTTTCTGCTAAGAATGAAAATGCACAAGAAGTTTATTTTAGAAGAGAATAATGGATTTCCTAGTACCTTATGTGACTGTTGTCCTTGGAGAAACATTACAAACACTGTTAAAACCAGCTTTGTTTCAGCTTCTCTGAAACAGATTCAAGATGATGATGTCAGATCTTTGAGTCAGTTGCACAGTAATGAGCAAAAACAATCATGGAAGAGTAGGGACTGTGATGCTTTCCTGGATAATTCATGCCAAACAACTGCTGCCGCTCTCATCTGATTATATCAGCAAAATGCTTCTTGGTCTCAATCTTCATCTAATTCAGGAAGGCCTCCCTATAGAGAGAGCCATTCGTTTACCATCTCCACATGCCCACTTTTTTGAGAAACATACACAGGCACCCACCCACCCCCCAGGCCAATCCCAGAACCCACACTGAGCCTTTTCCTACTTGCACCCGCACCCCTGCCCTACAGTGGTCCACAGATGCAAACAAGCCTTGCTGGACACACAACAAAGGATGCAAGGTGTAGATGGCCTTCCCAGAATAGTAAACGTGCCTCCTGGATCAGAGAGGCATTTGAGAAAAGATAGGGTAGTGTGGGAAGAAAGCAAATTCCATGAACAAATTGAATGATCTGAATTATCACCCCAGATAATTCTCTATTTCAATGTGAAGAAAGATAATCTTGAAGTGTCTTTTTTCTAACTTTCTCTATTATGATAGAGAAAGCTCAGGGCCAAAAGACTTGAAAATGACTGTTTAATGTGATAGCACATGGTTTAAAAAAAAATGAGCTGAGCCTGGAATTTTCTTCCTAGGTCTATTTTTAAAAAGAAAATTTTAGGTGATCCTCCTTATCTTGACAACTGTGGGGAATCTCACACTCAAGCACACCACATCCGGGAAATTCTGTGAATCCTTAATAATGTATGATTTTAATAGCGTTCTGAAGCTCGAACTGAGAGAGAATTTCTGGCGTCACTGTCATCGTCATCGACAACGACGGAAGAATGCAATGCTGAGGAAGAAGAACGCCCAGAGAAACCAGAAATGCACGGGACTTAGGAACAGTGCGTACAGTTGAGTCACATCGCTTTAACTGTAGTAGTATGTTTAATTCAGGTTCAGCTCATAGGGCCAGTATTAATGGTCTTTTACCATTTGTCTCTAAAAACCTTAAAATCAATAAATCACAGCAAATCATCCTTAAGCGATCCATCCAAGCATAATTTTGACACTTATTGGTAGAAAACATATTGTAAGATGGAAAAATAATTATGAAGCATAGAAAGCTTTCAACCTTTTCTCTGGAAATACATGTTGATAGTAGCAACCGTTCATCATAGTGCAAAACAGAGGATTAATTTACTGTGGCACTAGAAGTCCTGCCAGGTCACAAATGCTCTCAGTAGTTGCTCTGAGGTTTTTCACACTGTTTAGGCCTCAAGGAAAACCAAAGCTCCGCCTCCAGGCTTGGTAGCAAACAAACTCTGCTTCTCAGGCGCTAAGCTTCGATTGCTCCTCTGGTAATAAGCTTCATGCACATTTGCTAGGAAGCTGGGCAGCTTGTCCACAGGTACTATCGACACTGTGCAGCCTCCCCATCCTGCGCCAGTAAGTCGTGACCCATGAGCTCCAAATTTCCTAAAACAATGAAGGAAAAAAAAATTAGAACCTGCAGGTGAAAATGAGAGTGATTTTCCCGGTGCTTTAGAACACACCGCCAACCCAGGGACAAAGAGATTATGTGGTATGTTTTGTGGGGTTTTTTTCAGTGTTGTCAAACATTTTAGGACATTCAGAAATGTATACTGTTGTCAGAAGGTGATTTGAAACTGAACTGTACCTAAAACTATCCCCTGGTTTTGGCTCTTAAGTACTAAAAATCAGCAGTCTTCCTGTTCCATGAGGGCTGGGGATAACCCTCTGTCGTCTTGATTCCATAAAGTCACCACTGGAAGAGTTGTATCACAAGCCCGCAGGGGATCAGGAAGAGCGAGCAAAAACAAAACAGGCCATGGACATGATCAACATTATGAATCAGAAAGTTGCTCCGTATGAGGAGGGCAAATCAAAATTTAAAGTGCAAGTCATACACATCCAAGTGAGAGCTTCCGCTGGTGGCTGTTCAGGCTACACGCAGTCCCCTAGAACAGTCAGCCTAGATAGGTGCTGAAGAAATGTGTCACCAAGAACATGTTATTAAACTCTAGGTCAGTGTGTCTGTTTAACCTCTGACAGGAAGTTATGCGGACCTGTCCACAAAGAGGATGCTGGCTTCTGCAGGTCCATCTCCATTTTCCCTGCACTTTCAGAAGAAGCTGGTCTGACAACTGCACTCAGAAGTTACCATCAGACAAAATGTGTGACTGAGATGGAAGCTGCTATGTGAGCCACCACACAGCAAGAGGCTATCTTAGCCACCATCAACCAGGCAAGGTTTCAGACCTAAGCTCTGTACCAACGTGAAAGGCCCTACACAAAGTACAAGGATCTTCTTTAAAAGATGCAATTTATCCTGACAATAAAAGTTAACATGTACTTCCAATTCTTCCTAATAAAATTTACTCCAAATTCATAGCAGATTAAAAACACCATAATTAATTTAGCACAATTTTGTCCCTTTTTTCTATCTAAATGAGCTACTTTATTTCCTGGAAAATATCAATAGAATATAACCCCTGCTCTAGGACATCAGAATTATTGCACACCAGTAATTCATTTTCCCCTCAATGATTTTTCTCAATTGATTTCTTTTCATCATCTGTTTTATTCATTAAAATATGCTTTTCATGTCAAAGTAGATGTTTAAGGAAAAAGACAAAAATGCTTGCAAAAAGAAAGATTAGTCATCTCCTCCTGCCCCTCACATGCTCAGCTTATGGCCCAGTAGCTGCACTGAGCCCAGACTCCTGTCATCCCAGATGAAAAGTTCCTCTGACCCTGGGACTCAAGGATTCTCCTGAGTTCCTAGGCTGGCAAAGGGCTAGTTTGTAAATTGGTGATTTTAAAAAAAAAGTCATCATGCAGCCACATCAAACCACCTCTTCCTGTGGAAGATGCTGAGAAAAACTGAGGTGTCACTGAAATATGTCTGAAAGACATTAAGACCTGGGCATCAAAGCCGGCCGTCACATGGTTCAGAGAAGAACACTGTGCTGTCTTAGTTTTCTAAGGCCCAAACTATGCCATTTTTCTGGACTCAAGTCAACCAGGTCCTTTATGGTCTTCAGTGAACTTCTAGGCATATTTTCTTATACTTTCTCATTTGAACAGTTTTTGAAAACTGTGGTTTCAAAACTGAGCCTAAAGCAAACTGAAAGTGTTGTTTCTAACTGGCTGCAAAACCCAGAGGAAGTGTGCCCGGGAGCCTGTTTTCACAGAGCAGAAGCTAGAAGTCTCTCCAGGTAAATACGTTCGCTTTTGCATCTCTAGAGCTGCTGCAGATGAACACGAACTGGACTGCACCAAACACACGGTTTGAAATCACCAGGGCTCAAATTCCCCAGAGAACGGCAAGTGCTGTGGTAACTAGCCCTCTGCCCCTGAGGCAGTGACGCCTGAGATCACAGAGCAGGGGCTGCCCAGCTATACACACTCACGAAGGCAGAAAAATCTGACTGCAAGTTCTCCACGGGTGCTTAACATGGCCTCTGGTGTATGCCCTAGAAATTCTGAGCGAGAGCCAGGAGTTAGGAAAACAAAATAAGCTTTAAATTAAGAAGGAAAAGTAGGTGAACTAAGGGTGTTTGCTGAACTTCTCACATTTGCATTCTTTTCCCTGGGAGGACGGAGAGACATTTAAAATACAGCTCCTGAGCTACTTCACATCAGAGAGGCAACGCAAGAATATGGCAACCAAAACCCGAAAATCCCAAATATCACTTTGATGATCGTGGTCACTTGATTGGGAAGAACATGGCAGGGTTGATCAAAACAACAAAAGTAGCCTGGGCCTTATAAAGCATGACCTACAAAAATGCAAGGGCATATGGTAGTTTCCAATAAATAGCTGCTGAACAATTATATTTGTTTTAAAATATGAAAATATATACTCAAGCTATTTACTTTTTTATTAGATTAATGTTAAAAAGAACTTTGATTATGTGAAACAAAGTAAAAGAATAAAGGAAAATGATGATGCTTGCCCAACTATAAAATAACTCAAATGAACAAAATGTAAAATTTAAGAAATGGCTACATTTTAAAGAAGAGTTTACTAAGGAATATAAAACAATTTTGAAACCGAATCAATTACCCATGAGACAGCCCATATATATGTGCATGTATGTGTGTATATATATAAAATATAAATATAAGTAGTCAGTAATGTATTTTTTTTTTTTTGGAAAGACTTCTAGCTTCTGCTGTGAAGTCTAGAATTCTCTGATTAGAATCTCAGGAAAACAGACCTTCCAGAACAACTTTTTATGATTTTTACAGCCAGGTTAGAAACACTTTCAGACTGCTTTAGATTCAGGAAACCACAGACTTCAAATGCTGTTCCAATGAGAAAGTACAAGGAAGCATAACTGCGTGTCTGTTTTAGCAACTGAAGCCCCCAAAGCCATGGAAGACCACTTGGTTTGGTTCCATGCATACTGGGGAGTAGGGGAGGGGGCAATATGTGAAGGCAGGTGCCCAGAGAGACAGGTGAGCCCCTCAGGCAGTTGAAATGGCTCTCCCTTTTTCTTGGCTGAGAGTGCAGATTAGCTCTTAAGACCCTGAGGCAAAAGGCACATGAATAGGGATTTGCACTTCATTCTTCCCCTCCAACCACCTGGTCAGGAGAATGGGTACAAGAGGCTGACCAGCGCAGCCAGCCAGGGAACAAAGCTGTGGAAAGACTTCTGAGGAAGCAGCAAATTAACTTCTGTAACCTTTACTGGACTATTAAAATGCGTCATTTATCTTCCTTAATAGCCTGGACAATAACGTAGCAATGAGTCCTCTCTCATCTCAGCAAGTGTCAAAACAGAAATAAAGACATTAACTATTTTTTCTTCAGTATAACCAGGGAAATCGATAATGAATGAGTGGTCTCACATACAACTGACTTGGTTTCAAAATTGCTTTGTGTTCCTCAGTAAACCCCACGTTACAAATTAGCCATTTCTTAAAATTTACATTCAGTCCACTTAAAAGAGTTATTTTATAATCGGGCAAGCTTCATCTATTTCCTTCATTATTAAACTTTATTTCATATAATTGAAGTTTTCTAACATTAATTTAAAAAAATAAGCAGCCTAACTGCTTAAGTGTAGTCTCCTTCTCCCTCCCTGGCCCTTTCTTTGGATTCTATACTGATTTTATCCTGAAAAGTCTAAACTGAAAAAAAAAAACCAAGTATCAGTGATCTCGTCTCTCCTTTTCCCCTTCTCTCCACTTGGGCCATAAGGTGGCTTCCTATACACTGTCCTGTAGCTCCCCTGAGACGCCGTTCAAATATGGTCTAGCTCTGATCACGTTAAGATTTTTTAAAAATATGTAGACCTACAGACTGCTGGAATGGAAAACACAATGGAGATCATACAGCAAAGCAACAGTCCAAAGTCACAGAGCTCAGAATGAAAAAAGGCAGAGCTAGAACCCGGCCTTCCTAACTTCCAGCCCAGTTTTCATCTCCGCCACACACTAACTTCCCCGCTCAACATGGCCTTGCTCCACGGTCAGATACCATGAACTAGAGCAGCCAAAGCCTCCATCGCTAAAGCTGAGAAAGGAAAGTAGGTTAAAAAAAAAAAAAGATGACCCAAGCAGAGAGCAGTAGCTGTGGCAGTCACACTGGGCTGGGAGCTGGGCTTTCCCGCTGACTCATTATGTTCGGACCGACCGCAGGGCTTGTCCACTTGCTGTTTTCACGTCTTCATTTCCTTCAGGTCTCTGCTCAAATATCACCTCCTCAGAGAGGCCTTCTTCAGCCATTCAATATAAAGATTACCCGCCCAACCCAAGTATTCTCCATTGCTTCTGTTTTTTTCATAACACTTAACACTACCAGTCTATTTTTAATTGTCATTTCCCTCTTTACCCTTGAGAATGTAAGCTTCGTGAGGACACGTGCTGGTCGACCACTCCAGAAAAAGAAAATGCGTTAAGAGGATTCCAGGAGGCTGGCAAATGCCCCTTCACTGCTTTTCAGGTGGGATTCAAACTACCCCACCACCTTCTAAGCAAAGATGCTTCTTCCTGATTTCTACACAAATCAGTCCACTTCCTCCTATTTCCAGAACCAAACAATATTTGTCCCTTCCATTCAGTGGGCCCTTGATATTTTCAGAGAAGGGCACTTTTAGAATGAAACACGCTCTGAAAGGCTTTTTGGCAGTTATTGAGCAAACACTGACGTCAGCAGAGTGACTCATCAATGCTGTGTTCCAGTCTCTCGACAAGTTGGGTTACACATGCCATGTGTGATCACTGGAGCTACTTGGTTTAAACTTTTCAGGCTGGAGTGTGGCAATGAGTGAGGCAAGCCACAGGCGCCAAGTGGTTGATTATATTTTCATTGCTAATTAGAGCCAGTTCTGCATGATCTTCTCACAGTGGAAATAACATCTAGCCATTGGAGAGTTCTCCCAATTTCCCTTTCAGTTCTTCCAAGGTCAGTGTGACCCCTTCTGGGTAAAAGGAGCCATTCTACTCTATTATCCCATTCTTTAGCAATTATAAGAAAGTTGTTCTCAGGCTTTGTGTAAGAGGAAAACTACATTTCTGCCCAACCAGCCATTCATAAACTGGGCTTTCTTAGTCCCTTGTTCCCCGAATTGCCGATCCTAAACCTGGAAGGCAGGAAGTGCTGACTCCGAGTAATTCCTTCAGCAGCACCACACCCCCCCCCCACCGCCCCCGCTATGCACTCCTGTCAGGCTTAAGGTCCTCTTTCCTTTTTCTGCCCTCTTGAATAAAACTACTAAACCTAGGACACCAAACAGGAGATGCTGGCAGAGGCCACAGTGTAGTGGAAACCATTGCTTAAAATAGCATGAGAACGTTAACATCGGGGTCTGTGTCTAAGAAAAGCTCCCTGAAATGCTTAATCATCCAGAGAGGGAAAAGACTCTTTGATGATGTCATGAATAACTGACTGCAAACCTGGAGCCTCATAAGGCCATGGAGTCAGGTCTCTAATCTTTTATCTACAGATTTTTAAGAGGAAACAAATTCAGCCCAACGTCCCAGACAACCCCTCTCATAGGAAGTGGAAAGGGATCTTCTTTCACTTGCAAGACGACAAGTGTTACGTTCCTTTTTCATTAAACACGTCCCTTGGTAGCGCCCTGCAGCCCCCGCCACTCTTTCAGCCTCACCGACAGATGTCCACCAGCTGGTCCAGCTCAGGGCAGCTACACTCATACATGTCCCGGCAGCTCACGTGGCTCTGGTTCATTAACTCCCCCAGCAGCTGGACCATGTTGTCAGGTGCTTCTTCACATATCTTCTTAAACTGGAGCACTCGCGCCGCCTCGCTGTACACGTGCTTGGCCCGCTGGTAGAGCTTGAAGACGCGCACTTAGGAAGGAAGGGGGTGGTGAACAAGGTCAGAAATCGTTACTGGAGAATTTAGTGCAAAGAAAAATACAGTTATTGAGAACTTCCATTTCTGTCTTTATTATTAATGCCTTAGACTTTAAATAGGGCTCTCTTTCACAGAAGGAATTCTTTCTAGTCTAAATTGATCTCTTTTCAAGTCAATTTTACTTTTTTTTGATACTAAATACATCTTGTAAGTATATTTTCGTCGTTTTATTCCACATACACAGACATCTGCCCACACGAGCATGCAGACTGGCTCATCCCGCAGGAAGGGAGAGGTCACACGTACTGAGCACAGCCGGTGTTTCAGGTACTTTAAAGGCACCATCTCATGTCGTTCTCATCACAGCAGTGGGGATGGGCAGTGTGACCCCTATGACTCTTTTCAACAGATAAGAGAATGAGGCTCAGCAGAGTGAAGTAACGTGGCTAAGGTCACACACCCAGAAAGCGGCAGAAGCAGAATAGATTAGATTCTGACCCCAGAACCACGTCGTTTCCACTGTGATTCACCAGAAAGAACCACTGACAGTGTTTATGCTAGCAATTTATTTATAAAAATGCATCCCAGAGATAAGCACAGTTATTTATACGTGTATGTCTGTGTGAAAAAGCAGTTATTTCTATGTATGTGTATACTGTAGCATTATTTCCCATAGGAGAAAACAAGAAACAATTCAGATGTCTAATAACAGGAAACATTTAAAATATTATGACACATCTATTAAAAATTATTACTGCTACTAAAACTCAGATAATTTACTACATGGAAAATTGTTAATTATGAAGTGAAAAAACAAACTATAAAACTATATATATATATGTACATTTTAATTTTTAAAAATTATAAGCAAGCACCAAAATGTTAACAGTCATTATCTCTGTGGTACATGATGGGTGATTTTATTTTCTTGTTGACACTTTCCTGTACTTTCCAGATTATTTGCCATGACTCTAACTTCAGCAACAGAAACATGTCCTCCTGCAGGGGCTGTGTCTGCAATACTTGTACATTCCCTTGCGTCCCGACTGAGACCACCCTACCATTTCACCCATGCTGCACAGTGGCTGAGCTGGTATGGTGGTTTGGGGGAAATTCTGGAAAATACATGGAAGCTACCTGGCCTGCTGGAAAGAGCCGGGGCTCAGAATCCCAAGGGCTTTGATTTCCTCTTGGCTGTGTGACAGCTAGCTGTACCCAAGTTGCTCCTTCAATGAGGTTGAAAATTATTCCTCAGGATCCTTCTGGCTCTAACATTTTACGATTCTATGAAGAACTTCCTCCAAGCATTCCCCTCATATTGTTATATTTTGGAAAGAGGATGGTAACTGTGATTGTTACCTTCTGGTTGTATCCCCAGTTTTACTGTCTGCCCTTCTCCACCCCGCTTTCTGTCCCAGAAGGCTGAGCCTACAGGGTGCACCTTACCTCTGGAGACTGGAGAAAGGGGGATGATCAGCAAGAGATCTGGGGGAAGAGAGCCAGGTCATACAGTTTTTCTTCTTCCGGCTCCCTCCTTGCAGAGCCACCTGGAGCTGGCTCTGTTCCGCCACTGAAGGACACTGAACAGCCTTTCAAGGTCACCTTCTCTCCAGGACTCTCTTCTCCAGGGTCTGCCTCCAGGTTCCTCTCCCCTAGACTATTACTACTTTTTCAGAAGTGCTTTTACATTCCACTTATGAACCAGTAAATTATGTTAAAGTTTCAGGTGACATTTTTTCCCACTCCACAGCTCTGTCCTCCTAACTCTGAGAGATGGATAAAAAGGCAGCCACAATGAGAGGGAGGGTCTAGCCATTCTCCAGATTTGTGTAAAAGTTTAGTAATTATAAGGGTGTGGCTAACTTTCTTATAAATTAATAAAATATGAAAAGCTCTTTCAAAGGTTCTCAAGTCGACTATCTTAGGTTTACTAAACTTACAGTTAACGGCTTGCATCAATGAAATCGTGCAAATTCACATGAATTGTCCTGTTCTCTTTCAAAGAAGACCTAAATCTAGCCATTAAATCTAATCGGTTCTTCACTCGCAATGTGTCGTATAGTCATCCCTCCCTTCTATCCCCACTGTCATCACCCAAACTAGCACTTGTATTCCCTTTCCCACTTGAACTCGTCTGCAGTGATCTCCAAACTGATACTCCTGTCTGCTCCCTGCAACCCACCTTGAGGTTGCACCATCAGACGGAGCCCCCAACACACAGCTTTACTCACGTTACTGCCCCAAACCTTTACTGCTTCCCCGGTGTTTACCACAATCCAACTTCCTGCACTCACCATGCTCAGTCCCAACAGGAACTCTTCCCTTCAGCCACACTGGCCTACTCGGTATTAGCCAAACACTCCCTGCTTCCGGGCACACTCATTAGTCCACACTGGAGCAGCTTCTTGCCCCTTCTCTCCCTGTCCAAATTCTACCTCTTTCTGAAGGTTCCATTTAAATTTCACATGCTCCATGAAGCTGTGATGGGCCCAGCTGGAAATGATCCCTTGACTCAATTTATACCACATTTGCAGTCAGTCCATGGCACTCATTTGGTGCTTATCACATACTTCCGTGGTTGCTGTGTCTCTGTCTCGGCAAAGTTTGCCAAATGCTGACGACAGAAGCCAGGACTTCTGGTTCCATTCATTTCATACTCTGCAGCCCTTCGCCCCACAGCACTTTCCCCAGTGCCTTACATGGCAGGTGCTCAGTGGGTGTTCACTGTTAACGATGATGTGACTAGGACTCTATTTTTAACCCCAGTTCAAATCAAGATACCGCCATTGAGGCATTGCTGCTAAAAAAAAAAAAAAAAAAAAAAAAAAAAGTGAGGTGCCAGTACTCGCAGCTTACCAAAAATGTTGAGGCTGAGGAAAGGGGACAGCAAGATTCCATTTGGCATTGATTCTACAACCACTGACACCAAGTGTAGAAGAAAAAACAGAAAAAAAAAAAATGAAGAACTTACAAGTTAAACGTAGGAATAAAAAAAAAAATACAGCAACATGATTTGTTCCTTCAGTAGCCAGGTCATGTAAATCTGCACACACTGCAGTGGAAATTTGTTATTTCCATTCCAAATTCAATAGAAATAGGAATATGATTCATTTTAGGGTCTGGGTATCAAAATATCCCAAGGTGAAAAAAGTCTTACCGACAGCCAATACCAGCACATACCGTCAGCAAAACACTCTGAAGAAACAGCACAGGTAGATTTAACAAAACTCCTCACAGTCCCTGACTAGAGAAGGGGAACAATGGCCCACTGACCGGCACGTACACACGTGAGACGGTGCGACGGTGCCAGTAATTTTACGGATGTTAATATAATCCAGGTTACAGAATACATATTTTGAAAGGAAGGAAAATGACTTTGGTAACTGTAGTTTAAGATTATTCTTTTTTTAAATTGATGATGAATCAAAATGTTTAAAATATTGGTTCTAGGATCTCATATGTTTCAGTTTTACTTTTGAACTACTTCACCTCCCCTAATCATAGGCCAAGTTACAAAATCAGAGCACAGGGGTGGGTGGGGCGGGAGGTGTAAGGGGAGAATATTGGTTCGTTTTTATTGTAATGCCCCATTTAAGAAAAAATCGCCTAGTTTCCAGGTCCACTGATATTTATAGCTGCAGCACAAAAGGCACAATAGAGCAACATCCATAAGATCATAAAATAGTGCTACTTACCTGACCAATCACTGTGCGATGCCCCAGTTTGGCAAAGGTGTTTGTTTATTTTAATAATGGAGGCACTGGGGATTGAACCCAGGACCTCGTGCATGCTAAGCAGGTGCTCTAACCACTATACCCTCCCCCTTTTTTTTAAACTTTGAATTATAAAATTTTTCAAATACACAGAAGAGTAGAGAAATAAAATTGTGAACTTCATGAGCCCATCACCTAGATTGAACAATTATTAACTTTTTGCCATATTTGCTTCAACTGATATTTTGCTAGTGTTTTAAAATAAATTATAGAGGTGACGTTTCCTCCTTACATATGTCAGTGCACAACTCTATAAAATAAGGATATTTTCTCACATAACCTCCATCATTATCACATCTAACAAAATTATCAATCATTCTTTAATATTATCTCACATTCAGTCCATATTTAAATTTTCCCAGTTGTTTAAATTTCAGTCCATCTACACCAGGATCCAAAAGAAGCCCACACATTATATTCAGTTTTATGTCTAATAAGTCTCTTTTAATCAAGGATTTACAGTGGTTTTTTGATACTCGGGATTCTCAACGTCATACATATGAAATACGAGTACATTTCAGGGCCCAATCCTGTCATAGAATTCAGTACACTCCATTAGCAAGAGTATGCTTTGGTTTTCCTTTAGGATTGCATAGTCCTTTAAGATTAAATATTTTCCTTTAGGATTAAATATTCTCAAGTAGAAACTGTCCAGAGAGTTTTTTTTTTTTTTATATTAAACCTTAGGACTGGTGTTTTGATTTGTGACAAGGAATATTCAGAATGCACAGAGCACATTATCAGAAACTCACAAACCTGCACCCTCTGGCGCCTACACTCTACTGCAGAGGGTTTCCCAGCAAGACTTTGGGAGAGGAACGTCTAATGAGGACTCTCTCTGAAGGTGCGTGCAAGATTGCCACGGCTCACACCCCCGAGCGGTAGTAACTCAGACAACAAAGGAAAGGGCAGAAAAGGCATCTGTTTTCAACTGTGATATAAAAATCTCGCCAAAGGCTACAACACATTTGGAGACCACCCTTTGGGTGGGAAAGCAGTTCTGTGTTGGCTGGACATCACAAATGCTCTCTGGATCCAGGGTTCTGGCTTGTTATATGCTGGCAACTCAGCAGGTCTCTGTTGTGCAGACACCAGAAAATCCAAGAAAATCTGAAACTTTGTCAGTAACAGCTTTCTTCCCTGTCCAGTTAAAACCGGGCACTCCATCTGTCTATAAGCTCTTATAATCCTTAAGAGTAATTATTATATTAAGGGATGAAGAAACTTGTTTCTTACTATGTTCACTGCTGCATGACTATTTCCAAAGCAAATTCAATTTAAGAATATACCAGATGCCTTCTTCCTAAAACACTAGTGTCCCCTCCTATCCAGGGGGAATCTGAGGCTTCAAAACAGGGTATATATACCACATGGGTTTTGAAACAATGACTTCCTCCTATGGGAATCGTAGACAATCCCTGAATCTAATCCTGAAATCATGACAGAGGTTCTGAGAGCTAAGTGATCATGGCCACATACACTAAACTGCCATAGCTGTAGAAGAAATTCACGTGGATAATAATTCTGTTTGCAAGCTCCAGCCCTTCCTTCCCTCTGACTTTCCAGCGGAGCCTCCGGCACCCTACACAGGCCCTGCCGTGGGCCCACTGGAGCAGCTGCTCGGTTGGCTTGGCATGCTCCTCCCGGGTCATGACATGGCTGGCCTCTCCTTGTCATTCAGGTCTCAGACTTCACACCTTCAAGAAGACCTTCCCTCAACTCCAGGCTAGAGTGAACTCCCTCACATACACATTCTCTCTATCCTATTTTATTCTCCCAATCACTGTCCAATTTTCTTGTGTGTTAATTTGTTCAATGATCTGTGGTTCTCTCTCACCACTAGAAGGCCAGCTTCAGGAGAGCGAGGGCCTAGTCTCATATCTTCACTATTATATCTTCAGCAGCTAAAATAGTGTCTGGCACCACAGGAGGGGCTCAATAAATACTTATTGAGAGAATGCTTCAGTTCCTGGTCTTTGTCCAAAACTGCACCAGAACTTGGAAAAATAAACAATTGTGGAGAAATGCAATAGGGAATATGGAGAAGACCTACTATTCAGGCAATTATCGCTTCCTAGTGCCTTCACCAGAAAGTGAGGGCAATTTTCTAAAAGAAGATTTGGGTGTAATTAGTAGACTCCTGTGTACAAAGTGTACCTAATACCCGTCATCAGAGATAACTGAGAATCGTTTCTGTTGCATTTTGTTTCACAGATGTGGGAGAAAAGAGATTTCTAAAACAAGCAAAGTGTGTTTCAAGTAAAATGGAAGGAACAGAAAACAGATCATAACCAATTAAAATAATTTGTTGTTCTTTTACATAATCTTTATAACAAACAGGTGCCTACTCGCTTCTACCTTAAAAAGATGGCTATGTAAGCTTATGATCAGAGGCCATCTCTAGTCAAGGAATCTAAACCAGGGCATAAATAATTGGTTGTCTTGTTATATCTTTGGTGGGGAAGGATGAGAAAAAGCCTGTGATGGAAGAAACGCACTAAGGACCCTCATAAAAGCTCTGAGAGCACAAGTCAGCAGTAGATGAGGGGCATGCCTATTCGATTTCTGAAAGAGCCCTACTGAGTTCACTTTAAATTCTGCACTCAAGAGCTGGTAGCCTCCTCCCTATTACCTCATCGTCTGCTAACTGTGATGCCAAAAGCACTGAGTGAGATGACCATCCAGCGACAGTCAACCAAATAGTTCTTACCAAGCCCTGGCTGCGTGCCCCACACCACACTGCAAATGACAGGAAAGACGTGAAGTAGGAGCCCCTGCCATGAGGAACTTACAACTCAGTTAAATAGGAAAAACTGGGAGACCACTGGAGAGTGACCACGCGCGGCAGATGTGCAAGTGCTGTAACTGCTAGAGGCGCACCAAGACGACAGGGCTGGCTGTGGGGAGAACAGGGTGGGAAGCGTCACAGGAGAAGTGCCTGAGCTACAGAGCTGCCTCGCTGTAAGGACAAAACGGCCAAGGGCCCGAGCTGGGAAGGGGCCCAAAAGGGCAGGCCGACCAGAACCTGGGGCAGCCTCCTGGGGCTTTAACATCCTCTGCTACACACGTTACACAGAGGTTACACACTAACAACCTGTGGTCCATATCCAATCACAGTGATGCTTTCTTGACCTACATGCTATTTTGGTTTTGTTTTTTGTTTGTTTGTTTGTTTCTTTTTTGTTTTGAAACTAGGAAATTTTACATAAGAATCTGGAGTTCTGCTTTCCCTTGAAAAACCGAAAGATTGGGCAGCTCTGATCCTACATTCTTTCACAACAACTACTGGCTGGAGCTAAGGAGCAGCCGCCCCGTTTAGACAGGGCACGCATACTTTATTTCCACACGGTCCCCACCATCCCTAATTATATGAAGCCCGACCTGCCTCACTAGTTTACATGCCTGCCTACTCCCTCTATGCATCTGTGTCTGGGACTCTGTTTCCATAAAACTCTCGATTATAGGAATTCTTGGCTAGAGAGGGAAGAGTGGACAAGCCAAGTGAGTCATCATGCCATAAAGAGCCACTATCACTGTTACTAATGCACGTCACCTCCCTTCAGTGCACTGATAGTTCCATGTTGAACTAAAGTCCATCTTCTTGTAACTTTCACTCTTTGGTCTTAGTTCTGCTCCCCAGACATATGTAAATGCAAGACAGCCCTTGAGAGATCTGAAGAAAAAGCTCTCATGTTTTATGTTTACACATGGATGAGGATTCACTATGTGCCAGTTGTAATACTGAGGCATCATCAATGAATAAGTTAAGCTCTTTACTCTCAAGAAGTAATAGTCTAATGAAAGACAAGTGTTGGGAGGGATGTGGAGAAACTGGGACCCTTGCACATCATTGGTGGGAAAGCAAAATGGTGCAGCCTCTATGGAAAACAGTACAAAGATTCCTCAAAAAATCATTACCATATGAGCCAGCAATCTCACTTCTGGATATTTATCCAAAGGAACTGAAATCAGGATCTCAAAGAATTATTACCACGTCCATGTTCATTGCAGCCACATTCATGACAGCTAAGCAAAATAAATGCCCATCAATGGAAGAACTGATTTTACAAAATGCTATACACACACACACACACACACACATACCCATATATACACAAACATACATATGAATATTGTTGAGCCTTAAAAATGAAAGAAATTCTGCAACATGCAACAACATGGAGGGACCTTGAGGACATTATGCTAGATAAAATAAGTCAGACACAGGAAGATAAGGACTGCATGATTTCATCTACATGAGCTAGTTAAAATCAAAGGCCAGAATGGTGGTTACCAGAGACTCAGGGAGGGGAAAGTGGAGTGCTATTAATCAACCGACAGAAGGTTTCAGCTAAGTCAGATGAATGAGCTCTAGAAAGCTGCTGCACACAGTGATGTGTTGTACACTTAAAATTTATGAATAGGATAGACTTCATGTCGAGTGTTCTTACCACAATAAAAATAAAATAAATTTTAATTTTAATAAAAAAAGAAGTAATGATAAATTTAATTTAAAACTTTATTTTAAAAAAAAAGCACTAGAGAGAAATTGTTAAACATGAAAAATAAAGGGCAACAGATGGTAGGGCAGCTCCTCACAGCTAACGTAGAGGCACGGAGTCAAGAGGGTATCCTAATCTGGGTTAACTTGGAAGCAGAGCTTGAGATAAAGACTCAGGTAAAGGTAGTAGAAATCCGGGAAGCAGGAGGAAAGAAGGAAAGTGAGACAGGAAAGAAGAAAAGCCAGTAAAGGGTGCTTAATGAGCAGGTGACCGCCGTGAACAACCGCAGCCCAACTGCTCAGGGGCCTGTGAAGAGCCATGTAGAGCCCGCCCCAGAGCTGGCCCAGCTGCGGACAGCAGGGCTGTGGCATCTACCCACAGACACTCCGCTGTTACCCCAGAGGGGTTAACTTCTCTGCCAAGGTGTGCCCAGACAGCACAGCTATCTTCAGTGACTTTGGAGAGTGCCTCCAGGACAACAAAGGGAAGCTTCCACCAGGTGCCAGTTTGACAGGGGCTGCTGGTAGTGCTGAAATCTGGCGGGCCGGGGGATGGGGAACAGTGATCATGACCTTCACAGTCCTCCTGTGAAAGGGTGAAACCAGTCAAATCTAAAAGACGAGTGGGTGTCCAGCAAGCCCATTAAAGGGTGGGATAAGTATGAGAAGCAAAGAAAAGGAACAAGAATTGAAGGCAGAAGGAACTTCATGAACAAAGACATAGAGATTAAAACCCAGGAGGTGCTTTTAGAGAATCCACAGGATGCTGATGTGATTGGAACATAAAATGAGGACGACGAACAGAAGTAACAAGAAACGCGGTGAAAGAGAAAATTGAAGCAGTAGGCAGAGGTCATATTGTAAGGACTCTATATGTTGTGCTTAGTACGGTGTTTAAATTGTATCCTGTACACAAGCGGTTCTTGGCCTTTTTACGGTTACAGAGCCTTTCGAGATTCTAATAAAAGCTATGGGCCTTCTCTCCCCCATCTCCCCCATGTATAAATCCGAAATTCTATATATAGTACAACATACACCCAGATTCCATAAGGCTATTCTTGGATTTAGGTTAAGAATTCCAGCTGGAGGTGGGGAGGGTATAGCTCAGTGGTAGAGTCTAGCATTCACAAGGTCCTGGGTTCAATCCCCAGTACCTCCATTAAAGATAAATAAATAAACACCTAATTACCTCCCCACCAAAAAATTTAAAAAATAAAAAAAGAATTCCAGTTGGAAATAAGAAAACATTACAGGTCTTTAGCAATTAGTATCAGTCAGGCTTATTGTTTGTAAACAACAGAAACCTACATGAAATAACAAAAGGAATTTATCTGAAGGAATTTATTTTGTTTACTTTTAAAATATTAGGGCACTCACAAAATCTGTTAGGATGACATATTCCTATTCTCTATTAGAATTCGAGAAACAAGTGGAAATGGGTCAGAAACCAAGGGAGACAGACAGTGAGGACCATTGACAAAGTCTCTGCCCAAATCGGATCTGACACTGGACTCCAGACACTTTGTCAACAGACCCTGTGCCTATTAGACTCAAAGCCCCAGACACAGGCGTGTGCCACGACACCGGACGAACTACGACCCTTGCTGACACCCAGGTGACAAGTGACCTGTGAGAGGGAAATCTGACTTCTCAGATTCCACCGTAGGAGGCAAGACCTGTCCTCTCTCCACAGTGTGTACAGCAGCAGATTTCCCCAGGAAAAGACCCTGCGTGCCAGGCAGCTAAACTGCGGCATCTGCCCCAGCTCTGTCAGCATTTAAGTCTTCTCCCCAGACCAACCACTCAGCTTCCCTCACGTGCTTGGGTTTTAAGGCCCCTTCGCTGATTGTTCCTCTGAGCGAACACACATTAGTCTGTGTAGGCCCTTTTTAAAAAGTGGTTCCCCAGTCTGTCCTCAGAGTCAATTTGAGGAGTGCAAAGTAGAGAGGGACCGTCGTCTCCCCCATTCTCCACACGGGCAGTTTCTCCACCGAGCCCCACGGTGCCGAACTGCAGGGAGTGTGTGGGGACGGAAGAACGCAGAGCGTGGGTCTTCAAGCTAAAAAGTGATAAATATTTTGGGAATTGGACTTAACTTGGATAAAGACTTCATCTCAGGACCATTAATCAAAACCAAATAAATATATATGCTGGTCTTCGAGAACCGGAAACCTTTATCATGTAAGTGTATAATGAATCTTTCTGGGGCTCTCATACACCAAAGGACTTTCCCATTATTTGGGTGAGGGGCTAAAAGCAGTTGTGGTTTTAGCTGTCTTTGCACAGTCACAGAGCTGCATGCCACTGGTCAATTTCTCTCCAAACACAAAGCTCCACTGGGCTAAACTAGGAGCTGGTTTCCAAGAACAGCGATCCCGAGGTGGATGGGGCAAACCACTTCAGAATGCATTCCAGAGCCCTCTGTTCTCCTGTGCAGCAAAGTCAGAGTAAGTCCCACTCTGAGGCATAGAATCTTTGAAGTATTTAAGCAGTAGAATGGAAAAACACTATACCATCCTCACTGAAGTTGGACTGCGGTTTCAAATTTATTTTCCTAGTAGTAATATTTTTCATAAATGTGGAGTTTCTGAAATTAGTCAAACCCACAAAAAATAAACTGCTGTTTTCAGCCACATTAAGATCCCATTCCCATGCTGCAAAGGCTAAATTAAATTAGCATTTTACATTTAAGAGGAAAAAAATCTTTAACTACCTGCTGTTAAAAGCAAAACCACTGATGAAAAAAATACATACGCACTTTCAACGCAAACAGCATTAATTCATGGAAAACGACATTCCAAAAGGCACTTGTGAATATTTTCAAATCCAAAGCATAATGCCATCTTGTCTGTAGAGAGTAACGGCACCCCACATGTTGATAGCTTTCCTTTCTCAGATTTCCAGGAGCAGCAAGAGCTAGCACTGTCTGTGACATATAAATTCTCCTCTGATCTTGAAATCTGTGCTTCACTCTGCTGTGGTCACCGTCACCTGCATTCTACTCTCAGTAAGCTCTTCTTACCTCCAGGGCCATTCAAAAGACAAGACAGAGTCCATCACTCCCCTCCTTTTCATTCTGTATTCTACCTTCCTAATTCAGATTCTTATCCCATGTCTGAACAACTTCTACCTTCTAACTGGTCTCCCTCTCACCTCTTACCAACCTGTATTCCGCTGCCATAATAAGCTTCCCAAGTCCTCATTTTGCTTGTGGCATTCCCAAATGTTTCACTGCATCAAATGCTGCATTATTTTTCCATTGTCCAAGAAATGATAGCCCACACGTCCCAATCCAACAGGACACACTGAGTCCTCTGAATGTGCGATTGTGCTGCCCCCTCCAATGTGTTCCATCACTGCCTCGCCCAGAGTGGAGGCCCAGCATCAGTATCCTACCCAGACTAGTTCTGCATTCCCCAGATCTCTTTCAGTGTAAGTACAAATGCCATATCTTCCATGAAGCTCTCCCAGAAGATCCCAGTCACTAAATACTGTGTTCCCTTCTAATTATAATTACCACACTCTGCTTTAGGAGGGCAGACTGTGCCATCTTCATCTTTATAGCCCCCTTGGGACCTAACAGTGTCTTGAATAGAGCAGGGTCTCAGTAAATGTCATCTCCCATCCCACCAGCAAAGGGAGAACCTGAGGCTGATGGCGCCTCATGACTCACGTTTAGCAGCTGTGACTCTTTCAGGGTTTATTTCTGGGAAATGCCATTAGAGCACCTGCTGTATGTGAACTTCATATGAGGCTGGAAAAGTTGTTTCCAGCTTCCCTTCATAGCTGGTCACGGGAGCCTGCGGGGCTGCTGTTATCAGGAAAGTGGATGTCCCCTCCCCAGTCCCTGCATCATGGACAGTCTCCCTGCAGCAGAAGGCTCCGTACACAAGGATGACCTTCCTAGAGAAAGGAACATTTTCTTCTTTGGGGAAAAGGATCAGAGTCTCTGACAGAGGTAAAGGTTTAGTCTCATTAGTCTAACTCTCTACCACATCCTCTACTGCCAGCCCTACCCAAATCACTCTAGCTCAAGAAATCTGGGGAACTCAAAGGTTTGAAGGTGCAGAGTCCAAAGAGGTGGTCGAGCTCATAGGTTCATTCTGGGTCTGCCCCAGTCCAAGATGACCAAGTGCATTTAAGACAAGTTGCAGGGGTTAACCTCTCCTCAAAACATACCTGCAGAATCTGTTTCATTTTAGCTTTAAAAGTCTCACACAAGTGAACGAAAATTCCAGAATTCTCTGGCTCTTGTGGCTCCAGAATGGAGCCAGAAACAAGGCTCCCATTACCAGCTTCATGGGGTAAGAGGAACATTCCGAGCTCTGGCCTCCCTGTCAGTGGCCCGGCGCCAACCAGTACACAGCACACGCCACAGTTGTGTATGTGACCCTACACACTGGTACTGGGCTGTTCCTGCAGAAGTTGAGGGCTTTAAGATGCCATGCCTTTAAAACGTCATAATTAATAAGCTACATTCACATTCATTTTCAGTTCTTCAAATATTTCAAGAGGCAAGGTGAACCAGTGAATAGGGGTACTATCTGAAATCTGAAAGAGGAAGAGAAAAAATCAAGGAAGCATCATTCCCAAGTGATTAGGGAAGCAGTTCAGCCCGTTTCCTTCAAGAAATTAAAGAATATATATATGTTCATGTATAACTGAAAAATTGTGCTCTACACTGGAATTTGACACAACATTGTAAAATGACTATAAATCAATTAAAAATGTTAACAAAAATAAATAAACTGGAACTTAGCCCCCCTCCCCAAAAAAGAAATAAATTAAAGAAGCTCCACTCCTGGCACGACCCTGCCCTCCGTGGCCAGACAGCTGAGGAGTCAGCAGGCGCGGAGGGGCAAAGAGGAGAGAACAGGCAGCGGGAGAGAGGAAACAGAACTAAGTGAAGGCAGATTCCCCCACCCCTGTTTTCAGAACAACTTAAAGCCTCTCCTTTGCGCAAGCCAAAAATAGTTATTTGATTTATGCTTTTTTATATTTTGTTTCCTAAGAACCTATTATCCTGTAAAAATGAAAACAAAAGACAAAACTAAAGGGCTCACTTTTATTTGGCCTTGTTAGAAGTCCAACATGCAGATTTTAAGGATTTCTGCTCAACCAGTATCTGTAAACACTAGAATGGCCTATTGGGAATTCGAAATTTGCACCTCTTGGGGAGTGACAGAAATGTTAGCTATCTTGACTGTGGTGGTGGTTTCACTGGTGTATACATCTATCAAAATTTATCAAATTGTGCATCTAAAAGACATGTAGTTTACTGTATAGGAATCATACCATAATAAAGGGGTTAAAATTAATTTTTTTAAGAAAAAAAAAAGAATGGTCTATAATTTTATTTGGAGTTTCTTCTAGGCTCTTTATAGATTTTTTTCAAAATTCCTGTAAGAATAACAGTTGAATGTGTTGAGATCATAAGATTTAATTTAGTACCTGATACCTTACAAGCTATTATTAAATCAATGTCCTTGATATTGAAAACATTTAATTGAAAACTGAAATTACTGATTCCTTTTATATTGTAAAGTACCTTTAGATTAAAGATTAGATTAAAAAAAAACCCTAATCTTCTTCGACTTAACTGAGATAATCCATAAGGACCATACTTTCATCAAACAAGAAAATTCCACAGCACTTCTCACAGCTCCTCTGCAATAAAAGAGCTCATGCACATTCTGGCCAAGTTAAGTTTACTCCTTAAATTAAGCAAGCTACTGGACACAGCGTGGCTCTACATCTTCTAAGGCAAAAGCATCAGAAAGAGAAATAGCCCAAAGGAAACCCTTTAACCACAAAGTAACCTATCTTCATCACCTCTCCTCAGTTTCAGGAAAAGAATCATAGCCAGGCAAAGTCAAAATTTGATTTTATCTTCCTTGCTTGGTACAGGATTGCCAAGGCCAGCTTATTAATACACTGAGATAAAAAGTAATGGCAGCAAGAGTATTGGATTAAATCCAAAGACTAGGATTTGGGATCTGGCTCCAGCAATTACTACTTCTCGAGGTTTGTAAGTACATGTAACTCTCTGACTTCAGTTTCCTCATCTGTGAAATGAGAATAACCATGTGCCCCAGAGTCGTCATGAAATTCAAATCAGTTGATGTGGGTAAAGAGTAATGTGTAAACCATAAACTAAATAAGCCTTTTGGGTCTTTTGCGGGGGTGGGGGTTGCTCTAGATGTCTTCCTGAAGAGCGGTCTATGCCAGTGCGCTATACTTGCTCAAAAGCCATGCATGGTTATCACTCCTGACTTTGGATTACAGGATCCAAACAAATTAGTCAGCAACTAGACAGCACTTTGTCAGCATATGGTCACACGCAAAGTTGGTAATGCAAGCAAGGAGGTTCATGGCCAGCCCAGAACAGTACATCTAAGCGGCAGGGCCACCCTGACCTGGAACATAGGCTGAGCACGCCCAAAAGAAATGCTCCCAATAAATTCCCCCTGTCTTAAACTAGCACCCAAACCACATGACTCATTCTCTACCTCAGTTTCCATTTAGTTCCTCGTGGACTCCTCTGTTTACCCTCTAATGTGTGTCCTTGACTTCTCTCCTGTGCTACATACACGTGCCCATCTCTCCTGGCTCTGACCACAGCTTCACCTCTTTCTCTGAGGTCACACCTTAGGAGACACCCCTCCCAAATCAGCCTGGCCCCTGAGTCTCCAGAAACTCAGACATTATACCACGCCCTTAGATAATTCTTATTCATAGGCAAGGCCTGCAAATAGTCCTTCAGTTTTTCCTAACCAGTTCCTAGTGATGGATTATAGCCACTCTAAACAATGTCTAAAGGATTTGAAGATTTTGCTTTGTGTGTGTGTGTGTGTGTGCAGTTAATTTTAATGGCCTTCGAGCATTTCTGAATCTAATTATTAGGAAATTGAAAAGAGAAAATAACATGGGCCTTTGGAAGTCTGGCTGGTTTAGCAGAGGCGGCAAGCCACAGTTTGAATGTAAACATCTCTCCCTGCACTCTCACCTCAAGGTCAGCATCTTCCAACTCACACTCATAACCAGGTAAAGAAGGAAAGGAATCTTGGCAGGAAGAGAACACCTCAGCTCATATGCCTTTGAGAAAGGCATGGACCGCCATGATGGGAACATTAGTTCAAGTCAAAGCAAGCATGTTGAAGTCTAAGCACCTGGAATAAAGGGGTGGTGGCCCCTCCAGAGCCCCTACCGGGGGCACACGGCCTCTGTGCCTCCACTCATTCCGTAAGAATCACATTCAATGAGAATAATATTTTCTAGTAGAAGCATTTACTTAAGGTCCTAGACCAACCAAAGCACAAACTCAGAAAGAACAAGGCAAAGATATAGAGGGATTTTGACTTCTAAAGTTAAAGCTGAGTGCCAAGAGAACTCACAGGAAATTTGGCTGAGGTTTGAGGGTTTGATTCAGAGAGTAAATAAAATGACATTAATCTGGGAGACTCTAGAATCCCACAGACAAATTTATGTTCATAGTTTTTTTACATGTACTTAATCTTAAAAGCAAAAAGGGAGAATCCTTTGAGGATGATAGAATTACAAAATGGGTTCATTCATTCAGCATAGATTCAACAAAGAGTGTTGAGTGCGAACAAAACCTAAGTAAATTATAGAAAGTGATGCAAGTGGAACAGTAGGAAGTTATTTTAGATAAAGAGGTAAGATTAAGCATTCATCATTTTTATAAAAATAATGAAATCACCGTTCTTTAGGGGGGATAAAACTTAATAGATACATAAATAGCAATGCACGTCCTATGATTAGCAAATTATCCTTTGTGTTTTCCAAGGTTTTCTGGAAAATTACCTTATTCCCCCCAAAAATGCTTATTTTAAAAAGGGGGGTGAGGAGGAGAGGAAAACAGGCAGATACAGAGAAAAAGAAACACTGGTACAGAGAAAAGGAACAGGGATACAGAGAAAGAGAATAGGCTTCAGACTGAGAAGGACACAGATAAGAATTGCACTGAGCTTTTAAGATAGGTAAGAAATACATTTCACAAAAGAAGAAAGGGCAGTGGTGTTTAGGATTAAAGGCCCAGAGGCAAGTCCAAGAGGTAATTAGCGAGTGACATCTTTCAGCCAGGACAACGCTGTCCACATGGGCATGAATGGGCTCAAATGGGAGACAGGACAGCACAGAGTTAAGGCCAGAATGAGGAGAAACTTAATACCCATGGTAAAGACTTTAGGCAATGAGGTAATGGTGAGCCTTTGAAGGTTTCCAAACTAAGAAGTGACCCCATGAAAAGACTGCCTTAAGGTCATTTGACAGTGGATATTTTCAGCGTCTATTAAGGTTTCTTTGCCTCTTCACCAAAAACTCCAAAATCTAATTATACAGTTGGACTCTTTGCCTGTTCTCTATCTTTATTTACATACCATATCAACAGACAAACTCAATTGTATCTATAAACTCATTATCTTGCCTGCAAAGTCAATTCCCTGACTTTCCCAGCACCTACACCTCAGCCTTCCTTATCTTCTCTTTCTTTCCTCTCTCTTTCCCTTCCTTTCTAGACATGGGCAATCATCACTTCCAACTGAACTCTCCTTTACAGACTTGAGAATCTACCCTTTGAGACAGCCACCAACAACCCCCGAGTTCAGGCTCTTCTGTGATGAAGAGGAGAACAGCAGTCCCCTAACTGGCGTCCCTTCAGCCAGTACTGCTGGCATCCAACTCATTCGGCACACAACACCTACTGGCACATGTTTTCAAATACCCCACTCCTCGTGTCTCTGTCCTCAGCCAGGCTCCACTCTCTGCCAGGAGTGGCCTGTCAGCCCTCTCAGCCTGGGAAGTCCATAACTTTCTTTTAAGATCCAGCTCAAATTCAAGCCACATTCTCCAGGCATGTAGTCACTCTCTCTCCACCACACTCTCAGGACTCTTGATAAACACCTCCATACAGCGGGATGTATTTACTGTGACTGTTGACTGGCGCTCCCCCATTAGACACTAGGTCACTCTAAGGCAGAGATCATGTCCTGCTTACCTTTGGATCCCACCATCCAGCATAATACCCGGCCCAGTGAAGTTAACACATGTGTTTGCTGAATTAAACACACTGGACAATGTCTTATGTCAAAAAATAAAAGGCTATTCCCCTGGAAGCTCTGTCTTTTCAATGACCTACTCAACTTCTTCATTCATTTTATGAACTCCCCCATTACCCATACAACTCATAGTCACTGGTGATCTGGGCTGATCTACAAACTCAGCCTGATACATCACTCACCACTATGCACATTGTTTTCAAGAAACACTCAACCATCTAGTTCTCTGGACATATAATCCTCTCTGACTCCTGTCTGCCTCTATACCAGCTGTTTTATCTTTCTGACTGCCTGTCTACCAAGGAAATTTCCATTTATTCTCTAGCTTTTGTCTGGTTGCTGTCTCCTTAGTAAAGCCAGCTCTAACTTCTTTCTTTCCTGGTTTCCTGGACCCAAGAACACCTCCCTCACCACACTCATTACTCTATGCCAGATCAGTTTTTGCTTTATCTGTTTCTACCACTATTCTGTAAACTCCTTGTTGTGTTTAGTTCTGTGTTCCCACTGCTAAGCCTCAGGGCCTAGAGGAGGGGGGAGAGGAGAGGGAAGAGAAGTAACAGCCACTGATGAGCACCTCCGTTACCTAGCATTGTTCTTAGCACAGTACACAGATTACGCCTTTAAGGTGGGTATTCCTATTAGGCCTACCTTCATGGTAAAACTAAGAGAACAGAAAGGTTAAGAACTGCAAATCTTACAGGAAAAAAAAAAAAAGAATTGCAAATTTAGTCACAAATCCAATCAGTGATGATGCCTGAGATCTTAATCCAGGCAGCATGGCTACCCATTAGTCTATTGGCTTTCTGGAGTGGTGTCAGCAAACCTTCTCTGCCAAGAGCCAGATAGTAAATACTTTAGGTTTTGTGTCCTGTTCAGACTCTGTCACAGCTCCTCAACTTTGCTGTTACAGTGGAAAAGCAGGCATAGCCAACATGTGGCTGTGTTCTAGCAGGAGTTTATTTCACAAAAACAGGTGGCAAGTCTGATGAGGCCTGTAGTCTAGTTTGTTCATCTAGAAATTCAATAAATGTTCATCAGATTAAATTAGATCTAACAATGTTGGAAACCAAAACCTTCCTTCTGTCCTCAAATGATTACCTTCTCTTATCCAAAAGCTGTCTGCAGTTGCAGCCTTTAAGACATTAAGTGGCAGGCAAACATGCTGTAGGCACACGGTAACCAGTTGCAGAGCTGAACTGAATGGGATGGAAATGGGGCCCTGAAGCTGATCTTTGTGCTAAGCTCCCACCCCTCAACTCTACCTCAGGAGACTACTGGATCTTAGCTAGATATTCCTGCCCACAGCATTGACCTCCCAAAAAGAGAAAACCTTTACTTCTAAGAAGAGAAGCCACTCCAAGGCTCCATCCTGTATCTCCAACCCTGACCTGGCCTCCATCTTGGGTATCTGATATTATAGTATACAAAAATTATCACTTGAAAGCAGCAGGCAAACAGAAAAACCTCCCATACTTAAGTGGGCCACAAGTTTCAACCTACGCCGTACAGACTTCCTGGTGCCTAGAATGTTGTTCCAGAGCAGTTACAAGCACTGCTCTAACCTAGACCTTTCTATGTAAGTGGTACAATAATCAGAAAAATGACTATGGGTGGCAGGACGGGGGGAAGCAGGGAAGATGGAAAAAAAAAACAAAAAAAACATTGAATTGTGAACTTCTAGAGGGCAGAAAGTATGTACTATTCACCTTTTCCAGGCCAGAAAACCTGGCATATAGCAGACCAGGAAATGTTTGTTCATGAATGAATGAATGAATGAATGAATGAATGAATGAATTTAATGAAGTCAAGAATCTAGATAATCAAGTCTGCCGAAACACACACAGGCTCCACATTCCCTCATGCATGCTTCCAAATCAGTAAGACCCATGGGGAAGATGGAAGCCTTCCAGCCATGAGTGGGGGAAGAGCCCATGCCCTGACCCGAGCAGACTCACCATCTTGAGTGTTTGGACTGAGGATCTGGGTCCGGAGTTCCCACAGGCTGATGCCCAGACACCTGCAGACCTCCTCAGGGCTGTAGGGCTCCGGGTGAAGGGCATCCTCTGTGATCAGCAGCATTTCTTCCAGACTGACTCCCAGTCTGGCCTGCACCTCCTCCAGCCGCAGCGCTGCCTCCCACGGCAAGCCCTTGTGCTTAGCCAGGAGCTGCAAGTTCAAACCAAGTTAACGGTCAGTTTTCATGTCAGAAATTGATATGCACTATTTTAATGGGCCAAATTCAGCTTGAAACTTTTTTTTTCCATTCAATCTATCCACATTTCCCACCATTGCTTGAAAATGCATGCTGGGTTCACATGTTTGAAGTTAAATATGCCTGTGTCATACTCACAGCCTAGTTAAGTATTTTTCCTAAAAAAATTTTAAAATAAAAAAAATGAATCCCCCACTGAATTTTCTGCCTGTCACCACTTTCCCTCAGGGCTAGTTCTTTGAATAATTGTATTCTTTTCCTCCCTGTTGTGCTCACCCCTAACACATCGCTCTCTATAACGGCTATAGAAAACTATTCAAATCCCACATGACCTGGTCCTGAGGTGGGCACCGTACGCCTAATTTCATTAGAGCACTTCCTGTTTACGACATGCCTCTTTGAAATGGCTAATGAGTTTAAGTATCTGGGTGTTTGGAGTCAAGCCTCAGATTTTAAATGAAAACCTCATTGGTGACTTTATGAAAAACCACCTCATCAGGTTGTTGGTAGTGGTAGAGCTGTATGTTTCTCCACCCCTGAGAAAAGAGTTTAAAATCCAGTCGCATCTCGAGGTACCCCCTCAATCTGCAGGGGAAGGTTAGGTACAAACCAAACCTTTCTAACCAGGTCCACTCATGGGAGCCACGATCCAGAATGCATGTCCCTCATTCTCCCCAAACCACTGACCGAGCCCTTCAGAGCAGGTGATCAAAACAGTGAAAATCTCTCTCACCCGAAGTCTATAAAATTCATTCCCAGGATGTGAGTTCTGCAGGTGCAGACGGCACAAACAGCAAAACAGAACAAGCAAAAGAAGGGGAAATGTGTATCTAATTTACTCTTCTATTATGCCGATGATTGGATTTTCTCTCTTTTTGACAGGAAGTAGGATTTACCAAAAGACCATTGTACTCGGGTTAGGGCCACTCACTTCTGAAGAATGTTAATACAGTAGTTCTTATTTTCATTAATCCTCCCTTTAAAACTCTGGCTCATACACTTGAAAGGAGTTAATGATTGTTAAGGGAGAACTGGGGAAAGAGACAATAGAATTACATTTTTCTGTTCAATTATTTCGCAGAACATGCTACCACTTTTAAAACAAGGATACCAGTTAAGACCTTTCTTCTGACCTTGTTTTCTTAGCTAATGTTTATTAGCAGTGCTGGACTGACACCTCCAACAAACTGACTCACTCACTCATTCATTTAACTCATTCATTCATGGTCTATATTCCAATGTATTTCAAAAGTAATTTGAGAAAATGTATAAAGACATACATAAAACCAAAGAAAAACATACAATATATTTACTTCATACAGAAAGACAGCTGAAGTGGAAGAACTCCTAAAGCAGTACTTTCTCAAAATATAGATCCAAATCCAACTGAGGGAGGCAACAAAGCTAACAGAAGCAATTCATACTTGGATACTGCTGTATGATTTAAAATGTGCTTTTTATTTCTTTTCATCTTTGACAGCTCTGAGGGATAGGTATTTTTACTCTATTTAAGACATGAGAGTAAGTGACTTGCCCGAAGTCACCTAAGCAGTTAGGAACAGAGCTGGAAATTTAACCAGGATCCTGTACCTCTTTCTTGCTTCCCCAAGGCCACGTTCTCAGTGGGCTGTGGTTGATATCTATTTCATGATACTTGTCTTAGTTCCAGTCACTCAATTTCTAGAAATGGTTTCTAAACATAAACCAAGATTTGTGTTAGAAGTGAACACTCCGTGATTCCAAACACTTTGAGATGAGTTCTTTCTAAAATAAGAAGGAAAAGGGAAAAAAAAATCAAAGAACAGCCTCCAAGTGATGAGAGTAGGCTCTTCCTAAGTTCCTTTCAGTGACCACCATCTCTAAGTACCCATCCCTGGCCTCACTGGAACAAGTCTCATTGCCTCAGGCACTTGATCCCAGGAAACTGACCCAGGATTGTGTGGGGAGAAACTCTTTGGAGGATGCCTGCTGCCTACAAAGTCGTTTCCAAAGGCAGCCTCCCCATGCGCTTATGTTCCACAGGCAGAGGCGTGAACATTCACTCCAGTGATATCCCAGTTTGCTGTTGGGTCCGCTTTGCCCCCAGCTGGAGAGTCCACACAGCCAGTTTCGTGTGTTTTTCAGTTAAGGATGAAATCTACCACGAGCCCTCAATGACAGCTGCTCAGCCATGAGTTGCTGAGTAGCATATACCACCTTGTGGGAGTAAAATAGGAAAGCCACTTAAGCCCTTTGAAATTTGGCTCAGGAAACAGAAAGATGACTTGCAGATGGGGGAAGCAGAAGAGTAAGATCTGTTGCCCAAAGGCAACTTCATGAGGGAATTTGCCTCTCACAGCCCTGGTGGCTGGCCTACTTCACATCTGTGAAGCGGGGCTGGGGGTCAGGACTATGAGACATTTTGTGACAAGTTCCTCACTCAGCAGCAGGGTGGGGCTATAAGAGAAAACAGCTCTTTGTCAACATCCACCATTTTCTTTTCACCACTGCCAAACATGAAGTGTTCATGTGAGATACCGTTCCTGGGAAGTTACTGAGCCTGGCTGATGCTCTGTGGACAAGAAAGCAGGCAACAACTACTGTGTCCACAGTCACAGAAAGAGGTAGATAAATAGTGCTAGGATCCCATCTGAGGTGGTTTCTCTCGGATGCAGGCCCTAAGACAAGAATCTGGGGGAGAGGGTGATACCAAGAAGTGCTGGTAGAGCAGCAGAAAAGGAGACAGGGAGACAAGCTATGGTATGGGAGGTGACGCTGGGCCCCCTGTATGTACAGACTTCAGATGTGTCCTACTCACAGGCAAGAATGCTCAGGTATTTACCCACCAACTCTCATCCATCATCGTTTGAGGGCCGATTCCAAGGGTATTAGGTCCCTAGACCTCCAGGTTGCCCCAGGTGCAGACTAAGCACTCTCCTGCAGCTAGAAAACGCCCTCAGTCTGAGGGTGACTGGGGCTTCCAGGAAGAGGGTGTGGCAGCAGAGTGCTAAAATATGGACCCAACTCAGGAGTCTGTCTGTCAGAACCCAGCCCTCTCTGACTTCTTCACTGCATTTTGCAGGGACTAACAAATCAGCGTGAAATGGATCAAAGGATAACATTTCGAATCCCTTCTCTGACAAGCTGTTTTCCGTGCAACAAAAGCAGCCGTGGTGGTGTTGTTTCTGGTTCTCTAAATCACATGTGCTTTTTTTTTAATATTTGAAAAAACACATAACAATTTGAAGTTTTAAAAAAATTACAAAGTAAATTACCTATAATCATCTCAATGAGATAATCACCAATCTCCCTTCTGATCACCGTCCTATATCACACGTTGTTTATACATACTGCATGCATACTACACACCTATAGTTTGACATAAATGGGACCATACATAGCTGTTTTATTGTGGATACTTTTTTTTTGTTTACCTCCCCCTCGCCCCCATCCAAATACACAGAGCCGTTCCCCAGTGACTTCCGTGTCCATGTTCCGCTCATAAGCATCATGAACACATTCACAGCATTGACCTTCCCCCGTGTCAGCCATTCCCACTCTCCTCATTCTCTGTGTTAGTTTGCAGGTCACAGAAGAAATGTGAAGAAATCTGCATGACTGTGCAGAATGGCTCTGCTACAGTCCTCCCTGCATCAGCACCACCTGTCTTTTCTCTAAGGGACCCCCAAGCATCGTGCTCTGGATCTCATTCACACCTAACTCCGCAGGGGTGCAATGGAGAGAGCAGGGGTGAAGACAGACCTGGACTCCTGCACTTTCTTGAAATAAGCCACAACCTACCTTGGAAATTCTCACTTTGTAAAAATGGGAAACCTAATGGCTACTTCAACAACTACTGTGAAGATTAAATAAGATAATAATAAAAGCATCTAGTACCTTGTCTGGCCCAGAAGAGGCCCTCTGTGAGGGTCCAGTTTTCAGACCTCTACACAGTCCCCGGCCTCGCTGGCCAGTTCTCTCCCACCTGGCACCTCTTCCCACACCTTCAAACATACACGGGTGTTTCCTGTCTTAAAATTCTTATTCCTAAAGTTACTGCTCTTCATTCCTCCTTCTCTTTCACTGTCCAACAACTAGAACCAGCAACCCATAGACATCGCTTCCAAGCCCTCGATGGCCACTCTAACTATTGAATATGGCCTCCCAAAGGTCCTTCTTCTCTCCAGAACCACTTCTAAAGCCACTGGGTTTTTCTTGGGCCTCTTATTTCTTAATGAATCAGTGGCTTCGGGCACTCTTCACTACCTACCTTCTTCAAACTCCCCGTTGTATTGGCCTGTGTCGCACGGCATTTTCCTGGTTTCCCTCTCACCTCTCTGGTCCTTATATTTCCATCCACGACTCACTTTTCTCTTTTCATTATTATTGAAGCCATCTCCCAAGCTTAAACCCTGGCCTTCTGATCTTCTCTTGCCACATTCTTTCCCTTAGCAAACTGAACTCAGTCCTTGGTTTCAACTATTATCTTAAAACAAATACACCTGAAGGCTATAGCCCTAGCCAAGATATACATTCCAACCTCAAATTTCTAACCATTTATAAGAAAATTCCATGGGGAAGTGTCAGCACCTCCTACTTTCTTAGCACCTTCCAGCCTACCTTCCCCAAACCTATCAATGGCAGGACCATGCTTTCCACCCATCATTTCAGCTTAAAACTACAGCCCTTACTGACCCAACACTTAGCCTTCACTTGTGCACCTCTGTGTGCAGCACATGCTCGCTGAAGTGAAGAAAGCACTCGTGGCTCCTGACGGTAGGGAGCTTGTAGTCTACCCGAGCAGACAGGCATCAATCAAGTAATAATTATACAGGGAGGAACTTACTTCATTCGTGATCATCAGTTATCATGGAAAATGCAGGCTGTGGCAAGAGCATATACAACGGCATTTAACATAATGGAGGTGGGGAGGGTGATCAGGGAAAACTTCCTCCAAGTAATGAATGGCTTTTATGCCAAAAGGAAGACAGAAACCCAATCAGAGAGACCTTTACTAGGCCCTTTACTAGGTCCAGTCAGAACTTCTTGCATATCCCTCCCTTGTTATCCCACCCCCAATAACACTTTAAGACCCACTTCCCTTCAACCAAGCAGAAGTTCCTGCTGCCAGATTAATATTTCAAAAATACCTTGCTAACAACATGAGCTTCCAGGACGCCCGCTTCTGGGACCAAGCCTGGGTGCTCCTCAGCACAGCACTGAAGGCCCTACCACAAGCTGTCTCCACCACACACATCAGCCCTACTCCCCAGCGTGCACCTGCTCCGTCCGGCAGCTGGGGCTCACCGTCCTGGGAATACTGCACACCAGCGTTCTGGCAGAGCGAGCTTGACTATGTCACCAGGCCGAGTGAAACTGGCTAGACTCCTGGGTATTTGGGTTTTCTCCACTCAAATTCAAGGAAACTGCAAAAGCCCTGAGAATATTATACCCACTTCTCCTCGCCAGATAGAGAATAAATTCCATATTGACCACTAAGTGGCAGGAGCTAAAAAACTGGGTGAGTGATGGCCCCCGACCAGACAGGCTCTGTGAAAAATCACACTGTCAACTCCTCTTGAAAGGACCACATGAAACGCTCTCATTTCAGGCTTCACATGTCGCCACAAGGAGCTCGGGGTATGCAAAATGCAACAGCATCATTTCTCTTCCCTTTTTGACTTCCCATAATACTTACCAGCATCACATATTTCATCCCTCAGTATAATTAAGGGATACTCTCTTTTATAGACAGAAAACATCTTCTCTGGAAAAGTTAAAGCCACTGATTAAGTGTAAAATACTAAAAAAAAGTTACGCTCATTAAAGATTTCTGGTTACTTTGTTAATTTAAGAACATAAAAAATGTGCTTCACTTAAAAGTATTATTTACGCAAGTAATAATTATAAATCTTTATTGTGTTTGCTTTGAAATGTTTTAAATTTTAGTTCAAATGCCTCTACAAGACTGAGATTTAATGGATCTGCATCAATCAGTCTGGGGAAATTACTAGAAAGAGAAGAGGGGAAGGAAGAGAGAGAGGGAGAGAAAGGGGGAGGCTTGAGAACAGAAGAAACGATCAACATTAAAGCAAAACCAAAAAAATCATCTTTACTGGTTTAGTGTTACCTCCCTGTGCTAAGTAGATACAAAAGGTATTAATTTTCACAAAGGGAGCCTGGAGAGAAAGGAGGAGAGGAAAAACAAGTGTTATTTATTCCAATTTGCCATGTGGCGCTCTGCCTAATCAGTCTCATTTTCAGAACTATCCTGATTTGTCACTTCTCCACTGACACCTCGTTTTTATTATCTGAAAACAGTAATTTTGTTCAGATTAATTTCTTTACTTTTTCACATGGGCGTTTATTTCCTGATTTAATGAGGCCATTTCCACACAAAAAATTATATTCATTCACATGGAGCTAAAAATGGAAAAATGGCACCATATTGTTAGGAAAATATGCTTAGCAGAATTCTAGCCCACATTCCTTAGGCAAGAACACATTCTTTACATCAAGGTCTACGTGTGTAGAAGCACTATGCTGTACACCAGGAATTGACACAACATTTCAAACTGACTATACTTCAATAAAAATAAATATACAGAGATCTATGCATGTAGCCCATATTAGGAGTTTTATCTTTATTTCTCTTTTGTATATAACCTTGGATTCTATGGATTTGCAGCAACATGATTTAGAACACATTTTCCACCTTGATAAAGCCTCTCACTTTTCTTTTTTTCTCTCTCTCACTTTTCTTTCTTCTGTATTTTAAAAGAGAGAAAAATTCAGAGTACTTAAAATAATGTGTTTTATCTACATCATTTGGGAGGAGTGTGTGGCAAAAAGTGAATTCAGGTGCCAATTTCACTGAACAAAATACCTCTAAAATGCATATGGAGTTAGACAGCCAAACTCAGAAGACAGCCTCAAGAACAGAAAGTTCTGCAGTGAATTAAGGTTTTCAGCTACTGCTTCCAAAAGAGAAGCCCTTTTTGTAGTTAACTCTCCCAAGGCATTCCCCCCAATCCTGGCAACAGAAATTCAGCACCACAATTTTATCCTCATTTCCTTCTCGCACCTTTGGAAAAGACTAGTTCCTTTACGAACCCATTACGCATAGCTTAGGCTTGTATTAGTTTTGTACCGGCACACCTATGGATCTCACAGATGGCATCTAATTTCGTGATAAAACCTTGGAAACAATGTTGTGTATGTTTGAGGTCTCCTTGGGAAGGCAGTGCTTACTCATCTATCTCAAAATAAAAAGTCAACAAGAATTAGCCCTCAAACAAATAAGACACTCACTTCTTCCATCTCCTGAAAGATGAACCTTGCCCTAAAAGGAAAAAAAAGTTCACTGAAGCCTTTGATATTGAAAAGTTTACTATACTACTTCTCATATATGCACTAATCAGAAGACTTAATTAATAGTAAAATATTTTTATATAATTTTTAGAAATTATCTGATTAAGTAAATAACAAATTTAAAGCATTCAGATCGTGGGTTTTTTTTTTTTTTTTAATGTTTAACACCAAAATTTTCCAGGGGAAAAAAAAAACTTTTATTTTCTGGCTCATCATATCTCTGCTGTCCCCAGCTTCACAACTTCAGTGGGTAAGAGTAAGGGGCGAAGTAGTCAGTCAGTCACAAGGGATAATTATACTTGACACAGCTCCACAGTAGCTAGTCCAGTGCTGAGCACAGAATATGCACATGTAAAAAATTGTGAAATTGAGCAAAATAAATACAACAGGGCAAGTAACACAGGGAGTAGTTATTCATTTATTCAACACATGTTTACCCTGCGCCTACTTCAGCCTAAGCAGTATACCCGGCATTAGGGAAATAAAAATTAACAAGAAGGACACAAGTCTTGGCTCTCAGGTAAAAATCAAATCAGAAAGAGGAGACAGATATTAAATAGCTGTGATAAGCTCCATATCTGAGAGATGCCAGTGCTGTGAAACAGAAAGGGAGTTCCCCCTTAGTCTGGGAGTAAGGAAGTCAAGGAAGGCTTTCTGGAGGAACATTTAGGCTGAGACCTCATAGAGGGCTGGGAGAAGAGTGTTTGGGCGTGTGCAAAGTACCCGAGGTGAGAAGGAGCATCATGGCTAGAGTGTAATGGGACTGGGGGATGCTAAGAGAACTGGATTAAGTACACATCGGATCTTGCAGTGCTCTCCAGAAGTGATAAGGACTTTTTATTCTATTCCAATGAAATGGAGAGTTTTTGAAAGGTGGTCAGCAGGGGAATCACCTGATCACATTTAAATTTGTAAACCGTCATTCTGTCTGCCATTTGAAAAATGATACGGGGAAAGCACAGTGGAGCTCTCGACTAGATTGTACTTCCCAGCTCCCAGCCTCAGTTCTCTCCAACTTTCAAACAATAGCCTGTGCATTCTAGAGCTTCCATAACATTTAATTTCTGTGTCACTTTTTGGAGCACCTGCTTACACATCACCTAATCACATACTAACCATTTCCTATTTCATACCCCCTAACTTTAACTCTCTACTCTACTCTCCACTCTCCCTGGTCATACAGCCTGTATCCTTTCATATATCTAAGTGCACAACAGTTATTCACTGAACATCTCCTAAGAAGTTTGAAGGCCTGACTGGCAAGTGTCTTCGAAACTGTGGAACAGAACTGCCAAGACTCCCACTTGGTTTGTGTTTCCCTGGTACACACCAACCCTAAATTTTCAGAGTGACCAGTGATGGCCACGTACTAAAATGGCACACGTGAGAGGACCAAGAGTTGAGGCTGTCATCACTTTTGCTGAAGAAACAAGATCAGTTATGGTCACTGCCCATCAACCGCCTCCATCTTTCTCTACCCACAGAACTAACCTATGGCTTCTGCTTCACAGATACAAGTTAAGCTGTCCTCTTCTCCCCAGTGCCACCCTAGAAAACTCAACGGTGAAGTTCATATAGCTTCCAAACATCTAGAGGGTGCAGGGCACACCCACAGGTTTATTTCTTTCTCTTTTCTTTTCTTTTTTTTTTTTTAAAGATTTATTTCTCTCCTGAGTTTGGAATCAAACTGCTCAGTACCCAAAAACCTTCGGTTGGAACACTGCTGCAGTCAGAATGTTGCCCAAGATTTTAGGGAAAGAGACAAAACAATAGGGAACAAAGAGAAAAGGAACAAGGAAAAGCCCTACTTAAAGTTTCACTAGTTTTCCAAGTTCATACCTTTGCAGCCAGCCGACACTCCATCACCCTGATGTTGAAATGCGAAGTTGCTGCCTTATTCATTTCCACACAACTGTTGGCAATCACAAACACTGCTCTGCTTGGGAGTTTCACATCAGTTGCCCTCAGAGGACTAAATTCTATCAACTTGGCCTATTGGAGAAAAAAAGATAGGTGAGATGAAATGGATTAGAATTCAGAAAATGTTTAATCATTTGTGCACTTACTTATCTTAATAAAATGTTCCCCCTGAAATGCATTCACTCATTTAAATATTATTTATTGAATTCCAGGCACTGTACTAGGCACTGGAGATACAAGAGTGAACAAGACACTGTCCCTGCCCTCAGACAGCTTACACTCTAGTGGGAAAGGCAGTCAAGTCATCTAATACGTTACCAGGTTGTGTTACAATGATAGCAAAGCACAGAGCACTATGCAGACACACAGCTGTAGCACCTCATCAGACAAAGCCTAGTGCAGCCTCCTCTGAATAAAAGACAAATCTAAACTAAGTCTTAAAGGATGAGTAAGAGTAGGGCAGACAGAGGGGTTCTTTACCCAAAGAGGATGTCAAGAAGAGGGAGAGAAAGTGCAAGTTCCGAGGTTAAAAAACAACATGAGGTGTTCAGTAGAGTTTGGACTACTGAAATTTAGCTGGAGCTTAGCATTTGAGGGGTGAGGAGTGGGGGGAGGGTAGGATGGAGGGGTAAAGTCAGGGTCAGATTGTGAGGTGCTCTGCAAGCACAACGCATCTGGGCTTTGTTTAGACTCTCTAGCTAACTTATATCAGCATCAGGTCTCTTGCCATCACTCCTGCTTGTCAGGTCTCATCCAAAACACCCAGAGTATTTTCTTAGCATTAAACCAAAGTTCCTCATGCCTCGTGTCTTTGGCTTAGGGGAATCAACAACAAATAATCTTAATAAGAAGAAATCCAGGTATTCTTGGAAAATAGCCAAGCCTGTAGGAAAACCAAGAAGAGATTGTAAAGAAATGTCTGTTTCTATTTTGGAAATGAGATGTTTACGGCAACTAGGAGAACCTCTGCTCTGCCCACGGGAGTTGATAGCCAAGGGGAAGCAGTACTGGCAAAGGAATTCATTCCTGGCTTCCTGTCGACATTCTTTCCCCCACCACTAAAGCCCCAAAAATGTTGACAAAGAAAAATGATACCAAAGGGTAAATTATAACAAGAGGGGTTGTGAATATATGTGGTAAGAGGATGAACATTTGAGTTTAAAACCAACAAGAGATTATGAAAATGCCATGAGATGAAATGATTTGAGATAGGACCAGGAAAGGAGGTCCCAATGACTAGGGAGTTGAGAAATCTCATCCTAACAATGAATTAGAAGAAAAAGAAAACCTCAGGCACAAGAGAAAAACAGACTCAAGGTATGATTCTGGAAGCTTAAGGGAGAGGTGATCAACAAGAAATAGAGTAGGTGAACTGGTGATAGCCTTGAATTACAAAGCAGTTGAGAAATACTGTCCTACCATAGAGCCTAATGGAATCAGCTGCCCAGAAACAAACACAATGAGGATCTCAAAGCCTTCCTCTCTATGTGGACTTTCCCTAGTTGATATTTCCAAATAGCTCAATGCCACCTACAGTTCCTTCTTCTGCAAGAAACGATATGGACTGGTCCATCCCGCCTCCTTCTGTGCCAATGTAACGCTCGCTCTTGGCGCAGATTTCTGCAAGTTCCACCTGGAAAAGTAAAAATTGATTTGCACCGTGAGTACGGTCATAATCTATTGCTCATTCATTTCCTACTCCAGACATGACAGATGGCTTTGAATTCCAGGGCCAAATCTGATCAATTGATAGTAGCTGCCTGCAGCTCTGGGTCAACAAGAACTCCAAGGCCATTGAGCTCAACAGGAAAACATACCAAGATCAGTTGATGTCTGCTACGGGATGGAATAAGATATAGACTGTGCATGCCACCTACAGCCTTGACCCTCAGTATCCACAGGGGGTTTGTTCCAGGACCCCACAGGATACCAAAATCCATGGATGCTCAAGTTCCTTAAATAAAATGGCGAAGTACTTGCATAAAACCTATGTACATCCTTTCTTGTACTTTAGATCATCTCTAGGTACTTATGATACCTAATACTATGTAAATGTACGTAGCTAGCTGTAAATACAATGTGAATGCTATATAAATAGTTGCCGGTATGTGGCAAACTCAAGTTTTGTTTTTAGAACTTTCTGGAAACTTTTTTTGGAATATTTTTGATCCACAGTTGGTTGAATCTTCAGGTGCAGAACCCAAAGATATAAGGAAGGCTGGCTGTATTTGCTGTCCTCTAAAAGATTCCACAGAGCCAAGTTTCTCCCATCTCTCTGTGTGCTCCATCCCTCTCTAGAATGGCATCACCAAAAATCTCACATGGGCACTCATTCATTTCTGCCTCAGCTTTGTCTCCCAACAGTGGACTATTTCACAATTTCCCCACAGCCAAAGTGGGGTCATCCAACCTTATTTTCCTGTCCAAAAGTAATGCTGTCTCTGTGGCATTTCCATTAAATGTAAAAATCAGAATTAGAGTCATCTCATCAGACACATCTTCCTCCAGTCAAGATGAAGAGACCGAATACACGAACACTTTTGTTTGTTTGTTTTGTTTTATTTTTGTTTTCGTTTTAATTGAAGTATAGCCAATTTACAACATTGTATCAATTTCTGGTGTACAGCATAAAGTTTCAGTCATACATATACACATATATCTTCCTTTTCATATTCTTTTTCATTATAGGTTACTACAAGATATTAAATATGGTTCCTTGTGCTATACAATAGAAACTTCTTGTTTATCTACTTTATATGTAGTAGTTAGTACCTGCAAATCCCAATCTACCTCAAACACATTTCTAATCCAAACTGAAAATGTCAAAATATCTGTTTAAGAAGTTTCAGTGGATTCCTATTGATTAATGAAATAAGCTCAAATTCCTCAACCTGTTATTTCAAAGCCTTCCAGCATGCACAACCAATCTGCATATGAAATTGTATTATCTTCTACTCTTCCAATTATATGTGTCTCCATGACCCCCTCACACATTTATGTAACCTGGTATTATTTCCTCTCTTCTCTCATATAAATTCTATTGCCATTCGATATCCAGCTTATTGGCTGCCTGTTATGGGCACGTCACTGGTGGCCACTCAAATCTTCCACCATAGAGTCTTCTTCAAAGACTTTTCCCACTATGGCATTCTGTTTCTCTAAACTCTTATAACAGTTAGAGCTAGTATCATCCATTTACTCACTCTACTATTCATTCATTCTTTCTTTTTTTTTCCTTTTTTCTAAGCCTTGCTTCAAGCCTTTATTTCTCACTTGTTTTACTGGAAGCTCTTCCTAGAGCGATCATTCAGAAGCACTGATATAATCATCTCTTGCCTTTTTGGTTGCCAGTGCCTAGATGAGCATATTCTCAGCATGGTCCGCAACACTCTAATGACTTATCCCTTGCTCACATCTCCAGCCTGCTCTCCCACCATGAACCCCATAAACCCTAGGCTAAGAGCACTAAAAATGCTGTTCTTCATCACCTCCAGGCTCTCTCATCTCTTAGTGCCTGTAAAAGTGTGATTCTCTGCCCTCCTCACTCAGTAGTCCTCTCTCCAGCATCCTCCACTAGTCATGAGGATCAACTCAAGCATCACCTCTCCCTGGAGTCGCACCAACACCCAAATGCACACACACCACGTCGTCCCTCCTCTGCACTCCCTGGACAGAACTCTACGCTCATTGACCAAACAGTGCTTAAAGTGTGGGTTTCCTTGTGTCTTTAACCACCAGTCTGTGAGAACCCATGCAGGGCCCAGACCAGACCCACTTAACTGAAGTGACTGAATCACACAGTGTTTACTATCATTCTTTAAGTGTCACATTTCAGTCACATCTATTTACCCCAGAAAACTGTCAGTCCTGTGAGAGACAGATAAAGAAGGTGCTTCTTTTGTGTCCCCTACCTCACACAATGCCGAGCACAGAGTAAATACTCAGTCTGCGCTTGCTGCTTTCACTTTCTGAGAACAGCTGCCCAAGCATCATCTGACAGATTCTGTAAGTGTCATATTCCTTGTTGGATTCACTAACATTAACTTTGCCTCGTGACATGAGGCACTTTGACATAAGGGGCATCGTGCATGGCCTGCTGAACACGCCAGTGCCAGAGACCTTCCCTAACAGGCACATTAAAAATAAATTAGTAAGCAGAAGGTCAAAACACTTGGATTTTAAAACGTAAAGAAACAAGATACCCAGGTGAGGAATGCCGTGTGGAAGGAGGAGACCTATATTCCCAAACAACCGTGACCAGGTGCTAATGTGAACAGTCCCCTCCCCGCAACAGCAGGAACAGTCATATGTACACGCTCCATACCAGGCAGACTCTCCTTTAGGCCTCCAAACAGCCCTCTGCTTATCCTCGTTATACCGATGAGGACAACGGGACTTGGAGACGCACAGCAGAAAGTGGAGGAGCCAGGATTTGAACCTCACCTGCCTGCCTCCAAAGCCTGTGTCTTTTCACACCGGACTCTATTAATAATCTCCCCATATCCCCCGACCTTCCCCGGACAAATGGAGATAACATAATCTATTATACACTACCTCAGAGATGTGAAATGACAAATGAGAGCACCAAAATTGAAGCATTCGCTCTCTAAAGAGGAAAGAAACTAAAGCAGCAAGAAGTAGATGCTTACTATATTTCAAAGTCTCTGACTGTATGGCAACAACTGTATACTTTAACAAGAATATGATGTTCACTTTTCTAGACTATCTCGACAAAATTCAGAGGACTCCAGGGGATCCCAGCATCCCAGTGTCAAAGGCGGTGGACATCCCTACACTTCACTGCTGTCTCTGATGCTGAGTTCTGACAGATGGATCTCATTACTGAACAGACTACACCCAGGAGTTCTAAATATGAGGAAACAAAAAGAAAATGAAGATAAGAAAGTTGAAAGAAAGGATGACTCATTTTACAGTCCCCCAGAAGACATGAGGAATTCAGTAGTAAATACAGAGGAAAGAAAAAGTACCAGAAGTTTTCAAATCTTGCTTAAAGCCCCAACTCTCCTGCCAACTAGCTATGTGACCTTAGACAGACTGCTTAATTTTTCTGAGTTTCCATTTCTTCATCTATAACAATAACAGTTTTCACAGTTGGGATTTATTGACCACCTACTATGTGCCAGGTACTGTTGTTATTGTTTTACATGAATTAATCATTTACTTCTCGTGTAAGACCGTGTAAGATAGGTATCTCCTCCTCATTTTATAGATCAGGAAACTGAGTGGGTTTATTAGCTGAAACTAGGCTAGTAATTACCAAAGCTGAAATTCAAACTCAACTTCTCTAACCCCAGAGCACATACTCTTATCACCATGCTATATCACCTCCCACCCACAATATCGGAAAAAATACCTACCTCCCTGGCTATGGGATTATTGTGATTGTCCAATGAGTTAGATCAAAACATCCCCAAAACTCTAAAGAAGTAAACACCTTTTAATTTGATTATTTTTATGAAATGAATAAAGAATCATTTGATTTACACGAGAAAGTAGCTAAATCTCAAGCCAAATGTTAAAACAGGTATAATTATTCTGGAATTCAGGACCATTTTTTAAACTGTTCAGGGAAAGAGAGAACTTAAAAGATTCTGGATGCTCGAGAATCAATTCAGCAATAAGGAGTAATGGAGCTTGAGACAAACAGGAGAGTGTGTGTTCCATTTAGAACATTTCAGTCTAAACTTTGGGGGTGGGCGGAGAGGGGAATCCCTGCCTGCCAAACAAAACATGCTTGTAGTATAAACTTGAACGGCAGGCCCACAAGTTGGCTCTCCCAGTGGCCCTAACCCTTCACCCACATGCTAAAAGCAAAAAGGTCAAATCCTAAATGGTTATTAGATGAGATGAAACTAGAAACAAGTTTTTCTAAGCCTCAAATCCTGTGTTTAAGGAAAAACGTGCATGCTTCTGACAATAAAGCAAAACTCAGAACTAGGCCCAGAACCTTAGCCGGAAATGGTATACCCTCAACTCGGAGAACCAATAATGGAGGGACCTGAGCAGCAGGGGGCCGAGAATGCCTGTCATTCTAGGTGATGTGAGGGAGCAGGTACATCCGAGCCTGCCTCTCCCTTTCTGTCTTTGAGGACACTGGAAATAGAATCAGAAAATGTCCTCCCAGAGTTGTAGTCAGGCAGAGTGACTTGCAATGACACTAAATACTTCATATACACTTGAATTATATAAAATATCAACAGATTTCATGAGAATAAGAAGGACATATTAACAAAAGTATATGGAAAGAAGCCTACTGGAAGTTAACTTCAAGAACAGACAGAATCAAATTCGAGGACCCAATTCTATTTAGCAAAGGACAAAGTCATCTTTTGCCCTGATGCCTGAGGGATTCTGAGGCTCACCCACTTCTGTTCCCCACCCCACAAACACACACAAACACACACACACACAACCTGAGAACCCTCAGGCAAGAACAGCAAAACTCTAACCCAAAAGGAATTCATTCCCCCTCCACCAATGTATTTTCTTCTGCTCCTACTCCTGAGCGCTTCCAGAACCCCAGGTGCCTCCAAATTACTAGTCACTTATGGCATTTAGCTCTATCCTTTCCTGCAAAATACTAATGTCTGAGAACCATTAGGGAAGACAATTTGACTACATGAAAAACTTTTCCAAAGTTTGTAGCCAATAAACTAGTTTCTATTTTCACTCCTGCCCTCTGCACAGTTAGGAGAAACCTGGCATTATTTATAGATCTTCTTTTAAAGCTACTGAAGATAGTTGATGAGGCTAATTTAGCCCTTTGTGTGGTTCTGTTCTTGAAGCAGCCTGGGAGAGAACCGAAAGTTACTTGGGCTCCCAAATCAAACAGCTTACCCATCTGCTAGCCAGTGGGGCTCCAGTAAGAGCAGAAACAACAGGGTTAGGTTTAACAGTCACTGAGAAGGGCTAAAGTCTCATGAATGCTTTGCCTAGCTAAACCTGGATACGTATCAAAACAATCATAATAATACAAAAAGAGTTCAAGATATTAATACCATAAACTTTATCTCTGTTTTATAGTTTTACTAATGCTACTGTTAGAAGTAGAATAATTACATAGACAAAATGTTCACATTTTCCTATGGGAAGCCTTGCTGTTGAGAACACAGACCCTCAACCAAGACAGCATTATCCAGCTACTGTCGGCCACTCTGAGTGCAAGCTGAAAGAAAGGAAGGAAATGAACAGCCCCCCATTCATTCATTCAACAGTCATTTAAATACTAGTGTCCTACAGATAAGTGCACAGGTCAGTCAGCGTCCTCCCTCAAGGAGCTCACAATATTGACATTGTCATCAGGTGAACAAGAAAGGAAAGTGTAAAACCAGCGTGCCAGACAACGACTTGTCCCCTAGATTTGCTGTCCACCCACCTCCATCCTACCATCTCCCGGAAGGCTGCCCAGCATGAACTACATCAAGAGGCTCCTGTGTCCTCTGCTCCCCACCAGGTTCTTCCAACAGAAGACTCTGGCAGGAAATGGAGAATGGTGGGGGAGGGAGTGAGGTCACCCTGCCGAGGTCACTTTCGGACCCAAGGGCAGTAACAACTCAGCTACAACTAGTCCTAGCTTTCCCCTATACCTCCACCTTTATAAATAGTCCCTGTGAAATAAACTGCCCGTGATTACTGAGTGTGCCGTTGCATTTCTATTATGACCCTGATTGATGCATCTAGATAAGGTGCCAATGCTAATGGCTCCCCTGACGTTTCTTTATCGCAAATATCTTCTCAACTTTCTCCCCCTGCAATCCTTCTCCACCCTAATTTTCGAACTGCCTGGGTTCTTACCTCGGGCTATTTTCAAATTCTTCTCCAAACTGGCAAGCCTATCAGTTAGACCCCAGCCAAGTAAGAGAAACTTCATGAAATAACACTTAGGTAAGTCTAAAAGAGGCTAATATAGACTTGCTTTGTTTTGTAAGATGGTTGGTGACCAAGCTCTAACTTGCAGACACTTTGGAGTGTTCTAAGGAAAAAAAAAAAAAAAAGTAGGCTTGCTTTAATTAGAAAAAGAAGAAGGAGGCTATTATTTCTTTTTCACATCTCTAACTCAAAGAGATTAGTAACTTTCACATTTTTCACTTCAAGAAAAGTTGCCTGAGGACAATGACAGCCAGTTCCCAAATGAGCACAGCAGATGCAACCGACTCTGATGGTTCAGGCTGAAAAGTTCCAGTAAATAATGCAGGAAAGGAAAAAGGAGGAGTTCAAATATTTACAGGATGAGGAACTACAAAGAAACAACATTGAAGAGGATTCTCAAAACCAAATCTGAAAAACCTGCGAAAATCTAGAACCATCAAAGGGTATGCACTCACAAGGGTATATCACTCAAAAAAGAACAAAAGTGGACGCCTTAATCCAGGTACATTAAAGAGAACACAGTCTAATGAATCCAGAGAAGGTTAGTTGTTGGGAGACATGGCTCTAAAAATTTTGGGGTGCTTAGTGAGCACAGTCTTCCAGTCGTCTCTCCCCAAACTCTAAAGAGAGAGACAAAAAAAGACGACTTCTCTAACCTAACTGACCTGCAGTCTGAGCCATGGAGGGACCCAGATTCTGAGAGGAGGCCTTCAACAAGGCAGGAACACCGTGTTTTATGTGTAACAGTTTTAGGTTCCAGGCTCATGGGAAATATGAGAAAGTGTCTACGATAGATTTTCTCCAGACCTCAACCATTACTATCTATATTGGATGAGGAAGAACCTTCTTAGGTGCGTGATAACACACAACCTTTGATATTTCTCCAATAATGATCCTGGATGTGCAGATGTGTGTGATAAGACTATTAAAATGCTAACATGAATCCAACAGGTAATAACGAGATACAAAGGGAGGAAAGAGTGGTACCCTCTGGGCTATGCTAAGTGAGGGCCTCAGACACAACAGTGGTATCATGTGGGGACCAATGAGACGTGCAGACTCAGGTCCCACACCAGACCAGCTGAATCAGAATCTGTAGCTTAAAAGGAGCCTCAGGTGATATGTACGCATATTAAATTTGAAAGCACTCCTTTAAATAATTTCCTATACTGGGGCTTTCTTAATAAATTAAGCAAAAAGGAAAGAATCAGGAGACGAAAGGGAAGGAAGCTAACGAATGTCAAATATCTTCTAAAGCCAGACACTATGCAGGATATTTCACACATGCTGCCATCTTTAGTCTCAAAACCACCCTGTAATGTCAGAATTATAATTGCTACTTCATAGAGAAGGAAACTGAAGCTCAAAAAGTTTAACAAATTAACCTAAGCTAAGAATCAAAGCCTGCTAGGTCTGGCTCCAAAGTCCACCAGGCCACCTTGTCCCCCTGCCTTGGAAAATGGAGGCTGTGCCCAGACACCAGGCCCTGGTAAGAAGATGGAGCAAAATTTGTGCATACCCCAACTGAATATCCCTTCTGTTAGAATGAACAATGGATTTGGCCATGGGTTCCGTCAGATAAACTACATAGGCACAACCTAAAAGATGAGAGTTATGTTTTATTCAATGGACTTTGCGAGGATTCAAGCATGGGAGGTGGCCTCTCAGATGGCTCTAAGAGCCTGCTCCAAAGAGGCAGGGGAGGAGCCAGGTTATATAGGAGTTTTGCCACAAAACTCCAGATAGCTTGAACATCAAAAGATTACTGTTAAAGAAAACCAGATACCTCAAGTTAAGGAACTTAGTGCTTTTCTGTGTATGGGAAGGTGCAAAAGCCTGGGCTCACTTAAATCTTTGATATGTACCTAGCTGTCTAGGGCCAGTATCCTGAGTTCCCTCAGGAGGCACCTATGGGGGTGGCTACAGAGGCCGGGCTGCCTGCTTGTCCACATCCTGAGTTCCCTCCCCTCACTGCTGGGGTAGGGGGGCGGTAGCAGCTGATGACTTGATGGCCACAGCATCCTTTGTTTACTGATATAGCTGGCAATATTTTTCATTCACAGCCCCTAGGGTTCAGATATTTCGGAGTCATCACAATTTTCCTCCATTTTATCCCCAGGTTAAAAAGAAAAAAGTTCACCTTGCTGGATGGTTTGGGGCTTGTGGGGCTTTGCTATTGTCCCTCTCCAGAAGCAATCCCACACAACTTCCTCCCAGATAGCCACAACTCAGAGTGATCTTCATATGAGGCTGACATCTTGATATGATTTTTGCAGCCTGATAATAATAATAGCAGCTAACACATTGAGTCACGCACTGTTCTAAGCACTTTCCATGAACTACCAAATTTCAAATCCATGAGGGAAGCTTTTATTAATAAATGCATTTTATAACGAAGAAAAGGAAGCTCAGCGAAGTTAAGTAAATTGCCCAAGATTATTCAGCTAGTAAGTGGCAGTCAAGATTTAAACTCAGAGTCTTGACTTTTTGCTTTTGACTACCATACTATTCTTTATTGCTAAGGGGAGTGGAGTTTTAAGGGTGAGCCAGGAATCCAAAATTCAGAAGCCCCCAACAGCCTTCCGTGCATACTTTAATCTCTCACTAGTACAATTAATTCAATCCTTTTCATTGTTTAAATTCAAAAAGAAAGAAACAAACAAACAAACATATACCAAGGTAACTAATATTAGGAAGGGGGGAGGGGGAGGAGGCAAGACAGAATTGGCAAAAAACAAAAAAAGTTGTTGTGGGAAGACAGCAGGAGGCAGCAGCCTGGCCAGATTGATGGAAGCAGACAAGAATATGACCCAAGTTGCTGCTACTAAATAGCAAGGCGGCCTCCAAACGCCTGTGGTAAAGGCTGGTGTCACTTGCTTGGCTGGCAGATTGTTTATTTTGGCTCTGACCTTTGAAGAGCGTTAAATAACGATGATCATATTGGATGGGCAGCAGGCCTGCGATCTCCGTGGTCTGGCAAGTGTAACGGGAACTGCGCGTCCCTGCCCGCGGTCTGAGGGACGCTCCCACTCCCTGGGGAGGGTGGTTCATGCAGAGCTTTGAGCAGCACTGCCCTGTCCCACCGTTAAGGTCCAAACTGCAGGAAATCGGATTGTAAGCCTATCTGTACTCTCCAGGAGAAGGTAAAGACTGGAGGCAGGGGGTGCATGATGACAGTTGTTAAAATTAACACCTGTTAATTCTCCTAATGTGACTCCAACTGGATAGAAATGGACACAAACCAAAGAGAAAAAAAATAACTCCCATGAATCATCACCTAAACCGACCAAATCCATAACACGGCAGACACGTTTGCCTGGGAGAAAGGATTCTAGGTGTACAATATTCAGTTCACAAAGACTTTAACATGAAGTGGGAAGGATCTTTAGGATCAGGAAATGGTGAAGAGTGTTGAAAGAGCTGTTACAAGGGAAGTTTGAGCTGTGCTCAGATGTTATGCCAAGAGCATCTACTGAAGGTCATTGTTAGAAGTGGTCACGTGAACATCATTTTTGCTTTTTTTCTCAGACTGTTGGAGAGGTCATTTTCATTATGCTTTGTGTGCGCTAAAGAATCCACGTGAGAAACACTTTTTAAGAATTGAGTACCCTTAGAGAAAACACTGCCTTCTCTAAAGAACTGGAATGGTTTTTCTATTCGGATCACAAGACCTATATAAATTACTATGTTTCCCCTTTTACCTTGGCTTCCAGTAATCTCAATAAACAAAGTTCAACAAAACAATTACATTAAGTAATTAACAGCTGGTATGTTTTCATTCTTCTTTCCTTTCCCTTGTTTTTTTTTTATTTCTAAGTTGTTAACCTTACTGAATAAATATTATTAGTCATATAATTCTTAGAATTTTTTTCAAAACAAAGTAAATGGGCACTGGGTACAAGGAAAAGAAAAAGTTCAGACATAACAGGGGTCAGGTAGACAGTCATGTTAAGCAGAGCAGTGATAAGTAAGAGTACATTCTAAGAAGGGGAAGTCAGAACGGCAAGGAGGTCCAACTATTTTCCAGAAGGAACATGTGAAAGAACAGTGGATGTGTGAGGAGCCAGGAGACCTTCCTAAACTTTGAAAGGCTTTAATATCAAAGGAAGGAGAAAATTGGGGATTTGGATAGAAAGGGTAGGTTGTGATTAAATATAAGAAAAATCTTTCCAATGACTAAAATGGTCCAAGAATGAAAAGGGCTAATTTGTGAAGCAGTGAGATCACTGGTGATATTCAGAGGCTAGAAAACTGTCACCTGTGAATACTAAAGAGTGGAATTTTGCTTGAGTTGGGCGGTGACTGGAATAAATAGCACATAGGGAGAGGGTCCCTGAGATCTGGGGTTCAGACATAGGAATCTCGTACCTTCAACTGCTGGGGAAACTAGAGATTTCCTCGTCTTTCTCAAGACTGTAAATATCACAAATGTTGTGTTCAACAAAAGATGAAGATGAAAATAGAAGCCCTAGAGATACTCTGCTTCAAAACATACTTTCAAGGAAAGAGAAGATTCCCTGCCCTTTGTGGGGTGGGAGAGGAAGTAAAAAGAGAATTTCATGAAACAGTAAGGAATATCCATTGTGTCCTATCTCCTGAAATGTGGATTCTCAGGCACATCTCTAGTCCCCATCCATCATCTTCATGAGGCCCCTTCAGGCACGCACTCCCTGGGGGCTACCACAACATCCTACATCCACCCTCCATGCAATCTACCAGGTCGCCCTCTACACTGCACGACAGATCCTATGTAAGGACAGCTAGGGACAGATTCCTATGGTTTCTCATATAGCATTTTTCATACAGCATTCATATAGCACACCTTTCAGAGCTCGATACCACACGCTGTAGAAGAACCAAATGTAGTGCCAAGACCCAATATCTGATTTCATGAATGGATGATCTTATTACAAATCAAGAGTTTAATCCACAAGGCAGAAAAATTGACCAAGAAAAAGTGTCCTTTAGAAAATAAATGTCTGATTGCAATCTCTTTCTATAGATTTTCATTCCTTATTAAGTACCTACATGTAGTCATTCCTGACACTCCCCAAAATTATAACTGTCATGAATACCGTGTTCAACAAAAGATGAAGACGAAAATAGAAACAAACACTCCCCTGGGTGTAAATACAGAAATGCCAGACAATGGTTTAGCAAAATATTGGCAGAAAGTTTCAAAGGAAGGGCAAATAATTTCAAAAGGAACAGGAACTAACCTAGACCAGGAGATGCACCCAATTGGTAAGGTAATTTGTTACGAAACACGTCCACTTTACACACTGCCAAAACATGGAACAAGAGACACTGACACTGTCTAAAGGGAGGGGGTGGTAGGAGAGAAGGAGAGAAACATATGATGATCGTTTTCAAGAGATACCAGCAAGGATGGTCCCTGGCTGCTCTGTAAGGTGGACAATGGACTCTGTTCTATTGGGCCAAACAGCAGCCTCCAACACTGGCTGCGGACCTGACCACTGGTGCCGTGGATGGCAGCTCTGCTCACTTTCCCTCCCCACTTCATGAGCCTTTCCTTCCCTTCCTCTGGGAGGATATATTACTTATTTCTACTGCTGAAGTTTTAGCTCTTCATTCGGAAATACTCTATGCTTATGTCAACATATGACACAGTTACTTTAAAAAAATGTCACTTTTGCCTGACACCTCCAATTCAGCTTTCATATCTCCACTTACCCCGCGAGGTCTTCCCAAAACTACCCCTCCCCATATAAATTGGGTTCTTGCTGTTTTCTTTCTCATGGTCTATTTCCTTTATAGCCTCTGTCGCAATCTGTGTATAGACATTTGTGTATGTTGCTTTAGTATTGGTCTCTCCCATTTGTCTAAGCTCCATGAGGGGAGGGGGCATGTGTCTGTTCACCTCTGTATCTCCAGTATCTATCTTATTTGATGAAAATGAATGTTGAATGAATAAATGAACAAATAAACAAATGATGTCAACTCCTCTTTCCCCTACTAAACCACCGTATTCAAAGACAAAAGTCTGCACCTAATCCATGAACAGGTACCAAATAAAAACCCTGGAACTGCTCTGTCACTACTCAGTCACATCATGACACTGGCACATCGAGAAGAGTGAAGGATCACTTTCTCCCATTTGCTTCACTTAGGGTTCATTCTTCCTTACACTTCCGTGTGTTATCATTATTGAAGGGATCAGTGTTTCCCCATCTTGGACTGAGACCCTGGGACAGAAGACCTTTACCCCTTTACTTTGCACCTGTACCTCTCCTGCAGACTAGTTTTGAGATCATAATTTTAGTAAAACTGTTAGAGCAATGTTTTCAAACAAGTGGTAGCAGCGCATCCGCTAATTATGAAATCAATTTCGTGGTTCAAAATATGCCTTTTAAATAGAAGGTAAGAAAATGGAATGAAAGGTAATGGAATGAAAAGCATTCCAAGCAGAAACTTATTGTGAAACTATGCAGACTGTGTTTGTCCGTCTGTATTATATATTACACTGCAATGTAACACATGCTTTACATGAGTCATCATCCAAATTTTTGAGAAACTTTGACTTAGAGTAATTAACTGACAGTAGGGGACATCTACAGGTAGGTAATTTATAAGTCACTGCTTATTTATGAATCCAGCTTTCCTCCTTTTATTAAATATTAACAAGTTGCCTACAATCTGCATAGAAAATCTGATTCCTAACACTTTCAACCTGAAACTATGTTGGGATTTTCCAATCTTTTCTAGTGAGGCTAAAAAATCTAACCTATCAGAGACAGGCCAAAACAGCCATGTCTTCAGTTACAGGACTATCTGAAGGCCCTCGCCTCCAGTGGGTTCTGCCCAGCTCCTCTTTACTCCCTCTCTGCCAGAAAAAGCCCTATTCAATTTCCCCCTATCTAGTAAATGGATCCACTTTTTCTTTCTAGCCACCCGTTGCAGCCCCTCCAACTCTGAATGAATTTAATTTCACTCTCAGGTCTCCTCTCCCTACCCCTAACTTATCCTTTATGATATAATAAAAAATAAATATTTGATTTTTGTCCTGGTTCCTAGAGCACAGCACGTAAAGCCCGTGGAATCTCTGGAGTGATAAGAGTGTCTTTTGTACACGTGTGAGATGACTGGTGGCCAGGGTCTCCCAGATAGCTTCAGGATGGGGGCTGGTCCCCAGGAAGACCAAGGCATGGATTAGAGTGTTAAGACTTTCCCTGGGGAGGGGAGAAGGGCTAGCACTGAATCAACCATCAACTGCCTGTGATTTAATCAACAATGCCTATGTAATGGGGCCTCCATAAAAACCCCTCAATGACTGGGTTTGAAGACCTTTGGGTTGGTGAACACATCAAGGTGCTGGCAGGTGGCACACATGAAGAAGGTACAGAAGATCTGTGTGCCTCCCTCACCCAGTACCTTCTATGCATCTCTTCCATTTGGCTGTTCCTGAATTGTGCTGTTTATTATAAACCAGTAATAGTAAGTAAAGAGCTTTCCTGAGTTCTGTGAGTCATTCTAGCAAATGACTGAAACTGAGGAGGGAGTTGTGGGAACCCCCAACTTTATAGCTGGTAGGTCAGAAGTACAGGTGACAACCTGGGACTTGCAACTGGCATCTGAAGTGGAAGCAGTTTTGTGGGACTGAGTCCTTAACTTGTAGCATGTGACACTAACTCCAGGGAGTGTGAGAACTGAATTGAATGGGCTGTAGGACACCCAGTTGGTATCTGGAGAGTTAGAGAATCAGTTGGTGTCAGAAAAAACCCACACATTTGGGTCAGAAGTGTTATAAAAATGTTATAAAAATAGTTCATATCCCTCCTCCTCCAAGGTCCCAGCCACTGCTCTCAGGCCCCTGAAGTTACTTCATTATTTCTAAAACTGACTAAAATGGGTCCCTAGGAGATGTATATCCTGTGACTCCCTCCTTATCTCTGCTGTTTTCTGGGAACACTGCCCTTTCCCCTCATTCTCATTCCCCCCACCCAACTAGCCCAAGTTTACAGCAGTGTAGATCTTGAATGCATCCCATTTCTTATCCACCTACACAAACACCCAACCCAACCACCGCCACAGTTCGTAGATCCAGAGGTGGGTACCGTACTGAAGACAAACTAACCAGATTCCTTCTAGGGTCCCTTCTCCAAAGGAATCTTCCCAATAAGGAAAGAATGAGTCAGCGGTGGAGGGTGGGGAGAGTATCTGGATCTGTTCATATGATCTTAGAAGCTGTCAGCAGTCATGGTTTTTACCATGGGGACCAGAGAGGTAGAGGAAGCTGGTCTGAAGATAGAGAAGAATGAAACAGACAAGCAACAAGAGAGCAAGGCAAGTGACAGAGGCAGCCCTAACAACATTTATGTTTCTGTCCATCCTTGAAACCCAGGTATAATCCACTATCTTAAGACTACAAAATGGCCACAAATCCTTCTCCTCCATTTCTATTCCCTTGCAGTGTGACTCTGCAGCTCCTCTTGTGAAAAGGTGGAATCTCTCTCTCTACTTAGTGAATCTGGAATGTACCTTGTTTTGGCCAATGGGACAGATAGGTGGCAAATGTGACACAGAGACTTGAAAAGCACTCGTACGTTGGAGCTTGCCTTCCTGCTGTTCTTGGAAGTCTAAGTTCCATTTGAACAAGCCTGGGCTAGTCTGGTGGATGATGAGAGACATGTGGCCCAGGTGACAGCCAGCCAACCCAGACGCAGCATGCCTAGCTGACCAGCAGCTGAGAGCAGATGTGAGAATGAACTCAGCCAAGACAAGCAAAAGCACTATCAAACTGGATCCAGTCCAAATGGTGGTTGTTTTAAGCTTCTACATTTTGGGAGGGTTTATTACACAGGAAAGGCTAACTGATATACCCACCTTTGCATTCCAGGACTCATCCTTTGAGTGGGCTATTTTTCCTTGTAAGCAAGAGTCTTAATAACTCACATTTGCATCCAAAAATATTTATCTTCACAGAAGCCCAAAGAATATCCAAACATTTAAACAATTTTAAACATTGTCTTCCATAGTTTAATTATATATATAATTATATATATTCCATAGTATAATTATATATATATATTTATATTTATATTTATTTATTTATAAAACTATTCACACAATTCCATTTCATCCTTCTCTAGGCTCCAAGATCATCTCCTCTATAGCTAATCAATTATATATATATATATATATATATATGGCCCAAATAAGTACCTCATTGCCTTTTCATAAGAAAAGATTTATGATCTGACCCCTGCTTACTTCTTCTACCATAAGCTCTCGCTGCTTTTGTCACATAGTCCATGCTCCTGAGTAAACTAATCTCAGTATTCTGAATATCCCATGCTCTCTATGCCTCTATGTCCTGTGTTCATTCAACAAACATTCATTGAGTGCCAACCATGGACAAGCCACCATTGCAGGTTCTAGGGATACAGCAGGGGGATAAATGAGTCCAGAATTCTGTACTCATCTCGCTTTCATAACTGTGGCTACTTGCTCTTTCACTGACACTGAATTCAAACTGCAACCCCTCTGGGACATTTTCATGGCCTCTTAGAATTGTTACATACTCTCCACTCTATCATAGCACTTACCAGTGTAACACAATGGTTAAAGCACGGAAGTTTCCTCGTCTACAAAATGGAAGTTTAGTAATTACCTACTTCATTGTGTTGCTGTAAGGATTCTGAAAGCCTAGAATACAGTTCAGGCACAATAAATGCTGGCTATAATTTTTGGTCAACCAGGAATCAGTATTCCACACCACCCCAGAATCTTCCCACTTACCATTCCCTCAGTCTGGAATGCTCTTGCTCTGAAATCTCTGCTCAAATGTCACCTCATCAGACATTTTCCCTCACCTCTCTGAAATCTATTAATACCCCCAGCCACTCTCCACCTCACACCCTGCTTTGTTTTTCTTCAAGGCCTTTACCATCTTATATCATCTTCTCATTTATTTTCTGTTTCCCCCCAATCAAATGTAAACTCTATAAGAGCAAGCACTTTGTTTTCGTCATTACCCTATCTCCAGTGCCTAGAGAAATCCCTGGCACAAATTAGACACTGTAAAAATTTGCTAATTACATCACACTCTGTAAAAATTTGTTGATTACATCAACATATGCACTAAATGTAGATTTCTTGAACTGTAATATTTTCAGAAGGTACAAAGGTTTTTTTTCATCATAGTACTCAAGATGACAATGAGTTCAATCTTTGGTTGATAAGATTATGGGTTATTTTTTATTTAATTAAATTTTTAATATACTTTTAAATTCTCCCAGGGTTCTATAATGAGAATATATTGCTTTTATAATAAGAAAAATAAATTTCAAGGAATCTATAATCATTCCTGATGAGGTCAGGAGAAACCTGGAGTTATTAAAAATATTTTTTCACCCATTCAAGATGGTGGCTGTTTCCCACTTCTATTCATGGCTGTAGGAACCCTCCTCTCACAAACTAATCCTTAAAACTAAAACTCAAACATGAACACTGTTCATATTCTCACTGCCATTACTTTCAATACTTATATATTTTAACTGTAATATTTCAATTAGAAAATATTTAACTTATCTTAAATTTCTGGTTAACAAGCAAAAACTCCCACTTTACTACTTTATTACTCTATATAAAGGCTACATGATACCTGTCTCCTTTTTCCAGTGGGGAGGAAATTAGGAAGCAGAAAGTAAAACTAAGAGTGCATGAGACTTTACACAAGTATGAAGAATACAACTGGGGATAAAAGAGATGCTTCCGATCCATCAAGAGAAATTTGCACCTTTAGAAACACCTCTGTTCTGGGTAGCCAGTTGTGCAGTATAAGAGTGCATCCAGTTTTGTTGCCTGTTTTGCTCTTTGAACACCTACCTCCCTAAGTAATCACTCCTCCACCTGAGAATGTAAGAAGCAGGAGATAAAATTCACAAAGTTTAAGTTGGGGCCCAAGAGGGATAGTCTTTGCTGTACCATTACTATGACAACTCTACTAATTCACATGCTGGGGTTTATGGGACAGGCTTTCATATATGTATATGCCAGACAAAGCCTATCAGCAACTAGGAGGAACCCAGCAGCTAGCACAAATGCCTGAAACTGGGGAGGACAGTCTCATTTCTAACAACCAGTGTGGCACAGACTCCAACTACTCAGAATGCACATCAACCACAAGAGAAGAAAGAGATATTGGTGGATCAGCCCTACCTGGAAGATTACAACTCTTCAATAAATGTGGATTAATGAATAAATCCTCTGGATTAAGTCTAATTGCAAAATTGATAGACTCAAGTGGTTATACGAAACAAAAGCCCCCATAATTATTTACATTATCACCAGCAAATTAACATGTTGCAAATGAGATCACATTTTTTTCTTAATTCAGTTAGGTCACCAGACTGCACCCTGGGCATCTAAAGAGTAAAAAGAGGGTAGTTTCTGTGCTTGAAGACCTCACCAGGGTCTAGAGAGAAACGTCTTTTCAACATGAAGTGAGAAGCACAATGGAGGCACAAGTGTCAGAGGTTATACTGTGGTCCCATAGGCCAGGGAGTTTAATCAAGGCCTGATCGGGAGAGTGGGGTCCCTTAAACAGTTCTATAACTACAGACTTGGCCTACACTTCCAGGTGGCCAGCCCACAAACACATGCTAACTGCATGGATGGTACTGAGTGAGCAAACACGTGAATGGTTCAGTAGCCAACAATACAACTACCCATCTGCCTCCTGCAGATGAGGCATCCACCTCCCAAGCAAAGGACAGCATTGTTTATCCTTTCTTTCCTATAATGTACCATCCAGATGACTAGAGAAACCTAAAAGATCAAATGACCACTCTGCCTTCTATCAACACCACCCACCTGGGAAGGAAGAAAAGGTTAACCCACACAAGGCAGCATGCACATGATGGGCAGCCGGCCGCCCATGTCAGGCCACTCAAGTCCACCTGTTCTCTGCAGAAGCTCTGGCTTCAATCTGACATTTATCTAGACAGGCTGCAGTATCACTTCTACAGTTAGGTATACCGCTAATCAACTGCTTTTAATCTAACATAAAGCTTTCAAGAATTAAGCCTGTGTAGCATGAGCCCCTTAAAAGATTATAATAATTAGAGATAAGGAGACATGTAAATATTTGTTAGTCAAACCAAATTCACATTGCCTGGTATTTTCTTTGGAGCCTGCCCATGTCATTACACTGAAATGTGATATATACAAACCCTGAGTGACTGCAAGGGAAATAATGTGACCCTATACACACAGTGACAGTTTAAAATTACATTTGCTTGGGTTATTTTTATGTTAGACATCTCAAACAGTTTATTCTAAGCTTAGTACATTTTGTCTCCTAAACAAAAGAATGAAGGGGAACATAAAAATACTTAAATAGCAGTGTAACAATGAAGGATTTTAATTTTTTGACAAAGCTGAGAATTTGTGATTTTTTAAGTCATCAGTATTTTCCTTCATTCAATAAATATGCATTGTGTTGTCGTTATTAAAGCACACAATAGAAGACTAAATTTGTTACAGTATCTATTTTCACTTTTAAAGGACTTTCCAAACTGCTTTTTACCTATTATTAACAAAAATTCTATCTTTATGAAAAGGGAATTTATATCACACACCTAAACAAAGGCATTCTTTTGGATAGGCAAAAGGCTTCTACCTATCTCTATATATTAAAAAAATATTTAAGCAAAATGGGATAAACCAAAATCACATGATGTGATTCATTGAGAAGGATATCATCCATGTATCACTGGTGGCAGAGAGTGAATCTTGATCTGATAATAAGGCAACCACCATGACAAATCCAAATTGAGAAAATTTAACAACAACAAAAAAATTGGTCTGGACTCTTAAAAAATGTTAATGTTTTGAAAGACCAAAAACAAAAAAAACTGGGGAACTGTTCTAGGATAAAGAAAACTAAAGAAACATGACAATTAAATGCAGTAAGCACACCAAAAAAAATTAAAAAGAAAGAAAAAGTAAAAACGAAATCTGTGAAGGAGATTATTAATGGGCCAAGTGGGAACTGTGAATATGGGCTAACATACATATTAGGTAATAGTATTGCAACTATTTGATAATTATACTTGGTTATGTTGAACAATGCCTTGTTCTTAAGAGATGAAGTATTAGGGGCTATATCTGCAATTAACTTCTTTACAGGAAAAAAAGTAGAAAAAAAGATAAAGCGAATGTGGCAAAATGTTTATGAGGACTGAAGCGAAAGATATATGCATGTTCATTGCCTATCCATGTACTCTTTTTAACATTTGAAGTTTTCTCATAACAAAAATTTGAGAAAAAAATTTTCAGTGCTACATTACCAAACCATCTAATTATATGTGTGCTATTTAACTTTGTTGTCAACAATAATGCATCATACTTTACAATGTCATGCAAAAAATTTAAGCAAATCAAAGAAAATTCAACATAAAGGAATCCTGAATTAAAACATAGGTTTCTGAATTATTACTAAAGGAAACTTATATTTAAAATTTTTTCTGATAAATGTTTTGCTTTATCATAAATTTTCCTTTCCTAACTACAGAAACCTTATTTGAAAAATTAAATTATTTGTAAAATCTGACAATTAAAAATTTTAAGTCATAAAAATGAACATAAAACAAATTATAAAAATTAAAAACAGCACTTTCATCTTTTTACAATGTGGAATTCTTTACAGCACATAAAGTTTTTTAAATTTTAAATTTTGTTGCTTGTTTGAATTTCTTGCATGTATTTTACAAATCAACAACACAATTTTACCATAAGACGAAACATTAATCAGATAGTCTCTGAATGCCCTTGTAACCATAGGAGTCATGACCAATTTTACCTTCCCTGTAACTTACTTAAATTATAGGAGATTATGGGCTTTGATGACCACACATAAAGTTTCACAGAGCCCTGCTCCCCCTTGATTTAAATAAACACAGACAATATTAACAACTAGTTAATAGACTAGAATGTCTTCTTATGTGGGATATTACCAAGATCTTTGAAACAATTATATTTTATTTGCATGCTTAAAATAATTAAATCAACATATTGGTCAAAGAGTAACCTGGGTGGCACTCATTAAGATGTATCATTTGAAAGTGATACTCAAAAAAGCCAAATCCTGTTATGTTGTCCTGAGTAAGACCATATTGGTGCTGATACAAAACAGGGCACCAAGAGTATTAACAGCACAACCTGGGTTTCTAGAAGATGAATTTAAAGAATTTTCCCTGTTTGCTTTAAGAAACAAAATGAAATAGGATTTCTCTAAATCTTGCTACTATTACTTCAAAGAAGTTATGATAGTTCACAGGAAATAATCTGATTACAGGGTAAACTACTTTAACAAGTTGAATTGCCAACCTGGCAGCTGAATAATCTACATATGTGAAATGAAACTTTAGCAAATGTTAGCTTTGCCATTTGGACACCCAAAAAACAAATCCACTACCTTCTCTGAAAAATTTTATTCTTTAAAGATTTGTTTTTGAAGAAATTTACAAAAAAAAAAAACAATAAAAACTCTGGCTTTTACATTACTCATATTAGTCACTTATTATGGGATCTCTTGTCATATAACAGTGAAATGATAACTAGAGAAATATGACAAAGTTGTAAAATCAGGGTAAAAAGCCTAAGTTACACCACACTGTACAAAAGAATAGGATTTGATCATAAAAATTAAGTAATGGGGCAACTTGCAGTACTTATAACACCTAACTCTAACTAGTGTCAAAGGTCTGGGACTGGTTTAGGTCAGCTTCAGAAGAGTAGCTTCACAATCCAGTGTTTAATATGTGACAGCAAGGTAAAATCTTTAAAATGCTAAGTAATAATTTGATAGGAAAATCAATAAGTACAGTTTTTCCTCTTTAATTTTTTTCCCCTGAATGTTAAGGCTATAGTCTAATAATGACCATCTATGATTCCCTAGACAGAGTGTGGCAAATGGTACTCCTATCCCCTGTGTTCAGCTCCAACTGGAACGCCTAAGAAAAATGAGAAAGGAGATAGGACAAAGCAAAAGTTTGGAAATCCACTAGAGATACACAGATACACAGAAGGCTGCCCTCGAGGGACACCTACTGACTCTACTTTCTCCTGACCTTAGACATCCAACGGAAAGGGGAGAGAGCCCACCTGCCAGGTCCCTGGGGTAGGTACCCTACTCCACCATGGCTCCCACTCTCCCATGACCCTCTGCACATACACATGGCTCCTTATTGGCAGACTCATCAACAAAGAGTATTACCAATTCCCTCAAGGGGAAAATTTTGCAAACCACTAAGGTAAACTTTATCCAGAGAAGAAAGGTTCAAAATAGGTAATCATTAAATGTTTACTAACATGCTTCAGTTTAAATCTCAGTCCCTACATCATTATGTTATTGCTAGCCACAGTAATACTCAATTTTACCAACAACTGGTAATTGTTTTAACTGACCATTTTTTCCCTTCCATACTTCTCTTACTTTAGATCTTTGTACTAATCACATAAGCAAAAGTAGCCTTTCTCCAAGTCATTCTCTATCATTGCTAGATTTCATTCTTCTTAAAGAAATTAACACCATGTGAAAGTATCTTGCCCATTTACTTGTTTCTTAAGTCTGTCTCTCCCTTCTAGAATATAAGCTCCTTGTCTACCTTATTGCTCTAGCCCCAATTCTAGAACAGTTTCTGGTTCAATAAAGAGTGTTGAATAAAAGAATGAAAAGTAACATTCTTTTTACTAGCCTAAACTATTTGGGGTTCATGGTACCCCAGAATCTCCACATTAGAAGGAAAATATAAAGGCTTCCAGTCAAATTACCCTAATCACTTTCTAGTGACCCAGAATGCCTTATCTGCAGAAAAAATTTACCTTTTGTTAACTGGAATGAGAATTATAGATTATCATTACATTATTAGCATCATAATTACCATTATTATAATGTGGTGATGATGACAATAATGATCATTAACACTTATGTGTTAGGCTCTGTACCTAATTACATTACTCTAATATTCACAACTTTACTGAGTAAATATTATTACCCCAATTTTACAGACAAACAAACAGATTCAGAGATTAAGTAATGTGCCTAGGTCACATTACTTGAGGGTATGAGCAACTCCAAGGTCAGTTGACTACAGAGGCCATGCTCTTTCCCACCATATAATGCTGTGGAATGCTGAGCTGAAGTCATCAACTTTTCATTTCATCCTTCAGTCTTTGTGAGCAGGCCAAGTTATCTTACTGTCTTTTGATCCCTTACCAATTCTGCTGCCATTAAAATTAAGAAATTATATCCATTCATATGAAACATATAAAAATATTTTAGAATTAGAGTGTAGGAAAGGTCTTCATTAGAATGATACAAAGATCAGAAGATAACCAAAAAAAGATCAAAATATTTAACATCATAAAAAATTAAAATATTTGTACAATTAAGTAAATGAACAAAATTAAAAGTTAAGAAAATATCCTTCACAGGGCATAACTTTGGGGAAATTGTTTGATCTTGCCAATCCTACATTTTCTCATGCCTGAAATGAAAACAATGACCTACTTTAGAGTGTTGTTTTGAGAATTAAATGAGAAAGTTAAGGTTAAATTTTTAGCATAGTCTTAAGTGGTAGCACCTAGCAAGTGACCAATGAATATTTTTACTACTATTTTAAATTATAAAAATATAAGAACATATCACTTTGGCCCATTAAATAGAGATTTTGAACTTTTTTAAAAATGATAATACCTGATGTTGACATAGATATTACACATAGCTGAGAAAAGGGTATACTGGGCCCATCTCTCTGACATAAAGCAATTTATAACATGTATCAAAAAATGTTTGTCCCAAGTATCCAGTCCTAGGACTTTAGGAAAAAAGTTCTAGAATTTTAGAAAATTTTAGAAAAGTGGTTGCCAGGGGCTGGAGGGTGGAGGAAATTGGGAGAGATTGGTAAAAGGGTATAAATTTTCAGCTATGAAATGAATGACCTGAGGATCTAATATAAAACATGTAGTTGGTAACACTGTATTGTAAAATTGAAGTTTGCTGAGAGAGTAGAACTTAAATGTTCTCATCAAAAAAAGAAAAAAAGATAAGTATGTGAGTTGATGGACATGTTACTAAATGGAGGGAATCCTTAAACAATGTATACCTGTATCAAATCAACACAATGTACACTTAAAATATCTTACAATTTTAAATGTCAATTATACCTCAATAAAACTGAAATTAAAATATGAAAAAAAAAGAAATTATATTCATTCATCCAAATTCTAAATAATCTCCAATAGTACTTCTAAAGCATCTGGCATCTGGTATACTCAGTAATCAAGGAAAACGTAATTTGTAAAATACTTTATTCCTTGGTTACTCATTTGGGGGAGAGGAGGTCCTGGATAAAATATTAAATTATTTTTATATGCCTATGTTATTCATTGCCTACTGGCTTCAGTAAAATGTTACATAAATATATCATTTTTCCAGTCTCACTCCTAGCATTTTCACCTAGGATTTGACTCCAACCTCTTGCATGACTACAAACAGTCATCAAAGAACTTAGAATAATTAAGTTGAAAAAAGTCACAATATTCTTGGTAAAATGCATCCCAACTCTGAAAAAGTAAAACTTACAAATTGCTCAACGTGCTTTTAAGAGAGTGAACTACTAAAAATTTAATAAGAAAAAATACTCAAAAAAGAAAATAAAAACTATGTCTGTAAAGACTAACTCTAAAATTAAATTTGAGAAATAGGAAAACTTGATAAATGAGACTTATTCTTCTGAGTTTTCATTAGATTTTTCAAAGATACTAAATTAAACATAATCACTTCAAGGGATATGGGTATTTGCAAATTAGGTCAGTGCACTTAGTTTTAATGGCAGGAAATACACAGTGCAGCTTTGAAATGCCTCAAAATGATTTATGGTGTATCCGAATCTTTCCTTGGAACCATAGGAAGCTCCATTTCACTCTCAGTTCTCTCCCTCACTTTTTTGTTCTTTTTTTTCTTTTCCTTTTTCATTTATTCATTTATCTTAATGAAAACTAAGAGCACATACCCAGAAGTAAAAATGTAAAATGAGTGTGGTCAATTCAAGAGTTTGGTTACTCCAGTACCTCCATCTAGTGGGCACTGAAATTATAAAGTTTATTTTATCCAACAAATTCCCATTTGCCAAGTTTTTTCAGCAAAGTAAATGTGAGAAGGAGAGAAAGGAGGCAGGTATCTTCATGGGGATAGAAATGTCAATCAGCAATATCAGGAGAATCACATTATATCACTACACTAGAATAAGAACCTACACCCACAGTGTTCCAATATTACTGAAGTTTGAATATAGCTCCAGTGGTGGGGGTTTTTTTCCACATATGATTTGTTACTAAAATCTAGAATACTGAAAAATCCATTAGAAGATTTAGATATCACACAAGCATGAGTTTAACTACTATTAGGCAACTCTTCAAAAAATGATAGTCCCAGGAATTGATTTACCGCTCAGGTCACAGAATCTCAGTGCTAAAGGGTCCTCAAAGATTTAGAAGTCTGAATTCATTTATTCTGCCACTGAGGAAACTGAGAGCCAGAGACAGACACTTCCCATTAGTTATAAAACTGGAGAGTAGCAGCTCCAGAATTCAGACCCAGGTCTGTTTTTCAGTCCCATACTCTTAGAAGAGAAATAAATGCATTCTCCTAGGAGAAGATGCTGCTTTCTTTGAAACAATGTATTCATGTTATGTTTTTCTTCAACTCATCCAAATATAATATTAATAATGGGGAAAATGGGTGTTTTGCAGATGATGGTAGTGATGATAATTCTCTAATTTAATCCAATCCAGCTGACTGCCTCCTGTATGCCAAGCATCGTAAAGATGCTCACAAGAAAATGTGATACCATCAGCTTTTCTTTCAAGGAGGAAAGTTTTAAAGGTCTACTTAAGTGCCAGACTGGGTGCACTTCTTTTACATATCCTTCAAAATTAAAAAGGCATCTCCACTGTCAATTGCCAGTGCCTCGCCCAAGTCCTAGAAGAGCTGAAGGAACCTGGGCCCATCCACCTAATGACCATGCCCTCCAAACAACTTTGTTGTCCTGTTTGCTGCTGCTGCTGCTGCTGCTGCTGCTGCTGCTGCTGTTATTGTTTGGTGTTTTTAGACCTTACAGGAAAGTAGAGGCAACATTAACATGTTATAAAGTGAAATCTGCCATATCTTTTTGATATAACATCGTGCATCAAATAATCCTGTAGCTAGGCTCCAAGAAGTGTCTAAGAGGTAAGACCATGTTCTAAGGCTGGCGGTCAGGCCTTACTTTACAGAGTTAGGTGGCCTGGCATATGGATCATTGTAAAGTTCTTTGAATTTCTCCAAGTGCTAAACAGATGCTAAGTTGCATTATTCATGATTCAGAAGTACATATCTTACTATTAGGAAAATATTCCTGCTTACAATACAAATCAGTAACAATTTTAGTTCCTCTGAGTAAGCTTCTAAAGATACAACATCAAACATGTGATAGACCAGAGAGCCTTGGGGTTCATTTAATGAAGTAGATAGCTTATTCCTGAGAAATTCTAAAAAATCCCTGTGTCTGTCAGGCTATTTTGGGTCCAAGTGCTTTACTTCACAATGAAATAAAAGGGTGTAGAGTATTTTCAACTCAAGGAAGATAAAACTGAATGTTCATGCAAGGATTCCATCCTATATGTTTGCTTAAATATGACTAAAGTGACTTTTGCTCCAGAATTATTAGTTTAAAAGAAGTCAAATAGAAAATTGGTTTGAAAAGAGGTGGATATTTGCAACATATAATACACTAATGCCTAATATGTAGAATTCCTATAGAGTAATAAGAAGATGATTAATGAATATTCCAGGAGAAAATGAGCTGAGTAAACACATGAGTCAAAAAATGCAACTGACCAATAAAAGACATGGAAAAGATGTTTAAACTATCTAATAATCAAAGATATACCCATGACACAGTATCTATCAGACTAGAAAAAAATTAAAAGATTAGTAGAGTATTAGTAAGGCTGTGAGGAAACAGATTCTCATGCAATGTGCTGCATATTACAGTTGGCCCTTGAACAATGTGGGTTTGAATTGCATGGGTCAACTTATACACAGATATTTTTCAATAGTAAATATTACAGTACTACATAGTCCATCTATGGTTGGTTGAATCCATGGATGTGAAGGAACCAGGGATATGGAGTGTCAGCTCTAAGTTATATGCAGATTAACTGCTGCATTGTTCAAGGGTCAAATGTCGTTGATAAAATCTTAATAGATGACAATTTGACAGTGAATTTCAAAAGTTAAAATGATCAGGAACAAGGCAAGGATGTCCCTTCTCACCACTGCTTTTCAACGTTGTACTGGAAGTCCTAGTGAATGCAACAAGACAAGAAAAGGAAATAAAAGCTATACAGATTGGGAAGGAAGAAAGAAAACTAGCTCTGTTCACAGATAACATGATTGTCTAGGTAGAAAATCCAAAAAACAAGAAAACAACCAAAAAACTCCTGGATAACCACTATATATAAAAATAGATTAAAAACAAATTTCTTCTGTATAGCACAGGGAACTATATTCAATATCTTGTAATAACATTTATGAAAACAAATGTATGTTACCAAGACATAAAAAGACATGGAGGAAACTTAAATGCATATCACTAAGTGAAAGAAGCCAACAGAAAAAGGCTATATTCTGTATGAATCCAACATATGACATTCTGGAAAAGACAAAACTATGGAGACAGTAAAAAGGATCAGCAGTTACCAGGGGTTAGGGAAGAGGGAGGAAGGAACAGGCAGAACACAGTGGATTATTAAGGCAGTAAAACTACTCTGGTATGATGGTAAATACATGTCATTATATAAATTTGTCCAAACCCATAGAGTGTACAAAACCAAGAGTAAACCCTAATGTAAAGGGTGATTATAATGTGTCAATGCAGGTTCATGACTTATAACTAATATACCCTCTCATGGAGGATGTTGATAGTGGGGGAAGCTACACATGTGTGGGAGCAAGGGGTGCATGGAAACATCTCTGTACCTTCTGCTCAACTTTGTTGTGGAGCTAAAACTGCTCTAAAAAAATAAAGTTCATTTATTATTAAAATCAGAATGCCTTTAACCCAATAATTCTATGCCCTGTAATTTATGCTAAGGAAAGAACAGATCAAATATGAAAAAAAAATTGTGTGCATGAATATTCATCAGAGCCTTTTTTACAATAGTGGAAAGTTGAAAATAACCTAAATTTCCATAATAGAAGTCTAGTTAAATAAATTACAGTATCCTTATAAAGAAATATTATTAAGTGTTAAAACTGGTGCTATTCAAAACCTGGAAAACAACTGAAATGTCCAATTATAGGGCCAAATGAATTATGATATGACCATATAATATTAAACAAGACAGCCAATAAAAGGAACCTAGTAACTGTATGTGTGCTGATATGGAATTATTCTCAATTTATATTTTTAAGTGAAAAAGTATATATATATATATATATATATATACATACACACACACACATATACACATATATACACACACACACATACATATACACACACACATACATATATTTCCCTGTATTTACATATATAAAATGTTCTATGTATATCACAAAAAGGGGAAGTATATGCATATATTAGAGTGGATAGAGTATTTCTAGAGGATTCATAAAAAAGTCTTTAACAGTGGTTGGTTCTGGGATGAAAGTCTTCCTTTTTTTTTTTTATTAAAGTATAAGACACATAGAGGAAAGCATATAAAGCATAAAATAAAGCTCAATAAGTCACAAAAAGAATGCCCATGTAACCACTATCAAGGTCAAGAAAGAAGTACTGCCAGTACTCTAGAAAGCCCTTTCATGTCCCCACCTAATCATTTCCCTTCCCTAATTCCCAAAGGTAGCCACTATACTAAATTGTATTTCTATTTTTTTCTTTTTTTGTTATTTTTTCTTTATTTTTTGTTTTTTCTGTTTCGCTCTTTTTGTTTTTTCTTGTCTTCGAATTCTATTTCTAATTTGCTAAGTTTTTTAAAATCATGAACGAATGTTAGATTTTATCAAATGCTTTTCTTTATCTATCAAGATTACCATGTTTTTACTCTGTTAATATGGTAGATTACATTGATTTCAGTTGACAAATCAACCTTTAATTCTTGGAATAAACAATGTGGCCGTGACATATTATGCTATTATATTACTGGATTAAATTTGCTAATAATACTGTTTAGAATCTCTTGCATCTCAATTCATAAGAAAGACTGGCCTGTAATTTCCTTTTCTTGTAATGTCCTTGTCAGAGTTGGCATCAAAGTATCACTTTTGCTTTCTCTCAAGGTTTTATTGGCCTCATAAAAGAAGTTGGGAAATGTTCTCTTTTCATATTCATTGGAAGAATTTGTATATGCTACTTTTGTGTGAGGTTTCCATTTTTGTTTTACTCCAATCTCAATTAAATTATAAACAAATTAAACCCAAGGACTATACCTAGGGTTTTCTGTATCCTAAGCATCCAATCCTTTGCTTTGGATGTGGCAGGATTTGAGAAGTTGATCATTATCTCGACAAACAGCATAAATAAAGTCAGTCAACTTATTTAAAAAACATTTAATTCACATTATTAAGCATATACATGAAAAATCATCATTCACTTCCATCTATTTTAGGACATTAGAAAGATCATAGAATGCTAGGGCTGGACCCATCTCCAGCGTGCTCCCTGTGTCTGCAATACTGATTACACTAAACCATATGTAACAGCATGGTTGAGTGGAAAATGCATCTATCTATTATGAATCAAATCTATTTGAGCTGGAATCAGGACAACTCCATTCACAAGTGATTTGTCTTTGATCACATTATATAAATTCTCTGAGTCTCAATATTTTCCTCTGCAGAATTGAAATAATAATAATACTTGCCTTACAAAGCTAACATGAGCTTAGAGATGATGTGTATAAAACATCCAGGTACTTAATAACAATGGAAAATAGGGCATCTTTTACCCTCATATAATTTCTAACAGAACTTTTAAGTCCATATTTTTCAATAGTAACCTCCAAATCTTTGTATCTCCAGAACTGCAAAGCATGCCTTAAATAATCTTCATTAGTTAACCTTTTCCCTTGAGTCACGTTCTTCTCTACACCCAGTTTGTCTATGGTAGATAGACAGCGTTTGTATCTACAGATACAGTTTATCTCCTTACTATTCTCATGAACATCAACACACTTTAAAAACTTCATACACTTACAGACACTTCCCTGACTATTAATTTATTTTCCCACCTTACCTATTTTCTTGCTAAACTCTTCCCCTAAACTTTTCCAAACTCTCCTATCAGGAAGGTCAGAGAACTGGAGGTATTTGGTAAATCTAACTGATTCACCCCTGTGAATTTAGGAACAGCTGCTCTTACTTTTACTTTAGAAACAGAAATCAAGGCAGAGGGAGGATCATACAAGTTACAGAGCAAATAGTTCAAAAACGGGGACAAAGTCTAGAGAGCCTTTCATTGTCTGCCTACTCTACTGAATATTAGTCTGGGGGTCAACATAGGGTTAAATTTTGATTGAATGGCTACTATCATCTCTATGAAACATAAATGCATGCAAACAGATCACAAACCTCTTTGAATTTGGTAGAGGAATTATTTATCCTTGTATTTTCATCTTCTAGTTATTTTCTCTGCACACAATCAAAGTAGTAGGTAAGGACTATGCACATATGTGACATATTAATATCACCCTCATTGTTCCAGTTGATTCTTTAAATATTGAATAATGTTTAACTTATGGCGGGGCGCAAGTCAAAGTTTGGAGGCATCAAAACATGGTGACCTAATAATGATAAGGATCTAAGAAGCACAACAAAAGTTCACAGTACAACCAGGCATGCATATGAATTTTCAGCAATAGTGGTTTCATTTGAAACCAGTTAGAAACAGTGACCCGTACTCCTCCAGTATGCCTGCTCCCTAATTAGTCTTGTTTGCCTTCGTTTATACTAAAGGTAAACATGCATTTAGCCTACGGAAGGAAATGGAAAAAAAACAGAGGTGACCCAAACAACCTCTGTGAAGCAAGGCTTCTAACCTGCAATCAAATAGCTTAGTCACATCACCAGAGTGAATCCAAATCACTCAGAATCGCTAAATAACTGATTCCATTTCCAAACCTACTCCTAAAAAAAAGAATATAACCAGAGATACAAACACCATCCCACGGAACTGAAAGAAACTTGGTGCTTTTTATCGATAATACCATGTGAATGGTTTTATATTCCCCTATTAACAATATTAACTTAAAATTTCAAACATTTTTAAATACAGGCCACCCAGTGCTCACATTAAGCCCTCTGGTTTTTGTACCAGTGAGCACATGGCTTCAGTCCATGTTCAACACTTAATTAAGAGATTCTCTTAATTAAGAGATTCAAAGATTGTGCTCTGGATTTACCGCCTTCTCAGAGGCCAGGCTGCTGCCGTTCATTAGCAGTCAACCTCTGGCTGGAATGTTTTAAACTACTATTTTCTTTAACGATTATATGGCTGAAGTTTTTGTTATTCTAAGCAAACTGAAACAATGTCCTTGTATGGGCTTCTAAACATAATAATTAGTGACTGTGCAAATTGTTTTCTGCTTTTTCTTACACCATGTAGCAAAATGCTATTAAAACAGTCAAATAATAGTTTAAACCTTTGTATAATTTTGAGATTCTTTTCATTTTATAATGTAGACTATGCCTCTCTTTTTAAGCACAAGGTCTCATTCTGAAGGCCAAGAGACACTTAACTTAAAGGGAGCTATATGCTAAGAAAACTATATCTTTAAACTTTCTCAAGGAAACAGCCCTTATAAACTCAGAAAAACGAAAACTTGGACATATGTGGCACAGAACTTTGGGCATTCCACTTACTCTGCTTCGGAACCTCAAAGGTCCCTAGCACAGTATGGACTTCAAACTTCTAAAGCACTCATCCGAAAAGAGAATCAACCACGTCTACACAACTAGTTTGCCCTTGAAATTAAGTGAACTGAATCTGTTCAGGGACTTAAGCAACTAAAAACATCCTTGCAGTCAAATAAGTTTTGAAAAGGAATTTCATGAGGCAGTATAAGAATTTCTAGTCCTCAGCTGACACACATTTGTAAGTCTGGCTCACAAAACTGTTACAATGCATTCATGGATTCACTCTGCCTGAAATGCCTGTGGGTGCCTCCCAGTACTTTGTATCAAGACACAGCCTTCCCTTCCTTTAAATTTTTTTTAGAACTCCCCACTTACTTGAAATCTTCCCCATTTAACTTTACCAAGGAGCCGTTCTTAAAACCCTATTTCCCATCTCCATATAAAATACTTCACTTGGGGCTCGGGAGGGGGATGAGACAGGTGCTCAAGTACTAAGTCTTCTGTTAGTATTCCATTATGTGCATTTAAGTTCCCTAAGGATATTGACCACTCCTTTTCTTTTTTCTGTTTTTGTTGTTGTTGTTGTTGTTGTTTTTGTTTTCAGTTATTTCCTCCCTTGCCAGTATAAGGTACAGTATGGTACTCCAGCAGAAAAAAACTCAAATCAATGTAAATCCTAACTCACCATCCTCAACTCATAGCTCTCCAAAGGCTTTCTGCTATAACTGGAATGAAATCCAGACTCTACTGGATGTGGCCTCTGACTTCCACTCTCAGCTCACCTTCCTCCCACTCTGTCCTCTCCCCCCACCGTCACCACTCCATCCACACAGGCCTCTGCTTTCTGCTATTCCATTCCTGGAAGGTGACAAACAGGTTTTTACCTTAGGTCTTCAGCATTTGCTGTTCCTTCTGCCTCTCTTCTCTGCTCACTCCCTCAAGGTCTCTGTTTAAATGTCACCTCCTTAGAGAGGATTTCTCCTAACTCCCTACCTAAAATAGCAGCTTCTGGGGAGGGTACAGCTCAGTGGCAGAGCACATGCTTACCATGCATAAGGTCCTGGGCTCAATCTCCAGTACCTCCATTGAAAAATAATAATAAATAAATAAACCTAATTACCCACCTTCCAAAAAAACAAAACAAAATTTTAAAAAAACTAAAATAGCAGCTTCTCCTTTCAATGGCCTGTTTTTCTTCACAGCCCTAGCTAATACTATCTTACATATTTATTTGTCTAGTTGTCCATTATCTCTCACCATTACCACAACCTCCAGCATGTAAGTTCTAAGAAAGCTAGGGCTTCACCTGTTGTATTCACAGTTGTACCCCTGGTGCCTAGAACAATGCCTGGCACATAGTAGGTATTTGATAAATGTCACTGAAACACTGCTTCCAAGACGCCAGCAGTGGGAAGAATCTGTGGGTAGAAGGCAGCCTAACACACTTTACTACCCCAGGCTAGCTTCCAGAGTTGCAAACTGTTTCCCTAGCTGGGCAGCTACCTCTGTTCTAAGATCCCTGGGAGGAATTTGGTCCTTTCTTCTTAGCCTCCAAGGGCAACTCCAAGAACAGACAGAAACTGGACTCAAGTCTACAGCAACCTGAATCTTGAGCTAACAATGTAGGGGCATACCATATGGAATGCCTCCCCAACTAACATTTTCCTGGTAGAACACTTCTTGGTTTTTGATACTCGAACTTCGTAGACTGTATATACCTCTTAATATAATACTTTTTGAAAGGTGTTTATTTAAGAAAAAATATATACATAGATCTCAAAACTTAAATACATTGTTAATAAAATAGTGTGCAGAATACTGGGACACCAGGTGTTCACAGAGAAAACAGTTATCTACCATGTAAAATAACTGCTTAACGACAATATTAACTGTTTGACGTTCAAGACTGTTTTAAGTTTTTTTCATTGTATTTGTAAGTTACTTATTTACTGGAATTTTTACTGTGTTTTTGTGACATTGTAGGAAATCAGAGATTTTCAGCAAGAGTAATTCATTACAATTTTTCCTATTTAAAATAATAAGAAATAGGCCTCTGCTTAATGATTTTGTGCAAAACATCTGATTTTTGGAATGGATTTCTGCCGTTAAGTGAAAGATGCCTGTATTTTCTTGGATTCTTTCACCCAAAACCCATCAACAAGCCTCTCCCTGGGCCTTTCTGATTTGGTCGCAGTCCAGCAGCTCATCTGTTCTCAATCTCTGACTTTGACTCGTTGAATCCCTTCTTGTGTCTTCATCTTCCAGTTCCCCCAACTTGCAGTCATTTGGTGCATCATTGCCCCTCTTACTTCTCATTGCATTCATCCTTTTCTCTCTATCCTTTTCTTTATTTTCAATTAATTTTTACCAAAGGAGTATATGCACATAATCTAAAAGCTCAAAGGAGTTAAAAGGTTTATAACAACAAAAGCAGTCCCCAGTGCAGTATTCCCAGAATCACTTTCAACTAGCTCTTGCTTGAAATTATCAAATAATCTGAGTAAAATGCTATCTCCTAGGTATTCCATGTTAAATTTCATCTACTGCCTTCCTATTATGGTAGATGAAGATTTTCACTGCCTTACACCCACCTTTCCCCCAATCTTTCTCAATGAATCTATGCCAAAAAAGTTTGATTAAATCCATATTCAGTGCATTAATAATTGAGACTATTGTTCACTTATGAGCCAAACAATGTAAAATAATTGATTTCCTTTCTGGGACAAATTTTGTTTATTTTTCCTATATTTAATAGTTGCCTAGTTTCTTCATTTGCTTAGTTTTATTTGCATGTCCAGCTGAGGCGTCCCATGTCCTATAACAACTCTCAATCCATTTTCCCACATGGTAAACGTGTTATCCCAATAAAATTTATCAACTTCGTTTTTTTCCCTCCCTCTCCAGGTTCTAATCTGTACTGAGTGTTTCTAAGCTCCTAGGTGTCATGGATATTATTCTAAGATTTCTCATCACCACTATTCTACAAATACCCAACTCCTCTCTCCTGTACTGGATTTCCCATCTCTGAGTTTCCATGTCAACTTCTTTCTTGGTTTACTCACTACTTTTACTGGATTACATCCTGTAGACTTTTAGACTTTGCTTGTTTGAGAATGTTTTATTCTAGACATACACTTAATTATTTCATTTACTCGACACTAGAATTAATTCATATTTCAAAGACATTATTCTGTTGCAACTATCTTCCAAGTCTATTTTTAATAAACTTTCATTCCTGATCCTTTCACTGTGATCTCTTTCCCCTCCTCTCTCCTGCTCTCTCCATCAGCTTTTAGTATGTTTTCTATTAACATTCAAATTTCAAAATTTCCAGATGATATAATTTGGGTTTTTTTTATAAAATTAAAAAAAAATTATTGAGGTATAATTTGGTTTGGTTTTTTCCACTTACTGGGTGCTGAACACTGCAAGCAACTTTCAATCTGAGAAGTCATGTTTTCATTTTGGAGAAATGTTATTTTTAAAAAAATAATACTTTTCTAATGACTGTTTACTCTGTTTCTCCTTACTGGTTGGATATTGGATTTCATGAATTGGTCTATAAGTTTTCCCATCTTTCTCTCTCTTATTGTCCATTTTTTTTCCCTACTTTATCAGAGTTCTTTCAATCTTCTTGCTGAAATTTTTGTTTTAGCTATTATATTTTAAAAATCCAAAAGCTTTTTCTTATTGTTTGTTCCTTTTTTAAAGTGAAATTCTATTCTTTTTTCAACATTTTCTTTTATCTCTCCGAGGACATCATGACTTTTTTTGAAGGATTTTTCTATTCTCAGCGTTGTCTCTGTTTCCCCTGAGTTCCATTTCTCTTTGTTTACTTCATGTTGGAAGTTTTCTTCCAAAGTCTGATTGTCTTCTGATGCCCTATATCTTTAAGAGTGAGTTACTAAAAAGCTGATTAGAAGCTTTGTAAATGCTCTTCTAATAGGGTCATAGAGAAGCTGGGGAATTTTTGTGGAAGGGGGTCACCAAATGTCAGTATCTCTAGGTCTTTTCCCTAGGATGCTTCAGTTTCCTTTGAGAAGGATCTTCCAGTTTTCCTGGTGAAGTGTGGAATGGTAAGGCTGCTAGGATGCTAGAGCTGACCAGAAGAGGGAATTGAGGATTTCACTGTTCAGACGCAGAATGTCCATTAGCCCCTTAGTTTTCAGTTCTATTCTGGTCCTGCCCTTCTCAGTGTTCAATGCTCCCAAGTCCAGACAATTTTTGGCTATTTCTCCAGGAACTCCGGCAAAGGTTGGGGGGAAATGGCCTCCTCCTGGCTACTTAGCCAGGTAAGAGTGGGCTCTGAGGGTCTCACTGCTCCTCATAGACTCTCAAATAATAAATAAATTCCCAACCACCACATCACCCTGCTACCTGTGCTCTCCGGTGCCTCTTAATTCCTAAGTCTCTCCAGAGAGTTGTGAGTCAGCTTGCTTCCCATTTGTACCTCCCTCCACAGGCACTTGGCTCTGACCTTTCTCCACTATGCTAAGTCATGCTCCATCCTTCCACCCATTTTCCATCTTTGTATCAATTTATCAAAGATGGAGCTTGTGCCTTCTTTTCTAGTTTTTTCCTATTGTTTGGGGATGGGTTTTTTGAGAAAAGAATAATGAATGAGGGATGAAGAAAGACAGAGTAAATCTTGAAACCAGAAGTCTCTAGCCCTTTTCTGTTTCATAGGTCTTTTATCACACCATACTCTTCAGTCAGTTCCATTTTGATTCACTTCTGTCTTCCAAACTTTCTGGGTAACCAGCTGTCTTATTTTACTGGTTTTTGACATGAAACATTTAGTTTATTAGTAAATTAACAAGTTCCACAGCTATTTATCATATCCCATTTGCAGTAATTGTTGTCTGCAATTGAATAGGGTACTGAATACACATATAATTGGGAGGGGATTATTTATCAACTGGGAGAGCCATTAGTCACCAATCGCTTGTGGGGCTTATTTTTCTTATCAGATAGGCTGGTTACTCACTGCTTGCCTTCCTGTCCCTCCATTCTCACACTTCTCTGTACCCCAGGAGACTGACTGCCATCAGCAACTCCCCTAGCCCATCCCCACTCCCTGACATTGCCACCTATCTCACTCTTTCCCTGCCTTGCTGCATGTCTGGCAACATTGCTCCACAGCCACAGCTCCCGAAGAATAATGCCTTCTGGCTTCACAAGAGATCCTTCCCTAGCTGGTTCCCTTGACCCTGCTAACACCTCTGCAAATAATCTCTTTACTAAACTCCCTTCAGTTATACTCTGTGTGCCATTTGTTTCCTATTGGGACATTAAAAAAAGGATTTTGAACTAGCTCATCTCTCAAGTTCCTTGAGTTCTCATGTTGTTTGATTTTTATAAGAGTCAAGTATACAACTGGCACTTAACTGAAGAATTTGGACAAATTAGGGGCTTCCTTTCAGTCAAGATTCCATCTCACTACAGCAAAGAAATTCTCCAAATAATTATGCTCAGCCCCCAGAAAATACAAGATTTGTCAGTATAACTTACATGAGCATAGAAAGCTAGGATACACATATTGTTCCTTTTAGGCAGTGAAGTCAGATAGTTCTGGTAAAGTGCATTTATTTTTATTTTCAGTGTTTTTTAGTTGAGGTATAATTGGCCTACATTATATTAGCTTTAAGAGTATGACAATGATTAGATATTTGTGTATATTATGAAATGAAATCACTACAATAAATTCGGCTAACATCCATTGCTATATATGGTTACAGAATTTTTGTTCTTATTTTGAGAACTTTTAAGATTTACTCTCTTAGCAACATTCAAATATGCAATACAGTATCATTAACCACACTGTACACTACATCCCCATGACTTATTTATTTCATAACTGAAAGTCTGTACTTTTTGATTCTCTTCACTCATTTCACAGACCCCTCACCCCACACCTCTGACAACCACTGATATGTCCTCTCTATTTATGAGCTTGCTTTCTTATTTTTATTTGTTTTAGATTCCACATATAAGTGACATCATACAGTATTTGTCTTTCCCTGTCTGACTTTCTTTACTTAGCCTAACACCCTCAAGGTCCATCCATCTTGCTGCAAATGGCAAAATTTCACTCTTTTTGTGGCTGAATAATATTCCATTTTGTATACATGTGTGTGTGTTTTTATATATATATATATATATACACACACACACCACATCATCTTTATCCATTCATCCATCAATGGATATAGGTTGTTTCCAAATCTTGGCTATTGTAAATAAGGCTGCAAAGAACATAGGGATGCATCTGTCTTTTTAATTCTGTGTTTTTGTTTTCTTCAACTAAATACCCAGAAGTGGAATTACTAAATCATATGACAGTCCTATTTTTAAATTTTTGAGGAACCTCCATATTGTTTTCCATAGTGGCTAAACCAATTTGCATTCCTACCAACAGTGTACAAGAATTCCCTTTTCTCCATATCCTTACCAACTTGTTATTTCTTGTCTTTTTGAAAATAGCCATTCTAACAGGTATGAAGCGATATCTCATTGGGGTTTTTATTTGCTTTTCCCCGATGATTAGTGATGCTGATTATCTTTTCATGTGCATTTTGGTCATCTGCATGTCTTCTTAGGGAAAAATGTCTATTTAGATCCTCTGCCCATTTTTAAATTGGATTGTTTGGGGTTTTTTGCTATTGGAGTTGTATGTGTTCTTTATACATTTTGGATATTAACACTTTATCAGATCTATGACTTGCAAATATTTTTCTTCTATTCAGTAGGTTGTCTTTCCATTTTGTTGATGGTTTCCTTTGCTGTGCAGGAGCTTTTAAGTTTGATGCAGTCCTTTTTATCTGTTTTGTTTGCTTTTGTTGCCTTTGCTTTTGGTGTCAAATCTAAAAAATCATCACTAAGACTGATGACAGGAGCTTACCACCTATGTTTTCTCCTAGGAGTTTTACAGTTTCAGGTCTTACATTCAAGTCTTTAATGCATTTTGAGTTAATTTTTGTGTATGGTGTAAGATAGTGGTCCAGTTTCATCCTTCTTCATTGAGTGTCCAGTATTCCCAACACCATTTATTGAAGAGACTGTCTTTACCCATTGTATATTCTCAGCTCCTCTGCTATAAATTAATTGATTGTATATACATGGGTTTATTGCTAGGCTCTCTATTATGTTCCATTAATCTGTGATCTGTATGTCTGTTTTTATGCCAATACTTTGCTATTTTTGACTTTGAAAACACAGACAGCCAGAATTAATTCTAAAAGTTCAAGTGTTTTTTACCTTCTTTTCTTCTTTCCCTTAGATATTCCACCATCAAAGAGCAAAAAATAAGTTTCACCCATCCTCCCTTTTATAAAGGATTCCTTGACCTCACCTCAACCACAGACACCAGATTATCTTTCTCCATGCAGATCTAGACTTTTTGCATCACTGAAATTTTCTATTTTCTCACCTCTCATAGACCCTTCAGCCCATTCCTATTTTCAACTGCTCTTGCCAAAGTTTTCTTCGACTTCTTTCATGCTAAATTCAATGCTACCTCTTAGCTCTTATCTTACTTAACCTCTCAGCATTTGACACCACTGCAACTTCTTTCATGAAGTAGTCTCTTCCTTATCTTTGCTGTTGCCTGAACTTTCTAGTCTTCCTCCTACCTATCTGATTACTCCTTAGTGTCTTCAAGTGGACATCTCCTCCTCTGCCCATCTTCCAAATGTTCATGCTTCTCTTAGTCTTATCTTTCTACCTGCACTCTTCCACTGGAAGTTCTCCTCCACTCCTGTGGTTCAAAAGTCAATTATATACTAATGACTCTCAAATGGACCATCTCAAGTCCAAATATCCCTCCTGACCTTCAGAGATATTGTTTGTAACTAAATACTACATAATTCCATCAGTATGAACACCGATTCCTCATACTCAACATTTCACCTTCCCCTCAAACCTATGTTTTCATCTATATTCCTTATCCCAGTGAATCACACCAAGCCACAGACCTGGGTATTATCCTTGACTTTTGCTGTCCCACACCCAACACACCCACTTATTGCTTCTGTCTGAGATGTACTTTAAATCTATCATCCAATTCTCTCCGTTCTCACTGTGACTTCCCTAAACCAAATCATCTCTCTACTGCTAATACCATTACTCTCAAATTTAGATTTTTGTCATATAGTCAGGGGTGATTGTTCTAAAATATAGATATGATCATGTTATCTTCTTCCTAAAAGGCTGCAATGGTTTTACAAACTGCTATCGATGTAAAGCCCAAATTCCTCAACATGGTTTACAAGGTGCAGCATCTGGTCTCCTACTGTATGCTTCAGACAAATTAAGCCGCTTTTAGTTCTTTCCAACAAGCTATGATTACTCTTACTCTGGATATTTTCACATGATGTTTCCTCCACCTGAAACGTGCCTATCCAATGTTTCCAGTGTTATCATGCCATCAATATTTCTTGACTAACATCTATGAATCCCTATGTCTTAGCTTAGATGGCCTATGTTCTCTAAATCTGGATTAGATCTGCTCCCATAGCACACTACTCATCCATTTAACACACTCTCTGATAGTTGTCTACTTACTTGTCTCTATCCCCATTTTAGATCCTAAGTACTGTGAGGGTTAAAACTACACCTGTTTAATCTCCAGTGCCTTGAACATCATGCCAGTTAAAGTAGCCACCAAATAAGAAATGGCTGAATGATAAATGAAAGAATAAACAAACCATCAGATTCAACACAGTACCAGTAGAAGCACACTTTACACATGTACTTGCTTTTCCTTGCTTTCTCTCCTCTCAAAAAAACAAAGTAAGTTACCCTTCCCTCCAAATTAAGCCATTGCTTACGAAGGACTGACTCGTGTATAGTTACACACGACAGCTAAAGAGAATTCTATTTAAGCCTTTGCTTTCTCCTTTATTTCTCTCTTTCCTCTTACACATAAAATTTTCAAACTGAAAGTTTAAAATGGCTTAAGAAAGACTAAAAATGTGTTTGACTTTCTCTTCTTCTACCTGATGCCCATCTATAAACTTAGTAGTATGTGTGCATGAGATAAAAAAAGAACCTATGATAACATTTTATTTGAACCAGAACTCTGAAACATTAAAGTTGAGCACACCTGCTCTGAACTGCTAAGTCAGAGATTTATGTGAACTTGTAAAGTTGAGGCTTACTGACCTCTTATAGGATTTATGTCTTCTTTAAATAAGCATTTCCTCTTTGTAATGCAATATTTAAAAAAAGTTTATTTCAGTGACTAACCTGCTGGCATAAACAGAAATGCTACTCAGTTCCTTTATTGCCTGGTCTTTACTCTTTTTACCCACTGCTTGTCAAATATTTAATTGAAGGTTTTGGGTGAAAATAAGCAGGCCTAACTATGAAGCCTAGAATTTCTTGCTCTAAACTGAACTTGTTAATAAGGTGATCTAAAAAGATATCCATGCATTCAATCTCTACACTTAATCGAAGAGCATTTTAATACAGCTATTCATACATCTGCTCACGGTTTGGAAAAAAGTTACAGAGCATTCCCCTGTGTGCAGTCCTTTCAGATAAGACAAAGTTTTTCAATCTAAGAAAGATATTCTAATTTTGAGATTCAGATGCTGATACTTTAGAAAGAAGGTTGTGTGAGGCTAACTCATTCAACTTAGTTACCTTGGATAGCTTCAGTCCCAGCACCGTGAGTGTCACCAAGCCAGCACAACACACCAAGGCACTGGAGCTGGAGAGGCCAGAACTTGGTGGGATGTTTCCATCTACCAAGCAATTCATCCCAGTCAGGTTACTAAGACCAAAGTGTTCCTACAAAGAGAAGGAAAAACAGCACTCGTAAATGTGGATGGATTCTAGTAGCAGCAGAATGTTCCTTCATTCCCCAGAGAGCAAAAGTCTATCAATGGACTTATTATGCAACTTATGGCAACTCCTTGTGCAGATCAGTTTAGTTGTGTCTACACGTGACATTTCATTTAATGGCTCTACACTGTAGGACACTATATCATCTGAAGATTAATTTTCACTTTGTTGAACAAAAAGCTACTGTTCCATTTTCCAAGATGGCCTTGAATGATCTTTTTCATGAATATTAATTGATTTGAACAAATATGGAAAAATATTAAACAATGATCATTCAACTTCAAGTAGTAAGACAAGAAACACACAATGATTTGTGAAGCAGGTTAAGTCTCTATGTAGCACATCCCAACAACCTGTGATTGTAAAAGTCTAACCCCAAGTAGCAGTTTGTTTCTCTGCAGTATCTTTCTTCAGAAGGTCCTCTGAAGAAAAGCATTCCAAACTTTCTCAGTTCTGTTTTACTTGTGGAAAAACCCAGGCACCAAAAGATTAAGAGACTTTCCCAAGATCACATATAAGGAGCTGGAAGTAGGACCCAGGTCTCTGATTTCTGGTTGAGAACTTGCCCACTGCGGTCAGAAACCTGGGCCAGCATACTGTCACTGTGATTTAATGTAAGTCAGCTATATGAGGAAATCCAGATTTTTACTAGAGTTTATAGATACAGTTTAGCCATATGGTAGCTTTCAAGACAGCCAGATTATAATTCAGCCACAAATGAGAATGTAGACTCTAAACAGAGCAGGGAAACTATTTCTACAAATAGGAAAGCCCAAAGAAATAATCAGACTCTGATCTCAAGACGGAAAGCTCTAGGATGCTTAGATGATTGTGTAGGATGAAGACACTCAGGATGGTATCATATCATACATATCCTTTGTGGTTTCGGATTAAATTCAAGACCATCTCCCCCTCAAGAAAAAGTACCATCATGTTTACAAATTACTGAAATGGCTCAAGACCAAAGTATGAAATACTATTACATTACATAATTGTGCATTTCATCAGATGCATTATTCTAGGGAGAGCTTTCAATAAACCATTTTCAATAGCCAAAGTAACAACAAAACTCTGCAAATAAAAGACTGTTTTTTTTCCTTAATTTTTTTGTCTTTTTTTTTTAAGCTGGCAAAACTCATGCTCCACAAAAGAAGAGATTCAGTTGGATGTATTTCTATTCTTGATTTTGAACCATCTAAAAATTTCCTTTCCAGAAATACAAAAATTATAAACTGAAACACTGCTGCTGCCAATGCCCTTTCATACAGAACATCAGACAGCTTGTTTGAAAAAGAAAAATCCTTGGAGAATGCTATATACTTAACCATAAACTGATCCACAGGGTGTCTTGAATGTGAATCATACTTCCAAACTTATCATGCAATGTTTAAATTAAAATGTACAACAGATTCAAAAATGCAAATGGGTTTTGCCAAATCCTGTAATAGCTCTATCCCAAAAGGATAACATGTTCAATTTAATATAAACAGATTATCCTCTGGACCTTTCTAGTATTTGAATTGAAAGTTTCTGGACAGGCTAACATTTAAATTACTTTTCTGCCAAAAAGTCATCATACAGACCTGCTTTTGCACATAAGTTGTCAAACCAAAAAGGAAGGCTGTAAGACCTGAAATTCTCAAGAATAACGCAAAGCAACATGCATTCTTTAGGTCCCTTTACCCATATGCTCCAAAATGCATGTTGCTATAAGGAAGATCAAATTCCATTTGCCAAGCAAATTCTTCCAAATACTCTAATTCCCACTAATGCATACGACAAGCCAAATGATTTGAAGATTTAAAGCCTGCCAATAACTTCTCTCATAAGTGGTTACTGTGTGTCTTGGAGAAAGGAATGAAGAGGGAGGAGGGAGGAGGGAAGGAGAGGGGAAGGAAAGAAGGAGAGCACTCTAAGACCAGAACCACCATAATTAGAGTACAGGACTATACATTAGAAATAAACGTGATGGATATCTGTAATGGGTATGCCACTGAGTCCTAGGCTACTCACGACAGAGTTTCAGACAGGACCACCAGGCAGCAAGGAATACAAGCTCTCTAAAGTATGGATATTAACAAACAAATCCAATTGATTTAGCCAATAAATTTTCTCTTTGTCCTTTGTACTGTTTTAAATAGGAGAGAAAGTAGAAATAGTCTCTTGTTCTTGTACATGACATTAGAGATGTTCAAAGTAATTATTCAGTGTTTCTAGGAAAACACCTATTCTAATAAATTTCACTACATCTTTTTTTAACCCCATCTGAAGTATTAGTGATAACAATGCTAGTTCCCATTTATCAAAGACCTACTGTGTTTCAAGTACTGTGTAATCCTTGTAACAACTTTTTGTTGGGATAATAATGACATTTCACAGGTAACAAATCTGAAGCTTAAGAAGTTAAATTAACAAAGGTGAGTAGAGCCCTAATTCAAATCCAGGGCTGTCTGACTCTAAAACCTACTACAGTGTACACCTATATATCCCCAGAACAAAATGTAAAGATTGCTAGAATGTACCTTCTAAAAGAAAATTTGAACAAAGGTGGGAAAGCCGGAAAGATATTTGTCAGACACACCTGACTTACGCACAGCCACTCCTGCCCCCTATGAACACCACTAAGAAACAGTCATTTCTACCCCATCTCCTGAAATGTATTAATTAGCAAAATAGAATAGAAACATCAATTAGTATTGAAAGGAGACAAAAATGATAAAGTAAATAACATAAATCTTGATATTATACACATCACAATCTCAGCTGCTAGTAGGTGCCTTATAAACTGATTTACCTGAATTCCTTTAAATCCACATAGGAAATAGTTGTGCCACAGAGGCTTGGTTTTGTCAATTTGAATGTTATCAGCACTGGTACTGAAGTCCCTGCAAAAGCAAAAGGCACCATTAATTTAAGTCGAGGCCTCGTGCTGCAGCATTGATGGCTGACTGCTGCCATCTTGTGCCAAAACAGTGACACTGACATTTCATTTTCCACTTTTAATCTATATACTTCACAGTCTACCCCAAAACAACAAACATCACCAGCTGCTAAAAGTTAAGAGAAGTCGTGGTGACCTTAATAACTAAACTACTTCCAACTGACCCTTTTCATTTCCTGAAAGGGAGAAGAACCAATCTATGTAGATTTGATATAATCTACATCACTTTTATTACATGATGGTCCTTGTTAAGCTGGTGTAAACCACATAAATGCTTATCCTCTGGCCTGCTGTTTGGCACACCTCTTCCTAGAACAGAAGTACTCAAAGCCTTCTTTCCCCACAGTCTGCACCCATCCAATTTTACCATCTGCACAGTTTAAGAAGAAGGAAGAAACAAAACAAATAATGATTCTAATGGAGAATAACTCATTGAATAAAACAAGATTCCACAAATCTCTACTGATATAAACTAACAAATGAATACATAGCCAAATGAAGGAGAAGGGAAAGCTCTTCCTTAGAGAAAATGCCAACTAAAAGATGCAGAAGAAATGACGGAAATTGAAAACTCATTACTTGGCAAACTTCATGATAACTGTTTCAGGAAAGAATCATCAGTGGATGCTAAAATCGGTGAGTAAAAATTTGATGAGAAACAAGGTATTTACACAAACTCAAAGTATTTCCCCTCCAGACAATGCAAAGGGGAAAAATAGTAACCTTGTGGTAATCTGGCAGACAACTCCTTAACCAAACGATCAAAACTAACATCAACACTTAAAGGGACAACACGTGCCTCCTAGATATGACACACTCAGGACACATCAGTTGACATGTGGGAATTCTTTGTACTGTTTTTGTGACTTCTTTGAAAGCCAAAAGTTATCTCAAAATTAGAAATAGATAGATAGGCTTCTAAATTAACCAAAGGAAAAAAATCTGTGAAATGGGAAAGGGGGGAGATCAATTTAAAAATGAGGAAATAAGCAACACTCCCCATAGTGACTGAGTTCTCTTCATATAATTTACTAAATACCTACTATGTGCCAGACACTGTAGAAGGTGCCTTCCACGGATTACCTTAATCACATGGATATAGCATCTCCTAAGAAAAATACTGAATGGCCACTCGAGTTTGGAAGGCATTCACAGGAATATAAAGGTAAAAGGCAAAGAGGGCTTATCTTTTAAGCATTTGTAAGCTAGCTGAGACAGCATGAAAACAAATCGCAGTCACACACCAGTATGCGATGGGATGCAAGGCCAAGAGAGTATCTGTTGGACTGAACCCCACAGGCCTGCAGGCCTTGTAGCTGCCCACCACCGAGACCTCAAAGTAAGAGCCCAAAGACAGCAACAGAGACATCAGAGGTTATTGGATAGGGGATCTTACACGTCTGCAGCAAAAGGTCCTGGAGCAACACGCTACTGTGTACGGCAGACAGGCGGCAAGACGTGGCAGCAATCTTTACTACTCAGGGGAGTGGGAGGGGAGGCTACCATTTATAGGCAGAGTTAACATCAGGTTGGCTCATCAGTTACCAGGGAAACCAGCAGCTGGGGCAGGGGGCAAGCATGTAGATAGTTACTGATTAAGCCCTATGAATCGGGTACAGGTGAGGTAGGGACTGGTCGAATAGGGGGATATACAGAGGACAGGAGAACAGCCATCCTGAGTGGCCTGCCCATACAGCATCATTTCTATAATCAGCACACTAGCATGGAAAGGGGAGGATTTCCTGAAGGCTCAGAGAGATTTAGTGACTCCCCAAGGACACACACAGCTCCTTAACTCCAGCTCACAAGCACTTTATTGTCACCCATAAAAGTTAAAATATATTGCCCATAGTCAACAAGAGGTCATAGAATTTGAAAAGCAAAAAAATGTTAGCAAAACCAAATAGGTTCTGTTCCTAGATAAGCAGATCTTGAAAACACCACAAAGAAAAGAAAACCAGGAAGGAATTAGGGGCAGAGGTGGTGGTATATTAGGAAAAGCAGAAGAGGAGATTTGCACAGATGTATGAAGTTAGATGAGAAACGAACAACAGCAACAAAACAAACACTTAAGTGCCAACTCCTTCAAAATTAGAAACACAGCTTAAAAATCACAAGGTGATACTACTATACATTTATGAGAGTGGATAAAATTTTAAAAGATACATGAGCAAAGATGTGAAGCAACTGGAACTCTCATACACTGGTGGTGGGAATGTAAAATTATACAACCACTTTAGGCAAATTCTTAACAAGATAAATCAGACAGTCTACTCCTAGGTATTTACCCAAGAAAAAAGAAACGCGTGTCCACACACAGATTTGCACACAAATATTCATAGCAGAACTATTCATAAAAACTGGAAATGATCTAAATGCTCATCAATGGTGATTAAAGAAATTATGGGTTTGGGAGGTCGGTGTATGGCTCAGTGTTAGAGTGCATGTCTACCATGCACAAGGTCCTGGGTTCAATTCCCAGTACCTCCATTTAAAAAAAAAAAAAAGAAATTACAGGTTCTTCATGCAATACATGCTACACAGTATGTAGACAATTTTCGGAGGCATGCTGTATACTACCTAGGGGTCCTAGTGGAATGAAGCCCTTTACCTACGGCAGAGGCTACCTGCCTTAGAAATTCACCTCTGCTTCCCTAACTCATTCTCTGTGCTCTTTAGCTACCGCTCCTGGGATCATTTCCCAAATACTCTACACCTCCTTCCGGGTCTGTCTCAGACTCTGCTTTTGTGAAAAATGAAACTTTCCATGTTGACCACCATGGTGGGAATGGTTAAGTGAATCTGAGTAAATCAGTGTAACAAATTATGGTACCCAGCTTGAGATGTTTACAATGACACAAAATTGTGTTTGAGATAATCTTAAGATTTTCTTTAAAGGGTCCAAAATGTACATAAGATATATTCTCAATCATGCAAAATTAAGAGAAAACAAAGACTTTTCACAATAAGTTTCATGTAAAAGAGAGGAATTTCTATTACCTTGCACAACCTGGTAGAAACACACATAAAATATTTGCTGAATGAATGAAAATCACTGCAGGCAAACTGCCCAGTGCACAATAAGCCAAAAATATAATGTGACAATTACATGCCAAAATCTTTTTTTTATAATTAGCAAATCAAATCTATCATAATATAAGCAAATAGGGCTTACCCAGATTCCAGAAATGCAAAGACAGTTCAAAATTAGAAAATCCATCAATGTGAGTCATAACATTCTTTAAAACTGATCTTCAATACTGAGTAGACAATTCAATCCAATACCAATTAATGATTTTTTTAATCTTAGCAAACCAAAAATTAAAAAACAACAGGTGTGGGAGGGTATAGCTCAGTGGTAGAGTGTGTGCTTAGCATGCACGAGGTCCTGGGTTCAATCCCCAGTACCTCCATTAAAAGATAAATAAACAAACCTAATTACTTCCCCCCACCAAAAAACAACAACAGCAAAAACAGTATGTCTGTACCTTGATAAAGCATGTGTACCAGAAACTTGTATCTATTATGTTCCAGACGCTATGTTTGAGCTAGCGCATTGGAGAGGCAGCGGTACCTGAAGTCACAGGACTTACTATTTACTAGGGGATACAGGCAAGTAAGCAGGTAATGATACAACAGCATGGTAAGGTGCTGTGACAAGAGAACTAGAGGGTACCCTAGGAATATAAGAAAGGCGGCAGCCCTGACTTTGCTGGAGATAGTTAATCTCAGTAGATGATAAATACCTTCTGGGCAAAGACAGTTATTTCCATTGTTGTGCGGCCCTATATCTAAAACTATGTCAGACACATAAGTTTTCAGTAAATGCTTCTAAATAAATAAGTAAACGAAATGAACAAATATTAAATAAATTAGTGAGCTTTAGATTCTTTCGGAAGTCAGATAGAAATTTTCAATAAATTAAGTGATTTATAACAAATTTGGTATCTCCTAAGGAGTTCATTGCGGTACAAACACAAAAACACACACATGCACACACCCCCTACTACACACAGTAGCAATTCTAAATACTCACGGGTACAAGGGGTTGGTATTGGCCAGCTGGAGGGTGTGTGTTTTCACAGGTTCCACAGCTATTAACATATCTTGTTCCACAGCCATAGGAAGAACAGAATAGCCACAGTAATCTATGTGCTCTCCTAGGATAAAGAGAAAGCATTTTCTTATCATTGCTAGCATAGGAAACAAGAGAAACTCAAGTAAGTTGACATACAGAAGAAGCTTGACCACAAGCCAGGTTTTAACAGAGTAAAAATACTAAGGGCATAAAGTGATTCAATTTCCTCACCGACATCTGAGCCAGGAATTTTTGCTAGAATAAGTATACTAGTTATTTGTTTCTGTTAATTTTTAAACTTCTTTAAATATTCTTAAGTTTTTTCACATTCTAATTCATAATAATCATCTTCAAATATTTATGTTTTGTGACTAGTTATGTGGATCATCAAAAAAAGCAATGTCTCCTTTCTCTGTTGCTCATTTGTATTAACTTTTTTTATAATTTGTAATTAAAAAAGAAATTTTAATGGAGGTACTGGGGATTGAACCCGGGACCTCACACATGCTAAGAAGGTGATTTACCACTGAGCTACACTACCTTCTGTAGTACCCTCTGTATTACCTTTTAAAATATGAACCATGGAAGCCTTTACACCCTATCCCTAATATTAACATTATGTGAGTCCCACTCTCTTCCTTACTAGCCAAGGAGATCACTTAGGTGAAGATTTTGCTTTACTTTATCTTTGTGGCCTAACCAAATGCCTAACAAATTAGACTGGCACTGATTAGTTGTGTTGAATGTGCTAGACATAGCTAGGATAAAGAAAAAGACGCTAGAGAAAAGTTTATCTGCACTATTTAATATATAATAGGCAAATATAGAAAAACTATTCTCTTCTTTTCATTCTTTTTTTTGAAACTTTTTTTTATTGAGTTATAGTCATTTTACAATGTTGTGTCAAATTCCAGTGTAGAGCACAATTTTTCAGTTATACATGAACATAAGTATATTTATTGCCACATTTTTTTTCACTGTTCCTTTTCATTCTAATCCCTCTATGAGTCACCAGCAGGAGGGTTTTTTTTTTCCTATTATTCCATAATGTTTTCTCCAAGTTACCATTGAAACTCAAGGTTGTTATTCATAAGATTTAAAAATAAAAACAATTCAAGAAAGATGGGCTAAGCAAGCTCAGTTATACTTCCCCAGGAGAGGTCTATATATCTGATTGTTCCTATGATAGATACTGATCGACTAAGAAACATAAAATGAGAGAAAGATAATTCAACTGCATAGTTACATTTTAAAATAAATATTATTCTATATATTATTGCAGGTAGCAAGTCTTTTGTTCCTACACTGATGTGTCCTTTAAAATAAGAAAATTAAGTGGTTTTATAAGGGAATGACAATGACAGAAAGAGAAGTAGTTTTCAAAGTTGTCTTTCTCTCTACCTTCCTTCAAAAAAAAAACCAGTAATACAGAACAGTGCTTCACAAGCAGAAAACACGTATTTAAAAAAGGAGAACTCTAGGGAGGCACCAGGTTCTGTTGGGAAGGCTGCAGTGTGAATGAAGCCTTCTGAGACTGAAGAGTCCTCCCTTTGTCAAAACTGATGGAAACATCCAGGGTGAGCGGCAGGGAGGGAGTAGGAACTGCCGGTGAGTAAGGATAACAATGGTGATTACACTTCGAATATTTCAACAGAAAATACAATAATGCTTTTCATAAAGACTGAAATTCATTTCATCCCAAACATTAACTAACTACATTGGAACATACTCCCCTCTTTTTTGAATCAGAAAATAGTCGATACATTCACTAGAATAAGAACAACTTATTCAGGAAAATCCTTAGTTTGGAAGCCTTACCCCCCCCAAACTAAGTGGAGCCTGGCTCTCTTCTGAGGATACTGCTTCTTGCAGTCCTCTCACAATAGCGAGTTCTGGGTGACCTCCTCCCATGCTGCTGTCTCCAGGACTCTCCTGTCCTGTTCTTCAGAGGCCCAGGCCACATCCTCTCATCTTCATCACATTTATCTATGCCTCTCTTAGACACTCTGCTCCTCACTGAAGACCTTGGCATCTCACTCCACCTGTCCTGCAATACCTGGATAAAACCCAGGTAAACGACCCAGCCCAAGGCCCCGGCTTCCTAATCCTGTAACCTCCAGAGAACTTGACCTCCTCCCTGTGTCAGCCATCTGCTTCCATGGCCTTAACAAATCCAGTAATGACCACAGACCTTCTTACCACCTGGAACTTTTCTACCTGTGAAACTTTTGTTTCAAATATCACATTCTTTACTAAAACTTCCCATCCTGCCATTACTCTTACTCAATTTATCCTACTTTCCTATTTTTTAGATTCAGTTTTTGCCTGCAAGGCTCTCTCCTACCTTTCTTTCTTTTACTATACCCGGCATAAATTCCAGGGTGCATTACTTCATCTACTCTCCTGACAATATCAGCAACTTCCTGAAGCCACTGTCATTTCCTTATAACCTTCATCCAAAACAAAACTCCAAACCCAGATCAAACACAGGCAATTCAGACTAGCTGAGGGGGGAAAATGAACAGCTTTGCAGATTGGTACTGCTACAGTTCTGTGGTCTCCAGCTCTAACACACCTCAGTGCTGCCCAGGAAACCTTGTTTTTCTAGTCATCTCCCTCTCCCATCCTTCACAAAGCTGTTTCAAATTTCTGCCTTCTCCTTAAACTTTCAATGCCTCCAACTCTCCCCAACAAAGACTCTCTTGACCTTCTATACAAAATTATACATTTACCTACATCAACCTGCATCCTTTGCTTTCCTGTCTTCTGAAGAGTCAAAGTAGTCCTCTTCCTCTGCTCTACATACCAGCCCTTCTTTTCCTCTTGGGAATCCTGCTCCATCAGTTCCTCTCTTCTCAGGTACCTGCAATCTCTCTCTCTCTCTCCACTGGCTTTACTCAACCCCACTCCCCACCTTATTTACCATGCTCAAAAATCTCATATTTTTTAAATTGTCCATTATTTCCTTCAAAATAAAGTAATATTGCCTGAGTTGATAATAATTGAAGCTACATGTTGGGTACATGGGAAGTTCATTATATTTTTCCAACTACTTTTTTGTAGGTTTACACTTTCCATTATAGAAAGTTTTCTTTCTAATCCTCCTTTGATCCTTGAATTTTTCTCAGTTCCTTATTCTGTTTTCTTTTGATAAAATGTACTCATTCTTCAGGTCACCGCACTTTTAAAAGCAAGGAATTGTTGGATTTCCCTGTATTCTTCTAATCCGATGAGTAAATGTAAAACCATCAAAATTACTCACTGCAGTCTAAAAATTTAACCTGCAGCACAGAAAAATCTTTTCATCTCTTATGAAAACAAAGAAACAACTGGGCTTCAACAAATTTATAAACTTTAAAAATGAATCGACAATATTAGCATTAATAACATGGACTGGGAAAGATAGTGTATTCCTTATGCAAAAGCTTATCTTGCTATAGTGGATATATGTGAAGTATTCTATTTCTTCAGTTCTCCTGGATGTATTAACAAAAATTTGGATCTTACCAAAGGAGGAAAAAATTAAGAGAAGGAACTTCTGAAATACCTATTATATTGACTCTTCCTGGTGCTCGAACATAAAACTTGGGAATGGATCCAAACTTAGAATTAAACATCTCCTTTAGCTTCAGCAATCTGAAAACAAGAGCAGAATATTTTAGAATGTCCAGATAATAGAAAAACCCATAAGATACACACACATACACAAACACAAACACACACACACACATTTCATACACCTACCACCATTAACTATTTCTAAAAATAATAAAAGCAAACTCTGACATACTTCCTTGAAAACCTCAGGATGAAGCAATACTGTAACCCCCTAAGTGACAAGAGAGAATACCTAAGCACACAGAAGAATAAAAAAGTTAATATTGATATACCCAACAGAAAAAAAACCTCTTTCCTGCAGTTATGAACAAGTTAACTTTCTGTATAATTTCTCAACGATATTCAGAGAAGAATCTCTTTATTCTAAATGAAGTAGCATGGGGTAACGTAGCAGGTTCCTAGAGCTACCATAATAAGATATCACAAACTAGGTAGCCTAAAACAACAGAAATTTATTGTCTCAGAGTTTTGGAGGCTAGCAATCCGAAATCAAAGTGTTGGCAAGGACATGCACCTCTGAAACCTGTAGAGGAGAATCCTTCCTTGCCTCTTTCTAGTTTCTGGTGGTCACCACCAACCCCTGGCATCCTTGGCTTGCAGCTGCATCACTGCAATCTCTGCCTCTGTCTTCACATGGAATTCTCTCTGTGTGTCTCTATCTGTGCCTCTGTTTTCCCTTCTTGTAAACATCAGGCTCACTGGATTAGGGCCCACCTTAATTCAGCATGACTTCATCTTAACTTGATTACATAGGTAAAGATGCTAGCTCATGTAAGGTCATATTCTGAGGTTCCAGGTGGACATGAATTAGGAAGGATGCTATTCAACCCAGTACAGGCAAATGAAAACTAGACTGGGTATCAGGAGACCACAGTTCTAATTCCAACGGGGCCTCTAATTCAATGCCAAAGTTTGGCAAATCATTTTCCCTTAGGCCCCCTTCGGTAAAATTAGAGAATTCAAACTAGATATTCCTCGTAGGTTCCTTCCAGACCCAAAATTCTTATCATATACTTAATAACTTTATACGGTTAAATCATCTCAAATCACTTCAATGAATACCCCCCCCCCACTATTTTCAGCCCCACAATATATTATATCTGGTAGTAACACTAGAACGGTAAATACTTACTAGACCTACCATATTCAAGACAGTCATTAATTAACTGATTGATCTTAAAGATTAATTAGTTAAGGGGAGAGGGTAAATCTAGTGGCAGAGCGCATGTTTAACATGCACAAGGTTCTGGGTTCAATCCCCAGTACCACCATTAAGTAAATAAGTAAATAAACAGAGAAACCTAATTACCTCTCCCCACAAAAAAGAGGCAGAAAACAGAAATCTTTAAAACATTATGCTTAGTAGAAATAAGTCAGAAGAAAGACAAATATCTATGTTATCACTTGTATGTGAAATCTAAAAAAATAAAACAAATGTATATAACAAAGCAGAAATAGACTCAGATAAAGAGAACAAAACAGTAGTTACCACTGGGGAGAGGGAAGCAGGGAGTAAGATAGGGCTATGGAATATTATGAGATACAAACTGTTAAGTATAAAATAAATAAGCAACAAGGATATATTGTGCAGCATAGGGAAATATAGCCATTATTTTGCAATAACTTTAAATGAAGTATAATCTATAAAAATATTTAATCATTATGTTATACACCATTAACTACTATAATATTGTAAATCAACTATATTTCAAAAGTTAAAAACTTAAAAATTGAGTGAAAAAAGACCAAAACCTGATAGAAAAATGTGCAAAAATATGAACAGAAAATCCATACTAAAAGTAGTTCATAAGTAAACTTAAACACATGAAATTAGAGAAATGTAAATTAAAACAACATCAGGATACTGTAAGATTGGTGAAAAGTTAGAAGTAACAACATTCTGTTGGTGAGGTTCTGTGGAAACAGGCACTCTTCTACATTAGGTTGGGAATGCAAATTGGTACAACACATTTGGAGGGGAATTAGGCAAAACCTAACAAAACTACACTGGCACTAAGTTTTACCCAACAATCCTAAGAATTTACCCTGAAGGTATTCCTCCAACAATATGAAAATACATAAACATGAGATTATTCATTGCAGAATTGTTTGTAATTGCAAAACACTGGAAACAACCTAAACACTCTTACACTGGAGAATATTTGAATAAGGTATGGGCTATTTACCAAATGTAGTGATACAAAACTATTTTAAAAGAATACAGTTTCTAGAAATGTTTATCCAGCGATTTCCAGAATATTTTGTTATAACAACAACAAAAAAAGTGAGATGCTGAGATGGCCTAGGAGCATTAACATCCCAGTAGCAATGAGCATCTCCAGTGTTCAGATCTCTGTTTCAAAAAACCTACTCTTTAAATAATTCCAGAGCTGGGACAGAGAAAGTACAATATAAATCTGGAAAATCTGGAACATCTTGCTGTGTTAGAAAGTAAAGAAGTGCTCAAACAATGACAGTGACACTTCAGAAGGACACAAGAGCCCACACAAGTGGGCTGCCATTGCCCAAATTGAGTGGTTAAAATTCCCCCTCCCCCATCAATCTGACAGAACAGAAAAAGAGAAGGAAAAAAATGTAAAAACTAATTGGAAATAATCCCCTTAACAAGGCCTAGAAAATGTTATGAGTTAGTTCTGTCAGACCTTAAAGAAAAATGATCTTTTTTTCCCTAAATGGTTCTAACAACAGAAGCTGTGGAAAGCCTTCCCATCTCATTTTAATAAGTCATATAACCCAGAGGCTAAAACTTAACAAGACTAGCCCCTCAAAGCAAACCATAGGCAACTCTTACTTGTGAAAATAAGCACAGACACTCTAAATAAAATACTGGTAAATTTAATCCAACATACATTCTTTTATAATATATGTGACCAGAATTTATTCCAGGAATATGAAATGTACCAAGAAATCTGTTGAATAAATGTACTATTCTATCAGAATAAAAGGGGAAAATTCTATAACTCCATGATCCTCTCAAAATATACAAAAAAAATTATAAAATTCAATAGCCATTTCTGATTTTTTAATAAAATTTCAAATTTTAAAAAAGAGCTCTTGACATGCTAGAAAAGAAGAAAATGTTCTTAAATTAATAAAGGCTACTTTTCAGAAATAGCAAACATATTTGATGACAAAAATATTAGAAGCTTGCCCATTAAAATCAGAATCAAGACAAAGGTGCTATCATTCAACACTGTAATATACTAGATAAAATATAAAATGTCTACACAACAAAAAATATCATAAAGTTAAAGGAAAAGTGCTAAACTGGGGACAATTTATATAATATACATAAAACAAGTGACTTATATCCAAAAAGATACACACTCATATGAAAAAATACATACACATATAAAGAGCTCCTAAAAACTAACAAAAAATAGACAATCTAATAACATCTCTTTTTTTACAGGGCCATTTGGCAGCAACTATTAAACTTTTACTTTATTGCTTTTTAAGAAACTACCAAAATTTTAAATGCACATTACCTTTGACCCAGATTCCATTTTCATGAATGAAATTAAAGAAATATAAAAATGCTCAAAGGTATATGTAGAAAGATTTTTACTGCAGCATTGTGTGTAAGTGAAAAATTGGAAACTTAAATGTCCATTCTAGTAATTAAGTGGTTAAATAAATTGTGACATTCATACTATGAAATAATCTCAGTCCTTAAAAAAGTGAAATTTATCTGTATGGAGTGATATACCAGATCTCTAAGAAATATTATTAAGTGCAAAAAAAATTACAGAAAACCAAGTATAATTCCACTTAATATGAATATAATATCATTTTTATATAAAAGAGGTTTAACAATGATATTATAAAGATACAATGATACCAAAAGGGATACAATGATATTACAAGGATACAAAACAAACCAAACTTCTAAGAAGGGAAGTAAGAATCGGTAGCACAGGATAAGAATAAGAATTACTGATAAGAGACTAAATGAGGAAAGGAAATGTGGGATTCTCAGGCTTTACCGGCTATACTTCCAAATAGTCCAAATTTTTCATATTAAGAATGTGTTTATACAGCACCATTATTCATAGAACCAAAAGGTGTAGATAACCCAAATGTCCATCAACTGATGAATGGATAAACAAAATGTGGTATATCACTACAATGGAATGTTATTTGACCATTAAAAGGAATGATATACTGATAGCATGTTATTACATGGATGAACCTTGAAAACATTATATTAAGTGAAAGAAACCAGTCAGATAAAAACCACATACTATATGATTCCACTTATTTGAAATGTCCAGAATAAGTAAATCTACAGAGACATAAAGTACATTAGTAGTTGCTTAGGGCTTGATGGGGTTTGAGGAGGTGATACCTTAAGGATGCAGGGTTCTTTGGTGGGGGGTGATGAACATGTTCTAACTTTGATTATGGTGATGGCTGCACAATCCTGTGCATATACTGAAAACCACTTAATTGTAAACTCTGAACAAATGAACTGTAAGTTATGTGAATTATATACCAGTAAAGTTGTTACCAAAAAAATAATAATCCAACAATTTAAAATTTAATCTCAAAGACAAGGAAAAGAGAAGAGAATGCAAAAAATTTACAACAGTGGTTCTAAATGCAAAAAAAATGCTAAGAATGCAAAGAAAGTTATAACAGTGGAATTTGAGGTAGTCTTATAGTACAGGGAGCAAGCAAGATCGGGATGCAGGAAAAAAATTAGAGCTTCAATTTCTATTTGATTTTTACATAAAAAGAATTTAAAAGAAATTAAGTTGGACCATTTCTCCATCAGTCTGGAAGGATGTTCTTGAGCTGTCAAAGATAATAACTACCATGACTTCCAGTGCTTTGACAAAATGTCAGATGCGAGGCCTTTTGGCCAAGCGTCTGTGATTTCATATTGTTGGAGCATTCACTGTATCCCTGGGAGTAGCAACTTTCTTTAAGTTTGCTGTGGCTGAACCAAGAAAGAAGGCATATGCAGATTTCTACAGAAATTATGATTCCATGAAAGATTTTGAGGAGATGAAGAAGGCTGGTATCTTTCAGAGTGCAAAGCGATCTCGGAATGTGAAGAATTTCTTTGGCTTGAGTTCCATGGAAGTTTGTCACTTACCTGCGTTCCTGAACTATAAAACTATGAACTATGAATATCTGGGTTCAGGAGTAGTTTCTCTTGATAAATAAACAATTAATAAATACTGTGGGAAAAAAAAAGAAATTAAGTTTATTAAAATGTATAGTGGTTGACTAGTGCCTCTACTCAGAGGGCCAGGTGACCTGTGAAGCTGAAGAGGCATCCTGAAGAAAGAGCAAAAGTTCCTAAGAAGACAGTCTGATCTTGGGGCCCTCATGCGTTTTTTTTCCCTTTCAGCATATCTCAACATATGAGCGGTTAGGTGGGTTTATAGCTATACTACCTAGATTTAATTGAACTCACCCCTGCCAAAATGAGTAAGTGGCTGAAATATTGCTTGAAGCTCATAATTGTATTAAGTGAAAAACAAGAGAATGGCAAAGGGCACACTTACCTGACTACTATATGATCTCTTCTGTGGCTAGCATAGAACCCTAAATATTAACAATAAATATTTGTTGCATAAATATACACTGTAAATGTCATTAAAGGCAAGAAACAACTCTAAGGAAATTTAGTAAAAAATTCTTCACTTTTAGTGTATGTTTCCACCACCCCCTCTCCCTCACAGGGTAACTATAGATGTATTGAGCATTATGATTAAAATCATATAAAATGGAAACAGAAGAATATATTGACATTCAAGAGCAGTCTAAGGCCATGCTGGTCTCCATAATCAAAAATTAACATTTCTTAGAGGGAGGGTATAGCTCAGTGGTAGAGTGCGTACTTAACACGCACAAGGTCCTGAGTTCAATCACCAGTACCTCCATTAACAAATAAATAAATAAACCTTGAAAAAAATTACGTTTCTTTCTGGTAACTAAAGACCCACTGTTTGCTGGCTTACAGGCGAAAAAGCATTTGCAAGTTTCAGTAAGCTGCAATAGTGTCAACTGTCACATGACAGTCATAAACCAGGAAGTAGGGAGAGCTTGAGGACTTAATGTTAGAGACAAAAAGTTAACAGAGAAAAAAAGTAAAATGAGAAATAGCACAGGGGGAGCAAAGCCCACCTTAGAAAAAAGCTGTAGGGCTAATACACAGCAGCAGAAACTTCATTCTATGAGATTTCTGTCCTATGTCAGAAAGAAGTATTTCCACGAAGTATTCGCAAGATGCCCTTAAATGAAAAGATACTCCAGTTGGTATCACTTATTAGTTATCCTGTCGCTAGGTACTGGCCCTAAGTGACAACGCTTAGATTCCATGATGTTTAAAAGGATGCAGAGACCAAGGGTTTTTTTGGTTGGTTTTTTTTTTGTTTGTTTGTTTGTTTTTGGAGTGGGGGGGATTAGCTTAGGAGTTGGTTTTTCGCTTGTATTTGTTCGTTTTGGCTTTTTTTTTTTTTTTCCCAATTATTTTAGAAAGGGGACTTTACAAAGCTCTATCAGCTGGCAGGCAAAACAAAGACAGATGAGGTTCAAAATTAATTTGGGTTTTCCTGCTAAGCCCAGCAGAAAGTGTCCCACCACTCTCCAAGAAAAAGGGAAAGGGATCTCCATGGATGAAGCAAGACACACAACTCCTGGCAGGAAAGAAACAAGGTGGAAAGTGTTTGCGACGTGGTCTTCCTGCAGGCCCAGCCACGAGGCCTTAGAATATTCCAAAGATTCTGTCTGCTCCCGGGGGCAAAAGCAGCGCCCCAGTGAAGAGCCAAAAGCCCTGACACTATCTACACCTAGGCAAGCCAGGCGATCCCAAAGGACAGCATCTCCTCTCCCCCACCTGGAATGTTCTGCCACCTGGACTCGACGTACGGCAGGGCCCTCTGTAGCCATATTTCGCTAATCCTTTATTCTGCAGTTTGAACCGGCGAAGCCAGGCTCCCGAAGGAATCACGAGACATCTGCGGCAGGAGCCGTTTCTTCCGGGCGACACCGGCACTCACCCCGCGGAAATCCTGCCTCTTCGCTGAGGTGGCCGCTTCCAGTGGCCCCGCCTGTGGCTCCTCCTCCGGGGCTCCGGGACTCCGAGCCGTCCCGGCAGCTGTCAGGTACAGCCACAGTGCTGCGCTGAGCTTCCGGGGACCCGGGCGCGCTGCAGTCCCCGCGCCCTGCAAAGCTCAGTAAGGACGTTTTCTTTCCGCGCCCTGGGCGTAAATATGAGTACAGAATTATACGCTGGAGCATCAGCTAGCCTTTTTTTTAAGTTAGGTTTTTTTCTTTAATGACCAGCAGCTACGCCTCCAAATAACACAAAAATGTTTAGTTATTGCTTCTTACGGGGATTATTTCAAAAATTAGGAAGTATAAAATGGATGCAGTGCATGATTTAAACATATATGCATTTATTTCCAGAATAAAGACATTGGTGGGCCTTCCTAGAACACAATAGTGAAAAGAAGAAAATACATGTCTTTCAAACTTCAAGAAACCCTTAGCATCCAATTCAACACCTTGATTTTTCAGTTACCTAAAGAAATCCCAGATGCTTTATCTCAAGAAGCACACCACTCCACCTCATCATTCTACCTTATTAGTTTTCTTTCCTTCATTGTTCTCATAAGTTTTGCATATTTATTTTATGCATTTATTGTTTGTCTCACTGCTTCCACCATCACAACCACTAAAAGGTAAGCAAGTTGAGGGTAGGAGCTGTATGTCCCCAGCACCTCAAATAGTACTTGGCAGATTGGTTTTTAATCAATAGGTAAGATCAGCTAAATGAAGGTAAAGTGACTTGCCTAAGGTAGTACTGTAAATTGGTAGCAAACCTTGAATTAAACTTCAAGTCTATTAACTCTCTAGTATACTTTGCACCTCAGAATGCTGCGATTCAACCCAACTGAAACCAGCTACCAACACACTTATCCCAAGGTTTCCTAGTTGAGGAATTTCGGGCCAACATGCCCAGTACAATGAGGGTGCTAGAATACGCCAGAGACATTCAACAAGTTGCCACTCCAGAACTTCTAGGTGTATATGTAGGGGAAGGAGAAAGGGGAAATGAAAGCTAAAGTGTGAATTGACAATATCAAAGCCTAGCTAAAGGGTTGTAGCCCCTTGGCACATCCTGGGTTATTACTGTAAATGAAACATCATGGAAACCAACAAAGTAACTCTGGTCTCAGGGCTACTTTCTCACTGTTATTTCAGTCCCTCCTTATCACTTTCAAATGAAGTGATTATATCCCCTTTTTTAGAACTCCAATAATGGGATGCTTATTGTGGTTTATCCTTGAGTAAGGGGAGGTATCATTGTCACTTCTGTAAGTAGGTTTGAATGTGGAGTGAACCTAAGTGAGAAAAAAATGTAAAATTTTTAGGAATATCAGTAAATATGGAAAAGGAAAGATCCTTTTTTATTCAGATATGTTTCTAATATATCTTTTTATAGTCATTGAAAAATAAATGAATTTTGAAGCTCTGGAAAATACTATTAAAAAAAATAGCCCCAAACTCATTTTATACACTATTTTTTAAATGAACACAATGACAATGGAAAGTCTGGTTCATAAAAGAATATTTTGTATTGAATGTGTATTTGATGGACAAATACTAACTTTGCTAAATGAAACCTGATAGCAAATCATTAGCTTGAGTCTAGAAGCAATTCTATTGCAGTCTCAACAAAACTGATACAGACTGGGAAGCACCTTATAGACCAATTAGTAAAATTCCCTTTTTTGAAATGATTGACCCAAAGTGAAAGAGTAAGGGCTGGAATCAAAATGCAAGCCCTAGACTCCTAGCTCAGACTACTCTGAATGTGTGACCTCTTATTTCAGAGACCCCACTGAAGTGAGCTTAAAAACAAATTATTGAAATAATTAGTAATATTGTCCCCAAATTAAAGTGTATACATTGTAATTTTTATAAAACATTGCTTTTAAAATAACCTGTTCTCAAACTACTAGAGAACCCTAAACAGAAACCAAAAAACAAAATTAATATTACTTTCTTATACTATCTTCCTTATACCAGGCTTCCTTATATGTAAGTAAGCACTTCACATATATTATTATCTCTTTAAGTCTTCCCAACAACCCTTAATGAAGTGAAAATGTATTGTTCCTTTGTCAGCTTTGGTTCTTATTAGACATATCTGATAGTGAAAATGTTAAGTGTCTAAATTTTACAGAATTTTTATTTTAACAAATCTTGACCCTCTCAGTTTATTTTTTTTTTGCATATGGGCACACTTACAATAAGGTTTAGAGTCTAAATTATAAACTAACATATATATATATATAATATATATATACAGCTCATACAACTTAATAACAAGAAAACAAACAACCCAATCCAACAATGGGCAGAAGATTTAAACAAGCATTTCTTCAATGAAGACATACAAATGGCCAATAGGCACATGAAAAAATGCTCAATATCACTAATAATCAGAGAAATGCAAATCAAAACTACAATGAGGTATTACCTCACCCCAGTCAGAATAGCCATCATTCAAAAGTCCGCAAACAATAAATGCTGGAGAGGGTGTGGAGAAAAGGGAACCCTCCTACACTGTTGGTGGGAATGTAGTTTGGCGAAGCCATTATGGAAAATAGTATGGAGATTCCTCCAAAAACTAAGAATAGATTTACCATATGATCCAGCAATCCCACTCCTTGGCATATATCTGGAGGGAACTCTAATTTGAAAAGATACATGCACCCCAATGTTCATAGCAGCACTATTTACAATAGCCAAGACACAGAAACAATCTAAATGTCCATTGACAGATGACTGGATAAAGAAGTTGTAACATATTTCTACAATGGACTACTACTCAGCCATAAAAAGAATAAAATAATGCCATTTGCAGCAACATGGATGGACCTGAAGATCGTCATTCTAAGTGAAGTAAACAAGAAACAGAAAGAAAAATACCATATGCTATCATTGATATGTGGAATCTGGAAAAAAAAAAAGGACACAAATGAACTTTTTTACAAAACAGAAACAGACTTACAGACATAGATAATAAACTTATGGTTACCAGGTAGGGAAGGGGATGGGAAGGGATAAATTGGGAGTTCGAGATTTGTGGATACTAACTACTATATGTAGGATAGATAAACAACAAGTTTAACAGCACAGACAATATTCAATATTCCATAGTAACCTAAGTAAAAAGGAATATATGTATGTACACGTAAGACTGAAACATGTACACCAGAAATTGACACATTATAAACTGACTATACTTCAATTTTTTTTAAATAGGGGGGAAAAAACCCCAATAAACTAATGTAGTATTTCATGATAGATTCCTTAACAGAAACCTCATTAACAAACTTGACATTGTTTCTCATCAACTGACATTAGTTTCTGGTCAGATAAAATATTGTAGCAAACAAAACAAAACAAACACCAAAATGAAACAAAACAAAAACTTGATCCAAAGTAAAAGTAAAAGCATGAGTACTAGAATCACACAGACCTGACTAACTCCTACACAAGATGGTCTCGCCTTAATCACTTCCTCTACAAATTTTTTCCTGTTCCCTATCCCCACCTCTACCTTCAAAACTAAGTCTTTAACATCATAGGTCACTTATCTGAAAAAAATGTTATTTCTGTGGTTTAGGCTGTACAACGTCTAGAAAATACTTCCTATCTTGACTTATAATTAAAAAGTATTGTTCACAATTGGGAGAATCTACTTCAGTGACCTATTTTGGGTATTTTCTCATTATGGCAAATAATATATTTATTTAATGTCTTCTTTATGATGCTATATGTTCCTTATTCATCTGCATATAGAATAGATACATCTCTCTAGTATATTATCATTTAAGTAAAGGCAAAAGCTCATGATTCAAAGAAATATATATTTATGTGGTTAAACACGGCATGCTAATCTTTTATAAAGCAGCAATGAAAGGAATAGAAATTGTGCAAAGATGGTTTAACAGAACATAGGTCATTTTGCAGAGCAAAAAACAGCAACAATGCCTCTAAGCACCCTTCTTGCCCAATCATAGCAATTATCGTACAAGTGATACCATGTTATTATTTGTGTGTTTCCTTATCTAGCTAGTCTAGAGCCTGGCTACTCAGAGTGTGAGCCTGGAGCTTATTAGAAATGTAGACTCTTGGGCCCAGACCTACTCAATCAGAATCTATAAGTCAAATGTCACTTTAAATTTCTTTAAACCATTTTAAAAAGAGTAAAACTAAATGAAATTAATTTTGATAATAGATTTAACCCAATATATCCAAGTATTATTTCAAAATATAATCAATATAAAAATTGATATTTTACTTTTTCATAGGAGCTCTCTGAAATCCAGTGTATACTTTGCACTTAGAGCACATCCCAGTTCCAACTAGAACAAAGTGGATGCTGCATTAGACAGCACAGATCTAGACTAAAAGCCCCTTAAAGACAGCGACTGTGTTATGCCACTTCTACAGACCCTGGTTCAGTGTCTCACAGGCACTCAAGGAATCTTTAATGAAGGAATATATTAATAAACCTGGATTAAAGTGGTTCAACCATTTACTAACTTTGTGACCCTGGGAAAGTGAAATTTTTCCTCCATAAAAGAGAGATAAAAATACCTACTTCATCAAGGAGCTATATTCAATACCTTATGATAGCCTACAATGAAAAAGAATATGAAAAGGAAGATCTATGTGTGTATGTACAACTGACTCACTATGTTGTACAGCAGAAATTAACACAACATTGTAAAGCAACTAAACTTCAATTTGAAAAAATACCTACTTCATGGAGTTGTTATGAAGATTTTAAAAACAATTCCAGCCTTCTCTCCAGTCATTCTCTATCCCCTAAATCTGATTTATTCTTTATGGCTATCTGAAATTACATTAATTATTTATTGATGTTTGTATTTATTATGTCTCCACCACTAGAAATTACTTCCCATGTTTCATCCATTGTTCTATCATCATTCACTTAACAAATGTTTCTCAGGTACCACTATGTTCTAAGCACTACTCCAGGCACTGGGGATACAACAACAAACTTAAACAATAAGGTCCTATTATTATGGCAAATTAAAATTTAAGTAAGTAAATGAATTTATTATAAAAACTAACACAAACTCTGCAGATAATATACATTCCATCAATAAAATGAAATCTGGTAATCAAAAATTCAGATTAACTTGATTTTGAAATTAGAAGTTTACATTCAAGCTTGAAATATACATTAGACTGGTCAAACTGCAGATACATTGCCCCAATTAAAACTATACATTGTTTTCACTTCTTATTTTCTTGACCCATAAACTAAACGTAACACCAAGGATATTCAAATTTGACAATATTTTCTACATCTTATCTTGTCATAACCATTCAATGTTGCCCATCTCAGTAAGTTATGATTATTATCTTTAGTAATTCTTTTCTTTTTAAGAATACATTTGCAAGAACTCTCAGGTGACTGGCATAATTCAAGGATTTATTTTGCTAGGAAAACAACTGGGATAGTCAAAACAATCTATAACATCCAAGCATGTTGCATTCTATAGAGAAAAAGGGTTTTTTAAAATTTTTGATTCTCAGATCAATCCATAAAAGTAAATATAAGCAATAATGCAGCAGTAATAATACTAATAAGTCATGCAGAATCCAGAACCATGAGGTCTCAAACTAAGTCCCTAACTGAGGATAGGAATGAGAGTAGGGAGGGAAGATTGGGGTAGAGAAAATATAGGTACAGATTCTGAGAAATAAGCAAAAGCTGAAGGAAACAGGGGAAAGCTCTGGCTTAGAAGAAGTCAAAAGCGGGAAACAGGAGTCTTTGGAATCTGAAGTAGATTGTTAAGTAGCAGAAGTCTGATGGTCTCCAATACTAAAAGGAGGTTGTACAGCGAATAGCAAAATGAATGTGCCTACAGCTTTCTATGCACAAATTATTTATGTCAACTGTCAACTGAAGATTGGGCTGCTTTAGTTCACAGGGGAATCACAGGAGAATTAAATCAAAACACACTGAAAGAACTTACAGAAAAAGAAAAGAAAACCAGAATGATTCTGGAATTATGGTATAATTGTGTCAGCTCCCTACTTTGCCTCCACACCATACATCTTACTGAAAAGTGGGTTCATTTCACAAAACTAGGGCAGTATGCTCACCATTTTGGGTAGGAATAAAAACAAATGGGCATTAGAGATACCAAAATGACAAATAACATTGCTAAGATTGTGTAACTGCATTTTTACAAGAGACATTTTTAGGTCAAAGTCCCTGTAAGGGATGGAAACTCCTAGCATGCCTACTTATCCTTTACTTGCAAATTCCTGCTATGGCAGCTTTAGAGATGAAAGATGTAATTGCAGTATAGAGCATTTTGAAGGGTTAGTATGAATAGTTGATTGAGTAAAAGATGATACATTTACTGAGTGCTTTGTAAACAACATGCATTTACATACATCATTTTATTTAATCTGTAGAGACCAAGAAGCAGACTAAAAGAACTAACATGGCAAGGGCATCAATCTATAAGGCAGAAATGTAATGAGATCATGCAAACTATATTTATCAGGGCTCCTCTCAGGAAGGAGTGGGTATTAAATGTAGGTGGAAATAACATTTTGATAAGCCACTTAGTTTGGTTGGTAAAATCAAGGAATATGCTCTAACAACAACAGATAGTCAGCAATTTGCCTTTGAAGGAGAGAAAGTTCCTTCCCTCAGTGAAGTACATAACTTTTGCTACAGCTGAATTGCACAACATAATGTTGTGCTGTTCACTCCCCATTTGACTTCTGGATCCATTTTTCACCCTTCTCTGCCCTCCTGGAGGCTGATCTCTATGGAATGTATCTGGGCTCCTTTAACCTCTGGCTTCTGGTTGGGGTTGGTCACTGGCAGGAAATTAGAGAACAGTAAAACAGAGAAGTTGACATATTTATCATCCCCCCACCTCCCATCCCACCCACACACACACAAACTCACACACTCCACCACACCTTTGCCATAGTTGTAGCAGTAGCTGTGTTTCCCTACAACCACAGCTGCTGTTGGGAAGTCCATTTTCCAAGGCTGCCACTCTTACTGGGCTCTAGTAAAACCATTTCTTCCCTTTGCCCCTTCAAGTCTTCAAGAGGTGGGATTTCCAACCTGTTGCTAGTCCCTGTGTGTTTTGCCATCCTTGTTGGTTTCCTCAACCCCATCTCCTCTCTGTAAACAGTTCCCTCGGTAAACTCTTTTCAGTTAGCCCCCCCAACCCAGTATAACACAAGTTTCCTGTCCAGATCTTGACTAATAGAAAAGGAGTCCTCCTTTTCTGTCTATCACTGAACACATACAGTGCTCAGCCTATCTGAGTAAATGTAGTCAAAAATAACAATTAGTTTTTTAAGGTGATTAGTCTCAAAGGATGCCAAATCATGAGCCTGTTTGGAGTATCCATATGTCTCAGTCTAGAGCAGTGAGGAGTCATGAATGCTAGAGTTTACTCAAACACTTGCTTTCACTGAGCATGCTGAGTTTCAGGGGATTCAGAGGTAGGTAAGATAGTTGTGTTCTCAAGGAGCTTTCAGCTTAATAAAGAATAAATACAAAATAATCATAATACAGGATAACATAAAATTATCAAAAACTTACTTTTAAAGGGTCAAATTCTGTTGGGAATTAAATGGCTAATTACTTTTTACAAAACTGCCAAGACAATTCAATAGGGAAAGGATCATCTTTTTGATAAAAATGCTGGAACAATTTGATACCCATATGCAGAAAAAAAATAAACCTCCACATTTACATCACACCATATACAAAAATTAAACTTGAACTAGGTCATAGACCTAAATGTAAGAGTTAAAACTACATAAAACTTCTGGAAGAAAACATATGAGAAAATCTTAGTGCCCTTGGGTGTGGCAAATATTCTTTAAATACAACACAGAAAAGTATAAAGAACACTTACAACTCAGTGGTAGTAAGACAAATAACCCAATTTTAAAATAGGCAAAAGAATTGGAAAGATACTTCAACAAAGAAGATACACTGATGACAAACAAGCACACAAAAAGACATTCAATACTAGTCATTAAGGAAACACAAATTAAAACTGCAATGATATACCACTATACTCCTGCTAATGTAGCTAAAATTAAAATAATTGGCCACACTATGTGTTGGCAAGGATGGGTTCAAGTAGAACTCTTATATATGCCTGGTGGATGAGCAAAATGGCAAAAACACAGGAAAACAATTTGAGAGTTTCTTAAAAAGCTAAACATATATATACCTTATAATCCAACCACTATTAGCTATTTACCTGTATTTATATCTATCACTGCCTAGAAATATTACCACAAACTTAGCAGTATAAAACAATACACATTGATAATCTCAGTGTCTGTAGTTCAGGAGTCAGGGCACAGTTTAGCTGGGTCATCTGTGTTAGGGTCTCACCAAGTCTTATCTGAGGTTCAACTAGGAAAAGATTCATTTCTAACATCACATGGCTGCCAGCAGCATTCAATTCCTTGTGGGTTATCAGACTAAAGGCCAGTTTCTTGTTAGCTACTGGCCAGATACCACCCTCAACTCCTTGCCACATGGTCCTTTACAACAAACATGGCAACTTGCTTTCTTAAAGTCAGCCAGGGAGATAGAGTCTCTCCCCTGCAAGATGAGTTTACAGTGTAATGTAATCATGTACACATAATCATGTATATCACCTTTGCTCTATCTTAGTGGTTAGAAGCAATTCACAATTATAACCCTATAATAAAGGGGGGGGGAAGCAAGTCACAGATCCCACCTACATTCAGTGAGGAAAGGATTATCCATCACTTCTGTACCCAAGCAGTGTGCTAAACACTGTGAAAACCTTTTAAACTGCTCTCAGCAAATTTCCAAACTAGGTTTATGAAATTTAGAGATGGCCAAGGATGTTATGCTCAAAATTTGGCTGTAGTTTTCCTAGTTCTCCTAGTCACTAACTTACTTGCATAATTCTTTCCCCACTGTAGGAGTAAAGAATTACATTAAAGGGCAGCAAATTATATAAATAAATTCAGTGTAAATCAATATGCAGTTTTATACATGTGATCAGTATGTACATGGTTAATAGATAATTTCAAAATTGCTATATTGACTAAAAAGCAAAACTATGTAGCTCTGATTACTATGAGTAAGTAAACCGCTTTATCACCCTGGGATTCAATTTTCTCTTCTGATGAATTATGAGTTGCAGGTAGAGTAACCATATGATTTATTGTCCAGATTTCTGAGAGTGATGGATGCTGATAATTATTATCCTGGGACAACAGTACGAAACGAAAGCCATCCCAGGTAAAATGGGATGTATAGTCATACCAGTTATAAGGAGATTTTCTTTTAAGTTTACAAGTACAGATTCCTGAGCTCTATTCCAGACCTACTGAATCAGAATCTCTGGTGTGGAATTTGAGAAGTTATAATCTAATGAAATGCCATGCTTGGGAAGCCTTGGACTCTAAAGTCATAACATTAAACATTCTTTTAATTCTAAAATTCTATGTTTAATAAGAGAATTTTGATCATGGACTGGGTATCTGATGACATCAGGGAATTATTAATTTTCTTGGTGTAATAATGATGTTGTGACAAGATAATGGCCTTCATTTTAGGAAATACACATAGCTGCATTTAGTGATATGTCAAGATATGTGCATCTTACTTTCAATTACTTCTGGAAATACTTACACATACAAATAAGGCTGACAGTGTGTATACACGTGTTCACTGGCCTAATTCTTTCAATTTTTCTGTACGTTTGAAATTTCTCATAATAAAATGTTGGGAGGAAAAGACTACTTAAGGAGATACTGTTTTAGGTAGACAGTATTATTGTTATAAATATGACTTTTAAGAAATATGAGCAAAAAAATGGCAATTCAAATGATTACTAAAAAATCCGACCTGTAATTCCCCTTCTTGGACTTTTTCCTAAAAAAATAAATAATAAAGTGAGAAATATATTTGCTCCAGAATTGTTTAAAATAGTGTTATTACTGCAATATTCAAAATGTATATCAATAATAGCACGATTAAGTGTATTTTACGGTACATTGGTACATTCAACCGCGGGATTCTTATGCAACCATTAAAACAATCATTGTCAAGAACATATTGCATAAGTTGTCCTGTGCTGTTACATAACTAGGTGCAAAAAGAATCCGAAATTACATCTGTGTTATAATTATATAAAATTTGTGGATTCAAATGGACAGAACTGGAAGTCTATATGGAAAATGCTAACTGAAAACCAGTTTTTCCCCTTCGTTTCATTTTTTTATTTCGAATTCTACTAATGATTTTGTGCAACAATAATGCACTTTTGAAAAAATAGTCGTTAACGGTTACCTTAATTTGGTCCCAAGGGCAATTTTTATTTCGTTGAACAACTGAAAAAGACTTTGGGTGCCTCAACTGATTGATGCTTAACTAATTTGGGATATCCACTGAATCGTTTTGCCGACTACAAATATAACAAACATTACGGGTAAATCGTGTTGCTGAAAAGTCTCCAAACATCACAGGAATACCCACCAATATGTGTGGACTAAAAGCACACAGATAATCATGACAGAATAATACTACCTGTCATATAGGACGGGCATGTCAGACTTTTCTTCGCGAAAGGCTGCTGGTCCCAAGCTGCCTCTTACTTTTACCGGAATGAGATGGTTCCAGAGTCCCAGGCAAGGGAGGAGGCTGTTCCCTTGCCCAGGAGGCTGGAGACTGCTCGATGTGAGCGCAAGGTTTCCAGGGCCCTTCAGCTGAGATCCACAGCACTCGACGATTCCCCAGTTGCTAGGTTTAGTTGCTAAGGCACCAATCGACTCGCAGGAAGAGGGTGCGGTGCACTCTCTTTTGGCGTCGTAGCGAATCCGCTGGATATCGAGCACATTTGTTCCGGGAGGAAACATTGTGCTCCCCTAAGAGCGACGGGAAGGCGAGGAGAAGCTGGGAGTGACGCCTCTGAGCCGCGCAGGATTGTGGGAGGAGGTTGTCTCCAATTTCTCCTCCCCCTCCCCCCTCCCAGCCAAGATGTCTGACATGGAGGATGATTTCATGTGCGATGATGAGGAGGACTACGACCTGGTGAGGCGCAGGGGACGGAACTCTGGGGTTGGAGGTGGTTTCTTGCTTTAGGGGCCGGTGCAGGGGTGGCCGCGGCCTCTCCCGGTAGAACATGTGCTCCTTCCAGCCTCTCCCGGTGCAGTGACAGGACGAGTTTACCTCCTCCCCCTTCCCGCACCGGGCCGGGGCCCTGCTTCTCCAGCTTGGGGGAGGGGATGGTAAAGAGGCAGCGAAGGGGGTCCGGAGCTTTGCGCTCCAAGTCCGAGCGCCTCCTCCATTTACAGGGACACCCCTGGCCTCCGGCGGCCGCTTCTTGGTGCCTCTTCCCTCCTTCCTACCGCGCGAGCTGCCTTGGGGACCGTGCAGCGGTCTAGGCCCCGGCTCTGCCCTTTCGGGCCCAGCATTCTCAGCTCTTCTTCACACTTGAACTGAGCGGGTGCGAAATGCCGGAGGAAGGGTCTGAAAACTGGGGCGGGGTGGGGGATGCTTCTACTCCCAGGCCTGACAGAGGAACGCCACTTGTGAGTCGCCTGGAAACATCTTAATTAGTCTTGTACAGGGTCCGTTTTGGTTTAAGGTAGAGGTGCAGTGGAGAATCGAGAGCAAAGCTGGCTTTAGAAAAGTAGTTCAACTACCTGTTTTGTTTAAAGAGAAAAACCGGAGAGGTTATTTTGCTTTTTGTTTGGGTGTTTTAGGCGGGGGGGACATGGTGTACGAGGATTGACCCAATGGCTTTTTTCTTGACTTAGAAATTTCCCAGTATTCAAAGGGGAAAATATCAACAGTGTAGGAATAAACGAATATATGTAGCTGAATGGTAATTTTTAAAGATTCAAGGTTTAATTTATGAACGGATTCACATGTTTTTTAAAAATGCACCAACATTTCAAGTTGATATTTAGAAAAATTTTCTGTGTGGGAACTAAGAAAAATTATCTAGGGACCAAGAATTAGCGTCAGCTTGGCTTTGTTTTCTATTTGGGGGGCGTTTTTGTGCATGGTTCTTGCATATTTTGGTGATACTGCTTTATCGTTAAGTTATGAAATAGATGCTTAAGGAAGGGAAGTCTGACTCAACTTATATTTTAAGTGCCAGAGAGTCTCAAGATACCAATACATCGTTTGAGTTAGTGTAAATCTTCGTATAGTCATTTCCAATTATTCTTTCCACTTTAAAAGAAGGCACATTTGCAAAAGGGAGAGGGCAATGCTTGCTATTACTTGAAAGGCATAGCAGGGGTTTTGATAATTCTTTAAAGTAAATGTAGAGTTTTGCTAATAACTATAATTTCTGCCTTACATTTTAGTTTGTGCAAACCAACCAGTTTTAGGCAGTGCCTTAAGTTCATTAAGAATATGTTACTTGTGATATCTTGTGCATTTTTTATTTACTGCATGTTTATTTATATTACAGGTATTTTTTAACTATGGGAGTGTTTCTTTTAACTATGTAGTTTTAGTTTGTGTTTTCTAAATGTTTGTACTTATCTATTTTCTAAGCCATAGTTTTTTGAATACATGACTTATTAGCACTATGATTAACTTGTAGATCATCAGTGAGAATATAATGTGGGAATGGCAGTGAGAATCTTACTGTCCCATGAAGTACTCAGTTCATTTTTGCAAGGATTTTAATTAAACATACATGATTTAACTTGGCTGTGTTTCTCCAGCCTTTGAGGGCCTACACTACATGGAAAATATAAAATTGAACATGTGGTTGTTTTAACTTTTTTTTTTAACCAAAAAATGTAAGATTTTACACTACCATATAATTAAATTAAAGATTTCCCACCAGCATTCTGTTAAATCGTCCTCCCTTCCCTCATATCTCTCTTACATGGATATCATATTAATTTATTTTTTACTTCCTTAGTTATTTCCTTAAGCCACTCTCTGTTAAAAAAAAAAAAAAAAAGATTGAGGGCTAATTGCCATTTCATGCTTGCATGTTGCCAAAAGAGAAGTTGGGTTTTTCTTTTTTTAATAGTTATTTGCTTGAGTTTTGTTTGATTGTTTCTTAGGACTTAAAGAGTCAACAGAATTACTGCTTTAGGGAAATTTTTTTAAATTAAAAAATGTAGTATTTTTTAGAAAATTTCCCATAACCTCATTTTAGTCAAAATGTTGTTAGCAAGAGCCATTGAGGTATATTCAACATCTTTTATAAGTTGTCTGTTGATAAACTACAGATATTCAGCATCTTCTGTAAGTTGTCTGTTGATAAACTTTAGTATTCTGTATCACTTGTTGTTGATCAATCTAGTAGAAATAGGTAGTTAGGATACCACAGGAAAAAGTAAAAATCTGTTTCTAAAACTATATCATTTTTATCCAAAAAAGTAAATAATGATTTGTGCCTAAGAGCTAAAAGAAAAGAGAACTAAAGTGTTACAAAAATAAAAAGAAGAAGAAGAAGAAGAAACAAATGTGAAATTAAATCAGTATGCTTGACCTCTTATTTCTGAGATCTTTTTGATTTTTATTAGAGGCAAAGCAGGCATTTTCTAAGCATAGGAATTTAGATAGCAGTGAATGGAGAAGTCGGAGATGGTATTGGTAAATGTCTTAATACAATGCTAATTTTACAGATTTGTATACTAATGGTGTTCATAATAATAATAATTAATAATAACTGTAGTACCATTCATTAAGTTAATGATGGTTATCTGTATTGTAATTCCACAGTTCAGACATTCTAGCATGAAGTTGATTAGTACTTACAATAATTTTTTAGAAAGGATTTAAGACAGACTGACTTCATACCAAAAATTATTTTAAGCAGTTCTTGTTATAGGTAGGGCATTGTATTATAAGGGAAAAAATTGTTGAAAAGGTAGACTAATTCTACTTGGTTAAATATATTACAAAACTGTGAGCATCATTATATTCACTGAGTCAAGCTTATAGCTGTGATTAGTGAGTGAATGTTTACTAGCATTGTTATTCTTAATAGACATTTTAATGCCCTAGAAATTTACTTCTTTTTTGTCTACTTTTCAGAGGGAGAGAAAAGAGTCTGAGCTGCAGGATATCTTACAGAATCTTGTATTTATCACGTTTAAAAGATCAGACAAATGATGATTTGAACTTCAGTTTCTTATATTACAAAGAACCTTAAAGCATGGTTTAGCCGATTAAAACACTAACTTCTATTTTTTTTAAAGATTTTTGAATTGATGTGAATAGAATATATGCTCTCATTTGAAAAAGAAGTAGTAGATTAATATAAGACAAGGGCCAAAAAAAAATAGCTTTAGGGATTTGTGTGTTTAATATTAAAGCTCTCACCAGTCGTTCATTGTGCATATAAAGAGCTTGGAGGTTATAGGTTTTTTTATTCTGAGACTGTTGTTTCAGTCACTTACTGCTTGACAAACAAAATGTTGGGGATCTTTAAGAATAGATTTTCAAATAATATACTTTTTATGGTCACAGCCATTGTTTTCTATGTTGTATGCACATTTGGAATTCTGCATGTAGTCTTCACAAAGATGAAATTTGATTATACAGTTGGACTTTTAAAAGAAACATGACATTTAATTGTAAATTATTAGAAACAACTGCAAATTATCAATAGTAGGGGAATACTAATACTATTAAGACTAATAAGGTATTATTATAATAAATTATGATGTAACTATGTGATGGAATACTATGTCAGCTTTTTAAGAAGTGCTTCTAAAGAATATTCAGTGATACGGAAAACTTGATAAATTGTATTAGTCAGGACTCTTGGATATAAGGGATAGGAATACATGTCAAACTAGCTTAAAGAGCATGTATTGGCTCACAACACCAGGAAGTGTAAATATGGCTGGATTCATGGCTCAGATAATGATGCTGGGTCTTTTTTTGTTCCATCTCTCTTCTTGGGCTATTTTCCTCATTGTATTGGCTTAATTGCCTTCACATTATATCACAAGATGTGATGTGGTATGTTCCTAGTATTAATAACCCCAAACGCAAAAGGATCTCTCTTGCTAGCTCTAGCAGGGAAACCCTAGGAAGAATTTTTATTGACTCACCTCACTGAACCATTCACTTACTGTAGAGAGGGAGGATAGGTTGCTTGCCCTCCTCTATGGGAGGAACACTATGATTGAAAACCCTCACCCAGAAGAGGAGTCAATCAGTGCTGTGCAGGTAGTGAACACAGATCCACTATAAATATATGATCCATATTATGATTTTATTGGGTGGGAATAAAATTTGTTTATTTTGCTGGGTGGGAAAAATATAGAAAAATGTCTGGAAAATATGAAAAGTGTCAGGGAAATTAAAATGTGTTTATTTCTTGCAAACTTTTCACAGTGAACCTACCTTACTTTCATTCCCAAGGGGAAGAGGGCAGATTACAGGGTACAAACGATGCACAGAAATATTACTTTGATCTTGGAAAACCAAACAGTGATTTTTGTCATTGCTCAAAATTTTTTAGAGTTCTTACAAAATTATCTTCAGAATCAGAAGCATCTAGCTTTTTAAAATAGATATACATGCACATGGTTCAAAACATGAAATGTTAAAATAAAATTTCCTTTTCATTTTTGTTGCCCAGTTCCATTCCTCCCCATGGGTAACCAAATACACACTTTTATCCCCCTCACTTTTTTCTTAACTAAGATACAGCATGTTATGTATATTGTTCTACACTTTGTTTTTAAATTTATCTCAGAGATTATTCCATACAAGTATGCAGAGAGCTTACTTATTTCTTTTTATAGCTGCATTGATTTTGTTGATGTACCATACTGTATTGCTAAGAATTTGGCCTGTTTTCTTTTGCTGTTATAAACAGTATGTAGCCTTTTTTTTTTTTTTTTTTAGCTTCAGCTGTAGCCAGGTTTTCTCCATTTTTGTAGGTGTCAAAAATTGAGTCAGGTTGGATAAATAAGTTGGACTTTAAAAATGAATGATACTGTTTTAGGTTAGAAACATCTAACTAATAAAGTTACTTCTCTTAAGAGTTTCAAAAGCATTATTTAATAATCCATGTCAGTATAATTGAAATAATTTACCACCTCTTTAAGTTACAACTTTAAAGAAAAATATTAGTTTGGAATACAAGTTTTGGTGTATTTTCCAAAAGGCCTGTTGCATTACCTCATAAGTGTACCCTGTATAATGAAATTAGAGAGGTTCAAACAAGAATAACTAAAGATAAGGATATGGTAAATAATGGGAGACAGCTCTTACGTGCTAAGAATAAGATAAATTTAAGGCTTTTCACCCCTAATGTGAAATCTGTAAACTGTGTATTCAATAGAGTAAATTTGTACCTGTATACTATATTCCAAAATAAACACATGGACCTCAGTGAGAATTAGAGATTTCTGTAGGATTCAACCCCCATAATTGACAAGAGAGGAATTAAAGCATCCCATGTGAGTGATTTACCTAAATTTACACAAGTTAGTTGGAGAGTCAAAACTAGAGCCCAAGTCTGATGACTTTTATGATGTCTCTTTGAAAATTTAATTTGAAGACTCATAGTTTAGGACAGATAAAATAATGTTATTATTTACAGCATAGACAAATTAAGACCTATTAGCTTAAGTGAAATTTTTTGAAGTTTGGGTAACTTTATGAATGGCTAAACTACAAATAGCCACCTAAGATTTGGATTATATCTAGTCCTTAAGAATCATGAGACTTTACCCTTTACTGCTGTATGCCCAGCATCTAGGACAGCTGTCTAGACATGATCAAGACTTGGGAAGCATTGTTAATGGTGAGTCTTACTTCCCTAGAGCACATTTCTTAAGACCTCTGTTCTTAAGAGACACAGGAATAAGTGGATGAACTATGGAACTGACACTCTTCAGCAGTGGCTATTTTCTAACAGAGTCAAAATTGCTCCTACCTGTTGTGTGTTCTGTTATTTTGGAACATTTTCCCACTTTTCATTTCAATTAAGCAAACACTTATTGAGCATATTGTAATATACCAGGCTCTGGGGATACCAAGATGAGTAAAACAAATTTCCTGCTTTTGAGATGCTCATGGTGGGGTACGTGAGGGGAGATGGGAAAAACATACACACAGGCCTCTATGTTAGAGACGTGCATGTCATATAGAAGCATGCCTAAGGAGAAAATTTATTTTGCTAAGAGGAGTTGGAAAAAGAATCACAAGGTAAGCCTTGATGAAAACTTTTCCCAGGAGTGTTAGGGCTGGGGAGTGTTATAGGAAAAAAGTAGGAAGTTTGTGATAGGGAAGGTTGTTTAAAATCCCTAGCAGAGAGGACAGTTAATGCCAAAGCAGAGATTTTAAAGTGTGTGACGTATTTGGGGAAGGGAGAAGAGATTTGGGTAGCGTGGATGGGTAACAAATTGCTTTGGGGAGACGTCAGGACATGACTTATACAAGCGGTTGGAACTATTATGAACTTTAGTAAGGTTTTTTGTTTGTTTGTTTGTTTTTAGTCCCTTTAACAGTGTTCTAGTGCTTGCCTCTTTTTTCATATATTGCTTAAAATTCTTTGTTTTTTAAAAGCATTCTTAATACGTTGGTTAAAATTTCAGTTTCTCTTCTAAGACCATTTTATTCATGCTTTTATAAATTATAGCTGTCTCCTTTTCATTTGACATAAGGGAATTTAGATTATCAATATTTATTTAATCCTTTTCCTATATTCCCTATTTTGACTAAAGACACTGTGTATAACTAAGTCAGCAGTAGTCCTTAGAGATGATTTTTTGCCCTTTCTTGTGCCCATATGGTGTGTCATTTTTATTTCACATCCTTAACATCACCTTTATTTATTCTGTCCTCTTCCTTTTCTCCCTGTTCTACTGTTTAGAATCAGGCTTCCATCAAGTCTTCGCCAGACTGTTTTAAGAGTGTCCAGTAGGATATTTCATTGCTACCGGAGTGTTCTTCTTAAAACACGATTCTCATTATTTCTCTATAAAACCTTTTAGTGGATCTCCATTTGATCTAAACTCCTAGCTAGATTGTATAGACCTGTTCCTCTCTCTGATACCTGTTTATCTCTCATCAACTCTACATGCATCCTGTGCTTCAGTTCAGTCAAACTTGATGGTTCTTCCAAATATGCAGTGCCATTTTAAGCTTCCATGCTTTTGCACATGTTGTTTTGTTTCCAGTGCCTTTCCTCCTCCCTGGCAACTTCTGTTCATACTTTCAGACCTGGTTCAGGTAACTGCCTTCCTCTAACTCATTCAAGAGTTGTTGAGTACTCCTTTTCTGAGCTGCCCCTGTACCTAGTATGTGTCTCTGTTACTGGTTTTATTGTGTTGTATTGGTGTTTGCATACCTGTCTCTGAATAGCTTGTGGGGAAAGACTTAATTTGCATTTGTTTGAGCAACATTTAATTACTGGTTTAACTAAAGATCATTATCATTGAATATAAATAATAGCTATCTAAACAACAGAATTATTTTAAATTCTTTTTAAATATCTTCAATTTTATAAATTATGCCAGTGTAATAACTGAAGATTAGTTTGCTGTAGTGCACAATTTATATTGATGGTGTGATTCACTGAGCTGCAAATGACAGATGAGTGATGTCACAGAAGCTGGTTTAAGCCATATGAACATAGTTATGCAGATCATAACAAGGGACTGCCTAATTATAAGAAGCCAATCAAGGGGCTGGGAAGGGACAGACTGGGACTTCAAAATGTAGAATAAATAAACAAGATTATACTGTATAGCACAGGGAAATATATACAAGATCTTGTGGTAGCTCACAGCGAAAAACAATGTGACAATGAATATATGTATGTTCATGTATAACTGAAAGATTGTGCTCTACACTGGAATTTGACACAACTTTGTAAAATGACCATAACTCAATAAAAAAAGTTAAAAAAAATTAAAATATTTCTTATGCAATGTAAAAAAAAAAAGCCAATCAGTAACGTATCAGTTGTGCCAGTTCTCATATATTTATGTATTTCAGTAGTAACATTTTAAGAATTGAATTGCAGTTATGCAAAAAATATTATGCATTTCATTTCTTAACCCATGTAATATGAAAACTAAAAGAATAGATTCACGAAATGATGAGGACTGGGTTAAGTCTTATCTCAATCATGATTTAGGGGAGTTACACCATCTTGAGTTTGGAAATATCTTTGATCTGGAGCCATTCAGGTCCCAGGAGTTGCAGGTAGTCAGCCGTGTATTGCAGGAGGTATGTAGATATGGTAGGAAATGTAAAGCTTCCTGTCTTCAACAGTGTTATAAACAGTTCAGTTATTTCCAGGTAATTGAAGTTAACCTTTTTAATTCCTAAAGTACTATTTTTGGTTTCTCCCTTTTTGGTAACTCCATGTCCTACTCATGTGTACCTCTCAGTTTCTACTTACCTCTTATATCCTGGCCTAGTTTTTTTCTAATCTGTCAGGGGCTAAGAAACCAAAAATAAGTGGGCTTTGAGTAAGAGTCCAGACTCTCAGATTTGGTGATAGATTAAAAAAGTTTTACTTCCAAGTTCAGGTTTGCACTCTGAAGATTTGAGTTGCAGAAAAGTCATTTTCTGGTTTGGCAAGCTGTTCCTGTATGTTATTGAACAGTTACTAAAGAAGAACTGATTTCCAAAGGTGTAGAGTAGATTTTATAGCTATGATTCTTTACTCCAGGTCTTCCCTGTGAAGGTGACATGTAAGCTGTAATGATGTACAGTGATTAACGGGATGAAGAGAGGTAGAAAGAGAAAGGAATGTCATGTAAAGGTGGGAAACAGTTTAGCCACTTGTGAGGTTAAGGCCAGGATGTCTGCATCAAAGTGACTGTGGGAGAACTTGATAGGAGATACAGCTGGGTGCATAGTCAAGTCGAATTTTGATGATTTTTTAACTTGACTTGAAGAGCAGTGGGAAACCACTTTTGAGAAGAGGAATAAGGTAATTTACATTTAATGAAGATTAGTCTGGCAAAGGAGAAGGGGAAAAGTGGATGGATTGGGGATTTATGTTCAAAGTAGAACCACTAAGGACTTTTTATGTTGCAGCAGTATGACTGCTTTCAGTTCTTTAGTGACCCCTTGTTACACTGTCTCATGCCTGCTATTCTCTTTTCCCTTCTCGTTTTGTCTATCAGGCAAACTCCCATTTATCTTTCAAAAATCTAGCTCAGAAACCATACTATCACAACATCATTTGATCAATTAATTTAGCTTGTTTATTCTTTATTAATTGCTTTTTTAGTTTGATCAGTTTATTGTAGTCAAACCTAAATTACAGGATCAAGAAGTAAGTGATTATGAAATTCACTCGCTACTCGGAATTTGATCTCATCCCTAAGAGAAGTGTTCCAAAGAATTTTCATATGTTGAACATAACTGATTTCCTGATGTTAAGTCTGTGAGACTGAGTGGCAGTACTTCCCACGAAGTATCGTAATACAAGGAAATAGCCTGCAGAGGGCACATATTACAAAGCCACTGAGGTCAGATAAAACTGGTTTTATACCAACATCAAACACCCCCTGCCCATCTACTGGTCACTGGAAAAACTCATCTGTGTTTACATATTTTTGAGCTTTCTCACACAACACTCAATATACCTTTTTGCTTTCATGTGTCTTTATGAGACAATACAGAATTTTTCATAAATATCTCCTAAAACGTTTAACTGTATTTGGACTTAGAAATAGCTCTGTAATACTATTATTGTCTTTTTATGTTTACTTCCAGGCACTAATCCTAATGTGACATAAACTTGCCCTTGTAATGACTTTAGCTGAAGGAAATAATCTTCTCTCCTTCTAAAATAATAATTTTTATTACACTAATCCATATGTATTTTTTAATCCTTATTGTTAAATAGAATATCTTGGAACTATTTTAAACTTACCCTGCTCCACAAAGTAGTAGTTTTACTTCAATTTTTCTTTCTGCTTTATTGTTTCATAACTAGGAACTGAATTTGTGATGAAAAGTCACATAAAACTATATAAATTCATTTTGTTTTACTTGATTTGTTATATGACTGGTTAAAGTACGTTAAAATAACAGCTGTGTTGTAATGTGGAATGCACATAAAGCAAATATTGTTGTTAACATCTAGTTATATTTAACAATAGACTACTCTGCCATATATAGATTACCAGCCTAGGTAGTTAGGCCATGTTAGAATATTGAAATTAAGACATAAGGGGTAGATCATGGAATTAAAGAGGAATAATTAACATTTACATAATAATTAGTTTTTACATTGATTTTTCTTCGGCTCCACAATTAGCAAAAGGTTAACCAGTACAGAATTGGAGGTCATTAACCACTATTTCTTTGCATTTTGCTTTTGTGTTGATTCTGTAGAAATTGTAGTTTTGATCTGAAAGGAAGAAATGATTCTACAATAGTTCCAAGACCCCCAGTGGTTGCCTGAAACCGAGGACAGTACCAAGCCCTATATATGCTATATACATACATACCTGTGATTGAGTTTAATTTATAAATTAGGCACAGTAATAAATTAACAACAATAACTAATAATAAAATAGAACAGTGGTAACAATATACTGTCATAAAGATTATATGAATGTGATCTCTCCTTAATCAACTTCAACTTTGCCAGAAATGTGACAATGACTTCTTCATTGGCAGGTATAGCCCCTCTGGTAATTTTTATCTTTTCAGCCCAAATCTGTTCCTGAATCTGTAACCATCCCTGTCAGTAAATGGCTTAGTGTCACTCATTTAAGGAGACTCCTTGCTGAAGTCTTTATATAGGCTCAGTGCTTTCTAATGTAACCTGCTGTCAGTCAGAATGTGTTTTCTGTTCATGTCCTCTACCTACAAATTTAATGCCTTTTCCATCTTAACTGAGCACTTTTTATACACTGTAGCCATAATTTTTGCAGTTTGAGATGTAACAGAACTAGCAAGAATTTCTTTTTTCTTCACAATTTCATGGATAGAAGGTTTGTTTTTACTGTAGATCTTAGCATCCTTAGCATACATTTTTTTTCCTTCCTTATTAAGTAGAGAACTTACACCTTTTCCATTAAAGGAATCCCTTTAGGGCCTCTCTTGGGCGTATCTGAATTGGCAGCATCACTACTCTTGAGCTTTGGGGCCACTGTCAGGTTAACTAAGGGTGACTTGAACACAAGTACTGCTACACGGTAATAGTAGATCTGATAACTGAGCCTGACTCGCTAGTGGGATATGCTGGACAAAGGGAAGATTCACAACCAGGGTGGGACAGAGAGAGATGGTGAGGATTTCAGAACGACTCACAATTTAAAACCTATGAATTGTTTATTTCTGGAATTTTCCAGGCCTCAGTTGATGCAGGCAGCTGAAACCACAGAAAATAAAACCGCAGTTAAGGAGGGACTCCTGTGTTCTACTGTCCACTTGATTTTGGCTTTTTCCCTTTGTTATTTAAATAATGGTTTAAATATCAGTGGAATTTTACCAACGTATTTTGCTTGTTAAGAGTGCGGTTTTTCTATCTTAACAGTTTTCACATTTTACAGTACAATCTGTGGGTTTCTTTTTTTTTTTTTCATTTTTTCATTTTAATATCTCTTTCTAACACACAGGAATACTCTGAAGATAGTAACTCTGAGCCAAATGTGGATTTGGAAAATCAGTACTATAATTCCAAAGCATTAAAAGAAGATGACCCAAAAGCAGCATTAAGCAGTTTCCAAAAGGTTCATGTTTTTCCTCATTGATTGTGTCTTAGTTTACTTTTGTAAGTGAGGTCTTAGATCAAGTAAACTCCAAATGATTTTATCTCAGAAATATGTTTGGATACTTAGTGATAATCCTGTAAAGTAAGTTTGCATATGTTAACATAATGTCAGTTAGCCTGTATCAAAAGGGCGATCCTTTTGTTTTTTTCCAATCAAGTTATCTATAGAACAGGGCCGTTGTGCTGTAAAGCTAGCCGTTGTGCTGTAAAGCTAGTGTGGTTCTGTAAAGCTAGTGTGGTTCTAGGAGGGAGAGAATTAACATGCTGTTCAATAGATATTATCCCTGCAATCGTGTTCCTTTTTTTGGTGATAAATTGCACAAGTATAATTTCATTATTAAGTATTGTGATTTCTTTACTACCGATAGACTTCTGGGTTATTACCAGCAGATTATTGACTGTATAATAATCAAGAAGTAGTTCTTATTTAATCTTTTGATGAAGGAACTTCAAAATAAGCTCACTTATCCTTAAACTTTTTAAGACTGGTTTCTTTTTTTAAGCCTTTTTAAAACAGCATTGAGAAATGGAGTTCTTGGGGCAATGTTTTTCATACATATGTAAAATTAACTTACAGCTTAGACATTGGATGTCATTAGAAAATAACATAACATTATTAAGTTATATTAAAATTGTCTTCTTTTTTTAAAGGTTTTGGAACTTGAAGGTGAAAAAGGAGAATGGGGGTTTAAAGCACTGAAACAAATGATTAAGATTAACTTCAAGTTGGTAAGATTTGTTTTTAGGAGAATTAAACTGATAATGAAATTCTGTAGTTAAAAACCTTATAGCAAAAAATTGCGATTATATCTACTTCTCTAAGATAATTCTGTTGATATTTTTCCATATTTAGCCTAACTTTTCATTTGTGACTATAGTAATGCTAAATTTAAAAAATTCTGCATAGGATACAAAGTTTTCTGCGTAAGAAAACTTATCTTTTAGATATATGGACAGTATTTGGCTGCATTACTAATAGAGTGGCTTTTTTACAAACTATTGGTGTTTGTTTAGGAGTTTTGAAATACTGTTTTTTATTACAAAGAGTTTCTCTTCCACTGATTAGGGCCAAAACCTTAGAATTATTCATGGCTCCTCTCTCTCTTCTCTCTTCGCAAATAATCCATTGGTAAATCCAGATGGCTTTATATATCTACAGAATACATTTAAATTTTATAATTTAGAGGGCTGTGGAAGTATCAGGTATCTCAGGGATGGAGATTTTGATTGAATAATTATGGTGACGTTAGGGCCCAGTGTTCAACTCCTAAGTTTCTGTGATTTGAAATAATACCAAGAGACCCTATAAAAATCTGCTACCCTAACATATTAGCAGTGGTTTAATTTTTGAGACCATTTAAGCGTATGGTACTTGTAAGGTTTGGTTTTTTTCATTTTACCTTGAACCAATATGGTAAGCAAGTAAGGGAAAGGATTATTTGTATTTTGTGTTATTTTGCCTGCTTTTCTTCTATTTGCTTTAGTAGCATCTCTGAATAAGTTGTGGTTTACAGAGTAACTTCAGCTTCCATCCCTGCCCTCCTTGTGTTCAACTGGATTCAGAGTAGGGCTCATGTTGCTGTGTAGTGGTTTTGGGCAGTAAAAAGTTAGAAGGGTTTGATATCAACTGCTCTGTGTGTTCACCACTGCGTATAGACCCAATTTATCTATAATCATCCCTCAATCTTTAATTACAGTAAAATGATTTATTTTTTAAATTAGCTTTAAAGTTATTATAGCATAAGGAAACGGAAATGTATTAAAACTAACTTTTTGCTAAAATCATATTTCAGTATCAGTATATAATCTCAAGGTTGGAACAGTCATATTTCTGATTTCCCTTTTGCCAGGAGATAGGTTCTGACACTTGGATTTTAGCAGCTGGCTAAGAGAATGTTACCTATTACTTACCCCAACGTGGTCCTGGCATACTTGGAAACAAAAGTAGTTTAATATATATTGCTAACGCTTTTCCCGTTGTTCTATCCATTTTTCTCTGACCTACCTCTAATACTGTTTTCTTTTTTGTAATTCACTTCTTGCTTAGAAGGTTTCAGGGAGTCTTCTTATGTTTCCTTTTCTTGTTCCTCATGCTATACCAGGGCGGAACGTAGTCATAAGCAAAAAAAATTACACTATCGTTAATTTATTCTTTGCCCTAATAAATACACATGTTCTGTTAGTCAAGATACAAAGCATTATATCTGTTATTGCTCCATCTCCATGATAAAAGTAGAATAGAACACAGTAAAAGAAGGGTTTAACAGCACTTGGAGATCGTGGGCACCATGGATGCAGGTTATAAGGTTAGACTCATAAGTTGACTTACATGGTTTGCTTAAGGGGTGATAGACCCTCTGCTAAAATATTTTTTAAGTTCTGGAAATTTCGCTAGTCCTTTATTTCCTCAGATCTTTCGTATTTCCTGAAATAACTACAGTAATGCAGATAGTTCTGCAAGGAATAGCAGTAGCAGTTAAGTCTACTGTGAAGTAGAGCCTTAGGTGGGAGGACTTCTCTGGATAGTGTGATGAGTACTTGGCCTTGAAGAGATTCTTTCACTTCACATTTTAATATAAGAGCCTGCCAATAATATGGAGAAAAGAAACACGTAACTGTCGTTAGACAGCTTCCTGATATAGGGGTAAATTTTCAGGAGAGAATATTTGAAAAGTTGGACTTATTTTCTATCTTTGGATCTATGAATATTTTATTCGTTTTTATGATTTAAATAAATGCATTTGTGTGAAGTGAGGAACAATACCTGAAATTTGAAAAATCTGTAAGTTGTACTTTTTCAGAGGCTAACTCCATAAATTTGGTTCATATATCTAAGTAATATAGTAATTTCAAATTTAAACTAAAACATCTATAGTGTTTCTGTCATATATAGTTTCTCTATTATTGAAAAACTATTATTTTTCTATTAGGTAGTAATAGGTACTATAATCTTAATCATATGTACAAATCTTAATACATAAATAATGTACCTAGTAATGTGTTTTTTTTCCCCCTCACAGACAAACTTTCCAGAAATGATGAACAGATATAAACAACTATTGACCTACATTCGGAGTGCGGTCACAAGAAATTATTCTGAAAAATCCATTAATTCTATTCTTGATTATATCTCCACTTCTAAACAGGTTAGATTCTGTTTTTTCCTCTTGGTACTTAGCAGTGTGTTTATTCTTTATACTAAGACTTTCTTCTTTTTTTTTTTTTAAGGCCTATAGAGTTTCTATTTACGCAGTTAGGCTAGTTTTTATTTTTAGTGTGCTTTTAAAATAATGTATACCATTTTCTTTTGGGGGAAGAGTGGGGAGGTAATTTGGTTTGTTTGTTTTTTTATTTTTTTTATTTTATTTTTTTTTATTTTTAAATTTTTAATGGAGGTACTGGGGATTGAACCCAGGACTTGGGTGCACACTAAACATACACTCTGTCACTGAGCTATACCTTCCCCTCACTATTTTCTTGATTACAGTACTAATTATATAATATTATAATAACCCAGCTTAATTGCTTTAAAAATATCTTTAGATACTAACATAGTCTGCATACAACTTTTGCAAGCCTGTATTAGACTCCCATCCAGTTACTCCCATCACAGTTGCTTCTAATAAACTCTATCAACACTTTAACTAGCTATTCTGAGCTAGTAAATACTCAAAGGTGAGTCATAGATGATTTGTGTGGATTTGATTAAAGAGCCTTGGGAGGAGAACCTGTACTCATATCAGTTAGTAATTGGCATTACTCATTAAGTGTTCAATAAATGCTTTTCCAAAGAGTAGGTGGATGATGGCTGATGAAAGGAAGTGCTGATGATGAAGAAACTACAGTGGGCAATGGGGAATGATAGTACTTCCATTATTCTAGTTTTTAGGAAAAGCAGTGATGATTTTATTGCTAAGATAATTTTTAATTGGATTGTTTGTTCATATTCTTTTTAACATAGTTCTGAGTTTCCTCTTTCTTACACTATATTTGAGCACAAAAAGTATTTTCTATATCCTTTAGCATTTCTTGGAACACTTGGTACTTTTTGTACTCAAAATTTAAAAATGTTCATCTCAGAATGAGCCTCTTTTGTTCTGTCTTTTCTACTAGATGTCATTTTTTTTTTGAGGCAGTTTGTTTTTACTCTTTATAGCTAAGATATATGTAATGGAAATAGAGGAAGATAAACTTATTTGTTAGAACATTAGCACTTAATAGCACTAATCCCAGAGTTCTTACCAGGGGGCTTTTCTTAAGTGGAAAATGTTTTCTGGGTTTTACAAACATGTGTCATCAAACATTTTTTTGTCCATTATTTATAAATGTTATAGATGTTGGTCAGGGGGAAATTAATTTTGAAACTTTAAGATTGTGTGATGCTTCTTGCTATTATATGTAAGCTTTTTGTCTTTCAAAAGTAAGTATAGATGTTGGCTGGGCAGCACTTGACTTACTCACTGTGCCATCGGCAGTTAGGAATAAATAGTCAGCCTTTTCTGAAAATAACAAGCTTCCTGTTCTCATGGCCCTCTTACCTCTTAATCCTGTTAAGTAAAGACCTAGAGAATCAGGTATTCAAACAAAGGCAAATCCAGAAGTAGGGAGAGGGGGACAGGGGAGCTTATAATGCAAAACAAATAGCAATTTCCATAAAAAGCACACTCAGATGGGTGAGCTGATGGTGTTAGACACAGCTAAAATTGTGCTAGACTTTTCCCTCCACTCAACTCCAACAGTTTGCCAGTAACTTAAAAGCTTGTAGTGCATTTAATTGATTAGTCACATTTACAGAAGAATTTTTGAGGGAAGAGGCTTTTTCTTTGTTTCTTTAGCAACTTGCTTAGTGTTTGCTACATAGTAGTGTTTAAGAGTTGAGTGAATAAGATATACCTTCTTAATAACAGTACATCTAGTTCTATGTGCATGTCGTTTACTTCTCTTAATATAGAATGAGTTACTAGATTGGAAGGGACAAACCTGTGCTATTAGAGCATTAGACATTTTCTGGGTTTTAATTTTTTTTAATCGCATAAAAATGTCTTGGCACTTTTTATAAATTTGGTCTGTACTTTGCTAAGATTTTGTTAATTTTGTGGACTGTCACAGACATTCAATAAGATACAGGTAGTGTATCTTATGTATATTAAAGTTCAAAGATGCACTTTTAGTTTGCTCAAATTAACTTTATTAACAGGTACAAATTTGCTGTTTACAATTATAGAATTCTGATTTTTTATGTCAGATGGATTTACTGCAGGAATTCTATGAAACAACACTGGAAGCTTTGAAAGATGCTAAGAATGACAGACTGTGGTTTAAGACAAACACAAAGGTAACAATTGCAATTACTCTTTTTTTCTTTTGAAAAGTGGGCGGATATCCTTGATAAACTCTCCTAAAGATGCTCCTGTTGAAATCTTTTGATTTTAATAAGTTTAATTTTTTTTTTTTTTACAGCTGGGGAAATTATACTTAGAACGAGAGGAATATGGAAAGCTTCAAAAAATTTTACGCCAGTTACATCAGTCTTGCCAGGTAGCATTCCTTTATTTGTTCTTAATATTTTTTCAGAAAATAAAATTATATTTGAATCATTACTTAGGGATGTTTTTGTTCAAGCATCATCCCAAAAGTAAAATTTGGGAAATAAGTTACCAAAAAGCTAATTTTTTCTATGTTTCTTATGTTTCTTCCTCTTTTAATCCTTATTTCAGTCCTTAGTGTAGAATAAGGCACAGGTATCATTAAAGGAACAGAGCGGTCATTAGCACTAAGAATAAGCATTTCATGTTTAGTTTTGCACCCTATGAAAATTGGAAAGGAGATTGTAGACATGTCCTAAATATACCATATATTCTGCTTTTCATGTATAAGTCCTCTATAACAACACTGTCCAGTAGGACTTCATATGATGCTAGAAACATTATGTATCTGTGCTCTCCAGCATGGTAGCATCAGCTACATGTCATCAAGCACTTGAAATGTGGCTAGTACAATGAGGGTACTAGTTTTTTATCTAATTGAATTTAAATTGTACAGCTACATGGTCTGAACAGTGTACCTCTATAACTTTCTAAATGTGAGCTATAATTTTATGTTTCCTTTTTTGTCTTGATCAATAAGTTATTTGATACTAGTTATATATTGTGTAGAAATACTGTTTTAAAGTATGTTTAAGCTCTTTCTATGCAATGTATAATTAAAATAATTTTATATGTTGTTTCTGTGAATGGAGGAAAAGTTGATCGGGAAAGTGTTCTAAATAACCACATATTTTCATTTAATAGTTTTACTTTTTTTTTAGTTTTTAAAAATAGAAAATATTTGTATTTTATATTAGTTTTGCTTTATAAAGCATATCAGTCATTTATGAATTGTTTCTTATCTACACATTCTTAAGGAAAGCCTAACCTGATATATAAACAGCTATGTGTTCAGTTCCACATGAAATGGAAAGGATAGAGAACCCATTTCTGAATGGAAGAGAGTCTTTCAGTGTAAACATACAGAATGTGAAAAAGTCCCCTGGAGAAGTTTTTGCTCGGTTTATTTCAGAACAAAAGGAAAATGCTGTCTGGATTGTAAATAGCATTATAGCAGAGATGCATAATAATCTGGATGTGCAGATTGTCTTGCATATAGTATTTTTTCTCTGGTTGTGACTCATTTGTGAATAACTAAACAAGTTTTAAGTTAGAAGACCGAACAATAAATTTTGGCTTTGTATATGTCAGTTCTTGATGTTTATAATTATCTGACTGTTAACCATATTCTGTTTTCGTGGGCTCTTGGTCATCTTTCAAAGTTGACCACAAATATTACCACCTTTACATTGAAAAAATACCTCTGGCCACTTTTTCCTTGTTGAATAACTAGAAAGTGTAGAGGATGTGTGGGTTCCTTTTTGACCATGAAAGGTCATGTTCTTAATAATCTAGATCCCAAATGAAATTTGTAGTGCATTTTTCCACAGAGGTTCTCAGGCTAACACAAATAAAAATCACTAGGTTGGCTCTGAATTCTAACTCAGTACCTAAATAACTGTTCATTATTTCCTTTCCTAGACTGATGATGGAGAGGATGACCTGAAAAAAGGTACACAGTTATTAGAAATATATGCTTTGGAAATTCAAATGTACACAGCACAGAAAAATAACAAAAAACTTAAAGCACTGTACGAACAGTCACTTCACATCAAGTCTGCCATCCCTCATCCACTGATCATGGGAGTCATCAGAGGCAAGTTTGGTTTGGAGAGGGTGGGCAGTGTCATGGGAAAATATCAAGGTGTCCTTGCATACGACTGAATGACTCTGAAGGTTTCTGTTTTGGTGAAAATAAATGACAAAGTAGTGAAGTCAGTGAAATTATATAGTCTTAAAAGTTAGGATGACTTTTTTTGTGTGTTAAGTTTATATCAGTAAAGATATTAACAGAAAATTCACCATCAGAAGTTCTATTCTTGAATTGTAATGATATGTATAAAATTACTTTCTTCTTCAACTGAGAATAAAGATTTGCAAATGCTTGTTTGGCTGATGTTTAATGAAGAGCTTGCTTTTTAATATTAAAGCATGTGCCCTTTACACACTTGAGGGGCTAGTACAGTTAGGTTATAGAATTAAAAGATTGGAAGCCACTGGAATAGTTTTCATTTGATTTTTATAAAGTGGTCAATCATGTTACTACAAAACTAAAAAAGTCATCTTTTCTCCTATTTTAATTCTTTACAGAATGTGGTGGTAAAATGCACTTGAGAGAAGGCGAATTTGAAAAGGCACACACTGATTTTTTTGAAGCCTTTAAGAATTATGATGAATCAGGAAGTCCAAGACGAACCACTTGCTTAAAATATTTGGTCTTAGCAAATATGCTAATGAAATCGGGAATAAATCCATTTGATTCACAGGAGGTATGTGTGTGCTCTGATTATACATTTCTGTCATCTATCTCGTATGTAAATAAATATTATTCTTTCTTTGTATGTATACGTAATTAATTCTTCTTCTTTCTTTAAACTATGTTTAGGCCAAACCTTACAAAAATGATCCAGAAATTCTAGCAATGACAAATTTAGTAAGGTAAGATTTTATATTTCAGTTAAGGTAAATTTCCTTAAAGCAGTGAATGAAGGGGAATGAGAGGAGAGAAGTTTTCAGAAGTCAGTTAATACTCAGCCTTTGCTCTTTTGTATTTTGCCTTGAAGTATACCAAAATTTGTGAAATTTTTGAAATCATTAATATACTGTTTCTGTTAGTCACAAGATTTTATAAGTATTCAATCCGTGTTTGTGTGTTTCCACACATGGGTGCACACACTGTTTTTCAGTAGAAAACTATAGAGGTTTTAAAACAATTTCAATGTTACAGTTCCTACCTGTCTTAATCCAAAATGAAATTTTGAATTGATTCATGTAAGTCAAGAATTTTCAGAGGGGAGAGTATAGCTTGGTGGTAGAGCGAGTGCCTAGCATGCGTGAGGTTCTGAGTTCAATCCCCAGTACCTCCATTAAAAAAATTTAAAAATACAAAAATCTAATTACGTCCTCCCGGCAAAAAAAAAAAAAAAAGAATTTTCAGTAAGACAATTTCATTTTAAATAAATTTACCTCAGCTAATTTTCTGCATTGAGCAGCAGAGGGATCATATGAGTAAGAAACCCAGATTTATTGTTGGCTTCTATGAAGGAAGATACAACCAATGATGGTTAGCCACCAAAAACCTACCGTGATCAATTAATACTAAACAAAATTAAAGAAGATAAAACCAAGCAAAAAGCCTAGATAAAAAAGAAGGCTCTTTTTTGTAAAAGAAATCAATGAGCAAGAAAAATTTTCCTCTGGACCAGGGAATAAATGGAGCTTAGGCTTTAAAGGCTTTCTTTGTAGAAAAAGGTTTCAAGTCCATTGTTTTAAATTGTACAGCTGAGATTGCCAAGACAGGAAGAATGTCATTTCGGACATGGGCAGGGTTTTCTTCTTTGATTTTTGTGTTTTTTTAAGATATATGTAGATAATTTAGATGACTAGACATTCTCTTAATAGTCTGTTTTTCATTTAAAAGAGTATTGTTAGGCTATAAATTATGAGTCATCTACATATGAATTTTATATACTTGGAAAAAATAGCTCATTTTATGGTATGTTTAAGCTTCTGTGTAAAATGTCATTTACTTTGTTTTGTTTGTGACTTCTATAAGTTACTAGGCTATTTGAAACTCTAATTTTAACTGTAAAAAATAAAAATGATTTTATTTTAAGGGGACTGCAAAAACAAAACTAAAAAATAAGAATGATTTTATTTTAAGGGGACTGCAGAAAAGAAAGATTTCTCCGTCTTTATTTCAGACAGTTTATTCTATCTCTATTTGGCCACATTAACTAAGACATGATTTGGTTAGAGATTAACTTCATACTGCATTTAAAATTGTTTATTAAATGAAATTGCTAAGCAACAATTTAACTTTAAAACCTCTTAAAGAAATATTGAGGGAAGGTTTTGTCCTAGACATTAATACTTTGTTCAAGATAAATTAGTTAAATGCATTAAATGGATTAAAGGACTGATTTATTAGACCTTTAAAAATTAATAGCTATATTTGTATATTTACTATATGTTACTATTTACTCCAGTGAATCCTCTGTATTGGAATTTGGAAACTTATTTATAGGTAAATTTTGATCCAAACAAGTGGACCGCGGTATCCCATCTTTTATGTAAGATTGTTTTTAAGCCACTTAAATAGTGGAAGAATGTCTCTTGGTTAAAACATACATGTGTACAAGTGTTTCACTACTTGAATATATCCTCCTATAGTATATTACAATAATATATTTTGGGTAGGTAAGAAAAGTAATACTTCCTAATTTTATCTTCCTAGTCAGTTGCCAGCAGACTAGAGGAAAATAATTCCTGTTGAAGCACTTGAATCACCTGCCCCTAACATGAAGTTACATTGCGAACCAACAGATGGAAGCACAGCAGAGGGCGTGCAGAATGGCTGATGATATGTCTTACATATAAAGCAGACAGTGGTGCCATGTCCAGAAGGTTGGCCTCTTCCTTCTCAGCACCTTTAGCAACCCCCATAGTGCCTTCAAGAGTAGGTAGCAGACACCTCAGAGAATCATGAACATGAATCAGCCTTTGGCCTTCTGCAGCAATGTCCATCACTCTCTACTTTGTGTGTGTCTCTCATTTGGCACTAATTATCTGCCATCTGTGTGTCTGCTGTGTGGCAGTGGAATTTTAGGGCTAGAGAGACTTGAGAATGAGATGTTCCCTTTAAGAAATCTTGGCAGTTGCTGGTACCTTTCTAGAAGATAAAAATTAGGAAGTTGCATTTGTGAATAACCTTCAGAGAGGATATACTATACTGTCTTACATCCAAACTCCTCCATACGGTAGTATGCATGAAAACCTGGTTTCTTAGGGATGAAATGCACAATTTAACTTGAAAATATCAAGCATTAAACAGTTATTAAACTATTGTCAATTCTTAACAATACTAAGATTTTGAGATTTTAATTAACTATGTATAAAAATATAACTCCAGAAGATTTATTTAATCTTTATAAAACCAAAAGTATTAAAAAGGAAATTCATTTTATTTTCAGAAGGACGCATGTGTGTTTAATTCTGATTTCCATGACAGAAACTATAATTTAGATTTTTGCATATAAAAACTGAGAAACAGGCTCTTTGGATTATCTGATTTAATATATGACTTCTTCGTGTTCGATAAAATTTATGCTTTTCTTTTTCTCTTAGTGCCTATCAGAATAATGACATCACTGAATTTGAAAAGATTCTAAAAACAAATCACAGCAACATCATGGATGATCCTTTCATAAGGGAACACATTGAAGGTACATTCTTTCTGCTAACTGAATTCTGTTACTTTCTTCGCCGTTGTCAAACAGCACTTGTTAATGGAGCTGCATGGAATTAAGCTGTTTTTCTTGTTTATTGCCCAGTATAGAAATGTTTCTAAATGTAAGATATTTCTCTAAATTATAAAGCTGTTTTAAAGAAATCTTTAGTCTATTTCATGTTATTAGTATAATCAAGCTTTTATGTGACATTCATTTCATTTAAGGTAGCTGTTCTTTTTACCTTTTTATTCTAATTTAGATATTATTATATGTTTATTTTTGATGTTTAGATTCAGACTTAATATTGGGAATTTTTTTTTTAAGCTTGTTGTTGTTGTTGTTGTTGTTGTTGTTGTTGTTGTTGTTGAGGGAGATAATCAGAGGGGTTTTTTTGTTTTGTTTTTTTTAATGGAGATACTGGGGACTGAACCCAGGACCTTACTCACGTTAGACATACACCCTACCACTGAGCTATACTCTCCCCCCTTGGGGGATTTATTTTTGAGAGTAAAAGCTTTGAAAACAGCCTGCTACAGAAAATGCTATTAAGATGCTCTTACTTTGAAAAGTTAGGCTAACATTGTACCAACAAGCGTATGAGATTTTAGTAAGTTCTGATTAACAAAGACAAAAATCATCCCTCTTAAACCTCCAATGTTCCCACCTGTTCGGGAGCTGTTTGAGGGTTTTTTACAACCATTTGGAACAACTCATTCAAGTACTTAAATTCCAGGTGCATTAAGAAAATCTGAAGAATACTTTGGAAATAATGTTCTTTTTTCCTCTCCTTTCTTTCTGTTTTATTCAACAGACATTTTAAAAGTTCTTATTTGAACTTACACTGATAATGTACTTTGTGGGTATAGAAAAATGTAGAAGCCTTGTGCGTGAATTCCTATCCTTTTTTTTTTTTTTTAAGTCACTTGTACATAAAGAAACTGGGGAAAATTGTAAAACCATGGTATAAACTGTAGTACTCTAGGTTTTGAGAGAACATAAAGTAAAGAATTTGGCTGGTATAAATTAAAGCTTGAAAGATGTTAACTGTAGAGGAAATAATGAGCAGTGAAGTATTATTAAGAAGGCAAGGGAATATTTTAGGTAATGTCACAACATGAGCAAAATCAGGGAGGTGGGAACAAAAAAAAATTATGGGAAAGGCAACCTCCAATCATACTGTGCATCTGCTGAACCCAAAAGTTTTTATAACCAGATACCTATGGCCTTGCCAGACAGAAAGATATATTTTGAGACAATAAATGATATAGTTAATTAATATGATTTAGAAGTACATCGTGGTTCATAAAGTTGTACAAACTATTAAATACAAGTGTTATTTTAACTTTTATCTTTTCTTTCAGAGCTTTTGCGAAACATCAGAACACAAGTGCTCATAAAATTAATTAAGCCTTACACAAGAATACATATTCCTTTTATTTCTAAGGTATGTATATTCATGGATTTTAATATTTATAATTTGTTGTTAAAAATTCAGTCTACCTATCTTCTATTTAAAAGAATGATTCTTGGTGATGTTTTATATTACATTTTTAAAATACAGCCTGATTCAAGGTTTTTACTTTTAATGTGAGTTTTTCTGTTTTCTTGGCATATATTGAATTAAAAGAAAAGAGAAGTAAGGAATCATTAATTTTGTTTTAAAGATTCGTTCACCCTCAGAGAAAATTGTAGAAAAAGGAGTGGCTAAAATAATGTAGCTGATGTAAGGTTAACCTCAACCACAATCAGATTATGGTAGGAATATGTTTTAAAAATAAAGTTAAATTTTGTCACACCTGTGTTCTCAGAAATATTTTGAAGTGATAATGAAATTTCTTTTAAATTTTCCCTTTTAAGTGGTAGAAATGAATTTAAAATCAGAATAATTATTTATATAAAATCATGAAGTCTTTTTAAAAAGTTAATTAGAATTATAATGAGTCTTTTGTCTTAGGAGTTAAACATAGATGTAGCTGATGTGGAGAGCTTGCTGGTGCAGTGCATATTGGATAAGTAAGTACTTGGCTATTTTTTACCACAAAATGTTTAGGACCAAAAGGTTTGAATAATGATGACAAAGGTAGCAGTTGAATTCTTGATTTTTCACAAAAAAGGGTCCTCTTTGATTATGGTGTTCTATTAAGAGGTATATGTGTGTGATGTCTTTTTATAAATGAATGATCATATTAAGTGCATGATCTCTGAAAAAGTTCTAAATGAATTTTCAAAAGGTTTCTGACTCAGTATGTGACCCATATACAGCTAGAGAATTATTTAATGAATAGTATTTTTTTGTTTTTAAGATACGAGGTATGGTATATAGTAGTTTGGAAATTGTATTTTTCTTTTTTTTTTTTCTTTTTTTTTTTTCTGCTTTTTAAAGCTTCACAAATTACATTTGCTCTTGATTGAATGGGTAAGTATATGCCTGTTGGTTCTTCCAGTGAAATTGATGAAAGGTAGCTGAAATATGGTTTATGTCTAAAGTTTGCATAAGGTAATGAAGGTTATAATTAATGCTGAACTGAGCCATTTAGTATAGGAAGGAGTTTTTTCTTTTGCATTCATTTATATTGTGAATATGCATTTTATGAAGTCCAGAAGATATGCTTAGTGAAATGGTTTGTAGACATGTCTCTTATTTATTTCCAGCACTATTCATGGCCGAATTGATCAAGTCAACCAACTCCTTGAATTGGATCATCAGAAGAGGGGTGGTGCCCGATATACTGCACTAGATAAATGGACCAACCAACTAAATTCGCTCAACCAGGCTGTAGTCAGTAAACTGGCTTAACAGAGAACAAGCTTTTACAGACGTACTTAAGGCAACAGAGCAGAGATGTAATCCTTAAAAGAACTGGGAATGGCAAAACTACTGTCGGTTGATGTGTCCTGAAAATTATTGGAGTATGGCAGAAGTGCTTTTTTTGATCAACTGGTTTGTGTTTTGCTGCTGCATTTATCCCAAGAAAAACAGCTTTAATCTCCAGAAGAAAACCAAAATGCCATGGGATTTATGCTGTATTGACATCTTGCCCTAAAACATACAACATCATAGTAATTTGTCATGGGCAACATGACCAGAGAGAAGATTTTTGTCATGATTTTAAATACACTGACACGCTACTGTTGGTTAAATTTAAACATGTTTTACCTGCAGAAATTCTCTCACAAATAACCTGCAATAACTTGAAATGCATACCCTTTTGAACACTTCCTTTTCTCATGTATAAATTAAAATGTTTGCTGCATTTTGCAAAATGTCAATTCTCCAAAAATGTGTCCGTATATTTCTGTACCTGCAGTGTAGTAAAGGTTTAGATGAAACCCCATAATTATAGTGGCATACTGTCACTTAGGTTTCAAGCAGCAAAATAAACAGTGCAGCTCAGAAATTGTAGTTTGGTTCTTGATGTGTTTTTATTACATTTGGGGTTTTTGTTTTCTTTTTTAGTACCTTAGAAATTTCGAATTTATCTTCAGTTAATGATTTTAAAAAGCTTGGGAGCAAATAAGTTGGTGTTTGCTTTCAAGTTTTTAAAAGTAGTCTTTATTGATAAAGTAAGGAGAATTAGTTTCTAACAAAACACTTGCATAGTACTTAGCTTTGACGGTGATGTTTTAAAGGAATAAAATTCTTTTTTTTTTAAAGAATGATATTCCTTTTTAAAAGAATAAATTCTAATTCTCAGAATGTTCACTTTAAACAGGTATGCCAGAACATAGACAGCTAAATGAATGTTACCCTGCTTAGTGATCATGCTGGAAAATTGTTTCCTCATTCCAGCAGTCTGCCATTGCTCAAAGCCTCTTGGGTTTTGTTCTTTTAGAATTGCATTCAAAGCTAATTTAAGTGACACTATGAACTTTATGATTACGTACTGTTTTTTTAAAAGTATTATTACGCAGCTTAATTGTTTTATGGTTACCATTATTTGGCACCAAGTGACTCTTGACTATTTCCAAAAATTAAAATTAAATCTATCTTTGAGATAATGGTAGGAAGTATGCAACTGGCTTTGAAGGCAATCCCAAAAGAGTTTTAAAGATATTTTGAGCAGTGGTAGAATAGTTAGGAAAATGAACTGTGGCCTTCCAAGGTGACTACCTTAAAGGAGACACAGCTCATTTGAATGTATTGAATACATTTGGATGTATTTGTTTCATTTAAAAAAAAACAAAGTTCACATTATTTTATAGTGTCAAAAGGAAGAACTAAGATTAAGATGATTTCTTTGGTTTTTCTATTGCTTGTTATTATGTAAAAAGAAATGAGTGGCAGTTCAGAAGAAAGACTGTTGTAACTGAAGAATGACAACCAAGAATTTTTGATCATTAAATCAGATTTTATAAACAGTGGAAGGAGCATGGACTTAAAACAAGGCATGCTTATTCGGTTTTGTCAAAATTTTACGAAAATATGTGATATATATTTATACTAAAACTATATAATCCTTAGATTTAGGAGAGCAATCAGTTAATGTCTTTAGCAGATTAAAGCAGTATTAAATACAGGTGCACCTTGGAAATTGTAGAAAACAAAGAAAATGAAAGACAAAATTAATGTCTGGTAGGGAATAAAAAAAGTTTAAGATATTATAAAATTATGTGTATTTTCTTCTCTTTTACATAAATCATTTGTGGAAAATGTGCAAATTTTTTTTACAGGAGTGATAATAATTAGGACTTATTTTTCAATATAATTTAGAGACCCTGTGTTACCCAAATAAAAATGACAAGTTTCTGTGCCTGTATTCAAATATGTATGCATGTGGTAACTGTGGGAAAAGGGCCTGCTTAACCCTGAATTGATGGAATTAGAACTCAGAGAATTTGAATGATGTGATTTAACCCTTACCTTCCAGCTCTTAAGATGCCTAGTTCTCCTGTGGTATCTTTGCTACGTGCAGTAGTGCATCTTACAGTTTCTACAGGGAACGCATGCACTTTTTATTCTTTGGGAAGCTAGGCTAACTGTCTTAACAATATACAAAGTTATACCATAATATTTAATTTATTGTAATTGTATAGATCACACAGGCTTTGTTTAATATTCCCTAGATAAAGGTTTGTGCTTTCTTTTTAAAGTCATTTGCCACATTTGTTCTTGAACACAGGTTTTTGATAAATCCTAACAGCCTAACTTAAAACTATTTATTTTTTCCCTTTAAACATTTTCGGTGTTTTTGTGCATCAAATCTTATAGAGGTGAAATCTTAAAGATTGCTTATCAAAATAAAACTACCTTTAAGAGAAGTAAAAAATTGATTGGCAAAATCTTAGCATTTAAGTTGCTGAATAAATCTTTCCCTCTTTTTTGAAAACTGTGGTAGCAAGCAGTTTATACCATATTGTAATGTATTCACTCCTATTTCTTTTTACCTCTAAACCTGGATAAATTCATTTTGCAGTAAACTTTGGCTGTTACAAATAGATATTACCTGCTTCAAAAGCTGGGTTTCTATTACTCATTCTAGCTCTTCAATTAATTTTTAAGTTGTTGATTAAATATTTTTTCTCCACCTCTTAATGTAACGTAACTTTTTTCCTTTGAGATGAGATGTGTATGTATATACTAAGAATTGCTTTCGTTATGGGAGTCCCTTTTAACTAAAGATTGATATGTATCTTCCAAGACTACTGAGAATCTGATTTCACATCGGGGGAATAGTTTTAGTAAAGCCTGTTTTAAATGGACTACACTGAACAGTATAGGATTTTTTTTTTATTACCTTATAATAAAACATCAGTTTGCTTCTGACTGAAAAACAACTGTTCTTGATATTGAAAACATCCATGATAGTAAATTTTTTTTGAGAAATTTTCTCTTTAATCAATAGTCTTTATAATTCTTCAGTAAGCACAGGTAGGTATACTTTTCTTTTGGTGTGGGGTTGGGAGTGAGGGTGTCCAGTCAGCATGTGAAGCAGATGATGCTGGTATAGAACAACAGTTTAGTCCACAAGTTGAAAAGGTATTTGCCTAGTGATTTCCTTTCCTCTTACCTCTTTTAAGGGACCCAGATACTCTAAATGTATATTTACCAAGGCTGCTTTTTAAAAATAATATTATTTTAGTACTATTTAGTATTTAAATAAACCTGAGAAGTTTTCATTTAATTCAAGTCACTGAAGCAAAACTTGAGCATACAAATCTCTGATAAAGCCAGGAGCTTTCATTCTTTATATAGGATTTATAACTCTTAAAAGGAGATAAACATTTTGAACTGAGATATGTAAAAAATTATCAAGAACTGGCTGTTCAGGTTTTGGGGGTTTTTTTGTTTTTGTGGGTTTTGTTTTGAGACATAATTGACATAGAACATTTTAAGGATTGACTTTCAACTATTTTCTTTCAAGGTGTTAATACTATCTAAGGGACTTAGAACAGGAGACTGGGTGTCAGGTCCCAGAACTTGAAGCTCAAAGACTGGTCTTCATTTGTGTGATTTTTCTTTCTTTTTTTTTTTTTTTTGAGATTTTACTTCTTTTTGTTATCTTTGCATTAGGTTTTCTTCTCCCTTCTGCTCCCCAGGCAGAATCTTGTATTTGTTTTGATACAGTTATAAGTGGGAATAATTTGTAAGAACTTCCTTAATTAGACATATTAGAGATTCTTAACTTTTTAAACGTAAGTATATCAGAGGTTCTTATGTATCTTCTTGCTAGTGCATGACCTTAATGGCATGGATAAAATTTTTTGTTTACTTTGAATCACTAGATGAGATTTGAAAAGGTTTAACTTTCGAAATTTCAAAGCAAGTTAGAGTAGTAGTAACATTTGGAGAATTTAAGTTTTATGATACTAATCACCACAAAATAACTGTGTCAGTAACTAAGTATTCCTCAAAAAGTTAAAACTTAGTATCACTCAATTTGTTCTTGAATCTTGAAAAGATTGAACTTAGATAATGTCCTGGAAGAAACCAATGGATGGTTCTCTAAATTTTTACTTCTTCAGGGTCGTGTGTTATTTTTAACCTGCTGGAATAATTAAAAATCAGTCTCATACCATCATCAAATCTTATGACAAAGGTAGGTGTCAACTCTACCTTCAAATAGGCAAGAAAAAAAATGATTTCTTAAATACATATCTTACTGTTTGGGACCAATTTTGTTTCCTCTTGACCAGGATTTTACACTGTAAACCTTAGTCAGGATATCCACATTAATAGCTGGCCAATACTGTTTTTTTTGTAGGGCTGTGTGTGTGTGTACATACTTGTGGGCGGACAAAATTCAGTCCCCAGTCTGTAACTATTTTTTTCCAGTTTCCATTGCTTAATATCATTTGTTTGTGACTCAGGCACATGTGTTGAAAAGAATTACTAGAGAAACAGTAACTTCTATGTTGTGACTTAAGTTTCATGTGGAAGACAGTGTGCAAATTTAGAGGAATTAGGTTGATTTTTTAATTCTGCAATAGAACATTTTAAGCCAATTAATGAAGGTTGTCTTACTCAACGTTATTCATCCTATTGAGTTTATTGATTTAAACAAATAATCTACAAGTTTCAATCATCCCATGAAGTTGTCAAAAATGTTTGCATGCTTACTGTTTTAGTAACATTAATGCTGTGTTGAATATCTAATTTTTGTTAAAATGTTTACCTATCTCCTACTATTTACTATAATACTAATACTAAATTTTTATGCATCTATTTAAAATAACACCGAGGATAATTAAATTTTCAACTATACATCAACCAAGAAATGAAATGATATGGAAAATGCAAAGTTGTTTGATTTTGCAATGTGTTACGTAGTTGGTTGCATTACGAGTTTTCTCAATTTTCTTTTTCTTAAGCTTCCTTGAGCTCACTAACTAGGTGGTAGGAAGCAGGTGACGAGTGTGGCAGAAGATGTCTACCTGGAATTGGAAGTCCCACAAATTCGCGAATCAACTCATATGTGCAGGATGAGTCACAAGATGCTTTGACTTAGGTACTCAAGGAGTTTTGACTGGAAGTACACATTCTTTATCAGTAATAAAAATTACATAATCTACCTCTTAAGTATTTACTGTGTAAATATTAATCTCAATTAGCACAAGACCAGCACATTTGCTTTAAACAGTGTACTCTGTATATTTGATCAAATAATTAAATAATGTATATTTCTATAAAATAGCTTTTGAATATTTTAAGAATATTTCTCAAAATAGTACTGAAAAATCTTACTCATTTGATTTGAAAATTGGGATTTAAATATTTTCCACTTTCAAGATTACCTTGTTCTGCTTTGAAGCATTCATGGAGTTGGTCTCTCCTGAACCCTGTTAATGGTTTGTCATGAAACAATCATGTTGCAAGCAGAGGTCTCGGAAATTAATCCTTCAGTGTAAAACAAACATTTCTAAGTGGGAAATTAAGCCAAGTGGGGAAAAAGTACTCTCAATCCCTGTTACGGTGCCTTAAAATGAATGCTTTAAGGGCTGTAACATCTAAACCACTTGTGAATTTATTACATAATGTAAAAATAATATAGCTCTCAGGTGTAACCTTTAACCTAGTGGAATGGGTCAGTTCTGATCTCAAAGTAAAATAATGCAATCAGACAGCTTTTGAAAGTCCTTTCAGACTAAGCCTTATGGCCAAGATTTCTTTGTATATGCATAAAACCGATGTCACTTTGCACGTTGTGTATCATTTGGCTTTCCAAGTTGTGGGAGCAGGAGGAAAGGAGTGAGACCGATAACTATTTCCTTTTTCAGCAGCATTTTGAAAAGCAGTGGAAGGTGGTATGTTGATGGTATCATCCCAAGGAACTACATGAACAATACACATCTAATATATTGAATTGTTCTTATTTGTTGTACTTAATAGTTTTATGTTCCCAACTTGAGTTTTAGAGTAATGAATGAAAATTTATAGTTTTCTTTCTAGAAACTTAAGTTTTGTGTGTTATGATTGATTCTCTGTAGGTTAATGACCAACTGAAGAACCTATCTTGGACCTGTTAAAAGTGAGTTGTATTGTGAACAAATATAGAACATAAACTGAGGTACTCTATTGAGTAGGGTAGGGTTGATATTTAAAACTTGATTTTTCCCCTTGTTGTCTTCACCACCAAGAGGCAGTTAGGAAAGAAATCTAGAAGGGCTTAGAATACTAAAAGGAACATGATCTTTTTCAGACCCCTTCATCTGTTTAACGTATTTACTATGTGCCTACTATGTGCTGGGGACTGTGTGCTATGTCCTAAGGTTGAAGGATACCATAAGGAACGAATTATCCCAGTGCTCAAATAGCTTAGTTCTATGGAGAGAAGCAGATAAGTAAGATAATTTAAGACAGAAAAATTCTATCAATCAGTAAAGGTAGTGGGGGCATCTGAGGATATTAAAGTTGGTTTCACTCATGAATGAGGAAAGGAGCTAGCCATGCAGATTTAGGGGATGAAGGGTCCAGGCAGAAAGTTTGTCCATCTGAGATGGGATAGGTTATCAAATTCAAGAAATGTAGAGTGTGATATTACACAAGATGAAAGGTGGTCAGGTCCAGATTATGGGTGGTCTTACAGTTTGAGATAATGAGTTGAGATCTTATTCTAAATACAATGGGAAACATACTGTTTTGGATCTTATTTAAGAAGTCCTTTCTTACACTGTTATCACAAAAATGTTCTTTTATAGTTAACCCCTTTATATTTAGTCCTCTTGAGTTTATTTTTGTGCATGATTTGAGGTAGGAATCAAGCTTTATTCTTTCTGTATAATGAGCTAATTTTCTCAGTACCATCTAGTAAATTATCCCTTACTGAATTGTGATGCCACCTTTTTCAACTACCATATTTCTACATATACAAGGGATATATTTCTGGGTTCTCTAATCTGCTTAACTGTTCTCTTTGTTCCTTTACCAGAGTTTTATTTACATGTGGTTTTATTACTGAGCTGAGAAATGTCTTAGTTACAGGAGAATCTCCCCCAACTCAATTTGTTGCTCACTTTGAAAAGTACTTTAGTATTCATGGATCTTCATTTTTCTATATCAATTTAGGAATCAGTTTGTCAGGTTTCCTCAAAGTCCTGTAGAGTGTTAATTGGAATTATATTGAATTTAAAGATTAATTTAGAGATTAATTTGTCATCTAAGAGTTTTTCTCTATTAGATCTTGAGCATTCTATATTAATTTCTAGCTCCTTATAGTTTATGCTGTCTTATTTCCTAAGACATTTTTACTTGGTTATTGTTGGAACAAAAGAATGATACTGATATTTGCATACTTTTTTTTTTTAAATCTAGCAGCCTTGCTGAACCTTTTTCTATCAATAGTTGGTCTATTGATTCATCTGTATTTTCTATGTAGATAATCATGTATTATCAAGAAAATAATTATATTTTTATGCATATCCTTTCATCCCTATACCTCTTATTTCTTTGTCTTTTCTCACTTCATTACTCAGGATCTCCAATAACACATGGAACAATAATCATAACAGCCAGCACTCTTGTCTCAGAGAAAAAGCATTTTGCGTTTCTCCCTTAGGTATGAGGTTTATGGTCAGTTTGGGGGATCTAGCATTCAGTAAATATAGTAACTCTCCTATTTTTAATCTCCTGAGAGGTTTTGTGTATTTTTAATTATCACAGATAGGTTTTGAGATTTAGTAAATCAAATGTCTCTGGACCTAGTAAGATGAACATGTGATTTTTCTCTTTTTGTCCGTTGGTGTAGTGAATTACACTCACAGGTTTTCCAGTGTTAACTCATCCATAACATTCTAGGATAAACTCAAACTGATGATTATATATTCTTTTTCAGTCAGTGTTGGACCTATCAGCTAACATTTTATTTAGGGGTTTTCCATCATGTTCTTAAGTGAAATTGGCCTATAATTTTCTCTTCTTGAACTATCCTTAATCAAATTAGTTATCAAGGTTATTTTATGTCATAAAATGAATAGGCACCTTTCACTCTTTCTGCTTTTTTAGGACAGTATATAATATGAGTGTAATCTGTTCTTTGGAAGAACTCTCTTGTAATGCTATTTGGACCGAGACTTTTAGAAATAGTAAGATTTTTAAATTACTATTTCAATTCAAATGATTATTCATCATTTCAAATGTAATTATTCATCTTTATAAGTGTTCTGTTTCATCTTTTACTATTTTAACATTTTATTTGTCTTCAGAAACATATCTATTTTGTCTAGATAAGTCTTCAAATTTATTAGGATATTTATGCTTATATATACAAGCATATTAAATATATATTATATGTATTATAAACATATATTTATACTTAGTCCCTGCTTTTTGTTCTGTATTTGTTTGTCTAAACAGCCTTTCCAAAATACCAGCTTTTGGTTCACTTTTATTATTTGTGTTGATCTCTCATTGACTTCTGCCCCAGTCTATATATTTCCTTTATTTTCATTTCTTTGAATATATATTCTGTGACTGTTTTTTAGCTTCTTTTTGTTTGTTTATTTATTTTTTGGTGGGGGGAGTAATTAGGTTTATTTATTCTTAGAGGAGGTACTGGGGATTGAACCCACGACCTCATGCATGCTAAACATGCACTCTACCACTTGAGCTATACCCTCCCCTTTTGTTTTTCTAGTTTCTTGAGATGAATCATTTTCAAACTGTGTTATAATTTACTCAACACTGTTAATTTAATATGTAAAGTTTTAGTTGACATTCATTTCCTTTTTAAACAAAGAATTTTCAGCAGTGTGGAGTTTGCCTTTGGTTTCCAAACATGGAATATTTTCAGCCACCCATTGTTACTGATATTTCATTTTAATACATGCTGTTTTGAGAATATAGTCTCTATTGATATCAGTTCTCAGAAACATACTGAAATTTGCTTTGCAGCTTGGTATAGAAAATTTCTGTAATTGTTCCATGTATGCTTTCAAATATTGTGTATTCTATAACATTCTCCAAACTATCTGTTTGGTCAAGCATATTAGTTGTTCAAATCTTCTAAGTTTTTGTTAGATTTTTTAGGGGTTTTTTGGAGGGTTTTGGAGGAGTTTCTGGTTTTTGCTAATATATTAATTTCATAAAAGAATTTATTAGAATCTTCAACTGTAACTATTGATTGATTGATTTATTCCTATAATTCTGCTACTTTTTGGCTTTACATATCTTACGGCATATTTGTTAGCAGCATATATGTTCATGATAGTTATATCCTGTTGCTTTTACCAGTAAATATGTTTCTCTTTGTCCCTTATGATTTTTTTTCCTTATGATCTTTTTTGTCTCATATTAAAATTGCGCCTTTAGCATTTGCTGCTGTTGCTTATATTTGCCTCGTATATCTTTCTCTCTTTCTTTTATCTTCAACCTTTTTTTTTTTTGACAAATGCATCTTCTAGACAACATATTGCTAGATTTTAATATTTTAAAATTTAATCTGAGGGTCTCTGTCTTTTGGTGCTTTTTACAGAAAATTTTAAATTACTAGTTATTGTAGAACTTACTTCTGTCATCTAATTATTTTGGTATCTTTTTTCTTCTGAAATAATTTTAGATTTATAGAAGTATTGCAAAGATAGTACAGAGAGTTCCTATCTACTCCTTACGCAGCTTCCTCTAATATTAACATCTTATTATGGTACATTTATCAGTTCCTAGAACTTATCTCAGTATCCATGTGTTTTATGTTTTTCCGTCAACAAAATTAAGTACACTTACATTTTCTCCCACATCCTTCTGGTCTATCTCCTTCACCCCAACCATCATGTTGGAATCTTTTAGAGTTTTAATTTTAGAATGTTGTGAATATATTTGAACACATTACTTATTTAGACAACAAGAAACAGTCTTTATTCATTTTTTTTTTTGCTGAATGCATTCAGAAATTATCTTTGTGTCATAATTATTCTGAGTCCTTGATATGCCTGTGGATTTTGCTTCATCTTTACATATTAATGATAATTGAGCTAAAAATAAAATTTTAAGTTTAATATTTTCCTTCAAAAATTTAAGCACAATATCCTTTTGTCTTTTTGCATATAGTATTACCAACAGAGAAATTTGATTTCATTTTAATATTTGTAGGTGAGGGGTTTTTGTTATGTTTTTATTATCCAGCCTATTTGGCATTCTTTCATTGTAAGAGCTTATATCTATATTTAATTCTAGAAAATTATCACTCGTTAAAACTTGAAAGATTTCTTCCCTTGCATTCACTCTTTTCTTTCATTCCCGGAAGCCTATTAAATGCATGTTGACACTTACACTCTTGTCTTTCATGTATTTAACTTTTTTCTCATTCTTGCCAACTTTTTTCCCCTTCCCAATCTATCTGCCTTTTTGACCTAATATTCTAGCTTACTACTTTATTCTTCAAGTATATTAATTCTATTATGCAACCCATTCACTGAATATATTTATATCCATTATCTCTCTTTTTTTTTTTTCTTATAAATGCTTTTTCCAGATTTAGGATATTTGATGTGAAATATGAGAATGTCATTCTCATTTTAAATTCTTGTTGGTCTGGTCCATTTATCTGCTTACTCTGGTGTAGACTACTGTTTGTTTCAATTTTTGCTTTATTTATTTTGAGGCCATAGTTATTGATACGTATAAACTTAGAATGCTTATTTTTCTGGTGAATTAAATCTTTTATTATTATGATGTATCCCTCTTTATCTCTGGTAATACTTTTTGTCTTACAGTCTATACATGTACTTTCTTTTATTACTGTTTTCAGAGTATGTATTTTTCCACTTTTACTTTCAACCTTTCACATTGTCATGTTTAAATGTGTCTCTTGTACATAGTATATAACAGAGTTTTGTTTTTAATCAGTCTGACAATTTTATTTAATTGGAGCCTTTAGTCCATTTATATTTAATATAATTACTCATGTAATTCAATTGAAGTCTACCATTTTACTGTATATTTTCTATTTGTCCCACCTGATCTGTATTCCTTTTTCTGTCTTGCCTAATTTTGAACTTATTATTTCTCATTAGTGTATTGTTTTCCTTTTATTAATTTAAAAGTTATATTCATTTTTACCTTTCTTTTAGTGGTTACTCTAGAGATGACACCATGGATTTTTTTTTTAATGAGTAAAGGTAGATTTATTTAGAGAGATACATATTGCATAGAGTGTAGGCTGTTTCAAAAGATGAGAGAAACGTCATGAGGTATGGGGGTTGTGTGCTCAGATTAGACTAAAAGTAGGTACATACTCCATAGACAGAGTGCGGGCAGCCTCCGAAGAGGAGGGTGAGAGAGAGGCAGCCACAAGGCACCATGTTGTCAGTTTTTATGGGCTCGTTAACTTCATAACAACGTGGATTCTTGATTTATCAAATTATTTTTCCAGACATTGCAAAGAACTCTAACTTTGTATTCTCCCTTCCCATTATTTATTTGCTGTTGTTTTCATATGTTTTAATAGTCACTCCCTCCCTTCTCCTGTATACACATATGTGTGTACGTAGGTAGCCCCATAGGACATTATTGTTGTCATTTTATATAGTCAGTATTTATTATGATTTACTCACATATTTACCAGTAGTCTTGCTCTCTAGTCCTTCTTGCATCTCTAATCTTCCATCTGAGATAATTTTTCCTTCAGCCTGAGAAGCACTTTTTGATATTTTCTTTAGTATAGATCAGTTGATGATGAATTCTGGTTTTTGTTTATCTGAAAAAGTCTTTATTTCATCTTCATTTTTGAAGGATATTTTCACTGGGAATAGAAAGCTAAGTTTGCTGTTATTTCCTTAACTTCCTTTGGCACATTGAAAATATTTTATTGTTTTATAGTTTTTACTGTGTCTTTTCCCCCCAGTTTTAGTGAGAGAAAATTGACACGTAACATTGCATTAGTTTGGCAATGTAAAGACAGAAGCAGTATAATTCCAATGCCTGCCACACACCAAGGAATACCAAAGCCACCAGAAGTTAGGAGAAAGGCAAGGAGGAATTTTCTGCCTTTGGAGAAAGTGTGTCCCTGCCAATACCTTGAAATTTTGGACTTCTGGATCCAGCACTGTGAGAGAATAAATTTCTGTCATTGTAAGTCACCAAGTTTGTGGTAAGTTGTAATGGCAGTCCTAAGAAACTAACCCACCCTTTCAGTAAGTTATTCTCTGGTCCCATACACTAATCCATCAGTTGATCAATACATAATCTTATTTCATGTGTGTTTCTGTTTAAAGACACCTCATTTAAGACATTATTGGTTTATTAATACTGAATTCACAGACAAAAATACTAATTCATGCCTGAGCAAAGTTTACCTAACATATTATCTCTGCAAGAGATTTTTGCTATTTTCTTTTGAATCTCCTTTACAGAAAGTCTTGTCCTCATTCAGCCCAAACCATCATAATAGGAGGGGGTTCAACAGACTCTAACATTCTTGCACTTAGGAACGCTAGACAGTACTTCAGCATTGTGCTTGGGTGCCATTATAAACACTGAAATCACCGACAAAAAGTACTAAAGTATGAAAAACATGGCACTAAATAGACCTCAAAGAGGACGCTTGTTTTCCGTATGAAACCTAAAACAACAAGACAGAGTTACCTTCTTTAAGTTAGCTGAGAATGTCCACCCTGGTGACTCAAATTTTTCATCACGCTGCACACACGCATGTCCATGAATGTCCACAAATGACCGTGAAAGCCCTGAGAGTATTGGTTTTCAAGCTATAAATAAATTTTAGCAAGTAGGTGAACTCACAAATATAAACTCTGCAAATAATGAGACTCAACTGTAGAACTAAATCCAGGCATGCTTTATCTTCATGAAGGAACTCAACGTGAGGAGAGATTTTCTATAACTTCAGATATAAATCTCTGAATACTAATTTGAATTTGAATACTAATCATTGCAGGTGATGGCCTGACATCTTCAGCAGATTGACTAAACTTTCCGTGGTCCCTCACAGCCAACTAGTCTCAGCTGCCTAAAGCTCCCACTGTCGTGCATCTTCCACATTATGCTGTCCAGACCCACGTAAAAGGACGTCTCATTCTTCCTCCGCTTGCTTCTCTACCTTCCCTGTAGGTTATTCCCTTGCCCCACCTACCTTTTCTTTAGCACCAGCTCTCCCTCGTGTCCTGACTCTCCAGTGGCACAGGCTTGGGGTCTGCCATCCCCACCACCACTATTGCTTATCTGCTTAAAATGTGGGGAAGAAAAAAGCTGAGCAGATAACCTGGGTTGGACTAAACCCTGAACAACTGTTGTCAGAATAGTAAAAAGTTGACACTAAACGAAACAGTTCAGTTACCTTACTGTGAGTCTTCTCTCTTGTTTTTCCTCCAGGTACGTAGTGATAATGTATGTTTTAAACTCGTGCCAGGGACAGAATTCATCCAGTTTCCTCTTTCCTGTGACTTTGAATCAGTATATTTAAGGGTTTGGTTTTTATGGTGCTGCTATATAGGAAATCAAGCATAGAGGAATATATTATAAGATGGTTTTGGAAAATACTAAGAGGTTCAGTTTAGACCTACAGGTCCTTCAGGCTTCTACAGTGATAGAAGAGAGATTTTTGCTATTTTCTTTTGAATCTCCTTTACAGAAGGTCTTGTCCTCATTCAGGCCAAACCATCCTAATAGGAGAGGGTTCAACAGACTCTATCCTGTAACTTGAAAGCGGGGCATTCATGTTGGCCGTGTGGTCTCTTTGAGTTAAGCTCAACAAGTGAAGCTTCTTGCTGCATAAACTCTTCTCACACTACCCATATATGGGCTCACTCACTTTCTATAAAGCAAATAAAAATTGTTATCATATGAGTAAAGGAGCTACAAGTTTCTGCATCATTTTATTTTGTATATTTACTGAAGACATTTGCAGAGAAGATTATGATCAATCTGCCTACTTTAGAAAGACTCTATCAAAAAGCTGGCATTTTGTCACGTCTTCACCAAGACTCCTTCATTTTGGAAGGTTTTTCCTTAATCTTTGAATGCTTATTCTGACCTTAATTAGGACTTTGTCTGCCATGCATTTTGAGGGCTTTTAGGGGGGCTCTTGGTGACTTTATTCTCTAACTTAAGTTACATATTGCTATACCCCTGTATCAAGAGACTTCTTACCAGGAAATTTAAATTTTCCATTAGATAAATGTCCCTCTTTGTAGACAAACGCAGGGAAATTTGGTTCTAAGAGGTTGTTTGGCTTTTCTGTCATAATAGCTAAGAGATCAGGTGAGGGTGCAGGATAAAAGGCACAGTAGCTAGCCAGTGCAGGGACAGGAGATCCATTCCCCTTACAGTACAGCTACAGCCACTAGAATCATTACTCTGACTCAGTGAAGGCAAAGTGTTGAGCAGAACTGGGTGAGGCAGCAAAGTTATATCTAGGTGGACAACTGGTAGGACAACCAGGTGGTAATCCCTGTTAGCAGTAAGTGTGTCTGGAACCTATGAGTCAGAAGAATTTCTTCTGGATTGAACTCCATTCTGTTCCCTCAGCCCCCTATGTTTACAGAGTAACCCTGGCAGTGCTTGGAGGTAATTCTCAATAAAAATCCCTTGTTTTCAACATGAATTAGGCTGTAAGTCAGTGCCACAGTATTGTCATAGTTATGTGTGTGCATACACACACTCTTTATGTTTGTCTTTTATCTTGAAAGACAATTTCAGATGACAATTTTTTTTAATCCCTTCTCCCTAAATTAAAACTAGAGCATTGAGACCTGCTTTTAATCTGGTGATGTAAAGTTTTTTTCCTGTATGTTTTTTCATGTGGCTTAGAAAATTATTCAGCAAATACTATATGTTCATTGTTTAAAAATTTTACTCAAGAGTACAAAGGGGTATATAATGAAAAGTTAAAGAATCCTGACCGTAGATAAACCACTATCAACATATTATTGCCTGTCTTTCCTAAAGTTATCTATACATATAAAGATGTGTGATTTTTGCATAAATGGGGTCCAACTAAATGTTCTTCCACTTGCGTTTTTTGTAGTGTGTATATTTTAAGCTTAAATTAAAAAGGCACAGCAAGACAGTGTCTACCCTGCTACAGTACATTCCACAGCATCATATTATTTTCTTTTGTTCTTGACTGTAACATAAAGTGCCTATAAAGCGACCTTTTGTTTTGCTATGTATGGCAGGAACACAAGAGTTTTACAATAAACAATATCTCACAATAATGACTCATTATTTGGAGAAAAAAATAATCCAGCAAATATCTTGGGAAAATGTCATCATGCATCTGGTGGTCAGCAAACTTGGAGTGGGATTCCTGTCTAGTTCTCCTGCATTCCATATTCGGTCTCACAAAGAATGGATTGTGAGAAAACTCATTTTACCAGTGGGATACTTGACAAAAAAAATTTTTTTTACTAAGATGTCCCACTATTCTCAAGACCTATTAAGCTACTTAGATTTTTTTTAAATAAACTGTACAGGAAACTTAATGCTTATTATCTTGAGCACTGCAAATGTTTTCTGTTTTGGATTAAAAAAAAAAAAAAACAACTTCCAGCAGTTAATTATTTTAATGCCTACTATGTGCCAAGTTATGCTGAATATGTTTTGTGTACATTATTTCACCAAGTCTCACAGGGACTGTTCTTTTCCAGATTCCTTTCAGTTAACAGAACAGAGGCCGTAAAGGCTAAATAACGTGTTCGAGGTCGCACTGCTGAGTGGGGGTGCTGGGATGTAAAGCCAGGTCAGTCTGATTCCAGAGGCCATAAGCTAACCTTTGTGCTGCCTAATGTGCACTTTTAGGCAAGACCTGTCTCTTCTTTTCCTACCTGTTGCCTTTGTACTGTTGGTGCTCCCCAGTCAGCATATCTGCGCTGTTAGCTTAAACAGGGTATTGCCTGTTTTACCTTTTATTTGTTTCTTTTGGCTTCCTTTTAGAAAGTCCTGTCCTCACTCAGGGCAGACCACTCTAATAGAATCGGTGCCAGCAGACACTGCCCATCAGGGTGACCGCAGGGAGTTCACGTTGACCAGGTAGTCTCTTTGTGTAAACGTGAACAAAGGTCATCCTTCAGCTCTGTGTGCCATGTATGCCTGTTTATGACACCCTGGTTTTCAGTATGACATATATATGGACTAGCGGAAAATGGGTGTAATTTGGTTCCCCAAATAGGTTGAAGAGAACTCATCACATATGGCCACGACTCCTCTCCTGGGCTTCAGGAATTTTGACTCTACTCTGTTAACTGTCACGCTCTTGACCCTCCCTCCATCTACCCAGTCTTTTTCTCTCACAAACTTATATTATGAGCTCATCCTTTTTCTTTTGCACGTGCATCCTTGAATCACTGCTTCATAGAGAAATACAGTTCTATGCAAGGAGGTATGGGTGAGTGAAAGTACATATAGTTGGGACAGCTGAATGCCTGGGTGTAATGCGTGCATGGATGAGTCAATGATGCATTTGTGTGCACAGTATACTCTGTGACATATGCTCTGGTATATACTCAATAATATGATCAATAAATGGGAAAAAGGATGCAAAATTCCTTTCTTGTAATAAAAGCATGTAGGAGAGCTAGGGGAATCCACTTGGGCTGTCTGCCCCTGGCTTGCTAACCAATCTGTGCCCCAATCAAGGCTTGCAGGATGTCTTGTCTTGATCTTTAGAATACAGTTTCTAATTAGTCCCCTAGACTTTTCCTTTTAGTTAATCCTAGTATTTGAATATCCAATATCAGATTTGTCTCTAAAACACTCTACTTGAGACCCATGTTGCTGTAGACTGAATTGTGTGTCCCTCTTCTGACAAATTCACACATTGAAGCCCTAACCGCTAATGTGACTATATTTCGAAAAGGAGTCGCTACAGAGGTGATTAAAGTTAAATGAGGTCATGAGGGTGGGGCCCTCAGCTGGTAGTAGGTGCCCTTATAAGAAGAAAAAGAGAGACCTGAGCTTTTTCTCTCCACACCAGGTAAGTCTCTATTTTTCTAACTCCAGACTCCTTTATAGTCCCTACCAAATTCAATGCTACCATAACTACTCAGCCTCATCTCCAACCTCTCCCCACTTAGCATTCTCTGCCCTAGTCAGATATGATTCTTCAGTATTCCCTGAACACATCTGTCTTCTGTTCATTGTGGATCCCTGCTTCAAAAATGCCACCATGCCAACCACAGCTTACCATCTCCACTACAGCCATCCTGGTTCAAACCCCCATTGTCTCCTGAGAGATTACTTCAACAGCCTCCTAACTGGTCTCCATGCCATCACCCTTCAGTTTACCCACAGTCTACTCCTAGCTGCCACAGTGACTGTTAAAGCATGTCCAATTACCACACATCTCTGCTCAAAAGCTTCCATTGGAATCCCATCTCACTCGGGGTAGAAGACTCTTTATTAAAATGGTCTCCAAGGCTACTTAGACTGTTCCTGTCTTTCTGACCTGATCACCTGCTACTCTCCTGCTTACTCACTTCACCCCAGCCACACTGGTCTCCTTGCGGTTTCTCTAACCTGCTGGGCACATCCCTCATGAGGCCCTTGCACCTGCTGTTTCCTGTGCCTGGAACTCTATTTCCCCTGGTAACCACATGACTGACTCCTTCATTTCCTCAGCTTTTTGTTTATATATATATATAAAAAATATGTGTCTGTGTGTGTGTGTGTGTGTGTGTGTGTATTTTTTTTTTCTAAGAGACATGGTCCCTGACCACCCTATTTTAATTTGTGCACATACACCCAACTCGTTGTCCCACTTCCCTGCTTCATTTTCCCACTGCCACCATCTAACAGATAATTTTACTTATTTTTGCTTATTGTCATGTCCTAAAATGTAAGCCCTCTGAGTGCAGGGATTTTGTCTACTTTGTTCATCACTGTATCTCTAGTATCTAGAACAGAGCCTGACATGTAGTAAGTGCTCAACAACAACAAAAAATAAATAATTCCCAGAGCTTCTGCCTTCCTTTTCCTATCTGATTTGACTTTTCCAGCTCATTATCTCAACCCACACTACTGTCCCCCACAATCTGTTGCGTCCTCCACCGTTCTCTGTTTAATATGTGTTTAGTTTTATCTTCCCAGCCAAGTTGTAAATTTCTTTAGGGCAAAGACAACATAGAATTTCTTTCTTTTTTTTTTTTTTATAATGCTGTGCTAAGTGTCAGGAACGCAGTCAACATGTGTTACATTCTTGATGATTAGATTCTGTCTACAGTGACCAGAGTCTTTCAAGATGAGGCTGCCTGTTGGATAACCATAAAAATCTTCCAAAGAGGCCAGGCAACTGGGTAAAAGGTATTCTTCCTTTGTGAAGTCTCAAATTCTTTGTAATAGAAATTTTTGCAGCTCAGAAAAGCCAAGTAAAAAGTTTCTTGTTTATTGGGAGCTTAAGGAAATACAGAGGCTGCACAGGAATCTTCAGAGATTTCTAAGATGATATCATGGGGCAATACAAGTTTTGTTATAACTTTTATAATACTGTCCCCTTAGTCATCAGCCAGACCAGCTGAGAAAAGGCTAGAACAGCCAGATCACAGTGCACACCTAACTGCTGAGAGGTGGACTTTAAATCCTGGGGTGGAGTTTATAAAAGTTAACATAGCCACTTTGGAAAACAGTTTGACAGTTTCTCAAAAAGTTAAACAAAGCTCCCATGTGGCCAAACACTTCACTCCTAGGTATCTGCCCAAGAGAAATGAAAACATATGTCCACATAAAGACTTGCATGTGAATGCTCATAGCAGCATTGTTCACAATAGCCTCAAACTGGAAACAAACGTCCATCAGTTGATGAACAAATAGACAACAGGTGGTACATTTATATAGTGAAAAGCTGAGCAGTAAAAGGGAACAAACTGATACGTGCTACACAGATGAACCTTGAAAACATTCTGCTAAGTGAAGGAAGCCAGACGTAAGCAACTACATACTGTATGATTCTATGTACATGAGAAGTCCAGGAAAGGCAAATGTATAGAGTAGGGCAGAGAATGGAGAGGAACAGTAACTGTAATGGGCACGAAGGGTCTTACTGTGGTGATGAAAGTGTTCTAAAAACTGATTTATGGTAGTGATTGTGCCGCTTGGTAAAATTTCTAATAATCATTGGATTGTATACTTGCACTGAGTAAATTTTATATGTGTAAAACATACTTCAGTGAAGTTATTTTTTAAAAGCTAATGGACCTTTTTCTGATACAAAAAGACTGATATTCGTTTTAGAAAGTACAAAAAAGCATAGAAAAGTAAATAATCGGTTTCTATCAAGAGATAACATGTTGTTTATTATGTGTGTACAATTTACATAATTAAGGCCATTCTTTTTATGTAATTTTATATCCTAATTTTTTGACCAAATATTATAGGCATTTAATTTCATCATTAAAGCCTTTTAATAAATAGCAATAGCTGAGTAATATTTCATCATGGAGACTTCTCATAATTCATTCAACTACCTGCCATTGCTGGATATTTCAGATTTATAAATAACATGTGCTAAGCATCTTGGTACCCAAAAAAAAATCACTAAGGCTTATTTTTCAATCTAGTTTATTCCTCGTTCTTAATATATCTTACAAGTCTTAAATTTGGTTTGAAACATGGACTTCTTTTTCTTCAGCTGGTGAAGAGAGCCCTGTTTAAGCACAGAGATTTACTCATGACCAGAATGAAGCTGGTCAGCTGGGCATGCTTGTGTAGGGGAGAGGACCAAGCAGGTGTCAGGGCCTGGGATCTGCACCTAGAGGGTGTGGACTCCAGTGCAGAAAGAGGCTGGCAGCAAGCCCAAGAGCCCCAGCCAGCCGAGAGGCCAAAGCAGGAAGCAGACACCTGCATGTCGATTGGTTACCTGAGGTCAGGAGTGAACTGGAATCTGGAAGCTGACAGAGACCCCAGGAGAAAGCAGTCATCAGCTCTCCCAACTCCCAACAGAGTTTCAGGTATATCAAAGCACAGCTCCAGCAACAGGAACTCAGATGTGAGCCTAGCCCGAGGGCAAAGACTGCCAGCTGCTCTCTCACCTACTGACCAAGAGGGAGCTATGTGTACTAGCAGACAGAACTGGTTAACCCTCGTACCTGTCCAGGGATAGAAGTCCTAGAGTTACAGGGCATTGCTAACCCAATGTTTTGCATTGAGAAACATCATTTTAAATAAATAATTGTAAAACTAATAGTAAATGGAAACTGATTTCAAGTGCTGTGTGGAATAAAGGTATTCACCTTTTCGTCCTTCATAGAAATTGACCACATATATTCTAAAACTGACCAAGCACAATCTCAGTGAATATACTAAAAACTATTGAATTGTACATTTTAAATAAGTGAGTTGTACAGTGTATGAATTATATTACTGTAAAGCTTTCAATTTTTTTTAATAGGAAAAGAAATTGACTGTGATGGGCTTTTTTTTTAACATCTAGAAGACAGGGTCCATGAACATCTACACATGTTCAAAATCTCTATGCCACCTGCTTCCCAGGGAAACCAGGTTTTGACACTTCAGGATTGAGCCCTCTGTGTCATTCCAGTGCTTCCCCCAACCCTCGAAGTACCTTGGGAGACCCAACTTGGAGGAATGGTGGTTAAGAAGACTGGGCCATTTGCCCCTGGGGGATTAGCACACAGCCATTGAAAGGTCTGTGAAGATATGGAAAAACAAGATGTGGATACCACATGTATATCACATATACTTCAGGTACATCATTGCCACCATATAGGAAAAACCTATGCAAAATTTGTTTAAAGAAATTAAAATGCTAACAGCAATGTAAGAAGAAGGTGAGAATGAAGGTAATTTTTCTCTAACAATTACTTTCTGTTTCCTCGCCATCAAATGATAACAGTCTGTGTGTTTTAACGATGAATTTACTGTGGGAAAGACAACACCACCTCCAGTTCTGCTCATGAAATTTGCTCCACAAAACCTGCTGATTTTTTCTCTGACAAAAGGGGCCCAGGAAAATAGGAAAACTCAGAATGCTGTGAGGGCTAAAAGAGGGAGAAAGATGTAGCAGAGGAAAGGGGAGCAAATAAAATTACCTTTGTTGTTCTTGTTTGGAGTTTTTGTTTGTTTTAACCACGTGGGAAAAAATAAAGTCAATTTGAGATTGTAACTATGTAGGACAACTTTCTTTGTCTTTTCTCACCTTGGCCTCTTCTATTTCAAAATATTTTCTTTGTGAAGATACCAAATACTGGCTGCTAATCTTTTTCCTCTTAAAGAGATATCTTGTACCAGGTCAGCTGGAGTGAATTCAACGCTCTTATTGGCAATGCGAATACCAAAATAATACAAGCACAAAGAAAAGCCCTTATCCGGACACCATAACTTGATGTGAAGGACAACTGCTACCTTATGCTTCAGCTTGCTGGGCATTTGATCCACGCTGGGAAAGGTACTATGTGGTGTAAGGTGGTTTGTTTTGTTCTGAGGCTGACAAACGGTTTCAGATCTGCTTAAATTAAGCCTACAATGCATGGGAAGGGATCTTAAAATATTTAGTTGAACTGTTACCTTGAGAATGAGAAAACTAAGGTCCAGGACAGCAGTGACCTATCCAAAGGCAGGTCAGTGGCAGAGCAGGGCTCAGGTGACCAGTCTCCTGCTTTGCAGCCCAGTGCCAGGCCTTTCTAGAGAGGGCCTAACAGTGCCCTGTCCTCATCTCTTGTAATGATTCCTTTGAAACAAATCTGATCCTAACCTGGATTTCTCTTCCTAGGGCTGCTTGGATCCAGAGGAAAGCCAGGTCCTGACTGCCCTCTGGAGCCAGGCCAGATCTGAGCAGTTGGGCTGGGAAGTCCCGGTGGGCTCACTGCGTGGGCAGCTCTAGCTCACTAAGTAGTCACTGGATCATTCTGCATTCCAGTTTTTAGGAGGCAACAACAGCAACTCTCCTCCCAAGTAGCAAACATGAAATGCTAGGTCTTAAGCGTAACAGTAGGAGTCCCAGGAATCGCTGTCAGGTTGCTTAAATAGAGACTGTTCACTTGAGGGACAGGGCTAGGGAAGACCCTGACCTCTCTGACAGCTTTGTGTCAGGATGTGACCTGCAGAAGGAAGCACTGGTTTGGGGAAGACAAAGGCGGCCTGCGTGGTGGCTGAAACTAGAAGGTGGCATTGTGCAGGAGGAAGGCCTGGGTGACCCCTTGTGAGCCAGACTGGAAGCGTGTGGCCTGGGGTGTGTGAGTGAAGAACCTTGGAAAGAGAAGGGAGCCAGTGCTTTTTCAGTCTCCTCTCGGCTTCCTGCCATTCGTCAGGCCGAGAGCTGCAGGGTGTTCTACGACTGCAGCAGTATTTTTTTCCAGCACATTTGAGGTATGCCTTGAAGTACAAAACCAAACAGTAGCAACGAAAAAAATCAAAATGTTTTCATCTATTTTCTTCCTGAGGATCAACAAGCTTGTGTATTCCTGGGAGAATATAGCTCACTGGTAGAGTGTGTGCCTAGCATGCACAAGGTTCTGGGTTCAATCCCCAGTACCTCCATTAAAAATAAATAAATAAAAACCTAATTACCTCCCCCTAAAAGATAAACAGATACTTTTTTTTTTTTAAATAGTGTATTCCACTGAAGAGTTTCAACCAATTCTTCTGATCTTGTGCTAAGGTTTAACTACGTACTTATAGATAACTGCTGAATTATCCATGTCTAGACAGAATTGTTTTCATGTGAAAACTGAAGAATAATCATTTAAAAGCATTTTTTAATGGGGTACACCAACTCTCTACTGAAGGTATATTGTTCAATGGATAAGAATATTTCTCTAGTGGATTTAAAAAAAAAACAAAACTAGAAATAAATCTTAGAGATTATTTAACCTAGCCTCCTTATTTTAAAAATGTTTTTTTAAATAGGAAGATTTAGCCTAAACTATTTTTGCAAAATGTATATTAGCATAGTTTGGTAAAACTCTGAAACATGTTCTTCACAACTTAAAGGTAGATAAAGGTCTTATTTTATTTTATTTTTATTTTTTAAAGGTCTTATTTTGAAGCCATGATCTAGCCTATTTAAAGTTAAATTTGTACTATTGAAAAATTGAATTTCTTTCATTATTCTGACTAACCAAACTAAACTTACAAACTAAACTAAGCTAACTTTAGTGTTTATAAAGTTATAAGAAAATTGGGTGAAATAGGTGAAGGGTATCAAGAGGTACAAATCCCAGTTATAAGATGGGATGTAATATACAGGATAAAGAATAGAGTCAATAATACTATAATAACTTTGTATGGTGGCAGATGGTTACTGCACTTACAGTGATCACTTCATAATACATTTAAATGTTGAATCACTATGTTGAACACCTGAAACTAACATAATATTGTAAGTCAGTTTTACTTCAATTTTTTTTTTAAAGTTATAAGAAAAATTCTCTCTACTTCATGAGCTCACTCTGATTATTCAGGAAATATTTTTGTACAGCACAGCATATGTCACTGTTTAAATTATTAGAACATGTTTTAAATATTAATATATATATGTATGCATATATATGACTATTTTATTTATCATTTTAGACTAAAAGCAAAGCACTTCTAATGGGCCCACATGAGAAATTTTAAGGATAGATTCAATAACTTTATCTTCACCATCTTTTTCTTTTTTTTTTTTTGATTACTCGTGAACAAGAAAATAAAGGTAATTCCTGCTTTTATCATTCTTAAATATTTTCTCGGTGTATTTCAAGGGCAGGAAGACATAAACTTGGGAGATGTATCTAATACACTGGATCCCAGAATAAATATTTGGAGATCCTCACAGAGTGAACTAATTAATGAAAATAATGAAGGGAAATATAGCAGAGATTAATATAAAGTCTTATATTTGAGGTTTTTAAAAAGTTGCATCACTTGGAATTTTTAGTTTAGACAAGAGGAAACATGAGGAGAATGAAATAGCTATTTTCAAGTACTTAATATATATGCAGAAAAAGAAGAATTGACTTTGCTCCAAAAGATAGAACTAGGAGACCACTGGGAGGTAAATATTAGAATGTAATGAGAAATAATTTATTTCAATTACAACTGAAGGCTGAAACATGGCTGCCTCAAAATATTTTTGAGTAAGTAAAATCAAAGTATATAGTTAATCTGATAAAAGTTTTTTTTAACAAAAAAACAGATCAAGTATTTATAATTCTTTTTAACCATTTCTTTTAATATTGAAAAAAGCCTGACTTTTATTGAGGCTGTATGCGGATTGTATAAAGGAAAGCCTACATATAGGGAATGCCCGCTGGACTGCAGAAGGGTATTTGTTCCCCACAAGGCCATATTCCATTTTATCCCACCTAAGAAAACTATTAACCCAGAGCATCACATGACACGGTTTCAAACACTTTGCACTAGGGATGATACTTGTACTTTTAGAAAAATAGAACCATAAACATTATCTGTTTGAATTCTTTAAAAGCAATGCTTTTCCCCTGACCACACAAGAGAGAGAAGCAATACAGTTTCAGTAGCACATGCATGCATACTTCAATAATTAAATATAGGAATAATTTAGTAAAATTTAAAACACCAAGAAGTGGGTTCTGAAATCCTTCCATATAGAGCATTTCAGAGGTCATCACTACATATTTGTGTATTCCAAACAAGCGAACAAAATAGAAATTCTGCAGTATATTTAACTGCTCTCTTTATCACCTATTATACTGTTATATAATAAAATGGTTATATACCATAAGATACATTATAAATACATTATACATCTCATTTATATATATAAATTTATGTATTTATATATTTTATACATTTATATATAACATATGTATATATTCTGGTTAGGTCTTTGACATTTTGTAAAAAGAATTCTTTCCTGTTCCTTATTTCTTTACCCTGTGGTATCAGGGTATTCCTAACTTTATCCCCATGTACCACCACTTTAAATTTTAAAATGTACGGGCATGTGTCCATTCTACTTGAATGTATTGTTTAAAATTACGGACTGAGGATTTTGCAAATTCCTTAAAGTGGAACTTAAGAAAATCTTCAACATTTCGTAAGTCATATCCTATTCAATGTCCTATTTTCAGTCTTTTTTTTTTTTCCAGTGCAGAAAAATTCCCCAGAGTTATGCAGCGTTCCAGAGCATCCTCCTTTTTATTTAATTATTTTGGATGATGAAAAGCTTTTTCATAGCACCCCCACAAAATCTGTTATCCCAAGCACCACACAGGCACACAGAGCATTGAGCCCAACACAATGCCTGGGATTGTAACTCTCCTCCTCAGCTTCTCGTCTCTCCATCCTCCGGGCCTGGAGTTTGTACACGTTCTCTCTTCCGAACACAGGTTTAACACTACCATACCCGGTAACCGCACACATCTTCCTGCACCTGACTCGGGGTATTGGGGAGTTGTTCCTTCAGCACAAGTACCCGACTATGAAAGACAGAGTATCAAGTCTTCCTTCATTCCACATGAACAGCTTCTGTCTTGAGATGGTAAGAAGGGCCTCGCTAGCAGAAAACTGCCAACTATTCTGAAGCCAAAGCCATCTGTTTTGGTAACTAATTCTCAACATAAAACTGACTTAGTAACTACATCTGGCAAGTGACTTCATTCAGATACCTACCCAGGTAAACCTTGGGCAAACAACTTAAACCAGAAGGTATCCCTGCAAGTTAGACTCTCTGTGAGTGTTTATTTGTTTTTATGTTTGTGCAAGTTGTTTTTGTGTTTGCTTTTGTGATTTCAGTGAAACCTCCTTTTAAAATGTTCTATGCTGCCCTGGCATAGAACGGCAGGCCTTGGATTCTTGACTTGTTCCAGTGCTGACTGAGTGTGAACCCCTCAATCAGTCTATCACATATGTCTGAAGTGTCAGCATCCCAGGCAGGTCTCAGTGGCTGTGCTTCACCTGAATAAAAGCCCTGTTTCTCTCTCACAGATCCTGTGAATTGTCTTCACTGCCAAAAAGATCAAATCCATGTTTGGGGCCCACCTCTAGCAAGTATGTAGGACTTCAAGGCATGTGCACTAATTTCATGACTGGCCTTATTCTTTTCTCTATATGTCTTTGTTTCAACTCTGTCATGGGCATTTTATATATTTTTGTAAGGCACCTAAAATTCTCTCTGGAGGTGTAAGTCAATAACTAATTTTCAATCAGTTTATCATTCCATACTGCATAGAAAGAGTTCTAACTGAACTCTTCTTTAAAAACCATTCTGATTCAGGAGCATTTATTTAAGTTATATAGAGTGCTGCTTTCTGAGAGCTGACAAAATTTAAAAGTTCATCATCAGTGTCCTCCCCCTTCTACCCCTCTTCCCTGTTTTTTGCAGGAGGATTGAAAAGACACTTGGAAAGAAAGCAGAATATTAGACATACAAACCTGAGTTCATTTTAAAATAAAGAAAAATGAGTGTTAAAAGGGAAAAAAAAGAGAACATTGGACAAACTCAAGTTCATTTATTTATAAACATGTCATGTATATTTAAAAGAATATACATATTATTTTATTGAACTAGAATTCTATAATTCTGGGTGAATTGCTAGAATTCTTACTCAAGTTGATAAGAACCAGAGGCTAACCAGACTTCGCATGATATCTAATAAACTTAAAATCTTAAATTATCTTAAATGCACTGGGAAAAGTAGGGTATGTCCTACACACAATCTAATCTCAAATCAATTTCTCCCTTAATTGTCTGGGCTCTTTAGAATATTATTTTGTTTGGTGGGTGGTTTAAGAGCTTAGATTTGCTTTTGGTTAGGAGGTGACTGAAGTATTTAGTGGAGGAACGGGGAAGACTACTGGTCATTGCTACTTGGTGGTAGAATTAAAGATTTCTTAAAAATCAGACGTGTTTATTATAGAAAAGGAATGTTTTTGTAAGATAATTTGCTACCAAAATGATCACTGAAGAGAATGTCTTGCACCCAGATCAACAGAGGAGTATTATTGCACATTATCTGTAATATTATTTATAATTATAACATATTTCTATATACACAAATGTATCCTTACTTATACTGATAAACAGACTGCAAGTTAAATAAAAAGGTGATAGTTTGGTGGGGAATAAAAATTCAAGGCAAATCTCACTCTCTCCACCGCAGCCCTAGCTCTCGCTCCCACTTTCCACCTTCTTGCCAGCCATCTTGGATGAGGACGCCCTGGTGGGTTTGAATTTAGAATGAATTATATGTTGACTCTGACTGCTTCATAAGTCTTCAAACTCTTTTGAGTAACTGGCATCTCTCACCTCACTGGGCAGATGTAGCAGATCTAAGACTAGAATTTACTCATCTTGGTGATTGTCACTGCTTTCTGTTATTATAACCAGTTACTCCCCTGGAGAAGCAAATCTTGATTTTCCATATTACTGTGGTTGACACATCTTAACTCTGCTTTTCTATGACTTCTCTGATCTAATTATCTCCTTCCTACACGTCTTGCTTAAAACCAAAAGCCTTAAGTCATTGTGTGAATCGACATTGTGCAACTTATTTTCTATTTCACAAAATAAATTCTCTGTAATCTCACCTTGTTCTCTATTACAAACTTCGCTAAAGGTAAAACAAACATCTGAGCCAAGCGCTTGAAGTGCAATGCTCAGTCTCCTTCATGCATTTTAGAACAATCTAATTTTATTACAAACTTTATTTCACATAAAATCTTAAATGCCGTTGCTCTCTCAAGAACCTCCAGCTGTCCTTTCATCTACAGGCCCTGTATTTGCTTTTGATAAAAAGGCAGTATTTTGTGGGCTCTAATTACTTTGGCTCAACCCATTAGCTACACTAACAATAGACTAATTGTCAGTGAAATTAGCCTTTTATCTGTCACCCTGTCCCCTCCTCCACTTTCTAAGTACAGCAGCAAGAACACATTCTGCTGACTTGAAACTGTATATCATCTCTCTGAGCCTCAGTTTTCTCCTTTGGGAAGAAGGAAATAGCCACACACATATCTTGGGACGTTGGGCAAAATGGGTCCAGTTCTTCTGAAAGAGTCATCTCTCAATAAATGTGAATTTCCCTGCCCTCACAGAAGGGGCTTGTAGGAAACTACAAACATGTATTGGCCCACAATATGTGTTTTTAAAAAAATCACTCTCTCAAACAATTCTCAAAATGTTGAAGCAGAGAAGTATGTCTAAACTGAAGCTTGGGGGAAAAAATAGTTTTAAAATTTGTCCCTGCATTTAAGGTTAACTTCAGTTTGACTTTCAAATGATGATAAATTCATTCTCTAAGCATTTTGCCCTTCTCCTTTATAGCATTCATCACAATATGACAATTGTAATTAAATGCCTTGGGACAGTCCCTCTTGAAGGGAGGGACTCTGCCTATCTTGGCCACCTCTTTATCCCCAGTTGACACATTGTAGGTGATCTCAACAAATATTTGAGAAGTCAGTGAGTGAGCATCATCGTCTGTGTTTCTTTTCAAGCAGTGCTTCTGAAAGGCTGTAGGTCAATCATTTTGAATTCATTTTTTGTTTCTTTCTGATGACTTATGGTGAAATTGGCACTCATGCCTTCCCCCTATTTCATAATGATCTTCACTTGGCGTTATCTCAGTAGAACAATCTGTTTTTCATTGATCTTTCTTCTGCACTGTAAATAAATGCTTTAACAGTTGGGGGAGATATGCTAAAAGGCAAAGGCTTCTATTGGAAGAAATGCTATTGCAAAATCATTTTATTAAAGCAAGACTCTTGACATGGGAAAAATTGGCCCTTACATTTTTGTGTAGTAATGTTAGATTTTTCACCCATTGCAACTTCATAAAAGGTGTGCACTGATATTTCCTTAGGAGACTCAGTAAGTGTTCTTGAAACATTTTTCTAAAAGAGAGAAAAACATGTTTTTGGATAAATTCCACTTTAGTTTCTTTCTTATTCCAAGCAAAAAAATCTGCATTTGCTACAGATATACTTGACACTTTCCATTCATTATCTAACTAAAAATTCATTGGAAAATCTGTCTTTAAATCCATCCATAGAAAAGATGTTTCAGTAAAGCTGGGGACAGGGAATGGAAAGAATGTATAATGGGTTTGAATTCTTCAACTGCTTTTCTCCTGGGGGTGGGGGGTTGCGGGGCTGGAGGCCTTTCTCTAAGAGTTATTGTGATAGGATCTTTTGACAAAGGCAGCTCTTTTTTTATTGTTTTTCAGCCCCTTATGGGTTGGGATAAGGACCTATGGGGATGGAACCATGCAGTTGAAACACTTGAGCTGGGATTTTTTTAATATTTCAAAGAAATTTCTGAAGAACATGAGATTCTTTAGCTTTGTGAAATAGTTTGAAAAACACTCTTCTAAATCTGAATATAAGCAGTTCCCATCGTACCCTGACCCTTAAAATAAGCTTCTCTGTGTACTTAAGAATTGCCCTGGAGTTCATGAAGAATACACACTCAGTAGGTGTGGCTCTGAGCTCAAGGCCTGCAAGTCTACCATCAGGCTCTGAAATTCTTGTGAACAATAAACTGTGCTTCGAGAAACACTATTTTAAGATAGAAGTGGGCAACTGGGTTCCAGCTCCACTTTCCTGTTTTTCCTTCTCCGTTTCCCGTCAGACAGGGCCTCAGATTACCTTCCCAGATGTTCTCTATCCGCTTCTCATCAGGATCAGCCTACCAGCGAAGGTTTATGACAGGATGTAGTCCCCAACTCCCATCCCGTGTCCTCACCCCTCAGTCCCATCCTGTACTTCTTTTGTAGCCTGCTTGCTTATGAGGGTCTCAGAATGGTTTTCTGTCCCACTTCATTCCTTTGTGTCCATGGACTCACCATGAACATTTACCCAGGCATTTTGTCCCAGATCTCTATGAACCACAATGACTATCTGAAAATGAATCAAGAGTGAGGTAACCATGGGAAACACATCCAGGAAAAACAATGATAAGGTCCTGGGTGTTGACCTTAGAGAGGATTTAGATGTGATTTGATAGCTATCACTGAGGGAATGGATTTCTTATGAACTCATGGCTTAGACTCATTCTCATTCTGTGGAGTTTCACAGGTCCTAGGTAGGACCACTGAGTAAAAGTTACACAGAAGTAGATTTTGGCTAAGGGTGAAGAACTTCCTAATAACGTTATAGCCTTGCAAAGTTATAAAAATCCAGTCACTACGAGTGTTCAATTTGGTAAAGGAAAGTATCCTATTAGAAAGGCTCAGAATTCATTCATTTGTGGATGGTGCCCCAAACAGCGCATTCTGTGTGTTCATATGTTAAAACTGGAAGCAACCTGAATGTCCATCAGTATTGAATCCTTAAATTCATACAACCGTTAAAAATGATGTAGCTCTGTATATGTGTGTATGTTATAAATATATACTCAAAGTTTGCTTAAGTCAAGTCTTCTCAAACTTTAGCATGCATCAGGATGACCGGCAGGGCTCTGAATAGTAACAGAGTGGGAGAAATTTTGAGTTCTGACAGAAATGAGGAGAGAGGGGAAAAGAAGTAGGGAAAAACAGCTGGAGAGAAATGGCCAAAGGGACTTTGGAAAGGACTGAATATTCAATTTTAAGTTTCTAATTTTTTTTAAGTTGAAATTTAAGTTTTGCTCTCCAGTGCTGTATTTGTCTCTAAAACGTCTGATACTTGCTTTGGTCAAAAGTATTTTGGGGAGTGGAAGGATCACATGTGTTCAACAGGAGGTGAGAACCAGGGTGAGGTTTGAGAATTCAGCAAAAGCAGGACTTTGGAATCAGACATAACTGGCAGGAATGGAAGCCTCAGAGCCCCTGGGGAGAAGGACAGGTGCAACGGTGCTCAGAGCACCATTTTATTTTATTTAAATAAAATATTTAAATACTGTGAAAATTGTGTGCCCATAATGCTGGAAGACTTGGTGATACCATCAGCTGTCAACCAGCTGGAGCATGATATTGAGCATAGGCAACAAGGCCAAGTGTGGCAACACCTGTATATTGCAAACAATGAGGGCAAGGTCACAGCTGTAGCAGAGGGTTGAGACAGAACATAATTAAGAGAACAGCTTACTCTTAGAGTCCCACTCCACCAAAACCTGTGATGAGTTTAAATTGTAAAAATAGATTATGGAGAAAAGAACTTTCTCAATACCAGCAAGGATTTCCCAGTCAAAAAAAGTGTCTAATTCCATACAATAAGGAACGTTAACCTTGGATTGCAGTCTGCAACTTAATGCCACACCACGTAGCATCAGCAGCTAAACAGAACACTGGTAATGTGAGGAGAAGCACCCATGGTAACGGTGCTCTTCCTTTACTATAATACATTAGCACAGGCTCTAAAGTCAACAGCCATTTACCATTCTGGAGTATTGCCTCATGATGTACAAAACTTGACTTTTCCACCAGCAATCCAATGGCTTACCCTTTTGTGGGAGAAAGAGTGTAAGGAGTACCCCCTCCAAAGCCTCCTGCGGGGGTACTTCCCCATGAGCTCCCAAGGCACCCCATGCTTCATTCATTCATGGCACATATTATACTGTAGTTTAATGTCTGATCATTTGTCTCTTTTCTCCAATGGACTATGAGCAGCTTGATGTCAGGAACTGTGTCTTTCATTAGGCCCTAGCACATCACATACTTTCCTTGAAGGAGCTGTTTTTATAATAAGTGCATCAAGGATTTTATGTGTCTTATAGTAGCCAACAACAACAACACAGGTCACAAAGTCCTTCTCTATAAAATGACAGGGTTAAATTTCACCCTTGCCAAAATCTCCAGATGTTGAAGACATCATTTTTCTCAGATACTTGTTATGTTGAAGTGATTCAGAATTTCCTATAGTTTTCCCTCAAATCCATCCACTGTTTTTTATTTGTTTAATTGAAGTATAGTCAGTTACAATGTGTCAATTTGTGGTGTACAACACAATGTCCCAGTCATGCATATACATACATATATTAGTTTTCATATTCTTTTTCATTAAAGATTATTACAAGCTATTGAATATAGTTCCCTGTGCTATACAGAAGAAATTTGCTTTTTTTAATCTATTTTTATATATCGTGGTTAACATTTTTGCAAATCTCAAACTTCCATATTTATCCCTTCCCACCCCCTTTTCCCTGGTAACCATAAGATTGTTCACTATGTCTTCGAGTCTGTTTCTGTTTTGTAGATAAGTTCATTACTGTCCTCTGTTTTTCTTTTTTTAGATTACACATATAAGTGATACCATATGGTATTTTTCTTTCTCTTTCTGGCTTACTTCACTTAGAATAACAATATTTAGGTCCATCCATGTTGCTCCAAATGGCATTGTTTTATTCTTTTTTATGGCTGAGTAGTATTCCATTGTAGAAATATACCACAGCTTCTTTATCCAGTCATCTGTTGATGGACACTTATGTTGCTTCCATGTCTTGGCTATTGTAAGTAGTGTTGTTATGAACATTGGGGTGCATGTATCTTTTCAAATTAGAGTTCCCTCCAGATATATGCCCAAGGGTGGGATTACTGGATCATATGGTAGGTCTGTTTTTAGTTTTTTGAGGAATCTCCATGTTGTTTTCCATAGTGGCTGCACATCCACTGTTGATTCAAGCATTTCTTTAACAGAGTACAGAATCTGAACTCCTAGAGACTAGGGTCTCCATTAAGCCTTGGAATGGTAATTCTTCGGGGGATCTGCGGTTTCTTCTTTAATAAGAAGTCACTATAAGCTAAAGAAGCCAAATACAAATGGTCACATATTACATGATTCCATTTATATGAAATATACAGAATAGGTAAACCTGTAGAGACAGAAAGCAGTTTAGTGTTTGCCAGGGGCTGGGAGGAGAGGTGAAAAACTGCTTAGTGAGTAAAGGTCTTCTTTGGGAGTGATAAATGGTTTGGAACTAGACAGAAGTGATTGCTGCATAGTATTGTTAACATACTAAATGCATCTGAATTGTACAGTTTAAAATAGTTAATTTTATGTTATGTGAATGTCACCTCAATAAAAAAATACAAGTCACTGCTGACAGCCTGAGCGAGGTCAAGATTTATACCAAACTCCCTTCTCTGGAGTCATAAAAGGGGTGATCTAACTGCAGAAACTTAATGAGGGTCTGCTAAAGTTTCTTATTTGTATTGGGTCTATAGTTCCAAAAAATCTCTTTGCTAATAGGCTTTAAAAATGATGGTGCTAATAACAATTACAGCAGCTAACACTTACTGTGTGCTTTCTACATTCTAGGTGCTCTTCTAATCTCTTTGGGGGCATTGACTCATCTAATTCTCACAGTAACCCTATGAGGTGGGTACCGTCATTATCCCTATTTTAAACTCACCTAAGTTTGCCTACCAGAACAGTAAGCGGCAAAGCTGGACTCAAAATTCTGACCTGACTCACTCTAAGCCTATGTCTGTTGTTAATGACTCTGGTCACACAATTGATATGGCCCAGAATGGTACATGCAACTGATTTGAAGAGATCTTGTTTGATAAAGTAAGCAAGCTCTTTATATGTTTTTCTAGTATCCAAAAGTTACCTGTGGAGTTTTCAAGTCAATGAGTGCGATAATGGGTCTAGATAGTGAGAACCTCTCTTGAAGATGCCAAACAGACTTGACCCAATTAAAGGGGACAAAGTCAGAGTTAGCCTTATAAGCTCCTAGTCTCTTGAGAAATACCTTGAGAATTCTGCCAACACCTTTTTCAGTTAGGTTTTCTAAGGGCACAATGCTCTGTACCCAGGTTCCTGTGTTCCTTTCCAGAAGGCTGTATCTCTAGAAATGACAGGTGATACACTCTCCACAAAGATGTCCTTGGCAAGATTGGTACTGTAATGTTGAAGAAGTCCTGTCTTATTCAGTAATTCTGGGGGAAAAACAAACAAAAAAACTCTATACTTCATGATAAAACATTGTGGGCAAAGTCTTTATTGATTCTTGAAATATTGTGGCTGAGGAAAATCTTCCATTTTTGTATGCATGGCTATTTATTTATTAATCCTGTAAATACCTTGAAGCACCCTGAGGCATATATCCTCAGCCTTCTAAATATGATGCAATCCTTGGACTTCAGTGTTCTCGGAATAATCTAGAACATCTGGTGTCAGGTGATGTGACCCTGTGGCATAAGTCCTGGGCTTCTGTCCAGCAGCTTTTGAATAGTACATACTTTCAAGGCGGCCTTTCTTCATCCAGAATCCACCCTCTACATGTTTAAATCTGTGACTCACCACATCCTCTAGAAGTGGTTAATACGCCTGAAAATGATCTACAGATATTGTGGAACATGCATTCCTTGTGCTCAGCTACTTCTGTTGGCCAGAGTTTCTGCCTAGGTTAAGGACAATATTTAAAGGAGCACAGAGTCTCACTAGTTGGGCCCTTTTGAAATGTCAAATATTAATTGCTCAAGGGGCGCTATTGGAGGATATGATGATGAACTCTACAAACCTTTTTTTTTTTTTTAACATTTTTTATTGAGTTATAGTCATTTTACAATGTTGTGTCAATTCCAGTGTAGAGCACAATTTTTCAGTTGTACATTAACATACATACATTCATTGTCACATTCTCTTTCGCTGTGATCCACCACAAGATCTTATATATATTTCCCTGTGCTACACAGTACAATCTTGTTTATCTATTCTACATTTTGAAATCCCAGTCCTTTCCCACCCCTCGTCCCCCTGGCAACCACAAGTTTGTATTCTATGTCTATGAGTCTGTTTCTGTTTTGTATTTATGTTTTGTTTTGTTTTGTTTTGTTTTAGATCTCATATGGTATTTTTCTTTCTCTTTCTGGCTTACTTCACTTAGAATGACATTCTCCAGGAACATCCATGTTGCTGCAAATGGCATTATGTGGTCGGTTTTTATGGCTGGATAGTATTCCATTGTATAAATATACCATCTCTTCTTAATCCAGTCATCTGTTGATGGATATTTACGCTGTTTTCATGTCTTGGCTATTGTAAATAGTGCTGCTATGAACATTGGGGTGCAGGTGTCATTTTAAAGTAGGGTTCCTTCTGGATATACACGCAGGAGTGGGATTCCTGGGTCACATGGTAAGTCTATTCCTAGTCTTTTGAGGAATCTCCATACTGTTTTCCACAGTGGCTGCACCAAACTGCATTCCCACCAACTGTGTATGAGGGTTCCCTTTTCTCCACAGCCTCTCCAGCATCTGTCATTTGTGGACTTTTGAATGATGGCCATTCTGACTGGTGTGAGGTGATACCTCATTGTAGTTTTGATTTGCATTTCTCTGGTAATTAGTGATATTTAGCATTTTTTCATGTGCCTATTGATCATTTGTATTTCTTCCTTGGAGAATTGCTTGTTTAGGTCTTTCGCCCATTTTTGTTTGGGTTGTTTGGTTGTTTCTTATTAAGTCGTATGAGCTGCTTATATACTCTGGAGATCAAGCCTTGTCGGTTTCATTTGCAAAAATTTTTTCCCATTCCATAGGTTGTCTTCTTGTTTTACTTATGGTTTCCTTTGCTGTGCAGAAGCTTGTAAGTTTCATTAGGTCCCATTTGTTTATTCTTGCTTTTACTTCTATTGCTTGGGTAGACTGTTCTAGGAGAACATTTTTGAGATGTATGTCAGATAATGTTTTGCCTATATTTTCTTCTAGGAGGTTTATTATGTCTTGTTTTATGTTTAAGTCTTTGATCCATTTTGAGTTGATTTTTGTATATGGTGTAAGGCAGTGTTCTAGCTTCATTGCTTTACATGCTGCTGTCCAGTTTTCCCAGCACTATTTGCTGAAGAGACTGTCTTTATTCCATTGTATATTCTTGCCTCCTTTGTCGAAGATTAGTTGATCAAAAGTTTGTGGTTTCATTTCTGGGCTCTCTATTCTGTTCCATTGGTCTATATGTCTGTTTTTGTACCAGTACCATGCTGTCTTGATGACTGTAGCTCTGTAGTATTGTCTGAAGTCTGGGAGAGTGATTCCTCCAGCCTCTTTCTTTCTCTTCAGTAATGCTTTGGCAATTCTAGGTCTTTGATGGTTCCATATAAATTTTATTATGATTTGTTCTAGTTCTGTGAAATATGTCCTGGGTAATTTGATAGGGATTGCATTAAATCTGTAGATTGCCTTGGGCAGTCTGACCATTTTAACAGTATTGATTCTTCCAATCCAGGAGCATGGGATATCTTTCCATTTTTTAAAGTCTTCTTTGATTTCCTTAATCAGTGTTTTATAGTTTTCCATGTATAAGTCTTTCACCTCCTTGGTTAGATTTACTCCTAGGTATTTTATTACTTTGGGTGCTATTTTAAAGGGGGTTGTTTCTTTACTTTCTTTTTCTGTTGATTCATCATTAGTGTAAAGAAATGCAACTGATTTTTGAACGTTAATCTTGTAACCTGCTACCTTGCTGAATTCTTCAATTATTTCTAGTAGTTTTTGTGTGGACCTTTTAGGATTTTCTATATATAGTATCATGTCATCTGCATATAGTGACACTTTTACCTCTTCTTTTCCAGTTTGGATCCCTTTTATTTCTCTCTCTTGCCTGATTGCTGTGGCTAGGACTTCCAAGACTATGTTGAATAGGAGTGGTGATAGCGGGCAACCTTGTCTTGTCCCAGATTTTAGTGGGAAGCTTTTGAGTTTTTCACTGTTGAGTACTATGCTGGCTGTAGGTTTGTCATATATAGCTTTTATTATGTTGAGATATGTTCCCTTTATACCCACTTTGGTGAGAGTGAACTCTACAAACCTTAACATCTCATTTAATACTCGCCCACAAGCACCACTGAAACAGAGAGCAGGGTTCTGCAAGACAAAGTGCAGTGCCCTCATAGGAGGTGAATTCCCTTTTCTGAAATCCAAATCTCTAACTACTGACCAGAATCAATGGTAAGAAGAGTGTCTTAGTCAACGTCACAGTGGACATCACCTCTAAAACAAATCAGATCTTGTCACTGTTCTGCTCAAATCCTTCCAGTCGGTTCTCATCAAGTTCACAGTCCAATGGAGACTACTTATGAATGCCCAGCAGGCTCTGCACTCCTGTGTCTGGTGCTTCTCTCCTCCTGAGTCTGTTCCAATCTGACCTGCCTTCCTGCTCTTCTTCAAGCTCACCAAGCTGCTTTCCATCTCAGAGCCATTGCACTTGCGGTCCTTTCTATATAGAACATTCTTCCCCAGATGTCTGTGTGGCTCACTCCTTTACTCCTTTCAGGGCTCTGCTTAAATGTCTTTCAGTGAGGCCTTCCCGGCCAACCTATCTAATATAGCCCTTCTACATTTTCATCCCTTTATCAAACTTAACTTTTATTTATAGCATGTACTACTTCTGGCATATTTAAATATATGTGAATGAATGAATGAATGGTGTGGCACTCTTAGCAAGAATGTTAGAGAGTGAACTTTACCATCCGATGTCCAACTTGCTATATAACAGGACTGCATCTTTTCCCTCTGAATACAGCATGTATATTTCTCTCAGAACACACTTTCCTTGGCAGTAAAAAGAACACCTTAATGCTTTCGAAACTAAGTCCAAACTAATCACACTAACATACAGTTTCAAGAACATAAAGGCACAAAAGAAAGCACCAACCAAGGTGTCAGAAGGAAGAAGAACAGCACTGAGTCACAGATTCCCACAGCATGCAAACATCTTTCCCCTGCAGCAGTGGAATTGCAAGATGTTACACGAGACATAGTTCAAAAGACACCATAGGGTGGTGGGTGGAGAAGGCAAAGACTGAGTTACACCTTTGAATGTGAACGTGCTGTGATGCTATCAGCTGCTAACCCACAGGACCTGACTTCAGTGAGCATAGGCACACTGGATGCTTTGGAATGAAATGTCTCACTCTGTTCATTTCCCAGTATAACACCATAGTAATGAGTCACATTCCAGAGCTAGGGCGAGCAGCTGTTTCACGGCTGCAAGTTTCTGAGTCCAGTAAAGCATTTACAGAGTGAGAAAACAGGCAGAGAAGAAAAAAATACTAAAGGATAGAGAGATGGAAAAGAGAAGGGCAGAATGGTTAGGAAGAGCAGGAGGGAAAGAAAGGGAAACGTAGTGAGCTGGGGTGGTAACGGGAAATTTAGGCGTGCGGGATTCTATCACAATCCCTCTCCACCTCCTGCTCCTCCCACTGTGAAGTGTCTCAGAAAAGAGGGGTCTCCTTGTGTACAAGTTCCTTTGCTTGCTGTGTTTAAATTCGAGTTCTTCCACTTTCTAACTATACTGGAGTTTAGGTAAGCTAATTTAGATATATGTCTCAGTTTCCTCTTCTGAAAAAAAAAGACAATCATTCCTCCTTCAAGGATTGTTGTGACCATTAAATGAGACGCCTTCTGTAACGCACTGAGTACTGTTTCAGGCACCATCAACTTAAAGTGTCGTTACTACTACTACTCAGCAAGGGGTCATTGTGAACAGACTTTCCAGATTCTTTACTCTTGACTGCCAGAGGCTTTGGTTCCTACTGTTTCTCTTTCAGAGAACTTCACAAGTTCAAAGCCTGTGAAAAGTAACTGGTTAGGGCTCAGCACAGCTGGGAATCCAGAGACCCCAAGGTCCGCTGGCAGGCGAATGACAGGGCTGTTACAAATCAGCATGAGGAAACAGGGCAGGCAGCCAGAAGCACCAAGCCCAGGATTGCTACAGTGTCTTCCTTAAGAGTTCTGCCAGCTCAGATTGTGGAAGGACTGGGGAAGAGACGGGGCTTTTATAAGCAGGTGAAACAATAAAAAAAACTTACCTGGGTAGTTTTTTATTGACTTCCGTATGAATGAGCCTTTGGGGATGAAATCACCACAGGGAAGTATTCCCTGTATCTCCAACATAATTTTAGGATTTTATATTATTACCTTCTCTCTCTTAATAGTTATGTAATAACCACCTTCTACCCACAGGCCAAGATAATGCAGGGCCTAGATACTTTGGCAAGGGTTTATTGATTTGATATAATTGTCAACATGAAGATTCCAGCTGTTGTTTAAAGGGATAGAATTGATATTCAAGGTCTTGTGGGAAAACCCTGTTGTGTTCAAGGGTCAGGGACGGGTGTCTGGGCCTCCTGGGTTGTGCATCAGGCTGAGTGAGGATACTCTGGGATCCGTCCTGGGTCTCATCTCTCAGATTCCCCCAGTCCGCTTTGGGCTCCCCTCAAACTCCCAGATCTCTTTTACACAGGCCCCAGAGTAGGGGGCAGTTATTTCTTCCCACCTCATTTCTAGACAGTGGGCTGACATTTCACTGTGCGACTGTCCTGAGAGCCTCTGGGTCACATGACTCAAAACTAAGTCATGTAGATGTCTATGCATGGAGATGCACAGAGACTAGAAAAAAATCCTTCATGTGTTAAAAAGGTGATGTGGTGAGTGATTTTCTTTCTTTTTTATTCTGCTCTTATTGCTATAATATTACTCATGCAAAAACACTCAAAACTCAAGAAAAGGGAAAAAATTATCTCATCTGTAACATCTATTTCTTTTGATGGTATTCTGTGGAGTGGGATGTTTTTCAGAGGCTTTATCTCTGCCAGCATTAGTTATTTAACGACCCCTTCTTATTTTCCCTTCTGACACTGGTGACACATGTCTTGCTCTGTCAAGCTGGTTCAAAGCCTCAGGGAAAACTGGTAACATACCAAGGTGAACAAGAGTTATACATTCACAGGCTGAGCTTCATAAATTCCTGGCTCCAAAAATCAAGCCCTGCTGATGAAGTGAGCTCCTGCTGGTTCAGAAAGGACATTCCAGAAAGAACCTCAGTTTAGGGAGCTGAGGGTATGAGTCACTGATTTGAAAAATCTAGATAACTTGTTAACAAAGGTTTTTAAAGTCAGGGGGAGAAAAGAACACACAGAGTTGAAGGAGATTTTTCAATTTCAGATTACATAGGTCGCTCTCACTTTGCCAGAGGAACTTATGCTCTGGGGCCGTCTCTCTCGCCTTCTGAGATGGCCTGCACTCTATGGAGTGTTTATCTCCCTGAATAAATCTACTTTCACTTAAAAAAAAAAAAAAAAAGATTACATAGCACTTCCAAATGAAGGGGAAATGCCAGAGATTTATTTTTTTCACTCTCATAAGATAACATCCTCTAAAAAGACTGAAATTTGGAATAGTTCATGAAAATTATCTGAAGGACATCATAATAAATCTGGGAAGTAATTTCCTGTTTTTAGCTGGCTTAGCTTGACGACCTCACCACCATAAAAAGGAATGCCATGCTTTTTATGGAGTCCTTTTATGCAATAAGCTCATTCCTTTCCTACTCAGTCGTACCTAAACTAGATCATTCATAGGGCAGTTTATAGTTGTTGATCCATCATGTGGTTGATCTTACCATCCACAAGTTATCTGGGGATGTTATCAACTTCTGTTTTTATTTTACTCACATGCAACCTGTATTCTCCCAAGAGCTGTTGGGGGCGGGGTGCCATTTAAACCTGCCATTTAATTACCTCTCTTCCTTCTTCTGGTGAACGTCTGAGTCAGCTACAAAGGCGAGCTCATTTGTTCATTCAACAAACATTGCTGAGTAACACTGTTTACAAGGAGTGTACACTCTGAGAATGGAAATAATTACATAAATAATTATACACAGTACACAAACAATTTAAGGCAGGATGTGGCACAACAACACAGAGGAATTTTGAGGAGGATCTTTTTCATCCAGAAAATGGAGGAAATGAGTTTCAAGATGGGAAGGGCATCCTTTGTAGGAAGAACCACCTGAGTAAAGTCAGGGAGGTAAGAAAGCACAGACTACATTTGGAGTAGGCAGTGAGCCATCGCTGAAGTTTTCAGGCTGGGTGAGGTGCTTGCTCAGAGCGTCCATTTGGAATAGCAGCAGTATTTAGTGAGGGCTTCTAAGTTTCTAAGCACTGGGGCTACCCAGCAGTAGAGAAAACAAACAAAATCCCCGACCTCATGGAATTTATATTCTCATGGAAAATGATCACCAACAAGCAAACAAAACAAACAAAATATAGAAAATTTTAGATGGTGGTAAGTATTGTGGAAAAGGCTAGAAGGGTAGAGGGACCGTGTGTATGCCTGATAGGTTAAAGAGGGCGGTCAAGGAAGGCCTCCAAGGTCACATTCCAGCAAAGGGCTTGAGCTTGAGGGATAACTGAGAGAAGAGTGGCCGCAGCAAAAACAAAGGCTACTGCGTGGGACTGTCTTTGGAAGGTGATGGGGAGAGCAAGGAGGCCAGTGCTGCTGTGTGGCTGGAGCTGGGTGAGTGAGGGTGAAGAGAGGGAAACGAGGCCAGAAGTGGGGCCTGAGGATGCGGCCTCCATCGCCACTTTAAGGACTTAGGCTTTTACTGAGAGATGGGGAGAAGCTCCACTGGAGGGTTTGAAGAGAGGAGTGTCATGAAGCATCTTTGTTTTAAAGTGTCTCAGATTGAGAACCCCGTAGAACCCTCCACTCCATGTTCTCACATTCATTCCTTTAACTTCTTTCAACAACCCAATGTACTGTGTGTGCACATAAGGGAACTGAGGCTTAGAAAGGCTTATGTGACTTTAAAGGACACACGGTTGAGAAGGGGTATAGCTAACATTTACACCCAAGTTGTTGATTCAGTCTAGCAGTGACCTTTCCATCACACCACTGATTATATCAGTTGGACCTTTTTTCTATCAGCTTGCCACTAATATAAAGACATTTTGGTGGTTTTATCTTATATGCTAAAAACATGCATGTTTTGCCTCTAGCAATTTTTGGTTAAATACTATCTTTATGCAGCTTTCATTCCATGATCTGTCATCTTACCTACCTTCTTGCCATTAAATCATTAAATCATTACCCTCCTGCAAAAAAATGAGATGTATACTCAAACTGTGTTCTGGCCTTGTTATTTGGTCAAAATGTAAAACCCCTATTGTTGCAGCCACTCTGGAAAACAGTAGAAATTCGTCAAAAAATTAAAAATAGAACTATCATACGATCCAGCAATCCCATTTCTGGGTATTTATTCAAAGGAAACAAAATCACTATCTTGAAAAGATCGTTACACCACCCTGTTTGTTGCAGCATTATTTCCAATAGAGAAGACATGGAAACAACCTTAAGTGTTCACTGACAGATAAATAAATAAAGAAGATGTCATATATATATATAATATATATATACATACATATAATATATAATATATATATATACACATATTATATATGTAAATGAATATTATTTGGCCATTAAAAAAGGAATTTCTGACATTTGTGACCACGTGGGCAGAACTTGAGGGCATCATGCTAAGTGAAATAAGTCAGGCAGAGAAAGAAAAGTACAGTGTGATCTCACTTACATGTGGAATCTATAAAACAAACAGACAAATTCATAGACACAGAGAACAGATTGGTGGTTGCCAGAGGTGATAGGAGGGGGTTGGGCAAAGTGGGTAAGGGTGGTCAAACGCTACAAACTTCCAGTTATATGAGAAATAAGTCCTCAGGGTGTAACTTACAGCATGGTGACGATAGTTAACAATATTGTAATGTATATTTGAAAGTTGCTAAGAAAGTAGATTTTAAAAGTTCTAATCACAGGAAAAAAATTGTAACTGTGGTGATGGATGTTAAATAAACTTGTGGGAATCATTTTGCAAGATGCACATATACCCAATCATTATTTTGTACACCTTAAACTAACAAGCTGTTATACATCAATTACATCTCGATTTAAAAAGCTGTCAAATTCCTATTTCACTTTCTGGCAACCCTAAACTTGGTATGACCTTCCATCAGGTGATCTCACTGGGTAACCATCACATCTAATCAGCATAACTATATAAGTAATAATAAGAAGGTATGTCAGTCAGAGTCATTGTTAATATATGAATATACACTTTCAAACACAGGTAAGCATTTGGGATGTGATCCTTATGTTGAAATTCTATTAATAGTTTAAATATAGAGCAAATTGCAGTAATACTGGTAATTGTGAAGGTTGTTAACTTTATATAAAAGATTACGAAGACCTTTCAAATAGTTTAATAAATAGGGAAATAATTGAAGAAAGATTGACTAGATACGTTTAGGAAGAAAATGATACCCTCTTGAGCCAAAAATATACACACAATTTATTAATAAAAGGTGTGCAGAAAGAAACATGTGAGAAATTGAAATTCTAAATGAAAGTAACATCTTAGGTCTGCCTCTGAAAATATTCGCAAAGCATCCTCTTCAATCAGAGCACAAGCATCAGCTTCTAGAAGGCTTCTATGAAACTGAATCACTCCTATTGGCCAGGAGATAAAGCAGATAAAACTTTGTCTTGACTCTCATTAGAAAGGAAGGGAAGCTTAACAGCAGGTGGCATCACTGTCAGAAGTACGCCGTATCAGCAAAGCTAGCCAAAAAATACCTTGCTCATCTGATGTTAGTTGAGAGTGGGCTTTTATTCAAAATCACAACATGTGGTATGATGACTGCAGGAACACATGGGAACGATAATGCTGAGACGTTATTCCAGCATTTGTTCAAACGTCTAAAGTTTGACTACTGAAGTTTTTTATGATAAAATTGTAAGAATAACCCAATTCTTAATAAACAGTCAGACTTCTTGTTATAGACTTAAAGTTAAGTATTAATTTTAACATTTGGCTCTTCAGCACTCAGCCAAACTGTGAATTCCGTGCACCTCTTTAAAAGTCTCCAAATGGCTTCTGGAATTAGAATTAAATCCAAACTCCTTACCATGGCCCCAAATTCCTAACATGACCTGGGTTGGCCCTGGTCTCCTGTTCCATCCACTGTTCATGCCACTCTCTCCTCCCACCAATTCTCTATTCACACCTGGCTCCTCCTTTCTGTCCCTCTAATGATAAGCCCTTTCCCTCCTGGGGCCTTTGCTTTTGTTTCCTCCTACCTTTTATAGTCTTGCAACCTCGGGTCACATATCACCTCCTCAGAGGTCGACCTGTGAAAGCAGTCCATCCCCTGCTTCATCTGCCTTCATCACCTTAGCACGTTTCCTTTCCTTCACAGCATTCATATCTATAGGAAATTGTCTTCTTATTCTATTTGCTTAACGTCTTTCGCCCAGACTAAATGGTAAATTCCAGGCGAGCAGGAACTTCATCTTGTTCACTGTTGTATCCTTACTACCTAGACCAGTGCCTGGCACAGAACAGGTGCTCAAAAAAAATTTGTTAAATGAGCATGGCACATGACATTCAATGAGGATACTGTCTGTTTTGACTGAGTCCCCCGAAGACAATAGATAGGTGCCAAGTACCCCTACACCTAAAGCCAGATGTTAATCGGCTATGCAAGATGTGCCAAGAAAGGGTATTATTCATCACTCACCTCCAGCCCATAGAGAGGGGCTGAGTGGGGGGACTGATGACTCATGAGGAGTATTGCTTTGGAGATAACCTGATACCTACCCACACCCCCCGTGGAGAGCGGGGTGGTGGAAGAGATGCTTCTCCTTTCCTTAAGCTATGTGAGAGGAGCTTTCAGGGAAATGCTTGGAGAACTTGATACATGTTGACTGGAGTCTGGGGGAATACAGGAACCTGGGATCTGATACTTTCGGGAGAAAACCAAAGGCAGATTAGTGAGAGACAGAGAGCATGCTGCAAACCAGCTGCACTTCCACTACCTGTGAATACGTGAGTTTTTCCCAGGGAAAAGTGTACTTGTGTTGGCAATTTACTTTGTTATGCACCAAAAATAAGATGGATTAATGGGGTGATAGAGGGATGGATGGATGGATGGACGGATGGATATGTGATGAATCAAATATAGCAAAATGTTCCCAGGAATGGTGGTAGGGAATTTGCCAGAGCCACTTTAAAAGGGAGTCCAGCAAGAAGGCCACTTGGCTGAGTACCCAAGGGATCCGGCAGAGGGTTGAACCCTCAGAGATCCAAGGGCTTCAGGCACGTTATACATTTGAGACATCTGAGAAGTTCCACGCCCCACTCCCACCCTCCTCACAACCCAAACCTGGAGGAATCTAAACGCTTAACCAGCAAGGAGTTAAGGTGGAGGAAGTGGATATGTAAAGATGGAAAACAAAATAAAAGTGGCCCGTGCCACTTCCCCCACTGCAGGTTTCCAGCCTGAAGCAGGACTGACCTTGGGAAAAGGAAAAGCTTTAGCTTGGAATGAATTTGTGTGACCTTCATGAAATTTCATCCAGGGCAGAAAAAGAAGTAGTCCTCAGAAAGTCTGAAAAAACAGTGAAGTAAAAAATAAATGAATTTTGTGGTTCCACCCTACTGTATCCAGCTCATTGAATAAAATGCACAAGCCTAACAAAACCCAACCCTGGATGAGAGAATCCTGATTTAAAATCATATCACACGTTCACTATTCAACAAATATTTATTGAGCATGTGCTATGCGCCAGGCGTTGATTTAGGTTGAGAGGATACAACAGTGAATAAGACAAACATTTACTTATTTATTTTTAAAATTGAAGTATAGTTTATTTGTAATATTAGTTTCAGGTGTACAACATAGTGATTCAATATTTTTGTAGATTATAATCCATTTAAAGTTATTACAAAATAATGGCTGTATTTCCCTGTGCTGTACAACATATCCTTGTTGCTTATTTTATACATAGTAGTTTGTGTCTCTTAATCCCAAATTCCTATCTTGCCCTTCCACCCTTCCTTCTCCTCACTGGTAACCACTGCTTTGTTTTTCTGTGAGTCTGTTTCTGTTTTAGTTATATATGTTCATTTGCTTTATTTTTTAGACTCCACATATAAATGACAACATACAGTATTTGTCTTTCTTTAACTTACTTCACTAAGCATAATACTCTCTAGGTCCACCCGTGTTGCTGCAAATGGCAGAATTTCATTTTTTTCCATGGCTGAGTAATATTCCATTATTATATATATACACACACATCTGGGTGTGTGTGTGTATGTGTATGTGTATATGTATGTGTATGTGTATGTGTATGTGTATATGTATATGTATATGTATATGTATCTCCAGTCATCTGTTGATGGACATTTAGGTCACTTCTATATTTTGGCTATTGTAAATAATGCTGCTATGAACACTGGGGTGCATATATCTTTTTGAATTAATGTTTTTGTTTTTTTTTGGATATATACCTAGTAGTGGAATTGTTGGGTCATATGGTAGTTCTAGTTTTAGTTTTTGGAGGAACCTCCGTACTGTTTTCCAGTTGCCGCACCAACTTCTATTACCGCCAGTAGTTCACAGGGTTCTCTTTTCTCCACATCCTCACCAATGTTTGTTATTTGTAGACTTTTTGATGCTAGCCATTCTGCCAGGTGTGAGGTGATATCTTATTGTGGTTTTGATTTACATTTCTCTGGTAATTAGAGATGTTGAGCATCTCATCTTTTCATGTGCCTGTCTAAAAATGTCTATTCAGGTTCTCTGACCCATTTTAAAATCAGATTGTTTGTTTTTTTGATATATAGTTATGCGAGCTATTTACATATTTTGGATATTAACCCTTTATTGGTCACATCATTTGCAAGCGTTTTCTCCCATTCCATAGGCTACCTTTTCATTTTGTTGATGGTTTTCTTTGCTGTGCAAAAGCTTTTCAGTTTAATTAGGTCCCATTTGTTTATTTTTGTTTTTCTTTCTTTTGCCTTAAGAGAGAGATTTAAAAACAATATTGCAATTATTTATGTTAAAGAGTGTTCTGCCTATGTTCTCTCCTAGGAGTTTTATGGTTTCAGGTCTTACATTTAGGTCTTTAATCCATTTTGAGTTTCTTTTTGTATATGGTTTGAGGAAATATTCTAATCTCATTCTTTTACACGTAGCTGTCCAGTTTTCCCAGCACCACTTACTGAAGATAAAGTTTTTTCTCCATTGTATATTCTTGCCTCCTTTGTCATAAATTAATTGACCATAAGTGCATGGGTTTACTCTGGGCTCTCTATTCTGTTCCATTGATCTATGTGTGTTTTTATGCCAGTATCATGCTGTGTTGATTACTGTAGCTTTATAGCATAGTCTGAAGTTAGGGAGCATTGTCAGCAGATAACCTTGCCTCCCACTTCACTGAGAAAACAGAAACCATTAGACAGGCATTTCCTCAACTTACAAAATGTATTTGTAAGTCATATCTAACCTTTCTTCCTTTTCTTTTGTCATTGTAAACCCCATGTCCCTACTCCCCTCTGAGGTCAATTTCTTCCCTTGGTTTTTTTATCCGATACCTTCTAACCCTCTCAGAGGCCTTGCTTTCTTGGATTATCCCTCTCCTCCAGAACTCTCATTTCACAGAGTGAGCTTGTTTAAGTACTAACGCTGGATTCTCTGTTACCCCAGAGTCCTCACACATGCCATTCCCTCTTCTTAGAACAGCTGTCCTCCTTCTTCCTCCTTACTTATCATAACCCCTACTCACCCTTCAGGTGTTTGCTTAGATGTTGTTTACTTAAATATGACTTCCCTGACCTTCCATCCCACACTGTGGTAGAACCTATTGAACTTCCTTTTTCATGACACTCAGCTTACTTCTATTTACTTGTTCTATGCACGTTATGCCCACAAGACAAACATGGCTCTGCCCTCAGTGTCTTATTAACTGCTATATCTCCAGTACTTACCATAGCATCTGGCACATTAAATATTTGTTGCTGAATTAAATAATTAATTAAAATTCAGTCATATCACCTGTAAAATATAGTGTTTTAAAAAGTCTTCTCTTTCTCCATAGATTTAAATTTTTATTCTGATAGCTATTGCAATCTTTCCCAGGTTTTTGTTAAGTAAGAAGGGCACTGTGACATTTTTGTTCTTATAATTCTGTTCTTAAAATTTAAATGAATGTCTTGTACATAGAAGATTCTCAGCAAGAACTATTTCATAGTCATAAAAATCCTACATTGTGGAAAGATCCTTAGAGATCCTATGTTTCAGTTTCCTTAGATTATTCCTTAAAGGAAGAAAACCAAAGTACCATAGTATTTTTATGACTGTATTATTACTGCATTATTATTATTTTTACTCAGATGAGGGTATCTTATGGCTAGGGACCACCAGTAGGGAGACATTCTGAAAATTCAGAGGTCTTTTTATCTTTCAGTTATGAAGGAGGATGATCATCTGTTAGTTTACATAACTACATCTTATAAATAGCTTAGTTTTTCTGAGCAAACTGAAATTCATTCAGCATTCATTAATAGACACTAGGGACATAACATTCCACAAATTGCTCATGTATGTAACATTTATATACATACATGGGCAGTTTAAACACACACACACACACATATATATACACACATGCACACACACACATATAAAATTTGAGAAGGCAGAAGAGTTAACTAAATAAATGAGAGATCTCTACATACAAATATAAATGTTTCTCCTTAGAAACAGTGTCTGCTGCCAGCCTTAATGTAAGTCTTGTTGACCCAATATCGCTCCTTTCACCAGGTCAAAATACATCAACTTAAGTATAGTTAGTGGGTCAGAGACTAACCTCTTCTTGGAGTCCTATTCAAATAAAACCAGACCAACTGAAAAAGCAGTGCAAGTCTTTATTGATGTCTCCTGAAGCACAACAAAGCAAACTTCTTAAAATTCTTTCCCAGCCGTGAACCTCCACACCAGTCTCCAAATAGGAGTCACCTCTGCTCTATTCCTTCACTTAAGTATAATTAAGTTTACATAGCTTTTTATGTTTCTTCCTTACCCTAGAACCGATCAGCAAGCAAGAACTCTTAGAGGAAAACGTAAGTGTTGAAGGGTGTGTTTGAGGAGATGCCCACAGGGAATCTGTCATGTTTACCAAGTGTCCAGTTTCATGGAAGTCTCTTTCCTCAAGAAACTAATGAACTGGAGATAAAAGGGTCAGTAAGTCCAGTGGAGAAACATGCAATTTACCTGTTGGGTGGTGGGATACAGACTCTAGGTAAAATTAGGAGTTCTGAGATAGGGGAGATCAGCCTGAAGATGAGCCTAGAGGTGGACCTGGACTTTGACAATTACCTACCTAATCAGTATTTGTAGAGTCTCCTGACTAGGTTTCTCACCGATGGCCGTTCTGTGGTATTGATCCCCTCAGCTGGATAACATAAGGAAGGATCCTATGTACAGTGGGCAGCTAAAAGCTCTTCCAACCTCACTAAGAGGTAGTTTGGGGTAAGAAAGCGCTCTCCGAGGTCTGGAACCCGGGTGTCCTGGGTCCCAAGTGGCCTCACACTCCTCTAGTTTAACAGTCCAGAGGGGCAGCTAAGTCCCGTGCAAAGAGCAGAGCGGTTCGGGGCACCTGCTCCTGGGACTCTTTTCCTGGCCTCAGCCTCCTCGTCAGCCAAGTCGGGCTGGGCTACCGCCTGCCCACGCCGCCTGCGTTCACTCCGCCCACTGCCCCGCTCCGCCCCCTCCCCCACTTTTCCCTATTGCGCACCGCCATTTCCGACTACGCCTCCCGCCCATTTGGGCCCTCCTCGGCTTCCGTCCCAGATGATCCCTCCCCGAGGCTGCCGTCGCCACCGCCTCCTCCCGGAGCTGGCACCGCCTCCTCCGCCAGTGGCGTAGCCGGACTCTGCGTCGGGGCCAGCTAGATAGGGGCGGAGGTCCGGAGCCCGGTCTCGACCCGAGCGGGGGGCCATGGAGAAAGCGGCCCGAGGCACTCTCCACACCGACTAACGAGGGCCCGTTGCGGCTGCAGGCGCCATGGACCGAGCCCCCACAGACCAGGTATGCGGACTCGGGCTGGGCCGGCCGGGCCGGGGGGCCGGGGGTCGCCGCATCCTCCCGGGCGGGCCCTGGTCTCTCAGTGTGAGCCCGGACAGACGGAGCTCTCGGGTTCCTGCTGGCGCAGACCTCCTTCCCCCGGGAGCCTGGCGGCGCCCCACTCTCTGCATTGTTCCAGATGCTATCTCGAGCTTGGGGGCTTTTCCAGTCCCGTTACCCCCGGCTCCCCGGGTTGGGGGACTCGCTTTTGCCCCTCCTCCCTTGCCTGGTGTGGGGGGCCGTAGACTCCCAAGTTGTCCGTGCTCTCTTGGAAGGAGGGTTTATAACTTCCAGCGACCCCCCCCCCCCGCCTTCAGTCCTGGAATGTGTTTTCAAGGTGGAAAGGCTTTTAAAGGCTTCTCACTTAGAAAAACTGTCAGAGAATGTGTGGTAACTACAGATAAAGGGGGTTTTATGGGCTTTTTAAGAACTACGTTCCCTTGAGCGAAGCATTTTGTTTTTGCAATGGTTTTAGGGAGGTGTTTCCTTTTAGGTATGAAATACTACAGTTTCCCTTTCCCTTTTTGCCAGCTATTTTGCAAAAATTAATGTTTTTTAAAAACCGACTTTATATTTTAAAGGTGTAGGACCGGAAGCACGAATTCGTTTCCGAGCCCATTTTCATGTTCATAAAGTAGTCCCATTAGTTTTTAACTGCATCAAATTCTTGATTATCCAAGCTAGTAGATTCCGGGAGGCTGAGATGGTGACAGTGTTAAAAAATAATCTAAAATAATGATTTTCTTCCTCCCAAAAGTTTCAGTATTTCCCACTCTTCAGACCTGTATGAAACGACCTAATTTGATAAGTTGAAGTTTATTCACTATCCCTTCCCCGTTTCACTTGTAGGCCTTGCCCAGTGATTAACTAGACAAATAGATGAAGGAAAAAGAGAGACTAGTGATTTGCTTAATTACTTTACGAATGGATAACATCTGAAAAATGAGAGATTTCCCAAATTCCTGTGTCTCTATATATGTAACTAGTCAGAGCCAGTTTTGATTTTGAAATCGGGCTCTTTAAGCAGGGAAAGAGCAGTTTCCTGTTTGTATTTGTTGTTGGGTTTTTTTTTTTTTACAAAAGCTTTATTTAAAAAAAACTTTATGTGAATATGACTCTGAAAACACAAATGAGTTTTATGAAGCAATGTGCATTTACCAAAGCAAAATTGATTGGGGCCCTTTGGCAAATATATACAGGCTTTCCTGTGATCCAAAGTATCCTATATACAGCCTGTATCTAATTTAATGGGAAACAGTTTTTTAAGATATCTATGAAAAACCCTGAGATTTCAAAGCCTGACAAAGGAATAGGAAATTTTCTCGAACGATTTTCTTGTATGTGTGTCATTAATGAAAGGGTTAAATGTTTTTATTTCTTCACAGTGATGCCAGAACTGTAACTATTAATGCTGCCATATGTATACTTAAGGTTCTTTTCATCCTAGAGGAAATGTAATTATTTAGATGGTAACTTTTAGCATAGCTATTTATGTCTGATTATCTTAACAGCTAGTGCAATGAGCAAATTTTTTAAACTTCGTCTTTTATCTGTATCTTTCCAGAGTCCACCACCTATTATAATCTTGTAGAAATTTAAAGTTCAGGAAAAAATCATAAATGTAGGTTTTCTGTCGAAGAATTTTTCCTTTTTTTTCCCTCTAGTACCTCCTGCTTCTTCCTTAGCCTAACCCTAAATGAGAGAACAATTTGAATCAACCCCCGCTTTCCCCACACACACATTCACAGGAAGCTGAGATCCCAAAAAGTAATGCTACTTTGCCTAGTTCATGCTGTACGCAGTTAATTCAGGGGTCTGTGGATGACCTGGAAGGAGTCTGCTTCATTTTATATTAGCACTTTTCTGGGGCAACACTCTTATTATTTTCATCATATTCCCAAAGGGATCCATCATTGAAATAAGACTCAGAACCATTACCTTAACGATAGGTTAGGGGCTAGAACTGCGGTTTGTCCACCTTGTGGAGTTCTTGTTTTCACTATACCATTCAGTAATGTAATGGCTTTAAGTAATGTAAAGGCTTATCTGGTTATTTGCAATATACTTTTATATTTTTACTAATGAAGTGAATTTAATAGGGAAAAGTCATTAAAAACACATACCTTATATGCTGAATTTCCATTTTCCTCACAAAACATTTGTTTTGTCATTTTAAATCAGTGTTCGTTTATAGTCAGAATTTCCGGGAATATCTACAGCATTAAAACTTACTCATGATATTGTAATCTTTAGCAGTTCATAGAAGTTTGATTTTTAAAGAATAGTACTTAATACACTCTGCATTTTGTCTTAACCTAAGTGAAATCCTTGGAGTATTTTTTTTTAAATTGAAATCCTTGGAGTATTGCACAAGTGTAACTTTAAAAAAAAATTCTAAGCATGTTTTGCCTGAAGGCATTCATGTTGCTGTTCTTGAATTACCTTTCAAAAAATCTTTGTATAAAAGAGTGAATTGTTTGTGTGTTGATCAAGAATATAAGAAGTAAATTACTGGGAAAGCATGCTAGATAATAGTCTTAATTGCAGTAATGACTGAAAGAATTTTATAACCAGGAGAGTCTCAGGAGTATTCTCTTTTAGTAAGACTATGTTAAATCAAAACAAGTAGCTTAATTTTAATTGCCAGAGAACAGATATTACTTGGTATAGTGCATTTTTTTTTTGTTCTTAAAAAAAAAAGAGCTGGTGTAAAGGGACGTGAAGAATAAATCATGGAGTTTATTTTGTTCATAAGGCTTAGTGTTTCTATTTTTAGGAAATTTAGGACTGTTTTAAGATTTTTTTTTTAATAAACAATGGCCTTAGATGTGACAGAACACTTGAGGTTTATAGTTTCTTTTGTATTATCAAGTAATGTAAACATTTGCTTAATTTTTAGTACATTAACATTAGATAAGTTTTTAAAAGAATTTATGAAATTATTGACCAGTAATGCCTTTAATTCTTAGAAAACCAAATGTGTAATAAATGCATATCACTTCATGCAAAGTGCTGTTTACCAGTAAAAATACAAAATTATCTGGCTTATAATTTTTTTTCTTTAAGTAATTTGTAAACTTCAAATAATATTAGCATTGCAAACTAGATATATTCTTAATAAGTTACTCTAAAATGTGTATTATTCAATAGTGCTTATAGTTAGCTTTTATAAATCTAAGTAAATGATCTGTCTTAAACAGATTTTAAAAATAATACTTTTATGATAAAAAAGAAAGTAAATAATGCTCATTTAATGAAAATACCACTTGGAAATTTAAAAGGGTATTTTTCTCTAGGCCCTTAAATCAAAGAGGAAATAAAAAGGTAGAATTTTAGGTTATTGAAAAACTAATAAAATACTACATATGAAAATGTGTAGGATGTGGCTGAAGCTATACTCTGAGGCAAATGCATAGACATAAATACTTTCATTGTTCAACATTTTAAAAGGAAATTAGAAATTAAGCCTCCAAGGCAAAAAGTTAGGAGGAAAATTCCTCAAAGCAACAAGGAAAATAAATGTAAAAACAGGAATTAATAAATTAGATAATCCAAAAACTAGTATTAAATTTAGAAAGTTGGTTTTTAGAAAAGTACTCTCAGATTTTAACAGGATTAAATGTGATCTGTTTTAAGGAGGGAAATTATGGATAGGAAAGCAAGTGGGCAGAATCTAAGTTAAATACTTTGATTTTTTTTCCCTCAATACTTTCTGAAGTGTTGCAAAACTTGTATGTATACTGCAGTTTGTTTTGGCAAATGGTTTACTTTCACTATAAGCCATTCCAGTGAGAAAACAGTAAAGCCAGCAGGAATCTCTTAAGCATTTTTTCCTTCAGAAGACATTTATTTTAATCTTTGGCCATGATATGTAAAACATCTTAATGTTTGCTATATCATATTTTTACCTTAACTTAGCAAGAATGTGGAGGATTTCCATGGTCATATTTTTCTGTAGGTGTGTGGTACATACTGACATTTCACTGTGGGAGCTTGCCTTATTATGGTCTACTTCAGTTTTGATTTTAAGTGGGTGTCTTTTTTTCAGTTGCTTTATCTGGAAAGATTATTTGCACTCTTTTGGAGGTTCTGTCTCAGAGGAGTTCAGTGTGCATTTTCTGTTGATGTGTGCTTCGTAGTAATATTTGCCCATTTTCCCCTAAACCAGTCTTGTATGGTGCTCTCTTCAGAACATGATTTTAATGCATGTTTGTTGAACTATATAGGCTCTCAATGATCTGAGTGCATTTGTTTAATAAACTTTCAAATAAAGTTTTTATGACTTATTGTTCTGATGAATTCTTGGGTTTTCTAGATTATTCACATTACAGTTTTATTGACATTTGTTTTAATATATGCAAAATTTTAAATGAATGTGAAATAGCTTAAGTTTTTTTCAAATACAGTTTTCTGGGATTACAATTTTTTCTTTAATTTGGAAAATCCTGAAATAATTTCTGAAAGATAAAGATAACTTTAAAGCAAATTAGAGATACAAGAATAGTTAGATTTTGTTCTGTGTTTAGAGTTCTTCCATATTTTGTTTTCTTTAAGGAGATAGAAATTTGCTATAAAATTTCTGATTTCTAAAAAATAGATCTTGGCAAAACAAGAGAGACTGAACAGAAATTCAAACTGAGGAATATCATTGTATGAAGTAACTAGGCCACTTTTTCATACTGTTTTGTTGTCCATATAAGACATTTTTTACTTTGATTTCTATACAAATTAAAATATTGCCAGAATCTTGCTTGCTTAACATATTGTCTATATGGGCTTTATTATGTGGAATTTTAAAAATAGTTTGAGATCTTAATATTACTATTCAGGCCTGAGAAAAACTGAAGCTACATTTTGATGTATGATACTGAAGGCTCCAGATTCACAATGAACAACTTTTAAAACCATATGGAGTTGTAACTATAGGAGAAAGTTTGCCAGTCTGTTCCTACTAGTGACATCTTCTGTTTGTGCAGCTGTTGACTACAGCAGCTTCTCTTTTTTTTTTTTTACTAAAAACAAAGGATCATTTCAGTGTTTGTTAGTTTTATTGTTGAATGCCGATATCTAGTATTGCACTTAGAATAGAAACCAATACAAACTTTGATATTTAAGGATATATACTGTGTGTACTATGTGTATGTACAGATGTTAGTTATAAACTATGCATGACACTTTTTGAATAATGGGTTGCCTAAATTCATAAAACTTATGGAGTACAAATGAGACTAGGTATAAAAAACTTACTGCAATTTTGACTTGTGCAAGAACTTGCATTTGTTGTTACCAAAATAATTTATGAGTTGGTATTATTTTGGGGGGGTGGTCAGGGAAAATTATTTTTAAATTGTCTTATTCTTTATATTAGTATTGTTCCTTTTTTCATATTGGGCTGAGAATTTAATATAACCATATACCTTGTGTTCAAAAAAAATCCAGTGTCTTCTAGTCCAGATTTATAAAGAGATTCAGAGTTCTCGTGTATTCAGAGGTTGATATTTTATACCTTATATCAATAAATTTTGAAACCTAATGACTGTCACAGTGAAAATCACTGACTTACACTATTAGTGTTTGAGGTTTTTCTCGTTTGTTGAAATTTAAGAAATCAACTTCAGTTCACAGATATTTGTGAGTGCAACTGTGTTATCCATTTCAGATTTGGTTAATAGTGCAAAAGCAGATTTCAAAGTTAAGTCAGATGGGGAGGAAAGATACTGAATTAATACTGCTGTAGAGTTCAGATCTCTTCCCTCTTCTTTTTTTTTCTTTTACAAGCATTTCTGAATATTTACAATGGTCTCTTTGGAGAATAATTTTCTGAATAAAGGGTATATATTTAGCATATCAAGTCTTTTCTTTAGATTTTCTTGGATTTGCTACTGATTACCTTTGTGAGAAACGTGCGTGAAACTTATTCTGAGAAATATGCCTTAATGGGAGCATCTAATAAATGCCACCCTAGTGGGGAAAAAGTTCTGATTAGGACTGTGGCTTTGAGGTAGTTTGATTTGAGTTGTTGAAAAGTTGGATTGTATTCCACTTACTGTTTTCATTAAGAAGTGTTTAATATCTCTTTAGGTTGTGGTTTTTATGTGTTTTTTTTTTTAACATTCTGCTTTTACAGAATATGCCTGTAGATTATTTTTTATCATTAAATTTTAAAAATTTGTTGTTAAATATAACATACAGAAAGAAAACTGCATAAAACCAATGTACAGTTAAGTGTATTATTATATGAATTGTGTCCTCCTGGTTAGGATGTAGAACTTTGCCAGGCACCCTAGAAGCTCTTCAGGGCCTCTTCCCAATGACAGCTCCCTCTTTCCTAAGGGTAGTTTGTATCCTGGTTTTCATGGGTCTTATTTACTTTTCTTTATAGTTTTGTCACCCATATGTGCATCCTTAATGCTATAGTTTGTTTATTGTGTCTGTTAAATCTCTATAGATTATAAGATACAAAATAAACTAAAATGGAGTACATATTCTGGATTACTTGAATTACTCAGTTTGTCTACTGGGAAACTGAAGTACTCATTTTTTTCCCAGTTTAACTATGAACCAAAAGTTATGTTAATTTTTTTTTTTCATCGTGGACGTTTTCTTTCCTTTTAATTTAACCATACTAATCTAATTTCCTAAAGTGGACAGAAATAGACTATGTTTTAGACTATTCAAACAAATATTGAGTAATTATCCTTCAGAATTCTGTTTAATGATTTCTTTTCCCCGTAACAAAATTATTTTAAGACACATTGTTTTGTCTGAAGAGCTAGATTTTTTACTACCAGCTTTATTTTTGGACTCTGAGGTATGACTTCCTTGTACTGTTGATTGTTTTAACAACTTTAGTTACATAAGAAATGACTTCATTGAAATGTAGTAAACTTTGATAAGTTTTCCCCTATTTGATGTCTTTGTCTAAATAACGTAATCATATTCCATTATTTTAATTTGACATTGGTGGTACTTTGACTATCTTGTGAATACTGGGAAGAGGTCTAATTACTGTTTGTAAAGACTGACTCTTCTGCTGTTAAATTGTGAATTTGTATTATTTAAGTTTTTGCTCATTTGTTAGTAGTGTGTTTTACTTTCTCTTTGAAGAATGTCAAGCTGTCAGCTGAGGTAGAGCCATTTATTCCCCAGAAGAAGAATCCTGATACATTTATGATCCCTATGGCACTCCCAAATGATAATGGAAATGTTTCTGGTGTAGAACCAACTCCAATTCCCAGCTACCTGATTACTTGTTATCCATTTGTGCAGGAAAACCAGTCCAATAGGTAATTTTTTATTATTTTCTTTTGGGGAGAAGAAAGGGGTAGGGAAATATAGAAGTTGGCAAAGCATACTTCTTAATTTTTTCCTTTTGTAACTTTTAAACATTAACCATTTCTCTATTTTATAAGAGGAGTAAGTAAAACCAAATGATGTAGAAATTTAAAAATTGTTAACATGGATTATTACTATTCTCTCATTCTTTCTAAGAGAAAATTGAGTTCTTTTTATGTTATCTCCCATAAGAAGTCATTGACATTTGTTTGAAATAATTTGACTCCAAGGGAAGAATGAATTATTCAGAAAGAGGTGAACAGAAACCCTTCTTTGAGGATAGGCATCTAACATAATTGTCAAGACAGTCTGGCGTAAGAAGAATTTACCAAGGAATGGTCCTTAACTTTGATGCTTTGTGGTTAGTTAGCATATATCCCTAGACTCTGATTATAGTTTAAATTTAGCTTCTGTGTTATAGTCACAGGGTGATTTAGCAAAATGCTTGCAGTTAAGATAATGTATGACCTAGTGACTAGGGTGTAACTTGGGATAGTCACGATAGCCTTTCTAACCCTGCTTAGACTGAATGATTAACACTTCATTGGTGTAATTCACTTTATTGCTTTCAGCCTCTTTCAAGTTATATCACACACAGAAAATTGTCCGTCTCCAGTACTCTGGGACAAATGAGTGAGGCGGCTAGGCTTTAGCCTTTGTCCAACCACCCCTGAGGGCTAAGACAATCAGTATTTCTACACGTCTATAATCATTGTGGCGCACTCATGTGCCAGGGCACCTTCTTTAGGAAATTCTGGATGTATGAGACCTACGACCCCTCATTTGTCAGCAGCAGCTGTCTGTGAGGAGGATTGCTGAGACAGGAAGGATCTTGCTGGTGCTTAATAGGAATTGCACTAGAAGAAACTCTAACGCTAGAGATCAGATGGCAGTGAACAAGCTTGCCTTTTTCTTCTCTTCTTTCCATTGGACCTGGAGTCTGCTTCCATTGCCAAGGAAGGGAGCCAGGGAACGAGCTAGACTGACTCCCTGGCTCCCCTCCTTGGCATTAGGGGAGTATGGGAGAGGAGTAGGAGGCCTTGGGTCTGAGCTGAAGAATGAGAGGTAGAAGAATCAAATCACCCATTGTAATGACCACCTTACACAACGATCACTTTACCCTGCTGTTTTGCAGAAGGCTGTCACAGTTGTTACCATTGGATGGGAACTTTGGACTGTCTTTATTGCCAGATTTAGCGGCTAGGTGTTTAACTTTCAGGCAGAAATATCTTGAGGAGGTTGAAGGGAGAGTTATAGATAAGAATGGTATGTACTTTTAAAATTTTGAAACACAGTAAACTATCAGGTTGAGTTCCTTTATACTGTCAATTAAATTGTTATTACAGGTACATAAAAATCTCTAATTATAGCAAGGAAATTTATAAAATGGTAATTTTATCTCTTTTTCAGAATTAATATGAAGCTATTTTGTATTTTTTTTTTATTAAAATAAGTTGAGATTTTGGTTTAGCACTGCCTTTATACATACATGTCAATAGATTTCTTCTTTTTTGATTTGGTTTTACAGACAGTTTCCATTATATAACAGTGATATACGATGGCAACAGCCCAATCCAAACCCTGCTGGACCATACCTTGCTTACCCCATTATATCTGCTCAGCCACCTGTTTCTACAGAGTACACATATTATCAGCTGATGCCAGCACCATGTGCCCAAGTCATGGGTTTCTATCATCCTTTTCCTACACCTTACTCCAACACTTTTCAGGCTGCAAATACTGTCAGTACTATAACCACAGAATGCACTGAGCGTCCAAATCAGCTTGGACAGGTCTTCCCGTTGTCTGGTCACCGAAGCAGAAACAGTAACAGAGGACCAGTGGTACCAAAAGTAAGTGACCAAATTTGATTGGCATTTATGTTTGATACTTCTCTTGTTAATAATAGTGTAAATAATTTGCTACTTGTATTGATTAACCTTTAATGCTGAATTTACTGTTTAAAAAACAATTAAGGGTGTAGCATTTATAAAATAATTTTTTCCCATTATTTTTATTCCTCATTCTTAATTGGTGGTATGATTTATAATCATCTTCAAGTTCCTTCAGAGAGTTTACATAAACAAAGTGCACAGATATTTCCAAATTAATTTAGTGATAGAAATCGCATAGTGGCACCATTTTTAATAAGTGGTTGGTTTGGCTCCCTTGCTAGCAGTGTTGAGTGGCTAACACACATCAAGGTGTTACAGTCTTCAGAAATAAGCAGGAGATACTATAGAAAAGAACATTTGTGATTCATTAAATCCCTTCAATTTCATTGTTTTTGTTCTGTCAGTTTTCAGTAGGAGTAGCACGTTGTTATTTAAGGGATGCTTTACTGTGCTATGAACACAGGGTCTCCTAGGGCTGAAGAAATTAAAGATAAATTTGTGAAATGACCTTTAGTCAGCACCAGCCTTTTAAGTAAGTAAAAAACACAAAAACAAAAGCAAAAAACAAAGGCCTTGAAATCACAAGAGAATTAAGGTTTATTCTATGTAATTATTTCTTAACTAAAAGGATATTTTTCTGTTGAGGCCTTAATATCAAAGCAAGTAAGAAAAACCATGTTTCTTCTCAGCACTTTGGAGCTAATGGAAGACAGAGTGATTAGATGTGTCTTATGACTGTTATCTAGGAGTTGATGCTTTCCTAGGTTCCATTAGCCCAGCCTCTTTGGTGAAAAGTCTTTGCTGTTTTTTGGCACACTTTTTACAGATTAAAATACAAATAAGCAACAGAAGTTGCTTTGAAAAGCTTTTTATTTTGGCCTTCATTCATGGAAACATTCTGGGTCAAGGGAAATCCTTTTGGAACCTCTGAGAATGAAAAGAAATAAGTATTGGAAATAAGATAGTTATATGTAACTCCCAAATACTGAAGTAACAATTTCTCAGAGTGCATTTTCAGCACTTGAATCAAAGAAGTTAAATTTGGAGTTCATTTGTATAAATTGCTATTAAGTGATGAATACTCATTTTAAAAAATTAAGGAAAGGATCAGCTTTTTAATATTTTCTTTTTCAACTAAAGCAGAAATTTCTTTTGTACTTCATTGCTATCATGAAACTAAAATTTAACATTTGAATAGGTTACTGCCCTTTTTGATATTTAATTTTAGTTTTAATTTTTAATTTTAGAGGTACTGGGGATTGAACCCAGGGCCTTGTGCATGCTAAGCATGCACTTTACCACTGAGCCAGTTCCCTCCCCCCGATTATTACCCTTTTAAATAAAAATTTACAACCCTGTATTTGACATGATTATACTATTATTTATTAGTTATTGATTGACAAAATTAAAAAAGGAAATAATAATTAACATGAATTTGTATTTTATTAATTATAGTAGTGTTAAATGATTATTTGAAAAATAGTGTATAAATGTGTGTATATTATTTCACCTATTATGATTGGCTGCAGATAATTACATGTAATCGTAACACAGTAACCCTGTTTCTACATGGATTGGGAGTCACTAATTTGTAGCATACGTTTAGGTGTATTTTATTGTGGGTGTGTGTTTTATAGTGTTTACTACATTGAATAAGATCTTAATTTTTTTTTTTTAACTTAAAATCAGCAACAGCTTGTACAACAACACATAAAAAGCAAAAGGCCGCTGGTGAAAAATGTAGCTACTCAGAAAGAGACAAATGCAGCAGGTCCTGATAATCGATCAAAAATTGTGCTATTGGTAGATGCTTCACAGCAAACTGGTAAGGCAAGATTTCTTATATATCTATACTTCACTGATTTTTATCTGTTGTCTTACGTTGACTTTATAATTGTCACCACTTTTTAGGATTCTGGACTTTCATCCTTCCATTTATCCTGCCACTTTATGAAATTCTTCTCTAGGAAGGATAAAACAGTCCATGTCCTTAATATTCTTTCAACTTGTGTGCTGTCTTGTGTACAGTTTTAAGCAGGATTTGAGGTTTCCTTACCTCCGTATAGTAGTGGAGCAATTCAGAAATCAGAGATGGAATTTGCAGACATTGTAGAAATTTGAGGGACTCATTTTGGTAGAAGTCAGAATTGAATTTCTAAAATTGGATTAAAATCCTTTATAAAACATCGTAACATCCTGTAGTATCTGTATAGAAAGAACTTAATCAAGTTTTCTGTGCTATATTAGCATAGTTCGAACAAGTCCTTTGAGTGACACCTGTGTCCCCCAAGCAAGTAAAAATTTTGGACTAGCTGGGTATAATTTTGTCAAAAGCTTTTTAGAGGACTATGTAAGCATCCTATTAAAAAGCTTTATCCTGGTAATAAGTAAGAACAGTCTTATAATATTCTTGCTTTTTCCAGTTTATATCATGAAATTTCATTTTGTGTCTCTGATCTCAGCTTAATAGCTGTAGAGTAGGTGACTGTCCTCTCTCACCCATTGTCATTAAAAAAAATCCTTATTAATGATCCAAGGCTAAGAATTAGATTTGTTCAAAGACATTTGCTTTTTACCTTCTACAGTTTTCACTCAAATGCTGTCTGGCTTGAAATGAATTAGATGGCGCATACTGTCTTTCATGTGGACCGACCATACCTTTTCTGTTGGACATCTATTCAGTTATCCTTTCACAGTTGCTTAGATCCATTAGGAGCTAGAAAGTCTCTGGGAATTAGTTGAAAAACAGTCTTGCTGATAGTACAGTCATTGCGTGGTTTGTAGGGCGTAAAAGCGGTAAGATAAAGAGACCAACAAATGCTTGGAGTGGCTATGGAAAAGTCACGAGGTTATATATGACAAAGTTTCTGTGTTTTGCTTGTTCATCATCATAATGACCCATTTCTACATACTTTCAACTTGGAACTGCTTGAAAAATTTACCCTTATGTCTTTGGTTTGCTCATTAAGTAAGTGACCACAAAGACAATCTTCTGAAGCATAAAAATTAGAAAGTGAAAAGATGAAGGTATAATTTGAGTAGAAGGTTATGCCTTCTATCAGTATTCTTATTCTTTAGTTTGTTTTCAAATTCTGGTGATTGTACATTCTATCAGTATTCTTTAATTTGTTTTTAACTTACCAGGATTAATTGGTATCAGTCTTAGAATGAAAATTATAGTTTAAAGGAATTTGCAAAAATTTTTACTCTTGAACACAAGCTTGTATTTAAAAGAATTAAGTAGGATAGCTAGATACAAGGTAATATACAGAAGTTAATTGCATTTTAATTTTCTGTCAAACAAAGTTTAGGAAAAGATATCATTTACAACAGCAACAAAAATATACTTTTTGGGATAAACTTGACAAAAGATGTACCAGACATTTTATAGATATCTCTAACTTTATTATGAGGCATTTAAAAAAATGTAAATATGTTCATTCAGGACGATTTGATGGTGCAAATGTCATTTTCCCCTAAGTTAGTCTATAGATTTAGAGCAGTTCTAAACAAAATTCCAATGGGGATTTTTGGGAAACTTGACAAACTGATTCTGAAATAAAGGAGCACTAGTCTGAGAAGAGCCAAGACATCCCCGGAAAAGAACTTTTCCTCTAGATATCAAGACCTGCTAAACCATCTTAGTTTTTATAGGCTTATACAAAAATGCAGTATACAAAAATTAAACAGAGAGCCCAGAAACACTCACATGTATGTGGAAACACATGGAAAAGGACAGAGATAGCATCACAGGTCTCTAACGTGTATCTCATGCAAATCTATTCCAGATGGATTAAGGATTTAAATGGGAAAACACATGCAGAATAAAATATAGACGGATACCTTTATGATTGCAGAGAGAGAGCTATTTCTAAAGTTAAGAATTTCTAGTTATCAAAAGTGAGTGATTTTTCATTAAAAAAAAAAAGTGAGTGAAAGAGCAAGCCACAAATCTTGGAAAAGGTTTTTACTATGCCTATAACTGACAAAGGATTAGTATGAGGACATATAAAGAATTCCTGTGAATTAATAAGAGAATGATACCACTTTGCCCTCAGGGCCCCTGGAATGCAGTGCCAGAAGGTTGAAACAGTTTAGACAGGACTATAGGAATCTTTCTTTTGACCCAGTTGTCCTACTCAGGTGAGCGTATCCGAATGGAATCTCCCCCTAGAAAGAAAAGGAACTGTTTTGATTATAGGTGTATATTGCAGCAGCACAAAATAAACACTGAAAACTTCTCAGTGTCCAGTAATAGGCAGCAGGTCAGAAGTACAGGACATCCACTCAGTGGAGTAATATGGAGCCTTCTTATAATTAATGAAGCACATATACATGATACTAAACAGAGCACAACTCAAAATTATATTGATGCTGTATAAAAATTACATATGGGGAAAAATTGTATATGTGAAAAAAGGCTTATGGGGAAAAATTATGTGGAAAAAGGAAGATTTGTGTTTGTTGGGTTGGGAGGAGATTATTAGAAGTTTGGGGTTGTTTTTAAAATGTCTTGTAATTGCAATTTATGAAATACAGAAATGAGAAACAGACGACTTAGAAAAATAGGCAGAAGTCATACAATCCAAAAGTAAAATTAACAAGTATTTCACAGAAGGGAAAACGTTAGTGGCTAAAAGCATAAGAAAAGATGCTCAACCTCATTATTAAGCAGGAGAATGCAAATTAAAACCCACAATGAGCCATCTTTTTATACACAACAATTGGCAAAAATTATAGCTTAGAGGACAGTGTCAAGTATTTGGTGAATATATGTATCAGTGGGGATCTTTATATGCTGCTGTTAGAGCTAAACTATTTTAACCACCTCAAGAATGATTTGGCATTACCAAGTAAAGTTGAATATTATGTGTATCCCCTAAGGCCTAGCAGTATTTACCTTGGAGAAATTTTCACATGCACACATACACATTCATATGTCTGTATAAAAATATTTACAGCATTATTGTTGTTAATAGCAGAACCCTAAGTGTCCCATCAGTGGTGCAGAGGATGGATACATGACGGTATATTCATACACAGGCATTCTAGATTTCCAGTGACATTAATGAATTACAGCCACGTGCATCAGAATCTCAAAACCAATCAACTTTGGAGGGAAACAAGTCACAGAAGAATATGGACAATATTATTTCATTTTTACAAAGCTACAACAGCTAAAGTACATGATTTATATTTTTGGAATACAAAAGTTCATGATAAATCTGTTTTAAAAGTGAAGGAATGAGAAACACAGAATTCAGAATAGTGGTAACCTCTGAGGGTGGAAGAGGATGCAGTGGTGGAGAAGGAAGGCATGCTGTGGACTTTAAAGGATTGATGTTCTCTTCTTAAATGTGTAATGGTGGTTTGTTTTAATTATGTTAATTATGCAGATATTTTAATTAAACAAATATTTATTCTCTTTTCATAATAAACACATTATAAACCAACTTGTCAGGAACATCTTACCTTTTGATGATCTTCTCAAAAAGTTTTCACCTGTTTTCTCCATTTACAAAGTTAGCTATCTTTATTTTCTTACAATTTTAATGATAATTTAACAAGAATTGATCAACTTGGTCCTCAAAAAGAGTTGTCACACTTTCTTTACCTTGTAGATTTCCCATCAGACATCGCTAACAAGTCTCTCTCTGAGAGCTCTGCCACGATGCTCTGGAAGGCCAAAGGCAGGAGGAGAAGAGCGTCCCACCCGACTGCAGAATCCTCTAGTGAGCAGGGGGCGAGTGAAGCTGACATTGACAGCGATAGTGGCTACTGCAGTCCCAAACACAGCAACAACCAGCCCGCAGCAGGGGCTTTGAGAAATCCTGATTCCAGCACCATCAGTGTATGTGGCATTACTTTGATTTCCTTATCAGTCATCTATGGCAGTATTATCTTTGTGCCCTCTGCTAAAGCTGAAATGTTGATTTTCATTAATTTCTGTAGTAATAAGATGGTTACAAAGTATTTGGTACATTTTGTTATAAATTAAAAAAATTCATTTATAGAGAAGTATTTTTCCTGAGATTATAATAAGCATGCTTTACACTAGATGGAATTATGAAATGTTTTACAAGGTATCTGGTGTTTACTGTTGAACAGAAAATAATTGTCTTTTTTGTTTCTATTTTTAGCATGTGGAATCATCAATATGTGCAGGTACTTATTTTCTGCATAGTGTTTTTGCTATATTTTCTTCTTTGTCCATGTCAAAGTTTTGCTTTTAAGCATGAAGCTTGCTGATGCTACAGAAAAATTAGAAATCTTCCAAAGAGATTCAGGTTAATTTGAGTGTACAGTTTTACTGATGAAATTGAAAAAATCCCAGCTGGAGGTATTCTGGCAAAAATGACACTTAATATTACTAAGAACTGGAATATCACTTAAAAGTTTCTGGAAAATTTTCTAGTATTAATTTATAGTGACTAAATTTCAGTATGTGAAGTTAGGGGGCACTTTAGGTTTTGGCATCTTTATAGTTTAATTATATTTTAAAATCTCATTTGTTAGCAGGTGGTGTAAATTGGTCCAATGTAACTTGTCAGGCAACTCAGAAAAAACCTTGGATGGAGAAAAATCAGACATTTTCTAGAGGTGGAAGGCAGACTGAACAAAGAAATAATTCACAGGTAATTTGAATTAGGTTGAAGAAATTTGAGTAATGTGATACGAATTATTATAAATGATATAGTGGTTTTCAAGGGCAGTGTCCTTAATTTTTGGTGATGCATATTGCATTGTTTAAAAGTAAGATATCTTGGTATCTGTTACTTTGAAATGGCTTAGCCAATAAAAATACTTAAATAATGAAGCAAAATGGCAAGATGTTAAATGTAAGTGGGCTGTATATTATACCATTTTTTACTTTTCTATATTTAGGAAATATATTTGGATATTTTTTAATTTGAAAAAAGAATGCTCTCCAGTCCTGATTCATCTTCTGTGACTTTTTCTTATCCATATAAAGTTAAAAGCATTTTAATGCCTTAAATATTGTTTCTTTGCACTTCAGGACTGTAGCCTTGTCCATGTGTCTTTACTGGATTATAAACATCACAGGCCATCCCCCATGCTTGTTGCGGTGCCATAGTGATGGCTTCCGTGTGCTGTAATGTCCTGTACTGGGCAGCTTCCTGGTCTTAGGGAACAGATCTAGCTGCAGTACAGTGGAGCAAGTTACATACTGCCACGAACTTCCAATAACTGTCTTCCCGCATTGGTTGTCTATGAAATTAGGGAGGTATTCATTAGCCAGTATTTTTCCCTTTTAAGTTTTTGGTAGAGTTCCTAGATTCCTTAAATCTAGTTAAGGAATTTGAAATTATTATATAAATAGCTCTGCATGAACTAAGAGTAAGTTACTAATGGATTAAATAAACCAAATACTTGCCTGTGCCTTTGCCTCCCTGAGGTGAAGTACTTCAGATGTACCCTAACATTAATTAGGCTGTCAGGAGAACAAGCAGAATAATGCCCTCTTCCCTATGGTTATTGCAAAAATGAGTCATTATTGTTTGTGGCAGGCTTGTGAGACAGTCTAGCTTTATTTGATTAAAAACAAAAGAGCTAAAAAAAGAATTGTTTATATAGATTAGATAAACAAAATCTACAAAATGTTTGGTTAAGTACTGAAATTTTATGTTGAAATTGTAACTGCTAGACCTGCCAAGTTTAGTCTCAGTTTTGGTACTTTTGGTATCAGTAGCCCACAGAAGAGGAAATAATACTGATATGGAAAAACTTTATCTCTGCCTCAAAACTGGTGAGGAATGGTGAAAAAAACAACAAAAAAAATCATGCAAATGTATAAACGTTTGTTTATTTTGTCTCTCTTTCCAAAAGAACTGCAGCCAGATATTGAACAGTGTGTGTTTTTTCTTTTCTGCTTCTGAGGCTTTGTTATACTTTTCTTAAGTGTGTAGTTCGATTTTTGATGTGCAGAAATCTTTTTTTTCTTTTGAGTCAAAAGATTCCCCTTTTAGCAATTTCTGATTGCTTTGATGCTTATAAAGTCTTTTAGAAATCTAATATTCATGTGTATTTTCTGCTTTTTTTTATAGTGTAATGTTTTTCAAAACTTTATCTGAGAATTTTTCTCATGCATGATCCAACATAATGATGTTGATTTTCAGAGTATTTAACTAGTTACCTTTAAACACTGTAATCCATCCTTTTCTCTGATTTGTGCTACCCTTTTAGTCATTTGCTAATTGTTTATATCTTACATGTTTCTGGGCATTTTTGTTTCATTCATCAGATTTTTGCACCTGTACTGTGCTTTTTTAACTACTGTACAGTGCAGTGATTTTTAATTTTTTCTTACCAGTGTTTTGACATTTGAAAAACAGATTTTTTTCTATACTCCATTGTAGCCTTAATTTTAAATGATGGACAGAATCTAAAAACTGAAGTTTTTTAAAATGGTTTTATTTTGTGAATAGATTGAAAAATGAAAGATGTGAAAATGATTGTATGATGAACAATCTTATTTTTACCCCGTGTCCACCTGTCTTCTCTTCCCTATATCTGTATATTTTCCTAGAGTTTCTTCATGTCATAAATAAATACAAGTTTGTATCTTATGTTTTATTCACTCTGTTCTGGTCTCTGTTCACATTACTTAACAATGTATCTTGGAGACATTTCCATATTATTACATAGAGGGCTTCTACACTATTTTTTTTTAACAACTCCTAATGTTGTATGGATATATCCTTGTTAATATCTGAAGTACTATAGATGGATACTTGAATTGTTTATAAAGTATTATTATAGACATGTTGCAGTGTTATTTAGAAATGTGTGTATATAGCAGTAGAATAAATTCCTAGATGAGGTATTGCTGAGTTGAAAAGGCAGAGTCACCTCTGTTATTTGGTAAATAGCACCAGATTGTTCCATTTACATTCTCAACAATAACTGGGAGACCACCTGTTTCCATATAGCCTCAGAAATCACGTGTTTTCAAGATTTTGGACTTGTGCCAATTAGTGAGAAATACGGTGTTAATGTAGTTGTGCATCTTTCCATATGTTTAGTGGCCTTTTGTACTTTTCTTGAACTTGTTATATTCTTTGCCCCTTTTTGTATCTTGATTTCTCTTTTTTGGTACACTTTTTAATTAGTTTGATCAAGCTTTTACCAAATTTAAAAAATGTATAGGAACCTCAGTCTGTAATATGAGTTGCAAACATTTTGCTAGATTTTCACTTTTGACTTTGTGTATTACTATTAGCATATACAAGTTTGTTTTAAGTAGCATTAAGAAGTTTATTTTTATATAAGATTAGCCTGTTTTCCTCTGAAGTGTTTATGCTCTTGTGTTTTTTTATGTTTAAATCTTTATTCTGTTTAGAGTTTGTCTTGGTGGATGTTGTGAGCTATGGGCCCTGCTTTGTATTTTTCAAGTGGCTACCCAAATCTCCCAAAATCATTTATTGACAGGACCATTACTTCACTGATTTGAGATAACTACCTTTATCACTTGTTAAATTTCCATATATATTGAAATCTATTTCTGTCTTTTCTGTTTTGTTCCATTAGTTATTAAATTAATCTATTAACTTAGAGAATGGATTGCCTTTATGATATGGCATCTTTCCAGAAAAAAAAAAGCCTTCCAATTTTTGAGTCACCTTTTTGTTTTCTTCAGAAATGTTGTATAGTTTTCTGAAAATAAATTTGTACATATTCCTCATCAATTTCTAGTATTTTCTTCTTTTTTGTTACATAAATAGGAAGTGAAAACAAATCTTTGAGTATTAATTTTGTGCTAGTCATTAAAAATCTTAGTGTATATTTGTAGCTAAAGTTTCTGCTTTGTTCTTTTCTGTATGCCCACTTTCTGTCAGCAAAACTTTTTCTTAGAAGAACTGGGAAAAAAAGTTTCTTAGTTCTTTCTAAGAAATAATTGAAATACTTGCACATTTGGTCCTCATGAACTTTGGGCCCATTAGTGTGGAGGTTTTAATTTAATCCCAGAACTTTGTTTCCAAGTGTAAGAATCGAGTTGCATTTGTTTTTTAAAAGAATGTTTTTTTCATGTTTGTAACAGCATTCATACATACATACTAAGTCTAGTTTACAACAGGGCTTACTTTTCTTATCATTTTTTTTATCGACGTATAGTCAGTTTACAATGTTGTGTCAGTTTCTGGTGTACGGCACAATGCTTCAGTCATACATTAATATACATATATTCATACTCTTTCTCGCTGTAAGCTACTACTACAAGATACTGAATATAGTTCCCTGTGCTATACACTATAAACTTGTTTACCTATTTTATATGTACCAGTCAGTATCTGTAAATCTCAAACTCCCAATTTGTCCCTCCCCACCCACTTCGCAGGGCTTACTTTTTGATATAATTGTAATCCTGTTTAGAGGGCAGGTTTACTTTTACTTTTTTCTGGTAGTGACTATACAAAGAAATGAAGAATTATATCAAGAATTATTCTCTTGATTCTTTTTTTTTAATAAATGTTTTAATGTTTTTTTCTTCTTTTTTTTATGGGGGGTGGTAATTGGGTTTATTTATATATATTTGGAGGAAGTACTGGGGATGGAAGTCAGGACCTCGTGCATGCTTAGCGTACCCTCTCCTCTCGATTCTTATTCACCCTATATTGGGTCTTGATTGTTAGTACTCATTTCAGTGTTAAAAATTTATGTGAATTTAGTTGTTTCTTTAGTACTGGGCATTATAAATTGCATTTGTTTTACCATCCTTGTATGAGGTTCTTTTCATTAGCCAATTAAAAATATTTTATTATGAAAATTTCTAAACAGACATTAAAGTTGAAATAATTTTATAGAGAACATTTATATAGCTACCAGCTAGATGCTAAGATCTTACTAAAATTTTGCTTCTGTTCTGTTCATCACATGTATATTCCTCTGTTTATCTCTATCCATGTTCATGAGCCTATTTTAAAATTAGGTAAATATTTAAAACCAAGAAACTGTTAGGTGTCTGGAAAATCATCTAGTTTCTTAACAAATGCTTGTAGTTTATAGGAAGTAGCCCAGTTGTCACAGTGCATATTCTAAGAAATAATTACACTTACTATATGACTATCCTCTGACTTATAGTTCTGCCGTACAGTCTACTTCCCAAGAGAGTATAAAATTCCATTCCTTATGAGCAAGGCTTTTCAGACCAGTTGCTTAGCATGGGAATTGCTAGGTGCTTCCAGGTCTTTGTGTGCATATTTTTGATTTCATAATCCAAAGCCTGTATACCAACATGTCCAGTCCAGGTCTGCATCAAGTTCTGTTTAATGTTAGACTTTTTGGGTAACTGATAAAGATCATACTTTTCACATCTTCTTGAAGTATCCTGGTTAAGAGAGTCATTTCATAAGCTGCATTGGGTACTTTAAGAGAGGGCACTTGAAATGTCTTAAGATTCTTAAAATGCTTAATGTGTTTTTTTCTTGCTCTTTTGACAATTGAACATTTTGCAGATGTGATGCTTGGATAATAATAACTTATGTGATTGAAAATTTTGTTCTCTTAAATTTATGTTTTTGTAAACAAGATTTAAACTTTTTAATCTTTCCTAGGAATTTAAAAACAAAACTGCAGATATTAGAAGACTTAAAATAGTTTTATAAAAAAGTAATGTGCAATTTTTCACAGTGGTAACATCTTGCCAAACTAGTGCAGTATCACAATCCTGATATTGACATCAATATGGTTAAGATACAGAACAGATCCATTACCTCAAGGATCCCTCATGTTGCCCTTTTATAGCCAAACTCTCTTCCCTTGCCCACCAGCCTCTCCTTAACCCCTAGAATCCACTAATCTGTGCTCCCTTTTTATGATTTTGTTGTTTCAAGAATGTTGTATGAATGAACTCATACAGTCTTTTTAGGATTGTCTCTTTTCACTTGGATGGTTCCCTGGAGATTCATACAGTTTGTTGGTATATCAGTAGTTCATTCCTTTTTGTGACTGAGTGCTGTTCTACAGTATGAATATACCACAGTGAGTTTATTCTCCCAGTGAAGGACATCTGCATTGTTTCCACTTTTTGGCATTACAAATAAAGCTGATATAAATGTTCATACACAAGGGGGAAAAAGTAACATGTATTAGTTATCACATTTTCATCTTTTCCTTATAATGACCTTATTTGTCAAAAGTTTTAACCTTTTATAAGTTAAACAGTTTATGAAAATTCACTTAGTTGTACACTTCTGGATACATTTCTTTATGTTATACTTCAATAAAGCATTTTACTTAAAAATAATACATTTTTTTTCCCTCTGGGGTTTACTTAGGTTGGATTCAGATGCCGAGGACATAGTACTTCTTCAGAAAGAAGACAGAATTTGCAGAAGAGACAAGATAATAAACAGTTAAACCCCAGTCAATCTCATAGAGGCGACCCAAATTCTGAGTCTTTATATTTTGAGGTATTTTTTTCAAACTGTAAACCATTATAGTAAATGTTCTCATTAAGAAATTAATTTTTTTTACATTATTAGTACTTTTTGTGTCTTAACACGCGACTCTGCTACTAGATTGTAAGTTACTTAGAAGTATTGACTCATTTTTATCTTGGTTATGTATAGTTGGTCTAATATTAATTTATTTATTTTTTTTGGTAAATTTTTGTCATGAGTAGTCATCATTTTGAGGTAACATGTAGAGGTAGAACTTGATCTTGTTTCACCTAGTATGAAACTTTTTCCCCAAATTTTATTATTGTCAGTCTATTTGTTAAGATTTTCAGATTTGCATAGTTCAGTCTACTTAATTTGTGCTACTAGCCAGGGGAGTCTTGGAGAAGGAGGATAAAAGGCTATTTTACTTTCTCTAATAGATAGACAATTTATAATCTATTTACAATGTTTCTATTATTTATTCATCTAAATGGCTCTCATTAGAGGCCTGTTATATGTGTAAAGTAAGGTGCTCTGAATGATACATTAAGATGAGTAAACGCACCCCTCCGGGGAAGTTACTGTGTGATAAGAGGAATATGGACATGTACACAGCTGATACTTCCTGGGTGTGGTTGGAGTTAAGAGGAGAGACAGAGCCCTTTGGTTTTGAGGTGTGATAGGGATAACATTTGGAATAGATTATAAAGAATGAGTAGAATTTGGTTGTCAAGATGGTGAACAGCAACCCAGGTAACTCGTTAGAATAACTCACTTTTGTTGTATAGTTTCTATAAAATGGGTACTAGATGGAGTTTAAATATGCTTGAGGCCAGAGACTCAAGATGAATAATATGTTAGGTAAGCTTAGTATAATTGACCTAAAGGACTTGAGAGTGCTTCTCAAGTATTCTGTCAAGAACAATACACGTGGTAGATACACTGTTTGCACTTAACCATATGATTGGTTCCATACTTACGTTTAGTTAAAAAATGAGATATAATTTTCAGTGCAAAGGAGAATATTGGTTAAGAAATGACTTTGAATAGGAGATTTTTTTAAACTTAATCTTATTGGCAGGTATGTATAGTAACGGACATGGAATATATTAAAGAAATTTGTAGTAAGCCACCTGCTTAAAATCTTTTCCAAATTATGGGAAATGTGATAAAATCTTTTTTGAATTTCTTTTTATTGTCCTACCTTCCTTAGGGTAGAATTACTAATAAAAGTGGAATAGAGATGCAGAAATCCAAAGGTGGACATACGTGGATATGTCCTTATCTTTGAATAATGAGATTAGCTGTGTTTTAGTGTTTACAAGTTGAGATTTCCTTTTTAAGACTGTCTTTAAATAGTTCAGTGGTGAATAAAAATATTACTTTCCCATTTTTCGTTACTCTTAGGCATTATAAAAAGCTCTTAAGAGTTTATTGCTTTGAACTCTGTTTTTACTTAAAGTGTGAAACTTTCAGGATGAAGATGGATTTCGAGAACTAAATGAGAATGGAAATGCTAAAGACGAGAATATTCAACAGAAACTTTCTTCAAAAGTAGTAAGTGACTTTTTTTTTTAAATGATAAACAAAATATTTGAACATCATTGGAACTATGGCTGTGTCGAAAAGAAACATTGCAGATAAGTTTCAAGACTTAAGGGCCGCATGGTACAGAAGAAAAGTGTATTTAGTACTGATCTTTAGTATTTATTTCAGTATAGCCAGAACAGAGACACTTCCCAGTGAAATCCATAGTTCCATTACTGATAAGAAAATACCATTAATTAAATGACATCATAAAGCATATATCATGCTGAAGTTTCCCCAGTTGTTGCAAAACTTTACTTTGGAGTTACTTTATTTTCAGTCCAAGATCCAGACAAGCATGACTATTGTGAAATGCTGTTTTGCCTCTGTTATTTTCCAGTCTCCCAGTCTCTAATAGTCCCACCGTCTCACTCTATCCTTTATGACATTGAATGTTTTGAAGAGTCTAAGTTCAGTTATACTGTAGAACATCCCACATTCTGGATTGTCTTTCCTTACATTTAGACTTTTATGGAATCACTAACATGTTTTTCTGTGGTTATCATAGTTGGATGATTTACCTGAAAATTCACCGATCAATATAGTTCAGACTCCAATTCCCATCACCACCTCTGTTCCTAAACGTGCAAAAAGTCAGAAGAAGAAAGCTTTAGCAGCAGCCCTTGCCACAGCTCAAGAATATTCAGAAATAAGTATGGAGCAAAAAAAACTACAGGTATATATTCATTTTTATGAACAAATAATGGAAGTTTATTTGGTAGACTTGCGGGGATGGACAGAAGTGTGACAAATATAATCATCTTAAATTGCCATGTCTTCATACTGTAACAAAAAATAAATATTTTCATGTTTGCCTTGCAGGAAGCTTTATCAAAGGCAGCTGGAAAAAAGAGTAAAACCCCTGTGCAGCTAGATTTGGGGGACATGTTAGCAGCTCTGGAAAAACAGCAGCAAGCTATGAAAGCACGGCAGATTACCAATACCAGACCTCTGTCCTACACAGGTGAGATCGTTAATCTGAGCAGTTTGCTGTTTGCCTTTGCTAATATATTTTGGTTATTGTTAAATTACATGTACCTAAAGAAATCCATGGCCTAGTTGCTCAGTAGCTGCTCTCCCGCCACCCTAGTAGCCCCCATCATTGTTCTACAGCGTAGTGCCTCCTATTACCTACTCTCCCCTTCCTCTAGCCCCCATCTATCCTAAAGGAGTGATCTTTTTCAAATATAAGCTGGATTATATCACTCCCCTGCTCCAAACCCTCCGTAGCTCTTCATCTCACTTGGTCTGTGGGGCCAGAGTCCTAAGTCGTCTCAACCGATCCTGTTACCTTCTTGCCCTCATCGTCATTCTCCTCTGCACACACTGCTCCAGCCACGTTAGCCCCCTTGCTGTTCCACAGACATGCGCAACGTGCTCCTGGCTCAGTCTTTTTGTGCTTGCTCTTTCCTTTACTTGGAACTCTCTTTCCTCGGGCATCAGTGTAGTTTATTCCTTTAGGACCTTTGGGTCTCTGTTCAAAGGATATACGTTATGAACCAGCCAAATTTTTTTCTTCTTCAAAGGTTGAAATAAGAATCACAGATAATTAGGCTTTATAACTGTTACATTATCCAATTTAAAGACAAATGGGAAACAGGAGTTTTCATCAAATTGTGTGTGCATGCATGCACATATGTGTGTGTGTGAGTGTGTAAGAGAGAGAGCTGGCTTTCTACTGAAACAGTAATTTGTATTTTAACAAACCTCGCCAGATTTAGAGCTCAGCAGTTCCGACCTGTTCCCTCATTTCTTTCTGTAGTCTTTGTTTTACAGGATGAGGAATAAGATAAAGGAAAGGGAAAGGCACCAACAGAAAGCACTGATGTTGAGAGACAGAATTGCATTTTCTGTTTCTTGAGTTCCTATGTAAAGGGTCTTTTGTTTTCAGACAAAAAGATAAGGAATTGCCAGGCTTGAGGGTTGCTGCAGTAGACCAGAACTAACAGTTTATCCCTACTCTGGATCTGTATCTGTTATCTTTGGAGCTTTATCTGATGGACACTGCACGACCATGTACTGCTCCTACTTTTATGATGTCTGTTTTCTAATAAGAAGAGGATGTTCTTACAGATTGATCATTAGAAATTTTGAAACTATGTGGAGTTGGCCATAATAGTAAAACTAATGTTCTTGTTTGTTTTTAGTGGTCACTGCAGCTTCTTTTCACACTAAAGACTCTACTAACAGAAAACCTTTAACCAAAAGTCAGCCCTGTTTGACATCCTTTAATTCTTTGGACATTACTTCCTCTAAAGCAAAAAAAGGAAAAGAAAAGGAAATTGCAAAACTAAAACGGCCCACAGCACTTAAAAAGGTAAGCCAAAATCTGGGGATGTTTATTTTACACAATAAATAAGGATTTAAATCTGTTACAGAAGTAGTTGTGGCATTTTAGCCAGCAGATTATTGTGAAAAGCTTGTAGGCATGCATCTTTATGATGACTAATTAATTTGAGATTGGGGATATCAGCATCATGACTATCTTTCTGTGTTCAGCAAGGCCCTGGAGAATGAGTTCTGTCAGAAGGTTAAAAAAAAAAAAAGTTAAACATTTAGGCATCCAAAAACATTGGACCCTGGGAATCAGAAGCCAGGGATTCTACTACTACCTTCAGTGCTAATTGTGTAGTTTTAGGCAAACCTTTTTTACTGTCACCTTCTTCTATAGGTTGGGGATAGTATCCGCTCTATTTAACTCTGTATTGTTATTAGGAGGAGCATAATGAGGTAGTCCATGTCCAAACACTTGAAAACTGCAAAATGTAAATCTAATGTAACTATATGACCTGGTTTCCAAACTCTGTATTTTATCCATTTTGCAGTAAGCTCTAGTTTGTAAAACTAGGATTTAAAGAATGAAGCAGATGTGGTTTGATAGCTATGGTATTACATAGAATAATTGCCTCCCTTCATTTTGAATATAGTATTTCCTTAAACTACAGTGCCTAAAATTACATTTACCTTTATGCCAGTCAGTTTTTCCATAGCCAACCAAAATCCATATGTCCATTTTTAAGTGAACTACTATTACTGTATAATAGTGAACATTTTAATCATTCAGTACATACTTAAAGAGTAATCAGTAATTAAAGACTGGTGATGACTTTTAGGTTATTTTGAAAGAAAGAGAAGAAAAGAAGGGCCGTTTAACTGTGGACCACAATCTTTTGGGATCTGAGGAACCAGTAGAAATGCACTTAGATTTTATTGATGATTTGCCACAGGAGATTGTTTCCCAAGAAGGTAAGATCATCCCTTTCCCCCTTCTTCTCATGGAATGGTCCAGAGTATTTTAATTGGTAGGCAAGCCATCACTAGTTATTGTTCTAAATATGCTCCATATTTTATCTAAGTTTTTTAAATTTTTTATTTATTTATTTATTTATTTATTAACATTTTTTATTGAGTTATTGTTACTTTACAATGTTGTGTCAAATTCCACTGTAGAGCACAATTTTTGTTATACGTGAACATATACATATTCATTGTCACATTTTTTTCACTGTGAGCTACCACAAGATCTTGTATATATTTCCCTGTGCTATACAGTATAATGTTGTTTATCTGTTCTGCATTTTGAAATCCCAGCCTGTCCCTTCCCATCCCCCTGCCCCCTTGGCAACCACAAGTTTGTATTCTATGTCTGTGAGTCTGTTTCTGTTTTGTATTTATGTTTTTTTTTTCTTTATATTCCACATATGAGCAATCTCATATGGTATTTTTCTTTCGCTTTCTGGCTTACTTCACTTTGAATGACGTTCTCCAGGAACATCCATGTTGCTGCAAATGGCGTTTATGTTGTCAGTTTTTATGGCTGAATAGTATTCCATTGTATAAATATACCACCTCTTTATCCAGTCATCTGTTGATGGACATTTAGGCTGTTTCCATGTCTTGGCTATTGTAAATAGTGCTGCTATGAACATTGGGGTGCAGGTGTCATTTTTAAAGTAGGGTTCCTTCTGGATAGATGCCCAGGAGCAGGATTCCTGGGTCATATGGTAAGTCTATTCCTAGTCTTTTGAGGAATCTCCATACTGTTTTCCACAGTGGCTGCACCAAACTGCATTTCCACCAGCAGTGAAGGAGGGTTCCCTTTTCTCCACAGCCTCTCCAGCATTTGTCATTTGTGGACTTTTGAATGATGGCCATTCTGACTGGTATGAGGTGATACCTCATTGTAGTTCTGATTTGCATTTCTCTGATAATTAGTGATATTGAACTAAGTTTTTTTTTACTTTTGAGAGTGGTTTCCTTGAAGCTACTTCTTCAGGGAAATATTTAAGAGGAGGGGCAGGTGTAACATAGTAGGTCTGTGGCATTTTTGAGGCTTAAATCCTAAATTCGTTGTAAACCCTCATACAGACTTTAAACACAGTAGGGAGATAAGATAATTGTGTAACTTGGCAAATTAATGGACTGGATATACAAATACTAACTCATTTCCTGAGTTCAGCTGGTTAGGAAAGAAGCAGTAACTAAAGGAAGCAGTTGAGGCAAGGGATGGCATCTGAAAATGTGGCTTCCTGAGCACAGAAGCAAAGACCAAATGAAAGAGAAACTGGGGTGGTGCCTGGAAAATCAGGAGTGGTGTGGAGAGAACAAGTGAGGTAGAAGTCATCATTGCCAGCAGCAACAGGAATTTTTAGACAGTTAAATTATTTCCAAGAAGTAGGTGGAAAAATAGATATGGAGGAAACAGGCAATATGATCTGGCAAGAGGTGCCAAAGTTAATATGTGCTTTGTTCTTCGATTTAGATCCTTGCAATACATGTTTTAGATAGCTTGGCCTTCTCTCAGCTGTTCTGTGTAGACTTGTAGGCTGTGCTTGATTTTTTTCAGAGTATTTTCTGTAGTGTATGAGAAACGTTTGTGATCTGAACAATGCTCAACTTGTTAACTTCTGGAGAATTTGGAAGTGATATAAAAGATAACTGCCATTCTAAGTTGCGTTGGTCATTGCAGAGCTTTTCAGCATTCAGAGTTTCTAAATTCTTTCCCCTCACCCCACGTCTCCACAGATACTGCACTGAGCATGCCCAGTGATACATCCCTCTCTCCAGCAAGTCAGAACTCTCCGTACTGTATGACACCTGTGTCACAAGGCTCTCCGGCGAGTTCTGGGATAGGCAGTCCAATGGCATCTTCGACAATAACCAAAATCCACAGCAAAAGATTTAGAGAGTAAGTTTTAGTCTCATTGTTGAGGTTGAATAGTTTTAAGTATCTTGATAGTAGCTCTGAATGTAATATTGTCATTATTACTTAGTGGGTTGAGCAGACAGAATACCAAAGGTCTTTGAATTCTTTCAGATTTGTTTAACAGCTGGTTTTATTGTATGTAAAGCATTTGTCTTCTGTCATCTATCAGTATTTATATGAAAGTGACTTGACAGTAAATATATTCTTTTTATGTCATCTAGTGTTTATACTGAGAAAATTTGGCCTCTTAACGGCTTATGTATAAAATGCTGTACTGTGACATTTCTCCTCTTCAAATGCTTTTGCTTTTTTGTTTATATTACTGGACCTTCAAAAACACCTCTGTAACCAATTAATAACATGTTTCTAAGACCCTATTACATGAACTGAACCTATTACATAATGCTATTTGTTTTTAAGCAAATATTTCTAAATTTTAAAATGCCCATCTGTGAATAATCTTCAACTGGCAGCTATTGCTGTAAAGGATTCTAGGGTTTGAACATTTGTGTAGATGAATTAATTTTACCTTTATAAGTGTCATATGAAAAAAATCCCAGGGTGAAAGTAAAATTTGTGTTAATCCAAACCACATTGTTTTGTTCTGTTCCTTTTCTTTATATTATTGTTTTTGAGTAAATACTTCTTGCCTAGATTTAGGAAGTTAATTAAATGTCAAATAATATATGTGGAGCAAAGGAAACACGTGGGGAATAAGATGTTACATAAGTATGAAGTAAACAGCTTGAAAGAAAAACAGAATGAAGAAAATTGCATTCTTTAATTTTGTATGCTTTATGCTAGTTAACCTTTCCTGAGTATGTCCAGTTATATCTTCTCTTCTGAAGTAATGTCATACTTGTACTTATTTAAACATTTTTCTCTCAAACGTTAAAAAAAAAATTTCCAAAACAAAACTTTTTTTTTTCACTAAAGAATAGCAGGCCTAGATTTTCCCATCATATAATGTATGGAAGTGGAAATATGCTGACCTGGCTATTCCTAGATTATAAATTACACAGATTCTCCTTGTTAACAGGTACCTGCTTGTGGTAGAGATTATGGGTGAGAATTAGAAAAGTAGAATATATAAGGAGTAAGTGAACTTGAATGACTTTCTTGTCCTTGAAATTAAATACAATAGTGGCCTCATACTTACTTCCTTTCTGTTTTGTGTTATAGGCATACATGATCTCACAAAGAGCCTCATTCAATTGCCTTGCCTGATGTGAGGGCATGTGATTTTACCTCAAGACCTCTTTGGTTAATTACCAAGTTCATCCTCTGTAACCATAGATTTTCAGAGTTAGCAGGACTTTTGAGGCTGTTATACCTAATTCCTTATTTTTATGGTTAAGGAAACCAGTGTCCAGAGATTGTTATTTATTCAAGTGTGGAGGATGAATTGTTAGTATTGGAGCATTCAGTTAGCATTCATAAAATTAATTTCTTCACTACCAGAACCATCTTTAGTATTCATTGGGATGAAATAACTTTATACATTATCTCCTTACCAAAACACTGTACCTGTTTTTATCTAGTAGCAGGCTAATGTTTGATTTATATCATAAGGAATTTAATAATAAGGGAGTTTGAATATTACTTCCCTGAGATTAATCTAGCCCTTACATAAAAGCCAATCTGTTGTAATTTAGAAAAACTCTCTGTTTTTCTAGTTAACTGAGCATTTAGGAGATTTTAAAGACTTGATTTTTTTATGAAAAACCTGTTAATGTATTTTTTTTTCCTGAAGTAAATTTTATAACTACCCATTTTTTGTTTCCTTTACAGGTATTGTAATCAGGTTCTTTGTAAAGAGATTGATGAATGTGTGACTCTTCTTCTTCAAGAGCTTGTCAGTTTCCAGGAACGCATCTACCAAAAAGACCCTGTAAGAGCAAAAGCGAGGAGGCGGCTGGTCATGGGTCTAAGGGAGGTCACCAAACATATGAAGTTAAACAAAATCAAGTGTGTTATAATCTCCCCAAATTGTGAAAAAATCCAGTCCAAAGGTATGAACATTTTAACTTTCGAAGTGTTTTGATATTTATGTAGTATAATGGTAGAATATACAGTGAATTTTTAAGTGGAAGCCTTTTGTCTTTCTTAACAAAGTTTAGGTATAAAACATAATATTGAACACAAGGAAAGAAAAGGAAATGTTTCAGTATCTGTAATTAAGTCCTCAAATTGAAATCAGATTGTAAAGGAAATCCTCATTTATGAACACTAGTGAAGGATTTAGGTTGGGCCAACCAACTGTCCCCTGTGTTGTAATCAGTATGAGGACTAGTAAGAGTGCATGTCTCTGCCTCTGCAAATATATTCTACTTTAAAAATGTTTACATTACCTTCCTTTGGTGCCTCTTTTCTCTTGAAAACAATAAAGGTCTCTGCTCCTGTTTGTGGTAGAGATTTGTCTCTCAGAAACCAGCAGTAACAGGCTTTTGGGTGAGCGCGCACACAAATTCTTTGTACCATGTCGTGCACCCGTGTTTGTCCTTTTTCATGGTAGAGACACTTCAGGTGATTGGACTAGACAGATGCATCACGTAGCCGTAGGAGGCATGTTCTCCATAGGGGAGAAATACCAATGGAACAGTAATGTGCAGTCGGTCTTACTGCATGTCATAGGTTGCTCACTTGAGCTGAGAGATCGGATAAAGAAATCAGCCACTATTAACATTTTTAATTAATTAAAAAATGTTTATTATATTGAAATTTGGCTCCTGCTATGCTAATTGCTCTGGAGAAACAAAAATACTGGCATTAAAGAAATTTGGAATTTAATTGGGGAAAAGAAAATATGTACATATATCCACATAGACTATAAATTCAAATAGGAAAGTATGTGAAACAGCCTAAGTGCCACCAGCATTCACAGTCCTCTGCTGCTGTGTTTAATGCTTTAGCTGTGGGATGCTAAAATAGCTCCATTTAGGAAATAACTAAAATAAAACCTCTATGTGTGTTGATGTCTCAGGTGGCCTGGATGAGGCTCTCTATAATGTTATAGCTATGGCACGGGAACAAGAAATTCCTTTTGTGTTTGCCCTTGGAAGAAAAGCTCTAGGACGCTGTGTGAACAAGCTGGTTCCTGTTAGCGTAGTGGGAATCTTCAACTACTTTGGTGCTGAGGTAAGACTTAGAAGACACAGTCTCTCACCCCCACGACCCCCCACCGTAGTACATTTTCTTTTGACAAATGCCAGTGTTATGTTTGAGCATTTGAAGACGTGAGATGATGACTCTGGGAATCTTGAGTATTACATTTCCTTTTTTAGTGTTGAACACATTTATGTACGTTAATCCTATAGCATTTTGAAAAGATTTTAGCTTATATTTCTGCCATGCTGGGGTTTTTTTATGGGTTGCAATATGTAGTACTTGATAATTTATGTAACTGTGAAGAAATCCAACATTGTACAGTGTAAAATAATTTTCTTCAGTCTATATATTGGGTATTTTTTGTGCTCGAGAGAGAATAGAATCCTTTCATTGGAGTGGATTTTCCTTTAGAAAATGAAATTCCCAAACCAGTTGACAGAATAATTCTTTACCCATGGTATTTGTCTTCTTCTCAGTCTGCTAATACAAAGTTTTGCCCATAGGGGCTGATAAATGATCAAATAAATGTTATTTATTTAGAGTAATGCTTACTAACTGATAACATTTTAAGACTGGTAGGGATGTCTGTGTGTGTGTGTGGGTTTCCTAGTATATTACTTGACTTTATCATGGCTATTACATAGAAATGTTTTCAGTTGTACTTGTTTTAAATTGTATGCAAGCTGTATATAAAGTAAGACTGCTCTTTATGCAGTTGATTCTAACGTGTTTTATGACACCGCTGGTGGACTGTTTTCCCTCTTCCCAGCCACACTATTTGTGTATATTGAAGTGTCTGTCTCTCCTACCTAGTCACCATGTTTGCGTACCCCTGTCCCCCATCTGTTCAGTTTCTCTCCAACAACCCATTAAATTATCTATCTACCCACCTATTCTCTGTGATCATGTGATTAATATTTGTGCTGCCATCTCACTGTGTGCTTTTCTGTTATAGGTATCCCACTGCCTTGCTGTAGTTCGTTTCTGCCTCTACCACTGTTAATTCTTTGAGTGCAGGCCCCTTGTCTTTGTATCCCTGACACCTTTTACATTTCTTGAGCATGAGCAGGTGATACATGATTGTTTAATAAATTGTATGGTAGATGTCTATCTGCCTGCTGCTTTAAACTGTATGTGAGAATCTGGGTGATAAATAGGTGTGTGGGAAAGACACACACACAAATGTACTCTCTGTTCACTGTTAGAGTTTATGGAATAAGAATGGGATCAGGGTCAGGAAAAGTGGACATGTTTGTTTTTAATTGTATGAACTTATTATTAAATTAAATGTACTAGGTTATTTGTATGGTTTTATATTACAAAATGCTTGCCAGTTTTGTTTGTACATTGCTTTTTACTTGCCTTCTCTGTTTTGAGGTAGGAAAGCTATTGTTTAAACCAAAACACATTCAAAAATTGAAGGTAGAGGAAATACTGATATATTGTGAAGTGTATCTACTCACAGTATTTTACCATGTAAAAAAGGTGAACCTTTGAATTAAGCTTTCCGTCCTTACGTTGACATTCAAGGCTTTTATTCCCTGATAGTTTCTCTCTTCAATTTTATTTTCTCTTCTTTTATATTGTTTTATTCCCAACAGTTTCTATGTTCCATATTTATATTGTAAAGCCAATGTTAATCTCAGAATTACATCTCCATATGCATATTTTCTTTTTGTTGGCTTCACTTAAGTGCATGGTCTGTTGAACACTGCAAACAAATATTTGTGAAATCTGTTCCATGCAACACAGCGGCTGTTTTCAGCTGAATCTGTTTTCCCTCCTTTCTAAAAATAAACAAATCCTGAATATACTTTTGATATATTACTAGCACCCACTCCTCTTCAGAAATCAACACAATTAGCAGCAGAGCTTATTGTACCTGCTACTTTAAACAATTTAAGATGCAGCTGGATAAAGCATGCTGCTTATGCTTCTCCTTCCCAAGTGTAACTTAGAGACACATTATCCTCTAGCAATGTGACACTTTTTGCCATGCTTTCATCTTGTTACATTTATACTTAAATGACAGTGCCTTGTTAAGAAGAAAAAAATTGTGCTGTACTTCTCTCCCCATTGTCTGAAAACAATTTTATGTATAAAATTAAACATATTCTTACAAATGGCCAGCTCACGTTTATCATCGGAAATTCTTTATATAATGTGTGGGTATGTTGCAATGTGATACTAAAACAAAACACTGAACAGGAGTAGAATGTTGTTGAATTGTGATGTAAGAGCCACTACCATTGTCGTTTGTCTTTCTGGTGGCTGTGAAACGTCAGTTTTCTTTAAACATCGTTAGACATCATAGTTATTGAAGTTAACTTTAATGTTATATGAATTTTGCCTTTTTATTGACACAACCTTGCTCCATCACCTATGATTTCACTGGGATCATTAATTCCATTCATGTCATTTCTGTCTCCCTGATGGAGGAACTTCTGGTTATATAGCTCCACATTATACTTCCAGGCTCTTTATTCTGTTCTCATAATTTGCCTTTCTTCCAGTATCTTTGGCTTGTCTATCTTCTAAGTGTCATGTTTTCATCATCTTCAAGGCCCCAGCTAGCTGGACCATCAGTGGCTTCTTTCTGGTCTTTTTCAAGTTCTTTCAACAAGCAAATATTACAGGGAACTTTAAAGTCCTGTGGAGACAGCTGTCTGCTTTACATCCTTGGACATCACCCTGTGTACACTTGTTCCAATATATTCAAACCCATACAAGATTCTTCACTGCTCCCCAAACAAGCCTTTAAAGTCCGTACCTTTATTTATGGTTTTGCATGCTTGGCTAAGGACGCGCTATCTCTGCCCCTCAAAACTGCACCAGTTTTTTAAGGCCAATATCAGATGTCGTTTTCTTCCTTCATGAATTTTTCACTGATGCCCAGCAGTTAGACGTTTCCTCCAAAAACCGTACCACTTTGTATGTCTCAAGGCGTTTAAGATACTGTGCCTTGAATCATCATTTTCCTTGCATCTACTTGGAAGCTACCTTGAGAGGACTATGCAAGGACTTTAATATAACACATTTAGTGGCTGGTACTGAACCAAGAAATTTCATCAGACTTCTAGGATATGTTTGTGTGTATGTATGTGTAAGTTACAAGAGTATTTTATAAGGTTCTGTGGTTTGCATACCATTTACATTTTGTGCTTCTGGAAAGTATATTCAATCTTGAAACAGTAGAGACATTTATTGCTAATGATAATAATAAAAGAGTATTACAAAAAATAGACTAGGCAAAATCTCTTTCTTTTTAGAGCCTGTTTAATAAGTTGGTAGAACTCACTGAGGAAGCCAGGAAAGCATATAAAGATATGGTTGCAGCAATGGAACAGGAGCAAGCCGAGGAAGCCTTAAAGAACGTGAAAAAGGTGCCACACCACATGGGACATTCTCGGAATCCCTCTGCAGCAAGCGCCATTTCTTTCTGCAGTGTTATTTCTGAACCCATCTCCGAAGTAAATGAAAAGGAATACGGTAAGTTGTTACATAACATTTTAAATGACTTAAACGTTGTAATAATTTAGTGATTGGTCATTTTGAAAGTGAATTTCCATGCTGCCTTTTGTTTTTATCTTCTTGATTATTCAAGTTTTCCTCAAATTTTTGATTTAAAAGTTGCATTAAACATGTTCGTTGAAAGTTAGAATATTTGGGGCTGAGACTTTCTATGAGACTCTGGAATTTAGTCACATTTTCAAAATCCTAAAAAAAAAAGAAAAAATCCAAAAGGGATTTAAAAAGCAAAACATACCTACCATTCTTATGATGTGTAGACTAAGTAAATGTAAATTCTTGGAAATTTTATGCTAATACTTTATGCTTGATTATTAAAATGTTATTTTACTAAGTAAACAAAAGACCTAAATACTATTCAATCTAAGGTTATCAAACCTAGACTTGTGACACTTGTTTTGAGTTAAAAATCTGATGCTGGTCAAAAAGAAATATGGACTAACAGTCAGCATTAAAGTGTAATGTTTAAAGTAACAGTAGTTATACTGTACTCTATATCTTGATCTAGTTTCTGATTCGTTTCCTGTATTTTTTAAAAATAGAGTAGCCACCTCCTTCAACTTGGCTTCTTGTTCTTCTTTTCTCTTTTTAATCTATCTGGGAGTTTATCAGATAGTTTGTTGCCAACCTAAAATTTAACATGTGAAAAACTGAGTCCCCATTTTCTTGCTTTCTTCTCACATTCTTTCCTGCTCTTCCAGTCTGTGACTGCGGTTAAATGTTTGGAATGCTTCTGACAAAGCTCCAGACCAGAGGCAATTAATAAGTTATTGTGCACCTTTACGAAACCGTTGGTCAGGGATAGGTGATTCTGGCTTAGAGGCAGACATATTTCTTTGGCTGAAGTGAGACCAGTTGAAAATAGAGAAGATAAAGGGCCAGGTTTGTAAATGAGATCAGTTCTCTGTGTAGTGATATGCCAGATCGCAAAGGTTAACTGCAAGATAAATTCCTAAAGCTGTGGGTTTAGGGAAATGACAGTGATCTTCATTTTGGCACATAAAGAGAGAAGTTATAGAAAAAACCTCTCAAAGACTTAGGAGATGTTTTTAAAAAGCACCAGATTTAGTGTTCAGAGATTGAAGCCTTGGCTTTTTCACACTCTGCCTGGAGTATTTAGGTATAATTGATTAATTTCTGGGCTTCAGATTTGTCTTCAGGAGAGTGAAGAAAGTTTGTTCAGGTCATCTATGAGGTTTCATTCAAAGCTAAAGTTCTCTGAACTAATGGTTGAATTCTAAGAAGGGATTTAGACAGAACCTTAAAGATTCTGGCCTGATGACCTGATTTATCAGGATGCCAACAAAATGAGTCGAAATAATCATAAATAATTTACTTTGAGAGCAAAGCATAAAGTTACTGTATCTGCATCAGATACATTTAGCAACAGACGTAAAACCCACTAATGTAGCCTGAGAAAATAGGATATTGAATTATTTCACAGTGTCATCAAGATCCCTAGCTCCTTCCTTCCTTCTGTTCTTCCATTTTCAGTCTGTGGCTTCTTATTCTTGTGCTCATCATATCATGTCCATAAATAGCTGCAGTGGCCTGGGCATCATGGCAGTAGTCGAAAGCAAGAGATTCAAGCAGTGTGCCCTTTTTATCAGTGAAAAACAATTTTCAGAAGGCTTTCCCTTTTGTCTCATTTGGCCAGAGCCAATCACATGACTGCTTTTAGCTGCAAGGGAGATGTGGGCAACAGAGTATTTGGCAAAGGAGAATGGGATCGTCATGGTAGTCTAAGAACTATTTTAATTCATGCTCTGGGACTTGGCTCAAGTTAGGGGGTTCTGTTAGCCAGGAAGAAAATGAGGAGTGATTCTTCTGATTTCCACAGTTTAAAGAAAAAAACGAAACTGGGAAAGGGATGTTAAACGTTGGTAGCATAGGAAGGCTCTTATGATAATCCAGTCTTACTGTTGTTTGTGTGCACCTTAGTTGCTTCCTTTGCTTGTTTTCCTTCCACCTGAGCTGAGTCTCAATTCTGTCATACTAACAAGAAACAAATAGTTTCAAACATAAATCCTAACTAAACTGTACATTCTTCGAGAGGAATTTGGCACGTAACGGGTACTTGACGTATCATAGTAATAGCTCACTTACTGAATTCTTACTAGGCGCTTTTCCAAACACTTCATGTTTATTGGGACATTTAATCCTCTGAGCAATCCTAGGAAATAAGAAGTTTTGTACTGCATTTTACAGATCAGGAAGCTAAAATGAACTGAGGCAAATAACTTGCCAGTATCACACAGCTGGTAAATTTGACTTTTAGCACCTGTACTGTTAGCCAGTGGGATGTAAATTCCCTGTCTGTTGAGTGAATTCCCAGTAGGACTATATAGTAGGTTTTCAGTAACCACTTAGGAGGCTAGGACAGCCTTGATGTGCAGTCCATCTGTCTTGAATTTCCTGCTCATTCCCCACCACTGCCCCTTCCTCTGTAGGCTCTTGAACTCATTTGCTTGTTCCTTTACTATATACAACTATCTAAAGATGGACAGCTTCTCTCTGTGTCCTGACAAGGGAGAAATACACACACCTCATCCTCTGACAAACCCATTAGTGATTTGAAAGTTGAAGAGACAGTTTCACAAAGAACCAACCAGCAAAACAAGAAAGCATAGAGTGGTTAATAAGCAAAGAACAGCTTTATTGAATAAGTTCTGCAAAAATAAACCATTCAGAAGCAAGGTAGGTTTGGATCAGTACCATTTCCAGGTTTGTTGTGATCTTTGACCCTGCCTTTAACTTGCTTCCTAGTCCCTTCTGCAAAAGTGGACTTCTGGATGTGCTATTCTGACTTTAGACATTCAGCTCCTTCCCGACCCCAACCCCCGTCTCCCCCGTCCCTGCCTACAGGTGGCACTTTCATAACTGCTCTGTTTCTCCCTGTCATAGTCATGTGTTGTGTGTGCGCATCCATTGTTGATCAAGCTTCACCCATTACGTTAAGGTAGGAGCCTGGGCCCTCTGTAATGGATATGTCACCTCAGTGGCTCTTTGATCATTGTGACAGATTTCTTGCTAGCTAATCACAGAGTCCCTTGTCTTTGCTTCCAAGGTCATCTCTCCCTTTCCTTTCCGAAGAACCCATTTGGCTTTCAGCTCACTAAGAAGCTGAATGCCCAAGACTGAGCCTGCAGAGAGATCATACCTGCTCAGTCTGCTGACTTCCTTTCTTTTCCTCTTCCTTTGGCTCACTTCAAGGAAGGGAGGTGGGATTTTTTTCTAAGACCTCACATGAATTCTTGTAGTAAGTACTTTTGAAGGAGGAAAAAAATTGTTGGAAGGAAGTGTAAATGTGTACCTAAATTTTTTAATTGTATGGTGGTTTTATTTTTCTGCAGAATTAAATATATGGGTGATTTTTTTTCATTTAATGTAAAGGCTTATTTTCCCAGCACATACTATATGCCAACCGTAGGAACACAGAGATGAGGGGGTGTGGGAATAAGGAGGGAGGAGAGGGTACAACAGCAAACATAAAACAGATACTTTGAACCAAATACGCAGAAAGTGCTGTGGGAGTTCTGGTTAATAACTGACTCACTTAGGAAAGTTGGGAAAGGCTTTGTAAAGGAGGTGACATTTAAGGATGGTTTTCAAGGATGAGTAGGAGTCTGAAGGGTAAAGGAGGAAAACGCATCTCATGCAAAAAGAATAGCTTATGCAGAGCAAAGAATTGTACACACAAAAGATATGACTTCTGTGAGCTGTGAGAATTCAAGGCAACTTAGAGCCTGTAATGCTTGGCTGGGGGTCGAAATAAATAGGACCAGAAAGATGAGTTATGAAGGACTTGGTTATGCTCAGCTAAGGAGTTTGGGTTACTAGGGTAATAAAAAGCCAGTTAGACAATGATGTGGGCATTTCACAAAACCAATTAGAAAGATACTGTAGATGTATAGCAAGGTACAGAAGGCTGGAGCTAAGGCACTTGTGACCAGATTTGGTAGTTGCTGAGCTATAGGTGATATGGTATACTTATGAGTTCAATGGGATGAAAGTATATATAAGGGAGAAAGATAAGATCAAGGATTACTATGAGGTTTCCTGTGCTTTGAGAGTGTGAAAATGATGTTATTAACTGAGAGTGAGAATAAAGGAGGAGGCTAGATGTTTTTGTCATGAGGTAGGAATGCAAGTGGAAAGACCATTGTACACTTGAAGTAGCTGCAGGAAAGAAAGGTTTTTCCCTAAACCATGTGCCCTGACTTCAGATGGCCAAAATATGGTCTGTAGCAATATATAAATTGATAGGTGAAAATCAAGTTAAAAATATTAATATGAGTAGGTTTGCTTTATCACCACAGCTTGATCATTACGCCTGTAAAATGCAAACAGCAGCTGTTAATGCAAATAGAAGGGAATTTTTATTTTTTAAGAAAAGGCAAAAATGAATAAATGGGACTACACCAAATTAAATAGCTTCTGCATGGCAAAGGAAACCATCAACCATCAAAATGAAAAGGCATCCTACTGAATGGGAGACAATATTTGCAAACCATATATCTGTTAAGGGATTAATATCCAAAATATGTAAAGAACTCATACAACTCAAGAGCAAAAACCCAAACAATTCTATTTAAAAATGGGCAGAGGATAAAAATATGCATTTTTCCAAAGAAAGATATAAGATGGCCAACAGGCACATGAAAAGATGCTCAGCATCACCAATCATCAGAGAAATGCAAATCAAATTCACAATGAAATATTACCTCATACGTGATAGAATGTCTATTATTAAAAGACAAAAAATAAAACAAATGTTAGTGAGGATATGGAGCAAAGGGAGCCCTGGTGCATTGTTGGGAATGTAAATTGGTGCAGCCACTAAGAAAAACAATAACGGAGGTTACTCAGAAAATTAAAAAGAGAACTGCCGTATGATGTGGCTGTTATACCTCTGGGTATTTATCTGAAGAAAACAAAAACACTAGCTCAAAAAGAGATACTCACCTCCATGTTCATTGTAGCATTATTTACAATAGCCAAGATATGGAAGCAACTTAAGTGTCCAACAATGGATAAGTGGGTAAAGAAGATCAATGGACAAAGAAGATGTGTGTATGTATACAATGGAGTATTATTCAGCCATTAAAAAGAGTGAAACCTTGCCATTTGTGACAACATGAATGGGCCTTGAGGGTATTGCGCTAAGTGAAATAAGTCACCGAGAAAGACGAACACCGCATGATCTGATTTATACGAATCTTAAAAAACAAAACAGAACAAACAAACAAACCAAGCTCATAGATACATAGAACAGATTGGTGGTTGCCAGCGGCAGGGGGTCGGGTGGGTGAAATGGGTGAAGGGCGTCAAAAGTTACCAACTTCTACTTATTTTAAATAAGTCCTGGGGATCTAATATACAGCACAGTGACTATAACTAATAATATTGTATTGCATATTTGAAACTTGTTAAGAGGAGGGTAAATCTTAAAAGTCCTCATCATAGAAAAAATCTGTAATTATGAATAGGGATGGATGTTAAGTGGACTTATTGTGGTGATCATTTTGCAGTATGTACAAATATTGAATCATTATGTTGTATGCCTGAAACTAATATAATGCTATATGTCAGTTATACCTCAATGATAAAAAAAAAAAACCTAATGAATAAAATAAGAAAAAAATAGAAAGGTGGGAGAGCTGTCCTTCACCTCCTGATTCCTAGTACATTTTTTTACTCTAAACCGACTATCTGTCATTAAAAATAATTGGTTATCACCACTGTATTACATAATAACACTAATTATTCTTTTTGGCTCTAATGTCACTTAGTAAGCTGAGCCATATACTATAAAACAAATTTTCACAAATGTTAGAAATGCATGGCTGGCTTCTTTGCTTCTAAATGGAAACACAAGTTCCATTACAGGCCAAAAGACAGCTGTAGATAACTTTCAGAGAAAGCACAATACAGACCTGTCAGATCAAAACCATTTCTCATGGACATCTTGGCTCTTCTGTTTTTGACTCGTGGATCCGGACTGTGTACAGTTGGGCAATTCACTGGTCTTTATGAATATATAGATTTTATATAAATGTCATTGAGCTCCTATTGATAAAAGATCTTTTGCATTCTGAAGCATTAATATACTTATTTTGGCTTCTTTGTTTCTTTATGTTAAATGTACTGGTTTCTTTTGATAAACAAAATTTTTGAGAGCTTTTTCATTTATAACTTTTAAACTAGTACTAGAATAGACTAAGTATTTAGTTTTTCCAATCAGTAGGTGAGCCAACAAATTTCTGTAGTTTGTTCTTCCCTCTTTTAAGAGTTGCCTGGTAAAAAGGATGGAAATGAATTACTTATTTATAACTTAGATGATTGATTTCTTGAATATGTGTAAGCACATTTGACTGTCCTTTATGATTGTATTACTGCATTCTGTGGTTCTTATTTTGTGGTTGGCTTTATTCCTTTGATAACTATGTAAGTTTAAAAAGCTAAAGCTCAAAACTGTTCTTAGAAACAATGAACAGTACACAAATACATTTAAAAATATGTTCAGTATATTGTATATATGTATTTACATGCAATATATTGTGTATGTGTGGACAAACTGTAACAATTCTACTTAATAAAACTGAAAAATGAAGAAGAAAACAGGAAAACCAAACAAAAAAAGAGTTTCGTGATTCCGAAACAGTGTTCTGGTTTTTAAAAAATCTGTTTGATATTTACAGAAACAAATTGGAGAAACATGGTGGAAACTTCAGATGGACTGGAAACATCAGAAAATGAGAGGGAGGTTTCTTGTAAGCACAACACATCTGAAAAACCCAGTAAACTTCCATTTGACACAGCCCCTGTTGGTAAGCAGCCATCGTTAGCGGCTGCAGGCAGTGCTACCTCAGCTCCAAACCCTGGAAAATCGACAGTGAGCGATAAAGAGGAAGTGAAGCCAGATGACCTGGAATGGGCCTCACAGCAGAGCACAGAGACCGGCTCTTTGGATGGCAGTTGCCGGGATCTTTTGAATTCCTCCATCACCAGCACCACCAGCACTCTTGTACCTGGCATGCTTGAAGAAGAGGATGATGAAGATGAGGAGGAGGAGGAAGATTATGCGCATGAACCCATATCTGTAGAAGTTCAGCTCAACAGTAGAATTGAGTCTTGGGTCTCTGAGACCCAGAGAACGATGGAAACGCTTCAGCTTGGAAAAACCCTGAATGGTTCTGAGGAAGACAATGCAGAGCAAAGTGGGGAAGAGGAAGCAGAGGTGCCTGAGGTGCCAGAGCCAGGGATGGAGAGCGAGGCCTGGACCGCTGACCATCAAGCAAGTCAGGAACCACAGAAGCCCAGCAGCTGCAGCTCCCTGAACAGGGAGCACTCTGATTCTAATTATACGCCCCCGAATCTGTAACTCAGGAAATGTCAGCTCTGTCTCCAGCTTTGTAAGGGTTGCAGCCATTATCTTTCATGCGTCATCTCAATATTTTGCACTGTCCAGTATTTAATATATGTATTTAATTCCTGACAAATGTTTTTGTAGCTGACTTTTACTTGTTTTCCTATGATCTATATAGCTTAGCTTTTGATTAGCACATAAATGTCTTTCTAATAACTGTGTGGAAAATTCAGAGTTGTTTCAGCTCATTTTGTTATGGAAAATAATGATTAAAAAAGAAGACCAGGTTTTAAAGAAAGTAAATTTAGAATGCCTGTTTAGAGTCATTTTGAAAGGTAAAGATGAAGGTTCTAAGGATAGGAAGAGTTACCACTGTTTGCTTCAAGCCTACACCTCTTTTACTCTAATTTGTCTGACCAAAAAGTTGTTTGGGCTTCTTTAAGAAAGACTTGGAGGTAGAGTTAGAAAACTTCAATTAAAAAAAGAAAAAAGGCTGAGAGTAATACTATGTTCACAAAAGTGTTTTGTGTTAAAAATTGATGCAACTTTTATTTAGTCCACACATGCTTATTCAGAACTCACTGATCATTGTAATTGATTAAGGTTGGGATGGGCCTCCAATACTTAGGCTGGCAAAGGAGCCACCATGGTAGATTAGAGCTGACCTTATTTGTGGGAAGTGATTGATGTCTTTCATAGTGAGAAGTCACCCATGGTAGGACCCTCCAGGTTCTGTTTGACGTTTGCTTCTTACTTACCTCAGGAATGCTCTTGTACATAGTCAATTTGCAGAAAGTTAGGCAAATTTTGACAGGTGAGTAACTGCAACCAATTGTATGACTGCAGCACTTACATGTGAGCCAGCTGGAAACAAAGTCTTGTACTGTTGTCTTCTCTCGCATGCTTCTGATTCAGGATTCTCTGGACTTGAGATATGGATTTGATTGGGTATTCAAACTTGTCCTGAGTGAAAAACCATTACACCTTTAAAAAAAAAAAAAAGATATTGTGCCCCTAGCCTTGAGCACCTGCCACGTAACACTGACCATGGTTATTATAGGAGGTCAGGGAAAGGAACTTGACTCAGTTATAACATGTATCCTGATAATCAAGGCTTGGAAGAGGAAGTTCTGAAGAGAAGAGGAAGTGGTTCTAATTCTGCTGAAACTATTAGATGATTTTGGAGTACGCAGATAGGCGCAGGCATTATTTCTTGATCCTGTTACTGATCTCTGCCTTGTGGCATGTGTATACCTTCTTGGAGAAATTAAAATTACTGAGCTAAATGTTTTATTTGCTGGTCAGTCACCGCCTGGTAGTGACCACTGCAAGTTTATAATGGTGGGAGAACTACAAATTACCATTTTTTTCTGTCTTCCCCCCAAACACCCACCACTCCAGCTGACCAGCACACATGGGCGTGCATACACACAAACACACACAGGCATGCATGCCAGCTTGACACTTCCATCTCCCATAGGCAGGCACAGACCTGAGGAGGGGGGGCGGTATTTTCCCTGCCCAGGTTTTATGGGGCAGAGCTTTGCCTCACAGAAGCAAAGAAGGAAGAATTGGGCAGATTCTTCACTGAAATGCATTGGGACTACTGTGCTAGTATTGGTGTTTTATAACCCTGGCATTTAATTACTGGAGAGACCAGCTTCTTGGTTGATGACTTAGTTATTTGTGAATTGTGAAAGTTTAGGAACATCGCTGTGTAGAAAATGTCAGTCTGTCAACTTTATTAGTGTGCTCAAAGGGTGCACTGCTGTCCTGTCCTGTCTAAACTGTTCTGCAGTATAGACTTCTTGGGCACAGAGTAACCAGTACTTAAGGGAATGCAGCATGTAAGGAATGAAGCCTCTGAAATAGTGATCATGGATTTATATGTGGCAGATCCTGCTGTCTGTACATTTGGAAGTGTTAGTTGGTTTAAAGAAATGATAGAGATTTTGAACTACTGACAATCTTAAAAGTGAATTGAAAACCTCTTACTTTTTAATGGTGTAAATTTCCTTTGCTCAGTGTCAGTGATTCAGATAACTCTTGATCTTAAGGTAGTGGCTTTTCAAAGGTTTCTTATATTTTCTATCTCTACTGACTGAGATTGTCATTTTAGATTTTTGACATTTGTATCAAAAGAGAAGTTGAGGAAATCTTCAGAATACCAGTAACTTTGAATTTTGCTATTGACTTCAGGAGTGTTCAGTTACATGTTTGACAGATGCTCTTGCACGTGCAGTATCTTCTGCCCACAAACCCAAGGGACCATGGGGTTTTTTTTATATAAGACAGGTCACCTCCAGAGGATAACCCAAAATTTATTAAAGGAAAAGCTACTGTGTCGAAAGTATGCTTAAAAAAGTATTAATAATGTCTTTATTATTTGCTTCCTTTAGATAAATTCTGGAAGTTGTATATATTACATGTAGGAGGAGGTGTGAAAAATTAGGAAAGTGGTTTTTTTTTCTTTTTGGATCTGGGATGAGTGGCTCTTTGGAGATCTAGAGAGAGATCTAATGGTAAGAGTAAGGGTTCGTCATCACAAGAAATGAAAACCATAGTGATTTTTTTCTTTGTGTGTAGAGGTGGTTTTACTGACAATAATAATTAGATTTCTATTTCAGTACATAGGTATATGAATTACAATATGAATTGCACTCCCAAAACTAGATTTCTGCTTTAGTAGGTTTGTTTGCTGTGAAGATTACTTCTCAAAAGACAAATGTTCATATTAGCTTAACTTTTGGTTTAAATATGTTTGTAAATGATGTAATATATTTCTTTTGACTAAACATGGGGGAAAATGTGTTATACATTGAAAAGTTTTTAAAGGCTTTGACTGGAGGTCATTTTTGCAGAGATGGTATTTTATATGCTTCCAGTATTTGGAAAAGAATTAGTCAAAAGGAATTCACATAGTTTAAATATTGAGAAATTAATATTCAAATAATGTACTTGTCTGATTTCTTAATAAGCTGGGGGGAGGTGGGGGGGTAGGAATTACAATGTGCAAATGAGTAGTGAATTCTACATTCATTTTCAACTCTTTACCATAAAACCGTTCAATCTTAACACATTGTTACTTTAATATATGTATAAAGAAGTATTACTGTTTGTAAAGCTTTGAGAAAAAAAAAACTTGTCTCTTAAGTATTTTCTGTATGTTGTGCCAGCAGGGTAGAACATTAACATCCATTTAAACATTTTCTCTTTTTGTGATTTTAAAATTTTCTGTGGAATAATTTATTTACAGATAATCTTCCTCCTCCTTTGTTCCTTCCAACCTTCACACACATCACAGAATCAGCCCGACTGTTTGCCTGATGCGAAATCTAAATCCTAATTAATGATAAAATTTAAACTTTGTTGGCACATTACACCTTAAAAGTATTTGTATTATTTTATAATTTAATTTCTAAATAAACCACATGAATTTATAATTTAATGTCTTAATTGTAATGCTCTAATAAAAAAACTAGCAAAATCAGTGTGAATTATGACTTGACGGGGACTTTCATCTTGTTAGTTCTTTCCTGTATGAAGGATGATTGTTATATCACATTTTAGGGGTAATAACAGCTTTTTTGCACTATGTAAATACTAGTGGAGATTCTTCTGTAACTAATAAAGTAATTATTGGAATGTAGTCTATCATTTCAGAATAGGTGTTTAAGGAATTTGTTACTTGCTCAACGTGTAGGATAGAAGAAAAAAAAAAAGAAGAGTCTGGCTTGTAATATCCCTTAGTGCTCTCATGGGTTTGCCCGAAGCTGGTAACATCTGCAGGAAGGAGTTATAGTAAACATCTCTGTTTGGGATGGTTGGTGTGATCTGTGCCACGAGTAATTAAGCATCTCGCCAGGGACCATCCTGGTCGTTAGGAAAAGGCTCCTCCAAATTCCTTCTCCTTTTTATGGTAGTCAGTCTGTGCCAGGCATTGTTCTAAGAAATTCCCAATATTAACTCATTTAATCCTCTCAGCAGCCGTGTGAGGAAATGCTGTGGACAATTTCTCACTTTTCAGATGATGAAACAGTCATGGAGATGTTAAGTCACTTGCCCAAGATTCCACAGCTGGTGAACGGCAGAACTGGGCTTCAAACTCTGTTCCGTGGCCAAGTCCGTGCTTGTGTTCACTGTGTCGGCACAAAACGCGCTGGGTGTGCACACTAAGCAGTGCTTCCCTTCACCTTCTGGATGTGTCTTCTGGGGTGTGAGTTGTGCCGGGGCTGAATGCATAGACTCAGAGACTGGATTTACTGGGCCTCACCTGATCTCTCTTTGCCTCGAGTTGTCCTAGACCTTGTCACTGTGTCACAGTGAAGTGTACGGAATCTGAAAAGAGTAGACAACCTGTTACAAAACAGTAGGATCACTAATTTTCATCTTGAAGAGAAAGGGATTTTGATAATCACAGAAAGGAAGAATGCCTCCTTTCAGTTGTGTCAGAATAGTTCATTCTTTTGGACCAATATTTGTACCACTTCGATAGAGTTCCTTTCCTAACGGTGATCAGTTTTTCTTAAAACTGACCAGAAGAGGGTGTGCATGGCACCCGAAAGCAAAGGCTACCGTGTAATATTAATAATTTTTTTTTTAAGTGAGAGAGGGAAGAAAAGTATCCTAAACTATGGCCCTTACCATAAAAGGTGCTTAGTTCTGAGTGTAAGCTCAGAACTCAGGAACCATACCCATAGGTATCATTTCATCTTAGAGAACACCGTCGACAGGCATTTAGATCACATGTTTAGTAGTTCAGTCATTTGAAATTTCTAAATTGTCTTAGCAATTCAGTATTTCAGTTGACTTGGGGTCTCCTGACATGCATGAAATATGACACCTGGCTTACTACATAACAGGTAGTAATGGCAGCCTTGTGGATTGCAGGGCCCAGACATGCTCCACTGGAAGCTTCCACAGTGCAGGGTTTGGAGAAAGGGGAGGTGTTTCCATTTTGGACCCAATCTCAATCTCTGTTTTCTCTCACCCTGCTCCTCCCACCTTTTTGACACTTTGAGTAATTATTTGACCATCTTAGCAAGCAAAGAGGCATTTATTATTGCAGAAACTGGTTGGATAACTGCCTATAACCTGGCTGCCTGTATCCAAGATTCCAGTCAATACAGAGGGTTAGAGCAAGAAGATAACTGAGTTGCCTGCAGCTTGGAGCTCCTGGCTGAGTGTTCTTTATCCAGTTGCTGAGGAACCGGAGAATGCAGTTGTGAGTCAGCTATGGTTTGGGGCCTGGAGTAGTGTAGATCTGTGGAATGAATGTGCTTTGTCTCCTCAGAAGCATGAGGTTCGCTTAAGGCCTCAAATGACCCAGAGAACAGGTAATAACCACCACCGGCTTCCTGTGGTGAGACCGATTTGAGGCAGTGTTGGTTGCACCCTTGTCTACTAGAGGAAGAGTGATGTGAGTAAAAGTGGTACCTGCTTAGGTGTGCTTAGATTCCCCAGGTTATCTTTGGTACTCAGTCTTTATTTCCCTAAGTTGGAGCACTTTCATTGCTTTGCAAACCCTCACTTTGGGAATGGGGTAATGAATTGAAATTTAAGCAGTTAATTTTGTGTGTTAGCTCTAGTTAAGGAAGAATGAGACAAAAAATTCAAAATTACTGTTTTCTCAATCACAGGAGAAAGATTAGAGGTCATTATCCCTTATTGTTCTTTTTCCTTGCTTTCCTTTTCCTAAAACCCATGTCATAAGGCGCATGGTGAGTTTCTGATAAATACTGTAACATTTATAATTAAGAATGTAAGAAAGATTTACATTCCTACTCTATGAAAATTCAAGCACAGTGATGACCAAGAAAAAGGATACAAGTGTTTCTTTAATTTTTACTTTTTCCCTAATACTTAAGATGCACTATTTAAACGATTTTGTAATCTTTCAGATCAGGGGGTCAGTAAACGCAGCCTGTGGGCCAAATCAGCCAGCAGCCTGTTTTTTTGTAGATAAAATTCTGTTGGGACACAGCCTCACCCATTTATTTATATGTTGTCCATGGCTGCTTTTGTGCTACAGTGACAGAGTTGAGTCGTCATGACAGAGACCATCTGGCCCGCAAAGCCTAAAATATTTGCTCTCTGGCCACTTTACAGAAAGTTTGCCAACCTCTAAAATTTAGACAGTGTCTAATAGCACTCAACACACATGTGATTTCCCCCCAGTTCTTCCCTTTATTTCTAGGGAGGATACATCTGTCACGGATTTACACACGAAGAATCACATTGAGTTACCCAGTGATGGAAGGCGTGTGGCTGCCTGGGAGGAACACCCTTCAGAAACAAGCCCTGCTGCTTTGTTAGTACAGGGATTTGGGAAGCCAGGCCTCGTGTTTCTCCTCCTCTACTCCCTCTGGAACGCCGCGCAGTTCCCTGGATTCCCTGGCTCTTGGTTTCTCCTTTATCAGTGAAGGATGTGACAGTTGAGTCAGTTACAGGACCCTGAATCCTCCTTGCATCCTCCTTGGGGAAACAGTGAGGTTATTCTTTGGTCAAGAGTGGTCATGAGTTGGACCAGGGCTGGGCACTTTCCTAAAGCCACCACAGCCAAGGACTGACTGCTAGCACCCTCAAAGTGGCTTGGTACCCGGAATGGGCCGTGGTGATTAAGCCAATCACCCTAGTTTCCTTGAAAGTTTAGAGACCACAGAAAATGGAGTGGGTATGCCTAGACAGTATAGAGGCCACAAGAGCAACAGAGCAAGGATCTCCCCTCTATGCCGACAGCTTTGCATTTTTAGCCTGTTCCTAGGCCTTTGAGCTCTACTGTTTTTTCTTAATTATAGAGAGCTTTTCTGTTTTTGACAAGCAGCAAAATCTTACATAGATGATCTTCAAGGTTCCTTCAAACACAAATGGTCTTACAGTTCTAGGAAGAGAGAGGTTCACCACAAAAGCCTTGTGAACTTGCCACCCTCATGGTGACACGGGCCAAGAACCAGCATTGTGTCAGGATGGGTGGCTTGGGGCATAAAGAACGGTCCCAGGGCTGCAGTGGGGTCTACAGCTGTGACACAAGAGGATCACGATGCTTCCTCCAGGCAGAGTTGTGGATGTGGAAGCCTTTCAGCCACTTCAGCCACCACCACCACCTCCTTTACACCTGTATAGGGTGTCCAGAACCAACTGGCCCAAAACTTTGAGATCATCCTTCACCCCTGTCCTTCCCACACATCCAGTCTGTCAGGAAACTATTAGTTTCACACCAAACTACATCCAGAATGTAATGACTTTTCACTCCTTCCTGTCTTCACTATCTTTCACCTGGATTCTTGCAGTCATCTCTGCCCCGTTATACAGCTTTCTCTCTTGTCCTACTATGGTCTGTTCTCAGCACAGCAGCCATAATGATCCTATTACAAACCTAGGGCACATCACGTCACTCCTCTGTTTTAAGCCCTCCAGTGGTTTCCATCACACCCAGAGAAGAAAGCTGCTGCATCCACATGTACGTGCACTCATACAGAGACTTCCTCCGACCTCATCTTCTACAACACCTTTCCCCAACCCTTGCTCACTCTACTGGCCTCCTTCCTGGGTCTGAAACATGCCAAACATCAGGGCCTTTGCACTGTCTGTTCCCTCTGCCGGAAAGTCTGTCCACCAGACCCTGTATCCCCTTTAGGTCTTTGCTCAAATGCACCTTTGCAGTGAGGCTTCAGGGGAGTCAGAGACTGCCCTCTCTGAAATGTAACATGCCTTCATCATCTTATTCCCAAAACCTGCTCTTTTTCTCCCCCTGTTTGTACTTAGCAACCTCAAACTTCCTCTAGATTTTATTCATCTTGTCTCTCCTTTGCTACTAATCTCTGTGCAGGCAGGGATTTGGGACTGTTTTATTTCTGCTTACCCTCAGTGCCTAGCACAATGCCTGGCACAGAACAGGCACTCAGGAAATCTTTGTTGAATTAATGAATGAAAGAAGGCTGAAGTAAGGAATCAGCACCTGCAGCGCCGCCGTACTCTGTGAAGCATTCACACTCACACTCGCCGACTCCCTGATGACTCCTGTTTCCCCACATTTGCTCACAGCCTGAGATTGGAGGAAAAACTAACCTGAATCTCAGAGAGAAAAGTCTCACCCCAAAATAGGGGGCTCCTAGAGTTACTCTGTATTTAATGGTCTTAGATTGCTTATAACTCAAAACATATGGTAAGTTTAGTAACTAATGATTCCTATATACAGGAAGGTGACAAGTATGTGAGACATTTCTATGAGGTTAAAGTGGAAGGGGGTAAGAATGCACAAGCGGCTTCTGGTGTATCTGCAATGTTTCCTTTTTAAGCTGTATGAGTAGTACATGAGGGTGTGGTGTAGTATTCTTTATACTTTTTATATGCTTGACATATTTAATAAGAATAACCAAAAGGAACAAGCCAATTAAAACTCAACCACTTTCTATTCTGTAACTGACTAACCAAACTTTGCCCTAAGTCTGTCTTTGATACATTGACAAAGAAAATGAGTGATGGAAATGGAACTAGAAGTCAGGCTTCAACTCCTACCTTGATTGATTTAGCAAGTAGCGTTAAATAGCCAGGAGCTAGAAATTTTATCTTCTTCCCATGAACCAGAAACTGTCTCACTTTATCCATCACCTGGCCTCCCCCTCCCCCTGGTAGTGAGAAATGTGGCTAGCACCTATGACTCTCCCATCTGCTCCCTAGCTGGAGCAAAGTGCTTTAATCTTCATAGGAAGATTGAAGACTGTGTTGGCAACCCACTTATCTGGTTTCCTAAGCAACAAGAACCCAGTATTTAAAGTGATGGCATTCCTTGCTCAGAATAGAAATTGTGTAAGCCTGATCCTGGCGCCCCAGGTCTCCTCAGGGCTTCTTTACCGCTTTAAAGACTCTTCCACACCTGGCTGTTCATGGTAGCAAACCTCTAATGGGATAACTACCTGGAATATAATCACAGCAAACCCACCGGGCCTGTATCTGTAGCCAACTCACCCTTGCCAGTTTGAATGGCCCTTACCTCCAATCCCTGGAAACATTGACCACATTCTCTTTTTTAATTCAAGATTTAAGATAATTTTTCCACATCCTTGCAACTTTTGTAGCAATTTAGGTAGGCTGCCACCAGTTTCCATGAAACCTGAGCACGAATCAAGATGATGCAGCTGCCCAGGCATTTAGGAAAAGCACAAAGGAAAGAGAAAAGAACTCTTAAAGGAGATCGCTACTGAAGAACTATGGCCAGACAGCTATTGTTTTGTCTGCTTACTGTGTGCCTTCTTTGGAGAATGGCTTCACATCTGCCCCATTTCCATCCCCATGAGGGATATAATCTCTTTTTTTTTTTCTGTTGAAGTATAGTTGATTTACAATGTTGTGTTAGTTTCAGATATACAGCAAATTATATATATATATATATTCTTTTTCAGATTCTTTTCCATTATAGGTTATTACAAGATACCGAATATATTTCCCTGTGCTAAATTGTGCTATATATTGTTGTTTATCTATTTTATGTATAGTACTGTATATAAATTAATCCCCAGATCCTAAAATATTCCCCCTCTTTCCCCTTTGATAACCACAGTTTGTTTTGTATGTCTGTGAGCCTATTTCTGGTTTGTAAATAAGTTCATTTGGATCTCTTTTTTTTTTAAGATCCTACATATAAGTGATATGTGATATTTGTCATTCTCTGTCTGACTTATTTCACTTAATATGATCATCTCTGGGTCCATCCACGTTGCTGCAGCTGGCATTAGTTCATTCTTTTTTATGACTGAGTAGTATTCAATTGTGCATGTGCACCACATCTTCTTTAGCCATGCACCTGTCAATGGACATGCAGTTTGCCATAATCTCTTAATTGCAACAGAAGTAGACAGTTAACTGATCCTGAAACCATTGATTGGTCTAGGAATCTTGAAACAGTTGATCTAGGCTGGGCCAATGAAGGGGTTCGTCTTTGGGATTTTTGGATTTGAGACTGAGAAAGATCGGCTCACTTTGTTTTAGGTACCTGGATTTTGAGACAGGCATCTCCAACATCATCGATGGCCTTGCAAAGACAAAGTCTGAGTTAGACAGAGTTGAACAGTTTTCTTTACCGTCAAACATTTTAGAGCCTCTGATATCCTAATGTATTTTGACTCTCCATGAGGGGAAAGATTTATTATATGTCAGGCAGTATTTCTTCAACATGTTGGACCATGGAGCACAGAGTTCTCTAAATTTACTTGGCCACAGAGTGCTTTCTCTGTGCAGAAACTTCGAACATCCTGGGGAACTAGTTTTTCACGTATTGTGCATCAGAACATATAAGCTGTGAAGGTCCAGGAAAATGGGGTGCTCAGGGGACTCCTGGGCTGCTCTGACTCAGAAGTTCTCAGCCAGGGCTGCCTTTCTCCCCAGGGGACGTTTGGTGATGTCTGGAAATATCTTTTATTGTCACAACTAGAGAGGGTGCTACTGGCATCTGGTGGGTCGAGACCAGAGAAGCTGCATCGTACACTGCACCGGATAGCACCCCCAAAATGCCAACAGTGCAGAGGCTGAAAAACTGGACTGACTTAAGGCCAGGATGCCCCAAGTAGATGGGCAGCATGTGCTCACATGGTGAGATCAAATGCGCTTCTGTTTCTGGCACATGTTTAGACATTCTGTAGTGTTCCAGAGTGGACTTAACCAAACACATCCAGACCTTCTGGATAAAACAGGCCCTTCTCCTCCACTTCCACTGGGGAAGAGGATGAGAAGAATTCACCCAGATCTTCTGATCATATGCCGATGCCTCCTCCCACGGCTCTGACTTATATTCTCACATCACACGGGGAGGCATGTGAGGAACAAGAGGACAGAGAGGCGTCCTTTTCCTTGACTGCTCCTAGGAAAGCATGAGTCAAGAGCTCACACAAGTCCTGGGGAACGAGCTGGTCTGGCCCTGAGCACACAATGGACTCAAGCAAGAGTGGTGAGGACAACAGCAAGTAGAATCCAGCCTGCCCTGGTGAACAACATCCCTGAGGCAGAGGCATTAATGCCTCTGTGTGCTCCTCTAACCACTTCTCAGGCAACAGCTGCCCAGACCACGCCCCTTGGGAGGATCCCTGGAAGGGGCTTGGGAATGCCTGAGCAGCCTCTGTATTTCCGGAGCACAAAGCCTCTGCCTCTACTTGAAGTCATCACGTCTTGGTTTGCCCAGGAGTGAGGAGTTCCCTGGATGTGGAGCTTAATTTCAAAACCAAGACCATTCTGGGTTATCGGGAAAGAGTTGGAATTCCCTCCTGTGCAAAGACACAGAGAATTATTAATCATGAAACGTGGACCCTTTCTTATATTTTGATTGAATTAGTTGATTATCGAGGTTTAGTTGCCTGTGATTGAGTTAAGTGCCTTGGCAGAGTTGGGAGGAGCCTAGGTGGTCCTGACTCACACGTGGTTGTATGCTGAGAGTGTGTGAACAGTTTGCTTGGAACTCAGAACATTTTCTCAAAGAAACCACGTGAAAGTGCTGGTTAAAACACTTCCCAGCTAAACTTGGGAAGCCCTAAAACATAACTCAGAGTTGCAATGCTAGAACCCTCTTGGCCCTCCACCACCACCACAACTGTAGGAAACAAAGTGGCTGCAAATGCAGCGTCTCAGCTACCTGAGTTGAAACTGCAGCTGTGATTTCCCCCTTATTTCTAGGAGAAAGTGCACATCAGGATAATAGGTGCACAGTCACAATTTCTTGGCTCCTCCTCTGAACACATGCAAATGAATACCTACACGTGCATGCACGTACACACACACACGTGCGCACACACACATACACGGTCTGTTTCTTATTCAGACTCCCAGCCCAGTGGCACAGTGTGAGAATCAGGCAAGATACCAAGCCAGTGCCACTTTCCTCTGCTGGTGTGCTCAGGTCTCAGGGTAGATGCTGTCCTATCTGTGGCCTCCAGATGCTGATGACTGGGATGAGGAAACACGCAGACTCCCTGGAGGCTGTCAAACAGAGACACAGGGCTGGCAGCGGGTGGGTAGGAACAACGTGAGCTGAACCCCAGGCAGCGTTTCCAGGACATAGGATCTTTGGTATCGAGAGCACAAAAAGAGGATTCAGTTCAACCCCCTCATTTACAGAGGAAACTGAGACCCAGGGGGAGTGAAGGGACCTGCCCAAGGTCGCAGACTTTTGGAGGCATATTAAAGGAACCCAGATTCTCCAGTCCCCAGCCTCTTGCCACTCTATCCTGTGTATATTAAGAAACCAGAAAAATCCCCTGGGGTCCTCCTCCATTCCCGATTCTACTTTTGAAAATAAATTCTCTAAGGAAAGCTTTGTTTTCTGACCAAAATAGTTGTGCTTGCTAAGTTGGGATGATAGAAGTCCCGAGGCAACGATTGCCACACTTTGCTATCCTGTGACACTGCAGACCCTGCAGCTTCCCTGCGCCTGGAATCTTCTCCAGGAAGCAGAAAACGGCACCAGGACAGCACCGCCAACCAGCGACAATTTCTACCGTCATCACCCTATTTACCTCCACCAGTTGGAGAAGGGCTGCCTTGCTCCTGGCCATTTTCTTACCTCTGTAAATGTTCTGAAACCCCAAGGGCAATGAGACCACTTCCTGTGGGTGTGATGGTGATAGAAGGGACACGCAAAGACTTTGCTGAAAGATTTCATCCTGGGGCTTCATGCTGCTCTGGCCATGGAAGTCTGCCGGACTATTCAAACCCCTTTTCTAACCTGGAAATGCCAGTTATCTCCCTATGGCTGTGCTGCTTTTTGCCAGGTCCTCAGGCTTCCTGCGCGGGTGGATGAGCTCTAGATACTCACCGGTGATATCAGCAGCGTGTTGAATGTGCAGGGTGGTCCACACCTAGCGACGTGCTTTTGTGTAGGTGATCTTTTTTGGCCCTGTGAGGGAGGCAGGGCATCTCTTCCTGTATCCATTTAATGGATGAAAAGAACTGAAAATAAATTTGATTATTCTTCAGATGTATGCAGTGGCAGAGATGAGGTTAGAACCAGGGTCTCCTGAATCCAGTATCTTCTCCACCAAAAAATATAGCAGTCTTTAAAAAAAATTCTGTTTTTTACTAGACAATACCTACCCATCCTTCAAAATTCAAAAGGTACAAAAAGGTGTAAATTGAAAAGTGTCTCTCCTCCCTGCTTATTAGCTCTCCTCAACCCCTAAAAGCAACTTCCTAGAGACAGAGCCTTTCAGACCTAAACTGTGCACATACCGGCAATATACATGCATGTGTGAATGCATATATCTGTGTATATATGCCTGTTTGTAGACAGAAATGATGGATCGCTTTTACTCACTTAAACAAATGTATGTTTTACTTCTGTGTGTGACGCTGCCTCCCATAAGAATCAGCAATGCTCATGTGGTTGGGAGGAGTTAAGTACATGCCCCCTGGAGTCAGACAGATCTGGGAGAAAACTGGCCCTGATCATAATCCTTCTGAACTTATTTTTCTCATCTGACAAATGGACGTAATAACTCCTAACACATAAGTGAGGCAGTGTCAGGAACGTGTCCAGCACTTAATACGTGTTCAATAAATGGTGGCTATTTCCTGCATGCCAACTATGTGCCGGACCCTGTGCAAGGTACAAGAGAAAGGAGAAGAGTAAAATAAACTTTTGGCCCTTGAAATACTTATCATTTAAAATAGGGAAAGGAGATCTAATATGTAAATAAATTACAGTAAAGTAGAATGAACAGGAAGCACTCAGTGTAGAGTATAAGAGCATTCTTAGGGATTCAGACATTCTGGGGTTCATAGCCCATCTTGGACAAGTTATGGTGCCCTGAGCCTCCTTGTCCACAAAACAGGAGTAATGATACAGAGTTGTGAGGAGTTAAGTGAATTAATGCACAGAAGTTAAAATAGTGCCTGGCACACATAGACATTCAACAAAGGGTGAATGAATGATTATAGTATCTGATTCTAGATACAGAGAAATGCCACAATAGGAATATGTACCAGATGCCAAGGTAGCAGGAGGAGAGGGGGAGCATTACTGCAGTGACCCGAGAACCACGACAGCAGCCCCTCAGTTGGGATTCCCATCTGCTAGACCCTGTTTTGGCATTGCACCTGCATCCTCTCACTTAATGCTCCCAGCCTCCCTGTGAAGATGGTATTACTCCCTTTCACAGAACGAAACCAAGGCTTGGAGAACTCCCAAGGTGGAGGCAGAAATGGCAACTCTCTTCTCATCTTCCTCTTACCATCTGGCTCCCCAGAGAAGAGAGTGACTAAGACCAGGACATTGGGGTACCGGGGTGCTTCCCGGGCAGCACCTCTCCTTGCTCTCCAGCTGTGTGTACCGAGTCCTGCTGCGTTCCTGCAGGGGACGGACCGCCAAACCTCAGCGCACCCGCGGCTGTGGTAGAGGAAGGGGCCGTACCGGACCTGGACCCACCCGGTTCAGGAGGATTGGGGTTCCACCCGCACCTGCTCCTGCCTCCCCAGCATCTAAGTCTCGGGGACAAGGTTGGAAGGAAGAGGGGGAAAGACGAAGAGCAGAGGAGGGAGTAATTGGGCACATTATTGAAGGAGAGGGAGGACAGTCCCTGTTGAGCCTAGCAGTCTCGGGGAGCCCTCTCCAGGGGCCTCGCGGCGCCCCTGCTGTGATGAGCGCAGTGAGCACATCCCACCCATCTCACCCTGAGCGGCCCAGGCAGGAGTTTGATTGACAGGATGCCAGAGTGTAGCTTCTGCAGCTGACGTCATCACCACCCTTGATGTTGTTGTTTACATCGTTCATAGGGCAGCTTCTAGCTTACCCAGCACCTTTATACCCACCATTTCATTTTATTTCATCGCTGACTACAGTGTTTATGTACAGTTGGGGTGTGGGTGTGGGGAGGCTGGAAATCTCTCTTCTCCACTGCTACTCCTCGTGCTACCTCAGTTTGCCTTCTGCCTTAGACAAGGTAGGTCTTGTTAGCCCCATTTCAGAGATAAGGAAGCTCAGGCTGTGAGCATTTAAATGACTTGCCCAAGGTCACAGAGCTCACATGAGACCCAAGCCAAAGGTTTGGTCTGCAGGGTTCTGGTGACATGCTGCAATGCCACATGTTGACCCCTGTGAGACCTTGCACACATTCCTCCCAGTACCAGAGAGTCTCTTGGCTCTGCATTCTTTTCTATTTTTTTTTTAGAATTCTTTTAGGTAGTTTCAAAAAATACAATCCTTAAAGGTTACACTACATTTACAGTTATTGCAAAATATTGACTATAACCCCCACCATTGTGCAGTATATCCTTGTAGTTTATCTTACACCCAATAGTTTGTACCTCCCACTCCCTCATGCCTGTATTGCCCCTCCCCCACCACTGGCAACCACTAGTTTGTCCTCTGTATCTGTGAGTCTGCTTCTTTTTTGTTATATTCACTAGTTTGTTGTATGTTTTATTTGTTTGTTTGTTTGTTTGTTTGTTTATTTATTTATTTATTTATTTATTTATTTATTTATTTATTTATTTATTTTATTGTCTTAAAATGTTTTTTGTTTATTTTTAATGGCAGTACTGGGGATTGAAGCCAGGACCTTCTGCATGCTAAATATACACTCTACCACTGAGCTATACCCACCTCCCTGTTATATGTTTCAGATTCCACAAATAAGTGATATCATACAGGATTTGTCTTTCTCTGTCTGACTTATTTCATTTAGCATAATGCCCTGTAAGTCTAGCCATGTTGCTATAAATGGCAAATTCTTGTTCTTTTATGGCTAAGTAGTATTCTAGTGTGTGTGTGTGTGTGTGTGTGTGTGTGTGTACCACATCTTTTTTAACCTGTTCATCTATTGATGACACTTAGGTTGCTTCCATATCTTGGGTATTGTAAAAAATGCTGCTATGAATTGGGGTGCATGTATCTTTTCAAATCACTGTTTTTGTTTTTTTCAGATCTATATCCAGGAGTTGAATTGCTGGGTCACATGATAGTTCTATTTTTAGTTTTTTGATAAACCTCCACACTGTTTTCCATGGTGGCTGCACTAATTTACATTCCCACCAACAGTCCACGAGGATTCCCTTTTCTCCACACCCTCTTGGCTCTACACTCTTTACCAGCTAGAACTACCCTGTAACCTTCAGCCCAATAGGCCTGAGGGAATAAGCTTCTCATCTGGCACATCTGGCATTTTCTCCTTTCCTGTGTTCTAGGGACACTCCTCACCCTGCCTTCAGTTCTGTTCCTGACTGAACTGTGTTCTTCCCAAACTCATATTTTAAAGCCTTAACCCCCAATGTGACTATATTTGGAGATGGGCCTTTAAAGAGGTAATAAAGGTTTAATGAGGGCATAGGGTGGGGCCCTAATCTGATAGGATAGGGGTCCTTATAAGAAGAGGAAGAGACACCAGCGTGCTCTCCACACAGGCGCAAAAGAAAGGCCACGTGAGGACACAGAGAAGGTGGCCAACTGAAAGGCAGGAAGAGAGGTGTCACCAGAAACTCAACCCTGCTGGCACCTTGATTTTGGGTTTCTCGCCTCCAGAACTATGAGAAATGAAAGCCTGTTGTTTGAGCCACCAGGCTGTGGTATTTTGTTATGGCGGCCTGAGCAGACTGATTCAGCACCCATGCCCTAAATCTCTGCCCTCCACTTTGACCTTAAGCTTTGGAGTCTGTGCGATTTACACATAGCATTCTCCCCATCACTGCTTAAACTCTTCTGTCTCTTCTTTCTTGACTTCCCGGCTCAAATCCTTCACCTTCAAGTTGGTTTGACTAACTCATCTGCCCTCTGTTAGTCCATTTCTTAGCAGCTTTTCTCTGGCCACGGGATACGATCTTTATAAGACACCAGGTCTCTTTTCTTCTCTGATTCTCTTACAGTTGCCCGTGAATTACTCAGTGTTGGTGGAGCCATATGTTCAGGTGTGTGCAGGTACACTGCCATCTTCTAGCAGTGGACCTTGATCAAGTCTCAGGATTGGTGGAGTAAATGGATTAGTGTACTTGAATGGAATGCACCAGTTGTAAAATGCAGGTCAGATGCACAGCGTTGTTGTAGTTGGTGGTAGGGGCGAAGGTGTGGTTTAAGTGAGCCGCTTGGAGACACACCCACACTGATTTGTGCAGGGACATTAGGTCATTGTTGAGGAGCACTGTGGAAAGCATCCCTCTGAAACTCTTAAAGAGCATTGCTGATGCTCACAAAAGGGCAGTGTTTATTTTCACAAAAACTTTCAAGAGAAATTTCTAGAGAAATAGCTTGTGATCCTGAGAAATAGGTTTGTTTCATCAGTGAACACCAGGAATCATGAAAATGATCATGTTTCCCTCATTGTCTTGGCTGTTTGGGAACTCAGAATCAAACTGAAGTTTACTTATCCTTCTGTCAAACACTTTACATCACCCCTGCTGTCACCTTAATTTCTTTGTTTGTTCTCTTCACTGGATTCTTCAATGTATTTATTTCACAAGTTAACGGATGAATACATTCCTGTTGTAAAGATGAAAAGAACTCAGAATTTTACAGAGCAAGACTTGAAAGTATTAATTTATTATCTATGACGTAGTACTGTCTATATTTGTGTAAGCAGCATCAAATTTATTTGGAACAATATTAGAAATAGGTTTTGGAAAACAAATAGAAAAATGTATTTGGAAGCTGACTACTGTGCTAGGTACTTTCTCTTTTAATTCTAACAGCAACTCTGTAATGTAGATATCATATGCCCATTTTATAGGTGAGGCAATTGAATGAGGTTGAGTTAGTTGTCCAAAGTCTTAGACAGTAAGTGGCAAGGCTAGGAAAGAAACTCAAGTCTGAGATTCAAAGTTGGTAGGTCAGCTCATGTATTTGTTTGTTTGTTTGTTTAACTATCTCATCTCTCTAGAGCAAAAAGTAAGATTCCAAAATTTATGTACAACTGGAGTATGTGGGTGGGTGTGTGTGCTGGGGGCTGGGGGGCTGGTGAATTGCTCTTCATTACACCTACTTCTCACTCTGCTTCAGGCCACTGGAATTATTTGGGAATTCAGCCAAGAGCCTTTTTTTTTCTCCTTACATGCCAACAGAGACCTGGCCCAAGATGGCTGGTCTTGCACCAACTCCAGGTGAAAACCCAGCGAAGGTCAGGGTGTGAGAAAGTTTGCCTTTAACCTTCCACCGTGGACCTTCCCCTGCTGACCAGTGGGCTGCAGCTGCCAGGCCAGAGTGCAGGGGTGGCCTCTCTCTTTGGAGAAGAGGCAGCAGCAGCACCTGGGCTGCTGACAGCCGGTTAGGGTCTGGTGAAAAGAAGTGTGCTCACCTCCCATTCCTGTGCCCCGCCCTTCCAACAAGGGCAGATTCGTATTGTCCTGTAGCGTGTTTGCCTGGGCCCCTTCAGTGCTGCGGGTTCCAGTAATTTGTACTGGCTTCCCCCTCCTTCTTCGGCCCTGGCCAGAGGATGCAGCTATTGACATAAATACTGACCGCGGTCCCAGCTAGCAGGCAAGCACATTTCTATTTTCATCTGAATTCCCAGCATCTTGGAGAAAGAACTTGGCCATTCCTATCAGCAGACCCCGGAGGAGGGAGGAGAGCCTGCAGGCTCCTTCTGTAACCTTCCTTTGACTTGGACTCAGAAGACAAAGGTGAACTTGAGTGCTGCGGGGACACAGCTTCCCTTTATGCTGCCACCAGGCCCCGGGGCTGCCTCCTCTCCAGCACTGAGGCCCTTTTGTCCTGGCGGGGCACCCACGGCCTGACTGCCCACACTGTTCAAGCGCAGTTTCAGCTCCCTCTCCCCGTCCCGCTCCCCTTCCCCCTCCCCCGTGAGTCGCTGTGCCTGGAGAAGGGCTTTTGAGTTTCCCGAACGCACACTGGCCCTTTTCTTCTCCGGGCGCCTGCAGCTTTGATGCTGCGCGCCTGGCAGCCTGGCGCTCCGCTGGTCTTTTGCAGGAAGGCCGTGCGAAAGCGCGCACAGGGCGCTCTTGCAGCCCCGGGCTTCCCGGGAGAGGCGCACCGCCCGAGGCAGAGCGGGAGCCGGGTGGGCCGCCGCTCCCGCCTCGATCCCAGGGGCGCGGACCGGCCTGGGAGGAGTCCACCCGTGTCCGAGTTCATCCGGGAAGCTGACCGTCCGGCTCTCATTTCCGACCTTGTAAACAGGCATCCTCTTTGACCAACTCGTTACGTATAAGGCATTAAAATTTTTTTCACTCTAATCATATTATAAAAATTTTTAAACCTGCAGAAAAGTTGAAAGAATGGTGCAGTGGATACTCATACACCCGTTATCTAGAGTCTGCAATTCGCATTTTGTATGGGTGGATTTAGCTGCAAGAGCTATCACCACGCTGTTGGGGGTGTGTGTGTGTGTGTGTGCGTAGAAATCTAAACACCCCCACCCCCTGGCTGTTAAATTTTGGCACATTTGCACAATGGGATTACATAGCAATTAAAATAGCATGGTACATTTAGTGACATGGGAAAATGTGCAGGGTTTTGTTAAATGAAAAAAAAAAAGGTAGAAAACTATATGCACGATATTCTGTGGATTTTTTGAAAACAAAAAAAATTTATGCATAGGGGAAAAAAGCACCCTGAGGTTATATATTAAAACGTTAACAGAATTGTCTCACAGTTAGTATATGAGTGAATTTGATTTTCATCTCTGGTTTGTTTTTATTTCTTCCAATGAAGTACTTCTATGTAAAGTGAAAAAATGGATTTAAAACACACCTGGTCCACTCAAGAGGGCAACATGGCTCCCTGGGATGTTCCAGCATCATTTATTCTGACAGAAGTCCTGGGCTGTCCTGCCTGCTGTGCAGACATGGCTGCATAACTCGTCTGGGCCAGTGAGGGCTCCGCCAGCCCCACATGGTTTCCCAAATATGAGCACAAGGCCCTCCTTTACTTTGCTGTCCCTGTTTTCCTGTAGCAAACTGAATTCCTCCTTCTCATCACTGACTCTTAGGCCAGGGAGACTCTTAGCCACTAAAGAGTGAGGGTCCTGTCCTGCTATTCACTCTCCTCCCGGAAGTAAAGTCTTGTGGGATGAAATCCCTCTTCTTCAAGGGAAGGCCAGGCTTAACCCAGAGGCTCTGTGCTGCCCGTGGGCCCCCAGTTCCTTCTCTGTGAGAGGCCTGTCCGCAGTTAGACTCCCAGGGGAAATGATGCTTTCGTTTAGGTTCCTCAGGAACCTTTGGAACCAGCTGGATAACATTTTCATCACCATACAAAAAAACAGCACTTCCAGAGACAACGTCATAAGAGCTTGCTCTGTACTTTATCTCACAAAGTAAATTCATACACTCTCTTACAATGGTTCCCAGAGCAATATCAAAAATCACTTGGAAACGGACATAGGGTTGCCAACTTTTATTTTGCCATGTAAAACCATTTAAAATCTACTGTTTATGATTATCATTACTTCATAACGGAAAAGACATTTTACCATTTACAAAATAGAACAAACTAAAAAAAACAGTCCCAGCATTGAAATTTAACTTCATAAAAATCCGGACTCTATAAGATCCACTTCTCTGTCTATGTACTTTTAATATTATTACTATTTCTTTATAAACTGGCAAAAACTTTTTCACAAACACTGGTTTGGGAACCAATATTTGGGCACCATTTCACCATTTTTTATATTTTAAAATATTTATATATATTTTATTGAAGTGTAGTCAGTTTACAATGTTGTGTCAATTTCTGGTGTACAGCATAATGCTTCAGTCATACATGAACACATATATATTCATTTTCATCTTCTTTTTCACCATAGATTACTATGAGATATTGAATATAGTGCCTGTGCTCTACAGTATAAACTTGTTCTTTATCTATTTTATATATAGTAGTTAGTATCTGCAAATCTCGAACTTCCGATTTATCCCTCACTACATCCTTCCCCCCTGGTAACCATAAGATTGTTTTCTATGTCTGTGAGTCTGCTTCTGTTTTATAAATAAGTTCATTTGTCTTTTTTTTTAGATTTTACATATAAGTGATATTATATGGTATTTTTCTTTCTTTTTCTGTCTTACTTCACTTAGAATGACATTCTCCAGGAGCATCTATGTTGCTGCAAATGGCGTTATGTTGTCTGTTTTTATGGCTGAGTAGTATGGCATTATAGAAATATACCACAGCTTCTTTATCCAGTCATCTGTCCATGGACATTTAGGTTGTTTCCCTGTCTTGGCTGTTGTAAGTAGTGCTGCTATGAACATTGGGGTGCATGTATCCATTGTTTTTGATACTTCCGATCATCTAATTGCAAGTGAAGAAACTGAGTTTCAGAGATCATCAGCTCGTAAGTGGTTGAATTAGGATTGAAATTCAAGTCTGTCTGCTCCAGAACCAGTGACTTTCTCCTATTCCAGATTGTGCCTGCATAACCAGGTTGTCTTTGTGTTTCTTCCAGGAAATAGTTGTGGTTCTTCCAGAAGATAGGCCTGATTTGCTTTTCAAACTCTTGGTTAGACTTGGGTCAACAGAGTAAACCCAGTGGATCAAATTTTATCTTTGATCACAAAATCACTGAGCTCATCAGATGGTATTAGCCTTTCAGAGACGTTCCTCCCTAATTTCATTATTTGCTTTACCCGCAGACTGTCCTCACATGTGGTTTCAAGGGCAGGAGCACATACTAGAATTCTCATCTATCACATTCATCTACTGACTGATGCCTGAATTTCCTCAGTTTGATAACCTCCATTGATGTGTTTGGAAAAAAAATCATTAAAAACTTGGGAATAAGGTTTTTTAAAAAGTGGACAAAATGTCACCCTTTCATTGTTATGCTGAAGCATTGTTTAACAGATTCAACCAAGAATTATTTAATTATCCAGGGACGATAGTTGTGTGTGACTTTACTTTTTACTGTTAATTATAGGCTCAGACTCTGAAGTTACATGTTAACTTGTAGACCTTGTCTAGAATAGAGGGAAATAATTTTTGTCCAGTGGAAAAGATAACCCCAAAGGTTGTGGTTTTATGGCCCTGTAGAACATTACCCAGGTTGTCCCTAACTTGACAAACTTATTTCATAACATCTTCCCTGGTAGACTGTATAAACCTCCGTTTCTCTAATCCCCTATGAAAAAGCCTTACCATACTGCTGGTTCCATCCCTCTTTGATGAGTGGAATAAAATCTACTTAAAGGCAGTTACCACCAATTCCACTTTAAAATGTTATCAATTATTTGTCTCCGTGTAAATGAAGAATCTGGGGATAGATTTGGAGAAGTTGAAAGATGCGATATTTGGGATCTGAGGAAGATGAGGGAGAGGGTGCATGGGGGCAAGGGGACATTAGCTAAACTTCTCAGGACAGTTGTACCGGAATATTTTCATTTTTTCACTTAGTTCCTTTGTCCTTGGGCAGTGGCTAGTAGCATGGCTTGCTAGAAATAGGATTTACAAGGAATAATGACTAGGGAAGAGGTTGAAAAGCCAGTTAGGGCTAGCCGTGGTAAGGGATTGGAGTTTTAGCCTGTAAATCATAGGAGTCATTAAAGATTTCAATCCAGGAACTGATATGATCATATTTTTGAATTAGAAAGAAAGATAATTTTGATAAGAGTGTATTGGATGGGGTGGGGTACAGCTCAAGTGGTAGAGCACATGTTTCGCATGCACAAGGTCCTGGGTTCAATCCCCAGTACCTCCTCTAAAAATAAATAAACCTAACTTACCTTCCCCCCACTGCCAAAATAAAATAATAATTAAATAATATAATAATAAATTTTTAAAAAGAATGCATTGGATGGGTGGAGGGAGAGTCTCAGTGAGAGATGACCAGGGCTTGACCTGTATGTGATAAATGTGAATGGAAAGTTGAGTATAGCTTCGTGAGTGGCAGTATCGTAGCCAATGAGGTTTATCCGAGGTGCAATTATTGCTAATTGAAAGTTGAGTATAAAATCAAATGGCAGTTCAAAGGTATCACTGACAGATTTGGTGAGTCATGAGATGTAGGGCATGAAAGAGAGGGAGGAATCTGAGATGATAGTTGGATGGATGGAAGGATGGCAATGATAATCAAGGTAGAAGCCTGTATTTTGGACCTGTTGAGTTTGAAGACTGTCAGAAATTTGCATCTGGAACTTACGAGTTTGGACTGCAAAGAAAATTTGAGGTTGAGCAGTTCCTTGGTTATGAATAGAAGCCATGGACATGTGCATGAGCGCTGAAGAAAAACATATTGTAAAACGTCTCTCCTACTTCACTGGCTAGGGGACAATTGCCTGGTTCACCAGAAGGCAGCCTCTTCATGCTACACCATGAACAGAGCTGCCCGACAAATAGTGAAAACTCCATGGCTTTTCAGAGCCATGAACAGTGTGCTGCCCAAGAACTTGGCAAAAAAGTAGGCCTTCCCCACACTCATTTTACTTTGTGGAAATGGAGGCTTAGGAAGACAAAGTATCTTTCTCCAATGTGTGTTGCAGGAATGGGAGGTTAGACTGGAAACACCTCTAGAGGTAAAGCTGCAGTCCTGACAAGCACAGATGACCTGGCCCAAACTTCACACCAGTCTTGTCTTCCTGTCCATCAACGAGCCTGGTAAGAGCAGAGCTGAGCATGGGACAACTTGTCTACCCGATTTTGTGCCCTGCGTCAGCCCTTGTTTTCTGCAGTGCTTTTACTTGACCTCCATGCCCTGTCTGTAGGATCAGCATTATTCCAGACTCTGCAAAAGGAGACAGTAGTTAATTCCCGTGAATCCATCATCCAGCTCCAACAGTTATCAACATGCTGCCATCTTGCTTCATTTGTGCCCCATTCTCCCATCTTTTTCTGCCCTGCTAGATTATTTTAAAGTAGATGTCAATGATCACATCATTGCATCACTAAATACTTCCATATGTGTCTCTAAGAGATAAGGCTTTTTTTTGGACATAATTTGGGGAAAAATTTAAGATGTTCTAGATCAGAATGTATGGGCTCAATCTCCACTCAGCCTTGCTGTTGTTTCGTTCTGCTCCACCCTTGGACCTCTGTTCTGATAATGCCTGTCTCATAATGATAGCCAGCAACATGTCACACACCCATTTATTCCTTACAGTGATGCTGCATATATAGTAGGCATTATTACCTTTTGAATACAGGTAAAGAGCAACTGGGGCTCAGAGAGGTAGAGCAGCTTGCCAAAAATGACATAGATGGTGTAAAACGTAGAGTCAGGGACCAAAGCATTTTGAAAGGAAAACTTGTTTACCTTATAAGGATGTCCTGTAAGGGAGTCCAAGCTTTAGAAAGCTTAGCTCACAAAATAAGCAAGTCTCTCTTCGGCTTTAGCCTCAGGTTCTCTTTATGAGAAAGGAAAAACACAAAATTACCAAGATTTCCGAGTTTGCACTTAGCCTACTCACGGTGGAAGAAGAGTGATTTTTCCTGTGATGATCACACCTGCAGAGGCCATCACACATCTTCACTCATCAGCATCGGTTAGGGAGTGTGTGAGTTACCAGAAAGGCTCATGATATCATTTATCTTGAGGATTAGAGTTGGATGGGGCAAACCTCTTCCCCATGTATTTGTTTACTTATTTATTCAGGCTGTTGTCATTGCTTCTTTTTAAATCTCAGGGTGCAAAATGCTTCTTTGCCCCTGATTCACAGCACTAAGTGTCTGTACTTGTTTCAATCTTGGCCGCAAATTTAACCGTTTAAACAACACAAATGTATTATTTTAACTTCCCGTAAGTAAGTGTATCCACTGGCCACCAAAGTCCACATCTGTCCCACATGCAAAATCCATTCACCTCATCCCAGGGTCCCCCAACATCTCAGCTTATTATAGCATCAACTCAAAGTCCAAAAGCTCATCAGCTCAAAAGTCTTAAATCTCATCATCAAATCAGGTATGAATGAAGCTCTGAGAATGATCCATCCTGGGGCACAGTTTCTTTCTAGCTGTGGACCTGTGAAACTGAAGAAACAAGTTTATCAGCTCTCAAAAAATAGTGGTGGGAAAGGCATGCGATAACAGAGGTATTTCAGTTGAAAAAGGGAGAAAGTTGAAAGCAAAAAAAGAGTCATTTGTGGCAAGGATTTCTAAATCCAGCTGAGCAAATTCCATTAGATTTCAAGGTCTGGGAATAATCCTTTGTGGCCTGTGACTCTGTTCCTTGGGCTCATGGTTCTGCCCTCTGTCATCCTTCTTTATTCATGAAGGGTAGCATGTATTTGCAGCTGAGTAGTTTTATCAGCCTATAGAATTTTTGGAGTTTGACAACCTTCTTTCATTTTGGACTTTCTCTGTCCATTTCAGTGCAAGCTGGCATGAGATTCTCAAGAAACTTGTGGGTCTCCCATGTATGTCATGGGAATTTACTCCATTAGACAAGAGGCTCTTTCCTATTTCCTATCTCTGTTTTTGGCTTCTGTTGATATGGCTGAGAGAACAGACCTTAAACTCTTTAGTTTGATTGAGGGTACTTTTGAGGCACATACTTAATCTGAGGACCTTTTGTAACTTTATTCTCCGACCTTTTGGTCTTTCCAAGGTGTCACACCTGCAGCTTTTTCTGTAGACCACACATTTCCACCAGTGAATCTTTTAATTTTAGCATCTTTGACATCCAGATACTCTGAGAGTTCTCAGAACGATCAAATTCTGTTTCTTTTTTGTTTAACAGTTCTTCCCTCAATTTATCTCTTTCCTCTTAACATTTTACTAAAAGCAGCAAGAAGAACTAGACTCACTTTCAACATTTTACTTAGCAGTCTCCTCTGTTAAATGTCCAGTTAGAGTTTTTACAAATTCTACTTTCCACACAACTGCAGGACGCAATTCCACTGAGCTTTCTGCCACCATGTGATAAGCATCCTCTTTGCTCCAGTTTCTAATAACTTGGTTTCTAGTTTCTTCTGAGACCTCATAGGCAGTACCTTTAAAGTCTGTATTTCTACTAATAGTCCACTCAAAGAAATCTAGAGTTGTTGTTTTTTTTTAATCATTCTTCCAGGCACTGCCTGTTGCCCAGTCTGAAAGCCACTGCATATGCTGTGTGTGTTACAGTGGCACTCCACTCCTGGTACCAAAATCTGCATTCGTTTTCTGTTGCTGCCACAAGAGATTACCACCAACTTAGCTTAAACAACAGAAATTTACTATCTGACTACTCTGCACGTTAGAGCAGAAAAACCTGCCGTGGGTCTCACCAGGCTAACATCAAAGTCTTGGCAAGGCTACATTACTCTCTGGAGGCTTTAGGAAAGCATCCAGAGTTTTGGTTTTCGGTTTTACGCATTTGGGTTGTTACAGTTAAGTTCCTTGCAGCTGTAAGTCTAATATCCTTGTTTCCTTGTTGGTTGTCAGCTGAGGGCCTTTCCTAGCTTCCTTGACTCATGGCCAGCCTTCTCCTACTTAAAAGCCAACAACAGCAGGTTGAGTCCTTCTCATGTTTCACATCTCTTCCTTTTTCTGTCTCAAATCAAATCCCCCAGCTCTTACCACAGCTGGGAAGGATTCTTTGCTTTGAAGGCCTCATGTGATGAGATTGGGACCACCCAGATAATTCCCCCATTTCAGGATTTGTAATCTTAATCACATTGTGTGATGTTGTGATTTATAATAAGAAATATATATTTGGTCTTCATCATCATTCCTGGCACAAAACTCCTAAAACCCATAGGATTTCCTAAATGATGAGAACAACAAAGATGTCTTTTGTTGTATGGATGAGGTGACTTTGGAAAGCACCTGAGGTTGGGGGCTGGTTGCCAGGGGAGCCAACCATGGGATTAGAGGGTTGAAACTTTCAGTCCCACCCCCAACCTCTGGGAAGGGGAGAAGGGCTGGAGGTTGGATAGACTGCCAGTGGCCAGTGATTTAATGAATCATGTCTATGTAATGAAGCCTCCATAAGAATCCAAAAGCAGGGGGTTCTGAGAGCTTCCAGGTTGGTGAACACCTGGAGATTTTGAGAGAGTCGTGCACTCAGAGAGAGCATGGACCTCCATGTCCTTTTCCCCATACCTTTCCCTGTGCGTTTCCTTGAGCTGGCTGTTCCTGAGCTATGTTCTTTCATAATAAGCCAGTTATCTAGTAAGTAAAATGTTTCCCTGAGTTTTGTTAGCTGCTCTAGCAAATTAATCGAACCCAAGGAGGGGGTTTTTGGGACTTCCCCCTATAGTCAGTTGGTCAGAAGCACACGTACCAACCTGGGCTTGGGATTGGCGTCTGAAGTGGTGGGCAGTCTTGTTGAACTGAGCCCACAACCTGTGGAATCTAATGCTATCTCTGGATAGATAGTGCCAGAACTGAGTTGGATTGTAGGACACCTAGCTGGTGTCGCCAAAATTGCTTGGTGGTGTGGGGGAAGTACACCCCTCAACACACAATAGAATTTGATGATTAGACCACCTTTCACATTTGCAAAGTTTCTTTACCATGTTTCTGGTCTTAGGACATGGATATCTTTGGGAGTCTTTAATCCGCCTACCATACCGTCAGCATCCATATTTGAACCCAGGTTGGTCTGACTACATTTGTTTGGACTTTTTTCATCAGACTCTGTAGTCATTTCTTAATTGCCCAGAGTCTCTGCTCATCTTGTGCCTCTATTCTTGCCACTGTATTTCTATCAGGTAGTAATGTTTTGGGCCATAAGAAACAGGTACCAGGTAATCAAGAGCTGCTTTCGCTGCTTAAACCAGTAAAGGTTTGATTTTCTCACATGACAATGTATCTGGAGATGATTGCTGGTCTTATTGCAGTGATTCAATGATGTCAAGACCATTGGCTTGATAACTTGGTTGGTCTTTCCTTCCTGGCTGCAATATGGCTGCCACGGCTCCAGACAGCACATCCACATTTAAGACAGGAAGACTTGGGAAAAGGGAGGGGGAAGCTCCAGTTTTCTCTGACCCTTTAATCGGGAAAGCAGATGTTATCCCAGAAGACCCCATGAAATTTTCATTATATCTCATAGACTAGAACTGTATCACGTCCCCCCACCCCCTGCAGTTGCTTTTAGCTTTTCCTGGTGGTATTTAACTTCTCCTGGCGGAGGTGGGCAAAGGAAAAGAGGATTGGAAATGAAGTTTGGATTAGCCAACTCATAATGCCAGAGTTTTAATTGGCCTAGGGCCCTGTCATCGCCTTTTTCTCTTGCCAATCTAAAATTGGAATTGGGATCCTGCTCCCGGGTCAGACACCTCCTGATGACTGTGCTCTGACCACCTGTTCAGTATCTACTCACTGCTTGTAAGATACCACCACCCTCACCCCCCACCCGTCATCCTAATTAACCACTTAGACTGCCATCTGCAGGGGTCTGGATGCACTTCCTGTCACGCCTGCTGCTGGTCCTAGGAACCCCTGGCCACCTTTCAGAGGCCTGGAGACTCCACCAGTCCCAAGGCTATGTAGAGGCCAGCTTCTATTCTGACAGCACCTGTTTTTAAATGGGTCGTTTTAAAGCTTTGTGTGTGTATGTGCACTTGGCACATGTGCATACAGAAAAAAAGGGGGAAATAGGCCACACTGACCAAGGACATTTGTATTCTATGCTAGCTTTCAATTCTAACTAGGTAGAAGGTCTTCTGAAATTATTACTATGGCAGAGATACTATTTTCTATCACAATATCCATTCTCCTCTCCTTCCCCACTAAGAGACTCTGATTTTCTGTGTAGCAGCCACCCACCCAGACAAAAGATTTCTTCATTCTCAGATAAAGAAGACTTCATTTTTCTCTTACAGCTAGATGCAGCCATATGACTAAGTTCTGGCTAATATGATGTAAGTGGAAACATTGTATTGGGCTTCCAGGATGTTTCTTTAAAGAAAGTGGGCATGTCCTTCTTTGCCTTCTTTCATCCGTTTTGCTGCCTGGAGTGGAGATGAAATAGCTGGAGCTCTATCTGCCATTTTGGATTATGAGGAAAAGAGATATATTTTAAGGGTGGCCAAGAGTTGACACTCTCCTTGGACTTCCTCTCTCCAGGGAAATGAACTTTTGTTCAAGCCACTCTTCTTTAGGATTTTGGTGTTATTTGCAACTGAATCTGACCCTAGCTAACTCATGTACTTTCCATCTGCATGATGTCTAAGATGTCTAACTCTACTGAGCGCTTTCAGGTACATTATCTCATTTTCAGCAGCTAGGAAAATATCCATTTCCCTGTGCCGTTTCTCGCTGATTCTGGTTCCAGGAGAGCCAGTGAGTGCCAACAGCGACCATCAGAGGGCTGTTTACCTACCAAGACTGGAGACTGGGGGAAAACTGGAAACATTTGGTTCAGGAGGCAAAAAGAAGATGTTGTTTTCAGAGTTAATGACTACTCTGGGGGAACTGACCTGCCTCCATTTTTCGAAGCGAAGCCCTGACTCTCAGAGACTCAACCCATCCTCACTATCTCACATCCCCATCTTTAAAATGGTACTTCTGGTCTCTGCCAAGAGATTTATATAAATATTGTCTTGTGGAAATGTTTTCCCTGAAATTGGTCTTCAGCAGTGTTTTCGTCCCTATCTGATGGGCTGTTGGGCAGGCTGACCCTCAGTGAAAAATCTTTGGGAGTAGTTATTTTCCAGTGACAGTTCTTCTGGGGTAGGTCTGCTTTGTGATGGAAATGGTACTGGTGGCTGGAGTAAGTCCTTGTGCTCTAGCACTCTGTGGCCACCTGCTCTACTCTGCTTGAAAGTAGCAGTTGGCCCACGATCCCCCAGGGTTATTTCTGTCTTGTTCTATCTCCACAGCACCCCATACTCTCTAGCATACCCTTCCTCCACCCTAAACCCCACACTGGGTTCTCTTGCAAAGCTGGGCGGGCATTTTTGTGCAGTTCTCCTTCTCCCCACCTCCTCTAGGAAATCCTAGCAGTACCTGGCTAATTCCATCATGGCCCAGACTGACCCAGCTCTTGTTCCTTGAACCTACCAGTTCTGCCCAGGGAGCCCAGCCAGGGGCTGTCCCTTAAGCTGGCACATTGATTCACAGCAGGCGCCTTTGGAAGCGGGGTGTCTCAAAGCAGAGGAGGCAGACACCATGGTCTGAACAGAACCCTGCTTTCCAGGGGTGGGGAAGAGAGGGGTTAATGTTCTCTGATGGTTTAATGACAATAATGGTTTCTCTTATCTATTATTCATATTTTCACTCGTGGCAATCCTGTGAAGGCTTTAGGATGAATTTTATAGTTATGCTCTCCAAAGAGGAGCAGGGAGAGAAAAGTAACATTAGTGAGCACCAGGTGGTGGGAGTTAGGTTCCTGCACACACTGGCGGGTATCCCAGCAGGGAAGGTCACGCAGCTGAAGCGAGTCCGCGCTCGGCTCCACACTAGACCCACTGTGGCGTTTGCACAAGCCAGGGAACAGAGTGGCTTACAACAAACTCGGTGCTTTGACCATCTCTTCCGCAGCGTGGAGGTGACAGTTCTGGGATGGAGGCTTGAGCTCTCCGGTGCCCTGGGAGGCAGCAGCCCAGGCTTTGCAGACGGGCCGAGCTGCTGGAGAGATCCTGGCATCATTGTTCAACATCCAGGGGACCTTGGCCAAGTCACTGAACTTGCTCTGGGCCTATTTTCCATGTCTGTAAGGCAGCGGCGATGAAAACAGTGCCAGCCTCCAAAAGTTGCTTTAGTGATTGAATGTGAATGCAGGTAAATGGTCTTTTGTCCTGTAATGAGTAGCTTTTATTAACACTATTTTCATCATTACTAATTGAAGAGGATGTTCTAATATCCTGGGGAAAAGGAAGCCATCTGCCTGGCCCACCCACCTTCCTGGAATGGAGAGCTACTCAGTTAATAAGCCTGCTCTGGAGCTATTGGAGCAGCTTTTCATCTTCTGCCTTTGGGCTGAGAGCTGCCCATTTCTCACCCCCCAGTTGCATATCTGGTTTCTTTTACCCTCATAAAAGGCCCCAGCAGAGACGCTATAAGAACCAAGTTCTCCAGCATCCCCAGGCACAGAGAAGCAGCCCACAGTGCCCATGGCTGCTTTCTCCCCCTATCTGGTCCCATGTGGTACACACACACACACACACACACACACACACACACACACACACACACAAGCCTTTCTAGGACTCTCTCCTCCTGAGGAGTGTGGACTGGTCTAAGCCCCTGGAGTCTGACCGGCACAGTGCCTGCCTGGGTGAGTTGGCTCCCCCGAGCACCCTGTCCTCCAGCCATGAAGGCCTCAGCCAAGATTCACATCAGCCAGGTGGGCTCCCATTGTTTCCTTCCTTCTCCAGGCCCACACAGTTGTTAGGAAATTGGAGTTTTGGGGGGGACAGTGTTGGCATTTTCAGTTTCCCCTCCTTTGTGCTAATTGTTCTTTTTAGTTGCCTAGAATGGTGTAGACTCTACTCTGTATGGGGTAAGAGTACCAGCTTCATGGGCAGGTGACCCTGGTTCAAAGGGCTTCTCTTTGTGTTGCCTGGCAGGTACTTGGGGAGGCAGGCACTGGGTGGACATGGTGCCAAGGGCTCTTCAAGGATTAGGGTTATCTCCTGAGCCCTTATAACGTCTTCATTAGATGGCTGCTCCTAACATGAGGGCATTCAGGCACAGAGAGGTAAAGGAACTTTCTCAAGGAAGCATAGCATGGGGTCTGTGACAGCAAGGAAAGGACCCCTGGTGGGGAAAGAGAGAGGTGGAGAAGAAAGAAAAAGGGGAAGATTACTTCACAGTCTTGCCTCCTCAGCCCCAGGGATATGGAGTCCAGCTGGCTTAGACACGCCCCACGAGTTTGCCAGGAGGAGGTGTGAGGGCAGAGAGGAGGTCAGTGAGCACTGAAGGGAAGATTTATGAAGATACAAAAAGGCCTTCCCCAGGAAAAACCATCCTAACAGGTTTGGCAAACAGGATGTGAAAAGGTGCATAATTTCTGTGGGGGAGCAGGAAGGCGGGGAGGATGCCTTTTCCGTGGCAGTCACAAGGAACCATTTAATTCAGAATCTGCGTTTGGATCCTGAGGGAGCTCAGGCCACCCGAGTCATGAATACACATGAGCCTAATGCTGCCTTGTGGGCAATAAGACAATGAAGGTGGCTGCCAGTTTTAACGTTTGAATTAATGAACTATTTCAGATACAAGAGTCTTGGCCCATCGAGAAATGGAACCTTCAGCAGAGATTTTTCTTGTCTCTTCTGGTATGTGATTTCCACATCCTCCTGGTGTTTCAGCCGTTTCCTCTTCTCTGTTCCTACAAGAACCTGCATTTCCCTGTCTCGGCTCCCTTCCTGGCTTCCTGTGTGCTCAACCTCTTGCAGTTGTCATCACGTCTTCAGAATGCATTTGATAGGTACAGGAAGCTGCACCAGACGGGAGATGGAACCAGCAATCAATGAAAAAAGAACTATGTTTCTAAGAAAAATGCATCACGGGCCTCCCACGGGAGTTGTGTACCATATGTCCTAATAATATCCGTGGAACAATGGATCTAATTTTTAGCTCTTCTGCTTGGCTTTCCCTGTCATCTTGACAAAAAAGAAAACAGACCTTTTAACCTGCTGCTGCCCGGCTTACAGATGATTTATAATAAATATTGCCTTTCCCTTTAACCCTTTCATCGGATATCACAAAATAAAATCTCTCCCTTCTCTCCCTCCAGCTTTATTTCTCCTGGCTATTAGTTTAGTATATTTATGGTGCATGAGTCATCAAGCTGCTGCCTGATTGGATAAAAACCAAGCACCCCTGAGACCATCAGTCAATTACAGCTATTCTCAGCTTCATTCACAGATTTATTAGCTTGCACACACAGAGAGAAATTCATTCAGCAAAGTTCATTCATAAAAATTTCAACACTCTGCGTATCATCCTGCACATCTCAGCCTTCTGTTTGCGGATAGGCTCCTGAAAGAAGCTCTGAGAGGAGTCCGGGAGGGAGGAGAGCTGCGAGCCCGGGTGGACAGGCTGGGAGGGGGTCTGAGGAACACGGAGCGATCACAAGTCCGTGAAATAATGCGGAGCAGCTCCTGCCACTAGTACTTCTGGCTTGTGGCCCAGACGGGATCAAGACAAGATCTTCCAAGAGAGGGCAGCCATCAGAAGAAATGAACTCAGGCAGAAGGGCCTTTGGCTCATATATACATTTTCTTTTTTTCCCTTTTTTAAATGAGCAATCACTGGAACACAGAAAGGGTTAATAGGCCAGTCGTTGCCCCGCCCTATGGGAACCGGAGGGAGCAGGTTTGAAAGTTCCTGTGTGCAGAAGGGGCGGCTGGGGGTGGGGGGCGCTAAATATTTCTGCAGGGCTCCTGCACCGCCCGCGATGCGGCGGGACCGGCTGGCCGGTGCTCCGCCCGGTTCCGTGCCTAAGAGTTGGTGGTGAGCGATCCCCGCTGCCGCGAGGCTGGGTGCAGGCTTTCCCAGCAAGGAATCCAAGGCGAGGACACCGAGTGCCGCCGCCTGGGCCAGGGAGGGACTGGAGGCGTTTTCCCCCAGGCTGTCACCCGGAGGACCCGGAGCCCAGGCGGGCGAGGGCGAGAGCAGAGTTAGAGAGGTGGCTGCCGCGAGTTGCCCGGGGAGTGGAGGCATTTGCTTTTTCCGTTCCGTTTATCTATCAGACAAGGCGATTTATGCAACAGTATCCTGTTTCGGCACCGCCAAGGCTATGCGAGAACGCGGTCAGGACAGCCTGGCAGGACTCGTGCTGTATGTAGGACTCTTTGGGCACCCCGGGATGCTGCACAGGGCCAAGTACAGCCGCTTTCGGAACGAGTCCATCACATCCCTTGACGAAGGCAGCCCCGGAGCCTCCGCCGGGAACAAGGGCTCGCCGCAGCCTCCCTACCCGGCCCTGGCACCTCACCTGCCGGCTGAAGATGCCACCTCGGCGTCCCAGGAGAGCCCCACCCCACTGTGCACCTTGATCCCTCGCATGGCCAGTGTAAAGCTGGCCAACCCATCCACCTTGCTGAGTCTGAAAAACTTTTGCTTGGGTACCAAAGAGGTACCTCGGCTGAAGCTCCAAGAAAGCCAGGACCCGGCCCCCAGCAGCCCAGCTTCCCCTGAAACCAGTCTGAACAGGACTGGACCAGCACCTCTGCCTCAGCAGGACTCGGTGGGGCACAGGGCGACCTCTTTAACTCCTGATGCCCACCCCCTTCCTGGTCCTGGGGAGCCAACCCCTGGGAGCAGGCAGGACAGGCACCTTCTGCAGCACCTGCTGGGGATGGGCATGAACTACTATGTGAGGGTAAGTGCATTTCCCCCTCTGCACTCCTACAAGGGCATCTCCTCTGCTTTCTGCAAGGTGCTGCACGTCACCTGGCCATTTGCGTGAGACATCGTGTTTGGAAAGGTTTGCACGAGACATTGTGTAACTAGACCAAGGGGAGGAGGGGAGCTGGGCTTACAGGTTTGCCTACAACTGGCTTGTATTGGAGTCACACAGCTTACAAAAGGGCATGAATTGCTGCTAACTTATAGTTAGCTGTAGCATGTAATTGCCAGGTGGAGGGGCAACCTCTGATAGAGACAGCTGAGATGTGCCCACTGGATTGAGCATTCTGGCTAAGGAGACTCAAGAATTTCAAATCTGATTAGTGATTGAGACCCAGTAGGTTATACTGGCCATAGCATTTCAGTAGAGATTTTTGTGCTAGAGGAATATATGATCTGTAAGGGACTTGAATTCTTTTTTAAAACAGAATTCAGCATTTAACAAACACTTCTCAAAACATGGCTGAGTCTCTGGCCTTGTGCTCGGAGCTAGTCTTAGGTGCACATTTTTCTTGCCTTTATTGCCTATGCTGTAGCAATTGGGCCTTGTCCATGAGCTATGTGCAAAATCAGGGTCCTTACTGGCCTTGCATCTGCCTTTGCCCATTCCAGATCTGGGTGAAAGAAGAATAGAAGATTCTGTTCTTGGCCTCTGCCCTTCTAAGAGCTCACATTTCAATCGGGGAGACCAACACACGCATGTGAAATAGTAAGAGAACAATACTTAGCAATAGACATCTAGTGTGAGAATGCTGAGGGAATTCGGAAAAAGGGTGAGGTGCTGGTAGTCTGGGCTTCATTCATATGGGAGACCTTCAGGAGAAGGTACATCTTGGAAGAGCTATCAGATCTTTATTGGCAGAAAGGGGGAGATTCCCAGCAGGGCCAGAATATGTGCAAAGTCCAAAAGGCCTATGTCACTGTGGGGGCTTCAGGGAGCATCACGCTGAGCTTAGCTGAAGAAGAGGGGGAATGCTGGAGGGTAGTGAGTGACAGAGAGCACGGCTGGCATGTAGTTGGTGCTCAGACAAATACGAGTTGAATAAAGACAAATGCAGATCTTGGGTAGCCTGGGGAGGAGGGCAGCAGTTGACCAAAGCTCTAAAATGCCCAATGGGGAGTTTGTAAACAGGAACCCTCATAGGTTTGTAGGCCAACTATGACTTGAAAGCTGTTTCAAGATGAAAGATCAGTCTGTGAATTTATTTGAGGTGGATTAAAGCAGGGAAAAATTAGAGCTTGGGAGGCCGGTAAGAAAGATACTCTGGGAGTTTAGGCTCGAGTGGATGGGAACATGGCTTAATGTGAAGATGAGGGAAAAGAGGAATGTAAGGGCCTCTGTGAGAAGCCTTTACCATCTTGGGTGACTGATGGGATTATTTCAGATCAGAATACAAATCACAGAATGGTGAGCATTTACTAAGCACTGGGTAGACTGCTGAGATTATTGTTTATGGAGGTTGTGGATGATTATTGGTAAAGGGTCACGAGGAGTAAAAATAACTTCAAAATTAAGCCTCAGAATGGGATTGGTGATGTCCATGACAGAAACAGAGTGAGCTGGGAAGGGGGTCATGCCAAGTTTGCTTTTGACATACTGTGTTTGAAGTAATGATCTCGAAGTGGTAGTGCTTTGTAGGTAGCAGTTGTATAAGACTAGCACTCAGACGGGAAGTCTGACCTGAAGGTAGACATTTGAGAGATTGTCCAATAACTGTGCCACAAACACACAATTAAGATCTCAAAGAAGGCCAAATAATGAATGCTGGGAGGGTGGCCGGGAGAGCAGGCTAGGGGCAGCCTTGGTGAATTGATAACTAAAACCTGCAAGGAAGATACATTGATGGGACACTCAGCTCTTGTCCTCCCTCTCTCAAGGTGACACGGCCCACAATGGAAAGAGTTTCACGTATCTACTAAAATTTCATGAGCGATTCTCATTTGTTAAGCTTAAGCGTCTGCCAAGCCCTAATGGGAAAACGAGCGGCTCCGCACACCCCTGCTCTGCATCTGCCTTCCCACTGCCTGGACATCCTCTACCTTGTGCCTTGCCTCTCCTTCCCTCTTGTACCTCCTTCATCTCCCCACACCCACACTCCCGTACAGTTGTCATTGTGAAAGGGTTGCTGTGCGATCTCTGTTTTCCCCAGGGAGGGTCTCCGCTGGCATTTTAGATTTTTAATGAGGACACCCTCTGTCTTTTCCTGGCCATGGTAACTGACCCCGGGGAAAAGTGCTGACCCCGTGACCCACATGAGCTAATGGACAACCTGTGTTGCTAGTGGACAGTGACATGAGACTCCAGTTAACACCTCTGTTAGGAAGTCAAAATACATGGAAGAACCTACTTTATTAAATTTTATAGAACCCTAACTTTGCAAGATGGAAGGGACTCAGAAGTTATCAAATTCAATGCCTCTCTGGAGAAACAAGCCCAGAGAAGTGACTTTTTTTAAGACCACACAGGTGAGTCGAAAGGAGAGTCAGATCTCAAACCCATGTCCCCTGTGCTATTCTTTGCTCCTTTCACCACAGGTTTTCATCCTGGTTGAGATTCTGCTCCTCAGAATTCTTTTAGATGTGAACCCATTTTAAAAAATGAAATGCTAACCTATTAATTTACAGTAAAAAATATTGTGCCAAGTGAATCACAATTGTGATCCCATCTGTGGAAAAATGCACATAGAAAGATTTAAATCAAAGGTTGCTTGGTGATGGTGGAATCAGAGCAGAGACGTGAGGGAGACATTCTTTTTTAAAATGTTTATTTTATTGAGGTAACCTTGGTTTATAACATTATCTAAGTTTCATGCATACAACATTATATTTCTACTTCTGTATACACTACAGCTTGCTCACCACCAGAATATAGGTTCTGTCTGTTACCATACGGTTGATCCCCTTTACCCATTTTGCCCCTGCCCCTTCCCCTCTGATAACCACTGCTTTGTTCTCTGTATCTGTTTGGTTTTGTTTGGTTTGTGTGTTCATTTAGTTTACTTTTTCTATTCCACATATGAGTGAAATCATATGGTATTTGTCTTTCTCGATCTGACTTATTTCACTTAGCATAATACTCTTAAGGTCCATCCATGTTGTTGCAAATGGCAAGATTTCATTCTTTTATATGGCTAATAATCATACACACACACACACACACACACACACACACACCCCACACCTTCTTTATCCATTCATCCATTGATTGCTGCTTGGTTTGCTTCCATATCTTGGCTACTGTAAGTAATGCTGCGATGAACAGAGGGGTGCATGTATCTTTTTGAATTAGTGTTTTGAATTCTTTGGTAAATACCCAGAAGTGGCATTGCTAGACTGTATGGCAGTTCTATTTTTAAATGTTTGAGCAACCCCCTTACTGTTTTTCATTGTGGCTGGACCAATTTACATCCCCACCAACAGTATATGTGTTTTCCCTTTTCTCCACATCCTCACCAACACTTAGTTTCCTTTTTGAGAAAGGCTGTTCTATCAGGTGTGAAGTGTTCAGGGATTCTTGATGGCTGGTGGACACAGGGGCAAGTCCTGGAGGCAAAAAGCAGCCATATATTCTACTTTCTTGTCTACATCATGTGACTCCTCCTCTCCTTTCCCAAGTTTATTTGATTATTCATTCACTCATCTTTTCAACAAATATGTGTTGCGAACCCACTAAGTGACAGGAACTGTTCCAGGCCTTGGGGATACATCAGTGACTTAGGAGACCAGGTCTGAGCCCTCATGGAGCTTACACTCTAGGAGTGGCAATGAGCCTTGACTGAATAAACAAGTAAAGATAATATGTCACGTGAAATAAGTGCAAGGGAACAATAAAGCAGGGAAGTTAGAAAGTCAGTTACTTGGGTGAAGATGGTGGGTAGTGTCTTCCTTTTGGGTAAAAATGGCGTAGTTAGAGCTACTTTTTGTTTTGTTTTCTTGCATCTTTCATCTTCACAGTAGGGACTGTATTTGCTGTCTACCCTAAGTTAGAGTTGACTTTGGGTTAAATATCCTTTTTAAAATGACTTTTTTTGGTCTCATGATGTAGAATCAGTTATACAGCTGAGACTGTTTGATGAATCCTGAGCACCTATTTTTGAGTAACTTTCATTTAGGTCAGACCTTGAACCCGCTGAAGGTCTCTCAGGGAAGGTGGTCTAGCAAACCATTCCTGGAGAGATACCTAGTCAGAAATGGACAGGCAGACTGGGTCTGGGCAAAGTAGTGATGTGGGTGAAATGTTTTAAATGGGGCCAAATGGTGACGTTTGTACCCACCATAAGGTTAATTTCATTTCTTTCTGGGCTCTTCCCAGTTGCCTGGCAACTTCATCCAGCACCAGACATTCATGTGGACGCTCCCAGGTGCCCGGCAGTGTCTGCAGTGAGTGTGGAGAACATGCAGCATGACCAGTGCCCCCATCTCTAAAGTGAGAGAATTGGTCTGTATGGCCTTGAAGGTGTCCCCATCACCAAAATTTTTTTCTCTTCTTCCCGTTTTATTAAGATATAACTGACACACAGCACTGTGTAAGTTTCAGGTGTACATTATAATGATTTGACTTACATACGTTATGAAATGATTACCACAAAAATTCAGTGAACACCTCACATGTTACAAAATAAAGGAAAAAGAAAAAAAATTTTTTTCTTTGCGATGAGAGCTCTTCAGATTGACTCTCCTAACTTTCGTGTATAACACAGAGCAGTCCAGTCACCAGCATTTCAAGCACTAAGGCTCCTTTCTCCACATGGGAGGTCTTTAAATGTCAGTTTCCTTTCCCACATCCAGTCCCCAGGTTGCCTACAATTAGTTCAAAGACTAAAAAAAGCAGAGGCAAAGAAACTCACCCTGACAGGACTGCCCCAGGTAAGCGCGGGAGTTCTCACGATAACGTGAGGGAGGCTGTTTTCTCCAGGTAGGACACTGAAGCCCCATGAGTGTGTTGTCTACCCCACGCTTTACGACTTAAGTAAGTAGCAGATTCAGATCCAGGTTTGTCTCACTCCAGTGCTTGTCTCCCTCCCACCCTCTCACCTTACCTCCGAGCAAGGCCGGCATCCCTGCAGGGTTGTGAACGGAGTAGCACACGTGAAGGACCACGCTGTGCAGCAGAGCTTCGTTACAGGGCCAACCCATAGACCTGGCCTTCTTGCCTTCATCTGCATGATTTCAGTCTCCTCGCCTCAGCCCCACCCAGCCCAGCCATTTCCACAGACTGTACTAGTATCTTAGGGCTGTTGTAATAAGTGTCATAAACTGAGTGGCTTATGGCCACTGAAATTTATTCTCTCTCAGTTCTGGAGGGTAGAAGTCTGAAACCGAGCTATGGGCAGGGCCATGCTCCCTCTGAAGTCTCAAGGAGAGGATCCTTCATCGCCTCTTCTGGCTTCTGGTGGCGGCCAGCAGCCCTTGGCATCCCTTGCCTGGTAGGTGCATCCTTCCAGCCTCTGCCTCCATCTTCACATGGCTTTCTCTCCTGTGGGTCCACGGGTGCACGGCATTGGGTTAGGGCCCACACTCATCCATTACGACTTCATCTTAACTTGCTTATATCTGCAAAGACTCAACTTTCAAATAAGGCCACATTCATAGCTTCTGGGGGTTAAGGCTTCAACTTATCTTTTTGAACAATGTAATTCAACCTGTAACAGTCCCCACGAACATTTATTGCAGTGTTTTTGCCCACGGAGACTTTTCTCAGGTATTGGACTCATCAGGTTTGTGTGCAAATATGACCTTTCATACTTCCTTTAGAAATCTCGCAGCATATTCTTACCATCCGTCCTCCCTTGGCTGACGTTGTACCCTAACACTGAGCCTTTAAGCTAGTCCTGGCCATTGTGTTGCTCCCACTAGATGTGGGCCCTGGCACTGCAGTGTTCTGTCTGCACCAGCTGTCCTTCTGCAGGAGAGCGCTGGCTTGGGAATTATGAACTCTGGGTTGACGTAACGGCTCTGACACCGACCAGCTGTGGGACCTGGGCTGAGTCATCTCACCTTCTCATCTGCCCATATTTAAAACCAGAAGTTTGAACAAAATGCTACCTAAGATCCTGAGACTCCAGGTCTCCTTCCTTTCCTACTGGTCTGAAATCTCCTTCTCTTAGTATCTCTTTTGGTTAGAAAACAGATTCAGGATGGTGTCCTGAGGGAAATAATGTTTAACATCTTTCTCTTAGTAGAGAGGAGAAGGGATGTCCTTGGCATTCTCTTACTAACCCTGAGCTGGCTTCAGCTGCAAAGCAGAAACGTTACACTGGCAGGGGCACAGGTGGTCCACTCTAGAGAGGCGGTGAGAGAGGAGTCATGGGGAGCAGCATCCAAGTGCAGGATTCCAGTGGGGCGTGGAGGGCGGGCAGGTGCGGGGTGGGGGTGGGGGGGTAGGCCCCGCTGAATGGTGGCGGCCTGCACTCTGGGACTGCGGCACGGCTCACATGGTCTAGCCGATCCCACCATGCTGGGGCTTGGCGTCCACTCTGAGGTCTGTAGGAGCAGCAAGAGCTAACCCTTCTCTGTTCTCTCTGGACAAAAGTGATAAGAGAAAAAGGCCCTGCCATACACATGGACAGTCTGGTAAATTCTAACCTTGAAAGAGGAAGATTTCTAACTCTGGGAAACCCCTGATGAGACTGTCCCACAGTTTACGCAAAATAAAGGCAGACTTGAGTGGTGTGGATCAGGTGCCCACAGCTAATGGAGGTGACCTTCTGCCTCATGATGGAACTGTCAAACTGTCACACTGGGAAACTGGGTTGGCTCAGTCCAATCCAGGTGATGACATGGTATTGGCTTTAAAGTAATATGAAAATGGAAGTGAGAGAAAAGCCACACTAGGGAAATGACCCCAAAGGGTTTCAGAAGATGAATGAAATGGGGCCAGTCCGTGCACGTTGTACAAGTTCTGGTCTAACCTGGACAAGGTGCCACCCACAGGGACCTCCGCAAACAGAAGGGTAAAACTGGCAAAGCCAATGCACTGTGGTTTCCTTGCTCTCTTTTTTCTCTCACTGCTTTTTAAAGATAGTTTTCCTACTAGATAAAAAAGTGTTCATTCTGGTCTTTAAAAAAAGACATACACTCGGTATTTCAATCAAGTAGACATCTTTGGCATAGCATATTTAGTTTGGGGAGTGAGGAAAGGTGAAGCAAGACAGAGGTCAAAAATAGAGTGTTGTAGACACTACTGGGAGGTCTTGTTTGGGTTCCATCGTGAAGTTGCTGTATGACTTGGGGCAAGTCACTTCACGTCTCTGAGCCTGTTTCCCCAACTGCAAAATGAAGGTTTTGGACCTGGTGATCTCTAAAACTCTTTCTTCCAGTTAATGCTCTAGTGCTGAGGGGTGGGCAAGGACCAGTCAGATCAAGGGATGTGTGAAGGTTGAAGAGAGTAAGAACAACAGGTCAAATCTGCCAGGATTTTCCTAAGTTCTAGCAGAAGCCACTTCTATGTCTACTTCAAGAAAGAAACAAGAAGGAAATATAATAACCTCACCGCCAAATTGTCAGTTTTAGCTGGAATTATTTCCTCCCTTTTGTGTGACATCTCTTTTAACCACCAGAACTTAGGAAAAAAAGGGAAATTAGCAGAGGCAGATAGTCTCCTAAAGGCAGGAGGCACCCCTGCATCTAGACCTCCATTTGCCCACTGAGATCTTTACCTGTTCTGGGAGCCTCTTGCTGAGAAGCCAGCCTCCCTCGCTGCCCCTGCAGCCATTCCCCTCTGGAGGCCCTGCACTTCCCTGGAGCCTGGCCAGGATGCAGGTCTAGCTCAGAGACACACCAGTATCCACAACCCATCGCCTTCCCATCCACATATGCCCCTGAAGAACAGGGATGGCAGAGGGCTGAAGCAAGTTCATGGGAAATCCAGAAGCAGCCAGCAACCACAGGGGTGATGCTGGAAGGACGACACTGCACAAGGGCTCGAAGGAGAGGGTCAGACACTGGCTGCCAAGGATTCTGAAGGAAGATGCCACCAGTTCATGGGAAGAGTTGGAAATGATACTGCCTGTGGGTGTGATAAGTGCCTGTGGGAGGTTCCTGGGACTGGGAGAGGGAGAGGGGAAAGGACGCATAGGACAGGCAGTGCCTACTCAGAAGAGAATCTGGAACACAGAGGTCAGAAACCAGTAGTTTAGTGACAGGTTTTGTTTGGTCAAATTAGAAAAAAAAATTCTTTTGGATTAGGGCCAACATTTAAAAACCAAAAATTTCGGTGTAAAACTCTGAAGTTCTGGCTTCTTAGAAGAGTTGGCAGCACCAGGCGGGCCATCTCACGTGTCAGCAGGTGACCAGAGCCTGGTCCTGAACCACAGTCCCACCCACCTGTCTGCCCCTGAAGGTAGCTGAGTCCCACCTGGGACATTGTCTTTCATTTTCCCAATCAGAATTCCTGGGAGAGAAGCTGAGAATGTCTTCTTCCTGGTTAGCATACCAGGGCTTCTTTCTCTTATGCGGCAGGACAGAGTCCTGGGGCTGGGGACACCCACGAGACAGGGGTCAAGCCTTCTCAACTCAGAGAGCCCCCTCCCATCCTAACAAAGTTGCAGAGTTAGGGGTCGTGGGGCTCTGGGACGAGCACAGGCTGTCCCTGTTTTGTGAAGACATGCCAGGTGAAGTTGGTTTTTACGTCACCTCTTTGGGACAGTGAATTTTCCCAGAGAAATAACGTTAAAGGTCGATGAGCTTTCTCATATGGTTAGGGAGAGAAGGAAATGAGAAATAGATGTAAAAAGCTTAGCTCAGAGCTTGTCACATGGTAGGTCCCAGGTGGAGGGGGGAGCATGAACTTTCAAAGGTCTAGGAGTGCCTTTGGGCAAAACAAAATTTGAGGTAGACGAAATTTGGTTTTGGTGTTTTACCGTGTCCCTTTGGCATCCTTTCTTCTGGCCAGCAGTGCCACCCTGCTGGCACTTTCTTCCCTAAGCCTTTCCCACGGTGCTCACCAGGGCAGGCCTGCCCTCTTCTCTGAAGTTGCCTGCTATTTCTTTACTAGTCAGCATTCCTCTTCCTTCAGTGCAGCAAAGTAAAAAGCGTCTGCTTTTGGAAGCACATGTATTACTTCATTGGATCTTCATTGCAGGATTTCCCAAAGTTTTCTGAGAGACAACTGTATCAGTTAAAAATGCTTTTTAAAAGTGAAGATTCCCTCCCTCTCTGGCCCCCAGTCCTGGACTTGCTGAATCAGAATCTCTGAGGCTGGGGCCCACAAGCCTCCATTTGAAACAAGCTCCCTATGTGATTCTGATGCACAGAAAAGTTGGGGGCTTCCACCGAGTCCGGTTAGTGCAGTGGTTCTCAGCCAGCAATGATTTTGTCACTTAGGGAACATTTGGCAATACCTCCAGGCATTTGTGGTTGTCATAAAGTGGGAGAAGAGGAAGGAGGTGCTACTGGCTTATAGTGACTAGGGGCCAGGGATGGGGCTAAACACCCAGCAGTGCACGGGGCAGCCCCCACGACACAGAATCTCAGCCCAGCGCATCAGTAGTATTGAGGTCGAGGAATCCAGACTCAGAGGGCTGAAGTGCACAGACCTGGGATGTGCATCAGGAGGTGACTGTGAATGGAAGACTCAACCCCTGATTCAGCATTTGACTCCTGGAAATCTAACCTCAGCTACTTCTAATTTTCTCAGGTTTTCTTCTTTATTCTCTCTTCCACCCACAGACTCTCTAACTGTAGTTCACTCTCTCACCTCCATCCAAACAATACTTCTGTGGCAGGAATGAGGGGGGTGCACTTCGTTGTTATGATGCAGTTGTAGGTCAGGTGTGTCCTCACTGGCAGCAGATTCGACCTTGACTCAGGTGCGCCCTGGGCTAAGCGTCATTTATAGGCTAACTTGGTATCCTACCATTGGTGGTATCTTCATTTCCAAAGGGAAATGCATTCAGAGTTTTAACATCTAACTTACAAGTAGATTTTAAGAACAGGCTCTGTCTTGGGGTTGGAAACTTCCTCTGGTTATAGGGAAAGAAGTCCCAGAAAACAAGCAACTTGAGCAAAAAGCCCATGTGCTATAAAGTAAAACCTCAGAAATCAGATTTTTCCCCTCAGTGTCATCGGAGAATAATTTATATGAATCATTCATTGGGAAATGGTGAAATGTATAATTCAAACATTTTTTTTTTCACCTAGTGCCAACTCCAGGCCCTTGAGAGACATTGTCCCTCCCTGTCCTCCCTTCTCAGCACAGCTCCTTTAAACCTTGACTCAGGACTCAGACTGCTACATTGACTACAAAGTTCTGTTTCACAGTGAGTTCAGCGGTCCAAGGTCACAGGGCTTATCAGCAGCCGAGCAGGGACTAAATTCAGGTCTCTTGACCCCCCAGGCCAGTGCTCTTTCCACAGCCGTTTGTGAATAAGATGTCCTCTTGCATGAGGAGGACAGTATGAAAGGAGAACACAGATGGCCACAAAAATTCCTGTAACATAAAGCAGTGCATAATAAATGACACCGCAGTGATGCAAGTAAAGCTTGTGGGAGTTCAGAGAGGAAAGGGGACTCCATCCATTCGAGACGATTGTAGAAGGTTTCATGAAGATGAGGCATCTTAACTGAGTCCTGAGAAATGGGTGGAGTCCCCCTAGGCAGAGATGGAGGAAGAGCCTTCTAGACAAAGAGAATGACAGGGGTGAAGGCGTGGAGGCGGGAAAGTGGAGGATGCATTTGGGGAACAGTGAGTAATCTGACTTGGTTGGGCAGTGTGTTAGGTATACATAGGTCAGTGGATGGACTGATGCTGTAACAAAGTTGTAGCGTATCTGAAAAGTTGGGTTTTCCAACAGAAAGCCATTGACTATTTATTTGAATAGGGGAATGACCAGCTCAGTGGTATGTTTTAGAAAGATGATACGGGCTGCAGTGCTCAGAGAGGACCCAAAAGGAGAGAGCCCAGATGAGAAGCGGTGTGGGAACAAAGGCGGTGGAGATAGAAATGAGGAAAGATGTGACACCACTCCAAGAGGAAAGGTGGCGAGCAGGAAGAGTTTGGACATCAGGGGTGAATTCCATTTCGCATGTGCTACATTCAAGATGGCCTCAAAACACCCAGGTGGAAATGTCCAGAAGAAAACTGAATAGTTAGGACTGAGGAGAAACTATCATTGTTGCTTTTGGCATCAAGGTCCAGGGAATGGACAAGGTTTCCAAAGGGAGAACGTAGAGCAGGGAGATAAGGGGGCTTCGGGAATGCACACTGAAGTAGTTCTTGGAGGCGGAGGAAGGGCAGGAAATGGTGCCACAGCTAGCAGCATGCGGAGCAGGATGGAGGGACGGCAGGGTCACCCGGGAGAGGGAGCACAGAGAGGTTGGATAAAACGGTGTCAAACCCATGGAGGATTCAAGGATGATGAGAACTGATAAAGAGCCATAGTTTGACCTTTTATCTTCTTAGTCCCCCTCTCCACTAAGATACTCAAATTCACCTGCTTCAGGGGAGGGAATAGCTCAAGGGGTAGTGTGCATGCTTAGCATACACAGGGTCCTGGGTTCAATCCCCAGTACCTCCTCTAAAAAAAAATAAGTAAAACCTAACTATCTCCCCCCAAAAAACAAAACAACAAAACAAATTCAACTGCTGCAAACCAAGTGCCACATTGGGTACCCCACACCTCCACTCTCTCCTGTTGCCCTCTTGGTGAGAGGCATCTCCCAGTGGTCCAAGTCAGAACTACTCCCACTCAGCCTTCAGTTACCACGTCCTGTCAGTTCCACCTTTATGACATTTCTCATGCACGTCCATTTTTCTCCATCTCGACTGCAATTTCCAAGGTGGGGACTATAGTAGGCAGTATTTTCAAACTTATTGATAAGCTTCTTATGGAACTATTTCATGAAACACACTTGGTGAAGCTCTACTGTTATAGCTTTCAGTTGAAACTAGCAGATGCATTATCATAGTGCAAAGTGGAAAATGATACTGACCTATAGAAAATTGTCAAACATATCAGTGTACTGAACTCTGAGAGGTAGAGACAGCTTCTAGCTGAGTGGTCAGGGAAGGCTCCCAAGGGAGATGCCATTTGAGATGGTCCCTAAAGGTTGGACCACAGGGATAATTAAAAAAAAAAAAAGGTATTCCAGATGGAGGAAGCATAGATAAGGAAACATAGAAGAGCACTGATTTCAGTTTGGCTAGAGTAGAGGCTGTTTGGAAAAAACTGGTGAACAGGAAACTGAGGTTTGAGCCAGATTGTGTATAGCAGGCCATAAATCTCAGGCTAAGGGATTTAGATATTTAAGCAGAGGCATGAGATTCATCTGGGCTAGAGCAAAGAAAGACTTTATCATGGCAAGTTGCTTTTAAAAAGAATGTTAAATTAGATGTGGTTAAGACACTCTAAAAGGTTTTCTTTATTCTTATTTTTTATTGAAGTGGAGTCGATTTACAATGTTAGTTTCAGGTATACAGCAAAGCAATTCAGTTATATATATAGATATACACACATACATACATATATATTTTTTCCAGTTTCTTTTCCATTATGGCTCATTACAGGAAATTGAATATAGTTCCCTGTGCTAGACAGTAAGTCCTCATCAAAAGACTTTTGAAATGAAACTGATTCTGCGCTCCGATTGCATGGAAGATGTCTCTAAGAACTCACCTCACTGTAAAGAAAGGAGTGTAGATAGGGAACTATGGGTAGAATTTATGCAAGAATGATTAATACATTAAGTATTCTTGGTGAGTCCACAATGCCGAATGGTGCCAGAGGAGATGTGGGCGTTCCAGTTACCTGCTGGCTGCAGCAAGTTGGTTAAGTGGCAGCTGGTTAGCAGTTTTATTGCAGTTCTGTGTGTTAACAGTTTAGCAGCTCGGCTTGTTGATGTGTCTCACAAAGCATTTCCAGTTTTTGTCACCACACAGAAATGCTCTGTGGCCTTGTTGTAATCGATGAGCATGTTTTGCAGTCTACTTTTCCCCTAAGGAACTTGACAGCAACAGCTTGCCCTTGAAGAGCCGACAGCATTTAATGAATACTGTTGGAGTTAGTTTCCAAACGGTTTCTGTTCAGGGGAAGTGATATACAGAAAGTGTCCAAAGGCAAACTAGGAAATAAGAGACACAGTCAGGAATACAATGGATATCCTGACTGCCCAGGCAGAATCCCATTCAAGACCCTGTTGTTCAGGAGATGAAACGGAATCAGCAACTATAAGGGTATCTCTGGGGATGGACGGTTAAATTTAGAAACTCTTCTATGGACCTAAGCCTTTCCCTTTATAAAGAAAACCAAAAAACATGCAAGGTTTGGGTCTTCCCTCCACCACTGTTGTCAACATATTTACCAGCTTGAGACTAAGTGAAGGCCCCCCTTTTTTTCTCTTAATAATAATCTGCATTTTATAGGCTGCCCTTTGCATCTCCATATCATTTTGTAAACATTAAACAAATAGAACGAGTTTGTTACAAGGGCAGATGTGATTTGTTCTCAGTAGCTTTTGTTTGTCGTTTGGAAGAAATATGCATCTTTCTCAGGTGTGATAACATTAAGTATTAGAAATATACTCTACCAATTCTACCAAAGACCAGTTTGGCTTTACTATCTATCTGCCATGCTCAACAAAATAGATACATTTTAACTCATTTGCCCGGTGTTCCTAGGGATGCAGAGGCCTCCCAGATCCTGGTGCACAAGGTTGTTCTCTCATTTGTATTCTTTCAAAATGGAAAAGTCAGGACTAGAAGAAGGGAGGAAGAGCAATGAGGACTAACTTTTTTGAATTTTTTGTTTGTTTATTTGTTTAATCTCATGTTTTCTTTATTGGAGTTTCTGAAATATCAAACTTTAGTATATACTCATTTGGGGAAAAATTCAAACAGTGCAGAAAATAAAAGGTGAACACTCTTTTCTAGGGTCATTGGCACTATTAAGTTGGTTTTGTGTTCTTTCAGACTTTTCCCCTAAGCACTGAATATTTGTATATACACACAAACATCCTTGTTGACATAGATGAAGATTATACCATGTGCCCTGTTCTGTAACATGCTTTTTTGGTGTCTGATTAGTAGATTGGGGGACCCCTGCATGTCAGTACGTGCTGATCCCCGGTGGCAGTGTAGTGTCCCAGAGGAGGGGCCATGCTTCTGGTGGTTCCTCTATTGCAAGACAATTCCCTGACTTCCTGGCGCTGGGTGGAGACCTCCCCTCCCCTGCGCTGTTTCACTTTGCTGTCTTCTGTCCCTCTCCTGCTCTCTTCACCTGCACAGCTGCTTCCCCAAGCCCGGTCCCTTGGGAGGTGGGTGCTCCCAGTCCAAGGGGGTCCTGGTCTGCAGTCAAGGAGCATGCTCTTCTGCTTACTCTCCAGCTAGGGATGCTGAGATCCATGAAGACAGACCATTTCCCCAAGGCAAGTGAGAGAGACGTAACTAAGATTTACCACCTTGCAACAACTCACCCCAGTGTGTGGGAACATGTCTGTCAGTGTGGGCGTGTATGTTGTCTTAGAGAGTAGAACCTATGATTTTGTCTGATGTATTTCTATGAGAGAATAACACCAGAATTAAATAAATTCTGTTGTGCACTTGTGGCTGGCAAATGGTTCATCTTAGTATATAGACTAGCTTACTTAAAGCTAGAAAGGATGACATCATTTTAGGTTCTTGGTTTCTTTTTCATCACTCAGCTTCAACTTAGCTTCTAGAAGTCAAAACTGGTTGTATGTGATTACCCTTGAACAGATGGGAGAGGGTGCGGAATGGGGAAGGACATCCCTGGGGAGGCAGGGTCCTCTCCCTCCTGCCAGTGACCCAAGTGGCTTTGCTGGGAGCACAACGAGGCTTGGTGCTTCAGCCAGGAACGGAACCTGTGGGGTGGGATGAAGGAGAGCCCTGACCAGAGGCTCAGCTATTTTATGCTGGCTTTCTTTTGGTTTCTGAAAGGGTGTCAAAGATGCTATTCTGGCTAAATGAAGAGATAATTGGAAAAAAAATTTTTTTTAATTGAAGTGAAGTTGATTTACAATGCTGTGTTAATTTCTGGTGTACAGCATAGTGATTCAGTTATACGTATATATATTCTTTTTCATGTTCTTTTTCATTATAGGTAACTACAAGATACTGAATATAGTTCCCTGTGCTGTACAGTAGGACCTTGTTGTTTATCTATTTTATATATAGTAGTTTGTATCTGCTAATCCCAAACTCCTAATTTGTCTCCCCTCCCCTTCCTTTCCCCTTTTGTAACTATAAGTTTGTTCTCTATGTCTGAAAGTCTGTTTCTGTTTTGTAAATAAGTTCATTTATGTCATTCTTAAGATTCCACATATAAGTGATGTCATATATTTGTCTTTCTCTGGCTTACTTCACCTGTTATGATAATCTCTAGGTCCATCCATGTTGCTGCAAATGGCATTATTTCATCCTTTTTTATGGCTAAGTAGTATTCCATTGTATATATACCACATCTTCTTTATCCAGTCATCTGTCAATGGGCATTTAGGTTGCTTCCATGTTTTGGTTATTGTAAATAGTGCTTCTGTGAACACTGGGTTGCATGTATCTGTTTGAATTAGAGTTTACACTTGGAAAAAGTTTTTGATTTGAAAATAAAGTCCCTTGAAAATACTGAAAGTTTGGAATAAAAGCCTAAACTTCAGAATAGCTCTAACTGCACATCCCCTCCCACCCTGCCAACAAGCTCCCCATCACACACTTCATGGATAGACAGCTCGTGGGAGCTAATGCACGCCTGTCCACATAAGGCTGGACTCTCAGGACCTGTCTGAGTTATTTTAAGTATCTCTTCTCAATCCCTTCAAATACAGAGATGCACTTAAAAAGCATATTAACCCTTCTGGAGTAGCTCTAAGATGTTCCCTCAAACACAAACCCTTCTCCAACACCAGATCTTAAATTCTTCATCTTTTATGAGGGACAGGAATAGGTTGCAAAGTTCTGTGACAGTGACGGCTAAGACTTCAAGCACCGCATCATCATGCCTAGGCCGGTGATAGGAATGCTTCGTGGAGGGACTATTCAGAATGTACCTCATAGGGGGCAGAAGAGATGGGGGAGATGGCCGTGCAGCAAACCCCGGCATGACACAAGTCAGAGACGTTCTGGCCTGGAATGTGCGGTGAATTGTCCAATCTCCCTTCACAAGATGTCAGAGTCCGCTTTTCTACCTAGGGTGTCAGCCCTGAAGAGAAGGAGGAAGTGGAGGAGGAGAGGCAAGGGAGAGGAAAAAGCAGCGGCAGGGTGAGGTGGGACGTGGGCACGGCTGTGGGCGGCCCCTCGGGGCCCGGCAAGGAGCTCGGATTGATCCTGGAGGCCGCCAGGAAGCGCCGCGTGCGTACTCACGGGGGAGCTATTTATTTATGATTTATCCCCTGCTGACTTCCAGCAAGGGTTTGAGGTGGCTCGCCTGCTAGTGAGCTAATGCTTCCTACACACACTGAGCAGCTCTGAAAAACAGAAAGGGCAGAAACTCCGTGAGTCATCACCCAACTGTTTAAGTGAGCTCAGAGCGGGGCTGTTTCTTCCGAACGCGGTGCCCGCAGATGCTGTCAGCACCACTGGTAGCACTCCTGCCGCCGTCGAGCTCATTTAGTTGACATCACTGGGAAGTCATTGAACTTCCCAGATGAATGAAGCTTCTTCCTTTAGAAGTCAGTCTCCTAAAAGTTAAAATATTTTATCTGGAAACCTGTCTAAGAAGATTATATACTTATTTCTCTTCAGAGATGCTTGATAGCTGATTGAAAAAAAATTTTTTTGAGAGAAATACCAGATTTTTTCCCCCTCTAGATCTGTGCTTTATTTTTCACACCAGTTTTGTTGAGATGTAATTCACATACCATAAAATTCACTCTTTAAGGGTACAATTCGATGGTTTTTAGTACAGTCTCAGAATTACACAACCATAACCACGATCTGGTTTGAGAACATTTTTCTCACTCCAAAAAGAAGCCCCACACCCAGTAGCAGTCACTCCCTGTTCCCCACTCCAGCCCTTGGCAGCCACTAATCTACTTTCTGTCACTACGTCTTTGCCTCTTCTGGACATTTCGTGTAAGTGGAATCATATAATATGCAGTCATTTGTGTCTGGCTTCCTTCACTTGGCATAATCTTTTGGCGATTCACCCGTGTTCTAGCATGCATCAGTGTTTCATTCCTTTTTATGACTGAATGATAGTCCATTGTATGGATACACTACATTCTGTTGATCCATTCATTAGTTGATAGACATGTGGGCTGTTCCTACTTTTTGATTTTTATGAATAATGCCGCAGTGAGCTTTCATGTGTAAGTGTTTGTGTGGACGTGCGTTTTCAACTTTCTTGGGTCTCTTCCTGTAAGTTGATGCAGATGGGACTGTCACCTCACTTTTCCTCTGGCGGGAATGCAGCTGTCATTCTACAGTCGTGGCTGTGCTGGGACTCTGGACAGACCCTCAGAAGTGAATGAGTGTGGTGGGTTAGTTGTCCTGAACTCTGAGTCCCGAAATGGCTGTGCTTTTAAATGTATACGTCTATTTTTCACAAATTTTCTGCTCAGCCAGCTGTCACTCTGCTTTTGACAGTGAGCTTGTCTCCAGGAAAACTCAAAACTTCAGTTTGGGCTTCTGAGCTCCTGAGAGGGCAACCTTTTACAACTGTCTCCAAATAAAGAGTAAATGGGCTCTGAATGAAGGACTGAGGTGCTCTCCTAAGAGAAAAATACAGGCATAAGCTTTAGTGTTGACTCAATAATAAAAAAAAAAGTCTCTTTGGGGACTTTCTTCTGTATTCTCAGTCATGTTTAGGACATTTAAAGTTGTCAAGGACGAGACTTCCATTTAAGGTGTTATTGTATAAAGCCTCTGCTTTTGGGTAATAGGGATTAAAATCTTACTTTTGCCTGTATACAGGAAAATCTGTTTAGGACCTGCTGAACTGACTCTAGTCCTGAACCTCTTCACAGAACTCTTTTTTGGTAGGAAGGGAGCCACCGAGGAGCCCTGACTCCTCGGCTGCCATCTGCAAAACACAGGTTAAAAGGCCACTGTATCACTTTGGGTCAGGTCATCACCAAGGCTCAAGTAACTGGAGTTTAAATGAAACAGAGATTTGCTTTTTAGCACATGGGAAGGAAGTCCATAAGTAGGCAGGCCAGGGCTGCGTAGTGGCCCCGCAGTCATCAGTAACCTAGGCTCCTTCCATCTTTCTGTTTGGCCACCGTTAACACATGGCTTCCGTCCTCGGACTCACTGAAGGTTGCAGTACAGCCACTTGTCATGCAAGACGCAGCCCTTGTCATGCCTGTTTTCCAGGCAAGCAGGAAGGTCAAAAATGGTGTGCCTCTTGGCTGAGTTAGCCCCTTTTAAGTAGTTTTCCTGAAGTCCTACCCACTGACCTCCTCTAATGTCTCATTGGTCTCATGGCTCCAAGGGAAGCTGGGAAATGGTAGTTTTTTAAGCTGGATACAATGGGGGCTGTTAGTATGGAAGAAAGAAGGAAAGGAAAAAGGAGGAAAAGGTATAAGCAGGCAATCCAGTCTCTGCTCTGGCCTCATAAGAGCTCATGGTTTCAGATGGATGAGACAAAGGCAGGTCATCACAGTGTCCACACAGAGCTGTGCACAACTTCACAGCTGCTCGTCCCTGGATAACTTCAAAGTGTGCAGGCTTAGATTTTTTTTTGTTTTTTGTTCTTTGTTTTTGCTTTTGTTTTTTAACTGAGGGATAGTCGGTTTACAATGTTGTGTCAATTTCTGATGTAGAGCATAATGTTTCAGTCACATATATACAAACATATATATTCTTTTTTCATTATAGGTTGCTACAAGATATTGAATATAGTTCCCTGTGCTGTACAGTAGAAACTTGTTGTTTATCTATTTTATGTATAGTAGTTAGTGTCTGCAAATCTTGAACTCCCAGTTTATCCCTCCCCACTCCCTTCCCTTCTGGTAACCATAAGTTTGTTTTCTATGTCTGTGAGTCTGTTTCTGTTTGTAAGTAAGTCCTTTTGTGTCTTTTTTTTTTTGATTCCACATATGAGTGATTTCATATGGCATTTTTCTTTCTCTTTCTGGCTTACTTCACTTAGAATGACATTCTCCAGGGCTATCCATGCTGCTGCAAATGGCATGATTTTATTCTTTTTTATGGCTGAATAGTATTCTAGTGTATAAATATACCAAAACTTCTTTATCCAGTCATCTGTCAATGGACATTTAGGTTACTTCCATGTCTTGGCTCTTGTAAATAGTGCTGCTGTGAACATTGGGGTGCATGTATCTTTTTGAATTAGAGTTCCCTCCAGATATATACTCAGGCGTGGGATTGCTGGATCATATGGTAAGTCTGTTTTTAGTTTTTTGAGGAATCTCCATACTGTTTTCCACAGTGGCTGCACCAGACTGCATTCCCACCAGCAGTGTAGGAGGGTTCCCTTTTCTCCACACCCTCTCCAGCATTTGTCATTTGTGGACCTTTTTTTTTTTTTTTTTTTTTTTTTTGCTGGGGGGGAGGTAATTAGGTTTACTTATTTATTTATTTGTTTAGAGGAGGTACTGGGAATTGAACCCAGGACCTTGTGGATGCTAAGCAAGCACCCTACCACTTGAGCTATACCCTCCCCCCTTGTCATTTGTGGACTTCTGAATGATGGCCATTCTGACTGGTGTGAGGTGATATCTCACTGTAGTTTTGATTTGCATTTCTCTGACAGTTAGCGATATTGAGCATTTTTTCATGTGCCTATTAGCCATTTGTATGTCTTCATTGGAGAATTGCTTGTTTAGGTCTTCTGCCCATTTTTGGATTGGGTTGTTTTTTTTTTTGTTATTATTTGAATGTTGAAAAGGATGATTTTTGGTAATGGTTGAATTGTCTATCTCAGTTCTTCAGTCGGAGAATCAGAGGACATTATTGAGGATACAGGATTTCAGAAGAATGTTAAAGGAAGTGATGCTAGGAACAGAGATCCTCTTCAGGTGTTTTGGGAGTGGCTGGTCTCGAGCCATCTGGTGTCACCTACGCTTCTTGGTTTCCATTTGTGTACTTAGTGAGCGCCATTGGTCAGGGATGTTCAGGGCAATGGTTGGAGGTTCAGAGTGTAGTCAGCAGCTGGGGAAGGAAAGAAGTTTCTTGCTTTCCATGAGAATCTCAAACCTGAACTAGACTCCCATTATTAGCTGTTACCAATTGACCTCTCCTTGCGTCTAACATATTACTTCCTGTTCCATCTTTTTGATGAATTACACTGAACTATATATTCTTGTAGAAAGTCATTACTTAATGTGATGACTAACAGTATTAATGATCCACCTCATGCTAATGGACTTTACAGGAAAGATCTTCCTGTTCTCTTGTCTTTCTTCTCAGCTAAAAATGCTGAGATTTTTTAAAAAATACAAGCTATAAACTAAGCAAATTGAATCTGAGAGTCTGTTGAGTTGCTTTCTGAAGGCATCACTTTAAGTAGTCTAGAGGGATTATTTGAGTTTGAGCCACAAAGCTATGTTTGAATTCGTGGGGAACTTGATCTGTGATAGAGGGATATCCCATTTGGTGATAAGCTGCTGAATGATGCTGTACTATTTAGTACTAGTAACAGAGAGAACAAGTTAACAAATGTCTATACTTGTTTACAGCTTTGTGATGTTACCTGACCTTGTTCAAGTTATTTAAATCAGGGGTTGGGGACAAATAGTCTTTTCCAATACAAAGGTTTTATGAGTCTAGGGTTTTGCTTTATTTTGTTTTTTTTAAAATATTGACTAAATCCGATTCCAAGGCCCCTGTGATTTAGTGCTGAAGCATCCCTGTGATGGTTGAAGTTGTAGGATCGTGCTGCTGTCTACCATCAACAGTGCTTCTAGCACACAAACTTAAGCTTGGCCTTGATTATTTAAAAGAATATTTAAGAATCTCCAAAGAGTGTCCAGGCATATGAAGAGGGCACGTGTTTCTTCCAACTTCAAAAGCTATTTGATTTGGGCACTTGGGAGAATTTGATTCATTATTAAAAGAATATATTTGACTCATTATTAAAAGAATATATTTGAATCAGGCCTTACATAGTTCCTGGGTAAACTCCACTTCTGCCTCCCTGAGGACTGTGATCTCTCCCCTTTTCCTCCAAGTGTCAACCTTTCTATCATAAGAGCATGTTCAAGTCTGTTCCATCTCTATAGTAACCTCTTCCCTTAGCTTATCTTTCCTCTAAAATATCAAGTTCTCAAAACAAAAATTAAAAAAGCACTCTCACTGGTTTTCTTCCTTGCCTCTAGATCACCCTCTAAATGTCCCACTCTCTGGCTTCTACCCCTCTGCTTTACTGATATTGGGCCACTAATGCCAACAGTTAAAACCAGTAGTTGCCAAATTCTAGTGGACATTTTCCAGCCTCTAGCCTAGTCATCCTCTCAGCGGCTGTGAATTCAGTTAACAAACTCTTCCTCTGTGAAACTCTCTGTGCCCTCGATGTCCACCCAGTCATAATCTTCTGGTTCCCCTTGTACATTTCTGACGTTCGTTTTGTGTCTTTAGTGGACTTTACTCTGCCTGTGCTTTAAATGCTGAGTGACATCAGATATGCCACTTAATTTTTTATCCATGAAAAGTAGAGGGGTTGAAACGGATAATCTCACAGTCCCTTTCAAGCTCTAGGATCCTTTTAGTCATATTATCAGGAGTCAGAATTCACTGACTTGAGCTACAGAGAACTCTTGTGTTTCATGTACAAAGAAGTGTAATGAGAGATGATTAACATTTGGACTGCGATTCTGCAAAGGCATATTGTTGGCTGCTCCTTTTTCAGAGAAATCATAAAAGCTGAAAACTAGTACGGCATCATTCAGCAGTTTATCACCAAGTGGGAGACTGGCTAATGTGATTTGTGGTTTCAGCATGACTGAACAACTGACCATTCATGGAGGACTCTGGTGCTGTGACTGGGGGTGGGGAGAGTGGTGTGAGTGAGGTTCTTTGGCCACAATGGCCTCCAGACATGACCACACACTGGGCCTGGTCACAGTCCCAGAGAGCTGGAAACCACTGTCAGGCAGATGCTCCTACTGTGGACATCATGTTTGACTAAACACGGCGACTGATGACAAAAATGTTGGCCCTTTCCAACTAGCCTTTTCCAGCAACAATTAAATGGTACCCAGGTTTCAATAGTAAGTTAGTCATATATATTGCTACCCAAGAGTTCAGATTATTTGTTCAGGACGGGATTCAATCTGATAGGCAGAAGGAGGAGCAGAAGTGTAAGGGTATTTGAGTCTCTCCAGGGGGATGGGTGCAGACACTGGTAGGAGAGAGAGTTTGATGGGGCTGCTAGGGCTTGTCTGCCTTGTGGTGGTACTTCCAGTCGCTCTCACTTGTAAGTGTTCCTTCAATAAGTGTTTACTCGAATGAAAAACTATATCCTGAGTACTCAAGGCTGAGTCAGACTTGTGTGATTTGGAGGTGTGGGGTATACTTTAGTTTTTTTGAGGTGCTCAGAACTGAGAAATAAGGACAAAAACTCAAAGGCAACGTTTTAAGTGGATTATAGGTTGGCAAGAGGGACCACACACACACCGTCACTATTGGATTAGATTAAGTTCTTAATTAGACAAGGAAACAAATATATTGGTAAGTCATCCACTAAGCCATTCTGCAAAGGTGCTACCTTGGCTATAGCAGCAACGAAATTAAGGCCATAACCAACAAGATGATGGACACGTTGGACCATTGAGACAGAAGACAGGGCCCTACACCATTTTCCTGAGCAGACACCTGTTACCCTATGTGCCTGGGTTCGTCCCTCTGCTGCCCTGTCTGGGGTGCAAGGGGCTGCTGCCATTGGCACCTCTGAATGGGAGACTTAGAATACCAGATGGGCACCCGATGGCAGGCCTGAGAATTGCATTAGCTGTATCTGCGTAGCAACGGGGCCGGCAGTTTGCCTCATCTTTCAGAGCAAACGACATCCAGCAACACTCTCCTGGGAAGCCGATTAACTTCTGTGAGTCACTGCTTTTCCGTCTCATTTATGATTCATGACCTGGGCTATATTTTTAGCTTGTATTTATTTGAGTCTGTGAAGTGGGCTGGGTGGAAGTATTGTTTGGAAGCTTACGGAAGAATGAAGAGAAACTGGCCTCACACTTAACCTTAGGTGGCCTGAAGTTTGGTTATAATCATCAGACATTCTGCGTGCATTTACTGAGAGCCTACTGTACTCCAGGTACTGGGCAGGACTCTAAGAATACAAGGTAAATAGGACCCAGCTGCTGGCACCCAAGAGCCCGTTGAGTTACGCAGGCAGACAATTAAATAGATAACATTAGCCACTGCCTCTACCTGCAGCCATGCTTCTGGACTTCAGTCATATTGAATGTTGAGTGCTTTGGGAGCATGTTTATTCTTGCCCTTCCCTCTTGCACATGCTGTGCCCGTTGCCTGGAAATCCCTCCCCCAGCCTCCCCTTAGTTGCCCTTCTGAGCTCACACCAGCATGCCTTCTTCTGAAAAATCTTCCCTGATTCTCAGAGGCTGAGTCAGAGCCCCTCCCACACCCTCCCATAGCACCTTGCATCCCGGTGTTTATCACACTCCCATGAAGAGTGCTCTTGATTGAGGTCCCTTCACAGTAGTTGAGGCTTATTCACCAACTCCCCAAACTAGGAGGTGACGGGAACTGAAGAGGAAGGGGAAGAAGAGCACTGGCATCCCAGGATAGTCACTGCCTTGTGCTGAGCCCTCTTCCTGCTCCATCACTGTGCTCAGCACCACACCCGCATTCCCTTATCTGAGTCTGGTAATAGCGGTGTGAAACAGGTAAGTTACGGTCCCTATTTTAGAGATGAGGAAACTAAGGCCTTGAGATGTAGTTCTTTGCCCAAGGTGTCACAGCTGGTACCCGCAAAGCTGAGAGGCAGACCCGGCCTGCCTAACTCCCAGAGCCCCAGCGCCTGGACTCTGTGGTCTGTCCGTTCTCCCCTTTTGAGGTTGCCGCAGCGGTCAGGATAGACTCGGTCATTCTGTGTGAATAAGTAAATCCCAGCATCTCGGCGACTTAGAGAAAAAAGGTTTATGTCTTGCTGACGCCACACGTCCACAGCAGGTTGGCCGGATGCTCTACTCTGTGCGGCTCTCCCTCAGGACCTGGGCTGAGAGAAGCCCTATCTCTGTGCTTTCCCAGTTGAAAGAGAGGAAATGTGGAAAATCACCCCCAAAGTGACAGTCTGCTTGAATGTCATTCACTAAATCAAGAGCTGCAGCCAATTTCAAAGGGGCAAGAGAAGTGCTGTCGTACTCCATGCTGGGCAGGCGGCAACTGCAAATACTTGTGGAACAGCGCTAACCATTCCCACGTATGCAAAGGAAGGAGTGGGGGAGCTATAAAATGAGAATGAGTCAATACCTTGTAATAACCTGTAACAAAAAAGAATATGAAAAAGAATGTGTGTGTATGTATATATAGATACATGTCTGACTGAATCACTATGCTGTACACCAGAAAGTACCAGCACATTGTAAATCAACTATACTTCAATGAAAAAAATAATAAAAACAAAAGAGAAGGATAAAGTGTCTGGAGGAATGAGCACCTTCCAGGGAGTAAGAGAAAGTTTGCCTTTCTGACCACAGGTCTCCCGTTACACACCCTTTGGGATCAATTACTTCATTGTTCTTCCTATAAGCAGTACTGCTAAGGTTTCTTCTCTTCAGAATGTTATGAATGCTTTGACACAACATGGGATTTCATGGGGTCCATCAGGAGAGAGTAGTCAATTGCTATTTCAAAGGTAACTTAATCTGAGCAGGGCCTGTGTTCCAGTTATCATTTTCATTAGGAAGGCCAGTCTTCCAGGTTAGAGACCTTCCCCAAGAACAACCAAAAATAGCATTCCTGATCTCCTAGGATTATGCCTCCACAGTGATAAAACTCTTCTGAGTTTCCTGGGAGTCTGGGTCCCAGGGCCAACACTTGCTCTTCCCCGCCAAGGACTTAGCTTGAGGTGACTGGTTGCAGCTTTTGAATCCCAACAGCATTAAAATTGAATATAAGATATAAGGTCCCCAAAGAGTTTCTGTAAAGAGCACACTGAGAGCATATTGTTTCAAGGAGGATTCGCCTTTGTATGATGCAGTGTTTGCTTTTTGAGAACAAAATGGGTGATCAATATTGTGGGGAACTTATTGTTTTAGGTGATAGATGTAGCAAGTAGTCCTGAAGTTCCTGTCATGACAGAATATACAAATGTCTGCCACATACAGAGGGTGCCTGGCTTCTCCAACTCTTTCTCTTCATGCAAATATATATATATATATATATATATATATATATATATATAATATAAAATATGTATTATTTTATATATATCGTGAGGGTTTGGGTGGGTGGGTTGGAGGAAAGATACAATGCAGTATCTTCAATTCAGAAGTTTTCGCTTTCTTGAATTCATTTTCACTTTAAATGTCATACTGGAGCATGGGACACTGCAGGGAGGTAAGCATGACACCTCTCACCTGACCCAGGTACCATGAAGGAATTGCTGTCAGCAGATGCCTCATCGATAAGATGAAACACTCGAGTCTCTTACATCAGTGGTCAACCTCACTGTGCATTATCTTGTATTTTTATAGCTGTAGGGCTTGGAGATGCCCCTAGATGGTCAGCTTCTCCAGGTCAAGGAGGTGTCATGGAATAGTATAGCTTTAAACATCAAAAGAGCTGGTTCTCCATTATCAGCCCTGTGGCCCTTGAGCAGAGCACTGACCCCTGAGAATCAGTTTCCTGTCTGTAAAAGGGGTCTCATCCATCTGTTCAGGTTCCACCGTGAGGGCCAAAAGAAATAACACTCATGAGAATAGACAGTGTTAAGTCTCTGTTTATGCAAAAGGGCATGATCACGTAGGACAACTTTTCTGGCTGTGCCCAGCGACAGAAAGAGCCACTTGTGTCTCCTAAGACACGGGTATAAAGTTATTCCTAGGAGAGGTCATGGCCCTTCACATGCTCTCAGTATGTTTTTTGCCACAGGGATGACCTCAAGCGGAGTGACGCTGTCTGAGCTCAGGTCTGTAGGCAGAGATGAAACCTCTCTCAGTTCAAAAAAAATGCCCATGTGTAAGGGATTTTCAGTGTGAGTAGGACTGTTGGTATGAGACCCTGCACAGCCAGCCGCCTCCTGTGATGCAGATGGTTGTCATACTTTTCTTGCCCACGGACAACCAATTCTTTTTTTCAGATGAATTGAGAATTTTCTCTGGACACTTGTAGACAGCCTATATCCTAGTAAATTAGAGTGTCACCAAAGTGCCAGCCAGACCAAGATCTCTATTGTTGACCTGGGCTTCAGGCCTTCAAGACACGCTATTTGCAGGATCCTGTGTTGCCCATTGTCAAAGAGAAGCTTTTCTTCTGAATCCATTTAAAACTGCCCTGATTGAATTCTAAAATTCCACAGGAGATTATACTTAAGATGTTATCAGTTCTGCTTGCTTTAGAAGGACTGGGGATGGCCTTTAAAAGTTTAGGTGCTCTCTCTGCCTGCTGCAGCAAAGGAGTCTGCTTAGCAGGGAAGGGCATAGAAGATGAGGATTTGGACCAGAGTGACAGGGTTTGCTCCCTTCCCAGGTTGTCTCTGGCTTGGGCAGGAACCCTGGAGAGAGAGAGATTATGCTTTTGAAAGAAAAAGCAGAACACACAACTTACATTTAGAAGATTCCATCTTTGTAAGCATTAAAGACTCAAGAGAGTTGAAATTCCCTGATTGCGAAGTCCCCACCTATGAATGAATGAACAAATCTAGATTTTTCAGGCTTTTGAACCTAGGCAGAAAGAGTTTTCATCAGGGTAGACGTTGGATTTTTAAAAACCTGTTCAATCCAAAGTTTATTTTGTGGGACTACTGTGTGCCAGACAGTATTCTAGGTGTAGGGGATAGAGCAGACAACTTACAAATGAATGTTTAATGCTGTCAGCAGTAAGTGCTAAGAAGAAAAGCAAATACAAGCGGACAGAGTGTGGTGGAGAGAGGGGAGGTGTCAGCAGCCCTGTGCTCTTGGATGGGAAGTATCAATGGTGCTGTAAGATCATCTAAGAAAAGGCAGTGTTAACAGACTCACAGCACAGAAAACAAACTTATGGTTACTGAAGGGGAAAAGGGAGGGGGAGGGATGAATTAGGAGTTGGGGATTAGCAGATGCACACCACTATACATAAAGTAGATAAGCAACAAGGATTTACTATATAGCACAGGGAACTATTTTCAGTGGAAAAGAATCTGAAGTCGTACACCTGAAACTAACACAATATTGTAAATCAACTATAGTGCAGTAAAAAAAGGGCAGTGTTTGCCCAGACCACTTGTGCCTCTTCCATAGAGGCCTGTCTCACTGACTCCCTCCAAACTTGCTCCCCAGTGTTGCTCCCCATTCCGGAAGCGGGGTCCCCTCCCCGTTGTCCACCTGCCCAGGTTTGCGCTAGATTGTGCTGCACTACATGGGGAGGGACTTTCCACTCCCTTCGCACACGATGCACATTCCCACTCAAACCGGGCACCAGGAGGTCTTCGACCAGCTTCCCTTCAGGATTGTTTTAACTGGCGGTGTGCCTCTTTAAAAAGGAACACGTTACAGATGGTCCAGTTAGGAGGCAGGTTATTTTGAGACTTCCTGAACATCATTTCTTGGCTACTTCATTCAAATAAATCATTTATTGCCCTGTAAGATGTGCCGGGGATAATGATGAGTAAGACTCACTCCCTGCCCTTGAGAAGCCCACAGTCCAGCGGCGGGCGTAGACACTTAAACAGATGAATTGCAGCACCGCTGGGCGAGTACAACCTTGAGGTGTGACCAGGATGTTCTGGGAGCCCAAGGGAAGAGCAACGAACTCTGCCTCAGGGGTGCTGAAGATTTCAAAAGACCATAATGATTTCTGAAAGTTCATTCATAGATCCATTATTCATCCATTCGCGCGCATTTCCTGAGTACTTTATATCAGGCTCACACGCTGCCTGCAGAGACGATTTGTTTGACCTATTGCTGTTGTTATATTGTTGCTTGGTAATAGTTCTATTGAGATATAATTCACATACCACACAATTCGCCCACATCAAATGTACAGTTCAGTGGCTTTTAGTATCTTCATGGAGTTGCACGACCATCACCACTATTAGAACATCTTTATCAACCCCCAAAGCAACCCTGTACCCTTTAGCAGTCATACCCCATCCTTCCAACCTTCCTTTCTAGCTCTGTAGATTCATCCCTTCTGAGTATTTCATACCTGGTCCTTTGTGACTATCTTCTTTCACTTAGAATAAGTTTTTCAGGGTCCATCCATGTTGTACCATTTATCAGTACCTCGTTCCTTTTTACTGCCAAACACTATTCCATTGCCTGCTAGACCACTTTCTATTGATCCATTCATCCAGTTGATGGCTATTTGGGTTGTTTCTACTTTTCGGTTATTATGACTAATGCTGCTATGATCGTCTGAGGGCAAGTTTTTGTGTGGACATGTGCTTTCACTTTTCATGGGTGTCTATCTAGGAGTGGAATTGTTGGGTCCTATAGTCATTTTAAGTTTAACTTTTTGAGAAACTGTCAAGTTATTTTCCCTCGTGGCTGCACCATTTTACATGCCCATTAGCAGTGTCTGAAGTTTCCAGTTTCTCCACATCTTTGCCAACACTTGCTATTTGCAGTTTGTTTTTTAAATTATAGCCATTCCAAAGGGTGTGAAGTGGTTATCTCATTGTGGTTTTGATGTGCAGTTCCTTAGTAATGAATAACATTGAGCAGTTTTTCATGTGCTTAGTGGCCATTTGTATCTCTTCTTTGGAGAAATGTCTGTTCAGATCATTTGTCCATTTTAAAATTGTGTCATTTGTCTTTTTATCACTGGGTTTTAAGAGTTCTTTATCTATTCTGGATGCAAGTCCCTTATCAGATAAATCATTTGCAAACATTTTATCCCATTGTGTGGGTGATCTTTTCATTTTCCTTAGAGTGTTCCTTGAAGCATGAAAGTATTTCATTTTTATTAAATTCAATTTTTATCTATTGTTTTCTATGGTTGCTTGTACTTTGGGTCCTATCCAAGGTCCTGATGATTTTTGTCTGTTTTCTTTTAAGAGTTTTACCATTTTAACTCTTATACGCAGGTCTTAGATCCATTTTGAGTTTATTTTGCATATGGTATGAAATAAGAGTATAATTTCATTCTTTTATATGTGATTTAATTCTTTTGATATCCAGTTGCTCCAGCACCATTTGTTGAAACCACTGTTCTTTCCCTACTTGAGTTGTTTTGGTGCCCTTGTCAAAAATCAATTGACAGTAAATGTGAGGGTTTATTTTTGGACGCTCAATGCTATTCCATTGATCTGCACATCTTTCCATGTGCCAATACCACACCTGTTTTGATTGTGTTGCTGTGTAGGAAGTTTGAAATTGGGACACATGAGCCTTCCAACTTTGTTCTTCTTCAAGATTGTGTTGGCTCTTCTGGGTCTCTTGAATTTCCATGTGAGTCTTAGGATCAGCTTATCAATTTCTGCAAAGAAGCCATCTGATACTTTGCTAGGAATTGAGTTGAATTGGCACGTCAGTTTGGGAAGAATTGCTATATTAACATTAAGTCTTCTGATCCATGAACATGGAATGTCTCTGCATTTATTTTGATCTTCTTAAATTTCTTTCAACAATATTTTATAGTTCTCAAAGTATAAATTTTGCATTTATTTTGTTAAATTTATTCATAAATATTTTATTGTTTTTGATTCTATTGTAAATGAAATTTCTTAAATTTCATTTTTGGATTGTTTGTTATGTGACCTCTTGGTTTTAAAATTTAGGAAAATTCATAAACAAAGTCTTATTTCTGACTTCTCTTGAAAAATCAGACCGGTTTCCCCCATGGCAACAAGGGGCTGGAGTGAGTAGTTTGGATTTTGTCTTTCTTGTAGGCCATATGGTTCCAGATTTGCCTGTATCTGGCTATTACCTTCTCTTTGAATCAATTCACTCATTATATCTTAATTACTAAGCATTGGGTTTTGGCCTTTATGATTATTCTTTGGGGAAATCCAAGTTAGATGAGATTCAGTTTGAAAAAAGTATTACCTAAATCTTTAATATGATTTTTTAATATACATATTCTATCTTGTCTTAAAAGTTATTAAAGCCATATTTTACTCATTTATCTCAAGAACATTGGTGAGGGAGGCTCAACACTGAGGATACAAAGAAGAAACAGACACTGTTCCTCTTCCAAAAGAGATACAGACACATTGACCAAATAAAGCCATATGGGCAATTAATGTTTTCTGAAAGGTCTGCTGGACTTACATACAGTGTATAGAGAAGGGTCCAGAGAAGGGAGTGGCCAAGCATGCAGGTCAGAAAGGAGGAGAAGAGGAGAGGTCTCATAGAAGTGACTTTTGAATGATGATAGTTGGGGATAGCTTTGTGCATCCAGCTAAGCAAATAGGCTCTTTTCCTGGAGACTGATGTTTTCTCCACAGTGTCATACTTGAACCACTTGTAGCAGAATCCGCCAGTGCTTATTAAAATGCAGTCTCCTAGACCTACTGAAGCAGAATGTGTCAGAGCCCCAGGAACCTGTTTTTAAACAAATCATCCCTTTATGTTTCCCTGATGATTATGAAGTTCCCTAAAGTTTGAAGAGCTCTGTTTTAAGTATGGGGGTAAGGGGACCTGTAAGGGTTTTAAGTGGGAAGAAGGTTTGAGAGGGTGGAGTGATATCATGCTAGACCTGAGTGTCAGTAAAGTGCTGGCTGCACTGGGCAAGGCAAATTCAGAGGGTGGGACAGCAGAGGCTCCTTCTTAGGGGGCTTATGTTCTAAATTCAGCACTTGGGTGAAACATGTAAAGAATACACTGGGCAGTCCCTGAAATCTCTTACACCTGTGCACCTGGACCATCAAGGCTCAGAATCAATGGCTTGTATTTCTGTTTGCATTTACAGAGAGGTCCCCTTTCCCTGGTGCAGCGGAGATCAAAGTCTAGTTTGAGAAGTAGGGTTTGGGGCCAAGGAGCTGAACAAAGGGACTGATCTCTTACTTTTTGCCGGGCAAACGGATGTAGTAGTTGAACATGCATATGATGTGAATTCACTCCATTGCAATTGAGAGACAGAGTGTGCTCAAACTAGGGTGAGATGCAGGGGGAATGTTTATGTGATTATGCATATCTGGAGCATAGGAGAGAGCTTGGGTTGAAAATCTGTGTGCTGTCAGCACCCAGGTAATAATGGACGTCAAAGGAGTATCCGTGGTAGAGACTGAGTTTACTGGATTGGAGTAGAACTTGGGAACCAGAATTTTCTAAGCTTCCCTGGTGGGGTTTTTTTTTCTTTTAATTTATTGGAGTATAGTCAGTTTACAATGTTGTGTTAATTTTTGGTGTATAGCATAATAGTTCAGTCATATGTATACAGGCATATATTCTTTTTCAAATTCTTTTTCATTATAGGTTACTACAAGATATTGAACATAGTTCCCTGTGCTCCACAGTAGAAACTTGTTGTTCATCTATTTTATATATAGTAGTTAGCATCTGCAAATCACAAAGTCCCAATTTATCCCTTCCCAACTTCTTTTCCCCTGGTAACCATAAATTTCTTTTCTGTGTCTGCTTTGTAAATAAGTTCATTTGTGTCTTTTTCCTGATAGGTTTAATATGTAGTCAGGGTTGAGAACCAATGGTATAGAGTGCCAGGAGGAGGTACATTGTTTATAAAAAAAGACGGAAAAAATTAAAAGAACCAGCAAAGGATACTGAGAAGGAATAGTCAGAGGATAAAGGTGAGAAACCAGAGTACATGTTCAAGAAAATCAAGATAGGAGAGAGGTTCAGAGGAAAGAAAAGGCGTGGCTAGAGGTGGGCAGAAGCCCATGCAGGTGAGCCGGAGAACAGAAGCGCTCGCCGGAGTGGAGGAAGAGATCACTGCTTTGTCTAGGCAGGTTCAGCAGAGTCTTGAGACTAGAAACTACTGTAGTGAGTTAAAGCCTGAGTGGAAAGTAAGGAAGTGGAGACAATGTCTCAAGTTTGTGAAGAGAATGTCCTCTCCCCACTCTCCCCTTTTTTAAAATGGGAAAAACTTGATGTGATCTAGAGGCGGCAGAAAAATCCTGCAGTGTCTTCAGGCCATGTTGGTGGCCTCTACTATTGTTGAACATTTATCACATGAAGGTCATACCCTTGTCATATCATACGTGATATACTGTTCTTCAGAGTTCTGATTGTTTCAAAGTGTCATCCTTCCCTGTCTTATCAAGTGCAGGGCCAATGCTTTCAACCTTCTCTTTACCGGTATTCCTCCATACGCCTCGCACTGGGGCAAGCATGCTCTAAGGAAGGGAATATGCCATTGAAAAAAGGGCCTTAATCCTACTTGGTCATTAATAAATGGTGATTCCAAGAGGTTAAGTAGTAGGCTTTATTTAATTTTAACTCTAAAGTAATACTACCTACTTATTTTTAAAAACATAATACAAAAAGTTGAAGTAAAAAGTAAAAGGCTGCCGCTCTCCCATACCCAGAGGTAACCACTGTTAACAGTATCTTATGTATCCTGCAGATACGTTCCTTCTGAGGATGTAAGACTATATATTCTTTTTCTTTAGGTCTACCAAAGTCATCATTCTGTAAGAGTCAGAATGAAAAGTTCCCATAAGCTAGCTTTCATTTTTTTCTCTGAAACCCCCAGTCATTTCTTCCCTGGAATGCAAAGATACACAGGCCATGAATAGGCTGTTCACCTCTCGCTGGAAGCAAGTGGTTGAAGCTCAGATGGTACAAAATATTATGACTGCCTCGGGGCACAAGGGGTTCGCGTGAGCAGGGAGCTAGGTGAGCCATCTGTCAGGTGCTGAATGGGAAGGTTGTCTGAGCCCTGCCACGTTCTCACCACCCTGGGATGCCTTAAATAAAGGTCTTCAGTGTCCTCTCCTCTTCACAGGGTCAGGAATTAGGGAGTGTCTTCTGTCTCCTGCGCCACCCCCTGCAGGCCCCAGGAGAGCTTGGACTCATGTCTGCTCTTACCATGTGATTCCCAGGCTCCTTACCTACTTACCCACCTGGGCAGACCTGAGGAACAGTCAGTGGGAGCAGCTGGGTGACCCCTCCTCTTTTTGCTTTTCCTGATATATGAGACTTACACACAGGGTCCCAGAAATGGACTGTGGCCTCTAGAATAAGCCCTGATTCAGTCTCACTGAATAAATGAAACTGTGCCAGGCACTTCCTTTAATAGGCCTTAATTTCTTCATCTACTAAATGGAATTAAGAACAATGACTAACCTCATGGAAAGAAAAGATAAATCATCTCTTTCATAGTTGTCCTAGCCTCATGGGGCTGGGTTTCTTAAGAACAGAGGCCATGTCTTGTGCAGATCTCCATTTACTAAGTGAATGAGAGGTATTATCATCCCGTTTATGCTTAAATCAACCAGCTAAACTCCTCCTGCCTCAGGCCCGGCCATCCAGCCACTATTCACTTATACAGCCATCAGGTACCTAAAACGAAGACGCGGACAGATTTTTTTTTTTTAATTGAAATACAGTTGATTTACAATGTTGTGTTAGGTTCTAGTGACAGACTCTTTTTATGCAGGGCCCTCTCTCTGCTTCCCTCACAGCCGCGGTTGGGGAGTGAAACGGGCTGAGCGTGGACGAAACCGGGCGTGGGTTTTCTCCGCCTCGCGCAGGGCGCCTTGCTCCACGCATGCGCAGAGCGGAAGGGGTGGGGTCCGTGCTCGCTGTCAGGATCGCCTCAGGCCAGGACTCTCTTTCTCCAGAACCTTCAGTTTACCGCCGGGAGGCCGGCAGCAGGTGTACCCCTGCTGACAGACAAGTGTGTGAAGCAAAACAGAGGTTTCAAGGGAGGGGAGGCGAGGCAACGACTGGGGTTGCCTTAGAAGGAAGGGGGTGAGGTGGGTGTCGCGCCGCGAAGTGTGGTTAAGAACAAAACCTTGGGAGAGTCCCTCGCTCTCTGGCCTCCGCTCCCGCTCTCCACTGAAAACCCCTGTCCTCATTCACAACCGGAATCCCCCCGCTGGTGGCTCACCGCGCTGGGCTGAGAGCGCCCCCAGGTGACACGCTCCCTCACTGGGTGGGGGGGTGGGGGACGCCGAGCCGCGGCAGCCCCGGAGCGACTCCGTCCCAGCTGACTCTGTTTGCCTCTTTATCCCCCTCCGGTTCCGATGTGCAGTCCACTCTCCTCTCTTGTTAAAGCCCCCACCATTGACTTTGTCATTCGCGGCCCTCCCCACCCCCACCCCCACCCCCACCCCCACCCCGACCCCGACCCCGACCCCGACCCCGTCCCCGGCCCCTGGAACGCCTGAGGAGTCAGGCACGTTCTCCCCACCTTCCCCTCTTGTTTAGGGTGTGTGTTTCCAATCTCTCAGATGGGGGAATAATCAAAATCACAGACACGGAGGAAACTGTACAAAGAAATCTGGGAACCTCCCAAAGGTGTCATCCTGGCCTACAGTTTCTCTGAGTCTCTTCCTGAGTCCTGAGTTATCTAGTATGCCTCACTTATCCCCCAGGATGGAGAAAACGGTTAGACCTTCACCTCCCTCTGCCCACTTTGAAGATACTGTCAGAGCTGAACAGTAGAAGCTGTATTCGCTCTTTCATCCAGTATTTATTTATTGAGTAACTGCCCTAGCCCAGGCGCTGTCCCAGGTATTGGGAATATGGTGGTGATCGTGGTCCTTACTCTTACGGTGCTTACAGCCCAGGGAATGAAGACAGGTGATAAACAAGCAAATTAACAAGAAAGCCTGATAATCCGCCAGTGGCATAAAAATGACAAGTGGGGGACTGTGATGCAAGGTGACAGGAGAGGCCTCTGAGGCGGTGTTTTAAGTTGAATTAAAACCTGAGGGTCAAAAAGAAGTCAGTCCTGCAGAGCCGTAGGGGAGAAGCTAGGCAGAGCTGGCAGTGGCAGAAGAGAAACAGCAAGTGCAAAGGCCCTGTGTCTGGAAAGAGTTGGATGTATCCGAGGAATAGAAGGAAAGCCAATGTGGCAGCAAAGTGTGCAGGGGGACAGTGACACAGACGGAGTTGAAGGGGTAAATGGGGGCCAGAAGACACAGGGTTTAGGTGTTTATAGTTACGAGCTTGTTTTGATAATAAATGCCAGGGGTTTTAAGTAATAGAGGGACATGGCCTGATATTTATTTTTGACAAATCCCTCTGGCTGAGTGGGAAAACTGGAGGTGCTTGGTCACGTTTTCAAAAACAGTGCCCTGATAGACTATCTCACCTGGTCTTAAATGGATAATTTACAGCTGAAGAGAAAGATGCCCCCCCCCCCCCGATCTCTGCACTAGCAAGGCTTCCTGGGGGGATTGGAGTTAGAGCCCAGACCTGTTCCTCAGCCTGTGTTGGGAGTCCATTCTTTCCAGGGTGTTGGGTGCAGGAAAAAGAGGAGCAGGAGCTAAGGTCTGGAATGGAAGGAGACACAGAAAGGCAGGAAAAGCCAGAGCACTGGTGAGGACAGGAAAATGGTCTTTTCAGTGCACCCTCAACATGGATCTTGGACCCTTGGGACCTCCTTTCATGACAGTTTTGAGGTGGGCTTACTACCATGCCCCCTATATCTAGTGTTCCTTTCCTAATAAGTCTGTAAAACAGAAATCTCTAGATATCACTAACTTCTTTGAGGTCCTCAAGCCTTGGGATGTTAGTTGTGATTGGGACAGAATCAAATATGCAAAAAAAATGTTGTCAATATTAGGGCCACCAGGAGGAATGTGACAACAGAAGTCTGACTGAAAATCACCAGATAACTGTCCTGGCCAGCACGCTCTCCCTGACACAAGGCTCTCGGCAACCCTTGGTGCGCTGACCTGCTCTTGGGATGTGAAATCTACAGAATTGCTGAGAAATACTACAAGATGTGTCTGGGGAGGCATCCCCCAGCTCCTGCCATCTTTCCACAGTGCTTTTGTCATTTCCAAGCAGAGGAAGCCTGGAAGGTTTCCAGGGGAAAGAGAAACAGGAAGCATACCATCTCCAAGGAGCCGACAGATCACTTGCAATCAGACCACTTGGCTCTCATAGCATTTCCGAGCTCACTCTCAGAGAAACTCTCTCCCTCGTCAACCGAGGCTCTGCTAAGAGGATTACTCCCACTGCCTCACCGGGCAGAGCTACACAGAAGACTACTGAAGTCTGCATCCCTCGACTTAATGCCTCTCCATGATTTCAGAATCCAATTTTCAATTGTCAGCTGGTTATTTCCTGGATACCCCACCAGCATCTTTCAGTCAACAGGTCCCAAACCAACTCATCTTCCCCTCTCCTGGCTTTCCTGTTTCTGTTAATGGAATCACTGTTCCCTCTGCTACACTGGCTGAGTCATCCTTGACTCATTCTTCTCTCTTATTCTCTAGATCAAATCGACTGCCAAATCATGTAGTATCTATTTCCGTGATGTCACTTGAATCGGTCCCCTCCTTCCTACTGTCACCATCCCTCTCCGGTGTGAGCTGTCATTACTTCCTTCTCAACAGGAGCATCCTCACTTACTCCTTCACTATTAACCCACCTTCAGACTGCTGCTGACACAAGGCTCCTCAAACACACACTAATCCTATCACTCTCTTACCAGCAGCCCGACATGGCTCCCACTGCTGCCACATTCAATATAAACCATCTTTTAGCTTTATAAGTCATAAAGTCACTTTTCCAGTACCCCACGTTCAAGCTAATTTGCTCATTTCTGGTGTAGGACATGACTTTTTTTTCCCCTTTCTTGAACCCTCAGTAAATGATCTTGCAAAAAAATAAGATAACTTTTATTACTAAATCCTGTATTACATGCATTTATCTGCTTGTTTTATCTCCTTCGAAGATTTGATATTCCTGTATTATTTGTCTCACATTTAGTCTTGCTTCCTCTAATATTTGAGCACATGCACATACTAGGCACTGTTCTTCAAACCTTTGTAGGAAATAATTTAACTCTCACAACGATTCTAATTGTATCCCCATGTTACCAGTGACAAAACTGAGATGCAGAGAAGTTGAGTAATTTCCTGAGGTTCCATAACTAATCACTGGCAGAACCAGGATTCAGATTCACATGGTCTGGCCCCGGAACCCAAGCTCTTAACCACTGAGCTCACATTTGTTAGGGATGACAGCTGCATTCCCGATATTGGAGTTTGGATGTTTTATAACTGAACTGAAGCTCAAGGTGCGTGTCCATTAATGGTCAGAAATATGAATGGTGGGCTGAGTGTGCGATTGTAATTTGATATCAGGAGCTGATTTCAGGTGTTCCCAGGAAATCAATGATGCTAAGAGCTATCTGTGTGCTATTTTTTCCTACTTGTTCTTTTTTTTTCTTCTTATTCCAGTACATGGGCTGTATTGAAGTGCTGCAATCAATGAGGTCACTGGATTTTGGAAAGAGAACCCAAGTTACAAGGTAAGAGAATATAAATGGGACAGGCTTTGAGGACGATCGTTTAAAAGTCACAAGAGTTTCTCCCCACAGGAGTTTCATGCAAGTCTTCAAAGGCGCCGTGGGTTCTTATTCATATGGCTGGAAGCTAGAACACAGCCTGGTGACCTTGGATGAGCAGCTTTGCCTCATCATGTGAAAGATTTCCCAATCGTGTGGTGGGGAATTTGCATTTCATGTGAGAACTTACAAGATGATGCCGTCATAGAAACAGCCAGTTTCCCAGATACTATAAGTATTTAGAATTCTATCTAGAAATGGGACATTTCAGGGTCTCAAACCCATTGAAGAAGTAGCTGAAAATAAGAACAAGGAAGAACTTTCTACATCAGAAAGTCCAAGCTCTCTCCATTTGTGGCCTCCCTGACACAAGCACCTGCTTCCTCCTTGTTTGGCTCTCCTTCTTCCATGTACAGAGAGCTGATGGAAGAGTTGAACCAGGGGGAGCCTTACCCAGGGTGGTCCCAGGCAGCTCAGGGAAAGAACCAGAATCATTATTACACAGAGTCCAAGTCAGATGCAGAAACACAAGGCATGGTTCATTAAGGCCAAGTTCAAAGCAAGGATGAAAAGATTTGAATAATTGAGTGCTGAGACTGGTAGCTGGCAAAATTGTGAGGTGAGAAGACTGGATTAACATGAATGATTCAGGATGAAGACTTGGGCACCTGTTGTGTGTGGTGCCAGTGTGTGTCTCAGGGCCAAGCCACAGAGCCTGCCTGCATCCATGGTTGCAGGCCACCTTTACCAAATAGTCTCCTTTATCAATATTCTCCCAGATATTACCTTTATCAATATTCCCATTATGAAGAAAGGGTAACTTTTCCTAATGCTCATCCTATGGAATTCAAGGCCCAGAAAAAGTGTCCTCTTGAACAGAAGGTCTGGGAAGAAGAATCATTCTGCCACTTAGGAGAGTCACAGTTGACAGCAGTAGATTAAAGACCTGGAGAAGTCCTGTGCTGTCGTTTAAAAAATGCTAACTTTATCTCAAGATTTTCTAAATTTATTTGGCCCCAGAATCCTTTTTCCACGTAACATAAATGAACGCCCTGTGTTACCTCTAGGGTTCCATGAAGGGAACTTTAAGACGTGTTGTTGTAGACGCACTTGTTGATGATGCATTCAAATTGCTTTCCAAATTTCTCACCCATCCTTGGTATACCTTCAGGACTCAAACAGATGAAATCTAATTCTTTTTCCCCCCCTGTGTTCTTGGTACCTATTTCAGTCCTTGGCACCTAGAAGAGGCTCAAGGGGTATTTATGGAATAAATGCATGGTTCCACCTGACCACCTTCCAGGCTGTTTCCCCCTCCTTTTACATCTTCTCTTTCACGTTGTTAGGCCCTTCAACTATCCCTTAAGCAACAAGGTTTCTAGATTACTTCCAACCCTCTTAGCCCTGCTTTGCACACATTTCCAGTTTTATTTCATTCTGATGATCCTTAATTTGGAGAAAGTCCTTCCTCCAATCCTGAGTAGGTTACAGATGGGAGGAAAAGGGTCGCTACCCCAGGTGCCTGGATTGGGGGCCCAGGACAAAGGAATAACAGTGTCCTTACCTGAGGATGACCGATTTTCTTTTTATCCCCTTATTCATTCATTCGTTGACTCATGCTCCTTCACTTGAATAGGTATGGAGTGCTCATTAAGTGTCTGAAACTCTTCAAGAATTAAGGATGCCGAAGCCTCATGGAATTTACTTCTAGCTGGGGAAACAGACTATGGCAAGGAAACAAATAAACATACAATCTACTTTTAGGTAGGGCCGTGACTGTTGTCATCAAGCAGGGTAAAAGGGTAGAGATGTAGGGGCTGGGTTTTCACATTTATTTTATTTTCTAGTTCTGAAATCTCTGTATATTTACTTAGGACATTTGGAAAATACAAATAAATATGAGAAGGAAAATCATTCATAATCTCACCTGGATGTGCTATCTGCTGACATTTTGTGCCCTGGAATACCTTTCTGATCTTTTCTTCCATGCAGGAGCTGACAATGATTCTTGTAGAAAATCTGAAAAATATTAGATACTATTTCTCCCACATTGACCATTTTCCTGTTGCTGAATATTCACAAACATTTTTAAGTTGTGGTAAAATATGCATAACATAAAATTTACCATTTTAACCATTTGTAAGTATACAGTTCAGCAGCAGGAGGTACGTTCACATGGTTGTGCAGCCGTCGCTACCATCCATCTCCAGAACTTTTTCCATCCTCTTGAATTGAAACTTTGTATTCATTAAATAGTAACTCCTCATTCCTGGGGCAACCACCATTCTACTTCCTGTCTCTATGACTATGACTACTTTAGGTACCTCCTGTGGGTAGAATTATATGGTATTTGTCCTTTTGTGAGTAGATTATTTCATTTAGCATAATGTCTTCAAGGTTTATCACTAGGTTAAACAATAGAAATATCCTGAAGGTGTTAGATGCTTCTTGCTAGATTGTTCTACAGAAGAACTGTACTAGTTGGTATCCTCCCAGCCATGTATCTAGTTTTTGTTAGTATCTATTTAAAAAAATATATTCTTGAATTTGTAAGCCTGTGTTTTCCTATTGTTTAATAAATGGTAAAAGACTATTTTTTTTCCTCTGCCATAAAGATTCAGCTTATGACTGATGTGCAGATCCAAGGGGAGGTGTCTAGCATAGCATCCGAATGGTATTCCTTGTCGATGTGTCTGTTTGAGGTTCAGGCATGGCGGACTGTGCTCTGGGCAGGTTTGTGGAAGCTTGAGGGTGGCTCACTTTCCCTAAAACCTCTCATTCCCACCCTACTTAGCAAATATTTCCTCTTCTTCTCTTTTAGTTTTTTTCTTCTTTGTCTCCTTCTCCTTTCTTCTCTCAACTTACATACACTTTCATTTTCAGCCACTATTCAAGGTGCTTTGTTACCAGTTGTCTTGGATGATATTAATACAACTATTGAATCAGGTTTCAGATGGTTTAAAATGTGAATTTCATGTATTCACAAAGTTTCATTTAACTCATAATCCTACCTAATCCAAGAAAAGGACCACTTAGAATTGTAAAAGAAAGAACTTTATTTTGTGTGACCACAGTGACCTCCTGACATGTACTGTCAAACAGAAAATCAGTCAAGTGTGAATGCTGAGAAACTCATGTAGCTAATTGCCACTCCAGGTACAAACAGGTGTGTTCAGGCTGATGTCCCAGTCGTGGTGGTAGTTGGTCTTCCCATCTCTGTACTAGTTAGTACATTATTACGGATAATAGGGAGACAGCAACATGAAGTTCCTGGTAATAAAGGAGGAGTCATGGTTAAGATACAACAGTTGGATCAGTGTTTGAAACAGGAGAAAGATGGCATCAAATTCTTGACTTTATGTGGGGCCTTTCTGCCACTTGTTTGAGGGCTGAATCCACAGGACCTAGAACACAGAAAAGACTCAAACAAAGCAGAGAAAAAGAAAAGGACAAGGAAGCCATGTACTTTGTTGGCAGTTCCCTGGATTACACCCTTTTCAAAGCTCTCATCACACTTGACTCCAGATTGAGTCCCCAGGGAGCCCCTGGAGTGGCTTTTACTCTTGTTCCTCCTCTAATTCTCACCCAGGCATTTATCCACTTGACTGATTTAGGGCCGGATCTCAATTTTTAGTAATCGAGTGTTCATGCAAAAAGACAAAGGAGGAGGTTTTTCCTGATAAAAAAGAGAAACAAGATCATTAGGAAAACAAAGACTCACAGTGACGGTTGTCATCAAATGTCTGACAAACAGTATCAAAAGGAGATAAGAGAAGAGGGAAATGAAAACCATACTAAGGATGACATAGCCACTTCTCTCTCCTATAAAAATGTTCTCATCATGATTTTTATTTTTTGGGAGGATTCAAAACGTTTACTAGAATTATCTCATTTAATCTTCGTTAAAAACTCTTATTCTGCTAATGAGGAAAAAATATTTAGATTAAGTGACTTGCCCAAGGTCACACAGCTAATAGGTACAAAGAATGGAACTTTAGGCTAGGGCTACTGGAATCAAGAAATTTTGCTCTTTGCCACTATTATAATATGTTATGATGGTTATATACTTTTCCCTTTCATTATCATTGTAGAGAAGTCCATTAATAGGTTTCGTAATATGGAACGATCATTGAATTCCTGCTGTAAACCCTTCTTAATTGTCGCATCATCATAACTAGAAGTTACGTACAACTTGTTGATATTTTATTTCAAATTTTTGTATCCTTAGTATAAGTAAGCTTCCTTTTTTGAACTCCACTCATGTAGTTTCTGTTTCAGGAATAGGTTAGCCTCCTGAGGGTGACTTCAGAACCTTTCCTTCCTTTCTGTGCTCTGCAGCAATTTAAAACAATGTTGGAATTATCTGCTACTTGAAGAGTCTTTATTCTAGCCCCAGCAACTCTCTGGGCCTGTTAGCTGTTTTTTTTTTAACCTCCATTGTCAAATCTTTTTTATTAGTCTTTTCAAATTTTCTATCATTTGGTAAAATAATTTGGAAGATTTTACCCCCAAAGTTGGGCATTTTGTCTAGAGTTTTCAAATGTATCACATGATGTTGGCCACAGTGTTCTCATCTCATTTTCAAGTAGCCTCTATATATGTGATTCTGCTTTCTTCTTCATTTCTAATTTGTTTGTGTGTTCTTTTTAAATCAGATTTGCCAGAAGTTTGTTTATTTTATTGCTTTTTTTTTTTTAAAGAACGAGGTTTAGTTTTATTGTTCAAATCTACTTGGTTTTTGGTTTTCTAATTCATTTATTTGTCCTTTATCTTCAGTATATCTTTCCACCTTTTGTTTTAAGTTTATTTTATGCTGTTCTTTCTTTAATTTTTTAAGGTTATTCTTTCATAATTTGTTTATTTTTATTTTTTTCTTCCAGTTTTATTGAGATATAATTGACATGCAGCGCTGTGTAAGTTTAAGGTGTACAGCATAGTGATTTGACTTATCTACATCATAAATTGATTACCACAGTAAGTTTAATGGCCATCCATCATTTCATATAGATACAAAAGTAAAGAAATAGAAAAAAATTTTTTCCTTGTGATAAAAGCTCTTAGGATCTACTATCTTAACAACTTCCACGTATTACATACAACAGTGTTAATTTTTTTAACAATTTTTTTGAGTTATAGTCATTTTGCAGTGTTGTGTCAAATTCCAGTGTAGAGCACAATTTTTCAGTTATTCATGAACATACATATATTCATTGTCACATTTTTTTCCACTGTGAGCTACCACAAGATCTTGTATATATTTCCCTGTGCTATACAGTATAAACAGTGTTAATTACATTTGTCATGTTGTACATTATATCCCTAGTACTTATTTATCTTATAACTGGAAGTTTGTACCTTTTGACTGCCTTCATCCACTTCCCCCTCCGTACACCCACTGTTTCTGGTAACCGCAAATCTGATCTTTTATACGAGTTTGTTTATTTTTGAAGTACAATTGACTTGCAATTCTGTGTTAATTCCTGGTATGCAACATAATGATTCCGTATTTCTACACATTTCAAAATGATCACCATGGTAAATCTAGTTACCATTCATCATGATTTTTTAAAACAAATACAAAGAAAACAAAAAAATCTCCCATTTGATCTGAAATATACACACAGAAGAAATCATGTCACTAAAATCTAAAGCCCACCCCATCCCTTGCATAAGCATCCACATCACACAAAGAAGAAAAAAAATCTTCCCTCTCCCACTAAAGATGCCTCCTTTTCTGTGTCTCAGTGGGAACCTCCCTCAGTTACCAAAAGAGGAATAAATTATCCATGAGGGTAAAGTGGAGCTGGTGGGACAGGGCTTGGCTTTCAACCCAGAAGAACAGAACTTCATAGGAATAATGGAGGGGACAGTTAGTTCACCATGACAGGACATGACTGACCCCGAGGGGCAGGGCACACTGCTGGCGGGAGGGACCTCCAGATCATTGTCTCGCTACTCTGTCCTCTTCCTGTATTTGCTGCCTTCCATTTGTAAGTCATACTTGGGAACAGAATCATCTGGGCTAATCGTGAAGCACCCAGCACGGGATCTGTCCATGCCGGGCTCCAGGACAGCTGGGATGCAGCGATTCGAAGTGGGTTAGCCTCATTCCTGTGATGGCCATCCCTGGGGGTGCCAGGGGTGGGGGTAGAGTTGTGGAGGGGCTGGGTGCAGCAAGTCTGTGAAGGAAAATGGGGAGCTGTTAGAGAACGGGTGATGAGTGCTCCCTTTTGGGATCTTGGCTTCAGATTCTTTTTCTCTAGATGATCATAAGGGGTTTATTTATTTGCCCCACTCCATTCCATGGGGGAGGAAAACCTCGAGTATGTTCTTTGGACCTGCTGCTGTAGACAGTAAGCAGGCTGTTTGGGTGACTGGTAGTAGGTAAAGCAACAAGGAAGCAGAGATCATAATTCAGAGGATATTGTAATTCGACTAATTTCCTGTTTGTAATGTTATTGCTCCTGAGCCCTGATTCTGCAGATTTAATTCACTATCTTGGAATTTTGATTCTTTGGCTTCAACAAGACATTAAAGGCAGTTCTTCGGAGAAAAATGCATACTTCTGTGTGTGTGTGTGTGTGTGTGTGTGTGTGTGTGTGTGTGTGTGTTAGCAACCGTTAGATGTAAAGCAGATCCAATATGCAGCTGAACATTTGCAAAGGCCTGTGCATGAGGTTTGTAAGAAATGTGAGCATTAGGAAGCAAAGTATTCTGTGGAGGTCAAATATCTGCATGCTAGGTGGCTAAATGAAGATATCTGTTTGTTTAAAAACAGGCTTGCATTTATCTAAATTTCCTGAGGAATGGAGGAATGAGATTGGTTGCAGCTGTACATGGATAAGTGTGTGTATCTGTGTATAAAGCTGTCCAGCATCTGGTGTGTGGTTCTGTGTTGACTTGTGAGGAGACCATGGGGTTAGGAGTGGGACTGCAGCCCACCTGGCACACAAAGTAAAGGCATCAGAGAGGGGATAAAGGGCTGAGTATATTCAAATACCATATGATAGCACTTAGATGTGGAATCTAAAAATCTGAACGTATAGAATTAGAGAGTGGATGGAATGGTGCTTGCCAAGAGCTAGGGTGTGGGAGAAATGGTAAGATGTCAGTCAAAGGGTACAAACTTCCATTTAGACGATGGTTAAATTTTGGAGATCTGAAATACAGCAGGGAGGAAGAAAAAGCAGCTTGCACAACTGAGGTAGTTTAAATGCAGTAAAAAATAGATTTCTACCTCAAAGGGAAAAGAAGACAATAGATTGGTTTCTTTGAACACCTAAAAAAAAAAAGATTGGAAATATTTAAATCACCCCCCAAATGCTCCTCTGAAATCTAAGGTTTGCCAAATTGTTAATCAAATGTTTAATGTTATTATAGTTAGTGCATTAATTTTGGAACATAGTTCAATCAAGCTGTATGTGTATGTGGTGTTTGGCTATTTCAAGAAACTAGGAGACTACACGTGTAAGTATTATATATGTTTATGCCTTTTTTATAGGACTTAGGGCATTGTATTAGTGCTTTAGGTATTCATTGAAGTTTATAAAATGGTCACTAGTTTTGTTCTACAACAGACTATTTACAGTATCTATATTTGATTTGCCAAGGAATCCTTGGTCAGGAATGAAACTCCCAATTTTAGCAGTTTTTCCATGGAAAATATGACCCAATTTATGAAATGGTTTTGAAAAATACGTTGCAGCTGAAATCAGGGCCTGCTAATTCTATAGAAACTTACCAATGTGCACATATTATCACGTGACTACTCTCTCTTTCTAACAGGCAATATGCACACATTCACTGACATAAGTAAGAATAGTTAGCTGTCTGTCCGAGTCTAAATATGGATGGTAGTGGATGGTCTAATGGTTGAGGAGAAAGAATTAACTTAGAGTTTAAAATGGATGAATATTAAAGCCTATGCATTTTGGGCCAACGCCAGTATTTTCAGCTTCAATTGCTGAATGAAATAGCTTTCTCCAGTGATTTTTCCCCCCAGGCCTCCTTTACCACGCAGAGCCAGATGAGAATGCATTCTAGTATGTCCCTTTTGGGGTTCCTTTAGATGTCAGTACTGAATGTTTGTAACACCCTAAGCATTTTCAACTATACTCTGTGCAGATTTCTCTAGGACCAAGAGACTGGATTTCTGATTTTGATTTTGATAGACACAGTGGTCAGCTCCTGGTCTGAATCGTTTAACAATGTGAGTAGAATAGGCCTTTTGAACCATTGCTCCTGGAAAATTAATGCTGCAGTTCATAGGAGCCTCCCGAGAAGGCCCAGGGTGTGCCCCAGAGTGTGTCTGGCCTGGAAGGGATTGGGTCCCTGTGGTCCTATTTCAGTGGGGCAGTCAATCACAAGGGCTCAATTACCCATCATCTTTGGGCCTTAAGGTTCTCCCTAGAACCAGTCCATGGGCCTGGGGGATTGCACAGCCACAGTGCTTCGGATGTAGTTGGATCAATAAGTATTTAGTGATGAATAGAGAGGTTTCAGGGCTTCTCAGGCCTAGATCATAGATCTTGAGATGACTTTGGAGGTCTTGAAGGCTCCACGGTCACTGCTGGTAGAGAAAAGCAAAAAAGACCTAGACAGTCTACAAACATGGAACCTGGCATTCTGAACTAGGCCAAATTCCAGAATGAGGAGCTCTTAGACAGTTGCATCAGGTCCCTGGCTCCATAGTAGAGTGTGTGGCACATGGACACCATTTGTATACGTCGTTGAACTGAGGAATAAAAATAAATTAACTGAAGATGCTCAGTTTGGCTCAGAAAGCCTTGGGGGTCCTAGGGGTTGATTCAGATGAAGAGAAGGATTTCTTGATCCACATGGAACTGGCTGAACTTCAGCCTCTCTCAGGGATTCAAACATGGTTTTCAACTATTAGCAAGTGATCTCTAGAGCAATTTATTATTAATTAATAGCTACTGTTATCAGCATTGTCATCAGCATAAAAATTAACATTTATAAAAGGTATTTACTATTAATCCTATTTTGCCCGTGAGGATACCGAGACTTAGAGAAATGGCAGAACTCATCTAGCAAGTTAATGAGTGATGAAAGCAGAAATCAGGTCTGCCTGACTCCTGTGTACTGTGCCTCAGTCAAAATGAGAGAATCTTAAGGAACAAAACTCAGGGAGATGCTGACAGTCAGAAGTGATAGAATAAGGAAACATTCAAACCTCAGGCTGCAATTTGTTCTGGGTTTGAGATACCAGATCCCTCGTTTGTGAGTTCCTTCTGAAAGGGCCTTCATTAAAATGCTCATAAATATGTAGGTGAGGATACTTTTAGTATCCTTTTCTGGTCTCTTCTAAGGAAAAAAATTGTATCAGATAGTGATTCTCAAACTTTAGCACACAAGAGAATCAGTCACCTCGAGGGCTTGTGAAAATACTGTAACTTGGGCACCACTCCCAGAGTTTTGAATTTAAGAATTTGCATGTCTAATGAGTTCCCAGGTGTTGTTCACGCCGCTGGTCTGGGGACCACACTTTGAGAACCACAGATATAAGGAAACCCTATTCAGGGGTTTCAAAATGAGGTCCCAGATTGGACCACAAATCATATGGAAATCCCTTGTTTTTGAAAAGGTAGTTCCCCCCGAAAATCTCAATAATCACCTGGAGGTTTTTATTATTATTTGCTTTTGCTTTTAGGAAAAGGGCAAAGCCTGGGGAATGCCAGAGCAGCAAGTTTTAATTCTGATATGTGTATGTATTATATATATAGGTCTCTGGAAAAATTGATGATACGGCTCCTTTTAGGAAGAGTGAGCTAGATGGGAAGCACTCAAAATTCATTAAAAACTAATCTCCGCCTGAAAGGCTTTTCTCTGATTAAAAGAGAGCTTTGTGGCCAAAGGAAATGCAGGGCAGTTGGCGCGTCTCTCCACCTGCCAGGCAGATTTGTTCCAATTCCTATCAGTATTCTCCTTCAGAAACCTGCAAAATGCCCAATGGGATAAATGCCAGCCCTGACCCCTTTACTTACACACGCGTTGTAGCTTGTGGGAGCTGCGCCTACTTAGGAAAATGTGCCTTTTTACGTATTTTTGAACAATAAGAGGGTGGCTCTTTTTGATCCAGATCATCTAAGAGCCAGTTAAGAAGATTTTCTCTGAAATTGATTTTTTTTTAACTGTCAGCTGTGACAGCACAGATTCTTAAAAGGAAAGACATTCTCTAGTTAAGTGTTTATGCCAAAGTAGCATAATTCTGGCAGCAGCTCATTAGCAGGACTTAGGCTGGATCTAGCAACAGACTCTGAGATGGAGAGTTAAATACAGAAGGTTTACTGAGAGGGTTCTCAAGATCAACTCGTGAGGGAGTGAGGGACGCAGGACTGGACGTGGCAGGTGGAGAGGCTTGAATAGTCATGCTGTCTCAACATGGCAAAGAGAGAGACCAGGACCTCGAACCCTGTATTGACCTGTCATTGGTGCCTGCTGTCTATGGGGAGGGACATATCTGTGGGCAAGGTCACTACCTTAAGGAGAGAACAAGTTCTGGGGAAGAAACTCAGCTGTGAGCCATTAGCAATGAACACTCCAGAAATGGGGGCAATGCGTACCTCTGTTCTAAAGGGGGATCTGGATTATACAGGGGGATGGGGATCATACTTTGCTTCAATGCCATAGAGCTGTCTCAGCATTTACATATTGAACCTCTGTGTGTCTAAGGCAGTCTACTAGGTGCCATGGGATATCTAAAGAAAATCAGTTAGGTGTTCTGCCTTTATAAAAACTTTGATTATCCATTGCTAGTTGCATTTAGAGATAATTGGACCTCTTCTGCAACATATCGTCTATAGCAATCCAGTTATAACCACAGAGTACTCTGCTGGGTACTAGGCATTGTAAAAGGTGGGCTAAACCCAGTTTGCAAAGCAGACAGACATTTAAGGAAAAAGCAACAATAATGGCTATCATTTACTCAGGCATTGTTCACAGCACTATTATTATTCCCACTTTATAACTTTAAGAAACGGAGACAGAAAGCTTTCAAAACTTGCTCAGCGTCACAGGGCTTGTAGGAGACTGCTAGATTTGGAATGTCGGCTGTCTGATTGCAGAGCCTACTCAATCAGCCCTTCTTCACTCTATTAGAAGAGTTATAGATACATTAAAGCCCTCCAGTTTCTCTCCCTTTTCACATTTACTGTAATGTTACAATTTTGTTTTTTTTCTGTATTTCCCCCAACCACTTGGTCCTGTATCATGCATATAGTATCACTTAATGAAGCTTAATTGATGTTTAAAAATATTTTTTTTCCAGTTTCTCTCCCCTTTCACTGAATGCTGGTAGGAGAGACAAGGAATGGACAATGATAATTGACAATATGTAAAAGAAGTTTCATCAGCCTTATATTTATGTAGTAGAAGACTCATCTCTTACAAAACTCGGATACTGAACAAGTACAAGTTTTCCTGCACCAAGATACTGAGCAAGGCCAAGTCCAAAATACATATAAACAATCTTTGTCCGTAAGGTTGTGTGCTAATAGGTTTTCTGCCGCGCACAAGCTGGCCGCGGACTGTGAGCCCAGGGCCTTTTATATTCATTTCTGGTTTACTCCAGAAGGGTCAACCAGCCAGAGCCAAATCTTACCTGCTACCTAATTTTGATTTTTGCCACCTTTGGAACCGAGAATGGTTTTTGACTTTTTTAAGTGTTTGGGGGAAAAAAATCAAAAGAAGAATGTTTTGTGACATGTGGGAATTATATAGAATTCAATTTTTCCCATAGGTGATATTGTCACACAGCCACACTCACTTGTTTACGTATTGTCTGTGGCTGCTTTTCGAGCTACCACTGCAGAGTTGAGTTCAGCTTCAGTCAGTATGACTCACAAAGCATAGAATTTTTACTCCCTGGCCCTTTATAAAAAAAGGTGTGCTGACTGCTGCTGTGGAGGGATTCTCAACCTGTTTTAGCTCTGTTGGAAACACTTGAGGGAGCTTTTAAAACTCCCAGTCCTCAAGCCCCAGCCTCACCCATTAAATCAGAACATCTGGAGATGAGACTCAGTCTTCAGCACTTGTTAACACTCCCCTGTGTTTCCCCAACGTGCAGCCAAGGTTGAGAACCACTGCCTAGAGCGTGGATGCATTTCGAGGGACAGATGGACTAGGCCTCTCAGCACCCAGGCTGCCGGATGGGAGAGAGAATGCAGGTCACTCATCACAACCCATGTGTGCCGGGGGTCACGTGAGCAAAGGTGTGAGGACCTCCAGATGCCCTCTGGTGAAAGCCCTTCCGGAGATAGCAGGGTTAAAGGGCCGAGAGGGGAGGGGAGAGGATTATACCAAATACTTGTCCCAGCATATTGCGTGACTAAGTTGAATGCAGATTTCCCCTCAAATGGAACATCATCCAATGTGCAGGTGGTATGGCCTTCCCCACCGCAGCCGCTAGGAGCAGGCGCCCTAATTCCTTAGCATCCACCAACACAGCCATCTGGTTGAAGCTGCAGAGCCTAGAACCAGGTGTCCTGTGCAGTGAGTTCCACTAGAAGTTTTAATCTGCTGGGGGATTTTTGAACCGATCTGCTTCAGTATCACCAAGGAGTCTGTTAAACTGAAGACCTATAGAATCAGAACCTCTAGGAACGGTCCCAGGAATCTGCATTTTACCCAGCATCCCAGTGGATTCTTAAGAACTTCTAAGTCTGATCACCACTTACCTAAATGGTTATACCAGTGAGTTCTTAGCAGACGTGCCGGCCGAAGTTGTCCTACCAGTGGGCTCAACTGGCTAGGCCAGTTACTTATTCCTCCCAGAGGTACACACACTTTTTTTTTAAAAAAAGGACTTACTAGATAAAATCTATAGTATATATACCAAATGGCCCATAAAAACTCGAGTTACTTTTTTAAAAACAGTGGTAGAAGTCACATACTCATCCCACCAATTGCTCTCTTGCTCAGTATTATAGACTCCTCTATGGCAAACTGTTTTAAGTATCTTAAGTGGTACCAAATCTTCCTTTTTTTGAAGATAGGCCTAACTTTTGGAAGTAGATGGACATCATTTGAAGTGAAATGTGAATAAAGTGGGTGATTATGTTGAATCTGTTTTGGTTTTTCAGAAAATGAATTTTGATTCTTTTTTTTCTTCTCTCTGTTCTACTTAAGTATAGTTGATTTACAATGTTGTGATAGTTTCAGGTGTTCAGCAAAGTGATTCAGTTACATACACACATTCTTTTTCAGATTCTTTTCCATTACAGGTTATTATAAGATATTGTTTATAGTTCCTGGTGCTATACAGTAAATCCTTGTTGCCTACCTATTTTATATATTATAGTGTGTATCTCTTAATCCCAAACTCCTAATTTATCCCTCTCCCCTGCCCTTTCCCCTTGGTAAGTGTAAGCTGAGTCTTAAGTGACCACACTGTGTGATCAGTATGCTCTTTGACACCAAAAGACATGCTTTCATAATATTTTAGAATATTTTGTCCAAAGCAGGGCTGTTTTAGTTGATTCCAAGGTCAAGGAGAACCGTCTTTTGGATTTACAAATTCCAGTGTGTTTTGTGTGAAATCAACCCCATTTCTCCATTGTCATTTCAGATTTGAAGGTGGATAAGCCATCAGTTTGGGGGGCTGCAGGTATCTGCATTTTGAAATATGCGATTCTGTTATGGGAAGTCATTGTGGGGATAGGAGAGAATCAGCCCTTCATTTCTTTACTGGGGGAGGCTTGCAGAAGAGGGGCCGTCCCAGGGACAGGATGGCCTTTCACTTCATTAAAGTGCAGTTGGTGGGTCAGCATTGCTTCAGAGCCAAAGGGCAGGATCCCAGAGCAGAGAGAACAACCTGTGTTCTGCGGTTGCCTGAGCTGGGTAGAATTGCACACGTACTTTATAATCAGATTTTAAATAGGACCCAGGTTGAGTGGAGTGGTGTGATAAGTCCATGTGAGAGTAGATGCTGTGGGTGGCATTGAAAGGTTTGATTTTACCACCCTGGACCCGAAATGCCTATTTCTAAAATGAAAGGATGTATTTTATGGGCTGCATCCACCCTCCCCAAGTGCATGGGCGATGCCCCCTCGATAACAGCACAAAGGCAGTTTGAAGCTTTCCATTTTCCGCTGGTCTCGGGGCATTGACTGCAGTCATTGTATGCTTATCGCTGTGGAGGAAGGCTCATGTTCTAAAGCGTCCTGTCTGAGGCTTGCACACATTCTCGGATGTCTTTAATTTCACCAAGCTGAACAAAATTGAACACATAGATCACGGAGCCTTCATGTTCTGAAGGCAAAGATTTCAAAAAAGCCGGTACTCGTTTCCCTAGAACAATTGGAACAACATAATACCACACTGCTGTGGAGTCCAAATGCCTCACAAGTCCCCCCCCCCATTCATCAATAGGAAGGCATCTGAGACATTCAGGTGACAACTGGTCTCTGTGACAATTGTTGACTGATTTCTTTAAGGATTCATGTTGGAGATAAAAAGTAAGGGAACGCCCCTGGTGGCTTTGTTTTGCCTATGTACTTCTGAGATTTATTTTGGAAAGGCTCTTGCTGGGATTAAAATTCATTCTCATTCTTGGTTGCCTGGACAAAACAGAACCACTCCTTCTGTGAGTCTGTGTGTGTGTGTGTGTGTGTGTGTGTGTGTGTGTGTGTGTAGACGGGGAGAGATGCCTTTCACTGCTTTGCTGGGACATTTGCCTGGTTTCATGTTACACGTTTTCTGGCTTTCCTATTTACCAAAGAATTGAATTTTGACATTCACTAGAAACTGTTTTGCAGGCCCCCCGCCCTTCCTTAAATGCTCCACTTTGTCTTGTATTAGGATATTGCCTTCCAAATTAACAACAAAAACAAAAACAAAAACCCAACAAGGATTGGGCAACGTTACTTCCAGAAGAGCTTAACTGTTTAAGGGTTAAAGACACAGGAAAATTATAACTTAAGTTCTGTAGCAGCCAGGGGTGGATGAAGAAAGGTGGCTTTGTTTGAGCGATTAGTTTGGACTCTGCTAAGAGAGACAGAATATCTTTTTTTGGTCTGATGGCGTAGGCAGGGTTTTATATGCTTAAAAGCAAATCTTCAACTGCATTCTCATTCTCTTACATCAGCCCGCTTCTCCCCTTCCCTCTCATGTGGCAAAACAATAAACAAAGTGACCACTGTTGGTGCTGTGGGTCTCTCGCTCTCTTTCTTTCTAGTACAGGCTCCCGGGGTGGAAATCTTTAGCCATTTAAACTCTCAAAAGTCCTGCTCCCCTAAGAGAGGACGTTTGCTGAATGTTTGCTCGCTGGAGAATGTCCCATGGTCCTCAGCTCGAAAAGGGTTATACAGAAATGCGGGTGGTTGGGGCACCCCTATCCTGTGAGGAATCCCTGCTCCGGGATCTCTTTGTTTGCTTTTTCCTCGGCATTTGTAAAGTCAGCGCTTTAGGTCGGAAGGTGTGGCTGGAATTCTAGAAAAGCATTGAAAGTGCTATTTGTTCTCGAAAATGTTACAGTTAATCTCTTGGTCCCAGTCTGAGGGGAAGAAAAGATCTTTGTGAAGAAAGGCAAGTATGTGTCTTCCCTGACTGGGGTTTCAGATTTGTTAACAATGATTCCAGCAAAGAAAGCAGAGTTAGTGATTATTTGAAAGCAGTGGTTCTTAACCTGGGATCTGAGGATTCCCAAGAGGCCCACAGATGGTTTTCCGTGGGCGGTGCTGAGGGGTGGGGTTGCGGGGTGGACCCTCTAAAATTGAATAGAAACATTTGTACAAACAAGCCTTTTATTGGAGAGAAACCTGTGACTCTCCTTAGAGTCTCAAGTCAAAAAAAAATGATGACTATTTTTCATATTTCTTTTTTTATTATGGTAAAATACACGTAACATAAACATCACCATCTTAATTACCATTTTAAAGTGTGTGGCTCAGTGGCATTAAATATATTCACACTGTTGTGCAACTATCATCACCATTCATCCCTGTAATTCTTTTCATCTTGTAAAACTAAAACTATTTCTGTTAAACAATAACTCCCCATTTTCCCCTAGTCTCTGGCAGTCACCATTCTACTTTATATGATCTTGAATACTCTAAGAACTTTATATAGTGGAAACATGCAGTATTTATCTTTTGATGATTGGCTTATTTTACTTTAATATCCTCAAGATTCATCATGTTGTAGCACATTGAGAATTTCCTTCCTTTTTAAGGCTGCATAATATTACATTGTGTGTGTGTGTGTGTGTGTGTGTATATTTTGCTTATCCATTCATCCATTGATGGACAGTTGGGTTGCTTCCACACTTTAGCTGTTGTGAATAATGCTGCTGTGAATGTGGGTGTACAATATAACTCCTTTTCAAAGCAAGTTCGTAAGTGCAAGTCTCCCCTCTTTTCTTTTGAGTAGAGTTGTATATTAAGAGATTTTCAGAATCTGAGAGGCAGCTGATTTTAAAGTTCTGAGTGAGTTTGCGGTACACACACGTGTGCTTGCCCCCGAGGACATATGGCTGAATGCTCTTTTCTTCCCTAAGGAGGTAACAGCCAATGTAAAGAAAGCAAAGGGCTGGGACAACAAAGGGCTGGAACATCTGTGTGAGTTTTTGCCGGAGCTGACCCCTACCCCTTTGTCTTATCCCCTTGGCAGGTTACCCCAGCCACACTGAGTAAGGATTGGCCAAAAAGGAGCCCCTTTCTATGCTGGGGAGTAAGCAAGGGAAGGACCAATGTATTTCTCCTCCTAGTCCCCAGAGCCTGGAACTCCCTCCTTTCCATGCACCTGGCAGTGTTACCAAGTCCAAACTCGTTCTGCTCACCACACAACAGGCCAATAAACTGGGAGATGAGGTGTTGGAGCAAGGAAGAACAACTTCATTCTGGAAGCCAGCAGAGAGAGAAGATGGCAGACTGACGTCCTGGAGAACCATCTTCCCCAAATCAGAATTCAGGCACCTTTTCTACTAAAAGGGGAGAGAGTGTAGTTACTTGTTGCAAATTTCCTAGTGTTGGAATTCTTTGTTCTTGAAGCTGTCCGGTCAGGTCACAATGTTCCTGTAAACCTCCAACAAGACAAATGTTATTCTCTATTCTGCGACTTTTTATCTCTATATGAATGGAAAAGTGTTACACCTTTCAAGATCACAGCCTTGAGAATGGGCTTTTCTGGGTATTTCAGGCCAGAGGCAACTTTCTTTTACAAAAGGTGCAGAACCGGTAAGACTAAGCACAGGAAACAGAGCACAGGGTTAGCGCTAAAGGAACAGATCTCATACAGAGTCAGACTTGTTCTTCCCTAGTACAGCAATATGGTCCCTCCCTAGGTGAGCGTGAGGTTTGAGGTAAGACGTGGATTTGCATTCTCTCTCTCCCACTATCTGCTGCATTATTTGGAGACAGTTATTTAAATTCTTTGAACTTTAGTTTCCTCATTTGTAAAATGGAGGTAAAAATCCTACCATGAAATGACATTGTTAGGACTGAGATACGTACATCAGGTGCTTAGCGCTGGGCCTGGCTGTATAAACAGGTGCTGCTCCCTGCTACAAATCTAAAGGGAGGGATTTCTAAAGTGAGAGCATTGTTAACTCTGATCAAGATTTTCTTTTCTTTGTGAAACTTTGAGAAATGGAAACAGGCAAATCTACCAAATAAACGGAGGAGGTAAATCTGAGCTTAATGGCTATAAAGATGGAGGAGTTAAAGGCTAGGCTGGGACGGGAGCAGAGAGAGAAATAAAGATCTGTTATTACCTGTTACATGAACATTGTCCCATCTCTTTGAAGTTGTTGGCCAAAGAGAGAAAGGCTGTGTCACTCCATTGGGACATTCTGAACGTGCCCTCACATCTCCACAGTACATGAGCAAAACTCCAACTGAGGAACTACCTTCAAAGTCTTTTGAATATTTGAAAAATTATTTATCCAATCAACTGCACAATAAAGGAAAACATAACACTGTTGACATTGTTCACATCTAGACATTAATAGGATCAAAAACAGGATACACCAAATCACACACACACACACACACACACACACACACACAACATCTAAACCAAGCCGTTATTTATGGGCCCTTTCTTTATCCCTATTTACACAGAACTAATTTTATATAGCTGCTACCTATGTGTAGATACCATTCCAAGTTCTACTTTCCCCACTAATTTATATAGACCCCCACCTCATATTTCTATAGTCCTCACACTTAACATTTCAAGTGGCAGTATTTCTATTGATATGTTTTATATTTATATCACAAGCTTTGGGGTTAGTTTTTTACTCTAAAATAAATGTTTCTCCCATACAAATTCTTCCTCCCTTGTCAAAAGCTCTGATAAATATGATGTTATTTGTCATCTTTTACCAACTTTATCTCTAGAAAGATTGTATTAATACTAATCAAGGCCCCCAGCAATAGTTAAATATACCTGAAGTGGAATTATTCCCATTTTTCCCAGTACTGGATTTGTAATTTTCTTTTTTTGCTAATTTAATGAGAGTGAAGTGAGTATCTTGTAGTTGTTTTAATTTTCAATTTTTAAATTATAACAAATGTCAACCTTTCACTGTTTTTTAAAACTGAACTATTTGTCTCCTTTGGTGTGAACTATCTAACCCAGGGGTTGGCAAACTATGGCCCTTAGGCTAAATATGACCAGCTGCTTGTTTTTAGAAATAAAGTTTTACTGGAACTCAGCCTTACTCATTTGTTACATGTTGTCTGTTGCTGCTGTTGAACTGCCGTGGCAGAGTTGAGTAGGTGCGACAGAGCAAGGGCTAAAAAATGTACTCTGGCTCTTTACAGAGAAAGTTTTCGGCCTCTAATCCCATCTCTTAGTGCTTAATCACTGTTGTTCTACCACACTTTATGCTCCTGCAATATCAAAGTACTGTAGTTCCCCCACATGTCGTGATAATTTATGTTTTGGTGTTTTTACGCATGCTATGGCCTCTTTCTGGAATTTTCCAACGCCACTCTGCCAGGAAGGTTCATCCTTCCAAACTCATACTATAAAGCATCTCTTTAATTCCAATTCACAACATTACTTTTTGTTAGAAGATACTGACTGTTGGAATAAGAATCAAGAAAACAATGCCTGGGAAAGCACTTTGTAAAACTATAGGAGCTATGTAAAAGTAACAGCTTCTAATAAGAACTATTGTACCTGGCAGCATCAATGCCCACCTTTGTTTCTACTTTTATTTAAAGCCATTTACAAGGAGCTTTTTAGACTAAAGCACCCCAATTTGTTCTCATGGAGTAAAGGATCTAATTACACCTTTCCTGTAAAACCTCTTTGTTAAGTACCAACAGCATAGTTGGGTGTCTGGACTACTTATTTTGGGAACACTAGAAGCTAATTTGGATCAATTAGATGTGTCTCATCAATTATTGACTAATCATTAAGATGACTCAAAACAGCAATCAACCAAACAAAAGAGTCCAATTCTTTGAGTTGTCCTATTTGACAACAGAGAACAAGGCTGGAATCCTAGAGAAACATTAAATATAAAAATCAAAGAAAATATGCTAACTCAAAAAGCCATTCTATCCATTGGGTTCAGATCATTATGTTGACACCCTGGCTCTGCACTACTATATATATATAGATCTGTAAATATAGATAGATATAATGGACTATATATATAAAATTATTATATATATATAGTATTTTATATATATATATATTTATCTTTCATGGGTGTGCTTTCCTTTCTCTGGTCCTCCCTTCCTTTGGGAATCAAAAACATCTCATAGAAAATATTTTCAGGAAATCAAATGTATATAAAAACTGTAATGCAATGTTGTGTGTATGTATGAGTGAGTAACTGTGTGTGTGTGTGTGTGTGTGTGTGTGCGCGCGCGCGTGAGAGAGAATACAGTGTACTTATTTAAACAGTGATGTCCCATGGATCCGGTAAGAAGCTTAGAAATTTCCATTTGCTTTGTGGAAAGTTTAATATGTGTGTTGAAAGCCACAAGGCGAAGGTCCAGATTACTCCAAGTGAAGGCCTGGGTGGTTATGAATGCTGAGTCCCAGAGACAAAAGCTCTTAGTTACAACTGCGTTTCTGGAGAGGAGGGCGCCAGTTCCTTCATCACTTCCATTAAGGAACAACTACTTCTTTTAGCAGTGTCTTTCTCTCAGGAAGTGCAATATGTAGTAAGGGCAGAAAAATAAGCAAAGGAGGAAATTTGTTATTGATTTTCTTTTCTTCTGTGAAATTACATGAAAGCTCAATGGCTGGTAGCAGTAACTTAGTCAATAAAGCTCCATTTGAAACCACCTTGAAGTTCAATTTTCCCCTGATCCTTTTCAACTTCCTCAAGTGTTGGATTCTTTTGTATTGAATTGTCTTTGGTGCTGAGATACTATGAAGCTTTTTATTCAAAACACCACAGAGACGATTTTGCTAAAGGTAAAGCTGTGAAGTCCGCCCAGATGGTTAAGTTCCAGCGCTCCATTTTGGTTAGAAATCAACAGCACTGCACACTAAACCTGAAAAACCGAGGGAAAACAGAGGTGGAGGAGGTGACTAGTAGGACTCCTTACCGTAAAGCGATCTGTCAGTATTAGGTGTTGCTGGGTTTTGTGGCGTTCGAGCTGTGGAGACACTAAGCTCAGCGTTTCCTCCTGTGGGGGTGGGGGTGGGGGTGGGGTCATTTATGTCAGACTCACCGTTCCGGGAGTGTCCGTTTTGGTCGTAATACTTGCTAACCTCTGTTGAACATTTCCTGTGTGCTGGATAGTACGCTGAGTCTTTATATGGTTTCTGTTCTGTAGGGAAGCAATAAGTCGCCTGTGTGAAGCTGTCCCTGGGGCCAATGGAGCCATTAAAAAGCGCAAGGTAAATATTGGTGTGGTTTTCTTGTTCTGTGTTTCCCTAACTATGGGAAAGATAATATCAAAATAGTTGTTAGTTCATTCCACCAAGTGGACCTAAGGTCCAGAATGGCCTTTATTAGTTGGCCTGGTATCAGAGATGCACTCAGAGTTGTTCTCGTCCTTCAGATTTTTCTGACTTGCCAGACATTGTCTGAAATGGCGATGCCTGGAGTGACAGAGTGGAGAAAGCACCTGGCTCCTTCCAAGTCAGAAAATCTGGTTGCCGGGCTGGGTCTTTACTTACCTCTGGGCGTGATATCTCAGCTCTCTGAGACTCTGTTCTTGTTCCCGTAAAGTTAAGTTGTTCAACCAGACGACCAGTTTTGGTACCTTCCAGTTTCAATCTTTGATAATGTATGCATTCTGCATGTTCACATTTTAGACTTTTAAGATTCCTTGTCCTATTTTCAGATGGAAACATGGGTGCTGGTAGAGATGGGGTAATCAGTGAGTAGAAGGAGCTTTTCAAGCTGAAAGAAAGCACAAGATTTGGTGTTGGACTTGAATTTAAATCCTGTCTCTGCCACCTACTAACTGTGACCTTGGACTAGTCATTTCACCTTCAGGGTCCTTGGTTTCTGCATCTGTGAAATGGAAGAAAACAGCACTTACTTGATAGAGTTGTTTAAGAATTAAATGAAGTGATGTGTACAAAGTGCCTAACACAGTGTCTGGCCTACATGAGACTTTCAACAATAATGGTAGTTAGTATTATTGCTATGAAGCTATTAACCCTAGAATATTTAGTTGTTTTGAAGTGTCCAAAGGGGATGGCTAAAGGCTCTTAACTATATATATATATACACACACACACACATATACACACACACATATATATACACTATAGAATTTAGACTGTTTAAGAGGGAAGGGATTTTTAGAGCTCTTCCAGTCAAACCCTCTTACTTTGCTAGCCACTAAGCTCCGAGAAGAGACTTGCCTGGAGTCACTAGGACAATGGAGGTCAGCGCCAGCTGCAGAAGCCAGGGTTTCAGTTCCCAGCTTAATGCTCTATTTTCATACCACCCATTTTTTATCTTTATTTATTATCTTTCATGAGGCTGAACCCATGGTCACCCAGAGTGACTCAGATGAGCTGCTTGGTATGGGAAACTGATAAATGGCCCTTGAATTCTATTAGAACTCATTACTAGTTCTTGGACAGAACCCATGGTCTGTCTAGCCTCCTCCTGCCTCTCATAACCTCTGTGAATAGGATGTTCCAACTGGATGATCCCAACAAATAGGCTTATTCATTCAAAACTTTCTCATTTCACGAATAGTGGGAGTCTACACTCCAAAACAAAAGAAAACAAAGTGAACCAGGCTGTCATCTTTCCAGAAAGTACACATGTAAAGACAAAAGGAAATTTTTGAGTTAATATCCTTTGATTGCTAGCATTTATTGAGTACTTAATACATTCCAGGGACTTGTCCAGGCACTTTGTATCTTTTACATTTGTTTTCCTCCCAGTTTGTGGTAAAATACATAACATAAAATTTACCATTGTAACCATTTTTAAGTGTATGGTTCAGTGATATTAAGTACATTTATATTGTTGTTCAATCATCTCCATCTACCCCCATAACTCTTTTTTTAAGGAAAAAAAAAGACATTTATTTGAAAAACAATATACTTAGAATTGCTTGCTTCTAAAAAGCCCATTTCCCCCAAGCCTTGACTTTGTAATTTCATATTAAGCAATGAAGTTATTTTACACAATTTAGTTAAACAATTTAATGGGAATGGCCCCATACTTTTTTATCTTGTAAAACAGAAAGTCTGTACCTATTAAACAGGAACTTCCCATTCCACCCTCTCTCCAGCCCCTGGCAACCACCATTCTACTGTCTCTATGATTTTGACTGCTCTAAGTACCTCATATAAGGGGAATCATAAGTATTTGTCTTATTGTGACTGGCTTATTTCACATTACTTTGCATAATGTCCTCAAGGTTCATCCATCCTATAGCATATGTCAAAATTTCCTTCCTTATTAAGACTGAATAATATTTCACTGTATGTATGTATCACAATTTGCTCATCCATTCATATGTTGATAGACACTTGGGTTACTTCCATGTTTTTAACTGTTGTGAATAATGCTGCTATGAACATGGATGTACAAATACCTCTTCAAGTGCTTGCTTTCAATTCTTTTGGGTATATAAAACAAGAAGTAGAATTGCTGGATCATATAGTAGGTGTATTTTTAATTTTTGAGGAACTGCCGTAATACTGTTTTCCGTAGCGGTTGTACGATTGTACGTTCCTACCAATAGTGCATGAGGATTTCAGTTTCTCCACATCCTTGCCAACACTTGTTATTTTTTCTTCCTTCCTTCCTTCCTTTTTTCCTTCCTTTCTTTCTCTCTCTCTCTCTCTTTTTTTTTTTTTTGACTAGTTATAGATCTATCCGGATTTTCTTCCTTCATGATTTAGTCTTGACAGATATTATATTTCTAGAAATTTGTCCATTTCATCTAGGTAATCCAATTTGTTGACATACAGTTGTTCATAGTATTCTCTTATAATCCTTTTACTTCTATTGAATTGGTAGTAATGCCCCCTCTTTCCTTTCTTATCTTACTAATTTGAGTCTTCTCTTTTTTCTTAGTTTATCTAGCTAAAGGTTTGTCAATTTTTTTCATCTTTTCAAAGAAACAACTTTTGGCTTCATTGATTTTCTCTATTGTTTTTCTAGTCTCTCTAGCATTTGTGTCTGCTCTAGTCTTTATCCTTTCCTTCTATTAGCTTTGAGTTTAATTTGTTCTTTGTTTTTGAGTTCCTTAAGTTGTAAAGTTAGGTTGTTGATTTGAGATCTTTTTTCCCTTTTACTGTGTTTATAGCTATAAATTATATCATAATTTATCACGTTACAGATATAAAAGCACCACTTTCAGTGTGTCTCGTAAGTTTTGGTATGTTGTGTTTTTCATGCTCTTAATCATAACAAAAAACCTAGACAGCAACTTTTTCTCTTTTTTTTTTTTTCAGACTTGTGTTCAAAAGGACTTGAGAATTTAGCTAGTCCAAACTCTCATGGGAATTCCTTTTATATAAAGCAGGCCTCTACTCCCAACACTTGGGGAGAAGGAAATGTATGAGAGAAGGTCTGAGTGCTCAAGTTGCACTAAACTTACTTAAGAATTTGTTGCATTCCAATTGAAAAAAGTTTTTATTTAAAAAAAAAAGCATTTCATCTCATTTGATTTATTTAAAATGATATAGGGAGGAAGAATGTGGGCTTTGACCATCTTTTAACATTTTAAAGACATAAATATTCATTCTGTAACAAAACCCATAACTTAGAGGGTTGTTTTGTTGTTTTTAAAGCCTCCAGCCAAGTTTCTATCAACAGTTCTTGGCAAAAGTAATCTTCAGTTCTCGGGAATGAACGTAAAGCTGACCATCTCCACGTGCAGCCTCACACTGATGAACCTTGACAACCGACAGGTAAGAGTGCTGTTTGTAGTTTACCATGTCTGCTTTTCCAGAACAGCCTGGGCATGACAGAGAGAATAAGGTTTCAGACAGCAAGCCTAAACCTTAATAAAACACAAGGGGGAAATCTGCCGAGGGCTTATGCGTAACAGTAATTGGAACAGCAGTATTACTAACCCATCACTGGGGCATTTAACTGCCTGAATGCTTGCCCCTACCGCATTGGCTTTGTAATAAGAACTCAGGTGCAAAGACCATAGTATCATTTGGAATATCTTTGAGTCAATCATTTATTACTCTCTGCCACACACCCTCAAAGGGAAAGCGATTCCATGATCAGAACTAACAGACTGTGTGGTGGATGTGGGGAGCAGATGAAGGACAGAGGGGAAAGGTGATGTTAGGTTAAATGCTCTAGCCAACTGAAATTTAAGCAGAAAACCTTAAGGTTGAAAAGCTTTCTCAAATGTTATCGTGTAAACAGTTTTTTTTTTTGTCTTTGATGATTTATGATGCTGTGGTTTGCCTAAGTTCTCATTGTAAACATTATTTCTCACAGAACAGCACTGTTGAAACAAATATGGAAGATATAAAGGCACTGTGCTAAATGTATACTTTAAACTTGGACACTGTTTTTGACTTACTTCTTATTTTTTTAAACTAAATTCCTTGTGTCAGAGTATTTATGTATGTTAGAGTCTAATTTTTGTCTAATAGGTAGTGATTTGAGGTTTTCAGTATTTAAGGTTTTACTCTATGGAGTGCGGTTGATCAGAGACCCATGGGAGGTTTAATGTGTACTTGGCAATGATAAAACACTCAGAGGCTTTGAGGTCACATATAAGTTGAAAGCCTGGCTTTGCCACTAACAAGCAAGTTACCCTCCCACTCAGTTTTCCTGATCAGTGAAATGAGGATTATAGTGCTTATTCATAGATTTTCTGAGAAGATGGATTTAACAATACTGTGTTTCACAGGGTTATATAGAGGATTAAGTGAGATCATGGATGTAAATCACTCAGCACAGTGCTCATCACATGGTACCTATTATTATTATTAACTCAAACATTCTTCCCTGAGGCCTTTCATATACTCAGTCCTTAGCAAGGAAAGCATAGTGTTACATGGAAAATTATAAAATTGTCAGTAACACATAAGTACAGTTATACACATTTTGACTTCCATTTTTTTTTTCGCCAAAAAATTCATTTATGATTTTGAGGGCTGTTTTATTTTCTAAATTAAAAAAAAGAACAAAACACATTGTTTACACCGTAGTATAAAACACCATAGAGGAACGTGCTTAATGTGAAACAATTTAAAATCGATTCCTGTCTGGTCGGGTCCTGGTTGGTTATCCAAGAGAGGTGACATCATTGGTACAATGACAGCAGAACATTTGGGGCTGTACTTGGAAGATGCAGCCTCTCTGGGTGGAAGGTGAAACATTCATTGTCTTTCAGATGCTTTGCCCTCAAGACATTTGTGGATGTAAAATTTATTTTTCATTCTCACCCATGTGAATGGTACTAGGAATGCTCAATGCTTTTAGTTATAAGATTTCATTGAGTAGAGGAGCCCTTGAATTATCTCGCAGTTTTGTAGGGGAGGAAGAATAAGCAAAGAGAGAGCCATCATGGTGACAGTCTTATGTGCAGAATCGAATGAGCATTTAAAAAAATGGCTCTTTCCATGGGGTGACTGAAGTGAATGGGGAATTTAGGAAGAATAGGGTTGTGGCATGTATGGTAGGGGACACAGTTTATTCTCAACACCTCTCTTCCCCTCCACTGCTCTTTTCTAGGCCACTGCAGCTAGAGCTGGTATTGCCACTCGTCCATAATCTTTCAGGCAAGCAGGAGGACAGACAGTGGGCATGGGTGGCTTCCACTATCAATAGTTACAGCAATGAGGTGTTTTGGGGAGTGATGCACATCTTTTCTGCACGGGTGGCATGGACTCGGTGGATCTCAATCATATCAGACCCAGGGGCTGATTTTCTAAGATAATTTTGAACTATTCTGCAGACCTGAGGAAAGTGGCTGCAGGGGGCGGGGTTGGGGGTGGTAAAAAAAATATGTGCCACTTCGGAGGCTTATACTCAAGCTTTATGCATCCCATCAAAAGGCAACCCAAATGTTCCAGGGATAGAGGCTGCAGAGAAGCGACCCTACACGCATGAGAAAATGATTTATTAATTAAAATTTCCTTAAAGAAAAGTACCCTTTGAAGTTCAAAGATAAATACAAATAGTTTTTTCCCCATTTACACCAAGTCTAAGATATACTTTGGACTGAAAACATAAACAGGTTCAAGTTTATAAATCCATTCATAGAAAACAGAGCACTGATGGGTTAGATGGTTCCCATTCATCTTCAGTCACTGAGAACAACATCAAGAATGTAACTATTCACTCCCAGGAAATGTCTCACAGAACCTGAGGCAGAAGATAAGATTATATTAAACACGTAATGGTTGCAATTTAAAAAACTTACCATATTTGGGGATGTGAAAATACATTTTGGAAAAGCAAGTTATAGGGTCTTTTGTATAGTATTCGTTTTAAAAATTCAAGCAGCAGACACCCTTGACATACTTTAATTATTTTGAGGCCTTAAGCAAAAATGTCGGTCTCAGTAGCTCCCACCCTCACTGTTTCTTTACTCATTTCTACATCCCTGTCACCAACTTTAACAGCTACTGAAATTGAGAAGGGTATTAAAGAGATGATGAAGAGGGTAAAACAGACAGAAAATGGAGACATCTTTAGTATCCATGAGGGGAGGCAATTCAAATATCTGCCAAGGCCAGGCAGGTAATGCAAACTGTCCAGGTTCATGGAAAAACAATGGTGCAAACACTGGGATAAATGATGAGTGTCATTTGGTCTCCATGTTGGGGAGACAACACTGGGGAACATGGTAGAGAATACTTGCCCTATGTAAGAGCAAATCAGAGGCTTCCCTTGTTACTATAGGTCAAGGGCTGCCAGATGAACTTCCACTTAAAAAAAAAAAGGATGGAAACCTGGAGTTTTGCTGCTATCTCTGGATTATAAAATGTTGGTCTTTAATTAAGAAATTAAAATTATAAGCATGAGCTTAAACAAAATAGATCTGTGTTCTTGAAGACAGCCAACATGGGACATCTGATCTAAGCAAACCTTTTTAGTAAATATGGATAGATCCAGAAAGCTCTTCACAAATCACACTACACACTCATAAGTTTGAGTTCTCTTCCCATTTCACATCCCCACCCTCTTCCCCATCTCAGAATCAGGATTAGAATAACCCCAAAACTCCTTTCTTTATTTATGTATAGATATGTGTGTCTTCATTTAATCCTCACAATTTATAAAGTTGATTCAATTATGCTTATTTTTAGTTCAAAACCCTGAGGCAGAGAGGTTAATTTACTCAGTTACAGAACTGGTTAGTAGTGAAGCCCAGATTCAAATCAGGTAGGCTGATTCCAGTCTGTGATAAACAAGTAACATTTAAAACAAGTGATTTTACACCTCTAAAGGGATATTATGTTAGCATTTTCCATCCTCAGTAAATATTAACAAGTGTTCATTTCAGTGGTCTTTCAGGTTATTGCCTATTTTTAAGACCAACAAACTAACCATCAGGGGAATGAGTTGCACAGTCCAGGTCTTTTTCCCCAAAATAAGCCTTCAAATCCAACAAGGAGTGGTTTTCTCTTCTGACCCTCTTGCTCCCTGCTCAATCCCAAAGAGAAATAGAGGAAAACTATTTCAGTTTGCAGATCTGTTTTTTCTGAACCTGCTTCCAGGCATCTTTATCTGGAGGTAAATGCAACTAGTCAGGCCATGTGTACTGGCACCCTTTTTATTCTTTTTCCAGAGTACTGTTCATTCAAATCACACAAGCAATTATCTATCCACAGCAGCTACAAGCTGTTTGAAAATGCAATGAAAAGTGAGGCAGGGAAGAGGCAGTAAGATTAAGATGTTTAAGTGCCAACATTTAACCTATCTAATCTGTCTCCACCTAACCCTCCTCTCTCCACCAAGCTAGTGTTTGAATTATGATCATCCTTACTTGTCAGTGCTATATTTAACAGAAAAGAACCCCTCCTCCCTAAAAGACGGGATGACCTTAACATCAGTAAGGCTCCAGGTCATCCTGTTGTATTGGATGTGTCCTTTACTGCTGTAACAAAGCAAGAATATCTGGTACCTTTTTACTGATCATAAGTCCTGCAGGTATACTCAGTTTTACTGGGCACAGCCTTTTGACTATTATTTACACAGAACTTCAGCATCTTAATAACCACAGCAACTTGCTTATGGATTTGGTAGGTTTTCCCAGGTTGGCAAATTCTTACAGGAATTTACTAAGTTTAGTTTCCACCAAATAATTTGTAAATCAGGTATTTGAAGCTGGGTACTTTCCCTTGTAAAGAGTGGTTCATAAACCTTAAGGTGGTTGCAATCGTACAATAAAACTATAAAACAATAAAAAGTAGTATTAGAGAAAGTATGTATGCAATGCCATTAGCCAAACAAACAAAATACACAGAACAAGAAATTTTTATTATCTCGAATGCTGGTGCATAACCAATAACAAGTTTAATTAGAGGAGGAGACAGAGGGAAACTTCAGATACTAAGGTGGGTTTCTGGGCAGGTTTAAAAACCTTTAGGGGTTGACAGCATAATTTTTCATAGTCTTTTTGAGATACAGGGTTTTCCTTTTACTTGACAATATTCACTTAACAGTTCCTACACTATGAAGTTCAACCAAAGTCTTTTGCCTGTAAAGTTAAATGAAAACCAGAGAGCAAGTAAAACAAAATTTCTGTAGTATATAAGGATGTTAGAAAATTTGTTTTCTTTATACTTTTACATACAGTTTAATGTCTAAATTTGAAACTGTATTAAAGACGTCTCAATTTTTGACTTTCAAAAATGGTCAAGACAATGACTTCTTGAATTAAAGATTACAGTAGCTTTAAAAATGATGGTACATGTACAAACAAAATCTCAAATACTCTTGGAAACACTTTTTAAGATACAGCACACGTGACATACTTCTTTCAGGGCATGATTATCCTTTCAGGATACTGAAGAGTACTCAGTTTATCTTACACTAAAAATTTAGCCTTTGGTAACTATGGCTTGGCTAGATCACAACATGGAATCCTCAGAGTTTTCTCAGTAGGCTTTCAGTCCAAATAACTCAGACATCTCGTGTCCTAAGCTTGCTAAACTGATTGCTTTTTTTTTTTTAATATTAATTAATATCAGTGGGCTGTTGTACTGGCAGTTTGTCTTGGTCATGACTTAATTATTGCAAAGCCATCCCTTACAGTGAAATATGAAAGATATTTCCCCCAACGCAAGGCAGTGAAACTGGATCAATAACAAAGTCAAAGCCATAGGTATTTCAGGACATTCTTGAAAAGAGGTTTCAACAGTACTAAGTTCCTTTTTCTTTAACAATTTTCTTCCTTTTTCATAACTGTGCAGTCACTACCCTATTGTATTCTGCAAAACAAAGAAAAAAATTTTTTTAAGATCAAGTTCTTCATTGGCACGAACTATTTGGAATGAACCCAAGAGACAATGGAATGCTGGGTGTCTCCTCAAGTAGTTTCCTCCTCTCTTCACAGCATTTTTACTACTCTCTATCAATAATCTCATCACAGCCGAGTTCTTCGGTCAGACGATTGACAACCATAAGTGAAAAAAGCTCTTCGATAAAAGCCAGCTGATCAAACGGGGTCTTCTCATAATGCATCTGGAACCCGCCATCCAGAGCTGCTTCTCTGGCTCTGGAGGTTCTCAGGAACATCTTGTTGGCTTCTTCAAGGGCCGCTGATACTCTGTAGCCCGCACCGCTCAGCTGCTCCTCTTCCGGATAGTCGTAGTCCTCCTCCCAGTCATCAAATTCCTCACCCTCGTCCTCGCTCTCGAAATCCGGGCCCGCGATCTGGCCCGGCTGCGCCCCGGGGCTGGGCCGGATGGCCAGGCCTCGCTGCCCCTGCGGCTCCGCCATTGGCTGGGCCGCCTCCTCCTCCATCGGGCCTTCCTCCTCCAGCTGTGGCGGGGCCCCGGCGCGGGAGGGGTTCGGGGATGGCTCCCGGCTCCCGCTGCCTACCTCCATCTGCGGAAGGTCACCCTCGCCAGGCATCACATCCATCTGCAGGTCGTTGCTCTCCTCGTAGAGCTCGGACAGCTCGTGCATTTCCGACATTGTGCAAGCGGCTCAAGCTCTCGCCAGCGGTTTTCAGCAAGATCGGAGCTACGCGGCCGTGCGGTTGTGCGCTTGCGCAGGCGCCGTGCGCTGGCGGGACCCTCCGTGTGTGCGCGTGCGCGACCCCCAGACACCGCCTCCCGCTAGGCGCGGCGCGCGGGCGCTGGCCGCTGTGTGCTCCCCCCGGGGGCCGTCCTGGGGGCGATGGGGTGTCTTTTCTATCCGTCCGCAGTTCATACCTAAACACTGTGCATACAGGAGCATTGCTTATCCTCCGCCTTTCTTAACCACTGTGCTGCTTGTAGTGCTCTAAACTTGAAAATACTTTACATGTCTTCTGTAATGATGCTTAAATCCTGCTCCCGCCTCGCCTCGCCGTCTCTTTTCCCCCAACCCCAGGCAATCGCATCTGCTCCCCGGTTTTAATTACGCCTTATCTATGCCGTAATAACTGTTCAGTCCGTACCTCCAAACTTCACGGAGTTCTCAAACACAGATCATGTTAAAAACTGATCTATTTATTTCTCCTGTTTCTCTCATTAAAAAAACAAAAGTTAAATTCACAAATAAGCATATTATAAGTGCTCTTTAAAAAATATGTAGTGAAGAAATACTATACTTGGTCCCATTCTTTTTGCATAAGGTAACTTTACTCTGTTGTCAATTTGGTTGTTCTCTTTTTTTATTGAAGTGTAGTTGGTTTACAATATTGTATGAATTTAAGGTGTACAGCAAAGTGATTCAGCTCTCCATTCAGCTCTCTATTTTATTAGATTCTATTATATATATTAGATTCATTTCCGTTATAGGTTATTACAAGATATTGAATATACTTCCCTGTGCGCCACAGTATATCTTTGTTATCTGTTTTATATATAGTGATGTGCATCTGTTAATCCCATACTCCTAATTTATCCCTCCTTCCCTTTCCCTTTTGGTAACCACAAATTTGTTTTCTGTATCTATGAGTCTCTTTCTGCTTTTTAAATAAATTCATTAGCATTATTTTTAGATTCCACTTATAAGTGATATCATATACTTCTCTCTCTGTCTGACTTACTTCACTCACTATGGTAATCGATAATCTCCAGGCCCATCCATCTTGTTGCAAATAGTACTGTTTAATTCTTTTTCACAGCTAAGTAATATTCACGCACGCGCGCGCACGTGTGTGTGTGTGTGTGTATGAATACCACATCTTTATCCATTCATCTGTTGATGGGCACTTAGATTGCTTCCATGTCTTGGCTATTGTAAATAGTGCTGCTGTGAACATTAGGGTGCATGTATCTTTTCAAGTTAGAGTTTTGTCTTTTCTGGATATATGTCCAGGAGTGGGATTGCTGGATCGTATGGTAACTCTATTTTTAATTTTTAAAGGAACCTCCATACTGTTTTCCATAGTAAGCACTAACTTACATTCCCACCAACAGTGTAGGAAGGATCCCTTTTTTCCTGGTGTGTATTCTTTAAATCTCTTTTCTTTGCATTTACATGGATTTATATGTCCTCATGGAAAAATCTTATTTTTTTTTAATGTCTTACCTAATTGTCTTAAACTTACAAAATAAGCAAACCAAAAAACCCTCAGCAAGATCTTGAAGATTTAACTGCATTAGTATCCATAGACAGTATTTTTTCATAGTATTCTATTTGTGTAGCTGTACTATAGTTAACAACTATGCACAAATACTTTTCTATTTCTTGATATTATAAATTATGAGTAAATGAACAGCCACATGTGCCAATTATTCTCTAGAATAAAAACCTACAAGTGGAAAGGTGGAATTGTAGGGTATGCATACTTTAATTTTAATATATGTCAAGTTGCTCTCCAAACTTGCTGTGCAAATTTAAGCTCTAGCCAGCAGTGTTTGAGAATATTCACACCCTTGCCACATATGATTTTGCTGAACTTTAACAATTTTATCAATTTAATGGTGTTTTGTTTCATTTTCTATAGCCTTGATTTCTTGGAAATTGGTTAGCTAATTCAGCTGACTCCACTGATTTAATCACTTGGCCTTTTGTCTCCTGTTTGGTGCCACATTTATCATAGAATGAAAGGCCACGAAAGTGTGAATCTTTTCAGACTTTGTAGTCTAATGAATTTCTATAGTTTTAGAATACATCTTGCTCATAAGGAAAATCTTGTCTCTTTGTTCTTTAAAAACTTGCCTCAGCTCTTTTTGCACATTTATTCTTTCATGTGAATTTTAGAAGTAGTTTGAAAAGTTCCTTGAATGATATTGGTGGAATTTGTATTGGAATTGCATGGAATTTATAGATTAACTTGGGGAAGAATTGACATCTTTACAATGTTGTCTTCTAATCGATAAAGGTGATATGTGTACTTTCTACTTGTTCAGGTCTTATTTATATCCTTCAATGAAGTTTTCTAAAAAGTCTTATGTGATTATCATTAATTTTATACTTAGGTTCTCTTGTAAAATGTACCTCCCTCTTCTCTTCTGCACAGTGTCACATTGGCTATTGGTGATATATGGGAAAAACATTGATCTTTGTGTATTGATCTTGTTTTTACTAATTATTTTTAACTGAAATATAAATACAGGAAACATAAATATAGAAAAGTACATAAATCATAAGTATATAGCTTGATTATCACAAAAAAATGTATCTGTGCAACCACTACAGTTCAAGGAACACCATTTGCAAGATCCCAGAAAGCCACTTGCTTTCCCCTTCCTTTGCCCCAAAAGTCATCACTATCCTGAATTCAAACAGAATAAAAGAATTTTGCCTGTTTTCAAATTTTATGTAAGTTATACAGTCTTTGTGTCTGGCTTCTTTTGCCCAAGGAATCTGTTACTGCTATGTAGTAGTCCATTGTTTGTTTAATTATGGGGGAAGTAATTGGGTTTATTTATTTTGTGGGGAGGCACTGGGGATTGAGCCCAGGACCTCATGCATGCAAAGCACGCACTCTACCACTTGAGCTACACCCTCCCTCATTGTTTGAATATCACAATGATCATCATTAGGGTTGTTTCCAGTTTGGAGCCATTATGAACCGATCCGTGATTATCTTCCTTGAGAAGATCTTTCGGTGCACGTATTTACACAGTTCTTTTGGATATACATCTAAGAGTAGAACTGCTTGCTCATTTTATATGAGCAGCTTTAGTACCCTGTTAAGCAAATCTGAAGACAAGATTAGCCAGTTGGTGCACAGTTGTTTTAGTGAACCTTCAAAACTGTATAACAAACACATCTCTGCAAGTTGATCACTACATTCTGGTTTCCAAACAAGCAAGCGGAGAATCTCAAGTAAGAGACAATTTTCTTGACTAATTATTGCAGTTCAGTTGGATAGTCTTACTTCATATCAGAAGTCCTAATGTTAGTGCCTTCGTAAGGATACTTTTGGTGGCAAATGACTCAAACCCAATTCAAAGAAACTTACATAAAATAAAGAAAATAGAAAAATACATAAAAACATAAAGGGAGGGGAGAAATGTATGGGTTGAAGTGATGAAACAAATGTTACCCACTGACTTTCACTATTTTTAATTCTCAGCTCTGATTTTCTCAAAGAGAGAAAGGTTCGGTTTCCAACAGGCTTTCCCCATATGGCAGCAAAGGATGACTCTTAGAAACTTTGGCTTATACTAAGGTCTTAAGTGGCAGGGAGAGATGCATTCTCTTCTATTATTTCTCTCAGTTCCTCCACAAAGATAATGTTGATTGGCTTTGCCGTACTCAGAGAGGGGATGTTTTCTGATTGGCTAGCCCTGGATCATGTGTCCACCTGCAAGGAGAAGGGCCGTGAGAAGGGCGTGTCACACTCACCTGAACCTCATGCTCTAAATGAGATTATTATAGAACGTGGCTGAAGCGATTTCCAAAGGGATGCTGAACAGGCGAAAACAAAACAAACAAATGTATGTCCATTACTGTTAGATGGTATATAACTAGGTATAATTAACTTATAGCATCACACATGTTTGTTTCTGTTTTCCAGATTATTGCAAATCATCATATGCAGTCTATTTCATTTGCCTCTGGAGGAGATCCTGTAAGTATGAATTCATGAAAGTTCTTTCTATAAGAGTTAAAAGAACTTATGTGTAAAGCATATTAGTCACTACATGTCTTTTCCAAATATCTTACAACAGTTTGTGAATAGACACATGTAGCAGTTAATCAGAAATTTGGTTTTGACAAAATATTTCCTGCCACTGATTTTTAAAATATTTGGATTAGTAGATGAACAGATAATACTCCATTGTGCTGTTGGCCATGGAGTTATCATCTGAGGAGCTTCCTGTAGGTAACATCAAATTCATAAAAAAACAATTATGTCATACATGTGTTGCTGGTCCTCTCTCAGAATTCTTTTCAACACAGAGTTCCAGCCAGATCCTTAATCCATTGGATTTGGCATAGGAATGGCAGCCTATTTGGCATTTCTGGTCGTCAGCCAAGGCAGCTAAGTCTAACCTGAACTGAACAACCAGGTTTGCACGAACACATGGTGGGAACGGCTCACTGGAGAGAGAGAACTTGCAGTTCCTCCCTCCCACGAGGCCACATGGTGCCCATTCCCATGAATTGTGCGGGACCCAGTCGGTGCTCTCACTCCCCGCCTTCTTGGCAGAGTAGAGGGTGATTCCCTGACCCCCAACTGCATCATTTCTGGGACCAGAGCAGAAGGAGAGAGGCATTGAAGCTAGGATGCCTGTGACTGACCGAGAAACAAGCCTGTTTAAACTGAGGGAGCTGAAGGAGGACTTTGCTCCTCTGTGACACTGTGACATTTTTCTTGTACCTGCAATATACGGTTGGCCCTTGAACCATGCGGGGATTAGGGGCCCCGGCCTTCCACAAAGTCAAAAATCTATGTATATTTTATTGTGGGCCCTCCATATTTGCCGTCCATGCAGTCTTGTGATCTGGCCTCAGCAGCCACACCACAAGGTGTGTTTGGTAGTAGAGAGGATCAACTACCAGCCTGAAAAGGCAGAGTCATCACTTCTCTTCCTGACTCACTATAGCTCGACCATCCATGAAGGAGCTCAAATACTTTCCTTAAGCAATTCAAAGTAATGAGTTCTACATAAAAGTAGTGTGAAAAATAATTGCTGTTTGCCCTAAATTTCCCTTTTCAAGTTTCAAGGGTTGCTGTCATTTTAGAATTGGTATGAGAATCCTCATTTACCCTAGCCATGCCCTGCGTGGTGTCTTAGTTCTCCAGAATCCTAATTCTTTTTAAACTGTCTTTATGTGCCTTTAGTTCTTTCAACCAACCAAAGCTCTGCGCCTACCAAAAACACACAGGAGAGAATTTGTAGCCACTCTAGGAAAGTTTGTACCTACTGAATGGAGTCTGCAGCTGGGGAGAAATCCTGCTGGTTTTAAATACAAAACTGGAAGAACCATGAAGCATTGGCATTAGAGGTCCCCCAAGTGAAATTTTGCCCACAGGGCAGGGAGGTAGGATGGAGGAGTGCCAGGCTCTGGAGTCAAGCAAACTTGACTTATTTAGACTCTCTAAGCTTCAGGGTCCTCATCTGTAAAATGGGGAATGGTCACTCTTGCCTCACAGTGTTGTGAGAATTAAGTGAAAGGGTGCGTGTAAGCTGCTAGCACAGTGCCTGGCACAGAGTGACAGGAGAGAGCCATCCCCACTGTGGCTGATGCATGTCTGTATTTGCTTAGGATGCTCACTGAGATCATTTACAGCTTCATGGCTAACTGGCTGGGTCCAGGGAGTAGGAAGCCAAAAGTCTCCATGACTCAATGTAGTACCCTTCTTCCTACCAGATTCCCTCCAAAGTTTAAAAAATACTGAGTGACCGCCTCCTCACCTCGTGACCTTGCTACCCGCACTTTTTCCCTCTTCTCAAAAGCAGTTTACTTGTCGTTCTTCTGTCAGCCCTGAAGACGGTTCTTGGTAGTGCTTCTGTGTCTGTACATACTTTCTCCATTTCAGGAATGCATTATGAGTATGTCCAAATTAAATGCATTTTTTACATTTCCCCCCACTATTTGTGCTTCACTTTTAACCTTCTTTAAATTCTCCCAGATATTTACAGTTATAGAACTTTAGGACTGTAAGAATGTTGGAGATTCTTTTGAAGATGAGGATACCAAGGTCTGGAGAGGTCCCATGACCTCTTTCTCATCAACTAACATAGTAGAAAAATTGCTAGCATCATACCACCTCTTCAACTTAAAAAAAATTTTTTTTTTAAATTTTTCTGGGGGAAGTAATTAGGTTTATTTATGTTTTTAAATGGAGGTCCTGGGGCTTGCACCCAGGACCTCCTGCATGCTAAGCATGTGCTCTACCACTGAGCTACACCCCGCCCCGTCTTCAGCTTTACAATTAGCAGCCACGCCCCCAGCAATTGTGGCTTTGCTTCTAACTCATAAAGATCATAGGTACGACTTTATTTATCTACAAGATATTTCAAATCTTTTATCTTTTTTGCATAAGACAGATTTACTAAGGTGTGTGTTATTTTTAAAAATAACTGAAGACAAGTTAGGCTGACCCTGAGATCCGCTTCCCGTATGATTCATTGTGGGTTATTAAGTGATTGTCCTTGAGGGTATTACAAACATGGGCTTTTATTTCCTGCCAGTTGATTGCATCTTCCCTCTCTAGAGTCACACTTCTAATCTGCAAATGGCAGTGTGTGTATATTTTTTCTGAGAACCGAGATAACAAAAAGCAACTTTAATTATTAAAATCTTATCATTCATCAGCATACTGTTTTCAAGTCAGAATTACCAAGAGGCTTTTTGTTTGTTTGTTTTTGCAAAGTCAGCAACACATTCCTTTTTTGAACTCGTTAGGTTTTTTTATGGATTCTCTTTTTCAAAAATGATCTTTTCTTTCTATGTATTGATCAAATAAATGCCTTGCATTTTTGCTTTATTATTCCTTCAGTTGCACTGTGCACAAGCAAGCTAACAACCATGAAACCCTGGTCTCTTTAATCGACTTATTTTCTGATGTACATGGTATCTGTTTGGACAACTGGGAAATCATGGTGCCCTGTCCTAGTTTATGACATCTTTGTGGTTGCAACACTGGTATTTCATCTTTCAGCACAGAAGAGAGTTACAGTCAGTCCCTAATCGTTTTTAAAGAATATTTGTCCTAACATATCCCCTACCTGCATTCTCTCTTCTTTTAAAAAGTATGTTTATTAATTTATTTTGTAGGGGGAGGGAAAAGTAATTAGGTTTACTTATTTATTTTTAGAGGAGGTACTGGGGATTGAACCCAGGACCTCATGCATGCTAAGCGAATACTCTACCACTTGAGCTGTACCCTCCCCTGGCACCTGCATTGTCTTATATTCTTAGTGACATAGTCTGCCTCCAAATTTTTAATCTTCAAACCTCTCCCCAAGGGGCAGAGAATGTGGACTCCACAGTTGCTAAATATATATATATATGATGTATATCTGTTTATGTTCCCTACTAGGATGCTTTCCTTTTTTTTTTAAACAGAAACATTAGTATAAGTCTGAGTGTCATATCCTAAATGTACTCTTATCTTTCAACAGTACAATCCATTCATTTTAAATGCAATCATTTTTCCTTTTTTATAGGATACCACAGACTTTGTTGCCTACGTAGCTAAAGATCCAGTTAACCAACGAGGTATGGAAAGCAACTTCTAGATTTTCTTAAGAGCTGGTATATTGCAACTTCAAAACGTAACAAGCAATTATTTTCAGTATAGAAAGTGACGGGGATCCCTGGAGTGCTACGTTGGGGTCTAGAAATACTATGAAAATTTGAGTTTGAAATAAAGAGCCCTGCTAGCAGGGCAAAGTAGAAAAAATACATAGGTGGAATTTAAATCCCAGTCATTTGAGAGACCCATACACCCAAAGGTTTCTTATCAATTTGTGTAAATGAAAAAGAAACTGTTTTGGTTATGATAGACAGGGCTGGCTGCCACCTCCCCAGGGGACAAATGAATCACACGTTAAGACCCAAGTCAATGAGGTCATTGGCCTGCAGTGCCCTTGGCAGGAATGTCCACGTGCGTGTGGTGTGTGTGTGTGTGTGTGTGTGTGTGTGTGTGTGTGTGTGTGTGTGTGTGTGTGTGTTGAGCCATGCACTTGCAGTTCAAAGGCCTGGCATGTCTCTTTGAGTGGCTTTCTCTCAGTTTAAATGTCTCTTCTTCAAAGAGACCTTCTTTGACTGACAGCACCTCCTGTCTCCAGTAGTCTATCCCACCCTCCCGGGTCATAACACTGTTTCTCTTCTATTGACACTTACCCCACATTTTGGTTATTTATTTACTCACTTGTTGATACATTTAGTGTCTGTCCTTTCTATGAAAAGCTCCAAGAGGACAAGATAACCTGTGTGTCTTATTCCCTGTTGTTTCCCAAGCACTCATTACAGTTGCACACGGCCGATGCTCAGTAACCTTTTTTGTTGAATGGCAGAGCGAGTAGAGGGGTGAGCTGCTTAGTTGTCTCATCCCGGGATTTAGCAAGGCTGCCTAGGGAACTCCTCTCCCAGCCACGCTTCGGATCAGGGGCCTGAAGTTCCTCAGGTCACTGGACCTCTATGGACAGACATGACTGTAGTGTTGCTTCTCAGCCCGAACTCCGGGACATTCAGACTCCTCTTAGGGACGAGTGTTGGGCTGCTTCTCCCCTTTAACTAGAGCCTCCTGCTCGGGCAGCATCCTCTGTCACCCCAGGGGGGTGTGGGTTTGCCCCTACAAACACTTATTAAGCACACATGGAGTGGAATTTGGAAATTCAAGGAGCTCTAAGACCCAGAGGTGGAAAGGCACACGGCACACTGAGGAGCGGATGTGTAGAGCACACTTACTAGAATGCAGATTGTGTATGGAGGGGGAAAAGTCAGAAAGGCATCCAGAGGGCAGACAGGGGAGAGCTACTAAGTAAGGACTTAATCCTGTGGGCTGACAGGTGGAGAAGGCTGTTTACCAAGCAGAGATTTAGGAAGGTTGATTTGGCGGCAGGATGCTGTAGATGGATTCAAGGAGAAATTTAAGGTGGGAAGATCCATTTGGAAGCTCTTGTGATTGTAAGAAATGAAATTATGAGGACCAGCTGCTGGCACAGAACCTGGCACATAGTAGATGTTCAGTAAATGCTCAGTAAATGCTTGCCAAGAGTACATGGCTGGATGCAATGAGAAGAAGGAACAGGTGATGAATACTGTGCAATACTCTATTAAAATAGACACACTTGAAAGTCTGTAAGGAAGAATGGACACTGGCCAAAGAGTGGGTAAGAGAGACAGGAACTAGTGAAGGGAGAACGGGGGAGTAGGAACGGAACACAACAAAGGATACCAGAAAAGAGCAACCTCTTTGAATCAAGCCGTCGCTTCCCTAAAGAAGAAGCATGTGTTATTTGGGGAAGGCCTCTGAACAGCAAAGCCCTTTCTCTCAACTTGAAAAGGACGGGGTGAAAGGAAGAACAAATAGATCAGGAAATCTAAATGTTTAGTGACTTTGCCATCAGTCACTGAATATCTCAGGCATGACAGTGCTCTTCAGGAAACGGTGGGAGGAGTTCAAAGATGAATGCTGGCCACTGAGGGTCATGGCTGAGTGGGATCCACATGGTTGCAAATCTCCCCGCCTGCTTAAGGGAAATAAGAGAGGCAGAGAAAATTACGATGCCGCTCATTCTCTTTGAGATCTCCTGTTCTGATGCCTGAGTATTTCATCCGAGCTGAACTGTGTGAAGGGGACCCACAGGGATCCTGGCATGGGGACTCTGCAAAGGCATTTATGGGAACTGTTAACTGAGTTCATGGATGGGGTTTGAGAGTTGAGAAGAAAGGGACTCAGAAACAGTTCAAATAGAAGTTTCAGCTTTTTCTTTCATTAGTCCCCAACCTGTGTATAGGAAATAAGAAAGATGCTGGAGTCAGACAGACAGGGTGGGAATCATAATTCTCCCAGCATCTCCCCAAGGACCTCAGCCAAGTTGTTTCACATCCCGAATCTCAGTTTCTTTCAGTGGGAGTAGTAACATCTACTTGCTGTCGTCGTTGGGAGCACTAACAGGTGATACAGGGGAAGCATCATTTCCTTTCCTCCCTTCTCATCTTTCTTTCTCCTTTGGGGAAGCAGGACTTAGAAACAGAGGGTGATTTTCTTGGGCAAAAAATATAGTGTCTTCTCATCACTTGCTGCTCCTTTCTTGTCCGCTCACCCCTTCTCTTGTTTACCTTGGTTATGGAAACCTCTATGAGAAGCCACTATGTTCACAACATATCCACTGCTTGCCCACCCCTCTTGTGTCAAATCCTCCCCCCTCATCTGAGCCTCTGGACTTTAATTTCTGCACAGAGGTACAGACGCAGCTCTCGAGCCCAGAAACATTTATTAATTACATCCTAATATACAAAGAACTGAGCTAATTTTTATAGAAGAAAAGTATTTCCTGGCTTGCATGGGCAAGAGAAACATAACCCTGTAGGATGTGAGGATGTGCAGGAGAAGGCGGGGAGCACAGAGAACCGTGCCTGGACCCTAGCAAGGGGCTGGAGAATAAGTGAATAAAGGCCCAGGCAGAAGAGCTGTGCAGTGGGAGCTTTGGGCTGTGGGTTTGGATGGTGTGTGCAAGAGTGGGGTTGCAGAGAAAGCAGAGAGTAGAAGTAGGGAAACCACGGCTGAGCAGACAGGGCAGAAACGGATGACAGAGGCTTTGAATGCCAGCCAAAAGGTCACTGGAAGCTATAGAAGATTTTGAGCTTTCTAAAAATTATTCTGGCTTCTGCCATTCTACTGAAATTATAAAATGAGAATTTTTCTGACCGTTATATCTGTGTAAGTGATACTGGTGGGCAGGAAAGCAGTCTGGAATTGCAGAGTCCAGTTTGGAGGGCATCTCATTGGTCCTGAGCAGGGGTAGAGATGTTCTAAACTGCACTGGGGAAAGAAGGGACAGTTTGGACAAAATTGTGAACTAACAGTACTTGGGAGCTATTTAGATACGAGAGTTGATAAAGAAATCGAGAGCAGATGATCCTGAGGATTTAATGAGCTATTGTATGCAATGCAAATATCTCTATGCCTGGTTCATAGTAAGTATGCAATAAATGACAGCTATTATTATTGTTGTTGCTCTTGTTGTTATTGTTATTATCCTGAGTGATGTGGCGTGGTGTGCCACTAAGGAAACAGGGATTTCTGCAAATAGGAAAAAAGACAAACAACCCGACAGAGAAATAGACAAAAACGTTATCATTTATTGTGTGCTCTTCACATGCCAGGCAGTGTCAGGCGTACATAGTCTTCACTGTCTTACTTCATCCTCACAAAAATTCTGTGAGGTAAGGTATTACTTCTCTTTTATGAGAGGAAACTCTGGAGTTGAGACAAGATGGTTTTACTAAGCTCACCCAGCCAGTAAGCACCTGGACCAACTCCAGGCCTGGAGTACACACTTAACAAGGCACCAAGAAATGTTTAAAAAAAAAAAAAAGTTTAACCTTACTAGCAATCAAAGAAACACAAATTATGATTAGGTATCATATTTTGTCTTTCAGTTTCAAACACTGATCAAAGTTAAAGTGTGATTTAGAGTAATAGTAACTCTTAACATTGCTGGTAGGGGTGTAGGTCCAAATGGAGAGCAGTTTGACAGTTTGCATCAAAACTTTAAAAAATGTAAATACTTGTCAACCAGCAATGCAACTTCTAAGGGAGTAAGCCATGCACGAAGATTAAAGCAATAAAGATCACTGTCATATGTTATTTATATAACAGGAAAAAGAAAATTCAATATTCATAAATAGCAAATTATTTAAATGAATCCAATGAATGTACTCTGATGCAATTTAATTTTTTAAGCTTTTTTTTTGGGGGGGGGGTGATTGTGTTTGTTTGTTTGTTTTTTAATGGAGGTGCTGGGGATTGAACCCAGACCTCATGCATGCTAAGCACACACTCTACTCTTGAGATATACCCTCCCCCTCGATGCAACAATTAAAGCTAGTGTTACAGAATAAATAATGACATGGGGAAAATATTCACAATATTATTAAGTGCAAAAAGCAGATTATGAAACAATGTGCATAGTATGATCCCAGGTAATTTTTTGGTAAAAAGATTGGAAAGATACATGCCAAAATATTAGTAGTGTGTAGTTACTCCTGGACAGTGAGACTTATGTAATTTGTATTTCTTCTTGGAGTTTTTTTTTATTTTCTAAAATTCGGATAATGAATATTTATTACCTTTGTGAAAGGAAAAGAATGTTCAAAATCCTTGAATAAATACCAGAAAACAGTGAAACCAGAGACAATGCTAGAAAATCACCTAGTGAGTTGGGTTCATGCAGGGGAAAATGTTCAGTGGAGGAGAAGCCCGGAGGTGGGTGGAGGGGTGGGAGAGACCCCAGGCCTTCAGGTGCAGGACTGGGGAAACGGCAGCTCTTAGTCCTAAGGGTGAGCAAGATCACTGAAGGAAGAACCCAGGAAGAAGAGGGCTGAGGTTCTCAGGGAGTGGGGCAAAACCAAGAGATAAGTATTAGTGAAGACGGAGGAAGAGCAAGTCTCTCTGGGAGAAGACAGCTGGGAGTGTCTCAGACTGAAAGGGAATTAAGGGGAAAGATGATGAAAAATGCCACTGAGCCCAGCAGTTGACAGGCTGGGTAAAGGCAGGGGCCAGACCTCAGGGACAAGGGGAGCCTGGCTGAGAGGCAGAGAGCCTAGGTTTCATGCTAATAATCCTAAATGTTCCCACTGTTTGCTTGATTCACTTTTTTAGCATTAATGCATTCAAGTCAGGGAAGCTGACACTTTTCCATCTCAGCTAGGACCCTTTAGTGAACTCATTTCATAAAAGGCCTTTTCTGTAGACAAGGTGAGTTCTAGTAAGAATGTGTTGAGTCTACTTAGTGACTAATACAGCCGGCCCCTGTAATTGCTGTCAATGGGGAAATCTCTTCACCTCTTACGCAAATGTGTCTAGTACAGGAAGGTTTAAATATTCTGTCTGACCCTGGTTTACCTGGACTACCTGACATAGGAAGGCCATGGTCCTGAGTCACCGAAGAAAGTAAAACAAACACCACCTGTAAAACCAATTTAAATCAACCTAATTATGTATATTTATCTTTGTGGTGATAAAATACTTGCATTCGTCCTGGTGTCGGACTGCTGGCTAGCTTCTTCCCACTGGTTTCTTCATAAGGGGTGCTAGACTTTTAGTCCCACAGCTCCATCTGGTGGTTCACCTGAGAAGCTGCACTTTTGAATTTCTGCTTTTCTAATAAAAGCAAAAAACAGAAACAAAAACAAGCCAACAGCAACAACAACGGACCTATTTAAAATAAATATAAAATAGTAAAGAAGGGCCTGTTATTCTATAAGAATTGTTCTCAGCCTCTTGCCCATAACTATCCAATTAGGAAACCAAATGAAAAAGACAGAGAATATGAATCTGAGATTCTTCTAAATCTTACTTCATAAAGCACCCCATACCCAGAGTAGAACTGTGGGTCTGTCTGGTTACAAGGCAGGATGAAAAGGACCTAGGTCTGTGTCTGATTCCAGACATGGAGATCAAAGCTCAGGCCTCCATGCAAAATTATCACATCACTGGAAAGTCAAATTCTTTTCTGGTCATTGGGACTTTTATAAACTTGTCTTTCTTCCTTACCATTAGCTAAAGATTGGGCAGTTCTTGGCCAAGCTGGTACTTATCTGAGCTTTTGGAGGTGGGTCTAGCACTGGGGAAATGGGCATATTTGTATGTGATTCAAAGCTCATTCTTCATCTAGCTCATGAGCAGTCTAAAAAAGAACAAAGAGCATTTTCACAGACCAACACGTGACAGCAGCAAGAGCACCATCCACACGTGCGTCCCCTGCAGGTGGCGAGGCTGCGCGGAGCGGAGCGCCTGCCCAGGTCAGGCTTTTTGTCCAGTTGTTTCTTTGGTGGAGACAGGCACCACTATTTTCTCTTTTTCTTTCTGTTTAAGCTTAGACAAGTAACAAGGTTACCTAAGGCAAAGTGGAAAATTATGTTGGTAACATCAGCCCAGGTACAGGACCAGGACCTCAAGTGTCAGAATCAGAAAAGTTGAGAAAAATTAAGACATTTTAGAAGCACATGAGAAGTGGGAGAGGACAGTTGGTGGCTTTGGTTGATTCATTCATTCCTGTGTGCCCGCGTGCTTTACCTTATTCCTTAAACTACTGCAACAGAGGGAGGCTAGGATTTCTATAAAGCAGGAAGGGACTTCAAAGATCATTCAGTGCCTTGGCAGGTGAGGACCTTGCTATAGAATAACTTATTCACATAGATCATGGCATAATTGGAACTTGAACTTGGATCTGAATCTCTGCATAGAGTTCTTTCAAACATCCTTGTTCTCTCATCCTTCTCATGGGAGGGACATTTCAGTTTTTCTTTCTTTATCTACCTATCTATTTTTTTTTACTTATCTATTTATTTATGCTTGAATTTCCTGCCTCTCTCATTATGTTTTCCATCTTTATCTCCAGACATCTTCTTGATCCTAAGAGAAACAAAATTTCAAAAATTATTTCCATTTTGATGCGATTTCCAGTCTTGATTTTTAATTGGACCAGGAATTTATGAGATGAAAGAAAAGATATCAAGTGAATTACCTTTTCTTATCACAATATAACACAACTTCTTTTGAGCCAACTGGGCGATGCATCTCCAAGGGCACTTTGAAGATTTAAGGATATGAGGCCTGACCAGGAAGGAGGAGACCATTGCCACGAATGACCCAAGCAATCATGTGTACTACTCCTTGATTGTGAGAACCTGCCCATGATGGGGGCTCCCTATGGGTCTCATTTCAGTAAAAGTGAAGACAGTTTCTCACAGTAGGGTTTTTGGTGTGATTCAGAGAAATCAGTATTTATTCCTTCAACACATATTTAAAAAACACCTTCTATGCATTGGTCACTATGTGAAGCTTGTGTAGAGAAAAAGAAGGGGCAATATACAATGGCAGTCTAAAGACAGCCCAGGTGGGAAGGTATAGCTCAACTCCTGGGTTCAAACCCCAGTACCTCCCCTACAAAAAATTAATAAACCTGATTAGCTCCCCTGCCAAAATAAAAATAAATAATATAATAATAAATAAATAAAATATCTTGGGGGGAGGGTATAGCTCAATTGGTAAAGTGCATGCTTAGCGTGCATGAGGTCCTGGGTTCAATTTCCAGTACCTCCATCAAGTAAGTAAATAATTAAACCTAATTACCTCCCTCAAAAAAAAAAAATTCAAAAAAATAAGATAAAATAAAAGACAGCCCAAACATTTTCCCTTCGGTTACAAATTTTCTTAATTGAGTTTTCAAAACTGTAATTAGCTCCTAAGTCTGTTTCAGGATCCAAGTTGTTTCTTTAAAGGGACAACCTTATAAGCAATGGTAGGGGGTAGGTTATAGCTCAGGGGTAGAGTGTGTACTTAGCATTCACAAGGTTCAATCCCCCCCACCTCCATTTCAAATACATAAGTAAGTAATACATAAACCTAATTGACCCCCCGCAAAATTATTTTTAAAAAAGAAAAGTTAAATAACTTTTGGAGGTTTGGCACCTTAACGTTGTTTGATTTAGTAATACCACCCCACCCCATATACACAAATATCCCTTCTGGAAGTTCAGAGACATAAATCCTTTAAGTAAATGTTCAGCTAATTCTGAAATGAGAATTATCTGACATTCCTTGAGATGATTATCCGCATGAAGCTAGGAAACACCGTTGCATGTTCTACTGTCATCTACTGTGAGAGGCTCTGCAAATTCCATTAGATGTGAATGGATTGCCTTTTACTTTAAATAAATACAAAATCCTTTCCAAGATAATGCAAAGCCTAAAATCATGCTTCCAAGTCAACACAGTTAAATCATTCCATCAAGACGGGGGGCTCTCTCCTCTCCTCGGGTGTCCCTTTTAGTAATATATTCCCGTGTTAGTCCCACAGCTTCATACCTTCCCGGGTGTCTGATTCCCTGTGCTCTCATTTAAGCCTTTCCTGTTCTCAGAGAATAGCTGACAGGTTTTTACAACATTCTTGTATATGCTTAACCATTATCAAGCTTTTCCTCACCCCTCAATTCTAGACAAACCAATTTGTTGTTAAAAATTTTCTCATGGGGCTTATTGCCTCTCACTTTAAGCCATCCTTACGATCCTTTCTATGCCATCCTTATGAAACTGCAAATTCAGTTAAATCTTCGTATGGTAAGGCCCTAAGCACAACACCATACTCTAATCAAGGCAAGGCTGATATTCCTCATGGTGGGGAGGTTAATTTATGGTCCCCAAACACAAGCTCCTGTTTTTACGTAGCGGCAGCGGCGGACTTGCTAATTTGTTTGTGAGAGTCTGTCAGCAGCCCCCTCCAAAATTTGCTTCTTGAATTTGCTCAGGAAAATTAGTCCTTTCCAGTAACTGTTTCTCAAAGAAAGCGTCTCGTAAAAATTTTGAACATCTTCTGGTAATGTCATCTTCATGAAATCTTTATTTTGATGCTTATTGGAGATAGTTCTTTGGTAGGATTTCAAAGACAGGGCAAAGGGACGGCTAGCGGAGGGAGTGTTGTAAAGCCCCTGTCTCCACCAGTAGCTCATCCCCCATTCTGTGGGGGGGAGCTTAGAAAGTCACCTTTTTTTCAGTCGTCTGTGGCACGCCATATGAAAGCAAGACTACTCATCTTACCCCCCAAAATATGAAAAAGAATATATGTATGTGTATGCATGCTTGGGACATTGTGCTGTACACCAGAAATTGAGACACTGTAATTGACTGTACTTCAATAAAAAGTAAGTAAATTAAAACAAAACAAAACAAAACAAAACACCCCTCATCTTCCCGCCAGGTTGCTGCTCTAAGCATCTTCTGTGTGGAATTCTAGATTTAGCACTGAACCAGAGTCACATGATTAGTCAAGCTCAGTCTGCCTTTATTAAAATGTGGGCCCCAGATATCTACCTTAAGGCAAAAAATTGTAAATGTTTTGAGATACTTGGTTGTAAAATATGAATGTTTCTTCTGTTTGATGCATGTGAAATACGAAGTATTCTTTATGCCATTTCAGAGCTGAAGAGAGCTTGTAAACCTGCTTCCTTTTATTCAGTTCCCAGTTCCTGTTCTGCAGGTGTTTTGACTTTATATAACCTTCTCTTACTGACAGTCGATGGTAATTGTTTTGTGTGTCCTCTTGCAGCCTGCCACATATTGGAGTGCCGCAGTGGAACGGCCCAAGACGTCATAAGTACCATAGGGCAGGCCTTCGAACTCCGGTTCAAACAGTATTTGAAAAATCCTTCTTTGAATGCGTCTTGTGAAAGGTCAGCCAGGAGTTCTATAATTATTTGACTTACTGTATTTCGTTTGGTTTTAAAGTTAACATAGCATTTTGAATTAAGCAAGGAAATCAGTAGTGTTTTTCTTACAAACAGGTACAGTTTCAGTCCAAACTAATAGTGACATTTTCTGTTTTTTCCCTCCATTCATATTTGTCCAGATATTCCCCCTTGCTCTGTAGCAGAATTAAAGGAAACACTAACAGTGGGAAGGGACTGACCCTGTTTCTCTGATGGTATACAGAACTATGAGTGAATCAGGCAGCATCATAAAATAATAAGCATCAACACATTTCTCAGATTTGTTTCAACCCCAGATCCCTTGCGTTATCCGTTTTAAAAAATTAAGGAAGACGAGCAGAATAATAAGAATACAATGGCTGGAGCAAGAATTCCTGTTGGTTTGCTGGTGTGCAGTGCAACTAGATCAGCTCCAGCTAAGCTATGCCAGAGGTAGAACACGACGTGCCCCGGGGATCTGGCGGTTCTGTCTGAGGCACAGAAAGTCCACCAGGAAAGCTGAGCCCTTTCAGGCCTGTCAGAATCCACCACGAGTGGAATGCAGTGAGGCCCCCGGCTAGTAGATTTCACACCCAAGAAGCAAAACTCTCAGGCACTTTTAAGTGCATTTCTGGAACCCCCTACTTTGTCATTTTGTGTCTCAGCCAACACTGGGTCTGGAGATCTCCCTCTAGGAGGTGGTCTAGGGTAGCGGAGGAGAGGGGCTCGCGGCAGGCCCTGGTGTTGGATTTTCCCTAGGGTAGCACTTACGTCTGAGTGCTGTCATTTTGTTGACATGTAATGAACCCAACAAAACTGTGTGGGTTGTCAGTGGAATCAGCTCGGTCCAAAAGGACTTGATTTATTCTTTGTCATAAGCAACTTTTACTAATTCCGATTTGGAAGAAAAAAATCCTTTTTTTTTTTTTTTGCCCTGTTTCAAATTTTAAAACAATGCATGTTTACGTAAATCTACCCACTTGCCACATATGGTTCTGATATTTCTTTATGAATCTCATATACTCCAGATTTGTGCAGACAAGATAGCTGGCCATAGCTCTTGTGTTATTTTCATCTTAGCTTAATAAACTGGACCAGGCCCTCTGTCCAATATCTAAATTTTCTTTAAGCAAAGCATTTCCAAAATGATACAGTGAAAGCATTCTGGAGACACCCAGGAAAGCTTTGTATTTTTATCCTATTGACAAAACACCTTACATTCAGGGAGTTTGTATAGATATGTAGATACATATGTGTATATATCTATATATATATACATGCACATACATGCATATACATAATACACATGCATATCTATGTATGTATATGGATATACACACCCATACACATATTTTATCACTGAGGAAAGACACAAAAGCATCACCTCTGGCACTTTTTGTTGGCTGACCCCACTTTAATTGTCTACAGAAAGCTAAACAACTCAACCATATGGTTGCTTCCATCCAGATGTTTGACATCACTTAAGCACAGCTATGAACTTAAAACACGAATGCGAAGTTTTTCAGGACGATTTACATGGTTTTGCTCCCTCTGCATCCCCTACAGCATTTGAATTCCCACACAGTGTCTTGGGGATGCTTTTTTCCCTTACAGTGAGGAGGTGCATGTTGATGGCCATGCCGAGGAGAGAGGAGATCATGAGTATTACAATGAAATCCCAGGGAAGCAGCCACCTGCTGGTGGTGTTTCAGATGTGCGGATCCAAGTTCAAGCCACAGAACAAATGGCTTACTGTCCCATACGGTGTGAAAAGTTGTGCTATTTGGTAAGTAATGTTTTATTGCTATTGGAGCTAGCCATGCACTTCTGTCCTTATCACCAGAGAGCTTAATTTGAGGATTTCCAAATGCTGGTTTAGAGAAGGTATCATCTTCCTCATTACAGAGCCAGAGAGTGAATCATTGTCGGAGCCTGTATTAAATAATTTGTTCTCCTAATCCCCCAGCCTCGGCCTCAGGGGATGACCTCACATCTTACTTCACTGAGAAGACTAGGACTGTCCAACGTGTTACCCTCAACTTCACCCTTTCCCATCTCCAGGTCTTTCCACGTGTTCCTTAACTTTCTTCCTTAGTTACTGTCTCCATGGCTAATCTTTCCACTGAGCTCCTGAGCCCACCCCCTCCTCCCAACTCTGTGCCCTTGTCCGTCCTTCAACCTCTGTGTCACAAAAAAGTTGAAAGAAATACATAGTGAGTACTCAGATGCTCACCACCTAGGTTCTACAGTTACACTTTTACTCTGTTTGCTCTGTCATCTTGTGTAGCTATCTGCCATCCATCAATCCATCTTATTTTTGATGTGTTTCAAAGTAAGTTGCATCTTTTCTTTTTATATCTTGTTTTCTTGCATCCCTCCCCTGTGAAGTCAAGCCCCTGCCTCACCTCCGTGGAATCATTTCTGAGGAGTCTGGCCTTGGCCCTGGTCTCGCCTCAGGCCTGCCACCTCTGTGCACGCTCCTCCAACCTCTCAGTCTCAGCCATTACCTCCCTCTCCAGCCATAATGCCGCAAGCATTACATTGCTAGTTCATATCAAGATTAAACTCACCATTCTATGCTTGACTCCAAGCCAGATTCCTTTACTGATTTACACATGTTTATTAATAGCAATCCTACTCTTTCACTGATCTTCAGTCTTTTCTGTTTCTCACAATTTGGGCCTCATATCAACTCAGTCTTCAAGGCTTAGGATCCTACCATGAAAATATCTTGAATCTACCCAGCCTTTATCATTCCTCTTGCGTCTTCCTCAGTTCTGGTCCCCACTTGCCTGGATGATTCTGAAAGCCCCTTTCGTGTCTCTGATTTCATTCCTTTAAATCCTCATATATGAAACTGCCAGACCAATCTTTCTGAAGGATAGACATTGCCCTTCTCAAAGGCATCAGTGACTCCTATACCGTTACTGAAGAGAGCTATGTGTATAAGGGATCATTGACCCCTTTGACAGCATGAGATTTTCAAGGATGAAAAGTGAGCCTGGCACACACCTCAGTAGAGTAGGGCTCCAATCTGTTTGTTCATGGTTAAATAGTGGTTTACTCAATGGCCAGTGTTTGTACAAGTGTCCTGGAAATCACACTTTCTGGTTAAGACTTGGATTGAGTCCTGCAACGTGACCTCCCAAGCAGAAGCAGTAACTCTCGGATACAGACTTTACATTTACGACCCTCCACCCCAATCAGACCTTTCTCTGTAATGCCAAAGCAACGCACCAGGAAAGGCGTCTGTCTGTACTCACCACCTAAAATCTCAGTTTCCTTTTCTCACCTGTCAGGCACTTCCTGTGTCAGAAAGTGAAGTTGTCCACTAAATTCTGCTGGGAACATTATTTTGTTTTTAAAGTTTATGGGAAAAAAGATACTTTTTTAAAGGGAAAAAATGAAGACTTTTTTTTAAAGAAAAAAATAATAAAGCTTCTGAACTTATTCTGTGTTTGTTAATGTTTTGCAATTTGTTGTTCGTACAGCCTGGAAACTCCAAGTGCAGCAGTGTATATGAGAACTGTTTAGAACAAAGCAGGGCCGCGGGTAGGTACAATCGCCCTTCTCCATCTGCCACTCTCCTTTTTCCTTTTAAGCTATGGGGTCGTGTGGGGCCCTTGCTCTTAAGTACTTCGTGGGGAAGTCAAGGGTATATAACCAAACACGTCGTGCTTCTGCTGCAGGCCTCCCACCTTCTGAGAAGCCCAGAATGCCCCGTGTGTGTCAGTCGGGAAGCTGTGGTTCTTCCCTGTCCCTGTGTGCCCTTCCACCCCGCGGTTCTGCTTTCAGGGCTCTTTCACTGCTCTGACATCATGAAGGCCCTCTCGCTGGAAAGGTGCTTGCTCTCCTCAAACCTCCAGGGAGCGCCACTTCAAAGAACATCGGACAGTAGGCTAATATGAAAACTGACGCTCGTCAGAGCCTTTAGGATTAAGAGAAAACCTTCATTTCTGCTTGGCAGAGGGAACAAAAACAAATCTGAAATGTGAGCGTCCCAATTAGAGGTCCATGTACCCCATACTTGCCAGGGCATTACATGTCTCATTACTGCACGTGATAATTGATGTTGGGGACAACTTTTCCACAACACAAATGTAGGGAATAAACTATCAGATTGGAAATTAGTTTTCCTAAAAATATTATAGTGCTAGATAGTCATTGTATGCTTATAAGTTAATGAAAGTATTTATTTCTTTGGGAAGGAAAGTTTTTGCCGCTTTAGAGGGGGAGGTAACTGGACTTTATAAATAATGCAGTGGAGGATGGAGTTGATAACCACACTTAGGAACTTAAATTAAATTAGCAGCAACTTGCCACCTAGAAGGTAGTCTCTCACTTCCAAGGATATTCTCATATTTCTTATGGGATTATGTCAATGTGATCCATTAATTTCATTATTTCTTATACAATGGGGATACCTGAGGTTACAGCTATGATTACCACCTTCCTCTACCCTGCAAAAATAGTAGAAGTAGTGAGCTAAGACAGCATTATAAATTCTTTAAAAACATGGTTCTTTTTGATAGAAACTAAAATTCCATGCCATTCTTCAAAGGTATTTGAAGTCCCAAACAAGTTCTTAGTAATAGGACTAAAACAAATTGAATTAATGTCAAGTGTAAATGTCTTTTAAAAACTGTGTTCCCTAGGAGCTGCGGTTCCTTCCTTCTTTCCTCTTTTCCCCTTCCCCTGGAAATTCCTAACCTCGAATATAGTTTCAGGAGCGTACCACACACGCTTTGTAGTATCGTATCCACCTTCTGCCCATGCTGAAGCTCACTTTGAAATATCTCCAGCTCCTGTTTTATCTCATTCTGCATATTCACTTATCCAATAAGGCACTCAGTGATTATAAGGACCTCCTGTGGGGCAGGCACTGGGCTGGGTGCTAGGGCTGGAGATACAATTGGCATTCATGAAGTTTGCAGTTTAGCCAGAAAGACATACCTTAAACCAATGCTTACGAATGTGATGAGTATTTCAAAGCCCAAGATGTTATGGGAACAAATAACAGGGAAACCCAACTTAATCTAGGGGGGCTGGAGAGGTTCTCCCTAAGGAAGTGGCAACCAAACCAAGACCTGAAGGATGAGTGGGAATTATGGAGAATTCCCAGCACAGAGAGGGCAGGGAGGGTGGGAAAGGGGGAGGGAGAAAGTATAAATGAGAGCTGGAATTCCTGAGTGTGCCGGGACCAGTTCCCTGGTCATTGCACGGAGAGAGAACAGGGAAGAGAGAGACAGTTTTGGACCCAGGACGGAGTCCTGTGGAACTCCAAATCCATTAGTCTTGCCCAAATACGACTCCTTCCGGCTCATCTCCCTCCAGTCCACGAAACAGTCGTCATGGCACACCCTCCTGTCTGCAGTCACGTAGCTCCTGAAGGGAACTCACTGCATGAAAATCCTCAGCATTCCTAGGATGATGCTGACTGTGCCAAATCATGACACTATCGTCAGAAAGGAGGGCTATGCTTTCCTTCCTTTTCCTTTTTTCTCAGGAGCACTCACCTTGATTTGATTTTTATTTTACGTTTTTAAAGTAGCCTTCCCCCTCCCCGTCCGTGCCGCCAAAGCATACAATTATGAAGGAATTAGTGGATAGGGAGGTACCATTTCAACTTTATTCAAGATTTTTCTTTTTGTAAGTGTAACCTTGTCCTAGAATCCAATTTGCTGTTTCTGTTTATCTTGGTGTTATTTCTCCTTTAAACCAACATACCATGTAACCCCTTATTCTTTCCTGGCTTCCACATGCCCTGAACACTATCAGATCTAAACTCAACAGACTTTTGTAATAAACACTTATTTAGAGCCTGGAACCTATTTCTATAGAGTTAATTTTGGCCATGATGTCTGTCTCCTAGACTAGTGACCATATTCTGACATTTTTGTTTCCTGTCCCGGAGTTTGCATGTATATTTTGTGATGGCAAATACAGCAATAGGAAATTCTATTGCAAGCACCTGTTCTTCCGTTACACTGGTTGTGGGGTAGTCTGGGACCCAAACAGAGCCTTGGCACACTGCCTTCCCTCACGGTGACCCTAAGGTAGCAGTTCACAGCTGGGAACCTTTCAGAATCTCAGGGAGGTGAGAGATGTTGTTTGTAGTTCGGAAAAGACCCTCCCACTGGATATCCTCTAACCCCTGAAGATCACTGCGATAACAGCATTGTTTTCTTAGAAAAGCAGGTTCTAACTTCCAGTGGGAACCAGAGTGCTAGGAAGCATCTTCCCAGACCTCAGCCACTAAGACTGTGCAGGGATGGGAGACTCAACCCCCACGCCAGGGGCCACGACGAACGAGTGAAGTCCCTCTTGTTGAGGCTGGAAGGGCTTTTCTAACTCAGTGTCTGTTTACCCACAGACACCCAGAAATCAGGGGTTCCTATCTTGGGGAGGGCCTATGACTACTTGGGCATGTATTTAAAAGTGACCTGAAATTCATAACCAGTGACCAAACTAATAGAAGTTGCCAGAATAACAAATGGACAGTTTTTAATGGCTTTTCCCAGAGATTCATACATAAGCATTTAAGGGACACCTAAACAAATATTTTCAGTAAGGTTTGGCTTTTTTATTCAAAGTAGTTTGTTGATTCAAATATTGACTTAAAGCTTGAATTCTGGTGTATTAGAAACACTGCAGTAGGCATCTCATTGTTGGAGTTAATTGTATTTATTTCAAGACGTATAAAAGAGTTCTGCCCTTAATAATAAATTCCCTTGTGGAGAAAAATAATTAAAATAGAATAATGTTTCCCCAACCTTCAAGTTAAAATGAAAATATTGATATTTTAAATAAAAAAGATGTTAATTTCCCACAAACCCTAAGAGCTTACACTTAAAAACTTTGGTACATATAGTACATACACCATGTATGTATTTATTTTCTGCCACAAATCTTCTCTTCAGCAGGTTGGATAGGTTCTCAGAGTAATACTTGGCACAGAGAACTTTTGGAATGCATGTTGCTTGGCATGTGTGGTTAAGCTCCCATCAACCACACACTTTACCCTAGAAAGATTTTTAATTTGGGCACAGGGTGAGTTCTGTGGTTTTTTTATTTTTTATTTTATTTTTTGGATTGAAGACAGCATTAGATATAATGACTTAGATATAATGGCTCATTTGAAAAAAAGGAATGGTCGTTTTTAAGAGGCACTGTTTAGACATTGACGCTTTTGTGTAGCCCCGTGGGCTGGTAAACTCGATGTGGTCGGCTCGTGCCAGTGCTCTGGGGGCGGACAGACGAGTCAGCACCCTGTGCTAAAGGGTGCCTCAGGGTCTTCGCAACATGGTGGGGCCACAGTTGCTGAGAAAGGAAAACTGGGTAGACATTCAGTCATCTGTTCATTCACCTGACAAACATTTTTCTTTTGAGCACCTGCTTTATACCAGGCATTGAAGATGTGGAAGTTAACGATAAATGGGTTCTAATCTCTCCTCAGAACTCAAGGAATTTGCGGTCTCAGTGGGAAGGCAGAGAAATAAATAGAGACCTACAGTTTATTGTGGAGTGGCACCTTGCCCAGCCTGAGGTGCAGAATGTTACAGGACAAATCGGAGTCAGCTCAGGAAAGGGACGGGAAGAATATTACAGCAAGATATGAGCACCATGCTCAGCGTGCCAGCATCAGTGAGTAAGCACACAGCTGAGCAGCGAGGCAGGCACCGAGTTCAGTGAGGGGCTCACCCACACTCTCATTGTATCCGCATAACGTGTTTCAAGCTCGGCATCCCCATTTTACAGATATGAAAACTGACACTTAGGTTAAGTAATTTGCCTCAGGCCACACAAATAGTAAGAGGTACCAGGGGGATCTGAACCCAGGTCCATGTTAATTTAGAAGCAAACCTCTTACAAACACTTTAAATTTTTTTTTGTTTTTTATTGAAGTGTAGTTGATTTACAGTGTTGGTTTCAGGCGTACAGCAAAGTGATTCAGATATATATATACACACACACACACACACACACACATACATATACATATACACACATACATACATATATTTTTTTTCCAGATTCATTTCCATTGTATTTACAAGAAATTGAATATACTTCCCTATGCTATCCTTGTTGTTTATCTGTTATATAGAAACTAATATGTATCTGTTAATCCCAGACTCCTAATTTATCCCTCCCCCATCCTTTCCCCTTTGGTAAACATAGTTTGTTTTCTATGTTCATGAGTCTGTTTTTGGTTTTTTACACACTTTTCATCATATTCCACTTTCACTAAATTTTTATGGGAAGGTACTCCTAAATAAATAAGAATTCAATCATACATGAATTCTCCGCAGGATACTAATATATTATGCATGTATTATAAAACACACACAAAAGTAGAAAATTTCAAAGTTAGAGTTAATGATAAATAGACATTTTCAAAAAAGTCTCGCTAATTACAATGGCTGAATACTATCATTAGGTAATAACTCAAGGCTCAATATACATTTAGAGCATTTACTAATAAACAAAATAGACATAAATCCACATTTCAGTCTTGATAATTTTAACTGTCAGGAGGCCAAAGTTTTGATCTAATCAGATCATTATTGTTTATAAGTTCATAACATAGCTAAGGAGGAGCTTGTACTGAGTAAAAGAGTGATCTTCAGTCCTTGATTTCTTGGCAGTGGTCTTTTAGCCAGTTGTCCGTTTGTGAAAGTAAGTTTAGTTTAAATTGGATAATACAGTTCATGAATCCACTTAACGAAGCAAACGGAAACTGTCCTGTGTTGTAAAATGCAACAGAGAGGTAAGGTGCCCTGTTGCCCCTCCCTCTGTAGAAATCCCACTGCTCCCTCAGGATACCCCACATACAGAGCAGACATGGGACAAGGGGACGGGTAAGGACTGGACAGACGAGTGAAGGAGGAGCAGGCAGTAGGCAGGACTGTAGTCTTCCGACCCGGCTTCCCCTATTTGGTGTGTTTTAGGTTTCCATACTTGCATCGTAAGAATCGTAGCACTATTCGCCATGATGTGAAATCCAGTATAAAGCTGGTCCCTTTTGGACCACATTGAAGGGGTTTAATTGACTGGAAGGACTGCTGTCGTTTTATAGTAAGACAGGGGAATGTCGACGTCGCTACTTCGGGTGCAGCCTCACGGGGATCTTGCCAAGACTATACGTGTATGTGTTTAAACAGAAAAGCAAAAACATTCTATCCTGGCATTCTCAGGTCAGAACCAGTTGGACGGTACAAAGTACTTCATGCCATCAGGTAGTGAAATATTGTGCTGGTATCCTTTCGTTTCGTCACTGTTTGTTGATGTTGTAGTATATGCCAGGCAGGTGCTAGAGGCAGAGGTTGCAACTGTGAACCGGACAGACAGCATCCCTGACTTCACGGAACATGCAGTCTAGATGCAGAACAGATGTTTAAAAAAGATGATAACATAGTGGAACGAATTACTTTTGTGATATGGGCTTCAAAGGTGAAGTGCAAACTTCTAGGAAAGCAGAGAGACAGAGTCTAGTCTGAGAAGGTCAGGGAAGGTTCTTTTGAGAAAAATGTGTTTAAACTGACACCTCAAGATGAGGGAGATGGAGAAGGGGAGGGAAGGGCATGTCAATCAGAGAAAACGGCCTCACGGTGGCGCTTACACTGCGAGAAGGCCCATGTGAGCCGGGTCAGAGACTGGGGAGGACTGGGGTGAAAGGGAAGCTGGGCACTGGCAGAGGGCCTGGGGCTTATTGAAGAGTTTGAGTTGTATCTGAAGAGCAGTGGGAGGCAGTGAAAGGGTTTTTAAACCTCTGAGAAGTAGGATCAGATTTTCAGTCGTAAAAAGATAATTTTGGCCACAAGGATTGAACGGAATGGAGGGGAGAGGGCAGGGTCGGGGGAAGAAGGTGGTAACCTGAGCGGTGGTGAGTTCTTCCCGTCAGATGACATGATGACCATCAGCAGCTGGAGTTGCTGGCTGAGTCTGGCAAAACAAAACCTTGGCAACAGAGGGAAGATGGACTTCCACTCCTAATAATTTAAGATTAAGTGATGAGGTTTTTGAAAAGCAGTTTACATAGTAGATATTCAAGTTCCACGTGGCATGTGTGTTTTCTTGGTTCCTGGACCGCCGCTCTGAGCCCTGCAGGTGTGTGCTGTTTGCTGGACAGTCAGCTCCCTGCCTCCCCTGGCTGTTCCTCTTTTGGGTCTTCCCAGTTTATCTGCTGTCTACTGTTGAACCAGCGGGTCAGCTGAGGGACGGGGCAGGCAGGTGGGCAGGGAGGCCAGCCAGAGTGTGCTTTCCCTCAAAGACCGACGCTGATTTTGTTTTTACAGTCAGATCTGTCGGTATTCAGTTCTTGTGTGAGATGGGCATGGCTTTTCCCTTCCTGTCAATGCTGGGCTGAAAACCATGATTTTATTTATTGTTTACAAAGCGAAAACATGGTACATTGATCGTTAACTACTCACCACAGGTAGTGCACATGAGAGAGGGGTGCAGTCCCAACGAGAGGCGTCACTGAGGAAGCACACGTGTCGAGTGGATCTCTTCGACGACCCCTCCTACATTAATACGCAGGCTCTTCAAAGCACACTTGTCTCTGCCGGAAATCAAAGCTCAGCTCACCCACTGGGGAGCCCGTGGCACCGTGAAAGTAAGTGGCTGCTCATTGCCTGTGTTAGTTTCCTGTGCTGCTGAAACAAGTGACCACAAATGGGGAGCCTTATAACAACAGAAATTGATTCTCTCACAATTACGGAGGTCAGAAGTCCTAAATCAGGATGGCAGCCAGGTGGGTTCCTTCTGGGAGCCTCTAGAGGAGACTGGGTTCTGTGTCTTTCTCCCAGCTTCTGGTGGCTGACAGCAGTTTTTAGCATTCCTTGACTTGGAGACATGTCATTCCAGTCTGCCTCTTCCTCCACATGACCTTACCCCTGTGTCTCAAATATCCCTCTCCTTTCTCTTCCAGGACACCTTTCTCTGATAGATGGGCCGGAAATCCAGGAAGAGCTCATCTCATGTCCTTAGTTTAATTACGTCTACAAAGACCCTTTTTCCAAATTAGGTCCCATTTGCAGGTACCAGGGGTCAGGACTTGAGCATATCCTTTGCGGACCACTGTTCAACTCACTACACTGCCTCTCATTTTCAAGAAGGCTGTTTCCTTGGCCTCATTTTTCTGGGAGTTAAAAGGATTCTTTCTTCCCTCAGTCCCTCACCACAGTTAATATATGTTAGAACTTGGTGGAGATGTTGTGGATTTCAAGGTTTGGGGACTTTGATTTTGAATAATCTTTTCAAACACTTTAAATTGACTCCAAACTTTTGTTTTCTGCATGTGCGTTTGCTGAAGGAAGGGCTGTCAAAGCCAGGAGAAAATTTTGAATTTGTTTGTTTGCATGGGGAACAGTGGCCACTATTTCGGCTCTGTTTAGTGATAGTGTTAATTTTATTCATTTCAAAACCCCTTAGTAAGTCATCTATACAGCATTAAAATAAGATGACTTCTTTCTTCAGCCATATACTGTGAGTAAAATACAATGAGATAAACATCGTTTTCCTGCCAGATTGCTTCCAGGGGGTAAATCCATAAACAGGAGCGTAAATAAATAAAAGCAAAACAAGCCAAAAGCCTACAATCGACTGAAAAATTAATGAACAAAAAATGCTTTTCATAAAATACTGAAGCTTGTTGGGTTCCGAGATTGGCTTAGTGTCAAGTTTGGCTCAGTCTAAAGAAGGAGAACCAGTGGCTGAGAAAGTCCTTTTACTCGCCCAGGAAGTCTCTCCAGACTGCCAAGGGCAACTTTCCGGCTGGTGTGGCTGCAACGACAAGGTGAAGTCTGAAAGGCGATTTTGCTGAGGCTGGGCTTCTCTAGACCACCTGAGCTCTCTGGGCCGAGACAAAGGTCTTCATTCCCAGCCAGGTGGCAAGCGGGCCGTCTTCTTGCAGGCTCTCCCAGGTCACTCTTGACAACCACACAAGCTGGTTGGATTCTCTGGAAGCAGATGCTGAGATGGGGCCTGGCATGCAGGGTCTTTGTTGGGATCAGAATCAGGAAGGGGGGGAAGAAAGCAGGCTTGGACAGAGAGAGAGGTGGGGCAACCATGCCAGCCTGATGAAGCCTCTGCCACCCCTGCAGGGAGCACATGGGGCCTGCTGGAGTTGTCCCACATGGAGCCCGAGGGCAGGGCCTTTTTGCCCCACTTATCTCCGACTTTGGATGTGGCCCACGAGGGAGGGCAAGCCCGTGGGCAGGCAGCTCTCTGCAGCTGAGGCAGACCCTGAAGGGGCGGTCAGTAAAACATCTGGGGTACTTGGTCCTTCCTTGAAGAGGGATCTGGGTAGTGTATCTCCATGTCCACCACAGAGGGCATCTTGTGTTGTGGATGCGGGATATGCAGTGAATTCAGATTTCTGCAGTGAATTTAACTGTTTAATGCAGAGGGACAGCTTTTGGAAGAAAAGTTTCTGGACCTCAGGCTTTGAGAGTCACTTTGTAAGAGCGTGCACTCAGTCACTTCCATTTCATGGACTTTTCAAAGCAACAATGTTTTATGAGAAAATACATTTAATGGGTGGCCCACATTAGGTGATCTGGGTTATTCCTTGATTTGCTACTCCAGTCCCTTTATAAGCAAATCCTCAATGTTAAAAATCTTTATAACTCAAGCAAAGAAACTTTGCCTTTTGTCATTGACAATTTAATAATATGAAAGGCAAAATTAATCCATAATAACATTCCTGTCATTAGTTGAAAGTAATAAGGTCTGTTCTGTCCAAAATTGTAATGTCAAAATGTGTTTTCACTGATTCCAGTCTCCTTTCTTTTTTTGTCCTTTTTCCCTCTCCCTGCCTTAGCAGCAGCATATTTAATAATTTAGGCCTGCGGTCCTCTCTTACTCTTTATTTCCGTTTAGGATTTAATGTACCATAGCCCTTCTGGGCTTCTCACTAGACCCTTGAGGTTAATTTCAGCATACCATCATTCTCTCCAAAAAATAATTAATTCCTACTCCAAAAGTATATATAATGTTGATATGAGAAAATTTAGTAAAATGGAATAGGGATAACTTTAAACATAATTTTCTGCAGAATGTTTTAAGTACACCTTTTAACATTTCCCTCCTAATGTTTCCTCCTCTCTCTTTCCTTCTTCCATTGAAAATTCTCTTCAGCTTCCTTAGGCAAACTCAGCCTCCCTTATCATGGTGAGTTACAGTTAGTTCAGTAAAACAAAACAAAAACAAATCTAGAGACATAAACCTGATATATCTCAAGCATGCCATTAGGGCTCCTCGGTTCACCCTCTTACACTGCCAGCCTAGGAAGAGCTGTGACCCAATCTTGACTCTGATCTAACACGGCCGGAGGAAATCATTAGTACTGAAACTGTTTAATCTTTGTGTTGAATTATTATTAGTGTCAGTCTAAGCTGCCATAGCAAAGAAACTCCCCTAAATGCCAAAGTATAAAAAGGACTGATGTTCATTTATTTTACCTAATAGCCCCAAGATGGGTGGCGCAGGATGGGTAGGACAGCTTTGCCATTCTCAACAGCTGGCTTCCATCTCTGGTCCAAGGTCTTCTATCTTCCTTCTAAGAGCCTGGGCTCTCTCCATCACATCTGTATTCAGCCATTGGGAAGCAAGAAAGGCAAGAGGAGTGCACACACGTTCCTTTAAAGGAGGAGACCCAGAAGTGGCAGACATCATTTGTTCTCCTCTGCCACAGGCAGAACTTAGACATGGGACCATACCTAGCTTCACAGGAGTGGGAAACATTCCTCTAGCTGCGTGTGCATGTGCCCAGCTGAAAATTAGGAGTTCCATAATGTGATGAAAGGGAGAATAGATATTGGTCCACAATTAATCGTCTCTGCCGCAGCACACCTTCCTTTCACATAGAACACATCTGCCGTCTCTCAAAGGGAGACCTTGCAAATACCCCCAACAATGACAGCGTCCAGCCTGCAGTCTGTGACATCTGGGTGATGTGAGATCCTCTCAATCAAGATTGGATGGGGATCCTTACTACTTGCCAAGTTACTATCTAGCTCCTTCCCCACCCAAAACAGTGGTGGAAGAGGAATAGAATAGCCTCAGTGAGAACCCACATTCACAAAAGGGAAGCGTGCAGAAACGCAGTGGTCACTGGTCCAGAGTGATTGCCAAGTGCTGCCAGGCAGCAGTTGTGAAGACTCCCTGAACTGGAATGGGAGAAAGCGATTTGCTTGGACTCTGGTTCAGCTTTCGGAGAGGACTCTTCTCGTCCACTGTCATCTGTGGGCCCGGACTGTGCCCTCTGGCTTGTTCCTGCCGTTGTCTTTTCTGTGTGCAGAGAAAGGAGATGTTGGGAAAAATGCCTTTCTTAGGGGCTTCCCCACTAGTACAACCTATTTCCTGTTGATGTGGGCTTGAGAGATTGGAGTTTGCTTTAGAGGCCAAAAAGCCACAGACAAGAAGGGATTGTGGTTTCTTGGGCAGTGTAATTTCCTTAAAAACTTTGTAGGATTTCTCTGTTTGCCGAGAGTCAGTTCCACGTGAAATTTCCCATTATATTCCTTCACTGTCTTTTTATTGCCTGGAGGATGCCTTCTCTCTTTCCTGTTATTTATAATTTCTGTTCCTTTTTTTTCTTGATCAGTGTTCTTTGAGATTTATTCATTTAATTGATCTTTCCAAAGGACTCAAGTTTGGGTTTCATTTTTTTCTTTTTTTTGTTGTTGTTTGTTTGTTTTCTGTTTCGTTGACTTCCATTTATATCTTTATTATGTCTTCCTTCTACTCTCTTTGGATTAAATTTTCTCTTCTTAATCTAACTCGTACTACACTTTCTTCTATTGCCTTTATAGTTTTATTTACAAATAAAATATTTATTTCACTTGAACTTTATATTTTCTCGGAGGTGGAGGGGCTAACTTAATTTTGTCTATGTTAAGTCATCTGATTTTCCAAACAACATTAACTGCATAATCTCCTCTTTCTCTAATGTCTCTCCCCATTTTACCAGATTCCTCCTATATATGTATGTGAATCTGTTTCTGGGCCTTTATTATACTTTTTATATTGGCCTACTTGCTCGTTGTATACCAGCATATTAATTATCATATACAAATTACTATGGCTTTGTAATATATCTTAATGATGTGTACTTTTTCCTTTATATTACAGATAATTTTTCTCTCAGTGCTATCTCACCCTTTAACTTATGCTTAACATTTTATGTTAATATCCTTTTCTGTCAGTGTGTTAGACACTTCATAGAGGTGAATGTAGTTTTCTCCTTGATAATGCAATAAATTCCTATTTTATAATTTTCACACATCCAGTAATGCATACTGATATATATACATACTGATATATAATATATAGTCAATTTCTCATAATTTGTAAGTTGCATAATTTGAGAATTTGCTCACCTGCTAAAATTTATTTGTAATCCCCAAATCAGTACTCACGGCACTTTTGTGGTATGTGCAAAGCAACAGAGAATTTGAGTTGCCCAGTGTGCAACCTCCCAGCTAAGGTCAAACCAGGCCCCACTCTGCCTGCTTGTTTCAGCTCTTGCTGTAAACAGGTGAACTCTTGAGGTCTACTTAGTGCTACACTGCCTGCATTTTTGTGCTATCTGTTGATGATTTTGCTATTTAAAATGACCCCCAAGTGTAGTACTGAAGTGCTGTCTGGTGACCCTAAGTGCAAGAGGGCTGTGATTGCCTGACAGAGAAAATATCTGCATTAGATAAGCTTAGTTCAAGCATGAGCTACAGTGCTGCTGCCCGTGAGTTCAGTGATACTGAATCAGCAACCATATATACTAAATACAGTATTCTCAAACAGAAACACATGTAAAACAAGGTTCTGTGTTGATGGACTGGTGGAAATGTTGTGACCAGAGGCTTGGGAGAACCTAACCCTGCATTTGTCTTACGGGCAGTGGTTCCGTTTTCACTAATTCAGTGTTCTGGAAACTTTATAAAATACAACTACTGTGCACAGAGAGAGCACTTATGGAGGATACGTGGTGGAGGAGGAATCAGAGACGGAGGCTTGTAATGAGGAGAAAAGGGTAGTCTTTTCTTCCCACAACAGAAAATTGAGGATTGTCCCCGAACCCTGATGCTTTTCTCCTGAGATTATATCCCTCTTCTGATTTTATCTTTAGTTATATGGCTGTCTTGACTTTTGTATACATTTTTAATTTTATAAACAGTATTTTTTTCCTTGTTGCTTCCTTAGCTTTCACTACTTGTGAGAAAACATAATTATATCAAGTTAATAATTTATTAAGTAGTCTAAGGAAATGATCTAAATAACCATATTTAAATTATGATTAGCTTTCTCGAAGTCAACAGTATGGACGAAAAGGAGTCAAAACTAGATAATGCACCACAATGTAAAAGAGAGGTTGTACTTTGTGATGGGACTGTGGGTGATTCATTTTCTTTGTTTTTCTGTTTTTACCAGATTAAAAAAATTAACACGTATAACTTTTTAAATTAAAAGTTTAAGAAAAAATCTGTTACATATTCTCCTTTTAGAAAAATTGTGTTTTCAGCAAATGTTTTGATGATTGAAATTGTGCTGATTTGGGAAACTGTATTAGGAAAATATTGTCCATACCCTGGGGCTGGCCAATGATCTGTTGCCTCTTTTCAAGATGATATAATGTCTGATTTTCTTTTGTTTTGTCCTCGTCCAAGAGCACTTCACAATCTCAGAATATACTAAAAGCCATTGTTCACTGAGATTCGTGGGCCTACGCACATAGGCGTGAATCTTCCTCACACTCACACAAACACTTTCTCTCTCACATACACAAACACACACACAGCTACTCACCAGAAGTTCTCTTATTATGCCTGAAAGCAGGCAGCGCTAAGGCCAACTACAGACATTATTCATCAAATCCGGACATATTTCTTCAGCCTTTCTCTGGCAACAACAGATAGAATCTGATTATAGAGGAGAATATTTTTAGCCATTAGATGTAAACTAAAGATATTTTCAAAAAGATATATTCATGAAATGCTGCACCATAATTGTGCTACGCGGAGAGAAGTTCTTAAGTAGAGACGAAATTGTAACATATTGACAGGAGAACTGAACTACGTCTACAGGGCACTGGTTGCCTGTATCAGTGACTTCCTGGGTTTGTCTGGTTTAAGTGGTAAAACTGAAAGTCAAAAGAGTTTCTTATTTGTGAGACCCTTGCATAAGGACATGTAAACACTCCTTTGCATTTATAAAGATGAAGTTGGTTTCTATGCCAAAACTCATTTGCATTTAAAAAGACAAAGTCTGATTTCTATGGTTATTTTCCTAGTAAATTTGCCATATTACACATACAACTTTTTTTTTTTTTTGACATACAACTTTTATCTGGATTCAGATGTAAGAATTTTATGTTATTGCTTCTGGCAATGCTGTGTATCATCCTTATAGCCTTGCTGTGTACTTAGGGACCTTTGTGGGTTCTGTAGAAGTAGAATGGTTTAGACCAATTTTGAAAATTAAAAGATTTCCTCATCCAAGGCCAGGGTCTTAGAGTGTGGTGATTAAGGACCTGGGCTGTGATGCCAGATCTCATTTCAAATCCCAGATCTACAACATGTTAGCAGTGTGACTTGGGGAAAGTCACATAACCTTTTTAAAGATCCATTTCCTTGCCTGTCTGACTTTGAGAGACAAACAGGACAATATTATGTAAAGCACTGAGCATTACCTGTCATACTCAAAAAAATGAGAACTACATAATAATTATCATCACTATGAGTATCAATAGTACTATAAAGGGCTACCTGGATGTACCTTCTCACCCCCAATGCTTTCAACTCTGGATAGCATTTATTCTGCAGAGCCTTGGGGGACCTGCCTCAGGCCATGCCTCCCTAATGTTTCACCTTCCTTTAACCTGATTGATTCTGCTTTGTCCAGGCAGGCGAATTACACACAAAAAACCCAGAATGATCATTTAACAGGAATGCTGTGAGGTTCAGCATAGCTTTAAAGCTCTTGGGCAGAAGCATCTCTGAAGCATGTTGGTAGTTTTTTTAAAAAAGGTAAATGCTAAAAAGTGGGCATAACCCATCATTACTCTAGGCATTTTCAAAGAGTTTGGGAATGTTTTAGAATTTATCTGTAATCCAGGTAGAGCATAAGCTCTTTCTCTTTAACATACAGCCCCTGGGACATAAAGAGCCCCTCTCTGCACTTATGAAAGCAGTTCTCATGGGTCAGTTCCATTTCTCATCTGAAAGGAAAACTCCTGCACCTGGACAAGGCTTTCCTGGTAACAGAAGCCAAAGGCAATGTTTGGATCTACCATTAAATTAGAGCCCGTTGGAAGTTCTGGAAACAAAACCCCTGTTCCAGAAATAGCATAACTGAAACAGTGCTGGGCACACAGTATGGCCTCAAGTGTATTTGCTGAGTGAATTAATGAATGAATGAATGGGTGGGTGAGGAGATAACTTGGTGGCATCTCTCCTTATATTTTGACTTCAGAGGCACCAGAAACTGTTCAGCCAGGTGCCACGGCCCAGCCTGCCAGCACGCATTCTCTGCCACTCATTAAACAGCAACTGCGGAGTGAAGACTGCTACCACGGCAAGCTGAGCAGGAAAGCGGCAGAGAGCCTCTTGGTAAAGGACGGGGACTTCCTGGTTCGAGAGAGTGCAACATCTCCTGGCCAGTATGTGCTGAGTGGGCTCCAGGGAGGCCAGGCAAAACATCTTCTCCTGGTGGACCCTGAAGGCAAGGTATCACTGACCTTTCGTTATGACTTCACAGAATCTTGTGATCAAAGTTATGCTAAATGATAGGTATGAAACCTGATCTTGAAGGGTGTTCAGTGTTAAGGGTTCACCTCTTCTTGAACCCTCCAGCTGGAGCAGGAAGTGGTAAATAGAGGCTGGTGGAGGGGTTTGAGTGGGAGCCACCCTAGAGGATCACCGAGAGGATAGCCTCTTTCTGCCCTTCTCAATTCAATTCAGTGAATTAAATGAATACCTACTACATGGAGGTACAGGGATTCACAGCTAACTATTGTTCAGTATCACATAGTGAGTCCTTGCTCTCAGGGTGCTTATATTTCATAAAATAGATGCTTAAATAATTATGGATGAATGACATAAGAATGGTTCAACCAACGCATTATGGTGTTTCTCAGGAGAGAGGGGTGCTCTGCTTGAGGCAAACTTAAAAGGCATCTTACAGGGTCTGACATACAAGATAAACCCTGAAAGGGCAGAATTTTTAAAGGGGGAGCATACATGAGGTCTTACAGGAGCAGACAGAGCAATAGAATGGTATCAAATCAAATCAAAGATGTATGCTTGGAGCAGAGATGCCTGTAGACAGATCCTGGACAAAAACCAATTAACAAAATAGCAAGTCCTGCTCTATAAATAATTACTTTAAATGTAAACGGATTCAACTCCCAAATCAAAGGATGCAGAATAGCTGAATGGATAGCTGAATAGACAAGATCCAGCTATTATGTACACTGTTTATAGGGGGCTCACTTTTTCCCTTGTTTTTACCTGATTTTTATTTTTAACCAGAAGGTTAAAAATGGTCATACCACAAACAAAAGTTCTTATTAGAAAGTTCAGTACCCAAAAAAATCATGCATTAAAAAAAATCTTTTTGGCTTTCACTAGTTCTTTTTTTAAAAATTGAAGTATAGTCATTTACAATGTTGTGTCAATTTCTGGTGTACAGCATAGTGATTCAGTTATATATGTATATATTCCTTTTCATATTTTTTCATTATAGGCTATTACAAGATATTGAATATAGTTCTCTGTGCTGTACAGTAGGACCTTGTTGTTTATCTATTTTATATTAGTAGTTAATATCTGCAAATCCCAAACTCCCAATTTATCCCTCCCCACCCCCCCCTTTCCCTTTTGGTAACCATAAGTTTGTTTTCTAGATTTGTGAGGTTCACTTTAGATTTATGGACACACAGACTGAAAGTGAAAAGATGGATAAAGATACTCCATGCAAATGACAACCAAAAGAAAACAGGGGTGGCCATACTCATATGAGACAAAATATAGGAATGGTGACATGATAGAATGTATCAAACAGTAACATGGCAAAGGGGTTGGTTACAAATTTGTATTGGGTGACAGGTGTTACTGTTTTCCTAACTGGGAGGGACAGTTGCTTTAAAAAGGTAATGGGGAATGAGAAAATTGTTTACTAAGGGATATGGAATTGAACGTACCTTTTCTTTTTTTTTCAGCCAGTAGCTCATTCCAGGATATGTCTGTCTCTTTTTCCCACCTAATTGTTTATGTCTTTCAGGAGATCTGTTATCATTTAACCTAATATATTTGTATTTCCTTTTCAAGGTGAGGACCAAGGATCATGTATTTGATAATGTGGGCCACCTTATCAGATACCATATGGATAATAGTTTGCCAATCATCTCTTCTGGAAGTGAAGTAAGCCTTAAACAACCAGTGAGAAAAGATAATAATCCAGGACTTTTGCATTCCAACAAATGACTGTATGGAAGTACCGTCACACTGGCACTTCAAGAAAGTCCATTTTGTATGAGGACACAAAGATCATTCAAACTCAATTTCTAGATAAATTAGAGCACAGACTGTGAAGTGTATCTTTCTGAGACCATCATGGTCCTTTCTAAAACAAAGAACTAACAAAAATTGATCTTCAGAAACTGAAAATCAGCAGAGGGGAGGAGGATGAGTCCGTTTGAAAAGAAATTATACATATGCACGGATGTCACTTTTTAAGGCCATGTTGCATTGATAACAAGCTAAAAGCACAATTAAAATTTCACATGCTAAAGACAACTTGAATGAACTGCTGGGGCAGTGGTATGTGCCTTTCAACTTGATAATCTGGGGACATTTTCATATTGGGGAAATTAGTTCTAAGTGACTTCATATTCTATAACTATAGAACCATTTGCCAAAAAAAAAAGGTTTTCCTTGTTACAAAAATAAGAAGCAATTTGCTTAATAGTTATTGACTTTATTACCTTTTCTGTTCAGTAGCTCTTTCAAGGCAGCGTTAAAATAAATTGGACGTTGAATTCAGGCTGTGTCTATGCCAGTGGAGTCAAATCAGAAGCCACTGAAAGCGCTGGTCTGTTTCGTTGGCCTGTCCCACTTGCTGGTTAAAGGACTGGAGTCCAAATTCTTTGGCCTAGTGTTTTTCCATCTTTGCTATGTAGACTGTTTGTGTGCAGCATATGACGAACTGAAAAAGCCAGCTCTATCAGTTGTTTCTGATTTCATCACATTTCTCCCTCCTCCCTCCCTCTCACCCCCTCAACCCCCCCAAAAAAGAGCTTATGAGTGCATGGATTTAAAAGACAGCAAACAAACCAGTGGTAGGGGGAGGATACAGCTCAGTGGTAGAGCACATGCTTAGCATGCACAAGGTCCTGGGTTAAATCCCCAGTGTCTCCATTAAAAAAAAATATATAATAATAATAAATAGATGGCAAACCAGTGTTCTTCATATTCAATCTCCAAATTGGTTCCATTCTTATTTAAAGTACTAAATTTATTTTAAACATAGGGAAATATCCCCTCAATTGGCCGTGACTGAATCAGAGTTCCATCTACATGTATCCTTAGCACTTTTTCTAGATATGACCAGACAAAATGCAGAAGGGAGAAAACATTGAATGAAACAATTGGGAAGTTTTGCCACATGTAGGCACACTTGGTAAATGGATGGTGTAATGAAGTGTTGTGTAGGGAAAAGCACTTGGACTGGGTCTCAGTGTGACCTTGACCAACTTGCTGAACCCATCTGGGCTCCAGTTTCCTTGTCTATAAAATGAGAGAGCTGGGCTAGGTGAATTCAGAGGTCCATTTCAGCCCTAACACGAGTCTATAAAAAGCAAATTTTCTATTTATTGGGGGTCAACGTTGATAACCAGTCTTTATAATTAAGGTGGAAACTTCAGCTGTTTCTCTAGTCTTTGTCTGTATTCACTGAGATCATTCAGATTATCAGAGATCTGGAGACTTTCAGTCAAAAACATTGAAACTTTGGAAAAATGTAAGTAATGATGGTAGAAGTAGATTTGGTTATTTTGAGTAGAGAAGACAGCTTCAGTCCTTTATCTGCCTTGCATATCGAGATATGGCTGTTAGAGTGGTTTTTTTTTCTTTTCATCTTGAGTTATCCAGACAGTTGCCTTAACTCCACGTCATTTTGGCTGTGTAGATACAACTTAATCTTTGTAATTGCGAATATTTGCTAAGTTTTAAATAAAATATGAGAAACTTCTTTTGGAAAGAAATCATCGGAAATCAAGCACACTGAACTCTAATATTTTTATGTGAAGGTTTATGCTTTTATTTTACTTCTGCTATTGGCTTCTTAGATAGGTTTGTTTCCTTTTATACAACTAGGAAATAATGTCTTTTCCCTCAATTTTGCATACACCATAGTCCGTGATTATCTGTCCTCATAAAGGGGGTCAGCATGGGTATAAATCAGTGACATTTGTGTGTGATCTAGTCAACGTAACAGAAAGAGAGTGGTGCTGTGGTCTCATCCTGGTTGAACAAAATGATAACTGGGTGGCAAGAAAGAGTTCTTGATACAAATAGTCACAAAGAGTAGAACTGATGTGAGCAGTACACGTAGATGATCAGTATCTGAATGTAACGTATAGTAGTTAGATGAGCAAATTCTGCAGTTACAGATACAACAGACACAGTGAAAATAAAATGAAACAACAAAAGAAGTGTTTGACTGCATGCTATTTTAATGACACACTCTTATCTTTATCTGTCTTAAAGTGGGAATCCATTTGCCGTATAAAAGCCTGTAAACAACTTTTCAAAAAAATAAATGAGTATTGCTTTGTGACAGTTGACAGTAAATGTCTGATGTTTGGGATTTGGAACATTTATCGTTTGAAGGATGTCAGGGTCCTGACAGGAAACAGATGGCTCACTTAAATTGGGTACTTAGAGGAGTGTTTAATAGAGGGACTGCTTACAAAGGTGTGGGAAGAGTAGGGGGAACCACAAGGGAGGATGCAGTGCTGCTGAGCCAGCAGAGGAGTGAGGGGAGGGAGCAGTAACAGAATCTGGAGAGAGAGCTGTAAGGAAGGGCTGCCTCTCAGGAGCTGGGGCTGCAGTGGAGGGACCTGGCCACCCCTGGCGACTCCACAAGGACAGCCTCACAGCAAGCGGCACTGGAACAACGGTACATCTCTAGACAAAAGAATGAACCTCACACTGTACATAAACATCAACTCAAATGGATTATGGACTTAAATGTATAACTATGAAGCTTTTAGGAAAGAAAAACATAGAGGGAACTCTTCAGGATATAGGGCTAGGCAAGGAGTCCTTAGACATGATCCTTTAAAAAAAGTGGTATGTTGCACTTCATTGACAGTACAAATTTTTGCTTGGTGAAAGCTCTGTTGAGAGGATGAAGGACAAGCTATGGACTGGGAGGAAGGATTTGCAAACCACATATCTAGAATGTATTAAAAAAAGAACTTCTTAAAACTCAGCAGTAAAAAAATCTAATTAGAAAATGGGCCCAAACATGCATAGACATTTCACTGGAGAGATAGATGTGGCACATAAGCATGTGAAAAAAAATTCAGTATCATCGGCCAGTAGGAAAATGCAAATGAAAATCACAATGAGATATTACTACACACATATCAGAATGGGTAAATGAAAAATAATGACAACACTAAATGTTGACTAGGATGAGAAGAAAGTGGATCCACATACATCCCTGGTGGGAATGTCGAATCATACAGCCACTCCAGAAAGCTGTTGGATGCATACTGAGTTCTGGGGGGACATGAAATACGTGGAAGAGGAGAAACTATTCAACCCCTACATGATCCAAGCTTGCCCAAGTCAAAAGATGTTTTAAGATTCAGATGATCACAAACCAAAGAACAGATGAACTGTCAGACTTTACAAAGTGTAGGAATGGGCAGACCCATGGCTCTAAATGGCAGAAGTTCATGATCTTCAGTCTAGGCTCTGCCATGTACATGACCCAGCTATGGAAGTAGTGTATTTTCCATAAAATACAGACAAGTGTGATGAAAGTCTGCTTCTTTTCTGTACGGTTACTACTTGACTCAGTTTCCTGGAATCTTATTTCAGTTATCTGAGAAGGGAATATGATTTGCCCAGCTTGGGTCTGGTACTCACATTTGACCCAATCAGGTATGGCCAAGTCTTGGGGTGGTAGGGAGGTGATGGTGGTGAGGTCAGAGTGTCTGTGGGCAGGAGCAGATTCTGATAAGGGGCTTAATCAGGGAAGGCATTTTCAGCCACATGTCAATATTAAATGTAGCCCTAGAAGAGTGCTTGGCACAAAGTAGATGCTCAAAAAATACTATTAAATATACTACAAATAATGGTCTGATATTCCTCATCTAAATAAAACTCAGTTAAATAGTGTTTCTACATTTTAAAAGCCCTTTCACACAATCTCATTTCATCCTTTTTACAATCCTGCAAAAGTAGGTATTATCACTCCTATTTTCAAATAAGAACTTTGAGGCACAGAAGTGTTAAATAAATTGTGGACAAAAGCTAGTGGGTAGGAGAGTTGGAACTTGAACCAGATCTTCTTTGAGTTTGGGGCTCTTTTGAGGATAGTACTCCGTATTACACTAGATGGTATTGCTTTGATCTGCTAGCTTTGACACCAGAGAAAAGGTAGGAAATGGAGGGAAGGAAGGCTTAGCTCCACCTTTATAAATGATCTGAATGGGAGGGACCCCATCTCAACAACAGAGCATTTCCCCTTGAAATTTAAATGAGTCTGGCAGAGGGAGCCCTTCCCAGCTCACAGGTGTGTCTTTAAAAAATGCAAGATAAACATTGACCCAACATTCTGCAAACAATCTGTCCAGCATTCAAGGTCTTTAGCAGTTATTCTCTTTCTCCGCATTTGTCTTTATTACCCCAGAATGCCTCTGTGTGCTTGTGTTTCTCTGGACATGTTAAGTTCAGTCCTTGTGCGCCCCCTACCTCACCTCTGTAGAATGGCTTTCCCATCCCTCCAGGCTTCAAGCTCCTCTTTTGGCTACCTTGTCCCAGGCTACTTCTGCAATTTGATCTCTAAATACAAGAATCCTTTACTTTTGCTGGTCTGCCCTTCATCCTGCAATCACTCATGCTGATCAGCCTGCCTGTTGACTCTCTCTTCCTCCAGGAACTTTCCCTGATAGATTTTCCTTATATGGTCACTCTTCCTCAGAATTATTACCTGTTCTACTCATATTGCATGTATTGTAGCGAACTATTTTGTGTGTCTGTGTTATCATTTGTCTTTTTTGGTAAGCATCTGGCACCTCAAATAGAGTGTGGTTGTCTGGAGGGTAGGGGTCCTGCCTCACACTATATTCAAGCATCTAAGCCAGGAATTAAACCTGATAGGCAATCATGAAAATTTTGTTGATTATAATATGTCCAGTCAGATCCGTTTTTAGAGGCAAGGGTCTCATTTATTTCTTATTTTGCATCTTTTGTGACTTAGGTGCTTAAGTCTCACTTACATTGTATATATAGTGATGAGCTCTGGATGTAGAGATAAAGGAGCTGGGTTCAAATTCTGTCTCTGTCTTACATTAGCTGTGTAACCTTGGGCAAGTCACTTAATTATTATTTTTTTTTTTGGTCAGTTTCCTCCACTGTAAAATGGGATCCTAATACCTGTACTAGCCCCTCACAGGGTTGTTGTGAGGAAAAATGAGCTAGTGTCTATGAAGGAACTTAACCAAAATCTAAAGCACTATGTAAGGGATTATAAACACTGTCTCCTCATGTGCTTTTTCACCTTAACATCTTTTTCTTTTTTTTTTTGCTTTCATTTCTCTAAGAAGCTCTAAAAGCAGTTGTTTGTGGGCAGGGATTGCTTAGCAGTTTGCTGTAGCATTTCACCTTAACCCTTAGCATAGCTCACCACACACAGCCTGCTGATGGTCTGCAGTGAGATGTGGAAAGCCCCCTGAGCCTAGTTCTCATTCATAGACAACTTGGCTCAAATTTCAACTGCCTTTTACCTGAATGCCTTTTATTTTATTTTTTTTTTCGGGCACAAAAACCCTTCATTTGATTTGTTCATTCATTTACTCATTTATCAAATTTGTTCTGAGTGCCTACCAGGGACCACAAAGCATGCTAGGTGTCCACGAAGCAAAGTAAATGCCTCAAGATAGTAACATTGGACTGAGTGTAACAATCACACAGCAACTAACTACAGCAGATAACAAAGATTATAATAAGATACGCACACTGTGTCCAGAGGGGAGAAAGATCATGTCTAACAAGGGAGGGGGGTGTGTGTCATGAAAGGCTTCAGAGGAGGTGCTCATTTGTCTTGAAGACTGAGCAGCTGGGTAAATCAAGCATGATAGTACAGGTGAAAGAAATAGCTTGAGCAAAACAAAAAGCACTCTGGGAACCACAAGCAGCCCTGTCAGAGATTTCACTCATCTATTGCTATGGATTAAGTACCTATTATGTGTCAGACCCTTATGCTAAGTGGATGGGGTTACAGGGGTCAGTATAGCCGTCCAGGGATGGCATAATGAGGTAGCAAAGGAAAAGTCGCCAGATTATGAACAAACTTAAACAACCATTTTAATCTATACTAGTATATATGGGAAGCGGTTAAAAGGATGTTTGAACCTAGTGCTACCAACTCCCTGAAATTCACTGGGACCCTTTTACCCCAGGAAGGTAGATGCAATAATGGACTTTACCATAGACTGGGCAGTGCTGTCTTCAAGGACAAGTTAACGTATACCTAAGCGACAAGAACATTCACACTCGAGAAAATTCAAGTAGTGAATAAACATGTGGAAAATGTGTCATCTCATCAATAATTAAAGAAACACAAATTCAAACATGGCGGGACCTAGTAAGCATGAAGACAAAGTGAAACAACCTCTGAGGCTGTTCAGGTGATGGGGAAACAGGCACCTTAGAGAATCAGAAGGACAAAGAGAAAAACCGCCAAGATAAGGGTTCGGTGGGGCAAGTGTGGGTTCTGTGTGCTGCAGTTGAGAACTGGGGTTTAGGAGCGGGGAGCGCAGGGGACATGAGTCACTACGTCATGTGGTGGGGGGCGGGGCCCGGGGCTCGGGCAAAACCGGAGAGTCAGCAAAGGCAGGAGGCCAGGTGTTTGGCTTCCTCAGGCAACCGATAAACCCGCCCCCTCTGGAGTCAACCCTTTCGTAATTGGCTCACGGGTCCACCAATGGGCGCCCAGGAGGAACTTCCCGCCACCGCTGGCGCCCGCTTTTAAACAGCCAGGTAGTATTTGCAACTGCAGGCGGACTTCTCAACCTAGCTTGAGGAAGGCGGAGACTTCCGCCTCCACGCCCGGCCCCGAGACGGCATGGCCCCGCCCACCGGGCCAGTTTCTAGCCAGCGATTGGAGGAGGAGGCTGCTCCTCAGTGGCCTCGGGGCCCCGTGGTTCGGCTGTGATTAGGAAGGAGCTAGCGGATTAGCGCCAGGTGCGGGGGTTTGCTACAAGTTGGTCTTCGGCTGGAGCTGGGGAGTTTCCGCGGTGTCAGCGTCCGTGGCGTCCGGTGAGTTTCACTTCGCGGCTGGGCTTGGGCCTGGCGTAGTAGGAGGTGCGGGGTCCTTGGGATTCTGGCTGAGGCTTCCCGGAGGACTGACCTGCCCCCTCCCCAAATCCCGCCGTGGTGGACTGCTCGCGAGCGGGGGTGGGGGTAGGGGGTGGGGGGCTCAGCCTTTGACTTCGAAGTGCCGTCCAGACCCCAACCCTACTTAGAAGTGGCGTCTGGGAAGCCCTCCTCGCCTCCTCCAGGCTGCTAGAGCAGCCCTGAGACCCTACCCTGGGGACCCCCGCCGTGGTCACCGTGGCCCCGTGCCTGGCTCACAGTGGGTGCTCTGTGCACGTGTGTTGACCGGGTGCACGTGACGCTGGCAGCCCAAGCCAGCAGCCGCAGGCATCCTGGGCTCCGTGCAACTTCGGCCTCGCAGTACCTGTTTGTTGTGCTATAGTTGACGCCAAACGGAGTTCCTTGGTAAGGTCATTGGTTTATTCTTCGTTCAGCCTGTGGGTGCCTACTCACTGCATCCTCTGGGCACCCTGGAACTATTTGTCCAAGCTGCTGTCAGTAGCACTGATCACAGACTATTGTCATCATTTTTTAATACGTCTATTTTCTTTCCCTCCACCACACCCCGGTGAACTTTGTAATCTTGAACAGGGCTTGGCAAGTAATTGTTAAATGAATAAATAGGCCCCCTAAACCAGGTTATTGAAAATCTGAAACAGGCTAGTGTGCTCCGGCCATTTCCATTCTGGAAAGGAAGCTAGTATGTAAATAGAATTTCCTAACTCCCAGGGTACTTAAAGACGACCCCTCTTCCCTTCCCCGCTTTGTGGCGCTTAACCTTTTCTATCTTACAGTCATAAACTTGAGTCTAATTTAAACTGAATTTCGCCATATCCTTCACAATGTGTGACAATTTATATGCACTTCCTAGATGTGAATGCACTCAATAAGAGGCCGAAATTGAAGCCATATAAAAGTATAAAAAATGTCGCCTGAAGGTGTGAAAGAGTGATTAATTTCACAGAGGGAACAGAATTGGGAGGGCATCTTGAAGGAAGTGGCATTTTCATCCCAGAAAAACTTGCATTATTTAAAGGAAGGTTTCCCACAGGCTGCACGTTCACCTTTGTTCCTTGAACCTCTTTTGTAGCTGACAGATTTCTCTTCATCAGTAACCATGTCATCATAATAACGAAACTAAAGTGTATTAATTGGTACGCAGTCCTAAGCACTTTATATACACTAATCTTGTGAATCCTCATAACCAGTCTTTGAGGTGGGTCCTGTTTTGACCCCCCATTTTATTAATGAAGAAATGGAAACAGTTTGTGCAAGTTTGCACAGCTGATAAACGGGAGAGCCAGAATTGAGCCCAGGTTGTCTCAATGAGTGCACTCATTCTTAACTACTTACAGCTGTGTTGTGTCCTTTACGCTCTATTCCTAATCTTAAATCAGTCTTTCTGTGAAACTTTTCAGCCTTCTTTTCTTTTTAGGCATAGTTAATTTGTGCTTTATACTTTCCTCTATAACAGAATGTATTAGAAGGTATCATTGTAACTATTAATTTATACCATTGTTTCCCTAAGAGACTATAAGCTTCCCATGGCTGGTGCCGTATGTATGATACATCTAGGATATGCCCTGGCACACAGTAGGTGCTCAGTAAAATTTTATTGAAATGATGAATCTGTATAGAGCAACGGGAATGTATTCATTCAGCAAATCTTTGTTGTGTGCCTACTGTGTGCAAAGTGTGAGGGAGTTATATATTTTAATTCTGCTCCAGAGTGCTTATAGATGAGACAAAACAATGTTACTTTTGCTTTTTACAGCTTTGTCCAATTAAATACCCATTGGTCTTCTTTCTCATTGCAAGGAGGGCAAAGAAAACATAACCCGGCACAATAAGATGAGTACTGAGACTGAGCCCTTCCCATCTGAGTGTAACAAAATGATGGAACATAGTTTTTTTTAATAGATTCAGAAAAAAGAAGAAAGTATTAACTACCTTGTTATTTTTGTACACTTACTCTGCATCTTGATTTTTTAATCAGTCAATATACATAGAAATGTTTCATTGTCTTTATTAGTGACATAGTATTGCCAAATTTATTCAGAAGTACTTTTAATAGGGTAAATGTTTTTTTTTTGATATTTCAGCATTAATAGTTTTCAAGATGGTTTTCCCAGTTCATACTTTCATCAGTAATTCATGAGGATGCCTGTTTCCTATAAAAGAGCCACCACTAGGTGTTAACCAATTTTTTTTTTTCAAATTCAGTGGTTGAAAGTCATATTTCGTGGTTTAAATGACACTTTGAATTCTTTGTGAGCTTATGGTTCTTTTCAACTTCATTGAGCATTTACATTTCTTTTTTTTTAATGAAACATATGAGCTGCCCATTTTAAACTGAGTTGTCTTTTTCTCATTTCTTTGTGAGAATTGTACATTGGGACTTTGTCCTGAGTTTTGCAAATATTTTTCTCATTATTATTTATATATTTTTTTAATTGAAGTACAGTCAGTTTACAGTGTTGTATCAATTTCTGGTGTACAGCATAATGCTGCTCTACATGAACATACGTATATTCGTTTTCATATTTTTTCCACTGTAAGTTACTACAAGATCCTGAATATTGTTCCCTGTGCTGTACAGTATAAACTTGTTATTTGTCTTCATTATTTGTTATTATTTTATCTTTTGACTTTGTTAGTGACGTAGTGATGCTCTTTTTTATACATCTTATTTGACATGTTAATGATGACTTGCCTTATCCAGATTTTTTTTTTTTTTTTTTTTGTGGTTAAGTTTCTGTCATATTTTTCCTTTATGGCTTCTGGGTTTATTGTCTTGCTTTTTTTTTTTTAAGCAGCCTCTTCTACTGTTCTGAATATTATAGTAAAGTCTCTGATAGCAGTGGTAATTAGTAATTAATAAGCAGAAGAAAAGCATTAGCTTTTAAGTTTTAGTTAATTACCTTTTTAGTATTTTTTTTTAAACCCACAGTAAGTTTATCAAATTTCCCTTTATGCCTAAATAGTTTCTTAAGGCCTCTGGTAGTTTGTACTTTTCAGAAGGAAAGCTAATTTGTACCTTTTCCACAGTGGAAAGAGATTTTGTTCTTCAGATATTTTCAGATTTCTTCCTTAATGACATGGTTTGGATTTGAGTTGCCATTCAAAAAAAAAAGATACAGTTTGATCTTTTACATTCTCTTAAAATGTAAATATATTCACTTGAAAATGAAAATACCTTGTAGAATTCATTCTCTGAAAAAAAGTAGTTCTTTATTGAAAATAGCTATATTTAGCAAAAGGCTCTTGTAAATCTTCTTTTTTTTTTTTTTAACAGGAATTGATGGCAGGTTAGTGAAGCATTGGAAAAAAAAAAACCCTCCCTTCTTTTACCTAATAAAAGAAAGTAACCCAAATTCCATATTCTGGCTTTAACTATAAAATGCAGGAAAAAACAGAGAATATCATGAGAATTGGAAGCAGGAAAGATTATTTCTGCCTGGAGTATTCAAGGATGTTTTTAAGATCTAGCTTAATTGCATTTCTTTTAAGGAGCCAGGATTTAAATCAGCTAGTATTTTCATTATCTGTAGATTCTGTAGACTTGACGTTCACTTGCAATAATGAAAAAACCCTAGAGACGTGAGCTTGTGTGAGTGTTTTTCTCTCACCATTTCAGCTACATCATATATAGGCTCTTTACCATATTCAGATATCCATCGTATGCTGGTAATCAAGAGAGTTCTTATAGTTGCAGGGTAGAGACGAGGTTTAGATTCCCCAAGCTCCTCTATTTTCCCTCTCGGTGAAAGTGCATGTGTCCCTTCCTCCATGTAGCCCCGGCACAGGAACAGAAAGGAGCAGGTCTGGTCTAAGAAGCAGAGGCTGCAAGGGTTTAGTTGATGTGAGGAGTCTGAATTCATAAAGTTGAAAGGGATGGGCTGGGTGTAGAGACCTGAGAGGGAGGGATAAAGAAGGTGGATTGCAAATTAGAGTTTGACCAAGAAACATAATTCAGTCTTTGGAAGAAACAAACAAAAACTCGACATATGGGGATTTTCAGCAATGAAATTCATATTTATGTTAATCTGTAATACCATATTTCATCAATTCTCTTTCTTTTCACATTTTTATTTTTCTTAATGGAGGTACTGGGGACTGAACCCAGGAACTCATACATGCTAAGCATGCGCTCTACCAGTGAGCTATATATCCACCCCTGGCCTTTTCACATTTTAACATGGACAAAATTGGGCTGCATTTTAAAATTAATGATGTGTCATGCTTTAATTGGCCACATCTTTTCCTTAGAGTGATACAAACAACTGTCATACAATCATGGGCACCTTACATGTGATGAAGCGGAGTATCTTTTGCTATAGAGCCACTGGCTTACATAAAAGTATGTGCCCTTAGTTCTTGACTGTTAACACGAGGGAGCTAAGTCCTTTATAGTAAGATGTGTTTGGATTGCTGGTCTTAGCTTATTTCACTTGCAATTTAATGACATTTTAGAGCCTGAAAAGTGAGTGGCTGAGTTGTGGCCCGGGCTCACATCAAATTGCACGTGATTGGCATGCGGCAGAATGGACTGGATAGAGGGCAGTATTCGGCTGTGTAATTGATGACACCTGCATACTTTTTTTTTGGTCAGATTTGTTCAGAGCTTTTGAAATTCTGGGTATTTTCCGTGTAGTGTCAGGATCCCTACCTGTAACTCAAATCATCCACAGTCTCTTGACCATAAGTACTTGGAACCCATCTCTGGCTGCCGATTGTACCACAGCGGTGACTGTTCTCCAGGGAACTCTTGCTGTTACTTTTGGACAGTGATATAGCTTCACATCCTCCACTTTTGTTTGTCCTGAGTATTTTTTGCTAGAACGTGATTTTGTCAAGTATAAGAGCAGGACATTTAGCACATAGTTTTCTTGTGTGCCCTGTGGAGTTTACCAGATTGTAAATGTTTTTTGGGCAGCAGTCATTAACTCAGGATTTAGTGGCTCTCCTTTCTGTAAAACATGACTTGGATTTGTGATATTTTAAAGATGAAGCAAATTGTGGAGGATGCTACCTGTGCCATATTTAATACATCACATTAGAAACTTTGAGCGGATTCTTAAAAATTTTTGTTTTGGCACGATTTTAGATTATTCTTATTTTTTTGTGTGGACAAAAATCTTAAGTTTTAGGTTATATTTTCCCAGACTGCTAGAAAGGTCTAGTCCTAGGTTTATTAGCTTTTGGCATTATTTTCATTGTCATGAATTGATGTCATACAGCTATTTTCTGTGAATCACCATTACTTTGTAAGGACTCTCATTATATTTGGAATACTAACCGTTTGTCCTGCATGAGTTGCCTATTCTCCCCAACTGCTTTTGTCTTTTTTGTATGGCATCTCTTGTGTCATTGAGTCTGGGAAATTTTATGGCATATGCAGAAGCCAAACATCTTTTGCTCCCGCAGGAGGAGCATGTCCCTGGACTTCGGCAGTGTGGCACTGCAGACACAGAATGAAGATGAAGAGTATGACCAAGAAGACTACGAAAGGGAGAAAGAGGTAGGTTACTCAGAAAAAAAGATTCTAAACCCAGTCTTAATCTTATTTCCTGACTCAAATTATATCATTTTGTGTCATTTTGAAGGATTTATATATCTATTTTTTCCTCAAACCCCTAAAACTTGGTCAGCATTTGGACTTCTAAAAAGTGAATAAGCAGACTGCTCCCTTTTTTGAGGCAAGAGTAAAGCAACTGTGTGTGATGCCATCAGATAAATGGTTAGATTTTTTAAGGCTTTTTCACTTCTGATGTAGTGGTTGGCCTTGGAGGCAGAGGGCTGTGTGTGTGGAACATGGCCTTGACCGAGTCCGGCAAGGTTCTCTGCTCCGGGTACCTTACACCCCAGTGGAGGCAGCTGAGAAACAAGCAAACCACATGAATAAAAATAAAGGCTTTTGAGTGAGTGGTTATTTAGGACTGATAAATGATAGGGAAACAAAATAGGGTGACATTAAAGCAACCAGCAGGGAGCTGGCAGGGGAAGGTCTCTTGGAGGAGGAAATGTTTGAGCTGAGACGACCCATGAGAAGGAGCACCACACAGAAGATTTGGGAGGAATATTCGAGGCCACTGCATGAATGTAGAGCCTGGAAGCCAGGAAGAGACCCTAAGTATCTGCGAAACAGCCGGAAGGCAATGGTGTTGGGATTGTGTTAGCAAGGGGTGCGTGGTGGAGGCAGGGGAAGAGGTGCTCTGGACCAGATCGTGGTATGTCACAGGAAGAGGCTGGTATTTTATTCCAGGAGCAACAGGAAGCTGGTGGAGGATTTTAGGCAGGGAAGTTTTCTGCTACATATTTGAAATGTCTTTCTGAATGCTGTGTTGTGTAAGTAGACTAAAGGAGAAAAGGAGTGTGAGGAGGAGATCGTATTATTTATGTGTGTGTGTGGTGTGTTTAACAGAATTCTTAGCTCAGTAGTAATAGTGGCAATTGGTGGAAGTCCATCTGCTTGTTATGATTGTTTTTAGTTTGAATAAACATTTTTTTTTAATTGAATTACCTTCAGTTACAATGTGTCAATTTCTGGTGTACAGCACAATGTCCCAGTCATGCATATACATACATATATCTGCTTTCATATTTTTTTCATTAAAGGTTATTATAAGATACTGAACATAGTTCCCTGTGCCATACAGAAGAAACTTTAAAACCTACTTTTATATATAGTGGCTAACATTTGTAAATTGAGTAAAATTCTTTGATTGACTGTGATAACAGGTTTTTTCTGTACTGAGACTATGCTTGATAGGAACCATTTTCTAATATATAAAATAATCCTTTTTAATAGTTGGTGTGGATCATTTGTCTTAATAGGAAGCAAGGAATAGGGTCAGTTGCCCAAAAGGCTGGCAGTAGAGTTAGGGTCAAGACAAAGCTGGCAGCTTGGTGGATTTTGTCCATAGACATGTATTACTTGGTTGCACAGTGTTTTTAAAAACATTGAATCTCTATTTAAAGATTAAAACATTTCATGTAACAATCCAGAGTTTCTGGCCTGTCTTGAAGTGTCCTAAGCCTGGTCTGCACGTGGCCTGTCTGCATGTGGCAGCAGGCGGGCTGGAGCTGAGCATTGGCTTTCCCTTCCCAGCTGGCCATAGTTCCCACCCCCAGACATGGGCTTGTGCACTTGGACCCGCCAGCTTCCCTCTTGTAAATTCTCTGCCAGATCACTGAGGGCATTGGGGTTTGTGACCCTTTCCAGGGTTTCCGGATTTTGACAGGGGCCTTCACAACAATTGCTGTGGCAAGGACTGGGGTGAGGGTTTTCTTTTACTTTGTGAACTCACAGCTTGAGGTTTTCATGACCCTGATGGCTTTGGATAGTTTGCCGGAATTTAGCTACTGGGATTCTTGAGAGGATCAGTTTAAGTGATTATTATAGTAGACTTTAAAAAAGAAGAAAATATAATCTGACAGGTGATTTTTTTCCCTGGAAAAGATGGGTAGGGTATTAGAGAGAACTTACTGCCAGGCGTATAGTGGGGTGAAAATTTTAAAGGAGGGTAGTTAAGGAGGCAGTTAATTCTAGATGATCTACAAAATAGCCATTGGGATTACTTCTTGCTAGATTATCTGCTGGGGTAGGGGATTTCCAGAGGAAAAGGCACTTTTAAGAGATGAAGTATCTAAGAATGAGCATTTGTAGCAAAGTGGAAGAAAAGAACATTTAGCTAACTTGACTAACATGAAGATTATGGTTCCTGTTAATAAAAAGTGTTCCATGGTAATAAGTGTTTTTACCTATTTTTTTAAAAAAAAAGCTGCTACAAGGGAAGATGTGAGATCAGAGGTTAGAGAGTTTCAGCACCAAAATTCCAGATTATAAGAATTCAGCTGTATTTATATTTTGTCACTGCAAGTTAAAATAATAAATTGGCTGATCAAACCTAAGTTTGTTTTCCTATCCAGGAGCCTGTTCAACTTCCTCAATCTCCCTGACCCTATGATAGCAGAATAGTTTACAGCCTTAAGAGGTTAAAGGAAAGAATGGTGTTTTCATGCCAGCCTGGTTGGTAGCTTTGGGCTTGCCAGGTAGATTAGCATGTTAGCAGTGGGCTAATGCGTACTGTTTTCTCTACTTACTGAATCACTTTATATTCAGTTCATTTATATAGGAGGAATGCCTGCATCCCAGGGATGTGCTGTAGAGCTGGCCAAGCAGGCCATGTCTGACTCATGGTCTACCCTGTTAAGGATTTGAGATCCCTTTTCTGTAAATGGCATAATAATCCTGATTTTGACCATCTAGTATGAACGGTGCATTGCTATACAACATGCTTTACCAAGGTGTTTGATTTTGGTGCTTTGGGGTCAGTTGGGACTATGTCCATAAGTCACTGAGTAAGCCACGATCACATTCCAACCTACGTACCATCCTAAATTAGCAGCTCTGCAGTGATGATGGTGCCTTTTCCTTCTATTCCCTCTATTGTTTGCACTGAAGAATAAATGGAGAAAGTGCATTTAATCTTCGGAAAAGGAAAGGTTATAATAATGTGATGCAACATTCAGAGGACATTTAGACCAGTGGAATCTCTAGCCGCAGACCACCACAAAGAGACCCATATTTTGAAAAAAACCTCCAGGAATTTTGCAGAAAAGCAAGGCGCTATAATTATTTCTAAACTGCTACAGTTGTAAATGGTGTATTGGTAAAAGTTTCACATTGTGTGCCAAGGCACAGCAGAGGAGTGCATAACACACAGCCTCACCCCGTGTTTCACCGGAAACTCCATCTCCTACGCGGTGAACAGAGCAGAATAGGGTGCAGGTGAGGGAGGGTGATCATACCATGGAGATATGGTATCATATCAATTAATATTCATATCACGTGTAGTCCTCACAACTTACTGGAGCACATTACTTTCTGTACCGTCTGAGAACTATTGGTGTCCTTGTCCTTCTTGTACTAGGTAGACCTCATCCAGAGTATTCTAGGCAAACTTTTGCTTGTAAAGCTGGCCCAGAGGAGTTCAAAAGTTCTTTTATTAACGTAGTGTAACAGTGTGATTTTTGCAAAATATTTTTCACCTAAAGTCACTATACTTTGGGAGTTCATCATTGGCTGTTACACAGAGTTGTTGTTGTGGTTGCTGTAAGCATCAAAGTTATTGGTAAAGACACAGCTTAAGGCAAGGTTGTCATTTGGGATCTCACGGTTTGCTGGAGCATACATATACTCTCTGCACTGTCACCAGAAGTGGCTCTGTGACTATTGCTTGGTTCTAGATAGTAAAATCATGTATAAATGTATATATTTTGGAGCTGGTGGATTGGGGTAGAAGTACTTAGTAATCTGTGCTATCAAGGTAATACTTGCTGATGGTCGTTTATTTAGTGATGATAAATTTGAAACTTGGAAAATGATCTTGAGTAGAAAGGTAAGTGGTTTGAGTAGCAGTTGGCAGACAGAAACTTGCGCCTGGGAATACTGGTCCGAGTCCCTCTTAGTTTTGATATTGTTATTTCTGTAATAGAATAATAAGCTCAATTGAGGTTGGAATCGTGTGTTTTAGAGGTTAAGTTTGGATTGCATAGCCTTTCTTCCACTTTTAGCTGCCTTGTTTGATGTACTTATGGAAACATTTTGCTACTTTGTCCCCACTAGAGGGAGTTGTACAGTTAGTACTTGTTTACATTTTGTATCATTTGACTTATTTAGTGAAATTTCCTTGTTATCATCAAAGAAAAGCAAAGATACAAATGGTTAAGTGTTCATATTATATATATTTTTTATTTTTTTTAGCATCTTCTTATACTTTATCTAGATTGTGCCTTTGAAATATTTTCCATAATATACAGGGTTTTTTTTTTTTTTGGGAACTGTCACAGTGGGAACAAAAACACTGAACTCCAGCAGACTGATGCTTGACCATATACAAATAGGTAGAAATAAGTGTCCTTCCAGTGACCACTAAATGTCATGTAGACGCAAACAGGAGTCGGAATGGAGAGGCAGGTTCCGGTGCTGGGCCCTGGGGCCGGAAAGCTCACTTTTCATGGACGTGCCCCTTGCCTTCCCTGGGCCCTGGCTTGCACACCTTTGGAGGGAGAGGTTTGGCTTGGAGGACCGCCAGCGTTCCTCCCAGGCCAGAGCTCTGTTACGTGTCACCTGCTGCACAGCCAGTACTGGCCTAATAAATGTTGCCCCATTTCTTTTTCAGATGTGTGGCAGTCGAGGCAGAGTCTTCCCCACTAACATTATAAAATTTGTTTTAACAATGGAATGTATTTAAAAAAAAATCTGCACATAGTATAATTCATAGACTAAGCTCTAGCTGCCAAGTTATTTGACCTTTTATCAATCCCGTGTTGCGCCTTTTCAGGGGTGTTTTTAACTTGGCTCTTAGGCTCAAATGGAGATTCTACTAAGTGTGTATCCATGAAAGCATTATTTAATGATTCATATTTTTTATTTTTTATTTTTACTTTTTATTAAAGTACAATCAGTTACAACGTGTCAGTTTCTGGTATACAGCATAATGTCCCAGTCATGCATACACATACATATATTCATTTTCATATTCTTTTTCATTAAAAGTTATTACAAGATACTGAGTATAGTTCACTATGCTAGACAGAAGAAATTTTTTTTATCTATTTTTATATATAGTGGTTAGTAATTGCAAATCTCAAACTCCCAATTTATCGTTTCCCACACCCTTTCCCCCTCCAGTAACCATAAGATTGTTCACTATGTCTATGAGTCTGTTTTAATAATTAATGTTTTTAAATATCAGAATCTTTTCAGTGTTCTTATGGGATAACCATTTCAAAAGGCAGATGAACGTTGGCCACTCCATTTGCTACTCTTCTCTGGGGAGAAGATGTATTGTATGGTTTGTAATCTGAGAACTCTTGCTTTCATGAATATCAAGGATTATAGACTCTGAAGACAGTCTGTTCAATTAATTTAAGCCGAAAAATGCTAACGAAAGGTTTACTTGTTCTGTTTTACATTCCCCCTAAACTAGGCATTTTGGATATTCTATTTGGGTTATTGTAAAGTGTTTTGTTGCTGAGATTCTTTGAGTAAAATACCCTAATTTTTTTCTTTACTTTTCGGGAGCAAACCTGTGATAGTGAAGGGAGAACAGCTTATTGAATAGTTTTGAATGCCTTTCAGTAGGAGACTTAGGAATGGCAAATGATCTTTTTTCTAGGGGAGAGATCTGTAATTATTATACTCAGCTGATATTCAGTACTATTCTACTGAGAAGATTGCATCTGCAACCAAAAAGCAGTATGATGAATTTGGAAGTAATGAGTGGGATTAACTCTTGCCATTTATAAGGAGTGTTTTCTTTGTCTTTGAATCAGTATTTGGCAGTTGGGTGGATCTTTAATGAGGAAAATACACAGTTTTTAAAATTCTCTGTTTGGTAGCATGTCTAAGTTGATAAGGTAATTTTGTGTTTTATGGCATAAGGCTCAATGACCAAAAGCAAAATCTATTTGACAGTAGACCTGAGGAGGGTGCACTCTGATCCTGGAAGTGGAAGCCTAGTGGGTGGGCTTTTGTTCCTGAAAGGCTTTATTAGGAGGACTCAGCTCACTTAGCCTCTCTCTGCCCTCAGAGTTGGTGGCAGCCAAGGAATATGGCCCAGCTATGCCACAGAATTTGATGGAGAAATTTTTTGAAGGTGAATGAAATGATTTAAAAATGTTAGTATAGCTGTAAATATTTTTATAAAACACTAAATACAATTGAGATGAGTTTGCTAGTTGATAAGTTGGCCTATGGATCCAGAAGCATTTTGATGAATTTATTGCTTATGCTCAAATTAATTTTCCTCTGCGGATGCCAGTTTTGTTAATTTTGTGGTGTCACAAAGAAAGCTGCAAAGAATTGCTTAATTAATGTGTAGCTTTTTCTATCTTTGTGAGGCGGGGAATGTGTTTAAAAAAATGTTTAGATGTCCCTGTTAAGGTTCCCTTGAGTTATACAGCTATGTACTTGAACCTCACTGACAGTTTAGAAGAAAACATTCTTTCTGTACAGGAGTCCTTACTTGATGTGAGTATAAAATATCTATTTTGTTCTTCTTCCCTGTGTTACATGTGGGTGTAGTCTTTTTCCTTAAGGCAGAGATACGTAATTATAGACAAAATAGGTTAGACTACTTTTAAAAGACCTCATAGGTGTTTTTTTCTTAGTGAATTTTGTGCCTTTGTAAAATCACTTCACTTCCTTTCTCTTGAGTTACACATGTGGTATCCTGACGTGTTGATGTGTTCTGTTTTGTTTTTAGTGTTGTTTCTTATTCATTATGTCTTTGGGTCAATTCTGATATGGCTAGTTCTCAAAATGATTTTTAAATTGCCTGCGTGAGCAGTTAGCCAGTAAGTCAGGGCCTTGGTTGTTAATATCAGTATCAAGATTACTTTTCATTGGAATAGAATATTTTTCTCTTGTTTCATTTTTAAAGAACCAAATAGATCAAGAAAACCTTTAAAAAATAATCTGGTGAATATTAGAAACTGATTTATATGTATAGAAATATATATATGATTTGTATATCCCCCTCCCCACCTCACGTACCCCATTTCCACTCCCAAATTTGATTTCACTAAAACTCAGTTAACAATTGGGGCATTCCTTTCAGACATTTCTTCGAATATTTTTATTTAACTTTTACCATATGTATTTTGTTTAAAGAAGTTTTTTGACTATAGATATAATACTCAGATATGTTTAATAGCTGCATTTCATTTCTTTTATTCTAATAGCAGAAAAATGGGGTGGGGGGGGCGGAAACCTGCCAAAGACTAAGGAGCTTCTCATTTTTTCCCTCCAAGTTTTCATAGAGTATTTGATATCTTTAAAATTCACTCATTGCATAATTTTATGGGACTGATTTATGTACTTGGAGGGACTCAGTCAACTTGCTAATTTAACTGGTGCTTAATTTTAAAGAGAAGTCATCATAAGCAGTCCCCTGAATATTTAGGAAAATGTTTGAATCTTCTGATTGTTACAAATTATAAGTCAACATATTGGGATTTGAAGAAAGATGTTTACAGATGGATATTGAAATTCAGCAAATTAGGCAATTCATTTATCTCTTTATCACAGTTTATCTTGAAACTTGAGTGAATTTTTTCTATGTAGTTTTTATAAGGCAAAATGCTAAAAATGTGAGTTTTTTCTAGAAAAAAATTGGAGAACAAAGTCAGGTGCTTTTATGTCAGTTTTTGAGTTATGCTATTTAGAGTGCTGTGTCTGTTAAAACCTGAATCTTACAGCTTTCTTTTTAGTCAGCTGTTTATATAAGATCCAAGTATTGTATATCTTTCCATCTTTGGAATTAGATGCTTGTTTACTAATTAGTCACTCCCCAAAAGCTTTCTATCCTATTATTAGAGCTTTTGAGGGCTTCCAGGCCACCTGCTGCTGCTGCTGGTCTCACCACCTGGGCAAAGTGCATCTGGCTCCTCACATTCCCTGGGGGTTGTCTGATTGTCATATCTTCCAGGTCTGATTACTGGCAGAACAGGATTCTGAGACTCAAATCTGCCCTGTGATAACATGATACAGTGATTGTACCATTATTATGACTTGCTGTGTTTGCATAAAGAAGTTTTAAAATTCTGTTGTATGTGCACTTAAATCTAATACCTTTGTAGGAGAAAGTAAAGCCTTCTAATATAAATCCTGCTATTTCAGTATTCCTCTTTCCCCAAGTGCAATGATGAACATAATTCCTGTGGAATTTAAGACATTTATTAAATGCAGAAATTGGGAACTTATTTGACTTCTGCAGTCAAAGTCACTCGTTCCAAGGCAGCTTTGGTTTGGCATCTTGTGTTCGAGTCAGTGAGATACTGATGCTGACTTTCCTGTCCCAGTTGCAGCAGTTACTCACAGACCTGCCTCACGACATGCTGGATGATGACCTGTCCTCCCCCGAGCTCCACTATTCGGACTGCAGTGAGGATGGCAGAGAGGAAAGGTAAGGACCTGACATCCCCTTCGCCTGCACATCACAATTCTAGAAGTCTTTTTCTTTTGATTCTCTACAGGCAGTAATAATGTATGTGATTATAAAATTATAGACCAGTTCTTAAACTTTAAGGTGAAGTTTGGAGGGAAAACATGTTAAAATCTTGGAGTTCTTTGGGATGTCTCTGTCCAAATAAATGATAGATTCTGATCTAAAGTATTGACTTTTTGCAAGGCCACATCATTCTGAGCAATCGGAGATGAACTGGAATGAGCATCAAGTGCTGCCTAAATCTCAGAGTGTAAATGTAAGTATCTGGTGTGGTAATGGCTTTGAGGGTGGGAACAGGTCTCAGTGCTTTTCCTTTACTATTGCTCTCCAATAGGACTATAATGGGATTCGGGATATATATGTTGGAGAGAAGAGTGGCAATGTTTGGGAAGAGAATCAAAGCCGACCTGAAGACCAGCACCCCGGGTACCATCCTGAAGGAGGTGGAGACGAAGGTGGAAGTGGTTATAGTCCCCCGAGTAAATATGAACAGACTGATTTATATCACCTTCCTGAAAACTTTAGGCCATATACCAACAGTCAGAAGCAGGAATTTAATAGCCAGCCAACCAAAGTAATTACATTTTCGGATCCTCAAAGGAATCATTTTCAGGTATTGTAAGAACTTAACTTTCAAGAATTTGTGTGTGTGTGTGTGTTTAAGAAATGTATGTATGTGCAATGGTCAGATTTAAGTACAGACATTTCAGAGAGTGCATTTATTCAGGCTCGTGCTAAATTAGTCATGCTGTTTTCTGTTGAGCTAATTAAATCATCTTAAATGAGAATTTTAAAATAGAAACTTGGTGGGAACAGTTAACTAAACGTTAAAAGTTAAGACTGCCAAAGAATAGCCATCTTACTGCTGCTTCTGGCTTCTTCCATTCTCTGTACTCCGGTGAGAAGCTGCATTCAGGTATCCGGATACAGTTTGAAAGCAGTGTTATCACCTAGATGACACCATTCAGTCACCTTGATTGTCTAGCTCACTGCCCTCATCACAAATTTAAGGTCAAATACGTCAAAGCTGATCTCTCTTTTGTGATGATATAGTAGTAGACAGGATGAATGTTGAGGAAAGAACCACCCCCCTGTCCCCACCCCCGGAAGAGTTTACTGAAGTAAGACCTTAGCAAACAGTTCGCTGCTTCTTTGACTTTCTCAGTGACAATGAATGCCTCTTTTTGCCCATAGCTATTCTGTGTCACCGAGTGACACGATGAGTCTTTGGTCCTTTTAAGGCGGTCATTTTCTTTTACTTCCAGCTCTGTAAAATGTTATTCTTTCCACAAAAGTTACTGAATATTTATTCCACATGAGGTGTGTATCACACATGTTCTTGTTACTTCGTCTGTGCATTTTTATGTTTCTATGATATTGGCATCATCTAAATCATTCTTAAATATTTATATACAATCTTATTGCAATTCTTGAGTGTTATGTATGGAATTGGCCCCATTATATGCTCAAAAGTTCAGTTAAGTTGTGTGAAATTATATATTGCAGACTTTCAATGAACAGTGGTAAATAACAATCAGTACTATTTTTAAGCAAAGATGTGTGTATAAAATTTGTAATTGTACCACAGTTAAGTTCTATAGCAAAATTAAGTTGTTTAGTTCAGATAATTTTTGAAGAAAAGGCCAAATCCTAATTGTCAATTTCATTTATCATCTTATAATAGCAATTTGGTACGTCACAAGGTCCCAGTTGTCAAGCTTTGGAATCGTATAAAGTAACGTATAAACCTTATCAGTCTTCTGCCCAGAATAATGGCTTGCCAGCTCAAGACGTTGTAGGAAGTGACACGTTTGAAGACCTGCAACAACAGTTTTTAGGAGCTAATGAAAGTATGTATTAAGTCTATGTTTATTTCTTAATAACATAATTGGAGAATTTTGAGCACATGGAACATGTTCAGTAATTTGTTTTTTAAGTATAATGGAATTTTTTTTTTTTGGAATCCTATTTTGAGAGCTATGACGTGAAGTATTTATAAATAAACTGGAAAGAAGTCTAGAATTTACATCAAATATCATGTTGTTGGGGGCTGATGTTGGGTGAGGATATAGACAAAGCAGGACTGGCCATGAGTTGACAGTTGCTGAGTCCAGGTGATAGGTTATTGGGATTCACTGTACTCTTCTTTCTACCTTCTCATGTATCTGAAATTTTCCTGAAGTATTAAATTTTCTCAGCTGAATATTTAGTCATTCTAGTTGGTTAAAACTTTATTAGCTTTTTTTTTTTTTAAACTGAAGTCTAATTTGGAAAATGAAATACAGTTTTCAATCTTAGATTTTTGACTATACAGAAATGTAATTTAGTAGGTCAGCCATTATCTTAAGTTTTTCTTTTGGTTTTTTAGAGTTCTAGTGGAATAAGTAGGCAACTATGATGTAAATTACTCTATACTCAGAGTTAAAACTGGACTTACATCTCAGGTTTAGTCATGTGACACTTGACAAAAAAATCCTTTTATGTAGTATATGTATAAATATGAATGAGAAAAGTGCTGCTAGAGAATTTTGAGGTGATCCAAGCATTCAAAACCAAAAACCAAACTTGTACCTGACTAATCTGAATCAGTGTTTTAATATGTCCCACTTTTATTGTCATACTTTCTGGCACATGAAGTAGCTTCTAGTTATTGTGCATATATACTTTTTAATTTGAGATATAGTTGATTTACAATGTTGTGTTAGTGTCGGGTGTACAGCATAGTGATTCAGTTATACATGTATTTTTTCATATTCTTTTTCATTACAGGTTATTACAAGCTATTGAATATAGTTCCCTGTGCTGTACTGTAGGACCTTATTGTTTATGTATTTTGTATATAGTAGTTTGTATCTGCTAATTGCAAACTCCTAATTTACACACTCCCCCACCAGTTATTGTGTGTCTTGAAGAGCCAGTGTGATTCTAGAGTGTGACAGCAAATTTTTTCTTTGTTTGACTTTTAAGAAGCAGAGGGAAAGTCCTGTTCGGTATTCTGGGTTTCCTGGGATATGCCAGGGAGGAAACTGGACTTAGTGGCCTCACTTCATAGTCCTGCTTCCATCCTATACTCAGGCTGCAGGAAGCCTACGGGGGAGACCAAAACTCACTTTCCCCTGAGGACTCAACAGCAAATATGGGGCAGCCTCTCTTTGTTCCTAAGTCTCTGTGGAGTGAAGAGATGAGGAAGTGGGCCGTGTGTGGGGCGTAAGTGATTTGGGGTTGAGTAAATGAGCATCACGTTGGTGGCCTGACATCCTGGCGTTACTTCAGTTCTACTGTGTTATTACGTTGTATCTCCTGGTCTTTTTGCAGACATAACCTTGCATCACTTTCTTAAGGATCTGTATTTTATCAAGTTGATTTTTTTTTTGTCCAAGTCATTACACATTTGCCTAAATTTGATATTTGGAAGTTAATTAAATAACTTAACGGTTGTGCCAAATTTAGTGATTATAGCTTCTTAGTAACAGTAGTTTAAAAAAAGTTTGAAGAGAGGTGTGGCTTGTACACTGTTTATTCCTGGGTGAGCCCTACTCTAAGGCCCAAGCAGAGTTGACTTGTAATAAAGTTTTCAGTCTTCATTTTTTGGAGTTTAACCATATCTTTTAAAAAAGGCTGTTTTATTCATTAGTAAGTAGAAGCATTGTTCTTGTAGGAAATGAAAAATATTGGTCATTGTATAGTTGAAGGATTATGCTTCTCCTGTGAATCACTTTTTTCTTTTATTCCCCTCAATGATTTTTTTAAGTGGTCCTTAAAATGACTTTGTTTCTGAAAGAAGACTTCAAAATTCTTTATTAATCTATTCATAAAAAAAAAATTCAGCAGTTATGTACCAGTATAAATAGCAGTTCATTCCTGCTTAAAATAAAATATTTTGAGAAGGATATCTAGAAATTTTCTTTGACAGTGGTTTTATAGAAGTTGATGCACTTTTAAAAAAAATTTTGAGAGCATGGAGCTCTTTTCCATTGGAATTGGTATATGCTTATTTTTCATCAGCCAGAATGGTAGTGATTCAGGGTTAAACACTTAACGAGTGACTTTTCCAATTTTTCTGGCAGTGACCGTTGTAAGAAGTACATTTTTTACCTTGTGATATTCTCTGCAATACTTATCTATATAAATACAGAAATGAAACAGACATTTTACATAATAATATTTATACTACATGATGCATGCTGAAATATTCTATTATATCCTATCTTGTTGTTACCAAACCAAAACCTGGGTCTGCTCACCAGCGCTCAGTAAAGCTAATCTGCTTACACTGGGTTGTGGCCAAGGAAAGTGCCGCATTGATTTTAAGGTGCCAGGTGAGGAGTCCGGGACAGCTGATAGTCACAAAGCCCCAACTTTTTGTATGGTGCCCTACAATAAACACTGCACTCTCCTTCACCATAACTGAGTACATTGGCTTTACTGCGTGCGGGCGAGCAGACCGAAGTCTTGGTTCAGTAACACTGTTCTTTAAAATATGCTAGTCACAGTCCACTGAATTGATCTCATGCTATTCTAATGAGTTGTGTTCACAGTTTAAAAAACACTGCCCTAAATGACCACAAGTTTATATTTTGATGTTCTTTTATCTAATAAATTGTCTTTAATTCCAAAGCAGACTCTGTGGAAAATATGCAGATTATTCAACTTCAGGTTCTTAACAAAGCAAAGGAGAGACAACTAGACAATTTAGTTGAAAAGTTAAATGAAAGTGAACGTCAAATTAGATATCTGAATCACCAGCTTCTGATGATCCAAGGTAAGCTAGTAACTGTTGGGTGCTGTCAATTATGAGGTACACAAGAGCTCAATATCTTGTTTCCAGTAACCTCATTTTAGATACGAGACTTAGGGAGTTGATGCGCTTGGGCAGAGGGCTCATAGTGAATCAGTCAAGAATGAAACAAAAACCCAAGACATTGGGCACCTTGCCTTGGATTTCTCTTCAGAACATACTATTTCAGGTCCTCATTTTCTCCGTTTTCTTCTTTCTCTTCTTTTTATTACAGTGTTAGTCAACGAACAGTATTTTAAAATGCTGATAGCATTCCGTTCTAAAAAGTTGTTGATTCCTTATGGAATTTACCTTGGATGAACTATTCCAATTCCCAGAGAGACTTGTGTTTAGTTGGCAATCCGTTTTCTGAGCTTACAAATTAGCACAGTGTTTTAATCCAAGTAGGAGTTAGTGACCCTGAACTGCGGTAGGTGTGCCAGGGAGAAAACGCAGCCATCTCCAGGAGCAGCACAGTGAGTAAACACAGATTTCAAGTTACGATTGCTTACCCTTCGTGCTTGCTGTAGGTTTGGTTAATGTTGAAATTTCATTTGTAAAACAATTTTGTGACTGAACTCCAGCTTATTTCCAGCTTAATTGATAATGGAAAGGTCTCTTTCTGTAATGGTCCTAAAATTTATTTTGGGAGAAGAACTTGTGAACTGTTACAGTAAAGTATGTGGGAAAAATTTAAGATTAGGTGAATTTAAGAGTTCACTGCAGGTATATATAAAAAGTAATTTGTCCTCGGACTCCTTCTTTGATTAGCAGGGGTTTGTCACAGTTATGTAGCTTCTCAAGTAACAAATGCCGAAATGATTGTTAGGGGCTCTTTTGGTCCCCAAAGGCATACAATAAGATTAAAAAAATTTTTTTCTTAATTGAAATTTTCTTTCAATTTATTTGTATTAGTTTTTTTAATTGAAGTATAGTCAGTTTATAATGTTGGCTTCATTTCTGGTGTACAGCATAATGTTTCAGTCATACATATACTTACATATATTCGTTTTCATATTCTTTTTCATTATAGGTTACTATAAGGTACTGAATATAGTTCCCTGTGCTCTACAGTATAACCTTGTTGTTTATCTATTTTATATATAGTAGTTAGTGTCTGCAAATCTTGAACTCCCGATTTATCCCTTCCTACTCTCTTCCCTCCCGGTGACCATAAGTTTTTTTTTCTGTGACTGTGAGTCTGTTCCTGTTTTGTAAATAAGTTCATTTGTGTCTTTTTTTTAGATTACACATATAAGTGATATCATACGGTATTTTTCTTTCTCTTTCTGGCTTACTTCATTTAGAATGACGATCTCCAGGTCCACCCACGTTTCAGCAAAGGGCATTATTTTGTTCTTTTTTTATGACCAAGTAGTATTCCATACAATACAGTTTTTGAAGGGAGTGGTTCTGGTTCTCTAAAATTTTTCTGGTGTTACTTCACATTCTTTTTTGGAACTTTTCTAGTTTTCTCCAAACCAAGTGAAGTTCATTATCTGAATGGGATTGAATGTGACAACATTTATGTGTGATGTAGATCTGATATTTGATAGAGATTGTGACAGGGTCCCTCTACAGTAATGTATTATTTATATAAATTTGTTTAATATTCTAGATGAAAAGGATGGTTTGACCCTCAGCCTTCGAGAATCACAGAAACTCTTTCAGAATGGAAAAGAAAGAGAAATACAGCTTGAAGCACAAATAAAAGCATTGGAGACCCAAATACAAGCATTAAAAGTTAATGAAGAGCAGGTAAATATTTGGTCTTATTTATGATAAAAAGTTGTTTTTTACAATGAGAAGTTAGTTCCTTAACGTTTGGTGTTGTGGGACTAAATTTAGAAGAACTTAGAACACCTATAAACCTACATTTCTCTCCCTTTCCTTGGAGGAGTGGGTCTCCCATCTACATAGTCATGTGTACACCAGAAATCTGGAGGAGACCTCACCTCCTCTGTTCCTCGTCATCCAGTCGCTGCTGTGTTCTGTTGAGTCTCCTCATTTCGGTCCACATGGCCCTAATTCAGGATTGTACCATATTTTTCAGAAGTCTCTTAACTAGTCTCTAATCTTCTTACCCCTTCTCCTAATTCTCTTTTATGGCCATCTGAGTAATCTTTCTAAAGTACAGTTCTAATTATGTCTTTCCCTTGCTTTAAGCTTTTCAGTGACCCTGCTTTACTTATGGGGCAAAGTATGGCATCAAGATGACCACCTGATCCCTGCATTTCTCTTCTCTTACTCTCCTCAACCTCAACAGCTTGCTTGTTGTTTTTATGTACTTTTATGTAGTGTCTCCTCTCTCTGGAATGCCCTTTCCACAATACACTGCTATTTGACTAACAAGCCCCTGCTCAAGGGTTTTCTTTTCCTGAGCCTCCCTGCTTTCCTCCCCAAGCCAGATGATCACATCTGTTATAACAGACTGGGAACATCTTGAAGGCAAGAACAGGTTGCCCTCATCTTAGCCCTATCGTGTAAGCCCAGTGCCTGGCACATAATAGGTGGTCTGTATTTTTCTTTTTTTGTATATATTTCTGTATTCCTGCTTTGATACTATCACAACTATAGCTTATGTTGTGTTTTGAAATTTGGTAAATAAGGGCTACCCTTACTATTCTTAAAAAAAAATGTTAAGCACTTTTTCACATTTTCCCTTCTAGATCTTGCAAATCAACTTACATGCTTTGTTTAAAAAAAAAAAAAAGCTTGTTGGGATTTTGATTATTCAGGCACTGTGCTTACCATTTTATAGATGAGTTAACCAAGTCTTGGAGAGGCCAAATTAACTTTCCCAGGGTTACAGAGCCAGTTACTGACAAAGCATCAGGACCTCAATATTCTGACCCCAGTAGACTTGCCTTTAAAGTGGTGGCACATTCTTTGATGAAGGAGACAGGCAGCCATTTGATTCCGGGAAATAGTCCCACAGTCACTGGTAGCCCAGCTGGGTGGTGGGTGGTTCATGAAAATAATACCATGTTGGAGGGAAGGAAGGTAGTTAACAATGAAGGTGGCTCGGCTTTAGGTGAGGTTGGTGGCCCGTTCTGAAGACGGTTAAATGGAAGAGTTTAAGCAATGTTGTCTCACGTCTGGTTCCTTCTCATCCTTCAGATCTTTTTCAGAGAGGACTTCCCATCCACCTCCCATCTAAAATAGCCGATAGCGTCACATTCCCACTCCCCTTCATCAGCTGCGTTTGATCACTCTGTTTCAAAACCATCTGAAATCATCTCATTTGTTTACTTGTTATTGTCTGTCTCTTCTCACCAGAAAGCAGTAGGACTTAAGACCTCGGCCCAGGCTTGTTGTCCTGTCCTGAAGTACACACAGTGTCCACATTATTGAGCAAATGGATGCATGTCTTAGGCAGTTAAAGCAGTGTTGGGAGAAATAGGCAATCTCTGGAACTGAATGAAGAATAGGCCTTGTTTGAAATTTTAATTTTTGTGTGGAATAGATTATTATTTTCCAAAAAGTTAAAGATGATAATAGTTATTACAGGGTTGAATTGCTTTTCTGTGGTGAAAAGTTACAACTTTGTAATCTTTTTATCAGTTAGAAGTTGCATTTATAAAAAATAAAGTAGCATAAATGAAAAACTAAAAGCAACAGAATCACCACATATGGTAGTTTCCTGTTGCTGCTGTAACAGATTACCACAAATTTAATGGCTTAAAATGACACAAAGTCATTGCAGTACAGGTAGAGGTCAGAAGTCTGACATGGATCTCGCTGGGCTAAGATCAAGGTGTCCACAGGGCTGTGTTGCTTGTCGGAGGCTCCAGGGGAGGACCCATTGTTTTTGCCTTTTCTAGCTTCTTGTAGAGACTACTTGTGTTCCTTGGCAATGGCCCATTTCCATCTTCAGGGCCGGGAGTCACTGGTTCTGACTTTTCTGCCTCAGTTTTCCTCATTTAAGGACCCTTCTGGATTGGGTCTGCTTGGTAATCCAGGATAATCTCCTTATTTTAAGGTCATCTGATTAGCAATTTTAATTTGGCCACAACATTACTTTTCCCTTGCCATGCAACACAACAGATTCACGGGTTTCGGGGATTGGGACGTGGGCGTCTTTTGGGAGCCATTATTTAACCTACCACACTGTTACTTTGCAACGACTACCGTTATAGCTTTCAAAACTATTTTTAGTAAATGACTATTCATAGGTTTCATCAGTCTTTAACGAAATAGTTGTCATTTTCCTATGACCTAACAATTGGATTTCCAGAGAACGGTGCAAACAGCACTGGGACCGGTGTAGTAGCAGCGGGTTCCTAGCCTGGTACCCACACTGTGGTACCCACAGTGCCATCACGTTGCACAAAATCATCTTGCACTCTCCTTGAATAACTACAGACTTTTTTCTCCGTGAAGTGTTTCTAGCAACCATGGGCCTTGTAGGTCCCAGCTAGGGAAATCTTGAGGAACTAGAGCCCTGATGGGGAGACCTTTTCTTTACTCCTATTTAAGCATGGTTGGTTTTTAGAGTCAAAACTCAGAGTCCTGTAAACATTAGCATCTTGTGTGCATTTACTAGATGGTGAAGAAGTGCAGAACAACCGAAATGGCTCTGGACAGCCTGAAGCAGCAGCTGCTGGACCTCCGCCATTCGGAGTCACTTCAGCGCGCCAGAGAGCAGCACGAGAGCATCGTTACGGGCCTCACGAAGAAGTACGAAGAGCAGGTGTCGTCCTTACAAAGGAAGTTGGATGCCACAGTTACTGCACTTAAAGAACAGGTTGGGATGATTTCACATGAGCCACTCTTATAAACAAGTAAAGCTGGTTATTTTTTATAACTGACATTTTGTGGTTCGCCCTGTGGAAATTGTGGATGTTTGCAGTAGGTGTTCAAGTGTGAGTAAATGTAAAAGCCCAAAGAGGTTTATCTGTGAACATCCCCAGAAGGCAGAATTTTGGAAATCTTTCCTCTTGTCGGGTTGGTTAGTGCCTTCTCGGTTCTCACGTTGCTAGTTCTTTACTTGTAAAGTATTTATCTTATGCATATTGCTCGTGTGTCCTAGGACAATTCAGATGGAAGGGAATGAGTGGTCTGGGAGCCAGCCTGGACTTGAGAGGCTGTCCTGGGAGCTTCACCAGTAGAAAGCCCTTCTTGGGTCTCCCAGAGTTTGGTTATTAACCTGTCAATAAAGATTGTCTAGAAATGATTCTTGGGAGTTGATTTTGAGAATAGTATAATAAATAAAATAGGGAAGAGAGTCTGATCGAAAGTTAGTTAGATATGAAACTTGAGCATATTTCGCAGTTTCTGTGATCTTTGCCCCAAAGGGAATAAAATGTTGTGGGCTGAGGGTGAGTCAGGTGATGGGTTTGCTTGTGCTCCAAAGCCCCAGGTAATCATTTGAATGAATAAAATTTCAGAGATCATTTTTCTTAATGTAATTTCAGAATTTATGTAACCCAGGGAAAAAAGAGAAGAAAAATAAGATGTGAGGGTATGGAAAATGCTACCACACTGAAAAGTCACCCTGATTGTTATTTCTTATTTATACAGCTGACTCTAAATGTTTCCATGATTTAGGTAGAGCTATATTAGATGGCATGACTGGCAATAATAATTATTTGTATACCATTTCATTTTATTTTACTTTTGTATGTGTTTTTATTAGATTTATTTTCCTATCTGGCTTTTTATTCTTTTTATATAGAGAAATATTGTGAATTTGATCAGTGCGAAGAATATATAGGAATGGGGAAAGACAGGAGCTGTGACAAATTATTGAAAACTCTACTTTATATAATATTGAAACAAATGGAATTTGAGCTATGGTTTTGTTAACCTTGGCTGTGTTTGGGTAGCAGCATGAAAGTTGGCTGTGGAGAGAAAGGAGGCTTGCATGATGGGAGGGGTGAAGCCTGGGGGCTTTTCCATGCAGGGTTGAGTTCTCCCCATTCTCTGCTGACTTAGGCACCATTACACAGGGGAGGGCTGGGAGCAGTTCTTCATCTGTTCAAGACCCCTGTGCCCACTCCATTCTCTTTCTCTCCTCCCCAGCCCCCTCAATAGAAGAATCCTAGACTAGAACACAGAACTAAGTCTTAATTCTGTGCTGAGTGGGCTTCAGACTCCTGAACCATAAATTGAAGGTGTTGATTAAGGTCTTTTCCATTGTTATACTCTGAGTTTTTTTTTGTTTTTTTTTTTTTAAAACAGAGCAGAGCAGAGCATTGATGTTAGCTTCTGCATATAATTGCATAACTGCTTTGCAAAGTGGTGATTCCAGAGTACCTACAGTCTTTTCTTTCTGGGAATGTTTCTTCTGGTATCTCTTTTGTGCTGTCAGTTTGCTATCAGCTGTTGTTTTTTGGGGGGAGGGAGCCTTTATTTTTTAATTTCTTTTTTTTTTTTTAATATATTTGTATTGAAGTACAGTCAGTTTACAATGTTGTCAATTTCTGGTGTACAGCACAATACTTCAGCCATATAGGAACAAGCATATATTCATTTTCATATTCTTTTAAACTATAAGTTACTACAAATATTGAATATAGTTCCCTGTGCTATAAAGTATAAACTTATTAGCAGTTTTTTAAATAAAAGGTCAATCTGTTTTTTTTTTTTTTTTGTGGTGAAGGGAAGTGCAGCATTTATTGTAGAAGCCATACGTGGAGAATGGGTGGGTCATGCTCAAAAACCCCGAACTCCAAAGGTCAATCTGTATTACCTCAGAATCCAAAGTGAGATTCCTGCTGGGAGAGGTGCTGTAAAGATCAACCAGGAGCTAGGGAGATGCCTGCCTATAATCAGAAAAATGCATGGGTGTGTTCTCCCCAGAGATGGTTGATTTAGATTTTCTTACAATAACTGGTAACCATACATACATACTGCATTTTGCCCTTTGCCCTCTTTTTCTTTGTAAAAGTTACTGAAGAGGAGCAAAATATTTCCCTTTCAGATAAACCTTTTCCTGTTCCTCCCCGCTCAGCAGTTGACAAACATAAAGCAAATCCTGGAGAAGAGTAGTAAGGTACAAATAACTGGGTAATTTAGCAGATGAACTCAAATAAGTTTGCTATTGTCTGGATTCTGAGTGGCTCTCTTGTTAGTCACGCACAACTGTGTAGCTATGTACTTGACCGTGTTAGCAGAGTAGATGTTCACATGTTGTAAGTTTGGCTAGTTACAGAGATTCTTCACCTCACATCTCCTAAGGCAGTCCACGACTCGGCCCCCAGGAGGTGATGAGTCCTCTGAAATTGTGGGTGTGATTTTCTATAGGGTGTCAGTATATGCAGCTTTTTTGGGGGGGCGGGGTGCATTCCATTATTTATTTAATTTACTGAGGTGAAATTCACAATCTAGTTCCTCTTCTATCTAGTTCCAAAACATTTCCATCACCCAAAATAAAATCTCTTACACATTAAGCACTTTCCCTCTATTGACACCCTCCTCCCAGCCCCTGTGTATGCAGTTTTTGTGAGAAGACGCATGAGCTTATTCAGATTTTCCAAGAGATTCAGGACTCCCCTTGCAAAAAGTTGAAAAAAATCACTTCTTTGTGAACAACTTGTTCTTGGAAGAAAAGGACTACAGTTGGAAACTAATCCTATTACTTCATTTGTTCAGCAAACTTTTACTGAAAAACAGCTAAACATCAGGATGTAAACAGGTTTTATGTAGACTTAATTATATTTTGAAAGACAGAACTCAACACAGGGGCTGTCTAATTCCATGTGATGGGAGGAGTAGCAATCTGTTATAATTTTTTAAAAAAAGTTTCTGTGTAACTAATATTTTGAGAAATACATGGCTTGTAAAATTATATTTTTAATTTAGTGTTTTCCTTAAAGCCATCAGCTTTTCTGGTAGAAAGGACTGTACACATCCTCAGCATATAGCGGTTCTTGTTACTTTGGTTGAGTTCTTCTGAAGTTTTTTAGTGTAATAGAGAAGATGAGAAGAAATGAGCTTCTTGGAGCTCACGGTGTTCCTTCACCGACAGAACTCTCTCACTACAGACTGTCTTCTAAGCTCTCTCCTCTCAACTGTCTCTCCCACTCATAGACGTGTCATAGTGTAAGATCTCTGGTTATCTGTCCAAACTGTCTTCTACTTCCTCCCATTCATATGAGTATCAGGTGAAGATCTCTGATTATCTCCTTGAAGGTATAAAACCTTTCTTCATTCTGGTCTTCTTGAAATCTTCAGCTTTTGGTGAAGTCAGAGACTTTGGTTTCTATGATAAGACTTTCACCAGATCAATTTTCTAAATTTTTAAAAAATGTATTGAAGTACTTCCAGTTGGCTAAGAGACTCCCACAGACCTCTGTGTGCACATGTGGCCTAATCCTCATTTTTCTGTGCACTCGGGGTCTATTCATTTCTACTTGCTCTTGTGGACTCACCTGTTCTATCACTGCACTTGTCTCATTTAGTCTTAAAAGATGCCTGCCTTTATCGGTCTTGAACTGAGTGTTCTCACTCAAGCTAATCGTGGAAAAGTTGGAACCATTTATTTTGTTTTGTTTCTTGGTATAAAAACTGCATAGTTTTATGAGTATAATCTGTTTGCTTGAACTTGTCACCAGGACACAGCATAGTGTAATTGACAGTTGCATATAGACAAATTATGGCCACAGTCTGCCTTTTCTTTATAATGACCTTCATAGCTATCTTTTCTGGAACTTTTTTTGGCCAGTTCTCAGGCTCCTGTAAAAGCTGTTGTGACCTCCCCAGCACATAAATGTAAGCTGTCTCCCCACCTCCATGCACACATGCTCACACCGTCATTACCATTAGCTCGTTTGCTGTGCTTGCCATGTTACTTGGGTGCTTTAGAACTATGCTTTTCAAGCTGGCCTGGGAATCAGCAGCCGTGTGCCAAGAGGTTTGCACTGTTGAATAAACATGGACCAGTTTCCAGAAGCTTCATTTTGCTCAAAAATTTGGTAGAAAAACTTTAAAGCAAACATGGCTGTGTTATGAAATAGAATACAAAATCCACATAAATTTTTAAGCTAAAATAGGAGACTTCAGAGTCCCTTTCCTCCACTTAAGGATATGCTAGTATCCTCCTGAGGTGTACCTTCTATTTGTACCCCTGAGGCATTGTTGGGCTTTAGATTATGCTATAAATCAGGCCTCAAATGCCCTCTATGCTTCAGAGTCCTTTCTTGATATTCCTCTTACTACTTATTTTCTTCAGGCTTTTCCAGGTAACTTCAACCAGTTACCTTAATTTACTTCTCTGCCTCTCTCATGCTGTGCTGTTGGTCTGGAATTCAGCCTGTGCAGCCTTTTTTGAAGGGGAGGTGATGATTTCTTCTACCTGAGCTTGGAATTCCCGTGGCTCATTACTTCCAAACACATTCTCTTTTTGTAGACATGTGAATATATCATACGCATGCCTTAAGTTTTCTGTAAATTCCCATGCAATTACACACACACACACACACACATTTATCCTGTTTATCTTTGTCATTTATTTTTCAAGTGTTTTTTGTAGCACTATGTATAAGGCACCTTCAGAGAGACTATTAAGAGAAATGACATGTAAAAGGTAGGGGGAAAAACATAGGAGAGAAGCAGATCAAGTTTAAGAGAAGTTCAGAAGAGGGAGAGATGATTTTTGGCTGCTCAGAATAGAATGAGTTTTTGGCTCTTCTGAGTAGAGTGAGTTTCCAGGTATTTGCCTGCATCTTTGCTGTCTTGGGATACAAATCTTATGGTTCAAAGTGGTGCTTAAATTTGAATACATACATTCATACTGAGAGTGTAAAATGCAAATAGGGATGTAATACATGTCCTTTGGCTTGAATAAAATCTAATTTTAGAATAACAGTGTCTTGTGAATATAGAGCAGAAAGGGACTTTAGAAACCATCAAATTCAAATTCAACCTTTGTTAGCATAATTACAAAAGAAAAAGCATACTGAGAACTTGATGGCTTGGTCATGTAAGTTTGTTCTTCTGACTCACAGTCCTGTGTACTTGACCTTATAAAAGAGGCGATCCTGCCATGTGATGGTTTTATATTGGATTTAAAATCCAATTATGTAAAATCATATTTGTTAGCTTCATATTTAATAACTGATCATGAAAATGACTTCTTGAATACTTTTTCTATGTAGGAGGACATTTGCTGTCATTTGAAAGAACAGGTTAAACAACTGGAGAGGAATCAAGAAGCAACCAAATTAGAAAAGACTGAGATCATTAACAGGTTGACCAGAAGCCTGGAGGAGAGTCAGAAGCAGTGTGCCAACTTGTTGCACTCAGGTGGGTGTCCGGGTGGGCGGTGGCTCCCCAGAAGGCTAGTGTCTGCAGAGAGAACATGGTAGGATTTTTGAATTACCATATAAATCCAGAAAAGACAGGAAAGATAATCAGTGGCAAATATTTTTTTAATCATGTATTTCCTTCAAGTGAAATGAACACATACATATAGACAGTTCCCTGCTTCTGTACATGGTGCATTTGTGAATACAAGTCCAAGCTGAATGTGCTAAAAGTGAACAATAAAACATGTATTATAAAGTTCTCTCCCTGAAAGTTGAAAATGATGGTGAAATCCCATTATATTTTGCCTTTTACACTTGATCTTTGATCATAGAGTTCTGTCCTTTTGTATAGCTTCTTTAATTTTTCTTTTCCTCTCACAGTGGAATAGCCACTTACCTGGTCAGCTGAAGCCAGTGAGCCACCTCCTTGTCATGCTTAAGGTTTCTTGTGTGGTCTCCGTAGTGTTAAGTGTGAAGTGTGAGACATATGCTTCCTGTCAGTTTCAACAGTACTTTTACTTCTTACTTAATAAGATGACATTGGAGTAAAAGGCAATAAAAGACTTAAATGTTTATACAAACACTATAATACCGACAAAACTGCCTGGTTTGTTGGTGAGTAGCCCTCACTGAAAACAAACAGCTCAATGGCTAATCGTCACCTGATACGTGAAAGTCAGACCTTGGCATATGAAGTCAGTTCAGACTATTGGGTACAGCGTGTGTAAGACTGGGTTATTCAAAAGTTGAAAAAACTGTGTAAATGTGTGTGTGTGTGTGCATGTGTGTGTGTATTTTGGTGGAAGCAAAATTTGTATCCTGCTCCATTTAGGTGCCCACTCTGTTCAGATCTGTATCCTTTTGTTCCACATGGCATTACTTACTGAGCCTTTTTCCTTGCCATTAAAGGCTTTGAAAATATGATTTTCTTTAGTTGCATAATATGCCATCATTATTTTGCTTAACCATTTCCCAGATGCTCATTTTCTTTTGAGGAAACCCAGTAAAGTCCCTTTTAAATGGGAACCTTTTAACCATTTAAAATACTAGGTTTCAGAAGCACAGTGCTAATATGCTGCTTTCACATGTGGAGGTGAGAGTGGTGGAAATAAAAGCCTTTAGAACAAAAGCTAAAGGCCGCAAGATGTAGTTTTCTTGTTAGAGTGTAGAAATGGGTTCCAAAGAATTTTTGCTTTGGCTTTCTGTGAGCTGGAATGTTCTGTTCCTATTAAAGGACTTGTGGAGTGTTAAGGTCTGTAGACGTGGCTAATTGGATTCGTAGCAAGGTCACAGTAGCCCATGTCTTCAACCTCCCAGGGGTCTGTGGGGAGCCGCACTAAATCCTGGAAATGTCTGCACCAGACCTATGCCTTCTGGGCCCACTGGCTATACTTTTGTGCTCCTAAAATGGTAGTTAAAAGGTCATAAAGCAGAACTCCTGTCACCTCAGTTGACTCAAGTTCTTCTGTCCACGATCGGCACTTTGTTCCTTCATGTTTGGCGTTGTCTGTGGTTCTTTCTCCCGTAGGCTCAGCACAGGAGGTGGCTCAGCTCCGGCTCCAGCTGCAGCAGGCGCGAAAGGCTCATGCTGTGAGCGAGAACATGAACACGGCTCTGCAAGTGAGTGCTGCCCCGTGGAAGAGACTCGGGGTCACTCAGCTAGGTGGCGGTCACCTCGCCTCGCTGAGCGTTGGATTTCCCTGTATAAAAGAGGTGGCCAGACCATCTCCAAGCCCTGGGAGTTGTTCGCAGCCTCACCCACACAGCTGGGTGGTCAAGCCCAGGCCGGTCTAACTGCAGAGCCAGGGCCCCGCCCCCTCCTGCACCTGAGATCAACAGGTGCGGGAAACCTGCGGTTTAGCTGCGTTTCTCTCACATCCTCCTCCAGCACCGCCTACGTTTTCTGTCGGAGGAAGACTTCCAGTATCACCTCCACTGGAAAGAGGTATTTTGCCTCTTCATCGCTGGCAGACAGAAGTGCAGCACTTTCTTAGCAAGCCAGCCTACTCAGTCCTCTGCTTTAGTAAACCAAAATGTGCTCCACCAGCTTCTCGGCTCAAGGGGTGCTGGTCACGGAGGACATGTGTAAGGGAGGGCGGTGTGCGAGAGACTGCCGACGGCCGCTTTCTCATTCACTTGTTCATTCAGTTCACTCGAAACCTCTATGTGCTGGCCTTTATATTTTTAATGTGTGCTAAAAAGGTATGTGAAGAAGAGTTTCTGCCTTCTACTGATCATTAAAATGAATTTTTAAGAATAGATAGAGTGACTAATTCTTTCTTATAAAAAATAATGAAAATAACTTTCAATAATTTTGTGTTTTAGGAAGAATTAACAGAACTAAAAGACGAAATTTCTCTCTATGAATCTGCTGCAAAACTAGAAATACTTCCAAGTGGCTCAGAAGGAGAATTAAATATAGAACTCACTGAATCATATGTGGATTTGGGGATCAAGAAAGCCAACTGGAAAAAATCCAAAGTTAAGAGGTATTGGGAAAATACTTTACTATAGAAGAATTTCCATTAATAATATTGATGGTGCACAACAGACTGGTGGCACTAGATATGAAGTGATGAGCTGCTTAGGGCTTCTTGAATGTGGGACAGTGTGTTTTAGTAATTTCTGATGAAGTGTAAGGGTCTGAAATCAAGAGGAACAGAAACCTCAAGTCTTGATACTGTGCTGTCTCGATACCAATAGGGCACATCAGTTTCAATAAGGTAAGAATGATCAATTTAGTTAAAATGTACAAATTAAATTCTACAACTTAGATTACATGTCTGTTTTACTATTAAGGTGAGAGTGAATTGTTTTTTTATTATGTTAACACTGTATGCTAAAAGCAGGCATTCGTCAATGGTATATGAGAAAATGAGCATTAATTTTCCCTAGGAACCTTATTGTGACCTTCTTTTTAAAATAGGGATTCTGTCTTTTATGACACTGCTTAGCACAGATATTTTTAGCAGTCTTACGGAAGAGAGTGCTTTATTGTCCTTCCCAGGGACCAGTAGGCGAGGGCTGGTGGTGGTACAAAAGACAGAACATTTAGATACCATTGAACACTTAAAAGATGAAGGAAGGAAAGGATGTATATTCTGAGGCACATGCTATTTGGAAGGGGCTGTGCAAGGCTCTGGGAGTAGAGTGCAAAAGGAAGTTTACATTTTGTCTGATGGGGAGAGGGAGACACACTTGTAAGCAACTAAGTGCTATGTGCTAGCTTGCTGTGCAAAGGGGTGTTTATCCATCCCTCCTACTGGTCTAGGGAGAGGATGAACGATGGGGTATTTGGAAGAGATTGCATGCAGGCTAAGGAAAGCCTTTATTGAAGGCATTCTTTTAAAAAATTTTTTTTAATTGTCTTTTTTCTTGAGGGGGTAATTAGGTTTATTCATTCATTTATTTTTAGAGAAACTACTGGGGAATGAACCCAGGACCTTGAGCAGGCTAAGCATGCGCTCCACCACTTGAGCTACACCCTACCCCCTTGAATACATTCTTGAATGAAGCCACCACTATCCAGTTTATAGTTTAAGACTATGGTTACCATCATTATTGTTTAGTGAGAGTGTTTACTACCTGTTGTGTTTCGGGCATCATGCAACTAAATACAAATATATAAATCTCCTGAAGGGTTTGTTTGTTCCACAGTGGGTTTTAGAACTTACGTATTTTAGTACTGTGATTCCATTTTCAAAACAGTAAGATGAGATTCAGTAGGTGAAAATCTCAAATCAGGTAATATTGTGAAACAAGATGCTATGTTAGTTTATTAAGATACCATTTGTTACCGAACCAGACTTGCCTGTGTGCAATAAATCAATGTACTAACATTGGGTTGTGGTGAAAGAAAGTGCAGCATTTATTGTAGAGCACCAGACAATAATGCTCTGGGGCAGATAATGCTCAAAAAACCCAAGCACCCTGATGGGTTTCAGGCAAGAAGTTTTTATAGGCAAAATTTGGGGGGAGGGCTGCAGGGTGTGTAACCCTCCTCTCATTGGTTGATGGGGAGGTAACAGGGTGGTGGTCCAGGAGTCTCAGTCATCAGCCTTCTGGTTCCAACCAGTCTGGTGTCCATGTGCTTATGCTCAGCCTGAAGTTACCATCCTCCACCTGGGTGAGGGTCCTAGTTCCAGTAGAATTCAGAGATTTGTATCAAGTTGTTATGCACATTCCCCCCAAGGGGGCACCAGGACCAGGCCTCCCCCACCTCCCCTGGGCTTCCCTATTGTTTCTTTCTGCATTCCCTCACTCCCCTAATTAGTAACTGTTTGAATCTGCCCTTTGGAACTCAGGGAAGGTCCAGAAGGCTGACATCTTTTTCCTATAAACAAGAAATGAGAGATGGGAAAAGGATTTTGTGTCTGGGGGACCCCATGGGGTCCTGTTGGGTTTCACACTTACCTGGAGGTCAGTCTTTAGGGACAGCATCTCAACAGGTCACAACTATAGTCCCAAAAGTGAAGCAAAGAGGCAAATAGCAGAACTAGATTATGTGATGGACGTACTAGGAGCCACCTTGCGGCTCTTATCCCAGGGCCATGTTGACTTAGATTTGTTGGTACCCCATGAGTTACCCGATTTTCTGCCTGGCCACAGAGGAACTGGGTCGGGTTGTTGGGAGAGGTACTGCCAGTGCTGCAGCCAGACAGCTTAGCCTCAGCAGGGAGAGAGGAACAGGAACCTGCGGTGCCGGGGCTGCCGAGCACCAGGGTACACAGCTTTGTAGATGTAGGCACGTTGTCGCCCACATCAGAATGTCCACAATCGCGATCCGGAGTTGTCGAAGAAAGCCTTCAGCTTTGCTTAGTTAATTAAAGCAAAAGAGGATGAATGTGCTCTAAACAGATTTACATAAAAATTTAAAGTTAAAATGTAGTCATCTGGAAAATTTACTGCTGTGAGTGCCTCATTTCCTGTTAATGCCAGATTAATTCTAAGGGGCTAGTGGAAAGAGCATGGTCTTTAGATCCAGATTTGTTTTGATTCATAGTTTTGCCATTTATTACTAACTTTATGACCTTGGGCAAGTTTCTTGACTTTTCTGAGCCCGGTTTCTTATCAGGCTTTTTCTGTCAGGTAGATTATAGCATATCCCTTGGGGAAATTAAAATGAAGATTAAAATAGAAAATGAATGTAAAGGTAAAGGACCTCATGTAATAAGTTCTAGCAGTTATTAGGCACTTAATTAGTAATAATAATAGCTACCACTGATTAAGAGATCCTTGGTCAAAATATACCATCGATCAGATTTTATATTAATCCACATCTGATTCAACACATATTTTACAAATAGTTCTTGATCCTCATTTAAATCTTGGGGAAAATGTCGGATCCTTATTACCATTTTAGAGTTGGGAAAACTGGGGCTCAGATCACCAAGCTTGTTAGCTCAAGAGGACAGACCCTTAGCAACATAACTGGTACTTGAACCCAGAACTTTACTGTCATGTAAACCTGTTGGTTCATATTTACATGGCAGTCAGACCTTTTTGCCTTAAACTTCATTTTTTCTTTGACTTGTATTTTAGAGGATTGAAGAGTTAGTTCTTGCCAAAAAAAGATTTCTCTCCAACTCATTACTTAATTTGTGCCATAATTAGCCAGGGAATTGGGTAGAGAATACAGGTATATGTGTATAGGTTTATCTTTTCAAGTAGACTTACTCCATCATGGAGTTTACTAAAATGTATTGACTTCCCTGCCCTTTCTATTTAACTAGCACTCAAAACCAAAACCCGACAGTAATTTAAAGCACATTCTGATAATAAAGCACATTCTGATAGATAATAAACTTGAGACATCACGTGGTTATCGTAGTAAAAGGAGTGCCAGCCACGTTCACCAGGAAAAGTGGGGAATAACTAAAGCGGGTGGGTAGTCATTGAGGCTCAGGAGGAAGATGGTCAGTGGAGTGCAGGACCAGCAAAGAAAGGTTAGCTTATGGTCATCCCTCCCACCAGCATTTTAATGGGTAAGCATTCAGCTTTGAGGAAAAAGTAAAAATATTTATTCTTAGTTCAAAGTGAAAGGCGATATAAGAGAGATTAGGTTTGTACCTTTCCTCTGCTGGATTGTGGTTCTTAGAACAAAAGGGAGCGAGAGTTTTAGTTCTTTGTTGACTTGAGCTGCTTTCAAATCACTGACCCAAATATTAGCGGCTCCAAGTTTTCATTCCCAACTACCACCTCCCTCCAGCTACTGCCTAGTAAACTTGAAGGGTTTAGCCTCAGTGTTCTATTTCACATGCATGGAATCCGAGGAGCTAAGTCTGCGTGCAGCCTGCAGACAGCTTCCCCTCTCCCTTATTATAGTTGGCTGCGAAGCTCAAGTCATAAACATTTAACAAGTGGAATGCCTTTCCCCTTTGGTCTTCTCAGCAGGCTTTGTAAGGGACTACAGTTTATTTGGATTCAGAGGAACCAACTTCCACAGGTCTCACTAGTGAGCCCAATACAGGGCTGGTCACCACTGCCGACTTTTCCCTTTTGGGAAAGAAGGGAAAATTATTTTAGCAAGCACTTTTTTTGCTCTCTGACTTGGCTCCCTCTAGGAGTACATGATGTGCTATTTCAGTGGTCAGTGTTGAGTAAGAAAAACTCGGGATGCATAATTTGTTAGCTGAGCAGAAAAAGTTAGTTCACCATGTCTTACAGCACAGGAAAGATGTGCTGTAATATAGCTTACATTTCTTATACAATTTCTGTTTCTTATATTTCTATATAATTAGAAGTGGTTTAAGCTGGTGAGATCTACACATATAGACATATTTCCACTATATTACACATCCAAAAGTTGTGTATATTGATAAATATGTACTGTATTGCCAGAGATTCCTTTTATAATGTTAAAAAAAACCCCATGTTTTGTTCATCCCCTTTCTCTCTCTGTGTATGTGTGTGTGTGTATATATATATATACATTTTACTTCCCATGAAGAAAACCACTATTAACATTTTGATATATAACTTGTACATTATCTGTTTTGTGTGTTTCTAAAAGATAAAATAATATTGAATGTACTACTTTATAATGTGTCTTGACTTTGTATATTATGGGATCTTTAGATGTCAGTAAATATTGTAAATACTTACTAGTGGATATGTAGATGAATGAACTATATTTTAGTAATACATTTGTTTAAATTTTTTAAAACTGTAAGTAATGCAGTATTATTATTATAAGCATATCTGTAGTCGAATCTTTATTCAAATCTTTGGTTATTTCCTTAAGGCGATATTCTTGTTAAAGAGTATGCATGTATTTGAGGCTTTTGGTACATGTTGCTAAGCTGCCCTGCAGTTTGCATTATTACCCACACCGTGTGATAGTACCTGTTTCCTGTACCCTGGCCAGTGTTGAGGGATATCACTTTTCCTGTTTCAAAATTTTATGTAGTTAGATCCAGCACTTTTTTCCCTTATGATTTCTTGATGGTATTTTTCTAGTACTTTTTTTTTTTTTTAACATTTTTTATTGATTTGTAATCATTTTACAATGTTGTGTCAAATTCCAGTGTAGAACACAATTTTTCAGCTATACATGAACATACATATATTCATTGTCACATTTTTTTTCTCTGTGAGCTACCATAAGATCCCGTACACATTTCCCTGGCTAGTACTTTTTATAGTTTTATTTTACTTTTTAAACTTTTTAAAATTGTGAAATATAACCCATAAAGGGAACATAAGTGTACAACTTGATGATTTTAAAGTGAATTCCCGTGGAACCACTACCTAGGTCAAGAAATAAACATTGCCAGCAGCTGCCCATATCCCTCTTTCCAGGCGTAACCTGGAGGCTACTACTTTCTTAACTGTTAATGGCAGTTATTTTCTGGGTTTTTTTGTTGTTGTTATCTTTTAAAATCTAATTATCCATGCCTTCATACTGTAGATTAGCTTTGCCTTTATACAGAAGGAACTCATACATTAGGTGTGTCTTTTTCTCTTCCACAGCTTTATTGAGATATACAGTTGACTTGAACAACGTGGGTTTGAACTGCAGGGGTTCCACTTATACGTAATATAGTACCTGTATTTTTACAAATCTGTAATTTAAATGTGGGGGAAAAGTTTGTGTTCTACCAGAGATCATATTGTAACATCAGAAGAACTAGGATTTGAGTCCTGATTCTGTCCACACTGTTTGAGCTTTCTGCCCTTGGCTGAGTGAGTTTTTGAGGCAGAAACAACAGGGATACCAGTAGGTGGGTTTTTCAACTTGCAGGAGGCGGTGGGGGCAGGGAGTCAGTACCCCCAACCCCCTATGTTATTCAAGGGTCAGCTGTATTTCAAATACCAAAAAATCACACATTTGAAGTGTATAGTTAAGTGTGTTTAATATATTCCCAGGGTTGTGTATCTATCACCACAACCCAATTTTAGAACATTTTGATATCCCCCAAAAGAAATCCAGTACTCACCATCGGGCATTCCCCATTATCACAGCTCCAGATAAACACTACTTTCTATCTCTGTGGATTTGTTCTGTACATTTTACATAAATGGATTCATATACTATGTGGTCTTCTGTGATTGGCTTCTGTTACTTAGCATAATGCTTTCAAGGTTCATCCGTGTTGTAGCATGTGTCAGTGCTTCATTCCATTTTATAGCCAAATAATATTCCGTTGTATGAATATACTACATTTTGCTTATTTATTCATCACCTGATTGACATTTATTTGGATTGTTTCTACCTTTTGGCTGTTGTTGAGTACTGCATATTTTTTAGTGGACGTATGTTTTCAGTTCTTTTAGATGTGTATCTAGGAGTGGAATTGCTGGGTCATATGGTAACTTAACATTCAGCATTTTGAAAAGTGATCAAACTGTTTTCCAAAGTGGCTACATCGTTTTACATTGTCACCAGCGATGAATGAGTGTTTCATTTTTTTTGTGATTTGCTAATGATGTGGTTTTTATTTGATGGCTCATTATGTTCAACATCTTTTCATGTATTTATTGGCCATTTGTATGTCTTTTCTTTTCCTCATTTTTAAATTGGGTTGTCTTTTTGTTTAGTTTTAAGAGCTTTTATATATTCTGAATACAGGTCTCTGGTCAGATATATTATTTGTAAGTATTTTCTCTTATTCAGTGAGTTGTCTTTTCACTTTCTTAATAGCATCCTTTGAAGCACAAAAGTCTAATTTTATGAAGTCCAACTTCTGTATTTTTTTCTTTAGTAGCTTGTTCTTTTGGTGTCTAAGAAACCATTCTCTAATCCAGTGTTCTAAAGATTTATGCCTGTGATTTCTCCTAAGAGTTTTATCTTTTACGTTAGGTCTTGAGATCCATTTTGAATTAATTTTTGCATATGATATGAGGTGGGAATCTAACTTCATTCTTTTGCATTTAGATATCCAGTTATTCCTTACCATTTATTGAAAAGACTATTCTCCATTTAGTTGTTTTGGCACCCTTAAATCAATTGACTCTAAGTATGAGGGCTTATTTCTGGGCTCTTAATTTTGTTCCAGTGAGCTACATGACCTTATGCCAGTACCATACTGCCTAGATTGCTTTATCTTTGTAGTATTTGAAATTGGAAAGTGAGTCTTCAACTATGTTCTTCTTTTCCAAGATTTTCTTTGGCTAATCTGGATCTCTTGCATTTCCATACGAATTTTTGGATCAGTTTGTCAATTTCTGCAAAGAAAGCAGGTCAGATTTTGATAGGCGTTGCATGGATGTTTTTGCATTTGCATGGAATCTGTAGAACAATTTGGAGAAGTATTGCCATCTTAATGATACTGTGTTCTGATCCCCGAACACAGGATATTTTCCCACTTATTTAGGTCTTTAATTTCTTTCAGTGTACCATTCATATACTTTTATAATTTTGTGGCTTTCAGTGTACTAGTCATATACTTTTGTTAAATTTACTCCTGTTAAGTATTTTATTCTCTTGGCTATTATTTTTGCTGGATTGTTTTATTTTTAGGTGGTTCACTACTAGTGTATAGAAATAGAATTGATACTGTATATTGATCTTGTATCATGCCATGTTGCTGAACTTGTTAATTAGTTCAAATATTTTTTTTTTTCTTTTTTAGTGGATTCCTTAGGATCTTTTATATTCAAGATCATGTCATCAGAAACTAGAGAGAGCTTTACTTCCTTCTTTCCAGTCTGGATGCCTTTCACTGCTTTTTTCCTGACTAATTGCTCTAGCTAGAATTTCTAGTACAAATGTTGAATAGAGGTGGCAGGAACAGGCATCCTTGTCAGGAGGCAATCAATCATTCTCCATTAAGCATGAATTCTAGCCGTGGGTTTTTCATAGATACAGGTATTCTTTAGTTTTCTTTTTTCACCAACATTCTGTTTGTGACACTTATGTTTTTGCATTTAGCTGTAGCTCATTCATTTATATATGTAAATATGTGTGTGTGTCTTTATTTGTATGACTGTTCTGCAGTTTATTTTCCATCCTACTGTCCATAGATTCTTAATGTCATTTCCAGGTACAGTGGGCATACATTTCTGTTGGGCGTATAGTTAGAAGTGAAATTTCTTGCAGTACTTGTGTTTCAACTTTAATAGGTAATGCCAAACTATTTTCCAAAGTAGTCGTGCCAATTTACATCCCCACCGGAGGTATATGAAAGTTGTAGCTGCTCTTTCTTCTTGTTAACACTTCATATTGTCAGTCTTTTAGTTTTAGCCATTTAATGTGTAGTGATATTTTATTGTGGTTTTTATTTGCATTATCCTGGAGTATTAAAGAGATTAAGCTCCATTTAAAAAAAATGTCTATTGTGTTTATTGGCTTCTTGGGTGTGGTATGTATATGTGTGTTTGTGTTTCCCTCTGTGTGTGTGTATGTGAAGGACTTATCTCTCTTCTTAGTTTTTATGTGATTTTTTGTATATGCATGTGTTCTGTTGATTTGTAGGAGTTTTTTGTTTTTTAGTATCTGTTCTAGATAAGAGCTATTTGGCTGTGTGTGTTGCAAATATCTTCTCTCTGTGGCTTGCCTTTTTAACCTTTTAATGTGTCTCTTGATGAATGGAAGTTTTTAAACTTTAATTTAGTCAAATTTATCAAGCTTCATGGTTAGTGCTTTTTATAATCCTTTTAAGAAACCTTTCCTTCAGGGTCATGAAGCTTTACTCTTATGCTGTCTTCTAAAAGCTTTACTGCTTTGTCTTATACTTTAGTTTTACCACCTATTTAGAATTGCTTTTCTTGTTGAAATATTTCTGATTATTCTCGCTCATTTACACTTCCAAATGAACTTTATGATTAACTTGTTCTGTTCCAGGACAAAAATCCTAATAATATTTTTTACCAGGATTGCATTAAGTATGTACATTAACCCAAGAAGAATTAATATCTTTATGACATTGAATTTACTTATTCAAGAATATAGCATGTCTTTTTATTTGCTTAAATCTATTTTTGTCTTTCAAGAGTGTTTTTTGCTTGTTTGTTTTATTTTTTAGTGGAGGTACTACGGATTGAACCCAGGACTTTGTGCATGCTAAGCATGTGCCCTACCACTGAGCTATACTCCACACTTCCCATGGAGTATTTTGAAGTTTTTCGAATTTAGATTTTGCACAATTTTTGTTACATTGGTGCCTAGATATTCTGTTTTTCAGTAGTGAATTAGGTGTTCTTTTCCATGATTTCTTCTGAGTATTGTTTATGATTTCTGTATTTTGTGTTATAACCTGTTGCCTTGTAATTCTCTAATTTTTTGAAGTAGTTTTTCCCATGAGATTTTGTTTTTTAAATATATCGTCTGCTAATGGAGGTAATTTTACCTCTTTCAACTTATGCTCCAATTGTTTTCCCTTTATGGTTGCTTTAAAGTTTCTCTAATAAACTTTATTTAGGTGTTGATAGTATAAATGTTCTTTTCCAAAGTGGTCATACCATTTTGCATTCCCAGAAGCAGTGTTGGAGAGTTTCAGTTGTTCTACACCATTGTTACAACTTGATAGTGTTAATCTTTTAAAATTTGAGCACTTCTAGTATGTGTATAGTGATACCTCATGGTGGTTTTAATTTGTATTTCCCTAATGACTAATAATGTTAAGCACCTTTTGGTGTGCTTTGCTTTCCTTTTTTTTTTTCTTGATGTGCTTAATTGCTGTTTGTATATGTTGTTTGATCTTTATATATGCCAGGATACAAGTCCTTTGGTAACTGTGAACACTTTCTTCCACTCTCTGGTTTACCTTATCATTTTCTTAAACTTTTGCTCTTTAAAAGATACCATTAAGTTTTAATGAATTCAAATTTAATCTTATTTACAGTTCATGTTTTTTGGGTATTATTGTTACTCAGTGTTACAAAATTTTCTCTTACGATTTTAGAAATTTGATAGCTTTAGCTCTTACATCTACATCTGTGATCCGTTAGGAGTTGGCTCTTTAGTATGGTGTGAGAGAAAGATTGATGTTCATTTTCTTCATTCCAATATCCAATTGATCTAATCCCATTTGTCAGAAAAACTTTTCTTTCCCAATTGAGTTGTCTTGGTATCTTTGCTGCTGATCGGTTAACCATACGTTTGTGGGCCTATTTCGGTAATCTCCATTCAGTTCCAGTGGTCTTGTTGGTAGTAACAGTCTCCATAGTGTAGCTTGATAGTCTTGAAATGGGTTGAACAAGTCCTTCAACTTTGTTGTTTTCAAAATTGTTCTGGCTATTCTAAATCCTTTGTGTTTCAAAATAAATTTTACTCTTAGCTTGTTAATTTCTACAAAAAAGGTCCTCTGGAATTTTAATTTGAAATGTTGAATCTATAGATCAATCTATAGACATCTCAAGAAATTGCTGTTTGTCAGTTATACCTCAATAAAGCCGGGGGAAATAAAGAATTGAGTCTTCTAATTATGAACATGCATGCTATGCTTCTTCCTTTATTTAGGGCTTTTCAGTTTCTCTCAATAATGTTTAGTAGTTTTCAGTGTAGAGATTTCCCTTTGATAGATACCATTTCCAGTTAGCTAAAGAATTTCTTTTAGCATTTCTCCCAGAGTATGTCTGTTGGCAGCAAATTCTTAGTTTCCTTATATGAAAATGCACTTAACGTTTGCTGATTATAGAATCTGGATCAACTGTTCTTTTATTTCAGTGCTTTAAAGATATGCTCTTCCACTGTTTCTGGCCTCAGTCATGTCTAAAGAGAAATCTATGGTTATTTGAGTCATTGTTTCTGTGTATAATGTAGTTTCTGTGTATAATGTAAAGTGTAGTTTTTCTCGTGCTGTTTTTAGGATTTTTTTCCCCTCAGTTTTCAGCACTTTGAATATGATGTGTCTAAGTGTGTTTTTCTTTTAGTTTATTCCATTTAGGGTTCACTGAGCTTCTTGAAAATGTAAATTCATTATATCTTTTGCCAAATTTGTGAAAATATTGACTACTATTATTTCAAATTTTTTTTGCCTCTATCTCCTCCTTTCCTTCTGGGTCTCCAATTACATGTAATGTTAAATCTTTTTGTATTGTCCCACAGTTCCGAGACACTTGATGTTTTTTTTCTTTTTTCTTTTTCCTGTTTTCATATTAGATGATTGCTATTGAACAATTTTTAAGTTTACTCCTTCTTTCCTCTGTCATTTCCATTCTATAGAGCCTGTTCAGTGAGGTTTTTTTTTTTTTAAACTTTTAGATATATTTTTCAATGATAAAAAAAATTTGGTTCTTTTAAAGTTTTTATTTCTCTGTTGAGAATTCCTATCTTTTCATTTATTTCGGTTATGTTTCCTTGACCTCATAAAGCATAGGTATTAGCTGCTTTAAATTTTTAAAGCTCTTTGTGATAGTTCTAGTATTTGGGTTTCCCTTGTTAGTTTTCTGTTGAGTATTTTTAGATTGTATATTAGACATTGTGATTTTTGTGTTGTATGGAGATGTGTGTGTGTTTCAAATCTTAGTTCATTTTTCTAAGCCTTTGCCACATTGGTTTGAATCTGTCCTGTGTATGCACCCTTCAGGGATCAGTCTTTGTGAGACATGGGTGTGTGGTTCAAATTTGAGTTAAATTCTCCAAATCTTTGTTGGTTTGAGGGTCTGTTTAATGCATGCATAGTTCAGGGCTTAGGCTGAGGCTTGTTTATACACAGAATCCAGAATTCCTTTCTGGTGGTCTCCACCCCAGGAATCTCCCTGCACCCTTTCTTTATCATTGGTTTAAGGAGTTTGATGTTGGTATAACTTTGCTGGTTTTCTTCATGTTTTTGTGCTTGAGATTCATTGAGCTTCTAAGATTTTATGGGGTTTTACTTTTCATTAAGTAGAAAAGTTTCGGTCATTATTTTTTCAAATATTTTTCCTATCCCCCTCCCCACTTTTCTTCTGGGGCTTCAACTACAATTCGGTTAGAAAATTTAATATGCTGTGTCTTTCTGGTCCTCTTTCCCTGTGTGTTTAAATGTGCTATGTCTTTATGTCCATGGGTCTTTTCTGCTGCTGTATTAAATATGCTGTTAATCTCATCCACTAGCTTTTTTCAGATATTTTAATTTTTTTGTCTCTGCAAGTCTAATTTGGGACATATAGTCTTTCATTTCCCTTCTTGTTTTCATGTTTTTTCCTCCACCTTCTTGAACATATGGAATGTATTGAATTCTACCTCTTTCATTCCTGGGTCAGTTTCTACTGATTGATTTTTCTCCTGGTTATGATTCCTATTTTCTTTCCTGCTTACTTGAATGCTTGGTAAATTTTGATTGGATGCTGGACATTTTGAATTGTATGCTTTCGATGTTGGATTTTATTGTATTTTTAAAAATATCATTATCCTTTTTCTGTGACACACTTAAGTCACCCGAAATTCATTTGATCCTTTCAAGGCTTCTATGTAGGCTCTGTTTGATCAGATTTAGAGCAGCCTTTAATCTGGGGCTAATTTGGCCTCATTTCTAAGGCCATATTTGATGCCCTGTGAATGAGGAAGCCTTTCTACTATGGTTCATTAAAGTACAAAACATTCCCAGTCCTCTTGTTTTCCTGTGGTTTTTCCCATGGCCTTGAGGTAATTTCTTCACATGCTTCCCAGGTCTCTGGAGCTCTCTTTCTGTGTAGCTATCTTTCCCACAGTATTTTTCCTCGAATTCTAGCCATTTTGGTCTCCCCATACTCGATTGGGCAACTCAGTGACATTACTGAGCTCTCTCTGGGTTTCCTCTTTCTCTGCCACAGTCTGGAAACTCCCCAGGCAGAAAGCTGCAGCAGTGCGAGGGCTCATCCAGTTTGTTACCCTGTTCTCAGGGTCGCTATTGTCTACTGATTGAAAACCACTATTTTATATATTCTGTTTGGTTTTCTCATTCTTTAAGACAGATTTTTAAAATCTGGTCTCTTTAATCCATTATGGCAAGGAACAGAAATACTCATTCCATGTTTAAAATTTATTGACACACTCAAGTTGGGATTGAATTACCATGGTGTTTGTTATTGTTACTTTTTTCCCCAGTTGCTTACATATCCACCCAGACCTGTGTTTTAGTGAAAGAGATACAGAAATTGTGGGTTAGGATAACTAGTGTTTTACGATTCATTTCCTCCTTTATTTTCAGATTGTTTCTCTTGGAGTAGTAAAGGACACACATACACAGCACGCAATTTACCAAAAATAAAAAGCGTGTGCCGTATTGCAGTTCCCGTGGTTGAACTCCTCTCAGTGAGGTCGCAGTTCTAAACTTAAGAATGGTCTTCGTGTGAATAAACTTACTTCTGTCTATGGGGACATGTTAGAGGCAATATCCTGGTGTACGAGTAAGCTTAAAATTGTTTCTGAAATACTAGCATACAGTTGTATATGTCACAAAACACGGTCACCACTGCAGTTAGTTGCTTTTAGGGAACAGCCGTGCTTGATTTGTTATTTGATTTAGTACTAAATATAATCGTGTCTCCATTAGCGTTGTACAGCAGGAAGCCCTGAGTGAAGAGCTTTCCAAAGACGAGGTCATTCTGAGGCTGAAAGCGGAGGTGCAGCGTTTGCTGGGCAGCAACTCGGTGAAGCGGCATCTGGTGTCTCAGTTACAAAATGATCTCAAAGACTGTCGTAAGAAAATCGAAGATCTCCAAGTGCAGAAGGATGAAAAAAGCATTGAGGTAGAGTTTGTAAGGCTAAAAATCATTTTAAAAAGACTTAATAAAAAAAAGACTTAAAATTTTCACATTTCAGTTAAACCTTTGTCTTTCAGGGATTCATTGGAGTTTTATTCTTACATTTGCACAGGGAACTATATTCAATATCTTGTAGTAATCATTTGACTTTTTTATAAGTAAAGTTTAAAGAAGGATATGCTACTTAAAAGAATATGCTTTCTAGTTACTCTTGGCACTGAGTAAATGAGAGGCAGTTAGGTAAAATTCCTTTACCACAAACCCAAGGAAGCATTCTACGTAATAAGGTGCCTGCATTTCTTCAAGATTGGCTTGTACCAATAGCAGTCTAAAATTTGGTTAAATTTTCCACGAAAAAATCCTGTAGCTTTTTGTCTGAGATTTCTCTAGCCCATGTTCTTAAAACAAGTCATTCTGTATGCAAAAAAAATTAATTACATGGCGGTGGTGTTACAGGTGGGAAAGGCACCAAGTCAGGTATGTCAGAGTCAATCTACCTTTATATCCTTTGGTTAGCATCCTTGCTTTATAGATGAGGAAAATGAAGCTAGAGGAATTTGTGGCCCTTCTGAGGTTAGAGCCAGTCTTTGGGCAAATTGAAACTAAAACAGTGGACTAATAAGTAGGTCGGAGTTATTTCCCCAAGAACGTGCTGTCGGAGATCTTTCGGGCTGCCCTCCTTTACCATCTGCCTTTTTCACCCTTTCCTATTTTCAAATCTCAACTCATCTCTATTCCCAACAGAAAGTCATACATAAAAGACCTAGTAACTAAAAGGAAAGGGAAGGTGAAAAATGAATGTAGTGTATTCCTTTTCCTTTTAGATGGAAATAACATTTTACTTCCTGCTTTTATCTCCTGATCCTTTAAGCCAGGAGTTGTATTCATTAAAACAGTCCTATTAGAGCAAAATGTGCAAGATGTTCCCTGGTGCTTCTTCTTAATGGAGTTTTAATTGCATCTAGTTTATTTTCCAGAAATAATGGTGTGTTTTCACTGGGAAAGCCCTGCCTGCTGTGGTTCTTCCCTCTGAGTAACTACATTTGATGAGCACGCTGATTGCAATGTTAACGATCAGATGAGAAATGGGACAGTGTGCTTCCCTCCAGCATGCTGAGCATTTTTAAATCAAGCTGTTTCCTTATGTTCTTTAAAAAGGATGGGAATGAAAGTTTGTGTCTCAATTTGTGTTAGAGTTGACTAGTTGAAGCATTTTGGTGAGACTGTGCTACGACCTAGGAGAGTAAGAGGCTGAGCTGGAGTCTGCACCTTAGCTCAGGTATTTTGGTACCTTGTTCAGTATTGAAATCACCAGCGGCCTGTGCTGGTAAGATTCACTTTCATGTGTGTGACGGTTGCTGGGGGCCGTGCCTTATGTTGTGTTTCTAGCCTTTGCCAGTGCCTCTGTAGTCTGTTTCATCAGCAGAGCGAAGGGAGCGCTCTCATCTCTGAACCCTCTTTTTGCGCAGCTAGCCTTCTGCCGCAGTGATTTCTCAGCAGTCTACATGTAGCTTTTTTCTTGAAGTGTGACGTCAGCCCTTGCGGCCGTGTCTGTTCCGCTTCACCTGATGATGCTGGGCTCTCTTGGGAGTATTGTCTTGATAATCCTCTGCATATTTGCTCAGTAAATATTTGTTGAATTACTACACATACTGACCCACTTCCTGGGTGGGGAAAAGAGAGAGGAAGTAGTAATTTAATCAATAGGTGTTTTGTTTGTTGTTGCTTTTTAAATAAACACTCTAGTTCACAGCCATCTAATTAGCCCATGGACACCTTCAGGCTTTTCCTTTTGCCTCCTATTTCCCACGTCTTTTCTGATGGAGCTTTCTCTTCAGTCTGTAAAGTCAGAAAGCGGGGTTAGGAGGTATGTGGAGGGAAAGTTTATTATTCAATGTAAGCTTTTTTTTTTTTTAAAGCTGCTCTGTGCAAGGTCTTGTGGGATTCAATGATGAAGGAAACAACGGCCATTCCATGAAGGAACTTAGAATCTAGAGCATCACTATCCAATGGAAATATAGTGGTGCCACATACATAATTGAAATCTCCAGTAGCCCCAGTAAAGTAAAATAGGTGAAATTGTTTGAATAATATATTTCGTTTAACCCAGTACATAAAAAATATTATCTAATCAATCTGTGATTAGTATAAAATCATTAATGAAATGGTTTATGTATTTTTGTGGGTGTGCTAAGTCTTTGAAATCTGGCATGTGTTTGCTACTTACTGCTCATTTGTATTTGGACAAGTCACATTTCAAGTGCTCAATAACCATATGTGGTTAATGGCTACCATATTCACTAGTACAGATCTATAAGGAGGTGGACATTCATAACTCTGTATAGTTAGGAAGCTGCTGGTTGCAAAGTGCCATGAGAAGGAATAACTAACTGGGCTTGAGAATGGTAAAGCAGCCCTAGTGAAGTCTGCAAGGAGGGAACATTTAATCTCTGTCCTGAAAGATAAATCCATGGGAGACGGTGGAAAGGAACATTTCAGCCTGGAGCAGAAGTATATAAAAGGATGTAACAAACAAGCTAGAATTCTATATTATGTAAATTCAGTCTTTCTGAAATCTTTAATGAGGCTAAAGTCATTTAAATGTCTCAATGTCAACTTTTAGAAAGAATGATCATAGCTAGCTAGCATCAAATCCTGAGCTTCAAGAGATGGTGTTGAACTTCTGTCCTTGCTACAGGGATGTTAAGAGAAAGAAATCGTTAATTTAAACTTCCTGAATGACTTTTTAGAGAGAAATAGGCCATCAAAATCCTCCCTTAAAGCCTTTCTTCGTATTAAGAAGGGCAGCAAAATTATTTACTATGTAGTTGTATTTGACATGATTCTCTCGTGTTTTAAAGGTACTGATATATTTATTGCTTTATATACATACCTTGTAGCACATTTTATATTCATTTCTCTCCCTCTTATATAGAACAGTTTCAAGTTATTGCAGAGTCAATGGTTTTGTTTTGTTTTCATGTCATGTGACTACTCATAGCAGAGCTACTTTATGGCATTTCCAGGATAATATGTGGTGAAAATGAGGAGTCTGCCCATTCTGTGCAGACTATGCGATGATCAGAGGTGGATCAAATACTGTGCTGTTCATTCCAGTTGAACAACTGGGCCATTAAGGTAGAATGTGGCAAAGGCCATAGGAAAACCAGACTGACTTACTAGCAGTCAGGAACCACATCTACACTGAATTTTTTGTAAGCTTAATAAATAAAACACAGAAGTCTTTCTGTGTCTGATACTTAATAGAGATCGTTACCTTACCACAAGCTGTGGTTAAAGCTGTACTCTGATTCCAAGGGGCTTGATAGGCAATATTCAGTAACCAGCTCAGAAGGGTCCTAGCTAGAATCTTTTTAGATGTAGAAATTAGGAAGATAGTATGACAGTTGTTATATTACATTTCTTGTTTTCTTGAAGATAATGTCTTCAGTATTCCTGCTTTAGAGAGAAATTTTATTGTGACGTTCAAATGGTCCTTCTCTTTGAAAGGTGTTCATAAGAGTTTTGTGCTAACAAGTATAAGTACCTCGTCCCTGTGTGCCTGCAGCATGAAAATATGTCAGGACTGAGTGTAATAGATACCATGGAGGTTGTTTTTCAGGATATCAGTAGGATGTTACTTTGATTCCTAGTATAAAAAGTCACCAGTGGGGAAGCACAAATGAGTTATCATAAATCCTCCATCAAGTGGAGGCCAGGTTAGAAAAAAATGAAAGCCATTCTAGTGAGTCAGTAAAGTCCATTGAAGCCTTATTAGCACCCCCAAGTCTGGAGGCAAGCTAACAGGGTAGGTGTTCTTGGCTCTCCCCTCTCCTGCCTGGGGTAGGAGCAGTGGCTTCTGGGAAATGACGGCAGGTGGGAAGGGGAAGGCCAGCAGCTGGAGCCGGCTCCCTGTGGAGGAAGTGAAGAGGGAACTGGAAGACTGAGCCAAAGCTTTGGCGTTCTGTCACCCCCTGTAGGAAGGAGATGCACATACCTCCCTCTCCCGCAATGAGTAGAATGAGCCTTGGTCGAGGGCATTCTTTTAAAATCGAAGAAGAGAAGTCTGAGTTGAGATAAACACAAAACCAACAGATAAAAATAGAGTAGATATTTCAAAAAAAATTCTTTGTGACCCCTTCAGTGAACAAAGAACTCATAAAAGTGGACAAAACACATAAGTAGTAAGAGGAAAAAGCAAAGTTATATGTATCTGGGAAGATGAAAAACAGAAGAACAGTTGAAGGCAGGTAGGAGGTTCCCTCTGATGGGAGTACAAGAGATGCAACTGAAAGAACTGTTAGAGACCCTCCCCCATCAAACACAGTAATTGTTTAAAAACATCACTGCCATTGGCGGTAACGAGGGTTGGACAGACTTGCACTACCTGACAGTGTACATTTGTATGAACTTTCTGGAAACAACTTACCAAAGTCTATAATGAGTACCTACTGCATAAAATATATGAGTTCATATTGATTAAATACAGAATTAGAGTCTATGCCACACCTAGTGGGTGAGGGTATGAAGAAATAGAATATTTGCATAGTCTCAAAATACTTTTAATTACAAGTGGCAAAATAATAACGTTGTAGTGGAGGTGCCTGCAGACACGACCTTCGACCCTTATCGGTTGATCACCAGTGATGAGACTTAGTGATGTCGTGTGTCTCCTGAAAAGCACACACATCAGTTCTGTGGCATTTGTGCCAATGCAGAACCTGAATTTAATAATGAAGAAACATCAGAAAAACTCAAATTGAGGGACATCCTACAAAATAACTGATGGGTACAGGTACTCTTTAAGAACATCACGGCTTTGAAAGACGAAGACTGAAGAACTGTCCTAGATTGCAGGAGACTAGTGAGACGTGACAGTTAAAGGTAACATGGAATTGTAGACTGGATCCTGAACCAGGAAAATACTGTGTAAAGTTTGTGGATTGTTAATAGTATTGCATCCTAGTTAATTTCCTTGTTTTGATAATTGTCCTGTGGTTATATTTGGGGACAGTAATAAAGGTGTACGGAAATTATTTGTACTGTTTCTGCAATTTCTTTGTAAGTATGAAATTCTTTCAAAACTAGTACTTAAATTTTTTAAAAACCTGAAAAACTCGTTTTTACTTTTAGACCAAAACAGATACCTCAGAAAAACCAACTAATGAATTATGGCCTGACTCTTCTGATGTGATTACCAGAGATGATATTCTGCAACTTAAAAATGAAATTCAAGTTTTACAACAACAAAATCAGGTGATTAAAAAACTTTACTATGTTTTGTGAGAATTTTCATGGCCTCTTTAAAAGGCTATAACGGACTTTCAAAAATACAGAGGCAATATGAGTTAGTAGACATGGACATTAACAGATGATTAAGGACATTAGCAGGTGATTAAGGATTACTACTGGTCATGGGGCAGAGTCTTCATTGGAAGGTAAGTATAAGCCCAGTTTCCTGTCTGTGTGGTAGCATGGCTAATAGACGTGTTCTTTCCCCCCCTAGTGAGCTCCTGACCAAAAAGTAAAATGTGGCTTATTTATATGGTTGGGAAGACTATTGTATCTAAGACTTATTTTAAAGCATCAGTTAGCCAATGCTTCTCGGCTGAATGTTTTCATGTATTTCAAAGTAAATACAAAATTTTAACTTTTACTCCTATCAGGAAGCTACTTGATACATAAATGAATCTGTTCTTACAAGGTGTGAGGAGACTTTATAGAATTATGAAAATGATGTTATGTCAAATAATGTTATAGGGAAGGAAAGCACAGAGGATGCCAGAACATGAAATTAGACTAATCAATAAAGATGGTGTTTATTTCCTCTAAGTGCTTTATTCTTTTGTATCCAGCAACTTAAAGAAACTGAAGAAAAATTAAGAAATACAAATCAAGACTTATGCAATCAAATGAGACAAATGGTACATGATTTTGACCATGATAAACAAGAAGCTGTGGACAGGTGAGGTCTAGCAGAGGCCTGAAGCCTGTCCTCTGGACTCCCTTCCCCTTCCCTCTGCCCCTAAACCCATCCTCCTCTCCTGGCCAAAAAAATTCAAGAGAAACAATGGCATGGACCCTCCCTGTTGAAATCTTAGGTTGGAGAAGGTGAGTCCCTGGCTTCTCAGAGTAGAATTTGGAACACATTTTCCATAGAAATAATGTTATATAGTGGGTTGGGTTCTATAGAACCATCAAAACTGTGGTTCATTGAAATAGTATAGCTTAATGGCTTAACTATTTTTTATATAGAAGGAATCTGTGGGAGGAAATATGTCTTCTAAATACGAAATCATAAACTTGGAGACAGACTTTTGGAACATAACTTACGTGTGAGTTGGGTACTTCAGTATTTGTGTTTAATATAGATGACTTGGAGTTTTAGAACCACACCCTCTATTTAATTAGTTTTTTTTTAAATAAACAAAAGTCCTAACGTAGACTATTACCAGTTTGAAGGATTGGAGCATTCTCACATCCCAGGTTTCTAACTTTTCTCTAGACACATTTGAAGAAAGAACATTTTGAAGATTCTCATAGGATCAGCTGTTGAAAGTTAATTATTCCCACTTTTGGTTGGGGACGTCGAATCTGACCTTAACTGTGATTTGCTTTAGAGGGAAGGAGTGTGGAGGCAGGAGAGGTGTTTCCTGTAATCTGGGTACTTACTGCCTTAGATTTCGCTGTCCTCCGTCTGTTTCTAGGTGTGAGAGGACTTACCAGCAGCACCATGAAGCCATGAAAGCCCAGATACGTGAAAGCCTGTTAGCAAAGCATGCTTTGGAGAAACAGCAGCTCTTTGAGGTTTATGAGGGGACTCGCTTGCAACTTAGGTGAGAATGAAAGAGTTTAACTGCTCTTTAAGCTAAACTTAGGTGTTTTTGTGGTCATTTAATTGCTGGTTTTGTGTATCCGAGGTCCGACTTAGATAAGGTGAATAAGGAGATGGCGGCCGTGCAGGAATGTTACCTGGAAGTGTGCAGAGAGAAGGATAATCTAGAAGCGACCCTCAGGAAGACCATGGAGAAGGAGCAGCAGGCTCAGGAGACAAAGGTACAGGACAGGTTCATGTTGTGTTCAGTTCATTTCATTTCTCACTGGAACCAGTACACTCGCTCTCCCGTGGAACAGGGAAGGCATCTGTACTAGCCTCTCGACTTGGGGCTCGTTCACACTCGTACAGCCCACAGAGTACCGTAAATATTGAAATGATAATTGAAGCCCTCTTTGAAAGTGGCATACCCATAGGGGAAAGTGGTTCTTCCTTAGAGATGTATTCTAAGGGACAAAAGAGAGATCTAAAGATAAGCAAGAGTGGACACCAGTCACTTTGAGTCTGAAACCCAGGGATCCTCCCTGTGCGTGTGTTTGTCGGCTTCTCCCATGCTTCTGCACAGCCTTGTGAGCACTGCACAAAGCATCTGCTCGGAGGCGTCTTCCTCTGACCTGCTGCTCTCAGTACCTAAGCATCCTTCTATTCTGGGAAAAGGGCAGGAGTTTGAACTTGGGTGTCATGATAGGGAAGGTGGTGACGTGGAGCTGTGGAGGGGAAGGTCACTGTGAGTGTGACCTCTTTCTGGGGCGCTCTCATTTTCCAGGGGAGCTGGAGGGGCTGCAGTATCCTCTCTCCTCCTGCCTCAGTCCTCCAAGTTGCCCTTGGTGAGTGTCCAGGAGGAAATTCACATGTAAATAGCTGCCCCTCCTCTCTCCTTCCCTGTCCTGGCCCAAGCCTCCTCCAGAAACACATCTGACTCTCCCTTCCACTTTGGACCAGTCTGCAGACCACAATTTGAAAGCCACCTGCGTCCAGATTAGAAAATATTTTTCAAGGCTTGAGCAAATGTTCTATACAGAGGTTTCTGAGTAAGTTATAGTAAAGCTGGCTCTTGCTACCACAGACAAAAAGAATGGTAAACAGCAGGTGGGCAATTCAGTTCATTTAATATTTTGATTATTTTTGAATAGGTTAATAAGGTAAAAAAAATGCCATGTATACATACCATCTAGTGGAAAAAGAACAAAAAGCAGCTGTTTGAGTTAAAGCTGGCAATATAGAAGTTAGAAGGGCTCTTAAATTACCAAGAAATTAAAGATGTATCTCGGTGATGTTTAAAAAAATTAAAATAGGGAGAAGACCCAGTGTGAGTCTTTTCTTTCCTTCCTTCTTCTTAAATATATAAATTGGCAAGAACCTCAGAGCATTCTCTCAAAGAGGTCATTCTTTTCAAAAATATATTTTCTGGTACTTTTAAAAGAATCAATTTGGCTGTAAAGCTGAACCTCATGTAATTAGTCAGTAGTAATTAATGGCTGGCACTGACTGATGCCCTGGCTCATGAATGCTTATACATTGGGGCAAGAGGAGGGGTAAAACTGCTATTTGGCCCTCCCCCCAAAGCTTATAGATTAAAATTGTTTTTTAATTTTTAAATTGTCATACAGTAAAATGGACTCATTTTCATTTGGTGTACAGTTTCATAAATTTTTAACCCAGGTATGAAACAGAACAGTTTCATCAGCCTAAAAAAATCTGCCTTGTGCTCTCCCCTTGTAGTTTATACCCATCCCCCACTTAAAGGGCCAGTGTACTTGAAGCATTAAAAACTTCCTTCCTTTCCTGGGAGTTCTTTAGTTTTCTGTGTAGACTTACGCAGGCCTTTATAAAGCCTGGTAGTCTTCATAAGCCAGTCGGAACAGAACTTCTTTAAGTGTAAGAGACTTTATCTAATCTTTTCATATCCCCTAGAGGTGGGCAAAGAGGTCTATACCAATGTGTTTTCCTAGGAAATGTTTCACACTCACATATGGGAGAATCTTAGTAACCTCAGGCAAGCTAGGGAACTGTAGGGTAGTCCTTCTCTGCAAGATGTAAGCCATTTTCCCTGCAGTTGACCTTCAGGTCAGGAGCTTTACCTGGATACTGAATACATCAGACAGATGACACCAAGAGTCCCAGGATGTATTTTCCTGTTTCATATGTGCTCTTTCTTGAAATACTTGTTGAGTCAGGCTGCAGGTTAAGTACAAGCTCAATTCCAAGTTTAATGTTTTATTAACACAAATTTTCCTCACATGTTAACCTGGCATATTCAGAGAAAGGGAAAAAAAGTCATATACATGGGACCCTTCGGACTGGGTAGTAATCAGTAGAGACTATGAATCTGTAGACAAGGCAAAGATGATTAATATTCCCATTCATAATGCCAGTCCTGCACACACGAAGGCTCATTTATACAGTTATAATCCACATTAAGTCAGTCCTTAAGAGTTTTTTAGCTATCTGAGACATGCAAGCAAGTTTAAATGTTTTAAAACTATCAATATTTGCTTCCCTTTACTGATAAAACCTTTTGAATTAGACATTCCTGAAGGATGTTCAAATGGCAGATCCCCATGGTCAATATACTTACTGCTTTTCTTTAGTGAAGAGAGGGAAACAAGGTTTTCTTCACTGTGGTGCCTCATAAAAATGGCCACACATTCTTGCCATCTCTGAATGTGTGTCCCTTTGCAATGTCACTTTGTAGCTATTCTTAGTAACAGGTGGTCTGTGTCTCATCCCCTGAATCTGACTTTGGCCACATGACTGACTTTGGCTAATGGAACATTAGTAAACATTATGTAAAAAGACAGTTCAAAAGCATTTATGAGTTGGTCCTTGTAAGCTTGATCCTCGTTGGGACCCTGTGACCAAGCACCATGTGAAGGATCTGGGACAACCTTCTGGGTGGTGACACATGTGACCAAATCATTGCCATCTTCCTGGCAGACTTTGAGCGATGCCATCTTAGACCATGTAGCCCCAGTGGCCCGCAGAGATCAGCTGAGTTGGCTTAGACCAGAGCTACCGTCCAGCTGAACCACAGATCATGAGAAATAATAGATGTTGTTTTAAGTCTCTGCACTGGCTGGTTTATTATGTAATAAAGCTAACTGATAGACTCACAGACATACACACAGAAAATTGGTAGCAATTTCCTGCTGTTGATCAAAAGGAAATGCAGATACATATAGAAACAACTCCTGAAGGACAGACAGGCACAGACAAGACAATTTGGAGATTCTGTCTACAGTCACACAAAAATAGTAACAGTGATGTATGATATGACAGTGGACAACTTTCTCAACCACATGGAAGAGACTGTCCTGTAGACTCAGTGCAACTGCAGTCCCCACGACCTGACTGAAGAAATGGATCCCTCAGTCACTGGAGATTTTCCAGACTCATACAACCCTGAACAAACATGGCATGTGCCAGTGGTGGAGAGGACTTGCATGACAGTTAAGAAATAAGCCAGGTCAGCTGTGAACCAGAGAAAAACCCAGACAAACCAGGTAGTCATGAGTCAGAAATAATGCCACAGAGACACAGAGCAAAAGCTCTGTTGCCATGTGGGGATAGGTGTGGGAGATATACCTCCTGGCGTCGCAGTTGGTGGGCTTTGGTGTGTGTCTTCCCGTGGCATCTCGGTGGGACCTCCAGAAAATCGTTTCAAGCAGAAACTCTCATGTATCATTTTGATTTCTGAGGGGGGTTTTATTGAGTTTTCATATCAACTGGGTTCCTGGAATAGAGAATATTGTATGAATAGTTCAGATTCTTAAATTTTACCTGACACTTGACAGTTCTTATTCGATAACACTTTAGCTAGTTTTGATAAGAAATCTTGTTTTTGATACTGAAAAAAATACCAATCTGGATTTACCACAGGATTCATAGCTTTTAGAGTAGAGCAATAAGTTTTGGCTTATCTTGGCATACAGGTCTTTCAGAAATGCAAATCTTTCTGGATTCTGATACCTGATGGGTCCCATGATGGATGGGGTGTCAGTGTAAATGTCAGTTTCATTTTTAAAAAAGCATTTGGTGTTCTGAGAATGTATTTATTGTCTTAGATGCCTTTTCTTTTAATCTAGCCATCTGTAAATTTTTAATCCAAATATTTGAGATGTAAGCAGGTTTTTACAAGACAATTTATTCAACTGATTGAGTTAGCATATGGAAGATCACTTGTCTCTGGTGCTCTTGTCTGTTACATGCATATAACTTTTATCTTATAAATTTGACTTGGAGAATGTTAGTGTTGTATGAGGTATTTATTTGAATTTTGTTTAAAGAGACAGCTTTTGGAGGAAAGAGAAGAATATGTAAGGAAACTGCAGGTGGAATTTGAAGAGAAGTACCAAGATACCCTTGTGATGGAAAAGGACAAGTGGCTGAAAGAACAAGAAAGTGATATTAAACAGCAGGTTGAAAATGAAGTCATGCTAGCCAAAGCTCACTGGGATAAGGAGCAGAAGGAGGTGTGGGTTAAAATTTCTTTGTAGTCACTATATTTAAAAACTGTACTAACTGTTGAGAGACAGCTCTTCCTGAAATGACATTATTTTTAATTGCCAAGTATGTACATTATTACTCATTTTATGAGAATTGGACTATTACTCACACCTCTTGACTCTTCAGCCCAATTCAGGATATAATGAGTTTTGGGGGCTACTTTTTTGATTCCTCAAAATGAAACCATGATCGAATTACGTACTGTGAAATGATTCTGATAACTCTAGATCGATCCATAGTTGACAAATAAATAACCCATGTTGTGGTTTAGAAGAAAGAAGTGATGACTGGGTAGGCTCAGAAGCACAAAACTACCTCTGTTACCTAAGTAGCGAGGGAGATTAGGAAATGCTCATGGTCACCAAGAAAACTAAGAACCAAATTATAATCCTAAAGACTTAGTTGGAAGTGAAATAGATTCGCAAACTTATTTAAACTCAATTTTCTTACCTATAAGGTTGCTATTAATTGGGGGGTGGGGTGTCTACCTCAAGATGAAATAGTAGACCATGGTCCTGTCTCCTGACCTCCCTACTAATCTCTCGTCCCCTCCTCACCCCAAATTGTATTTCTTCAGTCTAGTGCTGGCCTCTGAAATTCTTTCACTGGTCACTTTTTAATATAAAAGTATATATTCTGGAATATCTCTATATAGCTATAAAAAATCTGGATGGCACAAAGCAAATCCCCTATTTTTACATTGTTGCAAGTTGTTTTTCAGTTGGATTTGCTATTAGTTATTTACCAGGGGGTTGAGAGAGACAGCTAATGTTCTTGTGAGAACGTCAGGAAAGCATGAAGTGCCACACAAGATGGCCCTTTCTAGTGAAGCAACAAAGCGGGGGGCTGTTTTAGCCAGGGAAGCAGTCTGAGAACTCTGGATACCCAGGAGGCGGCAAACAGGAAAAGGGAAAAGCAAATTTTGCTGTTTCCCAGTTTTGCCCCGGACTGATTGTGTTTGGATCTATCCTATGACACTGTTGAAAGTAGAATCGTTAAGACGTTCTTCCAATAATGTCCTCCTCTTGAATGCACAGTTGACGCAGTAGAATTTAGTATCACAACAAACAAGATTCTAATGTGTTTGAAGAAGTAAAACTGTTTTTTAGATTGTTCAATTACAGGTTCATTAGTTATACTTAACCAGTGTCTACTTTATGGAAAGCCTGGTATTGATGGAAAAACACATTAATAGCAGATGTTTTCTTTTTTTTTTTTAATCATGCCATCTTTGTAGTCAAAGCTGTCAAAGCTTCCAGAAAGGTGCATCTTGAGAGCAAGGTGGACTGACCTTAACACAATATACTTAAATCTTCCACGAGACTTATGTTATGTAAATAAGGTCAAAGAGTAACTGTCAGGAGTTCCTTGAGAATATATTCTCATTGACTAAATTTCTAAACCTCACATCATTACTACAACAATGTCTAGATGGTTTTCAAACACTGCTGTGGTTGCTTTTTTGGCTAGCGATTAATTCTAGTTTTCTCTTATTTGAATATTTTTCTTTGCATATGATTTTTCTTCTGAAAACAGATCAAACAAGAACTTATTCAACAGCTTGAAAAGGAGTGGCAGTCTAAGCTGGATCAAACTATAAAGGCAGCGAAAAAGAAGACCTCAGATTGTTGCAGCCAAACTGACCAAGAAACCACCATTGATGTTATTTCCAAGAAAGAGATGGCAGTCATGATAGAAGAGCAGAAGCGAAAGATCCAGCAAAACTTAGAGCAGGAGAAGGAAATAGCTATCAAGGGGGGCTTGAAGAAGCTTGAGGTTGAATTGGAGCTCAAATACTGTGAAAATATTGCCAAACAGGTAATAGGCAGATTTACTCCGGGACAGTTATTGGAACTGCCTGTCTGTTAATGAAAACTTGTGAAGTACTCCTGTTAAACTTGCTCATAACTTTATACTTAAAAACACAGTGCATCCTAGTGTAGGATAACAATCTTTTTTGGGAGGTGGGGGGAGGTAATTAGGCTTGCTTGCTTGCTCATTCATTCATTCAGTCATTCATTTATTTGTAGTGGAGATGCTGGGGATTGAACCCACGTAGGCATGCGTTCTACCACTGGGCTATATACTCTTTCCCCCAGATAACAATCTTACGTTGTCCTAAAACTTTCTGCATTCTGTTTCTGTCACAAAGCTGTCATCTCTCAGTTTTTCTATATATTCTTTCAGTTTACAAAATGGTTGCTCCTCTGAGGCCAAAGCATTGAGATGCCTGAGGTTAAAGATGATGGTTTTACATCTGAGTAAAGCCCAACTTAATTATGCATCTCTCATATCTAACTTTATAGAAAATATTCCACTGAAGTAGTTCTAGATAAGTGAGCTTAAGGTGAACAAGGTATTTAACAGTATTTGTGTGGAGACCTGAGGGTTGAATCTGCAAGCATGCCCCTTAAATGGAACTTTGTAAGTCTTGTCCACTGCCAAAAAGCGGTGCCATCACCTCCCCTTGGAAGCATTCAAACAGCTGGCTTGCTTGTAACTGGGGCGTGTTACTGGGTTTTAAGAAATGTCATGCAGAGAAAAGTGTAGCTTAGTGTCTACAGGATAAAGATGAATTATTTGTTTTACCGATACTATGTATTGCAGCAGTTCTTGAATTTTTTTGTTCTCAGGGTGCCTTTACAGTTTTAAAGATTGAAGACTTGAAGGAGTTTTGTTGTTGTTATTGTTGTTTGTATGTCTATTTACTGGAAAAAATCTAAGAAGTTAGAAAAGCAAGAATCTTCAAGCACACTTGCTATTGGCTGTCAGAGCAGAGACATGTCACATGGCATGTAGCCTCTGGAAAAACTACTATTTACATGAAAGAATGGGAGTGAAAATGACAGCTATGGTCTGAATATTATTTTGAAAATAGTTTGACCTCACAGACCACCTGACAGGGTTTCTAGCCCTCAGAGTTCCCCAGACATTAGTGTAGTATTATTATTGTGTGGCTGTTATCTTAGACCTATTACTTATTATAAAGTCTTAAGATAATACCTGAAGTTTTAAAAATTATACTCTGCTTTTGATAAATACTTGAAATTCTGCCTATTTAAGTTCTACATGATTTTACAAGGAATCCTTAAAGTATGGAAGCATAGGCAAATAGATGTAATTGTATCAAGGACATTTTCAGTCAGTTAAAATAATTTTCTGAACTGTTTAAGGTTTGAACAGAGTTAAGAAAACGTTCTATAGACAAAGACATGTTTTAAGGGTGCTGCTTTGGTATTTATACAATTACAGATCTTGTGAAGAAAAACAAATAGCATGATAGAGTAGAAAGGACATGTCCGTAATAACTTCTAAAGGAATATAAATTTTGATGGGAGCTTTATCTTTTCCCCATATTTTTAACTCCCTGGAATTTACCTATCAATGTATTGAGCATTTTAGTGAGAAATTCAGCCCCTTACATCAACTCTGCTTTGGGGTATATGTATGTGTATCTGTATATTTCAAACAAGGAAATATGGAAAGATTACTTAATAAGTGATCTGTGGTAACCTGTAACAGATTTTTAACCAGTAAATTTATTAAGTCTTAATTTTTTGCCTGAATTGATGTATCTCCCTCATTCTACAGTCACTAACTCCTCGACAGCAGGGAAATTTGCTAGGTATGAGGTTCTAAACCATGTCGGTGCACGTGTGCATGTGTTTATATGTGGGGCAGGGGGACCGAGGAGGTGGCGGGTATAGTGATTAGACAGCATCTGACAGCAAGCTGCCTTCCTACATGTCCTCTCCTTTTTCCCTAAGATAAATAGGAGTTTGTTGAAAATGACAATTGGTATTGTGTGTAAAGCTTTCTAATAATAGTAGTGGCCATCAAACGTGTATGGATTTCTACTTCCTGCGTTGGCTTTTGCATGGGACAGTATGGGAAGTTCAGAACAGAAGGATTAGAGTCTACAGTTTGGGATGAGGTGGGGTGCTGGACGTCAGTGTAATCCATGTAATGCAATACAGTGTAAAATACACATGAAATCATAGTGGCTATTTGCAAATGGGATCTTTCTGAAATTTTATACCTTACTTTCCCTCTTTCTCTTGCAATCACTATCCTGCAGGTAGAAACGGCTGTGCAAAATGCTCGCCACCGATGGCTGGAGGAGCTGCCCGAGCTTGCAGAGTATAAGGCACTTGTAAGAGCAGAGCAGAAGAAGTGGGAAGAGCTGCAAGAGCAGTCTGTGGCCAGACGGGTAAGAGCCCTGCTGGAAAGAGGCTTCGGGAGGGCCGCATCTCGGCCCCGGGGACGCGTGCCTGCTCACAGCCTTGTGGAAGGGTGAGGTGTGATGGTGCACGCTGAGCCTTAGCTCGGGGTCTGACCAGTGGCGTCTGCTCTCATCTCATCAAATGGTTGAGGGAAAGAGGATGTATTTCAGCGTCTTGAAACTCTCAGAATCTGGAAGATAAACTTACCCGTGGAACTGAATCCTGTTCTGTCTTGCCCTATTTTTAGGAGAAATTGAGAACAATTAGCTGTACAGTATCCTTTCACATGCTTGACAGTTGTTTTCTGTCCTATGTCAGTAGTCTTGTATTTTTTTGGGTAAATAACGAGCTCTCTTTCCTAGAGATGTCATGTTCCTTGACTAGAAACATCAGATATTATAACCATTTGTTTTCTCCTAACTTCATTTATTAGTGTAGACCAATTCTAATCACAATGCCAATAAACTGAACATAGTTTTGAAATTTGACACGATAATTCTAAGATTTATTTGGAAAAATGAAAGGACTGGAAACTTTTTCAATGTTCTGGAAAAGAAATAGTAGTCCAGCACTAACACTTAATAGAATATGTTTGAAAACAATAATTCAGACAGTATTGTGCCACAAAAATAGAATTCTTTTTCATTTAGTGCTGTACAGACTTCAGAGATAGTCCCAACTGTGAAAAAAAGCTTAATAAGTTGTTTCAAAACAAGGGAATGAGGAATTATCCCATAATAGTCTTATGACAGCCAAATAGCACTTTGGAAGAGTTGTTTTCCTACCCTATGCAGCACAATAAACTCTACGTTGATTCAGAAGTTAAACATTTTAAAATGAAAGTGTAGGGAAATCAGAAGAAATAGAATATCTCAGATTTGTATTGTAATAATTATGAGGCAACAGGCATAATAGCGAAGATAGGTAAAAATGATAGGATAAAATACATACAGACATTAAAACTTTTTTTGTTTTTGTGATAAACAAAAGTGAGGGGATAATAAAAATAAGGAAAGTAAATGAATCAAACAGAAACATTAATACTAATATATGATAAGAAAAACAGTACAAATTTATAAGAGGAACAATCTATGAATAGTACATGTTTTATGCTGTATGTATATGTCCTCCCTTGATTGTAATACACAGAATATAATGGCAGCGTTAGGCATATGCTATTCTTCTGTTGTCACAGCCATTTTGGAAAATAATGTGTGTAACAGACATTGTGAGTCAAACGTATTCATAATCTTATTCCACAACTTACGGAAATAATTCAGCATAAGTAAAAAATCTATTTGAACATTTTTCTCAAGTTATGTGGTAGTTCATGGGTGTTCATTACAATATTCTCTCTACTTTCTAGTATGTTGAAATATTTACAAAGGAAATTTAAGAGGGACAGAGGAAGAGGAAACAGTATAATAGTGTGCATGTGTGTCTTAAGGTCAAAAGTTAAGGAGAAGAATAAAGCTGATCTTTCCTTCAGAACACAGAAGTGTTGCTTCTCAAACTTTAGTGGGCATGAGAATCACCTAGAGGGTTTGTTGAAGCAGATTCCTGGACTTTATTCCTAGAGATTCTGATCTGATGGCTCTAGAGTGAGTCCCGAGGATTTGTATTTCTAAGCAGCTCCTGGGTGACTGACACTACTGGTCTCTGGACCACACTTGGGTGTAAGGAGCACTATTCTTGCTGATTATTCAGCCACAAAACATAACTGTTAACATGTTACAAATCCTTCTTCCAAGCCAATGGGGTGAGCAGGAGCCAGTTTCATAGTCTTGGCAGAAGAGTGCTTTAAGGTTAGAGTGATCTATTAAGATCTGTGGAAATTGAACGCCAGCTTCCAGAGTCCAAAAGTAGTCAAGTTGATTCAGCGGTTCCTAAACTTTGCCGCACACTGGAGAAACTTGGGGATCTTTAAAAAAAAAAAAAAAATAGTGTTGCTTGGCTTCCCCCCAGAGTTTTATGTTTTAATTAGTACAGGGGGTGGCCTGGGCATCAGGATTTTTAAAAGCTCCTCAGGTGACTCTAAAGTGCAGCAGCAGCAGGAAACACTGACTCAGTTAATACTGGCAAGTTCTCCTTGTACACCTTTAGTGAGGTTGGGCGGGTCATCCAAAGTCCCTGGGATCTGCCCCCTCCACCCAAGTTACCTGGTAATAGTTTCCAGGCATCTATTGTGACACAACCTCTTTTCCCTAAAGGCACTCTTCAAACATGTTTCACATCACTTCTGAATTATTCTGCTGGTAGCAAAAGAATCCTGCTGTGAATTCCTCTGTAGAGCTCATCTTAAATAGTGGGTTCCTTCAGTAAACTTTAAGTACAGTTCAAAATTTTTGATTTATAACCAGCTATTCGGGAACATTATTGAATAAAGGTATACAACATGTGTCTAAGAATCCTAGAAACAGTTGAAGATGTTTGCTAAAATTATATAATAGCTGAGAATTAAGGAGGCAGACCCCCAATCTCAAAAGCCGGAGCATATACATATGGAACGGGATCATAGCAGTCACCACTAACTAGGCCAAGCCTTTAGAAATGCGCAATTTTTCTTTTAACTTTCGCATCCTTGTGACTTCTTTGAGTTTAGTCACTGAATATTAGAAGAGAAAGGGACTCAAGGTCATCATCCAGTCTGCTTATTATTTAGAAGCAAACTCTACGTGCAAAAGAGAGTAAGTTACTTTTCTAAGTGTGTGCAGCTAAAAGTAACAGTAATTACATAACATTTTTTGAGTCTTATTGTCTGCCAGGCTCTGGACTAAGTCCCCTAAATGAGTTATTTCCTTTAGTCATTTAATCCTTAAAAAAAAGCTGTATCAGGTAGGCATTGTAATTATCTCCATTTTATAGATGAGGAAACTGAGGCTCAAAGAGGTTGAGGAATGGGCTGTGGTCCCACAGCCGGTGGGTTGCCTCCGGAGCCTGTTCTGTTAAGCACCGGCTGCCTCTGCAGTCAAAGGCAGGATTGGAGGCAGAGCTCAGGCTTTTTGATTCCCTATTACTTTTCGGTTATGTACTATTAGTTTCTATGATCTACTAGTCTTGTTAGCCTATTATAAAAGAAAATTGGATTAATGAAAAAAACGACCTTTTCTGTTTGGTACTGTCATTTAATGAACTGTTTTAACCACTAATTTTGCATAAAAATACGATTATGTTTGTCAGTGAGTTATATAGGGGTATGTGTTATGTTTCCTTATGAGGTTGCTTTTGCTTCATATAGATAGATGATTCATTTGTTGGGGTCTTAGATCAAATTTGAGACAACATCTATATAAGAAAAACAAATATGAATTTTTTTCTAAAATAGTTTTGGAGAATTATTTTTTAGTCAATTTAAATTTCTAGTTATGCATACAGAAGCTGATGTTTTATTTTTTAAATAACATAAGACATAATATTAGGTGATTTAAAATAAAGGAAATAGGCGGGGAGGTTATGGCTCAGTGGTAGAGCTCAGGCCTAGCATGCATGAGGTCCTGGGTTCAATTCCCAGTACCTCCATTAAAAATAAATAAATAAACCTAATTACCCACCCCCCAAAAATAAATAAATAAAATGAAGGAAAAGATCCTTAAGTTTAGTGTGAGTACATTTTAGGACCAGCCAATGTCTTACCTAAATTTACTTTTTATGTTTAATTTTGATTTTAAATCTTGTATTAATACATTCAGAAATTAAGCCAAAGATTACTTCAGTTTAACTTTTTTTTATTAATGAGGAGAATCATAGAGTTTTCAGTGTCCGTTGTTATGCCCTTTAGATATCATTCGCTGTTTCTGAAGCTAAAGAGAAATGGAAAAGCGAGACTGCAAATATGAAGAAAAACGTCATACCTGGAAAGGAATTGGAAGAGAAGATTCATTCTCTGCAGAAGGAGCTTGAGTTAAAGAACGAGGAAGTCCCCGTGGTTGTCAGGGCTGAATTGGCAAAGGCCCGGAGTGAATGGAACAAAGAGAAGCAAGAAGAAATCCACAGAATTCAAGAACAAAATGAAGAAGATTACCGGCAATTTTTAGATGATCATCGAAATAAAATTAACGAGGTGCTTGCGGCAGCTAAGGAAGACTTTATGAAACAAAAAACTGAACTGCTTCTTCAGAAGGAAACAGAATTACAAGCGTGTCTAGACCAGAGTCGCAGAGAATGGACCATGCAGGAAGCCAGGCGGATCCAACTGGAAATCCGTCAGTATGAGGAGGACATCCTAACTGTGCTCGAGTTTCTCTTAAAGGACACCCGGAAGGAGCAAGACAGTGGTTCAGAAAACAAGCACCTGGTGGAACTCATGTCTACTTGTTCTTCGAAATGGGTGTCTATGCAATATTTTGAAAAACTGAAGACCTGCATACAGAAAGCATTTCAAGATGCACTCTCCCTACTTGCAGAAACTGTCGACTCAGAATGGGGAAAGGTATGTTCCTGACAAGTGAAAAGAGCTATGATTAAACATTAAGGATGATTGTAGAAGTTGCACTTGGTGTTTTTTTCCTTTCTTCATTTTCTAGTTTAATAGATGTGTAAGACTCATGTTCTTACCAGTGATTTAAAAAAGTTTTTGTAGCAAATTCAAGGGATTGCAATTTTTTTTTTGCCCCCAAAACTTTACTTCTTCATAGTGCCACAAATATGAGGCAGAGCTTTTAGCCTCTAGACATCTTTTTCCTAAAAAAATATATGCTGTTCTTTGTAAGGGCCTGAGATTTCAGAAACTGAATAACTTTCATTCCTATTTTTGTTTTTGGGGCATGACCACTTCAAGAAATATGCATCGTATTAAACTAGTGTTTCTTAAGAGCTTCTAAAGAGTTTGGAAGCCTATTTCTTGCCCTCCAGGAATTTATATCTCATGTTAGGCAAGAAATGCCAACCAAGTACGAAGAATACCGATATCGAAACAAGCAAATAGAGGTATAGATAGCTCACTCACATAAGACTCTGAAGCCCAGTTTTGTTGGTGAACTGGATATGTGCATGTAGAATGAATTGGTTGTATTCTTTTAGTTGTGTAAGTCCTCTCTGACCCAGCTTTTACTTTGTGTGGAAGATCTGCTAAAGCCAAAGTCTTTTTGCCTTATGATTAAAGGAATTAGGTATGCATGAAAAATCCAGAATGATACTGTAGGCATTGTGACTAGCCAACTTCAACATTTGGAATTTGAGGTAGAAAAAAATGCCAATATTATAAGGTCTGTCTGATAGAAGAGCTGAGACATAAGAGTTAAGTTTCATTAAAATATTGTGATTAAAGATTTTCAAGGCCAGGGTTGAGTATTTGGTATTAATACCTACTGGAAAGAGTTACGAGCTAGGAAAAAAAAAATCTGAGTTCCAGTCCCATACTTAGGGATAACTAGCTTATTACCTTGGTTGGTCATAAATTATAGTTGCTCATCTGAAAAATAAAATACAAATCCCTGGTCTAATTCCTTGGATTTTGGTAGGATACAAATAACACAGCCTGGTCTTTCTGCATCTTGCATTTGAAACAGCACAGAATTTTAAAGCCAAAGGAAGCTGAAAGACCAGTCCACCCCATCCCAGTTCAACTCAGTTGTTATTTTTATTCTTGATTTCACAAAGATGTTACTGCTTAATGTAAAAATTACTGGGCAAGATCACTTCCCATGAATACTGCTTATAATACTATTTACTGAGAATTTTTGGAAAAAGTAGGTAATGAGGAAGAATTATTTATAGCAGACTTTAAGGATAAGAAGTGATGGGAAAATCATGTTGTATCCTTTCAAGTTTGCTTTTCTGAAATAGAAAGGAAATTTTTCTCTGCTGTAAAAGTCAAGAAAATACAACATCTTTTTCCTACAGTTAATATACAACCCTGGGGTCTTTTTCTATGACTTTTAATTGTGCAGACACTGTAAGATCCTCTGTATGACTTTGTGTCTCACGTCTGTGGAGACAGAATCATACTATTTGGCTAAAACTTAGACTTTTGCAGCTTTTATTGGGTGAGATCAGATTCTGTTCCTGAGAAGAGGTTGGCTACAAAATACCTAATCTGGCATTTGTCACAGGAGATGAATACTTGACCTTCTGCTGTCTTAGAGCTAACTCAGCTGTGGACCTTGAGATAAAGCAATGATTATAAAGGGTTGATTAGAAATTTGCAGTATAGGTGCCAGAAATGTGAAGGACTATGATTTATAATTGATTAAAGGCATAGTTTTTAGAACTGTTCATGAAAATTAAAACTGGAAAAAATAATATATAAAAAACAAGTCCTCATTGAAGTACCTTAGATGATCAAAATTTTTTTTAAATGGAGAGGATACAATGAATTAAGAATACAGTTTCCAATAAAATGAATGCCTTATCAAATATATAATTCTATTCATATACTGAATATATTAATATAAGTTTATAATGGATAAAAAACAGAAATATTAATTGGAACAAAATTTTCAAGCAAATTTAAGGATGTGTGTTTTGTCTTTTCTTACCACCAATGTCAAGTTAAAACTAAGACAAAAAGGTTGCTGCTCCTGCCTTTTTTGCCATCTTGGCTTTTCTCCAGTTTTTAAGTAGAAACTGGAAACGTTGGCTATCTTTGGGTTCAGTTTTATTACTCCTTTTGCCCTGAACCTCATACCATCTTGATTTCCTGGAGTTTGCATTGTCTCTGTACCTGCTAACCTCTGCTTCTGTTGGGTTGTGTGGGTAGGTTTCTGACAGTGAAATGAGTTTCTCATAATCAAGGCTTCTAGAATCAAGCGTATATAATGTGTTTTAAGTAATTTAACAGGATCATTTTCTCAAGATCACTTACTTGTTCTGTTTGGGATTTAGTAGTTGTCAATAATATGAAAATACTGCCTTAAAGGAATGTCCCACTATTAATGAATTGAGTAGCTGCGTTGCCAAAACAGAAACTAGTATGCAGAAAGTGTTCAATAAATATTAGGAAATGGTCTTGTGCAAGATGTTTCACTTAGATGAGCCTCAGTGTCTCTCTTTAACACTGTCTCTCAATTCAGCTGGCTTCCCTTACAAAATTACAATATATATTGCAGTATTTAGAAATACAATATACTCTGTAGGTTTTAAAAACTGTTTTTACTATTGTTACTTTTAATTCCTGGAAGGCAAAAGATTGGTATTATAGTTTCTAATGAATTTGATTCCTGCTGCAGTGAAAATGTTCTGGATTTTTAGGAACAATCCTGATTTCACATAGTCTGTCCCATGGTTTGATGACATAAACCATTAAAATATCTTAAAAGTACAAACTGTATCTCCTGTCTGTCCCATAGCTGGCCCACCCCTGTTGGATAATGTTCTAATTTGACAAATACCTCATAGGAGTCTAGTTCATCGTAATGACAGCATTCACATAACACTTATTAAGAGTGATTTTTTTCCAGGCAGTGTTTTCTTTTTATATTTTTAATATAAGCCTTTTAAATAGAGAAGTGTGTAAAGATTTTTTATACTAGACATTAACTATGAAGATAATCTGTTTCAGCAAAATATGACCAAGATCCCTAAGGATCCTGCCACAGGGGTCACTGGCAGGGGAGTCCCGGCGACCCTTCCTGCACCCACTTGTGGACTCCACGCTCAGCCCTTGGCCGTACGAGAAGCAGAAGCCGGTAATGGGATTTTGTTCCTACTGGTCTTTGCAACATCCATAATCATAGTTCCAGAGGGTTGCTTTGAGGATAGAAGGAAACCAAAGATGTGTACGGTTTTTGTGACTGAACAAATACGTGATGGTACTGTTACGTAGCCTGTGTCCTCTTCCCACGTTTCATTTTGCGTTAGAAGACAGGGTTGCTTTAGGCCCTCTTACTCCAGTCTTTTCATGGTCTTCCCTCCACTCGTAAGTGACTCTTATGAGAATTTTAGTAGAGCAGTCATGTTTTTACCCCTTGGCTTTGTTGAGAAATCAAGCGTGACACACATTGTCAAATCACTGAGACCTTTCCATTCAGTTTACTGAAGCTAATTTCAGCCATTTTTAATAGGAATCTTTCTGAAGTGTATTAGGTATTTTCTGACATATTTGTAGGTTTCTTGAGATTGGGAGCAGTGTTTTTAATGTCTTCCTCCCCACCACCCGGCACGATGAATAGCACATAGTTTGTGTTCCTTGAATATTTGATGAATTAATAATTTAATTTAGTGACTTAGAGTTGTCAGTATGAAGAAGAATTACTGCTCTGTGCTACAGCCGCCTGAGGTGCTCAGAGCACACTGAGCAGTGTGGGGCTTGTGCTGGGATTTTGAACTGGGAATGGTCATGCCCTTTATAAGCTCCAGTCCTTTTAGGACACTGACCCCTTACAGTCTGCCCCCTCCCTCCACATACAAACCATGCAGACTCTTTTTCTTGTCTGCTGTCTGCATTGTAACCTGGAAAAAAAACTAAGAATTGCTGGAGCAAATCATATGTATGAGGTCAATAACCTTAGTTTCCACACATTTCTAATCCAGTAGGTATGTGACCATAGTTGAGAGAACGGCTGCCTTTCCTCAGAAGTCAGGTGATAGTTATTTTTCTCATTGTCCAGAGACCCTTTCCCTTTACCTCTAGGTTCCAGATGGCTGAGAATATCTTTTTGCCAATTAGGTGCAGGGTAATATTACTTTAATTGGTATTTTGCTTCCTACTTTTCAATGTCATTTTATATCTGTTGCTATATTTGGAATAACCTGAGAATTATTTTCTAAATTGTGAAATGCATAGAGATGAGTTTTAGATATTATTTGGCTTTGAGAAATCCAGTCAATACGAAAGAAATTAATTTGACTTAGGACAAATCAGACTATAAAATGATTTACTTTTCTTTCTTTAATCTTTTTTCCCTAAAAAAAACATGAATAAATTCATGAATCAGAAAGGATTAAATAATCCAAAATGTGTATTAAGTGATAAAGTCCTTGACCATCCTACAGTCAGAGACCAGTACTATTAGTGGTTTGGCTAAATTCTCCTAATAGCTTACCATTTAAAAAAGTAGTTTAGACATTAATTATGAAATACTGGATACATGGAAAGAATATACGTAATACACACGAAAGTTATGAACCTAACAACCAGGAACCCACTATCTGACTTAGGAATAGACCATCACCAGTACTGCTGAAAGCCCCTGTGTGTTTCACCACAACTCCATCCCTCTGACTTCCCCATAATCCTATGTAATAAATACTCTGATTTTAAAAAATTATTTCTCACTTTTCTTTATGCTTTGACCAAATGTAGGTATCCTCAAAAAGCTGTTGCTTTATTTTGCTTATCTTTTAACATTAGAAAAATAGTTTAATACTTGTTATAGTCTTTGTAACTCATTTTTTCCCCACTTAGTATCAAATTTCTAAGATTTGTCTTTGTTAGTGTATATAGCTCTAGTTCATTTATTTTCACTGCTGTATAGTATTCCATTTTAAGAATATACTATAATTTTATATCTATTCTCTTGTCAATGAGCATTTGCCTGGTTCCCAGTTTTACAAAGCAGTATCTTAAATTAAATATATTGCTGCCATGTATGGTACCAGTGGGATGCTTCATTAATCCTTTGATGCTTGTAAACATAAATGGCACCATTTAAATGAAACTAAAGTCAGATGAGAGCTAAGAATAATTTTGCTGGACCAATGTTTTTACATCAATATTTTGGATATTGGCCTCTGAAACTGTACCAATTTGTATTTGTACTTTATTATATCAGTTATATTAATTGTAATAATCTACTTCTGTATTATTTTTGTATATTATTCAAATTTGATAAATTCTATGTGTTAGTAATAATAGCAATAGCTATTACTTACTGCATACTTGCTCTATGCCAGGTACAGTGCCAAACAATTTTTATACATTTATACCTCCTGATAGTTTTAGATCTTTTCATTTGGAGATTATTTCAAGCTTACAGAAAAGTTGCAAAAATAGAGTTGCAAAGAACGTTTATATACCCTTTGCCTAGATACACCTGTTGATGGCATTTGACCCACATGTGTGCTCCTCTGTGTGTATGTTTGTGAACAATTCATTTTTTTCCTAAACCATTTGAAGATAAGTTATACACATGAGGCCCTTTTACCCTAAAATACTTCAGGGTATATTTTCCCCAAAATAGGGATTTTTCTTGTATATCCTAGTACAGTAAATTTAACGTTAGATGAAAATATGTATTGTAGTGATCTACTGTTGATTCTGATTTTGCCAGTTGACCCATTAAAGTCTTTTACAACATTTTTTTTTTCCTTCTAGTACAGCAGTTTGTCTAGGGTCAGATATTTCATTCAGATGTCATGTCTCCTTTAATCTAGGATATTTCTGCAGCCTCTCTCTGCCTTACATGACGTTGGTGTTTTTGAGAGACATATTCTTCACTCTCTCCAATATGCCCCAACCCCTGGCTTTTAATAGAACTTTCTTTATTTTGGTTTTGTCTGATACTCCTTCATGGTTTGATTCAGGTTGTGTTTTCTTGGCTGGAACACTGCCTAGGGGATGTGTTACATCTGAAGGTGCACAATGTCCATTTGTCTTTTGTTGGTGAGGTTCATTTGAGCACCTGGTCAAGGTGTTGTCCAGTTTCTTCACTGTGTAATTACTATGTTTTCCACCCTTCACAATTAATAAGCAGTCTGTGGAGAGACACTTTCAAGACCATGAAAATATCCTCCTCGTAAAACCTTCCCTTATGCTTAGCAATCATTGATGATGCTTGTCTGATCCGGTCTGTACCACGGTGGTTGCAAAATTATTTTTCCAAGTCCAGACCTCCCTCTACTTTTACCATTTGGCATTTGGTATGTTGTTATCATTGAGAATCTGACTCTCTAGTTTGTCTGTATAGTTATTTACCTATTTATCCATCTGTCTATCTACCTATGTACCTGCCAACTAACTTACCTATCTATCTGTCCCTCCGTCCATCTCGTTATTGGTAGGATTATTGGGATGACTCGAGTTCCTATTTCTTCAATATTTTTTAATTCATTACTGTACGTAGTGTGAAATTGTCCCAGATTCACGTAGTGAATCTGGCTCCTATGTCCTTGTGACATGCCTGTATTTTTGAGTAATTTCTTACTTTCTGGCACAGCAAAATATTCTAGTCTCATCTTGTATGTACCCTGTCTCAGTACCAGAGGCTGCTGTTTCTTGAAGATACCTTATTCCTTTTAGTGGGGAATTGTATTCAGTATCAAGATCTGAACACTGTTTCATAGCAATTTAAAAACCAGATAGTATTATTCAGTTTTACATATTAAGTCTCAGAGAGGTTAAGTAGTACACTCTGAGTCACACAGCCAGTAAATAGTGGATACAGGATTTAAATTCAGGTCTCTCTCTTAGACATGCTCTTTTCAGTTACATTGTAGCCTTTAGTCATGTCATCTGGTTTCCTTCCTTCCTTCCTGGTACTTCCCAGTCGAAATTGATAGAAAAGTTTGCTGTCATTAATTTTTGCAGATAAGAAAAAGATCCTTGCAATTAAAGATTCATGCTGTGGACCCTGCTTCCAGGAACTTGAAAAGGCAAAGCAGGAATGTCAAGATCTGAAAAGAAAACTGTAGAAATGCTGTAGGCATCTTTAGCATTTAGAAAGGAAGCACAAAGCTGTAGTGAAAAGAATTGGAGGTCAGCATGTAAAATAGCACTGCTCCCAGTCTAAATCTCTTTGATCCTTGTTGAAATGTTCAAATGTGACATTTTAGTTACTGTAGGCACTGAATTCTCTTTGGGGATTAATATAAACTAATTTGGACCTTATTTTTACTAATCAAATTATTATTACTGAACTCAAGAGGAAAATTGGAGCTCTAATTAAAGGGTCACATTCCTTTTTTGACTGAGTAGCTTTTGAGCTCTCAGTATTTGTCAAGCAGTGTTCTAGGCACTGGGGTTACAGCAATACAGACATCAGACAGAATTCTGATGGAGATGTATAAGATCCTGTTCTCTTCCTTCAAGAAGCTTATCATTAAACAAGGAGAACTAAAAATGATGAATAAATAATTCAGGATGAAAGAAAGGATGTTAATTAACTCTTCCTCCTTTTAAAGTTAAGGAAGCCTTGAAAGATGAAGGCATTTGCCAAAGAGAACAGCATTCTAGGCAAAGTGAGAAGACATGGATGAAGGCATGTGGGTCTGATGTGGCCTCCTTCCAGTCCATTCTTCACAGCACTGTCAGGGAAGTTACCTCAGAGGGATGTCTTCTGCCATTCCTACTGTGCTTTTGAAGAAGGGAGGCTCTTGGGCTCATGAGGCTGCACCTGCTTCCCTTTTTCAGTCTTCGCTCCTACCCTGTGCTCCTCCGTACTCTTCATGTTCACAGTATTTCAGGTTCCTGAGCTGGTCAGGAATTGTCTTTTACTGCTGGACCTTGCATACAGTGTTGTCACTGTGTCCTGCACATTCCCATTTCGGCCTCACTCTACCCCATCCTTTAAGATTCACCTGAGAAGATACCTGCAGAGCCCTCCTTGGTTGTCCCCCGTCTGGGTTGGAAGGGCTGGTTCTGTGTGGCCCCAGAGCACTTGGCTCCTCCTCTGTTAACGTTCTGTATGTAACTTTTTGGTTACTTTCCTGATATCTTTTCTGACCTGTAAATTCCTTAAGAATAAGTGATATGTCTTGTGCCCATCACATACCAGACAGTTATGAACGTCTGAATGAATGAAGGACTGAATGCAAGGGTCCTAAATAATGCACCATCCAGAAAGGACCAGGCGGACAGGTTTGCTTTTCTTCTGCGTTCACCTGTATCACTTGCCTGGACAATAGTCATCTCTTTCTGCTTCCAATCTTGCCCTTTCAGTCTGTTCTCCATCAGGCAGCTAGAGTGACCTTTTAAAAAAGCAAGCTGGATCATGATACTCTCTTGTTTAAAGCCTGTCTACGGCTTGTCTGGCTCTCAGTATGAAATCTAAACACTTTAACGTAGTTTAAGAAGCCTTTCATGATGCAGCTTCTGCCAGCCCCTCAGCCTCACTCCCCAGCCCTCATTCTCTCCCGGAGCCGTGGTGTGGATTTCATCATCTCTTTCCTCTGGACCTCTGAGCATCTTTCCCTTTACCACAACATCCGTCTTCCCCTCCTGACCACATCGCCTGGCTAACTCCTACTCATCTGAGCCTCGGCACATGACTTCTCAGAGAGGCTCTCCTCAACTGCCCCGGACTCCGTTATGTTCTTCCCTTCGACATCCCCCACAGCTCCTATGAGTTTTATAACATGCATCATCCTTGCAGGTTATTTATTGTCTGTATTCTTCTTTGGAGTCTGATGGTGACAAGGGTCAAATCTTGTCCCAGCCCTTAGCACAGTACCTGGCGTCAGAGCACACTCAGTACTCCGTTGTCTAAGAGAAGCCACCTACTTCCCCTACTGCTTCCCAGGTCTGTTAGAGATAGATCATGATTACTGTAAGGCTAGAAAGGGTTTTAGGAATTCTGAGATAAAAATTTTTAACAACTGCCATTCCCATGGTGATTCCTTAATTTTTTAGCAGAAGCCAGGAGAGTAGGTGGGGGCAAATTTATCCAACTGTGGATGTAGATATATTGTAGCTATTGTGAAATTTGATAAAAATCAAGAAAAGTTGTTTTATATAATAAAATGACCAGGGCAGTTACATATGCTTATTATTTATAAATAATATTTAGCACCATACATCGTGATCATACAATAGTTATTCTATATAGTGCTTTTTGAGGCCGATAACTTCTGTAATTTGTGGACTTAGAAATAATCCAAGAAAGTTGATATTTAGCTCAAAACAGCAGGCTGATAAAAGAGGTCAGGATCAGAATTTAAGTCATTTGATAGTTTGATTTCAGTGTTTTGTCTTAATATAGGTCCGTTAGTAATCTATTTACTATTGTGGTTGCTTCTGTTTTGCTAGTTAAATTCCATTTTCCACTGTCGTGGTAGCGTTTATTGAAAAGTGATGAAGTAGGTGAGTGGTTTAAAAATATACAGGCTATATCCATCACTGGGGGAACAGAATAATTCATTCTCCAACTTACGAGGTGTGTAGAGAGGGTGGCATAGTAGGAAACATGGGGTGCCACGGTCATATTTATTAAACACTGATGTTGCCAGGCCTTGTATAAGATGCTGTGCATTTACTATTTTATTTCTGTTATAACCTTCAAGGTAGGTAGCACTATCCCCATTTTACATGTGAAAAAACTCACGTTCAGAAGGATTAAGTACTTTGCTTAAACTCATCCAACTGGTAAGAAGCAGAGCTAGGATTTAAACCTGTGTCTCCCTGACTCTGAAGTTCATGCTTTGTTCTCTGTACCACGTGCATTCCACCAGTCTGCTTATTTTCTTTTTCAAAGTTCAAAGAATTGAAGATCTTACCTTATTTCTGAAAATGGCACCTACTTAAGCTTCATTTTCTTTTCATTTTATATTGAGGTGCTTGTTCGGTGATCATTTACATGAGCAAAGACTGTATACCAGGGTCCACCAAGGACACAGAATTATAAAACCTACTGTGTTCCTCAGGGCTTCAGTCTAACTGGAGAACAGGACACATGCATATGAAACAATTGGAAACCTATTCCAGGACAGTGTGTAACCGAAAACAAGATGGAAATGGAAGACAGATTTAAAGTGCTGAGAAAACAGTGCAGGGAGTGGTCAGCTTAGGGCTTATCAGGGAACAAATGACACAAGAAGCAACTGGAAATTGCAGTTTCCTCTGTAAACATCTGTGCTGGGAATTTAAGGAAAAGAAAGACTGAGAGAAAAAGAGGTTAATTGACAAATATACTATAAACTTTCTTTTTTAGGAGAGAATAGCAAAGTTGTTGAAGAATTAATAGAAGAAAACAATGACATGAAGAGTAAATTGGGAGAACTGAGAACACTTTGTAAAACGCCACCAAGGTAGACTTTCACTATTTCAAAGAAATTGTTTCTAAGTATCTTTACTTAAAAAACAAATCAGTTGTATTCATAGTATCATACCAAGAATATCAGTTATTATTATACAGCAAAAAAGTATGAACAAGAAAATTTTTCTAAAATCCTTCCCCCAGGAGACACCCTTTATTAACTTCTTGTTTTATATCATTTAAGTGCCTTTATATACACACATGTGCACGTGTTTTAAAAATTGAGATTATTATATAAACTATTTTGTAAACTTTTATTAATATTATAAGATAAATACTTCCCCTGTGTCATTAGATAAGCTCCTATAATGTGCTTTTCAGGAGATGTCTGTGTTTTCAATATGTAGATTTATTGTGGTTTAAGTAACCATAGCATTTAAGTTGTTTGCACTTTTCTACTATCCTAAATAACTATAGTAAAAATCCTCATATGAGAATTTTTTAGCACATTGCAGTTTATCTTATTGGAATATATAGATTTTTTTTTTCTTCAATGGAGTTTTTCACTTAGAATCTGTTTTTGCAATCTTTGGTTTGTTTTTAGGTCATTGTCAGAAGGGGCCATTGAAAATGCTTGCCTGCCTTGTAGTGGGGGCGCCCTGGAAGAACTTCGTGGGCAGTACATTAAAGCAGTAAAAAAAATTAAGCGTAAGTACTTAAAAAGATTCCCGAGATTTTAAGGTGGTTTTAGTCTTTTTTTGAAACTAGCAGCAGTAATTTTGGGGAATTTTTCTGAACTATCTTGTTCAAAGATCTTACCTGCTTTTAGAAGAGATCACTGATAGCTTTTTAAAATTACGTAGTAAAGGATGATTCTGCCCGAGTTAATTTGGTATTTTCCCCTCAAATTTTGAACGTGGCATGAGGATAGCAGTATTTTTATATTGTTAATTTTCCTGGGGTTTTTTTTAGACACTAATATATATATATATATATATATATATATATATATATATATATATATATATATATATATGTATGTAAAGTATAATTGATACATACCACTATGTTAGTGTCAGATACACAACATAATAATTCAGTATTTGTATATGCTGTGAGGTGATCACCAGAGTAAGTCTAATTTCCCCGTCACCATACAAAGTTACAAAGTATACAATACAGTAGCTCCCTCTTATCTGCAGTTTTACTCTCCATGGTTTCAGTTACCTGTGGTCACCTGCAGTCTGAAAACATTACGTGGAAAATTCCAGAAATGAGTAGTTAGTAAGTTTTAAGTTGCGGGCTGTTCTGAGCAGCCTGATGAAATCTTGCACCACCCTGCTGTGTCCACTTCAGACATGAGTCATCCCTTGGTCCAGCATATCCTGCCTGTTAGTCACTCAGTGGCCACCTCGATTGTCAGATCCATTGTCATGGTGTCATGGTGTCATGGTGCTTGTGTTCATGTCACCCTTATTTGACTTAACAACAGCCCAGAGCACGAGAGTAGTGATGCTGGTGATTTGGAGATGCCAAAGAGGAGCCGTCAAGTGCTTCCTTTAAGTGAAAATGTGAAAGCTCTCGATTTAACAAGGAAAAAAAAAATCATATGCTGAGGTTGCTGAGATCTACAGTAAGAACAAATCTTCTATCCATGAATTTGTGGAGAAAAAGAGATTTGTGCTAGTTTTGCTGTCACACCTCAAACTGCAAAACTTAAAGGCACAGTGGATGATGAGTGCTTAGTTAAAATGGAAAAGGCATTAAATATGTACAATAAGATATTTTGAGAGAGAGGGATCCCATTCAAATAACTTTATAACAATACAGTTATAATTGCTCTATTTTATTATTAATTATTGTTAATGTCTTACTGTGCCTAATTTATAAATTAAACTATCATAAGCATGTATATATAGGAATAAATCATAATATGTATGGGGTGCAGTATCTGTGGTTTCAGGCATCCACTGGGGCCTTGGAATGTATTCCCTGTGGATAAAGGTTGACTACTGTACAATATTGTTCACTATAGTCACCATGCTTTATGTTACATCCCCATGACTTATTTTATGATTGAAAGTTTGTACCTATTACCCTCTTCTTTTGATGTATTGCTGAATTTGGTTTGCTGGTATTTTGAGGATTTTTTGTATCTGTGTTCTTATATCTTCTTTGAATGTTTGATAGAATTCACTAGTGAAGCTGTCTGGACTTTTATTTGTTGGGAATTGATTACTGATTCAATCTTCTTACTAGTAATGGGTCTGTTCAGATTTTCTATTTCTTCCTGATTCAGTCTTGGAAGAGTATGTGTTTCTACGAATTTATCCATTATTTCTAGGTCCTCCAGTTTGTTGGCATATAATTTTTCATAGAAGTCTCTTATGAGCTTTCTTATTTATTTGATATCAGTTGTAATTTCTCCTTTTTCTTTTCTGATTTTGTTTATTTGAGCTCTCTTTTTATCTTAGTGAGTCTGGCTAAAAGTTTGTCAGTATTGCTTGTCTTTTCAAAGAACCAGCTTTTACTTTTTTAAATCTTTTCTTTTTTTTTGTCTCTATTTCATTTATTTCTGCTCTGATAGTTATAATTTCCTTCCTTTTGCTAACTTTGTGCTTTATGTGTTCCTTTTCTAGTTCCCTTAGTTGTAAAGTTAGATTTTTTTGAGGTTTTTCTTTCCCAAAGTAGGCCTATATTGCTATGAACTTCCCTTCTAAGACTACTTTTGCCGTATCCCAAAGATTTTGGTATATTATATCTCCATTTTTATTTGTCTCCAGATTTTTAATTTTTATAAAAATTTCTCCTTTGACTTCTTTGTTGACTCATTGATTGTTTTGTAGCATGTTGTTTAATCTCTACATATTTGTGCTTTTTCTAGTTTTCTTTTTGCGATTGATTTTTAGTTTCATGCCATTGTGATCAGAAAAGATACTTGCTATAGTTTCAGTTCTTTAAAATATATTGAGACTTGTTTTGTGGCCTACCTTGTGCCCTATACTGGAGAATGTTCCATGTGCACTTGAGAAGGATGTGTATTCTTCTATTTTCGACTAGAATGTTCTGTATGTATCTATTAAATTCATCTAGTCTACTGTCTCATTAATGACCCATGTTTCCTTATTGATTTTCTGTTTAAATGGTCTATCCAGTGATATATAATTGAGGTATTAAATTCTCCTGTGATTACTGTATTGCTGTTGATTTCTCTCTCTACATCTGTTAATATTGTTTTATATGTTTTAGGACTCCTCTGTTGGGTGCATAAATATTAACAGATGTTATATCTTGTTGGTTTGATCCCTTTATCATTATGTAGGGCCCACCTTTGTTTTATTACTTAGTATATGTTTTATTATTTAGTATAGCTACTCCAGCTTTCTTTGGTTTCTATTTGAGTGAAACATTTTTCATCCCTTCACTTTTAGTCTGTGTGTGTCCTTTCATCTGAAATGAGTCTTTTTTTTTTAACATTTCTTGTATGTTCTAAACTTTTGTTGTTGAAGTTCTCTCTGTGTCATTCATGCTTATTAGTGAGCATCTTTATGACCATTACTCTGAACTCTATCAGTTAAATTACTTATCTTCATCTCATTAAGATTTTTTTTCTGGGGTTTTGTTTGGTTCTTTTATTTGGAACGTATTTCTCCGTTTACCCATTTTACTTGACTTTCTGTGTTTATGTCTATGTATTGGGTGAAACAGCTACCTCTCCCAATCTTGAAGAAGTGGTCACAGGAAGACCAGGGGTGTGTTTCAGTCTGCTGTCTGTGCAGTGCCCTGGGGTTTGCAGCCTGCAAGGAATTGTCTCTCCAGTTGTTTCAGTCCTGTGGGGCCCAGAAACAAGCCCTCTAGCCACCTGAGCCAGGTGTTCAAGGGATGTCCTCTGTGTGGACCATGTATACCTGCCAGGTTTGAAGTAGTGAAACCACACTGGAGTGCCAGGCTGGGTTTGGCATGGTGGGACTGCTGGGAAGTGCAGAGGTGGGGCAGATGACTCTAGCAAGGCAGAAGGAGAGTGCACAAATGGTAATTGCAAGGGCCAGCACTAGTAAGGTAGAAGATTAGTGCAAAAGTGGCCCCTACCAGCATCTTTGTTCCCTGGGGGAGTTCTAACAGATCCTGCCTTTCTGGGAGATGCTTTAAGATTGGCAAGTGCATCTCCTTCACAGAAGGTCTAGGCTGTTTTCATGTTACTGTTTTTGCACTGGATTCCTGAGGTGAACGAGTCTGTGTGTGAGCTCTGTGAGAGTGGAATCTGTTTCCGATAGCACTTTATGCATCCTAGATGTAAGCTCCATTGGTTTTTAAAGCCAGACGTTTTGGTGGCTCATCTCTCTAGTGCAGGTCCAAAGGGATGGGACACCTAATGTGGGGCTTCCTAAGAGAGAAGCTTTGTTTTTGTGATATCCATCCTGATTGTGGGATGCTGCACCAAAGGTGAAAGTTTTGGCGAGATTGTCTCTCTACTCTTCTACTCATCTTGACATGTCCCCTTTATCCTTTGTTGTGGAGGGGCTGTTCTGCTAGATCTCAAGTCGTCTTCAGAGACGGTTATTCCATATGTAGCTGTAGATTTACTGTGTCCATGGGAGGATATGAGTTTAGGATTTTCTATACCGCCATCTTGAACCACCACCATGATTTTTCTTGGATGCTAATATTAAACTGAAAATTTCATAATCTTACAACTTAAATAACTGGTGCCAAAGAAAAATGTCATATGACTTTAAAATGAGCAATTATTACTTCCTTCCATAAAGTTTTAAGGAGCATGGAAAATGGACGTAGTTAGGAATTGTTCTGTTTCCACAATGGATTATGTCGTTGATCTAAATTGGTTAATCAAGTCCTTTGTGGTACTAGGTGTTGCAGTATAACCTGCAGAGTATTTCTATGGTGTATGTTTTACTAGTAGGATGTCTACTGGTTTTTAATTGCAGCAGACATAGATAGTATATATGTCCAAGAACAATACCAGTGTTTGTATACAACAAGTGTGTATTTACCTCCTAAAGTTGCATTCATTTTTAACAAAATGAGTGGGAAAGGTCTCAAGTTCCAAATATAATTGGTAGGTCATCAGAATCATGTGTATCAATATAGAGAATGTGCTTCTTAGTTGTTGCTGGTGCCAACAGAGGCCAGACTCCTAGAAACAAATTAACTTTTTGTTAATGATTATATTAATTGGAAAGTGAAATTTGAAGCTTTTTTTTTTTTTTCATTCTAGCATGATAGCTTGTGTGTTTGTGTGTACTGTTTTACATTTTGGAAGTTGGTAGGATGTTTTGTATAGACATGTTAAAATTTTTAAAATTTACCCACTTGAAATAATGAAAAATAGTGTTTCATTAAGCATTTTTGCATAGAATGTATAATTTTCAGGAAAGAGCTTATTGATATTGAGGGAGATTCCTTCATGTATGGAATCCTTAATATAACAGGGATGGTGAAATTCTAAAAGTGGAGTGTAGCCCTAGATTTAGGACAAAGTGTTGACCCTAAAAAATGGTAGTCCCAGTCAAAGCACATTGAGTGAAAGACAAAAGGAAGACTTGAAAACTGTGACATATTATTAAATGTAAATTTCAGGAGGCAACAAAAGTCTCACCCCTCTTCCTGCAGTATCATTTGTACATACTTTTGATGGACTGTATTATTTTATTTAGTTGGATACTCGTAAGTGCTGCTGAAAGAATTGAATAAATAATGAAACATGGATTTTTAGAGCCCATGTAAACAGAAGAATATGAGTCTCTCTAGCTTGTATTGCCTGCTTCTTTCTTCCTGCCTTCCTGCCTTCCTTTCTTCTTCCTTTCTGCTTTACTCTTTCTGTATATTTTTCCTCTTTCCTTAACTAGACATAATATATTGAAGTGCATACGTTTCTGTGCCTCATACTAATGGTATTTTCTTGCCTCAGTATTTCAAAATATGACAATTTCCCTAGGGGATATGCTGTGTTTCCTTACCATCTGTGCCTGTCATCATTCTAAAAGGACTTGTAGATTTCTCCTCCTTTGAGTCTACCAAAATGGCAGCCTGAAATATTCCATTTTAATCATTTTCAAAACTGTAACATTTAAACTATACCTCCAGTCACTTCATCTCCTGAGAAATTGGTCTGAAGTCTACCTCTCCTGTTTTGGAAAAACTGCTAATAAACATGCATTTTGTGGGGATCCCCCCTGCCCCCAGGTGATATGCTTCGTTATATTCAGGAGAGTAAGGAACGAGCCGCAGAAATGGTAAAAGCGGAGGTGTTGCGAGAACGTCAAGAAACCGCCCGAAAGATGCGCAAATATTATTTGATTTGCCTCCAACAGATTTTGCAGGATAATGGAAAACAGGAAGGGTAAGTTCTGTCTAAACAGTGTGTCCTGAGAGTACCAGGACAGCATGTTGTCATTTTCTAAGCATTTACCTTAGCTACAAAATTAACTATATCTACGTGATCAGCCATGGGGGGTTAAGAGGCTTAATGTCTGTGCTACCCTAAATGGTGGGAGAGCATACAGGAAAACAGGAATCCTGTCTCCTTTAAACATTCTGAAATTCCCCCCCAGGGCTGAGAAGAAGATCATTAATGCTGCTAGCAAACTCGTTACGATGGCAAAGTTGCTGGAAACGCCTATTTCTAATAGATCCCAGAGCAGAACTACACAGCCGGGTATGTCAAAATGAGTGACTTTGAAGAATTTTTCTCTCCCTCTTTTTTAGATATTTAATATTTTTAGTATGATAGTGGGGAATGTAAAGAGTGAGAGTTACTTTATCGAACTGTATGCGTGTTTTACTTAAACTGGAAACTTAACACGAAAGAGGGTGGAGTTTCCAGTTCAAGCAGGCGGACTGAGGACACCCACCAGCTTCCTATTGCTGCTTTCACCCCTAGAAATGTTAGAAAAAGATTTTAAACAACAAATAAAGGAGAAAAAGGAAGAAATTACAACTGAGCTTTTAAAAGTTACAATTGATAAATCAGAAATCATGAGAAATCCCTGAAGGGAAGAAGACAGTATAAGACTGAGGAATGAGGATGGAAACCTCAGTTCAAAACTGCCAGAAGATACTAGTTTCAAGCAGAAGCAATATCAGAACTGTTCCGCATATGAAGGTGGTATGTTCCAGGAGAAGTAGTAAGCCTAGAGATACCAGTGGGGTAATTAGTTGGTATTCTGGAGCAACTGTAACCAGATGGGGTCACCCTCTTGATATCTCCTCCTCTCCCTTCCCTAACCCCAGTGTTGGGCTGGGTAAGAGCAACAGGGGCAGGGAGTCTGGGAACAGGGCAGTGCTCCCGGTGGCAGCCACACCAAGGAGGAGCTGAGAGCCCACATGCCCCGAGTACCAGCTATTAGGTCCTTCTACCCTGCTGCTCATTCCTTCCCACTCCACTTCCAGCTCCTTTAAACAAGCAGCACAGACATTGTACTCAGGACATCTAAGAACAAGCATTCAACCAAGAATTATATATTTATAGAAAGCCAGCACCATGAAAAAAGACATCAATCTCAAGACAATGAAAAAGCCAACAGGTTTTATACCTGAAGAAACAGAATTAATAAAACAAACAACAGGAGCATGTTAGAGAAGTATAGTATTCTCAGAAAGATGTAAGAGGATATTGTAGAGGGAACTCACAACATGCTAAGATTTACGCTATTTTCAAGGAGAGGATATAGATACTGGTGACTCTAGAGACTGCTAGAAAAATACACGTTTAAGTATGTATATTAAAATTTAAAGCTAACGAATAGAGAAATAGAATATATGACTTTCAAAGTAGTAAGGGAAAAACTTGGAAGAAAACGTTTTCAATCTAACAATCAAGAAAGAGGAGAAATACACCTAGCACGCATGGGTAAATAGGAACTAATAGTAGGTTCACACATCAGCAGTCACACTAAACATGAATTGGTTAAGATTCCTTATTAAAAGGCAACAGTTTTCAAACAGTTTTTAAAATTCTAGGCATATGTTATTCCAGATAAGAACATCATCAAAAATTCAAAATAAAGGGCTGGAGAGTGATATACCAAGCAATGCAGTGTTGCTATTAGATAAATAATAGTATTAAATACAATATTAGGGAAGTAGAGCTAGCATTAAACTGACCAAAGTGATAGTTCATAATAAAGAAACAGCCCCCCAAGGAGCTATAAATGAGTTCTTTCTGTTCATAGTAAAATAGCTTTAGAATATATATAAAGCAAAAGCTAATGGAAATACATGGAAAAATTGGTAAATTCCCAGTCACATGGGGAGGGGTGGGGTTTGGACGTATCTGTGAGGAAATGGGGTTTTTGGACTTCTGGAACGCTTGAAGGAAAGGTTGTTCAGGAATCCCTGAGTTTGACGTTGGGAAACACTCTTCAAGTAGAAGCACACAGATTATTTGTGTAAATATTGGGATGGTGATGTGAACCTTGGATATAAAAGAGCAGTGGCATATAACAAGAAAAGAGTTTTCTAGATTGGGGTCAACTGTGCAAATAATGTCCCCAGCAGAAGCAGAGCCTTTTCAGGGACGTTAGGGACCATGGTACCCTACTTTGAGACATGATGCCTTTGATTCTATGCTATGTGGCTTCTCTGCCTCTGATCAGATTTAGAGTCTTAGCTAATTAAATTAGAGGCTATTTTAGCTTTGAGAGAATATGTGTGTGTATGTTGGATGGAGGATTCTTCCAGCAAACTTTCTTCATCAGACTCCATACTTGACATCAGAGCACAACTGGAAATAATTGCAATTAGTTCTTGAAATGCTGTACCATCTATTGCAGAAAATAATAGATCAGGTGGATAGTGATAATTGTATATCAGATTTCAATAATTTCAATCAGACTTCAAAATTACCTGGCTTTATCTAATAGATATATGTAAAAGAATATTTTTAACTGTCCAACATTGATGTATTTTCTTTGACAATGATTAAAATATGTATGCATCCCTTGGAAATATATAAAAACATAAATTTTTTCCTCCTCTTTCAGTGTTAACTTTCTCCTAATTTTGTGTTGCCCTGTGCATAACAGTACTGCCTCTGACTTCAGAGATGCTGACTGGAGTTGAAAAATCAAAAAGAAGTGATGTGAATCAGAATATACCATGTCGCGTTGAAAGCAAATCAAATAGTATAAAAACTAACCCCAGAAGTACGTGCGACCAAGTCCCCAAGAGGAGGGCTGCTTGTAACTTACAGAGGCGGTTGGAGGACGCCGAGCACGGGGACGGAAAGCATGAGGGTCCCAAAGAGCCACATTCAGACTCTCAGTTTGGGAATAACAGTTACAAACACCCAGACATCTTATCAAGGAAGGTTTCTCCTGAGTTTGTTCCTTACGAAGGCGAACGAGGCTTTGTTTTGCACAAGAAGAAAGACCTCTGTGATACTGGCTCTGAGTCACTCCAACATTCAGCCACACAGCCCTTTGGATCCTTTGGAAGTAAACCTTCATCTAAGTATACCCCTAGTCTTTCTGAATCCGAATCCACACATGCAACCTTTCGAGGTCCTAATGAAAGACTTGGTTTAAAAGTATACAAGTGTAATCCACTAATGGAAAGTGAAAATGCTACATCTGAGAAAAGTCAAAGTTTGGGGGTTAAGGAAACTCCAGTAAAGGATGGAGGGGACTCTGGAGGCTGGCATTTCAACAGTGCCACTCTACCCTGCCACCGTCGTGAAGTGTCACTTCTGCATGGTAAGCCGCAAGAAACTCTGGATACCCTCGGTGAATCTGTTAATTTCAAACAGTTTTCAGCAGCCACTTGTCTTTCAGATTCTGAGAATGATGTAATTCATCAACCTATGAAATGTCAGAGTGGTCACGTTCCAGACCTGTCAGATGAAACTATGTATTCCCAGTCAGGGAAGGTCAGCATGACTCTTGGACACCCACCTCATCATAAGGCTGATACGTCAAAGTCAGATTTCAAAGAACTGAGCAGTACGGCACCATCTGCAGCGTGTTGGCAGCCTTTGAGGAAGTTAATCGCTCCTCTGTCTGGCCAACAAGATAGTGGCTTTGATAGCCCATTTGTCAATCTAGACTGATTGCGGTGCAGTATTTAAGAAGAATCATTAATATATTGACAAGAAAACTGGAAGGGAAGACTTCAAACTGAAAAATTTGTGGGCTCTGCATATTTTCAGATGTTTAAATAACGTCTATCACATGAGTAAAGTATCTTCACAAAATTACTTGAGATATTAATGTTGCCTTAATCTTCCAAAGGATTAATGGTATATATGTAATCTGCTTCTGTGTGGTGTTTATATTTGTTCACTAAACCATCTATTTTTATACATATAAATAAACTCTGTGTGCAGTGTTAAATTATTTAAATAAAGTTGCATATAGTTTGTAGAATTGTTATGGATTATTTTTTAATTCACAATGTGGAAATGTTACATTGACACATTTGAAATTCATCCAGAAAAATGTATAAACTTTGATTTGTATGTCTGATCAGCCAGATTTAATTTTGGAAATCAGCCATGTTTAATGAGGCTATAGATTTACTCCACACATACTTTTCCTGGAAGTATCTACTCAAAATTTTGATCTTTGCTTTCAGTTAGTGGAAAAGAAGTATTGCAAGAATTACTGCAAAATATGTATCTGTGTCCTGGTTTCATTATTTCAGATATTAGTCTGAATCTTTTTAGTTGGCATGTCTGTTATTTCAAATCTCCTGTGACACCCATAGAATTTCTTTGTCTTTTATGGTTTCACAGTCTCTCTTTCATCTCAATTATTACTTCTTTTTAAATGGAAATAATAAGCTTTGTCATATAGCAAAAATTTTTAAACTATTAGATTTTTATATTTGTTAATAGTACAGAATTGGCTAACTTAATGCTGTGGGTTGAAGATTGTATTCTAAATCATGTGGAAATGAATGACCACCTAAATATGGTTCTTTTTTTTTTTTTTTTTGGATTCCTGGAGATGGATATGCAAGTGCTTCCGGAAAGCACTATATTTGTCCACCGGGCTAACTTGTGTATTGGTTGGATGGGTGGCAAGATGTGTCATCCCTCTGCTGATAACCATCTTTAAAAGCAAGAGCCTAGAAGTGAACCTTCTAGGGCTTGGAAAGCTCTGTCAGCTTAACTGGTGGCCAGCCTAAAAATCAGCACTTGAGTTGACATGCAGCTGAAGAAAGGCACACACCATCTCTTCTTTCTTGTATTCCTAAAGACATGATGCCTCTTCTCCAACAATGAGAGTGTCATTTCTCACTCTAGGAAAACCCCTAATCCAGCTGAATTTGTCTTAAACACATGGATCTGATTGGTGTGTCATCATTTTAAGCCCTGGATGTAACAACTGAGAATCTAGCTCATTACTCTCCTACTTTTTCATTTTTCTTTTGTTTTAAAGCCTTGTCAGATATTTAAACCCTCAGCATCAAGGCTGAAAATGGAAATCTTGCTTTCTGCTTTTATGGTATCTTTAACTTCTTTTTGATATCCATAATTTCCATAGGATTAGGTTACTTTATTTCATATACCTGACACATAATCACCAAGGAAGAGCTACATTGATCTGTGTGTTAATGAAGGGGTTACACAGCCAAACAACCGCAATTTAAACCACAATTTTCACAATTTAAATCTGATCGGTGATGTCAGAACAGAAAGGAGTTAGGAACCCCATGGATGTGGCCACATAAGTCTTCCTTCATCATGGTGTTTAATCTTTTTTATTTGTTGCTGGGTTTCATTTGCTAATATTGTGTTGATTTTTATGTGTATGCTCACAAGGAATTTTGGTCTCTAGTTTTCTTGTGATATCTGTCTTACTTTGATAAAAAGGTAATACTGGTGCTATAGGATGAGTTGGAAAGTTCCCCTGCCTCTATTTTCTGAAAGAATTTGCATAGGATTGCTATTATTTCTTCTTAAAGTATTGTATAGAATTCACTAGATGAAGCCATCTAGCTTGGGCTTGTGTTTAGGTGTGTGGTGGGGAGGGAGGGTCAGATTTTTGAATAGTAATTCACTTTTTTTTTCTTGTTATAGAGCTATTTTGATTTTCTGTTTTTTCCTTAGTCAGTCTTGGTAGTTTACGGGTTTTAAGATACTTGTTTATTTTGTCTAAGTTGTCTAATTTGTTGATATAAAGTTGGTCATATTATTCTCTTACAGTCCTTTTAATTCCTGTAGGGTTGGATCATCCCTGGTTTTAGTATTCTGTGTCATCCCTTAGTCAGCCTAGCTAAAAGTTGATTAATTTTGTTGAATTTTTTTCCTCCAAAGAACTTTCGGTTTCTTTGATTTTTCTCTGTTTTTGTTTCCTATTTCATTGATATTTCCCCCCTCTGATCTTTTTATTTCCTTCCTTCTGCTTTGCTTTTGGTTTAATCCACTCTTTGTCTGTTCTTAAAGTGGAAGCTTAGATTATTGATATGAAACCTTTCATTTCTAATGTAGGCACTAATATAGATCCTTAAACCTCTGAATTTTCTTCTAAGCACTGTTTAGGCCATAACCTCATCAATTCTGATCTGTTGTGTATTTGTTTTCATTTAGTTCAAAATATTTTCTAATTTCCTGTGTGATTTTTTTGTTTGTTTGTTTTTGACCCATGGGTTATTTAGAAATAAGTCACTTACATCCCAAGTATTGGGGACTTTACAAATTTCTTTGTTTATTTGTTGTTGGAGAATTGTCCTTTTAAACTAGAGGCTTGTTTTATGGCCTCACGTGTAATCTGTCCTGGAGAATGTTTCACATGTATCTGAAAATAATGTATATTCTGCTCTCATTTGATGAAGTGTCAAAAACTGTCAGTTAGGTCAAGTTGTTTGATAGTGGTGTTCAAATCTGCTATAGCCTTGTTGATTTTTGGCTTATTCTGTTGGTTTTTAAGAGTGGGACATTTTTATTTTTAACTACAATTGTTAAATTTTCTATTTCTCCTTTTGATGCTATCAAGTTTTACTTCATGTATTTTGAGACTCTGTTTTCAGGTGTATATAACTTTGTTACATCTTTCTGATATATTGACCTTTTATCATTATAAAATAGCCTTCTTTTTGTCTAGTAATATTTCTTATCATAAAGTTAATTTTATTAAATATTAATACAGCCACTCTAACTCTCTTATGATTACTGTTTGCATGGCATTTTCTTTTTCTGTCCTTTTTCTTTTAATCTATTTGTGTCTTTTGATTTGAAGTGGATCTCTGAAAGACAGGACATTGTTGGATCTTGCTTTTTTTAAATACAATCAGTGTTTGCTTTTGGATTGGAGTTTTTAGTCCATAAAATGTAACACTATTATGGTTGGATTTATTATCTGCCATTTTGGTTTTTTGCTTTCTCTATATTTTTGCTGCTTCTGTGTTCCCCCTGTGGCATGTGTCTGCTTTCTCTGTATCTTATTCCTTTTTCATTACTGGGTTGCTCCTTTACTGCCTTCTTTTGTGCTAGAAATAATTATTAGTGTACCATTTTAGTTACTCTTGCATTTTTACTAATTTTGAGTTATTTTCTAAGTGTTTTCTCTGCATGTTACAATAGGCACCTAACTTAGATTGTACTTCAGATTAAAATTCACTGAGTTCTGGTAGAATATAGCAATTTTGTTCCAGTATAGCTTTCTTTCTTTCCCCTTTGTGCTATTAATTGCCATATATATTACATCTACATGTATTATATATATATGTGACAACAATACTATTGCCAACTATTGTTTTATACAATGTCTTCTAAAGAATTTAAGAGAAAAAAAGAATATATACGTATATTCCTTTATATTTACCCACATGTTTACAATTTCTGCTGCTCTTCATTTTTTCCTATGGGTTTGAGTTACCAAGTCGGTTGTCATTTCCTGTCATCTTAAGGACTTTCTTTAATATTTCATGTAAGGCAAATATGCCAGCAACAAATTCTGTTTTTATTTTATAATATATTTCAAATTCATTTTTGAAGGATAGAGTTTGATAGATTCAGAATTCTCTGTTGGCATTCCCCACTCCCCAGACATTTGAACATGTCATTCCACTGCCTTACAGCCAACATTGTATTTAATGAAAAGTTAGGTGTTAATTGTATTGTTCTCTTATTTGTGATGAGTTGGTTTTCTCCTACTGCTTTTAAGATTTTCCCTTTGAGTTTCTACCATTTGAGCATTGTGTATCTGAATGTGCATTTGTTTTATCCTACTTAAGGTCTGTTGTACTTCTGGGATTTGTAGATGAATATTTTAATCAAATTTAGAAGGTTTTTTGGTCCATTAATCCTCCCGTTATTTTTTCTGCCCTTGTTCTTCTCACTTCTGAGGATCTTATGTATACTGATACACTTGCTGTTGTGCCACAAGTCTTTGAGGCTCTGTAAATTTTTTTTTTAATCTTAATATCTTGTTTTTCAAATTGGATGATTTTTATTCATCTCTCTTCAAGTTTATTATTTTTCTGCCATCTCAACTCTACTCTTGAATCTATCTAGGATTTTTCATTTCAATTATTTTACTTTTTGATTTTAGAAATTTTCATGATTCTTTTTTATAGTTGCAATTTTTTTTGAGATTCCCTGTTTTAGTCATTGTTTGAGTCATTGTCATAATTCCCTTTAGTTCTTTAATCATTGTTTCCTTTAATTTTTTTAAACAAATTTGCAATTGCTGCTCTGTAACCTTTTATTATTATTGTAGTATGTACACTTAACATGAGATTTTAAACAAAATTATAAGTACATAACAGTATTGTTAACTATAGGCACATTGTTGTACAGCAGATCTCCAGAGCTTATTAATCTTGCATAGTTGACATTTTATACCCTTTAAACCCAACTGCCCATTTACTCCTCCCCTAGCAATCACCATTCTAATCTCTCTCTGAGTTTGATTATTTCAGAATCATGCAATATTTGTCCTTCTCTGAGTTGTAGTCTTTGTTTATTAAATAATGTCTGAGCACACATGTAGTTTTTCTTGGCAGCTTTTTGTCTTAAGTATGTGCCTCACCTTCCTATTTCTTTACATACTTCATGATTCACTGTAGAATTGAGATTTTATGTAATATATTGTAGCAACTCTGGACTGACATTTTTTCCTTTGAGGGTTGTTGCTTCTATGTTGCTGATTTGTTAGCTTTGAAATTTGTCTGGACTTAATCTGAAAAATCTCTCCCCTGTGATATGTGTTTGCTGATTTTTCTGCTCAATTATTTTAATTTGTATTTTTAGTTTTTAAGCCTGGCTTTTTAGGGGATGTCCCTGCATCTATATAGTTCAGTGGTCATCCAATAGGTAAGAGATTGTGCTCAAAAACCTTGAGTCCATAGGTCTCTCTCATAAGCCAAAATGGCATAAAGTGAGAAAGCAACTAACTGCCTTAGCAGTTACTTTAGCATCTTGCCAACAAATGCACAAAATAAATTGAAATAAAGCACAGATGTTCACAGACACTGTTCAAAGCTGTGGCAGTTTGATGCTGATGTTCTGAGTGTAGTTCCTATGGAAGGAGGTTGTCTGTATCTTTCTCACTACTTGGGGTGCCTACTGCCCTTATAAGGCCTCACTGCAAAAAAAAAAATGTTGAATGCTATTTTTGCTTTTCACCTGTTTTCATGAAAGAAATCCTCTTTGGATTTCTTTTGGTTAAACAGAAACAGGTACTAACCTGGGTCTTGTCAAAACGAAGTGGGTAAAGCAAACTTTCTGAAAAGCAGGAGATATGCATGCAGCCTCCCCACTCAAGCAAGATGTATAGAGAGCATATTTAGCCTTCCATTTGCAGGCTTTCTCCCTGCAGAATTTTAAATTAGTCTGACAATCTCGTGTCCCAAATTAGACTACAATCTCAGGTAAGCAGAACGATAGACCTTCCTTGTTTTTCTCTCGCTAACTGTTCCTTTTACTAATGATTACCACTGAGCCTGGGCTCTTTGCCTTTTACTCCAGATCAAGTCAGGCTGCTCTGGCAGAGAACCTGTTGGTTTTCACTGCCATCCTGCCGCGTTAGCACTTCATCACCCGTCGAGCTGGGGAGAAGATTGGGAGGAACCCAGGTAAGAATCAGAGTCCCACTGATCTTCCAAAGTTCAGCAGCTTCTCAATATATTTCACTTTGGTTTATTTCCAGAGCCTTGAAATGGTTGTGGTTGTTTTGGACAGTTTTTTTCCAGTGTGAGAGTTATTTTGGGGGGAGGAGAGGAACTGCTGACCTCTTCACTCTATTAGAAGTTCTCTTATTTTTATTTATTCTAAGTATTGGTATTCAATCTCAAAATATTTATTTTTCCTCTTTTTCTCCCCAATATTCTATCCTGAAAAACTTCATAATTTATAGAAAATAAACACCTGTATACTATTTATTTAGATTTATCAATTGTTAAATTTTTACATTTGCTTTATATTGGTTTGTAAATATGCATGTGTATACATATGCTTATATGTAATGTATAAATGTTTTTCCTTGGCCATGAAAGTTAGTTGCAGACGCCATGACAATATATTCTCAAGTGCTTTAGCATCCTTCTCCTAAGAACAAAAGAAGCATTTTTTTCCATTAATACAATCATCATAAGGAGATTGAATATTGATCAGTATAGACACAGTCTGTATTCAAATTGCACCAATTGTCACAATAACGGGTTATAACTGTTTTTAGATTTTGGCTGTTTGCCTTCAAACTGAGGACTCATTGCTTTCTTCCATTATGAAAACTATTCAGCCATTAATTTTCATTCAAATATTTATGAAGTGTAACAATTGCTTGTTAATGTTCTAGGGGATACAGCAGTTGTCAAAACAGATGAGTTTATCCTCATGGCTCTCACATTCTCAGTTGGAGGAGAAAAGTGCACAAAATTTATGTAGCACTTTAGAAGCTGGTAAGTGCTATGGAGAGAACTAAGGCCAAATAAAGGGAAGAAATAGTGGGGGGTTGGGGGCAGAGGTGGTCACAATTTTAAGTGGAGTAGAGGGGTTGGATTACATGGATATGTAAACATTGGGGTAAAGGTTTGAAGGAGATGACTTGCTTCACCATTTTTTAGATTCTCTGCTTCTGAACTCTTACACGTATGATTCCAATCTAATTGTTCTTTTGTATATTTTTATCTTTCTCTGTGCTGCTTTGTGGAATGCTCAGTGTCATCTTCCAGTTTGCTAATTCTGTCTTTGTTTATTCCATTTACTGAGTGTTTAATTTCACTTCCAGGGTTTCTAGTTAGTGCGTTTCTACTTACACTTTTACTGCTTTTGCTTAGTACCTGTTTTTTTAAAAACAGATTCTATTTCCTTATATTTTTAAAGACTTAAAAATATTTTAAAGTTGCTTCTAGAGTAATTATTGATGTCACTGGGGAGTGAGGTCATATCCAAATTGTTGCTTTTGTTGCCCTTAGTAGAATTAGTTCCCCCATGTGTATGGAATTTTAGCTTGCAGTCTTCATAGTGAAGAGGACTTTTTTTTTTCCCCTTCTGATTTATCTCTCTCCAACCTGTCTAGATTTTTGTGGTTGCTTCCACCTTGACTCCTGGGTCCCCAGTCCAAGATCAGGTCTTATATAGGTGGTTTCTGACCCATGAGGGTTTTTCTAACTCTAGTCACCGAGCAGGAGCAGCTTGGCCGAGGTCCTGGGTGCACAGCTTATGTATAAACGGGGACCTCAGGTAGTGATTGCAGTTTTTCAGTCTCCCTGGGGTGAGGGAGCTCTACTCGGGTTTTTAGTTTTAAACAATTTTCTTGTCCTTTGTCCTCTTCAAGTGCAGTGCTTGCTGTTCTGAGGATTTCCTGGCCAGTTCTGCTGCTTTTGGATCCAGAGCAGGTAGTAACATACTTTTCAAATTCTCAGTGACATCTTGTTTTGTAATGTCTTTCTTCCCTTTGTATTTTTTTCCATCATTGCTATGTTGGCAGATGTTGGGTTCACCTCAGTATTAACTTACAATGCCATCAATGATCTAAAATCTGCTTTGCCACGAACTCTGTGATCTTTGGCTATTTTCTTAGCATCTCTGAGCCCCAGTGTCTCTGTCATTAAAGTTGAGGCATATCTCACAACTAGCTAAAGATTCAGGTAAACCAGATCTAAGAGTGCATGAAGGAGAGTAGTGGGAAATACAGCTGGAAAGGTAAATTGAGACTAGGTCATGGGTGGCCTTGAATCCCAAGGCCAAAGAATGAGAGATTTAGTTCATAGAAAATGGAGAGTTGTTGAAAGTTAGGTAGCATGGTTTAGAGAGATTAGTGAGGCCATGCTGTAAGTAAGGAGCCTGCGAGGAGCAGAGGAAATAGAGAGGCGAGGAGGACAACGTCTTGGTATATTTAGGCAGGAACAAGACCAGAGCCAGGGTAGAGGTGGTCAGAATGAAAAAGTGACAAGATTGAGAACGTTACAGTGACAGGTTTAAGAGGGTCTGCTGCCTGATCGAATACAAGGTCAAAGGAAAGGGGAGCACTAGAAGGGGTTTAGAGCCTGGGTGGCAGTGAAGATTACTGTACTATCAACAAGTATTGGGAAGCCAAGACATGGTGAGTTTAAGAGGCTGTGCCTTCCACTGAGTACTGCAGTGCTCACTCCTTTGGTGGGTACTAATATACAGCTAATTTACAGACACTAACTTCATGCTTAGCATTGTACCAAGCACTTTGTTAGCTCATCTCATTCTCACAACACTCTTCTGAAGTAGGCTCCATATGGGCACATTTTTTTTAATAGAAGTATAGTTGGTTTACAATATTGCATTAGTTTCAGCTGTACAGTATAGTGATTCAGGTTTTTTCTTTTTTGCAGATTATATTCTATTATAGGTCATTATGAAATATTGGGTATTATTATATATTATAATTATATTTTATAATATTATTATTATTACAAGATATTGAGATATAAGATATTAAGCTATATAGTAAATTCTTGCTGATTATCTATTTTATGTATACTAGTTTGTATCTATTAATCCCATACCCCTTATTTGCCCCTCCCACCCCTTCCCCTTTGGTAACCATAAGTCTGTCTTCTGTTAGTTTGTTTTGTATATACATTCATTTGCATTATTTTTTAGATTCCACATATAAGTGATATTATACACTATTTGTCTATCTCTGACTGATTTCACTAAGCATAATAATCTCTAGGTCCATCCATGTTGCTGCACATGGCAATATTTCATTCTTTTTTATAGCTGAGTAATATTCCAGTATATATATATATTTACCACATCTTCTTAAGCCAGTCATCTCTTTTTGGGCACTTGGGTTCCTTTCATGTCTTGGCTGTTGTAAGTAGTGCTGCTACAAACATTGGGGTGCACGTATGTTTTTGAATTAGTGTCTTTGTTTTTTTCCCGGATGTATACCTAGGAGTGGAGTTGCTGGATCCTATGTTCGTTCTATTTTTAGTTTTTTAAGGGACCTCCATACTGTTTTCCATATTGGCTGCACCAATTTACATTCCCACCAATAGCGTATGAGGGTTCCCTTTTCTGCACATCCTCTCCAACATTTGTTATTTGTAGACTTTTTGGTGATAGCCATTATGACAAATATGAGGTGATACCTCATTGTGGTTTTGATTTGCATTTCTCTAATTAATTAGCAATGTTGAACATCTTTTCATGTGCCCATTAGCCATCCGTATGTCTTCTTTGGAGAAGTGTCTATTCAAGTCTTCTGTGCATTTTCTGTTTGTTTCTGTTTCTGAGTTGTATGAGATATTTGTATAGTTTGGATATTAACCACTTATTGGTTGCATCATTTGCAAATATTTTCTCCCATTCCATAGGTTGTCTTTTTCTTTTGTTGATTTTTTTAATTTCTGCATTAAAAACTTAAGTTTTATTAGGTGCCATTTGTTTATCTTTGCTTTTATTTCTTTTGCCTTGGAAAACTGACTTAACAAAATATCGCTACCATTTATGTCATAGAGTTTTTAGCCTATGTTCTCTTCTAGGAGTTTTATGGTGTCATGTCTTACATTTAAGTCTTTAAACCATTTTGAGTTTACTTTTGTGTATGGTGTGAGGGAATGTTCTAATTTCATTGATTTATATGTAGCTGACCAGCTTTCCCAGCACCACTTGTTGAAGAGACTGTCTTCTCTCCATTGTATATTCTTGCCTCTTTTGTTGTAGACTAATTGACCAGAGATGTATGGGTTTATTTCTGGGCTCTTTGTTCTGTTCCATTGATCTATATCTTTTTGTGTCATTACCACAATATTTTGATTACTGTAGCTCTGATCTGAAGTCTGAAAGGGTTTTGCCTCCAGCTTTGTTCTTTTTCCTCAGGCTTGCCTTGGCAATTCTGGGCCTTTTGTGGTTCCATGTAAACTTTAGGACTATTTGTTCTAGTTCTGTGAAAAATGTCATGGGTATTTTGATAGAAATTACATTAAATCTGTAGATTGCTTTGAGTAGTACGGCCATTTTAACAATATTGATTCTTCCAATCCAAGAGCATGGGAGATCTTTGCATTTCTTTGAATCATCTTCAGTTTCCTTAATTAATGTTTTACAGTTTTCAGCATATAGGTCTTTCACCTCCTTGGTTAAATTTACTCCTAGGTATTTTATTTTTTTGATATAATCTTACGTGATTTTTTTTTTTAATTTTCTGGTTTTGATATTTCATTGTTAGTGTATAAAAATGCAACTGATTTCTATATATTAGTCTTGTATCCTGCAGTCTTGCTGAATGCATATTAGTTCTAACAGTTGTTCAGTGTATCACTGCAAATAGTGACAGTTTTACCTCTTAACTTCCAATTGGGGTACCTTTTATTTCTTTCTCTTGTCTTATTTCTGTAACTAGGACTTCCAATACTGTGTTAAATGGAAGCGGTGAGAGTGAGTATCCATGTCTTGTCCCTGAATGTAGTGGGAAGGCTTTTCAGCTTTTCACCATTGAGTATTACTTTTTGGATAAATGAATTGAGGCTTAGAGGGGTTAAACAATAATTTGCTCAAGATTAACACAGCTAACACTTGGCAGAGCCAGAAGTCACACCCAGGGTGGTGGTGGTTTTTTTTTTTTTTCTTTAATAAACTCGTGGCTTCAAATAATTTTAGATTTACAAAAACTTTACAAATATAGTACAGAGTCTCCATACACCTCTCACCCAGATTCCCCTGTTGTTAGTATCTTACGTCAGTATGATGTATTTGCCGCAACTAAGGGACCAGTTTCATCTGCCCCCCCCCAACTCTTGTTTTACTCTAGACTGGGGGTCTTAATCCCCGTTCTGTCTTTATTTGGCTTGGTTTATAGGTGAATTAGAATTCATTTTAAATGGGTGTTCTTTCCTTTGTCCTCTCCTAATTTTCAGCCCATGCTTCCATGATGGAAAATGAGTTCAGCAGGTTTCTCCACATGTGAAATTGGTTTAAGTTGCTTTCTTGATAGGATGTAGGAAAAAACCAGGTCTGACTCTTCTTCAGTGGAAGTTTATGGAATAGGACAGTGTATGGAATTTATGTTGCAACTAGGAATTTACCAATATAGCCGGAAACCCCATAATGCAATAGAACCATCTTACGTAATTTTAAAATTCAGCCAGTAATGATTCATCTAAATAGAAAAATTGAAAGACATTTAGAAATTTCCTAGCAGTAAATACGCCATTCTAAATCTTCTTGATATTATTATAATAATAACATTTTTCCTTAAGGACTAGAACAGGAAATTAATTACAAATCAAAATGGTAAATGTCATTAAAAAGAAACTTGTTTATTTTTAAAAGTAACAATGGCATGGCTTCTTCCATGAAGTTCAGGAATAATATGGAAACTTTGAGATCACATTCAGTCTTATGCTCTTAAAAATAATTGTCTGATGAGTAAATTAATCAGAACTAACAAAAAATATGGCTTTAAAATTTGTTTTGATTCAGGCAGAGTCTTTGAATTTTTTTCACAGTAAATTTGATTTTGCAGTTTTATTAATCATGTTGCATACATTATGTCCTGCACCAGATTCTGCTTTCCATACTTCTCTGACCTTATGAAACACAGTTCATTTGTGTGAGAACGAAGGGTGACAGCAGTTCATACATTATCACAATGGCCCTATAGATGTTACTGGTTACACTGGCTGCCAATGAGTTCTTCTGGAGATTTTTTAAAATGTAGTGCGGTTTCACAATCTACTCTGCAAGGTCTCCAAGACTTTTATTATTCATTAAATGGTTACTTTGATTCTTGGATGCTCAAGTATTCACATATTAATGGTTTCTAACCTTCCCATGAATGAATTCAAATTTCTGTTTTAATTGGCTAAAAGCTTTTCAGAATTTTACCCATTAGGTTTCTTGAGGCTTAGCCCATGTACAAACACAAAATAATAGCATATGCTTTTCAGGGTACTTGTAACGGTACCAGTTATCGTATTAAGCTCCGTACATACAATTTTTTACCAATCCTTCCAACAGTGTTTCAAAGTACACCTTATTATCCTCATTTGTTAGATGAGAAAGGAGGCTGAAAGAGGTGAAGGGATTAGCAAGGACTCTCATCATGTGGCTGAGCAGGTATCCAAAATGCCCACAGAGTTACAGCAAGGTGGATATGAATCCATATGCTCACCAAGCGTTGTCTGTAAACCCAAACCATGTCTCTCTAGCATTGATATTGCTTCTTTTCCCCCAATATATGGAGATGGTACTGTGTCATAAATAAGGGGCCTCCATACTAAAAATGGTTAGGAGTTGCTGCACTGTCCCCTAGAAATGCCTTCCTAAAGCCAGATTAGGTCTGTGCTGAGTAGCTCCAATGCAGTTAATACAAAACAGACTTTTCTCAGGTTAGGAAACTGAAGGAATGATGAGGATCAGACTTTGGAATCAAAAATGATTTGAGTCTTTATTGTATCACTTACTAGTGAGCTTAGATTCCACATCTGAAAATGGGGATATGTGGCTGACACTTGATTGTGTACCCAGCACTACTGCCTACTTCTTCTTTGCAGGCAAAGCCCGGAGGGGGCTGTCTGTTCCTTCCCTTCATAACTCAGTCCCAGCTCTGGAGCTGACTCCTGTTTGGTGTGAGCTAATCACAGTGGCCCCAGATCCTCTTGTCAGTGACTGGTTTACAGGTGAACGTACGACTCAGTTCTGGGCACTGTGATACAAGGGATGGCCAGAGGGCTTCTGGAAAATGTTTCTCCTTAAATAGTGTCCTCTCCACACTAGAAAGGAGAACTGACCTACAATGACAAGTGTATAACTTCTAGACCAGTGGTGTGAGCCACTTTCTAGATTTCTCACCTATTAAAAGCAAATTAGCATCTTCAAGTTGCCTTCTGAATCAATGTAGGACGTTTACTTTTAAAAGGTCTTTTCCATGGAGCAAATTGAATTATTTACTCATATTTGCCCAGTCTGAAGCAAAAATGAACACCAGTAGAAATTCTGAACTTGCTCAAAATGAAAACATGTAAGATTAACCAAGGGGCTTCCTTAGGAGAAATGAAAAGTTCTGTTGTACTTGGAAGAAGTCTTCGAAGATTATAGAGCCAAACACATACGGGTATGGGTACCATAAGATAAAAAAAAGCTCTCCAGAAATGATGTTTGTCTCTAAGTTCCTCAGAGTAATTAACATGTTGCTTAGCTGACAGAGTCCATGGCCATATAGGTAGAAACTTGCAAGCTGAAAAATTTGGAATCCTCTGACGTCCCGCCTCTGCCCGAGACTGTGAGCAGACGGCTCTCTTCCCCTTCCATCAGTCTGCCTAGGGTCACAGACTCCCAGAGAAGGCACAGGGGTAAGTGGCAGAGGGGCCAAAGCCCAGTGCCAGACTTGGCTTTCAGAATGTTCCCTGTGAGGGAGGCTCAACTCAGAACACCCCCTTGGCCAGAAAAAGACTTTTGGAAACGGCAGAGTGACTAATGTTCTTCATTCTTTGGTGCTCATTTTCCAGCAGGGACAAACATTTGATTATATAATGAAGAAGTTATGTCTCCTGGCACCCAAAGAACTGACCTACAATGACAAATGTGCAACTTATTAAGCAAATTCCACTGAGCCTACAACACGTACTAGTCGTTTCCTCAAGACACGTAGCTGCTTTACCACCAAGAGCTTTTCCCATTGCTTCCAGCTGGCAAGCCTCACTCTCATTCGGACCCACTACTTGGTAATCACACAAAGCTTCTCTGTGGGTTTTTTTAAAATAGAAAATAACTTGATGTGCTCTCCTTCCCTTTGGCTGCCATGATTCTAGAGACCATAGATAATCATTTAAGCCCAAACCCACCATGTGCATGTCTATTGGAGAAAAACTGAAGAAACAAAGAGCCCCTCCATGGCGTCACTCCTAGATTGCTGTGGGTGCAGCTTTGTTTTCTTCATCAAGATGCCCATCCTAAGCAGAGATGCCAGGTTTCCATTTAAATGGCTACACAATGTATTCCCTTTGTTCTGGACCGCTCACTTAAAGCTAGTCCAGAAAAGTTGGCTCTGTATGTTATTGGGGTTTCTCTTTTTCCATCAAATCACGTGGGATGGGTGGTTGTGCCAATGGTGAGCATAATCACTAAGCTCATTAAGTGAGCTGGCACAAATCATGTGTTTTCTGAGGAGGAATAGAATCGTGGGCGGAAATACCTCTGTGGGGTGTATCGCAGCGCTGTCATAACAAGTTAAGCTTTGGAAAGGCTTAGGAAAGAGATAAGGATTGCAGTAGCTGCCGGCTCTGTGCATTTTACTTCTATCCAAGGATGTGTTGCAGGTACAGTAGATAGAATGATCTGCTACATATATGGTGAGAAATTGTTCATAAGCCAGTTTATACTGTTGTAAAAATATCAATGCACACAAATGGTAGGTTGAACATTGCAAGATGTATAGTGAAGAGCCTCCTTTCCAGCTCTGATCCCCAGCTCCCTCATTCTCTACCGCTGAAGCAGAATCTGTTACTCTTAGTCTATGGACATAGATACACATGCATATGGAGTCTTAATTTACGGTAGCATGTTATATTCAGTGTTCTACACCTTCCTTTTATATCGAAACATTTAAATCAAGCATGTAAACAACAAATTGTCATGCTTTTTCAATGCTAAAAAATAATGAAAACCTGAAAATAGTGAAAAACTTGATAAAAAAAAAAAGATCAGTCACAGAAGTATGGGTTTGTCCATCACAGATAATTTATGATTGAAGTGTAGAGTGACTTTCCGATGGGGACAGCCAGTTTTACCCCAAGATGGGATGGAAGCAACCTGGCAAAGGAGGACAAAGCAAAACACAGGCGTCCTCTGCTAGCCTTCTTTTCCTCCTTGCTGTCCCACTCTGTGTCATCCTCGAGACCTTCCCCTCTGCGCCTTTTCCAGACCCCCTATCCAAAAGCCCCAGTCCTCGCTAAGTCAGACTCATCCTAGAACTTGCAGCTATTTTTTTGTTTAACTGCTGCTTTTGTGGCACCCTTCAGGAATGGCACAGGCAGAAGCAGGGCATTCCTTACCCTCTCTCTGACTTCCAGTTGGGTTTGGCCAATGGGTGGTGCTGGCAGGCGATAGGAGGGAAGAAGAGTGAAGTCCAAATGGTGGAATTCCCTGGCTCCAGCCCTTGGATTACCTCAGGATGCCTGTGTCCCTTAACTAAAGGGAAAGCTCACCTCAAGGCATTCTTTTCTACCCCAGCACTCCTCAGGCCATACCTGGTAAAGGACCAGGTTTTGTAGTTTTCGTTTTTGTTTTCATTTCATCATAGACCGATCTTGTTTATCTTTTATAATAAGATATCACAGGCTTGGATGTCTCAGCGATGTTCAATTGTTACAAAAGTTTAAGACTATATACTTTGAATTGTTATCCTCTCCTCCCATTGTAGACCATTAATTTTGCAAACTGGAACCAGTTCACAGGCCATGCTTTGAGTAGCCCTGCTTTCTAAGACTCACTTTCTCTGGGTTGGAATAATCTCTCCCTCCTCTTATCTCTTAGAGCTTGGGGGTGGTATCGATCCAGTGACTAGCCCTCGGCCTCCTGCATTAGCTCTTCTGCTTACCCCACATCTACACCTTTGTAAATAAACCATCCTCACATCATCCTGTGTTGATTATTACATGTTTCCTGTTACAGATGCAGTGCTCTAATTTTTAGAGCATATGAAATGGTCAGTCCTTTTACCACCATTTACTAATTGATCAGTTCAACTTATTTTTCATTTAACTGATATGGCTCGTTAAAATGTTGATATAATTTTCTTAATTTATGCATGTGTCATTGAGTTATTTAGATCGTAAACTTTGGAATGCTAAGCTAATGCTTTGAATCTAGAGGATTTGAGTCCTATGGTATCCTAATGAGTCTGAGCTCTCTCTGGAGGATTAGTGGCTTTCTGGAAAGCTGTTTGCAAGAGGGACCTAAGTGCCTCCTAGGAGATAACTCATCCTGATGGAAGAGAGTCCTTGTAGTGGAAGAGAAATTCCGAATGTGGCTTGGTGTTCACCTCTCAGATTAGTCTGTGGTTTAGTTCCTGAGGCCTTTGGATGACAGTGAGTTGTAAGTAGTCTTTGAAAGCTGGTTCACGAAAACCTTTTCAAAAATCGGCAGTACAAGATAGCCCATCTAGCTACTCCCTCTAACAATATGCAAAGCAAAGGAGATGGGAGGTGGCCAGCAGAGGCAGTGGTGCTGGGGACGTCTACGATGTCTTGTGGATGTGGTACAAACTGTAGGTATCAGGACATCATACGGAAACTTGCCTGACATACATGTGAGTATCTGGGCTTTCTTATGCTGGCTCACATGCAGGTCAGATGAGTATGTCCCAGATAGTACATTGGGACAATTAGAATTTAAATTAGAATTTCAGATAAGCAGTAAATACTTGTTTAATATAGCTATGTCCTAAATATTGCATGGGATTGACACTTCAAAATTATTCAGATTCAATGAGGCATCCTGTATTTTAGCTGGCAATCCTAGTCACTAATCTCTCCTTGGCCATAAAGGTAGGCACATGACTGAGGCCTGGATAGGGATGAGCACAAGACTTAAGCTCAGGCAATTAGAGTCTCCCTCTAGGATTTTATATATAGTTGTTGAAAGGAGGAGACGCTAGTCTTCCTGGGATGATGTCAGTTCTGAGATGCTCCCCCATTAGCCAAATGATGGAAGCAGTATACTGTTAGACTGCAATACAGGGACTCTAGAATCACATGACAGAGAGAGAGTGAGGGGTAGACCTGATGACACTGTACACTTAACATCATTTGGGTTGGATTTCTGCCCCTGGTAACTGAAGTCTTGCTTTGTATTTTGTGACTCAGGAAAGGTGACCTAAATAGCACCAGGTCACACAGTTAGAAGTCAGTTCATCTTTCTAAAATTTGTCCAACTGACTCCAAAGTTAATGCCCTCTCTACTTTATCATTCTGCAACTACTAAGAAACTAATAAAACTTAAGAAAACCCTCTAGAAATAGAACTCAAAGAACAAGTGTGTGACTGGATTCTCCTAACCCTTGGTCCTCTGAGCTGAATCTCCAGTGGAGCCCCACCAGGGCACCACCTTCCTTCTCCTGCCTCTGTCCCTCCTTCCTGTCCCCTGAAAATGGCTCCCTGATAATCAGAGCCAGAGGCCCAGGTCTCCTTCTAAAACTACTCTGAAAGTTGAATAAATTATATTAAAATTATAATTCTTCAAAGTAAAAGTATCAAGCCAATACGCCAGGGGTCGCTAATCAGCTTAAGGTGAGGGGACCCCCTCCCTCACCCTCTGACATAAGGAAACTCTTCTTCGACCTTCGAGGTGCAAAGAACTAGGAACACATAAAACGTTCTGAGGTCTCTTTAAACATTGAACTACCCAAATGTCAGGAACACTGGAGTTGTTCCGACCTTTCATTAAGAATCAGTTGTCTGGATGAAGCGTCTCTTCTGAATTAAGGATTAGGGAATCTTTTGGCCACTGTAACTCAGTTGTAAATAAAAAGAAAACTAGAAGAACAGGCACCCAAGTTCTAAGGAACCGATCCGGTTCCATTAGCGAGAGTACAGAGAAGGCCTAGCCCCAGGCTTGGGGCTTTATTCCACAAAGCAGAGGACTTCCACATGGGAACTGTGCTTCCCTCACATCTTTGTATTTTTAAAGCAATTAAGTCGGATTGATCAGCAACAATAGACATTAGGCACCACTCGCAAATATAATTTATGCAGGATACCCAACCTGAGTTGTGGTATCCTCTCATCTAATGTTTTACTCCCCTCTAGTGGATTTTTATATAGCACATAATATCCTAAGTATGGTATAGAATGGCAGATATTAGAGGAAAAAATAATTTTTAAATGTATTTGAGGCATGTTTATGTTCTATAGAATTTCTATGCAATTCTACAGAATTTCAAAAATAAGAAAGATTAAACTTAAAGTTCTGTTCACTCTCTTCAGTTTGCAGGTGAAGAAACTAAGACCCAGAAAGAGGAAATGACTCACCCAAGATCACACAGTTGGTTTCTAATAGGTCCTCTCATCACTAATGGCCATATTGAGCGTATAAGCCTGTGGTTTCCATGGAAATAAAAAGCCTCCACATGTCCACTCAGATGCTCACCAACTGATGAAAGAATCATGTCTTGGAGGAAATTGGAAATCAAATTCAGTAAGTGTATTATGGGATCTGGGCTCTGGAGGGGAGGGAGAGTGTTAACAAGGATACCTGGAGATGAAAATACGGACCAGGTAAGCTCTGTTTGGCTTCCTCTTTGCTACTGCTGATGGGTGCAGTACCTGCTCAGTGGTGTCCTTTGGCTTAAAGGCATTCCTGTTTCATAGTCTGCATTCTGACTGTAATTTTCAACTCTGCTTCATTCTACTAAAACTTTCATTATCATTCTCCAAAGAATTTCTGCTTCCCCCCTGCTCTCTATATAAATGTAAAGTTTCATTTTTTTTTGTATGGTAAGTTTTCATTTAAGATACAATACTAATAATTTTTAAAACTTCTTGATTGTAAAAGTAATTCTTGTACTAGTGGTTATCAGTGGGGGGGAGGGGTGCAATAAAGAGGAGAAGGAGTGGGAGGCACAAACTATTGGGTGTAAGACAGGCTCAAGGATGTACTGTACAACACAGGGAACATAGTCAATATTTTGTAATAACTGTAAATGAGAAGTAACCTACAAAAATTTTAAAAATTTAAACAAAAAAATTTAAAAAGTAATTCTTGCTCAATGTGGGCAATGTATTCAAGTATTAAAAAGAACATGAAAATCTCCCAGAATGGTGGTTCACTTCAAGAATGTCTGACTAAGATCCTAATAGACTTGTCCTGCCACAGATAACAACTATAAACTCTGGGCAAAATAAAATAAATGAAAAAAACAAAACAAAACTACCTGAAGGCAATGGAGGTTGAACAAAATTAAACAAATTATGGTAAGAAATTAGCATTTGGAAGAAGGAAATGGTAAAAGGGTGAGCTTTCTTTTTATAGCTTTTAGCCTCAAGGCAGACTGCATTTGGTCACGTGTGACAGTTAAAATGCCTGTAGAAAACCAGTAGTCTTTCTGGCCTGAAGAACCAGAGAACAGAGATTAAGGCAACCACAGCCACTAGAAAGTGTGGGAAGAATCAAAGCAATGAGAAAGCCAGACAGGGAACCAAAAATTCTGTGTAAAAATTGTGCTATGTAAAAAAAAAAAAAAAAATTCTCTGCTGATCCCAGATTCTGCATGAGTGAGCCAGATTCTCAGTGGCTTAAATAAGGATAGACTGAACTGAAATTTGGGTTAGTGCACAAGACATTAGAGTTTGCAGTTTAGGTCTGTCTAAGTTACTTACCTGTTAAATCGAAACCAACAAACAAAAACAAAGCAAAGTAATACTTTTCCAAGGAATGTAGCGGAATGCAGTTTCCCTAGGTAATGTGCACAAACGTCCAGGATACAACCTCAAATTACTGAACATAATAGAAACAAAAAATATGAAGGGAGGGACAGAGGGAGGGAGGAAGGAAGAAAGAAAAGAACAAAGGAAGAAATAGAACCTCAGGGATTTGTGGCACAGTATCAAAAGTTTAATATGTATATTTGGAGGCCCAGAAGGCAGAAAAAAGGCAAATGAGACACAAGGAAACATTTTAAAAAATAATGGCCAAAATACCCCTAGTTTTGTATAAATTATAAATTTATAGTTTAAAAAAGCCCTGCAAACCCCAAGTCAGAGCACCATCAAACTGCTGAAAACTAAGGATAAAGACAAAATCCTGAAGCAGCCAGAGAAAAACAGTATGTTCCATATAGGGGAACAATGATTTGAATGATCACTGAAATCTCAGAAACTGAGGACAGGAGACTGTTAACCAACATCTTTAAAAAGTGCAACAAGGAAAACAACCTATCAGCCCCAAATTCTATAACAAAAATATTCTTCAATAAATGAAGGCAAATAAAGACATACCACGTAGAAGAAACCTAAGGAAATTCAAAGATCTTGTCATCATAACTACACTAAAGGAATGCTGAAAGAGTTCTTCAGGCTGTAGGGAAATCAGATGGAAGCCTGGAAGGAAGGAAGGAAAGATACCAGAACTGATAAATAAAAAATATGTTTCCTCTTAATTAAAAAAAAATTCATGACAGTTTTAAGCAAAACTTGTAACACTGTCTCAGGGGTCTTATAATATACATTTGACCCTTGAACAACATGGTTTTGAACTGCAAGGGCCCATTTATTTGCAGATTGTTTTCAATAAATATATTGGAAAAATTTGGACATTTTTGCGACAGTTTGAAAATACTCACAGGTGAACTGCACAGCCTAGAAATATAAAAAAATTAAGAAACAGTTAGGTATGTCACAAATGCATAAAATGTATGTAGATACTAGTCTATCCTTACAAAAGCATAAGGTGAGTGATAACGCTGTATGCCTCTCTCTATCTTGTAATTGGAGAAATTGAGTATCAGTCTGTCATCACAGGTAAATTTTGTTTTTTTAAGTAACAATGTTTTCCAATACTGTATTGGACTAATATGATATGCTATAAATTTTTATAATGAGTTATTCACTAGTGTAGAGGCTAGGCTAGTGTGAAACAATTATATCAGCTATTCTAGGCTGCCATAAAGCTGCTATAAATAATATTGCTGCTGCTTTGTTATAAAACCTATAAGTAAATATGCATTTCTTTTTCACATTATCTTTTCATTTTTGACTTCTAGTTAGGAATACATACAACATGTACAGTGTTATGTATCATATAAGACAATATTGATGTAGGTACTGACAGACAATAGTTCATCTTATAAATAGATGGTGGAAACTTACAGTATCAATAAATATTGATGCAGTGCTATAAATGTATTTTTCTCTTCCTTATGTTTTCTTAATAAAATTTTCTCTAGGCTACTTTATTGTAAGAATACAGTATAGAACATATATAACATACAACGATTTATGTTATTGGTGAGCTTCTGGTCAACAGTAGGCTATTAGTAGTTAAGTTTCAAGGGGGAGTCAAAGTTACAGATTTTTGGCTGCCCGGGGGGGTCACATTGTTGAAGGGTCAAGTGTATATACACGTAATACATACAATTACAGCATAAATGGTGGAGGTGGCTGATAGCTAGACCAGTATGGCTACAAGGGTTTTACATTTTACATGAAGAGATACGGTGATGTATCTTGATAGCAGTTTGGGTTACACAGATGTATGCATTTTTCAAAACTAAAAGAACGTACATTTCAGATGGGTACATTTTACTCTATATAAATTTTACCTCAAAAGAAAAGTACTACAAGCAATACTGAGCTCTAGTTAATAATATACATGCTGCAACATTTAAAGAGTTGTCTACTGATGCCTGCTATTTTGAAATGCATATAAAATTAAGAGAGACTAATGTATGGCTAGAGGAATGGATAGATGGATAGATACGTGATAAAGCAAGTAGAGTAAAATATTACCAGTATAGTCTATGTAGTAAGTGTACTGTTGTTCACTGACAATTTCATTTAACTTTGCTATATGTTAAATATTTATTTAAAATACTGGAAATAGGAGATTAAAATTACTTTATAAAGATTTATATTAATATACTCCTTTATTGATTTTTCCAACGTTATGATGGTATTTATTGCTGGTTTAAAGAGGACTTTTTATTAAAGTATAGTCAGTTACAATGTATCAATTTCTGGTGTACTGTGTAATGTCCCAGTCATGCATATATATACATATATTCATTTTCATATTCTTTTTCATTGAAGGTTATTATAAGATATTGAATATAGTTCCTTGTGCTATACAGAAGGAATTTGGTTTTTTATCTATTTTTATATATAGTGGTTAACATTTGCAAATCTCAAACTCCCAAATTTATTCTCTACCCCCTACCCCCGCCTTTTTCCCCAATAACCATAAGATTGTTTACTGTGACTGCAAGTTTGTTTCTATTTTGTGGATGAGTTCATTTGTTTCCTCTTTTTTTCTTTTCTTTTTTTTTTAGATTCCACATATGAGTGCTATCATAGGGTATTTTTCTTTCTCTTTCTGGCTTACTTCACTTAGAATGACAATCACTAGGACCATCCATGTTGATGCAAATGGGATTATTATATTCTTTTTTATGGCTGAGTAGTATTCCATTGTATAAATATACCACAGCTTCTTTATCCAGTCATCTGTTGATGGACATTTAGGCTGTTTCCATGTCTTGGCTATTGTATATAGTACTGCTATGAATATAGTGTGTATATTTACTATTGTATATAGTGCATGTATCTTTTCAAGTTAGAGTTCCCTCCGGATATATGCCCAGGAGTGGGATTGCTGGATCATATGGTAAGTCTGTTTTTAGTTTTTTTGAGGGATCTCTATATTGTTTCCCATAATGGCTGCAGCAAACTACATTCCCACCAACAGGGTTCCCTTCTCTCCACAGCCTCTTCAGCATTTATCGTTTGTGGACTTTTTCATGATGGCCATTCTGACTGGTGTCAGGTGGTTTTGATTTGTATTTCTCTGATAATTACTGATATTGAGCATTTTTTCATGTGTTTACTGGCCATTTGTATGTCCTCATTGGAGAATTGCTTATTTAGGTCTTCTGCACATTTTTGGATTGGGTTATTTGATTTTTTTGTTACTAAGTTTTATCAGCTGTTTATATAGTCTAGAAATTATGCCTTTGTCAGTCACATTATTTGCAGATATTTTCTCCCATTCTGTAGGTCGTCGTTTTATTTTGCTTATGGTTTCCTTTGCAGTGCAAAAGCTTTTAAGTTTAGTTAGTTCCCATTTATTTATTTTTGCTTTTATTTCTATTGCCTGGATAGATTGCCCTAGGAGAACATTGTTAAGATTTATGTCAGAGAATGTTTTGCCTATGTTTTCTTCTAGAAAGTTTATAATGTCTTGTCTTATATTTAAGTCTTTAAGCCATTTGGAGTTTGTTTTTGTGTTTGGTGTGAGGGACTGTTCTAACTTCATTGATTTATGTTCTGCTGTCCAGTTTTCCCAACACTACTTGCTGAAGAGACTGTCTTTTCTCCATTGTATATTCTTGCTTTCTTTGTCGAAGATTAGTTGACCAAAGGTCTGTGGGTTTACTTCTGGGCTCTCTATTTGGTTCCATTGATCCATATGTCTGTTTTTGTGCCAATACCATGCTGTTTTATTATTTTTTTATTGAGGTATTGTCAGTTTATAATGTGTCAATTTCTAGTGTACAGCATAATGCTTCAGTCATACATGGATATACATATATTCATTTTCATAATCTTTTTCACCATAAGCTATTACAAGATATTGAATGTTTCCCTGTGCTATACAGTATAAACTTGCTTATCTATTTTATATATACCAGTCAGTATCTGCAAATCTTGAACTCCCAGTTTATCCCTTCCCACCCCTTTCCCCGCTGGCAACCACAAGTCTGTATTCTATGTCTGAGTCTATTTCTGTCTTATATATAAGTTCATCCGTCTTTTTTTAGATTCCACATATGAATGATATCATATGGTATTTTTCTTTCTCTTTCTGGCTTACTTCACTTAGAATGACATTCTCCAGGGCCGTCCATGTTGCTGCAAATGGCATTATTTTATCATTTTTATGGTTGAGTAGTTTTCCATTGTATAAATATACCACATCTTCTTTACTCAGTCATCTGTTGATGGACATTTAGGTTGTTTCCATGTTTTGGCTGTTGTAAATAGTGCTGCTATGAACATTGGGGTGCAGGTGTCTTTTTGAATTAAGGTTCCCTCTGGATATATGCCCAGGAGTGGGATTGCTGGATTATATGGTAAGTCTATTTTCAGTCTTTTGAGGAATCTCCATACTGTTTTCCACGACTGCACCAAACTACCATGCTATTTTGATTACTGGCTCTGTAGTATTGTCTGATGTCTGGGAGGGTTATTTCTCCAGCTTCATTCTTTTTCTTCAGTATTGATTGGGTCTTCTGTGATTCCATATAAATTTTAGGATTATTTGTTCTAGTTCTGTGAAAAATGTCATGAGTAGTTTGATAGGGATCACATTACACCTGTAGACTGCTTTGAGCGGTATGGCCATTTTAACAATATTGATTTTTCCAATCCAAGAACATGGGATATCTTTCCATTTCTTTAAGTCATCTTTAATTTCCTTAATCAGTGTTTTGTAGTTCTCCATGTGTAAGTATTTCACTATTACTGTCAGATTTATTCCTAAGTATTTTATTGTTTTGAATGTGATGTTAAAAGGGATTGTTTCTTTACTTTCTTTTCCTGCTATTTCATTGTTAGTGTAAAGAAATGCAGCTGACTTCTGTATGTTAATCTTCTATCCTGCTACCTTGCTGAATTTAAAGAGGCCTTTTAAGGACACTTTTTCAAACCCACTGTAAAAATAAACACAGATTCCAAAGATGTATTTAATATAGAAGTATCTCACAGATGGGGTGGCTTAAACAATATTTATTTCTCATTGTTCTGGAGTCTGGGAACTCCAAGATTAAGGTGTTGGTGGATTTGGTTCCTGGTGAGAACCTGGTTCCTGATTGGCAGACAGTTGCCTTCTGTGTGTTCTCACAGGTCATTGGGAGAAAGCTCTAGTCTCCCTTTCTGTTTGTATAAGGAAACTAATCTCATTATGGGGGCTCCACCCTCATGATCTCATCTAAACCTAATTAACTTCCCAACACCCAGACTCCAGATACCATCACATAGGGGTTTAGAGCTTCAACATACTAATTTTAAGGGGAACAGAAACACAGTCCATAACAAGGAGTTACTAAAAAAGGAAGCTCCACAAATTTCATCATACAGCAGTGTCACTTTTAGTATTTTGGTGAATTATCTTTCAGTATTTTAGAAATTAATATATTCTCTCTTTATCAAGGTGATTTTATTATGATGTTAAATGTTTTTCTAAGATTTGATTTTAATGGTTAAATTATATGATGTTATTAAATTCATAATATTCCTGTTGTTTGACTTATAGTTACTGAATTTTTACATAAATGTTCACATAAAAAGAGATCACAGAATAAGAATCAAGAATCAGAAAGGCATGAGACTTCTCCGTTGCAATGAATAAAAATTAGAAGACAGTGGAACAGTGCCTTTAAAATTCTGATGGAAAAGGGATTTTTCGATTCTTAATTCAGTACTCAGCCTGTTAATAAGATGAATAAGGCAAATTTACCTTGAAAAAACACTATGGGATGTGCTTCACCAAAACAAGGTGGCAAACAAAGTGAAAGACACTGAACCCAGAGAACAAGGAGCCAATGTAAATACAGTGGGAAAGGAAGGAAATCCCCAGGGTGGTTGTGAAGGAAGTTCCAGTGGCACTGCAAGCCCCGAGTGGAGTTGGTCTGGAATAATGAAAAGGATGGACAGGGAGGGAGAGGAAGAGAGATCTTAGAGAAAAATGAAATGTAAGAATACCTGATGAGTTTGAACTTGAAAGGGTGTGTTTAGTTCTGTTGAAGAATTGTGGATGAAATAGGAGAGGTACATTAATAAAAATGAAGCAGTATAATAGAGTAGTATTTCCTTTAGAGAAAACAAAAAGGTGCATATGGAGAGAAGTCTTACAGGCTCATTCCTGAATAGTAATAGTATTTATTATAATAATGTCAACACTTTATACTGATTTAAGCAAGAAGAGTAAAAAGTTATATTGAGATTATCAGGGAGGAAAAGTAAATATATGTAGGGGCAGGCAGGGTATGTATGAGCTAAAACTTTATTTTCTATAGTTGGAAATAAATAGATGAATTATAAAAGAAAAAAATTAAGACAATCAATATAAACCTGTTTTTGGAAATGGGGGGGGTAAACGTTCAAAGACAGTTAAAGGAACTGAAAATTGGAGGACAATAATTAGAAGCAGGAAAGGATGGGGCACAGTTTTGCTGTTTTTCGTCATACGTGTTTTTCTTTATAAGTTTTCAAAAACTCCTGGTGGGAGATGTGTATGCACTCTGCTAGTTCAAAAGTTGATTTCCTTGTGTTCCAGGTTCCAAGAAGCTCTGAAGGGGGCACACAAAGCCTAACCACGTTATTCTGAACTCCACGTAATTGCCTTGCATGGTTATACGATGGCTTTAGTAGGTCCTGTCCCCTACATCTAACATCTGGGTTCTGGGTAGAATTTCTTAAATCATCACCAGACCCATACTGTGACATTGTCCACAGACTAAGATAATGGCTAGTATCTCAGAGGTACAGCTGAGTTGCTGCTGCGAAAGAATGACTCAATTGCAGGCATGCCAACTGGTTAAAGGCTGGGAGGGGCTCGACAAGGTAATGCTGGCCAGGGACCACCACAGTTCCCCGTCATGGAGAAGTTTAAACAAAAGCTAGATTAAGGCTTTAGGGCAATGTTGTGGTGACTTTTATGTTAAGCATAGAATTGGAGTAGACAACTCTGAAGTGCCTTCACCCTGAGATTCTGTGAAGTTTTATTCTTATTTAGAATGGCTACTAGTTACTCTTTAGGGCAAAGATTAGAACCTAGTAAGAGGTGTTAGTTACCTCTTTTATAACAGCATTGATTTATACTCAATATCTTGCCATTTTCTGTCAGATGTTTCTTGTGTGTTTTAAAAGAATGTATATTATTCATTTCAGAAGTCCACACTCCATATATGATCATTTGATTAAGCTTGACATACATGTTTGTTTAAATTCTCTATGCCCTTATAATACTTTGTTCACTCAATATGTGACCTATTGATTATAATTTCTTCAAAATACTGCCTCTATTACCTCCTTCTGAAGCTGATTCATTGTTGTTCAAATTTCTCAATCCGTGATCTATATGACTTCTTTTTTATATTTTCTATTTCTATATCCCTTAAGTTACATTCTAGTTAATTTCTTCAGCCCTATTACTCATGTCACAGTCTTTTTTTAACTGTGTCTAATATGCTGTTTAACTTGTCATTGAATTTCTAATTTCAGCTTCTAAACATTTTATGTGGTTTTTTAAAAAATGACTTCTACATCTTTGATAAATTTTTATTCCTTGCCATATTTTTGATTACTTTCATTTTTTTCTTTAAGTATATTAATCTAAGTTATTTTATTTTAGTTTTTGATTATTCTAAATACCCAGTCTTTGTAGGTGTATTTACGAAGTCTGTTGTTTCTTTTGCTTCTGACTCATTGTGTTTTGTTACTTATGCGTTCGGTGATATGTTTTGAGAGCTCAAGTGCCTTAGAACTTTATCCTTAGAAATTTACGGAAGCCTGGGTTTAATTAATGTGTGCTACTTTGTAAAGAATTGTGTTTGCTTCTCAACATCTCTGTGGGGCCTTTCCAACCTGAGAATAGTTTAAATTAAAAAAGCAAAAACAAAAACAAAACGTCTTTTTTTGCACCCAGTAGAAATTCAACTGCAAACTATGACTTGGGTTAGAAATTTCAGGAGAGAATTTTTATTTCCTTTTACCTGAGACAAGTATGATAAAATCAAGTTTCCTTATAATTTACCTCCTTGGGGCTCTTGTTTCTTGGTTTTTCTATTTTGCCCACTAAGAGTGTTATCTTCCAGGGTTCTCACTTTATGTGGGAGTCTCTGATCTGACTCACCTTGCATGAACTCACCTGTGCTTTTTCTTCTATACCCCCTGCCCCATAGGCCACCAGAGATTGACAGATGGTTTTAGTGCAACATTTGTTTTCAGTGCTGGCTTACTCTCTCAATTCATGCTTTCTTGTCATGTTGGGCCTCTGAAGATTTTTCCTAACTTTCTTTCCATATCAACTATTCATTTAATGACTTGTGGGTTTTTTAAAATACATGTATCTTTTATCTAATATTTTGAAGTGTATTGTACTAGGAAAAAAATCTATGACTGTTTAGTTCAGCATATTGAAGGGAATATAAATACTTTGTTTCCTTTCATTCTCCATTTCTTTTTTGACTTTCCTCCCCTCTCTTTCTTCTCTGTTGCCTTTATTGTTTTATGTTCCCTTTTCATTATTCTATTTTTTTGTCATTCTAATTTTCACTTGTCTTTTTTTTCTTTCTTTTTATTCTGATTTTTTTCTTTGTCATCCTTCTTGTCCTTCCATTCTTTTCCTTTCCTTTTTTTTTTCTATTGTTCATGTAATTTTTCAACAAAGGCCATAGAATTATTCTTGATTTAACATCGAATAATACTTTAATAATCTCTCTTTAGAAAATTAGCTTAGCCATCACTAATTAGAACAACAAAGTTCTATGTCATTGGAATGAGGTCAAATTTATAGGACCTTTCACATAGTAAGTGCTCAGTAAATGTTTGTTTTTGAATAAAACTTCATTAAAGATTCTAACTCCACTATGGTGAACACATTGTGAAATCAAAATGTTGCCAAGCAAACTGTACCTGTGACTCAGTCAAGCCTAACCCAGACTGACAGAGAAATTGATGGAATGTTAATTGATAGCAGCTGGATGACTGGCATGACTGCAGCCCCAGCAAAGGGCCAAGGATCTCTCAGGGAGTATAAAATGTACATTTATCCAAGACCCCAGAGGCTTTTTAATGAGAATGACCTCTGGTTAAAATTAGAGTGAAAGGGAAATAGAGATAGTAATTTGGAGACTTTTGGTCTTAGCATATTTTCCACTTAATAGCCATTGACTTAGAAAAGGAAACGCATGGAATTCTCCTGATAGTAATGACCTGGCCTTAATGATCTCGAAAACCCCATGAGATGGGTGCATGACTTGTTGGTTAGCAACCCTGGGAAATACACTAAGTGGAGAAAACAGGGATAAGTCCCAGATTTTAAATAGTCTTATCAGTGTCTTGGCTGATAGAAAACAGGCTGTGGTGATTGGTGTTGCCTCTTAGAGCAGCCTGAGAGAGATTGCTTACTCCCTGGAATTGAAAGAAACTCTAGATGGGCGTGAAGGAAGTAAGAGTGGGGTTTTTGTGGATTACTAGCTGTAAGGACCTCCCGCTGGAGAAGAAGTCTTCATTTGATACTGGAATAAAGTCACAAGGCCAAACCTTAGTACAGATTTGAAGATATGTTTTTATGGGGGATCCTGGACATCAATATCACACACTGTTGTAGTTCAGATGACTTTAAAATTAACTTGCATATCTGATAAGGGAGTTCTTCTGCATCACACTTCCTCAGAGCGTTCTGAAAAATTCTGATTCCCAGGCACATTCCAGACCTACTTAATCAGACTCTCAGGAGAAAAAGTTCAAGAATATGTATTTTCAGAAACCTCCTCCCTGGTGATTCTGATGTTCTGCCAGTTAATACAGACCGATACCACAATATTTACCGGCTGTATAATATCCATTATATGGGCGTGTGCTTTATTGCTATTATAAACAATATCATAACACATATTCATAGACATGTGCCCAACTATTTATCTAGAATCAATTTCTAGAAATAAATTTTCTGAGCCAAAGAATGTGCATATTTTTATGCATTTTGATGCCTGATTTCTACTGGTCGTCTAGAGCTACTTAACATTCCCCCTTGTTATTGTAGAAGAGCACCCAGTGCCTACATCCTTCCCAGTTCTGAGCATTATATTTAATCTTTGCTAAATGTACAAAGACTATCTTACTGTAGTTTTAATTTGCATTTTATTGTATATATTTATGTGTGCATGGATATCATTTTTAGATTGAACTCTAGAAAAATTATTTCTTTTGGAGAGAGGTGTATCTGAGGGTGTCAGGAAGAATGAGGAGGACGAAGCATGTCTTGAACTCATGTTGGTGTGTAACTCTGGGGGAAGTGGATGTGCAGCAATGATATGGTTGTGCTGTCTTCCTAAATCCTTCTTTGTGGGGGGAAAAGTTCTTCTAGAAATTACTGAGGTCTAGGGGTTATTATCCTGGGGTGGGGTGGTCCTGAGGGAGGAGATTCTGTGTCTAAGAGGTGGAATTTTCTGTAAACACGTGGACATCAGATGGTGGTTCTGGAATGGGAGAGGCCATCTAGGAGAAAACACAGGTGAGAGTTTGGAGTGGAGTTGGCAAACAACCAGGAAAAAGAGTAAGACTTTCCTAAAAATTCCAAGAAATATCAAATAGGAGATTAGATTTCTTACAATTACCTAAGATGGAGGTTTGAATTATTTTATTTACCTTTTTTTTTTTAAACATCTCAAGTGTTTATCCCTGTGTCAGATATGTTGCAAATATTTTCCTCAATCTGTTGTATCCCTTTTTAGTCTTTATGGTGACTTTTGGTTTTTGACATATAGACATGTTTTTTCTTTTCTTTCTTTTATAGTTTCCATCTTTGGTACCTGGCTATTATTCATATTTTTTCCAGATGAAATTTTTAATCATTTGGATTAAGTTTTTAAAACAGCATTGGAATTCTGTGAAGTTGATTAATTTAGGTAACACTGACATTTTTGCAGTATTGAATTTTTCAATTTGAGACATATTACATGTGTCCTTTTAATTTTTTATGTTTTCCAGAAAATTTTTCTTGTGTATTGTTTCTGTTTCCTTTATGTAGGTCCTGCATATTCCTTAAGTTTATTCCTAGATATTTTATATTTTTTTTGTTCTATATTGTAATGTCTAATGGACTAATATTGGAATATAAGGAAGTGATTGATTTTTATGTATTAATTAGTAAAAACCTGGTTTCTTACTAGTTCTAATAGTCTTCCAGTTGTTTTTCTTGTTTGTCCAGAAGGGAGTCATCAACAGTAAACAATAATGATTTTGCCTTTTCCTTTTCAAAAAATGATTCTCTGATTGTATTAGCTAGCACTTCTAGAATGATTTTAAATCGTAGTAGTAACAGAATCCATTTTTGCCTTGTACCTACTTGAAAAGAGAATGTCTTTGTAGCACCATTTCTTAAAGTCCCATCTGCTATTCTTTAAAAAAGAGCCCAGTAGTCAAATGTGTTTTGGAAACATATTAGCGTATTTAAGGCTCTGAAATATCTGTAGTAAATACACTTGTTTAAATTTGCTTACTATATATCTGCCATTTTGTAGAAGTATTTAATAATGAGCCATAAACCCCTTACCCCTTTTTTAAAACACAATAACTTTAATCTTATCCAACCAGTGCTCGGCTTATTTAAGCATGCTACTGGATTTGGTTTGAAACAATTTTAAGCCCACTTTACATAAATGCATTTGATTCCTATTTTACTAGTAATTGAATGATAAATCTTACAAAATATATTTTAGTATTTACTTAAGAGGGTTGAAACACATTCTTCCTTTGAGCAATATGATAATTCATATTAATAGATTTTTTTATATTAAACTATTTTTGAATTCCCCAAATAAACCATTTCATGAGGGTGGGGTTCCATATCTTTGGTATTCTTCTTTATTTTATTTGCTAATAGTTTATTTAATATTTTTGGGTCTATTATCACAGATGACATTGATCCCTAGTTTTCTTTGACATCCTGGTATCATGTCAGCTTCATAAAATGAATTAAAGTCTTTCCTACTTTCTCTATACCCCAGGCCAGTATTGTAGCATAAAAATTCTCTGTTCCTCAAAGACTTGAAAGAACTTTCTAGTGGAACACATAGGGTCAGGTGCATATTGTGGAAGCAGTTCTTTGATGGCCTTTTCAGTGTCCATCACAGTATATACAGATTTTCTCTTTAATCGGTTTTGGTGGCAGTCTGGTTGCTTTAGAGGACCAAAATTAATGGCCTCCTTGTTCTTTACAGTGTGGCTATGCAGCTCTTCCCATCAAGATGTGAATTCCTTCTCTGCATCTTAAATCTGGGCTGACCTTGTGACTTGCTTTGGCCAATAAAATCTGATGGAAGTGACAGTGTGTCATTTCCAAGCTCAAATGGACTTGTGTAATTCTGCTCTTGCTCTTAGAACCCTGACACCTGTGTGTAAATAAGCCCAAACTCGCCTGCCATGTCCCATCCCACCATCCTAGACCAGCCTGTAGCCAGTCATCCCCTAAACATGGGCAGGATCCCAGGCAAGATTAGCAGACGACTGCAAAGTAATGAGTGGGCCTGAAAGCTCAGAGGGATGACACGCTGACACACAGACTCACAAGCACTGCTAAATGCTTATTGTCTTAAGCTACTGACTTTATTATGCAGCAATAATTAGTTAATAGTTATATTTCCTTAGAAAATTATCCTTTACGAGGATATTTAAAAATTTATTACAAGAGTTTTATCTGGAATTCCCTTATGAATTTCCTGTATTTCCTTACTGATCTTCATTCTTAACCTTAAGGTTTTTCCTTGTTTCCTTTTGTGTGCAACTATGTGTTTAGTTAGTTTTGCCAAAGTTTTGTCTATTTTATCGGACTTTTCAAATAATATATTTCTAAACATACTTAACTGTATTTGTGTTCTACTATATAATTCTCTTATTCTCATATTTTCTTCTTTGTACTTTCCTGGAATTTGTTCTGTTGCTATTTTTTCCCTATGTTTTGGGGTTAAATTCTTACTTAATTTTTTTTTATTTAATGAAAAATGCTTTAAGCCCTTTTCTCTCAGTTCAGCTTTGTTTCTGTTTTTGTTGTTGTTTTGTTTTCAGAATCTCATGTTTTAAGGTATAATATTGTCATCCTTGTTACATCTTATATACCTACATTAGTAATTATAATCACTTTTATTTCTTGTTTCACCACAAAATTATATACAAAATTAATTTTTAGTTTTTAAGTGTCTTTGAATTTTCCTACTTAACCTTTAGTTACAAACTCCAATTTTATGGCACTATGATCAGAAAGTATGGTCATTACGATTTTGACGAGTTGAGATTTTTTGGTGTGTGTGTGGCTTGGGATCGTATTACTTTCTGAAAATAAACCCCTTGATTTTCAACCAAAATAAACCACTTGATTTTGCTTGTGGATTAGTAAAATGTGAGACTCTTTATAGGCTGGGTGTTCACTAATGCGTTGGGTAGTTAAAATAATTTTATAGAAGAGAATTATAAAAATTGAAAGAGGTAATAGGAAATGAGCACAAGAAATGTTGATGGAATTGCCAGGATAAACAGGAAGGGAAGAAGTCCTGGATAGCCCTGGTCTTCGCTGGTAATGTTGCCTTACTGTTTTAGTTTAGTTAAAAAGGAGGTGAGAGCATGTTCGTTTTTCACCGAGTGGGCCTTTATTCGGTGAACAAAGACTCAGGGTGTGTGGATCAAGACACCCTGAATGTTGTCCCATTCCCTACCCACTCTCATCCCTAGTCCATGGGGATATAATTTTTATCACTTGGGGAGAAATAGCAGTTTTGCCAGCAGGTACCAATAGGTACAGCCATCATGGTGTGGACCTGTCTGTGGGCTGTATCGCCTAACTTGCCCTGGGGAGAAAGCTGTGGGTTTCCCACCTGGGCAGCTAACTAGGAAGTCGTGGTTCATAGTGAGAATATCCCACCACTAATGATGTAGGATGCCTGGATACAAGTAACTGCTAACCCTTGTGAATGATGTTACCAGCAATATCTGTGCCTACATTCACACTGCTGCATTATGTTCAAGTTGCATTCTCAGTATATATGGATATGATCCCAGGTCATTTTGTTTTTATTCACATCTTTGTCAATGAAAGACTGGATGTGAATTCTGATTAGAAAATCAAAAAGAATTTCAGTTCTTTTAATAATCAAAATGCAATTATTTTCTTCCTTTTATCTCTGAGATTAAAAAAAAATATGATTTCATCCAGTTTTGTTAATTCTTAAAAATTAAAGGATCGAAGAAGAGAAGGGAATTAGTTATGGTCTGTTAATCAACTGGGGCAAACCATGCTTGTCAAAATGATGATTTAAACAAGGAAAAGTACTTTGGGAAAAATAAGTCTTATGCAACAGTAAATCTTGATTAGGCTCTGAAATAGATAAACAGGAAGTAAAATTATTCAGGTCTCTTTTTTAGAGGAAGAAATGTTTCTTTGCACATCAGGAAGGAAACCACCAGGGGGCCCAGTAGTGCACAGGCTTGGTGAGCTGATGTTCCTGGTTAATATGGCTACATCCTCCACCATGCGCTGAGATGCCCAGATCCCTTAGCAACTGCAAATGTCAGTGTTTTTATTGTCTTCTTTTTTCTTGCTAAATGTTTGTGAAAATCAAAACAAAACAAATCCAACACATTTAAACAAAATTCTATATCTGAGATAGAAAACCTGAAGTCCAAAGGGCTGAATCTAGATCTTCACTTAATAATTATTACATACATGAGGACAATTCTGAAAACAAATCTGTTTTAGTTGCAGGTTCAACTTCGGTAGCATTTTTAGTGGGGGTATTTATGGGGGTAACTACATGACAACGAGTATGAGAGAATCACCAGGAACTTGTGAATTTTGTTGCTGATTATCTATCTGGGTTTGATGCAAGTCCCAGAAATCCCCAGGTAGAGGACCCTGTCCTCCATGTACCTCCGAGGCCCACGTTTAATGTTTCTGTGTGTCATTCCCCCAGTTTCCATAGGCTTTTGCTTTTAACCACCCACACCTCTCCAGAGGACTGCCCTTGTGTTCCTGGAGTCACTTTATCTGCAAGGACAGGGCATCCCAGTGCCCCCGCAGTGGACCCAGAGCCAGCGACAGATGGCATGAGGGTCTGAAAGCCCAGCTGCCTTGCCTCAGCTTAGGTCTCCTTCGGAGGTATAATTGATCACCAGGGCACTTCAGTGACATCTGGCTGAGACTAGAGCTATGCTAAAATCGTACCCTAACTTGGCTTCTTCCCTTTCCCAGTCCTACTCTCCTAACCCCTTAATGGTTTCTCCTAGAAGCACTTCCTTAATAAATTACTTGTATACAAATCCTCATCTCAGGCCTAACTTCTAGGAAACCTGACCCAAGACACAGCTGAAGTATTTTAAGAAGAAAGGGATTTAATACAGGGAGCTAAGTGCTTTCAAAATCATTGAAAGGGAGCAGAAATCAGAAGTCATCAGTAAATTTAAGAATATATTACCATAGTCATAATCCAAGGGAAGCAGCCACTACCAGAACCATGAATACCTCTCAGCAGCCAAAGCTGCTAACTGGACTTGAGAGCATTGTGCCTGGCTGTTGTCATGTAGATGCCATGTCTTTAAGACTCTGCATCCAGTTGGCACTACCTAAAATCTAGAGCAATTTAAGTCTGACTCAACTCCAACTTCCTACTAATGATACTGAAGCTAACTTGCGGAGCCTGTTTTAAATATAGAACCTAGCTGCAAGGGAGTCTGGGAAATGTAGTTTTTACTTCCCAGTGTCAGCAGTGCCAGAAGACACCCCAGAAGTAAGTAGAAACAGAAGCTGGTGGCTAATGGATCCTAATCACCACTCTAGGGGTGACAGGAAACAAATCAACATGCATTAACTTCAGGGACCTTGTGCATAGCAAGGGATGTGGACATGTGTCTGCTGCTCTCTATCCCCACTGTACCCCAGGGCTGGCTAGTTGGTACTCATCTTTAGTATTTGCTTTAGATCAGTGTTTTTCAAACTGTAGGTTATCACTAAGTAAAGGATCATTCTTAGCAAGTGGAAAAAAAGTATAGAATTAAATGAAGTAGAACATGAAAATTGTATTGTTTCATGGATGTCGGGTTTGGTTTTGTGTGAATATGTATGTGTGAGTTGGGTTGCACTCTAGATGGTATTTCTTAGTGTAGGTCATGGTCAAAAGGCTTGAAAAACAGTCTGTTAAGTGTAACTCCCTCAATTCCCTGGTATTTAAAGTCTGGGTGTGGTACCTCCTGTGTATTACAGAGAACTGTGATTCACTCATTACAATTCTTACTGCACACGCGCACACACACACACGCACATGCGCACACACGCGCACACACACACACATATTCAGTGCCTGTGCTCCTCATTAGACTCCAGCTCCCAGAGGAGAGGTCAGATACTGCGTTGTCTTGTTTTCTTTTACTTTGGCATGAGGTCTGTGACACAGCAGCTTTTTACACGTCTGTTGAATGAATAAAGGGGAAAGGGATTGTTATGGACTCTTCCATCCCTTAGTTACTCCTAGGATTAATAAGAAGATTTAAGACTCATAGAAGACTTTGAAGACGTGCATACGCTAGAAATAATATTAGTAACAGGAGAATTGAAGCAAAGCAAAAGATATCCCAGCACAGATCAACCAGTACTGTAGAGCAGGAGTGTCATGGTTCCTCTCCACAGAGGAAAAACTCTGACCAGATCAGCATAGAGAGTCCTCCTCTAGCCTCACTGAAAGGCTAGTCACCAGCTCCTTAGTGCAGGCAAATAGGAAGCATGTGGAAAACACATTCCAGCTGGGTGTGTGTAATTCATTGAGTAGAGTTCTCATCTGAGTGTGGGTTCTGTGATTCTCAAAAAGTCTTTATGTACTCCCTAGTAAGCCTTGAATTAATGATCCCTTAATGGTGAGATATGTAGATCCCTGTGCTAGGTGTACCTACCTGACCACAGAGTGAAGAAGCTTGTGAGTCAAGCCAGTAAACAGTCCCTTACTCCTTGGAGGAGCCTGCTGGAGGGCGGGTCTGTGCAGCTGCTGTGTTATGTAAGTGAAATGGGCTGATGGTGAGTTGGGTCATAGTATAACAATGTAGTAAAAATAATAAATGAATAAAGCCAGCCTATAGCAAATGCTCCTTCTGTGCCAGGGACTGTGCTAAGAACGCTGTGTCAGGTCATTCTTAGAGCTCTTGGAGGGCTTAGCCATTTTACAGATCAGGGAACCCAGCCTCAGAGGGAGTGACTAACTTGCTCAAGGTGGCGGAGCAGGGGCGTGGCAGTGAGGACTCAAACCCAGATCCGTCTCACTCCTGCGCCCTTGCTCTCACCACTCTGGCAAAGCAAGTGATACCTAATTGTCTGATCCTTTTTCTAGCCCTTAATTATTGCTTTCATTTTCTTTGTGGCCTGAGATTTATTTTAATTTTTCCTGTGGTGGACGGCCCATGACATAAGATTCCACATTCATATACTATAATTGCAAAAAAGGCTTATGTGGATGGCCAAGAAAAACTTCCCCTTCAGATTGTAATCGCTTGAAAATGCTTGCCTTTCCTGTCTAAGCTTCCATTTACGGTTGGAATGCATGAGCATTCCTAGTTATTCTGCTTGTTCACTTATCTAAAAACAAATTTGTTGAGTGCTTACTATGTGTCAGGCAGAACTCTAGACTTTGGAGATACTGACAAAGTCCCTGCTCTGACAAACTTTACATTGCCACATAGACATGATCTTACTGGAGGAGACAGACAAATTTAAATTTGATGTGTATAATATAAAAAGTGGTAGGGGAGGGGCAATACAGGGGCAGGGGATTACAAGGTACAAACTCTTCTGTATAAAATAAGCTACAAGGACATGTTGTACAACACAGGGAATATAGCCCATATTTTATAATAACTATAAATGGAGTATAACCTTTAAAAATTGCGAATCACTATGTTGTACACCTGTAACTTATATAATATACATCAACTATACGTCAAAAACAAAGGGATAATAAGTACTCATAAAATCAGTATTGGAAGTGGGGAGGGTACAGCTCAGTGGTAGAGCACATGCTTAGTATGCACGAGGTCCTGGGCTTGATCCCCAGTACCCCCCATTATAAATAAATAAATAAAGATCTAATTACTCCCACCTCCAAAAACAGTACTGGGAGATAGTGGCAGCTGTATATGTGTGTGAGTGTGTAATGTATTTTTTTCTAGAGTGGTCAGGGGAGAGGATTTTATGATAAGATGACACTTGAGCAGGGACATGAAAAAAATGAGAGGGAGAGTCCTGTGGATATGGGAGGTAGCACTTTCCAGGCAGAGGACCAGCGGGTGTAAAGGCCCTGGAGTAGAAGTACATTTGGCTAGTTTGAAAAACAGCAAGGAGGTGGCTTTCACTGCACTTAAGTGAGGTGGAAATGGGAGAGATAAAGATAAGGTAATATTTGGTCTTATGGGCTCTCATAGGGACTTTGGCTTTACTCAGAGTGAGACATTATACATTTATCAGGAGAGTGATATGATCTGAGTTACTTCTGTTCAGCAGGATCACTCCTGTTGCTGGGTGAAGGCTATAATAAAGGAAGGCAACCATGGAGGCTGGAAGCCAGACAAAAGAGGAGGCTATGGGAGTACCCCGGGTGTGACAGGACTGGACTTGTGTGGCGGTGATGGAGCTGGAGAAAAGAGGTGGGAACCCGGATATAATCTGAAGATAAACTTATAGGATGTAGAGTTCAGGTGAGTGGACAGAGCTGGAGATTTATCAGGGGAGTTGTTAGCATAGAGGTGGGACTGAATGAGACATCTCAAGAGGGAAGGTAGGTAGAGGGAACAAGAGGTTCCGGGACTAAACTCTGGGACCCCACAGTGTTCAGAGGTCAGGAAGGTAAGGAGGAGCCAGCCAGAACAACTGAGAAGGAGTGGGCAGTGACGGACAAGGAAACCCAGAAAGTGTGGTGTTCTGGCCAGAACCAAGTTCAGTGTTTCATAGAGTGAGGGATCAGATGCTGCTGAGATTGAGTACTGGTGATGTATTAAAGTCATTTATTTTTCTTATTCTTAATTGTTCCAAAAGATAGCTGTTTGTTTATTACCATTTTAATTAATGGTAATGCCGATGCACTGGGTGACTGTATCATATGGGTAAGTGAAGTGAAGGACAGCGGTGTCGTAAGGAACAGGCGGAGGAGGTGGGATCCTCTGCTACGAGGTGCCTGCACTGCATTGGAAGTGGAAGAGTGTTATTTGAAGGTGGACTGAGAGTAATCATAAATGTGTATTGCAAACTCTGGGCCAAACATACATATTTCTTTTAAAAGAAGTAGAATTGAAAAGAGAGAAAATGGAATTATATAAAATGTTCAATTAATACCCGGGAAGGCAAAAAAAAAAAAAAAAGAAAGAAACAAAGAAATACAATGAATAGAAAACAGTTACAAACATGTAAGTTTGCTTTACACATGTTTGGGTAAAGTGGAAGGTCTAGGACTTGCAAGTACCATTGTCAGTTTTAAGGGACTTTTTCTTTAATCCAGCTCTCAGTTCCAAACAGGTCAGGTGTGAGGGCACCAGCTGCATTTGTGGGACATGGGGCAGCAGTGCCCTCAGATTTGGGTTCTTTTGCCTATTCCTGGGCTTCTTTTGCCTTTGCCGCCTCCTTTGTGCAATTGGCTGGAATGACACCCAGGGAATCTTGGACCAGGGCAAAACTCTGGACCAATCTTGGGGAAGAGTTGTTTCTGCCAAAAGGAGCCTTGCTCATTTCCCTTCCCCATAGAGCTCTCAGGAAAGATGTCTCACTGAGAGTTTTCTGCTACGCCAGTGTAGGTAGGAATGATAATAAACCCTTGGGGAAATAATCATACAACTTAAATCCTGGAACTCCATGACACCATCAACTCATGAGAACAATAAGCAGGTTCTGGCTCTCCGCGCCACACACTGGAATAGTCTAATTTTCAGGTGCATTTGTCACATGTTAGTTTTGCCATAAGGCGTGTACCGTGAAGCTTCAAGACTCAATATTGATCTAATAAGTAGTCATTGGATGAATATACTCAGTTGACATAATGTTCAATTTGGGGATTCATGTGGAATAAGTCGAAGGGCTCTTGCCAGTACAGGGGCTTCAGAAAGATGGCCATGTTTTTTCTCATCAAGCATATCCTTCCCACGATGCCTTCCCACCTCTTCTTCCCCTATTAAAATCCAATTTAATCTTTACTTTTATTGAAGAATTAAAATATGCTCATTTGGTCACATTAAAAAATGTGCAAGTGATTCACTGTTGTATTTAGTGGTCACTGAATTGAGTCCAGTCTATATTTTATATGGAATTAAGTTGATCACGATAAATGTGCTTTCTAGTACATTAGATGCCCTAGGATTACAACATTCCTGAGTGACCGAAGAGCCAGTTCTCACTATTCAGTTTTTCCTAGGGATTCCAAGAATATCTGTTAGGGAAAAAAAAAAAAAAAGAACCTGCCTTTATTTTCCACACTCAACAAATACTGATCAGTTTATTTGCCTTCAGAGGTCTGTCAGATGTTTATCATTGTAAATTACCATTGCAAATGACTACAGCTTCAAGTTCCCAAGAGGACATTTAAAATATTTCCCATATTTTCATGTAGTCAGATGCTTTCATACAATTAGACCCACATTTCCTAAATTGGTGTTCCGCGGGTGTTAATAGCTTGCACAAAAGTTTTTTTCTGAAATATTTTTGAGGAATTGTACTAAAGTAATTTAAAAAAAATTTAATATACTATTTTACATAATGAATTTCTCAAAAGTTGTATGTTATTAAATACTTGGACAGTGTTTCATAGGACAGTTTTTAGAATTCCCTGCCCGATGAATTTAGCAGTGAAAAGGAAGTTTTCTTCGTCATATTAATTTTTAGCAGACTTTTTCAAGGGAAACCATGATGATATTAAAACAGTTCAGGCAGGCTTTTCAAGAAACTCACACACAAAACTATCTTAGTAACCTTGTTTGTGTTTGTTTTTGTGCGTGAAGCTATCACTAATCAGGTAGGGACCAGGCCTGAAGATAAGATAAGGTATATGATACAGCCAATATTCTGGCTTAGTTGAAGAGATGTAGAAGATTCTTAGGACAGATCAAATACTTAAGAGTAGGAAGCTGGAGGCGGGGGTGGAGGGAGATTCTTGATAAAGAACTTAGAAGTTGGAAATAGGTCAGGGGATTGGTGAAAGGAAGAAAAGAAATAACATCCCGAAAGTAATATAAAAGATCAGAGAACCTGGATCTGTAGACAGAACTCCCAGAGATGAAGCAGTAGTGTCCACTTCTTGCTCCAGTGTTAAGGAGCCTTCTCAAGTGTTGGCAGCTTATGGAATCCTTTTATCCTCACCTGAGGAGGAAGAGACACATCCATGGCAGTTGATACTTATTCCTTGATGAGAAGAATAGAAGCGTCCAGAGAGAGCTCAGACGTGGTGAATAGGGAAGAATGCATTTCTCCTGGTTACATTTCCAAAACAAGATGTCTAGTACCAACCTGAGTAGCTGTCATGCACTTCTGCAGGTTAATGTAGAAGGAATTACCTTGCCTCGGGGAACACCGACTATCCAGTGGGTGTACTCCTGAGAAGGAAGCTAAAGGGTGTGTAACAGAAAATAATGAGCTTTGGAGTAAAAAAATCTGGGTCACAATATGGTCTGTCACTCACGAGTAGTGTGATTTAGAACAAGTTACTTAAGCTTCCTAAATCTGTGGGTTTTATTTTTTTTCCATTTCTAAAATGGGGATGTTGTCTGCTTATTCAGAATGTAGTAAGATGTCTAGAATAGAATTTTGCACATAGAAGTCACTTATATGAATACATTTTAAAATTTCCAAATATCTGTTTTTAATTGAAGTACAGTCAGTTACAATGTGTCAATTTCTGGTGTACAGCACAATGTCCCAGTCATGTATATACATACATATATTTGTTTTCATATTCTTTTCCATTAAAAGCTATTACAAGATATTGAATATAGTTCCCTGTGCTATACAGAAGATATTTGGTTTTTTAAAATCTATTTTTATATATAGTGGCTAACATTTGTAAATCTCAAACTTGCAAGTTTATCCCTTCCCACCCTCTTTCCCCCCAGTAACTGTAAGTTTGTTTACCGTGTCTGTGAGTCTGTTTCTGTTTTGTAGATGAGTTCATTAGTGTTCTCTGTTTTTCTTTTTTTTAGGTTTCATATGAGTAATATTATATGGTATTTTTATTTCTCTTTGTGGCCTGTTTCACTTAGAATGACTATCTCCACTTCCATCCATGTTGCTGCAAATGGCATTATTTTATTCTTTTTCATGACTGAGTAGTATTCCATTGTATAAATATACCACAGCTTCTTTATCCAATCATTTGTCAATAGACAATTAGGTTGCTTCCATGTCTTGGCTATTGTAAATAGTGCTGCTGTGAACATTGGGGTGCATGTATCTTTTCGAATTAGAGTTCCCTCCAGATATAAACCTAGGACTGGGATTGATGGATCATAGGGTAAGTATATTTTTAGTTTTTTGAGGAACCTTCATACTGTTTTCCATAGTGACTGCACCAAGTTACATTCTCACCAACAGTGTAGGAGTGTTCCCTTTTCTCCACATCCTTTCCAGCACTTACCATTTGTGGACTTTTGAATGATGGCCATTCTGACTGGTGGGAGGTGATACCTCATTGTAGTTTTGATTTGCACTTCTCTGATAATTAGTATAAAATCTTGAAATATCTTTAATTAAGCTTTGATTAAAATGAAAACAAGAGGCCCATAAGTTATTTCAAATAAGAAACTTTAGAGACTAAGCAGCAGCATGTTTTTTAAAAGAATCAAAACATGACATTTTGGAAAAGAGAAAACTATGGAGAGAGTTTAAAAATCTGTGATTGCCAAGGGTTGTGGGGCAGAGGATGAACAGGTGGAGCAAAGAGAATTTTTAGGGCATGAAAATTCTCCGTGTGACACCATAATGATGGCTACATGTCATTATAAATTAGTCCAAACCTCTAGGCTGTACAGCACCAACAGTGAACCCTGATGTAAACTGTTGACTTTAGGTGATAATGATGTGTCATTGTGGTTTCATCAGTTGTAACAAATGTACAATTTGGCAGGGGTAGGGGGATGTTGACAGTCGGGGAGGCTATGCATGTGTGGGGATATGTGGTACGTGGGAAATCTCTGTATCTTCTTCTCAGTTTTGCCGTGAACTTAAAACTGCCCTTAAAAAAAATGTTTCAATAAAAAAAAAAAAAACCCAAAGCACTAGGTTAGTCATTAGACTTTGTTTAGATGGAGAAAAGATAGCAAATATTTATATACCAATTACCTTAAAATTTAATTTAAATCTGTATCTTTTCATCATGAAGTTGAATTTCTATTTATTTACAAAAATATTTTTGTTTTAATCCTTTAAGGACTGCTGAATTGTGATTATGGATGCTGGTTATAGGAAACTACATTCATGAAAATATCTACATGGAAAACTGTTCACTTAAAATATTAACCATACTTAAAGAGGCTGATTTCACCGAACAACCTAGTGAAAATTAACCCACTAGCTATGCATTGACTGCTTTAGTGTATGAACTAACCAGCATGAAAAGCCTGTACAGACTCTCTTAGAATTTATAGAGAGATCTAAAGGGCCACCTTTATTAAAAAATATATCTTAGATATAAAATAGAAGTGGCTAAAGCACATTAACTTTAAAATACAATGAAGAAACTCAGTTATCCCCAACACATGTAACACACTTGTCCTGGTAAGTCAAATCTGCAACTTCTTATTCCTTGAAAGCTCGTATTCCACACGGTGCATGGTCTGGCCAGTCCTCAAAAACTCTACATTAAATATTTTAAATTTGAGACAGGGGAGGACAACCCTACCTTTCCTCATTATGACCTTGCTTCTAAGAGGTTACAACCTAGGCAGCTGGCATGTTTTCTGTATTAAGAGAGCCATTCTAATTTAGCTGGGAAAAGTGGGACAAGGGGGAGCCAATATGCAGATTCTGGGCAGTAACAGCCATCCTACCTTTACGTAAAGTTTCCATTATCTCTGGGTTTGTGGTTGCCTCTGTTTTGATAGGAATCTTCTATACTGGGGTGTATGTATGGAGAAAGAGAGAAAATGATAAAGCATATTGGACAAAATATTAACAATTGCTAAATCTAATGTTTTGTGTGTGTTTTTTGTACTATTCTTATAAATTTTTTTTCATTTAAAATTATTTCACAATAAAAAGTTAAAAACAAAAAAGAGTCTGCCCCAAATTCCGTGTAAGAGTCTCCCCAAACATCTCATGCTGGTTGGGAGATTGATCTGCACGTGGATGGCCTCTAAGATAAGAGGTGGAATTGCCTCGCTTCCTTCTGTCAGAGCTGACGCCCCACTTTAGGTGTAGATTGGGGATTAGTAACCTAGGAAGGAAGGCGACTTGCCTAAGAAGACATACTGCGTCTCTAGTTCCTAAAAAAGCTGGGGACATCATCTAGGCTTCTTGATCCTGGCTCTGTGAAGGTAATGACTGACTAGAAAGGTCTGAGGAAGGGCCTCTGCCATCCAATCTCAAACCTTAGTGAAGTTTTCTTACAAGAAGAGAAGAATAGTTGTGTGTGTGTGTATGTATAAGTGTTTAAGAGGGTGGTTTGGACCATTTTCCCACAAACCCAGCTTCATTCTATTAGTTCGTAGTCCTGGTGCTCACTTTCCCTCCCAGTTGCCCTCATCCCTGCCACACCTTTCTTTTAGGAAGGATTTCTGGCTTTGGAGGACTCCACAGCAGCACGGCTCAGGTCCTTAGACTGAGTAGCCACATTTCACTTAGGAGCCTGGGCCCAGAAGGGAACACATACGGCAGCAGCCCTGATGCTGGAGCCTGGGCACAAGGAGTGAGATGACAGGACAGCCGCAGGCAGCCTGATGGGCGGTATGGATGTTCTTGCCGTCCACATCCTTCTCAGCGCCCTGTCCAGGGAACTTTAGGCAGGACCACTTCCTTTCCTTAGGCAAGTCCATTGATTGGCAATCAAACTTGAGCTCCAGTTGGCCCAATGCTTTAAAATACAGTGTATTAATAGGAAATTTGGGATACAGTGAGATCAACCTATCAGGAAGCAATTGCCATTGAAAAGATGCATTATTATTCACAATTCCCAAGAGGAGGGGGTCAGCCATGCTGTGGCAGGGGTGGGAAGGGGGGGCACATGGGGAAGCACCGGGGTGTTTAAGAGGCAGAAGGAAAGGGAGAGCTGTTGGCAAGAGCCTTTATTGTGTTTTCTGCGGGGATGGAATTTATAATTTGCATCCAAAGCATTGTCATACCCTCCATCTAACTGGACAATTGTGTTACACTCTCATTCCATCATTGGTTTCTTGATGCACCCTAATGTTAAAAATAATGTAAAATATTCTAATTAAAATAGTTATCAGCAAACTCAGAGGCAAGGGAAACTTCTATGTGAAGGTAGGATGGTTTTGACTGTTTGGAATCTGCACAGCGGCTGACTATGAGGAGAATACTGAGCTTTCAGTGTAGTTGCAAAGTAGGTAGAGTTCGGAGACTTAAGACCATTTGTGGTCCCCAGAGAGTCAGCTCTGTGTGAATGGGAGTTTGAACTAAATGAATTCAATAGCCTGTCCAGCTACAGGGGCCATAAGATAACAGAGGGAGCAGCTCCAGGAGAGAAGACAGTAGGCCAGCAGCATCTGCGGTCCACGTCTTGGTTGTCATCTCATGAATGCTAGACCACCAGGAGCTAGGCACCGCCTCTGGTCACAGTAGAGCCACAATATTTGCTGTGTCTCCATAGAGATAAGTTGCCGCTGACCTCAACCCCAACGTGTCTTAAATAGGATGGCCAGAGGACCCCCGGGCAGGGCTCGCTGGGAAACTGCATGTGGAATGAGCCACACTAGGAAGTGAACAGAGGCAATTTCGCAATAGATCAGAAGATCCTGAAACAATGGAGAAGATGGACATGTTGGTGTCCCTAACCCAGACATTTCTCCATGGTTTTCGGGTATTCGTTAGTGCTTATTTTTCTGCAGCACTGTGTAATAAATTGGAGGCTGATTGGGGTGGTGAGTAGCAGTCTAAGGGCCCGCAGGGACTTCTTACTTCTGACTTTGTGAATCTCTGCCTTGGATCCATGTCCTTTTTGTCTCCCTTGGCTACCCACTAATCCCTCCCAGTTCACGTGTTTCTCTAACAAACATCTGACTCATAACTGGCCCTCTAGAGAGTTGAAGGAACATTTTATACTACGTGCCTGCATCAGTCACCTCTGTGAAGTCAGCTGGGGGCTTTGCACTATTGAATCATTTGTTTTTATCCTGGGCCACCTAAGAGGACATCGGCTATACCGATATCTAAGTTTTGCCTTTCCCCTATGGTGTCTGGCTCCAACCTTCTTGTGATACCTCAGGGTATATCCCCCTTACACTTGTTTTGACCACCCAACTGCCACCTAGAACCGAGGTGGCAAGATTTAATGAGTAGATTTTATTAATTCCTAGATAATAAAATTTAAGTCTTCAGATGCATTTTAAAAATGTCATGTATTATTTTAGGCATGTGAGCTGTGAAATAATGGCAATAATGATGTGTTTAAACCTATTAAATCATGGAGCTGGCTGAAAATGTTCCATAAAATAGAGTGGGAGTAATAGCTGTAGGTCAAATTGAATTCTGAAAGATGACCACACAGGGACCAGGCAGGCACAAGAACATGAGTAGACTCTGAGGCAGAAATCATTTTAATGGAATTTCCTGAGGTCCACAGAGAACACATGTAGTTTATGAGACAAGGTATGAAGGTCCAGACATGCAGTAACTGATGCAGAGGTCAAATAGGATGGCCTGCTGGGCTAGTCCTGCCATGGGTCAGTCAATGTTCCACACGTCCTCTGTGTGAAGGGATCTGGGAGGCACGGAGGAATCCACAGTTGATTTGTTCTAAGGTGCCGTTATTGCATCCCATGCAGTTGTCTCATGAATCCTAGTGAGCTGGGCAAGTATGTCTCCCCATCTCACAGGTGAAGAAATTGAACCCACTGATACCTCTTAAATGTTAACACACATCTGAAGCAACTGGAGTGTCTGTTAAAATGCAGAGTCTGCTGCTGTAGGTCTGGAGTGGGGCCTGACATTTTGCCTTTCTGACAAGTTTCCAGAGGATACTGATGCTGCTGTGGGTGGTGAGATCTTACAGGGCGTGAGTGATTCCAGTTAATCTGGCCAGGAAAAGTCAGAATGTTTCAAGGCAGAGTGGAGAAGGACACGGGCATCCTGCTAAGTGAGTTCTATCCTGATGCTCTTGGCTAATAGTTAAAAGAATGTTCAATGCAGACCTCCAGAACAGAGCTTATCATGATGAACTGTATCTTACTGAATGCTGAGCTGCTTCCTTGAGCAGCCTGTAGGTCCCTTGAAGAGAAGTAATGGCAGTGGTATTGGTGTTCAGGGGGTGAGGTGGTAATAATTCACGACACAGATGACAGTCCTGACAATAATAGCTAAAATCTATTGATCACTTACCTGATGTCAGACACTGTGCTAAATCCTTCCCATTATTGTGCTTAGTGGTTATCACAGTCTTTACCACAGGGTAAGGACTATCGTATCCCTAACCGAAAAAGAGGTATTTAAAGGCTAGAGAAGATGCATAGCTTAGAGCTGATCTTCAAACCCACGACTGTCTAGCTCAAGACAAGGGCCATGTCTTACTGGTCTTTGTCTTTTGACAGCTGGCATGGAGCTGGAGAGGGGTGCTTTTGCTTTTGTGAAATGGGTATTTTGGGCCAAGAAGAAGTTGGGCTTCCTTATAACTTTCATGGCAATGGAATAGGCTGCCCTGAGGGAGTGAGCACCCTGATGGAGTGAGCGCCCTGATTCTAGGGATTTTTGAACTGGGTGGGTGATTGGACTAACTCAGTGGTTTTACAACTGTGTTTTTACAGCATTGCTTCCAAGTGACCTGAGTGGAGTCTGAACTATAGACCTGAAGGGTAGGCTCTGGGCCCTCCTCTTCTTTTACCAGAGTAGCACTGTTTATCTGATTTGTACATACAGGTCTGTGTGAAGTTGTGTTTGAATAAGGGTTTCCGATGCTGTGAAAGTCTTCAGACCAGTTGATCTCTAAGATCTTGTCTAAAATTAATGTTGCATAATGTCGCCAAGGTCTCATGTCCATGAGTGGCAGAGCTTGGACTAGAATTCAGGTCAACTGCCTCTTTCGTCTAATCTGTACTCTCCCGATGCCCAGACCTAGCACCCTCCTTCCTCACACAATTCACTGGCAGAGTTACTGCTCCAAGGTTCAGTCGTTTAGGAAAAAGAACTGAAAGTTGAGTAACCTTGGTAACAAAACCTGTCTCTTCCATTCATTAGCTGTGGAACCTTAAGCAGTCATGTATTTAGCCATCAAATATTTATTCTATCTTCCTGTGGACCAGGCACTGTTTGGTGCACTGGGAATATAATGGTGAACAAGGCAGACAGAGTCCCTGCTCTCATCAAACTCACATTTAAAGGGTGATACAGAGGGGAGGGTATAGCTCAGTGGTAGAGTGCGTGCTTAGCATGCACGAGGTCCTGGGTTTAATCCCCAGGACCCCCATTAAATACATAAATAAATGAATAAACCTAATCACCCTCCAAAATCCCACAAAACAAAAAAAACCCCAAAACAACATCAAAAAAAAGAAGAGTGATACAGAGAATAAAAAGTAGATAGATAAACCAGATGTTTCCTACTAGTAAGGACCACCACACACACACACATGAAATAAAATGAACCAGATTAGACAGTGGCAGTGAGAACCCTAGAATGAGGGTTTCCCTTGGGCTGTAGCAGAGGCTCATGAAGAGCTCTTTACTTTTTCACCTTTCAACACAGTGGAAGATTCTTAAAAATAAAAAACAAAAATGAAAACAAAACAAGATCCGTGTCTCTTCCCAGTTGGATCCATCCTTTCGGTGTTGGCTGACCATACTCACTGGGATGGAGCAGACAAGCTCAGATCTTCTGAGACCCCGTTTTTAGAAGGCCTGCCCTGGGACCCTGAACAGATGCTCAGGTAGGAACAAGAAAGCCCCGGGTATGGCTGCAGAGTGTTCTGGGTCTCCTCCCCGCTCGGTTCTCACAGCCAGCCTAAGCTGTGAGCAAATGTCGTAAGAAGCAGACGTCGGTTTCCAGGTGATTATGCTGTTTCCTCCTTCTGCCTTGTCTTGGCAGGCAGTTTGCTTTTGTAAAAAAGAACACTCTGCCAGGAGACCTGAGCTCCAGCTACAGGTCTGTCAGTAACTAGTCGAGTGGCCTTGGGGAGTCCTAAAATTGTAGAGCACAGAAAGATCTTAGGGAAATTCTGTATTTTACAGATAAGGAAGTGAGATTCCAAGAGTTGACCATTGTTCAAGGTCACTTGATGTGTGCAGTCAGGCCTAGACCCTTAGGTGTCATGATTTCCAGGGTGATGTTCTTTTTATCATAACATGTTCTTGTCCCTTCCCTGGGCCTCAGGTACCTCATCAGTAAGACAAAGGGACGGACTTGACTCATGGCCCTGAACAGTGCACAGATGTGTTTTGTCCAGACAGCATGGCGTTGTAAAATCCTTTAATGGGAGTCCTTGGGGTAGATCGTCAAGTCTCCACTTTGACACAGACCCCGTCACTCCCATTCACCATTGTCATCGGCCCAGCCCCTGTTTGCAAGACTTTAGGACCTAGACCAGGATCTCTAAGATCCCTTTTAATCTTGAATGTGTCTGATCCCACGTCTTCTCCCTTCACATTTTTAGACAGCAGACAGGATTTCTGATGAGAAAAGAGAATCTTTTGGATGGACTTTGTCCCTTTCTGGCAAAAATACCACCCATCAAATCAGAGAGGAGTGAGAAATTACAAAAGTTGAGTCATCTCAACCCAGAGAGGCCAAAGTCTGACTAAAGACAGCCTCGACTTAATAAGTTTAACTTGTAGAAAACCACCCGGCAAGATCAAGGGGGTGAACTCCTTCGGGTTTAGGAATAAAGGGCCCCTTATAGCTAAAGCTCCACCCTTTCAGGGAGACCCCTGCATCACACATGCAGAAAGTATGTGAAGCTGGAACACCGTGTTTTCTGGGATGGCAGGGTCCCAGTGGGTCCGATCTGAGGCTTAGTGCTGGGAGGAGTGATGTTGGCTGCAGACATTGGCCTCGAATGAAACAATGACTATGCATGCTTCAGGGAATTCTGCTAAGTATGAGATCACCCCGGCTGCGCCGGGCTTTCTTCACACAGCCTGTTATCTCTGAGAGCGGAGTTAGAAAAGGCAATGAGTTTAAATACCCCAGGGAGCCTTTCCCCTGCCCCACAGAGTAAACCCTCCTCTGGCCCTGCCGTACCCCTGCCCGCAGAACACCGGCCTCAGACACGGGGGGGATTTTATCTCATGTCTCTCCGCAGTAGAAATGCCAGCTGCAGCCTGGTTTGCTCTGTCAAAGGACCGTCCATCCATGTACTCATTTATTCAACACTTACTGCCCACTCTGCCTGCTGGCTTACTGTGTAGCATACATGCCAGTTCTTGGGGTCCAGGAGTGAAGAAATCAAGAAAAAGTTCTTGTGCTCATAGTGCTTATGTTCTGTCTGTGAAATAGGTGGCTGTTCTGTATGGATCCTAAAAAGGTCCAGAGTTTTTATGAGTATCTTAACTGCCTGGCAGTGTCTTTGATGGCGTTTTATGGGATGCTAAGGTCTAACACAGTTTTTCACTCACTTTTCTCCTTATACCCACAGTGACCATGAGGAGCAAACATGATTTCCTAGATTCTATGCCTCTTTTTCTTCCTCAGTTTTACAACTGTTAGAAAGCCTCAAGCCTTAATTATCATAGCCTCCACTCCCTCCCTAGATTTCTGAATGCCAAAAAGGGGTTTTTAACACCCTGCTTTATACGTAGAGTTTAAAGACACTTCTTCGATGTCCATGTGGAAACTCAAGCTGTCTGGAAATGAGCTGGTCTCTCCACAACCAGCTATTCATCCTGGTTTCCATATCTCCGTCATCAACACCAGTTTTTTTTTTGTTTTTTCCTCTCTCATTTTCCAGGTTTGAATCCTTGTCTCCAGTCACTTCTGACATCTCAAAACTAAGTTGGCTAATCTTTTGCCTTCTTTCATCTTGTTCCTGTGGCCGTTCCAGTCTCTTTGTTGTCACTGCACACCCCCACCCCACCCCAGTTCCTCTCCAGCTCATTCTTGGATCAGTACATCAACTCGTAGGGAACCTCCCTGACTTCAGACTCTCCTGCCCCCACTCCAGTCTCTCCGGCACGTGGACACCAGATGAATGTTCCTTAAACATTGCTTTCATCTCACCATTCCCTACGCCCATCAAATTAAATCCCTTGCCAGGTTTCTGAGGCCCCTCATGGTCTGACTCCCCTTTCCGGACCTGACAGCCTTTTGCATTTTCCTCCACGCGTCCTCTCTGCTCTTAGTCAGGTGGGTTTCTTAATGTCCCTCAAACACACAAAGCTCCTTCCATTTATGATCATGCTTTTTAACCCCAGCCTGGGGAACCTTCTCTTTCCTTATAGATCACACACCTATCGTTTGGTGTACAACTCAGGGGTCACCTCCTCCATGGATCCTTCACTGACCAGCTAAGAACCCCCTTCCTGTGAGCTTCCACAAGTCTGCAGTTTAACCACGGTGTTTAGCAGTGATTTACATTAGTCTTTAATAGTTTGTCCATTGTTTCACATTTTAATCACGTCTCCTGAAAGGAATCAAAGCTCATTGGCCAGGAACTGTAGACTCTACTTTGACACATATAGTCTGCTGTCTCCACTGAATCACACTGCGTTACACTGCATTATACTATACAATTTTGTACCCAAGCTTTTGAGCCTAAGTGTTTTGGTTGGTTGTATTTAGGTAGACTCTGCCCCACCCTATGTTTCTCCATGACCTAGAATGCTATTGCACTTCATCGTCCATGCAAAGGTAAATACCATGTCAAAGGTAATTAATTTATTTTTATTAAAAAAATATGTATATATAACTAGCCATGTTTATCACATCTTATAGAATCCTCATTTATGTACACAGATATTTTATAAACTTCAGGCACATGGTTTATTCTGGTGTTCTTGGTCATATCTTTTTAGATTTGTTTGAAAAATTAATCAAATAAGAGTTAATTAAACCCCTCACTTTTTTACCCTCTAGTCATCTGATCTCAAAGGGGAAAAACAATTTTTTGACTGTACTGTTAGAAAGATTCGCTCATCTTCAGTAAGGTGTTTTCTTGTCAAAGAACTAAGGTTTTATAATCATTTACATTGAAGTCACTTGATGCCTGTCAACGTGAAAAATAATTTGCTTAGACAAAATGGGGATATGGTTATTTATCCTTTTGCCAGTATATGCAACTTCAAACTCAATGAGCTAAAAATCTGTTCCTTTCAGAATATAAACTGACTGTCAGGAATCTGTGTACCAAATGATTATGTGCTGCATGTTTCTCTCTTAATTCATGCACACCATGTATTGTATAGCATTACCTCATATGCCGTAATCGTCATGTGTCACATGCGAGATACATAAAATACATCATGAATGTCCCACTAGATATCAAAGGCATCCAAGTCTAATTAACTTATTTTTACAGACTTTTGTAGTTCTTGTCCCAGAACATATAAACATCAGAAATCAGAAGTCAGTCTAAATGTTTGAATACCCTTTTGTATTAAATTGTAATATCTTTGTTTGCTATTCTTTGGTGATCTGTACATTTAGTCTGGATTTCTTTCCAGCATCCTTCTTGATTTTTTTTTTTTAATATCGCTTTGGAGCAATTTAAAAGAGGACTCAAACAGGAACTCCTTTTCATTATTAAATAGGCTCAAGCACTGTGAATTATGGCATGTGGGTTGGTCACCATATTAATCCACTGTAGGTTTTTTCCAGAGTTAAAAGACTCTGTCTCGCTTCATTGCAGAGCAAAACTTATATTCTTTTTAATTTAGGAGAGTCCGTAGGGGATAGAAGAATCTACAGAAGGGAGTAAAGCTGGTTTTCCTCAGAAATCTCAAGGACATATTGAGGTTTCTGGCCATTTGGGATCTGCACTACCTTAGAGAAGGGTAATACCTGGAACTTAGAGGACACAGAAGGAAGATACGTGGTGTGCCTTGGCCTCCATTGTCTTTTTATTGCAGGGTGATTGTGTCCACAGAACTCAGACAGAAGAACATGTGAGCTCTGGCCTGTGACTCTGTGCCTGCCCCTTACTCACCAAGGGTGCGAGTCCTATAAACATATTCCTCCACTCCACTCCATTCCCTTCTTCTGACCCACGCCTCATGTACCCTCTGCTTTTCCGTATGCATTAGGGTCTGGAACAGCATAGGGGTAACACAGGCCAGGCAGGTTGGGGAGACTCTATGTCAAGGACAGTTATGTGCCCCTTTTCTGCCTTGTAGGAAATCGAAGTTTTTCCTCTCAAGAAAATTTGCTGCATTCAAACAAAAAGAAGTGAGAATTAGAAGTAGTCCTTATTCTTGAAAGGTCCTCACCCATTCCCGTTTTAAAAAGCAGGACCTTAAACTTCTTGAAACAAAACCCTTAGGCCAAGGGTTAAAACTTGTGGGCTCAGGCAGGCTGAAGTTCAGAAGTCCCCTCAGATACCTGTTGTCAGGCAGGAATCTGTGGCTGTGTGTTGGGGTTCACCAGCCATCCAGCCTGGAGTAGCTGGCTGTCTCCATGTTACCCCTGGTAAGTCTGCTACAGAGATCCCTAATCTCAGGGTGGAGGAAGCCCCGAGCCTTCCCAGAAGACCGCAAAGGAAAGGAAAACTCTAAGAAATCTGGCCAGCTTGGATTGTAATTTCAGCACTTTTATGACAAATTCTTGTAATGTTTACTCATTTTCCCATTTTTTTTTCCCAGAAAAGGGTACACTCTGCCTCCCAGGGTTTTGTAAGTAATGCTGACACATTTTTGTAGCAACTGTCATTGAATGATACTTACTTTTCTCCTAGTTTTCATCATGAAGTCAGAATTCATTGATGTGAGACATATGAAATATTTTTTCTGTGGTTTTGAGACCATCTTGGGGCGGCAGCACTAAAGGAAATGGGTGGAGAATTGTTATTAACTCTATTGAACTTGAGTTCTCCCAAATCGAACGCATTATCTTTCTAGAAATTTATTCCGAGCTCCTTAAATACCAAATTCCTTTCTGTTGCTCATTCCAACGTTATATCCTCTCTTTTGAACTAATCTGAAATGTGAATTATTTTTTTTCCTAGCAGATGACATAGAATAACTATGGAACAGAGCATTGCAAATAATAAGTAGTCAATAAATTGTTACAGAATGAGAGAAATTCAGTTGTGGTTTTAACTATCATGCTTAGGAGAGATGAATTCCCACAAATCATTCTTTTCCTGCCCTTTAAAATAATATTAAAATAATGTTTTCTAATGCATAGCCTTTGTAGTAAGTTACAGATAGTGTAAATGAGAAAACAAAAGATCACCACCCCATAATGTCCTCATTACAATGATAATATTTTGATGTGTATTTTTTGTATTTTATATATGTAAAATATATTAAAATATTTAATATCATATATATATTCACACACATACGTACCTACATACAGAGAGAGAGATTCTATTGAGGTAACATTGGTTTATACTACTACATAATTTTCATGTGTACAACATATTTCTGCTTCTATATACCCTGCAGCATGGTGACCACCAAAATATAGATTCCATCTGTCGCCATGCAGTTGATACCCCCTTTTCATTTTGGTCTCCCTCTGACCCCTTCCCTTCTGGTAACCACTACTCTATTCTCTGTATCTGTGTGTTTATTTTTCTTTGGTATGGTTTGTTCATTTATTTGGGGGTTTTTGGCTTATTTTTTCTATTCCACATACACATGAAATCATGCAGTATTTGTTTTTCTCTGACTTATTTCACTTAGCATAATACTCTCAAGGTCCATCCATGTTGTTGCACATGGCAAGATTTCATTCTTTTTTATGGCTAAGTAATATTCCATCGTGTATATTTATACACATCTTTTTTATTCTCATCTATTGATGGACACTTAGGTTGCTTCAGTATCTTGGCTATTATAAATAATGCTGCAATAAACATAGGGGTACATGTATCTTTTCAAATTATTGTTTTTGTTTTCTTTGGACAAATTCTCAAAAGTGGAATTGCTAGATCTATGGTAGTTCTGTTTTTAATTTTTTGAGAAATCTCCATGCTATTTTCCATAGTGGCCACACCAATTTATATTCTCACCAATAGTACCTAAGGGTTCCCTTTTCTTCACATCCTTACTGACACTTGATTTTTTTTAAACATTTTTTTATTGAGTTATAGTCATTTTGCAATGTTGTGACTCTTGATTTTTGTCATCTGTTTGATAGTAGCCATTCTGAGGGTTGTGAGGTGGTATTTCATTGTGGTTTTGGTCTGCATTTCCCTGATGATTGCTGAGGGTAAGCATCCTTTCATATGTCTTTTGGCCATATGCTTGGAAGAAATGTCTATTCAGGTCTTCTGCCCATTTTTTAATTGGATTTTTAAAAATACTGACCTGTGTGAGTTCTTTATGTTTTGTATATTAGCCCTTTATTGAATATTTGCAAATATATTCTCCCATTCAGTAGGTTGCTTTTTCATTTTGTTAATGATTTCCTTTGCTGTGCAAAAGCGCTTTAGTTTGATATAGTCCCACTTATGTATTTTTGCTTTTGTTGCCCTTGTTTGAGGAGATATACTGCTAAGACTAATGTCAAAGAGCATACTACCTATATGTTCTTCTAGGAGTTTTGTGGTTTCAGGTCTTATATCTAAGTCTCTATTCTACTTTGAGTTTATTTTTGTATAAGATGCAAGAGAGTGGTCCAGTCTAATTCTTTTGCATATAGCTATCCAGTTATCTAACACCATTTTTTTTTTGAAGTCAGGGAAGCAATTTAATCTATGTGCCATGAATCAGTCTAGAGATGACCAGGGTACAAAAGCATCCTGATAGATGCTGAACCACAAACATACCTTATGCCTGTGGATCTATTCTTTAATATTTAAAAAAATGAGCCAGGGTGACTGACTCCTCAGAAAGCATATTTTCATAGACTTCTGTGTGGTGATTGCTTTGTGTGAAATCATGTTTGGGTGATAATAGGGAAAATCAGGAGCATGTTTACTGCATTTCCAACAAAGCGCTTGCCTGCTGCCTCCAGAGACACCTGATCCTCCCATGCTGAACTGTTTGCGCAGAGTGGCAAATAATCGCTTAGCAACATCAGGGAGACAATTTGCACGCATCACATTTGTTATTCCAATCGCACTCGGCAACATGAGGCTACTGATTATTTAACGCTCTGTGGACATTTGCCCAACACCGTTTACTGAAGAGCCTGTCTTTTCCCCATTGTATATTTTTGCCTCCTTTGTCATGGATTAATTGACCATGTAAGTGTGAATTTGTTTCTGAGCTCTCTTTTCTGTTCTATTGATCTGGTAGGTCCATACAGTTTTGATTACTATAGCTTTGTAGTATAGTTTGAAATCAGGGATCCTGGTACCTCTAGCTTTGTTCTTTCTTGTAATTGCTTTGGCTATTGGTGATCTTTTGTGTTTCCATATAAATTTTAGGATTATTTGTTCCAATACTGTGAAAAATACCATGGGTATTTTGATAAAGATTACCTTGACTCTGTAGATTGCTTTGTGTAGTGTGGACATTTTACCAATAGTAATCTTCCTAATTCATGAGCATGGTATATTTTCCCACTTATTTGTGTTGTCATCAGTTTCTTTCATTATTGTAACAGAGTTTTCAGAGTACAGGTCGTTCACATCCTTGGTTAAATTTATTCAAAAGTGTTTTATTCTTTTTGATGCAATTTTTTTCTGCATTTCTGCTTCTGGTAGTTTATTGTTGGTGTATATAAACGCAATAGATTTCTGTGTATTAATTTTGGATGCTGCAACTTTACTGAATTCATTTATTAGTTCTGATCATTTTTTGGTGGTGTCTTTAGGATTTTCTATATACAGTATCAGGTCATTGGTAAACAGTGACAGTTTTTCCTTTTTCATTCCAATTTGGATACATTTCTTTTTCTTTTCTGATTTCTGTGATTTCCAAAACTGTTGAATAAAAGTGGCCAGACTGGTCATCCTTGTCTTGCTCCTCATCTTAGAGGAAAAGCTTTCAGCTTTTCACTATGAAGTATTATGTTAGCTGTGGGTTTATCATATATGGCCTTTGTTATGTTGATTTGTGTTCCCCCTATAAACACTATGTAGGGAATTTTTTTTACCATAAACGGGTGTTGGATTTTCTCAAATGCTCTTATTTTTTTGCATCAATGGAGATAATTATATGATTTTTATCCTTTGTTTTATTACTATGGTACATTATGTTGGTTGATTTGCAGATATTGAACCCTCCTTGCATCCTTAAATTACACTTGATCATGCTGTATGTGCCTTTTAATGTATTCTTGAATTGGGTTTGCTAATATTTTGTTGAGGATTTTTTGCAACTATGTTCATCAGTGATATTGCCTGTAATTTTTCTTTTGTGTGTGTGTGTGTGGTGTCTTTGTCTGGTTTTAATATCAGAGTGATTCTGTCCTTGAAGAATGAGTTCAGAAGTGTTCCTTCCTTTTCAAATTTTTGTCATAGTTTGAGAAGGATAAGTGTTAATTCTTCTTTAAATGTTTAGTAGCATTCATCTGTGAAACTGCCTGGTCTTGGATCTTTGTTTGTTGGGAATTTTTTATTTCTGATTCATTTCATTACTGGTAATTGGAATGTTCATATTTTGTATTTCTTCCTGATTCAATGTTGGGAGATTGTACATAGGAATCTAAGAATTTATCCTTTTCTTCCAGGTTATCTATTTTATATTATTGGCATATAATTGTTCTTGGTAATTATTTATGATCCTTTGCATTTCTATTGTGTTGGTTGTAGCTTCTTTTTTGTTTCTGGTTTTATTTATTTGGGCCCTTTCTCTTTTTTCCTTAAATAATCTGGCTAAAGGTTTATCAAATTTTTTGTCTTTTCAAGGAAACTGCTCTTAGTTTTATCCGTTTTTTCTCTCATTTTTAAAGTCTCTATTTCATTTATTTCTACTCTGATCTTTATTATATCCTTTCTTCTACTGACTTTGGGCTTTGATTGTTCTTTTTTTTCTAGTTCGTTTAGGTGTAGTGTTAGATTATTTGAGATTTTTTCTTGGTTTTTAGGTAGGTCTATATTGCTGAAAACTTCCTTCTTAGAACTGCATTTGCTTCATCCCATAGATTTTGGAATGTTGGGTTTCCATTTTCATTCATTTCAAGGTATTTTTTTAATGCCCTCTTTGATTTATTTGTTGACTAATTGGTTTGTTCAGTAGCATATTGTTTAGACTCGATGTGTTTGTTTTTCCCAGTTTTCTTGTAGTTGATTTCTAGTTTCATATAGTTGTAGTCAGAAAAAATACTTGGTATGATTTCAGTCTTCTTAAATTTATTGAGACTTGTTTTGTGGCCTATCATGTGATCTATGCTGGAGAAAGGTCTATGTGCTCTTGAGAAAAATATGTGATGTGCTTTTTTTGGATAGAGTTTTCTTTACATATATTAAATCCACTCTATCTAATATGTCATTTAAAGCCAATGTTTCCTTATTGATTTTCTATCTGAATGATCTATCCATTGATGTAAGTGGGGTGTTACAGTCCCCTACTATTATTATGTTACTGTCAGTATTTATGTATGTTAATATTTGGCTTATGTATTTGGGGGATTCTCTGTTGGATGCATAGATATTTATAAGTGTTATATCCTCTTGTTGGATTGATTCCTTTATTATTATGTAATGCCCCTTTTTGTCTCTTGTTACAGTCTTTGTTTTAAGTCTGTTTTGTCTGATATAAGTATTGCTACACCAGCTTTCTTTTTATTTCCATTTGCATGGAATATCTTTTTCCATTCCTGTACTCTCTGTGTGTATCTGAAGTGAGTCCCTTGTAGGCTTTGGGTTTGTTTTTTTTTTTTTTTTTTTAATCCATTCAACTACCATGTCTTTTTATTGAAACATTTAGTTCATTTACATTTAAATTAATTATTCATAGGTACGTACTTATTGCCATTTTGTTAACTGTTTTTTTGGTTATTTTTGTAGTTCTTGTCTGTTCCTTTCTTCTTCTCTTGTTCTCTCCCCTTGTGATTTGATGACTTTCTTTAGTGTTATGTTTTTAATCCTTCCTCATTGTATTTTCTGTATTTGTTATGGATTTTTGTTTTGTGGTTAGCATAACAGCCTATGCATATAACAGTCTATTTAACTTGATGGCCACTTAAGTTTGAGCATGCTTTAAAAGCATTACATTTTTACAACCCCCTAATGTTATGTTTTTGATGTCATATTTTACATCTTTTATTTTGTGTATTGCTTGACTAATTATATTAGATACAGATGTTATTACTACTGTTTTCCTTTAACTTACATATGAATTTTGTAGGTGTTTGATCCATTACCTTTACTATACGTTTGCCTTTACCAGTGAATTTTTTTCCCCAGAATTTTCTTGTTTCTACCTATGGCCTTTTCTTTTACATTTAAGAAGTCCCGTTAACACTTCTTGTAGGGTTGGTTTAGTGGTGATGAACTCCTTTAGCTTTTGCTCATCTGGGAAACTCTTTTTCTCTCCTTCAGTTCTGAGTGATAACCTTCCTGAATACAGTATTCTTGATTGTAAGTTTTTTCCTTTCATTCATTTGACTGTATCTTGCCAATCTCTTCTGGCCTGTAGAATTTTTGCTAAAAAATCAGCTTATTTATGCTAAATGAGAGTTCCATTATACATAACTAGTTATTTTTATTTTGCTGCTTTAATGTTCTCTCTTTAACTTTTGACATTGTAATTATGATGTATCCTGTTGTGGGTTTCTTTGTGTTCATTTTGTTTGGGACTCTCTGTGCTTCTTGGACTAGGATATCTGTTTCCTTTGCTAGATTGGGGACATTTCAGCCATTATTTTTTCAAATATGTTTTCTGTTCCTTTCTCTGTCTCTTCTTCTTTTGATACCTCTATAATGAAAATGTTAGTATGATTAGTGTTGCCCCAGAGATACCTTAAGCTACCTTCAATTAAAAAAATTTTTTCCCTTTGCTTTTTTTCAATTGGATGATTTCCATTACCCTGCCTTTCAGATAGGCTGATCCATTCTACCACATCCCTCAGTCTGGTGTTGTTTCCCTCTAGTGTATTTTTCATTTCAGTTATTGTATTCTTCACTTCTCATTGGTTCCTTTTTATATTTTCTATCTCTTTGTTGAAGTTCTCACTGAGTTCATCCATTCTCCTGAATTCAGTGAACATCTTTCTGACTATTACTTTGAACTCTTTATCCGGTAGATTGCTTATCTCCATTTCATTTAGTTCTTTTGCTAAGGTTTTAGCTTGTCCTTTAATATGGAAGGTATTCTTTTGTCTCCTCATTATGCCTAACTGTGTTTGTTTCTATATATTAGGATAATCAGCTACATCTCTCCATCTTGAAAATGTGGCCATATATAGAATGTGTCCTGTGTAGCCTGGTGAGTCAATGCCCTTGAAACCAGTTCTCTAGATAGATCCTCTGTGTGGGCTATGTTTGCCCTCCTGTTGTGGTTGGGCCACAGTTGCTGTGGATGTGCTAGCAGTTGTGGTTGGCCCCCAGGCCAGCTAGCTGGTAGTCCTGAGAGCAACTGTTACAGTTGTCTAATGGTTGGGGCTGGCCCACAGCCTGGTTAGCTGAGATGTTGGCTGCAACTGCTATGGGTGTTATGATATACAGAGCTGGCCCCCTGAAGGGGGAGCTGCTTTGGAGGAGTTCTGGTGCCAGCTAGGGCTGCCCACTGGGTTGGGCAGGGTGGGAGCTGCTTTGGAAGGGGCGTCAGTGCTGGCGCACACAGGCAGGTTGGGCAAGGCTGGTCCTCAGGGTAATGCCAGGGCAGGGCACATGGTGTTAGCTAGATTGATTCATAGTGGCGGAGATGGTACCCTCCAGCACTGGGCCAGCTAGGTGGAAGGAAAGTAAAAAGGAAATGGTTCCTGCCAGTGCTTCCACCCTTAGAGAAATTTCCACCAGCTCCCTGCCCCTCTAGCACACACCCTGAAATGAGTCAATGAATCTCCTTCTAATATGACCCAGGTGCTTTGCAGGGTCCTGCCCCTGCACTGGGACTTGGAGCTAGTGAGTCTGTGCATGAGCCCTTCAAGAACTGAGTCTTGATTTCACACAGCCCTCTAGCTCTCCTGGACATAAAACCTGCTGGTTTTCAAAGCCACACATTAGAGAGGCTCATTTTCTCAATGCTGGTCTCCTGTCCTGGGGGAACTGGGGTGGGGCTCAGACCTCTTGATCCTCAGGGGGAAACTCTGAGGTTATGACATCCCTCCTGATTGTGAGTCACTGCACCCTGGGTGTGGGTTATGACAGGACTATGTCTCTGCCCCTCCTCCCCGTCTTAATGTGTTCTTTTCTTTATATTTTTGTTGTAGAAAATCTGTTCTGCTAGTCTTCAGGCTGTTCTCAGAGTTAGTTGTTCTATATGTAGGTATGGTTTTGGTGTGTTGTGGGGAGGAAGTGAACTCAGGATCTTCCTACTTCTCATCTGGATCAGGACCCTCAGACAGCTCTTTTGATACACTTCTGATCTTTTTGTCTCACCAATCTGTGTGGCAACCAACTCAACACAGACTTCCTCCAGCATCATTCAGGTGCGGTGGTGTAGCCCCTCCCTCAGGACAGCCCCACGGCTGATTCACATGCCTCTCACCCTTGCACACATCTGCTTCCCAGGAAAGCCTACTGTGAGCCCATGCTTGAAAGAGTGAGAGTTAATGCCTTGTGGGGTAAAACGTTACTAGGTAAATGTTACTTCCTTTCTTTGCCAAGATACAGTTCAAAGAAGCATTTAGAAGTGCTCTTGGTCCACTTGCTAGCATGTCCTGTACTGACTCTCCGTCTGTCCCTATGCTGTGCCCCCCACTCCTCCTGTAGTAGGCAGTCTCTAAATGGCCCCCAGTGTTCTGCCTCATGGTATTCATGCCCTTGGGTAATCCTCTCTCCTTGAGTGGGCTGGACCTAGGGATTCTTCTGAAAACAGAATATGGCAACAGTGGTAAGTTGTCGTTTCTGAGGTTAGGTTATAAAAAGACTCTGACTTCCATCTTGTTTGCCCTCTCTTGTTCTCTCTCTCCCTCCTGGAACCCAGTTTTTTGGGAGGGCCACCTGCCATGCTGTGGAGGCCCTTATGTCAGGGAACAGATGCCACTGACCAATGGCCAGTGAGGATGTGAAGGCTGCCAGCACTGACCTAGCTGAGTTGGGAGCAGGTCCTACCCCTTAAGGTGACCACAGTCCCAGTAGGTGTCTTGACTACAACTTTGTGAGAGACCCTGAGTGAGAGGCACTCAGCTAAGCTGCTCCTGGATTCCCAACCCACAGAAACTGAGTTATTAAGTGCATCATTTGAAAAGCTGTTTGGGGCAAAGCATGTGTAATACAGCAGTACATAATGAGTGCATCCTACACCCTACATCAGCCCTATCCTTCACTCCTGCTCCCTGGGGTCACATTCCACAAGGAAGTGCTCACGTACTGGGTTTTGTCTCATGCTGAGCTTTCTGGGGAACCTTGACTAAGACGTATTTTGTTCATGTTCTCTGGTATTTATTTGTTCATCAACTCATTCTTTATGTTACATGCAAACCTATTTATTTATTTCTTTATCTTAGAGTGAGATAAATCCTTTTGATTTGCGCACTCGCCTCTTCTCAGCACAGCATCATTTTCCTTGGTGGTGTTTCTGGCTGTTGTTTCTGTACCACAGTTTTCTCATTTCTCTCTTGGGAATGCTTACAAGTTTTTGCCATGCGTCTCCCTTCCCTACCTGGTATCTTCTCTTTCCCTCTGTCTCATTTTAACTTTGCATTCTGAGATACATTCTCATGTTGGTTTTTCACATCTCTGATTCAGTTTTTGACTAAGTTAGTTATTTTCATTACCAGCTTCAAATGATAGTGACTTACAGAACTGATAAAGATGTCTTTTATGAAAAGCCATTAGCTATTTCTAATTAGGTTTTATATTGCCTTCTGTTTGGTTGATGATACTTTTGAGATGTGGGAGATTATGATAAAAGCCTAGAACCTTGGGGAACTCACGAGAGGATAAGTCAGTGCAGGACTAGGTGGCGATGGCTTGAGGAGAGAGAGTGAAGGGGATGCTATGCGTGTGCTTTAGTGACAAGCACAGCTCTATCATGACCAGCCTATGTTTCCCAGGAGATTTCACCATGAGAAGTGCCAGCCAGACAACGTCATCCTCTTACGTGTTCCTTTGAGGCTGCAGGTAGCCTTTCTATGATTTCTAGTCTCCTTCAAAGTGACACTCGATATTCATTTGAATTAGATTTCATTTATATCCAAATATTTAGGGTGGGACCACACTACTTTGGTTTATTCCAAGTTCCACCCTCTCCCAGGAATGGCCTTGGCAGTAAGCAGGCAGTGTCTTTATTTCACAGCCGGGAAAAACTGTTTCATAGAGAAGTTAAGGAATTTATCCAAGATCAGAAATTTAGGAGAATGGAAGAGAACTTTATAACATTCTCCTATATGCAGAAATTATTCATTTTAACAGTTATACTGTTTTGAAATTAAATATACTGGGAAGTTTTTTTTTTTAATTTAAATAGGGATGGCTTTTGGTGACGTTCTCAAAATTCATCTTCAGTATGTCCTGTTTTACACTTCTATATTCTTTTCCTCCTTCCCTCTTTTTTCTATCTCTGCCTGTCTGTGATGTTTCAACATGTGGTTCCTTATCAAAATCTGGCCTCAGCAAAGGAGCTGAATCTATATCCTCATATAAGAGAATTATTTATTAATGTTTTAAGGTACTACTTCTCCTTAAGAATCACAAATAAGATTCCTAAAAATCTCCCTAAGATTCCACAAATCTCTAATTGTGGAATTTGAGAACTCCAAAAGCTGGGATAGAGGATTAGAGAACTGAGGTGGACAGTAGGGAAAGAAGTTTGGAAGAAATTTCTTGGTTTTTGGAACTTACCATGTAAGTGCCACTTACTTCTCCTGTTGTTGGAATACACCTTATAGTGACTAGCAGGATGCCCCGAGCAGACGACGTTAGAAATAGTTATCTTACTTGCTCAGGCTTATGCATTTAAAAAAAAAGACTTTATTTTTTAGATTAGTTTTAGGTTCACACAAAAAAGAAAAGAAAGTACAGAGAGTTTACATGTATCCTCTAACTGCCTCCGCCGCAGGCTCCCCCACTATCAACATTCTGCACCAGAGAGGGAGAGTTGTTACAACTGATGACCCTACACTGACACACTGTCTTCACCCCAAGTCCACAGTTTACATGCGGGTTCACTATTGGTGTTGTATGTTCTATGCATCTGGGCAAATATATAATGACGTGTCCCCCATTATCGTTGCACACAGAATAGTTTCACTCTCCTAAAATCCTCTGGCTCTGTCTGTTCATCTCTCCTTCCCCCAACTCCTGGCAACTGATTTTTTAACTGTCTCCATAGTTTTACCTTTTCCAGAATGTCGTATAGTTGGAATCATACAGCACATAGTCTTCAGATTGTCCTCCCTCACATGGTAATAAGAAAGTTCCTTATATCTTTGAATGGCTTGATAGCCCATTTCTTTCTAGTGATGAATAATATTCCATTGTCTGGATGTATCACAGTTTATTTATCTTATTTACCCACTGAAGGCCATTTGTTGCTTCCAAGTTTTGGTAATTATGAATAAAGCTGCTTTAAACATCCAGGTGCAGGTTTTTGTGTGGATAAAGTTTTCAAGTAGAATATGATTATCGGATTGTCTGGTATGAGTATGTTTAGTTTTGTAAGAAAAACTGCCAAACTGTCTTCCAAAGTGGCTGTATCATTTTGCATTCCCACCTGCAAAAAATGAGAGTTCCTGTTGCTTCACATTCTTATCAGCATTTGGTGTTGTCAGTCTTTTGGATTTTGGCCGTTCTAATAAGTGTACAGTGGTACCTTATTGTTTTACCTTGTAATTCCTTAATTAAATATGATGCGGAGCATCTTTTTATATGCTTATTAGCCATCTGTATATCTTTGGTGGAATATCTGTTCAGGACTTTTGCCCATTAAAAAAAATGTAGTGTGCATTTTCTTACTGTGAAATTTTAAGAGTTCTTTGTGTATTTTGAATAACAATTCTTTACCGGCACTGTCTTTTGCAAATATTTTCTCCCAGACTGGCTTATGTTTTCATTCTCTTGAGACTTACACTTCTATGTATGAAAAATAGTTTCTTTTTCATGATCATTTACTTCCTGGTTCCTGAGAAGCAGCCAACAGAGCCGAAGTGAAGTGAAAAGGACATTATGTTCTGGCATCCATGGGGTATGAGAACCTAAAATGCACAATTTATTTCTTGCATGTTTTCAGCTGCTGAATTCCATACATCTCATCACTAGCAGCTTATATAGAGGGACCAAGTAATAGGGTATGTGACTTCTGGGACTGAAGTTATCCCTGGGGATTCCTGCTGTATTCTCTGGAACTTCAGGACCTTGTTGTCTCGGCAGTTTCAGATTCCAAACCTGTGTTTATGTGCCATATTCCCTGTCTCACGCACCTACTTATCAAGAAAATGAATTAGTTCCTCCAGTATGTACTGCTTTCATCATGGTTTTCATTTGCAGTTCCCTAATCACTAATGATATTGAACACCTTTTTATGTGTTGTTTTTATGTCGTCTTTTGTGAAATTTCAATTTTCGATCTTATAGTAACCTATAATGAAAAAGAATATGAAAATGAATATATGTATGTATATGTATGACTGAAATGTTATGCTGTATATCAGAAATTGACACAACAGGGTAAACTGACTATTTTCAATTGAAAAAACAGGTTGTTCTCTTATTGAGTTGTAGGAGTTCATTATATATTCTGATATAAGTCCTATGTCAGATACACACACACATATATAAAACACATAAATACGTAGACCTAAAACAACCATTTATTCTTTTACATTTGCATTTTCTTAATAGTATCTTTGGTAAGCAAAAGATTTTAATTTTGATGAAGTTCAGCTTACCAATTTTTCCCTTTTATGATTAATGCTTTTGTTTTTCCTGTCTAAAAAATCTTTGCCTACCCAAAGTTCACAAGGCTATTACCCTATATTTTTATGTAAAAATTAAAAATTTTTATTTTTCACATCTTTTCCGAGTTAATTTTTTTACTGAGGTATAGTCAGTTTACAATGTTGTCTCAATTTCTGGTGTACGGCACAATGCTTCAGTCATACATGGATATACATATATTCATTTTCATATTCTTTTTCACCATAAGCTATTACGAGATACTGAATATATTTCCCTGTGCTATACGGTATAAACTTGCTTATCTATTTTATACATACCAGTCAGTATCTGCAAATCTTGAACTCCCAGTTTATCCCTTTCCACCCGCCTCCTCTGAGTTAAATTTTTTGTATGGTATGAGAAAAATGTCAAGGCTCACTTTTATCCATGTGACTATTAGTCTTCCAGCATCATTTATTGACAAGACTGTCTTTCCTTCATTGACTTACCTTGGCACTTGTATAAAAATCAATGGCTCAAATACGTGTGTGTCTACTTCTGGACTCTCTTATTAATTCCATTGATCTATGGAATATCCTTTCGCCAGTACCACGCTGTCTTGGTTACTGTTCTGATTACTTAATCATAGTATAAGTCCTGTAACTGTGAGGTTTATGTTTCAAAAATGGGGAAATTCTTGTCCACCCCAGATTGCACAGCCCCATCCCTCCCAGCTCCTTCTCTTTACAACTAAAGATCCCTGGACCAAAGCACAATTATGAGTACAGGAATTCTCTAAAAGGTGGAAAAATGAAGGTGGGCTACCTAGAGACTTCAGGACTTAAGGAAGAATGGGTGGTGAGTTTCTGAATTTCCCTATAACCTCTCATATATCTTGAACAGGGAGCTGCAGAAACCTCCAACCCAGAAGCCACCAACAGGCACAGACAAAAATCTCCCCCAAATGTCCCAAATAACACATAACTCTCTTCCTCCTTGTCAAAGAATGGGGAGAAGTGTGGCCTAACAACAAAAGACATTTCTGGCAACACTCGCCCTACTGCATCTAAACACCAATGGAAAAATCACAGCCCCCTCTCCCACCCTACAGAAACGGACTGTGTGTTCCAATCCCCTAGTCTGTCAGCAGGACTGAGTGGGACTCTGATTCTCCACTCCCTGCTCCGATTTTCACATCAGGGTAGTGTCTGCAGAATCCAGTGGTAAACTGAGCCTCCATGCAACAAAAATTAGAGGCAGTGCTAATCACCACTAGGTTGGAAGGAGAGATAGATGAATCCACAGTTATAATTGAGGAATCTTCAATACCTCATTCTTAGCAATTGATAGAATAATTAAACAGAAAACTGTTTTGGGTATCCTAGCTCTTTTGTATTTTCCCTATAAATTTTGAATCGGTTTTTCAATCTGCATAAAAGCCTACTGGGATTTTAACTGGGATTATGTTTCTCTATAGGTTGCAGATCTATAGACCAATTTAGGAAGAATTGACTCCTTGGTATTAAGTCTTTTGATCTGTAACCTGTTACCTCTTTCCATTTATTTAGGTTTTAAATTCTTTTAGCAATATTTTATAATTTTATTGTACGGATCTTGCACATATTTTATTAAATTTCTTTTCTTTTTTTTTGTTAACACAATAGGAATTTATTCTCTCACAGTGCTGGAGGCTAAATGTCTGAGCAATGTGTGGTAAGAGCTGGGAACCTTTCCTTTTATTTATTTTTTGATTGTATTTTAAATAATGCCTTTTTAAAATGAAAATGCCCTTTAAAAATTTTTTTCACTTTTATTGTGATATGATTCCTTTACAGTAAACTACACATATTTCAGGTGTACAATTTGATGAATTTTGATAGATGTGTACACCAATGAAACCACCACCACAATCAAGATAGCTAACATTTCGATCACTCCCCAGGAGGTGCAAATTTCAAATTCCCTTTTTATCCCTTCCCACTCCCTTTACCCCTTGGTAATCAGAAATTTGTTCTATGTTTGTGAGTCTGTTTCCGTTTTGCAGATAAGTTCATTGGAGTCTTTTTTTTTTTTTTTTTAAGACTCCACATACAAGCAATATCATATGATATTTTTCTTTCTCTTCTGGCTTACTTCACTTAGGATGACAATCTCCAAGTCCATCCATGTTGTTGCAAGTGGCATTATAAACTGAAAATGTCTTTCCTTAGCCTTCAGGATATTTTTGCTGGATATAGATTTTGGGGGATGACTTTTTTTTTGTTGTTTCAACTCTCTAAAGATACTGTTTCATATTTTTTCTTGCTTCCATTGTTTCTGATGAGTTAATATTCATTTGTGTCATTGGTCCATTTCACTGTCTCTTTTCAGGCTTTTCTCTTTCTCTTTGGTTTCCAGCAACATCAGCATATTTTTCTTTGTATTTATTTTTCTTGCAGTTTACTGAGCACTTTCAATCTGTAAATATAATTTTCCCCCAAACAGGAACATTTTTGGTCACTATTTTTCAAAAAATTTTATGTTCTTAGCTCTTTCTCTCCTCTCTATAATGTCAAATACATGCGTGTTACGGCTTGATGTGTTTCCATAAGTCCTTGAGGTCCTGTTAATTTTTTTCTTAGTCTTTTTTTCCTGTGTTCTTCCTCTTGGATAATTTCTACTGATTGATAGTCAGGTTTCCTGACTCTTTTCTCTGTCATCTCAATTCTACTGTTAAGCTCATCCAGGATATTTTTAAATTTCAGATATCATATTTATTGGTTCTAGAATTTCTCTTTGATTCTTTTTTATAATTCCTGTTTTTCTACCTTTTCATTCATTTAGGGCATATTTTCCTTTACTTCATTGATCAGAATTATATAATACCTACTTCAAAAATTCTTGTCTGCTAACTTCAGCATCTGGATCACCACCTGAGGGTTTGTCTCTATTGATTGTTTTTCCTCCTGAAAATTACTTGCATTTTTCTCTTTCTTTGTATCTTAAATATATGAATTGTATCCCCAACGTTGTGAATTTTAAGTTGCGAAGACCTTTGATTTTGTTGTATTTCTCCAAAGATAGTTATGGTTTTGTTTTCTTTAGTAGGCAATTAATTTATTGGACTCAAATATGAACTCCTGTTTCTTTGGCAGTAGACCAAGTTACAGTTCATCCTTAACTGGGTACGTTGCAGTCTGTCCACCTATGCAAATTTAAGGGTTAGGCAGATATTTGGGATGAATGTATACAGAAAATTTATGGCTCCCCTTTCCTCGTGTTCTCCTTTTTAGTATTACAGCCTCACTTTCCGGCAGCTGTGTTGCCCTACACTTTGTACTCTATTTCTTTAGTCCAGAAAGTTTTAGTCAGAGTTTTAGTCCTCTCGCACAATGCTGGTCGCTGCTTCTCTTCAAACTTCAAGCCATGAAAAATGGGATATGCACCCTCTGCCATATTCTTCCTTTAGGTATCAACTCCCCTCCATAATCTGGCTGCTTTTGTTCATACTCTAGTGTTTTAGATAATTTGTTGTTGTTGTTGTTATTTGTTTTGCTTTTATATTTTTTCCAGATTTTCTTGTTATTATTTGTGGAAGGGTCAGTCTAGGAGGAGCCTATTCAGCCAAACTAATAGTAGACTACCTGATGGTACTATTTAAAAATTTGAAAATCCATTCTACATTACTTTTTATGCTAGCAAATAGAATTATGGTGGCTTTTATAATAATGATCTGTGTGCTGTATCTTTGCTGAATTTATAGTTCTAGTCACTTTTTAATAGATTCTTAGTGTATTCTATATATACCATCATTTAGAATATATAGAATGCACCATCATACTATTCCTTAACCTTTTAATGTCTGTAGAATTTTTAATAATGCCCCTTCTTTTATTCCTGATAGTGGTAATTAGTGTCTTCTTTCACTTTATCTTGAAGAGTACTGAACTTATATTATCCATAACAGGCTATTAGGAATGTTGAAAATATTGGACCACATCCTGAGAGAGGGTGTCACTTTGGGCTAGGCAGTTCCCTGTGGCCAAAGGCAACTTTCAGTTAGGGACACAGCTGTGAGCTGTTAGCAGTTAACATTCCCAGCAACTGGGGGGTGGGTGCATTGGTCCAGAAGAAGAGATCTTGGCAGACAACTGCATTATCCACTTTGGAAGGGAAAGCACATTTTGAGGATGAGATAAGTTTGAGCAAAAGCAGGGTGTTAAATAGCAAGAGATTTGCAGACATGATACCGAATTTGGCTTGATGAGGGCCAAGGAACAGAGAAGTAAATGTGGAAAGGGTCCAGAACAATGCCCAGTAACTTGGGTTCCCTGGGCCCCCAGGGCCTTGGAAGTTAGAAATGTCTATCCTAGAAACAGTGAGTCTGCCCAACTAGCGGGTAGCTTTTCTTTGTAATGCAGGTGGTCACAGTTAGCTTGTGCTGATTGGCATCTAGACTAATGGAAATGGATATTTAATTTTACCCAGTAAATACAGAATAAAATTTTTCAAAGCATGGGTCCCTGGTGAAAAATTAATAAAGGGAGACAGTGGTGGTATAAAGTTGGAGGTTATTGGCTTGGAGCATCAGGTGAAAGCATTTTGGTTTAAAATCAGCAGCAGGAATATACTTCTAGGTTTCTGACCAAGACGTTAATTCTAATGTCCTTTCAAATCTGAAGTCCAGAGCTGCAAATATAATTCTGAAAACGTAAATTTGTTGTTGCATATTGTAGAAAGATTTTGAACAAGGAATGCTCTTCTCCTAAAAGAATAAAACACATTTTTGTAAAGCTTTCTTGAATTGATATCATTTGAGTATTCACATGTGATTATAATATTTATATATTATCCATCCAGAAGTGAATGAGATACATGAGTGTAGTTTGTTAACCATCTCCCAAAACTCCAACTACCGTTCCAAATGGAGGTGTGTAGGGCTATAGTCCATTTCCAGTGTCCCAACTTTCCTCTTTAATTACTCAAAATTCTCACCCTGCTTGCCTTCAGAGTCTCTTTCTAGGAATGTATCTGAAACTCAGAAAACACATACTGGTTAACAAGAGGGTTATCCTTTCCAGATCCATTTGTAGGCTTATTAGGAATCAAAACTCTAAACTTTAGGAAAACGTAATTTTAATTTAGCTGGTGAATATAATTTCTTCCAGATGCTCACAAATCTAACTCCCAAATCTCTCCAAAGCAGCCCTCTGCATCTGCTTTGCCTACTGGCTACTCTACCTTGGTTGAGCTGCCTTCAGAATTGCGACATGTAACAAGAATCAAACTCACCATCTTCTCCCTTCTGCATTCCCAATCTCTCTCCTCCTCCACCTCTCAAGTCTCTTCATCCCCCGTCCATCCAGCTTCAAGTCTCAGTGTCATCCCTGGTTTTCCCTCATCATCACCTCTCATATCCAATCGTTTACCCAGCTGCGATGGTCCTACAATGAAATCACACAGTAATTTTTCTATTCGGTGTCATGGGTGCTGCCACATCCCTGGAGCACACCCTCATCACCAAGGCCCAGAGGCTGCATTAGTCTCCTGAGCTGCTTTCTTAAAGATTTCTGTTCTTCAGTCTTTCTAGCATGGTGACAAAAAAATTAATTTCCTAAATCATGGCACCCCCGTGCTCTAAGTTCTTTCATGAGGGGTGTTTCCCTACAGTCCTCTATCTTCTGGCCCCAACACATTTTCTAATCTTCTCTTTCACTCTCCTTCCCCTTTATACAGCCCACCTGGTTTTGTCCACCTTCTAAACAGGTCATATGCTTCCCTATTTTGTCTTTGGCCTTCCCCTGTACAAGAATCCCCCACCCCATAGGAGAGGAGGGCTGCACAATTTGCCTGTAAAAGATTTTTCCAATTTTCAGCGCTTGGCTAATCTCTTTTTGCCATGACCTTTCTGGCTCTACTGTCTCTCGTCAGAACACCTAGAACTCCAGTTTGCTGTCTACTTAGTATTTAAGCATATATTGCTTAATTTTGTGGGTTCCATTTTCTTAGTGTAGAGGGTTAAACATATAATATTAGACATAGCAGTGACTCTGGGTCTCCCTCCAACTGAAGGTGGATCCCAGGCTGATTCTTTTCTTCTGTGGAACACATGGGAGAAGCCGAGAAAGGGGGGGAAAACTCTGCCTCCCCAAGGGCTGTGGTTGCGAGGGGAGGCTGCAGAATCCTAGGAGAAGGGGTAGGGGAGGAGAGGAAGAGAACCAGGGTAAAAACAGGTCCAGTAGTTGATCTGGGAGATTTGGCAAGAGTGAAATAGATTTCGAGGGAGAATTTCTGCAGTAGAGGAAGTCTTGCTGTGTACAACGTGGAACAAAATTCCCTTTATACCTCTTCATGACACCTTCAGTAAAGACTTACCTTATTTTTTAACTGACTAGTGTGTCAGATGTTTTCTCATGAAGTCAGATTCTATTTCTGTGCTATGGACTGAATGCATCCTGCTCCAATTCATATGTTGACGCCCTAATCCCTAATGTGATTATTTAGAGATGGGGTCTTTGGGAAGTAATTTGAGTCTGATGAGCTCATGAGGGTAGGGTACGCATGATGGGATTAGTGGCTTTATAAGAAAAGGAAGAGCGAGAGATTGCTTGCTGTCATGTGAAGACTGAGAGAAAAGACCATCATTGGCCAAGCAGGAACATGGCCCTTACCAGGAACTGCATTGGCCAGCGCTTTGATCTTGGATTTCCAGCTTCTGGAACTGTGGGAAGTATTGTCTGTTGCATAAGCCCCCCTGTCTGTGGTGTTTTGTCATGGCAGCATGAACAGACTAATACAGTGTGACACTGTGTTGGGACAGGCTTTCAGGTGAGGACACGAAGGGCTAACTGTGCACACACACGTTCTCTCCTTGTCTCTAAATTCTCTTGGAGCAATATCTTTGACTTTTCAGTATCTCGGACAATGCCCAGCAGTACCGTGAATATAAGAATCCTACTTGCTAACCGGGCTGTTTGTCTGTCTTTGATAATCCTGGACTTTTGTGCCCCTCTTCGCCTAATTCCAATTCCAAGTAAGTCTCCCGGGGAGGTGCACAGGTCCCAGTGACTATGCAAAAAGGTACATTAGGGTTTGGGAAGCAAATAAACTGAAAACACACACACATACTCACGCACACGAAATCATCCTTTAGAATTGTAATTTTTTTTGTATGTTTTTATAATGTACATGCAAAGTAGAATAGGCAAAAATGGAAACGTCTTGATAATTACAGTATGAAAATGGAAATATCCTTTGAGAGGATGTAGTTCAGGATTCCCATTCCTGGATGGACCTCCGGGAGCCGGTCACTTTAGAAATACAGATTCCAAGGCCCCACCTCTGGCCTCCTGCCCCGGCCTGGGGTGAGTGTTAGGGGCAGGAATGTGAAGAGCAGTGAGCTCCGTGGTTCATCCCGAAGCAGCCCACTCGTGGCACGGTTTCCCGCTGAAGTCTAGCCCCCTCATGCTCTTGATAGAGGGAAGTGACTCTTGGAGAAATAACATGACTTGCTGAGGGCGCAGCCGACGAGTAGCAGAGTCCAGACCCGCATCCCTGCCTCCGGATCCCAGGCTTGTTCCACTCCACGTCAAGTGTGGTGGGTTTTCAAGCCACAGGCGTAGTTTCCCAGCATTTCCCAGACTCTCCCTTCTCCCGTCCTGTCACTCTGGATACTTCCTAGGGGCTTATTATCTGTGGAAAGATATCCAACATGAGGTCATTAATATCACTGCTCGCAGAGTCAGGCAGAAACTGAGAAAGTTCAAGCTGCAGCCTGTTATGTTGCACAAATGACTTTGGTTTCCAGATGGAACTCACAGGAAGCAAATTTTAAGCCTCCTAAGTCACGTTGATTGGGATTCGAAAATACAACAGCATGTGAGCTTTCATAGATGTAAGAAACATGAAAGGAGGACCCATAGGTAAAGGGATGCAGGGTGGCCCCGGCAATTAAAATAGAGAATTTAGAGGAAGGAGCAGGTTTAGGGAGTTTCCTGATATGTTAGTTATCTATTTCTGTGGAACAAATTACCTCAAAATGTAGTGGCTTTAAAACACCACACTTTTATTACCTCGTAGTTTCTGTGGGTCACCAGTTGGGCACTGCTTAGCTGGGTGCCCCAGGCTCAGTGGCTCTTCCAGCTGCTGTCAAGGTGTTGGCTGGCGTTGTGGTCTCAGCTGAAGACTTCCAAGCTCACTCCTGTGGGTGTTAGCAGAATTCAGTTCATCCAAGGGTGTTGGCCTGAGGCCTCCCTCGGGTCCTTGCCACGGGGCCTCTCCTAGGGCAGCTCAGAGCACGGCGGCAGGCTTCCAGCAGCATGAGCAAGGAGAGCGCCAGAAAGGGCACACGAGACAGAATCCAGAGTCTTCTTGTAATTTAATATGGGAAATGACATCCCCTCACCCCCGCCACTCACTGGGTCCAGCCCGCACTCAAGGGGAGGGGATTACCCAAGGGTGGGAGTTCAAGAGGTGGGGAGCATTGGGGGCCGTCTTGGAGGCTGCCAGCCACGCCTCAGGGAGGACTAGGTGGGGATACCCAGCAGGAACATGGACATCTGAATGCGGATCTCCTGGGAGCTATCTGGGCTGGAGATACAGATCTGGGAGTGAGAAGCTTTTTATGAGCAGGAGGTGAAATCATGGGAATAGATAAAGCCAGCCAAGAAGAACATTTTTTTTTTTAAGGTATCCACTCATTGCTAGTATCCACTAATTGTTAACTTCTCAGAGAAACTTCAGATTGAAAGTAAAAACAAAAACATGTAGAAAATGATGTCACTAACCAAAGCGACTTGTCACTCCTAATGTGGTTAAAGCTTTTAGATTGGCCATGAAAAATCTGGGTTAGGGCATGTGGCACTTCCTGGTATGATTAGAATAGTATTAAGATTCTGAGAAAAGGCTCATTCCCCACAAAAATTCCATAAAGTAGGTGACTAATTGAAACCTGGAAAGTCTCCTGATGAAGAAAAATAGCCCAGTTTGTTCTCCATCAGTTTCGAACTAGAGTTCCGATGGATCTCAGGGTTTCCAAGTCCTGGGTGAGGAAGATTATAAATATTCATACCGTATGATTAATTGTAGTTGTTTAAAGGCCTCCTCCCACAGGCCCACGATATGCCTCCCCTTCATAAACAGGCAGCCCAGGGCGTGTCACTGAAGCCCTGGAGAGCTAGAAGTGTGTCACAGTGAAGGATGGGGAAACACCGCATAGGTCACCTTTGGCCCATGATCTTTCCTCCCTCTGTGACTTTGCCTCATGCTCACTGCTTCTGCCTGGAATCCTCTCCCCAGACTGTTCTAAGCAGCTAAATCCTACCCTCCCTTCAAGGCTCTGCTCAAATCCCATTTCTTCCATTAAGGCTTCCTGACTGGACCACCCCACCCCACCCCCTCCCTGGACTCCTGTCTTGATGCCACTTGTTATGGAGATTAATGGCCGGGAGCCATTTTCTGGGCTTGCTTTTTATCTTATTCATCAGGGTTTGACAAACCGTGGCAGGGGGTGGGGGGCAAATCTGCTCCCACTGTCTGTTTTTATATGACCTGCAGGCTAAGAATGGTTACTGTATTTTTAAGTTGTTGAAAACACTCAAAAGAAGACTAGCATCTTGTTACCTGTGAAAATTATATTAAATTGAAATTCAATGTCCATAAATGTTTTATTTTGGTCACTAAAATGCTGGTGGAAATTGGCTTTCTTTTGCCTCTCGGCCCACCAAGCCTAAAATATTCAGTATCTCACTTTATAAGAAGTTTGCTGAGCTCTGCTACAGGCACTCAGTTCCTTTCCTCCTGAGAGGGGGTGTTGCCCTCCTGGGAGGACACAGTTTTGACACTTTCTGGTCGCTTCTGCTGGGTCTACCATGGCCTGGAGCACAGAGCTGGTGTTTGGTAAATCCTGCTGAATGGAGCTGAGAGAGAATGTGTTTTTAATTTGTGATGGATACAATGTTATGTCCTTTCTTGCTGTCCAGGCCTTTTCTTTATTCCTCTCTGCTGTTGGGCTGGTATCTGTTATGTCTGGTAGACAAAAAAAAGGGAATACCAGGGTGGGTCATAGAACTCATGGAAAACACAAACGAAATGAAGTCTGGGAACCAGGGCTTTTGTTTTGGGTGGAGAGGAACTGTTTGCTTTGGGGGATTGAGGTAATGAAAGTTATTTCAATAACATAATTGAACACTTGTACATGCTTTCTGCCAGAGTACAGCTGGGCAGACCTCACCCAGGGACCCCATCTGCAAAGTGCAAAGGTTAAACACTGAACGAATTCTCCTCCCGGTTCAGCAGAACATGAAACTATATACATACCTTGGTTATGCTATCTAAAATATACCATATGGTCAAAGACTCGAGGGGAACTGAAAAAATACAAATCGTTGTGTTAGGGTAGTAGGATTATGGGAAAATAGTTTAAAAAAAAACCAACACTTTTCTTTGAGTAGCTAAAATATTTCTACAATTAATCTAAAAATGATTAAGCTGAAAAAAATTCTTTTTAAAAATTTATTTTTATTGAAGTATAGTTGATTTGCAAATTAGCTTAGTTTCAGGTGTACAACATAGTGATTTAATTAAAATGAAAAAAAATCTGATTCCTTCTCTAGCATGTAAAATTTTTTACCTGTTTTTTCCCCTCTGTTTTTCACCTTTCCCATCACAAAACCAGAATTTTACATTGAAGTGGGAATTTCTTAGGATCCTCAGTATACAGCCACAGATATGTACAAATTTTCCCTAAGAAATATCTGTTTGTGTCATTTTAAGCCATTCTCCCTTAAACCTTAATCTCTCTAAAAGATTAAGTGGGGGGAAATTACTAACCTGCTACTTAACAGAGTACCTGCATGACCAAGGCTTAATAAATGATAGTTGCCACTGAAAGGCCCTCTTCCAAAGCCCTAGACCTTGTGATTCTTCCAGGCAGAAATGGCATCTCCTCACAGTTGAATCCTCAGCTTCTGACATTATGTCTGGCACATAGTGCTTGGCTCTATTAAAATAGTTAAGTGAATAAATAAACTAAATAATACTTTTTTTAAAGGGGGGAAGAGGACATATAGGAAGGTATTCTGCAAGCAAGCAGGCATCTTAATTCTACCTTCAGTTCTTTTTCAAAGCCAAGACCCATTCATTCATGTCACATCCCAAGAGGGAGTGATGGACATGGAAACACAGCCAGGAGATGTGACATACCTGGGCTCCATCACGGGCTGGAGAGGTTTAGGCCTTTCCTTAACACACAGAGTGATAAGGAAGAATGGGGTGAGGTTTTAAAGTTGCCATGATTATCATCATCTTGAAAGGAAGTTAATGCATTCATCTGTTCATTCAACAGATATTCATTGAGCGCCTGTTTTGTACAGAGGATTGTGTTCTGTGTGATGGGGATGTGACTGGGGGCTAGAAACTGAGGCAGAGAAGCAGGGAAGTTGACTACAGCAGTTCTCATGACCCCGTTGTTTCTGGACTAGCTCAGCGACTGCAGCATGGAATAAATGGAGCTCTCAAATACAGTGAAATGCAGATTCAAATTGCAGTGAAGCTCCAGAGATGAAACCTTAGCATAGCAGGGAAGTGTTATGGATACAGGGAGTGGCTCTAGCCTACAGCCGACCAAGATCTTGAGCAAGATTTTTGTGGCAGATGGACGAGACAGCGTGAGGAAATGAAAAGTACCTTTAACTTGTTGTCTAAGGCATGGTTTTGAATCCATCCCCAACTCTAGTTCTAGTTCTGTGAACTTAAGAGAGTTTCTCAATGTTTCTGAATGTGAGTTTATTTGTCTATAAAATTGAGACAACTATTTTCCCTCTGATGTTTGTATTAGTTATCTATTCCTGTGTACCCTAATAATTAAGTAGCTTAAAACTACCATGATACTGTGTATTTATTCTGTGGATTCCCTGGGCAATTTTTCTGCTGATCTGCTGGGCTCACACGTATGGCTACATTTAGTTGGTGGCTTGGTGAGGGTCTCAAATTAGCTAAGACATACTTTTTCATCCTGGACTTCTTCAGGCCATGGCCATTTCAGGGCAACATCTAAGAGGGTGAGGGAGGACACTGCAAGATCTCTTAAGGCCTAGCCTTGGAAGTCACAGTGTCACTTCCACCCTATTGCCATTGGTCAGAGGAGGTCACAAGACCAGCTCAGATTCAAAGAGTTGGGAGAGAGACTCCACTTCTTGGTGAAAGATGATAATAAATATTGAGCCATATTTTTCAATCTCCCATAAGGTGGTGGTGAGGGCTAAATGAGATTATGTATGGGAAAGCATTGTTTTGCTGCTATGCATATGGATGGTTCCTGGTAGCATCGTATACGTGTTGTCCTTTGTAACTGCAAAACTCTACAGCACTCACTCAGTTCAGTTTGATGAGGTAGCTGGTTGTATTATGAATGATTCCAAAGTCAGGGTCAGTGAGCCATCTTGTAACTTGATAATACTTCAAGCAATTTTTTTTATTTTGCTTAAATTGTCCAGAGTTAGTTTTCTTGTTGTAGATAGAAAACCCTACTGACAACGTGTATTTATTCACGAGCTAGAAAGTGAAGAGAATGGCGTTGAAGCAAAAATATGAGAAGATGCCAACTGATCAAAAACAGCCAACAAACTGGTTGTTTTTTTGTAACAGTTTTCAGGACACTGTACACATTTCCTTGAATAAGGAATGCAAACTTGGCCTTAAGGATCCATAACCCACCTAGGGAGAATAAGTACAACGATTAAAAATATATATATAGTTCACCATAACAGTATGATAAATGTCCCAATTGTCAGTGCCCAGAATGGTGCTTGGCACACAGTAGACACAATGACGTACTACAATTAACAAATTACTAAATGAATGATTCAGGTAGTAAGTGCAATGAAGTCTGAACAAAAGGGAGATGACATGAGAAAAACTCCTCAGGAACAAGGAGGAATTTGAGCAGATTCTCTTAGGATGGGTAGAGTTTTTTGAAATGAGGAGAAATAAAGGAATTCTAGCCCCAAGGACTTATTTTGCAAAGTGTGATAAATTTAAAAACAAGTGGCTTCTGAATCACCTGGCATCAAGAAAATCTTATTGCAAAGACGTAATTTTCTTTATTGCTACTGAATTTTGTTACTGGTAGCACACTGCTCTAATATATGTTGATTGCTTAGATAATGGCCGTATTGCTTACATATTTAAAAGTGCATTTCTGTTTCAGAAATTAGGTTTTTCCCCTTCTCCTTCCAACACTATGGTTAAGCCGTGAGACTTACTGCCCAAAGAGGGGAGTATGTGGCTTAGAGCTCCCACCCAATATGAAGAGGAACTAGAAAGTCTTTCCTCTATTGGAGGAAGGGGAAGGATAAAAGAGAAGGAAGAAAGGACCAAGGCCAGACCTATGCATTTAATGTAAATCTCTCCTTTAGAGGTGAAACCCTGGAAGGCAGATTAGGGTTGGGGTACGAGGTAATAGAAATGTTCAGAAATGCTGAAATGGGGGACTTGCAGGGCTTCAAGTTTCCACTCTGCTTCGTGGGCAAAGGCCTTAGAAAAGTGCTTTTGTTCCATTGCTGCTGTCCAACATGTCAGTGAGTGGAAGATTCTAAGCAAGAGTACAGTGTCTCATGTGCTGTTGGAGTGTAGAGAAAGAGGCAATTTCCAGATTCCCCAGAGGGTGCAGAACAGTCCTGAAAACTGGTGGGCAGGACGAGGCCTTCGTGGGTCTCCAACAGCCCTGCTTCTCCTGAACCATGGTCCCTCTGCTCAGGACTCTTTTCCCAGTCTGAACATGTACCTTACCTCTCCCTACCTGGGGAGCTTCTAAAAATGCCTCTGTCAAGGCTTCACTCCAGACCATTTAAATCAGAACCTCTGGGGGTTGGGTTCTGGTGTCAGGTTTGTGTTAAGTTCCCAAGTCATACTACTGTATAGCCAGGGTTGAGAACCACTACCCTTGGTAAAGTCTGCGTCTGGACTTCAGTATCGCTTCCTCAGGAAAGCCTTACCTGATCAGCCCCAACCTTGGTCAAGCACCCCTGTTATATATCCTTGAAGCAAGCAACCAGGATTTCTCCCTCTGGGCATTTAAAAGTTGGTTCATCATTTGTTTCAAGTCTGCCTTTCAGGTCTGGTAGTCTGCCTACTAGGCGAGGGGAGAAACATTTCTGCCTCACTCACCCAGAAGAGTGATTCAACATGCACCAGCCGGTACACAATTGGTGTTCAGTAAGTGCATCTCGAACAAAGGATCTCCTTTACTCAACCATGGGTGTCTGATCAAGGCTCCAATTCATGAATCTGCTAGAAGAATTTATGCAGGTGAGAGCTCATACTAGACCACACACTTACAGAGCTATGAACATTAGGCTCATATTTTTGATAGTTTCAGTTTTCATCTTAGAGCACAGCAGTTCATTTGGCTTATCATCACCATTAAAACCCTGTGTGGTCAACATTATTATTCCCATCTTGCAACTGGAAAGAAAGTAAAGAACTTGCTTAGGTCCCTGTACCCTATTATCTAGGCACAAACAATTGCAAATTAGGAAAACCCCCTTCTACAGGATTCCTGTTTGTGCTGAGCTCTTATTTGTTGCTTGACAATTGGTGGCTACTACACGAGGATTTTCTGGGGGTCTCTAGTTCCAGTGGCCAGGACCGGGAGTGCAATTTCCTGCCTTCCTAAACCACTGTAGGGTACAGGCAACACAGGGCCTTATCCATATAAGGATATCATAAATACTATATTTCCGGAGTCTCTGTGCCCTGCTTGTCTATAGGCACAATACTCAACAAGGTATTTTATAAAGAAGGGAGAGGGAGGGAGGGAGGAGAGTGGAAGAGAGAGGGAGAGAAAATATGAATGTTTGGGCTTGGGAAGGTGAAATAGGATCGTCCAGGAGAAGCCCAATCTTAGCTATGGACTGGGAAGGAGGACCGTCCCTTCCCCGCCTCCATCCCAAATCCCAGGTTCCAACATTCACAGGCCTCTGAGTCGCAGAATCCCACCCAGATCCTCGGAGCATCTTGGGTTCAGCCTGGGTGGCTTGAATTGAGGCTCAGAAGAGCGGCGCCTCGAGTGTGCTCTCCACGCCAGGGGCAGCGGCGGAGCCCCTCCCCCGCCCGCACATCAGCCCCGGCCGCTGCCGCAGCCGCGCGACGCGCCCTGCCCCGGCGGCCTCCAGGCTTTTGGTCTCTGCCCCGTGCCCGGCCCGAGACGCGCGGTGAGGCGCCGGCGTCGGGGGAGGCGTGGGCAACCCGAATGCGTCTCCTCTCGCCCGGGCCGCTGGGGCCTCCGGGGCCGCCGTCTCCAGCGCGCGTTCTTGGTGCAGGTGGCACAGCTTTCCTCGCCCTCCGGGCTTCCCAAATCACAAGAGGCTAATCTTGGGTCTAGACCTCCCAGCCGCAGAGCGGGCGAAACCGCTACTCCACTTCTTCCCACTCCCTCAACTCCTCACCCTCAAGTGCAAAATCCCAGGCCGGCAGGACCCGATCACCTCCTCCTCCTCCCACTGCGCTAATTCTGCGAGCGAGGGAGGCCCCCGCGCCGAGGCGGTGGCTGGCAAAGGGGAGTGGAAAGGGAGGATGGATGGGGCCGAGGGGTGGGGTGGTGATGAGGGGGATTTAGGAGGGGGTGTCATTTTCTTTTTCTTTCTTTTTTTAAAAAAAGTATTTCTCTCGCGAGAAACCGCTGCGCAGACGATACTTGAAGAGGTGGGGAAAGGAGGGGGCCGCGGGAGCAGCGGCAGAGACTGTGGGTGCCACAGGCGGACAGGCGGCCACAGCTGGGACAGCTGCGGGCGGAGCGGGGCAGCAGCTGCCGCGGCCAGGACCGAGGAACAGCCACCGCCGCCTCGGAGTCAGAACCGCCGCTTCTCCAGTGGGTGCAGCCGGGGTCCCGACAGGGGTCGGGCGGCCACCGGGGCTGGAGCTCCAGCCACGGAGGCTTTTGCGTTTGCGCCGCGCGGAGGGCAGGGGCAGGGACAGGGACTGGGGTGAGGGGCTGTCCCGGAACGTCCACAGCTGGTGCTGGCCCTCCCCTGCCTGACAGCTTCCTGGCCTGGGGCTCCTGGTGCCGGGCTCGGCGTCAGATGCTCCGGGGGCGGTGGCAGCGCCCGGAGCCGGCCCGGGACGGCGCGGCGGGCTTCCAGCCCCGCGGCTTGGCGGAGAGGACAGGCTGGGGAGCTGGGGCGTCAGAGCGCGCATCGTGCGCAATTCGTGCCAGTAAAAAATAAACCCAGCGAGCTCGCCCTGGGGTTTAAAACCGCTCGGGACATGGGGACTTTAAGGCGCTCTTTTCAGGCGGCGCCCGGGAGGCCGAGGGGTTGGCTGGAGCCGCTGCCGCCGGGGGCCTGGGCTTTTCAGCCAGCTGTGGATCAAACGGTCTTCACTTACCCAAAGTAACTGCGCCACGCGCAGGCGGCGCGCGGGTTGGGCTCGGGAATGGGGACCCCGAGGCTTCAGCATCCCGATTCCCTGAATGTCTCCCCCGCCTCGGCGATTTGTCTGTTGCAGCTGGCAGGGGCCGCCTGAAGTGGGAGCAGCGCCTGGAGAAGGCGGGAGGAGCCCGGCCCGGGGGACGGGCGGCGGGAGAGCAGGACCCCGGCGGCGCGGCGCGCTTAAGGGCGCAGCGGCGGCCGCGGACTGAGCCCGGGGCGCGGTGAGAGGCGGCGGGAGCCGGCGGCCGCTCGGCATCATGCGGCGAGGGGGGCTGCTGGAGGTCGCCCTGGGATTTACCGTGCTCTTAGCGTCTTACACGAGCCATGGGGCGGACGCCAATTTGGAGGCTGGGAACGTGAAGGAAACCAGAGCCAGCCGGGCCAAGAGAAGAGGCGGCGGAGGACACGACGCGCTTAAAGGGTAATGGAACGGGCCAGCTCCTTTGGTGTGGGTGTCCCCTCCCTCTTCTCCCGAGTATCAAGATCCAGAGGTACTGATAGAGTTGATTCTCGACGGTAGAAGGATCGTTGACAAGACCTCCTGGGGGCACCTTAGAGATGCAAGGGTTACCCAGTCCTCGCCGAGTTCGAGGCTAAACCACATCGCTTCTTCCCTTTAAGGATTTCTGCCCCAGAGGAGAGGTCATGGCTAAAAGGAATCTTGGGCCATTGTCGAGGCAGAATTTGGGAGGCGAGAGGGTTCTTGAGGAAGAAGGGGAGGAGCTGCAACTGAGAAGAGGAGCAGCCCGTCCTTTCCCTTCCCACCAATTCCGGTTGTGTTTAGGGAAAGTACTTGCCCTGTGGGCATCTTTGTAGATGCTCTGTGTGTAAGGGAGCAAGGAAAGGAAGGGATTCCAAGGTCAGAGAAGACACACAGTTAATGGTTGGTTCTCCTCTTAAGTCATGCTTATTCAAGTTAGGGACTGAGTTTTCCCTTCAGATGTCTACACTGGAAGCCGAGCGGTCTAGTGTTTCTGAGAACTTGTTTCGGCGTTGTAGGAACCTCTTTATTTCACCTGGGCAGTAGTGCTGCTGTGGCCGGCCTTGAATGAGTGTTTTTAACCTGTTGTGTATGTGTTACGCACATGCAATTGAGCATTTCACCAACTTCCTATGCCCTTAGTACAGAAGATGTTTCAGCAGGAATTATTTAAATTAAGCAAGTTGACGGTATAAGAATTGTCAGTTTCCTGAATTGAAGCAGGTTGGGAGTACACTTCCCTTAAAATTGTTCAGGTTGAAAGAGAAGTATTTCTTTCTGAGAGTGTTTAAATTCAGGCCTCCATAGGAGCAGCGGGATGGGTTGTGAATGACCCATTTTGTCTGCTTGGAGGAGCCTGTAATGAATCCAGATAGTAAATACACAGAAGTTGCTATTAACTTCTTATGATTCTGATTGTTGCTCTTTTGATTAGGTTTATAGTTGGATTATATGACCCTGAGTGAACAAGTGATGGTACCACTTGGATACGTGGCTGAACGTTCCACATATTCTTTTTTGTTAAGGGCTGTTTTAATTATATATACGTAGTGAAATTTGTGTTTGTAGGGGCCAGGTACAGGAAGAAAAAAGTACCGTAAACTGAACGGACCAGTTTTTGAGTCCTGGTCTCGATCTGGGACAACACGATTGTCAGAGCCAAACACTTAGGCTGTGGTGAAATCTGCATGATTTTCTGACCCTAGGAAATAGTTATGATTAATTTAGTTCCATCTTGGCCTTTGTAGAAAATAAATCCAGGATTCCAACAGTGTTAGAAAGGAAATTTGCTTATCATGTTAAGCCTGATACTGATCAGGCCGCAGGCATTTCTTCCCCTATGTGCAAGGCCCGTGGCAAGTTCAGTAGATGGAAACTCAAATTTTCACCCGTTCTCAAAAGGATTTGATTTAGTCTAGAATTTTTTCTTCAAAAAATATATCTCTGCTATATATATTACCTGAATAGCCTAGCTCGATGGCATTGCTCCTATGGAGAGAGCAGAGGTAGGGGTTTAATTCTGTGGATGGAGGTCCACAGGGAGACATTAGGCCTGGCCCCACATTTACTTCTTCTCTGTGTGCCATCACCAACCAGCATGTTTCCTCGGCAGGCACAAACTCAGTGTGAAAACAGAAACTCAGCCTTACTTTGTAGCGTAACAGGATGTCCATGCTTTTACTCACACCAGCACTGCTTTTTGGAGGGTTTTATTTTTCTTTAAGATTATGAAGAAACACCGCTCTGTGTTCCTCATAGTATTCGGTCACTAACGCGGATGTTCCCCTATTGCAAGCTATTCATAAAACCTTCCCCAAAAGATGATATTAATAGAACAGTAATTATGAGTGTTCCTAATTCTCATAAGACTATGTGTAAGATTTTGCATGTGTAAGAAAAGTTTAAAAAAAATTATAATTGTAATTAACCTTTGTAGTGTAACATATCATAATAATAAACCTTTATAATATAGAGGTTTTTATTTTTATAGTTATGTTATCTATAATGTTACATATATTGCATGTATATATATATACACATATATACATATATATATATATATATATATTTGGTGTAAAAGTAGTCATTTAAAAGAATAGACAGTTCAAAGTAGATCCCTCCTACCTCTCAGAGACTTATTTTCTTACAAATTTCTCTAGAAATATTATAGGCATATATATACATATTAATGTGTATACATATACAAATATATACATAATGTATATGTGTGTATATATATACACACACGCAGACGTGTAGGTGTCCTTTTTAATACATGGGATAGAGCACAAGACTGTTCTGAACCTTGCTTACTTTTGTGTATCTTTAGTGCATCCACCTACTAACTCACATAGATCTACCTCGTCTATATGCCACTCTCTCAGCATATAGAATCCATAATGTGACTGGAACAACTCACTGATGATGGCTCCATAGATTATATTTCCTTTTGTTGCTACTACCAGCATTCTTCTACATGGCTGCTTGTGTTCCTGTGAAAACATGTATGTAGTATAACAATAAAGGAAAGAAGAATTGCTGGGTCGAAGGTTTTCCCATAGATTTTATACAAATACCAATTCTGACTTTAAACTTGGCTAGCATTGGAAATGTATTCTCTCTGCTTATTGCTATTACAGTCTCACATGAATAAGTCTTTCACCCACGTTGGGCTGTGTAACTCATCAGAAAGAGCAGTCGTGTGTTCCATTTTTCCAGTTATTGCTTAAAATGGCTATTTTTGCTCGTTAAAATATTACCAGCCTCAAAACTAACCTCTCTGACGACGGTACAACCTGTTTACTGTTTTGATGGAAATGCACAGTTTATGAAGTGAAAGTGATTTGTAACCCCTAAGTCTGCCTGATGCCCAGTTGGTGGCAGCAACTTTCAGCACCTCACTAATATTTCCTCTAGTTAAAAGGTGCTTTAAACTCATCAGTGTCTGCTGGGCATTGGTCTGGGCTCTCCCACAAATTACTGCCTTCTTGTCTTTCTCTGATGTGACAGGTGACTTACAGGCTTTGCTTCTTGGGATATGTATTCTTTCCTGTCAGCAGCTTTGCTTTGCAGACCAGGGACCAGCATAGTTTTTCCCTCTCTGGGTGTGTAGTCCTAGCTTGTCTTCTTTCCTCCCATCCTGTTGCAGGTGGTTTTTTTTTTTTTTTTCTTTTTTTTTTCCTTCCCACTGGGCAGCAGAAGTTGTTCCACAGTGGAAATTTAAGCATCCTCAAGTTTCTTCCCAGCTCTCGCTGTGTTTTCTTAGAGTAAATCGCCAATTTCTGTTTTTACAGGAAATCCTTTTTTTTTTTTTAATGGAATGAGTGTGGTCCCCATTCACTCTGCAAAAATTGCGTGTCTCTCTATTTTAAAATGAGACCTTTGCAAGTTTCAAAAAAGTTTTAAAATAATAAATGTATAGCAGTTTTGGTCTGCCTAGGCATTGCTTGACATGTGTGAAACAACTTTATGAGAAATAATAAAATCCTAGTTTTATTGTTTAAATTTCAGTTCACAAGAATTTTTCTCAGCTAACCTCTTAACTTCCGTGATTAGGTGAAAAGTACGGGAGAAAATCCAATTAAAAAAAAACACGTAACGCTACTTGAATAGCAGTAGTTATGCACCATTTATTTATGTTTGCCTTATTGCTTTAGCTCCCCAAAAGGGAAATGTTACAGTTTCCTGTCAAAGGGAAAAATTCTTTAGAGTGAAACCCCCCTTTCCCAAATCTCTGATAAGATGGATTGAGAACTTCTGTCCTTGTGGGCTGGTTTATGAGTGTATGAGACTGGTTGTACTTCACACAATTTGTCCCCTTGTACGTGATTCCTTTTGGTCTTTGTTTATTTGTTTATTTTTTTCCAGGGGTCTTGTTACCAGAAAAATACCCATGGAACAGTTCATACACAGGATAGATTATGTGACGGCGAACTCTGAGGGATTAATTACACAGGAGTCTGTTATTAAAGTAAGGAGCTTTAACAGGGAACATAGAAAAAGTTCTGTGGACTTCATGAAATCCATTTTACTTCATAAAGAGAACTTTTAAGACTTCATCCGAAGTCAGATAGGCTAATAATTAAATATGGGGGAAAACTCCTGCAAGTGGTATGGTTTGTCCTTTTATTTATTGAATAGATTAAGCTGAAATATTGCAACACCGTTAAAAAAAAAAAGGAGAGATTCTTAAATAGAAATTTTCAGCAATTCCACATTTTAAACAAGAAGATGGGGACAAAATATTTATTTGACTCATTTTGTAACATTTAAGACCATAGAAATTATTTACAAAAATAAGTAAGTTGTTGGTATCACAAATTAATTAAAACACACATCCGCTTACAGTGAAATGAGTTAGGGCTGTTGGCAATGGAACTATAGACATTCAGGTAAGCCTATTTGGAATTTAAAAAAAATAGTGAAATATTCCTTTGTCATCTTATATGTCATCTTATATGATACCTTAAGTATCTTACATAAGATACTTAAAAAGATTATAATATTATGCCACTGACTCTAATCAAGCAAAATACTGGACAAATTATTAGGATATTTGCACATAGTTTGTTTGCTTTTCCTACAATAAACCAAGCAACAAGCCTCACCAATTTGTGAATTTTGGCCTTAATATTCGAAGTGAAAATACAATTTTAATTTTATTTTCTTGAAATAGAAATGAACTGTATCAACCACTTCTTTGTCTGTAGACCCAACTAATCCAACAGATAGGCCTCTGCTAGAAACTTGGAATTATTTTCCCTGAAATTTTTAAAGAAAACTGTAATCAGTGATATATCGGGCCTGGGTTATATGGCAGGCGTATGAGAGTTTACTATTTCAAGTTTGTTGAGCTTGATTTTCCCATTACAATGTAAAATGATCAAAGGCAAGAATCCTCTCATCAACATTTTAATACTAACTTGTCTAAGATGGGATTCAAAGAGTTTGTTAATTCAAGGAGCCTTGATGAATGCTAACTTGAATTTAGCTTTATGGAATGCCAGAGACTTATCGCCCACAGCCTGGAGGGGCTTAGTATTTGGTTAGGAGAATCAGGTGTATTTACAGGAACCAGAAGGCAACAGAAAGACAGGAGAAGGCATGGGGTCTTGGATTAAGTAAAAACAAATAATAACATTTGTAGCAGTGGTAGGTGACGTTTAGATGACGTTGATGTGCCCGGCACCGCTGTCAGTGTTTTACATATGATAGCTCATTTGATGCTTGTAACATCTCTACGGGGTGGGTCCTTTTATTAGCTTCCTTTTGCCGTTGTGAGAGCTGAGGTACGGAAAGGTTAAGTTTTAAAGACAAATTCTTAATATTAAATTTTCTTTCTCCATTAATTTTCGTTCTGGTTTTGGTTTCCATTCCTCTGGACAAAAATGCAGGGCTCAGACATTGGTAAAATTCCACTTAAAATTCCTAATATTCCTTTGTGCTAGTTCACAAATCCCAGGTAGAGTTAATAACATGGCAATATTTTGTCAAACAAAAAATTTTCTCTGGTATTTCTGCTAAGACACTCGTGAGACACAGAAGGACGTGTAGACTGTCAGAGCTGCGGGATCTTTGGCTAGCACGTGTGTTTTAGTATGACACTTCCATCGAGGTGGGAGGTGACCCTCACAGGCACCCTCCTCCTGCACTGCCTACGGTTCTGAGCTGGACATGTGCCTCCTGATGTCGTTCAGGATCTGTTGCTCTCACGTCCCACGTGGGAAGTTTCTCTCGGACTAGAGTTGCAAGCAATGTTTCTCTTTCCAGGGATAACAGGTTTGTGTCTTGAGTTTTTATCAGTATGGTGAGTTAATTCTTTGTTTTCATTTTTTTCATCTTGGTTGCCTGTAAGCTCAGAGCCATTAATGTAGTGTAGTTTTTACATTAAATTACAGCAATAATGGTAAAAAAAATAGCAGCTGTAGTATATCACTCACTGTTGCACTGTACATCAATTCATTGAACACACAACTCCTTCAGGAGGAAGATTGAACCTACTTGCCCGTTTAACAGAGGAGGAAACTGAGGGATGCCGTTTTTCAGTAATTTCAGTTATTTCTTCAGGGGACATAAACTAGTAAAAGAGTTGGGAAATCTGGCTTCCAAGTCAGTAAGTCAATATTTTACTGAGTCTCAATTACAATAAATCCTGTACCTGGCAACTTTCGTTCTTTCTTCCATATTCTTGCTATTTTCATTTCCCCAGAATCTTCTCCTACTGTTGCCGTGGAGAATGACTCAATGTTTATTGGAGGCAGATGCGGTCCCACAATGAGGGAAGCATCGTTGTGGGCATGGGATTAATCAGAAAAGACTTCACAGTGAAAGTCTCTCAGGGGTCGACAACTGTAGACCAAGCTGCCTGCTTTGTAAATAAAATTTTTATTGAGACACAGTCATGCCCATTTGTTTACGTGTTATCTCTGTCTGCTTTCACACTTCAGTGACAGGGTGGGAATAGTTGCAATAAAGACAGAAGGGCCTGACAAAACTGAATTATTTGCTATTTGGCCCTTTTCAGTAAAAGTTTGCTAACCTCTGATCTATCTGTGTGATAAAAAAGTGACTAGTAGGACTGAGAACTTCTTGAGGACTGAGATTTTGTTTGTTTTATCACTAGGGAGACCTAGAAACTGGGTACTTAGTATGTGTTCAATAGACAATTTTTGATTGACCAATTTTAATTGACTGGGTAAGTTAAGTGTATAAATTAGAGCTTGGAGGAAGGATAGAAGAGAAATAAGGACAAATCTGAGGGAAAAAGGCATGAAACAAAAAGAATATAAAGGGGGAAGGGTATAGCTCAGTGGTAGAGTGTGTGCTTAGCATGTATGAGGTCCTGGGTTCAATTCCCCAGTACCTCCATTAAAAAAAAAAAAGGATATAAAGTGTTGGAGATTGAAGGAATTGAGGACAGTGGGCAGGGTTTGTACTGCACGGTTCATGGTGTAGCCTGTGGAAGTGGTGCCCCCTGGCGTTGTGCAGTATGCAACGGTGTGTGTCTGTCCATAGGTCATGGTAGCAGAGGGACTAAAGGACACAAGATATTACTGTCTGATCGCTGTGAAAGCTGAGGATGGTGAGCTATTACAGGATTCTAAGCTGGGAATGAGATCAGATCTTTGCCAGTTGTGCTGAGGTGTGAAAGGTGTATGGTTTTGCGAGTAGGGAGACTAGAGGCAGAGACATATGAGAGGCTCATAGAGGAGTCAGGGTGAGAGTGAATGATGGCCAGCACAACAGCAGTGGAAGGAGTGAAGAGGAGGCTCCAGTGGTGTTCCAGAAGTAATGCGAGCAGTGCTTGACCACTTGGGTGTGGGAGGCAAAGGGGAGGAGGCCAGGATGCTCCCACCTCCATATACATTAAAACTTACTACGTGTAAAAACATTATAGCATCATCAATGAGAAACTCAAGAGACAGAGTCATTCCTAGTCCCTCCACTACAAGGAAACAAACTTTTTATTTGTGAGTGTTCTGGTTATCTTACTGCTATGTGACAAATTACCCCAAACTTGGTGACTTTAAAACAACAACAATTTTTATTATTCCTTATGATTCTGCAGCCCAGGAATTTGGACAGTGGGGAATCTTGTCTCTGCTTCCCACAATGTCTGCTGGTCTGGAATGAGTAAGATGACTTCTCCACGTGTGTTTCTGGTTCTCTGATCGTGGGCTGGCGCCGGAAGCCCTGTTTACTTGGGTGTGGTTGATCTCAATGGATAGACAGAGGAGGGGAAGAAAGGAAGCAAAGAGCCACTTGTCTGGCTCTGCTGGGAGCCTTCCAGGTTTCAAAGCTCTCTCCTCTGTGATCTCCTGCCTGGACCTGCCCCTTAGGGATGGGGCCACTGAGTATGTTTTTGCAAATGGGGAAACTGAGCCCCAGGTGCAGCTATGAGGCCTGGCTCAGGGGAAGTGTCTGTTGAGGCTGGGTATTGAACAATTGCCTCTTCATCTCTGGTCACAGGTTTTAAAACCCCGTATGTTGACCACAGTTGAATGGCGAAGAGCTGGCTGGAAGGGCTTGAATGGGTTCATGTGTTATCAAGGTTGGCCGAGTTCCTTGGTTTTCCTCCATATAGTCTCAGATTGTCCCCCTCTCCACATGGACCGTCCAACAGCATAGCCAGGTGTTTTCCAAGGCAGCTCAGGATACCAGGAAAACAAAAGTGGAAGCTGTCAGACTTTTTTCAAACTTAGCCTGCTCCAAAATTCTGTGCTGGTCAGAGACCTTGCTTAGGTTCAAGGGCATGGACTGGCGAGCTCTGCCTCTGGATGGATGTGAGGACTAGCCTGCATCTGCAGGGAGCGGAGGGCTTTGGGGCCACATCTTAGGAGATTAGCTACCACCGTGAGGCCATGGGTGTACAAGCAGGATAATCAGATGTTTTGATTCTAACTTGATCCAATCTGATTGATTTAGTTTCCTTTGAAGATGCTTCATTGTGTTTTGCTTCCTGTGACCTCAGAATGAAAAATGCTACATGAATAATGTATCTCCGTGATCTTTTACATTAACGTTAAGAGCTTTGTTCTTACCTTGCCTGTAGTTCCGCATTTAAAGAACTCAACAAATCCCAGGAGTAAGGTCATAGTTCTTATAAGATCACAGTTCCTAATAAGCTGGCAAATTGTTGTTTTTCCAAATAGAAGAATTATAAAGCTCCTAACTTTTCGCCCATTTCCTGTAGCTTCTAAGAAACTCAGGGACAAATTTAATGCACAGTCACTTTAATTTATTAATTTAGATATCTGGTAAGTTTTACCTTCCCTCTATGTGGGATTTTAATTTCAATTTCTATTAATAGCCCCATTTCCATATATCTGTTGGTGTAATTAACCTCAGAAACACTTTTTGAATCAAGGATTATAATTAATAAATAAAAATAGATGCACAGTTGCCAATAAAATTGGCACGGTAGAGAGGTGAACTCTTATTTTTTTGCATAAATAGAGTAGCCACATTGTTACTAGAATAAAATTGGATTGGGAATACAGTCAAGTGTGGATTGCAGATCCAGAGCTCCATTATATCAAACCCTAGTTTTAAGTTCTTGTGACTTTACCACATTCTCAAGTGGCTTTTTTGTTGTTTTTGAAGTTATCACCGAGTCTATTTATTCAGCCCCTTCAGCGCGGAAGGGAGAGAGGAAAGTCCCCTATCTCCACCATTCCCAGCCGGAGATGTATTCCAGACGGCAGGCAGACTCAGGGTGGGGGCACTGCTCCATTAGACAAGTGATTTGGTTCAGTGTTTTGAAGGCTTGTGAATTCCTAGACCATCAGTCATACTTACATTCAAATATAAGTATCCAAACACATCTAAGTCCAAATATAGTACAACCGTTTTATGAGGTTGGGGTTGGGAGACAGGATTTATGTCGCCTATGGACACGTTATGTCTGCTGTTGGGTTCGTGGTTTTGAGCTGAAGTATCATAATATCTCTGTTAATAAAGAGATGTATTCCAGAGATAGGTTGTTGTTTTATTTTGTTTTGTTTTTCTGTTTCTTCTCCTTTCTCCCCTTCTTTCTCGTTGCCGTTTTCTCCTCCTTTTTCTTTTCTTTTTCATCATTGTCATCACATCTTCTTTTTCTTCTTCTTGTTGGTAACTTCGTAAGCTGAGCTACAAACAAAATAGGGATACTAGGAGTATCCAATAATAGTTAAAATATTAAGAAAAGTAAATTGTAAGTAAAATGTTCTTTTTTTTTTTTTTTACTTGTGTGTTTTGGGAGGTTCAAAAAAAAAACCAGGAGTAAGGTTTTTGTTAGAGGAGCAAAGGAGAAAGATGGAGGGAAGTGGGAAGGGAGAGTTAGGAATAAGTTCTGGAGTGGAGATTCCCATCAGCCAGCGGACCTGGGCAGGACAGAGCAGGTGCTGGGCTCTGACGGGTGCTGATGCCAACTCCCTCCCTCCTGGCAGCACTGGTTCCAGGCTCTTCAGGAGACCGAGGGCTTTTGGAGGAGAGTCAGGATATGAAAGATGCTAGGATGTCAGAAAAGATTCCTGTAAAAACATTTAGAGGAATGTACTGCTTTGCTGTACACCAGAAACTAACATTGTAAATCAACTACACTTCAATAAAAAAAAATTAAATTAAAAAAACTAAAAAAAAAAAAAAACATTTGAGGAATGTAGTGGAAAAGCAGGCGAATCCATCATTTATTATGAACCTACGTATATGGTGCTATGTAGTTTGGTGCATCCCCTTCTCGCCATGCATAATGCTTTATTGTCTACAATTTCCCCTACCCAATCGGTGCTTACTTATAAGAACATGTAATCAGACCCTAATAGGTGGGTGCCTTTGATGAGTAACTTTTAAAGACTCTTCTTATTTGTCCACGTTTTTTTCATGACTCAGAAGATCCTCCATAGTCAGGCCATCCATCTTTACAAAAATGTTACAAAATAGTTACAGTGGGACAGAGCTTAGAAATTTATAGATGCTGAAACTGAGGCCCAGAGTTCATTAAAAAGCTCTCGAGGTACTTCTTTTCTTTTCCACTTCATAGGCGTGGAAGCTGAGCCACCTGGTGGCAAAAGCAGATTTAAGTCAAAGTGTGCTGTTGAAGGAGATTTTGTCTCCTGTCTCCATGCCCAAGAAAGGGTGACTGGTGTCTGTAAGTCCTCAGCTGTGCCACCGATAAGCGAGCTTCCTGCACCATGGGAGCATGGGCTTGTTTCTTGTTCTTGCTTATTTGGCCTTAGTGCGATCAGTCTCTCAGTGGTCAGCCCTGATGGCAGGCAGTGCACTCGTGTTTTAGCTCCGAAGTTCTGCCTTGCTGTCAGTGAAAGCGTCCAGATTAGGTGGGGTTGAGTGGGATGGGGCTTTGTAAGGGAGGTGGATGCCAGTGAGGGTAGCAGTGAGGGGGTGGGAGAAAGAGAAGGGAGCGTCTTCTCTCAGAATCTGATGGGTAACCCTCCCTCCCCAGCTCCCACTCTAGTAATTAGCAATTAGACTGTCAGATTTCATGGAATGAACCATGGCAAAGCCTAGGTCTGTAAGCCCAGACTCTTATCTTATGACTTACTAAGTTATCTGCACTACCAATTTATACATTTAGATTCCATGCAATAAGCATGCCAATGAAGAAAATAAATCTTAAATTCTTGCCTTTTCGTCTGTATCCTCTACCCCACTCATTTTGTAGGACTCCAAGTGACAAGTATTTATTGAGTATCAGCTGTGTTTGAATTGGACCTAATGCTGAATTCTCAGAATAGACACCCTGTCTCAAGACTGTTGATACTATTATCTTCTTTACAATGATTCTAGGCAGAACTACAAGGGGAATATCTTTCTCCCTCTTTACTGAGGGGGGGGGGGTTAATGTCCAAGAAGATGTGAACAGGTGCCTTTCAAGGAAGGACTTGATATGTGACCTTCAAGTCAACGGCCAGTTTTTAATCTTCCATGGACAGCAGCTGCTGCTTCACGCCACAGAGTTTAGGCCACTGACCTCAAGTTTGCAAATTTTATATCCCATTACCACCCTGTGAGCTCTGTATTCCCCAGGGCCACATAGTTGATGTTTTAGCTGGAATCTGAGAAAGTGTCTGCACATTTCCTGAAGACTTGGCTAGGATTGATTTGGCAGTTCAGTCATAAAAACCCAGAGCTAGTGGCTGGGGTATACGTTATAATTACCTCACACTGTTTCCTATTTGAGCCTGGTTGTGGGTAGCTGGGTAGAGTGGTATTGCTTGTGGGATTATATTTTAAAGGACCGGGGAGTCATTTGCAATGAACACTAATAACCATTGGCTGTGTTTTCAGGGAGGCTTGGAAGTGCGGCCATAGACATGCCTGGGCTCAGATCCTGGCCCCGCCACCTACTAGGAAGAACCCTCAGACAAGTGGCTTGACCTGTTGAGCCTCAGTTTCCTCACTTATAAAACTAGATGATAATACTCTGAGTTGTCCTAAGATTTGTTGAGATAATACATTTCAAGTTCCTAGGGCAGTGGTTCCTGATGTGGTTAGCTCTGGGGAGGAGAATGGTTATAATGCTGTCATAGATAAGGAAGATGGGAGAAGGTGGAGTCACACAAAGAGACTGGATTTTTATGGCCAAAGCAAAAAGTTAGATAATCATTAGTATCTTGATACCATAGGCTCCACTTTTCATCTTGGAACAAATTATTTTTAGAAACCTAGGAAGCAGACTTGAACTTCAAAAATTTTTAGTTATAATTTTATTGGAAACTTACTTCGTGGAGATCTGGTTGTACATACCCAATGGCAATGTATGGATAAGGTTTTCACCACCCCTGCCCTCCCACCAGACAATTCCTCTAAAGAAATTTGCTTTTTTTTCCTTAGGTTTGTTTACTTTTCTTTTTTTTAATGGAAGCATTGAGGATTGATCCCAGCACCTTGTGCATGCTAAGCACACATTCTGAGCTACACTCTACCTCCAGAAGTTTGCATTTTTTAATGGGCAGATCGAGCAAACGGCCTTGTCTCCTTCCTGATACACACTTTTTTTGTTCAGGAGCCTTTGTGAAAGGAATTTAGATTTTAGGAAATGGAAGGACTGGCCTGAAAACCACTTTCTTTGGCAGCATTGCGAAGAGATACCCTGAGGGTTAGGACTGTTTTGTGGTGAGGTGGTTGGCCACTTTTGAAACGTGCTTTAATTGCCTTTATCAGAGTAAGGATTTGGTTGTGATCGGGTAGACAGGTTGACCACCGCTATTTCCAAGATGTGCTGCCTTTCAGCTCATGATCTCAGAGGTACAGAGAGAAACTCCTTCCCAGCTTGCATACATCAGATCTCAGAGAGAACTCAGGTGCTGTTCATGGCCCATCACTGTGGCCAAAGAAATGGGATACTTGGGCTGGGCTGGCCAAGACTGAGGGATGCGGAATGGGTTCCTTTTAGGAAAGAGAACTTTGGATAGTAAAGAAGAGGAAGAGATGCTGAGTGGGAAACACAACTCCCTTTTCCACAGACCTGGTGCTCCTTCATCTCATTCTGTCCCTGCTGTTTCTCTCTGGGCGCCTTGTGGACAGACCTCGCTTGCGTGATCTGGGGCCAGGCTGACTCAGATTGGCCACCCCTGAGAGGAGCCATGGCCTTCACCTTCCAACTGAGCATTCCCTTCCTTTGGCTTCATGCCTGGCAGCAATGTGATGCTCAGTCAGTACAAAGGGATTCTTATTTGTTGTTTTTCTTCTGTGCCCTATTTCTTTTGAGAAGTTGAAAATCTCTTTAGTTTTTTCATTTTCTTTTAATGATTCCCATTTTGATTTTAACAAGAGTTGGCTTTCAAGAGATCTGAAGCTATATTGAACATCCAGGAAAGTGGACCAAAACATACATTATCTTAATTTAGGCGAAGCTTTGGTAGAATTCCTGTACCCTGCACCCTAACACACCAACCTCTGGTTAACTGGCTCTAAACTCTTAAGAAGTTGCGGTTGCCTCATATTCATTCACGGCCTGTAAAAGTAAGACTGCTTTAAATAAGGATAGTTTAAACAGATAATGGTTATTTTTCTACTTGTCTTTAAAAATGTTCAAATTACCTAGTATCTCTCATTCCTTTGAGGTAAATCGCACAACCACCAGTACCATCAAAGTTTATAATAAAGTGAAGGTAAGAACACTCTGTTTTGCTGACTTCTCAGGAAATAAATACACCTCAAATAACAAAATAAGCTTTTCTTTTCAAAGTTCTGAAAACCTTTCAGGAATTTTACAAGAATATGCAAGACCATTTTTTCCCTCTTTTTTTCCCCCCAGCAGTTCTGAATTACTATACATTGTTGAACATTTGACAGAATTCTAGACAGCAAGGTCTAGTTTGACCTTGGATTGACCTGTCTGCTTACTCGTGCTTTGGCCCTTCCTTGAAAACGGGTTGACATACATTGTCATGCATTGAAGAATCAGAAAACATATCAGGCTTCCTTGCTCAATTATTTCCTCCTTTTGTTTCCATTTCCCATGACTGTAAGAATTCTGCTATTTGTGAACAGAAAAGCCAAAATTCAGCCCTTTTATAGACCTGATACAAATCAATCTCTTTTCCCTCAAAATCTTTTGTTAACTGATAGGTTTATGTTTGTCATAATGAAAGATATGGTATCGGTATAAATGTCAAAAAGTAGTTCAGTACCCCAGGGAACCCATCTCCTAGGCTGACATGCTTAATTATTTGCACAAATATGATTAAGTCATTTGTTCCTGGATTCCTCGTCTAATGAACATTAACCTCATTGAGTAGCCACGTACTTGAGATTCATGGAAGCATTTTGGTTAGTTCTTGCCACTTGCTTAAGATGGTAAACACATTGGGACTGGACTGAATGGGAGTCCCCATTCCACTGAAGAGCGCTGAGTTGCATAACAGCAATGGGTCTTCAAGTGAATGAGAAAAAGCAGAAGTGTGGTGTTGTGATGATATGTAGGAGAGTATGGCGAGGCTACAGGATGGACTAGGCTAGGTGCTGCTGCAAAGCTGTCCTTTTCTAGCTTTTTAATATGGAAAATTTTGAATATGTGCAAAACTAGAGTGAGTACTACAATGGAGCTCCAGCTTTTGCAGTCATCGGTTAATGGTCAGTCTTGTTTTATCCATTCTCTTCCCTGCTGCAGATTATTTTGAAGTAAATCCCTGAAAAATAATTAGTGAAAATTCCAATATGCATCTCTAAATGATAAGGACTGTTTAAGAAACAAACACCAGTATCACTAATTATCAGAGAAATACAAATCAAAACTGTGATGAGGTGTCACCTCACACTGGTCAGATTGGCCATCATTCAAAAGTCCACAAATAACAGATGCTGGAGAGGGTGTGGAGAAAAGGGAACCCTCCCACACTGTTGGTGGGAATGTAATTTGGGGCAGTCATTATGGAAAACAGTATGGAGCTTCCTTAAAAAACTGAAAATAGACTTACCTGATGATCCAGCAATTCCACTCCTGGGTATATATCAGGAGAAAACTCTAATTTGAAAAAATACATGCACCCCAGTGTTCATAGCAGCACTATTTATGTTAGCCAAGGCATGGTAGCAGCCTAAGTGGCCATCAACAGATAACTGGATGAAGAAGATATTTTATATATATATATATATATATATATATATACATACATATATATATATGTGTATATATATATACACACACACACACATATATAAATATACACACACACGCAGACATATACACATGTATATATACACACACACATACACACACACACATATACACATATGTATACACATACACATACACACACTGTGCAGCCATAAAAAAGAATGAAATAATGCCATTTGCAGCAACATGGATGGACCTAGAGATTATTATACTAAGTGAAGTAAGTCAATGGAGAAAGACAAATATGTGATATCACTTATATGTGGAATCTAAAAAAAAATGATACAAATGAACTTATTTACAAAACAGAAAGAAACTCACAGACATAGAAAACAAACTTACAGTTACCAAAGGGGAATGGAGGTGGGGGAGGGATAAATTAGGACTTTGGGATTAGCAGGTACAAACCACTATATCTAAAATAGATAACAAGGTCCTAATGTGTAGCACAGGGAACTACATTCAATATCTTGTAATAACTATAATGAAAACAAATATGAAAAAGAATATACATATGTATTACCAAATCACTTTGCTGTACACCAGAAACTAACACAACATTGTAAATCAACTATACTTCAATAGAAAAAAAGAAAAAAAAAACAGACAATACTACTATCACATTTTAAATTAGCATTAATTAAAAAATCATCAAATATTCAGTGGATATTTAAATTTCCCTGATTTGGTTATAAACTTTATTTTTTATAATTCATTCAAATCAGGATCCAAATTAAGTCCACATTTTGTAATTGGTTGACAAGTCTCTTTTAAACATTTAAAAATATATAAATGGTCTGTCTCTCACTTTTTAGTATAATTTATTTATTGAAGAAATTTGTTAATGCTGTGTATCACCTCTGTATGGAACCTAAAAAATGCTGACCTCAGAAACAGAGTGGAGTGGTGGTTTCCAGGGGCTGAAGGGTGGGGGACATGGGGAGATATTGGTCAGAGGGTGCAAACTTCTAGTTATAAGATAAACAAGTTCTGAGGATCTAACCTAGTGAGTGTAGCTACTACTATCGTACTATATACTTAAAAGTTGCTAAGAGAGGAGATCTTAAATGTTCTCACCATAAAAAAGAAATAGTACTTATGTAACCAAGTAGGCGTGTTAGCTAATGCTATGGTGGTAATCATTTTGCAATATTTAAATGTATCAAATCAACATGTTGTAGACTTTAAACTTATGCAATATTATGTATCAATTATATCTCCATAAAGTGGGCAAAAAAAGAAACTGGTTCATGTCCTGTAGAGCTGTGTTACTTAAAATGCCAGTCCATTAACTGCTTGTTACCAGTCCGTGATGAGATGAGAAGCATGTGCCAGCATATAAATCCAGCATGTCACTAAGCACACTATTTAGCAAGCTGAAATTTTTTCATAGCAAGACTTTCTTCATGAAGGAAACAGTGAGATGATTTACATTCCAGCTTAAGCTCCTTGTCTCATTATAGACCCCTAATATATAGTGTGTGGATCAGCACCGGCCAGTCCTTGGACCACACTTTGAGTACAGAGCTGTAGGGTTTCTCACGGCCTAGTGATGACTGCATTCCAGTGGTGGTGGTGCTTATTGTCTTCCTCTTTCCCCTGTATTTGCTGTGACTTGCCAGTTAGAGCTAGAAGCTTGATACAATTCGAAATCAGCTTTCCGGCAAGAAGACTTTATAAGTGGTATTTGTACTTTTATTACGAGGCATATCATATCTGCTAGTCTTTTTGTGAGGTTAGCAGCCATTAATGATCATTGTCTAGGTCTTTTCATTTATTAGTGTAGCAGAATGGGAATCTTTGAATTCTGTCATTTCCTATTTGTTTCTTAATACCATAAAATTTGTGTCTAATTTTGAACTTACGCTTGATGCTTCACAGCCAGCAACGTCTGCAATGCTGCCAGACATGCTTTTTCTGCACTTGTCTAAACTGACCCATGTCTTTGAGGGTTGTGGACAAATTATTTAATATCTAACACTGGGGCTTAGCAATTATGAGGTCTAACATGGTGGGAAATGTACACAGTTGGAGCCAGGCACTTCATGGGACAGACAAGGAAGGATATCATTCTACAAGGCTCCATTCCTCTCCCCTAAGCCCATGGTCTTTTGTGAGAGTCAAGACAGAGGCGTGTATTGAGGTGTTATTTATTTACGGTAGGAGTTTCAGGCAAGGGCTCCTAAAAAGTTGGTAAGTCTTTGGACTATGAGTGGAAAGAAGATGTTTGCAGAAATTTTAACATTCAGAAGTGAGTGTACACTCATTTCAGCATGGCTTTCTCAGGAATACTCTTTTTAGTTAAGAAATAGTAGCTATCAACTAAACTTATTGGCAATCATTTCACAGTGTATGTAAGTCAGATAATTATACCGTATGCCTTAAACTGTATGTCAATTATAACTCAATAAAACTGGAAAAAAATCAAAAAAGAAATAGGAACAAATACAGCTTTAGTGATTCAAATGAAATATTCTGGAAAACACGGGTATAACCAGATCCCCTTGGGAAAGGTAGCTGCCCCAGTAGCTTCACTCTGATCGTTTGTGGGGGATAGAGTGCGTGTGTGTGCGCACAGCTTGCACTCCCTGTGTGAATTTCATGTCAGTGAAAGATGTTTGCCATTCCTTGAAGCTTAACATGTTTCTACGGTGTGTTGTTCTACAGTGTGTGTGTGTGTGTGTATATATAAAATGACAGGTTTTTTCGAATGGAAGGTGTGTCTTTGGGATCTGCTGCAGAGAGGATCTGCAACCTTTTAGGTATGTCAGGAGGTAGAGTGGGTGGATGTGCCAGCACTGTCTCCTTCTCAGAGGTTGTCACTATGTGGAAGTATTGTCCTGCTATTTAGCACACGCTCTGTTTGATGAGGGCTTGAAACACGTATACTGTCACACTTTCCCTAGAGCCCACAGGTATTGAGAGGACAGTGCTGGCATCACTCAGGCTGAGGGGTATCTTTTGGATTGGGTTTCAGGGAAGAGCTGTGCTTGTGTTTGGAGTGAGCATTGTCACTTTCTCTGTGTAATGGACAGTGTGCCGGCAGCCTCTGAATTAAGTCATAGAGGCATGAGTCTGGAGGGTTTTTTAGAACCTTATCTGGATCACCCTGGCCTTGGTGCAGCTTGTTGTCTCTCTAAGCCTGGTCACGTAGTTGCCTGCATGACCTTTTGATTTCTGCTTGAAGCTACTTTCCAAAAGCAAGACATACGGATGTTCCAGGGTATACACAAAATACATTCCAATGGCAGCTGTGGGTAGGTTTTGAATTACCCACATTTTGAATCTCTACATTGCTCCCCACTCACTCACTTCCCTCAACATCAAATGTGTTAAGAGCTGAGAGGTATTTTTACCAGAGGGAACAGGGTAGGATATTCACCCTGTAGGAACTTTTAGAAACAGAAATACCACTCTATAAGAGTGAGTGTTCCTGAAATGTATTCCTTCTACCATTGCTTTCCTTTTCCAATACACTTTGTAAGGTCTGTCTTAAAATTTTTGTTTTTGCAGACCTAAGAAAAGAAAACCAGAGCGCAAAAAATTATGCACAAGTGATTTTATATAAAGAACACATTCTCTTTGGGGTATTTATGGAAACATCTTTCTAATCTCTAATCTAAAAATCTTTAGTACTAGCCTTGGAATGTTTTATTAATAAATTCTTTTGGTTTTTAATTAGTGATTTATGACATGTTTCCATTGTGTGGCCTTTGAACAATTATTTCACTTCTCTGAATTTCAGGTTGCTCATCTGAAAATGAACACAGCAATACATATTCTTGATAGGACTTGGGGGAAGGGTCACACAATCATTTTGTAAGTTACAAAGCTCTCTACAAGTTACCAATTATTATGTTGATTCTACATCGTGACTTCACATGGACTAGATAAATTCCCGATTCAGTCAAATTCCCTCAAATTTAGACTATTTTATTAAAATTTTTCCAGATATCTAAACGTCTAGAAATAAATGCTTATAACTTTGCTTCAACTACAAAGTTAAAAAAAAAAAGCTTGTCAAATTCTTGATTCCTAATATTATGAATTGTTCCTTTCTATGAAATAATCTCAAACTCTGCATGCTGTTAGCTAAATTTCTCTGAATTTTTAGAAACTTAAACTCTATTAATGATTTGTTTTCTTTTCTTTTTTGTTCCTTAGTAACAGTGTTGTGTCTGTTCTGATTAAAAGATTTGGTAGAGAAATGTTTTTAAGAGACCCATTGCCTGTTGACTCTTACGAAATAGAGTTTGAGATAGAAGATCACCAAAGCTTTTGAGGCTGTAAAATATTTCTAAATGATGCATCTGGAACATGGGAAAGTTTTACTGTCATACCCCATGAATTTCATTTATGGGTATCTTTTGTTATATATTTGACTTTTCGTTTTAATTTTGTCAAATTTAAACAAGTAGATGAAATGATATTGATTTCTTATTAGCAATTGTCTTTTTCATTCCTTTATTTTATTATTTAATTTCTTACAAATATATTTATCTTTCCATTAGATGAAATGCTCACCACTGTGACAGAATCCTCTCTAACTTAGGTTGTCTTAGTCGGAAGTACATTTGAAATCCTAAACCTTTATTTGCCATTTAAGATGCAGGTATTGTGCTAGGTGCTGGGGTTGTAAAGATATATCTGAATTTTCTGTCTTTAAGGGGCTCACATTGCAAAAGAGAGGGTAACAGCTTGGTTCCAGGGGATCTGAAATGCTAGAATAACTTGAGGACAAGGGCGAGGCCCCCAAATAGAGTTCAAAACAGACCTGCTTCCTTGCTTCCGTTGGAAACTACTCTTTCTGGAAATGGCTCACTGAATCCTCGGGTCTGTGAACCAGACCTGGGTCCTGATTTTATATCATAGCTGCTGGTGGGGTGGGATCTTCTGGTTTGTAAAATAATTCAGGCATGTTGAGGATTAGAATACCCAGTTACTGCCCAGGTTTTAAGTTCCTGATTTATGGACTTAGGGATATTCCGTATTGGCCTAATGGGCGCCTGCTGAGGGTGGGGGATAGCACTGGGCCTGGGGCTGGGGCTGCCCCAGGACTGTGTGGAGTGGCCTGAATTTAAGTGGGTTTGTTCTCACAGCTCACTGGGCAGCTTGCTGTAGCTGCAGGGACCATGGGCTTGAGTGGCCAAGTTTCCCTCTGGTTGCCTGCCGTGGAATGTGTTTTCCCATAGAAACAACATTTTAAGTTGTGGTCGGGTTCCCAGACCAGCCTACAATAGCCTATTTAGCTGATAATGCAGCCGAGAGACTGCTATTTGACTAGCCTGGGGACCAAACCACCATCTATTAACGTTGTTTCTATTGGAAAAACCATTCCAAGTTCTAAATACCAATATAGAAATGACATTTTGGAGCCCTACCTGTTTGTCAGTTGGGAGCTGGCAGTCCTGGGGCTGGAGTATTGAATCACCCTGCACTCCCAGCTCTTGAAGGACGCCTTACTTTCGCCTCCGTCTGACCCCACTGGCTGGTTTTCCTGTCTTTTCCTGAGGCTGCCAGTACATTCAGAAGATATTATCTCCCTGGCCAGAGCTCTTGGTTTGAGAACTTCTGGGAAGTGGTGAGAATCATGGTTTCCATCCCTCATTTCTTCTGTGGGTGGTAAAGAAGTGGGAAGGGACCAGTCGGAGCTTTGGGGCAGTGGACCCTGCAGACACCACCCTGGGCCTTCCTGTCACTATGCAGGTTCTGGATCACCCGCCTCCTTGACCTGTCTGTGTTTCAGTCACTGCTCGAATTTTGCCCACTGTTTAGAAAAGTACCATGTGGCTTTGGCTTGAGTAAATGGAGTGAATATTTCAGTCCAAGAAAACATCATGCTGGTCCTTGAACTCTTAGGTAAAGCCGAGGGATTGCAGAGTTCTGGGAAGCAGTTCTTCCGAAGCACCGTGGGTTTTTTTTGAAGCCGTCAGTCAAATCTTCATAGAGGCTGGAGAGATGCAGATTGGAGACACTTTTTTTTTTCTTTCTGTTTTGAGGAGACCCTTTCTCATCCCTATAGAGTCAAATAGTAAAGTTCCAACTTCATAAACCAACACACCTCTCCCAATGTTTATATGGGAGTCCCTTTTATATACCCAACCAGGGGTGTGGTGCTGGCGGGCCAGACACAGATCCCTTCCCTTAGAGAAAAGTAGGTCTAGTGCAGGTTAAGTGTGACAGCAAGGTAGTCTGTTTGGGAGTGCCACCTGGGTGGTTTCATGGTCAGGGCAGACTCTCAGGGCTGTTTAACCCGGGGCATCAGAGGCAGAAAGTGCCCCATGCTTCAGTGGGATCTGCACTAGCTACACACACACCCATGTGCTTCTGGTCTTCATGGTTCAATGTCTAGTTTCCTGTTCCAGTGCACCCTGTGGCTGAAAATTCTTCCTTTTTTTTTCCCCCTAAAGAAAAGCACACAGATGCACATGTTCCAGTCACCTATGAAAAATTCCAACGGGATTTAAGTTGGCTGCCAGTCCAAAATGACCTTCCGGAGTTGGGGAACTGCCTTTGCAGTTCTCTGTTTCCTTAGCTAAGGAGGGCTGAGTGTGTGTGTGTGAGATATGGTGACAAATTCTTTGACTCTTAAGATCTTGGGCTATTACTTTTGATCAGCACAAAGTCCCCACAAAAGCACAAGTTAGGGTATACTGCAAATGAAATTGTGGATGCCACACCCTCTCTGTGCTGCCAGTCCTGTTACCCTGATCAGCAGTGGAAAAAGCTTCCTTTCAAGAAGTGCATCCGGACCAACCTCTCAGGGCCGCCTGGTGAACTTTGTGACGGTTGTCTTTAGGAACTGGCCACCCATGCTGGCTCCATCAGGGACTTTGATCAGTCATAACAACGTGCCGTGAGAAAATACACGGAGACCTTTGTTGAGTTGCTTTGGGGATTTTTCGTTTTGTTTTGCTAAAGAAGTAAGTAGAATAAGGTAGTCGTATATGATTGTTTTCTCTACACTGAGTTTGTATTTTCTCAAAGGAAATCTATTGATCCCTGAGTTATAAACATTGGTAACATTACTCATCAGAATAAATGAATAATCAGCATGTCCACAAAATAACCAAGGCATGAAACCATTGTACATGAATGTTTAACTGCTTGTTACCTTTTAAATAGGCATGAAATATTCTTCCTTGAAGCAGATTAATTTCTAAGAGCTAGTCTCACTAGTAGACAGTCTTCCGTGTTGGTAGCATTTACAGCTGGCCTAGTTATCACACCGAAGAGATGGGATGAATCTTTGTTAACGGGTTTGTGCTTACTGAGGCCTTTAGTCTGTGTTACCTTATGTGCTTCTGAATGGGCTCCAGAATATTCTAGGCACAGCAAGCATTGTTTCCCTGCTTGAGGAACAATTAGACTGGGATCAGAGGGGCTGGGGGAAGGTTTCACAGATAAGCATTTAGACATATAATTATTTAAACTATAGAATTACAATATAGTGTATGTTGGTTTTGAGAAGTATGTCTGAAATTGTGTTGGTAGGTTGAAACACAGTGGCTTAATCAGGGAGGAGGGATTAACATGATGGGGGGAGACGGAATTAGACAGTCAGTGGGAAAGACAGAAGAGCTAATATGAAGATAGGAGGAGGGAGGAGGGGGTGTGTGCATGAGTGGAGGCTGAGTGGGTGAAGAGGAGGAGTGGAGGAAGGTGGAAGTTGAAGGTCAGATATGATGAGAGTGAGCAGGGAGGATAGGCTTACCTGGTAGGGATCTGAAGCTAACAGTGGGATCTTTACTGTTTGAGGAGAGTAAAGGTCCTGCTCTGGGTTGTAGGAGAACAGGATGAAGCGTGGTGAACGTGAAAAGACGCTTTGCTCCATTATCCTGATGGAATAGAGAGGAAATAGGAAGCCAGGAAAAAGGTGTGCTATTAGTCCAACAGTGAAACACCAGGATTTGGACAAGGAATTTCCTAATGGAGTTTGAGAATCTAAGAGGAATTTCAGCAGCGGGATGAAGTAAAACTAATGAGCCCTCTTAGCAACTCAAAGGAAGCATCCAGTCATAGCTCAGATAGTCCCCTTGGACGGAGCTCCCCCTGAATGACGAGGCCAGATGCCCTGGTTCGGGGCTCCCTTAGCTCCCCAGGCAGACCTTGATGTCAGTGTTTTGCTGTCATAGTAATATGCTCTGCATACATGTCTATCTTCTTCTGAGAGCAAAGACTGTGTCATGGTCATTTTGGGGGGAATGTAACAGTTTATTTATAATTGCATGGTAATAGCATGCAATGCATGGTTACTTTTCCATAAACTTTTAATTTTAGAACAGTTTTAGATTTACAAAAAATCACGAGGGTTATACAGAGAATTCCCATAAACTCGGGACACAAATTCCTCTGTTGTTAGCCTCTTAGACTAGTTTGATGCATTTATTACAATTAACGAATCAATATTGATATATTTTTGTTAACTAAAATCCATTCTTTATTCAGATTTCCTTAGTTTTTAACTGGATGTCTTTTTTTTTCCTGTTCAGGATCCCATCTAAGACACCACATTCCATTTAGTTATCATGTCTTCTTAGGCTCTGACAGTTTTGCAGACTTCCGTTGTTTGTGATGACCTTCATAGTTTTAAAGACTATAGGTCAGGAATTTTGTAGATTGTCCCTTAATTGGGATTCTTTGGGAAGAAAGTCACTGTGCCCAGCCCACATGTAAGGAGTAGGGAGTTAGGCTTTGCCTCCTTGAAGGCAGAGGTATCTACACAAATTATTTGCAATTTGCCAGCACAAGAGATTTATCTCTTCTTTCCTGTTTGTTTATTCATTTATTTATCCGACTGGACCCGTAGACATTTAGTTGATCCTTTGGATTATAACCCAGCACTGCTTTTGTTACCTTTTTGCTTAGGTGGCCACTGGGAGCTCTTCATTTGAATTCTGTATCCTTGACTTGCCCCCATCATTGTGGGTATTTTTTCCTGCTTCGACACTTTCTTACTTTCCACTTTCTGTCACCAGAAGATGCTCCAGGCTTCTCTTGTGTATTTCTTGCTCAGCCCTGGGGTCAGTCAGGTGTCCCAGGAACCCTGGCTCCTTTTACTGGAGAATGGCATCAGGAAGCAAGATCTGGGTGTGAAGTATACCCATCTTAGTCACTTTTATTTCTTATCTAACATAGTGCCTAACACAGAATAGACTCTCACTAAATATTGTTGAATGGCTTTGTGCTTGTGAACAAGGTGATTATTCCCGTGCCCTGTTGTGTGCCCAGCAGTGAACTTACTGGCTGCACAGGAAGATGAGTTGTGTGATCTCGAATACCTTGAGTTTGAGGTGGGAACAGAACATTTGATTCTAGATGCCCTGAGAGTAGGACCTAAAGAGAGAAAAAGAGAGATGGGGAGAAAGGAAGGGAGGGGAGGAGGGAGGAGAAGAGAAAGAAGGGAGGGAAGGAAGGCTTGAAAAACAGACAGACCTGGGCTTTGGAGGAAAGGGTAATGGAGTCACTAATCTTCCAGAAATGGGAGACAACAAGAAGGGGATAAAGCTCCTTCAAACGTGACTATGAATGGTTCTTCTTTCTGTTCCTTTTGAGATCATTTTTATTAAGAAAAAGTGCACGAGGTGGGTTAGAGAGGTTGACTGGCTGGCTGGCTTCGTCTTCAAAGGAGAAAACCAGGATTGTCGGTGTCCCAGCCAGGGCTGGCCCAGACGATGCAGAAGTGAGTCCCTGGGTCTGGAGAGCCCAGCTGAAGCTTGAGGGGACCACGGAAGCTGCCTTCACTGCTGGGGTTGGAAGTTTCATCACTTGGTTTGTTGTGACTGGCAGATGGGCTGGGACTGTCACGCGTGGTGTTCATATCACTGCTAGGAGATGTGACCTCTGCCTTTGGCTGCAGCTGCAAAGAGGGCCAGAGTAAAGGGCCGAAAATGGGGGGGGGGGGGAGGTGGCATTTGCAAGGCTTGTTGGAGTAGTGGATCCCTTTGGCAGATAGTACTCATGGTTTTTCTTTTCACCTTGATAAAACAATGTGTCAAAGAACAAATAAAATAACGAGGTGTGGCTCACAATATACGTAGCTCATTTGTGTATTATAGGTTTCTCAGGATTTATTGCATTTTTGATAGTCAAAGTTATAATTATTTTAAAACTCTGAAACAGTGTTACTTTGAGGCATGTTACATGGGCAGCTGGGCACCCTTCATTAGGTGGGGGCATTGCCTTTTTGAACCCCCTCCACACTTAGACCCAAGAGGACTAAATCATAACTTTTCTCCCCAAGGATCCAAAAAGCAGGCAACACATGGAGCAGGGTCTATCTTATGAACCTTACCTGATACTTCGTATTCTCCTTGCCCAAGGATTTCTCGCTTCACAGGCTGAGAAACTCATGCACATGAAATAAGAGCCCCTTGGATTTGTTTTTACTATTCCGGTCTTGTCTGAAAAGGAGTTTGCACGTGGGATAGGAAGCCGAAAGGCTCTCTGGCTGTAAGAGAGGCCAGACTCACAGAAGAGGGTTCTGGCTGAAGAATGTGGACACACTGCAGACATCTTGCAGAGAGGCCAGTTCTTGCCATGATGTGGTCAGACGTGGTAGAGCCCAGCTGTTTGCTCCATTGAGAGGGCCTTCAGCTCGCCCACACAATCTCTGAGTGCTGTGTCTGAACTGGCTCCAAACAGCCAGCCTGCTGCGGCTCACCCCTCCCCCAGAGTCATTGGAGTTGGGTTGCTGCAGAGCACAATATTCAAAGCAACTGGTGGGAAAAGTGACAGAGAAAGACTTAGCAATGAAAAACCTATAATCTACAGCAGTAAAGTGGAATATAAACATGTCTCCCTGTTTCCCCTGTGAACTATTAGGATACAAGTGAAAAACAATTTATACTTTATCTTTTGTCTACTGATGGACATTTTGTGATTTTTGTTACTCATGCCACCATGAATGCTACTGGCTGAATATTATCTTGTCCTCTGAATCCATCTTTGCCTTAACATAGGGACTTAGGCAGTACTCCGGAATAAGACTTCCTGAGTTCACACCCGCATTCTTTACTTCCAGTCTGTGGGACCTTGGCCACTTTCTTTAACCTTCCTCAGTCATAGTTTCCTTGCTGTAAAAGACAGTAATAATAGAATTTAGCTCAAAGGTTCACATGAAGGTGAATTAATATATCTTTAGCACTTAGTATATTTTTTTACCTTTGAATTTAACCTTTGATTTACTGAATGCTACTGCCACTTGCCCAGAGCTCTAGCTCTGACTTTTTTTTCGGTTGTGGGTTGGTGGGCAGGGCTGATGAAATGAAAAGGAAGAGGAAGAGGTATGAATGTTACACTTTGATTTACACACAAAAAGTAAATCGCTTCATTAAAGATTTGTCGTCTTTGTTAATGCTTTTTGCACTGAAACCTGAGTTAAATGTTTTGTAATGGAAGTATTCCAGCGTGTCTACTTCAGACTTTACATGTCTTAGTGCTTTCCAACTTAAATAAGACATTCATTTATTTCTAGAATTAAAGCTGGTTTTTTTTTTTTTTTTTTTTTTTTGTCTATGTATAAAGAGAACAAGTGCCACCCAGCTTGTTTGAACCTATTCTGTTAGTTTGCAGTTCTCAAGACCAAAGTCATCAGTGGAGAAATCTTACACCTTTCTAATACTTTGCACTAAGCCACGAGACATAATAGTATGTAGTGTCATTAGAGAACGAATGGTAATGAGATGAAAGCAACTGTCATTTGAGGATGTTTGTTGAAATTAAATCATGTATTACTTATTATAAAGGACAAAGTTATTAAACTCAAAAAAGTCAGAGCGTGCAAACAAAATAAATCATAATTCAACATTCTATAAAATTCTAAGAAATCCAGTGAAATGAAAATGAACAGTACAGACTGTTTCATTCTGATGAAGCAGAAAGTACCCTGTTTATGAGATATGTATTTATATGTATATATATTCTTTTTTCTGATTCTTTTCCATTATGGTTTATTACAAGATATTGACTATAGTTCCCTATGCTATATAGTAAATCCTTGTTGCTTATCTATTTTGTATATAGTGGTGTGCATCTGTTAATTCCATACTCCCAATTTATCTCTCCCCACCCCTCCCTTTTGGTAACCATAAGTTTGTTTTCTATGTCTGTGAGTCTGTTTCTGTTTTGTAAATAATTTTATTTGTATTATGTTTTAGATTCCACATGTAAGTGATATTATATAATATTTGTTTTTGTCTGACTTTACTTCACTTAGTATGATAATCTCTGGGTCCATCCATGTTGCTGCAAATAGCAACATTTCATTCTTTTTTATAGCTGAGTAATATTCCATTTATAAATGTACCACATCTTCTTTATCCATTCATCTGCTGATGGACACTTAGGTTGCTTCCATGTCTTGGCTGTTGCAAATAATTCAGCTGTGTACATTAGGGTGCATGTATCTTTTCAAATTAGCATTTTCTCCAGATACATGTCCAGGAATGGGATTGCTGGATTAAATAGCCCTATTTTTAGTTTTTTAAGGAATCTCCATACCATTCTCCATAGTGGCTGCACCAATTTACATTCCCACCACCAGTGTGCAAAGGCTCCCTTTTCTCCACACCCTCTCCAGCATTTATTATTTGTTGAATTTTGGTGACAGCCAGGAAGGTCATACTTTTAAAGTAAAATTGTTACTTTAAATAAAAGATGATGATCAAAGTATGACAGCACATATTTTAAAGGTGAACGGTTATGGATGGGCATTAATTGAGAAAGCAAAAAAAACTCTCTCTTCTTCAGATCCTCATCTCTTAAGGCAACCAGTTTTAACCATTTCTGGTTTTAGTTCTTCTCATATTTATCCCCATGACCATGTTCTGTGCTTGTGCTTCTGTGTCTGGATTTAAACAGTACCTGCTGACTTCTTGCCATGAGAGATGGGGTCATAGCTCACTTAGATATATCTATACCTTATACTCTGTCTTCTTCCCATTTTAAAAAAACAATTATAGAATGACTTTCAGTTATTGATATTTGAAAACATTGTATACTTAAAACTGTATTCCTTGGATCAACTGTTTTATTCCTCTCCATACCTTTCTTTCCAACTTGCTTCTGGATTTATGACCCATGAAGGATTGAAACATTTACATTTTGTTTTATAACCATTGTAAATTGTGACATCGTCCATGTTTTGTCTGTAGGTTGATTCAAAAGAAACAACAAAGAGTGTCTTTATTTCTGTGATTTTTCAAATACCTTGGAAAGCCTTTTGAATATCTTGCTTTGTAGAACTAATGGCTGCTTCTGGACTCTTTTTTTTTTTTTCCTTAGCTTTTTCACCCTGCTATATGTGAATGAATATTCCATAAATACACTCATTCTTGTCAGACAATATGTCCTGCTTTTTGTTTGAAAACATGGTTGCTCCAACCACAGGACACCCTACAGAGGCTCAAGGGGTCCCCTGAAGCTATTCCAGGATTTGGTCTGGGGTTGAACTGGATCCATTGGAGTTGTTGTAATGGGCTGTTGCTGGTGGGAAGGTTGGAAGTGGTTGACTTCGGCCTGGATTGGCATTTTAGATTGAGAGAAATTTTATGAAGTTTGGAAGGTTTGCGTGTCCCCCTACCCCCAGCCTTCTCTCATGCCTTTTCCTCTTCCCTTTCCAAAATTCTGAGTTGCCCTAGGATGTTCCGGGCACTCTGAACTGAAGTTTGGGGCACAACTGTATTACAAGAAGGACCAAGGATTGAGAGCCTTTGGCTTAGAATCCCTAATAAAGTCTCTCTTCCTTAATCACTTCTGGTTCCTCTGGCTGAGTAGCTAATTTAGGGCAGATGACTCCACCATGCTGCTGCTGCTGCTGCTTCTGCGGCGTGTTCCTTGTCATTTTCATATGCAGGCTTTTTGTGCTCATTATTTCATCTGATATGTGTACACGCAAGTGATGTGGACAAGGCAGACATTTCATTCTCCCAATTGTAGAGAAACTAAGGCTCAGAGAGGCCCTAAGGTCATGCACATGTTAAGACTCTCTCCAATCATTTTCTGTCTAGCCTTGGAGAAGCCCTGGGCTGTTGAATATTTTGGTCCCCCTCCCTGGCTCCTCCATTCTTCTTCCTACACTTTTCTTTCTGACCTCAGCGTCAGTTGGTCCGAAGAGTGCATTTTGCCCTGCAGAGTGTTCCAGGTTCTGTGGGGCTATAAGAGGAGTACAGGGCAGGGCAAAGACTTTACCTTGCTTCCCAGTCCTGCACGTGGTTAACGTAGTGAGTTCAGAGGAGATGCAGGAGGGCTCTGTGCATGTGCAGGGAGAACGTGCGAGCGCACCTTAACTGAAAGTACGTCGTAGCTCTGCAGTTGTGTTTAAAGGCTGATGCTTGTGCGACTGCAGTGTTTAGACCAGCAAGCCTTGGGATAGCTCCTAGTTTGTGAAATTGATTGTAAGACATTTGACCTGCCTTATCATCCCCTGAACTCCCAAGAACTAGCATCAATATTTAGGCCCTCAGATGTGGCAAGGTGAAAGAAATTTTCTTTGGGATTTCTGTGTGTTCCACCCCCTGCCTTCGTTTCTCATGTAAAGTTAGCTTTACTCAGTTGCTCTCTTAAATTGTTGCATATGGATCATCTGGACCCTGAATGGATCACAAGTGGAAGCTTTGCTCTAAGGCGTGTGACTAACTGTCTGTAAACAAGAAACCCAGAGTGACATTAACTTTATTTTCCTGTAACTATGTTTCCAAACTTTGGCTAAAGAAATATTTACATCTTTTGGCTTTAATTTTTCCTGACTAATGTCAGAGTTTGCATTCCTGTAATTCTGGTGAAAGGAAGAATGCGGTCACATTTTAGAGGTGAGCGGGACCATAGGAAAAAATGTATACAACTTCAGTGAGTAGAAATCTAAAATCATATGTTCAGGAGATTTTATGATGATTTTTAAAACTATATTGGTAAGTTTATTGTTTCAACTAGACTCACATGGCTCCAAAATTTTTGTATCTGTGCATTGTGATAGAAAGCACTGGATTTTGTGTCTCTGGTTTTTGTTTTCTTGGTGTGCGATATGCATAGATGATATTAAGCATATCCTGATTGGTATCATTATGTTAAAGTGTCCCAAACTGCTAAGCCAGCATTGAGTCCCATGAGTTTACTCTTCTTGTCTGCAAAGTTTCATACTGTTTTAGTAACTCAAGATTTTTTTCCTTTTATTTGGTCATATACTACTATTTTTTTTTAACTGTGGAATTCTTGTGATTGAATTTTTTTTGTTTTTATTTCAGACCCAATGTCTGTGGATCACGTTATAATGCTTACTGTTGCCCTGGATGGAAAACCTTACCTGGTGGAAATCAGTGTATTGTCCGTAAGTAAATAGATAACCTGTCATTTTTTCATGTTTTTTGTCTGTTGTTTTGGTTGCATGGTGATTCTTAGTATTTGGTCCTTTGTAACTGTTTACCATTGATGTATTTATAGCGGAGACTTCCAGCTAGGAGATTTTCCTAATTTCTCTGAATCCAGGTTGGGAACTATGTTAACTTGGTCACACCACTGTTACACTTTAATTCAGTAACTTTCTTTAGAATATTTCTGAGATAGAGGGAACAGGGCCACGGAGATACTTTGATCAAGGTTTCAGGTCATTGCATAGGTTGTTCCTGGCTGCATGGACTATATAATCACTTTGATGAGGTTTTGAAAAAAAAAAGTTTCTCATTGCTGTTTTCCTTATTATAATTTCTAACTTTGTTGGCCACCCACAAATCTACCCAAATCTTGTATGTTGAATTTGGGTGGTCGAGGCCAAAAGCAGACCTAAGTTTAGATAAAGGGGAAAGGAAGCAGATGGAGCATCAGATGGAGATGAGGGGAAAGACTAGGGGAAGAACTCAGATGGTACCAGAGATGCCTTTGTTGCCCCAGCTGCCATGGCAACCTCCAGATTCTCATCCTGTCCCACAGATGGTGAATGACAAACCACATGCCAGACACGGTGCTAGTTAATGGAGATCCTAAGTCAAATTAGTTATGGCATCTGTCCTCCATGAACTTTTCCAGGGTGGTGACTGTAAATGATGAATTTACAGGTGAATTACGAAATAGTTCTCAGTTTTCAGAAAACTCATTACCATAATGGGGAAATTGAAGACTGAAAGGACCTTAAGGGAGCACTTAATTCCCTCTTCTCTTTTGGCCGTGAATGGTCTGTGGAGAAGAAGAGATTATTTCAAACAACATTCTCTTGGTGACCTGGAAAAGTGAATCCCTTTCCCCATTGTTGATTTTGACTAAGAGCAGCTTATTCATTTGGCTCATTGTGGTTTATTTCAAGATCTAAATTGAATCACTAGAGAGGGATATAATGGTATTTGGAGTTTTCTCAATGAATTTGACAACAAAACCTGAAAATTTTCCTAGTGTTTTGTAGAATCTCTGAGAAATGCTGACTTCGGGTGTTTAAATAAACGTGCACAGGATCCTTTGACACCTTATTTTGTATGGTTTTCAGTCTCTATCCTAAGCTCTTCTAATGCTTCAGGGCACTTTCTGTCAAGGGTATTCTTTTTAGCCTTGCATATATCATTTGCCTCTTGCAAGGCTGTGGAGGAACTTGAGGAAAGGGTGATGCCTATGAGTATAAAAAGTAGTGACCGACCCCCTAGTCTTCTGAAAAATATAAACCATTTGCCATTTAAACTTATTCTTTTGGTCACTAGCAGAGCATTTGGTACCAGTAGGATATTAGTCTTTGGGTGGCATGAAAATGTTACTACTTTTCTAAAAGACGAATGGCTTCCTGACAGTAGAATCAATCCTATTGAAGTGGATTGCACACGTCTCCTCCCACACAGTTTATGTAATTCACAGCAGGATAAAAGTTGCTGTGTAGATCTTGTGTTCTCAACTGGCAGGGTCTGTTGTAGGGAAGTGGTCTTAGCAGAGCACAGTATGTTTATAAAAATGACTAAACAGTAAGCATTTACAAAAAATAGGCTCCCAAGAATACTGCTGCAGTTTTTCTATCATTAAATCTTAAAGTTAATATAAAGATAGAATATACATATATGAAATACACACACACACACACACACACACACACACACACATACATATACATATATACATGCAGGATTTGTGTTTGTTGTGTTTCCTCTTCATAGGATATCCTGGGCTTTTTGAAAGACTAAAAGCTGTGGAATAAACAAAGAGAGGCTGGAGAACCACTGAGATGGATAAGGCAGTTACCAAATCTTATAGCCCGAGTTTATTTAGTCCAGCAGATTTGTTTTACAGATGAGGAAACCTAAGGTCACATAAGTCATGATGGCACAGTTGACGAGGAAGCTGATAGCCCCGGTCTCCCCACTTGAGGATTGGGTCCCTGTAAATCACCATGTCCTAAAGCCATGTGCTAACAGACCTCTGATTTTATTCACAGCCATTTGCCGGCATTCCTGTGGGGATGGATTTTGTTCTAGGCCAAATATGTGCACTTGCCCATCTGGTCAGATAGCTCCTTCCTGTGGCTCCAGATCCAGTGAGTATAACATGTCATTATATATAATATTATTTTATGTGGTTATGCCCTATTTTCTCCTAAATTTGCTTTTGGCTTTTCTCTTGCCTGCAATACATTTTTTCATTAGAACATCTGCCTTCTCTGTTCTGCCCCAAATACTTGGAATGGTTTTCTTCAATCTGGCCTCTCATTTCCCTTCTTCACTTTTTATAGGGAAATTACCTATGGGACATAGTTACTATGAATAATCCAAAGATTATGGCTTCCTTCTGTGTAAGCATCACCTTATTCATCTGTGTGTCTCCAATGTAAACACCATAAAAGATGCTCAATGAAATGAGTTGTTAATGAACATTTTTGGCTCAAGAAAACTAGGCATTCTTCCTTGTGGTACTGCAATAAGAGTCTGATTAAACACTTTTTACAACCTGAGATCCCGGCCTTTGCAAGAAGAAAATGTAAGCAGTCCTTATGGCGGTTCCTGGGGGTGATTTATCGTGAAGCACAGACGTGTTTTCCCTTTCAGAATTTTACCGCTTTGTTCATTCTGTGATGCCAAATGAATACACGGGCCATTATTCAGAGCCTTTGCTTGCTTGTCCTCTTGTTTTTTTGTTTTTCAATGTAGGGTGCTTAGCAGTGAATTAGGAGAAATGTGGGGGTTGGGAAGGAGACGCGTCATTGGTTGTTTTTAAAAAAAAAGTTGGAGTTCATGTCTATAGAAACAGCCCCTCAGCACCTTGATCATCTCCAAGGCAAAAATCTTAGGTTCCTTTTCCATTTCTCATTTCTGGTGAGAAAACACACTCCTCTTACAGTGTGTTCTAGTTTTGACAAGTTTTTGTTTTTTTTTTAAGAAATGTTTTTTAAATAGACTTCTTTATCTCTTTTGTTAGTGGAGATACTGGGGATTGAACTCAGGTCCTCATGCATGCTAAGTATGCGCTCTGCTACTGAGCTATACCCACCCCATTAGTTTTGACAAGGTTTTAAGGAGAAAAGTATTGCAGAATAAGCGCTTTCTCTTTTGTCTATTGCCAGTAGAGACTTCAGCATGATCAAGATTTGTTACCTGTTAAGAGTCCTAACATGTAACCATGGCTCTCATAAATCAGTTAACAGGAGGGGGCAAGTTGTACAGAGTAGCAGACCCTCTTGGTGCCCACTCACACCTTGGCATTCATGGGTGAACGCAAGTGACTCTGCCTGAGAGCTCTGTCATGTTTTTGTGGCCAGGGAGCATGTGGGGCAAGCTGGAAAGGCTGAGGGGGTTATTGGCCCTAGAAGCACCTTTTAACCAATGATGCAAGGAGAGTGTTGGATAAGCTTCCTTGTCTCCCAGTTTGCATAACTGTGAGATACGTTCTGCAATGTCTTCTGAAGTATGCTAGTGGCTTTGAGCCCAGCTGCCCACAGTAGGAATAGGCTTTATAATGTACTTTATTAGCTTCCTTCTCTTTCCTGTCTCACTTTCCCAGTCTCTTACCAGTGTTTCCTGAAGTTATTTCTAAAATAAACGACTCAAATTTGAATTTGTCTTGGAATTTGCTTCTGGTGGAAACCAAACAGAGACAGGCTAGTAGTAAATAGAGACAGTTGCAGATCAGGAAAGAAACTGCCCTAGGGGCTGGGACTCATTGGCTTATTGCAGTGAGTGGGGCGTGTTCTTACTTGATCTCAGCTTGGTTTTTAAGGTGTGTCCTCCAAGCTGCAGTAGGTTCATTCTACGTATCAGGAGCACCTGAGCTGGAGACATAGGACAAGGCGGAGACATCAGTTGGCCGTACTCTCAAGAACGTGTCAGATGTTTCCATCTCTATCAGGATGACCTCCAGGGTGCTTCTGAGGAGTGAGAGCCTGGGAGTAGGGAACGAGTCTACATACCAGGTTGGGAATAGAACCATCCTTCAGACTGGTCCTTGGACCAACCAACAGCACTGCACTCCTTTGAGGAAAGAAAATATAGCCAGATGGCAAAACTGGGTATCCAGCTGGAAAGGTCTTCAGTGATAGTGTGAGATGCTGATAATTTAGTCAAGTAAAAGTCATGCAATGTGGAGAAATGATATTAAGGGAAAAGCTGTGGTCCTAGTGGTCTTCACGCTAGCAGTGAGATAGGAGGAAGGTAGTGGTAAGGTCCTGTGGGCCGGATGAGGGGAGAGGCTGAAGTCTAAGGCATCTGGGTGGTGCTCTCTGAGGAGGTCTGGGTCCATCTATGGTACTCGGACACTGGGTGGAGTCCCCAAGCAGCTTGTGGATGAGAGTAGTGTGAGGGGGTGGATCTGGTTTCATCAGAGTTCTTGAGACATTTGGAGCCTTTAAAATTATTGGCTTGGACTCTACCTGAACTCATAATGTTCAGATGGCTAGATGGCAGAATGTTTTAAATTAAGGGTAGCTGAGGATGATCGGAATTCACTTCTGATCTTTTGAAGTTGTGTTCTGGGGAACAGCTCTGGCATCCTATGGAACTTCCTGGCCAGGGTGTGGTAGATGATAAGTGTGGACAGATCGCTCTGCTAACTCTCCTGCTGACAGAAGGATAGTCCAACTCAGTGAAATGTCTGCATTTACTCCCCGTGGTTCTTCTGGGAGGGAGTAAATTGAGACCATTTTACCAATACTTCCCACAAGAAACTGTATGCTTGTTATGTGATGAAGTCAAGGAGGTCTAGGCAAGTTGCAGCACCTCTGAGGCTTGAGTTTTCTCATTTGAAAATAAAAAGAATGAAAGGAAGGTTTTTCTTTCAGATTGTTTTCAACTTATGTCCTGTGACTTTTAAAATAGAAAATGACCTCTTAGCAGCCTGAATGAGAGATTGCATTTCCAGGAAGTCCAAACTGCCAGCCAGCAATTCCTTTGGACACCAGGAAGTCATGGCTTCCCTTAACCTATTGGGAGTCTTGCCACCGGTCATTTGAGGCCCCAGGGCAAAAAAGAGGATCGGCTAGACAGAGTCAGCACAGTGGGTTTCCTAGGCTTCAGCTCCAGGTCTGTTAGGACTGTTCTCTGCTCTATCAGTCTCTGAGGCTAAAGGTGGATCCTTAGCAACCCTCATTCTCATAAAGCCCTATCGTGGGTGACCAATCTATGAATTTATTCCAACTCTTCTTAAATATATATAAATATAAACTAGATTATCTTCTTAAATAGTATGCAACATGTTATTATAAAAGCTGTTCCCTAAATTTCATATTTTAGACTTTGGAGATCAATTTCATGCTCATCCTGTTTTATTTTTTATGCTTTCTAAAAGGATTTAAAAAATTAAACTTGAGATAATTGCAGATTTGCATTCAGTTGTAAGAAATAACACATAGAGATTTCTCCTGTGTTAACATCTTGTGAAACTGTATCACAGCCTCACAGCCAGGATACCGACGTTGATACAGTCGAGATGCTTGATACGCTTCCATCACCATAAGGACCCTTCATGTTACTCTCTTATAGTCATTTCCTCCTATGGTCTCCTGAATCCTGACAACCACTAGCCTGTTCTCCACTTCCGTAATTCTGCCATTTCAAGAATGTTATACAAATGGAATCGCATAGTGTGGAGCCTTTTGGGACTGGCTCTTTTCATGCAGTGTGACTCTGGAAATTCATCCCACTGTTGTTGTCGTAGATATCAGTGGTTTGCTCCTTTTTATTGCTGGGGAGCTTTATATGCTGTGGCTGTACCATGGTGTGCTTAGCCATTCACCCATTGAAAGAAATCCGAGTTCCTTCGAGAAAGTTTGGTTATTCAAACAAAGCTGCTGTGAACAGCTATGTACAGGTTTTTGTGTGAACAAAAGTCTTCATTTCTCTGGGATAAACGCCCAGAAATGCAAATTCTGGGTTGTATGGAGGTTACATATTTAGCTTTTTAAGAAACTGCCAGACTGTTTTTGGAGTGGCTTTACCATTTAACTTTCCCACCAGCAATGTATAAATGACCCAGTTTCTCTGCACCTCACCAGTCACTAGTTTTAATTTTAGCTGTTCTGATAGGTTGATAGTGATAGCTCATTGTAGTTTTAATTTGGATTTTTCTGCTGGCTTATGATGTTGAACATCTTTTCATGTGCTTAGTTGTCACCTGTCTATGTCTTTTTGAGTGAAATGTCTCTTTGTGTCTTTTGCCTAGATCTTTGATGGATTCTTTGCTATTTTGCTATTTTGAGAGTTCTTTAATATATTAAAAACTAGCCTGTGGTCAGATATGTGATTTGAAAACATTTTCTCCCACTCTGGCTCTTGCTTTTTCATATTCTTAGTAGAGCAAAAGTTCTAAAAGTTGATTAAGTCCAATTTATCAATTTTTCCTTTGATGGAAGAAGTCATGCTTTGGGTATCAAGTCTGGGAACTCTGCATAGCCCTAGATCCTGAAGATTTTCTCCAGTTTTTTCCTAAAAGCTATAGAAGTTTACATCTCACACATAACATCTGTGATCCATGCTGAGGTACTTTTTGTATGAGGTATGAGGTCGAGTTGATATTAGTAGGTGTCCAGTTGCTCTAAGCACTGTATTCCTGAAAGGCTGTCCTTCATCCATTGAATTACTCTTGCACTTCTGTCAAAATCAGCTGGGCGTATTTGTATGGGTCTGCTTCAGGGTTCTCTGTTTTATTCCATTGATGTGGCTCTCTCCCTCCTCTCAGACCATACAAGTCCTGATGACTGCACCTACATGGTTAGTTGTGAAAACTGAGTAGGCTGATTTTTCCCACTTTATTCTTCTTTTTCAAAGATATTATTCTAGTTCCCTTACCTTTCTTTCCATATACATTTTAGATTCATCTTTAGATTCATCTTGTCTGTATCTAGAGAAACATCTTTCTAGGATTTTGTCAGGAGTTGCTTTGTGCCTGTGTCTCAATTTGGGGGTACTGACATCTTTGCTATTTGGAATCCCTTGTACTTGGATAGTTTTATCATTTTCAGTTTATGTCGGTTCAGTTAGAGTTTGGGGCACTGATACTCCCAGCACGAATCCAAGCTCTAAGGGTGTAGGGAGGCCACGGGAACAGTTGTAGAGTAGGGTGTTTGTGAGTTTGAGCAAAGGTGGTGCAGCCACGTGCTGCAGGCATGAGGACACTCAGCGGATGGGAGGGTGGTGGTGCAGCCAGCCTGGAAGAAGTAACCCTTGGAAAAGTTTTCCAGGAAAGTGTGAGATTTATCTGGACAGGCAGGAGAGGAGCGGATGGAATCTGCTCAGACTTGTCCACAGAAACAGCTGAGTTCTTTGCTTTCTAGTCTGGCCTCTATGGAAGTGCCTTTATCACTGCTATCATGTGACTTCTCTTTCTTTTGACCTTTTCCAGCTCTGCTAGTTTTTTGTTTTGTTTTGTTTTGAGATACTTTAATGAAGTTGCTCTTTTGAATGCTGTGTCTTTAGGCGCCGCAGGCTGTGTGTGCACTTAAGGAAAACGTCATTACTGTTACCTCTCCCGCTGAAAATCATTTTTGTCCTGCAATGACTCTGGCTGTCCCTGTGGACTGCTGTCTCAGGTGTAGAGTCCAGGAGTTAGTCTAGCTGTTTAATTTGTCTTGTACTTTTCCTAGTGCCTGAGTTAAAATCACATGTCATGCAGATGATTATTTGCAAATTGCTCCCAAGGATCGTTCAGCCCCTTGCGCCTGCCAAGATAATGGAAGTTTTCAGACTCATTCCCAATCTAATGCAGCCCAAAGAAAATCATGACTTGAGGTAGAATTGTTGCTTTTAGGCCTAAGTGCCAGCCTCGCGTCTCTCTTGTTCCAGCAGCATGCTCACGTTGTTCTCTTCTGCTTGGTTATTTTAAGAACTGGTTTGTGCTGGGCTATCATCTAGAGAAAGTGTCTTTGACTCTTTCTGGTGCCCGGCAAACTGAAATGACTGGCTGACATCTCCTGGAATGAACATATAAGTCGTTTGAGACTCCGTATGGATACAGGTTAATGGCAACATTTTCTGTTAGTTCTGGGATGTAGAGCCCTACTTGAAAGCCTTTGAGGCTGTCTGCCCATCTTCGAAGGGAAGTCCTCCTTGGGGCTGCCCGCATGTCGCAGCACAGGTCTGTGCACTGACACTCGAACTCCCCTAGTATTTTCAGTCTCTGGTAAAATGTTAACGCAGATGGAGTTGAGGAATATATTCAGACTTGAGGTACTTAGAGCATCATGTGGGTTTAAGTGGAGCCCTTACTTACCATTTGGCTTCTTCCAGAGATGTAGAGCTTGGTCTCCTAACTGACAGACATCTGGAATTCCTGGTCACATCAGAGGAAGTTTAGAATGTGCATCAATGGCAGGACTCAACCAAAAATAAAGCCAGTTTGGAACCAGTTCCTGCTGTGTAGTGACCCTACATCTCTAGTTCCTTTCATTCCCCACAGAAATCCTGAGTGATGACGCCCACCTTTAGGAAAATATTTTTTCTCCTGAAGATCTAAGACTCACAAAGAATGTGAATTTGGTAAACATGTTTGTGGCAAAGTGGGTGATTAAGATCCTGTTACCCTTTGGCCCAAAGATCATGATTCATTGGTTTATTTGGACCACCGGGCTAACCATGCCTCATTGTGCCACAAGTCTGACCAAGTGGCTTTGTTTTTTAAAGAAGAAAGAGTATTTTAAGCTGGAAAAAGTTCACCTGAAAGATAGGGTTAAACAAAAAAGTATAAAAGCATATCAGGGAGGTTTTTATTATATTACATTTAAATGTAAACTTACCATTCTTCCCAGAAAGAATTCATTCTGTTTTTCAATTTGAACAAATAATGTAAAGTCACTCTTTAAACTACTGTTAGCTTCTTTATCTCAAAGTAGCTAAATGGCTTTGTTGCTTATGTGGGAATGGAAATTAGCTCTTGGCATGAACCGCTTTAGTTGAAATCAGTTTGTGGGCTGAGTCCCTGTGCTGCTTGACAGATGACATCATTTCCTGTGCTTTTCCCAATCCTCACTGTTTTGCTAAGATAGGATGAAACTAAGTTTAACTTCAGATTTTAAAGCAACTCTACACCTTTTCCTGACCTACTTAGAATATTATCCAAGTTTTTCACCGAATCATTTCTTTTGTATACTTGTAAATAGTTTTCTAGTTCATAGAGCCTTTTGGCTGAGACGTTTTAATAGAATCCTAGGAGCCTAAAATAACAGTTTGTTTTAATCAGTTTCCTGGGTTGGTTGATTTGTATCACAATGCTCCAGCAGAGGAGTTATTTCTGTTTTCTTGGGGAAACCAAGATAAAAATATTTTTAATAGCCACCTACTTAGTGCTGCGTAGTGCTTGGGACACAGCGGGCAACTATGCAGTCTCAGTGTTTGAGCACAGCTTTTGATGTCATTATCATGGAGCGTGAGTTAAGCAAACAGAAATGAATTTAGCAAGGTTCATACAGCACCTGCAAACAGGCAAGGGATGCTCTGAGCACTGACGGGGATGTAATTAATATTCATGATGCTTCCCAGTCCCCACTCTCATGATGCTTTTAGACCCGTGGGCTGCGGATAGGAGAAATAAATTAAAAAAAAGATAGGTTTGATTATGTAATATACATCTCCAAAGAGAAGTGTTAAGTATTCTGGAGTCAGAAGAAGTGGAGAGGAAGGAGAGAACAGAAATCAGAAAAGATCAAAGGAAAGAAGCAACGTTCGCTGTGGGTCTTGGAGCGAGGGGGGACTTCAGTATTTGATGAGAACCGTGTGTGTGTGGTATGTTGGGGGTTGCGAGTCAGGGACAAAGAGACAGGTTAAAGAAGAGATTCTACGAAGAGACCAGCACAAACAAAGCGCTGGCCTGTGGTGCGGCACTCAGTAGGAGCTCAGAGCCACTTGTGGAGCGAATGATACATCCTACGGCCCAGTCCCTGATCTGCTGTATTAGGAGTAGGCAGAGGAGCCCTGAGAGGCCCGTGGGTCCATCCTGAGGAGGGCTTTGAATGCTGGTGTGGAGGAGGTTCTTCATACAGTGGAGGGAGGGAGGGGGCCTTTGATGGTGTTTCAGGAAGTATGTGACATGTTCTTGAAAAGGTGCATCACTTTCAACTTGACTTAACTCGGTGGTGCTCTGTGAGGCATGGTGAGTTTTGGGTTCTGGCACATTCTTTTCCCTGTTGTCATGCCGAGAGGTTTGTAGCTCCTTATAAAAATGGCCCTTTCTCCTGCAGTCAGCAGCCTCTTTGGGATACTGAACTGAGCATCTTAACGCAGGATGCTGAAGAACGTGGCTACTGCGAGCAGTCCTTTCCCTGCTCCTGGGAGAAGGTCTGGCCCCTGTGCTCCAGGGAGGCTGAGCACAAGAGCGAGCATGAGCAGCTGATTGCTGCTCTTACGCTGAAGAAGGGCTCCTCTGCTCCTTATGTAACATCATTGAGCCTTTTTCTTTAGGAATTTACTCTCCCCGCTGGGAGGACAGGACAGAGTAAGCCAACGTTCCATGCCCGATCCTGGCCTCCCTACATAGGGATGTGTCAGCAATGATGAAGGCTTAATTGGATCAAGTCTTCAGCCTTCTCCGAGTAAGGTAGTTAATTGTTTCTAGAGGACTGAGGAACAGCCTGGGGTTTGGAACGTGTTCCTTCAGTTCCTAAATTACCGAAGCGGAGGCAGCCTAAACCTAGAGGCACCAGAGCACACGCTGTGCGGTCCTGCTTGCTCACAGGTGTCTGTCACTCCGGCTCCTTCTAGCGTCTCATTGCCTCAGGTCCCAGTCAACCTGCCCGTGGTCGTCCTGCCCCAGGCGCTGAGGCTCTCACACTTCTGTAGGTGACAACGTGATAAAGAGTGGATTTCAAACACTGTGGGTCTTAGTTGGTATAAGGTTACAGTTTAAACAAGCAGCTCTTTCTGAGCCAAGTCCACTGTCTCCATTATCAAAGTCTTATTATTAAGTGCCGGGTAGGGATTTTCTCTTCTTTCTTTTTGCTGCCTCCAAAATTTCTTTTAACAAAATCTCTTGAAATTTGTCACTCTGACTGTTTTCCGGCGCACCTACCTGGGACTCTGAATCTTTTAACAGGAAAGTATTGCCATTGTCATCTTGTCTCATTTAGTTAGCTGAGGCACTGCTTTCTTGTTGGTATAAATTACAGAAATCACGTTGAGTGGTTAAATTCTGCTAAATTAGGGAAGTCATTTAGTGCTATTAGATATCGTAGAAACAATGACATTGCGTTGTAAATGATTTTATGGACACAAAAGATAACATGCTTAGCATTGTCAGTTTATTTCTGCATAAATATATAGATCTTGATAAACCATTTTATTTTCTCTTCAAATCACTACAAATCAACTCCTATGAATGATTGCAATCTGTGTCCTTAAAGTGCAAAGCTAAATCCGTCTCTCTTTTTTTCCTTTTCCAGTCCAGCACTGTAATATTCGCTGCATGAATGGAGGTAGCTGCAGTGATGATCACTGTCTGTGCCAGAAAGGATACATAGGGACCCACTGCGGACAGCGTAAGTAACCATAGTCATAAGTGGTCTAGGTGGTAACCTGTATAGACAAAGAGAATACAGAGATAAGTGCTGGTGGGTTTTCTTTGATTACCTGGGACACGGCATTTTTGCAGATGTCCAGTCACTCTTGTTTGATTCATTTTTCTTTCACTCACCTCCACCATCCTGTTTACCTCACCTCTGGTTTACAGTTACCACCTGAGGTGTAGAATCCTTGTTCATTCTGGTTGCATCCCCTCCATTTGCTTACTAAACATCTCCACCTGCATTTTCAAGAAGTATCTCCAATAAAGTATTTCAAAACTCAACGTCACCTTTCACGTCCTATATCTTGATGAGTGGTGTCTGGGTCTCTCTAGTTTCCCAGTCTAGATTCTGGTACTTAATACTTAGCAAGCTGCTGGTCAGTGTTGGTTCGTTCATAAACACTGTTTACTGTGTGTCTACTCTGTATCAGTCCTGGTGCTTTGCGATGAAAATTCCCTTAAAAGAGCTTATGGTTTTATTAAACCAAGATGAATATATATACTCTGCAGAAAATTCAGATAAGTTTAAAAATTTTAAAAATAAAATTATCCGCAGTCCTGCTGTTCCAGATATCACCTTCTAGTCTTTAAGTGCATATTTGGTACATGAAGTTTGTATTCATAATTGTAGTCATAATTTTTCATAGGACTTTTCACTTAATATTTTGTTAGAAGTATGTTCCATGTTATTAAACATTTAAAATACATTATAATGGTTGCATAATACTCCATTATATGGATGTTTTACTGTTTATGTAGTGAATCCATAATGATGAGCGTTTAAGCATGTTGTTTCTAATTTTTGCATTGTATATATATTTGCTGTGATGAATAATGCTGTGATAAATAGACCAAAGTTTGGGTGATGCCATCCTGACTGCACACTGGCAATGCACAGAGAATGACGACTGAGTTTTTTTGCAGCCCACCGCAGTAGCATGGAGGGAGGAGAGGTAGGCTAGCCTCCCCGGTGTGGGAGACCCTTGAGCAGAGTGTTAAGGGATGGGTGGGAGTTGACTTGTCAGATGATGGGAGATGGGCCTTTTGGGCAGCTGGCACAGCATAGGCCAAAGCACCAGAGCATGTCAGAGCACGGGATGTTGGACGTAGCAGGTGCTTTGATGTTACCGGAACTCAGGTGCTGAGGGAAGTGATGGGAAGGGAGACAAAGTCAGAACGGAAGTCATGGACCAGGTCTGGGGTGCCTGTACCATGTTTTCACCCAGTGCAGAGCCAGGGAAGGGAAGTGAGACAACAGCAGCCAACAGCGTTCATCTGTGGAGTTATTTACTCTGTTTACTATATGCTGGGCACACTTTGAAACTCTTTTCATGGATTAGTGCATTTAGTGTAGCAACAGCCCTTTGAGTTAGAGGACTTTATTACCCTCTATGAAATGATGAAGCCGGGGCACAGGGACTGCAGTAACTTGTCTCCGGCCGTCCAGGGAGTAACTGTTAGAGTTGGGGTTTGATCCCCAGCAATCTCACTTCACAGCCCATGCGTTTAATGCTACAGTCCTGGCCTCAAATGCTTCACCTACAGCAGTTTACAATGAGAAAGATGACTGTGGCCACAGTGCAGAGGCTGTACTTGAAGGGGAAGACACAGGAAGCAGGAAGACTAGTATTAAGGTGCTGGTTACAGAGGTGGTAGGATGGGCATGGGTTCAGAGGCATTTTCAGAAGGGGATCAGGAGGAGCCGCTGTGCACCTTCCTGTTCCCTTCGATGCTCCCAGCAGGAGCGGAGCTCAAAGCCCGGTGCACAGCAGACACTCAGGTAACCCCTGCAGAATCAGAAAACCTTTCCTAGACTTCAGTTTCCTATTCTGTGAAATGGGAGGGTTGGCTTAGGCAAAGTCAAAATTTCTTTTCTGCTTAGACCCCCTTCATCCTCCCCTAACTGTAAATTAAGAGGCAAATCAGAACAACGATTATACAAAAACCTCCTTAATTTTGTGATTCCTGCTGTAATTCTTGGCTGTAAGGGGCTGTCTCAGTTCAGGTGCTCTGATCCTGACAGATGCCAAGACAGAATCAGATGCACAAGAGATTTATTGGGGGGAAAAGCCTGTGAAGAATAAAGAGTCAGAAGAGAGAACCTTCAGACCACCATGGAAATCAGACCCCTGCAGAAGGAGAGAAGGAAGGGAAGACTATTACGATGGTGCAGAGGGAGCCTCAGACTATAGTGTGAGCCTTAAAGAAAGCCTTGGCCAGGCTGATAGGGAGCTGGGTATAAAGGCTGCCCGTCAGAGTAGTTTCGTACTGGGCAGACACTCCCAGTCTCCAGTACCCCACCATGCTTAGTCGCTGGTTGGTAGCATCCAGGAGAGGGTGTCCTTGGTGTGAACATTGTAGTGGATCCGAAAGTGCAGCCACTGGGGGCTGTCAGCTAAGCTCCTCACGGTAAGTTTTCTTGGAGGGAGATCTGAGTGGCTTAGCTCCATGACCGCTACACAGGCACAGGAAAAATGTGTGGGAAATGCATGAAAGAGGAGTGAATTTAAATGGAGGTGTTGGGGAAACCTCACGGAAGAGTGAGGTTTGAGCTGGGGCTTGGAAGAGTGGGTGGGACTGGCACATTTGGCAGGGACAGCCTGCCACCCGTGGGTAAAGATGCCTAGAGAGAGGCCATGCCACAAGCAAGTGTCAGGGAGTTGTATAGAGAAGAGTTGTTCAGGGCGTGAGCTTTCAGATCTTATTTTAATGCCTTTCTTAACAAGTAAAATGTCCTTCCCTCGAGGATCTCTGGACATGCCAATATTTTCCACATTCTGTCATGACACTCAATTGGGTCTTCATCCTGGTGTGTAAATGACCAAATGTCAGTATTCATTTTTTATCATTTGCAGTTAATTGTGCAATTTAACATGCTGCGTTTCGAGGGGCCAATCTTGCCCCTCATGAGAGCCTTCTGGATGTTAAACATAAATCATATGCGAAGGAGTCAGCTTACTTTTTTTTTTGATACACTTTTTTTTTTGTTGTTTTTTGTTTTTCTGGGGGGAGAGATAATTAGGTTTTTATTCATTTTTAATTTTTTATTTTTGATGGAGGTACTGGGGATTGAACCCAGGACCTCGTGCATGCTAAGCATGCTCTCTACCACTGAGCTATACCTCCCCCACCCCCAGCTTGCCTTTAAAAGGTCGTCCTCATCCAGGGGTGTCCCTTATAAACCATTTTAGATTGGTAAAACTGAAAGCATTGCTCAGCTGCTTCTTGGAGTGGAATTGTCAGCATTCACACAGGTACACACTCACCTGTTCTGGGGAGTTTTACCTGAGTTCACTGAGGAACATCTGGGGAGCTGCAACTGCGCAGTAACCGATGAAAACGAATACCAGGGCGACTGTTTAGGTCTTTTATTACCATCCTTTCAGGGGACAGTAAGTGTGACTTCATTAGCAGCTACTGTCAGGTGACACCTCTCAGCCCCTGTCTCCTTATTTTACAGCTGTCTGTGAAAGCGGCTGCCTCAACGGAGGCAGGTGTGTGGCCCCAAATCGATGCGCGTGCACGTACGGCTTCACTGGACCCCAGTGTGAACGAGGTAACTTTTTAAAATGTATTGGTGTCAGGATGTTCTGGTGGCTAAAGCTGGTATTGATTCAAACACGCATGGGGTTCTTGCGGCCGCTTGGTGAATTTTGCTTAGCTTCCAGGGGGGCTCAGAATCATCATTGGGAAGGTGCCTAGGATGACGGGCCAGTGGCTCTAAGTCGGTGCGGGTTAGTCAGCGGTTCTTGCCAGTGGACTGCAGCACTCAGTAGTGAGCCTGTGCCTAAGTACCAGTTGGCAGCAGGATAAAAAGAGGAGAATTTTCCATAGAGTAAGGATTGAGTTCGTTATTATCCTAGTAAACTAGGCGAGTGGCTCCAAGCGAAACATCTGCATGGGGAGGAAAAAGTTCAAACTGAAAATAAAATTACACCTAAAGATCTGTTAGGACCTGTTGGCGGCTGTAGTGGCATGCAAGCTGAGCACTCAAAGGTAACTAGAAATACTGATAGCTGAGGAACCGTGCTTTCACACACATGGTTGATTGAAGTGCTGAGTGTAGTCCGCTGACTGTGTAGCATCAGCCTTGCTTTTCTGTATGAGGGAGGTCAAGGGATGGGGGAGGTCAAGGGATCTGCCTAAGGTCACACACATAATACTAAGCTGTTAATGTGAATGTGGGTTTTCTGTTTTCAAGTCTAATGCATACAACTGCTCCTGAGTAAAAGAGATGGCTACCAGATTTGCCTACCTATAAATGCAAATATGATATTGAGATGTATGTAGGTGTGCGGTATTCTTAAATTTCCTCCTACCCCCGACCTTTGCTTTGTTGATCATCTTGTCTCTACATTCATAGCCGTGTTCTCAGCATTCCTAGTTTTACAGTGAAGGTTTAGGAACTTCATTTCATACCAAACTGCAAAAGTACTCATGCAAAATAACTATTGAAAAATACTCATGAACTTTTTAAACTGCAGTCAACACTTTTGTCCAGAGTTGTGTAAAGATCATTTTATTCTAAGATGGAAAGTAAAGCTTTAGTAGCAAATGTTGAATATATGTTATTTGAAAGCAAAGAGCAGAGGGTGGTGTGTGAGAAATTGTTTTCTGATTCTGTTTTTTACAAGTTCATCTAAATTCAGTTCTTTGCTGATAAAGCAGCAATACATATTTTAGCAAGTAACTCAATTATTACTGGGTAAATTACATTGTGTCTTTATTCACAAGGCTACTGCATGGTTCTGATATGGATACATCATAGAACTCTTGGCTTTAGCATTGTACTTGGCATCATTTTGGAATCCTTTAAAACTGTTTCTCTTTACAACTTGATGTATTTTATATATATATGTATGTGTATGTATATGTATATATATTCATTGAAGTATAGTCGGTTTACAGTGTTGTGTCAGTTTCCGGCATACAGCACAATACTTCAGTCATATAGGAACGCACATATATTCGTTTGGAGCTAATGTATATCTAATGGTATCGAGAGTAACAAAGACACTGTTTTGATTGGGTAGTATCATTCTGTGGCCTTATTATTTACTCAGTGAGGATGATAGGGGATTTAAATTGTTGAGATTAAAATTGTGAACGTGTAACTTGGGCAGTGATGTGTGAGAATAATTCCTCAAATGGTAATAGTGCATTTAATTTGTTTTAGAAAAACCACTAATAGGATGAAGCTACAGGGCACTTTACCTCTAAGAAAGTGGTTAATAATTTGCTGCAGTGAGTACTGATACACATAGTTCAGGTACTGATAACAGAGTCTAAAATATCTATCAGATACTGAAAACAGGGCATGATATCTAACCATTCTGCAGTTATTTCTTCAAAGACTTGATCTTTGACCGAGATTAAGAAATGATGTGAGTGGGTTAAGTTACTAAATTACTAATCAGAACTAGCATATTACACAGAGATTTCTCCAAGTTTTGGAGTGTTTTTAACCACTCTCCTCCATGATAAGACCATCCTGAAATTGGCACTAAGGTGGAGATATAGTTTATATAGAATCTTCGCAGTGGTGATTATCTAAACAGGAGTGTAATTTCCCTCACCGCGTGGAAGAGCAACATCTCTTTGACCCCAGGATTGTGTTTCCATTTATGTGTCTTCTCTGTTTTCTGCTCTTTTGGAAGTCATCTGACTTCTTTAAAGAATTAGAGGCAGTATATCCTTTCACTCAATACTAAAAATGTAGGACCGAGTCAGGGCAAATCTGTCCCGAAGCACAGGGAGGTCTTCAGTGCCGCCCCTGGTGGTGACTTAGTGTACTTACCTGAGTTGTCTATTACCTGGGCCAGTTGCCTCATGTTTTCATTGGGGTGCAGCTTTTTATTTTTAAAAATGAACTTCCAGGAAGTCTTTACTAACTTCCTTTCCTTCTTCCAGGAGTCTGAGCCCAGGGTTGCTTCTGCATTCACCCTGAGCACTCTCTCCACATTTCTCTCTTTTTTTGAATGTGATACTGTTGACCCCATTCCTTGAACTCTCTGTTTGTAGTTTCCTTTCTCTCTCTCTCTCTCTTTGATGGAGGCACTGGGATTGAACCCAGGAACTCGTGCATGCTAAGCATGCGCTGCACCACTGAGCTGTGCCCAGCCCCTCTGCACTCCTTGTGTGATAGCTCTTACCACGTTATATTGAAATAGCAGGTGTCCATGTCCATCGCCCCCACTAGAGTGTAAGGTCTTCAGCAGCAATGACAGTTGCCTCATCTTTTAAATTCCCAAATCAAGCTCAGTGCCTGATGCATAGTATATGGCCAATAAATGTTGAACTGAACTGATTTTGCAGCAGCAGGAAGTCTGGAGATAAGATGATCAGATAATGAATAAATATCTCCTGAAAGTAATAGCTGTTTGCCTCCTTGTGGACAATGCTGAATATGTTTCAATGGTTTCATTTTAAGCAGAGCTTGCAGTGTTGAGGCCGACTTGAATTCAGCCCACTCTTTCAGACGTATGATCTTTCAGGGCCACAAGAACTGTCATCTTTCAGTTGTCAAGGATGTAGAAACAAAGGTATGTTTTGACTTAAACCAGATGGCAATAGACAGACAAGAAACATACAACTTCATGTCACGATGTAACATCTTGGAAGGGGACATTTCAAATGTCAGTTACAAGTACTTCTCAGGATAAGTGTCTTTGTCCCTGGGAGATCTTGGAACTTCACTTCTCTGCAGTTACCTCAGAGAGCCCATTCAAGTGTAGAAAATCATTTAGTGGGTGATACTGGCAGGATGTGGATCACTTTAAGCCAATAAATGAATCTTTTTATTTTTAAGCCAATAAATGAATCTTAATAATCCATGAACACACTATTTTGGTTTGTGATGGAGACAAGCGGTGGATCCATGCTTGGATGAAGAATCATAACATTTATTCAACAAATGCAATCAGACTGTGAAGCAAATTTGTCTCACTTGCAGCTTTTAGCCAGTAAAATAATACGTTTTTAAAAAAAATTTTGGCTAGTCAGTCCCATTGGACAGGTGACAATGACACCATTGCCTGTCTCTCTCTACTCAGAGGAAGAAGAGTGGGGGCCTGTGACTTGTTTGGCTTGTAATGTTTACTCTGTAAAAACTGAATGTGATTACCTTTAGACGTAGTCTTCAATTTGCCACAGCCCCCACCACTCCCTATTGTCATACAGCCTGCTGACGTTATTCATTTAGCTTGCTTTTTAGCCCCTGTGGGCACTTGAGTTTGCCCCCTCTTGCTGCATTCTATATCAAAGATTGCATCTCTTTGTGTTTTCTTTCACACCCCAAGTGTCTTTCATTGTTCCTCTTGCATGTTTTTACTGTAAATTTACATTTATGGTTTTCCTGATTGCCCCCTTCCCCTCATTTTTGCCTTCTCTCTGCTTGGGTCTTGAGCAACCAGTAAAACTTACTCTTGCATAAGCTCAGTGGTACAGCATGGCAGCATGTGTTATTAGAATATTGAAATGATGTCAGTGCCTGTTTTGGCAATGACAGCCTAAGCTAGCTGTGTATTGCCATAGTTACCACCACCAAGACTGTGTGGTATCACGGTTTCTCTGGCCATCTTGCCTCAGAATGCAGACTCTTTAAAAGCTTGTTAAATGCTCTTACACTAAACACAGTGAATCATGTGAGCAGGTGAGACCTCTCAAGGTAGTGAAGAAAGAGAGAGGAATGATGTAGACAGACCTGAACCTGGAGATGGGGAGGGGTTGATGATGATCAGGCTGAGGAAAGACAAGAACAAAGGACAGACACTGAGAAGCGTGAAGAGAAACAGGAGAACCAGGAGAGCAGTGAGTCAAAGAAACTCAAAGCAAGAAGGGCTTCAAGAAACAGCTTGGCAGTTGTTAGATTCTTCAAGCAATCAAGAAAGAATGAGAATCGCCAAGAGGCCGTTTGAGGTAATAACAGATGACGTGGGCTGGGTAATTAGGGCGGGCCAGGCAGTGTGCTGAACATTAACTTTGTTGATTTGCAGCAATCTTGTGAGAAAAGTCCTATAATGGGTTCCATTTTATAGAGGAGTAAACAGAGGCAGAGAGAGGTCAAACAGATTGCCCAAGGTCAGATGGCTTGTGCAATCAAAAACTGAACCCAGCCAGTCTGATTCATAAGCCTGTGTGCATAACCATTGTGCCACACTTGGGTTTCACTTGGGAAGAGGTCATTAGTAACTATAGAAAATTTTCTGAGGAATTATAAGAAAAAAAATCTAGAACTAAGAGTTTTAGAGTGGAAGTTATAGATTAGGGGGGAAAAAAGGCCCTTCAAGAAATTTGGCTAGGTAGGTAGTTTTCCTCTCTGGTAGAGTTGAGCCAAGTTGCTTTTAAATAATCTTAAAAGCCAAGGAAAAAGAGTCTTGAGTATTGCTTGGATGTGTGTAATGCAGGGTTTGGAGATATTTATCTTTTTGATTGATTTTGATATTTTAAATATAATAATCCACTCTTGGAGAAAGGATGATTCCTGTCTGCAGTACATATAAATTGATTCAAGTGACTGAACCAACATTCTTAAATGTAGACATACAAAATGAATATTGTCATTTAGTGCAGTTACCATGGAAGGTTAGAGAGTTTTCCTACAATATTACAAGTCTTCAAGCCATAATTGGAAACTCTTCTTTTGGAGTTACCTTTACAGAGTCAGCAATTCATTCAAATGAGTATGGAACCATTTTTTTTTTTCCCTTTATGGGAGTCACTTGAGTTTTTAGAAACAGCCTAAAATAGTGTCAGTTACAGTGACTACAGTGGATAGTCAAACACGTTAGTTGTCTGGGGTTGAAAATTGATTTAGATTGAAAAGCAGTGAAAAGAATTGTCTTGCATGACTCATTGGCTTAATATTTTAATGTCAAACTTTATGCAAACCAGAGTATGAAGACTTAATAACAAGAAGTTTTCTATTGTTACTCTATCTGGAGATCCTCATTGTGTGCCATTTGAATGTAAGCATGGACACGAATTCTTCTAAATCTTGAATCGTTTGTTCAGTGTTCAATTTCTACCCAAGTCTAAACTGTGAAGACAATACTTGGATTTTTGCCAAATCAAGAAAGTCTGTTGGCTGTTCTGTTGGCTATTAGTAGGAAAAGTATAGGGGAAAGCATTACTGAACTGATGGCTTTAAGAACAAGGAACGATGGGGGGGGGGCAAATATGGAGTAGAAAGCAAGTGAACGAACGGTGCACATTCATAGTCCATCAGAGCAACACGACAGTGGAAGGGGAACTGACTCTGTTCATGCACTTGCCCTCTTAAGGAATTCCAGTGGTAATGGAGCTGGAAAAGGTGTTTAGTGTTTTGCTTTTGGTTTTGTTGTGTTTTATTTTACAATAATGGAAGAATAGAATAGAGAATAGGTAGGTTGGTTGTACTTCATTCTCGTCTATGCAGTTGATATATGAGAAACTCTGCTGTTCTAGCTTAGTTCCTCTGATGATTCACGAATGATGATTTTGCGCAGGGTTTTTTTTTTTTTGATGATTTCATTGAACAGAGTTCAAGAAGCTCTCCTGAAAGCAGTTGACGAACATTTATTTTGTGAAGCCAGGACAGCAGTGTCTGCAGTGTGTCTAATGAAAGAGAAGGACTACCATATAATGATCCGAATACGTAATCGTTAGGTGGTGACTTTGAGATCCATTTTGCCTCACAAAAAGAAAGCAGCTCCATGACCTGCTCTCAGAGGCTTGTCTGGACTGCTTCATGGAATCAAGAGCTGGTTTTCTTGTGCTTTTTCCCTTGAATTGTTTCTGGAAGTCATTGATGAAATGTAGATTCTACACTCCCCCCCACCCCCAACCTCATTTGGAAGTGAATTTTACAGAGCTGCATTTATGATGCGAATTTGGCATGATTTTACATTTTAGGAGGCATTTCTTAAAATTCCCAGAGTAAACGCCGTGAGCTAACTCCCATTCTCAGAGTGTCTTTGGAAGGCAGAGCTCTGTCAACCCTGCTTTTTTTTTTTTTATTTAAAAAGGTAACAAGTAATATATTGTTTCTAAAAAATGCGGAAGCCCTCTGTGAGCCTAGCTTTTGGCATTTAGTCTAAATAGAAAGTAAATACTCATGTGTAGATAGCAGAGGCAGAATGCCTTAAATGCATCTAAAGCGGTATTGCAACATTTGGCAGTTGGTGGATCATTGAATAAACTTGATTTTCCTACAATAGTTCCAGGAAATACATCTGTTGACATAGACCTTCAGTTTCTGTGGTTGAGTAGCCGTGTGTGTGTGGGGAACACATGCTACCATGACTCCCGAGGCTGTGTGCGCCTCCTGTGAACCAGCAGGACTGGTGGGATGCAACTGTAAAGTAGTTCAGTTTTTGTCTCCCAATCGCAGTCCGCCTCAGCCCACTCAGTGGGCTGGTTCTTGCCCTGCTGGTGGATGAAATTTTCTGGTCCCTTTCAGACTTTCTGCCCTGTGGGTCTCTCACATGGGCAAGGCATCTATGTTCTTACTGGTCACTTATATTTCCTTCCTCAACCTGGGGCGTCCACTGGTACCTCCAGCCATCTGGCCTTTGCGCTGCTCCAGGCAGCCCTCTGAGAAAGGATCTAAGCCCAGTCCACATCAGCTTTCTCTTGCAGCAGCCCACAGCTAGTTAGCGGAAAACATCCGTGCATTTTTTGCCCCAATAAAGTGCCAGAGTGCAAACCAACTTTGACACAGTAACGGCCTCTCCCTTGAACCATGTCCGAGCATCTGGCCAGCCAGTTTCTAGGCATTGGACAGTCAGTCCCCAGTCCCCAGTGTCTTCCAAACTGCAGTGTCTGCATATCGTGCTTCATGCAGGCTGGGCAGTCTCCTTGAAGCCCCTCTCATGACTTGTCATGTGGTGATCTTCCACCAGTTTCCTAGAGAGAGCGAGTGACAGTCAGCCCTCTCCCAAGTAACTCCCTTCCCGTCTCTTACTACCTGGACATTTTGATATTCTTGATATGCATGAGGGTTTAAGAGTCCTGTGACCAGACTGTCATCACCTCCTTTGTAAATTCTATTTCTTAGTGTCAACTTGACTTAGAATGTGGCCTCTGTTGCCTTGTTCTCTGGCTGAAATTTCCATTTTAACATCCTCTAATATTATCAAAGTGAATAATTAAATAAGCCATGGAATTTGATGTAAAATTTGGTAAAATGGTTTAATCTTCAAAGACAGTTTGTTTTCAACTTTATTGTTTCTTTTTCTTTTTCTTTTTTCTAGCTCTTATGAACTTTAAAAAAATAAAACTATCTTTAAAACAGATATAATTCTTATAACTTAGCCACAATTAATATTTGGACTGCTTTTCTGCTTGGACACTCAGAATGCTAGAACAACACTAATAGAAATACAATGTGAGCCACATATATAATTTTAACTTTTTGAGGAGCCACATGAAAAAGTAAAAAGAAATAGGTAAAATTAATTTTCATAATACATCTTATTTAACCCAGTATATTCAGAAGTTTTATTTTAATAGATACTCAGTATTAAAAGTTATTGAGATGTTTTGCATTCTTTCCTCCATACGAAGTCTGATCTCTAATGCATATGTTATGTAGCATCTCAGTTCAGGCCAGCTAATAGCCACGTGTGCCCAGTGGCTACCATATTGGACAGCATGTTTCTAGAGCTTTGTTCCTGGTAATACACATCTTCACTTCACCTACGGTTTCTGTCAGGTCTGTTATTTTCTTTCTTCCTGGTGCTGTTTATTCAACTTTTAAGAAAGCAGCGTCTTAGGGGAATCAAAGCCTGTGGTGATACTTAAAAGTAAACAACCAGTTTTTTAAAAAACCACAGCACTAGGGACCTCAGATTAGAGTCTAGTTTCTGAGGATATTTGTCTAGGTGAAATTTTGTTCAAATAAGAGTGATGAGCGAAATCTCTTGTAGTCACGACAATTAGATGTAACAGCCATAGCAAATATTTCCTAAAGGCCCTGCCCTAAGCTAGGCACATGATGGAATCAGAAGGAAGCATCAGGGACTGAAAATCATTTTTGGGAAAAAAAGAAATGCATATATAAAAAAGTTAAAAACCCACGCAGGGCATAGATTTAGTGAGTCAGAGTAGATGAGCAAAGAAGTGGTTACCTACAGATGGAGGGAAGAGCACAAAGAGGCAGAGGCTGGAACTGACCAGGGTAAAGGGGAGGAAACAGCCACCCTTAGGAAGTGCCTGCCGTGCCAGCTTCTCGGTGTTGGGAGACCTCCTAGGAGAGACGAGGAGGGGACGTGATGTCAACTTGCTTAGCTCCAAAGAAGAGAAGGTCTATTTCTGATCTCTCTGCGATGCCCTTCTGTTCTACTGGGCTGTGCTTCTGTGCAGTTTCTGTATGACGCATGGACTGAGATTTTTAAAAATTCCCCTTCGTATCCATAAATTAGTAAGTGGACTGATCTATTTCTGAAACCATTTTAGCTTAATCCTATGGCTAGCTGTCTGGAGACCCTTACCAATTTTACACGCTCAACTGAGAGACCTTGAAAATGCTCAGTGTTTCTGTTCCTTAGTAGTTATGGCCTCTAGAGAGTCTGTGCCGGTTTGGGTTTATAAATGTACACTGAACAAATATATGGGACTTTGTGGTCCAGATGATGTGCCAAAGTGCTTTTCGTAGAACATTAGTCCCACAGGAGTCCCATGTAATGAAATTTCCATGGTCAATAGTGTTTCGGAAACTCTACACCATGTCATCTTTTTGAAAAGGCACTGGATGTATTAGCATATTAGCTCTTGGGATTCCTGAAGGAAGGTAGCTGTTTTTACATAGTTTAATCCAGCACTTTCAGATCTATTAATTTTAGAATTAATAAAATTTTGAAATTAATTAAATGTAATCTCTGGGGTTTGGTTCTCAAATGTTCTAAAGTATGATGAATGGATAAAGAAGATGCGATATATATATGGAATATTATGGAATAATAAAATGGAATATTACTCAGCCATAAAAGAATGAAATTTTGCCATTTGCAACAACATGGTTGGACCTAGAGAGGATTATGCTTAGTGAAATAAGTTAGGCAGAGAAAAACAAATACTCTGTGTTATCACTTCTATGTGAAATCTAAAAAATCAAATATGAATACATATAACAAAACAGAAACAGACTCACAGATACAGAGAACAAAGAAGTGGTTACCAGCAGGGAGAGGGAAGGAGTGAGGGACAAGATAGGGGTGTGGGATTAAGAGATACAAACTACTATGTATAAAATAGATAAGCAACAAGGATCTAGGATACAGCACAGGGAAATATAGCCATTATTTTATAATAACTTTAAATGGAGTATAACCTGTGATAATATCAAATCACTATTTTGTACACCTGAAGCTAATATAATATTTCTAAATTAACTATACTTCAATAAAAAATACAGTATAACTGAGGCAAAGTGGACTATCCCATTAAATAGTGATCAGTTTCTGGTTCTGAAAGGTTTGATGTGGCTGGCATGCATGTCATCTTTCCAGCCCTTGAGGGGTCTACTTACCAGAACTAGGAGCATCAGATGTCCTTGGAGCTAGAGCTTCCTTTTACAGATTGGTTAAATATTTTCCTTCAAAGTCAAGTTTAAGATGTATTTCTTCCCCCATCCTTTCCTGACCATAGGGAGCTCCACCAACCAACCCCATCAATTTTGTTGCAGCTTCGCTGACATTGCCACCTCTGGCTGCCTGGACCCCATTCATGTGTCTAGTGAATGGTTAATGCATATAGTAAACTTTTGGTCTTTGTCATTCACTTTAAGTCAAATCAGCCATTTTAGTACTTTTATTCCTCTAATTAATTCCTATTTTTCTTGCATTTTATTACATTTTAAAATAATTGGGCGACCTAGTTCTTGTCTTTGGGGATACTGTTTTTAATGATGTTTACTGAGAGGTAAGGAATGAGCATATTTACCTTGTCAAAAAACTTTTTTCCAAGATACTTATTGATCTTGTGTTGGAATACTTACATCAGCATAAAATATTGAGAATCCTATTTCATGGCTTTTAGGAAGCCTTAAAAGCAAGTTATAATATTTTAAGGTTTCTTAAAAATATTTTCTCCACTCAGTGAAACATAAATGACATTAACTCAAAATATAAATCTATGCATATACACAAATATGAATATATGTAAATATATATATTCAGTATTTTCTTTAAAAATGAAATTTGGCCTATTGGAATCCATGATTTGGGAATTATAAAATTTGCTAATCTAGTTCTAGCATGGGGAATATAAACTGCTGACTTATGTATCTTCTTCCAGCCAGGCTACGATCCTTTTCATAGACGGCAGAACAAAAACTGTCTCTGGTACTTCTCCCCGCCTTACTGAGTACCAAGCCCGGTGCTGTGAAGAGAGTAGGTGTTTATTAAATCTTTGTTAATTTCACTGTGGGATCTCGAGGTTGATGAGAGTATTTAAATATGAAATATATTTTAATGCAATTTTATATCTGTTTAATATAACATCTTATAAAAAAGTTACCCTGAGATTAGTACCTACAAATCCACCTGTATTTCCCATGGAAACATGAGTATAGTATGAATAACTGAAGTATGTGGGAAGTGATTCTGTGGAACCCATGGAAGGAAATGTTCTCCATCTTGCCTGCCGTATCCCTTTGCAGCAATCCCTTTTGTCTGAACTGTTTCAGAGGAGCTTTATAAGTAAACAATAGGTTGGAATATGTATTTCCTCAGGAAAGAGAGAATGTCCTAATGGTGCAGTTCATAAAATAGGCCTGTTTCGATCTCCGTCCCTGGAGAGCCTTGTCCTCTCACCTGTCTTCTCGTAGGAGGCAGCGTTGACCTTCACCGTGGTAGGACACTCCACCAGGCAGAGAGAGAAGACACGCGGGTCTGGGGGCAAACTTTATCTACATTAAAAATGTTCTTATAAATATGTATTAGCACTCTGGGATCATTTTTTTCCTAACGTCCCAATGGAAAAACTTATATTCTTTTAGGGATTCCAGTGAAGCAGTCTTTAAACTAAAACTAGTGAGCTTTTAAAGACAAAGGCAAAGCCATGGCCCACCAGAAGCAAATTTTGATTCATTCTTTGAATGGTGATTTGTAAGCTTTACTTGCAGTGTGGGGAATATTTTGGAACCTTCTTGTTGCACTGGGAAACATAAAAAGCCGAGGCATACATACATACATACATCTTAATGATATAAAACTGGCTTTGGAAAACAGTGTGTAATAGATGTTAGAGTTGCCCTCTTTGAGGAAAACAACCCTTAAAACACCATAGAAAAGTCTCTAATTTTTAAAAAACTGGCATCATGTGGAATAGACAGAGCTATTTCTTTTCATACCTTATTTAGCATTCACTTCTTTCTACAGTGTTTCCCACACTGCCGAGCAGAACCAACTATCACAAAACCAAACACGAGGCAGTGCCTCCGACAGGTCGCAGCCCTGTACTGAGCCAGCCTGAAGGGTGCGCAGGTCTCCCTGGTTCTTGTGCCTCCTGAGCTGTTACTCTTTTGTTTTTTAATGAATGAGGGGAAATGATAGGGAAATTGTTTTCAAAACTAAATTTTATTCCAGAGAAGTCCTCATTCCAACTGGTCAATCTCACATGACAATAATTTTTAATATTTTAATTTAAGATGCCTAATTAAGAGACATCGTGCTTTAAAAAAAAATCACCTGACCACGCCTGGGAAACTGGCTAAGAACGCAGACTCTGAAGAAAATCCTGCCATTTGTTGGCCGTGAGGTCTTTTCTCTCAGCCACAGTTTCCTAATCTGTATCACTGGGACAATAACGGTACCTATCTAGTGAGGTCGTTAGGAAGATTAAATGAGATAATACACAAAGTACAAAGCATGGGGCCCGGCACCTACATAATACATGTTAATTAGGTATTTGCTGTTAACATTCTCATTCTCATGAAAGTGAGAGTAATCTTGGTTGAAAAATGCTTCATAACAGTATCCTGAGACTTTCAACTACCACCAAAGCCACCAAAATTCATCTAAATGTAGAGGCCCCATTGTGACTATGTTTTCCCACTGAGAGGTTTTGCTCTCTTACTGGAACAGCGTATTTTTTGGGTCTTCTACACAGATGAAGCCTTCTCACTTGGGTATCATGTCGACCATACGCTTTTCTTTAGTACACACTCAATTGTTGCAATCACAGCAAAAGCTAAGACCCCAATAGCGCAAATAGTAATAAAGGAAGGAGAGAGTGAAGGGGTGAAATGTAATGATGACTGTCGCCCTTATCTCTTCACAGCCACTGACCCAAGTTTGCTAAAAGGTTTTGCTTACTTATACACACAGATGCAGAAGGGGAATGAACTTACCTCTTCACAAAGGCCAGCAGTTAAATATAAGAGGTATATTTATAATAATATGAACAATAAATTTAAATAATACAAAATTTTTGAAATGTGGCTTCTTAAGTTTGGTGAGAGGTAATAGAAAATTATCCATCAGCAAATAAACTGAATACTTACGTAAAGTATTTATTTATCTTTCTAGGTGGGTATGAGAACTTGAGTCTATAAATATGGCAGTCAGTTTAGGTGTATGGCGAGATGCTTTTATTTGCAGAATCCACATGCCACTCTTCTTTAGTTGCAAAGGACTAAACGTGTTAGTCCTGGAGGACTAAAGCTAGAAGAGCCAAAATGTGGGGCATTTTAAACCCATAAATTTCAAACCTCACTCACTAGAGTTCAGCTTTGCTAAATGTATCCATGGAAAGGTATTAAAGTAAGCTAAAAAGAAATCATTCTAAGAAGAGATGTGAGTTTATCAGCCCTGCATCAGTTATATCCCAGGCACTGTGCTAAGGACTGGACACTTACCTCTGTCCTCCGGAGTTACATTCTAGTGGAGGAGGCAGAGGTTAAACAGGTAAACACAGAAACACCTAAGTACCAATGTGGCGAAGGCCAGGAAGGAAAATGGAAGGAATGAGGGTGGAGAATAGTGACCCGTATGGACTGATGGTCGGGGTGGGGGGGGGCTCTCTAAGGGGGAGAAGTCGCCAGCTGTGGGCAGAGTGAGGAGAAGCTTTCTAGGTAAGTGGAAGAATACGTGTAAAGGTCCTAAGATGGCAGACGTCTGTGTGCTTGAGGAAATTTTTGAAAGCTTTATGGACAGAGTCCAGACAGTGAGAGAGTGACAGGAGGAGAAAGAAGCAGTGGTCAGGGGGACGTTGTAGGGGAGCTCTCTACACACAGCTCATTAAGACGTGTGCAGCGGTGCCAGGACGCCACCCTAGGGAATATTAACACTGTAGATTTTCTGCAGATGAGAAGCCTGGTGGCTCAGGTTGTCCTGAGAATCTGCCCTAAAGAGCCCCCGAATACTGACTCAGGATGGGAGCGTTCTTGTAGGTTTCCTGTGCCCTTCAAGACCAGAGGGGTCTTGAATTTTATGTGACTTGCATTGCTTTTCCTATCATCCTTGTGCTTTTATAGGGATTCTGACTCCCAGCTTTCCCGCAGGAAAGTAATTAAACTAGAACTTAGATGCCCTTAAAATACATAAAACAAGTACGCCATGAAAATGGTTTGTTCAGGCATCAAGTATTTTGAGATAATGCATGCTTTTGAGTGGACGCATGCAGACTTGTCCCCAGGGTACGCCTTTGGATGTCATAACAGCAATTCTGGTGTCAATAAATCATTTACTATTTGGACAAGTCATGGCCACCACCTCAGTCACTAGATACATTTGTAATGGTTTCTGTGAACAATAACAACAACCACCTAGCAACATGCTGTTTGGTCATGCCGTTTTTATAATACCACATGTGGTTCTGTGGGCTTTGGATGGATTAACTGTCTAATATATCTTAGAAATTAAACAGCAAATATTAGTGGAGGCCCACTGTGCACAATATATGAAATCATGCTGCATGGTGTGTGGCTGTATGTAAGAATGATGTATGGGGTTTTTTTGCTAGTTTTTTAGCACTTTTCTGTTCTATGAGGAAGGGGACTGCATCTATTCCGTTTACCATTTTGTCTCTCATTTGGGGCACTGAGTAGTTCCATAAGTATCTGTTGACTAGATGAGTGGATAAATGAATAGTTTTTAGGAAAAGTTTATTTCTTGAATTTCTTAGAACTCAAATAAGAAATGAGTGATCTGTCGTCTCTGCTTTTCATGGATGGTTGTTCCCTTGACCTTTTTTAAGCCATGCGGAGTGTCAAGTGTAGCCAAGTGAATTCTGCAAAGTACTGGTACCTCAGAGAAGCCAAAGTCATGTGATCCTTTACATCTATGCTGTGCTTTATTGACATGCACACTTTTTCATCTGGTCCTTGGAGCAATCTTGTGAGTCTACTCAAGTTTTTTAGTAAAGGAAGCTGGCTGTGTCTCATCTAACTAAGGCAGGTATTTAGGAATGAGATGTGTTTTCCAACTCAGCCCAGGCTATGATGCATCCACAGTCTCCAACAAATATTTGCCTGGCTCTTGGACCTGCAATCACCTTTAGAATTGCTTTTAGCTATTTTTAATTATCTTTTTTATCTTAGCTCTATCTTTCTTCTTTCCTCTCCGTCTCACATACCTCTTTGTTTTTATTTTATTTTATTAGTTTTTTAATTAAGGTATAGTTGACTTACAATATTATATTAATTTCTGGTGTACAACATAGTGATGTAAAATTTTTATAGATTTTATAGATTTCATTTACAGTTATAAAATATTGGCTATATTTGCCAGGCTGTACAATATATCCTTGTGGCTTATTTATTTTTATACACAGTAGTTTGTATTTCTTCATCCCTTATCTCTTTCTTGCCCTCATCACTTCCCTTTCCCCACCAGTAACAATTTGTTTGTTCTCTGTATCTGTGAGCCTGTTTCTTTTCTGTTATATTCACTAGTTTGTGGTATTTTTTAGATTCCACATGTAAGTGATAACATACAGTATTTGTCTTTTTCTGTCTGACTTATTTTGCTAAGCATGATACTCTCCAGGTCCATCCATATTGTTGCAAATGGCAAAATTTCGTTCTTTTTTATGGCTGCATAGTATTCCGTCATATATATATGTATGTGTGTGTATATGTTATATATATGTGTGTGTGTGTGTATATACACACACACACACATACACATACACACACCACATCTTTTTATCCATTCATCTATTAATGGACACTTAGGTTGCTTCCATACCTTGGCTATTGTGAAAAATGCTACTATGAACACTGAGGTGCATGTGTCTTTTCCAATTAGTGTTTTTGTTTTCTTCAGATATATACCCAGGAGTGGAACTGCTGGATCATATGGTAGTTCTGTTTTTAGGTTTTTTTGGAGCAGTTTCCATACTGTTTTCCACAAGTAACCAGTTTAAATTCCCACCAACAGTGTTACAAGAGTTCCCTTTTCTCCACATCCTTACCAATGTTTGTTATTTGTGGTCTTTTTGATGATAGCCATTCTGACAGGTGTTGGGTGATATCTCATTGCAATTTTGATTTGCATTTCTCTGATGATTAGTAACATTGAGCATCTTTTCTGTTGGCCATCTGTATGTCTTCTTTGGAAAAATGTCTGTTTAGGTCTTCGGCCCATTTTTAAATCTGGTTGTTTGTTATTTGGATATTGAGTTGTAGGAACTGTTTATATATTGTGGATATTAACCCCTTATTAGTCATATCATTTTCAGATATTTTCTCCCATTTGGTAGTTTTTTTTTTTCTGTTTTATTGGTGGTTTCCTTTGTTGCATGCAAAAACTTTTATTTATTTATTTTTATTGAAGTACAGTTGATTTGCAATGTTGTGTTAGTGTTTGGTATACAGCATAGTGATTCATTTATATATATACATATATTTTTTTCATATTCTTTTTCATTATGGGCCATTAAAAGTTATTGAATATAGTTCCCTGTGATATACAGTAGGACCTTGTTGTTTATCTCTTTTACATATATTAGTTAGTATCTGCAAATCCCAAACTCCCAATTTATCCCTCTCCACCCCCTCTCTACTTTGGTAACCATAGTTTGTTTTCTATGTCTGCGAGTCTGTTTCTGTTTTATAAATATATTCATTTGTACTATTTTTTAGATTCCACATTTAAGTGATGTTGTAAAATGTTTGTTTTTTTTTTCTGTCTGACTTACTTCACTTATTATGATGATCTCCAGGTCCATCCATATTGCTGCAGGTGGCATTATTTCATTCTTTTATAGCTGTGTTTCATATATATATATATATATATATATATATATATATATATATATATATACACATCTCACACGTCTTTTTTATCCAGTTATCTGTGGATGGGTATTTAGGTTCCTTCCATGTCTTGGCTGTTGTAAACAGTGCTGTTGTGAACACTAGGGTGCATGTATCTTTCCAAATTAGAGTTTCCTCCAGATATATGCCCATGAGTTGGATTGCTGAATCATAGGATAAGTCTGTTTTCAGATTTTTAAGGAATATCCATCCTGTTCTCTATAATGGCTGCACCAGACTACATTCTCACCAACAGGGCAGGAGGGCTCCCCTTTCTCCACACCCTCTCCAGCATTTATCATTTGTGGACTTTTTAATGATGGCCATTCTGATTGGTGTGAGGTGATACCTTATTGTAGTTTTGATTTGCATTTCTTTGGTAACTAGCGATATTGAAAAGCTTTTAAGTGTAATTAGGTCCCATTTGTTTATTTTTACTTTTGTTTCCTTTGCCTGAGGAGACAGAGCCAAAAAAATATTGCTGTGATTTATGTCAAAGAATGTTTTGCCTACATTTTTTCCTAGGAGTTTTATGGTTTATGGTCTTACATTTACGTCTTTAATCCATTTTGAGTTCATTTTTGTATATGGTGTGAGAAAATGTTCTAGTATCATTCTTTTACTTATAGCTGTCCAGTTTTTCCAGCACCCCTTGTTGAAGAGACTGTCTTTTCTCTGTTGTATATTCTTGCCTTCTTTGTTGTAGATTAATTGACTATAAGTGCATGGGTTTATTTTTGGGCTTTCTATTCTGTTTGGTTGATCAATGTGTCTGTTTCTGTGTCAGTGACATACTGTTTTGGTTACTGTAGCTTTGTAGTATAGTCTGAAGTCAGGGAGCGTGATCCCTCCAGCTTTGTTGTTCTTTCTCAAGATTGTTTTGGCTCTTTGAGGTTTTTTGTCATGTACCTCTTTGATTGTCAGTTGGGCTGCTGATATTTGGCTATTTCCATTCTCTGTAACTATCAGTCTCCAGATCAAGTTTTAAAATACTTAATTTTAGGTGACTAGGCACATCTCTTGGATTGAATTTGTTGGGGAGAGCTTGTTTTTCATTGTAAGCAGATCGTAAGTCAATATTGTATGATGAAAACACTTTTCCCTAGGCATAAGATGAATATCAAGATGGATTGCGGAGTTTAGTTGAAACTGAGCTGTGAGTAGAATAGGAAGAGAATGTAGTCTCAGTAGACCCTGAGTACACACAGGCATGGAGACTCTGGATGTATGAATGAATGTACTGCTCTGCTGTAATTTCTGTGAGTGTGAAGTCAGATCAGCTATTTTTGAGTGCGTGTTCAGGGAAGGGCTTGGATTCTGTTTATGATCAGTTTGTGTTCTTAATGCACACGTCAGGAGGTTTGCAGTTTCGTTCTTAACAAAAACAAGTGGGAATTTAGAGTCAGAGAATATCTTACCTAGAGCACGTGCTCCATGAGAACAGGGATTTTCGCCTGTTGTGTCACAGCACCTAGAATAATGGCTGACACATACTAGATGCTCAGTAAATACTGAGTAAAAGACTGGACCCGGCAGATACGCAGCCTGTCACTGTTAGAGACAGGACTGGGTTTGGAGTGGATGGAGTGATTTACCAGTGTTTGACTGTAATGATGTCTGAGCTAACTCTGCCTCACTTAATGATTGTAAGCTGAGTTGGAGCTGGTGTTTGATTCTTGTCTGTCCCACTGTACCAGTGCACACAGTTCTAGTCACTGTTTCAGTGGGTAGCTTCCTACCCCTCTGACTCCCTCTACTTGGTAATGAAATTATAATTAGCTTTAGTTTAACTCTGTGGACAGGATAGTAACTATAGCAAATCTATGGCTGAAAATGGGATAAAAATGAAAAGCATTAAATGGATTGCTTTGGGTTGCCTGAAGTGACATGGATTAATATGCTATCAATTTTCCTCCTCTGAGAAACATTTGGTCACAAGGAGATCTGGCTTTCAGAAGACATTCAGGTTTGGGTGTGTAGCTTTTGGCATAGTCTAGCATCACTGGAATGGTCTAAGTAGATTTTGGTTTCTTTTTTTTTCCCATGCCCTTAACCATGGTTGCTCAGAAATACCCAGTCCAATCTCTTAACTGTAGGTTATCTGTCATCCATAAGCTGAATGTTACCTTGCCAAGTCCCACTGAAGAGCCAGTTTATGGAGTGCACTGGGGGCAGTATTTAATAATATGTGAAGCATCTCAGAAGCCTGAAAAGCTAGTATCAGAGGGGATATGATGTGGAATTTCCAAGGAAAAGCTGAGAGAGGAAGGGACTAATCGATCCATTGATTGATTGATCTACAAAAGGCAGGGGATATATTTCATATTTCATACTGCTAGAAAGCTGCAAACTTTTAACAGCTGTTTTTTAATTGCACCAAGAAATACAAGTGTCATGTTTGCTAGATTTTCAGGTCTAATGGTCTAAGAAACTCTGTTTTCTCTTAGCCTTGGTGTGTGTGTAGTGGCTGTGTGTTCTTTGATAGTGTCACAGTCTGGGTAGGTATGAAGATCTGTTGGCCGAAAAGCAACTGGGAAAACTGGAGTGGAAGAAAAAGAAAATTAAAATAAGATGTTGGATTGAGAAATAACAAGAAGGTTGGATATTTCAGGCTTCCTTTTTTAACTTCAGTAACTGCAAAAAAAAAAAAAATGCAAATGTCATAATCTCTTCAGTTTCAAAATTTACAGTTTGTAGCTCTCCATTGACTCCTATTTCCTTTTTAAACTCTGAATATACAAGGTTAAACATATTTCAGAAACTTCCTCTTCACTAAATAAGTATAAAATGCTAACATGAGGTTATGCTATCACAGCAAGTATTCTCATCCAAGGTATTTCAGAGAAACGACAGGAAGGCCAATTACTGTCTCGAGAAACAAGGAAGAACTTGTTCTTTTATCCAACGCAAATTTGTCCTTAGACTCTTATTGTCTGGGCTCTTTTCCCATGTTATCTTTCATTCATTTGTTCCATCTTAGAAGAACATTTGTATTAATGTGGATTAACTGATTTTGGAATAAGCAAGTTATTTGTCTAATGGACTCCTTGTTTAAATTCAGGAAGTTCGTACTAGTGATAACCCTCTTAGTCCTAATGGTTGCTAAAAAGGATATGTACCCTACCACATGTAGGGCAATTTGGGTGAATTGAATCAAAGTGTGCGTGGCTTTGATTAAGTAAAGAAAAGGTATTCATTGACCAGGAGCACTTCCTAGGACATGGCGCCTGAATGTCCCCAATTTAATAACTTAATTTTTCTTTCCTTAACACTTTCTGAAGGGATAGGACATAGAGTGCCTTTTCTTACGTAGTTCTTCTCTGAGTGAATGTAGGCTGAGGGAAGACTCAGGCTGGTTCAGAGAACTCCACATCTATGTGTGGAGAGTGCTAGAGGTCGTCTCCTCATTATTCTTCAGAGTCCTGAGCTGTTCTAAACACCCACAGGTTTCAGAAAGCTAGCTTCAGGGGAGTTGAGACTTTATAGAAGATTAAAAAAAAAAAAAAAAAGAAATGAAAACACCTATTCTCTTCCTTCCCTGATTTTTTTTTTTTTGAGAGGGTGGTAGACATATATGTTCAACTGTATGTAGCTGAAACCACATTACAAAGAGAAAAATTGAAAGGCATTTATTAAGACTAAGGAACAAACATACTGGGAATCGTATAACTATTTTGCTTCATACGTGAAACTAGTCCTAAATTCAATTGATATGATGTTTTTAAGAACTGACTTTTGTCAGGAAATTATCCATTACAATCTCACAAAGAGTAGTTTATCATTCTCCACTGTAATTGCTACACTCAGACATTTATCATGATACCCAGTAAGACTTTTCATTTTGCTCCTGATGGAATCTCTGGTCTTCATGTTGCTTCTGGACTGCCTGCCCTCCTTTCAGCGCTGTGTCCACCACTTGGGTACATGGGCACTGAAAGTGTCTACAAACGTCACCAAGTTGGAGATGTATTTTTGCAACTGACATTTTTTTTCACTTAGAAATTAATCACAGGATGCACTTTGGAGAGTACAGGTCTAGAAGTGGAACATTATCAGAGGATAGTCAAACCACAGATGCTTCTAGCCAGTCCTGTTCACAGTAGTGCTACACAGCATGAAAAATAACATTATTACCAGCAGAAGTACTGCCCTATCCGGTATTGTCTTATCCGTAACATTCAGTCACTATCCCCATGAACATACTTTTTTGAGCACACATGTAGAGGCGCCTCTTACCTTGGAGGTTTGAATTCTCTTCCTTATTTTTCTTTTTTAGTAAATAAACTAAAAATGAATTTGAGCCATTTGCCAACTTCAGAAAGTCTGACTTTAAAATATCTTTTTCTTTTCAAATATTTGAACTAACAGAGCCACTTTTAATTCCCTACTCCCATCCGCGGCCAAAAATATGTATTCTAGTCTTCAAGGTTTCCTTGTAGATAGCCTTTTCCAAGATTGCTGGTATAGAGAGCAATATTGTGCTCGCTTCGGCAGCACATATACTAAAATTGGAACGATACAGAGAAGATTAGCATGGCCCCTGCGCAAGGATGACACGCAAATTCGTGAAGCGTTCCATATTTAAAAAAAAAAAAAGAGCAATATTATTTTAGCAATAGCTATGTGGCAACAGCTTAATTTCTTCCTGAACTGAATTCTTAAGTCACACAAATCAATCATTTCGCGGCGGTTGCTTTTACAACAAACTATGTATCATAAATGTACGAATCTTAATTTGTATGCCACCTCAGACCTTATGGGACAGGGTTGTAAGGAAGATGATCATGCTGTACTAGCCAGCTCACTTCCTAACTTCCGTTAATCAATTCACGCGTTAGGGAGAATCACCAGCCACCGAAGAACAGACGGCACTGCGGAGGAGTCACAAGCTGTTGACTCAACACTCTTCAGGGAAGGAGGGGTGATGAGCGTTCTTTGGACCCCTGAATTCGAGCAGGAACAGACTTTGTTTATTTAGCAGTCTAGTTCATCTGTTTCCTGATTGCATTCTTATTGTGCAAATGCCAGAGCATATTACAATAGATAAAATGAGGGAAAAAATAAAGTATAATTTAAGTGGGCCAGGAAGGAGTGGGGTGGCAGACGTTTGAATGTTCCCTTGGAATTAATCAGCGGTTCCTAAACCTAAATGCTTTATCTCAGGAACTGAGTTTCTAACTCAAGTTACAGAGGAGAAAATATTAGTTGGCCTGAGAAAGGAAAAACCTTGGTTCAATCAGTTTGTACCCAGATTCCTTTATCATGGGAGAGTTGTGACTGGGGATTCAGAGTCTTGAGAACATGACTGTGACCTAGTTATTCCTGTGCTGCAAGTGCTCATAGGAGGTACTGGCTAGACCTGAAAATAATGAATTAAGAGATTCCAGCTGGGATATGATGAAAGCATTTTTGGGAATCTCTGTATCTTGGCTGGACCACATGGGTTATAACTTGGAGAGGCCTAAACTGGTAGTAGTATACGACAGATTTATAGCCCAATTGATGTTGGGCATCAGAAAAAAAGGCTGAGGTTAAAAAAAATGACTAGAGAATTATGAGCTTTAAAAGACTTGCCATTGGAAGGGAGGCTGAAGAAGGAAAGCATGAATTCCTTGTTTGAAGGGAAATAAAAATAATAAAGATTGATGGGGAGGCGTTGAATGGGAAGCGTAGTAGTTTGTTTTTCACAGCAACCCTCTCCTCCAGACCCCTTATCCACCTCTGCTTCGTTGCTCTCCTTGCCACGTTTTCCACCTAATACGCTGTACTGCTTCTTTATGATCTAGCTCTTCCACTACCGTGTTATGACGACGTGGATTACTGTTTTGCCCCCACCCTCTGCTACTTTGTTGTATCCTTGGCTACCAGAGCGGTGTCTGACACGTAGTACGCTCTCAATGAAAGTTTGTTGAATGAGTGAAAGAATGAGCTAAAAATTCATTTTAGTCTGTCTTTCCTTTATCCGTTCCTTTCTCCTCCCCTTTCTTCTTCTAGCAAGTACTTACTGGGATCTATCAGGCCTCAAAGACCAACAGACAAGATTCCCGCACTCCTGGAATTTACAGTCCACTGGGGCAAATCTAATCCTGTAAACGAGGGAGTCACTATGTAAATGAGGGTGTTCAGGGCGGATTGTAGACCTGTGCACAAGGTGCAATGAGAACCTAGAAACAAGAGCATTTAAATCAGACTGAGAGGGCAAGGGAGATTTTTTTGGGAGTTGAAAATTAAGGATTTATGGAACCTCGAAGGATTTGTAGGAGCCGATAAAGAAAAAAACATAGCCTGGAAGAACAAAACCCTGTTCTCAGGGAAACTGTAGGCAGCTCATTGTGAATGGAGAGATGATACCAGAGCAGATGGAGTTTGGAGGTAAGAAAAATGGAGAGTGATTTGAAAATCATGGGCTTTACAAAGTGTTTCGTGGTGTTTTTCACTGAGTGAGACAAATACACCGAGACTTCATAATACTTCCCACAAATAGGTGAGATCACTCACCATGAGCATCTTACCTTTTTATTTCTCTCTGCTTGCCCCTTCCCAGCGCGATATCCTCGGTGAAGGATTAATAGAGCTCTAGTGCAGGGTTGCCGTTTCACTGAGAGCACATTATTTGAAGTGTGGAGATGTTTGTTTTAGCTTACAAGTAGCTGGTTGCAGGCTGTAGAGTTTATGCTAGGATGATGGCCCTTTCAGCCTAATTTTGTCTTCTGTGATTGTGGGCAGGGGTTATCTTTGAGAGAGTATTCTTGCCTTCCATGTTACTGACACATAAACTGTTTCCAGTCTCCAGTCTGCATTGTTCTCTTCTGGAACCTGTTTGTATGTTCAGCCTCTAGGAATGCCCAGCTGTTGGATAAGGTGGTAGTTTGCTGTTCATTTGATCTAATATAACCTCCAAATTTTAGTAGTTTTATTATCAATACCTTTATATACGATGGGTTTGTCATCCATATTTTTTCATTTAAATTGATATTTAAGATTAACTGAACAAAGCAAAGAGATTTGCATAAAATCAGGTGCTATTTTCTGTCCTGCTTGAGTTTCCAAGTGGGAGACTCTTAATTGTCCTGCTCTCATGTCATCTGCAAGCCGCTGCATCCTCTTGGCCTTTCCCATGTTCTTAATCATTTTAACATTCCTTGGACTATTTTCTAGCTCATTAAATACATATTTGTCTTTTTTGTAATGACAAGAAGAATGGGAGGTGCTCAGGTTGTTGATGTATCTGTACATGGTGCCTGCACAAAGCAGGGGCTTAGCATACATTTATTGAATGGGCAGGTATTAGGTATTTTAAAACATGCATCTGAGCATTAGCAGCTTCCCACTGTCTTCAGGAAAAAGCCTGGACTCCTTTGCAGGAGCCACCAGGCCATTTGCAATCCGGAACTGATAGACCTTTTCATCCTTATCTCTTGCAGTCACACCCAACAATTCACATTATGCAATACCTGGTCACAGCCCTGTGCCTTTACCCTTCTGTCTGACAAATCCTTTCTGACTTGCCAGATGTGAGAGCTGCCTCCTGGCTCTCCTGCAGAAGAATGACTCCTTCAGTATTTCCAGAACAGCTTGTATGCACTTCCATGAGAATGTCCATCTCGTCATTTCACTTTAAGTGCTTATTGCCTCATCTCCGCTGTACACCCAAGACACAGGCTCTGTCTTAACATTTGTGTCTGAGGGTCTAATATTGTGCTTCTGACCATATCGAGGACTCAGCAATGTGTTCTGAATGATTAAGTAGGGGGAGTAGGCCTGTGTCGGGGCCTGAGGATCAGCCAGTCCTGTGGCCCCAACTCCACACCAGGGGGCCCCGAGCCCTGCACTAGGGACAAGCGGACGGGCTGAAGAGGCCCAACCCAGAGCCAGGGCATCTACCGGGAGGGATGACCATTGCCAGCTTCTAGAAAGCCGTGAGGTCCTGGCCTGTCTGTCCAGCTGGCCCTCTTCAGAGAAGAGTCCTTGAATGGTGCTGCCCTTGGTTTCTCGCCAGCAAAGTCTTTCCCGAGAGATCAGGCTCGGTCAGAAGCCTGAAGCCTCCTTCGCAGGGTTTCTTTAGTTGTTTGCCAGGCATCTGGTTAAAGGAAGCATGACAGACTTCAAGGGACTGATGAGAGTCTGCGATCTCCTTGCTGGGCTACAAATCGTAATTGAGAGCCATGTCTCAGGAGTGAAATAGAGATGATTGTCCGTAGAACTATGATTTCACGTTTGCTGAAGCTTATTTAATACCCTGCCCATCCACTTAGCTTTGTAAAAGCCTACCCTTTTATAATAATAGGCATTGTGCTTTCTGTTTTTATTACATAATAAGCCGCATTGTTTAATTTATGATGTATTAGATTCCGTTAGGATATTGGGAGTAATTGTGGGGTTTGGAATGTGTAGGAATGTGATTAGATGTCATTTGTTGGGCCATGTGAGATAAATGGGCTTCATCACACGAGCTACAGATATGAAAGTTCCAGCCCATAACTTGAATTGTGTTGTGTATTCTGAGCCATAATGGTCACATAATTCAGACTCTGTAGCTATAAATGTACATGCAGAAATACAAACTTCCAAAAATTATGTAAGACTATCCCCAAAAATAGATCTCAAAGAAAGATTTCTTTCTTAATTGAAATGCTTTATTAGCTTTCTGTTTTCAGATAATGTTGAGCTTAGCAGACAAGACCTCTCATGATCTGGTCCTTGCCTGCCTCCCCAGCTCCACCCCCAGTGCTCCCTGCCTGCAAGTACCCTTCATTTGGTCGAGGAACCTTGCCCACTTCCTCTCTTTGTCCTGCTGTTTCACACTTAACAGATTTTTTCCAAAACTGGTTGGCTTTGTCTACATTCAATGCCCTTTGACTACTGTTTTTAAATTTTTTTTTTCAAATTTACAAAAGTACAGAGGATAATCGGACAATCGTGTATAAACTCTCCACCTGGAATTAACAAAAGTTAGCATTTTATGTATTTTGCCTCTATATGACGTAAACAAACCATAACCTATCCAAAGAAAGCTGATGTCTTTCTTTTTTCTTTTTTTTTTTCCTTCTGGTTCCTTTGCCTTTTTCTCTCCAGAGGCAAATATTGTCCTGAATTTGTCCTATAATTTTTCATGTCTGTACTTCACTATACAGAAGCGCTCATGGCCATATGTAAATGTGTAGATATTTTGCTGTATACTTTCTCCCCAGATTTTTAAAAGAAGGCTAATTTAGACAACCCAGTGCTACCCCCTTGGCTCTCTTTGATTCCTGGGGTTTGAGGGTTCTTTGTTCTGTTTACTTCCAACAAACAAATTCAATCATTGCTTATTTTTAAAAAAAGTTTTCTAAAATTTCTGGTCTGGTGCTTCTTCAGAGATTTTGTGAAAGTCTTTAGATTTTAAATTTTACTGCAAAGTTGGTTGACCTTTCCTCTTCTAATCCCCCTCCCCCACAAATATCAATATTAATTATACATAATGTCTTTTTTTTTACAGAAATTACTTTTCATTAACTTGGTAGCTGTAGCAGTGAGAAGCTTTCATTTATAATGTTCAGAATGTTTCCCTGAAGCCTTTTTAAAATTTCAGTTCTTTACTTAAAACTACCTAAAAACTACTTTAAAACTACCTAATGTACTAATATAATCACAGTTCATATTTCCTTGATTTTATTTCCTTTTAGTTTTTATTTTTCTTAACATAGTCATTTACTTTGCAATCAGGATATAAATGTAGTTTGTATTACATGTTTATCCACATATAAACTTTAAAAAATATTACATAACCCTGTTTCCACTTTGTTGCACATTTGATCTCTACCTTTAGTTTTTATTTTTTCGTGTTACATAGGCACGCGTAATATCTTTGTACATAGAGCTTCTTCTGTATTTAGAATAGAGTGAAATTATCTGGTCATGATCACGAGCACCTTAAAGCCCTTGATGCAGACTGCCAAGTGTGGTCATGTGTGCTTCTGAGTGTCTGAGTCCTGGTTTCTCCTCATTCTTATCACCATATGAGTTTTTTAAATAGTCAAAAAGAAGATAAATCCTTGCTTATTTCCATCAACAGCCATCAGCTCTTTATAGAATTAAGTTCTTAAATCTTTATCTTATTTACTTTAAATATTTTTCCAGACATTTTTATTTTTTATTGGAGTACAGATATTTTTACTTAATGTTACTTGTGAATCTTTTCCTTCTGATTTCATCTGTGGCTTTGGAGATTACAGATTTTAAATCCTCTTGCTTCCAAAGATTTGATAAATATTTTGATTTATTTTCTTCCAGATTATTTTTATGGTTTGACTTTTTTAGATGTGTTTGATGCTCTAGTCCAGTTTGGATTTGCTGTAAGCTTGAGACAGTACCAAAGTACCATTGTTCTGCCGCGTCTAATTTAAGCCAGTGATATATGTGATGGTGGGACGATACAGTCCAGGATTCAGCTTACATTTCTTTGTACCTGACTTTTATTAGGAGTGTTATTTAAATCAGACTGATGGATGTTACTAAGATGCTGGGCTCACCTTGGACTTCCCATACCCGTGATGCCCTTCTGCAGCTCAGTGGGAGCCTGGCGTTTGCCCCTGAAGGGCGCATTGCTATTGTTTTCTGATTGTCCTCCAAGCTCGTTCATGCTGGTCTTTGGCCTTTCTCTTGGAATGTTGATCTCTGTCGTCCAGCAGACAATTCACACTCAGCATTAGTCAACAGACCATTTTCCTTAGGCTCTGGAAGGTCTAAAACACAGGGTCATTCATCTGCAGACAGGATGCCTTCCAATCACCTTTCTTCTGGGACCTGCTCACCCATCTCCTGCGGCCTGGCCAGCAGAGGCCAGTCTGTCTGGCTTGGGCCAGCACACCCAACGCCAGCTCTCCCTCCTTTGCTGGCGGAAAGCCTTTTTTTTTTTTTTCTAGCTCCCCTGCTGCAGAATAAACAGAAATTCTGTTTATAGCAACAACATTGTTTTTCTGTTTTAAAGGAATAAGTATGGTGCAAGTGATTCAATAACTGATCGAGAACTGACTTTAAAATAAGCCAGACTTTGTGGGTAAAACAGCTTTTGGAACCACCCACTTTAAATGTAGTGAGCCTCCTTTTACCCGAAGTGTTCAACAGAGATGGGAAAACATTTTAAGAAATGGTACAAGGGAGTCAAGCATTTCTGAGGGTAACTTTTTTACTCTAATGTTCTTAAGTTATACTAGCATCTCGCGTCCCACCTCCTTTGTTCTTCTCAAAGTTTTTCCAACATTTATAGTAACAGAGGCCCCAAACAAATTTTTAAGTTCTGGGGTCAGTTTGGAAAAAAAATGAATTTTTAGAAATACAGAAAAATACAATTGGAAAATGGGTTAGTTATCTGCCGCATGTGGTTGGAAATACAGAGCTTACTCATCCAGTAAGTAAGATGCACAAAGAGAGTAGTAAGTCCGTAGAGCTAAGGTTGAACTAGGACATCTAACTGCAGACTTGTGGGGTTTTATATATGGCTCCATCAGGTGACAATATGTGCATCTTCCAGCTGTAAGCTCGAGACCGTACTAAAGTACCATTGTTTTGCTCAATATAAGAATTGATGAGCCAACTCATTTTTTTAAAAACAGCTTTATGAAGGTATAACTTATATACCATAAAATTCACCAAAGTGTAACATTCAATATACTTCAGTAAGTTTAGAGTTATGTACTATCACATAATCCAGTTTTAGAACATTAACATCACCCTCAGAAAGATCCCTTGTGTCTGTTTTCAGAGAGTCCCTGCCCCTAGCCCCAGCAAGCACTAAGCTACTTTATGTCTCTATAGATTTGCCTTTTCTAGACATTTCATACAAATGGGATCTTATAATACATAGTCATATCTGGCTTCTTTATTTTACATAATATTGTAGTATGCATAGCGTGTATCAGTAGCTTGTTCCTTTTTACTGCAGAGTAATGTTCCAGTGTATGATTACACCACATTTTGTTCATCCGTTCACCACAAATGTTGATGGACATTTGGATTATTTTCAGTTTGGGGCTAACAACCCTGCTGTGAACATTCATGTACAAGTCTTTGGTCATATGTGTCAATTTCTCTTGGGTATACACCTAGTTGTGGAATTGCTGAATTATATGCTGAGTTTATGTTTAACTTTTTAAGAAACTGCTCAGTTTTTTCCAAAGTAGCTGGACCATTTTAAACTCCCATTAGCAATATATGAGGATTCTAGTTTCTCCATATCCTCACCGCCACTTGTCTGTCTTTTACATTGTAGCTGTTCTAGTGGGTGTGAAATGGTATCTCACTGTGGTTTTAATGTGTATTTTTCTTATGACTAATGATGTTGAGCATTCTTTCATTTGCTTATTCATATGTCTTATTCGGTGAAATTCCTATTCAGATCTTTTGCCCCTTTAAAAATTGGGTTATTTTTCTGCTTCTTACTGAGTTGTAAGAGTTCCTTATGGTTTTTGATGCAAGTCCTTTATCAGATATTGCAAATATTTTCTCCTAGTGTTACCTGTCTTGTTTTTAATGGTATCTTTTGAAGTATAAAAGTTTTTTATTTTGGCTATGTCTAGTTTATCAGTCTTTTTTTTTTTTTTTTTTTTACAAATTGTGCTTTTGGAATTGTATGTAAGAGCTCCTTGCCTAAACCAAGATCTTATATTTCTCTTTTATGTTTTCTTCTAGCAGTTGTATAGTTTTAATTAGAGTTTATATAAGTCTTTGGTTGATTTTGAATTAAGTTTTGTGACTGGGGTCAGGTACGAGTCATTTTTCCTTTTTGTGTATGTGGATATCCAATTTTCTTGGTACCATTTATTGAAAAAAACTTTTCTTGTTGAATTTCCTGGGCATTTTGGTTGAAAATTAATTGACTATAAATTGGAAGAGTTTATTTCTGGCTTCTCTATTCTATTCCATTCAACTATATTCCTGTCCCTACTCCAGTACCGTAGTCTATTGATTACTGTAGCTTTGTAGTAAGTTTTGAAGTTCTCCAAATTTACTCTTCTTTTCCAAATTGTCTTGACTATTCTAGGTCCTTTGTATTTCCATATATTCCAATTTTAGCTTCAACTTGTCAGTTTCTTCAAAAAAAATCCCTTCGGGATTTTTAAAATACATTTTTATTGAAGTAGAGTCAGTTTACAATGTTGTGTCAATTTCTGGTGTACAGCACAATGCTTCAGTCACATAGGAACATACATATCTCATTTTCATATTCTTTTTCAACATAAGTTACTACAAGATGTTGAATATAGTTCCCTGTGCTATATAGCGTAACTATTGGGATTTTGATAGCAGCCACATTGAATGTATAGATCAGTCTGTGGGAAATGTCTATTAACACTTTGGAATTTTCCATTCCATGAACACAGAATGTCCCTCCACTTATTTAAAGGTTCTTCAGTTACTCTCATAAAGGTTTTGTAGTTTTCAATGTGCAGATTTCACACTTATGTTGTTAAATTTATTTCTATAAATTTTACTATTTTTTATTGTAATTGTGAATGGAATTGTTTTTTAAATTTTATTTTCAGATTGTTCATTTTTAATATATAAATAAAATTTTGCTCTTTTTATACTAATTTTGTATTCTTTAACCTTGCTGAACTTGAATCTTTTGTAGATTCCTTGGATTTCATACATACAAGCTTGTGTTTTCAGCAAATAAAGATAATTTTACTTCTCTCTTTACAAACTATATGTTTTTAATTTCTTTTCTTTGCATTATTGCACTGGCTAGAACCCCCAATACAGTGTTTAAAAGAAGTGGCAGATGGGGACATCCTTGCCTTCTTTCTAATCTTAAAAAGAAAATATTATTTCACCCTTATTTATTATGTTAGCTGTAGGTTGAGGAAGTTCACTCACTTAGATTTTGTTAAGAATTTTATCATGAATAGACATAGGATTTTTATCACATTCTTTCCTTGCATTTATTGAGATGATCATGTGGTTTTTGTTCCTCATTTTATTAATATGGTGTACTATATTTGTTGATTTTCAGATGTTAAGCCAACCTTGCATTCCTGGGATAAACCCTACTTGATCATGGTGGATAATATTTTTTATATGATGTCAGATTCATTTTGCTAGTATTGTGTTGAAGGTTTTTGTCTCTGTTTTTAAGGGATGTTGGTTTGTAGTGTCCTTTTCTTGTGACACTTTTGTCTGGCTTTGGTATCAGGGTAATACTGTCTCATGGAAAAAGTTGTGAAGAGAGCCAAGTGATGCCTTTTTTTAAAATTAGTCTCTGTAGACAGGAGGGAAAGATGGTATAGAACAGTGTTTCTTACTCTTTGTATAGTGACATTCCATTTAAAAATCATTTTCAATCTATTATGAACAATAAAATGAATCACCAGAAAAAATACACAAAAATATAAAAATATAAGATTCATTTCTAAAATAGGTTCAGTTTATATAAAATTACTCTGTCAAATTGATATGAAAGTTTCTAGAGGCTTATAACTTTTTAAAAATTATGATATAATTGACCTAACATTATGTTATTTTCAGGTGTACAACATAATGACTCGATGTTGGTATATTTGTGAAATGATCACCATAATGTCTAGTTAACATCCATCACTAAACATAGTTACAAATTTATTTTTTTATTGTGATGGGAACTTTTAAAATTTACTAGGTGAGCAACTTTCAAAAGGCTTATTACATCTTAATCACTGTACTTACCTCATCACAGACTGGACACAAACAGTTCTTGCAGATTTTGATGAGAACTGACTTTGAGTGGTGCAAGTGTAGACTCATGCTTCTCAAACTATAATGTGTACAGAAATCACCTGGGGATTCTGTTACCATGGATTCTGATTTAGTAGGTCTGGGACAGAGCCTGGGGTTCTGCATTTCTGTCGACCTCCTAGGTAATGCCGATGCTGCTGACCCACAGACCAGACCACACTTTGAGTACCAAGACTACGAGACAGAATGCTGATAATAAAATAAATGTGATATTTTTTGTAACCCTGTCATAAATTGCTTTGGGCATATTTTGGTTTTTGAAGATTGTTGGGTTGTTGCTCAACAGTCACGATTGTCTAGATACCAGTTGTTTTTCTTGGCCTCTAACCTTTCTGGGCCTCCAACTGCTCATCTATAAATTCAGGGCATTGGACTCAGAGATCTCTGAAGTGTCTTCCAGATCTCACAGTCTGTGATTTTAAGCATCTGTGTCAAGGGAGAATTCTGGCTGTATTTGCATTTTCTTTTTATATAAACCTAATAAAACATGAACCCAAAGTCTATATTACAACAGTTCTTAACAAGATGTTAAAAACTAACAGTAAACATGCTTTACTAAATTTTGGATGATACAGAAAGATTAATATCAACATTCAAGGATTTTTCCATGTTGAAGTCTTAAAAAAGTGGGTGGGAGTCTTGTTTAAACTTATAGTAGAAAATCTAATTAAAAAATAATTGACTTGCTGAAACTGTGGAGAGACAAGTAAAATAGGTGTTTATATTATGAAATTCAAGTTGACACAAAATAGCTGAAAGGCTTTCATTTCAGCCAAGTTTTCTGAAATGATCTCATTTTCCTTTATATTTCACTTTATTTACTGAGATACTTGAAACATTTTCCCCCGTTGCTTAAAAGCAAATGAAAAGGGTGGTAAATCAGTGGTAGAAATGTGTTGTCAAAACCTCCAGGGGCTGTATCCTCAGTCTTCAGCACATATTAGTGTGATTCTGCTATTCTTACTACGGATGATTACAGCACACCCTGCAATGAAGGGTGGAGGTACTTGGTCAGCCTCCAAAGAAAGTGACTAATAATTGACCTAATGTACAGAGCACATGAATAACATATTCTTTGGGAAAAAATATGGCTTATGGGGTGTGCGAGAGTTCATATCCCTCTTTCCACTTCTTCCGAAAGATTTAAGATACTCATCTGCTTTATTTAATGTTTAATTCTTCAGTCTCAGATTCAGATCATGCATTAGATGCCACTAAGCAATTCAAGACCAGACTCCTGCCCCCAGGGTTTTCTTAAATTAGTTGTTTAGAATTCTGAAGAGAAATCATATCAGTTTTGTTACATTTACATATGCAGTGGACTCACACAGTACAATGATTTTATTTACTTTTATATACTGTTAAGCGGTTGTTTCCCTTGGTGAAGGGACTTGAAGTCTCCAAAAGATACAGGAGTTTTTCTTCGCTAAGGAGCTTAGTGGAAAGTTAGAATTTTCTTTTTCTTTTTGCATTTAACACATTGAACATCACTTGAATAATACACTTACTGTATTTCTGTTATTCTTGGCTGGTCTGCAAGATATTTTATTTGGTGAATTTCCTTTTATTCATTTAGTAAGAATGGGGTCAGCTCAGCAGACCTTTTTATTTTTAATTGACTGACGCTTTATTATGTTACGGGCTGAGACACATCTATTAATGTTACGAAGGACATGGGATCAAAACATTTTACAGTGGTTCTTTCTGGATGGTGAGATTCATTTTATTTTCTGTTTTCTAATTTTTTTGTATTTTTGGAATACTCTACAAGGGCCATTTTTTTTAATATTAAAAAGACCACTACTATAAAGATTTTAAAAAATCTAGGAATTTCTAACTTGATTTCTCTAGAAAGAGAACTTTTCATATATGTGTTTACTAGAGATGATGCACCTACTATGTGCCAGGCACGTGGTGGGCCTGGGGCGATAAGGCAGGTTAGACTCAGCTGTTATCCAGGATGTGCTCAGGCTCCGGTCATCATCTCACCAAACTGCGGTCAGTGGGGAGCAATAAATGGTACCCCCAATAAATTGTTATTACCTATGAGCTGGTAGTAATTCCTTACCTCTCTCATGAGATTTTGAAGAGGATTAACTGAGACTGTGTATGTAAAGTGCTTGGTCTAGTGGTTGGCACATAGGAAACTGGGGCCATTACTATTGAGCTTTGGACATTCATGGTGATGGGGGAGGTAGCCCAGTTTATGGCTGGACAGCATCGTGAGAAAGTGAGACCGTGCTCCCCAGGCGAAGTCAGTCTCTCGGGCGCCTCCCCATTCCTGCCATTTCTGTTCCCTGCAGCATCCTTTTAAAGACCACTATCTGCACTTTGGGCTGTTCCCTTGGTTTCCTCTAAGCCAAGTTTCAGTTGGATTTTTCTGAGAATGCACCCCTGTTTGTATCATGGAGAGTGAGAAGCTAGGATTTATTTTGTAGTTACACAACTATAGATTGTTATTTCGTAGATCTGTGAGGGCCACCTGGATTTTTGCCTTTAATTAATTAAGTTAGTTTTATATTATTAATAGAAAAATAAGCACTTGAGAAGACAAAGATAGAACTAGAAAAAAAAAATATATGTGCTGGATCATCTAAAGTAGTTCAGATGAAGTCACGGAGTCCAGGAACTTCAATTCAGTTCCCTCCAAAATGTCTTTTCTCTGACCTCACAACAAAGTACACATAAAACCCCACTGGCTTCGTATCACAGAAATGCTTCCCTGTCCCCGCAGATGATTCCAGTAAGTTTGCTCTATTGATCTGGTTGCGAGGGGCACTGTCCAACAGATAATCCCATACAATCAAAAGCCTTCTCGGGGGATCAGGGCGGTGTTGATGTCTGTGTGATGACGAGGATGATGGTTGAGCGGAGTTCGGCTAATCACAGGTTTATTGTTCTACAGTTAAGCAGCCACAGCGTCACTCTCGAGCTTTCTGAATGCCTGCCTCCCATACCAAACATTACAGCCTTCCCCTAAAATTTCCAGACCACCCACTGTAACAATATAGTATATAAAAGGATCCAGATGCTCGGAAAGAGAACGGGTGAAGTGCAGAGCACGCGTGATACCTTCTTGTTTGTCCTTCTCGATTTTGAGCACGGTTTTTACATAGCTGACTCACTAGAGAGATCAAGCTTCATCTTCTTGTCTCCTTTCCAGAGCATTTAAAAAATATATACGTATATATAACAGGATTTAAGTCAACACCCAAAATATGCACGTTGCGATTGTACTTGATTCAAGGGCCTCTGTGCCTTCCCAGCTTTGCACCACTCTTCAGTATCCCCTAGAGGACAGGGAGGAACAGACTGTAGGAGGTACACACAAGTTGAGCTCTAAAGATGGACTGGACACATGGAGGGGAGAGTGGAGAGTATCACATGAGAGAGTGATAACCACAAGGAAAATGTACCAGGTATGTGTGGAGTATCCCTTTGCAAAATGGCTAAATGCAGATAACTTATTCTAGTTTAATGCCTCATTGCTTGCAAGTTTTTTTAAATGCCTCATTTTATACACATCTTGGAATGAGAATGTATTTGGAACTTAGGCCCCTTGGCAGCTTTGCATGGTTTGACTTGTGGTCTACGGCTTTGCAATAGTTTGTTCAAAACATACTTAATAGCTGTGACCCCCTCCCAAACACTCCACTCAGGACAGGTGATTTATAAGAAGGAATATTTTCATATGAGACTCTTTAATTTATTTATACCAACCCCTTTATTTTCTCTCCCCACTTGGTCTAAGGTTGTTTCCCCAGTCCCTCTTTATCATGATACTATATTAAAAATTTTTTAACCTGAAATGATCTCTCTCCCTCTAGAGTGTTAGTGTCAGGAAAGTAGGAGTTGGCTGCCTGTTTCCTGCTATGTCTTCAGTGCCTAAAACAGGGCCTGACATACAGTAGTTCTCAATAAATATCGATGATAAAACTTGGTCCATAAAGGAACTCCAGACAGGATTCTGAGGCAAATATCTTCTTGCTTCATTTTTCATTTGTTCAGTCATTCATTCCTCAAGCATTTATTGAGGACTTGATATTTGCCAGTGACTCTAGTGCGAGTTACTAGAGAAATCTTGCTCTGAAGGAAATGACAAATTGATAAAAACACACCCAACTATAATGCAGTACAACCTCTTCACTAAAGGACAAATTAATACACACTGGGTTTAAAATGTTTCACTACAAATTTTCATTTTTCAAAATATTTATGAAAACAATAAATAAAAAACTTCCCTTCTCCCTTAAATGCTATGGTTAGAGAGATGGTGAGCGCAGGGCTTGTGTGGGCTGCGGTCTCGGCCTGATTCAGCCTGTGGGCCCCCATTTGTAGGGAAGATGCTTTCCCCACACCATGGGCAGAGCTTTTCTGCCCCTGTGCAAGTTGACATGCCAATATTGGAGTGGTGACCAACCAGTGGGCCATCACTGACTGAGTGCCATCTCTAAAAATAGCCGAACTTCAATCCTTGAAAATGAAAATGCTTTGCTTTGAAAAATACGTTTCTGTTTCTAATGAATCCAAGGCTTGGAGTTGTTTAAAGGCACGCACGTTTCCCTTTGCTAATGGCAAAAATCAAAACTTCCATGCCCGCGCATGAAGGGCTGTTCCGTTTAGAATCGCCTGACGTGGACTCAGTTCCGCATTTGTACTATGGTCACCGTTTGGCAAAAGAATCAATTTATGAAGGCAGAGAAAAGCCATGGGTTACTATGTTGCATTCTCTTTCAGAATATGTCAAATTTCTCTGAAGTAGACACATCCCAGGAACCACATGGTCCCTTCGGGACCTGCTGTGCATCAGAGTTGCGTAAGATGTCACAGCATCACAGACGGACCTCTGGAGAGGAACCTTATGACCATTTTACCCAGTTTCTGCCTTTTGTCAAGGATGCTATGAGGGTCCAGTGAACCAAAGTTACTAGCCAGGGATCACACATCTAATTGGTGAGAGTCCAGGCTTGAGTCTCTTCTCCTAACTTCCAGTCTAATGTTTCCCAAAATGTGATCTGCCAACCACGTGCATCCTAATTGCCAGGGTTGCTCAGTAAAAAAATATGACTCCTGTCCCTCAAAAGAATCAGAATTGTTGGAAATCCAATCCAGAAACTTGCATTTTAATAAGCCCCTCAGTTACTTTTATGTACACTAAAATTTGGGCTTAAACTAAAGCAACCTCCTTGCCCAAAACAACTTGCTTTCATATTTTGCTCTGCCGACTGGGTTGACTGTGTCAGCCATTTTAAAAACGAGCTTCAGTGGCCTAAGAACATGACTCTGGTTTGAGAGGTGAAGCCCTTCGTTTAGAGAGAGATTGGTTTTCCGTAGTGTAACAGCAGGAAACTTTTCATTTGAAGGTGGTTGATTCAGTGACTCAATTGGGAATTGTTGGTAAAGTCAAAAAAGATAAATGTGATTCTTTAAAATTTTGAATTGAGGAGGGAGGCTAGAGCTCAGCGGTAGAGTACATGCTTAGCAGGCACGAGGTCCTGGGTTCAATCTCCAGTACTTCTATTAAAAATTTTTTTAATTGAGTCTCATGATGCTCGAGTTGGCATTTAATATATTCACACCTGCTTGTGTTTTCGTAAAAACCTTTATGGATGAATGTTGCGGGCTCTAATAAAGTGCTTACCTGTTTGGTGGGAGGAACTAGGCAGAGGGTAAATAAATGAGAGGGGAAGGAGATTTTTCAGTGAATAATTTATATGCTTCTTGAGTTTTTAACCCTGCGAATGTATTGTCTATGTTGAATTTTAAAATAATATAAAGTTTTAAAGCGTTGGCATTCACTGTAGCAAGGCAGGTGATTGCTCTGACTCTGCCCAGGCTACATGGACACATGCTCTGGAATCTGGAGCTCCCTGTGAGCAGAAGGCAGTGAACATTTCCAAAGGTCAAGGCCAGGAAGGGGAAGACTGCCCATTCAGCTAGTTTTAAGGAAATCACTAATTGGCTTGATAAAGCACCGTGATTGTGCACACATACCCACAGTCCTAAAGTCCTCCCTGACAGAAACCATTCATTACTGGGAATTCAGGTGACCTTGGGCAAATCACTCAACCCTCTTGAGACTTAGTTTTCTGGTCTGCAATAATAATGATGAAAACTCACTCCTTTTCCGGTTTGCCATTATTTTACTTAGCCTTCACAATGACCCTGTGGGGCGGGTAGTATGGTGCCATCTCTGTTGTTCAGATGAGGAAGTTGTGGCCCAGAGAGGTTAGTTGGTTTAGGAGGGGTCACAGAGGTGCGGGGCATCTAATTTCCACTACTGGATTTTTTTCCACTGTGACATGAAATGGCATTGACTGGACAATTTCCAAGGCCCCTCCCAGAATGAAAGTTCTTGAGTATATGAACTATTAGGGTTCAGTCAACTCTGGTTGGAGCCTTTTGGAGAAAGCCAAAAGAAATCGATGCCATGGGTCCTCAATTTTAGGAACTTGCATTGTAGTTATAATATCAGAACATGCTCATAGGAAGAAGACCAAGGAGGACTCACAAATTCAGTCCAACTTATAAATATATAAATTATGTATTAATTCCAATTATTAATTTTATAATTAATATAAATACATAAATTAGAAATAAATGCAAATTATAAATATACTAGAAGTTCTCATGTCTCACAGCACAGACTGCACCTAACTATCAAGAGGGTGGGGAATTCTGATTCCCAGAGAATCGCATTAAATTCTCTCATCCCCTCCACAAATAATAACAGCGTCCCTTTGAGCACCCACTGGAGTTAACACTTGTGTATTATCTCATCTAAACCCCACCACAACCCCTGAGAAAAATATTATCCTACTTTTATAGATAAGGAAACTGAAGCTTAGAGATCAAGAGATTTGAATAAATGTATTGTAGGTGGCGGAGCCAGTCACGAACCAGGATCCTTTACTGGTTTTATAAGTGTGTGTATGTGTGTGTGTGTGTGTGAGCTTCATCTCATATCTGTTTCATCTTCCAGCTTGAGAACGCATGTAGGATGGTTTAGGAAAACAGTGTGTCATAGAGAAAACTTAACCGCCCCCTGCCAACACCAGGGGCAAGCTTGGTTTCAGGCAGTGGCCATTTCAGTTGCCTTTAGTATGTCCATCAGTAAAGATGGGCCCGTGAGTTCTGCATTCGTGCCTCAAAACTGTTTATTCTATCAGCCTGACTTCTCTTGCGTAGCACCTGTTACCTCATTTTGCCTCCCATGTGTATGAAGTAGAAATAGACAAACTCCCCCTTGCGGATAATTAATGACTGAAAGCAAGTGATGGGCATAGAAACCATCTGACAGGCTTTGTCTCCATAAAAGGAAGAGTGTTGCAGATAAAGTACTTTCAGTCTTTCTCTTTAGTATAATTTGTTCATTATTTTTCTGCTATCAGATACGAGAAATTTCCTCTGTCACCCGCATCTTTTTAAATGCCATCATCTTGTTCAGTCTATTCCTCATTGCCAGAGTGAATCCCTTCCACACTTGAATGCTACGGAAAACTCTTAACAGTTCAAAGTCTTAGCATTTACTCAGTCATTCTGGGAAGTGAGGACAGTTTACACAGTTTCCTTAGTTCACATGGACGCAGGCAAGGCTCATAGCTTGCCTGGGTTGGCAGACAGTCTTTGAGAACTGTAAAAACTGTGCTTTGCTCGGGACCCTGGCTCCGTGCAGAGGTCTGCCTGCCTGTCCTTGGTCTGTGTCCTCGGCAGGCCTTTTACTTGAGTCAGACTCCTCTAATGAGAGAGTTCTTGGGTTTCAGTCTGGGGGAACCCAGCCTCCACCCGCCAGACTTCCTGGAGAGCTCTCTGCCGATGCTGAAAGTGCCTGGAGCCTTGAGGATTGGATCGAGCTGCCTTGCGAAGGGGTCTCAAAATTCCTTAGACATAATATATTTGTGGCTACAATTTGTTAAGAAAGGAACCAGGCTGTTCCAGCCAATAAATTGTCAAAGGAACACATACCTAAGATAGAGAAAATGGTTTGCAGTGCACAGTCCTCTGACTCCCTTTTCTGGTGCTCTGCACTCAGTATTTCCAGTAGCTCGAAGGAAAGCCTCTTTCTCAGCAGACCCCTGGTTTCTGCTCTTCGCATTTACCGAAACCCTTGGGGCATGTGTTGAGTGAGGGCAAGGCTTTTTATTCACCTGCTTCCTAGTCTGAATAATAGCACTTCTTGTTTGCCGTGTGAATTCCAAGAGCTCTGAGACAGCTTTCCTTGTGGAAAATCAGGTAAGCGGGGCTTCCCTGTAAGGATGTGCTTATGACCATGAATACAGTGCCCCACAGCTCACTGAGTTAGCTCTAACGAGAAAGTCAGAGCTATAGCTACTCTTAGATGACTTCAGAGATCACGTGGCTTCATAAAAATTAGCAATCAGAAAAACAGACCCAGCCATATCACCCTACGGGCTTTGCTGCTTTGAAAACACATTTGATGTCCATTCCCACTTAATCTTCTCCCTGAATCTGAGCCCTCCCTCTGCTATTCATATATCTGTTTTTGTATTCGTATATACTGTAGCCAGATATTTTATATGATTTTTTTGGCCTTTTCATAATTCTGCCCAACTTCGTAGGTATAGAATTTCCAAAGCTAGTTGTCAGTGTGCCAAAATAGCCTTTACTTTAGCAGAAGAACTTTATGCTTTGCTTGACTGGGCTATAAGGTGACTTGGAGAATTTATGCCTCCCTTTACCACACTTTAGGGAGTACCTGCTTAGAAAGTGTTTTATATCCTGGCTTGGAATAGCTCTAATAATTTAAACCCTCCCTCCTGGAATTACCAAGATATATCAAAAAAATTAAACCTCACAGTAATAATGTTGAAATCATGTTCAAGATGATACCCAAGTATTTATAATTCTTTATATCCTGAACTACACTACTTAGATAAACTGAGGGAAGTTATTCTGGGATAAGAAATAATTGAAGGAAACAAATACGTATGCCTAGAAATATATGAAATGTGTTACAAGATCCAAGCCTGAACAGTTAGATGGAGCAAAGAGAATTCAAAAAGGGAGCTGGGAAATGGGGTTGGGTTGGCTTGCCTCGCTGAGAGGACCCGGGATGTGAATTATTATTTAAGCCCAGCCTGTTTAGGAGGTATTCTTTTATAGGAAAACATATTTGAATGGAGAGAGAAAAAAAAAAAAAGCCAGTCTGACTTGTGACTTCGCCACCAAAAGGGCAGCCTAGTTATTCAGGACTCAAAGCCTTGATCCTGGCAAGTAAGTGTCCTCACCAGGTACCTTAATTATATTTTAGGCACCGTGTTTAAGATGAGTGTTAAGTTTTATTTTTAAGTGAGAACCTTGTAAATGCACTCATAGCCAGTGATGGCTGAGATCACAGGGACCCTCTGCAACAGTGAATTATGCTCAGAGCAGCCCCAGTGGGGGAAGGATGCTGTGGAGGAGAACCCAGTAGTCGCCTCGTACCTTTCCTTAAACCTTCACCCGGTCCTTTTCTCTTCTCGTCTCCAACCTGAACCCATCTTGCCTCATCTGCTCAGTGACTACTTGGCTTGAACTGAGTTCACTCAACTTTGTCGCGGACACGCCCGTTGTACTGACGGAATCCTGGCTTGAATGGAGCTTGCTCAGCTGTGCTTTAGACAAACCCTTCTGGCTGACCTGGTTTAAACCTGGCTTTCTTGACGCCATCTCTGGCATGTTCTGAGGTTAGAAAGGACTCTGCTGCCCCTTCCATCGCTCCCTTGGAGGGGAAACCAATTGCCACTTGGCACCAGAGTTTATAAGGCTCACATCCAGAGTCGTAACGTGATTTCGTGAGAACAGTACTGGACCAGGAGGCAGGAAACGAGTTCTAGCGCTGGCTCTGCTTTGCAGTAGCCGAGTGGCCTTGGGCAGATCATTTCCCTGCCCTGATGAGTGTTTTCATATGTCAAGGAAAGTCAGGACTTTCTTGATCCTGAAAGCCAGAGGTTCATATAACATGAAACTCATGAATGAATGGAGATTTTGGTTCTAAGAGCCCATCTTTCCACCTACCACACCGCCACTTTTTGCAAAACACAGACCCTCTCTATTGTAGTTTTGTAGTGTCCATTCGAGCCACCTCTCAGTCTTGGGCTTTGGAACGTCAAATCCCTTCCTTCGCTGGTACAGTCTGCTATGAAAAAGAACAGCCTAAAAACTCTGTAAGTTGGGGCAGGTGTTTCTGCTTATTAATTTGTCTCCCTTGGATGTTTTACATTACTTTAAGAAGTTTTTGTTAAGTTAAATCACTCTGTTAACAGCCTCTATTTCAAAACTATCACTGATAAAAACTCTGCACTTGGGAGCCTTCTAGGTGTTTTACAGACAATATTTCACCAAAACCTCAACAACTATATAAGGAGCTGTTGTTATCTCCACCCGACACATGAAGGAACTGAGGCTCTCTGAGGTTCCACAGCCGCACAGTGCTGACGGGTGGGGCTGGGATTCAGATCCTCTGTGTCGACAGCCTGATATCAACCACCATCTCTGCTATGAGAAGTACCAGCCATTGACCTAAGAAGTACCTGGCGTTTTGTGCAAGAAATCTCAGGGAAACTCTCTTGTTAAAGTCTCAAAGAAAATGATCTTTAACTGCATTTCAGATGCTTGGAATTTATGCTGTGCCAAGCACTTTTCCACTTAATTTTAAATCCATGGGTATTTCAAGGGGAATTTAACCCATATGTTTCTGATTCACTTGTACTTAACTCATCAAAGAGGATTGTTTTGTAAACCCAAGCCTCTTCTTATGAGCACTTTCGAGCTCATATTTGGCTGGCATTGGCTGGATTTTGCATCTGCCATCGTTGAAGCTTGATTTTAAATCCTCCTTTCCAACCACTATTTCATGGTGGTTTTATTCTGTGAGTGGATGGAAATTGAAGGTGAGTCATAAAGACCCTTCTAAAACTGTACCAAGATTCCACTGATAGAAAAAGAGCCACTAACCTTTGGGGTTTGTTGTATTTATCTAGAACCTTACCCCATAAAGCTGTTGAGCTATGCATGGAGGTAATCAATGAGGGTAACACATGAAATCCATAGATGTTGCATTTTCTCCTGAAATGACGTAGAGCAAAACTGTCTTTGAGAGAGAAGATATTTATGGACCTTAGGTATATTACTACCTTTATAAAGCCCTTTAGAATAGAATATTCTAATTGGGAGCTACTTGAGTCATACAGCTAGTGGAAAGTTTCTTTCAGAGATCACTGTTAGAAAATGTAGCAGGCAGAAAGCTTGTTTATTATCTTAGCATGTAGATGAGTTGGGTACATTCAGTTCTGGTAACCTGCTGAGTTGGAGAATTAATTAACTTCACATGAGCTCATCTAAGGAATGTGTCTAATTGCTGGTAGTTGTGCATGACCCAAAGGGAAGCAATAACAACTTTTTGTACCCGGTTAACGATTTGGTTCAACCAATATATATATTGGGTGTCTTCTTTTCCTGGCATTTGGAAATAGAGGGTGAGAGTTCAGGGACACACAAGAGACTGTCCCTCCTACTGGGGAATTTACCACGCAATAGACTGTTCCTGCAGTGCTTCTCTCTGTGCCACAAGGCCAAATGGTGTGAGTGCCAAATAGGCAGTGTCAAGGCAGTGCACTGAGGGAGCTCAGGAGACAAGGATGTTCACTTGGACTGAAACAGGGATGATCTGCTTCCTCAGACTTCCCCCCAGATGAAGTGTTAGAGTTTGCGCTTGAAGGATGAGAAGGCTTTTGAAGGGGAAAGGGCATTCTAGGATGAGACAACCAGACATGTTCTTGGACACTACAGACAATGCCAAATAGTTTTCCCAGGTCTCTGCCCTGTGTGTAGACATGGGGTGGGGTGAGTCTGCAGAGGTGGATCAGAGCTCTGAAGCTCAAGCTGGGTTAACAGGGATTGTGTGCGTTCCTCAGTAACGAGCAGCTGGGGTCAGCGTGACTGCCTTTAACTGGGCACAGATTTTCAGTGCTGGGAACCTTTAGTCTTGGATCAAGGAGAGAACTGGGAAGGGGGCAAGGACGGGAATGAGACATGAAGGAACAGTGTGCGAAATTCACATAAAATTGGACACAAATACCGTATATTGGTGGAATTAACATAACACATGATAAATGGTTTTATGTTTGAATAGCGCACAAATGAGAGTCAACCCTATCTGATGCAGAAGAAACCAGTCGATAATGATGCATCTTATGTAAAGATCTCTTCTATTCAGAATATTATTGTCATAGAATAAAAAGTGCTACTGTTCAATGCAAGATTATTTTACATACTTTATCCCATGTTATTCTTAAGGCTCCATGACAATCATTAGCCCTATCTGTAATTAAGAAAATTGAAGATCAGAGAGTAAATAATTTGCCCATAGTTGTATGAGGCATTTATTTCCACGTCAGTCTGCAGATACGATGTGAGTGTATGTGGCTTAGCCTTTTCTCTTTCTAATACGTTTTCAACGCAATGTACAACACTTTTAAAGACTATACATCGCATATATGTTAGTTACCAAGTTAAAAGAGTACGCACTACCGTGTAAGCAGTCGAACAATGCCGGTACCTGTTTGGGCTTCCCCATCCCACCTCTGGCTTCATTCCACAGAAGTAACTGCCTCTGTTACCAATTTTAAGGCATATAGTTTTCAGCTGACACCACAATTGCTCCTGTGTTATGATGGTTTAGGGTGAATATATTAATAAAAACAGAATTGGAATAATTTGCATTTCATGCAAACATCTCAGTACTTCACTGAGGGTTTTAAATATACCTCGAGATTTAGGAGTATGAGAAGTAGGACCCTGACTCTGATTCAAACACTGTTTTAATTTCAAGGGTTGTGATTTAATCCTGGGGTACAGGGAGGGAAAACCGTGAGACTGAAGAGAGGGTATGAAGTAACAGACAGGACCTGATCCAAGATGTGAGGGATCGAAGTTCTAATTCCATCTGCCATTAATTTGTTTTATGACATTGAGAAATTACTTCACCTCTCTGAGTTTTAATTTACCCTTGTATAAATTATATGATCTCGTTGAGAAAGGCAAAGTACTATACTGGGAAAAGCACAGATTTTAGAATCAGAAACATCAAAATTAGAATTCTCGTTCTGCCACTTAACCTTTGTATAGCCTTGGGCAAGTTTCTTTAATTTACTATGAACCTTAGTTTCCTCTTCTATAAAAGGTGGTGGTAAAAAATCTCTTTCAGAGGCTTGTGAGAATTAGGTGAGACAGCTTATAAAAAAAGCCAGCACAATGCTCTATAGATGTTTGTTTTCTTTCCCTTCCTCTATAAGTTTCTTTCGAGTTCTAAAATGAGAGATTCCAGTTGCTCATCTTAGACATAAGCTTTTGAAGCACACCAGCTCATAATTATGGAATTTCCTGTGTTAAAGGGCTAAGCATTTCTCTCAAATCACACTTGTCATTAGAAGACCTTCCAAGGTCTGGATGAATCTTCAAATTAACAACTGGAATTAAAAACCAACCAAACAAACAAAAACCAGTTTCACTCACACTCACAGGAATGAGAAGGGAATGAAAAGAAAAGTGTGGTAAAAGTTCATTTACTACACTTTCCCCTTCTCTGAGACAGAACAACAGATTATAAAGCTAAGAATGTGTTTTTATTGGTCGTATAGACCATCTGTGTTTGCACAAAGCATCAGCACCATTACCCTATTTAAAGGCTAATTCCCCATGTTAATGCAAATACAGTAATGACCTTCCAGTCTCTCCCTACCCACCAACCTCCTCGGCACTTTCCTAGGGCTTTGCTTTCTGTTTAGTACATTCTTATTGACATACAGTTTGAAGTTGCCACTGTTTGGGAATAGCTCCAGAATTCCATTCGTTCCAGATGTCCACCATATTTGTTTGTGTTTTTATGATTGTTATGGTAACAAATCAAATACGTGTAACAATTGGGAACCTGGGGGAGGGGATGTTGGTCTTTATTTTCAGTTAGGGGAAATATATGGGGCATGTCACATTGAAAATACCGCAGCTGTTAAGAAAATAAAAGAGAGAATCATGGTCTTTTCAAACAGGTATTTGTGAGTTATTTAAAAAAAAAAACAATATATTTTACAAATGAGAGTTGGCAGTAACTCTTGTGATGGTGATGATACATGTGACCATTTCTCTGTTGATTGATTTTAAAATGTGTGGGCATCAGAGAGCAGAGTATTAAGGCTGGTTAGCAGAGGCTACTCATATCCCAATGTTAGACACCTTATCCAGTTGCTGGGAAGGAAGATTAAGTTGATTTGTAGAACATGAGTTCATGAAGAAACAATATCTGGAGTTCTCTTTTGAATTTGGGTGAAATATATTCACGCAGTTAATGGCCTTTGCTCAATCCTTTCTACTCTCCATCTTTAAAATGCGTACTACAGAAAAATCCCAGAAATGCAATATCTTACTCTTGGATCCTTCACTCGTATGTATGTCGAATCATGACAGAAATCCATGTATCTCAGTTAGAAATGAGTTTGGATGAAGTAATAGAAAAACCCAACCACAGTGGCTTAAACAAGTAGGGGTTAAGTTTTCTTATGTTGCAAATGGATTTGAGGATACTGAAAATGTCAGCAAGGACTGAGGCTCTTCTTTCTTTCCGCTTTACCACCCTGAGTGCGTGGACTTTTGTCCTCATGAGTACAAAACGAGTTGACTAATGGACTCCCAGGCATCACATCTTTCTAAAAGAGTGGAAAGGATAAAGGACAAGGGGGAAATCCAGATGAATGTATCATCTTATCAGAGAATAAAGAGCTTTCCTTGACTCTCCACCCTGTAGACCTCCTCTTGTGTCTTCCTAATCAGACCTGGGCATGTGGCCACAACTAGCTGGAAGGTGGCTAAGCAGAAAGTGATTGTGGAGGAGGGGGTGGATTCACTGTCCTCCTGTGCCTTTCCACAAACACACAGCAAGGGCTTCATGAATGCAGGCGTGGACCTGATCTGCAGGTCGGCCTTTACTTTTGCTCTGCTTGGCAAACCCCAACTGTTATTCACAAGTGGGGGCCAAGCAAGAGAGTAGAGATGACTTAGAACAAATCAATCAGCCTTTTAGAACGGATTAAAAGGTATATGTCCTGTCATCTGTGCATCAGTGGCATCATGCATTTTTAAGAAGAGCTGAATAGATCAGTAGTCTGTAACCATGGTGTGCGTGGAAGGAAGGAAAAAATAGAACTAGGAGCTCAGGTAGGGATTATATATATATATATGATTTTATTTACTTACTCATGCAACCTCAGGTGGTAGAGGTAACCTATTTAAAGACTTACTGCTCACTGCCACACTGATTTAGGATTTAGGATTTGATTTAGGATACAAATCAAACGCGGTAGATCCAGGGAACTCACATGCAGTTATTTATGGCTTGGGCAAAGGAATAGTGCAGATGATTATAAATTTAGACTAACTTGGGAGATAGGGAATTTTTCATATTCATTCATTAACAAGTACTTCAATGCATGTATAGATGCACAAACTATTCTAGGCCCTGGGGATATAAAGTTTCATGAGATAAATATTTATCCTTAAGGCTCACAGTCTGATGAGAGACAATCATGTAAGTGAGTACTGTGGAGTTTCATTAGTGCCACAGAGGAAGGAAGAGGAAAGTGGTCAGGGAAGGCTTCCAGAGGAGGAATTTACTGGAAAAATCGGGGAGGAAGGGCATTCCAGGCAGAGGAAACAGCCTTTGCAAAGACAGATGGATTGGAAACAGCGCCCTGAGTTAAGGAACTACATTTCACTCAGGGTGGCTGCTGGCGGACTGCATGTAGGGGTGTGGCAAGAGATGAAGCTGGCTGGGGACTGTTTTGCAAAACACCTTAGGTTCTAACTTGAGTTAAGTTCATTCCTGTGGGTTTAGAGGAAATGGAGGTCTCCAACAAAGCACTGACCGTTGGGTTACAGAGGAGCAGCGAATTAAGAAGCTATTGGGATGGTCAATTCTACAGGGTTTGTCCGGCTGACTGAGTGTGAGGTGTGAGGGCTTCTGTGACACCCCCACCCCGGTTTGTGGCCTGGGTGATCTGGGCTATGGGGACGCCCTTCACCAAAATAACAAGTGTGAGAGGAGCACGTCTGGTGGAAAAACGAACACCTATCAGACACATCTGTCCTATTCACACTGCCCTTCTTGAGTGATGGAAGTGACCTTCTTTCCCTGACGTGGCTGCTGCTGTCCTGACTCAGGCCAGCTGAAAAGTCACCAAGGCATCTGAATGGTCCGCAGCTCAGCCACTGGAAGTCCATCAGACAGGCGGGGTGCCTGACTCAGGATCCACAGCAAATTAGCTGCTGGGCTGACACTGGAAAGCAGGCCTCCTGACTGTGGAGGCTGACTGCCTTTCAGTGCCACCGCCACACTGTATTCTGCCTAAATGGGTGAAATTAAATCATCAGTAGGTGCCTGCTGCCGTTGGGGCATCTAGAATCAGCTAGAACTCGGCGAGTTACTGAGAGTTAGCTACTGATTTATATGTGTCTGTGAAAATTTTCCTGCAAGTTTATGCTTCTGTGTGGCCCCCTTTTGAGTTGCAACGGAGGCGAGAGGACAGCTGGCCATGGTGGTTTTGCTTTGGGCTTCTGTTGCTACCTGGGAGGGGTTTTATAGTTTCACTTTTCTTTGAGAATGAAAAGTTATATATTTTATAAAACTCGGAGAAATCTGGACAAGTGATCAAAGTCGTGCTTCACTCTTATGAATGACTTTTTGTTAAATAGTGCAGAGGCTTCTTACCTTTTCTGAGCAATGAGTACTTCTAAGGGTCTGGTGAAAGCTGTGGACTTTCTTCCACCAAAAAGGAACAAATGAATGCACTGGGTTGGGTGAAACTGGTTAGTTGCAAGTAAGGAAACTAGCATACGAGGAAAGGGAGGTTTGTTCTGAAGAGCCCAGGGGTCCCAGGACTCAAGGGCGGTGGTGCAGCAGGGCCCTCTTGAGGGCTGGAAGCAGCGGCCAGACGCTCCCTCACCTCTCCCCAGGGCCACGTGGCCTCTGTCCCTGCTCCTCCCTGCAGACCTTGTCCCTGCTCCTTGCCGGTGGTCTGCAGTGCTTCCTGTAGCACACACTGACCCACAGCCCCCGCATAACATCGGAGGTTCCAGCCGCCTCTAAAGAGTAAGACCAACACTTCTCAATACTATTTCCAAATTTCTGGAAGAGAACATGTGATCGGACTGCTTGGACCTGACACTCAGATACCAGGTCAACTTTACAGTGTCTCCATGTCTACATGTGATTTACACATAATTTCAGGGAACCTTTGGATGTCCTGAGTCCCAGCTGGGATCTTCACGTTAAGAACCGCAGGCTACGGGGTAGGATATAGCTCAAGTGGTAGAGTGCGTGCTTAGCATGCACAAGGTCCTGGGTTCAATCCCCAGTACCTTCTCTAAATGATAATAATATTATTATTATTATTATTATTATTATTATTATTATTATTATTATTATTATTATTATTATAAACCTAATTACCTCTTCCCCCCCAAAAAAAAGAACCATAAGCTAGAGAAACTTGGATGCTAATAGGCCAGCAGCACTACCTTTTAGCTGTGAGACTCCTGCAGATAATAGAACATGCATCTGAGTAGAAGGTACTTGCACAAGTCTAGAGCCTAGAAATATTTGCTTCACGCAGGAGTTGTGAATTTTGAACATCAGTAGTTAAATCCCAGGATGGCGAATATGATGTAGATTGAATTATAACACTCTCCAAGATCGTAGATATTATATTCCTAACTTTTACTCTTAAAGGTTTAGAAATTCAATTTTAATTATTGTTAACATGCTTCGTAAATATCCAAGGGAATACAATATAGACCTGTTCATACATCCAGAGAGCCAAAATCTGGCTCGAGTTGTTTTTCCTTCCACAGTTGGAGAAAATTGTGGTGTTGGGCTTGCCTCTTGGGGCATGTTAAACCGCTTTTAATGCTGTCTCTTATTAATTTTCTAACCATATGCACTTTCCACACGTATCTAACTAGCTGCCTCAGATGAAACCCCAGTGTCTGGCCAAGCTGATGTAAATCTTTAGTAAGTGGTAAGAGAGAGCAGAGTAACATAGTGCCCTTTGAGTGCTCAGACAGGACGCGATTTAATAGTTGTAGACCTCATGGTCTCAGGCACAACTTTAGATTTTTTTTTTTTTCAGTTCTATGGAATGGAAATTTCTGAGTTGTCCAGCGTTCTCTGCACTCAGCAAAACTTAGCTAAAAGTCAGTTGGCTTATCTAGTATAGCATTAATACTATATAGTATTATATTGGCCTGTATAGTGTAGTGTTAATATTTAGCTCTTCAGATCTTAACCTGGGGTGTCTGGGACAATAGTTATTACTTCCAAAGAGCACAATGCGTACGCATATAATTGCTGTAAGACAATTCTGTGCTGTGAGACAGTTTTCATGTACAAACGCATCAGTGTCCCAGAACATCAGCACTTGTCTGTTACCAGTGAAGCTGCCAAGAGGCCACCGTGACTGTCCAGCCCGTGACACATCCTCATTCCATCTGGTAGACCTTAAAAATGGATGACTAAAGTAACAGCAAAAATGCAGTTCTGAGGTTCTGATGCTTTTCGTCTTTGGTCTCTGCCGTGTTTTGATTTGTGAGCGTGCACAGCCTTTTTGCCAGAAATCTTTTGTTGATTAATTAAGCCTGCTGATTGGGTTTTGGTACCGCCGCCTCGCCCGTCCCCTCAGCTGCGGTGTCTGCCTTCTGCACAGTTCACTCACGTGTTCTGAGTAATGCTTGAGCTTTCTTCCAACTTGTCTGTCTTCAGTTGAGTTCAGCGCCAGACCCCGAGCTGGAAGCAGTCTCAGGAATTTTTCATTCATCAGACATTTTCTTCCAAAGAAAAATTCTGAGAATAGGAGGGTCACCTTGAGAACTACTTGGTAGTATATTAGCCGAGTTCAGTGGTGTTTGTGTGTGTGTGCGCACGTGCACGTGCGTGTGAAAAGGAGGGAGAGGGAGAGAGAAGCAACCTATACATCACATGCCTATAAGCAAATGAGTATTTGGGAAAGAGCCAACTCTAGAAGCACTTCCCAACCAGTTTAACCAAACTATCTCATTGCCATTTATCTGTCTTGGTATTACAGAAAGCCCATATTATATGAGGCACTTCTCAGTTGTGCTTAAATGGCTGAACTTTTGTCCTTAAGTTTTTCACCAGATCTCTGAGAACTGATAATATCCCTGGAATGTGGTATGTATCTGTTTCCTGTGGAATGAACTCAGGGCTGGCAGCTAGAAGGCTAGTGGTCTTGGATCCCCTCACCCTGCCATTTCAGAGGAGCAGCACTGAAGTTCCCCATAGGCAATCCCACCCCCCACGCCGGGATTCCGTCACACGTTGTTGGTCTGGGCCATGCGTGCTTAACACTCAGGTTTCTGTGAGAATTGGCCAAACGTGTTTGAAGAATTTGAACCATAAGGCTTTTATATAAATATCTGAATGTGATGTGACTAAATGCTTGCTCCCAAAAAAGAAGGAAAAGATGAGAAATTGAGTGAAAAAGCTAAAATACACAGACCGAGATACAATTTCATTATACCCAGGTTTTGTTTTGTTTTGGTAGCATCAAGATTGACAGAAAACAGCTTTATGCGAGGCCAGCCTCATGGATTCTAAGCACCTGTCCTTCCCTAAGAACTTTACTGTGAAAGCGTGAAGAATGTTTATACCAGTTACTGGTAGTCAGAGCCTAGTCCTCCCTTAGGTCCTCCAGGTCAGTAAGTGACTGGCCTCATATCCAGCTATGACGCCGGAAACCCAGGAGACAGACATCCTCATCTTTTCATTTTCCCTCACCCTTCACATCCAATCCATCTGTAAGTGCTGTTGGTCCTGCCGGCCCCCGACCCTGGGACGTCACCCACCAGCCGGCTTCTCTCCATTTCTGCACCACCACCTTTATCTAGTCACCACCACGTTTCACCTCATTTCCACTCTTGAACCTTCTAAGCAGCACTCTTTAAAAATAACACATTGTGTTTTCAGTGGCTTCTTGTTGAATTTAGAGCCAAATCCAAACTACTTACCGTGGCCGAGAATGTGCTGTGTAATTCCAGTCCCTGCCTAGTGTTCCGGGCCCATTGTGTGCCCCTTCCCCCTTCCTCTCTAAGCCTTGGCCACAGTGACCTTCCCTTATTACTAGAGAAGCCAGGTTATCTCCCCACTGTCTCTTAAACCTGGAAAGCACTTACTCTCACTTTCCACAGCTGGTCTGCTCTCATCCTTTAGGCCTCTGTTTAAATGTCACCTCCTCTAAGAAGTCTTCCCTGATCACTCTGAGGCCGGGATCCCCAACTGGCTTTTATCACAGCAGCATGTTTATTTCACTTGTAGACTAAATCACAACCTCAAACCTAAAATCATTCTTAATGTATTTCCCTACTTATTGACTATCTTCCCCAACCAGGTTGTAAACGCCATGGGGTCAGGGACTTTATCCCATGCTGCCCTCTGATACAGCACATTAAATATTTGTTGAATGAGTAAAGAAACTCTGATTGTGTTTTATAGTTGTAAGATTTACTCATTGAACCTGATCACTGAAGTCAGAACGTCTAATTGTATTTTAGGCAGCGGGATTTTATTTTTTATTGTGGTGAAATAACACATACATAAAATTTACTGCTTAGCCATTTTTAAGGTGTATGGTTCAGCGGCATTAAGTCCATTGACATAGTGTGCAACCATCACCATCACCCATCTCCAAAACTTTTTCATCTCCTCAAAATGAAGCTCTGTACCCATTAAACACTAACTCCCCGTTTCTCCCTCCTTCAGCCCCTGGCAACCCCCCTTCTACTTTCTGTCTCTAGGAATTTGACTATTTTAGGTACTTCATATAAATGGAAACTGCAGTGGAATATTTCTAATCAATTCATTTTTATTGCCCCTTTACCAACACAGGCCTTTAACCCTCCATTTGAAAATGTCATTTATAATAATAATTTTCCAATTTTAACAACAGAACATCCTAGTAGGATCCTTCAGAAACTTAATTCACTTTTGTAGAACTTATATTTGGAAATTAAGTAGTATTACAGGGCACTTTTGAAGTATAGGAGTGGATCTAAGAATGTGTTGGTCCTGGAAATTTTTCTATTGAATATCATTGGTCACAGGGCCCTTTACCCTAATGTCGTTAATCTTGCTCTTGGACGGTAGACAATGTTTTATACTTTGTGGCTTTGAAGAAAACAGAAAAGAACAAATAAATCAAATTGTTATATAATACTATTGTTTTTGTCTTGCTGTTCAATAGCTGATGCTCTGTGGTGAAACTGCAGTTTGGTTTAACGTGGCACTCATACAAGCCATTTCAAAAGTGAATGAATCAGAGCCAGCTGGTTCTTTCAAGTCGAATTTGCAAACCATTAAAAATGAAGACACTGTGTGATTTTACTATCTTGATGGTAGATATATCACCCAAACCAGAATTTGACTTTCATCCACCCCCTCCGTGACTGTTTTGGGGTTTTTTCCTAGTAAAAGTAGTTTAGAGATAACTTTGGGGGAAAATGGAAATCAGTAATGATTTTTAGGACGTACAGTGAGGGAACAGATCATGTCAGGTAAGTGATTATTTGGAAACGAGATATTCTCTTCCCTGAACAAGATTGCTTACTGTTTTCTTCATCATAGAGCAGAATAAAATGTGGTAATAATTTTCTGTAGTTGAATTGCTGACACACAGAATTGGGTCCACAGAACTGTGGCCTGGATTTCGGTGAACTGCTTAGTCTGTGTGTTAGATTAAATGGTGTACAACAGATCACCTTGTTTCTGCAGTTTTGAATGATATTTACATTAAAGCTTATATGGCAAAACTTTAAAATTATGGATTAAAGAAGTTGAAAATCAGAGAAAATATTAACATAGAAATAGTTTTGTGCTCATTCCTATGCTTTACTTCTAAAATGCTTTTTGAAAAAAATTAGTGACAGTTAAGCTATATCTCAGATACAGTTGCATAAAGTAAACATTTTGCATGATTTAGTAAAATTTGCCAAAGGGTCATATTCTTTAAACATCATTGTGGAGACCACATTCAGTAGGCAATCTTGCATGAAGTATTTTCTAGAAATGTATGGATTGGAAAGTTAGATTCAAAATTTATTGTGTTGTTAAAAGGAAAACATAGCTTGAATGTAACGGAAGAGGAACTATTGCGTTATAAAAGTCGCCCTGAAAGGAATTCCCTCACCCCCTCTCCAAGAATTTTTGTTATGAAAAATTTCAAACCTTTCTTAAAGCTGAAATAATATAAAGTATACCTACATGCTTTCTACCTACATTAAATATTTATTTCCATTTTTCCACTTTTATACGCATAATACTCTCTATGTATATGTATCAATATATATTTGTGTATAATATATGTATATATAATATATAGTATGTTTATTTAGCTGTTATATATAATTTTATGTATATTCAATTTGTATATATTGTATTTAAATACATATATATTATATATGTATAATAATTATATATTATGTATATATTTGTGTGTGTATATATACATATATGTGGTCTGTTTTTCTAAATCATTTGAAAATTAAATTACATATGTCGTGACACTTCACCTGTAAACAATAAGGACATTCTCGTGTGTAACTACAATACTGTGATCACACATAAGGGAACAACAGTTCCACAGTATCATTTAATATCCAGCCCATATAAAAACTTTCCAGTCATCTCTTTTTGAAACAGTGTCCAATTAAAATTTGACTATTATGCCTTTTTAATCTGAAATAATAACTTTACCTTCTTTTTTTGTATGTGAGCGGCCATTTACTTTTGGAAAAGTTCAGGCCAGTTGCCTTTGAAAATGACAAATTCTGAATTTTCTGGTCACTCCCTCATAGTGATATTTATCTTGCTCATCTGTCCCTATATGCCCTCTTGACTGGAGGGAGGTTAGGTCTGGAAGCTTGATTTAAGGTTTGACTGTTTTTGGCATAAACTTCTTAGACAATGTCTAGTATTTTATATGTCATCATATCAGCAGCTGCGTGGAAGGATTTCAGAGTGGCGTGTGATAGTGCAATTCTGGAGGAAACTGAGTTAACTTTTGGTGTTACTGATCTTGTTTGATCAGTGCGTTTGGATCCTGGTTGGAGAATCCCGCTGGAATTTCACTTAGGTACCAGCTCCCACGCTGGACAGGGAAGCTGGAAGTGGGAGTTTATGGTAGTGGAGTGATGTCATGTGTATAAATGTGCTTTGTAGCACTGTGAAGGGAGAGCTTAGAAATGAGAATTCTGTTCACCATTGGGTAAGTGGAGTAGTCGGTAATTAGCCTTCTTAAACTTTGATTTGTTGTTTGATTTGGTGAGCTTGTGGTTAATATAATTAACAAGGAATATAATAAAGTTAAAGTGCCTCATAGTCAGTACAGTGGAAAGGAATACTACTTTGTTGTGGTTAGAATGTCAGTTTTGGTTGAGAGATACTGAGTTACGTTGAGTGGCAGAGATCTTGGTTTATGGGTTGTCTCACATTTCTGAGGTTAGACTTTCAGGCAAACAGTCAGCTATCTTGCAAACACTTTACAAAGTCACTTTTGAGGGTCTTTTACAAAACATGGATGCCCAGTCTCTATGCTACATCTACTAAATCACATTCCATGGCGTGGGGCGGGGGTGGGCAGTGGGAGGACAGAGGTGAAGCCCAGGCGTTGGTGTTTTGCATAACATCCCCAGGTGATTTGGTTGTGTCCTGAGGTTAAGAATGATTGGAGTAAGAAGAAATAACAGCAATTATGAGACTTATTATCATCATGGAACTTCTTTAATTTTCCTCAGACTGGAAGTTCTCTGAACTCCTTCCTCAGAAGGTTGTATTGAAATTCCACACGTTAGTAGCTGACTGTGTCCCAGGCCAAACGACCTGGAAGGAAGAAGCATGCGGTGACCCCCTCTCTCATGGATAAATTGATACCTCATTCTTTTGTTTGAAATTTTTATGAAAAGATGGATTTAAAATAATTGGAGCCTAGTGCCCCAAATTATATCCTTGCGCGTTCCCTGCAGTGTGTGGTTTAGTGACTGGGCGGGAGTGACAGGACTTCATTGTACCACAGAATATTCTTTTTCTGTGAATGATGCATTTGCTTCAGGGTGAAGTCTGATTACAAATGAAAGTGAAATAACACCGTAGGTCCCAGCGTTCTGAGCTGCAGAGCTGAGGAGGAGCTGAGGGTCAGAGGAGGCAGACGTACGTTGGTCAGATCCCAAGCCTTGGGGCCAAATCTGTTGGGACTGAGGAACAATCCCTGAGCCTAACCACTCATAATGGGAACATGTGGACGCAGAATTTCCCATGAACTCGCCACACTAGAGTAAGCCAGTTAAAAACAATTAAAATTGCATTTTAATTTTAGAAAGTCTTGGCCTATTGCCCTAGTTCATGGAGGTCTTATAAGGAAGTGACTGTCCAGCAATTTGCGAACAGAAAGTATTTTTAATGCTATATTTTATTTGCATTAGGGATAATGATTTACGTCGAGAGAATGAGTCAGACATTATCCAAGTATTGAATTAGGCACATTCTCTGTCTAGAGCTGGGACTCTCTGAAAAAAAAAAAAGTATGTAAATTTAGCCTAGTATCACGTAAGTGCTATGGGAATAATTGTAAATAATTGGATTATTAGTAAGGAATTGGGAGCGTGGGCAGATTTTTTCTGTGGTTGGAGTATTGGACTAAAATCAGCATAACTTTGGCAATCTAAATGAAGCACAGGACAGAAAGCACATGCTGCCAAATCAGAATGACATTTGAAAACCACGTTAATACAGCATTTACCTTCCAAAAGAATGATTTTTAGATCCAATTCTGTTTCATCCAGATTATGCCTCTCCCTCTGCAATCAGCAATTTTTGTTGAAAATATGGCTCTACAAACACACTTACGTCCACTGACCAAGCCGCACCGTCAAATGAGCTGGCTCTTTCCTTTGTCCATAATGATAAGGATCTAGCGTGGAAATGCGTTAAGTCCATGGACCTGGTTATACATACTCAAATTGTCTGCCAAATTTTTAGTATATTTAATAAAGATGGATCCCTGTGGGCTCAAGAGATGCCTAATGAGTATTGTCAGAATTAGCAAGTGCTGTTTCTCTTCCATGTGTTTCATATTGAAATGAGGGCAAAGAGTTATTGACCCTGGAGAAGTCGTAAGGGTTATTTTTCTTTTGATGAAAACCTTCCAGTGAGGAATTCATGCCTGAAGTCATGAGCCAGTCTTAGATAGGACTGACTCAGATTTTCCTAGCATTTGCTCGTGTGCCTTGATTTTGCTGGTGTCACTCATGAAACACCGTATTTGTATCTACCCTGAATCTTTGCAGTCCTCATATGTAATTCCATAAAGTACCTTTCCAAGAGGGAAGACAGACCCAAGCAGTGTTGAAGAGAGAATGCAGAATTAAAACTCTCGTTCCATTATGTCTTCTAAAGATAGCAAAATGGCCTGACAACGTGAATCTGTTTGATGAAAGTATTTGCGTTCGTCTCAGTAAGTTAAGAGGAAAATAGGAAATAAGCCTAAATTTCTTTCCTCGTTAGCTAACATGGACGGTTTATTTTTTAAGTAAAAGGTTATGTTGCTGTGATCTTTCTACTCTCAAATATGAGGTCTATATAGTCATAAAAATCTTGATGGCTGTGGCATAGGATTAAACATTTTTCATCCTTAAAGAATTCATCAGTAATGTACACTGGATGTTGAATGTAATAATGAGGAGTTGGAAGCAATTTAAATGATACCCAGTAAGGAAATTATTGAATAAATTATGTTATAACTTGATGGAAAATTATACATTAATTAAAGTCATATTTTGGAATAGTATTTACATGGGAAGATGCGTTTGGCGATGTTAAGTGAAGAAACAGCAGGATTCAAAATTGTATATTTAGTATTACTGATTCCTATTTTGTGATCAAAAATAAAACACACGTAAAATTATGTGAGATAATAAACTGATACGTTATCAAAGTTTTCTTTAGGTGCAATTACATGTGATACTTATTTTCTTATATGTTACTGCCCTTTTCCTAATTGTCTGAATTAATTTTTTATTTTCAAATCAGAGAAATGTATAAAATACGAAAATATCAAAGAACACCATATATCAGAGAAGTATTTATTAAATGCCTATAAGTGCTGTGTGGAAGAATGGAGCCAAAGAAAGAGCAATGACTTTGCCTCTAGACTGTGTCCATGTAGTTACTGTGTTTAGGAGCGATTTTGGTGCACACTGCCATGGTGCTGAGTGACTTTTTCTTTACTCACAGAATGAAATGAAGGCAGAGACTTTATTCAACAGCTCAAGCCTTTAATTTTTGTATTCTTGTTTGAATTCAGTGTCTGTGGAAGACAACAGCAGATTTTGAATAGACTTGGCATATTATGAAGGATAATGAAATATACTTAGAATTTGACCATATGAAAGTAAAAACTAATCAGCAGGGTTAAAAAAGATGCAGAAACAAAGTAAAAAGACAATCATAAACTGAGGATGTGTTGGAGATAGGGCTGGAAAGGTGGGCAGGGCCAGCACAGGTAGAGATTTCAGGGGAGCGAAGTCAAGGTTAGTTTTCTGAAGAGATCACGCTGGTAATGTTTATGTACCACCTACACAATTTCTGGCCTGTTTGCATATCCCATACTTAGTATTTAATGTTTTTCTTTTTTTTTTTTAATTGAAGTACAGTCGGTTAAGTGTGTCAGTTTCCGGTGTACAGTATAATGTTTCAGTCATACATTTATATACATATATTCATTTTCATTGCACATTACTACAAGATATTGAATATAGTTCCCTGTGCTATACAGAAGAAATTTGTTTTTTTAATCTGTTTTATATATTAATATTTTTCTTTAAATTGAATTCAAAGTTTTTTTAAAATTCATTCTCATAGCAAACATATCTGAAATCAGGAGTCTGGTATGTTTATACTTTTTAATAATACAAATTAAAATTAATATGTGACTATTAAAGCATGACAGTCTAAAATCCTCTTGCATCACATCAGTGATGTACGTAATACTCTTTGGTAAGCCCTGGCGTGGAGAGAGGGAGGGTGGCGATGGGGACTTGACGTTTTGGCTGTCCTGTGCATCTCTCAAGTGCTGCCCTAGTTTGGGCCTAGTCCTCTCGCCGCACTTGACTGGGTGAAGTTTTGTGTTGGGAATTCCTTAGACGGCTCGTCTTCCAGCATGGGCCTTAGGGCAGTGCCATTGACCACCGTGGCTCATTCCAGCAAGACAGAAGGGAACCAGAAATTGATGCTACATTGAAAACTGACTATACTTCAATAAAAAAGAATGCAAAAAATAAATAAATAAATAAATAAATAAATAGAAGGGAGAGTAAGGAAGGTCATTTAGTGATGGGGAGCAGTTGGGGTCACAACTGCAACAGAGATAAAGGAGAAGCACACAGGGTGGAGGGCTGCCAGCTGGTGTGGTTCAGCTCTTGCCCCAGTGTCGTCTTGGTTCAGCCTGTTCACTCCTGTTAGGACTGTAATAAAGAATTGTCCTCAGTAAATTACGTATCATGTCCCATGAGCTACTTAAAGAAAGAACATAAAAAGGAAAATATAACCCAGTGGCTTCATGGGCACACCCAGTGATCTTCACAGACCTGTGGAATTCAGTGGTGAAAGGAACTTACTGGGGTCCTTTAGTCCACCCCTAGGCTCATAGGAAGCACCCTGTGCACTTCCAAAAATGACACGAGGAAGCTTGCAGGGCTGGTAGTGGGTGGGAGCCCAGGAGTCTTCCCAGGGCCAGCTCCCCCACCCCCCGCATCTGTCAAGGCCACTGCAGAACAGAAAGGGTTTTCGTGGCCCTGAGTTCTCTCATAAGGAGCTGGGGACAGCCTGGCTTTGGTTCTCTGTGCTCACTACATCTTAATCTTTCTTGTCTGCCGGCTGTTGAATCCAGATTGACTTTGTCTCTTTAGAAAAAGAAAAAAAGAGACAGATTTCGTTTCTGGTGAGACTGCTTCGAAATGGAACTTCTCCTGTGGCCTTAGCTGAGCCACGTTTGCTTTAAGATGATCCTTTTGCCCAAGGTTACAGTGATTTCAGATCAGGGCCCTCACTCTTTAGATTAAATACTTGATGTCTTTTGCATAGCTAACATTTTGTTGTTGTTTTTGTTTTGAATGGGCTTTTTTGTTTGCCTGGTTTGTGTGTGTGTGTGTGTGTGTGTGTGTGTATTTGAAATAAGATGGACCCAATCCAAAAGAAACAAGTAATCATTTCCTTTTTTCAAGAAACTGGGGGAGAAGTTTCCATGACTCGCCTCATTATAAGTTTTGAAATTCTTTGCTTTCTCCAACCTAAATAGTAATAGACTGTAACCTGTGTGAGGGCAGGGGTTTGGTCTCTTTTAATCACTGAAGCATCTATATCAAGCATAGAGGTTGATTCATAATAGTCACTGATACATTTTCTTAAGTGAATGAATGCGTAAATTGTATTATTACGTTACACTTGGATGGCATGTCACAGTTGTAAAGTATTTTCCGTTAGCTCATCTGATCCTCACAACAGCGTCTCCAAAGTGGATAGGAGCTTAGGAACTGGTGTTTTGATCCTCATTTTGAAGGTGAGGTCAGTGGGGTTCAGAGGTGGAATGGTCTGCCCGTGGCTTCACCCGGAGTCAGAGATGTGTGGGTCTCATCCTGGAGACCATTTCCCAATTTGGAGTCCAGCAAGATGGGCACAGTACATCATTCCTCTGCGTGATGGTTCCTGCTGTTCTGGACTTTCACGGAGTTCTCCTTCTTGATTTTCAGATTACAGGACAGGTCCGTGTTTTACTGTGATCAGCAACCAGATGTGCCAGGGACAGCTCAGCGGGATCGTCTGCACAAAGACGCTGTGCTGTGCCACCGTCGGCCGCGCCTGGGGCCACCCCTGTGAGATGTGCCCGGCCCAGCCCCACCCCTGTCGCCGCGGCTTCATCCCAAATGTCCGCACAGGAGCTTGTCAAGGTAAGCCCCGGGCTGATGGAGTTATGAATGGATTCTTCTTATTTGCTCTGGAGAGCCATTCTCCAGTGAAGCTGGAGAGGATGGAAAAGCGGCGTCAGAGGCATAACCTCACGATCTCGCTGACGGCATGATGTCCAACTTAGGCTTTAGGAGTGCGGCTTAAGAGAGAGCAGCTGGTCCCCCTGGATTTCTCCCTGCCAGCAGTCCCCCCTCTGACCCCAGGAGTGTTTCCAGGAGGTGGGATGATTCTGTTTACAGCACGGCTGTGTATCACAGCAATGCTGTGTGTAAATGCAAAGCAAAATTTGTGAGCAAGGTGGTTTGTTTTTCTTAATTTTTTTTTGTTTTTGCCTTCATTTGAAATTGTTGGTGTTCCTCTGTCTCATGGGTTGTACTTGGTTGACCTGAAGAAAATTGTTCCTCTCTCCATTTTATATGCTGCATTATGCTTTTTTTTTTTAAACAAGTCAAAAATAAATTAGGATTTCTTTCACAGTTTTAAATATCCCCAGATGTCTCCTGCTTGCTTCTGCTGCTGCGTCCCGTAGAAGCACTCACTCTGTTTTTGGCTTTTACGCCTGTTCTTCCAGCTGTACAAATTCTTTTATTGTCTGGATGTCTGGCAGGAAACTGGAGGAAGTGAACAGAGGCAGCTCCGCACTAAACTGATGGGACTGAAAACTCCCAGGCTGTATCTGTTTCCTTTAGACATCTTCAGTGCTTTTTTAGCAAGTTGCCACATAGTCAGAAAATTCGGGGTATGCTTTTCTGAGGCAGAGAGATACCAGTTCGCTTTTGTTCTATATGTTAATTCTGAGGATAATGTAAATATTATCAGATACAGTAAAACAGAACTTGAGCTTAATCACACAGTTCTGTGAGTCTCCGCTAAATTGTGCTTCAGTAAATTCTGCTTCTGGTAAGCACTGTTGATGCTGGTCCCTGGCCTCTGTGCACAACATACAGCATCTTCGTGTGATCTTGAATGTATCCTTCTGAATGTTAGGAGCAGCAAGAAGTCACTTGGAAACCCTAGAATTACAGAGAGGTATACTGTACAGTTTCATAAAATAAAGAGCACATTTAGTTTCCCTTTCCTTTGGTGCCCTCTTATTTTTTTCTCCTCCTGAGAAAGCCTCAGGCATTTTGAAAAAATACTCGGTCTTAGTGATCTGAAGTCAGCTAATACCCATGAACTAACGGACAGTGACCAGAAAGCCAGACTCTGAGTGCCCCGCTGCCCATCGGTGAGTCAGGGTAAGAGGTCTCAGTGCTAAGAGAACTGGGGGGAAGAGAGTGAAGAGGAAGAGGGGAGAGCGGCATCTCTTTCACTCTGATTTTCATTTCATACAGTCTGGACCTTTCCAGCATTTTCTTTCTGTTCCTTCCTGACTCTGCTATTCAGCATCCAAAGGGAAAAAAAAAAAAAAAAAGGTTTTTTATAAGAGAATCTATGAAAACCCAGGGAACTGAAATGACAGTTACATTGCCACTTTGAGAATGAATTTCTTCATGTTTGATTGGCCTTTTGTCAGAGAGAGTCTGTTAACAGCTTGGGGCACTGTCTCCTTGCTGGTGTTTTTCCTCCTTAGGCCAGATGTGAGGGGCTGTGGGCAGTGGGTTCAGAAAGCAGCTTATTCTGGCTTCAGTCCTGGGATGTGTGGCCAGCGGAGAAGTGTCCTCATGTATGTTTCCTCTTGGCCAAAAATCGTGATCAACAAGACTATCGAGTTTTGCTTATATGTCCAATTTTAATTTCAATTAACATTTTAATAAACATATTCAGTATATGAAGAATGGAAAATTCTGGTTTAAGACAAAATTGAGATCAGCTATAAAACATAATCTAATTATACTCACATATAATCATTCAGTTTTGCACCAGGACATTCCATTTAAAATAGTGACACTTTTATACTAAGATAAATTGTCGTTCCGTGAGTACCCCTTTTCCTTCATGGCAACTTGTTTCAAAACCACAGATTATTAGAGATCTTATAATTGGCAGTTGCTCTCTCACTTTACTCAAGGAAGAGTAAGACTAAGGGGTACACTACGTGTCCAGAAATAAATATTTTTTAAAAATACCCAGAGGAAGAAAAGTTAGACTGCCTCCCTGGGGTTTCTCATTAAACCAGGGTTTGGTGTGTTATAGATGAAGAGATGGGGAGCGCATACATGTACTTTTAGAAAAATCTTTCTGATGTGCCTGGAACAATGACTTGTTTAAAAAACTGAAGTATAATTGATTTACAACATTGTGTTAGTTTCTAGTATTCAGCAAAATGATTCAGTTACACACACATATACATATTCTTTTTCATATTCTTTTCCATTTTGGCTTATTACAGGATATTGAGTGTAGCTCCTTTTGCTATACAGTAGGTCCTTGCTATTTACCTATTTTATATATAGTAGTGTGTGTCTGTTAATCCCAAACTCCTAATTTATCCCTCCCCCACTCCCTTTCCTTTTTGGCAATCATGTTTGTTTTCTATGTTTGTGAGTCTGTTTCTATTTTGTGAATAAGTTCATTTGTGTCATGTTTTAGAGTCCACATATAAGTGGGGTCCTGTGGTATTTATCTTTCTCTTTCTGACTTACTTCACTTGGTATGATCATCTCTAGGTCCATCCATGTTGCTGCAAATGGCATTATTTTATTCCTTTTTATGACTGACTAGTATTCCATTGTATAAATATACCACAACTTTTTTATCCAGTCATCTGGACATTTAGGTTACTTCCTATTGTATATAGTACTGCTGTGAACATTGGGGTGCATGTGTCCTTTCGAATTAGAGTTCCCTCTGGATATATGCCCAGGAGTGGAATTGCTGGATCATATGGCAACTCTATGTTTAGTTTCTTTAAGGAACCTCCATACTGTTTTCCATAGTGGGTGCACCAGTTTACGTGGGATGATTACTTTTGTTCCTGGAAGGTTAAGATTTGGGGTTCCGTGTAGGACCACAGTTATTCCTTAGGTGCTGGAGATTGAGCAGTGAACAAAGAACCCTCTCTTTAGCAGCTTGTATTGAAAACGTTCAATTTATAGAACACAGCGAAGCAAACAGATATTTACTAGGTCCGCTGGTCTTTTGTCCTGTAGGGAAAGACCGGCAGACTAAGCAAGGTGATGAGTGACGGGGGTGAGGTGGGTGTTGCTGTTAGACTGGCGGGGGGAGTCCCTACTGCAGTGAGTGGGGCAGTGTGAACCAGGCGGCCCTACGAAGGAAGAGTGGTCCAGGCAGGGGGGCCACCACTACAAAGCCCCGAGCCGGGCAACTTGGCTGCATTTGATGAATGGCCAGGAAGCCAGTGTGGATGGAGAGGAGTGAGGGCAGGGGGAGGTTACGAGATGAGGTCAGAGAGTAAAGGGGTCAGGTAGAATCTTCTAGAACTTAGCATGGACTTGAGTGTTAAGCTGAGATGGGACATGATCCGACTTACCTTTTAAAAGATTCCCTCTGGTGGCTGCTCTGCTCTCACGTCTTGGCCTAATTTCCTGGGTTGTTTCATTTTTATTGTGCGAGACAATTCTCCAGAAGGGTGAACATTTTCCATTTCATTTGTATAAAAACATTAGCTGTCTCGTGTAGTCTGAGTGATCTCATTCAAGTAAATTCTGTTTGAACTGAATCACTTGATACCGCTCTTGAAGGCAGTGTTATTGTAGAAATGTGTTGCATTTTGACTCTGAGGACTTCTTGAATACCTGTAGTTATTACTGTTACTCTTTTAATCACAGGATCCTCGTGCTCTGTAGCATGCATAATAAAACTCACAGAAGTCAGTACCAACATTCTCCTCTGCGTGAGGGAGGATGGAAGGGGGTAAATAAAGGATACTTGTGACTTCCAGCAGAACACTACTGACCAAGTTACGTGACTCAAATAAGTTATTCTGCATAATGTAATTGTGAGAAACAGTTTCTCTCATCATGTTCCAAGTACTGTGATGGACAAAGAACTCATTGATATAAACGTGGTCATATAATTGTGGACAAACTATCACATTTTCTTCTGCAATGAATTTTATATAAATTTCTCTCTCTCTCTCTCTCACTTCTAAAATCTGACAGATGTGGATGAATGCCAGGCCATCCCTGGGCTCTGTCAAGGAGGAAATTGCATTAATACTGTTGGGTCTTTTGAGTGCAAATGCCCTGCTGGACACAAATTTAATGAAGTGACACAAAAATGTGAAGGTAAGAAATATCATGCTTTATAGTTAAGAGGTGGAGGGGGCAGGCAAAAGCCCAATCAGTGACAAGCTTTTTTGCAAATTGTTCCTAAATCTTTCTGTCTTTGTCATTCCCGTGAATGTGTAAATATAATATTCTTACCAGGAATAATATGCCTTTGTGCTATTGAACCAGAAAAAGCCTGCAGCTTTTTCCACTTTTATAGACCCAAAATAAGAGATCCATCTGAATCAAATTAAATATTAAAACATGAAATATTTTTGAACCAATATTTGGGTTAAAATGTTCAAGACACATGTTTTTGCATAGTTCTAGAGACATGAATTTAAATTTGATCATTACATATCATTCAGAATGACATATCTTCTCATGTTTTTCTAGTTAAAATGTATGTTTGATTATTTTTTTTCCTTTGGAGAGATCTATTAACTCACATTTATGCTCCCAGTACAAGTTTAGGGTTTTCTTTTCTGCCTATCAAATGGAAACCTTTTAATGTTAATCAAACAGAAAAATGACTTGAGGTCAATTTATATATTTGCATTGAGTTTGTAGACTGAGCTTCTAAAAATGTGTGTGCAGAGAATGTGTTCATATTCACCACAACTGCTATTTGCCAAAAGGAGGCCTGGCTTCCAAGTGTAATAAATATTTTTTTTCATGAGAAGGGAACATCCAGGAAATATGTAGGCAGCGTTGAACTCTTTTCTTTGGGGGGTTCATGTAGCTTGTATATGTAACGTCTGACAATAATGTAGCAGCGTCCTCAGGGCAATGTCTCTCACCAAGCTGAGCGGAGAAAACTTCCTTCATTCTCAACTCGCTGTACTTGGGGGAATGTGAGGTTCCACTGAGATGCAGGCACTTTTGCTGAAAGCAGTTGCTGTCCTCTCTGTCCTCCTAAACCCTAGCAGTGAGGAGCGTGTCATCCTAAGCCATTTGTCTGTGTCTGGCTTGTTAATATTTCTTTGTCGATCGCCGAGGTATGTCATATGTGCAAAAGGCGGCTTTACATGTGAGGGGGCAATTCATACGTGGCATTCAAGAAGTTTAACATCTACTTGCCCTGAAACGGAACAATTTAACTCCTATAAAATTATCTTTATGGGTGGGAGTTGGTTTGAAGTTATTAATCATTGGATAACTTATAATGATATGTTCTTGAACATATAACAGCTGTGTTGAGTTGAGGTAGCTGTGAAAAATACTTAAGCTCTTTCTAAGGAAATCAGGCTTCTTGGAAACATTGTAGGTTTCAAAGAACAAGAAAGTTGACTCTCTCTAGACCAGTGTATTTTAGACGTGATATTGTGGATTAAGTTAGAAGTAGGGACTGTTGATATTGAAAGGGGCAAAGCACTTTCCTGGTGTCACCCTTCTACGTTATAAATGAGGGCACTGTCTTGGGTATGTTACGCGCCCTGACTGAGGTCATCAGATAGTGCTAAAATTTTTTAATCTGCTTTATTTGACTCACACTCTGGTGCTCTCTGTACCACATTATATTGTCTTTTTCCCTGGATGTGAGCCATTACCTCTACTTTAATGACTATACTTCCTAATATTTCGAAATATTTAAAATATTATGGCATAGATTTTCAGGTATCATCTTCTATGACATATCTTTTATGACAGTAACAAGCTGGAGGTCTATTGCGCGCAAAATCCACATCCATGTGGGTCATTTATTACATTTTTAGGTTTTCTCAGCTTCATATATTCAGCTCCAAGAAATGGAGTCAGCGTCAAGATTTAGGGCAGTATGCTTCACGTGACTTGTACAGTCTCTGTTTTGTTTTTTGGAATTATGATGGCTTCCGGTTTAAATTAGAATTATTCTCCTGTGCCCTTTGCGTTCACTCAGGTCAGTCAGTTAACATTAGTCAGGATCGACCACCTCTCATTGTGAGCTAGAGAGAAGATGCACAGATTTAATACTCAGACTGAAAGAAAAGTGATTCAAAATCCTTTTATTAACGCTGAGAAACCTATTATGGTGGAATACCCCATGGACCAAAACTTCAGTCTAAAAATTACTTAATCTTTTTTCACACACAAAATTTTTTTTCTGGCTACATAGTAAAGTCAGTGGCAAGATAAAAACAGAATACTTTTGGCTAGACCTTTTTTTTTTTTTTCCTTTGCCATCTATACTGTTACATTAAATTCAGATGATGGTTTTTGCCCCCTTCCTTTTTATTTTCCTATGCAAAATTGATATTGGAAGAGAAGATCCCGTGAGTACTACGTGTACTCTGGCCTGCTGACTGGTTGGGAATTGTTACCCTGTCTTACTCCGGTAGCAAAGGAGTCAGAATGTCCTCTGAGAAGGCGTGGTGAGCTGGGTCCTCTCCTCTGACTCCTGGCTGTTCCCCCGCTGCAGCACCTCACTATGGGATGGCGTGACTCTGGCTGTTGGGTGATCTCCAGGTGGTCAACAGAAGGAATTTCAGAAAACCTGGCCCTACCACAGGAAAGATCAAGAGCCCATCCATGTGCCCTAGGAAGATGGACAGGCCATCTTGGGGGTTCTGGGCCCTTGGGAAAATTGTCCTGGCCGCTTTGCCATTACTTTCCGTGGCTTTTTAAATGTGTCTTCCTCTTGACTTAGAGAGGAAGACTAGGTGCCTGGAAGCCCGCAGGAATTTGTTTTTGTTTTTTAGGGGGGGAGGAAATTAGGTTTATTTACTTACTTATTTTAATGGCGATACGGGGATTAACCCCAGGACTTCGTGCGTGCTAATCGTGCTCTCTACCACTGAGCTATCCCCTCCTCACTAGAAATTTTTAAAAACTCAATAAAAATTGGTTTTAGCTAATATACAAGACGCTAACCTTCACTCCTTCAGTGATGGTGAAAGCTGCTTTGTGTGAGATCCTCCTTTGGCAGAATTCTTCCTTCTTAAAATATCCCCTTTTCCCAAAACTCTTTTAGAAAGTTGTGGGCCAAGTTTTATCTCCACACATACAGTGTAGATACCTTTGAAATATAAATTAACAAGCTGAGGTGATTAAATGAGAATTGTTAAATTTTCATAAATTTAAGAAGGAAGAGGTTGAGATTTATAGCTGCAATTTGAGAAAAAGGGAAACAGAGTTCATACCCACCTTTGTTGTTGATTTTTCCAGTGACCCTGGAGTGTGCACGTTGAAAGAACACATGAGCCTTTTCTTTTTGGAAACCAGGTCCATATTTGCATAGGTTACTGTGGGAGGAAATTAAGAAATAAAAAGTGTAATTAAAGGATTAAGTTTTATTTCTGGAAGAAGTCCCTTGGATTCCTAATTAACCACTAATATTTTGGGATTTAGATTATCGCCAGCCCAGCCTGTAGCAATTGTAATAGCCCAGCTCGATGCAAAGGACTTTTAAAAAATGTAGCTCTTAAGTCCATGCGCTCCCTAATATGTGAGCCAAAAGGCTTACGACTTCCCCTTACTGAAATAGTGGTATGTTAACTGATGGCTACTTGCTGTCAGGGGCTTTTATCCTCTCAGGCACCAAGGAGAATTGCTGGGGCTACTTGACCCATTGCTACAGGTGGGGCTGCATCCTCTGCAGCTGGTGCAGGTCCCAACCCCCTGTTCAGGGTCACCAGTTGCTGAGCAAAATCCCTGTGGAGTAGGCACGAGAGCCCTGGGAATAAGGCAGACCCGGCCCTGGTCCTGGCAGTGTCCCTCATTGTCTGTGTGATCTTGGACAAGTCCCGGCCCTGAGTTACGTTCACCCTTCAAATGAGGGTGTTGAACAGGATGATATCTGGGGGTTCTGTCCAGTTCTGCAAGCAGGCCTCCACCTTCATATTTCTGTTTCTCAACTGTGATCAGACACAGCTGGTGCTGCCTGAGTGAGAAACCACGCAAGCTGTGCGCACAGTGTGACTGTAAACTAGTATGGCTGATGGTCTTGTCGACATGACTTGAAGAATCAGCTTGCTTGCTTTTTTAGTCACGTATTTTTCACTGGATTTCAGGAGTCTAATAAAACAATCATCATAATCTCACAGGCTCAGTGGCATTCATAATAATTAGTGTCACATGTTGCTTTTAAACAGCTGCCATGATTTCTAGTGTATTTTTTTCTCTCACTTTGGTAGTAATCTAGACAGTCAGGATCTAGACAGTCTGGTTAGTGGGTTCCCCCATCTTGCCGTCCTGGTAGATGTCCATGGTCTTGGATGGAACTCCTGGTCAGCTGTATGTCCCAGGAATGCCTGTGCTAGAACTGGGACCCCGCTCCATCCCATCTGCCCTCCACATTCCTTCCTCCCCTCCTGCTAGTGGAGCCTCAGGATGGGGAAGAGGCTGAGAGAGGGGAAGAAGCTTGGGGAGAGACAGATGAGATGAGAGGGGAAGAAGCTTGGGGAGAGCAGATGAGAATGAAGAAGAACAAAGGACAGGGAAGCCAATCAGGAGGGAAGGGACCTACCATTTGCGTCTCTTCTTGGGTCCACGGGCAGAGCTCCTCCCAGTAGCTGCCCTGGGGAAACAGGGGAAGTGTTCAGAGCACAGAAGTCACTCTTCCCAGCCAAGTTCTACTCCCCTCCAGGCCCCTCAAACGGATTTACTTTTACGGCTGGCATTTGGTACAGACTGATTTACAGAAGCGCTGAGAAATCCACAGATCTCAAATTCTCTCCTCCACGGGACCCCCTGAAATTCTCTTCAAAGAAGATAAACACAGTGTGCTAAGAGCCTGGAAAATTAATAAATTCGTCTGAATGTGTTTCAGAACCTAAGTGCTTTTGATTCAGAGGCTTTCTTCTAGACTTTTTACTGTCAGGGATTTCCACTGCAGCCTGGTCATGAAGTCAGAGCTGGCTGCCATTGCCAGGAAGTGATGGGGCTGGGGAGCGAGGTAGTTCAGGAAGGTAGAAAGCCCTAGACACATTAAAAAGGAGGTGTCACTGAGGAGAGGACACTGAAGAGAATCCAGAGCCACTTAAGCACCTTCAAAGTAAACTGTTTGGCCTGGTACTTTCAGCTTTATCTGTGTGAAAATTAGGGAGGTGCCCACTCCGGTGTGTTTGCTGACCTGCCCCTGAGTGGACGCCCTACCTCCCACCCAGCCTGACCCCTGCCAGTTGAAGACTTGGGCTTAACATCACTTTACACACGAATGTTTTTGCTCTAATTGCGGGTATGACTCACGCCAGCTTCCCGAAGGCCTCGGTGGAATGCAGGAGCCGTGCCTAGGCACCGGAATTATAGAGATCAGGCCCTGTGATCATCGGAATAGTGTGAGCATCGCAGGCAGGACTGGACTCGCTCAGCGTTTAGACAGCGCCTGGCGCCCAGTGCACAGCCACTCTTGGTAGCATTGTCATTCTCTTCAGTAAAGACTTCAAACCGAACGCACCAGCGTGTGAGAGATGTCTCCTTCCCCCTGCCGAAGTTAATCCTTGTTTTTCAGTAACTTTTTTCCTGATACATGCTGTCACTTAAATCACCCCTCTGGATACTGCCATAGTTAAGTAGCCTTAATAAGGATGACAGTGATCATTTATATGAACAAGTAGGAAAATATTTCTTCTAAGAGACTGGATGTGCTCCCGTGACTTTTGGCTAAGTGTTATGTGACGCAGACATCCCGCTTTAGGGACCCTTTGAGACAGGTGCATTCGTCTGAATACCTTTGTGTTGCAGGTACAGCTTCCTCTGTCCTTAAATGAGGTCGTTGGATCCTCTAGGCTCCTCGATACACTGGTTTGGCTTTCTGTGGGTTTTAAGGAGGAGTATGGCTGGTAAATACAGAAGGATTTATGTTAAAGAACTGCCTTAAAATGAGCCTTGAGATTACGGTTAAGATGAGGGTTACATCAGTTCTGGAAGCCGAGGCTCTGTCTCTCTGCCTGACTTCCCCTGAGTCCACAGTGACGTTTCTGTCTGTCGGAGTAGAAGATGCACCTTTCCCCTCACGCAGCTTCACAGGACAGTCTGTCTGTGTTGGGACTGACTCTAACACAAGCAGTGACATACTGTTTGGTTTAGCCTCCAGCCTGGCAGAGAAGAATGAGGGTTTTGCTTTTTAAAAGGTTAAACTGCAGGGAAACGGTGTCACTGCTACCTTTTTGACTAACAGGGTGAACTTGAGTCAGAAGACATTTGAGTCTGGTCCACGTAGAACTCTGTTTTGTTTCACAAGTGAAGAGCAGTACTTCATCTGCAGGAGGAAGTTTCTTATTTTTAAACTACTGACGGTGGTAGTCTGGCCCCTGCGACAGTCCAGGGAGGCTCGGGTCAGACTGTACCTCTCCCTCCGGCAGGACAGAAAGCCTCCCTTGTCTTAGGGAGGAGGCCACGCAGTTACCCTGGGCCCTGAGTTCACTTGGAGTCTCAGCAGAAAGTTCTCAATTTCTTCTCTCCCCTCACTGGTGCCACATCTCTCGACAACTGTCAGTGTCCGATGGCGGCCCTTGAAAAGCTCTCTGGAAGGAAACGGTCAGTTTTGTCCCAAGCAACTTTAACTGCTTCCTTAAGGAGACCCGGGGGCCTCAGGCCCCGAGGACTAACCACAAGTATGGCCTCCGCTGACCCCATGGGGAACTGGGGAGTTGGAGTGGTTTTCAGAGTGGTCGCCTTTGGGGCGAGATGACCAGACCGTTACCCCTGCTGGGAAGGCTGTTCCCTCTGGTGAGGCGGCGCTCCGCGGCACAGGCAGCCCTGGGAGGGGCCGAGAGCTGGAGACCCCCTCCTGACAGCGCTTCCATATCTGGGACAGCAGGTCACTCCCTGAGGGGGGCTCTGGATGGAGCATCCCGGCGTCCACCACAGTCTACTCACTGAACCCACAGAAAGCCATCATAATGGCAGTTTGGGAGCCCCTGAGAACACGGAGTTGGCCAAGGTTTGGTCTGCACTCGGACCACATGGTCTCCTCTCTGGAATCTCAGTATCTGCTTTGTGGAACATGTGATTGAAAACAAACGCAGGAAGTGATGCAGAATATAGAAGTAAATACAAAGGGAGCTTAATTCAAGCAAAACATGAAGAGAAAAGGGAAAACAAAATTCTAAAGTAAATGACATTTGGAATATTAGCATGCCGTAGGGACTTGAATGATTAAGTACAGTTTTAGATTTTAAAGGCAGAGTTTCTTTCATTTTTTTCTCTAATCTTTTGAATTTGGTATACATTCTATGCATAAGCCTTTGTTGAGAAAAGAAACAGCCCTCTCTTTGAATCAACTATTTTATATGCTTTATGATTCTATTTTATGCTATTTTATTCTGTAAAGATCACTATTTCTGGAGACATGATTTGACTAGCATTACATCTGAATTCTTGTAACAATGACCAGTTTTTAGACTGTGTTCTACAAATACTGACAGTCTTCTTCTTGTTCCAGATATTGATGAATGCAGCACTATTCCTGGAATCTGTGATGGGGGCGAATGCACAAACACAGTCAGCAGTTACTTTTGCAAATGCCCCCCTGGCTTTTATACCTCTCCTGATGGTACCAGATGCATAGGTACGTGCAATTGTAAATAGCGTGCATGGTCTCTGTAAATCACTTCCACGATGGACATCATTCTAAACAGATTGTTAAGGGAGACACATCATTTCTCACTTGGGGTAAACCATGCATTTATGGAAATCTATTAAATAGTTGAGCACCTTCTTAAAGAACAGAGGCACCTGTGGTGGTCTTTTGGGATTTTGGCCTCCCATAAAGAGAGATGACCCAGCAGACCCTACAGATAAACTCAGTCTGTAAATTAACTTGGCAGTGATGTGACCGTCAAACCTTGGAGCCACCTTTGACTGTCTTTTTACCTCCACCTTTGGTCATTTCCCAGGACCTATGTTAATTTAGGTCTAAAATTTTGCAATAATCTCCTCATTGCTCTTCCTGCTTCCTGGCTTCTCTACAATCCATCTTGTCAGATTTATCTCCCTAAAATAGTGCTTTGATTAACTGACTCTCTTGCTCAGAAACCTCTGGGAGTTTTCCATTAGGATTTGGAAATGAGTGGTTTTCAATCTGTGTCTCAGGGATTGTCCCATTGCTGTAAAGCCCTCGAGGGCTGCCAGAGCTGGAGCAGGGGGTGGCAGGGGGAACAGGGACAAGGGAGAGATGGAGCGGAGCAGGCTTCCCACCCCCACCCCCCGCCATACACACACTCCAGGCAATTTGGCTTTGATCCAGGTGGGTGTTAAGCTTCCATGTAAAATATCAATTAAATAAGGGGTTCTGTTGTTTAAAAAAATATTTGACAGCTGCTGGTGTAATGGCTGCTAAGACTTCCCTCCCAGTCCAGTCTCCTAGAATAAAGTTCCCGTTCGAGAATGGACAGCCCAGTAGTGAAGGAGCACGGTCCCAGCTTCTCACTCCAAATGGGCCATTCACTGGGATTCCGTCGTGCCTTTAATCAGACGTGCTGCCCCACTCAGGCCACTCTCCTTCCCAGCCGAAGGCACCGTTCACACTTCCACTCAGCTTCTCCGTCTTTGAAGATGTCTCAGACCAGCTCACCCAAAAGCAATTCCTCCCACACCTGAGAAAGAACCTTATTATAAGTGGTCCTCTCGGGAAATTTTGTGTTTCTGTATGTTTCTATCTCCCTAATTACATTGTAAAGATCTCCTTAAAGAACAGTGACTGCTATCCTTATATTCCCAGTGGTTCTCAGCACAATTCCTTGCATACAGTAGGCGCTCAGTCAGTACCTATTGAATACCAAAATAAGTAATCCCTTATTATTAGGGCGAAGCTAAGAAGGCTGTGGCAAAAGGCCTTGAGAAAAATGAATGCTATCTTTTGATGTTTGTGTCTGGCCCATATTTTCAAAGACACTCCGCTTCACATCCTCACCACAGGCCATGAATTTCAGACCAAAGCTGAACGGCACTTGCAATTCAGAATTCCTTTTCACTTAGTCACACGTAATAAAAGCTGAGGGCAGCCTCTTACACTTCATATTTGAGTAACAACAACTCACGAGGGAAGCATATCTGGACTTTTCCTTAGAAACAAAGGTCAGTGGTGCCCAGACTGCCTGATTTTCCAGAATCTATCCATAGATACTAAAACTGCAGGGAAAGGATGGCACGTGCAATTCAAGTAGCTCCTTTTTCTCCCCTGACTGTCCCAATTAGCACGTGACCTCCAGGGATATGCTTAGCACAAGTCCTTTCCTAGCCAGATAACAGGTAGATTTTTTTTTTTTCGCCCTCAAAGAGAGTCCCAAACAACATTAAAAGGACTAAAACACATTGACATATCAGAAAGTTTACATTTTTCAAATTTTTACCAAATGTATCCACAGTGACTTTTTACAGAGGTCACCTCTTAGGTGTGAGGTGTTTTAGAGAAATGATCTGACTTGATGTTCAAAACAGGACTGTAGATGGGAAGAAGCTGAGGTGTAGAAAGTTCAGGTAAGTGATTTGGTCCAACTGGTTAAGCAGTTAGCAAGCGAGAGAGCTGGGAGTCCAACTTGGGCTGAGTCCCCAGCCCAGACCCCGCCCATCGCTTCCTCCCAAGTGAACAGGGGATGCGGTAATCCTTTGCCTGCCATCACCCTAGGCAAGCACTGTTTCTCCTTCCTTGGAACATTATTGTATCCATAATTAGCAACTTGTTATATAAAATGATCCGAATGACATTTCTGCCTACCTTACTGCTTCTATTTCCTGCCATGGTAAACCACAGTGACCCCCCCAAGTTACCCCTAGTGGCAAGAAAATACATATAGTCTCCAACTTATAAACAAATCCAAGGTTTGTTGGCAAGCCGGTTCTTTGGAATCAGTAAATCTAAGCAACAGGAAACCCCACATGTAGATGGTGGTGTGTAGCATCTTCCTTATATGTCCCTTTTAACCATGGTACTCCTGGTAGCTGCATTCTGCCACTCTCAGATCCCACCAGGCCTAACGCTCCCTTTGTCCTGTAAGCTCTGGCAGTATTATTGCATTTTCTTTTCTCTTCTGTCATCTTGCTTTGGCATTTTGTCATACTTTGTGTAGGGTTGTCTTTTCATATCAGCGTGCTCTGTTTCATCAGTTCTGGGGGGTCTGAAAGATGCCCTGTACCTAGTTTGGGCCTCACAGCTTCGAGCTCCTGGTTGGACACAGCAGTGTTACTGATCGGTCAGGGGAGGCCTGCTGACAGGCTCAGATGACCTGCAAACACTTCTTTAGTCCATCGTATATTTATTTTGATATACTGTGATTTCGGGGTCCCGAGAGTAAGGGCCAGGTGGTTCAAAAGATGCGAAAGGAAGAAAGTCCCCTCCTCCTTTCCTGCCAGATGTCTTGGTTGGGCAGATTTAAAACAGAGGAAGAGGACTAAGGCCCCTGCTACTTCCCACGCCTCCAAATCTTAGCCGTCTCCCCCTCAGCTCCCGCAGGACTTCAGATTCCTTTAAAGCCACCCCTTGCGCTCTGGGCAAAGTGGTCCAGCGCCAGAGTGCTTTCCTTCCCACTTCCATTGGCACCACCATCCGATGACATGGAAAACTGCAGGCTGGTGTGCCCAGGGGCCCGCTCCTTCCTCTAAATTGTCCCTGGTTTTACAACTTTTCTCTGCCTTTACTTATTAGCCCATTGGTTTCCTTCATAAGTTATATATATACATGTGTGTATTTTTAACAAAAGGTCTTCTGCAAAAAAAAATAATAAATTAGTAGAATGATTATTATATGTGCGGGTGCCATTTGTAAGTCAGGGATGTCTGGCAGCCCACACGTGCCTGGTAATTCTTTCAGTCCCCACATTCACCATTTTGTTCGAGAGTCTCTGACCCATTGCTTTATCATGCAAGTCAGCCAGATGGACAGTAAAATAATATCATGGATAATTTGCAAAATAATAGACATTAGCCCATTAAGAGTTTGCTATTGGCAGCTGTAGGTCCCAGTTTTGCTCTGAAAGATAGCCCACACGGAAAATTATATATACAAATTTTGGTCGAGTGTTTATGCTGGGTTTTGACCACCAGATTCATTTGAAGCTGGGATATAAGCCAGTTTTGAACATCTCTTCCCATTCTCAACAGCCTTTGGTTTCCATGCCCAGAAGATTAGTCTCAGAGAACGTAAGGTATTAGTGGCTGTAAGGCAATGCGAACTCTGAGGCAGGAGGTCCGGCTTCTCCCGCTCCTTTACAGGGGTGGTGCCTCCCCCCCCCCCCCCCCGTCTCCAGGGAGCATCCCTCGTCCGCATGCCCCTCTCCAGCCACTTCCCCTGGGCCAGGCTGGAGGAAGACCTGTTCTGCCCCTTTACTGAGACTATTAGTCTGACCAGAGGTGCAGGAACTGGGACCACAAAAAATTTCTGGAAAGGACATTTATACTTGCTAGTGGTTTTAAGTACTTTTCAGAAATAATCTTGTATTCTTTCAAGCTGACCCATAATTTTCTTTTATGGTTTGTCTAGGTTGGTTGTAGCCGTCTTCACTTGACATTAATAATTTCTATGTTTCTAAGTTAGCCTAGTTTTTAAATTTTATCTCATTTTATTAATTTATTATAACCCTCAAGATTTCAAGACTTTGTATTTTGAAGAATAATGTAGATGAAAACAATTACAGGTATGAGCCTCTCTGATCAAGTGGTGGTTAATATGTAGACTTACAGGAAACACAGGGACAGATTTTTGACTAGAAACAAATTTTTCACCTTACAAAAAGATCTCCCAGTTATATTCCTTCAAAGGAGGAGCATATTTAAAATACCAGCTATACTTCAAAACTTTATTTTGTAGGAACAGTACAGAGATCAATTTTACTTGGAGAAAGGTACTCCCCTAATGTACGATAGTTAGGCCAGGTGTTCCCACTTAGCCGCCTGCCTCTTCTGTTCCACGGCATGACCTCAGAGGCCCACGAAGCAGTTAGCTTTCTTCTATGTCATGGGCTCTTTTCTGGTAGCCCAGAGTTGCACTTCAGTGTGTCAATGTTGTCATGACAGTCAGACATGATGTAACCCAGTAAAAGTGATACATAGAAATGCCTTCCCCTGTTTCTTTGAGAAGATACCTTTCTGCTAAAAAAAAAAAAAAACTTCAAGAACTATTGTATCCTCTAGGACTGAGGACTTGCCACTGTGTACATTTTGAACTTGTAAATAATTAGTACCTTATCAAATCAGGACCTTTGGACAAAAGGAAATCTTGATTCATAAGCATTGGATCTGACTGCAAAGTGGCTCATTCCTTAAAAAATAAAAACTCACGAGTCTGACTCACAGTTTCAGACTGAAAAATAAGAAAGATCTTTTAGAAATGGAGACTATAGCGCAGACTTCATGTTGTTTTAAAATAGGTTTATGTCAATATTTGCCTAAAGTGGCTCAAATTAAGTGGTTTGAAACCAAGGACAACACAGTCTCCTTTCAGGATAGAGACACGTCTCTATAACTAACTGTCACCGCCAGTGATTTTCTTCGTGTCTCTTTCCCTATGGCCCATATGGTTGTAATCATTCGTTCCCACCTTGGGAATGGAATGTGGGACTCAGGCCAAGTGCACCAGCTGGCAGGGGCCAAAGGTGTGAGACAAAGGGATGTCTGACTGCACACCGTTCCCGGGCGGTGCACACAGCGTCCCTTCCAGGGCAGAGGGTCCGTGCTTCCTGTCTGAGCCCCAGCGGGAAGTGTGGAGGTGCTGGGGCAGGAGCAGTCCCTGCAGGCTTGATCTCAGTGACATGTGTGATGGTTTCTTTGTCCTGTCAGATGTTCGCCCAGGATACTGTTACACGGCCCTGGCAAACGGGCGCTGTTCTAACCAGCTGCCGCAGTCCATAACCAAGATGCAGTGCTGCTGCGACGTCGGTCGGTGCTGGTCTCCAGGGGTCACCATCGCCCCCGAGATGTGTCCCATCAGAGCAACTGGTAAGAGCCCTTCCACTGATCCGCAGAGTATCCCAGCTCAACCCCAACAAGCCCAGGGGTGTGTGCATGTGGCAGATTTAGTGGAAACCTGGGTAAGTGAATAAGAGTGCAGAAAATAAAAGAGACGACTTCAGGGAAATTTCCCCCAGATAACCAGTAGGGAAGCTATAGAGGTGTGTACAGATAATACTGTTTTCAGGTGCCGTGTGTTACATCGCCTGCCTGTTACCACTGACTAGCAGCCTGACTAGTCAGGAAGTACACGTTCCCTCTTACTCTCGTGTATTTCTTTTGGCACTCATGTAGTCCTCAAAAGCTCAGTAGAATAAAACTCGACTCGTTCAAGAGCCTTTCAGGTAAGTTATTCTGGATACACATTTCCTCCTTCTCTAATGTTTGACACTTTCCTCTTCTTTGTTGCCAAGTGCTGTTGATTTTTTTTTTTCTTTCCGATTTCTCTTTCATGTCACATTCATCTCCACATAAAGCTCATTTTCTTGCGTCTGGACTGTTGCAGTAGCCTCCTAACTGGCCTCTATGAAATCCACAGCTGCCACATACCTTTCCCAACACATAACTCATCTGTAGTTCAGTTTTAAAAATTTGTGTCTGGGGAAAATATAGAGAAAGATATCCAGAAAAAAATTTTCCAGGATGATTTCAGACCATATCCAGTGGTCCTAGTCACTCCATTTCTTAAAAATAAAATTCTACTATTGAGCATAGTGTTTAGAGTCCCCAGTTCTGATCCCAGTTCATCTTTTAATTCTTGTTTTTTCACAATAGCTTTATTTTCTATTTCAATTATATGATCAAGCTTTCCTTGAACCCAGGCTGAGCATGTCTAAGCGGAAAAGTTCTTTTTCCCTAAAACTTTCCCTGAGTTTACGTCCTTACTCCCTTATCCCCACCCCTGCCAGGCCTGCATGTTAAATACCCTCTTGTCGGTTAAGGACCCACTTAGCTCTGACCTAATCCACGTGCGTCCCGAGGTGACCACGGCCGGAAGTGCTGCCTTCTTGCTCAGCGCTCTAGGTTTGTGCTGTTACTGTCACATGGATCCCATCTGCTCTGCTGTGTGCCTGTGTGTGTTCATGTGTTACCTTTTACTAGCTGATCAATCTCATTAGGGGATCTCAGTCATCACAATAGTGCTGTATTCCTTCTGCTTTTTTAACCCTTCTCATGGTACTTAGCAAAAACTTACTGATGGGAGGCATTCAGGTAGCGTGCACACCTTATCAGGTAACATCTTTCCCACTAGTTCTAAGTAAAAACGGGGGTTGTATCTCCTTCTCAAGCTGCTACACTGAAAAGCGTGTGTAAATCAGGAAATTTTTGGAAAGAAAATCAAGGTGATGGTGGATGAATGCAGAGTTAATGAAATGCTTGAGTGTGCTGGTCACAGAATATGAATGTCCCATTATCACAGATACTATTTTTAAAATTCTGTTTAGTACTGAGAATTACGTGTATGGATTAAAGAAATAAACAAGAAAACCTTTCAATATATTTTAACACATAACAAGCCATATATTTTGTCTGATTTGCGTACTGTCTACGGGCTAAAAATATAATGCACCCTTCTTGGTTCACTAGGGGACCATTTAGTAGGTCACGGTTTAGAAGCACATGACTTTTCACTAAGACATAGCTTGGATACCAGAGAATTGCTTTTTAAATCCATATGTTAACTTAGGAATCAGCAGCACTGACGTAGATTCCTTCCTGTGTTGAGCCTTGAATAGAGGCCGGAGGACTAGAGCAGGTTTAGCTGCCTGAGGACCGACTTTGGGACACATGGAGCAGAAGGCCAGGCTTCCCTAGGTGGCTTTGCAGGGAGCTGCCCTCCCAGGGGTCCCGCTGAAGGATGCACAACCTTGAGACAGGCCCTGAGCAGAGCAGGTGGAGAGAGCAAACTAATTTGTAGGTAGGCATGTTTGTTCAGGTGTTCCAGTACCAGTCCTGCAGAGCTCTGGGCTCTGAGCTCATGGAGAGTGGTGACACAGGAAGGGTTATTTCAGATTGGTCAGCCTTTCACTTTTTTAAAAAAAAAATCAATATCATCTCCAAGGGGAGGTGGGAAATGATGGACATCAGCTGAACAAAATTAGCCCCAGGTTGCTGACTCTGAATGTAAGGGGGCTCGATGGAAAGGTATTAAGCTGAAAAAAGTAGGAAACTGTACAGAACCCAGTCTGATACGCTTTCCTGTGGAGGCTGATGACTTGAATGGCATGCTTAAAGTAACCTATCCATCTGATTAGCAGAAATGCTGATAACCTATCCAACTGCTCTTATACAAATCCTAAAAGACTTAAAAAAAAAAAAAGGTTGCTTGGTGCTTGGAAGCAGAGTCCCTAAGTATAATTGGCATTCAATTAAATCCAACAGTTAATGAATTTCTCTTGTGTATAGTTTCCTGGATAGCACATCCCCGTGATAATTCTGTAAGAAAGATCACCGTGGTTTGACAGGACAGATTGTAGCATCCTGATTCAGGGACGCATATACAGTACATAAATCCTTTATAAACACAGTCAAGTACTATAGAATCTCTGTGGGTTGAAGTTCCAGATAAAGAATAATGCAATAATAGAATTCTCTGAAAACGTAAACTTAACAGGAGTTGGAAATGTCAAATGTGATTGAAAAAGTTTTAGTAATGGCCCAGAAAACAACACCCGGTACATGGTAGCTGGGTATATTTAGCCAAGTGTAAATGGACAGAATGTCCCATGAGGTTGAAATCCAAATGCATTTCAGTAAGACACAGTACTGTGTCTTAGAACAAGGTGGATTTTAATCCACAAGGAAAGTAAAAATACTAGCCTAATTTCTATTGATGGATGAAGCTAGTGTGAAAAGTATGAGAGAATCCCTGTGTGACAGAGTTAATAAAATCATCAATATTTTGGCAAGAAAGAAGAATATTTAAAACATCATATAGTTTACTTATAGAAGAGTTATGACCAAATATGGCTATTTGTAAGGAACATGAAAAATGGTTAAAGTAAATACATTTCTGGAAACCTGGATACTGTTTAAAAACACCTGTTTGGAATCTGCCCCTCCCAAATGTGTCACACTTGTAGATGATTTATTCCAGTAAAGGACTGGCATGGTGAAGAGTGGGAGTCCGTGTATGTGCAGTCGTAGGGAAAAGCAGTCGACTCAGTCAGGGTGGACCAGTCTGAGGGATCATTATGCAGTGTTAACGGCTGACTCACCACCCCTGGTATTCCTTCTGCCCGTGGGCTGCAGCTTCTGTGTCACTGTGTTGTCTTTTACAAATAGGTATTCCTCAGGGCTCTCTCTCCTTACTCCCTTCTCTTCACTGGCCACACCTTCCTTACCTGAGCCCATCCATCTCATAGCTTTAAGTACCACCTACCCACTGATAACTTATATGCAGCCCTGACTTGTTCTCTAGGCTTCAGACTCTTATAAAACTGCTACATGACATCTCTGTGTGGATTTCTGATCTCTCGAAATTCGTATGTTGAAAATGGAACTTGGCTTCGACCCAGCAGACCCCCGTCACAGATATTCCCATCTCAGTAAAGCCAGTTACTCAGCTGGAAAACTTGAAGTCAGTCTTGATTTCCTAGTCTCTCAGCCCTGACATTTGCTTCTGCACCAAGCACGACCTATCTGTCTCTGAAATATGCTTCAAGTGTGTTTGCTGCTTTCTGGTTTCATAGCTGCCTCCCTCATCCAGACATCGTTATCTGGCCCTTGGGCTTCTGCAACAGCCTTGCCTCGCCAGTACATTCTCCATACTCCAGAGAGAGTGACCTGAAAATGTTCATCTGATCGTGTCCCACCCCTGCTGAAAACTTCCAGTGACTTCCCATCACACATAAAATAAAATCTAAGCAAAAGTGTGTTCTTTCTTTATTTTATTTTTTAAAGCATTTGATTATTGGGGGTAGGTAATTACGTTTATTTCTTCATTTTTAGAGGAGGTGCTGGGGATTGAACCCAGGACCTCATGCATGCTAAGCATGCCCGCTACCGCTTGAGCTACACCCTCCCCCGACAAAAGTGTGCTCTTAGCTCTGTGGGATCCACAGGTGGAGACTGGGTGGAGAAAGTGGCGTTTTATTCTCCCTTGACATGAATTTTGACATAGGTAACGACTTTCTAGGGTTTAGGAGGGGCGTGTAGTACACACTCTGGGGAGTTTGTTTTCGATTTTGAATTATTGTTCCACTCTGATTACTGCTGTATTAGGAATGGGGATAAAATCAGTTGGCTTTTGTCCTTTTCTCCAATTGACCTATGTGGTTCGAGGATCAATTTTATCCAAAGATTTCTTTAAAAAGTAAGGAAGCCTTCCATGGGCCTATTGCATATGCTGCAGCTCAGCTGTTACGTTTTTTTTCCAGAGGATTTCAACAAGCTGTGCTCCGTTCCTGTGGTCATTCCCGAGAGACCGGGATATCCTCCCCCACCCCTTGGCCCCATTCCTCCAGTTCACCCTGTTCCTCCTGGCTTTCCTCCTGGACCTCAAATTACAGTCCCTCGACCACCAGTGGAGTATCCATATCCATCTCGGGAGCCACCAAGTAAGAATTCAAAAGTCATCTGGCTGTTTTTCCTGCATTAATCAGGTTAACTTTTCTGTTGTCGTTTATGCTGAAGTCATTCAGTAAGTTTACCAGTTCTTTGGTTAAATATTTGGTTTGCCTAGTGTTGTACGTGAATTGCTCAATTTGCCTATTGCCCAGAGGAAAATGGGTGGTTTCATAGTCTCCAGAGATTAAATATCCTTTTGTTACTGATGTTGCAGGAGAGATGTCAATCCGGTTCACAGGGTGAATCAGGATAGGGGAGGTGTAAAATTGTATTCTGGGTTACATGTCACGCAAAGCAGTTTTGCAAGTAGTTAAATACCAACAACTCACTGCCTTTGTTGTTTTCCTAAACTGGAAGCTTGAGGGTGAGGCAGAGAGAGGGGTGGGGAGAAGCCGGCTGGGGAGCAGGCTGCAGCCGGGCGGCATGACCTGGCCGCCTGCGCCGTGGCCCACAGGTGCTCTGTGTAGGCGGGAGTGGAAACGCTCTGTTGACACCAGACCACCTTTGCCCGGAGCGTGTCCTCCTTCCTTGATGATTCAGCATCTTGCCTGTGAAGAGCAGATTAGGTGCTGATGGAAGATGCCCTAGTTAGAAGTCATGTTAATGGGGTTTAATGTTCCTTCAGGGGTTCTGCCAGTCAACATCACTGATTACTGCCAGCTGTTCCGCTATCTCTGTCAGAATGGACGCTGCATTCCAACCCCTGGGAGCTACCGGTGTGAGTGCAACAAAGGATTCCAGCTGGACCTCCGTGGGGAGTGCATTGGTACGTGATAGACCACTAGGTTGGCACCAAGAGGCTATTGTAATTCTGTTCCATGACTGTACAGGCTTTCAATGGCCGCTGTAACAAATTACCTCAAACTTAGTGGCTTAAAACAGCACAGGTTTATTATCTTGTATTTCTATAGGTTAGAAATCCAGCACAGATCTTACTGGGCTAAAATCAAGGTGTCGGCAGGGCTGTATTCCTCTTGGAGGCTCTTGGAGAGAATCCATTCTTTACCTTTTCCAGCATCGAGAAGCTGACTGCATTCCTTGGCTGAGGGCCCCTTTCTTCATTGTCAAGGCCAGCAGTGTAGCATATTCAAATCTCCCTCTCTCTGGTTTTCTCTGCCAATTCCCTCTTCCACATTTAAGGATCTTTGTGATTATATTGGGCCCATCTATATATTCCAGGAGGAATGGAATTCCGCGGATCAGCAGCTTTACCTAAGCCCCCTTGCCATGTAGCGGAGTCACAGGTCCTGCGGATTAGGATGTGAACATATTTGGGGGACCATTATCCTTCCTACTGTAGTGACTTTAACTTTCATTGTAAAATACATTCAAAGCATTGCTGGTAACTCTGACTTAAATCATTGATCAAAGCCTGGTTGTTAAAATAAAGCATTAAAATATCCCCAAATTTTGAAAGTTTGCACATTTTACTAATTTAAATGGATAACTTACCGCCTATCTCCACTCAGTAAAAACTGAAGCGAGGAACTTTTAAGTTCTTGACAAGGCAATTAAGCCAGTGAAGGGAGGAAATGTAACAGAAGAATAATCTGCTGGATTGGGTAAAAACACCCAGTTGCCCTCTAATTTTTTTTAAAAATAAATTGCTGTCTTAGTTCTGTTACAAATCTCTCTTCCAATTATGAATCAGGCAGAAATAAGTCGTCCTTGGTTTCTCATGCTGTATCCTTTTCTGGTGATGCGAAAGCCCCCTCGAGCAGCACATTAGGAGAGAGTCCTTCAGTCCTTAGAGGTCACCCAGAGCTGGGTAGGAAAGGGAACACCTAGCTCAGGGTTGTGAGCTCAGGCCCGCACCTGCCACAGAAAGCATGTGACTTCGAACAGGTGGGTTGTCTCCCATAAGCTTTTGCTGACTCATCTTTACAAACAGAGGAATGAAAACCAACTTAACCTGTAAGTATGCTGATAGCTCTAAGTAACTGTAGAGCTAGTGGGAGCCTGTCTGAGAAACAGGTGGAGGTGGTGATAGCCTCCATGGTGGGTGAGGATTGCCCTTTACATGACAGCCGCTTCTGGTTTGTTGTAACATCCTTAGCGGAACTCAGCAGATGATGCTTAGATATGGTCAGACCTTCTTTTTATTGAAAAATAGAGCATCAAGAGATACTCAGAATCCTGTCCAGAAGCCGCTTCTGCTTGTATTGTTTTTTTTTACGAGGGGGAGGCAATTAGTTTTATTCATTGATTTCCGCTTGGAGGAGGTCCTGGGGATGGAACCTGGGACCTCTGTGGGTGGGGAGCATGTGCTCTACCACTTGAGCTATACCCTCCCCCACAGAAGCCACTTCTGAAGCGTTAGTCTGTTTGATCCCCTTAGACCAGACTCAAGGAAGAGAAAACGTCTATCAGCTTGGAGTGCTGAGTTGCTACGTTATTCAGCATTTTTCTCTGGAAAATGACACAAGGAAATAATACACTTGAACTGCTCAGCCAGTCTTCAGGTGGCTGGTGACACTGTTATTGTAGTGGAAAGATAAAGGATCTTTCATTATGATATTTGTGTCTTAAAGGAAAGTGTTTTAACATGTAAAGGAAACCGATAAAATGGTCTTGAGTTGTGTGTTATTGCTGTTTAATTCTTGCTAAAATATACTGTATTTTGCAGATGTTGACGAATGTGAGAAGAACCCTTGTGCTGGTGGAGAGTGTATTAATAACCAGGGCTCCTACACCTGTCAGTGCCGCCCAGGCTATCAGAGCACGCTCACCCGCACAGAGTGCCGAGGTATGATCCTAGCTTGGAATGTGGGACGTGGATGCTAAGTAAGGAGCTTGCTTGGAAGGAATTCAGTGGAGTTTAAGTAACCCTTGCCGGGAGAGGCTAATGTACTTCTGTTGCTTTTTGCGCTTAATTCCAGATATTGTTACTCTGAAGGACAGCATCATAAAATCTGGCCAACAGTCAAATTATTTTAAAAGATGTTTTGTGCCTGTGGGAATATCTTCTTTTTACTACTTTATTTTTTTTGTCCCATCACTATTGTCTCTTAACTTTTAATTGGAGAGCTGGGGAATAGGGTTGTCCTTTGTTGGCACAGAAACTGAGGAAAATTTCAGGTGAGATTTTATACAATTAATTGCTTAATGGAAAGACCTAACAGATAAGAGGTGCCTGTAAGTTCTTGCTGCTAATTAGTCTGGTCGGCAGCAGCATCAGCTGGGAGCAGGTGGGACATGCAGAATTTCAGGTCCTGCTCAAGACCTCGGAATCAAAATCAGTATTTTTAGCAAGATCTTCCAGTGATCTGTACGCATGTTAAAGTTTGGGAGGCACTGCTGTAAAGTTTCCTCACAAAAATGTGCCTTCAGGTTTGTTTATGAATTGACTTGCTAAGCCACTCAGTATACTTTTTATTGGATGACTTTGATGTACTGAGTATCTGCAACAGAAATAATTAAGATGTGCTTCCCACCTCAGGGGACTCTAATATCTGTATCGCTATAAATTTGGCACAGAATAAACTGTTATCATTGATCCGGTAAAGCCAGATACAAGCAAGAAAACCCTCTGTTAAAATTAGATACAAAGAAAGGTAGGGAGGTTTATATCACTTAAAACATTTGTCAGCCATTAAAGAGTTAATTTTCTTTGCCACTTTTAGCAAAAGCTCTTCTATACACTGAAGACATAACAGATGTTTTAATTTTTATTAGTGACTGTTTTCAAAATCTTTGAATTTGGTTTTGACTTAGAGATTTCTTACCATCAGTGGATTTTAATAGACTACTTATCAATAACAATTTTGAGCAGAAAAACCTAGAAAACAGCATTTCAAACTGTTAATATTTCTAATAATGGTCTACTTACTGAATTACAATTATGGGTACTTTGAATATTTAACTGAGTGTAGAACTTTCTTAATATTATAACTGTTGTTTTAAATGGCATGTACAAACGGTATACTAGACATTTTGCAGTAGTGGAAAATAAACTGAAACCAGTGTTTCAAAAGACTACACTGTTAAATAAGCAAATAGAAGACATTATTGAGAGTCCTCAGCTGGGGCAGGGGCCAGCCAGTGCACATGCATGTTATTATCATCAATCTGAGACTTAATTTATTAGAGACTGAGAGTTACCTAGGAGCCTCAAGCACTGTCTTCTTTAAGAGCTGGTGCTAAGTTTCTCCCAAACCCAAGAGGTTGATAACGTGCTCACATTTGGGGGTAGATGAAGGTTGCCACAGAATGCTCAGAAAGGCTGTGAACTAGTTGAGAAGAAGCACACAAGGAGCTGAACAGAAGGGGACAGAAGAAACAGACAGAAACACAGTAGAGACTTTGAATGGCAAGCTTTTAATTTATTTTTGTAAGGCAGTGGGAGCCCGATGACATTTTGAAATGAGCGAGGAGAGAAAAAGCTGAACTCTTTCTACTGTTTATTTTCTCCTTGGGTCTCAAAAAGATTATTGAATCCTAAAAAAAAAAAAAAAAAAAAAAAGTAGATTATAGAATCTTAAAGAAAAAAGTCTGCTCAAGAATATGTGGCTTTTACTATTTTTTGGAGTGTGGAGCAGGTCAGATTTTAGCAAGGATTAAGAAATAAATGAGAGAGAAAAAGACTGTAGGTTGTTGGCACAAAGATCAGACAGAAGAAAAGCCCAGACGGCCTCAGCTAGTCCAATGACTCGTGTGGAAACCGCTGCTGGATCTGCCCAGAAAGAAAGTGCGTCTGAGGGTCAACCACAAGACACCGTGCAGACGCAGGGTAGACAGTCAGAATAACCAGTGCGCTGTGAGTGCACATTCTTGTCATCCAGAGGATGTTTAGGGCGCTTGTACCCAGGCACACGTGGCCTCAGCTCTGCATGGATAGGTCTGCTCCCATCCAACTCTGCTCGGTCCCCTGGCCTCTAGCTCCCAGGGAGTAAGCCCTCAAAGACTGTGTGCTCTGCAGATAAGGTGGTGTGTGTTCATCCAGGCATGGAGCCTAGAAACTGAGGAGGTTAGATAAGTCAGGCTACCTCGTTATCCACTTTAGGTTAATTATTAATCTTTAAATGTGAGATTGGATGCAGGTTAGTTGAGTTACTGTCATTTCTAACACTTCCATATTGTGCTCTGTTGTCTACTTTGGCATAATAGCAAACACAAAAGAAAAAAGGGGAAATGCCCCCATGGTCCCAATTGTTTTATTTGGTAGGTAGGATACTCATAAAATTATAAAAGAAGGGCTAAGAATATACAGACAAAACTGCACTTGGACCAGAACTGTCATAAAGAAGGTAGACATTTCAGAATCAAATGATCGATGGTTTTCAGACGGAATTAAGTTTTTATATTATTTTTAATGACATTTCTGTTTTATTGTTCTGATACAGCTGTCAGATCTGCCTTTTTGATCATGAGTTAAAAGACACCAACCAAAGTTCAGTGTAAATAATGATACACACTGGCTCATCAAATTAGTTAGGAAAATGGTGAAAAAGAATCTGTTTTGTTTACGGAATTAAAATTTAAGGAGTCTTATTAGAAATTAAGAGTTAGACTGAATGCTGTTCTGTGGGCATTTTTTTCCCCTTTCATATGTCTTTCAAACTTTATTAGTAATCCTGAATTTCATACTACTTGATACTGAACTTATGTTGAAGAATATTGTTTAGTAACTAAAACCCAAGACTAAGATGATGAATTTGGAGAGGGTGAGAGGGAGGAATAAAATAATTCTCAGTCCCCTCAATATAGTTATTTCTTCCTTTTTAACTTCGATTTTAGACATTGATGAGTGTTTACAGAATGGCCGGATCTGCAATAACGGACGTTGCATCAACACAGATGGCAGTTTCCACTGTGTGTGCAATGCGGGATTTCACGTCACGCGAGATGGGAAGAACTGTGAAGGTAACAGGGCGTGATAATAATGACTAGAGGGCAACAGTGTTATTCCTCGTCTTCCATCGCAGTTCCAACATCAAAAGTCTGTAACAAGACCAAGCCAAACACTGAGGGGAAGGGTCGGAGTATCAAATATATAAACACCTATTCTTATCTGAGAGGAAGACTGGTTTTCAACAGTATGCATGCCTTTAATTCACATTTGTGTCAAATATCATCTTAAATATCAGAGCAGAGCTTGCTATTTAAGGATCCCTGGTAATGAAACTTTTGTAGCATAAGTAATTACTTCCAGACTTTATACAACCAGAATTTGTACCTTTAAAAATAATTCTAATCCCATATATTCTCTAGTCACTTACACTCATTTTTGTTTAAAGTGTCTATGCAGTAAAAAAAAAAAATACAACTAGTGAATATCTGGAAATGTAAAATTTGAGAGAAATGTTGACTATTCCGAGTGAGCCCTTTATAGTGCCTCTTGAATTAATCACCTCACTTTGAATTGGGCTGTTTCAAACATTTTGTCTTTTCCTCTGCCCTTTTTTTTTCCCTAAACTGAAAATACGACAATTATTGATGAGTTTCCACTTCTTAGACCTTTAGCAAAAAAATGAAGAATGCTTCTTATCGTCTTTCCCAACGTCTTTGGGAAAGATCCCAAGAATCTATTCATACATTAAAAGAATTTCAAAATTGTTCTTAGAAACATTTTTGGCAGAATATTATCTCAGTGATTCAATTCAAAGACTTAATGCCAAAATTCTCAGTTGGGATAGGATCTTGTTTAAAAAAAAAATCATAAATTACTTTGGTCTGACTAAAGCCTGTAAGTGAAAACACACCATGTCTAGAAGAGCAAGTGCCTCCTAAGACAGCTGTAATATTAACTAAAATAGCACACTGATGAATTTAAAGAAATAGGATCAAGGGATCCTATAGGTTAGCTGTACGCCACAATCGAGTCTTGCATTTTAAAAATACATTTTTTCCTACCCGTATTTAAATTGGTTCAAACTACCAGCTGTCCTCTGGTTTCCACTTTTTAAAGAATCAGGAAGTAGCTTAAATACATTTCAAATGTCATCCTTAGTTTTGAGGGTTTTTTTATTTTCAGTATATTAGAAATCATAGGGATCTGTAGATATAACCATCAGGCTTTTAACACACTTTTCAGTTTGTAAACTAAACTCTTCCTAGAAGGAGTCTTGGTAGCTTTTATTGAGTCAAATTTCATATATATTTATATGAATTATATATATATATAATTCTGTATGAAATTAATATATATATACATGTGTATATATATGTATATACATGCCATAAAATAACTTTAGCCCTATAGCTTGCATGCACATGTCAAAAATTGAGAACTTGAGATGCATATTTCATACAGCTCTTCTTCTCTTTGTATGCTTTATTTGGATGAAAATTGGCCTTAGACAATAATAACAAAAATAAAGCAATGTAAAGAAACAGAATTATATTGATCCAGATTGGCTTCCTTTGTAAACTTACTCATCCAGTCATTAGAAAATATGTCTTCTGTATTTTTCAGATATGGATGAATGCAGCATAAGGAACATGTGCCTTAATGGGATGTGTATCAATGAAGATGGCAGTTTTAAATGTATTTGCAAACCTGGATTTCAGCTGGCATCAGATGGGCGTTATTGTAAAGGTTTGTGCTGTAAAACTCTAAATCATATTCTTCACCTGTTTTTTCTCTTCTCTGCATTGCTTAGAGCTGCCACCTTTCCTTATCGATTCTCCTGATTTCAAGTACCCTGATTCTGGGTTAGGAAACTGGAGCTCTTTCTTAAGTCCAGCCATCCAGAGAGCTATGGTTTATGCCCAGAAGGCAGTTCTTATTTCAGAAAGGGTGTTTGATGTCTTCTCAGAGGAGCCGGATAGGCTCCATAGCAAATGAATGAGAAGCTGCACTGCCGTTTGGACTACCAACAGATGTGAGCATCTTTTTCAGTAAGCTGTCTTCTTCCTCTTCCTTGTAGTTGAGGAATAATGGCCCTTGGCTTCTTCATGGCTGTCATTTGCCAACTCTTCCATCTTTACCAGGACAGACTATTGTAGACTCTTACGGCAGTGATCTCTTCTTCATAATTTCCTCCATATACCTTAAGAAACACAATGCATTTAAGCTTTATCAAGTCACAGAAGCAAAAATGGGAAGGAGGTTTAAGCAGAAGAAATAAAGGAATTTTTGAAATAATTTCATTTTTCTGGGTAGTGAAACAAAATGAAGATTTTTATTTGTGCTGCTGAAAACTGGGGTCCTGAGAATTGTCATCAGAGGTAAACTTGTGCTTAGTGGCTCTTGCCTCATGCAGTCAAGGATGAGGAGCTATTGCACTTGTGTCTAAGATCTGAGTTGGAACCAGGCTTCTCAAGGAACCTCATGCTCAAAACAGGTCCAGGAAATCTGCAGAAACACTGCACTCAAAGCCTTCTGCTCATAGTCGAAGTACAGAGCAGCAAGCTATTCAAGATTGAGAAGGCAGGAGAAACATGTATGGTTCCTCTTCTCTGGGTGCCCCTGGTGGGCAGCTTTGGTAAAGAGGTCGTGCAAGAAAGCCTTGTATTGAGTCTTCGGCGAGATGTGTATTTTGTCTAGGCTTAAAAGAGCTTCTAGCCCTTGGTTGTTTACCTACGTGCTCTCTGACCTTCCTTCACATCAGTGGCTCCTAATACTGTACAAATCTTCCTTCACAGCAAGAGAAAGCATTTTTTTCAAATTTGAAGTCAGAAATTGGTTTCTATACTTTTGAGCTATGTGCTGGGTGGAACTGACAGTTGTGAAGACAAGATTAACATGTGGAAATATTCTACAGTGTTAAGACAACATACAACAAAGCACTAAATTGTGCAGTAATATTAAGTGCTGTGCAAGTGAAAAAGAAAGGGGAAGGGAATGGTTGCTGGAATATTGGAACTAGGCTTCCAAACAAAATAACAGAAGGAAATGTGAAAGCCCCTTTGTGAACAGACCTTTTTCAAGAACACTCCTTTTACCCATTAACAGAGCATGCTCAGATTTAATTTTAGTGCCTATAGGCTGCTGGTGACCCCAGCCACAGCCTCTTGGTCATGGTGGCCAATAGATAATGCTAATGTAACTATTTCAGAGGATATTATGACCTCATAGGTGAAACTAGGTTTTGCAACTGTTTGCAACCAGTGAACTAGTATCTTACCAATAAAATGGATTGTTCCGTTCATCTGAAAGTGCCTGCTGGTTCTAAAGCTCTGACTAGCATTCTGGCTTAAGAATCAGAGCTAGAGAGAAAGAGAGAAGGAGAATGGCCTGTATTCTTACCTATGCCTTCTTTCTGATCTTTAGAGAAGGTGGAGTAGTGAGAACAAAGGAGGAAGAAAGGAAAGGAAGAAATGTATGCTGAATTCTTTTCCATAATTTTTCTCTTGACACCAACAGGGAAAGATTTTCTCTTCTCCCCGAGCGCTTAGTTGACGCCACAAAAATGTGCCTGCTCAGAGTTGAATAAGCAAAGCTAATTTCATGTCTACAGTTAACTCATCTGATGACCAGCTTGGCCTTGCTGATCAGTCTCTGAAGGTTGAGGCCACTGTCTGGGAGCAGTCCCTTCTGGATCTGTTATGTCTCTGTCCCCAGTGAAAAGCCTTCGTGTGACTTTTCAGGCTGTCGTCACCCTTGTTTTACCATAGGTCTCAACTGGCACAAAAAGGTGACCCGAATAACTGAACCAATTGGAGTTCATGTATTTAAATATAACTGCTGTTTTAAAATACAATCTGTACACGGAATCTTGGACCATCGGAATATATTTTGTGCCAAATAACACAAGCTGAGCAAAACGCAGAGGTGTTTCAGTCTCAATTTGCCTTTTTAAGGTCAGAAGAAAGGAAATAGTCACATACACTAGTTGTATATTATAAAGGGAGTTGTTATAAAATGACTTGCTTCAAAGTGTTATATGTTTTCCAAAACACAATTTTGGTACCATTTCTACTTTCCCGAATTAAGGGGGAAAAATATCTGCTAATATTAGTATGTGCCCAATAAAGTCTTTTAGCAGACCTCCCTAAGTATACACATATGATACTATAAAATACTTGTAATGCTTAAGAGATTTTTCTTTGCTGGGTTCCAATTGCTTACAGCGCTGTTTTTGGCTAGGAATGGTCATCACAGGCATCCATATTCATTTTCTGTTCCTTTTTTATGGTGTTCCATCAAGACTTTAGTTCTGTGTCTCCTCATGTCATTCTAAGTGTCCCAGAGAGTGAAGGCATGAGTGATACTGGAATAGACACCAGTCTGGGTGTTGGATGCCAAAAGGAGAAGCTTCCTGCCCAGGTCAAAGATGCAGTTTATTATCAAGCTCAATTCCTGACAGCCCTGGAAGAACGGCCATGTGAAACATTACACAAGACCCTTTGTCTTGTAGCTGTCACTTCCCCTCTTCTTCCAATTCTGTTTTGCCTTTGTGATTCTTGTTTTGGATTTAAAAAAAAAATCTCAGGAGAATGTTATTAAAATAGCTTCCTATGGAAAAGAAATAAGCTCAGACCGTTTCTCTCTCCCAATTTTTATTCCTCTTCTCTCAAAGGAAAACAAACTGCATCTCATTGGGCTTTTATTGTTGATGCCGCATTTTATCTTGAATGCTCCCCATTTTCAAGTCTCAGAATTGGAAATGTGTTCTGGTTGTAGGTAAAGTCACTTCGTTTTTCATAAATGCTTTTCCCCACCACAGATATTAATGAGTGTGAAACGCCTGGGATCTGCATGAATGGGCGCTGTGTCAACACTGATGGCTCCTACAGATGTGAATGCTTTCCTGGACTGGCCGTGGGCCTGGATGGACGCGTGTGTGTCGGTAAGATTAAAGCCATGACTATATGTACGATGGAGATGCACCCTCTGTCAGTATCCACCAGGAACAAATGCACTCTACCATAGCAGATATGATGCAGTTAATATTTGTGGGGCAACAGACTAATAGGATGAGTTCTCTTCTTGGATAAAGTGGATATTAATTTAAAGGATAGAACAATTAGCTGAGATAAATGAAAACCAAAAGGATCTGCACCCCTCCTTCCCTGTTGTCTTTCCTAATCCCCTAGCTATCCTCAATTTCCCCCAACCTTCCTTTATTGATAATGGTCTTTGAAACTGGCCTGTATATGCTCATTATCTCATGGTGAACATTTCATTTTCATCTAGGGAATTAAATGTCCAAAGGGAGCTATAGAAGGCAAAGGAGGATGTGGATAATCAAGAAAATTACATGATAATAGTTTTACGTGGCTTTATACAAAGTTTGAGATTTGTTGAGAAATAGATACAAGTTTTATCTGAATTATTTTTAGGAAAGGTAGTCAGTAAACCCTTTAAATTGAGAGAAGATTGGACATAGCTGGAAATCCCCTCCTGTTGGTAAAGACAGCACAGCTAAACTGACCAGTATCTACAGATTTGTATAAATGAACCTTTTACAGACTAAACATCCTCCTCTTTGAAACTATATCTAATTCAGATATTCGATAATCACATGTTTATTTTGAGGTGGGCCATATTTCTAATAAAGACCTTATTTATTGTAAAGTGAGCTTGAATGGCCATCCATCATTCATTCAGCATTTATTAAGTGCCTTCTCTGTAGAAACCTGGGGAAGGAAAAAAATGAGTGTGATATAATCCCAGCCCTGGAGGACCTCCCAGTTGGGTAAACCGTGGTAGTCCCTAGAAAACTGAGAGTCTGGTGGTTGGTTGGAAGCTGAATGCTGAATGATTTGCTTTGTTTTGTTTTCTAGTGAGACCTAATACGAAAGGCATTCTGTATGAGTTAGAACAGGGATGGCGGGTAAATAAAGCCAGCATGAACCTTGACCTGGGGAGGAGGGGGGCTCCCATCTCTTTGAAGCGACAGTGTGATGACAGCCGCGTCTTCCTGTTTAGACACACACATGCGGAGCACATGCTATGGTGGATACAAGAGAGGCCAGTGTGTCAAACCCTTGTTTGGTGCTGTTACCAAATCTGAATGCTGCTGCGCCAGCACTGAGTATGCTTTCGGGGAGCCTTGCCAGCCGTGTCCTTCACAGAATTCAGGTATGTGGTGTCGTGGGGATGCACTCATGCTGTCGGGCTTCTGCCACCGCCTGCAGTCTTTGCATGTAGGGAAGTCACAGGGAAAGATTACGTTATGCTCTCCAGGTACATCGCATGCCTTGCTGGGGGCTTGGCAGGGGGGCTGCTCAGGCTCTGATCACGCGTCACTCGCCGACCTAGCAATCACTTGGATCAGGCAGCACATTCGTGCCTCCTGTCTGAGCTCCTCCACCTCAGTAGGATACATGCAACTTACCTTGTTTCGTAACATAGTTTCGCAGTATCTGCATTTTGCAAGAACTATTATCGAAGCAGAATTTTACAGAGTGTAAAAGTAAATAATTTTCAAATTACCTGAATATTTCCAGCATTTTTTTTTTCCAAAAGTCCCTTTGTGAATTTTGGTCAAATCCTTTCATGTTGATTTAGGTGTGCTTTTCCTAAATGATTTTATTCAATCCTAGGGAAAAAGTATTTTTCTCAATTTGAAGTGACATGGCGTAGTGAAAGGAAAACTGGTCAGTGAGTCAGAATTCTGCTTCCCAGCCACAGGCCAACAAATTACTTAATTGGAGGGTTCAGTTCTTTGTGGATTTTTGTTTATTTAGGAATTTTTCTTACCTACTTTCAAAGGGGTTTGAGATGGCTTACATTAGTAAACGTACATAAAATAGAATAATACAGAAAAGGGATCCTTAGGTTTTTTCATCTACAAAATAAATTGTCCTGGATAATCCAGAAGATCCCCTCCAGTTGTAAATTATTTCTATTCATAAGGCAAAAATAGTTTACTGAAATGAAAGCAATAGACTGTCAACATTTGAACATAATTTTAAGGTAGCTTGGCAGATGACTTCTAATGTCCTAAAACAGAGTCAGTCCTAATATTGAAAACATGTAGCACTGATTGGTTGGTTTACATCTAAAATTTAGTTAATTTATTTCTGGCTTAGATACAACCAATTCAAGAGGAACTCATGGTTTTTAAACATTTTCCATTTTGAAAATAATAATAGTTGAAATCAGACAGTTAGAAATTAAAATATATTATGAGAAATTAGAGAAGGTTAAATGGAAGAGCTGAAAGGAAATGGGGCAATGCCAGTTAAAGAAAGAAAGCTTTATTCTGCATGAGAACTTCACCCAGTGAGTAATGTAGAAAGTGTCATTCTACATATGATTACTAATCAATTAGATACATGTTTGCAATAACACTTCAATTTATAGTATACAAATATAATTCTGTCCAACAAAGATACTTCCATGTAACTGTATAGTTGTATATTATTAATATCATCCTTTCGTATGTTACTTGAACTTTTCAAAGAACTTTTCTTACATACTTTGAATTTACAAAATAGGTAAGTATCCTGAAAACTGGTGCACAAAAATATCGGTGATTTGTTCCTGTCTTGAATGGGTAGGAGAGACAAAACTTAGAATCTAGGACCATTGGTGCATACAGTTCTCTGTTTTTACATTTTCCTCTGAACCAAGTACATCTCCAAAGAATTTGTATGATACAGAGGAAAATGAAGTAGCCTTTGAAGTAGCCTTATAAAAAGATGACCAAAAGAGACCAGATTTCTTTAAGCAGTAAAGCTTAAAGAGAGCTGTATTTGAAGCTCAATTCTGCTAGCTTCTGTTTTATATTTGAATGGATTTACACAGAAGAGGCCCATGTGTAGAAGTGGTTTCATTCAGTTTGGTTTCTCCGCTCCTTTGGTAGATGAAATTGCCAAATAACGAAGGGTTGAAGTGGAGGCTATCCCTTATTTCAGGAGAGAGGAGGGATTTTAAAAGGTACTAGAAATATCCAGAAGGACTATCTTTAGTCAATCTAGTCAACTCGAACCACCCAGCATCTAAAGCTCATCTTCGTGCTCTGGAAGCCAAATTAGCTACATGTGAAGATACATCTACCTGGCTGCTGAGCTTTTACTCTTGTGGAAATTGGTCAGTAAAACCCACAGAAGAGCAGTTACTAGGAATGTTCTCATCTGTCCTCACTCCGCCGTGTGCGTGGCACAGCGCGGAGTTAGCTCAGTAACACCTACCATTCACTGAGTGCTTGAGCGTGTTCTCTCAGTAAATCTGCGGAACTGCCAAGTGAGTTGGGTAGCATTTTCTACGACTTAGGATGCGGGAACTAGAAGAGGGAAAGGACTTGCTCCCAAGACCCCCAGCGTAAGCACTGTCATCAGCATTCAAGCCCACGCTGATCTGAATTCACTGCAGTTTTGAGTCTGGCACCAGCCCCTGCCCGAATGGAAAAGAACCATGACAATGATTTGCTTCCATTGAGACCAAACATCAGCTAATTTAGTGCTAATTACAAAACTGGTTTTGGCAAAAATGGCACGATTTTGTTTTTCCTGTTTTGTTACTTACACTGTTTCCTGAGTGGTTTAATTAACTGTTGATGTGAAGCAATACAGAGGATGCGTTTCTTTCTGCTCCCAGTCCCTGACTTTCAAACCCAGTGGTGATCACCTTCCCATTTGTTCCTTTTTTTTTTTTTTGAGATGATTGAAACATTAAGGGATTTCACCCTTTTAAGAGGATTGAAAAATTAACGAATTTCATCACTTTTCTCAAATTTCTGTTTGCTGGAAGACAGAGGCTCTGAACCAGTCAACCTTCGTCTCTTTAATCTGTATAACTCATTTGCATCCCCTGTCATCCAGAATGCAATTTTCTAGCATGTGGACGTATAGGAACTATTTGCTTCAGCACTGAGGTGCAGTCGAGCTCTGTGAAAAAGGACCATACCTAGTATTCAGTTCTCCTGCCCCTTAAGCACAAAGGAGCTGCATTTGACCATGAGACTCTGTAGTTGCCAGAAACCATGGGCAACTAAGGAAGCACTTTAGTTTCTTTTCCTTGGATTGAGTATGATTCCTGTTAGTTCTCCATTGTCGTCAGTCAGTCTTACGTTCATCTAAATCTTGTTGGAATTGTGTATAAAATATTGTATCCGTTTTAAGAAATAGGAATCCGATTCCATTGCGAATTTGGGAATTGAACACACCTCGATTTCTTCAGTAAGATCTCACAGTTTTAACGTTATGGAATACCTTCCCTGTGGGTTTATCATATAGAATGAATGTAGTATCCTGATGAATTACATGTATTTAAAAATACAGGTAAATGCAAGTGTAGATACTTTGTTGTTTTTGTGAGAGGGAAGGTAGAGAATTTGCAGAGAGAAATGAGAAAATGTTAAGAACTTGATTGTAACTGAAAAAAAAAATAGCTCAAACTAGGAAAAAATTTATTCCCAAGATGGTGGGAGAAAGTTTTATTAACGGCTAAGAAACCACATTTTCACAGGCACATTTCACCGTACGTGTAAAGTGGTCCCTGGTGAACAAAAATCAAGTCACGGGAAAAACACCTTTTCCGAAAGTGCTTTGCACAAGGAATTGCTGTAACTTGCCTGTATCCTTAAAAGCCGTTTTCCACGGTGATTGCGGAGCCTGGTGTGACTCCCTGGGGAGATGCCTCCTTTTCCGTTACCACTTTATTTCCGTTGCACTCACTTTGGAGGAAATGACTTGTGCAAAGCCAAGGGCAGGATCAACCTGTTCTGCAAACAAGGGCATCACTTACTATCTGTTAATTTATTGCAGCGGAGTACCAGGCGCTCTGCAGCAGTGGGCCGGGAATAACGTCGGCAGGCAGTGGTAAGGACTCGCTTTGAAATTCACTACCTTCAGCGTGTGCAGAGGCAGCACTGGGCCTTCCTGGGGGTCTCCAGTCGGTCCCTTTACCGCAGTCTGGTCTGACTCTCCCCTCTGGCCGTCACTGCATGACATTCCTGGGACACCTAGAAGCCCCCAGTGTGGGGACAGCAGCCGTGGCACGGTGGGTCCTGCCACTGCAGGGTGTGGGGGTTGGTGCTGAAGGATTGAGTGCCCTCCCAGGGTGGTTTATGTGGATGAGATGCAATGACTGTGGTCACTCATTCATTCATGAGAAAGGGCAGCCTGGTGGGTCTACCACTATAAAGTACAGTTCAGGGTTACAGACTCAAGGGAACTGTTTTCTGCACATTGGGAACGCTTTCTTAACTGCCAAGTGCTCGGTCATTATCAGGTGGCAGTAGGGAGCCATCTTGCATTTTGTAGGAGCCAGTGTTAGCAATTAACCAAGTTGGAAGAAAATGAACTATTTAAGTGTAGGAGTTAGAATGGAGAAATATTGGTGCCATAAAGAGAAATTCAAGTTAGAAGGGGGAAATTGGAACAAGTGTAGAAATAGGCGACAAGAAAGAGGAAGGGGTTATTTATATACAATGAGATGATTTGATTCAAGAGAGTTCTGGAAAAAAAAATAGACTGGCTGAACTGATTGTCAGTTCATTCTCTTGATTGAGTTCATCGTTACGTGTGGATGAAGAAGGGGCAGGGTGGGTATTTGGAGGAGAAAGGAGGAGAAGTAAGGAAATTAATAATGAGTAAAGAGTTCATGGGGGACCTGGGGAAGAAAAAAAAGGTCAACCAAGATTTTTGGAAGAGTCGGGCAATAAAATTTGAGACTGGCGTTCACTGACTGTCATTTGGCATCACCCTTGACTATTACAGCTCTCAGGACCCAGCCTCACCTGGCTAGAGTTGCTCTTCCAGAGCAGGTAGTGTTAGAGCAGGCTTGGACCGATGACTAGGTTTGCTGCAGACAGTCCCAACACAGAGTGGAGAGGGCGTGTGTGTTCATGGCAGAGTAAGAGATTTAAAGTGAATAAACAGAGTTCATATTTTAATTTAACCTTGAGAATATTATTGAACCTACGAAAGTCTGAATCACGAGAAGGACACAATCACCTTGTTTTTAGGCTAAGTCTGGTGGCAGTGTAGAAGGTAGATCAAAGAGGGATGGACTGATGGCAGGGAGACCAGTTGTAGGAACTTGGGCTCCGGATATGATCCACTTTTCCATCTTGATGTTTAGACAAGAAGTCCAGGGGTTCTCCTCTAGATTAAGGATTGGTAATCTTGTAGTTCTAGCTCAGATGCCAAGTTCTCTCAGGGACTGGTGGAAGGAAGATTTGACTCAGAATATCTTACTGTAAGAAAAAGGGACCAAGCTTTCTCATCAAAGAGAACTTTTATTTTCACGAGGTCCTAAGAGCTTTACATTTATTGTAATTTTTTTTTTTTTATTGTTCACTTGATGTTTACTTTAGAAAGTTACTGATTTGGGGCTTTTTTCTGTGTGGTGCAGATATAAATGAATGTGCATTAGATCCTGATATTTGCCCAAATGGAATTTGTGAAAATCTCCGTGGGACCTACAAATGTATATGCAATTCAGGATATGAAGTGGACTCAACTGGAAAGAACTGTGTTGGTAAGAAGTCTTACCTGTTTTCTAAGACGTTTCGTGCATCATGCACATCTTTTGTTGCTTGAGGGAAACTGCTTGTGAGTAGCTTAAAGGACTGGACAAATGGATTCTCCACACTCTGGGTGTCTGCATGACACCTACATGTCTTGGTTAACTAAAATCTGCGCAGCTGAATCCTGACAGTTTAGATCTTTTGTTTACTCAAATGGTGGAACATGGCGGGAGTACTGTCCCTCATACAGCGTACAGTTCTCTAATTCAGCAGGTTGAAGCAGAGGCCGAACCTTCTAGCTGCCTCTGTTGTTAGGGCTGCTGCAGATTGTCATTATCTGCAAAGTAGACATAGCCATCCGTCATTTTCGAAAAAGCAGAAATCTTACTTTGAATATTTTCTTCTCCTTTCCTTCCTAATATGTGGCCTTTGAACACACATAAAAAGAACTAATAGCACATGAAAGCATCTTATTTGCTCCCATTTAAATCAGCTTTCACCTGAGTTTCAGGCTTAAACAAGTACCTAACAGAATGGAGAATGGAAGCAGGTCAGGGGAGCTACAGACTTATCATAAAACCCCTCTTCTTTCGACTACAGGCTTCTTTTTCTCTCCCTAACTTTTATTACTGGCCCAACCCTGGCCCTTCCTTTATGGTCTACGTTGAATTTTGAGACATGAATTTTTCCCTTTTCCCACCCTTAATTTTAGGGCCCCCTTTTGGGCTCAGTGATCAGTTGAGAATGCGTGGTACTTTCAAACTAGTTTCACTCAAAAAAAGGTTTACTATTTCATTTTTCTGTAATAGCCTCTCTACATTGGCACAAAAAATCATAATGTATTTGGGCAGGCCACAAAGACACAGAGATGTTTTAGCATCATCCAAAAATCACCCCATGGGAAGCTAAAGGGAGAGTCTGGTGAGGCAGTGGGGGTTCTTCCTCCAGTGCTTTGGTATAGACTCCAAAGTCGGGCACATGGTCATCAGGTCAGAAGTGTGTTCACAGTTCAGATCATGTTCGGAGGTAGGAAGTTAGGAACCAAAGGTCCACTCCAGCCACTTCCCACACAGAGTTCCAGGGACTGGCTAGTTTATATCTTAATCTTCAATTTCTCAACTTAAGGCTCCAGATTCTTCTGATGTGATCAAAGTTTAAGAATTACAATAGTGACCCTTTTGGGAAGTGTTAGCATTCCTTATATAATTTTGATAGAATTCTCAGCATGGCGTTTGCTCAGACAATAAGTTAACTTTATACTTGATTTCCCCATATTTTAAATACTTCATAAACACTGCCCTCCATATCTGCAAGTTTTCCATTCAAGGATTCAACCAGCCTTGGATCAAAAATATTTGAAAAAAAATTCCAGAAAATTCCAAAAAGCAAAACTTAAATTTGCCCATGTACCAGCAACTATTTACATAGCATTGACATTGTATTGGGTGTTATAAGTAATCTAGAGATGATTCAAAGCATATGGGATATATGAAAATACTGTGCCATTTTGTATAAGGGACTTGAGCATCCATAGATTTTGGTATCTGGGTTGGGTGTGCCTGGAACCCTGATCCCCTGCAGATACCAAGGGATCTCTGTATGTTGCTTATTTAGTGTATTTACTGTTTGAACCCATGCGGCTCTCCAGTGTTAAAACTGTGTCCCTTAAGGGCTATTAGCTTGTTAAATGATAATCTGAACAGAATCTCTCAATGGTAAAAAGTTCCTTGTGAAGTCTGTTGTGTGGTCTGTGATAGAGTTTAGCTCAAAGGGGTATATGAAACTATTTAAGTTCTGCACTTCCTAAATTATCTTAGTAATATATATCAAAAGTTTGATTTTGCATCAGACAGGCCTGTTACTCAGCTGAAAGCAAAGAGTTTTCCTCAGCTCTCTGAATCTTGAGTCTGCAGTCCTCATGACAGTTATAAACTCTACAGATTACTTCATACTTTGTAAACATAACTGGAGACCATTTAAATTATTCTAAAGAAGAAACGCCTATCCTGGAATTAACACATAGCGAAGAGGGATCATACTTTCTAAATATTTATTTAGTTCCTTTAACCAATAGGATTAGTCCTCTTAATTCTGGCACAATGAAACAATTACATAAAGATTAATGACTTCCAGCAATCTAAGTTTTCTTCCTGCTAAAGAAAGAAGTAAATTAAGCAGTGTCTGGTGACTTCAGACTTTGTGGACACCTAGTGCAGATCAAGCCTCTATTTTCCTAAAACAGATAATTTTGGCAAAAGCCAAAGCCTCTTTCCTTGAATTAATCACATCATTATGACCTTAGAAACTTAACCTAAAATGCAAAGAAATTGCGTGCAAGGGATGAGCTCTTTTAAAAGTTCACGTTTTTCGGTTTTCCAGATATTAATGAATGTGTACTGAATAGTCTACTTTGTGACAATGGACAATGTAGAAACACTCCGGGAAGTTTTGTCTGTACCTGCCCCAAGGGATTTATATACAAACCTGACCTAAAAACCTGTGAAGGTAAGACATATTTTTGTTCTTACAGCAAGTACTCTGCTCTCTTTTGGAGCACCACTGGAAAACCGCAAACATAAATTCGAGCAGCTTCTGTTTTGGACAGCTGTGTCACTTGGTTGAGATTCTGTGGTCCTAAATAACACTTGTATGCCCTTTGTAAGCTACTGATGACACTTACCTGCAATTGACATTTTATTTGCCATTTATTTTTCATTCAAATGCCATATAAAAGTACACCTTTTGTATTTGCCTGCATTTGTCATTTAATTTGCCATCAATTAATAGATGAAGAAAATATCAGATATATGCTGTTTGAGTTAGCAATTCAGAAATCACACTTCATTTGCTCCAGATTTTTTGAATAAAAAGATTCAGCCATGTGCTGACCATAGTGATGTGCTCAACTGTTATTTTTGGCATTCCATCTAGTCTAGAAAAAAAAATCTATCTAGGCCAGCCTTGCTATCTAATGAAGAATACGTGGTAGCAATTGAGGCCAAAGTTTAAATATTCATCCACGCCTAAGTCTGGTTTTCAGCAGTAACGTAGACCCGTTTTTGTTTCAGACATCGATGAATGTGAATCAAGTCCTTGCATTAATGGAGTCTGCAAGAACAGCCCAGGCTCTTTTATTTGTGAATGTTCTTCTGAAAGCACTTTGGATCCAACAAAAACCATCTGCATAGGTATTTATCTTTCTGAGACTGATTTTCCTATGTTTATCAGTGCTGCTGTATTTAATGTCCATTCTGATTGCGAATGAGTTTCAGTATGGGAGAACAGAATTTTAAATGATCATTATTTCTTGTTTCATGATACTATTCTTGCTGTAACTCCAATGCACATTTTGAATTTTTGATATAGAGCCTAATAAGTACCTATTAAATACACTCTGCCCTCCTCCCCCCGCCCCTGCAGAAACCATCAAGGGCACGTGCTGGCAGACTATCATCAATGGGCGGTGTGAGATCAACATCAATGGGGCCACGCTGAAGTCCCAGTGCTGTTCCTCCCTCGGTGCTGCCTGGGGGAGCCCGTGTACCCCGTGCCAAGTCGGTAAGAGAAGGGGGTGCTGTGGCTCCTGTGCCCATCGCTTTGGGCACTTTGCTTAGAAAGGGGAAACCCAGAACTTGGTGTACATAGCTTCACATGGGAATTTTAGAAGATTTAACTCCGATGACCTCAGTGAAACATATTGCTGAATAGGAAACTTAAGAGAAACATCAAGGACAATAATTTTAAGTGATTCGGTTAATTTGTCGTTTTCTATCACCACCCTGTAATGTGCTTCTGTGGTGAGGCTTTCCTAGATCAGCAGTTCCTATGGGCTCTCTCGGGAACCTCATGATTAGGGGTCCCGAGCTTTTGACAGGAACAGATTTTCTTGCCAAAAAAAAAATGCTGTAAAGGAGCCAGTGTTCATGACTAAATTAAAGTTGTTGCAAAGCTGAAGTTTGAGAGCCTTGCTGATGATTTTGTTGATTCAGTGTCCACATACATAAGTGTGTGGATTTACATAGTGTGAGTGCTGCAGGGCATGGGATCTTCCAGTTCTAGACTTTGTTTTCCACACTCATGTTACAGCAGTCCTGCAGTGTGGTTTGTATTTTGGGGCTAATAGCAAGAGAGAAATCGAGTCAGTTCCCTTCTTAGTCATTGCCTTGGCTCGATCTTTAGGGCACCTCTAGGTCTTTTAGGATATCTCAGATGAGGTGAGCTTTATTCAAGAAGACATTTCAGTCTTCTTCATCACCTATGCAATCTCAGAAACACTTTGTTGTCTCAGACTTGTTCATAGCAATAAAAGCGAATTCCTGTTACAGGTCCTCTCTCGTGTTTCTTATCCCATGTCACACAAAGTCTGGATATTGTTATCTCAGATTTGTTTTTTTGCTTTTTGTTTGTTTTCTTGTGCAGATCCCATATGCGGTAAAGGCTATTCACGAATTAAAGGAACACAGTGTGAAGGTATTTATGATTATTTATAAACCATAAATCACTGTGTGCGTGAAGAATGCTTGTATTAACTTGGATTGGATAAAGCTGTCATGTAACTTCCCGGTGAGAAATATGCAGCAGGGAAAAAAAAAATGATGAAAACTGCCGAACAGAACAGACGTTAATTTCACAAGCGTATCTGCTAAGCGTGTAAGCAGATCACTACAGCCACAGGGCAGGGTGGCTGGAAATGCTTTAGGCTGAGCCCAGTTTCAGGTGACGGCACTTTCAAAATACTATCTATGAAGAAGACGAGAAAGGAAGCTTTTGAGGAGGCTATGAGATTTGTATGTTTCTTGGCTTGTCCTGGTTTGTTGCTGTTTGTGTGTTTGTTTCACGGTCATGGATGATGAGAAAGGGACGCTCTTTTGCCTCGTTTTTGAAAGTCTACGTGGATTCTCTCCAGTTTGCTGTGATTCTTTCTTGTGGTGTCCCAGATAGACATAGGTCAGGGTGACTAACACAACCTGACATGACACAGCAGCTGAAAAATTTTAAAAACAGCAATTAGTCCCATATGTGGAATGAAGTGAAGTTTCTTTCCCTAAAATAAAGAGGAACACTATAACCCCCACCCAAGTTCTTGCTTTCCAAATGATGACTGAATCCTTTGGCCTTTCTCTGGTCCAGACCCATTGTTAATAACTTATCTGACCTCAGCAGCACATTTTGGTATACAAGTGGCCAGAACAAAATCAAAACAAAACCCTGAAAGGTAAATATCCCCCTCCCCATTTATTTCTCTTATAAGGGAAGATTTAGCATTTTTCCCTCAACATCCCTGACTGGGAAAGTTATTTCTTCTAAGTAGAGACATAGTGTGTATGAGTTTCTTGACTAATGCTCCCCTTTTTCGTAAGTAAGTGCCTTTCTTTGGATTAACTTGATAAGTGAATATTTTTCCCAAAGAAGTGCAGAGAACATAATGTTCTCCAATAAGCACGCTGGGAAGGACTGGTACGTTTGAGACAGATGCGATGAATGATGAATGAATGAGCATGAGCCTATTCCACCTCTCCCCAGCTCCAGCTGGGACCACCAAGGCTCTGATGGAACAGCCCAAGACCACTGCTGAGATAGGACTAGATACAAACTTTCTTGGGACTTCTCAGCATTTCTCAAAGGAGACTCTTGACTGGCCCCACACATTCCTCAGTGGTGGATTTTTTTTCTCTGATCAGCTTTAAGCTGTTTTCTTCTTTGCTAGTTTGAAAGACCAAGTTTCTGTTTCTCTGCTTACTTCCAGCCATCTGATCTCATAAAGCTAATTATTTAGCCCCAGGATCCTTACCTGAGACGTCTCCAGTACCCAGCCCTGTTCCCAAGAACTCGCACCAGCTCCCTGTCTTTACAACTCAAACATTACTCCCTGAGACTAATGGAGAAACTCTGTTATCTTTGGTAACAGGTGGGCTAGGTCTAGCTGCTTTTCAAACATCCCAAAAACTCAACATGAATTATTTGGAGGCAAACTAGTTTTATAGACATATCAGGTTCATAGTAGCCTTTTCAGTTGTGAGAATAATACGACTCCACGAGTGGAATAAAGTAGAATGATGTTATACAGATACGTTAACTTCATGCCTTTTTTCCTCCATAGATATAGATGAATGTGAAGTGTTCCCGGGAGTATGCAAAAATGGCTTATGTGTTAACTCTAAGGGATCATTTAAATGTCAGTGTCCCAGTGGGATGACTTTGGATGCCACGGGGAGGATCTGCCTAGGTAAAGACTGAGCTCATTACTTTTCTTTTTTAATTTGTTTTTTCTTTTTGTTGTTGTTGTTTTGTGTGTGGGTGGAGGGGGGAGGTTATTAGATTTATTTATTTATTTAATGGAGGTGCTGGGGATTGAGCCCAGGACCTCATGCATGCTAAGCATGTGCTCTACCACTGAGCTATATACCCTCCCCACCGTGAGCTCATTACTTTTCTTTTTATTTATTAATTTTTTTTTAGGGGGGATGTAATTAAGTTTGTTTATTTACTTTTTAAAGGAGTGAGTGGGGATTGAACCCAGGATCATTACTTTTCTAATGAACATTTCTTAATGATCATTAAAAACTCAGTTAACAAGGTAGATCTGAGTTCTTGGTTCCAACTGTAGAAACATGTGTCCCAAATTCAGCATTTCTGTCAGGCTTCATGGTGGTTCCCTTGACAAATAGCCTTCCTAACTCAGCACTTTGCTTATTCTTTATAAAAAAGAGTACAGAATATGTCAGTGAAGAGAACTTTACTTCTTTATTGATACATAACTATGCGTTAAATCACTACCATCACAGTTATTATTCTGGAGCTCTTAAATCTGTCCCCCATTTGCAATGAACACAGATACAGTACTAGGTGATTGATGAGAAGAACATTTTTTGCTGAGTTGGAAACTGTAGCCCCTGCTTGCTAGGCATGCGTGCCATTAGCCAGAAGGACAGGTCCCTGCAGGAAGTTCTTGTGGGTATCAGGAGTGAAGAGTGTCACAGCCCTGAGGAGTGAACCTGAGGGAACAAGGGCTGTTACAGACACCAGTCATGGTGAGATCCTCTGTGACAACTGCTAGAACCCAAGGGACAGTGATACGGAAGCTACTGAACACCAGGCCCTGAGTTCTTAGAAAGCTGCCCTGTGGACTCACGGTGGCAGCAGTTTTGAGATCCTACAGTCATGCTTGTGGGGTCTTGGGCTTATTCTGGGGTTACCACTGTAGCTTCCGACTGCCGGGAATATGTCATTTAGATCACTGGCTTCTGAGTCCGTGACTCTGGAAGTGATGCTCAGCCACATGGTGCGTCTGAACCTGTATGACACTGAAGAGCATCTTCAGAGAAGGACCAGTGTAAGTGGCTGAAAGAGGGGCAGGCAGTTAAGGGATTTGGATCCTTTATGAATTAGGGTTAATCAGCCTTAAACTATGGAACTTTATGGTTTATGATGTAAGCAATAGTAAAAGATAGAAGAGCTGGAATTCAGAGGCTGGAGTCCTTTCGTGACTCCGCGTGTCAGTCAGTACCATTCTGAGTCTTAGTTTCGTTGTTTAGGAGAGATCAGCATTTGACGAGCACCTTCTTCCAGGTTCTTCCATTGAAAGATGCTTCAGTGTTTCATTTAGGATTCATTTTGAAATGAGTCATCTTTATAGAGACAGCCTGAATGTGCTGTTGCTCAGAAGCCTTCAGAAGCTTTTTAACATTAAAGGAAGCTCAGGCTCCCCCGCGTATTCAGGGGAATGTGCACATAAGCACACGTCAGGGTGAAAAAAGAACTTGAGAAGAGCCGTGAATGGCTTTTCTTTGCCGTGCTTCCCCTTCAACCGCGAGCAGGGCAGTCCTCATTCCGGAGTTTACCCTTCCACCTCTCGGGAGAGGAAGTTCGTCTGAGCTGAAGGTGCTGGAGTCAGCTGAGGTGTGCTTTCCGCTAGGGAGGGGCCGTCAAGACACCCCGGGGTGCGTGCATGGTCTGTGCAGGGGAAGGCAGCTCCCCAAAGGCCAGGGTAGGGTTTCTCAGGATGCTGCTCCTCAGGTAGCATTAGCAGAAAATGCCTCACGCTGAAAGGATACTTTGCACGACCGGAGGTGCAGATAAATCCGAGCTGCTGGAGAGAGTCTTTATGAGGAGGGAAGGCCCCCCGACAAATCCGAGGTTCCTTTTGAGGGAGAAGAGTTCATTGCAGTCAATAAGTTCACAGGAAGCTATTATGTGTACGGTGCTTCGCCTAGCACGACGGGGGCAGTGGGGGGCAGCGGAGGCAGGGCGGCTCTGCTCTCCTCAGCCTCCCCCCCGTTCCCGTCCCCCTGGCAGATATCCGCCTGGAGACCTGCTTCCTGAGGTACGAGGACGAGGAGTGCACCCTGCCCGTGGTCGGCCGCCACCGCATGGACGCCTGCTGCTGCTCCGTTGGGGCCGCCTGGGGCACCGACGAGTGTGAGGAGTGTCCCGTGAAAAACACGCCCGAGTACGACGAGCTGTGCCCCAGAGGGTCCGGCTTCGCCACCAAAGAAATTACAAATGGAAAACCTTTCTTCAAAGGTGGGTGGTCTCAGTGGTTGATGGCTCCTCTCTTAGATCCACCCAGGGTGCATGTGCACGAGCCCAGAGTCCCACTGACAGAATCATCATCAGTCTGATCACCCCTTGATCACCTTAGTTATGTGTTCTTTGCTTTGTGCGTTTTACACAGTGAGGTGTTCACCCTGTCACAAGTTTTCTTTTTCTACATCTCAGGACTTCTGAGGTCACTTGCTTCTCCCATCTGGTCACTATTAAGTGTTAAAGTAGATTTTAATACTACCCGAATGCTAAGCATAAATGAAAGAAAGACCTTCCTGGAAAAATTTGCAGCCAGCAGCTAACGCCCTAGATGTAAGCTCTGTCTGCTGACCTGAAGCATCCACGTCACTGTGGCCACCTGAGCACAGATAATGGCACGACAAACCCAGCGGCAGGTCCTCTTTGTCCAAATACAGCCTCTTTGTGACAGACACACTCCAGTGACGTAACGCTATTTCACATTTCGTTTTACTGTGCTCTAATATAAAACCCATGTAAAAAAATAAGAAGTTACAGATTTAATCTAATTCCAAAATTGAGTTAACTTCTTATGCACAATGATACAGAACTTGTTTACTTTGGCACATGGAAAAAGCATACTTGGCGTACTCAGGATTCCAATTATTCAGGGAGGCCCAGCTTATGTTCCCAGTATATATAGTTTTCTGTTGGTTGCCCATTGTGATTGGACCTATTTATTATACTAACAACTAAATGAACTTCTAGAAATGGGAAATGAGTATAGAAATGTCACGTAATTAACCTTACGTAAAAAAGACATTTTTATATAGACTTTTTTTTTTTCCTACTGAGCATTTGGTTCAAGAAGCCCTGGTTAAAACTGTACCATCTAGAGAGACAGCTTCTAGCTTCTCTTAAGTAAGTTCAGAGGAACCTGAATGATTTGCTTCCAAAGGCTGTGGCAATCCATTGCTGCAGAAGGACTGGACGGTCTTGAGGTTTGATCTGCCAGTTCTGTCTCTCCTGACATTTGGTGAAAACGAACTTGTGTGTCTTGAGCTCTTGCTCTTGCTTTGGAAAGGCCCCTATAAGGGGAAATTCCAATCACATGTTACATATGCAGTCTCTATGTGTACAAGAACTCTTTTAATTACATTAATGAAACCTTCATATTAATTGAGAAAATATTTTAAAGTAGCATACATTATTTGAGAAAATGTTTTAAATGGTATACACTGTTTGCAAATAGTTTAAATTATAAATGGTATCTCCTTTGAAATTCCAATAATTTAGGTATAAAAAAAGCATCAAAAAGTACAAATGAATATCTCATTCCACTGCATACTCAACTGGTTGCTGTGGGGCAATATATTTGAAAATCTCCACGCTTTTAAGTATAGATGCTTGTGGTTTAGAATTTTCATTCTTTCCTTCAGCAAATAGTTCAGTGTTTGGTGTGCTGGGCACTAGAAGTCCAAGTAAACAGGCTCTTTACTTCTTTAATAATACTTCCTAAAATGTAATAGTTTAAAAATCTAGAACTGTTTACAAAGTCCTGTTTCTCATGGATCAGCACACATTTTTTTCTCCAATAAGTATTACCACGTCCTTCAGTGAAGACCCTCTAACTTGCTGGGTATAAAATGGGGCCTTGGGAACTCCTAATTGGTTGCTTCTGAACTTTCCCCACATTTTCTTTTTCATGAAGATATCAACGAGTGCAAGATGATCCCCAACCTCTGCACCCATGGCAAGTGCAGAAACACCATCGGCAGCTTCAAGTGCAGGTGTGACAGTGGCTTTGCTCTGGATTCTGAAGAGAGGAACTGCACAGGTCAGTGAAGGGGCTCTCCCCTGGGGGGACGCCCTTGGGAACTCTTTGTCTTTAACATGTTGCCACAAGAAGTAAAGCTACCCTGGCACTCATTTGCTGCCACTTACTGCTTTTTTTTTTTTTTTTTTTTTTTTTTTGCAGACATTGACGAATGCCGCATATCTCCAGACCTCTGTGGCCGAGGCCAGTGCGTGAACACCCCAGGGGACTTTGAATGCAAGTGCGATGAAGGCTATGAAAGCGGATTCATGATGATGAAGAACTGCATGGGTGAGCGTGGGGCCATTCCATCGCACAGCACAGGAAAGAAAGATTCCAAGAAGCTTTGGTGACTCACCGCCTGTGCCCCAGGTTCTTCCTGCTCCCCCAGTGCGCTGGTCTCCTGACCAGTGAGTCAGGGACTGGTCTGTGGCAGACAGAAACTGACATGTGGAAGGAATGCGGGAATTCGTGCTGTGGGGCGGTGGGGAGCCTCAGACACCAGTCACGGCTCCCTGAGAAGTGAGTCTAACGCTTGGAATAGACACCCCAGGCACGAAAGAACAATCCAAACTTAAGCTGTGTTGGGGGTCACATACGAGGGTTTCTGTTCATCATTTCTAGAAAAGGAGATTGATTAAGATAGTTGCATTAGATCATGTTCCCTAGAAACAAGCCTGAGGTGGGGATTTTTTTTCTCTCTCATTTTTTAAATTGAAGTATAGTTGATTTACAATATATTAGTTTCTGGTGTATAGCATAGTGCTTCAGGTATACATAGGTGTGCATATACATATATATATATATTCTTTTTCATATTCTTTTTCATTACAGATTACTACAAGCCATTGAATTTAGTTCCCTGTGCTATACAGTAGGACCTTGGGGTTTATCTATTCTGTATATAGTAGAGATGGGAATATTTTTCGAGGGTGTACTCTTAGGAGGAACCCGTAAGGAAGTGAGGAAAGCAGCTTAGGGCAGGGGAAGAAGAGAAGCAAATTGTTCAGCTGCACTTTAGCTTCACCCAGATCCCACAGAGGCCTTGGAGTGTGAATGGCACCAAGGTTGTCCTGCCTTGGGGCGAGGAGGCCGAGATTTCCTACTGCCACGTCAGCTCAATCAGCTATCGGCCGTGGGCAGCCCCCAGCATGGGAAGGGGGACGTAGCCTCTCACCTGAGTGAGGTGGACAGCAGTTCTCCAAGAGGGGAGCCTGTGATCCAGCCAGGACTCTCAGCACCCGGGTGGTGGGCAGTGAGCGCGCCAGCCTGGTCACGGGGACCTGGGCAGGACGCCACCTGCACCTCCAACAGGGGTCGCTTCCATTTCGCAGATATCGATGAGTGTCAGAGAGACCCTCTGCTGTGCCGAGGAGGCGTTTGCCTAAACACTGAGGGAAGTTACCGCTGTGAATGTCCTTCTGGTCATCAGCTGTCCCCCAACATCTCAGCGTGTATAGGTAAGGAGGAAGCCACTTACCTGTCGTCGGTCGTTCAGCCTGCGTCTCTGCCAGAGTCAGAGGCTTATGGCTGGAGGCTTATGCTATTCTTGTTTTCCTTTTTCTTAAATTTTTGGGGTTTTTTTTTTTTTTTTTTTGGTTTGTTTTCATTGTTATTTTTAGGTGGGAGGGGTTGGGGAGGTAATTAGGTTTATTTATTTATTTATTTTTAAAATGAAGGTACTGGGGATGGACGCAGGCTCTAGCCCTGAGCTGTACCCTCCCCCGCTATTCTTGTTTTCTAAACAGACATCAACGAGTGCGAGCTGAGCGCGCACCTCTGCCCGCACGGCCGCTGCGTCAACCTCATCGGGAAGTACCAGTGCGCCTGCAACCCCGGCTACCACTCCACCCCGGACAGGCTCTTCTGTGTTGGTAAGCTCTCTGTTTTGTGCTGTTTCTTATTTTCTAAAACAGTCAAGCAATCTTCTCTGAGTTCTGTTTCCATCACTAGTTACTTAATCTTTCCTGTTTTCCTGGAGGTAAAATTCTCCTCTGAGTGGCTTGCAGTCTTTGGGTCTCACCTCCCTTGTCTGTTTAAAGAATGAGTTCGATGAGAGCTGTGGGATGTTTAGCTCTAGCAAGTATAATTTGACCTGTGCTGCTTTGAATAGTGAACAGTAGCTTTGTTTCCACAAGTGCACGCTGATTAACAGCCACCTGAGATGAATGCAGCATGGTGAGTGTCTTGAGAGAGATAATAAAGCACAGGGTGTGATTCTTTGCCCTAAGGTGGTTTAGAGCAGCTCAAAGATTCCAAAGAATAATTATTGGGAAGAAGAGCATAGTGTGTTTATAGCTCATAATGCAATAGAGGCCACGTCTGGCGCTCTTTAGAAACTGGGTTTTGTGGCACAAGCACTTTGCTTTGTGGCTGGCTCTTGGGAGGTTTAGTTGTGCTGGGAAGAGTGGCACAGAAAGCCCTGTGGCTTTATTGTGCCCAGAGTCAAAGTGAAACTCTGTAGAAACGGCCAGTTTTTGCCTGATTTGAGGTATACCCTATGTGGAACTGCCAGGTCTCACATGGTTTCCACCCCAAATCATAAATCAGCCCCAGTTCTTCTGAAGCATGGCCCAGGACAACTCAGAGCTCCAACTCTGGTCCTTGAAAAGGACTGCTATCTAGGCCAAACTGAATGTCAAGTTTGTAGCCCAGAAACTTTCATCTGTGTGCCCATTGTTATCACTGAGATGTGTTCTAGCATGCAGCACTTCCCCTGCACGGCACGTGGTACACCATATGTTGTGTAATTAATTGTTCATCTGACTCCCTGACTGCCATGTAACCAATATGAAGGCAGGGGGAGTGTCCATCATATCCACTATTAGATTCTCATCTCTAACACATAGTAGGTTTGTAGTTAATATTTGTTGAAGGGACCAAACAATGCAGTGACTTCCCATTGCCCTAGGATGCTTTTGTAATTTTGTATTTTATTTTGTTTCACCTGAGCCACGCATGCCTGGAAACTTTAAACATGTACCATCATCACAAACACAGAGGAAGGTAATACTGTTTTCCTTTTTCTTAGACATTGATGAATGCAGCATCATGAATGGTGGTTGTGAGACTTTCTGCACAAACTCTGAAGGCAGCTATGAATGTAGCTGTCAGCCGGGATTCGCGCTCATGCCTGACCAGAGGTCATGCACTGGTGAGTAGGTTTGAGCCTCCTGTGAGCTCTCTTGATAACTGGGCCCTACGTAGAGTGGTTCAGGGTCTGGGCTTTGGACTCAGACGGTCCTGAGCTCTGATCTTTGTTTTTTGTCACACATTTTAGCCGTGTGTCCTTGATTAAGATCCTTGGCGTCAGATCCCTCCTCTATAAAATGGGGTTCAGGTCACCGGTGTGGAAGAGTACGTACAGCCCTTAGCAGAGGACCTGGCGCATGCTCATTAAATGGAATGCGAAATACATTTTCTCTGTGGATCAGAAGTCTGAGGGATCCCGTCTTCTGGCCTATTTCAGTGCTACTCAGATGCGTCCCCTGGACCAGCAGAGTCAGCATCACCTGAGAATACGTTAGAGATGCAAAATCTCAGGCCCCACCCCAGACCCACTGAATCCGAAACTCCCGTGGGTGGGTCTCAGTGACTTACTTTCACAAGCCTTCCAAGTGATTCTGGATGCCTGCTACAATTTGAGAACCGCTGGTCTCATTTATACTTCCTGTTGTATCCCCCTGGGCTAGAAGAGTCATATTGTCAGCGAGAGCTGGGAAATGGAAGAGGGTAACATGAGTTTTAATTTTGGCTCAGGTTAAGAAGAAAACTTAGGTTTAGGAACAAAAATTATATTATTGGACCTAGTAAAAATCTCCCTTAAACACCTTAGATATAAATTTGGCTGTAACAACCAAAGCTTGAAAATAAATATTTTTGCTAAAAATGCACCTGAGTAGATATGCTTATTTCAAGCAATTTTTACCTTAAAGTATCTGTAAAACAGCAGATAGCAGACAGAAAGCATTTAAATCTGGAAATTAGAAAAATAAGGTTCCTAATCATTTTTGGAGGATAAATTGATACGAGAGACAAAAGTGCGAATTAAGTGATTAGTGGTGTGGACCTCCATCCTGAACTCTATATTATACATTTTGAAAACGGTTTTCTCCTTTTTCACTCAGGATCACCTGAGGGGATAATTTATATAACGCTTCATTTGGACTTGACAGCTCATAGTCTTATGCCAGCAGGCTGAACTTGACTTGGGTCAGTTAACTTCTTCATCACTGATTAATGGAACCAGTGTCAACAACATGCCATTGTTGGTTTTATTCTCTGCAGACATTGATGAGTGTGAAGATAACCCCAACATCTGTGATGGCGGTCAGTGTACAAACATACCTGGAGAGTACAGGTGCTTGTGTTACGATGGCTTCATGGCATCTGAAGACATGAAGACTTGTGTAGGTAAGCAACGAAGACAGAATTTTCCAATTTTTCTGGTTATTTACAAACACTAAAGTTCCATAAAGATTTTGTTTGAGTACTTGATTGAGCCTATGGAAAAAGTAAAGCTGTTTAGGGGCATAGAACTAACATTCCAAAGCCAGCATTCCAAAGAGCAACTTCCTTTTGACTGTGGTGTTATGCTCTTGTCAGATCTATTGTATGGACTGAGCTAACCATTGGGCAGCTCCAGAGGCACATTTCTTTTATGTCTATGCAATATTTCTGTCCTCTTAACCCTCCTTCTGCTCTGACTAGAGTTTAGGCTTTTAAAATGTTTGACGAAAGGCAAGCAAAATTTATTTCTGACAAGAATGCAGTACATTTTAGAACTGATTGATTTGGAGAGTTTCTGTTGCTGTCTTCACCTCTGTTAAACTTTTTAATGCAATATCTAATCTACCTTTAATCTCATTCAATATGTTTTTAATCTCAGACATTGTAGTTTTAATCTCTCAAAGTTTGATTTGGGTCTTCTTTCATATCTTCTGTGTCTCTACTTAATATGTCCAGTCATTTCTTTAGCTTTTGAACACATGGACTACAGTTATAATAACTGTTTTAATGTGTTTGTGTACTAATTACATCACCTGTGTCAATTCTGGGCCATTTCAATAAATTGAGCGTCTTTTTTATTATGGGCCATATTCTCCTCCTTCATCGAATGCCTGGTAATTTTTGATTGGATGCCAGACATCTTAAATTTTGCCTTACTAGGTGCTGAATATTTTTGTATTCCCAGGAATATTCTTGAGCTTTATTCTGGAACATAATCAAGTTATTTGGAAACAGATTGATCCTTTCAAAGTCTTGCTGTTAAGCTTCTAAGCAGCAGTTAGGGTAGGGCTAATTTTGCTTTATTACTGAGGCAAGACCCTTCTGGGTACTCTGTTCACTTCTTTGTGAATTATGAGCTTTTGCAGTCTGGTTGGTAGACACAGGCACAATTCCAGGCCTTCTGGGAACTCTGATGATTATTCCTTCTAATTCTTTTGGATGGTATTTCCTCCAGCTTCAGGTAATTTCCTTACATGAACGTACTGTTCACTACTCACCTGAGTGCTTGGCTGGGACCCCCTGCAGATCTTTGGAACTTGCTCTCTCTCTGTATATCTCTTTTTTTGTCCTTTACTCTGCCCTATGAACTCTTGCTGCCTTGGCCTTCCAGGACTTCCAGCTTCATCCCCTCAGCTCACAGACATTGCCTGGTTCCACCTGTCATCCCCTCCCTATCCCATTGCCTTAAAACTCTTCTTGTACAGTCATTTGAGGCATTTGAAGAACTCACCGAGTTTGTTTTCTCTCCCTCAGGGAACACTGTCTTTGTTGCCTATGTTGTCTTTTTTGTTGTTGTTATTTAATGTAAGAAGGTAAATTTCCCTATTAATCCGTCTTGGCCAGAAACGAGAGTCTAGAATTGAAACTATTTAAATTATATCACATTTATGTCTTTCAACAACCCTTACTTGAATATTTGTGAAGTCCTAGAAATTAAAGTGAATGTCATTTTAAAAAAGGCTAATTTTTAATTTGGAAAAGAAGTGAAGTTCGTAACTATCTGTGCTAAGACTGCTAGCTCATCTATCTTTTCTTTTAAAGTATGGAACTAAAATGTTCGCATCATGCAGTCTGAATTAAAATTTTCATCTTGCAGCAGAATATGCTGTTTTAAAAAGTTTTCTAGACTGTCACATTAACAGGCTCTGTGCCCAGCCTAGAGTCAATCAGTTTATTTGATCACTTAACCTCCTGCTTGTGGCCGAGATATAAAGCTAGCCTGCATGGTTAGCCTGCAATATAGAAAGCCAGTGGGAATTGAGATATGTAAATAGACTTTTTTTTTTTGCATGAAAACACCTCATCTTTTCTATTTATTTGTCATAGTTGCCTTATATCAGGGAGAAAGTTTTCAATGATATCAAACAAATGAGTATATTTATTAATAATATCTGTAATTTACAGATGTCAATGAATGTGACCTGAATCCAAATATCTGCCTGAGTGGAACCTGTGAAAACACTAAAGGCTCATTTATCTGCCACTGTGATATGGGATATTCCGGCAAAAAAGGGAAAACCGGCTGCACAGGTAGGTGTTTTCAAATTGAACAATAAAACCTTACACGGTTAAGAGATTGCTACCATCATTACAGACTGATACAAGTTTAAAACTATTAATATTTTCATTGCATTATAAAGCATTTCCTATAGGATTTTTCATTAACTTAGCCAGTACTTATTTGAAATTTGTCATACTTTGGATTGGATCTAAGCTGAGGTTTTTTATTTTTTTCTTTACCTATGAAAAAAGGCAGATTGGATAAATTATCACTATAAATAACACTATAAATATCAACATTTTTGTAAGGTTAAAATAACATTTTCACGTCTTAGTAGTTAACATGCTAATTTCCAAACATTCGTATCCCTTTATTAAAGCAGACCTTTCCCAATAGCCTCCATTGCCAACACCTTCATTTAAGGTCTCATGAGTTAAATTGCTTCTTAAAGAAACATACCCACAGTTCATATAGTTCATCAATTCTCCCCAGTCTTCTAGTCCCTTAAATGAGTGTGCTTTTGATGTATTAAGTTGCTGTAGCCCTAGTAAGTCTTTATTCCTGGGGTTTAGCAAATCTCCTGAAGTGATAATTAAACCATTGATTTTGTTTCTTTAATACCAAACAAAATCAGCATGTAAGAAGGTCTTTTCACAATATTTGTAGGAGATTATTCTATTAAACATCAAATGGCAGAAGTCACTTTGAGTGAATGATATTGTTTTGAAGTGTTTGGTTGATGTTTTCAAACTTGAGGCAGTGATGTTGAGTACATGAAATGATAAAGTTTTACTGAAGTTACCTACAGTAATAAAACAGATCATGGCATACAACATAATTTAAAACTTAATGGCGATCATTGTGAGCTTGAATTAGGTAACTGCATAAATTCTTTACAAATGACAGACTTTAATTTCAAAAGCCAGTTTGGCGAGCCATTGTGACTTAAAACAAACATTAAAATATTCGCAGATTGGTGACATGGTAAATGTACAGATCCTTTTCTTAATTATATCAATATTTTTCAAGACAGTCCCCCAATATATGTATTATCATTTTAAACTATTCAGTAATGTGAAGTTTCAACCATATAGATATACAGATATCACCAATAAATTACTATTGGTTCAGAATTGACAGATTCTAGCCAAATTGTAAAACGAAGTATGACCCTAGAATGCTTTCATGCTCACTATATTAGTCTTCATGTGAAGCATGACTGGGGTCCATTCTGATAAATGGCACAGAGCTTAAAATCTCAGGTCCTCATGTGACCTCTCGGGTACAAATGATGCTTAGCTCAGCATGTCTGTGGTTCAGGTTTTATTTTTAGCTTCCAGTAAAAATACAGGACTTGGGGGTAAGGGGTGTTGGTCTGGTAGTAATACAGGGGAAGGTAGGGCAGCTTCATATTGTATTTTACCTAAAAGAGGCGAATACCATTGTTTGGCTACTTTGAACTCCCTGAAATTCAACCCAGAGGACCGTGATTCCTATGAAGGGAGAAGCTAATCTAATGGGACAGTCCTCATTCCCTATAAGAAAAAGGTCTCTAGAACTTCATGCTCCAAATTCCAGCTAACAGAGGCGCGGGCAGAGGCTGATTATTTTTAGGCCTCCTACCATGAAGAAAGCTCAAATTTTTGTGCAACATTAATATCAGTTTAGATAAATCAGATGTAATGTATGTAACACCCTTATATACATGTGCTTGGCATGCAGTAGCTGGTCAGTAAATAGTAGCTATGATTATCATTATAAAATGCAACACACAGACAGAGTGTTTAGAAGTTGTTTTAATTAAAAACATAACCTCCAGTCTAGCAGAATGTTATTTTACTATTTACTGATACGCTTGAAATCAGTTTAAAGAAGGAAACTCTTAGTCTGTGTATTAGAAGGCTTGTTTTCCATAATGGAATTTGCCCGGATACTAAGACTGCACTGAGCTGTGTACTCTGTAGTAGATGAGATGACACCAGTTTTACATTAAGAACAGCAGTCTTTTAGTAAGTCCCGTGAACAGAAACAGAGATTTGAAGTCCAGGAGATATTCTCTGTCTTTTCCCAAGGGGCCAACAGCCCCCTTCCCACTTTTAAATTGTAGCCTGAAATGATTTTTCACTTTCATAAAACCCAGCTAGCACTGTAGTGGGAAGAACTGAGTTTAGTTTCATGGCCCCTGCGATACCTTAGTGCCATGACAGGTGAAGGTCTCATGCAGACGAGTAGAACTCTGGGTTTGATTCCCAGTTCTTTTCACTGATCCTTGAGCTTGAAGAAATCACCAGGGTGCTCCTTCGTTATGCAAGTGTTCCCCTTGGGTAAGCAGCCCTGCAGTGAAGTGTGGAAGGAGGAGGTGCATTAGGGCAGGAAGAGAAGGAGGTTCTCTGTAAATAGTGTTATTAACAACCAAGGGTATCACATTTGATTGGAAATGACTTACACAAACAGGAATTGGCAGCAAGTTTGGTATACTTAAAAATAAGTTTTCAGAAATCTGAGCCAGTTTTTTTTTCTTAATCTCATGTAACTAGGGCTCTTTTAGCCTGCTTCTAGTTTAAAATTAGTGTCACTCACAATTTAGAATCCCATCGGGTTACCTTGGTGATAGTTACGTTAAAGACAAGTGTTTATAATGTCCCAGGCAACTAATGTAAATAGAGATGTGTCTCTTTGCCTAATGGGATAAGCAAGCCTCACAACAAATAACAGTGAAGAACAGACCTGGAATGATGTTTTTGATGACAGACAAAAGAAATACACCTACATATATTTCCCTACGTATTATATATAATATGTATACAGATGTATACATATACCTATATTTTAATGAGTACCTTGTAAAGGAATGATAAAAATACGTATGCTATTTCAGAGGGAGGAACTTCATCTCATGAGAACTTCAGAAAAAGTCCTCTGGGTTCCATTACAGCTTTGTCTAAATATTTCAGCTCCCTTGTCATTGCTGATTGTTTCCATTTTAACAAATAAACATGTTGGGTTTTTTTTTTTTTTGTCTCCGCAATCACTTTAGTGTTCAGAATCCACCCACTGACTTGCATTCCCAGCCCACACAGATGTTAAGGGTTTCTTTCTGTCTCCTTAAGCTTTATTCAAATCATGGATATGGCTGAAGGGAACATTCAGTTTAATGAAGGGAGAAAGTGTCTTTTCTTGAAACCTAGACCACAGCTCTTCTGTCCTTGGCTTAAGGGGGCTGGATTACGATGCTTCTGTGGCCCACACGTGCAAGGCTTTGGGTGCTCACTCCACATCATTGTAATCAGACAACGAATTGGAAGAAGAAAAACTAGGCTGCCTCTAGGTGCCGTCCCCGGTGGGTCCTGGCTTCCCCAAGCTGATCTGTAAGAACCCAGCTCCCAGCGTGCGCTCCCTCAGACAGTTAGCGAGCAAGGCGTACCGTTAAAATCAAAATGATTTTCAGTTAAAATTGCGGGACTGCCGGGCAGTTTCATTTCCCAAATTTTCTGCTTTCCACGCAAGACGTGTTGCTGGGGTCTTAGTCCACGAAGGAGACTCATACTTCAAAACTGCCAGCACTCAGTGAAAATGTGTGCTTATTCCCCTCCCGCATCTTATCACTGCTAATTGTCCTCCTCTGGCTGTCAGCCTGTGAAAACTCTGTGGGTGGGTGTTCAGTTAAAGCATCTTGGCTCAAATATGGGTTCCAAATTGAGAAATCCAAGTAGCCTTCACATTGGTGTCTCCATTCACTCTAACGCCCGCTTCCCCTGTGCCTCACCAAGGAGATTCCACAGGGTGCCCGCCCTGCGGGACTAGGGTCCTCATGACTGATGCCCAGGTGGCGGGAAGGCAGGTGTTTGTGTGGGTGATATCGCTTCTCCCAACATGGCTGGCAGAGGGGGCCGGAGCGGCTCAGAGCACAAGCTCGTTCTCAGACGTCAGACGCAAGTGCGACACACCCAGACCCCATGCGTGGGGTCTGCTCAGACCACACCCTTGCCCTTCCAGAGAGCCATGCAGCTAGACCCTCTGAGTCTTTGTGAGGGAGCTTTGGTGGGGTGAAGGAGGTTGCAGTGTCAGCCCTAAATTTGAATTTCTTTGCTTTTCTTGGCTTGCACTTAATCTTAAAAAGGAATTTTCTGTCTGGAGCAAACTTGTGGGGGAAAGAGAACATTTGTGCAGAAAGAGATGTTCTTGGCAAGCGTGTGCTGTGTTTCCTTCACATTATTGAAGAGTAGAGTGTTTGAATGTTTGAACACAGTGTTTTTGTTTGCTTGTTTCCCTTATAGCTCAGTTTCCCCTTCTGTTTGCTTTTTATAATGAAGCCCATGTCTGCCATGGAAAGGATTAGTGAATGATAGTTGGTGTATATATATGCATGCGCACGCGCGCACACACACACACACACACACACACACAGATGCAGAAACCTTTTATTCAGAGATGCCTTTGCACTTTATGACCAAGTCTTTCTATTCACTTGTAACATACAGGTAGTGTAGGCCATTGAGATGACTTATGCAAACAGTCACAAAATGGGGAACTGAATGTTGGCTCCTGGGTTACTCTCTCATGCTGTCCCAAAGCCCACAAGACATGGCCTCTTGCAAATTTAATTTTTCACTCTGAAAACGTTATGATAAAACTGCAAATATTTACTTGAATTAGAAATTTATATTAGCATATTATTAATGATAACAAAAAGGAGGGAGACTCTCCTTTAAAAGAAAAAGTTCTTAATTGCAAGATTAAATATGGAAGGTAAAAAATCCCCAGGAAGATATGAGTACCTTTGGTCATTAGAAAATTGAAAAGACAAAGATAACAGGATTACTAGATTGACAGGCAATGATCATCTCTGAAAAACTGGACTCCGTAGAAAAGATTAGTGAATATTTCTATAAATTTGCTAATACTCACTGAGATTTTGAAAGGAGGACTTCCAAGGATTTATTCTGAGCAGGACTTGGAATAAAGTCCTGTTGTGACTAAAGAAATCAACCTGGTTAGGCAGCTGTGGCCCAAGATCAAGAACACCGGGCAGGGGACAGGGAAACTGAGTTCCAGGTGTTCCTGTGCCTTGAGGGACCTCTGTTTCCTCCTCTGAGAAACTGAGGCTTGGGAAAGTCAAATTCTTTACATTTCAGAAAATTCCGTGATTCTGTAGCATCTGGAGATCTCAGTACTTACGCAATTGAAGCTCATTGTTTCTAACTCAGAGATCATGACAAATAAAGGAGGGACACGAGGCAGGACACTGCAAAAGTGGTGGTTTGCATCATTAACTCTGAGGGGAGTGATTATCCGAGGAGGAGAGAAGTGTCCGCCGCCCTCCTTTGGAGCTCTTAGGTCAGGCTTACTTTCTTGAATTCCGTGCCCGTTTCCCGCTATTATCCCTGGGTCGGCCTTCCTCCTCATTTCCTTGGAATGTGCCGGGCTCAATTAGTCAGTTGGTTAAAGCTCCCAGTCACAAGTTTAAAGCTGCCTGGTATGTGCCTGCCTTGACCTGGCCTTAATAACTCAATAGGTCTGTGCGGCTGCCAAGGTTACATTAAAATTCACCTATACAACACGCTGGAGCTGTAAGAACATTCTTCCAGGCATGTTTTCATTTCATAATTATTAGTGATCTTACTAAATGTTTTTATAGGAAAGATGTCATTATTTTATTTTGTGTTTGCTCTGGAAGTTGTAAAAGAAACCAAAGATCTCAGGACCATTTCAGAACTTCAGATGGAACATTTGGCAAACAGCGTGTTCCAAACACTTTCAAATCATTTAATTGGGCTTCTTAAGTAAACAAAAGGGTAAACATAAGTTGCTTGCCCAGTTTCTTTTTCATGCCACTATTCAAGTGATCACTGAAAATTCCTGCAACATTGCACATGCCAAGGTTTGCCTTCCTAACCTAAGTTTTGTGTTAGACGTTGGCTTCCACGTAGAATTGTTGTTGCCATACCTGGGAGTTCTTGTTCTTAGTTAATGAAAAGGTTGATTATGAGGTTAAGTGCCTGTCTTTCATTATATAATGGATTAATTTTGGGAAATAAGGGTCTGGTACCAATTTCAGTTATGATCACTGACTCACTATCTTACAATTCAACTTAATTCTGACCACTGTCTACCTGGGAGTAGTGTCAGATCCCACAGGTTAAGGGCTCAGTCCCATAGAATTGTCCTCATTTCAGATGCCAGTTACAATTCCAGGTTGCTTGTTGCATGTGCTTCTGACCAATTGGCTATAAATCAGAGGCTCCCACTACCCCATCCTTGGGTTTGACTAATTTGCTGGAGTGGCTCACAGACCTCAGGAAACCATTAGATTATCAGTTTATTAAAAGTGTATAACTCAGAACAGTCAGATGGAAGGCACAGGGCAGTTATGGGGAGGTGGCACAGAGCCTTCACACCTTCTCTGAGCATGCCACTGTCCCCAAATCCTCACTCTTCACCAGCCTGGAAGCCGTCCAAACCCTATCCTTTTGGGTTTTTCTGGAGGTTCCATTACAGGGAGCATGGCTGATTAAATCGTTGACCTTTGGTGATTGATTCAACCTCCAGCCCCTCTCCCCTCCTTAGAGGTTGAGGGTGGGACTGAAAGTTCCAGCCCTCTAATCATGTTGTTGATTCTCTTGGCAACCAGCCCCCATCCTTACTTGCTTTCCAAAAGTCACCTCATTAACATAACAAAAGACACCTTTATCACTCTCTGCACTTAGGAAATTCCAAGGGTTTTAGGAGCTCTGTGCCAGAAACAGGACAAAGACCAAATATATATTTCTTGTTGTAAATCACAATATCACTGGAAACGAAACATATTTCACTTTATAGCCTCGTCCATAACGCTTCTGTGTTATAGAATCTATGTTGGCTAAATTTGGAAATGGAATTTTGAAGAGAGTTTCAAATGGAGAAGTTTTTAGAATTTGGAGTCTTTTAGCAGTGTGACCCTAATCTGGTTCTCTCTCCTTTTACCGAAAAATCTGTATTGAATTAATTTGAGTTTTACATGAAATATGCAAGAAGGATTGGATCCCAAGGTGCTAGGACTCTAAGAAGCTAGAGAAAAGATGGTTCACACACTGCCTTAAGGAATATTCTCTGCAAACACTTGAATTAGCAATACCTAAAGTAAAACTTTTATAGAAATAAAGCATGTTGAAATAATACAGTGTTTTACATTTAAGAATGAAAGATATTTAGGATAGAGAATATGACTGAGAAAGTTTTCTAACATGCCAGCAACATTGTGTTCCTTTGTAGGAGATATGAAAGCAATGCGCACCATTTCTATATAGTTGATTTAATAAGAATATTGGGAACAGAAACGTAAGACTGCAAGTGCTAATAGGGTGGAGCGTTAGGAACTCACTTTTTAAGATTTTCCACTTGAAGGAGGTTCATTTTGTTTTGCAGTGATTGGACACTTACGTAAAAATAACGGAAAATAATTAGCGTTACCAATATCAAGTAGCATCATATGGTTCTTTATAAACTGAGATTCAAAGCTGTTCAACATATGCACAGTGTATGTGTGGATGCTAAGCCCACCTATGTTATACTGGGAGAGGTGTGAAAGCAAGCCAACTTTTGAGTATTGCTAAGTTATGTAAAAGACCCAAAAGGCATCCGTGCTAAACTTTTTCTTTTTAAACCACTGGTTGTTTTTCCAGACATCAATGAGTGTGAAATTGGAGCACACAACTGCCACAGACATGCTGTATGTACCAACACGGCAGGAAGCTTCAAATGTAGCTGCAGCCCTGGGTGGATCGGAGATGGCATCAAGTGCACTGGTGGGTTAGAAAATAACCAAAATTGCTTCTTATGCACTGCGTGGATTATAAATATGAACATATCGATTCTGTAGAGAAGAAATTAATTTGTCTGAGGATTGCTGATTTTAAACGTCACATTTTCTGTTCGTAATGTTGTGTAACCCCCTTCCTTAAGATCTGGACGAATGCTCCAATGGAACCCACATGTGCAGCCAACATGCAGACTGCAAGAACACCATGGGCTCCTACCGCTGCCTCTGTAAGGAGGGCTACACAGGCGATGGCTTCACTTGTACAGGTGAGCTGGTGTCGGGAACAGCTGTGCAAATGGCAGTCAGAAACGCAAGGTGCCCCGCGTCATTCAGACCACCCGTTCTTTTCTGAAGGTTGGGTTAGTTATAGACAACTTTGAACAGAAAAGATTAGCTATTTGAAACTGTATCGATCTGGAATGGAAATTTGTAGCCACGTCAACTAGGGAGACTGCAGAAACTAAGGACGTATTTACGCATATGTATGTGTGTATATATATATGTGTGTATATATATATATATATATATATATATATATAGTTATACAGCTGATATACCTGCCACTGTATGCAGTGATGTCATGAGTTTAAAACAGATCACACTTCCTTTTAGATTCTCAGCCTTTATATTTTTGTGCCTGTTTCTCACTGCTGACTTGTTTTCCATACTAAACCCAAGAGTGAACTTGCGGTAGGAAGCCATGTGAGGAAAAGAAATGAGATGTTCTGGGTCAGATCAACAGCATATATTTTTCTCCCCCTCACCCTCACTGTTATCATTCCCCATTGATGTAAAGTAAGAGTTTCATAACTGCTTTGAAAGGAATTCATTCACTTCCAGTTTTACAATATGTTGATGACATGTTCTTCTCAGCTCTAATGAATAGTCAGAGAGTTAATGTGAACTATTACATATATTTAAATATATATGATTGGAAACATGGTTGTATAAATAGGTGATACACGTCCCATAACCACATGTATACAGACAGCACTGTATGTCAGGGCTGCAGTATTAAATCAGCTATGAGGTCCATTTCTTGCTGGCTGTGAGGGAGCATAGCTGCTCATGTGATTTGAAGCATTCGTTTGTCCTGAGCAGTCTGTTCACAAGAAGTCATTTAAACATAAAAGAAGCTGAGGTCCAGTATGTGATTTATCTGGACATTTTTTTAACTCATTCAAAGTTTTATCATATTTGAAATTAGTTTTGCCTAAGCCAGCGACATTTTGTCTTCATACATCTCCCCATTTGCTTTTTAGAAAATATTCAAAGTTTCATGTATTAGGCACGTGCGGTTCCTGAGTTTGATGTATCATGCCTCTGATTATTAACAAAACTCAGAAGAGATGAGCAGGGAAGAAGTCTTGGTCTCTTCTGTAGCTGCTCTTCTCGGTCCATTGCTGCCCATCTGAGCTGAGCCCGAAACTTGAGAAGTAGGCACAAACCACCCCGTGATGTTTCCTGTCAGGGATGTGTCCCCATGTTGATGACCCTGCTTGCAAAAGCCTCAGCGAGAATGATCTGTTTGACTTAGTATCCATTTTGCAAACGTTAGAGATGATGTAGCATTCAGGATTCTCTAGCTGAACCCCATGTTCACTGAATATTCAATACTAGCATTCAGAAGAGAAAAATAGGTTTAAACACATCAAGGAGAAATGATGGTGAAACACCACTAGCCTCAGGAAGGTGACAATGATAAAAAATTGTTGGACCTGAGTCTTCAAAAAGCTCCTAGCTAAGAAAGAGTCACCTGTGTTCCTTTCTGGCTGTAGATCTTGATGAGTGCTCCGAGAATCTGAATCTGTGTGGCAACGGCCAGTGCCTGAACGCCCCGGGAGGATACCGCTGTGAGTGCGACATGGGCTTTGTGCCCAGTGCTGACGGCAAAGCCTGCGAAGGTAACTGATGGGGAAGCCGCCGGGGGTCTTGCAGGGCCCGATGAGATTAGGTTATTTAAACATTCCTGATGGTTTTCTGCTTTTTACACTAAGGTGTGTTTTGGCTTCCCATCTAACTGGTCAGTTCAGTTGGTGGAGCGATTAGGTCTCCAGCTGGACCCTTTCTCTTTGTGCAGAGAAAATCTTAGATCTTTGGCCATAACATAAGCTGCACATCCAAGCTTGGCCAGATGGTTTGCAGGAGTCCACCCGCCGGTCACAGGGGAATGAGGATAACCTCGTGTGGTCAGCTCAGTGCAGTCTGTTCATCCCCATTGCTGGGGGAAAGAACCCAAGGTGCTAGTGCCCTGATAAGGAAGGATTCTCTTTAAATATGGAAACACAGTTTTTAATTTCTGCTATGGTTTGGTTCCTAGAAATAAAGACTTCAAAATAATAGCAGAGCAGATACCTTGTCCGTAGGTACAGTACTATCCTGGGGATGTCTCACATGGTCTCCAAATATCTAATATAGACGAACATGGAACAGTCTTTTGCAAATCCATTCAGTAGGGGACCCCTAGAGATAATGCCACATGTCATGATCTCGCTCAGTATAAGTCTCCATCTTTCTGAGAAGTGTCGCTCAGACAGGAAGAGTCCTGAGAGCCTGTTGGCTGAGGATGGATCCCACTAGGAAATGCAGGATTCTCCTTTTTACCCACACTTGTCAAATTCAAGAACTTTATCCCTCGTTGAGAAGTATTAGTGACCGCAGTGAACTAAAAAGATTTCAGTAGAAATAAATACATGGTAACAATTGACAGCAGAAGTTTAAACAAGACTCTGATTAATGTCTCAGCTAATAGTTGTTGCTTGTTAATAGGACATTAACTCAAAATCAGTCTTTAGCTCTGACTTGTATATAGTAATTCCCTCATATAGTTCTATGTAAATACTTTTCTTTGTTATAGAACCATTGGCTTTTCTTTATCCAGTTTATACTAAATGGGAAGAGTGATATAAAGTTTCTTTGAGGCAAGAAAGTAGAGTATGCTCTTGATCATGTGCCTAATGCCTTGTTTACTTCTGTGACTGCAAACATCCAAGGAAAACAGGTGTCACGCTACCTCTGGGAACAGAAGTGGGCACAAAGTTTCGCTTCCCTTCATGCTGTAAGGGAAGGTTTTGTTTGTTTGTTCTTCATATAAATCATCACTGACAGTGTTCATGGCTATTTAAAGCCAGTCTCAAGGCTGCAGATGTGCCTGCGTGTCAATTACACAAGCAGAATGTTAACAGGAGGCAGGGGCGGAGGCCTGGGAAAAGCATCTGTGGTTTTTAGATCTTCGCCGACAATTGCACACACACGCCGTAGTCCTCCGGATACAGAGGGCTAGAAAACTGAGGACAAAAGTTACCACAAAGCCTTTGTGGTTCTTAAACTTTTAACTCACAACAAACACAGTGAACGTATAGATAAGAACAACCAAGGGGGGAGGGTAATAGCTTAGTGGCAGAGCGCATGCTGACCAGGCACAAGGTCCTGGGTTCAATCCCCAGCACCTCCCCTAAAAGTAAACAAAGCATAAGTAAAAAATAAACAAACCAAGAATTTAGTCTAAGGTGGCTTGTTCGGCCACCATTACAAAAGCGATGTGGACCTACGTAAAACTCCACAAATGAGATACATACACATAAAATGCTTAGCCCACCGCTGGGCGTGTAATAGGGGCTGAGAAAAGGCATGTGCTCACCTAGGAGACCTCCTTAACAGGACAAATTGTCTACAAGTCTGTAGGAGAAGGACCTAGGTTGATGTCAGTCTTCGTTTTCTTAAGAATAACATCACTTGCCTAGTTACATTAGGCAGCCTCTTTAGTGGAAAATAATTTAACTTCTCCCCTTTTTCGCCCTTCCCCAAGATATCGATGAGTGCTCTCTTCCGAACATCTGTGTTTTCGGAACTTGCCACAACCTCCCCGGCCTGTTCCGCTGTGAGTGTGAGATAGGCTACGAGCTGGACAGAAGCGGCGGGAACTGCACAGGTAAGGCGTCCGTTCGCCTGGAAATCAGCTCCCAGGTGTCCCAGGGGACCCAGCTGTTGAGGCCTTGCTGGGACCATGCAAGGATATTCACAGAGTCACAAAAGAAAGGTGGGGTGAAGCATTAGGAATCACAGAATACATTTCTTCGGACCTGGAACTGATTAGATAGATGTGAGGATGCAGAGGAAAGAATCACAGAGAGCTGCAGGTGCAGAGCTGGTAGCCTTAGGATCAAGCTTGTGGCCATAGAGGAGACGTGCTGGGCCGGCAGCATTCCTTGTCTCCTTGGGCACGTTTTTGGAGGCTGTACCCTGGGGTCACAGGTTTCCTCTTTCACTGCTTGGTTGAAACACCCACTGCTTCCCAGCCCCAGCCTGCAGGTGATCACTAGAGCATGTGGTACACAGAAGTCAGCCACATGTTTTAGTGGGCAGATCATTTTCTTGCAGAGCAGGGAGCTTTCCAGGAACATAAGAAAAAAGTGAGAGAAGCCGTAGGCACCCTGTAGCCCGTCACCTGGTTTGCTTCGGCACTGAGACTCGGAGAGCCGTTTTCAGTTCTCTGTCCTAGGATGGATACCAAGGAGACAAGTTCCATTCTGCATGGGCAATTCAGGGAAAATCTGATTTTTCCAGCTACCTAAACAAGTCAAGACTCAGTGGTTCTCTAATTCTGACCACCACCACAACCACCACCCCGAAATTGCTCGGGACTCAGGTACCCCTCCCCAGGCACACATTCTTCTCTTGGTTTTTCAAAAAACTATTATGACACCAAGCCGGCCTCCAGCACACCTCAGGAAGCAGCGTCTGCATGGTCCATGCCTTCTCCTCAGTGCTGCAAATCACCGCCAGCCTCCTCCTACCCACCCTGATTTGTGTTAGTCTGCCCTGTCCCTCCAAGTTCATGAGCGACGTGGGCAAAAGACTTTTCTACAGTGGAACCTCCAGGAGGGTTACCAGGTCCGAGCGGGAGGACCCGAGGGGAAGGTATCATCCAACTTGCCCCGTCTCTCATTTCTGGATCAGTTTGTCTGTCCTTGAGTGTTTCGCTAGTGTTCAGAATAGACACAAGGATTGCACAGGGGTGGAATTTGAGATATGTGGGATTCTGTGTATAGTTTTGGAATAGAAACTGAAAGGGAAATACTCAACCCGGCATCAGTGGCGGGAGAGGCCCTCAGCAGGCTTGTGGGGACACGCTGAGCCTCGCGCGCGGGTCTGCGCTTGCTTGGAGCAGCACCGGGGCAAGCTTGCCCAGCGGGGGCAGCAGCGAGAGTCGCCTGCTCCTGAGGGTTCCCTGGGACATCTTGCTCTAATTTGATAAAATAACAAGCCGCACATATTAAATATATTTTCTTAGAACCTGTGTCTGAATTTTTGGTTGACCGAGGTCATGGCAGTGTTTTGCTTTCAGTTACCTTCACTGGAATATTTTTCCTAGTTCCAAAGTTATATTTTCTCCTGATGACAAATTTGAATACTAAATGTGTTCCAGGGGGAAAAGACCAAAGACTATGACATATTTCCTTCCGGAGGGGTTTTATTTCAGAAGTGGAAGACTCTGTTTCTAGGGGTAATTATAACTTAGAAACTCTTAAAAAAAATTCTAGTTGGGACCCCTAGATTTGGTGCTACCATTTTACGGTGATACCTGCCCCACGTTGGCTCTGGTGATAACTCTGCCCCTCCCTCTTTGGTTCTAGATGTTAACGAATGTCTGGATCCAACCACGTGTATCAGTGGGAACTGTGTCAACACTCCAGGCAGCTATACCTGTGACTGTCCACCCGATTTTGAGCTGAATCCAACTCGAGTTGGCTGTGTTGGTAAGATCTTAAAAAAAAAACTTCTCAGAGAAACATACTTTAGGTACTTTTTAAAGAAACATCAAACAATATATTCTCAAGTTTTGAAAAAGTAATAACTATGAAAATGTAAACATTTCTTAAATCTGGTTTATACTTTTGGGTCTTTTTCTCTAGGTAAATTCCCAGTGTACGTGTTGGGGCACTTTTTAGTTTCTTGGTAAACTGTGGCTTTTAAACAGTTTCAGAAGTGAGTTTGGATTTTCGGCCCTCAGGTAGAAAGAATGTGCCTGACACTCTGTTGTCTGTGTTTGGTAAATAGACACCCGCTCAGGAAATTGCTATTTGGATGTTCGACCTCGAGGAGACAATGGGGATACAGCCTGTAGCAATGAAATTGGAGTTGGTGTTTCCAAAGCGTCCTGCTGCTGTTCTCTGGGTAAAGCCTGGGGTACTCCCTGTGAGCTGTGCCCTCCTGTGAACACAAGTAAGTGGCCTGCCTTCTGTTTTTTATTATTATTATTATTCCAGCTCAGTCCAGTTCTCCTTTCTAGCTCCAAAGAACAGAAGCCACGGAGGGAGGGAGCTGCCCCTGGTCTCTACTCTTCAGTTAGGGAAAGGAGATCAGTCCTTTCCTACTGAGGAATCCCACTTCCAACCTGGGAGTCGGAAAGAGTCCCCAGGTGGCTGGTACTAAAAAGTTCAGGGCGGGGCACTTCTGTCTGAGTGAAAAGCAGATAGCATTATTTTAACAAAGATGTTTTTCTAGGCTTGGTTACTTACATCACATTGGGACACATGGATCTCTCCTCTTGTCATCGATTGGCTAGTTTTAGAAGCTCAAGGGCAGACGGGAGTGTCCTTGGTTGAAAAAGAAGCAATCATTAGGACATGGAAGATTATTCCATTCTTGTGTTATGACTTGAAAGAGAAGTTTAGAATGATTTTGGGGACATAAAATAGTAAGTCTTCTTAAAAAAAATAAAAGGCTCTCCATTTTTCTAAGTGGGTGCTGTGTTATGACTCAGAGTCAGATGTGGCTTCATGGGCAAAGGTCAGTGGCTGCTGCTTACGGGGGATGTTGGATAGGAATTGATTCTTTCCTTGCTGAAGGGTCATTTATTCACTTTTTCTAAAATGACTTGCCGAGTACCTGGAGTATGAACTTTGGGTGTGCAGAGGTGAATTACACTACATCCTGCCCTCCAGGAGTGTACAGTCTAGCAGAATGTGACCCACGTATGAAAGATGTAATTCAGGATAGACCTCCCTCAGTAAAGGGAGGAAGAAGAGCAGACTCGGGGCCACGAGCGGGAGGAAGTTAGTCCTAACTGGCTGCAGTTAGGACTCTGTCGCTTGCCACCCGTGTAACTGTGGGAAAGTTACTCAGCAAGCCTGTTTCCTCATTCATAAAATGCCTCATAGGATTAAATGAAATCACTCATGCAGAGCACTCAGCAGAGGGGTGAATGCTTGGCAGGCACCTCCTTCTCTCCTTTCTGCAGAAAAGAAAGTCAGTTCGGGTTGGCAGTGGGTGGTGATGACTTGGTGCATTTTTCCATGTGGGGCTTGAAGGAAGGGTGTGGCGTGAAAGAGAGACTTAAAAAGAGTGGGTGATTGTAGAAAGAGGAGGTGAGAAAAAATAAAAGAGGATAGTTAATTTCCTCTTTGTTCCTCGGATGTTGAAAAAAGCAAACCAAGATGTTTAAATGGTGGGTGGAGTGGTCAGCAAAGCAGTGGAGGTCCACCCTACCTCCTACCTTAGACTGGATCAGAGCTAGAACTGGAATATATCCATATTTACATTTATGCACGTATACACGTGTAATTTCAGAAAGCCAGGAGAGGGCTTTTCAGAGCTGGGAAGAGCATGGTGATTATGAAAGAACTGATTCTTACAGATGCTGGCCAGGATGAAGCAGCAGATTAGGATCACTCTCACCCATATGCTCCTGTTGGCATCTCACTGCTGGTACATGGCCCTGAGAGAAATGTTTCTGAGTGAAGTACTTGGATGACAGAATTAGTGGAGGGAATCAAAGGACCTGGTAAAAAGCTGGTTTTGAAAACCAGAGGAATTACTGTCACCCTCAGTAGAAACCGAGGGGCGAGAGAGATCTCTGATCATTAAGGAGGGCAGTGGGATGGGAACCAAGAAAGAGGAGCCTTTCCTAAGACTGTTTGGAAAGGGTTTCGGAGATAAGCTGATGAACATTATTACAAGGAACTGTGATTCCCAGGAAGTAAGACTGAGCAAAACAAAAATGAAGGAGTTTGTTACAAAATGAAAAAGGAAATACAATCTTTACAAAGAAATAATGACGGACATAGGGAATAAAATAGCTCATAAAAACATAGGGCCAGACAGAGAGTAGGTAGAAGGTTCAGAGACTGAGGACAGTAACCTTCATGTTTGGCACACGTAGCCTTACGTATGATCACATGCATTTGGTGTGCCTGTGTGTGTGTGTGTGTGAGTGAGCTTGTGAATATAATCTAAAGTTCTGAGCACGTAAGAACAATTAGGGAATTCCATTTGAAAACCATTTGAAATAATAGGTATACACAAAGATGTTAACTCACTTCCATTGGATGGGGGCAACTGCTGAAGATTCCTGGAAATGAATATTTTCAGTTGGACATGTCAGTATTTCTCCTGAGAATACTATTTCTAGAAAGTTTAGATTCAAAAGAGCTCAATCTGATTTCTCGTTTCCACAGCTGAGTACAAAATTCTTTGTCCTGGAGGAGAAGGCTTTCGACCCAACCCGATCACTGTTATTCTGGAAGGTAATTCTGTTTCCTTTATCTGAAAGTGTGCCCCTTTCGAACTTCCCTGGGTTTATTTACAACACTGAAGAGATGCTGTTGTCTTCATTTTGGCAGATATTGACGAGTGCCAGGAGCTCCCAGGGTTGTGCCAGGGTGGGAAATGCATCAACACCTTTGGCAGTTTCCAGTGCCGCTGTCCAACGGGCTACTATCTGAATGAAGATACCCGAGTGTGCGATGGTAAATGGCCCTTCTGGGGTGATGAGTTCTTTCAGATGTTGAGAACTGACCTCCAAAACCAGCATACAGTTAGTTACCAGGAAAACTGAGACTTTAGCAACATAGCACCTTGTTCTAAAGGTAAACATGGCCAGGTAAACACGCCCCACCTGTGGCAGCTTGTGCTAATGTTAGTGGGATCGTATCATTTCCAGTATGCCCTAAGTCTCCCACTTTTCCCAAGGAAAGTGGTGTTTTGTTATCTTCAGCCATAGTCCCGTCTATGCCTACAGAGAGTTTTCCATGCTGTTTGGAAAAGCCGTTTTTATTAGGGTAACACAGGTGTCACTTCAGTGGCTTCTGCAGCCTGGGCAGCTCTGGGCTGTTCCTCTCCGTGTCCTCACCGCTCAGCACTTGTCCTAATGCATCTCAGTGAGCTCCGCTTCGAGGGCAGCCCCTTGGGTTTTACGATGTAAGTGATGACTCCTGTTCGTCCGGTGTTACTGGAAAGATGGAGAATATTGACCAGTTAGCTTCAGGGCCCGTGGACCACTGACCAGCACGGGGAAATGGTTTTCATCTACATACAGAAGTCACGAGACTGATGAGGGAAGAGACCTCTGTGTATCCCGGAGGAGGAATTTCCCTCTGGCTCTCCAAAAGGCTTATTAAGTGACTTCGGCAGTGACAATCTTGCCGAAGATTAGTTGAGCATCACAGTGCACATGACACAGCTTACGACCCGTGGAGTTAACAGAAGTTAGAATCAACCCCTGTGTTTGAAAATGGGGAGGATGGTGTGATGTACCTGCTTCTATGCGATCTTACCAATGCAGAGTCATGAAGCCGGTTTTTGATGGCTTTGGGATCTGTCATATCCTTCCTGAGATTTTGTGAACATACGAAGTACGTAGCTGTCTTTCTGAAGGATGTTTGAGAGTTATAATTTCCCCACGTTTCCATCACTGTATGTGTCTGAGCATGTTATGGACTCATTTATTAAGAACTCATATCAGAAGGCAAAATTTCCTTTTCTCAAACCACCTTTCCTGCAGATGCGCACATTAGCACAGACTAGGGACACTGATGAACTCAACATCCATTTCCTTATCCAGATTTCAAGTACCCTGGGGATTTTTCTCGTCCATTGTCAACATTTACATTGACCCTGAGTACCAGGCTATTCCAAAGAGTGAAGTTTCCATATTCACATACCACTCTCTCTTGGATTATAGATGTGAATGAATGTGAAACTCCAGGAATCTGTGGTCCAGGGACATGTTACAACACCGTTGGCAACTACACCTGTATTTGCCCTCCGGACTACATGCAAGTGAACGGGGGCAATAACTGCATGGGTAAGTCCAGGCTGTTCTTTAGAATGCGTGTCTGGTCCTCATCTGCAAAGAGAAAAACAGCTTCCGAGCCCAGCAGTTAGTCCTCAGTGTGGCGTTACTCATCGGAGTGAGTGGTGCCATCCTGTCACCGTGACAACCTCATCCCCTGTAAACCATAAGCGTGGCCTTTTTTCACCACCTTGTGTGGGTGGTTGGGAGTTTTCTTTAAAATGTAATGTTGGAAAATCCCAAACAAAGGTTTAATAGTACTTCTTTTGTTTGACTGTGGGTGTATCTTTATATAATTATATTTACAGCACTGACCTACAGTATTAAAACATCCTGAGTCGGAAATGAGAAAATCACTGCCAAATAGCAGTGGAGAATTGTTACTAGGAGACTGGGTGGAGAGTCGTGTAAAGTTTACTCGTGCTGCAGCTACATAATGACTTAGTCCTGTGGCACAAAACAGCACAGAGTGTGTTTCCCAGAGTCCTTTTTCTCGTAGCAGCCTAGGTAGGTGGAGAGCTGTGTGCAAGCAGGCTTTTCCTGCCCTTTTCCAAGTCCAGTTACAAGGCAGTTCAAAAGAAACTCACTCCTTAACACCCCCCCGCCCCATAGGCTCTCCGTGTTGGGCTTCCCCACGGCCTCACCAGTCCATCCTCCCTCCTTTATTTCAGATATGAGGAGGAGCTTGTGCTACAGGAACTATTACGCTGACAACCAGACCTGCGATGGGGAGCTGTTGTTCAACATGACCAAGAAGATGTGCTGTTGTTCCTACAACATTGGCCGGGCCTGGAATAAGCCCTGTGAGCAGTGTCCCATCCCGAGCACAGGTGAGTTTTGGTGTCACCGTTACCAAAAAGATAGCTCAGTACATTACCTGTGAATGGCGGAGGAAATGAATCTCAGTAAGGGAAGAAAAGGAGGCGTTGTTTATCTTCCTAAGAAAAGGTTAGCTCACAAAGACAAATATTTAAATTCGCAGTTGATCCTGGTCCTTCCAGCTGAAGATTGAGTCAAGGAGTATGCTTTCTAATCTATCTGCTAGTTCATTCACCAGACTTAGAGACTCAGCATATCACAGAAACATAAGCGTTGTTATCATTGTTTTGGAGTTCGCCATGTAACCCAAAGCCTGGGAACACTGGGCAAAGCAATATGACAGATGAGTGAACCACAGTCCTATTCATTTTACTTATTTATAACTAATCTTGTTCCAAAAAGAATTCACGGTGGCCCACAAGGGTGCAGATGTAAAATCAGAATGCCTAAGGCAAGTGGCAAGCAAGGGTAAGACACTTAGAGCAAGGAGCAAGGGTGACACACAAGGTCCAGGCTGGGGGTTCCGACCCACTTGCCGAGATGAGCACTGACTTGGGTGCTACACCTCCTAGCAGCTCATGTAAAAAGAGAGAGGTGAGCAAGTCTAAGGGGCTCAGTGGCCGTAAAGCAAACTAAACGCTAAAGAAAAGTGCAGCTGCTCAATGCTGAGATCTGGGAGAAATTTCTTCTTATGTCCTTATAGAGAAAAGTCTATATTTGGCGGAAGAAAAGGTCTCACTTATATCCTAAGAGTAATTGAAGCAAAAGCTTTGGTGCCCTGTTCTTATATGGTAGATGACATAGATCATGTATATCATGATGACAGCATTTACTAATGGCTTGATTTAGATTGAAGGAACCACCACGCAAAGTATCGATCTGAGAATTGTGTAGTACCCACTCCATTCCCCACGGTGATACGTAAAATACTAAATCTGTTGTCTGGTGCCACCTGGCAATGCATGAAAGAGAAGATTCTTTTTCAGTGATATATGCCATTCCATCCATTGTTTGCTCCAGAAATAATGTAATAACCCCCACCTAGAATTGCGGGTTACCCCCACTCTGCACGATGTCTCTGGACCAGGGATTGGCAGACTAGAGGCCATGGGCTGAATCTAGCTGACCTGTTTTTGTGTGGCCCACAAGTTAAGAATGATTTTTAAATGGTTGAGAAAAAAAAAAAAAGGAATAATATGTCATGACCTGAGAATTTCATGAACTTCAAATTTTAGTAAAAGAAATTTTATTAGAAAACAGCCGACTAATTTTTTTACGTATGTCTATGGTTGATTTCATAAAATAGTTGAGTAGTTTTAACAGAGACTGCATGGCCTGCAAAAGCTAAAATATTCACTTTTTAGTCCTTTAAGAAAAAATCTGCTGACCCCTAATCTTTACTGATAAACCCAATCAAATCTTTTTATCATACATAACTATCACTAAAAGACCTGGGGGTTACACACACTTGGTGTGTGTATTTACAAGTAAAAGTATATATATGTGTGTATGTTTTTATGTATTTGTTTTCAATTATATTGAAAAATGCATTTATTATTTTCATAAATTATTCTATTATAAAATATACACAAAATTATTTTTAATTAGATTTTTCAAAGATAGAAGTCCTAATAGTTTCTTTTTTATCTTAATGGATCATTGTACGTTCCTCTGGGACCACTTTGGAGATCCCTGATAAAGACTGCCATTTACTTTCAGAAATATCTGTCTGAGTTTTAAGAATCTGCGTACTCTTAATATAAAATGCAAGATTTCTTTTTCATGTTGAATATTGGTCAAATCCAGTCATGGTGCCATCTGCACACATTTTAGGAGTCCCTGAAATTTGTCTGGGGGGTCAGCCTAGCTGGCGTGACACCTATTGGAAGTGGACACTCAGAGAATAAGAAAATAAAGCACTAGGAGGAAAACATGTTACATTTTGATTAAAATACTTCCAGAGACCATTTACTAATTTTCAGTAGGTATGACCAATAAGGCAGTGGCCATCTTGAGCTTGAATTGATACCATGCCATATCTGCTACACTTGTGATCTGGAATTTCAGAGTCTCAGTTAAAAGGGGCCACAGATGACATTTAGCACTTCCTTTATTGTCAACTGTGATGAATTCAGGTGAGAGAGAGATACAGGGTTGGGGGAGGGACAGTGAACTAGAGAGCTGCACCAAAAGAAATTCAGCTCCAAAAATTGAAGTAATGAGGTAAGTTGGTTGTTTGACATGAATTAGTCATTAATGGACCTGATGTCAAGAACTTGGCTAGATTTGCCACGGGTCTCCCCAAGGCTACCGAGGAAATGGCTTTTGTACGCTTTCCTTAAATCCTTGATCCCTTACTACAGAGTGGAAAGAGGCACTCGGGCTGCTCCCTGGGTTCAGAGCTGAACAGCATCCTTATGGAAACCCAGATTCCTACCAGTACGCTCCCACTAATGAATGTCATATGATGTAGAGGCTTCTGCTTCTGCCTCATTATCACGTCAACATCAGGTCACTTTTCCGTCAGTGTTTGTCTTCTGGGCAAGGTTGCACCATTTGTAGGAGTTTTCAGATTTATTTTTTTATTTTAAATTCTTCCAAGCACAGATAAGTACGTTTCAAGAATGTTTACAAAGTAATTTCACTCTGCTCAGTTATGGCTCTCTGCTGACCCCCGTTTCCACCCCGCTCACCCTCCCTGTGTTAAATCACTGCAGATGAGTTTGCTACGCTCTGTGGAAGTCAGAGGCCCGGCTTCGTCATCGACATTTACACCGGCTTACCTGTTGGTGAGTTATGGTGCCATTGTTGGAACTTTGTGTCTCTGCCTGTGTGTTAAGAGAAGGAAGTATACACTGTTATTTTCTCAGTTTGCTTTTTTTTTTCCCCTTAGAGGGAAAAACCGTTAAATAGTGCCATTTAGCTTTATTGAAACTCTAATTCTTAGTTTGAAACAAATTGTACAGACACCCTGTATAGCTCCGCCTAATTGGCAGCAGCGTTTGTTGCTCATGATTAAGGGGACTGGAAAGCTTTTCACAAAATTACAATCAAGCTTCGTTAAACCAACCCTAGGCATCAACAAAGAGAGATTCTGGGAGTAGGGCCAGTTGACGTTTGATTTGACTGTAATTCCCAAGCCTTCCTTCTGCCTAAGACATGGGTTTAATACGACTTTTCATACCAATCGTTATGTGTAGATTGTTCACATAAAGCCCCTTTGGTGGATCAGTTTTATCTCACATGGAATCTCCTCAGGTCATCTGCTTTGGGGTTTTCAGATGTGAAATAAAAAAAAAAAAAAGTCTTTCTAATCCAAGGCCCCCGTCTGGTAACTGGTGCAGAGACCACTGCAGCGCTAGAGATGCTTTTGCGAGATTCAGAAGTATTGCACAGCGTTCAGCCAACGGAAGCAGTGCCTTTGTGGTTTAAAACCAAATAACATAAAAGTAGATGGAAAGCTCTTGCATTCTCAGAGTTTTTCCCCAGTGAGATTTATATGCATCCTGAGATGCCCCTCTTAAGTCTGAGCGACTGTGTCTAGTAGCAAACATCACCCCTTGCTTTGTTCCACCTTATTCCTAATAAGTAAACTGAAATCCGCATCAGCCTTTCCAGTGACCTTGTTTAAGAAAACAAGGGTCTGGTCCAGCAATCAGCCCGGCTCTCTTAGTGCCAAATCCATATGGCTCCACAGTCTAGTCAACGTCCAAAGAAACTTCATGGTTTGGAAAGAAAAACTGCTAAATGACATTGGCATGAAACACCTGGCCCTCGCTGCTTTGTTTTTCCCCTTCCCAAAACAGATCTTTTCATCTCCCTAGAATCTCTGATCTGAAGATAAGCGGTCTTTAACAGTAATGGTCCTCCATGGACGGACCAGGCGTGTACCCCAGCAAGGCCTGCCCTCCAAGGTTGGCAGCAGGCAAAGACTTAAAACAGCATTAACAGCATCCACTAACACAGCTGGAAAGGCCTCAGACATCATCTAGTCCAAGCGCCTCGCCTGACAGTTGGGGGGACAGAGGCCCAGAGAGGGGAAGGGACTCGGCCGAGGTCACCTGGCTAATTAATAACAGAGCTGGGACACGGATCCAGTCCTGACTCACAGCTTCCTTTGCCTCTAGCTCTTGAAAACTGGAAATGTGATAGTTAGCAGTATACTTATTGTTAGCAAATTCCAACATGACAAAATATTTAGATGACTGAGAGACTTTGTTTTATTTAAGCTTTATACACTCCTTCTGAAAGGTCTGAAGATTGTTGGCATCTAGAACCCATTCATATGGGGTTAAAACTATAGCAAGTTTATTAATCTTGTCTTTAAATATAAACTTCTCCAAGTTGAAGTACAAATGGAATCCAGACAGGAAAAGAAAATACAATTTTTAATCTACGTTTTGCTCTCTTATGCCTAACAATGACTAGAAATTTGAGCCAGCCTGTTATTGTTAAACTTGATAATACATCACTTATATTTAAAACAAATGAATGTGAACATATTTCATGTTTTAACCCATACATAGTACAAGAATGTCTGAATTTTTTTTTTTTTGCTGTTTGTTGATGGTTCATAGTTGAACTTTTTAAGAACGTGAGTGACAAATGTGTGAAAAAATCAAAAAACATAATTTCTTGTATTCAAAATAGAAATACATACCCTTTGATACTCTAAGCTGTTTCTTTTTTCCCTGAAAGAGGTCCATCTGTCTTCAAAGTCAAACCCTTTAGAAAAAGGCCTAACGTAAATCTGTGGCCTGTCAGACTCCTCCTTTAGAACAGAGAGGCTTTAGTGTATGGTTCTTCTTAAAGTGCACCAGCTCTCGTTGGTTCCTCTTAAGTCTCTGGCCGTCTACTTACAACTTACACAGACAGAGTCCCTTGCAGAGGCTGCTGACCACGATGTGTAAAGGAAGATGTCTCAACAACAGTAACAGGAGCCTAATGGACTGGAAAGACCAAAGCTTTATATCCCGTCCGGGCTTCTGAAGTGTCTGGTGAAACTGCCCCTGGGCTGGTAGAGGGCCCTCTGGGACCACAGGCACCTTGATGGTGGTTTCGTGAAGGTTGCATGACTGGGATGTGGAACACCATAAGGGAGGCAGGACGGCCTGTCAGCAGATTCCTGATCTCAAATCCTGACTCTGCCTCCTTCTGGCTGTATGGTGTTTGGCAAGTTCCGCCCTCTGACCTGGCCTCAGTTCCATCCTCTGCATCATGAGGACAGTCCTAGTGCCGAGAGACCACCTCGTAGGGTGGCTGTGATGATGCAGTGAGTAGGTCCAGGCTGAATGCGTAAGGAACATACCAGGCGTACAGCAAGTAAGGCACCACCGTTACTGTCCCTGTTACTGTCATTATCCTGGGGGACATGGGACGGTCTCGAGTTCAGAGCCGGTCAGTCAGAGAGTGGACTGACCGGCTGGTGAGGAGACAAGATCTGTCCACATGGCTCCCTCACCAGCTGGCCAGCTTGATTTAGCGGCCTGGGTCCTGGCTCTGCTCTCACTCCTACTTTGGTCCTGTTTCCATGCTCGTGAACCCCACTTCCGGGTATTGGTTCTTACCTGATTTAACCTCCTTTCCAAAGCCACATGAAGGAGGAGGGGGGTGCGGAAGTGGAATTTGAAAGATCAGAGTCGACTATCACCATGGGCTCATCCTCTGTTCTTCACCAGCTCTCCTTTCCCGTGCTGGCCAGATGCCACCACACACTTGGGGCAGAGAGACCCCTTCCTCTTGGCAGTCACTTTTATTCTACTCATCTGGTGCCCAGTGGGCACCAAGATGGTTCCTACCTGGACGAGGCTGATGTTCTGAAACAACCTAGAAAGACAGTCAGTCCAGGTATACCCATGAGTGTGGTGAGCGGTTTAGTTCTCTCAGTTTGCTCTTCGCTGATGCCCCCTCAGCACCCACGCACATGAGCGCGCACACGCACACACACACACACACACACACATGCGTGAGCACTTTCTCTTTGGCTTTAGACCTTACGTGGAACGAGTCAGAAGCAGCTGACTTTCAATTCCAGTTGACCCTGCACAGGGGCCACGTGCCTTGCCATCACTCACACGTGCCTGCTTTGTTTCCAGATATCGATGAGTGCCGGGAGATCCCAGGGGTCTGTGAAAACGGTGTGTGTATCAACATGGTTGGCAGCTTCCGATGTGAATGTCCAGTGGGCTTCTTCTATAATGACAAGTTACTGGTTTGTGAAGGTAAGAGATGCTCTCACGGTATCACAGCCAGAAATGAGCCAACTGATGAGCTCTGTACCCTCACACACGCTTGGCCCGTTTCACAACATTGGAATTTTCAGAAATCCATTCAACTCCAGCCGTAGTGAAGGGCACCATGTGGATCAACAGACATTTCATGCAAAAAAAATTTCCCTAAGTCCCAGTGGGCAAAGCAGGACGTCCATTCCCCTGACCGCCCCCACCTCCACACACACAATGTGTTCGATTTCCCAGATGATAGGAAACAGCCCTGAGATCCTGGGTGTGTCCAATAGATGGCTTTTGTTTCCTATTGCCTGAAAGTGCACGTGAGTGGTGGGCAGTCATCTCGAGCTGAGTCTCAAAAATCAGTGTTCTCTTCCAAACAGAGCCTTTGCCACTCCCAAGTGAAAACAAGGTTAATGCAAATATTTCAGATGCATGAGAGAATTCCAAATGGCAAGAACAGCAAATTCGATTTTATATGAAGAATGTTGGCATGCCTGCAAATGGTACTTTTTTCATTTTCAAGTTACCTCCCCCTGCCATGTGCACGTACTGTGATCCTGCACATTCCTTACCCCGCTTCATATTTTTCCGACATCTGGGGAAGATAGCGTTCTTTTACGTTTTAGTAAAAGGGACGTTACTGGTTATTAAATATACCATGGGCCCTAGGATAGCTAGAATAATTTTCTATTCAATATTAAACTTTGGGCCTCTAGCAGAATTTTTACTCATATTAGAAAAGCTTATTGCCTCTGAAGCATGTTGCTGGAGAACACAGGTCAACATTTTAATGTTAAAAAACTTCTCCCCCTAAACTGGGAGCAACTTACAGACCATGAGTCAAGTTAGAGCCCCCAGCACATGCTGGTTAAATTCTCCTCACCAGGCTCTCGGGGACTCCGGCCAAGTGGGCACACGTCCCTCACTCTGCCTGCTGTGTCGGGGTTGGGGACGGGGTGGCAGCCATTCCTTCCTAAGGAGGTAGTCATTTCTGGCTTTGGTTCGGGCCCTGTGCTTGGGAGGCCATCGAGGATCAGGTGTCTGGGGAGGAGGCCTGATGTGGGGAAGGAGGAGGGTCCCCAGCAGAGGCTCTTCCTCGCAGCCACCGTCTCCCACCTGCTGTACCTGCCTCAGGACGCCTGCACCTCTTGCGGCATCTCCCCTTCTCTCACATTCAGAGCCCGTTACTTCACCCAGGTGCCTCTTTGGTACTTACATTCGCTGAAGCCGCAGCCCTTGGCCAGAACCCATAGGTAACGCCACCACGTGAACCGAGACCTTGCTGCACACGTGAGGTTGAAACCCTGCAGCTGCACCAGCGTAAGGCACGTTGCTGTCAGGGTTGCATTCAGTAGATATGGAGATTATAAAGTGCTCCAACTTTTGGTTTCCATTTCACAGGATATCCATCTTCAGGGTGAATGTTTAATCCAAGGTCAGCTGCTTCCCAGCTCACTCTAAGCTCTCAGAATCAGAAAAGAAAGGTTGATTTAGTACATGCCTCAGCCACCCTGACATTGGAACGGATTCCAGAAGTGATTTAGGGAGCATCCGTGCGTCTGCTCTCCCCAAGTATGCATATAATCAGATGTTAGGCATCTGGCGCGTCACAGAAAGGCTTGTCTGGGACACCGTTTGGCTTCTCCAACTGCACAAGCTACCCTCTGTGTTTCTGTACACCCTTAATTCAGAGCAGGTAGCAGGCCTGGTGGGTGAGGTGGTGCTGGGTCCTGGGCCCACCTACCCCAGGCGGGCATGCTCTGCTGCTGTATCAGTTGCACAGAGAGGCACACCCCGTATTAGCCAGAAACCCACTGACTGCCAGTAGTCCTGACGTTTTCCCACCTCAAAAGCACACACCTAGGAGGCCTAGGGTGATGTATCTGCCGCCCCCTTGTGGGAGCTTCTTTGGCTGAGCCAACTTCTGCTTAAAACCCCTGTACCGGTGCTGAGAGCTGACTCCCACCTGTGTTCCGGGGTATTTTCTTAACTGGATTTAGACTGAATGAGAATGTGCCCCAGGAGGAGGGGAAGGGAACGTGCATTTGCCCCATGGTGTAGCCTGGATTGTGCAGGAACTTTTGCAATGCCGTGAATTTGAACTGTATTAGGTAGCTGTTAAATTTTTTAGAAGATAAACAATCCCCTGTGCAGTCAAAGCTCTGGAGCGCACAGTATCCACTTTATTCTTTGACAGTGAATGTTGGATTATCTTCAGTGGTTTTCTGTGCAACCTCTCGTGTTAAGTTTCCTTGATTTGACCGCCATGTGGCAGAAGTTTAAGCAAGAGCGTCTGCAGCCCTGCAGTTCAAAGCACTGTCTGTGGACCAGGAACACCCGCATCCCTTGGGAGCTTATCGGAAAGACAGACTCTCAAGGCACTCCCCAGATACGCTGAGTCAGAATCTGCCTTTCAATAAAATCCCAAGTGATTCATGTGCACATTAAGGTTTGAGATGCTCTGCTCTGTAGACCTTACAGCCTTCCAGACAGAAGCAACCTGACTGCTAAAACCCCTAGGCTTTGAGCAAAATACAAGATTTCCTAGGATATCAGTCTATACTCATGTCAAGTCCTGGCCCTCGCAACAGTTTCACGATGTTTTTTTTTAGACACTGGCATCGTGAGAGCCCATACGTGTTGATACATCAGGTATTCGCATTTATGAAAAAATATTTGTAAAGCAGAAAAGTTAGAAAATAAATTTTCCCTCTTCCATTGTTGGTTCAGTAGATCCAATCAAAATATGAAAATGCAAAATCTGTGTTATGTGAGGGGCTTCATGGACTTGACACCCGATCTCGCTCCCCTTCTAACTCGGTTCTCCCTGCGTGTAGATATCGACGAGTGTCAGAACGGCCCGGTGTGCCAGCGCAACGCGGAGTGCATCAACACGGCGGGCAGCTACCGCTGCGACTGCAAGCCCGGCTACCGCTTCACGTCCACCGGCCAGTGCAACGGCAAGTGGTCCTCCCCCCGGGCCGCCCGCCCCGACGCCGGGGCCCCGGACACGGACACGGGGGGCTCCGGGGCAGGGTTAGGGTGAAGGGTGCCTGAGCTCAGACTTAGCCGGCGGACTTCTAGTCACTAGGCTGGAAGAAGGGAAAACTGCTGAAGTATCTAGACACAGCTTCTTTCTCTCTTTAGAGCTGTGGTACTTCCACGTTTGCCTCTGCTGCCCTGCTGCAAACACCCACTTGGGCAGATGCACACACTTACACACATACACACTCTCTCTCCCTAAGCAGTGTTCAGTACGTAATTTTTGTTTCTCCCCTTTCACATCATGCCTCTTGAGTAGGTGAGATTATCTCACCATCCCAGCCACGCACGCCAAGTCTAGACAGCAGACCTTCCCTGAACTGGGCCAGGTTAACCTGTACAAACCGAGCAAGCAGAACCAAAAGCACCACTTCTCCTCCTCAGCATCTGACAGAACTGAAGGCAGCAAACATCGACAGTCTTTTATTAGCTATGCAACCTACAGTAAAATGAGAAACTATCCCCTAGAGGTTAGATTTTTGGGTGGTGGTTCACGTGTGTCAGGGGTGTGGTAGGAATAAGAAGGATGCGTCTGCAATGAACTTAAATTGAAGGTAAAGTTACTGAGTATCTGGTGGTATCGTGTAGTCAGTGGTATCAAAATGAAAACACTGGTGTTTCAGCCCAGAAGCAGAGTAATACCTCAGAATGATTTTCATCTGGGTCTTTGAGTAATTATAAGTCATTGTATATTTAGCAAGGAGGTCAGGGAGAATGTGTTATTTTGCTGCTGGTTCATTTCCCAAGGAGTTTCCTGGATATCGGATGCATTTGTGAATGAAACAACACCAGGGGACGTGGTCAGGTTTTCCTTGGATTTCCTTGCGCACCAGTGACTAAGTGGTAGGAAGTGCGCTGCTCTCTGGAGGGTATTTTGCATTGTTTTATGAGACTTTGGTGGGAAGAGGGTGTAATAGCAGAACAAAAACTCACTTTGAGAATCGAGACTTGTTTTTTGAGTTAAAAGGAACATGTGCAAGTGTTTAGCATTTTGTCAACAGGGCAGCTGTTGAAAAAAAAAAAAGAAAAACAAAACAGGACAGGAAAAGCGAGGACGTCTCTGATACGAGTCACAATACCCAGTGAGACTGGGCATTCATGCCACTTCCCTGCATTTTGCTCTTAATTTATATTTCTTTGAAACTGGGTGAAAGAATTCCAATCAAAATAAGGAATTGCTGATAATATAGAACGTGTCATTTCACACCACTTCAGTTCAGGCAAGCAGTGGGACGAACTATTTATACATCATGACCAGACATCCGACCAGGGCCTGCTGGGGCTTAGGCCCTGTCATATTTTCTTGCAGAACATTAACATAAATAAAACTCATCAGGCGCTAACCCGCGATAAGCACTTGTGAGGGAGTGCTGCTTGCAGCCAAAGCTTCATTTCCCTCATTCATTAAAATCCTCACAAGAAAGGAAATGTATTTGAGCTTAAGTTTTGCAACTGTTCAGCCTCTAGGGCTGAAGACTTCCCTCTGGAAATGTCTTCACTTACATCTTACTCTGAACATCTTTTAAAATGTCTTTAAATATTATCCTACACGTGGCCTTTTTCAGCCATACTGTAAAATACCCCTCTCTTTCTGTCTTTAGGATGGGAAGAACTAAAATTTCCTTCTCATCATCAGGTTTTCATTTGAATTCATAAGTGCATCATTTCAACAGCTGGCTGCCATCCCCCCAGCGCCGCTGAGAGCTGTGAGAGAGCGGTCAGGTGTCTACGCCCAGGACGCTCGTGTGACCTGGGGGGCTGGGTCCTTAGAGCACATGCGGCCGCCCTCTGAACGTCTTGCCCAGCGAGACGTGTCCTTTCCAGCCATTTCCTCATGGTCTCCTCTCTCTGCTGGCTGTGTGGGCGCCCCCCCCCCAATACCCTATTTATACCTCCTATTTCAACCTCAGACATAATCTCCTAGGAGTTTAAATCCTGGTATTTGTAGAAACCTAGTTTTTCTGGTCTCAAGACAAAGTGAACTTGACAATTAAGTTCTCCAGAATTGTAACTTTTGGTTTCACCCATAGAACTTCAACGTAATCCATGTGTCATTTTTTAAAAATTATCATGAAATAGGCAACTTAGGAAAGAAATTCCTAATTGAGCCTCCCTTCCTAGTAAGATTCTTAGTGCTCTCCGTTCCCTGGGGGCCGCAGAGATAAGAAGGCCTCGTCCTTGCATCCTCCCGGATGCGGTACTACCCGGGGCTGAGGGTGCCCGCGGGCCACGCCGGCTGCGGCAGACCCGCGACGCCCTTGCTCAGGGTCGGCTCCCTCTGCAGAGCTTGGTGATGGGGCTCGGTTTCCTCTGCCTATCCCAGGGAGCAGTTTGTTTTAAACCCACCTTCTCTGATGGGAGTAATCACAATTGACTCACTCGCATTTCTGCACGGGCTAGCTCTAGTTCCTAAGCTGCTCCACCCCGGTTTCCCTTCTTAATGACCCCACTTGAGACTTTTAGAGGACATGGTGATTCATCCTCTCTCAGTGTTCTGTATATTGGAAAGGAGTAGTTGTAAAAAGGGCAGCCTTTTTACACGTGAATGGAGGGGACGTATTCTCCTCTGGCATGGGCACCTCTGCTCTGTGCAGCAGACAGCGCCCACTCCGGTCGCTGTCCTCTCAGCAGACAGGGCGGGCAGGCAGACAGCGAGCGTGGGTTGTTCAGCCGGGCGCGGGGTGCCGCGGCGCCCAGCAGCACGTACACCGTTCTGCTGTTTGCTTTCTTCTGTGACAGTAGGAAAACCAGGGTGGCACAGTGCTCTCTCAATTACATTTTCCCTAAACACAGAATCTTGAGAGCTTTAAAAAAAAAATGAGAGACGTAAATAGGCATGTGGCTGTGTCCCTTGTGGATTCATGCAACAAATTTGGCTCCTCAGATAATCAGATTTCAGAAGAGCAGCAAGTATTCACTTGATGATATATATATAATTTAGAGCCTAAAGACGGGCAGAAGGAAGATGAGAGGGCCTCCTTTTGAAAGAATATGAATGAAAAGGAAGGAATGTCATTAGGATTGTCAAATGCTGAAAGGAGCCACATACAGCCACATACACAAAAACTTGGCTAAGATGGAACCAAAGCTTCTAGGAGTAAGACAAAATAAGAAGGTGAATCTTGAACAAAGGGCAATGTAGACTGTCCACCATGAAAATCTGCCTTAGCAGTGGGATTTGACTTTGATTTAAATTTCCAGAGGAAGCCATGAACGGTCCATGACTGAAACATCAAATCTTGCCTGGGCACATCCACAGTCTAGGACACTGCTGAGGCAGAAAACTAAGTGGAGTATCTCCCAGTTTGGCTTTTTCTTCCTCATTCTACTTCTGAGTTTTCTCATCTTTCAGAAGATGTTCTGGATACTGCCCCTGTTTTTCATGGCTTGTATATTGTTAACGTGCTCCAAATATGCCCAGTAAACGAGCACAAGATTTAACCCATTTTGACGCAAAAATAAATATAATGTCAGTGTCTGTTTTACTGGCACAGTTTAGAGCTAGGGTTAGTTCTGAGAGCAATACCCAGAAATAAGTCATTTGATTTGATTTTTGTCTTCTAAGTCTCCACTCAATGCTTAAGATACTTTTTATCTACAGATCGCAATGAATGTCAAGAAATCCCCAATATCTGCAGCCATGGACAGTGTATTGACACAGTTGGAAGCTTTTATTGCATTTGCCACACTGGTTTTAAAACAAATGCTGATCAAACCATGTGTTTGGGTGAGTATGTGACTATCATTTCCTTTTTTCGTCATATCCTATTGAAAAATTCCTTTGTATCTGCATATATATAAAAGTTAATACTAAACCTTTCAGTAGTTGTTTTGCTGTCTGTAAAATAAAAACCCAAGCAGGCGTGTAACATTATTATCTTTAACAGCCTGAACACCTTTCTTTATATTCATTTGGCTGTTAGTCCCTTTTCACTAAGGAATACATTGAGAAAGATATTAAGACAAAAAATTACTGTTAATAGCCTATTATTCTTTTATAATGTTTACGGGGTTTGCCGTATTGGAACAGAGTGCAGCTTTTGAGTGTTTGAGCATGAGCATTTTTTGGGAAGGGTCTGTAGTTTGTACCAGATCTTCAAAGGTAAATTTACAGATCACTTTTCTAGGGGGAAGGAGCTCAGGATTTTAAATCTCTTCCTTGGTTTCTGTCCTGAATCAGAATGTTGATTTGGAATGAACTTCAAACATGTAATCAATCAATTTCTCTTTCCCTCTTTTCTTTTTCTACTTTAAAGCAACATCCGTTAAGTCTTTTGGGGACTCCATGAACACGAATCAGCCTCACGGCGGGGAAAAGAACAATGAATAGAGTAATGCTTAATGTGCCTGCCTTTGGCTGTGATTGGATTTATCCATTAGGGAACATTCTCGTAAAATTCTGTCATCTTCAGAGCAGATAACAAGTTTTAAGTTAAAGGATTGTACTCAGCCCTGTTCATCACTGGGGAGATAACCCCTGCACAGTAATGGAATCCTGCCCAACTTTCTTTCTCCTTCTTCCGTCTGACTTATCTAGAGCCCCCTCCCAAAGAGCCTGCCCGACTAACGCACTTCACTTGCTTGAGTAAAAATGAACAAGGCAGAAGTCTTGATTGCTGGCAGGGTGATGACACATCTGGACACAGTCTTCAACCACAGACACATACGTTGGAGTCACATTGGGCTCAGCAATAACTTCCTGATTTAAGATCGCAGATAATTTATCTTCATGTCCAGAATTTGAAAGGAAAGGAAATCCCAACTCTAAACACTACATTTTGCTAACCTGAGTGTAACCATCCACTGCTTCTCCATCCCCTTCTCCTTACCCTCCCCATTCTGCCTCACCCTCACAAGCCAGCACTGTCAACTGTTTTCATTTTCTTATTTCCTCTTTAATAGAATGCACACCTACTCTTTATAAGAAAGATGTTAGCTGCTGCCATGAGATGCAGAGACACATAAGACTCCAAAACAGCTGTTTGGAGTATCCAAAATGAAAACTCATAGACCAATAAAAAGACAAATCATAATGCAACAGAAGAGCCAAACTAAGAGCCATCACATTTGGGACAGTGTAGAAGAGAGATAAGTCACCATCTGGTGGGTTTTGGGGGGTGGATTGGAGAAAAGGAACAGATGTCTAAAACTCCAGGTGAGTTAGAAAGCTGATTTATTTTGTTGCTGATTTTGGGGTAGTATCAGGTGACTCACTGCTTTTTGGTAAACTGGAGTGAGAATCTTAAAGGCTGAAGTTTGCCAAAGGTGGCAGCAAATCAAGACCCAGATGCGCACAGAATTTTCCATTTCCAAGTGAAAATATTTGAGAAAAGTGGCAAGGGCGGAGAATTCTAGAAGTAAATAGAATAAAATAGTTCTTGTCCAGTTCTCATGTCCTTAGCTTGCCTCCTTTAGCAAGCCAATCAAGGAAACAATTTTCTCCCAAGGTTTAGAACCTCACCTTTTGCTGGTTTCTCACAGGCAGCTGCCACTGCTGGAACTAATAGCAACATTGAATCTAGAAGTTCTCAGCCTTCATTTGACACTCTGTGAATTCTAAGACGCCCTGTCACCCCAGGTAACCATGTGCCCTTCTCTGCTGTTACTAATCATGTTTTTCTATGTCCTTTGTTCCTGCTAGACATAAACGAGTGTGAGAGAGATGCCTGTGGGAACGGAACTTGCCGAAACACAATTGGTTCCTTCAACTGCCGCTGCAATCACGGTTTCATCCTTTCCCACAACAATGACTGCATAGGTGCGTGAGCGGAACAGTCCGCCCCCGGAGAAAGGCAGTTTTGTGTGTGTTCTTTGTAATTAGCATCCTTTACAGTGTGCTGGCTATCTTTTTTAATATATGCCGTCTTATTATGCATGACAGTTGGGTAAAAGACTTGTCAAATAAGATGTGTTAATTGTCAGATATAGTTACTGCATCTGTTACTTTTATTAGTATGCTCATTAGCAGCTATAATTTTTATGTTTTCTATGCTATGAATTAAATACATTTCAAAATAAATTGGAGTGAATATATTTTAAAACATAAAAGAGATCCTTTGTATAGAAATTACATAATTCAGGAGCAATGTGGACCTACTTGTCTAGATATTTCACTGCAGTCTCTCTTCAAAGAAGTAAATTATTGAATCTATAAAATCCTTCTTATGAAACATGCTATATCATTCATAAGCGAAGCTAAGGAACCAAGTTTTGTATTGTGCTGGAGGCTAATTTTATGTACTTCTAATTATAAGAATACTTAATAATACCCTCAGCTGTACTATTCAGATGTAAATTCAGTTTTAATCTTTAAAAAATGAAACCTAAAGGAAGATCAAGGTGAAACTCATACAAAATCCGAATATAAATTATTCATCCCTGATTAGTAGAATTGTGTCATCTTGTTAGGTTTTGATAGGTGGGTAGAGCCAGGTCTGCTGTTATAAACTAGATCTTCATTGGAATTTCTTAAGTTTGCCTGAGCCGGCAGACCAGTGAAATTCAGAAGATGTATCTCTCCCTTTAAAGGCTTTGATCATTGATGAGAATGTGACATTTCCTTTGGAATATATCAAAGGATATTTTTTTTTCACAGACGTTGATGAATGTGCAACTGGAAATGGGAACCTGTGCAGAAATGGCCAATGCATCAATACAGTGGGGTCCTTCCAGTGTCAGTGCAACGAAGGCTATGAGGTGGCTCCAGACGGGAGGACCTGTGTGGGTGAGTGCTGCCTCAGACAGACCCTGCGGAGGTCACTGCCGGAGACCACCCAGGGAACCGTGCAGGCTCCATCACAATTCTTCAGAAGCCTGCAGGAAAAAGATCAAAGTAGAATTACACTAATCCTGCCAGTAGACTTTGGGTGTATGTGTGTATGGGATACGTACCGCTTTCCCCCTTATCTTTTAGAAACTAAGTTGTTTTTTTTTTAACTTACAGAGAACAGTTCAGCTGTTCAGTATAATAGTTAAATTGTTCTATAAACAACTGTAATTCCCTTTTTAAAATTTTTTTCCTTCAAAATAGCTTTGTAGTGAACTCTTATATAATCTTTTGGGTGCCCTCAAAAATCTTCAGACCCACCGACTTTTCACATGCTGTACTTTCCTGGAAATACTTAATTTGCTGTAGATCAAATAAAACACGGCCGTTACATCGCACACTTCCGAAAGCTGATAAAGCTGATTTTTATTGAGTCGTTAATTTTTATCCATGGTAGAGTTTGTGGGCTTGAGTAGTTTTATGTATTTCTTTGATTTGAGTCCAGTTTCTCTGAATTTTAATTGCTTGATGGAAATCATGCCAGTGGGAACCTCTTTCTTCTTTTCCCCTTTTCTTTGTAGATATCAACGAATGTCTCCTAGAACCTGGAAAATGTGCACCAGGTACCTGTCAAAATTTGGATGGGTCCTACAGATGCATTTGTCCACCTGGATACAGTCTTCAGAACGACAAGTGTGAAGGTAGGAGGGCTGCCAGTATTTGGAAATGAACAGTACTGGTTACTACATTGATACTATCAAAGTCACATTTTTGAGAAGGTGGGATGGTGTCTTCATTTCGGAATACTTTATCAGAAGCAGATTCAGGGGGTAGCATATTACTTATGGGCTCACAATTAGTTGGTGTGACAAGAACATCAGATTGTCATGCTAATCTATGATGAAGCTATTTTGCTCTGTGTGTATAGATGATTACGTGACCCTGACCCTTTTCCAATGTGCTTTTATGCAGCTTGTAAAAAAGAAAATCCCAGATTACATGTGTTTAAAGGTCAATGGGTTGCAACTGATTCCAGTTAAAATCTTTAAGTGACCACATTCAAGGTTAGATGAATGTGGCTGTACAATTTGCCTGTGTTGTTTTGACTTGCAGAGTGGTAGAAATGTGTAACTACAGATAAATTCTCAGATTTTATAGGACCGCATTCCTCAATAAATAGATCATTGCATTAAATGAAGGCCATTAATTGCCGGAACTTTACAGATAAATAGGGTGAAAAGGACTTTTAAGAAGTCACCTCGTCCGTGCTCCCACCTTTAAACAAGGCTGTATCTAATCCATAATGAGTTAGAATTTCCCCCACTTTTAATATCATCAGTGAGAAATGTTATTATATGTCTAATTTAAATTGCCTTCAAGGGATAATATTCTAAATGAAACATTTAATCAAAATTAGGCCTAAATGCAAATTATTAAGTGTTATGTTACCTCTATTAGAGATCAGCTTTATTCACTCCATGATTAATGCAAAATTACCCTAAAATGAACAGAATGAAAATGTATAGAAAGAAAAATTAACTTCCCGAATAGTCAGTAAGTGTGTTTATTCTAAATCTTTGTCCCTATGCTTATGAAGTTGGCACCTACAGTTTAATTTCTACCATAAGAGAAAGAATCATAAGAACAAAACCACCCACCAAAAGGAAACATCTGAGCATTTTTACAAAAGTTGACTTTTAAGAGAAGGTTGGATGTGGGGGTGGGGGGAGTGCAGGAATGGAGTCATTGCATCATTATCAGGGCTTCAGACCCATTAGTAAAACCACAGGGAAGACAATGCAATTCCAAGTGCCACATAATAACGTGCTGTGCTGAAGAGGCTGGTTTTGCCTTGTGTAGGAAGAGAATCACTTTGCACTGCACATTTATTTCTAGAGTGTCTATTGTGTGGCATTTACAAAATTAAGTCAGGATAACGAAGTTACTTTCCTAACTTCCCCTTTGTTGGACCTCATGGGAATAAAATTGTGAAATGCGAATACATTTTGGTGTGGGTAGAACTCTTTGCACAAAACTGAAAATAGAGAGTCCCAGGATACAAGAGAGATCTGTTTTGTTGGGGAAAAAAAAGTATTTCTATAAAAATAGTGTGGCTCAGAATCAAGACTTACCTCTTTTTCACTACAAATTTCTGCTGAAGGTCGGGGAAAAGATGGGTAAGTCTCTTGGAAAGAGTGGCCATGCTTTTTCCACAAGTAGGATGAGCATGCATTGACTGACCAAACCAAGACAGTTTTGAGGAGGGCACTATTAATAATGAGTCCAGGCCAACAGGCATAAGCTAGGACTCTCCCAGGCAAGCTAGGACATGTGGTTACCCAAGCCATTCAGACTTCCCTGCACACCACCCTTAATTTCCCCCTTACAGTAGCTAAGGTATATTAATATGTTAAAGGAAACATGTCACAATTATGTGTGTCGAATTCCTATTATCTCTATGATGAAAGAAAAACTATAGCCTATACACAGAAGGCATTTTTGTGTCTTCAGGAAAATTAAACTGCAAATGAGAGTTAGGAGCCTCCTCTCCTGTAATATCTTCAGATTATATTGCATAGGATTATTTTCCCAAGGATTAGTGCCCTTGTGCAAGTCACAGTTTTAGGGTGATAGCACGGGGTACTGGAGAAAGCACTGTGGATGGCTGGAAGGCAACAAATTTGGTTCAGAGGTCTAGATCTCTCGCTGAGTAACTCATTGTCAACACAATTAAAATTTCAGAGCTTCTGCTTACTGTGGAATGGTGAAGTCAGACTCTAGACTCTCTTCCTTCCTTCCTAGTTCAGGTGGTATGACATTACTCCCACTTTTTAAATTGGCCAAGACACTCAGTCTGGGTAAAAGATGTTTCTCACTGCATCCCTAAGAAGGCACTTGCAGATTCCACTTTTACAACAAGAACCATCAAAACTAATTTTCTAAGTCGTCACTGCCTAGAAGTCTACTCGCAGCATTAGGATACAGGAAAAAAACCTTCGTTATTGAGTCGTGAAACTTAGTTACAGTCTGCACTTCTACATTTTGCATGTGGTATCTGATGGTGTCTCCATTGTGTTTTCACTTTGTTTGACACATGTGTTTCTTTCAGATATTGATGAGTGTGTTGAAGAGCCAGAAATCTGTGCCTTGGGCACGTGCAGTAACACTGAAGGCAGCTTCAAATGTCTGTGTCCAGATGGATTCTCCTTGTCCTCTACTGGGAGAAGGTGCCAAGGTAAGTGCTTTTGCCTTTTGACTTTCATTACTCTGTGTTTATTTGTTGTGGTTTTATTTTTTTTAAACATGGCAAAGCTTAGCGTCTTTGTGAAGAGAAGATGGAGACTTTTCATTCACCCAGAGGCCTAATGATTACCATATGTCAGAAAGTTCAGTTTTACTTTTAAGGTTAAAAACTTACCCGTCAAGTTACGGTTGCTTGTACAATGACTGTCCTGGCACTTTAAACCTGTCTCTCCCCTAAGAACAGAGATGCTGATAGATCAGTCAGTGGGGGATCAGCCAAGAGCCACTGAACACAGCAAACCCGGGGTGGCGGGGGGAGTTCAGCTGCAGATTCTCTGCCTCTGAAGAGGTGACCTGTGTAAATACGGGCCAAAAGCTAGACTGTCGGACAGAAAAATGCAGAGTAACTCACTTGCTCCCAGGATATAGTGCCCACCTCTGACATCACAAGGTTTCTAAGAAAACAGAAAAATAAATTTGAACTGACCAGCAGTCTTGCTGGCCCATAGTCTGTTTTCAGGAATAATACTTCAAAAAAAATCGAAAGGGAGCCTGAACTTAAGCATAACACAGTTTATTATGTCTCAGAAAACTGTTGAGGTTTTACTAAGCAATGCAATTGTGTGTGTCTATCTACTTACACAAACTAGCTTAGTGAATTCAGGACAGAACACACACACACACACGCATGTTCCATCCCCTACTCTGGCCTAGTGTTTTGGGCTTTTTTTGTTGTTGTTTGTTGTTCAGGGTTTTTTTCTTGGTTATTTTTTTTTGTCTTTTTTTTTTTTTTTTTTTTACTTTGCTTCCATATTACCAAGTAAGAGGCAAAAGATACATCATTTAAGATTCTAAAAATTGGGTTTAGGGATCCCAGCCTTGCCATTTTTAGCCTAGGGCAAGTCATTTAATCTTTTGGAAGCTCAATTTTCTTATTTTTAAATGGCAGTAATAGTACCTGCCTGACCAGTCGTACTGCGTATGTGACAAAGCCTTGCTTGTTTCTGATCCTTCATAGGCTGTTGTTACTGTTATCCAAATTGGCTGCTGTTCACTTTTCAACTAGTCATTTTGTCACCCAATATTTAGAAGTGTGAGAGGGGAGAGCTGAGAGGTCTCAACTGGTTTGATCTTGTAGGTGGATATTAGAGGCCCATGTGGGTTTCTGGGTTGTGGGTGGGGAGGCGCTTGATTCAAGCAGATATTCTGTCTGTATGGTAAAGACCAGCCAGATAAATTCTAGCTCCTGCTCCCCTGTTTTTGTGTGCCTTTGGCTTGGCCAGAGTTTGGAAAGAAAGCAGTGAGAAACCAGGTGTGAATCTGCCGATGTGGCAGGCCAGAGGAAACTCATAGGCTATTAATTCAATTTGCACTGGCCTGTCACAGAGCAAGCGAACGCTGCAGGAAGAATCAGCCCAGCTGTGAGCAGCCCTGCCACATGCTCAGCTCCAAGAGGCAGAGCCAGGACTGAGGAATGCAAGCAGGGAAAGTGACTTTTGTAGTTCTGATGAAATTTCAAAGGTCATTAAGGGCTCTTGGCAGATGGACTGGTAAACAGGCACCCTACCGAGTCCAAGTTTAAGGATGTAGGCGCACACAGCTCTCCTTCCCAACGCGAGGCACCTTTGATGAATAAACCAATTCTAGACAACCACCACAAGCAAATGTAAATCTCCCACAGAGCCCAGATTTTGCTGGAGCCAGGGAATTAAGAGCCGAGTTTTTATTATAAGATGACAAATTAGGAGTCAGTCTTCTATTGCCCATAAAATGAGAAAATTCCACAGAACCACAGATAATGTTTTGGAAGGAATAAATGTGATATAAGAATGAGATGAACAGATCCTGGCACCTGAAGGCGCCAGATGTAAACGAGCCACTCCCACTCACAAAGTTCACAAAGGGAATTTGTCACTTAGGCTCACTCTAAACTTCACGCCTAGATTTTTTTTTCAGGGGTGACATGGTAGAGTGGTGTTGGGGAGATGGGCGAGGGTATAACAGGAAGAGAATGAGAAAATTAACCAACACTAGACCAATATTAGAACATGCCTGTATCTAGGTGTAAAAGAAACATTACAAGCTGGAAGACAAAGGAGAGAATTAAGTTTCGATATAATTGTTGAGACATTTTTGCGAATAGTCACTAAATTATATCTTAAGACCGTTGTAGGCAAAATAATAAAAACAGGACCAATAAACACAAAACACTGTGACAATGAACTTGAAGAATAAAGCAAATCAAAAGATGTTCTTCAAGAAAGTACAATTTGTTAAATCTTGAAGCTTCTTAGCAAAACAAACATTTAAGTAGCAGAGATGCTGAAGGACAAGGACAGGCTTTTATTTCTCTTGACCTTCAGAAGAGTAGTCCACTGAAAGGTGCCTGGTAGGTCCCAGCCATAGCACATGTGACAGTGGAATAGAAAGGAGAAAGAGAATTTATCTGCAAGAGTTGGTAGCCATGAAGAGTTGATCAAGTTCATTGTGAAGGCCAACTGAATTTGACTTACTGGAGCCTGGTAAATACCACTGATTGACTGATTGATTGATATTTTCACTTTAATTCATGAAAAGTTTTCTGCTATGATCTTTGGCAACTCAGTTATTCTTATATTGTCTCCTTTGCCACGAAATAAGAGATGGTGAAGTTGCCTTAACAGAAATCATAAATGGCTATGATAGCATGCTAGCTGGAATTGAAAACCAGTGACAGGGGAGGGCAGACCTGCTCAGACAGAAAGAAAGGGGACTTGTGCAAAATGGATATGAAAGCACTTCCTTAAAGCCTGCAGATTTTAGCCTCTGTGTAACTCCAGAGGAGTTTGCAAGGCTTTGAAGTCAAGTTTGAGGGAAAACACACCCCACGCTCTTAGATGAGCTCACTTTTTAAAGTCACCCAATTTTCTCTGTAAGAAATGGAAAAGTCAGTTTCCAAAATTATGTCAAGCAATATTGGAGAATTTTGTAGAACTAGATCCCATGTTCCATGTTGGAGTCACCAAGAAATAATTGATATTAAAGAAATATATTATTTGAAAGAACGATTATTCTCTCTCCCATCCACCCACCTCCCTGCCTTCCTCTTTACCTTCCTTTCTCTCTGTTGAGCTAAACAGACTTCTGTGTGTGTGCGCACATGTGTAAAGTCTGCCCAAAGCCCCACATGTATTTTGTAGACAGAAGCTGCATGAGTAGCTGCTTCAGTGAACGACCATTGAGTTGTATTTTTGCCAGTCCACAAAATTGACACAACTTTATTTGCTCTCTTCCTAGAATCTGGGGTTTTATTTTGGCTCCAGGGCTTAGGGGACACAGAATAACAGCGTAGTGTGATATCAGAGTAAATACAAGAACTGGGAGGTCTACCTCAGGCTAGTGTGCTCGCTGAATGTTCTCCAAAACACATGCGCGCAGAGCTATCAGTGAAGGGATCTTGTGAATGAGTCCACCTCTGAACGTCCCCATCCTGAAGTCACTGATGATGTCAGCTTTGAAATGTGGCAGTGCTGGTTTTTATTATTCACATCAGGTTATCTTGGAAAGTTGGATAAAGTGAGAAATAATAAGGTGAAAGCCATATAGATTTGTTCATCAGATCTCACTACAAAAGTTACCTCCAACTTTGAAGAGCTCAGCTCAGTTACTAAGTATGAGTTTAGAGATGAGATCACATTGAACAGGATGGATCGTTTCTCATTCAGTATTACACCGTGATGATTTAGCAGGAAAGCAGCTGAAGGGTCCCTTGAATTTATGTTGCAGATTTAAGAATGAGCTACTGTTACGCGAAGTTTGAAGGAGGAAAGTGTTCTTCACCCAAATCCAGAAATCACTCCAAGCAGGAGTGCTGCTGTGCCCTGAAGGGAGAAGGCTGGGGAGATCCCTGTGAGCTGTGCCCCACTGAGCCCGACGGTATGTCTGCCATCTGCACTTCTCTTAGGGTCAGTCAAGGTGCAGGCTGTACAGCCATGGGCCTTCAGAAAATAAGACAACTTAATGTAAGTCTAATTAAAATGTTCACTCAAATTATTTTATCTCAGGCGCTAGGTAATTATCTTCTCCTGAACTGTTATGACTCAAAGCTGCCTGAGTAGTGGGCACACCAGCTCTGGGAGCCTTGGCAACTTCCTCTGGCTTCCGGGCCCGGCCTGTTCCTCGTGTTCTGACACGTGCAGCACGTGGCACTGTGGCCTCCACATCACACCTGGGGAGGGGCCTGTGGCCAGCTGCCGTGGGTCTGTCTGTGAATGAGTGTTCGTCTCCCCCACAGAGGCCTTCCGCCAGATCTGCCCCTACGGGAGTGGGATCATCGTGGGGCCTGATGATTCAGCAGTTGGTGAGTGTCTCGTGCTGGATTCTCAGCGTTTCTTAATTTTCTCACCCAGCCTCTTCCTTGTCTTTTCTCCAGCTGTTCTCATTTCTCCACATGTATCTTGGAAAATTACGCTTTACTTTTTTTTTGTCTTTCCCTTTAGATACCAATTCTGTTATTGTATTGTAATACTAGCTATTTCATCGATAAGACACGGAAATGATCATAATTTACCTTTGTGCTTCAAAAAAGTTACCTTGTTATTCACTAAAAAATATTTTTATGTTTTATATTTCCCTCCTTTGCTTAAGATATGGATGAGTGCAAAGAACCTGATGTCTGTAAGCACGGGCAGTGCATCAACACCGACGGCTCCTATCGCTGCGAGTGTCCCTTTGGCTACATTCTGGAAGGGAATGAATGCGTGGGTGAGTAATACGGTGTTTTCTTCCCCTGGAATTTTTACAGATTAGAAATTGAGCTATCCAGCACGCATGCTAAGAAGTGTAAGTACCAAGATGGGACAGAAGTAGGCTTTGTTCACTCATTCCTGGGAAGCCATTCAGCAGTGCAGGCTCCGTCCCCGCCACGTACCAACCACGGGGCTAGGTTCTGTGGCTACAGCAGTGAACCAAGCCAGCACGGTCCTTCCTTACATGGGCCTCACAGTCTGATGACGAAGACAGTGAACACAGTTGAAGAGACAGCGGAAAGGGTAGCATTATAATGAAAGCCTTTGTGAAATTTACAAGTGAAAAATTGTCAGTGGTCCTAATCTTCCTCTCTCAGTATGTACAACACAAAATTTACCCAGAGTTTGTGAAGGGCTGTGTACAGAGTGTAAATTTCTCTTGCTTTAACCCCCTTATGAAAATGTCAAAGAATGGCTCCCATGGCAAATCTCTGACCTCTTCAGTCAGGACTAACTCCTGACTGAATACAAGCATTATGTCTGTTTATCGGAGAAACCCAAACCCACTCAACGTGACCTGAATTAATAATGGCATAAGTGCTGAGGGTCTGTCTGTGCACATTAGAAAGTGTTCTTCCATAGAGGGAATCAGGGCAGGAGGTTTCCACCCGCAGCCGTGGCTGTGGGAGCTTAAGCATGTGTTTTGGCCTTTCTCAGCCTTAGAATATAATACCAAATAGATGGACTGAAATATTTCTTCTTACCTCACAGCACTAAAAATCAATGATATTGTGATTTTTATTGACTTGAAGGAGATAGAGTATTTTTGACAGTGAAATGCGGTTTCGTAGCAGAACAAAAGCAAAGTTGTCGGTATTTTCTCTTCGGTATCTTCAGTTAGTGCTGAGATTATGTGAGAAATAAGCTTCATCACTGGGGTCTCTCTGCCATACCTCTTGCCTTCACTTTCTGACTTCAGAACCTGATAGATAATCCATCACTCTTCTGTGCTCTAGACTGCTAAGATAGCAGTCTAACTCCTCCAAAATGTTCCTTTCCCAAAGGAAGATATTCTCCCCAAGAGATGTGTCAGAATAAGAACAGTCAGTATTCTAGGTGGACAGGTCAGGAGACATACATTTTTTTTTTTTGAACTTCCTTGGTAAGACTTGTTCCCTCTCCACAGTTGTTTAGAGAGATCATACCCTAAATATATTTCTTTCTAGCCTTTCTTCTGCCTAATGTAAACCATCTGGTTTCAACAGAATCAACAAAATCTACTTGAATCTTGACTTTATCCAGTGTATTAATTTTACTTAACCTCTGGTCTCTTATTTTGCGTAAGTTTAGTCTTCTATTTTATATCTGGCAAAAGTCCATCATGTTTAAGGCTTCTTGGAGAATGATGTAATGTAAGGCCAAACTGGAGAAGTATTTCTAGCTTTAAGTAAGTGAAAACTTTTGACTTGTGAGAGAAGCCTTGTTTTAACCCTTTGAGCATCTATTCCCAGTAGATGTACTCCTTCCTAACGCAGGAGACTGGAACAACTCCTGGAGGAGAGCACCATGAGGGCTAGAAGCCCAGGTACTGTTACTGCCACTTAGCAAGTCAGACTTCATAGCTGTAAATCTAGGTACTAGGACCTGTGCTCTCCTTTCTTGCAAGGACAGAATGAGAAAGCAAAACGTTGTACATCAAAGTACTCCAGTAGAATGAAACGTATATGCTGAGTCCAGGTCCATTTTTCTCTCAATTCTTCATGTGCCGACTGCATTCCCGATCCCTCGCAGATACCGATGAGTGTTCCGTGGGCAACCCTTGTGGAAATGGAACCTGCAAGAATGTGATTGGAGGTTTTGAATGCACCTGTGAGGAGGGATTTGAGCCGGGTCCAATGATGACTTGTGAAGGTAAGCCTCTTGGACACAGAGTGGTCGGTTACATGTTCTGATCACAGGGACAAGTTAGTTGATTACAGTTGTTAATATTAATTACCATTCAGGGTGTATAAAGTAAAGGACACCTGGGCCTCTTGGGCCGTGCTGTCATTTCTTCTCATGGTGTCCTCTCTGAAGAGAGTCTCTGAAAAAGATGTAACTGCTTCAGGGCACAAGTCACTGCACATCTCATGCAGAGTTCTTGGTGTCTACTACCCTCTTTCTTATTTTCCATTTCCCCCTTTTTCCCCTTCGTATCCCATGCTCCCTTTCTCTTTGCTTTTTCTCTACTTGTAGAAACATCTACACACTAAAATAACCGCCACTGTCCTTCAGGCATCTGGGGGCAGTCACAGCAAAAGAGGTTGTCCATACTCCGTGAGCACCGTCAGTGTGCCTGGTGGGATGTACGGAAAGAAGGGCGGGGAAGGGAGTACCTACAGCAGTGGTTCTCACAGGGTAGTCCCTGGAGTAGCCTCATCGGCATCACCTGGGAACTTGTTAGAAACACAGGTTTTCACCTCAGACGTCCTGAATCAAACTCTAAGAGTGGGACCCAGCAACCGTCCAGGATATTCTGAGGAACTCTCAAGTTGAGAACCACTGGTCTAAGAAAACGAGGAGGATGTAAAGTTAGAGGATAAAGTGAGTATTAAAGTGAGCTCCTCCTGGGAGAGATGGCTCGTCAGTCCTCATGGTCGGAGTTGTTGGTGAGTCTTTAAAGGCTCCGACTAAATCACGACCTGAAGGCTCACTGATGTTACCAGCCAGCATCGTTGGCCTTAGGGAGAAACATGATCATCAAAACAGTCTGTTTTAACCCTGCTTTTTCCAAAACACATTCTGATGGTTTAAAACTATGAAGTTTACAGAAATCACTTTTATCTGTTCTATTTAAGGCTATAACTTGCCCCTCGGTGTGAACTAACCATCTCTTTAAGTATAAAACTGTTCAGAACACCATTTTCATTGGGCATAAGAATCACTGTTACTTCATAGGAGTCTCTTTTATATGGGGAAGGAGAGGTGGTTAACAATATTGGATGGGTCCGCTTCTGTTCTTGACAGTTATTTGGCTAAATGGGGTAAAACTGATCCCCATTCCATGTGACTTTAGGGAGTGGCAAGTGGTCTCCTTGAGGCTTCAAAGCCAGATTTTCAGAAAAGCCCCTAGATCTGTAGGATGAGGTGTAATTTCTCATCCACCTAAAGAACAATTAAATCATACCAGGACAGTAGGCATAAACTGAGACTGTGCCAAAAGAACCAAGATGTATGATCACCCTACTTACACCAGTTATAAAGTAACCAACTCATTTTATTCCTTGAAAAATCAGACACTGCATGGTCCATCCATGTTTACCACAAGTATTACAACTTCTGGTGAAAGTACATTCCTTTTTTTTGGTTGATGCCTATGACCCATTATTTTACTACTTTTTGCTGCAGATATAAATGAGTGTGCCCAGAATCCTCTGCTCTGTGCTTTCCGATGTGTGAACACTTATGGGTCCTATGAATGCAAGTGTCCGGCTGGATATGTTCTGAGAGAAGACAGAAGGATGTGCAAAGGTGAGACTTTCATGTTCAAGGTCCTCTGAGCCACTCTGTCTCTGACGGGAGATGTCCCTCCGAAGCTGCCATTAACAGAGGAAGGCTGGGAATTGGGGAACACTGCTGTAGTCCAACGACAGTATGGGGGTTGTCATTGCTACCTTTTCTCCTAAATTGTAGCTGAAAGCATCATGAAGCTGAGTCGAGGGCTGCACTGCAGCTCCTTTTCACTATGCACAGCATGCCTATGGCATGCCAGCTCTTCTGCAAGATGGGAGGATATAAAGAAAAAAAGACACTTCCCCACATGCAAGCAGCTCAATATGAAGAGACTGAGACAGAGATATAAGTAGCCATACTGCAGTATACTAACAACTAAGAACACAAAGGAAGGCATATGAATGTTAAAAAATAACCCCCATCACTAAGAGATACTATATTGCAAGAATGGGGTAGCACATGGAATCTACTTCAGTTAAACAATTTCTATTAAAAATGCTTGCTGAACACCTGCAGTTGCCAAAGCACTGGGCTAGGCTCTGGTACACAAACTTGGGTAAGTCCTGGGGCTTCTTGAAGCGCTCTGGTTTGCTCCTCCCAAGATCTTAAATGAGCAAATACCTGTTCTCTTCAAATGGCTTAAATAGAATTTTTCTTGACGGTGGGAAGATAGTTCCTAAGTGAGAGCTTGACATCACATGCAGGGTGAGGGGGAAATGCAACAGGACGGAAAGTAAAGAATGGGGAAGACCCACCCCGTGCTGGAAGGAAGGAAATGGAGGGAAGGACCAGTAGCGAAGAAGAAATTTGTGGATGCTTGTCTTTTCCTCAAAGTATAAAACCCAAAACATTTATTATACAATGATTCTAATACTATGTTAAGTATTGTATAATAGAAGCTTTGGCTTATTATTATAACATATTGTGATGATAATGCTGTTGTTACAATTATTATATTATGGAAGCTTTATACAAGGCCTTTTTAGTTCATTTCATCAAAAAGAATTAGAAATCACACTTCCTGCTTTTTAAGAGGCTATTTGGTAGAGAGCAACTTCATGAGTTCAAAGGGGTTTAGAAGACTCCTTCCCGTCTTAAGAGACCAGCACTCAACAATGCAAAAGGAAGTAGGTTAATGATGAAACACTGTCCATGAAAATTGATTACTTAATACCGTTTTATGTTTAAAAGGCAGGAAATTAATGCAGCTCCTTTTGTGAATTTGTGGTTGTACATTCTTTCCAGATGAGGACGAGTGTGAGGAGGGAAAACACGACTGTGCAGAAAAGCAAATGGAATGCAAGAACCTCATTGGCACATACATCTGCATCTGCGGACCTGGGTATCAGCAGAGGCCTGACGGAGAAGGCTGCGTAGGTAAGGGAACGCCTGCCACGGGAGCTTGGGGGGAGTCGGAAGTGACAGAAGGGACTCGGGCACTGGGTTCTTCTCGGCCAGAGCCATTCTGCCTCTCAATCCACCTGCACCCTCCTCCTCTCTCTCTCTGAGATGGACTTTGCCTGCTTTCTGGGCCCACTTTGGTATTTCCTCAAGTCCCTTCCTTTACTTTTTATACTCCTTGGTTGTCTTGGGGTTAGTTCTCTCCACCACATTAGAATACCTCCCTACTGATTTAACTTGGCTACTACCACCCCGACACTGAGTACACATGCCAGGCCCCTCTGGACCGGGAACATCACGAAACCAGTGGGACCTACCTCCAGAGAATCTGGTCTTGTCTAAAATGGGGCCCAGACACTTAGTTTTAAAACCTCCCCAGGTGATTCTAATGTGGATTCAGCATTGAAAACCATAGTAAACCAGGGATTGGCAAACCACAGCCCTAGCACCAAATTCAGTCTGCCAGCTCACCACCTGATTTTCTAACTAGACTTGTGCTGGAACATAGCTGTAACCATTTACTTATTTATTGTCCATGGCTGTTTTCATGCCACAGTGGCAGAGGAGTTGCAACGGAGACCATATGGCCCGCAACGCCTAAAATACTGACCCTGTGTTATATAGTAATACTGTAATTACACTGTTACTTACAGAAAAAGATTCCAACAGAGGTAGGGGGGAAAACTTAGAAAATTCCCACATGCACCCTTTTTCCTTTTTAATAATCAGTGACATCAGGAAAGTATATTTTATGTTGTCAGTCAAGAAGTTTAAGAACGTCATTGTCCCCTTATCTTATAAGATACATAATTAAACAAAAGTTGAAGAGCACCAAAGTAGCATGTGGATTCATGGTCACACACTGGGTCTTCTGGGATCAGTGATTCTCAGCCTCAGCTGCACATTAGAATCACGTGGAGAGCTCAGTCCCACCCCAGATATTCTGATTTATTTGGTCTAGGGGCAGCCGGGGGCATTGGGAATTTTAACCTGTTTTAACACCGTTCTGCATGTTACCTCCCACTCTGCTTCTCATAATGAGATCTCTGCCTCAGGGGCTCAGAACTGTTCTCAGTGAGAAGCGTCCAGGCAAATTATTTATGAGCTTTCTAAATAATCGTAAGACTTTCTAGCTTTTGTAATGCTTTTTTTTTTAAACTGGGAGACTAAATTACGATTTATTACTTCTTAATATTGTTGAAGTATTATAATAAGCATAATCTATATTGAATCAGAAGATTAGTGTAGACAGACACCCTCAGGTCAAAACTGACCATCACAGGCATTATTCTACTGAAGTACTGGAACATCTGACATATTGGTCTTATCTTTTCTTCTTTCATTTAAAATAATCCTTTGAGAATCGTCCTCATGCATAGATATGGAAAGTTTTAAACTTTAAGTGAAAAATGTAAGTGTACCTCAAATGCTGTCATCTGTATTTAAGTATATAAAAATGCTATCAGTGATGCTTTTAAAAGGGTGGAGGTGCACACACGCATGTGTCTCTGTGTATGGGCATAACTGATCTCTGGAAGGATACTTTAGAAACTGGCAGTAGCACTGGTTTGCTTCCCAGGACGGGGATTTGGTGGCTGGGGAAAGGGGGAGAGGGGGCCACTTTTGCTGAATATTCTTTTGTACCTTTCGGAACTGTGCGAATAGGTTACCTATTCACAAACTAAATTTAAAATGAGAAAAGAACCCATCCTTGTGCAAAGCGGACAGATGACTCCTCCCGTTTTTGGCCCTTGACACAGATGAGAATGAATGTCAGACCAAGCCTGGGATCTGTGAGAACGGCCGCTGCCTCAACACCAGGGGGAGCTATACCTGCGAGTGCAATGACGGCTTCACAGCCAGCCCCAACCAGGACGAGTGCCTTGGTGAGTACAGACGACAGGATGCTTTTTAACTCCAGCGGCCAGGCTGGGACTCTCGAAACCAGTTCTCTTATCTGAAATATTTGAGGAAGAGTTAGAAAACGTTCATATTTTGGAGGTGACTCAGTGACCGTGATTGTCCTTTGGGGCTTGTTAGCGCCACCCTGCAGCTAAATTCTTCCTGTGCTAATTGTATCACTTGTTTGGAATTTCTTTCTCAACTGCCTTTTTAAGCCGTTGGGGCTCAGGATCAGCTTCCATGTGTCTCTGCGCCCCTCTCTCTAGCATGGCTCTTCCCCCATATTTCTGGGAGCAGGTAGAGTTACAACGGTTTTGAGGCCTGTGTCTTTCTGTCCACTTACTGAATTTCTTGTTTTCCCCAGACATCATCCTTTCTCTCTTACTGCTGCTTCCAGCTTTCCCTTCTCGCTCCTTCCCACTCAGGGTAAAGTGTTACATCCTTTTTGGGTTTTATATCTGGTCAAATTCTTAATACCTTGTTATGCTTCTAAAACTCCCTAAAACTCTCTCTGCGATGTCATGTCCCTTCCAGACAACCGGGAAGGGTACTGCTTCACAGAGGTGCTCCAAAACATGTGTCAGATCGGCTCAAGCAACAGGAACCCCGTCACCAAGTCGGAATGCTGCTGCGACGGAGGGAGAGGCTGGGGCCCCCACTGTGAGATCTGCCCTTTCCAGGGCACTGTGGCTTTCAAAAAACTCTGCCCTCACGGCCGAGGGTTTATGACCAACGGAGCAGGTACTTCACTTATGGTCCAAAAATACTGGCAGGGCATTTGTTTCACAAAGAACAGATGAAAATACAGAATCTACAATATGGGCCTAGGCTGAGTTGCATAGTTTAGGTCGAAAAAAAATGCTTCATTATGGTATTTTTAGACATTGAAGGCCATGTTGCCAACATGTCCTTGGTCTAATTAAGTTGTGTATGCTTAGGTCCCTGCTTCTGCATTACAAGGAGTCTTCAACTTTTTAAGGTGAAGATATAAGTCAGTTTTCAGTTACTCAAAATATAATTTATGTTAATCTTGGAATGAATGATCACTAAGTTCCTACACTCATCCACCAGCATGTATTTTAACTAACAAAATTGGCTGGAATATACTGCATGAAGGAAGTATACAGTTAACCTTCCATATCTGTAGGTTCCACGTCTGTAGATTCACCCAACCCTGGATTGATAGTGATCTGAGGTTGACTGAATCTGCAGCTACAGAGTGCCAGTGTACCGTTCCATTTTATATAAAGGACTTCAGCATCCATGGATTTTGGTATGAGCGAGGGGGTCCTGGAACCCATGCCCTGTGAGTGTGAAGGGGCAGCTGTACTAGCAATCAACACACAGTGGTCTCTGGGAAAGTGCAAGCTGCTTTAACTTGAGAGGAATGAGGAGGCTGTTGTGGTGTCTGAGGCAACTCTGAAAAAGACTTCCAGGCCGGTGTTAATCAGCAGCAACTGCAATTGATTTTAGTCTCATAAAGGAGAAAGGAGAGAGACTTTTTGAGCTCCTTGGGAGGAAATTAGAAGTGAGAGGAGAAGAAAGAGATTAAATAGGGTTTGTGTTCATGCTAGAAAGATGTGGCTAAAGGTGGAATAACAGAACTGGAAAGACTAGATGGAGTGACCAAAAGCAATCTATGAGCCTTTGGAGGATGCCAAAATGAGATGGTGGAAAGGCTTATTTCTTGAGACCAATGAGGATACTTTAAAAGATCAGGAAAAGTAAGAGCTGTTGATATAAAATGGTTACTTGATAATCAGAGGCTACAAAAACTCACTTGGTATTGGCACCCCACCAAGCAGTAAGGCGATAGACAGGTCAAGATGTGGCGGACAGTGGCTTTCACGCTCAACGATTCATATTGACCAAATCTTTCTCCCTGTGGTTGGAGCTGTGAGTCGGGGTCTCTCTTCCCTAGCAGCCCAGTGATCCACTGGTGCCTCCCTCACCACAGGAGGGAAGTTTGGCTCCAATTCCCCAATGTTATGCAATTTGTTATTTTTCAGGATTAACTTTAAACACAACAAAAGGATAGAAGGAAAACTTTCCTTCTTATTTTGGACATATATCTTAGAAGAAAGGGGATTTCCTTATCAAAAGAATCTACTGCTATGATTCATTTTTGAGATGTCAGCAGGGAGCAAGAACCTAAATACGTCTAGATGAGATGGTTGTTCTGTGGATCCAGAGGAGAAAAACAATTTAGAAGAGCAATGATTTTTTAAGTTTTCCCCTAGTCTCATTAGAGTCTAGTAAAGTTATTCATGTGCCTTTCAATATAGTTACCATTACATACGAACTTTACGCTGTCATCCGTTTGTTTCTTAGGTCCATAATATAGTCACACAGTTTACTGGTATTTGTAGTGAAGTGACCCCTACATATTAATGTTGTTCATTTTATGTCTTTCTGATTTTATTTTCTATTTATTAAATTACAGATATTGATGAGTGCAAGGTTATTCATGATGTTTGCCGAAATGGAGAATGTGTCAATGACAGAGGATCCTATCACTGCATCTGTAAAACGGGCTATACTCCAGATATAACTGGAACGGCCTGTGTAGGTAAGTGCTCTGTTTCTGATGCTCAGGGTTATTCCTGAGGGACAATTGTACATTACAGCAAAAAAAAAAAAAAAAAAAAAAAAATCCTCAAATTAAAAGTCTAAAAAGCCTGTATAATTTCATAGGGAAATGTAAAGCAATGATCAAAGACTACATAGAGTTTACTTTTTCTTTCCTCAAAACTGAGATTCTTTGTTAGACCCCGTGGGATTGAGCATTTAGGCTTTTTTTTTTTTTTTTAAATGGGCAGTCACACGGTATCTCTTTGATCATAGATCTGAACGAGTGCAACCAGGCCCCCAAGCCCTGCAATTTTATCTGCAAAAACACGGAAGGGAGCTACCAGTGTTCATGCCCCAAAGGCTACATTCTGCAGGAGGATGGAAGGAGCTGCAAAGGTAAAGTAGAATTTACCTTCATCCACTCATCTGCCTCGTGGGCATGTCGTTGCATTCCTTGTGCCTTTGAGGGATCCACAGGCCAAAAGTGCTTCCCTGAAGTCTCCCTGCCACCCACCTCCTGTGCTGGATGGAGAGAGGCTGAGGCCAGGGAGATGGCAGAAGACCAGTGACAGCAGCCATCCTGACCCCTGGGCATCCATGAGGACTGTGCATGAGGGTCTCTGCGACAGCAGGGCCAGCTCTCCAAGGCCCAGGTGGATCAAATCCCTAAATGACTATCTCCTTTCTATTTATGGCATTAATGTATTCAGTCTATTCAATGACTATAGAGCAGAGGTCTTTAGATTAATCAGTGCCATCATCCCAGAGAACATCGTGCCTAATTAAGTAAACCCTTTGTCTAGGTATCTGTCCCACGAAATAGGTCCAGTCCTGTCCCCCAGCAGCTTGAGACATAAATATCACAAAAAGTTAAACACCAAAACTCTACATGAATATTCCTCACCAACCAGAAGTTATCCTTTGCAAAATTATATTGGTGTAAATTTACTCCTGTAAAATCTTCCCCAGCAATAAGAACTTTACGCATTGAGTGACTAGTACAAGGGAGTCATACTGAAGGATAATTTGAAAAATGAGGGATTTGGAGAAGGAGTGTGTTCTGCCAGGAAGGAGAAAAAGGGCAGTAAGGAAGTTAAATGGTAGGACGGAGAGGAAGAGGAGCGTGGAGAGAAGCAGGGCCCTCCACCCCATTCCTGTGTCTGCTGTAAGGGGGAGAGTTGAGAGGTAACACAGTATAACACATGGACAGTGCTGAAAATTTTCTGGTGCAGCACAAATTGTATGTAATTCTATAATTTGGGGAGAAGAAGTTCAGAGACTTACTCAAAAAATTCTATCTTAAATGAGTTTTAGTCTTAAGCAGAGAACTTACTGTACATCACAGTCAGCTCTGGGCAGCGGAAGGCTACAACTCAGAGCCACAAACTTACTTGTGTAAATGAAGAACCAAATGCTAGGGGGAGCTATCTCAGTTGTGTATATTATCTATAACAAGCAAAACAAATCCATAGCATTTTTCTAACGTGGGGATAGAAAATCCTAAAAATGTCTAGCAATTAAGAGATGAAAAATGAGAACAAAATGTACAGTAGTAATTATGTTCTCTCACAATGTATCAAAAAGCATCTCTAATGCTCTTTTTATGGTTTTAGGAATACGAAACGCAGCTGTATGATTTTTGCAGATCTACTTCCAATATAAGTCCCTTTCTCTTATTTTTCTCGTAAGGTCTAAATTCTCCTTCCTACCTGGCATATGTGACTAAGTATCAAAATGAGTGGTGTAGATATATATACTATTGAAACTAAAAGAGGCTAGAAGGATAGTCCTGGGAAAGTGTGGGAGCAGCCCCATGAGAGACAGGTAGGCTCCAAATAAGAGGAGAGAAAAGGGAGAAGAGATTCTTGGAGGTGCAAACAGCTGGTGTTGCTGTTCTTAATGTAGCGTAATGATAAAACAGCACTGTAAGAAACCACTGAGTTGTCCCCCTTACCTGTTTGCAGGTAGACTTCAGCGAGGCCCCTTGGGTCATAGAGAGGGGAGGCCACCTGCTGGCAGGAGACATACAGGTGTCAATAATGCAGAAACCAGACAAGCAGACACAGCAACTCTCCAGCTGTGGATAGAGCACAGGATTGGCTCAGTTTTGAGAGATGTCAGCACTGAGAGAAATACGGGCAGTTCTCTCAGTTTAGGGCCACCCCAGATATTACTCTAGCCAGGAACTAGAGCTGCAGCTCCAAGCACAGCTCTGCATGCGGTGATAGAAGATCCCAAGAAAGGGAGGGAGGGAGGGAGGGAGGCAGGCCAGATGGCAGACAGCCAGGCAGGGAGAAAGGTAGGCAGGTTCCTGCATTCACACACACACAGTTTTAATTAAAAGTCAACTAAAAGCTGGAACACACTTTGTCTCTCTTGATGTAAAACCATTTTAAATAGCAATGGAGTTGAGAATGAGCCTACAAGTTCCAGCAGTAAGGACGGAGGCCTGGTCAAAGTGGAGGATTTTATTGAGAAGTGGAAAATAACATTGCATAAATACTGTAGACAGTTTTTAAAAAATGCTATTAGCTTATCAGAGTGAGTTTTTTCTTTCCTTTGTTTCCTTCCTGATTGCTCAATTTTGTTTTATCTGAAGGAGAATCTCTAAGCAAAGACATCAGTTCGGTTTGGTTTGATCTGGTTAACCACCTCATTTGAGAAGATTAAAAACAACTAACAGAAAAGAACCAAGCAAAGAAATTTCATTTCCAGCCTCAACATTTCTTTTTATATTTCAGCTTGAATAGATCTTTTCAATGCTCTAGAAAATTTTAAGGATCCTTGTTTCATTTTGTAATTTATAATTTATTTGAAATTTCTGCATTCTTATAACTGAAGGGAATTGGGTTTTCCTTGGATTCCCCTAAAGAACTGCATTTTTGGTCTAGACTGAAACCACACTTTTATCTTTCAGGCCCTTATCTCCTGGGTTCCTCCTAGCCATTTGCTGTGGCTCTGTGCTGGCCAGGGTCATTTGAGACATAGAAATGAAAACTGAGAGCTGCTTCCTAGGGCAGCTTCTAGGTCCCAGGCTGTCAGCTCAATTCCAACAGCCCGTCTTGCATTTTCTTACAGATCTCGACGAGTGTGCAACTAAGCAGCACAACTGCCAGTTCCTGTGTGTTAACACCATTGGCAGCTTCACATGTAAATGTCCTCCTGGATTTACCCAGCACCACACTGCCTGCATTGGTAAGTGGGAGGGGGAGACCCCAAATGGAGTGTAGCTGTTCCTCCAAGGGATTGAGTGCTTCTGCTGTTGGAATAAGAGTAACCTCAAAAAAATGTGAATACATGTCTGTGTGTATGTGCATCCATGTATATGAAAAGTTATTGGCTGCGTCTGGCCTTTTCTGAGCAAATCACCCTTCTCTCTTCCTTTTAAACAACACAAAGGGAGCTGCAGGGAAGTTGAACTCTCTCCTTTCCCCACTGCTTCTTACAGATAATAACGAATGCACCACTGACATCAACCTGTGTGGGGCTAAGGGCATTTGCCAGAATACTCCTGGGAGCTTCACCTGTGAATGCCAGCGGGGGTTCTCACTTGATCAGACTGGTGCCAGCTGTGAAGGTGGGTAGAGCCCTCAGCTTGATCCAGCTGGTTGGTCCTCGTGGAGGTGGCCTCAGTGGCTGTCAGCACCTCACCAGCCTCCTCTGTGGGGCATCAGAACTGAGGATGGGAAGTGTTTTGTCTGTTTGCACTGGTCCCATAGCTTAGAGATGCACCTTTTGTCTCATGTTCAGTCATGTCCATAACACATGCTTTCCCTGCTTCATAAAGAATGACCCAGTCAAGAAAAATAACTAGATTCCTGAATTTAGTTTTCCAGTCATTGGAGCCAGAGTCTTAAAAGGATTCACTCAAGGTAGATTAAAAATATGAAGAATGTGACTCTTCTGCTAATATGTAATTCGAGGTTTCAATTATATTTTGGGGGATCTTGTTTTTATATTGACGTTTCAGTTTCTAATCCTGGCACAGATAAGGAAATACAGATAATTCGCACAGCCAGCCCAGGGAGTGTGCTCGCACTGTGCATTAACGTCTTCATCATTTTTCTTTGTGGACTTACCAAACGCTCCAGAAGAGATATGCTTAAAATTTTGGGTGATAGAGTAAGTTTTTAGGGGTCAGAGTTCTTACTAAACTTGCCTTTCACTTTAGCATGCATGTGCATGTTGCTTCAGAGAAGGCAAGCGCTGATGTGACTTAAAGGTGACTCTGCCTCCTTTCCCAGACGTGGACGAGTGTGAAGGAAACCATCGCTGCCAGCACGGCTGCCAGAACATCATCGGGGGCTACAGGTGCAGCTGCCCCCAGGGCTACCTCCAGCACTACCAGTGGAACCAGTGTGTTGGCAAGTAGTTTTCCCTTGTTAACAAGATGAATTGTCGGCTCCTACCAGTCAAAGTACCCCTTTCTTTCTGAAAACTTTAAACTTGCCTTTGAAGCAACAAATACTCATTTAAATTGTCCCGACCTGGTTGAGACCAGAGGGAACTCATAGTCCTTGCAAAATAGCAAACTAAGAAAAAATAATGATAAAGGGTTGTTTGAGGGCATTTGAAATGAAACCCCCCCCAGAATTCCTTGACTCCCACTGTCCCCTTTCTCTTCTGCTTCATTGCTAGTCATCAGCCCACACCGGAGTTCTCTTTACCTTAGCAGGCCAACAAAATCCTGCTTCTGACTGAAAACTCTCAGCCAGCCAGAGGCGATTATGACCAACTCTTGGCCTGAGTTTGCAGAGGTGGGTCCATTCAGCGCTATACATCTTTGGGGCAGAGTGCAAGCAGCAAACACAGCCAAGATTTTGCAGGATTGCTACATTCTTTTGAAAATTAAGGGACTCCCACAGGCTCTCTCATTAAATCGAAATAGTCATTTTTGATTCCACAGTGTCGTGGGAAAACAACTGAAAAATGTTTTGTATTGAAGTTTAGTCAGTTTACAATGTTGTGTCGATTTCTGGAAAATAACTCTTTAATGCACATCAGAGAATGCCAACTTTGCGAGTTTAGAGGGACCCCAGTCCGTCTAGCTCAAGCCCTGTGTTTTACTGATGCAGGCCTGGAAGCCCAGGGAGTGAAAAGCAGTCTGTCCTCACCAGTTCTGCGGTGACATGACCGGAACTGGAACCCAAGGCCCTTAACTTCGTGATTTAGGTCTGCCTTTCTAGCGTCACGTTCGTTTGCATTTTCATTCCGCAAGCAAGGAGCACCGCGAGCTTGGCGCGCCGGGGGTGTGTCCTGGTTGCCAAACTCTTGGCCATAGAACCCTCCTGAGCAACAGCGAAGGGACTGCCTCCTGGGTGGCGGCTCCACATTGCGATGCTTGACTTTACTCCCAGTGAAGACAGTTTTGGTGCGTGCTCATTTATCAGAAGTGTGTCCCTCTCCTCTGGTTTGATTCTTTACACAGCACAGGTTTGCAGAGGTAAGATGGGCTAAGATAACCCCAGTGCTTGAGCTCAGGCCTCGCTGTCTGGTTTTTAATAAGAACGGATTTTAATTACCCGTTTCTGACAGAACTGTTCACAGAATTTCCAGAGTGAGCTTTGTTGATTCAACACCCAGCATATGAGCCTGTCTGCCCCTTATTATGTAGGCGCCTTGAGTGAAACTGGAGCTGTGGAGGAAGGGTGAAAGATGTGAGGTCTGCCACTGCTGGGCCTTGCCCTCCTCTTTCTAAACTCAGTCCAGAGATAGTAGAGACGGTCATGCCCTCATTGCCTGGAGATCCTGCTGTGGCCCCACAAAGGTCATCTCCTGGCTGGGATGTGTAGAGGAACAAGCCGATTAAAGAAGTGGGAAAGGTGGTGGAATAGGACGATGTGGAGCTCACCTCCGCCCACAGATACATCCAAAATACATCTACACGTGGAGCAATTCTTACAGAAAACCAACTGGAAACGGGCAGAAGTCCTCCTCTTCAACCAAAGCTGCAAGAAAGATCGCCACGTAACTGGGTAGGATGGGGGAAAAAGCATCAGGACGAAGGATGGGACCAGCACCCCTGGTAGGGGTCTGTGAAGGAGCGAAGGCCCCTTGCCCGCTGGTAGGACTGCTGGGACAGGTGGAGGGGCTGCTAATGAGGAATGTGCCTGTGCTGGCTTGCCAGCAGCCAGGGCAGGGAGAGACAGGCACTGGCAGCTGCCACCTCGCTGTACTTACCAGTGCAGAAGGCGCGTGTGTGGGGCTGCTAGTATGGGCAGTGGCCAGGTGCTGAATTTGGGGAGGACAGGCCCTGGGAGAGGACTGTCTAGCTGCATGGAGACAGCCCAGAGGTCTGGTGGTGTAGTCCAGGCTGCACCTCAGAGCTCATTGTCAGCTCTCGCAAGGTGGGGTCGGGTCCAGTGGGGACAGGTCTGGCTGAGACAGACCGTCAGTGCACACCGGGTGGCGCCACAGAAACGCAACTCCAGCAGACAGCCCTTGGGAGGAATACACAGCCCTTCCTTTCACGGTTCCCACTTGGGGCTGGATCTGGGGCAAACAGGCCATGGGAGAGGACCGCCACAGAGGCAGCCCAAGTCCTAGGCAGCAACACAACCACCTTGATTCCTGCAGCCACAGTGCCCCGACGCCCAGTCCACAGCACAGCCGAGCACTAGGACTGGTACAAACAATGGAGAAGGAGACGCAACCTTGGTCTGCTTCTGGGCTGAACATGGACACCTGCACAGGTGATGCAGGTTCGCTGTGACCGCACAGGCCTCACTTGCTCCAGCAGTCACCTCCTTTGGAACAGAGCATGCACTCAAGAGCAACAGAGCCTTATCAAATCTGACCCTCAGGGCTGCTGGACTCAACAGCTTGGGAGCAGATCCCATCCCAGACAAGGCTGTGACAGCCACAGAACAAAGAGGAGACCCCACCCAATATACCATACAGGCTCTGGACACCACAACAACAGTCACACCCCCTATCAAGAGGATAAGGACCAGCACACTGAGGAAAGACACGGCTGGCCCCTGCACCAAAAATACTGGACTTGCAGTCTACACAGGGATGTTCCCAAAGTAGACCTTCAAGACCACAGTAGATAAATGCTTCTCCTAAATTTGTAGAGACAGAGAAAGTTAAGTAAAGTGAAAAAACAGAGAAACTACTTCCAATTAAAAGAATGAGAAACCTCTTGAAGGAACAAGTGAGACAGACCTCACTAGTTTACTAGACCCCAAGTTCAAAAAGGAGGTAATAAAACTGCTAAAGGAATTAGAGATTACTGATATAACTGCAGGTCACTGTAAAAAAAAAAAAACTACAAACTATAAAGAAGAAGCAGTCAAAATTAGAAAACTCAATTAGAAATTAGAAAACTCAATTACTAAGCTAAAAGCCACTCTAGAAGAAATGAATAGCAGACTAAATAACAGAAGGAAGAATAAGTGATATAGAAGGTAGAATGATGGAAATCGCCCAATTGGAAAAGCAGACAGTAAGACAAATGAAAAAAAATGAAAGCAACATATGAGAGCTATGGAATAATATGAAGCATTCCATCCTATGCAGAATAGGAGTTTCGAGAGAAGGGGATTGAAAACATATTTGAAGAGATTATGGCTGAAAACTTCCCAAACCTAAGGAAGGAAACCAATATCCAGGTGCGGGAAGCACAGAGTGTCCCAAACAAGATGAACCCAAACAGACTTACACTGAGATATATTACAATTAAAATGGCAAAAGTTAAAGAGTCAGTAACAAGGAAACCTTCATAAGGCTATCAGGCAATATCTATGCAGAAACTTTGCAGGCCAAAAGGGAGTGGCATAATATAGTCCTAAAAGGGAATAACCTGCAACATAGGATACTCTACCCAGCAAGATTATCATTTAGAATAGAAGAGAGAGAAATAATTTCTCAAACAAGCAAAAACTAAGAGTATAGCAATTTTAACCTACCCTAAAAGAAATATTGAAGGGTCTTCTCTAAATAGAAAAGCAAGAATCTTTAGGAAAGGGAAAAGTCACAATACAAAAGGCAAATACATAAAATAATTGAAGATCACTTAAATAAGCCAGTTCATAGATTTTAAAAAAATAAAAACATTTTATAAAAGTGATTATAACTACAATTAACAGCAAAAGAATAAACATAAAGATGTAATGTTCATGACAATGTTGGGGGAGGGGAGCAAAACAATGTAGATCTTTTAGAATGTGTTTGCACTTACGTGACTACCATTTTAAAGTAAGTAGATACTATTGTGGGTCAATATACTTGAAAACCAGGGTAACCACAAATCAAAAACATACAATTGATTCACAAAGACCAAGAAGAAAGGAACTCAAGCATAATACAAAAGGAAACCATCAAACCACAAAAGGAAAACAAAAAGAACAAATGAATTAAGAAGAACTACACTTTTATTGTCACTATTATGTGGATGACATGATACTATAAACCCTAAAACCTCCAAACAAAAACTACTAGAGCTGGTAAAAGAATTTGGCAAGGTAGCAGGATAAAAGATTAACATACAGAAATCAGTTGCATTTCTTTACACTGACAATGAAATAGCGGAAAAAGAAAGTAAAGAAACAATTCCTTTTAAAATCACATCCAAAACAAAAAAATACTTAGGAATAAATCTGACCAAGGAGGTAAGACTTATACATGGAGAACTACAAAATATTGATTAAAGAAATTAAAGATGACTTAAATGGAAAGATATCCCATGCTCTTGCATTGAAATAACCAACATTGTTAAAATGGCCATATAGCCCAAGACAATCTACAGATGTAATGCCATATCTATCAAATTACCCAGGACATTTTTCACAGAACTAAAACAAATACTCCTAAAATTTATATGGAATCACAAAAGACCCAGAATTGCCAAGGCAGTATTGAATAAAAAGAACAAAGCTGTAGTAATAACCCTCCCAGACTTCACACAATACTACAGAGCTACAGTAATCAAACAGCATGGTATTGGCACAGAAACAGACATATGGATCAATAGAACAGAACAGAGAGCCTAGAAATAAACCCACAGACCTATAGTCAATTAATCTTCAACAAAGGAGGCAAGAACATACAATGGAGAAAAGACAGTCTCTGCAGCAAGTGGTGTTGGGAAAACTGGACAGCAGCATGTAAATCAGTGAAGTTAGAACACTGCCTCATAGCATACACACAAATACACTCAAAGTGGCTTAAAGACTTAAATATATAAGACATGATAAACCGTAGAAGAAAACATAGGCAAAACATTCTCTGACATAAATCTTAGCAATGTTCTCCTTGTGCAGTCTACTCAGACAATAGATATAAAAGCAAACAATTAACAAATCTGTTAAAAATTAACAAACTAACTAAACCATAGGCTTTTGCAGGGCAAAAGAAACCATAAGCAAAACAAAACAACCTATGGAATGGGAGAAAATATTTGCAAATGATGTGACTGACAAAGGTTTAATTTCCAGAATATGTAAATAGTTCATAGAACTTAATAACAAAAAACAACCCAATCCAAAAATGGGCAGAAGATCTAAATAAGCAATTCTCCAATGAAGACATACAAATGACCAATAGGTATGTGAAAAAATGCTCAATATCAATAATTATCAGAGAAATGCAAAACTACAGTGAGGTATCACCTCACAACAGTCAGAATGGCCATCATTCAAAAGTCTATGAACAATAAATGCTGGAGAGGCTGTGGAGACGAGAACCCTCCTACACTACTGGTGGGAATGTAGTTTAGTGTAGCCATTATGGAAAATAGTATGGAGATTACTCAGAAAACTAAACATAGATTTACCGTATGATCCAGCAATCCCACTCTTAGGCATATTATCTGGAGGGAACTCTAATTCAAAAAGATACATCCACCCCAATGTTCATAACAGCACTATTTATAATAGCCACGCCATGGACAACCTAAATGTCCATTGGCAGATGACTGGATAAAGAAGCTGTGGTATATTTACACAATGAAATACCACTTGGCCATAAAAAAGAATAAAATCATGCCATTTGCAGCAACATGGATGGACCTAGAGATCGTCATTCTAAGTGAAATAAGCCAGAAAGAGAGAGGCACCATATGGTATCACTCATATGTGGAATTTCTTAAAAAAAAGAAAAAAGGACACTAATGAACTCATCTACAAAACAGAAACAGACTCTCAAACATAGTAAACAATCTTATGGTTACTAGGAGAAAGGGTGGGAAGAGATAAAATTGGGAATTTGGGATTTGTGAATGTTAGCTACTGTATGTGTATAAGTAGATTAAAAAAACAAATTTCTTCTCTATAGCACAGGGAACTATAATGAAAAAGAACATGGTAACAAATATACGTATGTATATGCATGTGACCCCAACATTGTGCTGTACACCAGAAATTGACACATTTTAACTGGCTATACTTAAGTTAAAAAAAGAACTACAAAATCTACTGGAAAACAAGGCTTTAAATGGAAGTAAGTTCATACCTATCAATGTCAATGGACTAAATCCTCTCATCCAAAGACAGAGTAGCTGACTGGATCAAAAACAAGATCTTAAACAATATGCTGCCTATAAGAGACTCACTTCAGGGAAAAAGACATACAGATTGAAAGTGAAAAGATGAAAATAGGTATTTCATGCAAATGGAAATGACAAAAAAACAATACTTGGGTTAGCAATATTCATATTAGACAAAATAAACTTTAAAACAAAATCCATAAAGACAGACAAAGAAGGACATTATATAGTGAATAAAAGGATTAATACATGAAGAGGATATTATACTTGTTAACATATATGCATCCAAAATAGGAGCACCTAAATATATAAAACAAATACTAACAGACGTAAAGGGAGAAATTGACAGGAATATAATAGGAGACTAACACCTAGCTGACATCAGTGGACAGATCTTGCAGACAGAAAGTCAGTAAGGCAACAGAGTTCCTAAATGACACAATAGACCAGGTGGACTTAATTGATATCTACAGGACACTACATCCCACCCCCCAAAAAAGCCACCCCAGAATACATTCTTTTCAAGTGAACATGGAACATTCTCTAGGATAGACCATATACTAGGTCATAAAATAAGCCTCAAAAAATTTAAGAGTATAGAAATTATTTCAAGCATCTTTTCTGGTCACAGAGGTATGAAACTGGAAATCAACCACAGAAAGGAAAATGGGGAAAGAATGAACACATGGAAACTAAACAACATGCTACTAAAAAAGACCAATGGATCAAAGATGAAATCAAAGGAATCAGAAAATACCTTGAGACAAACAACAATGAAAACACAACCTTATAAAATGTACGGGATGCAGCAAAAGAAGTTTTAAGAGGGAAGTTCACACCAATAAAGGACTCCCTTAAGAAATAAGAAAAATCTCAACCTAATCTACCACCTAAAAAAATAAATAAATAAAACCGAAAGTCAGCAGAAGGAAAAAATAAAGATCAGAGAGGAAACAAATCAAAATAGAAAAAAATCAATAAAACCGAGAGCTAATTTTTTTTTTTCAATTTGGGGGAAGGAGGTGATTAAGTTCATTTTTTTTTTTTTTTTTTAGAGGAGGTGCTGGGGATTGAACCTAGGGCCTTGTGCATGCCAAGCATGCACTCTACCACTTGAGCTATGCCTTACCCCCAGAAACCGAGAGCTAGTTTTTTGATAAACAAAATCAACAAACCTCTAGCCAGGCTCACCAAGAAGAAAAAACTGATGACCAAATAAACAAAGTAAGAAATGAAAGAGGAGAAATAACTATTGATACCACAGAAATACAAAAAACAATCACAAGAATACTATGAAGTTATATGCCAACAAATTGGACCTAGAAGAAATGGACAAGCTCTAGAAACACACAGCCTGCCAAAACTGGGTCAAGAAGAAACAGATCATTTGAACAGACTGATTACTAGAAGTGAAATAGAATCTGTAACAACAACAACAACAACAACAAAAACTCCCTGCCAAAAAAAGTCCAGGACTAGGTGGTTTCACTGGGGAATTCTACCAAACACACAAAGAACTTATACTGATCCTTCTCAAATTCTTCCAAAAGACTAGAGGGAACACTACCAAATTCATTCTATGAAGCCACCATCACCCTCATACCAAAACTTGACAAAAACATTGCAAGAAAATAAAATCACAGGCAAATATTTTTGATTAATATAGATGCAAAAATCCTCAACAAAACATTAGCAAACTAAATCCAACAATACATAAAAAGGATCAAACACCACAACTGAGTTGGAGTCATTCCAGGGATATAAGCATGGTTTGACATACACAAATCAATCACTGTGATACACCACATAACAAAAGGAATGACAAACACCACGTGATCATCTCAATAGACACAGAAAAAGCATTTGATAAAATTCAACATCCATTCATGATGAAAACTCACCAAAGTGGGTATAGAGGGAAGTATCTCAACATAATAAAAGCCATTTATGACAAACCCATAACCAACATAATACTCAGCAATGAAAAGTTGAAAGCCTTCCCATTAAATTCAGAAACAAGACAAGGATGCCCACTCTCACCACTTCTATTCAACATAGTATTGGAAGTCCTCGCCCCAGCAATCAGACAAAAAAAGAAAGAAAAGGTATCCAAATTGGAAAGGAAGAGGTAAAACTGTCACTGTTTGCAGGTGACATGATACTCTATACAGTGACTCCTAAAGACGCTACACAAAAACTGTTAGAATAAATGAATACAGCAAGGTAGCAGGATACAAGATTAATATACAGAAATCTGTTGCATTTCTTTACACTAACAATGAAATATCAGAAAGAGAACATAAAAAATCATGTGCATCAAAAAATAAAAAGTGCATCAAAAAAATACTTAGGAATAAATTTAACCAAGGAGGTGAGCCACCTATATGCTGAAAACTATAAAACATTGATAAAGGAAATTCAAGATGATTCAAAGAAATGGAAAGACATTCCATGCTCTTGGATTGGAAGAATTAATATTGTTAAAATGTCCCTACTACCCAAAGCAACCTATAGATTGAATGTGATCTCTATCAAAATACCCATAACATTTTTCACAGAACTAAGAACAAATAATCCTAAAATTTATATGAAATCACAAAAGACCCAGAATTTCTAAAGCAATACTCAGGAAAAAGAACAAAGCTGGAGACAACTCTCAGACTTCAGACGATATTACAAAGCTATAGTAATCAAAACCACGTGGTATTGGCACAAGACATACGGATCAATGAAACAGAATAGAAAGCCCAGAAATACACCCACACACCTACAGTCAGTTAATCTTCAACAAAAGAGGCAAGGATATACAATGGCGAGAAGACAGTCTCTTCAACAAATGGTGTTGGGAGAGCTGGACAGCTGCATGTAAATCAATGAAATTAGAACACACTGTCATGCATATACAAAAATAAACTCAAAATGGTTTAAAGACCTAAATGTAAGACATGACACCATGAAACTCCAAGAGAACATAGGTAAAACATTCTTGGACATAAACCGTAGCAATGTTTTATTAGGTCAGTCTCCCAAGGCAAAAGAAATAGAAGCAAAAATAAACAAATGGGACCTAATCAAACCTAAAAGCTTTATCACAGCAAAGGAATCCATCAACAAAATGAAAAGACAATCTACGGACTGGGAGAACATATTTGCAAAAGATGTGATCAAGAAGTGGTCAATACCCAAAATATAAGAACAGCTCATACAACTCACTATCAAAAAAAAAACCTAATCAAAAAATGGACAGAAGACTTAAGTTTCTCCAAAGACAGACAGATGGCAAACAGGTACATGAAAAGATGCTCAACATCACTAATTATTAGAGACATGCAAGTCCAAAACCCACAATTAGGTGTCACTTCATACCTGTCAGAATGGCGATCATCAAAAAGTTCACAAATAATAAATGCTGGGAAGGGTGTGGAGAAAAGGAACCCTCATACATTGTTGGTGAGACTGTAGACTGGTGCAACCACTATGGAAAACAGTATGGAGTTTCCTTAAAAATCTAAATACAGAGTTACCATATGATCCAGCAATCCCATTCCTGGGCATATATCCCCCAAAGATGAAAAAATCCATGTACCCTAGTGTTCACAGCAGCACTATTTACAATAGCCAAGACATGGAAATACCCAAAGTGCCATTAACAGACTATTGCTTTAAGATGTGACACACACACACACACTTATATATATACACACACATATACATACAGAGACACCAGCAATATTATGCAGCCATAGAAATATTGTCATTTGCAGTAACATGGAGATTATCATACTAAGTCAGACAAATATTATATATCATTTACACGTGGAATCTAAAAAATAATACAAATGAATCTATATACAAAACAAAAACAGACTCACAGACACGGAAAACAAATGTGTAACTTACCAAAAGGCAAGGGGGTGGGGGTAAATTAGGAATATGGGATTAACAGATACAAACTACTATACAGAAAACAGATAAGCAACAAGGACTTGCTGTATAGTAAGGAACTATATTCAGTATCTGTTTTCCATTATGGGCTATTAGCAATCTGAAATATGTCACTGAATCACTTTGCTGTACACTTGAAATTAACACAATGTTGTAAATCACCTATCCCTTAATTAAAAAAAGAAGTGGGATGAGGTTTAGAGATTTTGATGACCAGAAGATACCAGTCCAAAGTGGCCTCATAATTCTTGGGAATTTGTAGGAATTATAGTTATCCAGAATGAGGACTGCCTTGGGCCAGAATGGCTTCCCCAGAGTCACACAGAGCCAATCTCTTGGACTAGCCATCCCTAGATCCTTGCTCTTAAGCAGCCAGAAGTTCATTCTTAGAAGATGGGTGGGTTTAGGGTAAGGAGCCTCTGATTTCATTGCTTTCTAGAAGATTGCAAACTTGCAGGTTGAAGTTGGAACTGACCCATTTTGACCTAGAGAAAATTAGGAGAAGAAAGCCCAATCTACATTTTGGAGTTCTCCACGTGGTTCTCCCTTAACGCCACAGCTAACACACTCTGCCAGCCTGATGCTGGAACTTTTGATTTTAGAGGACAGAGAGGTAGGTTTCAATCTACTTTTAAGGAGTGTCTTTCAGAGACTCTAATGCTATTTCATTCAAATTAGAATTGTCTCCTTTAATGAAAATTTAAGTAACAACTGTAAAAATAAAACAAAGATTTTGTAGAGTAGAAAAATTCCTTGTAGAGCCATTTGCTCCAGGGTGCACACACAGGATGGAAAAGGTCAGGTAAAGTGCAAAACGTGTTAGACAAATCGTGGTGTTTGTACACTGATAGAGAGGGTGACTGTTTTCAAACTGTAAACATTGAACGTTTGCCAATTTCTTATCTTAATCTGTGCTCCACTCCACCTCACCTCTCCAACTCATGTAAGTAAGTTTAATTTAAACTTTATTAGATTCTCAGAGAGGATAAAAAAAAGTGAAATAGAAAAGAATGTGAAAAGGGGAGAGGGAGAGTTCTTGACTGGAGTAGATTTTTATAATAACACAGATAAGCATTCCAAGTTAAGAAGAACCTTAGCAATGAGCTAGTCTGACTCTTTTCTAACATATCAGTCCCTCTGCAACCTCTCTGCTCATCTAAGTTTGACTTGAATACCACCCGAAAGGGCACTCACCTTCTCCCAAGATAGCCTAATCTATGCATAAAAAACTTTAATTCTTAGAAATGTCTTTTCAATAAAGAATGGATTTTTCTCCCTCCAACTCCTAACCATTGGTCCCATTTTTGCCCCTTGGAACAAAACAGAATAAATCTAATCTCTCTATTGACAGATATTCCCCACATATACCTGTGCCTTAGAGGTTTTATCAGTCAGAGTCCCAGCAGGTAACAGACGGCTGAGCCCAACTGAAAGCACAGACCACAGGAGAGGAGCCTGTCAATGCTCCATTCATATCAGCCTCATAGGGCTGAGAGAAGGTGAGATGTCTGGAGGTGGACATGAGAGGGGCAAGAAGACATCCATCCCAGGGATATTCCCATCACCAGTGTAAACACCCTTGGTTCTTCATTCATTCTTGGATGTCCATGGTCTCTGTGGGTCTCTATCACACAGCTCATCTCTAACTTACAATAAGGGGGAAAGAACAGACAATGGTACATTGAAGTGTTTTGTTTTAGGAATCCTAGAACCTAAGTGACCTTAAGTGGGTACTTGAGAGTCCTTGGGTATAAAGAATCTCAAACAGATGCATAGCTAGGCACTGAGCCATAGCAGGCAGCCTAACCAATGACTTTCTTAATGGGTATTTACTCCTCCTCTCTGTAGAAAAGAAGGAGGGTGGTGAGGAAGGAAGGGAGAGGAAGAGAGGAAGGAAGGATGGAAGGCAGTATGAATTGCCCTGCCTTTACCATTTCTGCCCACCTGTTTTCCCAATTTAAAAAAACATATTTCCTTAGAAACAATTATTCTTTAAAAATGAACCTACCTTTAACCTTCATTAAAAAACTAAAAGTAAGCAAAACAAAACGACAGCCTATGGAATGGGAGAAAATATTTGCAAAAGATGATGCTGACAAGGGCTTGATTTCCAGAATATATAAACAGCTCATATGACTTAAGGAAACAACAAACAACCCAATCCAAAAATGGGCAGAAGACCTAAATAAGCAATTCTCCAGTGAAGACATACAAATGAACAACAGGCACATGAAAAAAATGCTCAATATCACTAAATGCCAGAGAAATGCAAATCAAAACTACAAGGAGGTATCACCTCACACCAGTCAGAATGGCCGTCATTCAAAAGCCCACAAATGACAAATGCTGGAGAGGCTGTGGAGAAAAGGAAACCCTCCTACACTGTTGGTGGAATGCAGTCTGATGCAGCCATTGTGGAAAACAGTATGGAGATTACTCAAAAGACTAAAAGTAGACTTACCATATGACCCAGCAATCCTACTCCTGGGCATATATCCAGAAGGAACCCTACTTAAAAAGATACCTGCACCCCAAAGTTCATAGCAGCACAATTTACAATAGCCAAGATGTGGAAACAACCTAAATGTCCATCAACAGATGACTGGATAAAGATGTGGTATATTTATACAATGGAATACTACTCAGCCATAAAAAAAGATAAAATAATTCCATTTGCAGCAACATGGATGTCCCTGGAAAATGTCATTCTAAGTGAAGTAAGCCACAAAGAGAAAGACAAATACCATATGACATCATTCATATGTGGAATCTAAAAAAAAAAAGACAAATGAACTTATATAAAGAACAGAAAGTGACTCACGGAGAATATAGACTTGTGGTTGCCAGGGGGGAAGAGGGTGGGAAGAGGTAAACTGGGAGATTGAGATTTGCAGATACTGACTGGTATGTGTAAAAGACATAAACAAGTTTATACTGTATAGCACAGGGATAATGTATTCAATACCTTGTGGTAGCTCATGGTGAAGGGGAGTAGGAGGGTGGATATATGTATATTCATGTATGACTGAAGCATTGTGCTGTGCACCAGAAATTGACACAACATTGTAAACTGACTATACCTCAATAAAAAAAGCTAAAAATAGACTTACCATATGATCCAGTAATCCCACTCCTGAGCATATATCCAGAGGGAATTCTAATTTGAAAAGATACATGCACCCTGACATTCACAGCAGCACTACTTACAATAGCCAAAACATGGAAGCAAACTAAATGTCCATCAACAGATGACTGGATAAAGAAATTGTGGTATATTTATATAGTGGAATACTACTCAGCCATAAAAAAGAATAAAACCATGCCATTTGCAGCAACATGGATGGACATGGAGATGGACATGGAGATCATCATTCTAAGTGAAGTAATCCAGAAAGAAAAGTACCATATGTTATCACTCATATGTGGAATCTAAATAAAAGACACAAATGAGCTTACTTACAAAGCAGAAAGAGACTCACAAACAGTGAACCAACATGGTTACCAGGATGGGAAGAGGGTGGGAAGGGATAAATTGGGAATTTGAGATTTTCAGATACTAACTACTATACATAAAATAGATAAACAACAAGCTTATACAGTACAGCACAGGGAACTATATTCAATATCTTACAGTAACCTATAATGAAAAAGAATATGAAAATGAATATCTGTATGTATATGTATGACTGAAATATTATCTTGTACACCAGAAATTGATGTAACTTTGTAAACTGACTATACTTCTATTTAAAAACAAAAAAATAACCTAAGAAAGTAAGGTAAAACTAATTAAAAGAAAAAGGAAGTACCAGTTTAAACGTGGGCAGCTCTCTTGAGAGATGTGGTGGTACGAAGGGAGGCGTGTGACTTACACAGTCTGACGGACCTGGTCGTGCACCTCTGCCCTGCTGCCACTGCTGGGAGGTCTTGGAGGGGCTTCCAAGCCTCACTTTCTTCATCTGGAAAGCGGATTACACTGCTTCAGTGATTGTTAGGCAGGTTAAGTAAATGGAGTGAAGTACCTAGTATCCTACCTATCACACAGTAGGCATCTTATAAGTGTTATTTTATAATTAATTTAAATTATAATTACAGTTGCCTTTCTCCTCCTCCCTTCCCTTGGAAGTATTTGCCAAGTGAAGAGAAAGTCAATATACATGCAGACGAGTATGTGCCTGAAAATCAGCTGTAGCGATTAAGTGTCTTAGCAGCAAACTTCCATCCTGCCCCACAAAGGAAGGTCTAAAAAGTGTGTTGGAGATTTCAAAAAAGTGTAAATCATGAATAATGAGAAACGTGAGCTTTTTCCCTTTGAGTTGCTTTGGTAAAGTTAGATTTCTTTTTCCTACTTATTACCACCAGACTTGGCCGGCCGCTGTGGGTAGCAGGTTCTGCCGCATGTGTCTCTCAGGGGTTTCCCCTAGTTACTGCCCGTGAAGTCTGCACTCCATCTCTTCCAGCCTTACTTAGCTTTAGACACAGACCAGACACCACAGGCAGGAGGCTGGTTTGGATAAGGGGGCCAGTTCAGAGATGGGAGCAAACATAGCAGAAGGCACCGTTCATCCCCAGGGCAAGCACCTGGGGTTTTTTATGGGTTTTTGAAACGGAAGTCCAAGTAGGGCGGACCCTTCCTGCAGGATGTCCGCCCTTGTCTGCTCATCCTGAGAAAGGAGGACTGGGAAGGCAGCCTCCAGGAATAGGGTCCATCTCTGCCGTGGAGATCGTCATCTCACTGCCAGGCACTTGTGAAGCGGAGGCACAGAGAACTGCCTGATTCCTGCCCTCCCACCCTGAACCCTGATCCTCAGCCATGAACCATCCCCACATTCTTCACGGGATGCTCCCGTGGAGCAGAACATACTAGTGCTGGCTTCTAATGAGGACTGGCGTCTGCTGGTCCTCAGAATGCCATCCTCTAATGCACTCGGCCTGGTGCACTTGACCTCAGTGACCACATTTGCTCACCACGTGGCAGAAGGCCACATCTTCTCCTCCTGTTCCTTTGCCCACCCCAGTTACCTCTGCCTGCCTTACTTTCATGAGAGTCTAGGTGAAGGCCAGCTGGCTGGCAGCAAGTGGCCCAGCCCACACTCCTCCATAGAAACCTCTGGCCGGTATCACAAATGCGGTGTCTCCTGGTTTTCCCTGCAGATGAAAATGAATGTCTCAGTGCTCACATCTGTGGAGGAGCCTCCTGTCACAACACCCTGGGGAGCTACAAGTGCATGTGTCCTGCCGGCTTCCAGTACGAACAGTTCAGTGGTGGGTGTCAAGACATCAATGAATGCGGCTCTTCGCAGGCCCCCTGCAGTTATGGCTGCTCCAACACTGAGGGCGGCTACCTGTGCGGCTGTCCACCTGGCTACCTCCGAATAGGCCAAGGGTAAGCACTGCTGTTGGTCGTCATGGTTGGAGGCTGGCTCATTTATAACATAATTAAGTATATTTAACTCAAAATGACTTGTTCTACTAGAGGAGAACCATACCTTTTATGATCCTGGAGTTAACTCCAGTTAGCTCTGCAAAGGTTTTAGGTTATTTTATTTGAAAGGAGACGTCTAGATTTGTAGAAGTTCATAAAGTGTCAAAGAAAATGATGATACTCCATTGAAAATACCTCGCTGTATGGCCTGTCTGTCTCATTCTCTTGATTGTCACATCTTGTTGGAAAGAGACTCATTTCTCAGGAAATGGAGGGACCACAGCCCATGACAGAACTGGCCCACGCTGCACATTGCTGATGCGACCTTGTCCTGGGGCAAGCAGGGTTCGGTCTTGACTTCAAGTGCCTTCTCATCTAGCTCCTGTTAGGATAAAACAAAAAGATACATTTTAAAAACTGTAAAGGACCCCGCAAAAGGTATTTTACATTTCAGACTTAAACTTACATTAAAAATCACCAAAAGATTATATATGGAATATAAAAAAACCCACAAATTCTATTTACAAACCAGAAGTAGACTCACAGACATAGAAAACAAACCATGGTTACCAAAGGAGAAAGGGGGGATATTCTAAAAGTCACCAAAAGAGCATTAAATAGAAGAGTTAAAATAATGATGGTATTTTCCGGGTAGAATACTTCACCCCATCAATAACATGTGAAAGTAGGGGCAGGGAAGATACACTTTTATTTTACTCACTGATTTAAAAGTTTAATGTTAAGTTTTCAAAGTTTAGGTCTTTTTCCCTGCTGAATTACTCTGGACTTGGTTGTCCATCTAGTTTTGGCTATCCTTTGAAGGATGTCAAATTTTAATTTTTTAATTAGGAACACACAGACATTAAATATACATACACACGTATACAGACCCCCTCCCACAGTTCCATGTTCCACAACACACACATATATATGTATATATCAAATTGTTAATTTTGCAGTCTTTGATTTCTTGACACACAAATATCAAGTGATTCATTCTGGGGCGTGGAGAAGGTAAAAGAATGTTTCATGGGAAGCACACAGAATGCCAGCAATAGGACTCAAATTCCCAGATGTTTATGTCTGGCTCTCAGTAGACTCATTCTTTGTAGGTCTAATGCCAGAACCATTTTCCCAGCAAAAATTGTGACACTCCACACTGGCTTCTGGCCAGCAGGACTTTATAGTCACACTTCTTGTAAGTGCTGTTCCAGGGATATGAAAATACTGGAAAGGCGTTCTGAGAAAGGAACCAAAGCCTGCAGATTTGGGGTTTGCCCTCCAATAATTTAATCATTGTGTGAATGTACACACAGGATGAGCATTTATCATTTCATCCATTTTATTGTTTCTATGCATTTCATGGTGCAAGATAAGGAATGCGAAAGGAAAATGTGTTGGGCTCTGGCAGGATAACAGAAAAAAGAAGCTGCAAAATACAAAAAGTATTAGCATAATATTTTGAATTATATTTTGAATCTTAAGGGCATAAAGGAAAACGAGTTCTAAAGACTAGGTCAACAAAGAAAGAGCTAAATGCTATTTAGTCTACGTTATGACCCATGGTAGAAGTCCACCCATTTATAACAGTTGGGTTCCTCTGTGAATCACTGGAGTGAACCCTACCCTAAAATAAAGATTCTTTTAGGATCATTCAGCTATTTCAACACATTTTGAAAGAGGAGCCTAGTAAATACATTCCAAGTGGCCTATGAAATAGTAAGCAGAATAACAAAACAAGGTACTTGTGAAACATGCAAAGCCTCCCTCCGAAACTTGGCTTTAAAAACTGAAAGGCAAAGAAAAACAGCTGAACTAGTTCTCTCTTGGGCATGGGTTTGTTTATCCAGCCTCACATGAGTCAGAGCCAGTGGACCTAGTGGTTTTGAATGACTTGAAACAATTTCCCACAGTTGGACAAGCTCTGATACATGTATTTTATACATTGCATATCTTCAGTTTATTTCTAAATCAACCTCGGGTATCACCTGGAACTTTTGCCAAAGTGAGGGGTCCCATAATAAGAGAGATGGCTCAGAAGCTGGAGTGATGAAGGCTGGCGATGGTGGTGGGGGTGGCAATAGTGGTTATCAATTGAGCAGGAAGAGGGCAAGGAACTGAACAGTGATGTCTCTTTCCTTTCTTTCTCCTATGGAGCCTGTTTTGCAAAAAGAAGGCATTTTGATTTACCCTCCCAAGTCATATGGTCTCCCTCATCCCCTTTTCTTATTTCCACTCCACATCTCCCTCCCAGCAATACAGCAAAACGCCTGCCACCATAGGTTTGGGAGATGAAGGGGAAAATAAATATACAAAACAGGGCCTTGAGAGATAGCAAAAAGAATCAGTCAACTCAGGGAACTGGGAATTCCAGGCCAGACACAGATGGCTTCCGTGTGCTTCTCAGAACCAGCCGATCATCCAGTGGACAAAACCTCAAGGGCTGAATGTCACTAGGCAGGGTCCAGGCTTCACCGGAACTCTTGCACCACCCTCCTTCATCTCTCTGTTCTAATGAAAAATGTCTCTGTTCCCCTTTAACCGCAGGCACTGTGTTTCCGGGATGGGCATGGGCCGAGGAAACCCAGAGCCACCTGCCAGCAGTGAAATGGATGACAATTCACTCTCCCCAGAGGCTTGTTACGAGTGTAAGATCAACGGCTACCCCAAACGGGGCCGGAAGCGGAGAAGCACGAACGAAACAGATGCTTCCAACATCGAGGTAAATCAGAAGGGGTTTTCTCCTGATGTCTCCTATTGCAGAAGGGCCTTCCAGATTCCTGTGGTTTCCTCCGAGGATGCTCCCAAGTGTGAAAAAGCTCCCTGGGGAGAAAATCCAGACATTCCCCGAGCTCTGGGCTGCATTTTACAAGAATCTGTGGGGCTTTCTGAGTTTCTTGCTGCCTTTAGGGAGTGGCCATTCGAAGGTTTTCACATACTTGCTCATTTCCTCCGTCTCGCCAAAAAGAAAGTCAAACACCCACCCAACGTCTGCTGAAAGGACAAGGTCTGAGATCCAGGACAGCAAGTGGGCAGAACAGCAAAGTGACATAGTGCTCCCTCCACAGGGATGCCAAGTTCTGAAAGCTAGAGGCTCCTCTACTGAAGAGAGCCATGTGGAGTGTGAGGGAGCTTGGATTCTAGACAAAAACAACATGGAGCTCAAGCAGCCTGGTTTTCTCTGCCTACGGCTGCTGCAGCCTTTCAGTCAACTCAGAAATGCACAGATATTCACCCACACCTCTGGCTGCAGGCCCGGAGAATCCAGCACATGTGGTCCCAGAGAGGCAAGCAAGAAGCCAGGTGAAAAGCATTGAATATTAGCAGATCATCAGAGTCAGGAAGTAGGTTCCTAGGTGTGTCCTTCGGTGGGGATAGTTTTACGTCAGTGAACAAAATTGAAATAAACTGGTTCTTTCTTAGCATCAGTGCTGTAACCCCTCCCCTGTGGTCTGGAAAATGAGATAAGTCCTTGGAAAGAAAATAATTTATTACAATAGTGGTTCTCAAACTTGAGTGTGCATCTGAATCATCTGGAAGGATTGCTACAATAGATTTCTGGGAGACACCCTCAGGGTTTCTGATTCAGTAGGTCTCAGATGCCATCAAGAACTTGCATTTCTGACAAATTCCAAGATGATACAGATGCTGCCGGTCCCAGGACCACAGTCGGAGACCCACTGCATTAGAAAAACTCCAAATACAGGGAATTTCAACTTGACTTTCTTCTTGACAGTTTATTTTTTAATATTATAAATATGTGCCTGTTTAACACATTTGTGGTTTACATAGTATTTTATGAATGTGCATTTCAATATAGTAGATGCAGCATGAGAAGAAAGTTGTGTTGGTGGGAGATTTGAGGCACGTGCTCTTTAGTAAGTGGCATATTTACCTTTTAACATACTGCCATCTGTCTTCCCAGGATCAGCCTGAGATAGAAGCCAATGTGAGTCTTGCGAGTTGGGATGTTGAGAAGACAGCCATGTTTGCTTTCAATATTTCCCACATCAGTAACAAGGTCCGAATCCTAGAGCTCCTTCCGGCCCTTACGACTCTGACGAATCACAACAGATACTTGATTGAATCTGGAAATGAAAACGGCTTCTTTAAAATTAACCAAAAGGAAGGGATCAGCTACCTCCACTTCACAAAGAAGAAGCCAGTGGCTGGAACCTATTCATTACAAATCAGTAGTACTCCACTTTATAAAAAGAAAGAACTTAATCAGCTAGAAGATAAATATGACAAAGACTACCTCAGTGGTGAACTGGGTGACAATCTGAAGATGAAAATTCAGATTTTGCTTCATTAATTCACCATCCAGAGACCAAATAATTAAAAAACAAAGATAGATAGGTAGAACTGAATTCCCCCCACCCCAATCAGAATCTTCATATTATAGGTACAGTCTTTCACCACGTAAATTTCTATAAATAAGCACTATTCTTGTATTACAAAAGCAAGGTACAGGTGACTACCCTAGTTCAAAACAACCACTTTCTCAGGCTTCTCATGTATGTAGCTAAGCTACTTTGTCATATGTGTTGATTCTTGAAAACTGGGACGTGTATTTCCATTGGGGGTTGGCCATCCATGCTGACGTACCATCTTTCCAGCAGACGTACAGGAATGTGCTTTCAATGGATGGACTGTTCTGTTTTTTTCAAATTGTAAAACTTTGCTTCTCCAAATACAAGTATTAGGTTGGCCATTTATACTATCTATTTGGTGCTAGTAAATTCTCAAACTAGATTTATAAATGCACTGTAATATTTACACAACTTAGAAACCAAATTCCAAGTATTCAGTTCAAATACTTCATTAATTTCAATCAACCAAAGTTAGTTCAGTAGCTTATCTCAGTTATGAGTATAATACATTACATGTAAATTAAGTGTGTGTATACTGTAATCGTGCTATTTTTTATCATTGAAACATTTATAAACTAGAATAATAATGCCCTTAATGTGAGGGTTTGTAATGGTGCTTATTAAGACCAAAGACTTGTTAAATGTATACACCAAGTGGTAATGAAATTTCTGTGACTGGCCCACACGTGCATGGAGGTCTAGGAGGACCAGGAAACAGCCTGAGCAACCAGAGGATCACCAGTGCATCCTTCGTCACACCTGTGCAATATGCCAAGATTACCCTCGGTCATTCCTGTCAACAAGGGGTCCATGTCATAAATGTCACAATAAAACAGTCTCTTTTTTAGTGTACCCCTTGGCTTTGTGTTCTTGCATGGACGTGGGATTGGAGGGGCTATTCTGGAGCCCAATTAAAGTCTCCCGAAATTAAATTATCCTGGGTCTGTTAGCTACAGCTTGCCAAATGTATAACCACTAGAAGAACATTTACATATTTGAGTCAGTCCCTTGTTTTATTCATTCAAGATAGCAGAGTTATTTCTCACCAACAAGATATTTAGATTGTAGCATCATTCCTAAAACATGACCTAATCAATCCTGTGACTTTTAAACTACTACATTTCAGTACTTCAAAACATCAAGTTCAGTCATTGTCTTAGAGCACGTGTGTTTCATTACAAAAACTTTATCTTGCTCCCTCCCCTCAAATACACACAGTGTTGGCAAGCGTAGTGTTCCGTCCTTTCTCCCCACCCCAACATCTGTTGTTAGTCAGTGCTAGTCTAATTACAAAGAGATAACCCCAAACTGAATCCAATTGAATGCTATAAATCATGTTTTCCAAATGTCCTAATTTGACAATGCTGCTTTAAGTGCAATATTGAATATTTAACAGTTAAGCTCATTCAATTGATATGAATTTTTAAAATCCCTAAGGGCAGTAAAGGGTAGTGAAAATAAAGGTAAAGTGAGCTTGCTGCATGAAGGGAGAAGAAACCACACAAGGCATGGAAAAGTCCTCTCAAAGTCTTCGGAAAACTAGGCTAAAGATGGAGTAGGTATATTGTAGAGGACAAAACCAGGCTCAGTCGGTGCAAAACTCAGTTTAGCACACACCATCTCAATTGTCAAGCTACCCACTGCGACAGTGGGTTTCCTTGTACTGTGGTGAGATCCTGGCACCAGTTAAAGTGTCAGTCTAGGCAGCCAGTGGACAAGGATGTTTTCTTCCACCTAACAGGCCATGAACATCCCCAAAGTATTTTTTTTTAATCTCTTATTTTGCCATCCAAAAAAATCTTGCTCATAATTGATGCTCAATAGAGATGAGTTGAATGACTGTTTTGGAAGGGATCTGTACCTTGGTTAGGAAGTTAAAATATGACTCAAAATTTCCTTCTATCTCTACACCTATGGTTCTGATGGAAGTGTACTATAATTGTTAGAGAAGAATATATAGCATATGGTAAACAGCTTGCAAATGGAAAATGTCTTTGATAATTTAGCCAGAACTGCATTACATTCAATAATGGATTTTCTTTATAACAACAGAGCAAAATAGAGTTGGCACTAGTAGATCACTTTGATATTTTTAATAGTCTCAGTCTGGATTTTATTTATTTCAGAGCCAACAATTTTCAACAGCATATTTTCCGCGTTTCTGACTGTAACGAAACATTTTCTTCATTGTTCCATTGTAAATATTCCTCTTGTCGGAACTTTTTTTTTTAATCCTGAGATTTAAACCTGTACCTTTTAATTGTCTGTGACCTTTTGATTTTACTTTTGGTGGTTACTTTTGGTTGGTTTTATAAATCTCAGAAGCTTGAAAACATCTTGTCTGTACTCCTCAGCCCATTTCATTTGCCAATAATTATTTTGTAAGTAGGGTTGAAATGAACTCAGCTGGCCTTATGAAATGTTTAAACTTGAACAAACAACTACATTTTTGTTCAACAAATAGCACTTCACTCAGCCAAAATTGCTTTGGACATTGCCACTCCAAGTATTGTTTAAACTTCAGGAATCATGTTTGTAAAATTAGATGAGCCAAAATAACAATTAGGTTGATACTATATTAATATACTTAAAAGTTATATACCTGTAAATTGTAAGAGTTTAAAAAAAATCAGCTTTGACCACAGAATGTACTTTATTCTGATTTTAACTGTAGTTCTCAGAGATATATTACAAATGTAATTATTGAATGGTTTAAAGACACTGTTTTTAAATGCCAGAAGATTGCAATAAGGAGAAAGATTAGTTTTCACATACGTAGCAGAAGACAGTTATCTCCCCTTTGCCAATTTTAAACACTTCGTTTAAAAAAATTTTTTTACTTTGTTAAACTTTTTGAAACCCAATGTGAGACTAACATTATGTACTGCTAGGAAAGGATTCCCAGTATTATTCTGAGTTTACGGTTAGAGAGAAACAAGGCGGCTATGAATTTGATTTTGCAAATTTCTGTGTATCCAAGACTGGGTTCACTTAGAGGATTGGGTCTCAATGAATAATTCTGACATTCTCACAAGTGTCTGTATAAACAAGAGGGTCTTGTACATTTGACACCTGACATACATTTGGCAGGACCTGGCAATGTCACAAAATCTGTTATTTCAACTAACTGCTAATGAATCCAAAATGCTTATTTGGCAAAGTCATAAACCTCTTTTCAGGACATGGGCTGTTGTGCATCCTTGATCCAAGCCTGAATTATGACCTCTGCCAATAGATGTCAGCTTTATTTTTACTGTTGGACAGTGAAAGGTGCATCCTTTTTAACTAAAGTCATAGCAGGTAAGTAAGTAGGTGTGATTTCCCACTAGCTCAATTCTCTGCTCTCGATGCATTTTTGTTCCACACAAATATTCATCGTCATTTTCAGTCCCTGCGACTATTCCCATTTCATAAAACAATGCAGCATTACCCTCTCTGTGCCCCCTCCTGCCCCTCAAGGGTTGGTTATAACGTCAACTAGAAGGCATCACATTTAGTGTATTTCTAGAATCCTTAGCTTGGGTTCAAAGTCAAACAACACTGAGGTAGTGATGTTTAGCAGAAAGCAGCTGCTCCCTTCAGCAGTTTCTGGGTAACTTTCATATCTCACTTGATGTGTTCTTTGCAGCTGTGCTGAGAATTGCAGAAATCAGATGAGGTCTGTTCCATTTTAATGTGAAATTCTCTCCAGGGGAGAACTTAAATCAAACCTGAATGATTTAGCTTTTTCTTCTCCTGGAAATGATGATAACCACACACCCCATTGATCCCACCAGCCGTTTACACAAGAACATCACAGGCCTGTGTGGTTGAGTCAGTCCATCCGCATGGTGAGCTCTGCTCTGGGTGGCCCCCACAGCCCTACTGTGTAGACGGCCAGACTTGTCGGGAAAGATTAACAGGACCTTGAGGTATCAGAATTTCAAAGGCATGACAGGCTGGATTGGGTTTATGTTGGTATTTTTGTTGTTATGTAAAATAAGCATGGTGTGCTATTCGGTATTCCTGTCTCCGGTTGCACCGTGATTATTCCCCTTCAGCATGTTCCCTGCACCCGCCTCGGGCAGTTCTGTGATCCAACTCCAGGGACCCTGTGCCTCGGGAAGATTGCAAACTCCTGAGGCCTGCTGCTTCCTACACACTTGTAGACTGACTGTAACAGGCTCTCTTGTGGGTCATTCACAGCGTCTGAATTGAAGCATTGAGCCCAGAGGTCAGTCTGTTGCAGAACCAGCTCCTTTGGAGAAAACTGTTCCTGACAATGTTTACCATGTCCTCTCTCATGGGCCTCGTACCCACCGGGAGACGGCATGGCAGCTGGGGGTACCACTCCTAAAGGCCGATGCTCTCAGTCTCAAGGTTTGTTCCCCACCCCCCTCAGGGCCTGTGATTATTGATGCCTTGTCATATAAAGAAAGTTTGCTGAGAGTTCAGTCAAGTCCTGAGGTCCTCAGGAGTGCCTGGTCCAACACTATAGGAAATCTGGAGTCAGACAACCTGTGATCAGGAGATTGGCCAAGATGGCCTAGTAGACAGACCCTGAGCTCACCTCCTCTCACATACCCCTAGGTGGGCAAACCACAAACTGGAGAATAATTACATTGCAGAGATCCTCCCAAAGGAGTGAGAGGTCTGAGCCCTGCACAGGGCTCTCCAGCCCAAGGGTCCTGTGCTGAGAAAACAAGCTCGCAGAGCATCTGGCTTTAAAGGCCAGTAGGGCTTGCTTTCAGGAGCCAGGGGGCTGAGAGAAATAGAGATTTCACCCTTAAAGAGTGCACACAAAATCTCACATGCTCCAGGCCTCAGGGCGGCAGCAGTCATTTGAGAGGAGCCTGGGTCAGACCTACCTGCTAATCTTGGAGAATCTCCCGGGGAGGCAGGAGGCAGCTGCAGCTCACCCTGGGAACACAGACACTGGCAGCAGCTATTCTGGGGGCTCCTTCTACCACGTAGACACCGATGCTGCCATGTGCCATTGTGGAACCCTCCCTCGAGCTCAGCAGCACCAATACCCCGGCCCCACCCAACAGCCTACAGGACCCAACGCTGAGATGCCTCAGGACAAGCAATTAACTTGGTGGGGCTGTGTGTCCCCACCCACCGCAGATAGGCTACCTTAAGACCCCTTGCGCCCACGGCCACTTCTGGACATGGCCCCGTCCACCAGAGGGCCCAGGACACGTCTTTGCCCACCAGTGGGCAGGTACCAGTCCCAGAATTTCCTGGGCCCTGGCCCTGCCCTCCAGGGAGCCTGCCCTAAATTCTGGACTAGCTTGACCCACCAGGGGGCAGACACCAGTCTCAAGAAAACCACAATCCTTCAGCCTGTAAGCTTAGCCTTCCCACCAGTAGGCCAGACCCTGCCCAGACCAGCCAGACCCCAGCCCCGTCCACCAGCAGGCCAACACAAGCTTCGGGACATCCCAGACCCTGGAGCAAATCATGTCAAGATATGGCCCCCAACCAGAGATCTAAAACCAGCTCTGTGACCCATGAGTCCTGCAACCAGACTCCAGGACCTGGCCCTGCCCACTAACCTCAGGACCTGGCTTCACCCACTAGTGGGCAGACAGTAGCCCCAGAGTCTTCTGGATCCTGGCTGCCCACCAGTGAGCCAGCATAAGCCCCAGCGTCCCCTGGGGTTCTGCAGTCAGCTGGCTCATGATCTGGTTCTGAAAACCAGTGGCCAGCAGCTTCCACACAAGGCAGGGCCACCAATGGAACCAGAGTCCAACCAAGCCTAATAGACTCCTCACAGTCAGCCTGCCACAACCTACGCAGCCTTCCTGGGGGGGAACCCCTCCAGCATGCAGCTGGGCTGATGAGATGGGAGTGTGCTGCTGGAATGCATAGGATGTCTCCTACAGAAGGCCACTTCTTCAAGTTCAGGAAACATAACCTATCACACACGTAAAAATAAACACAAACATGCAAAACGAGGTGACAAGGAACATGTTTGAGGCGAAGGAACATGATAAAAACCTAGAAAAACTAAGTGATAGACAATTATATAAGAAGGGGGCAAAAGTAATAAAATCATCGATATTCACAAAAAGCAGTTAAGGGATACACAAGACGCTTAGATGTAAAATATGTTATCGAAAACAACAATCATGAGGGGAGGAGAGTACAAATGCAGGTTGTTAAAATACACTTGAAAGTAAGAAACCAGCAATCTAAATCACATTATACATAGACACACACATATATTTATACATATAAAACTATATAAAGCCTCAGTAATCACAAACGAAAACTATGATACACACAAAAAAGGAATCCAAACAAAGACAATCAAATCACAAGAGAACAAAAGGAACAAGATACCTACAAAAAATAACCCCAAAACAATGAATAAAGTGGCAATAAAAACATACATGTCAATAATTACCATAAAATTAAATGGACTAAGTGCTCCAATCAAAAGACAGTAGCTGAATACATGCAAAAACAAGACCCAAAGTTAGAAGGAAAGAAATCACAAAGATTAGAGCAGAAATACATGAGAAAGACTGAAAAACAGAAAAGATGAATGAAACTAAGAGTTGGTTCTTTGGAAAGAAACAAATTTAGTAAGTCTTTAGTCAGAATCATTAAGAAAAAAAGGAGGTCCCAAATATAGAATCAAAGGAAAGGAGATGTTATATCCAATGACACAGAAATACAGAGGATCATAAGAGACTACTACAAGCAGTGACATGCCAAGAAAATGGACATCCTGGAAGAAACCAAAATCTTAGAAATGTACAATCTCCCAAGACTAAACAAGGAAGAAATAGAAAATGAACAGACCAATTACCAGTAATTGAATTAATAATTTAAAAACTCCAAAGCCGAGGACCAGATGGCTTCACAGGTGATTTCTACCAAACAGTCAGGGTAGAGTTAATGTCTGTCCTTCTCAAACTATTGCAAAAAATCACAGACAAAGGATTGCTTCTGAATTCATTCTGAAGCAAGCATCATCCTAATACCAACACAAGTCAAGGGTACCACAGAAAAAGAGTATTAAAGGGCAACTATCACTGATGAACACAGATGCAAAAATAAAACGAAATACCAGCAAACAAAATCCAACGATACATTAGAAGATCATACACCATGATTAAGTAAGATTTATCCAAAGGATATGATTTTTCAACATCTGCAAAGTCAGTGTTCTGTATTAACAAATTAAAAATGACAACCTATGGAATCGGAGAAAATATTTGCAAAAGATGAGACTGACAAGGGCTTAATCTCCAGGATATATAAACAGCTCAGACAACTTAAGAAAAAAACAAATAATCCAATCCAAAAGAGGGCTGAAGAACTAAACAAGCAATTAAGCAATGAACACATACAAATAGACAACAGGCACATAAAAAAAGACTCATTATCACTAATGATCAGAAAATGCAAATCAAAACTACAATGAGGTATCATCTCACACCAATCAGAATGGACATCATTCAAAAGCCCACAAACAATAAATGCTGGAGAGGGTGTGGCAAAAAGGGAACATGCCTGAACTGTTGGTAGGAATGAAGTTTGGGGCAGCCATTGTGGAAACAGTATGGAGATTCCTCAAAAGACTTAAAATAGACTTATGATATAATCCAGTGATCCCATTTCTGGGCATATATCTGGAGGGAACCTTAATTCAAAAAGACACGTGCATGACAATGTTCTTAGCAGCAATATTCATATGGGCAAGAAATAGAAAAAACCTAAATGTCCAGTGATGCAAGACTGGATAAAGAAGTTGGGTATATTTATACAATGGAATACAACTCAGCCATAAAAAAAATAAAATAATGCTATTTGCAGTGACATGGATGGTCCTGGTTATCATCCTTCTATGTGACGTAAGCCATGGAAAGAAAAACACCATATGATATCACTTACATGTGGAATCTAAAAAAAAAAAAAAGAAAAGAACTTATTTATAAAACAGAAAGACTCACAGACTTATGGTTCCCAGTGGGGAAAGGTGTGGGAAGGAATAAATTGGGAGTTCAAGATTTGCAGGTACTAAAAAATATATCGGAAATAGATAAATGACAACTTCATACTGTATAGCACAGGAAACCATATTCAATATCTTGTAGTAACATATGGTGAAAAATATTAAAATGAATATATGCATATTCATGTATGAGTGAAGCATTATGCTATACACCAGACATTGACACAACATTGTAAACTGATTATACTTCAATAAATATTAATATATACAGAGTAAATTTAAAAAAAGAACAAAGCTAAAGGAATAACCCTCCCAGACTTCACACAATGCAACGTAGATACAGTAATTAAAATGGCATGGTATTGGCACCAAAAATGACATATAGATCAATGGAACAGAATAGAAAGCCCAGAAATAAACACACAGACATATGGTTAATTAATCTTTGACAAAGGAGGCAAGAATATACAATGGAGTAAAGACAGTTTCTTCAGCAAATGGGTGTTGGAAAAACTGGACAGCTACATGTAAATCAACGAAGTTAGAATATTCCTTCACATCATACATAAAAGTAAACTCAAAATGTCCTAAGGAATTAAACATAAGACAACACCCTATAAACTTCCTAGAAAAAAAAAAAAACATAGGCAAAACATCCTGATACAAATCTCAGCAATATTCTCCTAGGGTAGTCTACCCAGGTAATAGAAATAAAAGCAAAGAAACAAATGGGACCTAATTAAACATATAAGCTTTTGCACAGCAAAGGACACCATAAGCAAAACACAAAGACAACCTTTGTTAATGAGAGAAAATATGTACAAAAGATGAGACTGACGAAGGCTTAATTTCCAGAATATATAAGCAGCTCATAGAACTTAAACAACCAACCACCCAACCCAATCCAAAAATGGACAGAAGAGCTAAACAGGCAATTCGCCAATGAAGACATACAAATGGCCAATAGGCACATGACAAAACGCTCAATATCGCTGATGATCAGAGAAATGCAAATCAAAACTACAATGAGGTATCACCACACCAGTCAGAATGGCCATCATTCACAAATCCACAAACAATAAATGTTGGAGAGGGTGTGGAGAAAAGGGAACCTCCTACACTGCTGGGAGGAATGTAGTTTGGTGCAGCCATTATGGAAAACAGTATGGAGATTCCTCAAAAGACTAAAAATAGACTTACCACATGATCCAGGAATCCCACTCTTGGGCATATATCTTTACGGATCTCTAATTCAAAAAAAAAACCATACACGCACCCCAATGCTCATAGCAGCATTATTTACAATAGCCAAGACATGGAAGCACCCTAAATGTCCATTGACAGAAGACTGGACATAGAAATTGTGGTATATTTATACAAGGAAATACTACTCAGCCATAAAAAAGACTAAAATAATGCCATTTGCAGTAACATGGATGGACCTGGTTATAATCATTCCATGTGATGTAAACCAGAGAAAGAAAAATACCGTATGATATCATGTTTATGTGGAATCTAAAAAAAAAAAAAAAAAAAAGAACTTATTTACAAAAGAGAAAGACTCAAAGACATAAAAAAAATTATGGTTCCTGTGGAGGGGAAAGGTATGGGAAGGGATAAATTGAGAGTTCCAGATTTGCAGGTACTAAATAATATATATGGAATAGATAAACAATTTTATACGTATAGCACAGGGAACAATATTCAACATCTTGTACTAAGTTATGATGAAAAATGTGAAAATGAATATATGTATGTTTATGCATGATTGAAGCATTATGCTATATACCAGACATTGACACAACATTGAATACACTTCAATAAGTATGTATATATACAGAGTAAATTTTAAAAAGGAACAATGATGGAGGAATAAACCTCCCAGACTTCACACAATGATACAAAGCTACAGTAATCAAAACAGCATGGTATTAGCACAAAAACAGACATATGGATCAATGGTACAGAATAGAAAGCCCAGAAATAAACCCACAGACCTATGGTCGATTAATCTTTGACAAAGGAGGCAAGAATATACAATGGAATAAAGACAGTCTCTTCAGCAAATAGGTGTAGGGAAAACCGGGCAGCCACATGTAAATCAATGAAGTTAGAATACTCCCTCACACCATACACAAAAATAAACTCAAAATGTCCTAAAGAATTAAACATAAGACAACACCCTATAAACTTCCTAGGAAAAAAAAATAGGCAAAACATTCTGATATAAATCTCAGCAATATTCTCCTAGGGCAGTCTACCCAGGTAATAGAAATGAAAGCAAACAAACAAATAGGACCTTATTAATCTCAAAAGCTTTTGCACAGCAAAGGAACCATAAGCAAAAGAAAAAGACAACCTTTGGAAAGGGAGAAAATATATGCAAAAGATGAGACTGACGAAGGCTTAATTTCCAAAATATATAGGCAGCTCATACAACTTAACAAAGGAACAATCCAATCCAAAAATGGACAGAAGACCTAAACTGGCAATTCACCAATGAAGACATAGAAACAGCCACTAGGCACATGACAAAATGCTCAACATCACTAATGATCAGAGAAATGCAAATCAAAACTACAATGAAGTATCACCTCACACCAGTCAGAATGGTCATCATGCAAAAGCCCACAAATGACAAATGCTGGAGAGGGTGTGGAGAAAAGGGAACCCTCCTACACTGCTGGGAGGAATGTAGTTTGGTACAGTCATTATGGAAAACAGTATGGAGATTCCTCAAAAGACTAAAAGTAGACTGCCTATGATCCAGCAATTCCACTCCTGGGCATATATCCAGGGGGAACTCTATTTCAAAAAGTTACATGCACTCCAGTGTTCATTGCAGCTGTACTTAAATAAATAGCCAAGACATGGAAGCAACCTAAATGTCCATTGACAGATGACTGGATAAATAAGTTGTGATACATTTATACAATGGAATATTACTCAGCCATAAAATGAATAAAATAATGCCATTTGAAGCAACATGAATGAAGCTAGATATTGTTTTTCTAAGTGAAATTAGCCAAAAAGAGAAAAATACCATATGATATCACTCATGTGGAATCTAAAAAAGAGAAGCCACTAACAAACTCACCTACAACACAATAAGAGACTCGCAGACATAGTAAACAATCATGGTTTTGGGGAGAAAGAGGAGGGGAAGGGATAAATTTTGGAGTTTCAGATTTGCAAATGTTATCCACTATATATAAAAATAGATTTAAAAAACAAATTTCTTCTGTATAGCACAGGGAACTATAATATCTGTAATAACCTTTAATGAAAGAGAATATGAAAATGAATACATGTATGTATATGCATGAAGGACATTGTGCTGTACACCAGAAGCTGACACATTGTAATGGAGTATACTTCAATAAAAAGAAAAATCACATCAAATAAAATACTTAGAAATAAACCTGTGTAATGAGGTGAAAGACTTATATGCAGAGAACTATAAAAAATGATCATGGAAATTAAAGACGATTTAAAGTAACAGAAAGATACATGCTCTTGGATAGGAAGAATTAACATTATTAAAATAGCCATACTACCCAAAGTAATCTACAGAGTAAATGTGCTCCCTATTAAATTACTCATGACCCTTTTCACAGAACTAGACAAATAATTCTAAAATTTATACGGAATCACAAAAGACCCAGAATTGCCAAAGCAATTGTTAGGAAAAGGAACAAAGCTGGAGGAATAACCCTGCCAGACTTCAGACAAAACTAGAGCTAAAGTAATAAAAACAGCATGGTAATGGCACAAAAACAGACATATGGACCAATGAACAGAGAGCCTAGAAGTAAACCCACACACCAATGGTCAATAATCTTCTACAAAAGAGGCAAGAATATACAGTGGAGAAAAGACAGTGTCTTCAACAACTGGTGCTGGGAAAGCTGGACAGCCACATGTAAATCAATAAAATTAGAACACTCTCTCACACCATACACAAAAATGAACTCAAAATGGCTTAAAGACTTCAAATAAGGCAGAACACTATAAACCTCCTAGAAGAGAACATAGGCAAAACATTGTGACAAATTTTAGAAATATTTTCTTAGGTCAGTCTCCCAAGGCCATAGAAATAAAAGCAAAAATAAACAAATGGGATCTAATCAAACTTCTAAGCTTTTGCACAGCAAAGGAAACCATAAGCAAAATGAAAAGACAACCTACAGACCAGGAGAAAATGTTTGCAAAAGGTGAGACTGACAAGGGCTTATTTCCAGAATATACAAATAGCTTATTCAACTCAAAAATACAAACAACTCAATCATTTATAGGCAGAAGACCTAAACAGACATTTCTCCAAAAAAGACATACAGATGGCCAATAGATATAGGAAAAGATGCTCAATATCACTATCAGAGAAATACAATTCAAAACTACAATTAAGTATCACTTCACACCAGTCAAAATGGCTATCATTAAAAAGTCTACAAACAATAATTGTTGGAGAGGGTGTGGAGAAAAGGGAACCCTCCTACAATGTTGGTAGGAATGTAATTTGGTGCAGTCACTATGGAAAACAATATGGAGATTCCTTACAAAACTAAAAATATAGTTACCATATGATTCAGCAATCCCACTCCTGGGCATATATCTAGAGAAAAGTAATTTAAAAAGACACATGCACCCCAGTATTCACAGCAGCACTATATACAATAGCCAAGACATGGAAGCAACCTAAATGTCCAGTGACAGATGATTGGATAAAAAAGAAGTGGTAAAGAAGATGAGTTACGTGCGTGTATATATAGGAATACAATGGAATACTACTCAGCCATAAAAAAGAATAAAATACCATTGCAGCAACATGGATGGATTTAGAGATTATCTTACTAAGCAAAGTTAAGTCAGAGAAAGGCAAGTATCATGATACTACTTAAGTAGAATCTAAAAAAAAAAGATACAAATTAGCTTGTTTACAAAACAGAAACAGACTCACAGACATAGAAACAAATTTATAGTTACCAAAAAGGAAAGGAAGGGAGAGATAAATTAGGAGTTTGAGATTAGCAATATACAAACTACTATATATAAAATAAACAATAAGGTCTTACTGCACAGCACAGGGAACTACATTCAGTGTCTTGTAATAACCTGTAATGAAAGAGAATATATATGTGTATGTGTATGTGTGTCTGTGTGTGTGTATACATATATATATATATAGAGAGAGAGAGAGAGAGAGAACTGAATCACTATGCTGTGTACCAGAAACTGACACAACATTTTAAGTCAACTATTCATCGAATAAAATATTTTAATTAGATTAAAGATCTAAATGTAAAGCTGGAAACCATAAAACTCCTAGAGGAACACATAGGCAGAACATTCTTGGATAAAAACCATAGCCATATTTTTTTTGGATCTGTCTCCTAATGCAAAAGAAATAAAAGCAAAAATGGGACCTAATTTAACTTAAAGGCTTTTGTACAGCAAAGTAAGCCACTGACAAAATGCAAAGACAACCTACTGAATGAGAGAACATATTTGCTAATGATATGACAAGGGGTTAGTACCTAAAATATATAAACAGCTAATACAGCTCAACATTCAAAAAAACCTGATTTTAAAAAATGGGCAGAAGACTTCAGATATTTTTCCAAGACACACAATACAGATGGCCAACAGGCACGTGAAAAGAAGCTCAGCACTGCTAATCAGAGAAATGTAAATTAAAAGCACAATGAGACTCACTCCTATCAGAATGGTTATCATCAAAAACACTACAAATAAATGTTTAAGGATGTAGAGAAAGGGAACACTGGTACACTGTTGGTGGGAATGTAAATTGGTGCAGCCACTGTAGAAAACAAAAAAAAACTAAAACTAGAACTACCGGATGACCCAGAAATTCTACTCTGGGGTATATATCCGAAAAAAATGAAAACATTGATTCAAAGAGGTACGTGCACCCCACTGTTCATAGGAGCATTATTTGCAATCCCCAAGATATGAAAGCACCCTAAGTGTCCATCAGATGAATGCATGAAGATGTGGTATACACACTCACACATTCAAGAACTACTCACCATAAAAAAGAATGAAATTTTGCCATTCGTGACATGTGTGGGCCTGGAGGGTATTATGCTAAGTGAATTCAGTCAGAGAAAGACACACTTTATGATGTCAGTTATATGTGGAATCTGAAAAATACAACCATCTAGTGAATATAACCAAAGGAAACAGACTCACAGATACAGAGAACAAACAGATGGGCACCAGTGGGGCCGGGGAAGGTGGGGTGGGGCAATATAGGGGTATATGATTAAAAGGGAAAAACTATTATGTATAAACAAGCTACCAGGATATACTGCACAGCACAGGGAAGACAGCCAGTATCTTATAATAGCTATAAATGGGGAATAGCCTTTAAAAATTGTCAGTCACTATGTTGTACACCTGTAACTTATATAATATTGTCCATCAACTATATCTCAATAAAAACGTTTAAAAAAAAAGCAAGCTGTGTTCTAGTCTCAGTTCCCTTTCTCAGCTATTTGGCCAGGGCCAGCTCCTTAGTGTCTGAGTTTTGTTTTCCTCATCGGTATTTTAGGTTTAATAATCAACACCTTTGCTATGCGCTCACGGAAGCAGTATTGCATAATCCTAATATACATAGATTAATATATATAATAATATATATAATATATAACACCCCAAGCTTTAAAAAGCACTTGTGAATGGTGTACCTCTAAACCGCATGTCAATCCTTAGTAATTATAATCCTCATCATGCGTGAGTCCAGGTGTCTTACCAAAGGTCTCTCACCCCAGAGAGGTAGAACTGAGACTAAAACCGCAGACCTGACAACACAGCGTGGACTCACTTCATGGTACAGGCCAAAATAAGAAGGGTCAGAATACAGTACATGAAAGCAAAGCAGGAACCTGTAAAGCTACAAATTAACATTCGTGATTCAAGACCTAGTCTCCCTTCCGCTCTCCCAGCAACCAACTGAAGACAGAGGAGAGGATGAAGCACACCTTGCTCAGCCCTCCGCTTCCCTTTCCCCCACCTCCCTCCACCCTCAGTAAATGCTCTTCGTGACCCTGTAACCCACCGCTGCCTCCCCTGCGCCACGCAAGACCTCTGATGGCAGAGTCCGCCTTGTCCTTGTAGCTTCGCTGCCCAGCTCGGCGCCTGGCTACTGGGCTGTCCTCCGCAGGCCTGCCAGCCCTGCAGTTGCCCAGCCTTGAGGCCAAAGAGCCCAGAAACAGCAACAGAGGCATCAACGGGTTGTGTTAAGAATGGCTTTCCAACTCTGAAGCAAAAGGCCCTAGAGACACACCCCACCGTGCACAGCCAAAGGCAAGCAGGTCCTGGAAGCAATCTTTACTACCCGAGGGAGGAGGCGGCTACCGTGTGTAGGGGGAATGCACCTCAGGTTGCTCATCAGTTACCAGGGAAACCAGGACTGGGGCGGGTCCCTCACAGCCCCTCAGGTTAATGAGCATCACGAGGGCAGGTGTTTCCCTTTAGTAAACTAGCAGGTGCAGCCGTTCTGGCCTAAGGATTAGAATGGTCACTCGCTGGGGCAGGGAGCCCGCACATTCACATGAGTAAGGTGTAGGTGAAGCAGGGAATACACAAGGAGCAAGAGAACAGCCATCTTGAGCGGCCTGACCATACGCTCCACCCCTACATACCCTGTATGACCCTTACAATCTTGGTTCACCCTCCTCGCCCAGAGATCCCTGGGGTCAAGTACGTGGAGGTGCTCTGCAGCCAAATACTGCAAATGCAATACCAACGACAGCAGCTGAAGAGTAACGAGAAAACACCAGACGCTTTTTGGGTCAATTTTTCACGGAAGTCCAGAGGACAAGGGCATCTAGCTGTAGACCCAGCAATCAGACTCACTTTGCAGTGAGGCCACAGTTGTCCCCCAGTCCTCAAATAGATTCCCTCTGTTCAGACTTGGGACCAAATATAAGGGAGGCACAGTACAGGGAAGATGGTGACCATTAAGCGAAATGCAAGCGTAACAGCATCCTGAGATAATGCCACCCCTGCCTGTGTTTTTTTTCCCCTCCCTGGCCCAGAGTAACATATTGCCTGTTCACCCTCAATCCCCACAGCCAGCGTCAAACTCTGGAGAGGCAGTACAAGACCACAGAGCCAATGTAATGGTGCCTTTCCCCAGTAGGGGCCCAGATTAATTACCTGAGGAGTTTCAGTGGGGCTAGGTAGAAGACAGGTGAAGTCTGTTAGTCCTGTTCTAATTCCCTTCCCCACATGGCAGCAAACCCAAACCACCGGGGACTTACTGGCCAGTTCCAGGATCAGTTTGCAACGTGCTCCCCTCGAAAGAGATCCTGTGGCAAGGGCAAAAGTGAGCTACTGTCCCGACCCAAAGTGGGCCACGGTCCTTCGGTGGTCAGCAGTTGAACGTGGATGGTGTTGACTAGTTGTCTGAGTTAACACAGCAAAAGCCTGGGGCGACGGCTCCTGGGGTGCTCAGTTGTAGCTTCTAGGGCTTGAGTTAGCCTCCTGGCCCACACGTTGAGAGTGTGGGTTTCTCGTTTCAACTGTTAAGTAGTCATTCACCCTTTCCATTAGTCCAGCAGCAAGGATCGTAGGGCAGATGAAAAGGCCAGTGTGTGTCCTATTTATCAGCCCATTCCTGAACTTCCTGGCCAGTAAATCGGATCCCTTGTTTGCTATGGGTCCACGGGGGCCCTTATGTCCCACACAGCTGTTCTAGACCCTGAATAGCATTTTTTTGTGTGTTGCTCAATGACCCAGGTAGGCCTTTTGTAATATCTCCCACCTGTTGTAACGCATCACCAATGGCATATAGCTGCTGTTCCATCACACTGTATCATTGCTCTGCCCGCTTCTGCAGCTGGGACCAGAAGGCCAAGGGTACTCTTATTTTGCCATTGCCACAGGCCCCAACAAACCCTTCTGGGTAACTGCCCACGTCCAATCCACAAGCCTGTACTTGATTTAATATCCCCGAAGCCTGTGTCTGTAATTGTTCAGGGGTGGTGGTTGGGGTATGGTTGTATTTGGTAGATAATCCAGGTTTGTGTGTTTTATTTTTGTCTCTATTCACCAGCCATCCCTGTGCAGTCAAATGAGCCACGATCACGGGGCTGCTACTTTCACACCGGAAAGAGACTCTGGGGTTAGCAGGATGTCGGCAATAAGATGGAAGAGAACGTTCTTGCTCATGGTCGTCAGCTGCCACGGGGCCCCACATGCTCGTGGACGGTCACTTGAGGATCACCCCCACAACTTTCATTCCCCATCCTTACTTCCCGATACCTCAGTGCTCATGGGAGCTTCCTCTGCCTCCGAGCTAGCTCACCAACTGTTGGGCTGCACCCCACAGGCCTGCAAGCTGTGCTTGCCCAGCCTTGAAGCCCACAAACAGTGACAGAGACATCAAAGATTTGTCAGAGAGGGGATCTTACACGTCCGCAGCAAAAGGTCCTGAGAGACACCCCACTGTGCACAGCCACAGGCCAGCAGGCAGGCAAGACAAGGCAGCAGTCCTCGCTCCTCGGGGGTGAAGGAGGCTACCGTGTGTAGGGGGAATGGACGTCAGGTTGCTCATCAGTTACCAGGGAAACCAGGACTGGGGCGGGCCCCTCACAGCCCCTCAGGTTAACGACCATCATGAGGGCAGGTGTTTCCCTTTAGTAAACTAGCATGTGCAGCCGTTCGGGCCTAAGGATTAGAACCATCACTAGCGCTCTAAATCTTCATGCTCAGGGTGAAAATAAAGCAACTGGGAAAAACTCACCAGGTAGCTCTCATATGCCTCCCACCCACTGTTGACACTGCTGTTCTACAGGATGTTGTGTTATCACGTAACAACATTAATCTTGAGATTTCCTGACTCTGCAAACTGCATCTTTCCACTGGAGTTTGGGGTGCAGCATCAGAAGGGAATGATCAAGTGGCAGTGAGGTGTGCATACTGCCCAGTGGTTGCCTAGACCCATTAACCTACCCCGCGTCACTGTCACTCGAACTAGCCTTGGAGCAAGGTTGCAATTTTTGCCTCCATTCTGAGTAGTTCTCAGGGAGCCAATATCTCCAGTGTGAAATCTGTTTATAGCAAAATGTTAGAGAAATCCCCTAAAAATATCAGAAATATGGTCCAGTTAGCTCAAGTGTCCTCATAACCGTCTTCACAAAACTGGAAAATACAAATTAGTTCTTTTGAAGCAGACAGTTATCTGGAGTGGAAATGGAAACTCTTTCTTTTCAAGAAACGATTAGTTGCTGCTAAGAGTTTGCAAGTCACATGGTGAAATATGGGGCCAGGACACCACCAAGCCTGCTGACCTGCCTCCAGCCTCACACCACTCAACCCTGAAATACTGAAATGACATGAAGCCACTTACCAGGAATGGGTGATGCATTCTGTTACTTAAAACTTGAACCTTTAACATGCCTCCCAAGAAGTTTTCTGGTTTGGAAAACCACAAACAAAACAAGAACTACAGCAAAGTGGGATGTTACTAATTTGAGAGTCAGAAAAAGGAACCTTAAATATATATTTTGAATAAGAATGCTCAATTATATTCCCATGTTCTTCATGTGTGAAGGACTATCCAACTGTAGACGACAGAAAAGATGTGAAGCAAAAAATCATTCCAAATAAGTTTAAATGTTATGCTACATTCAGTGCATGTAATAAATTTCCTACGTTGACTATGAAGAGATCCATTTTAATTAGAAAAATCAATTTGTCTCTACTAAGTAAATAATATTTAAACAATATTTAGTTAAAGGCACCAAATTATTAGCCTGCCTGGAGCAGCCACGTGTCAGTTTAGCCTTCCCTGAAATCACTAGAGCAGTTCAGATTTTAATGAACACACATTCAGATGATCTTGTTAAAATGCAAATGATGCATTAAAGTTCTGGAGTGGGGCCTGAGATTCTGCATTTCTATCCAACACGCACATGACGCCAATACTGCTCCAATAAAACCTTATTTACAAAAACAGGTAGCCAGCGCAGTTTACAGTTGTGTTACCATCCCTCCCGAGTCAGTCCCAGTCAAGAGTCCTTCTACCCCGTTTCACTTACGTGAACGGAATGAGACCGAGTTCAGTCTGGAAGCAAAGGAAAACTTCGTTCTTTGGTCAGAGAACCGAGCGGCACAAGCTCTCGCTCTGACCTCCTCGCTCTCCCGAAATGCCCCGCAAAGCCAAATGGACGGCTGCTTTATAGGGTTCTCGTCAGCGCGGAGGGCAGAGTTCTCGCGAGAACTCCCCACCTCGACGCAGGTGCAGCCCATCTGCCGGCTGCCCGTCGCCGCCATCTTGGAGTGCGGTGTCACGTGCAGCTCTTCCGCAGGCAGCCCGCCCAGCTCAGGTGGTGGGCACAGCCGGTTCACGCTAGGAACTCTGGTCTGAAGTGCGGCGAGGAAGGTCTCTGCATACTGTACCCTATGAGCAAGTGAAACCAGACTAAGCACAAAAGAAAGAAAGATGAGATTTTATCTTATTACCCAGATCCTATTTCCCAGGAACTATTAATGGGCTTTGCTGGTGACAAATCCCTCCTCTGTCTTGTCCTGCTCTTCATTCTTGGAGGGCACTGAGGGATGAAGGTCCATCTTCTGTAACTAGTTCCTGCTGACTTGGAGTGTGGCCATAACCATGGGTGGAGGAGCAGAACTTCTCAGCTGCCTTTAGATGTGTTTGTCACCAGGACTCAGCCCTGACTGTTTGCATCCCTGAGTGATCACCATTTGGAGTTTTATAAATTCTAACGTTTTGGAGACAAAGGACACCAGACAACTTAGGATTCATGATCCAAATATTAGCAAGAGAATAATGGCCACATGTCAAATTTTTCCTAAAAATGAAGGTTACTAGGTCTTTTGCTTATAGGCAAAAGTGTTCCCTGACGTCAAGGCTCACTACTGTAGCCTAAATATCCCTGGTCATACTTTTGTTGTTTTTTGGAAGAGAAGCTTAAGGTCAGAGAGGTTCACATGAGTAGTCTAGGGAATTCATTGCACTAGAGCAGAATGGGTGGCTAGAATCACTAAGTAGGGTCTGTTCCCCTTAAGAGAGAACTGATCTTGCAGGGCTGCCAGTTTTCCAGATTTTTAGGTATATTCAAGTCTCCTGGCTAGAAGGGGTGGAGAGCCAGGTCAGTGGGTGCAGGCAGCACCTGGTTACCATAAGCAGTGAGGGCTTTCATGGTTTCTCCTACATGGAAGGTATACTTGAGTTGTTCCATTTCAAAGGGCCTAAGTGTCCCTTCTCTCAGTCTTGGGGAATGGGTCCACCATACATAAGTTCAAGTGCACTTAACTTAAACTTACCTCTTGAAGCTAACTGCATGCAGGGCAGGGAGTTGGGAGTACCTTGACCTAATTTTCCTGAGTTTTCCTGGTATAGTTTGGTTAAGGTTTGTGTAAGGTCTGATTGGATCTCTCTGCTTTCCTGGATGATTGGGGGTCTCCAGGCTGAGTGCAAGGTCCATTTTGTGCCCAGGTACTTGTTATCCCTTCTGTCACTAGAGACATGAATGCTGGCCATTATCACTTTGTAGGGATCCTGGGAGCCCCAGATCTGGGAATTATCTCTTTTCATAATACTTCAGGCACTTTTGCTACTTTTTCAGTTCTAGTGGGGAACACTCTGTCCACCCTGAAAATGTGTCCACTGGCACCAAGAGGTACCTGAAGCTGCCTGGTGCTCTTGGCATGACAGTGAAACCAATTTGCCAGTCTTCCCTCTGATATGAATGGGCCTTATCTGGGGGCCTCTGTGGGGCCCAGTGTTGGAGCTGTTCACTGTGCAGATAGGTCAGATCTCCACTATCCGACTGATTATACTTTTCACGCCAGGTGTTACCTTGACCTCAACTGACCAATTATATAGGACTTACCCCTAGTGAGTTCCTTGACGAGCCTCCGTGATGGCTTGACAAGCTGCAGTCTGGGGAAAGAAGGCCTGCCCATGGTCATTAGCGAGCCACCCATTTCTGGCTTTGTCTAATTCTTCCTCTTTATAGGCTGGGGAATAACTGGATGGATCTGGTCTCTTACGTATGAGAGCTGGTCGCCAAATTACTGGTTCTGGGGTCACCATTTGGGCAGCTGTGTCTGCTTTGTTGTTTCCCTTTACGACCTCTGCATTCCCTTTTTCGTGACCCCTACGGTGAATCATTGTCACTTTTTTCATAAGCTACACTGCTTCTAGGAGTTTCACTATGTAAGCCAGGTTTCATCTGCTTATGTCTGCAGGAAGCATACCCTTTTCTTTCCAAATACCCCCGTGTGCGTGTGTGAGAACACAAGCATCCCGGGAGTCTGTGAACATTTAGGACCTCCCCTGTCTCAAGGGCTAAGGCTCTGGTGAGGGACATCAGCCCTGCCTTTTGGGCAGAAGTCCCTGGGGTTAGGTTTCAGGCCTCTATGACTTGTGTTTAGGAGGCCACTGCACGTCCCACCAACCTTTTTCCCTCTCATAAAACTGCTACTGTGAGCCATTCCTCTTCAGCGTTTGGGAGAGGCTGACTCCCTAGGTCAGGGCGGCAGAAATAGGTCGTGTCCATGGTTTCTATACAGTCATGCTCCTGGAGCCCTGTTTCTGTGGGTGGCGGGGCTGCAGGAGTTAGTGTGTGACAGCTTTTTATGGTGGCCACTGGGGGGTTTAAAAGCATAGCCTGAACTTGAGTTGACCTACTCAGGGAATAGCCGTTCTGTGCCCTTGGAACTTACTAAAGCCTGGTGTGGAGTCCACATAGTGACTGGCTGACCAAAGGTTAACTTTCCAGCCTTCTTTAGCAGGCTGTAGCAGCTGCTACTGCCCGTAGGCAAGAAGGAAATCCCTTAGCAGTTTGACCTGAATGTTAAGGGAAATAAGTCACCATCTGAATAAGGGGTCCCAGTTCTTGAGCAAATACCCCAAAGACAATTCCCCTTCTCTCAAGAATATAAAGGTATCCAGATGTGGCAAAAACCTAGCCATCCCTAGGAAGCCACTAAGCTGTCTGCAAAGGGCTTCTTTCCTCTCCTGGGGTAGGCCTCTCTGACCTTCTGTGAGAATGAAGCCAAGGTAGGTCACCCTAGTTTGTGATATTTGAGTCTTTTTCTTGGACACATTATATCCTTTATCATCTAGGTGGTTCAGGGTGGTTACAGTATCTTTGTCAGAGGACTCCTTAGTAGGTCTGCCAATCAGAATATCGTCTGCATACTAGAGGAGGGTTCCCTCCTCCAGATGTACATCTTTTAGGTTTTTAGCGAAAGTTTCCCCAAAGATGGTGGGGAAATTTTTTGAACCCTCGGGGTAGGACTGTCTATCGGTACTGTTTTTGTTGTGTGTTTGGGTCCTGCCACTCAAAACCAAAAATTTCTTGTGACTCTGGGGCTAATGGAATACAGAAAAAGACATCTTTAACATCTAATACAGAATACCAGGTTCCGGTGGATGGTGGAGTGGCCCACAGGGTATAGGGATCAGGGGCTACTGGATGTATATCCTGAGTGGCTTCAATGACTGCCCTGAGGTCCTGCACCACCTAGTACCCCACTGGGTTTCTTCACAAGGAGAATGGGAGTATCACAGGCTGACTGGAATGGTCTAATGAGGCCCTGGTCAATTAGGCCTGTGTAACAGGGGCAGTGCCCAACAGGGCTTCCCGATGGAAAGGATACTGTTTTCCACTGGGTCATATGGGTCCAGGCTTCACAGGACTGGCTCCTGCAGCTCATCCCGCCTGTTCCTGGGCCCAGACCTTGGGATTTACTCCAGAGAGGTCAACTTGCTCTGTCTGGAGAGGTTTATCAGCCATTAACATTATCATCTTGTGTCCTCTGTTTAGGGGAATGACAATCTCCAGTTTGTCTCCCATTAGGTGGATAGTAGCTCCCAATCTGTGTAAGACATCCCTTCCAAGCAGAGATATAGGACATTTGACAACATACAGGAAGGAATGGGTAAGAGTGCATTCGTCCAATTTGCATTCTAATGATTCTACGAATGCCCGTTCTTGGGCCTTCCCTGATACCTCCATAATTTTACAAGTCTTGTGACCAAGTTTGCCTGATCTGGTGTTCAGAGTGAATAATACTGGTGTCATCTAAGAATTGGACAGGCTTTCCCCATATGTCCAATGTCAGCTGGGGTTCCTCACGGGTCAGTTGCAGTGCCAGCTCAGGAGCCCCTTGGCCCCATCATTCTTCGTCTATTTGGACCATCTGCCTTGGAGGGTAGTGGCCAGGATCTACCATTTCCGACCCCTTCAGGGTCTGAGGGGTGCTCCCTTCCAGTGTCCCTCTTGTTCAGGGATAGCCCATTAGGGTACATCCTGCAGAACTGGAAGTTTTTCAGGTGTCATCCCTTGACCTGAAAACATTTAATCTTCCTGTGTAATCTAGCCTGGGCCCAGTACCCACTGGGAGATAGGGAAAGTTGGCCCATCAATGGGTCTCTAAATTATAGCATTATTATTTTATCACCCAGACTCTGTTTTTATTTTCCGGGAATTGTTAATGGGCTTTGCTGGTGACAGTTTGCAGTTTGAATTTTTAAAATATTCCCTATCTTGGTTACTGAATGTTTTGGTGCACTCAGGCAGGGGGCCTCGTAGTCTGGCTGCGGTCCTGGCCCTCGGGGCAGCCTGCAGACCACTCTTCCGGTTCTGACATCCTGGTGGATTGCCTCTTTGCTTATTGTTCCTGGTCTGAGGCTGATTCACAAGCACTTCACTTTCAAATTCATCAGTTACGCCTCCCAGCCTGCCTCCACTCCACACCACCAGTGCTCATCCCACACAAAAATGTGATTCAAAAGCCCAAATTTTCAAGAAGATACTGGGACGTGTTCTAACTGTATATGTTGTTTCCGAAATCTAAGCTCTCCCGAGGGGAAATTCCTGTTTCAGAGAAATAATTTTTTAAAATGCTTTACTACAGTTGTAGATGTTACATTTCCTGATGGGGTGTCTATGTGCACATGTGCACGTGGATATTCTTTTTTTTTTTTTAAATGGAGTCCAAACATTAAAAAAAAAAAAAATTTCTTCAATGGGGCCTCATGAAAAAAGTTTCCTTCCCACCGGTTGGGCATTTATTCTCTATCTTATTCTCTAACTACTATTATCAGAATAGTCTGGTGTTACTCGCATTTTCCTATACAGCTTTTGTCAGAAGAGGTTAGAAAATACATTCACATGTAAAAACCATGTCAAACATCGTGAGACTTAAAAGAAGTTCCAGCTGCCTCTTCAGTAGTAGGGGACAGAGTTTGATTTTTTTTTAAGATAAGCTAAACTGTGTTGGCTTAAAATGATTGCGGATAATCTATCATTTCTTCATTGCTCTTATCCTTTAAATATGTGTCCTCCTTTTAAAAACACATTGACACAATTCCCAAGGTCTCAACATACCAATCTGATGAGACGGCTGATCTTCATTAACTCGATATTTTATCCTGGGCAGAAGTGTTTAGCAACATCTTCCAACTTAGAGATTTCATCATAAAACTCATGTCTACAGCTCATTTATAAAAATATGAAACAAGGTCACCTCCAGCGTGGTTTCCTCGCTATCTATTTCCAAAGAGCTCAATAATCGGCCCCTCCCTTCCCAGTCTGGCTCCTGCTGCACTGGTCACAAACCACAAAAATACTTTATCCAAGTAGATACACCCATTTACTCACATACTGAGAAAAGGTTTACACAAAAACGTACTTTAAAGGTTGTGGGTTGGTGGGAAGCCAAGGGAATGGGACTGGTGGGAGAGGGTCATAGATGGAAGAGAATAAAGGGAGCTGTGTGATGGGGTGGGTGGTGGGTGGCCTGGGGGGAGATCATCAGAGAGGTAGCCCAGGAAGACAGCTTTGCCTGTGTTTTAAACCAGGATGGTCTTTGCCTCTGAGTAAATATTTACTGAGACCTTCTATGGACTTTGCACTGTGCTAGGCTTTATGGCAAGCACAGAAGGGGTCTACGTCACTGAACCACTGCTCAGGGGGTTTACGATCTAGGGGCAAGATTAACATACATGAAGCCACTGCATGGGAGCATGTGCACACACATAAACACAAACTTACAGAAAATGTTTGGTTCCTACAATGTCCCAAGTATTTCAGAAATATTTATGCCTCACAACCGTCCTGCACAGTCTGGTGCTATTGCTCCCCCCTTATCAATGGAGAATCTAAGGCCCAGGAAGAGTAAGTAATCTTCCCAGCATCACACAGCTACCAAGCAGCAGAGGTAGGCTTCAGCCCTAGATGTTTCTAGGCACCTCTTGGCACACTTTTTGTGTGTTTTGATTAGCGAAAATCTCAGCGGTTTAACCTAATAAAAGTTTATTTCTTGCCCAAAGCCTGAAGATGTTCCTGGTTGGCTGAGCTTTCCTGGAAGGTTTTCTCCAAGTAGTGACTCAGGACTCCAAGCCCATCCATCCTGAAGCCCTGCTATTTCCAACCTCTGGTACCCAAAATTGTCAACAAAGAGGAAGAGCGAGCAATGATGGACATGACGTACTGTAATAACCCCCGCCCCAAACCAAAATAAATCACTTTTATTTCATTAACCATACTTGGTTTCATAGCTCCCGTAAGATGCAAAAGGGTTGGGAAACGGAGTGCCTGGGTAGGTGTGTCCCAGAAACAGCTTGACCTAATGGAAGGGGAGCAAATTTCTCTGGCGGTCAGCTAGCTCTCCCTGCTGCAAACTCCAAAGCCACCAAACGACACACTGCTGAGCCATATGAGGAAGAGCTAAATTATGTGGTGCTAAATTACAAGTTCCTGAAAGGAGTTCAAAGGAGTGGGAGATCACAGAGTTGAATCTGAAAGAAGGGAACCTGAGTAGGGTGCTGACAAGTGGGGATGAGGAAGACATTTCTGGCTGAGAAGAACCAGAGTGAACATGCAAGGTAGGGAAGATAATGATGCTCACAGTCATGTTATGAGATATATTTATGAGGTGTATCACATGCAGGGATATGTAATCACAGGCTAAGCTCCCAGGGGATGGCAGCTCTTTGGGGAAAACAGGGCTTAGTAAGCGCTTTTCAGCTGATGCAGACTGTAGCCCTCCCAGGGACTTCTCAAAATGTAAACTCGCAGAAGCCAGGCACCATGTTTTACATGCTATATTTTGCTATTCAGCACCCAGCACCTGGCAATGGTTCAGAAAAGATGAATTATGAATGTTTCGTGGAAAAAGGCTTTCAAAAAGTGTGCCAAGAGGTGGATAATCCAAGGTCTTCCATTTTGATCTTCCACTATGGGCCTTGTCATTACCTAAAAGAAGTTGTAAATTCCTGAAATCTGGTAACATACATCTTTTCCACAAAAGAAGTCCTGAAAACGAGTAAGGGAGTATGTAGTAAAGGTGGTGAAAGGTCACCGCCATCAGAGGTGTTGGTGAAAGCTTCTTGGAGATGTGGCAGCCCAGCTGGACTTCCGCATGGACAGAATATCCTGCGTAAGGGCACTGCACTGGGCAAGGACGGAGCGGGCAGCAGTGCCAGCTGGCAGGGACAGTGTGTAAGGGAAGCAGGGCCATGAGGCTGTGAGCACAGAGGGGCTAGAATGCTTGTCTAGAGTAATTTGGAATACACTGGGTTGCTTTGGGGATATTAGGAATGTTAATCTAGCAGGAGTGCACAGGACTGTCTGCAAAGCGGGAAGGCAGAGGTGGTGGAACAAATCAGGAAGCCTCTGACTCCCCTTTTTTCACTGCTCATCTGCAACCACTTGGCTAACGATGCCCACCTATCTCATTGGGCACCTTAGGCATGAAGGCAAGGGCTTCTGTCTCGATCGTTTGTTGAAAGAATGAAATCCTACGGGAGTCCAGGCAGGAGGCCTTTGCAAGGTGATGGTTTGGGGAGTGGCAGGAAGGGAATGGATTCAAGAGCACCTGTGAGGTGTGAGGCCATTTCCCTCGCTCTGCTGTTCTGTTGAGTGACCTAGGGAGAATCACTTCTCTCCTTGTCTCTGTTTTTTTCACCTTTACCTGGTCCCCTATACAAGAACACTGGGGAGACTGGATTATGGAAGAGGTTATGGAAGACTAAAAGTAAAAGATCTTGTATAAAGAGAAAAGAAAGGTGAAGCCAATGTGGCTGGGGTCCCTAAGTTTCCGGGATGAGAGACAGCTTAAGGTGGTGGATGCCTTGGTGGCTGTGGAAGGCAGGACCCCGTGGGGAAATGGGAGAGATGAAAACAACCGCTCATCGCGTGTATGTGAAATTAGTGATTGCAGAAGGTGGTCCTGCTTTGGTGGCTGGAAAAAAATTGTATTTAGGGAGTAAAACTGTTTTAAGCCTATGAAAGGCCACCAGCACAAAAGGAAGTAGGCGACCTAGTGTAGCAAGAGGAGGTGGTAGGGTTCTTGGTGGATCTGAGTCAGCAGGTGAGCCTGTCTGTGCTTCAGCTGGGTCCGTCTATGAAAGGAAATGATACAGGAACTTCCTGAAGGCTGCCCCGGGTGACTTCCCTCATCCACCTGCTCCCCCGTCTCCCTTCTCCGAGCCCACCCCCTGTGCTCCCAGCTCTCAGGTTCTGTGAGACTCGACACCTGGCATGGCCCAGTTCAAGTCACTCTGCATTCTTCTGGTTTCTTTAGACGTTACAGAAGGGGTCCCAGCAAGGCTACAGGTCCCAAGGCTTGCAGACTGCAGTGGCTAAAGTGGTACCTCCACCCCAATGTGACTTCAATGATGTCACTCCCCTTCTGAGAGAACTGACACAGGATCCTGTGCTCCAAGGTTTGAAAAGTTCCCACAGCTGCATCCCAGGCTGAGGTCTTACACACTTGGAACGCACTTCCCAACTTGCAAAGCGCTGTCATGTGGGCATGTTCTCTCCGAGACTGAGGATGATAAACAACCCGATGAGCCCATGATCTGGCTGCTGCATGTTCCAAGGGAGGGGAGGCCTTCCTGACAACGCAAGGTGCCCCACACCCTCTCTCCTTCCTTTCTCACAGCCTTTCAGCCCCCAGAGAGTGCTGGGGGAGATGAGCTAGTGCTCAAGGCCCTCCAGTCCGGGCAAGCTGTGGTCCACCCCCTGTCTCCCAACCACAGCCAGCTAAGAGGAAGGGTGTCTCGGCTCAGATCTCTGGCTGGAACCACGGAGCCTCTGGAGGTCAAGCAAGTTGGGTCGGACTTCTGTGCTGGGACGGGAGATCCCTTGGAGTGACTGGGTATGTGTCAGCCGCTAATCGACTCCACTCTTTTCTCCCAGCTCCTGCGCCGCCGCCCTCCCCTTAGGGAGCTCCGGCTGCCAAGGAGCACTGCCCTGCCCTCTGGCCGCCACGGCACGTGTGTTTAATAATAATGAGCATCATTTATGGTGTCCTTAAAGTGGGCCAGGCAGCATGCTAACCACTTTACAAATGTGACTGGTTTGCCAGCTTGGGACATGAAATGAGGTCACATTCTCTCAAACACGAACATGAAATGCCTCTGCATCCATGTTACATCTATGCAAGAGAGCCAAGGCCCCTGGAAGACTTCTTCTGTCCAAAGGGTCAGTCCAGATTAGTATTGCCTTAAGGCATTAAACCCAAATCTTGCCTAATCTGCCAAGGAACCTCATTCTTTTGGGCTGTGTTTGCCACTGCTAGCAGTCACTGTTGAGACTGTACAAAATCCCCTCAAAGAAATCAACAACCTGGCATCTCAGGTAGCCTCTGCTCATGCCAGGGGCCAGATCCCTTTAAACAGGCATTTCCAGTAATGGGAACAAGTCCAAAAGCACTGTGGATGTTCGATCATGCACCTGCTGTGCTCCACTGTCCTATGTCCATGTCACCTCAACTCAGGAACCCTTAGACATCAAACACCAAGTGCCAGGGCACAGCTCTGATTTTTATACATAGCTTTCTGAGTTCACACACAGATACTTCTCCCAACTCAGTCACCCGTCATACTTTCTATTAAGCTATGGACCTTACCCCTGAAATATTGAAGAAGGGACCACCTCTCCATATGTGACATCAACCCTATTTCCTATCTTAGTAGGACTAGCTTGTTTTTCAGGGAATCACCCACCTTACTATTTGTGGGTTATCTTTTTAGATTCTCACACCCCTTTGCATTATTAGCTCCATTTCACAAATAAGGAAACAGGTAGAGTGATATGATGGGATTTGTTCAAGGCCACACAACTTATAGATGGTACCACTGGGATTTAAACTCACGCCTGATTCACAGCACAGCACAGCTCCGTCTCGCTAATGTGTTCTTGGTTAGGACATCCATCCAAGTCAAAATCAAGAGAAGAGGTTCCTTATACTACCCAAGGCAATCTACAGATTTAATGTGATCCCTATCAAATTATCCAGGACATTTTTCACAGAACTAGAATAAATAATCCTAAAATTTATATGGAATCACAAGAGACCCAGAATTGCCAAAGCAATATGAAGGAAAAGAATGAAGCTGGAGGAATGCCCTCCCAGACTTCAGACAATACTACAGAGCTACAGTAATCAAAACAGCTTGGGGCGGGGGTTGGTATTGGCACAAAAACAGACATATGGATCAATGGAACAGAATAGAGAGCCCAGAAATAAACCCACAAACTTTTGGTCAATTAATCTTTCACAAAGGAGGTAAGAATATACAAGGGAGTAAAGACAGTCTCTTCAGCAAGTGATGTTGGGAAAACTGGACAGAGGCATGTAAAACAATGATGTTAGAACACTCCCTCACAGCATACACAAAAATACACTCAAAATGGCTTAAAGACTTAAATATAAGACAAGACACTATAAACCTCTTAGAAGAAAACATAGGCAAAACATTCTCTGACATAAATCTTAGCAATTTTCTCCTAGGCAGTCTACCCAGGCTATAGAAATTAGAAAATAAACAAATGGGACCTAATTAAACTTATAAGCTTTGCACAGCAAAGGAAACCATAAGCAAAACAAAATGACAATCTACAGAATGGGAGAAAATACTTGCAAAAGGTGAGGCTGACAAAGGCTTAATTTCCAGAATATAAAAACAGCTCATACAATTTAATAACACAAAAACAAACAACCCAATCCAAAAATGGACAGAAGAACTAAATAAGCAATTCTCCAATGAAGATGTACAAATGGCCAATAGGCACATGAAAAACTGCTCAATATCACTAATTATCAGAGAAATGCAAATCAAAACAACAATGAAGCATCACCTCACACCAATCAGAATGACCATCATTAAAAAGTCCACAAACAGTACATGCTGGAGAAGACGTGAAGAAAACCCTCCTACACTGCTGGTGGGAATGTAGTTTGGTGCAGCCATTATGGAAAACAGTACGGCAGTTCCTCAAAACACTAAAAACAGACTTACCATATGATCCAGCAATCCTACTCCTGGGTATATATCTGGAGGGAACTCTAATTCAAAAAGATACATGCACCCCTATGCTCATAGCAGCACTATTTACAACAGCCAAGACATGAAAGCAACCTAAATGTCCATCAACAGATGATTGCATCAAGAAGTTGTGGTATATTTATACAATGGAATACTACTCAGCCATAAAAAGAATAAAATCATGCCATTTGCAGCAACATGGATGGACCTGGAGATTGTCATTCTAACTGAAGTAAGCCAGAAAGAGAAAGAAAAATACCATATAATATCACTCATAAGTGGAATCTAAAAAAAAGAAAAAGAAAAAGAAAAAAGAGGACATTAATGAACTCATCCACAAAACAGAAACAGACTTGCAGGCATAGTAAACAATCTTATGGTTACTGGGGAAAGGTGCTGGGAAGGGATAAATTTGGGAGTCTGAGATTTGCAAAGGTTAACCACTATATATAAGAATAAATAAAAACAAGTTTATTCTGTATAGCACAGGGAACTATGTTCTATATCTTGTAATAACCTCTAATGAAAAAGAATATGAAAACAAATACATGTGTATATATGCATGACTGAGACACTGTGCTGTACACCAGAAATTGACACATTGTAACTGACTATACTTTAATTTTAAAAAAGAGAGAGGAGAGGCTCCTTAAGTAAGTAAATGTGTTCCTCTGGGGACGATGGGGGAATCAGGTGGAGGTAGCCAAGCTGAAAGCCCTTATCTGAACTCCGCTGGAGGAGATGGACACTCGAGTGGTTTGTGAGTAGCTGGGACACGTCAGGCCACGTGGGGGTGTGGCAGTTTAGCACACAAGTGGGCACCGGACTATGGCTTGGCCTGGCACTTGTGTTAGGCCAACGACCTAGGTTGAGAAGACCTGGGAGGGTAAATGTGAGAGACTCTAAAGACATGAGTGCCAGCTACGAGCCTCAGTCCATTCCTAGGCTGGTTTTTGGCCTCAGACTCAGCACTGGCCTCCTTGGCCATAATTGCCTCTGCACTGAGCCTGAGGCTTTTTGGACAGAAACCCATGGGAAGAAGGGCTTTATTTGGTCTCACTTAAAGACATTTGGATATATAAACTTGACTTTTCAAGCATCACCCTGATCACCCTCTTCCATCCCAGTAAAGGCCCACGACAGTGAAAAACAATCTGCTCCAAACAAGAGGTTCAGATGGAAAATATTTGAACAGAAGTTAAGTTTGAGTCCCAGACAAGAGCCAAGTAGCTGATGGAGAAATCAGAGCGCAAGGCTACGGGAGCAGAGAAGAGAAGCAGGTGGCTCTGAGAGAGAGACCCATATTCTAGGGTGAGGGTGGAGGAATGTTAACAGGAAACAAGTGGCGAACCGCGAAGCCAAAGCAAATACAGGATCCAAAGCTGCCCATATGGCCTATCCATAAGGAATGTTGCCAAGAAAGAGCACAGCCGGGCGGAGAGGAACTGAAGGTTCACCGGCACCTTCTTCGGCAGCCAAAAACTGGGGGTGCAGGGTAGGGGGGGTGGCGTCAGCAGTGCATTCTCAGCTCTACCTCTTGAGTAACTCAGATGGGGTGTTTCTGCCCCTTAGATCTGGGTGCAAGAGGCTAGAATCCTATCCCCACCCTCACCAGATTGTGGAAATTCATCACTCTCCCTCAGATTTCTGTGAATTCCTGAGGACCTCTCTGCCACTTAAGCTTCTACTTTCCAGAATGTTGTGTCATTGTGCACCTTACTGACCCAGATGTCAAACACAATGACCTCCCTCCAATTTCTGCACAGCTCTGCCCTCTTCCCCACTTCCGAAGGAGACTTTAAAGGATTTTGGCTTGAGGGGAAACGGAGGAGAGGAGTCACCATGATGATGTGAAGCAATTATTATAGATGACCATGTTTTATTCTTATTATAACTGCTTGCTACAGACTTTTTCAAGGAGTGAATACTGTGTTACTACCTATACCAAAATATGATATCTCTTTCATGACAGTGGGTGAATGGGTTTTTTTCATATACGCATCAGATAATAACCATGAATATAGCTCATATTTATTGAGGATGTACTATGTGCCATGTGCCAAGCACTATAAGAAATTTATACAGAATAATTCATTTTATCCTAACAACGATCATCATTTTACAGACTAGGAAACTCTCTATTAAGAGATTTAGTGGTAAAGTAACTTCTCCAAGGGTCCACAGCTCATAAATAGCAGGACTGGGATTTAAGCCCAGGTAGCCTGACTCCAGACCTTCATTTACTACTACTGCCCGTCTAGATTCCCTCTCAGGAGCTCAAACATCACTAGACAGAGAACAGGAGTGCCTGGACTATCGGTGTGAGAAGCAGAAGCTGGAGGAAGAGGGGAGGGAGACGAGAGATGCCGATAGATTATTAAAAGGTCAGTAGAATCTGGGTACTGAGAGAGAATGATCTATGTCACGAAGAGGCTGATTTTCTCCTGGTGTCATGGACTCTGGACCCGGATCAGAGCAAAGCTCAGAAAAGAAAAGCTCTGGTGGACAGGGAAGGTAACCTCAGCTTGAACCTGGAGAACAGGACAAGAGAACCAAGCTGGGGACCCAGGTTTCTTGCAGGGCTGTGTAGGAGGCTGTCTCTGTTCCACGCTGCAGACTCAGGAAGGTTCTTGGCCATTTGCCACTGATAATGAGAGTACTGGCACATGAGTAGGAAAAGCAGCCAAAGAGAAGTCTTCCTCCGGAGTCTGAAGATATCTAAGCGTCCTTTGCTATTGATCTTTAACTTCTAATTTCTTTTTTAATGAAAAAAATTTTTACTTTATCCTCTAGAAACTATTTTTTCCCCCAATTGTATAAATGACATATCCTCTGTGTGGAAAATCTGAAAAATGCAGACAAGTATAAAGAAAAAAAAAGGTAATCTCTCTGAGACTCATCTCTATGGGAATTAATCTCATAATAAACGTTGCACTGTAGGCCAACAGGGAAAAGTATATTTTTCAATAAATGATGATGTGATAATTGGATGTCCATTTGGCAAGAGAAATTGAGTCTTTCTTTGGGAAGATCTCTATCTTTCATCATCATCCCCACCTTTAAAAGATTTCTGGGTGGCCCAAAGATCTAAATCTAAAATCTAAGCTGTATAACTTATAGAAAGGAGAGTATATATGTATACATTCATATATGAAATATATTATAAGAAACTTATATATGTGTAAGAAATTTATATATACGTAAGAAACTTATATGAAATACCCAGAATAGGAAAATCTATAGAGTCAGAAAGTAGATTAGTAGTTGACTTGGGCTGGGGGAGTGTGGAGGAACTGGGAGTGACAGCTAAGTGCACAGGGTTTCTTTTTAGGGTAATGAAAATATTCTAAAATTGATTATGGTAATGGATGCACAATTATATGACTATATTAAAAGCCACTGAATTTCATAGGAGGAAAGACATGGCATGCTCAGAAAGGTCCGAGTGAAGAGAGTTTAACAAAAGGCTGTTTACTAAGTGTGAGCAGGGTTAAAGGAACAAAAAGGATGGCAAACCATTGGGGACTAACAATGGGAGGCCCTCACCACTGCTAGGCCGCAAGTGGCAAGAGGAGGAAAGAGTCCCCGAGAGCCTTAGACGAGTTAGAGCAGAAGAAATGCAGGGCAGCCGCTTCCAGAACTGTGGGGAGGCAGAGAGGAAGTCAGGGGAATTCATACCCTACGCGGTCTCCTACCCACCCCCTAAGCTCATGCTGTTGCCTCCCAGTGGCCAAACCTGACCAAGAGCTGGAGGCACGGCGGTCTGGTGATTTGGTTCATAAAGAGGCACAGAGCAAGACAGAGAAAAATGAAGAATGGATCAAGGATGCAAGGCTACAAACAAAATAACTGGCACCTCCCATGACCAGCAAGTGCACTCAGAGGTTTTAAACAGTAAAGAAGCTCAGTGCATCGTGCACAATGTGCGTGGACAAGAATGGTGGTAGCACTGCTGTGTGTAGTAGACCCAGACTGGAGACGACTCAAATGCTCATCCATGCTACAGCGGACAAGTGGACTGTGCTATGCTCATTCACACAAAGGGACACTGAAGCAACAAAGTGAACTAACTGTAAAATGGCAAGGATGAACTCCACAAACATAATGTGAAGCAAAAGAAGCAAGAAAAGTATGTTTTCATGTATATAAAGTTCAAAATTGGACAAAACTAATCTATATTGCTTAGGAATACAAACAGGAGATAGAAAGATATATATATATATATAGTGATTATCATAAAAGCCAGGATAGTGTTCATTTTTAGGGAAGAAAGAGAGAGGACTATGATCAATGCTGTATGAGGGGAAGAGGTAAGGGAGGGTGGCCCTTTGGGTGCTGTCAATGTTCTAGTCCTTGATCTGGCTGTGGTTGCACAGATGTTTCCTGCATACATGTTCACTAAAAATATATTTTATCTGCATATTTATGATATAGTTAATAATAAAAATGAAAATGAAAACATTCTCATACAGTTTTTACATATTTTCTGGGCATATACACATTTAAATAATATTCAACATTTCTGCATTTGCAACTTCTCTCACTTAATAACAATAGAGCATAAAGACTTTCTGAAATCCATAAAAACACTTTTCCAAGTTAATTTTAAGGCTATATGATTTTGCCAAATAGTATATATTGTAAATACCTAACTATTCCTCATTGGGAACATCTAGGTTACATCAGTACTCTCTCATTTATGACGCTTCTTGTCTCTTTTAATGAGTAGTTATTTTGAGAAATTCTAACCCACACTTTCACACCAAGGCTTCATATATGCAATGGGAAGAAAATGAAAAGAGTCTTTAGTTAAACCTCCAGCTGACCCCCAGGCTAGGGTGTGTCTCCCTATGATTAGCCCTTGTCACCCTTCCTACTTGTCCTTCATGCCGTTTGTCATCATTGTTAACAGTGTAATTAGATATCTGTGCACTTAGTTGTTTGATGTCTATCTCCCCTCCTGGGAACTCCATGAGGGCCCAGACCACGTTTACTCTCTTGACCTCTGTCCTCAGAGCCAACAGAAAACCCGCCTGACACAAAGAAGATGCTCAATAAATATTTGTCAAAAGAATGAGTGAATGTATGAATGAACAAATGACTTTGTATCCAGTCTATCTGTCCTGTCCACCTTTGAAAATGAGTCCATTTCCTCCAGATAATAGCCTCACAAAATAGACACTACTGGGTAGAGAACACATGACCAGCTGGGAAGGACGAGGGGGTGGACAGAATCCCTTCACTGGTTGTGATTTGGAATAGAGGTCTCTAAGGTTCTCACACCTCCCAAATCTTGGGGTTTGGTCACTGAGTCAGAGCCAGGACTCAAGACAGAAAGAGTGGAATTTCCTACTTAAACAGAAAGAATTTGTTTCAAAGTAACCGATGAGTTATTGGAAGCCATTTGCTTACTGAAAAAAAAAGTAATTTTTAAAACTAATTTCTTTGGTTGCACAAATAAATGAGCTTCAAGGGAATGAAAAAGAATCTAAACATCTTAAGTGCAAATAAAAGTATTACTAACATTTGAAAACACTTAAAAGATGAATTTTTAAATTATCTCAAAAAACTAGGCCACTGTCCATATTTCATGTCTTTTACAGTCTGAATTGAGAAGGGGTCAAAAAATTGAGTTTTCTCCCCTTTTATTGGACTTAGGGACAACTGACATTTCTTGTTAGAATATAAAACATTGTAACGTAGTTCACATATGTTACATAAAATTATTTTTTGCAAAGAGACTCCTCTGGAAAGAGACAGAACTGTGTACAATGGAAAATTGAAAATTCTCCAATATCAAGATGAGTCAGCAAATAACTTCTCCATGACAGCAACCTGGGAACCCTGCTGAACAGACATACCTACTTTAGTGGGAAATCAGCTCTATTTCCTGGCTTGCAGGAACTATGGTCACTTGAAGAACATTTTAGGTGATATGTCTGTGTCTCGGCCTGCTGAAAATTATTAGGAACAGAGCATGATATTCCCAGGACAATATTTACCCACAGGAAAGGATTTGCATTCAGTGGAATGTGATTACATCAGGCCCCTTCATCCCACCCAATCTTTCAGCCCTTGCTTTCCCACAGGGTGCAAGCTGCTTGGTGTGGCTGCCAGCTTTTAATTAGAAATTCTCATATTTGCGGAGAAGTCATCAACACCTGGCTTCATGCTTACACCTCCCCCAAAACTCCCCCCAGAAAAAAATATTAATTTCCCCCTTGCTTTAAAGGGAAATGCTTTTCCCAAACAAAATTAATCCTTAGTGACACGTTCACTCAGAGAGAGGTGGGGAAGGCAAAGAGGAGAGAAGGGATGGTGAGTTCTTGCCTCTCAGCTCTGTTCATCCAGGAAATAATTTTGGCCTCTCCTCGTGCTCTGTTTGGTGCCCTGATTTCTGAGATGTCACTGCCCACTAAGTTAATCACCTTCCTCGTCTTAACTGTTGGAACTGATGCCCTCTAGTCCCAACGGAATTGGCCTAAAAGCCTGAGTACTAGGGAGTTTCTAGGTCCGGACACAATGACACCAATCTGTTTAGTAGCTCCCTGTCTTCCTCCTAACTCTGAATCCATGTATTTCTTTCAAATTTCATTCAGCTTAAAATTAATTTTCCCTATAAGAATGACATCGATGGTGGCCAATACCTAGTTTTCTACGGTGAGAACAGGACCAGCTGGAGTTGAGAAGATGATTGTTTTCCCCTCTGGCAAGCCCAGGGTTAACCAGCCACAGGCCCACTTTTAAGTGTTTTGATCACATTTCATCTGTCTGCGCAGGAGCTCTCTATTTTTGTTAATAGCAACGCCTTCTCTTTGGGAAACTGCCTCTCCACTTCTCTAACCAAGTCGATCTTGTTGGGGCAGAAAGGCCGACTCCACTTGAGTCTGCCCAAGGTTCATCAGGGATATCAACCCAGAGAAGCCCAAGGTATCAACCCTGAGAAGTTGTCTTATTTCTCTAGCAGGATGTCCAGTGAAGCATAACTTGAAAACATTTTTACATATTTAAAATCTAATGTAAGTTGAATACATTTTTATGTGTTTACTTGTATAGTTCTTGTGCCGAGGTAGATGCAGAAAATCACCCCGGGACAGATCGTCCTCGGTGTTTCCCTGTAACGCTTGATTGGTTTCAATTCAGCAAACTCAACCACTCTCCAGGGAGAAGGGTGTGTTACACATTTCAGTGTCAGAACCACTGGGATGCTTGTGGAGTTCAGTAAGATTAAAGACCCTCCAATGGATCGAGATGGTCCTGACAGAAGTTCACTGGGACATGAAGAGCCCCAAAGAGGACCTCTCTGTGCAAGAAGGAGGAGTCTGGATCAGTGGGCGGGGCTGCTGTTGTGAGGGAAGAGCTGGATCCAGAGGCACAACTGATGTTACAACCTTCCTTGTTCATCTCAGACCAGCCACTCTGGTGAGGTTGGTGTGTTTGGGAAGCAGGAGCTGATCCTCGGCATGTAACTGAAGACAGCCTAAACCTCAGAGCTCAAGGGTGAGATGTGCAGGGCTCACGAGGGCCCCACTGCCACAGTGCACAAGAGGCAGTGGATTCTGCCATCCACACCAGGGTATCAGTAATACAGACTTCCTGGAGCTTAAAAGCTGGACCAACCCATTTAGCCTGAACAAGACTCAGGTTTCTATACAATTCAAGCTGTGGGCAAAGGCTTCACGAGGAGACACCAAATTTCTTGCTGATATGGGCAGGTGGAGAAGATTGTCCAACAATTAATTGAAACAAAAATGTTCCAATTAGGGGCCAGATAAGCACCTAAATCCATCAAAAGGGTCCTAACTAGTGACAATTCCCACACTCACCTCTATATCCAAATGTTCATTCAAACGATCCTTTTTAAAATATTCACTCTCTCTCAATGGTATAAGAATTGGAAAATAGAGGGTGCCTTTGTACGGCTGGTTTATCAGTAAGGAGGTACTTGCAGCAGAAACTGAATGCACATTGCTAGAAACTGTTTATACATCGCCCTCCATCACCACAATTTAACTGTGTCTATCACTTCAAGGTTAAGGCTGAGTTATTTCCATTTCTATTTTAGTGAAGATATATTCTATAAATGAAAAACTGAGACCTGAGAGGACAAATACACAAAATCAAAACTTAATACTTCGGGGTACTGTTGTTTCAGCAGGGTGGTTTATGAGCATAAACCCAAAAACTAAACTGTCCTGGTTCAAATCCCAGCTTGACCACTTACTAGCTGTGTGACTTTGGGATAGTTACTTGAACTTTCTGTGCCTCTCCTACTCATAAAATAGAGATAATAATAGTGCCCATTTCATAGGCTTACAGCGAGGATTAAATGAGTGAAACATATAAAATTCTTGAACAGTGCCTGGCACAACAAACACTCACTAAAGTTTAGCCAGTATTATTACTATCAAACATATTTGCTGACACAAGATAAATAATTGTATTGAAATTGATAATAACAAAAGCATACATCTATTGTTTTTGCTGTCCCCCCATATCCTCCTTATTCTGGTAGTATCACCTTTTTTTTTTTTTTTTTTTTACTTTGTGGAAAATTTTAGTTAAGAGGAGGACACTTAGCCAAGTCCACTCAACGAGACGTAGCCTAGTGAGTTTGTTGTCCTTTTTGGGAAATGGAGGATCTCTGCTAGAATGACTAGCTGGGAGGATAGTGTAAGACTGAGACTGCCCAAAGCTGCATCAGAGACCTACCTACAGGTGAAAGTATCAGAGTATATGGTATCTAACACCAGTTGCAGTAGGTGTCCATTGCTGCATAAAATATTATGTCAAAATTTGGCAACTTCACACAACACATATTATCTTACACAGTTTCTGAGGGTCAGGAATCCAGGAGTGGCTCAGCTGGGTACCTCTGGCAGCCAAGTGGTCATCAGGGGCTGCAGTCACCTGAAGGCTTGACTGTGGCTGGAGGACCCACTTCCAAAATTGCGCACTCACGTGGCTACTGTCAGGAGACTTCAGTTCACTACCATGTGGGCCTCTCCACAGTGCTGTCCACAACATGGCAGCTGGCTTCCCCTACAGTGAATTATCAGAGAAAGGGAGAGAGAGAGCAAGGGAGATACTGAGAGACAAAGACACTAAGAAGGAATCCACAATGTTTTTCATAAGCTAAACCTGGAAGCAGCATATTATCACTTCTGCCATATTCTATTGGTCACACAGACCAACTCTGGTACATTGTGGGAGGGGACCACACAAGGGTATGACCAGAAGGCAGAGATCACTGGGGGCATCTGAGAGGCTAGTTACCACAATATTAGAATCAAGATAGGGAGGTGGAGACTAAGTCTTAATGACACTGCTTGAGCCCCTAGAACATCCATGTCTTATGTGAATCAATAAATGCCTTAAGTCTTGGGCTGGTTTTTTTTTTGGTTTTTTTTTTTGATCCATTGCTACCAGAATGTCCTTGACTAGTACAAGGGGCTAACTTTGTTGATCACATACTCAATGCCATGCAATGTGCTAAATCCTTTTCATGGATTATCCCATTTAACCCTCATGACAACTCCATGAGACAGGGACTATTACTACTATTTTGTTGAAGTATATTTGACATACAATATTGTATTAGTTTCAGGTACACAGCATGGTGATCTGACAATAAAGTACATTACAAAATGACACATAGGGACTATTATTTTTAACCTTCTTTTCCCAGATGAGAAAAGAGAGGCCGAGAGAAGTTACATGATTTGGCAAAAGTCATGCAGCTGGTAAATGGTAGATGCAAGTTTCAAATCCAGGCGGTCTTACTCTAGAACCAGCTCCTTGGACACAGAAAAGGTTATTCTTCATGCATTTCTCCTGTGGATTCAGTTTGAGATCTTTTCCTATGAGACGAGCTCTGAGCTTGGATTCTCTTGTGGAGTGGCTCACACACAAGCAGAGACTAGGCTCACTCCCACTGAGAATGGGGTCCATAGCCCAGGACAAAAGCTGCCTGAATCACAGGAGAGAAAATGTTACCCTGCTAAACCATTCTCACTGTGGCATCCATGGTGCATATTCACCAGAGAGCAGGGCCAGCCAGTCATCTATCACCAACCCAAAAGATGCCTTGTTTCTGACCCCAGTAATTGAGGACACGTGTTCCTCTGCAAACAGTACTGATGGGAAATGGCTGATAGTTCTTCCCCTCTGAAGCTTGGGAAATGAGAGGGAAGAGGAGGGGGCAAGGGAGGAGGCTGAACATGTTCATTTTCTTATGTTAACAACTCTAAATGACTAAGGGTAAGAAAGGAATGGCAACAGAATATAAAAATGCTTTGTGTACGGCTCACATTGACTTGCGCCGTTAACTCCACTGTGGTTTATTAGTTCATGGGAAAAAATGACAAAAAGGAATAAAAACCTGACTATGTATCCAGTATCAACAATTTGCAGCCATAGTAACAAAGAAAGTGCAATTCATGAATTGAAAAAAGGGAAAAAACAAGTGTGTGCGTCTGAGTGCGTCATCAGGAGGATGTCAGGAAATGGTTACTGAGTGAAGAACGCACTTAACCCCTTGAGGCTCAGCAAGGCAGCTCTGGATAGGCTGTGTACACGCCTGTGGCTAAGACTGTCCATCAGGCGTTGACAGACAAGTTCTAACCCCTATTTGACAGACTTTCCAACTCGGCTGTAAAAATTCGCTCAAGGATAAAACAACATAAAAAGGCTCCGTCTAACAAAAATTCCTTTCTTTTTTATTTTTAAATTCAATTTGGTTTGCATTATTAGTTCAGCCCAGATTCATTACAGGAAGACAAAAGGGTGTGTGGCTTTTTGTGTTTCCACAGCTAGGTCTGGAATGACTTGGAGCCACCTTGTGAATACAATTGTGGATAAAGTACAGCATCCCAGGGTTCAGAACCACTGCCCAGCCTCTTCACCTTCGGGATATGTCATTGGTTTCTTATTTGTGTAGCCAGAGGCCAGCAATGTATTGCTCCAGGACCTTGGAAGGGAGTTCAAGCAAATGCTAGTAGGTTTGGAGGTCTGGGGGCAATGAACCAGATGGGAGTTGTGGGCAACTTAGGAACCATCCAGTTATCAATCTGGGGGCTGGAAGCATCTTTAAGGGCCATCTAGTCCAATGAGCCACGTAATGCTTGAATTCTCCTTTTCCCCCTTAAACTTTGTGCCATGCTCAGACTCCACCCTTGGGAAGGAACACTTCTCACCTTGAGGCAATCCATGTAGTTTTGATTGCAAAAGACTCAATTGAGCCTAAATCTTTCTCCTTGTAACTTACCACCCACAGCCCCTTCAAGAAGGTCGAATAGTCACATATTTGAGAATGGCTATTCTGTCCTCAGAAGACCTCTCCAGTCTAAACGCAAAGAGTTCTTGATCATCCTGTACTTAGCTCTTCTCCTGAACACCTTCAGAAAAACTCCTAAAATATAGTCCCTTAAGAGCTCACTACTCAATGAATAATCTGTCCAGGGAAGAGAAGTAATGTCATTATTAGCTCCATCATTCTGAGATTTTATCTCTATTAATGTAGCACCATATTTACATGTTTCTAAGAGCTTTATGGCATTTTGGACTCATAATGAATTTACTTCTCATTAAAATTTATGTGCTAGGCCAATTAACAATACTTCAGGTCATTAATCACCAATTCTGCTCTACTCCCCAGGTCCATGGGAGGAGAACATGCCCCTACCCCTTGAAATTAGCTATGGTCATATGATCAGCTTTGGCCAATGAAAAATGGGCAGAGGTCTCATGTCAATTCAAGGTCGAGGCATTTAAGTACTGCTTCTCAACTTCCTAGCCCACTTTTTCCCGTCAGATCAATTGTCAATGCATGTCTTGATTAGGAAGTGTCATGGAGTGAATCAAGCTGGAATGTTGAGCCAACACATGGAGGACAGATGCCCTGGCACACGGCCTGGACATACAGCACATTTTGAGTGAAAAACAAACTTTTGCTGCATTATACGCAAGATTTGGGGATTATTTGTTATTGCAGTATAAACTAAACTTTCCTGACTCACCGTATAAATTTTTTTTATAAGTAGAATCAGATTTCCCACCCTACACATTCCCCTACACTACTTTTCTATATTTTAGCAGAACTATATTAATATTCTGATTCAGGGACCTACATTTTTCTTCTCATGAAAATTAGTTTTAATCATTTTAGTCCATTTTAGTTCTATCAAAATAATTTTTTTTGTCTTTTGATTTTGTCAAAGGTATTCATTCTTCCCACCTCCCTTGCACTTAAAACTGATAATAAATATTTGAGGACTGGAAAGAAGACATTTCTAACAACATACTTTTCATAGCTCGCCAGACTCTATTCTCACAGTTAATGTTCAGCCCTAGTGAAGACAGTTCCAGGCTTTCTGGACTCAGTGTAGAGGTTAAAAAAAAAAGTCACTGGGGATCAGTAATCATTGGAGATCTTACTTCTATTAGCTCAATAAGATTCCAGTAGTGAAGACAAGACAGAATTATGGGGAAATTATATAATTTCTTCACTTTATTCAACTATAAAATCATTCTATTTTGAGCACTTTTGGGGGGACTCTAACGATAAATAAGACTCTACTACTATTCTCAAGGAGCCTAACACACAGACTTGTGAAAAGATTTGCCTGAAATCAGGTTGCTTACACAGAGAAGCATCTCTAGCAACACCACAGCGGCTAACACTGCTGGGGGTGCACCCAGTGGTCATCCCCCCAAATCCTTTCACGTGAACCAAACCTTGACTTCGTTCAGGTATCAGGAGTACGTGGGCTTTAGGAAGTACCGGCCTCTTCCCCCTAAAGCAGTTATGGAAATTATACTTTCTTTTGCCAGTCTTTGGTTTGGGAATGGTCCTGTAATACAATTTTGGCTACTGAGATGAAGGTGAAGTCAACAAAGAAGTTTCTGGGAAAATTTTTTTCACTCTCAAAAAGGGACACCAGGAAATAGGGCTCTCCCTTTGTAAGTATGAACATGTGAAAACATGGTGCTTAGAGCTGCCTCACCCATCTCTCATCATTAAAGGAGAAGCATGAGGGTAAAAACTAACACAGTTAGACTAGCAGGTCAGAAAAGGTGGAAAGAACTGGGTTCCTTATTACATAGCTGAGGTGCTGAATTAACCAGTCCAGGAACTGACTCACCACTCGACTTCCTATGCGAGATAATACATTTCTTTATTACCTAAACCGTTTTGAGTTGAGTGGGTCTTTTGTTTCTTGCTGTTGAAAGCATCCTGATCGCTATTATCATTAAGATTTAGATCATTACAATATTAGCATGTTGTTTTATAAAAAGTAGAATCATAATAAGATGAGGAGGAAGGGAGCAGAGTAGTAGCAGTTATAGCAGAAACACGATAACACTGTCAAGTTATGAGAACCGACTTTGTATGAGGCACCATGAGAATCCTTTCAGATAGTGTTTTTCCTTTAGTCTAATTCAAGACCACATCTCATACATTCTGGGCTCACCGTGTCACTCTGCTCTGTCTCGTGTGCTCCTTTATACCTGGACTCTGACATTCAGAGAGACCAAGACACTGCGTTGTAGGTAGTTACCATGGTGCGACTCAGCCCCGGTCTCAGTCCACTCACAGAGAAGGTACAATGCTGCATTCCGCTGGTGCTGTCACTGCGTTGTTACCACTGGGATTTGCTGCTTCTGGTGCCTGATGGAGAAATATGAGGTACAACAGCAACACAAATTCTTACAGGCCTTAATGGTTTCTGGGCACCTGAACTGAGGTGTGCACTCACTGGCCAGTGTCAGAGTCTTAACTCAGGCCTTCCAAGTTGGTCCCTGGGAGTAAGGAGAGAACCCACCACTGCTACTTCATATATCCCCCTCCAGGCGGACACAGCTGCCAGGGAACTATGGCACAGAGAAACATGGGTAAACAGGATGCAAATTGCTATTTACAATTTTCCTTCCACAATTCAGCAAGGAGGCCATCTGTAAAAACAGAACATTCTCAGTGTCATCACCCAAGAAAAGAAAAACAAAGGCATGTGGGCATTTGGGACGATGCTTCCTGGCCCTCTTGTCCCATTCCAGCTACACCAGACCCAGTAAATAAATTGCCCTTCTAATTGGTCGTAAAATTCCAGCTTGGAAACGGTCATGTTTGTTTTCTAAGAAATGGCATTCTAGTGCCAGAAGTCACCACCTCAGCCACTTTATTCTGAGGGAAATGGGAGTAAGAAAAAGGAAAATGAACACGGAGTATGTAATAAATGTAAACAAAAAAATTAATCCCTGGTGGTTGCTAAGTACTCTCCGTCCCGAATAGGCACAAATACATAAAGTGAGGCCTGGTTTAATTTTAATTGTATGTTTAATTAAAATAAGAATAAATATGGTTAAAAAATAGAGAAGAGCTTTAAAGCAATAGTTTCTCCCTGTACCCTTCCCATCCCCCCACCGCCCCATGCCCCAGTGGCAAGCAATCTGACATTCATAATCTTGGGTAATGAGCATAGATTTCTATTTCTTGATCTGTTAACTCTAAATGATACCAATTTACTCTCAAAGTGATGATTTAGCTCTTTAATATGATCCTTCACCTTCTCTCCCCCTTATCCTCCTGATCTTCACTAATTATATTACTACTTTCAGCTTTTCCATTGGCTTCCTTTGTGCCTTTAAGTAACACATTTATATCACTATTTCATCCTCCCTCAACCTTAGTCAATGTTTCAGCCCCTTTTTATGATGGAATCAACTACAACTACAGACATAATCTTTGCATTACCAAAGCTGTTAACATTTCTTCACACCCCAGTGCCAGGCATGTGTGCTGTCTATTAATTTTAAAAGATAAAAGTGAACACAAAGCATTCATAATGTGAGTACATATTGCTCACTGCTGAACTAAGTAGCATACTAAAGATTGCATTTTCTTCTCAAAAGGTCTTCTAGGCTGTGTAGGGGGAAAAAGTTTTAGTATCAAGGCCAAAAGGATTCTTTCTTATACATTATCAATTGCTTAAAATCATACCTTGTCATTATTTTTGTTATGTTTGGGCAAGACTTACTTGTCTAGGTTTTTGTTTTCCCTGGAATTTATAATGGCTTTTGCTTTTTTTCTTATTGGCAAAAGAATAATGTGCTTTGATAATTTCCCCAAGTTTTAGTCTTTTTTTTTTTTTTTTTTTTTATCCCTTAGTTGTGCCTGCAAGGCTGCCTCTGCAAGCTGTGCACCCTCTGGTTTCATGACTGACATCTGAGACCTCCATTTTTCTGCACTCTTGGGTTGAGCCTCAGTTTCCTGAACCCCATGTTTCTTCTTTCTTAGTTTTCTTTCTGATTTATTTTCTAACATGCATCCTTAAATAACTTCAAGAAAGGATGCCCTTGCCTGTCTGGGAAGATCTTGATTTTAACCTCACACTTACTGGAAACTTTGTCTGAATTCAAGATTCAAAATCCTCAGCCTCCCACCCAGCCTTGAAACAATTTTCATAGGCTGAGTTATGAGTACACGTCCATAAACGTTATCTCCCCAAAGTTTCATCAAAAATGAAAAGGTGCAATTTCAAAGAAAACCTCCTTGTGTTTCTGACTTCTGTCCTGTCCATTCATGGAAACAGGTGGTCCAAAGATCGCAGGGAACTGCCTCATCTAACAAGCCATCTTCTGGCTGTGAGCCAGCAGTGGTGACCACACTTGAGTCTGCTCCTTGGCTTGGGAAGCACAGGTCATTTTGATAGGCAGGAACTGCAGGCCCTGGGGAACTGAGGATCCTGACTGGGATGGGAGAGAAGAGGGAGCCGAGGAGGGTCCGAGGAGGAGCAGCAGCACTGGGATCCAAAGAGGAGATGTGCAAGAAATGCAAGGAGGAGGAGGGGAAATATTCAGGAAGCGTATTTCCTTTCCCTCTCCCTTGTCCTCCAGACCTGAAATAGCTATGTCACTGCTTCTGGTTCTTCTGCTGGCTGCCTTTGTGACTTTATCTAACACATTTATATCACCATTCAGAGAAAAATCACACTGATGTTCAGAAGGAAAAGCAGAGGGTTTGGCCTATCTGTGGATTGACTGGGCTAATATTTTCAAAATCATATTACTGAAGTCTGACTGACATGTAAAAAGCTGTACACATTTAAGGTATACAACTCGATGTGTTTGGGAAGAGATATACACCCAGGAAAGCACGACCACCATCAAGGCCATAAAGGTGCTGATTGTCAGAAGGGAGGGTGTGGGTGAGAGGGAAGACATGGCTCAAAAGAGCACACCTACCATCTGTGCGAGGGTGCCTGGGGCAGGCAAGGAAAATCAAGGTCTTAAAGGGCTTCAGTTCCTTCTCTATGCTCCACAGAGAGGCTCCAGGGCCTGATGACAGACACGACGGGTGCCAGAGCCTTCTACCTCCCTGCAGGGAACACAGAGTGCCCAGCGCAGCCAGGATCCAGAGGAGTCTGCTGTCACGTTGGCACCTTCAGGGTTCTAGCTTTGGGAGCACCTGGAAATAGCACGTTAGGGAGGGAACTGGTGCTCTCCAGAGGGGCCAGGGCTGAGGCAAGGTACCTCATTCAGTGGCAGATACCTGTGAGGAGGTTCGAATGGACAACCATCAGATCTAGGTGTGAGCACACGTGAGGTCCCCCTGGAGATGCCTGGGGAGGCTGAGGTCCTGCTTCGTGCACATGGGGCTCTGACCCTTGAAATATGAATTGTGACTGTTAGCTCGGCTCTGTACCTGCGGCCTGTGGACAACCACGGGTCCACGAAGCCAAGTTGATAAGGCAGAGAAAACAAACTGCTGCTTTACAATTTTTAAAGGGCCCTCCCTGGTTGGAAACCACATGAACTGGTCCAACTTTCACAGTTCAGTTCCCAACTCCTCATTTTGCAGACTGAAAGAAGAGTGAGGGAGGGAGGAAGGGAGGGAGAGAATACGATTTCTTCTCCTTTCTCCCCCCATCCCTTTACTTCCCCTAATATGAGAAACAAATAACAACTTGCCCAAGATTTTTATTAGGGAAAGTACTCTCTCCCTGCTCCAAACCAGGTTTTCTGTGTGTAAAGGAGGAAGTACACTGTTCGAAATCATGTGGAGAGACATGAATTCAAGTGGAGAAGTCAAACTCAGCTTCCAGAGCTGCAGAGCTCAGGGGCAGGACCACGATCAACCAGTAAAACACTTTCTAGACCCAGTGCTCATTCTTCTTTCATCCCCTTGCCCCCTCCAGTAAAAGAAAGAGAAAAAAAAAATAGATGGGACTCTGTAGCTACATGATATTGGAGAAAGCCTATCAGTGGACAAGAGAGGTTGAGTGCTGGAATGGAGAGTATGATGAGAAATGCCCAACCCCTTGAGAAGATCTGGAGGGCAGTAGAGGGAAAAAGTCATTTTGCTTTGAGTTTAAATCTCAGCACTGTGAGATTTAAACAGAGAAGAGTGGCTGGAGGAATAAACACAAAAAGGAGAACCGGGATGAATAAGGGAGGATGGCACTCAGGAAAGGAAAGGCTGACTCCAGGGAAGGGAGGTGGGAGAGAAGGCTCCGGCGAGGAAGAGCTGGGTGGGAGGGGAGAATGCCCACGGGATGGTCGGCAGACAATGGGGAGATGAAGCAATACCAGCAGTGAAGACGGGCTGGGTGGGAGTGGACCAAGCCAAGACACTTAAGTGTCCATCCGGGGAGAGGCTGGGAGGAGGCGAGAGGTTGCAGAGGAAAGGCTGGCCGGGGTCCAGACCGCCTCACCCCCGGGGCTGTGAGCAGTGACTCACGGCTCTCGTGGAGGAGACTTGTCGCACAGCCCCTGGGCTGCACAACTACTTGAAATCATCAAGAAGCTTAGCGCGTGAAGAAGTAATCACAAAACACGAAGGGTAGAGCTAGCTGTTGTTGCCAAATCTGTGTGATTAATGTCATAGCAGTCACCTCTCAGCCCTGTGGAGTCCACCTTGTCCTTGACAGCTCATAGTCTCTCAGGCTGGTCTTTTCTTCTCCCACTCCAAAGCCCTGTGGCGCCCTTTCCTCAAGATCGTTCTCTGTGGAACTGGAGCCTCCCTTCACCTCACCTCATAGAAATCTGACCAAGTGGGCAGCGATGTCTGCATGGGGAGAAGGAGTTTACCAAAATCTTAGAAGACGGTATCTCGGCCTTTAAGGGACTATGTAAAAGGGAGGTGAGATACGATACAGTAACACTCTGGAAAGTAGAAGTTGTGGTCATAGTTTCCAGCCATGACAAGTCTTCAAAGGCACCACAGTTCCGCAGACAGACAGCATCTCCTTCTCAATCAGTCCCAGTGTCACTAGTCACAGAATGATGGTGGGGTGAGGACAGGAGTCAGGTTGAACTAGATCAGAAATGGCTCATAAGCGTCTTCTTGCCTCTTGGAATATTTCCCTATGATGCTGCTGTGAAAGGGATTCTGAGTCTGCTAAGTGGGAAAGGGTAACAAGGCTCCGCAGGAAAAATAGCAAATTTTTTGAGTATTCTGTGACAGCTGCTGTTCTAAGTGATTTACGTGCATTATCTCATTACCATACCATCTTGTAGAGAAGGATGACGAGTGGCACCTGCCATGACTTCGAGAAAAATGAGACAGCGTAGGGGCTGTGGGTTTTTTTGACTTCTGCATCAAATAATCTCTAAATTCTCTTTTTTCTTTGAATACTCTAATGATACATGAGCGATCTCAGCAGTGATCTGTCTTAGATTACTGTCCTAACAGGTATCCCTTCCTGCCACGACCCCTTCTATCCAGGATCCTAAGAGCTTCGGCTTTAATTCACTGAAGCAGTCACAGGCTCTGCGGCAACTTCCACACAGCCAACCCGGGAGAGATGCTGCAACCTGCCTTGCTCTTTCTGCAGCCTCACGTAGGTGCACAGTCACACACACTCCACTGGTTGTTCAGAAATTCGCCATTTTCCCAGTGCTTCCAGAGACCTGAGTTTGGTGACTACCCTCTGCTCTGTGGCACGTGACTGGTGGAGATGTCCATCTTCCTTAAAGTCCCTTCTGGCACATGCTGGGATTCATGACCATAGGTTAGAGGTCATCTCTGTCTCCACTGCACTGGGAGGATACTGAAAAAAGGGCAGATCATTTTCCTCCTAAATTTTCATCTTGTATGCACGCCTCCAGAGCTATCAAGGTTTTAAGAACGATGATCATTTCCTTGGTGAGATACCTCTTGTCCCCAGCACTCTAGTCTACGTATTAGTGGCAACTTTAAAAGCATATAAAATGCATAGTTTACACAGTTCTTTCATACAATTAGCTTATTTTGCTTTTCATCCTCACAACAGGTTAAGCAGGTGTAATTAACTCCATCAACCCAAGAGGATATCAGGTCTTAGGGAGTTCAGACGATCCTCACACACAGCAAGACAGAAGCAGAGCCCAGACTGGCATCTGGGGCCTTTGACGGGAGGCCCACAGAATTTACAAGAGCAAGAAGTTGGAGGAAACTTGGAGAATGAATTGAGTAAGGGGATGGGCAACTAGCTTCACTGTAGGTCACCCCCATCCCTTGCTCTGAATAGGATCCAGGAAGCTTGGGTTCAGAGGCAGGTCATGGGAATAAAACTATAATTACCAAGTGAAACAGCTGTTGAAATGAGCCGCAAACGTTTTGGCTTCCCCTTCCCTTTCAGAACTCTGTATGTGAGCGGTTTCCAGTCTGTGTCCTGAAGAGCCTTTGAGTTTGTGAAGTTTCCTCGGGGTTAGGATGACAGCACGGTGGGCCATCTCCGCAGAGCCACTCTCATCTGCTTCAGATATTGGGCATCTGCATGAGATGTAATTTGAAGGAAAAACTTTCCTCTACTTAGGAAACATTTTGAAAATCATCATGAATATTTAACCTCTTCCCCATTTGGTTCCCTGGGACATCTGGGTAATTTACTGACCCAGGGAGCTAGGATCTGGGCATAATGACCAGGCTTAAGATAAAGGATTTAGAAGCCACAGGGATGTGGTCGTCCACAGTCAAAGGAGGTGGCCCACCAAGGCTGTGACGGTGGGAACTCTGAGTTGAGCAGGACCTTGTCAGGGAATGTGTGCGGCGCGAATAGGAACTGAAAATGGATGTAGGGGATCAAATTCCAGGTTTTCCTCATACCTACACCAGAGTTCTACTAGCTTCTATCGATCTAGGATGGGCTTCACCCCCAAAAGTCTTGATGCACCAAATTCAACAGCAAACACCACCAACCACGTTGAATAGAACTGAGTGTTGTCTTCTAAGCATTCTATTTTTTACCTGCTACTTTCATAAATGTGTGAAGTCAATGTTCAGCCCTGTCATCTGGCTAGACTTGCTGAACTCCATACATTCTCCTAGCAAGCCTGCCTCATTTCAGGTTAGGATTTAGGACTGGGTAAAGAATTAGAAACAAGAACAGATAAAGGTTGAAATCTGATATAAAAATGACTAAATTAATCACAAGCTATCATCATCAGTATCCTGAACCTGTTAGAGAAAGAGAAAGTCAACAAACAGTTTTTTTTTTTTCCCCCCACTGCAAAGGAAAAATCAGAAATCTTGTCAGAAATAACTCTGGGGATTCTGAAATAAAGACATTTCAGAGGCATGAAGGCAAGACTAGCGGTGCAGTTAAATGCTATCCTTTCCTTGACCCCTGGTATCATGGAAACAACAGCTGATATACAATATTACCTCGGAGAGGAGGAAAAGACCTTGCAGAGTTTAATCCTGGATATCCTTGGCCTGGGGTTCAATACCGAGGTGGAGCGCTGGCCTGCGCAGGAGCCGTGCACATTAATTCCCGAGCACTGCAACCACTCAGCCTAAGTCATCCCCTGGTAATTACATTCCCCAAGGCAGTGCCCTGGAAGCACTGTTACGTTAGGCAATTGTGGCGAGCTGGTAACCTGATAGCAGCGCATTATGTAGTTATGTGGGAACTCTGGTTTCTGGAACAGATTGAGGTTCCCAAGCTCTGGTCTTGTGCCGATCGGGTGTGCCTTTCACGAAATACACTTTATGTAGAAAACAGACTAAAATACTGACACCATCTTTGGGATGTTTTTCAACAGCAGCATGAAACTAATCCATTCTTGTCAAAAAGGGAAAAAGTTGCTGAAAACAATAAATAGCTCCCTTCTCTGTCTGACATTTGTCACCTAGCTTGTTAAAATACTGTCCTTCTGGGGAAGCTATATTTTTTTTATAAATCAAAATGCAGTAAAAGAATGATCTATCATTGATGACAGAGGAAACTTAGGCTCTTATTTCTAAAAGGACCCACTGAAGTTGATAGAAAGGCTGAGAGTAACATTTCAGATTTAATAAAAAGCTCTTCAGCTTTTTTTTTTTTGATGTTAGGAAATTTTAATTGCTTTAATTTACTCAATTACTTGATCATATCAGTTTGTCCTAAACTTCATTCATATTCTACCCTCAGAATTTCTGCTACATCCCAATACCATCTGTACTATTATGTTTTATTTTTAAAATCAGCTTGTTTTTAAAAAGCAGCCTTGCCCTAATTAATATTACATGTTGCAAGATGAATTTGATCTGCTAACAAATGGGTGAGGAAAGGCAATGAGGGTTTATGTCCCAATTTTCATGCTTGTAATAAGAACCAAATTCTCTGTGCCCTAGTCATCCACCCCTTACCAATGTGACTTGGAAAAAATAGAAAAGGAGAAGCAGCAGAGTAGAGCATCTTCATTATTCAACCTGAGGGACCTGTGTTAGGTACTCAGGAAGGGAAGGAAAAGGAGAAAGTGGATGTCACGTCCCAGTGGCAGCAACACTGTCCATTTGAGCCTGACAGGCTGTACTCCCATGTCTCAGAGTGAGGATTCAGATGAGTTATGGGGATTTGGCTCCACTCACCACAAAGCCTTTAGCGTCCCTCTAGGGCCATGTTGGGGGAACCGGAGAACATGGATTTACAATGACCAGGTGGAAGTGAGAGCTTGGGGAAGAAGAGGAGAGGACAGTGGAGGGAAACAGGCATATGATGTGTGATAAGTGATGCCACATCTTAGGAGCTTCCAGAAATGAGATTTTAAAGATTGAGATGATGTCACTTCAGGATTATTGGCCAACAGCCTTCACATAAAGGAAATTTCCAAAGGAAGGGAAATGATTACTCAGGTGTCCGCATTTTTGCTGGAGGAAATGTCCAAAACCACTTTCAATCACAGGATATTTTCTTTTTCTGACATATTAGTTGAATTTTTAAATTTTCTCATTTAAAATCAGCATCCCAATACTTATATCTTTTATCAAACCCAGTGTGCTGCTATGCTTCGAGCTGTAAACCCTGGCCCCACTGTGCCCTAAGAGACCTTTTTCAGCTGCGAGAGGCAGGCTTAGGAAGCCACAGAAGTTCCAAGTGGCTCTGACAATGTCTAGTGGACCACAGTGGACTCTGATTAAGGACAGCTCAACCATAGGAAGGCCAGTGACCTGTGGTTTGGTGAGAAAAGAGAAACTGGTCCAGTCAGATTCCTTTCTTGAAATGTTTGGATTTGGGAAACTGAGATATTGACTTAGCTGTAAAAGCTCACGTAGACAGGGAGGCTGGGGTGGCCATCACGGGACGTGCTACATGAGAAGAGAACAGGACAGATGCAGAGAAAGGGAGAGGGAGGGGAACAAGAGAAGGGGAGAATACCCCCTGAAAAGAGTGGTTTTGGCTCCCGGCAAAATTCCAGCTCCCATGAGACCTTGTGGTGCCTTTCTTGTTTTTGCATCCCTGTGGCTCCTCTTGGTCTCCGAATCATGACACTCCCTACCACCACTTCCAGCAACTCCCCTTCCAAACTACCACCACCTCTGTAAGTGGGCTGGCCCGGCTCTTCATTCCTGCCAACCATGAAGGTGAATGCCTGAAAACAAAAATCAAACTCTATCTGGGATTTCCTTTAATGCCACCCAACCAAGAGAAATGCAAAGTGCCAAGAAAGAAGAAAAGGAATATAAGTTAAAAAAAAAAAAAAAAAAAGAAGAAGAAGGAAATAATCACAAACTGGATTAAGAGATCTGACCAAAATTTAACCAACTTTTGCTCAATTTAAACTTTTAAAGTCACATTTAAGCTAAAAAATGTACACCAGGATAAAAAGAAAGAATGAAAGAGGACGACACCAAGATAGAACAGGAAAAGACTAGCATTTTTAAGGAGTGCAATAGTAAACAAACAAACAAAAACTAGAGAGAACTCAGACATTCCTTCTGAAAGAAGAAATGCCAGATGCCAGGAGGGGACACCTACTATGTGTTAGTGGCTTTACACATTATCTTGTTGGAGTCTCACAACCAGTCCTATTTTACAGGAGCACAAATAATTCAAAATAGTTAAGTTAACCTGCCAAAGTTAGAAAGCAAAAAAAAAAAAAAAAAAAAAAAAAAAAAAAGACCAAAATCCTACGTCTGGCTGGCTCCAGAGCTGATGCTCTGAAGGAAGACTGAAGGAAAAATGTCTGTCCCACGGTCTCTAGTCAGGCAGGTGTTAGAAGAGGCTCACTGGCACTGAGATGAAGGGCTCTGAGAGGGACCGAGCTTTGGCAGGTCGTCCCACCTGAAAGTCCCAGCAGCAAAGGGTTGAAAATTCTGTTCTATCAAATATTTGCAATTGTTGGGACTTTCCATAGAGCTGGATCTTTTACAAAGCAAATCCTGGCCTAAGACATGATTACCAAGAGAGACAGCTGTAGGGTGGGGCTTGAATGTAGCCTCATCTGAGGTCAGCATTGAGCAAACAAGATCAGGCAAAAAGGATGCATCTTGTAAAAAGCCTTGGTGAGATTTATCAAAGGAGGAAACTGTCAATGAGAACAGCCCAACCGCGGTGGACAATTTATAGTGCCTAGATGTAGGACGTGCATCAGCGATGGTGTCCTTGCTTTCCAGGCGTTGGAAGGAAAGACCTTATCTAGCACAATTAAGAAAACAATTCAGCTACAGCGTTTGAAACAAAGGTGCCCATGACTTCATTGAAGCTGTCTCAAGAGGCTTTGAAGCACAAAGCATTTTTTTAACCCCTCTCCAAAAAATGATGACATTCAGTGAGATCTTCCTACTCTAAAAGGAAATACATCTGAGAGCAGATGGGCAGGAGTGAGTTATGCTAGATTAAGTATGGCAAGCCCAAGTCAGGCAAAAATTAGGACTTGGAAATCCTGACTCCCAGGTGAGGGGTTTGTACTTTGGTGCCCTTGTTTTACAACACCCATGGGGTCTTGTATTATCTCTTCCTTATTCATTCATTGGTCACATATATATTGAGATATATATATCTGAGATACAAAGGACACTTTGCCAAGGGCTAGAAAATTCAAAGAAGGCAAAAACTTAGAACTTGAGGGCTGATATTATGTGCAGCAGTCCTCCACTGTGAGAAATATTACATCTAAATTCTCCATCGTAGGACTGGGAAAATAGAAATGATTTTATTTACAAGTATATTAAGTGCTGCTTGAACACAGGAGGAGAACCACTTTGTTATTGAGAGGGCAAAGAATAAGTAGATGTTTCATGGGGAGAAGAAAAGTAGATTCCAAGTAACAAAAACAGTCTATGCATGATTTTGAAAACAAGAAAGAGCAGATGTGTTTGAAAAATAGCAAATAATCCCATATGCCGGATTGGTGGGTCAAGATTAGAAAAGCTGTCAAGAGTCAAATCATGGAAACTTGTGTATGCTAACATAAGGTTAGAATTAATAATGTAGATGTTGCAATTCTATAAACAGATTTTAGAAGGGGGAGTGATATGATCTTATTTTAGCTTTAGAAAATAATTATGATTCTACCTCCTCCTGCCAAAAGAAAAAAAAAGAAAAAGAAAATAATTAGGATTCAAATCAAACATGAAAAATTGAAAATAAGCATTTATATAAACTCTCTCTACAATCTACTGAAAATGACAGTGAGGGAATTAATAAAGGTTAAAGTCCAAGGACTTGTAGAGGAGACATCAGACAAGAACTGACGACGGCATTTTGGATGACGGTAAGCCAAAAGAAGAGGAGGAGCTGACTGGGTAGAGTAGAGAAAGCTAATAAAAGCTAGAAGCCTAATAAAACCTAGGAAGAGGAAGCCAAGAAGAAGCAAGATGAGCTCCCCTAAAGAATTTTGAAGAGGTCAGGAATTGATGGTCCCTGGTGCTCATGAAGATGAAGGGAATAGGCAGAGCAAAAACAAAGAATTTCCTCAAAGTGCAGAAGTTACAGACCCTTCCCTATGCCACACAGCCAAAATGAGTACCTCTCCCCTGCCCTGGTAGAAAGCAAGGCATTTGCTCTCTGGAGAGGCTGACCCAGCAGGGTTCTGGACTCGTGATCCCAAGGAGGTAGACGGAAATAGGATAAAGTGAAAGTACACATTCTGAAGGGTGAGATTTAGAAAACTTCCCTTAGCTGCATGAATGCTGACATCCAAGATTATACTCTCCGGTGAGGAGACTGGCAAATCCTTTGGAGAAAGTGACAACCCCACAAAGGAAACTGCCAATACTGATGTGGGAGTTACCCAACAAATGCCTGGGTTCTGCTTCGTGATTCTACAGGGAAGCTCACAAGTCAGTAAGTCCTACTCATGCAGAAATGGCTTCCAATCAACTTTTAATTCCTTGACACCTAAATGTAAACAAGCAGCCAAAGATTTCCAGATATATATGGAAATTCTCTAATATGAAGGATAGATTTAAAAATCAAAAGCAACTATAAATAAATGGGAAAAAATTAAACCATGAAGAAAAGAGAGGCAATGCAAGAGAAAAAAATTTTTTTAACTTTTATTTTAAACAAATTAAAAAATAATTTAAAAAACTTTTGTTAATTAGCCATCATTGCATCTGTAAAACCCAGGATGCAATAAAAAGGGGATAATAAGTGAGTAAGAAAAATCTCTTGAAAATTACAAATATCAAAGTAGAACTATTTTTTAAATCGATAAAAGAATTGGAAGGTAAAGTTGAGAGAATCTTCCAGAAAGTAGTACAAAAACCTAATGATAAAATGTAAGAAAGTGAACTACCCATTCACTAATGCATATCATTGTAAAATGTCTCAGTACTAGGGATAAAGAAAAAAATCCTAAAAGCTTCTAGGGAGAAAATCAGTTCCCATATAAAGAATCATGATGGCATTGGGTTTCCTAAAATACTGGAAGCTGAAAGACAATGGGAGAAATGACTTCAAGATTCCAAGGGAAATAATTACTTTCTACCTAGCATTTAACACCTAGCCAAATATTCATTTCAGTGTGACATTAAGAACAGAGGTGCTGTTAGATATGTGAAGTATGATACACATTACTTGGAGTCACCAATATTTGTTTCTACTTTCCTTTCTGGCACTGTAAGACTCTACTTCCCAGATCACCCCAAGTTAGGTGGGGCGGTGTGCTCTGATCAAGTGGCTGTGAGCAGAAGTGACACACGCCACTTCCTGGACAAAGTACTGAACAGAGAGGTAGGAGCTCCATGCTTTCTGAAGAGGCCTCAGATCACAACACAGGCACGGTGCAGCCAAACCATAGCTGCTGTCTCTGCTTGGCTCCACTGGTGTGTGCTTATGAGAAGAGCGGCGCGGCTCAGTCACAGCCATTGCTGCTCTGCGGAGGTGGGGCTAAAAGCTGAATCCATACCCAGGGGCCCTGCAGCAAAACTGTCAGATGCACACAGTCTACACAGGAACGCTCCCACTTTAAATAAAAGCAAGCAAATACACAAACACACACCAGCCCTTCAAGACCACAGTGGATGACTGATACTGTTAAATCAGACAAATACAAGTAAAATGAAGAAGCAGAGGAGCCACTTGCAATTAAAAGAACAAGAGAAGTCCCCTGAAAGAGCGAACAATGAGACAGACCTCAACGGTCTACTAGATCATGACTTCAAAAAGGGGGCGATAAAAGCACTGAAGGAAATAAGAGGAATATGAACAGAGACAGAACACTATAAAAAGAGAACAGAAACTATAAAGAGGAGCTAATTAAAATAGAAAACTCAATGGCTGAGATAAGAGCCGAGCTAAAGGCAGTCAAAAGCAGACTAGATAATGCAGAGGAACAAATAAGTGACTTAGAAGACGGGATAACATATGTCACCCAATCAGAACAGCAGACAGAAAAGCAAGAAAAACCAATGAAAGCAATACAAGGGACCTATGGGATAATATAAAGCGTGCCAACCAGTGCATAATAGGGGTCCCAGAAAGAGAAGAAAGAGAAAAGGGGATTGAAAAGGTATTTGAAGAAATCATGACTGAAAACTTTCCAAACCTAAAGAAGAAAATACATATCCAAGTATAGGAAGCACAGAGGGCCCCAAACAAGGAGAACCCTAACAGACCTGCACCAAGACATATTATAATTAACATGGCCAAAGTTAAAGATAAAGAAATGATTCTAAAGGCAGCAAAAAAACAAACAAACAAAAAAACAAAAAAACAGAGTTAGTTACAAGGGAACCCCCATAAGGCTTTCAGCTGATTTCTCTACAACAACACTGCTGGCCAGAGGGAGTAGCAAGATATATTCAGAGTCCTAAAAAAAAAAAAAAAAAAAAAATTCTCCGATGAAGACATATAAATAGCCAATAGGCACATGAAAACATGCTCAATATAAGCCATTATGGAAAATAGTATGGAGATTCCTCAAAAGACTAAAAATAGACTTACTATATGATCCAGCAATCCCACTCCTGGGCATATATCCAGAGGGAACCTTAATTCAAAAAGAAAACCTGCACCCCAGTGTTCATAGCAGCACTTTATACAATAGCCAAGACATGGAAACAACACAAATGTCCATCGACAGATGACTGGATAAAGAAGCTGTGGTCTATTTATACAATGGAATACTGCTCAGGCATAAAAAAATAATAAAATAATGCCATTTGCATGAATGGACCTGGAGATCCTCATTCTAAGTGATAAGCCAGAAAAAGAAAGAAAAATGCCATATGATATCACTTATATGTGGCATCTAAAAAAAAAAAGACAAATGAACTTATTTACAAAACAGAAACAGATTCACAGACATAGAAAACAAACGTACGGTTACTGGTGCAGAAAGGCATGGGAAGGGATAAATTGGCAGTTTGAGATTTGCAGATACTAAATAATATATGTAAAATAGACAAACAACTAGTTCATACTGTATATAGCACAGGGAACTATATTCAATATCTTGTAGTAACTTATAGTGAAAATAAATATGAAAATTAATACATGCGTGTTCATGTAGGACTGAAGCATTATGCTGTACACCAGAAATTGACACAACATTATAAACTCACTATACTTCAATAAAAATATATATTAAGAAAATAAAGTAAAAAAAAATAAGGTCTAGGATAATATAATACTATGGTGAAACAAACAAAGGCTTTAGGTTTTCTGACTAAATCAAGTGATATCAGAATAATAGGAAAACCCTAAGAAAGTCCCTAAATTGAATCCAGCCTAGGGGAAAACCATAGCATGTCAAGCTGCAGCTTAAACGTAGTCATGGTACAATCAAAGGGATTTGTTCAAAGGGCCAGAAGATTTAGGGTTGGGTTCTCCTGAGATTCCTAGATTGAATTATTTATATATAAAAAGGGACAATGATGTCCACCTTTCATAGTGCTCAGGAGGATTAAAACAGATATTCTTTGTTTTAAGTATGTATGAAGAGTATGAGGCAGTTTAGAATATGAATAATTGTGGAAGATTGAAAAAGCCCCCTCAATTCATAATTGAAGATCTTTCTCTATTTTAATATAGTAAGATGTCTAATAAATGTTATGCTCAGCTATATGTATAAGGGACTTAAAATGCAAAATTGTATAACTGAGTGAAAATTATACTGCCTTTGACTCCTTTTACCACTCCAGAGGCAAGGCTGCCTGTGTGCACACTGCCACGCTATTTCAAGGGGCACCATCGCATCCATTGGAGGCCCACTGGGATTGCAACCCTAGCTTCAGGAGGGAATAAACCACTCATGTAATGCTGGCCCTGCAAACTCAGGTCAATGAATGACGGAAAATGTCCCAGTGGAAGAAAAGCACAGAAGGATTCCATAATTTCAATAAACATGAATAAACACTATCCCGGTGGGCATGTGCGTTCAAGAGAGATTCAGTGATCATTTTAAGACGTGTGAATTTCATCATTTTTATTCTACTTGCATCCCTCTGGTCAATGTTTGTTGTAAACACGGCAGCTGAGTGTTTGGTGAGAACTCCTGTTGATCAGGCTGGGCTGTTGCCACAGCAGAACACTAGCGCTTAATTTCCTCTACTAATATTAAGATTATTTATGTTAATCATGTGATCTTTTAACCCGTTGGCATTAAGATGGCTAAACACTCTCAAACATGGTAGTAGGAACAAGCCTTTCTGTGAGTATAGATTGCATTTAACACTAGTTAATGTTTACAAAATACTGGGGATATGTTAGACTAATTTTTTTTTTTAAAAAAGAGAGACAAAAAATGGCAAATGAATATATTTCATTTTGCCTGATATCTCATTATGTTCTCTCTTAAATGGGCAAATAGTTAACAACTGTTTTGCAAAGTATCCTCTAAATTAATAGATGTTCTAAAGCAATTAAAAAATTTTTTTTAACCTATTGTAAATATAGAGAATTTAAAACAAGCAAGTTCATTGATTTTTGTGTTTGTAGTTAAGGTGATAGAATTAATCACAAATCAAATTCAAAATCTATTTTCAGGTGCCTCAGTGGTATATCAAATTTGACCCCAGACACTCAATTCTTGGCAAGGTTCTCATCAGACAAATGTAACAGATGACATAAAAATGGCCAAAGTTTATAAGGACATAATTGTCTGGCTTCATAATAATGATTATGATAGGAGTTCCTATTAAACACTTACCAGGGACTGGGCCCCAGGCTAAGCATCTTGCAAACAGGATTTACTTACTCTTTCAAAAAAAGAAACATAGGCAGTATAATTTCCCCCATTCTACCAGAAGAGGATACTGAAGCACACAGAAGCTAATTAATTTGCCTAAATCCACACCTAGTAAACGCTGGAGCTAAGGTTTGAACCCAGGCAGTCTGAATTTGGAATCCATACCCACAGCCGCTTTATAGTCAAGCTAAGACTGCGAAGAACTTATGGGTCTTATTCTGTATTTTCATCTCTTTTGCTTGAAGGATGTTTCTTTAAAACGTGTTTTTAATTTTTAAAACACATTTCATTTCGTTATGTCATATTAAAGCTGTATATTGAAAAGCAGAAAAGAAGATAAATCAATTTCTAGTACTGTATTTTTCTATTTCTACAAAAGGAAGACAATAAAAGTGTTTACACAATATAGGGACGCATATGTGTGTGGTAGAAATGAAATAAACCTTGATAGTACTGGTTCAATCTCTTTAGATTCAGCTCTGGAAAAGAAATGCCAAACAACAATGAAAAATAGAGGGAACTTTGATGACATGTTTAAGATGATCCTGAATTGAGTTTATACCTGTGGTTCAGACCTTTAGAGAAAAAGTGTTCCCGGTCGGGATGATGAATGTGTCCTTTCAGGTCCTCAACTTTTTCTTTGTAACTATCTATCACAGGCTCTTTATTAGAACAATATTTCTAGACAAAAGATAAAAAACCAGAGAACGGCTTCATGGCAGTAGTTTTATCAAATTCCATCTACTTCAGATACTTAGGAAATTATTTTTAGCTGAGACTTTCAGAAAATAACCAGAATCACTGCTATGTGATCATAAAAATTTGTTCTATGACACCTTCAAATCAACCCTATCTCCTTTCTTCATGTTCCAATGACTTCTCGGTATTTCAAGATATTTAGTGGTCATCAGTCTTTAAAAGCAAGAGATGTTCACCGTGGTTTTTATTCTTGTAGTGTGAACATTATTGAAAAACAAAGGATAAACTAAAAGAGAAAATGCTATCAAATTGCCGTCCTTTAGAAAAAAGGGGTGGGGGGGGCCCTTGGTTGAGACTTTTGATTTTGGTGGTTCTTCTGTTACAGAATCCATTTGAGCTCCTGGGCTTGTATCCAGAAGGAACCCTACTTCAGGATGACACCTGCACCCCAGTGTTCATAGCAGCACTATTTACAATAGCCAAGACATGGAGACAGCCTAAATGTCCACCAACGGATGGCCGGATACAGAAGAGGTGGTATATTTATACAATGGAATACTACTCAGCCATAAAAACCGACAACATAACGCCATTTGCAGCAACATGGATGCTCCTGGAGAATGTCATTCTAAGTGAAGTAAGCCAGAAAGAGAAAGAAAAATACCATATGAGATCGCTCATATGTGGAATCTAAAAAACAAAAACAAAAAAACAAAGCATAAATACAAAACAGAAATAGACTCATAGACATAGAATACAAACTTGTGGTTGCCAAGAGGGTGGAGGGTGGGAAGGGATAGACGGGATTTCAAAATTGTAGAATAGATAAACAAGATTATACTGTAAATTAGCACAGGGAAATATACACAAGATCTTATGGTAGCTCACAGAGAAAAAAATGTGACAATGAGTATATATATGTTCCTGTATAACTGAAAAATTGTGCTGAACACTGGAATCTGACACAACATTGTAAAATGATTATAAATTAATAAAAAATGTTAAAAAAAAAAAGAATCCATTTGACAGCTGTTTAGATCTGGGTATGGAAAGATGAGGCAACTTAGATATTCCTTCTCTCCTTTTACTTGGAATAGCAATATTGCCTGTGCCACTTAATGTGTGTTGGTTTGAAAATGTGTTTTTAAAAATATGAATTATTTAAATAGAACACAGTAAATAAAAGCACTGTGTCTTTGTATAGCTAGGTCAGTTTGAGAAACTATGTAAATTTAGTAGCAGCAAAATGGTTTAATAATGTTAGTAATTTAGTAAATAAAAAATCTATTCTTATTTATCATTTGTGCTGTTTGGAGAGTAAGTATGCTGATAATTCTTTCACAACTTGAACATGCCGCAGGACCGTTTTTCAGATGGGAACCCAATGAGGTACTAAAGCAAGCATTCACTTCTCTCACGCTTGAGGTCACAAATTTTTGCAAGTCAAAAATGTTGAGCATGCCAAAAATATCATGCTGCACACTACCAAATAAAAGAACACTGTTATTCTTACAAGGAAAGGTTTGACAAGACAGGAAATAGGCAGGGTCAGAGAAGTTTACTTAATACCGGGTCTTATTTAACCATCGTGAAGCCAAAATACAATGACAGTTAAAAAAAATAAACAAATAGCTGTTACACAAAACAAAACCGCAGGATACGTGGTCTCTCCTGGAACTGATTATTAGATTTTTAGCAAATGCAGGAAGTGGATAACCCCAGAGAATGAACCCTCACAAAATTTCTAGACACCTTCCCAATTTACTTTTGTCACATGCGTTTCCCTGAGATCATGTGAATTAAAGCAGTTTTAATTTGTGGGTAGAAATCTGAACAAAGAAAACTTGGTCTGAAAATACTGCAAAATAACTTCACTAGAGGGCAATCCTTTTAAAAGTTGCATTCTCCTAAGAATGGGGAGGGAAGAAAAAGAAAAAAGAAAATGGAAGATAGGAAAAATCTAGCTGTTCATTACAATTTTCCATTTTTTGTTTAAACACAGCAGGAGGGCAGAGCGCTGGCTTCTCTTCATCCTCGCAGATGCCAGGAGGGATTATGCAAACCCTACAACCACCCAAATCTTATTTAAAGTTATAATCATTGTTCTCATTTAATGACTTTTGCCTGCTTTCACTCAAATATTGCTGCATTTTGTTTTCTGCCAGTTGGGACCCACTGGGAGTCCACAATTCATAATTGCAGATAAACTTTTTTAAAAAAAGAAACATGCTACCTTTACAAAAAGCAAACATCAAGTGACATCTAGTGGATGTCTGGGTGTTATTTTCCAAGGCCTCTGAATAGCAATATTCTCAACAATATATTGTCTTAATATTGCTGGTACATTGTATTTCTCAGATAGAGCCTGTCTTTTCCTGAGGCAGAAAGACAAGTTATCACATCAGAAAGTTGTCTTCTTTTCTCAAAGGAAAAAAAAAACAAACCTTTCCATTAGCATGTAAATAACAATTGTCCAGATAAAGCATCCCAGAAGTAACTAACCTATAACTCATGCTTTAAGTTGCAAAGAAGGTCATGGTATAACCAACAATGGACATATCTGGGCAATCACCAACTGCGTATATGGTTCTTAAGAGAAGAAGACATTTCATGTCCCAAATTCCTCTGTTGATCTATAAACTTAAAGAGCACTATTAATTCAGCAAACCTACATTTAGTCCAAATACACCCCTATTTTCCCTGAGAGTGCTGTGAGATAATCAAGCAAGCATTTAGGTCCACTTTCCATAAACTTTGGTAATTTTTTGCTGGCTCACCACCAGTTATTGAAAACAGTGACTTAATCAGGGCTACACAGAAAGCAGTTGAAAACTTAATTGGGATTGGAATTGCTGAACAATTCCTCTCCAGAAATTTCACGTGTCTGAAAGTCTTCTTGGAGAATAAATTCCTCGCACTGATGTCTAGAGACTGCATTTGTGAAAGAGACAGAAAGGGAAATTATTGACTGAGAAACTGAAAGATGGTGTTTAAATTTAGTATTTTCTTTCCTTTCAAGGAAAGGAAACTTGGAATATGCAACTGTAACCCAAATGCCAGCTGTCTGGTTGTCCCCAAGCCTTCCAGTCTTTTAGAGTCACTTTCATTTTAATAAACACACAGACACAGACACACACACACACACACACACACACACACTCTCTCTCTCACACACAGCTCTGCATGAAGCCCTCCGATGACTTCCTCGAGAAAATCTAGCATCCCTTTCTTCCCCTCCATTCTCTCAATAATTTCAAGATTTCTTGGGAGCTCTGCTTATTCTTAATCTCAGCTCTGCATCAAGCTTAATACTACTGTCTTGTTCTTTACCCACTTTGGCCTAAATGCAAACTTACTTTTGCTTTTTAACCCTCTTCCAAAGTGACACTTAAGCAGTGTGGGTGGTCAGCTTTGTTGAAGTTTGGGTAATAGGAGGGGAGTGACAGCACAGATGGCTCAGCAGAGAGATTAAAATGTAATCTATGCAATGATACTCTGTGTGGGCTCTGTTTCAAAATAATTCTTGGGGGTTGGGGCTGGGGGTATAGGTGTGGATAAAGGAGAAGCAAAATCGGCTAAGAGCTGATAACGGTTGAAGCTGAGTGATGAGTACACCGGGCTCATCATACTACACATTCTACTTTTATAACGATTGAAATTTGCATAAGAAGCGTTTGAAAGAATAAGTTCCTTGGCCATCCCTGATGCAGGAGATTTCTCTGGCTTCCAGTGGCTTTTCTGACTAGTCTCCCACCACATTTTGGGATCCCCTCCTACAACTTCTGAGTCCCACTGCCTCTCTGTCTTTGTAGACTGCTCGAGCATGCCTGGAGCTCTGAGGCCCCACTCTAACACTGGGGCAGCCCATCAGAATGGTTTGCCAACTCCCTAAAAATAAAGAAACCAGTTTTCACCCTGAGAGGAATTCTGCCCCAGCTTTACAAAATGCCATCAGGTAAAAGTAACAAACTAGCATAGCCCCTGGAGCATACAGCATTTTTAAAAAGGTTCCTTCTCTTCCCCTTACTATTTGTATCCTATTGGAGCCCTGACAATTGATTCTAACAGAAGTTGACAGCAGATAATGTCAGGACAAAGCAGTTTAAAAAACGATATTCTATGCCTACAAACAAGTCTTGGGGAGAAATAACAAGTAAAATGTGGCCAAAGGATGACTTTTGCCTTTCAACAAAAGATGTTCATTGTAGACGTTGTGTCGTACATAAATAAGTGATTTGCCTTTCATTCAGCTACTCAGCTCTACTACAGTAGCCAAGGACGGGGCAATTATCACAGTAGGCTCATCAGAGGTGCACGGGAGGCCGGGGGAGTCTGAACCCCGCCCCCAACCGTGGACTTGGAGAGAGGGGAGAGGGAGGTGCACGGGCATTAACCAGGCTCTTCCGGTCTTAGTCGGCAACAGCTGGCCAGGGCTCCTTTCCCTTTGTCTACGTTGGCCTAGAAAATGCAGGCTTTGCTAAGTGCAGCTCTGAAGTCAGCTCTAGATGAATGTTCAGACCCCCCAAGAGGTGTGCTTAGGAAGACAGGAAGTGAAGTCATGCAAGGAAAAAGACTTTTCACTTCAAAATACATGTGCAGGAAGACTGAGACAATTCACTCTGGATGATTATGCTAATAACACAGAGGTGGGCGCTGTGCCTCTTGTCCCCTTTCAATATTCCCTAGAAGGAGGAAAGGGGCTCAGAGATTTGGGGGTGGGGAGGGAGACGGTACTGTGGCTTCCGCAGCCACTTGCCAAAGCCTCTGAGCGAGGGGCTCGGAAAAGTGGACGTGTTACCACTGGCATGTGCCATTGTCCCCAGACACATGCGAGACAATGTCAGCCCTCACTTCTGGCTCTAAATTGAAAAAACACTTCCTCTCCTTCTGCCAGCACCATTTTCCCTCCTACTCACCCCTGGAGTCGGACACAGTTTCCATTCCAAGGAGACCCGGCAATGATTCCAAGGAGACTGGGTAACATATTCCAGTGAAAGAACTGGCAGACAGCGTGAGACGGCACGGGGATAAGTTCAGGCTGAAAAGAATTAGGAAACATTTTTAAGTTACCCTTTGAAGTTTTTATTGCCTTATCATCAAACGGCTTCTCTTCTTTGACTGCAGATTGATTTTTCTGACTATGAAAAAGTGTTTCCTCTCATTTATGATAATCAAACACAGTCTTAGTCAACGGGCACCTTCTCTTTCTGAGCCATACTACTGCACATATCATGGAATTACCCTACTCTCCCCATCTGACAGGACCCCCAAGATAACATTAGTCTTGCTCTCATATTATTTTCCCTATGTTGCCATTCCAAACATACAGCTGCAGGGGATTATATCATTATTTGCCTTTGCTCTAGACAAAGTATATCTCATGAGAGCCTCCTGTCATTTGTCCTGATCCATGCTGCTGTTTGTCAGAACACCCCCTCTGAAATTGCCTGCTTCTCTAAGATGCCAGAAAAAAAAAATATTTCATGTCAACTTAAAGTTAAGTCATTATAAATCCCACAGAATGGGGCACACTTGGGATTTTATTTTCCTCTAAGTATAATGCCCTTTCTAATACTCAAAGTGGTTGGACATGAAGAAGAGTCTTTTGTCATAATAGTTCCCCTCTAGTCCCTGGCACCTTAGAAATGAGTTACCAAAGGTTTTTTTTTTTTTCCCTATCTAATTGTATAGTGTGTGATGAGAAGGCCAACCTCAGATTTGGTTCAGTGTTCACACCTGAGTGCAAAAGTGGGTTAACATCCTTCCTGGGTGGAGACAGGGTGTTAGACCCCGAATCAGAAACCCTGGAGCCTTGCCCTACGATTGCTTTGGTTTGATTGGGTTCATGGTCCCAAACACATCTCAGCCTCCCTTAGACACAGGCAGTTCATTTGTAATCTAACAATGTGTTAGGTCACTTTTGTTTTTGCAGCTTCTCAGTATCATTCCCATCCATCTTTCTTCTGCCATCTTCTGTGCCCATTACCTGGCTGTTTTGGCGATGGCCTTTTAACCTCACTGTCGCAGACATCAGATTAATATCAATATTCCTGAAGCTCAGCTCTGGGGATGTTACTCTTTGCCCCAAACTCTTCCACAGCTGGCCATTTCTTCTCTGGCGTTTCGGACCCTGCAGAGTGAACCGGCAACCTGCAGTTCCATAATAGTGGCCAGCAGTTTCCTACATGTCCTTTACACTCCAGTCTATTTGAACTTTGGCTTTGCCATTTTCTGAATATGCCCTGTGCCTTCTTTGTATTTTCAGGGCATATCACATAATGCACAGATTTCTATATTTGTCTTATTCCCCTACTGGATGGTTACCTTCCTGAACATAATTGCTACCATTTATTGACCAAATATTCTTCACCGTGGACTATGAGATACTTTACATCCATCAACTCTAAATGTTATAATAACATAAGGTGGATATTATCATCTTTATTTTTCAGATGGAAAGATAGACTCAAGAGTAGTTAAATGATGTCCTCAAGGTCATGCAGCTAGCATAGTTGTCTCATCTATATCATCTAGGAAAACACTGAACTTAATGAATGATGGTGCTGGCACTTGCCCAGCACACAGATAGCAGGCAATTAGAAGCATGAGTGAATTCATGCTGGTGATTTTGTACCTTAAACATAGGCCCCTTATTTTAGATAACTGCCACCAGGTGGCAGTAGTTCACCGCAGCCATAAGATTCACTAAATGGAACAGAAGAGAGGAAGGGACCCTGGAGATTATCTGATGCACTGTCCTTACTTTTATGCTAAGAAAATTGAGGAGCTGTAAAGTTATTTTATTTACTCAAGATCTTTTAGTTAGTAAAAGAGCAGAACTTAAACTTAGGTCTAAAATTCCCCAAGCTAGTGTTTTTCCATTTGACCAACTTGTATATTTTTTTCTTCAAAACTTATAATTTATAGTCATAATTTTCCCACATATTTTCAATATTAAAATATTCAATAAATAGTAAATGTAATCAAAATTAAACAAAGGTAGTTTATCATAAAATTTTAAGTGCTTTTCTTATCCAAATAATGTAGTTTACATGCTAAAAAAAAAGTTAAAATACTGATAATGCAAAAAAGAAAAAAATTACCAGCAATTGGAACAGCCAGAGAGGCATTATTTTGGAATATATTCTTCCAGTTTTCTTTACTCATCTGTAAAACCCATTTTAAAAAATTAGAATCAAACCAAGACATAATTTAATAATTTTTTAATCTTAAATTCTCTCTATAATCTTACTTTCATAGCTATTAAATATTTTCTTTAGGAGACCTCTTGGATCTTTAAAAATTCTCCCAACTCAACAATGTTTAGTTGCTAATAAGGGGAGACCATTTTAAATATATTTTTGTTTTTCTTCATATACTTAAGACAATTCCCTTGGTGAAAAATTGAGTTTCATTCACATATTTCCCTTTTCTCATTCTCTTTTCAATAAGGAACAGAGCAATGTCAAAACACTGCACATAATCCATCTCTCAATGGTGTGTCTTTTTAGCAAAAGGTATTTTATTTCCGCTTTGAGATGTTCCTCCTCACGTCACCTCACCTCTCTTCTTAGGATGATGATACAATACTAGAGAGTATTTTTCAGCTAAAAGGATCAAGTCAGTTATGTAAAATAGTATACTTTAGATTAATAAGCAGAAGACAAAATGGCTCCAAATGCCTGATCAAAGATCACAGTATTGTCTTTACTTGAGTGATTACATGCCTCTTAGCATGAGTTTTACATGTAAAACTTCCTGTATATCCAGGGATACTGAGTCTACAAATATTACTAAAATTATCATTGAATTTTGGCCCAGATGATTCCTATCCTCTGTAATCAGCAATTCTTGTGACTGACAGTCTATCACCATTACTTAGGGTGTGTAGTAGAGGTTCGCAGTAGGGAAAGGGAGCTGGGGGACTGTTGGTATCCTCCTATCAGGGACCACTGCTGGAGCCGAAGATGCAGGCGGGGAAGAAGGGCAAGTGAGAAACAGGACCAAGTGTGATTTGGGGATGGTCAAAGCCAGAGGATTGGGGCAGGCAGAAGCCCTGCTGAGAATGCTTTATTTGACAACTTGGACTCTATAATCACGTAATTATGCCAATTAAGTCCAAGGTCCATTAATCCTAAATACAAAACTCCAAGTACCTACATATCTTAGCCTTCTTTAATAAGATAGAAAATGAACTTGAGGAAATAATCTTTTGCCATCTCCAGTAGGATGGAGATGGTCATGAAGCAGGAAATCCAGGGGTTGGGAAGATCCTTGGAAATTCAAACCTTAGGCTTCACCGTCCCCCACCCAATCCAGCTAGGTCACCTGTTTGAATACTAGTCCGCAGCTTCTTCTGCAGACAGCTACCAACGTAAATGAACGGATGGAGCATCAGATTGGTTTGTAGGAGTCCCCCTCATTACTTCTCTTCTGATGTATACCAAGGGCAGGAGTGGACAGTGGGCATTGCTAGTAAGTGAGGCAGACGTGTCAACGGAGAGGAAGACTGCCTGGTTCCAGCCTGGGAAGAGACGGATGAAATGGTCATTGCTGTTCAATTTGTAGTAAACTGATAATCATAAAGTGCAGCCCTGCATGTGAAAATGCCTCTCTTTGGCCATCAGTAAAAACCGGTTTACTTTCTAGTGGAAAGGAAGACATGCCCTAATAAAGTGATGCTCTCTGGTTTTCCTTTGCTACCGACCAAATCTAGCTGATTGAAATAAGGCAAAGCTGAAATGAGCTCAGGGGCCAAGCCTTATGAACACAGGATCCCACCACCTAGAAAACCAGTGCAGACCACTACTTAGGTGTTCCTGATCTGTAGTTACTCACTGTACCATCCACTTGTCTTACACACTTTTCTAAATGTTACATTTCATAATAAAACAAAGTAAAAATACTGTAAAATATTCAAACTTTGCAAATGTAACAGAAAATGTCTCCAATAATCCCAGCCCGACTGTACTGTACTCTTCCACATGGCATTTGCTTTTTTTTGTTTGTTTTGCATTCTCCATATGGCATCTGCATTTTCTCTGGTGTTTTAGAGGAGTTCCATGACTCTGCCCTATGCCACTGTTAAGGAAAGATAGCTTTTTTTTTCCCTTCCTCTGTAGGGGAAAACCCAGTTCTTCCCTCCTATGTCTTTCTTCCCCGTGAGTCTCCCTTACTAATCACATAAAACAGTTCACTTCTGGTTGTCAAATGTGTGGTGCCTTTTTCCCACACCAAGCGATTCTGTGCAAATTGACTCAATGCTGACACTGTGTACTTGGAGACAGCCTCAGATACCACAGGTTAAAGGCTCAGTTCCATAAGACTGACCCTCCCCCACCGACCCCCTCCCACCCCAACACACACACACTTCCGACCCCAGCCGCAGGCCCAGGTCATCACCTGGGCTTCTCACCAGCTACAGATGACACGTTCCAAAGACCCTCCCTCCTTGGTTCAATTAATTTGCTAAAGCAGCTCACAGAACTCAGGAAAACACTTATGTTTACCAGCTTTTTTTTTTTTTAAATGAAAGAATATGATAAAGAATACAGATGAAAACCCAGGGCAAGATATGTACAAAGGGGCAGTTGCCACTCCCTGTCTGGATACACCACCCTCCCAGCACCTCCATGTGCTCACCAACCTGTGAGCTCTCCAAGCCCTGTTCTTTTGGGGATTTTATGGGGCCTTCATCACGTAGGAATGACCCATCATTAATTCCATTTTCAGCCCTTCTTCCGTCACAGGAGAATGGGGGAGGGGCTGAAAATTCTAAGCTTCTAATCATGGCTTGGTCTTTCTGGTGACCGGCCCTCATCCAGGGGCCCACCCAGTCACCCTGTTAGAACAAGACACTCTAATCACCCACGAAATTACAAGGGCTTTAGGAGCTCTGTGCCAGGAACGGCGGTCAGAGACCAATATATATTTTTTCTATTATATCACAGCCACTATCTTCTATAGATTAAACCCACTGACGCTAGCTTCAGTCCTTCAGGTCACGTGTGACAAGCCTAATTTCTTTTCTGAATCCTTAGAATCTAAGAACATCTATCACATCCTAGGCCCCTTCTCTAGCCAGGCCCTCCCCAGACATTCCTCCCATTGCAGCAAATTCTTCTCCAAACCCCCAGTCTTTCATCTAACCCTCATGGATATCATTCCAAGCCTCTACCTGTAGAGTAGCTTCAGACCTAAGCATCTTCCTTTAAGTGTGGTACCCAGATGGAAATATATTCCTGGTATGAACCAGAGGATTTTCATTAACTATCTCTTCCATTCTATATTGTACCACTTGGGAGACTGAAGATACGGCAAATAACATGGGCTTTGAAGCTGTAGGACCTGAGTTTTAACACTGTTCTTCGTAAGCTGAAATGTTAAGCAGGTTACTGAATGTCTCTGAGCCTACTTTTGTCACCTATAAAAAGAGTGTTTTATCCATTCTCCCACAGGTATGCGATGAGAAAGAAATTTGTAAACGTGAATATAGTGGACTTAGGGTTAACAGCGTAAGCTCAGGCCACATCTCTTGGTAGTCACATCATGCTTTGTTCTCAGTCAACTGTTACTATGTATTGGTCACAGATCAGAGAACAGAATCCACTCTGGCTAGTTAAGCAGAAAAGGATTTACTTAAATTTTACTGGCTTCATAAGTGATTTATACCATGATGCAGTACACACACGCATAAATATGTAATTCAAATAAGCTTCACATGTTTACCCATCTGACATGTTGTCCTCTGCTTTTTTTCTATTCAATTTTTAAAAATGCTAGTTATGACCCACTGAGTTGATTTCATGACTAATGAATTGTGACCCAGTTACATTTCCAAAGTAATGTAAAATTCTACACTGCAGGGTATCAAATGGCCTAGAGAATCACTGAATGGACAGAAGAAACAAACTCTAGTCTGTGCTTCCAAGAACTAGGTGGCCTAGGGAGCTGCCAGCCCAGAAGCACTCCATCTGTATGACCCATCCCTGCACAAAGATGCCTCTGGAGTCTCACTCTAGTGCATCTGTCTGATTGACAAAGCCTAGGTAACCCCCAAAGCCCTGGTGCAAAAGGGTCTGGGAAATGCAGAAAAGGAAAGAACACTAAGAAGTTTGCAAAAGATGTTAGTCAAGCTAATTCATGCTACTTAGACATACTCAAAGGTACTTGGACACACCCAGTGGCCTAAGCACACCTCATTACATCCATTTTATCCCTATTAAATTGCATATTTTCTTAGATACAGCCTATTACTGCTACTACAGTGAGGGAAACTCACATATTTACTTGAGAGAAAGAAATTGAGAACATACCAATTGGAAATTCCAAGTTACATTTCCTTTCACAAATACAGCTCTATCAGTCAACCTGAGGTCTACCAAAAAGGAAAGTTAAAAAAAAAAACCAAAAAAACTGAACTAAAAATAAAAAAATAAACTGATCATACATCTCAGCAATGTTCTCCTAGGACAATCTACCCCAGCAATAGAAACCATAAGCAAAACAAAACAACTGATGGAATGGGAAAAAATTTTTGCAAAAGATGAGACTGACAAGGGCTTAATTTCCAGAATATATGAACAGCTCATACAACTTAAAAAAACAAACCCAATACAAAAATGGGTAGATCTAAACAATTCTCCAAATGAAGACATACAAATGGCCAACAGGCACATGAAAAAACGCTCAATATCGCTAATTATCAGAGAAATGCAAATCCACAACTTCAACAAATTGCAAGGGGGCTCCTCTGCCACCTATGAAATTCTGACCTAGAAGCAGGCCTACGAATGGTTTAGCACCAGATTCCCCACGAACGTAAGATGCACGACGAGCAAGGGGGCAGCCACCTTTCCAGCTGTGCCCCATGTCCCAGGATAAAGGGGTCTCCACACCAGACCCTGGTCCCAATGCCACCTCACACCAGTCAGATGGCCATCATTCAAAAGTCCACGAACCATAAATGCTGGAGAGGGTGTGGAGAAAAGGAAACCTTTCTACACTGTTGGTGGGAATGCAGTTTGGTGCAGCCATTATGGAAAACAATATGGAGATTCCTCAAGACTAAAAGTACACTTACCTTATGATTCAGGAATCCCACTCCTGGGCATATATCCAGAGGGAACCTTAATTCCAAAAGATACATGCACCCCAATGTTCATAGCAGCATGATATACAATAGCCAAGACATGGAAACAACCTAAATGTCCACTGACAGATGACTGGATAAAGAAGTTGTGGTATATTTATACAAAGGAATACTACTCAGCCATAAAAAATAAAATAATGCCATTTGCAGTAACATGGATGGACCTGGAGATTGTCATTCTAGGTGAGGTGAGAAAGAGAGGAAAAAAAAACAAAACACCATATGCTATCACTTATATGTGTAATCTAAATTAAAAAAAAAAAAAGACAAACTTATTTACAAAACAGAAACAGACTAACATAGAAAACAAACTTATGGTTATGGGGGGAGGAATAAATGGAGTTTGAGATTTGCAGATACTAATATACATCAAGTAGATAAAACAAACTTATACCATATACACAGGGAACTATATTCAATATCTTGTAATAACTTATGGTGAAAAAGAATATGAAAACAAATATATGTATGTTCCTATATGACTGAAGTATTGTGCTGTACACCAGAAACTGACACAACATTGTAAACTGACTATACTTCAATAAAAACATATTAAAAAAGCAAAACAAAAACTGAGAATGATCTTCTTCCCAGCCTCACAAAGAATCTTAAGTTTAAAAAACATTTTTTAGACCAATGATGAGAAGGGAAGAACCAGAAATAACTTTAATACAGGTTTCTTGGGGGATCTGTAATTGATGTGCATTTAATTAAAAAAAAAAAGAAACTGCATGAGGTCACCACAGATTCATGTAACAATCAACTGCAGAAAAACACAGGAAAGTTAAATTTCTATGCAATCTCAGCAGAGGCACCCTTTCCTTGATCATAAGAGAACCAAATATTTTTAGAAGCTATTAAGTTTACAGAAGTACAAAACACCAAGACACTTTAAGCAAAGTTTTTATTTTGAAGGAAAAAGTACATTTTCTCATTTTTTGTTCTTGGCATAAATTTTAATTCTTTCCAGTGGAACCAAAACCTCCTGAGCCCCTTTCAGTGTCATCTAACACCTGAAAAGACACAAAGGGGAGTAAGCCATGCAGTTAACTTCAGATCCTCTTCCAGTTCTCTCCAGCTCCTAATTTGTAGGACTTTTATCTGTGCTATACCATTTTTTTTTTCAAAAAGGAGATTACAGAAAGAAAACAAAATGTTTTTAAAAGTTCCATAAATTAAAGTATTAAATAATTTTCAAAAAAGCTAAGGGAACAGAATTTCACAGCATATTTAAATGGTTTATTATCCAAAGCAATGCTATATAACAGCTATGGAAAACATTTCAAGGAGTTCTAAACTAAGATTTTAATATTGCTTAAAATAGGACTAGTCACATATTCCACTACAGATGGTCTGACTATGATTTTTCAATGTTATGATAGTGTGAAAGGGATATGCATTCAGTAAAAACTGTGCTTTGACTTTTGACATTTTCCTGGGCTAGTGATATGCGGCATGACACCCTTGCGATGCTGGGTGAAGTCTGTGAGCTGCAGCTGCCAGTCAGCCACGCCATCACGAGGGTAAACCACTGATGCACTTACAACCAGTCTGTGCTCATACAGCCATTCTGCTGTTCACTTGCAGTACAGTGTTCAATAAGTTACATAAGATAGTCAGCACTTCATTATAAAACAGACTTTGTGTTAGATGATTCTGTCCAACTCTAGGCTAATGTGTTCTGAGCACATTTAAAGTAGAACAGGCCAAGCTATGATGTTCAGAAGGTTAGGTATATTAATATTTTCAACTTATGATATTTTCAATTTACGATGGATTTATTGGGACATAATCTCATTGTTAAGTTGAGGTAGAGCTGTATTTAGTTACAAATAGCATATTAAATTCTCAAAATTTTATTTTTCTTTCACTCAAGATGTTACATCATTTATTCCCTACTCAGCTTTTATGATACTTACTTGAACTTCCTCTATTTCTGGGTAAAAAATCCGTTCACAAATGAGCTGTGCAATTCGATCACCCTTTTTGACTTCAAAGGAAAAAAAAAAACAATTTATTCCTCATATTTTATTGATGCATTCTCTAAATCCTGTCTTGTACCATACAATGAGAATATAGGTGTTAGTATGTGTTATTTAGACATACATTACCTGGAAATCTCACTGCATTTATGTGACCATATGTATTTAACATACCTTCAAACTTTTCTTTGCCAAAATTAAATAGTACAACACCAACATTTCCTCTATAATCTTCATCTATGACACCAGCTGGAGGAAATAAAAATAATATTAGCTTGGTTTATGGTACCAAAACACTAAGGGTGTATGATTACTTCAAAATCATCCTTATGCAGCTCTGAGACTTTTATCCTTACAACATGTGAATCTTGCTCTGATACTGCACAAAGCCTCAAATCTAAGAGATATTACCAAAATGCAAATAAAGAGAATTTAGAAAATGGTCCTAATATTCCAACCTGCCATCCTTACAAATGGTGACCATTTCTTACTCTAAACTGAGAGTGGGCACTTAGCGTCTCAGACGAGTTATCCTAAATTGCTCTCTCCAAACCTACTGTCTGTCTGCTGCACACCTGCCAAAACGGCTAGGAGAAAATTATGATTTGGGTTTTAAAGGCTTTTCCTGGTAGCAGCTTCCTGCTAATATCCAGATTGAAATATGATTGAGTCATAAATAAAAATGTCAAAAAGCCTGAAGATCTGCAGAGGAATAAGTCAATGCTGACATTGTTAAGCAGCAGTCTAGCAAATATCAGAACATTCCATTTTTATAATAAAAATGGAGCTGAACTGTTTAGTTCCCATTCTTCCTCTCCTTTTAATCTGAGCCACCATCCTTTCTTAGAGCATGCTCTCTCAGAAGACATTAGCACATAGCGTAATAATGAGTCCACTTTGAGAATTAGTCGCTGTTTGAGATCGCAAACACAAGGGCAGCAAATCTTTGCAGGAGAGAAACTGGAGCCAGAGCCCGGCCTTGGCCCAGAGAAGTACATTTACCAGACTTGTTAAGTGTCTATCTTTGGGCCAGGAATCTAAAACATTTCCATAAACACAAGCACAGATAATATAGGTGCACCAGGCCTTCTCATTTCCTTTTTCTAATATTGAGACATAATTCACAATTTAATAGTTTTTAGCATATTCAGAGTTGGGCAAACATGACCACAATCAATTTTAGAACATTTTCATTACCCCAAAAAGAACCCCCCCCACCCATTAGCAGTCACTCCCCTATCCTCTCCAACCCCTCATGCCAACACAGGTTAATTCCTTCTCTGTTTATAAAATCCTGGATAGGATTCATGTGAGTCTAATCAAATGTAGCTCCATGTCATATCTTACACCTTATTAACACCCTGCCTCTTAAAAAAAAAAAACAAAAAAAAACTCTTATCAAAGAATTGAAAAAGAAAAAAAAAAGAATCAGGAATACAGCTGAATAGGTACTAATGCAGGTTGGTCAGACTCACGATTATTTTAAGATCAACTGAAAGAATTTTTTTTTCTTTCTCAGAACAAAGGTAAGCATTCTCTTTCAATTTTCTCATATAGGAAAAAAAAAAAAGCAAAAATTTTTAAAAGTTCCACCATGGGGAAAAATACTCAGAAAAACCAACATTTTAGAATTTTCCAGTGGATTACAGTCAAAGGTTAAATGAACCCCTGAGCTTTATGAATGAATTACTGGGGATAAGTGAAACTGAACTTAAGCACTTCTTAAAAGGTTCCTGCCGTAACACTTTTAAGAGTTTGAATTAAAGATAAACACATTTTTAACAGTGAAAAGGGTGAATATAAAATTGGGGGAAGTGGTTCATATCATGTCTAGACTGAAGGAAACAGTCTATTCTTTCTTGGTTGTACAGCAATAAAACTTTGACCAATTCAAAGAATACTGAAGCCTGGCATCTTTCCCCACTGCCAGTTGACGGTTAAATTAGTCCTTAGTATGTATTGAAAGAATGGATATAAAGATGGCACCAGCTGTTTTCTATATTATCTATATGTAGAAAGTTTCAGCTGCAGGGACAACTCAGAGCAGAGCTAAGGAAGAAACCAGTCGGTAGTAGGTCATTCCATGCTGGGACAAATGACCACAGGAGGCCTTGGCATTGTCACGCGGGAGTGTTGAAGTACAGCCTGGCCCTCACTTACAAGGACAGTGTGGACTGATTGCCTTCTGAACTCTTCTTCCTATTTCACTAGAAAATGTTTGGATTACCCAAATAGTATAAACACATATGAAGTAAAAGCCAATAATGTTCCCTGACCCTTCCTCAGGTCACCAATGTTACAGTAACGTAGTTTACCTATTTCTTTTCTACCTAAAATATCATAGATAGCCTTTGAGAGTAATATATCTAAATCTTTGTCATTCTTTTAGATCCAAGATATGGAAATACAACACCATTATTTCTATGTAACTATCCTCTTACAAAGCATCAGACATTCAAGTTGTTTTCACATTTTCACTATAATAAACAAAGCAGCCCTTTACATACGTCCTAATGTATGAGTGCTTTTGACTCTCATCAAATAGTTTCAAAAAAGCACTTTCCTGGGCCAAAGGGTGTGTATCTTTTAAATTTTAACGAATATTGCTAAATAATGTTGCAAAAAGGTGCAGTAATTCACACTTCTGTCAGCAATAGTTAAGAATGCCCACATCCAAAGTCCTTGACAGATAGAAGCAATCTTTTTAAATCTGGCCAACATAATGAGTAAAAAATGGTATCTCATGGTTTTATTTGCTTTTTCCTCATGACTACCGAGGCTGGACTTCTTTCCTCTGTATGTTCATTGCACATTTGCATGTCCTCTTCTGTATTTTGCTTATGTTCTTTTTTCTTATCTGTTTGGGGATTTAATTCTTTTTCATGTGACTTGCAAGTATTTCCTTGTTTACTTGATGGTATCTTCTACAATACAAATAACACTCCCTTTCTGCAAAGTCCTTTGCTATGTATCTGTATAGTAGTCCTGTCACACTCATATGGTTGGGTGTCTTGAATTCTGCAAAGCCAAGTGATCTACCTGGATTTTATGCTTTTATGCTGGCACACAGAAATGTGAAAAATTCTTAACTGAAAGAAATGAAGTCGTCTGAAGTCAATTAAAATGTATGGCAGAAAAAAAAAGGACCCTTAATACTTTTTTTAAAGCATGAATGCCAACAGTATAAAAAAAAAATCCAATAGTTCCAAGTTCATTTGTTACTACTCAAAGGCAAACTGACTTTCAAGAAAAACCCAAGACATTCCTTTTCTACATCAGGGACATAAACATCAGGGGTACTTCTCTTCATGAGAAAGCAGAAAGTATTTTGAAGTTATCACTGGAAAAATCATGCATTGGAACTGGCAGAGTGATTAACTAACTTGAGGCAAAAGTTTTACTGTGTCAAGACTTTGGCATGTCATTTGTTGGAAACCTTCTTTAGTGAAAAGTATCCACACCTACCAGATGTGAATTCTGAACGGAATCCTGCATACTCAACTTTTCCCTTTGACCCTTATTTACAGCCTGGGAATTCTAACAACATCCCTCTTCTGAAATAAAAACTATGGCCAACTATGATAAACCTTGTGCCTAAGAGACATTTTTAAGATACTCTGCATCCAAGAACACACCACAATGTGATTGTATAAATAATACCACACCAACCACCAGGCAAACTAACTTTCCATTTCTTTTACATGAATTTTTTTTTCAGAGGGTTGTTTTAAACAGAGCAAAAGTAACAAAGTTAGGGGAAAAAATTTCCACGTAAGAAAAAAAAAAAAAAAATCTGAGAAGTCCCTAGGGGACTGGAAGTACATGCCAAGCAGTGTTAGATGCTTTAGATACAATGTGATTCAATCCCCCCACCCTTCAGAGGCAGGCACAATAATTTTCATTTTACAGATGAGGAAACTGAGGCTCAGAAAAGCTGAGTAATACCTAGCTAGTTAGTGACCAAGCTGGGACCCAAATCCAGTTGTTCCTTTCACAAGTCTTTGAAATTTATTTAAAAATATATACAGTCTTTTGGATCCTTTAGTAATAGTCCTATATGACCATGCTTGGCCTTGTAAAAGTATTTTTGGAAGTCAAGCACAACTGAGCCCAGGCAATCCTCAACCCCAGAGGGCTGTCCATCCCTGCCATGTCACACTCAGCATCTCTTTAGTCCCTAAGAACTACTTTTGGGCTCCCGTCTTGCCCCACAGCACCACCTAGTGACACCAAGGGGAGACGGTGCAGGGACAGGCCTCAGCTGGTGCTGAACCCCTGAAGCGTAAGTAGGTTAACAGTGAGCTAACTCAGGACAGTGCTCTCCTGGTGGGGGGAATGAGGCAGGGTGATCCACAGCATTTACCTGCAGTGGAAGAACAAGAGGATAGGAATCACATGGGTGGAGATTCCAGTTTTTAACGTGTCAACTTAGGCTCATCTCTGAGCCAGTTTTGTCAGTAGCTTTGTAGAAATGGCAGGAGGTGGAGAATCTAGCATACCCACTTATCAGAGGGCCAAGATTTCCCGTTAGTGAAGCACTCACTACGATTACTTAAATAATGATATAAAAGCTTTACCTTCCCTTATAATAGCAAACTGTCTTCTATAAATAGAGTCACTTTTGGACTAAATGCTGATTATTCCCAAACCAAGGCAAAAATTCTATCAATCAGATAGTGCCTAGTGAGCTTATTAATAAAATAACATGCATTTCAATTTCACATAATGGTCATTAAAAATTAGACATAAGCAAATAGCATTTGACACTCTATCACAAGTGTCTATTACTTCAGAGATAGAAATTTCTAAAAGGCAAGACAAAAGTCATTTCCTTTTCTTGAGGATAAAGATAAAATTTGTCATTTGATTATTACCTCTTAAGCAAAAACAAAGTAAATACTTGCAAATATTTACAGAATACAAATGAAAATGTATTACCTCCCACATCTATGAAGTGTTTTGCAGCCAAGCCTGAACGTGGAGCTGCAAAACAAAGGAGCAATTAGCTATTTTAGGAGGGAAGGGCAATATCGGATATAATCAACACAATCTAAGCACATCACTCTCATCTCCTATATATCTGTATCTTAATCTTAGCAGACCGTTCTGAATTAAAGAATCTATTTATCACACTGTATTACCAAAGCAAGAAAAACCAGTTTAAAAAATTTGACGAAGCTTAATTCAAAACCAACTTAAACCACTTATTATGACATCAAGGCAACTGCAGATCTGTGGTGGTGGAGCCATGGACTGCTGCAGTGAACTCAAAGGTGAACAAGCGAGGGCAGTCGTAGAAAAACTCTGCGCAGAAGTCTGGGCACAGATGGAGGGCGGGAGCTGACAGTGACGCCGGGCTGAGGGAGAGGACTTTTGTTTTAAGATGGGAGATCTGAGTAGCAATGTGGATGGGAAGAAGGCGGAGAGACAGGCATGGACCCAACCAAAGAGTAGCAGAGATGAGCCTGAACTTGAGACTCCTGCTTATGACTCAGAGGCCAAGACAGGTCTCTGAAACAAATGAACCAGAGTAAGATAAAAAGGCCTAACAGTTAAGCAAAATGCCAAAAACTAAACCTTAACAACTCAATTCCACTATGCTTTTTATTCTTTAAAACAAAAAATTAAAAGCTAAGTTTATACCTTATTCTTGCTGACTTGAACATCAGGCCTATCATTAAATTATCTTAGCTTCTAGTCTTTTATTCCAGAATAACTTAAGTCAGGCACTTTGTAAACAAAAGCTATTCCTTCCCTGTTAGTTCACCCCCATCTCCTAATTTCCCCCTCCAAAATACAATGAGGATGTAGTCAATGCTGCCAAAAACAGATGGAGAGAGCGCCTCTCAGTTTTCTTGTAAAGGCTGGAGTATTAGCAGTTCCCAGACTCATGGTTAACAAGATTTCCCTTAGGGATCACAGTTCCATTTGTTCCTTTATCTTTACTCTGAAGTTAGTCAGCAAGTAATTATTGCTCTTGAAAAGAAGTTTTAAACTCTCTCTGCAGTGACAACTGACATGCTGCAGAGAAGGCAGCCCTGTTGGCTTGCACTGCATTTCGTCCTCTCTCCACCCCCGGCAAGGAGCTTCCCTCTAGTGCACTGAACAAGCACCCCTTACCCGACACAGCCGTGGGAGGACACCCAAAGCAGGGGAGGCTGAGGGGCCTGAAACACTCTGCGACCAACAGGAGTCAGAAACTTTACTCTCCTGATATCAAATGCCATGAGCCCTTACCCTAAGCCTGCCTCTTTTTTCTTGTATAACAAATATTAACCATTCTCATCACTGTCTTCACAAAGAAATCTGACTTCATATGCAATCTGACCCTTCATGGGGGAGTTGGTGGTGAGACAGCTAAAAATCATCTATATTTTCAGCTCTTCTCACAGTGAGCAGTCGTGAGAACAACCTCCTGGGCCAACATGAAGCTCCTAAAATCTTAAGTAAGGAATCAGAGAGGAAAAAAAAAAAAAAAAGCAGCGATGGAGGCAAAAGCTGATCCGTGAAGTTTTCAAATAGCTGCAGCTGCCACCACAGGTGGCACATCTTTACTTTAGGACACAGGCCGAGCAGTATCCCTTCCCTCACTTATACCCCAAACAAAACTAAGATGAAAGAACTTATCACGAAAGAAGAGCTTGACTCAGGTACCTGTGTCTTAAATCACTTACCTACTCTCCCGTAGCACCCAGAAGGAAGAGCTATCTGAATGTCGGTTTTCACAAGGGCCTTCTCCATGGGTGGTACTGTGTAATCGTAGGCACTAGGAAAATATTGAAAGAGAACAACTGGTATTTAGACATAGTAATTCTCTGTGCATTTTTTGGTGAAGGAGGTCACAACATGTAAATGTTTTCTCCCCTGAACAAAATTTTATTGGCACTATTTTTATTTAGTGGGGGGGGGGGGATGAGAGGCAGATTAAAAGGAATATGCTCCATAATAAAGAACCAAGAAAGAAGGATAGATAAGAGCTAACATTTATTAAGCTCTATGTGCCAGGCACCGTTCTAATTACTTTGTGTAACTCATTTTATTCTCACAACAATCCTCTAAGTGACTAGGGAAAACATGCAGAAGTAAGGGAGAAAATGGATGGACAACATAAGCAGAGGGAGGGACAGCTGTGTTGCATCTGTTCTGATTCTTGGTAGTTTACCAAACTTACTAAGCAATGGCCATAAACTTCACTGGCTGGGGGAGAGCGCGGACCACTGTGAATCCCTGGAGATGGACGCTACCGAGCAACTGATTCTCTAAGGTCCACCCAGCAAGTGCTTCCATTACGGTAGCCCCCTCCTTGATAGAAATTTAAAATTTTACAATAAGCAGAACTGGAAGTTACTCTGGAGCCCTTAGTAAAGACAAGTAAAGCAGTGCTATTTCTACTTTTGTCATCGGAATTTCCCGTCTTGAAATAGTTACAACTCTAATTTATTTGAAGAGACCAGTTATTTCCATGTCTATTTCAGTGTACAGAAAATCACCTGTTTATTAGGAGGATGCTTATAAAGTATCTTAAAGTCTCTCCGAAGACTTACAACGGTGCCCAGATACGGTGTAGTCAGTCTTCATGAGTCTACTTTTATTCATGAAAACTAAGGGGCTGAACTGTAACCCTTTCAGCTGCAAGTCTATACCTTACTTTTTTTCTTTCTTTCCTCCCACTATCATCACATACTCCCTCCTCCTGTACTTATGACTTAGACCAGTGGTTCTCACATTAGAATCACCTGGGACGCTTGAAAATAAATCCTTAGGCTTGGGATTTAGTCATGTAATAAACACCTGCTCCCCCCAGTATCACTTTTCACCTACCTTAATGATTCTAAGAACTGGGGACAGTAGTCAAGGGCGGGGAGGGGAAGCACTGAATTCAGGGTCAAAAATCCTATTATATTCAAGCCCTTGGGCAATCAGTTCATCTCTTCACAAACTCCCACATCTGTAAACAGTAACACTTAGCTACTTCAGGATTGCTGTGAATATTAAATAAAGTTGCACATGGGGCAGTTTTTTAGTACAGGTAAAGTGCTGTACAAAAGAGAATGTGGTTGTATTACCAACATTCCTGTTTTTCATATTCAGACCCTTTTGGAAATTTCCAGTCCTTGGAGCGAATTAAATATGGACACACAGAGAAATTTTACTAACCCTTTAAGGTAAAAGCAGTGTTCGTTAATCTTTCTTAGGTATCTTATTACCTAAGAACCTAGTCTCCCACCATGGCCTTTCTTTCTATGATTACGGCATCACTCTCAGGCCACTCCTTGAAGATCAAGGTGGGCCTTATTTATCTCTACCTTCCACTTAGAGAAGGTACAATAAATGTTGCAGAATAAATAACACCTGGGCGGACATTTATTTACCATCCCACACTCTGCCAAAATCCGTACTGAATTTACGATAAAGAGGAAAATTTTAATGTTCAACATTTAAAAAAAAAAAGACGGAAACCCTACATAAAGCAAAATAGCGTCTGTTTCTGTACTTTTAAGGGACTGTTTCAAGTTGTGTCAGAAGGGCGGAATGTAAGCTAACCTGAGAGCTCTACCCCTCGGGAACTGGGACTTCTCCGCGAGGGGTAGGGATGGCGGGACAGAAGGCGGCCTTCTCAGCCTCTGCGCCCGGGCCGGCCTTCCTCGGGGCGCGGGCAGTCAGGGCCCCCACTCACCTGTACAGGTCATAGCCCGCGGCGCGCCCGGACCCCTTGGTCGGGGCGGTGGCGTGCTCCGAGAGCCGGGCAAAGCGGAGCCGTATGCCGCCCTCCTCCGCGGCAGGCCGGGGCCGCTTGCTGGGGGAGACGACTCGTGTCTCTTGAGAGCAGGGCATGGCAGCACCGAAAGTGAGCGCAACAAGGAGGAGGCGGAACAAGAGAGGCACGAAAATCCTGAACTTCCCGCCAACAACTGCCTGCCCCGCCCCCTCCCCTGGACGAGCCCACACTTCTGGCTGAGAGGGGAGGAGGGACTCAAATTTGGGGCTGGAAATCCTTCTCGGAAAAAAGCTTTGGGAATTGAAAGTACTGAGCCTTTTAAAGCTTTCCAAACTCAATGCATGGGCCTAACGTCAGGGGCAGCTTCGACGGCGTCGCCCCCACCCCACAATAAAAAGCCCCCTCTCACCCCCATGAGAGGACTCGAATGGACTCGCTCCCGCACCGCTAGGGCACCGCGCCCTCCCATTTTCCCGCCCCCAAGCGGAGGGGCTTCCCTGGGTCCCGGCAGTTCGCCCGCCCCGCTGTGGCCCTGGGGCGTGGGTAGCGGGCTGGGCTCCCAGCCCCCCCAAGCCTTGGAAAGCATGTCCTTCCGGCCGGGGCCCCGACATTACTGGCGCCGCGGCATCCTTGGCTCAGATTGCGAGCGCTGGACGGCGGCCGCAGCCCCGCGAGCTGCGTGGCTCCCCGCGGGGCGGGCACCAGGGGCTGGCCCGGCCGGGAGAGCCCTGCGGCCTCCGCCCGCGGCCTTGCGCTGCGCGCGCCGTTAAACAACACGCGGAGCAGAGATGGAAGGAAATGGTAGCCAAGCTTTGGACGAGGGCAGAAGGGAGTCATTTGCCCCAGGTTTGGGCGCAGGTTGGCTCAGCTCCTGCAGGCGCGCCCCGGGTCCGCACACGAAAGACGCGGCCCCAGTCAAATGACCTCGGAAGCAGTAACCACCGCCGTCTGACGAGGGGCGCAAGGAGGCGGCGCATCGACCGCCCTCGGCCTGGCGCAGGCCCGGGCCCTCCCCGAACGCGGCGCGCTCGGCATCCTGAATCTCGCTGAATTCCGGCTGCGTCCGGCTCCCTCTGTCTATCTTTCATCTGGCCCTGATTTCCGAGGTCCGGGCCCCGCGTTTCGCTGATTTACCTGGGGCGGCGCCTCCCGCGGCCATGACTCGCCGGGTTCTAGCCTCAGGGGCCCCAAAAGCAGTGGAACTGCATCACCATGCCCGCGACACTCTCTGTGCTCAGTGCTGCGCCCTAGGCGGTGGGCCAGGCAGCGTGTTCGATTTCCTTCCGACGCAGACAGTGCAAGACGGAATGTTGTTTATTCTTAAAGGGCAGAGGACAGGTTCTTCAGGCTAATCGCAGGGACATCTCAGTTAAAATCTTAGCACTCTTTCGGATGACCCCACAGGAGCATAGTGGACGACTCCTATGGCTGTGATACCGGAATTCGAACAAAAATGCTGAGCCACACTGGTATAACTTAAAATGGGGATGAGTAAATAACTTCAGGTAATTGTGAGTTGATTTTTCTAGAGTAAAAATATCTCCACCTATCTCTGGAACTGACGTTAAAATCTCAACACTAACTTGTAATACATTTTGTCAAAATAAATACAAATTATAGGGCAGCTTTAGAAAAATGAGGAATGAAAATATGAGGGTATTGTTGGGGAAGTTTTTAGACTTCCTTGATGGGCCTTTTCTTAGAGGCCCTACCTTTTCAGTTTCCTGTACTAGCTTCCCCAATTAAATGTTGGAATTCCTCTAGGTGAGGTTATGAGTTATGCTCTCTACACTCTTATCCCATGGCTTTAAATATCTATGCTCTGGGGGCTTCCCAAAGTTACACCTAGAGTAGCATGATCTGGGCCCTCTTCTTCAACGTGTTCTAGAGCCATCATCTGGCTCACCCCTGGTGCTCCTGGCCGCAGTGGCTTTCTAACGGTCTCTAGACTCACCAGGTGACTTTCCTGCCTGGGAGCCTGTATACATCCTTCCTTGTTTATGCTCCATGTGTTTTAAGTTTCAACTCATCTCAGAAAGACCTCTAACAAACTGAATTTAATGAAGTAACTGCCCTGTCTTTCCCTCACCACTGTTTTCTATCACAGCACTCAGGTTTTTGTTTTTTTCCTCTTTGTGCCACTTGTTACTACAATCTGTATTTCTTTTATGTATTTATTTTCTTTTTCATTGTCTATTTGTTCTAGTAGACATGAGCTCCGAGAAATCAGGGACCAAATGTGTCTTCATTCACCATTGTATTCATGGGGCCTAGCTTAGTGCCTGACCCTTGCTGGTGCTTGATAACTATTTGTTATATGAATGAATGACATGCTAAGAAAGCTCGCTGCCTAGTCCATTAGGACCCGGCATATGATCATTTCTCAAACCCTTCTGATTTTTCTTTCCACTTCTTTAATTTTTAATCATAGATTTTTTTCCCCTATAATGCTTTTTCAAGGGCTGTGGTGAAACACATCAATCCCTTTCCGGCCCGTCCACAAACACCCTCCCCCAAAACTCCTCAGGGGCAATACTTCCAACTTTTTTTTTTTTTTTTTTGCTCATTCTATTGCAATTTACCTCCCTGTTTGTAAATTGTATGTTGCTATTTATTTTTTAAATGGCATAGAAATTATCTTCTGAATTAGAGTAGTCAAGGATTGAGTCTCAACCACCCTCCCCACTCGATTCTGCCAATAGTTTTGTAACAATTTTTTTGTCTGAGTCAGGAGTTAGTGTTTACTTTATCACAACTATGTAAATATTGACTGTTGACGCAAGTAATATATGATTATTTCCTTTTGTTATACCTGTCCCCCTCAAGTTAATAATGGCCTTGTTTTCCCGTTTGTCTTTATTGGTAATGGTGTTTTTGATTCACCCATTGCTTGTTTTCTCCAAATGTTCCAGGGGATCCTGTACCTTGAACATCCATCACACCAGATGAAACACTGATACTTTAATCCCTGTCAGTTCCATTTCCCCCTTCCTCCCTCCTCTGTTCTCTTGCTCCAGTCTGTGCAAGTGACCCTCTAGTCCTGCTGAATAGCTGTCATCCTGGGACTTCCCTTTGCCCTTGTCTTATATTGGAGCCCTGGTTTTATGGACCTAGTTTCCTCTTAATTTACTTCCTCATTTTGCTGAAGTACTTTCTCTAGTAATTTCCTAAGGAAGTTTGTATTAAATTTAGTCTGAGTTTTTGCATATCCTAAACTGTTAATGACTGTAATGTCTCCCTTTACCCAAACCCAGACAGAAATCTCACTTCATTCATGAAACTTCCTTACAACCAGTGGTGAGCTCTGCCTTATCTTTTATAACACTTACCATATCATTCATTAGCCATATACTCCCATTGTGTAATCATCTCAACTACATGCATTTTATCTTTCACATTAATAAGCATCATAAACTTTTATGAACCCTTCAAAGCACCTACTTCAGTGTTTTGCACAAAGATGATTTGTTTGGTTCCTTGTAATACTTAGCACCAAGAAAGTATTTGGCTGTTTCTTCTGTTACTATGGATACTGAAAGTGTTTATTCTTGTCACTTTTCATCTGAGTTTATTTTAGATTGAAAAGAGAAAAGGGCAACATTCACCTGGAAAAGAGTAACAGGTTAGGGGTCTCAACCAGTAAGCAGTTAATAGGACATTCCTTGTGACAATTGAAATATAATTTGATATGAAAATATACTTTAAATTCAAGATACTACAGTAAAGGAGAACTAGATGTGTTCCAGCTGTAGGTTTTTTTATTTATCAGGATATAATTACCCTATCAGTCATGCTGATAATGTAATTACTTACGTCTTGTGCCAGTGTGAACCTACTGAGAATGCAAGTCCATTCTTTACAAGCACAGTTGTCCTTCCTATCTTTGCCATTTAGGGATTTTTCTCTCTTTAACAAAGACATACAGGATGATTACTTTATACCAGGCATATTCTAAGAGCTTTATAAATATACACTAATCACAACAAGCAGAGAAAACAAGTGCTATCATTATCATCCCCATTTTACAGATGGGGAAACCACAGAGCACAGAGATGTTAAATAGTTTGCCTGAGACCACACAGCTCACAACCAGAAAGAGGTGGAGCCAGGATTCAACTTCAGGTAGTCTGGCTTCACAGTCCTTGCACTCAGCCACTCCGTTGGTTTATCTGTGCCTAATGGGACTATGACAGCTCTTCTTAGTAATGAGCCTGCTGCTGGCTGTGTTTCTCCAAGTCTGGGAAAGATGTGTGTAGAAAATTAACGAGGAACTCCTAGTTTCAGTTGATCACGCCCTCCTTGTTGAAACCCTTCTTCATCGGGCCGCACTCTGGTTTTCCTCCCACCTCACTCGATGTCACTCTTTCTGTCTCTTTTCATCTCTTCACTTGCTCAGTATAAAAAGCCTTAGACTCTTGCTTCCTCTCTCTCTCACATCTTCCTTTATCTAAAAAGGACTTCTCCTAAGCACCAATGAATGCTTTATGCTATTTGATTTTTTCTTCATGGCATACTGCTACATGAAATTATGTACATATTTATTCATTTCACTTGTTAGTTATATGTTTCCTCCACTAACATGTAAGCTCCATAATGAATTTAAGTCTATCTTAATTTGGGTTCCCTTCAAATGCTCTGTGTTTCTTTTTACCCCTTCTTGCCTTTTAAATTTTATTATTTTGCTATTCATTTTATATAAATTAATTTAATTATTTCACTTTTCCCTCTACTAATTTAGAAGTTTTATTCTCTGATCCTGTTGTTTTAGATAAATTAAAACATGCATGCTTAATTCATCAGTATCGAACATCTGAAACAAAATTATTATCTTTCTCCTGGATAACACAAAGACTTTAGAATGCTTCAACTCCATTAATTCTTCTTTTGGCATATATACTATTATTGTCTAGTATTTTAAATATGTCTTTTCTTGGAATCTCAATAAGTATTGTTATTACTGCTTTTTACAGTCATTTAAAAAAAATGTTTACACAGACTTTTAGCACTTTCTCTGCTTTTCTTCCTGCATCTCAGACCTCCGTCTGGGATTACTGACCTTTTGCCCAAACTTCCTGTAGAGACTTTCTCCAGTAGGTGAACTTTCTTAGTTTGAACAGAGCTCTTGAACTCTTGCTCAGAGGCAGTGCATTCTTTGACAATCATTTAGGAATGAAAGAGGCGAGAATGTTAATGGAAAAGTGTCATAATTCCCCGTAACTGCAGAATTCTGTAGCTGAATTCAGAACATTCCAAAGTGGGCCAAAATAGCTCATTTATCATGACACAGTTCACCTTTACTAGAAATATGTACTAGCCAAAAAAGGACAGAAACCATACTTTGGGTTCTGGTACCAAAATTTAGAAGTTCTTTGTTTCAAGCCCGGAGTTTTTACACCGAGGACAAGCACCGAAGTAAGCCTGAAGATAGGTGAGACGTCTGCCTATCTTTTGTAGAAGGGTGACTGGAATAAGGGAGATGGGAAAGAACAGGCAGATCGATTTCAGTAAGAAGTACATATGTATGACTATCTCTAGAAGTTCATTCTTTTAAAATAATTTGGTCCAGAATGCCATCAAGATACCTCCTGGAATGTCTGGTCTTCCCCCAGGAGTATCTATAACTCAATTTGAAGACACTAAACTAGCCTATAGCTTATGAGCCCCACAGGAATGTTCCCACCAGGCTTTTGGGAAAAACAAAGATCAGATAGATAAATATATGTAGCCTTTCAATTTCATAAAAGCAGCATATGGATCTTAAGCATATAAGTAGCTCAGAAGATTGACACTAAATTGAGTGGCAGTTAAAAAAACAAGTAAGGAACTAGCAGATAGTCGACAAAAGAAGCATTTATTGCTACAAAACGACTTTGGACTAACTCACAAATTACTGCCACAAAAGTTCAAAGGGATCAAAATAGTTAACATACAAACTCAGACCTGTAGTTCTCACTAATATACTGACTACCCAACATCTTAATGAACATAATCGTGAAAAGCTGACTCAATTATGCCAGTGTGTGTAGGAGTACCAGAAGGTGAAATTTCCGTAATTACAGCCCAGAGAAGGACTGCTGTTATTTCATTTTAAAGTATCATCAACTTTTCAGGAAGAAAATAAAAGCAGATGGCTTAAGAGTAGGGGACATGTGAGAATCACGTGGAAAGCTTGGCCCAGACCCCACTACAGACTGATTACTCAGGATCTCCAGGATTCTTGTTGCCCACCCTTGGCTAAGGACCACTGTTTTAGGGAACTTATTTCTAGAGAATCTGCTGGGGTCTAGACTTACTGGAAAGAATTCCTTCATATTTAACCAGTGTTATGAACTTGACCAAAACCACTGTGCTCTGAATCGTTTTGATAGAGATTCCATTACTTTAAATACAGAGGCAGGTCCAAGGCCTTTGTTCTTAGCAATGAGTTTGTAGTATAATTTTACTAAGAATAGGGGAGGGTAAGATCTCAGTGGTAGAGAGCATGCTTAGCATGCGTGAGGGCCTGGGTTCAATCCCCAGTACCTCCATTAAAAAATAAATAAAAACCTAATTACCCCTCCCCCAAAATAAAATAAATAACTAAGAGTAATTGCTGACTAGGCATCATTCAGAATATCTGCTTATTTCTTGGTTAAGCCAAATGAAGGCCATTAAAGCAGTTCACAAAATTGCCCCACCAAAAGTTAAACTGGGCTAAAAGGCCGAAATTACTGTACAATATAGAGGGAAGTTTTGAGCAACTTGCTATGTTTGACAATTTGAATTGCAAGACTAGACAAAGAGGAAGAGGTTAGGGGAAGGGGGGGGTTATACAGACTAAACTGGAAAGCTGTTCGAGAACTAAGTCAGCTCTAGACTTCTACTGTTTCTCTTGGATCACATGATCTCTTTCAAATCATGTCTCCCTCTTTCATCTGTGTAGAGCATCTAATTGGGCTGAAAATTAGCTATATAAGGTATTATCCTGTAACCACGCCTACTAACTAGCCCCTGGTTCACAGATTATTTGTATGATCTACTCTGGCCAGAGTAGCAGAACTAGTTTCACTCCAGCATGCTGCCTGATTTTATCAGTAGGGCATGTAACTGGTAAATATTGCAAGATCTTGTAAACCATCCAGTGTGTTCCTATTGTTAAACATGTTGGGTGATGAAACACCTGGAAAATTCTGTTGACCAGTCTCTCCAAGGAATCTTTTCAGGTCATCTTCAGTAATATTTGCTAACCTTCCACCTTGAACTTTGGTAGGTCCTGAGGAGGCACCTCAGATCTTCTGATATTTAGAGGAGCTTAGTTTGAAAACATTGTCATTTGTAGGTTCTTGAAAAGGAAAGTCAAGTGAGTAGAGTGATAGTTGACAAGAGCTTGGTGGGTAAGAGTTTCTAAGATGACCTGGAGAGTTGAGAAGTTGGAGAAACTGAAAATTTTCTATTGTACTAATCCAAGCTTGTGATGATATAAGTTTTCCTGCTGTAACAAGTGACCACAGCAAATTGCCTTAGTGGCTTAAACAATATAAATTTATTATCTTCAGTTCCTTAGGTCAGAACTGGGCACGGGTCTCATGGGGCTAAAATCAAGGTGTTGGCAAGACTGTAATCTAGAAGCTGTAAGGGGAAACCCATTTCCTTGCCTTTTCCGGCTTCTAGAGGCTGACCACATTCCCTGCCTTGTTTCCTCATCCTCCGTCTTCAAAAACAGCAACAGCAGGTTGACTCCTTATGCTGCCATCCTCTAGTGCTCTGATCATAGCTGGGAAGGTGTCTCTACTCTTAAGGACTCATGTGATTAGACTGGACCCACCCAGTTAATCCAGGATAATCTCTCTATTTTAAGGTCAGTAATCTTAATGACATCTGCAAAGTCCCTTTCGCCTTAAAATATTCCAGTATATTCCAGGTTCCAGGGACCAAGGTTTGGGTGTCTTTGGGGGCCTTTACGATAAGCATCATTAACACATAGAACCGATATTTTAAGCAATCGACAGGACTTCCCTTTTAGTTGGATTGATGACTTGTAGAGTCAATTTGGTATGAAAATAGGATGGAAGAGGTGGAAGAAAATACTGAGATCAAGCATTAGTCATTTTGATAATTTCACCCCTTTTCAAGCATTCTAAGACATATGGAGGGCTGTCGTCCTCCTAACTTTAAGAGGAACAATTTGGTTATCATGAAAGCATGGGTATCTTTGGGAAACTTCTAGATCTGGGTTCAGTAAGCCTTACAAAAGCTGGCCTGGTTTTTCCCCAAACGTTCCCATGGATGGGCCTATTTTCTCGCCTTCCCTGAGAGCACTGGTTCCCTTCCACTGGGCTCCCAGTTGCTGGGGACCATCTGTCTCCTTCTCCTCTTCCCTCACATGATCCTCATCTCGGTAGGGTCCACTTCCTGGTTGGAGCAGATAGGACCAGGGAGCAGGATATGGAGAATGACTGTGGAAGCAGAAGTCAGTGTTAGGGCAACACTGGAATTGTAATGTGAGTAGAGACCCACTGGGCAGTTGATTGGGGTGCAGGCGAATGTTGTGGCAATCATTCCGAGCAGAATGTGAGCACCAGAGCCTTTCTATACCATTGGGGGCAGCTCTGGGAAAAAGGATGCCTAGTTAAGACACTACCTCAGACAGTTTTGATCTCTTTATTTCTCAGTCTCGTTGGTTGCACCTGATTTCCTCCATGACATTAAATAACTGTTGTATGATTTTTCTGTTGGTAGCGCACAATTTTTCCAAATTAAAAAAAAAGACAGGAACAAAAAGGTTACGCTTTTCATCTGTGGCTGTGTAAACAAACCCAGTAATTACCATAACTCAAATTGCTGCTGAAACTCTCCATATTTTAATGTGCACGCTGTTGCTCTTGCTACTAAATCTCTGCATATATCCTGGGAAGTTAATCCTGAATTAGGAAACAGAAAAACTGATTAAAATAAAATTGGGCCAAGTCCATGATTTTTATATTCATAAGATTCAAAATTTCTATGAGGAAATATGCAATGCAAATTGAATTATCTTCCAGAGTAATAAAAAAAAAAAGCAAACCAAAACAATGGTAAAATATGTGTATCCATGCAGAGAGATGTATGAATTAGGCTCGCTGTGGTTTGGTTGATTGTGATTCAATTTTCTGCCCCTCTGAAACAACCTTTACTTACCAGGCTCCACAAGCTCCATTCTCTTCATGTAAAGCGAATGTTACCCGGTTTCCATGTAGCAACATTTCCTCAAATTCTACACTTTTATCAAAAGAAGTTTTTTTAACTGAACTTTGAAGAGAGCATTATTAGTCCTCCTAAGTGTTTCAATCACTCTCTCCTGATTGCCTTTAGGACAAAAGAGCAGTTATAAATGTTTATAGAAGTCAGGAAGGCGAAAACCCATTGTTTTTGTGCCTATAGGCATGGGATAGGTGAAACTGAGCATTAAGGAAATGATGTAGAAAATTCAGGTCTCCACATTTTCTTTTAATAAATTGGATTAATTTTTGTGTCTCTACCACATGTCTTTTATTATTATTGTTGTTGTTGTTGTTGTTGCTGCTGTTGTTGTTGTCAGTTACAATGTGTCAGTTTCTGGCGTATAGCACAATGTCCCGTCATGCATATATATACATATATTCATTTTCATATTCTTCTTCATTAAAGATTATTACAAGATATTGAATATAGTTCCCTGTGCTATACAGAAGAAATTTGTGTCTTACCTATTTTTATATATAGTGGTTGACATTTGCAAATCTCAGACTCCCAAATTTATCTCTTCCCAGCCTCTTCCCCCAGTAACCATTGTTTACTGTCTACTACATATTTTTCTTTTTTCCCTTGATACCCACTCTTGTCCCTCTCTGCTCTGTTTTCTTCCTTGGGAGGCTGACCAGTAGGGACCTCACCAATGAGCATTCTTGTCCTCTGGTTTGCATTTGGGTTTGGCCATAGAGAGCCCCAGCAGAAGGTCAAAAGGAGAGTAGGGTATCAGCTCAGAGTTCCCTCTGAATGGCTGTGCTCCCTCCACTGGAGATACTGCTCTTGTCATGGCTGCCCTTTCTTCCAGGCTCTCTCCCCCTTTCCCTTCAGGCCTGTCACTGTTATAAGCTTCAGGGTGCTGCACTCTCCTTTGTGATTTTGGTTTCCCATATCTTGATGAACCTTTATAAATACCTCCTTTAGTAAACACTCCTCAAAGTATCCTAATTTGACTGAGCTCTGTTTCATGTTACAGCCCTTGCAGAGACAGAATCTGATTCATCCAGCCCTATCTCTAAATTCTTCCCACTTCCTGGGGCCACCGTCTCTTACCAGGACTACTAAGTGATCTCCCTACTTCTAATCTTTATGGCTCAAAGTCTTTTAAAAGTTTCCATCACAAATGTAACAAAAGCCAAATTCCCTGCCATGGCCCAGGGACTCGTATGATCAGACTCTTAACATTCAATTTCATCTTTAGTCGTTCTCATCTCCTGGGTTCTAGAACACACCGACTCCTCTTTTGCTTGAGGACCCTTTGTCCATGTTGTTCGCTCAGCCTGGACTGTTTGCTCCCTGCTCTTCATATAGTCAGCACTGTTGAAGACCAAAAAATGATTAAGTAAGGAGATGGATTTTATTCAGGCTGTTACAATAGGGAAAGCACTTCAGATCTGAAGATTGGAGCATATATTAACTTTCCTATGGTTGCTGTAAAAAGAAAGTACCATAAAATTAGTGGCTTAAAACAATATAAAGTTACTCTATTATAGTTCTGCAGGCCAGAAACCCCAAATGAATCTTACATGGCTAAAATCAAGGTGTTGGCAGGGTTGTGCTGTCTCTGGAGGGTGTAGGAGAGAATCTGTTCCCTTGCGTTTTCCCCACATCTAGAGTTAAATTCCTTGTTTCATGGTCCCTTCCTCTGTCTTCAAAACCAGTGATGTAGCATCTTTTCTCTGATGCTGCTTCGCTCTGCTTCCATCACTTGGCTGCCTTCTCTTTTATTTATAGTCGAATCTACTTCTGCTCCCCTCTTACAAGGCTACTTGTGATTCTGTTTAGGATCCAACCACATAATCTAGGATAATTTCCCCAACTCAAGCTTCTTAATCACATCTGCTAGAGCCCTTTTCCTGTGTAAGATAAGATATTAATAGATTCTAGCGATTAGGACCTGAATATCTTCTAGGACCATTATTAAGCCTGTTACAGTGTGGCTCAGTGGTGGGTTTTGCCTTAGATTTTCAGTTTAGTTTCAGGGGAACAAACAATTCCAATCTGGCTAATCATTCATGAGACAAAGAAGAAAGTTAGAAGATCTGTGTCTGACCCTGTCAGCAGATTCAAGCAAACGGGGAACAGCCTGGGTTTAGCCTTGTCACCAGTAAAAATGGGAGCCATTTACAAAACTTATGGGAGTCATGAGAAAGAGTGGACAGCAAGTCTTATCTAAGCCAAGTGGGGATGGTGCTTCATTGCACTTAGCTATTTTCTAGAACGCAAAAGGGTAGGGGATTTGGGGGGGAAAATGGTTGGGGAGATTTCTTAGCCATTGCTGTTTTCTGGGAGTATAGGGGTCAGGTAAAGTTGAGTACCTTCTCATCCTTAAATATTTTTTCATAATACCCTCCCTGAATACCCTATGTAAGTCCTGCCCTTTCCATTATTCTCTGTCATGGTTTTCTCTTCATTTCCTTCACAGTATTTTTCATAATCCATAATTATTTTGTGTATTTGCTTGCTTGTCTATCTAGACTATAAACTTTTTGAGGGCAGGGGAAATGGTTGTCTTAAAAACGTAGAACAGTGTATCTTTATGTCTTTAGAGCCTGGCACATTTTTGTTGAATTGACAAAAGAACCAATACCAGATGGCCAATAAGCTCATGAGAAACTGTCTAGTAATTACCTCACTTGTAGTGAAAAAAATGAGGATAAAAATAACTGAGACAAACAAAAGAGAATCAGGCATCCTAAACAAGAAGACCCACATGTTCAGAGACACCCAGAGGCATGTGTGGAATGTGGGGCATGGCCGGTGTGGGACAGGGCCTGAGCCGGGTGGACTGAGGCTCCACAGTGAGTTAGAGACCAGACCTCAGAGGAGACGGGGCCCTATACTTTCTGTGCCTCTCAGTGCCTGCATTCGTTCACCCTTTCAAAAAATAGTTTTGAATGTGTTCAATTTGCCAGGCACTGGTCTAGACTTTGGGGACATAGCAGGAAGCAGACCAGACAAAAATAAGTCTGACAGTAAATAGAAGTGATTCAAATATATAGTGCTGAGTGTTAAGGAGAAAAGCAAAGGAGGAGAGTGAGATATGGAATGTAGGCTTGCAGTTTAGATGGAGTGGCCAGGGAAGGCCTCAGCGAGAATATACTATCTGCCAGGTGTGGGGATGGGGATCAGGGGGGCATTTAACCAAACTTGAAGCAAGTGATATTTGGGAGAAAGGCATCCCAGGTAGAGGGCACAGCAGGCACTCAGGTCCTGGGGTGCAACCTCACCTGTAAGAAGGGCTACACAGCATGACAGAGGGGAATGCACAGGTATAGGAGGTGAGATCACAGAGGTGGGGACGGGGGGTTGCAGTCATAGGGCCTTGTAAGCTTCTGTAAGGAGAGTGGCTCTTCCACTGAGTGAAATGGGAAAACCACTCGAATATTTTGACAAAAGGAGTGACATGCTCTATTTTCTTTCACAGGATTGCTTGGACTGCTCTGCTGAAATGAGACAGAAGAGGATCAAGGCCTGATGCAGGAAGACTCTTTGGGAGGCTACTCTGTGATCCAGGTAAGAGATGATGGAAGGAGCACGGATCAGGGAGTCCACAGCGGACTGGTAAGAAATGGTTAGATTCTGGATCTATTCTAAAGCTAGTAAGATTTGCTGATGGGTCAGATGTGAGGTGAGGGAGAAAAGTCAAACAGACTACACAATTTATGGCAAGGATGGGGTTGCAAAGTCTGGAAGAGTGCTAAAGAGCAGCTTTGGGAAGGAAGAGCAGGAGCGCAGTTTGGGACACATTAACTCCAAAATGCAATAGAACCCATCTTGAAAATGGACCTGTGAATACTGGGCAGTCACAGCAGTGGTGATCTTCTCTCTCCAGTGTGCTGGTGCATTAATTTAATGTCTTTCAAGACCTTTTATTGTTTACTTCTCTGAGCTTCTCACCTTCCCTGAAAATATTTCTACCACTTCTTTGTTGGGAGAAGTACAACAGGAAATTAGAAAATCCAAGAATATAATTGCTTTGGAAATAAAACCAGAAAAGTCTGTATGTGAAATGTCTCCTTTTCCTGATCTCTTGGACATCCCAAAGAGCAGCTGAACTGAATTTGGAAGCTGAGGAAAGCCACTAGCATTGGGGAAGGAGCTGCATCAGAATAGAGGCCCAGCTTTGGACCCCAGGGCTCTGCAGCTGCTTCCACAGCATGGCAGTTACCATGTCTTTCTCTAAAAAGTCGACTGCCTACCTTTGGCCCCAGACAACCCTGTGCTGAGAGATCTTCCTGGCTGGGGAAGAAAGCAAAGGCTCCTTGCTCCAGATGTCATTGCTTTTCACCTTCTCTAAAGTGATGACATTCATAACCTGGATCTTGGCCTCAGCCTCTGAGTTCTCCTTCCGCATCCCTCATCTTGAACTGTCCAACCTGAAAATTCACTCTTCAGGTTTCACGCCAGAGCTCTACACATTCTGCTTCACCACAGTCATTCCATGTAAATTAATTTTCCAGGTAACTGAAGCTTAGCCGTCCTTTGATGTCCACCATATGAAGGAAAATTTCTCTGAGGATGAACTGTAAACATTCTTGCTTCCTTAACCAGAGTGCAGAGAACAAAACTGAACTTTTCCGACATTAGGCTGTCCTTCCACAAAGTGATAATGTCCTCAGGCTCTAGTGAGGTGTGTAGTCTGTGCCTCCTACCCTTCTGACCTCAAACTGCTGTGTTTTTCAGGCTTGTGTTTCCTTTTTAAAAATACTTTTGATGTTTTGCTGCATCATCCCTGCTGTCATTTGTTGCTAGTTACTGCTTGTTGATTTGTATACTTTGTAGGCCATTTTTAACTTATCTGATTCCCAGCTTGGCTCTTAGTGGCTGGTACATGATCTTCGGAAATGTGAGTTAGCATTTGTGGTAGACAGAACTGTAAGGCGGCCCCTTCATGTTCACACCCTGTGTAATCTCCTCCCCTTGAGTCTGGGCAGGACCCACGTGTACGATGGGGCGGCCACCTCAGTGATGAGGTTACCTATATGTTTGGCAAAGGTGAAGGGACTTTGATTATGTAATTAAAGTCCCTAATCAGTTGACTTAATTGAAAGGAAGATTGACCCAGGTGGCCCTGAGTTAATCAAGCAAGCCCTTTAAAAGATGATCTAGAGGTAAGGCATTTTCTTTCCTGTTGGCCTCGAAGAAGCAAACTACCATGAATTCTATAGCAGCAAGGAAATTACTTTGGCCAACAAGCACATGAGCTTGGAAGAGGACCCTGAGCCTCAGAGGAGTACACAACCCTGACCAACATCTTGACTGCAGTGTTGTGAAACTCTGAGCAGAAAACCCACTTAAGCGATGTCTATACTCTCAACCCATGGAAACTGTGAGATAATAGATGGGTATTGTTTTTAAGCTGATATGTTTGTGGTAATTTATTATGCAGCAATAGAAAATTAATACAGAATCCTGTTTGGCTTTTGTGCTTAAAGCGGTAAAAGAGCATTCTGCACTTGGAATGCATGGGTTCATTCACACTTAATCAAATTATTTTAATTACCCCATTCTACTATACATAATATCAATTCTGAGCCCAATTGATTTAGCCCAGGAAATAAAACTCCAGAACCTATTAAGATGACATTTGTCCATTCCTGAACTTCAGCATATAAAATATGCAGGGCTGTAGTGGTAAATCCAACCCAGCATTTCTCTCCTCTACCACTTTTTTAACTGAGGAGAGAATCATAAGTTAAAAAAAAAACAAAAAACAAAACCAAAAAAAACTCATATTAAAAAAAAAAACCCCAAATGGAACAAAACTAAACTTACCAATGGGTGTGTGGTGGGGTCAACTTTTTTTTTTACAGTGATATTTTAGTTACTTATTTTATAAATAAGTGTGACAAAATATAATGATGGAATAATATCTTACATTTTTGAGCACTTTATAAAACTTTTAAAAGTTTATTATACATGACCTTCACAATATGTCATTTCAAACATGAATTAATAATTTATTTACATATTTAATTTTTAAAATATTATTTTTGAATAACTATCATTGGTATATAGTAAAAATTAAATCTCTCTCTCTCATTCTTATCCTTCATTAATCTTGTTTCCCTCTCGAGCGTCAACCCTCACTGGTTTCTTGTGCACTTTTCTAGAGGTATTATGTGCAATTACAAATAAATAGTAAAACATGATATATTAACTTTAGTAATTTATATTTTACTAGAAATTGATATATTTCATTGGAATTTAAAAATTTACCGGAATAGTTTTAAAATTCTTCTGCAATGTTGTACCCATAGTTCCTTGCTCATTTGTAAATTTATTTGTTTATATTTTATCTTCAACATTCCTTTTTTCTTCAGCAATAACAAAAAACAGCACTTGAGTTTGTCAGTTGTACTGTTTTTGCCTTTTCTGAAAATAATAATGTCTAACACTGAGGAAGGTATTTACCATAAAGTACTTAGCCAAGTACTGGGCTCCTCTTTCAATACACAACGATTTCACTTCTTTGCAACAACCTTGAAGGGTAGCTCTTTCAATAATCCTCATGTTACCTACGAGAAAATGGGTTGTTCCAGAGGCTAGGTAATGACCCCTTCACTAGTTAAGTGTGGAAACTGACACTCAACTCCTCTTTCTGACGGTAGAACTCAGCTTTTTATTTTGCTTCCCTGATTTTCTTTTTAATGTCTTCTTCATGCTTTAGTTAACTTGCACAGTTTCTAACTTCTTGAACATTAACTTTCATTTTTCTTATTTATTAATAAATCCATCTATAGGTATTAATCTACCTCTGAGTCCTGCTTTATCAGCATAAAGCACATTTTGTTATGTGGAATTCTTAGTGTCCTTTTTGCTAAATAGCCTAAAATGTGTTCTTTCTTTTCTGACCTGAGATTTTTAGAATTTTCTCTTCCCGGTGAGTAGTTTGTGATGTTGTTTTTTATATATTTGTAAATAATGTTAGTTTTATTATATTATTCTAGATAAAAATTCTATGTAGAATTTACTGAGTTATCTAATATATAATTTGTTTTTGTAAACATTCTATAGCTTTCTAAAAAACAGTGTAGTCTCTGTGCGTAACCACTATGGTACCTATTCTATTAAATCCATTTTTTTTAAGTGTAATTTGAATTCTCCCATACTTGATCTGTCAAAGATGGTGATATAGGTGAACTGTTTCCTAAGAAAATTTACTTTCTTAGTGACTTTCTCCATTTGTTTCCAACAATTCTTGTGTTATTTATGTCAATACTATGCTATTTGTTTAGATTAGCTCCATTATTATTATAGCCATAGCATAGCTATACATCTTGTATAAATGTAAAATGATACTCTCTTGTCCATCCTAATTCTTTTAGTCTTAAAGTTTAAATTAGGATTGCCAACTGTATTTTCTTTTGAATATTTCTATATACTTTTGTTTATTCTTTTTTTAGTCTTTTTGATATATAATTTAGAATATTATGCTAGCAGATAGAGCTTGATGTTATTTATTTTTTATTAAATTTGAGGGTCTTTGCTAAGGAAGATAAACACATTTATATTCTCTGTTTATTTCTTGTATGTTTGATCTGTCTTCTGTTGTATGGTTTCTCTTTTTTAATGAGACTTTTTTCCTGAGTTTTTTATTTGGGATTATTTTTTCCCCTGTTTTTATGCTCTTTATGCACTGGAATTTACTCACAATGTTTTAAATTCTGTTAGGATACAAATGCTATCAAAAAACTATACTTGAACCCATAGTTATAAAAATCATTAACGCCAATAAGAAAATAGTGTCCGTTGGTTTTCCCTTGTGAGAAACGCTGAGTCACTAGCATTCCTCCTGGCACCCAGGGCCTGTCCTGCGGGAAAACAGACGTAAACTGAGTGGAAAGGTGAATAGAAGAGTGGAACTCTGAAGTGGAACCAAACTTACTTCATTTATCTTTCCTCTTTTTTTATATGCACAGGAATGGTATAGGATTTAAAACTCTATACTTACATAAGCCTAAAAAAATGGTATCTCAATTAATATAACAAAATGTTAAGTAATAGGATATTATGTCACAGTTTAAATGGCAGAGATTTTTTCTTCCTTAGTAGGACCTAAAATGATGTGTTTAGAATCGTTTAGTATCATAGACTAGATGAACTATTGTATATGTTCTTTTTGAAAGCACTTTTTTCTGTACAAAAAGAGGGAGACTGAGATGGTTGTTTTCAGCATCAGCAATCCTAAAGCAATAAGACTGACCAGCACACCCTCCCATGGAGAGGAGGTTTCACCTGTAGACCAGGGCTTGCACGCTGTGGGGCAGCTGATGGCCCCGTGGGAATGCCTGGGTCCGATGCTAGGGTCTGAGCATTCCTGGCTTGAAACTCTTGGCTTGAAACTCTTGGCTGTTACTGCAACTCATGGAGATGCCCTGATCTGTTAGCAACTGGGACATCTGAGTCACACCCAAAGAGGAATTTCTCCTGTTCTCCCCTTGGGAGTCCAGACATTTCATCCTTATGTCAGCATGTCTCCTACATCTCCACAGAGGAAAACATTAGAAATATCTAGTCAGACTGGCTCTAGGTGACCTGTGCAGCAGTATCCAACCAGCCAAGGACGCTGTGGACGTTAGGTCTGACAACCAGCAGATGTGCTGATCTTCTGTGATTGACACTGGGACCTCCACCACACCACCTGGTTATTGTTACAGTCCTCCTATTTAATTTTAGTTAAAGGCCTGTTGATACCAATTTACAGTCCCAGTTTAGTAACGCAGCAGCTTGAGAGCAGCGTGGCCCAGGGACAGGATTGTCCGTCTCCGAGTTTTCTTCTCTGTATTAGAATTTGGGTACAGAGGGCTGGTTTTCTCTTTGGCTCAGCCTCTTTGGCAGGCACATATATTTCCGGTGTCTTTCAAGGACACCCATGAGGTGCTTCACTGCAACACCCATGTCTGCTTCGAGTGCTCATCAAGTACACCATTCAGCCTCTCTTCGCCGCCATTTCTGAATACTCTTGGTATCCAGCAGGAGGGATCCCACCCCGTGCTGCACTCTGTCTGCCCTACCTTCGGCGTCTCACCTCCACCTGCAAACCGGGGGAGGGTTTAGGGCCTCCTGCAATTATTCCCTGTGACTTACTGAATTTTTCTCAGCAGTTTTGGTGGCAAGCTGACCTTTACTAGCTTCCATCAATCTTATCCCGTGTAAACTCTAGCTTGCTTGTATTTCTAAAAATGGCATCATATAGATGGTATCCTGCCTTAATTTCCTGCTGTGAAGAACTTCCATATTTTTATGTTCCTTTGGTCATTTCAGAGGGGATTCGAAAGACAATGGAGAAGGAAAATTAGATGCCTTTGCTCTAGTTTTATGTGTGTATGTGTGTGTGTGTGTATTTTTTTTTTAACAGAAATCTGGTCACCCTGTTCTAAGAGTGTCTGCAGGATATACAAAGAGAAACACCATGAAAATCAGTGGTTGACTATATGGATCTGAGACTTAGGGGAGCTCTGATTTAGAAATATGAATTTGGGAGACATCAGCATGTGGTGGGAGTCAAGTTACAGGAACTGGAAAGACTACCTGAAGCAGTAGTTCCAAAATCTTGTGGATCATCAAAATACACAGATTCCTCAGTCCCTCTCCCACAGCTTCTGATTTAGCAGGTTTATGGTAGTCCTCAAGAATCTATAATCTTTTTTAAAAGCTTCCATTGAAAGAGTTCTCAAATTGAGTATTAAGGGAAGGAATTGTAAGACAATGCTCCCAGCATGGTCCTCTTTATGTAGAAACTTTTATGACTATATGTATATGGGTATACTGTAGGGATGGTTGCAGGGTCATCAACTGAGTAAGTGATAAAGATGCTGAAAAGTCATCGTGAGGAAAGGGGAAGAATGCTGATGAGAAACATGCACAAACTGAGGGGACAGAGAAAGATGGACATTAATGAGCAGGACTGTGCAACTTCTTGTTCAGAAACCTGAGTGTAGACATGGAGGTGGTAGGAGATTGGGTTAATAGAGTTGGGTAAATCAAAGGACAAGGACAGGACACTGAGGGCTAAAAAATCTGCTGATATCTGACCATAGTCCCATCCTTTCAATTTTCTGCTACCCTAACCTATTCCCAATACAGCTGCTCTTGACCTCAAGATTACTAGTCCCCTACTGCCACCTGTCCCTTTTTTTGTCAGTCCATGTTCTCCCCCTTTGTTAACCTGGAACCCAGGGGACATCCCTTTGGTCATTCTCTTGCCAATAGCCCTCAAAAAATTAAATAACTAGTTTAAGTTAACACCACTAATAAATGGTGAGTCAGATTTGAACTCAGTCCAGTCTGAGTTTTTTCCCCCTACTACTTCATATGACCTCTGCAGTTAGCATGGCGGTGCCCCACCCAGACCACGTTTAATGAAGGGCTTATCTGCGCAGCACTTGGGAGTGCCGTCAGCAGACAGGCTGTCAGGCCCTTCAGGATGCCTCAGCTGCAAAGAGTTGCCTTGTCCAAGTTCATACCCTTCCCCAGGCAGCCCACAGCCCATGATTGATCTAAGTGGGAGTGTAATGGCCTGGCCCCCTCAGCCCTGCACAGGACTGCTCTGAGGGGACATTCTGTCTCCCACAGAGTGCCTGTTGGGGTCACTGAGGCTGTCCTTGGGCCTGTATCACAGCTTACCTTTCCTTCACCTTTCCCGCTTTCACCCCTCCCTTCCACAGGTGTTGATCCCAAGGCCACTCCTTACTAAACATGCTCTATGCTAAACTCTGAATCTGTTTCAACCCAACATGCAGCAGCCTCTCCAAGAAACGAGAGCCAGCATTTCCTGTTACAGAAGTTATGTTACCGTTCACCTTTTCCAGGGGCCCACTCAAGTGTTTCAGAGAAGTGTCTGGCGCAGATGAGGCTGGGTGCTCCTGGCCCTGGTCACCAGGATGGCACCTAGCCATTTGGATTTCAGGTGCATAGGGCTCAAGAGAGAGGGTTAGATGCGGCCTGAGTTAAGTCCAGCGGTGTTGGATTTGGGATAGGGATATCCTGCTGCTTAAACTTTGATGCTTCCCTTTTCCCTCCCTAGTTGTTCTTCTGAGGCCAAAGTCTGGCTCGAAAGTCCTAATCTTGAATCCCAGCTTTAAACAACCAGCAGATGAGGCAACTGATTGAGGTTTTCAGCTCACATCTGATACAACATTGCGCTGTGATTTTAGCGACTGAAAGGTAAAAACATGACCTAGGCCAGAGCAAACGAATTTGAGTGCCTTTATTTCAGGTTGATTTTTTCCCCCTTATATTTTATCAGTTAGAATAAACAGTCATATTATGTCAGGAAAAAATAATCAAGCCATTCATCAGAAAAAAATTTGAGTTTTTTTTTTTAATGTGATTAAGTATTATAGGAATACTAACAAATTTAAAAAAATCAATACTTGTATATATATCCCAAATTTGCAAGCATCTCCACTTCATACTTTAATTATTCTTTTAAACCTAAACAATCACTATATAAAGTAACTAAGAATATGATTCTGGATATATTTCTTTATAACATTTTGAAAATGTGTGGTACTTGGCTTTCAATTAAACATCTATGAAGATTTCATCTGTGCTAACCACTTACTTAGAAAAAAATAATGCAAAGTAATACCATGCTGGAAATTTCCAAATATTTAGCAAGGAAAGCAATTAAAATTTATGTATTAAGAATGGGATATATTGCATCTAATTGGAATATATGTTGCCTCCTAATCCAGCTAATGCATTTTGCAGTCAGATCCAGGTTGAAGCTGTATGTTATCAATGATCGCTCAGATCGCTCTAAGTGTATAATCTGTGTTACATTAAATAACCCTATTTAGGTAACCGCTTTAAACATGGTGTAGAATCAAGTACTTCTTAAAGTTTTCAGTTACTGATTTTCAAATCTTCTTTGTAGGTGTAAGCTTCTCAGGAGGCCACGCATAATCACGTTTCCTGCCCAGTTGGTTTTTTCCTTTGATAACCACCCACAGTTACTATACCAGACTGTCAGTAAGCATTTAATGAGAAACTGCTGTGGGGCTGAGGCCTCTCCCAGGGCCTAGAAGCAAACAAAAGATTAGATGTGCCTGGGAAAGCTTACAATAGGTTGGTGGTTTTCACCAGCATAAGCCACCATGGGTTTGCTTAATTTTCTTATTTACCAACAGCAATAACAAAGATGTTTTTCCAGGGATAGCATTGGCTTTGACACCCCCTTAAGCTGATAGGGAAGAAAAAAAAAGCTCCCACTAACTAACAATAAAAAGAAAATGACCAAGTTTACTGGGAATCCTGCAGGATAGTCTCTAGAGAGACTCTTGCATATCCACAGATCAGATTTATAACATAAAGTACTGAAACATGTTTCTAATTATTCATACATTGCATTAAAATGTGTGCCAATCCTTTGTCTTTTAAGAGTAAAATGTCAGGACATTTTTGTGATTTCCTCTAACTAGTAAGACGGGAGGGAGGTTCTTCGTGAGGATTTCCAGCCAAGCCATGTACAGCCAATCTGATATAGATCCTTTTCTTGCCACTGGAAGGCTCCTGACAGCATGGAGGAAAAATAAAGAACAAAAGTGACAATTATTGCCAGCAGTAACATCGCTCGTTATCCGAGCTGTGTAATAACCAGTGAGTGGCCTGACCCTTTTACCCCTCCCCCACAAAATGAAAGCATGGAAATTATTTTAAGTATTGGTATTAAACTGATTGTTTCTCAGATAATACACTGTCTATAAACCAGAAAAATAGGCCACGGCATTGTAGGCTGGAGACAAAGCATAAATATAAATTTTCACTCCTCTTAAAATAGAAAATTTGATCAACCAATACCTTTCCCCTTTTGGGAAAAATGAGTTTTCCTAATAGTTTAAATCTCTTCTGTTTGGGAGAGCTATTTGAATCCTACCACCCCACTCAGGAGACAGGCCTATGTCTTAGATGAAGAGTCCTCTAGTGTAGATCTTGCCTGAAGACGTACTTGCCTCTGCACGTAGGAGTCCGTTCATGAGATACAAATGTGAAATTGCTGGCTTTCATGTTTAGCAATCAATCTTTAGGTAAACATATTTTCAGCAGGTATTCCCCTAACATTTGTAGGGTGGAGGGCAAAGAGTGGAAATGGAAAATAGCCCTCAGTGTCCTGTCCTTTTTCTGGCACCCTGGCCTCCCCCCACATGGCACGGAGTCTTGTGGACATGCTGCGGACTCCACGCCTCAGGAGCAGCTATCCAGGAAGGTGCCTGTGAACCCTGGTGGCAGACTTAGGGCTCATTTGGCAGGGAATTCCAGGGTCAGTTTCCAGGAGTGTGCTCTAGAGGGGGAACCAGGGTTCTGGAGGCGCACGTGCTTGCCCCTGGCCCTGTGGGTGGGGCACACCTGGCAGAAAATCCAAAAGGAGCCCTCGAAAGCCTGTGGGCCCCAGGTGTCAGGGCTTCAGTGTGGGATTTATTTTCCCTTGCAGTCTAAAATCTCACGTGTTCCAAATTTAACTTTCCACCTCAACAGTTGTGAGTCCTTAAACTGATTAACCCATGTGCGTAACATTTCTCTGTGGCAGTCTTAAATGTCTGCCATGACACTTACAGGACTATGAGATTCGCAGCTCTCGAGTGCTCCTGTAGAAGTTCGTTCAGTCGAACTTGGCGGTAACTCTGTGGACAACATTCAGATTTTGTTGAGGGCAGTTCTCTCAGAATTCTGAATGAGAATTTATCTTCTTACCTCAAATTATGGACAAGTAGAAAAACCTCACCTTTCAAAAACAATTATTATTTCATTCAGATTTGGAAACACAGTGTTTTAAGAATTCAAGGGAAATTTTAGAAATGGAAAGAATAAGACCAGACTGTCATTGTGCTATAGTGGCAAATTAAATTCTAGAAGAAAAACAAACAAACAAAAAAGAAAAAGCCTGCAAACAACATGGATAACAGTAAAAAGAAGATGAGAATGGCTGGTGCTAAGGAACAGATTTGCAGTTAAAGAAAACTAATCTAATCTTGATACTAATTTGATAACCTGAGAACATAGATTATATCCTGGTCTACCTTTCTTTAAGCTCTTTGAGTATTTTCCCGCCCAGGGGACTGGTTTCAATGAAAAAGTCACCAAAAGACTCACTTGGAAAAATAACTACACGAACTATTTTGCAGTGATGAGAGTAATACTTACTACCTTTCACTAGTTCAGAAACCAAGGGTTAGACATGTGATTTGCTCAATTATATGAAAAGTTTTTGTTAGAACTGGGCAGTTTATCACACACAGAGTTTATGATTCTTAGCTCAGTATTTTTTCCACTAAGTTTGAGAGGCTTTTAGTATCTTTTGCTCTAATTTGTTCCAACTTCAGCTTCTAATTTAGTTTATTTAAATTTTGTAGTTTAGAGGTTCTTTTGTGGTGCTTTTCCCTGAATGTCCAATCCAATTCAGTTGTTAATTATTCTGCTTTTTCTTATGTCCCTGCCCTGTCCACCCTCCTCACTATTACAACTTCATTCAGCTCAGGCCGGATGCAGGTTAACTGCCATTTCATTGGATTCTCCTAGAAAAGCTCACCATTTTACTTCCATCCTACAAGATGTGCAATATCCAACTTTCCTGTTCATTGTTCCAATTACATATTTTCTCAGATCCCTACATTAGTTTTTATAGCTATCTTTATCAGGTTAAAATTCTTTGTGACTGTGTCAAATTGTGAGCCAATCTATATCTACTTTGCATACGTATTGACTTAAATTATTTTAGATGGATGGGTCTGTTTCCTGTTCTATAAAATTAAATTGGAAAGAAGACTCCATAATATGTATCAATAGCCTGCTTTTTTAACTTAAAAAATTGATTTTATATTAAAAAATGAAAACAGTTTTCTAAATTCTCATATTCAATAATATGATTAGAAAAGTACTTGAAATATGCAGAAACCCTGGCTCTTGAATAATGAAATTCTGTGTGATACATTACTTCTTGATCTTTAAATCAACCACTGTTTTCTTTTTCAGCCAGTTAGATAGCAAAGTAAAAATTAAGGAAGACAAGTCCCTACCTTTTCCTTGACTGCTTCCAGCTCTGCATCTGTAATTTTCCACGGAGTTTCTCTCTTTAGTTTCTCAGCAGTTGTTAAATCTTTGCAGCTTTCATGGAGACGATATGGTTCAATCATCTCTTCAAAGACTTTCCAACTGAAATTGGAATTATAAAAGAGGCCTCACAGTGGGAAACTAACTCATTATTTCACAGATACTCCAGGTATGACTAGCTCTGCTGGCTGCAGAATCAGAGCTGAATGTCATGCAAATCTTTTAAGAATTATCTTTGCAGGGGATTTTCTGTGAGTAATACCAGGGCTACAGTAGTGCCTCCCTACCCAAGGAAAGGCCTTAACGTATGTGCGGTCCTGTTAGCCTACTAGTAGATAAACACACAGACACATAGGTAGTAATTATTCTACAAATACATTTTCTACACAGTGTAGTCAAAGACACAGTTGTAATGTAGACACTTCAGTCCATAAATGAGTTTCCATCTGCTTACTTTACAGATTCTATGGGAGACATTCATGAATTAATGCAGGAGATGAACTAGCATCCTTGAGAGTCAGATAGGATTGCCCTCCTCATCTTTAGTCCACATGGCAACTCCCACTCGTGGCAGGAGCTGTGGGCAGGTCGGAGGACAGGAAGGGATCCTGCAAGTTTAATCATTACAGAACAGTTTGAATGTTTGCTGCAAATACTGCGGCCTTTGTCCTTCTGGAGTCTGATGTTGCTGCCTGAGATTTTTAAACGGCTATTGTTCAGGTGCATGTTAGAGGAAAGAACAAAAAATCAATGGTATTTTAAAATCTGAGGCCATTTTAGAGCAATTAAGAAGAAATCATTGAATAGAAAAGTAGGAGCACTATTTTTTAAAATACTGCAGAACATTTAAAAAATTGCTGAAAAACCTCACTCATGTCTTTCATAAGACTCTCCCAAGATTTATTTTTTAAATGATAGCACAAAACAAAGCTTATAATTTATGGGAGTTATTGTCTTCACTATGTTACTATAAGATGACCTCAAATATAAATAATTTTCTTTGGTTTTACATAATGTAGCTTACTGATAACTTAGTAGCTTTGGGATGAACCATAATTAGAATCAAAGTGCCATTAGGTTAAGAAATTAAAATATGAAACGATGAGTTCAATGATCTCATCAGTTGGCCTGATTTAGGATTTGCAGATCAAATTACGGAGATTACAAAGGAGTAGGATGTCCCTAGCAGTGTCCTTTTGTTAAGGGATTGAAGAGGTACTTAATGCAGTAGATTTCTGATGCTTTGACTTATTTGGAGAGGTAGACAATGACAGGGGAGGAGTAAGACTGATCTGCCCTATTACTCTTTCAACCACACAATGCTTTTATTTGCTATTCCTCGCAGCAGTGCTATGCTTTCAGAGACGCTGGTAGTAATTAGTGCAAAGGTGCTGGCCTAGGAAAGAAGAGCCCGGGCTCTTGGTCCAGCTCCTCCATTGTCCTTGACCTGGGTAACCTTGCCTATAAAAGGGGGTGATGATGGCTGCTCAGAGCTGGCAAGAGATTATTGGTGTGAGCATCGATATGATGATTTGGGTGACAGCTCTGAAAAGTATGCAGTGCCCTGTAAAAGCAAGTTTTTACTCAACAGCCATAGGGCTGAGAGGTTAGCAATTGTCAGTTTCTCTGTTTAAGCACTGCATACACTTATTTTGTTCAGGATAAGAGTTTTCTTTGCATCTCAGCCCAGGTACTTATTAGAAAGACCAGTTCAAAAAGTTTCCCAAGAAATGGAAAGTGGAGTGGAGATTGCTGGTTATTTCCCCAGCATCTATACTATGCTTCTCCATCGTAGTTTGGGTGGGAATGACTCCATCCCCAGCTTAGGCCAGTCAGCACCATTCTATTCCTTCTGCCAGAGTGATTGGCCAGCAAGGGCACATGACCCCGGCAAGCTTGACCAATAGGCACTCAGCATTCCACCAACCACAGTGAGTGGCTCAGAGGCTTAGGTTGGCGTGACCTGAATGGAGTCCACAGCCTGAGTTCAATGTCTGGGAAGAGACAAACTTCCTCTCCCACTGAACATAAATGAGCAAATATGTAGTCCTTATTGCTATGGGCAGTCATCGTGTTTTTATAAGCTAAATCAACTTTGATTGATAATTTCATAATGTAAGGCAGAACAGAGAAAATGAAAGAAATTTAGCCCTTAATTGCAAAATTAACCTTCTAGACCAAGCTTTGCCTGAAAGCCAAAATACATTCAGATTTTTCAGTTAAGTTTGATAATAATTTCCATTATTTAAGTTACCGTGAGTGAAGTTTTCTTTTACTTGTAACTGAAACATGCTAAGTGACACAGTAGGTTATAATTGGGCTATATTTGTCCATCTATTTTCTCTAAACTCTTACTGCTCATCATCTATGTTTGTCTTCAACTTCTTCATCCTAAGGCTCACCCCTGAAATGGCCATTCTCCCTTCTCCTAGCTAGGTATTCCAAAGGTAGCTCAAGATTTCTATTTTGATTCCCATTAAATCTGATTTTTCGTACAAATGTTCTTTAACTGACTATAGAATAGTCCAAGTATTAAATGCCATTAAATATAAATGAGAATTAATTCAATTAAAAAAATTAACTTATATCTGCCCTGCCTTCCCCATCCTTGTTCCTCATAATAACAAAGTTTAAAACAATTTTAACTGCATAAAAATTTCCCCCTAACTTCATGTTAAGAGTCTTTCTCTCAGTTATTGTACTTGTTGTTTTTGTGATCATGCTAGCATCTTTAAACGAAGTTATCTAGTTAATTGCTTCTAGTTTCTCTTTGATTTCTGTACAAAGATTGCTGCCGTTTTGGCCTATGACTTTTAATTCAGTCTACACAATACAAAACGAAATGTAACCACATGAGCTTTTCAGTTTCCCCTGACTCAATTATTTTCTCATTAACTTTGCTTTTGTACTCCCTTTCACCCTTGCTCCACTGTATTTATAGATAATGTTTCTATGATAGGATGTCTCCATCAGGACCTACTCATGTTTTATGGGTAGTTAAAAGATCTATTAAAGGCAATTGAAGGGCATTTAACATTACCCTCCAACATGGAAGTCACTGACAAACTATTTTTGACATTGTGTGTCCCCTAGTGACCAAGAAAGAGCAGCGATCAGGAGATAGTTGTCAGTGGTGGATGAGGGCTGCCTGGCCAAGAAGGCCCGTGGAAGAGCTGAAACTGGGGCCGTGCTGTAAGCTTTGGGCCCTGGGCCTGGGGCTGCGTCAGCCCAGAGCAAGAGTTCTCCCTCTTTCTCTAGTTAAACCAGAGGAGCTGCCTTTCAAAAATTATCACATAGGTGCTAGATGTGCTACCAGTGGCCATTTGTGAGATTTACTGAACGACCATTATTTATTCTAAAATTTACCTTCAAATATTGGAAAAGCTATTGCCAGTATCAGGTATCTGACTGTCCTGTAAAGTAACATGGCATCACTTGTAGCAGAAGACTGAAGACAGGAGGGTGGCACTTCCAGCACACCTCTTCCTTGTGGCCTTTTGTCTTCACACCAGGGTACATTAACTGCCATCATTCCAGTAAGAATGAGTTGGATTTTTTTTTCCCTGCATCTTCCTCAAGACCTTGAAATATCACAGAGAAAATCTCCACAATTGTGAAAACTAATTCATTTTTTCCTGAGAAAGGGAAATAGATCTCTTCATTGCAGAATGCTGAGGATATGTAAGAAACACCAAATCAAAATGGTGTCTAAAATCAAATTTTAAAATCAGGACAGAAGCCCAAATGCCTGGGTCCTTTGTTTCGTACAATTGAGCATAGAGTTTGCTCCTTAAGAAGAGGAAACCATGGAACAAAGGTCAGGGGTGGTAAGATGAAGAGTGTCTAGGCTGTGATGGGCGCTTAGAGAAGGAAGAGGCACGGCTAGTGGAAGAGGTGCACTGGCATCCTCAGTTATAGGACAGAAGGGATGGGTATGCAGGGGGTGACCGCGGCGGCTGGGCAGAGACCAGCATGAAAAGAGAAAAAAAAAAGAGGAAAGGAAGGAAATACGGAATTGATGGATAAAGAGGCAAAGGATATAGAAACAAATTAATCAGCAAGCACAGACAGTCCTTAGCTGCTGATAAGACAAACAACAGCAAGAAGAATTCAGCTCTGGCAAGTGACTAATCTGTGCCAAGCACTGAGCCAGAGCTTATAGAAAAATTTAAAGTCATAGGGGACATTGTGACTGTGCGCTAGAAAACAGTAAATGGTCCTGTGCTTCCAGAGCCCTGGAAGGCTCTGACCTGTTGTTGAGTGGCATATACCAGGGAATCATTGGACCCGCTGTGTATGAAAGAGAATGCACTTCCACCAGTTAGAGCCCTAAGATGAGCCCTTTCGATCACATCACTACAAATGCCAAAAGGCAACGATTTAGGAATTAAAATTCTTCAAATGAAATGTGGAAGGCTACCAGAGTTTACAGCATGACATCTCAGTTCACATCAGAATGTTAATTCCATTTACCAAGGAGAATGATAAATCTGTTCTTAATTTTTCTCAAGCATTTGTAACTATAGAAATCAAGAAATGAAAGGCATTAGTGGTCTGTATGATGCAAGGAAATACTACATAGCAGTAATCCAGGCCAGCCCTGTCGATTATAGCTTTCTCATCACCCTGAAGGAGTTTTGTAAAGCTCTCTTAAGTGACCCATAGCCTTGGAGGAATCTTGAGTACCCTCCAACGACATGAAGTTCGAGGTTGCTGTCTGGTCAGTAAGAATGAATCAATTCTGGATGACTTTCAGTTAGTTATTAAGCTCATATGGGATAACAAGGAATCACAAGAAGGGAAGAGCAAGAAGGCTTGAGGAATGTGGAATTGCAACCCATCAAGAACTGCAAGGAGGAAGGAGAAGTGATGGTCAACAGAAATGAGAAGAGGTCCAAGAGGCCAGAGAGGGCTTAAGCCATACTGAGACCTTCGTGTCTCCCACTACTCTAACCCTTAGAGGCCCCATTCCACCCAGATAAAATGTATTAAACTGCATCCAGGTAAACAACTGAAAACATTTTATTATTGCTAAGTTATTGCTCTAAGTAGTTTATTTAATTTACAATCGGCTATAATTTCTTGCACCTCTGGGAACTCCTGTGAAGATGTAACCTATAAGTTGTTTTTCAAATATCATGGACTTGACCAATTTAACAATTAATGAGGTGAGAATGATGTTGTGTTTAGAACATTTGAACAATTATTTCAATTTTTTATTTTTAAATTTTGGAACCAATACATTTCCTTGCCAGGCTTCAGATAGTTTTAGAGGCCCCCTTTGGGGGTCCACATAGGTGCCCCATCCAGGATGCACCACCAGTAATTTTATATAATGAAAACTTGCCCTGGCTGCTCAGGTCAGTCATCTGAGCGTGAGCTTCCTACTACTCTTGCCACCACAGAAACCAGTAGCATGAAGGACAGTTCTAAACTGGTAACTAAACTGTGTTCCAACAATTCCTCCTCTCAGTCTCATCTTTACCTTAAAACCTTTCCCTTCCATTAAAACCTGATAGTTCTGCATCATGATTATTTGAAATGCCTTTTTATTATATCCTATCAAGAAGTCACTGTGGTAAATCCATAACATTTTTACCCTATAGTAGTCAACGCAGAAGAGAAGGAGAAAGTACCACAGATAAACAACGGAGCTTGTTAAATGTTTCATACCTTTCCTTGTTTGGCTTCACGTTGATGTCACCGATGATATGGATGTCTGCAAATTTTATCCTAAATTTGCTCAGAAGGGAAGCCATTCTGAAAATACAAGACAGAAACACTTTGTCATTGCATATTTAACTCTTTTCAATCAAAGAGTTTTGTATTTATGACATCAAAAGCAATCATGTCTTATTTCAGCTGCGCTTTCAGACAAAGGCTTTGGTTAGTGTTTGATTTTCATTATAGTACTTGATGAATACAGCTAAGTGTGGACCGAGTTATCCCACTGAAGGCAAAGAGAAATTTCTGTAAGTGTAGTCACTAGAAACAGCAAACCCAGCTCTGCGTTCATGTTTCAGGGAAGGTAATGGAGAGCTGTCCACTCTCCCATACCATTTGGAAAAAAGAACAAGTTTCAACGTTGCTGATAATTTTTATAGAGTTAGTGACAAGCTACTGAAAAACTAATAATTATTATATATCATTATATATTGGAGGTTTTGTTTCACCCAGCAACTGAAAATTTTGATATAATTTCAAATTTACAAAAATGTTACAAGTATAGAGCAAAGAAAGCTCAGATCCTCCAGTTGTTCATATTTTGCCGCATTTGATTTGCCGCTCTCTTTTTCTCTATCTACATCTGTCTAGCTGTATCTTTCTTGCTTGCTGGCTTTCTATCTACCTACCCGTTTTCCATCTTAAAGTAAGAGTTGCTGATATCAGGCCCCTTTACCTCTAGATACTTCAGTGGGAAGACCAAGGACGTTCTGTTTCATAAACAGAGTACAACTGTTGTAAGCAGGAAATTTAACACTAATGCCCTACTACCACAATTTTGTCTACCAGCTATTGTCAAATTTTATCAATTGTCCCACTAAGGTACTGGAGGGTTTAAGAGAATAAAAATTATTGTAGACATCATGTTAGTTTCCATTTTAGTATGACTCTATGAGGGATTAAATATATATGATATCCTTCTAAGAGAGGGGAGAAAATATGAAAAATTCCTGAATAAAAGCCTGTAATTATTTTGTGATTTCTGGAAGTAGCAGTTCCAGGAAGGGCTCGGATTTAGGCATGCCATAAGGGACCAAGAGCTGCCAGAGATGGTTCTCAGGTTTGCACCAGAGACCTTTGGATGCACCAGACTCTTAGCATGCTTGTTGCTCTCACAACTACAGAGCAACATTCTATGACTAAATTAACAAGAAAGATACAGACGTACACTGTAAGACTTATTTATTTCTTTTAACTAGAAGAGATATCAACAGTCATCCATTTAAACTCTTTCAAACTGCAAGTGAGAAACTGGGGACCCAGATATGTGCGGTGACTGTTGCAAAACCCTGCAGCTCATCGGTGGCAGAGCTGAGACTCAGACCGGGTGCAGTCTCTCGGTTCCCTTCTAATTGTGCTGTGTTGGAGGGACTGCTGTGAGTTAATAGGTTTGAACCTCCAAGAAGAAAATATTGGACACAAATTCCTTCAGGCTCTTCCTTTCTCAGATGCATTTACTAGGCAGAATAAAATAAACATTATACAAGATAATGATACTCTCATTCAGGACTTGAGATGAGGCTTCTGTGCCAAGTGCTTGTTGAAAGCATTCGTGGACAGGGATAAAAGGACTTGAAAACAATGATTAGAAAAATTGTGCAGATAATTTATCGACCAGAAATCAAGTAAACATGAAGTCTATCACAGTGGCTTTGTCTTTTAAATTTATTGTGCCTCAAAGATGTTTAAAGTGCTTAAAATTAAGGCATTAAAACAACAAACATCCAAAATGTTTTAACACTTGAGTGAGTGATAAATTACTTACGCAATCTTTTCTTCTTCAATGCGATTGATCTTCCCTCCGACGTAGATTCTTAATTTACAGTCTTTCCACTTTTTCCTGAGAGTCAAGATATAGGGGATAAGGAGTGTTAACCCTGAAAAAAAAAAAAAAAGAGTAAATTATGACAGAAAGGATGAGCCTATCTAACGGAGAGGAAATGAATGGCTTTACATCTTTATTCATTCCCACATTCATAGCTCCTCAATAATTTAAATCTTTGGAGAACACAGAAATGTTATGCTTTAACTGATACCGTTTTCATATACCTTCTCAAGCAGTTTGTTAAATTTATCAACATAGAAATTCTGCTCCCTAGTGTATATTCTGGGATTTTTTTTTTTTTTTTTACCTCCATCATCAAACAACCACCAAACATCAATTGTGCCTTTTCCTTGCTTCTTTTTAAATTGGGTGCTGGCTTCCACCAGTTTCTGGTTGAACTCCCCGACGTGCATGGACTGGATTGTGTTGATGCTGTTGTCTGTAATGAAAAAGAAAGAGGTACATCCATTTGTCTTTTGAGGAAAGAAACAAAATAACTTTCCAATAAGTCTATTCAGGAACATAGAGGAAGGGGCATGAATTTATGTCATTATACTTATGGGTAGAGTGAGCTCTGTTCTTCATAAAGGAGTGATAAAGGTCGAATCCCACGATAATTTGGATTACCTCCAACAGTTCAGACAAATTTGATATTGATTTCATGATTACAGTTTTCATTATAAAGCAGTGGATTATTTTCAGGTCCTTAGTAATCTGTCTCAGAGTGGAATTATTTAGACATGTAATGCTAACTTGTCTGATGCAAAGACCAAAATATCCCGATTTTTCCAAATTTCAGATATAAGTCAACTTAATCATACTTCCAGATTTACTTAAAGGTAGAATACATGGTTACTGGTTTTCTAGAGATAAGAAAAAGAATCAGAAATATTCCTTCATTAGACAATTTGTTCATTTGAGCGCAATTTTGGTGTAAATTCCATAAATGTCTGGATTATAAATGCTGCCAGGGACCATGACCATCTTGACTCTCTGTGACCCTTTGGTCCTAACGTTGGCCTGGCTTACTCCTCTGTTTTCAAGGAACCTGTGAATCTAAGGGAAAGCCATTCAAACTATTTGACTCCCCATGAATGAGATGAAGAAACTAGGAAATATGGAAACACATACCTTCTCTTGAGTTATAGTTAAAGGTGCACACAAAGCACTTAACACATTTTTAAATGCAATTTCCACCCTAATATGGACACGATGAAAGTGCACCAGTGAACTAGGGCACTGTTTGAGCAGGATCCTAGCTCCTATTTGTCAGTAGGATTTCTTTGCTACACCATATATGTTATTTCTCATTCCCACATCTTTGAAAGTTGTGACTTCATCGCTCTATTTCAAAGAAATGGTGTCAGCATAGTGCTTAGAGTAGAGCTGACAGCCTCTTCAGAGCTTCCTGTCTGATCTAAGAGGTTCTGAGGATGCTTTGTTCTGTCTTTTGCTGCTTCCATGTTTGGGCCTGTCAGTTCTGAAGCAATTATCTCATATTGTTTCTATCTCCCTAGGACCACTGACGGAGAAAGTAAATATCTTTACAAAACGAACCAAACTCTGCCCCCCTTACATGCAAATCAAAGCATCCAAAGGATTCATGTATAAGGGCCTGAAGGCAGAGTCGGTCCTGATCTAGAACTCAAAAGACTTGTCAACTAATGAAAGCTCAGAGCAGGAAAGAGGCCTACTTTAGAGCTGTGTTTGAAAATTCAGGTGTTGGAAACAAAACATAACATAATTTTCCTCTCTGAGCAATGTTGACTTTCAGAGGTGTACATTTTTGCCAAAAGTATTGTGATGCAGAAACAGAGTTGCAGAATAAAGAAGTCTCACTTTCATTAATAAAGACATTAATGCTTCTTTCCTCCCCATCAGCTAGAGAATGGTATTGAGCTGTGACTTCTGAATTTTCCATTGCTTTTCAAACTGTACCGCTGCATAGAGCAGATTCAATGGATAGTTAATTCCTTTCACAAGTACACCAAATAATTGGAAAGGGAAGAAGATAACAGTTAGCGTCCAGATGGTCTTGTTCTAATATTTGCACCCTGAAAGTCCTGATGTACCTCCAACTTTAGATTCAAATGCATCAGTTGTCTAGAAAATGTCATTTTAATGGGAGTACTACACAGTAGATTCTCTCCTAGCCCAGGAATATTCCTGGCACCCAAGGGTACCTCTATTATTTTAAGGGGGGAAATATTTGTATTTCCCATTTTTCTATGTAAATATATAAAAATCACATGACAGGTGAAATTTAGTCCTTAGTTTATTGTAGGAAAACAAGCAAACAGAGTCAAACTTTTCCCAGGGTGGGAGATGGCCTCTTTGAAGGGCCTCTTTGAAAGGTTGGCTCCTGTCAACCTAAACCAGCAGCCTGCTAAGTCTCAGTTTGGAACTTGCAGCTTGACTTGGAGACCCTGCCAGAGAAATGATCTTTCCTGAGCCTCACACCAGTGAATGATTTCAGCAACTTCAGGATTATTTGTGCATGAAAGAAGTGAATGTTAATGTTCTAATTTTCTACCAGAAGAGGTCGCTGTGTACTTCATTTAACTCAAGCCTGCAGTGTTTCTGGAAAGAATGCAACTTTCCAAAAAAAAAAAAAAAAAAAAAAAAAAATCAGATCTTTGAATCACCTGTTTATAAAACTTCTAACAAGGTCTCATTTTGTGACCTTCCATTCCCAGGATGTATACTGAACATTCAGAGATTAGTGTACCGTTCAGCCAAAATCTGTAGGTAATTAGTGTCAATGAATTCCCAAGTCCAGAATTCTGGTTTGTGATAAAGATGCTTTTTTGAATTTAGAATTCTGGCTGGATCCCTTATTTACCTGCACCAGTTGACGTTCAATTTCCTGAAGTGTCTGCACGGGGTGTGTGGGGTGTGTGTGTAGGTAATCAGTCTGGGTACTCGGTCTTGAATTCCTATCTCCTTTCCACCTTAACAAAGAACTTTCTGTTTTATGGTGTTCAGTCCGCTGAAGCACTATATGACTCCCAAAACAAATACTGTTATTTTAAAACATAGTTTTTACAGTAAGATGGTACAAAGGGGTGAATGTTGTAGGTAAATGACAATAGTGTCTACCTTTCAGCTGTCCTACCTTCTCTAAGGAAGTGTCTTTCAGTCCTTACCTACACTCAATACCCCCAGCATCTTAGACGCTGACTGCTGACCCCTACAGATACTCAAGTCATGGCTCCTCTTGTCATCTTCCTTGTGAATTTTAAAAGCACTTACCTTTCTTAGCAGTTGGCTTGGTAATGTTCAGCTTGCTAGCCTTTTTAAACAGGCCTCGGATGCCTCCACTTCCTTCTTCACATTCGTTATCTTTGATAGTGGCTTCCAAAGCCAGCCTCTCCTGTTCTAACTTCTCTAATTCTTCTGATGAAAGAAGACAAAATCACTTACTTAACTCAGAGTGCCAAAGTTTCCAGGAACAATCTATGAACAATTTTAACATTAAAAATGGTGTCTATGCAATAGAATGATTATTTATACATAATATGATTTTTCTAAATGATTATTAAAAAGTAACGTATATCAGTAAGTTGTATTCAGAAAGCAACAACTAACTCAGAAAAATGGCTCTATGTGTTAAGTTACAATACATGAAGACACTGGGTTTTTTTTGTGAGGGTGAGGGAGACCACTTAATGCCATCTTTATTTACTACAGGTAAAACCCCTCAAAACCAAATCCACTGCACATAAGATCTTGTACACAAACAGCCACTGATTTACTGACCTAAGCTACTGGGCCAGATATTTTACACCTGGAGGGACAAAATTGCGGAAGTCTACTTGGTGTATATCAGTGCCTCCTGAATTGAGACATAAAACTAAAGAGCAAGAATTAAGGGAAGAGAACCAAATCCAATAATAAACTCCCTGGGCTCCAAATACAAATTACAGTGAAAAATATCCACCACCAACAGTTCTTTCAGATAAGCAAAATACTTTCCAGAGTGAGTGGCCCAAGTGAAAGAAAGAAAAGTGCCTGTCAGAGTCCACACTGCTAAAAAGTGTCTCACGACAGTGGAGTCTGGAATACGGGTCAAGCTGTGCACGATGTCCTGCCCAGGGTTTAGCCCCACTACGCAAGCTTTGATGTTACGTCTGGCTGCCTTTTATCTTTTTTGGATTCTGATTGTGATGAAAAATTCCCAGCTGCTGTGTAATGCATTACATCCCTCTCTGACCTCAACCTGCAAGGGATCAGGGTAAATAAGACTTTAAACGCCATTGTATGGCCGTGCTAAAGAATGATGGGCATTCTTGCTTACTGTGCTAGGGTGGTGCTCTCGTCAGACCCCTCATCCCCTTGCCTGCTGAGAACAGCCTTAGAAAAAATGAGCCACTTTCCGAGGAAGAGAGTAGGAAACCTAGATTCAGTGTTGCAAAACACTGGTAGGGCTTCTGTAAATGTCAACCCTCGGAGGCTGTTGCCTTATCTATCTGGGAAGTGGTGCTATACAAACTCTAGATTTATCAATTTTGTACTAACTAAATCTGTCAGGATAGTCACATCCCTAGATGGTGCTGTTATTCAGCTACACAGAATTGTCTGGCCCCTTTCCAGGTCCCAGCAATTAATCTTTTGCCAGTGGCATGAGATTTAAGGTCAAATCACCCATGTGATTTCCCCAAAGCTTCAAAGGTTCTCAAGACCAGTAGCTATAGAAAATCTAAGAAATTAGACGGATGGTATTAAAGCTCCGACAGGAGTGGCTTACCCTGGACTTTCGAAAGGTGAACACAAGCTGCATTGCAGTGGGGGTCATGACCAACTACAGCTCCACTGCTGGCTTTATTTGACACTAGGCGAGTCAGTTACTTTTCCTATGCCTCTCGTTTCTTATCTGTTAAATGGAAAATCATAACCTTTCGCCTTTCCCACACTCCTAGCTTTGCAAGAAGAATAAACAACTGTTCCTACATGGTGCTTGGTTGCTCCTTAGAGAACAAAGCACTGAGTGCATTCTATAGGCAATGTATTTATGCAGCTTCTGGAAATGGGCGTAGTCATGCAAAGCAAATCAAGTATTTTGAGCAGCCTGGGAGTTATTTTGGTAGTTAATATTTATTGCACACTCTTTGGGTGCCAAGGGCTGTGCTGCACAGTATTCCTTCCCAAACAACTCTGAGAAAGTTACTATTATTATCCTCATTTTGTAGATGAAGAAACTGAGGCTCAGAAAGATTAAGTAATTTGTCTGATGTCACCCAGCAAATAAAAGGGTTCAAATGCAAAGAGGTCTGCTTGACTCCAAATCCTGTATGTTCCCCACTAGGAAGATCTTCTGCTGTTGGCTTATGACTATTCTTTCTAAGTTGTTTGACTTAACCTCCAACTCTTCCCCCTCAGATGAACCTAAACACTCTCGGGCCCATGGTGGAATGCCAAGATAACTCCCCAAAACTGTGACTCCCTCAAAATTGTCATTTCAAAGAGAGGACCCCAGAGCAGCAGCACCACTGTCCTGGGCGATGCTCCTGAGCAGGGGGTCAGCTGTGGGGTACCCTGCTCTTTGCAGGCAGATTTGTGAGCTGCTTTGGGGACAAATGCAAAGGTTGCACGAGGGAGGGAGTTCTTTCACTTTTCTCTTTCAGGGCAGGCTCCAGCATCCCTGCGATTAGCCACTAGTTGCCATGTTCTTTGTCTTCTAGTTTGGACAAAGGAGGAAAAAAAATAAATCCTCTTTTGTAAGGAGGCAGCTAGCTGAGTGAACTGGGAGCTACTCCAACAATTTGCTAGAAGGTATGAACAAAGCCCATCCTGGACAGAGTAAACTGCAAAATCCCAGGCCTGAGGGACAAAACCAGACTTTGTTGGAATGAGTCAAATTTAGCAGTTCCCTCCCAGACAACAGAGACAGAGGATGACAAAGCGAGTCAGTTCTAAAAGCTGAAGTCTGCTTGCTTGGCCATCTTGGACTTTCAGATTCACACAGTAGTGGGATCACTCACAGTGATTTTGCAAATCCTTATTAAAGTTAATTCTTAATTATTCACTTTGTAGGAGATCTAAGGCCTCCTTCTATGCACTCCCTCCTTTTCTCTTTTCAGTGCTAAGTAGAAGTGACGTTCTGATTATCTGTTCTTCTGAATTATCTATCTGGAGTACTGCTTGCCTCTGTTTGCATGCAAAATCACAGGCAGACTTTGTCGAAACATTTCTTTCAACAGGAGTACTGGCTAGCTGACTTGCAAAAGTGTACCATTAGTCACAAAGGACATAAGACCAGGGAGTAGGAATGGAAAGATATAAACTGATTCCCACGAGGCTGACAATAAAAAGTACTCATTCCGTCACTGCTACCACCTCCGCCATCACCTCCAACCACACTGTGATGTTCAGGATTCACAAACCCTTTCCAGCAGTATCTTACTTCATCCCAGCACCAATGCTGGAATGCAGGCAGAGCTAGTGCAGTTCTCCCCATTTTACTGTGAGGGGAGACTTGGGTTCAGACAGTTCAAGTGATCTGTCCAAGGCTGCACAGCGGGCGACCCAAGTCATCTGCTTTCAATTCTAGTGCCGTCCCTCTACCATCCTTCATGAGTGGTGTGCTCTGACTGCCAGTATCTGCCCGTGGGGAAAATACCCAGTCTGCATTTTTTTGAAGAAACCATCCCCAAATTTCTCAGAGACATTTCCATGACATTCCACATTTCCATAAGACTCTTTTTCAACCTTTATTCCAGTAACTCTGTGTGACATGGAGCAGAGCTTTAAGACATATATCTACTGTAACTCCTATTTGTATTGTGTTTGTCTCCTGCAACTGCTGGAGGATAGCGTACATCGTATTTCATCACCACCACTTACTGAGAGTTTATTTTGTGTGAAGTACAATTGCCAAAGTCTTTGCAGCCATCATATCCTTTAATCCAAAACAACAAATCTGTCAGGTAGGTACTGTAACGAGTCCCATCTGAATAACTGGATTTGAACCGAGTTCCAAGCCTACGCTTAGCCTTCCCACACTCCCATTCCCACTGTCCGTTGTGCCCATGCCTCGCTGCTAGGGCACAGCACTGTAATCACTCAAGAATAGTTTGTTGAAATAAAAGAACAGGTCAATTCTGTTCAATACAGTCCAATACATCTGGAAGTATTATCTCTACAAAGGAAGAAAAACAAGTGAATTGTGGTCAGGGCCGGGGGTGTGTAAAGCATGTAAGTATGTGAGGAGGTAGGGACAAAAGACAAGTGTTGGTACGAAGTAGAGTTAATGTCGTATACAAAGTTACAAAAAAAGGGGGCTAATAGTGGCTGATAGGACAAATAAGGCTGGAATGTGACAGAAGGTAGGATAGGCAAGATTAATCCAAAGAATGAGAGGCAAGGGCAGGGGTCCTTTCCCTGGAAAGGGCCGCCACCTGGGCATCTGGTGGGGATCTGAATATTGCATGTTAGATAATGTCATTGTACGTCATGATCTGCAAAGCCCCACTTCAAGGGGGAGAGAGTAAAAGCCGGCCCTTCTCTCAGTCCAGATTAAGAGAATCCCTGAGGTTCTAATGATGGAAGAGAAAGCTTAGACACTTAGGATCTACCAGTTGAGAGTGGGTTTCTAACCAAGTCTTCATACACACCCCAAAACAATTCTCGCGGGAAGAACAAAGAGTGAGTCCTGAGCTGCATCTTCAAGCAGATGCCAAAACCACTTGAACAGTAGTTAGTTTATTTTCAAGTGCTTTATAAATTGATTGTCTGGTAACCAACTGGAGTAAGTATTCTGAAATTCAATTTAGTTGTCAAGGTTGCCTCAACTGGTCTATTCCCAGTCTTTTTTTGTTTTCTTCTTCTTCTTTTTTTAAACAACGTCTTTACAAATAGGCAGGAGTCTACACATTATAATTCAGTATGAATCTTAAAGATAGAGAGTAGTCAGTTACCTGACAACAGAAGGGAGAGCAAGGAAACCCACTGAGGAATCACATCCCCTCCGACTTCACAGCATCCCTCTTCTTTATTAATTATTAAATTATGGTTCTTTCTTGGTCACTCAACTCAAAGCTGTAAATGCTCACATGAATCAATGTGCTGTATCCCAGGTGAAGTCTAGTTGAATTGAAGGCAGGAAGCAATCCTGCAGTGGTCGCCTTCCAATCAAGTAATTATTTACTACACTGCCATCTGTCTTTATTTTGCTAAGCCACTCCATCAGACACAGCAGAATCCTCGTGCTCTGAGACGGCCATAAATCTGTGGCACTTACACGGAACACTTGACCAGGGTACATTGCGAATCACGTTTCATCGTGTTGTTTCCTACCAGTACAATTTGGACTCCATGCTGTAGTTGGGAAACTTGCTAAATACCTCCTGGGAAGTGAACACTATGAAATACTGCATTTTTTGTGTTGTCAGGCAATAATTTAATTTCTTAAGAGAAACTATCAGCCATTAGTATTGGATGAGTTGCTGCAGTAGACAAGCTATACTGCTATGAGCATCAATCTTATTTACATAAAAAGTTATTCTCCTCACATGAGACCATGACACACTATAGAAATAATTGTCATTAGCCGGTAAATTACCTATAAAGTTGATTCCTATTCACTGCTTTATTAACTACAGTATATGGGCACTCTGATTGCTAATATTTCCTTTAAATTATAATCTGTGATGACACTGTGGTGTCTGTGTTGGAAAAGCTATGATGATAATCATTAACATAGTGTAATGCAATCCTTAAGATTTATCAGGCTCTTATTAAGCCTTATATTACAGTATAATATAATGAAACAAAAGCTTATTTCTTCCAATTCAAAATCTAATGTGAGGACTATGTCATAAATTACATAAACTCCCAAACAATGCATGGAAGTATGGGGTAAAGTTAATTTCTGTCATTATGCTGTTGTTTTTCTGCATGTTCATGTGTTTGTAATACTTTTTTTTGGTTTACTCTAGGTTATTGGTACTTATAATTATTTTATTAGTATCTGACTGTATTTTCCCTTTCTTGACTAAGAAGCAGAAATATTTCAAACATCAAAGTTGATATAAAGCAGATACATCCCTTGGGAAATTAAAAGGGGATGCAGTTCACCGCCAGGATTCTTTCAGAAATATACAGAATTCACTTGCTGTACTGCTTTATAGAATTAAATTGATGGAGTATTTTGGCAGATGGAGCCGTGAGGGGTGGGAGCTACATCATACCTTTCAGCTTGAAGAGATCAACATAACAGACAAAGCAAATGTGTAATTTAATACAAATTGTGTTTTGCATCCTCATTTTTTTAGATGGAAAAACAGTACAGCACAAAAGGCAGAAAAAATGAAAGTAAAATGTAGAATGTTAACAACAGAACAGGTCTCTTAGTATTAGGTTCTTGTAATTGTCCTCAACGGCATGTCTGTCTTAGCACAGACAAAAACCTATGTTGGGTTTTTAAAAGAATAGGTGGAAATCGCCTTGTTCCACTCCCAGCTCTCAGATTTCACCACTGCTTCTCATTATGTAAGTCACTGTCCTCTCTAGCTCTCCTTTTCAAAAGGTAGATGGTGACTTCAAATAGATGTGGGTTTGACTCTTAGCTCTACCAATTCCATCCTTGTGAATCCTAGGGAAGCCTCAATTTTATTAGCTATAAAATGGGGGCAATGATAGCATTTTCCTGATAGGATAGTTGGGATGATAAATGTTATATGCAAACATGAAGCAAGACACATGGCACATAATAAGTGCTCAGAAATGTTAGCTATTGTTGCTGCTAATGTATTAAGTTCTACTAGGGAGGAATGTGAATTAAGCATGTAGGAATTTCTGTATCTGACATAGAGATATAAAAGGTCCATAACAGGGAAAGGGGCATAAAAAACAGGAAGGCTAAAGGCACCAAAGAGAACCTTATGCTGTATTTTTGCATAGGATGGACCCTCAGTTTTATTTTTTAAAGCTCTTCATACATAAACATAGAGTATACATATCAGATAGCAGTTCTCCATGTTAAAGAAAAAGCTTAATTTCTAGTTTCTTCTTCTTTTTCCTCTTCTTCTCTTGCAACACATCAGAATGGTGGCATCAGAAAATTCACCTAATCTACTTATGTTCTCTTCTAATATGATGGAGGCCACCATGAAGTGGCCATGTAGAATCTGGACCCATCAGGTCCCTGCACTCTCAAATCCCTTGCAGGCTTTTCCTTTCTGTGAACCTACCTGGCAAAATCCTGATCCTCTCTACCCTGGATACCAAACGTCACCGTCACTAGAGAAAAACTGGACAAGCGGCAAAATTTCTCCAACTTCACAGAGAGAATTGAAGCCATTATACATGATCTTCCTCAATTTACCACTCCACTCTTCCAAATCCACATACCTCTTCTCCAATCCTCACTTCTTTTGCTCTGATTTTAGAAGCTGAAGCATTTTCCTTCTGTTTCTGACGAGCTCTTCAATCCATGCCTTTCCTCTGATTCTTCTTGTTCTTCCATGATCTTATTCCAGGGGTCATCTCTTTCTTTACTCTCATCTTCAATCTCTCCCACTTGTTTGGGCCCACTTTTTTTTTTCAGCCTGGAAACAAGACTTTCTCCCATCTTAAAGTCTACAGGCTTTCCTGTAGTAAATCTCTTCAGTCTCATCCCTCTCCTTAGCATCCAAACTTCTCATAATGTTTGGCCACATCCATATTCTCTGCTTCATCATCTCACAGTCTCTCCTCAACCCACTGCATTCTGGATTCTGTTGGCACTGCTCTAGAGAAATTGTTCTAATGTTATCTGTGCCATGTCAATTATATTTCATTGGCATTACTGGTATTGTTGGCTGTATTTGACAATGCCGGTGAACCTTCTTATTCTGAGCACTCTGTTCCCATGGTTTCTGTGACACCACAGACTCCTGGTTCTTTTACTTTCCTGACCACTCCTTCCCTGCTCTTCCTTTGGGACCCTTCTCCTATGTCTTGGGACTCTTGACTCTACACACTCTTTGGGTTATATTTTCCAGTGTCACAGTTTCTATTTTCACCTTCATTATGATGTCTTTTGTATTACTTTGGTAGGGCTGCCATAACCCCTACCATAGACTGGACAGAACACAGCAGGAATTTATTTTCTCGCAGTTCTAGAGAATAGACGTTCAAGATCAAGGTGCTGGCAGAGTTGGTTCCATTCTAACGCCTCTCTCCTTGGCTTGTAGGTGACCATCTTCTCCGTCTGTCTTCATGTGATCTTCCTCTGCTCTTGTCTGTGTTCTAATCTCCTCTTTTCATAAGGACTTCATTCATATGGAATTAGGACCCAACCTAGTGATCTCATTTTACCTTAATTAACCTCTTTAAAGACTCTATCTCCAGAAATAGTCACATTCTGAGGTTAGGACTGTAACATATGCATTCTGGGGTCGGGGGGTACACACTTTGACCTCAAACATCTAAATCTACATCTCCAACTCAAATTTCTCCTTTAAGATCAAGACTGTATAACTGCCTTTTGGACATTTCCAGTAGGATTTCCCACAGGACATTGTTTAAAACTGAACTGGGGTTGGAGGAGGATATAGCTCAAGTGGTAGAGTGCATGCTTAGCATGCATGAGGTCCTGGGTTCAATCCCCAGTCCCTCCTCTAAAAATAAATAAACCTAATTACCTCCCCCAGACAAAATAAAATAAATAATATAATAATGAATAAATTAAAAAAAATAAATTTAAAAACTGAAAAAACAAAAAACCTAACCAGACAGCTTTTCATTAAACCTACCTTTCCTCTTGTGTTTCTCATTTCATCATTTCCATTCCACACCACCATTCACTCAGCCAAGGAATCTTTTTTTACTCCTCCCTCTCTCACATCTCACACATCCTGTCAAACCCGAAATGCTGCTCTTTGTACGTCCAAAGTACTCCGGTACTTCTCTCTCCATCCTCTGAGAGAGGCTGCTCTAGTCCAGGCTGTCACCTTCTCTTGCTTTGATTATTATAAAAACCCTTTTGATTTGTGTTTCTATCTCCATTCTAGTCCTCTTTGAGTCCATGCCCCCATAACTGAAAGAGTATGAGGTCTAAAACCCAAATTTCACCGTATTATTCCCTCACTTAAATCTCTTCAGTGATTCCTCACTGTCTGCAGAATATGGTCCACACTTTTTAATATGGCAGATGAGGCTTTTAAAATCAGACTTTTGTGTCAGCAACCTCATATTTCACTACTGTCTGCTTCATACTTTTCAATAACATTAGTCTGCCCTTTGGTTGCCCATATACCCCATTCCTCCACATTCCTATGTCTTCACAACTTTGCTAATGTGCTCCTCTTTGCCAGGAACGCTATTGCTCTAACTCTTGATTTTCTTTCCTCCAACTTTGGTTGGTTAACTCCTGCTCATCCACTAGATCTAAAATCAAAGGTAATCTTCTCCAGGAAGCCTTCTTGGAGTTAGATGCCCCCCTCTCCCCTTCCCATAATACTCTATTAATATGCCTATTATCACACTAATAATCTACCCATTATGAGGGTGTGAGTCTTTTGAGGATACAGGCTCTTATTAGTCTTAGTCTACCCAGCACTGTCACATACACCGTGCCCGGGACACAAGAGATATCCCCCAAATATCCTTTTTCTAGTGTCATGTTGACAGTGGATTCTACCGTGAAGTTCAGCTAAAGAGAAAAGTCATGGATTAGTGTCCTGCCCTAATATTTTAGTGACTCTTTAGATGTGTCCTTCATTCCATACACAAGACGGCATGTTTACACTCTGAGACTAAACAAGAAGTGTATGGACCTCTCATCTGAATTTGTGTTTCTGCCTCTGAGACTTAGATTAGTGATTCACAGCATGATACATTCAGGCTCATTTCCATGTTAGCTACAAACCAGATCACAGATTCTTAAAAACAAAACATATGGTTTTCCAAGGAAAGAATTAATCTTCATTTTCCTGAAACATCTTGCAAATTTGGCAGATTATTTTACTGAAGGTATTTATTTTCAGTGCTGCTGGTTTTGCGGTTTTGTGATAAGAAGAAAAACTAATGACTGCCCTGAATTATTCTGTGTTTCTGGTTAGCAGGACAAAGGCCACTTGTGTTAGCAATGGGGAAAACACTGGGAAAGTGCACACACCTCACGTCAGCACAAGAATGTAAGCTTCATCGTTAGGGGGTTTTGTCTGTATTGGGCACTGGGCTGTCCCCAGCACCCAGAACAACACCAGGCATGGAGTAGCTGCTCAGAGAATATCTGTTGGTTGAATAAAGGAAGTACCTACCTTGTACCTGAAGAACCTGAGAGATGTCAAACCCTTGGCTGATTCTGACTATGACAACACCAATCTCAAAATCAAAGGCATCACTGAAAGTAGAAGCAAAGTGGTTAGTGACTTAAATGACTCTCTTAATCCTCAAGATTTGGACTAATACTAAACTACCTTCTAAGATTTTAAGGTAATTAAACTACAAAACCTCACTTTCGAACATAGCCAAGAGCTGATGCCTTTTCTGTTTGTTTGTTTTCCATTTACAACTTTTAAAAATGTATTCTGGGTAAAGGTAACTAACTTATTCAAACAATACTATCAATTAGAATTTTGATTAAGATCAGAGTTTTGATTCTTTTCTAATGTAAATAAAACAATCACTGAAATATTTAGAACAGAACTTTTAAGGCTGCAACGACCCTTTGAAATTATCAGTCAACCCTTTTGCCCATTGAGGAGGAATCCTACAACATTTTTTGGCAGGGGATGGGAGGTAATTAGGTTTATTTATTTATTTATTTTAATAGATGTACTGGGGGGTTGAACTCAGGACCTCATACACTGAGCTATACCCTCCCCCAACACTTTTGACATCAAATTCCCAGTTAAAAGGGTCTCCAGTTCCTCTAAGGAACTTTCACCATTGACTTTGGAGAGACCATTTGAAGCAACACTTTTTCATGGCAACTCTATCCTGTTGAAGTTGTCTGTTGTGCCTTCTCTAAACCCAACTCAACGGCATTAGATTATCTAAAAGAAAAAGAAAGGCTTACTCTTTTATCTCTGTTCTTGTAGAATATTATTCTCTGCCCTTAAATTTTGGGCAAACCAATTAGTACTTTGTGTTCATTTGAAATATTCTCCTGTGGGGCTCCTTTGTTCAATCTCACGGATCTGAAGCCCAAGAAATCTTTCCGTTCAGTCACCCTTTCCCAGAAACAATGCAGTTTGTGACTGTCTCATGATACGCAAACAAATCTAGCCAAAGTAAACCTGTATTTTCAAACAATGATATAAATAAATGCAGTATAATATGAATATCCATTCAAAATTTGAACCATAAGTGAACTTCACTTAAAAAACAGATCCATTCTCGCCAAAGTTGCCACAAAGTAAATTCCTGATAAATCTTGCTTCTAATTGTCCTTGATTATGAAAAGTAGACAGTGTGCACAAAAAATATTTGGATTCTGCGTTAGAGTAATTGTGGCTCCCCAAAGACATCCACATTCTAATCCCTGGAACCTATGAATATGTTACTTTACATGGCAAAATGGACTTTGCAGGTGTGATGAGGTTAAGGACCATGAGATGGAGAGATTATCCTGGATAATCTGGGTGGGCCTGGTGTAATCATAAGGGTCCTTAAAGGTGAAACTGGGAGGTAGATGAGGGGGTCAGAGGAATGTGGTGTGAGAAGGGCTTGACCCATCGAGAGCTCTGAAGATGGAGGAAGGGGCCATGAGCAGTGGGAAGCCTCTAGAACCTAGAAAAGGCAAGGCCAGGAATTCTCTCCCAGAGCCTCCAGAAGGGATACAGCCCAGTCCACACCTTGACTCTAGCTCAGGGAGTTTGTATCCGACTTTTAACCTGCATAATTATAAGCTAACACATTTGTGTTGTTTTAATCCACTAAATTTGAGGTGATTTGTTATAGCAGCCAATGAAAACTAATTCCAATTAGATTCTAATTAAAATTAAACCTTACTTTAAAAATCTTTCATTCAAAGAAAAGTGGTAAAACATCATACTATTGTTGTGAATCCTCTTTATGTTAACAATAATACTGTACTTTAAGTCATAAAATGAAAAAGTTAGAAAAGGAAATACAATATGGATGCATGATTGTCTTCCTTCTATATCGACCCCATTGATATGGTAATAAAGTCATTTAACTTTGCCAAGCCAGCTAAGTTTTACATTAGTACAAATTTGTGCCACCTTAACACTGAACTTTATTACCAAGAAGACCAATTATTAATTTGATATAAAAGCCAGAAGTCTCTTCAGCTTAATATTACAGGGTTTGATTATTTTGGTCCTTGGAAGTTTTAGAATGTTTGGGTTGGTAGGGAGGCTGAAAGACAAACTCATACTTCTGTATCAACTAGTGGACTCTAACTGAAGGTTTACATATTTCTTCCTGTTTATACCCCCCCCCCCCTTTTTTCCCAAAGGTGAGGATGAAATTTTACTGAAGAATCTGGATAACAGAGAATGGATCTAATCCATTTCTAAGAATATCTGGTCAGCAACTGACTGTGATTCTAAATATATCAAAATGCTATTTGCTAAGCCTGGGAAAATTCTGTCTCTGCTCACTTGATTTAGCCTTAACCTGTTGAACTTGGAGCCCCAGCAGGAGCCAGAGGGCAGCATGTCGCATTCAGGCTTTATATGCTTGAAGAACAGGATTCAGGAGAAGGCACTAAGTACATAGATTCCTGGGTTAGGAGGACTGCTAAGTGAATTTTTGTTTGGTCAGTAATGCATATAATTTCAGAAGATGAAAATTATTCTCTTATCCTTCTTTTTAATAGAGCTAATCTTAGAATACTTTTGTTATGTTTCCTAAGTCACCCCCAATAATGATGCTGATTCTAGGAGGGGCCAGAGGACATCGCCTGGTATAAGAAGCACTGTGTATATGCTTGCTTTGAAGGGGTGAGGATTTCTTTCCTGTGTATTATGGACATTTAAGTGTGGCTGGATCTCTCAGGGCACGTTCTCTACCCCATGGTTTGAAATCAGAGTGAAGTCAGACGGCAGACAGAGGAAACCTTCCATTTTCAGAGTTTTTGACCCCAAAGACAGCTGTTGGGCATGGCTAACACTGCCCCCCATCCCATTTAAGACAAATCAGGTTAAGTATTTTCAAGCCTGGAAGAAAGGCTCAGTTTTCTAGAATGGTCACTGAGGACACCCTGAGCTGCTCTGTGTGTATAGAATTTGTTTTCTCTTACTCAAAAGAAGGGACCAAGCCAGGCGATACTTTGGTTATGTATGTACTTTCGGAGGTAGCATAGCATTGTGATCATTAATTCCAACTTTGAAGTAGATTGACCCTGGGTCGGAATTCCAGCTCCGTCACTTATCCAACTTTGTCATTTTCTGCATGTTACTTAATTTTTCATATCTGTGTCTCTCCTCGTGAAGCGAGAACAGTAGTAGTACTTACTTCAAAGGCTTCTTGTGAGAATTAAGTGGGATAATTCACGCTAAGGACTTTAGCCTGGTGCCTGCTAGTCTTTTAAGGATTATCGTTATTATCCCTATCCCAAGACTTCTTGGGTTTTGAGATATTGGATGTCACATACCTTTTAAATCTCACAGTTTGTCCATAAGTCAACACCACTACATGTCAGAGGCACCGGACACACGGGATCCTCATACCAGCAAAGGGAGAGCTGAGGCTCGGGGGTAGCGCCGTCATTATCGAAGGCTCGGGATAAGACAATGACTGAACTGGACACACCAGCCAACCAAAGAGTCCAAGTATTTTGAAAGAACAGTTCCTTCTTTACACAGCTGTCCTTTGCGTTTAATCTTATAAATAGGTTTAAAGGTGTAACTCTTAATATTTACCTTTTTCTTTGACACCGAATTGCCCCCACCTGCCCCCTCTGAGGCTGTGGTTCCCTCAAGTTCTATTATTGGCAGTGTTTTTTCACTCTGATAAAGAATCCAGAGTACCAGGGGAATGTCCTCTTCTCGGGCAATTTATTCTGTACAACAGTGTCGGTTATGTACTGCCCTGGTTAGTGCTTTATGAACAAGAGCACGTCTGGAAAGCCATCACTTACTGTATGATTCCCACGTAGTTTTCAATCTCTGTCAGGGGAGCCTTCCTCCAGTTTTTTTTATATCCAATCACCAGAGTGTTTGGTTTCATTCTTCCTAAGCCCGAGGCCTAAACAAAGGAGATAAACACATGGGCGATCCTTACCAGACCAGGAAACTACCATTACAAATGAAAAATAATGTGCAAAAGAGCACTGAAGTAATGTTCTGAAGATTCTGAAGATTAGATTACATTTTAGTGCGTGTCCTTCATGCCCGTACCCAAGCATAAAATAGAAAGATTAGTTCTAAATCATCTCAGCCATAAATGGATTTTAGATGACAGAAATGTAGTTTTCTAAATTAGCAGTCATTTGCATTTCTTCTGATACACTCATTAAAATGGTTCAATAATTTAAAATCAAGTGAGGGTTGGCTTAACTGTTGGCATGCATGTTGTAACTTAGTGGTTCAAAGCTCATTTCCACCTGCTGTATCTATAATGTCATTAGCAATAAAAATCCATGTTTGGAAAATTCTTACACAGAAGGATCACTGAAACTTCTACTTATATTATTTATTGAAGAATAACTGAGCTGTGTTTCCAGAACCTAATCCTCTTACATGACAGTATCATTAACAGCCATCTTCCATATCAGAAGTTTCATTCCCCTCATTAGATGACAGGATATGGCTTCCAGTTAATTAAATTTAATCCAGCAATGTTACTGAGCACCTATTAATTGCAAAGTGCTATGTCAGGTGCTGTGAGAGAGTGGTGAGGCATATTCTTTGGCCTGAAGGAGCTTAGAATAAGGTTGAGGTGACAAGATATATACAAATAATTATAATTCAAGTGCAAATGCAGTAGGAAATCATATGGAAGCATAAAGGAAGAAAAATTGAATTCCAGCTAAAGATTCATGAATGATTTCATGGGAGAGGTGGCATTTGCTTTGGGTCTTGCAGGTTGATTAGATGTTGCCACGTAAAGGTAAGGAGAGTAGTAGAAATGAAGGAAGGATATTCTGGGGCACACGAATGGTGAAACAAATGACCAGAGAGAATTTTAGAGAGGACAGTAGCAAGTGGAAGGAGATAGGCATTGATGGAGAGTTCCTGAAATAAACTTTGCCTCCACCACATTTGGTGTATTGCCCTTCAAAATGTACAAGTAGCAGGAGGGCTCCTCAGAGCTGTCATCTGGCCCTTGGCAGGTACGTGGCAGTGTGGATGTAGTCTTTTCCAAGCCTACAGTTTGGGGATGTGGTCATTCGTACCATAATTTCTTAGATGCAAAGAAGGCTTTATACAAAACGGTGTAATTGTGAGTGCTTCTCTTTAATGCCACTCTGTCCTGCCCTTTCTGTCATGACCCCTCTGTACTCCTCTTTTCTTTGAAGAAATTCATGTGCACTCGCTTTATGCATTGTCAAATTTTTTACAATTTCTTCTGGATTAATATATTAACTGTTTTCCAAACCAATGTCTTTTCTCTCCCTGTTTTTATTCTATGTCTGTCCTCCCATTAGGAGCTGAGATTTTTTAAAAAAATTATTTTACTAATCTTCCGTGATAATTTTGCATTAAATGTGTAACCTTCCCAACATATTTAACCAGAGCTACTGAAAAGTAACTCACTACTGGAAGAAAAATCAGCATCTTCCAAAGACATTTATTTCCATGGTTTAGCAAATTAATAACAGATGAAAAGAGGCTCGTTGAGGGCAACAGGTCTTTCAGAAGTGGTTTCTCTGCACGTGCAGCTGCTTTGCGAGTGTTCTTCAGGGATATTAGAGACAGGAATGCATCAAATTCTCCTACTCTCCAAAATATTAAAACTTAATCAACGCTTTTTTCTTTCCTGTCTGCACACCATGAGAGTAACCTGCATGCAATCCTGAATTTTGACACTCTTGTGTATGGCAACTCGGAAAGTTAATACATCATTTAATGTATGTAGAATCATGTTTTTCCAACCATATTAAAGCCAAAATTATTAGAAAGCCAAGCCCTACAGCTTCTGAGGTTCTCTTGGATTCCTATAGGATTCTCTGGCCCTCTAAATTCTGAAGATCAGAACTAGGGAAAGAGTCTATATATTTATTATAGAAGGGGAGGAAAAAGCAAAGCATAAGGGAGAAAAGAGGGAAGAATTGTGGGCTTTAGTGTTGAACCACAGAGATGATTACATTTAATTTAACATTCTGGAAATAATTTAGGAGGATAGGGAGATTTTACACCCAGATCACCAGGCATTTATTTAGTCTTGCAGCTGCCCTCACACCATTTACAAAAGAAAAAAGGAAAAGAATGCCTGACTTGAGCATTGCTATATGCAGTATGAGATGTAAAAATAGTTTGAAGTTTTAATAAGATCGTGAACATCGTCAACCCTCAGAACAAATTTGCATTTCAATAAGTATGGGGACAGAATGTGTGCTGTTGGCCAAAGGCAACCTCATTTTCCATTTCCAGTGTGTCACTCATAGTTCACTGTAATAGAACCTCTCTGCTTTTGTTTTGCTTTGCCTATCCTCAGGAATTCGAAATGAATTCCTTACCCATCTGCATTGATCTCTGATGCTAGTCTACCTGGAGCCATTCCATTTGGGAGCTTCATTAAAATGGAGTGCTAATTGTCTTTCGACTCTGTCTTCATTCCCTCAGTGCCAGCCTTACCTGAAGGAGACTCCGGACACCATCTCTGAAACAATCTGCCGCCACTGCAGCATAAAAAGCCTTGATTTTGTTCTTTATAAGCCAGGCCTGCTTTTTTGCCATGCCACTGTTCATCTCTTTAACACACAGCTTGCGCGGTCCCTGTACGACACAATGAGATATTGGTTAGCAGCCCTGCTGTTATACATCGCACTGCTGTTGTTTTCTAAAGGACAAAAATAGCCAGCAATGCCCCATCGAGTTAAGAAATGGGAGAGAGGGGAAAACGCCTCACTAAACAGGGTTCACACAAATTCAACCTTCTGGAGAGGACCTGGGCTGCTCACATTACTCACTTTCCAGGCGGAATGTCTTGTCGTATTAACACCTGCTTAATTAACTGCCTCATGTCAAATGAAAGAAAGAGCTGAGGGCATCGTGGCACCTGAGAAAAACACTGAAAATGTGATTGAAGAAATTCAGGATAAATACACAGTCAACCTTTGACTCAATAGCGAGAGCCACATTCAGCAAGGAAATCTCACCTAGAGCCCAATTTCAAGAAATGTGACGGCACTCCTGGGAGCCGAAACATGGTGAGTTGCAAATCCTGGCATGAACTACCACATCTTGACAATTCTAATAGGCTCTTTCATTGCTTTTGTGTGTGGTGAAGGTACCCTCACACCACTTCTCCTTGTGTAATGTTGACATACTCCTATTCAAATGCACATTTCCCACTCACTCAATGAAGTTGATGGGAACACAAGTTCACATACCTGTGGCATAGGAAGAATAAAAGAGATTAAGAGACAAAGAGGCAGGTGTGGTGGTGGTAGATGAAGCTTTTTATAATTTAAAAATGAGTTCTGGAAACTCATTTTTAACAAAAATTTCTGTTCTTGCTTCTGACTCCTTAAAAGTCCAAGCTAGCTCTATTCTTTGCATGTTTCAAATCAATCCAAAAGGTATTTCTGATTATCTAGTATGTGTCTGACAAGGGTACAAATCTACTACTTTCCTGGAAATTCTTTCAGTTCATGAAGAGATTTGGTATTTTATTGAATTGCCTTAGATTTCTTACTGACCACCTGAGGTCTTAGTAAAATGCAGTGTGTAGGACAGGAATGGGGTTCAAGTTTCTGCACTTCTAACATACTCCCAGGTGACACAGATGCTGCTGGTCCTCAGACCATGCTTGGGGTCGTGGGCTTAGAGGGTCTTGGACTAGAGGGAAAGAGCTTGGTACTATGAAAAAGACACCAGGTTTTGTCGTCAGACAGAACTGGGTCCTAAGCTTGGCTGCTTTGGAGGTAATAAATGATCTCTGAGCTTTGGTATGTTATTCTGGAAACAGGGATCAAGTCTATCCTGCAAGGCTTTTTCAAGTAATCGTGATAAAGTGCCTAGTACGGTGTCTGGAATAAAGTAGGTGCTCATCCAAAGTTGATTTTTACTATCTTAAATGAGTGCTCACAATCTTGTCGAAGCCCCAGACCTAGTCCCACCACTGTGTTTGTTCCACAACAGTTCTGAGAGAGCAGTGAACAGGGAGCCAGACCTGGCTCTGGCACTGACTAGCTGATACCCCGGGTGCCCCAACTGTCTTCTCTTGATGTGAGCTCTACATTTGGAAGAATAAGAAAGTTGTCTAGGTCATCACCATCCAGTGTGATAGCCTGTATCCGTATGTTGCTATTGAGCTTTTGAAATGTGGCTGGTCCACATTGAAATGTACAGGAAGTGTAAAACATACACTGGATTTTGAAGCCTTAGTATGAAAAAAAAAGAACGTAAAATATCTCATTAATATTTTTATGTTGATTACATATTGAAATGATAACATTCTGGATGCATTGCATTTACCTGTGTTGATAAAAAAATGCATAACCTAAAAGTTGAAAGTTATGTTTTATTCGGCAGACTTTCTGAGGACTCCAGCCTGGGAGGTGGCCTCAGATGGCTCTCAGAGCCTGCTCCAAAGAGGCAGGGGAGGAGCCAGGATATATAGGAGTTTTGCCACAAAGCCCAGGTAGTCGGCACATCAAAAGATTACTGTTAATTAAAGAGAACCAGATACCTCAAGTTAAGGAATTTAGCCCTTTTCTGTGTAAGGGAAGGTGCAAAAGTGTGGGCACCTTGAAATCATTTCTTTGATATGCACCTAGCCGTCTAGGGCCAGTATCTCGTGCTTTCCCATCCCAGGCTCCCTCTGGGGGCACCACTGGGGGTGGCTGCAGAGGCCGGGCTGCCTGCTCGTCTTCATCCTGAGTTCCCTCTGCTCACTGTTGTGGGCGGTGGTGGTGCCTAATGGCTTGGCCGCAGCATCCTTTGTTTACTGATACGGCAGGCAATGTTTTTCATTCACATCTGTTTCTTTTTACTTCCTTTAATTGGCTACTAGAAAATTTGAAGTTCCATTTGTGGCACATATTAGTTTTCTATTACACAACACTAGATGTTTTCTGGGGTTTCTTCTACTTTCATATTCTGTTTAAATTGGATTAGATTCTTTGTGCACTTATTTTTACCAGAATACTTTCTAGAATATAACAATACATCAAAACATGTAATATAAGTTTGGCTACCGTACATTATAGTTAAAAAACAAGAACCTCCAATAGAGATGGAGATGGTTAAGGTATAGGAAGGGTGGTTATTAAACCAGAAGACCTAGCCTGGGGAAGACTTATCATTATAGATCAAATTTTGCTCAGGGTACTAAACTGTCAATTCATTTTGAATCACTACTCCTTCTTCAGAATTCTAGGCACCATCAATTGCAAAAGAAAGAGGAACTATTTTATTCAAGGAAGCTGAAGGGTAGCAAAAACCATGAGACAGAAGAATGACCAACAGCTGGGAAAGGTATCAGACCATCAGTGTATTGACTTGTGTCACAAAGACTGTGACTCCTTGGGGAAACTGGCATTTATTTAAATAAATATAGTCTAATGTGTAACTATTAGTATTAGAGAAATCCAGATTAAACAATAATTGTGACAGAGAGATTTACTTTAATGCCTAAATTTGCCATATTGAGAAGTCATAAAAATATTTCATGCAGGATCTCTCTTTGCTAAAAGCGGTTATAATACCCTTGTAGCACACTTACTAATGTGAAGCGGGCTGCAGTACAAATGTAGTATGGAAAAAGCAAACAACAAGAGGGGAAGATATCCTGGAACGTAGTTATTCAACATCCAAATACGTCATAGTCACAAAAATGGATTTTACCACCCAATTAAAATATTATAGAGGTTAGCTCAGTTAGGATCCAAAGTATGAGTATATAAATTAATTCAGGATTTGAACAAAGATGCTCTAAGAATTTTGTATGTATTGTAACTCTGACTTTGATTGAGAAGGGAATTCTAATTATTTAATCTGGAGAAGAAATTGATGTGACACTACTTCAAATAAATGAGTATTATGAAAAAGAATTTCCACAGGGTTTCCAATATCGTGGGGATCAAACAGAGGAATTTGGGTCAAATGCAGTGTTCTTTCCAACTTTTATATTTTAAAACATTGAGAGTCCTATTGCTCTGTCTTTGCTTTCATTGCCTCTCTGGTTGGAACTGTGGGAAAGAAAAAATTTCCCTTTCAAATCAGGTGCATATTTCATCTCACCATGCATCCCCGTGTCCGCTCATAGGTCACTGCATTCTTCCTGAATTTTGTCATGTCATTAATTTATTAGCATCATGACAGAGATTCCATGACTAAAGAAGAATAAATGTATCTTAAAAAAAAGCATTTTTTTCTTGATGGAGCATAAATACCCCTTCTCTTTTCAATTTAAGAATTTGTGAAGACCTCTTGAATTGATTCAGGGGCTCACCATTTTCCAAGGTCCATCACAGCAAACAGGTGGCAAGTCAGTGATTCAGAACCTGACTGTGTGTCTCAAAAGTCCGTGAGCACCAGCTTCCTAAAGTTAAAACTTAAACTTTTATCTCTCAATATCACCGCTACTATTTAACCTTTTTCACAAGGTTGGCCTAATCATCAACCACTACGCTTTTGGGAAAAAAAATTTAATAAGTTGACTTTCCCTACGTTGCTTTCCATCTGTTTCTTGGTAAAAATGATTGACGACTGAGCGTGAGCTGGAAAATGGTGACAGCACCTACAGCCCCAGGAGCCCACAGAAAGTAACTACCTGGGAAGTCATTAACTGATACAGTAACTATTTTCTGTCCCCAAGAGAACACCTGGCACCTGGGAACAAGACCTTTGGGCCTTGCTGGGAGAGGCCAGCACAGTGATGTGCAAAGTGGTCCAGTATACACATCAAACAACCAGAGCCATTAGTGGTATAGACTCAAGTACTTACTTGCATGAAATGATATTCCAGAATCATACTCGTTTATTATAATTAAAGCAGCAAAGAGTTAATTAAAAGCATTATCTCATCTCTATAAAAAAGATCTTTTCTCCCTTGCTCATATATGACTGTTTATATTCCCAGTTCACTTCTCCTATCCTAAAGGTATTTTATTGTCTCCTAAACTAAGTTTTCTCTAAATTGCTGGAGAAGAAAAACACCCCCAAACTGCTTATTCCATCAAAACTGGCTCTTGTATTATATTGGCCAAAATGAAATCCACTAATCCAGGGTACCAAAGTTGATAATACGGGAGAAGGGTGCTTGATAAGATTTTTGGAAATCCTCTAGGGTCACGGTTGGTCATTACTTAACCTGTCAATCTTGTGTAGACAGTAGGAGTCCCTCTACCCTCTATGGGATAATTACCTTGAGTTGTATTGTTTGAGTTACTATCCCATAAACGCACTGAGAGAAAAGAGAATATGACCAGCTTGCTTCATGCAGCATTTAGAGTATTGCCATGTGTAAAAAGATGCTTAAATGCCGGTCATGGTGACATGTGGTAAATGAATCCCTGCATCATGGCACAGTCGACTGGCCCCAGGGTAACACAGCTTCCTGACAGCTCTGTTCCCTGGCAGGTATTGGAAGTCTGGGGAGTGGTACCTGATTCTAACAGCACGCTCAGGGATGCAGGTCTGCTAAGGAGGTCTCCTCGTGGTGTAACACAGAACGCAGTCGGGTGACTTGATATCCTGGCTCTGCCACTTTCTTGTTCCTGTGTCCCTGTGCATAATTTAATTTTCCTGGATCTGACTTTTCTTATCAGTAAAATGAGAACAGAGCTTCTTTTCCTTTCTGCCTCACTAGACTGTTCTGTAGATGAAATATGAAAAATTGTAGGAAAACATTTTGAAGAACAGGTAAGTATTATAACAATACATTGACATGGCTGAGAATTCTGAGTGGTGGTTGTGCGTGAGAGAGAAAGAGAGAGAGAAACAGACAGCGAGAAATATACAGAGAGATTGAGAGAGAGCGCTTTGGGAACACAAGTAGAGAGGCAGGCTGGTTTGGAGAACTTGGACTTACTATTTTGTTATAATTTTAATGGCTTCTCCTCACTTTAGTGATTGGTGATTGGTCAATAATTATGGTTAAATGTTTAGCATCGACTTTGAACACCTCCTGGGAAGACCACCAATAAATTACCATTAGTCCACCACATACTTCCTGAACAAGAAGGAACTCGTTCAGCTCTGAGTGTTTATCTAAGGCATGGAAAACTTGGTGTAGCTCCCTAGGTATCTGTAGTGTCATCCAGTTTATCCAAATATTTAACCTCAATGCTACGTGCTGTCATTTAAGGCCAGTGTGTCTGGCTCCCTCCTCATGGGTTAATCTATATACTAGTGCTCTCTAGCTCATTCTATCCTTTCATATTTCTGGGGACAGTTATCACCCCAAATGTTTTCATTTGATTTCTGAGCCAGTTCTCTTTTTCTCGACTCAAAGGCCATCATTTGGAAATATTTATCATTTTTATTTCGTCTCCTGTGAAATCTGAAATGCATTTTATCCACTCGTTTAAATTCGGGGTCATGGGCCCTTGCTAGTCCTTGTTACATGAATCAAGGCCGAGGGTTCTCGTCCAAACTGCCTTGCCAGTCTTCTGTCACTGCGGGTACCTGATGGGCTCACCTAAAAGAGCACAAGTGAGCAGGGAGGGAAAAGCACCTTCTGGGGTGAAGTGGTTCTTACCACAAAGACTTCGCAGCAGATGCAAAGGCCACTGTTCTTGGTAAAGGCGTGAGTTATATCCAAGAGAGCAGGTCTCGTCATGGGTCCCCCTGTTAAGACAATGCATTGGGGCCTGGAAGTGGAGAAGAGAAGAGGTGAGAATTGGCCATGGCAGGAAGCCTGTTAGCCCAAAACCACCCCCATGGAAAGGACTGGTACAGAAGGCTTGGCAAAATGGGACAACCGCTCTCCTAAATATTTCTTAGGTCTCTCACCAGAAGTCTTGACTCATCATGACTTCCTGCCCATCTTGCCATCTTTGCATTCTCAGTTTAGTTAGTGATGGTAAAACTGCAAAGTAAGGAAAAGGTAGTCTTGTGTTCCCTCTATCTTCTTCCTCTGGACGTCACCTATCCCAGGTCCCCAACACAACTGTCCCTCTCCAACCAGTATTTTCATGTTATCTTCCTTCGTCTTCCTTGCAAAGCTTGTGTCCTGAAGTTCCATTCAAAATAAGGTATAACTAATGAAGAGCTTAAAGTGTAACTGCCCCTAAGGGAATTCGGTCAGCCACAAAGCCTTAAGCTGAATGGAGACAGCAACAAAGGTTAAAATGTAGGGGGGATTGGGGACATCTTTCTGAAGTCACTTCATTGAGATCACCTCTATCTCTGTGTATGGAAGATGGCAGCCAGCACGAGGAGGGTTTATACTTGGAGCATAGCTCAGCCTGGAAGAGAAGCCCTCGTTCATAGGGGGTGCTGTTTAAGTTTTGCAAGACTGCCTGTCTTACATAAAGCATGTCAATAGTGCATTTGTCTCCCACAAAGGAAAGCCGCTTCTAACGTGGAACACCACCAGGATGCATGAGAAGCCAAATTTACCTGAAATTTTTCACGTGGTCTTCCACTGTAGTTAGTCCCAGAGCGTTGTCTAAAGCACTCACGTAAGAAAGAGCCTGCGTGGATGAGCCCCAGTTCACATCTGTGGACGAAGGAGGAATGTGGCATAAAAGCACTGAGCTTCCCTCTGTCTACTGTGAATAATTTTTATAAGTCCTTCCCTTCTATGATTTTCCTTGGCTGTGTCAGCAGTGACAAGTGCCCAGATTAGAGAAAACATAAATGTAATATTTCCAAGAAAGAGTACTGTGTCCTTCTATGAACACTTTGTGAATTCTTAGAAGTGAGACCTCTCTTTCCAGGTAAGGATCAGACGTTCAAGCTGCAGCCCCAGAAATCATACTTGGTGGGAGAGGCTGTGTTCTAACCACATTGCAGGCAGATGGACCTGGAGAAGTGATCAGCCCCTGAATTAATTCAAGAGGTCCTCACAAATTCTTAAACTGAAAAGAGAAAGGGCATTTCTGTATAAACAGTATGTAACAATCTTTATATTTTGAGTAATAAAACCGAATAGCTCAGGAATTCTTACTTCTTGGTGTCTATGGAGAAGGTCAACATTTAGCAAGCATTTTAGTTTGATTTTTTTAGGACCTAATTTTCATAACAAAGGAGGCAAGCATTACCATGCTCTGCCTTTTAAAAAATTAAATATTAGGTGGATCCTTTAAATTTTGTAAGAAGCTCTTGATGGGAACGCACAGATCCACCCCAGACTGACTTCACAGGGGCAGTGTACGGGATCTTTGAGTGCTGGCGGAAGCATCCTCTCTTGATGGTGGTGGTGGTTACAAGACTGTGTAAGTCTGTCAAAACTTACAGACTGTACATCTAAAGTAGGTTAATACTACCACACATAAACTATACCTGATGTTAAAGAATGCATAACGTAATAAAGAAAAGCCACAAACCAAATCCCATAAGGTAGTTACAACTTTCCCAACTGTACTTGTGGTGTGAGGGTAAGGAGGGCGTGAGGGCAGCTCAGGGCCTGTCTGGCCCCTGAGACGGGACCTCAGAGTTCCACACGCCTTAATCTCTAGCTTCTCCCAACTTCAGTCCATTCTTCTCACTGGTTCTAAAGTTAACATCCAAAGTTTGGATCCAACCGAATGCTCTCTGGCAGCCTCCTGTTTCTCCAGATTCTTTAGCATTACATTTAAGTTGCTTGTTTATCTGGCCCAACCCACCCTTGCAGGCTCACCTCAGCTGCCTTCTCCTCGGCACCCAAGGACTCCATCGTGCTAAAGGCCTTGATGCTTCCTAAATACGCCACGAACTTGCGTGCTTTCTACTTCACTCATGTTTTCCCTTCTGCCTTAATAACCTTCTCTGGCTCTATCTGATTAACCAACCCCACCTTCTTTTTAAAGTAGCCTTTTTTAAAGTAGATTATTTGTTCATTCAACAAATATTTTTTTAATGCCTACGGAGGGCTTGACCCTGGGAACACAAGCCATGAACCAGGGGAGTTTTCTTGGACAACTCTAATCACAGTTAGTCACTTCCTCTCTTTTTCTCAGTGATTGTCCATGCCACTCTCACAGTGCTTACTCTGTTGTAATATAGTTAACTGCTTATGTGTGAGTCTGTGAACTCCTTGAGAACAGAGACTCTATCTCAATTGTCAGGACTTTAGAAGGTGTTATACTGGAAAGCTTGTGGGGTTTGGTACCACACACACTCTAGTTACGATGTCAGCTCCATCACATCCTATGGTTACCTCAGCGAGTGCTCACCTCTTTGAGCTCCAGTTTATTCATCCATAAAATGGGACAAATAGTACCTAATATGCAACATTACTGTGAAGATTCAATGAGTGCACAACATACCACAGGTGCCCAACAAGGTTAACTATTGTTATTATTATATGACATTATATTATTAATAGCCACTATATACATGGTACACTACACAGGAAGTTGCAAAATAAACGCTTGTTGAGTGGATAGACAGCTACAGAGCGCTTTGGAGACCCCATCCTATACAGTCTTTCTTATCTTACCTGGCTTCTTATAAGTCACATAGATATAGAGGAAGAATTCAATGACATAGGTGATGACAGCTGCCCACCAGTTGATGACAAACATGACTGCACAGCACAGAACAGCTCCAAAAAGAGATACCCACATATTGTAAACACCATATGCAGGTCTCCATCCTGAAAATAAAAAAAAAAAATTCTATGTGCATAAAAGGAACTTCCACACTATTACCATCATACCACTGCATATTATTAGAATGCAGGTAACATGTTTTTTATTTTTCCTAGTATAAAAATCAGAACTTTTATGTCAAGTTCCTAACTCTGTTATTAGTTTTCTATGATCTTGGGTCCCAGGCCTATGAAGGTGTAATTACACAAAATAAGAAAGGTGAAATGTGAAAATGTGTCACTCATGGCCCCTCCACCCTTCCTGCATGCCCAGATATCTTCCTAAACTTTGAAACCCTGAGCATCTGATATCTATGTCATCAGGAGTTGAAAGGAGGCAGGAGAGATGGATAGAGTGGGGAATAGCAGAGTAAGTAGTAGCGGGGGACATTTTGCTGGTCCAAGAAAGAGAAGGTTAAGACAATGGGTTTATATGGAGAAGGCAGAGTCGTCATCAAAGTCAATCCACTGGCTTTGTGCTAGCCCTTCTTTTACCCTAAGAGGATCATGCTTGCCCTTTCAGAAATAATAATCTATGACAAAAGAGGGAGAAATGTTTCTGCAGTGGCTTCTTAAATCTGATGCATTAACATATCAGGTATTTTGCAAAGAAAATATTTCTCACCGTTCATATATGCATTGAGGTTTCCCGTGTTTTATTAGTTCCCTAAAATGAAAGAAGCTGGGAGACAGTATAGTATGGTCAGGATAAAGAAGCTCTGATTTGAAAAGCACATTTGGTCTATGGGTGAAGTATATTTTAAATTTGGAGTTGCCAAAACACAACAGAGTTTTCAGTCTTCAGGAGCAATTTCCAAAATGGCCACAAGATGGAAATAGCATTTCAAGAACGTTACTGGAAATGCCCTTATTTTTCTGAACCTATGCCTGTGTGTGTGTGTGTGTGTGTGTGTGTGTGTGTGTGAGAGAGAGAGAGAAAGAGAGGGAGAGGGAGAGGAGAGAGAGACAGAGAGAGAGGGAGGGGAGGGGGAGAGAGAGGGGGGAGAGAGATTTTCTGGGTTTGGTATCTATGTGTTTCGCTCTGTGTCCTTTTCTATTTTTCCTTCTCCTCTTCCTCTTTCTTTGCTTCCTTTCTGCTCTTACCCCTGCCAACCTCTGTTACTTAACTTTGTTTTTTAAAAATGATCATAACACGGCATAGAGGCACACATTTCAATGATGTGTTGTATTCACTGACTAGAACCTTCTGTTCTCTGCCTAAAAGAAGGCAACAAAACAGAAACAAAAATTCCTCAGTTATCTTCGGGTGCCCAGCGGCCTTGGGTGGGTGAAGGCTCTCCTTCCACCTATATTTTGTCTTACTGGCAGCATGTTTTCCAAAGGAGGTTTGAGACCACGGCAGGCCCTAAAAAAGCGGAGATGTGTTTATAACCCCGATCAAAGTCCTCGTAGTGAAGGAATTTTCTGAAGGTCGATAATGATAATGACACGTCTCTATTCTGGTTTGAAAGGCAGAAAAAGCCCCAATGGCTAGTGGAAGCAAAGAAGAGGTGAGAGGATGACCAGATAGGGGTTCTTCTGTGTGAAATTTTGCACCGCTTTAAACCACAGTCTGAGGGGCGCAGGGATGTGACCAGCTTCGGTGCGAATCTGCATTGACTGCACTCAGCGGGTAATTATGGGAACTACTCATCCTTCTCTGCTGCACCGTGGGCAGGAAACAAATTGATAGTAAGGGACTTTCAAATATATACATTCATTCCACTTCTGTGGTCACTTTCACCCTGGAAATAAATAGTGGTGTTTTTCTACTGCTAAAATAAATGTGGTTTCTCTTGCAGTGAATAATTTATTGCCGCAGGAGAAAATTGACTTTACGGTTGGTCAAAAAGGCCATTGCTCAGATGATTCTTTTTCTATTTCAGAAGTCATCCCGCAACCTACCAAAAGAAAGCGAATTACACTGCCCACTAGGATATAAGGAAACATATAAACACAGATTGAGCACTTTTCACTGACTTACTTCATTTTATTGAGACAAACTAGGTATTTGCTTAGGCTTATTTTAGTTCTGAAAAGTCAACTTACCTGGAGATTTGGCATAAGAGGCATGGAAGCAGGAGAAATTAATAAGTGCATATGAGGCCAGGAAGAAGTTGGAGATGATGGGAGCAATGGTGTTCAGTTCCGCTGTGAACAAAGCAGAATTGAGTGTGTACATATGAGTGATGAGACCAGGGGCTGAACAGCTGTTACAGCCTGGAAGCTTGCCTTTATTTGGAACTTGAAAACATAGCTAGCATCTGTCAAAGTTTAAGAAGTTAGTGATTTTTCTTTGGGGCTGCACTCATTTCCAAATATATTTTTATCCAGGGTTTCCATAAAGTGAGAAACAAGGAAACTTACCAGTGAGAAAATAGACAATTAAGACCTCTACCTACAAAAATTCAACTGGAAGTGGGTAGAGTGGGGACCAGGCAGACGACAAACTCCCCTGTGCCTGCTGCAGAGGTACCAAGTCCAGGGTTCTCTACTGGTTCTGTATGCAATCAAAAGGTTCTGCACGGTGACAGGTTAAATGCCAGTGCACCAGAACCCTCTCACTGGATATGACTCTGCACCCAGCTTGCTCTCTGTGCCTTTCCGAACTCTTGTTAGTCATCTGCACTTTTTTCCTACTCTAGAGAGATCTACTTCTCAAGGTTTGCCAAAAAAGAGTTTTACCTCAGTAGCTAAATGTCCAGTATGGTTGAAGACTAGCTGAGTTGTTTACTGTATGATATAAAAAATAATTTAGAGACATGCTTGTTTATCTGAAGGTCAGACAGCTACCAACCTCAGTGATGCAGATGCAAATGGCAGCTGGTTGTGACTCTAGAACAGGGATGCCAGCAAGAAAGTAGGCAAAAGTAGCTGCTGTCAAGTTGGTGCCATGAAGCTGATCGACGGGTTCGGAGAGAGTGACTTTTAAGAATATTATCTGATTTCTACAACTTGTAAAATTTTGGGCTGTTTGATCACTTAAATGCAATCTAGGACAATAATTTGAAGTCCTAATGCTTAAATTACATAATTGAAACATTATCTACACATAATCACTTTTTGTTCAATTTTTTAAAAATCTAATGGAATTATGTGTAGTTATAGAGAATCATGACTTCCCCTCTTCTTCCTTGTAGAAATCGTACGCAGATTCGTGAATTATAGTCACTTCCTGGGTTCACGGGATGAGGAGGAGCCCTCACTGTTTCGCACCACTGTGGGCTCGGCCCGTCTGTGCAGAGTTACCATCATCCTCGTCTTTTCTTTTTTCCTCTCATACGCTCCACCGCAGTGGTAGTACCTTGGTGAGGAGGGAGGAATGTGCAGGCTAACGTTGACGCACGTGCCTCTCTAAGATTGTGCAGCTATTTCTATATTGCTTAGGGAGAAGGGGCCCAGATTTCTGCTTAAGGAGAAAGAGCTGAGGTAAGTGGCTCACAAACCTTAGTGGTCTAAGGATTTCAGGAACTTGTAAAAATACAGAGTCCTTATCACCAAGGATTCTGATTCTAACTCTGACGTTGGGCCTGGCAAGTCTGCGCCTCAACAAACCCACAGGTGATTTTCATTCTGACACAGGTGGTCAACAGACCACATTTTGAGAACAGACACTTCAGCTCTCTTGCTAGCTGCCAGACCAGGAGATGTAAAGACAGGTGGCATCTGGAGGAGACCGTGGGATTAGACAATATTGGGCAGATTGGAGGAAGGATTCAGTTGCATTTGGTTGGATGGATTTCCAACATTCAGATTCAAAGAAGAGATTAAAGTCCAAAGCCTGCCTCGAGTCCTCAAAGGCCCTCTACACACGGGGATTTCTCATTTCCTTCTTAGACGCACTTCAACATTCCCAAATGGGGTATTAAACATAAAACAGGTAATTTCTCAAGCTCAAAGGAAAACCCTATGAGTAATCAGAAGAATTCTTTGGCTTTCAGTAAGAACAAGAAAACTACAAACCAATAAGAATGAACGCCATGGCTATAACGAAAGTGAGGAAGTATCCTCTCAGGGGTTCATTGTTTTTCCCATATCCCTTTGCAAAGAACTGCAGGGCTTTGTAGATGTTGTCCTTGCACAGAGCCTAGTGGAAAGGAAGAGGAGAAATCCGTCACTTATATCTATGCACAGTCATTTTCCCTGGGTGATTCAAACAAGAAGATCTGGGGAAAGATGAAGGAATACACAACATGAGGCACGAGTTAACACTGTAGTTTGTCATTCTTTATGTTATTTGAATCGATCTTGACTATGTGGCAGACATAGCATTTGAGCCAGATGCAAACATTAAACTGTTTCGGAAAATGATGGAAAATGATTGCCGGTGAGAATGGATATTTCAGCTTGATCCCCGTTCAGCAGCAAACAGCAGGAGGGAGAAGCTACGCTCTTGCGCCTGTGTCACCTGGAAGACTTTGGGTGCGCTGACGAGGGAGGCCAGGGCCGAGGAGAGAGTTGCGGAGAAGATGCCAGCAGTGATGAGGGGGCCAAACCCTGACACCATGCTCATGACCTTGAGAAGAGAGGTTCCAGTAAGGAGACAGCAACAAGAAAAAAAAAATCTAAGCCAAATTTTTATTCAGATACTTCCCTCTCCACTCTCTGTGATTTGGAATCTCTAAGTTAATTGCTTCTAATAAGACATTTTTTTCCCTGCTTCATTCTCGAGTTAATAGTTGTTTTTTCAAAGTGAAAATAGCCTTCTCGTTGTTTATAAAAATAATATAAGATACTGGAAAGAATAAACAATGAAATGATTTCAAGGATTTTGACAACATTCCCCCGCTCTGTCTTTTGTGGGCATCTGTTTCTTGGACGATGGGAAATTCTATCCAGGAGAAAGTAGTATTTTAATAAGGTTTGGGGAGGGATCCAGCTGTTTACCAATCTTTTTAAAGGCATTAGCATTTCTTGTTCTTCCTGTACAGAGAGGCTTTTCAAATCTTTGCTTTGTCTGTGCTCATTAAACACAATTTTGGATCTGAGACATGATGAGATTCTATCAATTTAAGTCATATTTTAGAATAATGACTTCAGCTGAATTAATTTCTCTTTGGTGGTTGTTAAAATAGATGAGTAAAGCCTTCACGACAAATTTGCTTCTCCCTCTGCTCACCAGTCATTCAGACAAATTAATATATTTCGAGTGCTACAGTTTTTCCAGCTTCCCTTTTACCTCCTCCCTCGCTTACGTCCCCCCACTGCTACTCACAATTTCCCTCTTGGCTTGCTCCTCCAAGCGCTCCAGGACTACCACAGAGGCTGTTCCTAAGCTGATGCCCATGCATGAAATGCATTCCAAGTGCTAACTAATTGAAGCCTCTCCATATCTCCATCAGGAAATCCTGCACAATCGATTGGAAGATACATATGGCAGGCGGTAATCTTTCCCTGGTGATGCAATCCCTACAACTGCCTGTTCTCGCCCCACTACGGTGAGTATAACCACATATTGAATGCCTGTGTGATTCCCTTCCGTCCCACGTAAATTGTTCCTTGCTGAATTCGAATCAGTCAATAACCAGTCTGTTGCAGAGTCAGAAGTTTCATTATACATCATGTTCTAAAAATGAAAACAATAGCAACACATATCATTTTTTTGAAGTTCAAACCTGGAAGTTGTTCATCAGCCCATACTGACATGGTTCGTGCCGGCATCTTGAGAAGTCATAGCCTAGCCCGCAGGCTGCTGAACCACTGCAGTTCATCGCGGAAATGATGGTGTCGTTCATGCTTCCCGTGGCATCTCGGACCACACAGGCCCCTGGGAAAACAGCCATGGCTTGTCATTTCTTTATATGAAGGGTCTTGCTTTCTTAAGGGTTTTCTTCTGAAAATATGCTTAGCTGACTTCGACTTTGAACAAGTGCTTTGCCTATCCCGTCTTCATTGTCAGCTCTTCCTTTGACATGGTACCTGCAAGTTCCCATCCTCTGAGGCCTGGGAGCGACCCGTCTCTAAGAGGCTGCCACTACCACTGACTTGAGCAGTTTAAGTCCTAGCGTTTTGCCTGCCTCTGTGAGACACTTGGGGTTGACACTCTCTTACTTTCTGAAGTGCACTCAGCAGTGCTTTGCACATAACATGTATTCAACTCAAATTTCTGGGTTAGTGCTACTGATTGGGAGTTTTTCAGATAGAAGAATTTATTTCCTCATCTGTGAGAGAATCAAAGGATGACATTATTGATTACTAGTAATTAAAGAACCGAGCCTTCATTTTCTATGAATGACATTTCTGCATAGTTTTTAAACAGTTATAATCTTACTTTATATATAATTTCAATTGTTTAAATAATGCAGAAAATATCTTGGGATAAAATACTAAGATTCCCTAAGTAATACTGATGGTAAAATAATATTCTATCAAACATTCATCTCAGTTTATTTCATTATTTTTGTACATTTTGGTATTTCTGTTATTTTCTATTATAAACATTCTATGAATGTCTTTGTGCATAAAATTTTTCCTCTGTAATTTGAAGTCTTTTTCTAGAATAGAGTCCCAGAAATGGAGTTATGAACTTTTTAAAGATCCTTGCTACATCTTTTAATCACTGGCTTTTCTTATGAAGTTTTCTAACTGTAATCTCTGCCATTATATATTTGATAGGATTATTGAAAGATATGAATGTTGGTGTAAAATATACATAAACTTTTCTGAACTACCTGAAGGATAAATACTTTACAAACTAAATGTCAGTCAGTGAAACTGTTCATTTTGCTTTACAATCTCCAGCCAGTGTGAGTTCTCATTCCTTGCTGATTGTTTTAAGAGAGGTCCCAGTGACAGGTACCAATGGGGACGCCCAATTTTAGCCATAGGATTCATAATCTTTGAATCCAGGAAATACTTAAAAATTATAGAATCTTCTAGCTGAATGAGCCACTTATTTATTTATTTATGTATTTATTTATTTTAGTTTTTTGGGGGGGCAGGGGTGGTAATTAGGTTTATTTATTTATTTTAATGGAGGTACTGGGGATTGAACCCAGGACCTCGTGCATGCTAAGTATGTGCTCTACCACTGAGCTATACCCTCCCCACTGAACAAGCCATTTAAAATAATCAGTGCAGGAATCCCTTTTATATAGCCCTGAGAAGTGGCCTGCCAGCCTGTGCTTAAATGGCCATCTGGGCTTCCATAGGAGTCTAGCCTGGAGCTGTATCTCTGTGCATAGAAAAGTTTTCTTCTCTGAATGTTCCACATTCCTTCCTCTCCAATAACGGCATAAGCATGAGGTGACCCCCAACCAGGCGGAGGTGTGGCTGCAGGCAGCAGGTGGAACAAAAGTCAGCTTAAGAACAGCAGGCAAATCCATATATTTTCTGCTCACTGAGCAATGTGGGGGCTGGCCGCCCACACTGCTGGCAGCTGGGTGTAGTTCTGATTGCCTGCCAATTGGTGACAGTGACATTTCCAAATAGGGACAGCAGTGCAAGGAGGAGACAGAGTCATCAATTCTGTAACTTTCATAATTTCTTAAGTCTTTTGTCATTGTTTTTGTTTTGTGTTTCTTCTCTCTTACTCTGTTCCTCACCTGCCTCCTAAGGGCAAGGGAGGTGGATGCTGGAAGTAGTGGCTTCCTTGGCAGTGAAATTACCACCCAGAGTAGCAAAACAGGATCCTTTTTGTGTTCAGGTAGAATGGCAATCTGATTACCTCTGCACTATCCCTGACTCGGAGACATCTGTGTTCAGCTTAATTGCATTCACACCCCTAGAACATCCAAGAAGGGAATTAAAATGGTTGCCTATTAAAAAAAAATGTCTACTTATGTTCCATGGAAAGCCCTCTAGACATGAAAAACAACTGGACCCCCTGTAATTCAGGCATCCCAACACCAGAGACACACAACTTACCTACACAAATAGCAACTCCTATGTAGGCAACAGTGGTGATGAAGATGGCCAACATGGTTCCTTTGGGGATGGCATCTTGGGGATCCTTTGAAAAAATAATGTAGAGGAGTGAGGAGACAGAGTGGAATAAGAAGCAGACATCACTTGGAATTATTCATGTATTTTCAGAATTTTAGGTTACCCTTCCTGAAGCAAGTTCTACAGAAAAAAATGAAGAAATTGAGAAATAGTGAGCTCCAGTTCCTTTCAGACGAAGACAAGGTGTTTAGATGAATAAAGAATCAGTAGAACTTTGCACTGAAAAGAAGAGCTCTCTAACTGTCCAAGATGGAGTTTTTATAGAAAAGTAGACCAGCTAGTTCACTCACTAATGTCCCTCCCTCCCCTTTAGCTCCCTTGAATTTCATGTAGGTATATCAGACCTTAAAGTATTGGGAGGGGGCATACAAACATACCTGGCACATTGACGATATCTGTGTGTGTGTATTTGTTTTGTTCTAGGTTAAGCTTGCTTTTTTTTTTTTTTAAATCACTTTTGACTGAGCAAAAAGGATGATCTGCTAAATTCTCTAATTCCTCAAATTTCCACTTGGAATCTAGTTCGGGAATAACTGCAATGGGAGATATTTAATTTCCATAACCAGGCATAAGGAAAGAGGCAAATTTAAGATTTTGCCAAAAAATGGGCTTTTCTCTTGCTCATAAATGTATATAAATTCACTGAGCTGAGCTCACATCATATATAACATACTATTTTATATCCTATTCTGGGGGCTAAATCATATCATAATCAATTTCCAAGCAGCATAACTTCTAAATAATTGGATTCAACCTAACAGGGATTATTAAATAGAGATTGCAATGTATTCATTGCTTACAAAAGACAGTGCTGGCATATAGTAGGAGTCAATAAATACTGAACTGAGGAAAGCACCATCTCAGTAGGCATCAGTCCCATACCAGAGGACATGTGACTCATGGATACAGGTGAGTGATCAATGCTGTCAGTCTGAGTTTTGTGCTTTGTTTTGTTAACTTAAATCTGCTGATCAAATCCAGCAGGAAAATCAACTCACGGTGAATGAAGACAGCCTGAGAGCTGGAAATGGTAACTAAACCAAGCAGATCTGCCCGCACAGGGGAGCAAGCCAGCCCTGTGAAGCCACTCTCTAATCGTTCATTCCTCCCCACTCTTGTAGGAATATCTGCACTCAGGATTTGTTTGGATCCAGCCATACCAGCCTCTTCATTCCAATCTGCTGGCTCCAAAAGAGAGTGTGGCGAGTGTGTGCGACTGAGTAGCACGTAGAAGGAGGAAGAAGGCAATCGTGGCTGAAACGGACCCCACTCAATCTCCATTCATGGTATGTTGCAAATTTTATTTTATTGGTTAACGATTTCTTGGGATCTGAGTGGAACGTGAAGAGTTGATATAAGTGGGAAGAAAGGAAATACAGACAAGGAAAAGAGATATGAAGATGGATAGCAATCTTGTACCTAAAACACAAAAACTTAGTTTTTATTTAGAACTATCTGCTACAAGCTCTAAATTTTCTTATTGAGGACTTACATGAGGGTCACACTTGACCTGAAATAAATCAGGATGCCACAATATTCAAGTTTTCTTCTCTGGGTACATTTCCCCTGGACAGGGCTCAGCACTTAGACAGATTCTTAGTTTTCACTCTAAATGTTAATTTCCATCCCGCAAGCAGTAACCCCAAATCTCACCTTCCTTCACCTTTCTTCATGAAATAGTATACATTTGTCTCAGGACAGAGAACAAGCAGTCTATTAGATTGCTGCTTTCTGAGTGTCAACCATATCCTGATCTTTCATCTCTGAAACTGCATCTCATCCCATCCTCTCCTTCCTCTTGCCCAGACCTGGATGAACTCATCCATACCATGGCTTCCAGTCCTGGCCTGGCTCCTCTCCAGAGCTTCAGACTCATGAATGTAGCCACCCACTAGACATATCCCCTCTGATGTCCTTCTGCCATTTCAATCCCATTGGCCAAATCTGAGCTTCTATTCACCATGGAATCAATTCAGTAGGTTGCAGCCAGCATTAAAAGAACACAGTAGTATAGAACTAATGTGAAAATATCAGAAGACATCATTTGTGTTAAAGTAAAGAACTATGTGGGGAAAATTTTTGTATGTGGGCGCTTGATTGTGATGTATAATGTTTTCTTACCGCAAATCATAGTAAAAAAGCATCCCTTCCACTTCTTCTAACTCTAACAAAAGCCGACCCTTCCGATCCACTTCCCTGCCATGGCTTTAATTCAGGCTCATGTCATCTCTTGTCCAGACTACTGTGATATCCTCTAAATGATCTTTCTGCCTCTGGTCTCCCTATCTGTCACCCCCAACCCTCTAATCCATCCCTCACAAGCTGCTAGCAAGCTCTCTTTAAAGCATGCACCTAGTCATGGTGCTTCTTGATCTAAATTTCTTAGTATCTCTAGCTAATTGTGGGATAATATCCAAAATCCATTGTCTGCAGTTTAAAAGATCTCTGAATTCTACCTATATAACAGAATATAAGAGCGTATATGTTAAAAGTTGAGCTTAATTGTAAAATCACCAAAGTATTTTTAAATAGAATGAATGCATTTTTTTTACAACAATACTACGATCACATGTGCCCTAAAAATCATGATAGGACATCTTCACATGTAAACTCATTTTCTTTATATGTAACCTCAAAATCAGAGATTTCTCAGTACAGATTGATAGATTAAATAAAAGTGTTTACTGATACACCAACCCTAAATCAAGTTAGCGCTTATCTTCAAAGAAAGAAATTTTATGCCTTGCCTTTTTAGATCGGGATATCCTCTGGTTCTTTGCTTATATCCAGAGTGCCTAGGACACATAGACAGTCCTTTGCAAATATGTTTTTAATATATTGATGAAAAGATTTTACTTGCATACCCAACTCCACGCATAAAATAATTTCCAACAGCAGAGTCTTTCTCTGAGCCTTTCTACAGTCCATGTTTTCTGTTCCAAATGTCCCTCCCTTCTTTATCCTGTTGATGAACTCCTATTCATCCCTTCAAATCTGGCTTGAGTGTCCCCTCCTCTGAGAGATTTCCCTTACTTCTTTGGTGACAGGCAATTACTGTTTCATCTTTCCCATAGACATGATTCTGTTCTTGCTTCTTATGACTCCTACAGAGTTAGTCTGTCTCTCTCTTAGACCAGGAGCTCTTTGAGAGAAGGATCAAGCTCTTGTTTGCTTCTCTGGTGCCTGGTATAATATAACAAGTGTTGGCTGAGCTGAACTGACTGCTAGACATCTAATAATAGAAACTTGTTTCTAGGGAGTCTAAAGAAAGCACAATATGCTTTAATTTAAATGTGGTCTTACAGTTTACAGAAATTTAAATCAGTTACCTCTGATACTTTTCCAAATCTGAAAAACCAGAAGCTCAACGTCCGTAGCTAAATTCTATTAAGCAGTACTACTTACTACTTGAATCATTTGTAACAAGTTACTTAATTTTTCTGCGCCTCGGCATACTCTTTTTTTTTATGCCATAGCTCTCCTCAAGACTTGGCCATGGCACTGTAGTCCTTAATATAACAAATCTAAATGCCTTTATTCATTCACTCAATAAATATTTATTGAAGCTTTGCTAGCTCCAAGGACACAGCAATGAACAAAACCAAAGGCAAATTTTTATGCAAAGGCACTTTCTTGTGGTTATATTTTAGGGCAAGCATTTCTTGCTCAGGTCCCTTCAATAGCCCTTCGCCTTACATTACAAAGTTACCCAGCCTGTCAGGGTTTCTCCAGTTGAACCGTGAGAGACTCCTTACTGTTCTCACCATTTTCCCATGTCTGTCTGTTGTTTTGTCTTCTCTGCCTGGAATACCCTTACATTTCCTGACCAGTTGTCAGTATCCAGCCTTTGCCTTAAGTTCGTGCTCAAAAGTTACTTCCTTGAGAGAAACGTAATTATTTCTTCATTATTTTTTTTTCATAATCCACTCGGGCAATGCACACGGCTTTCATTTATACATATCTCCCAATGACTCTTGAAAATATTTCTTGTCTTCCAAAGATGATTATAAATTTATTGAGGTAAAACCGGCGTCTTCTGCTTTTCTTCGTGTATGGTAGAGACTGTTTATTGTCCTCTCATTTCCATTCTCACCTTCCTCCTTTTAATACTAGAACCCTTTAAAATTTTATCTGGGCACATGGCTGTCCAGCTGGAGATTGTATTTCCCAGTCTTCTTTGTTACTAGGCAAGGTTACAGAGACCAAATTCTGGTCAATGGAATGTCAACAGAAGTGACACATGCAAGGTCCAGGGACTGCCTGCCCTCTACCTCCTTATTCCCCTTCCTGTGGTCTGGAATGTGACCTTGGAAGTGTTCAGTCATCTCGGACCTGGCAGATGAGGGCAAACCCCAAGGGAATGGTGATACAAGAGAGGTCACCTGCATTTCTGGGCTACCTTTTGGAGCAGTCCTTTCTTATTCCAGCAGATGGCCTATGGCCTTGAATTTTTATGCACTAGAAAAACAAACTTCTGTCTTGTTTAGGTCACAGTTACTGGCTTTTTACAAAACATTCAAACTAATATCCTAACTAATATAATACTCCTTACAGTGCTTAGCAAAGAATATTATGAGTGGAGTGCTAAATAAATAAATACCTATTAAATGAGTGAATGTATCTCTGAATTTAATGACATAAGTATTCAGTGATAAAGTGATTTGTTTTTGCTTTTTTCCTGAATATGCCATGTTCTTGTTCATTAAGTGTTTAAAAAAGAAAGAGTGGTTCTGATATTTTTTTCGCTGAACAATGTTCATTTTGTTGGAAATACGGCACAGTCGATATACTCTGCCCTTCCGGTATCACTGAATAAGACTTTTGTATTAACTGTCTGGGATAGGACAGCTTGGCGGTGACATTTGTCATTAAAAGAGAGAGCTTTTAAATACCTAGGAAACCTTGCAGAATCTTACATTTTTGGAATCTGTAGAGAAACACGGTCACTGTTGATATCTATAGCTCCTCGTCCTGCCCAACTGCACCATTACCTCCCAGAATTACAAAGCAGAGGAAATGACATACCTCCAAATCTCCTGAGATGTTGGCACCAGCGAGAATCCCAGTTGCTGCTGGGAAAAAAATGGCAAAGACAGAGAAGAAGCCTTCGCCTTTTGTGAAGTGTGGCCCAAAGTTTTCTGCAAATATTGACGCTGCAACACAAATAATGAGGAAATTATTATGGAGACGTTCCTCACAGGTAAGAGGTAAAGTTACTTTCGGCTTCTATAGCCCTGGATGCAGACGTGATCTGTAATCTAGATGGGATGAGCTTGAAGATGTTGGTGTGCTCCTGAAGAACCTCATGTTAATATTTGCCAGGAGTCAAGATACTTGCCACAGGCTTTCAGATCTCTAGGGCATGTTCTGAAAAATCAGTAATTTTCACACACACACACAGACTAAGGCTATCTGAAATCTCTGGATCTAGAAGACTAAGAAAGAAGGAAATGGAAAATTCTCTCATGACCATACTGGCACACTCACAAATATCCCACACAACATTGCCCTACACACATACAACTACATTCTCACATGCATGCACATGTTAGTCGACACACTGCTTTTCTAGCCTTTTTTTTTTAAATTGTAGGAGAAACATGTGGGTGAGGCTCTCTTGCAGTATTGCTACTGATGTTCTAGCCTTCCTGCGCCTCGTTTGTAGAGACTGGATCTTAGACTCTTACACCAAATTCTCATGTATGGGAGACTATAGAGTGAGGAGCTTTGGTCATAAAATAATAATATCCCACAGGTTGTCACCAAATTACTTAAGGGGAAAAAAATCTAGAAGAAAAACAAAAAGGAAAAGGAAGGAAGAAAAGTGTGAACCAAAGAATCTAGGGTGATGCAAAAATAAGGAAAGAAAATTTAAAACATCATAAAGATTACAGCAGGAGCTGGAAGATGGGAAAAGAATCAAAAGAGAGAGGATGGCAACTTGCAAAGCAAACAAGACAATCTTTACAAAGAGAAAGAACCAGGAGGAAAGAAGTGATGTGATGTAAAAAGGAAACATACTGACAACTGAGTAAAATAAGGAAGGCAAATATAAAAAAGCCCTCAGCAATGGATTCTAGAGTAAGCTGAGTAGGAAGGTAGGAAAGGGTGGATGGGTGGAGTAGAACAGAAGAGAGAAGTTCAATTTCAAGCCCAGCGCCATGCCGTTATCACAGGATGCTGTATTAATAGCTCCTACAATCTTTTATGGTTAAAAACCTGACAGTGATGCTCAGTTAGGTAATGCTATATGAAAGCAAGGGACAAAAAAGTTTATCAGGAATTAAAAATGAGTATGTTTGACTTTGGCGCTCTCAGTGGTTGGACACATTGTCTGAGCTATGTTCTCTTTCTTGCACGTGCACTCTACTTTTACTATTTGACAGAGTCTGCAATATGTCAGCACTTAAAGGTTTTCAAAGCACTTTAACATTTGCTATCTTACTCGCTTTCAAAGTCCCCTGAGGAGGTTACTATTATCGCCTCCCCCTTGGTAGGAAAATCTGAGACCCAATCATGTTAGGCTACCTGTCCAGCTGGTAAGCAGTAGATGAGTCTGTCTCAGGCTCTCCTGACTCCAACCCCACACTCTTCTCTGGATCACACTGGGATTCCAGTGGCTGGGGTAGGGGTCATGGGGATGGGGATGGGGATGGGGGTGGGCAAGGGAGAGCTGTTTATTGCAAAGGAAGTTATTTGTCATATATACCTTGGTAATTAAAGAAACCTCTGGATCTTTTCTCATTGTTGGATGGAATGACGGTTCCAATGAAGAAGTTTGCAATAGCAATGAGAAGAATGATCAGAAGAATCACTTGAGCCTGGAATGATAAAGTAACAAGAGGGCAAATTAGATTTATTTAACGACGTTTTACATAATTGTAAAAGTTTTAAGTGCCCACTGAAGAAAGACCCTATCTGATAATTCCAGTTAAGACTCTACCATCTAGGTAATAAGTGTGTCCTTATGAAATGGCCATCTTAATAAGCCTTATTTGCCCTGAGTGTAGATGTTATATTTTCAATGGGTGCTTGCCCTTGGGCACTGGAAGGTGACATTCAAGAGCATTCCAAGTACTAAGTGGGTAACTTACTGCAGTGACCTTAGGAATATAAATGGAGCCAAATGATTTAACACTGATAGAACTGATTTCTTTCCTAGGCAGAGCTCCTGTGGATTCCTCCCCTTCCCAGTACTAAATGCAGAAGGAGTATGAGAACACAAAGCGATTCAGAGAATTCCCATGATGCCTAGTGCGCCTGATGTTGGGTACCACACCAGTGTGTGCCCAGCACAAGCCATCTGCAAGGCTGACCAGTCAAATCACCTTTCTTTATTCCCTCTGGCATTTCAAGGTGTTCACTGGCTTGGCATTCCCATATGCTATTCCTTCTGCCAGAAACACACTTGTCTCTGCCCTTCGTAAAGCTATTTCTTTTTCTCATCTGTTATATATTAGTTACCTCCTCAGAGAGGCCTTCCTTGACCATTGAATCTAAACGGTAACAGCTGATGTTCACAAAGGGCTTACAATATAACAGATGCAGATTTAACTTTACCGATATTCTTTCAGGTAAATAATACCGCCAGCAACTACATGAAGTAGATAATTCTGCTATCATCATTTTAAAGATAAAGAGATTGAGGCACAGAGAGGTTAAGTAATTTACTAAGGGACATATAGACATAAACCAGATTCAAGTGCAGGCACTCTAACCACAGAGCTGGAGCTTTAAATTCTACCCTGTACTGTCATGAAACTATATTGCCTCCCTCAGGGAATAATGTAACTTATGTTTCCCCTGTTATATTCTGTCTCAGTGCCCTGTTTATTTCCTTTATAGCACTTTCACAATTTACCATTCTATATTTACTTGTTTATCTATTTGTTTATTACTCATCTCCCCAGAGACCATATGCTCAAGTATGGCAGGGATTGTGCCTGTGTGGGTCACAACTGAATATCCAGTGCCCAGCAGAATGCCCAGGACACGCTAAGCACTTGGTCAATTTTTGTTTAATGTGTGAATGCCACGTAGGAATGTTTCCCATTGCCATATGTACGTGGCAGGCTTTGGCCATCTTTCCATTTCTGGTGACCACCTGTGGTCTAGTGACTGTACCTCCTGGCACATAGGAACATAGGAGTTTCAGTTGAACTAGTGACTGCACAGAGTTGCAGAGCAAGCAGAAGACATGCTCCGCATCATTGAGAAATTTACTAACTGGCTTACTAATAGTTAAATCCAGACACTCTCTACTCTCTACAGGCTCTCGGATGCCCTTGCGTTTGCTGCTGAAGTACTGGGTTTCAGAGAAGAATGATAGTTTCTGCCTCTGTTATCTCCTCCCAACACACTTGCCACTTTTTGTGGGCTTCAGCACTCATAGCCAGCTTGGAAGGGGATACCAGGCATGCGATTAAAAGATGCAGGCTTCCAGCATGTATTATTGCTGTGGTCATACAGGGTCTGTGCGTGAAGATGGCAGCAGTCTTCCTGGCTGTGTCCCTGTGACTATAGCGTAAAGAAGGACAAAGCACAGGCCTGATCACCTGAGCTATGAGTTATGACTGCCTGGACTTTGTGCTTGGAGGGCTTGGTGTCCCACCGAGCACTAACCTGGCTTCTTTAACCATACAAAGTAATAATAGAAATTCTTTTTGAATATAGAGTTCCTTCTACTCCTGCCATTTGCTCAGGAACCTGACCAGCAGTCGTTGATAACATCATTCTGAGAAATTCACCTTTGCTTCCCATTCCATTCCAGCTACTGAAATTCCTAAAAGAATCACCACTGTGATAGAGCCTATTATCCGGATGTCGTTGGTTGGATCCACCATCATTGAATCACTCTCCTGGAATGAAAAAAAAATCATTAAAATGGTTAGAGATCTAGCTTTTTTTTTTTTTTTTTGCCTTGTATGTCTTATTGTAGCATTTAGCAGTAAGGAGAGGAGATATTATGCACTAATGTCTGGGGCTACACAGGATAATAGAAAGATAAAGTGCTCATAAATTTGAAAAGATGAAGAATCTAACATTATTTTTTCCCTGTGATAATAGGCCTTTGATAGCCAAGGTTAGGAGTTGGAAACTTTAGAGATTAATTTCAGTTACAGCTTTTGAAGCTATCGCAGCACTAAGTAGAAGTACACGTACATACACATGCCATGTTTTATTTCAGAAGAGTGACTAGTTATCTTTGTGTGTCAAAAGGGATCCTAGAGGAATAAAAGTGAGTGCTTTCCAATGTGAATATCAGAAAATAAATGCTATTCAATCAAAGAGCAGTCTATGAACTATGTGCTCCACTCATTTATCCATCTAATTTTTGAATGGAGGTACTGTTACCAATTGAATTCAGTGTATGCTGTCACTACCATGAAAGGAGGACTAGAAGTTGGCTCCTGTACTAGCTAAGTAATGTGCTCACCTGTATATCATCCAGACGGGGCACCTAAACTGAAAAATGCCTAGTTTCCTGCAGTGAGTTATTCTAATGTTTGAACTTTCTTTCCCTTTGGAAATCTGTACCCATAATAGTAATATTGCTGCTGATAATAATACCCATTATTTGTCTTTCCTGTCATATTTTACACTGTATTTCATGTACATTATTTCATTCGATCTGTACCACGTTTCTGTAAAGTACATAGAACAATATTATTAACCCATACTATAGATTTGAATAACAAGGTTCAGATGAACAGAGGGACTGGTCCAAAATCCCTCAGCTGCTAAGTGTCTGAGCCAGTTCTGATGTGAAACCCAGGGCTCCTTCAACTATATTCAACTCCCACCTTCTGCAGAATAAATCCACTTCCTCTCATCTTGCCATAATGATATCCCCTAGTGCCCTGAAAAGGCAAATTAAACCAAATTATCTTGCTCAGCTGAAGAAACAAGAAACTTTTAATTACCTTAAGAAGATCGACCACAGTCTCAGCAAATCCCACCACGTACATAGCAACAGCCACTGCATTGGCGAAAGCAAAGATCAAGCCTATAGACCCACCAAACTCCGGCCCTAAGCTTCTAGAAATAAGGTAGTAGGCCCCACCTGGAACAAGAAATGAACATGCTTCACACTGAGGAGCTGCTAGGGGACTGACTTTATATAACCAAATAATTCTTAATGTCTGAGAACATTTAAAATACCATCTATCCTAATAAAAAATTGTATAAATCCTAACAATTTGAGAAATCTTGTGGCACCTTAATGAATAACTTAGCCCTCCTTTGTATACTATATATAATCTACAATAGAACTATCTTGACTAAATAATTCATTGACATATATAATACACAAATGCTACAGATTAGAGTACAGCAAACTTTATGGCCCCAATTTTTTTATCTTTTGAAAAACTTCATTGGAGGATTCAAATCAATAATGTAACTGAAGTAAAATTTCATAGCCCACATTTCCAGGAATAGGCAGGCCTGGGCAGAAAACGAAGTGGGTAAAGTTTATCATTGTCATCCTCACTTCTTTTCTGGTATAATTTCTGGTCCATATTTACTACATAAAAAAGGCACCTGTATAGTGCTATGTATTATCCACTCTATAAATCAGACTTGGTTTTTATAGTTTTAGCTCAAGAAACATGGTTATTGCCAGATACCCACATGCGTATGGGGCGGCAAATGGGAAGACAGGTAGGGAGGGCTTGGGATCTTTGCTCCTCCCTCAGACCTTGAAAAGGTAGTTTTACACATGGCTGTGTACGTCTTTGCACAGGAAGGGCTGAGCCAGAACGGTCAACTGCCCAGGGAGAGCTGAGAGCAGGTTACTGAAGGTAACAATGACTAGATGTCTAGATAACTAGGTGCTGTCACAGACCGTAGTGAGTTAATGACTTCCTCTACTGACTAGCCTTAGACATGGACAGAACTGGTAGGGGAATGACACTGAACACCCCTACCTACAACCAAAACAATCTTTCACTGAAAAGAGTTTCACGATTACCTCCACTCTAGTAACTCCTTTGGGTTAAGGGGACAGAACCCTCTCTAAAAATGTAAACTTGTCTTTGTGGGGGCAAATCCCCATTACATCCTTTGTCCTGATTACATTAAATAAATTAGCAGCCAGTTACTAGGCTTGGTCAAGATGAGAGAGAGGCAGCAATTGTGAGAGGAGCTGTGTTGTGGGTAGGATGGTGTTTTATCAGGCCTATGCTAGGGAGACCTGGGTAGAATTCCCAAGTAGAGACCCAAGGAGCCAAAACAGAATGGGAAGGGGAAGAAAGCAAGTTAGAACAGTGATAAACTGCCTGCTCCTTTTCTGCTAAGGCCTGTTTGTTCCTGGGTAATTTGAAAGGAACTCTTTGCTTTACTTGTTTGTTTTTATTTTCTTTTTAAGACTCTCTTCATGCTTTTGGCCATTAGGAGTATGGTATTGGGGTGAACTCTGAGGGTTCCCTGAGTGGGGTGTCAGCTGGGATGCTGGAGGAGACCCTTCTGAGGGGACCTGGGAGAGAGCCAGTGGGCTCGTCCAAGGCACAAAGAAACCATATTTTTTACTGTAATACTCTGCTTTCTTTCTAGACACCTGGTCATTCTTTACTTTATAAACATGTTTAATCACAAGAAATAGGCAAAAAAGTCTTTTCTGATGATCTCTTAACTTTGGTTGAAAAGAAACTTTCAACTTGCTGTTTAACTGTTGGATTATTTTGTTCTGTTTTAAGGCTTTGGGGGCTAATTCTCAACACGCAAATTTTACTTCTAACATTAAACTAACTCTAGACATCACTCTATAACCAAAGCTTGTAGTCACAAGTAAATGAATTGGCTTACCTCCTCTTACTACTCCATTTGTGCAAATAGCAGACATAGAAATACCTGTGAGTGTTGTCACTACCACACTCAGGCCAATGATGATGACTCCGAGACCTGAAAAATCCCCCAAGACAGGTGTTTGGCTCCAGTCCTTCAAGAAGACACCACGACTTCAGGAGGTCACAGCCTGAATCTTGTCAAGGAAGGATCAGTCTCCCCATGAAAAACCTGAAATGTTCTAAAAGATCTCACTCCATCTAGGTCTAGGAAGGTCTACGAAGCACCTGAAATGTACTAAACTTTAACACTGAAGCCATGTCGAGGAATCGTTTTCCAAGAAAAGCCAGCAAGGGGTGTGCACCAGACTGAAAAAATAAAACATTTACCCAAGGAATTTGAGCATCTGGAAACCAGGACCTGCAATGTGCCAGAGAGAATCATTAGAAAAGAGACCACAGCTGCCAGAGTTGACCAGGACTGTACTCACAATACCTTATGTTTCCTTCTGCATCCAGCTCATCCCAGTAGTTAGTCAGGATTCAGTAACATCAGGCTACTTTCTTGTTCCCATCAAAATGAAGCATATAAAAAAAAATTTGCCTACCCGTAGCAAGTGATGAGAGCATTTAGATATCTTAGAAATTTTACCTCCACGAACAAACCCGTTAGTTGCTATTGCAGAAGTTGACAACCCAGTAATAGAAGTTACCATGGTGGAAAGAAGAATTATGAGAACTCCAAGACCTGTTAGCAATGAAAGATAGAAGATAGTACATTTTACTTTTCTTCCTGCGATTCCCTATTTGCTGTAAAAACTATACTGCTTTGAATTTAAGTTTTCACACTCCAAGCCTTGGGCCCCCATGGAGTTCCTGTGTGCTGAGGAGAAACTGGTCTGCCTGGCGTAAAGATCAAGTCGGAGAACTGCTCATTATGATGAAGGATGGTTTCCGAAAGTAAACACAGCCTAAAATGCAGCTCTGGAAAGGAAAAAAGTTGACTTACGCTGGTGTCCTGGGACAGAAACTACCCTGGCTGCGAAAAGAGAAAACATAACATTTGACCTTCTCTCTTGCTTGAGAGGAACCTGAATGAGAAAGTTGCGGGTTTGACGAAGGTTAAATCCTTCTCCATTTTTCTTGCATCTCTCTTGCCCGGCAGGGGGAAAAAAAAGAACCAACTTGGGTTACCTTTGAAAACACTCCAGAAAGGTCAGTGGTGAACTATTTGGGCCTGTGCTGCCTTTACCTTACAAATGATCGTGCGGGTCCCAAGTTTAATTACCTCCTCTGACATATCCATTTGTGGCAATAGCAGAGGTGGATAAACCAGTGATACCAGTCACTGTCACGGCTAAGCCGATGATAATCACACCAAGACCTCAGTTGAGAGAGGAAAAATAAAGGCAATTAAATGGTCGAACAATCCATTAGATCGTTTACATAAGAGCCAGCAAGTCAAGCGTAGTTACCAGAGGAACACATTTGAGTTTAACAAGTTGGTCTGGAAATCACCACAGGGTACATGCTCAGCTTTGAAGATTTCTGACTGTAGCAGCACAGATCCAGGAAACTCAAGAGCTAAGATGTGCAGTGCAAAGTTGCACAAAACCGAACAGCTACGACTAGTCAAAATTTAATGTGAACCCCATTTTTTTTATGAAGTCCTAGACAGCCACAAACATAATAATTGCTCTCTACAATTTCAAGGTGTTACTGTTACTAGAGAGTAAATGTTCATCCTTCCAGGCAACTATCTTTTTATGTACATTTGATTGTGTAGGAGTGGAAAATTACGTACAGTATAGAAAATTGTTCCTCTGGCAGATGAGTAAAGTGGAAAGAATCAAATCAAGCTATATTCATTTATTGGCTCTGTGAGCTCTGGCAAGTTACTTATTTTCTGAGCCAAAAATGCCAATGAAATTATAAAGAATGCATGTGTAAAACGGCTCTGTGTAGAGAGAGCAGTGGCCACCTGTAAAGACAGAGTGTGTGTAAAGCAGCATTGGTCATCGAACGCAGGACATAATCACTGCCACTGCTTTTTGCTCATATCTACAATAGTCATAACAGCTATTGTTTATTAAAAGTCAACTGTATATCCAGCTGTGTTAGGTGGTACGAGAAATACAAGGAAAAGTAAAAATGATAAAAGCTGCCCTCAAGGATCTTACAGTGCAGAATCATTTATTAAGAGAGAGAGAAAGTAGACCAGAATTCAGAGGAAGGCAAGGCTGCTTTCAGGTTCAGGAAATACACAGCCAGGGGACAATGAAGAGTAGCAGAGTACGCTGTCCCCAAATTTGCATAAGGATTATTTTGAGCTAAAGACAACTGAAAAGGAGGCGATACCTCCCCTTATTTGCCTAAAAGCAAGACATAAATTTATAAAGGTGCCTCCTCTTTCCTCTATACTGGGGGCAGTTATCGGATGGAGACTGGAGATGATACCAGAGAAATCCAAATAGTCTTTACTAACCAGCCCTTATCTTCCATTTTCCCCCCGTATATTTGCCATCCCACGATGTGCCACTCTAGAAACTCAGCCCTTTTCCTTTGTCTTGTCACTTTTCTAAAAATGCATTGTTCTTTTGTTAAGAAGCTTATATAAGCCCACCCCCTTTGAATTACTCATCGCAGAGGATTCCCATGTGTATGCATGACGCATGTGTTAATAAACTTCTGATTGTTTTTCTCTTGTTAATCTGTATGTCGTCAGTCTAATTTACAGGGCCCTAGCCCATGAGCCTAAGATGAGTGGAGGGAAAACAATTTTTCCTCCCCTTTAATACCCTCCTCAGTGGAGGCCAACATCAAACTCAGGGAAAATTTTTAGGGTCCCAGGCGCTGAAATCACCCTGGCTCCAGCCAGAATGCTCTTGCCTAGGCCTGTTTGGTTGCTGGTGGTAGGTTCTCTTGTTCCAAGGATGATGAGAAGGGCAGTTCCAGAGAGGCCGTGATCTCTCTGGCCAAGCCCTAGACGAAGGGGCAGTGGAGGGAGGTTAAGGACAGAAATGGGAACGAGGTATGGGACGTTGGTTCTTTCGATGCTGCCGGTTATACCTTGGCTCTACCAGAATTTTTTAGACTATTTTACAGGTTAAAGTACAGTAGGAAGAGGCTAACCGTGGGCATGAGATACAAACGTGGGCTATATTTGTTTGGCCCCTACAGGCTCTTAAAAGTTTGGTGTTGTAAGAAATAGTTACACTAAATTCTTCTTATCTTTTGCAGGGATCCTGTGAGCACCACCTGTGAGCATCACTATGTGGTTCAGGTCTGTGTGCCACTAAAGCTGGCTTCTTTTCATTTTATTTACTTAGTGCACATTGTTTTAACTCTTGACTTTGAGGAAGTTTAATGTCAAATATTTAGCTCACTCCAACAACTGTATAAAACCATCTAGTTTGTACTTCATGACCTTAAACCTACTTTTTTATTATTTCCCTACCCTTGTATTTCTTTTGCCTTTCTTTCCCCAACAATTCTTAATTTATCCTTTTGCATTGTATGTATTTCTATAAACCATACAAAATCCTGAAACAATCCTGTATACATTTAAACAGCAAGGGATTTGCTTCTCTCTCACAATCAGACATCAAACCCCAGGGTAAAAAGGCAGCTTAGAAGACATTCAGTTTATAGTTTTCTCAAACTGGGGCCCTGAACCACCTGCTTCAGGGAATGCCTCGGGAGCTGATTAAATGTGCCCAGACCTACTGAGTTTGGATCTTTCGAAGTGAATCCCAGGGTTCTACAGTTTTGTAACTAACTTCCCAGGTAATTAGTATGCACCTCACTGTCCGAAGATTATTGAGCTACCCTTAGCCGGTCTCAATTTGTGTTTGCCTGTTCCGCAAGGTTCTTTAGCTTTATCTTCAAAGCGTTTATTGAGAAACAATTAATCCATCTCCCTAATTTTCAGATGAGAAAGTGAAATGCACAGAATAGAAATGACTTGCTTCAGGTCACACCTGCTTTTCACACCCTTCTTCCTTGTCTGATGGTTAAGTTTATTGGATACCATCATGCTCCAGCCAAGGCCTTCAAGACAGAGAACAACTAGAAGGCATTATCAGCTCATTCTACCATATGCTTTGAGGGACAAGGCAGCCAAAACTCATAACCTCTGAACGGTTACCCTAGGGCTGTAGCTACCATTACTTCTGGCTCCAGCTTCCTTCTGGCTTTGTTCCCAGGGTCTGGCTTGAAAGCGTATTCAGGTTTCTTCCTCCAACTGCCCCCAAAGCAAGAAGGAACTGCTTGTATTTGCTTATTTTCTTTCCCAATAAAGGGAACCTGAATGGGCCCCAGACACAGACTTAATCAACTCATTTAGCTTTATGTTCCTAGCAAGGCCAGTAAAACTGAGTAAGGGTGATAGATAATAAGTTTCTACTACTCACTAAAGTCTATTTTCTCAGATTAAAAAAGTAAAACACTTCCATTTGAAGGAAAACCCACTGGACACCCATTTAGGTAGAACCCTACCCTCTTCTAAAGTTGGATTTGACTACTTAAATAAAAGGTCCTTATTAAAACTATGCTGATGTCTGGAAGTGTAATAAACAGTTGAGCAGGAGATAGGATTCTTCATATTCTGTAATTTTGCAGTAAACATGCAACTGGGTTGACTGTGAAGAGTAATGTAAGATCTGATTAAAGTTCAGATTATTGCCCAAACATATGGATTTTAAATAAGTTGCATTAAAAAGAATTACTCTTGCCCTGGGCTGCACTCACACCTCCAAACAAAGTAATGTTTCCTGATGATCTCAATAAGTTACTAAACTGCCCTTAAAAAACTAATTTTGCATGAAACCCTGGAGCAACAACTTGGCAATATTAAGAAGCAGATTTTCCATGGAGCAGCATATACTTATTGTAGACCCTGAGGCTGTAAGTGTTCATTTGCTATGCATCATAAAGCCAGCAAGCAGCCCTTTGTCAGGAACCCAGCAGTTGCCAAACATGCAACATGGAAAAACTATGGGAAATGGTTCCAGCTCTTTGTTTTTTGTGTTAGGCTTCTGGTGATTCTGAATGTGTTCTGAGGAGCTAAGGCAATAAATAATGACCAAGTAAGTACCTTTTAATAAAATGTGAATTGAGACACATTTTGGAGTAGAATCTGAAAGCAGGTCTAAACTTCTATGTTCTTGATACTAATGATTTTTTTTAATAGCTCTTTGATTAGAGAGCTATTGATTAGCTATTTTTAAAATTTGTTTCTATTGTTGCTGGTTTTTTTTGTTGTTTTTGGGGGGGAATTAGGTTTATTTATTTTTAATGGAGGTACTGGGGATTGAACCCAGGACTTCGTGCATGCTAAGCACACACTTGACCACTGAGCTAGACCCTCAGCCAGATACTAATGATTTATAGGTGTGCTCCTCAAGGTGAATATTTTCCACATATAGAGTAGAGCATCATTAATTTCCATGTATATTTTCCACATATAAAGTAGAACGTATTTTCCATATGTAGAGTAGAACATAATTAATTTTTATCACATTATAATGTATTTTCCATATATAATATATTTTCCATATATACAATAGAACATCATGAATTTTTATTATATTAAGTCAAAAACTTTGATAAAATTCAAATAAATTTTCATATAAATTTTACTCCTATACTCTCAATTAAAAATTTTTGCCACAGGAAATAATACTCTAAATGGAATATAATCTTTAAACCAAATTATTATTATCAAATCAATCAGGTATTATAATAAAAATAATTTCAACATCATTATTTTCCACTTGGAAAAATTAGCAATCGTTATATACATTATCTTAGTCATTTTATCTATCTTTTTAAGCTTCTATCTGGCAATACATTATTAACCTTTGTTTTCTTACTGCCTGTACCTGAGAGTAACACAATTATTTTCTTTGGAAAATGTTCAACAATTCAGCATTTTTATTAGTCAGGTCACATTTTTACCAGTTTTCCCACAAGTTATTTTTGTTTAGTGAAGTTTTGCCAATAATCATAAAGGGGATACTCTGATAAATGTCAATATGTCCCAAAATATGAATACTATTATTTATAATGAATGTATCTCTGTATACCTGCACACCTAAAATTCTATGAAAAGATAGAAATATTTCCTTGAGCATTCATCTGGTTGGCAAGCTGGAAAATTCCAGTCTCCCGGGAATTAATGCTTCACCTTTCCTCTCTGACAAACATTGTCAAAGAGGCAAAGTAAAAGAGCCCAAGTGCAGATTAATTCTGTGACCTTCATCTCACATTCAGCATTGATAGTGAAAACAAGTTGCTTATTGGGTTTTTAATTTACATCAAAAACGATGTAGAAGGGAAAAATTGCTTACCGATTCCAGCTTCTCCAACAATCCAGGAGAGGCGGATGAAGAGCATGACACCCCAAATATTCAGCATGCATCTCACCTGTGGGTTGAAGGAGCACGGAAAGGGATGTGAGAGGGGACCATGGGGCAAAACCCAGCCATCTCTGAAACTCCGCTGTTCGGGCCTTGTTAACACCTAGTCCACTAGGACATTGAACAGTTTTCATTTGTAAACATAGGAGCTTTCTCACCAGCACACCTTTCACCCATCCAAACTTCACACCACCGGCTTGATCATCTTCTTCCTTGTTTTCAGCTTGTTCATCTCCAGGGATCCCATCACCGTTAGCAACCAAGTCAGCTGAACCTGGAGCCACTGCTACATTCTGCATTTTTATAGATAGCAAAAACATGGTATTTGGTCAACACACGGTTTCATAAAAGTTCCAAAGGCAAATTGAAACAGTTGCCATAAAACTCATGACAAAAGAAAAAAGAAAAAAAAGGAAACAGTCTAGTCATTTTAATAAGATTTTTTTTTTTTTTTTTGCCCCAGGAGCTGATATGTTCGTTTTGTGGGTGATTTTAGGTACAACTAAGACTGCGAGGACGACGGTCCAGGAAGCTGGGCAGTTCTTCTACTGGTGAGACTATTACTTGAGGGGAAAATGATCGGATCTGGATAAACTGCGAACAGCAAAAGATCAAAAGAGAGAAGAAGGGACCCAAGGTAGGGAAGATGCTTATCAAGAGTGAATGACGGTCTTTTCAGAAGGCAAGGTAAGAGGGCCAGAAAGTTAACCTTCCTCACTAAGTCAGTGTTTGCCTTTCTTTCCATTAACCTCCCTGGGCTTCATTTTACTGTCTAAAATAATGATAATAAAACTTCTTTACTCATGTCAGAGTATCTTTAAGAAGGTTCAATAAAAGAATACATAGAAGTGTTTTCTTTAAAATAAGAAAAAAGGCTTAAAGTAGTCTTAAAAGCTGTAAATGCACTGTATGGCTCCAAGAATGCTATTCCTGGAGGGGAAGTTTCTTTCAGATTTGACATGCCTTTGCCTGAGAATTGCTGGCTGTGTCGCAGTATTGCTCAGGAGGTAAGAATTCTCCCCACTGACTACTAGAAAGATAAGCTGAGTAGAAATAAGAAGTAAGTACTATAAAAAAAGGTCAAAACCTTTGTTTAGTTTTTTTTTTTTTCCCCTGTGTGACCTACTTTTGAAAAAGATCTTCCTCCTGTCAGTAAGATAGTCCCTGAATTTAACGGGGAAGGAAATCCCTATGTTGCTCTCAAGTTAAGAACAACTCTCTAGTTTTTCTTTTAAGTTTGACTGAGTAATTTCAGATGCACCCACTTGATTTAGCCTATCTAGCACCTACTTGACTCACTCATTAATGGTTAGATTATACCCCACTGAGCTCCCCCAAAGCAATCTTCTCTAGTAAGGATTTTGAAACCTGTGGGGGAGTCTTAGATTCAGCACTTGATTATCATTGTTAAAAGAACAACTTTATCTTGCTTAAGTGGTCTAAGTTGGTTTACACCTAGGATGATGTGTTCTGGCATCACTAGCAAAGAGGTCTTGGACAAAGGCATTTTCTTCCCTTCTAAAATGAGATAGGCATGACGTAAATATTCAGTATTTATTATAAGGATTTTATTTGGGGACAATTGCAGTCCTTGCTCCTGCCACGCTCAAGGGTCCTTGCTTCTTTGGGCTTTGGTGTACCGTTAGCATACCCACTGTAAGATGACCCTGCTCCGAGCTATTTACTCCGAGTGACTTTGACTTCTTGTTTCCTTTTTCCAGCAAGTCCTCCAAGTAAGGATTTCTCCTAATTTTATTCTTCCAAAAGACTTTTTTCATGATACTAGTGTGGCACTTAGATAACCAATATAATACTGTGTGGTAAGAGTTCTTGTGTGATAACTGCATTGGAGGAAGATGGTGGTGTGGGTTACTTCTCAATGCCAGCAAACAGTATGGAATCCACAAAGTGGACTTGAAGGCCACCTGATCTCTATCACTTAAAAGCAGATGACCAAGGTTCTCATCCATTCTGGCCTCCTATTTGTTTTCTCTTCCTTCTCTCTTGGGTATTCCATTTCTCATTGTTTCCTCTATGCAGGCCACATTAAACAAGGGATAGAAAAGGAATGAATCCCAAGCCAGATCATCTTATTTTCTGACAGCCTTATGAAAAAAACCGAATGGCCAAAGCAACTGAAATGAATAGTTAAAATTTAGTTTTGAATTACCGGAGAAATATCTTAATCTTAAACGTCCTCAGGCCCTATTTGCACAGATAATTGAAAGCTGCCATCATACATTCGTATCAGTGTAAGATACGGATAAACAAAGTCCATAGGTACTGAGGCTGAACTAGCTGGACAGAGACTGGTGATCTCTACCAGCACAAGTGCAAATCACGCATGTAATTCAAAAATTTCCAGTAGTTACACTGAAAAAAGTAAAAAGAAATTAGTGAAATAACTTGGGTTCAGATATAGATCCTTACATTTAAAAATATATTTAAATTTTATAGAATATTATATTTCTAATATTTGCAATGTAAATATTCATTAGCAGTAGTGGCTAATGAATTGCAGGAAGGACTTTTAATTATATCCTTTTACAGACTTTTAATTAGATCCTTTACTTTATAGATCTGTGTAAAATATCTTTTCAACACATAGTCAATATAAAATTATTGAGACATTTTTCGTTCTTTTATTTTATACTATGTCTTTGAAATCCAGCGTGTATTTTATACTGACAGCACATCTCAATTTGTACTAGCCACATTTCTTTTTTTAAAGAGAGATTTAAAAAAAATTTTTAATGGTGGTACTGGGGGTTGAACCCAGGACCTTCTACACGCCAAGCATGAGCTCTACCATTGAGTTATACCCTCCCTGCTATACTATCCACATGTCAAGTGCTAATAGCCACATGTGGCTAGGGCTATCACGTTGGATGCCACATGTTTGTACAATACAGTCAGTTACAGATGGGTGAGAAACATTCGAGTTTGTTCTCCAGTCAATTAAAAATTCTATTTTTCTCTGAAAAGATTCTGTACTCATAAGGCAGCTGTATGGGTCAAACGTAACTTTCATTTTGCATAAGTGGAGAAATCAATAAGAGCAAGGAATTGAGGAATGTGTTAAAATGTTCATGAATGTTGAAGAGATTACTTGGTTAGGAGATTCATTTATTGGACGTGATTTGAGAAAAACTCTTTAAATTGTCAGTATTTTAGTTAATCATGATCCCATGGCCAGATCATCAGCGACTACTCAGTCAGGGAGAAGGCAATTTCCTTTTTCTGGGTTAATTGGGGAGCCTATGAAACAGAATTGTAGTCACTTGCTTTTTAAAGGCAATCTTGGGAATAAAACCCATGTTTTCTGATTAAACCTGAGCTTGAGGATTTGGTCCAGGAAATTGCTCTCCTCTTAGATGAACTCTGATGGTAACTGTGACCCTTAGATCTGGATTAATGAGTATATCAATGACTATTTTTTAAAAATCTTACAAAGTAGACAATAGGGTGAATAGGATATTTAAAATTTTCCTGTAAATGAACATTTCTGTCTGATGGATGCCCTTCTGGTCACAGTTTAACAGTTCTTCAGTTTATCACTAGGACATCACAATGTGAAGCAAAAATAATATTCATTGAGGGCATGTCAGGGAGATCATTATATATAGAAATTGGTAAGGCAATAATTTTGTAAAGTATTCAAAAATAGAGTCACTGTAAGATCTTCAACTCTCTCTTAGGTAAGTATGTTCAACCTGCCACAGTTTCAAAGTTTTAAATATATTTATAACATAGAGGGGAAAAACCCCTCTAATGTATATTTCTTCCATTGACTATAAAGGTCTGATAGTAAATTTGTAAGTCCAGAATTCATTTCTATTGCTTGCTTTCATGTGGGAGTGGAAAAATCACTGCACCGTGTAAACTAGGAGACTTGGAATCTACTTTTGGCTGTGCAATTAATTCAGAGCTTGTCCTCCAGCAAGTCGCTTAACCTTTCCTGGATACTGCCAATGAGGAAAAAACCAATGGACTTTCTGAAAATCTTACTTTGAAGTAGTTTACTCTAAGGCAAAATAATTTTTCAGTGTTTGCCATCTTCCTCTTCTAACATGATAAAGCAAAACTTGGTTCCACTCTTTAATAAATACCTTCCTTGTAAGCCCAAATAGCAATTATAAAGTTAACTTATCATCAAAGACTTCAGATGGAGGGTTTGTGGGGACTTCATGGTTGTGAGCTGTAACCAGTGGCTGGCAGACTCCTGACTGGTACATGTTCTAGGGACCAAAGTTTCAAAGACTTAAAGTTTTATGATTGCTGCCTGAAACCAGTTTTTTCCTTCATACTTTGATTTAATTTGTTTGTTCACACTCCATTACCATAAATGATGACCCACAACCTTTCATAAATGCATTTTAAATTGCATAGCTTTAGGGAATGATTATTTATTTACCAAGAGTTTTACCTGTGCATAAATTATTCAGAGAAGGTAAAATAAAGTATGTAGAAAGAAAGAAGGAAAAAGAAAGAAAGAAGGAGACAAAGAAAAAGAAAGTCCATTTGATAAAAGACCTTCTCCCCTCCAATGTTAATAAACTAGTAAATCTTCAATCACATGCAATTTAAGTGAATTCCTAGTGGATTTATTATAGATGATGAAAGATTAAGTGATTTTATTGAATATAAAATATGTAATTTTTCAGACCCCAGAAAAATGACAAATGCCTTTCTAGCTATCATCAAAGAAAAAAAATCCATATGTTTATTCTTTAAGTTCTAACAGGATAGTATTTGCTACTATACATGTTTTCAAGTTTTCAACCTTTAATCTCAGGATGGTGGAAATCTTAGGCCGTCAATGAGGAATAGTTCCATCAATATTTAGGCCTGATGATTCCCTCCCCATTGTTTTAAAGTTTCTTTCATTATTGAAATATTTAAACCCATGCAATAGTAGGGAGAATAGTGTATCTCATGTACCCATCACGCAGCTTCAACAGTTACCAGCATATAGCCAATATTATTCTCACACCCCTGCCACTAGATAATTTTAAAGCGAATCCCAGTAAGGACCAGGTAATTCCTAAGGTTCATTTAAGAATGAAAAATACATGATTCTAATCATTTTTTCTGTATCTCATTGATCAATATTATTGTGTTTATACGTTTCTATCCCTTTGTGATAAAGGGGACCATTTTAAGTAAGAAAAATGAAAGGGATTTTTTCTTGTTTAAAAGTTCCTATATACCACGCCACCAATGGTCACACTTTATAATCACAGTATTTTTACTATATCTGAAAACAGATATCTCACACACAAATTCACTTGTATTTTTGGTAGCTTAGGCCAAAAGGTAGCTATGTATAATAAAATTAAAAGTTTTGTAACATTTTCCAAGTGTACCTTTAAGGGAACTCCCATTCTACTCACTACCTATCACTGAACTACTTATAATGGGAAATTAATCATTTTTTAATTTTGTTTCCACAGATTATTTTAATAGTGCAAGCTCCCAGGGGAACTGGCCTTGGGTACTAAGAAACTCTAACAAGTATTAAAATGAATCTTTAGTTGCAGAGTTTCATTCCAATAAATATTTTAGGGGTGGCTTCTGGTCACCACTGGCATTCAAAGCACTTATTGCCTTAGTTTTAAGGTCTATTTTATCTGGCTGTTGTTAGGTTAGTGATTATTTATAATTTTAGATATCCCCAATTTGAATGCTAAAGTTCCAAATTTGAACTTTGAAACACTTTAGAAAAGATTACTTTCTAGAGAAAGCATTTGCAGATTTTTGTTTGTCCTTTTACAGAAGATAAGCATTTATACATTGATTTATGTGGTTTAACGTTTGTTAACTTGACTCCATGTCCCTTATTTTTATCCATAACAATGGCATTTGACTTATAAAATTCCAGAAAGCAGAAGTCAAATCCCTTTAACTTATTTTATACAATAGTTCTTATAAATAAATGGCTAATAAATGCTTTTGATAATGACAATGAAAATGACTGAGACCTACAATTAATTCTGTAGCAGAAGCAACATGATCTCCTGGCACAGTCCCCGAAACCAGGAAGGAATTGGAATCTCCTGCTAGCCCATCATGACTGAGTTGAGATCTCTAATTTGTGCCTGAGTTCCACCATTTTCTATAGCCGTCGAATGAGCTGAGGCCAAGTGCTGTGGAGAGTAGGCTGAAGATGGGAAATACTGATAAAGAGCTAGAACTCTGGAGTCAGGCAGATGTGGGTTCAACTTATTAGCCATGTGACCTTGGCTTCTTGACCTTGGAAGTTTATGGACTTCTTTTAGTCTTTATTTTCTCTTCTTAAAGATGCATAGTGTTTTATAAAACTTTCCCGATCTATAAAATAGCAATAATAATAGTACCTGCCTTGAAGGGTTGTCATAGAAATAAATGAAAATTTGTCAAGTTTGAGCACCACGTCTGACATGCAAAAAAATTCTCAATAAAAATTTTGTATTGTTACCCTGGGTCACCCTTAATGCTTTTACTTACAAATTATTCTTAGTTGTTAACAGCCTAAAGACCCAAATATGAAGTCATGCATTGTTTTTGTTTTAGTTTCTATAGAGCTGGCTTTGTTAAAAATAATAATATTTACATCTTAATTTTTATAGTATTTTATACTTTTCATAGACAGTTTATTTCAATGACATCAGAGCATTAACTTAAATAGAAAGGCTATATATTTTCCTCAGTCCTTTGTATTGTATTGTATTGCAATTGTATTGTTCAGAAATGCTAACAACAATGGTGGTTAGTAAGGCTAAAAGGGAATTCCATTTTGATTAGCCCTGTAGTTAGGAATTGTGTATGAAAAGATGGGCACAAGAATTAGGCTGGATACTAAAAGAATTATTTTTACAAAATAGAAGTACTAGACTACTCTTTGCCAGATGTCTAATAATCATTGTGCATGTTTGATACAGAAAGATCTATAATGTGTATTGTTTAATGAAAACAGCAGAGTGCAGGCAACATTATAAAATATGTCCCAATACTTGTTTGAAAAAAGAATACAGACAGAAAGTTAGACAGATAGGAATATACATATATGTTTGTAAAGCATAGGAAATTTCTAGAAGAATTTATAACAAACTGTCAGTAATGATTTCCTCGGAGAGAGTAACTGAAGATTTACTTTAGGTAAGAGCCATTTCAGTATATATATTTTTAGTACTTGTTAAATATTTTTTCAGTGTGCATTTTACTTTTTATATAAAAGTTTAAATAAAAATTATCATCATCATCAACAATCATTTACTGAGTTTCTACCCAAGTATAGGCAATGTACTAGACTTTATGCATTTAAACTCTAATATCCACAAGTATCCTGCAAGAGCAATCGAAGTTATATAGCTTATACAGAACTGCAGAGCAAGTAAGGGAATGGAGTCATTTTTTTCTTGCTTTTAACTAGAGTTTTCAGAAATCCGTAATTCACGGCCACCAGTGTAGGCATTTAGCTCTTTACTACATAGAAAACGAAAAGGATTTCCTTACTATGATCTCAAATCATTGGGATTACAAATTCTGTCGATATCTATCACTTCTCGTGTTTCACTTAAGGTAGAGACTTAAAATAATATCTTTCAAATCTGTTTTTTATTTTACCTATTAGGACAAGCTTGTCATGTAATTTTTCTTCGACTTGGGAGTTATAACCAGGATTTGCACAAAATCCAACTGATTTCTGACTAAATATGTTCTGCTGTTTAGTATGAATGTACCATTCCTTTATGGCTTTTAAAGCATGATAATCAGGGGCACAAAAAATATCTCCTAAGTTGCACTGTATTAATTATTTTCTACTTTTAAATTATTTAAGTAAGCACTATTATTGATCATTTTATGCATGTAAGATCAGTGACATGTCTGGGTGTTATTATGTAGTGTTTGTTCTTTGGATCATTTCTAGTTGTGATTTGAGGAGCTACCATAAAATTGTCAAGGGCCACAAGGACATGGCATCATCGCTACATTATACTGCAGGTCATCATCTTTTATTTGGGAGTTGGGGGGAGAGCAGGGGGAACAGCAGACTCAAGTTCACTAGCAAGAAAGAAAGAGACGAACTGAAGAAGGCCCAGATTGTTAATGTCTGAAGGAGAGCACAGAAGTAGAGCACGAGGAATAGTGCTCACAACTCCAGTGACACTGGAATGGCCCTGGCTGTAGGAATGTGCCCAGTGTAGGTTCCATGGGTATATTTGGATTCTGCCCCCAATTTAGTTATGTGGATAGTTCTACAGGATTTAATCAAAGTGAAGTACCCTAGAAAAATGCAGGTCAAATTCATAAAAAGAGTAACTATTCTTGTTCAGACTGATTATTCATGAAGTGGAGACTAAACCTAATTTTAAATGTTTTTAATTTGCCATTCCCTTTTATCCGAGGGAAAAAAATACTGTAAGTCAAAGTTAAGCCCTTAGTTTCACTTTATCTTTTCAAAAATAATCTGATATTCCAAACAGCCATTGAATCTGTCAAATACAGCCATTGCATTCCTCCTGAGTGGTCATTCAGATGGCTTTCTAACAACAGGGTCTTCAGAGCTTTCTCCCCTCGTATAAAGATTTATATAAGCCATAGCTTTAGAAATTATAAATCAGCTACTTTTCTCTCTCTAGAATATCAGTCCTAAGAACAATGTGAGTTTACACCATTTCCTTTTTAATAGAGTTAAAATTCTATTTTCTTTCGTGGGATACAATTTCAGGTCTTTTGTTAAGAGGGCTTCAGCTTGCTTTACTTCTTCAGAATAAATTGAGATCTCTTTAATAATGCTCTAAATTTCTCTTTCTGCCCTTCCCACATCTGGGAAACTCTTTGTGCCCTCTTCTCTCACCTTTCTTTCCCCTCTTTACTGTCTCCCTTTTCTTTCTCCTCTCACATAGAAAAGGAAAGTGACACTTCAGTCTGACTTCAAGAGCTTTAAATTGCCCCCCTTCTCAAAAATCTTCCTGGGGGCTCCCATTTTGTCTGAAATCACTACATGCCTAATTTCTTTAGATTTAGGCACCAAATATCCCAGATAAAATCTAAACCTTATATCTCTAAAGACAGCAGCCATTTAGCACAGTGTTGCTGATAAATTCCATGGCACAAGTAAGGTTTGGTGGGGAGAAGGACTAAGGGAGCAGGGCATGGCTCCTTCTCAGGAAGTCGCTCAGTCTCTAGTGGTCAGGGACCCTGAGCAGCCAAGGGGAAGAGGATAGGGAGATGAGTTTTCTTGTGGAAAGAAGGATGAGCTGAAAGTAAAGGGAGCCTTTCACCTTTATTAGCGTCTTTCATGAGAGCAGTATTCCTAGAATCCCCAGAGTAGGTGATCGTTTAATTAAAAAATTGTTGAATGAATGAATATGAAAGGAGTTGTTCCAATCTTTTTCTTTTTTTTCCCCTTACCTTAAAACCTGGGCAAGGGTACACTGCATTAGATATATGACAACTAATTATTCTTCTTAGCAAGTAATTTTATTCCATAAAGAATACTATTCATTCCAAACTGTATTCCAGAGAAGCAGGAAAAGAAAGTGCATCAACATATTTTAGAGCAAGTTACGGAAGAAGAAATCTACTAAGCTTATAAATGATTTGCTCTAAAAGTGCTGCCTCATGCTTCTAGCAGACTTGGGAACCCTTGCTATATTCCTTAAATAATGAAAAGTTCAGCCACTTCTGCTGCTTCTGTATTTAAATTTAATTGAGTTACTTTTATATGCTTAAGTGCCTTCAGGAGCCTCAGGCAAAGTTTTGAAGAGGAAGGGATAAAATGCTGAATGTTATAAATCTCTTCTCTCTCTTTAAAGAATATAAAAAATACCCATGTGCACTAAAGGCTGGTATCACAGTATTAGTAACTACAGCAAGCATCAGTGATTTTTTTTTTAACAGCTGTGGTGGAAGCATTCATACTAAGGTGAAACCATCTTAGTATTTAGTTTGACATATTTAACCAAGTGTGAATTGACCCTAATTGTAAACAAGATACCACATATTGCCTAACTTTCAGAATTAATTCTTCAGTTCTTTGTTCTCAGTCAGAAAACATTTGTGAAATACATTTGTGTATTTTGTGTATTGGGAACAAGGGACAGTTGTGTAAGTAAGATGGACGGTTTGGAACAGACTTCATCACAGGACACTTTTACATTTGCTGTGTTCTTAAGGAGCGGGAAATCACCAGAAGGAGTAAGGGAGGACACTTGCCTGCACCCTTAACCTTACCTTTGCAAGTTGCTCGTGAATCTCCAGCAGGCTGGGTCGGTTGACCTTGGGCCCACTAATGCTGCCGGTATTGCGGTAATACTCGATCTTGGGGACAGCATCCACGGTGTTGTGGCCAAAGGTTTGTAGGTAGTACGTGTTTGTGTGAGAATCATAAGCATGAAAACTGGCATCTGTCTTAGCGGTTTCTCCATTTTGGAGGAAACTGTCATAGCACTGCTGATTCCCAGGCCGAAAGCTGATTCTGAATCTGTTCTGGGCTTCATCCCCAAAAGAGGTTTCCTCATAATGCGGTGGATCGGTGTTGTCATTCACGGCCGCACTGCTCTCGTGGCTCTCACTTATGACATTAACTTGAAAGCGATTGGTATTACTGGGCATGGAATCCAGAAATACATTGGAAGAGTTGTTCAGTGACATCTTCCAAAATGGGTTTTTTTTTTTAGTGGGGGCTAAGCTGTCTACTTTATGGTTGTTAAAAAAAAAAACAAACTATGTATTTCCTCCTCAAAACAAAGACTAATGTGTTTACATTAGGGAGCTCCTGGCTTTTGTTCTAGAAGAACTCAATAAAAAGATTCTCGATGTATTGTCTCCTACACAGTCTTCACAATGGTCTTCAAAGCTGTCATTAAAACAGAAAATTAAATTTGTTCCAAGTAATATAAATAGATTTAAGTAGGGTTGGGGGTATAAGGGAACAGTTTTCTTTCATAAGACGTACAATTTAAAATTCATTTCATTAAAAGTTACCTGTCTAGGAAACTTAGTTACCTGAGCAATTAGGTCCCATAATAAATAACTGGGGACCTGCTTCAGCAAACAGAATTTCCAATGGAGTCATTAAAATGTTACCTGTGTTTGTAGTATTTACTTGTACTCAGTGCAGTCGGATTCAATATGACTTTAGAAAGGATATAACACTACCAGTCGAATACAGTAAGAGCTGATGAGAATGCTTTCAGCCTGAAACACAGTTCATTGACAATACTAAATGTTGAAACTGCAGAGTATTTTGTGATTGATATTAATACATACTGTATAATGAATACATTTAAAAATATTTTTTAAAAGTCTAAAAAATACATTCTTGTCAGTTCATAAAAATATATCCTGTCAAAAAGATGTCTTTGTGAATTCCTGGATCTTTTACTAGTCTTCAAAACATTTCATTTGTTCATACATTGTTTAACAAATGCTATTATGGAAACTTAAAAAACAATAGGAATATTCAGAGTAAGGGAAATAAATCTGTGTCCTTAATAAAGTTTTATGCTATGTTTATGTAGAATAATCATGCTCTACTGATTCCCTTTAATGAAATACTCTCAATCTTCATTGAGAGATTTACATTTGACTGTGAGATAGACTACATAATCATTTTCACAACCCACAGTATAAGCCCATCTTAAAACATTCTTTCATTAGAATAATTTATCTTCATTGATTCCTTAAAATTTGGCTTTTCAAAGAAAGTTCTAGAAAGATAGATAAATACAAACAAAAACTTCTCTCCCTCCTGCAGATATTAAAGCTATTCCTTTGAATTAAAAAATCACCTTCAACTCTCAAATAATCTTTCTTGGGGGAATTGTAAGTGAAGCTATTACCTCCTTAGTTTTTATAGAACATCTAACTTCTCTTCATAGCCCTAGCTTTTACTCCACTCCTTAGAATCTACTTTGTGACATAATACTAAGAATGATTTTTACCCTGCCCAGAGATGTGTAACTTACCACCCAGGAGCCTTCTTCCCAGGAAGCATGACCTGCTTCAGCACCACTCAGGCATATATGCAGCACTTAGCTTTCAGCCCCAAACCTTAGGCTTCTTCTCATTGGTTAGAACCTTCCTTGAAAGAGATGACTGAGCAATGATTGGCCTGGAATAATACTGTAGGCCAAGCCCAGTCATTAGCACATCATCAACTAGTAACTAGGAGTAAACCATTAACCCTTTTAGACAGGAAGTCGAAGTTTCTTGAATTCATTAGGGGAGTTGGATTGCTCAACAGCCATCATCCAACAAAATATGAGCGGTGCTTCAGTTGTTTGAGGCTAAATAAACTGAATCCTGCCATCACATTTCACGTGATTCCTAGTGACCTCCTATCGCTTCGTGTGTGCAGCAAAATAGAAATTTTCTCCAGAGAAAAGACTCTATCATTAGAAATGGTATTTGAGATTTTTCACCTTGCTTACAGTAGATACGATATGGATTCTTCTCTGCATGGCAAGTGAGCAGATTGAGAGTAGGATCAATGATTTACTAAAAATATTTCTACTTCATGGGAAAACTGTTTCAAGCAGGAATCAAACTATGGGGTAAGTTTCCCAGTGGCACTGCTCAACGACCTTTTCCCCTCCACCTGGCAAAACATTTTTATCAAACCTGGTTTTTGAGTTTTGTTGAGGGAAAGGTTTTGCTCACATCTGTGAGGTGGTGATTAAGACAGCACGAACAGTTCCTCTGAGCAGGATCTGTCGTTGGTTTTCAGTTGGGATGATTGCATGAATCCACCTCGTGTCTGACCAGAAACTATTCAAGTGATTTCCAGTTGCCTGAGCCGCCCAGTTGTGGTGTAATATAGAGCTTAGGAGCAAGTCTCTGGAGTCAGTGTGCTTGATTCACATCCCGGCTCTGCCACATCCTATCTATGTGAACTCTGGCAAGTTACTCAGTCTCTTTGTGTCTGAACTTTCTCATCTGTAAAATGCAGTTGTGAATAATACTCTGTTGTAGACTTATTGCGAGAGTTAAATGAGTTAGTTTGTGTATGGGGTTAATGTATTAATTTTAGAAAGCACCATTCTGAACTTAGTGCTTGCTTTTTACTATTTTGACAATATTTACAATTTACTGGTGATTTTTACATGGTCATATCCAGGTTTCTCGGGTGAATAATTAGAGATTGGGATAGGTATAATGCCTTTAATATTTTAATAATAGGGGAAAAGGTAGGTTGGTGAGCAGATACCAGATTGTGGAAAGGGGTCTGGAGGTACCTAAGTAAAATCCCTTAGAGGCTCTTAGTCAGGTAAACATCATGCTGATCAGTCAGGCTAATTTTATGAGTCTTTTTCAGAAATTGAGACAGTATTACAAGTATATGCCTTTAACTCATTTTGCTCTTAAAGGCCACTGGTACAAGGCATTTATCTGTTCAACAAAGGATACTGACTTCCCATATAACAGGCATATGGGGTAGCTGCATTTCAGACTTACTTGGGTGAGGCTGGTTATTTAGATCAACTAAGATGAGGCTGGGACGCAGTCCTGTTTACCGGCCTTGGACAGGAACTGTGAACCTACTTGTAGTTATTTCTGCTACCTCGAGCCTCCCTTCAGCTATTCTCTCAAGGCCGGCCCTCTTCCAGGAGCACCTCCCCCCCCCCCCCCCATGTATTCCTCAACCCTTTTCCTCTGCCAAAGACTATAAATGCCTCTGACAGCCGTCTATTTCCTTTTTCCTTGCTGACTGACTGCCTGACTACAGTGTAGTGTGAATTGATTTTGGTCTTAGTCTTACATCAACCAGACATTTTCGTTCTAAGCCTTGTATCTCTAACTGTGAAATAAAAGTGTTTGTTCTCTATTAAGGAAGGGGATTCAGACATCCTGGAGCAGACGGGAGGTGGTTTGGGGAATACGGATGAAATTACACTGTCCATAAACCCAGCCTTGAAAGGCCTTTCGGACAGGAGGGTAAGGTAACGGGGGAGACTGTTAGGAGGTACTCTCCTCTGTCTTTTCTCTTGTCCATTTCATGAAATCTCCTTGTTCTCCATGCTGTAACTGTCCTTTATATCTTATATTGTTTCTAACTCTGCAAATACAGGTTCTAATCTCTCTTTCCTCTCCTCTTCCCCCCTCCGAAAAGTCTAAGACACACAATAAACCATGAATAAATGCCATGAATGGAGATATTTTTGGTTAAAACAACTTCTCTTTAGTAAGACTAGAAGTAATACTAAGGTGGAGTTGATGATGTCTGAAAAGCTTATTGGTGTTAGGCTTTAAGGAACAATGCTCATACGTCATGTAATTTTCTTGTCTTTGGTTTTTGGGTCTTTTTTCTTTTTGAAATAAAGATCTAGCTTTGTTAACAGAACAAGTCCAGTCACCGAAATGGAGGATCTTGTTGGGTGTCTTCCTTGGGAGACAAAAGGAACATCTGGTACTTGAGCATATATCTTAGCATGTACTTTAAAGCCTGGGTCACAAATGAGATGACTAGCATCCTGGACATCTACAAATTTCAGTGTGCCCAGCTGATTTGGCTTAATGAACTGCTCTTAGACCAAATTACTAACTGGCTATAAGGTGTCCCACACTGACACTCCTGTACCTACTGGGGTTCAAAGAGCCTCCTTGAGGTATGAGTTTGGTTCAGGAGAACCATAGCCAACATAGATGTGTTCTAAATCTACTAGGATGTAAAAAGTGTCAGGGAATCTCCCTGAGACAGCTGGTTTTGGAATGCCATGGACCTGAGCAGTAACTGTATTTATAAGGTATGTAAAAGTGTTGAAGACAGTGTCTGGGAATACAGCATGGTATCTACAAACAATGACAATGACCCTGACAATAGATTGCCCCAAGTTTAATTTCTAATACAGCCACTCCCTAGCTGGGTGACCTTGGGAGATTACTTAATCTCTCTCAGTTTCAGTTCCTCATCTGTGAAACTGGGATAATAAAATGGAAATAGTAGTACTGAAATCAAAGGATTGCTAAGAGTATCAAATTGCATAATAAATGGAAAGCACCTAACTTAGTGCTAACTTTCAGTAGATAGTAGTCTTTTTTTTTTTTTTTTTGGTATGTTTGGCAGTTTTGTGTTCTCAAGTGACACGAATATTTTTGTATTTATTTATTTCCTGGTGTAATCTTCCATCTGGTAATCATGGAGAGTCAGAATTTTGTAGCTGGAAAAATTTTTAGAACTACATCATTTTATTTTTTTAAATTTGTCAAATGAGGAGAATGAATGCTGGTGAGGTTGAATAACTTACACTTAGCCATTGCTTCTTAAGGTTTGAGAATCTCTATAACAATTACCAACAAGGATAATAAATGATAGCAAGGTATGTTTAAACACTGTTTTCTGGTTTTCAAATTATTTTTACACTCATTTTATGTCTCTTGGTCCTCCCAACATTCCTGCAAGATATCTAAGATTGATTTCTTTATCCTTGTTTTGCAGATTTGGAACTTAAGGTCTTTTTATGTAACTTCTAGGTCAGAATGCTAGTTCTTGGCTAACATTCAAATCTCAGAGTTTAAACTCCTAAACTGAAAAACTTTTCATGACATCTTAAATCCTAATTCATCTCAGATCATTGGGTTTCCAGATGTATTTGTAGAGTTCATAGGGCACTAAAATTAGAAGGGACATTAAACATTCTCTGGTTAGCTTCCTTACTGAAATCCAAGAGATAAGATGACTTGGCCGAAGTTGATAGCTCTACTGGTGGCATCGTGGAGACTGGACTTCTTGTTTCTGGTAGAGCATGCTTTCCACTAGGTCATGATATAACTCCCTTGTTGATGCTATTTATAAAAAGGGGAGGAGGAGGGAGTCTCAGTATGATCCCAAGCTAGGGGATTCTACTGCAAGAGATTCTAGAAGGAGAACTAGACCGGCCAAACTGTGACATCTGAGGAACTTTATGGCCTGTGTCTACTAGTAGAGTTTGTGTGTTAGCTTTTTCATTTGTAAACATTGTTGATCTATGGTTATTATTAGGAAAATCATGTTATGTTTATTCTTTGGACTGAGGATCCCTTATCTTTGATACCTAATTCTCTAGAGCAAGGGGACCAGGATCAGAAATGTGGAGAGAATGTCTGGGTGCTGCACGGGGGCAGATGCAGGCAGCCTCTAACGTGGTTCATTGGCACGAAAAGGAAACAGAGATTCAAAGCAGATGATTGAGATAAGAATGAAGATAGTATACGTATGGCTGGAGCAATCCTTATGCTTTGTTCATTAGAAATCTTGATGTGAAGACAGAGGAAAGTAAGAAACCCCAACGATGGTTTATCATTTACAGGGCATGGTGGATAAATTAGCCACGCACATTTATTGAATTCAGTGAATGAAATGAGCCTCTTCCAGCACGCCGAAGGAAATTACAATTGGGTCCACCATGTGTTCCAGTGATATAACCCTAAACACTGAAAAGCTGGAGCACTCAGGCAAGTGCATATTCAAATGTCCCTTTATCAAACTCTTCAACTTCATCTTCCCATGTAGAGGAAGGCATGCTACTATATGGGTCTAACAGGATTTTGAAGCATCTGATAATAAGAAGTCCCAAGAAGATACACAAAATCCCAACAAAAGCAAAGCCAGCTTTTTGCTCTAGAGTCAATGAGAAAGCTGATAATTCGTTGACACTCATCTTAGCTGAAGAGTTGCCACAGTAGGTACTACTCATTATTCACTGTCACATCATTTTGTCTCTTCAGAATTCCTCCTGAGGTCACCTCTTGGCCTAGATACAAAATTGGAATCAGTTTAGTTTTATCCAAATATGGCATCAGGCAGGTAATTGTTTTATAAAATATGGCATTTTTCAAACTCTCTTGACTTAACTCACAAGATATTTGTAAACATCATCAGATATGGATCAGGATTAAATTGGTGTTGGAGATGCTACTTCTATTGTAGTAATTACAGAATTGCCTTTGTGGATACATAAAACTGTACCTATAGACACAAAATATAAAATCAAGTATGAAGGGGAATAGTTAAATCATTAAACCTAAAAACTTTTGATTCATTGTGAGATGGTTTGTTCACTGCTTCTTTGACCCAAATTGTCATCTAATTTTCATTTCATTTTTGCATATAACAATAAAACCATAATAAATGATTATTAAGTGTAAGCTGGTCAAGCTCTCTAAAGTCCATGTTTTAAGGTCTATCTCCAGTGCCATTTTGTCTGATACAAATTCTGATCCTTTTAAACAGATGTAGTATCTTCTTTCTTCTTCATCCTCTTAGCTTTTAGACTTATGTTCTTGTGTTTTCTTTTCTACTACTACTTCATACACTAAATGTTAATTTCTTAAACAGAGAAATTGTGTTTTAAACATTATGTTTAGAAAAGCAGTACCTAACATAGTAGCCTGCAAGTAACAAGCAGCAGTAGCTCTGGACCATTAACCATCTCCCCACCATCTTCATTAGCTTTCACATACTACGAAGACATAAAATCCAAGTTAAGCAGCATGTTTTCTATGAAATTCACCTGCAAGCAAGCTCCTCAGACTCCTTCCCAACCAGATTCCCGCTCTCTCTAAGCTCCTACTATATTGAGATTCTAAAACTACAGCAAAAGTGTTCAGAAAGTGTGTGCTGAATTGAAGCAAAGTAGATTTTTTTCCATTTGATGTCTTGATGTTAATTAAATTAATTAATTAAAAAGTAAGGTTCGATAATTAAATCAAATGGTTGCTAATGCACAGCCGCCCTTCTTGAGAGGACTGTCACCAAACAGCTTGTCATCCAATAACTGAGACTGACAGGCTGCTGGTGTCCTTGTCTTAGTTGTTGCTTCTCTCGATAGTTTTAAGTTATGTTTATTAAAATGACTGACCCTTCAGGGTTTTTTGGATTCAGTTTTCCGAAAACAACTGAGACAGGACAAGGAATGGGAGGTAAGGAGTGGAGAAAGGGAGTAATTATAAGGACAAGCCTTGTAGCTTTCAAAATTGTTCACCAACTAACACACCAGTTAATATCAAACAGTATTGTATTTTATAATGATTTGATTTACAAAACAGCTCTCTCTTCAAACCTTAAGTGTCATAAATATTCAATACATTCTGGGATATGTTGGTTATTTCACTTTTTTGTTTAATAAAAGGAAAAGAAATGTTGTTCAACCCCATTTACTGTATTTCCTTACATCAAATCATTTTTCTGCCCTAAGTATGGTATAGCAAATATATTTTAATTTTTTTAAAAAAAATTTCAGATCACTTAAGTGCTTTTAGAGTGATTTTTCTGAAAATTGAGCTCTTATACTATTTATCCTATAGAAGGTAGGGGAGACTGGTCTGATTACTTCATGACCTTGGGCCTTAACTAGAACTTTTTTCCTGACCAAATCTCTAATTTTATTGCTTTGTCAATTGAAGGTCTTTTGTTGAGATTCATACACTCTCTGGTTCATTTATTTAATGAGTAGACAAACTAAAAAGCAGCATGTTTCTACAGAGATGCTGACCCAAACATTTGACTGATTCAGCCAAGTAACTTGCTTGAATTATTTTTTTCACTAAGTCCATGACCTTGCTAGGCTATACCATTTGAATATTTTCTGGGACATATGGGTAAGAAGAGGCAATAAACTTGGTTTACTGGTGGACACGGTAAACAGATTCCCAGCAGTGAATGACTTGTTGCCCCAGACAATCTTCAGCTGCTAGCTCCTTTCATGGATTGCCTCAATAGCAGAGAGCTGCCTCACCCAAGATCACCTCCCTTCCAACGGCAGACAGTTTTCCAGGACTGATTCATGTGAGAGTAAAAAGGCCTGGCCATCCTGACTCAAAGGGGAACAACTCTAAAGAACCATTCTAGCTCCAGAGTTTGCCATGGGGTAACCTGAGGCTGTTGTTGGTTCATCATAGCTCAAATTCTGCCCACTCTTGCTTAGTTCCCCCCTCCTCTGCAGGTGTTGAGCCCAAGGGCATGACTTAATATACATCCTGCACACTAAACTCTGTCTCAGAATCTGGTTTCTGGGGAACCCTATCTGCAAAACTTGATGTCACAAAAGGTAAAACATCTCCATAGTTTTAATGATCTGTACATTTTCCAAGCTAGCTTATTTTGCCATCGTGTAAAAAAAATAGCCTAAACTGAGTATAGTTATGATATTAATTAAATTTATTTATGTGTTATTAAAAATCATAATGTAGCTACGTACATAGGGTCATAACCAATCATTAGAAGACTTAAGTCAGTTTGCACTTAGCTCGTGATTAATCCACTACACTCTGTTATTCTTATTAAAACCGACAACATAACACCATTTGCAGCAACATGGATGCTCCTGGAGAATGTCATTCTAAGCGAAGCAAGCCAGAAAGAGAAAGAAAAATACCATATGAGATCGCTCATATGTGGAATCTAAAAAACAAACAAACAAACAAACAAACAAAAACAAAGCGTAAATACAGGACAGAAATAGACTCATAGACAGAGAATACAGACTTGTGGCTGCCAGGGAGGTGGAGGGTGGGAAGGGATAGACTGGGATTTCAAAATTGTAGAATAGATAAACAAGATTATACTGTATAGCACAGGGAAATATACACAAAACGTTATGGTAGCTCACAGAGAAAAAAATGTGACAATGAGTGTGTATATGTCCATGTATGACTGAAAAATTGTGCTGAACACTGGAATTTGACACAACATTGTAAAATGATTATAAATCAATAAAAAATGTTAAAAAAAAGAAAAGAAACCCCACCAACTGACTAAATAAACAAGCAAAAAGAGACGTTTTCTACCTGTAGCAATAAAACACTCATTTTTTACTATTAAATTAAAACTTATCTTACTAGTTAGAGATACTAAATCCCTTAAACTTTGTATTACAACTTGTCTGACATATACCAGATAATGTTTTGTTCTTAGAGTCTTAGACAATCTTGGAATTGAGTTACCTATTTTAATGGAAAAATAACTATTTCTCAAGTAGTTACCACAGTTCCTGACATATTGTAGGTATTCAATAAACACTTGAATTGAATTAAACTAAATTTATTGATGAATATAATTTTTGATGAACAAAGTTCTAGTTTTAAAAAATCTAATTTTTAAAATCAGAATACATATTTAGTTAAAATGAAATGAACAAGAAAACTTTGATTTCAAAAATATCAGCCTTGAAGATAAATATTAAAATTCAGCAGCTCATTCAGAGTTCAGTATTTCTGATTTTTAAAATAAGTGATTAATATAACATTCACAGAAAGACTCACATGATTTGTAATATTCAAAGGTAGAGAAAGTAAATCTTTTCTAACAACCTGTGAGTTTCCTTTTGTTGTCGAAGGAAAGGTGTGTAGGCATCACATAATTTTGGCATTAACCACCAGGAAGTACAGAGTTAAATTTTGTATTCAGTCATAATGACTTTGGATAGCTTAAAACTTCTGTTATAATTATCCCTTCTTCTGTCCCTGCCCTCTTCATTGCTTGGCTACTCCAGTTACCTTTAGCTAACAAGGGTAAGATACTTCAAAGTTACTTAGCTAAGAAACTTCAAAGGCTTTTGGAATCAGGTAGGAATACAAACAATGAATGGATATACAGAGCCATTGTTAGTAAATGAATAAAGTCACCATTTTTTATACTATCTTGGAAAAACAGATGAATGGTTATCTTGTGGCTTTAAACATAGTTTACAAGCCCTCTTTGGCTCTCTGTTGTAGGTACCAATATAAATAAAATGCAGGACAAAAACTGGAAGCTGAATGAGACTAAGATATTACATAATAATGAATATAGCAGTTATATTTTAATTACTCTTTGAACAACTATTTATATTGAATATCTGCTCTGTGTCACCAAGTCTGCTTGGTGCTAGAGTATAATGATGAACTACATAACAATGTGCACCTGCCATAATGAGTGTTACAATCTGTTGGAGGAGACAGACTCAATTATTTTAAAAATATCTATCTGTCTGTCTATATTATATCAGTTAGTCATAAATACTATTAAACAAAGCAGGCAAGTTAAGAGGAAAGAGAATGATGGCGAATAAAAGGAGTTTTCTTCATTAATGAAATCAGCAAAGGCTTCCCTAGGGAGATGACATTTGACCTGAAGCCTGAATGATGTCAAGAAGGGAGCCATGAAAATACCTGGAGGAAGAACACTGCAGTTTGAGGAAAGAGTCATTGCAAAGGCTTTGAGGTGAGAGAACTTCATACACAATACATTCAGATAAAGAAATTGACCAATAACAGATCAAACTCCCTATTTGTGCAAGATGGCCTAATCATATCAGATGATAAAGAAAAGGCAGAAGTAATTCATCTATATTTGCCTTTTTAACTAATACAGAATGCTTTATAAAAATGACCCAAAAATCAAACAATAAAAGGAGACAAGAAAGTAGTAGAATAATGTTTAGCCACATTAGATTAATTAAAACTCCCAGAATAAGATGATTCATAACTCGCTTGTGCAAAAACCTCTTAAAACCTTGGAGAAGTACCTGACCATGAGAGTGCTGCCAGGTATGGACGTAGACAGACAAATGTCTCAATTTTCAGAAAGAGCAGTGGGAAATTGTGAAAATTATATATCAGTAACTTGGAATGAATCTTTGTTACAAGTCTGTGATTAATTATTTTAACAGATAATTTGTTAGCATTTAAGAAGTGACTAAAAGATGAGGTTAATAAGAAGTAACGTCAAATTCACTTCCTTTTTTGAAAGTTTGCTACTAACATGGAATATCAGGGAAATAGCATGGCAATGCATTTAACAGTCTCCCATGATATCTTTTTTGGGGAAGGTAGTGAAATATACCTGGGTAATATTTTTATGTAGATTCATAGTTCACTGTGGTGTCCTAATAAATATTGTGTTCTGTAATCATAGAGACAGCTCTCCAACATAGCATCTTTCAAAAGTCTGTATCTACATCCTCTTCAGTGTTTCTGAACAGTAACTAAGTTGAAGACACTGAAGTGATGATTATTAAATTTAACACAAAGCTGGGCTGAAAAATGTAAGTTAGCTCACAGAATTAAGAATTAAGATAATTCTGATGACTGGAATTCTGGATTGAAACCAGAATATGAAATTTAATAGAAACACTTCTAAAATCCTGTATTTAAATGGGACAGAGGGAGGTGCATCAGACTTAGATTGGGGACACCTGACCTGGAAGTTCACGTGAACAGATGCTTTATTAACATCTTAAAAGGAAGAACTTAGACTTTCATATTCATCTTAAAATTCTATCTTCCCCCAAAGGTGAAAACAAAATTACAAGCCAGGGAGAACACCTGAAAAGGTAGTATTCAAATGTTGAAAATAAGGTCTGGCCATTGCTGCAGACATTGTGCCCACACAAGCAAATGAGTAAAGTCAAGCAATTGCCTAACAACATGTTCAGAAAATGGAGGCTCTTGGAAATTTAAGCAATTTAAGCCATATATGTAGCAGTTAAAAGTATTTTCAGGCCTAAATTTTTCAAATATTTGCCCAAACTTTCCATTTTACTTGCTCTGTGAAATGAATGACTTGTCTCATTCCAACACCGAGTCTAATGTTTTTGAGAATAAAATGCTACTTAAGTATGCTAAGCTTTGTACCTTTCAATTAATATAGAGTATAATATGATATGAAAGTAAAAACAAAATACTGTTAAGAATCAATAGAATTCTTCAGATATGACACTGATTTCTTCATAATTAATAAGGTTTCTAAAAATTAACAACTGTAGATAAAAGATATATTTTCACTTTCTTTAATCCCTGGAAGAGAAGCTAAAAAAAAAAAAAAATCAGCAGGTTCTCCAAAAAAAACATTTTAATGCCTACCTCAGAGGAAAAACATCATCTTAATATCCTGTTTATAAGGAAATAGATAAGGAAGGAAGTATGAGAGAAATTTAGACCATAAAGTTACAAAACTATGAATAAATAAACCCTTATGAGAAAAAAGTTAAGAAAAAAATGAATTTTCAAAAAAAGAGTAAAATGTAAAATTGTGTGGCAAAAGTTATTTTAAGTATGCTCAGCCACAAATGGGTAAAGTGAGTAAAATGATCAACATCGTACAGTTTAAATATCAGGGTTTATGTGTTTTATGACTAAAGTATTTAAGTATATTTCTGTAGTACTACTGCAAATGATAAAATATTTCCTCAAGCTGTAGTCACTGGAATTTGTGTTTAGGTATTTTAGAAATGAGAAAATGAGTTGAAAGCACATCATTCTCTTCATGGCAATTGTCAGAAGCTGAGAATTCTAAGTGCTGATGAGTCATAGGACCAGGCCAAGGGTATCCCTGTAGATACCAGTAGGCCCAAATCTCACTGAGGTGCTTTGTAGTTAGTAACCAATAAGTAAATAAACAACGTCTTGCTATGACCAGTCATCCAAATCATACCATTGTGAAGAGTAGTGAAGCAAAATATAACAGAATTTTTGCTCCTGATCTGTATAAACTTTCATATACATGAAGGTTATGTGTGATGTTTTTTCTTCTGTGAGGTAAGTTTACTGATTGGAGACATAAAAATTTAATCTTCAGAAGCATATAGTTATTTAGTCAAGCAACAATATGCAATTGCAGAAACCAATATTGAAAAGTATATGCCCATTAAAAAAGAACCTCTTGCATTTGATTTTAATTAACAAGGTTTCCCCCCCCTGTTTATTTATCTATTAATAATATTCCAAACAATAAATCTAAAATAACAATTATTATAGTGTAATATGGTATTTTAGGTAAAAAGTACTTTGATACTGGTCATTGGATATAATAATCTCTAATGCTAATGATATGACCATTCATAATTTAATGAAATGAGACATATAGTAAAACCCAACCTTAAAAAATAATGAATTCTCCCATACACATATATACACACCCCACCAAATATCAAGCTAATTAAATCCTATTAAAAATAAAGAGGGAAAAGAAGCATTACTGAGGCCACATCTGTACAGAGCTAGCTAATCATTTGGAAAGGAATATGTTGGAATCAAAGGAAAACCTTAAATTACAAACCCAGTTGTCTTCATCATGATGAAGTGCATATATTTCCAGGCCTTCCTAGGTCTCTAAAACCTTGAGATATGCCAGAATCTACTTCCTACCCCAATCCCAACCTTTCAGATTTCAACTTTAAGAGAATTCCTTAAGAGAATCTCTGGATAACTCCTCAAAGACTCTGACATTCATTTTTTTTCTTCTTTTTCTCAAAAGCACTGGAAACCTGATTTGAAAATTCTCAAAATGTCTCACTAGAGAAACCTAGACTGTGATTATCATTCTGCCTTATTTGTCTTCAGTTCTCTTTGAACATATTAAATTGAAGAAGTATAGAAACCTCCTACAAAACATTATTGAAGAAGCCTCAGCAAGCTGACTGCACACACACACACACACACACACACAACACATCCTCTTTTTTCTTTCCTCTTTCCTTTGTTCTTTTTGTCAGCAGCAGGAGCAGAAACATTAAGGTTCCTTTTCCTTTAGAATTTGAACCCACCAGACCTGCGGGCTCCTTCCCCTCTCCCCCCTCCTCACCTCCTTCCCTGCTCCCTAGTTTCAGAAATACAGGAAAAGGAGACTTGCTTCTTATCTGGACCTGCACTGAAATCCTGTCAGTAATGCGGCGGGTAAGGGGAGAAAGTTACTTTGCAAGCAGAGATGTCTCACCTTCCATGCTTGTTGCCATGGAGATGAAATCCAGCGAGTAGATTTAAGTGTTGGCAGGTTTGTCTGTGTTCGTTGATCGTTTCAGTAACAATGTAAAAGACGTGCCCTGGGAACCTGCGTGCAGTCACAGGACAGCGGTTAGCGCTTTCCTGGCCTACGTGTGTAAGTCTGTAACTGTAGGTGAGAGAAGACGTGGGCGCCCGCGAAATACGTGTGCGCGCTCAAGTATATTTGCAGGAAAATGTGCATGAATTTCTTCGATGTGGCAGTGTATAAATATTTGCGCGAGCGCGTGTGCGTATGTGAGGGCGTCTGACCGCGCGTTTACGTGAGACAGACAAGAGATGGAGAGTGAGAGGGGGGAGGGAATCGGCCACAGCAGCAACAGGCTCTATCTAGTCCTCAGCTCTGCCAAAGAGAAAAATAAAATAAAAATAAAAAAAAATATAAGGGCTCATTTTTACTCATATCACGTTCCGCAGGTTAGCAATCGGAGTTCATCACCAATATGGCTTTCTAAGGCAGTGGGGGGTTAATGTATTTATTGTTAAAAATCCTTGTTTTCCTTTCCTCTCTGCATCAGTAGCTGTGCCGCAGGCATTTTGCTGTGCTGGGTGACTGCAGTCTCAGTCGAAGAGTAGGCACTAAATTCTTTCGTCTTTCTTCTCATCCTACAAGGGAAAGACTCGAGCGAACGGTGTATTTGTTTAACTGGGGGCTGCATGCGTTATTTGGAGTTATTTTTTCCCCTCCCCTTCGCCTTTCCTACACAAACCCAAGAGGATCCCCTCCCCTTTTTAGGAGTAGGTGCATAGGCGCTGTCCGTAGTGCTGAAACATTGCGTAGTACGACTTAGCTCCCATAGAAGAGCTAGAAGACACCCAGCCAGGAACGCTCAGATAAAGCCCCTATGTAGTTGCGCAGCACGTTATCTAAACAGTGTTGAATATATAGAATCCAAACCTAAACCATACTGAAAGCAAAACAAAACATAAACAAAAACAAACAAAAAAGCTTCCTTCATCCTTACTTAGGGCTCTTCCCATTCTCCAAACTGAGTTATAATGTTCCAATTCTATTCATCTTTGTATACTGCGATCAAGAACCTACGACTTGCGAGCACTTGTAGATTCCTTAAAAACTTAGTTATTGACCTTATGAATTATTAAATGTTCAGCGGTTGGGGAAAGTGTAGATGCAGAACTGGGTCATCATTCACATAAAAAATGCTGAAAATATAAGTAAAGTGTGTTATAGTTCAATAACAAACTTTATGTTAATTTAGAGTATTTACTAAATTAGGAAATTTCATAGTCTTAAAAAATGAGCAATGTGTAACTGAGTTCGTACCAGACTACACTTTAAAAAAAGTTATCCTTTTTCATTTAAAACTATTAAACACCCTATAGTATAGGCCCATTAAGGAAGAGAGTTGGAGAAGTATCTCCTTCCAGTGACATGTTCATAGGTGTGGTTTTACTGACTTTTTTTTAAAGCTTGCTAAGGGCCACATCCTTTTTTGACATTATATGCTAGAACAGTGCTTCTTGAAATTTAATGTGCATGTGAATCCCCTGGGGATCTTGTTAGAATGAAGGTTCTCATTCAGTAAGTATGAGATTGGGTCTCAGATTCTGAATTTCTAACAACCTCCCAGATGATGCCAGAGGTTGCTAGCTTCAGGACTACACTTCAAGTAACAAAGTTCTAGAAATTCTGGCAATGCAGTCACTCATAGAGTATGGAAAAGGGGGTCATTTTATTCCATCTATTATTCTGTTTCCAGACTGTTCTAAGAATATTCTATTCAAATAAGTTCAAAGGTTAACCATTTTATTTGCACAATATTAACTGTTTGTGAATTTGATTGAATTTGACATTGTCTAGACACGTTCTACACTTAACTCCACTCTATATGTCCATACTCTATGATCTGCAATCACCCATTCTCTTTGCAAGCCAAGCTTAAGAAAACAACCAAGTTACATGATTCTACTACTGATGCATAAGCCCCACTCCAAGAATTTGTTATCATGATTGGAGACTTTGACTTGTCATTTTATGACTTTCAATATGGTTCCATAATAAATGCTCATGATACTGATTTAAAAATCTGGGCATTACAGATCTAATTCTCACTAAGTTTAGAGAGTAGAATAGGGTCATTGTTTCACAGACTATTCGAGTGAAATTTGACCTGTCATGTCATTGACATAGTACATTTACACTTAGATTTTGAAGTTTCTTCTGGATGATTTTCTGGATTAAAAAAAAAATCCACACCTGTATGTTGTACAGTGCTTTCAGTTAATGCTTTTGAATTGATGCCAAAGGAAAGTTTTGACTCTAAATTAGGTTCCTTGGTGTTAGTTGGTGCATGACCTTGACCTTTTTCAAGCTATATGAACAGCAATGATGTTCTGGAAAGTCTGCAAAGTGGCTCATTCAGGAAAGAGTAATGGATTAAAAATCAATTATGTTCCACTTCCTTTGCCATATGCTGGGATACAAGGGTATATGAGATTTGGTCTCTGCCCTTGATGAGATATTTTGCAAAACAACATAGCAATCTCTATGAAGTTCTATAGAAGCACAGAGGTTAATAATATATATTTTATTCTCCATTGCCAAAGAAGTGATGAAGAATAGCAAAAAATAGCAAAATAGAAAAAACCCAGAATACCTGTATTTCAGATCCATGCCAACGTTTGCTGCCCATCCTTATTAAAAAAATCTGTTGAAAGATAAGAAATATATAAATGCTTTTCTAAAGCACACATGATTCACTAGTATGTCTGGATTGTCTATGATTTGTTTTCACAGCAGTTCAAATTATTACAAAGGTAAATATGTGGGTGGCATTGTTTAGACCTCCCCTCAAAAGAATTGTCTTTACTATGCTTTGACGTTACACTTTCAGCTTATATACAAGTATTCTACATAGAGCAATCCTCAGCTTCCACAATGCACTGTATCTGCTATGGGGTTGTTGTTAAAGACTTGCCCAATACATCCTTTACTGTTCTTTATGTGACATCCCTCCAAAAACATTTCTTTCAATACCAATTTCATGAATTGAACTCTTACACTCCTCCTCTTCACTTAAATCATCCCAAGGTAAGTGATGTGTTTGTTCTCTTCTTAAGAACTTAAGGCCTTTATATTTGTGTTCTTTCTTTATTGCCTTGATGACTGCAATTTTGTTTGCTCAGATATTGGTATATTATTTTCTTTTAATCTGTTTTAGTATGTGTCCTTATGTAAATATTCTCATGGAATCAGAAATGGAGTAAATAAATTTTAGAAAGTAAATAAATCAATTTATTTCTCTACTTTTTGGCCAAAAAATGTTGACTGCTAAGTGGATGTATATGGTTGTTTTACAGATTTGTTTTTAACAAGATACTAAAATATAGGAAAAAATGATGATCTAGTTAGCTGTGAAGATAAAAATCCAATTTATTATGACTAAATAATAAATGGTAAGATGGTAGAAGAAAATTTCAGTTTATATAACTACAGATCAGCTTTATTTCAAAACATATTGGTTCCCTGTTTCTCCTTCTATGCACTAAATAGTCCTCCTTATATGACGAGGATTTTTTCTTAAGTCAGAGAGCAGAAGTATTAATTATCTACCTTGTTAGAAGATGTGGTAACTATAGAAATTTAAAGAATATGACATCCCCACTCTAATGAATATATTCTAGAATGAGGATGTCACAAAGGACCTGGAAGTGAGAATTTCCTCCAACAAGCTAGGTTAGAATTCTTTTCAGAGGAAAATTTTGCTTGCTATGAATTCTTGCCACCCTGGTTCCGATCGACTTCTTGCTCTCAAGTTTTCTATGGGATTGTCTCTTGAATTTATCAGGCTAACATGTTACCTTCAGCTTTTCATGAAAATCTACATCATGTCTGGCTTAAGTTTGTTTATTATTTCTGAGCTAAAATGTTTTCAAGTAGTTCAGCTTTTTCATTTGAAATGTTGCTATATACTCAAGTATTGGATGCTACAACTTTCAAACTAAAAAATATATTAAGACAAGTTTAAATTACTTTTGTTATAAACATTAAAAAATTGATCCAATGCTTATTTAGCTTTAGATATTGTTAAATTATTAGCTACGTTCAAAAGCCACCTGTTTGTTTTTTAAAACTGCATTCCTATTTTGAGTATCATTTTTAGGTACTCATGCCTTTTTTTTTTTTTTTCCTACATAAGTGGTTTTAATCTTTTTGGAGGATTAAGTATGATTTTGAAATTTTAATAAGAAATATATGCCCTCTCCCTAAAAATACAGATATACAGATAATTTCACTCAAAATTCAGGGCATTCATGGACCCTTAGAAGTCCATTTTTATAATCCCAAGGTAATCCAAGGAGCAGTTTAAAAATTTATGCTATACATGAATGATCCATTGTCTCAGTCTCAGTTTTGCAACCAAGTATTGACTTTCTTAAAGTCTTGTATTTTTTTTTTTACCACCCTATTTCCTGTTTTCTTTCCTTGGAGTTCCTCCTTTAGGTCATTTTATCATGTGATCTCTAGAGAGTAGCCAATGGTGAATATGCTGAAATAGGATTAGAGAGTACTGTAATAAAATGATTAGGTTAGATTAGAAAATGAATGTGGGATTTTTGTCAACAGTGAAGAAATTACCTAAGTAAGTGGGCTCATAAGTGAATTGAGCATGATGACACTTCACTGATAATGATCTAATGCTAGTCTATTTGATGAGTCCCGTTGAAAATGAGATGTTATGTTTTGCTGGTAAACTTTTCTGCAAAGAAAAATGTACTAAATGTGTCAGTTCAGAGTGAACTATTTAAATGAAGTTTAATTTGTTTTTAATTTTACTGCCCATAAGCCTTAAATTGTTTCATTTAAAGTGTACTTCTAGTCCTTTACTACATTTACTGTTGAGTCTAATGAGTGTGATAGGGTACCTTGGGCACAATCTCCATGAGTGTAGGAGCCTTAACCACAGTATAACATTTAATTGGTTTAAGTTATTTTGCTGTGTTAAAGAAACAGAGAAACAGAATCAGTTTATTCTGCTACAGTGTATGCTTCTGTACTGTGAATCATATGTTAATATTGTAACTGGCAAATAGGGATGTCAATAGAATGTGAAAATCAATTGGCTTATACACGATTTTCCCCAATACATTAGTGTTTTGACTACAAGTAAAAGCGGCTTAACTCTAAGTCTACTTACAAAAGCTGAATGCAGTAAGCTGTGGAGGAAAGCAGTCCTATATACAATACCTATTCACTCCTTCTTCTTGGCTCAATTTGGCTGTATGCTCTGTCTTGAAAATGCATATTGAGTAGCTCCTGACCGTTATGCATTTGCCCTTGTTTCCATAATTCAACCTTTCCTTACAATTTTTCATCCTTTTTTATTAACTAAAACATTTTTGTGAAGTTCTAGATATATTGTAATGTATATTTTAAACTTGTATTTTTAACTGTGCTAGTATGTTTAATAGGTTTGTAAATATTTTTGTATTGTTCTTATGAAGTTGCATGGGTTTTACATTGGCTTTTCGCCAACATGATTTTTTTTCCCTAAATATTGCCAGTTATTTTTTTTTAATTGAAGAAACTTTATTTTTAGATTAGTTTTAGGATTATATAAAAATCAAGCAGAAAGTACAGAAAGTTTCCATATACCTCCTTCCCCTAACCCCCCAGTTTCATTTATTATTAATATCTTGCGTGTCTGGTACATTTATTACAACTGATAAACCAATATTGATACATTATTATTAACTAAGATCCATAGTTCACATTACAATTAACTCTCTGTGTTGTACAGTTCTTTTATGGGTCTTGTCAAATGCATGTCATCTATCTACCATTATAGTATCATAACAGAATAGTTTAACTTCTCTAAATATTCCTGTGCTCCACTTAACTCATTTCTCCCCTTCCCCCTAACTCCCCTTGTTAACTCCTGGAAATGATTAATCTTTTTACTGTCTATATGCTTTTGTCTTTTCCAGAATGTATGTGTGAAGTCATATAGACTCTGTTACATTTTTCAGACTGGCTTTTTTCATTTAACAATATGCATTTATGGTTCCTCCATGAAATTTCATGGCTTGATAGCTCATTTCCTTTTATCACTTAATAACATTCCACTGCACGGATATACCATGGTTTGTTTAGCCATTCACCTACCAAAGGACATCTTGGTTGCTTCCAATTTGGAGAAATTAAAAATAAAGGTGTTATAAACATTCATGTGCAGGTTTTTGTACAAACATAAGTTTTCAACTCATTTTGGTAAATAACTAAGACTAAGAGTGTGATTGCTGAATTGTATGGTAGAGTGTATTTCACTTTGTAAAAAACTACCATACTGTCTCTCAAAGTAGCTGTACCATTTTGCATTTCCACCAGCAATGAATGAGAGTTCCTGTTGCTTCACATTCCTCATCAGCATTTGGTGGTGTCAGTGTTTTGGATTTTAGCCATTCTAATAGCTAGGCAGTGGTATCTTACTGTCGTTTTCATTTTCAATTCTCTCATGACATAAGATATCGAGTGTCTTATGCTGATTTTCCATCTGTATGACTTCTTTGGTAAGGTGTCTGTTCAGATCTTTTCCCACTTTGTAATTGGGTGGTTTGTCTTCTTATCATTGAGTTTTACGGGTTCTGTGTATATTTTGGAAATATAGCCTTTATCAGATATGTGTTTTGCAAAGATTTTAGCCCAGTCTGAGCTTGTCTTTTTATTTTCTTAAATTGCCAGCTATTTTTAGGGAATGATTTTGTAGGACATGAGTTTTTGTTTTTAGGAATGCATGCATTGTTAAAGAAGAAACATTTGTATACTTGATATCAGATTCCTAAAACTAAGCTACCCAAACTAAGCTCACACCTCTCATAAACAAAACTAAACTGAATGAGTATTTAGTAAAATTGGAAAAGCCTACAAAGGGACCTTATCTCAATAGTACATAAAAGTTGGTATAAAATAAGTTGAAGCTAGGGGCTATTGTATATAACAATACTTGAAACCATGAAGATTTTAGGGAGAAAGTAAAACCTAATGTTTTGAGGGTTGATTAACTTTACTAATTCTTACATAGTATTCTATATAAACAGTAATTCTTATATGACTGTCCTAAGACTTTAGATAATGCTCAAAGCAATAAACAGTTGGGAAGAATAAGGTTTGATTTTTCAGAAATGCTTTTGACATTTTGACGTATTTCCAGAAATATTAGGAGTCCAGATGCAAAAATCAAGGTTGATGTAAATGGACATTTATGCAAGTCTATATTTCCTCAATGACTTTGGGACCATCAGAACATCTATCCTGACAGTACTGCTATGTATCCTTAGTAATCTGGAGGATACGTTGGGGAACTCACAATTGAGATTTGTTAATGGTGTCAAAAGAACAACATAAATTACAAGTGTTTTTATATACTTAATCTTATTTAGAGGTGCAGGAATTCATAAGTCTAACAAATGGAATGGATGAATGAACAAATAAATATTGTCATTCTCTCTTTTGTTTTGGGGTACCTCAAAACATACCAAACAGCTTGGACACTGTGCCAGATATTACTTATTGATGCTCAGAATCATCTTCACCCTTCCCAGCTCTCCCTTGCATGAGACATTTCTCAGATGCTGTTACCAGCAGTATTCCAACCTAAATTCTGCTAATGAGAGGTGCTGGTATAAAATTTAAGGGGAGGAAGAGAAGGAGAAATTACTAATATAAGCCACAGTAACCTTGTAGGTAACAGCAAATGGCAAATGAGATGTTATGCCGGCAGCTTCTGGGCATAAGGAAATTCTGAGACTTATCTGCTGCCAGATGAAACAAAAATCCTTGATGATGGTGCCCATGATTCTTGCCACTCCTAATTTTTCAAACCCTAGCGATTGCTCCTATACTTTACTCCATCAACCCTACTAATTATTGTGTAAACCTCTGTGTCTTCGTGCATTAAATTCTACATGAAATATCTACACTGGATCAAAAGCTTTCTTTTCCTGACCGACTACTGAATAAAGTAAGAAATGAAAATCATGGAAATAAACCTAATCATCTTTGTTTATATACATTTACAAGTTTATAGATATGTATATATATACACACGTTTTTAGCATGTTTAAATAGTTTGTGCTTTGAAGCATAGTAACATGAAGTTGCTTCAGCCTACCATTCTGCAATACATCATGAGAAAATACATAAAATATATCATATTTGTGTACTACTGAAAAACATTGTTTCCAACAAAGTAGGCTCGTAAGCAGCCATCAGGAATGGTGTAACCTTTGTCATAAAGGGTTGCAAAAGGGTAGAATTTTTGGATTCTGTTCAGCTTCATGAAACTTATGTAACAGAAATCCAGCACAATGCTTAAAAGGCAATGGGGGTTCTTTTTCTCCTCAAACAAGAAGTCTGAATATAGGCAGTCTACAAATGATTGAAGCAAATCAGTCATTACAACAAAAATTGATGACCATCAGAATTAAGTTCAACTGTGTATAATAAAAAGACTTCAAAGAGTGGTAAATTAATCAAGATAGAAATTTATTTCCTCCTATTGAAAACAAGTTTGGGGTAGGAATGTGAGGGTTGTTACTGTGACTTTATGGTGTCATCAGAGACCCTAATTCTATTTGCCTATTCTGCCATCCTCAGTACCTAGCTTCCAATCACAAGTTCACTTCATGGTCCATCATGGTTGCTATTGCTGGAGACAGACATCATTTCTCCATTCCAACCCAGCAGCAGCAGGAGGCAAGGGAGGACAACAGGGCCACTTTTCCAGTTCAGTCAGTTCCTTCTAAGAAACCTCCTATTCAGTCCTCACAACATTTCTACTCATATTGTAATAGCCACAACATAGTCATGTGGCCATGCACAGTGGCACATGAGGCTAGGAAATGTGGACTTCTAGCAATATACAGTGTCATCTTAAATAAATTTCTATTATCAAATAAGAAGAAGGATATGGATTGTGTTAGTCATTAGCTCTATCATCACCATTTGTAGGATTATCTTCAAATACACAGGACAGTGTGTGGATTGAACCTTGTTATTCAACACTCCTAAGAAATGTATTTTTCTTTAAAAAAAAATAAATAAAAATCATGTTTCTTTCATTCTAAAAAAATGTATTTTCCCTTCCAAATGTTATAATTGAAAATTGAGAATGATATTGCTAAAAAGGACAATTATTTAAGTTAAAGACTATTTGCTATAAATTAATCATTTTCATTAACACTCTTTGAGTTAGGATACCAAATTTGGAATAGTTAAAAATATTACCATACAATATCCATGGCTTTGGACAGAGAAAGCCCAATTCATGGACTTATTAAAGAGGAGGAAGTAAGTATTCCTATAGGAAGGGAAGTAGGGCAGAGTTCTTAGAAATTTGCTCTTCTGATCCTCCTTTTAATGGAGTTAGTGGGGGTGAGACGGAGGGAAAGGTAGGGTGATTTAAGAAATTAAGAAGTAGTTAAAAATTGAGACTCAAGTAAATATCTGGGAATTACAGGATTCTTTATTCTTCAGAGGGAAAAAAAACTGTCCCAATATTGCTTACAAAAATCAAAAGTAAATCTGTTAATAGGCAATGACCTTGGCATTGTAGAAAAATGAAATAATTATCCAAGGAATTCAAGCAAAACCCTTGGTATTATCTGAATTATTTGAATAATTGAGGTGAAAGTGGAATTTCTGCCTGGATTACTCAGATAATTGCCTTGATTCTAAACTTCACTTGGCTAGTAGAGAACTATGTTTTTAGAATGGTAAATGCTAAAAAATAGACTCCTGAATTAAGAAGAGTAACAGAAGGAGGGAAAAGTAGAGAGAGAGAATAGTGAGTAGTTAATTGTCAGAATAAACCTGTACTTTTCTTTCCAGTGACAATAATTAACATCTACTTTTTCATCATAGAATGAATTTCTATGATGAAAAAAGGAACTATATATGAATTTCAAATATAATCCATAGTGCTTTTTAAAGTTATAAATTCCTTCTTAATTTCAATTCTCTAAAGTTTGGAAACATAGTGGCTTCAAATCCAGACATTTAATTTTGTAGAGCCAAGTAAATTGGCTTAAAAATCATACTATACTTTTTGTTTAACTTCATATTGTTGGTCTTGGCAAATTAAAAGGATGATCACATTCTAGTTGCCACTTCATTCTCTTTGGTAGCAGAACCCTAGGCAGTGAGCCCAGGTCAAAAATTATTTGCCAACCTCCCGTACAGCCGTGTGTGTCATGTGACTAAGTTCTGATCCAGGAGTGGAAGTGTTGTATGAGACTTCTGGATAGGATTCTCTTTTCTGAACTGCTTCTGGCCTCCATTGAGGACAAATGCCTAGATCTCCAGTAGCCACCTTGGGCCATAGGGAGGCGGTAAGAATGTTAGCCACACACTAGGATGGAAGATTAAGACAGAAGGAACCTGAGTCCATGGTAACTGTGGAGATACGGTACCTGCGCTGGCATACCTCCCTCTGCACTGTATTTACTTAAGAGAGTAATAAGTTCTGCCTTGCTTAAGACACTATTACTTCGAGTCTCTCTTACTAGCAGGTGAACACAATTCCTAAATGATACACATATTAAAATATTAGTTGAAAATATTTTGGAATTTTAGGGTTAAATCTCCAGATATGTATAATGGCTCTTTCTCTCAATCTTTCTTTTTCCCTCTCTTTCTCTCTTTTTCTCCCTCCTTCCGTTACTCTATTACACATGCATGTAAACACGCACATTTCAATCTGTAAGAAAGAAAATTAGGTGGTTATGTGAGGTTGTACCAGTAATAAATTTTGTGCCATTGCAAAGGGCGACTCTTGTGGTAGGAATCGTGAGAAGATGAAAGCTAAAGCATTACTTGAGAATTTTTCAGTATGTATATAAGGGCTAAAAAAAAGTAAAGGAAGGAAGGAAAGAAAATATAGAAATGGAACATGGCAGTAGGATGTTGTAAAACTTGTTTAATTTTTGTAGATTTAGCTACGATAAGTACAATACTAATAGCAAGAGAGGGAGGAAAGATCAGCCTGTAGAGCAGTCAGATGGAATAGTAAGTGTTCATTTTCTCTTCTGAAGCTGCCCCAATTCTCTCCATCTCTTGAGATTCAGCTCTTCATTGGGGCTCTTACTGATTCGCATATAGAATTTAACCTTTGCCCTTTAGGCATTTATCAGGACCAGGGCTAAAGTACAGTGAGGGAGGTGTTTGTCTTAGGCACAATATTTAAGGAGTACCAAAAAGCTCAGTAATCAAGATAAATATTTTAATAGGATACTTTAATTAGCACACAATGGCATGAAGTCCAGTTTCCTGTTTTTGTAAATAAATTTATTTTTACACTTCACATTTATCTCTATTACAGCCCTCAAATAGTGCTTTTTATAAATGTCCCCTCCTAACAGGATAGGCCGTACTTACTTTTGTATTCCTACTACTCTGTTTTAAGCATAAAGTCCTCTTTAAAAATATTAAATTGAATCTATTGAAGGATCTTGCAAGAATATGTTATATTAGGGACTGCAGGGTTAAGTTTTTATTCTGAATTCAACAATAGCGAAAGAATTAAAGGGAGTGATGAAAGTATCTACAATTCAGTTCTATGGAAAAATCACCTGATTTCTCTTTGACTAAAACCCTGCCCAGCCTGGAGAGATAGAGAATGGTAATACTGCTTTATATTCATATAGCTCTCTGCCCTACATAAAGTGCTTTATTTTAACCCTCATCTTAATCTTGCTAGGTAGGTATTCTTATCCTTATGTATTATGGAAAGACTGAGAAGTTAAGTGACTTGCCCAAGGAGTTACAGGCAGAAAGTGGTAGAGCTGGGGTTGGAGCCCAAGTTTTCTGCGTCAAAATCCAATACCATTTCTGATACTCCAAACACTAAATCTTGGAAGCCTGACTGAGGAAAAACAGTTTATACAACAACTACAGTAGCGTGTGTTGTGTTTGTGAAACAGTATCAGTGGCACCCTAAACATGATGAGCACCAACTGCACTCATCACAAATGAATAAAATTGTTCTGATTTTTATGTGTGTGTGTTTGATGAAGTAGCTCTACTCTTCTGGCATAGGATTGGATGTTTTAAGGCTTATTATTTTTTTTTTCAGTTGAGGGCAGAAACCTACACATTGAAATGTCAAAGAATGGGAAAAATTGAGGAAATTATGTATTATTTGAGCATTAGTTTCTAGCTGCAGCTTTACCACTAATGTGTGCATGATGTTCTGCAGGGCATGTAAATCATATGTGTTTGCTTCTTTATGAAAGGAAGGTTTGGAAAGGTCTTTGAACTTTTCAGCTGGAAAAGTTTATTTCAATGTGAAGTATTATTATAGTACTCCCACGTTTGGAGTTGATTAAGTTTAATAGGCTTCTTTTTAATATTTAGAGGAAAAAAATCTATGACTGTATTTTAAAATTCCATAAGATAATTAAATTTCTTTGAGAGCCTATAACTGCTTCAAATATAATTTCCATCAGCATATAATAAACACAACCCCAAACCAAAACGTCCATTCTAGTGGCCAATCTAGTAGAAGATTTCTTATGAAAAGTATAGATCCTCCTCATTGATTGCTGCCTGGAGAATTAAAAACTTCAGTCTTCTTTTTGTAAGCTCATAGCTGAGTTCAAAAGGAAAGCCTTATTCTCAAGAACAACCAGAACTCAAAGAAATCCAAAGCCATTCATTTTGGTGAATTGCAACCAGTCATCAATAACAATTTATTGAATGTCTACAAGGTGCCTAGACATTGAAGTGGCAAGTGATTTATTTGCATTATTCAGAGGATTTCTAAGGGGAATCTGAAGATTTGCAGTCGTTTTTTAAAGATGCAGAGCAGTGTGTACTTCTCTAATTTAAACTGCCCCTATATAGAATGATCAGAATAATCTGGGTTTCTGAGCCCTAGGGATTTCTAACACCCAGAGACGACTTTTTTGTAAGCGAAGACCCCATTGGGTGCTAGGCGACAAGGGGGCTGGTGGTCAGAACACGGCCCCACCAGCGGCTTCTGGGCAAGCCAGGCCCTCCCCAGCCTGGAGCAGGGCCGACTGCGGCAATAGCGGCCCTGACTCGCCACCCCATCCCTCCCTTCCCCTCGCAGTGCCGCCCCCCACCCCCGCCCCCGCCACATCCAGCTCACACCATCTCCCAGTCTCCCAGCCCCGACCGGTTCTCGCGAGATCCGAGCAACTGAGCGCTCGGGGCCTTTTCAAATCGGGATCCGTTACCGCTTCCCCGGCCGCCGCCATTGTCGCGGTCGGAGCCCCTCAGCGCAGGCGGCCGAGGCGGAGGCCGTAGCGGCGGGATGGCGGACCCCGACAAGCCCGAGGTGCTGAGGGCCGCTGGCAACGACAGCCCGCATCAGCAGCCCGCGGAGCCGCCGGGCGAGCCCCGGCGAGAACCTCACCCCCCGGAGCAGGAGAAGCAGCCGCCGCAGCACAGCAGCAGCTCCAATGGCGTTAAAATGTATTGTCTTTTCCTCTGGGGACCGGGACTAGCTGGGGGGCGGGAAGTGGGCCGGGGGCGGGGGCCTGAAGCCGGGCTGAGCCTTGGTGGGGGTCGCGGTCCCCGGGCCGTGGGCGGCGGGAGGTGCAGGTGCAGCCGGCCCGCTCCCAGGCCCTGCCGGCCCGCCCGCCCCGAACCGGGGGAGCCTGGGTGCGGGCCAGGGGGGCCGGCGCTCCTCCCTTGCTTCGGCCCAAGACCGCGAGTCACCCCCTCTTCCCTGACTTCGGCTGGAGAACCTTTGAGCGGAGCTCAGCGCCGCCACGGTATGCAGGAAAATGGTCCCCCTTTTAAAGGCCAGTAGTTAGTGTTCATCACTAGGGAGTAACTAGGGATGACATCATCGGACATTTCCTCCTAACCACCGAGAACGTGTGAAAGGGATAGCCCCCCATCTCACCGGCCTCCTTCTGAGCTTTATAAGTTTACTGTTCTGTTGTTTTCTAAAGTGTGCGTTCATTTCTTAACTGCTAGATACCAAGAGGAAGTTTAGTAACAGGCTGTGAGACTGAATCCATTGTGTTTCCCTTGAATCGATGAGAGGTACTTTAAAAAGGGAACTGTGCGTGTTGCCTTGCTCCGCCCCCGCCACCCCCCACCATGTTTGTCAGCCATGCAGGCTATTTTAAAAAAGCTCAGTGTGGTAGTAGGCTCTTAATTTTGGTAAAATGGTAAAGTAAGATTTTTTTTTTAATTGAGGAAAACCCCACTGCTTTTAAGATTGCAGCTGCCATCAGTGCCAATAAAGAATGTAGTCAACTCCAATCCATAATCATTTCTAGTTATAAGGAAATGCTGTGCTCTCCTTTGTTCTTGTTATATAGGGGGATATGAAGTAAGGCATTTATTTGCATATGCCCAGCTCTTTAAACTTGAAGAAAGTACATTAATAATTTAGTGAAAACATACTTTTCCTTCCCTCAGTTATGCCTCAGAGTAGAAAGTAGTGAGCGTATGTTCACTTTACAATAGGAAATGTAGAAGTTCTTGCTTCTCTTTTGTACAAGAATGTTTGGAACAGTATGGTAAGACCTGGACCAGTCTGTTTAAGGGTTTATTGCAGATAAGATAAGGTAGGTCTCCCAGCTCCATTGTGAGACTCTTGCTGTCAGATGGGTTTGAATAGGACAGGCAGCATCTTCTAGGCAAAATAGAGGTACAGGTATACAAGATTTGGCCGCAGTGGAGTTTGTTCCCAGGTGGAATGCGGTGCACCTTAGTAACTGAAGAACCAGAAAGTCAGTGAAGCACCTTCTACCCCGCTTGCCAGAATGTGGGCTTTCAGAGATTTGGTATCATGAGCAGATGAAAACCAGTGGAATGGTAAATTGACAATAAGGGCTTTTTGTTTATATCTAAATATGGGCCTACCACTCTTTCCTCTGGAATAAGAAGTCCAGTCTTGAAACCCTACTATACTTGAGTATGATTAGTGTAATAGGGTTGGTACAGATAAAGCTAGTATCTAAATCTCCATCAGATCTAAAAGGCTGTAATCCCTTTTAATGTCTCATTGAGGTTTAGGTAGACTGGAGAGGACACAAGTGGGAAAAGAATCCCCTTCACTTCTGATTAAGGAAGAGGAAAATGTAAGGTGAAGACATTAAGAAATGTTACCAGTAAATATAAACATAGATTCTTTTCATATTGCTTATAATTCATCTCTCTCCCTTCCTCTTTTCCCAGAAGTTGAATAAAGAGGCTAATTTACTGTCAGAGGAGTTTCTTGTGCTGTCTATTCCTTAAGAGCATATAATGGTCCAGCTTGGGTCACTAATACCTGAGAACATTTACCTGCATCAATCTAACAACCTTTTTTGACCCTGTGCACCAGCTGGAGTAGTTAACAACCCAACACATAAACCTTGAGGTGATTTACTGTATATTTTTAATGATAAGAATTCATAGAGGTGATAAAAAAATCACCAAATATTGCCTTAAAATCTATATTGCTTAGAAGTAAACAAAGTGCTGCTTGTCATCAAGACAAATGATTTTTACTGAGGTTAATCCATAGTAATTGAGGATGGAGACACCTGTGTCTTATTCATTTTTGTATCCCCAAGCCCTATTACTTTAAAAAGCCCAGTAAACCTTTAAGAAATGCAGAAGTGAACTTTTATGATCACGAAACTCATACACAGAGGATTTATTTGGCATGTTCACATCTTTTGACAAGAAATTAAAAGATGTTTCCCTAGGTCTAGTCTTTGTCTTTATGCCAGAATAGTATACTAGCCCTTACGTGAATGGGAGGGAAAATAGCCGTATTATAACTCTTCATTTTCCATGTGTGACTAAGTAACACCTTAGAACATTTGGCGCTTGAGAGTTACATTATGATACTTGTACAACGGTGCTTGTATAACAGTGCTTGTGTAAACTATTAAGCATTGGTGCAAAGTATAGAGTTTGAAATAGAGTACTTTTTTTTTATCATATTAGGAGTAAAGAATGGAATTAGGCTTAATTTTGGATCTCATACTGTAGCATTATGCTTTTAATATCTCATTAAAACTATATGTCCTCATTTGATGTTGATATTTTTCAGAAAATGATGTTAATTTGGGTAGATACAAATCAGTCTTAAGAGTGTATAATGTTTTTGTGTCTTAGAATCATCACAGTCTTTATTTCAAGTACATCAAAATGTATAGTTTGGAAATTACTAGATGAATAGTTTGGGAATGATCATGTGGAATTCTGGGTATAGTGCCAATATTTTGATATTATGTAGCGTCATTTCCCCAAGAATTTTCACGTGTATCTTTACTGTCTTTCCCACAGTGTATTTATGACATAGAAAATGAGCTCAGAAATTGAGTAATTATAGCTTAGTTTCTTAATAATCAGACTATACCTCTAGCAACTAAACTGATCCACCTTATTTAGATAATCTTAATTTATACATTGTAAATTAGCAGTATCGTTAAAGATGCCACTAATTGGGGAAAACTTGAAGAAATCTCTCCCTCTTGTCATCCTTTGAGTAAATACTTTAACGAGCATATCCTATATAACATTACAGCTATTTAATGGAATTGTCAGATTGTTGTAAGCTTAACAATATCCACGTAAGAATAAAGGGACATAGCAAGTACTTCAGAACTTTGTGCAGTATTCACAATTGGTTTCATCCAGGAAGAAGATAGGCAGGGGAAGGAGTATTTTGATACAGACTACGTAGATATCTAGTCACCTGAACAAAGAGTTATTTTTAAAATATTCATTGAATTCAGCCTACTGTGTAAATAGGTTCTTTAAGGAATAAAAAACAAGGCTTTGTTCTTGTATCTACTGTACCCAGAACCAGAGACAAGGCCTCTGTGCCTTTTGGCTGCTTGCTGTCATTCACAGGAGTACCACTCTGTTCAGACAGGTAGGTACTTGCTAGAGTCAGACAGTTGAGAAGACCACTTCCAGGTGTGCCATTTCTGATGAGCGAAGATATTTGATAGTGAAGGTGTCCCTGTCAAGGTCTGAAAAGATGGCAAATCATGTTTGGCCCTAATGTGTCTTCCTTGATTTTAGTGTTTTTCTGGCATCATCTGTGCTCAGATGAGTATGGGTTCTTAGTTGACTATTATTTATTAAGTCAAAAATTAATGTTCATCAAGCACTTGTTACCATAATAGATGCTGCTGATGATACCAATGCATATAGTTTTTGTTTTCATATGGTTTTACATACTATATTTATGGCTGTGTTGTTAACTGCTCAGAACAGTAATGTCTGAAAAGTTCAATATAATGTGGAATGAGTGACTATAGTAAGAGATGTGTGTGGAGCACTACAGTGTGTAGATTCCCACAGCCTCTTGGCTTGGAAGATAATATAGAGCCTGGATTATGAAGCCTGGTTGGTTGTCAGAATAATCCAGGAAGCTTTAAAAGATTTAGATTCCTGGATAGCATTCCCAGAGATTTTTCTTAGTATATGTTTGTGAAAAATTGCTTTAAAATCAAAGTTTTAGTTAAATACTTTAAAATTCACTAGAGTAATTAGTGACTTAAAAGAAATTGTTAACTTCTGTAAAGAAAAGATCACTTTTGAAAAATAAATTGCATTTTAAAAATGTATGTCGAGATTTTTATCTTTAGGATTTACGGTAAGTGTATACTTACATGTTACAGATGCTTGGTGGATAAGTATCATGCAGTTGTAATGTGATTACAATCTCACAAATTAAGTATTCTCTTTTTTCAGTTAGGGCCTCATTAAAAAGTAGATTTATAAAATTCTGGTTCATGTTGCATTTAAGTACTGCTTCCTTCCTCCATCCTATCCCATCATTATAGGTAATACGACTAATGAAAATGGCATGATTCTATGAAGTACCCTATCCTAGTTTATAGGTTAAAACACAGAAAATACTCAGCATGAAAATAGTAGGATACCTTACCAATTTTCTATGTTGATCAAAATTGGCAATAAACAAAAATTAGGAGTTTTATGAGAGTTAGATAGATATAGAGATAGAAATAGAGATAGAGATAGATATAACTGTGCTTTAATTATGTTTTAAGCAATGGAGAAGAAAAGTTCGAAAGGAAACCATTAACCCTTAAGAGATGAGCTTTTTCAGGGCATCATTTTGTAAATTCTGAGTTCTGAATAAGGCCCAGAAAGTTAATTCTCCATTAAAGGTGGCAGTTTTAATACACTCTAGGAATAAAATCATCCATTTTTCCCTCTTGTTAGGTTCTAGTAACATTTATTAAGTAGTATGATAAGAAAAACTGAGTGAGTGTTTGGATGCTGCAGCTATTTAATACGGAAAAAAGGAGGATTGTTAAATGAGAAGTTTGGTAATATGCCCAAATCCTTGCTTTGAAAAGGCATTAGGTAATTTCAAAGCCAGTAGGCTGACTCCCCAGCTGCTTTGCTGAGGTCGAATTTAGGGGAGAATTTTGTGAGATGAAGTGATAAATATGAAATATTTATTTAATGTAGACTTCCATTATTGCAAGCACCACTGAGGTTTTCTTTTTGTTGTTTCGGTTTGGTTTTGATTCACAGGGAGAATGATGAATCAATCAAAGAAGAGAAATCTGAATTAAAAGAAAAATCTACAGGAAATAAGAAGGCCAATAGATTTCATCCTTATTCAAAAGATAAGAATTCAGGCACTGGAGAAAAAAAGGGTCCAAATCGTAACAGAGTTTTTATTAGCAACATCCCGTATGACATGAAATGGCAAGCCATTAAAGATCTAATGAGAGAAAAAGGTAACTTTTTGATAAACCCATTATTGGATAATCTTCATATAGAACCGGGAGGGACCTAAGCAAACTTTTTTTTATTCCTCTTAGCCACACAGACTCAAAAAATTGATTTTTGTTTACTTCTTGACATATAAATTAAACTTTTCCTCTTCTTTCACTTGACACAATTTCATTATAAGGTAGTCTGGATAAATGAAGGTTTTTTTTTTTTTTTTTGCCATTTTAGTGGGGTAGTAGTGAGCCCAGTATATGCATGCCACCAAGAATTTTGTTAATGTGATTGCTTTGTCTAGTTGAAGTTTTTATAGATTTTTAAAGGACTATTGCATTAGGTAAGCAATACATTTAGCTTGTTAATGTATGAATAATAAGGTCTGATCATTTTTTTCCCAAAAGCTGTTTTGTTATTTTCTTGGTGGAGTCTGGAATCTGGCTGTGGAATTCATTTTGTTTGCATTGTCATGAATGCCATGATGCTGTCTCTGCAGTTCTATACTAAAATTGCGTTACTGCTGTTGCAGTTTTGTTTTCAGAATAATCTGAAAACCTTCATTTTATATACATGGTTGATTTTGGGGAAAAATAATTTTAATACTTGATCTTGTAAAAGTGAGTTTTGTTATCTCTTGAAAAATTGAGTTTCAACAGTCCTGCAAACTATGTACTTGGTTTTGAGGCTGATCTCTTCTAATAAATTTTTAAAAATTTGCATTGGTGTATCTGTTGTAAGGTGACAACTATTTGATTGGTTTTATTCATTGACTTTATTTAGAAAGTGTGTGGCTTGCTGTGAAGCATGACTTGTAAACTTAGTTTACAGACGGCAAACATGATTGAAGACATTCAGGTAGAAAGTCACCTTAAAACAGCTGTTGTGTGTAGGCGACCAAAGTTACTTGAAAAGTGCTAATGTTGATGTTTTTAATATGATAGGCTAAGGGACTATTTGTATGTATATGTGCATTTGTTCACCAACTATATCATGCTGGCCAAAATATGATCTGTAGCATGAATTAGGTTAATATTGTTGTTAGCTTTTTTAGAGAATGTGGATGATGTACATTTCTGAAAATTAGTTAAATTTATATAGCCATTGAAGGAGGGTATGTTGGTCTGGTTTTGATTGTTGGTGAATAATAGGTGCTTTTCTGTAGAGTTGTGCACAGGTGTGCAGTAAAGCAAGATACTGGTGTTTAAATGTATTGTTTCTTGGTATCTTCCTTTTGTATGTCTTATGTAGTTGGTGAGGTTACATACGTGGAGCTCTTTAAGGATGCGGAAGGAAAATCAAGGGTAAGTGCTATGGGCAATAATCTGCTTGAGGTTTAAAAGTTCCTCAGCGGTTTACTTTTTGTAAATACTTGTACCAGTTTTTGGAAACTTAAGTTTCATTTTGTTTTACTTTATTATGCAAGATTTGAGGCTTTATACTAGCAAGTCTGACACTTATACAAACCAAATCAGCTGCCTTGAAGGGATGGTTTTTGTAAATGCTCATAAAGGGCATTCATTTTTCTAATGCTTTAAGGTAATGCTTCTTCTTAGCCAAAAGATTTTAATACAGGATTTTTTTTTGTTGTGTTTTGATGTCTTCTAGGATATTTTAAAAGTCACTGAATTGATAATATTTCCCAAGAGTTCTATGAAAGGCCTATAGCTTATAGGTGTTAACTCAGAATATATGTTTGAAACTTACACTGAAGAGCTTAATTTGGTAGCCTACAGGACTACATAAGAGGCAGTGCTCTGACCAATTGGTATGAATAACACTGATGATTAAATTGACATAGAAGGAATTGGTTGATAGTAGACTTTTTATTTTTAGCAACAAGAAAGCAGTGTAATGAAGAAATACAATGGGAAGCTTTTTGATAATGTTTAATTATACTAGTAAAAACCAGTTGGGTGCTTGAGAAATAAAAACTTTGTTATCACATTCAGATAGCACTTTGAGCAGTAATAATGACAAGAAATTATTTTTAAACAATTCTACTTATTTTTTTCTTTGGCATAGATTTTTTTTACATAGTTACAGCTGGATGCTATTAATTTGTATGCAGCCAGTTTTCTTGAATAGAGAACTTTGTTAAAAATTAATGTTTCTTATTTTAACTTTAATAAAATTGAAAATTTTACATTAAAAACTGCTTGTGCACTGTATATCTTTTGAAAATATTTGTAATAATGTAAGGATAGGTATATGAGAGCCTTCAATTATTTCCTTGAATTACTTTTGATTGAATTTATGTGATGACATTACTTTGGTTTTAAAGAAGAGTCAGCTAAAAGTAAAAATGTGCTCCAAGTTTGTTAAATGCTAGATTCTACAATCTTAAATGGATAGATCTAAAAATTTACAGAAAATTTGTGATCACTTGCCTGTTATGTTCTGGAGGTTTAAAAGACAAAAAATAATTGTATTATTGCTTGCTTTTAATGATTTAAATGTTAGAATCTACCATTAACTTCATCTACTGATCCAAAACTTTTTTTCTTTTGCATGTATTGACAAATCTACCTGGATATAGGGTTGTGGGTAAGAATTTTTTTTAAGTATCTTAAGTCAAATTTAAACTTCTGATTGGAAAAAAAATCATAGTATATAAACATTTCGTATAAATTTTTTTCCCTATTAAGTGTGGTTGAATTCAAAGATGAAGAATTTGTAAAGAAAGCCCTAGAAACTATGAACAAATATGATCTTAGTGGAAGACCCTTGAATATTAAAGAGGTAAGAAATTTCTTATATTCGGAGTAACTTAAACATTTGAATATAAGGACATGTTTTCTTTGGATTTTCATCTGGAAATGATATCTGATTACAATATTCTTTAAAGCATAGATGCTTAATAAGCATTATTTAATTGGTGATAATTTTGCTTGTACATGATTTCCTATTTGCCCTTAGGCCATTATCCTATATATTTGATTTGTTCCAAGTGATTATAAACAGAAGTGCATGATTTTAAAAAGTTAATACGACACAGAAATTTAAAGATGACAGACTTCAGGTTCTGACTTTATTTGGTATAGACATTTTCAGTTTTTAGATTATGTAGTTTGATTTGAGAAATATTGTAGATATTTTTGTAGTTGATAATTAAATGTTGCTTTATAATGCAAACACCTTATGGATTTGAATAAAATTGATATACACTTTAATAAAATTGACCTGAAATTATGCCAGATTAAAATTTAAGAGAAGTTATAAATCTTTTAGCTTCATTTATATCTGGAACTTGGAAACCCCTAAAATGGAAATGTTCCTTTTTGTATGGAATTACAGCAGTATAACTATGTTGACAAAAGAATGATCAGAGGATACATAAAAAACTGTTTACAATTAGGTATAATTGACCTTGGAAGTCATTAGCTTGAATAGCAGTCATTTTCATGTGTTTCTTTAGTTTATATTGTTACTCTTAACTGAATAGTTTGATCACAGACCTGTTATGTATATATCCTTGCTTAAGTCTGTATTAAAAAAGGATAGAGGATATAATTTTGGGACCTCGAAGAGTCTGCCAACGTGGATGCAAATCATTGGTAGTAGAACAGTACTGTCAGTCACAGTTTAGTATAGTATAGTATTAGTTTGAGTCTCAGCTCCATCACTTTCTAGCTGTGTGACTAGCGGTGTTACTTATTCTCTAAACCTTAGTAATTGTAATAATACTGCTGATAATACTTACCTTGGAGGGTTTTTATGAGGATTAATGAAATACATTTATGAGGATTAAAAGAACTCAGGCTCTGGCATTAGAGAATCTATGTGACCCAGGATAAATTACTTGACCGCTCTACTTCTTTGTTTCCTTATCACTAAAATGGGAATAATATTAGAATCTATATGATAGTGTCAGAGGACTCAGAGTTAATATATGTAAAACACTTAATAAATGTTAACTATTTGTTACAATTGTGATACTATATAAAGCACTGAGCATAGTGCTGAAAATACTGTAACTACGTAATAAATGTTAGCAGTAACAATAATTTTGTTGTTATTCCTGTCCAAGGTGGGAATGTTACTGGTCCTTGGTCTCTTGTTCCTGGATAGCGATAATAGCTTAAAGACCGTGCTGCTGACAAATACAAGTATCCCACATACAAGTCTCCCATATTCATTTTTTGGAGTCAGCTTCTGAAGTTCACTAATTCTACTTGAGCCTGGGAGTTTATTCTTTTTTTTTTTTTTTTTTTTTTTTAATATTTTAACCAGGAAATAGAGAATTGGTAGAGAGAGTTTAGACTGTTGTAGTCTGTGCCAGGCATTGATTAGGTAATTTTTGTGCATAAGCCAGGACTAATATTGCAGAAATGTGTTGATACCCTAATAATTTCCCACAAGAGTGACATTTGTAGAAGAGCCACCATTTTGGAAATTATTATTTTTATGATTATGACTTGCATTTTTATGGTATTTCCTATTCCTCTTCAAAAGATAAGTGTTATAGATTCTGTGTCTTTCTTTTTAACTGGAAAAAAAGTTTATTGGATGCTAACACCAAGCCCATGTTGTTGATGTTCTTTTAAGTTTTAGCACATTGTGGATCCTCAGTAATATTTCAGAGACCCTGTAATAGAATTCTGTGAACAGTTTGATGTAGGATACTTCCATTTTCAACTTCTTAATGAGAGAAATGATTGCGTTTAGCCTAGCTAAATGATGAGGTGTTCTTTATTCAGTTAACTTTTTTGGATTAATATCTATCTCTAAAGTTCCCTTTCTTGGAATTATCTGATTTACACATGGTGGCTAGTGTCAGTGTTGAGAAATAGTAGTTTGAGTCTAGGAAAAAGTGTATTTCCAAAGTTCATTAACAGATATTAGACTTGCATTTTTAATTTAATTAAATGAGGGTTAATAGCTGTTGTAAACTTATTATAGGCCCTCTCATAGCAATAGCAGGCAATGACTGGCAGGCTGACATCTAAGGGAAAAGAGAAATAAAAGCCATGCCATGTAGTAGGTAGTTTTATATAAATTATATTTTGTATATTCTACATGATATGTGTTTATATTTTTGTGTGTACATGTATTTATATGTGTCACATATAAAAACAAAAATATAGCAATATGCTTTAGTAATATTAAGATGTTAAGGACAGTCTATCTTAGTGGTTCATAAAGCCTCTTCCATGCTATATCCTACTGCTTCCCCCATAGGTATCCATTATTCTAAGTTTTGTATTTGTGTAAATTTTTGAAACCTTAGACCTGAAGCATTTATTATTTATTAACTTAAAAAGTTTTATGGCATTCTTTAAAGCATTTATTTCTTTGCTTTTGTATTTCTTTTTATTTCTTCATGGTGAAGAAATACATTGGAAGCCAGAATACCTTTATTCTTACATTCACTTCACTGTCTAGTCTCCCAGCCTTCCTAGAAAATTTATTAAAGTCATTCAACCTTCTTTTTTTTATCAATATTCCTAGACTGAGGCCAGCAGAGTAGGGTTGATGGTTTCATATATCATACTCATCTGGTATTGCAGATGATATGCTGTCTGTGTGTTTGTGTGGTTTTTGTTTGTTTTTTGCACTCTGCCTAGTGAGATGAGTGAGAAGTATGTTTAAACTTGCTTTTTATGTTTTGTTTAAAGGTAGAATATTTCTTATAAAGTTAATGTACTGAAAAAAACACCAAACAATATTTAGTACCATTCTTTCCTTGGACACTTAGCCTTTCTTTATCTCCCTTCTTCCTCCATCTCAGATCATAATCACTGTTGAGGTTGGAGAGAGGTTGGAAAGTGGATAATGCATTTTGTTCAGGAATGAAATTTATACATTGTAACAGTTCCCCTTTACCCCAGTATTCCTGAGTTTTCTAACAGTCTGTTCTGCTGTTGAAAACTTTGAAGTAGTGTGAATTTGGCATTGCATTGGGCATCTAGTGGTAAGAATTCACCACTACTGCATTTTGAAAAGAAAAGAGTCACAGTAAGTATTTCGTTCCTCTTTGAGTTTGGATTTATGCATATGTGCTATATACGTGTATACTTGTATGAGGGCAAAATTAAACTAATTTCAAGTTCTTAAGTGACTTTAGTGATTGGAAAGAGGTATTTAATTGATATCCCTGGAGACTGAAATCTTTTGTCTGTCCACAGGTTTTTATGGGACTGAATTCTCTGGATGAGAAAAAAGCTCACTCTTCAAGAGGGCCCGTAATTTGAGCCAGTTGGGATAGCTGCTATAGAATTTGAAGTTGTTATTTTAGAGATACAGACTTACTTACGTATCTAGTGGCATTTAACATTCAATGTGTGTTATAGGATCCTGATGGAGAAAATGCTCGTAGGGCATTGCAACGAACAGGAGGATCATTTCCAGGAGGACATGTACCCGATATGGGATCGGGATTGATGAATTTACCACCTTCCATTCTCAATAATCCAAACATTCCTCCTGAGGTTATCAGTAATTTGCAGGCTGGTAGACTTGGTTCCACAATTTTTGTTGCTAATGTAAGTTTAAGCTTTATTCTAAAATTTTGCTGTTCAGATAATTTAGTTCTAATCATGAGATCATTTAGTTAGATGAATGGACCATAGGTTTATGGAGCGTTTTGTCTACTTTTAACTGAAGTAAATGAAACAGTAATTTTTGTAAACTCAAAAACCCAATTTAAGTCTATACATATAAGGTGAGATTGTAAATACAAGTATTTAGGATTTTTTAAAAGAGAACTGTGGAATTTATAAACACTTAAGCAGTTCTTGAAATTATTTATGTTTATTATATGTGGTTTTGTTCATATTGGTAAATGGATTTCTTTCTTTAGCTTTGTGAATGTGCACATTGTAGCTGGTTTGTTGTTTGTGCTAAGCTTTTGAACGTCAGTGATATCAACAATATTTTCAAAAATCTGAATTTCTCTCAGTAAAAGTAGATATGAAAGTTTCAAAACAGGATTGAGCAGGCTGTTTTGGGAATTAAAAAAAGTTAAGGGTGAGGAACAACACAGATGTGGCTTAACTGATCTTTAACAACTTAAGATGTTTTTATTTGAATACTGTTGATATACTATTTAATAAGAATTATGGTTCTTCATATTTTTGAGAGTTTAGAAAAGATTTGTTTGTGTTATTTATGGGGAGAGGGGTTTATTAGTTATGTAACTTTATATAATTTTATATTAAGCTTGACTTCAAAGTTGGTTGGAAGAAGCTAAAGGAAGTGTTCAGCATAGCTGGAACTGTAAAGCGGGCAGATATTAAAGAAGACAAAGATGGCAAGAGCAGAGGAATGGGCACAGTCACTTTTGAACAAGCAATTGAAGCAGTTCAAGCAATTTGTATCCTGATTTACACTTTAGTATTACTTAATAAGGTTAAAGAAGCTTAATAACATTTTGTGGGGGATCATGGAATTTAAGGTTGCCTGGCTTAGAAATATGTATTAGAATTTGGTCTCCAGCACATAAAACCTTTACTATGTCCAAGTACTAAAGTCACTCTTAAAACTTGAATTAGCCATATTGTACAGGCCTAGTATGAACTTTTTTCTACTTTCTCTTCCTGCCACAACTGATTATATATATGTACATGCTGTTGACAGTTACATAATCCACTGTACATTAATACAGTTGCTTTAAATTAAGCCTTGTTAATTTTCTTTTTTCATGGTTGAATTAAAAGATTATATTTTATTTATAAATTATAAAACTACAAAGCAAAGAATTGAAGATTTTTCTTTGAATATATGGAAGAGACTAATACAAGTAAGTAAAATTTTAAAGATGTTGATTAAAATATTAGAGATAATCTGATGCCAAATAAGATTATTAAAAATGTGTTTATGTTTAAGTATAATTTTGTAGTCATCTTAACTGGCTTTCCTTGACTGAACCAACAGCTATGTTCAATGGGCAGTTTTTGTTTGATAGACCTATGCATGTGAAAATGGTGAGTTCCTGTATATCACTTTAGCTCTCTAACTTCTTCAAATGTTTTATCTGCTCTCCTCTACATTACAAATCTTTTTAGTTATATATTAACCATATAATAAACTTTTTTGCAATTAGGATGACAAGTCTGTCCCTCATGAAGACTACCGTTCACATGATAGTAAAACACCACAATTACCACGTAAGTAAAAGCTATTATAAGAAATAATACATATTATTCTTTTTCAATTTTATTACATACTAAGCAGAACTCTTTATTTTTATACATATGTGCCCAGCTGCCCATAGTTTAGTGTTTGGAGTTATGGAGATAGTTTGGCAAATTGAGTAAGAAGATGGAGAACATACATACGTGCCACTTTTTTTTCTTCTTGTAGTTTTTCCTGATTATAAAAGCAATATATACTAAAAAATTTGGTAAGCTCATACATGAGGAGGGAAGAAAGTCCTTGTAATTTTACCACACATGAGTGACCTTCATTATAACACTTTTGTGCATTTTCTTCCAGTCTTTCCTTCTGCATATATGCTTTTTTACATAATTGAGAACTACCATATAAATAATTTTGTTTGTTTTTTTTGTTTAACATTAGAGTATAAGCATTATTCAGTGTTGAAAATTCTTTCCAAATATTTTTTATTGGCTATATAGTAGTTTCTCATATGGATGCTCCATAACTATTTCACTGTTATGCATATTTAAGTGTTTTAACTTTTTTTTCCTTTAATCACCAACAGTTATTTTTCTTTTTCTTTTCCTTTCTTTTTGTATACAAATCTTTGGTATGTTGTTGGTTCTTTCCTTAAGTTTGATATCCTGAAGTATTTATAGCTTCTTGGGTATGTTCATTATTATCCAGTTGTTTCCCAAAGGATTATAAAACAGCAGTGTAATATACTTAACATCTGTGCCTCAGTGCCCCATCTGCAAGATGAGGATGCTGATAGTATATACTTCATGGGGTTGTCATGAGTATTACATGAGTTAATATATAATACACATAAAGCACTTAGAACGTTCTGGTATAATGTAAGTACTCGGTAAATACTAGCTCTTGTTGTTACTATTTTATTGTATTTTCTTTCGCTATTATCAAAGTTTTTTATTATAAAATATTTAAAATATATAGATAAATATAAAATCACTCATGTAGCTGTCATGGACCATATTTGTTTTAGGTGATTTTTCTTTAAAATCTTTTCTTTAAGATTCTACAGATAAAGTTGAGATTCTCCTCCCCTGCCACCTCCCACCAGATACCTTACCTAGAGGGAACAGCTTATGAGTAGTGTTTGTCATCTAGTTTTTAATAGTTTGATTACACATTTATGCATCCATAAGCGTTATATGAAATTGTTTTGCTGGATTTAAAATTTAATGTGACATTATATCGTACATGTTATTCTGCAGCTTGCTGTTGTTGGTTTAACATTGTTTTTGAGATTCATTTATGTTGATGGGTACAGCTCTAGCTCCTTCATCTTAACTAATAATACCACATTTTGTATATTTTTGGTTTTTAGGTTATTTGAATTTTTTTCTTTTTGGAAGCAATACTAAGTTGGGGAGTGTTCTTTTTCTGTTAGAATAATCTGTTCTCTTAATGTTTGCTGGAAATTATTTGTAAAGCTGTCTGGCCTTGGTGTGTTGTTTGGGGGAAGAGTTTTAACTACTTACTGTTCATACTTCTGTTGCTTCTTGAGTCAGTTGTAATTTCTAATTTTTGGAGAATTTTACCACTTTTGTTCATTTTCAGATTTATTGGCATAACATAGTCTCTTTAAACTTCTGCCACATCTGTAGTTCTTTTTTTAAATTCCAAAGGATTAAATTTCTCCTTTTTTTTTCAGTTTTGCTTAGGGATTTGTAAATTTTTTTAGTGCTTTCAAAGAAGTCAATTTCATTTTTTGTATCTTAATTTCTGCTCTTAGTTTTATTATTTCCTTATCTCTGTTTCTTTAGGTTTAGACTCTTATTTTTATCCTGACTGCTTAAGTTAGTGTGTACTTCACTAATTTGCAGGCTCTCCTTTTTAATACAAGTAGTTATGACTATAAATTTGGCTACTATATACAAGTTTTGCCAAGGAGTACTTTTATTGTGATTTAATTTTTATTAAATTACCATTATGATTTCTTCTTAAGTCATGTATTTTTGAATTTCCAAATGTATGTTTTTTTTTTTTCTTGTTAATTTCTAACTTAACAGTGTGGTCATAGAAGGGTCTATATGACTGTGAGTCTTTGGAATTAATTTGGATTTTGCATTGTGGCCTCATATATTATACATTTTAATGAGTATTCCAGGTGTGCATAGTGAGTGCACCGTTCTATATAGGTCTATTAAATCAAGTTTGTTAGTCATTTATATTATATCTCTGCTAATAATTTTGCCTGCTTGTGCTACCAATTATTGAGTGATGTATATGGTAAAATCCCCTGCTGTAATGGTGAATTTGTCTATTTTTTTCTTGTTTTTACTTCAACAATTTTGAAGCTAATTAAGTATGTGCATACAAGTTTAGAACTGATATATTTTCCTAGTGAATCAAGATTTTATCATTATAGGGTGATTGCATCTTTAGTAACTACCTTTAAGTCTTTTTTGTCTAATAGTAATGTAGCTACAACAGCTTTGTTTTGTTTATTCACATTCATGAATTTATTTGGATTAATTCCCATTTTCTTATTTTGTGTTTTATTTTTCTACTTTTTACAAATATTTATTTTTCTCCTGTCTTGCTTTTTTAGTGGTGATATCCCAGATATTTTAATGTCTTTATAAAGTCTGAAGTTAATATAATTATTCTTTTACTCAGTAGCAGAGTGACCTTTGAATGCTCTAATCCTAATCACTTTCCTACTGAACTATATACTGTTATTGCTCATTCTTTTAGTTCTATATTGCTTTTTTCAATCCCCAGATTAAACATTATTATTACTTTCCATTTTCTTATCTCATCATTTCTCTGCTTTCATAGACTGGCACTAATTTTTTCCCCTGAAGCATGTATTTTAAAAGCTCTTTCAGTGAGGATCTGTTGTTAGTAAATTCTCTCAATTTTCATTTGTCTATATATGTCTGAAATTCAGAGATAGTTTCACTAGTTATCTAGTTTAAGGTAGTTGTTTTCTTTCGGCACTTTGAAAGTATTCCAGTCTTCCGGCTTCTATTGTTGCTATTAAGTCAGCTATCAATTTAGATAAGCTGTGCTCTTCATGTAGCTGATTTTAAGATCTTTGTCTTTGGCATGCAGTTTTATTACAATGTGGGTGTGGATTACTATTTATTGGGCTTTCACTATCTGAGAATTCAGGGTTTTTTTAAATAAATTCTGGAAAATTCTCAGCTTATGTGTCTTTGAATATTGCCTGTTCTCCCTTTGTAGGGCAGTCCTTTTCTGCCTCAATCAAGTTTACCTTATCACTCAGGATGTCATCTTTTAAGGTCCGAGTGTAATCTTTTAAGATCCTGGCTTTATAAAGTAGGAGCTTCCAATTTACTTTCCCACTTAGTACTCTTCAATTTATTTAGATAAAAGGTATCCTTTATTCATATTTCTTTTATATCTGTTCTTTTTGAGATTTATGATTCTATGTACTCTTCTCTATTGAGATGTAATATGAACTTACAGACTTTGATAGAATCAGTTTGTTGTTTTAGTTAAGTTAATCATCATTAAACTCCCCATGTTTTTCCTTCCGACCACCCTTCCTTTGCTCAAATTATTATCACTTAGCAGTGGGAGTCTCCCCATTTCCTATGCCTCTGATATTCTTACTTTCTGGTAAAAACAAGATTTCCCAGATCCATGAAGATTTTTCTTGTTCCAAGTCATGAGATTGGCCTACTTTCAAGAAGTCCTGGTTTCTTTTAGTGAAGAATGATGTTAGAGATGAAAACATGAGTGTTCGGTATAGATGTGAGCATTGATAGTCAGATAGGCTATTGCTTTCAGTTGAACCCTTTTTAGGGACTGAGCTGAAAAAAAATTATTCAGGTCACATTTATATTTACAGTGTAACACAATGTATCTTTAAAAAAATATGTATATTATATGTTTTTCTCAGCCCCTACAACTTAATAATTTCTATATTGACTAGCAAGAACTTTATAAAACTATGCTCAAGCTTAGTAGAACAGTGCCTACAGTCTTTAAGTTCATCAGATAATCTTCGTATAATCTTATTTTCAGTGAACTTAATTAGTTTATTTTAAGAGAGGAAGTAAAAAGAATACTGGATTTAGAGACAAAAAACTTAAATTCTAGTCTTAGCTTAATTACATAGCTGAATAGCATTGTATAAGTAACTTAAGGTCTCAAAAGTGACCTCAACTGTGGATAATAGATGTGAAAACACTTAAGGTACCATATAATTATAAATAAATATGTCAGTGATAAAACTAGGTAATATAACATTTGCTGTATTCAGTATTATGTTTAACGGTTTTTGACTTTTTAGTTTGATTTGAACTGTCTTAAAAGTAGTTTTCTTAGATTTTAAGAGGATCTACACATTCCCGAAAGATTCTTATTTTCAGCTATATATGCCGTTTATAAGGTGATTTAATATTATTCAAAATTCTCTTGGTATTTCATTACTCTTTTTCAGTATGCCTTTATGTAGGGTATAAGATGGACCTGCTTTATAAAACACTTTTCATTAATAAGTGATATTATAGTTAGGCTTCAGTGTGCTGCATTCCAATACTCTTATTTATAAATTTGCAAAATTTTAGAAATACTACTGTAGGCATATAGCTTTAAAAAATTTTTGGTGCCAGTTAGTTGATCATACATGAGTTGGTAATAATATTCTTATTTGTGTTTTAGGTGGTCTTGGAGGCATTGGAATGGGACTTGGCCCAGGTGGACAGCCTATTAGTGCCAGCCAGTTGAACATAGGTGGTGTAATGGGAAACTTAGGTCCAAGTGGTGAGTATTCTTTATTATTTCTTTTTAAATGATACATTTGCTAGACTAGATATTTACTAGTTTGTAATAATGTTTAAAAGACTCTTAAGTTGAGTATTTAAGATGATACTTTAGTCTGAAAGAGGAATGAAACCTTGAGAGCAGAAAACATGAAAGAGGTTTGGCAAAGGTCAGGAGGATTTCTTTGAGGCCAGCCATGTTCTAGCTAGCCTTTTAGCACTGTGGGTTTTGAAATGTCTTTAAGGTTGAAGGAGAATATTCAAAATAGTTTGTGCCTTGTGTATTATGGATATACAGTATTTGTGAAATGGCTAAAATGCTACCATATCATAAGCAATTTAAATTTGAATATCTAGTTGGGAAGGTAGCCTTTCAGATAGCTGTTTAGCTCTTCACCTAACCTATAGTTTACTTTGAAGACTGATTTTTAAACTTTTTGTTTTCGGAACCCTTTTATACTTTTAAGATTTGTTGAGGACCCCAAAATGTTTGTTTATGTGGTTATATTTGTCAGTATTTACTGTCCTAGGAATTAAAACTTAGAAATTTTTAAAAATTACATATTTGTATAAAATAACAGTAATAAGCCCTATGTGTTAACCTAAACATCATTTTTAAGAAAATAAATTGTATTTTCCAATGTAAAAAATTAGCGAGAAAAGTGGTATTGTTTCACCTTTTTGTACATTTCTTTAATGTTTGGTTTAATACAAGCTCTTATATTTGCTTCTGCATTCAGTTTGTTACAATATCATATATCAAGTAGTTTCTGAAAAATTCCACCTTATATTTATAAGAAAATGAGAGTAAAGCAGTCAGCATCTTTTGGATAATGTTATAATAGTGTTATTTGAATAATGAAGTAGCTTTGACCTGCAAAGTTCCCCAGACCATATTTTGAGAATTGCTGTTTTAATTGTGGGACTAATAAATGCTTTCTGGTTCCTATTAATGTTGAGATGCTATAGTTACACTTAAAATTGTAAGGGGTAGTTATGGTAATCATTCTGATCTAAACAGATGGAAACTTTCTCCCTTACTCTCAGGCGCTCTACCCTCCTAAACACATACTATTTTTATTTTTAAATTTTTTACTGCTCCCTTAGCTGCCATATTTAAAGGAGTCCTTGCTTTCTGATCTTATCTCTAAATCTGCTGTAGTCATATTTATGTGTTTGAGCTGAAAAGAAAATGAACAATTACCCAGTCCTGGATATTCTCTAGCTGAATGTGTGACCAGTGACTTTTATTTCCTTATCTAATGAATATTCAAAGAGGCCTTTTTGAAGACTCATGGTTAGACAACTACTGTGGCATATTGCTGTAAACCATCCCACCTGTGCCCTGCTGCTTCCCTAGTATTCCGTTGTGACTAAACCAATGGTATCTATTTTGCTGTGTTGCATTATGTCATTCTTTAGTCATTAAAAGAAGATTTACTGAAAGCACATACTGTGTATTTTATTTGAGGTATGGGAATGGATGGTCCAGGTTTTGGAGGAATGAATAGAATTGGAGGAGGTATGTATAAGCATTTGTTTCTTTGTATGTACCCAACACCATGTTTAGTAAATTAGAAATGATGTTGAGAATTCCAAGGAAAACAAAAGCCATGGTTTATTGTTGGCTCATGTCCTAAAGACTGCTAGCAGAAATTGAGCCTGGTACATACTTAAGGGATATGGAAGGTGATATGTTAAGAAGCAGCTGCACAAGGTAGGGTGGATGAAGAGCTTACTGGTGAGACTTAACATTTACCCAGTGTACATTTCAGTTGTACAACTGACAGTCAAATCTCAAAATTAATCTTTATTCCATAGGAATTGGGTTTGGTGGTCTGGAAGCAATGAATAGCATGGGAGGATTTGGAGGAGTTGGCCGAATGGGAGGTAGGTAAATGTATGTAGTGGGATGTGTATGCTACATTTCATTTTCCTTGTTATTAAAAATTCTCCCCCTTCACATAGAAATGGGTACCATAATGTTTTCAGAAGACAGAGAACGTAAGGGTACTGGGGATGGGGACAGGCATGATGGGACTGGGATATATGTGGCATGTGAGGTAAGTTGGGTAAATCGTGGACTTTTTGTATTTGTGATTTTGCTGTCTTTACAGTTTAGTTTCAGTAAGTTTCTAAACGGATTACTTGTGTATTAATAATACTTGGAAAAGGGTTAATTTGTTGCATAATCTTTTCAGAACTATACCGAGGTGCGATGACTAGTAGCATGGAAAGAGATTTTGGACGTGGTGATATTGGAATAAATCGAGGCTTTGGAGATTCCTTTGGTAGACTTGGTAGGGTTGGCTGTTTACTTCTCCTTTTCTTTTTACAGGTTATATTTTTCAAAACTTGATTCTCTTTTTTGTGTATAAAAAATTGGAAATTTATAATGTTTCATGCAATTTATTACTTAAAGAAAAATACTTTAGGGATTTTAATGTACTGGTGCTCTTTTTCAGTATCTTCCATATTTGAACCCTAAATCTAGAAGAATTTATACTTTTTAGTTGTACATCTTCTGAGAGCATAGTACCTTGGGAATTTTAAAGTATGATTATTTAAATTAATTAGTATATTATCTTTCCATCCTTGTTTAGGCAGTGCAATGATTGGAGGGTTTGCAGGAAGAATAGGAGCTTCTAACATGGGTCCAGTAGGATCTGGAATAAGTAGGTTTAAATTTTACTAGAATTTTACAGTAATTTTTGAGTGCTTGCAAAAAACTTTGCAAGAGCAGTTATTGTAGTACAGTAATACTTTGTTCTTACATGTTATTATGTTTTGTCATAATTTAGAGAAGCTTTGATAGTTATTGAGCTTTTCTGTTTTATTGCTGTTTGACATTTCTAAACTAACACCAGAATATGTGTTAACTGTCACCCAATTCAAGAAACTTTTTGCCAACTAAAGAATCTGGGGATTTCTTTGATCATATGTCAGTCAGGAACAACTTTAGCTTAAGCATCAACTTTGTTTCCTTGGCTTATTCTCTATAACTGCTATCGGTTACTAGCTTATTCCATCGTGAATATCTTGTGTCTTTTGGTAGACACAGGTAAATTGCCTCAGATCTAACACTTCTAGAGACTTCCTGAGATTGAGGGCAAAATTGAAAGAGGTGCTTATTTCATCTCCTCTTAAACTTTTGCTGTGATAGAATCAAAAATACTGTAGTTGCAACACTGGGAAATGCCAAATTTTCTTCCATCTGTTTCCAGTACCACGTTTTAGACCTTGTATTAAGCCTTAACACATGGCTTAGTTTTTGACCTCCATTGCTTACTGAACCATGTTTCTGAGCTCTCCTGAACCATGTCTCTGTGAGCTCTCTGTGCTTTATTGACTTCCTTTAATTGAAATCTCACAAATAAGAGACACAATCTACTTGAGCCGTTCTAAGAGTGAATTAAAAAATCTTTGTCAGCTGAAGATACTTCCATTTTCTCTTGCTTCTCATTTTTTCCCTTCTTTTCATTGTATTTTCAGCCTTGGCCATTTTCCTGTTAATCATAGCTTCCTTGCCTTCCTTTTTCACCTCAGTGTTTATACTTCTGTTTCCCTAATTTTATATTTGCTATTCACAGAAAACCAATATGAGGGTGATGTTCATTTTTAGAATGGGGATATTAGGTGCCAGAAAAAAGGATACGTTTGAGAAAGAGTGGGATTGGAATAGTTATCGGGGACTTGATGTGTAGGAACCAAGTGGGTATAAGCTACAAGCTAGAGTCTCCAGCTGTGACTAAAGGGGTGCGATTCCATTTTTTGTTGTTGTCTCCACAAGTTCTGTATAATGTGAGAGTAAAAGTTAGGTTTTTCTATGGTTATTGGAAAGAGAAATTGTATGTGAAACAGAAGATACTGAGGTGAAAGGTAAGCTAGGAAAGGAATATTATGTAGGAGAGTATAATGAGAGCAACATTGATATGTTGGAGTTGTAATTATTTGAATTTATCCTATATATCTTTGTTCTAACAACTACTAAGCTTGGTATTTTTTTTTTTTAAAGTGAGGATAAAAACTACTGTAACATTAATAGATAAAGTAATTGGTAGAAAATGTATGTAACTTATATGATATGTTTTATGATCAGAATATAATTTTATAGAAGTATATATGTATAATGTTGTTATGTAGCGGCTAGAATTAACAGATTCAGTTAGCCATTAACATTCAGCTAACCGAATGTATACCAAATTAAAATCTGTTTCTTGGAAGATTGTTATATTGTGTGTATGAAAATAATTTTATATTTATATATTATCTAATTACACAAATGAATTAATTTTTCTCTCCTTTTCTTTCTCAAAAATGATTCTCTCCTTCCTCTTTCTCTCTTTCTCCCTCTTCCTTCTCCTTTTCCCTCTGTTTTTAAAACAAAAACACCGAACTCCCAAATCCTCCCTTCCCTTCTTGAAAATCCAGGTGGTGGAATGGGTGGCATGAACAGTGTGACTGGAGGAATGGGGATGGGACTGGATCGGATGAGTTCCAGCTTTGATAGAATGGGACCAGGAATAGGAGCTATACTGGAAAGGAGCATCGATATGGATCGAGGATTTTTATCCGGTCCAATGGGAAGCGGAATGAGAGACAGAATAGGCTCCAAAGGCAACCAGATATTTGTCAGAAATGTAAGCAACTAAATGTAAAGGATACTTAAAATTATTTTTTTCCTTGTATATCTGTTACTAATACCTTTTTTCATTCTAGCTGCCTTTTGACTTGACTTGGCAGAAACTAAAAGAAAAATTCAGTCAGTGTGGTAAGTATGCCAATGACTGTAGATATGTTACTAATTATGGAGGAAGAATTGATTTTAAAGTTTTAAACACTGTGTTTAGACCTTTACCTGTACAGATGCTTATTCCTGAAAAGTATGACAGATCTAATTCTACTTGAAATAAGTGAATTATTTTGCTATCCTTGGATATACAGCAGTGCAAATTACTATTAAATAACAAGATTTAGAGTTGAGTCTGTCATTGTCTCCTGTAGATAAAGAAAAGGGCTTATTTTATTCCTGATTCTTAAATGGTTAATATATCATCATTGCTCACATTTACAAAGATGTTTTTTCTGTGGGAAATATTAGTGAGTGGTATATGTGTTTCTTTGTAGTGTATGCAGTGCCTTGTCAGCATGAGCCAGTGAAATGCTGACATCCAAATGATACGGAGTTAATAGATGAGACCTGTTCTGCATACTCTGTTACCTACACAACACAGGAAACTTAGCTGATAGCATAGAACCCACTGCCTGGAATGCCTGGGACAGGTACATTCTGGTGGCCCTTCTGTTTCTTTTATAAACTGTTCTTGACTGTAAGGGTACTACCTATGCAAGCTTAATGTATTCATTAGATCTGTAGATGAGGTGGTTTAGTACTTTTGAAAGAGGGCCTTTTTTTTTTGTTTTGATGAGAGAATTAGTGTGAGTGGAACAAAGTGACAGATTTCCTGCTAGTTTTTTTCTGCTATTGGATGGTAACCCAGAGACTAATCATGATAGTAAGCTATGTAAGTGAGACACTGTTTTAAAAAAATGGCTAATAAAAGTGGTGCATTCAACCCTTGAGAGTTAATGGAAAGTTAAGAGTATTTGGAATTAATCTTTGACTTTCAGAGATCATGAAGGGGTTGTACTCTTCTCTCACGAAAGAAGACTTTGTAGCCACTATCACAAACGATAGTGATCACTTGTGACCAAAGTGATTCCTCTGGATACTATTATCAGCTATGTTCTTTATTGTAATAATCTGTTCACATATTTTGTTGCCTCCCAGATAGAGGCTTTTGAGGGCAAGAAGTGTCATCTTTTTATCCTAGCACCTTTCCTTGCCTCAGTACATATGGTAGGTGTTTATTAAATATTTATGAGTGAGTTAAGCATTCTGAAACGATCTTCATTCATTTATTTGGTTATTTATTCATTAATTAAATCTATAATATTTGTAGAGTAATGCCAGTAAATGGCCAATCAGAAAGCCCTCTGATTATTGTCTATAGTGGTTATTTGTCCTTAATGCGGCAGTTACAAAGGCTGAGAAAATGTTATATTGAGAATTATGTAACCCTCAATACAAGATTTCCTCAGAATTTATAATGCAGGAAAAAATGTGTTCAGATACCCCCAAATATAGCAAGATGAGAAATAAGTGAGTATAGTAAAATAGATCTCCTTTTATTCTGCTGTCTGTAATTTCTCAGTAATACACATTTTTAAGAAGGCTGAGTATAAATAACTGACCTGTTCAGGGTTGAAACCCACATTAGTTCAGGTTGTGCTGATGAGATTAAATAGGCAGAGTCTTTAAACTTCCATACTGTCCGTGCACTTTAACTGTGCTCTGGCTTACTGTGATGCGAGACCGTAACGTTTTATAGCTGCAGTGCAGGGAGAGCCCATTCTTAGTTATTCCTGCTAAACCATGACAGATACAATGTTGTTCACAGGGCCCATTGTGTGGTTTCCTGCATCATGTGCCTGTTAACTGCATAGAAAATGGAGACTTCAGTGTTTACTGAAGCACAGACTGCTTCAAGCATGACCAGTAGACTTTAACTCTAGGATGAGTTCACAGTAAAAATAATGCAGTAACAGTAAAAACAGTATATGCAGAACATTCACAAATAGAGTCACTATCTTTTGTTTGTAAAGAAACACTGGAATTTTTTTTTGTCCCTTATAATTATAGTTTCTTGTAGAATATCTGATTTTGCTTTTTTTGGCCTGTCATTATGTTATAGCTTTATGTTGAAAGTAGATTTTGTTAAACCATTTATTTGTTTGTTTATAATTACTTTCTTTAATTTGGCCTATTTTTGGATATGCTTTTATATCAGCATTTTCCAAAGTATTCCCCACAAGAATAGTTAATAGGCTTGGTTAAATAAAGTGGGAAGGCTTCTTTTATTGCAGGATAAGTCATTTCTATAACTAGTATATGTAACAGCAGTGTTTTTGATTATTGTAGTGCTGATTTCTCATTGCATACTCTTTTGCTGTATACTGTTGCTAAACTAGCAGTCCTATTTTGTTTTCCTTGGAATCACACAAGATCAGTAGGTGTTTAAGTTATTTAAGAGTCCTCAGAGCATATAAAAAGCCAGAGAAGTTTGATTTTAATTAATTATTTTAAACTAAATTCTTTTCTCCTCAGTTATTTATCTTTAGAAGGCAAATATCTCAATTGATGTTTTTATGGAATTAAAAGAAGCTTAGAAAACAGAACTTTCTGGTTCTATACCTACTGGGTTTTTTTTTTGTTTTGTTTTGTTTTGTTTTTTGTGCAGTCCAACCATGAAACAAGTATCTATAAGCCTCTTTCTCTGTAAGCTTGAATCTCCAAACTGTAAGAATGTTCTAGTATCTTAGCCAAGAGACTCTGTCAGCTAGAAAAGCCTTTAGATCATTGTGAGTTCAGGAATTTGGGGGGGTCTGAATGATTATTCCTAAACAGAAAATTTAAGAGGGAAAAAGAGAGAAACTTGTCCTGAAAGATTGAGATACAGATTTTGCAAAAGGTAATCATATTTTCCTTTGAAGTTTTGAAGATTTCTTGCTTGAGGAAACCTTACTATTGTTAATAAAACTATGGTGGGATACTTAATGTTAAGAAAAAAACCTAAATTTTTAGGTAAATTTAGGATAACAGAGAACTTTTAATCTTAAAAGCTCTTGAAAATTCTTCACAGTCCTCTTCAAAATCACTGTAAAGTACTGCCATTTACCAAGGTATGCTTGGTTAAACTTGCTCTTTTTCAGGTCCCAGCATTCAAGATATTAAGTGGGCTCTGGAAATGACTCTGCATTTGTCCTTAAAGTTTTTTTAAAATATATTCTCCGGTTTGATTTTATGATGTTTATTAGAATATGTGATTTCTGTGTGTGTTTATTTTCTAATTTTTTCTTCCAGTTTCATTGAGATACAGTTGACATACAGCGCTGTATAAGTTTAAGATGTACAGCATAATGGTTTGACTTAGATATAAAATGATTATCACAAGCCCAGTGAACATCCATCTTCTCATAGACATTTTCCTTGTGATGAGAGCACTTAGGATTTACTCTTTTAACAACTTTCATATATAACATAGAGTGGTGTTAATTTTATTTATCATGTTGTACAGTAACATCCCTCATACTTACTTCTCTTATAAGTGGAAGCTTGTATCTCTTGACTATCTTTGTTTAATTCCCCCTTCCCACTCACCCACCGCCTCTGAAACTACAAATCTGATCTCTTTTTCTGAGTTTGTTTCTTTGCTTTTGAAATATAAATTGACCTACAACCCTGTTAGTTCCTGTTACACAACATACTTTTCAAATGATCACCACAATAAGTCTAGTTACGATATGTCACAATATAAAGAAACCACATAGCTATTGACTATTCCCCACAGTGTACATTTCACACCTGTGACTCACTTATATTGCATTTGGAAGTTTATAGCTCTTAGTCTTCTTTACCTATTTTGTTCCTTCTCCCACTCCTCTCTGCTCTGACAGCCACCAGTTTGTTCTCTGTATCTACAGCTTTGTTTCTGTTTTGTTGTTTGTTTATTTGTTTTGTTTTTTAGATTCCACATATAAGTGGAATTATACAGTATTTGTCTTTGTCTGACTTATTCCACTCAGCATAATACCCTCCAGGTCCATACATGTTGTTACAGATGGCAAGATTTCATACTTTTTTATGGCTGTGTAATATTCTAGTGTTTGTGTGTATCTTGTTTATCTGTTCATCTGTTGATGGGCACACTTAGGTTGCTTCCATATCTTGGCTATTATAATAATGCTGTAGTGAACATAGGGGCACATGTATCTTTCCTAATTAGTGTTTTTGTTTTTTTCGGATAAATACCCAGGAGTATAACTTCTGGATCATATGACAGTCCTATTTTTAATCCTTTGCAGAATCTCCATACTGTTTTCTATAGTGGCAATGCCAATTTACATTACCACTAACAATGAAGAGGGGTATGCTTTTTACCAGTTGTAGGTTAAAAATTATTTGGATCCACTTTAACCATTGTGATAAAATTTCTCTGGGAGTTAGTCTGTTTTATAACTTTTACAACACAGTTAAAGACTCCTTGACCTGGGTTACAGATCATGGTTTTGGCTCATTATGGTATTTATTAACTTGGACCATGTAATTAATATTGAGTAAGTGATTAACTACCAGTTGGTTAAAAAAAATAAACTCAGTAATGGGGCAAGCAGGGATGGATGAATAAACAAAAGTAGAAAAGTAAGTAGTTCATGATGTTGTATAAATCATTCAGATCAAAATTTAAACAGGAAAAAAAAACTTACTCATGATTGAGATTAAAAATTCATCCCATCACTTGGAAAAAAGGCTCATGTGATTTTTGATAAGCACTTTTCTTTTCCCTTCCCCTCTTTTCTTTTTTTTCTCCCTTCCTTTATAGAACTAAATATGTCTGGCTCTCTGATTTTGTTGTCAGACTAAAATTAGCCCACAGTGATCTGGTAACTATAATATTCAAGGGGAGGGAAATATGGTAAGTAGTCACACACCTCACATCTAAATCTGTGAATTGAGTGATCATACATCCCTTTTTGCCTGGGGATAGACTCACTGTTTACATCTGCTGTTTGTGTGTGGTTATTAATAACTCTCCCTTTTACTATCTGAAGTTTCCAGTTTGGATGATGGAATTTTATGGCCACATATTTTGATAAATGATATCCATTTACTTCAAATACTAGTCTGTATAGAATCAGTGATGATAGTAACTATATGAAAACAATTGTCTGTTTTTACTCCTCCTCCTGGAAGCTTCTCTGAGGTTCTTCTTTGTGCTCTTCTCATCATTGTTTTTTATCTTTATTGATTTAAGTCTATAGTATCTCTCCCGTGCCTGTTTCCATAGCATACTTGGTGCCACTCTTTCATTTGGAGTTCAAATTGTAATATTGAATGTATGACTTTGGCACTGTGGTTAAAAAGCAGAATTAGTGGAGCCCTTTATGGCCTGGTAAAAATTAAATTTCTGGGCAGTTACTACTATTTTCAGGGATAAAAGGGAAGGAAGAGAGATTAGGGTATGGGCCATAAAGCAGCAGTTTTTTTTCTAAAAATAGTTTTGTTTGAATTTGTAAGTTTGTCATTAGGCATGGTGACTTGGTGTCATTTTGTGCTAGCTTACCTTATCTTGCTATAAAGTTCACTTCAGGAAAAAGGATTTAGCATAAAAATTTTGCTTTAATATTAAATGCTTAGCAAATTTATTTTGATTTCAATTTTGTGTGCTACAACCTGTGTATATTCATTATTTTGTATGAATTGCATTATATTCAGAATATAGAATGATGAGAATAATACTTATATGATGTGCTATTTTAAAATCATTAATGTTAATGTTTTTAGCCAAGTTACTTGTCACTTTGTTGGCTATGAAAAAACTTCAAGCCTGTGTAGTGAAATGGTACCTGTTTAAACTGAATAGTAATTGTTTTTTTCCAGGTCATGTAATGTTTGCAGAAATAAAAATGGAGAATGGAAAGTCAAAAGGCTGTGGAACAGTCAGATTTGACTCCCCAGAATCAGCTGAAAAAGCCTGCAGAATAATGAATGGCATAAAAATCAGTGGCAGAGAAATTGATGTTCGCTTGGATCGTAATGCATAATTTGAAACCACGGTTGGAACATTCTTACATCTGTTTTGCTGAATCTCCTAGTAAAAGTCATTTTTTAAGTAATACTGAATGCTTACAGAAGTTGTAAAAATGAACTTTTAAAACTCCCACCAGCTTTTAACAGTATAATGTTAAATATACTGTGATTTTTGTTAATCTCAAGTTTGGGTTTTTAAAGACAGCAAGTCTGGTCATTCAGTTTAAATGAATGGTTATACTATTTTTAATGAAATAAGCCATTTTCTTGTTATTTTCAGTTCTACATAGTGGGGTTTGTTTGTTCAAGTGTCCCCAGCTTTTATCAACTTATTGTAAGGTAAAAACATAGATGGTTTTTTCAAAACTTCTGTTTTATATATGTAATTGTCCTTGAAAAGAAAGGGCTCAGACAAATTAGGATATGATTTTGGTTGGATTTAAATTACTTTTTGTTGGCGATAAAGAAGTTTTAGATTCCAAAGTTTAGGAAGTTTTTTATTTGACTTAAATGAAGAAATGGAGTTTTCCTTCTCTGCCCCTCCACATTGTTCACAGTTTTCACATAACACTATTAACATTAACCTCCACAGCCCCTTGTTTTATTATTTCCAATGATTCCAAGTTCATAAAGAACTGATAATGTAGCAAGCCCCAAGTATAACAACAGGCAGACTGCCCCCAACTTTCTGTCTAGTTTCCAGCCATTGAGATGAACTGCTAAGAAAAGTAAAATAATTGAAATGTTGAGAAAGATAGTTATGTAAGTTAGTCCTCCACTGTTCACTTCTACAGGAGCTGATGCATTTACAAATGCAGTTTTAATAAACCATGGAACGCCTAGGCACAGCATATCAAACACATTGGATCCCACGATGTTAGACATAGCCATATCTCCTTTGCCTGTAAGAAAAGCATGTTGTTAAAATGTGCATACCAATACTGTATTTTATTAATAAGCTTCATAAAAAGAAAAACACTGGATACTTTTTGTTTTGGAAAATTGTATTGGAGCAAAAGTCTTACTGAATTTGTATTTTTTAATTTTGGGGGGGTTAGTATTTAAAGTCTTAACATTTATTTATCTAATAATTATTTATTAAACCATTTTTCAATAAGGTATGTAGATTACTTGTTGCTTTTCATTCTAACATGGTTAATTATTATTTAATGCACATTTCAGATGAAAATTGTTTGGGGGATTAGATTTAGTGAAATTAATCTGCTGTTAAATAGTAAATCTTTCCTCTTGAGTCACTCTTTTTCTTTTTTTCTTCAAAGTATGCTACTAAGGAGATAAATATTCTAAAGATACCTTTGCTCAGTGTATTTCAGCCAGGCTTTAAGAATGGGCATTGCAGCTTGAGGGACCTTGTTCTTACCTTTTCTTGCAACCAGCACACTTGCGATTGTGTCTGGTATGCTTGTTCCTGCTGCTAATAAAGTAAGGCCCATTACTGTATCTGGAATTTCTAATGTTTCCCCTGTAATAAACATAGATATTACAAGTTACAAATCTTATAGATTCACTGACTGTTCTCTGTAGATATTTCAGATATTTCTTTCCTGAACAAAAAGAAGGTGGGCACATTTTAGATTTCAGAACCAAAATGTACTTAGATTTTAGCTGGCAAAATATTTGAATCATATTAGTAAATTGGGTAACCTGGGTAGCACAGATTTTTAATGATGGATATCTAAAGATAGCTAAAGATACCAAGGAGTAATTTCCCTCCCTGGTATGCTTACAGAAGTTTTTGATATTTTGATGTTATCAAGGCCATTGCTTAATATATGCTAATGAGATTGATCATTTTCTCTCTTTCTTTTTAAAAACATTTTTCCTAAAGAGGTCAGATTTAAGCAAATTATGGATACCTTTTTTAAAACTGTAAATGTGTTAACATGGTATGCATTTTTAAAGTCATACTTTAGTGATATACTTTAATTTACTGTTTTCTTTGGGAAAGTACCATAAATCTTAGGAAAACAAAATAGGATTCTCCTCTAGTCTTTCCAACGTTATGGTCCCAGTTCAGTACTTCTGTTAAACCTGATGTCAATTCAACATTTTTCATAAATGTATTCATTTTGGGAAACAGAACTAGAGGAAAGTTTTTTAGAAAGTACATGTAACTGCTCTTAATATTGTTATTGAAAACTTCCTTTAGAATCTTTACCTTCTTTCTTTTTCTTAAAATGTCAATTAAAAGAACTTCAAGTAGCATATTTATTGCATGCTTGTATATTGATATTGGAATTGTAATTGGTTGTTAATTTTTGTTCCTGCTTTACCAGACTTCATATGTACACAAATAACACTAATACTTTTCATCGTTGGGGCTGTTCTATGATACAGTACTTGATTTTGCTCTTTTCTTGTTTTCCTAATGTCAAATGTGATCTGGCTGAGAAAATTTAGAGTTTTAATATGCAAGATATTGGACTTTTTCATCTTACTCATTAAAAAAAAAAAGAAAAAAAATATTCCTAGAATACCTTACTATTCTGAGTCACATACTAATTTGGGAAAAGTCAGAGGTCAGCAAACTTGTTTTTGAAAGGGCCAGATAGTAATTATCTTAGACTTTGTGGCTGTATGATCTCCATTGCAGTTTTTCAGTTCTGCCAGTGTAGTGTGAAAGCACCCATAGGGAATATGTAAATGGATGGGCAAGATTATATGTTCAGTAGAACTTCACTTGCAAAAACAGAAGATCCAGTGATTTGGGCACAAAGGTAGTATTTTGCTCACCTCTGATATAGGTCCATTCAGGTTAACCTTTTTGGGAGAAATTCCTAATTTTTTTGTTCTATGTTTATATTCAGTTTTTCCTTCTGAACTAGGAGTTTTGTGGGACTAGAGCTGGTTATGGCCAAGCAGTAATAGTTAAATCTTAATCATGAAGGTAGTAGAAACCTAAAATGAGACTTTATTTTATACCCTGTTTACTCATTTCATAGTACTTTTATATTGCCATATTAAAAAGCAAAATAAAATATAATCCAGTTAAACAGTGAACACCCATTGTTTTCTCAAAACACTGGCAACCTGCTATATTTTTTGTTAGGGAATGGAATTCAATATAAAGACTATATTGTAGTCCCATGCAATGTGAGTTAATTATTAGCATAAGAAAGACATTCTGTGAATTTGATTTCATTTATAAAATGATCCTTTGACTTGTAGCCCTGGGCTGTATAATCATATCCCTGTTATGTGATATGAAACTCACAAAACCTGAATGATCTTGTTGGTATATTAATACTTAATCTTTTGTAAATAGCACTAATCTTGAGTCTTTGCTGAAAAAAATTTGCTCTTTAGCTAGACTACATTTAGTGAATATATGCTGACTGTTCTTATATAAAACTGATTGTTTTATTTCTAAATTATTTTCTTGTACTTGAGATACATACCAGTTATTGTGACCATCCAAACTAGGACATATGTGAATGCGGATATCCACAATGCTGACATGAAAAAGGTTATCACAAAATAATTTTTCCAAAACTTTCTTCTACAATCTGGTGTGGTTAGAAAAAGTAGTATAATAATCGGAAGGGATAGTACCCAAAAAATTCTCTTTAAGTCTGCTTCAGGCATGTTGAAAACACTTGGTGGATCTGTTAAGGAAAAATTAAACGATTTTGAGTTTTCTCAAACGGCCAGTTAAGTTAGAAATGTCCATTTAGAAAGCTATATTGAAATAAATTAGCTGTATCAGTTTTTAAGAGGCTATTTAAAACATTCAAATACCTCATTACTGATATTGCTGGCGAACAGAAACTAATTGAGACTTCAGGGCAGATGGTATAAAAATGTCAGCATTTTCTCAGCATTTTTCGATTTAGGGCTTTGAATCCATCAAAGTGGCTTGGTCATTCACTAAATGTGTTAGAGACATAATGTTTAGGAGGTGTCAGTTCAACATCTCTTGATTTTCCACAGTGTGGATAATCTTATAGTAATTTTTGCTTATAGGATTAACCTGGCATCTTAGCCACCTCGGTTGTCTCCATTTCCCAATACTGATGATTCCGCTAGCCTGCCTTGTGTATCAGATAATGTATACTTAGGGAGTATTTATACTCCCTATAATTATAGCAGAAATCTTTTTATTAAGTTTAATATTTCTAATTCAATTGTAAGTGATTGTGGGGATCTTGTTTCATTATTTTCTTTCATTAATTTCTAAACACAGAATTCACAATTTTTGGAATGAACCTTAAGGAAGTAGAGACTAGTATAGAATCTTTAATGTAACTTATAAAATTTGAGTATGTTTCTTTATTCAATTTGTTTCATTAAGTTAGTGGAAGACAATAATAATATATTGGATAAAAATGGGGATTAACTTTAAAATTGTTTAAAATTTGTGTCTTATTTGTAGAATACTATATGTTAGATCAGATCACATTACATTAGTGCTAGTAAAATAACTCACAAAAACTTTTTTGCCAAACCTCAGCCAATGGGCCAGTAAGTAACATTAGATATAGTTTTAGTGTAATAAAAAAATCTGGGACTGGTTCTTTTGAGTTCTTGGTCACAAAATGTAACTTATAGATGTATACCTCTTATACCTGCAAAGACTAGAAACTATAATTTTAAGAAGGGAAAAAGTTATGTTTAAATTTCTTTAAGTAATAAGTGAGAATAAGTTCCCTGTCTAAAGTACTAAATAAAATTTAAACTGTTTCTTACAACCACTTTATAAAAAAAAAACCCATAAATTTGTATTTCTGGTCGTAGCTAAATTTGACTTCCTACTAAACATTTACTTAAATATTTTGCTACTGCTTCAAATGACATGCTTAAACTCAACTATTTCCTTCCTTCTTTCTTTTTCCTCACACCAGCCCTTCTTCCTAAATTCCTAGTATTTGTAAGTGGTGTTCTTACTTTTTCGGTCAGTCATGACCGAAGCCTCAAAATTATCTCTGCTCCCTTTTCTGGCCCTATGTAACCCTGCAGTTGCCTAGTATTGGTGATGCTTCCTCTGCATTGTCTCACGTCTGTTCTCTTTCAGTCCTACTGCCTTCACTCTGTCTACACAGACACTAAGCACATGAGTTGTTTTAGTAGCCTCTTAAGGGCCTGCATGTCCTTTATCCCATATTTCAGTTCTGATAACTTCCCTGCTCACAAGCCTGCAAGCACTCTTAATCTAGCATTTATGACTGTCCTATTCCTTTCTGTCCTGCTTTCCTCTGCGTCCACACTGTGTACATTCTGTGCTCCAGTTATGTTAGTCTTTGGGTAAGCCTTTTGCTCATGTTACTTGCTTGTCAATCCATGGAATACTCTTTACTGTTATCTCTGAGTGATCTGCTTATGACTAATAAGTAACAGCTATTGAAGTCTTTATTAGTCTAATAATAGTTGTTACTTAGTCATAAAGCACGTTGTTAGTTAAAATCTTACTCTTCTGCAAGGCTTAGTTTTAATGCTCCCTTTTCTGTGGTAGTCTTTCCTATGTAACCATCCTCATCAAATTTTATACCATCTGTCTCATTTAGGAACCACAGTTACTCTTTCTTTCTCTTTACAGTAGTTAAACTTTAATATTTTAGCTTTTTTGCTTTCCCTGCCCCCAAAGTGTCAGAAGCTTCTTTAAGGATAGGGCTGCCTCTTCATCATCTCTGAGTCCCCATTGTGTTTTTTAAACTTAATAGGTATATAGTACTTGTGTTTGTGTTGCTAGTGAATACTTAATAGTGGGCAGAATGTGGTTATTACCTTCAGAAACCTGATTAAGACCATGTACGCTTACAGAAAGCTGGGAGTAGCCAGAATCTTCGTGAAATATTCCACTGTCGGTTCTTGATTGCCGACGGATGAATGGTTGATCCTCATCTTCCCATCCCATCAGTGGCTGCTGTTCACTTCTCTCTTCCATAGCTTTGGCGAGACAGGTACAGCAAGGACTGCATTTCTTTATAATATATTGATTAATTTTAATGTCAAAACACAGCACCAAAACATATAATCCGTATATCAAAAGTAGTGAAGTTCCTTCATACCTATAAATTAGAGAAATTTGTGTGTTTGTAAATTAAAAGTGGAAGTTATTTTAGAGTTAATAGCTCTAGGGCATTATCTGCTTAATTTTTTAATGCAGCAATAGAACAAAGAAATATGCTAGATATATTTTGGTTTTGTAGATGTGTCCAGACTTAGTTACAGCATTATTAAACATTTATTGATGAAAGTTTGACACTGTCCTTTATATTTCAAAACCAAGGATTATAAACTCCTGTCTTCATTTGTAGATCCCTTCCAAATGGCAGGCATAAAAATTTCTTTGAAAATAATAATAATTACAGATTTTCAAAGCAAAAGTGAAACAAATGATTGTGATTAGCTCTCCACCTCAGTTCATTGGAAGAGTATAATTATAAGAGAAAATAGTATATATTCTTTTCAGTTGTTCTAGTATGGGGATTTTGTGTAAAATATTCAGAATATGTTAGGCTTTGGCTGGAGCTTTTCAGTTTGCTATACAGAGTTTTTTTTGATGATTTTAATGTAAATGAATTTGGCTTGCATTCACAAGAAAACAAGAATATTCTCAAAAATAAAATGATACCTAAGGCACTGAGAACTGTTTTCCTATACTCTGGTTTGCTATTTAAAGAATTGTGATTAGCTAATACCATCACACTTGAACCTTGCACTTACCTTTTATTTTATAGCCAGTGAATCTCTGCTACAGCTTAAAAGCACAGAGTTCTTGGTTTCCCTAATGGAGGGATCATTAGCTTGGATACTCTCACAGTCATTGTCCCCTTTCAGACAACTGCTGAGTCCCAGAAGCATCCCTGTTGTAACCAAAAGTCTTTCCTTGCGAGAGAGACTAGGTTTCAGGATGATTCACTTAGAAATGTTGCTCCCTGCTAGATTTAAAGCTTCTTGACAGCAGCTATTTATGCAGTGCTGCCAAGTAGTGTTCTAGAAGGGTGCTGTTTACCTCATTTTCTGTTTTTCTAGTGTCCTCTGGCACTGGCAGTGTACAACTCATGTGGCTGTGTTTTACATTTCTTTATCCCTTAATACTCCTAGCATACTGATAAGCACTTAGTAGATATTTGGTACTTATTGACTGAAAAAGTTACTCTCTCCACTAAGTCATCCTCCATTTTCATTTTCTTGGAACAGTAAGACATGGGGAGATTATAAAGAAAGCAAACAATTTTTAATACTGAAACTTAAACATTTTTGATTTTTAGAGGAAGCAAGCTGTAGTTCCTCTTGCTAAATGAACATCAGAGAAAGTTGGAGGAATTTAAAGGGATTTTTTTTACTTCCTTGTTCATCTTCTCTCTCCAATCTTATGACCACAGCCACTTCTAACCTAGGCAAGGTAAACAATCCAGTAGATAACAAATTTGCCTGTTGGGGTTTTAATGAACAACAAAAGTTGGGAGACTTCCTGAACAGGCAGTCAGTGGGGAGAAGGAAGGGTGGTAAATCCAGTGGTTAGTGAGACCAGAAGGGAGACTGACTTGACTAAAAAGAAATCGCAAAGAAGGGAGAAGAACCCAACCAGCGATTGTGATGAGGAGGTTAGCTCGGAGACCTACTGGGAAATGGTATGGACGTCGCAGATACTAGAGAAGTAACTGAAATGTTTCTGAAAAAAAAGAAATGTTACCAAACCATCAGAATTTTATAAAATATTTTCTGTAATTGTTTTATGTAAGAGTTATGATTGTTTCAAACTTACCAGTAAACTTGGTTGTCAAATATTATGGCAAGAACTGCCGCTACGCTAATCGCATATGCCGCACAGTCTCTGAATAGGGGCCAACATGATAGCGTTGAAACCTGCAAAATGGTGATTAATTTACTGTTTCCATTACACTGTAAATTCTTCAAGTACTTGCTTAGTCTAATACTAAAATTGTATATTTGTAGCTAAATATTATCTTTTGCATATTGCTTAGAGAAAAAAGAATTTTAAGAAAAATTGTGTTTCTAAACCGACTCTGATTTTCATAAACTTGACCAAGAGTTATTTGTGGGTTAACTTAAAATTGAATACATGTTGTTTTTCTACTGATTAATAAATTTAGTTGAACACATTACTAGTGCCTTGTTTGTTCTAGCCTGTGAACAGTCCTTGTCATTTGTCAAGACAATAAATTCTGTTGAATGAAGTTTTCTTACCACATTAGACAGTAAGCCACAGGCTGCACAGATGCCAAGGAGATTATAAATTGCAGATCCAAGAATTGTGCTAATGCCAATGTCACCCTTTGTAATAAATACACCTATGAGCAAGATGGTAGGTAAGTTAGTGTTGACTTGGAGAGGATAAAATCACACCAAATATGCAAAAAATATAACGAGCGATAGTTACCTAGGAAAGCAGTAACTAGTTCAGGAGCTGAGCTACCGGCTGCCATGAAAGTTGCACCTGCAACATCCTGAGACAATCCAAAGGCTGAAGACAAATGAAATTATGTTATGCCTGGTAAAGTGACAAATGAAAGATAGAACTTTGTAACGAAATGCAATAGGTGTCAAAATACATCTTCACAGAAAAGCACTAACACTAACTTCAACTGGAAAAATAAAATGTAGGTTAAAAATAGAGGAATGCAGTGTTTTGCTTGCTTTATTAATTCATTACTTAATGCCTCTGCGGAAAGAGAGAAGGCCAGGAGAGTATTGGAACTGTGCTGCAACTCAGTATCCTGAGTGCCACAATATGGGATTTTTTTGGGACCTAGAAAAGATTCCTTTATAGTTATAGGGCTTGTGGGTGTATGGCAACCATATGACTTCTTTAAAACTATACTGTCAATGGTGCTCCAATGGGAGCTGAGAAAATAAAGTAGTCCAGGAGTCCTAATCTACTTGAAAGAGGAACAAAGTGAAATACTGGTAGTTTTTAAGGTCTATAAGTGAAGCTGAATTAAGGAGCTTATTCACAAATTGTCGATTTCAACCTTGTCTAAATACAAATGAGAAAAAATTAAAAACTCAATAAGGTTTTCTATTGTATAATTATAGTCTATTGATTTGAAATGTGGAATCATCAAAACTTTGCTCGAGTAGGAAATACAAGAAAATACTACTATTCAAATAGTTTGTGTATATCCCTCAGACTTAAAAAGCATGCAAGTCCATTCTCTAATGATTAATAGGATGAGAGTCTTAAGAAATTTTTGACCCTTTCAACTTTAGAGCTAAGGGACATACTCTGGGAAGGAAAGAGGAAGCCATGTTGAAGAAACTGCCTTGCTTTGGGAAGGCTGACACCAAGTTGCATCAGGTCCCCCACCAGCCTTCACTGGCAGACTTAAAAATAGCCGCGACAGAGACAGCATGCTAGGCATTATTTGCCCTAGGTCACAAAGTTAATGTCAAAGTTAGATCTAAAATTCAGGTTCCCAATCCTCTGCTAATGTTTATTGTTTACTGTACCTATTGGTTTTTGACAGTCTTCCCAGACCCTCAAACTTAGGTGTGCTTGGTGGAGGCTCTGTCACCTGTGATAGATGTTTCCTTATTACTTCTTGCCTTTAGGGACCATTACTGCTTAACAAACCCCCAAAGCTATGAGAGGTATAAAATGATTTTTCTTTTAAGCCACTAGTTTTGGGGTTTGTTAAGCAGTGGAAGATAACTGGAACCCTATTTGTTGTATTTACTGAATACCTACCATGCCGAATGCTTTTTTTATGTGCTAGGAATGTGGCAGTAACAGAACAGACAAATGCTTCTGCTCTTCTGGAGTTTAATTCTAGTGAGAAAAGACAGACAAAGTAAGCAAAATATGTATTATGTCAGAAGGAGCAAAAGCAGAGTTGGAGGTGGATATCAAATGTCATAGAGGAAAGATTGTAATTTTAGCTTGGGTAACCAGAAAGGACTTCACTGAGATAGTAACTTTACCAAGACTTCACAGTGAAGGAGCTAGCCCCACACAGACCTGGGATAGGCATATTCTAGGCAGCTGGAGTAAGTACAAAGGTTTTGCGGTAGAAGCTAGCCTGGGTGTTTAAGAAACAGAAAAAGGCCAGAGTGTATGGGGTGAAGTGTGTGAAGGGGAGCTGCAGATGGTGAGATCAAAGGTAATAGGTGGCCAGATCATGGAAGGCCTTGTGGATCCTAGTAAGGACTTCGGCTTGTATTATGAAAAATACAGCAGTGCTTGGAAAGCCATCCACAATACTGCCTGCTGATGATACCAGCCCCAGTCATCTTTTTTATCCCCGGGGGGTTACCTGGTGTCAGCGGCCCAACCAGCTCTAGTCAGAGCCATTTTGCCACCTGTTAAGCCTCCATTGTGAAGAGTCCTCTCAGGACAGTTGGAATTACCTAACCCAGGTCCTCTATCTTACTCTCCACTATTTGCCTTTGGTCATGTTGCTTGATGGACATCTACCTGTGATGACTGATGAAGAGAGACTAGTAATAATTTATGTAACTTACCGTTCCTAGCATTTCTTACACTGGTTAGAATGATTTTGTATATAGAAATAATACATATATATTATTTACACTCTTACTAAACTCTGATATATAGTAGAATCAATTGACCATAAACCTGAAATAGAACAAAATGAAGCATATTGTCTGTGATTAACTTTTTTCATTTTATGTAAGAAGTAAACAATGTCTTACATTCATGATATATAACTCATTTTCATATACGTAAATTAATAATCTCAACCATCCTCAGATATGAGTGGTGACATTTCCATTTTACAGTTAAAGAAACAGGTCCAGAAAGGTAAGTAACTCAAAGCTGCATGGAGAGTAAGGATCTTAAATGTGAGGAGTTAGGGCATAAACCCCATCTGCTGGTTCTAAGTCCAGTGCTATTTCTCTCTCACCCTAAAACCCAACATAAGAATGGCCCTTAGTTATAACGTGGGGGGTGATTGAGTCATTTTCTTCCTTGCCTTGGGCACTGGTACATGACTACCCCCATTCCATTTCTACCTCGGGGGAAAAATAGCTAATGGGAATCAGGAATACTTCAGAAGTTTCCCAGCATATTCCAGACAATATATACATTTAGTGATGTTGGATATTACCACGAGTCCTCTTCTCAAATCAAATCAGGGCTAGTTAATATATGGAAAAAATTGGAAAAGAGCAAAATGCTTTGCCTTGAAGTAACTGTCTAAACTCGGGGCAGCTTCATTTAATGCTGGCTGAAGAATGCTTCATTAGAAAAATTCAGTCTCAGGAGAGAAAATGTGATCTATCTAGCTGATGCAAGGGAAGAAACAGGTGGCCCTACTGAACACTTTCATTTTCAAAAAGTAGTAACAATAAAGCTTGTTGCTAGGCACTGGGCTCTATTTGAGTTATGAAAAGAAAGGTTTTGTATAGATGGATGTGTAAAACTTCAAAGATATTTTAACAAGTTGTATCTTCAGGTTCAAAGCATATTTTGTAAAATGGTTTATACCTTTGAACTTTAGAATAGACTGGCTTTGTCTTCACTGACCTTTGGGTAGCATTTCTCTCTGCTATAGTTTATTATTCAAGATAAATTTTTCTGTTTTTTTTTTTTTTCCTCCCCAGAGCTATTAGTTTCTTCCTCTCTATTACTCTACAGGGATAATCACATTTCCTTCAGGATATAGTGGAAATGTTTAAGGTGAGTTTTCTTTATAGGTTTAGATATTACATTATTTATATAAAGTGGAAGTTTATGATAGTAAACTGATTACTAAAACTCATCACTTTCTCTTAAACGTGTTCTCTTCTATGATACCATGTTGGAAAGTTTGTGACAGTTTTTGAAAATCCTCTTCTGGAAATATAATACAGTAGAAAGGGTTTTAAACTAAAATGGAGACCTGGATTCAGGCCCTGCCAGTACCTTAATGTGAGACTTCAGATAAGTCATTCAGCCAAGCTGTGTATTTTGCCATATGAAAAAAAAACACACACTGGACTACACAATCTTTAAGATATCTTCTAATGTTATCAGTTTTTACTCAAAATGTGAGCTATGCATTTTATGCCATAAGACTCTGTACCACTTCTTACTGTTAAATAAATTCCTTTTATAATTAAAAAAAAAAACCTACATTATTGTAAATTTAGAAGGTGGAGGAGGGGAGAGGATCATTTATGCTTTCACCATTGTATTTTAACCACTGCTACTGGCTTTTATGTGTTTCCAGTCCTTTTGACAATGCACATTTTTTTTTAACAGAGTTACAATAGTAGGCTACATGCAATTTGGTGATTTCTGACACAGTTTTATAAAGTCCTCAATGACAGCAAATTTTCATGCTCTGTGAATGGATTCATGTTTTGGAAGCAATCAAAAGTCATTCAGACCCAACTCTAGTGACCAAGTTGGGTAGTCATGCTGATTAATTCTATTTAAGATCCAAAATGAAGTTTGACAGCAAACCATTTTCTTTTTTAAGTGAAGTACGGTCGGTTTACAATGTTGTGTTAATTTCTAGTGTACAGCATAGTGATTACTACTCAACCAATGTTTTTTATGATTTGCAAAATTGGTTCTGACATTAACTTCAAATATATTTCTAGGCATATTTTGAGTGACATCAGCATCATTGGAATAAATGCCTAGCCTCTCAGTGCATAACTGCATATATATGATCTGTGATGCTTTGAACAATAAATCAAAATATTTTGAGTACTTTACAGTTATTATCTCATATTTTGTCTAGATATAACTAAATAAATTCTGAAACCCTGTATAATGCTTTGAAAGGCCTGATTCCACTCAAAAAGGACTCCCCATGCCCTAATCTAACAGCTATAGCTGTGCTATAATATTAATTTCCATCTGCCCTAAATCTATCCCGTAAAGCATACTCAAGACATTTTATCTCCAAACTTCACAATTACCTGAGTTTTGCCTCCGTAACTTGCCCAAGGGCACATTGGTAGTAGCTCCGCAGATGGGATGGGCACCTAGATCTTCCCGAGTTTAAAAAGCTGCTCTTTCAGTTACCCATGTAGGTAAAGTGAAGAGATTAATACATAGCTTTATTATGATGACGATTAACGGCATTGCCTGTTCCTGCAATACCATCTCAGTGAGATCCAGACCACTTGGCACTTACTTAGACCCATACACCTAGGGCAGATTTAGATGCAACCCAAGGGGACCATAATATATTTATTTATTTATATTTAAAATTTAGATTAGATTAGAGGAAAAAGAAAAAGAGGGTGAAAATGCCCTTAAGAAGAGAATGGGTGCCTGCGTGGCAGGGAGGAATTACTCTTCTTAGATTCCTTGTTCTTTGGGAAGGCTTTGCCTCTGTAAATTTCATAAGGATTAAGAATCAAACAATCCCCTGAAACTGTCGGCTATCCAAATGCCATACTCACAGAATTATCTGACTCTCTTTCAATTTTGTCAATTTAAAACCAATTCTACCTGGAATTAAAGCTTGCATTTCTTTCTTATTGTCTGTTTCTGAAACATAAAGTAGGACATGGGCAAATATTAGTTCAAAGCATAGTGAATGAGAATAATTTTCCAATAAAAAAGTAAATATATTATTTAAGTTTGTTTCCCAAAACCTTATTAAGATCATTTTCACTTAAGGCACGTTATACTTCAAAGGATCAGCATGGTGGAGGGACCAGAATTTCTAACTCAAGAGCATATCAGTTTAACAGATAAAGAGAAAAGTTTCAAAACTAGCTCACTGTGGACTTTGGGCTATATCAAGTGACCAGTCATGAAGGCGTCTCCGTTTTCTATCTAGTTAGCTTGGAAAAAGTTAAAGAAGGGTTCTCCAAACAGTGGCTAAATAACTGTAGGAGATCCTCAGTACCTATCAAAACGGTATATATGAGACTGACACGCTACCTACTGCGCTAACGAGGCACCTAACTTCTATCAAAATTCATTAAATTATACATCTGAAATATGTGCACTTTAAAGGAATTATACCACAATAAAGGTGTTTTAAAAAATAAAAAACACAAAACACAGTCAGAGGGATCCCATACAATATGCAGCAAAAACAAACAAAAACGATACATAAAAAGGATCTGTACTGAACTTTTGTGTTTCTAAAACAACTGCTTATAAAGATGAGAGGTAATAGTACTATTTGGGCTGTAAGTTAATACAGTTTATATTATATATAAATGTGTTCAAAGAATCATTAGCCTGTCTTCCTTTAGGACCTAAATGAATAAAAAAGAAGATTGGATTAGAGGAAGGGGGTCTAGCAACAGCATTTTCTCGTATTGGTTCTACATCGTTAAGATGACAGAAAAATATCTCATGTTGTCTAAGAGAGGTAGGTGCTTGCTTTCCCAGGGCTGAGGTAGGGAGGAAAGGTTGTGTGACTTTTATAATCTTGAGTAGAGCAAGAAAGGAAAAGATCCTTGCTGGAAGCCTCAAGTAGTGGTGGTTCTAGAGGAAACTGCCAGACCAACATATATTGCTACAAATGAAGAGCATTTGCTTGCTTGAGCTGGGCCTGGCCTGACTATCAGCAAGAGGCTGTGGCCTCCACCACCTCCAACTTATCTCCTGCATGGAGACTCCAGTCCTGTGTTCTTCTAGTCTTCACCTTGCTGAAGACCCTTGTGCTAACCAAATGAACCACTGCTAGTGATTTGAGGAGGGGTCATGGGGTGATGGGGGCAGGGGTGGGCTAGCAGCCTGCCAGCTCCATCACTGTATCCTAGGCTGGGACTCAGAACATGGACACCACAGAAAGTCATTGCCTCATACATGATGGTTTGGTCCCACAGGACTATACTATAATTTCGTGTCCATCTTAGACAAAATGTTTAGTTCTCAGAATCTAATTATTGTGGGTAACTGTTTTATAACATTAATTTACAAGCCCCAATAGGTTGCTAAAAGTCTAAACTGATTTTTTTTAAGTGACTCAGCGGATCCTCATTATTTTGTGATATACTTCATCTATACTTAAAATGAATATTCAATGTATTTTGGGGGGCAAAACTTTCAGTGCCCTTGGGAGGAAAACACCTTTTTTAAGATTGTTCAAATAGAATAGTTTTTCTGAAACAACCCTGTTAAGGCAGCTAATCTCAAACAAGGACGAGTAAAATTATATCACATAGCAATCGAGAACATTCTTGGGTTTTGGCATTAGAGAGAGCAGGGCTCTGCTGTGCAATGGCTATGTAGTCTTGAGAAATTATATGTCCTGTCAGCCTCAGTTTTTTAATCAGTAAAACCAGACTGATAGTCCTGATTTTGTAGGGTTTTTGTGAAGACCATATATAATTTAGAACCATGCTTGGTCTTCTATAGTTGTTTTGTGATAAATGACTACAATAAATACATAAATAATTAATCACATTTCAGTACACTGTAGAATGCTCAGTAAATTTTTTTGAGGATTATATTAATACTTACTTGTTGAGTGCACCCATTATAACTCAGTGCTTATCAAAGAACTCTAGGGGAATGTAAAGCATTTGCAAACTTTTTGAAGCTAGTTTCTGTGGACGTAAACAAATTCTGCGGAAGTTGTTTTTTATTGCTGATGTCCTAATTTGGACAAGATCATGCTAAGACCTTGAAAGGAGAAATGACAGAATTAATTTGTAGGCATTTAAAAATGAATTGAACTAGCACTCTGTCTATCTCATTTTGTTGCCAGTATTTTCAATACTCAAGAGCAGGGTCAATTCTTAGCAGCTGAAGACGATTTGGCAGTGGCATGGGCATCCATCAATCACACATCCATAATAGCGACTGTATTATATTTCACAGCAAAGAGCGATTCGCTTGAGAAATGCATGTTTGCTGATGACGTTGTAAAGTAATTCCACAAGTGGCATCGTGGAAGTCATGATTATAGATATTCCATGAAGTCACTTAATGAAGATTATTTTGAAGAAGCAATCTAAATTTTAATGCAGTAGTTTCTTCTGCAGGGCTAGAAAAGTTATTTATTTATTTACTACTCCCAAGACAGGTTTTTATTTGAAAAATTCTTAATGGATGTATTCTTTCAGTCAAGTAAGTCATTGTTTGGAAATGTGAAAGCAAAAAACAACAACAACAAAAAATATTTAAAAAATTTTCCACAAAGAGAAAGGTTCTAGGTGGGGGACTTAGTACCCTGAATTTTAAATTTCTTAGTTTTATGTAATTAACATGGTGTAGTTTATCTAATAAAAAGTACGGTACTGGCACATGCATGAACAAACAGATCATTACCATCAACTTTAGCAAAAATGGTATTGTATCCTATAGCAAAGCAAATTATTAGTGGAAGAAATTTTAAAATATTTAAAAAAAATAAATAAATGTTTTTAAAAAAGAAACTATAAGTAAAAGAAAAGATGACAACTTTTCTGACGTAGGGATAAAAAGGTCTTTCTACGTGTAAAACCAAAAGGAGAATCATAAAGAAAAATATTTATAAACTTACTTAAAAATATGTTTACATCAGTGTGATAAACACATAAAATACAAAACCAAACAACAAACCATAAAAAGCATAGAACATAAAAATTATATGAGAAAGAGTTAATATCCCTATATTTAAAAAAAAATCTTGGAAATCAATAAGATAAAGGCTAATTTCCCTATATTTAAAAAAAAAAATCTTGGAAATCAATAAGATAAAGGCAAAGACTTCTCCTATTAGAACATGGGCAAAAAAAAGGCAAAACCACAGATTTCAATACACATATAAAATGTTCAACCTCACAAATAATGAGATAAATACATATTTAATAAAATAAATTTCCATTTTTAGGCAGTTAAACAAAGACATTTAAAATGATGTTATTCGTGGTTTTCTGGAATGGAAGCTACCACACATTGTGGAGATTCACATTGGCACACCTTTTGTGACAGGCCTTGGTCAATGTATAAGATAGAGCTTAAAATATGCACAGCTCTGCATCTTTATCAGAAAATGATCAGAGAAGCTTGCAAAGATCTGATACAAATATGGGCATAACATTATTTAGACCAAAAAAATTTTTTTAAATATAAAGAGATCAAAAATTTTAAAAATTGTGATAAATTTTTATTGGGTGCTTACTATGTATAAACACCAGTGTTGGGTGCTCAAATCACTTACAGAATCAGGAACTATTGTGATACCATTAAAAAAATCATGTTTTTGAAGAGTATTTAATAATATGGGGAAATGTACCCAATAAAATATTATATGAGGAAAAGGAAAAGGCTCAAAAGGCCTTTGTATGTATAGAAAGATCCAAAAGACTGAAAAGAAATATACCAAATGATAACTGTGAGGATCTCTGGGTGATGGAGGTTTTTTTTTTTTTTTTTAATTTCGTTTTTCTCTTTTGGTGGTGGTGGGGGGGGATTAGGTTTATTTATTTTTAGAGGAGGTACTAGGGACTGAACCCAGGACCTTGTGCATGCTAGGCATGCACTCTACCATTTGAGCTATACCCTCCCCCATCTCTGGGTGATGGAAATCTAGGGGAGATTACTTTTTTCTTCTATTTTTCTCACATTTCATCAATCTAAGTAAAAATATGTTATAAAGTAATTTAGTTTCTATTAAAGAAATATATCAATGTCAAGGCCAAATGTAAAATAAATGTAAAAATATATGTATGTTAAATAATAATAATTATAATTAACTTACACTAGACTGTTCTATAATTTCTTTTTCCATTAAAGAAATATTTGTTGAGTCCCTCCACTATTGCCAGATCCTGTTTTAGGTCCTAAGGACGCTGCTATTCTGCACTGAACAAGAGAGACTATGACTCACATTTCAGCAGGGGTTGGGGGTGGGGCCATGGCAAAGGGGAAAAGGAGAGGGTTTACATTCGTGCTCTTTCCCAGCAAGGTGTGGGGTGTGGGTGGGGGGTAGGAGGATGCGATTTCTGTGCAATCCTGTGAGTATGCAGTAGGAAATTAACTCTTAACTTTGACCTTCTTTGAAGTGAGCATTCTCAGCCAATTAAACTAACCAAGCCAGAGACAGAGACTGGAAACGCTGGCACTTTTGCTTATCTGTCATAAAACATCATTGATATCCCGAGTTTAGGGACCACTGCACCCATGTAAGGTCTGTACTTGGAATCCTGGGCGATGTACAAGACCAAAGGGATAGAACTGAGGGACTTGAACTGGCAAATCTTATTTTCAGAAACCAGTAACTGAGCTTAATTTCTAATGACCTGATGCCTGAGGTCACTTTACATAAGCTGCAGGGCCTATTTATTTACTTACTGATTCACAAACGCGAATTAGTTTCCTTACTTGTAGGAGCCTGGGAAAGAGAAGAGAGGGGAGGGCGGCCCTTAAAGGCATCTGTTTGCCATCTACCTTTCTAAAAACGTTATAACGTAAAACTGATAAAAGGTTTTTGAAGTATCAGGTGGCAAGTATTAAGAGCCCAATGTATTAAGAGTGCCAAGTGTGCCAAGTGCATCGATGTGAGACTTGGAACAGGTTACTGACAGCCAGGCGGTGCAGTAGACAAACCGGAAGTTTCTGGAGATAAGCAGTGTAATGATAGTTGCTTTGTGCTCATTTAGAGGTGCTCTGCTGCACATTAACCACCAAGGGAAACCACGCTCAGCCACTTCCTTGAGGTACGGGGCCCCATGACACAGGAGTCAGTGCCCTGCGACCCGCTGAGATGGGCGGGACTGGTGCTGAGCTACCTCCAAGACAGCTGTCTACATGGGTGGCACCACTGTTCTGGAAGGTTACAGGGGAGATCCCCAGCTACTTACACTCACTGATGATTTCCAAGGAGGGCAGGAAGTACCCGTCACAGACAATAGACACGGCCATGAACATGTACAGGATAATTAGGAAGTAGATAATGATGCCTCCATCTGCGACCTCCTGTTTTGTGAAAAACCCTTCAGGAAACTCTGATGATGGCGACACAACACATTGGGTGCTATTTCCTGGTAAGGAAAAGGAGGTGAAAATGTGAAGGATGTTGGAGTTACACACTCCAAGTCCACAAAGAAATTCCTTAAGAAAACTAAGTGTGCGGTTTCTGGGTGGGATTTTAAGAACCCTGGTGAAAATGTATAAAGCACTTTTGAATATGATGTAATTGTGGATCCCTAAAAGAATTGGTCTTTGGGACCCGAAAGAGGGGCTTTAATGAAATAAGATAATGATGGTGGAAGAATTAAAAAGAGGAGACCATAAAATCAGTCTTCCTTGTCTGCTTCACTTCTAAAAGGGAATTCTGAACCCCTGTTCCCCCTCAGAAACGTAGCTCTGAAGATGAAGACGTCTAGTATCTGTGCAATTTCATTTTCCTATTTCAGAGCCCAAGCCATCCACAAAGCCAAAGCCCAGCAAGAATCACTCATCCACCATAACAGAGGGAATTCCTAGGAAGGATTTCTTTTTCCATGACAAAATCTCTGACAATAAAAACCGGAGACTCTCCTGCTTCATGACATCTGTGAATTACTTCGGAGCTGTCTTTCAGAATTTATTCAAGGGATCAAAAGTGTTTGATACCCTACCAAACGCCAGAAATCAGAGCAAATACAGCAGGAAGCATAAACAAAAGTGAGTCAAGTGAGAATTTCCCTCTCTTTGTTCGTCCTGTATGTGGCAGCAGCCAGAGGGGTAGCCGACCCCAGTGTCCACCTACCTGGAGCCCTTGGGAGGCGCTGGGTCAGGGAGGCACCTGGGAGAGGCAGGTGTGCACTGGCCCAGAGGATGCCGAGGAGCAAGGCCCTTCTTGCCCACCGCGGGCCCCCTTCTGTCTGCATTTCTGCAGTGCTCTTACTGCAGTGTGCAGACTTGGGAAGGGAGAAGAGGAGGATTAAGCTGGATCATGTGAGGAGGCTCCTTCCTGCCCAGTGCCCTGCCCAGGGCACATTGCAGCAAGGCCAGCGCAAGAGGGAGGGTGATCTGAGCCAGCCAAGCTTCTCTGATCGGGTATCCTGAGCCCCAGAGAGGCTGGAGGAGGTAGGGCGGAGAGCAGATAGCCCCGTGGCCCCTCGTTCCTGAGGGCAGGTCCAGGCGGTTTGCTGTTTGTGAGGGATTTCACTTATCGTGTTCCTACTGGCTCTGCTTTTGACTTTCTGTAGATTTGGAAGGACCTGAGTTTGCAACTGCTTTCACCTCTCTCTCCAGCCTTTGCTTCTAGAAGTTGTTGGAGGTGGTGTATGTGCATTCTTTGGCGAGGTTGCCACTTTTATATTTCTGTTTTGGCTTCTCATCTTCTCTCCAATTAGGGCTAGAGGCAGGAAGTCACTTAGGAGGCTCCCGCAATAATCTAGTGGAAAAATGATGGTGGCTTGAAGCAGAGCTGTGACAGTGGGGATGGAGAGACATGGGCCGCTTCAAGAACTAGTAAGGGACATAGTGGATGGGTGCTATTTGACCACTGATTAGCTGTGCTCTCTGCCAGAGGTTGTAAAATACAAATCTGACAAGCCAGGGAATGTTCAAATATAAACTACAATCTTCCCTACACTAGCATTTACTGGGCTTGCCAAGATGTTAAAAGTTTCTGGCAGTATGGTAACACGTGGCTAATGGCACAGGCTCTGGAGCCAGACCATGTGGTTCGAGTCCTAGCATTGCTGTTTACTAGCTGCGTGACCTTGGGCAAATTGCTTACCCTCTCTGTTCCTCGGTTCCACTCTCTGTAAAGTGGGAAGGTGATAGTACCACTTCTGTTTGGGTTGTTTGAGGGTTACATAAATGAATCCACAGCCTCTGCCAGATGGTCAATGTTATCTATTTATCTATCTATCTTTACTATTATTATTACTATCATTGTATTATTTTTGATTGAGATAGAAGCTTCTTGGCCACAAAGGAGTACTTTAGTTTTGCAACTTTCGTGGTTCCTTTGCTTTGCACAAAAGGCATAAAAATTGCTAAGTTTTAAATTTAGAAACTGGGTTTTTCTGGTGGAAAGGAGTAAGTTGCTTCCGGATGTTTGTCATCTTGAGTTGGTAAAAATTCTCAAACACCCTTTTGGTTTGCTGGGAATTGGTACCCATCATAAACCTCTCCGAAACTGTCATTTCCAGGAACTGACTATCCTGGTATGTGTGGTTGTGGTTGTGAGGGTGGGATGATGAGGCACTCTAGGGTGGCCCAGTAACAGCAGATTCTCAGCAAGCAGAGTTCCGGCTGCTGGTGCCTGCAGGAGGTGGCGCCCCGGACCACTGGACTGTGGCCTCAGTGCAGGCAGTGGCTAAGCCCAGGGGAAGAGACCACTTCTTTGTGTAAATGGAAGTGTCTCACAAGCATTTCTTCTCCAGAATGCAGTAGTTCAACCAATTAATAAAACTAAACATTATAAACAAACAAAATAACAGAAAAATTCAACCCCACAGTGAATATTTCCAACATACATTGTTAATCCAGGAAACAGTGCAAGTATCTGAAGCTATAAACCAATTCCAGTGAGACAATTACAATGGAACATTGCACACAGTAGGTATTTGGTAAGCATTTGCTGATTGATTACATTGTAATGATTTTTGAAAACATACTCCCAGAATACACATGTACTTGTTCCAAACAAACTATCCAATAAAATATGGATGTGTCAAAAAAAGAGAATTTAGGAAGCTAATTAGATTTGCTTTCTACGTTTATTCTTCATTTTGCAAAAGGGTTTTTAAAAAGCTTTGTATTGTAAAATAAAACACAGATAAAAAAAGCCACATAAAAGAAATGTATAGTTTATTGTTATACTATTATTGCTGTTATTTTATTTTCATGAGATGGACTCCCTTATAAACACCCCAGGTCAAGAAATAAAACTTTGCCAGCCATTTCAGAAATCCTTTCATGTGCATCAGTCCCAACTTATCCTTCTTTCTGAAAGTAATCAGGCTCCTTACTTCTAGAGAAGTTACTTCCATGTGCGTGTCTTTTTAATAGTTTATCACCCATCCCTAACTGGGTGCATCCTTAGAATACTATAGCTTAGCTTAAAAAAAAAAAAAAAGAAGTCTTTTAAGCCTCTTTTAGTTTATAGGTTTCCCTTCCTTCTCTTCTTTTCCTTATAATTTATCTGTTGGAAAACCTCAGGGTATTTGATCTGCAGAATTTTCCGCAGTCCTGATTTTGTTGATTGTATCCTATGGTATAGCTCAGTATGTTCCTCCATTTTCTATATTTTTGTCAATTGACAGCTGGATGCAAAGGCTTGATCAGACTCAGTTCTGTCTCTTTGCCAAGAATAACTCTGCTTGCTCAGAATCCATCATGTTGCTTTGTTCTCATTATGGTAGTGGTGAGGTCTTTCCTCAGAAAACACACGATGTCTGCTTGTCTCTCTTTTGGTGATATCAGCAGCCACTCATGCTCATTACCTAAATCCATTTGTTCTTTAGAACTTGCAAAATAATGGCATTCTAATTCTATAATTTACTCTTCATTTATTACTTGGGATATTTTACAATAAGATGATTTCTATCATCCACTCTTGAGTACCCATAGGTACCTGGTTTATATAGAAAAGACAATATATGTACTTGATTCTTTTCCTCTTATTTCAGTTCACAGGATAATTGGTTCTTTATCTTCCTCCCAGAATAACCAATTTGATTTAAACAATTATCATGAATTAGAGTATTTACCTATATTTGATGGGTTCCAACTGCAATTGTTATCCTTTCTGAAGTTCGAATTGCCTCGTCTTTAGCCAGTGGGAGGCTCACCAGATTGACATGATCTTAATAGTTTTTGATAGCTTCCTTACTACCTAATGTAAAAAAAATGTTCTCAGCTCATCTTACACATCAAACCAGCCATTCTCCAAAATGCCTTTTTTTTAAAGTGGAAAATAAGACCAGCATCTAAGAATCTGGGTTGCTGGGATTCTCACTGCTAATGGGTTGCTCATTGTCTTTCTGTCACAGACACACACACACACACACCCCTCTTAGTAAAATACATTGTGAGTTCATACTAGTACTTCTCATTCAAGAGTCCTGGTTCTCAAGTACTTAGAGGACAATAGAATTAGAATATCCAGTGTTTCATAACTACTCATTTGCCAGTCCTATTTCTATATATGAGCCTCAAATAATGATATTGATACCACCACCACTCATATCATTACCAAGAAGGGTTTTAAACTTTTGCGTGTGCTCTTTGCATTCTCTTTCTATTCTAAGAGCTATAGCCTATTTAACCACAGTCGCCTGAGCATATGGTCATTAAATATATTTGTTCTCCCTTTAACCTTTTTCTAGTCTTGGTACTGCAAGTAACTACATTTTGAATGCTTGCCGCTGTTCTTAGGTCGACGTTTCTCTGAAGTTTTGATGCTTGAAATGTATATGCTAGTAGATTCTTTGGAAGGGCTCATGGGACCAATATTCCCTGAGTGCTTTCATGTTGATAACATTATTAAACTCTGAGTTGTGGTTTGTACTCACAATGAAAATTAAAAGAAAGAAAGAAAGAAAGAAGCCCAGAACAAACCATCTCCCAAAATAGCCAAGTCAGTTAACCTGTTAAAATCAGTGCACAGGTGGTTACTGAGTTGTAATCAAGGTACAGACTGGTAGTCATTTTTTTCCCTTTGAGGAATAAAACTGTCAGAATTATCTTCAGCTCTTCTTGCTCACTGACCATTTCACACTTACCGTCTTCTCCCAGATACATGGACCTCTGCTGAGTTAGCCCCTGTTAGGCTTGGGTGTCAAAGTTAACAGTTCTGTTTACTCAGCATGAGGTATTCATGTGCATCATTCAGTGTAATTCTCCCACTAACCCTAGTAGGATAGAGAAGTAGTTTTCACTGGCTGCTCAGTAGAAGTATCTGTGGCCTTTTAAATTCCTGATGATTTGAAGCTTACCCAGACCAATTAAATCAAAATCTATGGGAATGGCTTAGGCATGGGGGCTTTTTTTAAATTGAAGTACAATCAGTTACAATGTGGCAACTTCTGGTGTACAGCACAATGTCCCAGTCATGCACATACTTACATATACATAGGCATTTTCACATTATTTTTCATTAAAGGTTATTATAAGACATTGAATATAGTTCCTTGTGCTATACAGAAGAAACTTATTTGTTTTTTTTAAAATCTGTTTTTATATATAGTGGCTAACAGTTGCAGATCTCAAACTCCCAAATTTATCCCTTCCCATCCCCTTTCCCCCGGTAACCATAAGTTTGTTTTCTATGTCTGTGAGTCTGTTTCTGTTTTATAAATAAGTTCATTTGTCTTTTTTTTTTTTAGGATTCCACATATAAGTGATATAATATGGTATTTTTCTTTTTCTTTCTGGCTTACTTCACTTAGAAGGACCATCTCTAGGTCCATCCGTGTTGCTGCAAATGGCATTATTTTATTCTTTTTTATGGCTGAGTAGTAGTATTCCATTGTAAAAATATACCACAACTTCTTTAGCCAGTCATCTGTCACTGGACATCTAGGTTGCTTCCATGTCTTGGCTATTGTATATAGTGTTGCTAGGCATGGATATGTTTAAAAATTTCCTGGGTGATTCTAGGAGTATTGGGAACGGCTGGGATGGATATTTTTATCCCTGTTTTATGGATGATAGATTGAGTGAATTGCCCAAGACCTAAGGTTACATGGCTCCCAACTAAGTGTCAGAGCCAGGATGCAAAGGTCTGTCTAATGCCAAAGTGCAGGAATGTCCTTATCTGCTAACCTGAGCCAGCTCCTCTGAATGTAAGTTTCATGAGGGCAAAACTGTGTCTGTCTAATTTCCTCCTGCACTTCTAGTGTTGAACACAGTGCTAGGCACATGGTGGGCATCTACTAAATATTGTTGAATGAAGGAGTGAATGAAACAAGGAATTCCATAATGACTTTTCCCTGACAACGTCCACAGGACCCAATAAGAATACACAGGCTCTTTTATAAGTTGGCCCTTTTGTCTCATCTAGGTGATATCTGCTCAGTTCTCCAGGCATTTGTCTGACGTATCCCCCAACCAGGAGGCTCAGTCAGCTCTCCGCCAGTTGACGCTTCCAACATGCTGGGCTTTCCAGCTTCCTGTTGGAGGGAATATGGGAAGATCTACAATGAGGGGCCCTGTGAAACTGGTCATTTGAAAAGAGATTTTGACTTTCCTTCATGGAATGAGAGCTAGGAATGTTGGCCAGCCCCTGCCTTATTATCTGCACCCCAGCACTGGCATTTTTTTTTTTTTTGTAGGTGTCCTTGACTACTGTGAAGAGGAGGGAAGGAAGCAGATTGCTATTCTCATGCTCTGACTCCAACTTGTCATTATTACCTTTTTATTTTTTAACTTTTTGTTGAAATATATAATATGCCTACAGAAAGGGGCACATATTTTGCCATTGCTTTTTGCTCTTTAAACACATAGAGTCAAGCCCTATGGATAACCCTTAATCAGGTGAGTGATTGTCACCACGTTAGGAGCCACCTGAGGGCTGGGGCTGAGTGAATGTTGGCTGTAAGTGCACCGTTACAGGGAGCCCTCTGTGTCTCAGTTGCTGCTTTCCTTGAGGAAAGTAGCCTGGGAATCCGCACTGCAAGGAGATTTCAGCTCAGTCTCCTGGAGCACCTTCATTTTTTATCTCTAACCATCATAGCGGTTGCTAGCTGGGGCCACAGCCATGACTGTGGGTGAGCAGCAAGCAAGTCAATGGTTCACATATTCACAAGGTACCCGTCAACTTTGGCACACCCTCATCCTTAGTGAGCTTACCAGCAAAAATCAGGGTCAAGCACAGGCCGGCTTAGAGTAAGACTGAACGTTTCCAATTTTCAACCCAGGTCAGATTAGTTTCATTCACTGCCGTGTGGGTCCAACTCAGTGGTAATTACTTTCAGTTCCTAGAAGGCCTTCACAGTCTTCTCAAAATCTGTATTTTTATTTTTTCTTTTATTGGAGGGCACATTCCAATTCTCTGGATACTAAAGGGGAAGTTCACATTTTGCAGGTCAAATATCACTTAAAATAAAAAACATTTTAGAGTGAAAATAATTTTTGAATCAGCTAAGCCTGGGTTAAAGCTTCCTCCTCCAGTCTTTCTGACACTCAGTAAATGGGAACAATACCACACACTTTTTAGGCTATTTGATTACAGACATAGAACATAAACATTCATCTCCTTTGATGTGGGGTTGGATTGTGATGTAAAATGTATTTTTTAGGGCAAAAAAAATTTGCAAGACACTGTAGCTAAGTTATCCTGGCAAATAAAAGCACAAAATAACCACACACACACACACACACAAAACCCCCTAGAACTCCATGAGAGCACATTTTATGGCCCCAGAACTTGGCAGAGTGTTTAGCTCTCAGTGAAATTGACTTCACTGGGCAGGTCACGAGCTGCAGGAAAAAAACAATGAATAGATAGGAATTTCATTAGCTGTCTTTACAAACAGTGGCATTTTGCTTTTGGCCTACATTTTGATACTTGTTAGACCTACTTCATTTGTGCTAGCCTTACTCTGGCTTTGTACTCAGAGTTTAAATAACAGCCTTCCCCAAGTGCTTCAGGACGTGGTGGTTTAATAAGCGATTTGGAAAAAGGCCTACCTCAGCCTGGGTTCGTCATTTTCTCCTCCAGTTCTATTTCACTGGGGTGTTCGGAGGGGTGGCAAGTGAGACAAGAAGTGGGTGGGGGGGCTCGACTCGAACGTGCTGGAGTGAGATTTATGGTCTTCACTTTAATATAATAAACCCCCTCAGGGTCTGAGTTAGCATCATCCTTTTTCTTTAGTCTGCTCGGTGAAGGCTGCCATCCCTGCATGGGGTGATTGATGCCTCCTTTACTCTAAATAATCGGGACAAGGCATTCATCAGAGGTTCTTCCAAATTTGCTGGGCTTAGAATTTCTGAGCCCTAGAGCTCAGAAGCACTGAACATAAGAGAATCTGGTCCCGAAAAGGGAATGCCAGTAAGCACGTTGTCTCCTCTCCATGCCGGGATAGGTTATACACATCACTTCATGAGCTTCAAAGTCCTTCCTTGGCAAGCAGCGGCGGAGGTGGTCAGAGCTCTGCTGCTTTTGTCGTGGGGGGTATGCAGCTGGGGGAGGTAGGGGAGTTGACCAAGAAGATTGGTACCCAGTGCCCGTGAGCCGGGACTGCTGTTGGTGCTGTGAATGGGGTCCCGCCGTGTGAATCCATCTCCTGCAGGCACGGCCGGCACAAGTCTCAGGGAAAAGGGCCCTCACTTTCCAGGCTGCGAGGCAGGTCATCTCAGGCTGCCCCGTCCTCGGCTGGATAATCCCAAAGAACCAGAAATGTATTACTTTTTTCTCGAACCTGAGGACACACATATTTCACCTCTTGTCCTTCTCTCCCTCTTTTTCCAGTTCTTCCCCAAACTAGAAGTTTCCTGTGGGATACATGGATGTGGACCCCCCAGACACCCCTCGAAGGATGACTCTTCTCCCCAGCACTGGCGGTGCTGTCAGCAGAAGGGACTGCCCGAGCGGCAGAGCTGCCTCACCGGAGACCAGCCCACTCCCAGGGCAGCCCCCGTCTCAGTAAGGCCGGGGAGCAGATGCCCAGCCCACCTAGCTCCGCACAGACAGCTCTGATGGGCAGCGCTCATTCCACAGCTCCCTGCTGGTTGGATCAAGGCTTCTTTGGACCTGCCTTGAAATTCAGCTTCTTTAACTTCCAAATCCTACTTCCTTCCTTTTCTCTCACAGGTGCTTAGCCACAATAACCATCTTACACCCCAAACTCCATCTGAGTGGCAGGTTCAGAGAGCTTTACCTGGGACAGGACTCAGCCTACCTGGTAGCTTGGGAGAGTCTGATCTCAAAACTCCAAACTTGATTCTTGATATGTGAACAGTGAGTTTTAGATTTGAGGAAACACTTTTTTCTTTCAACGAATCTTGGCTCTCAACAATGGTGTCATCTATGGATGGAGAAAACAAATTAAATTTGAAACTCAACATTGAGGAATAACTCCTTAGTTCTAGGCTGTGTCTATCCTTTTCTTGAAGCAATGAATACCACAGATCCCATGGGTGGGCAGGTTTCTGGAAAATGTCTAAAGGATGTATTGTCTGCAGCCCACTTTTCTCCCTCAATCTTCCTGAAAGATACGGCCCTGGTTGTCATCCTTGATTCCTACTGCTCATATCCCCTGCCACCTCTGTCAGTCACCGAGTCTGGATAACTCTTCCTCCTAAGCATCTCTTGCGTCAATACACTCCTCTCCATAGCCGTTGCTACCATCACCTGTTGCCCAGACTTCTGGAGTAGCCTCCTGACAAGGGGGTCATCTCTCTTGCCGCCCTACGGTCAGCTGTCCTTCTAACACCTGTGTGTCAAATGGGCAGCTGAATTCAGGAGCACACAGATCGGAGGCGCAGCCTTGTAGGAAAGGAGGAGCCAGCGAGTGAATTTCAGAAAGAGGGTCGCTGAGGCAGGAAGAAAACCAAAGGAATGTGGTATTGTCAGAGAAGAAGATGGGCAGTCTCCAAGGAGGACTGGTTAGAGGTTGAGGTGAAATACAAAACAATCCATTGTATTTGGCAGCCCAGAGATCGCGAGTGACTTTAACAGAGAAGTTTCACTGGAGTAAAATTGGAATAAACCTGAGAAGGAAAGAAAACAGAGGGTTTTTTTTTCTTATGTGAACAAGAAATTGAGCATCTGGAGGGGAATATTGGGCGAGGGATTTGGGGTTTTGTTCGTTTGTCTGTATTTACCAGGAGACAGACTTTCTATAGCACGTTTGTGCACTGATGAAGATGATCCAAACACAAGCAGAACTGAAAATGCAGCAAAGAGCAGGGAATCCTGAGAAGGTGCAGGGCTCAGGTTTCCAGACCTCGAGAGGGTAGATGGACCTTTGCTGGAGAAGCTCTGCTTCCTCCATTGAAACAAGAGAAACGGAGAAGATGGATATAGAGTCACAGATTAGGCGGGGAGGAAGATAGAGAAATTCTTACCTGATGGTTTCTGTATTTTCATCATAAAGAACATTTAAAATGACACATAATTCATATTTGAAGAGGGTTTGAGAAGAGAAACTGTAGAAGGTATGAAATAGTCAATTACGAGATTGGAAAACAAGAGGATAGTATTTTGTTCAGGTTTTCGATCATGAATTTAAAGTGAAACTGGTCAGCCATATTTTGTGTGTGTGTTTATCCTCCAGTAACATTTCATCTTTAAAATGCAGGTGTGGATAAACTGGACTCCGCAGGTGTGTTTTACTCCAAATAAGTGTTGACGGAAGAGAGAGGTACAAAGGAGGAGAGGTAATGAGACCGTGGCTGATGGTTTGGAGATACCGGCGAGGTTAAAGAACCATGTGGGTGAGCTGGAGCAGGGGAGGAGGTATGAGTTAGAAGTCGATTTTTCTGAAGCAGATTTGCAGGTGGTGCTGATTGCAGTAATAACCAGGTCGTATGTGATAATAAGGCTAGATCAGCTGTAGTAAAGTGGAGGAAAATGCAGCAGGAGCGGAGATGGTCAAGGAGCTGAAGATCCGGAGTTTGGATGTCCTCTCATCTTGCACACATGAGTTGTTTGTCTATCTTTCCAACAAGTATGTTCTTCTCTGTAGGATGGGGTGACATTTGTCTTGTCACTGCTCCCTCCCTCATGCCCAGCATGGTACCTAACCCATAAAATGCTTGATAAATATTTACTGAATGAACAAATAAGTCCAGTCTTTTAAAAATTCTAAAAGGTATTCCTGAGTCGAGAGCTGCATCCTGGGACGCCACTGTCTCGACTCCTCATGGACCACTTTTTGTGAGCTGCCTTGTGGGTAATGACGTTTACTGCTGCTGCGGGTTCTGTGAGAAGCGCTCCTGTTCAGTTCTCCGTGGCATTTGATCCAGGGGGTTGCTGAGGAAGTAATTCACTCCCTTACGCAGTATTCCCTTCGTTAGGACACACAAGGGGAATTTTTCTAGGATTTCATTGCTAGGAAGACTTGTAACTCTCCTAAGTAAACTGACAATCTGGGAGTTTCATAAGCAGATATGTTTTCCTCTTTGCTCCACCCATTACAACCAGAACTGTGGCTCAGCAATTACGCAGAAAAACATGGCGTCCATTTCTTAGAAGTTATTTTACACTTTGCCTTATATTATCGTTTTCTGATTTCCTCATCTCAGTGATTTCTTCTCACATTCCTTTTTCTATTCTAGAATCTTTCTTAAATATTTAATGCTAAAGTGTGTTTCCCCACGGTTCAGCTGGATGAAATGGTCTCTTGACCACCTCAGCTGGTGCAAGCTTCCGGTGATCATGTGGAAAGCAAGCCTGTTATAAACTGTAATAGCGAAGATTCAAATTAGGACCATGTGTAAAAAATACATGTTTCTGAGGATTTAGATTTACTGAGCTAATAATCTTTTTGGGTTAAGCTTACGAATTTCTACAATAAATAATATTCAACATGTCATCTATTTTGGACAATGCCAGGTACAAAACTGCTTACAAAAAGTAAACACACTTCTGAGCATTTATCAATTAAATCCAAAGCTCCTAGCTGAGACTTTATTAATTTGATTAAGGAATTTTATGAATTTTTTGAGCATACATTTGCTTAATCAAATAATTTAAGAAGGGTTAAAAAGAACTAAATCTTGAGTAAAGACCCTAGGAGCTTACAAGAAATGCAAATGCGATAACAAAGCAGAGATCGTGATGAATAAGGACAGAAGCCACTGTGGGACGAGAAGAGAGTAGGAGTAAGTCAAGGGAAGCGCGATGGGGCTAACCACACAGAGCACTGAACACAGAGGTGTACACGCTGTTAAGAAAATGAAAGGGAAGAACGGAGGAAACATGTACAGCTGTGAGCTTTGCCATACACCACATTGGAGAGTCATTAGGTAAATTAAGTACATTAAATATTGTCCTTATGGAAAGTATATTCCAGAGCACTAGTTGACACATATTGTGTTTTATAAGAGCTGTTTCCTGATAGGGATGCGAAGCTGCAGGACCGAGGACGGGTGCAGTTTGGCTCAGGCGCTCACGCGCACAGTGGGGCTGAGACCAGACCCACTGCGTGTCTTTGGTTCGAGGCAACTGTACGCGTCTCTCTGTGAAGTCTGATCACCAGTCTCATTAAGAGCTGTGTATGAGAAGAGTGACATTGTTCGTTGTGTTTACCGTGAAATGTCTGAACAAGCAAATAGAAAGGCATTAAAATTTTATCGACAACAGTAAAAATATTCCAGAATGATGTTATGTTAGTACAGCTAGTTTTACATAGTTTTGTAAAATATCTACAACCCTTTTCTGGGAGAAACTGGGTTATTCATTAAAGAACGTAGGAAAAGGACTACATAAAGGCAGGTTTTCATTGCTGGATTACGAAATGACTTCGGGGTGGAATGTTTATTATTGATACTATTAGAACTACTAGTTATCATTCGCTGTGTGCTTCTAACATGCTATGCAATGTGCTGAGCATTTTTGTGCCTTATTCACTTAATCCTCATGGCAATCGGATGCTAGATACAGTCACTACCCCCACTCAGGCCTTGAACAAGTATTTACTGAGTTCCTAATATGTGCTGGCAACTTCTCTAGAGTGAGTGAGATGAACACCCTGCTTTCTTGGAGCTTCCCCACTCATGGAGGACTACGGACAAAGAAGCTAATGAACCGTGGAGAGTAATGCACACCAGGAAGAATGTCAAGCTGGAGCAGCGGACTGAGAGTGGCAGGAAGTACCATTTTAGACAGAATGATCTGGAAGGGCCTCTCTCAGGAGATGACGTTTGAGAAGAGACCTGTATCCAGGGAGAGAGTGAGTCATTTTATAAAAGAGGAAGCAAAACCTCCAAAAAAGGCTGAGTGAGTTGCCAAGGGTCACACAGAAAACAGCTGCCCTGGAATTCTGGCCCAGGGGTGTCAAACTCCAGAACCGTCACTGTGGACCATTACACTTCACGCCTCAGCGTTCCTGGCTGATCTCACCGCAGGCCCAGAGGGCAGTTTCGAGTGTAGAAGCTCAACTGCAGGAATTGCAGCTTCCGACATCAGGGTTTGCTGTCCCCCGAGGATCGCGGGCAGCCTTCCTACAGCTTCGTGGTAAAAAGATAAACAGGTCTTTGATTAAAATCGATTTGAAAAACAGCTGGGAATCTATTTTGCTGTGTGCAAATGAGTCGGGGGTGGGGTGTCTTTGGGACGTGCATGTGCAGTGTGAGTGCTTCTAAGGCGTTCCCTGACGTACCTGCAGAATGTTCTTGAGGCTTGAAGGAAACTCACATCGGGCCCTTGCCTGAGTCCTGCACAATTCAGCTGATAGTAGTGGAAACATGTTTTCTCCTTTAGTTTCCTCTCATTGCTTTCTCCTATCATGCTATTGTCTCTGCTGGAAGGGCAGGCAAAGACTCTGTCCCATTCACACTTACCAGCCCACCTTTGTTCGCCTAGAATCCCTATAGCCTTCGCTTCTCTCCCTGGACCTCTCACTACAGATGGTGGCGAGTCCCTGGCTGGTTCCAAGGCACCGTGTGCTTAGGCTGGGCTCATCCCCCTTCTTGCCCAGTCCAGGAAAGACAGCAACTGCCAGTAGGTGCATGTTCATAAGGAGGAGGGAAGAGCGCGCTATTGAGAGGCGCCTGGAGGTGGGATTACCCCGAGGAGAATCCCTGGCTCCTACACGTGCAAAACAACAGTCTTCCAGTTGATATAGGTCTCAGTAGATCTCTGACGTTTTTGGAGATGTCACAGGTGGACTCAGAAGAACTGTAACCTGTGTGTTCACTTCCACGTTTATCCAGTACTCACGAAGCACCTTTAAGATGCACAGGGCAGTTCTTAACTCAGGAAACACAGAGAGCGCACAGTCTCATGGGAGAGAGACGTGAAGATCGTTCATTCAGGATTCTAAGTGATGTAAAAGAGGCAGAAGCTGGGCGCTGTGGGAAAAACAAAGAGTGACTTTTGGAGGGAATCCCAAAAAAGCTTCACAGAGAAAGTGCTATCAGGGGTGAACCATGAAGGATGAGCAGAATTTGCCACCATGGGAGAAAGAAAAGAAGGGTAATATTCTAAGATAGAGGAGACAGCGTGTCCAAAGACACAGAATTCAGAAGTGGCCTGGCTCGCTCAGGAAGCAGCTCAGGGGCATGAAATGCCCCTGCAGGGGACGAGGGGAGGGGTGGCTGGAGAGGAAGCTGGGTCACACAAAGGGCCTTCTGTTCCCAGCCAGGGTGCTTGGGCATTTGTATCTCCCTCTGAGGAGAGAAACCATAGATTTTGGAACAGAAGGGACCTTAGCATCTAGTTGATAAAGAACCTGAGATGCAGATGGTGACTTGATTAAACTACAAATTTAAAAATAGAATATGATTTAATAGTTCTTGCCAAGTGAGAATCTCCTACAGATTTTTATTTTGATATAGATTACTTATCAACACAAACATTTTGCTTCTTGAGTTTGCTTGTGTGCAAAGGGTGGACAACATGCTGTAAAGGCTTCAGATTCTTGCAGCCGTCAGAAGTTGGGTCTGTCAGTGCGTTTGCTGCACAGCATTAAGATGACTGCTTTGGACCCTCACCCCACTGTGCGGGTGGGAGTAGAAAGTGGAACAGCTCTTCTGAAGGGCGATTTGGCCACGTCCATCAAAACCACCTATGAAATCTGGAACGTGTTGACCTCAAATTCCTTTTGAAAGAATTTGTCCAAAGGGAATGGCCAGAAATGCATCTAGTGTGTATTCATCTCTTGTAGCATTGTTTATAATGTCAAAAAACTGCAGATAACCTACATTTTCTAATAAAATAATTATGGTACAATGGAGTGCTTTGTTGATATTAAAATGGTTAAATAGAAGTTTGTCTATATGAAAGTCTATTCCTAAATGAAAAAAGAGGTTACAGAATAATATGTACAATGACCCTAATCTTGTAAAAATTAGGTATGTAGTCTACTTATGCGAACGTATGAAAAAAGTCTGGAAAAGTTTACACCGTACTATTGGCTTACTTGTATAATTTCTAGGTCTTTTTTGTTTAACAATAAGCAAGCATTACTTAATTACTTGTGCAATAAAAAGTTACATATTGCTTCCTCATGTGTGCGCAGATGGGTTGGTTGCCTGTCTACCACACCTATTTAAGATTCTTTGGTGGTTTCATCCAGGACTATTTGCCCAACAAATAGGGAAAATGGAAAAGTTTGGGGCCAATATATTATGGGTGGAAAACTCTCACCTTGTGTAGGTCTTTTCTGTGATGGGAAAGCTTATCTAGGTTTCTCTTCACTCCTTTGTGGAAAGCACAGATCTTCAGGCTGAGCATGGCTGGCCCACTTCCAGAATTTCTATTTTCGTAGTAAGTGAGTGGTGTAATAAATTGGATAAAAGCATCTGCTGTTTTTCACATCATCCATGCTGTGCAAAAGTCTCACCTGGACACCTAGATTTCCTTTCAAAAACTGTGTGACAGTCTTATTCTACACATACAGATGGGCATAATCTAGGGTTAAGTCAGTCCTCTTGGAGGGGGCTGTTTGTTTGGTTTTGTCTACTTACTTTGACTCTGGTGCTCAAGTGTGCATCACCCAAATCTTGTGTCTATTTCTAACACTTTTAGAAAGGATTCTATACCTTGGGTTTTATGAAGATGGTAAATGTATTGTGGAGAATAAATTGAAACACTATTCACTGTTCTTATGTACAGACTTCAGGCTGCAAAGGAAAGATGTATAGCAGTTTCTGCCCTTTTCTCTTTTCCCTCCTCCCTAAGGAACTTAGAGGTAAACTTTTACTAGACTAGCTCTGGTCCAAACTGGTTTTTGGTTTTCTTTTCTGTCTGTCTCATGTTGCTCTTATTTGAAATGCTCCCCTCTGCCCTGGGATATCTGCATCTTGCTTATGTCTTTATTACAGAGTCGTTATTTATGGCAGAAAAAAGGATTGACATATTAATTGGTGTGGGTTTTCCATTCTTCCTCCTCCTGCCCTGTTTCAGATGGGAAACAGGTTGTTTGTATTTCATTACCTTGGAAACTTCTGCAGGGCAGAGAGGAGAAGCTGCTTGAGGGCTAAAGCCCCTCCAATGCGTTTTAAAACCTTGAGTTTATTACAGAGATGGCGTTGGGTGTTTTGGAGAAGAGAGATGCAGAGGGAGCACCTTCGAGGACAAGGTGAGAGCGGGGAAACCCCAGACACTGAGAAGGTCTGGAAGCCGGCCTGTCTGGGGAGCAGTTGGGGCCCATGCCCTGCTCATAGCAGAGCTCGGGGTGAGGGGGAAGGACTTCCAAGGTAAAGGCCACTGGGGCACCCAGGCAGCATGGATGTGGGCTCTCTGCTTTGAGTAGTCAGTCTTCAAGGGACTATGTGGATATAAACCTTGAAGACATCAGAGGAAATCAGGGAAACAGGGACTTGCCCCTACTTTCAGGGTTCCTTGTAAATTTTCTAAAGCTGTAAGGAAAAGAGTCTGGAATAAAGTCTGGGAGATCATGAATCTCTACCCCCGAATGACATGTGCCTCGAGGTGTGCTTAAGCTGATGAGAAGAACATGCTGTGTCTGGCTCTGATGTCACTGGCTCTGAGTCCATCAGATACGTTTTTTAGAAGACCTTGTGGGACCCTGGAGACTTCCCTTCGAAATCCCCCCAACGCTCATATAGATTTTTGAGTTTTGTGTTTCTAAGAAGAGATCGATTGGAGTGCTGCATTTCCCTTGTGAGGATTAGTAATTTAGGGGCCAGAGGCTGGATTCTTAAGATCTGTGGTTATTAATGGGGTTTGCACCCTTCTGTGTGAAAAGTCACTTCCAGGTTGGAGCTAAAAATAAATAATTCATTTTTGTAGTTTCATGAGATTTCCTGTATCACGTTATCGAACACCATCCTTCCTCTCTGCGGCAGCTCGGCTGTAATTGTTTCTCTATGCTTAGGAGCAGGTAATCCATTTTTAGCTGCACTATTAAAAACTATGCCATTGATTATTTCTTGGCTCATGTCACGGTCTGTGAGGCTGTGAAGATGTAAAGTCACTGTAAGTTTGGATCTCTAATTGTTGTTGCTCATGCATCAAACAGGGCTGTCATGCAGGCTGGAGCGATGAGGGTGACACGACCCAAAAATGAACATGGGTGAGAAAGGCAGGGGCCCTGACCTCAGGTTTCTGACAGCCCAGTGGAAAAGTTAGGACACAGTCACTTACACACAAACAACCTAAAATAAGGCAGGAACTAATAAAGGCTGGAATCAAGTACAAGGCATTCTGGGCATTTAAAGAAGGGAGAGTTTTGAGGGGAGGGTACAGCTCAGTGGTAGAGTGCATGCTTAGTATGCATAAGGTCCTGGGCTCAATCCCAGTACCTCCATTAAAAAATAACAAATAAATAAATTAATAAACCTAGTTACCTCCCCCAGCCTCCCCCACCCCCACCAAAATCTGCAAAAAATAGCTTAAAAAAATAAAGAAGAGAAAGTTTATTCCTAGGTGGATTATTTGAAGAATAGTCTTGAATGATGTGTAGGACTTGGGTAGGCAGAAGGAAAAAGGTAATCCATGTGTCTATTACTGGTGACGTACTGCAACCAAAACCTGTGGATCTGGTTCTTAAGATAACCCACAGGCTACACAATCTGCCAGAGTTTCCTGTCATATCTTAAGCTTGAATTCGAGGTAGATTGGAACAAGGTAAAATTGTGTTCCATTTCCTTTTAGGAGAGTTTTAATTTCACTTCCTCTTTTCTTTTCATTTCTCTTAATTGAAGATTTAACGAGCCGATGGCGTAAGTGCAGGCATTCTCCAGAGGTGAGGGATGGACTGGGGTCGAGCGGAGATTTGGGTCCTCCCTTACCCTGTGGAATGGTACCTCACTGCCCACCCCTCATTCTGCCAGGGTGGGATCACAGCAGCGCGGAGGAGGGGATACACCCTCCAGGTTGTTGATCTACAAACTGCTGAATATCAGACGTGTGGCAAAGACCTGAGGCTGAATGAGGCAGTGAAACAGGGGGGAACATGGTGATGGTTAGAAATGTGCTCTCCACGCACAGACTGGATCATCAATGAGGCCACGGTGAAGTGGAGAAGCGTCTGGATAGGAAAGTTTCCAGGTATAAGAGCCCCGAATCCAGTCGTTGTGTTACAATATAATTATAATAGCTGATACATCCCGAGCACTCACTTGCTTCCGAGGCCTTGACATGCTGTCCTACATACTCCACGTAACTATCCCATGGGAGAGAGAACCGTTCTCCCCATTTTGAAGATGAGAAAACGTAGGCAGGAAAGGGAAGGCAGTTGGCCAAGATGATTAGCTAGGAGCTAGTAGAGCACTTCAGCCTGGCTCTCAAGCCCCAAAGCATAATTCTCAGCCACACTGACTGACTTCGGAAGAACGGGGGGGGGGGGGGGGGAGGCGTGCACGGGGGGGTTTGCTGGTGCTCCCACTGCTCCAGTGGGTAAGGCAGGTGCTGCTGAGTTTGCTTGCATCATCAGAGATAATTTAATGAACCATATTAAAACCAAAGCAACGGTTGTACTCACAGAATTCATACCTCATTTCCTCAGATGTTTCCTCTTTTATCCTCTGCCATCAATAGGATGGTGGCTAGACAGTGACATTTTTGAAAAGCATCAATAATGAATTAAAAGAGCTCTTTGAAGGAAAAACTATTGGTAGCTTATAAAAGTGTAACAGTCTTAACTCATCAGGAGTTGACTGAAGAGAGCAAATGAACCAAATTTGCAGCATGTTCTATTTTGCTGGTTTAGTTTCTGAGAAATAAATAAGCCAATGAACTCTAGTATTAAAGCCTGCTGGCTCTGTGTGTTGAGTCACAGGACTGTGACATTTATTCGCCAATCAGGAAACATGAGTTTGCATTCCTAAATATGCCTTTGCTTCTCAGACACGTGTTTGTATGATTCTTTGGCTTCCTGTGGGAGAAGCGATGTTGAAGCTACTCCTGTGTTCAGTTATTTACAAGCTCACAGGCAATTCTATACTCTACCTCCAATACTAGAAAAGAGGAAACATGTCTAAGAGACCCTTCAAATTTTCATCTCCAACAAAGCTGGGGTGCAAATATATTGGAATTAATTGAATATTTACCCTAAGTCCTCCTGGAGTTGGCACGCACTAGTCTCTAGGACCCCAGGGCAGTGGGTCTGTTAAGGGAATATATAACCTTATTAAAAAAAATCCCCTCATTTATGTTTTGGTGACCAGGTAATGCATGCACACAGCACAGAATACAAAAGGTGTTAATCATACGTACTGAAAACCGAAGGTGCCCCCAACCCAATCCCCTGGCTACAGCCATTACTGTTTTCCTTTTCTTGCATCACATGACATTGTGTCAAAAAATATTATATCTCATATCTAATAATTGGATACAAGAATAGTTTGACTTGACTGAAAACAATTAAACTTTGATCTTGAAGGAAATTACCGAATAATAGTCACGCAGGATGCATCACTGCGCTCCTCACCGCCTCCCTTCTAAGCAGCTCTTTCTTTACCACAGCTCTGCTGCTTATCCCATCGAGGACGAGATAAGGGCAAAGGAGGGAGGAAGAGATACTGTGAGGCTCAGGGAGGGGCAAGGATGGCGGGAAGTCAAAGCTGGTAGGGTGAGAGATGGAGTAAGAACCCCAATTGCAGGTTGTACAAATTAATTCTTAAAATTCAGCTTTTCAAACTCAAATTGGCTGGTTCATAATGTTGTTTTTATGTAAGTAAAGCGTTATTGACAGCCTGCAGGTGAGCTTGGAACCTGATTAGGACGTTTGGTTGGTGGCGAAGCCCTGGCGGGGAGCAGGCACTGAAGGTATTATCTGCGTCCCAGCCTCTAACACCAGTGGGGTTGGGCTAGGCCCCCACTTTAAGCAGCATGAACGGGGGGAGGTAAGAGGCTGATGTCAGATGTGTGCCCAGAATTCACTGCAGCTCTTCCATCCATGCCCACAGGCCATGAATATTTTTATAACACTCGTTCTTATTATTCACGCCACCAAAAAAAAAAAAAAAAATCCAACCAAAAACCCCCATATGCTTAGTTCGGATTCATTATATAGTGTAGTGGGGGAAAATGTGCATGTAGTTGCATTTTCCAGCAGGACAAGTGAAGGTGGAAGTACCGGAGGGGACTAGCAGGAGCCAAGGCACAGAGGAGAGACAGCCCCCCGTGTCTGGGTGAAGGACAGGAGAGTGATGTGGTCAGAGTGCAGGTGAGGAGCAGAGTGACTGGTTTCTCTAGAGGAAGCTCGGGCTGGATTAGGTCTAATCTTGTATGAAATGAGGAGCCTTGGGCCATTTGACTCCATTGAGGGGTCAGAGTTCAGAATGACCTCTTTGGTCACAAAGTGGAGGGTGACTTGGAGAGATAAATCAGGCTTGTTGGTTTCTACCATGCTTATAGGCTGGTAGTCCTAAATGCCACTGCACCAGGAATGCAGGAAAATGCTTAAAGCAAATCCTTCATCATCTCTCACCAGAGACCTGAGGCATTTTAATGCCCATTGTCTTCCATGTCAGGCTTCTTGAGAAGGGCATGCAGCCATCTGGCTCACCCTTCGGACACTAGCTGGTTGCACCTGTTTGGGGGTTGGATCTCAGATACTTTGGGACTCTCCATCATGGCTAAGTTGTGTATGCTTTTTAGATCCCTGAGCTAAGAGCTTAGTCTCTACCACTGGGCAGGTCAAGAGTGTCAGTTTACAGGTAGATGTATCATGTTCGGAATAAGGTGGAAATATGCTTCTGCCATAATGTAGGCACAGCAGTGTCGACAAGGGCCAAGATGAGATTTCCCGCACTGGAGCCTTGTGGCACAGCTAACTCACGCCTTCAGAGCAGTCCTGGTGTGGCCCAGCCCCACCCAGCAGGGCATGTGTGGACAGGGACCATGGATGTGCCGACTGGTTTCTATATGGTGAATACAGGTGGGTGATGTAGAGTGACAAGGACAAATGCTAGGAGAACATACTCCAGAAGAATTTCAAACAGTGCAGCACAAATAACAAAAGATGAGTGAGAAGCTGTCAGAGCAGATTAAGCTGGCGCACAGCACTCATTAGCCATCTGACTAACCACTAACATCTACTGATGACCTACTGTGTGCTCGGTACACAGGACAGAGATGGGGGAGGGTAAGATGTGCTTTCTGCCTATAGAGTCAACCTGAAATAGCCAAGGCAGGAGGGCCAGGCTGGTGCCAGGCAGCCAAGAGCTGTGTAGCTTCTGCTCTTTGAGGCCATGACACCTGCAGGTCGATAAGAAAAGGGAGATAGAATTGGGGTCCACCAAGACCCTTAGGCCATGTCCACCATTCAGTAACTCTAAGCATATATAGATTGTGCAGGTTCGAATAGAATCCCACCCCCCAAATTCATATCCATCCAGAGGCTCAGAATGTAGCCCTGTTTGGAAATAGAGTCTTGGCAGGTACAGCTAGCTCAGATGAGGCCACGCTGGATTAAGGTGGGCCCTAAATCTAATGACGGGTGTCTTTAGGCAAAGAGGTGAGGACACACAGAGACTGTACCAGTCAGAGCTCTCCAGAGAAACAGAACCAGTGGGATGTGTGTATATATAGAGAGAGACTTATTTTAAGGAATTATGAAGGCTGGCAAGTCCAAAATCTGCAGTGGCCAGCAGCCTGGAAACCCAGGGAAGAGTCAGCTTTGTAGTTCAAGACCAGTTGGTGGCAGAATTCCCTCTTGTTTGGGGTAGGGATGGCTGGGGAAGGAGGTGAATCTTTCATTATATTTAGGGCTTCAACTGGTCGAAGGCGGCCCAGCCTTCTGCTTTACTCAAAATCCACTGATTTAAATGTTAATCTTACCTCAAAACACCTTCATAGAAATAGCAAGAATAATGTTTGACCAAATATCTCCCGTGTTATGGACTGGCCAAACTGACATGTAAAATTTACCATCACAGAGACCCAGGCACACGGGGATAAAGGCAATGTGAAAATGGAGGAAGGGATTGAAGCCAAGGAGCACCGAGGGCTGACGGCAACCATGGAAGGCTAGGTGGTGGGTACTGAGACGGTGCCGCCCTCAGAGGCTCCAGAAGGACTCACCCCTGCCAGCACCTTGACTTTGGACTTCTGGCCTCCCGAACTGTGAGACGATAAACTTCTGTTGTTTTAAGCCACCTACTTTATGGTAATTTGTTACACTAGGAAACTAATATAAAGATAAACTCAGCAGTGTTGCAGCTGCATTTCCTAGTAGAAATCAGGGTCTGATGTGCCACCGAGAATAGGTTGGAATGTTCATGATGCCAGGCACACGACAGCTTCGTGTGGACACCGAGGAGGACCAGGGAGGGAAAAAGTCTCAGATATAGGGCTTCCAAGGGGACGCACATATAAAATTGAATAGAAAACAGCCCATTGAAAATAAGTGTTACACATATGGTAGGAAAATAAGGGTAAATTTCCTTACATATGAAGAGCTACTACCAAAAAATCAATAAGGAAAAAAATATATATGAAAGTGAATATATGTATGTATAAGCAAGACTGGGACATTGTGCTGTACACCAGAGACTGACACATTGAAATTGACTGTACTTCAATTAAAAAAAATTTTTTTAAATTTTTTAATTAAAAAAAGAAAAAAGATAAATACGTTTTAGAAGAGTGAGGGAAGTCGAGAAACAATCAATACGCAAAGGAAAAGTGGCAAATGACTAGTAATATCACCACCTGGATGACCTGGGCTCACGGTGCATCCTGCCTCCTCTTAAACTGCTACTCAAGATTTTCTCTTTCAGGTGTGTCCCAAAGATGCACGTTCAGGACTCGGCTTGTGAGGACCAGACAGAAGGCCTACTTCAGGCCAGAGGAAGCAAAGGTGGTTGCTACCCGGCTTGCTCCAGCAGCAGGAGAGAGACTGCGGCACAGAAATGGTTCCCAACCTGGAACAAAGAGTGTCATGAAACAGGGAAGCATAAGCAATTGATCAATACACGGGCATTTGTTGCAGACCTATTTTTTGTCTCTAGCACTGAGCTGTGTCCTGGGAGCACGAGAACACCATGCCCCGCTCCAAACCCCGCCCCCCACCCCACCACCACCACCACGGAGTAAGAAATAACAGGACAACAATCCAAGGAGGAATGAATTGTTTGGCCTAGATTAGTTGAGTGGTTTCCAGTTCTGGCTGCACATTAGACTCCCTGGAGAGATTTAAAAAATACAGATGCCTACTGGAATGTTCATAGTGGCACTACTTGTAAGGGCTCCAAACTGGAGACTGTCCAATGCTCATCAACAGTAGTATGGATAAATAATTATGGATTATTCGCATAATGCAGTGCCAGTTAGCAGTGAGGATGAAAGGGTGACAACTACATGCAACACATGGCTAAATCTCTTCAGAGTAAGGTTGAGTGAAAGAAACCAGAATGAAAAGTGTCACACTTAAATGCACCGTCACAATGTAAGATGCTAACAACTGGGCGAGAGATACACTGGAACTCTCTGTACTGTTTACTTTTTTTTCTTTCTTTCTTGCAAATCTGAGCTGTTCCAAACTTTAGAAGTTTGGTTAAATATAAAAAAGTCATGCTGTTTGATTCCGTTCATGTCAAATACAAAGACAGACAAAAGTCATCCTGTACCAACAGAAGTCAGGAAAGCGTTTCCCCTGGGAGGAGTGTGTCTGGAAGGGCACACCAGGGGATGCTGGGGTGCTGGTAACGTCCTGTGTTTCGATCTGTGTATTGGTTACTTGGGCGTGTTCACTGGGAGAATTTATCCAGCTGGACCCTCATGTGCACTTTTAGTATGTCATGTTTTATTTCAATAAAAAGTTAAAAGCTATTCTGATGTCCAATCCTACCTAGACTACTAACTAAATCAGATTTCTTACAGGAGGGCCTGGGCATTAGTATTTTTTAAAAGCTCCCTAGATTCTTCTAATGTGCGCACAGGATGGAGACCCACTGCGATCTGTTCTGTGGGCAGTGAGAGGAGCCAGAAACCAGTATAGACTGGAGCTGTGGGTACCAACTTCCCAGAGAAGGCAGGACAGGCGTGGATCCTCAAAGGCTGGGAGGGACTGATAAGACCAGCGGGGCTCCACTATAAATGAGCGTCTCGAGCCCAGGAAACATTCAATTTCCAATTCTCATTTTTGTTTTGCTGGTGGTGGCTACCTTTTCACTTAGAAACTTGATTCCCCATCTTAAATGCTCGGCATATGTTGACCCCTTAGGTTCAAGAGCTGCGAACAGGGTGTCACCGGAATTCATGCAAATAGAATTAAAAAGCAATTAGTCTGTGTACCCTCTATGCAATATTTTATTTAATTTGTACTCTTTCTTGTATTTCTGCTCAAGCCTCAGGAAGCCCTCAAGAAAGCATGCTTGAAATAAATGGCTGGAAAAACAAGTCTCAGCGTTTAGGTTGAGACGCATTCCCTATGGTGCTAGTGCTCAACTGCGAAGGCGTAACCCGTGTAAGTGTATGAAATCGGGGAAGGGAGACGTCCTAGGGGCGAGAGCTGATGGATTCCTGGCTTAGGCAGGAACTTCTGGCTGCGTGTGTATCACTGCTGCTGCTGGTCAGTAGACCAGACAGGCCAGTGGACTCACTGATAAATTGCTTATTTATAAGGGAGACAGGAGCTACACAGAATATTCACTGAGAGCATTTGTGAACTCAGAGTTGGGGTTTTTATCCTGATTGCCTTTCCTTACCGGGGCTCATTCTAGGTAATTAACGGCCAGCCTTTTTGGAGTGCTCACATCAGGTCAGGCACTTTGCCAAGCTCTTTCCATGAACTATCTCATTTAATCCTTACTTCAGTCTTATGAATTCCCCACTTGATGGATGAGAAATCTAATGCCCAGGATTAATAATTTACACAAGGTCCACCACCTGTCAGAAGCAGAGCCATTATGTCAAAGCCGTTGACTTCTGGACGATGCTTTTATCCGTGGTGTGATTCTACCTACAGGTGTCCTGCCAAGTTGGGATGATGGGACCCCATGACAATTTGTCCTTAAACTCCTCCCCTGTCCCCCCACTCTAGGTAACCCCCCCCCCCCAAGTCTCACCATTTGTCGCCTGGTCCTTTCTTCTCTCTCTGACTTTATTTTTTCCATCCCCTGGTACTTGCATTCATTCTGAAGAGTGTTTTTCCTTCTCCCCCACCTTCTTGTCTCCAGAAGAGTGGCTGATAAATTAAGTCATGCTAAGATGTTTGGTATTTGCTGAGTAATTTCTCCCAAGACTGGTTGCACTTGAAGAGAAACTCCACCGAGACAGTGCTTCCATCCGTGGGTGCTTATGAAATGACGTAAGCTAGCCAGCCCTGGGGATAACAAACTACAGCTTGCTGGCCAGATCCTGTTTTGGTAGATAAAGTTTTAGGGGGAACACAGCTGCGTCCCTTCATGTATTTATTATCTGTGGCTGTTTTGGTGCTACAGTGGTAGAGTTAGAGCATTAGGACACAGATAGCATGGACCACAAAGCTAAAAATATTTGCTCTCTGGGCCTTCTAGAGAAACTGGCCATGCGAGTGACCCTAAGGAGAGGTTCTAGCGCAGAACGCAGTGAATAGGCACTCCATAAATGGCAGTTTCCTCTCTGCAAACGTTTCAGGTGTCTTCCTCTGGTGAATTGCAGGCAGGAGGAGCATTCTGAAATCACATCACATGAGTCACTGCTGCCCCTGCCCGTTCATGGCAGGCAGCAGAGGCCACAATCCTCACTGAATATTCATCTGCACTTTGGCAAGTGAAAGGGTGACAGGCGTCCTCGCAGAAACAAAGCGATGTATTATTCATTTGGCAGAGAGTATTCCCTGGAGTGCAAGCAGCAAGGAAGCCCCGGCGGGGGTGGCAGAAGCCCAGGTTCAGGAGCATCGTCTTGGTGCCAGGACCAGTGAGCTGGACTACAGGGACTGATGCCTCAGTGCCACAGATAAAGGACAATTACGTGTCTGGACAGCTGTTTCCTTACAGGATAAAAGAAGACGCTTATTTTCTCTTTCAGAATATATTTAAAATCTCAAAAACTGAAATTAGTCTTGACCATTTCAAGTTAACTGCAGTGTCTGCTTCCTTATTACACTTTGGTTAAGGACCACTGTCCATCATGCAATCCTTGTTTTCCTCTGGTTAGAGGCAGGGGTGGCCTGGGCTTGTTGCAGACGATAGCAAAGGGCCAGGCTGCACACACACTGCTTCTAGCTTCAGTCCAGGAGCTAACTGCAGCCTCCCAGTTCCTCCGTGAATTCTACCTTCTCTAATTTAGGAGAAGCTGGGGTCTTGCATTTGTGGACCACCGTCTCCAGGAGCTGTGTTTCCCATCCTAGGGATACCCACGTACCGACATCTAATCCTTTCTCCTGGATGACTTAGAAGGTCTTACCTTCTTCATAGGTCACACGTGACTAGAGATCCCACCTTGTGCCTCTCAGCACTCGAAGTAAGATCTTGTCTCTGTGAGGTTGGTAGAATGATGGAGATTGGAATTAATACAAAATTGATTAACCCTGTTGTTTCAGCCTGACTTCCCTAGAAGCCCAGGCTTACTGGAATAGCTTCACTCCAGGGAGCAGGAGTGAGGGCAGAGGGCAGTGAGGCAGGAAGGAGGAGGGGTGAGGTGAGAATGGGTTGCAGAGCCAGCCTGCTCTAAGTCACTTGGCCTCATGAGGCCATTTTCCAAAAATAATATAAACTGGGTCTTGGGACAGTCCATCCTGAGTGGAGGATGGGGGACAAATTTATCCATCAGCTCTTGTCTATTCCATGAGCACCTGAAAGATTTACTCCACAGGTTCTTCATGCCCCTGAGCTTCCTGGCTCCATGTGCGGCCCTGAGTAGGGTCCAGAGAAGTCCCAGGGCTCCTAGTCATTGGTGTAGCCACCTGGTCAGGCCCTATGGTGGCCTTCAGCATCTCCATCTCCCCACACACCCTGGCTCTCTGGGAGGCACCACCAGCAGCTCTTCGCTTCCTCCGGGTGAGAAGCAGTCCCTGCCCACATACTAGGAACTTAACTTCCCCAGGAGCTAAGAGCTGGTGGCCAAACATGACAGCATCTTCATCCACTGAGCGAGCCAACAATGAAGCCTGTGCTGCGCGTTACTCCAGAGGCTCCCAGGTCTTGAGCCCCAGTTATCAGCGCAACCACCTGCACGTGACCATACTTTTTGTCGGCTTTCTTCTCATCCCAACCCCCTCTTTCCCCAACTCCCTCTCAGTGTTCCAGGGAGCATCTGTACATCCTCATGTCAGAGTCGGCTTCTGGGAGAATCCAGCCGAAGACAACAGAGAGGCCCTCGAGGAGGTGAGAGGCTCAGGCACGGGCGGGCGGCGGGTGCGCCCCACTGCAGCCGCGTGAGCACTCCGGCTGCGCGGACAGCCAGGGCAGGAGGCCAGGGTGGCCGGGAGGATCTGGCGTGGGGCGCACAGGTGTCTGCTGGGTGTCTGCTCCACCTGGCAAGAAGGGTTACAGCTCACCCATTGTAAGTGAGCCCTGTGTAAGTCTTTACCCTGTGCGGAGATTGCGCTGAGCACTGCCCGGGGATCAATGCATGTAAAGCTCACCCTTGGGAAGCAGGCACTGCCGTCACTGCCCATATTTCATGACTGGGAAAACGGAAGCTCAGAAGGATGAAGGAACCTGCTTAAGGTAAGACAGCAGGAAAAGGGCAAAGGCAGGACTTAGCCTTGAGGCGCTCCACATCCAGAGACTGTGCCTGTAAGTTAACGGTTAAGGATAATGTATCTTAACCATTACTATTGGCAAGTTTACCATGACCCAGTTTAATTTTAAAGGGCAGAGCCATTCAGGCATCCTGTTCCATTGATCTCCTAACAGACTCAGTTCCTTAGCTGAGCGCGTGTGTGTGAATGTGTGTGTGCACTGGGTGGTGGGAACATGGGAGTTGGAAGTTAAAACGCAGAGGCCCCTTTCCCCACAGTGTTACTCAAAGAAATAACCTCCCACTCTTTCCAATTAAAGCAGAAGCTCTTTCAGCCTTGTGTCTGGGTTTTGGTCCCTTTCTAGGACCAGAGGCTTTTTCTAAATTAGACTTTTAACTTACTGGCCATCCGATAGCACCAAACAAAACAACTTTTTTGATGAGTTAAGTGTAAAGGAGTCAGAGGCAGAGAGATTAAATTTTCCCTCAAATACACATGGGTTAAAAGAAATTATAGTCCCCAGAGAGGCTGGCTCCTCGAGGACGGAGTTTTTGCCAAGTCAGCACATTTGAGAACGAGTTTGTGACTCTGCCAAACCCCAAGCGCCACTGGCTTCCTTGCCTTAGCTTCTTGCTGAACCCAGGAGAAATCCATCTTCCTAAATCCTCGCTGTCTGTCAGAATTGAGAGCCCATTTCTGTGCAAATGATTCATTGTTATAATTTGTGCCACTCCCTCACAGACTCAGGGACTTTTCATTTTTTACATCAATTCTTGTGTAGTATTTCAACAAGTCTCTTTTCCTCCCCTGTCTCCCTCCTGCCCTCCCACTGTCTCTCTGCCAACAGAGTCAAAACAGGAGTTCGCCACAGGCCTTTCTTTCAGTCTAGCCGCGAATCTCACTCTGCCTCTGGCTGTGTATTTCTGACAGGTGCAGAGCAGACAGGAGAAATGACAGCATCAGGCAAAATGCAGGCAAACATGGTCTGCGCTTCATCGTTTCTCCCGCTAGCGTCCCTGTGGTTACAGTGAAATCCCCTATTGGGACCATTTCTGTTCGTTTACTTAAACAAAGGAGTCACTGTGGGCATCACTCACCCCCCAATTCCACTTTGAAGAACACAACGATTAGAAAAGGACTTGAATGATTTTGACTATCTAGATACTTTCCATTCCAAAATCTGGGGAGACAGTGTGTCCCCCATTGTAGGGTGGCTATAGAAGCAAAAGGCAGGAGGTCCATCGAGGTGCCCCTGAATATTGGTGGCAGAGGGTAGCGGGACAGCTGTTACAAGGAGCACACCAGCTGATCAGTGTGCATTCAGTGCAGACTGGGCCAGCTTGCCTCAATTTGTTCAATTGCAGGCAATCCTAGTTCCAAGGAGGGTGAAATGGTCTACCGAGAGCCAAGAAAATAAACCTGTTCTCTTTGCATTTTAAAACCAAGGAATATGTTTTCCAAACCTGAGCCACTGGCACTTGCCAACTCCTTTGCATTTGGCGTGGGTTTTAATGAGCACCCAGAGTGTAGTTGTCTCTCACAAGCTTTTTGCAGCGTATCTAGATGATGGCTCAGGAGACCTCCACTTGTAAAAGCCACAGCATCCCCATCTGCAACATTCCAGAGAGCTTGTCCACCCAGACATTTTTGTTCTGTGGATCCTGGAAGGCTGTTAGATCTGAGGGTGGAACAAATTCCAGGGAGCACGCACATCAACTTGTCAAATGTTCTGCTGGGTTGGTGGCATACGCTGGCATAGAACTGTGCCCATTTAATGGTCTGTGTGCAGCTCATGAAAAGATTCTGAAGAGTGGCCTCTTGGACACTGAACTTCATGCCTGGAAGCCTCGGTAAAGTTGAACAGCAGATGGAAAACTCCACCGAACCTTTTATTGGCCGTATGTCACTTTTTGAGTGTTGGCCAACAAACTAAATTTGCAGCTAATATATAATGATTTAAACAGCAAAAAGAACAGCTGCACTTTGACTTCTGATGCCGTTCCTCCAGGCTTTCCTAGCTCCCTGGAGTTTCTTGAGCTGCTTTTCTTAACCCCAAGCAATTGCTCAGAATCTTCACCAGGGGGCACCATCCTTGGGGCCACAACGTGGGCAACATCCAGCTTCACTGGTCTATCTTTCTGCTCTTTCATCCTTGTGGGCCGTTTTCTAACTTCTCTGTGATGATGATGATGAGTTTTTAATTTCATAAGAAAATGCTACAAAGTACAAGGCTCGAGTATTTTTTATACTTCTGCCTGCTTGGCTGTTTCTTTTCTCGTTTTCAAATCCCTCTCAGACACAGGGCCCCTTGCATTCTCTTTTGGGGTGTCTGCTCTTGCGCTGAGCCTGCAGGGCTGGTCCTTGGAGTAGACTGTGGGAGGGCAGCGCATTCTGATTTATGAGAACATGACCTGGGATGGAGCTCCTCTGGAAGAATTCAGCTCTCTTACTGTCAGAATCATCTAGAGGGAAATGATTGATGTCAGGAAGAAGGAGAACAGGCCACCTCTTGGCGCTTTTGTCATTCTGGCTGTTCTGTCCGGCGCGGTTGGAGTGCCAGGTCTCTGCTCCCAGCCACAGACATGCTAAGCTGGCTTAGTGCTTGAAGCCTCGTGGAAGAAGAGGCTCCTTATTATAAATGGATGGTTATACAATTGTTTCTGGGGTCAGAGTGCTGGAAACTTCCAGGAAAGGAGTGCGAGGACAATATGCATTTAAACTTGCATGCCTGCCAACCACCAACCCAATATCTCAATTTAGGAAAATGTGCCCGCTGAAGCCACATGACCATAAAATGGATTCGTGGTTGTCACCCTAATGAACTCCAACTTGGGTTTCTATATATGAATTCCTGCAAAACCCAGCCACCTCCCTAATGTTATTCAAAAGACTTTGAACAGCATTGTGAATAAAAATTATAACAGAGTACATCAAACTCAATGATTTCTATAACATCTGGAGCAAAGCACATTAAATGGGGAGTAAAATGCACATTCATCATGGGTGTTTGGGTTTGTTTTCTATTTTTTACAAAGAGAGGAAGTAAGAAATATATTTCCTATAGGGATTTTTAGTTATCTGTTCCTGTGCTAAACTGGACACCTCACAGAAGAATTATAGCTTTGGTGTCTGTATTTGTAAGTGGATTCTTTTTCTTTAGGTCTGATTAAGATTTTGTCTTGTAGGAACTTCACTTTGGGGAATTTATCCCACAGATAAAACTGCTGTGTGAAGCAACATGTGTACATGGTTAACCATCCTAACATTATTTATGGAAGCGGGAAACTGGAAACAACCCAAATGTTCATCAATGGAGAAGAGATTAAATTATAATATATCCACTCACTGGAATGCAGCTGTATAAAATTCAGAGACAGAGCTCCAGGACACTTGTTAGTAAAATTCAGAGACAGGACACAGTGTACAAAGGCACTACATTTTAATCTATGTAATATTTGAGTGCACATAAACACTGGAAGGAGACTTAAGAAAGTAGGCTAATGGGAGAGCAAGAACAGAGCCCATAGGAGGGAATAAACCACTCATTTATTTATTTTAACTGAATATATTTGACATATAACATTGTGTAACTTTAAGTTTGTAGAACATATTGCTTTGATACATTTACATATTGTAATGTGATTACCGTTGTATTAATCTTCATCATGTCGCATAAACATAGGACAATATTGTTGTCTGTGTTTACTCTACTGTACATTAGATCACTAAGGCTTATTTACTACTTGTTGCAAGTTTGTACCCTTAAACAACATCAATTTTTTTTTTTTTTGATTTGGAACATGGCATTTGACTTTATTCTTGACAACATTCAGGTGGTTTTACAACAGACTTACGGAAGCACATTGAGAGTTACATAATTTCAAGTCTCAATTTCTTTTTAAGCCACGGGTTTTGTGCATTTCTTTTCAATAAGTGCCAATTTTGTCACTATTGCATGTAAATAATAGTGTTAATTCTTTAATTGTAGTATAGATTCTATTTACAAAATATTTGTTTATGAAAGTTTATGGATTTTTATAGTGAAGTGTTCACAGTTGTTTAATAAAGAACTGTATGTATATTTAAACAACAGTTTTATCCCCTCATTCTCCATCCCATGGTAACCATCATTTTACTCACTGTTTTTCACAAGTTTGACTTCTTCAGGCTCTATGTATAAGTGATATCACACAGTACTTGTCTTTCTCTAACTTATCGCACTTAGCATAATGTGCTAAGGTCCAAATGGCTGAATGATATTCTATTGTATGTATATACCACATCTTTTTTATCCATTCATCTATTGATAAGCATTTAGGTTTTTTTCCATATCTTGGCTATTGTGAATAATGCTGCAATAAATATGAAAGTGCATATATTTCTTCAAAATCCTGTTTTCATTTCCTCTGGGTATATAACTAGTAGCCACTCCTTAATCTCTTGGAATCTGGCTTTTTTTAAAAAATTGAAGTTACAATGTGTCAATTTCTGCTGTACAGCACAGTGTCCCAGCCATACATACATATATACATATATTTGTTTTCATATTCTTTTTCATTAAAGGTTATTACAAGATACTGAATATAGTTCCCTGTGCTATACAGAAAAACTTTGTTTTTATCTATTTTTTTATATAGTGGTTAGTATTTGCAAATCTTGAACTCCCAAATTTAACCCTTCCCACCTCCTTTCCCCTAGTAACAATAGATTGTTTACTATGTCTGCAAGTCTGTTTCTGTTTTGTAGATGAGTTCATTAGTATCTTCTTTTTTCTTTTTTTTGGGAATCTTGCTTTTGTATCCACTGTTCTGAAGGAAATTTTCCTTAATCCCCTATAATGCCCTAAATGCTAAACTTCTTGCTGTCACTGCCCACTGTTGACCATGTGCTCCTCCAGAATGAGGTAACTCCAACGGAGGACAATCAGAGTGTGCATGGGAATGCCGCTTAACCTTTATGAACCTCAGCAGATACAGAGAGGAAAGGAGGGAGCTAGTATTTCTGAGTGCTGGCTATCTTTCCAAAGTAATCTCTTTTAATTGTTACAATGGCACTATGAGAACAGGCACTATTATTGTCTCTATTTCAGAGATAGGAAATTGAGGCTCAGAATGCTTAACTGACTTGCCTCAAGCCACATAACTCCCAGGTGATGGAGTCAAGATTTGACCCTCAGATGAACGGGTCTCTAATGAGAGCACTTTGTGAAGGCAAGGACAGCTGTGCTCTCCTTCACCGCCATCTTCTCTTCTCCCTGACTCTCTGCTGGACTATTTCTTCCACTTCTCTGGTTGCTCATTTCCTATTCCTTTGCTGGTTCTTCTTCCTTGTTCTCTTCAAACAGGCCTGTCTCCAAGGTCCTGCCCTCATCTTCCTCCCTCTAGCTAATCCCTCTTCCCAGAAGAGTTCTGAATCCTACCCTGTGGATTCACCTTCCCGACACTTACTTCCACTTGTTTGATGGACGTTTCCACCTGGACATCCTGCTGGACCCTGAGGGCCAGTATTTTCCAAACCATATACATCGTCTTTCTGCTCACAATCTGAGTTTTCTCCTTGTTTCCCTTTTCTGACAATACTGCCCCTAGCCTTGTCAATCCTTAAGCTCAATACCTTAGAGAAGATCTGATTCCTTTTTGCTCCCTGGCTTCTAGTTTCTAACAAGGAAAAAATTCTGTACTGTTTTGACTTCAAATGCCTTCATATAACTCAGTTGTGTGTTACCTCTTGCATGGAGAGTGTTCTGTTAACTGGCCATCCACCTCCAGTTTTGTTACTCACCTAACTACCTAACTATCTGACCAATCATCCTCACCTAGTATAACACCCATAAGATCTATGGGAAGAAAACTTTCATATGCAAATGGGGACACACACACACACACACACACACACACACACACACAGACTTCATAAATGGAAAGGCCAGGAGCACAAATTATCATTAAGCTGCCAATTCTCCCTAAATTAATCTACATAAATTTAATTGGACCTCAATAAAAATACCGACAGGGCTTTTTCATATTTTTCTGTAACCAGACAAGCTGATCTGAGAGTTCTTATGGAAAAATAAGTATGCTAGAATACTCCAGGACAATTCTGAAAAGGAGGAATAAAAAAAATCCTAAAAGACATTAAAATTATTATAAAGTGATGGTGATTAATATAGTTTTACTTGTGTATGAATAAATAAGCAGAACATCAGACAGAATAGAATCAGAAATTGACCCCAATACTTTTATAAGAATTTAGTATTTGGTAAAGTTTACATATCTTAATCAGTGGGGAAAAATTTACAATTCAATAAATGGTGCTGGGACAATTGGCTAGCCATCTGGAAAATAATAAAGTTGTTATTTCTCCTAGGTCTTCATACCAAAATAAGTGCCAGATGGACTACCAACATGAAAATTAAACTATCAAGTTTCTAGGGAAAAAATGGGGAAAAAATTTGATAATCTTGGAATAGAGAAAAATGTTCTAACCATACAAAATTCAGGAGACATGAAAGAAGATATTGATAAGTTTGGCTCTAAAGATCAAACATTTCTGCATGGTAGGAAACCATATAAATCAAGTCAAAATACAAATCATAAACAGGGAAAAATATTTGTAATAAACTTGTCAGACAAAGGACTAAATTTGTTAAAATATAAAGAACTTCTACAAATCAATAAGAAAAAGATCAACACTCTAATAGAAAACTTGGCAAAGGACATGAACAAATCTATCATAAAAGGAAATACAGATGGTACTAAGATAGTTGAAAAGATACCTAGGTTCCCACACAATAAGCACATATAAGCTAAAACTATTTTTCATCTAATATCCAAAGTTTCTTAAAATGTATTTTTGACAACCTATTTTTGACAAGGTTGTAGGAAAACATTTATACATTTTTGAGGTATGTACATTGATACAACCTCTAAAGAAGGCAATCTCAGAATATTTATCAATATTTAAAATGTGCATACCATTTTACACATCAATTCCACGTTTAGAAACTTCTCCTACAATTATATTTAAACATGTGCCTGGAGAAATATATAAGGATATTCAACGCAGCACTGAGTGTAATTGCATATTTTAGCATCTCAAAAAAGAAATTTAACAATAGTAAAGCACAGAGCTTGCCATGTTTACCCTCTCCTTAAATCTCCTAATTGTTTCCCATCAGCTATGGAAATCCTTGGGATCCGGCCCAGTCTCCCTTTTCTGTCCTGTGTCTTGCTCCTCTCTACGCCCCTTACACGCGGCCCAATGAGCACGTCGTTTGCTCTGCGCACACCCGTAGTTTGTGCTGCGCATGCCCATCTCCACACCGCTTTCTGGGGATCCTGCGGCCTGATACGCACTCTTCCCAGCCTGTCCCCTTCTTGACGTACGTGAATCCTGTCTCTTTTATAACCTGTCTCACACGCTACCTCTTTCCCAAGATGTCCTTGGATCCTCTGCAATTTCCTATCCTTAGTTGAAAATCTCTACCTGCTCTTTTTTTTTTGTTGTTGGTTTCTCATAGTTACTTTATTTAGATTACAAACAAACTAAAGCAGAGAGAAGAGGTGACCCCCAGTTAATCCGTCCACTCGCGAGTTGGGACCCCAAGTCTGTGGGTGCAGCTGCGGGAGCGGCAGGCAGGGCCGGGACCGCCGCCCGCAGGCCCCGCCCCGTCCCGCCCCAGCCCGGCGCCCGGCACACCTGGGGCCGCAGGACGACAGACCGCGCGGGCTGCCCCTCAGAGGCCGCGGAGACCCAGGGCGAATGCGGGGAGCGGCCCAGGACGGCCCGGGAGCCCACACAGTGCGGCCGGCTGAGGTAAAGTTTGTTAGTTTATTCGTGGGGACGCGGTGTCAGGACTCCTCGAACAAGCCGGAGTCGTCCTGGTCGTCGGGGGAAGCCGCTGTGGGTCTGGGCCTGGTTCTGGGCCTGGGCCTGGGCCTCGGCCTCGCCGTCCGCGCAGGGGTCGTCGGGGAGTCGGGTGGCGCCCCCGCGCGGCCGGCCTGGGCCTCACGCGGCGGTCGGCCGCCTGCTGGGCACCTTCGCGCCGTCTGCGTGGCGTCCGCCGGGTCCTCAGGACCTGCTTCCGGAAGGTGCCCGCGTACCCCCGGCCTCGCGTGGGCTCTCTGCTCGCTTCCTGTGCATCTCGGAGGCGCCCATGGTGGCCGCGAGGACGTGTTGGGTTCGTGCAGGAGGGAGATGGGGCTCAGGAGGATGACCCTGACGTCCTGGGTGGGGTTCCACTGCCCCGAGGGGAGGGCCGCTCCCCGTCCTGGGGGGTCATGGAACCGGGAGTGGGGTGGGGTGGGGGATGGAGATGCACTGGTCCCCAGTCTTGTAGATGTGGGGTGCCACATCCTGGTCAGGAACCAAAAGGCCGGCAGGGAGCCACGGTAGTGGATGCAGAACTTGAGGCCCGCCTTGAACTAGCCGCCCTCGAAGTAGATGTTGGGGCGCCCGAAGATGGCCACCTCCCAGTTGTTCGGGTCGCCCTCCCTCGTCCACCAGGGTCACCCAGGAGCCCTCCACCTGCTCCTCCTGCAGCCCCTTGAGCTCCAGCTGCAGCGCCTTCTGGGGGCTGGGCAGCAGAAGGGCCGGGCTGGGGGCCTTCCTCCCCTGCTCTGACTTTTGACATGACCCTTTTGTCACAGCAATTTGGAGCGGTCTCTGAAACTGGAATGACAGTTATGTTTTGATGTTCTCCCTTTGATGCAGCTGTTTTAATCTGGGGTACTGTGATACAACTTATCTAAAACACTATTAATTTACATCTCACCACCAAAATGAAAATATCTTGTTTATTTCTGATTGTATAATACGCAGTTGCCCTTGAAAAAGATGGATTTGAACTGCATTGGTCCACTTCTACGTGGATTTTTTTTTCAACGATAAATACTACAGTGCTGCATGACCCCCAGTTGGTTGAATCTGGGAATTTGGAAGGGCATATTGGGAGGAACCACGTGTACAGACCACCCACTGGGATCTCTGTGCAGAGGGTGGCACCCTTAACCCCCTGAGTTGTTCAAGGGTCAGCTGTACCTAGAAATGTGGAAAACCTTAGGACTCACTCCTGTATGGGTACAAGTGTGTGTGCTGTGCTCTGTATGTATGTATGTATAATAGAATAAAAGAAAAATAAATTTCCTGAAATAAATTCCTGGGTCAAAGAATGTACATGTTTAAAATGTTGACAAATGTTGCCAAACTGATCTCCAAAAAGACTCATAATTCATTCAGCAACTTTTATTGAGATCCTAGTATATGCTAAGTACTGTGTACTGTTTAGGGTACAGTGGTGAGCTGCACCAGGTGTGGTCCCTGCCCTTGTGTAGTCTGTATAAATATTAGTAAGGGAGGACACATATGCTGTTAGAAAGCACAGTAGAGAGAATTTGGCCTAGTTGGAGAGTTCAAGGATGACTTCCTGGAGGAAGTGGGATTTCAGATGAGATCTGAAGCATAAGTAGAAGTTGTCTAGACTAATAAGGGAGGTAAGAGCTTTTCACCCTCAGCCTGTGCACACGTGGCTGCTGGGGGAGTTGAAGAAGGCTTGTGTGGCTGGAGTGGAAAGTGGTGGGTGGGTGGGAGTACTGTGCAAAATGAGGCTGGAAATATGGGTAGGGAGAACCCCACAGGTGGATTCATAGGTCTTCTTAAAGATTTTATTGTTATTCTAATAGCAAGAAGAGACATAAGCAACGATTGGGAAATCATACTTACGTTTTAAAAAGATAACTTTGGCTGAGTAGAAAGAACTGATAAACAGAGGCAAGAATGAACACAGGATGACAACACAACTTAGGAGGCTATTGTAGAAGTCCAGGTGATGGGTAATAACAGCTCATACTAGTCTGCAGGACAGACAATAAGAAGATCAAAGCAGAAATATAGGAAAATGGATGAATTTATGATTATACCAATTAATACTACTATTAAAATGGATATCATTGATCTTTTTCATCTTTGCCAATCCCACAGATATGTGTATAGTATATATTATATGTAATATGGATTATATATACAATTTATAATATTATTATATATAAAGTTTTCCTTTGATGATGAGTAAGGTTGAACATTTTTTCCTTTTTCATTGACCATGTTCATTTTTATTCATTTCTTCTTTTGAATTACCTGAACATATACTTTGTCCATTTTCTCTCTGGGCTTTGTGTCCTTCTTCTGTTCCAGGATCCAGTCCAGGGCCCCACGTTTCACTTAGTTATCATTTCCCTGTCGTCACCTCTGGTCAATGACAGTTTCTCAGGTGTTATGTTTTTATTAATCATTTGAATAAACCATTGTTATACAAATGCAGGGCAGAACTCGGTAATAATCTAAGTGCCTAATCAAGGCAAACTGAAACCAACTTAAAAGAAGGCAGATGACAATCTGTGATATATGTTGCAAATATTTTTCCACTTTTTTTTAACTTGATTTAAGTTTGTGTGTTTGTATATGTTTATATGTGATATCAGAGTCACATCAGTCGATCCTTTCCTTACTATTTCTGGCTTCGGTATAATGCTTGAAAGTCCCTCCATCCCAACAGATAGAACTCTTTATGTGAGTTATCTTCTGTGACTTTACAACCATACGTTGTCAAGTTATATAAAATAAGATGCAAAACAGACATCCTCACCCTGTTCCTTATTCTCCCCACCCTCAATTTCAGCAGATGGGGCAATAAAAATCAGTACTGAGACGGCACTTATAGAATCAGCAATGTCAAAATGACGGTGTCATAATGTCTTGCTCTGCCCTGAGTTTCTTTGACTTTGCACCTAACTTGGGTCCTGACCAAAACCTTTCCAGTATCGATGCTATTCTTGCATTGTCTTACCAATCCTACCAGATCATGAGTTCCTTGAGGACAAGAACCACATTCATCTCATTTTGTGTAATACACATGTGGCTGGGCCCTCCTTAACAGACTCTGCCAACATAGCATTTCAGTTCATCTGTTCTCATGAAGAAAACAGAAACCTGAAACACATTGTTGAAAATGTAGATTTTCTCAAAAGTTTTGTGAGGCATTTATTGGAAATAAGAATCTATCATAAATCATACAGCAGGACAATCAAATTTCTACACCAGGCAGCATTTCTGTTTCCTTTCTCTCCCCCTCACCTCTACAACCTCTCTCCAGTGAGAGTAAAAGTCAGCAAAACAAAACCCTCCCGAGTTAGCATAAGGACCACATATATTTCTTCAGACTTCCCTTCAGGGTTTCCATGCATCTTATCGTGGCTGTGTCCCTTGATTTTTTAATCAGAGAACTTTGGACATGGCAGAATCAGTCAGTGCTTGTGGGAATCAGTGAATTGGGCCACAATGCTGCTCTGAATACTGGACTTATGCAGTGATTTAGTTGGTATCTAGGAGGTAAAAAAGACTATTTGCTTTTCTAACTCCTCCTTGTTTTCATTTTATGGAAAGAATTAGGACTCTATTGGAAACCCACCATAAATTTGCAGGCTATCAGGTCAAGTTAATTAAGGATCTGTCTTAAATTCTCACCAAAGGGCTAAGTTACTGGAGCAGCATTTTCTTAAATGGTCCCTTAGCACAGACTCAGAGGACAGTGTTATGAAGAGTGAGCAGATGGTCTGGGCGAGCTGAGAATATGAATATCACCTGTCTGTCCTGGGTGGCCAGCCAGATGCAAATCCATCTGGGATAAAGCCTTTGGGGCAGAAGCCAACAGCCCCCAAATGGGATGTTTTCTCTCTTCCCTGAAGGGTGGGGAGGGAGGAGTTGAGAGGCTAGTGCAGCTCTGGGTAAAGTAGATGTAAATGATCTTGGTCCTTAGAAGAAGCCATGTGCACAGAGGTGAGCAAATCAGATAAGGGAAGGTTGGGAAGGTAGCTGCTTAGCCTCAGATCATCTGCTGCCTTGCTCAGGGCTGAGTTAGGAGCAGAGCCATGGAACATTTGAATATCAACTCGGCGCTGGGGTGGGGTCGAGTTCAAGTTATTAGAGGACTGATGTCCTGACACCTAAATTCTGGCCTGTGGTGAATGTGATGGGTCATTTCCCCTCTTTTCCTCCCCTCTTTCATTTCCTGATGGCCTCACCCTGCTTCCTGGGCCCTTCTCAGCCTTAATTTACCTATGCCAAGTTCACCTTTGTGAACTTACCTCTTGTGGGTGATGTGACCTCTAGAAAAATTACTCTCTCTTAGCCTCAGTTTCTTTATCTGAAGAATATAAGGAAAATAATGAAAGCTCATGTGGGTAGAGCAGCCAGCACAGTACCAGGCAACTAGTAGGTGCTCCTGTGGTTCGTCTTAGGAGGAGCTAAGGCTGTTTCCAGCTGTCAGGAAACCCGAGGCTTCACGCTCTCTCAGGCCACTGGAGGGGGAGGCCTTGAGCAGCATGGACAGCGGGAGCCTTGCTCCTTCCTGATTGCTTGCCACATCAAAGTCCTCAGCATTTAGGTTTCTTGCCTGTTTTGATGCCTGGATGATGGCTCCCTGGTATCTCTTCAGATGCCTCAGCCCCTGAGTTACAGCTTTTGCCGACCTCTCTGCAGGGTAGGACCGTGGGCTGGCGACAGCTGCAGGGACTGTGGTCAAGAGCCAGCAGAATCAAAGCTGCAGCTGGGTTGATGACACTGTGGTACTGGGGTGGCTGTCTTGAGGACTGCGAAGAAAAGAAAGAAAAATAGGAAAAGAAATCCCACGCCCCCAAACAAAGACAGATAAAACTTTGGAAAAGAGCATAAAGGGATAGCAGTTTAGAAATGTGTTTTCCTAACAGCAAATAGATAATTGGGTTGAAATAAATGGAAAGACATTTTGTGTTTACATCCAAATTAACCAAAAAAGGAAGATAAATGAAAATCTAAAAATCTAGTTCTTTCTACTTCTCCATTTGCCCCTCTCTTTCTTCATTTTCCTCTCTTCCTCCAATACAGTAAAATATTCCTTCTCTTAATTATTCCATGGGCCTCAGGTAGACTGGAACCAGTGCTATGGTGGATGTAATCCATAAATGGGCATCTTGGAAATTTCACCTCCCTCAACTTCTGTTGCTAAGTGTACTTGAATCTGACTGAGGCAGAAACCTCTAATAATTTAAATGTAAGTTTAATGTGTGCCCCTTGCCAAGACTCTGCCTGCCCAGAGAGGGTGACTTGCTGAGCCCTGATGATGGTCCTGGGCAAAGGTCCGCCCTAAAGTGGGGCAGACAGGATGAAAAGAAGAGGCATTTTTAAAAGACTGGGACCTCAAGACCCCATGGCGTGACTATCCTTGTAGGGTGGTCAAGAGTGACCAAAAGACAAGAGAAGTCTGCAGGAGCCAATACAGTTTGGGAGAGTATCGAGGAGGCTGAGAGTCAAGGGGGAGAGGACCCAGGAAGAAGTCTGCACAAGGCAGTGGGTGGAGCTTCTCCAAATGTCAGGGTGACTTGGAGCACAGGCTGGCCTCCGTGCAATGATAAGATGCAGAGAAGCAGATAGGGAGGACGGTACATCCCCCCCAGCCACACATTAAAGACAGATGCTGTGTTTCTGCCGGGGTGAAGTGGAGGGCTAGGCTATGTGGGTGGAGGGCACAGGTGAGGAGAGGGAGCAGGGGAGTAGAACATGAGAATGAAACAGACACTAAGCCTTTGCTTTTAGGTCCTGGATAACTGTGATTTATCTACCTTCATGTAGTTGAATAGAGTTTGTCCCTTGGGGAGTCTGCACCCCACAGTAAAGTGGATTTGCTTTGTGCCTCACTGAGCCTGACTGACTGGCCTCAGGCTGTGTTTCAAAGTCCTAAGATGGAGAGATGCTGAAGAGAAATGATGGCGAAAGCGGAGGGCCAGGGCGGTGTTCATAGTAAGAAAGACATTCTGCTTGGGATACCCTAGACCTGGTTTGTCTTAGAGGGTAAGATGGACATGGGTCTGCAAGACCAGGGCAGGAAATGTGAAAAAAAATTTTTTTAAGTGACTGCAGAGAATGAGGCTGCAAAGAGATGGGTCAATCCTAGACTGACCTAGAAGTCTTCAGGAGGGGAGAAACTAGCTCCTGGATGTCCAAAAGAGAAGGTTGGGGGCAAAGTGAAAATTAAAAAAAGAAAGAAAGAAAAGAAACTGCTTTGCCAAATACATTCCGATGTGTAAGACCTGGGCAAAGTGGGAGAGATTCTGTTTGGAGAATCCAGGGGAGCGGATCGGTCGCTCGGGGGGAAATACCATAGAGAGGGTGTTTCTGACCTGGGACTGGGATGGGAAAGTATGGTGTCTGTCCTCTGAGCTCTGCCAGACAGGTGTGCTGTAGTTACATGGGCCGTCAGGGGCAGCCAGCAGAATTAGGGCCGCACTACAAACTGGCCTCCGTGCCGGGCTGGCCCAAGCACGATGTGGGAGTTGGTGGAACCCACGCTGTGGCTGTCAGTTTAGAGTTTGCATCCTAGACTCTCCCAACACAAGCTAAGGAGGTTTTTGGTGTGAGCTGTGTGAGCTGAGGGCCCACATGGGTCTTAAATTATCAGAGAGGTATGTAGAGCTGGGCAGCAATACTGTTTTAACATCTGGTTTGGAGGCTGTGAATGACCAGGCGAAAGATGTGAGGAGCTTTGTCAGGAGTGAAGACATGCTGGATTGGATGTAGAGCTAGCCCTTCCTTAGGCAGCTGATCTTGTTCACTCAGTGCTCCTCTTGAAGGTTCTTGTTAGCTCTCTGAGACGGAGACAAACCTCGTGCCCCTTTATGTAATACCCTCAGCCCAGTCTTCATGAGATGCCAGAGGCTTGTCCATTTTATGTCCTCCTGACAGAGCTGCCCCTGTGTGGTAATCCAGTCTCCAGACATCAGGGCCTGGTGCACCAGCCCTGCGTGTCAGCCCCACATGCCGCAGAACGCCCCGTTGTGACAGCCACTGCTGGCTGAACACGTGGCTTTTGCACACTACCCAGAATCCTGACGTCAGTTTCTTATTTAGCAGATGAGAAATTCAGAATTTAGGAAAGGTGAGTGGCTTGCCTAAGGTCATAGAGCTGGGGGTCAAACCAGAGTGTGTTTTTCCTACCATACCTATTCCCCCTATTGAAGTCCTTCTCCATACACACTCCTTAAATTGCCCTCATTTCCTCAAACTCCCCAGCTGTCATTTCACAAAACAATTCTATTCCTCGTAGCTAACTGTAATACTTTTCACAGAAATACTGGTTACTGGAATAGATACACTCACAAAAACTCACCCTTGGCATTGTCAAAGTAAGATTTAGGCCAGAAGAGAAAATCAGACAAAATTATACTCTTATGTTTCTTTAAATCTACCATAAAACCAAAAACATCCAATGAACCAGAAAATCTCTCCACAAAAATCATTAAGTTAAAAATAAACCTTAAAAATTGACTGGCAGTCAACAAGAATAATAGAAAATGTAAAACCTTCAGACTAGAGCAGTAATTATCTTATTGATTTGAGGATTAAGGAGGAGAGAGGAAACTTGGGGATAAGCTATGACTAATGGTTGCTGCCCTTTGGGCACTTCGAGGCATGATGGGTGGCTAAGTTTTAGGATCCCAGGAGGAGGCCACTCTCTCCCCACATCCACCAGGAAGAAATTTGTTCAACAGACTGTGTACCTCAAAGCAGTTTTGCTAGCAGTTCTAATGTGGCCATATGATCAAATAAAGTAAAAGCGCTTTGTCAGCTGTGATAGGCATTACAAAAGCAGGTGGCAGAATTTAGATCTGGACCACTGTTGTATCCTCAGAGGGCCTCCTGGACTTAGTAAACATTTGCTGAACACATGAGTCAAATATTCTACAGATAATACCCTTCTGACATTACTTGTTCTGATTATATGCAAAAGTTTTTTTCTTTTTGCAGGGGTGGGCAGTGTGGAGATAGTCTTTCACCATCTGTTTGCAACCTAAAAACTGTCTTGGGTGACTGTTGGTTTCTATTCTGCTTGGAGGGATCCTATAGAAAAGGAGCACTTTCACTGAGAAGGAGGTTGGAGAGGGGGCATTGACAATCTTTTCAAGTGCCCAGATTCTAGAATGTGGACTCATCAGATTTCAAATCTCTTGTGACACCAGGTGATTTGCCCCTTACCTTGCTCACTGCCACCCTCCCCTGTGGCCTGGCTGGGCTGTTTCAGAATGTTCATTTTAGCCCCTAGACACACAGACATCACTTGATTTCTATGATCAAGTCCTTGGGTTTTCCTTCCCAAACTACAAATAAATCTACAGAAAAAAGAAGCCCCCCCCCCCCATTTCTCTTGAAGATAGACTCCATTCATTCATTTATTCAATAGATATTACTGATGACTTATCAGGTGCCAGGCCCTCCACTATTACTGAAGATCCAACCCTAAACAACACAGACGAGTCCCTCTTAAGGATCTTGCACATTAGTGACTGGGAGAAGGGCCCCAGTGCAGTGGGCTTTGCCGTGACTGGCCTCCACCTCCCACCCCATCCCAGGGCAAGCTTTGCAATAGGAAAGGGAGCAACAGCATGCCTGCTAACTCTGGGTAAGTAACAGAGGTGACATCAAGAACATCACCCTCAGCGAATGTAGGTAATTCATCTTGTTTTTTTATGGTTTTAAGGGTCCTTTACATTCTGATCAGCCAGAGGACTGGGATGCTGGTGCAGATGGCCACACAGAGTAGGAGGAGCTGCTCTGGCCATGACTGCCCCCCCAGCCTCTCACTGCACCACCCCCTTCCTTGTCCCTGTCTCGTGGTAGGCGTTGTACAGCATAAATTGATTCTGATACTCACAGAAACTATTTGGGCTGAGACTTAGGGACGACATTTGCTTCCTTGTCCTCAAAGTGTGCCCTGGGGTGAACCTTCTCTTCTCTCTCTGGAGCCATGTAGTATAATATCTATGAAGCTCCAGGGCTCAGCTGCCACTTGGGGCTCCCAAGGCCTCCTTCTGGGGTCATGGTGGAGCAAGGCTGTACTCTGCGCCAGGAGCTCTTTGAGGGTGCTCGGCCTCGTGAAGCAACGAGTTCTTGTTCCCTCTGCCTTGGCTTCTTTCAAAGAGCTTATGGGGAAGGTGTGACACTGCCCCTCCCCACTAAGGTTCCTTGCCTTCTTGGGCTGTTGCAATGTGTATAGTGAAGTACTACCCAACCCTCCAAAAGGCTCTCATGAAAGGAGTTGACCCGACAGTGATTGGGTTTCCTGCGGTCAGACTCTGGCCTGACTCCAGCCAGGTTGTCAGTTTTATTTTCAGGAGTCCTTGGACAGATACGCCTTGGTCATCAGATCTATCCTACCTGTTCCCAGGGCACCTGAGCTGCTTGTTCATAGGGTTGGGAACTCCAAGAGATTGTTTCATCACCTGCCAAAATAAATTAATCACAAGAACTCCTTGAAGCTACCTAAAATCCATTCTGGAATAAGGTGAAGTTATTAATACAGAAAATGTTCAAAATAAAGAATTAATGGTTGTTGGTGGGGGAACCATGGAGAGAATGAAGAATTTCCACAAGATCCACCTTCACTGTAATGAGAATTTGCCTTGCAGGGCTCTGTCTGCTTCCCCTTCTTCTGCTGCCTGATGATGTGCACACGTCCTTCTCAACAGCTAGAATTCTGCCTTCCTCTTCCTCTTTCCCCACCCTCCCTTGGCAAGCAACCAAGATACAAAAGAAACAACGCCCCAAACTACAAAACATTAATGGAATATTTGCTCCAAATGAGATTTTTAAAGAGGTACTTTAAATGCAGCAAAGACCTAAGCACTAACATCAATGCTCCTGTAAGCAGAAAATAAAATCTACAAATAAAGTTTTAATGGAAGGTATATCATTTTATTTCATTAATATTCATATTCCGAACTCATATACGCAATGGCAGGGCACTTCCTGAGATAATTTTGCTTCTAGGAAACAAACAACAGCCCCGGACCAGCCTAATAAACATTCAGAACATCACCTGCACTGGGCACAGGTGTTCTCCAGTTGCCGCGTGTACTGAGGCTGAGTGGGCTACAGCTCCAAGCATCATCGTAGCTGGTGCTCTGGCTTTGCAACTGGAATGAAATGGGCTGATTTGTCCTGCCTCTGTGTGGGAGGGGACAGGGTCCCTGGGAACCTCCTAGTAATACATGTCTTCTGGCTTTACATATTTGTGGCCAGAACACTTCTCCCAGCCTCCCCTGAGTGTTCTAGGACAGGTAACTGTGAAGAAAGGTGCTCGAGAGTCTTCTGGCCTCTAACCCACAGCCGAGCCCTGTGGAGGCCTTTAAACCTGGACTCCAGTGACCTCCTCTGTGCAGATACAAGGTGGTGAGACAGTGCACACACCCCATCCAGGACCAGGAGAGTTTGATTTTGTGATAAATTGGCCTGGTCTTGGAGAGGATCTACCGGACTTTGGGAAGCGATGGTCTTTGCTGCTGATAAAGAACGAGTAGACTTCCTGTGTTATTCAGCCTTCACAGCGTTTCCATCTTGCCCCCAAGGCATCAAGGAGTGGCTTTCCCACTTTACACGTGCCCAACACTGGGCTTGGGAGCCAGGGTTGCTCTTCTTATTCCACAGCTGCTCTAGAGATAAACTGTGAACCATTATGAATTCCTGAGGGAATTACCTCCACATTTAAATTCCTTACATTTATGTGGAAGGGAAGGCCAACAGAAGAGAAATTCAGATTGGAGGTGCAGGGAAGAAACCTAAGGGAAAACCAAGGATTTCAGCAGAATACATTTGGATGGGAAGGGACCCTAAAGACACCCCAGAGGGGAAACCACACACTATTGCAGCCGAGAAACCTGGAGAAGTGTCTGACCCAGATAAGGAAGGCTTGGTTTAACCTCTAAATTCTGGTTACTTAATTCCCAGACTGTTCGCTGTCAGGTCTGCACAATTAGTTGGCCTAAGGAGATAAGGGACCTGTTTAGATTAACATCAGAAAGAAAAAAATAGCACGTTCTCTGGTGGAGGTGTCAGTCTTTCTTAGCTGACAGGCAGGAAAAGTAGAATGGAGGGGAGATGCTGGACAGTTCCATCACATTCCACCTAACAGGACAAAGCCCCTGGACTTCCCCGAGCCTGGGTCCCCTCTTCTCTCCCCACTCTCCCCGCCACGCCACCGTGCTGGGTGGGAGCCGGGAGGAGGTGAGCTGAGGTGAGGAGAGTGCCATGAGCTCAGAAGGCACTGCAGGGGGAGGGCATAACTCTGGCTCCTTGCAGGCCAGAGAGCTCATCTCCACATGGCCCCAGGGAGAGGAATAGTAGAGTGGGTCAGAGCACAGGCTTCGAGACAGACTTTCTGGGGTCACATCTGATGCTGCTTCTCTCCTTGGGCAAGAACCTTAACCTCTCTGTGCCTCAGTCTCTTGTCCTGTAAAATGGGAATAACAAGGCTGATGTGCAGATCAAACCAGTAACCTTGTGTTTACAGTAGTGCTTGGCACATAGTAAGCATAGCAGGTGTTATTAGGATTACCTCCACTGCTGTGTTTGCTGTGATGTCTCCAGCTGGGTTTCCTTTACCCAGACTCTTGTGTTTCAGTAGCTCCTAGTTGTTTCTAGCTCCTGGACCCAATCCCTGATATACAGAACCAGAATCTCAGTGATACAAGCCAAGGAATCTGTATTTTAATGCATCCCAGGAAAGTCTGGAAAATACTGTTCTGCTGAGCAAATTTCTCATCTGGGCCCTGGAGCCAGTCTAGGGTCACACTTCCGTCACTAGGCCCACTATGCCTCTCCTCAGCCACTCTGCCCCCGACCCCAGCCGCATCTCCTCTGGGACCGTGAAGCGTCCCATTTTCTCATCCTTGTGTGAGGAACTGCTGTTCTCCTCCAAGCACACGTGGGTGCTTCTGCTTCCTGGCTGTGCTCAGCCCTCCCCACTGCCCGCAAAGCTCCCAATGCCAAGCCCTCCCCAGTGCTCATACACCGACGTCAGCCCTTCTCTGCCTCTTCCCCCTGGTCCTGCAGTTCTCATGCAGCAGAGCCAGCCATGGTTGTCTCCTCTCCTCCACAGACCTGCCTCCCAGCTCACCCGCAATCCCCTCAAGGCTGGAAATTGGATCGGGTGTCTCCTCACCCTGTGATGGCGGGTGAGGGTGAGGAGAGGATGTCCTTCTCTCAGGAGTCAGACCCTGCACTTACTCTTGCACTCGCTGATGTGGGGCCTGCCTCACACAGAGACTCTTGGCCCTTCCACGCCCCGTTTAAGCCCTTTACCTTGTGTTTGGCCCAGTTCCCCAGATCTGCTCTGTTGCCGCTTTGCTCTCTCCACCATCTGCCCACGCAGGATGTGGGTGCCCTCCCCACTCCCCTTGCTCAGGGGTGGAAACAGCCTGATGTAACCACCACCTTGGTCTGGCCTGCCCTGACCCGGATGGCCCTCTGCCCTGGGCACTGTGGCCTGACTGCCAGTGGCTGAGAATTCCGAGTCCTGGATTGTGATGCCTGCCGTGATAAGGGGGTCAGAGAGGAGGCTTGGGGCCACAGCCCAGCCCCAGATGGCAGACCTCCCCAGAGATACAGGAACTGACCCAGGGGCAGCTGAGGGGCAGACATTCCTGGTGTTTCTGCTGCTGCCTTTACCACCCTCTGGGGTTCACCACATGCTCTTGTAGGTCTGTTTTCTGATTTGCTTTGTTATCAGATCCTGTCCTCCTCCTCCCAGCCCTTCCTTTACTTTGTCCTCTGCCACAAAGGAGGCAGAGGAGAGAAGTTGGCAGAGGGGTGGGGAGAGATGCACTGTGACTTTGGGGTGTGATACTTAGCACCCCATCAAGTGCAGGGAAGCCCTCAAGGCTTGGAGCCAGCTGCGGAAAGTTCTCTGTCTTCCCACATTGTCACTTCTCCTAAGGCAGGGAGAGGGCAGTGAGAAGGCACAAGAGGGGGGTGCTACACCCGAGGACTGTTTATCAACTGCTTTCTGTACAGATTCTATTCCTCCAGTAATCAAAGCTGACCGTTTGCAAGAACAGATAGATACTTAAACTTTATTCTTTTGTTCAGCAAATATTCACTGAGACAACATTGCCTGGGTCCTTGGGGTAGAGGCGTGGGAAGAAGGCTGGGGGAGTAGGTGAGACAAGCCTGTGGCTGATACAGTGCCTGGGCTGGAGTAGGCTCGGAAAGCGGCTCTTGGAATCAGGCAACTCCGAGGAAGGTGCTGTAAATAAAATGTGAAAGGGTCAGAAGATCGTTCTCAGCTGCAGTGCCTGGGGGAGATGTTGAGGTAGAGGTGGTACTTGCATTGGCCTTGAAAGACAGGTGGGTAAGCGTCACCAGACAGGTGAGGTGGGCACCCCAGGTGGATGAACTGGCCTGAGTAGATGCAGGGAGATGGAAAGTTTCTGGCATATCTGGGAAGTGAATAATGTTTAGTTTGGCAAAAAAACAAAAAAACAAAAAAACAAAACCCAAAAAACTCAGGTTTCTTAAGGGAAATAGTGTAAAGTCTGGAAAAGTTGGCCAAATCAAGCCTATGGAAGGCCTTAGACCCAAGACCAAAGGTTTTGACTTGGTTTGGTCAGATATGTGACCACAGGAGGCTGTTCTGGAACAGATAAATGAATGAACATGACAACAGATTGTGCTTTTAAGGATCTGAATCTTGCCTTCTAGACTAGGAGGACCATCAGCAAAACAGCTTGGGAGGAGAAGGGTGGTGGTAATGTGAATAGAAAGGAAAAGAGGAGATACTGAGAGTGGGCCTGAGGGAGACTGAGCAGGATTTGGCCATTTGACGGGGATCAAAGAGAGATGAGGGATCAGGGAACCACCCTGTGCTGCTATATACTGAGTCCTTTTGGCCGGAAAGGCTTCTCAGTTCAATATTCACAAGCATTTTCAAATGCTTACTGTGTGTCTTGTGTGGGAATAAGCAACACAGGAACAACAAAGTTGAACAAAACATAGTCCTTGCTCCAGTCAAAGGGCCTTAGAGGAAAGGCCAGGACGGCCCACACTATTCCCTTTGGAAAGAAAATCGGAGCTGATTGAGTGTTTTCTCTGGTGTCCTCCATGAAGTGTGGACGAGGGAAAATGGATCCAAGTCCAATTCCCTGGATAGGTCGATGATTTTATTTGGCTGTTACAGTCCGTTATTAGCTATTCCCTTTGACTCTAACATGGGATGTGTATAGTCACAAAGATGAGAACTCTCCCAGGTTCTCCTAGCTTTGGAGGGTGATCAGAGGAGCACAAAAAGAACTACAGGGCTGGAGGAAGGAAGAAGACACCAGCGATTAGTATGGGATTGAAAGGCAGGTCTTATGCCTCAGTCAGGGAAAAGGAGCGGAGGGGACTGTTTGTGGGGGGAGTGGCACTGAAGCCAGACTTCGGACAGGGTGGGAATTCAATAGGCAGACCTAGGGGAAGTGAGAGCCATATTCCTGGTGAGACACATGGCAAGCAAAGGCAAGGAAGCACAGAACGTCGGGCAGGTCTGGGGAATGTTACATTGTCTTGTTCAAAAGGCTTATAGGTGAACATGGCCTTGTTTATACTAGGAATTTGTTTTGTTTTGTTTTGCTAATGAAGTCAAGAATAACAGTTGGAAATCCAGTGAAATGGTTTAGAAGTTGTGGTTTACTTGTTTCCAGTTATACGACCTTCTGGGTTTCTTGTTGGCCCTAGAAGAAGACATCCTTGTTTGTTAGCCGACTGTCAGGAGTTCTTTGATGAGGTGATTTCTTCATCCCAGCCCAGAAGTATGTCTGTAGAGCTTTTATTTTTGGCAATAATTATCTTTGAGAAGGTGGCTTTGGTTACTCACTGTGCAGGGGATGGAAATCATGCCTCTTTCCTTATGGAGTCTGTTTAGGGACATTGAAATGTGTGGGTGACAGGAAATACATAGAAATCACCAAGCTGTGTAAACATATTCAGAGAAACTCAAATGCTCAAGGCCAGGACCAGGCTGAAGTTGGTCTTTCGTACTTTCTTACTTCATCATCCTGGATCTTTCTTCTCTCTGAGTTGTCAGTTCATCAAAGAACAACTAAAAATATTATGACAGCAGTATCCTTCTCATTCTAAATAGCAGGACAATGACGACCGCCCAAGGGTAGGAGGCATAATTAACCAACTTAATAGTCAGCAATAAATTGTCAGTAATTCTTAACTGTGTTTTCTTGGTAACATTATGTACTAGTGTGACTAAAGTAAATACAAGAATAGATTTTTTTTGTTTGTCTTTTTTGGCAAGACACGGTAGGGGGATGGTGGCTGGAGTTGGAGAGTTGCTTGTCAAAACGGAGAAGATTCTAATAAATCCATCAGAACCAAGTCCTAGACATGTCTTCAAGCATGAAGTGTTGAGCTTGGTACCTGATTGTATTGCTTTCCTAGGACTGATGTAATACACGACTACAAGCTAAATGGCTGACAAACAACAGAAGTTAATTCTCTCACCATTTTGGAGACACAAGGTTTGAAATCTAAGTATTTCCAGAGCCGCATTCCCTCTGAAGTCTCTAAGGACGAGTCCTTCTTTGCCTCTTCCAGCTTCTGGTGGCACCGGGAGTTCTGTAGTTGATGCTGCAAACTCTAATCTCTGCCTCCAGCTTCACATGACCTTCTCTGTGTGTCTCTGTGTCTGAAATCTCACTCTGCCTTTCTTTTTTAAGGCCATCTATCATTGGATTTAGGGCCCATCCTAAATCTAGGATGATCCCTGAGATCCTTAGCTTGATTCTACCTGCAAAGACTGTTTTTAAAATAGGGCCACATTCACAGGTTCCAGGGATTAAGGCTTAGACATACCTCTTTGGGGGCTATCCTTCAACCTGTGACACTGTAGGTGCATTCTCTGCTGGTATAAGGATGTTCCCCTGGAAGTTCAACAAGTCCTTGTTGATGGTCAAGACAGAAGAGCAGGGTTGGACTGGATTCAGTGCAAGAAGACTGGGAATTGTGGCAAGTCTAAGTATGCTACACTTGGAACAAAAGGAATCATGTAATTTACTCGACAGAGATTATCAATTGATTTTACTAATCACAGTGTGTTCTGGAACCTTATCAACTTTCCTGATAGACTCCAAGGCTGAGAATTAGAGAGCCCCAAAGAAAGTCATTTACATGGTACTTTTTGTCGTTCATAAGACATTTTGTTTTTCTTGATTTACTTTTTCTCCTCTCTCTTAAAAATAGAAAACTTTGAATGATCCACTTGGACATTTGAAACCCTTAATGCTCTGAAAAACTGAAGTGTTATGGAATAAAAAAAAGTACATTTTAAAGCAAGTCTCCCTTAAATAAATGGAGGACAGTCCAGTAAATGTACACACCTAAGAAATTTTCAAGAATAATTAATGGCACTGCATAAAGGTCAGAATTCCTTATTTTTCTTGTAGATATATTAAAATGTAAAGAAGTCAGGGCCATAAATGCAAAGTCAGCTCCTTAAACAATCATCGCAAAGTTCCTTTTTCTACCAGCTGAGAAACATAGCCACCCACATATTCCTGCCATCTCTCCCAGTGTTTTGTGATGGTGCTGGAAAATGGCTGGGAGAGCGCTGCCTCACTGGAAAGGTTCTCCTTTCTAGAGCAAACAGCAAGAGTGAAACCATGTCAGCACCATTTACCAATTTTATTTTTAATTGGTTAATATGCTTTTGATCACTGAAGGGGAAATGAGGGAATGAAGGCAAGCCTCAGACCAGCAATGTTGCCTCGTGTGTTCCTTTAGATCATTTCCCACCATCCACCTGAGATGCAGTTATTTATTAACATAATATGGATACAGGTCTATCCGCAAGGCTTAAAGATGGAAATTGAAATTCTGTGGTGATTTAGCTGAAAGTTACTGGAGCATTCATAAAGCTGTCAGAATTACAAGAGAAACTACATTAAGCAAATGCCAGCAATAGTTGCTATTAAATGGATATTCAAACATCGTCGGCGGTGTTATGCACAGCGGGCTGGTCTAATTTATAAGCTCCCATACAGGGGGTTAATGGTGGCTGTAGGTTCAAAGGAGAGGGGATCAGAGGAATGAGATAAGGCAGAGTGGTCATGTGTTTTAACACATAAATCAAGACATAGGACAAAAGACTTTCCCCTGATTTGTTAATTTATTTACATCTTTAAAAATTATTCTCAGTAATAAGTCACATTTGTAGAAAGCGATAAAATGAACTGAAAAGGCACAAACTCAACTTTTATTCGTTCAACAAAAACCTGTTGAGTGCCACTCATATGCTGGGCAGTTTTAGATGCTGGATATGATGTAGACTAAACAGCCAAACATTGGCCATAGATGGTAGTCAGTCATTTTGTCAACAAAGGTTTATTGCATGGTTGCTGCATGCCATGCACATGCTGTGGTTTATATTTTGTCAGTTCACAATCATATACATTTGTAATCTTATCTACCTGGGAAATGAAGTGTTACTGAGTCTCTGAGCCTGAGAATTCCTGGGAGGTGTAGGTGTCTCTCATGAGTTGTCTGGGCACGCTTGACTGTTGCTTGTTGCTCTACTGGCCAAGCCAGAGCTCTGTAGACTTGGGCCTCAGTGTACAGAGTAGCTGCTGTGAGCTGAAATTTTGCTCCAGTTTCTTTGGCTGCCTTCATGTCTGTAGCCTCAGTGGTGGTGAAGCTGGAAATTTGGGTGTGATGTGGGTGCCCCTGGAATGGAGCACGTGCCCTGGGGCTGGTGATCTGTGTCATGACTGTTAACGTGCTGTTTCTCCAGCACACTGAGCCCAGGTTGCTTGAGCCCCAAGTGTTACAGTGTTTAGCCAGTCAGTTCTTTCAGTTCTTTCAATAATCTTTCCCAAGCAGAGACTCCACTGCAATCTTGTATCTACCTGACATGTAGGTATACTGGCCTCCTCAGTCCCATGTGAATCTAAGGAGAATGGAAGCACCTCCTTCCACTCGTTGGGCCCTGAGACCTGGACCCCATCCGGCCAAGACATCTTGCTACACACACATGCATCTTTGAAACTAAGACGGCCTGAGAAAATCTTGCGCAGATTGCCTTAAGAAATAGATCCTAGGCCAAAACTGAATGCCACAAAATTTAAGGTAGGAAAGCCAGCGTTCTATGGAAATAAACAGGAATGTGAACCAGGAGTCAGTTACTAAGGCAAGAAACACATCTGAGCATGAGCTTGTACTCAGAATGATGTAGAAGTTAGGGTGCAATAATTAGAATTAGAAACATGGGAATTTTCATCTGTGATTAAATTAAATTAGTAAAAACTTAATGATCTATACCCAGGTCTTCACACGGGGGAATTATGACTTACGTTTATTCTGCCACTCAGGATAGGGATGCTGAGTTCCAGCACTGAGCAGACTCTGCATTAGGTGATAGGAAGATAAAGGTGATTACTTTCCTTGCCTTTAAGCAGAGTAGAGTCTTAAGACAACGGTCAGGAAAGTGTGGCCCTGGGGGCAAGTCCAACATACTTCTTGTTTTGTATAGCCTGTAAGCTGACAGTAGACTTACATTTTTACAGTAGGGAAAAAATATCAAAAGAGTAATGGTTCCTAACACACAAAAACTAATTGAATTCAAATTTCAATGTGTATAAATAAAGTATTATTGGAACACTTGTATTGTCTGTGGCTGCTTTCCTCCTGCAACGGCAGAGTTGAGTACTTGCCACAGAGACCTTAGGGACCACGAAGCCTGAAATATTTACCCACCCCTGATCTGAGAGAAGGCATGACCCAGACAAAAGTGCATGACTTAGGGGAGAATATGGAGGTAAAGATGGATCTAAGGATACTCTTGGAGCACTGAGGAGGGGACTAGAGAGAGGCACAATTTTCAGTTTCCTTAACGTCAGTAGAACAAACATATACCCAACCAAAAAGAATTTTAGATTTTTTTTTTTTGCTAGTAGCTAAACAAGGAGCCAAAAGAATAACAACAAAAAAGTTGTATTTCCAGTTTAATTATTCTATTTTGGAGGTTTTAACTTATTTTATTATTATTAGTAATAATATTTCAGCTTTCTCTTAATACCAGTTTATACACAAAGGTATAAATTTTGCTTTATTACCAGTTGTCTTATATGTATTATTAAAACATTATTTGTTTGAGATATCCTGCATAGAATGGAGTTTAAAAAAATAAAAATTTAATTTTTAAGTGGTTTGAAAACAATGGTCTGGAGCAGCTTCACAGGGCTGGTTCCAGCGGCAAGTCTCCCAGCTCGGCCAGAGAAAGGGGTGTCCTCTGAGTAATGTCTTTTTATTGGATGGTCTTCCTAGGATGCGGAGGCGGAAACTTGCTCCATGCCAGCAGGACAGGGGACTACCAACCGTGGCAGTTAGCAGTGCGTGGCTGACCTCAGAGGCATTTTTAAATAGGACTTCATCCATATCTGACCCAGGAGAGCAGAGCAGAAAGGAACAGATCTGGGGCTTCTGATTCCCATTTTTCTCTCTCACTTTTGGCTTCCTCTAGTGACAGTGTAAGCTCATGCTCTAATCAGTCACAAGTGGTCAAGGACACCGGCCAGTAGTCCTCATTGCCTTCCTGGGGGCAACATGGCACTGGTTGTGGGGTTAGGATGCCTGGATTTGAATCCCAGCTCTGCCATTTAGCAGCTTTGTGGCTTTGGGAAATTCACTTAGCTTCTATGCTTCAGTGCTTTTTAAATGAGGAAAATAATAGCAGCTCTCTCAGGATTATTGAGGATCAAATAAACTCACCCATGAAAACCATTTAGAACAATGCCTGGCACAGGGGTGAGTCCTTAACATTTTCTGTGATGTTGATAATGATGACGGTAATTACTATTACATTAGTCTCTTGGAGATAACCCATTCCAAGTCAACCCTTAACACTACTTTTGGCTCTTGAAATTTTCCCTGGCACTACATCTTCATAGGGGAAATCTTTGTCTCTGTCTTTTTCCCCTGAGGTCCTCTCCCTGAATTCTGACCTCTTCCATTCTCTATTCTCTTTTTGTTTTACTTCAATCTTGTTAATTCTGACTATAGCAATCTATCACATACGCCCAGACACCAACTTTTATCATCCATGTGAGGGGGAGCCCAGTGGAGTGGTTAAATACTCTACAGCAATACCATTGATGATCTGGTTTCTGTTTTAGAGCATCAGTCATTTCCTTTGCAGCAGAAACTGTGACCACTACGTATTTGTTGGACTGAGTTGATTCTATTCTTGTTCTGACAGTTATGAAGATCCCATTCTCAAAAATTAATTGCTGCTTTGAATTAGCCTAGAGCTTGAGAGCTGGATAAGTATCCCTTTATTTACATTTAAGTGCCTGCTATCTTCTGCCTGGCTGTTTTGCTCTGGAAAGCAGAGTTTGGAATCTCTGGCTCCTGATTTATTTGCCGGGTATGTGTTATGATCCTGCAGGCAAGTGATCTTTATTCACAATTTCTTGGGCGTTTTGCTATAATTGTATTCTTACTAGATCCTTATCTGTTCCCAACTAGTTTGTTATAGACTCAGCTTTCTCCCTTTCCTTGCACTTAGCTGCTGATCTCTGAGTTGCAGAGATGCTTGCAAAAGACTGATTTAGGATTGTAACAGAGGGTGAGTGAGTGTTTTAGTTATCTATTTCTATGTAACAAATTACCCCCAGGCTTAGTGACCTGAAACAACAAACATTTATTATCTCATAGTTTCAGTGGGCCAGGAAGCTAGGTATGAGTGGCTTGGTTGGGTTACTGTGGCTCAGAATCACTCATGATGCTGCGATCAAGATGTTAGCCAAGACTTGACTGGGTTGGAAGATCCACTTCTAAGATCATGAACATGGCTGTTGGCTAGGGGCTTCAGTTCCTCGCCATGTTGGCCTCTCCACAAAGTCGCTCATACAGAACGGAAACTGACTTCCTCCAGAAGGAGTGAGCCATGTGAATGAGCAAGAGAGTGCCTCATATGGAAGCAACAGCTTTTATAACCTCATATTGGAGGTGGCACGTTAATTGATTTCTCTGTAGCATTGGACATACGGATCAACACTGGTGTAATATAGAAAGGTCTGCACAAGAGTCTAAATAGCAAAATGTGGGTTCCTTGAGGGCCATCTTGGAGGTTGACCACCATATTCTGAACCTCTGGTCCCTAATGATTCACATCATGCCCCTGTGCAATGCACATTCATTCCTGTGCAAGGTCCCCCACAGTATCTCATTAAAGCATCAGCTTTAAATCCAAAATCTTATTATTAAAATCAGGTCCAAGAGAGGAAGCGTCTCCTCTGGTGTAGTTCCTTAAATGCAACTCCTAGTGTGCAGTTCCTCTTTACTTACGAGACTAAAGAAACAAGTTTTCTGTTCCCCACACCCAGCATACAATGGGAGGACAAGCAAAGGGTGACTGCTATGGACATTGCTAAATGTCAGCTATTCCTTGATTAAGTATCAAGGCCTGGGAATGATTCTCCATGGCTCTCAGGTCTGCCTTCTGGGGTTTTGGTTCCTTTATCTGAGTCATCCTTCTTTTTTTTAAACAAACTTTTGATTTTAGAATAGTTTTGGATTTACAGAAATGTGGACAAGGTATGCATCCTCTCTGAGCCTCAGTTTCATCATCTTGCTTTCTTCACTTGGAGTGCCCTCTAATATTTTTCACCCACTTGCTTTTCCCCACTAGAAAACTCTTCATTGATTTTCCAGTGATTTTTTTTTCCAGGGTACATTCTCTGCCCAAATCATGCTCAGTATGGAGTTAGAGTCTTCTGCCGTACCTTCCTTCAGCATCCTGTCATGCAAATGAACATGGTGTATTGGAATTATTTATGTCCTCGTCTCTTGTCTGTTGTTTTTCAGCACCTTGAGGGCTGGAATCCAAATCAGTGTCTGGAAGAGGGAAGACACTTAAATATTTCCTGAATAAATTGAATACATTAAAAATTAATTTTGAAATAAACATACAGTAAATGTATAGATTGGTGTAGCTATCATCACAATCAGGATACAAAACAGTTTAATCACCCCATAAAGCTTCTTCCTACTATCCCTTCCTCCACCCCTAAACCCTGGCAACCATCAATCTATTCTCTGTCCCTACCGTTTTGCCTTTTCCTGGATGTCATATAAATGGGATGGTATAGTTTGTCACCTTTTGAGGCTGATTCCTTTTGCTCAGCATAAAGCCTTTGAGATTTATCAAAATTGTTGTGTATTTCAATAGTTCATGCCATTTTATTGCTGAGTAGTATTCCATTATATGAATGTACCCCAGTTTGCTTATCCCATTCACCCATTGGAAGGCATTGGGTTAATATGCTGGGGGAGGCATTTGAGAGGATGTGACCACCAGTTAACCCAAGAGCTGGACCCAGGTAATCAGCGGCTCCTCGCTCCCTCCCCTGTCCTTGGAATGTATGTTTTGCCAGCTGTTCCCGCAGTGAGAGCTGTTCCAAGGATGCAGCTTTGAGAGAGTGAGGTGTTGGGAGCAGATGGATAGTATATGTGACTGAACCCAGTTAAGGCCTCTATATAAACTTTTAAGATTCTGGCTGGCAGGTGTGAGATCTACTTGTCTTGCTGTCGCCTGAGGCAAGTCTTGTGTAAGAGTTCCCTTGCTTACAAAAACTGTCACCTGCAATCTGGAGTCATCTGCCTCTTCCTGCCATCTCTCCCTGCCCTTTGTGTGTAAGGTTTGTAAGCCAACATGATTCTATTTTTCAGTGATTATGGATAGAGCTACTAGAAACATTCATTTAAACAGGTTTGTGGGTGAACGTAAGTTTTCATTTCTCTAGACTGAATACCTGGGAGTGGTATTTCTGCATTATATGGTAAATATGTGTTTAACTTCATAAGGGACAGCAAATTATTTTCCGAAGTAGCATATCATTTGAATTCCCACAGTAATATGTCAGAGGTTTGGTTCTTGTGAATCTTCTCCAGAACTTGGAATTGTCAGTGTTTTGGGGGAACCATTTTAATAGATGTGTGATTGTATCTCATATGGTTTTGATTTGCTTTTCCCTAATGATTAATGATGTTGAACATGTTTTCATGTGCCTATTTGTCATCCATATGTTCTCTTTATTAAAGTGTCTATTCAGTTCTTTTGCTCATTTTTAAATTGTGTTGTTTATATTCTTACTGTGGAGTTTTGAAATTTCTTTGTTTATTCTGGGTACACGTTCTTTGTTGATCATATATTACAGATTATTTTCTCCAATCTATGACTTGTCTTTCTGTTATCTTAACAGTATCTTTTGTAGACCAAAATTTAAAAATTTTGATGAAGCCTAATTTATCCCTTTTTTTCCCCTAATGGATAGTGCTTTGGAGATGATACTCATAAATTTGTTGCCTAAAGATTTTTTGTATGTCTCCTTTCCTAAAGGCTATATTGTTTAACACTTCACATTTGTATCTTTGATCCATTTTGAGTTATTTTTGTATAAGATGTGAGGGATAGGTCAAAATCCAATTGTATTGACTGTGAAGTCACACAAAATAAATGTAATTTCTTCTGCAAGCCAGTCTGCGATTGCAAATTCATTTTCCACCACAGAGAGGGAAAACATACTAGATCTCACTAATAATATCAATGGCAAATACAGAATATTCAGGGATGAACTTAAAAAAGATTCCAGGACCTGTGTGAAGAAAACTTCAAACCATTTTTTAGAATATAAGAAAAATGGAAATAAATGGAGAAGTATACAATGAGAAGACAATATTGTGAAAATGTAGATTCTGTCCACTTAATCATGAGATATAATGTAATACTCATTTGGACCCCAGCAGTTTTACATTGCAGAGGAGCTGTTTTGCAGATCGGGCTTTCCAGGAAGCTGACTGAGCCAGCTCCAAGGGGAGCACTGGCACGAGCTTGAATCCTCAGTTACACAAAGTTGGGACCAGGTGGCTGGTCTTTATAGTGCTCCCTTCACCCCCAGTCTGTCAGTCACCAAAGGCAGGCCACTTCTGGAAGGAGGCCTCATCAGAGGTGTGACAGTTTCCTTAAGCTGAGGGCTCAGAGCTGGGGGCCATCTTCTGGCAGCCCTCCCAGAATCTAGAGGAGTACGCCTTTATCTCTGAATGAGGATCTGGGTGACTCATCACAGCATCCACCACATGGAGGAGACTGGACAAAAGTTCTGTCTGTGAAGTTCATGTGAGATAATAAATATGATAGAACACTTCATACGATTTTAACAAGGAAGAGTTATGTGGGAAGTCTTGCCCCATAAGACATAATATACAGTACTCAAAGCTACCTACACTCGTGAAAAGAGCAAATTATTAGCCTATGCATAGATAGTCAGTGGAACAAAAATGTAAGACAAGAACCAGACCTTTGCATGAGTAAGAGTTTAGGTCACAATACATTTGGCTTCTCAGTCTGTTAGTAATGAATGATTATTCAATAGGTAGTATTGGGACAAAAATGAATTTATATTCTCTAACTCATACCTTACACCGCAGTAAATGTTAGATGGATTCAAATCCATCTCCACGTGCAAAAAAAACCCTTAATAGTACTAGAAAAAATGCAGTGTAATAGCGAGCGTGGAGAAGGACTTTCTAAGCATGATATCAAAGCCAGAATCTATAAAGGAAAAAAAAAAAAACTCCAAAGAAGATTAACATTTCACAGTGGCAACAAATCTGCTGTTATTCATAAATCTAGTATCAGCTGAATGCTTATTATGTGCTGTTATCAGGACTTGATATGAATTGTCATCTAGCCCTATGATCAAGACATTGTTGTGCTCCTTATTTTATAAATGAGGAAGCTAAGAATTAGAAAAGGCAAGAAATGTACCCAAGTTTGTGAAGGAAAAGCTGGGCTGGGCTAACAAGCTAACTCAAATCTAAGTGTAACAAGTGTCGGATTACTGATCTGAGTTCTGCTGGTCTAACTCATAAATCTAAGTTAATAAGTGGCAGTTTGCTGATTCCCTGTTCATGTTTTTTTTTTTTTTTTGCTAGCCGGCTGGATTTTCAAAGAGACATATCTAGCCTTGAAATGTTGGTTTGCTGCCTCCCTGCCTCTACTTTTGTGATAATGATTCTGCTAAAGCTGTTCCATGCCTATTGGCTGAATACCCCAAGCTTGTAATTAACCCTATAAAACCTTATGCACACGTCTTGGATGTGCTCAGAGCTTCGGAGCAGAAGCCCCTCTGAGCCCACCGGTGTAATAAATCTGAGTACTCCAACCCTCTCAGTGGTGCTTGTTTCTTGGCTGGCCTGTCATTTCTGTAACAAGTTCACAAAGTGAGGACACGGAAGAGCCAAGATTGAAGCCAGCTTGTTCAAACTCCCTATGCCATAAGCAAATGCTATAAACAAATGTAAAAGACAGTGACAACCTAGGAGATACATCTAGGTCATCAACGTCAAAAGGTGACCATCGCTACTTTAAAAAGGTGTGTTAACAAATCAGTATTGAAGATGTGCTTGCTCCAGTAGAACTACTCAAGAGTCCAGGGTAAAGAAGAGGAACGACTAGTCAGCATGTGAGAAGAACTTCAACTTCACAATCACACCAGTGAGGAGAAAACAAAGAATTCGTATAAGGAGAAAATAGTTTCCCTTTGACCCTTAAGCCAAGAGTAAGGAAGGCTACTGTCCTGGAAGGAAGGGAGTGGGGACATGGCCACTGTCATGGGGGAGGTGAGCAGCACAAATTTTCCAAAGAGCTATTTGGCAATATTTATCAAAAGCTTTTACCCAATAATGCTACTGATAGGAATTTATGTTAAGAAAACATGAAAAAAAATGATGTATATGCTTTTTACTTTGGTGCTGTAATGTTAATAGGAGTTTGTAAAAAAAAAAAAAAAGAATTTCAATTACTGTACTACACTGTCATTAATGATGATAATGCCTATCTAAATTAACCCGGAAAGTTGTTTCGGTTTTTTATTGAGTGAAAATAGATAGTGTCACATTTTTGTAAATATAGCTATAGATATAATATTCTGGAGAGTGAAATCGAGAATGTTAGTAGTACTTATTTTTAGATGGTAGGATCATGGAAGGTTTTTCTCTTTTTGCTAATCTTTATATTTTTATTTTTCTACTATAAATGTGGATGTCTTGCATAATACAGATTTTCATCCTTGATATCAAAGTTTTGAGTAGATTTTCTTAAATCTGAAGTCCTTTTGAAAGTAGAAAACAGCAGTCACATTCCTTGCTGGGCATTTTTAATTTCTGTAAAATGTGTTTCAACTTACTTCATGTTTTTGGTTTCCACTTGGTTCTTCTTTAATTTCAACTTGGATCATTTTTTTTGCTTGGGTCCTCTGTGTGTGTTTGCTCCCTGTACCTAGAAAATTTGCTGTTTCATTTGGTAAGTAAAGCTTTCAGAGAACAAAGCTACCAATGTAATCTGAGTAGGTGTGGATCAGAATGAATTAGGCTGCAGGAAATGGTTGGGGACTGTTTCTCAAGATCTTTACTTTTTTTTAGTCTTTTGTATTCAGGAAAGATTGAAAGCCCAAGTGGGAGAGGAAGGCTTTCAGGTTCTTAGGGTTTTTAAAATGCAGGTCTCGAAAGCCTGAGACTGAGTTTCCTTGGCATGACAGAAACAGAATTTGGTGCAAAAAGCAAGCAAATCACGTTGGCTGAGATATTATCCCTGTGGTCCCTCCCACCTCCCCAAGTGTCCTGGGCTTTCTCTGCTCTTCCCTGTCAAACACCCCTCTGCCTTTTCTCTACTTCTTTCTCCTCCAGGCTCCCTAAACTGCAAGTGTCCTTGAATGTGGACATCTTCCCAAAGAAGGTAAAATCGCCTAGGGAAGTAAGGAGAGAAAATAAGAATTTATTTTCCAGTTTTCAGGGACTGTTATCAGTGAGACAGATAGCTCAAGGTCTGTGCCAAGGTTTCTCTGTGTGTGTGTGTTGCTTTGTTTTGTTTTTGTGCATATGTGCATTGCTCTAGTGTCATATCTCTTTTACACCTTTCACCTACTGCCCCCCTTGCCAGACTGTCTACACACTCTTCTCACTCCCACAAGGTTCCTAATTGGGCAGCAGTCGTAACAAAGAGGAGGGAAGAATGAGATATGCACGGTAGTGTTCTCGTGAATACTGATGCAAAAGTGTGTGGGAGATGGTTTGAACATTTGTGTTCTGTTGGGATGTCAGGATACCTGTAGATATTCCTGTAGTCTTCTGATTTGTTCTCTTTCTTTCTTCCTTCCTTTCTTCCTTCCTTCTTCCTTTCCTTTCCGTTCCTTTCCTTTTCTCTTTTCTTTTCTTTCCTTTTCCTTTTCCTTTTTCTTTCTTTTATTCATCTATTCCTCAAACATGATGTAGTTCCTGTATATGTCAGACCCTCTACCATGCCAACGGGATAGAGGGATAAACCTAACTCCAGTCTCTAAGTAGTTCACAGTCTGGCAACAGAATCCCCAAATCTGAATGTGCAGAATCACTTGATGTCTTTTGTAAGAATGCAGATTTCTTCAGACCTCCTCAATCCAAGTTCCCAAGGGAAGGGTTCAGAAATTGGTATTTTAATGAAATTTCCCAGATAATTCTGTGCACTTAGCACTGGCTGAGGACCAAAGTTAGGAGTCCACTAGTAAGAGTTCAAGATGAAAGAAAACAAAATTAAGAACTGAATTGCAGTGTAACTGCCAGACCAGCCAGCTCTCCCTCTCTCCTGTCCTTCCCACCATTCTTCCCATCTTTGAGCATCCAAGTCAAGAATGGTTTGTCAGTTTTCTATTGTTGTGTAATAATCTGCCTCCAAACTTAGTGCTTTATATCGATAATAATTTATTTTTCACAGCTCTGTAGATTGACTGAGATCAGCTGGGTAGTTCTGTTCCGTGTGGTGTCACTGAGGTCACTCAGGGGGCTGCATTCAGTTGGGGGCTCCACTGAGGCTGGAATGTCCAGGATGGTGCCTCATACTCTGAGAGTCCCTCTCTGTGTGGCCTCTCATAATTCAGTTATCTAGCCCAATCCGCTTCGCCACCTCTGCAGCTGACTTCCGAGAAAAGCTGATGCTGATGGTTCTTTTAAGGCCTGGGCTCAGAAGTTTCAGAGCATTACGTCTGCAGCATTCCATGCATTCTATGGTCAAAGCAAGTCACAGGGCCAACTGAGGGTAAGGAGAGAGATATATACTCACCTTTCATTGAGAGGAGCAGGAAAGAACTTGTGGTCCTCTTTAATCCACCACAGATTTAAAAAACAATCCTTGGGAATTTGTGTGCTGACTTACATGTAAGGCTTATATACCCACTGACTGCACAGATGACTTCAGGCTAATGGTTTCCCATGAGGTTTTGGAAATCAGTCAGCTTAGACCAAGACCTTGGCTAGTTGTATAAGGGGCCATAAATGAACAGTAAAATTTAACAGGGCCAGGCTGTATATACAATTTGGTCACTCCATTGTGACTACATAAAAAAAGAGCTAAAGATAAATAATGGACCAACAAGGCATGGGAATGTAATCTAGCCAGATCTTTTTGCCGAAAAGGCTAGCATGATCCTGCATCTGTCTAGACATTCTAAAGCACAGTAAAACCATGACTAGAACATTGTCTTCAGTTTTGACCTTGATGATGAAGAGTCAGAGTTGTTCAGGCTAGGAACAAATGATTCTTTCCTTTCTCCGTCATCTCCTGGGGCCTGGACTTGATTAGGGAATCCAGGCTAGCCTGTTCTCTGAGCAGTGAGGAGTTTGGATGAGAGAAGAAAGAAGCAGGGAGTGCCAGGCCATGAGCCACCTGCTGACCCTGTGCAGCCGGGACTTAGAAGGTAAATCAGGCCACGTCCTTTCTCTGTTCTACCTCCTTTGGCCACTCAGGTTACTCAGCGTAAAGCCAGAGTCTGTGCAAAAGCCTGCGAGGTCTGGTCTGGTCTCTGTATCTAACTTCGTCTTCTATGGATATTCTTCTTCCGCGTTCCACTCCCATCACAGTAGCCTTTGTGCTTTCTTGGAAATGCTGCCACACACACGCCTCTAGGCCTTTGTACTCAGTCTTCCCTCTGCCTGGGACCCTCCTCCTGCAGATCCCTGCACAGCTCATGGCCCCTTCCCTCAGGTCTCTGCCTATATGCAGACCATCACCCTGCATAGAGCAGTCAGCCCCCGTCCCCCTCATACTCCCTATCCACCTTACATGCTTTGCTTTCTTCCCTGCGCTTATCAGCACCTGACATATCTTTATTTCATTGATTATATATTTGCTGTCTTAACTTCCCCCATTAGCATGTTAGCGTCAGGAAAAGCAGCAGCCCTGTTTTGTCTTCTGTTACATCTTTAATGGCCCTAGCAGTGCCTGGTACCTTCCAGCTTCTTAGAAAGGATTTCTTGAATAAATGAATGTCTCCTTATTAGCCTTAGGGAACTGAATGCAAGGCCTGGGTCACAGTGGCGCTTCCCTGAATGCTTATTGAATTGACTTGTTGGCCGTTTGAAACCAGGAGACCTGGGGTTAAGTCCCCGTTCTTTGTGATTTCGGGCACGTGTTCAGCCTCTCCATGTCTCGTCAGACATCTCCTCTATAGACTCAAAATTTAAAGGACTCCTAGATGGGAAAGTGTTTTGGAAGGAAAATTACCAGTGGTCTTGTATTGCTCTTTGAGGGTCTTGCTTACTGTTCAAGGCAAGAAAATTGCAGCCCGCTCTCTCAGTTCTGTTCTTTATGTCCTGCTGGTTGGGAGGGATAATATCAACCCAGCCCAGAGTTAATGCATCAGGAGGTACAGGCAGTGCTGGGATTCTCAAAGGTGAGGGGAGGTGGGAGGGATGCAGAGATGGCAGTGTCCCACACACAGGGAGATCTAGTTTTATCACCGTCGGAGTGGGTTAGAGCACATGTCAGGAATTTGGGGGCAGGGATTTATTAGGGTTTTGAATCCCTCTTCTAGTAGAAATAGTGGTTATTTTCTAAAATGCTTATGAATACAGCATTGGCTTAGGTGTCAAATTACCTAGATTTGAATTTCATTTCACCACTTTTTAACTGTGAGACCGCAGGCAAATTACTTAATCATTAAAAAATTCTGGTTTCACCTTCTGTACTATCTGTCAGCTTTGCTGGGCCATTATGAAGGGTAGGTGAAATGTTCCATGCAAGGTGGCTGGAACATGCACATGTTTATTAGCATTATCATCATTATTACTATGATCAGAAGTAGTAGTAGAGTAGTAATAGTAGCCTCTTATCTACCACTTAGTAACTTAGGGCCTCTTAGTCTCATTTTCCATTCAGTGAAGTGGGATGATAATCCACATGACATGCCTGTTATTCCACCTGGCTTGGGAAACCAAATGATGGTGTGTATCAGAGGATTTTGTAAATGTGCAAGCATTATCCAGGTGTTAGTTATTACTGGATGTTAAGATTCAGCTACTGTCGCCGGCCCCAGGGATCCAGCTCCGTCTCCCCTCCCCCATGGAACACATACGGTGGTCCTTCAGCCCTGCTTTGGCCCCACAATCTCCGATCCCTCCAGCTGCAGAGTCAGATCATCCTCCAGACCCGAGGGAACCAAGAACCTCAGTCCCAGGTGCAGGATAAATGCAGGCCTTTCTCTAATCAAGTCCCCATGAGGGACCCTCGGAGATATGATGGAGGAACATACTTTAAGAGCTACCACTGCAGACCTATCTGAGGATTGTCAAAACTGTCAATAAAGAAGGTTGTCAAGTTTCTCTCCCCGAGGTTTTTAAGTACAAGAGTCTTGCCTGAAGATGGAGTCTGAATTATATGACCTCTCAAGATCATGTCTCATTAATATTCCAGGTCACTTCCCGAGTTTGTATAGCCTCTCTTTTGGAAAGTAAGGCCCTTAAGTAATTAAACATCTGAAGGAACTGGGCATTCATTATCTGAGCATTAATTCTGAAGGCAGACCAGGGGATTCTGCAATTTCAAATCGTTTTGGTAAATGGTCATTTGATTATTATCCAACTGATGAAATTAGAAAGAGGTCTTTGAACTCCGTCTCTGTTCACATCCCCGTTCTTAGGGTTTCTGAGTATAAAGGTCTCTGATTAACTTGCTGTAGAGATGCTTTGTTGAATTTCCTTTGTAGACATGTCTGTCCCCTCTGTGATATAGGGAGCATCTTAAGGACTAGCAAGCTGTCTTGTCCTTGTGTATCTCTCATTGCCTGTCACTGTGCAGGTTATAAGTAGTACGCAGTAAATATTTTGTTTCATTTCTAATAAACAGATGAATAAAATTGCAGGGGAATTAGTCAATTGATTGTGATCAAATATGGGATCGCTTTTTAGAAAATTTCAGCATACTTCTTGAGTTTGTTTTGTGATCTGTTATCTGCAAACAAGATAATTGACAAATACTTTCAAGTAGACTTTTCTGATAATTCTGAATTAATTTTAAGTACACTTCTGGGGTTTGCAGAAGTCATTTCAGCATGTGGGTTTTGTCCACAGAGGATAGAGTAAGACTCTCTTTCCAGACAGAAGAACGTCCCTAGTCATGTAGCAATAAAAGTAGGGATGAATTCATGTTCCAGTCTCAAGTCCTTTGCTTTGTCATCTGGTTAAAAAGAAAATATCTGACAAAAATTGACTTGACAAAGATCGATTCATTTTAGTGGGCCAGGAATTTCTTGAAAGAGGGTGGTAGATTGAAGTCACAAGATTTGAATTTTGATTCTGACTTTATTTAATGCTGTGGATCTCACTTTCTGTGGAGGTATAATGGGGGTGGAGTGGAGAGGGGAGCTCTAATGCTCCATGACTCACGCTGGGGTTCTGGTGACCCCCCCACTAGGGAGTGGGAGTAGCAGAACTATGTGGCTCTGACTGAATTCCTCGGGGCCAATGTCTTACAGCGCCTAACGCATGAGATGTGGTCAGGGGTGTTTACTGCCTTGTGGGTTCATGGCTGAGAGTCATGGTGGTTTGGGCACTGGTTTTGAGGACAGGCTGAACTGGGTTCTTTCCTCAGACTTGCTGATCATTGGCTTTATCGCTCTACATTTTATAAAATCCTTAATCTGAAGTAAAATCTTAATAAGTACGTTTCATTGAAAAATGGAAAAAAAACCCCGTAGTACAGGATTGTTGAAAGGACTGGAATGATGAGGTACCTAAGATAATGTGAGAATCACCTGATACATAGCAAGGGCTAAAAGAATGTGGTGGTGATGGATGGAGCTGATGACAACCGTGATGGTTAACTGGAACAGACAAGGATGTCAGTTTCCTTATCTGCCTCTCAGACTATCTGCCAAGAGGATTGAGTGAATTAATGCTTATAAAGGGGTTAGCAGAATACCCGGTACATTGTAATTTCTATTAAAGTGTTAATGTTTTAAAGAAAAATATGTAAGTTTCCCATACTCTCCAGTATAGATCAAGCTTCTGCTGCATGGAGCTGGCATAGAAGGAAGGCGTTGGCTGCCACTGAGACATTTTCTGGGCAATGTCCTTTTGTTTCATGACTAAGAAGGAACAGTTCATTCCTGGATGTGCTGTTGCCTGTAAAGACAACAGGTGGTCTGCCAGAGTACACCAGACACTTCTCTGTTTTCCTTTTTCCTCATGCTCCCCCTCCTTTTGTGTTCTTTTTTTCTCCCCTTAGTTCATATTCAAGTTACTTTCCCTCTGCTGTGATCTTCCCCCTCATATCTGCTCTTATCCTTCCTTTGCTGCTAAGCCACACGACTCATGAGGACCGCTTTGACAGAGGTGCAACTGTTCTTGGGCAATCAAAGAGCTTCTCATGCTCGGCTCGAAGTCACACGGTAATGCTGCAAATGTCAGCTCAAATGCCAGCACAGAGCCGGACCCCCTTTCATCTCTCCCTTTTGAAGAGCTCCTTTGTGGGGGTCTCCTCCTCAATACTGTCTTGAGATAGAGTGCGTCTGCACCCATCTGTTTGCTCTTCTTTCTCATTCCTTAAGGAAGGAGTGGGAAGTTGGACTGGGAAAGAAAACTGCCGCAGCAGAGAGTCTCCCCTGAAACTGCACCACTAGCTCGAGTTAGAAGGGCGATGAAGGGCGGGGCTGTCACACGCAGAAGGCCCACCTGCTCGTGCTTCATTTGCACTTCACAGGTCACTCTGAAATTATGGACTTGTCTTTAACATCAGTGGGTTTCCTAATTGAAATTTGTCAATCTAAGTTGTTTGTTTATCACGTCAGATTTTTGTGCTTTAAATGTTTTAAACTAGTTTGCTGTGAACCACAAAAAATAGCCCAGCTCACACTTAATGAGAGAGCGTGTTAGATTCTGGGAATAACCCCAGCAGCCAGTCCGTTTGTCAGAGCTTCTGTAAAGAGCTTTTTTCCTCATGTAAGTAAACACTCGAAAATGAGATTAGGGTTCCTTGTAAGTCCCAGCATTTAACTAATCATTTTTAGTTACTTGTTGTTTACACTCAGTCTAAAAGGCCTAACATAGATGTGGGAGAAAGTAACTGTCTACATTCCAGAACTGAGCTGGTCCATTCTCAAGGTGAAATCCTTGTGAGACGTTCTCAGAATAATGAGAGTGAGCCTGAAAGGTGGTTGATTTGGCCTTAAGTCTTATCCTAGTTCTAACGAGTTTCGTTCCTTGTCCAGGTACACGTGTGTCAGCAACCTTTGCAGGAGCAATAGGTCATTTCTGCTTCTCCACATCTAACCCCAAACCTGAGCTGAGAACTGGTATTGAGCATCTACTGCGTATATGCACATAGCATACACATCTCTAACCTTTATAAGAACTCTGTGAAGTATTATTGCCCTCAGCCTTCAGGTAAAGAAACTGAGGCTTAAAAGAATCGAGTAACTTAACCAAGTAGGGCAGGTTGTATTTTCAAACTATGGCTACAACAATATTTCCTTATCCTGAAATGGCTTGTCCAGCGCCTTGCCATTCTCCCATCCAGAGCTGAAGTCCATCTTCTCTCCCCTTTGAACGTGGAGGCCTTTGTGACTGCCTCAACACGTGGAATGCTGTAGAAGTGATGCTGCATGACTTCTCAGGTGGGTCAGTGGAAGGTGGCATTTTCCTGTCTAGCTCTTTCTCTCTCTTAAGGGATACTCACCATTGGAACCTAGCTCTCATGTTGCGAGAAAACTCAGGCCACATGGAGAGGTCAGGTAGAGATGTTCTGGCCTGTGGCCTTGGCTAAAGTCCCAGCCAACAACCAGCACCAACTGCCTGGCCTTCCAGTGGCTCCAGCTTCAGGCCAGCCCAGCTTATGCCTGATGGAGCAGAGATAAGCTGCCCCTGCCAGGTCCTGCCCTAGTTGCAGACTCATAAGCAAAATAAATATTATTGTACTAAGATACTGAGTTTTAGGGTGGTGTGTGATTTAGCAATAAAACCAGAATACTAGGCTTGTATAGCTGTCTGTGGATGACCCAGGATTTGAACTCAAATTTGTGTGACTTTTTATCACTGTAGGCTGGTTCCACGGTCCTAGACCCTGAGTCTCCCAAACCTTACTCCTAGAGTAACTCTTCTCCTCCAGAGCTTCTCTCTCAGCCTGGGACCCAGGGCCATTCTGCCTCGGCTTGCTGGGGGTGTGCTCGTGGCTGTTCAGCACTGAATTTACATCTGTAGTCATCAGTGTACAGAAGCCTGAGCATCAGCCTCCACACTCTAGGTGGGTGCCTGCCTTGCGCACTCGTGGGGAAGCTTTCCGCATTAGAGTGTGGCTTTCATCAGCGCTTGCTGAGAGTGCAACAGTGAGTCTTCACAGCAGCTGGTGTAGTGTAGTGGTACGTGGGCAGGTTCTAAAACCTGAATGTCCTAGTTCAAGTTCTGCCCCCTCTATTTACCAGCTGTTTGGCCTCAGACATTTGTTTAACTTCTCCGTCTCCTAGTTTTCCCAAGTATAAAATGGGACCAATAATAGTCCCTTTTTCATAGAGTTGCTACAGTGGATTAATGAATTAAAGAATTAAACCTTTAGAACAGTGGTTGGCATATTAGCTCTCAGTATTTGATCACACATCTTTTTTTTTTTCTCTTCAGGTCATTGGGCAAGAAAAATGTGAACTTTTCCTGTTGGCTGTTTTTCTTTGTGGTCTCTTGTAACCCATTTTTGCTTTAGGTGGAAGGTGGGGCAAATTGTGCTGGGCGAGCATTTTCCCAGCCACAAGGACTCCCTTCTGGACTGACCAGAGATTTTGGTATCTAAGGTTCAGCCTTGCTTTTGTCTTAGCCACACCAGTTGTTTGGCCAAATGAGAGCTCTTGGTTTCACCATTAATTGCTTGTAGTGTGTGTGAATAGATGTGTGAGCTGAAATTTATTTTGGAAGACACTTGAGAAAATTAGGTATCTCTCCATAAAGACTCAGGGGAGCCAATGAACAGAAAACATAAGAGGTTGGAGAAATCTTCCTGCCTTAATACAGACAAGAAAGAAACACAAACACTTGGACAGGACAGGCAGGGCTGACACAGTGTCAGTGACCACATGGGACAGAACGGTAGGGGAGCTTTAGTCCAACCTCCTCACCTATAGGTGAAGCCCCAGGGTAAAGCATCGGCCCTGAGAGGGTGTCACCAGCATGGTCTTTAAGAGCCTGTGGCTGAATCACCTTGTGCTCTTAATCACCAAGAACATTTGACTTGGGGGTCTATTAATTTGGATTGTTCTGATAAAATGACTTGGATTTTCCATCTTCACAATTAACTTTCTGTTCAGTTTCTTTTACTTGAATTAAAACTGAGGTAGACAGGTAGCTGTGACAAAGCAGTGTATATTTAGAAGTGCCATTTGCTGAAACTAGCCGGGTGTCAGAAATGGTAGGAAACATATAATTATGTAGTCTGTCTCATGGCTGAGGAGCCCTACTGGTGTGATGGCTAAATTAGTTTTATGATATTATTTCTGGCTTCAGTTCAGGTGAATCTAGGCACCCCAGGAGGCACACAAACCCTCTGCCATCTCTCTCTTTTGAGGACCTTCCCTTGCTATATGGAAACAAATGTAATATCAACATGAAATGTAAGTTGAAAAGCTTTCCTTGGCCCTTTGTGTGACGCCTGGCTTTTTATATCAGTTACTTGGTTTTTATCTCCTGTCTGCCATGCTCCTGAAGTCTTTGCTGCCTCAGTGTGCTGCTTAGATGCTTAATGCCTCCTCTGTTGAAGCCCGGTCCCTCTGAGCTGGTGTTAATGAGGTCCCAAGAAGTAGTGCTACATTTTGCAGCACAATTTCAGTTGCTCAGAGAGATGGATGGTATGAAACAGGCAGAAGGGCTCCCTTAAGTCAGCCTGGAGAACAGGACCACCAGCAGCCCTGAGTGGAATTCAGTCAGATGGTGCTGAGGAGTAGGGGAGTAAGGAGTGATCCCTTTGACAGGAAAACAAATTGAAAGGGGAAGAAAATCAGAAGACAAATGCCAGTTTTCAAAAAGGGGGCTGGGACTAGAAGGGCACTGCATTTGATCAAATTGAGGCTCCACACTGCAATGGTTTTCTGATATTCTGTGGGAGATTTCTATCTGACATTGGACAGGGTCTTCATTTTAAGGTGTCTCCCAAGGAAAGAAACTTTCCTCTGTAGCTTTTGGGTGCCAGGATTAATCTCCGTTCTGATGATAGCCCCATTTGGGTGGTTAAAAAAACGCATAGATAGCTGGTGATTATGCCTCCTTTCCTCTCCTGTCAGCTTGCATTAAATGGCAGCTCTTTGCAGATAAAAAGTTGGGAATAGTATTTCACTGTGTGTGTGAACGCAAACACAAAGACTGAAATCTTAGCACTGGAGGAAGTTTTAGATGAAGGTGTCCTTGTTATTTTCTTAAAAGTAAAAATTGCACTGTCTAAAAGGTACATAGCACATCTGAGGGCTCTTTGAAACATTTTGCCTCTCTCCTTCCATGTTCTATGCATTTCTAAGCAGGGAGACTTTAGGCAACTGTAAGGAAGAGGAAAACCTACCACAGATATTCAGGTTTTAGCCAGAATGAAATGCCTTATTCTCCTTGGGCGGCTCTGAAGTCCGTGATTCCCCATGTGATTCATGTGCAGCCTAATGACTGGGGGATTTAGACAGCCTGGTATCAATCCTGGCTGCTCCATTTACTCAACATGGGACCTTAGGCATTTTAATTAACATTTTGGAGGCTCAGTTTCTGCAGCTGAAAAATGGAGATATTGAACATTGTTGTGATGGTGTAAGGACTAATGAAATAATGTATATAATGATGTAACGTAGTGCTTGCCAGGTAACAAGTGCTCAGTAATTGTTACCAATTTATAACAACAATAACAACAACAGCAGCCTGAAGTACTGGCCGTGCTGGCACATGTGAGAAAGCAGTTTTGGAGATAAAACCTGGGATTATGACTGTGAACAAGAAAAAGGCATTAGAGAATGAGCTTCACCCAAAGCAAGCTGATTTGGAATATAAGGCTAAGGTCTTACGGAACAGGATTCCATATGTGGGTTTCATAATATAGAATGTGCCTGATTGTATTAGATAACTTATCTTTTCAAAATGCCTGTAAAGGGAGGGAAGGCTGTGGATGGGGTGGGAATTATTACTTCTGTGTTATAAACGAAGACCTGAGAGAGAGAAGGTGCATCCTGCACGTGGCCCTTGGGCCTGAAGCAGCATCGTGAAAATCCTACAGAGTGTACATTTGTAACAACAGATGTGCTTATGTTGACACATCGTTATCACCCAAAATCCATAGTTTATCCTAGGGTTCACTCTCTGTATTGTGCACTCTGGGGTTTGGACAAACATGATGACATGACATATATTCACTTTTATAGAACCATGCAGAATGGTTTCACTGCCCTAAAAATCTGTGCTCTGCCTAGTCATCCCTCCTTTCACCCTAACCCCTGGAAACTGCTGGTTTATAGTTTCCATAGTTTTGTTTTTTCCAGAATGTCATACAGTTGGAATTATTCAGTATGTAGCCCTTTCAGATTGGCTTCTTTCATTTAGTAAAATGCACTTACGTTTCCTCCATGTCTTTTTCTGTCTTGATAGATCATTTCTTTTTAGCACTGAATAACATCTCGTTGTCTGGATATACCACACTTTATTTATCCGTTCACTTACTGAAGGACCTTCTGGTTGCTTCCAAGTTTTGGCAATTATGAATAAAACTGCTGTTAAACAATTGTGCACAGGTTTTTGTATACATAGAAGTTTTCAATGCATTTAGGCAAATACCAAGAAGTGAGACTGCTGTATTGTATGGTAAAAATATGTTTAGTTTTGTAAAATATTGCCAAACTGTCTTCCAAAGTGGTTGCACCACTTTGCATTCCCACCAGCAATGAATGAGAGTGTCTGTTGCTCCACATCTTTGCCAGCATTTAGTGTTGTTGGTGTTATGGATTATGGTGTATAGTGATATCTTACTGTTGTTTTAATTTGCATTTCCCTGAAGATATACGATGTGGAACATCTTTTCATATGCTTATTTGCCATCTGTATATCTTCTTTGGTGAGATATCTATTCTGGACTTTTGCCTATTTAAAAATTTTTTTTTATTGAAGTATAGTTAATTTACAGTGTGTTTCCGGTGTACAGCAAAGGGATTCAGTTATACATATACATATATATTTTTAAATTTTATTTTCCATTATAGTTTATTACAAGATATTGAATATAATTCCCTGTGCTATATATAGTTTATCTATTTTATGCATAGTAGTGTGTATCTATTAATCCCAAACTCCTAATTTATCTCTTCTCCTCCTTCTTCTTTGGTAACCATAAGTTTGTTTTCTATGTCTATGAATCAGCTTCTATTTTGTAGATAAGTAAATTTGTATCATATTTTAGATTCCACATATAAGAGATACCACATGATATTTGTTTTTCTCAGTCTGACTTATTTGGTATGATCATCTCTAGGTTTATCCATATTGCTGCAAATGGCATTATTTCATTCTTTTCTATGGACTTTTGCCTATTTTTAAATTGGATTGTTTTCTTATTGTTGAGTTTTAAGGGTTCTTTTTATATTTTGGATAACATTTGGATACATTTATCTGATGTATCTTTTGCAAATATTTTCTCCGAGTAGGTGGCCTCTCTTCTCATTCTCTTGACAGTGTCTTTTGCAGAGCAGAAGTTTTTAATTTTAATGAAGTTCAGCTTATCAATTATTTCTTTCATGGATTGTGCTTTTGGTGTTGTATCTAAAAAAGTAATCACCATACCCAAGGTCATCTAGATTTTCCCCATATCTTCTAGGACCTTACAGTTTTGCATTTTACATGTAGGTCTGTGATCTATTTTGAATCAATTTTTGTGAATGATGTAAGGTCGGTGTCTAGATGCAGGTTTTTGCTTGTGGATGTTCACATCTTACTTTTAATGTGAATATTTTATCATTAAAAAAATAAATGTAGAAGTTCATGAGATCCTTTATTGTTTCATTTTGCAGTGTTTACTCTTACTGCTTATCAAGCCAACCAATAATCACACTTGTTTCAAACTACTATAAAAATCTGAGTAGGTTTCTCTGCTTTCCCCGCCTACTTACTACTTTTGACACATTAGATTAAATTTCAGCCCTGGGCTAATCTGTCAAAGAAACAGAAAATGTCTCTTGCTATGACATATTTGCAGCTGAGGTTTGAAACCAGGTGTGTATTAGTTCTTACACAGAAGCAATTCCTCCCCATCAAAGAGGCAGAATCACTGGATCACCCAGCCCAAACCTGTGCTCTCTGATGGGAGAAAAATCTTTTAAATAAATATGCTTAACAATTTGCAGAATTCTTGAGAAATTTAAGGAAATGCAGACGACGATAACAATTTTCTGCTCTGGAAGGAAAATCGCATCCAAATATGGCTGTGCTTTCATCGATATTGAAATTGTATGGGGATGATTTTAATATGGTTATCAACGCCCTAAATTGACAGTATGTGACTGGGGACAGACTATCTGATAAGGGAAGGGGAAAAGCCTATTTCTCCGAAAGCCTCATAGCACACTCATTCTCACAGCTATCTCTGACCAGAGGTGAGTCCCGGCTCAATTTCTCCTCAAACGTGAAAGATAAGGAGTGGCTCATAGTTGCTTTGACTCATCACTCTGAGCCTGGGATGGGGGAAGGGAACCCACCTCTCTCTCCTTCATGCTCTCATGCCTTTGCTATTCCGCTGAAGGAAAAATCAATATCTAACACAGAGAACAAATCTAGCAGCACTGAGAGGCAGCATTTCCCTTGTGCCTGCCTGAAGAAGATATCTTTTGCAGGCTCTGGCCAAGAACTGTAATGGCTGCCATCAGCCTGTGGATTTTCTGCGCAGAGGGGATTATTTTTGCCGTGGGGTCCTTAATAGGTACCTTCTCTGCCCCCCTTCTCCTCTTTTCATGTTCCCACCTTTATCTTGAACCAGAATCCCTTCCCAGTGGATCACCTTAGACTCATCCCAAATCAGCGTAGAGGTTCCAGATTGAAGCCCAGAGAGGAGCAGGGTGTCCCATGTTTTAAGTGCCAGTGTTCCCTCTTCCCTCCCCTGTTATGGTGAATCTAGGTCACAGACACCCAAGATAGGGTGCTCGAGGTGCGGTGGGGAGTGATATATTTTGCCTTGAGGTTTTAAGGCACTTAATTTCTTTTCTTTCTTTTTTTTTTAGATTTATTTTTAAATTTTTATTTACTTTGGGGGTGTAATTAGGTTTATTTATTTATTTTAATGGAGGTACTGGGGATTGAACCCAGGACCTCATGCTTGCTAAGCGTGCATTCTACCACAAGGCACTTATTTCTAACAGAAGCTCAGAAGGCTCTCTGAGCAAGAGAGCAGTGTGGACGTTTGCAGGAGCTACAGCCAACAATAACCACCAGGAAAGCTGCTGCTTCCCAGGGCAACCACTCTTTGCTTTTCTGTGTTAATCAGTGATTCCCTTCCCATTTAAGAAATATTTTAAAAAAATTACTTTGGGCATTATATATTGATTAGTATCTAATCCCATACATATTAGAAGTTTTAAACTTAACTAGGGAAGGACGTTTTATAGATTTACATAGCAATGAAATGATCACCTTAAAGGATCTGTCAGTGAACATTTAAGCACTTTTTCCCTTAGGATTAATAATATTATTAGTAATCATAATCATGCTAGGCATAGTAATAAAAATCAACAATCACTTGTTGAATATGTTCTCCATCTAGGCACAGTACTTAGTACTTTATGCCACTTTTCTCATTTCATTCTTAACAACAATTCTGAGTAAGAGATTTCTACAGGTGTCAGAAAATACAAACAAAAAACAGAACAGGAAGGCCTTAAATTTACCATCTGCTTTTGTTTTGCTTTTTAACCATTTGCTTTATTAGAATGTGCTTTGGAACTTGGTAATAGGGTCTTTAGTTATGAAGTCAACTTGAAGATGGTTTGCCTATTTTAAGATGACATTTGTAGGTTTTATTATAAAGATTAATATTAACAAGAACAACAATAATAACAAGAAGAAGCTTCTATTGGGCATCTAAAATTCACAAGGCACTGTTTTAACTGCATGGCATGTGTTAGTTCATTTCACGCATTTGAGATGGACATTATTGTGTCTATTTGTAGATGAGGAAACTGGGGTTCAGAAAGGGTAGATAGCCTGCCTGCTGACCCTCAGCTGGTAAGTGATGGATCCAATTGTCAGAACGAGACTGGCCCGGCCCCAAAGTGTTGTGTTGCCCCTACTGTCTACAAAGAGCTGTGTGCAGTAGGGTGTGACCCTGATGCAGAATAACTCTAGGTGTGAGAGCTGACAGAATTGGGGATGGGGACAAGGATGCCTTGATGGAGCACTAGTGACTGGACTCTAGGGCTGAAGTCTTCCTCTCCTGGATTAAGCCTCCTGCATCCATCTGGTAGCAATGAGCTCCATGCCATTGTATGTATAATGTAGGGAAGAAGATCTGTCTGCAGGGAGGAAGAGGTGAAATACAAAAGCTTGGTTGGAGGCCAACCAAGTTTTACACACTGATAGAGCTGTTTGCTTAGTCTTTGCTTTTTCTGGAAACTGTCTCTACTCTGCTGACTCCCGTGGCAACCATGTTATATGATGTGGTCTTGATCTGCTGGTCACAGCTGATGAGTCCAGGATTGGCCTCCTTGGACAAGCTGGATTGGTCATGGTTCTTTCACTGAAAATTTGGAATTGGGACTCAGAGATTCTGGCTTCAGCAGGAGCTGTAGGCGACCTGGGAAGCTGAGAAAGCTAACCTACAGCAGGGATGAGTGAAGTGGACGTACTTAAAAGCACAGAGAGGAAAGACTCGGAGAAGCAGCCACCAAGCAACCTTCCATTTCCAATAGTTTTGGTCCATTCCTGAGGCCCCACTGTGTCCCTGCCCTGGGGCTCAGTGAGACCATATATAACAAATGAAATACAATATGGCAATTTTCCATCTTTGTTTAAGTTAATTAAGTGGATTTCTGTTTTTGGCAGAAAAAGGGATCTTAATTCTGGAGAGGTTAAGGCTCAGTTCCAGGTTAGATAACAGCCCTGAATTGGTAGGGGAGGAGGCGTGGTGGGAGGATGGCTGTAATTAACAAGAAGCCAAAGAAAATGACTGTATCCCTAGAGTCTCCATCAAATCCTGCAAAACTGAGGATGCAGCACAGTGATATCTACAGTCCAGTAATGCAATTACGCATGAATGGGGAGAGGAGAGCTCACCCACGGTTCCCCCCAAAGGGGCTGCTGCAGCAGAATGGAAGGGGGGTGATGATGGGCAGGAGACCCAGCGGAGCAGTGGAGCAGTGGCTGATGCTACCAGGGAGCCCACAGTTGGAACCGGGGGGGCGGGTGTTGATGGTGGGCACCAGGAAGGCCACACCTATGGGAAACCTGCAGGAAGGGATTTGGAGGGCTTTGGAGTTTCTGTGACCTGTGGGAGGGCCTGTAGAAGATGTGCTATGCTGTTACTGTTGGTGAGATGCTACAGCACCCCTCAGGGCTGATGTGGTGTGAAGCCATGAACCTTACACAAGCTGAGAAGGACAAGAATGAATCTTGGCTCAAATGGAGGATAACTGGCAAAGTCAACTTTCCAAACTCAAATTTGGCAAAGGTGGTTTTTGAATGTAAAACAGTATTTTTCTGTTTGCAGCTTCTCTCTACCTAGGCCAGAGACATGAGACCAGGGGGAGTAACTGTGGTCTATACTGAAACAGACACACCTCCGTCCTTTCTAAATGTCCCTTCACTCTCCTTCCAGGCGGACTCACCCAACACTCTCTGAGTCAGCAACCCCTGTGGCCATGTGCTTCCACTCTGCTGCATGAATCCTAACTCTGTAAATGAAATAAAGAAAACTCCAGGAACAGAATGAGGTAGACTGCTTACAAGTTGTCACTTTGTTTGACTACATTACCTTTCCTTCTTTAAGAAAAGAAATGTATTCTTTTTGCAAGGAAAAATGCCGAGAAATGCTATGCTAGACTGACAGAAGGGGAAAATCTAGCATTTTAGATGTTTTTCTAAATAAGAATATTTAAATGCTTCTTACTCTTTTCTTCTTCCTTGGAACGCCTTGGTCTGTTTGATAAAAAGCCCTGTGATCCACGAGCAGACTACCTCCCACCTTTATCATCAGCCCACCTGGTCATCTTGGTGATGATATGCTTTTGATTGCGTTCACGAGAAATTTGTCATTTATAAGTCACTGCACACATTTTATACCTGAATAAAAGAGAAATATGCATAGATGCCATTGTGCTTGATTGAATCCTTATGCATGATGATCTGAAAGTGCTTATGTGAGGCATTAGAACAATTAATGATTCACTCATCTCTGAGTTCTAGCATTGTGTTGAATATTACCTGGGGCTGATGAAAGGCACCATATAAGTGCAAAATGTTATTAGTTTTTAGGGAAGGGATGATAAGATTTGAAGCATAACCTAGCCCTAGTGAAATACTCATTCTCGGGTAAGCTGCTTGCAGTTCAACCTGCAGTAGCAAAGAGGCTTTTGGTCCCCACTCCCATTAATCTTTAAAGCAGAAATGAAGCCTAGAAACTCATACATCTCCAAATGGAGGGGGTGCCTTGGATGTATACCATAGGCATTTTAAGAATCACAGCAGGGATGGAATCTGGAGATGTACCCACCAGCCTCTCTGGGTGACATTTTGCTCAGGGGCTGAGTGTGGTGGGTGGAGGATGGAGTGGGGCCGGGCGGAGGGCTTTGTTCGGCTCCAGGAGGCACCTCATCAGGAAAGGATGAGACATACATCTCTGACTGATGGGCTGTTAGAGGTTTAAAATGTTTGCCTTGGGTGACCTTAGGGAAAAACACTATCCTCTCTGGCTTAATGTGAATTAAATTTTTCGATTACTCCAGAGGAAGGAAAGGCAGCGGCTCCAAGCATGCTTATTTGTGGAAAGTAAAATGAAATTAAACACTCCAGCAGAAGGAATCTTAGCAGCTCACTGATCCCAGGGCATCGCCCCTTGCCACTCAACGGCAGTGAAAATTTGATTTGAGGGTAACGGATATTTTAAGTGGAGTATCCTGAATCCATCTAAACACGTTTTTGTTCTGAGAGCATAACTATACTAATTTGTGTATCCTTGGAAAGAAAAGAAGCATTTTAATATTTTTTCTCCCTTCAAGGAGAGTGCTGTAAGTTTCTTGAGTAATGGAAGGAGAATTCATTATGGAAATGTGTGGTCCTCCTGTTGGCTGGGATTTTATGGTTTGCCATTTACATGTACGTAGAGGATCCCCTTTTGATCATAGGATGCTCAAATGAAAAAATGGGAATCCTGGGAATGAAAGCAAGTCTCATTGTTTTCATAAAAGTAAGAACCTGGGTGATCCTTTCCTTCTCTTTGAAAGAAGACAAGAGAAAAAGTGTGTGTGTGTGTTTCATTAGAATGTGGGCAAGCAATCTTGATTATATTATCAGGAGGCCCATGATATTGTATGCATGTAGATGTATGTAAAGTCTGGAACAAAAAGTTGTAAAATTATCATATCATCATCCGTGGGGGATCCCTCTGAGTTTGAAGTGATTGGACTTAATTGTTGGTTAGAGCAGGAGAATATTGAGTCTGTGCGGGGAAGGCGTGACTTCTGTGCTTCTCAGTCTTCCTCAGAGCCTTTGTTTGGGGATTGCAGGAAGAGGCAAATTAAAAGGGTGAGGGAAGGCAGGAAAAACAAAAAGATATTCCATAATGCCTTGATTTTTTAAAGCGTGCTGATAATAGAGACAGAAGTTTCCATTTCTGGTTAAGGTTTGGGCAGGCAGGGGTGATCTGTTCAGGTGGGAAAACTTGAATTTTCAGTCACCAAGCAAGACTTTCCCCAAAAAGAGAGGGTGCAAACAGCCGTCAGCCCCCATGTCCTGTGTACACCCAGGCCCCACCGTTGTCTCCCTGACTTCCTCTGAGGCTGCTGGACCATACATACCACTGGTAACGGGTATCGTTGTTTTGAAAAAAAAAACAAAAACTTAGAATGTAGAGGAATCACGTTACTACTGATATGCTTTTAAGATTAGCACCAGGTGATGGGGAGGAAGAAAGAAGAAAGAAGGAAAAGAAGGAAAGAAGAGGATGACAAAGGGGGAGAAGAGGAAAATAAAAATAGTGTCACATTTGGGACACACACTGAAATGTTATTCGTTCTTTATCAGAAATTCAAATATAACTGGGTGCCCTATATTTTATGTGGCAATCCCAGCTATGTTCCAGGCAAAAGGCTCAGCATTTCCATGTATAATCTCATTTAAGCTGTGCACAGCTCCTACCAATAAGGACTCCTATCCTTTGTGTTTTTTTCTTTTCAATATATATATTTTTATTGAAGTATAAGTAATTTACAATGTTGTGTCAATTTCTGGTGTACAGCACAACACTTCAGTCATATAGGAACATACGTATATTCGTTTTCATATTCTTTTTCACCATATGTTACTACAAGATATTAAATATGGTTCCCTGTGCTATACAGTAAAAACTTGTTGTTTATCTAGTTTATATATATTAGTTAGTATCTGCAGATCTCAAACTCCCAATTTATTCCTTCCCATCCCCTTCCCCTCTGGTAACCATAAGTTTGTTTTCTATGTCTGTGAGTCTGTTACTGTTTTGTAAATTTTTAGATGAGGAAACTGTGACTCAAAGAGGTGAAAAGAGTCACATGACCCAAGGTTGTAGAGCTGGTGAGTGATGGAGCCCAGGGAAGAACCCAGGCAAGGCCTACACACTGGAGCCCTAGAAAAAGAAAAAAAAATAAAATAAAATGAAGCAAGGAAAGCAATTCTACCTTAGAATATTTTGAAAAATTTGACAGAAGCTTTAGTGCAAGGAAGGAGACAGCAATTAGCAAGACTTGTGGTTTTTGACGATTGTCAGCAACTACCTCATTGTTGGCAAATAACTTCCTTTGGGGAGCTCTGTGTAAATTGTAATTCCAGATCTTTGACGAAAGAGATGCCCTTTATGTCCCCTGTTGGTGGAGTAAATCAAAAATCTTCATATATTCTGAATAGAAAAATGAAACCTTTGTGGTAAATCTCATAAAAATGTGCCCTGGAGGTGAAAAATTGCATTCAGACCTCAGCCATCTATATTAATTATGAGAAAGGACAGTGTGGATTGGGAAAAAATATGAATTGTGAAATATTTCTAGGTGCTGCATGTTGAGAGAGATACTGATAAACCAGAAAGTACCTGAGGTTGTGTGACCAGGCTGCTGGTGGTGGTGCCCCTGGTGTGGGTGGGAAAGGGACGTGCTGGAGGCTGGATGCCCCTGAAAATAATGTGAGAGAAATAAGGAACTAAAAATATTTAGCCTGGAAATAGGCAACTAAGGAGAGGTACATTACTCCCTGAATTATGCAAAAGGCTATCAGTTCTAATTTCTAGTGGCCAGAATTCTGTTACTACAAAAGATAGAACTAGACCAACATGTAAAGTTTTATAAAGGTAGGTTTCTGCTCAGCATAGATCATTTTTTAGAAACCACAGTGGGCTGATGGTAGGATAGTGACCTCTGGAAATAGTGTATCGTCTTCTACTGCAGGCCTTCAAGCTGCACCTGGATGCCAGGCAATCTGGGATGTTGTAGGGAGGATTTCTGAATCTGGTGGACAGCTTGGCCTGAAACACACATGCGTGCGTGCGCGCGCACACACACACACACACACACACACACACACAAATGTGTGTATATTCAAGAAATTGTACTTTGATTACTAATGAAACTTGGAAAGATAAAGTGTCTCTCAAGTCTGTCCCTTCGGGTCTACCCCTATGGGCACCTTCTTTCTGGACCCCTCTTCGCTTCCCTGGATTACTGTCCAAACCTCCACTTGGTCTTCTGCTTCCAACTTTTCCTCTCTCTAATAGATTTTTCACAGAACCTCCAGTGTATTCTTTTCTCAATTCTAAAGTATTAATTTTATTCCCTTGCTTAAAAACTTCTTCCTACCTTGACAAATATACCCTCATCACGACAAGACCAAATCTGTGTGAAGCCGTGTTTTTAATGACGGAAAGTCGGCGAAATACCAAAGATGCCTGAATTTAATTATTAATGCACACGTCTGAGAGCTCTCTTGATGAGTTGGTGACATTTGCATGAGAATAAAATGAAGACATACATAATTCATAAATTACCATATATTTATTCCATTAAATCTATTCTCTTTAACTTCAGCAAAAATCACTAATTATGTGACTTTTGCATAATTTGGATTCTATTCAGAGTGATCATCTAAAGGATTAAAAATGTAATTTTGTATTCAAGATACACAAAATTTAAACATATTCTCATAAAAAGATAAATGAACTTCAAAGTCAAAATATAAAATTAAAATTATTTTTCATGTATTTTCAAAATTTTTGAATATCACTTAAACAAAACTAACATCTTTAAATTTAATTTTTGAAAAGTTAACTAGACCTTATTAGATGTTTTTTAAAACATTTGCATTTCTAGCATTTAACACCCATCCAAGTGCTAATGTAAAAGCTCGATAACATACTTCATGCATGAGATATATATATATATTTGTATATATTTAAATGCAATACGAGTTATTTAACATTGCAAAATATTCCTCAGTTGCCACACGCAAATACCTTGGTAATTCATGGGTCCATGTGGAACTACAAACAGGAATATGAGGAGAAGCAGGGAAAAGGCCCTCAGTGCTGCTGGGAAATAGTACTTCATTATGCACATTCCACTACATTCCTGCCACTGGAGAGGATGTGACATGTTAGTTAGTCTTTTCTCTTACCTAAGAGCAAGTCCTCTCCACCTCCAGAATCTGTGTCTGCCTCCAGTGTTGGACAAGTGACAATGTTCTCAAAACTTCACGGCATTCAGGTACAGTTTGCTGTCTGTTTTTGTGTTTTTAATTGAGATATAATTGACCTATAACATACTAGTTTCAGGTGTGCAACATTAAGATTTGCTCTTTGTATATATTGCAAAATGAACACCACAGTAAGTCCAGTTATCATCCAGTTGCCCTTTGTTTTGAGGACTTAGGGCAAGAGATGAAAATGATATTGTCCGAGACCTGAACAGTGTTAGTTAAGAGAGCAGTTGTTCAAAGTTCTGGGTCAGGCTGTATCAATGCTAAGAGCTAGATCTTGAGGGACAAATGTGCCCATGTGCTCTTTAACATTTTATTTACTTGTCTGTTTGCATGTTCTCTAATCCATTCAGGGCCGGCCCTCTAAGGTATAGGGAGGCCCCTTTCGCTGCAGCCTATGGGGTATACTGATAAAATCTATTATTTATGTGAGTGCATGGAAGTATTTTGATCTCTTTTATATTTAAGATATTATTTGCAAACATGTTTGTTACTTCAGAGTCATAGCCCAAAGCCTAAAGGCCTGATGGTAAGGGCACTGATGCAGAGGTAAAGAGACCCGGCTTTGATTCTCGTTTTGGCACTGATTCACTCTGTGCAGGCACACCTGAGTCTCTTCTCATCAGATAAAAATGGGGAAATGAGGGTAGTTGTTAGGATTGAACAAGGTAAAGTAAGTGGAATTGCTCTGTAACTAAGAAGCAGTTCATAAACTGAGATTCTTTTTGTATAGCCTTGTATTCATTTTTCTATGCCTATTATAACAACGTACCACAGACTGGGTGGCTTAAACAACAGAAATTTATTTCCTCACTGTCTGGAGGCTGAAAGTCAAAGATCAAGGTGTTAGCAGGGCTGGTTTCTTCTGAGGCCTCTCTTGTTGGCTTGCAGATCTTCTGTCTTCTGTCTTCTTTCACTGTCTTTATACAGCCTTTCCTCTGTGTACATCTGTGTCCTCATCTCCTCTTCTTATAAGGACACCAGTCATAGAGGATTGGGGCCCACCCTGATGACCTCATTTAAGCTTAGCTACCTCTTTAGAGACCGTGTTTCCAAGTACAGTCACATGCTGGAGTGCTGAGCGTTAGGATTTCAAGTTTAGCCCACTCTGTGCTTTATCACCTTGCTTTTAAGTGAATTTCAGATTCTACATGCATTATCCTAGTTCCTTGGTTACAGTCCCACTAAATGGCGAATTACTTTGCGTATTCAGAAAATAATTCCTGTTGAAGATGGCTATAGGAAATAATGGAAAGACGGTGTGCACTGCACTTCACTGCAGCATCAGTTTATTCAAAACACCCCCCCTGCAGTGAATAAGCTGTCTGAACATGAGGGAAGGTTAGACCTGATGGGGTTTGCAACGTGCTCCCCTTGCTTCTGAGGAGTTCAGGATGTGTGAGGGGAAGGGCTTTGGCTCCTGATGGTGAGGAGAGGTTGTGGGGGAGGTCTTCCTGTGCTGCAACCATCAGGAGAGTGGAGGCAACTTGTGGGTGGGATGGATTAAGTGTTCAGGGCCTCAGAGCCCTGGGGGCGGGGTGGGTCTCGGTCTGGGCAAAGTGGCCGTGGGAGCGGCAGGCATGGTCTGTCCTGGGGCCCTCCTACGCCCTTTTCAGAGCAGTGAAGGAGAGTCCTAGAGTCAACAGAGTTTTTGGCAATTGGGGAATAATTTTACTTTTCAGCTGATTTTAAATCAGATCTATGGAAAACCTACGAATAAACAGAGTATTGCCCTTTGGCTCCTGAGAATCTAGGGGTGTATACAGGGATGCTTGTCTCTTTTTATGGACATAAAAATGGGAAACACTCTAATGTAACATTTCTCAACTTTGTGCAAATGGAAAAAAAAACATTTCCAATTTTCCTAGTATTGTGAACATAGATTATTATGTTTCAATATGAAATTAAGCATACCTCTTGGTGTCTCCATACCTCTTTTATAGCTTGGCAATCAGGACAGATTTACAAATTGAATACAAACAAGTCTATAAAACCCATCACATTCATATTCACATCAATTTAATGTGAATGAAATGTTTTTACTTTGATAAAAAGATGAAATATGTGTCAAGTATTTCTTGAATTGACCTTGATTTTGAGGATATTCTCATTTGAGTCATCATCAGGATAATTTTTATCAATGACTAAATTTTATTTGTGGGTTTGATGGATCAATCTAATAGTGTGCCTCAAAATAAAATATAATAATAGACCTTTTTACCAAAAAACGTTATCACCTACATCTCATGGTTTACTCCATTAATGGCTCCCAGAGGATTACACAGCCGAGACCTGAGTTTGCGCTTGTCCAGCATGAACAGTGCGTGTAGCTCCCAGCAGGCACTTTGGGTTGGGTGTGCTGGGGCTACCGTGTGCTTTGTGACGGCTGACACAGTGCTCCTTCCTCTCGGTCACTTCGCTGGGAAAGATTGATTTCTGCAGCATGAGGAGGCATATCATTAGGCCAACAGACTCAGGTGCTCAAACTATGGGGCCGTACTTAGTTATGGGTAACTGCCTGATTCAGTGTAGGCTTTAAATTTTGTTTAGTATTTCATCAAAATAAGACACCAACTTATAATATATTTTTGAAGAACTCTTGAGCCCCCTGAGAATATTGCCCACAGATCCTCAGGTGAGGATGAGACTTGTAAAGGCAGTTTTAAAAAGACCTGTTATAACACATCTTTTATCCCTAAAACTCAATATATTTTGAACAACTTTATTGAGATATAATTCATCTAACAGGCATTTCACCCATTACAGTGTGCAATAGTTCACAGACTTCTGCAACAACTGCATCCTAATTTTAGAACATTTGTATTACCCCAGGGAGAAACCTTGTACCCATTAGCTGTCACTCCCCATTCCCCCACCCTCATACACCTCTTGGTCTAAGGAAACCCATAATCTGTTTTCTTTCTCTGTGGATTTGCCTATTGTGGACATTTCAGATAATGGTATCATTGTAACATGTGGTCTTTTATGTCTGGATTCTTTCACTTAGTATAATGTCTTCGAGGTTCATCCATGTTGTAGCAGGTATCAGTACTTCATTCCTTTTCATGGCTGAGTAATATTCCATTGTGTGGATATTCATTTATTTATCTACTTACCTATTGATGGATATTTAGTTTGTCTCCAATTTGGGCTTTAAGGAATAATATTCCTATGAACAATTGTGTACAAACTTTTGCGTGAGAACATGTTTTCATTTCTCTTATGTGTATACACAGGCATGAAATTGCTGGGTCAGATGAATCTCTGTGTTTAAAATTTTGAGGGGCTGCCAAACTTTTTAGAAAGAAAGCAGCTGCATCATTTTACATTCCCACCAGAAATACACCAGGGTTCCACTTTCTCCACATCCTCTTCGACACTTGTTATCATGTGTCTTTTTGGATTATAGCCACCTTAGTGGTGTGAAGTTGTATTTCATAGTGGTTTTGATTTGTTTCCTCAGTGGCTAATGATATTGGGCATATTTTCAAATGCTCATTGGTCCTTTGTGTATCTTCCTTGGAGAAATGTCTATTCAGAGCCTGGTACATTTTAAAATTTGGTTATTCAAGCCGTATGTATTTTTAAGTGGGCATTTTATGAAAATGAGAAAGCGAGATGGTGATGTAATAGGCTTCTAAGGGCTCAGGCTCTGACCTACCAGCTCGGCATCTGAGATAGGGTTTTAACATCTCTGAGTCTCTGCTTCCTCATCAGAAGAATGGGACTTGTATCTGCTAGAGCTGTGGTGAGGATTAACTAAAATAATATGCAGAAAGCTCTGGGTCCAGCACCTGGTGCATGGCACCTGCTCGATGAATAGAGATTATTATGAGCTCCACAGTGCTTCCCGGCAGTGAATCCCAAGTGGCCTTGTCTTTTTCGGTTTATGTCTCCCCGGGTAGATTGTAAACTTCCTAAGGGCAGGGGTGGTGTTCTTACACTTCTTAAAATTCTCGTAGTATTTTGTAGTCTTAGCAGACTTGGCACACGAGAGCAAACTGGGAGATGTCTCATGGTGCAGGTTGCATGGGAACAGGGGGGTTGTGGAGAACAGGCAGGTTCTGAACATGCCGGTATGGAGGAGGAGAATACTTTGGGTGGAGAGAACGGAATGAGTAGAGGTGCAGAAAGAGGAAGGCTCAGCCCACAGCTCTGTGGAGCTGGTTCTGCCCCTTGGTGACCCTGCTGCCTAGAAGGCAGGAGATGAGTGGAAGGTCATTACAGGCTGTCCCGGAGGAGCCGCTGGCAGGGCAGATGGAAACTGAAGGAAGACGTGTTGTGCGGCCCAGGCTCTCGTGGTCCTTAAACAAGTCCGAAGATGCAGCCTCCTGTTAGTGGTCTCCAGACACAGTCATCATGCATGCAGGTTTTCTAGGCCCATGCCTAAGGCAAAGGCAGATTTTTGTCATTGTTGTTTCTGCTTCTTCAAAGATCTGAAGCATTGCTCCTTTTTTATCTGCTTAGTTACGCCAAGCAGCCTCCAGCCCCAGGGGCGGGGTGAATTTACCTGCCTGGCTTCCCTATCTCTTTGTCATAGGACTCTGTGACCTTTTCCATCCCAAGCCAAGAGTCAGAGCAGTTGCCTTGCCCATCTGAGATCACTCAGAAAGTCATCAGGGACCTTGGGAACTGATTCATTCCTTCTCCAAGCCTGTGCTTTCTTGAAAAGACAAACTGACCTCTCTTCTGTTTTGAGAATTAGTAGGCACTAATTTATAGTCATTTCACTTCCCATCAAATGACTATTAGAAGTAACAAAAGGCCTAGATAAAGGCCAGGCAAAAACTCCTAAATTGAAAATACCTGTTTCCAATTGTCTTCAGACTTTTAAATCCCATTTAGCAGCTGGTCACCATCCCCTTGCTTGGTGTTAGATACACTCCAGCCTTTCGGTGCTCCCTGAGAAAAAAATACTTTGCAAAAAGTTACATGGTTTTCTGATAGGTAAGGGAAAATGTGCTGTACTAGGAAACTTCCAGAATATGTGTGAACACACAGGGGTGGGCTGAGAGAGAATTCCCTGTACAGCCTTCCAGCCTCTGCTCTTGCCTCTCACTGTGGGGCTCCATCTCTCAGGCACAGTGTGTCCTCCAAAGAGTCACGCAGCTATTGGCAGCGAGAGGTGCTCTCCCAGCAGTGGGGGCTCCTCCCTCGCTCCTCCAGGCTAGCTCACCTTGCTCTCTGGGAGAGTCCTTGGGCCTTGAGGACAAGGACAAGAAAGCACTAATGAGGAAGCACAGGCTGGAGGGGAGGAAATTATGTCCAGCAAGCCTAGAGGCAGTGACTCACATAGATACTGTCCCAGGCAACACCTGCCATACGACCCTGAAAACACATCAAGGGTCCCGTTTGCTCGCTGTTTCTGTTTCCCTTGTCTCCCATGTCTGTAGATGCTTGTGTTCTGGTAAACATCTTGTGGCTTCTGCATCAGAGGGGCCATCAGGGAGGAGAGTTAGGGTTTGGGAAAGTTTCCTAAGGAGTGAGGAGGACTTACAGAGGGCATAGAAGGTGGAAGTAGCTTGGACTGAGGACTAAAGGGACTGGAAAAAAAGAAAAGCAATGTGTGTGAGTAAGAAAAGGAAGCAGAAAAAGTGGTGCATGAGAGTGAGGACAGGTCAGGCACCTACCAGTTCGGACAGTGAAAGATGGAATGCGAGGGGTGAGGAGTCCAGTGTACGTTCGACTTCAGGGACGCTGCTCAGGGGGCAGCCGGAAGGCATTCTGGCCCAGGGTCTAATCCTGCTTCTTGCTCTGATATTTCCTAGTTGTACAAACGTGTGCAAATCCTGTAGCATCCTTGAACCTCAATCACCTCAAGTATAAGGATACACTAATAGTAATATCCAACAATAATATAATGATAAGGATCAAATGAGATATGCCCGTGAAAGCATTTTGTAAACTGTGAGCGCTGTCTGATGTAAGATATTATTACATGCCAGCTGACTCTCATTGTTCACGTGAGGCAGGCCAGGGGCTGCTCAGCAGCCACAGCGCCCCTTACAGGAGCGCACTTTAATTACTTCCTACTTCATGGTAACTTGGACTACGTCCAAGACCTTGGAATCTTCCGTTGTGGTGTGGTGGGATGTTTGAGGGCTTAGTTTAAAAAAAATGCAAACTTCATGCTCTATTAATTCTAATGATGCTTCCTAACCTAGACTATGGTCTTCCCAGGGTGGAGATATGAATATTCTGGTAACAGTTTAGGGAGCAGTCCCAGGTACCACCCTGCCAGTTCACCTGGAAAATTAGTCCCAGTCCTAGTCGTCCTTCTTGGAGGATGGAGGTCGTCTGGGTGGAAATGCACTTCTGTATGCTGTGAGCATTGAGGTGGCACAATGAAAAGGGCTTGTGAATTGCACAGTGCTCAAGACAAGTGCCGAAGCCTGTGTTACTGTTGTAGTTGACGGAGGCAGCTCACGGTAGTGCGGACAGAAGGAGTCTCAAGTAAGGACAGCTGAGTTCAAGTTCTGACTCTGTCAGTGTCCGTTTGTGCGGAAAATAAGCACCTCACCACTGGCCAGGACACGGGGGAGCTAAAATGCATGACCACGGGCTTTGCGAGCTGCAAGTGCTGAACACACGCTCCTGCGTGTGAAGCACGTGAGCCGCCTCTTTTCTGTCCTATTGTCCATACCTGTCCCTTGGGGGAAGCCTGACTGGTCTTTCTGCACAGGGTCTGCACCTATTAGATTATATGTGTATGAACCCCGCTGAGGTCTGCATGCTGATTCAATAGTCATAAACTTTCAAATCTGCAATGGCTTTTTAGACCGAGTGGCCGCAAAGAGGTAAGCCGTGCGATATCCCAGGATGGAGCCTGAGGTCTGTGCTGCACTTCTCATGAAGGTGATCTCTCGTAATCCTCGGTTTTGAATACCTCTGCTATGTGCTTTCCATCATTTTTACGACGAGACAGATGTCATCTGTGTGGCATCTGCAGGGCTCTTGTTGAGAAGTGAGTTGGTTTAAAGCATTTCATTTCAGATTACTCATAAAGATTTCCGGGGCATTGTTCCTTCATTCCACCTGCTCGTCAATTTTCTTCAGGACCACAATAGCGTGAGTGTCATCTTTTGAGCCTAAATACTGCAGTTTAAAAGTCTGAACGAAAACATTTGTTTTCTTTAAAATGTGCATTTCTCTCCAGCCTGGCCTAAGTTTCTTTTGTGTCTGTTTTGAAATGCAGCTTCTGTTAGCCAGTAAGGACCAGATCTGCTGCCTCTCCCTCTGCTTCATTCCGTGAGACCCAGTGTGGGTCATTATTCATTCAAGTACACAAGGCCGGCTCGGGCTCGGTTTGACTGACAGCTTGTTGGAACTCCTGGCCCAGCATTGTAAGTGAGATGGAGCTGGCATTCCGCATGGTGTCTTGCTATCTGGAGAAGATCTGTCTGTGTACGGCCAGGAGTTTTCACTCGCCTGAGGAACACTGACATCTTTTAGTACTTACGACGCGTTGCCAGTGTGTTTTCTTCTTTTTTGGATAGTGGCGACTGGCAAGCATCTTTCGCCCGCTGGGACATCACTCATGCTTTTGCTTTGCAGGAGAGTAGCTACTCTGAGACACATAGATGTTATTTTTCTCAGTACTAAAATTTTAGGGCATTGGTTACAGATACACATAGCCAGGCCTTAACTTAATAATATTAATGTGATGAACATGATTCTCTCCTGCTGGGAAGCAGTGTTGTAGTAAAGAGCCCCGGCTCTGAAATGAGGAGATCTGGACTTGAATCCTGGCTATTCTACTAATTAGCTAGATGACCTTGCGTGAGACTTTGAACCTCTGTACATCTTAATTTCTTGCTTTGTGAAGTGAAGGGTAATAAAGATTGCTGGGATTTCAAATGAGCTAATGAACATGATTATGGAGTGATATGTAAATGAGAGATTATCATCACTGAATCTTTATCCTTTATAACTGCTGGGAGCTGGAAGGTACATTTAAAAATACTGTATTTATTTATTAATTATTGTATTATTTTATTTTGGTTGAGGGGGAGGTAATTAGGTTTATTTGTTTTAGAGGAGGTACTGGGGATCGAACCCAGGACCTCATCCATACTAAGCGTGTGCTCTACCACTTGAACTTTCCCTTCCCACCTTGGAAGGTACATTTTGATTTTCTTGGGTTTGGCCAATAGAGTTCACATGTTGCCTGCTCTTGTAATTTCAGGGACAGTGCAAATTCTCAGGGCTTCACACCAACCTTTCTGATGGTGCCGCTGTTTGATGAGGAGGAGGAAGTAGAGTAGGCTTCCTTGAGGAGGAAATTTACACTCAGCTGGGTGATGCCTTTCTAAAATCCCCCCAATCCTAAAATCCTGTTGTGATAATTCGAGCATTGTCAGTTGCTGTAAGTCTGAGGACCTCATGGAACTTAGACATTGGCTTGTTCATTGACATCACACAGAGAACAGTTAGGAAACAGGTGACACCATGCCTGGGACTTGACACATAACAGTTGCTTGGTTGTTTCAGCTGACTGGGGATCATTTTAGCCTCTCCTTAGGTCTTTTATGTCAATCCAGTCAAACAGATACTAAGATAAGTAGAAGCCCAGGTGCTGTGCGAGATAAAGAAGTTACAGAACTCACCATCTCTGTCCTCAGGAGTTAGCGATCTTGTTAGTCCCTTCTTTGGTGCTGCCTCTGTTATCTGCATCTGTATGTGTCTAAACTGGTATCTTGTTTAAGCCCAGACTGAAATGGGATTGTGTCTATGAGCTCCTTCAAGAAAGAGTCCCACTATTTCCAGCATTTGACCCTCCAGGATGCCCAAAGGCTGGATCTGCAAAGAACTGAGATCTGTAGTTGGTATATTGAGGACAAATGATAAAATTTGCTGGGTGCGTTAGCTGAGGGGTGGTTGATGGAAGGCAGGACAGTTTTGGGATCAGGGGTCACTCATGTGGGAAGGTCTGCGTGGCCGTGGGTTCCAGCCACAGCAGCTGCTGACAGACTGGGGACCACGGCTCCTCCTTCATCACTGACCTCTGACACTCAGCTCCCAATGAGGCTGTAGTAACAGCTGCTGTTGCCACGGGCCCATCAATGCTTTCAGCTTGCCCATTCAGTCTTTCATTCATTCAGCAAATGTTTACTGAATGTCTACTATGGGACTGTTCAAAACACTGGTGGCAAAATGGTGAGCAGAACTACATAGCCTTGTTTTCATGGAATTTATTGTTTGTGAAAGGACTACGTGGACAAAAGTTATCTCTGCAGGGGCCTCCAGACCTGTGATAAGTGCTGTGAAGAAGAGGAACGAGGCCTCCAGGGAGAGACCAGGGAGGAGCTGAAGGAGGGGTGGGGGTACCTGGGAGAGCTTTCCAGGCAGAGGAAGTGCCACAGCCAAGGCCTCCCTCTCTGGAGATCTGAAAGCGCCAGTGTCTGGAGTGCTGAGTGTGAGGAAAAGCAAAGGTGAGACGTGATTGGGGAGGGAGGGAGGGAAGGGCCTTTGCAGGTAGGGTCAGGATTTTAGATGTTAAGCCTATTAGCAAGGAAAAGACAAAAGAGTTTTAAGTAAGCAGGTGATAGGGTCAGAACTGCATTTTGAAGCCTATTCTGGTTGGAGAAGGATTGAAGGGGACCTGGGGTTAGATACAGCATCTGCAGGTAGACTGCTGACTTAATCTAGGAGAGAGAGGGGAGCAGCCTTGGACTAAGGTGGTAGCCACAGAGGAGGCAAGGCCTTGGAGAAGGTTTGCTTAGGAGAAGAGAGAGAGAGAAATCATCAAGCAGGTGGGCTGGGGAGGCCAGGAATGAAGGCAAGAGTCCGGGTTCGGGGAGACAGAGTTGACAGGTGGCAGGGGGAGAGTGGCAGGAAGGGGTCCGTTTAATTTTATTCCTTCTGCTTGTGAACACTGCTCTCAGCCTGATTTGTCCAATTTGCTTTCAACTTGAAGCAGTTTTGCTTTAGAGGTCAACTGGGAGAGGTCATTCAAGTCCTGGGTCCAGTTTTCGGTCTGTTTTACGGGTCTGCAGGTTTATGGGTGTGTTTGTGAGTGGAGCGCATGAGAGGGGACATGGACGTTGGGTCCTTCAGCGCTGCATTTCTACCCCCCTCTCTGGAATGTGGCTTTCTTGGCCCCGTGCAGTCTTCCACCATCCCCCCTTTCTCCTCACTAACTTTGACCGATGACTGAGCAAGTTTAGTCACCCGAGGTTGCTTAAAGCCTTTCTGGTTCTTGTTTTCAGCTCAGTGGCCGTCTTCCCCTCAGGCAGTGTTCCTGGTTGAATGGTCTCACCTGACTCTGGAGGTGCTTCAGGAACGTGGGGGTGAGGAGCGGACCACAGGCAGCTTTCTTTTTTTCTTTTCATCCAACTGAGGCATAACAGAGTCCCGGCCCATCCCAGCCCATGGAAGTTTCAAACTGTTATTTAGTGCCAAGTGGCCTACCATGACAGTACATATGACTCATCTTGTATTAAAGGGAGGTTGGTGTTAGAGGGATGAAGATATCTTGACATTTTGGGGGAATTTGATATAAAGAAACTAAATTTTTTTTTTCATACACTTCACTGCTCCCAACTTGTATGTCCATTTATCCATCCATTCAATTAATCAGCAAGTACAAATTTATTAAGCCATTTCCAAGGTACCAGAAGTAGTGCTGAAGATGAGAAATGGGGGGATGTTTGTAATGAATACAGTCAGTCCTGGCAGTGCTTCTCAAACTTTTCCTTGAAGGATTCCGGTGGTCAAGGAGAGGGAAGAGCAGAGATATCAGTCTTGGCTCGAGGTGCTGCTGCTGGTGGTTGTGACAGCGTAACTTGAATCGTCTGGCCATCATTTCCCTTGATGGTTGAGAGCTTTTGTTTTAGTTTGACGTTTCATGCACATTTTGCACTTGGCTCTGTAACGTATCCATATTCGTTTAAATATTAAACTTGTCCCCCAACCTGAAAAGAAAGTCGTTGTCCCAGTTTACTGCATCCTGCTCATCCCAAGCCCCTTGGTGTACACCTGCGCACCCCCAGACATGAGTATCATGAACAAGAAAGATGAGCAAGGGAGCTCGAAGTCTGGAGGAAGAGCGAGTCATGCGTACATGTGATACTAATGCCACGGAAAAGGGAAGCAGGCGTTAACACTTGTCTTGAAGAAAGGATTCTGTATTTTGAGGGGTGAGGGATGCATTCTAGGAAGTGAGGGTTGCTTATGTAAGGTATGCAGAGGTCTGAGATAAAAGGGCTTGTTTAGGGAATAAGTTACAAGAGCATAGTTTGTGGAGAAGAAAGAGAGAAGAGGAGAGTAGACTGCAGCCAGGTTGAGAAGGGTGCTGAATGTCACACTAAGCATCTGAACCAAATCCAGAGCCATTGATTCTACAGGCAAGGAGAAGGATTTTAAGTTTTCCTCAGGTGGGTTGGTGACCTGGAAATATCACTGAGTAGGACACAGCCATGCATGGGCTGTTAGAGGCGAGGGCAGTTCAGAGGGCATGGATTCCAGGATTCCCTTTGCTCCCTGACCAACGGAACGTGCGGGTGGGGCAGCCCAGCCGCTTCTGGTTCTGACTAGGGCTGGCCTGAGGCCTGGCAATCTGTATGGGCTAATATTTCATTTCAAAGCTGAAAGCACTTGGTCAGGTTTGGGGCTCACTGATCTTCTGTGACCCTATTATAGTGCCCGGGAAAAGGATGGAGGCCTATAGAGGAGAAGGCATTTCCCCAGTGTCACCTGCTAATTATTGGCAGAACTGAGACTCAAACACAGTCCTTCTGCTCCCTAGTCACGAGTTGCCCCCACCAGCCCAGGCTGGGAGGTTTGACCTATGTCGGAGTTTCTCAGTTCCCCTCTCCCTTGCATATTTCTCCATAACTGAAGGCATGTGGGAGCCCAGAGTTGTTTTGCAGGGGACTGGAAGTTTTGTGTCCCGGCCAAGGTCAGTTTAGCATTCTTATTAACATACTGTAGATAAGGGATGTCTAAAAGTCTGAGGGCATAAATATTTTAATGTAGCCATACTGTGTTGCTGCTTCTTTCAGACCTGCACTTCAATTTTTATTTACTTTTATATCCTACTGGCTTAGGGCCACAGGGTTTTCCATCAACAGAAATGGCTGCTGATTTGCTTTCTCCCCCAGCGCCAAAAAGAGACCCATTCTCCAAAGCAGGTGTTTTTAGATCAGGAAGGGCTGTTGGAAGACACAGTGGGGAATACACTTAGGAAAGCCATGTCATAAATTGAGCTGGTGTCGGCTTCCTGATTTAATGCTCTGTTCTATTTGGTCATGAATTATATATTCTTTTGCAGATTGGTCATTTCTCCCACTGATAAAGGGACAGTGTTCTACCCAGTGGGTTTGGCCCCTGACCTGAGAAATATACTGTTGCATCAGAATTCCCAGATCTGACAGCTTGGATGAACTCTGGAGACTGTAAATCTGCAAAGGCGAAGAGGGGACAGGCAGGCCTGTGCAAAAGAATGCTCCCCTCACTTAGTATGCATTGACTACCATGATGGCCGAGCAATTCCTTGTCTGCTTTTTGCCCAATGTAATTTGCAAATTGATTGTTCTTCCTTGGAAGTCTTTCTTAATTAAATAGTAACTGCAGTTATTACCCTCTGACAAAGGGAACATTTTAGTGTCTTGGCAGAGGACAGCCTTAGCTCAGTGGATTTTCATTTGGTGAAGTGCTCACCATGGGTTGTCGGGTGCAGAACTCGACTGGATGGCTCCTTCTGGAGGAAAGAACTAGAGTCAGGGGAGCTCATCCTAATGCCCTGTGAAGGTCTGTATAGAAAACCTTTGCTTTTCAATGCACCCATTTCAAACATTATTCCCTTCCACTTTCACACGATGCCTGGTAAACAAGTCAGATCCATTTGTCAGATGAGGAAACTGAGGGAGAGAGAACTTAGGAGTTTGCCCAAGCTCACAGAGAAAAGTGAGAAACAGGACTAGAGTATAGGTGAACTGCTCCCTGTGTTAACCTGTCTGCTCCCCATGTTGAGTTACCCCCAGATGTGTTCATTCAACGCCCCTTTCTCTGTGCCAGCTATGATGGGACCCCATGGGGATAGAATAGCCATGAGTGAATGTGTCTTTGATGGACTTCAGCTTTCCAGCCACGCCAATGTCTCTGAATGCTTGACAGATATCAGAAGTATCTGGGACACTCACTAAAAAGCATGGTTACCTGGTCCACAGCCTGGGGCCTTCCTACGTCTGGGGTATGCCCCAGCATATACATTTTCAAAGGTTTTTGAGGTGAATCAGGTAGCCAGTCAGGGTGGAGACCAGAGAACTAGGCTTTTCTCTCTCCCAGGGTTGCACGAAGAGGGGTGAAGTGGAACCAGGTTACCCAACATTGGAACCTGATCGGCCTGGAGATTTGTGGGGGAACAAGTGTCACCAGCAGGAGTGCCTCAGAGCCCGTAGAGAGGGAGGCACAGTCTCTGCTCCCAGGAGACACAGCTGTGGCTCCTGCATGAAGCGCTCCTGGTGTAAGCCAGTTCTACCTAACTGGCTGGACACAGAAGGCCTCCGCCTTTTATCCACATTGGATCTTTCTCTCCTACTTGTCTCCCCTACCTTGCTCCCCAATTTCCTCATGCAAACTTAAAATTACCTTCCTCCATCAAAATACTACTCATCCTCCAAGGCCCAGCTCACTTGCTACCTTCCCCCCGACATCTTTGCTTTCCTGCCTCCCAGAGGGACTCTTTCCTTCCTCTGCGCTCATTAGCACTCTCCAACCTTTCTGATTTTTACTTAGCTGTCATACACAAGGGCATATTTCTGCCTTGGGGATTGATTCCCTGTTCATCTTTGTCCCTCCCTGTAGGTAACACAGAACCTGGCGCATTGGAGGTGACCACGATTTGTTGGTTGAGTTAAACTGACTTCCTTAACTGTTATGAATTCTGAGCCTCCTCAAAAGTAATTAGTGAATGTATCAGTTCAAACATAGAACACATATCCCCACCAGTAACTTCTGTTCCTTGACAGTTTAAAAAACTTAAAAGCAAAACAAAACGAAACAAAAACAAACACATTTAATTCAAAATACTTGACCAGGGAATAATGACTGGTTTCAATGAGGAATCCACATTGGCTGCTGGGAAGTTAACTGGGATCACAGATGTAATGGAATGTTAGTCCTGTCTGTAGGCGGCTGATTGTGCCACACAGCCTCCCTGTGACTGCCAAGTCCCGGCTGCTTTGCTCAGGCATCCCTGTGTGCTGCTCTCCCTGTACCCTAGGGCTGACCTCGGCCCAGCCTCCTCCACATCAGGAGCAGAGACCTGCCCCTGATGGTCTGCGCCCCTACCCAAACCCTTCCCTACTTCTATAGCCCAGCCTGGCTCCTGTGTCCTGTCCTAACCTGCTGTACCTTGAGTCTGCAGAGGCTGGCCCTGGCCAGGAAAGGGGTCGGCAAAGCATTTGGCAGAGGTGTAGCCTAGAGGTGGTTGCTCTAGGTGGGCGTGCAGCCCGGGTTGGAAAGGCTGAAGATCAGTCCTGGTGCTGGGAGAAAGCGCTGCTCCCTTCTCTCCTTTGCCTCTCCCTCCTCCTTCCTGACCCCCGGAGTCAGGTTTGAAGACCTGCATCTGGCTGGCTCTCTCTTGCACAGCTTTTCTAGCCAAGTATTTCAGTCCAGGGCCAAGAACACTCAAGGTTAGCTGTAGGGTTCATTTTCCGTACAAGCATGACAGACCTGATGTACCGACGGGGCTGATTCCTTCCACCCAGAAAAGCATCTGTAGGGCACAGCCCGGTGATCCCGTCTGCACCTCTGGACGCGATAACGGGCCCACGTGTCTCCGTGTCCATCATGTGACACCTGCTGGGATGCCTTGGCTTTCAGCATGGCCCTCAACCCACAGGACAGGCAAACAAGATGTAATCGAGATTGGAGAGTCTCAGAGCGCTCGGCTGGGGAAACATCGAAGGATTTCGAGAAGAGAAAATCAGCAAGGCCAGCACAGCTGTCCTCCTGTTGGAGGGTCTTTCTGAGGAAGGAGGACTGAACTTGCCCTAGGAGATCCTGATGGGTAAAACCAGGCCGAGCCATCAATCCAGTTCCTAAATCACCTTCCTTGCCTAGGCTCTGACCATGCCGAGCGGCCTCTGGTTCTATGTGCATGCAGTTCCTTTTGCTGGAGCACTCTTCCTGGATAACCTTGATTCCTCCTTTAGGCGTCAACTTAAACTTCATTTCCCCAGAGCAGGGGGCCTTCCTTAGATCCTCTAGATCAGGTTTCTCTAAGTGGCACTATCTGGGGCCAGATTGTTGTTGCAGGGGCTGCCCTGTGCACTGCAGGACGTTTGGAGCATCCCTGGCCTCTGCCCACGGGATGCTGACAGTATCCTCTCAACTGTGACAATAAAAACTGTCTCCAGATATTGCCAGTTGTCCTTGGGGGTTAAAAATCATCTTCTCCTCCTCCAATCCAGTTGAGAACCAGCGCTGTAGACCAACATGCCTGTAGCCCCCTGTACTTTCACTTTCGTGCCACCTGTCACCCCTCACACTTCCAGGGTTCTCCGTGCTTGTTTGACAGCTGTCTCCTACCAGGTCAGCCCCCCACCCCACCCCCCATGGGGGATCCTGATGTTCTTTGCTGGTCCTAACCTTTCAGTTGTTAAAAAATCAGTGAAGGGATGAATGATTGAAACAAGAACTTTGCAGCTCTCAGAGCTGTCCGCAGACAGCGTAGTTCCCCGCTCCCCCAAAATAGTTTACTTTCCTATCACTTGGTGAGTCCAGACAAGGCAAGCGGCTGCTTATTGAGAATGTCATAGAGCAGATGTGAGCCCTGAATGGCTGATCTTACGTTTCCTTCCAGTTACAAGATTGTATGGAATGTGGGCTTTCAGCCAGCCACCCTCTGGGCAATTAATTAAATCACAAGGAAGAGGCCAGCCACTCGCTCAAGAGTCAGGTGCTCAGTGTTCCCAGGAAGGGGTGATACAGCTTGGGGAGTGACCTTTAAGTGGGTCAGGAGTCACATGAATATGCAATGCCTTTCCCTTCCCTTTCTCCTCTCCTCAGAGGTCATTTGACCCGTATCCTCAGGGGTAGGATCATGCTTGAAAGGTTTAAAAAACATCCTTTCCCCGCAAGTCCCACTCTCCACTCCAGCAAGCGGAGCGGAGCAGCCTTCTGGAGTGTGAGGAGGGTGAGAAAGGAAACCCAGCACACTTCTGCGGACGGTGTGTGAGTTGCCTGAGGGAGGCAGTGTTCTTCCAGCTTTGAAGGTTACAGCATGTATGATTTATTGCTCTATTTCTCTCTCCCTGTAACCCCTTTTCAATGGGGCAAAGAACAGAAAGCAGAGACAAATGGCTGCCCTCTGGGCCCTCACTTGATTCCAAGGGCTGTGGAAGAATCAGCTTCGACTGCCGTCAACCACCTGCATCATGTGCCTGGCACTGTGCTGGGCCCTTTCACATGCACGGTCTCCTTTAATCTTCATAACCCAGTGAGGGAGGTGCAATTACATCTGTCTTCCAAAGAAGCAACTAAAGAGGTCAGCGACTAGCCCAGAGTCACACAGCTGGAAAGGAGCCTGAGCGTCGGGCAGAAGCCGCCCAGACCTGCTGTGTCCCCTGCGTGTCCTGCCAGAACAGAATGTGGAAGCCTTCCATCCCAAGCTTCTGTTTCCGAGAGTCCCTGTGAGTTGGCACTGTCATGATGAAAATTCTCCTTGAACTCGAATTCCTGCTGCTTTTGTGGCTGCTGCTTAAGATCTTGCCGTGATGGACTTGATTTTGCCTTTGCAAGTCTCTCCTTACACACCCGCAGCCTAGACTTCTTATACCATTGTATGTCTGGTTCACCATGGCCAATTGCACACGTGTATTTGTTTCTCTCTAAAAATCAAATAAACGCAGAGGAATAAAGAGGTATAAACCTACAAGGACAAAGAAAAGGGGAGTGAAGATCCCAACCAAAATTCGGAAGATGGAAACCAGATGGATGAAGTATAACTGTCTCGGCATACCAGAGAAATCTGAAACCCAAATGTCTGAGGGCGTGGTAGGGTGGGGTGGGAGTCGAGCTGGGCACAGGGGTGGCAGAGGGAAGTCAGCACGATGCAAGGCAATTCCCATTGCAGCCTGTCCGAAAGAATAAAGGCAGAAGTGCTAAGTGCTACGGAGTACGGAAGGAAGATGTGAGACCACCTAGATCCTTTCCACCTCCCAGCTCAGCTATGGGACCCCCCTCTGACCTCAGTGGGCAATCTGAGTGCTCTGTAGCGCTCTGGATTCAGACATGCCAGGTACAGCCAAAGCCTGGGGAGAGACACTAGTATCAGGGGCTTAAAGCCTGCACACTGAGTGGTAGGCTTCCACCAACCCCGTTCTCCTGATTGGCTCCTGGATTTCTGGACATCAGGCTTCTGCCCACCACCCCAGGCAGGAGAACAGAAAATTCTTCTCAAGAGAATCTGACTGAAGAGAAAAGACCTAAACACTTGGATATTTTAGGTATTTTCCAGTGGAAGATCAGATCTGCATCATCCTGTAGAGTGGCCTGTGGTGGGCCAGCCGTATCCATGCACACAGACCATCCATTCAGTGGTAAACCTCACTCTAGAAAGCCTTAAGCTGTGGAATTGCAGAAACTGGATCTCTCCTTGTTACCAGACAAGCAGCTTGATTGCTATTGAGACATTATTGCAAACTTAATACTTGAATTTGGTGACCCTCTAATTGCAAAAGCCTTAGTCCTTATTCCTTTGAGAATGTTGGCCTCCTCTCCCTCTTCTCCCTCCATACCCTACCCTACTCTCTACCCAGTTTTCCAAGGGCCAGGTTGGTTCGTTTGGTTTTATTCTGACATAGATTAAAGCTTGGATCTGCTTTGTGAGGGCTGACAGAGCTAATTCCTATAGTATGTTGCTTGACTCTAGTTTAGCTATTTCACTGGTTATTTTTATTGTGTTGATGTTTTTTGTGTTTCTTGTGTTTTATGCCATTTTTCTCCACCTTACTCTGACTGCTCTGAACCTGATCCTGGTTTCCTGGGAATAAATAACCAGTGCTTTAAAGCTTTTTGTACTCTTGCCAGATGCCATTATCCAGAAATATGTTGGCATCTCATATAAACATATGTTTAGTTTTCTATAACTGAGTGTATCTGATGACTTATTATTATAACTGAATTCATCGATAAAGATAGAACTTTATCTACAGGTGTGATCTATTATAAGCTTTTGCGTTTTTATTCACTTGGTACATGTGCCCAACAAAGAATGTGTTATTTTTCCTTAGGAGTAAAATCACATTATGTGTAAAGACTTAGTAGAGCTTAAATGAGTACAAACAGTATTTACCTTGTTAAGTAAGATATTTTCAACATTTATCACTTAGAAGTCCCATGTTCAAGGATGATGTTCTGAGACATTTCAAGATGACCTGTAGCTCTTGAGCTAAAACAAATGAGAAAATGTGGGAAAGGGCTGCTCTCTGTCGAGGTTTTGCAAAGGGAAGCACTGTGGTGGAGTGGAAATGGCAGGAGGTCTGAAGCCAGAGACCTGCTGGTTCAAACTCTCCATTATTGACTATGATCGTGGGGGAGCCATATCACCTGGCTGTGGGACCGAAATCACTTCACGGTTTATTTATTATGTGTGGAGTTAATGTGTATGAAAGCATAACTGTAAGTTGTTAGGCATATTTAAATTGCTGTATATCCAAGCCTGTTTTTTCACCCTGTTGCTTATAGTGCCTTGGGTGGAGTGCTTAATCAATAAACATTTGTTGGGTAACAAATTAATGCATGAATTTGTCAGTCTGGGTTTTCAGAATGTCTTTGCATCCCTCTGAGTCACTTACAGACATTTATAAAACCGAGAATTTATAAGTTGTTCCTGGATGATCAGATCTCTTGATTCAGAGGTAAAAGATAACGGTTCAGGTTTTCAAGCCTTTCTTGCATGTGGGACACTAACCGGCAGAGCTGATTATGAGAAATTGTCATCATCCTGCTCAAATTTATAAGCTCATAGATTGGGAGAGACCTAGAGATAATCACCTTCTTCTCAAATATGAGGAAACTGAAGCCCAGAGGCTTCTTGAAGTCAGTGAGTTTATATAAATTTTTTCTTCTGTAGCTCCAGGGCCATTGTAGATAGATGTACAACAAATACATTTTTAAAATGTATTTTTTAAGGGTTGTGCTAAGCACTGGGGAAATAAACATCAACAAGATAATCCCCACCCCTACCCTGCTCCATCCCCTCCCTCCTCCTGCCTTTGAGGAGCTCAGTCTAGACAGATATGGAAACCAGGAGGTACACTATTAGTCATACTGATGCTGTGGTGGGGTTACAGAGGCAGAAGAAGATGTTGTTTACCCTGTGTCTTAGCTTGGGTTCCTCAGAAGGAGACTCTGAGGTGAGTGGGGAAGTGATAAAATTATTAAGGATGTGCTCCTGGGAAAACCTAAAGGGTAGTGTAGATAGGAAGAGAGGGTCAGGAGAAGACGCAAGCAAGGATGAGATGACTGGTCAAGTCCCAGGTGAGCAGGTCAGCCTGACCCTGTGGGGGAGCTCTGGAAGATAATTTGCTCTCAGAGTTTGCACCCAGCTTGCAGACAAAGGAAATGGGCTTTCATAGCCTCACATGAGTTGGTCACTGGCTAAGGGTCATGATGGGTGGTGTTGGGAGAATAGGTTGACCCCGAGGCACTTCTAATCCAGAGACTTATGGGCACGCGGGCTCCAGTAGTCAAGAGAGTGGGCCTCCGAAGGTTGTTGCATTAGGAACAAAAGCATCTAGAAGTTGGAGGGCCTGGGTGAGGCAGGGCAAAAGGCAAGGCTCATCTGCCTCGCTGTCTTCCTTTCTTTGGGAAGAAACGGGTCAGCTCCCCAAAGAAAAACCTAAGGCTTGTCAAGGAAGGGAAAAAAAAACAACAACAGTCAAGTCTAGCATCAGTTATATTGAAATGTAGACTTTGGGTGGTTATTGTAGAAAGCTTTAAAATTAAAAAAAAAAAATTGTGTTGTTCTGTAACTTCCTGTTGGAGCTGCCATGGAGCCTCACAGGGTTACAACCAGGCCACACTGGTTCCCAGCACCCTCCCTCCTTTCTCGTAGAATGTTCTAGTCTGAACATGCATCCATACACACAGTACATCCAAGTCTGGCTGAAGCATGGGCTGCCATTTCTCATCTGGAGAGGAGAGAAAGGAGCGAACTTACAGAACTTGCAGAGGTCCTTTCAAGGTTCTTGTCCTCACTGTTCTAGAGTCTCTGGCTTCCTCCCGAGATGTAATTGGAAACACAGTCGGCCTCTGTCTTCTGTTCACTGATCCTCTCCTCCATCCAGCGTCTGCGTAGCCAAAGGGCATGTGGTCCCTTCCTCCCAGAGGAGCGAGAAGACTATTCAGGCAGATCAACATATGCCTTTCTGTGACCTCCATTTTACTGGGGCCTTTTCTTCAGGCAGGAATTTTCTTACCCTTTCCTCATCATTTTTTTTTTTTTTTGACCCATGGCTATTTCTCTTTTGTAAAACCAGCAAACAAGAAGGCCTATGTGCTTTCATCAGAAAGGTAGGAGAGACAGAGAAATGGTGTAGAGTTGCTTGTTCCATGGTAAACCAAGGAGTAGGAAAACTCTGGGGGTGGGGAGAGAGCAAAGGATGTGAATGGGTGGTCCAAACCCCAGGTCCTTGAGTCATCTCCAGGGTCCAGAAGTGGTTCTGGGTAACTGTGCAGCATAGGAAGGCTTCCTTTGGAGTTTCTTAGTAGCATTAGCTTCTTTCCCTCATCCTGAACATCACCTGAGGAAAAGTCTACCCCTAGTTCATTTTCTTGACGTAGAAACCCAAAGAAAGGAAGATGGTGAGGCAGATGAGCCTTTCCTTTTGCTCTGCCCCTCCTGAAGGCTAGAATGCTCCTGGGATGGGGCTGAAAGAGGCAAATGTTAATGTGTGTTCCCCTCTCACCTGTCCCTCTAGGATGTCATTAAACTGGAGAACAAATTAGGGCTTCCTGGAAAGGTGGAGTCTGCTCATGGGGACAGAGACACAACCTTACCTCTAAGGTAAATTTTACTGACCATCACTCCCATTTCCAGTGCTCCTCTTCTTTCTGAGGACTTTGAATATGGCATATGGTTTCCTGACTCCCTCTGTAGGAAAGTTCCCTTCTTCTGACCCAGTGAAACCTCCGTCAGGCCTCATGTGGAAGTGGAGACGCCACGAGGTCAGTACAGCCTGGATCCCTGAGTCACCACACGGAGGACTAAGCCCTGGAAGCTACTTACGCGCCCGTGGCAGCTGGTGCGAGTGAGGTTTTAACTTCCCTTGCATTGCTCTTGCACCAGGGCACCTAGACTTCGGGACTGTTTGTTGCTGTGGCGTAACTAGCCTCTTCTGCCTCGGTCTCACATGGGCCTCCGGACCGCCCAAAGGGCTTTAAAGCTCATCCCAAAGCTTTGGCTCGTGTACAGCTGAGGTGGGGCCCAGGAGCCTGCATGTTAATTGCACATTAAATCACCCACAGACATTCTGGTTCAACATAACTGTGAACCTGCTGTTTCCTGAGGCTCACACGTAGAGAAACACTTCAAGGCCAGTTGAAGAGGTTAATTTAGATTGCTTGCTGTTGAAGCTGAGTTGTGTTTTTCTCTCATTTTGAAGGCCTCAGTTGCTTTCATAGCCACTTGAAGAACAGCAGGACAGGAGGTGGGTTTACTAGTGAAGGAGTGCTCATGCTAAAAGAGATCACGGACACAGGAGGGGTGCCTACCTCAGAAGCCTGTCCCAGGGGTTCAGGGAGATAATTCAACAGGATACATAAGTCATTTAGCCCCTTGTCTGGAACAAGGAAGGTGGTCCATAAATGTCGTTTCTTTAAAAAGGAGAAAGAAAAGCTAAGTTTCAGGACTGGTTTCATTTTAGTAAGACAAACAATTACTTTCATAGTTCCCGGCACAGTTAAGAGACAGGGAGCTACACCTGTCCCCGCTATCAGCGTGGAGTCAGGTAGGAGGCTGAGCTGTGTGTGCAGAAAGGGCCACAGCACAGAGCTCTGCATGATAAGGGCTGTGAGAACTGTAAACCCACTGCACTGAGGGAGCTCCGAGGAGGGAGAGATTTCAATTTTCTCTGACTATTGACTTGCTACTGCATAGTAACTATAATATCTCCTAAGAATGACAGTCAGGCATTTCTCACAAGGGCTAATGAGTCACTCTATTTAGCTGTGACAACAGCAAGACAAAAAATATATCTTTAAGGGCCCAGACGTTATTTTTCCAGCCTTGTCTTGGGGATATAATGTGCTTAGAAGTTATGACGAATTAGCTGTTTGTGGCAAATCTACATGGAACCCTTTCATAAAAAAATGGAAGTTTGGGCCTGAGTTAATGGGTCATTATTGGCAGGGGAAATAAAGTTGGATGAAGAGGGTGGGTCCTGGCTAGAAAGGACTTTGAAAAGCAGCAGAAGGGTTTAGGCTTGACTCAGGAAGCCCAGGGATGAGTAACTGTGCGAAAGGCATGGACCAGACCTCCGTTTAGTCACAGGCCATTCTGCGTTTCCACGTCCCCACAGTCAGTTCACACGCAAAGGCCGAGGCACAGCCACCAGTCCGTTGCGGAGGGTAACGGACGGGAAGGGTGGGAGGCCGTATTGTCTAGTAGCAGAAGGGCGCGGTCAGCCCTGGGGCCTGAGCTTGAAACTGCGTGCTGCTACTGGGTGACTTGCTAGCTACGGAAACTGAGGTTAATTCACCTCTAAGTGTCAAACTTGTCACCTGTAAAGAGGGGGAAATGATAACACCTAAGGTGTGCAGTGAGAACCAGAAGAGTTAGTGCAAAGGGAACTCTTAGCGGAGTGGCTGCTTCAAACCAGGTTGCCATCAATTGCTAGGAATTAATCACGATATTCTGATGGGAGGCCGTGGGGGCCGGGCTGTTTGGTAGGCATGAAGGTGAGGGAGGGAGAGTGAATTTGAGAGAGACGTGAAAGGCAGAACAGACAGGGCCTTGTGACAGATGGCGTAAAGGGGACAGAGGAGAATGAAGGGTCGAAGAAGACTCCGTAAATTATTGATAAGTCATCTTTCTCATTTGGTTCTTTGCGTTGGGTTATTTTGGTTCGAGCTGGCATTTTTCAGATAAAATAACAGAAAGAGAACAATTGAGAATTTGATCTGATAGAATGAATTTTCTGAGATGTGAAAGAATGGCTGAGAGCATACACACAGGGAGGCTGGGAAAGGACAGCCCAGCCTCCTCCACCCACCTCGCCCCCTGCCTTCTTTATAAAAAGAAGACAATTGAAAACATAGGGGACAATTTTACACCTGACTTTGCTGGTCAGATAGCCTGACCCTTTATCAGATCTCCCCGCTTTAAATCCATTTTAGAAGGAGATAGGATATAGATTGCAAATAAATAAATAATCAGGTCAACTCATCCACCTTAAGGATTAACTTTTTCCTTGGCAAACGGAGGTCAGAGCTATACAAGGAGAATGATGGGAACTGGCCCTCACTCCAGAATCTCTCCTCAGTGGTCAGTCCCGTGACTGGACGTCCCTGCTGTGTCGTTCCTTGAGGGGGCCTCCAAAATCCTGTACATTCCGGCGTGTTATTGCCAGGAGACGTAACGGTTGTTAAGCTCCCATGCTAACAGTAGTAGGTATAATTTTCCATTAGCCTCTAGTCTCACCTAATAGAAGGGTAACTAGGGAATGAAAGAGAGGATTTATAGATAATCTTAAGAAGCCTCCACTTATTTAATGCCTTGCTGCCAAGAGCACAGTCTGGAAACCAGAAGTGTCAGCATCCCTTGGGAGCTTGGTAGAAATGCAGAGTCCCAGGCCTCACTAAACCAGACCCACTCAGTCAGAATCTGCATTATTAAAATGCATCCCCAGATAATTTGGGTGATCACTACATTTTGAGAAGCACTGGCTGAAGGCAGGAGAGAGAGAGAGATCAGTTTTATGGGAGGGAGGAAGATGGGGCACTGAGAAGGTGGAAGAATAATGAAGGCCTAACTTGTCATTTTACCTAAAGCTGGCTTTTGAGTGGTGTTTAGAAAGTGACTCATGACGAAACCCCTTGCAAGGTAGAGGCAGCAGTACCAGTCTGCACCGAGTCTTCAGAAACCCGAAAGCGTCACGTCAGCTCAGCTCCAGGTGCAGAGCTGCCTGTCGACGACAGGTTTATTGAGCTCAGCGCGTGCAGAGCACTTGCCCTCTTCCTTTAAATTGGAAACAGATTGCAGTGCTGTAGGCAGTGTCATTGAGAAGGTGGCAACTGTCTTGTTCTGTCTCCGAAGTCACCCAGAGTGACCGTGGGCTCTAACAACCGCAGGCCACTCTGGTTGGAACTTCAGGCCCTTATAGAGTAACTTTCTACATAAGGCCTCTTTTTCAGTTTTTCATTTTTTAAAAAATTCCCTATGTTAAGTGGTTCTCAAAAGATGTTGCCCAGACCAGCATCTAGAAACTGGTCGGAAATGTAAAAATTCTTGGGTCCCACCCCATACCGATTAAATCAGAAGCTCTGGGGATGGGGCCCAGCCATCAGATACAAACCCCCAGGAGTTTCTGACGCCAGCTGCAGTTTAAGACTCAATGCCCTATGTCATTTAAAAAAAACTTAACATTGTAAATTGACTACACTTCGATAAAAAAAAGAATTAATTTTTTTTAATTTAAAAAGAAAATAAATTCTAGAGATCTGCTGTACAACATGGTGCCTACAGTTAACAGTACAGCACTGTGCATTACAAAATTTTGTTAAGAGGGTAGATCTCATGTTGTGTTCTTATCACAAAAACAAAAACAAAAGGACACAAGGAAACTCAAGGAGGTTCTGGGTATGTCTGTTACCTTGATTGTGCTGATGGAACCACAGGTTTAAATATGTCCACATTCATTAAGTTGTATACATTAAATGCATGCAGTTCTTTGTTTATCAATTATACCTCAATAAAACTTTTTAAAAAACTCTTGGGGACAGATGAAAAAAAACCAAATGGAAGTGAAACAAATCTCCTTTGGCCTACCTTTCTAGGTGATGGTCAAGTAGATTTTCTTCTTGAATGGCCATTGTATTTCTGTACTACCACCAATAAGGGAGAAGAATCAAGTTCTCTATGTTTCAAAGAGCACTTGTGCAAGCAGTGCTCCCATCTTCTCTCTCTCTCTCTCTCACACACACACACACAGACACACCTCTTTGTGACGCAGATAGAGCAGGTGTTCAATCCCTGTTCTCCATCTTGATGGACAAGGAACCTGTCTCCAGTCACTCGGATGTTTGATCCCAAGGAGCCAGCCTGATTTGGGTTTTGTATTTTCAGGAAAATCCGTGCAGAAATTCTGTACAGTCTCCTCAAGGAAGAGACATGGCCCCTTCGATGAGGCTGTTTCCTCTCATGCAGTCTGAAGTTCTATGGTTCTTTTTTGGAGGCTTATTGGAATGACTGGAGATGTGGACAATTTTGGACTGGTTTCTACTTTCTCTGTAAAGTTCCTTTTTAATATGATGCAATGGAGCTAATGCATCTTCGGTTCCTTCCAAAGAAGGGGTTCAGTGACCTGAATCTGCTTTCTTATTTGCCTCTGATTGAAATTTGGGAGGCTCCATGAGGCCCTTGTGGGGGCTGGGGTTAAGGGCTGAGGGCTATACTCTAAGAGGCAGGACTACCAGCCCTTTGAGGACATTAGGGAGCCTTGGCTACTGCCATGGTAGTCACCATGTCCTGCCGAGTTCAAGTCCTGCCCCCATCCCCAGACCCCTCAGCCTGCACTGTGATAGGTGCACATTTGGCCCTGAGTGGAGAGCAGACAGGCCCCAGACTGGGCGGGAAGGTGGGGCTGGGGGTAAGGCAGCCCCCAGACCAGAGGGCCATGTGGGTTCTGACTCAAGGTTATGCCTGAGAGGTAAACTCTGAGAGCTGCCTCGTGGTGGCAGAATAACTTTTAACTAGGATGCGAAGATAAGAATTCTGGTCCCAGATCCTGATTCCTTTACTACATAAGTTTAGACAAGTGACTTAAGCTCTTGAACTGCATTTTCCTCATCAATTAAATAAGAGTATTAATATCTGCCCTGCATGATTCCTGGTGGTGTTGCAAGATTTCTAGGAGGTCTGCCCCTGAAAATAACCTGTAACATGGGAAGTGCCATCAAAGGTGAGGGCTGGACATCTGCATGATCCCTCCAGTGTGTGGTCTCCCCTTGGGGAGAACTCTGCCACTCCTCTCCCACACGCGAGCACAGAGAATGTCTTTCAGGGGGACCACATAAGCTGCTTGCAACAGGGCAGCAATTCTTAGCAATGCTTTTGTACACTTGGACTCAGAGCCACCCAGAGGAGCCACGAGAGGGTCCCTCGCCCTTCTGCACCCGCAAGGCTCTGCTGCCAGTGCCCTCTTCCACCCAAAGCATAGACTCCGACCCCGTGAAGACAGTCTCTGTTCTGCCCTCCACGAAGCTGAATAGAATCCATTCTCCTTCTTCTGCACCTTTTATCTCAAAGGATTCTTGAGCACACAATGCACTTCACAGCCTGGTCCTCTGCCATTAGACAATAAAGGGTCTTTCACTGACCGGCCCTGTTGAAATGCCACCACCTCCGCTGTGCAGCTGCCAGACAGCTGTTCTGGGCTGTGCAGAAGACATCGCTAAATTCTAGGTCGTTTAGAATGTCATACGCTGATGAGAGTTCAGGAGGACAGCGCTGAGGCCTGCAAGTTACAGAGAAAGTCTGGACTTCTGTAAAACACACGCAACAAACCCAAACCGATCTCCCAGCCAATGCTAAGAAAACTAGACTGACTCTATTAAAATGATGTCGGTTTGTTTTGCAGTGAAGATCCAAACTTTGACCCAGTCCATTTTTGTCCTATTCAAAGTGGCCTCTTTACTATAAACAATTAGGCCTTTTAAAATGGGAGCTGTGTAAATAAAATTCCAGAGTGGTAGAATAAACTTTGCTTGCTCTTGTCTCTGAATAACTATGGATTATCAGTATGTTTTTGCCTGATTCAGTGTAACAGAGGGATTGTTATACGACGGAGCTGACCTAGGAGCTGGGAAGCTGACATGAATTGGACAGTTCCTGGCCTCAAGTTGAGCACATTCAGATGTTCACATTCTCTAGGTAAAAGGAAAGGGCTTGGGGTCATTTCAGAGCCCTGACTCTTTTTCCTTCACGACAGTTGGGCCTTGCTCAGCAGAGCGCCCAAGGAGAACAGCTCTAACAGCCAAGGGCCATCTCAGCTTGCCCTCAGTTTCCTTCTTACTGTTGAAAGGAAACCCAGAACCCTTTTTGGAAGTTTTCGATAATTATTGATTGCATAGATCACCTTATAGTCACAACACCAGAAATTATGCCTGATATTTGGGTTTCTTTTCAAGGGCTAACTACATCTGAACATAACTTTTATTAAGTTTTCTTCAAAAAGATGATTCAAATTTCTATTCAGTGCTCTTTAGATTTTATTTTTTTAACCGCCCAAGTCAGTGCCCCATTACAGAGGAAGTTTGAGTTGTGATTATTCCATTGATCTATACGTGCGGGTCTGATGCGATGCTTAGAAGCCTTCACTACCTCAGCTTTTTAAGTTCTGCTGCTTTTTGTGGGTTTTAGCTATTTTTGAAGTCAACATGACCCTTTTGCAGAATTCTTCATGAGCACAGGGAGGGAAGGAAGAGGACAATTGTGATGGCATAAAATCGATTCAAAGACTCAAATTTGTATTTTCAGAGAGCCATATAAAACCAGTCACCAGCAATTTGTGAAACACCAGTTTGTGCCTGAGCTATGCTGGGAACTTGCCAGAAGCGTAAGTATATGATCCATATATGCAGAAATCCTTGGGGGAGATCTGGTGAGCAAGATGAGATAATCATGAGAAACAGTTTGAGAATACTGCAGGATGATAGGTCATTAAGTACTAAATTTCCTGCTGCAGACTTCAGGGGTCAAAGGAATTCGGAGTAACTGAAAAATATGGACGTATTGCTGTTCACAAAAGTCTTGGTGAAGGAGGGAAAAAAAAAAAAAAAAAACCCAGGTCATGAAGGATGACATTTGGTAGTTGGAGTTCAGCCAGGGGAGAGGTATTCATTTAGACAGTAAAGCAGGCAGAGCAGAGTGATGGCCTGGCATATTTACATGTTGACAAACTAGGGTGAAAAACTTTTTGTTGGAACAATAGTTTTTAGACATCCAGTTGACCTTTGAGATGGTCCATCGATGGCCACACTTCCATTCAGTAGAGCAGTGACCCTGCTGCTTCCCCAGTTGCCCCCTCGTCCCCAAGGTCAGTCTCCCCAGGGACTCAGCTCCCCCACAGACAGGTGGTTGAACTGCAGGTGACATCACTGTGGTGATGTGGAATAGCACGTCAGATGTTTCTCGATCACCTGGCCCAGTGATTCTCCTGTCTTGTGTACTTTACAGTCACTTGGAGGGCTTGTTAAATCACAGATTGCTGGATCCTCCCCACAGTTGTCAATTCAGTTGATCTGGGGCCTGGGACAGGGCCAGAGAAAGTTGCATATTTAACAAATCCCTGGTGATACCGATGCTGCTGGTCCAGGGACCACACTTTGAGAACCACCAACCTAATCCATTATCTCAGTTTACAAATGAAGAAAGTTCTGAGTTTAAGAGTGCTTAAGAAGGCAATTGCCCACCACCCCTTCATGGCTCACCCTGTGCCAAGTCCAGCCTAATTCTCAGTTCCTACAGGGCAAGTCTGACTTTGGTTGGATTTTAATTGTTTGAGAGCTGAGCTTCTTTAATCTCAGTGAAAATTCTTGCATCTTTAGGAACAGATCTTCCCAAAGGCAGGAGGATAAACTGGCTAATTTTGAGGCTTTTAAGGCTATGAAAACGTTGCATTAGTAAAATAATTTTTTTCCTACAAATTAGGTATTAATTTATTATGTCCTTGATTTTACAACCTGTAGGTGGCAGTGCCTTCCTTCTCTAGAAACAGCTATAGCTGCCTGAGCTGTTTCATTTCCTGAGGAGTGGAGAAGGCTGCAGTGTATACATATTAGAGATTAGGCCACCTGCCCTGGCCCAGGACGTCTCCTCTAGGGACAGCAGAATCAGATAGCTGGATTTAGCATTCTGAGAACTATACTGGCCCTGATTAACTTGCGAGGTTTTATTAATCTTTAATGTTTTAATTTTCTCATTTTCTTACTTAACTAGTTGGATTCTTATTCTTGCCCAAGATTCTAAAACTTAAGACCCGGGAAAGGCGAGAAACCAGAGACACAGTGAAGTGGATCTATTGAAATGCCATGAATTTACTATTAAGAGAGGATTCTTCACTGGAGAGGTTTATTGCCACCAAAGCACTCTTTTACTGTTGAAAGTCGGCAGCAGAAAGGAAGAAAAAGAAACGAATGATTCTAGGAACCACATTGCAGAAATGCCGAAGGGAGGTTCAAACAAGTAAGTGATTGTTCATTAGCTACTGTTAATGATTAAACATGAATTCCTTTTACATATGACCCAAGACTTGCAGATGACTTGTTAGTACATGATTTCCATTTCTTCAGCAGTCATTGACACGAAGATATAAAACTCACTCTCCGTTCCCTCTTAAGATGGAATCCTATTGGAAGAGGCTGAGGGGTGCACTTGCAAACAGCTTGCAAGCATCCAGCACTGCACTCCGGTGCACTCTGCCTCCGAAAAACCCCGAGCCCCATCCCTTTCCCAACTTCACTTCCCCTCAAAAAGCCACTGAACTGTCTCAGTAGCTGCCAGGGCAGAGAAGTGCTCTGGTCTGATGCCCTTTGACCATTCCCTCCCTTCTGTCTTCACCGAGACAATCATAGTTTCCTGATGCTGTCTTTCCTCTTTCAGATCATGCAAAGATCAATTCCATCTCAGTTAATTTCCTTGGTTGTTCCGATATGCTATTATGAATGGAAGCCGTTGTCTCCATGTCACCTGCAGAACTGAATTTAAACTCTCCACTAGCATTCAAGGCTGTAGGGTTAGTTAGTTTCCACCTTAATTCTTCAGCCTCATCTCTCTCCATTTCCTGCCTTCCTCCCTGCATTTACTTTGAACCTCACATCATTTCCAAAATGACTTTATGCCTGTGCTTTCATACGTTTTGTTCCTTCTGAAAAATTCTTACTCGTTTTTGAAGATTTACCATCATCTGGGGGAAGCATTTCCAGACTCCCCCCAACAGCACCTTGCTCCTATTTTAATACAGCTTTTACCACATTCTGGTGTAATTTGTATGTCTACTTGTCAGTTCTTACTCCCAGCCCCCTGCCTCATTTTGTTCCATCATCCACTGCAATAGGTTGGTACCAAGAGGGCAGCAACTGTCTTAGTCTTTTTTATTCTATCCCTAAGACCTGGCATAGAGCTGGGCAGATAGTGGATGCTGAGTAAACACGCATGGGTCTTTAATCAGTGAGTCCGGCTCAAGATGCTTCTTTCTTTTGTTTACTCAGGAAAGTCGCTTTTTTCTCAGTTTTAGCCTTTTCCCTTTCAACGCTCTATTATTTCATTGTGAACCAGCAAACAACTTGAGTTCTACAAGTGGGAGGGTTGTATCAATGAGAAGACAGAAATGTTGAGGTGAAAAGCTTGAATAATGATGACAATTCTTCTTCTTTATCTCCTCCTTCTCCTCCTAAAAAACCAGCCTCATCAGTGTCTCCAAATCTTTGAAACTTGCCTGAATTTCCCTTCAGAATATTCACAAAAGTTTTCAACTACCTTTTTGTCTGCTAGATGCATTGACCTTTCCTCCATCACCAGAATTCAATGAAGTAAAAATGATTTATTTTAACAAATGACTTATTTGCAACTGTTGTGTGCTATATTTTAGTATCAGTTGTGAAACAATGTTGTGTTCGACTTGTTTTCACTGTGATACTGTGCTATTTCTGATACTTTGTTAGATAGAGTACTGGGGCCAAATCTGTGGTCAGCACCAACACTGCAAACATTGTATTTTAGAAGAAAATGAATTTCACATTTCAGCAACTGACCTAAAAATGAACTTTTAAGACATGCCCTGTGTTTTAATGTGAGAAATTTGGCTCTGCATACATTTGACATCAATTTGTAAGAGTGCTCAATTCTTCTCTTATGTCACATGAATAGGGCAAAACATCGGGTGGGAGACATATATACTTGAGAATGGGCTGGAAAATCTCTTGTGAACCCCAGAAGCACATCCTGGATAATCCCCAGTGACATGTCCTTGTGTTTTTTTGTGATAACATGTCCTTTTGTTTTTTGTGATAATGGAGACGAAATGAGAGAAAACTGGAGTAAACAGGAGGCAGTCCTTTAGGAAAGCTCTGTCCAGCTCCATGTCAAGGAGGCTAGAAAGCTGTTGAAATATGGGTGAGGCTTAGGAATCCAACTTACAGAATTGGTGACAATAACTGACGGAGCCTGACACGCCTTCTTACTATGGTTAGTGCGTCTAGAGGCATGGAAATAAGTCATGTAAAAGGAAAAAAAAAATCTTTAAAGAAGGAGCCCATTGCTCTAGTATTTAGCATGCAAGCAGAGACGTCAGGAGATTAACTTCTTCCAAAATTCCAGATGGAGATTATAAGGGAACAGCGAACACCGCAAGGCAGCCTACAGGACTTGTCGGGCTGGAAGATGAGCATTCAGACCAGAGAGAGAGGGAGAGAGGGGATCTTAACAGAGACTCAGATAGAGACTCTGGGCCCATGGACACAACTTCTCCTCGTAAGATCCATTTGGAGTAGGAATTAAAATATTAAACCACACAAGCCCCATGAGGAAGCAAGGGGACAGATTTTACCCACAGCTGATGCAGCCAGGTGGTATATTTGATAGTGTTACACAAGAAATCACTGTAAAGAACTTCAGAGTGTGCAGGAAGAGCTGTCCAGATAGAAGTCGGGTTGGAAATTATTTTCTTTTCATCGAGAAGTTAAGGTAATTTATAACATCGTCCCACCAGAGCAATGCAAAAGACAAGGCATCTTATAGCAGTTATTTTGCAGAAACATTTTCATATTGGAGTAAAATAAACCTGGAGAATTTCAGCTTTGCATAGCTATGAAGTCACAAATAGTAATCAAAATACCTAGAGCAAGAGAGACACATTAAAAACAAATAAACTCCATATTCTTTGAAGGCTGACCTCTTAAGCATTGGTGACTACACTGACAATATTTGTGAGAATATATATATATTTCACATTTATTTTTATTAAACATAATACAAAATAATATATACATATATAATTTATGTGTAAAGTTTAAAGAGTGATAAGGAAATGAACACCAGTGGTTCCACCAACAAGCTTAGGGAGGACACCTAACGCCCCTGTGTGTTCATCCAGCTCTGATCCCTCTGCCTGGTAAGCACTAACTTGAATTTTTTTTTTTATTATTCTCTTGCTTTTCTTTAGTGTTTACTACATTTACATCCCTAAATTGTTTAGTCTTCAACTTTATACAAGTGGAAGATCATACTGTATGTATTCTCCTGCAACTTTTCCTCCCTCCATCTTTGTGCTTTGAGAATTCTGTTTTACCGCTGTGTGGTACCCCTTGTCATAATACACCATAGTTTATTTATCCAGACTCTTGTCAATGGACATTTAGGCTCTTTCTAGGTATTACAAATCCCAAAATGCTGATATGTCTTGTCCATGTTTTCTGGAGGATGTATGCACATGTCTCCCAAGATTACATAGTTACATAGTAGGTTACACGTCTTACATTCGATTAGGTAATGACAAATCGTTTTCCTGCCAGCGTGGTGTTTACTCTGCTAGCAGTATACGGGAATTCAGATTGTTCTACGTTGTCTTCAACATTTACGATTGCCAGACTCCTACATTTTTGCCAGTCTGGTGAGAGCAAAATAGTTGTGATTTTAACTTATATTTTCCCTTTTGATGAAATTGAACATATTTTCATATGCTTTCTGGCCATAACTATTTATTTTTTCATGAAATGCCCAATTTTTATGAGATTGTTTGTTAATTTTACAGAGTATTTAAATATCTAGTACCCAGTCCTTTGTCAATTATAATGTGTGGCAAATGCCTTCTACTAATTGTGAGTTAAATTTTAATTTCTTCATAAAATTATGCTAATATTCTCACCATTTGTCACAGGCATAAACACAGTTAGCTCTATGTGCTTACAAATTTCCATCACAGTATAGCAAAGCTATTTTGTGTCCTGATGTCTGGTTTGTAGTAACAGTGTTTTATACAGTTGGTTACAATGGAATCTGAAGAGCTAAGGCTTTGTCGTCATCATGCACACCCTACCTACAGGAAACACTTGCTGTATGCTGCTGGTTGTTCTGAAAGAGAAGAGAAAAATTGAGCAAAGCCACTGACCATTCTCATTTTGCTGGTAGGGAGCAGTTCTCTCTTAACTCTTGACTCTTTCTTTTTGTCTCCGCTTACATTCTCCCAAAGACAGAGAAAATAAAAGATAGAGACTTCATAGCTACAAGGCTGAAAGGAATGATGATGATTAATACCCTCATCTCTACCCTCTCCACACTTGCTTAACAGCCTGTAATTCTCCCTGATATCACTTACCACATTAGGTACATCACTCACCATTATTCTGACGTATAAATTGTTTGTTTAGTGTCTGTTTCCCCCATTCCACCCCAGACTGTAAATCTCCATGAGTGCAGGGGTTTGTCTCCATTTGTCATAGAACCCTCCGTACCTAGCCCAGTGCCTGGCACCCAGTGATCCTCAAACAAAAACAGGAACAAAACAAACAAACAAACAAACAAAACACCTGTTACATAAATGAAGTAGCACATCTATTTTACTCATCCTGCTTCTTTCTGTTCACTGTGTTTGTCTGTTTTGCTGTTTGAAAGGACAGTGCTTCTCTATCTACATCATGTCAGATGATCACCTCTACTTTTTCAATTTAAAGAAAGATTTCTCACCTGTATGATTGAGACATATATGCTTTGATTTTCTATTCTATTCAACTTGTTTACCAAAAAAAAATCTATGATTTGGACAGTGGTGTTGATAACATCCTGATCAAACACGTACATGCGTAGAGCTGGGACGGATGGGGATTATGATTGGCTGAATCTATCAGTACGGGCTCTAATAAAAACAGGCGTAAAACTCTTCAGCTGGGTACAAAAAAGAAACAACTGTGCAAATGGGAGAGAAAAGGTTGTGCTTCAGTGGCAAACTCTGCATTATTTAGGACACAGCATTCTGAGTTATCTAATTCTGATCGGGTGGCGACTCTGCCTCTTTCATTGCCCTCGAGCTGTTTTACAGGTGTGGGAATTGTAGATGACCTGTAGCAGTGTGAAATCATTCTCGTCTGTAGGCTTACAAATAAATTTCTCCAGTGAAAGTTCAGTTGGCACTGTGGACTCTCCAGTTTTACATCTATTTGCAAATTTATTTCAATATTCTTAACCTCTAAATGTGTCTGTCCTTTGGATTCGCCTTTGGAAAGTCACAGCTGCTTGGTTCCCTCATTAGATAATGAGTTAGTCTTTAACGTGTGGTCATTGTATGCTTATATGGAAATCATGGTTTTACTTTATTTTGAAAGTTATCCTTTAACAAAATGGAGAATGGGAAAAACTTGGGTAAGTAATACCATATGTGCAGAAGATTTGAAGTCTTAGGTGACAGTAAATTCAATATAAGTCATCAGTGTAGTATGGCTGCTGCTTTGGTTATTTGGATATTAAGTACTTAGTTTAGAATCACCATTCCAAGACTCTAAACACTGGTCAACTTTTCTTATTTTTAACCCAAAGCCTGATTGTTTTGATAATTGTTGCTATAAATCATGTTTTAAAATCGGGTGTAGCAACCCATTGTAATTATCCTTTTTAAAAGAACACTTCAATATTCTTGATAGCGTATTCTTCTAGATGAATTACACTCTGAGTTTGTCAGAGTCTATAATGGATTCATTTGGGATCTTGGTTTTGCATAAAATCTATAACTATTTGCTTAGGACTTACTTGGTCCTTCCAATAAGGAGCAATATTTATCTCTCCAGTTACTCCTTTCATCTTTTTTTTTCTCCCACTATGAGTTTTAATTTTTATTTGAATAATTAAAATTATTTATGTCTTGGATTAAATAAGTGTGCATTTAATGATTTTAGTTGTAATATAATCTTTTAAAAATTCTGTCTTTAGCTATTTGTAACAGATCTAAAAGAATGGAATTGATTGTTATGTCTTTTTAAAAAATCAACCTTTTGGGAAAATTTATTGTATTTTTCTCAAATAAATACCATCAGCATTTCTAGAGTTAGGTTTTTAAAAAAATGGATTAACAACAAGACATCCTTGTTTTGAAAATAGTCTCTATTCATCTTGGAAAAAAACAAAATGAGAAAAATTTTAGATTCTTCTTTTCCTTCCTAAGTGATGCCTTGAATAAAGGATGTTTTACTTTTTAGGTAAGGTTATTTGGGGCAAAGCAGTTTTAGAAACACCAACAAAGAGTGTGAGTCTTTCTAGTCCATTCTTGACCCAAAATAGTTCAGCATGTGCCATGGGCTCAGTAATGTGTGTGTGTGTGTGTGTGTGTGTGTAGTCCAGGTGGGTTAGGAGATTCCACAGCGTCTTTTCAGCATCCTGAGTGTGAGCATCATGCAAAGGAGATTAAAAGTTTGACATTAAGAATAAAAGACAAACTAGAGAAAATTTTTCTTAAATGTTAATATGTTTTCTGTTTATTTCCGAATTGTTCTTTCTTCCATTTCGGTAGTCCGCCACCTGTCTTTAATTATCACTTTACTCAATTTCCTTGGAGAGTCCTCAGTATTTTCTAAATTTCAGTCATTTGACCTTAAGAAATTATGAAGCCTTTCGGAGCCTCCACTTCCTTGCTTGTGGAATGGGAATGAAAAAGTGTTTGCCTGTCTTCCTGGGTGGTGGTTTGAATCAGATAAAATGGTGAGGGCACCTTTTCCTTTATGAGACTGGTTGGCCATTGAGGACCATGTCAACTAAATTCAGTAAGAATATGTTCAGTCTATCTGATGGCTGTCATGGTTCCATGTAATTACAGATGGATGTGAATACAAGTGAAATACAAAATAAGGCCCCTGTCTCCTAGAGAAATGCCTCTCAAACATTAATGTGCACACACATCTCCCAGGTTCTTGTTAAATGGCAGGTTCTGATTCAGTTTGAATTCTTTTCTTTTCTGTTAATTTAGCATTATTGTGCTTGCTTACTGAAACTGCTTTTCTGATTGGAGTTTCATTAGTTAGGTGTCCGGGTCTTTGAGGAGGAAAGACACACAACCTCTGCTGATTAGCTTACCCACTGAAATCCAGGCTTGGCTAACACCTAGGACACTTGGAATTAAGAGGATTCAAGTCCACTCCCTACCACGGATGCCATGAACATACGGTCATTTAGAGTTTGATCAGGGAAACAGGGCCATTGCCAGCATGAGGGGAACACAGGTACAGGTTAGGGACTGGGGCATCCGCAGGCGTGGAGGAGAGTGAAGGCTGGAACGCTGTCGTGCGCAGATTGGAGCACTGGAGTGGGAAGAAGGAATGAATCTTGGGCAAAAGTGCACAAAGACTTTTCCAAGTAAGACATTCTACAATTCTAACACCCCTCTAAGTGATGCTGATGCTACAGGTGACAATCCCCACAGAAAAGTCATCCACATTAGAGGCGGAGATCAGAAGAAACTACGTATCAGTAAGTATCCAGGTAGATGGAAAATTGGGAAGATTAGTGTGGGCCAGAGCATGGGAGAAGGTTTCGTGGCCATGAAAGATGGACAGGATTCAACTTAAGATTCCTTTCCACTGTTGGTGAGGAGACAAAGCAGGCTCAGGCATGCCACAGTCTCTCACTGGAGAAAAAAAGGGGTTCGTGTTTTGAAACTTCCGTGGATTCATGCATTTCAGGATGCTTGAAATGGCTTCTGAAAACAGTATGAGGGTGCTTAACCAACAGTGGTGTTAAGTTGCCATTGGGGCTCAGTATTACATATGCACAAACGTTATGGAAGTTAGAATAGCCCATGCATCCATGAAACATGTATGTGCACGTGCCCTCTTACATTTGATCTTATTACCAATCAGGAGATTTTCTGTGCTTCCCTGTAGACAAGTCACATGCTTCGTGTTTGTAATACTGTTAAAGGAGCATTTAGGCTTCACTAAGCACCCATGAGGGTCTCCAGACAGGCAAGCAGTTCCTTGCTACATGCTGATCAGCTTGCTCTGGAATGAATGGGTTACTGGATTCTCATCCTCAGAATGAGATGAGCAAAGCTACAAAATTGCATAAATTTATCTTCAGGCTCACTGACTCTTTTGGTGTCCCATCCCTTGGGGACCCAGTGCCCACGTGCTTCTCCTCAGTGGTCCTGGTCACCCTCACTCTAGTTCCCATGTTCACCCCCCTTCCTGCTATTAGATGTGTTTCATTCTATCCTGTCCCTTCAGAATGCAATAAACTATAAAGCTATTGCAATAAACTCATCTCCTACATGGGCCCACCTGAATCTCCAGCTCCAACCAGAGGTGTTTGCTCATTGTTCCCTGAACACAGCTTCTGCTTTCTGCTCTGTGCTTTAGCTTTCTCCTGGACCACCTCTTCTCTTCCATTCTTCCTAGGCAGGCAGGTCCTACCCATCTTGAGCTCAGCTCAAATCCTGCCGACCTTGTAAAGCCTTCCAAAATTTCCCTAGTATGAATCCCTCAGTAAGTTATTGTTTCTACTATGCACTGACAATTAATCGTTTGCTGTTTTATTACTGTTTTTCTATTACCATCTTCCATCATCATTTAGAACTTATATTCAGCTCTTTAAAACTTGACATCCTGGCTCCTCTGCTACAAAAGCTCCTTGAATTTAGAGTTGGGGTCTTGTACGTTTTTGTATATTATACAGAGGAATCTCACAAATGTAAAATTTTTACAAAGTTTTTACAAAGTTTTGATTTGATGAGGTTTACCTGGGGCTTCCATTGGCTTAACTAAAGAGAACTATAACTTGAGAAACCTGGATAGAATCAGTGGAAGTCTTTCTGATTCCCTCCCAAACACTCCCTACCTCGCTGGAGCCTGCCCCTCCTCTTGGGCTGGCCTTGTTGCCATGGGAACAATGAATGACCTCAGCTACAGCCTGGCTTTCAAGTTGCCAAATAAGGATGGATGGAGGGGAGGGCATTTCTTAGGGCTCCTTGACTGACCTCAGAGCACTCCCGTTCCCTGCTCAAGTACAGGAGCTCATGCCGAAGCTGGGAAATGAAGTGCCCCTGAGGGCACAGGTAAAAACCCTGCGTGGGTGCTGGAGGAGATGCCCCTCTAGCAGGGAGTCAAGGTCTGCTGCATCCATCATGCACATCCAGCCTCATCCTCAGAACCCTCTGGCCTGTGACAGAACAAGATGCCTAGCTCTGTCTCCCACCCTTCTTTGGTGATCCCGGAGTCCTGGTCTGGATGGCAACTCTGATCAGGCGTGCCTGGTTCTCAGTTTCCCTGAGAGAATAAGTACCCATCACTCTATGTGGGAGAGGTAGGGCAGGGCAGGCCCCTTGCCTGGAGGGCAGCCAAGCCTCTGTACACACAAGCTCCCTTTTAGGCAGGGAGTAAGGGTCTCAGCTTCAAGGGTCCAGCACTGGCTTTGGGCCACTCTTGCCCCCTTCTTTCCACCCCAAATCATGCCCCAAACTTAGTTACATCACTAGGAAAGACAAGGCTTTAAACAGCTACCTCTGATCAATGATGTACAACATACTCTGAGCTCTGAGAAATCACAGCTGCCACCCGGAAAAGTGACTGGGGAGAAGCCAGCTTTGTCCTCTGCTTTGTTCCCTGCTGGCGGCCGCAAGACCAGCGACAGCCGTCTTGCCCTCGTGAGGTCAGCGCTGGGCTTTCAACCTTGCAGCCATCTCCTGGCTGCTCGGCCCCCGGGCTGAGCGGTTCTTTCTTCCGCCCACTCCCTCGTCGGAGCCTCGGAGGCTCCTATTCCTAGAAAGATAAACACTTGCAAATGCACCTCCTTCTTCCAGATGGAGAGATAGATTCAGGGACTGGACTCAAGGGAGCAAAGTGTAAAGGACTGAGACAAGAGATTGAGGCAGGTGGGTCCGGAGCCAAGGAGCAGTGTTCAAGTTTGATCACCAGTTCCCCGTACCCTCCCCTAGTTAAGAGGGTAAACTGGGAGGATAGATGACTAGGTAAGGGAAGCTGGAGGGTGGAAATAGAAGAGGGAGTTTCTGTCTTTGGGTGGCTTACACTCCTATGGACACAGGATCTATTTGTTTATTTATTACATAATTATTTAGGCTCCACAGGTACTTTCCAGAACCAAACCAGCATGCTCTGGACCCTTGCCATGTAGAGGCTCTACCTCAGGGCTAATGATGATGTGACTGTCCAGCCTAAGGAACCTTATTTAGAGCTTGCTCAGGATGATCAGAGAGATGCTGAGAAATTTCCCCTGCCTGTCTCCTCCTATCCCCTTCAAAATATGAAATCTAACCCACCCCTAATCACAGAACCTGAAATTGCATGTTGGGGACTTTTGAGGGTATCTCAAAGATATGTTGGGGTATCTCAAAGATATTGTTTCCTGACATCTTTAGTTAAAAGGCAATGTCTTATAGACAAGGCAAAAAAAAAAAAGATTATTTAGAATTATTGGGTATTTGGAAAATGATATAAGTCTCCCATAGTAACTCTATAAACCAAAACCCAAAATAATTCCTACTCTGGTGTAATACTTAAATGTAAAAAGAGAAAAAACATAAATCCTCAAAATGTAAGAAGAATATAGATGAATGTTTACTAATTTGAGGAGAAAGGCCTCTCTAAAGCAATGGAAGAAAACATAAAGGAAAGAAAAGTAGATTTGACTATGTAATAATTTAAGAATTCATCTTGTCAAAACAGATTATAAACGCTGTTAATGATAAATGTCAAATTGGGGGAACTTGCACTAAATATGGCAAGGGGCTGATGCCATAAATGTATAAAGACCTCTTCCAAATCAATATGAGAAACTAAGATCTCCACTGGAAAACTGCTAAAAAAAAGATTGAAGATAGTTTACAGTTGAATAAACATCCAATTTCACTGGCAATCAAAGAAATGCAAAATAAAATGACAAGGAAATACTATTTTCATGTAAGAAATTGACATTAAAAAAGCAGCCAAATGGAACCCAAGTGACAGTGAAATTGCTAACTTGATGTTGCCTCCCACCCTACAGCGCCTCCTGATGGGCCCCTTCTGTGTTTCTGGGTCTTCCACTCCCCTCAATGCTCTTGTCTTGCTTTCAGTGTTTATCTGTGTGTTGGAGTAGTACTGAGAAGGAGGGAACTGAGCACAGATAGGAAGGAAGTCTGGAATAACTCTTATTTCTAGAGCTGTTCTTATATTCAGAAGAATATCTCACACCTACTGCAAGCCAGATAACCTTCTGGTTCTCACTGCCAACTTAATAGACATTTCCAGTAGAGAATGACTTATACTAGAGCTTGAAAGCCATTAGCTCTAGCCTTAATAAATGGATGAAGAGTGCTCTCTGGGCCCATAATCAATCCATTAGGCCATGGCTACCTTCCCTGGACTCCTTGCTGGGCTGGGTCTCCATGTGTGACATCTTTAATGTTGGCCTCATTACTACTCTAGAAGACATCTTGCTGTCTTAACTTTCTGTTTTGTCACTTTGCTTTACCTCCCACCCCCCCGGGGACAAATGCCTACTTTCTCCACTCCTTCCCTCTAGTCCCTTCTTGCTGAAGAAGGGCACGGGGCCACACTGGCTATGCCCACTGCAACTCACGCACTACACAGTATCAATTCCCTATTGATTTTCCTGGGGACTTCCCGGAGTCGCTGGTCCAGACTTGTTCTGATACCCACAAGGCTCCTCCTCCTCTGATAATAATAACAATAGCACTAACAGCAATAGTATCAATACTACGGTAGTACTTATTTTATTTCAGGCTAGTCTGTAAGTGTTTAACAAGCACTGAGTCATTGAATACTCCTAGTAACTCTGTAAGTTAGGTAGGTATTATTATCTTTCCGATTTTACAGACAAGAAACTGAGACACAGGAGTTTAAGGAGCTTTCCCAGGACCACCCGGTGGGGGAGTGGTGGCACCAGGATCTGAGACTGCTGACCTGGAGTCTGTTTCTTGACCACGCTGCTGGGTGACATCTTTATATTCCCATCCCTCTCTCTCAGGAGACAGTTCTGCTTTCTACACTACTGAGAAAGTCCACAGCAAGTGGGCTTTCTTACACACTTGCTCCTTTCACATTGTGTTTTCTGGGGTCTTTAAAACCGTTCTCCCCTCTTATTTCAGACTCAGAAAATGGCATTTACCCATCACAGGAGTCAGCCCCATCCTGCTGTGTCCTTGGCCTCAACTCTTTCTAAGGACTCAGAGTTTGCTGTCATTCATTCACAGCTCATTGCCAGGATTTCCAAATACCATTCCCCAATGGATGTTTCCTTCCAAAGCCTTCAAATATGCTCTGGTCTCCCTCTTCCTGAGAGAACTCTGAGCTCTCCTGTGGAGGGAGTCTAGAAGGCTTTATCTGCTTCTGTCTACTTCTTAAAATCATGTCTTCTTCAGGTGCTCACTGGGACCTCCTCAGGTGCCGTTTCTGAGCCCTGTGACTTGTTTTGCATCTCATGACTCAGCTCCGAGGACCCCTGTGCCAAATCCAGTCCTGCTGGCAGTCAGGGACCTGTGTCCCAGCATGCTGGTTACTTCTTCCTGCCTCATCTCCTAGAGATGATGGCTCCTTAGAAACAGAACCCAGTCATCTCTCCATCAATTAATTTGTTAATTAATGGTTTCATTAAAGCTGTTTATTGAGTGCCTCCTGTGTGTCAGTCACTGTGCTAAGAATTAAGAATACAAAACAAATATGGCAGCCCTTGAAATTGAAGCTTGCACAGATGAAAAGTAGAAAGCCACTGATTGTAATATAATAACTAATGTTTTGGTGGAACGCCCATGTGTAATAGGCACTGTGCAAAAACCTATTCTTACATCATTAAACTGCATGCAAAGGAGGCATTATTCACAATTTAAAGATGAGGCAACTGAAGCGTAGAGAGAGATTAGGTAACTCATCCAAGATTATAGAGCTGAATGCAAGAACGGGAGCTTCAGGCTCATTTTCCTTTTTAATTTGGCTGTGCTTCCTACTGCAGATATATCTCTAAGAGAAGATGGGAACCCAGAGGCCAGAAGAACCAACTCTCTGAGAGATAGGGGCGGTTCTGCAAAAGCTTCACAGTGATGCTAATACTGGGATCCATGTCTCAAAGGAGAAATAGATATCTGCCCAGGGGACTGGAGTGTGAGCAGAAACACTAGGACATAGAAGGTGAAAAAACATGATGATAGGTTAAAGGATGCAAAAATGCTTCTAAGCCTGGCATGTAGGCTGTGGGGGGAGGGGCTGGAGATGTGGTTCGAAGCTCCTTAGACAGTGGCTACATCATTAAGAGTCTTATATGATAAATGAAAAAGTTTGAATTTTACATTTCATGGTCCTGATAGTGCCTAGCAAAGTGATTACACTTATGAAATGTCCAAATACTCTTTCTCGAACTGAAACTTCTTTACAAGCATATGGAGTGTGTCAGGAAGTTGCCAAATCCATGCCTTTCTGATGAGCTCACTGTTTTCACAGCCAGAGTATTTTAGCACCTTTCCTGACCTATTATTACAGTTTCTGTGGCTTCCATCTTTTCAGGAAGCCATTCTGCCATTTCTTGTCTATCTTGAGCTTTTTGCTCCCTGTGCAAAGAGATGACATAATCCAAGTAACTGCTTGTTCTGTTTGGAAATAGTGTCAAAGACACCAGCATCTCAAATGATTCTTTTTCTCATGATTTCTTGTGCTTCCAGATGGGTGTGTGCTTTCTGGCTTTGTTGATCTAAATAATTATCATCCTGGGTGGGAGAAGGGCAGCGTGAAGCCAGACCCGAGGGCTCCGTGCCTCAGTGTCTCCTGTGTCACTGAACAGTGGGCCTGACGGCTTTGGCAGGTACAGCCTTGGGCTACAAAACCCTTCCGGCTAGGGGTGAAAATAAAGGCTCCCTGCTCTGGGGCTTGCTGCTGGTCTGTTCCTTCTTTGTAAGTAATGACTTCTCCAGTCCCATCTCTGTCCTCAGCACACACACCACGGAAGACTTCTGCCTTTCTTTCCTTGAATTGGTCATCAGTATGAAATTCAGCCAGATCTTTCCAAAAGGTTTTGGGAGATGCTGCTCCATGCTGTCACCGACATCCAGTAACGTGGCACATATTTACTTAGCGCGCATGAGAATGAGCTATTGCACAGCCGTGAATCTTCTGGATAACTGAAAATTATCTCTCTTTTGAATATCATTTGGGCAATAGTATTTTTGGAACATATTGCATACGTGATGGGATAACATTCTGAGATATTCATTATGTTTTTCCCTCTCTGTTTTTCTCTTTTTTTCTTCCCCCCATCCAAGCAGGGTCAGCTTTCTTTGGTTCATTGTCTCGGACAAGGAATATGATGAGGCAGAGGGCAGAAGCAGCCTGTACCTCTGTCTGGCTTTTGTGTTTCAAAGGCCCAGGTTCTTAGAACAACATAGAGGATTTGCAGAGGGGGTGAAAGGGGACTTGGGGTGTAGGAACACGAATAGAGAAGGATAATCCTCCAGACTAAAAATAAATGCAGACCTGGGCAGAAGGAGGAGAAGGGAGAACAGTAGAGGAAGGTGGGGGCAGAGAGAATGGGGGGAAGGATGGGAGAGGAGAGGGGAGAGGTAGGGAGGCAGAGACACAGACATCTTAGCCTAAACGGGAATGTGTGAGCAGTGTCTCCAGGCAGAAGAGCCAGGCAGAGCTTTTCAGGAAGATCGTTCCTCTCCAAGACTGGATGAGAAGTAGCAGTGCGCCAAGGCTGGGGTGAGGAATAGGAGTGCTGAGAGCAATGGAGAGCTCACCTGTGGGTGCAGGTGACTCAGGGAGCCAGCAACCAGCTCACCAGTGTTACAACATCATTGACGTCTCTTGGAATCTTTGACGTAACCTCAGAGTTATGGGATCTGGGGTAGAGAGGTGCTATGAAAGCTTGAGATTTGAATTCCCAGTCCACTCAGTGGGTTAGGGGTTCTCAATAGAAATGATTGTGAACTAAAGAACATTAAATGTCTCGCAAACCTTGCTTTTGTGAAGCATCAGGCAGGCTTTTCTGTGCTTGGGACTGGCTCACAGTCATGGTCCTGAGGGCCTGTTGAGAAGGGAGCACTGCCCCCCCCCAACCCCCGCCAGTGTTGCAGGCTTTGGTGATTTTTCAGTTTTTGTATCTGCTTTGTATATAGTTTCCCTGCACTCAGCCCAGCTTTCGCTTCTGGATACTTACCACGGGCATGTGCAGCTCTCCCTTTTCCTCTCCAGATTCGCTCTCCGTGATGTGCTTTGGCCAGGAAGCCAGATAACGAACCTCCTTAGAATTATATATCAAGGGAGAGGAAATCGGATCTGAGCGTCAGCTCATTTTCCTCATCTGCAGAATGAGGGAGCTGTAATAGATCATTGCTAACGTCCAGTCCAGCTCTAACATTTTATGATTCCCCTGAATAAAGGATGTGAGCTTTTATGCACCGTTTTTGGAACATATATTTTCCCCATTTCCTGATTCTCAGCCATGTTCTCAAGGGATGAGGTTGCTCTGTTTGTGACATCTTGAAAAGTGACATTATTTAACTTGGCATTTATTGCTTAATTTACAATTCACCCATTTGTTAAAAAAATTACCGAGCATTTACTGGGTGCCCAGCGCTGTAGTATGTGGTTGGAGTACAAAGATTAATACTCAATACCTCCCTCAAGGAGTTCACAGACTAGAAAATTGATTCTCAATCTTTCCTGCAGTCATAGCAGCCTTCAGAAATCTGATTAAAGCCCAATATATTAGAGGCCAGTATTTATTGAGCACTTACTACATACCAGGTTCTGTTGCAAATGCTTCAAAAGTAGCATATTTTATCCTCAAATATCTATGAGATAGTTGTTATTCTCTGCATGTACAGATAAAGAAACAGATGCCAGCCTGAAACGACACAGGGCTAATATTGGTGGGAACCAGAACTTCCTCCCAGGCCATGCAAACCTAGAGCCCATGTTCCTCATATGGGACTGCTGTGTTTCTGGAATCAACAACATGAGAACAACATCATTTTTGAGAATCAAGGCCATGTACCAGGTACTGTGTCATGCTCTCCATATTAAGTATCTCATTTAGTACTAATCACAACGTGATGAGTGGATACTTTCCTGATCTTCATATTTCAGGGGAGAACCCCTCAGCTTAAAATAGTTAAATAACTTGCCCCAAGTACTCATCTAATAGTGAGGGGAGACAGGCTACAAAGTGCATTTTGGATACAGTTTTAGATGGTTCATGAACCTCTTGTCCTCTGACCAAGAGGAAGAGACAGATAAAAAGTGTATTGATTTGTGGTAAGTGCAGTGAGAAGTTCTGTGGGAACAGCATAAATCATTCTGCAGGATCAGAAAAAGCTTCCGAGAAGAAGTTATCCTTGAGCAGAATTTAAAGGATGAACAAGAGCATAGGCTTAGAGCCATGGGGAGAAGGGCATCGAGGGTAGAGGGAAAAGCATGTACAAAAGCAGGAACCAGAGACAGTAACACGATCGGGTGAACCACGGAGCTGAGTGTCACTGGGATTTGTTGTGTGTGAGGGCAACACAGGAGATGAGTGAGGCTGAAAAGTCAGATCACATTTGGACCCTGGGTGCAAAGCAAAGGCACTTGAATGTTACCTGCTCCATGAAGAGCCAGTGAGGGCTCTAAGTGTGGGAGTGGCTTGTTGGAATGTGCATTGTAGAAAGTGAGGTGCAGGAAAAGCTAGAAGGGGGGCCCCCTGGACCAGAACAAAGGGAAAAGTGAGTTAGGCAGTTGTTGTGATCAAGGCCAGCTGTGATGAGAGCCTGGGTTAAGGTAGAGGTTGATTTGAGAGATTATTTAAGAGATAAAGTCAAAGAATGGTAGGAGTGAAAAAGAGAGTCTAGGAGACTCTCGCCAGCCGCCTGGGAATCCACCTAGAAAGGTCAGTAAAGGAACACGGAAAATGAAATGAGACAGCAAACGTCGTACTGACTGGTTTCACTTAGGGAGATTCCTGACTGTAGTTGGTGGTGCGTGATCTTCATGTCCTCCTACACGAGGTGGTTGAGATGGGCCTGGGAGGTTGAGATTCCCAAGTAACCGACACCAAGTGCTGTGGGTTGAATTGTGTCCCCCTAAAATTCATATGCTGAAGTCCTAATCCCCAGCACTTCAGAATGTGACCTTGTTTGGAAATAGGGTCATTGCAGACGTAACTGGTTGAGTTAGGATGTCATACCGGGGCCCGGTGGGCCTTTATTCCAGGATGAGTGGTGTCCTTTTGTAAAGGGGAAGTGCGGGGACAGGCACCCGCACAGGGACAAAGCCACGTGAGGATGAAGGCAGGGATCAGGGGTTGTCTCTTCAAGCTAGGAATGCCAGAGATCACCACGAACCACCAGAAGCTACGGGAGATGTATGGAACAGATTCTTTCTCATTGTCCCCAGAAGAAACCAAGCCTGCCAGCATTTTGATTTTGGAGTCCCAGTCTCCAGAACTGTGAGACAGTACATTCCTGCTGTATAAGCACCCAGGTGATGGTGCTTCGTTGCAGCAGCCCTAGGCAGATAGTGCGGCAAGTAACATAGACTGTCCCTAAACTGCCTTCTAAGGGGAGAGAGAGTGCAACCCACCAATGAGATCTGCCCAGGACTGAAGGGTTTCCTGAGACATGGGGTTTTCAATGATAAAATCAAGGAAGTGCTGGGAAATTGGGATGTATCGGTCACCCTAAGAGAGTAGGTCTGCCTACCTGCAGCTTGTAGGGCTGAGGCCGGAGCTGAATTCCTTGGGCCAGCAGGGCGCGGTGAGCACAGCCAGCAGGGGTGCTCAGTCTTCCCGCAGGCAGCGTGCACGGACTCCTCTACACATGTCAGATCAGTGTTCAGCAAATGCTGCTTCGGAGGGCCTTCGCCGTTGGCCTGTCCTGGTCACTAGTTCTCCGGGTGGCTGGTGGGGGCATTCTCTGAGATGGGGAGTGCTAAGAGTGGAGAAGGCCTGGCAGGAAAGACAGTTCTCATTAAGGCATGCTGAGTTTAAGGTAACTAGTAAATCCAGGTTGGAAAGTTGGTCATAACAGCCAGGTGGAACCAAAAAGGAATCTGAAAATCCATAGGGATCTTCAAAAGGAAAGAAGCTGGGAGAAGCAGCTGAATTTCCAGGAGAAGGGAGTGTAGGGCACAGAGCCCAGGACCACTCCCAGTCACTGATAAGGAAGAAACTGGTGAGACGGAGAGTAGGGGCAGGGGTGGCAGAATATGCGGGCAGAGGCAGGAGAGCGAGAGGCAGCCGGACTTGCTCAAGAAGCTGCAGGAGTCGGGCACATGGAGTGCCCGTGTGTATTCACACACACGCACGGATGCTGTTCTGCTGGCCTGCTGTGAATGACATTCATTCTCACCGCCTCTCGCAGCCCATGGAACAGCTCCCCAAGGTCGTCTTAAATCGTACCTGGCTGCCCCTGAGCTTCAGGAAGTGGGAGTTTTCATGTGATGTGAGCATTAGGTTTGTAGATCCATCCTAACGTTTTCCTCTTTCCTTCATTTCCTGGCCCAGGAGAGCGTCTTAGTTTATTGACTCATAATTCAAGGATGAATGAATGAAAAAAAAAAAAAAAAAAGAGCCCATTTCAGATGGAGTGGGTTTAGGGTAGAGTTAAAGCCTGTCTGTCATTTCTTGGTGACCTTGTGGTTGTTCACTTCTGGTGGAAACATATATGTTAAATGGTACTAACAACAGGATAATATCTTACATTTACAGAGGACTTCATACTTTATCAAATGCTTTCACATGCATTATCGCATATGATCCTTGTATACTATTGATGTGAATTCTGGCGTGAATTTATACACTTCCATCACTACCATAGGTAAGAAGTTAATTTACTGACTTAGTAACACCTGAAGAGTCCCTCCTGTGATCTTCACAGACATTCTTTGCAGACCCAATGGTAGCTTTTATTCTCACACAATAGGAAAAGAAAACTTTCAGGAAATTAAGAGATAATCACTTAGCCCATAATTTGAGAAAAATATGCACTAAGCATTGTGGAAAGATGCAACGAGACATTAGATGGAGCTTCTGCCCTCAAAGAGCTTAAGATTTGGTTAAGAAGACAAGACACGCAAGCAAGAAAAGATGACTCAGTAAAAGGACCTCACGGGCCAAATGTGTAAGGCAGACACAAAGCGGAAGGAGGGTGGTTGCTCTGACACATCGACTGAAGGGTTCATTGAGAAGGTCGGGCTGAAAGGCCCTCATCCTGTGGGAGGAGAATGGAGAGGCTTCCAGAAGGGGATGCGTTGCTCATCCAGAGCCGCTGATGATGGAACTTGTTAACCGTTAGTTTGCTTGTTGGAAAGAGCAGGAGGGTTGCTGCCAGCTGGCACACGTGTGTGTACCTGAGAGCACAGGACTGGCGTTTCCTTGCTGAGCTTTAGAAGATAATTTTTCCCCCCAGAGCCTAGGTGTGTCCTGGAGAAGTGAAATACAAGGTGTGGGCTTACTGCCTGAGAAATGGGAAGATTCCAGACAGACGGCTGGAATTCACCTAGGGGTCAGCTCCATTAAACAAATAACAGCACAAACAAGAAGACCACTCCACCTTAATTACCTGTTTTTAATTTAGGGTGAGTTCCCTATTCATGAATTGGATTTGGTCCAAAATCTTGTTCCTCAAAGCGTGGTCCATGGACTGGTCAAATCAGTGTCGCCTGGGAGCTTGTAGAAATGTAGAATCTCTGACCCAACTACAGATCTGCTGAATCTGAATCTGTCTTTTAAAAACATCCCCAGGAGGCGAATTACAGAAAATCAGTTACCGGGAACTCAGAGCATGTCTTTACACTCAAACAACAGGGTTGAAAAAGTTATTCAACACGTGATGGTTCTAGTCATCACAGTGCAAACCTAAACATCAATTTATATCATTATTTCTATGCATGAATATATTCTTAGGTGCAACTTGCAACCCTAGGAATAGCCCTTCTCTCCCTTTACCATCCTCTGCAGGGCAGCAGAACCCCAGTCCTCAGGCCCCGGGTTAGTTTTGGAGGAAAATGTTATGGGTTCTCCTGAGTTGGGAATGGGCATCAAGTGCACAGAGGAAAAGGCATAGGCTTTGTGGACAGATGTGGATTCAAATTTAACTTACTTCTCAGAACCTGTATCCTTTATAATACAGGGGCATAAAAGGAGATTCCCTACCATATAGGTTTGTGAAGTTGAAGAAGGTAGATTATGCAAAGCAACTAAACAGATGCCTGGCGTATTGAGAGTATTCTCCTCCAAAGGCAAAAGTAAATCTCTACCCCTCGTCCCTGCATGTAGCTTGCTGTCTGACCTTCAGTGCATCGTTCAACCTCTTTGAAACTGTTTTCACTTCTGGACAGTGAATCAAGTACTAGATGATCCCTAAGGTCCCTCCCAGGGTGTGACTGTTACACGCCCCAGTGTGCAAGCTGAGTGTACCTAGGGATGGCTGTTGCCTCACACCGCTCACCCCACCCCCATCCCACCCCCATACTTCTTGGGCCCCTGCGCTCCCCTCTCACAGCCCTCTGCCACCCGTCTCTAAAACTAAGGCCTGGCAGCCCAGAGGGGTTCTAGTACCACTCCTTGAAGGACCGGTTTCTGCCAGGCAGTTGACAAGCTGAGTGAGTTCCACAGCGATCTGAAGCACTAACACACCCAGGATGCCAGATCTGAGGGGATGGCTCCACTGGGCGTCCTTGGCTGCTAAATGGAGAACCCGGCTGGCCAGCACCCCTTCCCAGAGACAGTGCAATCCTCCATAGAGATGATGCAGAGAGCCCAGGGCTTGTGTTGCACAGACAGGTGCCCAGCAACAAGTCTCTCCTCACGGCACAACTGAAGCGAAGCCTTTTAGTCACGGGGCCCAGTTTTCTGAGGGAAGTCGCGGTAACTTGCAAATGATAGAATTATGAGGTTTTTAAAAAATCATCTTAACTCTAGTTCTACTTGGCAAAGTTGGCGAAGCAATTTTGACTTTGGCTGGGATTTCTGGAAACAAGCGAGCTCGCTTGCTCTGTGGCTGGGAGCAGCTGAGGGAAACAGTGCCAAGGTGGTTAACCTGGGTTTTGTCTTTCCTGCTGACATACAGGTTTCATCTGACCCACTGTATTTTTCTGGTCCTTTCTGAGGCACAAGAGCAAAACAAAAACAAAGCCCAAAGTCCACAAAAATTGACTGTTTATTTCTTGAAGATTTGGGTTTGGAGGGAAAGTAAGACCTGCCTGTTGCTTTGCTCAAGCACATTTGCTTCTTCTGAGACTTGTGTCTCTGAGCTCTGCTCTGCTCTGCCCTTGGTCTTTTCTGTCAGACCTGCCTTGCCATTCCTCCGGTCCCGCCCCTCCAAGGTTTCTTCTTCCCTTGAACCATGTTCTCATTCTTACCACCATCTCATTGATGAGGGAACCATCATACGGTAGCCAATTAAAACACTTCTCTAGCGGGATGCTTCTCCAGTGCCAGGAAGACCACTATTGTCCTTTCCACTTCCACCTAAGAGATTTGGTTTCAATACCCTACAGCTGCCCTGAATTTTGACGACAATGAATAAATTTGTCAATAAATATTTATCAAGCATTTACTCTCTTCCGTCCTGTCATGGGAGTGGAAGAGCCGAGCTTCTCAAACATGAGCACAAGAATCCTGAAAACAGAAGAGTTTTCCAGGAAGAGCTCAGTGCAGGCTTGGGGAAGAGGGTGGATGTTGGGGGATGGGGCCGGTGTTGACATAGCCTGAGAGGCCTGCCATAAAGGTGAAATTTCATTCAAATCAAATCTTTTCTTAGAAAATAGTGTAAAATCTCCACTCTACTCTTTAAAATACCTGTTTGTGTTCATGTATAAATAATGTTAAGATTATTTACCATGGAGTAAAATTAATGCTCCTAGAATATATTTTTTTGTGTATTTATTTAAAAGACTTGGTTTTTTGTTTGTTTGTTTGTTTTTAGAGCAGTTAGGTTCACAGCAAAATGAAGAGGAAGGTAAGGCAATTTCCCGTCTAACCCTGCTCCCACGCATGCGTAGCCTCTCTCGTTATAAATATCCCTCTCACCAAGGGGGTACATTTATGACAATTTGTGAATCTTCATTGACATATCATAATCACCCAAAGTCCAGATTTTACCTTAGGGCTCACACTTGGTCATTCTGTGGGTTTGGACAAATGTATAATGGTATGTTTTATAAGAAAGTATCAAACTGTCTTCCAAAGTGGCTGTACCATTTTGCATTCCCACAAGCAATGAATGAAAATTCCTGTTGCTCCTGGCTGGTGTTTGGTGTCATCAGTATTCCAGATTTTGATGACTAGTGGTGTCTCTTTGTCGTTTTAATTTGCATTTCCCTGATCAAATAGGATGTGGAGCGTCTTTTCCTCTAATTGTTTATCATCTCTCTGTCTTCTTTGGTAGGTGTCTGTTAAGGTCTTTGGCCAATTTTTTAATCTGGTGGTTTGTTTTCTTATTGTTGAGTTTCAGAGGGTTTTGTGTGTGTGTGTGTGTGTGTGTGTGTGTGTGTATTTGGATAACAGTCCTTTATCAGATATATGTTTTGCAAATATTTTCTACCAGTTTATGGCTTGTCTTCTCATTTTCTTTACAGTACCTTTGGAGAAGTTTTAATTTTAATGAACTACAGCTTATCAATTATTTCTGTCATGGATTATCCCTTTGGTGTTGTATCTAAAATGTCATTGCCATACCCAAGGTCATCTAGGTTATCTCCTATGTTATGATCCTCTAGGGGTTTTATAGTTTTGCATTTTACATTTAAGTCTACGATCCATTTTGAGTTAATTTTTGTGAAGAGTTAATTTTGTGTTTAGATCAATTCTTTTTGCATATGGATGTCCAGTTATTCCAGCACCATTTGTTGAAAACACCATCTTTGCTCCATTGTGTTGCTTTTGCTTCTTTGCCAAAGATCAATTAATTGATTATATTTATGTAAGTCTATTTCTGAGCTCTTTATTAAGTTCCATTGATCTGTTTTTTCTCTTCTTTTAGGGGGGATAATAAGGTTTATTTATTTAAAATTTTATTTTATAATCATTATTTTTAACGGGGGTTGAACCCAGGACCTTGTGCTTGCTAAGCATGCACTCTACGTGCTCTACCTCTGAGCTATACCCTCCCTCCCCATTCTGTCTATTTTTTCACTAATACCACATTGTCTTGATTACTATAGCTTGACAGTGAGTCTTAAAATCAAGTAGTGTCAGCCCTCCAACTTTGTTCTTCTCTCTTGAATGCTGTGTTGGTTATTTGAGGTCTATTGTCTCTCCACATAAACTTCAGAGTCAGTTTGTCAATATCCACAGGATAATTTGCTGGGATTTTGATTGAGAGTGCATTGAATCTATAGATCAAGTGGGAAAGAACTGACATTATGATGGTATTGGGTCTTCTAATCCATGAAGATAGAATATCTCTCCATTTATTTAATTCTCCCTTGATTTTGTTCTTTTTTGATTTTGCAGCTTCCCCCATGTAGATCTTTTACATATTGTATTAGATTTATACCTTAGTATTTAATTTTGGGGTGCCAATGTAAACGGTATTGTGTTTTGAATTTCAGACTTCACTTGTTCATTTCTGGTATTTAAGAAGATTATATCCAGTTGATTAAGTGTTATTAAATTCAGCTATGTCCTTACTGATTTTCTGCCTGCTGGATTTATCCATTTCTGAGAGAGGGGTGTTGAAGTGTCCAGCTATGATGTAGGTTCATCTGTTTCTTTTTGCAGTTTTAGCAGTTTTTGCTCATGTAGTTTGATGCTCTGTTGTTAGGTACATACATGTTTAGGATTCTTACATCTTCTTGGAGAGTTGACCCCTTTGTAGTTACATAATGCCCTTCTTTATCACTTTTAACTTTCTTGGCTTTGATGTCTGCTCTATCTGAAATGAATGTAGCTACCCCTGCTTTCTTGATTAGTGGTTAGCATGGTATATTTTCCTCCATCCATTTATTTTTAATTGACGCATATCTTTATATTTAAAGTGGGTTTCCTGTAGACAGCATACAGTTGGGTCTTATTTTTTGATCTTCTCTAACAATCTCTGTCTTTTAATTGGTGCATTTAGACCATTGGCATACATGATGGTTGGTATAGTTGGATTATATCTACCATATTTGTTACTATTTTCTACTTATTGTCCTTGTTCTTTATTCCTATTTTTGTCTTCCAGTATTTTTCTTCCTTTTGTGGTTTTAATTGTGGCTTGTTTTAATTTAATTTTATATGATTCCACTTTTTCTCTTAACATATTACTTGTACTTCTTTTTCCTTACTTTTCTTAGTAGTTGCCCTAGAATTTACAATACACATTTACAACTAATCCAAGTCCACTTGCAAATAATACTATACCACTTCACATGTACTGTGAGTACCTTATAATAACGAAATAATCCCAATTCCTCCCATCCCTTAGATCATTGCTGGCATTCATTTCACCTGTATATATGTATGCATGAGTGTATACGTACATAAGCATACATAATGAAATACACTGTTGCCATTATTATTTTGACAAACTCTTATTGTTAGATTAATTAAGAATAAGAAAAATATGTTCTTTTTTTTTTTTTCCAAATACAAAACAGAAACAGACTCATAGACATAGAATACAAACTTGTGGTTGCCAAGGCTGAGGGGGTGTGGGAAGGGATAGACTGGGAGTTCAAAATTTGTAGATACTGACAGGCATATGTAGACTAGATAAACAAGATTATACTGTGTAGCACAGGGAAATATATACAAGATTTTGTGATAGCTCACAGCGAAAAAAAATGTGACAATGAATATATGTATGTTCACGTATAACTGAAAAACTGTGCTCTACACTGGAATTCGACACAACACTGTAAAATGACTATAACTCAATAAAAATGTTAAAAAAAAGAACAAGAAAAATAAATGTTTCTTTCTTACCTTTACGTATTCATCCTTGATACTTTTCCTTTCTTTATGTAGATCCAAGTTTCTGACCTGTATCATTTCCTTTCTCTGTAAATGTTAAACTTCTTTTAACATTTCTTGCAAGGCAAGTCTACTGGCAAAAAATTCCTTCTAGTTTTGTTTGTCTGAGAAAGTCTTTATTTCTTCTTCACTTTTGAAGAATTATTTAATAGGGTACTAAATTCTGGGTTGGTATTTTTTTCTCTCAGTACTTTAAATATTTTACTCCACTGTCTTCTTGCTTGCACAAGTTTCTGAGGAAAAGTCATGTAGTTTGAAAATGATATACTTGGGTGTAATTTTTTTTTTTTTTTTTGCATTTATTCTGCTTGATGTTCTCAGAACTTCTTGGTGTCAGGTGTCTGACATTAATTTAGGAGAGATTCTCAGTCATTGTTGTTTTAAATATTTATTTTATTCCTTTCTCTCTTTCTTTTCTTTCTAGTATTCCCTTTAAACATGTTACACCTTTTGTAGTTGTCCCACAGTCCTTGGATATTGTTCCTTTTTTTTTTTTTTTCAGTTTTTGTTCTCTTTGCTTTTCAGTTGAGAGATTCTTTCCTCAGCCATGTCTAGTCTACTAATAAGCCCATCAAAGGTGTTCTTCATTTGTGTTGCAGTGTTTTTGATCTCTAGCATTTCTTTTTGGTCCTTTCTTAGGATCTTTACCTCTCCACTTACATTGCCCCTCTGTTCTTGCATGCTGTCGACTTTATCCATTAGAGCCTTCAGCATATTAATCATAGTTGTTTTAAATTCCCAGTCTGATAATTCCAACATCCCTGCCAGGTCTGGTTCTGATGTTTACTCTGTCTCTTCAAATTGTGTTTATTGCCTTTTAGTGTGCCTTGTAATTTCTTCTTGATAGATAGACATGACGTACCCATAGAAGGAACTGCTGTACACAGGCTTTAAGTAATGTGGCTGTCAGTGGGGGATGAGAGGGGAGGAGTTCTATTGTCCTCAGTTGGACCACAGTTGATTAGTTCACTTCTCTCACATGCAAGGCTAACTGACTGGAGTCAGGTATCTTCCTTCCTCTGGATCTGTTAAGCTTTGATAACACCCCAGCAGGTTAGGCTGTAATTAACTGGTTTCTCCTGAGGGCAGTCCTTGTTAAGAAGAACAGCATGCTCTGCCATATTTCAAAATCATTCCTTTTCCCCTTGCCCTTCCTGAAACAGGAGGGGAATTTTCTCCAGTATTTATTGTGAGAAACTTCCTGGGCTCCTGGACACAAAACCCACAAAAGACTGGGTCTCTTTGGAATTTTAACTCTCAGAAATGTTCACACTGAGTCTCCAGCAATTTGTCAATTACAATTCAGGTTTTCCGACTGTGGCACTGGCTCCCCTGGTGGTTTATTCTCACGTGTCTCAGCTCTGGTAAACTGTGCCGCCCTGTATTTGGCTGTCTGTCACTCCAATCTTGGGGGCAGTGGTTTGCCCTGTGTCCTCCCCTCTGTTACAGATTGAAGAAGAACAGTAAATTTTTCAGTCTGTTCAGGCGGTTATTTGTTGTTAAAATGGGTTGGTGATTTCTAATCTCCTTAAGTGGGAAACTGGAAACTAGAAATTCCTGAAACACTTTTTTTAGATGTTTTGCATCTAATGGCCAACAGGCCAGTGTAGGCCCCAACATTGTGCTGGCTCTAAGGTGAGACCATGACCCCAGGAAACAGGAGCATTGTGACCACATGGATGTTCAGAGGCATCTCACGTTTATTTTTTTTTGTCCTGTTTTTCTCATACATGAACTTGTACTTGTAGACCCACAGAACTGAGTTTTATTTTAGGAAATAAGACCCTCATCAGCTTTTGAGACTTACAAAGTATTCGTCCTGTCTTCAAAGAGTTACTAATCTGGAGAAATCAGATTGTCACATGTGAAACAGAGGACAATGTGAAATAATAAATAATATCCTGCCTTATTCCCCAGAAGGATTTGAGATGATGAATAAGGCCATTTTTAATTGTTTATTAGTGAGTGGTTGTTTATGAGTGCAGAAGGGGTTCAGGAACAAGAAAGGTCAGGACAGAGTGAAGACAGTAGAACAGGGTGCTGTGCATGAGTTGGGGTGAGAAGGGAGCTGGTTTTGGCTTTCAGAATTGCTGTGACAATGGTGGTTGCCAACGAAGAAGCTGACAGTTTGAGAAGAAGGGCTTCTCATCTTTTTTCCGTAAGTCTTGGCCCCTGAGAGCAGAAGGGCTTGGACTCAGGAGGTTTCTGCCTGTGGTTTGTTGCAAGCTCTAGGGTTCTCTGAGTGGGCCATTCACCAAAGAAAGGAGGCTTTTATGTGATTTGTGGAGTAGCTGTATTCCGTCCTATTCCACCTCCATTTAATCTCACAAAGGCCTCCTCTTCCTGCATTGTTAGCACCCTTTTGACTTTCTGAAATGATGCCTGCTCTTATCTTGGAGAAAACCCTCAAGGGCTCTGTCCAGTGCAGTCATCCTTCATTTCTTTTATGGTCTGGTTTTGTGAGGTGCCAAGGAAGCTTTGTATCAGTCGCTGCCCCTACTTTAGGGAGGGAGTCACTTCATGGGATTGGAGTCACTCTCAAGTAATAGATGGCCACTTAGATTACTCTGAACCACAGGGTAAACGTGAACAAGAAAGGACCAGCCAGTAACAAAATGGAATATTGCCAGTAATACTGGGCGAACACTTAGATTATCTACCTCTTACTGGGTTTTACAAGCAGAGCTGCTTCCAAGAAACATAGGGAAGTAGGTGGCGTATGTTTCTGGGGTGTCATCTCTGGGCTTCCCCTCTTGCCAGACTAAGGGGCTTTCTTCCACCTACAACTTAAGTACCACTTGCCTTGGTGGCTCTGTCACAGAATAATTTTTTCATAGAATATTCCCATGTATAGGTAGATTTTTGTCACAACCTCAGGAGTGAATTTCATGGGATACTTGCATTTTAAGAGAAATCAAAGCCTTACTGAAGGAAGGGAAAGATGGGGTTCCTGGCTTCAGTATGTCAGCCTGGCTGTAAATTCGAGGAAGAAAAGGGTCAAGGACAGCTCTGGGCTCCTGGGAAAGAAGTCCTAATCAGATACGGTGCCTGGCACAAGCACAAAGAGAAGGAGGGCACTCCTCCTTTCAGTACGTGCATTTCTTGCCTGTGCTTCTTGGCAGCCCTGCTGGAGAGCATTCATTTCTCCTTTCTTGTGCTCTCCTCCGTATCTGGGCTCTTGGCCGAGGATGCCACCACTCCCAGTACTTGTTTAATAGAATGAACCTGATGGAAGCAGAAAGGGCGGCCCTCAAAACAGTGAGTGAGGACTGGAAGTGCCCTTGTGCCCAGTCCCCATCACTGCTGTTCATAGTCGTTGGGAGAAGGCCTCGTCAGTGTCACACTGGCGTGAGGCCTGAAGTGACAAGAACCCAGTGTGCACACCTCTCCTTGACTGCACTCTTTGAGGAACCCCCAAAATGACTGTGGCCATTTGTTCGGATAACCCAGTTTAAAAAATACTATTTGCGGGAGCAGCCCCTCTCAGCGTCTTGTCTGCATCGGAATGCCCCAGTTGCGACATGTATTTTTGTTTTGTGTATTTGTTTCCCTCTCTCCCTGCTGTCAAGTCTTTTAGGGCAGGAGCAAGTAGTCTATACTCCCTGTATTATCCATAATGCCCAACAAACATCTCGTCCTGTGCATAAAAGGAGCACAGTAAGTATCTGTTGGATAGATGAATGAATTGGTAGGGCATCTTGCTTTAGAACCATTCTGCTTTTTTGAAAGAGCAATATTTTTTAAAATGCAATTCTTCTATGAAACAACACAATCCCTGAGCAAGCTATGGGCAGGTACTACTGAAGTTTGTGAAAGAAGGGTCTGGATAGAGTTAACATAAAATTTGTTCTACCCTATGAAATACTGTGAATTTTCTTGTTTGAGAGAAAAAAATTACTCCTTATGTTATCTTTAGACTTCCTGCCTATGTTAACATCTTTGATTCTAAGTGATGATGTTGTCTGTGAGAGCATTACTGTGGGTTGAGATCCTGGGTGGAGCTAAACGGGGTTGGCAATAACCCTGGACCCTACTCTGAAAGATATACTGTGGACTTGAGGGAGAAAGAACAGAAGGATGGAGAGGGCCCTTGAGTAACCCACAAGCCATGTGAATACCTGAGCAGTTAAGGACCACAATTCCTACTCCACCACACACACACACACACACACACACACACACACACACACACACACCCCTTGCCCCTCACCCCAATTTGATACTTATTGGAGCATGATAGAAAAAGAATGATGCAATGACAGAAAAGTGGGGAAAAAGAAGAAGAAGAAGAAAGATTAGAATATGTGGAACTTAAGAGTTGCCAGTGGGCCCTTAATGGATGTTTGCTGAGTTAAGACAGGAGAGAGTAGAGGTAACAGCTGGCTGAGACTTGACCATGAAAGGTGGGGTGCAAGGAGACAAATGAAAGGGTGAAGCAGGAGAGAATGGAATGGCAAAGGAGGCTGGAGATGGGACACAGCTGAGCAAGAAGCAGAGCGTACCCGGGAAGTGTGTAGGGGGCAGGCCAGAGAGCCGAGAGCCAGAGCTGACGATGCCACCATGATGGACGGGAGCCACTCGGAAATGCATAAGGGAGCCCCCACCCCACAATGATGAAAGTGCAGGTCTAATCAGCACACAGCAGCACTGTGAAGTGAAGGCACTGAGCTAGGAATTCCAAGATGAAGACAAGCCGCATGGAGCACGTCCTAACTAGCCCTTCTAACAGCAAGAAGACTATCGATAATACAAAACAAGGAATTATCCAAGGGATATTTAAAAATAATGTTTAAAAATTTTATCCCATAAATACATTTTCTCGTATCATTATTAAACAATCCTATTACAATCTTTACGCGCTTCCTTTTTTCATTTTAGAATAGTAAATATATCTTTAAGAATTAGATAAAAGGTTAAGAATCTGGGCTTTGGGAGTTATTTAGCTCTAAAAAAATTAAGTTTCTAGCTCTGCCACTTTTTAGTGGTGTGGCTTTGAGCAAATCACCCAATGTCTATCTCTAAGCTGTAGTCTCCTTGTCTGTAAAATGGGGGTGATACTGCATACCTGCTATGATTGTCGGGAATAAAGTGAAAATGTACTCAGTGTATCACGGAGGACTTGATCTCCAGAAGGGACTCGTGCTCGATCAGTGGTGGCTTTTACTGCCCACAGTCAGCGTCCCTGCCGGGACGAGCTTGACGCTGATAAACGTATTTGCGGGAGACTGAGGAAGGGGCTTGTGAGAAGACGTAGCTTCCAATTAACTTTGTCACTGATTGTTGGGTAACTCTGGGCCAAATGCTATTCTTTAATGAATGGGGGTGCAAAACGTATTATGGTAAATGACTGTCACAGCTGGTAGCCAGATGTTTACCTAATTTCCTCTGTTTTAGAGCAAATATGTCAGAGGAAAGGGGTTGAGTGATGGAATTAGGCAAATAAGTACCATATTTGAGGAGTGTATTTTGATTAGGCTAATATTAAATATTAACATCCGTAAACCAGTAATCTCAACGAGGCAGTTTTTGGACACTGTGGCTGGTGGAGGGAACCCGGCACAGGAGGGCTGCTGCCTGCAAAACCTCCATCTGTTAAATCCTCCCCTGCAGAACACAGAGTTAAATGTGCCTTTTATAGCCTCTAGTATAAAAGGGCAAATCATTTCTTTTAATTGAGGAAGGATGAAATATTTTTGCTCTACACATGTATTTATGTTCTATTTTAGCATCATAATTATTTTTGCAGCCGTCAAAATTTCACACAACCTAATAGGAAAATAAATCTGAGTCCAGACTGGCTCAATACTTTCCAGAGGGGTCCAGTAAATAAAAACTCCACAGTGACTGACTGACCTCATTCAAAGTCACTGCTCCTAAGCCCAAACCCAGAGTGAATGGGAAAGAGGTTAATTTGTTGGAAAAAATTCATGGGATTTGTTTTTAAAAGAAACATCCTGAATTGAGGTGATTAAAACAACACAAACGGATAAAGGGTAGAGCTGTGAGAAGACAAGGTGTGCATAACTGAGTGTCTTGATGACTTGGGGAAGATGGGGAAGAAATCCTGCTCATTCTGCTCTCCAACTGCTAAATCCTGAGAAGGCCAAGAGGCAGAGTCTCCGAAGTCAGAAGTGGATTTGGAAGCAGGGCTCCGCTGTCCACGGATGGAGTGCCTGGTCCCTGCAGGGTTTTTATCAGCTGTGTGGGTGAGCGGTGAGAGGCTCCAGTAATTACATTTGTTTTTAGCATTTGTAGTCAAGTCAGGAAGCGGAATATTAACACTTCACTTCCTCGCCTACTCATTCGTTCATTCCCTTCGCACACATTTATTTGTAGACACTTATTGGCACTGCACGTGCCCTCAGTGAGCTGCTAACCCCAAACTGCTAAGGGTGAGCAAACCAGGAAGCTGTGGTCAGTAGGAAAATGGCCCCTCCGAGGATGCCTACATCTTAATCCCCAGCACCTACATAATGTATGTCACGTTGCATGGCAAGGGGGAGAGTAAGGTCCGCAAATGGAATTTAGGTTGCTGATCAGATGACCTCAAAACAGGCATATTATCTTGGGTTATCTATATGGGCTCAATGTAAACACAGCAGTTCCTAAAAGATGGAAGAAGAGCCAATGTCAGGGCGATGCCTTATGAGAAAGACTCAGTTGGCCACTGCAGGCTTGGATGATGGAAGGGGGCCTGAGCCAAAGAATACAGGTGAGCTCTAGAACCTGAGAAGGCAAAGGCACAGATTCTCCCTTGGATCCTCTAGAAGGAATACAGTTCTGTTGACATCTTGATTTTAGCCCAGTGAGGTATGTGCTGGACTTCTGACCTCTGGAACTGCAAGATGAAAAGCTTGTGTTCCTTAAAACCTCAGATTTGTAGCAATGTGTTAGGGCAGCCATAGGAAACTATTAGTGATGCTGAGGCAGTGGGACTGGAAGGGACCCCCGATCACAGCAGTGAGAGGAACAGAAAATGTCCTAGGAGAAGTCAGTATTTCTTTTGAAAAGGAAAGTTCACTGGCCACTTGCATTTGAATTTCCTAAGAAAATTTTCCTCACTTCTAATCATCAGTCCTAAGGTGACAGATTCCAGAGCTGATTGCGTATGTAGACTCCCCCTTCTTATCTTTTATCTTTGTTTTGGGGGAGATAATTAGGTTTATTTACTTGTTTATTAATTGTTATAATTTTTTATTTGATTGAACCCAGGACCTTGTGCATGCTAGGCATGCATTCTACCACTGAGCTATAACCGCCTCCCTCCCCTTTTTTAAAGGTCACCAGGGTCATTTTCTTGACACTGACTGAAGGGATAAGATTGCAGGCAGGGAGCAACACAAAGTGGGGAAGGACAGTTTTTCCCTCCATATCACCCAGTCACGTTGCCCCCAGAATTGCTTATCTTTCTGCTCTTTCCAAACCATAGTTGGAGACCTTTCGTATGTACAGACTTCCTGGGAGCTAGGCTAGAACAGGAGCTGTGCTGCTGTTACCATTTTGCGTCCTATTGAGCCCTCCCTACTTCCCTGCTCCAGGACCACCCACTGGGCAGATACTGTAGGACTCAATAGGAGACTCCCAATGCCCTTCTTGGAGGCGAAGTGCTGCCAACACTGACTGTTGTGGGAATGCCGTTTCTTGCCTGCCTTTTCAATATTCTTATGCCATTCCTGTGATCACTGCCAATCTGTCAAAAATTACAGGATACATTTTTTGAATGCCTAAGTTTGCATAACTTGTTTTTTTTGTTTTTCATTGTTGGGGAGGAGGAGAGATTCTGCCTTTTGCACAGAGTTTGTGGGCATTCTATTGGAGGTTACTGGGTTAGATTCATCCCACCCATTCACTATCCTGGCATTGCTATGCATGTGTTGTCGGGGCTTTGCATCAAATGATTTTCTTTGTTCAGATTTGGGTTGCTGTCTCTGCTTGCAAATTATTTTTCACAATGACTCCTCTTCTCTCTTCTTCTTCCTTTTCTTTTTCTCCCTCCCTGTCTGTCTGTCTCTAACACACACACAGACACACACACAGACACATAGACACACACACACACACACACACACACACACACAGATGAGATTAAACCCTTGTTTCCATTGCCAAGTTCAGGACCCATTAATATATTTCCAAGTTCAGGGCTAGGATAAGTCTTCATTTTGGTTCCTGATCATCACCCAGCCATTGTGCTCTGCCAAACAAAATAAATTACTAGAGGAAGAACCCAGGTCTGTGTTTTAATAGAGCTTGATTTCTCCAATTTGGCTCTATTGACATTTTGGGCTGAGTAACTATTTGTTGTGTCCTGAGCATGGTAGGGTGGTCAGCAGCATCCCCAGCCACTACCCTCTAGGTGCCAGTAGCGACACCTCCCCAAGTCATAGCAGTAAAAAAAAATGTCTTCAGATATTGCCAAACACTCCCTGACGGGCAGAATCACTCCAGGGTGAGAACCGCTGGAGTAGAGAGATCAACGCACCCAACTTCAAGCAACTTGTTAAGACAGCCTCAGAAACAGTGGACAGGCTCAGCTGTCACCCAGCTGTGGGGACCACCTGCAGCCTATTACTTGGACAAGATTATTGAGTTACAGGCTTGGGCATGCGGCCTCAGCTCCAGGCAAATGTATGCGCTCTGTGGGTTGGTGCTGCTGGTGGCATCGGGTTACTCACAGCCCACTCTGCTCCGCTCTTCAGCTGCTGGAAGGCAGCTCAGTGACTTGCTAACTGATAGTGATGACACTTCAAACCAGCCGAATGTGCCAAGTAGGAATAACCATAGCCACTCTTTGCCCCAATTAATTATTGTTGTTGATGCTGTTACTGTTAATATTTATAAAAGAAAAAAAGTTCTCGAACTTTGGGGAATGACATAGATTTTACCGACTCCTCCTTTAACAACTGTAGATCTGTCTTTTCACTGGCTGATACGTGTTCCCCATGGCATGTTCAATAAAACACATTCAAGTCCAAGCTCATTATCATTCGCCTCCCACACAGCATTTTTTAAATCTTTCTAATTTTTATTAGTTCTTTGTGTTACCTAGCTACACACACGAGGCACCTAATTCAATTATCTTCCTTCAAATCTTCCAACATACAACCACCAAATTACTTTTCCTAAATCAAAAGTTCGATTAAAACCTCTGTTTAAAACATGAAATGGCTTCATTAACTATTGTGTTCAAATTTTGTAGTTCAGTGTTAAGGGTTTCCCAATACTTACCTTCATAGCTTACATTTTTCCCTCTTTCTTTGTCCTTCCCTCCTTCCACCGATTTCTGCAATGTTATATCCTAAGCAGATATTTTTCAAAATGTGGTCCACGGTTCACCTGAAAAAGAATCAATGAAGATACTTTTAAGAATGCAGATACCCAGTTTCAGCCCCAGAATTTCTAGGGATAGGAACAGATTATCTCAAAAAACTGAAATATCTTAAGACCTAGCTCAGATTAACTTTTGTCTTTAAAATAGTTCTTTTCTTCTGGTACTTACTCTAGGAGGAAGAAGAGGAGGAGGAAAAGGAGGAAGGGAAGAAAATGAGGTTGGAGGGTGGGTACAGTTTTTGTGTTAGGCTCTATGCTAGGCACTTTTCATTGATTATTTCATTAAATCTTTGCAATGTCATTATTCACTTTATAGGCGCAGAAACTGAGGCTGAGCAAGGCTTATTTACTTGCCCATGGTTACACTTGACTAAATAGGGGAGCCTTTCACTCTGAAGTTCACAGTCAATACTGACCTTGCTCATGCTTCATTCTGCTCTTTGCCTTTTAGTGAGTAAACGCTTGTGCCCAAAGCCTTGATAACATGGCCCGGTGGACAGAACATTGGACTTAGAGTCAAGAGAATCTCGGCTTGAGTTCTGGCCTTGGTTTTGGGGGGCTGCTTCTAGTCGACCCTAAGGTATGGCCTCTGCCTCTCCCTCAGAGCACAGCCAGGGGATGAAGGAGGGACTTAGACGAAAGGTGGGCAGGGCAAGTCCCTGCTGTCTTTTAAGGAGGATACTTGGAAACTTCCACATCTCTCCTCTGACCACATTGACTCTTAGGAGTCACAAATATGAGAAAACAGGCCAGATGGCCTGAGATGTTTTTTAGAGCTCCTCTCTCAAGACCTTGAAAAGAAACCAAATAGAAAAGATCACCCCGCTTCCGGTCAGGCTGCATCCGTATGTGAAAGGAGAACCATTCCCAGATAGTTTCCTGGTGACCTTTTATTTCACTCATCTGTGGCTTGTCCCCCTGGTGATGGAATGCAGTGTGGGCACCGTTTCAGTGTCACCAGCGAGTGTCCTCGTGCCGATGGACAGTTCTTGCCCCAGTCTCCTGGAAGGGGACAGGGGAAGCAGTTCTGCAGCAGGTCCTTCACTGGGGCAAAATGTGAAATTAATCCAAGCATTTGTTACTTCTCCCCATTTGGCTTCCAAAACAGATTTGAGTAAGCTTTCAGTAAAAGGCACAAGTGCAATAGATTAGACCAAGGTGAAGGAACAAGTGTCATACAATGAACAGTGATTACATCTATTAATTACATTTTATTTTACCTAGTTTTTACTTTTAATTAATTAATTTGGGGGGAGGTAATTACTTTATTTAGTCAGTACATACTAAGCACACGCACTACCATTGAGCTATATCCTCCCCCCCAAAACATTTTAAATAATAGCTACACTCATGGAAGCTTATCATGCACGTGGTTGAAGTGCAATGTTCTAAGCATTCGTATCATTTCACTCCAAGCATTTGTGTCATTAATTCTCACAACTCGATGTTGGTAGCTCCTGTTATTATCTGTATTTTATGGTAAGGAACTGAGTACAGAGAGGTTTAGTGACAAGCTCATAGTCATACTTCAGTAGTACATACATACAGCATAGCTGAGCAGGACCTGAACCCAGACAGTCGAATCCAGGACATGGGTTAGATGGAGAAGTCCGTCACACACAGTCTGAATCCCCGCTCTTCCACTTACTAGCCAGTGACCCTGGCACTTCACTTCGTGAAGCTTCAGGCTGTTCATCTGTAAAATGGGGATTGTGATGTTTTCCTGTCGGGTTTGTGGCGAAGACTAAGGGAGGCAGTGCGTAAAGACGTTACTGTGACGTGTGAGAGACGCGGTGCTATACTCGAAGTGCCGCCCTTTGTCATCTCCTTTGAACAGCACTCTACTAATGTTCCAACGATCTGATAGTAAATAACAGAATATCAAGCCAGCGTTGGACTACTAGCTATGGAACTCTGATTTTTTCCCTTCTTTCCAATGCCATTTGCAAAGGACATCATCTGTCTCTCCCAATTTCCTTCTGGTGACCTAGTGCTAAGGTTGTATCCTTGTGGGAATGACAAAACTTTAAAAATGAAGAAGAATATTCCGGGGCTTCAAACTGGACCAAAGAGAGGCAGCAATAGGATGTGAAATAATGACATGGAGCAGACTGAGTGTCTGTCAGTTTTCCTTACTGAACATGCAAATCCTCAATAAAGCTCATCAAACACAAAGGTAGGATTTAGCCGGTATGGCCCAGCTCCCCTTCACTGTGTGCTTTTGAAATGAGCTCTTCTTTTTGTTCAGCAAATAAATAACAGGCTCCCTGAGTGTCCTCAGAACTGTAAGAAAGAGTGACATTGTCATTCAGGGCTGCTGACCGAAGAAAAAATGAGGCACCAGAGCCAACCAGCCAGCGATTACATGGGGGGCTGGCCCTGTTACAGAAATCATCGAGCTGACAGACAGACAGACATCACCGGTGGCCTGAAAACCCCGGTGTGTTATTGGGCTCCAGAAAGACTCGTTAATGTGTAACATGCCTCTGCTTAATTATTTGAAAAACCTTAAATCCAAGCACTGGGTGCGTGTGTGTGTGTGTGTGTGTGTGTGTGTGTGTGTGCGCGCGCGTGCATGTACGCATGTGTACCTATGTGTGTTTAAGTTAAAGAAACAAAACTCAGTGGGCAAAAAATACCATGTACCTTCCAGATTAAATTCTCTTCCTGCAAACCTTGGTTGTGAGCTGTCCAGTTGGTGCCATTCTGAGCGTTGCGGAACAGGTCAACGGCCAAGCAGGAGCAGATGGGCTTGGGATACAGGGCATCCTTCTCCTTACTTGTTGGGAACTAGTTCTTAATTAGACTCATACAGGCAGGCCCCAAGCTCGAATTGCTAGTTAATCTAATAGAGTGCTTTCTCTTAGGGGAAAAGAAGGAAACATAATTTGCAGTGAAACCCTTGATTTGGTGCTTCTACCAAAGGGAGGAGGCGGTGCCATTGGGAGCCTCCTTGAGCCGTGCAGGAACTTGCTCGGTTCAGGGTGTTACATGGGTGTTTTGCCCCCTCTTTCCTCTCTTGCTTCTCTCATCTACTTTTCCCCCCTCTTTCAGACTTTCCTTTCTTCATTTCATCTTTGCCTTCTATCTTGTTCTTTCTTCCTTCTCTTCTTTCTCTTTCCTTCCTTCTTATATTCCATTTTTTCTTTCTCCATTTCCTTTCTTTTGAAATATTCCCTAATTGGTACCATGTATCCCGGGAAGCAACTAAGAAGTTGGGGGAGTAATCCAAGCGCCGTGGTCTGAATGACTGTCCCGCCAAAGTTCATATGTTGAAAACCTGATGTCCAAGGTGATGGTATTAGGAGGTGGTGCCCCTGGGGAGGTGGTCAGGTTGCGAAGGTGGCATCCTCATGAATGGGGTTAGCGTTCTGATAAGAGGCTCTGGAGAGCTCAGCTCACCCCTCTTCCACCATGTGAGGATACAGCAAAGGAGAAGTCTGCAGCCCAGAGGAGGGCTCTCACCCAACCGTGCTGGCACCCTGATCTTGGACTTTGAGCCTTCAGAACTGTGAGAAATAAGATGATGTTGTTCATAGGCTACCCAGTTTGTGGTTTTTTTTTAACAGCAGCCTGAACAGAGCAGGACATCAAGCCAGTTTGAGATCCATTCTAATAGAGGCCATTCTAACCATTTACCAGGTTTGCATTAAATACAGACTCTATTCAAGCTAATTCCATTTCTTAGGCATGTCATGCCATGTCCCTCAAGGTCAGCATTCATTGTGACAAAATAAAGCACAATGCGGTATGATTTTATTACATCTGGTGATACACATGAATGGCTAGGAGAAAACCAAAGTGCTCTTCTTTCCTTAAAAGTTTCCTAGTTCCTAGAATTAATACAAATTTATTACAGCTGGTGGGCGGGACTCCTGAGTTTTACAGCTCCTATAACTCAAAACATCTGAAGTTAAGTGTATATGTTAGCAGAGGTAGACTTAACAGTGAGCCAAAGGCAGAAAAGTCATGTCAAAATTGTTTCAGTAAAAGGCCTAAATGTAACTTGTTCTATTGCCATGTGGTCTCAACTCACATGAAAAAAAAGTTACAGTAAGAACATGGTGCCTTCACAAGCTGTAATCACTCCAGAAATCTACCCAGTTCCCCAGGCTGTCACTGGACTCTGCTTCAGGCCTGACCCGGTTCTGTTTGTCAGACGTAGTCCCCTGGGACTGCCTACAGCTGCGGGAGTGATGGTTTTTACCTCCAGCCTGGCAAGCTACTGGAAAGGACTGCTTAGCTACAGTGAGGGTTTAGAGAGGTATTTTGGGAGAAAGCAAAGTTTTAAAAGGGTTGGATAGTCTTCTGTGGTTGCGCTGGCTTGCCAGAAGGCTACACCATTTCATTTGTTAGAGGAGGTCGGCAAGAAGACGTCACTGCCCACTGGTTTGACCCGAAAGCTAGACCCGGGCATTTGAAGGCTCCTCACCCCTCCCCCTATTTTTGGAAGGTGTGTTTACTTGCCTTCACCACTACCAGAAACTTCCCAAAGATACAGCCTTGAGTTAATAATGTGATGAGACTCTCTGGGCCTTGTACATGCCTGAACCCCGTTAAGGACTCTGTATAAACTTTTAAGATTCTGGCAGGCAGGTGTGGAGATCTACTCATCTTGCGGCCACCCAAGACAAGCTTTTAAAGTAAGTTCCCTTACTTCTTAAACTTTCCATCTACCGATCTGGAGTAATCTGCCTCTTTAACTCTCACCCTGCCCTCCACATGCATGGCTTGTTTATACCCAGGAAGCTCCTAAGGAAGTTTGAGAACGAACATCATCTTAAAAACAATTTTTTGATCCCAGACCATACTGCGTTTCTGGCTAAATGTTGCACTTGGTAAGCTTTACCCAAATGACCATACGTAGTCACATAGTGTTTGCAGCTGAGTCCATTTTTAGCACCGTCAAAGGGAAGAAAGAATCGCAAGGTGGTGAGTGCATTTGATCCTCCTGGGACTGCTGTCAGAAGGTCAGCTCCACTAGCACCCTCCCCACCCCACAGGCCAGCATACCCCAGCGCTCTTTGCACAGCTCCCTCCTGCATGAAAAGCCTGTAGGCTCTGCCAGGTTTCCCTTCCCAGTGCCTGAGCCCTCTCCTCCCTCAGGTCTAGAAGGAAAGCTAGATGGTTCAGCATTTTAGCTGGTTTTGTTCACTGTGATGTCCCTCCATCCATGATGGAGGGAGGGCTGCTAATTTGCCAGTCTCAGCACTGGAGCTAGAGAAGGGCAAACATGGGTGACAATTGTGGCTGGAATCTGTGTGTGTGTGTGTGTGTGTGTGTCTGTTTGTCTGTCTTTGTAGCCCTGTGTAAGTATGTGTGTTCCCAACCACCAGCTTTATGGAATTAATTAATTAATTTATTTATTTATTTATCAATGGCGGTACTGGGGATTGAACCCAGGACCTCGTGCATGCTAAGCACGCACTCTACCACTGAACGATACCCTCCCCTCTTATGGAATTATTTTTGCGTAAAGCCACAGGGTACAGTGAATTCTAAGCTTGGGGAAGAAACAAAGCCTGAGCATCAACTGTCATCGCTTAGGTTGGGAACCTTTTATATGCTAACTGTAAGGTTCACTTTCTTCTTTCTTTCTTTGTAGTTTTACTATGAAATATTACATATATACAAAAGAATGAATATAAATACATGAATGAACATAACAGATATTTCTATATACATCCTGTGTGTCTATATACATATATAATATATACCAAAAGAAAAATAAACACCCATCTACACAGCAAGCAGCTTAAGAAATAAAATTTTTAAAAATATGTAAAAGGTATTCTATTGACATGTCCCCCGTTGAATTCTTCTCCCTTTTTTCTAATGTTCATGATTCTCTTTCATTTTGTTATACTTTGTCACATTAAACAAGCATTGTTACATTTGTATGTTTTCAGAATTTACATGAATAGAATATGTAATATGGTTGTCTACGACTTGCTTTTTCCACGCAATCTGACTCTGAGATTCATCGCTGCTAATCTATGTAGTATATATTACGAATGTAGTTGAATGCAGTGTGAATGAATGAATGTGGTTCACTCATTCTTGCCACGGTGGGGAATTTTATGTCGTGACTGCATCCCACTGTATTGCCTGTTGGTGCTCTCGGTGGGCATGGTGACTGACTCCTGGTATACACATGTGGAAGTTTCTCCAGGGCACAAAACATGTGGTAAAGAGCAGGGTCATGGGGAGGTTCCCCATCAGTCTCACTGCCTAATGCCAGATCGCTTTGGCGTCATACAAATGTGCATTCCCAACAGCCAGATATGAGAGATCCTACATCCTTGCCAACATTCAGTGTCATCAGACTTCAGAATGTGTGCCAATCTGATGTGTATGAAATAGTACATCGGTAGGATTTTAATTTATGCTTCTCGGAATGCTAATGAGCCTGAAGACTTTTTCATATGTTTATCGGCTATTCATACTTCTTGTTTTGAATTCATGTCTTTTGACTATTTTTATTCTGGGTTTTTTCTTTTTCTTTTTTTGGTTTGCTTTTTACTTATTGATACATAATTCTTTTTTTTTTAATTATATTCCAGATGCTAACACTTTGTTGTTTTTACATGTGATAAATGCCCTTTTACTTTCTTTATGAAGCCTTTTGGATAAACAGAAGTTTTAAATTTTAATGCAGTCAAAATTACCAATATTTTTTGTTATAGTTACCTTTTTCATCTTGTTTATGGAATCATGCCTGATGTCAAGATTATAAAGATACTCTATTTTGTCTCCTAAAGAAAATACCTCCAAACTTAAGTTTTTGACACATGTAGTTGGTTTTTATATGTGGCATGGGAAAGAATCCATTTTCTTTTTTCAAGTGGATAACCAAGTGCCTCACCACTTAATTATTTGTTGCATAGTCTGTATACCATCCCACCCCCCATTATATATCAGGTTTCCATATGTGTGGGGCTTTATATTATATTCCATGGTCTGTCTGCTACATGTGCCAAGATCATGTTCTTAGCTATTAAAGCTTTGCAATAAGTCTTGATTTTTGTAGTCTCCTTGCCTTGTTATTCTTCCCTAGGCATATAGTAGCCATTCTTAACCTTTTGTTCTTCTACATAAATTTTAGAATCAACTTGTCCAGGTTCACTTAGAACCCTGTAGGAATTTGTATTAGAATTTTATCGAATCTGTAAATCAATCTGGAGAGAATAGATGTATTTACAATATTTGAGTGTTTGGATCCTTGAACATGCTACCTGCCTGCCTTCTCCCCTCCCTTTTTCCCTCCCTCCCTCATTCTCCTCATCACAGGCAAACATTCTAATCAGTTTGATGTGAATCTTTTGGTCTGTGGTTTTGTAACATATGTTTTTGCACAGCTTTTAATTTCTGTAAGTGTTGTTGTATAATATTTATTACTCTTTTCTTCTCAGTCCTGTTTTTCATGTACATTTATGAGTACCCAGATTAACTTCAGTTCATTACATACAATACATTACATAGTTTCGTGAACAACCTGGTAGGGGTGTGTGTAGGTAAATTTCTTTGGGGTCTGTTCACTTAGAGAAATGCAGTGTCATAGAGGATGCATACTTTTTTTTTATTCCATTTTTGAAATTATAATTGAAGTACAGTCGGTTACAGTGTGTCAATTTCTGGTGTACAGCAAAATGTCCCAGTCATGCATATACATTCATATATTTGTTTCCATATTCTTTTTCATTAAAGGTTATTACAAGATATTGAAAATAGTTCCCTGTGCTACACAGAAGAAATTTGTTTTTTTAATTATTTTTGTGTATAATAGCTAACATTTCTTAACATGACTATGTTTTGACAGATTTCTCTCCAGAATGGCTGCCGTGTGTAGTTCCCAGTCCTTGCCTTCCTGTTGCATTATCTAAAGTTCCAATCTTACAGGTAAAAGAGAATATAACTTAATTTAATATCATTTTCCTGATGACTTTGAGAGTCTCTTGACATGCTTTTCTGTCTTTTGAGTTTCCTTTTCTGTTACTTTCCTGTGGTGTGATGTGACGAACATTTTCCCATTAGGATTGTTGTTTCTTCCTTTGTTGATTTGTAAGACATTCTTATATAATCTAGGTATTAATCCCTTGTCTGTTTAGACACTGCAGCTACCTTCTTTTATATTGTTTGTATATTAACTTTCTCCACAGTGTCTTTTGCTAAACAGAAGTTCTTTATTTTAAAAATTATTTATTAGTTTTTATTTTCCAGTTTTATTGAAATATAATTGACATAAAACATTCTATTTAAGATGTGCAACATAATGATTTATTTTAGGTATATACTGTGAAATGATCACAAGTTTAGTTAACATTCATAACCACACATAGTTACAATTTTTTTTCTAATGATAAGAACTTTTAAGATCTGCTCTCCTAGCAACTTTCAAAAATGCAATATAGTGTTGCCAACTACAGGCACCGTACGGTACATTATATTACCAGGACCTATTTATCTTATAATGGAAGTTTGTACCTTTTGACCACCTTCACCCATTTCCCCCAGCCCGGATCTCTCCCCTCTGCCAACGATCAATCTATTCTCTGTTTCTGGGAGTTCAGTTTTCTTAGATTCCACATATAAGGGAAAGCATATGGTATTGTCTTTCTCTGTCTGACTTATTTCACTCAGCATAATGCCCTCAAGCTCCATCCATGTTGTTGGAAATGGAAGGATTTTTTTCTTCTTTTTTTTATAACTGAATAATATTACATTAAAGAATATTACATTTTCTTTATCCATTCAACCATCACTGACACTTTGTTTCCATCTTTTGGCTATTGTGAAAAAGGCAACAGTGAACATGGGGGTAGAAATATCTCTTTGAGATACCTTCTTTTGAATATATATTCAGGAGTAGAATTGTTGGATCATATGGCAGTTCTAGTTTTGATTTTTTTAAGGAACCTCTATACTTTTTTCCATAGTGGCTGCACCAATTTACATTCTCACCAACAGTGCGCAGAGTTTCTTTTCCTCCATATCCTCACCAATACTTGTTATCTTTTGTCTTTTTGATAATAACTATTCTAACAGGAGTGACATGATACTTTGTACCTCTGGCCCATTTGTATGTCTTCTTTAGAAAAATGTCTATTTCGTTCCTCTGCCCACTATTTAATTGAATTTTTTTAATATTGAGTTGTATGAATTCATTTTGTATTTTAGATGTGAATCCTTAAAAATAAAAAACAAATGGAGACCAGCCTTGAAATTTCCTTGAGCAGACAAAACCAGTTCAGTCATACAAGCAAAATCAATTTAGCGCATTTTGCAAGACTGACTTGACCTGTGTCATTTCTTGGTTATGTCTCTGGAAATCAGAAGTAATACTTAAAGTGTTTCCCAAGGTTGATATGACATAACCACTAACTGATTCCCTATCATTTAAGAAAATTCAAATATTATGACCAGTCGCTTTAAAGAGCAGTCATTATTTTCTCACTATATAAACTGCTTTATATCAATATACCTCTGAGCTTCATACCTTGTTTTGGTCTGAACGCTCCTGGTTTGCAAACTGTCTTTTTGGAGTGTACGCAATAAACTGTTACTAATGACTACTTTGGGGATTTATTGGCTTTACCTCTGATATTTCTGAACTTCTGACAACTCATCAGATACAGAATTTGAAAATATTTTTGAGCATTACGTAGGTGTCTTTGAATTTTGTTGATGGTCTCCTTTGCTCTGCAGACGACATTTTTAGTTTGTAGTCCCACTTGCTTATTTTTGCTTTTGTTGCCTTTGCTTTTGGTGTCAAATCCAAAAAATCCTCCACGGGCGCTTACCTCCTATGTTTTCTTTTAGGAGTTTTACGGTTTCAGGTCTTAAGTTCAGGTCTTTAATGCATTTGGAGTTGATTTTTGTGTATAATGTAAGATAGTGGTCCAGTTTCATTATTTTGCATGTGGCTATCCAGTTTTCCCAACAGCATTTATTAAAGAGACTATTCTTTCCCCATTGTACATTCTTGGCTCCTTTGTCAAAAACTAATTGACTAGATATGTGTGTGGGTTTCTTCTGTTCCACTGATCTAAGTATCTGTTTTTATATGTATATCATGCTGTTTTGATTTACTATACTGTTGTAATACAGTTTGAAGTCAGGAAGGGTAATGCCTCCAGCTTTGTTCTTCTTTCTCAATATTGCTGTAGCCATTTGGGGTCTTTTGTGCTTCTATACAAATTTTAGGATTATTTATTCTATTTCTGTAAAAAATGTCATTGGAATTTTGATAGGGATTTTATTGAATCTGTAGGTCACTTTGGGTAATATAGACATTTTAACAAAATTAACTCTTCCAATCCATGAACATGGAAAATCTTTCCATTTATTTGTATCTTCTTAAATTTCTTTCAGAAGTTCTTTATTTGATGTAATTATTTTTTCTTATGGTTAGACTTTTTGAAATATTTCCCCGTAAGTCCTTTCCTGTTCCTAAGTGTGGAAGACTTAATCACAAGGATGTCTACATCCTAATCCCCAGAACATATGAATATATAACCTTACACAGAAAAAGAGACTTTGCGGGTGTAATAAAGTTCAGGATCTTGAGACGGGAAGATTATCCTTGATTATCTAGGTAGTTCCAGTGTGCTCACAAGGGTCCTTACAAGGAAAGAGAGGAGCCTGAGAATGGGAATTAAAGAAGTAGATGTAGTGACAGAAGCAGAGGTCAAAGAGAGATGGACACTTGAAGATGCCGTGCTGCTAGCTTTGATGGTGGAAGAAGGGGCCACAAGCCAAGGAATGCAGGTGGCCTCTAGAAGCTGGAAAAGGTAAGAAAAAGGATTCTCCTCAGGGCATCCAGAAGGAGCAGAGCCATACAGGCACCTTATTTTTGAAACTTTTGACAATAAATTTGTATTGTTTAAGCTACTAAAATTTTTTTTATTTTTTTTATAGAAACAGTAGAAAACCAATATACTAAGTCACAAAATTATTTTCCTGAAATTCTTTGTAAGAATTTTATAATGTAACTCTCACAGATTTTTAATTCATCCATAGAGTTCACTCTTGTAAGTAGTGTTATTCAGAGGTCCACATTTACTTTTTCCTGAAGTAAGTCAGTTTTCCCAGCACCATCTCCTAAGTTACACATTCTTTTCCCATTAACTTCTGGTGCCACTTTGTCATGTAGGTAAATTTCTCTTATATACTGGGCTCTCTATTCTGTGTAGTCGATCCATTTGTCTTCTCTCCACTTACTTAGTTCTTCTTCAGTCTTGTTTAGTAAAGTTTTCTAATTTTCTCAGTGAATACTTACACATACTTTCTAAGACTTATTCTTAGTTATTTTATGCTTTTTAACTTGCTATTATAAATTTTATATTTTAAAATATTCAGGTGGCTCTGTAGCACAATGGATAGTGCATTGGACTTCTAAAATATTCATTGCCAGTTTGTTTCTAGAGGAAAAAAATGTGACTGATTGTTTATATATTAATCCCATTTCAGCCATTTTGCTAGTCAGTCATTAACGATATGTTTCTGTAGATCCATTTGGGTTTTCTATGTATAAAATCAATCATTTGCAGATATTTTAATATCTTCTTGCTATGGACTGAATTGTTGCGCTACCCCTCCCATCCCCCAAATTCATATGTTGAAGCCCTAACTCCCAATGTGATGGTATTTGAAGATGGGGCTTTGGGAGTTAAGTAAGTTTAGATGAGGTTATGAGGATGGGGTCCTCATGATGGGATTAGTAACCTTGTAAGAAGAGACCAGGAGCTTCTCTCTCTCTTTCTCTCTCCCGCTCTCTCTCTCTCACCCCACCTCCCCTTCTCTCCTCCCCGCCATGTGATGACACAGCAAGAAGCTGGCCATTTGCAAACCCAGAAGCAAGACCTCAGCAAAAACTGAACTGGCCAGAACCTCGGTCTGCTGTTTCGGCAAGACAGTTTATAATATGTTTTAGAGCAGCCCAAGCAGGCTAATACGCTTCCCCTCCATATATTCGCATCTTCTTTGATCTTGCCTTACAGTTCCAGCTAGATCTCTAGTATGTTGTTGAGTCAAAGTAGTAATAGTAGGTATCCTCATTTTATTCCTGATTTTAGATGGAATGATTCTAATTTTTCACCATTACCACAATGCTTGCTATGTATTTCTGGTAGACACACTTTATCAACTTAAGGAAAATTCCTTCAATTCCTATTTTACTAAGGTTGTTGAATCTTATCAGCTGCCTTATCTGCATCTATTAAGATGACTATATGATTTTTCTTCTTTAAATATGTTAATTTAAAAATTTATCAATGGGTTTATAATGTTCCAGTTTTTTATTTCTTGGATAAATATGCATTTAATACATATTCTTGTGTATTATATGTTTTTGCTTTGATGGACTTTGTTTTCTAAGTTTTGGTTTAGGTAGGAGCATTGAATCTATGTTTATTAGTGAGATTAACCTGCAATTTTATTTTCTCATATTCTTCATGCTGGTTCTGACAGCAAAGTTGTACCCATCTTGCAAAATGAGTTGGACAAGTATTACCTCGTTCTCTGTTCTCTAGGCTGAATAAGATGGATATTATCTGTTCCCTAAAACTTTGGTATAACTCATTTATAAAATTATCTGGACCTGTTATGAGAAGGTTTAAAACTACTGATTAAATCTCTTGAATGGTTATAGGAATATTCTAACTTTCCGCTTCTTCCCAAGCTTGGAAATTTATAATTTTTTTCTAGAAATTTATCTATTTTGTCTAAGTTTTCAAATATATTGGCATTAAGTATTAACAACATTGTCTTATTAAATTTTAATCTATGCTGTATCTACAGTTACATCCCTCTTTCGTTTCTTGTGTTCTTGCTGTATTTTTTCTTGATCAACTTCCCCAAGGGTTTGGTTATTTTATTAATCTTTTTCCAAGAACAGTCTTTTGGATTTGCTGATTCTCTGTATTAGATCCTTCTTGTCTGTTTCATCTATTATCCTTAGTACGTTATTAGAGATTTTATGATGAATTTAAAAATGCCTGACATTTATTGAGCGATTGGCATTGGCTAGGTACCATCTCAAAATGCTCACATATATCTTGAACAGTATCATCCTTTTTCCTCACAGTAGCTTTAGGAGGAAGATCTAGTGTTATACCTATTTCGCAAATTAGGAAACTGTTTAAGTCATAGAGCCACTAAATCACAAAACTTGTATTCAAATCCAAGCCACTGTACTATACCATTCCTTTATTTTCTTTGAAATGGAACTCAAAGAATGAAGACAATGTTTAGCTCCAGGGACTAAATTGGTAACGTTGAGATTTCAGGTATTGTATGAAGCCAGAGAGAATTTTTGTTGAGTTTGGAATTGAAAGCTACAGTCAGTTCATGGCTGCTCCCTTCAGCAGTACTTCCGTGCTAAAGATGGCAGAATGAGAGAGCCTAATTATCATCTGAGTCCTCTCCAGACTTTTTACTTCCAGATGTGTCTGAGCCAAAAACTAATTGTTGGACATACAATGGAGTGCTTCCTGCAAATTACCAAATTGTCTGGTAATGACTAATAATATTTTTTAAATGTCAGTTTTGAAATAGCTTCAGTTTTCAAAGCATTTTCCAACACTGCTTCTAGTTCTTACACTTCTTACAACTTCAGTGGCCTGTGCGTAGACAGGACCATTATTATTCCTACCTTACAGATGCAAATATGAGAGGTTACACAGCTTGCTCAAGGTTGCATACATAGTGAGAGGCAGAATTTTTCTCTAATGCAGACTTTCTGAATCCCAGCTTGGTCATTGCTTTTTTATTCATACATTCCACATATATTTATTTAAGACCCACGATTATAAGGTACAATTTAAGGTGTTAGTGCAATAAAAGTTGTACAAGTCATAGATATAAGATATTCACAAAAATAAGTGTGATAAACTGCTATAAGAGAGATTCAAGTAAAGGATTATGGGAAACTCAAAGGAGGGAATTTGTTTTTGAGTGGAAGGAAGAGGAGAGTTCTGATATTTTTCTATTAAGCTCCAAATCAATCTCAAGAATTAATCAACATCAAAAGTCCAGAGGGATTTTTTGGAAATTTTGCAATATAATATTATAGTACATGCAATAGAATACACAGACCAGAATATCAAATAAATTTCTGGAAGGAATAGAGCAAAGTGTGTAGCTCAGTACACTATAATAATACCCTTAGCTGGATTTAAGGAATTTTCCATATTTTTATAAGCCTCTGGTAAGACCACCACTCTCACCATTAGACAGTCTACTTCTCCCCTATTATAACCAAGAAAAAGGCTGTAAATGGAATAAATGACCTGCTTTCCCCTAGTAAACCACCAGAACTTTTACCTCAATCTCTCCCAGAAATCCAAGAACCCAGGTCATCAAAGAACACACAGGAATAGCTCCACATACAAGGATCTGCATCCTCTAATGATCTAAATCCTTCCACTCTGCTTTCTGTTGCATATGTTTTCTCTTTGGCATAATCTTCCACATCCCCAGTCTCTCCTCAGACCAGTCATCTCTTTATCTTATGATACATCTTTAAAAGTCTGGAATCTGCTTTCCTTGAAGCCCTCTCAAATGGGACCTGCTTTTTCTCCCACTGTCTCCATACTATGGACCCAAAAGATGATGGTGGGTGCCCTCCTTATTTGTCATTATTTTCCCGGATCTTTTCTCTTCAATCTTCTCCTAAAATCCAAAAGTTCTGAAGCAGTTGCCATTAAAACTACTTTCTACTCTTCCTTCTTCCAACCATTCCCTGATCTTTGACTCATACAACTCACTGAAGCTTTTAGCACTTGGCTCACTGTCTGTCTCTGTCACTATTCCTGTCATTGTTTTGGTGACTTCAGCAATTCTGGAGATGGTCCCTTCAACAGCTCATCCTCTCAGAGCCTTGTCTTCAACCAATGCACCTCAGCCACTTACTCTGAGAGTTAAATTGTAGACCTTGTCATTGCCTTTAACGACTTCAAATCTCAATGTCAAACATTCTGTTCTTTGACAATCACTCCTAGCTTTCCAGCATATTTATCCATTTATTCTAACCACAGCATTTCTTTGACCCCATTGGGAACTTCAGTTCATTGCCCTGCCCTTTTTCCTTTACATTTATACCTCTCTCATCATTTCTGTTCTCTAACTAGACTGAGTCTCATGCTTCATCACTCCCTTGCATGCAGCCTAAACACCCTTTCTTCTTTCTCTTGCTCTAAGAGTCACCTCGCAGAACCACAGCCCTAGTTAAATAAAGCTCTCTGCCTTCTCTCTCCTTGCATCTGAGCAGTGTGACCAGGGGAGGAAAAATCTATTACCACATTGCAAAGACTCACTCTAAATTTACAACCACAAAACTCAAGTGGACCCTCAGCACTGCTCAGCCAATCTTCTTCATCTCTCTGGTCAATTTCCTTTCCCACTCTTTGAGAAGATTATTTTACACTTTCTGTCTCTTTGAACCTATTCTGGTTTTGCTCATAACTAATGACCTCCCCTCCTAGCTCACTGAGAAATAAGAACAATCCAAAGAGAAAAATGCATCTTCCAACACCAAGTTTGTCAATCTAACTATATCTGTACCCTTACGTTCTGTCTCCTCTCCTGGTAAATGGGTTAAACTTCCCTAGTTCTTATCAAATGTTTGTGTACTGAATCTCATCTCCCGTAACCTACTCAAGAACTCTGGCCTTCCCCTTCTCTCCTGAACCTTCAGTTTTCCCCTGTTTATCAGTGGGCAGACATGGTGGGTTATCTCTTGTTAGGAAAGAACTCCTCATTCATCCTCCAGGGAAGGAGGAAATGATCAATTGTTGAGTAGAGAAGTTTAGCTCAGTTCCTTCTTCTCTCTTTCCTCTTTGGGCTCCACCTGCCTAAAGAAAGCCCACATTTTATTCCTTTTCTTAAAGTTATGTTTTACAAAGGCAGACCCCAGTCAGGAAGGTCTGCAATTGTTAGGGGCTGCCAGGAATTTGGCAGGTAAGTCTGCCTAATTCTGTATAAAATATAATCAATTGCATTTGGGTAATTGACTTAATCCATCTACCCCAACAGTTTTGTCAGTAATGAAAGTAATATTCTGATCTTTGACTGCCTGTTTCTTATCTGTCATAGAGTTCAGAATTTGGGCAGATATGAAAGGGATGTTTTCTACTGGGTTCTCTCAAACGCCAACATCTCCCATCCTAAAAAATATTCCCTAGAGGTTGTCTTTCTCCATCCTTCACTCGATTATTAGAAATGCCATCCATTAAAGCCAAGTACCCCAAGAAGTTTGCTCTGACTCACTGTCAACTTGTCCTTACCTCCTCTTACCTCTTCAGACTTTCAATCCCAACGTACCACTAAAACTAGTCTGGGAAGACCGCTGGCAACTTACATCTTGCCAAATCCAGTGGTCAGTTCTCAGCAGTGAATTTCTCAACCTCTCAACCTCTTTTGCCACCGTTGATTACTCTTTCTTAAAATTCTTTTCCCCCTCTCGTCTTTCGGAATACCAGATTTTGTTCTTGGAAACCGCTGAGGTAGGTTTTCATCCTACTTAACTAGTTAGCTGACTTAACAGCGGTAGGGGAAAGTGGTAGGGGACCTGGACTGGACTTTCTAAGTTCAGAAATAAGAACACAGATCAGAAAGGACAATCTCGATCAGGTTGATTATATAATAACTTCTCCATGTTCATATAGATAGAAGTTTCATATATATGTATATGAATCTGGGAAACACTTTCAGTAAATATGGCATGGTTATATAAATGTATCATTCAAATTGATAAGAAAATCACTAAGCCAAAACTAAGCAACATATGATAGCCAATTTTTTAAGAAGAAATATAATTGGCAAAAATTATAAAAGATTATTCAAGCTCACTGAAATCAAATGTCAGCTAAAATTGCAATGATGTAATCTCCCCATTAAACCAGTAAGTTAATAGAATATAGATGTAACTATGTATATACATATATATACATGTGCCTGTATAAATAAAAGTGTGTATATACAACATATATGTCCTCTCTCTCTACTCTGCTAGGTTATAAATATTCCATGAGAAATAAAACTATTTTGTGTGATTGACTGCATTATCCTGAGCACTTAGCTCTGTGATTTTAACTTAGTAAGTATTTAATGAATATCTATCAACTATACAAATGCCAATGAAATTGTGGTGAAACCAATGTACATTTTCTATAATTATGTCTTGCCAGTTTATAAAGCCATTTCAGATTTATCCACATTTTATATCTTTTTAACTTTTCCAGTTTCTGGACATAATCAAATATGTTTATTAGTACAGTCTTTTTAAAAATTTAATTATTCTCATTCTAATTTTTTATAATTTTTTTTTCTGTTTTTTATTTAGCAATGTAATCTACTTATTTACATCATGTTTTAGTGCAACTTACAAGAAAAATAGCATGCCAGAGAAAATTGCATTGTAAATCAAATAAAAATCCCATTGCGAGTCTCTGGTGAAGTCATCTCTAACATCGATTACAGGGCAAAATATAGCCTGAACAACCGCTGCCTTATTATGTAGACTACAAAATGCACTTTAAAAACACTGCAAAAAGTCGAAGTCTTTCTCTTTTTCCAATCATGTTGGGTAAATAATAGGGCATTAGAATGAAAAACTATTAAGATTATTCTCCTTACTTGGGGATTGAAAATGATGAAATATTTACAGCACACGTAACACTCAAAGTGCTAATCTTTCATTCCAGCATTGATATTTGAGTGATTTTGGTTGAAAATATGCATAGATATATTGTAGTTCATTTGAGAATTGAGACAGGGCAGATTTTAGAGAGAAAGCTACAAAAATGGGCCCCTGAGGGTTGTGACCTGAGGGGGCCCTGCCCGCCCAACCCAACAGTAGAAATGCATGCTTTGGGGCAAATAAACTATCCACCTTTGAAATCCTATGAGAAAGCAGATCTGGAGAAATACCCCCAAAATATAGCTGCTTGGGCATTTTTGCCATCATAAACTTTCCACTCCCCTCCCTCTTCCTCCTTCACAGTAAGGAAGAAGCGTGCTTCTTAATTTCCAGCAGCATTCAAGAATGACCTTTCTACCTATTGCCTTTGAAAAGCAGACTAGTGTAAAGGAGAAAACCACTGGACTAGGATTTAGAGTCTAAATCCCAACTCTACCATTTGTAAACTCGGACAAGCCATTACATTATTCTAAACCTTAGATTAAATCATTAAATTATTGAACCTCAGATTACTTATCTATGTAACAAAACTGATAACAGTTCCGTCTGCTTCCCAAGGTGGTGATGTCAGTTCTAGTAATATGCACATTATTCTTCTTTTGGCCCCTTTGTTCACCATTATCCATGGGATTTTAAATTTGACCTCAAAGGCAAGTTTTCCTCAACAAGCTAGCAGTCATTTACCCTTTAGTTAAAAATAACATAGACCTCTGCTTTTTTTCTTAAGCATATGTAAGATCATGGCATGGAAGAGTTGAAAGTTTTATTTCATAGGAAAGATAGAAGTAATTGAGAAATATAAGGTATTGCCTAAAATAAGACTTAAAAGTTGATTTTTCTCTATTTCCTTCATGCATCTCTTCACAGTGTACTCATGATTCTCTTAACTGATGTCTACAGCCCTGGCCCTCTCCTAAGCTTTGGACTTCAATGCTGCTGGCCATCTTGTAGGCACCACAACAGGTCCCCATCTGAGCTCATCAGTTCCTGTGTGGAAATCCACCAAACCTGTCTCAGTTCATGGACATATCACTGTAGCCACTGCCCACGTCAGAAAACTCAGAGTTATCCTGCCCTTTCTTTAGACACTCATATTTCATGATCAACCCATTCTGTTAATTCTTTCTCAACTGTCTCTCCAGACAGCCCCTTTACTCTCTTCACTGCCACTTCCCTGTTTCAGAGTCTTATCATCCCAGCTCTAGTCTATTGAATTAACCATCTAATCAGATTTCTCCTCCTCTTCATTTTCCATTGTGCTATCACAGTACTCTTTCCTAAAAACACCACTCTCCTACTTTAAAGCATTCAGAGACCCACCACTGTCTAGAAAGCCCAAACTTCTTAATACAGCCTTCAAAACATTCAAACCTCCCAGTAGGATTCCTCCTGGCCACTCTGCCCCTTGTCCAAGCCTCATATATCCCATGCTGTAAACTTCTAGGCTGCCTCTGTCTTCCTGGGGTGCCTTATACACTTTCCTAACCCTAGACCTTTGTTCATGCTGCTCCCCGGCTCTGTTCTTTCCCTGATGGAAATGTCATCTCTTTTGGAAAGACCCACCTGGACTCTATACTCCCCTAAGCTTTATCTCTCAGACATGCAAACTTTGGTTCCCCTTCCTTGTGGTCCCCATAGCACACCTCTACCTTTATTCTAGGATTTACAGCTTGGCATGCTTCTTTTTCTCTATGCTTATCTCTGCACGAGGCTCTGAACTCTCAAATGGCATGGATTGCTTCTTAATCATCTCTGTATATCTAGTGATTGGCCAAAATGCTTGGATTCTATTATGTATTCAATACATGTGTGAATGACAAATGAGGGGACAATGCAGAAAGAGTTCCTGGGCAGCTAAGCCAGTGTGGGAATTCTGGGTGACGCGAACAGGACAGGGTAGGGAGACAGAAAGGAGAAATTAGAGAAGTACCGATGGCAAACTTGGCCTTGAAATTTGCGGAAGGGGCCAAGCTAGATTCAGAGAGATGTCAAAACAGCCCTCTCCCTTTCGTGACTCCCCATGTAAAGTTAATCCCACAACTGGTCTCAGCAAGGTCCCCTCAATATTTGCCTCTCTAACAAATAATTATACCAGGAAGCTACGAACGGGATTCCTGGGGAGAGAGCTGAACCCCTCCCTGCCTGGGAGCTTGCCCCAGGATGAACCACCTGAGTGCCAGGTAAAAACAGAAGAATCTCAACTTCTGTGTTTTCTCACTCCCTTCACAGCTCTCCCAGGGCTTGTCTCCTTTCATCTTTGCACAGCTTGACACCTCCATTTGGCAAATCATGGCCAGGCATAGCACCAGACTCCACTGGAGTCACACCTTAGTTGCAAAGTCTTGGATGAATTTCTTTGCACTCCTTGTCTCTAGGGCAAATGTTCTAATTCCCTTTGACTGATGGAGAAAGCAGAGAGATTATTGAGGGACCTGATCAAGGAGATAGAGGACCAGCTATAAATTCCCATCACCATATGCTGACAGCGAAGCCGGGGGAGAGCTGAATGTGGGTACATTTCTGCTCACAGCTCTTAACTTCTGCTCCCCCTCCTTCTGGGGTGTAGGACTTTGTGAAAGGAGAGGTGGTAAGGCACTCTCAAGGAATCGCTCAAGGGCATAGAGCATTTTCTTCTTAACCAGAAGAATGAAAAGTCTTGGCTTCCATGCTCCCATCAGGAAAAAATCATTTCCAGCTTACAGACGAGGCCCCTCGAGTGGCCTGGGAAAGGCAGCTCTGAGCATCGTCCCACACCCAGTTCTCGCAGGGCCCCTTCCTGCCCTGCTCACACACCGCTGGCTGAAAGCGATCATTTATACAGCTTCTGGGCACCATCCCAGCCTGTTGCACAAGACAGCTCATCACTTTCTCTGTGATGCTGGGCTTCAGAGTTCAGAAAACTTCACCATCACTTCCACTTTTCATCGTGCATCACCTATTGTTCAAAGATGCCCTCAAACCAACGGAGGCCAAAGAAATATTGGCCACCAAAGGCTCCTAGAGAAAAGGCAAACCACATGGACACAGATTTGACTGATTTAGATTAAACTCATGAGGCTCCCCCTTCCCTTCTCCCCCCTCCCCACCCCCCTGCAAATCCCCTCTGTCTTTCCCTCTCTTTCTCTCTCCCCCTCCTGCCTCTCCTCTGGGTCAGTCAACTGAGTCTTAGTGCTGGCCTTTCCTGAGATTATTTGTTCTTTTCTATAGGGTCCCAAGCCCAACCCTCAACTCCAGCCAAATCCATGCTCTTAGCAACCACCAGGGCCTTGTTAAACTAGCGTATGGTTCCTTGGATTACTTCCCAGGACCTTTTGAACACACTTGTCTCCCTAGGCTCCCTCGATCTCTCAAGTCCCTCTTCAGTACTTTCTCTCCTCTTCTCTCTCTTGGCCACACTTAAACGCCAGCTGCTGACTTCCTGGCCACCCACCGCAGCTCATTGTCCTGCATTGATCTCATCCTTTTCCCTCATCCTCTTTCTTTTAAGCATCTCTCCCACTTCAGAGACTCAGTACCCAAGTGTATCCAATTGCTATTTCTTCACTTATTGTCCTCTTGCCTCAATCATTGATGACACATTATATCTATTATCACGTCTAAAACCTTTATGGTAACTTTTTATCTACACAGAGTATATTTGCAATGAAAACAGAATTGGAAAAGATGGTAATTTTCATTATAATCTTTTTTTTTTTTTTTTTTTAGGTTTGTATTGTATTATTTGAGCCTTTCCTGAGATGGCTTAGGAGGGCGTGGGACCAGGGGACTGACTTAGATTAGAAACCTGAGAATTATAATACAGAAAAATCTGTTTTTCATTATATACGGATACAATTTAATTGATGATGAATAAGTGTTAAATAGAAACAAAACATACGTTGTCTTACGATATTCATACTCCATAAGATAATTTGACAGACTCCATAATGGGTTCTGATTTTTTTGTCATATTTTTTTTACCATATTTATTGTTTTTTTTTTTTTTCCCACTCAGGTTTAGTGTTTCGTGATTCATTGTCTTTCCTCCCTTGTTTTCTTGTTGGCAAATATGAAGGTTGAGGGACAGTTACAAGACTTACATGAATATCCTATGGCTTTTGTGACAGGATAGGCACTCAGGGTGGAGGAATACTTTAAAAGTCCACAGATTTTCTTTCCATGTTAATGTTTAATGAAGGAAGAGCAAAAGAGAAACTCATACAAAGAGAGCTGTGTACCCAGAGTGCATCTAAGATGTTTCCTTAGAGCTTAATATAGAATATTGTCTGCCTTCCAATGAATTGTCTACAAGAAATCTTCCTCCTGAAGTAAATCTTAAAACTGGAATTATGGGGGTAAAGAAAAAATATAAAACCAAGCGTGGTTCAAGAGTGTATGTCCTGGAGACATTTGAGGGGTAGACAGCTTGTGACAGTCTAAAGCATATGTTTTTTAATTAGAAAACTAATACCTACTTATTGCAGAAAATGTTGTTACTACAGAAGGGAAGAAAGCATGCATCTTTGTGCATAAATCTTTATCCAAATTTTCAGATTGTTTTTCCTAGAATAGATTCCTGAAGGTGTGTAAATTGAGCCAAAGGCCTGAAGCATCTGTGAGACTCTTGACATATTTTGATAAATTGCTTTTCCGGGGGGGGTGGTATCAGTTTACACTCGCACTAGAAGTGCATGACTGTATCTGACCTCACCTTTGCCAGAAACGAATAAGATAATTTTCAAGATTTTTGCTAACTGGATAAGTAAGAAATAGCATTCCTTCTTGGCTCTATTGTATTACTTTATTTCTAGAGAAGTTGAAAGGTTTTCATTTTTATCAGCTCATTAGAAAACAAGGCTTTTTTTTTTTTTTTAAAGAAAATCATGTGAAAATTGAGGCCCTTGTTAGCCTCTCTTATTGTTTTGCAAGTGTTGATAATGGTTTCAATGAAGGAACAAAGTTCCTCCCAATAGAAATGTTAACTGTTAAATAATCCCATGCTGATAGAAGGAAAAGCATTAGCAGTCTGTGTGTTTATACAGTGCCCTGTCTGAAGCTAAGAGTGGATTCAATCTCTCCATGTGTCTTAGGTTGGCGTCTTCTGAATCAGCCCCTGAGGATTCATGTGAAAGTGATTTATGAAGAAGTAGTCCCACTAAAAGACAGCAAGACAGCAAGGAGGTGGGCCTGGGACAGAAAGAGGCCGAACAGATGTGAGATATCCAGCAAAGTCCAGTAGAAGGTCACCTACCACCACATAGATAGGATTGCTCGGGCATCGTAACTCAGAGCCACCAGTCAAAGGCCTCTGGAGTGGGGCCTTTATTTACTCCTCCCCTTCCTCAGTCATTGTGTAAGGTGCTCAGGGCAAGGACAGGGACTCTTCCAGGCACTGCTGACTCTGCACCCTCTATGCTCGCAGGCTTAGTGGGTTCCAGCAACCCGAGGGCAGCCCTTTGACAAAGAGATGCAGCAAAGAGATGCTGGCTGCTGGAAGTGGAAACACACCAAGAGGCAGTGATGCACAAAACGGCAGAGGGTTGTGAGGGGATCAGGGAGGGGCACTGACAGCATCGTCAACCCCAGGCATCCTGAGACTAAGTGCTGGTACGGGTAATAACTCACTTGACTGCCCCAGGCAAAGTCAATTATGGCTTGTTAAACTTAAATGGATGTATGTTTTCACGCCAGTGGTGAGTCAGAAAAGGTGGAGAAGAAGCAATACAGTGAAATCTTGTTCGGTTTATGTGTGTGGTAAGGATGGTGGGTGGGTAACTTGAAAATGTAAAAGAAAGCCAATGGAAGAAGAGTCTAGGAGAGTGGAGGGAAAATTTGAAAGAAAAAGAAGACTGGTGGTGGAAAAAAAAAAAAAAAAAAAAAACGGAAGGGAGATCTGAAGGTCGCTGACTGGAAGATGAATTAAGAGGCTGGGTGGCCAGGAGTGTACCTGGGAAGGGAGTTGAATAAGGAGCCAGCACAGGCTAGACCCCGGTGGCCATGTGACAGTTTGGAGTTTCTTGGTAGTATTTTCTGTTTGACTTTAAAAGAAAATATAGATACTGACTTAAGAAATTGAATAATGTCTATATTTGGAACATTCATGGAAATATTTGAATATTTTGTGTATTAAGATGCTAATATCTTATTAGTTTTATTCAAAACATAGATCCCCTAACATGATAAATAACTGGATATGGTAAGGGAAAGGGGGGTTCTTGGGGGATTCTTGGAACTGGCCACTCAGTCTCCATTTCACCCTCCTCCGATAGGAGTAGATTGAAAATCAAAACAGCAAACAAACACTAAGGAATGAAACAAAACACATCAATGAGAACCAGAACTTCTACCAGAACCTTGTCAAGCAAGAGCCGTGGATGAATTAGTTTCCTCCAGTGAGATGCTTCAGTGTGACTTAGAGAACAGAAGGAAGAAACAAGGCATGGGCTTCAGGCTGCTGCCATTGGTGAGGAGGATTGTAGTTCTTCTGCTGGAATTTCTGGGATTTATCCTCCAGCTTCCTGGATGTTAAGAAAAAGTGTTGGTAGGAACAGCTCTCTTGCTTTGACTCCCCGATTTGTGGATAGCACATCCTTTTAGGTGTCCTGTCCTTTTTAGGTGTCCTTTCATGGTTTTAAGGTGCCCCGACGCTGCTGTGGAAGGGTTGCAGCTCTGGCCTCCAACCAGCATGACCCAACAGCTGCCTCAGTCCCACATTTTTCAAGAAATCATTGCCAAAGGCTCAGACTGGAGTCTGCTGCTGCTTGCTCCCATGCACATGTAAGCATCCAATTACCCGAAGTCAATACCTACTCCTTAAAATACCTGGAGTGGTTTGCTTTTTACACAGAGCCCTGACTGACCCAGAAGTGCACACCTCCCCCCTTTTTTTAAATAACAAAAGGAGCAGTGGTTCTCTTCCTCTTTCCCTCCCTTTCCTTTTCTCTCTTTCCTCTCTGCCCTCCCCCTTCACATTCCTTGCCTTCCAAAACACTTTGTTCCAAAAGCCTACGTGGGTGGAGTAAAAGCATCCACGGTGTAGGGGGAGTCCTGCTGTGGCATCAGAGCCCTTGTAAGGTGAGGGTGGGAGGGTGGTGGCAGCGGTGTCTGGCAGAGGCCATCAAAGTCACAGCAGGATAGGGAGACCCCTGTGCAGGGGTATCAGAGCCCCAGTGATGGTGACGTGAGGAAGGCATGCAGGTGGAGGTGAGCGGTGCAGGATGTCAGAGCCCCAGGAGGGTGAGGGCACTGTCCCTGTGTGTGCATGGCTGGCAAGGAGGAGCCAGTGCTGGGGGCTGGAGCCCAGTCAGAGTGAGAAGAGCGTCAGGCAGGGTGGCAGCATCAGCAGGGATGTCAGTTGGGAACTGACACAGATGAGGAGGACATCTGTGTGAGCGTAGAGGGCTGTTATGGGGAGGAGGGGCGCAGCCCAGCAGGCAGTGTCAGAGTCTGGTCAGGATGAAGAGGGCAACCATGCAGCAGAGGGGAATCAATCCAGCAGCTGAACAGGATGTTGGATACAGACAGGGAGAGTGAGCAAATAAGTCAACATTTTAAAGATAATGAGAACAAGATTTCTCATGGTCAGAGAAGGCAGTTACAACTATGAAGAAATTAGAATGAACCCTATGGTGTCAGATTGGAATTGGAGATACCGATACAAGATTGTCGTTTTTGCTAAATAAACAAATATGGCTGTAAATGTCCATGACATGCATATATTCTCCAGCTCTGTTCACAAAGAGCGTCTGGGAGCAGGGACGTCCCAATAGCAATAAACACATCAAAATGTCTTGATCTTGGAAACCAAACTCCATTCTCCAGGAGCACTGAACACGCCCCAAAGATAGGGTGGAGAAAGTCTAAGCTATCTAGAACACTGCATTGTGCCAGAAAGTAATGATGTGGCCGATGAATGATGGGGACACGTCAAAGGACACAGAGCCTAGCCTGAGAAGCTCCCATTGAACAAATCTGGGACGACTTGAGCATCAAAATAAATTATGATTATAATGGATTATGAGCCACTGAATAGAATAGACATCTATGAGTCCATGCTGATACCAATGAGCAAATGAATAGGTTGAAAGTTTGAAAGAAGGGCAGACTATTTATTAAGTTTCAAAGTGCCTCCCTATAATATGCTGATTAAATGCAATGGAAAAAAGGGTAACTTTACATTGGAGAAGCTGGCAGACACCAGCTTAATCAACTGATCAGAGTTGACATCATCAGTCATGTGATGTTAAATCATTCTGCCACCTAATTGAAATCACAGACCACCTGATAGGATGCAGTGTAAAGAACACAGCATCACTTGGGTGGCATTCCCACCAAACGCAAAGACGCATAATCGGAATCTAATCATGCAGAATCATGTGACAACCCCACATTGAGGGACAGTCTGCAAAATAACTGGTCTGTAATTTTAAAGTATCCAGGTTATAAAAGACTCAAAATCCTTTTCCAGTTAAAGAACACTAAAGAGACTTGATAACTAAATGCAACTAGTGATTTCAGCCTGGTTTATTTTGCTCTAAAGGACGTTATTGTGACAGCAGGTGAGACAGGAATGGGCCTGAGAATTAGGTGGTACTAGCATCTCAGTGCTACTGTCCTGGTTTTGATGGCTGTGATCAGGTCATGTAGGAGAAGGTGCTGGTTTGTAGGAATTATATATTAAAGCATTCAGAAGTGATGGGGGCATGGTGTTAACAAGTTAGTCTTCGATGGTTCTGAAAAAAACATTCTTGTACTGTTCTTGGAATTTTTCTATACATTTAAGGTTGTTACACACACACACACACACACACACACACACACACACACAGACAGACCCCAGTTGTTTATAGAGTATTATGAGCTAGACTCTCAAAGAAGAAAAGTTGCCGAGGAAGGCACAGGGACAGAGAACTAAAGAACTTCTTTGCCCTCGGGCGGTGGCAGCGAAGTGGCCAGAAGCCAACACTGTGGCCTCCCTTCAGCGGGGCTCCTCAGGGGTCTCTGAAGGACGGCACTGGACAGTGGGTGGGGCTGGGGTTACCGCTGGTTGGGGCCACGGAGTCTGGCTCTGGCGGAGGCGTCAGTGAGTGTTTTGATCACTCAACCAAGGTTCTGTCATTGCCACTCATCACATCGCAGTACATCTGAGAACAGGCTCCCCCATCCTCGTCGCTTTGGGGAGCTCCGGGGCAACGCAGACCCCACGGAGCTCGCTTACCTGACCCATGCCAGGCACTGCAGGTCTAGCCCCTGTGAGGAGGAGCCTCATCGTTCCTGTTTCAGTCCCTCCTTCTTTGCTCGTGACCTCCACGGCAGTATGTTTTGTCTTGCTCTGGTCCACACTCTGCCTCCTCCCCAGGGCTCCGGACCTCCTGCTGCCCCTCCTGCCTGCAGCCTTGGCCCCTGCCCTTGCTGCACTTCAGTTCTGGCTGCTCTAGGAACAGGCCTGGTTATCAGTCGGGTGCCAGGCAAAGAGCCTGGTCTTCCCCTGGGAAGGACTCTCCCTCCCGAGGGAGCCGGGGCAAGTGGCTCTGCTGGGAGGGGTCCAAGAGATCGTGTAGCCCAGTTCCATCATTTCACAGACGAGGAGACTGAGGCCTTGAGAGGCTGTGTGATGTGCCAGTGGCTACAGAGCCGAGAGCAAAGCCTAGACGGTCTCTTGGGTCAGTGTACGGACGATAGGCTCTGTTGAGGGTGGAGATGGTGGTGGCAGAATTGAAAAATAAAAGGAAAAATAGAAAAGGGCGTCTTATAGGAGGCAGAGAATGCAGTATCGGTTTGGTCAGGAAAGGAATAAGGAGGGATGATGTGTCTGAGATGGATTATTTGGTATTGATTTAGCACAGGGTTTCTCAGCAGTGGTGCTGTTGATATGTGGGGCTGGATAATTCTTTATTGTGGGGGCTGCCCAGTGCGTTCAGGATGTTTAGCAGCATCCCTGACCTCTACCCACTCCCCAGTCCTGACTATCAGAAAGGCATCCAGCATTGCCAAATGTCTGCTGGAGTGAAAGATCACCCCTAGATGAGAACCGCTGGTTTAATGCATAATCTGGAGCCAAGATGCACTGGAGAAAGGAAGCCGGCAGGAGGTTATCAGGTTTCAGCTCCTGGAGGCAGCACAACCAATGGCTTAAGGGGCACATCACCTGTCTTAAACCAAGACCAAACCACTTACCAGCTGTGTGGCTGCCCCTGGGTTCTCTAACATGGGGGTGGTAGTAATGCTCGTCTTTTAGGGTTGCCATGAAATTATATCTAAAAAACACTGATAGCAGGGCTGGCAAATGGGCAGATGTTTAATGTGTGAAGAGAAGTGGAGGGAAAACCCAGCAAGCCTCGACTGAGCATGTGTCTGACGAGGCAAGCCCTGCAGTGATGTCAGAGTGATGCGCCTCCCAGAACCGCGCTCCAGGTGCTGCATGCAAAACAGCGAGGCCCTTCTAAAGGGTCTGTTGACTAGTGTGTTTGCTCTGTGAGAACTTGGTGACTGATTGGTAAATTAGACTTGTGGGCGTCTTAGAGTTTCTGCTGAAAAGCTGAGTCAGGTCAGTTTTAACTAAACTTTATGTTATACGGAAACAGATGAATCAGAGGAAAGAAATCAAGTCAGATGCCTCGTCTTTGTTTCATGCATGAATATAGCTATGGATGTCCGTACTTATTTAGGATGAGAAGAGAAATCACAACATATGCCTGGAGCCCTGGCACTTCAGGACCCTTTCTCCTGTGACATCTTCAGGCAGTTTGCCAGGAATGCTTACTAGTGCCACCTGCTTTCCATTTGCCACGGGGAACACTCCACACCGCCCTCAGCTCCCCGCATTCACCAGGGCCTTGAAGCTTCAGCTTTATTAACTCTGTGCTAAATCCACCACTAATTACCGTATGCAAATCCCAGATGACCGTGCAATAATGTTATGATAGCACTCCGTGCCCTTGTTCACGGCTCTTCTGGAAATATTTTGCGGGAATGAAACCCCCCTGGTGATAACTGCAGCATGGCTGAGCTCCAGTGGTCTGTGACATCCAACTGGTGCACAGGAAACGCTCCAGCCGTGGGCATGTGAACAGGTTTTTACCTGGCTGCTGTTTGCTTTCACATTTGTACTGTTTCCTCTGCCAGAGGTATACACTTACTTTATTTTCCCAGCCTGAAGATTTATGATTCTCCCACCAAGAGGCCTCTCTCCCTCTCCCAGCATTCTTTTATATAATAATAGTAATAATCCCCTACATGTATAAGACTTTATACCTTCCAGTGCAGTTTCATAGACGTTAACCCACTGGTACTATTATTTTTGCCTCAGAAACGGCTATCAGCCTTATATAGAGTTTCTAATTTCGTTCTAAAACCTTGTGATCCTTTCTTTTTGCTCTTTTAACAATGTCGTATGTTGTTCGGTTCTCAAGGTTCAATCTTAATTAAACCAAGTTCAGGATCCAGGCGGAAATGACTAGCAGTGAGGGGCAAATTACTAACACTCTGTGGCACATTCATTCTAAATTTAGACGCTACCCTTAGCGTCTTCCAAATTGAATCACAACCTTATAATTAATATTTCCTGTCCTTCCTCCCTGGGTGAGATTGTCAGTCCCAGTGGCATTTCACAGGATTTGCAAGTATTTATTCTTTACAGCTTGTGTGTTACCATATGTGAACTGAGACTAGCAAGACCATCCTTTTCACTTTCTCTGAAGAGACAATTAAAAAATAAAATCTAAACGATAGTTGTATTATTGTATGTAAACATACTGAGTCTCCCCCCCAAGTCCCTAGTTTTAAAAAAAAAAATCTCATTTTTAATGTTAAAATACTTAGATGTGTGTGAATCCAAATCCTACCATAGCAATATGTGTGTAGAATGAAGACGTTTTAAAGCACCACGCAATTTTACCGAAGATCAGTCTGAAAGGTTAATGTTCATTTTATGTGGCAGTAATATATTGATATGCATGAAGACCTAATCCCAGATTAAGATGCATGAACAATTTGTAGCTTTTCCAAGTTTTCTCCAACCAGATTTAAAGACACAGAAGAAAAGAAAAATCTCAGTTTCAAAATAATCAAGGTTTGATGTCAGGTGCCAGGAATTCCATATTCTGCTGTGTGACAAATATCTAATGGATGTGGGGGTAGAGGAAGAGGAGAGGAAGTAAAGAAGAGGGAGAGGAAAAAGACAGCAACCACCTAGGCTAAAAATGGGCAATGCTGCTTAAGGCTGGTGTGCACGTACTCGTGTGTGACCCCAATAAAAGTATGTTTTATAGCTGACTTCAATGGAATAATTAAGTGCTCAGACGCTCCCATTCAAATTTTCCAATTGAAGGTATATTTGGTAATGGGTTTTAATAATAATGTTGCATAATAGTAACCAAGAGAAGAATTTGGCTAGCCATGGATTTTGTTTTTTTCCCTGTGAAAACCACGTTTTGGACGAACTAACAACAGCTGAAACTGTGATGAATCCAGAGCGCCCACAGAAGCCAAAAGCTGATGCAATCCATTTGTAGTTAAATTGTCTAATTCCTGGTCAATAGCGGGCGATGTGAAGCCATAGTTAAATGAACCGCATACCCGAGTATCGTACTTGGAGAGGTTTATGGCCATTTGCAATGAGATAGCCATCTCTTTGGCTGGCGTGCCTCCAGCTATTTCTGCATCAAAGACCTATGCGTGTCTATCCTGGTCATTTGCTATGAGAGCCTGTCTATGTCTTACAGAACTATGAATGCCTGTAGCCCTCTCATATTAGGTCAGTGCACATCACCTGCTGGTTAATAGCGTCCCAGAGAGACCCTCCACGTCCCTGTGGGCTGGCAGGGCTAGCATCATTGGGAGGCTTGTTGGAAATGCAGAGTCTTGAACCCCACCCAAGACCTCCTGAATCAGAATGTGCATTTTAACAAGATTCCCAGGTGATTCACAGGCACTGTAACATGTGAGAACCATAGTCTTTCACACCTTCCTTCGGGCATTACCTTTTAAATCTGTATCACTGCAAAAGCCTCTGAACTGATCCCCCGTCACCACTCTTCACCCATTTCATTAACGTCTTCAGGCAGCTGCCAAGTGAGTTTCTAAGGCAGAACTTGGTTGATACAGGAAGTGCACTTCCAATCTCCCAAAACCTTACCGTGACTTTCAGAATTAAGCCTTGACTGCTCAGCCCTTTCTGGTCTGCTCCCCGTCTACATTTCCAGCTGCTCTTCTTAACATTTCCATGGGATGTGAGAATGACTTAGGCAGGGATAGGGGTGGCTACTCTAAATTAAAAGATCAGAGAAGTCTTCTGGAGGAGGCAAGGGTTGAACTGAGACCCATAAGACAAGAGCTCGCTAAGCCAAGAACATGCCTCCGTGTTTTTGCACAATCAATTTCCTGCACCTGGAGGAAATGCTACCTTACTCTGCTTCCTGCCTCAATTTTATATTCATTCTCCCAGATTCAACTGAAATGTCAGTCCTTTCTGGAGAGCCTTTTCTGAGCAGCTCTGGTTCACATTTGGGTTAGTTCCCTGGCTTTGGGCTTGCACACCCCCTATATGTCAGGCTAAAATGGCACCGTGAGGGTTTGAGTCTCTGGAAGCAGGCACTGATGCAGAGTTTGGGTAACAATATATTTATTCAGGGTCAACATTTATGAATGGAAGACGAAAGAAGCAGGACTGGTCTGTGGACACCATGTGAGGAGCCTAGGGTTATGTAATGGAGTAAGCATGGGTTGGGGTCACGTAGATTTGGGGCTAAGCAAAATCTCGTGCAAGCGGAAAGTTTGGCGAAGCAGATAAGCTTCTAAGTCTGCAAAGAGTAGAGAAGTCAGAGTCCACCGGGTCCATTCAGAGACAGACAAGCAGCCTCAGTTCTTGACCTTTGCCTTTCGTACCTGGGAACGGCTGCTGTCAGTGACGCTGCCTCCTCGGCTTAGCCTATTTTGAGTGGAGTTGTGTTAACGCCATGAAAGGACCCCTGGCTAAGCTATTAGATGACATGAACACACTCCCTCAAGAAAGCAGATTTGGAGTGAATTTCTAAGCCTCTTCCATCCACAGCTGGCTGCCCAGGTCCAGTTACAAGTGATCCAGATGTGGAATGCCTCCAGAAGACAAGGGTCAAAGTACTGTTAGCCTGGAAATTCACTTGGGTCTCTTCCTTTCTTATAAAACTACCAGGGATCGGGACGCACTAAGCCTTAGTGCACGCTTGCATAGGGGGACATCCTGATTCATCTTGAAGGTTTTGGAGAAAGAAGCAAGGTTATAAGGTTGAAGGGTAACAAGAGAGTGGTAGACCAGTGGTCTTCTTCAAATTATGTTACAAGGCTTGTGAGTGCTTGCTGTGTATTGTGTAAAAGAAGAATTTCCTTGCCAGCAGATCTGGCCAAGCCTGATGTCACTGACTAACAAGCACGACCATTGCTGCTGCTGCAAAAAAAAAGACAATGAAAACGTGACTGCCGGTATTAGCTAGGGTTTTCGCAGCACAAGTCAAGGTGAATCCACCTTGAATTGCCTGGATTAGGGAAATGGGCTATTCTTTTATGTATCTACCCTGCTTCTACAGCTTTTGTTGTTGGCGTTTCTGTTCACTGCTATAACTCTGTTCACCTTGTCTTCACATGTGTGGGTGTTTGGTGTCTGCTGATGAACGTTTAAGATGATGTTTGTTTCTTCTGGTTTTGCACAGATGTGTCTAGGGGTTTAAAACATGGGGATTTCATTATGCCGCTCTTAATGACTAGATATTTATTGACTAGGTTAATTAACACATTGTATATTCTCAGGCACAAATATCTCCATTGCCAATGATTCAGTAATTTCATGGGAGACATTGGAGTCATTCATTAGGGTACCTCATTACCCTTCTGGAACACAAAAATGATTCTAAACTATCATCCCTGGAAAATCATACTAAATTAGAGCACATACATAAAAAGACTTAGAGGGAAATAATGAATAGTTCATTTCTGTGTAGTTCCTAAAATCATAGCAGCATGCATGAATGGAGGGGGATGAGATTGGCCAGCTTGAAGTCCTCGCCTCTGACAGTAATGGAACACGTCAATAAAACTGTACTTTAGGAGGCAAAACGAAAACAGAATCCATTAGGACCAGAATTATGGGAATCAGCAGAAGAGAGATCCAGCTGGACTTAAACAACAAATTTCAACTCGTACCCCATTGAATTTCCATCTGAATTCATGATCCGTCAAATAGAGTCTCCTCTGCATTGTGTAAAATTCTCAAATCTTTCCTTTGAAGAGCTGGAGCCAATATCATTTCTGACCTCTTGACTGACAGATATCCACCCCAGGCTGATCATAGTTCATTAAAAACTGTGTGTGTGTTTTTCTTTATGTCATCACTTTGTTGAACCCCACGTGTTCATTGCTAGTTCTGAGGCTAGAAGGTTAAATTGCTGATATTACAGAAGTTATCTAACTTTCTGAAAGTTATTCTTCATGACCTCAGGTTTGGCTCTTTGAGGTAAACCTCAGGCCGGGGCATTTTTAGCACCTTCTGCTTCTGAGAAGCAGGCTGCTAAAGCTGTTGCTCGCAAAACATCACACTCAGAGTGCTACCGCCACCCTCTACTTCAGCTGTTGCCAATAGGCAGGTTTTAATGTGTCAGCTCACAAAGCTGTCAGGAAGCTGCTGTCACTTTTCATTTTTGTCCCTGTGAAGTTAGTGGATGTCTGAGCATTGTCTGCCCTTTGTGGTGTGGGGCGTGAACTTGACGTAAGCTAGCATGATGCATGTGGGCAAATGGTCTAAGCAACTTGGGGAATTAAAACTATACATCTCTATACCACAGATGGGCCTTACCCAAGGGCTCCCATCCTCCTGATTCCATCCTAGATCAGGGCCCTGAATCTTCTCCCCCTGCCTCTTCCTTTAGGCTCAGGTTGAAGCCTGGGCATGATGGCAACACAGCATCCAAGGAAAAGGTGGTGATTCCTGCTCACAGATGTGCTAAACATTCTTTAAACCTCATTATGTAAATGTATTACCTTAATACACTGATTCTTCTCTTGTTCAACAGAGCCCTTAGACATTAGACATCTCACTACAAACTCGGAATATTAACAAGAATTCTTTCATCCATCTACTCATTAACAAGCATTTTGGAGTTCCTACTATGTGACTGATGTACAAAGATCTAGCTAAGGCCATTTCAGAGATTCAGATCCAAGGCAAATAATACTGTGTTGTCTTCCAATATTTTTCTTTAAGCAATATTAGGCTAAAATTAACTTCAAGCTTGAAATGTAAAAAGAGGAGCATAAAGACAGACTACAGGCTGCACAGCAAATGTGAAGATGGGAGAGGATGCGTTCACATTGCTCAACATGTTGCTTTAGGTTTTATGGGGAACAAAGGAGGAAGGATAAAGCTCAAGAGTGTTTGGCATCAGCTGTGGAGCCACCACCTATTCCCTCATCTGCACCCTCTGTAAGTCACCGCCAGGTACAGGACTCCCCCAAAGAAGGGGCAGAGCAAGAAAAGTCAGCAGTAATGTGTGTGGAGTCAGGTTGGCCTTGAAAGCCAGTGCAGTTCATCTTAGGATGGAGAGGTCATTCTTGTCCAGAGGGGTCACAACACAGGGGACTCACAGGTCATCAGGGTCTGAGTGGAGACTAGAGGTCAGGTGTGCACAGGTGACAAGGGAGTCTGGACTGGTCGTGCTGCCGCCATCTTGTTTCCTTTGCCTCTAGGTCCCTATTTTCTCACAGCTGGACCACTGATTCCCCTGTTTGTACTCTGCATCTTGGTCTTGTTCTTTGCCAGTCCTGATGGAGACTGGAAGTGTGCCCACAGCCATACCCTCTTTCTCTACCAGGAGTTGCCCTCTGATTCACACCACCATTACAGACCTGGCCCAGCTACGCCTACCGAACATTGCGCTTTATCCCCTAATCGGATGCAGACTGATTGGTGCTCCTGGAGGAAGGCCTAGAATCACGTTCCCCCAGATGACAGCTTACTTCCTGCCCAGCTCCCTGCCCTCCTTGGACCACAGTCCTGCTATTGCCAGGCCCCGGGGCTTGGGGCTTCATTGCTCTGCTTTACTCCTGACGCTCTTTCCTCTTATGTGGGCCGACCCCAGCCCAGTTGCTGGGATTTTACTCCCCCAGAGAGAGGTTTTCAGGATGATTATCTGTCTCCCTAGTGCTCTGCTGTCTGGATTTTGGGCCCATGTCCCTTGCTGGCCTGATTGAGAGCCCCAGTTGGAAGCCAACTGTCATTTGAATCATGACTAAGATTTATGCTGGTTTAAACGCTGTTTAAAAGAGGTTGGCACTGTTCTTTACCTGTTCTTCCTGGTCCAGGAGTCAGCCTCTGCAGCCCCATCACTTCTCCACTCATTTTGCCCTAGTGGTTGGTTATCTTGCTTCTTGCAGAAACATCACGCACTGTCCTTAAATTCATTTTAATCAGTGATCAAGAATGATGCTAGTGGACAATCTCAACCGATAACCTGTGATGTTAAGCTCTGATTTTCTATGTAATAATAACAATAATGACAACAGTAGTTAACACTGGCCTAATACAGTACTTTAGATACTCATTTGGTTCTCACAATAACCCGATGGTGAGTACTATTGTAATCTTCATTTTATAAGGAGGGAAACCAAGTCACAGAGAGGGTAGTTGACTTGCTCAAGGTCACACAGCTCGTGAGCAGTGTGGCTGAGATTGAAACCCAGACGTCCTGAGCCCTGAGCCCCCATTCCACCACCATGCCATGCTTTAGGTTCATAATATAATCAGTGGTCAACTTTTGGGATAATTTTGGAACTCTTTACATAAAATATTTCTGTTAAAAGAGACTTACTGCTAACTAAAGCTAATTTAGGTTTGCACTCTGCCAACACACATGCATACAAGCAAACACACACACAGTCTGATACAGACAAGTACTTACCTCTCTGCACAAATGATCAATTTGGGCAAGAGTTTTGGAGTGAAAAATCAAACATTATAAAACATACAAAAGGATTATCACAGCCCCTGGTGCATTGTAAACATTTGATAACATGTTATTTTGTAGCTATGATTAATACTGTTTGTGTCGGTGTTACGGATTGATATGCAGTGTCCCCACACTGCGATCACAGATACCATAGCTTACCATCAAAAGAAACGGGAGAAATGCAAAATGCTGCCTCTCCCACTGGGCTCCCTTGCCTTTGGATATTCCTCTAAAATGCTTACTTGACAGTTTCTTTATATGTAAAATGGATGCTAAAATTTTGTCTCTTTCAACATCACAATAATATTGGGAGGTAAGAATAAAGTAATTTGCAAAGTCCTGGAAACAAACTGTTTTCATGAAACACTGAGAGAGTTCCTTAAAAATCAGATTATATTTGATGCTATTACCTAGAAATGTACCATTTTGAAGTAGTTTTTATTAACAAGATACAGCATGTCCAATGAAGGATATGAAATTATTTTCAAGTACATAAGAATGGAAACCTCTCTCTCTCTCTCTCTCCCCCCTTTATCTGCCTATCTGTCAGAGCCAGCTTCACCGTGGACTTGTACAGTCACACAGGATCTCACACTTGGAAGACGTTCCTGCTTGCTCCGCTGTCACTTTTGAAATTGTTAATAATTTATGAACAAGGGACTGTGCCTTTTTATCATGCACCAGAAATTTGCACGACAAATTGCATAACACCTATCTTTAGTCTGTAAAGACCTTCTTACCAGGTAGAGTTGATTCACTTGGGGAGAAACTTCTCCTTGGGGTCTAGTAACTCCCCACAGAGGGCTTAAGCTAAACTTTGAACAAAGGAGAACTAATAGCATTTTTCCAATAAAGATTATTTTCTTTACTATTACCACATTAGACACCTATATCCTGCAAAGTGACTTAGTGAAAAATGAAGTGAGGTTCATTATGTGGGAAAAAAAAGTAATCAATGTCAGAAACACCCTCTTCAATCAGGGAGAAGGGAGTTACGCTGAGATCGCCCCCATGTGTGGGATCTTGGGTGCTGAGAAGCCCCTCCCATGCCCAGCCACTCACGCTGGGGCCTGTCAGATGAAACCTGATGGCCATGGGGCTGCCCCTCTCCTTGTCCCTTGACTCGGGCAGACCTGCACACCCTCCTTCAGCTGACTTTCACCTCCAACATAGAGCTGCTCTTGTTTCATAGCCAGTCATTTCCTAAAACAACTTTATTGCGATATCATTCACATACTATAAAATTCAAAGTCTACAATTCAGTGCTTTTTTTTTTAGTATATTCACAGAGTTGTGCAACCGTCATCATAGCCAACTTTTCAATGCCCGGGAAAGAAATCCCATACCCATTAGCATGCCTCCCCCACCTCCACGCTGACCCTGGCAAACACTGGGTCTACCTTCTGTCCCTATGGATTTGTCTGTTCTAGATATTTCACATAAATGGAATCATATAATATTTGTTCTTCCGTGTCTGGCTTATTTTATTTACCATAGCGTGTTTAAGGTTCATCCATTTTATAGCATGCATCCAGATTTCATTCCTTTTTATGGCTAAATAGCATTCCATTGTATGGATATACCTCATTTATTTATCTGCTCATCAGTTGATGAACATTTGAGCTGTTTCCATTTGGGGGCTATTATGAATAATAACACTATGAACATTGACACACAAGGTTTTGTGTGGCTCTATGTTTTCATTTTTCTTGGGTATATACGTAGGAGTGGAATTGCTGGGCCATATGGTAAAGCCAGTCATTTCTCTGCATATCTATAAAAAGACGACCTTGCTATCAGTATCACTAAAATCAAACTGGATGTGAAAATCTCAAAGGCTCAAAATTAGACTGCAGCGAATTCTTTTATATTTAGAAAAACTTGGAGTCAGATTTGCTAAAACAACCATGGCATAAATGGCTTTATAATTAAGTAAACAAAACCCGGAAAAGGTTAACATCCCTCTGCCCTCCAGCACGGAGTAGATAATCCAGAATTTTTTGCTCTACCTCTGCCAGAAATTGCATTTGGCATCTGTTCAGAATCATACTTTCTCCTGAGGCACTTTGGGAGGTCTGACCTGGGAGATATTTGTAGAAAAATACGCTAAAAATTAACCGTGTCCCTGTGTGTGCCTAGGACAGACTTGGAAGAAAGAGCTTTTGGTAGGTGCTGTGGTCTAGGTGTGTCCGGTCCCCTTCCCCCAGTTCATGTGTTGAAATACACTGCAGGGTGGTGGTGTCAGTAGGTGGGGCCTTTGAGGGTGATTAGGTCGTGAAGGTGGAGTCCTCATGGATAGAATGAATGTTTTCATAAAAGATGGTCTAGAGAGCCAGCTGGCCCCTCTTTCACCATGTGAGAATACGGGGGTGGGGTGGGGAGGGGGTCTGTGACCCGGAAGAGGGCCCTCCCAGCCATGCTGCACCCTGACTCGCATGTCCAGCCTCCAGAACTGTGAGTAATAAACGTCTGTCTTTTTATGAGCCACCTGGTCTGTGGTATTTTGCTATAGCAGCCTGAGCAGACTAAGACAGGAAGGGGATCAATTTGAGGGAAGAAGCGATAAAAAATAAGATGAATACTGCTACAGCAGCGCCGTCAGACTCTGAAGTGCGCGTGAGTTACCCGAGTGTCTGATTCTGACTCAGTGGGTCTTAGAAAGAGGCTTCGAGGTTGCGTTTCTAACAGGTTCCTCAGTGATGCCGGGGCCGCCTGTCCGTTGATTTACACGTCGGGTAACAAGGCTCCACAGGACCCGGTGGCTGCAGCGGGATGTGCTAAGTGACATGGCTCCCTAGACTCTGAGCATTTCATGGACCCCAATTTGCTGCCCCAGATTTGACTCCTGTGTGGTTTTCTAGGGGAAATAAAGCTTGTTAGGGCCAAATATCCCACACCTAATCACCTGACCAGAGAGGGGGAGACATGAGCACCACCAGCCTGATTCTCCTCCTGCAGAATCAGGGAATCACATCTGGGCTTTCAATTCAACAAGTGGGATTAAGTAGCAGCTTGTCTGAAAGTCAGGCAGAGAAAGGCCAAGGTCAGAGCAGAAACGAGGAACAATTGAAAATAAAATTCAAAGTTGTACTGTATTCTCCTGAAAAACGTTAAAACAGGAAATAATTTAAAAACCATAGGGGGAAAAAAAGCATTTAAGATGCTAATTTCCCAACTGCCCTCCTTCTCCCAGACACAACCTGAGAGCCTTCAAGATCTTTGTTCTCACATTTCTCACAACTCCGTCTTTTTCTCAGTCTTGCCCGTAGAGGGTTTCTTTTTCCTCTCTCCTCCCTTCCCCCTGGGTCAGGTTGTAACTGGATACATGCTGCTTCTCAGACTTGAAAGTGCACCTGGAACACCCGGGGTCTTGTTGAGCGGATTCCGACACCGGACATCAGGAACGGGCCAATAATCTGCATTCATAACAAGCTTCTAGGTAATGCCAATGTGGATCAAGGGTGTAGACTCTCTTAGCCTCTCTTCTTTAATTTCTCTTCTTACTTCTCCTCCTCCTTCAAATTTGTAGGTAATACATGCTGATTGAATAGACTAAATGATCCTTTCTGATTCTTCGTTTTACTGCCTGTAACAGAGATGACAATGAAGGCTACTTTTCCAATGTTGGGTTGAAAATGAAATGTACTAGTAATATATTGGAGACGTAGCAGAGTTTCTGACACACAGTAGGTGCTAAATAAATATTAGTTGAGTTTATTCCCCCTTCCTAGGTTCGATATGGAGCTCCAGGCATTCAGCTTTTGTTAAGTGCAAGGGATGAACGAGCATTAATAATTGATACCAGCAGATATCCACAAACCCGGCTTTTCCTCATTAAAAATGCTCTATGTATTGAAATGGAAGTGAGCTATACAACTAATCACTGTGAAAAATTATAATCATATTGACTTAGAAACTACATAAATTGGGGTTTGGGTGATGTTCTTTTGAGTCCAGGCCATCTAAAGTAAAATTAAGGTTTCTGAGAAACCCAAAGGCAAAGGGCCTCACCAGTCTTTATTCCCCATCAAAGATCATGCTATTAAAGACTAAGGTAAGAAAAGTCAGGTGTCACCACACAACTTCTAGCCTCTGCCTGAAGGTGGGTTCTTCAATGATCAGAGTGAGTCTGAGCCATGGCTGACTTGGCTCTCTCTGTGGTGGGTGGACAGATGACAGATGAGGTGTCTGGCCCTCTAGTGGGGGTCTGCAGGCCTGAGGAACTTCCTTTCCAAGGAAGGGACATTCTGACCCCTGTTTTATGCTTCCTCAAGGCAGAAAACCGTGAGACCTTGGTGACACTTGATCATGAGTCTGATTTCATCCGGGACGCTAAGGATCAAGCTTCTTATATTATATAATAGAACACAGAAAGCCAAGCTAGCATAACTTCCAAACAAAGAGGGGTTTTTCACAAGAAAGCTGCAGACATTACACATTCTCATTCCCCACTGCACTCTGTCGTCCATCTTCTGGGAAGGAGGCGTACAGATCGTGGCGTAACTTGCTTAGAACAATAGCCAATTGTCACAGTCTATTAATTCCATCTGCTTCTGACAGGAAGGAAAAATGGTTACATGGTGAAGTCAGAGGGTCTCAGGCACAGACGGGGATTTTCCTGAGGGTCTCCCACCAGTACTGATGTATAATTGGAAGCATGACATAAAGAAGAAACCCAGAGCCATTCTTGGCCTCTGGGTTATCAAGGTCTCAGTCCCACCACTGTTTCTGTGATCTGAGCCCACTCTTCTATTTTTTAAAAAAAAGTTTTTGTTTTTTTTCCAGTGGAGAGCTGGCCTTGGAGCTGCAGTATTAATACAGATAGCGAGAGAGTAAGGAAAAGCGGAGGGCAATGGGCAACGTCGCTTCAGAGTGAGACGATGTTATCTATTGCACTGTGTGGTATCTCCATCTGATTTGTCCTGCCCATCACCACACTAGTCCTCACCCAGGGAGAAGAGCAGTGCCTAAATATTCTGAGGTTGCTTAATAATTCCTAAATTACCGTTTTTATTATTTTTATGTAAAGTCATGTAATTTGAGAGTATCCTTTAGATAACAACCTTACCCTTAATTGGATCATCCCAGGAAGTAGCCCAGATGGGGAGCCAGGACTCCTGACTCTTCAACTAAGTGCTCATGTGATCTCAGGTAAGTAGTTTAGACTTAATTCTAGGTCTTTATTCATAAGAAATAGATCAGTCTCTATCAGTGTTTTCCGACATGCATTGTGTGGAGTGTTAGGCAAAAATAGGATTCATTGATTAAATAAACATGGATAATGCTGAGTCAGGGTTAGTTTTCTTTGTGGGAGGACTTCTCAGTATCCTTAATATGCCAGTATACATTGGGACTCTCCAAAAAGAGGATAGAATACGCTATTTCCTGAAAAAAAATTGATCACAGAGTCCCTCTCCTCCAACCCTCCCCCTGTTTTGGTAACATCTTCTAGGACTTGTAGGAGATTGAACACATTTTAAGAAATGATGGTCCAAATATTATCTAAATTTTAACTAATAGTTATTTCAAAATCCTTTTCGAAGGATATTGGATTCTACTAACCAAGTTGCCAACCTGGTGAACATTGTCAGAAACTTCCTATATGCATTAAAAAATCCCATTTCTTTCAGGTTTTGCATTGACGTAATATGAATTTGATGTCGATCATAAAAGCTTGAATGAATCCAATACCTTCGTGTACTGCATCTGAAACGAATTATTCAGGCCTTTGGGACTGCTCTATTAATTTGTTGAGCAGGAGAATGTTTATGTGATTTAAACATTAGCTCCAAATATACTCAATCCAATATTTTAGGCTGTTTTAAGAATACATCAGATTGCTTTTATGGCCAAGCTGATTGCTCAAAAACTTCTTTTGAAAATGGTCCAGGAAAAAAAGGAATAGACTTCATACTGGTTGATTCGAGGGATATATACAGAATATGCTAAAGTTCATTATAAATTACCATTTTGGTGGATTACAGAGGTGCAGAAGGGTCCACCAGTGGTAATTTCCAGTGAAAAAAATTATGAGTTATCAATGATCTTTAGAACTTGGGTATTGGTCCTCAGAGGGGATGTCACTGTTGGTGCAGAAAGAAGTCCTCGTCACAAACAGGCTATTACAGTCATCCAAGCAGTGATGACTAACCATCTATTCATTTTAATTTCCTGGGTAATTGGTTCCATCTATTAGCAGTCAACCACATATTTAAAAGACTTTTCTCCATAAAAATCCTTCCTCTTGGGCATGATGGTCAGCTAAGGCAGTAAGCAGAGTAGATTTTGCCAGCATCTTTTATCAGTGATTTCAGACACTCCAGGGATTGGTCATAAATACTGCTTCAGTCAAGATCTACCCAGTGACTCCTACTATTTTCAGACAAAAATGGTCCCAGGATGGTGTACATTTTGCAATTAGTTTTCTTTTATTGTACAGCACAGATTTCTATCATTTGCTTTGCTGTACTCACGATATCCTCAGAATGTTGTAGATACCAATTTAATATGCCATTTTCGAAGGATTAGAGTAGCTGAATCTATTTTACAGTTTGCAGTAAAAGAGACGGTCTCTGAGATGCAAGCGCAGTACAATTTTTATGTGTCTCTCGCATCTCAAACTTGGATTTAGTTGGACTCCAAAATATTTACATTTTTTCACAACCAACAAGTTCCCATTTTGACAGACTACATATAAAAAGACTCTCAATTCTTTTTCAGTTTTCAGAAATGCCCAGATTGCTGATTTTTCTCTTACCACCACCATTGCCATCTAATAATCTTCATTTTGGAAAAACAAACCAATGTGATCCATTCACAAACTGAGGCTAACGTGCTATTATATTATCATGAACAGAAGAATGATTTAATATCATTCCTGAAGGGATAACAAATAACTGTTATAAACTGACAAAAAGCACCATTTTTTTGTAGTTCTCTGTTGTTGGAATTATACCTCATTCGTTGGAAAGGCGTGTGATTCATGCAAAACACACTTTTTGGACTCAAATACCTATCACCTGAGACCATCCTCTACAATTATAAAACATAGCCAAAGGGAGAAAAAGAGGATGTATTTATCAGAGATCAGAGCAAGGGGAAAATTTTTATTTCCTTCCTTGAGGGTTAAATTTTCATTTCAATGAATTTGACAGTCTATCAGATTTTCTTGGTTTGTTTTAAATTACAAAAATTAATTTTGAAAGATTTCAAGCCCAGAAAGTAATACAATATCTATGCATGAATTATCAAGAATAAACTTCATTAACATTTTTCTATGCTTCTTCTGATGTGCCTTTTTAAAGAAACACTACGTTATGCATACACTCAAGCGTCCTTCCACTTGGCCCCCTCCTTCCCTCTACAACGGCACCCTCTGTCTTGAATTTGATGTGCCCCATTGCGTATTTGGACGCTTTACCATGTTTGCATGTATGTTCCCAAATGACATCTCCTTTTGTTTTCTTACTTACCTAAATGCTATACTGGTCTACATCTTTTTTCAAACAACTTTATTGAGATATAAGTCACATAACATATAATTCATCCATTTAAAGTGTACACTTTAGTGTATTCACAGATGTTTGCAACTGTCACCACCGTCAATTTTTTAACACTTTAACCACCTCAAAAAGAAATCCTGTACTTTTATCTACCATCCACCATTCTTCCATGAATCCTCCCCTAACCCCAGTTGTAAGTAGCCACTAATCAAGTTCCTATCTCTATAGATTTCTATCTCTATAGATATTTTATATAAATGGAACCATATAATATGTGTGCTTTTGTGACTGGTTACTTTCGCTTAGCATAATCAAGGTTTGTCCCTGTTGGAATATTCCCTTATATGGGTACAATTTGTTTATGTACTCATCAGCTGATGGACATACGGGTTGTTTCCACCTTTGGCTATTGTGAACAGTGCTGCTACAAACACTCATGTACATGCTGTTGCGTGGACAGATGTTTTCATTTCTCTTGAGTAAATTCCCAGGACACAGGGTTGGTTTTGGGTGCATGTAGAGCCAATTCGTTGTAACTGCTATTTGGTGTAGTGCATTGTATTAATACACCTCATTTTATTTCTCTCTCCTGCTAATGGACAAGCTGGTGATTTGTCCTTTCTGTCTTCTAGTCTCAGTGCTGCAGTGATGTCGTTACACAAGCCTTTGTGTACATAAACGGGGACTTTCCAAAGGATGACCTCACAAGTGGAGGGTGAGCACATCTGGAATTTTCTAGTTTTTGCTAAACTTCTTGCCAATATCACTGCAAACACGTTCACATTTAGCAGCAAGATGTAAGCATTCTTATTTCTCTGCATTTTCTGAAACCTAGTGTTGTCTGACAACTATTTTTTGCCAGTGCGATGGCTATGACTTGGTGTATCATTAGCTCACTTCAATGTGCATTTCTCTGTTTAGTGGTGAAGTTGAGCAAATTCTCATCTTTATTAACTGTTCCCATTTCCTCTGCAGTGAATTTTCTTTTCATAATTTTTGTCTGTTTTCTATTGGGTTGTATAATTTCTCTCATTAATTTGTAAGATACCTTTTAGATATTAACTTTTTGTCTATTGAAAAGAGATTGCAAAGATGCAAAGATCATCTTCTGGTCTAAGGTGTTTTTCCCAAATTCAAAAAATATTTAAATATTTTTCCTGCTTTATTTGGATGTAACTGACATATAATATTGTGTAAGTTTAAGATGTACTGTGCAATGATTTGATACACTTACACATCACAAAATAATTGCCACAATAGGGTTAGTTAACACATTCATCACCTCACATCATTTCCTTTTTCTTTTTTTTTTGTGGTGAGAACATTTAAGATCTACTGTTTTGGCAACTTTCAAGTGTATAATACAATTTAACTCTAATCACCATACTGTACATTAGGTCCCCAGAACTTACTCATCTTATAAATGGAAGTTTGTATCCTTTGACTGACAACTCCCCATTTCCCCCAACCCCCAACCCCTGGTAACCACGCATGGCTCTTCTCTCTGTTTCTATGAGGTAAGCATTTTCGGTTTCGCACACAAGCGATGGGATACAGTATTTGTCTTTTTCTAGTTGACTTATTTCATTTATCATAATGCCTTCAAGCTCCATAATGTTGTTGCAAATGTTTCCTAACTTTTATTTGTTTGTTTGTTTGTTTAAACACCTTTATTGTGGTATGATTCCTGTACAGTAAACTACGCATATTTCAGATGTATAATTTGATGCATTTTGATAGATGTGTACACCGACGAAACCACCACCACCACAATCAAGATACCTAACATTTCCACCACTCCCTAAGAGGTGCAAATTTCAAATTCCTACTTTATCCCTTCCCACCCCCTTTACACCCTGGTTACTGCACGTTTGTTCTCTATGTCTGTGAGTCTTTCTCTGTTTTGTAGATAAGTTCATTTGGGTCCTTTATTCTAGATTCCACATATAAGCAATATCATATGGTATTTTTCTTTCTCTTTCTGGCTTATTTCACTTAGAATGACAATCTCCAGGTCCATCCATGTTGCAGCAAATGTCATTATTTTGTTCTATTTTTTTTTTACAGCTGAGTAGTATTCCATTGTATATATATACCACATCTTCTTTATCCAGTCACCTGTTGGTAAATTTTTCCCAACTTTTAAAATGCTTTTTATCATGCATTGATTTTAGTTTTTAGTATCAACTTTATCAGCGTTTTCCTTTATAACTTACACATTTTGTATTTTATTTTTTAAATTCTCTCCTATCGTAATCTTATGTTAGTCTTCTGTATTTTTTTTCTGAAATGCTAGGTTTTACTTTTTCATATTTAAATCTGTAATTCATTTGGAATTGTGTATGTGTGTGTGTGTGTGAGAGAGAGAGCATGCATAGGTGGAATTAGTTGGAAATCTAATTTCTCCCTTATCTATAAAATTCTTTGATACTCTCCTTTAGATATCTAATTGTCATAGCATCATATATTAAACAGACTATCCTTTCCTCATTGTCTTGAAATGCCACGTTTGTCATACACCCATATTGTGTGCGTCTGTGTGTGTTTGTGAGCAAGCAGGAGAGAGAGGGAGAGTGAAAGAAAGGAAGAGGGGAAGGGAGAGAGTATTTCTGAGCTCTCTGTTCTGCTGTGTTTGTCGGTCCCTGTGCTAATACCCTTAGTTTACTTTAGCTTTATAGAAAGTCTTGTTACCCGAGAAGGTGAATCCTTCCTCTTTCTCCTTCTCTTTCTTCTTCATCTTCAAAATTATCTAGGAAATTCATGGCTTTTGCTGTTCCATATGTATTTTAGAATTATATCACAATTGTTAATGCACATCTACTAAGTTAAACAAAAAAACTGCTGGTGTTTTTCTTGTAACTGTATTGAATTTAGGTTAATTTGGAGAAAACTGATTAACTTTAGACTTTGTTGAGAAAAGCATACAATCTAAAATTCAAAGAGTAACCATTAAAAAATAGAAACATATAACTTCCAAACCAGTACAAAGAAAAAAGGAAATAAAAAACACTTTCTGGTAAAATTGTATCTTCACAATCACATACTGTCCTTTTACATGTTGTTACCAGCACCTTTATTTTACAGACCCTACAGATCATCATTAGAATGCGGCTGAGGAGAAAGAAGAGGCAAAGAAAAGTTACGGTAAATTAGAAGAACAAATATTATAAAAGAAACAAAGTCAGTTATGTCAGTAACCATAATTAATATAAATGAACTAAACTCACCAGTTACAAAATAGATACCCTCACACTGGAAACTTGAAAGTCCACCTGTAATCAGTTTATAATGGATACATTCCAAATGATACGAAAAATTAAAAGTAAAGGGGTGATTTTTAAAAGTAAAGGGATGATATAAAAAATACTAGTCCAGTACTAACTGTGGCAGTCATGAGAATGCACCCCTCGGATCTCCGATGTAGGAAGCATAGATGAGCAAGACAACCAGCCACTCTGCCCTAGATCCAGGCTTCCCCTGGGCCAGACCGGCTGCTGGCTCCCTGGGGCAGGTGTGCTTGAGCAGGCTGGTTCCTGGGAGATGTGGGACTCCTCTGACAGGTGAGTGTGGCTGGTGGAGTCTCTAATGACCTCAGTGAACTTCTTTTAGGCTGGACTGCACTGTAAGATGCTTCCACCCAGCCTCCCCTCCTTCCATCCTTTCTCCTTCACTCTGGGTCAGGCTTGCATTGTTGTCTGTAGACTGTCCCAGCCTCTCCCAGTTCCCTGAACATTTTCTCTGACAAAAGCACATTTCTTGCGTGTTTAATGTCATCTTGGGGGCACTGGAGGTCTTAGACCTGTACACTACAACCCCCAAAAATAAACATTAAAAAAAAATCAAATGAAAAAACTCACACTTGTTATAGCTGTATTTAATATTAGCAAAAGACTGCAAGGCACAAAGAATTTTTAAGGCTAAAGAAAATTATAACTTGATGACAAAAGGAAATATTTACCAGGACTACGTTTACCAGCAGTAAGATATACATTATGTATAGTAACTAATTTGTAATCCCAACATAGCATCAAAATATACAAAAGAAAACTGACAGAATTACAAGGAGAAAATGAAGAAAAGGCAACAATATTTTTTTCCTGTTCAAATACGCCTGTGTTTTTACTTAGCGCCCAGTGGTTTTCTTTGGGTTTGCGCTCACATGTCCATATACATCTTTAGTATTTTTTAACATTCTCACTGTATGGCTTCTTCCATGTTCCTGTTCTGTCATTCCGGGTTCTGGGGCTTTAATCCCGCTTTATCCACTGACGCTTGCACGTGGTGGTTTGACGCCTCATGTATTTATGTCGATGTAGGTTCACCTTTAACAGACACGTCTCCCCGGCCCCTAACCCATCCCAGGGCTGTGAGACCTGAGAGGATTTGAGACCTCGGAGGTATCACCAGCCTTGAGACCACATTATGTTAATTTTTTGTTGTGGGAGTTCATGGAAACAGGCTGGTGTGAATTTGGATGCCTGCACTACACAAGGTGCACGTAGGGTGACCAGCTGTCCTGGTTTGCCTAAGCCTGAGAGAGGTTCCTAGGATCCAGGACTTGCAGAATTAAAACCATGACAGTCTCAGGGAAACGGTGACCATTGGTCACCCTAAGTACAGGCCTGCTTTCCATTCTTTTCCCCACTCAGGGAAGAATTGTTTTCTCATTATCTAAATCTCAGACAGAGATGGACAATCTTCTATATCGTACCCTTGAAAAGGATAATATTTTCAAGCCCATTTTTCAATGAGGCTGCCATCCTTGGGGGCTCCTAACTTTATTTCAGAGTCTCAGTTCCTAACCCCCCGTCACTTGGTTCAAAAGTCCTGTCTCTTGTCATAGAGCATGAGGATGCCCCCTCGCCAGCCCCACACTGACACTCCTGACCCATTAGCTCATACGCTTTCAACTCTTGTATTTCTGCCTTTGTTTCAGGCAACTTGAGTGTTCCTCTTTTTATTTGTGAGTTCATTGGGCATTTCAACATTTCATTTTATTTTTGCAGCATTTTCTAATTCTTTCTAGCTGGAGGATTGTCGTGTTATCTTCATCTGCCATCTTGCCAAGATCAGGGCTCCTCCTACAACAAGTTTTTACCAGCCCACCTGGCCTTGCAGCAACATAGCCTGTAAAACGCATAAAATAACAGCAAATTCTAAATGATTCAAGTTGATGAGACACACAGATTTGCCAAACAACAGACACGGGATAATTTTTGTGTATTAGTGAGAGTTTGCCGGAGAAACAAAACCAATGTATAGAGATGTATACAAGAGGAGATTTATTATAGGAATTGGCGCACACAATTGTGGAGGCCAAGAAGTCCCACGATCTGACTTCTGTAAGCTGGAGATCCAGGGAAGCCAGCAGTGTAATTCAGTTCAAGTCTGAAAGCCTGATTATCGGGGACCAATCGTGTATGTGCTGGTCAGAGTCCAAAGACCCAAGAACCTGTCTGAGCAGGAGAAGATGGATGGCCCAGCTCAAAGAGAGCGAATTTACCCTTCCTCTGCCTTTTTGTTCTATTCCAGCCCTCAAGAGATTGGACACTGCCTACCCGCACTGGTGAGAGCAGTCTTTTTTACTCAGTCCACCAATTCAAATGCTAATCTCTTCTGGAAATACCCTCACAGACACACTCAGAAATAATGTTTCACCGGCTCTCTGGGCATCCCTTTGCCGGTCAAGTTGACACACAGAATTAACCATCACAGTATGGTTTACCATTTCTATAAATTATTTCTAAAACTATGTGGTACAGTAGAAAATATAATTATTGTTTAGTGAAATAGACACAAGAAATTCTTCTTTATGGTCTCTGTAGAAAAAAAAAAATTCCCAACAGTTTGGTATGGGATAAAAAAAACTGGCATTTGTTTTTTAAAAACACTGATATTGATCAGCTCTCCATCCTGAGGTTGATTTTGTCTCTGTCTCTGTGAGAATTGGCTCTGGCTGTGTCAACCCTGTGCTCATCCTGAATGGCTGGTTCAGGCAGAGGTGGATGTGAAGTCTGTGGACCTTAGTGGTGTAGAAATCCCCTCTGCTGGGCAGGATCCACACATCCTAGACGAGAATTAGTTGGAAGCTCCCATCCATGCAGTAACCAGAGTTATTCAGCCAAAAAAGAGCAAATTGCTTTTCTAGAAATTTTGTAAAAAGAAAAAACAATCTTAAAGATAAGATAAGAATCTTACTAAAATAGACTCTGAAACACCAAAGATTTCATTAACCTAGAGAAATAAATACTATATATGTATTTTTGTTCTAGTATTGATGATCCTACGCATTCTTTTTTTTTAATTGAAGTATAGTCAATTAAATTACAATGTGTCAGTTTCTGGTGTACAACATAATGTATCCAAATGATCCAGCAATCCTACTCCTGGGCATATATCCAGAAGGAACTCTAATTTGAAAAGACACATGCACGTCAGTGTTCATAGCAGCATTATGTACAATAGCCAAGACAGGGAAACAATCTAAATGTCCATTGACAGAGGACTGGATAAAGAAGCTTGGGTCTATTTATATGATGGAATATTACTCGGCCATAAAAAATAATAAAATGGTGCCATTTGCATCAATATGGGTGGACCTGGAGATCATCATTCTAAATGAAGTAAGCCAGAAAGAGAAAGAAAATTTACCATATGATATCACTCACATGTGGAATCTAAAAAAAAGAAAGAAGAACACACTAATGATCCTACATTTTCTTATATCTTGAACTTTTGAGCCCGGGTGCTGGGAAATGTAACTAAGTAAGCATTTCTTACTTTTAGCCCTACTGTTGGCAGAGAGGACTGTTCTTCTAAAAGATTTCATGGAATACTGGATGAATGGCATTCAGGAGGTTATCTGTCTTTTGAAATTGGGCCAGGTATGTTGGTTTCATACCCTACTGCCATTTACTCGTCTTTGCTCACAAACTCCTGATCTCATTCAGGTTTCTGCCTTTTCTCCTTTTGGCTGTAGTGAAAATCCTGATTCATCTTAGTCACCGCAGTTCCATTTTCCCAGCCAGTAATTGGGTATGGAGGTGGGTATGAGAACCAACGAGAAATAAGGGGAGCTCCGGTGAGCATTTTCTGGCAAAGAAATTCTTCATTAGAAAAGACAAATGATGAAAAGTAATTTGTCTCTCATTTGACTGCACGTGGATATTTGCCGATGATGTCTGTAGTTTTGGAAGTCATCTGGCGAGTCTGAAGGGAGCTTGTCAAGGACAAGGCCAAGGTGCTGAGGTCGGCATAGGGGAAAGAAGAACAAACCAAGGTCCTGTTGTCCTTGAGCTGTGTTACTGAGCCACCCTGGAGTTGACCCATGCTGGGATGTTCTGTCACATAAGCCATAATTGCCCTTACTGTTTATGCCAGGTGAGGTAGGATGTTCTGTTATTTACAGCCCAAGTCATCCTATTTGATACAATAGCAATCTTTAAGGGTCCTGGCTTAATCACCACTCAGCTGGCCCTTGTAAGATTTGGAGGCCAGGGGCAGAAAGGATTTGATCCAATTTCCCAGACAGCCAAGTGGGGGAGGGATGATAGGTGTGAAATGATGCAGTGGGGTGTGACATCAAAGCTATTTCTAGAAATGTGTCTGAGGCACAAAAACTCCATTACCCATTTCAACAGAACCTTCTAACGCTGCTGGAGGTACCTACTGGCTGATGATTCGATGTTCAGGCTGCTGTGGTTTAATTAGTAATGGGGCTCTTGCCTGCATCAAAAGTACAAAATTCACTGTTTTTCTCTTTCCTCCTGAGGTACAAATACTGCCCAAGATGCCTGACGCTGCAGGGAGGAAGGAGAGATGCGGAAAATCTGTTTATTTGGCACCTTCACCCTGTGGCAATATTGGAGTCTCAGAGGCTGAGCTGCTTGTTCTGCAATTTAAAAAGGGCGGGAGACTTTGTACAACTTTTCCCGAGTGAATACAACAATTCTAAGCAGCTGATAACTGCCAGATAAACAACCTGATCTTTTGATTTGTTCTGTTTTATTTGCTTGTTTGTTATTTTCTCTTAAAACTGGAAACAGCTGGTGACCAAGGAAGGGTCTCAGGCTTCCAACTGCAAAACTGTGCTGGACACACGGACTCGGGTCTTGGGTCTGGCCTGAATTCCAGGGCAGCGGGGAGGTGTCTGCATGGAAGGACTTGCTCCACCGTCTCCTTCCGTGCTGTGAAAGGTCCTGCCAAGACAGGAACCTGCCCCACGAGCAGCAGATACGCATCCTTCCTTCCTGCTCCCCTCTTCACCCGACCAGTCTAACCGCCACCACAGAAGGTTGATCGCAAGTTGGATCCTTATGTGCACAACTCGACTGCATCCAGTTTTACAAAGACATGAAGACACGTCTTAAGTTTGGAGCGGGGAAGAAATATTCTAGAGCCTGGCAATCTGCTTCAGACTGTGCTCCTGAATTAGTCATGGAGATGCAGAAAATGCAGTGCTCCCTTACTGGCACAGCGGTCCCCTCGCTTTCTGCCAGTGTTTACCTCGGCAGCTGGGCTGCTTAAGTCTCCAGGAGTCCCTAGGTCCTTGGACTACAGCAAGGCGGCTGGGAGGGAGGCTGCTTTCTCACCTGGTATGATTTTCCTCTGCCGATAATTGAGATGGACTCTGATGCGGAGGAAAGTGTAAAAAACGGTTGTGGATGCTTCCTCTGTTTTCAGCTTTCATTTGTGTCTGCATTAATCAACTGCCCGAGGCTTTAGTCACCACTTGCGGGAGTCTCGCAAAATACGTGGGATTTAGAAATCAAACAACAAGATAATCACCCAGAAATCAGATTTAAATCTGCAGTGACTGAAGTTGCTTTGTCAGAGAAATAAAAGTGGTAAGAAGCTTTTTCTTCTAAGGCTACTGAACTGTGGTAGCTGGCACAAACAGGTTTGGGGCTGTGCGCGTAGAGTGATGTAAAACCCACCTCGAAGGGGAAAACAGGCTGTATTTACTTTGATTTTTAAAGCTCTTGCAGTCGCTCAGAAAATGGAGGAGCAATTCCTCACTCTGATTTAGAAGAACTGGTGCTTTTCTTATTAATTGTCAAGGTTCAAAATAACACAGGCTTGCTTTTGGTTGGATCCCAAATGCCACCCCCACATCTGGAAAATGAGAAGACAGATATGACAGGGGAGCCCAGTGTAGCCCCAAATTACAGTGCACATCACACTGTCATTTTACAAAGTGACTTTTTAAAATAGCAAATAAATAAATAAAGCCAGAAAACCCCCACAGAGACAGGTTAATGCCTCAACCTGGAACAATAAAGCTCCGTTAAAAACACTTGCCATTAGCCACCATCTGCTGTCAGCAACTGGGGGTAATCTTTATGTCCTCTTGACAGCTTTGCCTCGTTCCTGAGCCCCCGATGAAGCCAAGATTCCACGATGGACAAAACTTTCAAGGTAAGGACCCCTCACTTCTGCAGCTTTTCAGAGCTCCGAGTTTCATGACCAAGATTCAGTAGTCTGCCCAGGGTGTTTGGGGCTGCATATTGAGTTTGAGAAAATTTGCTAGCTGTGTTTCCTTCCCCACGCATACTGCTCTGTTCCTATCAGCATTTTCTGTGCAAATCAGAGGTGAGGTGGCCTCACTGCCCTTTATATATTTGGGGATTTAGGAAAATGAGAAAACAGCTTTTTCACTCAGCTCTGACAAATGAAGGAAGCTGTGTGCCGCAGCGAGATTCTTCTGAACAGAATTCCTCCCGTGCACCTGCATTTTCTCCCATTTGAACTTGTACTTTTAGACTATTTAGTAAATGTAATTCTTTTTTTAATTTTTTTAACACTTTTTATTGAGTTATAGTCATTTTACAATGTTGTGTCAAATTCCAGTGTAGAGCACAATTTTTCAATTATACGTGAACACACATATGTTCATTGTCACATTTTTTTTCGATGTGAGCTACCACAAGATCTTGTATATATTTCCCTGTGCTATACAGTATAAGCTTGTTTATCTATTCTGCATATGCCTGTCAGTATCTACAAATTTTGAAATCTCAGTCTGTCCCTTCCCACCCCACATCCCCTTGGCAAAGATGTGGTGTATTTATACAATGGAATACTACTCAGCCATAAAAATGACAACATAATGCCATTTGCACAATGGATGTTCCTGGAGAATGTCATTCTAAGTGAAGTAAGCCAGAAAGAGAAAGAAAAATACCATATGAGATCACTCATATGTGGAATCTAAAAAAAAAAACAAACATAAATACAAAACAGAAACAGACTCATAGACATAGAATACAAACTTGTAGTGAATGTAATTCTTGTTCACACCAAAAGTACACTTACTTTCTCTTTGTAAGGCTGTGGGTTAAGAAATCTTAAAAAAAAAATAAGATAAATGACAATGTCCCATGCTCCCTGACAACTGAGCAAAGAGCGCTTGTGCAGAAAGAGGTGCAAAGACACAATTAATATTCCAAGTGCATGGAGACCACTGTTTTCCTTCTTTCAAATGTAATCTTGCCGCACACGAGGAATATGACTAGAGAAGGGAACGCCGTGCAGGTTGAGTGTCTGAATGACACATGCCCCTAGTCTTTTTCCCCCTGTGAGGTTTTCCCTATCTGGCTCTCCATGATGCTGCAGGGCCATAAAGTGCATTGGTTTTTCTAGAATGGTCCTTCTCCAGTTTTCAGACTGCATGGACTTCTTGAGGCAATGTTCCTGCACTCTTCTGTGAACCTGCTTGTTACAGTGGAGGAAACGGACCACGGCAGTAGAGGCACACGGGCATGGGGCAGGTGATTTCCTCAGTAGCGTTCAGTCCCAAGGGCAGTGCCCTCTGACCACTCCAGGCAGGGTTACTGAGTCACGCCCTGTTACCTTGGTTTTGGCTTGTGCCTCTGGGTGGTGCGCTGAGAAGGAAAATGGGATGCGCGGACGGAAGCAGCAGAGGATGGGGAGGAAAGGGTGGGCCCAGGCCAGCCAATCAGATGTACTTTCTTCCATCCACACTTTTGCATTCTCCTCCCTCCTAACCAAGGGCGACATTCCTTGCCTTGATCTCAATAGACCTTATGGTGTACTTTCCATGCCAACGTGCAGTACTCGGGATGTCACTTTGAATCCATCCCAAGTGCTCATGCTCTCCTGAGAAGAAGTTGCTCTGTGTACAAGGAATATAATCCCTCCTCTTCTTTTCTTTTTTCTTCCCCTCTTCTTTCTTCTTTTTTAAACCTTAAGCTGGCCATGGCCTTCCCCAGACCAAAAGTGCCATTCCCTTCTAGTCTACGGTGGTCTGGGGGACTCGGGATGCCAGCAGATGTCATTCTAAAGGGTGACAACCACCTCTCTAGGGATTTATACTCTCCTCAAAGATTCTGTTACCGGAAAGTAGGTTCTTGTGTTGTGCAGGAAAGAATTCAAGAGTGAGCCATGGTGAAGTGAAAGTAGGTTTCTTCAGGGAGATGCATACCCCATAGACAGAGTGCAGGCTTGGAAGGTGAGAGAGAGAGCGACCACGAGGTGCAGGGTTGTTTTAATGGGCTCGGTAGATTCACAGGCTAACAAGTAGGAGGGTTATCCCAACTATTTTGGGGAGAGGGCAGGGATTCCAGCAATTGGACCCACCACCCACCCACCTTTTGGCCTTTTACAGTCAGCCTGGGAACTACCATGGCGCCTGTGGATGTGCCATGAGGCTCAAGGTCTACTGAAAGTCCAGTCTTCCACCTTCTTGGCTAGGCGTTATGTCATTCTTTAATGGTTGTGCCCTGCCGCCTTCCCTCCTGTCTCAATTCCAGCAACGAGTATTTTGCATAGATATATGATTCCCTGTTCAGAACGTTCCTTCATCTAATTGTATCATGTGTGGTTTTTTTAAGCAGCATGGAGGACATAAACCCAGAATAACTTTAATAATGGAGGTTTACTGCAATCCCTGTGGTATATCACTTGGCCTCATGGAGAATAAGAATGGTAGCTCCCCACTGCTTGGAATATTGCTCAAACTCAGAGAAGGAATCATCTCAGTGCAAATCAGTAATCATAGTTCCCAGGAGAGAGGATGTTGTCAGTATCAGACACCCCACTTAATCAGAGGTTCACCTCATGACGAGGTGGCCTTGCTCACGTCTAGACCCCTCACATTTCCATCAGCGTTATCACCACTGTCACCCCCAGTACTACACAGGCCTTGTTCTAAGCATTTTACATACATAAACTCAGTTTAACTGTACTGACCACTCCATGAAGCAGATACTGTGATTATCCTCGTTTTACAGACAGGGAAACCCGGCACAGAAAGGGTAAGTTACTTGCCCAGAGTCACCCGGCTAGTAATTGGAGGAGCCAGACCGCTGGCTCAGGGCCCACGGTATCAGCCGACAGCACAGTCACACATTCCTGCTGGCCAGGACTGCTCCCTGAGTCAGGCAGGCTGGTTAGGGTGATGGTGTTGCACCACTGGGTCCTGGAGGCCTCTTGCTGTGCTGGTTCAATTTCTTTGATTGCTGGATGCTGGGGAGGTTCCGGGATCCTCAGGGAAGATCTGGAGCAGCCACTTTTAGGGCCAGGGGCAGAGGCTGCTTTCCAACTGTTAAAGAGGAAGTATTTTGGTATTTTAATAATGGGTAGTCCGCAGTGGCATGGACAGCCCTCTGCAAATGTATGTGTACTTACAGGACTCAAATACTTTCAGTTCTCCTTCATTGAAAGTCCCTTTTCCTCTGGCCAAAAATAAAGGCGTTGATTATACCACATTTTCTCCAAAACACAAACACATATTCTACCATTTCAGTAGCCAGTAATGCACCATTTGTACAATTTAAGAATGAAACGGTATGTACGTGGGTAATTTTGGACTCTAAAATTAGTTCATACATTAGTTCGGATGAAATTAGATCACATAAGATTAGTTCAGATGGCAAAGTTCACATGTATAATTCATTTTTAAAGATTATTATTATAAAGAAAAAAATACATCCTGAGGACCAGACAGCATCTCCTTTTGCATTTAAAAGATACAGGTCTGTGTAACAATGCAGTACACTCTTAAGTTGAGCCCAAGTGAAATTAGGTTAAGAGTCAAATGTAGAACTCATTCACAAAGAGTTCGTTTAATGAGATTAGCAATCCTCAAAAGAATGAATAAGGCATATACGGGTGTAAAGGTGAAATTACCGCCCTGTACTTTAAATACTTGTGCCGACTTAAATATGTTAGTGAATGCAAATAACCCGCCCTAAAGGGAAAAACTAACTGCTTTAGGAGTAACACCCATTGAGAACAAATTCTGATCACAAGTCTAATGTTGTAATCATCTTTTGCACACAAGGTCCATATTGTACTAGTCCCAGTCAGGGAACTGACTTACCTCGCCAGATATAAGCTGATAACAGCTCCCCCCCCAACCACCACCGCAACCCCCAATTCTGAGTGAGCTATTACAACCTGGATAAGGTAAAGCACCTCCTTTTTATGCCTTGTAAGTCTCATTAGTAGGCAGTTCAAGAGTTTAAAAAAAAACAACCACTGCAACCACCCAGGGCAGTCACAGCCACGTTTGCAGTTGCTTCTGTTCACCTCTCAGAAAAGATGCATTAAGAAGATTCTGTGAGGTCCTGCAGCAGGCAGGATTCTGGGTCAACTCCAATGGTCTTACAGGTGATTCTTCTGGAATTATTTCTAATTCAGAGAGGACAACTTTAAGGAAGGAAGGAGGCAAATCTTGTGGATATATTATCACCTGGAGAACCTTCAGAGCCAGTCACTCCCCACCTTTTTTTTTAACTATAATAAACAGGCTGAATAGGTTACCTTGAAATTGCCATGGAGGATTAAGCTCCAGTGTGATGAAAGGTAGCTTTTTTTCATTAAAATGATCCCAAGCTTGAGGCATTTAGTCCTGAAAGTCTGATTTGTTTGTTTGTTTCCAGTTCTCCATAACCAGGGATAGGCAGCCCCCAGTTGTCGAAGTTGCCAGGTGGAGACAGGACTGAAGCCATTTGACATGGCAGCTCTTCTTACCTCCCACACCTTGACATTTTTCATGTTGTGCCTGATTTATATGCCCAGAAGGACCTAAGTCCTCTTCTCTGATAGCCCTGTACCTTACACCAGCTCTAAGTTTTAGAAGAAATGGAAAATTTACAGTGTTGAAAATGGCCCCTTTGTGACAAGAGTACCGCTCAGTTCGATATCTACTCAGGTTGAGAGCATTCCCTTAACCTCAGACATGCCGGTCCTCCATAAACCACATCTCCTCTAAGGGACAGGAGAATGGCCCAACCTGACGCTATAATCCCAGTTACAAGCCGATGAGGTGGATTTGCTGTAATTACGGGGTTCCTGGGCTTTGGGTTAAGACTTACTTCCTTGACTCTGAAGGACGAAGGTCACTCTGGTTTGACATATTCCATTCTAGGGGGCCATTTTCTTCTCTCTTTGTTAGAACTGCAGTGTTTTAAGTGAGGACAACAATGAGTAATGACCAGAGGTAGAACTGAGGTCAAAGAAAAATCGAATCATAACTTCTGAACCTTCTACTGCCTTCCCAGTGCAATTTGAAACATAATTTCTATTCTAGGATTGGTGAGAAGTCTTTGCCGTAATCCAATCAATCTTAGGGGCTGCTTCCCCTCCCTCCCTAAAAATCACCCGGTAAAAGAATCTGAGAAGCTCTTCTGGTGGGATCTTTGTCCTCTATCATATCTAACTTTGTCAAACTTTTTTCTATTTATTTGTGTTAATCCTCTTGAGTCTTTAAGAGGTCATCCAAGTCAACCGATTCATTCTGCAGACGAAGAAACTGAGGACCCTGAGAGAGGAAGTGATTTACCTAAGATTCCAGTGTGAGAGAGTGGAAAAACTGAGATTAGATGTCAACATTCTCAACACTTATTTGAGTTCATTATCACCCCATGCCCTGTGATTCAATTCCCCACTTAAACAAAAGTCAAGTTACAGTAGCAACTTCCAATCCACTGGGGAAGAGATTTGATAGATGAATATCCATGAAATATAGGAAGTAGAAAAATCTAGGGAGAAAAAAAGTTCAATCTAACTTTGTTCCACAAGCTCACAATATACTTTTCTCAAATAATTTACTTTTATATACCAGGTACAATTTTACATTCAACATGAGACGGAAGCAGAGTGCATTTCCAATGGAAGGTTAACCCAAGATAGGTCATGGTTAGAATTTCATTGGGAAGGGAATTGAAAACATGTGTTTGAAGTTACCCACAGAGACACTCACTGGTTGTTAGATGCCTCGTGTCTTAATCTGTTCATGATCCAGAACTCTCTCAGCCATGGACACAGCCATCACTCACCAAGAATTAAATCTGGCCCTAATTTATTTTTCTACAGCAATTCAGTAGATTGTTTTCCCAATGTAAAACATGTGTAAATCAGATCTTCTTTTAAGAACATCTTATGTAATAGGGGGATATAATATTTTAACTTTCGATTAAGGTAAAATCTACATACAGAAAAGTGCATCTAAGTGGTTTGCTGAGTCATCACAAACCGAACACATTCATGGAAGCAACACCTAGATTAAGAAACAGCACATTACTAGCATCCTTTCTGGCCTCCTTTCAGTCACTAACAACCCCCCCAGGGTAACCACGTACTTCTAACCACATTCACGAGGATCTCCTGTTTTGTACTTACAAATGGAATGGTGCAGTAGGTGCTTTTTGAGATCTGACTTCTTTTGTTCAGTCTTGTGAGACTCACCCATATTGTTTCACGTATTTGTAATTGTTCACCCACAGTGCAACGATATTACAGTTTACTTAACCATTCTACTCTTGTTGGGTGTTTGGGTAGTTATCCTAAAGATTTTTTTTTATTGTGTTGAGTTATTTGCAGAAAACATGAACTCCAAAGTAATAAACTCACCTTTTAGAAGTGTGGGTATATTCTACTGAAGGAAAACACTAGCTCACATTATGGAATTATTTTCCAAAATCTAGTTTGTTTGTGTGTGTGTGTGTGTGTGTGTGTGTGTGTGTGTGTGTGTGTGTGCGCATTTTAATTTACTGTCCTCCCAACCAGCAATTTCCTTTGGGCCTTTCAGAGGCTAGAAGCTCAGGCTGCAGTAAGGAGCCTTAACGCCATATGCTCCAGTCAAAATGAATAAATTATTGTGACATTAGTAAACAGGTAATTTATTTCCCATGTCATTGCTCCTCACCTCGAGCTGGTTAGCCAGCCCTTTTCAAAAACCCCAACTTGTTTGACCTGCTACCAGTTACAGTCCACTTCAAGTTCTTCAGTATAAAATGCAGACTTGTCAAAGGGAAGACACCTGCTCCTGGCAGGAGGGTTACTCGTCTGACTGCCAAGCCCTTTGTTACGGGGTCTAGAAACAAAGTGATCTTTCCATCTGGAATGTGTCCACTGCCATGACTGGCTTTGGGTTGACTGCCGACCTCCGGTACCAGAACAAGGCAGACAAACATGGGAGGAGGGCATTGGGAAAGGGAGTTGGATGAGTTCTTGATACTGTGATTTTCAGTTAATTTTCTCTAAAGAAGAGTGTTTATGCCAGTTGCATTCAGCAAAATGCACTTGTTTCTAGGTCTGTTTTCTCCTTCTGTGACTCCAATTCTAGCTTATTTACTGCTTCTGGGTTATTTTGAATTTTTGAAAAGCTTTTCATTAATTCTCATTTTTCTCTACAATGTTCTCCTTCATGGAAGACAGACTCCTGATTGGGGTCCCAGCCTTTCTTTGAGGCAGGTGAAGCCAGTGGGCTGCTACTCTGCTCAAGCCCCCTCCCTGACAGCGTGGGATGCTGGAATCAGGAAGATTAGATGCTAGAACCAGCCCTGTCACCCCGATGACTCACACGGTCAGCCCCTTGGCAGTCTGGGGCCTTTGCAAGAGGCCTTTCTTCCTAGCTGTTATTGAACACTGTGAGTCGAGTCCATTTGTCAGTTAATGGATGCATGTTCTAATACCAGTCCACTTACTCTGATTGAAAATGACCGGTGTCCCCACAATTCCCACCTGCCTGCTTCTCAGAGGCAGGGGGAAGCAGAGGGCTTCTGAAAAGGTTGCCTTTATTTCTGTCTCCACTGGACTGTTCCCAGAACATGGCCAGATAGAGTTTTTAGGTGGCAGATTTTTTTTCTTTTAATTGCACAATGGAAAATGTACGCCAACATATGGAGAACATTTTAATTTAAATTTTAAAGTATTGTTTCAAGATTACCATTCTCTTTCAAAACTCATTTCAAAGAACTTTAAGATTTCAACTGGGACTATTGAGGAAATTGTTGTGGATGGGATAAAAGCTGCCCAGTTTGATGCTTTAAGATAGGGTACCAAGAAAGAAAAATTTAACTGCTATCTCAAGGCATTCTGTAAATTGTAAAGCTCAGCACAAATGTAAAGTATTGTTATTTTAATTGACCCCGATGAATTAAATGTTCAACAATTGTCTAAATGTCCTTGGTCCTCAGATTGAGTGAAATCTTGAAAAACAGTGATCATCAGACTACAAAACAAAACCCACTCCCGTTGTAGAAGCCCAGCCCTAATCTCTCCTCCTAAGTTTATTTCCTCCAAAGGCAAATAACCTCCCATGGGCTCCATCTTTGTTTCCTATTTAATTAAAACAACACTAATTGCCAACTAATCTAGCTCATTCTTAACAAACTATTGTATTCTAACAAGTCTGCTTTTGTTTATTTGCTTTTCCTTCTCCAGGGAGGAAAAAGGATGAAAAAAACGTAGGTATTGGTCTGAGGTCATCAAGGAGGTTTCTGTAAGAAAACTAAAGTACCAGGGGGAATCAAGTCCATTTAGCCATAAAGCATTTCTCCCTGCACGCTCAGGAAGGATTTCCAATTATTTACAAACAGATAACATTGTGTAGCTCCCTCGTTGTTATATAGATAAGTCACCAGAAAACAACAAGTTTGACAGAATTGCCCCGCAGCCTGTTAACCGTACAGCTCTGCTGAATATCTACCACGAGCATCCGTCTGTGGAGTTCCGTAAGGAAACAGGGAGTGGAATGAGTTTCCCACCAGAACTCAGGGAATCATGAACGAAGTAGCAGGAAATGGCTTATACCACTGATGTACCCCATGTGTCATTTGAAGTAGTTTGTGTGTGTGTGTGTGTGTGTGTGTGTGTGTGTGTGCGCGCGCGCCTGCCTGTGACTGAGGGGAAGAGAGAGCGCATAAATAGATGGTAAACATCCAGTAAATGTTCTGGATCCTCTAACTGTGAATGAATGTTTCATTACAGTCTGTCCAGGGATAACTCAGCTTAGTGATCGCCAGAGAAAGGCCTTTCTTCTGGTTCAGTTTTTGGGCGTGAAAAGCTATTTTCTTCATCTTAATGCAGATCAATTCCTATTGTACTGTGGTACCACTGGGAAGGAATTCAGCCATGCTAAGCCAGAGACTCTGAGACAAAATAAATGGCTCTAGCTTTGCGGTGCATGTTTAAAATCCCAGCATTCTTTGAAAGTTTATCTTTTATTTTCTACTCTCCTAAGATGCCTTCTCTATGGACATTGAGAGAGATCCAGATTACTTCTATGTTTGGGAGTAGGGCTGGGGCCGGGTTGGGGGCGGTCTTGGTATATTCTAAAATAAAAATAAGTGGCAAAATAAAAATGACAAAATCTTATGCAGTTCAAATATTTGCATTTAAGGTATTCTCACTTTCAATACAGAAAATACAATGTAATAGAATTGTGCCATTCAAAACGTTAATTGGAGGATTTATTTTAAAATTTATAATCCGGTCATGGGAACAAAGTTTAAAGTTGTTTTGGTGGACACCATCTTCTTCCGATCCTTTTGGTTCGTCTCTATAATTAAATATATAAGTAACTGTATTTGGAGATATTGTCAAAAATCTCAATTTTAGGTAGTCATTGAATGGGCGGCCCTGAGCACGAGGACCTTTGCCCCTTTCACCCCCCTGATAGGCCGTCTGGTTCCTTCATTTCTCCCTGTTCATGATGCTCAGTAAGTCTGGGAGTAGGAAGTGGTTTGAGGAAGTAAGTGATTCCTAACATTGGATTCAAAGGCAAGCCCATGGACTGTCACCTGCTTCAAAATCATCTGGGCTTTCTTTTAGAAATTTGGATTCTTGGGCCCCAGTTTGGACCTTCTGAGCCGTACCTTTGGGATAGGTCTCAGGAATTTGCCTTTGTTACAATGGCCTTGGTGACTTGGGGGGCGTGCAGAAATGTTTGAGAACTACTAAGCTATGGGGTTGGGATTGAAGGCAAATGAGGCCTGATTTTAGATGTGACTGAAGTTGCCACCCAGAAGCATCACTCTGCTCATATTCTGTGTGGAAATCACACCTTCTGGTGGCCATATTTTTATTGCTTACCTCCTATCATTGGGGCCACCTAAGTCACTCCAGTGGACTGGGAACCACTGGGAACATTCTGAGCTGGCCAGTCTTAAAGTCCAAATTCTTCTTTACCAACCTAGTTCTGCTCTTATGACGAAACACAAGAAGACACTCTGTGTTTAACAAGCTCCTGCAGTCTTCTTGCTTACGTGGTTTTGCAGACACCACCGTGAAGGTTCCAGAGAAAGATGAAAAATGCCTGTGCACCACCATGCATATACCCATTACCCTGGCGTGAGGGTCCACCAGGGGCGTGAAGGAGGGTGGGCAGGGCAGGACTATACCACCCTGGAGTGGCCCTGCCCTGCATGCTCTGCCTCCTGCTCAACTCAGAGACTTCATATGCTAAGATCCTTCCCCAGGGGTGAAATGGAGGCTCAGAGATTCATGGCCAGTAAGACTACATTGTTCCTAAGAACCTGAATGTGGGTCGGCCCTCCGTCCTCCATCCCTGCTTTCACACTGTATTTTACTTGAATGGAGTACGAATATGTTCACTGGGTTAAAAAGGAAAATGCCTGAGCTCTCCTATGGAAAAGGACCTGGAAAGAGTCCAAAGAGCAGAACCGGACTAGCACTGGGGACTGTTTACAAGGAGGTGAGCCCTGGCCCGGCGTCACAGACCACACTGTAACGTAACCAGAGGGCGAGGCGCTCTGGCCACAAACAGCTCCGCTAAGTTCTGAGGTGGCCATCCTGGGTTGGGAGAGTCTTGGCTAAACTGCATTCCTGACTGAGAAAAAGGGAATGAGAGCTCTAGGTAAACTAAAAAGCTGTGCAAGTGTTCCTTGTTACTTTATCATATCATTCACGGCAATTAGCAAATTGCTGGGTGATGTCATTTGCTAATTAATCACCTCTTTTGATGGAGGAGCTCTTAGCATGTCAAAACAAAGCTTTTTGAACCTAGAAAAGTTATACATTGTACTGGTTTTTTTTTTTTTTTGGTTACACTTTATGTTATAAAGGAAGATTTTGGGTACTACTGACAAGTTATTGAATTCCCTTTCCCTCCTCCCCATTGAAACACTTCAATGTCCAGTGCAAATGACAAATGGCACCTTTATTAAGTCTTCTGAGAGCCCGGTTTCTCATTCATCTGCATTTTGGAAATTTGTCATTTGTACCTCCTTTTAGCATTTCTGTCCCCTCTGCCTTCTATGAGAACAGTTTCATGTCTCCTCACTAGCTAATGGCCTCTCAGGGAGCAGGGGCCATGCCGTCTGTGCTTCCCCATAAGCTTCTATCTAGTTTACAGAGAGAAGTGCTCATGAAACATCCACAAAAGTTCGTAGTCCTACAGCAAGTCAGAAGTCACACACTGACGGATCATAGGCCAGACTCTTTAAAATTTTGACATGATGGCCTACTGGCAGATTTCACATACAACTTTGGATTTCTGGCACTTCCCATGGCTGTCATCACATTGAACGAAGCAGCAGCTCCCCATTAAAGGCGGGGGGTACTTCCTCTGGCTTTCCACACCTGCATCTCCATCATTTGTATTACCTACCTGTCCTCGGCGGACACCCTTCTCACAGAGACACCATGCTCTTACCTTCTTTGATATTAGTCAAAACTAAATATGCCTCCATTGATGGAAGCGTGGCTGTGTGTGTGGTGGAGGCAGTTCAGAACCAAAGACTGTGTGTTTGCCTGGACTGATCATTTACAGGCCAACTGCCACGTAAGCAATTGATTTGCTGTGCTGTATGATCTAATTTAGTTTTTAAGTTGGCAAAATGTGATCTGATCATATATTGGTTAATTGTTTAAGGCTTAATGGCTTTAATACTAAGCAAACTTCTACCTGAAGGCGGTACAGATAAAATTAATATAAACATTAACACCTAGTTCTCACTGGTCTGAGCTTCCACCAGCATAAAACTTTTACAGAGGTCTCCCTTCTTAATTATTTCTAGGAATCCGCCCAGGGGCTTACAAGTTGACAAGGTTTTCTCTGCTTGAGATCTCCATTTCCCCATTTCTTACTTTTTCCTTGACGTGCCCCAGGCAAGTCTCTGATCCCATTTGTGCTAGAGAACAGTTCTGGTAGTCCTGCCAGGGCACCGAATGCAGTGGCTATTTTTTCAGTGCTCTTTGTGTCTGACCTCTTGGCAGGCCCTTCACTGTTGACCATGCTCCCTTTTCCTTGAAGTTCTCTTATGCTGAGGTCGCTGGGTTACCGCACTCTCCATGGATTCCTGCTGGCTATTTGGCTTCTCTTTGTCCGAGGTCTTCCCTTGCATATTTCTCTCCATCTGATGATTAGTATTTGAGTTCCTCAAGGCTGAGTCCTGGTCCTCTTTTCTTCTTATTCTGTATATTCTTCCTAAGAACCATGTTCATGTCCTCTACGTTAACTACTATTCATATGCCAGTGGTATCAAAATATATATTTATAATTCATATTATTTCTTGGGGTTCTAGACCATGTAAGCTATTGTCTACATGACATCTTTACTTGGATGTCTCAAGGGCATCTCAAGTTCAGTTTATCCAAAAAAAAAAAATCATACCTCCTTCCCAAATTAATCCTCTTCCAGGGTTATCTAGCTAGTAAATATTGCAGCCATACAGTGAAGCAAGTGAGAATACTGGAAATCATCTACCTCGCCTACCTGCCTACCGAATAATGACCATCAATCACCAAGCCTGGATATTCTGCCTCCCAAATGCCTGGAACCAGCCTACTTGTTTCCATCTGTGTTACCCCATGCTGGCCCCAGCTTCCGTTATTTATCACCTGGACAACTTAGATCGTTTGTTAACTGGCTTCCCTTAGTTCATTCCTATGTAGAGCCAGAGAAGTCCAGATACAAATGTGAGCATGCTTACAGGACACTTTTAGTGGCTTCTCATTGCTCTTAAGGACCAGAAGCTTTGAAAAGGCTGTGCATAAGCTGGCCTCCCCTGCTTCTCCTACCCCAACTCATAAATACCCTCCCAGGATTCTGTGAGCCACCCAGCTTCTTCAGATGTCAACTCAAACGTCACTACCCCAGAAAGTCTCTCTTGGCCCCTTTTAGTGTGTTCTCTCTGTAATGGCATTAATGATAGTTTGTAATAGTACGTTCATCTTTGTGACTTTGATGTGTTTCCATACTATGTTTTCACTCATTGTTCCCCTAGGCATTTCCCTAGCCCTTGTGTAATTCGGGGGATAAATATGTGTATTTTATGGGGTAAAGGTGTTATTTTCCAAATGACTGATCAGAAATATCTGAGTCCCAAATCTAGCCTAGCTAAACACCCTGTTACACCTCATCAGGTCACTCCCTATTTCAAAGCAATACTGTCTATAAATTGCCTAGAGAGCAAAGTTTATAGAAATGCTTTAATTGAAAATAATATTTCTATGTATGTGGCTCCATACATCTCTACCCACACCCTAAATTTAAAATTCTTCTATAGTTTCGAAAAGGAAGGTGTCAAAGATGGATGGCTACTGGCAGAATATTTAAATTGTTTCAGTAAAACCATTAAAGGGAAACTGGGAACAATATTTTGATTGATTCGGCACAACAAACAAATCGCACTGATACGCTTCTAAATTGCTGCTATCGTGATGTTTGGCAGTTGTGTAGTGTGAATCATTAGTCGATCAAGCACTCAATACACCGTGTGAGCTCTAACAAAAATAGGCTAGATATGGTAATTAGGTGAGAGTGTGCTCATTACATGCAATGAACATGAGGCTCCTATCAATTTTGTGATCAAGGATGGCCATCTTCATCCTCATATACTGCACTAGTAATTATTCCATAACCTTAAGTTTCCATCTACAGAATACATAATTGAATTCATGTTAAATTTTTGCATCTGAGCCATAAAGAATATTCTGACTTGGGTTTAGATTTTTTTTTTTAAATACATAGTCTTACTGGTTTCAATTTCCAGTCACTGTTTTTCTAGTTAAAAATTTCTTGATATGGTTGTAAACTATCTTTACAGGATTCTTCTTAGGGTATTAGTAGGCAGACTCAGGAAAAGACACACTATATAACTAAGAAGCAAGTGATTATAGCAGATATTTAAAAGTCAAAGGGCTGTATTCTCTAGGCTCTGAAATATTTTTTTTCAGGCAAACATATTAACAATCAAAGACCAGTGTCTCTCAAGCATTTTAACCGCAAGTTTATCTAGGTTTTTCCATTTGATGTCTGAAATACCAGTTTTCAGTGACACCAGTTCATCTGAATGTAAAGTGGAAAATGTCACATGTTCTTTACGCTTGGCATTCCTCATCTGGTTAGTTCCCCAATCAGAGAGGACCTTCGGTGAACACAAGAGATAGTTTTCAGTTAAAGCAGGACGAAATTTGAGTCACCTTTTCAGCAAGTATTCTGATTAGAGTCTGGAGTTTGTTTTTGTTTGAAAGCTGATCGATCACTGATTTGAAATGTGACGTTGAATGGAATTAGTGCTGTGCTGCACTTCTGAGCATCGGGGATCATTCGGAAATCGAATCTTCTAACACAATCAATGACCACCATTTACCTTCCCAAGGCAATTTGACTAATCGGATTCTCTCATTTTCCTTTATTCTGACTTGGAACCATGCTTCCTATCAGATAGAGGAGAAACACAGAACTCTTCTTTCAACTGCGCGCCATACAATTAACATCAAAGAGAAGTAAGTGACTCACAGTCACAGATAAAAATGAGCCAATTACGTACTGAAACTGGGACAAATAATTGTGTCAATAAAATCGACTGGCACAAGATGCCAGACCTATAAAACCGAGACATTTGGCAGAACATTTGGTAAGAGTTCTAGTCACTGCAGAGTCTCACTCTCCTTCCAATCTGTCACTCACTAGCACAACTGGACAAATGGACAATGGATAATGGAGACTTGAAAAAAAGTCGTGGCTCTGGGGGAGTTATTTATTCAGCAGGGCTATAGGGGTCTGTGGAATGGACCAAAAGCACTTCCCTCTTTTCCCCTAAACAAACCTTCACATAAAGGCATTAACTTAGCAGCCCTTGGGACAGGTGAATGTTGTTATTCAGACATAATTCTTTTTTTCCCTAGCATGTAATTTGGAGGGGAAAAGGGCCATTGGTTTAAAAATTTAAATACTTGAATCTTTGAACACTGTTTGCCAGACATGAAGAAAGAATGGCTTTATTCAAGGTCATGCCTCTATGCAATGCAGTGACCTGCCTGAAGCATCACTGAACAAACCACCATGCCATCTTAACAGGGCATCACTCTCTGAGCAGTCAGGGCACACATGGCACATTCATCTTGACTGAGGAGACAGGCCATGGTGATCCAAAGTGATGCTTCTGTTGCTCCACGATCTTTATATTCTGGTTGATTAGACACAGCTTCAGTTTTGACTAGTTTACGGATGAAGATGCTCAATGCATTCCAGTTTGCAGCGATATTATTATGGGGTGAGAATGTGAGCCCTTGTTGGTTACCTGGAGCCTGTACAGTTAGATAATAAGCCAAAGTCCCACTGTCCCCTGTGTCTGAATCCCTCCTCAGAGGCAAGTTAGGTGCTTAAAGAGATCTACTACCTATTGAAGGCCACTTAGAACACCATCTAATGCATCACTGCTACAGTAATGCACTCGTATCTTTGCAAGGGAGCAAAATGGCCATTTCTGAACAATATGGAGAAATGCCACTTTGGCTTGGCCTCTGACATACTCCTAACCATCGCCAGTCCTACCCTTTCCAAGGGGAGTGGCCCATATATTACTGTCAGTTGTAGGACAGCGGTGGGGGCTTGTACTTAGCTAAGACATAAAGTCAGTCCCTTATAGTTACAGTATTTTTTAAAGGCTCGAATGCTAACAGTAAATTTCTAATGCTCCAAAACTAGTTTGGACATAGTATTTGAAAACATCCCTTGTTGTTTGGCCTGTCATTGGGTCTGTTTCTGGCAATCAAATAGTCTTAATCTGAAGAAGAGAGACGTGCAAGTGGGACCGTGTCCCTTGTCCTGTGTCTTTTCAGATCAGACTTAATGTGTCCTAGCTGTGTCCAGAGGGCCAGCTGTGGAGTTGGGAGGGGGGGGTAGGTGACCGTCAGGGTCAGCCCAGTGCCTACTGCTGCCAGCTGGGCCTCAGAAAGGAACTATGCCTTGCCATATCCGTGTGATGGTCTGATGACCAGGCAGAGAGGCTGACATTGGAAATGAATAGAAAAGTCTTTGAAAATTTTACTTTGTGTGTTATGCAACCGATTCCTGACCCCATTCATAAAGCATCAAAGTGAAGACTCAGATTTCACTAAAGACAACGGGCCCCTATTACATGAGTTGAACAAGAAAATCCCAAGATTAACTAACTTGAAATCTTCGGCCATTTCCTTTCCAGTTTTTTCCCCTCCTCTTACCACTAACCTCCAAGCTTAAGTCCACTGTGACTTAACGAAACCCTCCTGTCTGTGAGTAATTTCAAGAATAACCAGAAGATAACAGCAGGGAGGTGGCTCATCTTTTTCAAAAGTGTTTCCTGAGCTGACAGGGGTCTCATGGAGTCTTTTTTATCAGTCCTGTACTGAACTTTGATAGCAGTAAACGTGGTGGCTGTGGCTGAATCTCTCCAGCATGTTTGACAAGTGTCATCAAGGCAAGCACACTGAGTTGAAGCAGTGCTGGACAGAACAGAAGAATAATCCCGGAGAGGCGGCCTGGGACAGGGTCCCGAATATTAAATTACTCAGGTTGTCAGCTTCTCAGCTGCCCTTTCAGTGAACACTGTGGGTTTATGCGTGTATGGAGGGGAGGAAGGGTGTATAGAAGAATTCTTTCTGCCTTTTCATTTTTTTCCCTGTTTTAACAATACATGAATAGACTTTATTTTCTTAGAGCAGTTTTAGGTTTAGAGAAAACTGATGGAAAGAATGGAGAGTTCCCATCCATGTCCTCACCTTCTTCCCTCATTTTTCCCTATTATTAACATCTTGCATTAGTTATTTGCAATAGTAGTGTATTTGTTACACTCAATGAGCCAATATTTATTGATGCATAATTATGAGCCAATATTGATGCATAGTTATGAATTAAAGTCCATAGTTGACATTAGGGTTTACTCTTGGTGAGGCACGTTCTGTGGGTTTGAACAAATGTAAAATGACCCATATCCATCACTATAGAACCACACAGAGTAGTGAGTAGTATGGTCATTCATACTTCTTTGACTCTCAGTTCACATTTTTTTGCTCCTTTTACTATGTGCTTATATTTTTCTTATTCAGTTGAAAAAAACCTTTATATATTGAGAAGACCAAATCCTTAGCCACATGAATTGCACATTTTTTCCTATAACTTTCTTTTGGCATTTAATTGTATGTAGGTATTTTTGGTACGCAGTTCTTTTTAATTTTTATGTTACTGCGATATATTGATCAATTTGTCTTTGTTTTCTGCCTTCAGCGTCATATTCAGAAATCCTCCCCCAAAGCAAGGTTAAATACATTTTTTTCTTTATTTTCATCTAGTACTTCTGATTTTTTGCAATTAAATCTTCAATCATCCTGTAATTTTTTAATGGATAAAGTGTGCAATTTCTTTTCCAGTTTTTTCCCCTCCTTTTACCACTAACCTCCAAGAAGACTCTTGTTAAAGAAGTAGGCGGCAACTTCCTTCTCTCTCTGGCTCTATCTTCTATTTCTCACTGACTTCTTGAGAAAATTGGAACTGAATTTGAAGATCTTTCATCAATAGAGGTCAAGAAAAGAGAGCTAGAAAGAGAAGGAAGAAAGAAAAGGGGAGATCAAGGGGGAAATGTTGGTTTAAAAAGCCGAGGAGAAAAGCCACTTCAGTTTCTCCATCTTCTAAATGAGCAGGTTGGGCAGGATAATCTGTGGGGCTCTGTTCCAGCTCAACTTTATAGGATTTAAGGATTCCGAGGGCAAAACGCATCTCTCATCCGTTCTTTCTAAAATGAGACTAGTGCACACTGAACAGCTCTAAGCTGAAATGACTTTTAAGCTCGGGAAATACTGGAACCCACCCGAAAGGATCCTCGAGAACTTTTAACCTCCATCAAATCATGTTGCTGATAACAGCACTGAGTCCCGGGGAGGTTAATGGATCTACCCAAGGTCACACAACTGGTCAGTAGCAGAGGCGGCCCAGGGTGCAGGCTCCCAAATCCACATGCTGCTTCCTTCCCGCCCAGTTCTCTAGCGATCTCTTCATTTCCTCTTGCCTTCCTTTTCTTGTCATTTCTTTCCGTATGAAATTCATTTCACGCTAATCATGATGGCTCCATCCACTGGAGGTGACACTGTCTGACAGTGACAGCTGAGAAAGAATGTGGTTTGCACCAGGAAAAATGTAACAGAGAGTCTCTCTCTTAGGAAATTTACCACCTCAGGCCACGGTGGGCTCTAGCCCCCACTTAGGCACTTTAAAATATTTTCCCCTGGGAGCCAAGAGATCTTTCCACTTCTCTTCCGAGAATCTGATTGCAGCCAGAGCAACAGCCTCTCCCGTTTTTGCCTAAAAGCAATGAAATGATTACCTATATCCTTAATTTAAATTCCCACTGACAGCTCAGACACTGTTGCAGCTGGAGGGGGCGAGCTGACCTTCACATCTATTGTCAGTGTGGAGACAGAGGGGAATTTTATTGACCAGAGAGGATAATATGCATTAGGGAAGCCAAGCAAGGATGCTCTGACCTATTGGAATTTAGTGCGGGGTCAAAGGGCACAGGATTAGCTCTGCACAGCATCTTAGCGTAAATGCCAGCTGTGTCCCTTTGTGTGCTCTATGCGGCCCTCCCCTGTCTCTACCTTGGGGACTGGCAAGGGAGGCCCTCTCAGCTGCTCTTTGCTTATCTCTGGCATTGAGAAGAGCGTGCCGCCAGCCCTCTCGGGGCTGCCACTTGAAAAACAGTGAAAACAACTGATTGCAACATCACAAATCCCAGAAATTCCATCTGCATATTTTCGGAGCCTCTGGTACACTGGGTCACTCCTTAGGGGGACAGTTTACTGTATTTGCCTTTAGAAACGAACCCTCGGAAATCACTTAAGGGAATGCCCAATGAACAATTCTGCTTTCTTCTCCCCTTCACCACCCCACCCCCACTCCCGCTAAGTGTCTCTGGAAAAGCTCCTCTCTGGGGACACTTGTTCCTGGTAACATCAAGCCCCAGTAATGCATGAGACTCTGGGGTATTTTTGTTGTTTATCTCTTTCATTGCTTTCCATGTACAGGGGGAGAGGGGCCGGCTCCGGGGCCCATTACAAGTTGGACAGATGTCCTGGGAACCAGAGGTCTCGGGGCCGCCTTTCCCTGCTGCAGAGAGACAGCGCTGTTCTAAGCAGCACTGACCCACGTGCTTGATGCATAGGGTCTCATTAGGGAGGTATTACTAGCTGCCCCATTTGATAGATGAAGACACTGTGGCACAAAAAGTTGTCACTTCCCAAGGTGATAGAGCACATACAGGTGCTGTGGTGTGGACCCAGCATTCTGACTCCAGAGTGTGTGCCCTCATTGCTTTCCCCCCGTCTCTCTGTTTTTCTCTGTTTCTGTCTCTCTTTCTCTCCCCTCGAAGCTGAGGCTCTTGGTGCCCCACCCGGATCCCCATTAGCAGGCAGTGCACCATCTCCTAATTACTCTCGGACTGGCCCCTTCCCAGCTCCTGGCCTCCCCCACGGCCCAGCTGTTACAATCCCCTCTGTACCTCTTCTTCTAGGAGTAGCTCCTCCGTTCTTATCGAGACACGAGAGCACCCAGGTCAGGGCAGCATTCACCCGGACGGGGAGCAGCGGCAGCAGGAAAGCCTAGGGGAGATGAAGGGTACGTATCTGGTGCAGTGAATGCTCAGTGGACAAGACTGGTCATCAGTAAAGGCTGGGGGACGGGGGAAGAGGTCAGCCAAAGGCATCTGACACTCTTCTGGAGCCTCCAAGACAATTTGGCAGGAGGGCTTGTGTGAACAGGTGGGTGCGAGAGGAACACGTGGGTTTATTCAAGCTAATGCAATTTCTTTTGAATCTATAACTGATGAGGCCTAGGGCCACACTGGTAACTTTTGCTGAGCAACACATCATCCTAAAATTTAGTGGCATAAAACAATCACCTTGTTTCGCTTGTATGTTCCACGAGTCGGGAATTCAGAGAGGGTGCAGCAGAGCTAGCTTGCCCTGCTCCATGATGTCTGCGCCTCAGCTGGGAACAGTCAGAGGTTGATGGTGACCTGATGCCGGGGGCTGAAATAGTCTGGAAGTGCCTTTGCTCACGTGTCTGGCTGTCAGTGTTGGCTGTCCTAAAAAAGGACAAAAGAGACCCAGGTGATCATCCATCTGCAGAACCCGTGGACGGATGGCAGAATGGGCCAAAAGGGAGCTAAGGACCTCGTTCATGGAAGGCACCAAACTAGGGGCAGACCAGTAGGATGGATGATTGAATCCAGACTCAAAATAACCTTGATGTGCTGCATTCCTGTGCCAAAACCCGACAGATGGACTTCCTCGTTCCTCTTCCTGGGGTTCCCACCTTTTTTCAGGTCTACCTGTAGCAGCCTCCGATTCAAGCAGGATGTGGTCTGAATATCTTGGAAATGGTTACGAGAATGGATGTGAAATTATAGTCACTAGGTCAAAGCCTATTATTGCTGGAAGGAAGCTTGGAAACTGTCTAAATCGGTCATTTTTAATAATTAGAAATGAAACATTTTCTCAAATGAAACATAAGGTTCAAGCCTGATGTTTAGAGCAGCACAGCTGATTTGATGGAAGCAGGGGTCGGGGGTTCATGTGTCTGCTCAGCCTCCCACCAGACACCTGTGTGCAGCCCTGGGGCTCTTTCTGATGAAGAGGACACCGAGTCCTAGAGAGACTAAATGACTTACCCAAAGCCACCCAGCTGGTTTTTGATGGAGATCAGAATGGGACTCAGGATTCTGACTCTCAGATCAGGGCTATTTCTACTTTTTAAATTACTGTTTTTCATTTCCATCACATAAATAGTGTATTCATTGTAGAAATTCAAAAAAATACAGACATACACAAGAAAATAAAAATCATCCTTAATCCCATGACCAAGAAATAGCCATTTTAAACATGCACATCATTCTAGTCTTTTATCTTTGTGTATATACTCATGGTAACCTAAAATAAACATTATTTTACAGCCTTGTTTTTCCTCTTCCTAATTTCATGTGAAGATTTCCCATGTCATTAATTTTTTATAGCATCATATTACTGGTTGCATAGCATTCAATCATAAAGAAGAATCATGATTTATTTAAAGAATCTCCTGTATTAAGATATTTTGTCTACTTCTTTTACTTCTTCCCTTTTGCAACTGTAAACTAAATTGTGGTAAACATGCTTGCAGATATATCTTCATGTACATCTGGGTTAATTTGATTATAATACATTCTTAGGAGTACATTTTTGCGTGAAAATGTATATGCATTTATTAAAGTCCTTTCATACCGTCTGCCAGGTTGGCTAGGCTTCCTTCCCCATAGCACTATGGTGCCTCTTCCTAGAAGATCACTCTGCATCTGCATGGTAGAGATGTTCACCCTTGGGAAGAGTGATGTTCAGTGTTTTGAGTTCTCTTTACAAGGTGGAACTATAGCAACACTGAGCTGGAAAGAACTTCAGACGCTGGATGGACCCTCTGTCTCTCTAGTCTAACTAATACAATCTAATCTGAGAGTGAGTGAAGTGAAGAGAAAAGTAATGACAGGAAAGCTGCAACGTGCTACCATTCCAGGGTCATTTATAAAAGTAATATGACTTAATTATAAAGAGATAAGCATTAGGATTTCTTGTTTAGCCTAAGCTTGGATTTAGGTATATCTGATTACGTGCAGAGGTCCGGTAGGGTATGTGAGCCAAGGGTATCTTAATAAGAGGAACCTAAGGAAACATAGGTGATTCAAGGACTTTGGAAGGAGGGGAAGATTCTGAATGCAAGCATGACCGTCTCCAGGCTTTTATTACTCGTTGTTTGTTGCCACTGTAGCAAATTACCATAAACTTAGGGGCTTAAAAAATACCTGTACTCTTACATTTTGGAGGCCAGAAATGTGAAATTAGTCTTATGGGGCTAAAATCAAAATGTAGGCAGGGCTGATTCCTTCTTGGGTTTCCAGAGGAAAATCCACTTTTTGCCTCTTCCAGCTCTTGGTGGCTGCTGGCATTTGTTGGTTTGTGGCCGCGTCACTGCAGTGTCTGCTTCCATGGTCACACCACCTTCTCCCCTCCTGTCAGCAAGTCTTTCCCTGCCTGCCCCGTTACCCTACAGGGACACTTGTGATTACATTTAGGACCTGCTAAAATAACCCAGAACACTGTCCCCGTCTCAAAATCCTTAATTGTGTCTGCAAAGTCTCTTTTGCCATACGTGACAACTTCACAGGATCCAGGTATTGGAGCCTGAGGTTAACTTTGGGGGTCATTATTTGAGCTACAACAAGGCTCAGCTTCAAAGAACACATGCCTGAACCTTAGGTTAAGGAAGCTGTGATAAGACCGTCAAGGGGAAAGTACACTGAAAAAAGCCGTTTCATCCAAGTCTGGATGGCTGCAGACTAGCATGCGCCACAGGGAACAGAGGCAGGGAAACAGCAACAACAGGGCCTCAGTGGCGTTCATTGGAGTCACCGATGCCCATGGTACAAGCACTGTTGGCTCAAATACCGGTGTCCTTGGCCTTGGCCTCATTACCTGAGCTGGGAGGACAGTAGTAGAACCATGTGCGTTCACGGCTGTCCCTTCCCTGACTTGGCCACCTGCTGCCTTTGTTATTGCCAAAGAAATCTGGAGCAGAGAAGAGAAGAACTTTTGGAAATGTGGCCACGAGGACTAACAGTCAGAGCCAACGGAGACTACAGCTGTAAGAACCATTTGTGGATTTGAAGGGGGACAGATTTCCCACAGAATAAGTGTGTGAGGTCGAGCCAAAAGAACCCTGTGCTGAGTTTCTAGCTGTTAGCTGTTTCTATCTGCTGGACAGCGGGCCTGGGAAAGTGGGTTATGCAAACATGCCAGAGCTCGTGTGTCTATGGAGATCGCTCAAAGTCCACGTCTGCAGGGCGGCCCATGACCCAGAGGCAGCCACAGCTCAACGCTTTGGTCACTCCTTCTTGGGAGCTTCTTTAAGATTGTTGGCTCATCCTTCATAATATCCCCACTGATCACAAATGTTCATCACTCCTTAAGAGAGGAACTTATTTATTTTAAAACATCCAAAAATCTTTCAAAAACAAGTTTACCTAATAAAGTGTTTGATCAGATTCCTTTTTTTCTTTTTCTTTTTGATCAAAAGGAATTGTGGCTCCACACCAGGGGTAGGAAAACTGTGGCCCATGGGCCAAATCTGACCTGCTGCCTGTTTTTGTAAATAAAGTTTTATTGGTACACAGCCAGGCTCAGTCAGTTATATATTGTCTGTGGCTGCTTTTAGCCACCGCAGCAGAGTTGAGTAGTTGTAGCAGTGATTGTATTGCCTGTAGAGCTGAGAATGTTCACTGTCCGGTTATGTGCAGAAAAGTCTTACTAATCCCTGCTTGGAGCCACCCACTCTACTATCTGCATTGCTTTCTTTCCTCCCTTTCTTTCTTTCTTTCCTTCTTTTTTCCCTTCCTTCTTTTCTTCCTTCCTTTTACAATTCTTTAAAAAAGGTAAAAACCATTCTTTGCTCCAGATCCATACAAAAACAGATCTATGACTATAGTTTGCTGACCCTAGTTTAATCTAAAGACTTGATTGGCTTTCCCAGTGGAAATACAGATCCTTGATATGCAAAGAGGGGTCCCTGGAGCAGCAACATCAGCATCACCAGGGAGAAATGCTGAGTCCCAGGCCCCGGAATAGACTTTGTGTTTTCACAAGACCCCTGAGCCCTCCCCAACCCATGACTCATCTGCACATTCAAGTCTGAGAAGCACTGACCGCTCTCCTAAGAAAGTTGAACCGAGGCTGAGCAGTGGCAACAGGTGACTGCTACACGGATTTCCTTGTGATGGTGGGAAATTGACTCTGACAGCATTTTCCATCAAGGAGATTACAAAATGAGTTGAGCAGTTATCATTTATCAGCTTGAATGTTTTCAGTGACAAATGAGAACTCTCCAACTCAATAGGCTTAAAGAATAAGGAAAAAAATATTACCTTACATAAAATGTTACAAAATAAGGTGGCTCTTGGGCTTGTTAGTTCTTTTTAAAACCATTCCTGGAAGACTCCCAATGGGCCGTCCCTCACATTTCATTGACTGGGACTAGCATCCATGTCCACCTCTAAACCAAGAAAAATGATATCTCCATCACTGGCTCGGGCCATTCAGGATGTATCTGTGACTCATATGGGGCAGAAGTGAATGCCGAAACCAGATCAGGTCCTAGCGGCAAGGAAGAAGGGCCACGGATATCCAGGTATCAGCGACAGCGTCTTTGGGGTGTTTGTGGAACTGCCTCAGGCCGCTGCATTTATGCCAGTACTTCTGTCAGTTTGCACCATTTCTTCTTCATCAGCCGTTTGAGAGCTCTACCTTAAAATAATTAACTGTAGTTGTTTATACATCTTGTTTTTTTAAAAAGGAAATGAGGAAAATTTTTAGTTAAAAAAAGGAAAATAGACCAAGCACAGCAGGAAAGGATTTTCATATTCAGACTTCTGATGGAGTGTGACCAGAGGCAAAATAAAGAAAAAAGGACACTTGACAGAATCCTTTATTAAAAAAGGTCTTATTTGTTTTGTGTTTGGACAGCAGAGCTCCCTTTTCCAAGGCCTGAAGCTGGAGGTCAGACTGTATCAACCAGGATCACTTGAATTTCTGGCATTATGATACTTAAGCCCTGGGGTACACATTTAAATTGTCACATTTGGTCTGCCTCACAATGACATTCTCCGGCGAGGAAAGAAAAATCGAGTGTGTGGTCGGTGTGAAAGGGTAAAACCAGACACTCTTGCCAGTCATACAAGAAAGTTGGAATTTTTTTTTCACACTTAGACTTGTTTTCCTTCATCAAGGCAAAATACCAAATTCATTCTCGGTCTCCTAAGAACAAGGACCAGCACGGGGTGAAGCAGAAGGCAGTTAATTACGCCCAGGGCTGTGTCCATCCCCTACTGATGACGCCAGTGTTTGTTAGGTAAGGGTGGACAATCCCGAACCCCCAGGCGCCACAGCCAGTGAATGGCAACCCTCTCTTCAGAGCTCTGTTTAACAAGGGGGCTCTCCAGCCACCCTCGGCCCCCTGCCTTGCGGCCCGCCCCTCTGTTGTGCTAGGGGGCAGTGGGTGGTTTTGTACTGGCTTTATTTGGTTACTGAATGAATGGTTTCCTCGTGATTTCTTTTGTCCCCATTTTATTAGTAATCTTCCTGTGCAGAGGAGTTTTGGACAAGTGTGGATGCTGGAAGGAGGTTATATTACAGATTTCACAGGCTTCAGAATGGTCATGCTGGCACGTCCCTAGTCTCCAGTAGATTTTACTCTTAAAGCCTGGCTGTTTTTGAACATTCTTCTTGGATTTTACAACAGAAAGAGCATTTACCACAATTGAGAGTCTTAGAGCTGCCAGCGCCTACATTGGGCCCTTTAAATGCAATAGCTCATTTAATGCTCTCAATCGCCTTTCACAATGAATAGTGTTAACTGCATTTAAAATAGGAGCAACTGAGGCTCAGAGAGAGAGGCGGTGACTTGTTCATGGTCACACAGCAAGTAGGTGGGAAATCCAGAGTTAAAACCCAGCTTTAATCTACACTGAAGTCTGTGTTCTTTACTGCCCATGGCTCCACCCTGTTCTTTGGTTTTATTTATGACATGTTTGCAGCCTCCTAAGGAAGGAGGGATTTGGAGAGAGAGTGAACCCAGGCACAGAGGCTAAAGGCTTGGAAACCACAGGCTCACAGCCTGCCCTGCGGGTGGTGAGCAAACCAGGAAACAGACCTCACTTCTGTGCTCATAGCCTGCACAGTGTCATTTGGGGCATGTTCCTGTTCCTCCAGGATGGAGACATTTATTTACTCATCGCTGTATTCGCAGAACAGACACAAACAGCACCAAATGCATTTGAATGGATGGAGAGGAGGTAGGAGGGGGATGTCACAGCAAAGGAGCAAACCCCACTTTTCTCTCTCTTTTTTTAAGTAGCCACAGCATATTATTTTCAACTGGAACCTCAACTTTTAAGTTGTTGCTGTGTGACATTGGGCAACATGCTAAACATCTCTGAGTTTTAAAAATAATAGTGTCAACCATGTAGGTTTGTTTAGAGGATTAAATAAAATGGGACAAGGAGTATAAAGAGTCTAGCTCTGTCTCTGGAGGGGCGAACTTTTTATAAATGGTGGCTATCACCATCATCATCATCATCACCATCATCACCATCATCACCATCATAGCATCATCACCATCGTCATCATCATCATCATCACCGTCATCATCACCACCATCATCACCATCATCATCATCACCATCATCATCGTTGTCACCATCATCATCATCGTCATCGTCATTATCATCATCACCACCATCACCATCATCATGATCATTATCATCACCATCGTCATCATCATCACCAGCATCATCATCATCATTGTCATCATCGTCATTATCACCAGCATCATCATCATCATCGTCATCATCGTCATCATCACCAGCATCATCATCATCATCGTCATCATCGTCATTATCACCAGCATTATCATCATGGTGTTTTGTCAATGTTGGGCATAGTAACCTCAGGTCTGTTTCTAATAGCGTGAGGCTCTTGGCTCTGGACATGGGAACCTTGCTACCTTGCTCTGTTTCCTTAAGGCAAGAAGACTTGTTGTGTTTCCTGACTCCCAAGAAAGGAGTTTCATGTCACTTGACCTCATCGCTCTTCAGGGAGCTGGCCTGGAATCCTGACCATGGCGTGCAGGGCTTCCATGGGTTTCTATTTCCCACACTATTGCCTCTTTCTCAGCTCTGTGACATGTGGGTTGCCTGTGCTCTCACTTTTCATCTACCAAAGCACCCTTATTTCAAGAAACAAACATCAGAATATTCCCCTTCCAGGTAATATGGAAACTAACTAGTGTTTTCCCCAATGAGTATTTTAAAACCAGAGATTTGTATGGCTCACTCAGAACCATTTTACCAGGATAGGCAGCCGCAGGGAAAATGACTTAAAAGGACACGTGAAAGATGGACTCAGCCTGTCTTCGTGGTAACAGAAATATTGCTATTATTAATATCATGCACTTAGAGAGTGCTGCTTTCCCAAGGAGCTCAAAGCATTGCACATATATTATCTTATTTCTCCTTGCCACATGCAAGGGAGGTGAAAGACAGGAATAGGCAATCTTCAGGGGGAAAAAAAAAACTGTTTACTGCATTTGGGTAGAACTAGAACCAGGCCAAATCATCCCTGTCTGGTAGAAAGAGAGCTAATGAGTCGTATTCCTGGGAGCCCCTGACTGGCTATTAATCTTGTAGAATGTGGGGGGAGGTAAGAGCTCCCTTTGTGTGAGACACCTGCCCCCACGCCTCGGGAGAGAGCCAGTGCCTGGAGTCTCTGGGCCACTCAGCAGTCTTCCACACCCAAGGCTGGCCTGGGGTCCCCACTTCCTCTTGGGTGGGCAGCTGAGTCCAGAGCCTTCCCCTTGGCATCTTACTGATGCTATGGGGATGTGGTTGGTGACCTTTCCCAAGGGTGTTTGTGCAGTTCTGTTGGTAGAGTCAAGAGTGTTCCCCATTACCCAGGACCTCTCCCTCTGAAAGATGATGGATACATTTAGGCTGTGGAAGGTGCACTAGGTTGGGGTCTCCCCCTGCCCCCTAGCAATGGGAACTTCTCTACAGATTTGTATCCCTAAGAAGCTGTCCCCGAGGACGGACGTTTGTCTCGTGCTCCACACCCTCAGCCTTAGTTCTAATCCAGAGCATGTCACACTTCCATCCACCCTAACTGAAGGTCCTCCCAATGCAGCGCTAACAGTAAAGGGCTACAGCCCCACATTTACATAAACGTGCTGCGTCTGAACTGGGGCTTAGTGGAGGCATTATTCTCATCTTTGTAGGTGATGGGAACTTCAGATAAAGCTAGAGACATTTAGGGGACAAGTAAAACCCTGCAAGGGCTAACCCAGTGCTATGTGGTAGGGATGTCTTCAGAAGTCAGATTCTTTCCATTTTTTTTCTTTTTTACTGTATATTATTACTGAGGTTTTTTTTTTTTCATATGACAATAGTCATTTAGGGTTTTTTCTTTTCTATTTATTTATTTTTATTGGAGTATAGTTGATTTATAATATTGTGTTAGTGTCCGGTGTATAGCAAAGTGATTCGCTTATACACACACACACACACGCACACACACACACACACACACACACACACACATAAAATATATATTCTTTTTCAGATTCTTTTCCATTATAGGTTTTACAAGATATTGTGTATAGCCCCCTGTGCTATACAGTAGGACCTTGTTGTTTATCTATTTTATATATAGTAGTGAGTATATGTTATTCCCAAACTCCTAATTTATCTTCCCCCCCAACTCCAATTCCTTTCCCCTGTGGTAACCATAGTTTGTTTTCTACATTTGCAAGTCTATTTCCTGTTTGTAAATAAGTCCATTTGTAGCATAATTTTTAGATTCCACATATAAGTGATACCATATGATGTTTGTCTTTCTCTGTCTGACTTACTTCACTTAATATGATAATCTCTAGGCCCATCCATGTTGCTGCAAATGGCATTATTTCATTATTTATGGTTGAGTAATATCTCATTGAATGTATATATACCACATCTTTTTCTAGTCACCTGTCAGTGGACATTTAGGCTGTTTCCATGTTTTGGCTATTGTACACAGTGCTGCCATGAACGTCGGGGTGCATTTATCTGTTCAAGTTAGCATTTTCTCCAGATATATGCCCAGGAGTGGGATCAGTGGATCATAAACTCCGTTTTTAGTTTCTCAAGGAACCTCAATATTGTTCTTCATGGTGGCTGTACCAGTTTGGATGTCAGATTCTGACAGACTGGAATTTCAGATCTCAGGTCCACATGCACTTATCCCTACATCCTTGAAAAGTTCTCTCATCTTTCTAAGTCTCAGTTCCCTCGTCTGTAAAATGAAAACCACGACATAGATTGAGAAGGGTGGCTATGAGGCATAAAAGGCACATGACACCCTCTCCCTCAGGAAGGGAAGCTCAGGGTAAGACTGTGGGAATCTTTATCTCCAGTTCCAAGAAATGGCTAAATTGGGTATATCCCTTCAGGAAACTCCAGGAAAATTCTAGTGGTTCATAACTATTTATTATAAAAATGTTTTTTATTTGTTCATTCAATCACTGAGAGAATAAATATTTAGTAAACTTTGGGCACTGGGCTAAATATTACGGACTCCATGACGGAAAAGGACAAAATCCCTGCCCTCAGGGATGCTGCGTTTGGTTGATTTTTCCCTCCCCAGTTGGGGATATAAAAGCCTCAGGTGGCCGGAGCTGAGTTGCCGTCCATAGAGCAGTGAGAGGAAACAGCAGACTACTCCTCTGAGCTGACATAGCCCGGGGATTCAGCAACTCCAACCACACCAATTACAGAGTCTTCTGTCAGGGCTGACCTTTGAGGAGACTGCCACAATTATCAAAGGTCAGCATCTCCTGGTTCTGGCACAAGCAAGTCCTGAGTGAGGCGGTAAAATAGAGCCAAAAAGCCCCATGGAGGTTCTTTGCCTCTGACACCCAGCAGTGACCTCAGGCGATCAGACATCTTTGGAACATATCTATTAAATAGCTCTGGCACACAAAGTGTGTGCTGGAAAATTAGCGCTTACATCTTAATAGAAGTGAGTTGTGTGGGCTTTTTTGTTAACAATTCAAAGTAGGTTTTCAGAGCTGGTGAGTGGTTACTCCTCAGTGACTCAATCCTAAGGGTCATGTATTACCCCATACGAAAGTTAAGGTGATATTGTTTACGGTAAGGTTGGGTAGCTTTTCCAGAACTCATTCCTCCAGGTAGGAGGGGAAGTGGGCAAGGACATTCTGTATCAGGTTCCGGATTTTCCTCTTGCTGCCTTGACACAAACTCCAGTAAGAGAAGTGACATCCCCCGGCGTTAGCGTGAGGATAGCAGGGACCCCGGACTAGACACAGCTCCCTGTCGTGACGCTGCATCTTTGTGGACTACAAGACTCCATCTCCCCACACCCAAAGAGCAGGACGCAGACCAGGTTAAATGTTGCCTTCAGAGGGACAAGACGGCGGAGGAGAGTCCAGAGAGAATGGCAAGCTGGGTCAGACCCTCAGTGGTTCTGCGGACGTGGCTTTCCACCTGCATAGCTTCTTCTACGAACCAAATCCAGCCCTGTGTTCATGCCAGTCACAGAGAGATGTCCCCTGTGTCACTGGACAGGATAACTGGTTTATTCTCAGGCCAGAGGCACACAATCAAACCAGGAACTAATTTTGAAGAACGTTTTCACATAGTTCAGATCTCCTTGTCAGGGAGGGGTCTGGAATTCCTAACTTTTGTGCCCTAGACATTTGTTTGTTTTTTAACTCCAGTCGTCAGCAGAAGATCTTTTGATAAAGCACTATTATCAGAATTCTTCACTCGCTTTTCTAAGAGTAATGCTGGTAGCAGGACCCTTTCCGACATGGTTAAATACCTGTATTGCCTGTTGGATAGTCTTCCAATGTATAAAACTTGGACTTTTCAGAACATAGAAAAGAGTGTTTAGTGCTCACTTCCGCAGCACATATACTAAAATTGGAACGATTCAGAGAAGGTAAGCAGGGCCCCTGCGCAAGGATGACATGCAAATATGTGAAGTGTTCCATATTTTTAAGTAGATAAACAGCAAGTTTATACTGTATACCACAGGGAACTATGTTCAGTATCTTGTGGTAACTTGTGGTGAGGAAGGGTATGGAAACGAATATATGTATGTTCGTGTATGACTGAAGCATTGTGCTGTACACCAGAAACCGATGCAACATTGTAAACTGACTACACTGCAATAAAAAAATATATATATATATACAAAAAAAAGGGAAAAGAGTATTTAATTTGGGGTCACAAGGTCTACTGATGGGTTGAAATCCTTATAATTCCATGCAAGCCATCCTGGACATGGACGTTTTTCTAGGGGAAGGAGCTGGTGTTCTCTGCAGATTCTCAAAGCGGTCAGTGACCTAGAACATATTCAGAACCACCGATCTAGACAACATTTCCTTACCTCTGGTAGATGCTAGGTGACTGACAGAGATGAAAGTTCAGTTGTAAGCAGAGAGAGAAGCAGTAGGGGAAGATTTGTCAACAGTGAGAGACAGTGATTCTCAGCCCTCGGAAAGTATTAGCATTATCAACACGGGCCTGGGGCCGGGCCGGGCCCGGACAGAGCAGATTTGAGTTTTTGTGCCTGTGTCCTGACCTCCCAATGGACGTCATCTCACCATTCTGTGCTGAGCATCGTATGAAGATTTGTCCAGAGAAGCACCTCACTTTGATCACACATAAATTGTAACTTCACAGGCTTCTCATGGCCAGCAAGTAGGGAAACCTTGCAAATTTAAATTATTTTGTATCCTGGCCAGACACGGTTTTCCTTTCCCTGTAGCAGAGGAGTACCATTCCTGCTACCTGATCTTCAGGGTAGCGAGGTGTAGACTGCTGAAAAGCACAAAGCAAATGAGGAAAACTACCAGAACTCAAATAATCCAACAAGAGGCTATGGAGAAAAGAAATAATTCATAAAATAAAAGAAAATTGCTTAAAACCTCCCTAAATCATAAACTCAGAGAGATTAGAAAATATACTTATAGAAGATTTGAATGCTATAAAAAGAAACACTCAGAGAACTAGGAAAAAGTCTCCGACTCGTTAGAACACAATTGCCAAAAGTTAAAAAAAAAAATCAATGAGAGGATTAGAGCTAAATAATTTCTCAGAAAATAAAGGAAAAAGGCAGAGATGGGGAAGAATGCAAGAAACGTTAGGAGCCGTAGGGACAGGACACATCCAAGGAGTTCAGACTGGATGAATATGCCTCCTAGAAAGAAGGAATTGACGGAAAGTAAATAATAAGAAAAGAGATTTTTCTCAGAGCGGAAATACTGGGATCTCCCAAACGAAAGGGCACACCAAGTGCTGACTCCAAATAATGGATAGAAACTCTCATCTAGACAGAGGTGTGGGAATTCAGAATGCCAGGGATGAAGAGATCTCCAAACCTTTCTGAAATTATTTTTTAAACATACGAAGGAACAAGAATACGACTGACAGCATTCTTCTCAAAAGCAACTTGGGGTGCTAGAGGACAACAGAACCAGACACTTCAAAGCTTTGAGGAAAAGAATGTTCAGCCTAGGATTTTTGCCCATTCAAGTGGGAGGTGAGAACAGAAACCTTTTTAGATATCAAAGACACAGAAAATGTGTATCTCATGACTGGCAAGGTGAAGTATCAGACTGAGGAAAGTGCACAGGGAGGGGTGGCTGAACATAACCGGGCAGTTGCCAAAATTAGGCCACAGCTTAGGCTGGAAGGACACCACTCCCCGCTCCGGAGCTGGCTGGCTGTGCAGCCAGTCTCACTGCTGCCGCCGCTGGCCCTGGACACTGCTGTCTTGGAGTCCACAGAAACTCAAGACTCTGGCAGCTGCCACCAACACCACCATCCCACCCAGAGCAAATACTCTGTGGTCCCTGGTTTTCTGAATCACTGGTTCTCAATTCAAAGTTCTGAGTAGGGAAATCTGATGAGCAAATCCTAGGTAACATGTCCATGACCATGGATGCAGAGGAGATCAGGAAAGCAGGTTGTAGGCATTTTGAGCTTCCAGTAAAGGAACCTGGGCTTTGACCTCCCCATCCACCAAAGACTTACCCAGCAGGAAATTCCCAGCATAGTAAAAGAGAGTTCAGATTCTGAGTAGAAAAATTTACAAATGTCTTCATAAGATAACTTGGGCATATTTGGTCATATCAGAAAGGCTAAAATCCAAACTAAAATGAAGAATAAAATTAGAAACTCTAAGAAAAATAAACGAACAAAAGAGAAGAAGCAGAATGGTCTCACTACGAAACAAAGTACAATGTTGTTTGAGTTTATGTAACTGAGTATAAATGGAATAAAACGCTTTTAACTCTGATGCTAGAAATTTATCTACCAATGACTGAGCAATCATGAGACAAGACCTGCAAAGAAAGAAGTGCGATCCTGGCATGCTGTTCGATATAACAATGAACACAATTTACACAATCCTAATAATGTACGCAGGTTTTGTTGTATTAGATGTTTACTGTCAATTTGCAGACTAAGTACATTTGCTTGTGGTCGCCAAGATGAATGTAAACGTAAACCACATTGTCAACACCAAAGTGCAGGTGACGAAAGGGGGAATGCAGGGGGGAGGAGAAAAGGTGGAGGAAAGAGTAGGACGCCAATATCTTTATTTTACAAATACAGTATCAAGAAAGATATTGGAAGTCAGTGGGGTAAGAAATAGCATATTTAAAGCTGCAAGGAGACATGTTGGACATTTAACTATCAAATGCTAGGAGCAGAAGAGAAGGGGCCAGCATAAGTGACCCAGATCTTTATCTTTTATTTTTGGAAGTCAATAGAAAAACTTCTGAATTTAATGCTCTCCATCATTATCTCCTGAGTTGCTATTATGCATGTATGTAACTTTGATAAACGTTAAATTAGAAGTAAATAAATAAGCATCTTTGAAAAATAACCAGGATGCACTTATTTATTTGTGTCCTTAGTTGCATGAGTAGGAGAAAAAGTGGACCTGTGATATTAAATATGGATTAGAAACCAGGATTATTTAAAAATTAGTTTGTTACATTTTCCTTCTTTATTTTTGTCATGTATACAACTAAAGAACGATGATTTATTTTAATGTTACTGAAAATTATTCCAATAAAGATGTGTAAGAAACATTTTACATGTGTAGTATATGTGAGCTCAGTGTGGAATACATAACAGGCTTTCAGATTCCTTTTGGCAAGTCTCGATGTGCACGGAGCTATTTTCTGTTTCTGCTTTTGGTGTTATTACCTCCTGAAGTTCAGTTTTAGAAAATCATCATTAGCAAAGATCTGCAACAGAAAACTGTATTTTTAAACTAAGTGCCTTACTCTGACAGTTGTTGAGTTCTGCAATTAATTCCTGTCTGAAGATCAGTGGATTGCATAGATGGCAGATCAACCTTGACGCGATGGAACAAATACAACATTAGGGAAATCCTAACAATGGAGTAAAATTGACAATAACTTGAGGTCCGTGCGCCTGCTTTGAAATACTTTTCCTCTGTCCTGCTTCATACTTGACTAGTCCTGATTGTGTCTCGACGTGCTTTGTAACCGTTCACAGGCAATTTGGAAGCTTCATTTATAAAAAAAATTTACTTAAGAGATGTGAATGTGCAAAACATGGAGAGCATCGTTAGCCTGAAGTGTTTAACACAGTGCAGGAAACGGTACCATAAGCGTTCTGAGATTTGGGGATAACTCCTGTGGCTTGAGTATGAGGTAGGTGACAGGAGGTGGGTGTAGAAAGGGGAGCAGGTCTGCTGAAAGCACGGGGGTAGGGCAGCATTCTGTCTCCAGAAGACATGAAAATCTGGATTTGGGAATAGTAGCTCACTAAAGAATCTGATGGAGGACAAATGCAGACAGGAACCAAAGTGATGAGCTGGGGCAGCTTTGCAATAAGAACTTCCGACTTGGCAGCCAATATAATGGGCCCACAAAGAGTGCCTCCTTATGCATACAGGGTGGTATGTGCCTTTTTAATCATCAAAAGTCCTCTGTGGACCACCGTCTGACTGGGTCCTCGGACGGCTTCCTTCTTCCCACAAATCATTCCTTGTGGCGCTGAAAAGACACAGTAGGCTTCGATGCTGGATTTCCTGGGAAGTTAGTAAGCTTCTTCTGTGTAGCACAGTGTGAGAGGTTTAGGAAGGACCCTAAGCATGTCTGGGCAGGAACTTACTCTTCTTATCAACTAGAAACACAAAAGAACCCAATTTTTACAAGCTCCCCAGAGGTTCATGCCTATGGTGAGATGCTGTCTAAAATTCTCACTTTTATCTGATGCCTCCTCTTCAGCGCCGTGTGCAGAATTCTTAACCATGTCATAAACAGTTGAGAAGAAGCTCTGAAGGCAAATCCAAAGCTTGCTGGGTGGTGTCAGTGCCTCCAGGCTTAGTCCTGTGACATTCAGGTGAGCACGTGTTCCCTGGGTCATAAAGTTAGGCTATCCTGGGGACTGCAGGACTGACACAGAGGCTGCCCATTCTCACCTGGGAGGAGGGTCACGACCATTATTAGCCACTTCTCACCTCCCCTTGACCTCCACCCCGCCCCCAACACTTTTTCATCCTAGTGTGCACAGCTTGCTAAAAACATGCTAAACTGAGTTCTTGATCTTTCTCTCCACAGCTCCTTCATCTGCCTTCTTCCATTCAGTGACTGTATCTTCTTCTTTCCAGGTTCTGAAGCCCCCCAAATCCTTGCTCTCTGATTTTTTTTTCATCACACACTCTCTTCAATCTATTCCACGTTCTACAGAATTTCTTTTTTGACTTCATCCACTGTCCACATTCCCATTCCTTCAAATCTAAACATCTAGACAGAAATAGCCTCACTTGTCTCCCTGCTTCTTTTCTGGGACCCTGGCAGTCTGTTCTACTCACGGCTGTGAGAATGATCTAAAGAATCAAAAAACAAAAGCAATAGATTTCATCACATCGCTGGTGAGATCAAAATCCTTCAATTGGCAGTTGGTATCTTAAAGTCCAAATTTCTTAACATGATTTACAGCAATCTGTAATGTGCCCCTGGACTCCTTCTCCAGTCTCATCTTGGCCCATTCTCCTCCTGATTTCCACAATTCAATTCCTTTGGTCTTTTGTTCATTTAGTTGAATGTGGCGAACCTCTCTCTCACTTTGAGGCCTTTACATGCTGAAAAGTTCTTTCGCCCAGTCTCACCTGGTTGAATCTGTTCTACCTTCCAGATCTTTCCTTTAATATCACTTCCTTAGAGATACTCTTTATGACTCTCTCTGTAAACTCATATATGTGGCTGACACTGTATTTTCATAGGACAGCATTGTCTGGGGGCAAGTGGCTACTTACAGACATGACAAATGCAAGGCTAGTCTAACCCATGCTCTAGCCTTGCGTGCAAGTGCCTTTCCCCAGTCCTACCAGCCCACGTCCCTTGCTCTCTGCATTTTGTAACATGTGTTGGCCCTGTTCTCACTAAGGTCGGACCAAATCCCCAACTCTTATATGGCTCCTGGGTTGAGTAGGCAGAACTCAGAATCACATGTTTGAAAACTCTCCAATGATGATGCAGAAATTGGTCCTTGGTATGGTAAGCCCCATCCATTCAAACACTCAACGATTTTTTAAATAGCTACTTCATGCTAGGTGCTGTGCCAAGTATTAGGAGTAGAAAGTGAACGAGATGAAATGGCCTCCTGCATGGAGCTCATACTCGACTAGAGAGACAGACGTTGCACAAGCACACACACACATACATGTCTCCTCCCCCACCACACACGCGCACATGTGATCACATGTCGGTACAAGTCATGATAAATTCTATGGTGAAAATTGTATGACTGGAGAATCTATGATTTTAGAATTTCTCATAACTGTATTTTAAAAGGTTAAAGTGGGTGGGCGGCTGTATAGCTCAGTAGCAGAGTGCATGCTTAGTGTGCACAAGGTCCTGGGTTCAATCCCAGTAACTCCATTAAATCAATCAATCAATCAATCAATCAATCAATCAATCAATCTAATCCCCCCCCAAAAAAGCTTAAAAAATAATAAATAAAAATATAGAAAGTTTAAAATGATTAAATTAATTTTAATAAAATGTTTTTATTTACCCAACATATCCAAAATATGACTTTTCAACACGCGATCAATATAGAAAATTAGTGAGTTTTTCACATTCTTTACATTCTTTTTATACACGTCTTCAAAATCCACTGCGTACTTTACACACATAGCACATCTCAATTCAGACCAGCCGTATTTCAAGTACTCGATAATCACATATGGCTAATAGCTACCATGTTGGACAAAGGAGCCTTATAGGTTCTTATTGGTGCTGACCATGAACTTGTCCTAATTTTCACACAGTGGGATATGACCCCTCATGTAGGGCGTGACTCCTTGAGTGACACACTCCTGACAACTTTAATCCCACTCACGGCTGAAGGTGGTGGGTGAAACTGACGTGTGAAAGAGGAGGCTTTTGTGCGGCTCCAGAATATAGAACAGAAACTGAATTTCAAGGAGGCTGACGGCACTCAGAATTTTAAACAATGAGAACTTTCAGGAAACAAATGAGATGCCTCGTCTTGCACTTCTTGTGATTAGAAGAGCCAGAGGCCGATGCCCGCGTGGGCTGGGATTCAGTAATTCAGCACAGACTCCTATCAGATGATCTCTCAAGTTCCTTTGAATCATGAGATTCTGTAATTGAATTAAGCTTGAAACATTCTTCCAACAAAACATAGTATTTTTTTCTTCTTGGTCTTTTTTGGCTTTCATTTAGAAGGCATTCAAAAATGCTTTTGAAAGCATTTTATTTTCAGAGAGAACAAATTTTCATCTATAGCTACACATACAAAGAGAATTTGAGAACTGAGGCAACCACTTGAAAACTTTGAGAGGAAAAAATTATGAAAGCCTTTTCGGAGGGATAAAGGAGAAACAATCTCTTTAGCCCTTATTTCCCGACCAGATTTGTTAGTATAAATTAGACCTAAATGAGTTTTTACCCTACACGGCATGTTGGATGCATCCACAATCTAATTTGACTGAATGGTGTATTTTAGTGACGGCAGCTTGTTTTTTAAATGAAATTCTAACTACACATTTGTATATGAAATTAGATAATATTTACGAATGGACAGTTTTTCTGTACTATAGAGCTCAGTAGGCCTGGGAAATGCTGACGACTTACAGTCCCTTCGCTCAAAATTTAGATCAATACGTTAATGCTTCCTATTTGTTGCCCGGAACGACCTTAGTGATGTCCGGGTCGAGTTGTTGCTGAGCGCCGGCCTCCCTAATGCCGGGAAGATAGGACTCAGCCCAGCCCAACTGCTAGGGGTTCCCCCTGCTTTTAACCAGGGGGACAAAACAATTAACTGTATTTTAATGGAAGAACATAGAATTGTTAATACAGAGAAAAATGAGACCATCATTTTGCAAACATCAATTCATTTTCATTTGTTTTTTGAATGACTAAGGTTAAGATCATGTCTACAAATCTGCAATTTCTCTTTAATTTTGGTATTTTCACTGTGATATATTTTCAACATGAAAAAAGTGCTTTCTATGTTTGTGGGTAGTTTGTTATTAACTCTACTCAGATCCAGTGTCCGTGTTCTTCACATCTTTCATTCAGAACCTCCAGCCCTAGAATGCACACACACACGCATACACACTCACACACACACACACGCACTCACACACACACACACACGCACCCACAGACCAGCAGAATCGTCCGCTCTGTTAAGGCAGCCCATTTGCGCTCCTTGCCCCTAGGTGGGGTAACAGTGCCTCTGGTTCACTTTATCTCTTCCCAGCCTCTTCCTGTGCTGTCAGTTATCAGATTCCCCTAAGACTAAGTTCAAAGCCTCTAGTTCTGTGCTCAAAGAGTAGCTTAGACCGTGGAGAAATCTACATGGTGCTAAATGGTATCCTTGTCCTGTTTAGAAAGAACTTCATTCAGGTAAAAAAGGAAAGCCGTTTCCTTTTTAAATTCTTCAGTGTTTAATGCACTTACCTATTCATTCGTTCATTTAGTAAACATTATTCCTGAACACCTACTCCATGCCAGCCACCATATGAGCAGAGTAAACCCATTCCATACCCTTACTTAGACTGCACAGAAGCAGGGCACACGTTCGTCAACATACCAACTTGACTGCAGCATAAGAGATTAACGGACAAGTGTGCAAAGTTTCACGTCACGGGCGTGCTGGGGAGGGAGTGACTGGCTTGGCCCCACTCTCAGAAGAGATGGGATTTGTACCAGGCTTGCAAGAATGTTGTGCACTTCTGGCACTTGGCAGAGGGTGGGAGGCTGAAGCCCAGGCAGGGTGAACAAATCAGAAAAGTGCAGGCATGTGTGGGGAGCGACAGGTGCTGTGGAGTGACTGAGTAGTTGGAGTCGAGGCTGCAAAAGCCAAGAGTGGGCAGGTTATGAAGAGCGTAAGCGCTGGATCTGCCCCGGGAGCTTTCATGCCGCCCTCTCCTGACCTCCCGAATATTTCAAACTTCTAAGTCTTGAAGATGGAGATAGAGTCTTCTGGAATGTGGGACTGAAAAATATAAGAAACCATCAGTCTACATCTTGGTGGCGGTGGCCTTGGTGGGGCTCCCTCTTCTTCCTCCTCCTCCCCCTCCTCGTCCTCCTCCTGTCTCCATAAAATAGCAAGAATGCATTTTTTCGTAATAATTTTGCAAACAATAGTGCATAGAATGCCTAGACGTGGAGATGTTCGGGTGCCACTCTGTACTAGTTTTCTACTCAAAAACAAAATGCCGTTATCTCATAGACCTAAAATGTTAATGAGCTGAGCCTCTGTGCCCACTGGGGGCCACGCACGGGCCAGCCCTGCCGTGGAGAGCTCTGGGACTGCTGAGTAGAATGTCAGAATTCAAGTGACCTCAAAGGCCTATTGTGACCAAGTGTCCCTTGGCATGAATGGCGATGTTCATGCTCAGGCCTGTGTCCACAGAAGAAAGAGCTGGCCCACCACCCCTAGATGATTATGTAGTCCTTGCAAACCAGCAGGGCCACGGGCTTGTTGTCTCCTGAACTGGGGCTATGATTCCATGGGAAACGAGGAAAAGCGAATGTGACATCCGTGCCCTGCACAGGTTGCCATATCTGAAGAGCCACCACAATGGAAAATGACTGATTGGGCATGATGACTCTGGTGAGCTGGTACTCAGATCTTAGGAGCCAAGCCCACATTAAGATGCCAGTCAGGCTAGACTAACCGGAGTGCCAAGCTACAGACACAGCCTGGGTCCCCACAGTAAACAGGCTCTTGGCCTGACTTTTGATCCAGCACCTCCCTGTACATAGGGCTAATTCTAAACCTTTGCTGTCTCTTAAGCACCCTACTCCTCCGGCTTTTCAAAGACCAAGGTGGTAGGTGTTCAGACTTGCAAGCTCATAGCGATAAACACTGTTCCCAGAATCACCTTCTTGCATTTCAGAAATGGATGTAAGGGATCAATGAACTGAATTTTGGCAAACTTAAGCTTCTTGTACTTAAAATAATTCCTCAAAATCTCCCAAACCTGTCTCTACTTTTCTACATCTCTGATCCATTGCCAGATCTCCCGTTACCGACCCCTACCTGGCCCCTCCAGTCGCCCGCAAAGTTTGCTTTCTATTTGCTCACTCTCTTCTCCCTTTCTCAGGGAGTCAACCTCTCTTTCTCTCACCTCAGTCCTCATCCCACTGGCTCCTGTGCTCTGGCCTCTGTTGCCTAATATCTAGAATGCTTTCCCTAATAATTGATGGAAAACACAAATAGCTCCTCTTCTTTCATGTTCGTTTTAGTAAACATTTACTAAGTGCCTACTTTACGTCAGTATTACGTGCTGTGAAGAACCCGAAGGTAGCTTAGGACCCCTGCCCTAAGGAGTTTACAACTGAAGGGATAAATCAACGAAATGGACGAATATACCCGTAAGGCAAGGCGAAGCAGGAGCTGAGCCCAGCTTGGAACCCTGTGCTTTGGGGATCTCAGGGGCACGCGGCTGACTGTGACCAGAGGGGGAGGGACCAAAGAGCCGGCGTTTGAACTAGGCCTTGGTGAAGGAGAATGGTCTTCAGTATCTGACTGTTTTCAGCACTTGTATCTGCCATTGCAGCATTAGCCAAACCCAATGTGACCGTCTTTTAAAATATATGATTTCTTTCACGCCCAGTTGTGTCAGCCGCTGGGGGCTCTGGTCTGTCTGGCAGAGAGTAAACGTTAGTGCAAGCCCTGTCATCTTTTGCTCTCGTGTTCCTCAGGAACACAGCAGGTGCTCAGTTAACCCTGACTCGGTCATGGGCACGTCATCGCCATCACCACCACCACCACCATCATCAGTATCAGCAGATTCGGTTACATCAGGCAATCTCAAGTTAAAGAACCCCAGACCTCCTTTAAAACAGGGCATGTTGTTTGGAGTCATAACAGGGGATGTGGTGTATTTCAAATACCACTGTTCTCTTTAAGGTGACTGAACCGCCAGAGTCTGCCTAACGCCCCCAAAGGACTCTCTGCCGAGGCCTCCTTAGAGACACTGAGATCTTGGAATCTAAATTTAGAACCAAAGGAACCTGATTTTGGTGGCCATGTTATCAGCCTCTTCCAGAGCACAGCTAACTGCCCTGTGGTCTAGTGTCATCGAAGCGGGGGATCCTTTAGAGCAAGTGGGAAGAGGCCGCGTGGGGAATACAGGCAGTCCCTGCTGCCTCCAGTTCCAGCCTGAAGCTATACGTGGTCACAGAAGCATTGTTCTTCATTCCGTGAACTTGGTATTCAGCTGACGCTCACCCTGTTACATGGTGAGCTGTTCGTGGCCTCAGGAAACTCTGGCTTCTTGACTGATGATCTTCCTAGGAGTTGTTATAGCCAATCTTCTAGCTTGATGGAATTGTTGGAGATGATGGATGAACCATTCATGGGCAACCCCAAACAGGCGGCGGTCCGTGCTGCGGTCCCCTCCCGCTGGCACGTCAGAGCCTTGTTCATCTCCAGCTGGATGTGGTCTTCTTTTCAGGCGGTTCCTTGCCTGTGCCACCTCCCTCAATCTCTGCAAGTCAGCAAAGCTAGATCTTAGTTTATCAGACATCAGCATATGATGACCCCTCCCGCCTCCCCCTCTCGCACAATGGGGCAGGACTGAGGGCAGGCCCCTTGAACGCCTCATCACACTGCTTCCACGATTCCAGCTATCACTGTCATGCAGGGATGCTTTGGGGTCAGGAAAGCCTCACTGTCTCAGGACTTGCTTTTCTTCATTGCTAGCTTGTGTTCAAGGATGTTCGTTTCCCAAGCATGGCACTAAGCAGTTTTAGGAAACCCTGATACAAGTGTAGCAGTTTCCCCCAATTCGTTCTTGACAAAGAACTCTCTTCAAAATTGAGTTGGCTTCTTTCTTTTCTTTTCTTTTTTGAAAGTGCTGGTAAACACAATTAGCCTCATTAACCTCAGTCTCTGTTTCATAACTGAAAATTAGCCTCCAATCACTGGTTTGCTAGAAAGCACAGTTATAATTAGTCTTTAACTGACTGATATGAAAAATCTGCCTCTTCTTTAATTTCTCTGACATCTTAGTGCATATGAAAACATGTCTGAACTCCCACACTGACACTGGGGAAGGGAGTAAAGATAATCAAGGATCTTAAGCTAAAACATGAAAACCGATATTCTTACACATGGAAATTGGAGATGAGGAGGCGTTTGTCAAAGGGGTGCTGATGAGAAGGTAAACACTGGGAAGTCTAGCCCCAACATGGCTTCCAAGATGTCTCAAGACAGGGCTAGTACGCTAATGAGTCTGTCATTCAGCGGCCAAGTCAAATGGTTATTTACAAGAAAGACTAGAGGGAAAGTAGTCGCTCCCTTGGCACCGATGAAGAATCACTATCTCAGCTCTTGAAATCCGCTGGCTGACCAGCTTTGCCATCCCTTTCTGTGAGCAAGAGAAGAAGTCACATTTCACTAGCTGTCTTGGCATTTGTTCCTTGTTCAGGCTAGCACCTGAAGGCTGGACTTCCAGGCTTTGTGATCAGACAGCTGGGATTCTGAGTCACCTGGAGAAGCTCTGTGGCCATCATCCGTCCAGTGGCTAAAGAAAGGGTCCAATGCAGGAATAATTAGGATGTTCATTTCCTTTTTATCAACAGACAATCTGCTGAGATAAAGGGAAAGGAATTTGAAGTAGTTCTTAGTTTAACAGAGTGTGGTCTGAGGAGCCTGGCCATGACTGGCTTCCATCTGGTGGAGCCCGTCAATCTGGATTAGTCATGGACGCGGCAGATGAAGCACACGTACTGATGTGTGCCCTTCTGGGTTGTTGGCTGTGGGGGTGGCATGATAGATATGATTATCTCCGTGCTCAGAAATCCTTGTATGTGTCTGTGGGGGAGGGTGTGAAAGGCAGGTCCTTAGGCTGAAGCATGGATGACTTCAAATAAAGCTCATGGTGGAGTGGTACCCAGAATGGGGAGATGGGGATCTGTGTGTGGCAAACATCTTTTCTTTTATTGGTCCCAGTTTCCCCTTGATGAGATGAGTAGTTTGGAGGTTATAATCCCTGAGATGCATCTAGCTCTGACACTCTTTGAGTGGATGGATACTAAGCAAAGCCATAATCTCTAGCCACTTCTTAACGTGGACATAATTCTTTTCTTTGTCGCCTTCACCTGCTGCCCACACTACTTTGTTCTGTTAACTCCCACTAAAGGTTCTTCATTTCCAACTTGTTTCTCTATAGACCTAGACCTTGCTCCAAGACATGCATGCGCTCAAGGACCCTGAGTTGTTGCCCTGACAGTGTGGACTCCAGCTGGAGGGCTGTGAAATGGAGCTGAGCCGTTCTGTCTCAGTGCCCAAACTGCAAATGAGAAATCTTGTAATTCAAATTGAAGTTCTCCCGTGTCCATCCGTGTACCTCTTATTGAGCCCTATAATAGTGAAATAAAATAGTCACCAGGTCAGGAAATAATCCAGGGCAGTAAAGGAGCTTTTATTAGGCACCTAAGGCATCAGATGTAGATAAAGTGACGAGAGAGGAAATTAATATTATTTCCTCTGCGCTCGTTGGAGAAAGTGGCGTGTGACACTTGACTGAGTAGCAATAGCTCTGAAACATCTTCCTTATTCTCTTCAGCATTATTTCCGCAAGAAGCTGTGTTTATGGAATGAGCAGGTTGGGAACAACCATGGGGTGGGTGAGAGAGCTGGATCTAATGACTGGGAGCTTCCTGATAGAAGCATCTGACATGAGAACTCTGAAGAATTCCCAGGAATGGACCGTTTAGGAACCACTCTGTTCCAAAGAATGACACTGAGACGCTTCCTTTCAGGGACGTGTTTTGGTTTCACTGTCCCTCATCCTATTTCACCTTCTCTGGCCTCACAGCCATCTGCTGTCTCCATTTCATTTCCTGTTCATTTCAACCAAGCATCACATATACCCCAGAAAAGGAAGAAAGACCTTAAAGGTGGTTATTTTGACAAGACACTCGGGAATAAGGACCTCCCTCTTCCTCTGGCATTCATTTCTTGCATGTTTCTTTTGGGTAATTAAACTCAGAAAGGTCACCTAGCATCCTGGCAATTACAGGAAATCGGAGGCAGGAACACAAAGCAAAAGCAAACAATCAATATGAGGAGCTCAACACTGTGTTTCTGTTTTTCTTCCCGTTTCTCTAGAAAGGGATTAGTTATTTATTGATTATTCATATGCCATTTACTTCCCCAAAGACTTCTGAGGCAGTCCAATGTGACAGTGTCTCGGTAACACCTGCATGCTCCTAAATTTAGTTTCTTGGCAAAACAGCAGCAACCAGCCAATATGAAAATCTGACTTGAGGGCTTCTAAGTTCCAGTGAAATAATTTGTCTCAGCAAAAACATCTGTATTCCCTTGTTCCAGTTCCCTATTCCTCCGTTCAGTCGTGTTATCTTCATTTCAAGAAAGTATTTGCTTCCTTGCTCTGCTCAGATGCATGTGCTAAAACAGATGCAACTGCAAGGTTTGACTCTTTCCATTTCTTGTACCTCCCGGGCTCAGCCCAGTGAGGAGTGCAAACCAGATTCCACGGCCCCAGCGTCTCAGGGGCCTCGTGTCAGAATGGACCCTCTCTCCATAGGGCTGCTTGGCCAGAGGACACCCACCTCTCTCGATCGGTTCTTAGGGCTGATATCATGATAGGGGTCATTTTGAAACTCTCAGTTTATTCATGAAACGAAGATATCCTGGGCTTTCTCCCTCTGTGACTTCATTCATGCTGTTCCTTTGCCTGAAATCGTCCCTGTTGGCACTGCCTGTCACACTTCTCACTCTTCATTGGCTTTGTTGAAAGATTACTACCTCGGGAAGCCTTTGGTGTCAGTTGTGAACTGTCACGACGAAGCTGAGTAGCAAAGAACCAAACAGCAGTGACGTGCTCTGGTAAACACGTATTTGTCCTCACGAGTCCACAGGTCAGCCGCGTGGTTCTTAGGGTCTCCGCTGGGCTCACCCACATACCCGCAGACGCTGTGTGATGGCAGAAGGGTCTGTGCGCCTTGGCCGGGCTCCCTCCATGGGAGGGGGCTGGCTGGCTGGCTGTGAGGCGGCCCAGGACAGCCTTCGCCGAGACAGCTGTGCATTCCCCCACGTTGTCTCTCATCCCCCAGCCGGTTAGCTTGGGCTCAGTCTCCACATGACTAATTCACATGACTTTTCCTGTCACTGTGTATGGGAGCTCTAGGTTTGTAGAACTCGTATTAAAGAAGGTCTTTTATAATCAGTATATGTCCTCACAGCTCTCCTGGTTTGGTTTAATTCCTTAGCCAAACCACTGAGAAAGAAGGGCCTGTTTGTTTTTTCCTTTACTTGAAGAACAGTTTTTAAAGAAGCCTCATTTAATCTGTCATTCTGTGACCTTTGCTGTTAGTCTTAGGTCAGTATGTGTTTAATCTCAAATTACCACACAGATTCTCCCTGAGTCACTTTTTTTGCACGACTTCTCGCAATGGTTAATTTTATGTGTCAACTTGACTGGACCATTGGGTGCCCAGATATTTTGCCAAAGGTTATTTCTAGGTGTTTGTCTGTGAGTGTTTCCAGATGAGATTAGCATATGAATCTGTAGGCTGAGTAAAGCAGCCTGTCCTCCTCAGTGTGGACGTAGTCCAGTCCTCTGAGGATCTGAATAAAACCAGAAGTGAAAGAAGGAAGAATTCTCTCTCTCTCTCTCTCTCTCTCCATCTCTCTCTCTCTCCATCTCCCTCTCTCCCTCCCTAGCTGCTTGAGCTGCACACTGGCTTTCTGCTGTCAGACTGGGACTTACAACATTGGTGCTTCTGGTTCTCAGACCTTTGGAGCCAGCCTGGAATTTACACCACCAGCTTTTCTGTCTCCAGCTTACAGACAGCAGATTGTGGAACTTCCCAGCCTCCAAAGTTGTGTGAGCCAATTTCTTATAAAAAGTCTCTTTATATACAGCCAGTTGATTCTGTTTCTCTGGAGGAATCTGAGTCCCTTATCGTGACATGACTATAGCTTTATGACTTCAGGACAACCTGATGTCTGTTCCCTTCTGACCATTTATGCTCAACGGCCAGCCTCTCTCCATCAACAGAGGTCAACAGAAGTAATTAAATCAATAGCGTCACCTGCCTTCTTACTTTTCAGGATGGTCTACTAGTCAAGAGTCTATCTTTCCTGAATTTGAGTTTTCCTTGAATTTTAGTCTTTCCTATCAGAAGAGGACAAAGTTTTCTACTTTGTCTTTCAAAGTAGGAAAAAAACAATTCTCCCTCTTCAAAATCATTTACCTTCCCTTCCATAGTCAGGATCAATTTGAAATTTTATAAGACTGGCTAAACATGGTTACTAGACCTACAGTTTAGAGCGATAAATTACTGCCTAACATCTTTACAAAGGTTTATTTCAAAATGTTTTGAAATGAAATCTAAAAGGTAGCCTTAACATAAATTTTTATCTATAATTATTTACTCCTAATAATTTCCCAGAGATTTTACTTAATAATACAGACCTCTCCATTTTTCTCCATTTGCCTTTATCATTTGAGAGAAACCTTTACTCTTCAGATAGTTAAAACCTTTATTGAGCAACTGCTGGGTGACTGGCTCTTGCCGTAGGTACTGAGGGTCGGAAGACGGATGCCCTCAGTCGGTACAGGGAACACCGGCGTGTCTTCCCGTGGGTCAGACCACAAGCCTGGGGCTCCCGTCTAGGAAGGCTGGGCGAGCCTCTCCTTCTGCTCCCTCTGATAGCACAGTGATGGTTTGAGCGCTGGGTATTCGTCTAGTTACTGAGTAAGATATTGACCAGGTGTCTTTCTTGTCATTACAATGTGATTTTAAAGGGAAGTATCGCTCTATTTTTTCCCTCTGCCCACTTTTGAATACTAGGCTGTGGTTGTTCCAAACTTTATGTTTTATCATGATCTAGGTGGTATAATCTTTATACCATCACTTATGTGTGCACGCTTACTTTTTCTGGCTGTGCTATCTCCTCTCCTGAAATTTATATTTCTGTTTCCTATCCACTAGCCTTTCCCATGAACCCTCAGACACAGAATTTATTTCAATCTTCTGTAATCTCACTTTCTAATATCAATAAATAATCCACCTATTTTTAAGAGGTCCTCCTGACCTTCTTATCAGCTTGATGTATTTTTATTTTTTATGTGTCTTTACTTCATTCCTCCGGTCTGGCTTCCTTCTGACCGGTTTCATGCCCCAGTTACCTAATATTGGCTTCTCAGACGTCACCTTCCCTTGCTCTTCCTTTGCGGAGGCTCCTCCACCCCCAGGCTCTTGTTCTCTGCTCACGGCTCCTGCCTTTGTCACCAGGCTCTGCCGTCCACGGAGCTGCCAGGCTCACAGCCCCTCTGGGGCTCCATTCATTACCTCTGCATCCCCCGTCCGTGCTCCCCAAATTGCTCTTTTCTTACCTGACTCTGCAAAGCAGAATTTCCCGAAATTGGAAAGCCTCTTAACCCACCCCCACCATCGTCAGTCCCCGTGCCCCACTCGTGGTGGTGGAGCCGCACCGGGAGGTCACTGGAGGTTGATTTTGCCGGACAAGACTGAAAAATACTGGTGATGCCCTCAGCCTCTCCTGGCACTGTGTCCCTCTCCATTCCCTGTTCCTCACCGTGTCTCTGTCAGCTACTGGGAACCCACTGGGCCACGCAAAGAGATGTGTGTAATATTTTATTTTGACAGTTCTGAACTTACAGAAAATTTGTAAGAATAGTAGAAAAACCTCCCATATACTCTTGACCCAGAACTTCATTCGAGTTTTGCTAAATGTCTCTGCAATAATCCTTACAGCAGAAGGTCTACACCGGGATCAACCATTAGGCCTGTGGTCAAGCTCTCTGGTCTTTCCATAGTTCCTTAGTCTTCTCTCATCTCCACGACCTTGGCATTTTTTAAGGTTGTCGACCAGTCACTCTGTGCAATGTTCCTCAGTTGGGGTTTTCCAGCACTTCCTCCTGATTAGGCCCCAGTGGTAAACTTTGTGGAGAGGATGTCACAGATGCTGCAGTTCTTTCCGATACATCCTGTCCAGCGGCCTGTGGTGTCTGCACGTCCTGTAACCGGTGCTTTTAGCTTCAGTCATGGGATTGGGATGGTGTCTACCTGCTTTCTCCACTGCGAAGTAACTCTTTTTTTTTCTTTCAAATTAATAAATATATTGTGGGGTGGTGTTTTGAGATCATATAAAATCTTATTCCTCATCCAGTTTTCACCGACAAGTTTTAGAGCCCTTCAGTGTGTTTCTTGTCTGAATTGATTACTGCTACGATGGAAATGGTGGTTCGGCCAACAACATCGTTCCTTCTGCAGTTTTTAGTTGGTTTCCTCTCCTAAGAAAGACCTTTCTGTCTCCTCTCATTCACTTATTTCTTCACTGATTTATATCAGTGTGGACTCGTGGCTTCCTGTTTTATTCAACCTGTTTTAATTCGTTCTCATCTTGCTATTTATTTTGACGCTCACATTGTCTACGTTTGCCCAATGGAAGCCCCTACATATATGAACTTTTGGTGTGTCCCCATCATTCTTTGACCATTTCCTTATTTACTGCCACAAAGAGATGTTCTAGGCTCACCTTGTTCTTTGTTTGACCCAGCCCTGGGGAATCAGTCATTTACATATATGTACACATATGTATGTATGTATATGTGTGTGTACACATACATGTATATATACATGCATGTGTGTATACACACAGGCACACACACATATATCTCCTATATTTATTCTCTTTCTTTCTAACTAGATTGAAAACCATGAGTGCTCACTGATATTTCCAATTCCAGTCCAACATTCCAGGTTTCCTCTGGCCTCTCCCTTTCTGCATTTGTACTTCCTTTTTGCCAACAGTGAGAAACCCGGCCCCCAATATCTCCAGGCTCCTGACCTGGCTGCTACCCACCTCGTTGCGAATCCAGCCCCTGCTTGGGCCTGCCTCCTTCAGATCACCTACATATGTGGGTCCACCCTTATGGCTTTTTGATAAAGGAAGGGAAGAAACCAAAAAAATAGTTTTTAAAGAAGGGACGAGAAAGAGCAAAAGAACAATGTTAAGAGTTTTAATCCAAGCTGCATTTGTGATTTCTATCTTTCTTTGAATTTAGACAGTTACTTCTTTACCATTTATGAAGTTATTCTAAATAATTTTAAGAGGAATCTGACTACTTTGCTCTAATATTTTTACCTTGTCAACATGATGTGCTGTTTGCACAAGGAGTCACTATTCAGTGGTCTCTGGGAAGGAGTAAGGATATGGGATACCCAGTGCATTGCTGTGGGAGGATAATTTCAGTTTTGATCAAGATGGATTAAGTTAAACTGTGCAAACATCCCCCAAATCTTGCTGACTGACACACTGAAAATTTAATTCTCATTCATGCTACATGCCCAAAGCAAAAAGGTGGGGGTCTTAGAGACCTAGACATATGGAGACTTCATTTTAAATGTGTGGCCAGGATTTCCACAGATTTCCTGTTCTCAGGAAAAGACGATGACTGAGTTGTACACTGGCTTTTAAAGTTTCTACCAGGAAGTGGAACACATGATTTCTGCTCGTATTTCTTTGGCCAAAGCAAATCACATGACCAAACTTCCCAGGAGGTGGAGATGCTCTGCTACTATGTGTCTCGAAAGAGGAACATATGAAGCAGTCAGAGAAGACTCTCACAGTGCATTTGACAAGGTACCTCAAGGCCAAGGTTCTGACATTGGCTCTGTCTTTTACTACCAGCCTGATCTTACATTGTTTCTATTTTTTCATCTGCAGGGCAGAAAAACCTAGCTCATGTGGTTATTATTTAAAATAATATTATAAGAAGCATGAGAGCATTGTAATTACCATTTCTAACAGTAACTTCCAAAAATGGCAGGTCATCTTCCTGGGTGCTGCATAACACGGTAGAGTCCTTATCTCAGATAATAGTAAAAACAATCTTTTCTTCTGATTATAAAAGTAATAAATGCTTACTAATAGATGCTCAATATTTTCCTATATTTTTACTTAACCTCAAACTTTCAATATTTTCATAGAATTATACATTCTTTTTAATATCCCTTTTCAAAGCCCACATACTGTTTTATAATTCATTCAACATTTATCCATCCCTGGGCAATTTAGATGGTTTTCACACACACAATATTCATGGCTATTTAACTCTGCTGAAGAGGCAAAAAGAATTCCTTGTTTTCACACTATAGAGCCCTATGCCTCAAATGCACTCCTCACCCTTCCTCTGCTTTGCTCCATATTATAGGTCTCAGGGTCAGGTGGCTGCTGGATGAATTCCCCGGGTGGAAGGCACGCACAGGACAGGGCAAGGAAGAAGCCTAGCTCTTCCTCCCTTTCCACTCCCCCTTGGATGCTGTCTCAGCAGCAGCCACGCCTCCTCCTGGGCTCCAGCTCTACCAGACAGGTTCCCTCGACTACAACATGTGATCCAAGCCCCTGGCTCCAGTAACACCGCCTCCTCCTCTGGTCTCTCTTGCCCGGTGTGACGGTGGCTTCCAGCTGTTGCTCATCTTGAGGTTATCGCTTCATCTCTTGGTTGGAGCTCAGCATATCCATCCCTTGGGTTGCCAATTCCCTGCGTTAAGTTCTGTGTTGGAAATACTTAAAGAGTTTTATGTCACCCCAGCTAGACTCTCATTATTCACACATTGGGACACCACACTTTCTGTCACATTTTCTTTCTTCCCCTGGTCAGCACTGATTAGTTCAAGAAACAAGCCTATTAAAAACTAGTTGCAACAAACAAAAAAAGAAGCAGCCATCGGAAGGATAATGGAGGAGCACACGTTGCCGCTAATTGGAGAGTTGCAGCTGGGAGCCATGAGGAGGTACAGTTCAAAACTGCCCCCTTCACCCTTTCTCTTGCAGGACAGAGTAAATGGAGACAGCAGAAGGGAGTGAGCAGAGCACCGCGGAGAAAGTGGTACCTACAGCCTCGATTCTACATGGCTTCTCAAACCCCACGGTCAGCAGGAACGCGGTAGATCTCTGTCTCTCCATTTCTTACTCTCAAGCCTGGCTTGTCTCAGGTGTCTGAGCCTCATGCAGTCGGCTGTTAGCAGGAGTGGGGCGCTGACAGGGTCCCACGCTCTAATGCTTACTTGGCTGGGGTCGAGGAGCACGGATTCTCAGGGAAAGGCCATGAGGAGGGCTGGCCCCTTGACTAGAATGTCCGTCCACCTCGGGCCAATTATTTAGTGACACCAAAAGCCATAGGGACTTTCTGTTTCTGGAGATGTGGCGTATCAATGTTACAGAGAAACCGCTCCTAACCCAGGGCACATCAAACTGCAGGGTAAATTATAACACAACAACAACATCTTTTTAGTTCATGGCTGAACAGGCAGTAAAGTCAGGGAAACCACTGAGGCCTGAAATAAAGAAACATCTCCTCTATGAATGGAGGGGGAAAGGGAGATGAATCTAGGGATGGAGAGAGAGCATTGGCATTGATGATATTTTATTATATATACTTGGTGGTGAGTTTAAGAGCATTCATTTTATTATTATTATTTAAACTGAGTTAAATATGTATGTGTGCACATATAATGTATTTAACAACATAAAATTAATTATACACACTGGAAATACATCTAAATCTTGGTTCATAACTGGCCAAAGCTTAATTTTGAAAGAATAAAGATTTTTTTTAAAAAAATGTGTTTCCCCTCCTCTATTTCTGTCATTGCTGCTACAGAAAAACCATGCACAGCTGCAAATCTGCAGGTTTTTTCTGCTCTAATACGCAAGTTCTTTATAGAATGATTGCTATGAGATGCCTCTTTCTGCTTACTGCTGTGGTAGGAGGTTCCTATTAGTTTTCTTAGCTTTTTGATGAAAAGAAAGTCATCTGTGGGATTGTTTCTGAGGACTCCAAGGTCTTGACTCCGTGATCATTTCCTGTGTCAGAACACCAAGGAGACCACTTGCCCACAGCAGCTGTGGATGAAATGTGTTCGTTTGCCATCTCGGTGGGCTTTTGCTGTTTAATGTTTAATTTCTTTTCCAAGTGAACTCACTAGGCAAGGTGTGCCCATGGGTTCTGGATCTCTCCATGAATCACCCCCTGTTGGTTTCTATTCCACTCCATTTGTCTATAGTCCAAATGTCCATCCTCCAGCCCTGCGAGGTCCTCCAACCTCCCCTCCAGTCTCCTTTCAGTAGGATTTCAGGAGGAAGTTGCCTGTTGACCGATAATTGGAATGTCAGCAGAGCCTCTGTTTTTATGCTAATTTGCCAGGACAGTGGGTTTCCCATTTTAAGTGTTTGTTTATTTTTTTAAACTCTCGCAGCACTTATATCTGCACTTCTGTTAACATTAACTGCAGCAGGAAATCAGGTCAGGCTCTGTTGTCAGTCAGGGTCACTGACCCTCCAACTTGGGTTGCCAAGTGTCCCTCAAGGCATGACATCTTTGTACTGTCCTTGAGATCAGCCCTTCCCCAGGCGTTTACCTCTTGTTTTTGTGTGGCATTTGCAGTGGTGTGCTGGACAGAATCATAATAGCTAGTGCGAGTTGACTGTTAAATATTCAGGAATTTTGTAATCCAGTTGGTAAACCCTCAGTAGCTTGAAATCAGTGATGGTGGGAGAATTTACACCGTGGAGATTTGCAAATACTATAAACTAGGGCTTCCCTTGCCTCCCTGAAAACTAGTTTATCAGCACAAAACTGCATTTGGGTTACTAAAATGAAAATAAAGACATTTTTGTGAATATGGAAAATAAGGAAATTTTTATTAGTGAGACCCCTTAGAAAATGTTCTTTTAAAAGTTTTGGTCAACAAGTCACCCAAACAGGAAAGATTTTCTAGAGGAAACAGAAACTGCTGAACACAAAGGAAAAGAGTTGATAAACTAGACTTTATCAAAATTTAAAGAAAATGAAAAGGTAAGCCACAGACTATAGAATATATTCACAATATGGCCAAGAGCTTATATCTAGAATATATAAAAACTTCTACAAATAAATGAATTAAAAAGACAAATAATTCAATAATGAAATAAGAAAAATATTTGAATAGACATGTCTTAAAAGAAGATATGCAAATGGCCAATAATCACCTGAAAAAAGACTCAACATTATTACCGTCAGGGAAATGAAAATGCAAGCCACAATGAAATGTCATTTGACATCTAGAATGGCTGAACTCAAAGTGTGGGTACAGACTGAGGAACAACCAGTGCTCTCACACTCTGTTGGTGGAAGGGAAAAATGTTGTGACCACTTTGGAAAACCATTTGGCAGCTCTGTATAACGTTAAACATACACCTATCCTTTGATCGTGCCGTTCCACTCCTCCCCAAGAGAAATGAAAACATACTCGCAAAGAAGCTTGCACAAGAATCTTTATAGCAGCTTTATTCACAAGAGCCCCAACTGGAGACTGCCCAAATGTCCATCAACAGGAAAGGGAAAATACAAATTGTGGTACACTTGTATAATGGAGTAGGACTCAGCAGTAAAAATGAACCAGTCATTTATGCATGTAATGACATGGATGAATACGAAAAACTTGTTGAGCAAAAGAATTAGCAAAAGCATACAGTGTACAGTATGCTTCTATTTATATGAAGTTCAGGAACAGAGTAAACTCTGAAATCAGAGCAGTGGTTACCTTTCGGGGAATACAGGTGGTTGGGAGTCACTAGAAAAGGGCACAGGGCAACTTTCTTGGACGATGGAGATAGTCCATGACTTGATTAGGGCAGTGGTTACACAGGTGTATACATGTCTCAAAACTCATTATCTGTATGTAATTTCAGCTTAGAAACAGTAAATAAAAAGAATAGGGAAAAAAAATCCTCTCCCTAAGTAGCAACTTAACGCAACCAAAGTGAAGCAATTTCATCAAGTCTCAGGACAATGAAGGAGTAACGTTTTATCCAGTTTAATGATAGAAAAATATTTATCATCAGATGCCATCACACAGAGTGTCAGACCATAAGACGAAAAGAGCAGACAGCACAAAGCAGCTTAACCGTACACATTACACAGTCAGCATGCTAGTGCACTGACGCTTTCCCCCAGCCTTTCATTTCTGCTTAATAGTACCTCGGGAGTAGTAGTCTAATTTCTGGCCTTAAAAATTAAAAAAAAAAAAAAAAAGCAGTTTGGCCTGTTTACTCATATTGGTGGAAATAATAAATCTAATAAATCATCGCAGCCTCCCACACTCCTTGGCTGGCATTAGGCTGCTAATTGACGGTGCAGCCACCAGGCTCGGCGGGCCCAGCGCCGCCAGGCTAGCTAATTGCTGCGCAGCCAAGGAGACTGGAAGAGAAGATTGGAGGAGAGCAGTGAGGGAGCTGAAGAAGCCTGCCTAGGAGTTAGGCAGCTAAGTCAGCACTGCTGAAACGAGGAGTGGTTAGTCCGCCCTGCTGTTCACTTGGGGTACCACCGAGCTCACGGAATCGAATGGCATCCATGTCTCCCATCAGCAGAAGCAGCACTCTAAGGTCATGGACAACGGTGTCCTCCAGTCCTAGACATCTGGGGTAGCTTCGGTTTTACTGTTAAAATAAATTGGCTCCAGCCCATCCCTCATTGTGACTGCTACAGCCTGAGTACCTTCCTGCACATTTCTGAGAATTCCTGGTGGTCCCCCAGGGTCCTGGAGTCCCCTGTGAGCACCGTCTCCAACCCCGGCCCACTTTCTCAGTCCCCTCTGGCCTCTGGGGTCCAGGGACCTGTAGGGTGAGCACAGTGCCTCCCCACCCCCACCTCCCCGCCCAAGCAGGGTTGTCTCCAGCTGGATCCCAAACTTAAGGGTCATCAAGCTGTCTGGAAGGCACAGGAAAACCTAGAGAGGGACCATCACACATACCGAAAACAGACCCATACTGGCTGACTTGCTGAACTCGGCGTTGGCCTCCCCATCACGGGGAATGCCTTGGCGGAGCTCTTCCCTCGGGCCTGGCTTTCTCACCTTCTCTCTGGGACCTGTGCTCACCTCACTGAAACCCTTCACCCACCCCCAGCCCTCCGCCCTCTGTGACTGAGGCTGGCGCCGAGGCAATGCAAACCTCATTTTCACACGTGAGCAAGCTGTCGGTCTCAGGATCGCCTTATTCTGTGTAGTACGTGATGGTCTTTTGTCTGGACATCCCCATTCGGGCCGCGTCCTTGCCTCCCTAACCAACATCCCTTTAAATAAAAGCTCGGAACCTTCCCCAACCTTGCTCGTGATCTCGGCACAGTCACCCCACCCATTAGGCTGAAGAGCTGCCGCCAGTTTCATAAAATCATGGTCTTTTTTTCTTTCCTTTAATTCATTTATTATCAACTTTGAGTTAATTTTCCTAATGCTGGTGCCATTTGGGCTAGATGTTTGTGGAAGCCTGGCCGTCTACGGAGCACCAGGTGAGCTGGGGGTGGATGGACCTGGACGGGAGGAGACAGCTAATTTGTGCTCTGCCTGCCTGTCCTCTTGGCTGGCTATGGAGCTGCTCTTTGCCTTCTTATTTTTCAGGCCTTACCTTAATTTCTCTATTTGATGGGCACTGAGGGTGGATGAGCTAGTGTCTGCTTCTGTCACTCAGGGCCCTTCCTCTGGGCCAGCGAGGCCCGTGCACACGGCCCGAGCCCATGTGCAGCAGCTCCAGGGTGCTGAGATGCCACCACTGTGGCAAAGAGCCCACAGGTTCGTATCAAATGCTTTGCATCTGGTCTGTCCCTTTGCACCAGCTCTGCTCTCTGATCCTATGGGAGAGGAATCAGGCTTCACCTTAACTGCTAAGTTTGGCCTCATCCGTTGCTTCCTGACCACTGTTTTCTGAACCCTGGTTTCCCAAAGCAGTTTTGGAACAAGCTTTGGCAATTTTTTTCCATGTAAAATAAGAAAACAGCAGGGCTGTCTGCTCTGGGCTCCAGCGTCAGCCGCCCTTGTTTATACTGCGGCATGATCATCCCCACCAAGGCTCACGGCGTGGATGAGGCTGGAACAGGGCACAGGGTCACTCGTGGCCGCCTGGCTCGGCCAGCCTGCAAGCTTACAGGCTCAGGCCGACCATAAACAAACCTGGATTAGCATTTTCAAACAGGCTTAACGGAAAAGATAACTGTTTGTGGTAAAAGAAAACAGCGCTGATCGGAGCACTCCCAGACTGCCTGTGGCCGTTCCCCCACGCCTTTGTCCTCCAAGTCTGGTGCCCTGTAACAATATTTACATGAATGCCAAGCACGCGCACAGGCCCATGAATTTCTAGGTTTACTAGCCTAGAATCGTTTTTTTCTTCCCCAGCAATTAAGAAACTAGAGCTGAAAATGAAAATGTTCACTAGCATTCTCTACACCGGTACACCAGAGGAGACGGTGAAGATTCTTCCCCTCCCCCCGCCCTTTTTTTTTTTTTTTTAAATGAGTAACGCTAAGAATTGCCGACATCCAGCTCAGCTTGGGGCAACTTTAAAAGCCTACCACCAGATCCCCACCAAGATAAGCAGCCCCCACGCTGAGGCCTCCTCCGTCAGATACAAGAGATGACTGGGGGCTGCCGATGGGGAAAGAGGAGAGATGCTTTTACAAAAATAACATAATTTGGCTCCCTGAGAAAAGGGAAGGCAAAACGCAGGTTGCGTCCCTTCTTCTCTCCTTTGCTCGCGTCCCTGGGTGCAAGCACGAATAGGCTTAGTGCTTATTAAGGTGGAATCAAAAAGAAAGACAGCGTGACCGCATGAACAATATTACTAGAGACTCAAAGTTTGAGAGTTTCCAGCTGGCTCCCTTGTTTCAAGAAGGAAATTTCAGGAGTGCTGGAGCCCCTTTCTACCTTCATTCAGCTTCAAAAGGAAGAAGAAAGGCAAGAAAGATGCAGCTAATGTAGAAAGTGTGATGCAAAATGATGGAGACTAGTCCATCTTTCCACTTCAGCAAGCATTCACCGGATGCTGCTTGTGTGCCCAGTACCCTGCTTGAAACCGGGGGTACGAAACAGACTGAATCATAGATTCTGTTCTTAATGTCTTTATAACTTAAGCTCTGGAAAGACAGACCAGCGCTCCTTGGGAAAGAAGGCCTTCCACTTTCTGGACTGCCGAGGCGGCCTCGGATAATCCAAATGGGTCAGATGCAGCAACAGTGAGACTGCCCTGCTGTGGGGCGTTTCTGAGTCTGCAGCAGGGCAGCAGTGTTTTTAGGTCCAAGATGACTCACTCTAACTTTGGAGTTATTTATCTTTGCCTTTTTCCCCCTGACATCCTGCATCTGAACTGTCTGCACCACACTGACCTCCCTTATGTGAAACACTAACCAGATTTCTTTCCCACACTCGACCTTAGTTTGTCCTTGTGTGTTGTTTGTTAGAGGGTCATTGGGTTCTAAGTCACTCAGAGTCTCTTGGCAGAGGCTCGGGGCACTTGAAAGCTAGTACGTGCTGCTTCAGGTCCTTATGCTCAGGGCTCCCTGTCCGTCAGTCAGGGTGTCTGCTTAGCATCTCTATTTGTCATATCTATGACGATGCCTCGTTGAAAAAAAAATCAGCATCGTCGTCAACCTCTTTTCCAAAAATTTGGCTTTGTTTTATGTTTCATGAAGACAAAGGTTTCAGAAATCGTGTACATTTTAATGAAGCCTAAGACAGACTGATATTGGAAAGGTCTGCTGGAACTCTCCCCTTTGAGAGAGAATGTGGCTATGTGATGCCACGAGCAGCTGGAGGTGGCCTACGTGTTATTACGTTGTCTTTTTAAAGCCTAGCTCTGTGTGTGTGTGTGTGTGTGTGTGTGCACATGCTGGGGCTGGAAAGTTGGAATGGAAATAAAACTAGACATTTCTGCAGAAATTAAGCAATTACTGTTTGCTGATATAAAGTCAATTCATAAGTGACCCCTTACCAGCATCATAGTACATCACTTGGAAACTAAAAAATAACCATCTCACGGAGCAAGCAGATGTGTTTATTTAGGTAGAGCACCCAAGAGCTTCTGTGACCCTTCCAGCTAAGCCAGACTGCAAAAGATGAGGCCTCACGTGCCCATCGGCCCGAGGAGGGACGCACAGACCTCTGTCGCCCGCAGCCCATGGGTTCTGACGGCAAAGTGAATCACTTCTGAGGAAGACAACGACCTGTTTACTTTTCACTGAATTGAAAGTTGAAGATATTTCATAATTGGATCTGGGAAAATTTGCCAGATGTTTCATTCCACTGTGTTCTCCTGGCAGGTCTACAAGATATAATGCTGAGAAAGGCTAATAAATCAAGAGAGGTATGAAAAGCTTAGAGACAAAATTCATAAGAACTTGAACTATGGGAGGACACCTTTTCTCTAGCTGTTCAAATATGAAATCTTTTTTTTTTTTTGACGCTTCACAAACAGGCTAATGCAGACTATAGATCTCCTTTTTACTCATTTCTCCTTCCTTCCTCTTTTTCTCCTTCCTTTCTGCTCCAACTTGGCCAGTCTGAGAATCTCCAAACCCAGAATAGGAAGATGTATCATCTAAATTATTCAAAAAGGGTGATGACATAAATACATAACCACAGCCTTGAATATAGCTTCAGCTGGAGGTCTTTTTCTCTTGACCTGAGGAAAGGCACGCAGGAACAAGTCTTAGGATGCTTTAAAATAACAAATTCGTTTTTCCAGGGAATGGAAAGCAATGAATGGAAAGCTTTGGGCTTATTTTCCTTTTCTTCCTCCCCAGACTTTTGAGATGCTAATGAACTGTGGCATCACGGAGAGGGTGACATGAAGCAGACTTCATGTTGGTCATCTGTGACTTTGGGCCCCTGCCCGTGTCGCAGTGACCAATCCCAGTTGTCACCATTGTCTACGGCTGCATAGCATCACCCCACAATGTTGTGGCATGAAACAACAAGCCTATTACCCCACCGTTTTTGCTGCTTAGGGATTTGGGAGTGGCTGAGCCGGGTGGTCTGGCTCCACGTCCCTGGTGAGGTGGCGGTCAGGGTGCTGCCTGGGGCGAGTGGATCCGCTTCCGAGGGGGCGCACTCACGTGGCTGCTGGCACAAGGACTCGGTTCCTTCCTCAGTGGATTCTCCATAGGCCGCCTGAGAGTCCTCAAGACATGGCAGCTGGCTTCCCCCAGAAGGAAGCTTCAAGGAGGGCGTGAAAGAGAACACGCATTAAGCCACAGGCTTCCTATGATCTGGTCTCCAGAGTCACACACCATGTGCTTTATTTTATTTGTTAGAAACAAGTAACCAGGTCCAGCCCGCGCTCAAGTGGAGGAGGATTAGTCTCCATTTCCGAAAGGTGGAATGTCAAGGCATTTGTGGACACATCTTAAAATCACTTCTAGAGGAGAATTTCTAATTTGTGCCGTTGATAGGGAGGTATCACTGAACACCATGCATTAAAGTAAAGAAGAAAAGGGAGAAAGAAAAAGAAAAATACAGCTCTATTCACGTCACTCTTTATTCTGCTCCACTCACTTCCATTCGAAGCCCCTTAACCTGTCCTGACACCACTCACGGCTTTAACTAGCTTCTCCCTGACTTCAGTTGCTGATCTTAACAGTTGTTGCGATCTTACCACATTCGTAACATCTTAGGGAAAAGAAACCAACACGGGCAGAGACCCAGGTACGCTTGAAGTCTGGAGTCATAAGAAAGCTGAAAGTCTGTGAAGTCAGAGGACAAAGGTAAAGTGATACCTAAGGAGGAGAGAAATCCTCTGCGTTTTACCGGATGTCTCCAAGTGTTCCGGGAAGTGTTGCCAAGGCCTCCCAGAGGAACCCCTTGGTTCCTTCTAATGACAAGAGTAGGCGGTCTCCCCTCTGTGGGGCCAGCATATCTGCTTTCTCACTTGTCGCCCCTCTGCAGCTCCTCTGAGCTTTCTGGGCCCAGTGCTTCCAGCCCCTGTTCAGCATTAATCATGGCACTGAGTCACTCTTTGCCCATTATCATCCAGACTCTGCCCTGGACATCTCTCCATCCCACCAGGAAGTCTGTTCTGATCAACCATTCACCGACTTCCTTTTATATGAACAACAGGCAAGAAAAGTGGCTTCAGGGACTAGCAGCCGGCTCGGCGCAGTCAGTCCTAATGGCCTTATCACTCGGCTACCTGCTCCTCCATCCCAAAGGGAACCCCAGTTAGTGTATGTGAGCCAGAGAGTCTGGCTGAACCAACCTATTACTGTTTTATATAAAGCACTTACTGAATTCCTGGAGGGGAGAGGCGTCTCCACGGGGGATTTGTCTCATTAAACTGCTGCTTGCTTTCCACGCAGCCGGAGAGGATCTGGGAGGCAGTGGGCAGAGAGGCGAGCTCTTTGGGGGGCTTGGTGATGCTGCTGCATTAACCTTTGGGCATATGGGGAAGGGTGGAGGGGGGTAACCTCAGAGAAGAAAGCGAAAAATGTGCTTTTCTCCTTTGTTCTCTTTAATGAGGTTGAAGGAGAAACAGAGACATTTTTATAAAGTGATAAAAATATGCCCTGCTTCAAAGTTTCTAGGTTCCAGTACCTAAAAACCCTTTATGATTTGTTCATTTCTTTCTTTTTTTTCTAATAAAGAAAATTCTCCTTCTGTCTCTGCTCTGTAGAATTCTCTACTTAGCCCCACATAGATAAAGAAAACGGCTACTGAAAATGTGGCTTTTAAAAGCCTGGAGAAGAAAGAACAGAAATTTCTTTAAAGGGCCTCTGGCCACGATATCTTTCAACTCTGGTTTATAGGCACATTTCAAGGGAACACTCTGGAAAATGGTTTTTTGCAAAGACAGCACCACAGAAAACAAGCCAACTCCCAGGTTGACAGGATGCTGCCTGCAGAGGACATGGGGATTGCCTTTGCAGAGCTTCCCGGAGCAGACTGATGCATCTGGATGCAATGTACACCGGGTGTCAAACCATCAGGGACTTGGTTCTACTGCCAAGGCTAAGTCTGCAGAAAGAGGAGAAGGAAGCCCTCGGTGCCACGGAGGACAGTGGGGGCAGGGCGATTTCGGAATATCATTCTGCCCCGGAATGGGGCTGACAAGCTTTGACTTCCCTCCCCTCTCCAGGCCACTCAACACCAGAGAGGGGGAGTCCAGCTCTCGTCCCTCTTAGATGGGGGGTTGGAGTAAACAGTCACACTAGGCAGTCTGGGGAGGTGTGTGTGTGTGTGCGTGTATGGTAGTAGGTTGTGTCTGTGTAGTACCTCCTGCTTCCAACATCTGAGAACCTCTAGATATCGACTATGAGCTCAGAAATGGCAAGCTGCCCTGGGAACAAGATGCTTTGCAGACCTTCCATTCCCAGGATGTAATTTCTTCCTCTGGCGACAGGACCACAGTAATCAGGGTTGAAGAGCCCCGGTTGTTAGAGCTTTTGGTAGAGCTCCTTTGCCCCAACACTTCGAAGTGAGCTGTGGCCATCTCCCTTGCTTTGGTCACGGACACAGGGGTGGAAATAATTATGTCACCTCCTGTTGAAGCTTTGAGAGTGACCACGTAATTCATCACTTCTTCTTTGACCTGCCAAGGTGACTGGCAATGGCCAGGTGACAGTGGCTTCCAAAGTCAGGATGACTTGGGGCAGAGCCCCTGCCGACCCTTGATGGGTACGTAGGGAGAATGGGAAATAAGCATCCACCGTTACAAGCCACGGAGATCGCTGCCTCGTCTGTGGCTGCAGCGTAGCCTGTGCCTACAGGACCCTCACAGTCCCTTCTGGGAAGAGGGGAGCCTCTAGTTCCCCATGGCAAGAATCACAGAGACATCTTTCTAGGCGAGGGTTTGAAAAAGTCCTTCCCACTTCCAGCCCAAGGAAATACGTACTACCTAGCACATGGGAAAGAACCAAGTTTCCATAAAAATATAGCTATATAAGATTTTACTGTCGAGGATAGAGAATTAACCAATTTTTTTCAATGCTTTGTTAAAGTCTATGATTAAATTCATCTACCTGCCTTCCTAAGCTTGTGCGCAGCCTCCACGATACACGTGCACATGCTTTTCCCACTTTTGATCTGAATGCGTTTATCCCTTGAGTAGGGTCGGGCTGGAAGATCATGAGCTAATCAGGCTTCGACAGTGATGAAAGCTGGCAGCATTCTTGTCTAGGGCATGATTGTTTTCTTAATGAACTCTTACATCTGTCCTCGGCAGGAGAGAATTTGGGAAAGACATGCGTTAGGACACTTGGGAGCCTGTAACGGAGTGTTACAGGCAGTGGTTTCTCACAATTTCATTCTCATCAGAAGGGAGGTAGGAAGAGCTGTGCGTGAAGTCTGTGTAGTCAGGTTCCGTGTACAAGAGCCACGCTTCTGATTGTTTCGAAAACAGGGGAAACCCTGGGCTCTGCATGGAATTATCAGCCTGGGTTTCCTACGACAGAGCTTCAGGCGGGGGTTAAATGCTAAGGCTTCTTTGGGGGACGCAGTTCCTGGGCATAGAGAATGAGGCAAGGCAAGCTGAGGAAGCCGGTCAAAGGCAGTGCTTTCTGAGCCGGCGGCAGTTCCACAAGGGGGCACGGCTGGTGGCCCCGAGGGCTCTGGAGATGCCATGAGGAGCCACTGCCCCTCAGGACAGTCTGCTCAGGGGAGAACAGGAGCAGTGTTTTCCTGCTGGTTTCCTTCTGCCTCGTGGCTCTCACTGGCCAGGGGTTGCCTCACTGGTTGTTAATCCCTCTTCCTGCCAAAACGAAAAACAAAAAAACCCACACACTGCCCGGCTGTGTTACTCAGCCCTTCCAGGAGAGGGTCAATCCCAGCCTCAGGCCCTGGGTTTCCTTCCTGGCCCAGGATGAGGAGGGCCCGAGCCTTTATGGATGTAAAGGTCCGTATAGGGTGCCAGTGCTGCTGCCAGCAGCCATAGGACCAGGGCGGCGGAGTAAAATCCAAGACCTAGGGGACCGTGGGGCAAAGTGGGCTGCGGAGATGAGGAAACTGAGTCCAGGCATAAACCAGAACCAACCGGTACTTGGCATTTAATGGAGGGAAGTCTGATATGTGTATGTGGAGACAGCAGAGCCCTTGAAATTGTATTACATGCAGGCAGTTGCATCCTTGTGACTACAGGAGATTGTACCCCCGTTTTGGAGAGCTGTGCAGCTTCTCGGCAGGAAGACCGTGGATGAGGTTTAAGGTTCGGACATGATAAGCCGTGTCAGAACCAGTATACTTCAAATGTCCAGATTGCTGGAAACCAGGGGCTCCAGTTAGCCTACTGGAAACCTTGAGAAGGTGACATCCGAGGCCATTCTGCAGGAGTGGTCAGTCAGTCCTCTGTGGCAAACTTTTCAAAGACAAAGGGCTAGAGATGGCATGCATGGTACTGCAGCTCGGGGAGGGGGGGGCTTGCCAGCACACATGGGCGCCAAGGCATTCGGTCACTGCGCACTGAAAGGATCTGAGTAGCAGGCCGTGCCCACTTGGCACCAGAAATCATCCAAATACCCAAACTGTGGGTATCGTATACGCCGCGGAGTGTGACTTCTTAGAGGGTTTTCCAGGATGCAGGATATCTGAAAGTAAAGGCCTGTACAGTCAAGTGTGCTTGGAATTGCTGCGTGCCCTGCCCGGTCCTGGAACGCTGAGGTAGCATGAAGGCTCCAGGACGTCTTACAGCCCGCTTAACCCAGCATTTCCCGTACCGACTGCATCACAGACCACTCCTTTTTGCATAGCAATTATCTATCTTCCAAGGAACTCAAAATCCTTTGAGAACACTCGGGCAAACTCTAGGCTCTTAAGAAAGGCAGTGTGATTTGGTAGGAATTCAGGTGGCTGAGTGCCTGAGAACTGCGCCCTAGGACTGCTTTTGATATTAATGCTCTGTGACAAGAAAATCAAGTCATATAACCACACCCTTCCTCGGTTTCCTTGTTTCCCAAATAGAGGTTTGTTACAACGTAACATGTAGTAACAAGGTAGGATGCTACGAGGCCAGCAGGAAGACCAGAGGGAGGAATGGAGGTGAAGGCCTTCTGGAAAATTAAAAGAAAAGGGAAAACAAGGGGACTCTCTACTCTTCAAAGGGATGCTGTGGTCTACGATGGACACAGTAAGCACTCTCCTTTTCTACAAGTGAGTCCTGTGCTGATCCGAGCAGCTCTCGCCCTTTTCCATCCGGCTCTCATGCAATTCTGTGACTGCAGAGCCAAGAAGAGCGGACGTGAGGCGGTTGCCAGAGTGCAGTGAGGAAGCCCTGCTCCCAGCTTCCCACTGAAAAGTAGGTGCTTAGACCATTTTATTCAAAACCAGTTCTTTGAAGGTACAAAGCACTGAATAAATATCACTAAGATGTGTGTGTGGATTCTCTGCTTTGGAGCTAGGAAATGACTCACTGAGTTTAGGGGCCACCCCATCCACATATCTCTTCCTGCACATGCACATCTCTTCCGGCGGCGTTCTTCTGGGTAGAAATGGAAAGAAGGGTGAATCCTAAGCCCTTAGAATAGCAGAACAGGAAGGGACTTTCCGGCGCAGCTTTTCCTCTCTCCACGTGACAGAGGAGGAAACTGAGACCCAAGAGCTACACCAACTTGTCCCGGGTCAAAATGGTTGTGAGCGATGCTGGACTCAGCTCCCCTTCACCCTAAGCCAGTCCCCCACCACAGCGCCATGAGCCTCACTTCCTCCACCCCAGTGATCTGAGAACGTTACTATCAGAGACCCACTAGCCCCTTAAATATCAATGAAGCACAGAGGAAATTCATCGGGATTACATAAAACCTCCAAAGAGCAACTGTGCAGCAAAGCAGACTGCCTACCGGTGAAACGGGCTTTTCTAGACGAGGGGTATAAGGAAAGTCCGAGGAGAGACGGGCTGAATCGGGTCGGGTTCCTTAGAAGCAGAGCCTGACACGGGGGAGGGCAGGCAGAGACGCTTGGTGAGGATGTGGTCTTGGTAAGGCCCTGCCTTGGTCTGACCCATGGGGGGAAGGGTCTGCAGCACATGCCACACAGATCAGTTGTCCCCTTTCAGGCCAAGGGGTGGCGTTCTATGCGCCGTGTGTATCAGGCACTGGCTGTGGGCTTCCAGGGAGGGTGCTTGTCTTCCTGGGCAAGGCAGCTCCTGTGCCCTGAGGGGGGTTCTCTGGAGAAGGGGCAGCTGTGAGTCATCAGCGCAGCAAATGGGATCAGGGGCACCAGCTGGTTAAGGGGATCTGGGTCCAGATCCACAGCATCTACCATGGGAGCAGAGTGCGGGTGCAGGAGAGGGGAAAGGTCAGGTCCGCCGTCATTCCCCTGGACGTGGGCATTTGCTCAGACCCTTCAAGTCTGGACGGAACAGGCAACCGAGTGAAACCAGCAGAGGCAAGTGTTTGTTTCTTTCTGTGGTCATGGTCAGGGAGCTGGGGGCCTCTCAGCTTCACATTGCCTTGAGGGTTTCTCTTGCATTTCAGTAGCACTCACCGAAGTCAAGTCAGCAAGGAGAAGGACAGGGGTGATGGCATCTCTGGATGCCTTGGCAGCCATCCTTGACCCTCATGCTCCCTGGAGAAGCCATGGAGAACGTTCCCATTCTGCAGAGTGACAGGACAACAATAGCCGGTACTCACGGAATAAAAATCGACGGTGGTACACTCCTACTTTGATAAATTGAAAATATTTTTCTCTTAAGTGAACTTGTGGTTCTAGGCCAAATGAGTCAGTGGAGATGGTGATGTTAATTTATTTGTGCAAACATGTGTCAAGAGTTCTCTAAAAAACACACCCATTCTTATCATACCATGAGGAAAACAGTAATTCTTTGTTTTGGAGAGCCTGGGCCATGATGCTGTGGCATAGTGTTGTCTCGATGGGGAAAGCTTTAGGATAGTTCTCGCCCAACTTCCTCTTTTTAAAATGGAGCAAACTCAGGCCCAGAGGAATGGAAATGATTTAGCCAAGAGCACAGCGCCAGTTCATGGCAGAAATGGTTTAAGTATCATTTTTAAAAAACAAACAAACAACAACAACAGCAAACCTACTGGGTGCCAAAGTGCCAAGCTTGAGCTGGGAGCCAAACGTACCGAGTTGACTGGGACCCAGCGGCTGCCTCCAGGAAGGCACCGTGCGTTAAACGTTTTACAGCGTGTGCGCCATTTCAGTCCCTCAGAGGGTCCTGAGGGATCCTGGGAGGCAGATATAATGAGTTCGGCCTGGGGCATTTAGGGGACGTTTTTTGCAGAAGAGGGGACGTTTATGTTGGAATTAAGAGTGTGAATCAGATTTTGAAATTCAGAAAAGGGAGAAAGAAGAAGGGGAAAGAAGACATCCCCAGAAAATGCGCAGCCTGAATGCAGCCAGGGAGACCAGAAGGAACGGTGTTTTCAGGAGAAGGCACAGGTGAATCTGGAGCTCTGGAAGGGACTCCGGAGGACAAACGGTGTGGGAGCCACGGGTTTGGAAACGAAGGCTGGAAGGCAGCGTAGGAGAGCAGAGAATGAAGAAGCCAGAACTCCCAAAGCAGACCTGACCTGTGAGCGGTGATCTGGAGAGCAAAGATTAGGGCTTCGTAACCACAAGTTCTCTCTCTGACCCCATCCTGCACTCTTTTTAGTCATGATGCTAAAAATTCAGTTTAGGATTTATTCCTTGGGGTATTTGAAGATGCCTTTGCCTTAAGGAAGCCCCATTCAAATGTAATGCCTGAGAGTGAGATAAGAATAAGCCATCAGGTAATACCAGCAGAAATGTGTTGACAGCTAAATGACAGCTGACTGAAAACAAGACCTGGAGGAAAGAAAGCAGAGGAGGCACGTGCTGGGAAGGAGTTGGGCACCGAGAGCCGGGAAGGCGCTGAGAAGGGAGGCTTCAAGTCCATGTCTGTGGATGGCCCTGCCTGGGAACGGCACGTGCAGGCCAGACATGGGGCCGGCACAATGGGTGGTGCCCAGAACCCCAGGTCTGAGGGGACAGTGACATGTGTAGTCAGGAAAGGGTCCTGAGGCGTGAGGGAATTACCATCGTAGGATCACAGTATGATCTGAAAAAAAATAAAGTGATAGCACTTTATAATAATTTATGAATTAAATTTTGAAACATTTTCAATTGTAAAATATTTTATTGCCTTAATATTTTATAAATCAAATTTTAAAATTTTATACAATTGTATCATAATAAAGAGATCTGTCTGTGGATGGATCTCTGGAATGAGGCTTCCTAAAGTTCCCTGATGCCTCTGTTGGAGGCTGTTTCTACTGGGGCGCTCTCGCATGATTCTCCTGCTTAGATCTTCATACTCTGTATTGCTTGGTTTTTTTCCCCACCGGGAGCGATCATTTTCCCAAAGATAAATAAACAAAACTGCATGTGTGTATATATGTGTTTAGAGAAAACAAAGACAATCAGATTAGCCTCACCTCCCAGGGCACAGTAATTACTTGGTGGTTTGTGGAGTTGGGGTTCGCCGGCTTGATGAGATCAGCCTGTGTCACCTCATTTAGATTCCACTGGAGGTGATCTGCATCATTGGTATCATATATGGTCCTTGCCGATTTGCATAGGACCATATACTGCCCAGAATGAATCTTTGCACAGTATGAAATAATTCCTTTTGACAGGACAACCACTATTACAGCAGGTAAGCCAAACTGGGGGGAAACAAATCAAATTAAGGAAGCAGTAACTGAACAATTAGGCTTATCTACGACCAAACACTGGCACTAATCTGTTCCCGGTGTCTAGAGAGCATTTGGTTGGGAACAGCTTGAGGGCCACTTAGGATATGACTGCACTGTGACGGTGGGATCTTCTGAAGGTTCTTGTTCATAAGCTGTTTAGTCCTTATTGGTGGCATTAAGTCCTGAGTTTTGCTGTAGTTTTAAAAAACGAACATTTCAGTCCATGCCTCAAAACCCAAAGGAGTAGCGCCAGGACTAAGAATGCAACTACAAATTAGCTTTTCTCTTTAGCCTGATGGCCTCATACATTAGTTTATTAGCCACGTGTTTAAATTTTAGTGTCATAGGTTAATGTTTAATTATCTGGCAGAAAGATATAGTTGCATACTCTGGCATCTAAGGCTCCGATGATCCTTCTGGCCCTCCAACCCTGCCTCCTCCCCTCTGTCTCCCTTCTCTGCTGTCAACCAGAAAGCCATGTCAGTAAGTTGCAGAGTGAGGATGTGATTTTCCAGCCATCTTACTGAGATTGCTGCTCAAGTGGGTTGGCCACAGGGCACTAGCAATTCCTTTGCATTCAGAAACCTCACCCTTTTCCTTGATCAGAAGGAAACACTTGACTCCTACTTTCCCTAGAAAATTGCCGCTTTCCCCCTCCCCAGTGTGTGTTCCTGAACAGAGCTGACACCCGAAGCCCAACTGAAGTGGCCGAGAGGAAAAATTCACTCTGGAGATGACGAGTTGCAAGAGGCCAGAGTTCCACGAGACAGCTCCTGTGGGAGTGAGTGGAGCTTCTGTAATTAAGGGGCCTGAACAATCTTGAAGGAGGCGGGGAGGCTTTTTAATGTCTCCCAAAGTTAGAAGGAAAAAAAAAATCAGAGTGTAATTGTGGGGTCTGATGGCTTTTTTATAACCTAGGTCTTTAGGAACAGTCAATTAAGGTTTACTTGCTAGAGCATTTTGCAAAATAAATCAATATCTCATTTATTAAAAATTAAGAACCCATGAGCTTCTAATACATGAGTGAAAAAGCAGGAAAACAGTGTAGCTATGAAGGCTTGGGGGACCTGGAAGGGAAAAAACACAACGTACATTTATGATTCTAAATATACCACAAACTTCAGGGCGTTGTCACACGGCACCACATGGCATCAGCATAATCAAGTGTGCTTACTTTTACTTTACGAGCTGCAGACCGCAGTTAGGGTTGATTTGCATTCTGTTTCTTCTAAATCACAGGCTCTAGCCTCGAAAGCAGGAGAGTAAAGCAGGAACTCACGGAAGCTGGAGAGGATAAGCAGCTGGTGATCCTTTGAAATGGAATAGGAAACAGAAAACATGATGGAGCACAGACTCTCCTTATCGACCTTCCCATTTGTGGATTTTGAGTGGGTTTCTCCACCCAAGAAGTCCTCGGCCGTGGTGGAAAAAAAAAAACACCCAGTTCTTCTTCCCCTCCCTGTCCTGCAACCGCTAATTGTAAGCACAACTGTCCCCTGGCTGCCCAGCCCACAGCTCCGTCACTCACTGGCTCATTGTGTCAGTATCTTTAGACACAGGTTCTCAAACTTGCCTGGGTGGCTGAATCACCTGGGGAGTTTTTTTGGTTTTTTTTTTTTTTTTTTTTTTTAAATACTGATGCCTTGGTCCCACCTCCCAAGATTCTGATGTAATTGGTATAGGGTGCAGATTGGGTATTGGGGTTCTTAAACTCCCTATGTGATTTTGATGTGCAGCCGAGTTTGAGATCCACTCCCCTAAGACAGCCATTTTCCAAGTGTGGTCCTCGGACTAGCCGTGTCAGGATCCCTCGAGAGCTGGCTAGAAAGGCAGATGCTCTGGCCTCACCTCGGTCAGAAACTCTGGGGTGAGCCCTGCAGCTTGTGTTTTAAGAAGATCTTTAGGAGATGCTGCTAACGTCTGAGAACAATCACCTTAAGTAAAGCTGTGGAAACACACAACCTGCATTGACACCATTTGTGTAGCAACATCACATCTCCCGAACCGTCTTTTTCAGGAAGCAGCAAGATAGGAGGGGAAACTGTGGGCTTTGGAGTCAGGCCAGACCTGGGTTTGTGTCTCAGCTCCGTCCTCTGTGAGCTGTGTGAGCTGAGACAGACATGTGGTTTAGCCTCTCTGAGCCGCAGTCTCCTCAGTTCTGAAACAGCGGAATTTTTCTCTGCCCCATAAAGCTGTTGTGAAAGAAAAGTGGGATGAGAGCGTCTAGAACTGACTCATGGAGCACTTCTAATCAGATCTTAGGTCCCTGCTCTCCCCGTCCTCCCTGCCGTTCCAGAGTTCAACAGGCAGAAGGGAAGAGTCGTGACATCTCTCTGCGAGCTGGGGTCTTCACTTTCTCACCAGTTCCTAGACACTCTTTCCTATCCTCTTCTAACCGCCCTGTTTATTTTCAGCCGAACCAGCAGCGCGGCGCGGGACTTCACCACCAGGCGTCCCAGGAACTGGGCCCCATCTATGAAAGGCCAATGAAGGAGAGTCTGCCTGTGGCCTCATCAGTGGATGAGGGACAAAATGGCCAGGTCACTCAAACCCAGACAGACCCTTCCCCAGGGCCCCCGCGGGGGTAGCTAGTTATTACTGAGGCCCTCCAAGTCTTTAGACGCGGTTTCCTATTTGACTCAGACACATTGCTTACTTTATTCCAATAATTCCCCTGTTCTGACTGGTTTTTCGAATTCGTATTTTAACAGGGATTTAATTTCCCACTGCTGTCTAAGGAAAAGTCGCCCAAGCGCACGCTCTCCTGGACAACGGGGTCCCTGCAGTATCATCTTGTCACTGATGAGCAGTATCGACAAGTAACATCTGAACAGAGCATTATTATTCAGCCTCATGATCTCTTTAACTCCAGCTCATCCTCGCAAGTCAGTGAGAGAGGCAGGATTATTATTGCCATTTTACAGATGAAAAAACAGAAGCTCAGAGAGGGTATGTGACTTGTCCAGGGTCATGCAAATGGCAAGCAGGGGAGCTATCTTTCTGAACCACCCCTCGTGTTCTTATGAACCACCCCTCATGTTCTTATTTTAATTATCATGATGTTATAATAATGATAATAAATCATAGCAACACTATGAAAATACAGAGCACCTGAGAGATACACAGAATTGGCTACTGAAAGACAGGTGTCCCAAGATTTCCGTACAAAGGCTGGATCCAGAATATCTATCGGTAATTCTCTTCTCTCCAACCACCGCTCCCTCCAACTTTCAGTCCCTTCCCCTCATTGATTTCAATATTCTTAGTTCCTGGAATAATGAGATTGATTTCATGGGAACACCTAATCGTGTTTTCCAATTTTAAAGGTACTTGCTTAAAAACAAAGAGAGGAACGACACTGAAATTACCAGGTGCCCCAGAGCCACGCCTGTTGTAGGAGCGGCAACAGCGGCAGTGTCCCTGGGGGACAAGCAGGATCTCAGGGCTCCCCCAGAGCCAGCGAATCAGAGCTCAGTGCTGAGCCAGACCCCAGGTGATTTGTCCTCAGTCTGCAGCTCTGAACCAGCTCCCAGGTGAAGCCAACGCCTCTGCTCTCCTTCTGGAGCTGGGTCCTAGAACCTGTGTCTTTTCCGCTCCTCCCTCCAGCTCTCAGCCTCGCATCTCTGTGCTGTGGTGGAGTAGGGAGGGGATGGTTCTGACCTTTATCCTGTGACCCACACCAACTCCTCCTGCCGGCGCCTCCGCCTGAGCAAAAGCGGAGCGCAGGAGAGGCTCCGTAAGTGCCCCCAGGCAGCGGTCCTGCAGAGGCACCTAGGGTTTACAGCTGCAAAGCGGGTGCCCTCAGTTTCGCATCGGGAGTCTCTCAGCCCACCTGCACGTGGCAGTGGGAGAACCTGCCTATGCAGCTGGTCTCGGTGTCTCTCTGTACCCGTGGCGGAACAGGGGAATAGCTGGGATGAGCTATGGCTGCAGTGAATCTGCTGTCATTCTGGACCATGGTTCTAAAGCCACATCAGGTGAAGATGGCATAGTTTATGGGGAGTTTTGTAGAATGTTCTCCCCATACACACACACACACACACACACACACACACACAAAATGGTGAGGTGATGGATGTGTTTAACCTTACTGTGGTAATCATTTTGCAATATATACATGTATCAAATCATCACAAGGTACACCTTAAACTTACACAAGGTTATATGTCAATTATACCTCAATAAAGGTGGAAAATGTATTTAATGATTCAGGGTTTGTATGTTCAATGTCTCTACACAATGACTCATGGTCTTTTTTTTTCCTTCAGTTTTTATTTTCTTTTCAAAAGATGGATTAACTTTTCATCATGTTATCTGAGAGATTTAGTCTCATAAAAGAAGTGGTTAAATTGTTTATTAATATTTTTTTTCCTATATTAATATATTTATATGCATACATGCACACATATGTATAGATACACACACCTATACATATTTGCAGTTTCTCAACCTGTCCTCTTATATCGGAACATTTAATCAATAAGATCTTTTTTTAAGTTTTTTTTTTACAATTTATTCTCTTCTCAGTGCTATAGTTGCTGTCCTTAAATAGTAGATCTAAATATTATAGATTACTTTTACCTTTATGAAAAAAAACCATCTTAAAAAGGAGGAAGTGAAGAAAAGAAAAAGTTAGACAAGCATGGCCTTAAACACACTGGACTCCATAACAATTACCATTAAAAGTTTACCCCTCATTAAGGGATGCTGAGTCATGTGACAGTTCAAACTGAAGTTTAAATAAAATCATCAGACAGCTCCTCTTCCTTTAATAATTTCTCCCCTTCTTAATAGTGCCCTTTACAGCGAAATGCAATATTCACATTTCTGAGAAATATACTAAAGGAAGGAACTAGCACAGGATGATTACAGATGATGCTTGCATTCAGGACAGCCATTCCCCTCAAGTCTCAGGTTCACAACTTAGGTGTTTATAACCCAAGGGGAAAAGAAGACAGGCAGCTCAGCCCATGTCCAGCCTGAAGCAAGACTGCTTTGCAGATGCCCCAAGGCCCTCTACAAAAGCCTGGAACTGGAGCTCAGGAGTGCTCACTAGCCACCTCTCCCCACCGGGACTTAAACTCAAACTGTACAAGCGGAGAAGGAAGGTAGATGGAGCAGAATAAAGAAGGTTATTGTGTATCACTCTTCCCTTGTTTTCACCTTTCCCTTTGCTAAGTCGGCTCATGTTTTATTTCAACTCAGTTTCTTCACTAAAAAATATAAATAAATAAAGATCTGATCTATACAACGTGTCCATCTCAGGCTTCACCAGCCAATAAGCACAGATTGAATTTTAGTGCCCAAACCTTAATGGCTCCAAGCCCTGTACGTATTTAACTGCAGGCCCCACCCCACGCCATCACCAGGGTAATTGTCTTGTTATGACTCATCACCGCCGCTGTCTAAACTCACACTCTGTATTTCATGGACACTCTGCAACCCTGCCTCCATGTTTCCAGGGAGAGACCATTCTGATTGTAGAACACAGCTGCCGTCTCTTTTGCTGTTGCCTGAATCCTGCAGGAATTGAGAATCAACTGTTCTCCATGTCAAGGAAAGTGGAACGCGACCTCCCTACTGGGAGCCAGAGATCCTTATCACCACTCCTGCCCAGTCAGAAGCCGAGGGTGGGGCTGGGAAAGTCAAGGGAGGAAGACAAGGTTTCCTGCAGAAATTCAGCTGGAGCCTCAAAACTCCCCAGCTGTGAGTGATCCAACTCTTTCCTCCGCCCCGGGTGGTGGGTCTGAGCCTAGATCAGTAGCCCACAGGCTAGCAGGTCCTCAGAGACACAGCTCTGAAGGTGGAGATCCGCTTGCCTCCCTGCCGTGGTGAGTATCGCCTTCACCTGACTGAGGTGAAACGAGCTCAGGGCAACACTTTTGAAGTCAAGGGTAAAGAATGACTTCATTTACAGTTTGAAGGGGAGTTAGGTTCCCCGAGCAAGATTACACAAGCAGCCCTCAAGTATTTAGGGATATATTCTTTCAATATATAAACACACACACACACACACACTGCTGGTGTAACTGGTTGTGGCAAAATAGAGATGGAGGCAAATTATTTGACATGCTTCCCGAGGAGATATGGGGCCCCTGTGTCCTTGCTGCCCCCCTCCCCCCGAATCTGGCAGGCCTTTGTTTGACTAAGAGAGTAAGGACGGTGGAAGTGAAGCTATGCTGAGTTTGGCTCTGGCTTTTTTTTTTTTTAATAGTTTTTCTTTTGGGGGGGGCGTAATTAGGTTTATTGGTTTATTTATGTATTTATTCTTAATTCTGTTTTTAATGGCACTACTGGGGATTGAACCCAGGACTTCGTGCATGCTAAGCACATGCTCCACCCCTGAAATACACGCTCCCCCTTGGCCCTGGCTTTTAAGGAAACTGGCAGCCTTGGCCTTGGGCACTTGGAGCCCAGCACCACCCCTTAAGAAATCTGACGCCCTTGCTTGAGAAACTATGTGCGGAGGCCCTGAGACTCCACAGAGGAGGAAAGGGCCCAGTGGAGTCCAGCCTTCCAGCCATGCCTGCCAAGGCCACAGGCATGCGGCTGAATGCCATGGAGTGACCCCAGTCACCTCGACATATTGCAGAGGACTCAACCGAGGCCCGCCCCGTATAAAATGACTCATATAAAATGGTCATTGTTTTTAAGCTCGGGAATCTTCTGTTATGCAGCAATGGGTTCCTGGTCCCCCGGATGATGACAAATTCTGTAGGAGCCTCCAAGCTCTGTTCAGAACTCCCATTCCCTTTCGAGACCTTGGCCTGTTCCTTGTCCACCCCTTCTCACTCGACTGCTTTCCATGGGCTGCAGGCCCTCGGGGCCCTCAGATACATAGTCATCATGGGACCAACCAGGGTCATTAGATGAGTTTCAACTTTTCTCCTACTGGTTGCAATTACTACACACAAAGAGAGGCCCTCCGTGTGTTGGACGCCCACCCTCCGCCCAGCCAGGATACCTGCTACACCTACTATACTGGTTGCCGAGATTGCTGTTTTAAAGCTTTTTTTTTTTTTTTTTTTTTTTTTTTTTTTTAAGGAGATGAACATGAATCTGGAGGAAAAAGTAAATATTTTCAAAATTTTTCTTCTCAGTATTTGAGTGGAAGGAAAGATTCAGGGATGCAAAGTGCTTGAATCCTTCCTTATTTTTGCTTTGTAATCATTATGTTTTCTCTTCCCCAAACCTCAAGTCCAAAGGCCTGTGCTGCATTTCAGGGTACAAATCCAAACGTTTCCAGTTATGATTCTCCATTAGAGCTATTTTCTCCTCATTTTCTCTTTCTCGGCCCCTGCTAAAATTAGCGTTCCTAGCTGGAATCCGACGTTCACTCAGTGTGTTGCTCTGGCTCTGACTCAGACGCCAGGAACACCTTTTCAATCTGGTTCCCAGGGCGTCGGCATTGATGTGCTGCGCTGGTTCACGGGTATGATGTTCAGTGATGCGTAGTTCTTTCTGTTCTAAGGGGCTGCTTTGGACTGTTCAGCAAGAAAGACTGAGCAGCAAGGAACAGCCTAATCTTTCCCTGCTGACAAAGAGAATGTGGATGCCATGCTTCTGGATTCACAGCACTGATGGCTCGCCGCCTGCGGTCAGCGGGGTTCAGGTGCGGCTCCCCGCAGGCGAGAGCTCACGGGTCCCCAAATGGCCTTTTCATTAGATTTGGGCACGAAGAGACCTTTTCTTAGCCGACTCGAAGCAAGGAGAGGTCAGGAATTTGATGGGTCAAAGTTACCATGTCCCATTTATCAGGGGATCTTTATTTTCTGATCCTCTCACATCAAGCTGTAGGGTGTTTGTGAAAAGCACAGAAAGAAATCAAGTCGGAGAAAGAACTGAATGGGTTAGTTAGGGCTTCTTGTTTCAAGTTATGGAAAAGCTAGGGTGGCCATATGATTTATTATCCAAACGAGGACACTCTGAGAATGAAAGGAGGCAATAATAATTATAATATATACATTATATAAGTATAATATGTAAAATAATATCTAATAATAGCTAATAATTATTCCAGAAAAACAGGTATAAACTTGGATTGTCCTGGGCAAAAGGGCCTCATCTCCACCCGTAAAATACCCCAGCTTAAGTTGTCTTGGGCAATACAAGGGGTTCTCTAGCCCACATAACAAGAACTCCAGAGGCTGGGTGGGCTTTGAAGTAGCTCAGCCAGTTTCTTCCCAGGTCTCCCATCTGCCTCCCATCCCATCTGGATGGTAGCTTCATGCTAAGACTGGCTCTTGCCTTGGCCATGGGACTGGCGCCAGGACAAGTGGGAGCTCTGTGCTGCTGTTCTCACATTCGGCAACAGGGGGAGCACTTCTGTCCAGCCTTCCAAACAAGAATTTCCAGGTTCAGACACTTAAACATCAGGCGCCCACCACTGTACAAAAGACATGGCAGAGGAAAGGGAACGCCTTAATGGGTTTCAACCAACAAGAGCCCACCACTGGAGCTGTGATGGGGCAGTTTGGAGATGAGTGGCATTTTCATTAAATCTGGGTGATATTAAGATAGGAGAGGGGGATGAATACTGGAGGATAGCAGTAAACGTCAGCTCTGTTGGAGACAAGCCTGAAATTTAATCAGGTGACTCCTTTTATGCTGTGGTAGTTACGAGGGAGACTTCCTAGGTGTAAATCCAGGTTCTACAACTTACTAGCCACGTGACCTCGGACAAGTTGTTTAACTCAAATCTCCTTTTCCCAGTTAGGACAATAAGATATTGATAATATCTGACTTCTATAGTTGTTATGGGATTAAAGGAAATAATATAAGCAAAGTGCTTATGACATGGTCTGGTGCATAGTAAGTACTTAATAAATATTAGCTTCTATTGTAATTGGTCATTGAAGTGACTTCAGAAGGGTGTTCACGGGAATTTGTAAAGAAATGATAAGGTATCAATAATAGAGAAATCTATGTACTTGGCTGGGGATGAAATGAAGGCAGATATAAGAGGCCGAGGAATCAGCAGAGTCAGAGCTGCAAGGGGAGAGGGGAGGCATGGCCCCAAGTAAGCAGATGAACAAAGTCAAGTTCCAGAAAACGCAAAATGGCTCCCATCCAAGAGGAGTCTGTCATCCTTAAGCATCACGACAAACTCCCTTAAAAGCCTTTTCCAATGCGTCATGGTCAAGCAATTCTCCCTCATATTCAGGATAAATCCCTCTGGTTGTCACATCAGTGCATTGTAAGTCTTCACACAGGATGAAGCATGAGTAAAGGTTGAACAGACACGGAGAGCTAAGATGGAGCTTTAAAGACGTAGTAGAGACAAGTGACAGGCTGAGCAACATCCATTTTTTAGTGACAGGGAGGAAAGGGTAGTGTCAGATGCCAGCTGTGATAGTGAGCATGAACGACGAGGGAGACCATGGTATCTGTGACAATGAGGGAGCGGGGAGAGGTTGGTCTGCTAGATAAGGAGCTGGATTTATAAACATAAGGTCGTGGTATGCTGGGGCTTTGACAGTAAAATCAGAATGGTGCTGGAACAGTAACAGAGACATGTTCTTTTCCTCTCCGTCCCTTCCGAGATAAAAAGGTGGTTAAAAAGAGAGGAGGGGGGAATTGTTGCCAATCGTGAGAACTTTGTGCAATCTGGACACATTCTGTCAACATTTACAAATTAGAAAATCATCAAAAATGGATATTATCAAGAAGTCCTGCTTTTTGGTGTGCTGGGAGGGGGAGGGTTAGTGGTTTTTCTTTACTTTTCAGCAGCTTTGCTAACAAAAGTGGTCCTTTTTTGCAGCAGCTATCAATCAAGTGAGCCTTCTGCCTGATAAATGCAGTCTGAACTGTTCACCACAACCACACATGTGCAGTCACTGCAGATTTTGTTTCCCTGTGGATTTTCTAGGATATGAGTCTCTTATATTTAAAAAGAAGTTATATTTTCTTATGAGAGGTGGTTTCAGTGAAAGACAAACTGAGTTACCCACATTTTGGTGGTTAATATAACTGCATTAAATGGAACTTCTCAAAAAAATTAAATGCATTTTCATTACAAAAAGATATCCAGGGCTTTGTAAGTACTTAACTGAACTTGCTATGCACATAGCACGTGGTCCTCATTTTGCATCAAAAATAATAAAGGATAAGGATCTACCTCTGAAGTTTGTGCTTTGGTTTGGAAGTAGAACTATCTAGTTGTATAACTGGTAGAAAATTGAAATCCAAAAGAGGATTATGTCTCCTGAAAAGAAGAGAATATGAAAAGAATTTGTTTTTTTTTTCTTCTGTTTTTGCTCTGCCAGCATACTTTGTTTGTGTCACAAACTGGATTTTTCTTACATACCCGTCTTATCTCTATTATCAAATTGATGGCAAACAATGTGCTTTTTTACACACAGTAGTTGCTCAAAAAATGATTGCAAATGAATGAATGAATGAATGAATGAATCTATTATAGTTGAGAAAATCAGAGTCGAGTCCTGAATTTTTGAATGAGAAACATTGAAATATTACATGTATCGATGCAACCTTATGGACACAGTAAGGTTGCATGTTGCATTTTAAAATAGACCTGGTCTTAATTTATTAATATGTTGAAGAATGTAATACTTAATCACTTGACCTACTACTGTCCACTAGTCTCAATTATTTAACAACTTAAACTGACACTTAATAAGTATGTAAATCGGAAGCACCTAACGTAATGCAGGTATCTTCCTAAGTGCCAATTATATGCCTCAACATTCCTTTCAATTTGAATGTGTTAGTCAGAATCTAATTACACTGCTTTATAGCTGATGGAATTACAGAAAGAGACGATTTCTCTCCTACATACTTATTAGACCTCAGTAAGTGTTCCTTTGCAATCTGTTGCTATTCAATTACCAAGTAATAACTGTCTTAATGAATCTAATTGAAATGCTTATTTCAGACGCAGATCACACACCAAAAAGGAGGCTTCACTTGGAGTGCTTCCCGCAATGGGGCCAGACTTGTTTATCCAGCAAGAAGTGACTTCACTGGGAAGAGGCTCACAGGGTGAGAGCTTTTGCCGAGTTTCAAGGGCATTCACTTCTCCATGGTTCACGTATCATAAAACGTAAGCCCCTTCACAAAACCCTGCTGCTCAAGCCCGTGCCTACACCAACGCACCACACAGCATGCTTCTCTTACAATGAGAAATGCTGGTTTAGCTTTCTCCATGAAGACGGAATAATAATAAAGATGTAAGTATCCATAGCTAATGTGTACAAGGTACTTCCAAGTGCCAACGCTGCCTTTACGTATAGAAACTCATTAATCTCCACAGACCCCCTAAGAGGGGTACGTACTGTTATTGTGCCCGTTTAACAAATGGGGAACCAGGAGAGTTTATTTTTTGGAGAAGGGCGTATTCACACAGCAAGTAGGCGAATAAATGGAAGAGATGGTGGAGCAAGTCCAGGCTAACTGGCTCCGACCGTGTAAACCCACAAAAGCAAGGTTTGAATGTTAGAGCTTAGTTGATGCAACCTCTTGTTACTCCGGATATTGAGGACTGAGGCTCACACAGCAAAGACGGGTCTGGATCCTGAGCTCCAGCCCTGTGTACTCTGACCTAAACGATGCTGCATTGTTTAAAAACAACAAAGTAGCTGCAAGACAGAAACAACAACAAAACCCCTTGACTTTGATGTTCTACCTCATACTCCCTCCTGTCTCCCTCCATCTTTTTCTAATGTTTTGTTTGGATCAGCAATTGGGTTTCAAACTCATTTATCTCAAGCTGATGATAGAATTTGTTTGAAAGAATGATAAGAGGGCAGCCCAAAACAATACCACTGTGCTTATTTTTCTTAAACGAGAAATTTAAGTTTTATTGGCACAAACAGGAATGTGAAATGGATTCAGGGAATCATAGATCACTGACAATTCACCCTTTTTTTACACAGATTCCCCGTAAGGCTGCCCCATTGAAAACCACCCTTGGAGACCTGGGTTGGCCACAGAGCTGTTGACATGGATGTGCCAAGCCCAGAGACTCACTGTAAGTCAAGTTAACCCCAGCAGGATGTGATCCTCCTCAGACTGTGTCTCATAGTCACACTGATGGGCAGATAGCACAGCACAGTCCAGCTTCGGGACATGCGTACCCTGCCTGGAGTTTCTTCTCCAGAAATGATGGTGTGGTCAGGAGATACCACAGTGATTGCAAGGATTTCTACTGGAACAATGTCTCTGTGGAATTTACAAGGATTTTTAGATACACACACACAAAACCGTCTGACAAGAATAACAGCCACACTTGATATAAATTATCCAGGCTTGTGGAAGCTCATTTTACGCACACATGTGGTTTTTCTTCTTCGCCCCGGTCCTTCCCGGCGGTGGCTGGTGTCATGGCTCCAGTTATGAGCAGCCAGAAATGGGGTTGCTCTGTCTTGTTCCTGTCCCATGTTGGCATCTGTGCAGAATTCTTCTCATTTTAATCTGTGATGTTTTTCTCCACGCTGGTCCACCCTGGCTCCAGGGGTTTGCTTTAAGACTCCTTTTGCATTCACGCAGGATGACTTTTTAAGGAGCAAGGACCCTCATATCTACCCAGTGAACACAGATTACAGAGGCTTCTAACAGCTGTAACTTCTTTTCTTTGGAAAGAAAACAACTAAGCTATTTACCCTCTTGAGATGAGCCCTGAGATCCTCCCGCCAGCCAACGGAATCACTTTCGAGTTCCATCGACGTGTCACACGCTGTACTCGGTTCCCTGACTCCAGGCCTTGCAGCCTAGACAAGTACACCTTATGGTTTTTGGAACACTCCCAGGAATGTCCTTACAGTGACGTCCAAGGGAAATTCGCAGTGGAGAACAGCGAACACACAACGGAGAAATGAGAGTTTAACTTAATTCTGTTCTTCCTGAACTGAAAAAGCCTTGAATGAGGCTTCACGTAGATACCCAGCAGGCAGAGACCAATTCTGTGCCGAGAGAGTGATTTACGAAACAAAATGAAAGAATTGCCAAGAACTTAAGTCCAAAGTTGATTTTTTTTTAAGGCAAATGACTACTTATATGTATAGCAGGATCATATGAATTTGAAATCTTTTCATTTGAAATTTTAAAATATTTTAAGTGTGAAATCGTGTGGGTGTCTACTATCGTTACAAGCAGTAGATTTAGTAGAGCATGTAAAACATTTTTTGTCACCAGGGAATAGAAGGTATAGTATTTACAGAACATACACTACAATCTGTACTCTTACTTGATTTTTTTCAAGATAGTAGGCTGTTTGGATTTGAATCTCGACACTGGTTGTTTACTTATTAACTATGACTATTTTTACTTTGCTGTTGCTTTAAGGTACACGGTGTCAGCAATCATTGAAGCGTGGCATTACTTTGCGGGTTGCCAGAGGACCCCTGCCTTGAATGCAGTCTCGGGAGCGACTCTCCAGGTTTGCACACGCTCCTCCTTTATTCCCGTCACCAAGCAGCTCTCAATGCAGCTCCGGCCCTGGAGGGTTTCCCTGTCTCTTCCCATGCTCTCTCTCTGTCTCACCCTCTCTCTCTCAGCGTCTCTCTTTCTGTGTCACTCTCTGTCCTTCTGTCTCTCTCTGTCTCCTTTTGCTTCTTCATGGCTCTTTCATTTTCTTCCTAAAACATCAAAACCAATTTTGAGACTTCTGACTTTGGATCTAAAGAGTTGATGTGAGTAGAGTTTCATGATCTAAACTCTGGATTTGAAAATCTTGATGTAGAAGGAAAAGAAATCATCCCAGGCTGTTAGGAAAGACATGTAGTATAAAGGGGGCCTGGACCGAAGAAGGAGGATTTCTCTCATTCATTCAGCACATATTTACTGAGTATCAAGTCTGTTCTGAGAGTGAAGCCGTGAATGAAACCAAGTCCTGCCTCTGCGGAGCACACACTCGGCTGGATGAGACAAGTCGATAAAACACCAATTAAACTGGGAAATACCTGGTCCTGATGAGTGTTAGGAAGGGGATGAAGAGAGCCACTAGGGCTTGGGAGGAAGGGGTTATTTTGAGTAGGGAAGCCCTCCTGTGAGATGGTAACACGTGAACTGAGACCCCACAAGCTGAGCAACTGTAGATAAATTACTTAACCTTACTGAGTCTCTCCGGGTGAAATTAGGTCTGAAGTGCTCAGTTTATTGCAAGGACAGAGGAGGGGAAATATATATATATAAAGTGATCCAACCAATAGTAACTGTTACTGTCATGGACAAAATACTGTATCAATTAGGGTCTGAGCAAGAGAAATAAAACATAATCAAATTAGGATTATTTGAGTAGAGTTTAAGAGAAAAAGAATTTACAAAATTCTTTTGTAAGGAAATGAGAATGGAAAATGCAGTACCTGGGGTCTAGTGAGAGCAGACAGCAATTCTCATCTCTAGACCTTGAAAGAGAGAACAGAGTGTGGTTACTGGCCAGAGAGAGAGTCCAGTGGAGCAGGCAGCCAGGCTGAGCTAAAAACCTTCGGTTTCCTGGCTTGGAGTCGTTTGAGGGTCCCCTCTGTGCAGGGCTGGGCTAGGCACCGCCAGGGATTACCAAGATGTGCTAGGTATGGAGTCTCCTACCCACAGGCTCACAGTCAAGGATGGGAAATGCCCTGCATGTGTGCTGGTTGGTTGCAGTGAAGAAAAGGCTAAGGCCCAGAAAGGGAGGTCAGAGAAAGACTAGGAGTCCTGGGGTCAGACCACTTCCGGCCAGCAGATCAGGGGAAGTACCAGAGAGGAGGTGGCCGTGTTTGCCCTGGACCTTAAAGGAGGCCCAGGGTTCACATATGCAGGGGTGTATGTGGTGGAAAACCCTGCATGTGCAGAAACTAGGAAATTAGTTCAGCTGGAGCCTCTGGCACGTGAAAGGGATTTCGATTTTGTCATTTCTATGAATCCATCCTCTCACTGATCTCCTTTCTTCCTTCAATCTATCCCTCCCCTGCCCTCTTTTGCTGACTTTCTCAATTTGTTTTCCTTGTTCTCTTCCATGAGAGGAGGATTTGGGTAGAAGGGCAGATGGGAGGGAAGTGGGGCCCTGTGAGGTGTCAGAAAAGCACTCAGTCCATCATTTCCCCAGCTGTAACTCGGCCTATTCCAGAGATCACTGACGGGGCGGGAAACGATGGGGAAAGGAAACAAAATGACTCCAGGGTGAAGGCTAGTTACCTTACCCCTTTAACCCGATCCTGCTTCTCTCCCTGTTTTCTGAGAACCAAAAGCAGAAAACATGGAACACAGGAGGGAGACAGATTTTACAGGATGTTCATGGGGCCTTTGTCCTTCAGTTGCCACTACAGTTTTCCTGAAACTGACTCACTTCACTTCCACCCCCGTGCACACCCTGCCTTGCACTGGAGTCAGGTACAGCTCCCTGGCTCCGGGGCAGCAGAACTCTCCAATGAGATGTGCAGTTCCCCGGGCCAGAGGTGCTTCACCTGCACAGGAAGGAAAGATGGATACACTGTCCTGGGCCTTTTTGTGTGCTTGTTTTTGGTTTCTTCCTTCGCCGTGGAAGCCCAGTTAAAGTGGAAAATTTAAGCTCAGTGCTTTCCCACTGGTCTCTCTAGGTGTTTCCATGCTTCTCAGCAGTGGACACTCTCTAAATGTCCAATGAATGAATGAATGTTTGCAAAACATTCTGGGTTGGAGAATTATCATAGCATCACACTGTGTGCACTCTAATTGTCATTTCAATCTTTGTTCTTGCCTCCAGTAAGCCTTGACTCCATTGGCAGGGTGGGGGTGGGAGTGGGGACAATACTTTGTTTATCTGTGAATCTCCAGTAACTAGAAGACCATCTATGGTCCGTAATAGGCCCTCAGTGAATACTTGTTTGAATGAATGAATAACTAAATTACTGAATGAACAATACTGGCTTCTTCGGGGGACTTAGGGAAATGACGGGAGATGAGAACCCATCACTGAGGCCATACTGGGAAGGGCCTTGTGCACAAAACTAAGAAGGCTGGGTTTTTTAATTTATTCTTTTTGCTGTAAGAAATGACTGAAGCCTTTTAAACAATCAGGGAATAATTTAGTTGACCAAAAGCTGTTTTAGAAAGATCATTCTGATGGTCATATAGAAGATCAGTTGGTGGGTGCAAAGTCTGATGTTCATATGTTCATCTAAGCTTCTGTTGCTTTCAAACAGTGATCATGAAAACTTTAATGAACAAAGGGCTTTTTAGTCCAAATATAGATGTGGCTGCCTTAAATCTATTGTCTATTAATGGAAATAAATACACGTTAGCCACCAAAAGGACACAGCCTAAGAGTGTTGGATAGTTTCAGCAGACAACATGTCCTCGTGAAATTAGTGTAAACTGAATGTGTTTGACTATTTATCATTTCAGTAAAATACAAGGTCACAAGGAGCTTCTAGATCCTCATGGCAGCCAAGACGATCCTCAAACTAAGAATGAGAAGTGCTCCCCTTCTTACTTTGGGAAAGAGAGTTCTTTGATGCCTGTGGCCCTTTAAAGTGCTGGACATCTAGTTGCATGATTTTGTAGCCACTCTAAGATTCAAAAGGTTGGACTTGTAGCAGCGCATTGTTTCCTTTGTCTTTGCCATCTGAGTCGTGGGCACCTGGTGGTCACAACTCAACATACAGTCTTGGTTAATCGCCTGGGATTTTTCCATCAGAGCGAACTGAAATGTGCTGGCCTGTAGCTGAGGGTAAGTCAGGGCCATCTACGTGTGCTTCTCGCACCTCTGAAGCATCCAAACACCTCGTTGTCAACATAGCCTCATAAATATTGATTACTTGTGATGACATATTATAAATGGCTGTAAATTTTTTACAGCTCCTTCCATCAAACAGTGGAGTCTTTTTGGCCTACCCCCTGTATCTGGGCTAGCCTTCTGACTTGCTCTGACCAGAAGGAAGTGGCAGATGTGATTCTGTGTGATTTCCAAGCCGCCACTTAAAGAGGTCTCGGAGCTGCCACTCTCACTCTCCTGGGACTCCACAGCTTGAAGCAAGCCTGGGACAGCCTCTTTGAGAGAGAGACAGACAGAGAGAAAGAGAGAGAGAGCCTATAACATCAGAGGTCCAGCCATCCCAAGATATGTGAGGCCGACAAAGACCAGCCAGCCCCACAGCCAGCTCTACCAACCAACGCACTGCAAGTGCATGAGAAAGCCCAGCCGATGCCACGTGGAGCAGAGGTGCACTGGCCCTTCTGAGCCCTGCCCAGAGCGCCGGCCCATAGGGCTGTGGGAAATAGTTCTTCTTGTCAGCCATTCAATTTGGGGGTGTCATGGTAGACAGAATTCTAAATATGGCCCCCCAAGACTCTCATTCCCATATTGTTCAATCAAATATTAATACAGTTACTGCTGTGAAGGGATTTTTCAAATATAATTAAAGCTTCCAAGTCAGTTGTCCTTGTAATAAGAGCCTCAAGTGATCATTTAAAATGGTGAAGTGCGCAAATTAAAATCAGTGAGTTCTCTCTGGATTTTCTTAAAGTTTTTCTTAAAGATAGAGGGAGTCACGTGGCCAGGAGTACCAGCAGCCTCTAGAAATGCAGAGTGACTCCAGGTGACAGCCAGCACGGGAGCCGGGACCTCAGCTGTTCCACTGAAACTGAGTTCCACCATCAGCCTGAACGAGCTGGAAGCAGGTTCCTTCCCGGAGCCTCCAGGGAAGGGCCCAGTTCAGCCGAGACCTTGCTCACAGCCACGTGAGACCCTGAGCAGGGAATCCAGTCCAGCCTACAGAAGGGTATGCTCACAAGCCTCTAGTGTGTGCTAATTTGTTATGCAGCAATAGAAAATTAATACAAGTAGTTTATTTCAGATGACAGATACACTGACTAACATTGTTATGACACACAAGAAAGGCATAACACAGAGCAGGGATTTCTGATTCTGGCTGAACATCAGACTCTTGTGGAGCACGCTTGGAATATACCAGTGCCTGGGCCCAACCCAGAGATGCTGATTTAATTGATTTAATTGTTCTGGGATGTGGCCCAGGCATTGGTAGATTTGAAAAGCTCCCCAGGTGATTCTAATATGAGGCCAGAATTGGAAACCACTAATATAAAGCAAGTTGTATGTGGGCGGATAGATAGATGGGAGAGATTTCCAGCCCAACATCCCTCTGCTGGGAGATAAGCCCCTTGAGCACGGTGGTGGTTCTCTCAGCTAGCTAGGGTGCGTTCAACTGGAAGAAACAATCTCCCATCAGCAACGGGACAAGGAGAACATTAACATCTCCCTTAATAGGACGCCCAGATACGAGGGGCTTCAGAGCTGGCGAGTGCAGCAGCTCTACATCTCCATCTTTGCTCGGCCGTCTTCAGCGTGTGGGCTTTCCGCCCGGTTTACTTCACGGTACCAAGATGGTAAGTACAGATCCTTGCCCCGTATGTCACTCCCCACCATCCAAAGGAAGGGAGCTTCTCCTCATGTATTCCCTTCTGTTAGGGAAGGAAGCCTTCCCCCAAAGCCTCCCCAGACTTCTGCTGAGGCTCCACTGGCCAAAACTGGATTACATTTCCATGTCCTCAATGTCAGAGAGACTGAAAACGAACTCAGCACTTTCCGCCTCTATTACAGTGGGAGGCGGGCTCTCCTGGCAAGCTTCACGCAGCGGAAGGAGGCGGGGAGGTTACCAACCACGCTGATTCTTTCATGCATCTCCTTGTGCTCATATAAAGAAACGTCTTTCTGTGTCTCTATACACATGCGCACACGAGCAGGATTGGGTCGTCGATGGTCTTTACTGTGGTCATGCTTCTTCTCACATTCGATTATTGTAATTATTATAGTTTTATTGCACATCAGCCCAATATCAAGTATTTATACCTGGTGTTTATCCTTTAGTAATTTTCTCAGTGCTTATATAAATCGTCAAAAAAAGTGCATATACTTCTGAGATGGGGGGTTCATTATTTATTTACCAAAAAAAGATCATATAGTATATTATAGAAATTCTTTCAAGTCAAGTACATACAGACACAGGTATTTTGCTCACTAATCTCTAAATATTATCCATTACTGCCCAACTCTTCTCTGCTTTCTCTCCCATTCAACTCTCCTTTCCACTTCCTTCAGCTTTTATCAAAAAGTTTAATTAAAACCGAGAACAGAGGTTTTAGCCTACCTCATACTTTGTTGTTCGGGATGTCAGGGCAACACAGTTATGAAGCAAAACGTTTTCTAACTACTCCTCTATCTTTCCACTAGTTGCCTGCACTTAGAAGAGTTTTCTGGGTCTCCTGATATTTAGCTTTTAAGATCCTTCATTCTCTTTCTAATTTCCCACTGAAAGCCTGTGATTTATTTTGTCCCTCCTAAGCCTCTGGAAAACGCATCCTTTCCTAGGGGAATGTAAGACCATGGGATGGTGTCTTGCATTTGCAGAGATGCCACATGTCCCCGGAATTTTTACTACCCAAATGGTAGAAGTTGCCTATTGCAGACTGGTGAGGAAGGCATTCTTCCCAGACCCCCTTCTCTTTTTCCATATCTATTCAAACACTGAAGGGAGTTTCTTCACAAAGCTCTAAAATCCAACCATTCTGCCAAGAAGTTCTGTTTTATTTTGTTGTTGTTTGTTTTTAGGAGCTGTGTGGCCTTTTCTGTTGTCTTTTAATCAGATATGAACAAAACCAAACAGTTGATAAACACGTTTATATACATAGTAAACCTGAATCCTTTCGTATTTCTTCTAAACAACTCCCTAAATATAGCAGTGTCTGAGTAAAGGAGAGAAGAGAAAAAGTAAAAGAGCTGAACGTTGGAAAAGACATAAAAATCATTCAAAAAAGATGGCAACAGAATTGTGACTCCTGGCCACTGTCAGTTCAGGCACAGGGCAGTAGCTTTGTCAGATCAGGGCCTGATCAGATTCCAATCAAATGTGACTAAGGCCCTAAAGCAGCAGGGTCTTAAAAAGTTGTAACCGATCTGTTTTCAGTGTGCCCAGGCCACCCATTTAGCTACTGGAGAGTTGGAAATGAAAATTATTCAACTGAGGTGATTTCACATGTAAAGATGAGAAAAAGAACTCTTTCTCTGGAGAGATCTCTTCATCCCCTGGCAGTAGGTGACCAAACTAATTCCAAAGACACAAGTTCAGTTATGTGATTAATTTAAGTTTTTTCAACTATGGGGGTAATTTTCTCTTTAATGGCTTCATTCTCCCTTTCCCATCCTACACTTGTTTTCAGAGACCAAGAACTTCCCATTGAATTGTCTTGGCTGTTGACATTTGATGTTAAGTTAAAACAGCAGAAACGCCAGCAAAAAAGATATGATGACACATAGCTAAGCCCCTAAATGCCGATTTAGAGGTTGAATTCTATTTTAGCTGACTATACCGGTTAAGGTTACCCAAAAAACTTCTTTAATCCCCTTGAAAGTGGTCCAGGCTACAATAGAGAGGAGGGGCAAAGTCACTGCTTTGAAGGGAGAATTTATTAAACTGAGAAAATTCACTTTGAATAAGGGGGGAGCAGTGGGAGGGGCGAGGGAGGAAACTCAGGGAGTTGTGGAAAGGGGCGTGGCTTCCCTGACAGCCTTGATTGGTGTGCTGTCACAGAGGAGCGGGGTTTGCGCTTCTAATTATTTTGTATTTTCACAAGTTGTCATTACCGTAACAGTCTCATTGTCCTCAGACCTACCTGTTCTCTATTCATCTGCTTTCTAGCTTTCTGTTATGCTGGAATCCAGGGACGAGAAGACAAAGGAGAAAATGGGCCTTTCCAGGTTTCCATGTCTTTGCCTTTTGAGACAGGCAGGAGGCTGACGTAGCTTCTCCATCCTGAGGTCCTGCTCTGGTCTCTTAGCATCTCTTCACATCCTGTTCAGCTGCTGCTCAGGCTGCTCCTCCTGGGACCTAGTCCTTCCCTCAGAAACCTCTTTTCTGCCTTTTGGGACTTTCACAATTTTCATGTATCATCAGTTCAGTCCTAGGATCTCCAGCTAAAAATGAAATACACTGTTTAGACACCTTAGAAACCAAAGGACACTGAGTTCGATCACCACCGGAACATCTCCCTCTCAGCTAAATCAGACCATCCTGGAGTTTATTTTCAGTGGTGAGCAGACTTCACGTTTGGAGACCAGATACTTGATCAAAGTCAGGGATTTTTTTTTTTTCCTTTTTGCAAACAAACTTAGAATCAAAATTAAAGACACTTCTCCAAAAAAATATGTTTGAAAGAAGTACATTTCAAAATGATACGTTAAGTTTTAATGATTGCAGGTTTTTAGGATCTTGGGGTGTTTCTTTCTAGACTCCCTTCTATGTGTATATTTACACTTAAAATAATTTGAATTCTGTTGCTTTCTTCAGTTAAATATTTTACCATTTTTATTAAATAAATTTATGATAAATATTTGTGTAAATTAGGCAAACATCAAGAGCTCAACTGTTTCCACCTCTCTCGAGGTGGGCTGCCTAGGTAATTGGAAAAAGTAGCTTAGTAAATTCAGGAATTCAGGGCTTATTCGGGAAGCAGCCTTCACTTGGGCAGTCTGAAGAGGCTGTCAACAAGCCAGGTTGAATCTTAAGTTTTGATTTCCATTTTATGAGTTGCCGCAGATACATAACTGACCAAGAAACATCCACACTGCCTAGACCAGCGAATGGTCCTCTCTCAGGTCCAGCCTGAGATGTCCTTGAACTTTGGCGCTTAACTCAGATGCCCACCGCCCTCTAACACCTGAGATTTTCAAGTTTGCAGAAGTACTCCAAGGGTCCCATTTCCTTTTTACACTTTCTAAAGCTGTCCCCCAAACGCATGGCCTGCTCCTTTTAGAATGTTTAAAGAATTCGCCACTCCTCTTATCCTGGGAACCTGATTTGCAAATGCTCAGTGGTCTGTGCTTCTGCTGTGCTTCTTAGCATTAAGGGCTGCGAGCGTCTGGCCAGGCCCCGCCCTCTGATTTAGGATAAAACCCTGAGGCAGTCATCAAATTTGTTCCTTCAACGGACATTTTCTATGTGGTTGCTCCACGCCTCACAGGAGGCTAGGCAGCTCAGATGATCAGAAAACATTCTCCTTTAAGATAAAGTCTGACTCCTATAGCACCCCGCAACCATAGGAAAGAGCAAAAAAATCACAACCGTGTTTAACTCCCAGTGTGCAGCTCCAGCTCAATATGCAGAAATTCCAAAATAAGAAATAAAGTGAATTCTCCTCCAAGACTCTCTGACAGTCCACAGATGTAGATCTGGCAGGATGCCCAGAAACTTAGATGGGTACAATTTGGATACATCAGGTCAGTTTCCTTTAACATCATCTCTAAATTATTTTTCTTTGGTTGCTTTCAGCCTACAGTACTGCATCAGCTCAATCTGGGGATTTTTTTTTTTCAAATAATTGATTTGGCATGTTCATTATGATGGCCAAGCATGTGACGGAGTCACTAAATGTTTCATTTTTCACTGGATATTTGGCATGTACCCCTGGATACTGTAATTATTCTACCCTTTGTCTCTCCTCATACATAAAGTACGGGAGAGAAGCCATCCTTTCTGATAGAACACTGATACTTTCTTTCAGCCCTTTCATGGAGTGTGTTGGTTTGTGCACAGGGCAGGAGTGTGAGAATATGTGAATTAGCCCTGATTTGTGACTTGGCTGTCATCTATATTTCCATAGTTGTCACAGCCCCGCAGATCTCAATTTCTGAAGCTTGAACACGGGAAAGTCAAATCTTATCCCTTTCCGACAAAAAGCACGTTGCTAGGGCTCAAAAGCACCAGAAAACCTAAGAGAAAACTGTTCACCCCTGCCAAGTACTGACCTCCTGTCCGGTACCAAAGGATGTGCTCATCATAGTTTCTAAGTAAATAAGGAAAAAAATCCCAAAGACTCTCAAACTAGGTCTGTGATTGGGTGAGTGATCAATTGTGAGCCCAGATGTCTGTGAGCCACAAGGGTGGACACACAGAATATACAAGGTGGGTCTTATCTTTTAATCGGAATTCAGTGTCCCTTGGAATTGCTACATTCAGAGCAGCAGCCTGACCCCTGACAGCAGCAGTGGTGGCTTTCTAGACCAGAGCCGTCCAATCAGTGCTTCAGTGGCACTGGCTACATTCTAACTGCTCAGAAGCCACATTTGGGCAGCACAGATATAGAATGTCTCCACCAGCACAGGAAGTTCCAATGGACAGGGCTGTCTGACACTGACAAATCTTCCTTCTCATCACTGCTTCAACTGGCCTTAAGATGATCTTTACAGCAGCATCAGCCCAACTCACAAAAATGAAGACCAGTCTGAAGCATCTGAACCAATGGCCATATTTTCATACTTTCCTTCACCCAAGCCCAGCATGAGAGGCTGAGAGAAGCCAAAGTGCATACTATAAAGAGATTTATCAACCAATAATCAATAACTAATTCCAAAAAGAATTCTATCATGGGACAGGGTCTAGAAATATTCTATTTTCCTTCACATGTGCGTCCCAGTTGATTCATGGTCTGAATATCCAGGATTTGACTACCCTCCCCCGTCTCCTCACCTCCGATTCCTCTGTAAATTAAAGACTGATTTTATTATAGGTCCACTTCCCCCTTATGTATGGTATCACATCTATTTGATAAAGAATGCAACATTGGCAGAGATTTAAGTGTTTTGCGTGTTATAGATGCAAAAAGGGTAACCATCAAATGCAGACACAAGCTAAATGGCTTAAAATGCATTGTTTATCATGCCTTATTTTATTGCTAATCTCATATAGCGCTCACATCTAACAGGGAGCAGGCCTCACACGTCCATAAAACCGTAGCCTACAAACCAAGCTATTAGAATAGTAATATTTAAGCACAGCAGCCATAAAATAGCTAATGGAATTATAGAGGTGACAAATACTGCAGAACTGTCAGGGAAGTGGATGTTGAGTGATCTCTTTTCAAAAATGAGAAAACTAACGTCAAGGGAGGTGTGGTGCTGCAGTGACTTGATGTGTGTGGAGTCGGGATTAGCGCCCAGCTCCCAGGCCTGGGCTCAGGGCTGTTTCAGACACTTTGTTCTTTGCCCTCCTCTGATAAGGAGGGTGAAGGAGATGAGCTGGGAGGGGAGAGGAGGGGAGAAGGTTGGCCTCTCTCAGATGGCAGGAGGGCGAGTCCTCCTGGTACCTGGCTAGCACCTGGGCCATACAAGGCCCCCCACCTTGTATGGGAGACACACTTTCTTCTTAGCCTGAACCAGCATCTCCAGTGTTCCACGTGGCTTCACAATGGCCATTTCCCCCAGTGACTTAAATGCCAACCAATGGGGTTTCTGGAACCAGAGTACAGGGGGTCTGCCTTGGTTAAATCATTTTGTTTCTTTACAATGCCTTTTTTAATGAAACTCTCCAAGTGCTCTAACCCCATTTCTCTCAAACGGCATGTAAGTATTTATCTTCAGGATTCAGAGATATGATTTTGGGGATCTGTAAATGAAATTCAGCTCTCAGTCCGAACCATTCATTAAATTATCAGAGATGTCCATGATGGAGAAAGGCTAAGATCTGCTACAAAGGGAAAAGAGAACGATGTACTTTTCTGACCAAAAAGAAAATCTCTGAACCCAAGAAAACTAGTGTAATGGCCAGAAGGCATAGTAAACACTAACTCAGTAGAAATAGACAGTGGAAAAGAGAGGGTACCACGCTCAAGAAGGGAAGCAAGGCTGAAGGTGCATTTCCCTTGCTTGTGTCTTCCTTCATTCATCTGTCCAGACCCTAAACGTTACAGATCAACTTTTGCAAGTGGGTGAGATGGGAGACACTTCACCGTCGTCCCCAGCACTGCAGGAGGCTACAGGATGACACAGATGCCCTGTCAGGGGGAGGTTCATAAGCCCGCGTCAGGCTCCGTGACTGGTGGCACCGCCTTGCTGCCTGAGTGGCTGGAGTGGTGGCAGTTGTAAAAAGGGGCAAACAGGCCTTCCATCCCACTTTTTCTCTTACAGAAGGATGCCTGCCAACTCTCCCTCAGATCTCTAGACTGGCGCATGGCATGATAGGGGAAAAAAGGACCACTGATGCTACTGAATTAACACTGCAGTGCAGCCCCTCGGTGAGATGACACCATGAAAGAGGAGGCCTGAGGCAGGAAATGTGGTGACTCCTGCTTCTGCAGAGAGGCTACTGAGGCTCTTGGTGAAAATGTGGCCATACAGGAGGTGCCGAGGGGCTTCGGCCAGGAGCAGCCGCCAAAACCAAGATCACAGGAATTGCTACAAACACTCCTCTTATCTCTCCCAGCAGAGTCGTGACACCCTCAACGTCCACAAGAGGCAGTGACAGCAGCCACTAACAAGTGCCATGCTGAGGGGGAGACGAATGGAGTCTTAACTTCACCTCCCGTTTCAATGGTTGAATCTCTTAATAAGCCGTGTTCAGTTGCAACAGTGGCACTGAGAAATACCCTCTACCAAAGAGTAAGGAACGTTCCCTGGAACCTGATGTACCAGCTCTAACGGTAGACTAAAGAATAGGAAAAATTTCGTGAGAGAATCCAAATCATGGATTTTAAAAATGCCTATTGAACTAGAAATATTAGAATGAGGTGAGTCACTGGTATGCTGGCCTGAAGCCCTGGACTGTTGATGCAGTACAGTTCATCTGGTTTTCTGAATCGTGTGTTTCGGAGGGGCTCTGCCCATCAGTATCAGCCTCCCAAGAAGAGACTGGTGGTGTAACCATGACCCGGAGGCAAATACTCCTGGTAAGACTATTTTGGTGTATTTTTAAAATAACTCTCACTGATGTTGACTGACTTAAAAATATTTCAAAAACCGGATACCTTATAAACCTCTTCGCGATCAAGAGGAGGGACCTGATGATTTGTATATTTTATTTCGACTTTACATGCGGTGTTAAAAACCCAAAGTACATATTATTTACACATCCGCAACACAAGTTTACAAGATAGCTATACAGGTTAAAGCACTCTATAAAACAGTATAGAGCCACTTCACTTTAGGGTTACTTTTTATGCCGTACCATTAAAAAAGATACAATCTGTGTTTACCTTTGCACAAATGGATAAAGCATTTAAAAATTAAATTAACAGGATAGAGACTAGATCTTATGTTAGAAATTTCAACATAAATACCGACAGAACTCACATTACAAACTACAAGGCAGCACAATGTTACAAAATGTTATCCGGGTTCACACAGAGTTACTGTTCCATTTTCCGCACGCCGGGATTAATAGTGTAAGGTGAATTCAAACACGTTTGTCGGCGGTGGACTGAGTAGTGTTTATCGTTGGTTGGTTTAATTTATTATTAATCTGTAAGAGTTTAGTTTCAAAGCTGAAGTGTTTCAAGGATGGAACTTTTAGCTTTTGAGCTTCCAGCGATCTCAGGGGATCACGTTGTTTATAAAACAATATTCTCAAAGGAAAAGAATTAACTGCTTCAGGATTCTACATTCTGTATCAAAAATGCTCTGGTCTTCGGCAACCCATCCTCCCCCAAGTAATATATATCATCAGCGTTGTCACAGGAAATCAGGTGAACTTATTTGTCTGACTAGGTCAGGAACATTCCTCTGCCTTGATACTGTCTAGATGAGGTTCAGTAAACTGTGGTGTGCAGCATATTAACCGAAACGGTCATCTGGGTTGCACGTCATCCACTCTAAGTGGCTTCTGCAAAACTACGAATAAATGACTCCGTGTGGTTTCTGCAGGTGTCACATTACCTGAGAAACCTCATTTGACTTCACATTATCACTGTTTCATCCTTAGGAAAAGCAGGAGTGGAATGTTTACCATGGCAAAGGATGTAATGCGGCTATCTGGGTGGGTTGTTTGACAATTAATTGTTCTAGGTTGCTTTTAGGAGTTTTTAAAAGTCTTTTCAGGTGCTGGTTGAAAAACATTTACAACTGGCACTCAGTAAATGATGTGCTCTACTGGAAACACTTGACGTATTTGAGTATTTCTATCATTCTCGTGAATAAGGCACAAAATGCACAGATTCAGGTAAACGCACATGTAGTATTTACACTATACTGTCATTACCTGCATGACTTAGGAGAAAATTCTCACAGCACACAACATAGACAACATGATTGCACCACTGTTAGGTTTCCATAGACTGTTTCTAAGCCAATTACATCCCTCTCACATTCCCTTCTTTCGTCTTTTGTTTTGTATGTGTGTGTGTGTGTATGTGTGTGTGTGTGTGTGTTTAATCTCGGGGGTAGGAGGAGTTAAAGGGAGACGAATTTTACGGCACGGGAGGAACCAAACAATCAAAATCAAACCTTGTTAGTGTGTCCAAGGTTAAACAGAGTGATTCAGGCTTGGATTCACAGTGGACAGGTATGCTCTACTACTGAACACAAGATACCTCTTAACAAATCTATCCCCGTAAGCTGGCAAGACTGCAATGGAAGTTTTAATGAGGAGCAGCACAAAATGACTTAGAACGCTTACATTCTGGCATTGGGTAACACGTAAGTCAGGTTAATCATTTTCATGGTCAAATCAACCTCGGTTTTCTTTCCTTTTCAAAGCTGAACCCAATGGACTGCTGTGGGAAGAAGTTATTGTCTCTTGTTCAGTCATGCGCAATGTAAACGACTCCACAGCACGGAAAGATGCAACGGGCACCTGAACAAATCCTAGTGGGGACAGAATGCACACGCACACGCACACGCACTCGCACGCACACGCAACACAGTTCATTGGTGGCATGAAAAAAAAAATGCCACGCGTGAAAAAAAATGCTACAGTTTGGGTCAAAGACTGAATTTTTAGCAAATTGTTTGGTAATCTACAAGTTCATTTCTTTGAGACATTACCATTTTTTTTTTGACATTTGTGCAAGAGGCAAGGTGAATGCATACATATTAAAATGTTCACATTGAATGGGAAGACCACGCATCACGGCAGTCTAAGTTGAACCCATTTTCAAGTATTTGCTCACAGACAGATTCTTCCGAGCCCGGTATCAGCTCTTCAGACTGGTTACAGGTAGCCCCTGGGAGCCACACATCTCTTTAGCTTCAAACAAAAGAAATGGAATGACCAGCACCTTCCTTTGTTTCCAGGCAAGTACACAGAAGCCTTGCTGCAGTAGCTACACATGGCAAGTTCTGATGCTGCCAAAGTTAGAACGAGTTTCTTTGGCCACTTGGTTCTCTGAAAATACAAGCGAGTCTCTTGTATTAAGGTACCCTTACAACCTCATCCTCTCAACATCGCGAACAGGATAAAGCCACGTGGGGAAGAGCACACTTGAGGCCTAGTAAGTGTATTTGTTCAGTGGTCTGACAGATGTGGTTTGAGGGACAAAGGAAGGCTTTGGTGGCACATCAGGTTTTAAGGACGGTGTCCTCTTTAGTCCCGTCCTAGGAAGGGTGCCATTACTGGTGTAGCTGCTCTGTCTGGAGAGGGGAGGCTGCAGAGGGACACTCACCGGGGTTCCCTGAATGTAGTCCACCTTCGCCCCTGTGGGGGTGGCCATGTACCCTCCACGGTTCATACTGGGCTGTCTAGATAACAAAACACCATTTGGTGAGGTTAAGTTTTTAGGCATAGCAGATATAGAATGCCTCTGGGAGGAATTTTTGTGATAACCCCTTTGTCTTTCCAGAGAAGTCATCGGGACTCCAGGAGAGGTGGGGACGTCGACTCGCTTGGTTGGGCTATTTCTGGGGAGCGTGGAGGGAGGAGAGTAGAGTGATGCCTCGCGGTTGGGGACCTTGGGCGGGACCTCAGACAGCGGTCCCACGGGATCCAACATGAGGGTCTGGTGGGCCATTTGGATGTCTCCCATGATGGCTTTGGGATTACTATTTGGGTCATTGAGATGCTTCAAGAGGTCGTTGAGGGTATTTCTGGAATCCACCGAGCGCCGGTGATCTCTTTTACTGGATGACTTTGTAAGAGGGTGGTCAGTGTTTTGAAGCTTCTTTTCAGCTTTGTGAGCATTGGAGTTTGAGAAAGATGTGTTGTAGTCATGGGTTGCGTTAGGAAGAACAATGGCACTGGGGATATGCCCGTGACTTAGTGGGGAGTGCGGTGGAGGACTAGAAGGGAAAAACTGGGGGGTTTCTTTCCTGGAAGCCCCATGACTGTGGGCCTTGTCTGAGTGGCTCTTCATGGCCTGCAGGGGCTTCTGGTGAAGCACAGGTGTAGACTCAGGTGTGGGGAGAGCAGCCAGCTCAGGAGGTTGGCCTCGATGGTCCATCACCATGGATTTTGTATCTCCATTGGGTGGCAGCTCTTTCCGACTGGTCAGCAGGTTACTGTACAATTTGGGAGAGTCGATATTCTGTTGATATTCCTTGACTGGGCTGTCAAAGAGACCATTCAGCTTGGCAAAACTCCCACTGGAGTCCGTGCACGACTGGGCAGATTCGGCATCCTTATGGATCTTCCTGTTTTTCCGAACAAACATGTCACGATAGCAGTACACAGCCACCCCTGCAATGAATGCACCCAAGACAAAAGCTGCAAAGACACAGGTGATGAGGACGTTCATGTGGACCATCTGGTTGGACTCTCCCGATTGGACTTCCCATCGTACACCTGCAACAGACACACAGGAGAAGAGTCTGAGTGAGGGGCTTCTTTGAAACCACATTAGCCAGCAAATGGCTTTCACGGAGCCAGCGCTACCTTCATGAGCTCCATATGCTTAGCTTGGAGGGTGAGGTGGACTCTAAAATTTCATTTTTTTTTTCTTTAATCCCAACAGGATCCCCAGAGACATTTATGAGTGCTGCCAATGCCGGGATAACCCTAACCTTCCATCGGTCTGTATTGGTCTTTCCCCCTCTAATTGCTCTGGAATAGTTGTTACATAACATTCAAAAATCTTAAGAGTTTCTACCTAAAAATTAGAGAGTAGGTATTTTCTAAGTGGCCCATTTTAAACTCATGAAATGTTTTTTTTTCTCATGACTTTCTCTTAATTCATAAATCAGGATTTTTTAAGGGCAGCTGCAGGGATTAGGGAAATGTATAAACTGGCATAAATCTATAGTTTGCTAAAATAATTATGCTAACACAATTATTACGCTATCTAATTAGAATAAAAACACATCATTTGTTCATAAACCAAAAGCAGCTGCCTGGTCACTGTTAGCTACAAATGCAGACTTTCACGTTGCTTTTATTTATTTACTTTTTATTCCATCTTGGAGTGAAGCACTCTTGAATTAACTGCTACAAAAGAAATCCAGACAGTTGAAGGAAATATACTATATATTAGAGTTAAGTAATATTACCCAATTGTCTTGCGATACTTAAGAAATATTTAAATTAGACTAGAAGAAAAAGAGTGAATTAGTTTGTAATTATTGGGATTTTTAACGCAACCACAGACATCCAGATGTTAGTTTAAGAGGTCTCCAAGTCTGTTACATGCTATAAACACAGCTATCCCAGAATAAAGTAAGTTAGAGTGATCTGAAGATTCTGTTGCTTTAGGTTAGTACTAAGGCCTTCGAACATTAGTCGTTTATAATCAGTGTTGAGGGCTAAGGAATTCAGTGGCACTGTGAACGGCAAAGAAAGAAAAGTAGAACAAAAGGGAATTACTGAAGAAAATCAAAGAGAAAGAATGATTACAAAATTGTTTACAATGAAAACATAATGAAACCAAAATCAACAGAAAGATGTAAATCATAAATGACAATGCACTGCTACAAAAACTGAGTGGAAACCTGATACCACAGTTTAGTAAGCACTAAAGAATAGATTTTTTTTTTCCAGACTAATATATCTAATAAGCTAATGCAACAGGCAGCTATTTGGTAACGGCTTCTATTATGGGCTGAAAATGATAGTTACGGACAAGCACTCTGTTACGTTTTATTGCTTGCGGCATTCAAACAGCTTAGGGCCTTGCATATACTCTGCGGATTGCATTTGCAAACTGCAGCTAAACAAAGGGCTGGGAAAGGCTCCTAGACAAAACATCCAACATCAGAGTATTTGCAGTTACTGAGCTTTGTTTTTGGATGTTGCTGGGGTGACCCTCGGCAATCTCCGACAGCCAGCAAAGTCCAGCTTCTTCAGACAGAAACCAATGCAGATAAGATTGTCTGAGTGGCTGTTTCCACAACCCTTTCTTTAACAGCGCTCCCCCTCTTCCGCCTGTTAAGGGACGCGTTCTGGAACCACAGAGAACCGGAGTGACCGTGGCCAGTGCAGGTGGCAGTAAGAACAGCGGCGGCTCCGTCTGGGTTCCCCTCTGGAGAACCCTAAACCCGGATGCTCCCCAGAGATATGAGGAATCAGGTTTCCACTCAGTGAGAGATGAGTCCCCTGGCGAGGCCTTACCCTTTGGGATACCTGATAAAGGATCAGTAAAATCAGAAGTGTTTGGGTCATCTTGAACTACAAATTTCCGGGAGCTGGTCAGTTTGGGTCTCCAGGTATCAATCACTTTAGGTGTAATTTCTGGGATACTTGCCATTGCGGTAACAGAAGATGAAGAAACCTCCATGTCTGTGGTGGCAAACAAATGTTTATTAACGTGGGTCGTGCTGGCAGATTTTTTTTACCTGACTGGTCTATTGTATTTCTCAGTAAAGTTTAAGCAAAGTTTAGGAGAAAGCCTGTTCTAGGATTTCATAAAAACACATACAAGGAGATTACACCAAATCCCTTCCTTGCAAGGGAAAAATAAAAAACTAAAAATTAACCCTAAAGACGTATTAAGCAGATTGCAAAATTAAAGCCACTCAGAATACTCCTATACGAAGCCTCTGTGCTGATTCATAACACTCAAGGAAGAGGCGATATGAATCCCAAAGACTAACTGCTATTCTCTCAACATTTGGGGGGACAACATCATTTCATTTCTTCTTGTGTATATCTTTAAAAGCATTTTCATAGATGGTTGGGAACTGTATATCCATCACTGGGGCACGTATACTGTAACTTCATCAGAAAACAGCTGGTTAAGTCTGTATAAACACTTGATTTTGGGACCTGACAAAGAGGCTGTCCTGCTTGGCCACAGACCTCCCCGTCCATCTGTAGATTATCGAGTGCACGGAGGCTCACCGTCCATGGGAAAGCACTGAAGCAGGGAGGAGCCTTGTCCGTGCCTTCCAAAATGCCCGGGGAGTTTCTTCCAAAGAGTTAGCAGCAACTCATGCAAAAGAAATGGCATTTACAAGCTGAATAAGGATGTTCTGATACCTCAGATCTGCCATCCTTTTCTCTGCTCTGAGGAATGAAACTGCTGGTGAGTTTTAGAACCAGCAATAGGATCGGGAGTCACTTAACCCCTTAGTGTATCTGTAACTGATTTCCGCTGAGGAGATTTTTCCCTCAAAATGTAAGCATATGATTTCAGACGAAAACTCCAGAGAACACCCCACCCCCAACTGAGACTGGTGCAACGGTCACAGACGAAGACCCCAAAACAGATAAAGACAAGAGGGGCACAGAGAGCCCAGTGAACATCTTAATACATCAGAAACCACCTTCATTCGATGGGCGCCTTTATTACACCACGGAGACCACAACATTCAAAGATTCCCCAGATTACCACAAACCATTCAAAAAAGCTCTCTCGAATTGATAAATACACATTTTAGGGAAATGTGTATTTGTTTACTCGGTCTTAGGAAAGGGGAGGGGAGAAGGGGAAAATAATGAAATTCTGCCATCCATTAAATATAGATGGCCAGAGGGAGCATTCACGATGCACAGGGGTGAGAGAGAAGGAAGCTCGGGTGGACGTGCGTGCAGCTGGAATGCAGCCTAGGTTAATCCGTTTGATTTTTCTTAAAGGATGTGCCTTGGTCAATGATGGATTGTTGACATGCTACACAGGGGTGAAGTGCTGAGTAAGAAAAAGTCTTTGGGACCATCAGTGGGGTTATGAGTCAAAGCACAAAAATGAAAGGCCGCCAAACTGCGCAAAAGGAGGGGAGAAGGGGCTGAAAATGCTGAACTGAAGGAAAGAAAAGGTTGTTAATTCAAAAAAATGAAAAAAAACTAACCAGATGTTGGACCGCCAAATATTTTGTAATCTGGTGTAGTTGAAGTAGGCAAAATTTCTAAAAGAATTAAAGGAACAAGGAATCAGTAAAAAGTAACCAAAAGAAAGGAAAAATTTACGAATTCCAATTAACTCAAAAAGTCAAAAAGAAAAGACTGCAAATTAAAAGGTTAACCTACTGGTTAGACTACCTTTCTCTAGATTTCCTACCAAATTGTAAATGGTGAAGGAAAAAAACAAAAACAAAAAAAGTAAGATTCTTCTCTAATTAGAATCTCCTTGACCAAACAGCTCAGCTTTTGCAAAGTTTAAGTTAAGTGCTAGGTGGTATGTGTCCTGAATCATTATAAAAGGCTGGTTGTCAAATAATGTTCACACGTGCAAATGTGGTCCAAAAGAAGCACCAAGAGGAAAAGGAAGGCTTGCTCTTACCGTGGCAGTCCCCTAGATGGGCCGTGTTGCCATATTCTGTGTCCTGTTCAAATCCTCCAGCGCTGTGGTTATGGAAAGCAAAGAAGTCTTCGGTTAACAGCCTTCATAGGAACACAAGTGACAACCAGAGCAGAGCCAAGAACACAGACGGATTAGTAAGAATGAGCAGACAGAGGAAAACAGACATTTCAACCTAGTTTGCTAAAGTGAGTATTTCTGCTAAACATTTGGTAACTAGAATGTTTAAGAGAGGAGAAAAGAATTGTTTTTTCTCGCCACCCATTTTCCCCAGGTATTCCACTCCACTGTCTGTTACAATCTCCCTGCCTCTCACAGCTCCAGATTTTTTTTCCTTCCCCCAAAGAGAAAGAAAGAAAAAGAAAGATAAGAAAAGAAGAGAAGCAGTGTTATTGGAAATTTTTTAAAATTTCTAGCTTTCGAGTCCCTGGAGAAGACAGAGCACCTCTGGAGAAAATCTTAGCTAATGTGACAAAGTGTACTTACAGCGTCCCTGGGGTCACTCGGCCACAGGCCCCCTGGCTTAGCCAGCCACAGTACGGGTCTCGAGATGCGATACAAGTCCTGTGTAAAACCAAACAGAAAGTAACTTGGATTTTCTCATCATCAAAGGTCAAGATGCCGTAAGACTCCGGGTAAGTAGAGAAACATCGGCTTACTTTTTACACGATCCGTAACGCTCACAGCGGCTGAGGGGAATGCGGATAACACAGCTAGAGAACGCCACATATAAAGCATGGTGATCTTTATCCAACTGTAATGAGATGACCTTTCTGTCCTCCTCATTCTCAGCACTGCACCTATATTGTGGGAGACATTTTCAAGACAGATGTTGAGTAAATCAAAAGCTGTATGAGCTACATGAGGCAAGTGAGGTTTGGTTTTTGCAATTACTGAGAGCTGGGGACGTGTTGAGGAATACTCTCAGTAGCAAAGCAGGCAAGTACGTAGTTTGGGAAGTAATAATTGTGTGATTCATCTTTGGGTGCTCTGCATGGCTGGTTACATTTCAGGCTGGACAAAGGGTTTTTTAAAGACCGGCTTCTCATTCTGATGATTGAAGGGAATTGCATTTGTGAAGAGCATGTCAGACTACAGGGAAGAAAAAGGATAATGATTTAATGCATTTAAATCTTCTGCTGCCAGGTATTTCTGGATCTCCCCTTAGTCTCCTTTGCTCCATTTCTCTCATCTATTTCTTGTTTGTTTTAATGGTCCACATAATCTTTTCTATCAGTGGCTGGAAGAATTATGGTGTGTGTGTGTGCATGTGCGCTTGCAACCAACTGTCTGCTGCATGTAGCATCTTGAAATATATCTGCAAGGTAAGAAGCTTGGTGCTCAAATAGTCTCATTTTCCATCCGTGAAAAGCAAGGGCTGAATTATTTTTAAACTCGTCACTGTCCACACTCTACGCCCTAGCGGACTCAGGAAAACAAAACCCCCAAGTTTTATTTCAGTGAGAAAAACAAAACAAAACAAAACACTAATATGCCCACTGGCGGCAGACCACTGCTAATTTAAAGGGCTGGAAGGAAAGAAGCAGATGAAACACCCGCTGGAAGTACTGGAAAGCGTTCTCGTCACAGACACCTACTTTGCATGGTTGTACGCCTCAATCTCTTCCAGTAGTACGCTGTCATTCAGAGAGAAAGGACTGGTCTTTGCCAAAACTTTAAGTACCACACCAGCTTCCGAGCCAACAAAGATGACTGTGTAGTTCTGGTGGGGTCCGGCTGCATGGTCCACGGCGATGGCCGTCAGCCTGTACCTGCGGAGGAGCGAGCCGGGTCAGAGCGGGGCCGCCGGCAAGGGAAGGCGCTGCATGCGGGGAGGGCCCTTGTTTCCGCCCGGTCTCACCGGATCCGCGTCTTCGTGAACCAGGGCTCATCGGCAATGGGAGGGACGGCGGAGTCCATCAGGGGGTGGGATTTGATGAAGGATAGCGTTTCATCTGGGAAATCGATGGAGGTTTTATAAGCTTCGGCAAGACCATGCTTTGCACAGCAGCCAGGCCTGAAAGGAAAAAGTGAGGGTTATTTTTTCCCCTCTCTCACAAATAATACTTAAGAAATAAATGTCCATTCCGGAAGAAGAGGCCGAGAGAGGAAGGAGAGTGAGCTGAACCGGAGGAGCAATGCTCCCTCCCAGAACTCGGCAGGCTCTCGCCTGCAGGCTCTCAGGGTGACGTGCACTGGGCTTCCTGTCTGCAGTGCTGCAGGGGACCCCCTCCTGGCGTGGGAGGCTGGCCCAGCTGCCCTCTGAGGATGCTTCCACTGACCAGAGCTTTTTGTTAAAGACGAAAGTCCTTTTCGTGTTTTTCCTACCTTGGCTTTGGTACTTTGTCCTCAGGGACTGCTGTCCAAACAGAGTCCGGAGTTTTCTGTTCCTTGAACCGTCCTTTGAATACTTTTTCAATGTCATCCATGCTAAATGCACAGACTGCAGAACCAGGAATGCTGAAAAGGAGGAACAGTATCAGGTGACTGGGGCGGGGGGTGTGGGGAGCTGCTCTGGGTTCCCACAAGCAAGGCCCGGGACGCCTTGGGAAGCACCAGGCACCTGCTCTCACCTGTTGAGCTGCGTGGTGAACACCCCGACCACAGTGGGGACACCATTGATTTGTATTATGTCTGTAATAGACTGCAGGACGTCAAAGTAGAAAAATGAATCTCCGGGCACAGAACAGTTAAGCCGAGCCTTCAGGAAGGAAGTCCAGTGTTTCTCCAGGACCCGCTGGGAGCCACCCATGTCATTTTTACATATGCGGGCCACACGGGAATATACAGCCTGCCCAGGGGACAAAAGGAAAACAATGGGTTTATGAGCATGGAGGAGGGATGGGGGAAAAAAGCTGCCAGTTAAAAGAGGGATGTAAATGCTAAAGATAGACATGGTCCCAAAGACTCCGGCAGCCTTCTCTTTAGGGACCTATATAGTAAGAACGTAAACTAGATTCACCTGTGAGAAAAGAAGGGCCATTTTCCAGTCCTGCCAAACCAGATCCCTAAGAAGTGAGCTCTGGAAGCGCCTGGCTGAGCGGAAACCCTTCCCGTACTTTGCTTCCCACATTGTTAAGGAAATGCACCGTCCTTACACCTGGCAGAGAAGGCTCTGCAATATTTTAGCATCTTGCGGGCTTTTACTGAAATTGAACAGGGCCCCTACTCTCCATCCTGCCTTTGGCACCAGGAAAGAATAGCTGTCAGCAGATTTCTAAAGAACTAAAGCAGCAGCCATAGCTCAAGGGAGCCCACAGAACATTCTCTGTAGTAACGGGGAAAAAAAAAAAAAAGGAAACCTTCTCAAGGCCCAAGGCTGCTGTTCCCACTCTGGCCACTGTTCAGGTATTTTCCAGCAATTATTCTCATGATGAGCGACTCCCCTCTCTGCACTTGGCCCTCAGTGCACTGAGTGCTGGAAAACACGCACAGACGCTACCCAAATGGGCTCCCGTCCACGCAGTCCAGGCGACAACACAGGTCCAGCACATATACTTGCCTTGCCTAAGTTGTTATGTTCTACAGCAATTTCCCGAAAGAAGAAATAGACGTAGTTTCCATACTCTATGGCATGAAGAAAGTGTGGCTCTGAAAGAAAAAATGGAAAACAAACTGGTTCCTAAAGGAAAATGCAATTAGCATCAGACCCCAACGGCCAGGCATGACTGACAGATGTCGCACGGTTCCATCCAGACTGACGAGAGCGCCGCTATGCCCTCGAATTTGCGGAGCCCTGGTATGGGGGTGCTGATGCTTCCGGGAACCCAGAGTCTTTAATGTTAGCTAATGGACTGGAAAAAGCCTGCAGGGAACTGAACTACAGCAAAGGTCTTTGTTTCAACAGATTTATTCATTAACCTATTTAACTAGGGGAGGAAACCTCTTATGTTGAAAATACAAAATCTTGATTTCTAGACTCCAAAGACCAGAACGACTCTGCAGATACGGATGAACGATTCCCAGGGTTAACTCTCCAGGTAGGTAGATGGGAGTGGGTGAGAAGTGTGTGTGCGGTGACAGGCAAACTGGCACACAGAATTGAGATTTTTTTTTTTTGGAGGTCACCTAGGATAAAAGCCTGGATGAAGCCACTTTCCTGACATGGCTAACGCCCTCCTCATTCCCCATTAAAGCTCCCGTCCACAACCAGGAGAGCTCACGACCACTTGGCTCTAGATGAACAACATACAGTCATGCACTGAACCTCGATGCCCAGGGCCCCTGTGCCCACTCGGCCATCCCACCACCCGGGGGATCCCACAGCACTGCTCTGCAAAGGTACCTTTGATCCATTTGGAATCGTATTTTATGGTACGAAGGGCAGATCCATCGCCCATGCTTCGATAGATAACAGCATCACTGGCCAAGAAATCAGCCACTGTGGCAGAATACAGCTTCCCGTCTGAAACCAAGGTTATAATTTAGGTGAAATGGCCATAATTACCCTGTGGCGTGTCCCGCTGTGTTATGTGTCATACCCTTTGGAGTGCGTTCACCTATGTTATTGCTAGATACACAAATAAGTCTAAACCCGGGGCCTGTAATCAACCTGCAGGATTATCCAAGTTTACAGAAGAGGGACTGGAGCATCAGAAAGTTAAGCAACTTATTCAGGGTCACTGGCTTCGTTAACAACAGAGCCAAGTGTCGGAATACTCCTGATATGCTCACTGAATTCTTCTTTCTTGAAACTTTGTTCATAGCTTTTAGTCTTTGGAAACACCCCTTTCAATACAGCTATCCTACTTATGAGCTTTTTTCTTCCTTTAAATCCCTTTTGCACCTTCAGGGTCATTAATCATTTATATTCATTACACTAAAGAATCTTACCAGCAAAAAGGGCAACATTGGTTTGTCTGGCATCAAACGGGCATCTTGCCAGCCCACTAATTTCTTCCCCATCGTACTCTAAGGTATTCAACTACAAAAGAAAAATAAATAGCTGGTGTCACATCTGTTCAATGTACCTGTTTGAAGGCAGAACTGCTTTATTTGTACTGAAATTCTGTGGGAAGAGTTTTGTCTGTATTCTTCCATAGCATTAGGGGCAAAACAAATCACTAGGTTTATAGCAGAAAGGATTCGACGCTAACAGCATACCAGTAAAGGAAGAAACGTTGATTTTTAAAAAAAGGCACATCATATAAAATGTACTTACCCGATAGTATCTACACATGGGATTAAATGCATTGGTGCCACAAACAAAAACCATCTCATCGTTTCTTGGAACAAACACTTTAATAAAGTTGTGGCATTCGTCCTAAAGAAAGTAACAGACATTCACATTAGCCATTCCATATGCTCACACTGAGGGCTCAAGCCCCCAGAAAGACTCAATCTAGCACTTACTTGTCTGTTTCACTTACTTTATGCTTGCCTTTCATAGCACAGTTTTCTCGATCCTGCTGTCTTGACCTCCATGTCAGTTTCTGCAGAAATCAAGCAAAACCAAACTCAGCATTTTAAAGGTGAACATTGTTTTGAGGGGACAGGGACATTATCCAAGTTCTGAGGGGATGCAAATAAATTTTCCAGCTACACTTGCTCACCTTGTTTGGTATTACTTCTGTTTTGGGGATTTCATCTAAGTTTACTGTATAAACTTGATCCCTGTTGGAAACAAAGCAGTAAGTCATATCAGGTGAATCCATAAAAATGTTAAGCTGCTTCTTATTTTTACAGATCTGCCTTTATTGTGTTTTGGAGATCATTTGGATTTTCTCTGTCTCCAACAAAGTCAACAAAGAGTACTTTTTCATTAGTGAGATGCTTTTATATATCACTGTGGTTAGGGAGCAAAGAAAGCTCTTCTCTTCAGACATGGGTCAAACGGCTACGTGGTATTGGCATAGACATACTTCTAATATTTGCTTGAATCCGAGTTAAAAAAGAATAAAGAAAGATTCTATTTTTTCTCCTGCTGCTTTAGGAATAAAGAACGGTGTATGATTTCTTGATGGCAGTAACAAAATAGCACCGCTGAAGGCTTTTGCTGTATTTTGCTCCTGGTGCACAACACTGATTCTTCTCGGGGCATATTTTTGGCTACTTGCAATTTTTGATCACAATCGCGTATTAGTTTTTCATGAACTAGACACATTAATGCAAGTGCCACAAGAGAAAAGAATTTTAATCTAATAAACCAACGAGAGGAAAATTACCTGCCAGCAATATAAAGTGTGTCTCGAATTTTCAGCATCAGCTGAAAGTCCAGCCTGTGCTGTGATTCATTGCCTGAAGGGCGTCCTCTAAAAACCGGATATTGCCTTGAATCTGCAAGTAGAAATGGGCTACACCATCAGTCAGGATTACGAAGCTGAAGAATCGATAGACAGCATTGATTAGCTGTATATACTAGTTGTAGAAGGGCTTTAACTAAATTCCTCTCTCCAGGTCTTGAATATGAATGAATGAAAGACAGTGAATGTCAGCAAATGGTCTTTTTCTTTTAACGGAAAATATATAGCCGATATATGGGTTGCTTTAGAAAAGCACCTAACTAAACTGCCCCATTTTCTCCAAACACTCGGAAATGATTATGGGCAAATTAGTATGCAAAACATTGTAAAGACATAAAACTCGCTCTCGCTTTCTTTCTAAAAATGAATATGCTTAGAAAATCAAAACCCAAAAAGCTTCTCAGCAAAGGAGAATGCTCTTTAGATTACTTACAGTGATAGTCGACAGTATGAAGAGGCTCATCGTCTTCAGGAAAGCTGACTGCCCTCAGCTGGGGAACCATCAGAAGCAGCATGTAGGCACAGAGCAGGAAAAGCCTCATGGTGGGCCGAGGTGAAGTCAGAGCAGCCCCTCCTCAGAAATCCCCCTGCGCTACCTGGAAAACAGAAACAGGTTGGAAAGATCTCCACGCTGTGATGAAAACTGTTTTGTCATTTGTAATCGGCTCCACTTTCCCCACCGGTGCTCTCCAGGCACCCCCCTCCACCAGAAAGATGGTGGTGGTGGAGGAGGTGCGTCTGAAAACGCAGGCAAAAGATGGCACCGCGCCAGGTCTGATGATAGCAACTGGTGAGCATATCGAAGGTTTAGGCCAACGTGCAAGAGTTTTTGAGGTAACCACCTACATCATCTCGGCAAAATCACCAGAACCACAAACAGAAATGCTGGCTGCTGACTTGGCAAGAAGCTGGACAAAGTCGGGATTAGAATTTTAATTGAACTCCAATCTGCTTCCCTTCCCCCATCCCTGAAAAGCATCCAGCTTGTCTCTGCGCCCCTATAAAATGCCCAAGCTGCCTTGCAAACATCCAGGGAGAGGACAAGCCGGTTGCCCCTCAACACCCTCCGAAGGCATTGCCAAATTCCCAGCTTTATGCAAGCCCTACCCCTACATTCTTAAGTAGAACCCTTTCCTAAGCTTAGAAAGAACAATGGGGAAGTAATGACACAAATGACCTTGAAGCAGGGTGAAAGAGAATTAAATGAAATGGTTTCAGGGATCAATCAATCAAGCCAAGCAGGGCAGGGAGGACGCAGCACAGCTGACACCGGACCACGAGGGAGGTCTACATTTTTACACCAAACCATTTGGACACAAACCAATACGCTAAGTACGCCTGTCCTCTTAGCTTTATTAAGCTTTAGAGCCGTAGGGGGCCACAGGGACCATCTAGTCCAATCCTCTCATTTTTTAGATGAGAAAACGAAGGGCTGGAAAAATTAAGGGCCTCACTGAATTGCATCGAGCGATTCAGGGCAAGTCGAAGTCGAGACTCGCATCACCTGAGTCCCCATCCAGGCCTTTTTCATCAAATTAGATAATGAAATTAAATGACTGGCTTTTTTTTCTTCCCTTAGAAAATACAGCATTATTAAAAAAAAAAATCTCTTGAGGGTAATGAATATACTCATTATCTTTACTGAAGTGATGTTTCACAGTTGTACGCATATGGTAAATTTTATCAAGCTGTACATTCATATATGTGTAGTATATTGTACGTCAATATCTCAACAAAGCTCATAGCATGAATTGTACAATATTAGCTGTTATTTTTAACATAAAATCTTTAAATGTTATTACTTTAGTAAAAAAAATAAATTAAGGTCCTGCTGGGCCAATGGGATGGGTATTTTTGTGAAGCTGTAAAAGCTCCACTTTGCAACTGTATCACCCCTTCCTCAACCAAAACTGTCACTTGTAGCTACTGTACTGAATGGTAAAACATTTAGCTTTATCCTCAGCCTCATAAATCTAAGAACTTTAGGGAAGGTCATGGGAATCCCTTCAAATCCTGGGGGAGCCCAACTACTCAGCAAGGTACTTACTATGCCCCTTTTATCTTCTTAATGTCAAACACACGTGTATTCCATGCAACACTCAATATTCGTCTAACTAAAGTAGAAGCCAGGTACGTATATGTGAGATTAAGAATTCTAATTTTGCAAAAAGAGAGAAAAATATTGCAAGGCAATTTTTCTTAATGGACGATTCATCCAGCAGTAAGTGAACACATTTAAAATGCCCTGCAAAAAAAGTGTGGTAGAAGGGACCTGCGGCAGCACCATTCTGCGCTCTAGTTCAGAGTGCGGACGTTGGCAGCCATCTGACTTGGGCTGGAATGCAACCCCACCACTTACTAGCTAAGTGACCCGGGGAAAATTCTTCAATCTCTCTTAACTTTAGTTTCTTTATTTATAATATATGGATAATACCACCTTCTCCTCAGGGTGAAAAAGAACTAAATGCCTAGCACATACACATTTTGAGCAAAGTTAATCCTCCTCACCCATTTTCTATTAGTAGGACACCATGCATATGGCCAAGTTGACCTTAAGAATATGAGCAAGGTCTGGGGAAAAGATGTCCTAAAATAGTAAAGCTGTTTGGCCAGTATTTTTTCACAAGCGGATAGTTAAAATACTAAAGGGTTCATTTTAGAATCAATTTTACAACTTGAGCCCATTTATCAAACTCGGAAAAGAACGTAAAAAACCACCACCCACAACCATGCCATCCTAACCCAACCACCACGATGATTTGGTTCCAGTCTTCCTGCCACATGCACGTATTTTCGATCTTGACAAGGTGATTACTTTTCATCTATCGCTTCTCCTAAAGCAGCATTTTTCTGTCCTGCCCTTCCACAGTGTTTTGCCATTTATAAAGACCCTAGAAAGTTGAAGCAACATCAAAATACAAAATGTTGCCCTAATATTAACATCTGCTATGACATCAATCCCAAACTTTACCCTCTGGCTGGAAAGTTACTGGATGTGTCTGCTGGGTGGCAGGCAGAAAAATCAGAAACACCAATTAATCCTAAAGAAACACAGAAATATCTGCAGGAAAACAGGAAGACAGTTCTGTGAATCTTTCTCCACTGGGACAGGTAACTAAATGGTTTATATCATCTGGGCAGAGCCCTGATGCCCCAGACAGCAAGGCAGGGAGGGGCCCTCGCCAGGAAGTGTCTTTCACAGCTGTGCTTCCAGCATTGAGACTGAAGATGGAATCACTGCTGACTCACTGGCAAGCAGCGAGCTGCAGGCTGAGCTATCATTTCCTATAACTCATTCATCTGACACTGCAGAACGCACTTTCTCCCTATACTCCACCCCCTTACCAATCGCAACCTCCAAAAATAAAACCCCACCACTAATTGCTTCCTGTCACTGCATAAAGCTTTATTGAAAAAAAAAAAACTTTCAGATTTGCCATAGAAATCATAGATGGAAGTATTTAATGTAATATATGTATCAAAGTAGAGCTGAGTGGGGGAGGGAAGAATCTGGAAATACGTGAGAAAAATGTACCAGGAAGGAGATTTACTTGCATGTCAAGCCCTTCCGACTACTCAGTCCTCACTTTATTTAAGGAACTATCTCAGGATCCCAGGGCTCAGTGAAATCATCAAACCAGTTACGTGGGATGAAAACAAGACAAGAGGCATGATAAAATGCTGGCAAAGAACACAGATCTTGACGTTAGAAAGATCTGGAGTTCAAACTTACTTGTGCCATTTACTTCCTGGCTCTGGAACCTTGTTCAAGGCAACTTAACCTCTTTAAGCCTCAGTTTCCTCAAATGTAAGATAGGAAAATTACCTGTACTACCTCATAGGCTCTTCTGAGGATTAAATGAGCTCATCTACACAAAACAACTAACACAGAACCTGGTCCGTGGTAAATCTCTAGTGAAGTTTAGTGAATATTATCACGACTACTATTGTTAACAGCTTCCTGGGCAAAAGGGCAAAAAAAAAAAAATGTTTATTCTTTCATTTTGTACAACTATTTGTAAAGCTGTTATGTGCATCACCATAACAATAATAGTGTTCTCAGAGGATAAGATGCAGCTTCACAGACACAGCTGCCTCCAAGGAGGGGGAGGGACCCGCCTTCCAAACGTATAAACTGACAGTGAAGAACGTGCCTCTATGAAGTTACTGCTTCCAGTGAGAGAGCAGGGGTACCTGAGTAAGTATGTATTTTGGAATTTTTTATATGGATTTCTCCCATACATTCCTGATTTTAATCTTAACTATAATGAGGAAAGCTCTTAAGAGGAGTTCAGAGCTGTCAAGACAGCCAGGGCTTGAGTGACTGGGTTTAGGAGAAAAGGGAGGTACAAGGAAATGCGCATTACGGGATTTGCTAATTCTCTGGAGCTGTATAAAGAGGAAAGTGTAGCTATAAAGAAAAGCCAGATTTTTGGCAGTTTCATTTAAGACCCACCAAGAAGGAGGGGCCCCAGTAAATATCCAAAGCCTCTCATTTGGACCTCCTAAAATCCATGCCTTAGAGGACAGGGCTTCAGCGGTAGTCCAAGTCTTACAAAAACCTCCAGCTTGATCTCCAATAAACTAAGTCTGAACTGGGTGGACGTAAAATCCTCCCACTCTAGCCACTTACAGAAAAGGTAAGGTGAGTCCTCTCTAGAAGAAAATAATCATCCAGAGACCATCTTTTTTATATATAAAATGCTCAACATTCAAATAGCAATTACTAGACATTCCGAGAACTAAGACTAAGAGAGAAAAAAGACAACAGAAGTAGACCCACAGGAAACCCAGTTATGAGAATTCTCAGGTAGAGGTTTAGAAAATAACTGTTTAATTTGTCCCAGAGGAAAGATGACAAGATGGAGAATTTCACCAGAGAACTGGAACCTACTGAAAAAGAATTAAACGGAAATTCTACATCTAAAAAGAACCAACTACAACCAGCACTGTTCAACTGTGGGCATGCTAAGCTTCTCTGCTAGCGGTGCCCACTCCCAAACTCAGTTAAGTTTAAACAAACTTCGGGTACGCTCTATAAATTTTTACTGTATAAGTACTATCCATCAAAACCTCTCTCATCTAAAAAAAACGGTGACATATATTTTATGTAAATAATTCCATAAGTCTTTAAAAGATATTAAGTTCCTAATTCCTTGATATAATACCATGAAAATAAAAAAAAGCAATAGAGCAAACTCTCTTTTAAACATACATATAAATTTAAATTACAAATCAAATCAATTTTCAAGTGATAGTAGTACTATAACCAAGGATGATCTGGAATATAATACTAGGAAAGCTGTTAATATGATTTACCACATCAGTAGGTCAAAAAAGGCACAACACAGCAAGGAGAGAGGAGAGTCAGAGGCCAAGCACTGGATGTTGAAGACAAAGCGTCTGGCTTGGAAATATGGCTTTTCTTTGTGTCTTGTGACTTTAATTAAGCAATCAGTCTAACTTCTCTGTGCTTCAGTTCTCTCATTGTAAAATGGAGATACTAACAGTGTCTCCTTTATGGGATTGTTACGAGAAATCAATGTCAACATTTGTAAGATTGTTTACACCACCGCTTGGTGTTTAGTTAAGCCCTACACAAGTAGTTGTTAAATAAAACAAAACCTAACCATCATCTCTCTAAATGCTGATGATAAAATCTATCATCATTCCCTGTTAAAAACTTTTGGCAAACTGAATAGCAGGGTATTTCCTTAATACCGTAAAGGATATTTATTCCAGACTGACAACTAACATCACTGCACTGAGACAGTAAAGGGACAAATACAGAAAAGAGAGAGGCTAGAATAATCCTGTGGTGTTGAATTGGAGGTATCGGTGTGAATTAATGTGTTTTAACAAATAGATTGCTCAATATGAAAAAAAAAAAAAAAGTGTAAAAGCTCCTATGATCCCAGATTCTCCTCCAGCCACCACCGAGCTCTTTCCTTCCATTCAGACACTGACAAAAAGTTCCCCAGCCTCACTGCTGTCATCTCCTCACCTCCCACCCATTCTTCTACTTCCTCACTTCTAGTTCCCTCAATAGTGCCTTTCAGTAAAAACACTGATGGCCCCCAGGTAGCTACATGCAATGGATACTTACCAGTCCTGTCTCGTGTGATCACTCAGTATCTTTAGACACAGCTGACAGTTCACAGCTTTTTAAAGCACTGCGGTTCCTTGCCTTCTCCTCTGCCACATTCTTCTGACTTTTTACCTACCTTTCTGTCTGCCCCTTGTTTGTCTTCCACTCAATTTCTGGATGAAGCAAGAACGAAATTTTCAGAATATAAACCCCATCATAGAATCTCATAATCCTGCAGGAACTTCCTATTACCCTTAGGAGAAAGCCCAGATCTTTGAAATGGGGCATTAAGGCTCTTCCTGATCTGAGTCCTGCCTCCCTCTCCAGTCTTATCCTGAGCCTCCTTCCACCTTCACTTCTGCATCTGCCACCCTGGCTCTGTTTTGGCTCCGGGATGTATGAGACCACCTACTGCCACCAAGCCTTTGCTCCTCCTTTCCCTCTGGATGGCCCTGCTTGTCTCCCATCCTTGGCCTAGTTAAGTCCTCCTAATTTTTCAAAGCCTGAAGAAGATTCTTCTCAGTCCCTTGGCACAGGCATGTCTCCCAGTTGTCAATACTTGACACAACTGTGAATAAATTGTAAATGAAGGAAGAAGCAACAGAACTAACCATGTGCCCTGAGTCACCACAAGCTCTGCTAAATCTCTCAGGGCAAGATTTAGCATTTTGGACTCCTGATTTTTTTTTTTTTTCAACTGAGGTACAGTCAGTTACAATGTGTCAATTTCTAGTACACAGCATAGTGTTTCGTCCATACATATATATAGATATATTCATTTTCACATTCTTTTTCACCATAGGTTACTACAAGATACTGAATATAGTTCCCTGTGCTATACAGAAGAAATCTGGGTTTTTATCTATTTTTATATATAGTAGTTAACATTTGCAAATCTCAAACTCCCAAATTTATCCCTTCCCACCCACTCCTGTCTGATTTAGATTTATTTACTACTGTTCAACAAACAACAACAGAGGGCAGCAGACCCAGGGAGGATGGGCACCCTAGGCTCTGCACCCAAAGGGCATTCATTCTTCTAGCTGAAGAGTGCCGTGAACTCCGGGGGAGAAGAGGGTGGAGCTGCAGCTGCACCCTCAGGGGCACTGCTCGCTCTCCAGGCTATGAAACTCCAGGGGGCGCTGTTCGCACCGCAGCCGGTGAGAGCGACGACCCGTGGAGCTACAGGAGTTACCGGCCTACGTCCTGACAGCCCCATATGACAAAACAGAACAGGAGTAAGGGGTTTAAGCAGATGAAACGAGAGCAAAGAGAAGTAAGCTAATTGCTATTCCTTGGAGTCTACCAAAGACCCAAAGGGTTGTAAATGAAGGTCAACTGCAAAACAGAAGTTTATATTTATATAGCATTCACGTGTCTAGGTTCTAGGCAGTGCATTCTGTGTAGGACTATGGATTTTAATCCTTGCTCAGCATCAATATTTAACCAGAATGGTATGACAACCAGGCTGACAGCACAAGCGCTGGAGTATGAGAAGGTAAGAAGAAGGGACGATGCACCACCGCTAAATGCACACAGAGTCCAGGAGACCTCTAAGCAGAGTAGGGGCAGGGCCCTTAGGGAGCTGCCTACATCCCAGCTCCCTAAGTGACTCTTGGCTGATGGAGTCTCGGGAGAGCATCAGTCTCTCATTTACCGACTCTCCACTGCTACTCCACAGCGCCCCCACCCAGTCCTCTCCTGCACACCACCCCGGGGACCTGGCATCGCGTGTGAACAAATACACCCTCCCTTACTCGGGCCAGGAAGAAGTACCTGAAGAGCCCTTGACTCTGAGACCCTTCTTCCTGCTGGGAACTTGGGTGCCCAGGTGAGAGGAGGAGGTTTCCAGCACCAGTTTGTTAATGACACTTTATAATTAACCACCCAAAACATTGCCCCTTAGCACGTTGAGGAAATGACAAAGCAGCTCTCTGACTCAGACAGCAGAAGCCCTGCTGACACGCCAGAATCTGGATGGATGTGCATTCGGACGGAGCAGGGAAGAGCCAGTCTGGAGGAATGGGAGCTTGGAACCAAAAGGAACGTATCAGGGAGACTTCTTCCACTGACACTGGCCGCAGGAGAGGAAAGGGACCAGGCACTGGGAGATCTGGGGTCACGGGCTTGCTGTGTGACCGCGGACAGGTCACTTCGCTTTTTGGGCTTGAGTTTCTTCGTGATTCAAAGGGAGGTAAATTAAAAGGGCAGGAGCACTTTTTCTCAGAGTCCATGAGCTCCTTCTGAGGGCTGGAGGGCAGGCCCCTCCTTCCCTGTCTACTTGGGTGAGCGTCCTGCCGTTATGCTCATGGCTCCGCGTGCTCTTCCCCTCCGCATTCCAGCATCTCAAGCGGCTCCCATCACAACAGCATTTCCCCGACCCCAAGGCTGCCTCTGTTATCTGCCTCCCACCCTCTTCTCCACTAAATTTCTTCAAAGAGAGGTCTGAACCCACTGTCTCCATTTTCTCATTTTATTAAATATTTAACCCACTTCAGTCTGACTTCAGCCCTTGCCCATCCATCACCTTATTGTCAAATCCAACTCAATCCTCATTTTAAGTCTTCCTTCATCTCTCTGAAGCATTCAGTTGTGTTGGTCCCCTCCACCAGATCCTGAAACTCTGCCTTTGGCTTTCAAAGTTATCTCCTCACCTCTCTAGCTATGCCTTTTCAGCAACTTTCCCAAATTTGTCCGAACATGCCCACCCTTAAGTGTGGTTCTTCTTGGTTCCATCCTGGCTATTTGGAGATTCACCCACATTACACCCACCTTCTTCATCACTACCAGTTAACTGATGGAATCCCAACCCCACGTGTCTGGCAGAGACCACACTCATCAGCTTCAGATCCTGTGGTCTGACTCTCTTGCTGGGTATTTTGACTCGTAAAATATAGGCAACTTAAATTTGCAAGGTGCAGACCTGAATGTCAGATACTTCGCGTTGACCTGTACTCCTGCTAACTTCCTTACAGAGGGAGGCTCTGAGCTCCGAGTGCCTGGGTTCAAATTCGTGCACTGTCACTTACCAGCCATGTGACCTGGGCGTGTTACTTCACCTCTCAGAGTCTCAAGTTTTCATGCCTAAAATGAAGATAATTTAGTACTAATATTACAAGGCTTCAGTGGAACAATCTATATACAGCATGTAGCTAAAGCCTTCGCACCTGGTAAGGATCCAACAACTCTAACAATTACTGATGTTTTTCATACCTGCTCAGTCTCTGAAGCCTTAAACCTGGGAGCCACCCTCGGTCTCTTCACCTCCCATCCTGTTTCCAACCTGTCAGCACATCCTGTTGATTCTCTCTTCTCGTTGCTCTAAGAACCCACTCTAACCCAGCTCCTACCCTCCTCGACTTCTAGCTTATTCTCCACAAGGCCACCAGGATCATCTTTCCAAAGCACAGATAGTATCATGTTGCTTCCTCGTCTAAAGACAATTTTATGGCTCCCGAAGGTCTATGTGATAAAGTCCAAGTTCATTTCCAAGATGTACGAGATCCTCCACAATCTGATTCTCGCCAGCTTCTCTGCTTCGGCTACCAACGCTCCCCAAACTTGATCCCAAGGCAGTGTCTTCTACACACACTGTCCTCTCTCAAATGCCCGCCCTGGAAATTGTCTACTCACCAGCCCAAAGCGTCCCTGGCCTTTGCCCCTTTCCTAGTCTTCCCAGTAGCCCAAGTCCCTCTCCTCTGGCCACTCTGTTCCTCTCGGGACAACTAATCGTGCTGTGACACTGCACAAATACTTCTATTACAGAACTTACCACTTCATCATAATATTACTTATTTTCACATTTTCCCTATCGAACTGGGCTGCTTGAGAAAGAGAGCACGTCTTACTCATCCTCTGTGTCCCTTGCATCAGGCACGTAGGAGGTCCTCAGGCGGTATTTAATGAACAGAGGAAGAAGTAAATCAGCGGAGGCTGTACACATGACGGACTCTGCCGCGGCACGGGTTCCACATCTTACACACCCCTCCACCATCGCCCCAAACACCTCGAGCCTTGGGTCTCCCATTTTCCTCCTATAACATTAGCAGCCAACCCTCATCAGCCCCACGAGTTCCCAGGTGCTCCAAAACCAAGAGGTTCTTAACGAATGGTGACAGATGCCTCTTTTCACACCTTCCCGTCATTAACAGACAGCTCTTGGATCCTGGCGGGATGAGCAACACAGGCCAAAGGAGGAGGTGATTTCTCGCACCCTGCTACTGAAATTTCCCCCTCATTCTGCAGCTCTCCCAGCACAAGGAAGAGAAAGCAGAGCTGTTCTTGAGATTAAAGAGCAGGGCATATGGAACTAGCAGAGAACAAAGTCTATTTGACTCCCCACTAACCAACACACAAAAATAAATTAAAAACCAGCCTGCCTAGTGGCTGGCTGCTGCTGGAGATTCTGCAATGGGCAATTCTTTCCTTTGGCTTATGGCCTCTTTTCCAGTTATAAAGTACGGGGTGCTAGAGCGGAACATAAGCCAGAAATCAGTATGAATACATTTATAAGGTCTTTCCTTGGGGCTAGATCCTGATAGAAGAGAAAAGATAGAAAGGTGGCGGGAGACACCGTGGAAGGCAGAACAGGGCGCACTGCAGGGGCGGACGCCTGTTGTGTTCTTTATTCATGCCTTGCTTTAATAATCAGTTGTCTCCCGAAAAGTTGGGTCAGTTTTGTTGATTTTAATTATATTTTACATGCATGAGGAAAGCTGGCTATTTAAAGAAGTTTGCTGAAAATTAAAGCAGCTCTTATGCAAAGTTTTCACTTGAAATCTGGATTTTCTTAAAGCAAAGCACACCAATAGCTCCATTAGTTATGCTCCTGGTTAAATATTAATAATTCAAAAAGGAATTGCACTAAAAAGGAATTGAGCAGGAAGGGACAGAAAACAGGATCTAACCTGTCTCTGCCAAACTCTAAGCAAATCTGAACAGGAATCCCAGAATTCGACCTCTGATCAGAACCACGGAGTCTGGGGAGCATAATTGTAGTGACAACTTGCCTGCAAGTTTTTGCCTGTCCATCCTAACCCAAATCGGGGAGCATTTCAAAGCTAAATTGTCCTAGAAACAATCTTCATTTAAAGTGAGAATAACTCAAGAAACTAAGGAGAGGGTGAGCCCCGTATCTGGGCAGAGAGAATCTGCCATCCAGGCAGCGGACAAAACACATCAGCTTCCTAAGAGATCAAGACGAGGACTAGCTTTGTGGGAATATAAAACATGGGAACCGTCCACAATTGAAAAAGAAAAAAGAGAGAGAGAGAGAAAGCAGAAGGCTGAACACAATGGTGCGTCCTTCTTTCAGGGGGGACCCCAGGGCTTTCAAGGCTAACCAGCGACAAGAGGCATTAAAAGCCTCTCCTTTGTCACCTCTTCTGCACGCGTGGTCCCATCCAGGCCTGCTGCTCCCCTTCGTCCTCCAGGAAAGGACCATTCTAGATAAAGAAAGGGCTCAGGGTTCCCAGGGATGACTGAGATGCCAAAAGACTCAGCCTGCCTTTGGAACATTGGCGCGTTCTACCGGCTGACCTGCTGGGGCTGCCATATGGCCTGCGCGTGACATTCTGTTCAGAATAATAGGGCCTGGGTCCATGCCTGGTTCTGCTCTCCCGGCTGGGATGACAGACGTAGAGCATGTGTGTGCTGATTTTCCTGATTTGTCTGATGCCACCACGATGAAGCCATAGGTTTCAACATCCTCCATGGTGCCTTTTTTAGGTTTTCAAGAACGTTAACAATACCCAGGCAGGCAGGGACCGAGGATGGGCTATCTCTGTGATTCTTGGGAGAGAATGAGGAGATAAATTAAGGGACTTCGGGTCCAGGTGCGGTGCAGCTGGTGCAGAACCCGGATGTCATGAGAGTCCAGTGATCACTGTGTCCCATCACTGCCCACGACAGGAATTCGCTCTCTGTGAAGAAGCTCCTGTCCTCATTGTGGAGCCCGCTGGCACTCTCTGAAGCTGCTCTGCAGTTCATGAAAACCCCCACCCCTGGGCTCTCCGTGTGCCCAGAGCCACTGACACATTAACCCCCATTCTCCACTGCAGGACCCTCTGCATACCTGCATTTCTGCAGGATAAAAACATCTCTTGTGTGCTGACCCTGGCGGGACTCACCGCCCCAGGAGATAGCCCACCTCCCACTACCCTAGGCGGACAGGTCTCACATCCTGCCCTTATCAAAGTTATAAATAGCACAGTTCAGAGAAGTCCCTGACAGATCTTACAACCAATCAGGTACTTGTGCACGAATTGATCATGCAGCCCCTACTCCTTGTGTGCACAGCCCCCTCCCCCCAATAACAGACCCTGCACACCCACCCTCGGTGCTTACGCAGGCTCCTCTCGTCTGTGTGGCCCCCGTTGTCTACAGCAGTGTACCCCCGATAAACTCCCTTCCTCAACTCTCCTTGGCCTCTGCTAAATTCTTTTACCGACCCGCATCACCAGCCTGCCAGCCACGTTGTGTCCAACATTCATGTTTCATCTTCCGCAAACCCCCTCACCCGAGGTCCCCCGGTGATACCAGGACTTAAAAACAGCTGGTGAAGGGTTTACAGAAGGTTCAACTCTAACAACCCAGAGATAGAAAAGTGGACTTTAAAAAATTTGTAAAGCCAAGAATTCCTTGTCCATACACTACATTTTCCAGTTGCCAAAAATATGGCTTTTTGTTTTTGTCCTCTGTATTTGAAAACAGTAACAGTTGCTTGTCTATGGCGAACATGGAGAATGATCACTCATCATCGTGCGGGAGGATCGAAAATAAACCGCTACCATGAGCGGCATTCCATCAGAAAATTCAGTTCTGACTTGTTTTTTCAAAATGCACTTCCTGGGTGCGACGTACACAGAACTCTGCTACTGTTGCAATTTCCTGTTAGTTTATACTTCTTTCCAAATAATTTATATAAAATGTCATATTGTCCTCCTGAAGGAAATGAGTGAGTCAGGCTCAGCCCACAGTCCTGGACTGATCACTGGCCCAAGTGAATTTTATGGCCAGAAAAAGCTCTGCAAGGGCCCAGCCCGAGCCTGAGTCAGTCCCCGGTGACTCACCTGCAGACCTTCGTCCGGGCTCAGTATCTATCCTATCTGTAAGGTTTTGAAACTGCTGGGTCCACAGAGACAAAATGGGAGTGCAAGTAAATTGATGCCAATTGCTGATTTTTACCAAATGGACTCGACACCCCGAGGGTATGAGAAGAGTTGAGCCCTTGCTCCTCCGGCGGCTGGGGGTGGAGCCTGAGTGAAGCGCGGGGCAGGGGAGTGGGTACCAGGGTTGCCAACGTGGACTCGGGAGCCAGGATGCCTAGCGAGGACACCCAGCTCTACCGCTTACCTAGCCACCTGCCCTTGGGCAAGCCGCTTCCCTGCTCGGTACTCCGGCGCCCCTGGGAAGTGGGGATGACTAGCAGAGATCTCAGAGAGCTGCTGTGAGGACTGAGCGGGTTACCTAAGGGGCATCCCTGAGCTCCTGCGGTCAGGGGAGTAACAGGAAGCCTGTGCGAGGCTAACGGCACAACCCTGAGCAAACGCTGCGCGGTGCGAGCTATAGTTGGAGATAATCGTGCTTCAAACCTTCTATCACCTTTACAACCTTAATTCTCGCCCACCCCTATGAGTCACCTCAGGGGATGTAAATCTCACCCCAGAACCGAAACATATTGAACACACAGGGATTGAGAAATCTGGATTCTCCTCTTGCCTCAGCCTTTAGGAGCCAAGAAGCCACACCTCCTCTGGCTCGGTTTCCTTATCTATGAACGAGAGGTTGGGCTAGAATATCAATGGTATTTAAGTCCCATCCAAGTCATTAGATGTTATTGATTCTGAGTTTGGTGTCTGGGTCAAAAAAGGCTCTTCACCAAAAGGGACATGATTCCCAGTTCACCTTCTCAATTCCTCCTATAGCAGCGGCGTTGCCTAGGATACAAAGCGCACGTGCTCCCTCTGAACCCTGAGACAGGAGAGCTGGGATCGACGCCTCTGATCCGTAACACCAAACCCCAAATGGGCTTTGTAGTACAAACTGACTGATGCCTTGAGCACGGAAGGTGTCTCCATCGGCGCTTATGCGTGTGTATTTGGCACTCTGACTCAATCCCAGGTGGAATGGCAGAGGGTGCATTTTTTCCCCTCCTAATCACATGGCCTTGGGAAATACTGCTTTTAGGTGCCACCTCTAGCTTCCCTGGACCCAGGGGTCAGGTGGTGCAGGCCCTCCCACTGGTCAACAGATCACTTCCAATTTCTCCTTTAAATTGTGTGAGATGCTCTTGGGAAGCGCAGGTCACATACGTCTGGAACCTCTAGGTTTCTTAGCTCTTCTCTGCGTCTCCCTGGAAGGAATTTCATGAACTTCCTCTGTGTGTGAGGGTGGGATCAGCAACTCCCAGCTCTCAGCAATACTCATCCCAGACCAGGGGCTGGGCAATGAGCTGTTCACTTTTATAGCATCTTACACCTTTTAAAGCAAATATACCTTATCAATTTGGGCCCTCAAAGGCTTAGGACAGAAATTATTATCGCCATGGAACTTCATGTCAGCTTCATGGGGACAGAAGTCAGGTCTGTTCTGCTCTCTGCTTTATCTTTATAACCCACCACGGTGTCTGGTACCCGGCATCTACTTAGAGAATGTTTATTGAGTTAGTGAATGAATCTCCACCGTGTAGACAAGGAGTTAAGAACTGCTCCAGGTTAGGCTGTTAATAAAAGGCTTCTGGGCCATCTGTCTCCGGGTCCACTGCTCTTTCTATCACCTCAGTGGCTAATCTCAGAGAGACTCAAAATGATTTTGTGTAGAGAAAAAAATAACAACAACAACTAGGTTCCACAGTGACATTCAGCAGTGATCTTACAGACACGCGGCCCAAGAGGGACCAGAGGTCGGGATGCGGATGTCACTTCTCTCACGTGACACTTCCGTAAGCACCCCAAACTCTGGGTGCACGAATTCACCAGATCCCAAAAACGAAGCTGCTTCTCCTTGCTCTCTGCCTTTGCAGGTGCTGTACCACCGCCTGGAGCCCCCTTCCTGCCCTTTCCTCTTCCTTTATGCCAATGCCTCGTCAGAATCACCTCCCACCAGCCTTTGCCCTCTTTCCCTCCTCCTGCCACCAAACTCCGGGCTCACCTCTGTCAGGGCACAGAGCACACAATACGACACTTCCTTCTTTTCTCCACTTCCTCTCCCCTCCCCCAGGCCCACACTGTGAGTTCCGTGAGGACAAGGACTGTGCCCTTGAGGTCCATAAATACATTCCTTAGAAAATGGTTGGTCCACGGGTTAACAGTTGTCTGTTGAATAAACTGTTACGTGCAACTCTGTATCTTTTGAAGAAAAATTAAAAAATGGAAAAAGCCCCGAAGTGCACTTCTCCCACGGATGGCGAACGGCTAGCAATGGCCAGTGACAGACACAGACACCCCAGCAGGGAACTATGCTGCAGTGTGTGTGGCGGGCGTTCCCGCTAATCTGACCACGGTAAGACCTGGGCTTCCACTAATTTCACTGTGGCTGGGATGGATAAATGGGACTTACAATGATGCTCCAATGACAGTCTCTGGCCCATTCCCTACAATGACCAGTGCCTTGGACCTGGGGTCCCCAGTTCTCTCCCAGTCACAGGCAGCATCCTCGGGAGGTATAGAAAATAGTGCTGCTTTACATTGCAAGCAGGCTGAACATTGCTGAAGTTAGCCCGATTACCTTTGGAGGTTCAAGGGTGGCTGCCTTTCTTTTTTCACCGCCTACCCTTACTAAAGACTCCTTGATAAAAAGGAAGACGTCTAAAGCCAGGGGAGATAGAGGGCTTGAGGTCTTTTGTGTCAAGGATACAGGGACAAGGTGGGGGTACAACCCGAGTCAGCAGAGAACTCTACCAGCACTTGGAGAAGAAAGACGGGAGGGACCTCTGGGTTTCCTCCTGGGCCGTTGTGTCTACACCAAGCTGAGGACAGAGGGAGTGCTGCCTTTTTCACGCTGTACAAGCTAAGGTCCCAGGGGGCCTCGAGGGTGGTGGGAACTCGGGGAGAAGCAGCCACTAACAGGCACACTAACAGTGGGAGCACTGCTTTCAGACGTGCTCTAATCAAAAGTTCCCAGGCACTAAGCTCTATCTCAAGCGATCGGTTACACCTTCTCTGCTCACTGTGTCTCTGCAGCATCCTACCTGCCCAGGGGAGCAGAGATGGAGGCCACCGCGAAGCAGCAGAGGGATTCTGCAGCAAGGGCACCACCTGCATGTGTCGGATGCGGCCGCCTCCCACGCTCCCAGGCCAGCCCTGTCGCCTCTTTGGAGGTGAGATAAGGGAGCACTGCTGCTGACTAGCTCACCAGGGATTTTTAAAGGGACAAGTGAGAAAATGTGAGTGAAAATACTTTGTACACTGTAAAGGTGCTATCCAAGTGTGGAGAAGTAGTATTATTACCAGGGCTCTATTTAGCCACAGTTTGCAACAGCTCGGTACACCGACATCGCTTCTGCTTCCGCTCAGATAAATGTGAACGTTTCTGTTTCCCTGGATGCAGCTGCCCTGCAAGTCAAGGGTCCTGCTGGGCCTCCTGCTCTCTGCACCGGGATCGTCCTCCAAGGCTACTCTGATTGGCAAGTTCCGACTCATCCCTTAGGAGCCTTCAGCAGTTTGAGCCCTTTTCCATCCCCCTCCTCTCACAACCCTCCATCCATCCTGACGATGGGTTTACCAGGGTGGGCGGCACTGCCCATCTACTTGCTTGTCTTTCTGATTCACGGAGCTCCTGGAAGGCGGGATCTGTGACTTCTTAGTGGAAATCAGTTCACGGGCCACTACATGAAGTATTGCCCATGCCCGCTCTATTATGAGAGCAGAATGTGCCTGCTAACACACTCCTTTCGTTTTCACGTGACACACCTGGAGGTAGGTGTGATGTGCACGTGCTGGAGCCTGGCAAAGTCAAGGCGAGAACGATCACCACAAGCCAGGCCTGAATATCACAGAGCACCAGGCACTGGACTGAGCATCCCCTGGGAGGCTGGTGCTAGTCTTCCAAGTCTTCAGATAAGGAAACAAAGAGGGAATCTGCCCTCAGTCACAAAACTAAATAGTGGGGCTTAAGTCAGTCTGACTCCAGTGTCTGCGGTCTTTATCTCCGCACCACAAAAAAGCTAACGCCGAAGAAACCAGAAGGAGAGGAGGAAGAGGCATTTGTAATCGATCATATTTTTAGCTCGATTTCATTATTGTGGAGAACAGCGCTCAACTCTTCTTTTGGTCCAATGACCTAACAGGTAACTGTGGCAGACAAATAAATAAATAAAAGATTCTATGAAACAATGAAATAACAAGAGAGGAGTTTCATGCAGGAAGTGAGCGAAGATCCTGTCTCCCTGAGTCTGGGGACTTGTTTCCACCTCTTCTTCCTACCTCCACCTTTGAAGTGCTCAGAGGCCTCTTCCCCACCATCCCTGACCCAACATCAAAGCCTTCAAGTTGTTTCCAGGGCTCACAGGGCAGTGGTGCAACGGGGCCCCGGCCCCAGAGTCAGGGAACCTCTTCGTTCAGGTGACCCTGTGTGGACGGACGCAGACTGAGGGTGGGAGGTCCCACAGGCCCCTTCGCTCCTCGGTCCCTCAGGATTAAAGGTCGTCTTGGGATCCCTTCATTGAAACGTCTGGCAGGCCAAGCAGAGCGGATGGGACGGGGAGCACGTAGGGAGGAAAGTCTCCACCTCTGAAGGCCTGGCGACTTTCTTCTGTTTAGCGGCCAGTAAGAGAACAGTAAACAGGAAATTCTCATCCACACCCTACCGCAGACCCACGAGATGGCTGAGAAAGGGGGGTCAGTGGGGACACCCACAGGAGCCCAGAGAGGACGGCCCATCTTCTCACCATGCCTGAGAATGAATCACCTCAGACAATCCAATGAGGAAAAGGCTTTAAGAATATTCTGGTTCCACCACCCATTAGCTGTGTGACCTTGGAAAAACCACTTCACTTTACATCTGAAAAAACAGATACTAATTGGACTATCTTAAAGGATTGTTTTAAAGGTTATAGCCTTAATACTCAGAAAACCATTAAAACTGTGCCAGGCACATAAGTGCAGTAAGTGTTCGCTATTATTACGGTTATTGCTGTTAGTGTCATTATCAGTGTGACTGTTTCTGTGTCCCCTCCCCTGTGACAATCTAACCTTTCCTGAAGACCACATCTGGTGATTTCAGTACCTTTCCTGTGCTCCAAATTCTCTCTCGGAACACTCTTTGGAAGACCAGACAAAGAAACTGCCTTCAAGTAATTTATCTTTTCCTGGCACTAATAATAAAAAAAAAAAAAAAAAAAAAAAAAAAACACTTAAATAAACCACTCAGCAATCAGATGACATTCTCACAAGTATGGCTGTCAGCATATTAGATGTCAAGCATTTTGCCAGTATAAATGCACCAAATATATTTAATGTCATTATTCTTTTAAGATGCATCACACACTCAGGCCCACCTCTAAGATCTATCTTAAAAGAAAAGGGCCATGACACAGATGATTAGAAGCCCTGAGACCTGGCCCCCTGGTCTCAGACCTCACTACCTGCTGGGGAGTGGAGGGAACTTGGCTAGATTTCTAAAGGTGGAAAAGTCAGTCAAGAGACACTGGACTGAATGGCTGAATTCCTTGTCATGGGAATGATGAATTAGGTCAACGGAGAACTCAGTCCTGGAATATTCTGGAGAGCAGGGGTTGAGATCAGTGCTATAACACCTCCCAGTCCATGGAGTTTCAGGTAGCTAGATTTCTAGCTCTCAAAGGGCTAGAAACAGCATGGCAGTTTAAAAAGATGGTCCCCCCCATTTTTTTTTTTTACTGTTCCCATTTAGAAGGGTGTGTACATATCCTCCCCTTGAATCTGGGATATGACCGCCTGAATAATGGAATATGGTGGGAGTGCTGTTGGGTCAGTTTCTGGGCCCAGAACTTAAGAAATGGGCAGCTTCCTCTTTGTTTCTTCAGACACCTTTGCAGCCAGCCACCGTAACATGAGGAAGCCCAGGCTGCTTGGGACGCCTTCATGAAGAGGCCCACGGAGAGGACGAAGGCAGTGGCCCTCAGCCCCATTTGATCTCCCCGCTCACCGGCAACACTCACAGGCTTCCCACACGAGTGGCCAGCTTAGAACTGGGTCCTCCAGCCCCTGGGGAAGCCACCCTCGTTGATATGAAGAGAGCAGAAATGAGTCTCTCTGCTGCACTCTGTCCAAATTGTAGATTCATGAGTCAAATAAATGATGGCTGTTATTTTAAACACTCGGTTTGGGGATGGTTTCTAATGAAGCTAGATAATTGATATACTCCATGTGGGGAAGGGGGAGAATTCTTTCCTGGCTCCTTTCACATATTCTCTCCATCCTGAAATACTGCTTTCTTTGCTTTGTCCTTAGTCCAGCTGAAGACTCTAGCTGTCAGAGCTGGATATATTGCAGCGACACAGGAAGCCGTTGGTCAGAATGCAGATGCTATGACAATTCCCAGTCTTCAGATTGTCTTTCTGTGTGACAAGGAGTACTAAATTTGTCCCTAAAATGTCTTGTCTTAGTCTCTTAAAAACTCAGGCTTCTTGTTATTAATCTGAAACGAAAATTTTATCAAGAAAGAGCAGTTTACACTGGCGAATGCCTTTTGTTTGGGTTTTTGTTTCTTAAAGACAACATTTAATGTTAGTAAAATTGGGATAAACTCAATATATTGCACATGGCAGGGTAAATCAGAACAACCAGCTAGAAAACAATTCAGCAGTGGGTACACACATGCTCCCATCCACGCAAACTAACAATCCTAACCCTGACTTAGTGATTTTTGCTTCTGATAATTTATCCAAAGCAAATGATCTAAAGTAAGAAGGAAAAATAAAAGAACCTTATTAGAAGAAGATGCTTATTTACGATGGTGAAAAAATTGGTAACAGGTTAATTTTCTAAACATGGAGAAGTAGTTAAAATAAAAGTATATTCCAGTGTTATGGAATATTATGCAACCACGAAGATGATAATAATGAAGACCAATAATCCTTATGATGTAATACCTAGTGGGAAACAGCAGAATTGTATGTCCACTGATCACTATTCTATAGAATCAGAGATGCTTATAGACAAATATTAAAAGAGAATAAAGACTAAGTTATTTTAGATTTTTTCCCTTTAAAAATAATGTTTTGTATTTTTTTTTAATATTTGAAAAAGGAGAGATGGAGAGATGATCCTTTAAACATATAAAATCACCATCCCATCCAAATAAGCTGAGCATTTTCTTGATGAAGATAGTTATTGACCTTCTGTTGACCAAAAACTAATATTTGGATCCTTGGAAAAGGTCTCTTGACATATTATTTTAGATGGTAACTTCCTAGAGAATAAGTCCTCTATATTTATGTATCATATTTAAACTTGGGGTGTTCAGTAACAGAAAATGGAAGTAATTCAGAGATTTCTGTTAGATCAGCATATTATAATTTGGGCTTTGCTTTCCTTCCCGTCAAATTTCCTTTTTCCTTCCCAGGCTTCCAAAATACAAAGTGCTAAAATAAAATCAGCAACAACAGTTTCCATTTTTAAAGTGAACTTTAATCTGAGTTTTACAAAGATCCATGCCAATTCGAAATCACTGCTGTGCTCCCGGTGCTAGTAATACAGCTCAGGTCTTTTGCATTAAAAAGTTAGCATTCTGGTCATATAGGAGAAAGAAAGCCTGGCTTAGACCCCTCAGTGGTCAACTGCAGGCCAGCAAAAGCAAAAGGAGAACTGATTGCAACTGTCCTTGGATATGTGAAGCCAAAACCATTTTTACCCCGGTTGTTTAAATATTGGCATCAAGGTCTCCTTTCTTGATTCTAAAAATATGCACAGGAAGATGGAGAAGGAAGACCTGACTCACTGAAATTCCAAACTTCCTCCTAAAGCAGCAGGAATGCTTTCCCTGCCAGGCTTCTGGCTGGAGTCATCACCCGACTTCACCACGAGCCACACACGTGACATTTCAAGGCATTAGATATACTTTTATTTTGGATGTGTAGCAAAACATCAAATGCATGTTTTCACAAACTAATTTGCAGGCAGAGCTCTTTACATTGTACCTTAAAGCTAAATGGCTGCTGGGACACTGAATCTATTTCAGAACCGGGTCACACTGGCCCATTTTTCTTAGCCATAAAATAAATACCATCGGAGATAAGGATAATTCTGTAATTCTGCCTCTAGGTGTGCGAGCAACAAAAAGTCAGACTTCAGCTCCTTCTGTGGCCCTTTTTGAATCAACCTGCTCACCCAGTGCTATTACAAATGTAAACATATCAGTCAGCTAACCATCATTAGGGGCTGAAGAAATAACTTGGGAGCTAAAACATCGACTTCCATTTGGTTCCAAGGCTCCTAAGCTAAGCATTCTATTGTACACAATAAAACAGGCAGAAGTCAAGACGTTCCCTTCCAAGATAAACTAAAATTAAATGAGGTTCAATTAAATTAAAATAAGTGACTAAATAAACAAAACCCTAATCTGGGGAAGTTTTAGGAGGCCCAAAGACATGTTATTTCCAGCTCTTGAAAGAGGAAGAAATTACCATTCTCTCTCTTTCACACACACACACACACACACACACACACACACACACACATACACCCTCAACTGAGTTGTTTAAAAGAATCTACATGAACACCTCTTCATCAGTGTCAGAGTAGAAACTGCTTAATATTTAAGCGATGGTATCTGCAGCCCTGAGCACCAAGGCTTTGATATTAACTGGCTCCTGGTACTGTGACTTAACACTGGCGCTCTTTGTGGGCTTTTCACAGTACAGAAGGGCTTCCCATTGCTTCTCTGCTCACAGACCAACAGCACGCTTGTAACATGGAAAAGGTCCACTGATGATGCAAATGTTTAGGTGGGTGATGGGTGATGAGAGACATTCTGAGCTTCGAACTCTCTCGTGATCGAAAACCTGCTCAGGTGAAAGGTGGCTTCAGGCAGAACTGACGGTCTATCTAAAAAATGATGATTGCTGAATCTCAATTAACTTAAAGTTGTTTTTCTTTGATATGCCTTTATTTATTTCAATTTGCTGGTGACAACTTGATTGAAAAAAAAAAGTGTATCCGAAGTCTATGCCTGCCATTAAACAGCTATGCGTTTTAATACAGAATTTGTAACAGTGCTGTGAGATATCAGAATGATTGGCCCAGAGAAGATCTTGCTTCTCACTCAGGGTAAATGCAGATTCACTGGGGGTACCTCTTTCTTTCACCTTGGAGAGATGGGGTCTCCAGAAAGTCAGGTCTTTGTCTACCATCAGTACAGTGGCACCTTTTCTAAAAGTTAACATTGAAGTTTAAGACTACGCGTCATACGCCAAGAGCCAGCATTCACTTGGCTCCACGTTGTGGGGTCTATTTTAACTGGTCCCAGTGCCCTTGACAGTGGGTTGGCTAAATAGTCTGACTGTCGCCTGCAATGTACAAGACAAGGATTGTAAATTAGAGAACTCTCAAGGATGCCAATATTTGGGTATTAGAGTTTTCAGCTCTTGAATATAGTTTTTTCCTAAGTGCGGCAAAAGTACTGGAATGAGTTACATCTCCTCTGGGATATTAGCATAAAAATCTATAGAGAGGAAAGGACAGATTCAAATGAAATGAGCAGAATAATTCCGATGCTCAATCAACTTGATTTTATGATGTAAAATCACCAAGCAGCATGTGGACCTAGTCTAGAGGTCAAAAGTTTCAGCCATACAACTAAGCTTCTCAAGAAGACTCCTTCCTGACTTCAACTTCTTTTTTCTTTTGGTCTCATAGTCCCCATATCCTAATTTTGAGTTTTGAGAATACGATCACCACAGTTATAATTCAACCCAGGCCTGACATTATTTCACACTCGTGTCTTACTCTCCTGAAGGGTGCAGATTACTGGCAGCAACCCTGGGGACCATGTTTAATCAGTCTCAGTTTACAAATGAGAACCAGGGCCCAGGGAAATGGGAGGCTTGCCTGAGTGTGCAAAGCAGTGAGCACTCAGGTCCAGAAAATGTGCCTCTTTCCAATTCATGTCTGTCTACTCAGATCAATCCAGAATAAACTGGCATTTGTGAAAAGGAGCAATCAGGTCAGGCTACATGATTCACAGGGACCAGTGCAAAATGAAAATGTGGGCTTCCTTAATCAAACATTATTAAGAATTTCCAGATGGCTGAAGCAGTCCATTCTAACCAGGGGGGCCAAGAGTGACTGCACAGGTCACACACCCATGAAACTGACCCTGATTGCATTTATTTCATTATTTACTGAACTTTGACTCCTGGAGGGCCTAGGAGAAGAAAGGCTCTCTGAACACTGAAAATGCTAAAAAATTATCTGTTGCATGAATAAATGAATGAATGCATTAGGGAATGAGTGAAGGAATGCACCAAGAAAATTACAACTCAGCTAGAGTCAGGCTGACACAGTAAGTCACCGTGAGTACTCAGTCCGTTATTTAAGTGTCACAATTCCTAATCTGAAAATACCTCACAACATAATAAATTTTCTCAGCCCCAACATAAATACGTTGCAGAACTATGTCCAAAACATAGTGGCAAGGTGTACATGTGGTAGCATTACTGTGATTTTATGTGCTCAAGAAATGCCCACTTCTTACCAGAAACAGTCTTGTGTTTTTTTCCATCTATTGTGTATTTAGAAGTAGCCATCCAGATATGTTTCATGGAACTTATCCATGGGCAAAATCTACAAGCTCTTCAGACATGAGTATTTCATGCACTGCCAAGCAAGCATCCTTGATTTGAAAACAAGAGTAAAAATAACAAAACTACTACAATTTATTGAATTTTTATTATGTCAGTACCGTGGTAAGAGCTTTGCATATATTTCCTCCTGAAGAAATCCCTGATAACATCTCTATGAAGTTGTTATGTTATCCAGATTCTCCAGTGAGGAAAACAAGGCTCTGAGAGGTTGAGGGGGGCAGAATCAGAATTTGACCTTAGGACCGTTTGGGCTCCTGGAGACTTTTACAGTTCTTTGGAAGGAAACTGGCGCAGGCTGGATACACACAGAATAGCAGAGCGAGGGCCACTGCTTACCCGTAAGGAATGAACTTGATCTGATAAGGCCTGAGTGAAGTTTCACTTTGGTGAATGAAAATGCAGCCATAAAACACTGGGAGTAGAAATTTCCGATACTGAAAATCTAGGTTGTTAATTTCATAGCGTACTGCAAAGTTGTGCAAAGACAGGTAAACACATATTTCCTCACCCATATTTTAAGGGGCCTTAGGACAGAATGGACTGCGTTACTGGACCAGGAAAAGAGATTGCACGGGACGGAGTGAAGGAAGACTCAGCCAGGCTAAGATTTCCACTCAGGTAGTCAGCAATCTATTTCATGAAGGGACAAGAAAGGCCGAAAAGGGGGTAACTTTCATGATTGTAAATGTGAACTTACAATCATGCAGCGTCTCACAGTTGAAGAGAAGAGTCAGTGTTTCTGTCTACCTCTCAAGAGATGAAACTGGACTCCTAATTATGGCTTGTATTTATTACGATGTTTCAACCTGTTACTCTGGCAGGGGTATCTTATTCCTCATTTAAAACAAGCCACAGTGGGGAGAAAAATAAAAAAATATGGGAGCACAGTGAAAGCAAATTCATTTGATATATTCTGTTTGCTTTTTTTGTAGCATTGTCCTCCAATGTCCTACCTTTTCTATTTTTTAACTGTCTAATTCAGTGAAAGTGCTCTTCTAGGGATGCAAAATTTTCCAATAATAGCAGAAAAGTATTTCTGGCCAAACTCCAAAGTTTTAGAGCTTGAACTTGCTCATGAATATGTTCATGTAATGAACAATGGGTGTACATAGTATGCATATATAATGTAAAAAGGCAGTTTGTAACAAAATGCTGCTTTTGCGCATGCACCCACTGGTTAGCCAATCTCCTCCATGTAAGCTGATGGTTGTGGTCCCATTCTCCTGCCCAAGACGGCCTGAGGCTTCAGGTATCAGCAGGCGTCATGATTCTATCCATGGAGACCAGAGGGCAAGTCTGTACTAGGAAAGGTTTCTTAGGGAGACTTGGTCTCTTGATCTGCTGGGTTCTCACCTGGGATGTGCCAGTTTTATTGGGAACATGAGAAGAGGTCGCCAAGGCAGAGGCTGACAGGCTGAGAATAGCAGAGAACACAGGCTGAGTCCTTGATGACATTGCTGAGCCAAAGAATTAATGAATCCTGGAGCCACCCAATCTCAGGACTGTTACTGGCTTAATATTACATGTCCTCATTGTTCAACCATTTTTAAGTTGAGTTTTCTGTTACTTGTAGCCAAACCCAACATGACTAAGCATCTACTGTGTTCTAGGACCTAGCAGGCCAATTTCCATGCATCACCACTAACTGATTTCATGTCTCTTTAAGATAAGGAACACTTTCTCTATTTAACAGAAAAGTAAAGAAAGACTTACAGAAGCTAGTGGTACACCCAGTTTCTCATATCTAGTTAGCAGATAGGGCAGGATTCCGACCTATGTCTGTCTGACGTTGAGAGTTATTTAAAATCCCTGTATGTGTTTGTATGTATGTGCGGGGGTGTTCTGTTTGTATATATGCCCACACTTACATACCTACGGGGAGGGTGTAACCTGTAGTTGCACAATCATTCATCACATTTTTGAGTCTTTGATAAAATGTTAAAGATAGTTTAAACTGTTAAACATATTCCCTCATAATTGAGGGAACATGCAATGAAATAAAGCAAATGGCAAGAACTGGGAAATACAATTATTACCAAGTTTCCTTATGCATCAGGAATTACTTATTTTTCTTCTCATGGGTCAGAACATTCAAGCTGTGTTCTGAGACGTCGTGCCTGATGACGTCTGCACTAAACACTCATCAACCTGTACAGAGGCCACGAATGAGTACAGTGTTTTAACGGAGACAGGTGTCTCTGAAGAAAATATGGAATCAAAGATGGCAAATTAGCCGTCTAGGGGCTACCACGCACTCTCCCTTTTTCATAAAAGATTTTGCAAATCAACCAAGGTCTCCTTTTTCTCCCCGACCTTGGATGTAGCCCCGCAAATTTCCACAACACAAGATGCAGCAGCAACTCCCAATCAAGGTTGGCTCTCCACCCTGAAACTCATTTGCCCTGTCTGTCCTGCGTGCTCCACGGGGAATGACTCTTCAGGGATGTAACTGAAAATTACAGGGAAATTGTGCAATGGTAGCGTATCAACCCCTGAGAGCGGAATGAGGTGCAATTACTGCTAACTGAAAATATTATCTATGCATTTCTGAAAATTGAGTCTAAAAACTGTATTAGCAGCCATGAAGTTTAAGTCATCCCAAAAGAAAAGGGCAAAGTGTTGTAAAATGTAAATGGTAATAATAAATTTGAGAAGTTGGACTATTTGTGTGTCTGTCTCTAAATGCAGTAATGAAGTGGGTTCGTTTGTTTTTTGAATCACCATCAGATTGGACCCTACCACCTAGGTAATTAAAATCTGAAGGTACAGTGTTAAGGAATCCTACTACTAGAAAGAACCTCGAAAACCACTGAGACCCTCTGCTGCCCACCCTCACCTCACTTTGCTCTAATGAGAACACGAGGGCCAGCCAAGGCCGGGACCTTGTCCAGAGACACCTGGCTGGCCGACAGTGGAGCCGGGCCAGGTTTCCAGTGCCCCAGCTCTGTCCTCGTGCTCCTTTTTAGACCGCTCTGACAGCCTTTTCACTGACGAGTGCACATTTTGAAGGCAGAGACAGACTCACAGACATAGAAAACAAAACTGTAGTGGGGGGAAGGAGGTGTGGAAGGATAAATTGGGAGTCTGGGATTTGCAGACACTAACTACTACATATAAAATAGAGAAACAAAAAGGTCCTATTGTGTAGCACAGGGAACTATATTCAATACCTTGTAATGGCCCATAATGAAAAGGAATATGAAAAGGGATATATATATATATATATATATATATTCAGTATATATATATACTGAATCACTATGCTGTACACCAGAAATTAACACAGCATTGTAAACTGACTATACATCAATAAAACTTTTTTTTTTAAATTACATTAAGCCTCAGAGATTAGCTATGCGTGTGGCAAAGAGAAGACGAGCGAGGGAGAGGTCTCTGGTAACTTTATACAGTTCTTACCAAAACACAGGCTCATAATTTTCTGATTGACTTCTGAGGACGTCCCGTGTCGTGGGCTGGAGGTGGTCTTGGCTATCAGTGGATGGGGTAGTCTAGTGTCACCTGAGGAGCCACATCCAATCAGCCAAAAGGCAGTGCCAGAGCCACCAATGGATGGTCTGGGCATCCCCATCACCTTTTTGTCAACCATCCTTTGCTGAGCCAGTAGCCCCATTAAAACACCTGCATACAGTCCTCCAAAATGGTCTCCTGTCCCCTAAATGCTCCTGCTTTATTCAGTACCCTAATGAAGACAGCTGGATTCAGGGACCTTGTCGATTCAGTTAATCGGGTAAGAAGTATTCACTCTCACAAGAAAAATAGTGAATGACTATACACAGTATGTTTAGTACAAAGCAGGACATGAAGACCAGTAAGGTTAATTTTTGTGTTGTTACTACTACAATGATTGGATTTAAAAGCCCCCAACTATGGTAGCCACTATATATAAAAATAAATTTAAAAAATTTCTTCTGTATAACACAGGGAACTATATTCAATATCTTATAATAACCTTTAATGAAAGAAGAATATGAAAATGAATATAGGTGTATATATATATGTATATACGTATATATGTGTGTGTGTATATATATACACACATATATATGGCTGGGACATTGTGCTGTACACCAGAAACTGACACATTATAACTGACTATACTTCAATTTAAAAAAAAGCCCCATTCTAAAAGTAACATGGCCCTCCTCGCTACTCATGTTCTATGATTTTATTGTCTCCTTTGCTGATGAATCTAGGAGGTTTTCTAGTGAGTGGTTGAGATCATGGGCTTTGAAGTCAGACAGGCTTGGGCATGAATTCTGACTCTGCCACTGTGTTTTCCTAGCAGAGTACTTAACTGTGGTTGGGAGACAGAATAACGTCCCCAACCATCCCCAACAATGCCCAGGCCCTAATCCCTAGAACCTGTGAATATGCTACCATACAGGGAAAGAGGGACTTTGCATATATGACTTTAAAAGAATCCTACAGTAGGGAGATTTTCTTGGATTACCTGGGTGGGTGTAGTAGAATCACAAGGGTCCTTAAAAGATGGAAAAGGAAGGGAGAAGAATCCAAGAAGGAGACTTGACTATGGAAGCAGATGTCAGAGTCACAGAATGGGTGGCTTTGAAGATGGAGAAAGGGGCCACCAGGGAGGAAACACAGGTGGCCTCCAGAAATGGAAAAGGCAAGGCCATGGATTCTTCTCTTGAGTCTCCAGAAGGGGCACAGCCCTCCTGACACCCTGACCTCAGCCCATTTGGGACTTCAAACCTCCAGAACTGTCAGGTAATACATTCACGTCGTTCAAACATCTAAGTTTGTAGGAATTTGAACAGGAAACCAACTGATGCTGCTTGAGCTCCTCATCTACAAAATGGGAACAAAAATGTATGCGCCTCAAAGGGCTGACATGGGAATTAAATAGGAGAACGTAACTAAAACGCTTAGTGCTTGGCATAGATGAAGAACTCAATAAATGTTTACTGTCATTACACATCATATCATTATATAGAGAGGAGATTTATACGTTGTGATTATGATAAATGGTGACTCCATAAAGCATCATTTAGTGTCTCACAATAATCCCTTACATTCGAGTAGCGCTTGTCTGGTTTTGACAATGCCCTTTTATCGATATTGTTTTACTTGATGCTCATTGTAATTGCCAGTCCACAGATGAGGACACAGAGCCCCCGAGGGGACAGTGCTTCCCTTAGGTCACTCAGAGAGCCCACTGCTGGCCAAAGCTGGAGTCCAGGCCATCAGATTCCAGAAACAGCAGGCTCCCAATTTCATCATGTGGTTTATAGAAATACACATACAGGGTTTGTAGAATCTCAATATGAAACAAAAATGATAAAGCCAAATGATGATGAGGTTGTTCACCCCACACACCACCATCTCCCACGTGATCTCCTCCAGCAGCATTTCCTGCCGGGGCTCCAGCCCCCACTCTCGCCAGCGAAGCCCAGCTACTCTCTCTGATGCATCCAGTCAGCTGTGCAAAGCACGGGGGAAAAGATTCCATCCTGACTGCAGCAGGCAATCACCTGGCACCCCGAAGCATGAAGTTTGATTACCTTTATCTCAGTTTATCGTTAAATCAAAACCTGTTGCTCTGAATACTGGCCCAGGACTCCACCTAAGAGATGTTACAGGCCAGTCAGCAGAAACAAGTGAGTGCCCTTTTTCTTCCTTAATTTCTGTGCACTGTGAAGATCTTTGGCAAACTAGGGGGAAAAAAAATCACCTCCTTAGCTTTGGGCAGATTTTATCACTTTCTTCACTCTTTCACAAGCCAGCCAGGTTGCTTTCGGCTCATAACCATTCTTCCATTCCTCTTGTGGGCAAGAGGTTTGAGATCTACAACCTAGTTGCCTGCCAGCACTAGCCCTGAAGTCTAGCACCTTGCTTGGATGGGAATCTGAATCTTCCTGAGATGCCAGGCAATTTGCAGGTAGACTGATGTTTGAGAAACTCTGGCTACACTGGAGCATCGCTTCTAAAATTGTGGTCAAGGGACAATAGAGTAGGAGTCACCTGAGTTGACTGATTGAAATGCTGACTCTGGGGCCCCATTCCAGACCCAGCAGCACAGACTCATTGTGCTGGGGCCCTGGGAATCTGCATTTTAACCCCAGGAGATGCTGATGAATTTTAAAGTTTGAGGGCCACTGGTAGAGATCAAAGGCGTGGGTGATGACAGGAATGGTTAGGAGTGTGCTTGAATTTCCACGGTGTTATTCAGGTTTTATCAGCCTGGAGGCAACCAGCACAGAACAGGTGCCAATCATCTACATTTGCCCTTCAGCCCAACCAACAGTGGAAGCCGGATTTCTTACAACGGGCATCTGAAGTGGCTGACATCTGGGTCAGGGCTAGGCAACGAGGCATCACGGTTGGGGTAAACCTCCAGGCCACTGGAGCACTCCTGCTAAATTCCCTTGTCCAGCCTGGCTGAATCTGTGGCAAGCGTAGTGGGTGGGAGTGGAGGAGAGCTGGTTGGAAAACTGGCTTCAAGGTCTATATACTCATTAAGGAGACATGATAAAAATCACATGCGAAAAGATGGCACAGTATAAGGGCTAAAAGCACGGGCCTTGGAGCCAGACTGCATTTACTTTTACTTAACACACACTGAGCTAAATACAGCGCTCACTACAGGCCAAGCACTATGCTACGTGCTGTTCAAATATTAATCCATTTATGTCTCACAACAACCCTACAACCCTGGGTACCACCATCACCGTCCACCTTTTATGTCGTGAAACTGAGGCTCAGAGAGGTTAGGTAATTTGCTCAAGACCACACAGCTTAACTGTCACACAGCCGGGACACACAACCCAACAGGCTGGCTCCAGACGTCAGGTTCTTAACCACCCAATTCCATTGTTTCTCATGGATCTCAGTCCCAGTTCCACTACCTGTGAGCTGTTTGACCCTGGGAAAATTACTTAACCTCCCATCCCTTAGTTTTCCCCTGTGTAAAATGAGGATATGATTAATAATAGTGGCCACCTCCAAGAATTCTGATCAGACGATTTAATACATCCACCTAGAAGACTATCGGGCACACAGTAAGCACTCAATACATGCTAACTTGTAGTTAGCTCTAGGTCCTACACTCTCAGGGGTAGTGTGAGAATTAAATTAGATAATGTATTTAAAGTGCTAGGTGCAGCGCCACGGCACCCAGCAAACACACGGTGAGGGCGAGCTGTTATTAATAGTGAGCTGAGCCAGGCCGGTTTATTTTAGGCTCTGTCTGGAAGGCAAGTGTGCTCTACACGGGGGGAGGCAGCATGCCCTTTGCTTCAAAAAGTAACTGGGCAGGAGCCAGACTAATTACTAGATTCAACAGGTTCTCTGCTGTCTGTCACTGGAAGATTCCTGAAAAGTTCCCGATATTGAATTAGTACACGCTTAATCCTTTTCCCCCATTGACCTATTTTATAATTTCTGATTGATCTTTCATTGGCCGTGATCCTTCAGACTTAAAGAGTCTTCCCTCAGACTATCCGACATGTAACTATCAACTTGTAAAAGACTTAAAACATACCAGGGAGAACTGAGCCACTGGAGCAATGCTTGGCAAAGCAGTTGGCTTAATCATTCCCTAATGTAATTGTTTTCATTTTATTTTTCCTTTATTATGTGTTCACATGCTTCTACTGCACAGAACTTACGTCTTCCCTCCCATAAAGTGTTATCACCTCCACTATTAAGCTTAACCGTGGAACGATTACAATTTATGTTAACTCAAGGGGTTAATGATGGCCTGGAACCCCTCCTGCCCAAACAGCCTAGTGTAGGGTGGGGATGGGCATGGGGGGAGGGGGAGAAGGTGAGGGAGCAGGGTTATTAGGTCGTGGGGAGCTGCTGATGGGGGGTGAATTTACCCTGAAAGCTCAGACTCAGCACCCAGGGATGCGAGGTTCCCAGGGTCTCTCAAGGATGAGGTTTTCCAAAAGGACGTATTAGCAGCTCCAAGCCGTTTACTGCTACTTTCCCGCTTGCGCTATTAGGGAAAGGCTCCCACCCCGTTCCATCAGTTTACCAGGCATGATAGTTCATAACTACGATTGAATAAAAAGTTGAACTCAATTAACAAGTTCGCTCCAGTACTTGTTCTGCATCTACTACGTGTCACTCGCTCTGCTAAGTTACGGGGTGAACAGGCAATTTCAGCTCGTGGGCCCCGCGCTCTGATGAGCACTCAGAGTCCAACGCCTTCCATCCTCGCAGTTTCAACGAGTTTCTACTCTCTCCACATCGTCCCCCTCCCCAAGCCCCCATATCTGTATGCAACTTATTCTTTAGTAGAGTCCACGTCTAGAGACTTTTCAAGTCAAAACAGAAAGATGGAGCCGATGACACGGCGACCTTCGAGCTGGGTTCCGCTGAGCCTCTGTGTGGGGGGAACCACCGTGCTGGGTAGTCTGAGGCCCACCACGTCACCCCTTGCATGCTCCTGTATAACACGGAACCGCTTGGCAGCTGATGTGGGGGTTTTAGCTCTGATCACGGAGCAAACTCCTGAATCATCGCAAGATTGATCCCATCCATTCTGATGGCTCAAGCCGCAGGGCCATCTGCTGAACGGCTAAGTAGTGTAGACCAGAGCCACCCAATAAATACTCGTGGGTTGCGTGGCCAACTGCTTTTTCACACCTGAAATGCAAGTCCCTCCGAGGCTGGGACTCAAACGGGGACGAATGGCCTAGGCCCCCACCCCCCACCCCAGCCTAAGCTGTTCTCTATGCCTGGAATGCCCTCCCTCTTACCACCTCCCCTGCTGCCCCTCACTGTCCACCTGTCCAAATCCTACCTAGTTCAAGGACCAGCTCAAATATCAGCGGCTCCACAAAGCCTTCCCTGACCACCCTAGCCAGAAATAACTCCTCGCTCCTCTCAGTTTCCATAGGTCTGTGTGTGTGTGTGTGTTCGCTGGCACTTAAGACACTGGTCGTTTTATTTTGGCTATGCGTTTACCTCGTCTTCTCCAACCACACGGGAAGAGCCTTGAGCTCTGGAACTCAAGAACTGTGTCAGTTCCTCTTTGAACTGTTTCCCCACCCTGGCACCTCCTTGTAGAGAGCAGACACTTGGTAAAAGTTAGCTGAACGAACAAATGGTTACCCCAGCAATGACGAAAACAGAAGCAACTGCAACATTCATCCCATCTTCTTCTGTCTCTCCTCCTCCTTCTTCTTTGGTAGCTTTTAAAAATCTATTTACTTGACCTATCAATTACCCAGGGGAGGTTTGGGGACTTACTGATAAAGGCAGACAACTCTGCAGACCGAAAAAGCTCCCAGAGACCCTTCCAAAGACAAGGGAGGCCCAGGCCACTGGAGGCGCCGGGAGTGTCTGAGTACCCGGTCTGCTGACAGCCGGCTCCTAGGAATGGAAGTGCTACTTTCTCAAAGAGCTTCATCTGCTCTGGCTCATGTGTGCCAGCTCCTCGGCTGAGGAGAAACTCCTGATTTTATTTTTAAGTACAGACTCCAATAATAGGCTAAGTAATTGCAGATCTTCCTAAGGCCTTATTATACATGTACCAACAGATTGGACTTTTTAAAACCCGTATTTCCTTCCCATAAATATATGTCGAGAACCTTAAATTTCAGCATTATATGCAGTGATGATGTGTATTTGTTTTCATCCCTCATACTGGAATCCTGAATACAAAAGAACAATAACAAAAAAAATGCTGATGCCTAGATGACAATATCTCAACAATGTATCTGATCAGGTACAGAGGTAAAAGGATTCTCCCTCAATGGAAACTAAGAAAACTGTATGTGACAGTATGATATGCAGCCCCGCTTCAGTAACACGCTCTCCATCCTGGTGCTGCTAATGCTTGAACAGCTGCAGCTCTGTCTTTGTGCAGGGGGCCCCATAACTACTCCTGGGAAATGGGACAAAGATACATAATGGATCTGTGCCTGCCAAGACCAGAGAAACCAAAGTCAATTGCCCTCTAATGCAGAAGAACTTTCTGGTGGAGAGCGATGAATATTGCCATTTGTCCTATGCCACGCAGTCTTGGACAAGAAAGCCTAACATGGAGGAGAAGGGTGGGAGAAGATGCTGTTCTAGAACCTCTGAGAAGAAGAGCACGTCATAATTATTTTGCCAACAGGGCTAAAAATCAAAGAAGAGCGCCCCAGGGTGATTTAGTTGAGGGAAAGGCAAACACTTAAGAGCATACCCATTCTGTGCTTATCGTTTTATCCGATATAAAATTTTCTCTCCAAGTATGATTCTTCATTGAAAAACAATGTCAGAAATATCACAGAGTCAGAAAATCACGGGGTGGCCCGTATTCCTGGAAACAATTCCGTATGGTGATGACGAGGTGGGTGGAGATGTCAGGCAGACCTGAGTTCGAATCCTGACTCTACCACTTCCCTGCTCTGTGACCTCAGGAAAATGACCCGACTTCTCAGGGGCCTGAGTTTCTTTCTTTTTTTTTTTTTTTTTAATAAAGCAGTGGTCAGAATAGAACCAGCTTCACCCACTTGTCTGAGGGTTCCGTGACATAATTAAGATAAAATCTTAGTGTGGTGCCTAGAAATTAGGAAGCGGACTAACAACACGTGTTAGCTGTTGTGGTTGCTGCTTTCTCCTCTTCTTCCTCTACATCATCATTATCATCACCACCATCATCGTATCATCCCAGCTGTTTTGTGGCTGAATTCATCAGTAAATATTCAGGAAAGAAGCAAGAAGATAGTCTCCCTCCAAAATCTGAGGCAGTCTCCCCTTCCCACTTCAAACTCCAAAAGTGGTACTTCTAATTACGTCTAAAAGTCTTTCTTTAAAAAAACCAACACAAAAGCAAAAACCTTGGCAGCATAACCTATCAAACGTCTCCACCTAATTCATGCCATTCTTGCTTTAACAAACGACAACCACTGTAACAGGTATCTTATTGAGTAAAAAGAAGAAAACCAAGAAAAAAAATGTAATAGCACTGGGCTCCATTAGACATGGGTCCCAGACTTAGGTACATCACATGTTCTTTGAGAAAAGAGATGAAGCAATGATATATTCAGTTCTCCAAAGAACTAGACAAGGTCTTTTTTTCTGTTTTCAGTCATTTGGGATCACAGGCTAAACGCTACTTCATTGTTTTCTTCCCCTCTTCAATAGACTGAATTCTGAAGGTCTAGGATAAGTGGTGTCTGAATGACTCCGTCTAATTCTGTAATTCTGGTGGTTTAATCCTATCAGGTCTAAAGGGGCTTTCCTGCAGGTCGTGTAAGGTTGGGGCAAGTCCCCTCTTAAGTGGAGCACAACACTGCAAGCCAGCAGGGCCCTTCTGCAGGTGCACCCCCAGGAGTGGGTGAGGGGCCTGGCACAGGTTGCCAAACAATGGAAACTTCCTGTTCTGGGTGTTAACTTTAGTTACCACAGCCAGACAATGCTGCCAGTGGTGTGGAAGAAAAAATTGCTGTAGCCAGCTGTGTTGTTCACAGTCGGATGGATTCTGTGTAGCTCCAAATGGTGACAGAGCCAACAGCCTGTTGTAGCCAAGGACAGAATGATGGATGATCTACATACTGTGTCCAAGTAGAGAGAATGGCAGAAGTTCACTTCAGGGTTGTTAAAATGCTAATCCGGGGGAGTTAACAAAAGCTTCATAGAAAAGAAAAGTTCGAGAAATAAGTATACTCATGTGGTGCCGATGTGGACCACTGATTTGATCGCCCTTGGTTACATAAACCGTTGCTTTTCAAAGTAAGAATATTTTCTAGTTTTCCTGTTGGGACGAATGGAAGCAGCATCTATTATCAGCTGCTCTGCCTCTGTTGTCTGGGTCTGAGGAGGAAAAGTCAGGCTGACAACAGCCACCTTAACTGAAAAGGGTTATGATATGCTTAATATAGTTAGATGATTTTTATTCTCTCCACATGTCATGGGAATAAATCAAAACACACTTTTTTCCCCCTCCAACTGGAAGTTGGCAGCTGTTCACAAAATAAGCAGCAACCTAAGAAACTGGCTTTGGTAGATTTTAATGCTAAGTCTCCATTCACACGAGCCACTGAAAGCAAGATCACCTGTTCCAATGACAGTTTCAACATGTGAATTACACTAATAGTACATTGCATTATTAATGTTAGACGCAGATAGACTGGCCCACTGTAAGTATTCGGTATGGATCACCTTGCCTTAAAATCTTTAGGATGAAATAACATACTTCAAAAAAAGATGCAGATTTCCATTTCCTGCCAAATGATTTGGTTTTGCCATTCTCTATTTCTTTGGATTCTTACTTAAGTTGAACATAGAGAAACAGGTCAGCCTCACCTGGTGCTGGAACATTGAGTACCTCCTTGCAAATGACAGGTACTCAATAAATACTGACTAGTTGGCAGACCCCAAGTACCTCTTGCTTCCTCTAAAAACGAATCTAGAATGGTCAGGCTTAAAGTCCATTAATTGAAGTAAAAGGTAATATTTTATCTTCCAATATGCTATGGAAGGAGTTCACCTCCTATGATTACACCAATAATGGTTAGGCATTCAGCCAGGCTTTTAACTCTGCATAAAATGCATCAGAAGGGTAAAAAATGACCCTGTTTCAGATGCATTTTTCACTCCTTGTATCTTAGTGAAACTCAAATGCAAGAACAATGACTAAGCTAATTACCAGGGTTTATTATGATCAAGCAGCAAGAAGTGAAGAACTTCTCCAGTTTCAGTAAGTCCTTAACAATGATGGGCATCCTTGTGAATCAAAGCTCTGATTCCTGCTTACTTGTCTGCGTGCCTTTCAAGCAACAGAAACCACCACCCAGGATTCAGGGGCCTACTTACCCAGAGCACAGTTACTGGACAGATCCTTCCTGTACAGTAAGCAGCGAGTGAACTGAAGTCCACCAGGTTTCTAAGTAAGTTGCCCCCACTCTAAGGACTTATAGGTTTACGTCACAACCATCTTTCAAATCCATCAAACCAGGGGAGACAAGACCAGATGGTGCTATTAGAGGGCACCAAAAAAAAAAAAAAAAAAAAAAGAAGAAGAAGAAGAAAAGAAAAGAGGAAGAGGGCAGAATGCCCACAAACCTAAATCAGATGCAAGTTAACCAGCTGTTTGGTGAAGAAGAAGCCACAATACTCCTGGCACATTGTCCTGAATCACAGAAATGCTCCTCCAAACAAGGTTACGTATTTAATATCCCTAATAGAAGCAAGGACAGGTAACACTATTCTGTAGGATCCAATAAGAAACGGTAGCAGCTGGCTGTTAATCTAACTAAATATAAACACCACCAATGGAAGAAAACAGTCTGCTAAACAACACATTTTGGAAATCTTAGGGTTATTTACGTAACTGTCTCTCTGGAGCACAGTTTACAGACCTAAATCAGAGCACAGACACTAACTATAAAAAAACCCAAAACTCAGCTATGGCTGGGCTATAGTTTATTTACCTTAAGATGTTTAAGTTCTTGATAATATAGACCCAAATCTCAGAGCTTATTTGGCAATTTCTATTTATCTAAGCCAGGGTAAATGTTTGTGTAATATTTGCCAGCCTGACAGAATTTTCTGTCACTCGCTACATTACACATGACTACATACAACTTAATTTCCTGAGTTAGAGGGAGGTTTTTTTTTTTAAACAATATGAATAAGCCAGCATCAAAACCTATTGTTAAGCACCAAAAGAATGGTAAAATCCTCACCCTGAGCTGTCTGGGATAAGATTTCTCAACTCTATAAGGAAGAAACCTTGAAAAAAAATTCCAAACAAATATTTCTCCTCTTCTCAGGGACAGAGACCAAACCAGACTGTAGAAACCTGTTAAACCTTTCCCTAGGGCTTCAGCCTTGAAATAAAAGAATCTACTTTATTGCCCCAAATATCAAGTAGAGAGGACAATGCTTAAAAAGCCCCTAAACATTTTACTGCAGACTTACAATTCTTAGTGGCCAGAAGTTCTTGGGAAAATTGCCTCAGACATTTCTTCTCCCAGGTAACTGGAAACACTACCGTTACTTTAAGGGAAAGCAGTCTCCCAGAGTGATAGACAGAGGGTCCAATTACCAAGAGTGTATCTGTAATAATGATCCACTGTTCCTTCTGTGTGAATTTCGCAGCTGAATACGGTGAGGGGCTGGGATGCTGGAACTTGGGTTACTGACTGGTCACCTCAGAACGGGAGTACTACTCTGAGGTCCTCGCATGCTGTAATTAACACTTCTACTTCACTCCCCCCAGCTCCATGACATTTAGCTCTTTACAAGTTCGGGATTTAAAGGACCACCTGACAGCAGTGGTCCCAAGAGCCGATTTAGCAGAAAAAAAAATGCAAACCCAGTCCTCATCCACACCTTCAAGTCCTTTATGACCTTTTATTTCAATCCAAGAAATCCAAGAATTATACACTACAGAGAAAGCTTTGAGCCCTTCCAAATTGCCCAAGGCGGCTGCTGTATCAGTTTCTGTAGACCAGAAACAAACATTGTCGCTGTCAAGACGGGATATAAAAGTTTCCCTACCTTCCTCCTCACCATCCCCCTGCCAGCGGCTGCCGACGCGAGCGGCGGCTCGCTCCCTGCTGCAGGACGCCTCTCGCCGGAGAAGGGGCTCATGCAAAATTGACTCTTCCTTATTTGTTTCCATCCATAATTGATGGGTAGATGAGAACGTAACACATCTCAGCGCTGGGCTCTTGCCGCCTGGCGGAGACCCTGTCCAAGACGCTTCCGTAAATCATTTCCAGCCGGAGAACAAAGCGCGGAAAGTTGCGGGGGAGAGTGGCGGAGAAGAGAAAGCCGGGCGCCGGGTGGGACGCGGGGGTGGGCGGTGGGCAGCTCCCAGTCCCAGAGCCCGCCCGAGGCGCGCTTGGCCAGCAGGGGGAGAGGGAGGGTGGGAAGTGGCCGCCCTCTGGGCAGGAGCCGGTGCTGGAGCCTGGTGAGCTAGGCGAGGGCCGAGTCTCCCGAGACCCCGCCCTTCGCCACAAGGCGCCACCCGGGGGCCGTCCAACCCGGGGGCGCACTGACAGGTAGCCGGCGTCCGCGGTGAGTTGCTCGGGTGTCGGCGGCAGCGCTGTGCCCCTTCTCCAGGCGCGGGCGAGTGCTCGCCCATCCACTGCCAGCCGGGCCGGGCAGTCCCAGAGTCGGCTCCGGGGCAGGCGGGCGGAAGGGGGCAGCCGAGCCCGCAGCTGGCTCCTTCGGCCTCGGCTAGGATGTGGCGCGGGGCCGCAGACGCGGTGCCCGGCACCGAAGCAGCCTGGGCTCCCCCCGATAAGGTGCGGGGGAGCGCTGAGCTGGCGCTGCCTGGCAAGAAACTTTTGCTGGCTCCCTCCTTCTGCTTTTTTTCTTCCCCCGGAGGTGGGTGCACAGCGGTGGGGGACCTCGAATTTACGTGCCCCTCCCCCCAAGCCTCCAGCAATGCCAGTTTTGACGCGTCCGCCAAACCTCTCCAGCCCCCTGCGCGTCCCTTGCACGGCAGGCGGAGAGAGCTGCTTGGAAAAGAAATCAACTCTCCAGTGCCAAGACACACGCACATGCACACGCACACGCACACGCACACCAGAAGCAATTCAGGCTCTGAGGATCTGGGTCCGATCCCCACCAGGCGCCCAGAGCATTAGCAAATTTTATAAGGCGATCTTACCTCATGGGGGGAGGCTTTAAAAAAAAAAAAAAAGCTTGTCACGCTCAAGGAAAAAAGAAAATAAAGAAAACACCTGAAAAAGAAAATATATCCTTCTGTCTCTTTAGGTTTTGGCTTCTTCGATATAATCCTGAAACTCGCCCCCACCGGTCCTTGCAGCAGCGGCAGCGGCAGCGACAGCAGCAGCGGGACGGAGCGGGAGCAAAACAAATCGAGGCACGGCAAATGGTGTAATTCGATCCATCTCCAAGTCAATCCATCAGGCGAGCCGAGCCTCGTTCCCTCCCCGCACTCGGCAGCTCGCGGCGCGGGGCCCACCCCCGGGCGCGGACGGCAGGAGGCGCGGGCGGCCCGGCGGGTTCGCCCTCGCCCGAGCGCCGCGGCCAGCGCCGCCTGGAGGCCCCCAGGCCGGCGCCGCGGCCCCGCTGACCCCGCGGTGGCCTCCGCGTCCCTCCTCCCCCGCGCTCTGCTGTGCGCCCTCCCTCTCGCCACCTCTGAAGAGCTGCTCCTTCCAGCAACTCCCGGCGCCTCAGTCATCCAGCTCTCGGCGGCTGCAGCAGCCTGCGAAGCAGCCTTTTTGCTTTCCTGCCTCTTTCCCTCTTCTCGCTCGCTCCCTCACTTTTTTAGAGCTTTCCTCCAGACGTCTAGAGGACAAATCATTGCAGCCCAGAGGAGCTGCAGGCACAGTTAGTTGCTCCGTAAAGTTCTGCCTTAGTTTCCTAATCTAAGATTTATATTTCAAGCACATCCTTACAAACCTGCCCCCATATTACCTTTCTCGCCACCCTCCCCCATCTCCTTATAACCACTAAGCAAAACAGCTGGGAAGAAGCAATCAAACACTGTTTTATCTTTATAAAATACAAAAATTGCCTGCTAAAAATCCCATTTCTACTTTGAATGAAAGCCATTCAGTACAGTATAATTTTGCAGACTAATGAGCCGGTTTTACAGGCAAGCGTTTCGTGTAATACGTTGTGGGAGAAATGAAAATGTCCTTGAAGTGACATCATTTAAAATAGACTGTCACAAATGAAAGAAAAAAAAGTCGTATATTTAAAAGCAAGGGGACTTTAATCCAAACTTCATATCTAAGAATGGGCTGTGTTTTATTAAAATTTCCAGTTGAATTATGAATCACTGAGGGCTCTAAATGGCTGGAATGAACCATGATGCCCTTATTTAGAGAAAAAGAAAGAAGAGAGCTTTTCCGCCAAACTTTTAATTTTCATTTGCGTATGGTTAATTACCGTGAAAGAGAGGAGAAGTAGGCAGAGAAAGGAGTTTCCTTTCCTCAATGGTTCTTGCACAGTTACATGTTTACATTTAGGAAAATAACCCTGATGTTGAGTTATTTCTGAAACTTCCACTGACAGCCTTGAAAAGGAACTCAAAAAAGACACCCCAAGGAACTGCTGCAGGACTCATCCGGAGAACTGTTTCCTCACTAGTTTACACTTTGTTACCAAAAGGAAGGAGGAGGGAGGAGGAGGAGGGGGGTCTTATAAAATATAAACTCTCTTCCTGCTGTTCTTCCTATTTGAGAAAAAGGGTGGGGATGGGTGGGCGGAAAGAACAGCTTTGGCAACACGGCTTTGTGATTTTTCTATTGCTGTTAAGGCTTTTGTTGGCTGGCTGGCTGGTGTTTTGGGGTTGTGCTGGGTTCTGACATCATTGCAAGTTACTTGGCAGTCAGGGCCCTTCCGCAGCCAACTTCTGACCCAGAAAGCTGTGTCTGTTTTACTGGTGTCCAGTCATTCCGTATTTTCTCCATCAAGAAAGCAAGCCCTGCTGCAGGCAGAGGGCTCTGTGCACTGAATGAAGATGCAACGGGGTGACCGGTGGCTTGATGAGGAATCCAATCACCACCCACCTGGAGGCAGAAAGCTTGGAAAGTGTCCTCTGCAGTAGCAGCAAAGAGAAAAAGCAGTCCTCCAGATTCTTGAATTCTTTGCTGAAATTCTGCGATGGCCAACTTTACAGAGCACCACCCCAGAAAGTGCACTTTATCCTGGAATGAGTTCTTAAATCCAGGGATAAAAACACCTTTTAGCTTGCAGAAGAATATGCTGATAGGTCATTTCAAGCCAAGGACTAGATATGTTTTCAGTCTCAGTATCAGTCTAGGCCTCAGAGCCAATCCCCTTGTTCGGACTAATAGGGTAAGAGAGGCAGGGACGTGGACAACCTACTGACATTGAAAGAATGGTACCCTTTATCTCTTGGTCAGATCAAAATACTACTTTTCAGAATTCATCATTTTCCTGGTTCTCAAAATCTTGAAAGTCAGAAAAATGATACTTTTTATTTGGATTTTAGTGGAAGAAGTCTAAGGAAATTGCTCACTCCATATAGTTTATTAGCATTTGGTCCTTTCAGTTGATTTTACACACTTTTAACCTGTTAGCCCTGTTTACTTCTCTGGTCCGACTCGCCCACTCCCCCCTGCATGCTTTAGGCTCCAGCACTGCCCTTCTGCATGTGGTTCCCCACTATGTCACACTGTTTCACATCTCCATGTCTTCACTTACGGTGTCTGCTCTCTGGTGGACTCTTTCTCCATCATTTTCTGTACTTTAACTTCTGCTTTTCTTGACTTTTAACAGAAATTTCATTTCGGCGTCAGAATTTCCCTCATCCCACGAGCCACCAGGATGGGTCGAAGCAGCTCTCTTCTGTGCTCTCCTAGCAAGTTCACTTATGTAACTTACCAAATCAGAGGGAAAATAACTGTTTAGGACGTCTTCCCTGCTGAGTGCTTAACTGCAAGGATCTTGTCTTACTTACCTGGACAGTCCCAGTGCCTAGCACAGTGCCTGGCATTTAACGGGCACTCAGTAAACACTTGTTAAACAGATCTGGCAGTGGCACCCACAACTTTCTCATACTCTTTGATGTGCTGAACCAGAGAGTATAGTCATCTCTCCACTGTATGCCCTTCTCGAGTAGGAATTTATTCACCTGTGTCTTCAGGGCAAGCACAGTATCCGTGTCAGGACATTCCTCGAATGAGTGAAGAATGAATGAATAAATGAATGAATGAATGAGCAAATAAAGAAAGGAAGGAAAGAAGGAAGATATCTGACTCTTTTCACATCCAGAAAGAATACTTGAAGTGGTCGGTGCTATAGACGGTTAGTGATTATGCTTTTGTGCTATCTGCATACATCTCTCATCGGTCAGAAGTAGTAACTTGATTAACAATGTATTTTTTGTTTGTTTGCTTACTTTAGGAAAAGTTTAGAATTTTATTTCTATGTTTGATTTCCAATCTAGTTTTAAGAAGAAAATCTATCTGAAAATTACAGAAAATCTGCATGTAATACTCCAAAAAGTTTGTCAGTCATCAGAGGGTACCACGCCTTAACTATTAGAGTTATTCAACAAAGCATTAGTGCTCACTATGTGCCAAGCTCTTCTAAGCATTTCATGAATATTAATGCTCACAACACTTCTATGGGATAAGAACTATTGTTATCTTCATTTTGTAAAAGAGGAAACTGAGGCTTAGAGAGTTTAAGTGACTTGCCTGGGGCTCCACAGGTACCAACTGCATAGGATCTGAACCCTAACCTCTTACTTAGGTGTAATAGTGGTTAACAGTGAGGTCACAGGTAACAGCAGTAGTAAACAGTGAAGGCTTTGGAAACTTTGGACAACCTGGATTCAAATCCAGACTTCCCCCTCTCTTGGGATAATTTAGTTAACTACGCTCTGCGTCAGTCTTCTCATCTGTGAAACAGGAGTCATAACAATACTTCAAATGGATTTTTTGAAGGATGAATGTGATAACGCATGTAAAGTGTTTAGCACCTTACCTGGAACACAGCAAGCACTGAATAAATATTAGCCAATGTTATTATACGTGCCCCGTAGGCAGTGCAGTCTTGGAATCCTGCAGAATTGGATGAGAAACTTAATCCAACCTCACATTAAATGTGAGACTTAGGGTACAAGCACATGGTACACAATAGGTTTGCAATAAATTTTTGATCCATTCCATCTCCTCCATTCCCTCATTTCAGTGTATATATCTATTAATTCAGATACACACACTACTCACTATTCAGTTGATACGAAATAACATTTTGTATGAATTTTAATGAATAATACAGTTTAGAATGTAGAGTTTCATGTTTCAAAATAAAAAGATAGAGGCATTGAAATCTCACAGGTAGCTACAGCTCATGTGCTTACTTCAATTTGGAATGCACATATAGTATTCCTTGCATTCGCACATTACAGAAAGTGCTTTTGTGGCAAGGGATTGCTTTCAGAACTAATCTAAGCTCTCCATGACACGATAAATCATTAATAATATAGCCCCAGATCTCGGCATCTGCATAGGCACAGCTGGTCTCCTTGTGTCAACAGTCTGCATATGAAAATGACCCTGCCAAGATATTTCACTTTAATGAAAAATATTTATCATGGTAAATCTTAAACCTCAAGATTTTACTGACATAATTCATTTCTATTATTATGTACTATGATAGTACACCACCACAGCTAGCTTATGTGTGGAATGATAAAAAATGTGCTTTTTTAGTCATTATGATTACTCTAGCTTAGCATGAATAATTTTGCTGTACACTGAGTAAGGGGAGGCACCATGCATTTATGGAAATAATAAATCAGTTCTTTTTCTAGTTTGGCTAATGACTCCTCAGGTGCCACTGTGTGGAAGGACACTGAGTGCTCACGCCAAATAAAAAAGAATCAGGCTTTTTAAATTTTTCCGTCAGAAAGAGGAACAGCAAAGTCTTTAACACCAGCTCTTTTGAAAACAGACAAGAGACAGGAATGCTATCGCCGTTTTATCAGAGAACTTTTGAACAAACAGGAGCAAAATAAACTTTTCAGAGGGAGAGTCAAATAAAAAGGCAGTAACTCGGTTTGAGTCGCTTAATTTTACTTACGTGTACTTTGGGAAGGAATACTCAGGACACAGGGATGCCAGCTTACATCCCGGCAGATGTAAGGCAGCTGAGACTGTGTAAGTTCCTGGCAGCCTTCTTTCCACAAATTTACAGTAAGCAAGCCTCTGACCTTGAAGAACTGGGGCTGAAGAATATCTCTGAAATGTTAGAATGTCTTAACCAAGGAGAAAGATAATGAAAATAGCCAAAAGGGGTAGAGAATTGGAACATTTTATCTGTTTTTAAAAATATATAACTTAGAATTTGGTTTTAAAAATAAACCTTCTTGCCTATTTTTTTTTTTTTGGCTTAAGCCAATGTCAAATTCAAATCAACAAAAGGAGAAGGAACTAACTGTGGTTAGTCAGGTACTATCTAGTAGTGTCACTTAATTCTTACCACAGCTCTTGGAGACGGGCATCATTCAGAAACAAAAAAACCATGCTTGTTTTTTTCTTCTTGTATACATATTTCATTGAAGTTTGCTTGTTTGAGTTAACCATCTTGTCAGGATTTTTAGTCCTAGTAGATGATGGAGTCTAGAGTCTAACACAGATCTATTTCGCTCTCAAGCCTAATTTTTTTTTTAACTGAAGTATAGCTGATTTACAAAGTTGCCTTAGTTTCTGGTGTACAGCATACCGATTCAGTTATATATATTCTTTTTCATATTCTTTATCATTACAGGTTATTGCAAGATATTGATTATAGTTTCCTGTGCTAAACAGTAAGACCTTGTTGTTTATCTATTTTATATACAGTAGTTAATATCTGCAAATCCCAAACTCCTAATTTATCCCTCCCCACCCCTCTTTTTTCCCCTCAAGTAACCACAAGTTTGTTTTCTATGTCTGTGAGTCTGTTTGTTTTGTAAATAAGTTCACTTGTGCCATTTTTTAGATGCCACATATAAGTGATATCATATAATATTTGTCTTTCTCTGTCTGACTTACTTCACTTTAGTATGATAATCTCTAGGTCCATCCATGTTGCTGCAAATGTCAAGCCTAATTTTCTTTCTAGGACACTATGCTATGAAAAATGAAAAAAGCATAGGTTTGGAAAAATATGTCTTGGATAATAAAGGAAGTGAAAATATTTAAAAACCCACAACCAGACACTCAAAGCTAGGTTAAAAAGGCATGCTTCAATTTCTAATTCCTTGATTGTTTTTGCTTGTCACATACAAACTAGTGTTAGGAACCCTTCGATGGGGTTCATAGCATGGTTTAAACCTCTGTACATTATATGCATTCTATTTCTCATGTAACTTCTCTCACTTGTAAATAAAGAGAAGAAAAGACCTAGTTAGCAGCATGTGAATATATGTTAAAATAAACCTCACTGGTTAAGCTACACATGTTTCAATAAATGGATTAATGGTTAGGGCCATGTGATAGTACCTTTTGGAAAGAAAGAAAGAAAGAAGGAAAGAAAGGAAGGAAGGAAGAAAGGAAGAAAGAAAGAAAATTCCTAATCATTGAATGCCCTACATAGGAGAACGGCTACAGAGCTACAGAACCAATTCATTGCCAGAAATCACTAGTGCCACCTATTGGTTAAAAAAAAAAAAAGAACAGGATTCTGGGTAATCGCTGTCTTTCCCTGGCCGACCAAGGGAGTGAGGATAGTACATGTACAGGGGACAGGAAAAAGTTGACATTCTGGGATAAAAATCAACAGCAAACACTGTTAGTGTTCCCCTGTAATTACAGTTGTTGTCTAAAATGCCCTATTAAACTGTGATGAAGTGGCAAGGCCCAGCAGCACATGGGAGATACATTTGGCCAATAAGTTTAAATCCGGGTCTAGAATCTGGTGTCTGTCACTGAGTCAACAATGGCACAAACGAGGTGACAGGAGGAGTGCTCTCTCCACCAGCCCCAGTTACGCGGGTGTCACTTGTGTCCTAGAAGGAGGCTCGGGAGAAACCTACAGCTTGTCTGACCTTTAGTTGGTTCCACAGAGTGGCCTACACCCGTGCTCTCCTTGTCCCCAGATCTCTCTGGCCTTTGAATCTAGAACCTGTCATCAGCTGGCAGTCAGCAAGTGAAAACAATGAGGCCTATTACATTTTTATAACAGATTTTCTCACCAGGGTGGCCCTACTGACCAACTTAGATTTAAACATTATCCGATTCACTTGACCGTGGGCCAGGATGGGCTCCTTCCTCCATGGCTGCCTTCTAAAAGCCTGAATGCTGAAGAAACATTTCAAACTTATATTCTTAAGGAAAACTTTAAAAATGAGCCTCACAGACGTTGCCATTGCCTGAATCTGTATTTCAATTACAAAGCTAAAAGAAGAAACTGTTGGCTAAGCGCCTTTCTGGAAAATCCAGAAAGGTCCAGAGGACTGTTTGGAGCTTTTTAAGACTACCACACATCCATTAAATTAGAATATTTCCATATTAAAGTTATATTCAACAGTTGATTTTTCAAATATTATTGCATCTGGGTCCATGCACACACCTGCCATGGTGTGTGTGTGTATTTTTCCTCCAAGAGTCCCTCTTTAAAGGCTTTGTGAGTTCTTTTGCTATATTAAAATTTGGGGAATTGTGTTGATAATCTATCCCAATATGCTCTGAATTTCTGGGTCATAATTACAGAATAAACAGATTCATTTCTCATGCCAAATTTTAATTAAGAATTCCACTTATGCAGTTATTTGCTAATGAATAATACTTACTCAGTACCAAAGCATACCATTAAATATGTTTATTCAAAAGTATGTTTTCCAAAGATAGTTTCCATAGGTCAGTTCCTCATTTTTAAGTCATCAAACTAAAATTAAAATAATAGGAAAATGCTTAGCTTCTATTTTATTGAGATATCTGGGGATTCAGGAGAAAAGGATAGTCTGCAATTGCTGGGAATAAATTAATTTAATATTCAAGTCCAATTAGCCATGATCTCAGCTTCTCATAAATATCAAGATATTGAATTCTGTGATTTATCTTTGTTTAGATCATTTGGCAAAGGTAACTGACTGTCCATTCATTGTCTGGGCTCTTGCCTAGAAAAAGGGGCCGTAGAGGCAATTATTTGTCCCACATTTACTTACTGTGCTTTTGAAAAAACTACCCCAATCTGGGTTACTGATTCCTTAAATATGCTCTTGGTTCCCACGTAACAGGGGAATAACCAATTTGTCAGCTTTTACGTTGATGAACAAAAAATAAAAATAAATGAACAAATAAGTAACTCATTTCGATATCAGATAAGGGCACAGCCTGTGGAAGGGAGACATTTCTAGAAATTTCAAACAAAGTTAACCCTTTCAAGTCAAACCATTAGAAACATACAAAGGCTGAGACAACCTATCTGTAGATTCCCTAATGCTTCCCCTGAAAGACAGTGAGTTCCAAGGGAACAGGGGACCTTTGAAATGAAATCAGAGCATGACAAAATCCAATCAGGGCAACAAGGAGGTGTCTCCTGGATGAAAACGTAACTGGAGTGGAAGAGCACAGGGTCATTCACTCATTCATCCCTGCATACATTCACTTCACAGTTTGTTATCAACGGCAGCAATCTGCTTTGTGTAAAGCACTGCACAGAGATAGATGAGAAATACCTTGCATTTAGACAGCAGCTTCAAGTCGGAAAAGCACTTTTATCAGTCAGAATCCTGGCGGGGAACAGATGGCACATTCGACTTGGGTAATTTGAGGAGCCCTCAGTAAAGAGATTATTTGTAAAGGTGTGGGTAGAGTGCAGGGAACCCCCAAGGGACAGTTACCCTGGGGCCTGACTACTCCTAGGATGTAAGGAGCCAGAGGAGGGAGCAATTAGCAGAACCTGGAGATGTAGACATAGAGTCCATGTGGAGAGGACCCTCTCGCTTAGAGAGATCAGAGTTAGACAGTAGAGAAAAAGGACAGAGAGTGAATCTGGTGGAGCAAATGGAAATTCACTATTTAATTTTATTTTGAACCTTACAGAACACTAGGTGGTAAGGATCCTAAGTTTGCAAATGAGAAAGCTGAAACAAGGAGATTTATCTATCATAACTTGGTTACATTGCAGAGTCAGACCTTGAACCTGAGCCTTCTGAGTCTAAGTCTCGTGCTTATCACACTGTCTCCCTATTCCCTGTCCTTTAGACTTCCTTATTACACTTACCTCACCATATCACATTATTTACATGTTTTATCACTTACTGGACTGAGCTTGTTGAGAGAGAGAATGCACTCTTTGTATCATTATTGTCTAGAATAGTGGCTGGGACAGGAACCCCGGAGACACTTGACAGATGGAATGAGTGAGAGAGTGTGCGTCCCAACTGGAGGGACAAAATGTGCAAGAAATTAACATCAGGCATGGCAGAATGCTGTTGATACTGAATCCAGGATGTAGAGAAAGAGTGGTGTAGACAGAAAAATGGGGCGTGAATAAGAGTGTGGTTGTAACAGACCTCAGGACGTGGGGTCCTGTGAGCTGAGCCACACACTTTGAAAGACAAACGTCAAAGGTAGAGGACTATAGCCAAGGTATTGTGAGCTGAGAGGACAGCAAAGGTGGGGCGGGGGGGGAGGTGCACAATGTAGCTGGGGCGTGATTGCCATTCCTGGAAGCAAGCAGTAGGAGATGTGACTTGAAGGACAGGATAGGATCAATATATGCAGTTTCGGAATTGGCACTTGCTAGAGTCTGAATGTTTTTCTCTGGGTGTTTAGAAGCCATAGATTTTTTTGAGGAAAAGAGCATCCTAATTCTAATTTTGAGAAATACCACTCAGGCCAGAGGGAAGCACAGCTTGGAGAAACGGGAGGCTTCAGAAGTAAGGATGTTGGTGTAGGGGTCAGGACAGAAGATGACTTCAGTGGTGGAGTCAACAGAAAAGTAGGACCATATACCAGCGACAGAGCAGAGTGGGCTGATATTTGAATGTCACAGGTAGGGATGTGGGAGATTTTTCCCAGTTTCTCCATCTGGTCAAATTTAAGAAAAGCTGAATTATTATAAGAGATGGAGACACAGGAGTTGGAGCAAGTTTGCAGGGGGGATAATTGAGTTTGGCTTTGGCTAAGTGGAGCTTAAAATGCTGGTATGGTGTCCTGAGGGGATGCCCAGCAGCAAATTGGAAATTGCTATTATAGTTATAGCTAGTGGACAGGGGAACTTTCCATCTTCCAGAGAAACACCAAAATCTAAATGAGACAAATGCTTACAAGAAAGTAAGCAGAAATCTACTTTCATCGAATGACCTAGGTTAACCTATACACCCTCTGAAGTCTCATGGGCTCAGAAACATTGAGGTGAGAAACTTTTACCCTTCCCATTTCTGGACTGTCTCCTCCAACATGGAAACCATACAGTGGAGATTTATGCAGCTGGTCCCATTCCTCACCCATGTCTTACAAACATAAGAAAAGTAGACCTGGGAATTCATCATATTTTATCTAATACCTTTTTGAGCTGACTGTTCAGTGGTATCTTTTCAGCCTGATCCTTTTCCAGAAAATGCTGATGGATACTTTTAAAACTTTTTGTGAAACTACCCAAACTCATTATTTTAGATTATTTTAGACTTGCTAAGGGAATTTGCCGTTTTCTTAGAGTGGTGTAGATGAGAAAAATGTCCCAAAATTAGTTTACTTAAAGCATTATCACTCCATGTAAAATTAGGCGTCCTTAGGCTCTGATTATCAACACTTGCAGCTAAAGTCTAAATGAACTTAGAGAAAAACAATTCAGTGGCTTCTTCTCTCAATTATCTTGGACAACGTGAACATCACCATTTTACTTGATTTGAAATGTTAACATGAAATATAATAGAGAGCGGATCATTTCAGAGTAAGAAATCACATCTTGACAGCCAGATGATGAAATGCCGTAACAATAAAGATTAGATCGCTTCCAATTTTCTTTACAAAAAGTTCTAGAAAAAAAAACAGAATATGACTTCCATTCTTCAAGGACAGTTTTCTTTTATTTAGAAAAAGAAAGGTTATGAAAAGTGAGCGTGGGGGCCATGAGCATCATATTATGTAATGGTCAGGGTGAGCTTTGAAGTAACAGTATTTTCAAGACAATTTATAACGTAATAGTTACAGGATTAGAAAAAGGGCCAGTTTACTTTTTCTCATGGTGATTGGTTTTCAGTTATATTAGTTATATTATGTAGGTCACATAAAAACACATAATGTTTTCCTAATATTTAGGGGAGGGAGAGAGGAAGGAAAAAAGGGAGAGGAGCAGAAAAAAAAGTTAGAGCAACTGAGTGAAAGAAAAGGAAGACAAATGAGAAATCTGATTACATTTAATGGCACATTTCCAAGAAAAAGATAAAGTCTTTAGCAACATCTGCAGTTTCAATTTCCGAACTGTAGGTACTTAACATTGGCAGGACTTACTTTATTTTTTTTTCTTTTTGTTTTATTATTTGTCATTGATGGAAGAAGAAATCAAACAGATATAAGTATTTGTTAATTTCATGCACACCATTTCAAATCACACAGAATGTCAGACAATGTATGCTTACTTACATAAGCAACCTTTGTATTAAAAACATCACTTTATTACTCTCTATAAACATTTTATGAATCCATTTATGGTTTATGGTTAATTTAAGCTTATGGTTAAATTAAGAGGAAATGAAAGGCAGGGATAAACTACAAAGGATTCTTTCCTTATCTTTTAAACTGACTTCATTCAATCTGCAATTTAGTGCTATGTATATCTGAGCATTCCAAGAGCAGAGATGGGACAAAGCAACACTTGTAATGTTGGAAAAGTCGTGTTTGGCTTTTGATGAATATTTAATATGCCAGAGAGCTCTCAAGATTCCACGTTAGCAGTGCGATCTGGAGCAGTTTCCAGCAGGGACTGAATTGCTGGTCTGGCCTCCTGAGCTCCCTCTACCACTTTTCTTCCTCTGATACTCCTTAAGTTGCAGTGAGGTAGAAAAACACAACATCCTGTTGCCCAAACAGTCTCCTATGTGTGCTCTGTAAATGGAGCCATTAGGAAAAGGACTCTGGGACTGAGGCAGTCCCCACTCTGGGGAAGGCACAGGTTCCCCTTGGTTTGAAGAGTATGGCTATGCAGCAAAGGTTTCTGACCCCCCTGGTAATGGTCTTAAGCCTTAAGAGCCTGATGGAAAATCAACATTTTTCATAGTGCAGCGTAGAATTTGGCCCTGATTGGAGCATCTCTACCCTTGCTTTTTGATAAGCACCAGTCAATGTGAGACAAGAACACAGGACTTTCACAGAGGACAGGTCTTAGGGATTCCTACAATTCAGAGGGATTGGGAAAAGCGATGATTGGGAAGGTCTGGTGTGATTAGCAAGTCACTGTCTGGTTGAAGTGGGGAATGGGGGATCTTTGGGGTAAAAAATCAGGGAAGAATGAATTCCAGAACCCTCTGCCAAGTATTATGGAAGTTATTAAGCCATGTATTACTTTATCCAATTACTTTATTAGGGTGAACACGAAGAGCATGGGTTTCGTTTTTCTGCTTAGCTTTGGTATCCCAACAATTTTCAGCTTCCTCTTCTGTAATGTCGATAAAATGTTTAACATGAGGTTATTGTTAGGAGTAAAGTAATTAACTTTGGGAAAACATATGTAAGTTTTATAGAGTGAAACTGTAAAACCCTATATTAAGGTTAGATATTACTAAAGTCCGATGACCAACACGGTGGCCGTACAGCAGTCACAGGGGGTGCTTTGTTAAGCATTATGTGCCGCACCTGCCTCTCTTCCTTCCCCATTAATGATTTGTCCCTCTAGTGCCCTCTTCTCTCTCATGAGCACCACTGCTTTAGCGACCCACTGTTACACGGTGTCCCATAAGGTCTTCAGAGTAATCAAGAGGGTAAAAGTAAGTGCCCTCAGCAGTGAGTGCTAGAACACAGGGGCCGTATTTGTATCTCTAGTGCTTAGGTCAGCATTTGGCTAAATACACATCTACTGGATGGACAGTTTGAGTGATAACACAGAGATTATTACCAGAAAGGGGAATGTATTTCTCCTACTACAGTATATCTGTTAAAAACTTTAAATACACCTTGAGTACAGCTCTGTAAAGAGACTAGAATAGGATAATTCTTTAGCATGATCAAAATGTAAACTGCTCGTATCAAAATCCAATCAAAATCCAACATATTCTTAGTGATAAAAATCCAAAAATTCCTCCTAAAGAAAAAAAAGCCATGGATATAAGTCATTGATTACTATTATTATACACTATGATTTTGAATGTGCTACCCAAAGCAATAAGTCAAGAAAGTGAAATATAATCATAAATATTAGAAAGAAGGAGGCAAACATTGCAAAATTTTTAGAAGGACAAGAGAGTTTAAAAAGATTAATAGTTTATAAAATAATGCAAAAACCATGAGCTTTCCTGTAAGCCAAATACCACACAGATATTGCAACATATAATGGGAAAAATATTCCATTCACAAAGACAAATTACACACAGATCACCTGAGGATAAACTTGGAAAGAAATGTGCTGGATATACATGAAGAAAACTATAATGTTCCAAGGGACATAACAGAAGACAAGTAAATGAAGAATGAGATTTTATTCCTATCTAAGAGTTCTCATTGTGATAAATATGTCTATGATCTCTGAATTAATCTCTAAATACAGTGTAACTGTAATTAAATTCGCAATGCATTAATGTTTTTTTTTGTGTGGGGGGGGTTGTTGAAGACTTCTTTAAAGAACATTTAGAATTATAATATATGGCTGGCTTGGATAGTTCCAAATAACAAAGGTAACTCTTGCCCATTTGTGTAACAGCATGTATTTTAAAGCTACAACCACTAAAACAGTGCTATAGCGATGCAGGAAGAAGCATCCAAGCCCATGGATCAGGGTAGAGGACAGGGATAGACACACATTTTAATACATAAATTAAGTTCATTTTAATATGCAAATTAAATATAAGTATGATAGCATTTCAAGCAACAGGGAAAGGGTAAATTACTAAATAAGCAAGCTCAAACAACTGGCTATCCATTTAGGGAAAAAAAGCTGAAATTCTATTTCACACTTCATTGCCTAGACCAGAATAAGTTGCCTAATGGATCAAATATCTTAATTTTAAAAAGAGATTATAGCAAAGTATAAGTGATTATTTCCTCAAATCTAAAGTAGGGATAGAGTTTCTAAATATGACACAAACCCAAAATTTATAGAGGAAAAAAACTGATAGTTTTACTATAAAAATATAAAAATGTATATATAGTGAAAAACACAATAAAACTTGAAAATACCAACTAGAAACCGTTTGCAATATAAGAACAAAAGGATTTTTTTAAATAACAGCTGTATTGAGATATAATTCACATACTAAAAAAATTCATTCTTTTAAAGTATACAATTCAGTAATTTTTAGCATATTGATAGACTTATGCATCCATCACCACAATCTAATTTCAGTACATTGAGTCACTCCTCAAAGAAACCCTGTACTCATCAGCAGTCACTCTTTATCCCTTCTTCCCCTGTCCCTTGTAGCTACAAATCTACTTTCTGTGTCTAAATTTGTCTATTCTGGACATTTCTTACAAATGGAATCATACAATATGTGGCCCTTTTGTGTCTGGCTCCTTTCACTTAGCACAAAATTTTCAAGGTTCATGGTTCATCCCTGTTGTAGCATATGTCAGTATTCTATTATTTTTATAGCCAAATAATATTCTTTATTATGGATATACCACATTTTGTATATCCATTCATCAGTTGATGGACATTTGGGTTGTTTCTACTTTTTCGCTATTATGAAGAATATTTCTGTGAATATTTATATACAAGATTTTTGCACAGACATATGTTTTCATTTCTCTTGGGTATATACCTAGGAGTTGAATTGCTAAGATAATGTTATGTTCCATTTTCTGCCAAACTGTTTTCCACACTGGCTGAACAATTTTATATTCCTACCAGCAGTGTACGAGGGTTCTAATTTCTCTACATACATGTTAACATGTGTTACTGTCTGTCATTTTGATCACAGTATCTTAGTGGGAGTAAAGTAGAATCTCACTGTGGTATTGCTTTGCATTTTTCTAGTGACTAAAGGTGTTGAGCATCTTTTCATGTGTTTATTGGCCATTTGTATATTTTCACTGGAGAAATTATTCAAGTTCTTTTGCCCATTCAAAATTTGAGTTATTTGCCTTTTTATTAATGAGTCATAAGAGGCCTTTATATATTATGGATATATGATTTGCAAACGTTTTCTCTCATCCCGCGGGTTATCTTTTCACTTTCTTGATGATGTCCTTTGAAGCACCAATGTACATTTCAATGAAGTCCAATTTATCTATTTTGTATTTTGTTCCCTGTGCTTTTGGTGCCATATCTAAGAAACCATTGCCTAATTCAAGGTCACAAGGTGTTACTCGTATGTTTTCTTCTAAGAGTATAATTAGTTCTAGCTTTTACATGTAGGACTATGATTCATTTCTTAGTTCATTTTATCTGGTGTGGGGCAGGGGTCCATGCTCATTCCTTTGCATGTGAAAGGACTAATATTCTTAATTTATTAAGTGCACTTCAATAAGGAAAAATACAAATAGGCCAATAAAATGGGCAAATGATACTGAGCAGGTAATTTCAACCAACTGACCTATAAAAAGGTGACAACTTTATTAGTAATCAAAATGCAAATTAAAATAATGCATTATCATTGATATTCAATAAGGCTGGTGTTAATTTTAGAGATTGATAAAATCCAGAGTTGAGTATGTATACGGACAGGAGCATTCTTATGTGTGTCAGTGGGAGCAATTTAGGCACAGTGCATCTGAATATAGGATGTACTTGTCGTTTGAACCGGAAGGTTATCTCTGTGAATTGCTTCTTTAAAAAAGAATTAGACGACTGCCCATAAACATATATACACTCAGGTCTATTTATAATAGCAATAAATTTCAAACAACCTAAATGTCTATCAATAGGGAATATTCAAATTAATATTAATTAATATTTGATTATTCAGTCACCAGAATACTATACACCTATTTAAAGTGATGGGACATATTAATATTTTGTGCATGGAAATGCATCTAGTATATACTTAAAATTACAGACAAGCTGCAGAACAGCTTATTTGATATGCTTCCTTTTTTGTAAAACAAAATCAAAATGAGGAGACTGTGTGTCTGTGTATAAATCAAAATGTTAAAAACCCCTGGGTTTTTGAAACAGGTAATTTTCTTTTACACACTTCTATATACTATCAGAAGTTTTCTTCTTTCACTGAGTAGGAAGTAATTTTATTAGAATCTCTTAAAGAAAATCTAAAACCCTGTAAAACTTTTCAATATGTTCCCACATAATGATGCATATGCACACATAATCCTAGCCCATGTTCCCTTTCCTCCAAAAAAGGGAGAAAGAAAACTGGGCCATTATTTAATATTGGACCCAAGTGCTTTTAATCTCTATTATTGATTTGGGTATTTCAGGGAGGGTGTTTTTTCCCAGAACTCTCTAGATAATTGTATGAATTTTCTACTTGTCCTTTACAAAAACATAAGTTTAAAGAGTAAGACTCACCTTACAGGCATAACTTTTCTCTCTGGGAAGTCTCTGGAAGTTGTCAGAAAGTGAGTTATTTCATGATGGGTTCTTTCCTCTTTTTCCATAAATTCAGTGGCATATATGAACATTTACATAGACTAAAAATATGTTATGTTATTGATTAAGACACAAATAACAGCTAGAGCCAATGTTGTGAATTCAAATATGTAAATGTGCACCTTTATATTTACTTTAAATAGCAAAATTATATTTCAAGCTCTATAAAAATAGCATGAAAATATTTTTATTGATTACACAAAAGGCCCTGAAGTACTATAAAATGAATGAATAGCCTATAAAAATACAATTCCATCAGGCCATAAATTACAGTTAGCTAAAGCTAACGGGCTAGCTAGAATAAACATTAAACACTTGATTAACAAAATGTCCACCTGCCTTAGAATTTAGAAATTCTTTTAGAGGATTATTTCCAGGGACTGTGTCTTTTTCATAAAAGTTGTATATGGAAATTTGAAATAAGACTGTTTTTACTCTTAATAATAAACTTATGGAGCTGTATTTAGAATTTTTCCAGCTCTCCTTTTCTTTAAACACGCACACACATTGCATCATAATCATTCTGGGGAAGCACTGACCAACATTCTGCTACAAAAGCGTGATTGGAAAGAAGGAATATCTCCAGTTGGGTTTTCTTGCTTTTCCTCTGTTTTCTTTTCTCCCTTAAACATTTGCCTTCCTTTCCTACTGAACTGATGCTAAATGTAAGAGGGCAACTTAAGCTACCTGTGTAGGCAGGGCTTGGCGGGACAGTCACTACTCTCTGTTGCTGGTAGCTTATGTTTCCAGGATTTGGTTTGCTGATCTGTTAATATGAAGAGTATCAAATATCTAAGGTCCCTTCAGAGGTAATCTGGTGTACTGGTAAGAGCACTGCAGACAGACGAATAAAGCTGGGTTTATATCCGAATTCCTTGGAAAAGTCTGATCTCGGAAAAGTTACTTTAACTTGATGAGTTTTAATTTTCTCGTGTGTAAGACAGGAATAATCTCAATCTTCACAGGGTTGTTGAAGACTTACTGTGATAGCACTGGCCAAGCAATTGGCACAGGGCTTGGCACATAGTAGGCTTGCAATAATTTTTGGGTCTTGTGTTCTTTTACCTAATCCTGTGATTATGTGTAGATTAGCTTCAGAGATGAAACATAGGTGCTAATTGAACAGTGCTAAATAAAAGCAGAAGTGCAATACAGGCCTTTGAAAGGCTGGCACAGGCTTACATCTCCTCATCTTCTCCGGACAGGGTGCAATAAATTATATAGATGTTCAATAAATTATGTAGATGATTAGGATAAAAAAGCAACTTAGGAATTACTCTTTTTTCATGTTCTCCCTCTTTCATAATCATAGTCACTTCCCTCATGCCTGCCTTTGCTCTCACAGCCATTTTTAAAGGTTATTGAATGATATAATGGACAGTGTTATAGCTGCTACTCTGGGGGTGGTAGTAGGCTATAAGAGGGCCTGGAAAACTGTACTGTTAGGGACCTAGTTAGTCTCTGGTTCATGGGAGATAAGTGTTATATGTTACACCAATTCTGATAGTGACTACTCAGGGTGCTGCCCTGGCAAAGATGCTACGGCTGCAAAGGATGCATAGGGAAGGAGAACTAGGATTGATTAGTTATGCCTGTCTTGGGTACAGTAATAGGGACTAGATGCCTGTGTGCCATGTATTTCTATTTCATATCTGTGAATCAGCCACACGAGAGGAAAAAAATGGAGGAAAGGAAAAAGTAACAGGTAATTTCCAGACAGGAAGGGAATAATCAAGTTTATAACTGTTTCTCATTTAGTAGCTTCACATTTTTAGCTCCCATCTACACCAAAAAGTTTTCATTTCCCTCTTGATAAGTTTTCCCTGGTAGGAAGATTTTAGAAGCCATGCCTTAAAGAAGTCTTAAGAGAGTTTTATTTTTATTGCTAGAGGTTGTGCAGTAGAAGCAAAAAGCATTTATGAAATTTTATTCTTGTCATTGGAGAGTTTGATCATTTTGTCTATTAAATAATACGTAAGCTTGCACTGGCCCTCTTTATCTCTTTTCTCATCTCTTCCACTGTTTACATAAAGACAGAAGGAGAACATCTTAAATAGCTTGCATTTCAATGTTTATTGATCATTCCCCCACTTCATCATGAGCACTAGCCGAACACTACATTTCATGGATTATGCAAAAAATATGAAATCCCAAAGATTCCTATATTTTAATTATAAGAAGTAGTTACTTTGTGGGGAAATGAAAAAGTGAACATAGTTTCTACATGCATATGTTAAAGATCAAGTGATTTTCAATAGAACAGATTAAAAACTGAATGAATTCTAAAGATCATCCATGACCAAGTCTTCTATTTTACTGATGGGAAAACTGAGGCTCAGAGAGGTTAACGATCCTTTGGCCTTAGTGAGTAAGGTTAGCACCATGTTGAAATGGAATCCAAGTTTCTGGACACTCAGTCATAGCAGTTGCTACCAAATGTGGCTGGCCCTGGAAAGACCTGTGTCTGAAATAAGATGTTAAGTATATATATTAAGATGCTGAGAGGCTTGTCCAAGGGGAAGGGGTAGCTAGGTGGAGATGGAAAAATGAGGAAGGTTTAATCAATGTTAGATATAAAATTAATTAGAATTAACCTCAAGTCAGCAGAGCTTCTCAATAGAGGAAGAAAGATTTTGACAGAGACTGATGGATGATCGGAAAACAATGGGCTAATGGGCTTTCGGAGGCTGAATTACCGTCTGAAATGAGTAATAAAAGGATCAACCTTGGAATCCAATGAACGTTAGCCAACCATCAACCCACGGGGAAAGCACTGCCACGACCTCGGCTAGTGGGAGAGGAGAAGAGGCAAGAAGTTAACCGGGACAACGAGCCATCACGGTGGGCACTCTGGGTGTCCCGAAAAGTCCCTATGGGGAGTTCAGGGAGGAAGGCCAGGCAGGATTTGCTCCTCTTGGGAGAAAAGGATCACTGCTAACCCTCAGAATGCATATCAGGACACCCCTGTGACCAGTCCTGGCCTGCCTGTGCTTCTGGCAGTGGGAAGAGATACGCAGGTCCCTTCGTCCGGTTCCCTTGTTTCCAGCAAATTCACAGATCGGCATTGCCCTTGCTTTTCCCGGACAAGGGAAACACTGCTGACACATCCCAGCCTGTTCTTTAAAACCTGGGCCTGGTGTGAGAGTGAGAGGAGCAGTAAATAATCCTCTCCCTGTCTGATAATTTGATAACTTTATAAAATTTATTGGACACTAGTGAAGTGACAAGTGTACCATCACACGTCGTGATCGGGGCCAGTTAGGTGATGATGTGATGATGACGATTACAGGATAATAATAGCAGTTTCCACGTATTGAGTCCCTATTGTGCCAAGTACTTACATACTTTACAAATGTTAGTCTTCATAACACATCTACGAGACAGGCCTATGATCACCAATATAGTGTATATATCTCCATGAAATATGCAAGCAGTCCCTAGAGCAGTGGTTCAAATGCCAGGTCTATCGCTCCCTGTGTGACTTAGAGAAAGTACCTGAATGCTTGGAGTCTCAGTTTCTTATGTGCAAAATGGGAGTATTAATCCCCATGTGGAAGGGGTGTTGGTGAAGGGCCTTTCACAGCACTTGGCTTCCAAGAAGCTGCAGAGCAGATGTCAGGTCCTCACCATGCCTCCATCCTTCATCTTGGCAGCAAGAGAAGTCACTAGGAGGTTCTGCCAAGTTTTCTCACCACAGAGAACCCCCATCCTTTCCCCCTCCTTCCCTTACTTCTAAAAATAGCTGCTAAGAGTCCCAGTCCCTGAGAGCGAAGTCTACAGTGTGTTGTTCAGGCTGAGAGAAACCCCCGGAAGTGCCTCCTCCCTCCTGCACTTAGCAAGACGTCTCTTGCTCAGGAGACTTGCAGCGTTTCAGTCACATCAGAGAACTCTAACTCTGTGGATGGGTGGAGATTGCCGAACTTCCAAACAACACCTGGAGTAGGTGATATAACCCGAGGGATTTGAAAGCTGAGTCATCTAAAGAGACTGGATTGAAAACAAGTTTGTAAGTCCTCAGTAAAAGCCCGAGTAACGTGGAGTTCAGATCACCCCCTTAACTCATCATCAACTGATGTCAAGGAAGCACATTGGGAGTGAGTGAAGAGAAGACTTCTCTTGTGATAAGGAAAAACATATTTCCTGGTGGGTAGAGGAGAGAATTAAATACAGTAGATATGTGTGCACACTTGTAAATATGTACATGTTCTGTCTTGCAGCCAATGTTTGCAAATGTGTACTAAGATTACCAATGACCTGATTGTAACAATACATTATTGAACGCTATGGTTACTGGGTATACGGATGGCATACTGGTTACGAAAATGTCAGCTTGGTTTATCACAGATCAATAACTCATTACATGCTCCAGAATATACAAAATCCAATAAAAATCAACTTGCTGTCACAACTAAGAATTCAAATCCCACACCAATATGGACCTCCAGTCATGTGACTTCATTTTTCTCTTCCTATATTAGCTTTGGAGATTAAAATACATTTTATATTTTGTTAGATAGAAAAATAATAAATATTATGTTTAGATTTCCTTTGGAAATTTTGACAGCTGAAGGGAAGGCATCAGATGATGAGAATTAAGAACTTCCTTTAACAAGATCTATAAATTTGAGTGTGTGTGTGTGTGTGTGTGTGCTCGCGCGCACAACTCCTCTCTTCCTAGTTAGAAGTGATCAGGGCTTCCATAACTCAAATTAGCAAATATCTTCCAGCTGATTTTAGACCTCTCATGGCACCTTGCAGAGGAATGAAGATGCCCAAATTGTCCCTACAATGTTAGACCCCATAACCTATTAGGGCCTGAAATAGAGCTTCACTGAAGGGAACATAATTTACATGGCTATGCTAGCAAGATTCTTACACACAAACAGGGAAAGGGACATATTACTTTTTTTCTCTTTTCTCTATTTGAAAAAGTAGAATTTGAGTTTGGCATTGGTATTACAAGTCAGCTGGAGTCCACAGAAGTTTGATATACATTTGGACTCAGATGAGGGACTTCATTGAGAGTAGCCACCAAACAAGCCGAGACCACCCGGTGGTTAGGCAATTTGCTTGTCTGCCTAACTTTGGTTTTAAGCCCTGGGGGCATGTGTCAGACACAGCATTGCCATTTAATGAATACATACTCTCCATTAACATTAGCTTAATTTTTGCCGAAGGAAATGCCCTGCTTAAAATCTGTCATGTTTGGGGCTCTCGATCCTCTCCTGTAGCTGGCAGACATCACTACTATCTCAGGCACTGCAACACAGAATCTAACTGGACACAGATTTAGTTTAATTACCAACCTTCTCCGCCATGACTTTTCATCTTTGTCACTTTCATATAAAAACGATTCTGATTTGAGAAAAGCTGCTGTATTCTCCCCGTGCCCCGCTGCAAAAAATAACTTGCAGTTGACTGGCCACAACAGACATGTGAGCTGATCTCTTCACAGCTGGGTTGTTTGTATTCATGTGAACCTGGGAAAATATTGCCACTTGTATTAGGTGAGTGAATGCACAGCTCACCCACAGGCCTGCAAACCTCAGCCTGGAGATGGATGGCCCCAAACAGGAGGCTTTGGTTTCTCGCAAGGAGCCCTTGACTTAACTGGAGAGGGGCATGTGAGTGGGACGGGGGTTAAGTCTTTTCCTTGGAAGTCTGTTTATTTTGCATTTAAGAAAGGGCAAACAGCTCTCTTCTAAATTTCTGGTTTCGTGGGCTGGAGGTATAGAGAGGAGTCTCAAGTTCTTAAACTGGGATCTTTTGATCCTGAGACATCCATGGAACAGACAGGTAGACTGTGAACTCTCTGATACTAAATGCAAAATGTTGTGCATGTATAAAATTTTTTTATGTGTGTGTGTGGAAAAGGTCCGTAATTTTTCAGATTCTTGTGAGTTGCCATGACGTAAAGCATCCATGTACTAGAGCTGTGTTTTTCAAATGCGAGCACGCACCAGCATCATCTGGAGGGCTCATTAAAACACCGAATCTTGAAACCCAACCCCAGGAGTTTCTGATTCGGTAGTCTGGCATGGGGCTTGAGGATCTGCACTTCTAACAATTTCCCAAGTGACTCTCATGCCGCTGGCCTGGGTGTCACACTTTGAGGACCACTGCATTAAACTAATGCAAGGTTTCTGAACCTATCTTCACACTGGAACCATTTCGGGAACTTAAAAACAAAACAAAACAAAACAAAACAAAACAAAACAAAACAAAACAAAACAAAACAAAACAAAAACAGATTCTAGGCTCCGCTCTCAGACCTTCAATATCAATTGGCCTGGGGGCACCCAAGCAGTCAAATTTGCTTTCAAAGCTCTCCAGGTGATTCTAAAAATGTGCAGGCAGAGCTGAGAATCACTTCCTTAGAACAACAGGTGATATGGGGAACAGGTGAACAGGTCACGGTGATGGTGGGGTGGGGAATGTACTGAGATAGAAGACCCCTTTCACTTTCAACGATTGAGCCATCTGATTTTTCCTTCCATCCCAGGTGATAAACAATTGCATTAGTTTACTAAAGGCTGCTGCAACAAAGAAGTACAGACGTGGGGCTCACACAACAGCAGTTTATAATCTCACAGTTCTGGAGGCCAGACGTCCACAATCAAGGTGTCAGCAGGGTTGGATCCTTCCTGGGGCTGGGAGGGAAAGCTCTGTTTCAGGTCTCCCTCCTTTGCTTGTAAGTGGCGGTCTTCTCCTTGTGTCTGATCACATTGTCTCCCCTCTGCGCCCATCTCTGTGTCCAAATTTCCCTTCGTTATAAAGATACCAGTCATAGTGGTTTAGGACACCCCCTCCCGACCTCATTTTCACCTGATTACCTCTGTAAAGATCCTATCTCCATACTGGTCACATTCTGAGGTACGGGGATTACAACTTTAACGTATGAATGTGGGAAGGTGGGGTGGGGGGACACAATTCCATCCATAACTAATCCTGTTCCTTCTGGGGGTCGGGGGGGTGCTCTCTATTCCTTTTAGCAGATTCCCCATTCAAACCAAAGCCTTCTATAATTGTAAAAAAAACCCAACTTTTGTAAATATTGTCTTCTCAGCCTATGATTACAGATTCCACTTTTCATAGGATGCTTTTGAGGCGGAGAAGTAAGCTACCAGAATGAGGTCCCAGGGTCACTGCTATGCTACTAGAAAATAAGATGGTCATTGCTATGCATTTTGCAATGGTCACATCTGCAAACAGACGCCAAGAAAACTTGAACACCCTTTCCAGCTCAGCCAGCCGAGAATTCTCTGACAGGTTCGCTCGACTCTGCTTTGCTCTGAGCATTGGAGAGTCAGAGATATGTGTTTTTAATGTAACGTGACAATATTTAAGGTGCTAGACAACCTTGTTGTCACAGCTTAACTCTCTGTGCTGAAGGGATGCTATGTTTGCAGCATGCCTAGGGGTTTTTAAAGCAGAGCAAACTATGTAATCAGCAAGTGGACCTTAGCAAGATCATTACCGGGGTAGCAGAACGGTCGTTGGCGTGGAAGATGCGGGAAAGCAAAGATGGTAAGTGGGTGCACATTCAGTGTTCTGACATGTTCATAGTGGAGGAAGGAAAACTCCGTGGAATAAATAACACTTTCAACTATAAGAAGAATGAAGGTAAGGGCTGGGTTAGGGTGAGAAATGCATTTCTATCACTATCCATCACTTAGAAAAATGCCTAAAACTGAGCAGAAATCTAGATGGTCATTAACTAAGAGGGAAAAAAAATACGTAAATAAGCTTTCTGAAGAGTTTTGGCTACTAAGTACAGGTAGCTCATAAATTCTTCACTGCGTTCCAGCCACTCCGGCCATCTTCCATTTTCTCACACATCTTAAGCATCTTAGGGTTTTTGCCTTTTCTGTTCCTTCTGCTAGAAATGCTTTTCCTCTGGCTCTTTGCACAGAGCAATCCTTGCCATCCTTTGCATTTCCTTTTAAATGTCACCTCTTGAATGATGTGTTCTATTACCATTCCATCTAGATATGTTCCCTCTTGCATTGTTTTCTTTTACACGAGTTTCACATTTTATGTTTTCCATTTATTGACTGGCTGTTCTTTCACTACAGCGTGAATTCCATGAAGGCAAGAACTATATGACCAACACTTGGCCTCTGGTAGGCACTCAATACAGATTATTTGAATGAATGAATGAATGAATGAACCAGGCTAATAAAGGTTTCATGAACATGGATAGCTGACCGATGTTAGACGGGAACAGAGACATGTACCTCATCTCCATCAGGCATTGTTAATACTTTCTTATTAAGTAACTACTATGGGCCAGGCCCTACACGGAGGCCTTATATTTATAATCTCTAACAACCAAATCAATCCTGTGAGATGGATACTACGATCACTGTTGTAGAAGAGAAAGTTAGTAACTTGTCCAAGAGCACAGACCTATGATTCAAACCAAGGATGATCTGACACGTCATTCTCATTTTATCATGAGTGTAACAATTAGTCCTTAACTCACCGTACTGCCCTGCGACTATAGACTAAAGCACCCAGTGGCAGTGACAAAGGGGGAAGAAGTGTTTACACTGGCCACCACCTTCAGTACATACAGATACAGATGAGAAAGGGCATGATGCAGCCGCCCTGCCTCCCCTTAGTTTCAAGAACACCGAGGTACACAGCGGTTACTATGACGAGTGATGTAGGCTTTTTTTTTTAACTTAATTTTTCATTTTTAAAAAATTCAATTTTTTTCATTTTTTTTATTGAAGTAGGCTTTTGAATATCATCTTGGAACTCTGACTTTTAAAAATAATGTTTCAAAGGGAAAAACAGTAACTTTTACAGTGGAGAAACCTGGGAGTCACCACTTCAACCAAGAGATCAAAGTTCACATCGTCATTAATAAGACGTATTGTCATCAAGTACCTTCTGATACGATGTTCTGAGATGGACTTAATATTTCCTCTTTGGTATTTTTGAAAAAAAATGCATAACCTCATTTTAATCATGAGATAACTCCAAACTGAGGCACATTCTAACAAACAACTAGCCAGTGCTCTTCCAAAGTGCCATGTGGTCATGAGGAACAGCCCCAGATTACAGGAGACTAAAAAGACGTGACAACTGAATGCAAGGCAGGGGAGGGGGTCCTGGATTGATTCCGGAACCAGAAGAAGGATGTTAGTGAGACAACTGGTGAAATTCAAACAACGTCTATAGAATCGTTACTAATACTATTGTATCAATGTCAGTTTTCTGGTTTGGGTTAGTGTTCTGCGTAACAGCTGGGGGAAGTTGGGTGAAAGGTATAGTAAGAACTCTATGTATATTTTTGTAACATTTTAAAGTTTTAAATGTTAAAATAAAGCATAGTTTCTACAAAAAAAAAGAAAGAGAGAGAGAAAGATGTTCCAATTTCTAAAAACTAACATTACAACAAAAACCTACAAAGGGAGTTTAGAACAAAGTTGGGAACTATAAATTGAGAACTGTAAGTTTGGTGCCACTGGGAACCTCTATGTAGTGCCAAAGGTTGTTTAGCAGATTCTGAAGGTACAACGTGGTAATACTTTGTTATTAATTCGTCTCCTAGAGGAGGAATGAAGAAAAAATAACTTGTGGAGTCTCCAGGATATCTCTGCACAGATGAATGGAAATGGACAGTCTTTGATTCTCCCCCCACCCTTCACCCCCACCATTCTTGGGAAAACAAGGAATTCCTTGTGGAGAGTGTGGACGACGTCTGGGATCAAGAAAGGAAGTGGATGCTAATTGTCTGTGTAGCCACTATAACATCTCCTAAGATTTGTTTGGCTTTTCAAACAAACTTCTCCCTCTATCATGAAAGACTAATTCAAATGCTGCCCCTTCCCTATATTTACCACACATAGCACACCTGAAACAGACCAGCAAAAGGTTCCCAGTAACTGAACTACGAGCCAGCCTCTGAGAACAACTTCTCAAAGCCACGAGGGAGAATCACCTAGGTTTTGAGGCTTCCGAGCCTTTGCAGCAGGCGTGAGCTGTTTCCCACTGTAGCTGGCCTGTAACTCAAAAATGGGCAAAACGCCACGCGTGCAGATGGGCAGCACAGGGTGTAACTGATGGAGGGAGCCAGTGCCTCTGTCTATGACAGTAACACTCCACTTAATAGAGGAATGGAGGCATATGGCCATGGAGGCGCTTTTAACAGCAGAACCAGCCTGCCCAGGCAGTATGTTTCAGGGAAACACTTTGCTCTAAATCCCTGCTTTCCCCGCCCCATAGCAAATCTCCTGCTGCCCAGGAAACCCCTGAGGAGCTGTGAATAGAAAAGAGATGATGATGAGCAGAATCACGCGTACAGAAGAGCCATGTGCCCCAGCAAGCTCGTTTCACCAGACTGCTGTGGAAGCTGAGGCTTTGCAGCGAGGCCTGCCAAGGAGAAGGGGCAGGGATGGAGTTGGGACCTTGCTCTGAAATATGCAGTCAGCTCACTCCCCAAATAAGTTGGCAGTGCGGCTGCAGGTGGTGGCAGGGCCAGAGAAAATTAGGCTTCTCAGAGGCCCAATGTCCCCTTTTGCTAGAGCTTTGAGCTTGACTGGGGCTCTTCATTTTATCCAATGCCCAGGGCGAGTCCTTTCACTGTGATATTGGGGAAAAGACGGAGTGAAAAGCAATGCAGGGGACTGCTTATCCTCCAATGTTCTTCCCTATCCCCTGTTGAACTAGAAGCTGACTTTACAAGGCCCTTGGCTTAGAACCAACCATCTAAGCCTGACAAAATTCTCTGAGAGTGGCCATCTGATTGGTATAATTTTATACGTGCTCATTTGTGAAGGAACCACACCAACTTTTATTACAGAATTCAGTTACATGCTGTCTGAGACTGCCTTCCAAGAGCAACGTGCAGGATTTCAGCCTTTTTTGAACAGGACAGCAGAACCTGGAGATGCTTCAACTATCCATATAAAAACGGAATTCAAAGGGGTGGCTGAAATTAGAAGCATGCATCTGAAGTCTGAATATAAGTGTATCTGTTGAGCGTGATGAGTGTGAACAAATATCACTGACACGCTTCGCCATGTAAAGTCTAAGCTGATATTTGCCACCACTTTCGAGCCCCTCCTTTTCCTGGGTGGGTCTTTGAGCAATGTTAAATCTATTAAACTTGTCATGATTCTGAATGGCTTGTCGGTGACTCAGAATTGGTTTACACCATTTTTGCCAACATGCACAATTAGCCAAGACTCATTTCCTTTCTCTTCCCAGAAGTCCTCTTTTTTAAAGTCCTTACATCCAACTAAAACATGCATGTGATAAATCTGCGTAATTGAAGTGTATTAGTCACATGTGGAAAAGAAAGTGTAACCAGGAATACTAGCAAAAGAGTACAAACCTTCACAGATTTTAAAGACCTTAGCAAATATTTTGTCAGTCTCTCATATTTCAGTGAGGAAACTGAAGCACAGTCTGGTGAGATTGCCAGGTTACACGATTACATGGTCAACTCAAAATGAGAAAATACATCTTCTTTCACGTTGCCTGCTAGTATTACGTTGCCTCATATATGCCCCTCTGTCACCCCTAGTCAGCGTAAATCATCTCAAGGTTGGAGAGTCCATTAAAGGTTTGTTAACCTACCTATCCATCTGGTCTTACGTCATTCTCCCTACAAAATCCATACCAGGTCTTCACCCAGCCTATGCTTAAATACCCCCAGTGACAAGGAATGTACTACCTCCATGAGTGTAATGAATAATTGTGGAATAAATGAATACTCTCATGATTATTATCATTAAAATGATTTTAATCTAGCTTCTATGTGATTGCTTTTTTTAATATTTGAAGAATCATCTTTTATTTAGACTGAACATTCACGCTTGCTTTAGTAATTCTCAGGTTTTACCGTGGTTTTCAGTCTCCTCATCACCACTCTCTTCTGAATCTGCTTCTGGTGTGGTACCCAGCCGTTAAGATGATGCGCACCATGGTCTGATTAGCCTCGAGAAGAACAGAACTCTCCCCTGTCTTATTTTGGAGCCAAATACTGTATTCATGCAAACCATCATTACTTTACATTTGGTAGCTACATCTCGTGTTGACTCTGTGAACTTAGTGTATGTATATTCAAACCCTATTTCTTGTGTACTCTCTCTCTAATACTCTGGCCTCATTTAATGCCATGGGCTTAGTTATCACATATATGTTGACTCTCAAATATGTAGCTCATTCAATGAGCTCAGACCTCATTCATGGCCTCTCTAGACTCTTATGTCCAACTGTACTTTGGTCATCTGTACTTGGATAGCCCATAGGAACATCAAATTCCACATGACTCAAATTTCGGTCATTATTTTCTCTCCCTAAACTGCTGCTCCCTCAATATGTTCATCTCACTGAACGGCATAATCATATACTCAAGCTGGAAGTGTCAGAATCATCAGTGAGTTTCCCTAAACCCTCACATCTCATACCCAGTAACTCAGCAAGCACAACCCACTGCTTCAACCTCATATATCTCTCCTCTCCATTCTTACAGTTACTGGCTAACGGGCTCTTCTGCCTGGATTGCTCCTGCACATGCCTATTTTCTACATGCTTCCAGGTTGATTTCCAAGACTCACATCTGATTATGGTAATTTCTTGCTTAAAACTGTTCAGTGTGCTCCCATGGCTTTTACAGCAAAACCGAATTATTTAATGTGTCTTAAGAGAACTCTTCATGATCTGACTTTTGCTACATTTTCCAGTTCTTTTAATAAACTATGCCACATACTGCCCCCTTCTGAGACACTCTGCAGTCCTCTTTCCTAGCTCACTCCCAATCTTTCTTTAGATTCCAGCCTAAATGTCACTTCTTGAGGCTTGAAAGACATCCACCAGTACAGTTAGGTGCCCCAGTACTACTTCTGCTATCGTAACACTTGGCTGCACATTATAATTCTGCTCAATGACCTTTCTTCCCTGCTTAGAGTCCCTGCAAAACTGTAAGAGCTTTGAGGACAGGGAGCACCTCAGTCTTGCCCATCACTGTATCCACAGTGCCGGACACAGTGGCAGGCATAGAGCAGATGTTCAAAATTATTTGTGGAAGTTCGACAGTGTAGGACCTTCCATTTTATCTCTGTAAAAACTTCATATTTCTAGATTTGTTCCATTGCTTAAGTGTTTCAATCTATTTTTGAATATTCTGTCATAATGAACACTAGTTTCAAGTCATCTACAGTGTTGATAAGACTGTCCTTTGTGTGTTCATTCAAAGAATTTGACACACACATTGAAGTAATGGTGAGATCATATGCTGAGGGACAGCTGGGTTTGGAGAGCTGGAGGGGCTGGAAGGGGGACTGGCCAGGAGGATGAAAAGAATGACAGTGGAGCTACCCTGAAGCCTCACCACATTTGACAACAGTGATTTGTGTGATAACTTTTTCACTGTTTTATTTGTCCATATTGTTAGCAACCTAGGTAAATACATTATTATTGAGAACATCCTAAGCCTCTTTGAGGTAGCTCTTCTGCAGAATCTCATACCACATGATCATGTGTATCTTTCCTCTAAGCATTGTTTGAAGTTGTTCTAACTTTGGTTAGATGCCTAACCCTTCATGTCTGTGGATGAAACTGTCATTAAAGCAGGTTAAGAAAGTTTCAGAAGGTTATAACTTAGTTAAATGACTCTTCTAAAACATCTAAAGGCTGACAGTTTTTTCCATTCACCTCCAATTCATGAAGATTTTAATTTTACTTGCAAACCACTGCAAATGATTTTATAATATGACATCCTCCTGGGAACAAGGTAGATTATAAATGACTGAGATCCTCTTAATAATATATATTTCTTGACACTGTGCAGGAATGTATCATCCATTTCTTCAATCTGGACAGTGGCTGAGAGAAATATGCATATTTCCATTTAAATAAATAATATCCAACATTTTCATTTCTATTCCTCTCTGCAAATCCAGACTCAGCTGCTCTCCAGTGAACTCTCTGTGTCAGCGATTAGACACTTCTCCACTGGTCTGCTTCTCAGATATGCTTCTCCTAATCAGGTTGTGTCTTCCCTTTGGTTACTAGTTACCAAATGTGTTGAGTAGAGTCTTGGTTATATTAGACTCCTCCTGTGGTCAGCCCCAGATCCTCTGGGTCTCATCTGTCTCCAGGACAGTAAGTCACAAGTCCTATCTTAGCTGTTGTGGTTTGGGCTCCCACTAGGGACCTGAGGACCCTCCCCTTCTGGACTCAGAAAAAGAACCACCTCGCCTGTGGGAGATAAAGCCTGCTCCATGGCTTCCTGAGGGGGCTGTGCGGTCCAATCCAGAATGCAGGGGAGTTAACTCCCTGTGGGACAAATCTTGGTAAATATGGAAAGGAACCAGCAGATAAACTCCTCCCCACCCCTCCCCCACCCCCTTCAGAGGACACTCTGCAACACAGCAGTCTCCATATGGCCTTTACAAAGACTTCCTGTCAGACCAGGAAATCAACTCTGTTTCTACAAGTGATGGCTGACTTGGTGATGTCCCCCCATATGTACTGTCTCTTCTCTGCTTTGTCCCCTTTCTCCTTCCCTCCCGCCTCCCTGGGATTGCTCTAACCAAGGAAGTGTTAGCATGAAAGCATTTGCCTCAGGCTCTGTGTTCTAGGGGTTCTGAAAAAACTTATTGGATGATATTGCACAAATATGTCATAAATTTTATGACAAAATACGGCTTACCCAAAACAGTTACTACTTGCAATGAGCCCTTCATGATTTACAAACCAGACCCCTTGGAGAGACAGGCTCCTTCTCATCTGCTCTTAGAGATTCTTCAGTGGGAACATTTGAGAAGGACTGGAATAAGGTGTAAGTCTTTCAAAGTATTATTTAATCTTAATTAATAATTATGGGAATTGATAACTGAAAGTGATTATAGTTGTGATAAATCTGAAAATATAAATTTTTAAAAATAGAATTCCCATATTAAAAGGCCTTACGATTTGCTAAACATTTAACTTTCAATTATAATTGGGTAACTGTTGGCACAGTAACCTCACACAAGCTTCATTCATTCATTCATTCATTTATTCAACAAATAATTTTGAGACCCTAGTAGGTGCCAGACATTATGATAGACTCTAGGAAACAGCAGTGAACTAGTCACAAACTCCTGCATTCATGGACCTTACATTCTATTTCATGTCTCTGTGCTTCCATACTAATTGTAAAATGGATATGGCCCCATCTCAACTTTTTTAAAATAAAAAAAAAATGATAATATAAGATATGGTCATAAATATATTCATATATGTAGTCACTTAAAATATATATACTCATAATGTTTAAGTCAGTACCAAACATATAGTCAATGTTGAATAAATGCTAGTAGCTGTTATTGTTGCTGCTTTTTATCATCGGGCTGGGGATACTGCACACAATGGCACAGCCCACGTGAAGATAACACAAGCCTGACTTCCTCCTAGTGCAGGCAGTGTTTGATGTGGCCGCAGGAAGGGATCAGTATCTTTTAGGGAGGGGGGAATGGGACCTATAACGCTTTTCTTTTTGCTAAGACTGCTTAGATGTGAAGACCATCGAGTGCGTCATCCTGAAGATGACTCCGTATCAATAGACACAAAGCATAGCCACCCCTTTAAAGAATTATGCCTCTTTGTTATCTGCCCTCAGCATCTCTTGGATTTTGCTATCATTATATATTAACTTTAGGAGGGTCACTAAATGCATGTTGCTAGAAAGAAGTAACATTAGTTACACATTAGCAGAACTGAACTCAATGAAGACACAATGCATCTCTTCTGTGCAGTCAGTATTTCCCTCAGCCCTGGCCCCAGTGCCTCGACTTACAGAGGAGAATGAATCATTCATGTACGGCCATACTCATACTGGCGTGTGATACTGACACCAGTAAAATGTCAGTATCGTGGGTGTGCTCAGATATATGATGTCTGTTTATAAAAACAAAGCAAGTATCAATACAAACCAAGATGTTCAAGGTCAATTTTTTTCTAAAAAGAATAAAGACAAGATAGACAACTAATATTGCCTTCGATGGATACTAATGCCCAAAGAGCTGTGCTTCCCAAATGCAGAGTTTATAATACAATGCAGACTTAAGGATTTTGATATTTCCATAAACCACTAGCTTTTTTATATTCAGAAGTTAGACATCATCGCTTCTAGGTGCAAATCTTGACATAAAAATATGCGCACAGACTAATCATTTCTCTCCATGGTCTGCTGTTTGGACTCTCGATGCAGCCGTGGAAATTAAACCTGAGTGTGTTCACTGTGTTCAGGAAATCAATCAACAGCATTTATATGCTGCGCATTAGTGTTGAGCATGGTATTTTGCTGGGGAAAAAAATCTATCCTCCTCCTCTCAAATGGTGTTTGTGTATGTCCAGGGTTTCCATCTTCATTTCTCTCAGTGGACATTTGTGAGGAGAGTTTTATGTACTGCTCAGGCCATAGGAACTCACATCAAAGATGATTTAATTTTCAGTTTAACTGGGATATTATTCCTTGGCAGAGTTGCATTATTCTCAGAGTCAATACCAATTGATTTGCAGTAGTTTAATTGGCCTTTTGCTTGTGCAGGATGATATGGCTAAGCGATCCTGGTAAAGAACCATCCAAGACTCGGTATTCAGGGCAGGTAAACCAAGTCCTGGAAACGGGGGAGTAACGAGGGAATCAAGTCACTAAGGACACCAATTCCTCACATATTTTCTTTTGTGATTCAAAGATACGATTCAGAATGATGTGAGCATTGTAGACACAACTGACACAAAAATGGCACTGTCTGGGTCAGGCTGTGGCACCTTTGTCCCCTGACATATTAACTGGTTGAGAAGAAACCTAAGAGCTAACGTTACCCTTTCCAGGTTTTTATATGTTCTCTAAATCACGTCTTAACGCAGTTGACATTTAGTAAGATTAATGTTATGGAGCTGAAACTTGGCTTCTATAAAAATTGAATATTATTTGAAACAAGTAGGCCATTAGACCTAAAAGCTTTTTCTTAGAGAGTATTTTTTATGCTAAATACTTTTATTACCTATTACAGTTGAAAAATTTTGCCAGCATCAACCACATCCCCACGACGGTCTCTTCTTCAGGTGGGGAAATACTAATACAATTTATGGTAACAATAATAAACCCACCTCTCATTCCATAATCCTTTCCAGTTAACAATCATTTCATTTCAATCTCACATCACCACGTTTTAACAGACATGACAATCTAAGACTTGGAGAGGTTAACTACCATGTCCAATGTCACACAGTGACTGAGTGACTGAGTGGTCTGAAGCAGACATTCATTCGTCCATTTATTCATTCATTCAAATGGTTTTCTTTTTTCATTGTGATAAATAACACAAAACATGAGATCTACCCTCTCAACAAATCGTTAAGTACAGTACTGTTAGCTGTAAGCACAATGTCGTACAGCAGCTCTTTAGACCTTTTCCATCTTGCGTGACTGAAACTCTACCCACTGATCAGCAACTGCCTGTTCTCCCCTACCCCCAGCCCCTGACAGCCACCATTCTACTCTGTTTCTATGAGTTTGTTTGCTTTAGGTACTTCATATACGTGGGATCATGCAGTGTTTATCCTTCTGTGTCTGGCTTATCTCACTTAGCTTAGTGTCCTCAAGGTTCCTCCATGTTATAACATGTATAAGATTTTCTTTCCTTTTTAAGGCTGAATGATACTTTATTGTATGGATATACCACATTTTTCTATCCATTCATCTATCAATGGGCGTTTAGGTTGTCTTCACCTCTCAGCTAGATAAACAATGCTGCAATAAAGATGGGAATGCAAATATCTCTCCAAGAATCTGACTTTGATTCTTTTGGATAAATACCCAGAAGTGGGATCGCCAGTTCATATGATTGCTCTATTTTTAATTTTTTCAGATATTTCCATATTATTTTCCATAGCTGGTACACCATTTGACAGTCCCACCAACAGTTTACAAGGGTTCTAGTTTCTCCACATCCTTGCCAACGCTTGCTTTCTGTTTTTGTTTTATTTCATTTTTGTGTTGAAAATGGCCATCCTAACTGATGTGAGGTGACATCTCATTGTGGTTTTAATTTGCATTTCCTTGATGATGAGTGATGAGCATTTTTTTATGCATCTGTTAGCCATTTGTATGTCTTCTTTGGAGAAAAGTCTATTTCAGTTGTTTGCCCATTCTTAAAACAGACTGGCTTTTTGCTACTGAGTTATAGGAGTGTCTTATATATTTTAGACATTAATCCCTTATCAGATATATGTTTTGCATATATTTTCTCTTGCTATTATACCGTCTAGCAACTGTCTATATTGAGTCATCTGCGCAGTGGGCAAGGCTCCACCTTGCCAATTAATATCTAACTTTTGACGTGTCCAGGTAACTACATTTATGCCATTGGCCTCATTTCTTTGAGGGTATGGATAGAAAGTCCTTTCAATGCATGCATATTATCCGAAAGGGGCAATGCATTAATCAATTAGTACCCATGCTTTCATATAAAAATGAGTGTATGGGTTCAATTTCTATTATGTTCTTTAGTTCAGAGCAGAATTTGTAAATGACACAAGAACTCTAGTGAGTGAAGAGTTGTCAATCCAGTTGAAGAACATAGGACATACGTAGGAGAACAGATTTGGGGATATGAGGGTGCATTTCAGGGAGCACCTCTGAATCATAAGAAATAGTATAAAGAATAAGGTGAAGGTTTGGGATACATGCTGGTTGCTGCAGTAGGCAGGTGATGAAAAGGGCAACTGAGGCAAATTTTTGTTGTTCTGTCATGGAGAGAGGAAGCTAGCTCCTATAAACCTACCCGGACAGCACAGAGAAGGGCCTGTTTACACTCTGATGCACTGTCTTAAGGCTCTCACGTGGGTGACTGGGGCAATTTCACGATGGGGAATATCTGGTGATTTTTGGACCCCTGATCCTTGGCATGGACTCAGCTGGATTCAGTGATGTTTTCAGGCCCATTTCTGCCATTTAATAGCTTGGAAACATAAGACAGCTCTGGTAACTCAGAAACCATCTGGATCCCCAGGTTTCTCCTCTGTGAAAACCAGTTTGGCATGAGGACCAAATGAGCCAAGGATTGGGAACATAAATTAATATCCATGTGCCAGCCTTTCCTTCCTTTTAAAGGCTGAATTATATTCCATTGTACATATATACCACCTTTTCTTTATCCATTTATCTGACAATGGACATTTAGGTTGTTTTCACCTCTTGGCTATTGTGAATAATGGTGCAATAAAGATGGGGATGCAAATATCTTCCAGAGGACTTGATTTCAACATTCTTTTGGATAAATCTTAGAAGTGCAATTGCTGAATGTTATAGATACATCATTTGTGATTATTATAATTATCTTTCCCTCAGGTGTAACAGCATTTGCCTAATTTTTCATGGGGAAATTGATTTTAATTTTTATCATTTGAACAATATGTACTGTGAAGCACGTTGAAGAGAAGTCAGGGAAGTTGGGAAGACCAAACAAAGATGATAGGGTGTTGCCTATCTGGCAAGGTTGAGACTCAGCAAGAGAAGAGACTAAAGGTGGCTGAAGAGCCAGAACAGAGCTCCTGGGAAACCAGCCTCTTTCTTCTTTTCTCCCAGTGAAAATGTGACAGACTCACCTGGAAGAATGAAAGAATTAAAGCCAAAGAATATTTTCTATCTTTCTTAGCCAGAAAATATGGATGGGTAACAATATCATGTTTTTTTCTTTAAAAAATCAATTTATTTAAATTAAAAAACCCTACAACAGTTCACCCATTTCTTCCCCCTCCCACCCCCCAATCTGTTCTCTGTATCTATAAGCTTGTTTTTAAAAAATTATTATTTTTAGATTCCACATACAAGAGCGATCATATGGTATTTGTCTTTGTCTGACTTATTTCAATTAACATAATGCACTCGAGGTCTATCCTCATTGTCTCAAATGGCAAAATCTTATTTTTCATGTTTGAATAATATTTTATATATATATATATATACACACATATATATATATAATCACAATTTCTTCATTCATCCATTAATGGACACTAAAGTTATTTCCATATCTTGGCTATTGTAAATAATGCTGCAATGAATATATATATATATGTATCTTTTTGAGTTAGAGTTCATTTTCTTTGGATAAATACCTAGAAGTAGAATTGCTGGATCACATAGGAATTCTATTATTAGTTTTTGGAGGAACCTCCATACTGTTTTCCATGGTGGCTGCACCAATTTACATTCCCACCAACAGCGCACAAGGGTTTCCTTTGCTCCATAGCCTCACCAACCCTTGTTATCGGTTGTTTTTTGATGATAGCCATTCTGACAGATGACATCTCATTGTGGTTTTGATTTGCATTTCCCTGATGATTAGTGATGTTGAGCATCTTTTCATGTGTCTGTTGGTCACCTGCATGTCTTCTTTGGAAAAATGTCTACTCAGGTCCTCTGCCCATTTTAAAATAGTTGTTTATTTTTTTGATGTTGATTTAGATGAGTTATTTATATATTTTGGGTATTAGCCCCAAAGCAAATACATGATTTGTAAACATCTTCCATTCAGTAGGCTGCCTTTTTTTGGTTGTTGTTGGTAGTTCTCTTTGCTCACAAACACTTTGTAGTTTGATGTCTCATTTGTTTATTTTTGCTTTTGTTGCCTTTACTTTTGGTGTCAGATTAAAAAAAATCATTGCCAAGATCTATGTGAAGGAGCTTTCTGCCTATTTTCTTTTAGGAGTTTTATGTTTCAAGCCTTTAATACATTTTGAGTTGCTCTGTGTGTATGGCGTAAGAAAGTGGTTCAGTTTCTTTCTTCCTTTCTTTTTTTTTTTTTATATGTGGCCATCTAATTTTCCCAACACCATTTATTGAAGAGACTGTCCTTTCTGCATTGTACAGTCTTGCTCCTTTGCTGTAAACTAATCATACATGCGTGGGTTTATTTCTGGGCTGTTTATTCTGTTCCATTGATCTCTGTGTCCATTTTTATGCCAATGCCATATTGTTTTAATTACTATAGATTTGTAATATAGTTTGAAACCTGAGAGTGTGATGCCTCCAGCTTTGTCCTTCTTTCTCAAGATTACTTTGGGTACTTTGGCTATTCAGGGTTTTTTCTGGTTCCGTACAAGTTTTAGGATTCTTTGTTCTATTTCTGTGAAAAATGCCATTGGAATTTTGATAAGGGTTGCGCTGTATCTCTAGACTGCTTTGGGTAGCGTGGATATTTTAACAAGATTAATTCTCCCAGCTGATAAGCAGGAAAGGTCTTTCCATTTGTTTGTATTTTCTTCATTTCTTTCATTAATGTCTTGTAATTTTCAATATACAGATCCTTCACCTTCTTGGTTAAATTTATTCCTAGGTATTTTATTCTTTTTGATGTAATTGTAAATGGACAGTTCTTTTAATTTCTCTTTCTGATAGTTCATTATTAGTGTATACAAATGCAGTAGATTTTTGTGTATTGATTTTGTATCCTGAAACTTTACAAAATTTGTTAATTAGTTCTAAGAAATTTTTGATGGGGTCTTCAGGGTTTTCTATATATAATATCATGCTACCTGTAAATAGTGACAATTTTACTTCTTCCTTTCCAATTTGGCTATCTCTTATTTCTTTTTCTCACCTAATTGGTCCAGCTAAGACTTCCATCTAGGTTGAACAAAAATTGTGAGACTGGACATGCTCTCTCTCAAAAAGATACCACGTTTTTGGATCTTAGAACCATCTTCATGATTACTTAATCCAATCCCATTATTTTATACATAAGGCAATTGCCTGAAGAAAGCAGTTAACTCCCTCACAGTTACACAGCCCTAAGTGGCAGATTTATGCCTAGATCTAAGTCTTCTGATTCTCAATGAAATGTCTTCATTTCACGTCAATTGAATTTATTAAAAAATACATATCTATAGTGCAAAAGTTTGTCAAAGCACTTTTATTTGCAGCAGTAGCAAATGTAAGTTAATTCTATGGGCATAAATGCATGTCTATTACATTGGACATATTTTTAATATCAAATTATTACTTTTCAAGAGTCTAGAAGTGTGAGTATAAAGTCACCTTCTCAGATGACCAGAGTTTGTGAGGATTTTAGAATATGCTAATGAATAGTTGAAATTTGGAGTCAGACATCATGACTTTCATTCCTAGTTCTACTACTTAGCCTCTCATGACCTTAGGAACTTAATTTAACCTCTCTGTGCCTCAGTTTTCCCATCTGGAAATGGGTCTAATAATAGTAATTACCACACAAAAATCATATAAATTATTGTACACAAGATGTACAATTATGTATAGGATTAAATAAAATACTAAAAATAAAGTACCTAATACAGAGCCCAACACACAGAAAAGACTTGATAAGCCTTAGTCTTTAGAATAATAATCATGACTAAAAGGAAAGAGAAAGTGTGCTGGAATAGAAATCAGTACTTCACAACTCCCATCTGCAACACTTTGCTGGTTACTAACTATATGGTTTCGGCAAGTCTCTTAACTTACAAGGGCTCCATTTCCCTCAGCTGTACAATGTGGACAATAGTAGTAAGCAGTATCACTGGGTTGATGTAAGGCTCAAATGACATAATCCAGATTGCATTTTCTGATATATTACATACCCGTAAGAAAGGACTGAGAAACATAGGAAGGATGGGAAGAAGGAAGAGAGAGAGAAGGAAGGAGGAAAGAAGGGTGGGGAGGGGGAAGGAGGAAAAAAAGGAAGGAAGAAAGGATATGAAAACATCTGAAAATTATAAAGCATTTTTTGAATGTCCGTAATGAAGAAAAGGACCTCTGCAAGCCTGTGGCTGAAAAGTTGGGAACTTTACCTTCTTGCCACAACTCAGCCACTGACTCACTGAAGAAATCATTTAATCTCTAGATTACGATCTCAGTGGGTGTATGTAATTTGTACTCTTCTGCCCTGTACCACTGCATTGGATAAGATGACCTTGAGGTCCCCTTCAGCTCTAATTTTCTATGATCAAATTATGTTCTCTGTGCCAGTGGTGCCTCTCCAATAAAAAGAAAATGATAAAACCTTAGGCTAGTGAATGTGTCAAATGCTTCGAGATTTGCAGGAGAAAATTAATGTTCACAGGGTGGTTCTCGTTGAGAAAGGATACTCCCCATTCTCACACTCCCTTTTTCTACTGAAGCTTTTAATTTAGTGGAATTATAATGTTTCTTTGCTGCTGTACAGCTTTCAAACATGGTGCGCTTTTGTGAAAAGTCTTTAATCATCTAATTTCTTACATTCTCTTTCTAAAAGCTACATTATGAGAATTGCTGGCAATTTAGGCTTTGCCTTTTATATCATTTCTTGGTTTTCGGATAGATTACAGATGTCGTTTTTCACAAGGAGTCAAACGCTAGATGTCTTTAGTGTGAATAAACTGTAAAAAGTATCTTGTTCAATTCTCTCATTTAAGAATTGAAGCTCCTGGGGCTCAGAGAGGGAAGGCATCTGAACCAAAGTCACACAGGATTGGATAGCAAACTGGCTCTTGGTAACGATGACAAATTGCATTTTCTAAAGATGGTTATAACGTTACTTCCCATTTCCACATGTTTGTCTGTAATGTGGTTTTTGTCACTCTCCCATCAAGATATAGAGGTCAATTCTTCTCTCCTTGAATCTATTTGACCAATAGAATGTAGCAAAGTGACACTGGAAGACTGCAAGGCTAGGTTATGAGGGACCTTAGCAGCTTCAACCTGGGCCTCTAGGGACGCTCTCCTTAGGACCCAGCTCTAGTGCTGTGAGGACCCCAAGCCACATGGAGAGGCTGTGCACAGTCAGTACAGCCAACAGCACCAGCTCAGCTCCCAGCCCACAATCAGCACTCACTCCTGGCCAAGTGTGTGAGTCTTCCTGGATGTCTAGCTTAGCAAAACATTTGAAGACTGAAGCCCCAGCCACTACCTGTGACCCCATGAGACATCCTAAGAAAGAACGGCCCATCTGGGTCCAGCCTACCCACAAATGAGTATTTATTTCAAGATAAAAGTTTTTTTTTGGAGGGGGGGGCTTTCTAATACAGCAATTGAAATTGTAATGCTGCAAAATGTAATTCAGATAATCTGAATATTACTCTACCCTTCCTTGGTTCTCAGATGCCACACTACTTCTTTTTGATGCCACACTAATGGCTTGTTTGAGAACAGCTATTTGGGATTAGCAGGGTAATCCAATTAGCCCTCAACTGTTGCACAGAATTGAAAGTGAGAGTCAATCTGAGTCTGACTGGGGGAACAGCTTAATGTCTAAATTCCTGAAGTTGCACGAATTGTGACTTCCCACCTTTTGCTTGTATGGAGAACTGGCTGTGGTCTTTCAGATTGTCAATATTGAACTATCTGTCCCTAAAAGTACTAGACCTCATAGAGTTTAGCAAGAAAGGAATCAAATATGGAGATAAAGAAGTGCTTTTTAAAGATGCAGTGGTAGAAACAGCCATAAGTTATTCAGAGTATAAGTGGAATCAGTTAATAGTACATTTCTCAGCTTCTTTTGCTGCTACAAGTAGTCACGTGGCTAAATTTTGGCCAAAAAGGTATAGGCAGAAATGTTGTATGCAATTTTCAGAAAGGTTGCTAAAAAGAGCTTACTTAACCAAGAGGTAAGATCTTTCCGTTCTTCCTCCATTTCCCTCTTCTTCTATTCTAGACCTTGACATGATGGGTGGAGCTCCAGCAGCTAGCTTGGATGATGAGGTGATAGTAAAGATAAAAGTTGCTTTAGGCAGGGTCTAACAGGAAAACAAAACCACACTTTGTATTTAACACTGATGACTTCAAAGCAGGGGGTTGCTTGAACAGGTACTGGAAAAGCTGAGAAGCTAAACAGAATGGTGAGAAGGCCTAGAGATTAGCAAGGGTAGGTAGTGCCATAATGGAAGGCAAAGGAAGGAGGCAGTGTTGCTGGAGCCCAGAGTGCAGAGTCACCCCACACAAACTGTAACACAGCAGACCTGTCCTGCAGGAGCCCCGGAGAGACACAGCTGCTCCAGAGGGGCAGCCCACGGCAGGAAAGCTTCTTCCTTCCTCCTGTGCCCCAAACTCTGGCCAACACCTCCCATTGGCTAAATGGAGGTAGAAGCCAATGATCCCAGGAACGAATCAAATGCAAGCTGCAGGGGCCAGCTTCCCTGAAGCACCAGGAAGATCAGGGAGAAGGCTAGGAATGGCTCCGAGAGCAACTGGTCCCGGAACCACCTCAGAAGCCAGTGCTGGGATCGGGAAACAGAAAGGCGGAAGGAAGCTGAGCCCTGCTGATCACAGAACTGCCACACAAGATAAATACTGATTGCCTCTAAGTTGTTATTTTGGATTTTTTTTCTCACATACAGCAAAACACAATGCCAACTGATATAAATGCCTCTTAGGGAGAGGAGTGTATTAAGTGTATCTGAGGCTACCATAACAAAACACCAGACTGGGGGCTTAAACAACAGAAATCTATTTTCCCACTGGTCTGGAGGCTGGAAGTCCCAGATTAAGGTGTCTGCAGGTTTGGTATCTTCTGAGGCCCCTCTCCTTGGCTTGCAGATGGCTGCTTTCCTACCAGGTCCTCAGTCTTTCATCTGTGTGCACATGCCCTAGTGTCGCTCTGTGTGCCCAAATGCTCTCTGCTTACAAGGACACCAGTCAGAATGGATTCAGGTCCACCTGAACGACCTCACTTTAACTTAATTATCTCTTTAAAGGCCCTATCTCCAAATGGAGTCACATTCTGAGCTACTGGGGGTAGGGCTTCAACATATGAGTTTTTAGGGGGACACAATTCAGTCAATAACAAGGGGTAGAAGAATCAGAAAATTGGAGAATTAAGTCAATTAAATTATACGCGCTAGCTGGGAGATAATAGTGTTGATAATTCCCCAAAGCAAATAATCTAAGAAACATTTTTACATGCTTTATAATACCGTGGTCACTCCTTGATCAGACACCTCTTAACCCTGCTCTGTACTTTGCATTGTTGATAGGCTGTAATGTACTCAGCCTGCTTTATCTGCTCAAGTGCAGCCTCACCATTAGCTTTTCACTTAGATCGCTGAGCCAGGGTGTCTTCCAAGAGACCTAGAATTTGGCAAGTGCTAATTATTTGCTAACCCCCTCTACTAATAGGAATTCCCACTTCTGCTGGGGAAGGGATGCAAATGCCCATGAATCCTCAATAAAGGGGCAGCTGCAAAATGGTGCCTCTTCCATAGTTTGCACCTGTACTTAGCTCCACCTTAATCCTCGTGTACCCGGTTCCTTCCGAGACAACAAAAGCCCCAGCCTTGTCCAGCTGCCATCCCTCCCCTCTAAGCTTGCTTTTGGCTGGACCGCGCTGCTCATGAAGATGTAATTTAGTGCACTGGTTTAAAAGGCAAAGTCGAATGAGTGATCTGGAGTGGTGATAAACAGAACCCCCACCTTTCCAGCCACCATGGCAACAAATAGGGTGAAGAAAGCTGAGGCAGTCAGAGCGTCAGTGAAGGGGGCAAAAGTCACCCAGGAGGTGGGAATGCCAAGTCATCCTCTTAGTCAGAGAACAGTTAATTGACGATGCTTTTCATCATGGATCAAGCTTTCGCAAAACTGTGCTTTATTCAGGCAGAATCACAGGGGCTTAATGTGGCCCCAGTGAGTTTTGATGACAGTGATGATGGCAGCTGAAGAATCAGGTAAGTTTTCCACAACCTATTTCTCTCCTCCCAACTCTTCCTTGCCACTCTCCCTTCTACCAGGAGAAGAAGCCGGGCTTGAGGATATTTCAGAGATGTGAAAATTAGGTAACACTGATGTTTGAAACAGACACAGTTCTTATTTGGGAAATGATTCTGCTACCAACAGTATATTCTCCCTATTTCACTTTATAGGGGTTCAAACCAATGGGTCTCTGGGGCACTTTACCCAGGATGAGGTCCCAGGAGCCAAAACTGGTTTGGCATGGAAGTGGGGCTGTCCCACAGGCTGTACAGTGTGATGGGAGACCTACAGAGAGTGTCCCGGGACAAAGTCAGATGAAACAGCCAGAAAAGGAGGATACAAAGAAGGAACAAGATGAGAGACTGTGAGACAAGAAGCAGAGGTGTTACAGAAAAGTGAGTTTGAGAAAGCACTGCATGGAGGGCACAGCCTGCAGACGTTTCCTAAGGGATGGAAGCATTACTTATCCCACGGAGAACTTCCTATGCTCTGCCTACCGGTGTTCCGGCAGAAGGGCACTTCTGCAGGCACCAGGCTAGTGGGGAAATCAGAAATTACCCCCTTGGTTTCTTTTCATTACCTTCCTTCTCTCCATTATCCTGTTGCCGATCCTCCCTAACTCCTGGCCCCGCAACCATCCCCACATGACAGCTCTCCTTCCTTTTCCCACCTCACTGCAAGTACCTGAGGGGAGCTGGCTTTGCCCTACAACCTGGGCTGGTTTTCAGCTGGTTATGAAGCTTACAGTGTTGCCACTGCATCGAAACAGCCAGCTCTCCCCGCAAGCCTTGTCCCTGGATTGAATGCAATCCCACTGAATGCCTTTTGGACCAGCCCAGTCGTTGTGTGACAGGCATGTAGGCAGCATTCCCAGATGTGGATTCTGGTAGACAGCCATTTGAAAGCAGGGGTTAAAATGGAGAGGGAAAAGGGGAGGGGAGAGAGCTCTCAGCTCCTGTTGCTTTCTGTCAGATTTCAGTTGAGGTTTGTGAAGAGATAATTGTGTTATATTTTCCCATCCTTCATAGCCTACTGGTTCCTGTATAATTATATATGCCCGAGCTTAATATTATTTCAGGAAGAAGAAAAGTATGCAACAGATTTTTAGCCTCAGGCTTCTTATGATTGGGTACAGATTTTACCCTTGCAAATAATTTAGTTCTTTTTTTCCCTCGCAAAGAGTAATTGTGGGGATGTGGCTCAAATGGGTATCTGGCTCTTGGAGGATTTTCTAGGGGTGGGGAGGATGGCCAGGCTAGGGGGATATGCTGTTCAGGACCCGATGAAACACCCAGAAGGGCTCCTCCTGTGTTCTTAACAGCAGCTAGGGAGAATTCGGCTCTTTCTGCCTCTAGCATCAGAAACTAAAGGAATTGGCTTACAATGAAAACCCCATTTGAAAAAGTTTCTTGTGTTTCTGATAACTCAACTGATCTGTTAAAAATTGTAGGAACATTTTTGGCATGTCATTTAATTTTTGCCACTTACATTATTAATGTGATTAAATACTATTAAGTCATTTATTACGTTGCACTGAATTATTCTGATAATTATTAATACCCTGCCTAGAGTGGAAAAATAAAAAGAAGCAACTCAGGTTGAGTGAAATTTTCATATTGATGTTATACAATTATCATTATTTAACCAGAAAGAGTAGTTGATGCAATTAGGAAAATAAAACCTAGTCCAAACGTTTTTATTGATATCATTAATACATGTACTCAGGATTGCCAATAAACATTTTAATAAAACTTGGTGATAGAATAAATTACATCAGTAATGCAATTATTTCAAGTTAATTAAAATACGATTGGCATATATTTTTCTTAAACCTCAGGATTTAACCCTATGTTCCTCACTATTTGCACTTCTTTAAGGGTTTCAAAATCCACGTGGTTGACTTTTTTACATATATCTTTGGCTTTGCCTTCTTTCAGAGTCACAGGTCTACAGTCAAGAGTAGTGGGCATCCCCCCCACTACCTCACTTTCTGAGTCGGTTTTTGACATGTAAAATGGGAATGATTAGCAAAGCCACTCCTCACTGTTGTTGGGCGCTGCCTGGTGATTAACTAAGGCATGCAAAGTGCTTAGAAGAGCATAGTGGTTAAGAGTTCAGACTCTGGAGTTAGGCTACCTGGTTTTGAGTCCTGGCTTTCTGTGTGACCTTTGGCCAGTCACTTAACCTCTCTGTGCTTTGGTTCCTTCCTGCATAATAAGGGAGATCTTATATTGTATCTATTATATATAATTATATTGTATATATTATATATTGTAGAGATATAAGGATTTTATGTGATAATATCACATAGGGATGTTACAAGTCTTCTATGAATTCATCTAGGTAGCGTTTTTAGAACAGTGTTTGGCACACAGGACTGGAGTGTAAAGTTTGCTATTAGTAGTAGTGGACTATCTGGCATGCAGTAAATGCTCAATAAACAGTAGTAGTTGCTCCTTTTACAAACATACCTACACAGGCTTGTGTTCAAAGCAGGACGTCTCAACTCCCTCCTCCCCTGTAAGCGCTCGTGTCAAATTCCTGTCTGTCACTCAAGTTCTTTCTCTCTTGCTTGCCTGTCTATCGACTCACTTACCAAGCTGTGTAGCTGCTTCTGTTGCATCTCTTCAATTCCATTTTACTGCTACTGCCACCAGGTTTTCAAACTTAAAATATGTCAATAGCCTCTGAACTGCTATTCCTGCCTCCAGTCTTCTCCCATTCCGATTCATCCTTTGTGGTAGTAAAAGACATGTCTTTCCTGCTCACTTACTACTTGGATCCCCACCGTCCAAACTCCTTACTTTGTCAACCTAAGCTTTCCATCTCTGGGCCTCAAGAATGTTATTCTTTCCATTACCCAGGACTCCAGCCAGGCTGATTTATTCCTTGTGTTCCTAAAAAGCTATGATCATGGTCACTTTCCTTTTGTCTGAAGTCCCCCTCCCTGCCTATTCAAGCCCTACCTGCTTTCCTGATTAAGTTTCTCTTTTTAGTCCTCAAAACGTTTTTCATTATGCCATTTCCTGTAAACTTCATCTATAACTTTTATATACCTGCCATACACTGTATTGCATTATTTTATAATTTGACCCATGTCCACATTTGTATATGCCCTTGAGAGCATGTGCCACTTCTGACAGTTTCTCTTGTAGATCCCACATTGCCTAGTATAATGACAAGCCAAATGGTAGGTATTTTAAAAATTCTTGGAATAGATATCACATCTAGCCCAAACTACTCAGTTTCATTTTTCAAATCAATTCAGCAGCATTTTCTAGTTCTTATGCACTGTGTATAATGAGATTTGCTTTGAGTTATCAACACTGCAGGGAAATGTTTAAATTAGAAGAGGAAAAACCCACCACCAATCTCTTTGAAAATGGAATAAAAACACAAAGATAATTTTTCTCTATTCTATTATCAAAATATAATCTAAATCCAAAGCTATCATCTTGACAATACCATTGTTTTCGCAGGAATGCTAACTTGGTTTACAAAATGTACTTATTGAAAGTAATTAAATGGAAACCAAAATCTTTAGAAAACACTACAGTGTACTATTTCTCACTAGAAAAAAATAGGATTGGCTAAGGCTGGGTAACCGACACAGCAGGAGGAAAAAGCAGATACCCACCGAAAAAAGCACCGGACTTGGGAGCTTAAGAGCAGCCCTTTAAAAATGAGTGAGAAAAGAGAGGCCAGTGGGCTCCCAAGTGTTGAAGTGTGTGTGTACGTACAGGAAGGAGGCACTGGAGAGTCCTCTTGTTCTTCAAACTTGAATTCCTTAATTATTTTCACCCCTTAGATTTTTCTTGTGCTCATCATGGGACTAGAGAACGTCCTAAGCGTTATTCCAAGGGAATCTACAGTGATAGGAAGACACCATTAAAGCACGGCTTCCCGGTGTCTCACTGGTTTTCTGCTGGGCGTTGGCCAGGACTCCCCGGGAGCCTTCGCCTTGGTTCTTCAGTCAGGCACACAGCTAACCAAGCAAGGACAGACACCCAGAAACCACAGCCTTCTCACTCAAGACGCTTTGTGAAGTATCGTTGTTTCTCAGATAACATATCGCATTCCCAGTGGTGGGGTCAGTACATGCGTGTGTAGATAAACAAAGACACCACAGCTCACGGAGCAGTGAGTGTGACAGACCCTCAGCAGCTGTTCACAATGCAGTGGAAGGAATATTTTGTAGAGGTGTTGATGGAAGGTTAAGGCGGCACAGACAAGGGTTTGACTAATTCTGGTTTTTGTTCCCGGGTGTTCAAGAAAAGGGAGTGATACTCCAGGAATGCTTCAAGTGAATGTGCTCTTTGAACAAGATCTTGAAAGATGAGCAGAATTTCTCCAACCAAAGACGTGCTACAGACATTTCAGGCAGGAGCGACATGCTCAAAGGTACAGGGTGAGGGAGAGAATTCGATGCGCTTCGGGGAACTAAACAAGGCCGGTGACTAATGCAAACTGACTGGCCAGCGTGTGCCAGGTAGCTGTTTCACAAAAGTTACTGAAACTTACAGCTACCTATGGTAACAACATAATTCCCATATTCTGGAGGAAGAGAGGCTGGGAACAGCTGCAAAATGTTAGAGCTAGGATTCAAGTCCAGGTCAGACCTCGAGGCAGTTTGCTCTACACGGCAGAGAACAGGACGTGATGAGGCACAGATGCAAACGTTGTGCAGCAAAGGGAGAAAGAGGAGAAATGACTGAGAAGAAAAGGACAGATCCAGGCGTGGAGGAGGAGGGAGCTGATGGAGGAATTGACAGATACGTGTGAGGAGACAGGCTGGGTCATCTTCTGGTAGTGAGAGAAGCAAGGCTGGGGTAAGAGTGTGATGAGTTCTGAAGAGTAGCTCCAGTGAGTGAGAAAGGAGGTCTGGACCGTCAAGGCAGGCATGGCTGGTGCCCAAGGGGATAAGGGGCTTTGGAGTTCTGAGACAGGGAAGTACAGGGGACTATCCTCGTTCAGCCATCCTTTCTTTGGCTATCAGCTAATAAACATGTAGCACATGTCAGGCACTGGGCCAGGCGTTGACAGGACAGAGACTAGTAAGAAAAGGAGTCCCACCCTTAGGGGCTTACAGCTGGTTAAGAAGATGTACCCTATAAACAACTCCATCCAAGTATGAGTTACAGATGCTGAAGTCAAGGTGAGAGAAATGGGGAGGGGGAGGCTCAAAGGCAAAGGTAAAGATTCCTTCTGTGTGGAGGGAAAGGGTGCCAGGAAGGACTTTAGAAGGTGGTGCTTTAAAAATGTCCGTGTTCTGAGGTGCTCTGTGCACAAATAAAATGGCCCAGGGATAAAATGGCCTGACCGTTCAGCCCAACTTGCTCTCAAATCATTCAGAAAAAGGAAAGAAAAGACAGCAAGAAAGATGCAGATGAAGTCAAAAGCAGCACAATACCAGTTGGTGAATCTCTATGGATGATCATTGTAGTATTTTCCAACTTTTCTGTATGGTTGAAAATTTTAAAAATAAAAAGTGGTGGAGAACAAAAGGAGGTACCTGACAATGAGAAATGAACTGTGATCCATTTACTGTGAGTATGGGAGAGGGGCGGTGAAGGTATAGGTCAGTGGTAAAGCTCATGCCTAGCATACACGAGGTTCTGGGTCCAATCCCCAGCACCGCCATTAAAAATAAATAAATAAATAAACCTAATTACCTCCCATCCTCCAAAAAAAGAATATGTACCCATTTTCTGGGGGCGGGGTGGGGGGCGAGGGCTGAGGGTGGAGGGAGAGCTGGAAGATGGGAGGGCACTCCAGCAGAAGAACAGCATGGAGGCAAGACTCGGACTGGATCAAAATTGAAGGAACAGCATTCAGAAAGGGGAGAGCCTCACTGCAAGATGGGGAAGTGGGGAGACAAAAAGCAGCAGCAGCAGAGAGAGGCCAGGTGTGGTAAGTAAAAGGTCAAGGAACAACAATACTAAGGTATTTGAAGAGACTGTTCCTTCCTAGTCTGCAGAGAGACTGAGACCCTCTGCAGGTTCAAATATGCTTTTGGTTTCTTGAAGTGGAGCATGCAGAGAGAGGCAGATGGAAGGCAGGGAGGCATTTATCTCATTGATTTTGTAATTTCTAAGATGTATGAAGCCAGAGCAAGCAGCCAGGAGGAGAATAGAGCCCATATATTACCCAGCTCTTTGTATATAAGCTATTGAAATAGTGTATATGTTATAAACAGCAGAGTGGGAATTAGTTGGCCAAGACCAGGCTGGAATGGGTCTGACTTCATTGTAGTCTGGCACTTTCCAGTGTTAGATCAACTAGATGTTTATAGTGTGAACAAACTGACCCAAGTTATTTCAGAGCTATTAATACTGTGCATTGTTTTAGATTATTGTTTTTACAGAGCATCTTCCAGGTTACGAGGTATGTCAAAGGGGACATAAAGTCAGTGGGGTTCAGAATCATTGATACTTTTGAGTAAGCCTAGAGATAAAGAAACACTCCACCATTGTACTATCAAGGCATTCACTTTTCCAAAACAAATTTCATGAAAATGTTAATTAACTGTATTTGTTTAAGAAGATTTTAAAGCAAAGATGTATTACTCTTTTTTTAAATTTCATATCAGAATAGGAAACAGAGAATAAGCCTTTGGGAATAAAAAGAAAAGGAAGAACTTTCCTATCTTGGAGCCCAGCTGGGCCCCCAGGACCCTGGATAGCTCCTCCAAGCCCCAGTTCTGGGGCTGTCCAGGTTCTCCTGGGGGTCTCTCCATCTGATCTTCATGTACCTCTCTATGGAGCATGAGGCCTCACGTCCTAGCAAATGCTTAGAGATCCACACAAGATCTGACTATGCTGTGCTTGAACAGTGTTTTTTAAACAACCCACTGTTCTTCTGCATAACTATTTAGGGCTTCAGAAAATCAAAATTTCAGAAGGACAAGTTCATTAATGATGATGATGGTGATTGTTCCAGTTACTGGTTTTAACAAACCACCCCAAGGTACAGTGGCATAATACAACTCTTTGACTATGCTCACAGATTCCAGGGTACAGGAATTTGGAAAGGGCACAGTGGGGATTGCTTGGCTGTGTTCCATGACTTTTGGTGCTTCAGCTGGAAAGACTTGAGATCTGGGAGTGACTGGACGGCTCGGTGCTGGGATCACCTGGGGTCATCTTCACTCCCATGTTGGATGGCCAGGCTGCAATGACTCCGAGGCTGAGCTTGGTTGGGACTGCTAACTAGAGTGCCTACGAATGGTCTCTCCATGTGGCATGGGCGCCCTCCCAGCATGGCAGCCTCAGGGTAGCTGGACATCCTACATGGCACTTATTTAGGGCCATTTACGAGCCATGGAAGGACCGTGATGATGACGGTACTAATTTAGAAAATTTTTTTTCTTTTCAAACACTTAAAATGCATTCACACTGAAAAGCTTCATTTCCTGTTCATGTGATAACACACATTCCCTTAATGTAGAGACTGGCAAGCAAGAACAAAAAGAGCAGGGGATTCTCACAAGGGGGTCATAGTGTGAGTAATTTAGCTGCATTTTGATAAATGTAAGAAAAGAAAATTCTATGAAAGCAGAAAAAATTCACCACTGTACTCTGCATACTAAGGGGTGTAAATACTTAGGATCCTTGTCTCTGTCTTGCTCCCCCTACACAGTTCTGGTTTTGGAAAGATGCCACCAACCCATAGTACTTGCTTTGTTTGAAAGCATTCTCTTAGGTGCAGCCTTCCCAATTCTCCTAAATGAAAATAAAGGAGCTGGTGACTAAGCATGGGATTATCCCTTAGGTGTCATAAATTTACCCCAGCCAGGCTACTGCTAAATATAATTCCTAGCCCAATTACTCAACAGGTGTAAAATAGGGATTTTTCTTAGGGCACTGGCCTTGCCCTTACACGTAGAGACATGTCTGGGCCCAACGTCCAGGATGAGAGTTCTATTTCTTGTTTTCTTTCACAGCACTCTGATGACACAGTGAAGATGCAGACACTGTTAGAGCAGAACACTCGAGTAGGAATTGGTAAACAAAAGCATTTTTCTAAGTTCAGAAAAAGGTGTCATACAAAATTTCCTTTCACGTCTGGCTGAAAAAGTTTACTATAAATGCTTTGGAAATCTGAATTCTCAGGCTCCTGGGACCCTCCAGTTATTATGACAATCTCCTAATTTTAGGACAGTGATATTTTACACTCGAAGAACTGAGACACATGATCCAACAATAGGAAGACCCCTCGGACTCTGAATTTATCCCGGATTCTCTTAGCTGTATTTACAGTCCCCAAACTTAATTCCCTAAGGTTGTCCCTTCATCTGTAGAAATGTGATGCTAAGACTGATCTAATGCTGACTAATTCTTCCAGGCTAGTCACTAAGGATAAACATTGCTTGAAAAGGGATGAATGTATTTACCCCAGGCAAAGTCCACCCACACCCTCTCTCTAACACAGTCCTGATCCTCGTCTTTGCCCACCTGCTGTTCTGTCTTCCTGAAAAGGTGAGAGGATTGGAGAAAGACTGGAGAAGGGAGATGCAAGAAATGAAAGACAAAAACACGAATAAAACAGTAATGGGAAGCAAAGGGAGAAAGGATGGAAATAGAAGATGGAAAGCAGCAGATTGTAACACAAGAGTAGAGATGTTCTAAAGCTGCAAAAGGCGTGGAGAATAGCTTCCCTTTGATGCCCCCTTCTTCCTAATTAAGGGCTGAGAATACTAAGAATCATTCATAAACAAGATTTAAATAAAAAATTAAGTAACAAACCCCACCAAGTCAACAAGCATTTGCTATGGTTAAATGGGTATTTGACAAAGAAAGACATTAACTTATGAAGCATACAGGGTTTCTGAGACGAGAGAGGATCTTCTAGGTGACACTCAGCCTGGGAATTTTTACCTACTTCCCCCACCCCTACATCCACTGTGAAAGCCAGGGAGTTGAACACAGTCCTTCCCTGGCAATAGCACTCCTGTAGCAGCTGTGATCGCCGACGTGGTCCATCAAGCCTGCCCAACATTTGCAACTATCTGTACAGTTCATGCAAATGTTGTAAACAGCATAAAAAGTTGATTGATAAAACCCAACTGGAGAGATGAGCTTTGAACAACTGCAAAGAAAATGCGTGTAAACTTTGCAATTAGATGTTCAGTTCTGATCCTCGGAAGTGGCTATCACTACAGATCAGTGAGGTTCAAGTGAAGGGGACAGGAGAGGCGCACAAAGGAAAAAGGAGATCAAAACTAGGACCAAGGAAGGGATCTCACTGTTGCTGAGGAAATGCCTTCACAGAGATGCTAAATGGTCTGCCTAGCACAGCCTCCCACTGAGGAGGGATAGCTAGTTACCTGGTATAAATTGTAGTTACAACCAGTGTGCTATTTGTTTTTGAATATTTTATGGCTGTAATACATGATAAATGGTTCAGTTCTTGTCATAGTTCAGATTTGGTTCTAGATAATTATTTTGTGGCCATTTTTAAGTTAAGAAGAGTTCTTACTTGGAATCACTGCTCCTTAGAATTTTACCTGTCGCATGCAGTAGGAACTCACTGGATAGTCTATAAACAGAGGGGAATCTTAAAAAATAACCAATCAGAGCAAATTCCTCTGTCGTTGTGTCTGTGCTTGTAAAGTGTAAGGAAGGCGTTTTATAAAAGTAAAATGAGTGTCACCATCTTACATGTGTGTATGTGCAGGTTATCAGTGTACGTAGCTGAGCAGAACTAATATAAATAAGTCAGTCTGCTGTAGATACAATACCTTGGGCTGAAAATTGTTTTTCTTTGAGCCTCTATTAATGTATCCAGTGTCATCTGTCTTCAGATTTGTTTTAACGCTGATTTCTGGATTTTTTTATTCATAAGAAAAATATCTCTCAGCCAAGATGAAGAAGTCTGTCACAGTAAAACATGAACAGACTCAGAAGTCGAAAGACTCAGGGTCTGACCCCATGAGTACTCCTTACAAGCTGGGCATCTGTGGGCAACCACTTCACATTTCTGGAGCTGCATTTCTGCATCTCCCAACGAGAAAGATGAGTCTAAGTATCATGTCCATGTGCCTAGATTTTCTGAAGGACAGTTGCATTTTCAAACATTTTTTCCTCTTCTCCCATCCACCGCTGGACTATCTTGGAAAACCCAGTTGTTCAGTTCTCAAATTACATTTCACAGGCTGCCTTGAATTCAAAGAAGCACTGAGATCTTTCGATTGATTTTGTTTCCAAAATTTTGGTGAAGACCTATGGTCACTGTATTCCAGGTACTCCCTTCCTGTGACACTGAGTTTCATGGGCTTTTATTTCTGGAGGTCAGAAGGTCTAGCACCAGTTTACATATAAAGGTCTCTTTTCAAAGCTCCCAACCCCATTACTACTGCGGAAACAAAACAAAGCAAAATCCTGAATCTGGTGCCTCGGACATCAATCCAGGATTAATTCAGGATCAGGAAATAAGGTAATTCAGTTTTAGTGACACTGTATTGAGTCAGAATGAACAGTTTACTGGCCAAAAGGAGTGCAAGATTTCAAGTACCTTACTAGTTGGAACAAAGTAATTTTCCCTTGCTGACCACGCTTGGCCTTTTTTCACAGGGAACAGGGTTCTTGCAGCATTCCTTCTGGAAGTTGTTAGCGTCTGTGACTCTCTAAGGGCTGCAACTCCCCACAGAATGAAGGAGTTGACGTTTATTGGGTACTTACGTTGTACCAGACACTATTAAATGTCTTATGCATGTTACTTCATTTATTCATCAAAATTGCTTTGAAACATGTTATGACTACTTTCATCTTCGATGGTTCCTGGAGTATGGTCTCAACTTACCCTTTGAGCCTACTTCTCCCCAGCACATAGCAGAGGGCTGTTTCATCCCAACCGAACAATTTGCCGTTCTCCAAACACACACCATTGGTCTGCCATGTCTGTTAACTGTTAGCGTTCTCTATAAGTCAGTGTGTGTGTGAACAATAACCACTTACTTTGAGCTCCTTCTTTCCCGCAACCTAACCCCTCAATCTAGGGGAAATTCCATCTGCTTAAAAAAAACCTTTTTTGTATTCTACTCAACTCAAGGTTGGCATATAGTGGTACTCAAAATATACATATTGAGTCAAATTGAATTTAGGTATTCTTTATCTAAAATACAAATTTAAAAGAAATTCACTCCTAAGTAGCGACGTCAATATGTATACACAGAGAATGTCCAGTGGGGCAGGCTATTGCTGAAACGCATTTGGACACATGTAGGGCTCATCTACAGAGGAAGATAAATTCTAAGAGGGATGCACAAAAAGTGATGCGCTAATAGAATTTTCTTGCTTTTCTGATTTACAGCACTGTCATTAGCAGTTAAGGCAGAAATGAATGCTATTTCATAAAGACTTGGCTAATTTCAGTGGTGCATTCAAAGAGAATGACAGAATCACAGAAATGATTTGCCACCATCATTCTGCTACTACTAGTCCCGCTGCTCTTGGAGGCGGTACGCAAAGACTGTGAGGACACAGCGCAGCCCTAGGTACGTTACTCTGACTGTCTGTGTGTCAGGGGGTGGGAGGAGGGAAGGGGGCAGTGCTCCTGCTCCGACACTGCATCTCTTTTGAATGCACAGCATGTTGGAAACACTGCAACCTGTCGCCTTCCCAAACACCTAGACACACACTGATACACTCCAACACACAACCCTGCTAGCTCTTCTTGTGCCTCCAAGGCGAGGCGAATCAGACACATATCTGGGATTTGCAGACCACATTTGAAGTCTGCAATGACCAGCTAGGAAGGGGCCTCAGGTCAATTCACTGCTAGCGTTAGGAATATCAGAAGTGAAATGAAGAAGCAACTGAGCACTTTTAATGGTGATTTGTGAAAGACTCCTGGGATGATCGTCCAACTGGGACAAGAAGTGTGTCTGAGTAACAAAGTTCGGTATTAGCATCACTTAACAACTGTTTTGCTTTATTTTAGGGGTGTGGGTTCTAATTCTACTTTTGCCTGAACTTTTGACATTGAGAGCAAAATCTTTCTGTAACTAGGCAACGTGGTTTCGCTTTGAACAAAAGGACTCCAGCATCACCTTCTCAGGACACAAGCTGGTCATTATTCTTCTTGGACGCACAAGCATTATTACCTTCAAAGTCTCCATTTTCCCACACAGCCAGAGCTTCAATTCCTCTGTTCACTTCCTGGAATGAGCTTTTTCACTAATACTGTTTTTCTCTGGGAGTTCCTCCCTTCAGGAGAGAATGTAAGAAGCCAGCTCTTCATGCAGTTTCCATAGCTTCACCCCTCACCCAGAAAATCTTAAGGATTGTAGATTTAGCAGGGCAGTGCCAAGGTGTCAACGCCAAAATGGATTTAGAAAATCTGAATTCAGGCTGGTGGGCAGAGATGACATCATCAGTATTCTCATCACCACCAATTTTCATTTCATTTTTGTTTAAGTGAAAAAAAAAAAAGATGTGAAAGAGTCTAAAAAGAAGGCATTGAAAATAGGCCACCTCAAAAACAAATAGAGTCAAGTTCAACCTTCATATCCATCTCTTATGAAATAGTTTTCCAGGAAAAGTGCATATGACAGATTTCATGGAGGAGGGAGAAGGAATGGGGCCCGTCAGGTAAATGTTCCTTAAAGAAACGTGCAAGGAAGAAAGTGGTGCCCTAAGTTGATCAAGAAAGAAAATCTACTTTTCTTTTAGGTGGCTTCCTAAGAAAATTAAGTGAATTTGAAAAAGAACTGGTAACTGTCACCGAGAGTCCAAAACTGACCAGCTGTCCTTTGCTCTAAGAAGACATCTGGCAAATGTTATTGTCTTTCTTTATCCAAAACCTAACTTTATTAGCAGATGAAAGCAGCAGACTATGCTTGCTTTTCAAATTATTTCAATTTGCATTCGAAAACATGAGTTCCCGTAAACTGTCCAAACAAGTGTAAAGAAATACAGTGAAAAAAATCAACTCTTCAAGATCTCAAGGAAGTTTGTGAGATGCTGGATACAGAAAAATGTCACTTGTTACATCAAAACTAGTTTTTAAATAGACTAAATATTTTAATTGGAAAAGCAATACATGTGTGTGGCAAAAATTCAAATATTACAAAAAACTATCGCTCCAAAGTTCTTTTTCTCCGTACCCTAGTCACTGGGTCCACTTTCTCAGAGCAGGCCCTGTTCATCTATCCAGAACCAGGCAAACAGATCCCATTCATGTGCGTCTACATAGGTCTGCATGTTATTTTTGCCCACACATCATATACAGTTTTCCTATATCTTGCTACTCTTATTTTTTAAACTTAGAACAGATCATAGGTCTGTTAATATAGTTACATATAGATCTATTCCATTAAAAAAAACTACAAATTATTGTATTGTGTCAGTCTCCATAATTTATTTAATTTGTCCTCCTATTCATACACATTTAGATCATTTCCAGGCATTTACTACAACTTTTTAAGAAATATTTTATGTCCCTCACAAGAAGCATGACTTCAGGCAAGTTTTTATTCTGTCTCAGTTTCCTTATTTGTTAACTGGGGACAACAATAGTACTTATCTATCCCAGACATTTTTGAATGCCTACCTAGCAGCTATTTCCTCCTTCTTTTTTTAAGATTTAGAACCCTGACTCTCTTGGTGGCCACACAATATACTTAGGGAAGTTGAGTCCCTCCCCTATTCTAGAGGATAAACAATGATTGGCTTTCGCAAGCTTGGCAATGACAATGCCATTTGTTAGTGATCAGTTTAAACACAGGCACAAGATCTGAGGCTATGGTTCACTGGTTAAGAGTGTGACGGTGAAGTCAGCTGGCCTGGATAAGAATCCTGGGTCCAGCATTTATTAGCTGTGTAAACTTGGACAAGTTACTTAAACTCTTTGCACCTAAGAGACGATAATAATAGTGCCTACTGCATAAAAAAAACGTTGTGAAGGTTTAATGAGTGAATGGATACAAAGAACTTAGAGCAGGGTCTGGTAATTAAATGCTGCTCAATAAATGTTGCAATTGACATTATCTGTCCAGTGAAATGTAAGTGGAAGTTTGCGCCTGGTGAGGCTTCTAGAAAGAGTTTTGCTCCTGATCAAAAGAGATAGACTTGCTTCCTGCTTCTGATTGCTACCATCTGACATTGTAAGAGACTGTGATGATCAGAGCTCCTGCAGCCTTCTTGCCACCATGAGAAGGCCAAGAGAACTGCTGAGGCATCAAGAGCCCAGACTGCTATACCAGAGATCTGCACCTAGGATCACTTCCTTCCAAACTTCTTGTTTAATTAGATAATACATTTCTAAATTGGGTATTTGCTTACTTACAGCTAATAGCACTCCTAATTGATACATAACTTATAGGATGTTTGAGTGGATTAAATAAATTGATATTATATGTTAAGCACTTTGGATAATGCTTAGTCTATAATGAATGCTTATTCATTATAAGTGACGGTTCTCATTATTACTATTTCTATTGTATTTGAGTATATGTGCAATTACATATTTCATATAAATTCCTAAAAAAGCAACTTCTGGGTCACAGAGTATGTGCTAGTCTAATTTTAATATGTATTATCAAGCTACCCTTTAAAGAGGTTACATCAAATTAAAATGAGAGTATCAGTTTTCACACACACCCCCGCCAACATGTATACTCAAACTTTCCTAATGCTTAGGTAAAAAATTAGTTATTTTAATTTATGTATTTTTAATTTTAAGTGAGGTTAGGCATCTTCTCATAATTATAAGCCATCTGTATTTCTTTTCTGGAATCTGTGTATTCATGATCTTCAATATTTCTTTTATTGAATTTTAGGGACTTTGTATATACAAAGGAAATCATCCCTTTGTGGTGTACAAATATAAATTTGCCATTAAAAATATTTTTTGTCATGTGAGAACTTTTAATTTTTGTAATCAAATTTATCAGTCATTATTATCATGCTTAGGAAAACCTTTCTTACTCCCAAGTTTGTAAACACCAACAAAAAAAAAACAACATAAAAATTATGATCCCATATATTCTTCTAATACTTTCATTTTTTTAAACATTTGACTGGTACATCCATTTGTATTTGGTAACAGACGTGGCTTAATTCTTTTGCAGATAACTAGCCACTTTCCCATTACCATTTTATTGAACAATTGCTGTTTCTCCATTGATTTTTAACATTATATTTATCCTGTACGAAGTTTTCCACTTGTATCTGGAACTAGACTCTATCCTATGTTACTGTTCTGTTTGTATATGTTACTTAATGTAGGAACACATTTATATAGCAATTGAGTTGTACCTCCTTGTTTTTTCTATTTTCCTGGCTGTTCCCAGATGTTTATTTGCCATAAGGACTTTAGAATCTGTTTTTCTCATTTAAATTATTACATTGGTGTTTTAATGTGGATTCTACCAAAATCACTAATTTGAAAACTGACATCGTAATAATACCAAGACCTCTGGGCTCAAGGATAAGGTATGGCCTTTTTGTTCCTCAGTAGTTTTCTTTGTAAATATCATGCTGATTTCTTAGAAGCTAATTTCTAATAATTTTTTGTTGTTGTTTAATGTAGAATCTTTTCTTATTTTTATATTCTAAACAATTTTATATTCTAAACAGTTTTATATTCTAAACTGGTGTGTGTTTGTGTGCTCTTAAGTGTGTGCGTGTGTATGTGCGTGTGTATGTGTGTGTGTGTGTATCCAGGGAAGTCGAATGATAGTCTCCTATGTTTTCTTAAACAGAATATGCCTAATACAACTTTTTCTTTTAACACACATTGCTACTATTATATAGACTACTGTGACTAATGTGATTACATCTGGTTACATAAGATATCATAATAGATTCTAGAAGATCATGGACTAAATCTTTAGACGTATGGGTCGGGGGCAAAGATGGCATGATCCAATACCAGAAATGAACAAAGATAAGTTTGTTTGCTGTCATTTATAAATGTTATTGCTAAAATGAAAAATAAATCTTTGGAATTTAAATTCAGAAGTCTTCTATTTTATTCCTTTAATTCAAAACTATACATCTTTTCACATTTTAATGTTTTTGAAATCAAAAAGCACTTCAAAATCCCAATATATAACATATATAGTCATGTTTCTTTTTCTTTTTAAAAAGTTCTTTACCAGAATAATTGATGGCACCTAAGAACAGACAAAATACTATACTTCATAATAACTATGAAGATTCCCCACTCCTACTCCAGAATACAAGGATGGTTTAGGATGTTTATTAATATGACTAATTATATTTGTTGTTCAAAGGATAAAATGTATGAACTTATTGAGAGATGTTGAAAATTTTGGATAAAATTTAACATCTTCTAATTAAAAAAAAGTCAGTAACATATTAAATAAAGAATAATACTTCACTAGCATAGAAAAATATCTATCTCAAACCAGCCGCTACCATAATTCTCGTAAAAGACAACTGTTACATCCAAGTCAGGATGAAAAAATTAAATCCTGTCACAGCATGGAATACATTTTTCTATGAATTCTAGCTTACATTTTGTTGGATCAAAAAAAAAGGTATAATGTTGTGAAAGAGAAGAACATGCATTGTTTTTAGATATATTCTTTCCCTTTTTGTATTAAATTTTAAAATAAATTTAATAAAAAATAGACAATGCAAAAGCCAGTAACTTCCTTATATACTGGTAACCCCTAGTTCAAAGTTAAAGTAGAAAAACATACTGTTTTTGATAGCAGTAACAATATTAAAAACCTAGGAGAAAACTAAGAATGAATAGGATCAAGGTGAAGAAAACCACAAACCACTGCTAAAGAACATGGATGCAACTTAAACACACAGGGAACCATACAGCTTCTTTATATGGAAATCCTAAGTATGTTATTGAATACATCTTTTAAGGTACTCAGAATCTCTAAATAGTTAACAGCTTTCCATTCTTAATTCTGATAGTAGGGCTTAAAAGCTCACTACTCAGTTGACTCATTATCATTCATTCATGCTCACCCAATTTTGTCTATAAATGCTATTAGCAACAGAAACAGACTCACAGACATAGTAAGCAATCTCATGGTTACCCGGGAAAGGGGGTAAGAAGAGATAAATTTGGGAGTTTGAGATTTACAAATGTTAGCCACTGTATATAAAAATAGATTTTAAAAAGTTTCTTCTGTATAGCACAGGGAACTGTGTTCAATATCTAGTAATAACCTTTAATGAAAACGAATATATGTATGTATATGCATGACTGGGACATTGTGCTGTACACCAGAAATTGACACATTATAACTGACGGTACTCCAATTAAAAAATGTTATTAGCATTACTTTTTTGCTTCTGTCTTTTGCCTTTCACTAGGGGAAATAAATCAAACTACACAATTTTTTCAGTGCTCTGATCCACTGCAAAGACTGCACACATCCTACTGTCCTGGCATTCAATACAGTGGGTGGCCTAGAGAGTACTTTGTTGGACGACATGTTTTCAACCTAGCAGCCTGATACTGTCTAGGGTTAGGCATTACTCAGGGCTTCTTGGTGCCCTAATAGTTGTAGCTGTTCTCTTTTTTCTTTTGTCACTTGGTATTTTCCACTGTCAGAGTGTCTGCTGGTTTCCACGCCCGTCTCTGCTTCTAACTGAAATCACCATGCTGAGCACCATCCTTCCCCTCTGCATGTTTTTCAGCTGTTTGCAAGCCTAATATTTCATCCAGGGGCTCTTCCCGTCCATGTGGCAGCTTTTATCAGCTGCATTTGGTGCTGGGATGCTCCTTTGCTGCTAAAAAGATTGTTGTATTTTTCCTGCTGTTTTTGAGTTTGAAGACTTTCTGGAAATCTCACTGTTCTAGAAGGCTCAATTCTGGACAGCAGAAGCTCACATGGAATTATCCTTACAGATAAGGAAACAGTATAATTTTTAATACAAATAGAATCAAGGTGTCCACTGATATCTGGACTTAATTTTTAAATAGTTTTAAGATGAAAACTAATAGTGCATGAGAAGAGAACAGAAACTAACATTTTCTAGCAAGAATTATGTGTCAGGCAACAAGCTACACACTTTATACAGTCAATTCTTGTTCTTCACAATAGTTTTACTCTATAAAGTCACCACAAATACTCAAGTAGAGTATATTGAACTGTTGCTCCTAGGGGGAACACAGAGTTAGGTTCCTGTGAGCCTCCGTTCCAACATTTTTGTCAATCAACCAACCAATCAAGCAATATATAACTTTGATTTATATGTGTGTTTTTGTTTAAAGGCACCTTATTTAATATGTAGTCTATTGTTCATTGATTCATTAACATTGAGCTCATGGCCAACAGCACAACTCCTGCCTGAGTGGAGCTGACCTAACACAAGCGTTTTCTCCACAAGGCACATCGCAGCCGTCTTGCACTCAGAACCACTAAGACAGCACTTCAGCACTATACTTGGGAGCTATTTTGTGAAACAGTGAAATTACCAACAAAATGCCAAAAAAAAAAAAAATGCAAAATAAATGGCACTACATAGGACATGAAAGGACAATTGTTTCCAATATGAAGGCTGAAACAAAAAGGCAGAGTGCAGCCTTGTTCAACTTCAGCTGCAAATGTGTCAAGCAACTCAAAATTCTCACCACTCTGTGCATGCCCGTAAATAACCAGGAACGTAAGTATTGATTTGGGAGTTACAAATAAATTTTGGCAAGTAGACTAATTCATAATTACTGGATCTGTGAACAGTGAGGATCAATTGTATATGAATATTCATTTACCACTGAAAATAACTCTCAAAGATAAACCTTGGTATCCCTAAATTACAGATGAGAAAGCTGAGGTATAGAGAAGCTTTGAAATAGAGACATTTCAAGAACACATTAATAACTCATAGGACTTTGTTTGTTTAATCCTAAGACGATTGTTCCTCCCACAACAGTTTTCCAAATATTTGCAATATTTAAAATGATGGTCATGGTCACTTAAAAACAATGGGATAATTGATTCATGTAATATTCCGGGACGTCTTGTCATCTTATTTAAGACATTTGTATTTATAGCAACAATACATATTGTTGTATATAGATTCCTTCATAGGTTCTTGACTTTCTATTCAGAAAGATTTAAGAATATAATAAAGAATAGAGAGGAATCATAACAGCAGTTCTCAATTCTGGCTTCATATCAGAATTACCAAGGAAGTTAAATAAGAAAATATGAATGCCCAAATCCCACCCTGGGCTAATTAATTACAATCTCTGTGGGTGAGGCATCTGTAACGTATTTAAAAGCATCGCAAGTTATTTGAATGTGGGACCAGGTTGAGGTCCTTTGAATTGCAAGGGATGTAGAAACCACTCAAGTCCATTCACTCCATCCTCCTCAAAAAAGGGGTCAAGCCAGTCATGGAGAGAAAGACAATGATCCATCATATGATTAAAAACTGGCTGCACAGTGGTGTGAATGGTAATCTAACCACTGATTTAAACTGAAAGAGGTCGAGTCTCCCAATCTGACGTGGAGACATCCACTGTCGTCCCCATGATCATCATCCCTTCCTTCTTCCTCATCTTAGGTTCAGACAACACTGATCTTTTGGGACTTTGGTAGAAGCTTTACAATCACATCAACGTGGAAGATAAGATCCCACATCATTATGAAAACCCAAGAGCAGGTGCTCCCTCTTTGGTTCACCACTGCATTTCCAGAGCCTAGCTACTGTGCCTGGAAGAAGGTAGTAAGTCTCATTAAACATGTGTTGAATCTATTAACGATGACTTACACTGATGTGGGAATGGAGGAGGCATTCTTTAAGCCCCGATTAATTCTCCATTTATTCATGGATAGGCACATCTTCTGTGTACATGCACACCTTCTGTGTGGCTGTGTACCATGCAGGATACAAAAGACTTGTATTTTTTTAAACCACCAAGGAATTTATTGCTGTTGAGAGAGGGTTTGCGCAAAGCTTTGCAGAGGCACTGGGCCTCTAAGTGGCTGCTGGAGACCCTTCAGGCTCTATAGAAAAGAGCAAGTCAGTCAACGGGACATTCAGTACAAGCAGGAGACGCTGGTGGCATGGGCTCCATCCTCCTCAGGCCTTGCTGTCAAGGAGCTGCCATTTTCTCCATGCTCCGGAACAGCGCCTGGGTTCTCGGGGATAAGCACCAAGCAGTTGACTCTGCTTTTTGTGACTTTTTATTTTCATTGCATATTTGAAGAGCCTCTATTATTTCCTGCAGAGTCAAGTTTCTTTTTATGTGCAGATTCCGTCGCACATTAAGCATGCTTACATGTGAATAGCTTCAGGTTACAGTTCTGTTTAAAGTTTTTTCTATGTAAAACCTTGATTTAAGAACACTTCTCATTATCTTGCACTTTCCTTGTAAACTGATCTTCCCTCAGTTACACCTTGCCAGGTGTACGGGAATGTTTATCTACTAAGAAGACAAGTTTTTTTTTTTAATTTTTATTTTTATATCATGTCCTTTCCTAGCCACGGAGAACTGGGAGTAATAGTGTGCATGAAGGGAGGGTAAGTCTACCAGCGTTCTTGAGTTCTTGGCACCACAAATTCAGTGTACAAGGAGTACTAGGCACTAGCAGGTTTCGATTTTATTTTATTTTATTTATTTATTAAAGAAAATTTGGTGGGGGGAGAGAATTAGGTATTTATTTATTTATTTATTTATTTATTTATTTATTTATTTATTTATTTATTTATTTATTTATACGGAGGTACTGGGGATCGAACCTAGGGCCTCGTGCATGCTAAGCACAGGCTCTCCCACGAGCTGTATCTTTCCCACCCTGTATGTTTCAATATTTAAACATTTTGGTTGCTGCCACTGAACGATAATTTGATTTAAGATCAGCTTTATTATAGCTGGCTCCTCAAAAATACTTCCACTCACCGATGGGGAACAGCCTTATGGTGACTAATCTAACTCTGAGGCAAACGAGAGACCAAAATGATCACTTCCTTATATAAATGAGACACCAATGAGCCAATTATAGCACCAAGTCTGTCTCTGAGTCTTTGGACCTTGCTGAGATGTGTGGGACACGAGCAACGTGTAAAGTTCATGATGATGATTGTTGTTACCACGAACAGCACAGGAGCCCAGTCTACACTCAGGGTGGGCCCAAGAATGCCCAGAAAGGACCTCTGTGCAAACATGACTCAAAAAGTACTCCGCACTATCTAGCTACATAATTCCACAGCTGCATTTTAACCCTCCCTGGAAGGTGGGGAGGGGTGGGGGTTTTGAGGAAGAGAAAGGGTGGCTGGGGGTGGGGAGGGAGACTGGGGAATTCCAGAGACTTGCACAGACTTCAAAGTCCTGTTCCTGCTAATCTCATAATGTCCTTGAGCTCCCCGACAAACAGCTGTGGTTGTTAGTAACACTCTTCTTAACTCTTCCCTCACTGGTCCCCTGCAAACTCAGAAAAACCACACAAAGTCCAGGTGGCACAGCTTCTTAAAATGATGCACTTCGGTTTTTTGTTTTTCTCTCTCATCCTTCTGTATCTTTGAAATATTCATTCACTCAATATTAACTGAGCAAAGCTGCTACCTGCAAAGCACTGTTTAAGGAGAGCAGAGAATTCCAAACATAAGTCATTTCCTGACCACCAGGAGTTATAATTTTCCATTGAAGGTAGAGCAGTGTATGATTTGTGGCAAAAAAAAAAAAACATCAGAAAATAAGGTTATGAATAGTAAGAATGGGAGGGGATCACCACCAACTTGAGAAATTAGGGAAGGGCTCCAGGACTTAAGCAAGCCCATTCTTGAAGGACACACAGCCTTCTCACCATCCAAGGCGTGCTCAGGCAGAGACAGGTGCAGTGGCTGCAAGCACACGGGAGGGACTGGCACAGCCGGGCTGAAGGAGGGTTCACACGGGGCGGCAGCGGTGAGAAAGCTGAACAGGGAGGCTGGGGCCTAACTGTGTAGCCTGAGGAAGCCTTTCTCATTGAGACGGACATAACCAAGGCGCCCGCTTTAGGAAAACACCACCTTGTTGGTGTGAAGCATTGTTTGGAGACAGGAAAACTGGGGCACACGGTGCAGGGTTAAGAACAACAATCCTATGCGTTTCTACAGAAATTTACCTTTTAGGAAATGCTTCCCCTTTCATCTCATCTAATACAAGTGGGGAAAACTGGCACTCAGAGAACTTCCCATCTCCCTCGGCAAAACCAGAACTCACGTATTACTCTGTGCCTCCAGGTCAGACTCCAGGGGTTTCTCCCAATTCCCCACAGCCCCAGCTGTTCCGTTAGGGGCTCAAATCCTTGACCTGAGACGGTGGCAGTGGGAGAAAGAAGGAGGGGATGGGTGGAAAAAGGGTCGTAAGGAACAGACCCGCAGGTCTAGGGGACCGACCTGCAGAGCATGGCACTAAGGGCAAGAGAGCAATCTAGACTCTATTCAACTCTTGACGTCTACGGAACTTTCACTGAAGATCTTTTACTTTTCTGAACGCCTAGAACACACTGTCCAAAGCACATAACCAGTCACTTTATTCCTCATCAGTAGGTTCTGTAACTGTTTCTTGAGTTGTTAGCCTTTCATCTCCAAGTCTGTAAGTGCCTAAACACGAGACATACTTGTTTATTTTCACTGTATTCTTCATACCAATTAGATCAGTACTGGAAATGTACAGAGATATTCATTAGCTAATGCTCTATCCTGTACCTGACATACAACTTTTTTAGGTAATAGTTTAGCAAAATGTGCGTATCTTGGAAGAGAGCAGAATACAGAACGATAACACCGAGTAATAGATTAGTAAAATGCTGACATCTGGTTTTTCCAGATTTAAAAGGAACTACTGTTCGGATACTACTCACTCATCTATCAGTATCTCAGTTTCTTTTCTGGGAGGTACTAACAGTGAAGATTAGCTTTTTTTGTTGTTGTCATACAAGGCTTGTGTTGTAATGTATCCTGGATTATATAGTCACTTACTCATTCAAGAAGCGTTAATGAGTGCCTCCCATGATTTAGGTACTGTCCTATGGAAATAAGCCAGCACTCTGAAACTTACTCCCTCATAGGGGTGGAGGGGTGGGTTTCCTTGGGACCAGATACCAAGGTAAAGAGTCCTAAACTGAAACAACTGGAAATGGTACTGTCAATAGCATATCAAGAATGGTGTAGTTCCCCCCGCTGCCTGATCTTGCTAAGTAACTGTTTATTTGTACTCAATCCATTTGAGAAAGTCTGCTAGTAGCTAAAGTCACTGTGACCACAGAACAACAGATGAGAAGGATAAAGCACTGGACGACAAATGCATCTCACCCTCATAAGAATGTAATTGAACCAGTAAAAAAATTGAAAATGAACAGATAGAGGCTTCATCTTTTACAGATACGATTCCTCCCCAACATCTTCCCAATAGAAACACTCCGGACTGTTTTTATATTCCCTGAAGCAACAGTATCATCGGTACGTAAGAAACGCCTCTGAAGAAAGAATAAAGCTAGAAACAACACCTGATTCTGAATACATGTCAGTGTGCTGGAATAGGGATGTTATTACGCTGCAGTGACGGGAGACAGGCTCTGAGAGCACCCACCTGCATTCCACACGCACACACAAACCCAAGGTCAAGCCACAGACTAAAAGAAATTATTATTTTTCGAACAAGGCTACTTTATAGTATAACTTAACACAACAGTTATATGAGCCACCAATGATGACTTGAAAGATTTAGCTGCTACTAAACACTGCCAGCACTGTTAAGAGTATATCAGAAAATGTGAAAGACACGGAAGATGCAAACTTGCTGAGAGAAACATCAGAAAGGGTCCCAAATCCAGTAGGTAACACGGGCAGAATATACAGCAGAGTCAGGAGGTCTGCCCTAGAAGAAGATCTACTGAGAATAAATTAGGACTGAAAACGGGCGCAGGGCGTGGGAAGCTCCTGAGTGACTGCCTTCCTCTAGAACATTCCTTATCTGTCAAGATTGATAATGCGAGAGTGAGTTAACTCAGGTTCAAAGACCTCGACCAGGCCTCTCATGAGGGGACTAGGAATCACACAGACTACTTTTCACCAGTCGGAGCCCTTGGAGGGCAGGGTTTGTGTTTACTTCATGGCCCCATTAATTGAAACTCACGGAGTTTTTGATGGCTTACACTAAGGGAAAAGGAGAATGGGCCTTTCATCCTTCCATGCCATAAAGGTAAAGCTTTTTCTGAAAGTTATTAGTAGGATCAGAAGCAAGAAAACAGCATATAGATAATTACATTCACTAGCAAGCCGCAAACAAAGAACAGATGCAAACATCGACGGTCCGAATGGATCAACGACACAGTACGATCAGTATTAATTCCCAGATACTGTAAAGTTCCTTCTTATAACATGTCAGCAAACTTGAATGCCATTTTCCTGTTTCCCAGGGAAGTATGATCTGAGCAGACTTGAGATGCAGCAGAGTAAGAGAAACACCACTCTGGCCTCGTGCCTCAGGTAGGTGGGGTATCAGGCGGGTGGTTTTGTTGAATTGCTTAATCCCTTTGAGCCTTACTTTCCTAATCTGTATAGTGGAACCAAAAATGACTTTTTTGCCTATGTTTCAATGTAACTGTAAATACAGAATGAGTCCATAAATGTGAATTTTGAAGTGAAAGCTACCTGTGATACAAGCCACTATGCAACGCATGGTACCTTGATCTATTGAGAGGAAAATTAGCAATTAATAGCAATTAATTACTGAATTGGGGGGGTCAGCTGTATGTATGTGTACATATATATGTGTACATCTATATCTTAATTTATTAGTATTTATATTGAATAGCTCTTATGTGCTAGGCAGCATATCTTCAAATTTGAATTAAGCAAAAATCACTCAGCTGTGAGTTCCTAAGTAGCCAGAGTGGTTTCTTTGGATGGGACGCTGCCATGCTTTTTGCATCACGAGCCCCTCCCCAGGTGATGCTGACATCCTCTGCGGGCTGGAGCATGGACACACCGGATGAGGTCGTGTAGCACAGCAGTTCTGGGCTCTGTCTGCAGAGCGAGGCAAACCTGAGCCTACTCCCCAGCCCTGCACTTAACTAGCAGTGTCACTTTGCACTAGTCAGTAACCTGACGCTAGAATCTTCTTCCCAAGACTGCCGGGAGGATAAAACAACGTGCCTCCAAGTGCCTGGCCCGTTAACTGGCACATCACAGACGCTCAGTGAACGTTCCCTGTGCTGGTGGGGGTGGTTGAGAAGGGACACCAGGGACCAGTCATCTGGCTTCCAGCATGTTTCATTACCTGGGGATGGTGAGCAGCTATAGTCACAAGAAAGATTTTCAGCGTAGCTTATAGTTTTTCTTGTAACATTTCTTCAGCGGAGACTTCGAGCTGGTGAAGGAAGTTTGAAGAGTCCTCACTCTTTCATCATGGAAATTGCCTACAGGAGCTATTTTGTAGGGCTAGCTTTGAAACGCAGGGATTTGGCTTCTGTGAAAGTGAACTGCCATCTGTTGGTCCTGCGGGCATCTGCACAAGGAAGAGTAAGGAGACATCCAAACAAATTTGGATGACTTGCGGTGGCACCCTTTTTTCCCCTCTATTTTTGCGCAGGTCTCTGGGGAAGCCCCTCCCTGCACAGGCCCCTTTGATTGGTGTTGGATACGTGTTCTCCTGTCAGCTGATAATGTTCCGATGGCTCAGAGCAGTTCAGCTTTGAGGGAGTCAGTGTCATCTGTGTCAGGCATTTATTTTTAGTACGTTTTGCCCTACAGATACATCTCGGAGACGTGTCTCTTCCATCTGTCTCTCTGACTCTATGCTTCTGTTTAATTGACACATAAAGCCTTGTATCCAATTCTTTATACTTCAGCCCTTCCTTAGCCTTCCTCTTCCTTATGCCATTCAGAAGCCACACAGAGCTACAGGCGTGACCGTTTATTCCCATTATTAAATGGGTTCCTCATGGTCATGTTGGCAATATTATACGTTTATGTTACAATAAGCCCATCCAAAGTACACACACATGTACACAAATTTACATGCACATATACATATATACTCATACATAAATACCCATATGGGTGCATTTTATATATATATGTATGTATGTTATATCATCAATATCACATTGACATGTTAAAACAGGCACACAGAGAAATATATATATATATAGAAAACAAACTTATGGTTACCAAAGGGGAAAGAAAAGGGAGGATACATTAGGAGGAGTTTGGGACTAGCAGATACAAACTACTATATATGAAATAGATAAACAACAAGGTCCCACTGTATAGCACAGGGAACTATATGCAATATCTTATAATAACCTATAATAAAAAAGAATATAAAAAAGAATATGTATATATATATATATGTGTATGACTGAATTACTATGCTGTACACCAGAAACTAACAGACTGTAAATCAACTATAATTTTAAAAAAGACATATATATATACACACACACACACATTTATTTAAACATAAATATACAGGTGGATGTATATTATACCTAGATATCATATTATATGTTCTGTATCATCAAGTAGGTTTACATTCTTCTTTGGTTTTCTGTTGGGTTTTATATCCACCAGTTGTCCAGAATATGAGCACAGGAGTGTGTGGAAAAGCATATTTCAGCCACCATCCCTCTGTCCTGCTTTGGGATGGAATATTAAGTCTCCAGTCGACTATTCGAGAGGGTTCCACTGCTTCTGAGCTGTTCTAGGTAGCAAACCATTGCCATCTCCCAGTCTGCATAATTTGCCTCCAGGAAGGCTGTCAGTGCCGATGTCCCCCATCCACAGTCGGGCGTACTCAGTGTGAATTCTGATCTAGGGAAACCCCATTCGGTAGAACTTTAAAGATTCAAAATGTGTGAAATTAGTTTCATCTGCAATTGACCAGGCTGATTTACGAATGAATGTGTTCCCATTTTCTCCTCTTCTTTTTTTTTTTTCAAATGGATGTTGTTTTGTCAGTAAAACATCAATATGTCTGCGTTAATTTGGAAATATATATATATATATATATATATATATATATATATACATGCATATTTGCACAAGCAAAAAATGCTCAACACTTCGTAAGGGCATCCCGCATGAATTATCAGGCACTGCATTCATCAGCCTGAGCAATAAAGATCTTCAATTAATACAATTCCAATCATGTAATCTTGTTAGTTCAAAGTGAGCTTCAAAAGCCCTTGACAGACCCCAGTAGAACCCGCTGACTGGATGAAAACAAACCACACATTTCTGTTTTTATGTACACGCTGCTGCTTGTTGACATACTATTAAAGAGTTTGAATAGGGCCTGCTTACAAAGGTGTATATCCTGGTAGTTAAAACCCACTATAGTGTAAAGTATACTTTATATCCAAAATATTGCTCTCGTAGGAAAATTGTGATTATAACGTTTAGACTACATAGCCAAACTATGCTGCTTTGTCTTGTCTTTGGAAAACCCACACTGAGCTAAAATTGTACCTGTCATTGAATCAGCAGTGAAAAGAAAAAAAAAAAAAAGATCACCCAGGGATTTAGTGGAACATGGAGGGATGGCGGGTGTAGGTTGCTGCACAGGTAACCACGGTTCTGCTTGATTATTTCTGGTCACAGCTGCAGTCTGGATGGAACCTGAATGCCGACCTTTTTGGTCTCTGAACATCCTGTTCTCTCATGAAATTTGTGTGCCACAGCTTTCTCTTGGAGAAGATGGCGGATAATGATACATTTCTTCAGCTAGTGGCATATTTTGCCAAAGGGGACAACGCTTGCCTGGTGAAGAGTAAATCCAGTCCTCCTCACACAAACAGTCATTTCCTTTCACTCTAATCCCAAAACTGAACAACTTCCTGCTGCTCTTGTCATCACCCCTGAGGCGGTGGTGCGACTTCCTGAGCCTGAATATGGATCAGTATATACCGGGCCCCGCGGGCTTCGAGACAATACGCTGAGTCACCGTGACGCACAACAGAACATTCCCAGCTGAGCCACAGCAATTTGATTGTCTTCTTTCCCCTCTAAGAATCTCGACAATATCATCGGGAGATTTTTCTCTTTCGCGCAGATGATTCCACGAATGTAGTCTTCCTTAGAAGCGTCTGTGTCTTATTTTAAGATGGACATACGTCCCAAGGTTTCCAGTCAGTTCTCATGTCTATGTAGGAACCATGACCTCACATATCCTTCTTCAGTCTGCCTGGCACACATGTCCCACCCGTTTTGTGACCACCTACACATAAGTTTGTCTCTATAAAGAGAAGACTGGGAGAGAAGGCCAGGGAGCGGGCTGGATAAGGAGCAATTATGGAAGGTCTCACTGCTTCCTAGATGTCTTTCTGGTGCCTTCAGAGAGGGAGAAGTGGCCGCTCAGGTTGGAAGCTGTTTCAGTGATGACAACAGCAATAGGACAATAAATGGGAAGAGGAAGAAGAGGAAAGGAAGATGCTCATTACCCACAACTTGACTGTTTTCTTAAAGATATTTCCAATAAGGGGCTAAAGCATAATTTGGCCAAGCTTCCTTTTTCCTTTTTCTTTGGATTATCAAAGTTGCCAGCAGTGAAAGATTTGGAACCCAACCAGATCTCAGAGAGTCTCAGTCCCCACGTGCCTACTTCACTGTGACAGGCCGAGCTCAACATCTTCACCAGAGTGGATGTTCCTTTGTTATCTTGGAAACAGATGTGTTTGCCCTTTTAGAGACACACAGATCAGCACTCTGTGTCCCTGAAAAAATCTCCCTTAAGCTAATTTGAGTCCTTCTCCTAATGTTAGTAAGGTTCCTTTGATCCTCTGAGACTAAATCAGGCCTTCAAAAGGAAACCTGGTGAGAACAGGACACCAACGAGACACTCCAGTTGTTTCCATGACCCACCAGTATAAACTACGTGACATGGGAAAGCCCTCCTTATTGTAGGTTACAGGGAAGTTAGAATTAATTCCATTGAGATAGTTGACGCAATCCAACTCTATCATAATTAAAAAGTTTTACTTAAATGACATAATAATGTCCATGACACAATGATTTTTAATACTGCGTAACTGCGTGTGCACTTAGCATCTGTACATCATGTTTGCTCAGTTATCAATCATGCATTGAGAATCTACAGTTATGCCAGAAATTGATTGTTTAAAAGTATAAGATATTTGAAGAGATAAATATTAAGTAGGAGAATAAACACTGGTACACATATTTTAATCTTTGAATGATTTTCAAAACTTCATATCAAATAAAACAGAAAGGCTGGGGAACGACCTGGCATAGGCATGTTTTAACGTCCCCCACCCCCACCAGATGGAGCCAGGGATAGGGGCCCCTAACCTAGACTAGGGCTGGGGGCGGGGATTGACTAACTGTCCTTAAAGACAGGCTTTACAATCTTGCTTATGACCAGTGTCAGCATCCCTTGGAAGTTTGTTGTAAGTGCAGAATCCCAGGCCCTAGGATAGATCAGCTCAGTCAGAATCTGCATTTTAATAACGTCCCCCGGTGATTGGCAAGCACATAGCAGTTTGAGAAGACCTGCTCGTCCAAGTCAGACACCACAGCTGGCTTACATATCTGAAACCTATCGTTAAGCCTTGCCCCTGCCGCCTTCAAGCCTTCATGAGAAGCTTTGCTGGAGGCAGCGTGAGGCTGCACTGTGCAAGCAAGACACATTTTTTTCTATTTGTCAGATCTTCCAAAGCAGGGAGAAAGCAGGCCCTGGACGCTGTATGTGGCACAGAGAGCCACGTCCGTTCATGGTAATTAGTCCGAAATACGTTCTTCATCACAGAAGCAGAGGTCACATCTGCCAAGAAATAGATTTCAGCCTCTGCACTCACGGTGTGGTATCTTCATCATGAAGTGTCTTCTTGTCAATATGAGGCTGGTGACCACAGAAAAAGACATCTCGCACAGATGACGCAGGAGAGGTTTGCACAATTCTTACCTCCTTTGTCTTGTGCAGTTGCTCTGCCTTTCTCACTCACTCGATTTCTGTCTCCATCACTACCTCTATCTCACCCTCCAACTCTGCTCCTATCCCTGCCTTCATCTCCATCTCCATCTCAACATATCTAGCCCCTTTGCCATTTTCCAAAACACTGTCTGAAGTGGTTCACAGTAAAAGCACAGGATAAAATCATACATCACCCCAACCCCTCCTGCCTTTCTGCTTTGTCCTTGTTACCCCACCATTGCCTATTCAGCGCCGCCCCCTTGGAGGGCACGGTCCTCTCTCTTTCTGCTCTACTACATTGTCCCCTTCTCTCTTTCTCTCTCTCCCTCTCTCCCTCTCTCCCTCTCTCTCTCTCTCTCTCTCTCTCGCAGACCCTGGCTGGACCACTCCAGGACTTCTAATGCCTTGTGCCTCCCCTAGGATTGCTGTATTGCTCTTACCTAGATGTGAGCACACCTTGCCTCTCCCACTAGACAGAAGCCTTCGGGGGTAAGGCTGCGAGGCTCTGGGTGCCCAGAAAGCCACGCACTTACTGCTGTACTCACAGTGGGTGCCCAGCAGACGCTGGGTGCATGAGCATGTGCTCAGCTTTTTCTACCACAGGGTGAAGACAAGTAGGAAGGAGCGCCAAGTTCTGAGTCAAAAAATTACAGCGTTCTCTAAATGACCTTCACCAAGATATTTAAACTCTGCACCTCAGTTTACTCATCTGTAAAAAGAGGGCGTTGAACTAGTTATCTCTGTTTCTTTCCAGCTCAGACTTGCTCTGCACCTGTCATATGCCTCTTAGCCAAAACCTCTGCTGGCACTGGCTGCTCTAGAGTCCACTGTAACAGGCACATGACCCACCTTTGGAACGAACCTCAGTTGGTCTCTGAAATACAGAAAGATCTGTTCCTGTTGCCATCACCAAGTTAGGCTGGCTGCCTCCACTAAGGAGGCTGAGGAAGCAGATCATGACTCACTCAGCAAACACTTGGTATGTAGCTGTCGTGTGTCAGACACTGTGCTGAGCCCTGGCGACTCAGCGCTCGAGGCTCAAGAGGAGACGGACAAAGACACCAACAGCTGCAGCGCAGCGGGCAGGCTCCGTCTACCTTAGCGGTGCGCACTGAGCGCCATCAGACAGCCGGAGTGTGGGGGACCATCCAACAGGTGCTGGGTCAGGCGGGTTTTCTAGAGTGAGCAATACCAGTGGACAGGGTTGGGGAGCAGTGTTTCATGTGCTCAGAGGGAGTGGTGGGTACAGACAGGAGACTGGAGGGAACTGAAAACAGTTCAATGTGGCTGAAGGGCCAGAGGGTGTGAAGACAGATGGGGCTCGGGAGATGCAGGGGACTTTGGTCCTGCTAAGCCAGATGCCTGGCTAAGGAACGGCAGTTTAGGTGCCACAAGCCGGGATAAAACTCTCCTCCTCACAGGGGGAGCCATATTACCTACAAACTCCTGGCCAAGGGCTCTTTGGAAGCGCCCAGCCAGCCTGGGTCCAAGCCCCACCGAGATGCAGCTTCTCTAACCTTCCCCGAGCTCCCCACGCTACCCCGGGTACTTTCAGCAGCATGAGGCAGGGATTAGGAATTTGGAAATGGCAGAGACAGAGACAGAGAGACAAGCAGACAAAGAGGCAGAAATGGAAAAATAGAGAGACAGACATTCCGAAGGTGACACAAACAGTAAATAATAGACCCAGATTCCCAGCCAGACCCTCTGCCAGCAAACCCAATTCTCACTCCCTCTCAGCTCTACGTCTTGAAGAGTTTCCACGTGTTTGAAAAATCAGCTTAAAGCCATGATGTTTCTGTAAGCGCTTCTTGTTTCCTGCTGTCCTTGCCGCTCACCACGGCCTCTCATTATTTCCCCCTGGTCCCCAGGCTGCATCGACATGTGGGAAGGGATAAAGGAGCGACCCCCAGGCCCCAAGGAGCTGTGGGGATCTGAAGCAACGCCTCCCTCCTCCCACTCGGCTGCATTTAACTTGGCTTTGAAAAGGCAGGTCACTGGGGACCAGGTTTTTATCACTAGTGACTTCCTTTCCCAAGAAATGTGAGCCCTGTGGATTTGAAGAATAATTGGTGAAGTGCTTTGAGGTTTCTCGAATATAAAGGACTGTGTAGGTGTGTAATATTATTATTATTACTTTCTGTTCAAGAAGTGGTCTTAAAAAAAAAAAAGGAAAAGGTGTGTAATTTTCTGCTTTTTTCCCAGACTGGCCTATGGCCGTATTTAACATTAATATCATATTCTTTTCGGTGCACATAATTAGGACTTTTTTGTGACGAGTTAACTCTTGACTTGACAAGTGTATTATGTAACATCTTTGCTCCATTGCTAAGTAGTGAGGAGTCAGGGAGCCAATCCTAACACTCAATTCCTAAAAGAGAGAAGGAAATATCTTCAATGTGCCAACAAAGGCTGTTAAGACAGAATATTTTAAAAGGGCTCATAAATGTAAAAAATTCATTTTAATTAATTAATAAGCAACTTCCTTTACGGTGATCCCTTAAGGGCACTGGAAGCTTTTTCAGGGGTGCTGATCTCCTCTTTGTGAGACGTTCCCCCGTTTCACTGGAGTGGGAGACATTACTGCCAGTGGCCTCCAGGCTCCGACAATCTCACAAGGTGAAAGTTAGGCCAGATTTCAAGGGCTGCTCTAAAACCACCGCAAAGTTTTGAAGATAACAGACACATATTTGTATCTTAAGAGACGGGTCTGATTCTTAACAATTCTCTTCCAGAGACACCTTGGTTCATCCGTCTGCAGGGCTCTCCCTGCCGATGGTGAGAGGACTTGCATAAGCGAATCTTGCCTCGGCTCCAGCCTGTTTGTTCCTCATGCTATAAATGATCCCCAGCGTCCAATCTTTCTTGAAAAAGAATTACATATGCTTTTAAAAAAGTAGATTTTATTTGTAGAATAGTTTTAGATATGCAGACAAATTGATAGGATGGCTACAGAGACTTCCCCTGTATCCCCACACCCAGTTATCCCCATGATCAATGTATTAACGTAGGACACCTGTTATATTAAGGAACCAGTTTTGACACATATTAACTAAGGTCCATAGTTTATCTAGATGTCCTTAGTTTTTACCTAATGTCTTTTTTCCATTTCCAGACCCCACCCAGGACATCACATTCCATTTAGTTATGTCCCCTTAGGCTCCTCTTGGCTGTGTCAGGTTCTCAGACCATTTTTGACGACCTTGACCGTTTCGGGGAGTGCTCATCAGGCCTTTTGAAGAAGTCCCACTATGGGGATTTGTATAATGTTTCTCTCATAAGATTGGTGCTGTGGGTTTTACCAGGGAGGCGAGCATCCAGGTAAAGCGCCATTTTCATCAGATCATATCAAAGGTACAGACCATCCACACGATCGATAACTGTTGACGTCGGTGGTGATCACTTGGCTGAGGCCGTATCTGTCAGGTTTTTCCACTGTAAAGTTACTTACTCCTTCCCTTGCCCCTTCCATCCTGTCCTCTCTGGAAGGAAGTCACCATGTGCAGCCGGCACTGAAGGAGTGGGGAGTTACATTCCCCTCTTCCAGGGCGGTGTCCCTCCGTAAGTTATTTGGCATTCTTCTGCGCGGAAGGTTCGACTCTGATTTCCCACTTATGAACACACTGAGTCATTTATTTATAACAGATACATTCACGCCTGTTTATTTTAAACTTTGAGTTACAAGTCATACCACTTCATTATTTTGTTCCTCCAGTTGTTCTGCTTTGGGCACCGGGAGCTCTCTCAGTTGGCTCCTGCACGCCTTTCCCGTCCCCGATTCATATAGCAGCCTGATTTCTAAATAATTGTTCTAAGCATGTCCTTACTTTCTGGCACTAAGAGATGCTCCAGGCGCATCCTGTGCACATGCTTTCCATTGGTGGAAAACATCTGGTCACCAGTGTTTGTCCTTTTAAAGGAGATTTGCCCCCAGCCTCTGAATGAGCCTGAGAGTGAGTGTATTAAAAGCCCCACACTGATTGGTGCCTTGTGGGAGCAAAGTCGTGCCTTCCCTACCGAGAGAGCGGCCAGGCTCCGGGGGCCTCTGTGCGTGGATGTGAGGGAGGATGTTGCAGATGTGTAGGCGACTGACCGGCTAGGATATCAGAAGGAGGTTGCAGCTGAGGGCCAGCCCTCTTCCTGAGACCGCGTCCTCCTTTCCCAGGCTTGGAGAACTGATCATTTGCAGCTGAGAGCAACCACCAGCCAACCTGATCCATCTGCTGCCAGAATGTCTGAGTTGAAGCAGCCAGTTTTTAAAAACATTTGGGGGAATCTTTGGTTCAGGCAGGAGAGGGTAATAGTGAGGGGCAGCAGAGAGAGAAGCATCTCCTTGGTGTCATGTGCCAACCCAAATTAACAACTAATGAAAGCAGATTGTATTTAGCAGATTTTAATATAAATTAGGTTAATGGTGACACATTTGAAATAGTACACTGAAAAATCAGTCTGTAATAAGAAGCTAACAGATGTTGGCATTTTTATTATTAATTATACATTTCATTATCATCTGATTATTGTCAAACATCGTTTGACAGAAAAAAATATAAATGATTCATACACATTTGGTACGTTGTTAAGGGGTGCTAGTGTCTGCTTTACTAATGCAGTGACTTGAGTAGTCTGCTAACATCCTAAAAATCTCAAGTTTAATCAAGTCTATTGAGCTAGGCACAATGTCTAACAATAACCCTTAATTTGACTGTGCTTACCATTGGAGGATCTTAAAGAATTTCACATCCTGACTTGTTTTACCCTTTCCTCCTCTGGTGCAAGGCCCACAGAGAAGGGGCTCATGTTCTCAGGGAACATCGCTGAACAAACGCAGCGGCACCATCACACATCATACTGTCATTTCTCAGAAGGATTCTCAGGGAGAAACCGTTATGAATTAGTTGTCCTAGAATCTGGAGAACTGAAAAACTGGGGTTTTGTCTTATACAAGCAAAATGAAACAAAGAAGCGAGCAGCATCGAGGGCCAATACAGACCAATAAGATTTTAAATGAGGTTTTTCCTTCTCATATTCTTGGACAAATCTGCTAATACAATAAACTTCAACATAATCTACTAATATAATACACTACAGATAATCTGTGCTAGCAGCAAAATCGGTCTACTCAGATACTGTTCTGGTTATGTCTGCTGAATACTCCAGGTCTATCATCAGGTTGAACTTGCCCTCCAAGGCTGGGGCACACTCTCAGGACTCCCCACCTCTGTGGTGACCCAACCCCCAGGTGATGCCTTCTGGCCAGTCCTCTTCTGTTATTCCCTTGTATGAGTCCATGACTCCTAACTGCAAGAACATCTTATGGCCAAGGCAAGATGCTTTTGTTGGTCCCGATGTGTTTTCACTTGTTATCCTAGGCTGCACTGTACCAGGGTCAAAGGGGATAAGCTAGTACACAGCCTTCTGTCCTATTGAAAAGAAGAGAGGGAAGGGGGCAGTGCGGAGAAGAGGAGGAGATGGAGAAGAAGAAAGGAGAAGAGAAGAGAGAGAGGGAGAGAGCCTGGCAGACAGCTTGCACGTCTCTCATAATTCTGCCCATGCTTGGCTTGAACAGGAGCTGTACCAGCTTCTTGTTCCCTTTAGGTGTTATGCTGGTTCATCCATGATCAACATTAATTTTCAAGAATATAATTCAAGTTTGAAAACTGCTCTTAATTCAGAAAAAGAGGAAATTCTATCTACGGTGCTTTTAAAATTTATTTTATTACTATTTTATTTTTTATAGTTCAGTGATTTTTAATAAATTTATAAAGCTGTGCGACCATCACCATAATCCAGTTTTATAACATTTCCATCACCCCTGAAAGATCTCTTGTGCCAGTTTGCAGTCAACCGCGCTCCCCTGTGTCAGTTTTGAGAACAAAAGTGATATACATGTGTTGAATATTCAAGATTGACTCTGAAAACAATATGTGCTTAAGGCCCCTAACTACAATGATCCTCCTTAGTAATGAGATTTTTGTAGCATTTAGTTCTTGTAAATTTTTATTTTTTGGTCGAGGACAGCCTTTATTGATACTGCCAACCAGGAGGGAATTTTTGACTCTCACCCTGTATTTGGCCAAAACACGCATAACATCTGCCCTGTGTACCTGCTGACAGGGCTGCCTGCCTGCCTGCCAAAAGTCAGATCCTCAGTTTTGGCTGCACATTTTGATGCCCTGGTGTAGGGTACTTCCTGACACCAAAAACCAATTATCTGATTCCCAGACACCAACTGCGTGTTCAACAATTCAATTCAATTCTGACCGCAACTACCCAGAATTAGCACTGACCTCAAAGTTTAAGGGCTCATCCCACAAGACTGCACCCCACTCCCCCACCTTCAGACGTCAGTCACAGGCCCTGGGGCTCCTGTACTTTTGACTGACTGATTATAAATCAACTGTCCCCACGACCATCTCCTCAGGTTTGATAATTTGCTAGAATGCCTCAGAGATCTCAGAAACACACTTTACCTACTTTAACTAGTTCATTACAAAGGATACAACAAAGGATACAAATCAACAACCAGATGCAGAGGTACACAGGGTGAGGTCCAAAGGGGTTCCAAGTGTGGGAGCTTCTGTCCTACAGAGCTGGGGCGCACCACCCACCCAGCACGTGGATATGTTAACCAACCTGGGAGCTCTCTGAACCTCATCACTGAGGGATTTTTACAGAGGTCTCACTAGGAAGACGTGGATAATTAAACCACTTGCCGCTGGTGATTAACCTACTCTCCAGTCCCTCTCCTCTCTCTTGACATTGGGGGTGAGGATGAAAGTTCCAAGCTTCTCATCATGGCTTGGTCTTTCTGGTGACCAGCTTCCATCCTGAAGCTATATAGGGACTGCTAAAAGTTGCCTCATTAGAACAAAAGGTGCTCCTCTCAACCTTATCACCCAGGGAGTTCCAAGAGTTCTTAGGAGCTCTGTGCCAGGAACCGAGGACAAAGACCAGATACCTTTCTACGATACTATACCATTTTTAAAAGTTCCAGTTTCTTGGTTCTATCTCTAGATTCTGATCTAGTTGATCTTGGTCTTGGTATGGACAATTTTAAAAGTGCTCTAGCCAAGTTTAAAGTATAGCTGAAGATGACCATCACTATAGATCTGTTGGCTACCTTCTATATGCTCAGCCAGGGCTATACTGGACTCCACGGCAATTACAGAGGAGAAAAAAACTTAACTCTAGTTCCTCAAGAGATTCATAATTTACGGTCAGGGTCAGACAAGTGGGTGCATATATTATAAAACAAAGAAATATGATAAGAAGATATATTATCATTCTACTAAGTTGTAACAAAGGAGCAATTGCTTTTGGCCGGAGAGACTGAAGAAGGCTCCACAGAGGTGGGGGCCTGTGGGCTGGGTTTTGAAACACTAGTCAAACTGTTACAGATAGAGGATGTGACATAGGCATTGCAGTTCCAGTATATTACTAATCCTCAAATTTCATAGACAACTCTGATGTCTTGCAATATAATTCTAAAAGGAAAAATAACCATTTCATTAAAAAAAATCCAGTTATACATGTATTTGTTTGACAAAAATTCTTTACTCCTTACCCTCTCTACAAAGAATATGAGGTAGGCAAATAATTCAAGGGATTTATTAAAAAAATATGGAGGACCAAAATAAATATATCCCACGTTCCGGGATACACCACTCTGACATATGAGGTGTGTACGTGGCATACATTTGTACAATGCAGCTTGACCCATTTCATATGAACTGCCAACCCAAGGTATGAGAAAGTTAAGGTAGTTTTGTGGAATAACACCTATCCTGCTCTCAGTGCCAGGGTGTTTGGATCTCAAGGGAAAAACCTACATCCCTTACCCGTTATGATGTCAAGTAGAGGCTTGATATTCCACCCTACACCCCACCTCTGCTGAAGAAGGCAGTGCTCTGATCCCTCTGTCTGGTGGTGTTGATGAGCAGGAAATTGATCTTTTCTATTCCCCACCTGGCAAATACAGGCGGAGCCCCAATTTCTCCCATCACTAGTGTCGGCAATGAGCTGGGCCTCCGTACCTGCCCAGCGACAATGGGACTGAACCAGGTCAGTTGACACTCCTTTTCTCGCCACCGGTGGTATGTCATGGAGTGCAGCAGGTAACAGAGCCTCCACCCCCACCCAGAATCAGTGAGGGTTTGAGGAAGGACTAGTGGCACTCGGCATCCTCCCCTCCCCTCCCATGGCAGCAGTGGGGCCAGGGGCTGGTGATCTTCCACCCAACTCAAGACAATGAGGCAGTGCAAATTGGCGCCCCCATTTTGCCAGCACCAAGAGGGGAGCTGAATGCTCACCCCATTCATCTACAATTAGGCATCATGTGTAAGTGCCCACTTTTGCTGGTATTGTATAGGTGGGATCCAGCAGGAAGCTTAACATACACATCTACCTGGCCTTCACTATATACTCCAATGGGGGCCCTGCACTTCCTGCCAAAAATGAAGATTAAATCCAGAGGATCCAGAGTCTCACAATATGACATCCAAAATATTTCAGATACAATAGAAAATCACTCATCATACCAAGAACCAGGAAAATCACAACATGAATGAGAAGAGACAATCCAAAGACACCAACACCAAGATGAATGAGATGTTAGAATTATCTGACAAGGACTTTGAAGCAGCCATCATAAAAACATTTTAACAAGTAATTATGAGTTATCTTGAAACAGCTTTTTTAAAAAAGAAAAAAAATCTAACCAAAGAAATAGAAATTATGAAAAATAATCAAACGGAAATGACCGAACTGAAAAAAGTAATAACCAAAATAAAAGCTTGCTGGATGGGTTCAGGAGAAGGGTGGAGATGACAAAGGACAGAATCAATGAACTTGAGGACAGATTACTAGAGTGTACCTACTCTGAAAAACAGAGAGAAAATAGACTAAAAAAATTAACTGAGTCTTGGGGGACCTGTGGGACAATAGCAAAAGAGGTAGCATTTGTATCTTCAGATTTCAGAAAGAGAGACAGCATGTTACTGAAAAAGTGTTCAATTAAATAATAACGGAAAATTCTACTGGTTTGACAAATGACATAAACCTACAGATTTAAGAAGTTAAGTGAACCCTGAATAGAATGAACTTAATAAAATGCATGCCAAGAAACATTATAATGCATGTTTCGAAAACTAAAGACAAGGAAAAAGTTGTGAAAGCAGCCACAGAGAAATGACATACAACTTACACAGAGAACATCAATTTGAATGAAAGCAGATTTCTTATCTGAAACCATGGAAGCCAGGAGAAGTGGCACATCATTTTCAAATACTAAAAGAACTGTCAACTATGATTTCCATATCCACTGAAACTACCCTTTAACATGAAGGGGAAATAAAGACATTCTCAGACAAAAGAAAATTAGGAGAATCTGTTGGTACAAAACCTACCCTTAAAGAATGGCTGAGGAGGAAATATGGATAAACAAAGAAAATAAGAACAGAAGGTTTGGAAATTCTAAAAGAAAAGAACACTAGAGTGGGCTAAAAATAAGGTGAAATATAATTGAATATCTTCTCATGAGTTTCTTAAGTCATTTTTCATGGCTGAAACAAAAATTGTAACACCATCTGATGTGGTGCTCAATACAGAGAGAGGACATACTTAAAACAATTATGCTTTAAAAGTGGGGAGGGTAAAGGAACCTAAATGGAAGTAGGGTTTCTATTCTTTACTGGAAGTGGTAAAATAATGATCCTAGTAGACTGTGATAACTATGTCTGTATATTGTAATAATTAAATAACCATTAAGCAAACTATAGAAAGTGATATACTCATGACCACTATAACTAAATCAAGATGGAATCCTAAAAATATTCAAATAACCCACAGTAAGATAAAAAAAAAAAAAAGGAATGAGAAACATTGAAAGCAGGAAAAAAAATAAAATGAGACTTTAGCCTTAATATATCATTAATTATCTTAAATGTAAATGGTTTAAATGCACCTATTAAAAGGTAGAGATTGGCAGAGTTGATAAAGGAAAAACAAAACCATGACAACTATGTGTTGTCTACAAGAAACTCAACTTCAAATTCAATGATACAGGAAGGTTGAGAGTAAAATGATGGAGAAGATATACCATGCAAACAGCTACCAAAAAAAAAGAAAAATCCAAAGTGACTATATTAATATTAGATGAAATAGATTCACAACAGTAAAGAGAAATTTCCAGAAACAAAGAGGCATCAATCCACTGGGAAGACACAGTGACCCTAAATGTGTACATATAAAACAAAAGAACTTTAAAATACATGACCCCAAAACTGACAGAGCTGAAAGGAGAAATAGACAAATGCACAATTAATTATAGCTGGAGACGTCAGCGTCCTCTTCTCAGCAACTGATACGAGTACCAGGCAGAATGTTAGCAAAGCTGTACAAGAGCTGAACAACACCATCAGCCAACAGGATCAGACCAACATGTGTAGAACACTCTACCCCAAAATAGCACAATATACTTTTTAAAAAAGTGCTAATGGTACACCCCCAAATGTATTTTTATTTAAATATCTATCTCTATTTATTTAAATATTATTCAAATTTTATATTTATTTAAATATTTGTCAAATATTTATGACCATACCCTGTGCCATAAAACAATCTCAACAAATTTTTAAAAAACTGAAATCACAGTGTGTCTTCTTTGACCATTAAAAGGAATCAAGCTAGATATCAAAAACAGAAGGAGAACAAAAAATCTTCAAATATTTGAAAATTAAACAATGTACTTCTAAATCAGCCACAAAGAGCAAGACTCAAAGGAAATTTTTAAAAATATAGAACTGAATAAAAATGGAAATACAACATATCAAAATTTGTGAGATGCAGCTAAAGCTGATGGTTAGAGGAAATTTTATAGCACCAAATGCTTACATCAGAAATGAGGAGCTGTCTAAAAGCAATAACCTAAGTTCTCACCTCAAGAAACTAGAAAAGGAAGAGCAAAATAGGTCTAAAGCAAGCAAAAGAAAGAAAATCATAAATAAAGAGAATAAATCACTGAAACTGAAAATAAAGAGTGATAGAAAAAATCAATGGGACAAAAACCTAATTTGAAAAAAATCAATAAAATTTATATCTTTAGCAAGACAGATACAGATGAAAAAGAAATACGCCATCAACATCAGGAATGAAACAGAATATCACTACAGATCTTACCACTATTAAAAGAATAATAAAGTATGCCTCACCTTCCTATGGTAACAAATTACCACAGATCGGTGGCTTACAACTACACACACTTACTCACTCATAATGCTGGGGATCAAAAGTCTGAAATCAGTTTCACTAGGCCTAGGGAAGCACCTGCTCCCTTGTCTTTTCCAGCTTCTAGTTCTTCACTTTTTGCACTCCTTGGCTCATGGCATTTTCTTCCTTTTTAAAAGCTGGCAGCTTAGTATCTTGGTTCATTCATCACATAACCTTCTTTCTTTGGCCAAATTTCTCTCAGCCTCCATTTTATAAGGACATGTGATTATATTTATCACCTACATCTATAACCCAGGATAATCTCCCCATTTCAGTAATTGAATCACATCTGCACAGCCTCTTTTTGCTAAGCAAGGTTAATGCTTCCAGATTCCAGGAGTTAGAGCCTGGACATCTTTGGAAGCCATTATTCAGCCTACCACAGAATATTATAAACAAGTTTATGCTCATAAATTCTATAATTTTGAATAAATGAATTTTAAACATCATAAGCTGCCAAAACTCAACCAAAAGGAAATACACAAACTGAATGCTTTATTTAAAAACTGAGAAATTTTCAGGCACAGAAAATATCACTATAGAACTATACCAAATATTTAAAGAGTTAACATCAATTTTACACAATCTCTTATAGGTAAGAGATGAAGAGGGAACATATCACACTTATTGATGAGGCTAATATTATCCTGATACCAAAATCAGATAAAGACAGTACAAAAAAAGAAAAGAAAATTGTAGACCAATAGTTCTTACAAACTTAGATGCAAAATTCTAAAAAAAAAAAAAAAGTAAATCAAGTCCATTAATGTATAAAAAGTATTATATATTCTGTGACCAAGTTGGATTTAATCCAGGTATGACAGTCTGGTTAAAAATTCAAAAAGCAATCAATAGGCTAAAGAAGGAAAAAAATTACATGGTCATATCAGTTCATACAGAAAAAACACTTGCCAAAGTCTAACACCCATTTATGATAAAAATCATAGCAAAATAGGAAATAGAGGGTAACTTTATCAAGAACATCTACAACTATATATACTGCCATGGTGAGAAGCTGAGCTCTCTTTCTGCCACCAGCTTGCTTTGGTAAGAATTAAACTTTTTTTGATAAGAAATTCTTTCTCTTTCTTGTTTCATATGATTTCCCTACTGTTAGTGTTTCTTTGTGCTTCCTGTTCTGTCAAATGATTTTAAATATCAGGAAATTAAATTCTGAATATCCCTTACACAGAAAATGGCATACATTTTGGAAGATCTCCATCAGCCAAAGCATTGAATTTTGACGTAGATAATTCAAGGGTGACTCCCATTTACTTGTTTAACACCCAACCCTCCTGAATAAGAGGAATTGTTATGCATTTCAAAATTAACAGAGTACCAAATGGACAAGGAAAAGCCCAGAAAATGTGTGTGTAGAAAGGCAAGTCGGGAAAACAAAACAACAATAGCGCAGCCCCAGCAGCAGGAAACCTACTGCTTCAAGGCCCTTCTTTAATTCATCTTTCTCAGGTTCTTGGTCAAGTAAAAATATTGACCCCCCACCCCTTTTTTTTGTATTGAATGACCTCAGTTTCTCCAAGTCTTTGGGACGCTGATGACAATAGTCATTCAGAAAGTCCACACACGGTTTACTGGCCACATTTATTAAGAACAACACTTCTGGGTTGGAGTATCAGTGACAAGCTTGTTGGAGGCAGCCACACACTCAGAGAACTCACAGTGTTTTAAGTCACAGACCACAGCATCAGTACATCCAGGGAACTCCACGCCTGACCTTCTGTCTCTGGGTTTGTCAGGGGAGTAGCTTTTGATGGAACCCTGATTCCGTATAGAGCCAGCGCCTCCTGTCATCCCCTCACAACTCCTGAGGTGAGCAATCGTATGCATTCCCAGGGGCCACGTCTTCTCCCGACTGGAGAAGTCTTCTGGCTTAGGGACTCTCTCTGCTTATAAAGTTGATGATCTAGGCACAAGTTGTAACTTCTAAAAGTCTGCTAATGCTCAGTCTCTCTCTCTCCTCTCTCTCCCCACTTCTTCTCTTTCTCTCTCTTCCAACCCACCTCCTGGCTTTTCATAATCTCTTGCCTTTTCAAGCCCTGAAAAATCTTCAGCTCATGGATATCTTAACTAGTGGTCTCCAAAGAGAGATGTGGTTACCTCGGGGCTATGAAAATCATTCTACTGGGGGACAGGAGGAAATTACATGAAGTTATATTTGCCTAGAGTTCATCACATCTTTTTAATTTCCTTTCTTGTAAATGTTGTATGAAGTTGAGTAATACATAATCATGTATGTAATTTATACATAAACATTCATATTTTTGTATGTATGCTTGACAGATATTTTATTAATCGAGAGCCAGACACTAAAAATGTGGAGCCCACCATCTAAACCATGCTTGGCAGGTAGATTGCCTATCTTCTATAACTTTTAGTAGTGACTCATCTAAATATTTTATCACTGTCTGCGATTATGCATTCATTTACTTCAATCACTTGAAAATTATTATAGCATACAAACATTAGGCTATAAGCTAGGTAAATGGCTTTGGTTTGGAGTTATTTTTCCTTCCTATGAGCAAGATTTTTCCCTGAAAGAGTCTTTGGGAGAAAAATGATTTGTCTACCGGAACCTTAATCTCATTTGTTCTTTCCTGGACACACGCACAAAAAAAACAATTCAACCTTCTCATAAAAAACAAAAACAAAAAACAAACACACACACAAAAACCTCAGACTCTGTGAAGTGGTGAAAATAATATTTAACCTGCAAGGCTGAATGAGATGTTTGTTAATGTAGCATGTTAATTGAAACAGTTTTTAAAAATCTAGACATTGTTCGATTCTCAGAAACAAATAATTCCCTTCACCAGTCTATGCCAAATAACTCCATTTTCTCCAATAATTCCTCCAAATACATCTTATTAGTTTATGACTTGGTGACTGAAAATGGATGCTCCACTCTGCTGAAACCACAGTGGAGGTAAAATCCCTTCCCAGCCGAATACATCAAAACTCATTTAATGCATCTGGGAAATATGAGTTTGTCCTGCATTTTCTTTCTGTAATGGCACTTCATTGCTGACTCACATTTATCTCATGGTTAGTTATGCAGCCTAAGTGTTTTTCCGCTATGTTTATGCTTAGCCATCCTATATTTGTGTTACCGGATTTGTATTCTTTGGAGGATGACCTGGCATTTGCCCTATTACATTTCAGCTCTGTTGATGAAATCAATTTCTAATCTTTCAAGAACACTTTCTTTTTCTCCCCATATGTAAAATTCCAGTAACCCCATCTTATTTAATATTATGTACAAATTTGATGAATACATTTGTAAGTTTTTCATAGTGGTGATAAAAAAATGACACGTTCCCTACCAGAAAGTGTTTGATAGAGCTTCCCAGGTCAATGCCATTAATAACTCCTTTTATCTTCTTCCCTTAGGCTAAAAGGAATGTGCAAAGCAGTGCATAAGTGCACCTGGGACTACGGAGGCGTGCAGGTATGGTTCCTACACAGTCTTGGGAGACCAAGGAAGTCTTCCAAGAACATGTAACATCTACCCTGAGACAGATAAAAAGGCGCAAGAGGACTATGCCAGGCAGCAGGTGGAAAGAGCTGAAGATGAGAGGCAGACCCTATTTTCTCTGGATACTGAAGCAGTTCTGCGTGAGGGAGGGGGCTAGAGGTACTGGTGAGAGATGAGCTTGGAGAGACTGGCAGGTCTAGTTTATGGGAGACCTTGTCAGCAGAGAGTAAGGAGTCGGGACTTTGAGGTCATTGGAGAGACACTAAAAGACTTAAAGCAGGATCCTGACACCCTCAGACTGTTTTGCAGAAAAATTAAAAATGAATCTCCTTTCAGTGTGAAGAATGGGTTATAGAGACAGCAAGACTTGAAGCAGAGGGATATTACAGCTATCTATATGGATGTCCTGTCTTCCCTTCTGGGCTACAAGTGTCTGAAACAGGACATGGGTCTGTTTCTTGTTTCCCTTCCATCACCTGGCATAAGCCCTTGAAAGTATTTTACTGAGTACGTGAAAGAAAATTCATCACCTCTGTACCTTCTCCCTTGTTGATCAGGGTTACCACTCCATTAAAGGAGAAAATTAAACCGATCTGGACTACATGCTCTTCACAAAATACTGTTGGTATCAAAGCAGCTTTCATTTTCTAAGCCATTGCTAATGATAAAGTACCCCAGCATATTCCTAAGAATGATTGTCCTGCTGGCTGGCGTCATCAGTTAGGGTATATTGGCTACCAGAAAACATTACTTTGCTTTGGGTGCTTTATCCATAAGATCAGGATGATGATTTTACCTATAAAATGAGGTAACTGTGAGGATTAAATTAGTTAATGTAAGTAAAGGGCATAAACTAGTGCCAAGCAGGAAGAAGCACTCAGTAAATGCAAAGTATCGCATTGTGATTATTATAATTATTTTAGCTACAGAAAACAGAAGACCCAGCCAGCACGTAGGGCAGAGACTGGGCAGGGCAACAGATGATCCTTGAGAGGCTGGCCTGGCCAGTCAGGGATATGGAGCTTGGATGAAACCCTACAAGGAAAGCGATGAAGCCATTCAAGCAGACAGAAACATGACTTAACATTACTCTCCTTTTGACTTAAAAGCAGGGCTGTCAGAAAGGGGAGAAGGCAAGAGAAGGGTAGTTTTGGAGCAAAAGAGCTGACACTAGAGTGAGTAGTGGACGTTGAGCCCTGTCCAGATCCCAATGGATCACTTTTACCGTTTCCATGCACCCTTTCCCCAGCTTCTATGTTCTTTCACTTCGAAAAGCCTTACCTGCAACTCTCTTTGGAGGAATGTCTGCGGGCACTGGAGACCCTGGGGTGGCATTCACAGACTGCCAGCTGCGCCTGAGAGTTCACGACACACCCCCTCACCGTCCCCCACCAGGGGTCTTCCCACGCTGACCGTGCAGCCCAGGAGAGCCCAGCTTCGGGGCCTTCAGCGGAACCCCCCCTAAGGTGTCACTTATCTCCAGAGCTCCCCACGGGGCCAGGCTGGGGCTGGGACTTTGCCTGAACTCACACACTAGCTTGACGTCTCCTTCCCTGTCCTGCTGCCCCGTCCCTCTGAGTTCCTCCCAGAACCCTTCTGTGCTAAATCACCTCCACTCGCGTGCTTGCTTCAGCGTCTGCAGCAGACCCTTCTGGATGGGTGCGGCGGGGGGGGGGGGGGGCAGGAGACGGAAAGCTGGAGAGAGCCGTTAAAAGGCCAAGGGTGCTAAAGACAACGTCAGCTCCCCCAGCCCTGGGCTGATTTCCTAGCCGTTTCTGTGCTGGCGGCTTTGGATAGGCTGAGTCTCCCGGCTCTAGGACACTCTTCTTTCATGTTCAGGACAGAAGCAACATTAAAGGAAACCTCTTGGAAAGCAAGCAGAATTTCAGCCTTGTTTGGAGACGAGGAAGCTGAACTTTGGTCATTCTTATTCTCAAGTTTTGAAACCCCCCCCCCCCCCCCGTGAGCGAGGGTCGCTGAATCGGCAGTCGCTCCCGCATGGTAATGGCTGGCTTTGGCCCGCAGAGACTCAAGGGGCTCACTGGTTAAACCGCAAAAGATTTTGGTCAGGAAGTCATTTAAAACATCAACCACCAGCAATCTACCCTGCTGCCTCCTGGGTGAGTTTTTGGTCCTCGTGCATCAGCACCCTCAGTGGTGCCTCTGGGAAGTTCTACCCCACTCACAGAACCCTCGGGTTACTACCCCACCCATCAGGCGGTGGCAGCTCCCAGCGTTCATACTGGAAGTTAGGGGTGGGGTTACAGTGTCATGCTTGAAGACTAATAACGTCTTAGTTTTCGTGAACTTTGCACGCTGCAATGCGCTTTCCCATGTGCTACCTTAGCAGCTCTTTATAGCAATATTGTGAAGATGGCCAACTAGATTGAATTGTGTCCATTTAACTGGTGAGAAACCTGAGGCAAAGAGAGGTCAAGTGAAGTTCTGAGAGCTACAGAAAGGGAAGATGTGGAGCTCAGAGCCAAACTGAATCAGGATCTCCTGAATATGTGTTCTGTGCAGAGGAGGTGGGACTGGGGAGTGTGGGATGAGACCTTAACCACTTCTCATGTCTCGAGGGCACAGAGCATCCAAGAGCAGCATGTGGAAGTGAGATAGATTACGGCCGTGAGCTCATATGGCTTGGGCTCCCAGAATCTGTTCACAGCCCCAAACTGGCTCTATCTGACCCAGCTGCTCTTTTTGCACAGGTTTGGATTTCCTTGCCAAGGAAGATTTAAAGTGACTCATTACTGTTGATTCACTGGGCTTAGGCATTTAGCTAATTCAGCTAAAATAAAGATTCTGTTCTGGGAGAAGAGTTTGGACATGCAGAGCTTATAATCCTCGCACTTCTATTTCTGATTGTGACTGTGGTTTATGACACTTGGCGATCCTTTTGTTCTATTCAATTTAGCAAAAAGTTAGAGGAAAGTTATCTGTGATGCCAGCAAGCACTGCAGATTTCAGCTGGTGGGATCCTCACCTGCTGCTGCAGTGGGTGCGCGAGCAGGCACACACATGCGTCCCTGTGGGGAGGCTTGAGAAAATGCTACTCATCTAGACCAGAATAGGCTATGTGAGTTCCAGGACGCTTTCTCACCGCTGACTGTGAACTGACGGGGGTATAAGGTCCCATCCATGTGAGTTCACGCCCCACTGTGTGTACCACACAGGAGTCTTTCCACACAGCCTTCTGTTGCCTGGTGTCCTTCTGCCCCTTCCATCAGGTCCCTTCTATTATACACTGTCAAGAGCTGGCACACAGGATGGCGTAAGCAAGACACTCAGGCTGCGTATCTCTTTCCAGCAGTGGTCACTAGCCATCAAGCCTGGGGGCAGGTTAGCGATTGGTCTGCCCCAACCTCCCCTTGCCACATCGGAGAGGTGGGTAACTAAGGTATATTCCCCTAAATCGCTCCAATCCCAAGGCTAAAAACACACCCACGATGAAACAATAGTTGCACAAATATAAGATAATTAAAAGAAGAGGCAAGCACAACCACCTCAAATTTACTGCCTTCAGTACGCACTAGATCAGGGCGCGCTGACAGCATGACGACGTAGGGCTGAGGCACACACGGAGTGTCGGCACAGCTGGCTGATGTGCTTCTTAAAAATGACTCAGGAATGGATCAATAAGTAACCAGAGGCGGCATGTGCATCCTAATTTTTAACCTTTAAATATTAGTTATTTTTCCCCTGGGCCCTGAAATTGTAAGGAGTTTCCACTGCCTTGACACTGAGAACAAAGCGGGCTGGGTGCTGACGCGCTTTTACCCCCAGCCCACACCCGCCCCCACCCCCGCACATCCGCACAAGGTGGTCAGAACCCTTGCAAAAGGACATGCCCATTTACAGAGTTCACAATCACCAGCTGCCTGGGCCCAGGGTGGGTGCACACAACCTTTCGCGGTTGCTCTTTAGGAAGTCAGTGCAGTCTTAGGCTGCATTCATAGAGGCTTAGGGTCCACGTGAAGGAGATGAGAGTGGTGCTGGGCTGTGACCTGCTGGAACCGTGTCTGAAGTGCTGAGTTCAGGTCTGGGTGCCACATGTTAACCCCCTAGTTTCACTGTCACCCCTTTTCTAAGACATGCCGCTCCCTCACGCACACCCTGTAGTACTGATGGACAGTTGTAACAAGAACTGGGAGACAAAATAAATTAAAATCATAAAATCTGAGCTTTGGAAGATCTTTGACCTTTGGATTTCCCAGGCCAGGAAACATGACATATTTTTCCTAGTAAGGATGCTGTAATAAAAACACAGACAAAAACTCTACATACTTCCACCATCATTTCACTTTAAAAAAAAAAGCATTTAATGTCCTGAATTCAGACTGCAGAGCAGCCCTTTAAGGTGGAGTTTCTCAGAGAGCATCAGAATCACCAAAGCAGCTTGTTAAAAACAGATTCCTGGGCCTCAACCCCAGAGATGCTGATTTATAAGTTCTGGGGGCCTAAGTCAGTCTGTATTTCTAGCAAGTTCCCAGGCCATGCTGATTCTGTTGGTCCGTCACATTTTAAGGCACTGCTATAAAGAAAACAGAGTTAGTTTGGTTGGAACTCACCACCTTGTACTTAGACTCATCTTGTCCAGGGGCCAAGGAACGCTTCCTCAAACATGCGCTCTGGTCTGCGGACCCACTGACCAAGTGTAACTTTTCCCTACTCTCCGTTTCAGCCGCAAGATGACTTGCCTTTTCACCTGATGCCACATCCCTACTATATCCATATCAAAGCACCTGTCATGCACGGGTTTGAACAATCCCACCCTCTGCTGCACGGCTTTAATTAAACGTTTGAAGATGGATATAACCGTCTCCTTCACCAACCCAACATACTCATTGAGTTAGTAGCTTACTTCCCACCAAAGAGGGGAAATGGGGATCACCAGGAGGGGAGGCTCTAGAGACAGGCTAGCAATGTTTGTCTAGACTAAAGGGTGACTAATGCAGGTCTTCCTTTAGTGGTCTGGTTGTTTCTGCCAGAGCTTTGCTGTCTTGGAAACCACCTGCAGAACTGCCTGGGGTTGAGTCTTGCAGCAAGGGCACGCAGCTGCTCAGCTCCTCCTCCATCCACCTTCACTGGAAAGGGGACCAGCTCACAGCTCTTCTGGCCCAGGTCCACCTCCAGAAATATCACCATTACTTCCATCCAGGAAGTGACCCAGAGGGACACAGAGTTATTTATATTCTATCAGACTATCTGATTTATAAGGCATGCTCACACACATCATGTTTTTGAGTCTTCAGACCAACCCTAGGAGAAAGTTATTATTAGCTCCATTTTTTTAGATGAAGAAACTGGTATTTACACTCAGCAAACTTCTTCAATGTTACCCAGAAAGTCTGTATCGCAGCAGTCATTCCACCCCGGCTGCACCAGACACCTTCTTTTGAGATTATTCGCATTCAGTCGTGTTCCTCTCTCTACCCTTTCCAACACAGAGAGGTGGCAAAGGTCAAACGTGGAGCCAAACACAGAGAGGAGATTAACTCTACTATTTCTATAATAGGAAAAACACCCCAAATCCCCACAGCGACATCACAGAAAAGCGACCCAATTAATTCAGTGACGAGATCAGCCACATCGATAGGCTGCGGAGTCAAGTGGACAATACCACTCATTGATTGAACGTTTTATTTTTCAGAGGCTTGTGTAGACGTAGCCACAGGCAAGTCTCTTCTGCAAGTGTTGCCATGGCACCGGCCAATTGGTTTCTGTGTCCAGCGTCCTCTGGGTCCCCAGGCAGTCCTTTCAGAGACTCGGTCAGAGGTCTGCTTGCCTAGGTCAGGATCTGAGCACCTCTCCTTGGCATGGATCACTTTTTTGAACAAATGGGCTTGTCTTTCAGGACGGTCTTATTTCAATTACTAAGTACCTATTGATTCCTTACATTCACAAATTACTATGCTCCTTTTTTAGTTAGCAATCCAAGCACCAAAAGAGGACCTATAATAGTGTTATCCCTGCCTTACAGACAGATAGGGCATTAAAGCCCAGAGAGGGTTAGGTCACCCAGCAAGCTAGATTGGGGCAAAATTGTTTCTCCCAGTTTGAGTATTCTCTGAACTGTTTTCCACATTCACAGGGATAAATCAATGAAGATGCATTAACCTTGAGGATCAACTCAATTAAGGAAGAACAGACAGGAACTGGAAGAGACATCTTATCAGGAACATACCAAATGGACGCCTAGTGACATCTCAATTGGACAAAATAAACTCAAATGAGAGGGAGAATTTAATAAGTGTACCTAATAGTTGTACAGCATCTCGCCTTTACTTTGTGCCAGGCTGTATCCTAAGTGTTCACGTAAATTAACTCAGCTAATCCCTAGTTCAGCCCTAAGAGTTAGGCATCATCCCATTTTACAGGTGAAAAACTGAGTCTTGGCCAAAGTAATTTTACCCTAGGGAGCAGATCTGGAATCTAAACCAAGTAATTTAACTCTGCAGGATATGCTTAGGCTCTGTGTTAAATGCTTCTCAAAGAAAGAGAGAATGTTCTACAATATTTCTTTATGTTTTAAAGTGGACAAAAAATACAGAGACACCAAAACAAACCAAACCAAGTGGCTATTTTCTTCCTTCCTTGAAGCCTATTTCTGTTACAGTGTCACATTCAGAGCAAATAAAAATTTGTCTATAGCAGTTCTGAAAAATAGTATAAACTTTTACTGACCCCTCCTAAAGAGACAACAAAGAGGGTGACTCTCATCACACAATCCACAGCACAACGTTATCCCATTTAGCAACTGTTTCTCATGGTCGCATTAGAGCCTCTCACTTTCGCTGTCCCATAATCAACTATTAATAACTGATTTTCCCAGCCCGTTCCCTACAAGCCTCCGAGCAGCAGACTGGAATCTGAAAGATGATGAATTCTCTCATCCTCTGCCGCAGACTCTCGGTAACCTTGGAGGAGACACTGGAGAAATAGTAACAAGCTCCAGCTTCTGAGAGAAATCCTGAACTCAGCTAACAATGAGATCAAGGAAGAGGGATGACTTTGGCAGGCGACTCGCTGTTGAGCTCAAAGAAGGCAATAGTTCACGCCTACTAATGTCCATGCCTGGGAGCTAAGTTTGCTGCTGCCAGTCTAGGCCCTGGGCTAATATGTGACTAGAAATTCAGGTGTAAAAAAAGCACGTATGGCAAGATCAGCTGTTTCCTAGCAGTTGAGTTGAAGCAGCGAAGGGAATCTAAGATGCTTCTCAACCTACGTGCCACGCTGCCTAAAAATCAAAGAACTGTAGAGAGAAGATGGGAAGGTGGGGACTTGAAATCTACAAAGGGGGAAAGGAGAGAGGCGTTAAGGAAGAAAGATGTACAGTCTTTCCTTTTTGACACCTACTTTTCCGTCCTGGACACCAGGAGTTCCAGCATGCAAAAAGCACGCATCCAAGCTCTGTCTACCCGAACCTCTCACGCCTGCATCATTTACCCACGTAAACATCTACACAGTTAAATAACACCCTATCCAGGCTTATTTATAGTTTTGTCTTCAGGCTTAGCTCTTTGGACAGCCTGCAGTCCACAATTCACACACTGTTTTGTTTTGTTTTGTTTTGTTTTTTTAAAGCATCCACATTGTGCCACAGCCAAGTAGAGCACTGGAAATAGATTTTTTTTTTAAGTCAAAAAGAAGATCACAGTTGAAAGAGAGGGAGAGATCAATAAATCACTAATTCAGATATGACATACTCATACCTGAGTGTGGACAGAAGAATAAAGGTCCCCATCCTCCCCTCAAATGACTACAGCTAATCTACAGGGAGGCTTCAGGGAGGAGGTGACACATGTGACTATCTGAATTGGGCCGTAAAATGTGTTAGGAGTTTACCAGACATTCAGAAGAAAAAATGCACTCTAGTAATTGGCTGTTGCGTGACATTGTGTATATTTTGATTTAAAATGGAAAGCTCATGTACATTTCAGATTTTTAACTATCCATCTGAAATGATTTTCATCTTTTTGCTTTATTAATGCAAATGATTTCACAAAGAGAAAATTTCTGTCCAGGCCTTGCTAAATGTTAAATAAAACAGAATTTCCTTCTTCTGTATGTAGACACATTTCCTTTTCCGTTTATTATCATCATTTGGATTGATGTGGTAATAAAAGATTTTGAAACCAAGTACTCAAATATATTAGAATTCATCCCCCTTGGGTCTTCCTTATTTGTTTTCTTTGATAGGGATATTTTTTTGAATGGGTGGGAAAAAAAGCTAAAATTTCCTCATTTTGCAAAATAAACACAACATTTTTAAAAAAACACTCAGCAGGTGTGTGTATAAATGAAGTTTAATTTTTACACATATAACTATGAGAAAGCTGTCATATGGTAAAGTCATAAAAGTTGACATGTTTTGGATTCAAAGAAACCTCCCAGAATGCTCCTGAGACTCCTGAGTTCTAGTCATTTCAGGTTTATTCCTTAATAAGTTGTGGTTGGCATATACCAGGTCCTTGACAGTAGTGTCTATTAAATGCATTGAGCATATATTAATGAAAACAATGGCCAAATACTGGCAAACGTGGTGATATTATCTCATCTCATCATTAAATCAAACCCATAAGATAGATACTGTTATTAATCAATCCCATTTTACAAATGAGAAGACCAGTGCTCCAGGGATTCAGTAAATTGTTAAGGTCACACTTCCTAAATAGCAGAGACCGAATTCAAACACAGGGTGGTCTGATTCCTATGCCATGGATTTCAGTTACCATATATCCTACCCTGTTCTAGACCCTGGACCCACAAACTATAGGGTGGGAGCTCTTGGGAGCTTGCATCACACCGGGCAGTTGATATGTGCACAAAGGTACTGAGCGTGATCAGGAGGGCTGTGAAGACAGGGGTGCAGAAGACAGTGGAGCAGGGAGGAGGGGCTGGTTGTGGACTGCTTAGGTCTGGCTTGTGCAGGATCCACGTAACCTTGCCCAGGAAGCTCTGCTCTCTCAGAGAAGCTCCAGAGGCTGGAGAGAAAAAGGGATTTGAGCTGCGGAGAATTAAACCAGGATTGTCAACTTAATGAAGGTGTTTGACATGTGGTAGGATAAACCATAGCCATGCTGGCCCACGTGGACCGTCTAAATGCTTATGTATCTCCTGCATGACTGGAGGGAGGTAAAAACTGAAAACTCTGCTGCACGAGGTGCTGGCAAACAAAGATGTACCACTTCTCTATCACACAGAAAGGTGCCAAGGAAGTGGTCTGGGACACACTTTGTAGCCATGTTATCATGCAGGATTTTTTGGTGGCGTTTTTCTTTCCCCTGATTCAATTTTCATTTGTTTAAGCTTCTGTGAGAGAGTCTTTCAGGTCTCCATCTGTGAACTAGCTGGAATTTTTAAAGGAATTGAAACTATATATAAAAAGACTTATCTGCCACATAGTACAAAGTGTACTCAGTTGTACTACCTTCAAATATTCCCCCAAATAATAACAAACATTTTTTTAAAGGGATTTTTACAGATATATTGCATTTATAAACATCTTTTTTTTTTTACAACACATCCTGTAAGCATTGTGACGGTAAAGGCCACATGTTCCCCATCTTTGCATCTCCCCCGAAACTGAGAGCTACTTAGCATGTCTGTATCATGAGTGTATTTTTTTTTGCCGTCTTTCCCCAACAGAATTTTAAGCTCCTGAGAGAAGAGACCTTGTCGTCCTGTGCACTGCTGTATGCCCAGCACCTGAAAAGATGCCCGACACAGAGAGGAGCTCAAGGAATATTTGATGATGAACGAATGACATTACTAATTAAAACAGTGCTAGAAATGGAGTAGAAACTTAAAATGTTTCCTAGTGAATGAGGTTCAAAGACTGCCCTCTACCCGCAACAACTGAAGGAGTAGGGCGAGTGAGCTGAGGTGGAGCCTGCTTCTCATGAACTGTGCGTGGGGGGTGGCGGGGGAAGGCCCTTCTCAGTGCTTTGCTTACGGACCGTTGTTGGGTTGTGTGTTATGCAGATGTACATTTTTTAAGTTCCTGAGATTTCAGAATAGTCAGTGGCATTCTTTCTCCCCAAAATAATGGAAAAAGAAGTCATTTGTAGTTTTAGGCTCCATATAGCTTTCAATTCACTGCCATGAAACAACATTATCTATGCATCTCGTAAACACATTTACATCGGCTCTAAAACGTGTTTTACATTGGACACCCTATGTTAGCATTTTGAGGGTTTTATAACTCCAAGTTCTAGAAAAGAAGTCATAAAAGTTTCAGATTTGTTGCAAGTTGCCGAGAGAACAATGGTTTGCTGTCACTTCACTCTCAAGGAGCCACTTATTTGTCAATCTCAGTTATTCAGGATAAAAGAATAAAGTAAAAAATAAGCAAAAGGTCTTAAAAAAAAAAGACAAATGAACTTATTCACAAAACAGAAGCAGACTCACAGACACAGAAAACAAACTTATGCTACCAGGAGGGGAAGGAGGTAGGAAGGGATAAATTCGGAGTTTGAGAATTGCAGATATTAACATATATAAAATAGATAAACAAGTTTATAATTTATAGCATGGGGAACTACATTCAATATCTTGTAGTAACTTACGGTGAAAAAGAATATGAAAACGAATATATGTATGTCTCTATATGACTGAAGTATTGTGCTGTACACCAGAAACTGACACAACATTGTAAACTGATTATACTTCAATAAAAACATATATTAAAAAAAATTAGCAAAAAGCCTCTATGTTGTCCATACAGTCTTTATTAAAGTCTGAGTGCAAAAGCCCATGTCCTTCCCCCACGACAGCTCCTGGGCCGTGCTCTCTGACACTATGTTAACCAGCAGTTTCCAAACCAGGCGCATGCAAAGGGCAAATGAGGAGGGTTTGGGAGCTGCTGGAGACAGGGGGGAAATAACAGCAGAGAGCCAGGGAAAGAGAAAAGAAGGAATATCCGTGAAAAGGAATATAAGGTGTCCACAAGCTTAGCCCTCCTGGAACCATTCTGGACAAGATCTTTTTACACCACACCAATTTTTAAGGGCATTACTCTCCAATGCAAAAATTTATTGTGTTAACTTTGCCCCAGAGGAAGAAATAGGTTGAACAGTCTTCTGTTTAAGGTAGGCAAGGGCCTGACGATTGCATTGTTTCTGTATTTTATTCTCAAAAAATGCTAATTTTTCTCAGTAGAAAGTTTTGACTTAGCCACCGTGAGCGCTGAGGTTCGGTCACCATAATTCAAATTGCTTTCAATTCTTTAAAGGAATCTATTATCAGTCCAAACATGTAAAGGGACAGTGGTGGGGCCAACAGGGACAGCATAAAGGGAAGTGCTTTGCTATAGTTTTGTACTCAGTATGTCATTCTCTCAAGAACATTCCATTTCTGTGCTTAACAATCAGCCAGCTGATTCCAGGTCCACGGACAAGATCACCTACACCCCGGACAATGCCAAGGGCAGAAACTCCCATCCCTCCTTTCTGTTCCCTCCCCCTCGGCCTTTCTCCCCACGTCTTTATTCCTGCCCCTTTCCTCCTGCCACTAGCCAGCAGCTACGTGTGCCCCTTCTTGCCCTGGCTCCCCTAAGGGCGGCTGCTTTACCTCAGCTTAATCAAAACCACCGCCTCTTCTGAAAACACAACTTGTTGACTATCGATTTCTCAACTTTGACCTTAGTGGCCCTTATCAAATGAACTTTCCTCCTTCAGAAACTATTTAATGCTGTTTCTAGCACTCCAGGACTGTGGCATTTGTGATAACCTTTGCGTCTTAACTGTCTGTAAACACTGTTCTATTATAAGATTTAATTTCCTACATAATGTTCCATTTTTCCTTTATCTAATATATACTCATTACCAAAAATATGGACCTTACAGAAAAATATACGTTAAAAACGTCCTGTAATTACATCAGCCTAATGATAAGCACGTTGTGTATTTCATATGTAGAAACATGCACACGTTCACGGTATTGAACCTAAAGTTTTGTAATTAAGGTTTTCACTTAATGTTTTAGCTTGAATATTTTCCCGTATCATTAAAAACTTATTAAAAATTTTTAACATGTATAATATTGTCATAAAGACATATCATTGCCATTGTTGAATCATTTTTTAACTGTTGGATATTTAGGATGTAAAAAAGGCAAGTTACCTTGCAGCTGAAATGCAGACTAGGGCAAAGACTGTGGCTACCTTTTGAATTCTGAAGCAAAATTCTAGACGTGTGTGTGTGTGTGTGTGTGTGCATGTGTGTGTAGGAAGGTAGGGGTGGGTAGGCTAGTCAGTTATGTGCAGCCTTCACACACGTGCCTTTGCTGTGGCTTCCGTCACCATGGGGCTTCGTATGCTTTCACTCAGATGCTGCACACAGCAGGAGTGACGGCAGACCTTCAGTCATCTGTGCACTGTTTGCCATATAAAGACATATGTTCTGAACATGTCCAGCTGTTTTAAAATCTTTCTAGTTGTCATATAACATAAAGTCATCCCTTAAATAACCCACTTTGAAGTGAGCAATATGCTATCTGTTTCCTTTCCCCATCCTGCTTTCTTTCACTCTGCACCCTACATTGGAAATAATCATAGTGGTCATGTCTACAGTTTATTAACTATATTCTTCAGTAAGAGAAAAATTAGGAAGTGCTGAGAAAATTCCCTCTTTAATATTTCAGCACAGGGTATTGCTATTAAGAGTTTGGAAGAAAAATTGTACCAAGAATAAATTATTGTACTATGGATGAGTAAGATAATGTATCGAGGAAGGAAGCAGATTATGAAATTCTTCAAAAGAGTGAAAACTTCTAAATGTGCATCGTGGAGGGGATGTAGCTGGAGCCTCAGCCTGTTACTTTCCACTGCTAAGTTTCAGACACGTCTACAAGTTTTTATCACACTGGTTGTGAAGATATGAGAAAAATTTGTTTATACAGAATCCAGAGTTTTTCTTGGGGGTGGGGGATGTGGTTAACGGTGAACCCACTGCTGGAATGGCTGCTGAACTTATACACTGGCCCAGCAGAAGTCGAGTAGGGGTAGGCTGGCAGTGGCACTAAATAATTTCCTGGGAAGAACTCAACCCAATGGAGGAGAAACTCGGTGGAGATGCTCTTACTCATGTAAAAGTCTTAGGTGTTGGTGGGGAGCATGAGTCTGTCTACAGCATGATGCCTATGACTCGAATCAGTCTCTGACCCAGAATCCTGGAAACATGGCCAGGTCCTGGGGGAAGTGGGGACTGGAAGCTGAAAAGGAAAGAATCTAAAGTAACTCATTGGGGTTCAAGCCACACTCCTTTAGGACCTCTCTTAACCATAGAAGAAATCCATTCTCCCTGCTCGACTGTGGGCTCTGGGACAGTCTGGATATTTCCCAAACAGCCACCAGGTGATAACAGGACAGACGGGGCAACAAGACAGACAAGGCTATTAGGCAGAACAGACCATCTGCACAGATCCTGTGCTGCGAAAGGCCATCAAAGTAGCAGAGGCAGCAGCAGGTAGTGGGAGGTGGTGTCATCCCTGGTGGAGCCTCAAGTAAACACAAGTCCTGTAAAAGTCTCTCCTGAGCACATGCGAGGCATCACCTGGGCACTCCCAGGAGGACCTGGGAAGAGGGAAATTTACAGGGTACGGAGTTCCTGCAGGAGCAGGGAGGGGACTGAGCCAGGCTAATTGGGTTTTAGGTGTTAAGATTTAGCTAAGATGCCATTTTAGTGCAGAAAGACTTCAATTTTCAATAAGTTTTAAAGTAGTGAACTTCAGAGACCTCCTCTGGGGTCAGTTAAGACCTGCATGTGTACCTTCAAATACTTAAGGCAGTGGTTCCTCAGTGGAGGGGCGGCGATGCTAATACATACTCAGATAGGAAGAGACTGACAAAGCCACCTCTGAAAAGGGCTTCCTTTTTTTTTTTTTAACTGATGAATCCACATTTCTACTTTATATCAAGCTCTGTATATGTTGGAATACGATGGTGACAATAAACCAGTGAATTATGCCCCAAATCTGTACCTCAACATGGTTTTTCCTGCTAGAGTATGGTATACACTCACCCTCCCCTCACTATGCCTTTTTATTTTGATCATTTACAGTTTCATTTATTAAGTCCTCTGTGATGGACTGTGCAGATAACATAGATGCACAAGGGACAGTCACTAATACTATGGCTACTCCATTCTTCTCCTTGTTACACAGTCCAAACCAGCAGAACAACTAGTGCGGCCACTTACACATTACAAGTCTGACGTCAGTGAAAATTCACAATACAGTTTTAAACGGTTTGCATTTAGTGTTTATTTGAGCTTACTGACTATAAGAACATTAAATCCTTAACTGTTTTCCCAATTTTCCTTTTATAAGGGTGAACCACAATAAAATGTATGAATACAGACTGGACAAAATCAAAGTGCTTTGTAATAATTCTAGGAGTAATGTGTGTATGATTGTTTTCATACAATTTATAGTTTTTTCTCTGGGAAATTATTAGGGATTACAATGGATTTCAAAGCGAAAAAGATTCAACGTACAAACGTTCATTTATCTGAACATACAAGGTGCTGAAAGTATGACTTAAATATATATATACATCAGATAAGAGAAACACCGATTTTTGCAAGAGATATTTTGTTGAATGTGGAGCCAGAGAAAATCTCTATATGTTATATATTGATTTGTAAATGGTATACATTTATAGGTAATAATATATATGTTCATATTCAAACATAGGAAGTTATTTGATGCTTATAATTTCTTGACACACTGTTATTTAACTGTGGGAAAATAAATTATGAAGAGAATAATGGAGGGGAAAAAAAGTGGCCTCCTTTCTTCCAGACAATAGCTACGAATTTTGCAATTTTAATGGACAGCTAGCAAATCAGGTATTATGGAACTGTTTTCCCTTTCCAAGAGAGGCAAAGAGGGTGTTCATCTTCTATTGCTGAAATCTACAGATGAAAATCCCTCTACAGCTACAACCAGCCCTAGGATATGTAATTAGTCTAGTTTTTGGTCATGATGAGGTCATTTAGATTAATCTAGGAAAGATAATTCCTAGCAATAGAGCATAAGGAAGAGAAGTTTGTGAATCAATACTCTATGGATTAAAGATTTTTACGCCTTTTAAATCATCTAAGTAAATTGCCATAGTGCCCCTTTAAGGAAATAGCCGAGAATCCAAGTCTACTCCCATTTGGCACACAAACGGAGCCGTTCCACAATAATATTATCTTGACTGTAAAAAGAGCAGAATCCTTGTTTACATGTAAGCTGGAAACTTTTAAATAATAATCTTGAGAACGGAGAGTGTACAACACTCTCTGGGGCCAGATTCTGACCTCAGTTACATCAAAGACAGTGCAAAGAGTCCTGAAAGGGATAAGAAAGGTTCAAAGAGAAGAGACAGGAAGACAAAGTGGCCAGAGAGATGTTTGGCAGAAGCCCAGCAGAAGCCTGGCCCCTCCCGCAGGCCTCCTGCCTGTCTGCGGAACCACCTCTCCTCTAGCACCAGCTTCTCTCTCCTCCAGAAATGCCACTGAACCCCTGCTAGTACCTCACCAACACCAAACATACCAAAGTAAACGGGCTACAAGGTCGCAGTGCATGATTCTCCAAAGAAACTGCTTCTCGTAAGAACAAGAGTTCTCATTTGCCAGACTTACAAAATCAGGAAGGACATCTCAATGAAGCCTGTGCTGTTCAATGAAAATATTTTCTTAATAAACACATGGGCATTTTCCCCTTGAAACCAACAGTACATTTGTTTGTTTTAAATAAAAGATAAACAGATATTTACACATGGTAATAGAGGAAAAATACACCAACTGCTTGGTATAGTTAATGCGTAGAAAGAGACAAGGATTCAGGAGTTCTCTGCTATAATATGTTGCTGTCAATAACTTGCACTGTAATCTTAGGACAGTAGCTTAACCTCACTGGGCCTCAGTTTCTGGAGCTATAAATTGAGTGAGTAGGACATGTATAAAGCTTGTTAACTTGATGATCTGTGATCTATCCACACCAGTCAATTCCAAAATGTCATGCCAGAGACACCATTTTGAGGGTCAGCTAGAGTATGTGGTGACTGACCGGGGGAGTCATCTATGATTTTAATACACTTTTTAAAAAAGAATATAAGTTCTTATTCCCCCCACCTGAAATCAGTGAAACATATCCCAAGGCCCTAGACCTCATCTGATGTAATCCTTATCCCTTGTCCTAAGCAATTTTCTTTGAGCCTTCTTAGAAATGCATACATTTTAGCGTTAGATGATGTAATGTAGGTCATCTCCATCGACTCTCAGATTTTAGAGATGGGAAACTGAGGTCATAGCACAAGTCAGTAGCGAGAAGACCAGAGCCCAGATCCCATAGTTTGTGCCTATGATCTTTCCATTGCCAGAGGCTACCCTCAGAAGTTTGAGTTGGACACGTGGCCCTTGTGAGTCCTTGAGAATTCCAGTGAGGATCAAGATCAGTCTTTTGCTTCAAAAGTTATGTTTGTACCATACTGTATTCTCTTCAGCAATCGTCTTATGTTTAAAAAATGTACGTATCTTCATTGAAAAACCTTTATTGCTAAAAAAAAAAAAAAATTCTATCATCTGAGCTTTCAGTGAGTCACAATCTTTTTGCTGGTAAAGGGTCTTGCCTTTATGTTGCTGGCCAGTAAATGAGGGTGGTGGTTGCTGAAGGCTGGGGTGGCTGCGGCAACTTCTTAAAATAAGGCAACAATGAAGTCTGCGGCATCAATTGGACTCTTCCATTCAGGAACAATTTCTCTGTTGCACACAATGCTGTCAGATAGCATTTTACCCACAGTAGAACTTCTTCCGATATTGGAATCAATCCTCTCAAACCCTGTCACTGCTTAATCAACTAAGTTTATGTGATATTCTAAATCCTTCGTTTTCATTTCAGCAGTCTTCAAAGAATCTTCACTAGGGGTAGATTCCATCTCAAGAGATCACTCTCTTTGCTCATCCATAAGAAGCAAATCCTCTTCCATTTAAATTTTAACATGACACTGCAGCAGTTCAGCCACATCTTCAGGCTCCACTTCTAATTCTAGATCTCTTGCTATTTCCACCACATTTGTAGTTACTTCTTTTACTGAACTCTTGAACCCCTTAAAGTCATCCATGCAAGTTGGAATCAACTTCTTCCAAACTCCTATTAATGTGGATATTTTTACCTCTTCCCATGAATCACACATGTTCTTAATATTGCTTCTAGAATGGTGGATCCTTTCCAGAAGGTTTTCAATTTACTTTGCTCAGATTCATCAGAGGAATCACTATCTATGGTAGTTATAGCCTTACAAAATTCTTTCTTAAAGAATAAGACTTCAAAGTCAAAATTACTCCTTGATCCATGAGCGTCAGAATGGATGCTGTGTTAGCAGGCATGAGAATACCATAAATCTTGTTGTATGTCTCCATCAGAGGTCTTGGGTGACTGGGTGCATTGTCAATGAGCAGTAACTTTTTTTTAATGGAAGTACTGGGGATTGAACCTAGGACCTTGTGCCTGCTACACATGTGCTCTACCACTGAGTTGTACCCTTCCCCCAGCAGTAATATTTTGAAAGGAATCTCTCACTCTCTTTTTTTTTTTTTTTTTTTTTCCTGAGCAGTAGGTCTCAGCAGTGGGCCTAAAATATTCAGTAAACCATGTTGCAAACAGATGTGCTTTCAGCCAGGCTTTGTTCCATTTACAGAGCACAGGTAGAGCAGATTTAGCATATGTCTTAAGGGCTCTAGGATTCTTGGAATGTTAACTGAGCATTGGCTTCAGCTTCAAGTCACCAGATGCATTAGTCCCTACTAAGAGAGTCAGTCTTTCCCTTGAAGTTTAAGGCGAAGCATTGACTTCTCCTCTCTAGCTATGAAAGTCCCAGACGGCATCTTCTTCCAACAGAAGGCTGTCTTGTCTACACTGAAAGTCAGTGTAGAACTTCCATTAATGATCTGAGCTGGAGCTTCTAGATAACTTGCCGCAGCTTCTACACCAGCACTTGCTGCTTCACCTTGCATTTTGTGTTATGAAGACGGCTTCTTCCCTTAAACCTCATGAACCAACCTGTGCTGGCTTCAGACTTTTCTTCTGCAGCTCCTCACCTCTCTCGGACTTCACAGAACTGAAGAGAGTTAAGGCTTTTGCTCGAGATTAGGCTCTGGCTCAAGGGAATGTTGCGGCCATTTTGATGGTCCTCCTAGACCACTAAAACTTTTTCCGCATCAGCAATGAGGCCGTTTCGCCTTCTTACCATTCTTGTGTTCCCTGGAGTAGCACTTTTAATCTCCTTTGAAAGCTCTGCCTTTGCATCCGTAACCTAGCTGTCTGGCTCAAGAGGCTGAGCTTCCGGCCTAGCTCGCTTTCGACTGCCCTCCTCGCTGAGCTTAATCATTTCTAGCTTTTGATTTAAAGTGAGAGACGTGCAACTCTTCCCTTCACTTGAACACTTAGAGGTCACCGCAGGGTTATTAATTGGCCTAATTTCAATACTGTTGTATCTCAGGGAATAGGGAGGCCCGAGGAGAGGGAGAGATACTGGGGTCAGTTTGTTGGTGGGGGCAGTCAGAAATACACACAACATTTATCGATTAAGTTTGCTGCCTTAGCTGGGCGGGGCTCGTGGTGCCCGAAAACATTTACAAGGATAACATCAACGATCACTGATCATGGGTCACCATCACAAATATAATCATAATAATGAAAAATTTGACATAGCGTGAGAATTACCAAAATGTGACACAGAGACACGAAGTGAGCAAATGCGGTTGGAAAAATGGCAGCGATACACTTATTGGACACAGGGTTGCCATAAACCTTCAATTTGTGAAAAATGCAATATCTATAAAGTACAATAAAGCAAAGCACAATAGAAGGAGGTGAGCCTGTATTCTGGTCTGGACCATAGAGATAGGTGAAGTCTGTAAGATGTGCACTCACCTGCCACTATGCCTCTGTAATGCTTACTGATACACTGCATTGCCACCCACCCTGACCCAAATAAACCAGGGCAAGAGCTTCCGGGGAGGTGTTACTCAGGCCACCTTCCTTCCATAGAGTGCAACGACAGGAAATGGTGCATTGTGTCTTTCAGTGGAATACGACAGAAGGTCCCTGAAGGAATAATGGGATGGATGGCCAATTTAGGATGAGACGCCAGATGGGTAGAGAGGACCTTTATGATCTTGTAATGCTTTGTTAACCTTTCCGTAAAGATCTTATGTGGCCTAAAGCTCTGACGCTGAGAATCTACACTCATTTTTGTGTTTAGAAATAAGAAAAAAAAAAATCTCTACCAATATTCAATCTCTCCCCACTATGCCCCTCTCTCAACATTGGTATCTATTTTCAAAGCAACAGTTTTCTGCAAATAAAAAATTACAAAACCCTCAATCACACCCAGATCCCAAAGCCTGGCCTTAGTTGGAAAGCTCTGGGGCTCAGATTCAGTAGGGCTGGTTATCCTCTTTAATTGGATTGATGGCGACAATTGTAATTACCTTAGATGAGATTGCCAGTAATGTAATTATGCTTCCTTCGTCGGTGTGAGCCGGACTTGTGGAATACATACAGAAGATGCCTCCAATTACTGAGAGGTTGAGGAGAGCATCATATTGCCTCACAAATCATGTCTGTTACCATATAGGATTTTTAGAAGTATGGAATTACGCCTCTAAAGCAGCTTTTCTGGTCCAAAAATATTCCTTACACAGCTATACTATATAGTGAGATGGTTACATTCCAGAGTTCTATATTTATTAAAAAAAAATTTAAAGGACTCAACAGAGAATCTCAAGGGCAAATCTGTACTTCCTCACTGAGTTACTGCTCACTGTTTATTAACAGTGATTGCATCTGAAAACACTGTTAAAAAGCATACAATACACAGCAAAGTTTAACTTGATTTTTTTCCCCTATGATTTGAAAACTTACCATTTCTGCAAGTAACATAATAAATAACAGCAGACAAATTTAAAATAGTCTCTTTGATAGAACCACAATTAATACCTAAGAAGCCAGCTGCTCTGCTACAATGATGCCTCTTTTCCATTTTCCAGTTAACACATGGAGAACTGAAAAATTTTCAGTTGGAAGCCTAGTCTCTAAACAGGACAAGCCTGCCAAACATGCCGCAAACACATGTAGTTTAGGAGAACTGGCACATACCATAAGTCCACCGCAATCTTATTAGCTTTAGCACTGCTCTCATTAAAAATAGAGTTGCCTATGGGTTTTTCCTTCCCAAGCACATGAAACATAGAACTTGGAAATGCGCCCTTTTGAGAAACTTATTCCTGTATTCACAAACCAGATGGTGCACATCAAATGTATCCTGATTTTCTAATGAAATAAAAAAGGGTTCCCATTGTGTTCTCTAATAAGATGAACGCATCCTCAATTGCTAGTTTTGACAGATACTCCTGGAAAGTCGAACGACTTGGAGGATGTTGTCCTGCTGACCTGGACAGGAAGGCCTCGCTTGAGCGAAGAGCTGGGTCCATGCTCGGGGAGCTCTGCTTTTTAATTCTTCCAAAGTGGGCTCCAGGAGAGGTGCAGACCCTGCCACACCCGCTCACAAAGAAACCTTCTGTCCTTGAACATCAGAGACAAAGAACCTGCTGTCTCATAGAAGAGCTAACCACGCAAGAAAAAGATTCTCTCTCCCCTCCCTCTCTCTCTCTGTGTCCACTGCTTAGCCACACCACCAAGCCAGTTTTGTAGGGTGCTTTCATCACTAACACCACCAGTAAAAACCAGATTCTGGGCACCAACTGAATGTCACACTCTTTGAGACACTGTATAGTAAAAATGTATTCAAAGCCAATAAAGTTATGCTGGATTTTCCCAACAAATCAAAAAAGAGTATAATATTGTTTACCTTGGAGAAGGTTGGTAGGTATGGTCAAAAACCTGAAAACAGAAAAAAGAGAAATGGATTAATTTCCTGTTACTTCTGACCTTGCCACTGCAACCCTGCATTAAACACAGCGGTGGTGTGCCTCCTAATTTAGTAAAACCACATGTCATTTTTCTCTTGGTGGACGTAAGAGAATGGCTTAAGCCAAGCTGGATTCTAACTGAATTCCGTTTCTCTATTTAATGCCACTATTAAATTAGGAATATGCTCAGCTGAGGAAAAGCATCCACCAGCAGACTTGAGGAAAAAACTGTGGCAGGCTAGACATTGTAGTTGAGAATTTTTTTTTAACTTCCAACAACTTAAAAGACCTCTGGTCCACAACATCTTCTTTTATCTCATTCCACAGATGAGAAAAAGTTTTCTTTGTGCTGAGACACCCTGTTTCATGAAATTCAACATCGTATCTCAGTTTTCTTCATAAACTGCTCAAATGTAGCAGTTAGGCTGGAAGGACACACATTACCAACAGGTTCAGACACATAATAACCCAAACCTGGAGATAACAACCTGGAAGCTTCATAGCCCACACAATGAATCAGTTACTCCATTAATACTATAAGCCTAACAGTCTGAAAACTGAAGGAAGATCTTCTGAATGGCACTGAGTGAAAACTACTGCAGAGTTAGGTATTCAGTTAAGCTGAACACCATGCCTTGTTCTCAGTTTGCTTTGCAGCAACATTTATTTTACACTTTAAACATGTGCGTCTTCCGACTTGGGCTAGAGAGACTTAATTAAAAATACCACCACTACCACCAGGTGATGTTAAGGGTAATCAATACGGATTTGAGAACTTTTCCCCAAATGTCACACAGTTCCCTGGGACCTGCGCGATTTGCTCTCCTTAAGGTGTAAGACTGTTTCCCCTCTTGGTGTTTCATCATTAAAAAAAAAAAAAAGTACTTAGCAAACAGGTACCAAATCAATCAAAGGGTTAGCATTCTTTTTATTTCGGTGCTCTTTCTTAATGGGCAAAATTGATTGACTAGTTCACCTGGAACATTCTTAGCCTTAGGACAGAAACAGCACTTTGTACACAATAATGTGCTGGATTTAAATGAGAGAAAGAAAATCAACATTCAAGAACACAGCGGACTTCAAAAATGGAAGAAAACAGAAAAAGCAAGGTTTGAAAGCATACTGAAAAATATATATTTCTTATATATTTAAAATCTAATGTGTATGTTTTAAGTTGTATTGAATTATCACGTGTGTCTCTTAGTTGGAAGTCTACTTACACGATGACATCTAAACTCATCTGAAGAGTTTATACTATCACCTTAGTTTCCTTAAACTACATATACTTTTTGAGAAAAAAAAAAATTAAGGTATTTCCCCAGTACATCCACAGCCTCTACTGCTTTGCTCCACTCCCACCCCCACCCCTACACTGACTTCAGAACTACTTTCAAAGGAAGAGGCTTCTCTAAGTGGGAAGTTTGTTGACCTTTCAGGAAAGACAGGGGGTGAAAGAGAGAAGCAGCTGGTTCCTTGGCACTGGCTGGAATAAAGCGAGAACTACCGGCACCTGGCAACACGGATCCTCCTCTGCTCTCATCTCCTCCCCGACCCTGTTCCACTATTTATTGTTTGGGCATCTGGAAGCACCACGTCCCTAGCACAAACATCTATGTGTGCATGACAGTCCCTCAGGGGAGCTTATTGAAAATGCAGATTCTGAGCTCTAGCCCAGCTCCAATAAACCCGAATCTCTCAAGGGTTAGTGCCCAGGAATATTTATTTTCAATAGCTTTCCAGGTGACTTTGATCAGGCAGTCATTTTGAGACACACAGACTTAGGATGATATGAAAAGTGATCTCAAGCTGTGCCAAGTGCCAACCCTTGGGTGGGCAGGCCTGTTGTACTGATATCCCATCTCAGAATGCGTACGCAATAAATATTTAAGCTTGATGAATAGGATTTCATATGTAACTACAATGTGTTCATTACTTGCAAATGTTTTTCCTTCTCTGTTATGATTGCCAAATAGATAACCGACCTGCCTTAAGCATTGTTTTGTTTTGGTAACCTATAAATCACTGAAAAAGCAGAAAGTTTAGGTAATAAAGACTCTAATTAACATGGCCCTTATTTATTGTTAACTCTAGGTAAGTCATAGAATCCTTGAAATTTATAGCTGGAAGTATTTCAGAAAAAAAAATTCATCCAATTCTTTCATTTTTTTTCAGATGGAAACACTTTCATGCAGAGAGATGAACTAACTTTAGGATTAGTTTATAAATGGGGGTGATCTGAAAGATTAATGGAAAATTTTAGCTGTGAGCTTCAATAATTCCCAGGTGTCTGCTTAATTTTTACCCCTTCTCAGTTCAGATGGAAATATCCAGAAAAAGAACTATGTAAGTAAATACAATTAATCATAATCAATCATGTACTGTCTTGGATCTGCCTAGAACCAAAATACTGACATGGACACATGGCATCCTGCTGGTTCTAATTTTCCACCAATTCATTAAACATTTCATGCTTTGCTTGTGACAGCACAAACCTTTCAACTTCCTATAATAATTAATGTTATGAAAGGCATCGGAGGGCCCAAATACGTGCCACGAAGTCCTCGAGGGTGGTTCCAACACACATGGAGTTTGCATAAATTATAATAAACATATTCTTATCATTTTCTTTGTGTCAGCCTCAGGACTTCACTTACTTCATCTACAAATGTTGGGTTTGGACTAGATGACAGAACCTAAGAATCTAACAGTGTGATACAATTAAGCTAAAACAAAAGGACTGATATAAAGATGCCAGCTTTTAACTGAAAACATACAAACATATTTGAGAACTGGTCATCTCTTCCACCCACCACCATCATTTTACTGAAAAGGAAAATGTTAACACCAAAAGCATTGGAAGCACCTAATTTCAAAATAAAGATAATCTTTAATTTGGGAAAAAAATCAACTTGTTCACGTACTACACTGTCCTCACATTTTCCATACTGCTGCACATTCATAATAACCCTGTCACAGAGCAGTGCCAGCCAGTGAGCTACTCTTTGGGAGTCACTGCTGTAAAGTTCTTCTACCAAGAACTTGGAGGCAGTGTTCCGCTGGGTTTATATACTCATCCCCTGAGATAATTCCGAATAGAGGATTTCCTGGTTTCAGGACAGAAGGGTGTGGCAGCGGTGGTGGGTGCTTCACAGTCCAATCCCTTCTCAGGGATTCTTAGAGAATAATACTATATATTCAGAGTTCTTTTGAAATAAAGAAACTGTTAATTTTATCTATCATTTTAAAAATGTTGTCATTTACCCTAGGAAACTTTCTTTTGCATATAGCCTCTATTCACATTCTGCAAAACCAGTATTCTGCATAGCATGCTCTCAGAAGGAGCCTGTAATTTCCCCCTAAATCAGTCCACATCCTGACCTGCCAATTATAGCTAATAGGCCCATCGTTCTCCAACTCCTCAGTGGTAACTTTGAAGGAGTCTTTGACCCACACTCAAGAAATATTAGCTAAGTGGACTGGAAGTGAGCTCAGCACTGCAGAGAGCAGGCGACCAGGCCAGTTTAGAGGAAGCCCTGCGGGGAGGAAGGCTTGGTCCTTCTGAAGGAGATGGTCTCTCCCCTCCCATCAGACCCAGCCATGTCTTCTAGGCTTTCTCTCTTCCCGATCACTTCACTAGGCTCCGCTGTATGTAAGGACAACAACATAACAGTGGCTTAAACAAGATAACTTGGCTTTTTCTCTGGGTACATAATTACTTACACAGTCCCGAGCAGCGGTTCTCAAAGTCAGCTTCGGGAAAGCCGTATCAAAACCACCTGGGATCTTGTTAGACAGGCAAATTCTTGAACCTCTCCTCACATATGCTGAATCAGAGGCTCATCAGGGCCTCAGGTGGTATTAGAATCTCCAGCTTCTAAACTTTCAAAACCACTGTTCAGAGGTGGCTGGTCCAAGGCTAGGATGGGGACTCTCCCCCAAGGAGCCTTCTAGGAACCCAGGCACCGTAGGATGTTCCCCTGGTACACAAGATCCCAAATGACTTGCTAGCACCTGTGTTCAGTCATGGCTCCTGTGCTCTGGGGATGTTTTCTAGACCAGACTCTCCTCTGAGTCTCTCAGTCACTGGCCTGGTTCAACTCTCCCTGGTCTGGGCAGCAGTCTTCTCATGGCCTCTCTCACGCCCGCTGATTCTCTTCAATGCAGCTCCTCCCACCTAACTAGAAGAACTGTCTTTCGTTGAATGTGATTTTTGTCTCTTTCTTACAAGACCATCATCTGATTCACCAGTGGCAAAGCCCAAACTCTGCAATGAAGGTCACAGCTTCTTTCCATTTCAGGCACCTCTCTTTCTTCTGAATTATCCCCGCCGCCCCTACCCGGACACCTTCTGGATCCCAGATTCCAGCTACAGTAAACGCTGTTTCCAGAAACCACCATACTACTCCCACCTCCATGCCTTTGCACGTGCTCTTCCCCTTGCTTGGAATATTAGTGTTCACACTCCTCTCCACACACACACACACACACACACACACACACACTCTCTTTCTCTCACATGCACACATGCCCTCAGACAGTTTCTTCTTCACCTGATACACACCCGCTCATCTTTCAAAATCTGACATACACACTACTCTGCGGGCCTTTCTCAGCTTCCTCATGTTTGGTTACTTGCCTCCCTGTGCGCCCTCTGTAACGGTTCCTACTTATTCTAGAACACTCATCACACTGTATTCTAACTTGCTGTGTCATCTGCCTCCCGCATTAGATGGGGGGCTTCTTGGACGCAGGCACTGCTACTTATTCAATGAACAGTTTGTCCCTAGAAGTTCACATCCTGAGGCCAAGGGCCCAGCACAGGGTCAGTGTCCAATGGGTACCCAGTAATGGCTCATTTAAAGCGTGAATGAATGAATGTCTTCTGTGAATTCTCTCAAGGATGTAATGATTGTAATAAATCTGTGGGTGTCCCTGAGGAACACACATAGAAGCCTCTTAGTTGTCTGTAATGTACTGAGTCCGCTAACTTCGGACATGGGAAGGTATTTTCAGAGTAAGTACTGGCCTTTGAAGAGCAAAAGAAGAAGAAGGAGGGAAATGAGGAGAAAAAAAACCCTGGGGGTCAGGGCAAAAGATGTGGAATTTCTACACTCAAAAGCGAGGAATGTGTTTGTATGCCTGTACCTGGAGAAACTGGGCAAAATGAGTCCTGTAACAGTGATTTCGGCTCTACAGAGAAAGAAATACCATCCTTCCACGTTTGCGAGACTTAATGGCACCCGTCCCTCTTGCTGAGCCCAAGACAGTGAATTATGTTGTCTCTACACTGATGAATTTAAATTCCCTCAGGCCTAGTCGACTGTGACACCATTTCACCCTGAAATCTTTCCTTTCAGCTTTTTGAAAGAAGGGAGAATGTCCGGATGTTTGAAGCTTTTGTTCTGATTATTTAAAAAAAAAAAAAGAAAGTCTTTCCAGGCAATTGTCCAAACCTGAGAGCTTAAATTAAAATGCTCATTTTCAGAATTTCTCATGTAATTCCGTGTTTGGATTGAAGGTAGAGACCTTTTCTTGCCTAATCATGGGACAAAGAGTAGTGAATGCCCTGAAATTCCAGACCAAGTTAGAATGAAGGACACAGCAGAGATGAGTGGTCCTATTGTGGCTCTTAGAAAGAGGCAGAGGGGCAAGCCATCTTTTCATGGTCTGTCCTGTGCCAAGACCTGGCTTTGTTTACTCGATCAGTGAATCCATTCTGGAAGGTTATGTTCATTATGGTACTTTGTCACTAATCGGATAAGGGAAACAATTAATGTGGTTGCCAATATTGTTACTTTTCATAATGAACCAAGCCAAATACATGTGCAGTGGTGCTGAATAATTGTTGGATGTAAAAAAAAATTCCACAGTCTTGTCATAATTTTCATGAAGGGCCCTTCTAGATGCAAATTTTTATTTATGTAATTTTCATAGGATGTAATTTGACATAGTCTCTGTCTCCTAAGCAAGGGGTTTGTTGTAAACACTCTATTTAGCTTGCAATTACCATACAGTTAAATGACTAATCACAGAAACTCACTCCACGATCATTGACAAAAATGGCCACACTTACAGCTGAAATGAACGCTGAGAAAAACGAATCTGCCTCTCACCCGCACCCAGGAAGTCAGTCACAGAAAAATGCCCCCAACACGACTGCAGTTCCGTGATGAGATACAATTAATCTGTGCTGTCTGAGCCCGAAAATTCCAAATCTTGGGTCCTGAGTTTCCACTTCAAGTACGGCTGAAGGCAATGAAGAAGGATGGGGAAAATTCCTTCACAACAACAGGGTAAGCCATTCTCTAAGTGTGTTTGGATGAGATGCTTAAACTCTGGCTCACAACATTTTTCTTCCCCACTAATCCTTCTCTTATAGCCGACCAAATAAAAAGGTATTGATTTTTAATGAAACGCACTTATGAAACAATGATCATATTTTTCCAGCTCCCATTACCTGGATTCCAGAAATAACATTTAGTTCACCTTAGAGACTTCTGTAAGGGCTGGAAAACTCAGAGAATGTTACCAAGGATGCCACTGACAGCAGGAGACGACTGCTCCCCCCACCCCTGGATTTCACTCCTACTCCCACCAAGTTTATTGTTTCATACTGAGGAGATGTTGGGCCTTTTGGCATATGTTGATCATAGTCATCTCTCTTTCCAGCCTCCACTGTGGCCCCTTCAAAATGTCACTCTCCCCAGGTTCTCCCTCCTACCACATGTCTCATCAGTGTCCGCAGATAATCTGGCTTCTTCACCCAGAGACACTAGAAGCCAATACACACGAACTCTCCCAACAAGCTGAAACTTCTGTCTGCACCCACACATCCACTCTCCATCTACCCGTCTGCGGTGTCCTCACCCACCCTCACCCGCCTTTCTCCTGACACAGTGAAAGCTACGCCCTCCAACAAAACCCTGCAGCCTGTCCTCTTATAGCTCTCCTCTCCTCGTTTTTGACTTCCAGTACATCTTTCCCATCAATCTCTCAAATCAAAAAACAAATGAAAATTTCCCACCCACCTTTCTACTCCTTAGAGATCAAACTTCTTTAAAGAATTGTTTCCAACTCATGTGCTGTGTTGGCCAGTCCACAAAAATGACTCTACAACCAACCACTCCTCCTGGTCTTTGCATCCTTTTGCTTTCTTTCCCTCTCTCTAAAGCTAGGCTGGACTTGTGACTCACTTTTTGGGCAAAAGGATGCAACACAGGAACCTTGTGTAACTTTTGAGGCTAGGTCAAAGGAAGTCTTACACTTCCCTCCTGGGTCTCCTGGAACACTTGCTCTCGGGGCAACTGCTCGCCATGGAAAATGTCCAGCTAGCCTGAGATTACTGTTGTGAGGAAACCCGAACTGGCTATGTGGGGAGATGGCGGGGAGAGAGAGGATGATGCCTGCCCAGCCTCCAGGCATTTCTATCATCCCAGGTGAGGACCTGCCATTGGACATTCAGCCCAGTAGAATTTCCAGTTGGTTCCAGCCCCAGGCAAGATCTGAGTGCAATTATATAAGAGATGCCGCTTTAGTTTCTGAACGTTCCTATAACAAGTTACCACAAATGGAGCTTAGAACAGCAGAAGTTTATTCTCTCACAGTTCTGGAGGCCAGAAGTCTGAAATGAAGGTGTCAGCAGGGCCAGGCTCCCTCTGAGACTCAGGAAAGAATCTCCATTTGCCTTTTGCTAGCTTCTGCCAGAGGGCTGGATGGGCACTGATCAGTCCTTGACATTCCCTGAATTGTAGCCACATCACTCCAATCCCTGCCTCTGTCATCACACGGCGCTCTCCCCGTGTGTTTCACAAGGACCTGGTCATTGTGAATTACCAGTTCACTCCGCCCCAGGATGACCTCATCTTAACCAATTATATCTATAAAGACCCTATTTTTAAATAAGGTCATATTCTAAGGTACTGGGGGTGAGGACTTCAACATATGTTTTTGAGGGACAAGACAGCCCATAACTGACCCCAGGCTAGAAACCCTCAGCTGAACCCAGTCAACCCACAAACCCATGAGCGATCCTAATAAAACCCTTAAAAAATGCGCTATCTGCGAAGCACAAGAAAGCAAAGTGCAACAGAACAAGCTATGCCTGCACATCTGCCTCCCCTCCTCCTGCAAGTCCATCCAAATGACCAAAGAAATTTGTCTGCAAGAATACATTCATTGAAAAACAAAGAAGGGTGACATCAGCAGACCAGACATTTGAAGCATTTCTTAAAGATGCAAAGCAGATAGAATTGGATTGAAAGAGGAGGCAAAAACACAGCGAGACAACCGAGGAGGAGGCTGAGGAGAGGACCTCTGAGACAGGGGAACTGCAGGCGTGAGTCCAGGCTCAGAGTCCGAGACAGCGCCCTCCCCTCGGCTCCCTCTTCATGCAGAACAGCTGGGCGAGACCTGCTCCCTCACCTACAGATGTTACAAAAGCAAAGTGGGGCCTTTCCACGGGGGCTCCTCCCTTGGGGGTTGGGGCCAGAGGGGCAAAGGAGCAGTGTCCTTGATAAAGGCAGGGCTCCACAGACAAGGGGGGACACACAGCTCCATCCAGGGGCAGGAGACAGGACAGTGCCTCCCATCCATTCACCCTCTTCTGCCACCACAACCCAGGTGGGTGTGGCGCCCCCGTGTGCCCAGCCACCATCACACCCTGAGGGAAGCCTGCCCAGAGGGGACCTTCATGCGACTCTCCAGCCTGTCCACTCACGAGATGGTCTCCCCACCGACAGTGCAGGGCTGTTCTGAACAAGAGACACCTCTCATTCAGAATTTCTCAACTTTGGCACTGCTGACATTTGGAACTGGACAAACCCTTGCTGTGGGAGTCTGTCCTGGGCAGCGTGGGATGCAGGACAAGCAACATCCTTGTCCTCCACCCACGAGATGCCCTAAGTGTGCCCCACCACCCCAACCCAGGGTTGTGACAGCCGAAGGATGTCCCCAGACATCGCCAAATCACCCCCCTACTGAGAACCATTATACTCTTTTCTCCCCACTTATTCCTTAGATCTTTACTGAGCACATCCAGGCACTAGAGAGCCATTACTTCTAATTCATGGCTAGCAAACCCCTTCTTTGGCTCTTTGCTTATTATTAGGAGACTATAAAACTCAGTTCTCTAGGAAATATTGGTCATATCTGATTGTAAGCGCCTGCTTAACTCCTACTCCCACTCTCTAAGTCCTTCCCGGGACCTGACTCTCCGTCACACACGCAGCCCCCACTGAGGCGCGGGCGTTCAGACAGCAGCCAGATGCGGTCTTCACACTGTGCTTGCAGACGCCTGCCCGGGAGACTGTCTGCCGTCTTTCATGCGTGATCTGTGGTTTCAGAAACGTGCAGTTCTTGGGCTAACTCAGAACTTCTCCCCAGGAATGACTGTGTGCCGAGCCCGAGGAGCGTGGCTTACCAAAGAGGAAAGGCAGGAGCGGGCGGTTGAGAGCCTGACACCAAGGATTTGACTCCCTTGAAGTTAGCGGAGGGAGTAAATTCTCCTGTGAAGGATTAGAAAAGAGAATAGGTGGGAATTCTGCCCCCTAGACAGCTGGCTTTGCTGGGGTTTCATATGAACGCATGGCTCCTCTCTGAAAAGGAATTGGTCCCAGGAAAGACAAGCCTCACCTGCTTCTGGGAGGAGATGCCCTAGAGAGGCAGGGTCGGGAGGGAGGAAATCCTGGAGGGTGACATGAGAGACTTGACCGGGGTCATGGCTGGCATCCTTTGGGGATCCTTCCAGCAGGCCAACCCCCACCCAAGGGACTGGGAATGTGCGCTGGGGGAGGGGCGGGAGATGGGGGATGGGGCCCCTTCAGCTCAGTCTTTCCATAGGCTGTGAGGGAACTTCTTCATGGGTGAGGCACCCAGGTACCTTCCTTCGGTGCTTCCCTGTGGAACTAGATGAGCACATGCCACCTCACAACCACTTCTCAGAGGGAACACACCTGTCTGAGTAAATCAACGTTGGCCAGCTAGGCTCTCCTTTAGCTGCTAACAGCATGCTCACCCCAGTGGAAATGGAGAAGGGGGAGGAGATCCAGCCTTCCATAATTCACCAAGATGCCAAAGTACTACCTCATTTAGAAACAGAAGTTGTTATTGCTCCAGAGCAGTGGCCAGCGAGCTCTGAGCCCATCACCTATTGTTGAAAATAAAGTGTTACCAGAACAGAGCCACACTCACATGGTCGATGCTTACAGTGACGGAATAGATGAGTTGTGACAGGGACCATTTGACCTGCAAAGTCTAAAATATTTACTATCTTGCCTTTTACGTAAAAAGTTTGCCAACCCAGCTCCAGAGCCCTGAAGGCAGAATTTTTTTTTTTAATATACCAACCAGTAGCCTGTTTTTCTTCTCTGTGCTGTAGCTGTACTTAAGCAGAGTGTGAGGTTTTCAATATAAGACGGACAGTTTTTGGAGAAGATATGTTTAGGTTCCTTGATCTTCCAGTGAATGATGCTTTTCAGAGAGGTCTGGGATGCTGCCAGCAGGGTCTAGTGTGGCCCCTCAAGTCTGCAGGTGGGTAAGGTGGAGAGAGGAAGGATGAGACCGGGAAAGGAAGGATGAAAGGTGTGAAGACCAGGTGATGAGTCTGCCTTGAAAACCCAGGTCAGAGCCAGGTGAGCAGTGGGAGGAGGCAGGGCAGAGGGAAGCCCGTCCCCCAGGGTCCTGCCCCGCTCCCAGCCATGTGGCCTTCTTGCCTCTGCTCCTTTAGTGCCCCCCTCTCCACTCCCAGGGCTCCTCCACCTGTAGGAAGCGGCTTCCTCCCACGGTCACACATCCAGAGATGCCAAAGCCCTTTCTCCCTGCCAGTTGTTCCTGTACAGCCATCGTCCTCAAACTCAGACCCCCCCCCCAGAGACCTCCCCCTCCAGCCTACCTCTGTGGCAGCCTTCCTGGCCCACTGAGGGCACTCTGGGGACAAGAGAGCAAATGCACACACAGGCAGGCCTTGTAAAAAACCTGTCAAATTTCACTTTGAGGATTTCGACCTGCATTTAAAAACAGTCCTAGCACAAAACAGGTAGCAGAACAGAGTTTTCTTTACAGATGGATGGCTACAGGGTTGGGGGGCTTGCGAATGCACCTGTTCTGTAGGATTTTTCATTGAAGAAAATTCATTTAATTCGGCAAAGCACTGTTACTATGAGCCAGCTGCTGGGGTGTGCGGGAAGCTTTGTTCATAGATCTCCAACTTACCATGTTGGTTCAAAAGTGGTTTTATCTTCCCAAAGTAAAATCTCATTTATACAATAACTGGAATCAGAACATTTGGATAATGCAACCTCCTTCTATTTACTTGCATCTGTGCAATATTTCACAACGAATAAAGCACTTTCCCAGAGATGGCTATGTTTGGCCCTCCCAGCCAATCTGGAAGGCAGGTAAAATGCTATTCCTTTGGAAAAATAAGTAAATTAGCTCACCGAGGCTAACTGGCTTGTTAACCTTGACTGCACTAGGTTAGTACACTGACCAAGACTTTGATTCCTAAGTTCTTGGAATTTTCCCTAGCATTCTTGCTGTATTTTCTAAATTACAGTGCTGCTTTTTATCTCCTAATGGATCCCGATCATTTCTTGCAAGAGGCAGCTGGATTCTTATGCCCACGAAGAACTGTCTGTACACAAAATAAAGGATACAGCACAAACACATCCGAAGAAGCCATGATAAACAGAATATAATTAGCTCATTTAAAAGGCTTCTTTTGTCATTTTTATAATCAACAAATATTAAAAGTAAGTGCCCTTTTAGAAAAGCTGAGAAACAGTAAAATAAGAGGCTTACTAAGTAGGTATTATAAGATTTGGGGGAACCATAGGGGCCTTGGGTAGGAATGTAATCCTGAACAAGTGGTCCTCCTCTCCCCCTCCTTGGCCCCATCATTCCTTCAAAAGTCAATCAATCATAACAATTCCATGTAGAGAGGCTGTGTGCCTGGTGGTTAGGGCTGCAGGCCGGGGCCAGATAGATCCTGAGCAAGTTTTTAAACTTTTCTCAACTTCAGCTTCTGCACATATTAAATAGTACTTACTTTATGGGGTTGCTGCAGAGATTGAACAGCATAATTCATTTTCATAAATTACTTAGTACAGTGCATAGCACATAGCAATTGATGCATAAATTTTGTCAACTGCTATCAATAGCATTATTGATATAAATAATATATTTTTGGCCTCTCCCGTACCTCAGTCAGAAGCCTCTCGATTTCTGTGACAAGATGCTTCTTGGTTGAGGTGCTGGATGCTTGCAGAAACCTGTTATATAGGAGAGGTGGTCTTCCTTTCTCTGATTTCTTGCTACACGGCGTTCTTGCCTCTCCTAAGTGAGCAACAAGCCCCAGGCAGTATCACCTTTTCAAGATGAGGACAGGCTCCCTCATTGGGGCTGTCAGAGAGAATTTGGGGCGTGTGAGCCATTTAAATGAATCAGACCTGACAAATCCGATTTACAGATTAAAATAATGTTGTGATATTTACCAAAAGTATATACAGCAAGTTAAGACACCTCCAAGAGGCAGACATTGAGTGCCTATTTTAATCAGCTGGTATCATTTAGCTACCACCAGAAGCAAAATGCTTAGGAAAGGTAAATCTGATCATAAATAATTCCCCTTTTGATGCATTTAAACATCAAGGAGGACCTTTGTTCAGAGTTTGCTACAAGGTGACACATCTGCTACATTATTCGAGGTCATATCAGGTTTCATTTGGGTGTTAGGAGAAGATCTGATTTGACATAAACAGACACCAAACAAAGCATTTAAAGCCATTTCACCAGGTACCAGTGTATTAAGATAGACAGAGAGACAACAGAAACCCACTGCCCGCACACATTCACTCAGTCTCTGATGCTCGTGGGACTTTATCAATATGGCTTAATCAATATCCCCAACATTTCTGAGCAGAATCAACAATCAGAGCCTTGAAAGAGACCTCAAGGAGTTACTTCCTCTAGAAACCCTGCAGCAAGGTTATTGCTTAGGAGAAGCATGGTCTGGCTTTCAAAACTTACTTGTTGAACGAAGGAAAAAAATTCTCTTCCCCTCCCATCCCTAGAAGGCTGCCTTGCCCTCTGGGTATGAGAGGGGCTGAAAAGTCTGGAGCAGCCCCAGAGGGGTTAAAGCCCTCAGCCACTCACTTATTTATTATTTATACCCTGCCTGCTTCTACAAAAGACTTGAGGCCACTTACCACAAAAGATACCAACAATAAAGAGCATTATCTTCAGTTCTCCCCTGCAGGGATTTATTATGACTTTCATGATCATCGAAACAAGTATTAAATGGCTATTTGCATGGGATGCTATGCCCGGGGCTGCATAAATCAGGCAGAGACAGCTCTGACTTCTGTCAATTTCCATCCATCCGTTCAGCTCAGTTTGAGTTCATTCACTCTTTGGACAAGTATTTATTCAGCCCATTCCACATGCAAGTGCTGTGAGGCTGGGTGGGGGTGGCAAACACCAGCTACACGTGGACCCTGCCCTGCCCTCAAGGAGTTCACAGATTAGTTTAGGGGGCTTAGGGCAAGGGTATGTGATCGTGATGTGTGTGTGGATGAGGCACGGAACCTCGGTTCCTCCAAGCAGGGAGGAAGGGATCAGTGCAGTGAGGGAGCTGCAGAGAATGGCAGAGGAAGAAGTGGGGGATTGCGTCTGCTCATCCTGTGTCCTACAGAGAAACCAGCTGCAGCAGAGCTGGCTGCTGGCAAAGCCATGGAGGAGAACTCGGCTCTCCCAGGCACCTCTTTGCCCCCCTGGAACTCTCTGCCAAGCCCTCATGCTGTCACAGATGCCTAGTTTCCCCTTTCCCAGAAGACTGGCACGCCATCTTGGTGACATGTCCTGGGACACAAATGCCCGATTCTATAGGACCCTGCTCTCTGCTGGTCACCACCACCACCAACAGGGATACGGAGCGCTTACCTGCACCAAGATAGAAATAACCAGCCGTTGTTTGTTGCCACGCCATGCCTAGGAGTATTTGATTTTAAAAGAGGACCAGGCATGGGGACAAAGGAAGCAATCTTGACAATAAGGCCTCCTTGGAGGCCTATGGTTGGAGTGAGAGGTGTCAGGGCACCCTCAAAGCTGGGACCCAAATAACTTCCAGCCCTGTGTACCTAGAAGGCAAGGCATCCCCGGAGAAAACCTCCTTGAAGGCTCTCAGTAGTAGATCTGCTCTCCAGCCAGACTGTAAGGAGGAGCATGAACCTCCTCACTACACGCCTTCATCCCTTGGAGCAGCTGCTCTTAAGCTTTAGTTTATGAAAGAATCTCAGGGGGAGCTTGAAAAAGTACAGATTCCAAGGCTCCATTCCTGGAAACTCTTGTTTCTTCAGGAGGTCTGGAGTGGGTCTTGGAATCCGGACTTTTGACAAGTACCACAGCAGCCTCTGGGGAGGCAGTCTTACGCTCACCCTGGAGATTTAGTGCCACAGGGACGCACAGTCTAGGAGGAGGTCCGGAAGCAGGACAGGTGTCTGTCTTGTTCAAACTCGCCCACAACAGTGCATGGCTCAGATTAAACACTCAGTAAATATGTTGATTTAATCAATGCATGGGGACTTGCCTTGCCTCCTGGCACCCCAGGAGTGGAGGTCTTGGTAATATTTTCAGTGCATGAAATCTTGGGGAGTCCTATAGAAAGGACTCTGGATCACACAGACGTGGAATGAGGTGGTGGAGGATAGTGCGGTGGAGAGTAGGAATCACAGGTGGATCTCGCCCTGCCCTCAAGAAGTTGACAGGACAAGGGTTTGGTGGGATTGGGAAGAAAATGCTTTGAGGTTTAGCTCGAGGCTCATAGATCTGTTTAGCATCTCATCACTCACCCACCCCTCTCTAGGCTTCTAGAGGAAAGAAGATCCTGAAAGAGAAGTGGAGACTGACAGACGGAAGGCGGGACTGCAGGACCGAGGGGGAGCAGGCAGTGCAGGCGGTGCACACAGGGGCCGCCTGATTTGACCCACGAGGGACACTGAGCAGCTCTTACCCCCACACCCTAGATGCAGCTGTGTCTTCTGCTTCGTGTCAAGCAAACCCCCAACTGGGCTGCTTTTTGGCCAAGGCATTTACCCTGTGGCATCTAGCCTATTGTCAGGTTAAATTTATTCTTTTGTCTCCTGACTGGCTTTGATTAAAAAAAAAAAAGAGTGTCAGTCCATCGAAGAAGAGAAATCCTACAACTTCTTTCAACAACTCATTGCTGGGCTTTGTAATCCACTGTCAGGAAATTCTCATGCTTCATGTCCGATGTCAGTTAGCAGGAGAACAGAGAGCTGTCCCGAGGTCCACTGACTGCATCGTTAGGTTTCTTAAGAGCCCTGCTCAGGGAGGGGAGGTCTGGGCTCTGGCAGCTGCTCCAAGCAAGGCTGGCTGCCTTACAGATCTTGATGTCATCCAGGATGGCTTAGCTGATATTCTGCGAAACGGGACACCGGATACAACCTGGCCAAACTCGACTTCTTCCCAATATCATCGTGCTTGAGGAAGCAATTAATGGATCCAGAGTCTGTTTTTGGACAATCTGGGAGATTTTCCCAATCAGTATCTTCTCCCTCTGAATTCAAATGAAGGACTCACCTAGAAAGGGCTCTGTACATAGGTCTATTCCCATGCCGAGAGACGTGAGACCTAGATTCTAGCTGTTGATGTAACTTTACAGAAGAAAGGAACCTCTTCAGACCTCATGTTCACTTGGAATTGGACTGGGTACTTCTAGCAGCAGTGAAAAGTCCTCCAGGGGCTTCTCATTACACTGAAAATTCCAATTACTTATAATGTCTTACAATGTCATGGCTTGCGGTCCGGCTACTGTTCACACCCCTCTGGTTCTTGCTCTGGTTCTCTCTGTTCCCCTGATACTCCAAGCTTATTCCTACTTTGAGACCTTTGGATATACCTCCTCCCCCAAGCCCTCTGCCGTCCTCCTCTATCCCCGCACCTCTTTTCAAGGAATGCTGTCACCTTACCCAGATTTTTTTTTTTTTTTGCATGACTGGCTTCTTCACATTATTCAAGTGTCTGTTCCACTGTGACCTCTTCCCAGAGAGGTTTCCACGGCCACTTAGTCTAAAGAATTGCCTCCCTATCCCAACCAAACACTCTCAACCACATTCCTTGATCGAATTTTCTCAAAGCACTTACCACTATCTGGAATTGCCTTGTTTATTTGGCAGTCTGCTTGTTTGCAAATAGTTCTTCTATCATGTGACCAATACATCCCTAAAAATTACCACGTTATGTGAAACCACACACTATAAACCATGGGGCTATGGGAAAAATGGGGTTGGGAGCCTAACACTGAAAAACTTCATCAGTGACACAGTGAAAAAGAAAAGATGGAAACAATAAAAAAAAAAAAAAAAAGGGCAGCACAGTTTTGTAGTTTGCTGGTCAGGATATATACAAATACTATAATAACTATGTCACTTTATCGTGAAAAAGCCCTGAAGTTTGCTTGTAGAGGTGGGGATGGAGTGGGCTGCACCCTGTGCGTTACTGCGAACCATTGGAAGGAGGGTAATGTGAAGTCAGACAGACAGCGGTTAACACCAGATGTGGCTCCTAGCACACTCAGAGAGCTGAGGTAGCTGGTAGATGTCTGAGGTGTGTACACACGTCCATCTGATGTATTCCTACATGACTTGATTCAGCCTGGTGCAGCTTTCTGTGTTCTAGCATTTCTCGGAGATGAAATCATACATAAGCAAACACGAAATTTGAACTGTGCTTAAATTGTTCCCTAATATATCAATCAGGCTGGAATAAATTCTTGTTTCCAAAATAAGCATGATAGTAACTTTGATAGCATTTGTTTGCTCAGCTCACTAGAATTTAAGCTCCACGAGATCAGGGAAGTTTTCTGTTTTACCCATTGCTATATTCCCAACATCCAAACAGCCTGGCGTACAGGAGGCTATCAATTAATATTTGTTGCTTCTCTCCCCATATACTAGAGACACCCTTTCAAGGGTTACAGTGATGCCCATCAGTGTAGTGGGGAGGAGGTGACAGTAGGATCAGAGGGGTCTCCAAAATGCTGTGTTGAGGGAAGAGGATGTATGTTCTCTGAAGACAAACACAAAAATGAAAAAAAAAAAAAAACGAAAAAAAAAGCTAAAGCCTAAACTACTGCAAATGACTATGGTATCCACACAAGTCACTCCACCTGTGAGGTCATGGAAGATCTCTAAGGCTCCTTCCAGCCATGACAAGCACACAGTTCTAATTACAGATTGGTTTGAAGAGTTGGTGCAGAATTATGGGTGAAGGTGGAACCTAGAACCACTACCCAGAGCCACTGCCCAGAATTCCTGGAATTCACTCCATTAGGAATGAAAGAAGCCTCAAGTCTAACCTTCAGCAGGCAAATTCGCTGGGAAACTCTTAACTTCTGTCCCTCCTCTTCATGTAAGTGTGTCTCAGACCTAAAATTTAATCACTTTCACTAAGTCAGAGAACAGAATTAGAAGTGGCTTTGAAAGGTCATCCTCGACAGGTAGGTTATGTCATATTCCTAAAGGGTTTGAAAACTGTTTGAATTTCAGGGAAATTGTCTAGCACTACCAAGTAAAAGGTCAAGTCAGAAAGCCCCAAAAGAGCTAAGGAATGCTCTTTCTTCTAAAGTTTCTCCAATTTAAATTCTGAACCTAAGAAAATACGCCTGGAAATGCAAGTGCTGCGGTGGAGCTACTTCAGTTTATCAGGCAAAACGGGGAGTATTTGTCATGATTCTTTACTTCCTCAGTAACTGCTCAATCTTATGGAGAGTTGAGTGGAGTGGCAAAGTAATTACATGGTGAGTACCATATATTTACGATTATTTATGTTTTCTAGATTGGAGCACAGGGTAATTATTTTTGGTCTTATTAAGTGCAAATTACCAAGTCGTCTTCAGGAACATGTAATTACTATGTACTGTAGTCACATGCCACTTACCAAGCAAAATGAATGCAGTGAAATTTTTATTTAATACAAGCAGAATGATGCATGTGGTTTTATGAAGCAAAGTGCAGGGAACAGCCTTCCTGTCTCGGGAGAGGAGACAGAAGCAGCCCTCCGTAACTGAGGGCATTTCCTCAATGAACTAGATCAACATTTCTCAGAGGCTGGTGCCCACGAAACACGCAGACGTCCGGAGCCTCGTCCCAGACCTAGAGAGCCCGACTCTGCAGAGTGAGGCCGTGGGGCCCGTGTCCTCAGCGAGTCCCCGAAGAGCTTCACAGGTGCCAGATGCTGCGCAAGCATCTGCCCCAGATTCACAAGATGCTCTGACCAGCAGGGTTACCGCTACACACAAGAGGTGGGAAAAAATGGGTCCCACGTGGCGCAGACTTTTCTGTTTTCGCTGTTTGTGTTCTCACTTTAGGTTGTGCTTTGACAAGTGTCCTTGACCCTACTGTTGCCAAGACAGAAGTGTTATATGTTTAGTATTCCCTGTGAGTTAAATTTTCCATTATGCATAGATCATCTACATGCAATTTCGTTAAGATCTTTTAGATTTTAGTGAACACACACACACACACAATTTGACAGACAGCAGCACGAGGCAGAGCCAGCGGCTAAGGTGTGATTTGCCTCATGGTCAGAACAAGGGCAGCTTTTATTCAACAGATACTTCCTGTGCACCTACTCTATGCAGTGTAAGTTCACTCTCTACGCCCACTCATCCATCATAAGTCTTATTTCCTTAATCGAGACAGGTCATCAGAGTGGTTAAGGGATCTGGATTCAGGAGAGCCCGGTGCCACCATTTACTAGTTAGGAAACCATGGGTGCTATGTCTTAGTATTTATGTTCCTCCCAAATTCTTAAGCAGAAATCCCATACCCTATAGGTGATGATCTTAGCAGGTGGGGCCTTTGGGAGATGGTTAGGTCATGAGGGTGGAGTCTTTCATACCTGGGATTAGGGCTGTTATGAAAGAGACCCCAGAGAGCTCCCTCCCTCCTTCCACCATGCGAGAATACAACTAGATGTCTGTGACCCAGCAGAGGACACTCACCTGACCATTCTGGCACCCTCATCTCAAATATCAGCCTCTAGAACTAGGCAAAAATAAATTTCTATTGCTTACAAGTCACCTGGTCTGTGGTGTTTTGTTACAGCAGCCCAAACGGATTAAGACAAGTCAGCTCTGTGGCTCTCTTTCTTCGTTATAAATTAGGGATAATCATGGCTATCTCTGAGGGTTACTTGGAGGAAAAAAATAACCTAATGCCTGCAAAGTGCTTGAAACACCACAACCATCCATAAAAATCTCGGAAGCATTAGCTATTATCGATGTCTTAAACATGAAAATACTACATTCATATATTTGGCACTAGCATTTTCTTCCTGACACCCATTCTGCAAAGAAAAATTGATGACACAATTTTTAGACATAAGTTTCCTCTCACATTTGGAAAACTCCAACCACACTGACAGGCAGGAGTGGAACACGCTTTGCCCTTGCCAAGGCAGGGAAAAGGTTAACTTTTCGACTTTAAGAGAAGCCAGCTGGAGCAGCAGACTGTCTGCTAATGGTAAGGGAGGGAAGCAAGAACTAATTTTAGCCATCATTCCTCAATCACTGTCCAGTTCCTGCTTGCCCTCCTCCTGGCCTGCCCCCATCCTCTCTGGACCGTGAGGTGTCAGACTGCTTCCCTAGGGCACCTTCGACCCTGGGAGGGAGGGGTGTAATTCCACGACAGCCCGCTGCCTCTTCCAGTGAATTCGAAGTGCTTATGCCCCGGCTTCAAAATTATCCTGAACACCATAAATGCCAGCTTTCTATCACTTGCAAATTATCCTTGTCTTTTTCTCAGAAACACTCATGCAGCCGTGTGCCTCTCCTGCCACCCCTGGCTGAAAGCGACTTCCTCAGAAATGTAAAGCGTCGCTGCAGCAAAATTTGAGAATGTCCAGATACACTCTAACTCCGTCTTATAGTAAACAAAGATGAGGGAAGCAAAGATTAATGGTGGTGGTGGCATGAACCCCTGTGCTTGGATAACTTTCTTCACCCTGGCTGTTGAAGCGAAAATATCGGGGGAAAAGAAGAGAAAATTATGAAAGTAAATATTATATTTTATGAGCCCGACTTTCTGCTATAAAGACTGTGAAACAGAAATATATATATGTGAAATGAGGACGTTTTTCACCTACTAACGTTTATAATTAAGGAACAAATTCTTACTCAAACAAAAATCCTAGCATGGGGAATAGAAGCATAAACAGAAACACAATGAATGCTTTTGCTGGCAGCAAGTTTCCACTGTGGGGAAGACGGAGCGTTCCACGTGCACCTGAATACTGAGATGTAGTTCCGTCAGTACACAAACATACACGTACATAAAATCTGATCACAGACAATGAATGAGAGCTCAGAAACAGAAGGGGACATCTAACCTCAGATCTGAGAACCACACGGGCTCATTTGGTTCTGGATTGATAAGCAATGCAGAATAGGCTTGGAGGACGTAATCTGGACACTGAGAGCATTAGAGAGGATTAGTCCTTTTTACCAAGCCAGAGAAAGCCCTGCCTGAAAGTATTCTGTTGGTGCTAGCCCAGGCCCAGGGAGTAAATGTTTGAATAAAAGAAGTCTTAGAATCAGGACTGCAAGAGGCCTTAATAGTCCTCTAATTCAGTCCTAGATTTGCCAGCAGAATGAATGCCCCAGTGACCGCTGCTGGCCCAGGAACAAGGCTGATTCAATGCCGTCACGTAGCCTCTAAGCCTAGTAATGGGCGAGATGCAGACAAAAAGAGTCCTTCCCTGGGGCCACGTGAGGATGTCAGCAGGCCCAGGTTCTGAGATGAATTCATCAAAGGCGGGGAGCTGACGAGACCCCCTCACCCCACCTCTTAGCGCACTCATCACTGCCATCTTTACTTTGAGTCTGACGCTACAGCTGAGGGCTTGCCTTGGAGCCTGGTCCTGCATTCGCCCCCGTTTGCAGGTTTTTGTCCCTCGGCCTCCTTTACCTGTGATGGGAAGATGTGCTGAGTTCATGCATTTGGACCACGGTTCTAACAAATCATTTCAGTTTCTCTTTATTTCAGATCTCTATCTCCATCACTCTGCCTTTTAAAGGGGAAATTCCAAACTGGATTTAAACAGTACAAAAGTTTCAGTTAAAATGAAAATAAATTTGGACAATAAATTGGTCACTGATAGGTTTTTTTTCTTTTTTAATAAATCACGGTCAATTAGTAATGCAGGTAAAAACTTGTGGTTTAAAGGAATATTGTCAGTCATTCTGCAATGTAAAAAAAAAAACTTGTGAGGAAAATGTCTCCTTTGGTAAATTCAGAATTTTCTTTACCACGGCTCCTTATGAAGCCAGACTGGAAAAACTGGAAGGCAGAAAAGATGGTATGCATTTATGTAAGTAATATGTATGGAGTATCTATAACACGTTTCTTTCTGTTAATTTTTAAATCTGAATGTCCCTCGATCAGCTTCTACGTCTACAAAAGTGAGATACCACAGTGTTTATTGATGTCTTTATGGCAGCTCTTGGATGTCAGCTCAAAGCCCTTCCTGCCAGCACGCCACCCATATCTTGTACTAGCCAGCCTCCACGCACCTGTACCTTCCCGTGCCTCCCAGCCTGGGTCCCTTCAGCCCGCCCCACAAATCTGGGCTTTGCTGACATTTCAGCTAGGACTCTCTTGACTCTCTTAATGACCTTATTTCCACCCCGTCTGCCCGGAAACTTTATAACATTCTCTCTTTAAGAAAGGCTACGTGTTAGGAGAAAGCTATGCATACTCTGATCCTCTTTCAGCTCCCTCAAAAGAATTAAGAGATCGAGTGGAATAGGTTACTCCATAATTGATACGATTAATTTGTTTCAATGAATGAAATGACAGTTGTGTCTGCAGTGCCTTTGTTTCCATCGGCTCAGTGATCACATCACCTGATCCGGTTTCACTTCATAGGCACAGCTTAACAAACACCATTTGAAAGTCCTCTCGTTCAATAAACATTCTGGCATTGTATTTTTACGTGCGCTTGTCAAGAAGCTAAGAATTCTTTGGATTTTATCATTTGAAGCAGGATTTAGCCAAACTAAAACTGATTAGTCATTTTCAGGCTAGATCAGAATATTCAGATCCAAGTAACATCTAACAAAAACTACATTTTGAATACTGATCACTCTTAATACTGTGGGGAAACCAGGAGACACCAGAGCCCTGAGGATGAGATCAGTCTCTATCCAAAAGAGCTTAGGTGTTACTCAATAATTGTCTTATTGTACATCAACCTGCAAGATCCATCAGATTCTTGCTTAATAATTCAGAGAATTAGCAATTAGGGAGCTCTAATGCACCCTTTACAGGCTTCATTCTCATCATCTCATCAATCCACAGCAGCCCGACTGGGATAGGAACCATTCCTCTTCCCATCCTTTACAGAGGATGAAAGTCAAGTGACTTCTCTAAAGTCAAACAATGCCATTGGCGGAACCAGAATTTAAACCCAGTTTGCTTGACACCAGAGCCCATGTTCTTGAGTGCTGGGTGTAGAAATCTAATTCCTGTGAGGTGACAACAGACTCTAGAGAATGGGATACTCTATGGAAAATAAAAATCCAGTGAAAAGGAGAGCCCAGTGCAGACTGGCTTTGTCACAGAAGATGTGGTGGATGGAAAGCATGGAGAAGGAAATGGATAAAGCGGTTTGGGTGTCACTTAGATGTCAACGTTATGAGATTGGGGGTTTATAGTTGGAAGGGGTGGAAAGTAAAGTTGGATATGTACGCCTGATTCCTGAGGAAATTTAAAGCCAGGCTGAGTTCAGAATTGGTCTGTTAGGCTTAAAGAGAAAAGTTGATGGTGAACATTTTAGGAAGATCCAGTGCCATGTTAGCTACAAGATGGGAGAAGACAAAGCCAGCAGTGATACACCGCAGTAATCTCAAGGGGACTCAGGACGAGGGTCTGGACTAGGATGGTGGCAGAGGGAATGGACAAGATGCGGTGTTTTCACAATATCTCAAAAGGAGAAATGATAAGACTTGACTGATTGATGTATGGGCCACTTTTAGCAATTAGGAGAGTGGTATGTATTTAATTCAGTGAAAGTCTGCCATGTTAAAATAATTTCTATGTACTGCAAGTTTCAAATAATTTCTTTAACATGCATTTTGTGACCTAAGCTTGCCTGTTTTGTAAACTTTATTTTCAGTGTTTTAGCTTATTTTTCTAACTTTGATTTGTAGAATAACAACTTTGTGAGTTTCAGTTGTTTAAAAGAGTCTTCTTATTGATGAGTAATATTTCATTTTTAATTAAGTGCTTTGTACAGTTCAGCTATTGATTTTTTGTTACTTAAAAACATTTTAATATTTGTTTCTTTCAACTTACAAATTCACTTTTGTGGCCACTGTTATGCGATGGCTGTTTCTTCCTAAGTTAAAGATATTTCACATCTTATACTTTTTGATTTCTTTTTATCACACACAGTGCTTATCAAACTGTTGGGCACATAGAACATTCGTTGATTCAGTGATTAATTTGATTAAAAAAACAAGGCTTTATTTTCTTCAAAGGTCAAGAATTTAAAAATATTAATATTTAACATTGCTTTTTGAATGCTCTGATGTGACTTATCCTTATAATGTAATTCCAGGAGGACACAGTCTGCCATATGTAACTTTGTGTCTCCATTAGAACCTAGCACAGTATCTGGCTAAGGCTGAGGAAACATTCATTGAACAAATGATTTATTTACTTGAATAACTATTTTCTGGTTAAAAATAATGAGTCCAGGACTCTGAATATGCTAGTACTTCCTAGAAATGCAATACACAGAACATTTTCTGTGTTTCTGTTTTTCTTGTGCTGGGGGAAAAAGCTATGTGTGCTTATGTGTTTACATGACAACATGCATGAATGCATGTGATGTGATTCTTAACATGTCACCAGAGATGTGCCTGCTTCTGAAAGGTGATCCCAGTATCCAGGAAAGAGGGTGGTAGGTGTCCCCCAGACAGATGGTGACAGTGGTGGCCCTGTAAAGGAAGGGCCTGGGTCTAGCACAGCCTCTGTGCTCAATATAGAAATTGCCATCTAAAATCAAATCTTTTGTTTCAAAACACTAACAAGTAAACTGATTTAAAAAGTACAAAGTGTGCACTTTTCTGTATATTATATCCCAATAATATGTTTTAAAAGTCATGAAGATGGTGGTACACAAATAATTTACTCCTAAAAATAACTGAGGCTTAAAAACTCTTTTAAAAAGGAAAAATGACCTATAAACCTCATTTGATATACCTTTGGTCAGAGGAAACTAGCCACCATCACAGACACATTTTAAGACAAATTTTGGATGCAGTTGTTCCCTGAAACAGCGTCTAATCCTGAGATGACTGCACTAACCCAATGGCCTTAACTTCCAGAACATATACAGCCACACGATCAAGAAGGTGGTTCTTAAGCCGAAATTTTCAACTTCATCTGGAGTCAAAAATGATGCTATTGTAAACCTATGATAGACAATGTGTAACTTGGCTTCTGTTTCTGTAACGCTTTGAGCTTACTATTGGATAGGAAGCTAGCTTCAAGCAGAAAATAACAGCTTTTGTTTTTCAAGGACTTTTTGCTAGAAGAACAAATCATCTTTTTGTTAGTTCCAGGTAAGGATGAACTAAAGGATGTCCATGTACACACACACTCACATACACGGACATATACACAGAAACAACACATTTGTATAATCTCAGATACCCAGTTTCCAAAACCCGTATTTTTGTCATTTAACCAACATTTGAGCAATTTCCTACTCCTTACCAAAAAATGGATCTTACAAAACTTTAATATTTGTGGTTCCTGTAAATATTACCCACTGAGGTCTATGGAACTCTAAATATGCCTAAACCACAGCTGTTAAGTAAAACTATTCAACAGAATATTTTCTGCATTGCTTTTTCAGGAAACCATCCCAGCCACAAAATAGTACTCGGCATCAGATATTCAGCTTTCTTAAACACAGATTAAAGATCAGTGATGGTTCTAGGATGTTTTTCAATCACCCTGTAATTGCAAATAATCAAATTCACTAATCAGCATTCAAAGACCCACCCTTTGACTTAACGTACTGCTCTGAACTCAGGAATTCTCTAATCAGACAGCAAAGCATCTGTAATTGGCACTCTCAAGGCCAGTGGCCGTGGAGGCCACTTGTATAAATTCCGGGGACATTAGCCTCTGAAAATATCCTTTGTTTTATTTTCAACTGCTTTCTTCCACATTGGGTTCTGAGATTTTTTTTCTATTCCAGTTACAGAGTATAGCTACGCTTATAATATTGGCCTCAAATGTATTTCAAATAAGTGGGCTGAAGAGTGAATCTCCAAGAGAAATAAACTTATGACCCTGTCAATTAAGAAAGAAAAAGTCACAGTGAACGTGCAGCTGAAGACTGAGGCATAGCTTGCAGACAGGCAAGAGGGGAGCACGGATAGGAGGGAATTCAGATGAAGTTGGTTGTTTTGTACCATTTTGGGCTGTTCATGGTCTAAAATTTATGTCGGCTTTTGGATCCCTTCATAGAGACTGAAACTTCCCAGCCTTAGACATATATCTGGCCGAGCACAAAAGCGTCTGCACCTCGGCGACTCTTTTCAGAGTAGCTGAAACATACGGAGCCTTTCTCACAGCATCAGGCCACTACATCACTGCAACTCCCCTGGCCTCTTCCCACCGGCTAAAGCATTAGCCTGGACCTTGCTGTCTGTGTCGTTTGGTCACAACTTAATCATGTGGGATGGAGCAGTTTGGGAAGAGCCGTAAAGTACCCCAGTTTGTCTTGCATCAAGGGACAGCATCCTGGACTCAGAACTGAATAGAATGTGCCTTTGGTAGCAGAGGGAGTATGTCACTGACCAGATGAGGCCAAGGCTGCAGCCACGGGGTTGGGGGTGGGGCGCTGAGGCTGACTAGCAAGGGAGGAGATGATCGAATTAGAGGTCCAACCCTTTATGATCCAGAGAGCTTTAGGGAAATCTCAGGAGTCAAGGGGTAACTTACCTTTTACATTTTTCAGCCTAAGATCTATGAAAAACAGAGAAAAGACAAAATGGTATTTCACCAATTATGGTGTATTTAAATATTTATATTTAAACAAAACAAAAAACCCTTAACTTACCCAAAAAGTCCATATAATTGTACTATTCACAAGGAAATTATAGGATTTACGGCAAGTATACTGTTACAGAGTTCACTGTAAGCCGCGTGACTGGTAATGGATCACAATTTTAGTTGAAGTCTGAACTACTTATTTCGACCCAGGCAGCACGCGCCCAGCTGTGCCGCCTCACTTGAAGATGACGTCAAAAGCCTAATCCAGGTGGGTGAAGGCCCCGTGGGCCACCTGCACGGGGGGTAGGGCATGCAACCTGGAGCCTGTTGCAAGGGCTTCCAAGTACACAGCTCTCTGCATTTCCAAAGTCAAGAGACAAGACGAGTGAGTACTGGGGCAGTTGAGGGGAGATGAACTGGAAAGCAAAGGAGTCTGAACTTTTTGATGTTAAAAAGGGACCTTGCTCTAAAAAAAAAAAAAAAAGAAAACAAAACAAAACACAGGGAAACATTGCTCTGGGTCAATAACTTTCAAATCTTTGTAAAAACATCCACTGTGAGATAATTTATTAAAATATCAATTTGTGTGAGTGCTTGTGTGTGTGTGTGTGTGTGTGTGTGTGTGTGTGTGTGTGTGCGCGTGTGTGCATGTGCGTGTGTTTCCCTCTCTGCGTTGCCTTCCTCCATTCCAAGAAGGTGGCCAGCTTTCATGTTCCTGTAAAATTGAAAGTAGTTGATTCTGGGGGAGTGACGCTCCCAGGCTAGAAGGGGAATGTGTCTGGGGGTCCTTGAGCACCAAAGGCCTCTGCTTGGCCCCTACGAGGGATCTTGGAGTGATGTCTGGTCCTCTGAGGGGAACTGCTGTGCGGTCCCCTTGGGTGGCTAGACCCAAGCATGTGGTCTCCAGCTGCTGTAAATGTGCTGTGCTCCGGCTTGTTCAGGAGCCACTGAACCACTTCAGGGCTCATATCAGCTTGTGTGAAAAGCTTATCGGCAGCAGCCACGTGCGCTGTAGGCCAGGGGGTTCTCTCAAAATGTTCTGCTTTGCATAAGCCCTCTAGAACCTTGCAGGATTCTAGATGAGAGAGGTCAGGGCAGAAAGGGAGAGCCCCTTTCTAATAACAGATATTGAATTTCTTATCAGCCAGGTGCAATGGAGTTGCAGAATCAGAATCAGTTTTAATTTATTTAAAAAAGATAATGTGACATTTCTTGCACCTTCATGTGATGCTTGAAAATACACAGTTTATTACAAAGCTATATATTTTTTCTTTAAAGGAAAACTTATTTGGAAGCCCAAAGTGAAAACAGGTAAAAATGGAAGCTTTTCAGATTGAAATAGGTCACGAGGACCCAAATCCTGTCTCCTGTCTCCAAACAGTGCCTAAGAGGCTTTATGGATGCCTGGGGACCCCATAAAGACCTCTGGAGCGCCACCGAACACAGTTGCGAAGCTGCTGTTCTACTTAGTGACCATTAGTGAAGAATTGATGATGGTGATAATGATAACATTAATAACGAAAATAGCAGGTTGCTCTAGAGTTTGAAAAGCACTTTTATAGACGTCATCTCATTCCCTGCGATAACCTGAAGTAGCAGATACAGTACATACCCTAATTCTTGAGATGAAGAAACTTGCTCTGGACATAGTACCAGTAAGTTTGGTTCCTAATTTTGTTGATATTTTTAAATTTGAGAAAACAAAACAAAATACCAAAAGAATAGCGAGGACACATTAACACAACTATCCCTTATGTCCTTACCACCTGAAATGAATGAGTATTCACATTTTGCCATATTTACTTGCAATGTCATTGATAAAGAAATACAACATTCCAGATAGGAAAATTGCCCTATGTTTTTTTCCCAGTCTGATTCATTTTTTTTTCCCAGTCTGATTCATTTTTTTTTCCTCAGAGGAACAACTATAGTGAATGTCACGTGGGCTAGAGTCTTGTTTTATTTATAAACGATAAGGAGAATTGTTTTGTAAATTTTAATATGTAAAGATATTCATACTCCATGTCACACCTGCACTGTCACTCAATGTTGCAGTATTTTTACTGCTAGCTGATGGTACCGCATAATTTGATTATAGTACAGTTTATTTATCCTTTCTCCTATTGGTGGGCATTTGGGTTGTTATAAACGTCACTACAAAATGAACACGGCCGTAACTTAGTTTCTCTAGAGGAGACAGTGTTAGTTTACAGGGTATGAGCATAAGTTTTATTAGATATCGCCACTTTGGTTTCCAAGTTACGTTCCTACCAGCATATGTGAAAGTTTTGATACACATATGTTCTTCCCCAAATTGGAGTTGGCCTGTTTTTAAATTTTAAAACTCTAATAGGGTTTAAATAATATCATGTTATTGTTTTCATTAGCCTTTCTCTCATTGTTAGTGAAGCTCAGCATTTTTTCACATGATTATTGGCCAGGTGGGTTTCCTTGTCTATGCATCACCTTTATGAAATTTTTGTTGATTTCCTGTTGGTTGTCTTTTTCTTAGTGATTGCTTCCATGACACTCCACAGCCACTATAAATACTGGTGGCAGAATAATTCCAAACAGCAAGTTTCAGCTTCCACCAATGATCTCATCCTACAGAGTAAAGGCAAGCTGATACTGTCACACCTTGTCCCAAAAAGGAAAAGGTGAGGTCAGTTCCTTTCCCTTTCCCTGATGCACCATCTTGTCTGCTTCCCAAACAAACAAAAGACATCTTCCATCTTCCTTCAGAATGCAGATTTTTTGTCAGGACTAAACCACCAGCCTTTACTGAACATGTGGCAGACACCGTATGAAGTGATTTCTGTGCATTAGCTCATTGAATTCTCATAATGTTCCTGGGAGAGGTTATTTATTACCACCAGTTTCCAGATGTGGAAGCTTGGGTTCAGGGAGCTTAAACAACTTGTTCATACAGTTTTAAGTAGTGCAGCCCAGACCTGAGTCAGGTGCTTCTGATCTCAAACAGGCACCCACTTAGTACGAAAGTGAAATGACCTGCCTGAGACGCCCTTGAGAATGCCTCTGTGCTTTCCCTTCAACTTGGAAAACCCCAGGGACAGGCTTCTAGTCCCTGCACCTGGGGGAGCTCGTCTTGGGCTCTGAATCCTTGATGCATGTACATTTTGTGATTCACAAACACTTAGGCTGTGAACACTCAGTTCAAGTGAACACACTCCAGCTTCACCTCCTCATTGTCTCTTCCTCTTCCCCATCCTCTGCCTCATACTCTTTCCATTCATTACTACTGGCAAGGGGGCCTCACCGCCACCCTCTCTTCTCATTTCTTCTCCAGGGGGGCCTGAATGGGGCCCATCGTGAGGTTAGCAGAGCAGTTGGAGGTCCAAATGCTAGGATCCAAAGACTTCTGGAATACCCTGTCTCTTGTGAACCCAGAAATTCACAGATTTTAGAGTTGGAAGTGACTTCAAGAGAGCACTTTACTCAGCCATCTGCCTTTGTCAGGTGTCAGACATTGTCTCAGTTTTGTAGATGAGTAACCGGTGTTTTTCGAGATTACATGACCAACCCAAGGTCACGTGCTAAGTTAGTTACTGTGAAGGGCTGAAGCCCTGGTTTAATAAGTTGCTTCTTTTGCTACACTGTTAGAGTATTTCTTTGGGGTTTTGAGATATTTTTAAAATATTTAAACTTCTATAGTTTAGTTGAAACTTAAAGAAAAAAAATATGCGTAGTGAAAAGGTTGACAGCCACAAGAGAAACACTCCAAGTGGAGAGTCTCAAAGGGAAGTGGCAGGAAAAAGAAGACAAATTTTTGACCACCTGCTTTGACTGAATAAAATGCATTTTGCATTTCCAGGGTACTTTTCTGAAATTTTATGTGATGGAAGTAGGAAAAAGAGAAAGGAAGAGAACAATGCATAATATACCACACATTTGTTATCTCATTTAACCTCCCCTCCAAAAAAACCACCCCAACAGTTCTCCAATTCTTTATCTAGAAGTAGGAACAGGTCCCCAATTCTTTATCTAAAACCCTTATGGTTAAAGATATCTCCCAGATTCAGAACTGTTCAGATTTTAGAAAAGCAATACAGTATATGTATCATAAATCACAAAACATTCTCAGTAGCATCTGGGATAACATCCTGTAATCAAACACATTTGTATTTATTCAACTAAAAATATGAATATTCTCAAACGGCACTAAATGAAGACTATAAATAGTCCCATATCAGTTCAAGTAAGGTTTTGCAGCCAACCAAGTTCAGACCAGGTCAAGTTTTGGCATCAAATGAGTTATTTTAAAAACAAGCTCTGTTTCAAGAGATTTCTGGAATTTGAAATTGCAGATTGGGCATCTACATTAATATCCTGTGTTATTATCATAGTACACATGAAGGAATAGAGGTTTAGACTCTAAGTAATTGCCTACGTTCCCACGGTTCCAAGCCAGAAGTGGGAGTGGAAACCAAAGCCCTCAACACCACCCTATGTTCTTATTCCTGCCTCCAGCGAGGGGATTACTTCTCTCAAGGAGATGGAGGGCAAACGTATATGGACAGACTGACACTCGTGTTTTGTATTTTTAATATATTCTAGGAAGGCTTGCACAGCATATGTACACGGTACACAGACTAAAGGCCTATGAACGAGTGAATGTCAAGGTTTACAAAGGAGAACAAAGGAGCTGGTTTGGAGATTCCATAGAGGTAGGGTCAGGCTTCTTGGAGCTCATACTTAAAATGGTGGTCAGAGCCTCTCAAAGGAGGTACAACAAAGGAGAAGCTGATCACAGGTTTATCTTCACTCTTGTCTTTGTCAGGGAGGGTGAAGGCTAGCTGGCATTCTACTTTTTAGGATCCCTAATTAGAAGGGGAGCTAAATGCCTGTATTTGTAATCTTCATTATGTAATCCTTATTTATTTCCTTAATTCTTCTATTTTTTTCTTGAATTTTTAATGGACCTCAGAGTTTTGTGATTCAAAGAGTTTTAGTAAATTTATGACCTTGTGCAGCCATCATCATAATTCAGTTTTAGAACATTTCCACTGCCCAGTAAGATCTTGAGCTCACTCATACTCAGTTCCTGCTCCTACCCTGGGCAACCACTGATCTGCTATTTACGCATTTCCCTTTTCTGAAAAGATGAAATAAATGAAATCATGCGTTACATGTTCTTTTGCGTCTGACATCTTTCACTTACAGTTTCTGAGATTCATTCATGTTGTTCATTCATGTTGTTGTTGGATAGTATTTCGCTGCATGGATATACCACATTGTGCTTACACATGCATTAGTTGATGGACATTTGTATAGCTTCCAATTCTGGCTATTGGAAATAATGCTATGACTATTCTCAAACAAGTTCCTGTTTGGATGTCTGTTTTAATTTCTTTTACAAAATTACTAAATCTACTAAGATTGCTGGGTTTTATGGAAACATTATATTTAAGTTTTTAAGAAGCTGCCAAACTGTTTCTTAAGTGGATATATCGTTTTACATTCCTACCAGCAAAGTATGAAAGTTCCGGTTACTCCACATCCTTTCTAGCACTGGCATTATCTGTCTTTTTTTATTATAGTCATTCTGGTGTGTAACTCATTGTGATTTTAATTTGCATTTTCTGAATGACTTATGATATTGAATGATACTGTGCACCCTCTCATGTGCTTATTGGCCACATGTATGCCTTATTTTGATATGTCTATACAACTCTTATCAAATACATGATTTGAAAATATTTTTTCCCAGTCATTGGCTTGGCTTTTCATTTTCTTTAAGGTGTCTTTGAAAACACAAAAGTTATTAATTTTAATGAATCCAATTTATCATTTTTTAAATAGATTTTGCTTTTAGTGTTGATTTTAAGAACTCCTTGATTAATGATTTACTTGTTTTCTTCTAGAAGTTTATCATTTGAGTTCTTCCATTTAGGTCTTTGATGCATTTTGAGTCATTTTCTGAGTATGGCGTGAGGTAAGGGTTTAAGTTCATTTTATTTTATTTTTGCAAATGAATATACCAAATTGTCCCAGTACTGATTATTGAAAAGATTATGCCATCTCTTTTGAATTATCTTTGTCCTGTCATTGAAAATCAGTTGATCATGTACATGTGGGTATGTTTCTGGGCTCTCTACTCTGTCCCATTTGACTGAGTTGTCTATTTTTATGCTAGTACTACTGTAGCTTAATAATATGACCTCAGATCAGGTAGTGAAAGTCTTCCAACTTGGTTCTTCGTGCTGGCCACTCTAGGTGCTTTGAACTTTAGAATTAGTTTGTCAATTTCTATTTAAAAAAAAAAAAAAAAAAAAAAGGTCTTCTGGACTTACTGCACCACAGGAGAGAAAAAAAGAACTTCTGGGATTTTGATAGGGAATCCACTGAATCTATAGATCAATTTGGGGGAGAACTGACTGGTATAAAAAAACTGAGTCTTCAAACCAATAGAAAAAAAGGTTTCTCCATTTATTTATATCTTCTTTACATTTCTCAGCAATTTTATGTAGTTTTTAGCATATAAATCTTGTACTTATTTTTAAGCTCATTTTAAATTTATTTTATTATTTTTGATGCTACAGTGAATGAAATTTTTTAATTAATTTCATTTTCAGTTTTATTTTTGTTGGAATACAGACAAAATTTATTTTTATATATTGATTTAGTATCCTGTGATCTTGTCAAGTTCATTTAGTCGTTCTAGAAGGTTTTATTCTTGGTGTTATTTTCTAGTCTCACTGGCTAGAGCAGCTAATACAATGTTAGGTGGAAGTAACATAAATGGATATCTTTGTGTTGTTCCTGATTTTAGGGGGAAAGCATTCAGTCTTTCAGCATTAAGGATATTAGCCATAGATTTTTGTAGATGTTATTTTTCATACTGAGGAAGTTTTCTTCTATTCGTAGTTTGTTTAAAATTTTTATTATCAGTGAGGGTTGGATTTTGTCAATGCTTTTTCTGTGTCTTTTGAAATTATCATGTATTTTTTACCCTTTTGTTTACTAATATAATGTAATATATCAATTTATTTTTGGATGTTAAATAAATGTAACTTCCTGGGATAAATTTAACTTGGTCATCATTTAATTTTTTAAAAATTATTTTGCAGAATTCAATTAATTTTATTATGGACTTTTGCATCTATATATGTCCCTGTTTGTCTCTAGTAACATTTCTGGTCTTAGAGTCTATTTTTATCTGCTATTAATATAGCCACTCCCACTCTTTTATGATTATTGTTTGAATGGTGTATCTTTTCCATCCTTCACTTTCAACCTATTTGTCTTTGAATCTAAAGCATGTCCCTTATAGACAGCATAAACTTCCTTTTTTTAATCAAGTCTGATCATCTCTAACTTTTAAGTGAGGTTTTTAGTCTAGTTAGAATTATTGTGATTATTAATATGATTGTATTTACATTTGTAATTTTGCTATTTGTTCACTATTTGTCTTGTCTTGTTGTTCCTCTATTCTCCATTTACCTTTTTTATGTTAACTAAATATATTTTGGTTTACTATTACTCTGTTGATTTCTATCTATCTATCTATTAGGTTTTTGTTTGTTTGTTTGTTTTTAGTGGTTGCTCCAGGGATTATAATATGCATCTTAATTTATCACAATATACGCCAGAAAAATACTAACTTAGTTCTGGTAAAATGTAGAAACTTTGCTACAATATATCTCCCATCTTTTGTGCTATTTTTTTACATATATCATATCTATGTATGCTATAAACCCAACAACACAGTGTTTTAATTATTGCTTTTACCATCTTACCTATTTTAAAGTAATTAGGAAACAAAGAAAATGCATTTATAGAAACTTTTATATTTGCCCTCATTTAACATTTCCTGTACTTTTCAGTACTTTGGATTTTTGTTACTCTCAAGTATCATTTTCTTTCAACCTGTATGACTTCCTTCAATTTTATTATAAGGCATGTCTTTTGGCAACAAATTCTTTCAACTTTGTTTATCTATAAATGTCTTTACTTCACCTTTATTGTTGAAAATTTTTTTTCTGAAGACAGAATATATGATTGACAAGGTTTATTTCTTTTAATTGAAAGTGTCATTCCACTGATTTCTGGACTCAATTGTTTCTGATGATAAATCAGCTGTTAATCATCCTCTATATGTGATGAGTCATTTTTCTCTTGCTGCTTTCAAAAATTTCTCTTTTCCTTTAACTATAAACAGTTAGCCTATAATGTGTCTAGATGTTAAATCTCCTTGGGTTTTTCTAAATGAGATTCATTGAACTTCTTGGAACTGTAGCTTAATATTTTTATTAAATTTGGGAAATTTAAAATCATTTCTTAAAATATTATTTTCTGCTCTGAATTACTTTCCTGGGTTTTTGTAACAACATGCAACTAACTGGGTGGCTTAAACAACAGAAACTTATTGTTTCACAGTTCTGGAGTCTAGAAGTCAGAAATCAAGGTATTAGCAGGGTTGGCTCCTTCTTAAGGATATGAAGGAGAACTTCTTCTGTGTCTCTCTCCTAGCTTCTGGTAGCCTCAGGGATTCCTTGCCTTCTCTGTGTCATAATATTTTCTACCTTTTAGGCATGTGTCTCTCTGTGTTCAAATTTCCCCTTTGTATAAAGATATCAGTCATATTGCACTAGAGCCCGCCCTAATGACCTTGCCTTAACTTGATCATCTTTAAATTCCCTAGTTCCAAATAAGGTCACATTCACAGGTACTGGGAGTAAGAACTTCATCTTTTTTTGGAAAACAAAGTTCAATGCATAACATGCCGCCTTGGCTCTCCTCTGGAACACAAATTAAATGTATGTATGTATGCTTGCTATTGGTCAACAGGTCCCTGAGGCTTGTTCATTTTTCTTCAATCTTTTCCTTTCTGTTCTTCTGACTGGGTAATCCTATTGATTCTTCAAGTTCACACTTTTTTCTCCCTTCTTCCACTCAAATCTGCTCTTGAGTTCTCTAGTGAATTTTTTTTTTAATTTCAGATACTGTAATTTTCAACTCTGGAATTCCTTTTGGTCCCATTTTATAATTTCTATATTTTTATTGAGATTCTCTATTTGTCAAGTTATTGTCATTACTGAACAACTCTTGTTGTTTAAACAGATTCCTTTAGTTTGTCGAACTTAATAAAAGCTGTTTTGAAATCTTTGTCTGGTAAATCCAACACCTGGGGATAATCAGCGACAGTTTTTATTGATTGCCTCCCTCCCACCCCTCAAATGTTGTCAAAATTCCTTGTTTCTTGTTGTGTTTTGGAATTTTTGTTAAATACATTTTACATAATATATTATAGTGATTCTGAGTTTTAACTTTTCTCCTATAAGATAACTTTTCTCTTATGCTGTTTTTGCTCTTATTTTATTCTTTTGTTTAGTAATTTGCATGGGCTAAATCTGTGAACTCTGTCTCCTCTGCAAGTTACATGTGCTGATGACCCTACTCAGTGTTTTCATTTGCTTTGTTTTTATTTTTAAGCCAAATTCCTAGGTATCATCTCTGCATCTGCTTAACTTGGTGTTCAGGCAAAGATTGGTCAGAAGTTATGTTCAAACACCTTGAGCCAGTAAGGCTTCCACTCTCTTCTAATGAATCTGGGTATAGGCTGGGAAAACATTCAAATTTCAGGCCATTCCCAAGTTTGTCCTGAATTTTGCTTCCTTCTAGGCACTCTTCTTTTGCTTCTGGGAATTCTTTGTGCTCCACCGACCAAGGGTGTTTGAATGGCTTGAGCCTGCCCTAGTCTGTCCTGCATATCTTCACAGTGTCTGGGAAACTCAGGGCATGTAGAATGCTGATCAATTCCCCTGTGCCCATCTCCCCTTGCAAAACTTCCTATTAAATCTCTGGCTTTTACGACCATCTAGTCCATTGTTTGTCCAAACTGGGACTGTAACCTCAGGCTAGTGGAGCCAGCCCCCGGATCTCCCTATGGGTTTGCTACTAAGCTGACTGCTTTAACTGCCAATGCTCCAATAAAAGTGAGCATTCTCCAGCTTGGGTAGCAGGGCTGTTTGTTTTCACAAGCTAACAGAGCTGGGAGAGAGATGGTAGAGACCACTGACAGCAACACCACAGACACTGCTTTTAGCTGAAATTTAGTATTTTTCAAGAATAGATGCTTCTTAATTTGTTGTATGCCTTTGGTTGATTTCCAGAGCACTGAATGTTTGTTTCTGAGGTTTTTATCCAGTTCCATAGTTGTTTTTGAGAGAGAGAGTTTGTTTATCTCCCTATGCTGTCATGCTTGAAGAGAATGAGAATCTGATTTTAGTAGCTTTTTAACAGTCTTGTCTTCGATTGCTTCAGCATCATGCATTGACTCTTCATTGTGTCCTTACAATGATGTTTTCTTTGATGCCTCTGGTCCTAGCACCTTGGGGATAGATTATACAAATTTTGGGGTTGGCTGAGCCAAACAAAATGGACAGGACATTCATTCCTTAGCCCTTACTCTATCTCTAGAAAATAACAAGTGTAGTCAAGCACCTACAAGGTTTCTCATCTACCCACACTCTCTGGAATGTATTACCTCCCTCTTTTTCAAACCAGTCACTGCTCTAAGACTCTGCTCAAGATCACTCTCCTTTATAAAGGCATTTCTAATTACTTCAACCCACTCCAACTTCCCTTCTCTTTGAACTCTTTGGTTCTTATTTTTGCCACTATTTTTGAAGATTACACAGACTCTATAATATATTCTTCTCCTAACTATTCTTTTCATGCACTATTCTTTCTCATCTCCCCAGGGAGATCACATTTATTGAATGAAGGTAGAAGCAAAGGTATTATTATTTTGCATGTCTCATAGATTTTACTGAAATCCTAGATATAACCAGTACACAATTTAGAGTTTGTAGGTTGAATTGAATATGATCAAGTGAATGGTTGCCTGATTGGTGATCATGTCCTATACTTTCAGAAAAGTTGGAATGATAAAAGATGTTTTACACTTCTCTTCCCATGGTACAAGTCTCTGCATGCCTAAATCACCCTGCTTTTCAAAGTCTAGATTAAATACCTCCTTCATGAAGCCTTTCTTGTCCCCTCCTTCCTGAACTTGCCGTGCATCCTGTACTTTGCCTGTGGTGTTTATAACTTTCTGTCCTGTACATGCCTTTTTCTATTAGATGTGAGCATCAGATTCAAAGCAAGGACTCATCTCTATAATCTCACTGGTAGAATGTTCTGGTATAAAATGAACTTGGCACTTGAATACTAAATAAGTGAATGAATGAATGAATGAATGAGGCTAAATCTTGGCTTTACAAATCACGCTCAGTTTGTAGAATACAGTGGCCAAATAAGGAGAGTGTGTCCTGGAAAGTCGAAGGAGCTCAGTGCTGTAAAGGAACCTACAGGAGATTCCAGAGAGTTCCTTTTCAGATGGGATCGCTGAGGTCTAACCAGGTGAAATAACGTGATCCCATGCATTAGCAGCAGAGTACTCTGGATGGCTGGTGAGGTTGCCTTGTGTGTTTTCGCCCATTCTCCCTCAGGGATGCAGGCTACAAGTGTGGCTTTATATCTGTTACAAGCATCTGTTGGCTTCATGAGGATTCCAAGTTTCATTTAGGGCTTCTCTTCATGTCCATGAATTTATCCTCAAATCCTTTCACCACCAACAGTAAAGCTGGCCTTGCATTCACTGTACAGTAACAGATTAATGGGCCCACTCTAACAGCAGACTTACCATGTCGAAGAACCAGAGCATTTCCTTTGATGAGAAGATGTTAATAGACCCCAATGTACTGACTGGCCCTTAACAAGGAAGTAAATTCAAAACCAACAAGAAAATGTAAACCTGATGTGATTTCCCTAGCCAAAACGGAGAGCAAACAGACCCCACCGTCTGTGAAGTGTACAGCTACTAAACTTTAATGACAGTATCAGTTCTGCTTGATGAGGGCAATAGTGACTCCTTGGTTCATCTGTTATAAAGATTGGAATTCAGGCTGATTTCACTGCACTTGGCAGGTGGCCGAGCATTAGCGAGCTAATGCAGGCCATATTCTAGCTGTACTTAATGAAGGCAGCGCCCGAGACATCAACTTCGAGCAGAAAGCTTATCTACGTATCTGGTTCACACTTAAAGGCAGAATGCTGTGTTTTGCCAGGTTGCTGATGTTTAAGAGGTTAACCTCAAATTAAAGAAGCAGTAAAGTCACAACTGCAGGTTCTTCAAATTGTTAGGCAGCTGACTGTCAATCAGTGCTTTCATTCTAATGGAGTGAGGGTACTTTGGGAAAGGACACTAATAAAGTGCGCCCGGCACCCCATAGACAGACGCTTCCTCCTGTCCTCTTAAAACAACCCGTGTTTACAGCTTATAATAAGCTACTATAAAATCTGCCCTAGGCCCCCTCCCCCCCCCGCCTTGCTCCCCTGCACCATCCTGACTCCCCCTGGAGCACGTGAGAATGCTGTGACTAGGGATAACTGCTTCCACTAATGAGACGGCACCGTGTGCCAGGCTGTCCACTGGATGCCTTACGTTGTCTCATTTAATCATGGTAAGTCTTTTAAAACAGGCATTTTTACACGCATTTTTGAGATGAGGCACACAAAACTCAGAGAAATAAACTGACATGCTCAGGGTCCCATAGCCAGAAAGGGGAAAAGACAGGTTGGAACACCCGATTGTCTTTGTACGGACTCTGCGGTTTTATATTTTCATCCTTGGTTTTGACGTTGGGCACCTGAAAGACATCACTCCCAGTATTGTTCTCCACCTTCTTTGTCCTAATCTCAGGGAAGAGAAGTGCACAGCCAAGCCCTGCTATAGCCCCTCTAGGGCTCTCCTTTTGGGGAAAGGTCTCCGCAATAGGGAAGAGGGACTTTGCATAACTTCTCTCCTTTAGTTCTGTATGCCCAAGGATCTTTGGGAAGCCAACCATGATGTACACGTCTACAGCAGGTCTATAGACAAAAACAACAAAAATACAAGGAAAACCTTCCACAAATGTACCGTATGCACAATATCGGGCACAGAGCCTGACACATGACAGCTGGGTAATAAATGTACAAATTGGACATTTTCGATAAGGAAGTGTTCTCACAAAAATTCACTTCCTGGTTATTTCATACGATAACCTTTTGTCTATTCATTACACAGAGTTCTAATGTTAAGTGGGAGAAACAAAGAGTAAGGTCTCATCCATGCTATGATTACAAGGACAAATGATGAGTGTAAACAGAAGATAGCTGCAAGGGAGTATAAAAATGGAATGTGGTGGGGTTTGCGCAGTGGGATTGCAGGATGATTTTCTTCCTTCATTTTGATTCCTATTAAACCTTATATACTGTTGTTTTGTACAATAAATAATTTTTTAAAGTATAACAATGAATACTAATTAAAAATAAAACGTGTAAGTTGTGTGCCAAAACCATCAGGAAGAACAAATGTGGCATTTCTATTTCTTCTGGAATTCTGGCTTCTAGTGAGGTCTTTATTCTTACTATACAAAGTGCACTCAATCCCCAACCAACCGTGTTCATGGCGGGAAGCGCTGATGAGGGTCATCTTGACATGTGGATGCCGAGGGGCCCAGGGCATCCTACCAGCTACTCCACTGGAAGCCTTTCTGTAGTCTTTGGGCCTGAGAGCCTGACACGCACAGTTCTGTAGATCATTTCTAAATAATTTACACTTATTACCATGAAAACGCCTATACTTTGGCTTCTTTAACAGATTTTGACCCAAATTGCAGTCATCCCCTATTGCATCATGCGACTTGATAACGATCAAAGGCACTGCTGGGTCTGAACTAGTGGCTTCCAAAGCGTGGTCCCCAAGTAGTAACTTCGCTGACTTGCTAGAAATGCAAATACTCTAGCCTTTCATTCTTTCTGAAGCAGAAAACTCTGGGGTGGGCCCACAAAACTGGGTTTGAACAAGCCCCTCCCAGGTGATTTCAGTGATGAGTAAATTTTGAAAACCCCTGAGCTAAACGTAGCACCTTCTTGTCCCCACCATCCACTGGTCAAAGGATCTAGTATTTTACCTTTTTCAGGATTGATCAACTTCATTCATATTACTCATTTTACTATTTCAAGTTAAAACAATGAATGTTATTTGAACACGAATGAGGGGCATAGAAAGGGTAGTATTTTAGGATGTTATGTGCCATTAACGTGTTAGATTGAATTACTTTATCAGTTTGCTTTGAAAGAACAGGTTCTTTAAGGTTTGGGGGTTGAGGGTTTAACAGTGAAGAGTAGTTATGAGAAGATGAAGCCTGACTATGAAGTAGTTGGGGGGTAAGTACCATTAGGACCCTCCTAAAAGGAGTAATCTGGATTCTGCAAATAAAACTTATCTGCCTCTGAGATTGCCCAAACCAGCATCCTATGCATTCAAACCAGTTCAATGTCCTCCTTGGGAAAGGGCTCCAGTCTACGATCCCTTGTTGTAAAAGGTAACTGTATCCATTCTCTGAACGTCCATTAGGGATTTAGCACCTAAAATGGGTCTGCTTGGAAGCCTCAATTCTTGTCCAGAAAACACTGCCTTCTTATGAGATGCAAAGCTATTTTCAGAGCAAAAATAATGTGCAGCTCAAACTTTGTCTTCACATATAATTATGAATCATTTATCCTAGATTGAGCCCTGCTGAGCATGGCTTCATCCTAGGATCACCATAATCCCCCCCTGAGAACACAGACATCCTTGCTTTAGCACTTTCCCACTGAGTGCTTATTAGAGAAAACACACAGAAGCTACAAGACCAAAACAAAACCTTTACCTGAGACGATCAAAGATGCTACCCACAGCAGCAGCATGCAGCGGAGGACCTCAGGGGCTGCACACCCTTCATGCGACGCCACCATTCATTATCAGTGTGTCACTTGGGGTTGGCTTTGCAGCCACGTGTTTTGCTAAAAATGAGCAGCAGGATGCTAAAAGAGTGAACATGTAAAGCCGCCTTCTTGGGCATTCAAAAACTGGATGCTGAAACCATTAACACTCATTTCCTGTCTAAGCAGGGGCCATGATCAACCCTGGGCAGATTTCTCCTGCGACAAAGTTTGTTTTCTACCGTTGCTACACCCTTTTCTCCACAAAAAGCACCTCCTTTTCCAACCATTTGTTGTGTAAAACTGCAGACTGACTGAACTCATTTCCTCAGATAACTTGCATGCACACGGGTTCCTGCTCTCCTCCAGGTTAAGGATCTGTCGTCTTCTGACTCTTTTCTCATGACAAAGGAGGGAAGCTGGACAGAATAATGATTATGAATGTGGGCTCATGAGCTGGAGTGTCTGAGTTCAAGTCCTGTCTCCTCCACCCAGCAGCTGTATGACTCTGGGCAAGTAATTCAACCCTCAAAGTTATCAGCTTTCTCACTCCTGGACCTAATATTTCTCTAATAACAAATACATCTTTATACTTAATCCACTTGTTATCAAAGAGTTTGGGAAAGCCCCTGAGATGCAATTTATTCATTTACAAATAGTTTACAATTCTCTTGTCTTCTCATACAATACTGAAATGCCCTTCTTAAGATGGAAGTAACAGAAAAAAATGCTCTGGCCTCACACACAATTGAGTGAAGCCTGGTTTGCACCCCATATACAACTTCAACTTCATTTCCAATCAAAATTTTAAGTCTTTTTATCCCCCTGGCACTCTCTCTTTCAAGTCCAGTATTTGCTGGTACAATACATTAGTAGCTTTAAAACGTCTCTTTCAGGCAAGAAATGTGAGCTATCACAGGGCTACACTACACCAGCTAAAAGGAGAGGGTGATGGGCGTGGGTGTGGGCGAAAGGTGTTTTATGCAACCCCACTGGGACATCATCACTTTAGAAAACAATTTTACAGCCATATAGTTAAATTAACTGGTAGTTAGAGGCAATTATGTGATAAAGTAAAAATATTTATGTTCTTTAGAGCTCCAAAACTGTCATTTGAAGTGTGACAAATTTTTAAGTAATTTCACCTGCAACTTTTGAAAGATTAGTTCTATGACTAAGGGCATAAAATTGAAACAGGTTGCCAGTATGAAATAAAATCAAACCTATCTCCTCCTTGTAATTTCGCTGGAATTTAGTGCTCGTAAAATGTCTCACTATCATAGTTCTCCTTGCTCAAAATTTTTATTTTCTAAACAACCACAACTTGGGATTTAAAATTTAAAAATGCCATCTCCCCCTGAGGAATCTGAAATATGTCCAAGTGCACACGCATCCACGCATACAGGCTCTTCCTGGTGCCTTGCTCTAAATTTTTTTTTTTTTTTTTGCCATTTTCTTGATGACAGGCATAAGCTCACATTTTCCCCCTTATTCCTGTCAAAAAGTACATTGGAAGCCACAAGCCATAAAAAAAAAGAAATCGCCTACTATTCTATCTTTTACAGAGCCATTTTACGGTTGTTCATTACCATTTTTTGTCTCTGCTCATGCACATTTACATTTTTACACAATTGCAACTATCGTGTACACAATTTTGTGTTTTTCCTCACTATTTTATACTGTGCACTTTTAGTGCTGTTATGTAGTCTTCACGACCATCATATTAACATGCTGTAAAAACAGTCTTTTGAACATCTGCACCATAATTCATTATACTAGTCTTCCACTGTTGGACACTCAGGTGGCTTCCAGTATTTCACTGCTGTATGTGGCGCTGTGATGGACATTTCTATGCTTGTGGCTTTCTCTTTCTTTTACACTGTTTCCTTGGGCTAGAATCCCACAAGTGGGATTACCAGGTTAAAACATAAGCACTTTTTACTGTGGTAGCTTTTGATACCTAAGATCAAATTGCTTTTGAAAGTGTTTTATCAATTCAAATGACCTCTAGCAACACGGAAGTTCATCTCTACCTCTGTGTATGTCAATTTCATAGCAACATGTTTATTTATACGGTTTCTATGATATTATACCCAATTCTAAGGCATTCACTATGCCTCTGAATCTTTGGCCGTGGTTAGGGCCTTTGGTTCCTGCAGTTTTAGCAGCTGCAAGTGCACGTATGGGGACACACAGACACACACAAACACACCCAGATGTTAGACTGGGAGTGGCGTAGGAGGTGGGGAAACCAGTCAACTATGTGCCCCTGCGTACTGGAAGCGCGAAGACACAGTGGAGCATGCAACGTAGAATGTGGAGGTCAGACCCCACACTTTCCCACTCCATCCTTACCTCTTCTCTCCACCAACCCGCTGCCTCAGCCCTAAACTCCAGCCCCTGCAGAGCTTGTGTTCTCCTTTATCTGTGGCAGGACACCAGCCTTCGGGCATTATTGTTGGTCCACCTGGCCCTTTGCCATAGTCTAACTGCCTCTGAAAGTCACAGTGAAAGTATGTGTCTATTCCGCCCCCAACCCTAGAAACTGCTCCAGCCCAAACACACAAAGGATGGCCCACGGAGCCGTGCATGGAGCAGGCCATGGTCGGCAGGGCAGCTCAGGGCTAAGAGTGTTCCCGGCTGGCCAAGCAATGGGTAACCTCTCTGAGCTCCCACCAACACGGCTCACGAGTTGTGGTCATCTAGTCACCAGAGACTGGATCAGAGCCTACAGCTCACTGCACACGGGTCACTCAGGAGCCCAAGACAGAAATAAGTTTGAATCATCACCATCAAAAGGTGAAAACCTCCATATAACCGGGGGTGTATAGCGTTGTTCTGGCTCTCATAAAAAAATCATAGCTTTAACCTTCCATATCTAATGGTTCTAGTCAAATTTTTATTATAATGTTATGAATAATGCATATCAACTTTACAGCATATGTGCACTTTCAAAGATGATAATGCCATATTTACTTTCACATTTTCTTCCACATGGAATTTCACCCCCATTTTGGGAAATTTCTGCTTGGACAGCGGTCACAAGGGTCAGTCCCCTGGGGCTGATAAGACAGCAGTGTCTCGGCCACAAGCGAGTGACTGAGATAATACAGACACTGCTCACCTCGGAAATAATTCTTGCAAATGAGCTTTGAGGGTTACTTGAGCTTGAAAAAGGAACTGCTCTATACCTTTGATGAATCTGATGCTCACTTGTCTGTTGCAACTTAGAATGGGCCCCGCATGGACGGGCGGGTGGGTTCCACTAAGCAGCTGATCAGCCCATCAGGGGAGATGAATTCGGCCACAGGGATTCTCATGAGCGCACACCCAGACTCCCGCGATAGCAGTTTGGTTCTCACATTAGGAAACACACATGGTATCCTATAAAAAAGGGGTTGTTTCTATCAAGATCTAAATACAAAATTAACTGAAAGTAGGAACCAACATCATGGAGTTAGTTGTCTTTTAATGGGAAGAAGTGAGGGAGAACATGTATCTGGGAATGGCTCTTTTTGGCCGTCTCCTGCAGCAAAATTCTGCCCCTCCCACTTCCCCTGTGGCGCTAGGAGAGTATTTGAGCTTTGTTGTACTTTACGCCATGAATATTCAAAACTGGACCCAGAAAAGATGACTGGCCATTTTCCCCCTCAATCAAAACTTCAAAGAGAGGGAAACCCTAGCCGGAATTTTTTTTTTTTTTTTTTTTTTGGCTTTTGCTCACTCTCTTTCAATTTTAGCTTATTTGATATAATAAAAGTAAAATCTCTTGAAAGGTTATAAAGTACCAATAACAACATGCTCTATATTCTCTCAAAAAGGGCCGGCACGTGGGCAGTGACAACTCTCTTCTGTCCCCTTAATGAGAATTTAGGTTGCCCAGGGAGCACTTTGAGGAAGAAAGAAGGGAAGACCTAGTGGGAGGCTCAGATTTCAGCGACCTTTGTTGCATCGCCTGTGTGCCTTTAGGCAAGTCTAATAAAGAGTGAGACTCTCAGGGGTGAACTTGCCTAGGTCTACAGCGAAGAAAGGCCCGCTTTCACATTTCTGGAATCCCTTTCACTTTCTTAAAGTTGAATGATCTGGGGGAGGGGGAGAGTTATACAAGTCACTACCCTAAATGTTTATCATCTTCACCTTCATCTCAACAACTCTAAAACCAACTTCGGTTATGGTTATGCTATTTGGTAGTACACAAATGAATTTATCTCCTTGTCCATAAAACCAACAGTGGAAAATGTGTTGATATTTGAGACTTAAAAAAAAATCTTATTTAAAACATTTCTTCCACCTCCTATATGGTGGGGTTAAGTGAGTTTGCCCTTAATAATTGCTCCAGGACACGGACTAGCCCCGCAGTCATGGAGAATCTGACATCACCACTGGCTTCTCATCGAATGGCTTCATGCCCTGATGGGAGCTTCACAGGAAATCAGCACACTGTGCTGGGGAAAGAAGAGGACCCTCAGGGGTACCACGACTTTGTTGCCAGAATCTGGGAAGCTTCTCTACATGCACACAGCTGGCACGGAGTTTCCTAAGTTTCCTCTGGCAGGGAAGTCGAGGTAGGGCCCCGGCCCCGCTCGCAGAGCCGACTGCAGGCCCTCCTGCCACGTGCTTTCTTTGCCAGGTGCTGTTTTCCCACAGCCCACGGTCGGCCCAACAGGAACGGGGGAGCACTGCGTGATACACACGGCTGAGTGAATGTGTGTATTTTCAGCCCCCAGGGCTGAATGAGCTGATTCAGATCAAAGAGCAATGATCTATAGCAGCATGTCCTTCTCACTCATGAGGTGACTTGGAAAACACGGATGATGCTTTATGCTCCTTGGCTGGTGCTGTTAATTATACTGATGATAATAATGGTATTATAATTGATAATAATGATAGCAGTAGACAGGATGTTCTCCCAGGGAAGTCCATTATAATTTTATGGAATCATAATTTCCTGCATTTTTCTAAATGTTTACAATAGACACATGTTATGTTAGATTCAGAGAAGAAATGATGCGTGTACGTGTGTATGTGATAATCTTCACATATATACAGATATATGTGTGTGGATGCGTGTGACATACAGATCAGTCATCACACGGAAGGAGGGTCTCTTATCCTGTCAACCACTTTTGGAGAGCACGATGTGCTGTCCTAAGGGTGTTCGTGCTGCTTTGAAGAATGTCCAGCTGGCAAGCGGGATGACGCAGGAGAGTTCCGTGGAAGCTACACTGGAAGGGCAATGGCCAGTCCCGTATTTTTGAACATGTGCAAATTCCCTTGCCGATACTCTGTATACTTCCCCGTTTCTGTGTTTGCTTCCAGAAAGGAGAGGGCCAAGAAAGAGCTGAACTCGTTCCAAAGGGAGGTGTTTCTGGCAGGTGTGAGGGTTTTAAGATAATAAAAACAAGTAGCAACCAGCAGTCCCCTCAGCTGAGCAGCAGCTGCCTCTCCACGCTGCCTCCTAAAGCCTGCTTTGGAAGCATTCTTGGCTTCAGAAACTAAGCGGGCCCACTTCTGTGTTTCCAACCATTTGATCTTCTCACCACTTAGCCCATCACTGGGGATTCCCGATGACTAAATTAGGAAAGTTTGAAAAGCTCTCCATTTCAACACCAGTTCCCATCAACTGTGGTAGGCAGAGAACATTGTTTCATGGGAAGCACATCACGGTCCTTAAAGAGCCTGTGGCAAAGAAAAGGACCCAGGGATGAAATCCAGTCACGGGAAGACTGCGTCAGCAGTTACATATTTGGGGGGAAAACAAGGTTTCACTTTGGACCTGGGAAATTCCAGAATCTTCTGTGTTTCTTGACTTAGCGGAGAACAAACGTAGGTGAGAAAAATGGAGCCTTCTTTTCTTTTCTCTCTCGTTAATGTGAGTGAGAGCCACAGTGTGCTGAAGCTGACTTCATTTTGATTGCTTTCGTGAAGGTAGGAGACGGATATTACTCACATTTTAGACATACATTTTTATAAGGCTTTTAGAGGCCTTAGGCAAACGTGGCTGGTTTTCCAAGGTTTCCTTTGTGCTGTTTGCACATTTTTGAGCTTCAAACCAAGATTCTATGAGCCTGCTATTTTCAAGTGCAGATAACAACATGATTGAAACAAATCTCTATTAAAGAAGAACGAAGATGGATGAACACATTTTCTTCCATTTTATCGGAACTTACCAAATCTTGAAAGTGAAAAAAAAAAGTTGAAAACTGATGTAGCACAGAAACGGGAACAGTGGCTGGAATATTTGAAGAACAAAAGCAAAAATCTTAGTCAAGATATTTCACAAAAAGGGATAGTAACATTTGAAAACAAAGCATTTTGCTCTGTAGTAAGGTCTTTCTCAAGCTTTGGGCTATATAAAACTAAGCAGTGAATATTAATTTAGTCCCAAACAATTGTCCTGTGATTACTGCTAATGGTGTTGCTAGTATTTCTGGAAGGAGATCAGGGGCTTGTGTGGCACGAGGGTTTATAAACTGGTGGATTTTGATAAAAGGAGTGTATTTTCCTCATTTTCTTCCTGTATTTTAAGGCTGTCTTGGTTACCGAGTCACGTACATCAAGATCCCCCAGAAATAATAATCATCTCCCTTAGTATTTATATGTGTATAATTTGATTTACATGTAAAAATAGTGTCATTTCACAAGTGCACATAAAGTCAGAGGTATTTGTGTGTGTGTATTTTTATAAGCAAAGGTCCCACCACTGACTCTCCCCAGAGCAGGCTAAGCTGAGCACAGGCTATTTCTGTCAGCAAGAATGTCTGGCTCTTGATGCACAAATATGATACAGAACTGGGCTGGAACATGGAGTGATGGGGCCAAGGTCACAGGCTGGATACCAATTAACTTTGCACAGAGGCTACAACTGTGTCCTGGGGAGACAGATGCCCCCTGGTCATCTGACCGTGAGCTGATCTCAAGGGAAACCCAAGTGTGAGTGGTCCAGCATGATCCATCAAGTCCACTGAGACACACACCAAATGCACATGCCCCACCACTTTGGATTTCTGCTTCACGGCCACAAGGTGCTGATCACATGTCCTAGACGTAAAGGACTGGTTGGGGTCGGGAAGGAGACTCTTCTGGGTGCCATGGCATTATTTTCCAGGTCATCCACACTGGCACTTTTAAGCCAAAGTTTGACTGTAATCTGAAACCATGCTCTGCACTGAGGGAGCAACCTATTTCAAAATACTTGAAGCCATAATATACTTACAGATACATACCTACATCTGTCCACTGTGGGTTTATTGGTTAATTTCATTTAGTTAGGAAGGCAAGATAGCACAACAAAAAGAAATACAAATTTGGAGAGAGAAAAATTTCAATCAGAATCCCAGCTCCACACTACTTTCTAGTTGTACAACCTTGGGAAAGTTAAATAGTTTACTGAGCCTCGGTTCCCCAAACCATGACATGGAATTTGTTTGATACCTGTCTTTTTCCCATTCTCCTCCTGTCTCTCCTCACACTATTTTCCAGATCTTTTCACGTATGTGGTTTTGGAGTTTTAAGCTTCCTTAAACGAAAACTCCCACAAATAAGAACTTATCCCAGTTCCCCTACACTTTGCCACCTTGAGTCGTGTGCAGCCTTCTGCTTTCTGCTTCCATACGGCAGGGGCCTTTCACGTGGCCCGGGGTGGCCGCCACATCAGGATGGGAAGAAAATGAGGGAGAAGTGCTCGGAAAGGGTGGTGTCACAACCAAGCACAGAAGACAACATCTGAACTGGACCAAGATAGGATGTCCTCAGATGTTCACTCCAGGGCTGCTTTCATTTGTTCTGTCCCCCGAGTGGCAGAAGATAGATATTCTTTTCATCTCCTAGCTTGTTCATAAAATACTATGAGCCTATATTAAAAATTGATCATGTTTATTTAAATCTTTAAAGCTAGATTTAGAGTAATGTATTCATGGCCACGCAGAGTAAAAAAACACTATATAATTCAATTCAGAAACTGACACATTGGGAATACATGCTGATACTCGGAGCTAATAGCTATTAATATCAAGAAAGTGTGACTGTCCTGTGGTAAGACTAATGTAGCATGAGGCAAATTCTAATCTGATGATGTATTATGGCCTCAGGAATGTGTCTTTCAGGACAGAATACCAACAACCTTAGTTATTGATCATCCAATCCAGAATTCGTATTGGTAGATACAGTGCAAATCAATAAGTGTCCACTGTATTCACCCAGTGATGAATAACTTAGCAGCCTATTTTAATTTACATTAATTTGCAATTCAATTGGTTACACATTTTCCCCCAAAGTGTTAATCAATTTTCAATCAAAGCAGATTGAAGTCACCCTGCTTCCCATCAGAATACTAAAGCATTATTTATTTTAGAAATAAAGTCAACTCTTTGGTATATGTCTACATTTTCCTGGCAAACTCTGAAATATAGATCTGCTGGTTTACTGACCCACTTTTACGAATAAAGGTCACCTCCTCTTCCCCCACCCATGCCATCTTGCAAAGAACCCAATTTATGTATAATAATTTCCCATTGTGGCAGCTTTAGATAAATCTACAGTTTTAATAACTTGTCCTCCTCCAGGTTAGGATTTTTCCATAGTTATCTTTTAAAAGTGTCTGTCCACTTACTGATTGACATAACCATTCAAGTCACTTAGTGGATTGCTGATCTAAGTTCTTAAGACAAAAAATACTTCAGGCTGCAGCTGTTTTGAAGATTGTTGAAGACTGAAGGGTGGTGACTTATTGCCATGTTCAGGGAGCCACATCAGTTCTCCAAGATTTGTCAACACCACATGCCACAGGATTGCCTTTTAGTCTAATTAGTCCCTCGACAAAAATATTCTTATAAGACCACTGGGTTATTTCACTTTGGAGAGGAATATTTCTTGAATATCATGGTGGAAGTCAGAGGAAAACAGAAATATAATATTGTAGAAATTTGTAATTTGCCAATTATAACATGTCCACTAACTGAGGTGCACCTGCAGTTCAGTTCTGTAACTGGTCTTCATGAGGATTTCACTGGCTGTCAGTGTTTCCATTTTTCTTGCTTTAATAGCAACCTCACTCTATATGCATATATAGAAGTTTTTTAAGGGAACGTGGAAATGTTTCAAAGGGTCTTTTTAAAAATCAAATAAGCAGCTGCAAATGGGGAAATAACCATTCCGACTCTGTTTGGGAAACAGCTCTGATCACTCAGGGTATTCAGTAACTGCACAGGGAACTTGTTTAGAACAGCTCTGAATATACCATGAAAACCAGCCCCAAGCTAATTTGTCTGATTGTACTCTTGGCAGCTCTTTGGATTGCTAACACTTTGCAGCTGTAAAAATAAAACAAAAACACCCTTGAAATAAGTTAGGTGCATATATGAAAAGCACAGCTGGGCGACTCCCACAGATCATCTGTAGATATAGGATTCTGTTTCTGAACGCTATTTTGTGAAGGGGAAAGACCATGGCCATCTCTGAAGAAAAGCCAAAATTGCAAAGAGAATTCATTCACAGTTCTTTTTTTTCCCTCTTTACCTATTCTCTCCCATGTCTCTGGCACCATTTTACTGAGCTCCATAGAAACTGCTGTTAGAAAGATCAGTTTCGCCTAAGTCTACACAAAACCAAGGAGAGATCAAGAATTTCTTTGGAGGCTCAGAATTATAGAGAATCTTGATGATTCTAAGCATGAAAGTTCTTTATTTACTATAGGAATTCTTTCACCTCAAATCCTTTGACTAATTGTTTATGTTCACATGGTCTTCATAGGTACACTTTTAGAAGTTATGGGAATCAAATTGTGTTACTGACTTCAGTGTAGTGGAGCTAACATATCTTTCTGGAAAACTTGTACCCCATCTCCAGCCCACTTAATAGCACTTTAACAACCACGTGCTTGAATATTTCTTATTTGCAATTTTCCTGAGTATGGTGCACATGAATGTTTTATCACATCCAAACTTCAGAAAGCTCCTAAGGGAAGGGTCCACATCTCTTCTTACACACAGCATCCCTGCCTACAGCTCATCACAAATGGGATCGTGTCATTAATTCTTCCATGGTTCCCCTTTATCTTTGTCGTAAATCTCCCAATTCACAGTTGATTTTTACTTCCTGTTCAGTCTTCTCCCCTGCCCTCTACTCCATCAGATATCTTCTCTGCCGATAACAAATCACTTGTTTCTGAGACACTCCACATTAGCTCACACTTCTCTGCTCTTACAAAAGCTTTTCCCTCTGTCTGGAGTATGCTCTCCATTTCTGCCTGGGATGCTCTATTTGTCCTCCTGGTTCACCATGACCTTCCTTTTGAAGACTTCTTTAACTTCCGCCGGGCAGCCCCACTTGTCTGTTTTCTCTGCTCTTCCTGAGGACAGTGTGAGTTACTTCATTATAGGATTGATCAGACTGCCTTTCAATGAGACGGAACACTCCCTGGGGCCAGAGCCTTGCCTTTTCATTCGTGCATGCAGGAGTGATGCAGAAGCATGGACCAATGAGGACACCAGTGGCTGTGTGTAGCCTGACTGTACCACCAGTGCCAGCAGCGACCACACTCATTTACCCTTAACTGAGCAAACTGAGAGATTCAACGGATGAAAGAAAGAATGAATGGATGGATGGATGGATGAATGAATGAATGTTTTTTCTACTTTTTTGAAATGCATGAATGAAGTTCATGGAATAACTTACTAACTTGTCTGCTGGTGGCAAGGGCTGTTTTTTGAATTTTGAAATATTATCTCACATTCAGAGGTCACTCACCACAGAAACCTAGAAATAAAGTTTCCAGATATTTTATTCAGATGCTGTTTCAAGTGGATCTTTCTAAGCTACAGGCAAATCTCATTTATATGTGGGTAGATTCTTCAAATTACGGTTTATTCATAGTGAACCATGTTTTAAAGTTCTTATTAGGAATTAGCACCTACTATAAATTAATTAAGTGTTCACAGTGTTGCTTCATTACATGGCTTGAAGTGTTGTGAATTCCCACAGCACCAGACACATCCAGATTCGAATGTAAGCACAAAAAAAAAAAAAAATTTAAAGCACGTTACAGAGCTAAATACAAAAGCTTTCGGGATCATGCTCCTACTCATTTCTTAACTACTAGAGTCCTTCAGACTCTCCAAAGAGCCCTCTCATGCATTTTGTAAGACCAGGGAAGCTGGTATCGTCCCCCTTTACAAATGAGAAAACAAGTACCGACAGGATCAATGCTCTGCCCAGTGAAATGAAACTTGGTGATGACCGAGGAGGGCCCAGATCCACTGTCTCCTGGATCAGATCTGGACCGCTGTCTTCTGTCCGTTATCTTTTTGGCTCCACTTCTCTGCAGTTGTACCTGTGTTTTCAACAGTGCTCAACACACACACTCAACCAATGTATTTCCTTTCTTTGCTCCTGTTTATATATTTCATTCCTTGGCATAAAACTGAGCCCAGCATTACACGGTGAATGGTCTTTGTCGTGGAGGCATTAAAAATTACATTATTATAATATTATTACTCTCTTGATTATGTGAGCCCATTTCCTTGAGAATAAATTTGCAATGTTTTAATTGTCACCATGGTATGTGGTAGCTAGTGACATAGTTGCAAGCAGATGTTAGTAGAAATTTCAGTGGCAGTACTTGGTGATGACAGGCATATCACAATAAAGAAAACACTGAAATAAAATTTTTACATCCTAAATTATTTGGCTAGCTCATAAAATGCAGCAAAGCAGGATATTTCATGCGATATGCTTTCTAACACCTTGTCCAGGAAAGGCATGGTTATCAATTTTCCTGAAGCTTAAGCCTCAGCTTGAACATTTTCAGTAAGAAGAGGGTTTTTCAGGATTCTTAGCTTAATGTCCTTTTTCTTAATTTTTATCCCATGAGCTCTAAACAGATCGTCTTGATACCAGGAAAATTATTTATTTTCTTCCTCTGGGTTTACATTCTCTGCATGGCTGTTAAAGGTGTGTCTGTGCTTTCTTTCCTTTTAAATAACAGTTTTTTAAACTTATCTGGGGGCTCATATTTTGCCATACATCAGTAAGCTGACACGAAATAATCGTTTTAGCAGGTTTTATGACAATTTGGAAAGTCCTGAAAAGGTTATTTGTTATTAAGCTCAATTAAAATATGGCTTCTTTATTGGAACATTCAAGTTTGCCTGACCTAAGCCTATTCATTGCTGTTTTAAACGACCACACTCTCGTATATCGCGACACGTACCAATGGTTCTCGGCTTACTCCACACACCAATCAACAGACCAGTGGATTCCGGAGCAGATAATTAGTTTGATTCTACAAGGTGTCTTTGCTAAGGTCTTGGTTTTCTTTTCTGAAGTTGAAACCGTTCAAGTTTACTAATAGGTTTTGGCTTGAATGTTTCACTTAAAGAGCCAAAAAGTACCTGGGGCTCTTCCAGTCCTTACCTTGCCTGATCTGCTCCTGGGTCATATGGGAATTAGAGTGGAAGGTGAGACATATGGCAAAAGCCTCTACCCCACTGTGACAACTCCCAAGTTCTTCACACCTTTTTTTCTGGTAACTATTTATAGGCCAGTCACTGTGTTAGGTGCGGGAGATACAACATGAGCCAAAATATTCCCTGCCCCCAGGTCACTCAGGAGCAAATGGAAGAAACCATGTTGCTCAGATAGTCATACTAAAAAAGTTAAAATTATATCTGCAGCAGGTGCTTCCAAGGAGAGAAATATGATTGATGAAAGTATAGAACAGATTTGATCTGAACAGGAAGTAACTGATAACACATTTAAGTTGATCTATTGTAGAAACTTGAGGATGGTTAAGAAGCCTGGCATAAAGTGCCAAGGAGGGCTCAGGACAAGTGGGAAAACAATAGGTAATATATAGAGAGAGACACAGAAGAACAGAAGAGAAAAGAAAGGGAGGGGAAGAAAGGAAAGGTGGGGGTAGGACACATACAGAAAAGTACGGTTGATGGAATGTCTCACAACGGACTTCAACACGTAGATCTCCAGACCATCTGGGTTTTGTGGTGCTGAGGAGACAGAAGATGGTGACCGGAACAGGCTAAGTAAGGCTCATAAAAGAGAAGGGACCAGAACAGAGACGAATGTGTAGCCACATTAGAATCAGGAGGGGTCTGGATGGAAAGAGAAATGAGGGAGTAGAAGTTTGAACTACTGACTGTATTCAGAATGTTCTGTGTCTTGAGCAGTCAGAAGATACATGGTTCTATCAAATTATTATAAATTTTGAGGAAATACCTTATCATGCTTGTCTTTTTACCTCTCTGGTCTCATTTCCTCCGTCTCCCTACATGGGCCCCACTTAGGTATGTGCCCTCAAGCTTTGGTCGTCCATCCTGGCTTCTTTGTGAACCACCCCCTTGAAGAGCACATAATCTCATATTTCATCACCGCACCCGTATCACTGACTTCCAAACTGACTCCTCCAACCCTGCCTGTTTTCCTGCCCTATAGCCCCATATTTCAAGTTTGGATAATCTGTTGTCAGCTCCAACTCCTCACATCTAAAACTAAACTAGACACTCTCCTCCCTCTATAGAATCTCCAGCACGGCATTCTCACTTCTGTTAATAGCCATGGATTGTCCCAGACACAAAGGTAGAAACCCTTGAGGCATGTTTTGGTCATCCTTGACTGCTTCCTTCCTTGCACTTCCATGGCTAGTCTATCACCAAGTCCCATGACTCATTCTCTGAGATGATCTCGAGTTCGCCCCATCTTCGTATTCTAACTGCCCACATCCTGGAGCAGGCTCATATGCCTTCAAGCTTGACGCATGGCAGAGCCTTGAATCTGTCCTCCCAGGCTCCAAGGCTTTCTTCTCACCAATGTATTCTAAAAACATCTGTTTAATATCCCACAAATTAAATTTTAAACAAGAATTTCCCTTTTTAAGACCTTATCATGGCTTCCAATACCTCAGTATCTTAACTCATCCGATCTAAACACTTTGCCTAACTTAGTTAAATCATCTCCCCACTGCCTTCCTCTCATGCTGGACTGATTTCTGCCTTCTATCTTGTACTTTGATTTGCCATATTTCCTGATTCAAGAACATCCTTCCCTATCCTCTTAACCCACACAAATTATCTTTTTTCTTTAGGTGTACTTTCTGGCTTTGTAAATCTGTTGAAACCCATCCCTACCAGCCACGATATATTTGTCAAGCTTTACTCCGTATTATTTGTGTTATGAAAATAAGAATGCTTGTTTTCATCCCTTTCCAAATATAAAATTAATTCACATTCATTGTGGCTTTCTAAATTCTATACTACCTTCAAGCAAGTGTGGTAACCAGCATTCTCTGTCACAGGCTCTGCTCTTACACGATGCTTCTTACACAAATCCATCCTTTCTGACTTTTGTGTTTAAATGCTTATAGATACATCACACTGATGTTTTCTTAATTAAATGCTTTCATACAATGTTACCTAAGTGTAACATGAAGGCTCTTTAACTTAGAAAATTTATAATGGCTTGAATTGTTTTTACTCTTTGTAAGTAATGACGATGTCTGATAATGAAATCAAAATAGTTCCAAAGAATTCCCTCTTTAGACTGGGGGAATACAAAATGAATATATAATTATTAGAAAATGTAAACATTTTTATAAAATAAAGCAATAGGAATTTTTAAAAAGCATGCAGTGCTTGTAAATGGAGAGATTATTCCCTAAGTATTGAGAGATGGCTCATGTGATTGGATAACTTTCTTGGTTTTCCATCCTGCCAGGCTTCTCCATGACTTCTGCTCTGTAGAATGTGGTCATTGGAAATTGAAGGTTTTACTGTTAGTGACCTAAATACATTCTGATTGGCCTGGCTAATAATGGATGTGAAATAGCTGACTGGGTCTTGTTTTTGACTACATTTTGTTTTCTCAATATTCATAATCAATATTTACCTTTGAAAATACACTCTGGGACCAATAATGAGGTACACTCTCTATATGAAGATATGGACATCATTACTGGTTTGTGTACACTTAGTAATTCTTCCAAATTGTCCCTCAGTGACAGAACATCATTTGGTCTGAGCTGGAAGCCAACTGCACAATCTGACAACTGTGACTGAGCTTGCAATGGCCAAGAGACAGAATAGGCTCCTTGTAAGTTAATCCTGCACAAGGCTTCACTGTGCCCCCATCATAATTAATACTCCTTTCCTGTTGGCCTTCACAAAACTTTGCACATCTTCGTAACACAGTACCTGTAAGCAGCCCCTCAAAGTCAAGGATAATATCTTTTTTATTTTTATATTCCACAAACTCACTTTAAAACCATGTTCCTAGGAGGTTCTAGATAAATGATTGTTCCATTGACTTGAACACAAATGAACAGCTTTCTCCAACCTAGAATCAGTGTTTTAAGTAACCACATCATTCTCAATAATGGATTCATCTTCCAAAGCACAGTTGAAAATTGTCTCATAGTTCCCAACTGAATAAAATCCAAACGCCCTAGTAAGACATTCAAGGTTCCTCAGAGCCTGAACCTAATCCAGCATTCCTGCCTCAGTGCACACGCCTCCCCATGAAGGCAACACAACCTAACAAACTTCCTCTTGTTCCCTGTATTTGCCCAGATTTTTCTAACAGTGTTTCATCCCCTTACCTGAATATCCATTCAATCTTCACATACCTAAATCCAGCTTACCTTCTAAAAGTCCCCTTCATATTCTCTCCTCTCTACCCACATCCCGTAACCCCTACTAAGTAAAAATTAATTTCTCCCTTTAGAGAACTCCCATACCATTCATTAGTGTCTTCATTTTTTAAAAATTTATGTCACATTCTACCTAGTATTACGTGGTGGTTATAGTTGTCTTAACTCCCTTTAGGGTAGCAGGATAACTGATTCATTGTTTACTCCCCTAGGATACCTGGCATTTGTGCATAGTAGGTGCTTAGGAAGCATTTGTTTAATTTTAATAGAATGGTTTCCCAGAACCGTCCAGATCCTCTGCCCATTTTAGGGACAAGAATTAGGGGCTGTATAGCATGGTAGTTAATAGCATGAACTGTGAAGCAAACTGACTCAGTCCATATCCTATGTCTGCTTCTTCTTAGCCAGTGACCTTGAGCAAGTTCCTTGACCTCTGCCTGCCTCGATGTTCTTATCTGTGGAATGGGGTAACACTCATCACTACTGCATGGGGCTTAGAATTTAATGAGTAACACACATAAAGAACTTAGAATACTACCTGGTTCTATGTAAGTATCACATATGCTTTAGCTCAACCCCTCAGAGAAGTGTCCTCAGGTTCTATTACTAATTTTCTGAAAGGTTGTTCCCTTTCATCTAGCTGGGTTCCTGTCACATTTTTTCCTCTCATCCCTCTCAGTTGCCTGACCCTGAATTATGTGGTATGGTATGATCTTCCCCCTTAGCTGTTCTATTCCTTAACAAGTTTATTTCCAGTTTTCCTGAGTTTAATATTACAAATACCTACATTTACATTTATTATACATAAGCTAATGTCCACATATAGAACAAAGTGGTAGCTCTGTAACATGCAAATGGCAAATGGGTTTTTTATTGGTATGGCCGGGGGAGATATGGGAGAAGTAGTACTGCGATAGAAACAATAATATAAAAGGAATTCGTGTATGTGTGTGCAGGTAAAGGGGAGTGTGATAGGGCAAAAAATTCAGGCTGGGTGAAAAGCTAACCTTTCCACATGGGAAACTTCTTCAAAAATCAGAAATATTCAGAAGTATTACATGGTTTCTTCAACAGTGGATATTGTCAGTGCAAACAACTTGTTTATGACAGTCAGCACATTAACATATGCTTAATATAATTATATTACCATTAGTGACTATTCTATTTCTTTTAAGTGAAAATTACATTATTAGATTGCTTCAGCATTTAGCTTTAAAAAACAGTCATTGGCTTAGATGCATTTTTGCTAGTGATGTCCTAAAGGTGGACGCATACTTAGCATATTTCCACATTCTCCTCTCTGTCCGGCTTCCTTTCCAGGTAATAAGCACCCTGGCAACCTGTGCCACAAATAACTATGTAACTTTGGACTGATTTCATACGTGATGATTTAATATTAAATACATGCCTCTATGTCTTTGCACCTCAAAGTTAACATCTCAGTATCATTTTCCAGTAAAACCTTTAAAAGCACTTACATTACTTGCAAATCTGACACTACTCTGCCATTTTGAATTTGGAGTCTTTTATCCAATTAGAGCAATCTTAGCACATTCAGTCTGAGTATCACAGGCCTGTGTGACATCCTAGTGTTTGCTTCTATGTTAAACTCAGCAAACACATCCCATCCATCCTCCATCCATTTCAGAAGCCAAAGAACTTCTCTCTGCACATTCTTTTTTCAACTGACCTCTGCCCTCCCATGAATAGAACAGAATGGTCTGGTGTGGGAAAGTCAAGGCGTGCAGGTTAGGCAGTGGTAATAGCGCTCACCCCCTCAGGCAGCCGGATGCACACAGTACAGCCCATCGTGCAGCTCAGGGAAGTGTCACTGCTCTGCGCCCTCGCTTTCTGTACTTCCAACGCACCCTACAGAGAGCAAACCTACAGCCTTCATTTTGAACTTTAAGCAAAATGACCAAATGAAAACTTTCTGCTGACTATTACACTCCATATTTCCAAAGATAAAACAGCCATAAACAATAATTGAATAATGTTCATAATATGTTTTACAAATAAGTGCTGTATTCAATTTACTATCATTTATGCTTTCAGGTTTGTGGGGCTTTTTTCAAAAGCTCATTTTAACAATTTCTAGAAGAGAGCATAGGTTCTCTGTTGCCTTGCAATACTTTTTTGTTGGGTTTATTGGTTTACGCCTACACCTTCTGAAGTAGATTCAAATTCTCTTTTTGCAAATTTTCATAATTTTTTATCATCTACAGATCTACCAGGCAGGCAAGAGAGGAAAATACAACATTATCTCAGGAATAAAAATTTTAGAAATCAAGGGCTTCTCAATTTTACTGTAGCCATTCTGTAGCTTACCAATGGTAGCACATCAAATACTAGTGACATCTGAGGATTTTTTTTTTTTTTATTCTACTCGTGAGTGTGACATGTAAGACAGGCCGCTTCTTCCTCAGGCTGAGCAATCTCATCATTATCATCATCATCAATATCATCACGCAATTTTTACTCAGTGACCAAACTGGAACATCACTGTGCGGAATGATACCCCCTCACTCTACACCCATGCCAACTAGACTCAGCAATGAGAACACTGAAACGTATAGAGAGTAAATTTTCTGCTATCCAGTAGTATTGAGATTTGAAAGGTTCAGCTTAATAGACTAGAGTGAAAACAAGCTATTGAGTCAGTTTGTCAGGCAGATGCAACTCCCCCTTCTTGCTTAATCTGCCACAGATAATAGCCTTGAAGGGCACATCGCCACCGGATCTCAGCCAGCCCCTGCTGATCAGCCGGGAGTGGGCAAGAGGACCCACTGACTAGCCACCAATTAAACATTTTCTCTTAAGAATTTGAAATGAGAGAACCAGATTAACAAGGTGGAGTTCAACGCTGATATCTGATAAAGGTTTGGGGCCAGAATCAGTGCCGTAACTCTGAGCTTCGTGAAAGTCAAAGTGATGGAGAATCAGTGTAACTAACAGCCTTGAAGGAAAGTCAGTGTGCAGTGAGAACGGAGCAGATGCACGGCATCAGTGAAGCACAGTGCAAACCCAGAGAAAGACGGAGAGGGACAGACTTCATGAAACTGGCTTTCATGAGACTTCACTGTAGCCTTTTAATTAATGCCTTTATTCATTGACTGTTTTTCCTTTTTCAGGGACGGGTTTTTAAAAACCTTGACAAAAATACTAGTCAACTAAGACAGGCTAGTTTTCAGAGGATTAAAATAGATTAATTTCCAATACAAGCAACTTTCCTGGACTGTGATTTGATTTCACAATGATGCTTGAGAAAGTTCTCCAGGATCTTGCGAGAGGTGGTGAGGATTAAATGCTGGGAGTGGGGTTGGGGTGTACAGGGTGGAGGGGAGAGAATGAATGTCATTCTATCACAGGGAACATTCTATTAGCTCACTGGGTGTTTCCCAGCACCGTCCTCCCCCCACTCCCATGAACACACACACACACACAGAGCAGTGCACAGCAACGTGACATCCAGCCGGTAGCTCATTTGGAACGTGAACAAGTTATGACGGTTGGGGAGGCAGGAGGAAAGGCAGGCAGGCTGTAACCACCAGAGCCTTCCCTTCCATTCATTCCCAACGCTCCATTCTGTCCTGACACTGACCCCCAGAGAGGATGAGTCTGTGCAGAGGCTAGTCGTGGCCCCATCTGCCCTCATCAACCCCTGTTCTAATGAACAGAGGCAGCACCGGCTAAATGGTTGGATTCATTTGGCAAAACGGAGATGATCACAATTGCATATGCACCTTATCCATGGTCTTTCTGCTGGGGAATATATGCAACAGTATAAAGCACTAGTTAAAACAGCATCCGCCCCATGTGCAGCCTCTTTCTGATACCTGATCATTCTGGTCAAAACTATGTTACAGAGTTCAGTATGTGTGGTCACATGATGGAAGCCCAACTATAACTTGCCTACGCACATGGAGAGAAGGAGCAGAAATGAGCTTCCCATGAGGATTTCCTGTTGGAATCTTAGTTTTCTGTGCACTTCAAATCACAACCTTAACACCAGGCTTAGATTCTGCACATATACTTTTAGAGTGTCTATTTGCTATATGGGTATTTGGAACAAATTGACAATGCACAGTTTTCCTCACTGGAGTCTAATTTGGTAGGACACTTTTCACATACATATAAACAGCACACATCTTTGACCCATTTTTATTTTCACTTAGATTTTGTTTTGGTTGCACAAAGGCCAGTTGGATAGGCTGTCATGATTCATTTTCATTTACTTTTAATTTTTGTGTACATCTGCTGCAATAGGTAAACACATAAAGTAAAATAATTATACCAATAGTAATGTACAATTATTGAATGCTTATCTTGGCCAGATAGCGTGCTAAGTTCCTAACTTGAATTATTTCATTTAACTCTGTCAACAATCATATGGAATATGCATCTTTCACTAGCCCCATCTTACAGATAAGGAAACCAAGGCTGAGAGGTTTTACAATGTCGTCCCTAATGATCCAGCTAATGAGTAGCTCATTACTCAATGAGTTGAGCTTATTGAATTGACGACTCAACTCAAGGCTGCCTGTCTTCCAAACTTCACTCTCCTCACTGTGGAGCCATACCACTATCTCCACACAAAGCTCCTGGAAAGGCGGATGATTCAAGCTCAAATTTATATTTTGGGAAAATGGATCTTAAAAACATTACTTCTGACTTGTAACATTTAGAAACGCCCTTAAGGACACACAGTGTACTCAAAAATCCACCTGAGGTCTCTTTAAATGTCCTGTGGTCGTCATTATATAAACTAACAATCTGTGTCAAAAAAAAAAAATCATAGGGGATATTTTCAAAGCAGCGTTAAGAGTTTGAGTTTAGGTGTCCACTTTATACGGCAAGAGGCTTTCATACAAATGGCCCGATTTAGGGGACCATCGACTAGCTAGGAAGTGCCTAATCTCATTGTTTCAAATTAGGGTATTTGGTATTCAAAATGAAACACGTTAATGCATTTGTTCAAGTCCCTTTGGATCGCTCAGAAGTTAGACGTTCTGTCTAACGGAATTTGTCATGACAGGAAGGAATGCGGGGAAGATTTTAAATATATGAAGTCCACCTTTTCTAAAGGAGATTCTGTTGAACTGGGACTGCCCTTCTGCTCCTGTGCTGTGTGTCTGTCAAGGCAAACAGCTTCTCCTGTTTTGCCATGTGATTCAGGGCCTGAGAGGATCATCCAAGAAGCATCTTCTTGGTTGAAAAGCAAGGGAAGAAATCAAGGTATGTGAGCCCTTTGCTTCCGTCCTGACAGCTGAGCAGGGCTGTGGAAACCGTCTCCTCCTCCCTGGGGAGCTGGGTAAGCTGGCAATCGATTTGCCACTTGTGGTGGAAGCTGCAATTCAGACTGAGACTACCACCCAAAGAATGAAGACAAAATATGTGAGGCTTTAAATATCTTCCTGGAACACGGTCTTCCAAACTTGCAGCAAATTGATGGAGCAATCACCCCTTCACATGAAATAACGTAAAGATTAAGAAAAATGCAGGTTTTGAAAAATAAATGTGATATTCTTTCCTAAACGCTACCATTTCCAAGAGGCTTATATCCATGATTCTCATCTGTAGAACAAAAACTCTCCTTCTAAATAGGGGTACTGAAGACATCATTAATTAAAGATTGAGAAAATCAATTAAGGGAAGGGAAACACATGCCTCAAAGTAAGGCTGACTTTTTTCGTGCTACATAGACTTAGGGCTAAAATAGGGAAAGACTCAGAAGAATAGGAACCTCTTTTCTGAGTGCAGATAGGTTAGCTTTAGGTAAGTAGATGACAGCCTTTTTTGAAGCCCACCTTCTTCTGCCCTCCTGACTCCAAGCCTCCCCTACCATCTCAAGTCTTGTTACCCAATACCTACTTTCTCCTTGTTGCAGAAAATAGAATTACCAGCTGGGCAAATAGATACCCAGGACAAAAACATCCCCCAGCCTCCCTTTCAGCTAGGCAGTGTCCAGGTCTGGTCAATGGGATATGAGAGGAGACGATACCTCAGGCTTCTGTACTGCAGCCTGAGAGAAGGGGCCTTCCCCTTCCTCCCTCCTGCTCCATGGTGGGTGGTGGGCCTCCTTGGACCACGTATAGAAAAGCAGTGTCCTAAAAGGCAAAATATTCCTTTGTCCCCCGATTACAGATGAGGCTTAAAATCAAAAGTCTCCTAAAATGCTGGTCAACTGAGAGGGATGGAGGGGAATGAAACAGTCAGGGTAAGACACAGTTAAAGAGTTCCACAGACAACCTTATCCATGCCCAGCATCCGCTGAGTTGAGATCCCCTTCCTCAGGTTTGAAGACGGTGCTCTGAGTTACCTTACGAGAACACTGGACAGCCTAACCTTAGGAGGCATGGGGTGATAAGAAAGATCTAGACATGTGGAATTCTCCCCTTACTTTTTACCTGAGCCAAAAACAAACAAACAAAAAAAACAAAAAAACACCTAAAAACACAAGATAATGGGTTACATCTTGGATCTTCCTTATAGCTAATGAGCGTGGGGAGAGCTGGAAAACACTGCCTTTACTCAGCTGAAAATGAATGCAGTGTCCACACTGAAGTTGAAAACAGAGACTCAGGATTACATCAGCCAGGTGCCTTCCACTTTCCTCGGCTTTGTTCTGGGTGCAGCCAAGCATGAGGAGTCAAGCACCGATCCTCCCACCCAGAGTCTGGCTGGCAATGAAATGATACTCCCTTTTGTCTGCTAGGGAACAGTTACTCACACTGCATGGGAACTTTTCCTGTTGAAGTAATACTGGGAATCTAGTCTTAAAAAAATAATAATAAAGAGCTGTGCTTTACTACACTGACATGCAATCTCTTGAAATCTGCAGGGGATTTTCCTACCTGCTGGGGGTTACAGAGTGTGAAAAAACAGCTGTTAGCACTTTCAACAGTGGATTATTTTACAGAGATTTTCATGAAATAAATCCACATGCATTTTCCAGTATGTTTCTCCCCCTTTCTTCAGGAAGCATCTAAAGAAGAATATACATTTAGTTCCTTTCTTTTTTTTTTTTTTTCTCCCACTGTTCAGAATGCCCTAAAGGGAACAAACATGGTGGGGAAATAAAGTAAGGCTATAGAGTTTTATAAGATTGACATACAAAATTGCCTACCTCATTTTGGGCTGTGAACTCAATAAAACACTTTATTTTCTCAAGGAAAAGGAACCCAAGCCCAAAAACGCACATATACAGGAACACCTTTCATCAATTACTTTCACAGAAAACCTTTGAGAGGTTGGTTTTCTTGTTCTCCTTTGGAACTTGATCTATAACAAACTCCAGAACAATCTACATGAGTATCGCGAGATTTTTTTTTTTTTGGCATTTCTACATAATTCTTGGTCAGAACACCCTCTTGCTAAAGTATATATCCGAGACATACATTTTAAAAACATTTGTATAATATAAACAAAACATGTATTCTTTCTTCTTTTCAAGATTTCCTCTTAGCAAGTGTATATATTCGGTGTGTCGCTGTCAGCTGGAAAATTAGAGCATTATTCTTGGGGAGTGAATTATTTTGTCTGTTTCTGCCTTCTTATTATAAAAGCACAATTGTCACGGTTCAGGCCCAGCTTGCACCCACTCAACCTGACAGGACTATAAAGTATTTGGCAAACATTCCTCTCGTGGAGGTAATTCCTGTCAAGAGTCAGTTCTAAGAAAAGTCCTGAGACACTGAGCAAATGCAGGACAGTCCAATTAAGAGTCACTAGTTCCATTGTGGTGCCAGATGCCACCACCGTCAAAACCCAAACCCCAAAACAAAGAACATTTCTAGCAGGCCAGGATGGCGGGTTGCCCCCTGCCATAACGATGATACTATCTACGTATAGACAGTAGTTTCAGATTTACAGATTTGAAATTAAAATGTTCGTCACATTCTAACAGGCTTTGCTGAATATTGGCCATGTCTCCAAAGGACTGGCTAAGACGCCTTGATCTGAGTAAGTCTGGTCTTTGAGGAGGACTATTAATAACATCCAGGACCCCAGGAGTGTTTCTCCAGCCACAGCCCACCTCAAAGCCAGTCTTTCATGAATAGATGCTTGCTTACATGGAATGGGTTTCGAGATGCTGCTCTGGACTGTCATCCCTCAAAAAATCTCCCCCTCTTCAGTGTCCCTTCTCTCAATTATGTTACATGATTGAGAGAAAGCTGCGAGGTTTTCTTCAAGTTCCCGAACAAAAAGCATACCGTTCTACGAAGGATGGCCATAGGCCCTTAGCAGCTCAGAATGAGGGACATGTACGTGGCAGCTGGCTGAGAGCAAAGTCCTGTAGGAACGGGGTGTCAGCTGGTGGCAGGAAGGGAAGCAATAAGAAGGGAAATAAAGAATTAAGGCACAGATATCGGAGGTAAATAGATGCCAAAGACTGACTTTGGTGAAGAGCCCAGACTGTAGTTTGAACGCACACCATTTCCCTTTCTGACTGCACTGCTTGCTGAGATCCTGCAACTCACCAAAGAGGAAGTGGGTGTTTTATCTGAGAGGCTTTCCCCCGAGTAAATGAAGAGAGCATCTCCAGTGAGGGGTCTGCGTCCTCCCCTCTTCCACCTCGCTGGACTCGTTTTCTGTTTGTTTGTTTGTTTGTCTTTTAAAGACCACTTTAAATGACCATAAGAGTAAGTGACATGGGAAGCTGCCCATCTGAGTTCAGAGGCGTGTCTGAGGCTCACTGCCTCTACCACCCTCGCTGGAAGCTGAAACCGTACAGACAGAACTATGGGATTTTTACAGTGCGGTCAGATGTCTGACAGCATAATAAATCAAGCTCCAGCCAATTCAAGGCCTGTTCATAACCTTCTCTAGGAGATGAGTAGTAGAGAGCAATTATTTTAGAAGTGAGGTTCCCTGTTAAAAATGATAACGCTTATTTTCAACTTCTGACTTCTCCTTTTGGTCAGAAATCCACCCTGAAAAACAAGAGTTGATAACAGAGAAAGGGGAGAGCATGAAGAGGCTGATAAAGCGAGGAAACAGAAGGGCTACTTACTCAGGTGGCAGAAGAACTGGAAAAGTCCAAGAAGCTCTGAAGACTCTTTTCAGGGAACCAACTGTGTAGCGGAAGTCCCACCCTGGCCTGATCGCAAAGTCTCGGAGCACCTTTTAAGGTATCTTGTTTACGAAGCAGTTGTTTGCAAAAAACGCGAGGACCACAGCTTATGTTTACATAAAAGGCCCATGGTGGTTTGAGGCTGTGCTCAGTCAAGTATTAATCTCTTATTTCTGCTACCTTGGAGGCAATCATTTTTTCCTCTTCTCTCTCTCTTTAAATCATCTATTCTCATTGATCCACATCACCTATGGGGGGAAGGGCAGAGAGGAGACTAGCGGCCAGGGGCAAAGCCACACGGAAGGATGGCAGCGAAAGACACTCAAGTGAACAGAGGGAGAGACACTCTGTAACTACTGAAAAGAGAGGAACAAAAGGGAGCCCCCAGCCCCTCTCTGCGAAGAGAACAGCCTGGAGAGATGCTCAGGTCACCACGACTGTTACTAACTTTGGCCCATTAACACTGTCATGAGCAAATACTCTTGTCATTGCACTGTTATGTTCATGCTCTGCCTGGTTCCTGGTAGACATAAATGCCTTCTGTTATAGACTGCGTGTTTATGTTCCCCAAAAGCCATCTTAGCAACTCCAACCCCGATGGGATGATACAAGGAGGTGGGGCCTTAGGGAAACAATTAGACTTGGATGAAGTCATGAGGGTGGAGCCTCCAGGATGCGCAAACAGTGCCCTCAGAAGGAAAGAAAGAGCCTCTTTCTCTCCACCAGGCGAGGACACATCATGTGCAAACTGGGAAGAGAGCCTTCACCAGGAACCTGACCGTGCTGATGCTGGCACCCTGATCTCGGACGTCCAGCCTCCAGAACTGTGAAAAAGTGACCATCAGTTGTTGAAGCCAGCCAGGCTACGGTACTGTGTTACAGCAGCCTGAAGTGACTGAGACAGCTTCTGCGATCAGATCACTGGTCCCAGGAGAGGCCCTAACGTTTGCTGTCTTGGCCTAGTCCAATCAAGCAATTATTAAGCAATACATTTCAGTAGGCTGAGCCCAGTTCATGTACTCTGGAAGATAAATTTCCTTACTTGCCACCAGGATAATGCTAAATATGAGTGGCGAGGAGACTTCCTTGCATTAATGAAAATCTTGATAACTGTAGTACTGTCTCCCTGTAACTAATTAGGTTTCAGAGTGATCATACCTCTGATTCTTTTTGGTCTGACTTGGTATTAAGTCATTTATAATTAGGCCTAAACTACCGCAAGCTTTCTATTTGCCTATGATTTATCCATGGTATCAGGCATCTTTAGGAAAGTAAGCTCTTTCTATTTCTTTTATCAGCAGAAACCTCATTAATTTGTTGTGTTTTTTTCCCTGATAAGGCTCAAATTATTACCAAGGTAATCTTCGAGTAAGTTTCAATCAGCAGACTCACAAGGGGGAATGGTATGCAAGCAAGCGGAAACACAGGCCCCAGCCACCTGCGCGAACAGCCTTCGGCTCATCCTCCCGCACAATCTGCAGTCTCCCGGGGAGATGAGCATTAGGCTGAGCATGTTAATTCAGGATGGAATAAAAAAATGACTTAAATCTTTAGGCAGTTCCATCCATATCCAGATACGGCAACATTTCACCATGCAGCAATCTTGTCAGCGAGGAGGCATAATGCACAAAACTGTCACTAAATTATACACTGAAGCCAGTTTGTATCGGTGGCAATAGATTTTGTGATAGAGCCTACACTGCACAGGGCACATAATTTACATCTATCCCATGTCTCTCGCCTCTCCTTGATAAAAGTCAGGAGGAAGGCATATTTGTATTCTGTGGTCCTCTGCTGAGGGTGTTTAACTTGCTTATAGGCCAAATGAAGCCGCTTTGTTTGTTATCTGCTGGCTTCCAGAAATAGTCAGCTCTGATAATGTGCTGCTGGGGTTCTGAGTTACCACATCATGATGTAATGGCTTGGGGAGTACAGTGAAACCACAAACGTCCAAATAAATTGACACAATTTCCTGCAGAGGAAGCAATCTGAAAATAATAGGCAGAAATTCTGGCTCCTTTTACACATAGAGGAGACGACAGTCATCACCGAAGGGGTGTCTGGGAGTGTTGTGGTCGATCCACAAGAGGGAATGCTCACAAAAATCAGGCTTTTCTAAGCGTGCGGGGAACACATCAAGTCTTCTTTATCTCCCTCCTAAGAGCAAATTGGGAGCAGGCTTGTGGAGTAAATATCCAATGCTGAGGACCACCAAGCCACCCTGTTTAGGTCTGGGCATCATTTCAAGAGTTCCACGAAGAATCATGTTATCTTTTACTTCCTGACTTTGCACCTGCCATTTCCTCCACGTGGAAAGCTGCCTTCCTTCCCAGTCACTCCTCCTGCCTGCCCCTGCCCCACCCTCACTCCTTCCCCGCCTTGAGTCACAGCTTCAACTACTGGGAAGTACTCAGTTTAGAAGCCTGGAATTTAGAGGAGTCCATTCTCAGCAACCCCCTCCCTTAGGTCCCCTTAAAGCACAGTTCTGTCCACGAGACTAGGAGCACCCTTTTGGAAGGGTGCTGATCCACCGAACTTTTCTTTTATTCATCGTTTAACAAACATGTGTTGAAGTTCCATGCTTGCCCCTTGAGATAGCGTGTGGACAAGACAGGCAAGGTCTCTGATCACACAGGGCCTTTAGACTGGCACAGGAAACCAGACAACAAACAAGACATATAATTTAAAGTTGGGGAAAATGATGCAAGGGAAGAATGCCCCGGTGTCAGGACATTTCTGAGATTATCCCAGAGTTCATATATGAAATTGTTTCCTGTATGAGTTTCTGTATTTTAAAAGATCAAATAAATTTGATTTTGATGTTCTGCACATTGTTCTTGAAAAGCACATGAAATTCTGAGACTCCCTCTAAACTCACATCAGCTCCGTGGGATGTGTTGTATACAGTCTACCAGGTGCACAGAGCTGTGCCATCCACCTGTGGTTTGGAGCCAGGCTGGACAAATGTAGTCAGATTACTGGTAGACGAAGGGATACAGTCCCACTGCAACCCATTCCTGACAATGAATCTTTGTGATATATTTGTTGTCTAGGCCTGAGGAAGGATTTTTTTTAATCAAAATAATTTGTTATTGTCCAGGGTTCTAAAGAGATTGCAATCTGGAATGATGGTCTATTCAAAGGAAAGGTGATTCTTTCTAAACCGGTATTATGCAATGATTGCAGAAAGAGTCACCCATTCACTCAACTGACATTTGTTGAATGCTCCTATGTGCCAGCTCTGGCACAGACACAGGGAAGGCAGATGTACGTACAAGGCAAGCAGATCCCTGAAAATTTACATTTTAGTTGAGGAGACTGCCTAGAACTTCAGGGCAAGAGAAGAAGGACCCCTCAGAAGGACAGTTGCTCTGGGCCTTGAGCAATAGCACATGAAAGGATCTGGGGAAGCCTGCAGCTTCCGGGGAACCCAGGGTACTTCCTCCACAACTTCCTCTCACCTGTGACATCTCTTCCTCTTCCAAGTGCTCTCAAAGCGCACTGCAACCTGTGTCCAGCCAGGCCACGTACATTCATGCAAAGCTGAAGGAGCCATGCTGCCCAAGCCCTCTCAAGGCGGCCCTACAAACAGCACAAACGTGCTCTTGTCAGCAGGGCTAGCACCTCTGCGCGACAGCCTCCTAAAAGGAGGTGGCTCTGCTCTGGCATAGTGACACAAAAAGGGGCAACTTTGCCACTGTCCCAACCGTGAATCTGACCTCGCTCACCTGGCCTGAAGCAGGGGAATTAAAACTCAAGAAACACAAAACCCAAGTTTTCTCTTCGGTCCTTGGAGACTCTTTTCTGCCTTAAAACCACAGCCTGCACAGAGACAACATGAGTGGGCACATTTGCCTTTGCTAGACGTTGGCTTCTTTCTGGTACCTTCCATTTCCCTTTGTTTCAGTTCCCCAAAGCAAAAAAAAAAGTGCCTGGTACTTGATATTAGATTCTTTACTGTAACATCCCTTTTTTTACCTGTGACCCCCTCAACCTCAGCTCCTTTATTTCACAGTGTCCCCCCAAGGCCCTGCCGTCCGTGGCTGAGATCACAGGTGTTCTTGGGACACTTCTCAGAAATAACTATCTTCAAGGATTTTCTGAAGACCAACGCAAAATGCACATCTCTTCTCCTGGCTATTTATAGTACTATATCCTGGCAGGTGGAATCGGAGGTAAAATTTTTAGGGCCAGTCTTCTGGGAGCTCAAATTATATTGTATCGGTCTTGCCCAAGATGTGAATAAAAAGGTCTCACAGCACGCTCTGTCCATCTTGTGTCCTCTCAGGTCAAGCACATGCGATATGATGAGGAAGAAAGGGGGCCCTGGTCTGTGTCCCAGGAGACGTGGTTTCCAGTCCTCACTCTGCCTCTGGCTGAGGCCCTCAGGCCTCAGCTCCTTTGGGTCTCATTTCCCTCGGAGCACTCTTTCACTATTAGGATTTGTTATGTGTGAAATAAATTCCCAGAGCATTATTCTCTAAAGTAAAATTTAAGCTATACTTGAAAACCAAAGGAAAATCGATGCTGCATCACCCACTGGTCTCTGCACTGCCCTGCCTGGTGAGAACCGCCCAGGCTCCACGGAGACACAGAATCACGTGTGAACAGGCGTGAGGAGACATGGCGACTCTGTTTACCATTTTCCTAAAGGTCTTGATTAACAAGGAAACTCTTCTCCCTCTTTTCTAAGCTTCTTCAGGGAAGAACTTGGGGGGTCAGTCATAAGAAGGAGGATTAACATCGGCTGAGAATCCAGTGCTGAAAAGAGGGTCTGTTCTAGCACGAAGTACAGTATGAGGATATTTTCAAGCATTTTGTGATGATGATAATAATGACAGCTCTTTATGTCTCCAAAGAAGCCCAGAGAATTCACAGGTGATTCATCAATCACCCCTGCCACTTGCCCGTGAGGAAGGACGAGGGCGGGCACTAATGTGACATAAACGGCAGCAACAGGCTGAGCCATCACACTGAGCTGGAGCCTTAGTCACTGTTCGCTGCCCCTGGGAATCAAACCGCAGCTATGATGAAAGGCGGGGAGGCGCCCTGGCCCAGTCTTAGGCCAGAATTTGCATCCCCTCGGAGGCCTCCAGACTAGCTGTGCACCCGATTTTCATAAGCTCACTTCGGACAATTATTTATCACTGATTAAGGCCTGTCTGGTCTTACATTTTGAAAGTCATTTTTGCCATCCTGATGGTTTTTTACCGCATAAAACCTAATTTCCACAAACTAGGGGTTACTGGATTTCCCCTTAACCTCTGATTGTCATCTGTATAAATAGCTACTTATCACTCACTGCGTGATTGCCATCTGAGTTCTTATTTTTGGGTTCTTTCTTTCTAAAAAGAATGATCAAAAAAGTTTCTTATGCTCTGTCATTACCCTTTAAAAAATAAAGGAAACAAAGCCTTCTCCTGCCTTTCACTCTTAGATGTCTCCCAGGGCCATTCTAGCCTAAATATCTTCTTCTCTACTGTGTCCTCTCGCTCCCTCAGTCCCTCTAAGTCTTCCTTATCTTCCATCTATTATTATCGTCTGTGCTCTAAGTCATACTTCCAAATTCACATGTAATTCCAGTTTAAAACATAAGCAAACAGCCATATCCCTGGCAGATGCAACTGTCCTCATCTCACTACCAGAGTCAACATTTAATGGGTCCCGGGAAGTTCAGGACACAGAGCTGGTCCAAGGGCGCTGAAGCAAGCCAAAGTCCCTGCCCTCCAGGCAATTCCTTCCGGACATGCGTTGGTATAGCCCAGCTTGGAAAACAAACAGTAGGTCAGGGTGGGGAGGAAAATTAGCCAGAAGCCTAAGGGCAAGAAGGCTTCAAGACATTTCCAGAAGATTGAGAAAAGACAGCTCCCCCAACTTGTTAACGCTGGAAAAGGCAGTTTTATTAGTTGTTAGGGTAGAGGTCAGTGGATGAGGGGTTAAGGAGGGTTCCAGTGAGGACCTAGAGGCATTGGAAGTAGGTCACCCTTCTTAAAAAAAAAAAAAAAAAAAAAAGTGACATGAAGGAATTACAACAGCTAAGGGTCATTCCAAGGTCAGGAGAAGAGTCTCTTTACAGATAAAAATTTCCTAGCACTGATGGGGGGTGGGGGTGGGGGAATAGGGGGAAATAAATAAACTGCAGTAAGAGCAGCAGACACACAGAACCTGTCTCCATCTTATGTTGTTTTAGGCTATATTTTGCTCCCAGTCACAGTGTCTTGTGGTACCTCTAAAAAAGAAAAAGAAAAGCTCAAAATAGAATTCACTGTATTCCTTGTACTACAGTATAGGTGTGTAATGAATGCATGGAAGGGAGCAAATGGGTTTTTCCTATAAAAAAACAACTCAGCTGTCATGCCAGAGTCCTTCAAGTAGGCGGATTTCAGAGTGAGACTGTCTGACCTCAAAGACATCCGCCTTCCAATCTGAGAGTCTATGATCTAATTTCCAACACACCCACTTTGAAAACTCCTGGTAAGCAATAACCGACAATGTGATCACAATGGAAAAAGCAGGCAGCCAGGGAATCAGTAGCAGCCATACAACTGCCTAGGACAGTGTCCTTCCCCTGAATATGCAAGGAGAATGGATGACAGTTCATGCCCATTCATTATAACGCTAAAGATCTGAAAACTTTACTGACCAAGATATTCCTTTTCCCAGAAGTGCAGCCGAAAGCTACAGAATTAGAGAGCAGCGCTGGCTCTTGAAAAGAGTGTTTTTCTAGAAAACTGCTCTGCACTCAAGGAGACTGCTTCAGTCCAGCACATCCTGCAATAAGCCCTCATTCTTCTTGGGCACTTGAAGTTTATTTTTAAAAACTGTTCCTTCTTAAAAAAAAAAAAGCAAAATGCATTATTCAGAACAGCTACTTCTGAATGTGATCTCCTCGCCTCACTGAAGACCCAAGGCTTGGGATCAGCTGCTCAGAGAGTATTTTGGCACTTGGCAATTATTTTGCATGAGCAAGTCTTATGAGTCATCAATACTTATCACTTTAATGATGTCCTCTTCCAACTAATTTCTTTAAAGAAGTGAGGCATCTCACTTGTTAGCTTGGTAGAGCTGTAGCCAAGGGCACATACTAATTCACCGTGTCCCTAGCAGGCAGATGGGACCTTCCTGTCCCTCAGCTGTCTGTCCATAAAAGAGCAGTAGGGAGGAGCTCTGGCCAGTTCGTATTCTAGTCTTCCTCCTATTCCCTGGGAAGGCACAACAAGCTGATGAGATAGTAAATTGGAGTTTTGTTAAATCGACTCAGTTTGACACTAATGGTTGAGTTCAAAACTAGAACATCAATAGCACTGAAAAGTCAGTTGACTGTCGCTTTGCTGTGCCTGTGGTTGCTATAATCATCTGAGAGCAAACAGACAGTGTGCACCATTTCATTCCAGAAGATCCTTTTGTAATTTTATTTAAATTTGTTGTGAGCCCAGACTACTCATATTGGAGAACTGAACTCAAGTACCAGATGGCTTGGTGTGACAATGAGCTAAGTTTACATGAAGGTAACTGGGTGCCAATGCCGCTTACACCATTTTGAAAAGAATCTGGCACTCCAGAAAGCAGGGTCTGTGGAGTTGCTATTAATAGTAGGGTTGCTCCCATACAAAAACCGTCCATTCCCCGTGGCTCAACGGAGGTCACTGTGCAAATGGAATCCAACAGTTCACAAGTCTGAAGTTCCTTTCTGCAGCCAATCTGTTGCCCACAATTTGAGGTGTGGGTTTCTGGTTTCCAAAAGTAACTTTCTATCTCTGTCTTCCTTTTCAGATCCACCCAAATTACAGTCTGGCTGTGAAGAAGGGTTGAAAGAATGAATGACTGCATCGTGAAAAAAATATTTTTTGAAAGGTAGTTGCACCGTTTGTTGGTTTTGCTCCAAGTCTAGCCCACAGAGTCAAAATACATCAAAGTGACACAAGACTCTCATTGAAAAGTTGTCCTATGCATGGCTCATGCCTTTCACTAACTGAAGACATATGATCCTAGTAGCTAGTTGCAGATCATGTTCTAGAAAGAAGCTAACTTTGCGCCAACTCTTCAGAGATTCTCCAAGAGGAAAGGAAAACTCTCTCTGCAAACTCTACTTCTGTTGGAAAGGAGTCCTACCTACTTCTTTCCACACTCAGATCTTTATAATCTATATGGGGATAAGGAACCCCTACCATTATTGGAGGGTTGTTGCAGAAATGTTTATCCATCTCCAAGTTAGCAAGCAGCAGAATATCTCTACTACATTCATTAATTCATTCAACAAATATTCCTTATTTTTTTAATGGAGGTACTGGGGATTGAACCCAGGACCTCGTGTATACTATGCATGCACTCTACCAATTAGTTAGTCAAAATATCTAAGCATGCATACATACCCTGGCTCATTTATCAGGCAGTCAGAATACGAATCTATTACACTGTACTTTCCTTAAGCAGAGTACCTAGTCATCTCCAGTCCTGAATAAGCAGAGGACCTGCAGCTTTGCCTTCCCTGGGTCTTGGCATCTGCATCTGGCCTTAGGCATGGGTAGAACTGAGCCAGATAACTTCCCCTACCCCTCAACAAGTATTTATTGAGAGTCTACTATGTGTCAGGGAAATTTTAGGCACTTGGTATATCAGTGCAGCTCCTTGTGGAGTTGACACCCAGAGCAGGGGGCAGTGGGAAGTCAGATGATAAAAATAAACATAAGAAGTAAATTATAGAATAAGTTAGTAGGTGATGAGGGCTAAGGAAATAAAGGCAGAAGCTAGATAAGGATGACTAAGAATTTTTGGAGAGGGGCAGTTACCAAGCTTAGAATAGCGAAGTCTGCGTAGTCCTCTTTGAGAAAGTGATGTTTGGGCAAAGGCTTGAAAGGAGTGAGGGAGCTGGTGAGACTGAGGTCTGGAGAAAGGGCATTCCAGGCAGCGGGAACAGCCAGTGAGAAAACTGTAAGTCAGGAGCATGTGACCATGATTGAGAAAGTCTAAGAGGCCAGTGTGCAGATGCCTCTAGTGTGACTGCAGAGGGATGAATGAGGGGTAGGAGATGGGTCAAAAAATAATAGGAGTCCAGACCATGAGGGATCTCACAGACCAGTGCTTATCAAACTTTCAAGTGCATAGAAATCACCTGGGATCTTGCAAAAATGAACAGCCATGTCTACTTGGTGGGGCAGGGCCTGAGATGCTGCCTCTCTAACAAGTTCCCTGTCGCCACTGGTGCTGCAGCTGAATGGCCCACACTTTAAGTAGCAGAATTTCTGACCACTGTAACTGGCTTTGACTCTGAATGAAGTGGGGGATCTAATGAAAGATTCTGAGACAGCTGAGAATAGACTATAGGAGGGGAAAAGGAGAGAGGAATGAAGACCAGTTAGGAGGCTACTGCAGTAGCACAGGCAAGAGAAAATGACAAGGAGGTATGGGTGGAAATAGTTAGATTCTGGGTGTGTTTAGTAGGTAGAACTATAATAATGCTTCTGATGGATTAGGAATTGTGTGTGTGTGAGAGAGGAACCAAAATGATATGGAAGTGTTTGACCTGAGCAACTGGGAAATGGAGTGGCCATCAGCTTGAAATGGGGAATGCCGCAGGAGGATATGTTTTAGGAGGTAGGTTAGGAGTTCACTTTGCACATAATGCATTTGTCAACGTTAAAAAGACAGAGTATGGAGCTTGGAAGAGAGGACTGGACTGGAGATGCATGTGGGAGTGGCTGGCAGAAGAGATTTAAAGACTTAGAAATGGAGGAGACCACCCAGAGAGTGAGTGTAGACAGAAAAGAACAGACCAGTAACAGCCCTGTAGCACTCGACTCCTGGACTTCCATCAGGGACCTTCTGCCCCCAGGAGACGACACAGAGGAAGCCTGGAAAGAGAATTCAGGGTTCCCTGGAAGCAGCCCTGTGAACTGTCTCAGTACTCTTAACAGCTGAGCTTGGCTTGAGATGCTTCAAGAACAAACCACACACACACACACACACACACACACACACACACACACACACACCCATCTATTGCCCCTCGGAACCCATCTTGGATCTGCTCCTCAAATTTGCTCACTCCAACTGGCCAAGCTTCTATTGCAGATTTATCCCTTGACTACCCTACTTTCCCTACCTGCCATCTTGCTAATGGAAATTTAGGTTCATCTATTTTCCTGGAATATGTATCTGGCTCAGTTCTACCCATGCCTAAGGCCAGATGCAGATGCCAAGACCCAGGGAAGGCAAAGCTATAGGTCCTCTGCTTATGCAGGACTGGAGATGATTAGGTACTCTGCTTAAGGAAAGTACAGTGTAATAGAGATTCGTATTCTGACTGCCTGATAAATGAGCCAGGGTATGTATGTGTGCTTAGATAGTTTGATGTATACACAGAAGTGAACTATTTGTAGCATAGACACTATCATGTAACTTATGGACCTTCGGTCCATTCTGCCTTGTGTTTCATCTTAGACTACAGCACCGTTTTTTTTTTTTCCCCAGAGGGAGAAGATTGTCATTCGCTGATATCCACCCAAAGGTTAAGTGTATGCCTTAAAACTTCTTGGTTTCTATTAATAACCCACACTCTGGGTCTCTCATCCATGAATTTATCTATACCTTTCCTGAAGCTATTGACATTTTAGAATGTACCACCTCCTGGGGGTAATGGCATAGGATTTTATGCATCACTGGAAAGTGACAATGGAGAAGAAATCCGTCAAGGTCTACTTTGGTTCCTGATCCCACAGCCTGCCTCTTACTACTGCAGGGGACACACTCCTCCCGCCTACAGACTAAGCCTTGCCCCAGGCTCTAGGACCAATCCTATCTTTAATCACAATGATTTAAAGAGTTCTCCTTCAACCTTTGGGTGACTCAGAATCAAATCACTGTATCACTGTGGCTGCTAGCTCTGTTAGATCACATGACCCAGTTCTATAAATGAGTTTCTGTCTTGTTCCTGAGATCAGCTTCCCACACTGTACGCAGTTCTGGCAGCATAATCTTTGTCTTGCTCCTTCGTATCAAGGTCCCCAACTTGGTAACCTTCCCAGTACTCTTGGCCTTCTAGGAATATTTCCTGCCCCCTTTTTTCCAGGGCCTCTGCCTGAGTGATGGGAATCCTTCCCCTGAACCCTGGACTTGCCAGTGTCTCCTGAAGCTGCCTGTCTGCATGTCTGCCTGCTTCATGAGCCCATGTTTCTGTGCTCTGCCCACCCGCCAGGGTTGCACAGTGTTTGGCATCTGACCCTCCACACTCACTGTCTTTTGGATCCACCTGTCGTCCATGGTGTCACTGCGTGGATACTGGGAGTGATGCGTGGATGATACGTGCTCTACCCCGTGCACACATGCTTACTGCTGTGCATATTACATTCTGCTCAATCACAGAGGGCGCCATGTGTCATGTCTGAAAGGCATAGCACATGGCAACTTAAATGGTACCCCCTGGGGTTGTACCGTGCAGCAACCCCGATGCTAACTGCTGCCTGGTATCCTAGGGGTACAACCAAGGGATTGTGCTTATAACAAGCAGAGTGGTTATCAGCAGATGCATCAGTACGTAACATATCATCAGCATTTAAGTTTGGGAATGCTGACTCCAAGCCAGGTAAACGTTACTTATGGCCTAATAACAGGGTGAGATTCAAAGGAAAACAGGGAGGCAGTATGCCTAATCTCAAACACTGGGTGACATTAAAGAATTTAACAGAAAATAAGAATTAAAAATTTTAGGATGCTTGCCCAGGATGGGTGGCTTAATCCTAAGTGATACATACATATTTCAGACTGCAATGGTTCTTGGAGTCCACATGCGGCCCTAGGTGCCAAAGGCATTCTCGCTTCCACCTGCCATAGAGCAGATCTCCTCAGTATTAAAATCGGGTTTTATGATTAATTGAATTGGAGCCCTGCTCAACTCCCTCATTTTCTCCTCTAACCATCTCCAAAAAACTTTATCCTGGAAACCTATTAGGTATTTATCTTAACACAAGTCAGCATTATTGACTCACTGGCTCATATATATGTTTCTGAGGGGGGTATCTTATAGGCCAGGTGGGTAGAAGGAAAGGAGACAATAATGTCAAGATATATTGACAATATAGGACAACCTAATGTGTTTGGGTTTGAGGGAGTGGAAATTGATGTGATCAACAGGAGGTGCGGGATCCAGGAGAGTAAGACTGCTCGTCAACTGTGCAGCTTTGGTGGAATTATGCTACGTCTCTGGGCATCTGCCCTCTCAACTGCAAAGGTGAGAAAGGTCAGTTAGGTGACTTCCAAGGGACCTTTCACCATTAAAATTGCAGACTATAAATCTGGAAGTTGAAGTGTTTTCGGCTTGGAATCCCACAGCGGTGATCTTTGGACAGCACAGGGACACAGACTGAACTGATGCTAAAGAAATCCTCGACAAGGGTGGAGGAATGCCCCAACCCCACTCCACCTCCTCCACAATTTGCCCCAAGGCAGCTCTGGAGGAAGATGAATGCTTCATTGCAAAGTAGGTGCTCAAACAGCAGCCATGAGTAATTGAAGAGGTGGTTTCATGGGCACTGTTTAAAACTTAAGGAAATTGGAAGCACTAGACGTTGGCATTCATTCAGAAGGTGGTATTGTGAATACTTATTATATATCCAGATTTTCCTCTCATAAATTAGATTATAATGTACTTGGTTAATTCTAGCAAGGTATTAATATCATATTAATGTGAGTCATAAAAATAAAGTATTTATGGATCGGATTCAGCCCTCTACGAACCAAGCCATATGGAAAGTGCTGTCGGGGGGGGTGTGAGGTTCGTAGATGAGTCTCCCTGCTCCCATTCAAGGAAATACATCCTCACTCTTCTCAGTCCACTGGCACCATCCACGCTTAAGGCTGAGCTTGAGCTCCACTTCTGCACGAGCAGGCCCCATAAAGCCGGCCCACAATCTCTCCTCTTCCTGGTTTCTGGCGGCTCCTACCACCTGCACCACATGAGGCACCTCTGCACTCTGTCCACCTTATGTTTCTCTACAACTGTTGCACGTATGCAAGTCTCGACATTCCAATTAGATCGTAAACTCCTTCAGAACAAGATCCCATGATAAACTGTTCTTCTATCTCTTCAAGGACCTGGCACTGGAGGCGGACAGAACGTTTAATGCTCAAGAAACATGTTTTGAATAAGATTAATTTCATAGACTTCTGAGAGTCTACGATGGGTCAGCTTGGGAGACACAACAATGGATTAGAGACTCTCTGTCTTAAGCATTTATCGAGGGAAAGAAAAGAGAGAAATGTTCCCAAATAATCACTAACACAAAGATCATGAATAGACAAAAAAAAAAAAAAAAGAACAAAATGTTTCGTAATCAAAGAGGAGAGCAATTCATTTCAAGTGATGGGCTAAGGCACGGTTCTCAGACTTCAGCCTGCAGGGGTCGTCTGGAGGGCACATGTCGTTGGGTCCCACTTCCAGAGTTTCTCATTCAGTGTGGAAATGGCCTGAACATCTGCCTTTCTCACTCACCTCTAGGTGACGAACTAGTCCCTCATGCAGGGGCAACACTTGGAGAACCACTGGGCTAAAGAACAAATAAGCCCCAAATAATGGAAAGCATCTCAGCAGCTATCTTTAGCTGCTTTAAAGGCGTAGGGGAGGACACTGCCAAGTAAACCGTACGACTGAAGGGGCAGAGGTGTGGAAGCGCCCACAGCATTCATGGGTGCCAGATAGCTGCATGGGGAGGTAAGGCTGCCAGAACCCAGGGGCACTGTTTTGGAGACCTTCAAAGTCATGCCAAGAAACTTGGATTGCTTTTTGGGCAATAGTAAAATTCCAAAAATTAAAAATAAATAAATACATAAATGAAACAAAGAAAGAGAATACAGATTCCTAGAAGAGGCTGATAACAGGAGGCAACAGAAGAATGGACACGAGGGCCTGATAATGAAGCCACTAAGTCAGTCTGCCTTTACTGAGGGAAACGAACTGAGACGGATGTTCTTCCTAAGGCTACCCCATATGTTTCTGGGGTTCTTCTGAACAGGTGGGACGAAGGTCTCAATTTGGCCATTGCCCAGGGTTTGGGGATTCTGCTTTTGTTATCCTCAAACACACAAGTACAGGAGAATGTGGAACACACCTCTTCACACACCCACTGGAGGCTGTAGCTCTGAAGCTAGGATTTAGCCCCAGGGCCAAATGCATGGGTGTGGAAGCATTACCACCATGGGCACAGGGGGAGACAGCGCTCTAACTCAACTCAGGAGCTGGCCAGGATGATCTACCAAGGAGAGTTAGAAAGGAGGGAAATGGTATTGAACACTCTAATCAGGCTCTGTTTGAAAGAAAAAAAAAAAAAAAGCTCTGTCTCCCAAAATAAAAATAAAAGCTGACACATAGGACCAGACACTGTTCTAAACACAATATATACAGAATATTATTTAGTCCTCATAAAAGACATGATTATTGTCTCTGTTTCACAGATGAGAAAATGAAGACACAGAGAAGTCAAGGAATGTGACAAGGTCACACAGCTAGTAAGAGGTGGCACCAAGATTTGCACTCAGGCCAAGTATCAGTGTTTGTGTGTTTAACCACTACACTAGGTTTACACTCTAAGTTTGGTAAGATTCCTAAGCTTACACATGAATTAGAAAAATAAAGTTTTGATGTGTCTCTCATTCCTTCTTCCCTCCCTTCTTCCCTTGCTTCTTTCTTTCCAAATTACTGAACATCTATGTTTTGTAAAGCACTATGTACATAGATTGAAGCTGCTTTTAAAAAGTCGAGCAAAAAGCTATTCTAAGCAGAGAAATAATTCTAGCAGTGAATTACATACATGGCCAGTACACAGAGTCTTCCACAAGATGAAACCACTCCAAGGGGCCACCCTCTCAAGAGTGCAGCTTTGGCTACACTTGCAACTCGATAAAATTCCAGGACCACATCCCCAGCCTCATTTAGTTTCCTATCACAAACCATATTGAACCTTTTTGCAATGCCAAATAGGATTCAAAACCCCATGGAAAAAGAGAGTGTAAAAGGGCTTTTATATAGTTACGGGGAAAAAAAAATATCTTAAAACACATTCATCTGAAGGCTTCTTTCAATTCTCTCATGGAATGCTAACCTTTATTTGCAGTTTGTGAGATTCATGTCAAAAGCTTGCTGTAGCCCGAGGTTTAAACCAGAGAGATTCTGACTCGGTCCTGAGGCAGGTACCTTTGTAGCTTTCTAATCTCTCTCTCTGAAGTTTGGGGCTTTTAAGAGAGGTTAGTGATGTTCCCTGCAGAGGATTTTCCGTCATTTCACGGGCGGGAATGCGTGGCTGTGATACTACGAATTGAACTTTAAATCTCTTTACATTCTGCCTAATTGTCATTGCTGGCCTAATTGCAGGTACAGGGCTCCAAGAGAACGCACGTCACTTGCCATCTGTAGCCGGAAGGTGCTTGAATCAAACCGAGTCTGTTCAGGATGCAAGAGACACTTTAGCATATGCAGATGCCTAAAATGGCTTTACAGACCCAAATCCTTTTAATAAGCTTAAGACAGGCCTGAATTTATTTAAATGTCTAATTCTAAATGTACGTATGCCTGGTAGTAATGTTTACCATCTGTCTGACACTGCCTGTTGAGGTAATTGTCAAGCTACAGGATGACATATGGTGCACATACTTGGACCTTAAATATAACAGCCTTGGCACGAAACAATTGGAAACCAAGATTTAATCTTTGGTATCATTCAAGTTGGAGTTGAGCAAACAGACAGTTCTGGGCTATTACTGTTTTCTTTCTTTATGATAAATACTCCTCCGTAGACACGCTCGAGAACAACAATGGAGGAGCAGGCCTGGCTTCTGCGCACTGCCTTTTGCTTGCTCTGGCTCAGGCGCTTACAGACCCAGCTGGAATGGCAGTTCTGCAGTGGAGACCAGAAGCCAGTCTCGGGCCCAGGCAGCAGCTGGTCTCAGCCAAGGAGTATAAGGAGGGTCCCACTGGAGAGCCCAGAGGGGCCAGCTGCCCTGGCCAAAGAGGTAAAGGCATACCAGGCAATGGCAACAGCTGCAGTGGCCCTTTCTACTCTTCAGTCTATTACCTACCCTCTCATTTCATCTCCATTCTATTTTATTTCCCTATTTAGTTTTCCCATCGTCGTGTCAAAGATGGTGGGGTTGGAGGCAGGAGGAAGAAAGGGCAGAGGCTGACAACTCCAAGAGCCCGGCCCCCACCCCAATGCCCTTGGGAAATGCACATGGCTCCAAGAGATGAGAACAACACCCTTTTCAAGTTATTTTGGTGAAATGATAGAGACCCTAGAGTGACAAACATCTCAGGCACTGCTCCCTTTTTTCCTTAAATACTAGCAGCACTGTAGCATTAGATACAGCTGTGTAGATGCCTAAAGCCTGACTTGAAAGCCCTACTTTATGCTTGGATTAGGGGATGAGTGTAGCTATTGTGGTTGCAGTCGCTGTCTGGGTCTAAAGTGATGTAAATATGGCAACAGGAATAATGTAACTCTCGCAGTAATGCAACTGAGAATGTGGTCAGTGCCTCTTCTCAATGGGAATGGCATGTCATTATACATGGCACTCCATACAATAATAGCTTCCAGTGCAAAGTCAACATAGACACTCTTTCTCTAACCCTGCTTCTATCCCTGGGCTCCACTGCCTTTTCATTTAGAAAGGGAGGCACGGGGGATTCTGGAGGCTCAGCAGGGTAGTCAACAATGGTCTGTGTGTGCACATGTGTGTGTGCGGGTGCCTGCACAGTTTAGGGGGCCTGGAAGAGGAGAATGACAATATATGAGGTTAGCCACCACGGCAATTCAGCCTTGGATTTTCCCCTAGCCTGAAATGACGATTTGATTCCATATTTTGGTATCCTGCCAAGTTCTGTATTTAAGCCTGAAGCTTAACATGTCCTCTGTTCCTAATTAGCAATGAGGCTAAATTTAGCAAAGGTTTCTCTGGTGCCACCACAGTAACAAAACGATTCTAAAATCTAATGTGAAGGCAGGTTACTTGATGGATTTAGAAAAAGAGAAAACAAACCTGAAGGTGCCTCTCTGGGATCTGATGGTCTTGGATGACAAGAGATTCTGCAGTAAAGAGATAAAAATGGCCACTGTGTACATATTTAAATTCTGATACAGGAAAGTCCCCCTTCTGAGGCTCAGAGTACACTGTGTGACAGCCCAGGGTTACACTCTCAGAGGATCAATGAGAAAAGGTTAAGATTCATCTCTCGTGCCTCCTAGCTCCCCACTGGGGACATTCCTCAACAGACCCAAGGCCCCGTGCATGGCTCCCCCACCCTCCACTTCTTCGTGCCTTGAGACTTTCATTTCCTGGCATTAAAATATCCCCACATCTGCCTTTCCTCCTGATTGGCCCCCTTGTACTCTCCAGAACTGCTTCTCCACTCTCTACAAGTTTTTGTTTTTAAATTTCAAATCTACAGAAGAGCTGCCAGAATAAGATGATGGACAATGAACAGGAGCATAACCTTCACGTCCTGTCGCCAATTATTCACATCTTGCCACATTTACTTTCTTTTTCTTTTACTCTTTCCCTACGTGTATGAGTGTGTGAGAGTGTGTGTGTGTGTGTTTGTGTGTACGTATAATATGTGGAATATTTTTGCTTTTGTGGCTGAGCTATTTGAAAGTTAGACATCCTGACTCTTTACTCCTAAGTACTTTTGCATGTATCTCCTAAAAACAGGACACTACCCAGATAACCACAGCTGCAGTCGTCAGACTTGGGAAATTTCAGCTTGATACTCCACAACTAGCTAACATGCAGCCCACGTTCTTATGTCCCCAGTCGTCTCACAGTGTTATATGTGCGATATCGATGTTTACGGAAGGTCCGGCCAGTGCTTTTGCAGCACGTACCCACTGCTGTAAGTGCTGCTGAGTCTTATGGCTTTTGCTACCTCATCCATGTGCCCAGCCATCGCTGGACATGGTTAAGGCTTGTGCTCTTATCCTCACTTAAGAGCTGAATGAAGATGCTGAATGACTTGCTACCCAGTCTGGGACCAACCAGAGGCACAGGAAGGAAAGCACAACTGGGTTCTTTCTCGTCTTTCCATCTTGGATCTCCTCCCACCACAACTCTGACTTCTGCAAGGCCTGATTTCCTTTCCTACTGCTGGCCACCACCCACTTCTCATGCAAAAAGCCACTGTGAGCCACCATAATCCTGCACTCCATCCGTGTGTCTGCCTGGTTGCCTGTGTCTTTCTAGGCTCAGATGACAGGAATGAGACCAGTTCTCCTGACAGAGGTAAGCTTTTACTCCCCATGCTTCTTTTTTCCCATAGAGGACTGGGCATCTCCACTCCCTGCCACAAAGGGAAAAACTATGGGGAGACTCCAACGGACCCCTCCTCTGTGAAATGGCTTGTAAAACTGGAGGACAAATCTGAGCATGCCCAGTCAGCCCCTTCCTCTTCTGTTCAAGCTGCCTGCCTGAGCAGACACACTGGCAGGCTCATGGCATTCTCTGTGTGTTTGTGTGTGTGGTGGGGGCTGTTAGGGGAGATGCATTCCATTTAGAGGGCAAAGTAAGGTGCCTGTCGGGCAGCACATCGAAGCCCCATTATGTTCTCTAATTAGCTTCATCACAAATAAAGCTGCTATTTTCATGTTTATCTGTCTGATGCCTGCAATTCTGTGTTGTTTTCCATCTCAGGAGGGCAAAAGGGTCTTATTTATTGGCACTCTGAATCCCCAACTTTTCGATCAGAGCAGTAAGCATAACAGAGCCACACAGGTTTCCCACCACCCTCGCCATGGGGTGGAACAAACACTGTGCTTGCACTGAACTCTCCTCTCTTGAAGGAGACAGAGGGTGGCCTGGGCTGTGGGACAAGGGGGACAACTCAGGGCCACGCAGGCAGGGTGGGGGTGGTGAGGACAGAGGCAGCCAGCCAGCCTCAGCTGAGCCCCCGCTGGCTGGTCTGCCAGGAGACTCCGCGGAAGAACTCAGGAGGTGGAGGAGAGAGTCAGGTGCAGAGAATATGAAAAATGGGCAGCAAAGTCCTCATTTTTAACTCTTTGGTGAAAGGGCAGATCTGGCTGATACTGTCAGCAGTGCACTCTGGCATCCGGGCGGGAGCTGCTAGACTGCAGCAGGAGGAGCAGAGGGCTTTGTGTCCAGCTGCCAAGGGCTAATGCGTTTGCTATGGAAACTGCGCCTTGGGGTTTCCATCAGGTTCTCTGGAGATGCTCAGGCTTCTTCACCAGGAGGTGACTGGTGCTGCCTTTTCTAGAACAAAGACTTCCTCCCGGATACAAAGAAAAATGGCCTGATGTTAGTTGGGGGTAGTGGGGGTGGGATGAAGGTTAAGTAGCAGTAAATGTAAGATTGGGGCCTTTCAGCCTTCTGTTTACATCACTAAGACTTTAAATTATGCTGAATGTTGTTTGGTTTGTCTCTGAGTCTGGGAAGAAACAAAAGGAAAAGATGTCAAATTCAAAGTAGAGGTGGAGCTGCCACACACTGGGTATGATGTGTGAGTGTGTGTGAGTGTGTGTGTGCGCGTGCACAGACACAAGCAAAGATGCTGATGTCTCTCCCAAGAATTAGTGAAGTCAGTGTTCATGCCCTCCCTATGCGGCTGAGGCTGCCAAGACTTGAACAACTCAGCAGGTTCCAGCACCTCCACCTCCACCAGCACTACACACATCTGCTTGTTTTCCTTCCCAAAGAGTATGACCAAAGTGCTCTCTTGGTCTGCTTGTCCCTTGGTCTGCTCCACCCCCAACCCTGCCCCCAGCCCTGAGAGAATCATTGCCAGCCCAGTGTGCTAGGCAGGTTTGGATATATGGATTGGTTCCTCAAGGTAAACTTCTGAGGCCCTGTGATCACAAGACTGAGTGCAGTGCACGGCACAAGGCAAGCGTCTAGTAAGACGAGAGACCCATCATGTCCTTTTCTGTGAGTGTGAAACAGTAGGATGCGGAGGTTGGCGGCACCGAATTTTAGACACAGTTCTGCCCCTTTTTAACCTGGTGACTTTGGATCAGTTACTTGACTTCCTTAAGTCTCATTTTCCTCACTTCTAAAATAACAATGAGGACTATCTTGCGTCATTGTTTGAGGATGTCATAATTTGGCTAAAGTATGTAGCTGAACTCCTAGGCAATAATATAAACTCAACACACTGTTGGCTGGAACTGAGGGTAGCACTTTATCAATAACTTGCTATATTGGAAAAAGCTTTACTCTGCTCCTCATGTGCACAATTAACAGGGTTGGATTAGACTTTCAAATTAACCAGAAAGTATCTACCATTGTGTGTGTGTGTGTGTGTGTGTAAAAGTTCATGGGTTGGTGGTGCCATGGACATGGGTTGTCTTAGGAAGTCTTCATAGGAGACTTTTGGGACTCTAATACCTTGGGAAATTTTCCAACAAAAACTTTCAATTTTATGTAATAGCTGTACTAGTTCAAAATTAGGAAACTGCCTCTCTGGACATTTAAAACTATTAAGGTATGTTGGAAAAAAACAATTAATCTGATACATGAACCTCTGACAGACATCATTCAACTTTTAAACATTGTGCTCTCCCCCTGCTCGTCAAATATTCTGAATTAGACAGAATGGACCCAAATCTTGCATTTCTATCATACTTGCACACATGAGAAACTACAAAGGAAGCACAGCAATTCTGTGGCAACTTACTGGGTGGCTAAACTCAAATGTCTAGTCTGGGACTAAATTAATGCTTCCTTGCTGTCCAGTGGCATTACTTTAGTTGTGGAATTTCTTCTAGGACTGGTATCATTAGGAGAAGGGGATTTTAATTTGTCTTTAGAGGAAGTAAAAACCATACACAGGCTCCACAGAGGTAGACTGTACATGTGTTCATGTGTGTTAAGTGTGTGTGTGTGTGTGTGTGTGTGTGTGTGTGTGTGTGTGTACAGGCCTGAAGAAAATGCCCAGACAAAGCTAAATGCTGAACACTTTCCATATTTTGTGCCACTGTCATTTTTTTCCCCCTCATTTCATTCTTTATTTTATGGTCCCTGAATGTCAAGGGTTCTTCTCTTCCAGGCAGTTAACGGGGGATACAAGGAAATAAAATGAACCTATGGTTAAAGCCCAGGCTTTTCAGCTAGGATAAAAGGGATCTGATTTCTACAAGATCATGTGAAAGAAAGCAGAGCCCGGCATCGTGAACTTTCCTCACCCAGAGTCCCACAGTGACACCCACACTCCTCTGATCTGATGCTAGGAGTTAGAGCTGCAGCTATCTGGCTACTGCACATTCAACAGCAGAATCAGGGCTACCCCTGCCCTGTATACAGACAGCCCCGCAGAGGAATGAGAGGACCACTGGCAGTGTCTCCCTCCTCCTGCCTGATCTGCCCCCATCACTGGCCAACAGACCTCTCCAGGAGCCTGCCTGTTTACGTAGGCTGTTTTCTCAGGATCTCCCCGAACCACAGCTGCCTTTATCATGGGAACTCTTGCGGTGCTCTTCAAAGAACACAGTCATAAGCCCATGGCTATGAATACAGGCAAGGGACATAATACATGTAAGAAAATGTGTTTGAAATCTGCGGCTCCTCTTCTTGAACTTGGGCGAGTTACTTAAACTCTTTAGAACTTATTTTCCTCATCCGTAAAGTGCAACTATTGATGTATATCCCTCAGCTGGTTCTTAAGGTGAAATGAAACACATTTTGAACAATGCCTACTATTCGACAGATGCTCAGATGTGTAAGTTTCTGTCTCCTTGGTGACCATAATACTTGCACAAGGGCTGGACGATAACTCTTGTCTTTCAAAGCGTGTCTGTCCACCAGGCAAGCTCTGCTATACGACAGCAGCAGCAACCACAGTTTGGAGAATGGCAGGGCCACGTGTTGGAGAAACCAAAATACTGAGTCACGAGACTTGGGTTCTCATCTTAGCTCCTGTCTTTACTGGCCCTGCAACTGTGAACAAGTCACCTGCCCTCTCTGGGTCTGTTTTTGCCCACCTCTAAATGCCTGTTCTACCAAACGCACACAGTGCTGTAAAGGGCAACAGTACTGCTAGCATAACGGTGCCCTTTCAATATGAATGCTCAGTGTAACTACGTCAGATCAACACTATCAAACGCCAGTGGTCAGGTGTCAGTCCCAGAGGCTCCTCGCTCAGGACTGCTATTCTGTAGGCAGCCTGTCCTTCTTCTTCTATTCTGTGGACACTTGTAAAAAGATCGCACAGACATGTCTCTGAAATAAAAAGCAGAAACTTCCCATACTGGCCCAATGTCATCAGCTCCCAATGCCAAGGATATTCATAGATCAGAACTCAGCTTGAGTCTGAAACAGATCTGTGAAGATCTGTACTGTTCACATAGTTCTTGGTATCCTGGCCTGGCCAGGGGTCCCCAAATATGGACAGCCAGCTCTTCATTAAGTAGGTCTTACATCTAACATTAATTTACTAAAAATGTACTACATTCATTAAGCATTTAGCAAGTGGCAAGAAGTGAGCAAAGATGATTTAATTTATCTTAACAAAAAGTCTGCAAATATTATTTATTATCCTCATTTTAAAGATAGGGGATGTTTACTTGCTGGTGAGTGCCAGATCAGTTGAAATAATCCAAAAGTCTGTCCTCTTTTGACTTCACTAGACTGACAACCTCCTAATTTCTATGAGCAACAGATTCACAGGGATCTGGTGTGGCTCCACTCACACTGTTTTCCATTCTGGCAAAAGAGGAGTTTACATTTGGAATAAAGATTCAGTATAATGGATGGTGACTCAGGTATATATCATTTCAAAGAAAATCAACATACAAAAACCAGTTTTCTCCCTAAATAGATGCATCAGCAGAAGGATATTAGAGTTTTATTTCAGAATTCATCATAAGATATCACTAAAGATCAAGTTTCCCTAAGATACCCAACATATAATTTGAGTTCCAAACATCTGGTTAATGCAGATTTTTGTATTACTTGAACAAAGCATGTATAAGAAAGTGTATAGTCAATAAAATAGACACCATTCAAGGCAGAAAAAAATTACATTGGTTCCAAAGGTATATGAACAAAACCACAGATATAATTACTGATTTTACTGATATTTTCTATCAAGTGTCAAGACAAAAACACAAAATAAGGCCTGGGTTTTAAACAAAAATGAGGTTAGGTGGAGAGGTGGGCGGAGATCAGAGTCAACCCACCTTGTTCACTTCCATTTGTCTCAGTTTGTATGGGGAAGTCACAGGGAGAATACAGTTGGATGAAAATATTCCTCAAAATCAATGGATGCATGTAGTGCCTTGGACCTAACAGTTTGGGTCACAAGACTCAGGAATGGCAGGAGGTGGGAACAGCAGTAACAGTGGAGGTGAGGTCAAGAGACATTTCGTGAACCAGTGAACATTTTTATGGTCTGAGTGGATTTGAAAACTTGCTGCAAAAGATGTTCCTTCCATTCATTGAGGTAGAAAAGCAACAGATTCATAGGGATCTGGTGTGGTTCCACTCAAGGATGATGCGAGTTGCCCTTGTCATAGTCACGTGGGTTGGGTCACAGATTTTACTAATTACTACATAGCCTGTAGATATTTTATCTCATATGAACGTTCTTCCATTCGCACCTCAGGCCAGAGGTGGGAAGGTAGCATCTTTATTTCCATGTGGCTTTATCCCAGGAAGCCCTTTCATTTGGGGCCAGGACAAAACAAAGGCGCAGAGACAGTGCAGCTGAATGTGCCAGATTCCCAGAGAAGCTCACTTTCTGCAGTGTACTTTAAATCACAGAATTTATTTATGTTCTCTCTCTCCTCTCTATGGTCAATGACATGGGTCAAAGGCATTTAATCAAACCCTTGTAGAGAGATGGGTCCCATCATCATGCAGTGCGACGATCTAATTTGTCTTCTGTCAAAAAATATATTTTGGGAACAGAGCTGAATATGATAAGTGTGATGTCTTTTTCAGTCACTGCTGAAATATGTGTACGGCACAGATTTGCTAGGCTCATTATTTCATCTGTCTCTGGGTAAATATTGAAATTGTTGTTAGTGTGGATACCAAATACTGAGGGAAAAGAGGGACATGTTTTCTTTGTTCCACTCTGAGTTCAGCTATCTAAAGCCAAAATTACCTTCTGATCTCTGAACCAGAATAATTGATGGCTAAGAAGGCAATGTAATGACAGGAGCGTCTACAGGCCAGATGCCTGATTGCTGCTGGAGAAATAATGACATAAATAAGGCTTATAGTAAGAAAAATTAAAAAAACAACACCAAAAAACTCCTCCAGCCAGCAGGTGGTGCCACCATTTATGTTTGGCTACTTTGGGCTTTATGGACAGCTTGTTAATTGCTTTGCCAATTAATTTAAGCGATGTGGTTTAATTTTCTCTGCTGCATCGCATAGTGGCTTATTAGAGAACTCCTATTCAGCTCCTTGGCCTTGGATGACCAGCTCATTTCTTAATGCTGTTAACAATTTCTAGGCACCCTCTGCCAACTTCTCCACTCCCTTAACTCCCAGAGGAAGGGATAAGCTGGATCCCATATATTAATCTAGTGGAGATATAGACCTAGTCTCTGAACTAGACCCTACATCTCAAACTTAAATGTGAACTTGTAAAGTAAGAAAAGAGAATAATGTCCCATTCTTATGATGTTGGAGAAAATCTATCTTTGGTTCCATGTAGGATCCTTTCCCCTAAGTCCATTCCAAGTTATTCCCCTGGTCAGTCCTCGTGCATTCACCTACATATAATTTCTTACATTTTCTTTGAAAAGGAAGTGGAGAACAAAATAACACATGAGACAAGGAAGGGAAGTGAGAAACTGGCAAGAAACTTGATGGGAAGGGAAAATTCCACTTCTGAAAAGAACTCTAGCCAGTGATATATCTTCTAACACTTAGAGAGTTCCCTATTTAATTTCAAGCCTGGAACCCGGAAAGCTAGATTTCCAATGTAAATTAAAAAACTGAGGAACTTGTCTGAACTGATGAGGGGGAAAAAAATGTTGTTGTTGGGATTTCCCATTTGCCCAGGTGCCAGGAGTTACTTCACTTCTCGGCATTGCCCTTTTCTGGAAATACCCAGGCCAATACTTCCCTCTACTGCTTAGAAGCAATTCTACAATATAAGCCAACCAGAATGATTTATGCAAAATAGCACACCTGTTTCACAGGCGTAGAAACTGAGGTACAGGTATTAAGTCGACTCAAAAGGAAAGTTTAGTAATGGTTTAAGATTCTCATCTCTGTAGAACATCTATATGTAAGTGTAGGCAAATTTACCTTTTTGAAAGTAAAGCTTAACCAACTGACTCTGCTATGTAAAGATGTGAAGCTTGGCAAAAGAAAACTTTTTAATAGATTTAGGAGAAGAGCAGAAGTGACAAGTTACTAAAATAACTTGTCTGGGTCCCACTTCATACCGCTTACAACAGAACCTTTGTGGGTAGAACCTAGCACTAAAATTCTCCAAGGAATTCTGTTAGTTACTAAACTACTACAGTATAATCCCACTAGTGGAATATTTGAAAGCAGTGAATAAGGGAATTAGATTGACATCTGTTTTATTAAATTCATAAAAAATTATTTCAATTGCTCATTTGACATAAACATGGAATAAATTCATATGCATTGATTATATCATGGCCTTCATTAAATTATATAAATACATGTAATAGACACAATTATTAGGCACAGAAACACACAATTTAGGAATTGTCAGCAGATGTTAGTGTCTTTATGTCTTTCCCATTTATAATTAAGCTGCCCAGTTACATTTGGTGGCGTCTGTTGAACAGCTACAGACAAAACAGAAGTGCAGCCTGTGAGTTCCGCATGACCACCAAGTACTTATGAAGAGAGTCTTCTCAAGGGTAGAATGGCTTCTAACCAGTCAAAACCTCCTCTTTCTGTTAGAGGAGTCACTCTACTAGTGTCCCCTCTGACTAGTTATGAAAATGACTTCTCAAGGAAGCAGAGAGGGTGGTAGTATTGTAGCACCAAAAGGAATTCTGGCTGGGAGGAGGGTTGGATGGGTTAAGAGCCAGACCTTGAGCAACTGCCCTTTAAGTAGCCATGGTGATGTCAAAAATTTCTGTGGGTAGGGATACTGGCGCTGCTTTTATTCACTGGAGAAAAAAGAAAGCTTGAACTCCTGGGACATCCCTCATCTGTGAGCCTGCTGCTGTACGGGGGAGAAATAGCAGGCTATAAACACATGATTTACCTGCAAAAGCTTTAGAACTGCAATTTCAAGCCTTACAGACATAGCTCTATCTTTTATTTAAACAGCCTTTTGTTTCCATCCAAGAAACAATAAGCAATTTACAGCTACCGTTGAACCCCAAATTTCATAAGGGATATAATCTTGAGAAATATGTGACTTAAAGTCACGTAACTAAAAGCACTGACGTTATCTTAAATTAATCTTGAAAGATGATCTATTCACTGTATTTCATGAAGCAAAATATTTAAATACAAAATATCACAAGGACATTAATAATCCTATTCAAATCTTTGCTGTGAGTTATAATTTGATAAAGCTACAACTTTATATGTTGTTAATTACTTTTTAAACTTTACAAAGGACATAAATGTTTTATCTTGTGGCTGGCCATATCTGGCTTTGCAGGTAAGCACTGGAAAATATACAGAATCTGGGAGAGGGAGGAAGGGTTTGAGTGAATTTTTGCGTGAATGAATCTGAGAAGGGTGCAAAGCTGGGATAGACAGACTGTTTCTGGGGACAGATGAGAGGCTAAGAGAGAGAAGACATCTTTAGTCTTAGACCTTGGTTTTGATCCCCTCGTTTAACGAGCTGTGCAACCTTGAACAAGTTTCTTAATCTTTATGACTGCTATGGTCTGAATGTTTGTGACCCCCTGCCCCAAATTCAAATGTTGAAATCCTAATGCCCAAAGTGATGGTTATCAGTAGGTGGGGCCTTTGGGAATGGCTTAGATTTTGAGGGTGGAGCCCTCATGAATGAGATTAGTGTTCTTACGAAAGAGGCTCCAGAGAGATCCCTCACCCCTTCCACCATGTGTGGACGAAGTGAGTAGATGCTGGCTGTGAACCAGGAAGAGCGCCTCCACTAGAACCTGACCACACTGGCACCTTGATTTTGGACTTGCTAGCCTCCACAACTATGAGTACAAAGTTCTGTTGTTTATAAACAACTGAGTCTGTGGTTTTTGTTATAGCAGCCTGAATTGACTAAGAGAATGACCTCCAGTCTCCTCATTTAAAAGCAGTAAAAAAATTATAATCTCATGCAATCGTTTTCAGGGTTAAATTAAAATGATGCAGACCAAGTGGTGAGCAAAGTGCACAGCAAGTACACAAAAAGTGATAGCAACAATAATTTATATAATCATTCGTGGCTGGCTTCCACTGAGTTGACTGAGAGAATAATCAACACGCATTAAGAAATAAAGTTTGCTGCTACAAACTACAGTGCACAGTGCAAGCAGGAGACAGAGTAAAGTGCAGTGCAACTATAAGTCTACCTAGGAGAGCTACCCTGTAACTTTTAACTTCCAGCTCACATTTGAGCCCACTGTCCTCTCTGTTCATATCTTGACTTTCTTAGTCTGCAGTCATGAGTGCCTCTTGTACATCAGGTTGCTTTTTAAAAGAATAACATCAATTTCTTTGAGGTGTTTCCCAGCTCCCCTCAAAGTGAATCTTTTCACACAGTTTATAACACATATTTGAGTCAGGCTGTGATAACCATATCTTCCAAATTTGGCGAAAATATGTCTATCCACTTTTATAATCTGTGGTAATGTGAAGGCAGAAATGTACTTTTACTGGCATTGATTACAGCATTATTATCTCCTAAATAATTCTGGACATCTATAACCCAGAGGGACTTGGACTCCTGGGATTCACCAATCAAAAATAAGTTCCCAGAAAAGCTCCCCTTTCCCATTCAAAGATTTCCTACCTAGTAGCCTTTTTAAGAGCTAGGGATTTGATAATCTGATGTAGTTATCAAGATTGGCAAGAGATACAGGAAAGGGGGGGGGGGTGAGAGGTGCCAGAATCAAATTTACCTAGTTTTCAATTTCTCTTCAGGTTGGCATATAACTCTCAATCCTAATGATATAAAGAAGTTATTTCTTTCTTTGGGAAGCATAGGGCATATGCCTATGCCCCTCCATCGCTAAATCTTGGACATTGGGGATGATGAATTCATGATAGATATCCATGTAATGATCAGATCATTCTACTGTGCAAACACATGGTCTTAAAGTGGTGTCGTGAGAGGTAAGGTTGTGAAAATAGGATGGACCAAAGTATGAAGACAATGATCGCTACATCTTGGAATACGGTCTTAGTCTGACAGGCAGACAGACTCAATGAGGGTTTTTGGAGTATTAGAGTCATGCTTTAGGAAAATAGTCTGACAGCAGTGTACAAAGAGATAGGACATCAGGGAGGAGATTCACTGTACAATGGTTCCTAGGGGAAGCCTTGAAGTTCTGATGTAGTATTTGCCTCAGAAGAAGAGAGTCAACTTCTACAGAAACAGAACCGACTGGAAACTGACTAGAGGACAAAGAGGGCCAAACAAGGAGGCATGAGAAAGAGAGCAGGGAGATTAGGATGATTCCAAGACTTCAACAGTACTCGACCAGTTGGCCAGGAGTAAGGTGCTACAGTAAATAGAATGAAAAGATAGTAGTTACAGTGGAAAGTGGGCTTGGTTTTACACAGTTGGTTGGGGTGCTGAAGACTATTACAGAATTGGTCAATAAGCAGTGGGAAAGTAAATCTGGAGCTCTGAAAGGAGGTTGAGGCTACAAACATATACTTGAGAGTCACCTACTAGGGAACTATTTGCTACCAAGAAAACAGATTAATTTGCTGAGGGAGAGAGTATATATTTATAAGAGAAAATCAGTCAGAGAAGAGAACCAGAAAACAACAGGAAAGTAGGAATTTCAGAAAGGAACCAAATAGCAATGTCAAGGTTTTTTGAGGTCAAAGAAAATAATCCCTGGGGGGGGGGGGGGAAGAGGACTGCAGGGGAGCCAGCGGTATAGATTTTATTTGACACTGAAGAGAAGGAGGGAAAAAAAGTAATCCATGATCTTGGGGAAGTAACAAGTTTGAAAAAAGCTGTTATTTCCTTTATTTAATTTTATTTTTTTAGTGTGTGGGAAGACACTATAAAAATCATGTTGAAAATACCAGAATAAGGGGAAGGTTTATGGAACAAGAGATTAACAGAGGCAGCAAGACACAGGGAAGAAAGGATGAATTCCAGCAATGAATAGGAACCTTCTGTTTCACAGAGAAAGAAAAGATCACAAATAAGTGATTACTTGTGAAGCATAGGACAGAAAAAGCTAAGGAAATTGTGTTAGATCTGAGTTTATCTATGGAAAGTGTAGGAAAAGAACTGAGGCTGGCAATGTGAGGCAATGAGAGCATTTAGAATCACTGCCTGGAGTTTGCCTGATGCCAACTAGTGGTTAATAAAAGGACTGCAATTTAGCCATGATAGCCCAAGTGGAGAGACAGCAAAAAGGCTTTCTTGGTAGTTTTTAGTGGCCCACAAGTCAAAGCATCCAAAGATATTCTGGGTTGGAACCCAGCAAGGTGGGAGGGTGGAAGGTCAAGTCGGTGAGACATCCCTGAATCATTCTGACCAGGATGCTGAATTTTCTGAAAGGGAGTTCAGGCTAAGAAGAAAGTGGAAAAACATGAGGAAACAAACAAACAAACAAAAACCAGGAGAATGAGGATTCAAGTGCCAGAAAAGATGTTGAAGATAAACGTCAAATTTAGGTAGGGACTTCTTATCAGAGGTGAATTAGGCCCATTTCAAATATGATGAGAACTAAGATGTTGACTGAGTCATTGGTATCTGAGGTAGAATTAAACTAAATTTAGGGAGGAAGGTGAGTTCCCAGTAGAGAGAGCAATTAAGACTTAGGTTCTGAAGTCACTGAGGACATAGGGAAAGTGTTGGTGAATCTTCAATGAAATAATGGAGAAGATGCCATAAACACACAAAGAGCAAACATCAAAAAAAAAAAAAAAAAAAAGAGTTTCTATCTTCGTTGAGTGGACTGAGGTTGGATGGCCCATGACTAGACAGTACCACTAATTTCAGAAACTACAAAATATGGTTTGGGTCTAATCAAACACTTAGTCTTTGACCAGCTAGAGAAAATATTGAGCCTGAAAGTATAATAAATTAGCTCTAGTGCTCCATTAGGATACATTACCATCTGTAATCAGAAATCCAAAAGAGAAGTTTAATGGAAAAATGGAGGTGAGTCCCCAGTGTTCTCATAATATTCCATTTTCTAGTGAACATGGTTTTTTATCTCCTTTAGAGAATCTCCTTTTGGAGACCAAGTGAAAAATGTGTCTATAAAAGAATTATTGATTAGTTTAACAATCTCATTAAATTTGATTAACCTTTTAAGAGCATTAGGTAGGTCTTTAAACTATACAAAACTGAGTAATTCTTTTATGTTCAGTGAAGGGCACCTTTTAAATACTTCAGAAATTTATGAGAATTGGGTACTTATAAGACTAAAGTTAACATTTAGAAGTTTAAAAGGTGCCATTCTTTCTGAACCTTATTTATTTTTTAAAGATCACCCAGAATTAAAAACAACTTGATAGTTAATTATTCATAAAGAGAATGCACCACACTAGGTTAAAAGAGAGACCAATTGAAACAGAAAAGTTGAAGAGTCCTAGGACCTTCCTTCTCCTTGTTTTTCAGCTTTTCCAAATTCTACACCCTTCCAGTTATGATTCACAGATTCACGAACAAGACCTAGTAACAAGAGTTCTAACACAAATAGTAACGAGGCTAGTAGGGAAAGGACTAAAGTCAACTCTTGAAATGCAATAGCTAACCCTTCCAACTCTGTATCCTCTGTTAGGAAAGTAAGTTCTTAAGCATCAGTACAAAGTTAACTCCGTAAGTCTCAATTTATAACCAAGGCGTAATGTAGGCTTTGGGGGAGAATAGAACTCATCAATAAATAGAAAATCAGAGAGTTTTTTTTTTTTCTTTCACTTTTCTTTCCTTTTTCTTTTCTTAAATAAATTTATAGTAAGGAACACTACTATTTCTCTGAATGGACTTGCAAGAATGGTTATTATTTGTACAATTCCTTTAATCACGCACAGTCATCCGAATGGCTTCCAGTTTTTCGATTTCCCATTTAGAGCAGATTTTTAAAAATAAAAATGGTAAAGCACTAGAAACTTAGTCCCTTATGTAGGTGACCTTTTAAAAATTCAGTATTTTTATTGACTATCCATTGTATTTTCTTCCCCTGAGGTACTGGTATGATAATCAAAGCGTGGGAACAGTCAAACATTATTACAAAGCCCCAAAGCCAAATGCTTTTCCCACAAGGAGCTGTGTTACTCTTCCAACAACTAACTGTGTTTATGGCCAAATGCAAATATGAATGCTAGCAATCAAACAATGGTCTGCTATCATGTGCAGGAAGCGTCATCATTCAGTATAAAAATATATAGTCAGTATATTATATATATCAGATTACATTTGCATAATCTCCAGATTTTTATTGCACTTTGGGGATGAGAATAAAAGTAAAGGAAAAGAATCCAAGTATTTTAAATTATAATGGAAGATACTGCCAAATCCTTCAGCAGCTGTTTATCATGTAAAGTAAGTTACAGTGACGATTCACTGGTCACCTGTACAGAAAGTCTCTCCTATTAAACATTAATAAATTATGTCCAAGATGCATAAAACTTAAAAACTTTTTAAGGCTGATTTTTCAGTACACAAAGACTTCTGGCAAGTTCCCTCTTTGTGACTATAACACTGCTTAGAAATTTCTTCAGGGCATTTAAAGCTCCTTTTGTGACTCTCCATCAGCTGTTTTACAGACAGCAGTGATGGCTATAATATACATTTTTCACTTTTTGCATGGTTGAAGGAGTCCATGTGCTATATCCAACTTTAAGGTAGAGTGTAAGATTACATTTCTAGCATACAGAAAGCCATAGGCATCGCAACTGCACTATTGCTATTTATAGTAATTCCCACTATTTGCTGTTTGATGGACATCCGTGAATTGCAGAGAAGATGGTGCCAAGGTGATCATCAGGCCACTGTAATAACTGGTAGTGTGTGTTGTCAACTGCAGATAGGTCTGAACAAGCAAGCACTTGGGGACTCAATATCCTCTGAAGTGAGCAGCTTCTCTGCTTTTCGGAATGAAACTGACTTGGAAGAATACGTTACCCAGTATGTGAAAGACCATTCTGGCTGACTTTCTTTGTCTTGCTGAAGCCTTCACGTTGCACAAGTTTGAGACCCGAATTTTCCATCATGGATTTTATTCAGGTGGAAGTTTTGCGAACCACCCTCCATTTCCGACACCTGACTGTGAATTTTACGAAGAACTCTGATACACTTTCAAATAGAAAGTCTAGGATAGGCAGAACAGTGAGATGGCTGAGAACGGACTCTGGAGGAGGCTGACCTGGGATCGAATCTTCACTGCTCTAAGAGAAATTATTCGGTTTCTCAGAGCACAGCTTTCTGAGCTTCAGTTTCCTCACTTTGAAGTGGGATCACTGTGCTTTCTACCACCCAGGAATATAATCAGGGATAAGTGAAATAAATCACGCAAAGCAGCTAATAGAGCTTCCGGCAAACAGGAAACACTCAGAACTGTTAGCTAGTACACTGACAAACTCATACATACGTAGGCCTTTTCTGTAAACGATTATTCAGCTTGTTGACTGACTCCCCATCAAAGGTCTCTGTAAATATTGGGGTGTGGCTCCAATGCCCAGCATTAGGAACTGCTTGAGATATATTATAATGCGATTTTCTAGCTAAGATACTGTGCTTGTATGACTTCCGTTCTAAAGAGAAAGCTCCACATTAAAGGCAAACTCCAGGCTGATAATGCTTTTACTTGCCAACAAAAGCCCACAAGATGAAAAGACCGAGAGGTTAGAGTTGGTAACAGAGTCTCACACAGCACGTTCCTCTGGCAGAAGTATGTCTTCAGGAAGCATAGTTTTCTCCATACAAGGACCAGACTCTGAGAATGGGCCATTGTTCACCTGTGCCTTCTGCTGATGCATCCACCACCCTCACTACAGAATGCCAAGCACGAGGGATGGGAACCTCTGGTGGAGAATCTGGCTTCAGTGGACGTTTGAAGAGTTTGATTGTGGTGGTTAATTCTTCTGTTAACTCAATTCCTGTTCTGCAGCCAATCCTTTTTGATTTGAAATCCAAGATTATTTCTTTCCAAGCTCAGCTTTTAAGGTTGGATACAGGAATAAGTTCTTAGTTTCTTTTCTTGTTCCCCCTGCTCAAAGGGCCTTGGTAATGGATATGGAAGAATTTAATACCCCAAGGACTTTTCAAAAGAGCCTTACTTGGCCAAATATCTAAACCAAAGTTGGGAACAAGATAACCATAAAAATATATATGCAAAACATTGAATTTTTTTTTTCTTTTTAAATGTTCATTGTGAACTTTTTCGAACTTTGTGCCTTCTCACTCAAGGGACACCAGTTAAAGTTATGTCAGTGTTTTCTCCATAAAACTCCTAGGCATTGAAAGCCACATACAAAAATATACATGGATATGGTGCACAATATTCCAAATCTCAAGATCTGAGTATATTTTTTAAATGCACTTAAAGTAAGTCTGTCCAGAGTTTTAAAGAAGCTTAAAAGAAAGAAAACCACATTCAGATTCTCAAGTAGTTTTTCAAAACATCTTCATATATTGCTTGGAAAGGTATAAAAATACAGAGAGGGCTGTGTAAAAAATACACATATTTCAAGGTCCTGGTGAAAGATCAAATGTTCCAAGAGCTGAAACGAGTGAGCACTTTGTATATTTGCCTCAGAAATGTGGACCTCTCTCCCTCATGGACTGGAAGTGGGAGAGAACTTTTTTTAGTATTAACCACAGTTTTATTTTTGTTCCCTTTGCCAAGAATTATAGACACAATTCTATATTCCAATACTGTGGCTCTGCAGGATCTTATGGAAAACATCACTTTTTTTTTTTTTAGTCAAATTTAGGTTTACCTAGATTTCAGTCTAATTTGGGTTTTTCTCTTTCATTCTGGGTAACTTCATGTAACAGTGTTTGAATTATTTCTAATTAAGATCCTTTTACACTTCTGTAGCCAGTTACTCAGGTGTTTTCTTACATTAAGATGACCTGCCTTTACTGCAGTCATAGACACTAATTGGAAAATTACCGTGTTCTTAAATTTCCACATCTTTCATTTCATCACAGGATCTAAAACTCTGAATACCCAATACATGTGATCAAGACCCATTCTTTTATAAAGGTGATAACTGACTATAATAGAAATAAGTAGAACCCAAATGCATGAATTTATTAATTAACTCAACCAGTGTTTTTGGTTTTTTTTTTAAACTGCTTTCTGCTCCCGGGAGGGACAAACCACTGCCATGCAAACGAGGAACAATTAGAGCACTGACCAAAGAGACGAATTATATAGAATGAGATTTCTTTGGCAGAAATAGGTAACTAAGGCCATTTTGAAATGGAATCACACACATATACATGTCTTTGTGTATGTATACATAAGTGTATATACACATACATATATATGTATACAAACCTCAAATGGACAGATTTAATTAGGTCAATCCTAGTCTTTGTTTATATGATATTATTGGTCTCCTCATGGTCTTATTATCTTATTTCAATACAAAATATTATAAACTCACCACCAATTCAATAACTAAAAACATTATCATTCACTTACATCTATTAATGAGCACTTTGTTGTTCCTTGCTTCTCCTAAGAGGTAAACAATATCTTGAATTTTGTGTTTATAGTTTCCTTACTTTTTAAAGAACACAGTTTTGAAATCACATACATATGTCATAAATACTGTATTGCTGAGAAGTACTGTAGTTGCCTAATTTTGAGTTTTGTGGTGAGTGTCTCATACTGTTTCCTGGGACTTGCTTTTTTCACTCCATAGCATGTTACTAAGAGTCATCTATAACTCTATTTCTATGTTGTTATTTCCATATTAATATTACATTGTGAGAATATATCACAAGTTATTTATCCAGTCTCTTGTCAGAGTCTCTTGTTGAAAGACATCTTGGTTGTTTCCGGTAGTAGAATTTTTTGAGAAAGGGGGGTGGGGGGAGGATTAAGGACATTTTATTATTTTACTGCTGAAAAAGTATAGTATATGACTCCAGATGGTGTGTGCGTGCAAGTGTTTCTCCTTATAGGTATGCATGCATGTGAACGTTCAGCTTTATGAGACAATGCCAAATTATTTCCAAAGTGGTTGCCGTGGTTTGCATTTCCATTAGCAATTTTAAAGAGACCTCGCTGAACCATATCTTCTCCAGCACTTGATTTTGTCAGATTGCTCAGATTTTTTTCAAGTTGAAAGGGTGTTAAAGTCAACTGCAAACATGCATTTCTGATTACTAACCACATCGAACATATCTTCATATGTTTATTGACCAAACATATGAAGTATTTATTCTTCTCTAAAATGCCTACTGAAGTTTTTTAAATCCATTTTTTTATTGTTTCATTTGTGTTTTCCTTATTTGCCTGATGAGGTATTTTATAAACTCTGAATACTAATCCTTTATCAAATTGTATGTTTCACAAATAGCATCTCACTAGTTTGTAGCTTTCCAATGTTTTAAGTGTCTTTTATAGAATAGAAGTTTTTAATTTAACCAAGTCTGGTTGATGAATCATTTCTTTTATGCATAAATTTTATAAATTAAATGAATACTGAGCACGCACTATGAGCATCGATTATGACAGGCCCTGGAGATACAGAAACAAAAATAATACTTTCTCTCAAGTATCTCAAAGTCTAGTGAGAAAGAAAATGGGTAAATGATTATAAAACAGTGTGATACCTGCTGTGACAGAGGTGGGAAAAATTTACTATGAGGTTAAGCTTCATACAAGCTGCGGAAATATTTAAGCTACCACTTAAAAAGTGTAGGAAAGAAATTCTTTGTCAGCATATGCAAAGGCCCAGTGACATAAGAACCCATGGTGAGAAAATGCAAGCAAAATCAAAATCAAACCCAATATGGCAGTTGGCAAGAGTGAAGGAAAGATAGGCATTAAAGACTGCAACCCCCCCAGGGTCCCTCACTAATAGATAATGTGCTGTAAAGGGATAAAAGCCTACAAATACAGGAACTGTTTTTGTGTGCTTCCTTATTCACTGCTGTATCCCTAGGACTTTCAAACAATTTTGATATATAATGAACAAATTCAATAAACATTTATTGAATACCTGAGTGAATAAATATAAAGATAAGGGAAGCAATCCATGTCAGTTCCTTGGGACTGCCATAACAAAGGACCACAAACTTGGTGGCTTAAAACAACAGAGGTTTATTCTCTTACTTCTGGAGACCAGAAGTCTAAAGTCAGGATGTTGGCAGGACCACACATGCACCTGCCAAAGACTCCAGAGGAGACTCCTTCCTCATTTCCACCAGCTTCTGGCGGCTGCAGGTGTTCCTTGGCTTGGGGCAGCAAAACCCTAAACTTTGCCTCCATCTTCACATGGTCTTCTGCCCTGTTTTCCTCTTTTTACAAGAACTGTTGTCATTGGACATAGGACCCACCCAAGTAATCCAGGATGATCCCATCTTGGGATTCTTCATGGAACTGCATCTGCACAGACCTTCCTTCCAAAGTCATGTTCACAAGTACCCAGGGTTAGGACATGGACATACATATCTTTTTTGGGTCCACAGTTCAACCTACTACAGAGTATCACATTTATTCTTAAAATCTTTCAATGACTCTATTGCTTTGGAGTAAAATATTAATTCTTTTAGATATCCTATAGGACCCCTGTATAAATCTCTGTCTTTACCTCACTGGCTCCCCTGCTTCCCTTATGGTGCTCCAGCCACAAAGGCCTTCAAGACCTCCATCCAGGCCATGTTTCCCGTGCTCAGGCTCCTTGTGCACTGCTGCTTTTGCGGTGGCTGCTTTCTTTCACTCTTTCTCCAGCCACCTCTGTCTCCTCCCAGATCTTAAGACTTTCTGCTTTGATCCTCAAATAAAAATTATCCTAATACTGCCCTACAACATTTAAATACTACAAAGCTGCATTAATTAAAACAGTGTCTTTGGAAAAAGAGGAGTAGATCAATATCTCATAGTACTATGGAATCCAATGCAGCTATTTGAAAAAAAATAGTAAGGTCTGACTATGCACCAATATGAAAACATCTCCAAGACTGTTGAGTGACAAAAGCAAGTTGAAATCATATGTATAGCATGATCACATTTACAGTAATTAAAAAGAACAAAACCAGATATGTCTACATGGCTTCATGTATATATGGAAACACATAAGGAAACCAGAATAATATCTCCCAACTGTTGACAGTTGGGAGGAAAGCAGGGGGAGTCGTTAGAGGGGAAAAAAAAAAAAGGTCTTTCATGTTTCCTCTCTGTATTTCTGTACGCTTTCAACCATGTGCAAAGAAAATACTATGTATTACTTGTGTAACAAAAATAGTTATGCCAGAAACAAAAATAAGTAAAAAATAGTATGATGGATTGAGGAGTGTACAATAGATCAGTAGAACAGAATGGAAAGGCTAGAAACAGTTGCACACATATCAGATATTTAGTATTTGGTAGATGTAGCCTCTCAAATCAGCCAGGAAAGAATCCGCTCTTCAAGAAATGGTGTTGGGGCAAGTGACTAGCAATTTTGCGGTGGTGGCTTGGGGGAGGGAGATAATAGATTCCTGCCTCCAACCAGTTACCAAAACTCAGATGAAGGAAAGAGCTAAATATAAATACAAAAATCAAAATTATAGGAAATCTTATAAAAACATACACGATAATATAATTTATTAATATTAGGATTAATATACTCTCATAACCATCACAGACTAGATAACCATTTTTGGATAACTACACTAGAGAAATACTTGCATGTGTTCATAAAGAGGCATGTATCACTGAAGCATTGTAACTTAAAATTAGAAATAATCTAAATATTCATAAATTGAAGGAGGATTACATAAAGTGTCATCCATCTTTACTATGGTATATTTTTCAACGTTCAAAAGAATTAAGTAGACCCATATTTAGTGACACAGAAGTCTTCAATATATAATGCCAAGTAAAGAAAGTTATAAAACAATACATATAATATAACCCAATTTATGTTTTTTAAAAGGGAAGTCATAAACTTACACATATAGAGAGATATGTATGTATGTGTCTATGCATATGTACACATGCCTATACATGTATACAAATATGCACAGATACGTGTATAAATGTATATCTTTACATGTATTAGCAATGTGTGGGCACAGGCTTAGAAAAACAAAAACTAACTTTTACAGCAGTGACCTCTTAAAGGAGTGGGCTTGGAGGAAGGAGCGTCTATAGTTGTTACCTGATGAGAAATCATTTCCTCAGCTTTCCTTTAGGGAACCGTGCTTCCTCGCCCCACCAAGGTTCTTACGGAGATGCCAATTCAGTACACATTCTCTTGCACGAGGATTGGTAAAGATGGTCATACGACTTAAGAGGGCTCAGTCAGGGTCTTTCCTTGAAATTTTATACAGGGACAGTGGGAGAGGAAAGCATTCTCCTTTCTCTAGGGCCACTCCCAGTATAAGTATAATTAATCTCCAGCTATCTGAAGACATGCTCCCAATCCCTGCCTTCCTGAACTAGGAGGAAATGAGAGAAGGGAACAGAGGAAAGGGGAAAAGGGAGAGAGGCTGATCATCTGAGCCTTTACGTCTAAGCTGGTTTTGACTGCTCGTGCCTTAAGGCCAGCCCATCTCTGGGTCTCCCAGTTACACGACAAATAAATCCCTTAATTTGATTTGGCCTCTTTCACTCACAACAGAAAGCCTTGGATAATCTAGGCAGTTACATTTTGACTCTATGCATTTTTATAGCTTTGATTGTCTTCACAAAGAGAATGCCTTAATGCATTTCTTATATAAAAAGTCACACTTTTATTTAAATATCTACTTGTCTATTTGTTTAATATTTGTTTGCCTATTAGATTTGAAGGCCGGGACTATTGTAAAAACAGGGTCCTCGCCTGCTATATAGTAGTTGCTCAATGAATATTTAATTAAAAATAATGGTGCGTTATGGTACTGACAAATTGCATTTATGGCTCTACTGTAGGATGCTTAGGAAATGGCAGGGCTCATAAAGGTGATAAACATATTAGGACAAATTATGAAGGAAGTTTTAAGTCACGCAGTACACTCATAGTCAACAGTAGGATAGATTTAGCATTGGTGTCATCAATGAAATTTCTAGTCTAAATTCTTCTTCTTATAAAAATGTACAAGTTTAGTTATACTTTTCCAGTGTCAATAGCTCATTCAAATAGAATTATACTCTCCCATGTCTCTGACCAGGTCGAGAAGCTGGTTTCACCAGGGTGCAGATAAGGCCAAGCTAACAGATGCGATCCTTTGGTAGGCCTGTTTTCTTCACTGTGATGCATCTCCAGCTGTCTGGCAAACTTAAACTGGAGTGCGTGATGGGAATGGGTGAGAGGATGTTTCAGAGCTGGCGCAGATCCACTAGGAAGAGCTCAAGCCATTTCAGGTTGTTGGGGCGTATCAACATCTTCATCTTCCTTAACAGAAAACAACTTTACAAACAGGAGACCTTTTCCTACAAGACCCTCTCACCAGCGGAATCAACATCAAAAGTGCAATCTTCATAAAATCTAAGCAAGTTCTTTCATTGTTGTTCCTGCTTGTGGTACACATCTGTTTGTTTTCTTGACATCAGTTGCACATTACAAATTCGCTCAGTACACGGATGGAAAATATTAGTGGGAACATTGACTGCAGCTGTCCTTTCCATAGCCTGATATTGTTTGCAACTCGGCTTTGTATCCTTTTTTTATTCTTTAACCAAAAATGAGTTTTTATACTTGGTCATTAAGTATCAACAATCCCATTTTCTCACTAGCCATAATGATGGACTTTGGCAGACTTTGGCTTTTATTAGATTCTTTGGATATTTAACTACCACCCTCTTACCTGGCCCTACGACCCCATTTTAGTTCACTACAAAACAGCATTTTGACAATCATGTCCTTTCATTATACACACAGTCCAATGACGTGGACTTGTAATAAAGTGTTGTCAGCCCTGTGGACTGAATCTTTCTGGCTCCTTTTGGAAAACAGTATTGCTTTCTCCTATTATGTTAACTGTGGCTGATGGAAGAGCTCACAACATTGCATGCGCTGTAGAGAGTGGTGCCACACCTTTCGGCTTCATGAAATAGGGCACGGACCCGACTGCAGTGCTACTGTGGCTCCGTGCTATGCTTACCTGCCACCCCCATGCCAGATTTACAGACTAGTTTGCTTGGGTTTTCTGTTTTGTTTCTCTCCATCTGTCACCAGTTCTGGACAGTGGTCAAGCTAACCCAACTTAACGACATCATTCTAGAAAGCTACGTAGGTAACAAAATTGAGCCTGACAAAACTCTCTATGGGTTAAATATTGTGTGACTCTCTTTGGTACAGATATAACTGTAATTAAACCAGAGTATTTTACTCCCTCTGCAAAAGGTTTTATTAGATATTTGTTCCTGTTGACTTTCACCTTTTTTTTTTTTCCTTGAGGGTTATGGGTTAAGTCTCTATCTAATTGTGGTCATTTTGTGTTTATTCCTTCTTCTAAGACGTTAGCCGCTTCTCCAAAAATAGACCAGGCTAGAGACCATAAAGAACATGGATGTGACCCCCAAATGTGTTGGCTGGCTTCATTCAGTGTCACTTATTACCTTAATGTGGATCTAGAAATATTGATCTCTCTGGTGCTTGCTCTGCAAGTCAGAGTGACTCAGATTTTGACCACACAGTCAATCATATTTAGTTTAGTCATGGTGATACTGATATGGTACTATATTATTGAAGAGGATGATGAATCTATGTCTTCTGCAGCACAAAAGCCATATGCACACAACCTCCAAGGCGGAGTGTTCTCTCGGATGAACGTTCGTAAGAATTCGTAAGTGTGATATGCTACAATCACCCCTGTAGCCTTTGAGGAATAAATGGAAAAGGCTTAACAAACAACTTTTTGAATCAGAGTCGGGATTTATCCCACAGAAAATCACAAGGCATTCTCTTCTCCCTTCCTTCAACTGTACAACTTGAAACTGCTCTTTGAATTGACCACTCTCTTGACAATGATAGAATTTAGACTACTTATACTTATTATTCACTGTTAAGGACTGAGGAACAGAATAGAAAATACAAATAGTATAGGATAGAAACAGTGTAAGTTTTGCTTCCTTCTTGAATTGCTGTTTAGAATTCAGATGTTCCCTGGGGCCTTAAACCTGACTGGAGCCCATCACTTCTGTGCCTGACTATCCATGGCTTGAATGACTCTGATAAGGGAATAAAAGAGCAGGTTCATCAACTAACTGGTAGTAGTATTTTATATGCTTGTGAGGCACTAACAGTATCAGAAATGAAATAAACAATAAAGATCCTGAGTTGCTATGTAGCCACTGCAACAAAATATTTAATTAAAACCCAAAGTAGCCATGCATTCCTCCTCCTGGTGCAAGGACTGTAATGATGTCACACAGGATATGTCCCTAAAGTACCACACAACTGTCCCTGCGTTGCTACTGATGGGGCAGGAATTTCAACAGTGCTACACACAGGAACTGTCCCTGCAGGGCTGTTGGTGGGGAAGGGATATTTAATAGTGCTACACAGGAAGCAGCTCTGCACAGCCACTGCTGAGGCAGTGTCAAAGCGCTGCACAATGGGGGAGGTTCTCAGCTTGGTACCCGGCAAAAGATGACTCTCACTGCCAAAAAGAGACTGAAAATATCCTTCCTGCTGCCAGAGAGTGCTTAGAATGCTACAAAATGCAGAGGAAAATGCTGACTGTGCCAAAAAGAATGGAAAGAGGAGGGAGCCCTCCCGCGAGAGAAGAGTTGCAACAAGACTAAGCAAACAGACCAAAGCCATTTCTGAGGCTACCATGTAAAGCAGGCGGCCAGCATTTTGGTGACTTAAACAGAAGTCTTTGCAAAGGTTCAGTGTGACAAGAACTTTAAGCTTCTGCAGGAATTATCAATAAGGACCCTGACATTAGAAACCCACATCCTGGTATGAAGAAACAGGGCAGAGCATTTGTAGCAAACCAAAGAGGCTCCGAAGAGCAGGGACGACAGAAAAGGAGAATTGTTCAGAGGATTATCTGTCATTCCTCTTCCATGAGAGTTGAGAGCTTTTACCGAATCCTGACTGCGAAGGGCATGAAGATGGAAATCTCAACACCACTGGGTGTTACTGACGGTCATTCTATAGCAGTAGTCTCATGGTAACTGAACAGAAAAATCCATTTAGTAACCATTCCAAAGCATAGATTTAATCCCTCAACAAATCTTTCCATGATTCTCAAAAGATCCTGAGTTTAAAAATCTCCTCCAGGTATTATAATTGATAGAAATTTGAATAGACTATATTAGACGATTACAGTTAAGACTCTGGTGGGCAAAATCAGGCAATCTGCCCTCACCATTCTTTGGAACATAAATTTATGCATGGAAGCAACATGGAAAACTCAACAGGCCAAATGTTCAACTCCGTTCAATCACTGGAGGTTATCTGGACTTTTCTTTCCTTTCATGGAAGGCAACAGGATTAGTATTAAAGTCAAGATGGGGAATCTTTGAGCTCCTAAAAAGCCCTGGCACACACTTCTGTAACCTGAAGGGTCTATGGCCAGTGAGTCTCTATGATCAGAGGTAAAAAAAATTAACTGTTAATATTTCTTAAGTCATACGGAGTTCAGCTAACAAGTATTCTGACAGTAGGACAAATGGGGAGAATAAATGAAAAATTCCTAAGTCCCTCTGCACCCTCTGAATTCCTAATCACTCTTATGCTGCTGTACATTTTTCTTCCTGTATTATATTTATCATCTTCTAATAAGCTACATGATTATTTATTGTGTCTATTATGGTTTGTCTGTCTCTCCTCATTGTTGGAATTTATGCCCCAGGCTTGTTCACTGTTGCATCCCAGTACCCAAAAACGTACCTGGTACAGAGTAATTGCTCAAAATATATTTATTAAAAGGGTTGAATGAATAAAGTTATCAACTTCAATATTATACCTCCTCCTCTGTGTAAGCCATCTCTGTCTAGTTAATTACATTCACATGGACCTAAACCTAATGGATTAATAAATAATTCCTTTCCTTATCAAAACAAGAATTCCTCCCATGTTTCTCTATCACGTTCTTAGAACAACTCTTTGTAGTCCCTTAGGTTTCTACATTTTCAGTCATTTGTCATCCCCAGTTTTCCTCATCATCTCTGTTCACGTCACCCTGTTAGCATATCCTACATGTCATTTCTACATCAAGGCCCCCTGTTATGTCATTTCCACACGTTACACCATAGTCCAAAACAGGAACAGCCTTGAGGCATTACCTAGCTTGCCAACTCAAATTGTCTGGAAGAGGCTTCCCGGAGGGCTGCGTTGAGAAGGATTTGGATGCCATCCTGAAAGTGCTCTGCTTCTGAATATGGATACCTGTCACGGAACAGGTAATGACGGCATGTCATCCCTGGTCTAAGCACTCATCAGCTCACACATTTAATGTAGCAAACTCCTTCCTAATGCCCAAGCTTTAGATCTTTCCTCTTTAATATCTTTACCATAAAAGTTTTAAAACAGTCTTCCTCAAAAATATTTTACCATGTTTCTCTCCCCTCATTCAATAACTTATAAAGGCTCCCTGTTGTCATCATGTCAAGTCATATCTTTAATCTAAATTCTAGACTTAGCACTTACTGAACTCCCCATTCTCAAAGATTTAATCATTTATGACTTACCTCCCCAGCATCCTTGCTCTAGCCAAATGATCTGCTCGCCACTGTCCAAGTCTCCCTACACCATCCTGCACGCTGTACCTGAGATTGCTGTCCTCCCTTTCCTTGCCAAATACTTCCCTCATCTCTCACAAAAATGACATCTTCTAGGAAGTTTTCTATCATTAACCATATCTGACAGGTCACATTTCTACTCTACATTCAGCTTTACCTTTTTTTTTTTTTAAACATGATTTTGTACATAAGCACATATCTATAGCTTGAACAGGCAGGGCTGAACTATACATAGCACGTACCTGTGTTCCTTCCAAGCACTGGGTCAGGACTGAGCGTAGAGAGAGAAATAGTCCACAGTGATTACAGACTAAGCCATACCACTTCCCCCTCCTATTCAGAGCACTGCAGACATACTCTAATGGAGCTCAATGGATTTACCAGTTGGAGGTGACTGGGGTTGGCAGTGGCCCAACTTCAGAGCCAGGTGTCTGGAAACTACAGTGGCTGTGAGTTAAAAGAGGCTTGTATCTATCAATCTCAAATTCTTGGAAATACTCAGTCAAGGCTAGGCTGAGGAAAAGAACTGTGTGAAATGTCTCAGTACAAATAATTGGAGCTTAGGTGTCTAAAAACGTTTAAGAGTTTAAAACATTTGCTACTTTCTAGAATCCATCCAAACTCTTCAAATCTGCCAAAGGTACTTATCCGCTTCATGCACTTGAGTACAGAGACACTTTGTAGCTGTAAATGAGGGCGGCTGCTGAGTTCAAGATGACAAAGCCCAGGCTGAACATAATGTTAGAACCTGCAAACTGGGAGTGTTTTGTGTCTGTTCTCCTCAAAAAAGGCTCTCTAATCTTATCTAAACTGCCCTCATCTACTGTCTCCAGCCTTGTGAGGAAAGTTTCATGGATTTGAGCCCTCAAACAGTCATTAGGCAAGTACTGAGCACCTCCAATAGGGCAGCTATGATGCTCAAGGCTCAGGGAATTTAATACTAGATAATTCTTCAGGGGAATTTTGAGTCTAATAGTGAAGACAGGCCTATAATTAGATAATTTCATTATGATGATCTAGATCCAAGATGTAAGTACGAACAAAAGGCAATAAGGAAACACAAAAGTGCATTTAATCAAGCCTTGAAGGTTTAAGAAGAACTTTCTGCAAGAGGTGAGGGTCAAATTGGGTCTTCCTAGTTACATAGGAATTCACCAGGTGAAGGAAGATAAGAGGGGTGAGAAAAGTGTGCCTATTACGTTAACCAGGTTTTCATTATGAAGATACAATGAGAAGTACAGCAAAGGTCTACTCTGTCCTCCACAAGAAAGTTACAGTGTGATTGTGGAGATGGTTTTATCTAGAAATAAATAAATACAAGCTAAAATGGTACAAGTAAGAACGTTGGGAGGCAGAAGCAGAGGATGGGGAGAGAAATTAGGTAGGGGTGTGTCATTAGTGTGACACGTGAGGTAGATCTCGAAATAAATGCAGAACTGCAGTGTGGAAAACAGTTGGGGCAGCATAAACCAGCGAAGGGAGGTGAGAAAGTTTAAGGAATGTTCAGGACGCATAAAGAGTGCCATTTAAATTGAAATGTAGGATGTCTGAAGGACAATAATGGGGGATCAGTTACAAAAGGCAAGCTGACCCAGCCTGTGGGTAGTCGTGACTATCAGGATAAGGTGATTGGACTTTGTCACGTAGACCAGGGAGAGCCACTGAAGGTGTTTGAGTAGGACAGTTACCCATTAGACAGGAGAAGTACATCAAATAGGCTGGAGATAGGGAGAGATGGAATTAGTGAATATGCTTTGAAAGCACTGATTTCCTCCAGGAGGGAAATAACAAACAACTTAGGTGGTGAAGTAACAATGAGAAGCTAATGAATTTAAGAGATGCTGAGGTGTAGGACTTAACAGAACTGCAAACTGCTTGTATTTGTCCTTAGATGGATGTCTTCACTCAGGGAGGCAGGGGCCCTCTGCTTACCCCTGCACTCCTCTGACTGCAGATGGCCCCCCACTCCGACCGTTGACTCAGCAATCATTCAGTTAGTAATAAAAGAGCCCCCAATTTACCCACCCCAAAGGTTTGTTTCCAAGATGCCACTCTAAAATTTTATTTTCCACAGACATAACAGAAATCAGATTCCCTTCACCCCTTGTAAGACAACCTCCCAGTTGCAATAAGATAAGAAAAGTGTGATGTGCATAAAAGATAAATGACACGGACACATTTATTAGCAGAGTTCCTATGCGTCAGCGGCTGTGAACAAGATTCATGAAATGTCAATCTCAGTAAATGAGATAGGGGTCGTAGTACTTAGCCTCACAGCTGCCCCTCACTGAGCCTGGCACACAGAAACAGGTTGGGCGCTGGACGGGCAACGCAGGACACTCCTACTCATCGGCTGACACTCAGCTCTGTACTGACCATGGCAGAACACAGGGAAGATTCCTAAAACGAAACTTCTGTTTCCCAAGAGCTCAAAACTCACTTGGCAATGTAAAATTAATATACACATGAAGTGTATATTGGCCTTTGGACCAAGACCAATCGGGGCCGAAGAAGGTGGTTCAGACTCTGAAGCACATGGAAGACTGATGGAGAAGAAAGACTTGAATGTTCCTCATTCTTTGTTTGCCATCTGCTGTAGTAAACTCTTGTCAAAAGCACCGATGAAGCCCCCCTCGTTCATGAGGCCTGTTTTTGGTTCCAGCTCCCTTCCGTCCACCCCACACCACCCCAGCATGTTGCCCTTGGCCCTTGGCTTTTCCCTCACAGACTCTATAGCTGCTTCACAAAGGTCCAGTATCAGCCCGATCCTCCAGGTTAGCATCACTCTTTCTTTACGATGTTTGTGGGACTTACAGATGAACCAGACAGACGAGAACTTTAAACTCTGTTACTGCCCTTGCTCGACACTTCCAACAAGCTAATTGTCTGTTTGCCTTCCTGTAATTACTTTAATTACATGCCATTAGTGACCATTAATAAATGCAAGGGTGTTTGATTTTCACAAATCTTACTTTTCCTGCTCTCTGCAGAACTCCTCAAAGCTTTCACATGTGGTCCAAATAGAAAGTGAGGCAGCTAAGCACATTCACATTTAACCTTTGGGGCTAAAGTGGAAAATAAAGGATAATTCATGAATGGGCTAATTGTTTTTTCCCTGCTTCTGACACTGGCCAGCATTCTTTCTCTAGTGGTTCCATATACATGCAGGGTGCTCATTTGTAAGACAGCAAAAGTTAAAAGGGGTTGAGAAATAAAAGCTGCCTAATTGCTGCTATTATCTCAACTTGAGGAGAGAATTGCTGGGTGATATTATGAGGATCGAAAAACCATTGAAGATTTTATTGATGGAACACTTTTGCTCCAACTTCAAGCCACAGAAAATGAAGGTCATAATTTTAGTTTTATGAGCACCTGATCGGGCATTTACATAGAAAGAGCTGAACTACGAGGAGACTAAGACAATATTCTCTCCGCCGCTGTCTACTAGATTACATCACAATACCTAGCATACAGCCAGTTTACCTAGTGCTGTTGTTTGGTTATTAGCTTTACCAATGAAGCCAACTGCAAGCCTGAGAAAAATGAAACGTATAGAAAATGGTTAGCTGGATGCCCCTCACTGCATCATTCCACACACACAAATCATTAGTAAAAATATTGAATTTTGTGGCTGTTTAGATACTTCCAGCATAATTCTCTTGCCTATAAAACATTACATAGACTAAATTTTTCTGTAATGATAGCAACATGCTCTTTTCCAAATATAAAATGATGATGTTAATCCCTAATTACTGGAATTTGTGATTTGAGGGTTTTTCTTGTGGTGAAAATGTGTTATGTCAGGTCATTCGTGATCATTCCCTGCTGTAGACTAATGGCAACACTTGAGAGGAAGCTGGCCAGGGTTAAGCCTATGGGCTCTCTATAGCTATGGAAAGACCATTTAAATTTGGTACCCCATCCAGGTAAACCCGAGAAGGTGGCGTCATTAGCACCCAGGTGTTCCTTGTTGGATACTTTCTACCCAAGTTATTAAGACTGGGCTGATAATTTACATGCTGCTTTCTGTAGAAGTTCATGTGGTATTTGAAAACACACATCTTTCTGGAGAAATAAAAAACCTAAATACTGTAATTAATTCCAGGAAATGATATATTTTCCTGAAATTTTCAACAAATCTAGTGTGTGAATCTAGTCAATAAATATTGGTGAAGTGAATCTGTTTTCTAAGGAAAATAAGATACATTTCACATTACGAAAAGTCACTTTTCTGATTCATCCACATTGTTCTCAAACCATGAACCTTTAATCACACAATATGACCTTTTCACGTGACTACTTAGTATTACCGTCTTCTCCCTCTTCAACTGCCAACATATTTTCGGATGAAAGATAGATTTGTACTTAAAGATACCGTCTGCCTAAGGCCTCTTGGTAAAGGGCAGAAGTGAGGGTGTGCTAAAAAAAATAAATCGACTGAAGTCAGGGGAAAAAAATCTAAGAACTGGAGAGGAAGCTGTCTTATGATGGGGCTAATGGGATGAGTCCATGGGCGAAAAATTAAACAAATGACTGAATTCAGTCAGATAGCATGCTGGGGCGTGTTAGCTCTGGCTTATATCCATGCTTCCTCCGTCCGTATTCCCAGTGTTTGTTTCTAAAATGACTTCAGGTTTGGGGGATTTTTGTTTTGTTTGTTTACTTTTTGGAGGAGACAAGAGCATGAGAAGCTGCAGACAGGGTAACAGGAAGGTGGAAGAAATAGTACATGCTTAAACTGTTTCTGAGCTCCACTACTGATTTACGTTTAACTGAACTTGAAAATAATGTATATCAGATTCTCAGATTCTTCACATACAAAAAATTAGTACAATAATTAAGTCCACCTCTTTTCATCAAATTAAAGCTTAGATTTTAAGGTTGTAAGGGTCATTTAGAATTCTCCTTAAATGAAACAAGACAAAGCCCCTCCCAATCTGATTTTAAGCATTTTTACAGTTTATTTCTCTACCAATCCTTCTGTGAAATCTATGTTTAAACTAATCACTAGTGTTGAGAGTAGAGATAAATGAATGAATGAATGAAGTGTCAACATCTCAACGTAGAACCTTTTCCTGTCTGCCTTTGCTTAGGATGCCCCACCTACCTCCTCTGCTTGGGGCATGCTCATGTCTCCTTCAAGATCTAGGATAGATGTCACCTCCCCTGTGATAGAGGCAACTCACCCCCAACAATCCTCTTTGTTCTAACCATACTCTGCACAAGCTCCCACTAGAGCCCCACAATTTACACAGCATCATTGTAAGCAACTTGAAGGCAGCGCTCACTACTGGCTCGGCACTTATATTAGTCACAACAGCCTCCGTTATGCAAATCACAAACCGTCCTCAAAATCTCAGTGACTTAATATGACAAAAGCTTATTTCTTGCTCATACTTTATGTCCAACGTGGGGTCAGCAGAGACTTTACTCCGTATAGTCACGCAGGGATCTGAGTTGATGGAGATTTCATCATCCTGTGGTCACACCATCCAGAACACATGCCTGCTTGGTTGCCATAAAATCATGCATAATGGAGCTTTGATCCCCTCAGTATGGAAGTGACACACTCATCACTTCCACTCACATGTCAGAGTCCAAAATTGGTCACAGTGCCCTGCCTAATTGCAAAAGGGCCAGGAAATATAGGGGAACAAAAGGAATTTTACTGCGCATTACTGTCTTTCCCTCAATACTCTGTTAAAATATTGTTAAAATGTCCATACTCCCTGAAGGAATCTACAGATTAAATACTATTCCCATCAAAATCCCAATGGCATATTTTACATGAATAGGAGAAACAACACTAAAGTCATATAGAATCACAAAAGACTCAGAATGCCAAAGCAATTTTCATAGAAAAGAGCAAAGCTCGAGGTATCACATGTCCTGATTTCAAAATATATTACAAAGCTATAGTACTTTAAAAAGTACAATACTGGTATAAAGACAGACATAAAGACCAAAAGAACAGAATAGACTCCAGCAATAAACTCACAAATATATGGTCAACTGATTTTTGACAAGGGTGCCATGAATACACAATGGGGAAAGAATAGTCTCTTCAATAAATTGTGTTGGAAAAACTGGATATCAGCATACAGAAGAATCAAACTGGACCCCTATATTATACCATACTTAAAAATAAACTCAAAATGGGATTAAAGACTTAAATGTATGACCCAAAACTGCAAAACTCTTGGGGAAAAAACATAGGAAAAAAGCTTCACGACATTGGTCTTGGCAATGATTTTGTGGATATGACCAAAAGCATAGGAAAGAAAAGCAAAAATAGACAAAAATAAACTACATCAAACTGAAAAGCTTCTACACAGCAAAAGTGACAACTAGCAGTGAAAAGGTAACCTATGGAATGGGAGAAAACAATAGCAAGCCATACATCTGACAAAGGATTAATTTCCAAAATACATAAGGAACTCCTACAACTCAATAGCAAACAAACAAAAAAAAAACAAACATGCAAAAAAATAGTCCAATTAGAAAATGAGCAAAGGGCTTGAATAGACATTTCTCCAAAGACAAACAAATGGCCAACAAGTTGATGGAAAGGTGCTCAAGATCACTAATTATCAGGGAAATGCACATCAAAAACACAATGAGACGTCACCTCACACCTATTAGAAGGGCTATGATCAAAAATAAGTAAATAAGTGACAAGTGTTGGTGAGGTTCTGAAGAACTTGGAGCCTTTGTGCATTGTTGGTATGAATGTAAATGGAGCAGTTGCTATAAAAAAAAAGTATGGAGTTTCCTCAAAAAATTAAAAATAGAATTATCATATGATCCAGCAATCCCACATCTAGGCATACAACCAGAAGAATTGAAATCAAGACCTCAAAAAGATAACTTCACTCCCATGTTCACTGCAGCATTATTTACAATAACCAAGATACGGAACCAACCTAAATGTTCAAGATGAATGGATACAGAAAAATATGGTATATTTATATAATTGAATATTACACAGCCCTTAAATAAAAAGAAACCCTACCATTTGCAACTATGTATGGACCTGGAAGAGATTATGCAGAGTGAAATAAGCCAGTAACAGAATGACAAATGCTGCATGATTCTGCTAAGATGAAGTATTCATCACAGTCAAAGTTACAGAAGAAGAAAACAGAAGGGCGGTTGCCAGGGGATGAGGGGAGGAAATAGGAAATTGTTGTTTGATGGGTATAAGTTTACGGTTATACAAGATGAATTTGTTCTAGAGAGCTGCTGCACAACACAGTGCCTATTGTTTACAATACAGTATTGCACACCTAAAAACTGGAGGGTACATTTCATGTTAAGTGTTCCTACCACAAAACAAAAATAGAAACAATAAAAAGCAAAGAGACATGAGAAAATTTGGGGAGGTGACAGACATTTTTATTACCTTGGTTGTGGTGATGGTGTCACAGATGCACGAATATGTCCCAAATCATCAAATTGTATACATTAAATGTATTTAGTTTTTTGTCTATTGGTTATATTCCAATAAAGCTGTAAATAAATACTCTATTAAGCACGAGGGAAACAAAAATGATTAAGACTTAGTGAATTCTTGCATGTATCATGTTGCAAAGATACTGAATGGTTTTAATAAAGCCAGTACCTACTAGAGGAGTAATGTTGCATAAATAAGCATTTCACTGAGGTCACACAGACCCCTTTGAGAAGAATCATATTTTAAGAAGACTCTTTGGAGTCATATAATATTTGCTACAAAAAAAATACCTATAAGTTTAAGACATAATGCCATGTACCCTTTGATACAAGCAATAAGGTTTGGGATGCTTAGAAATAAAAGTGTTTGTGGTTTATGTTTATCGTAATTTCATGGGAAAATAGAAAAGATCCCCAATGTATCAAATAAATATCCCACAACTAATTAGGCCATTTACTACTCAATCCACTTCTCCTCTAAACTGAAAGAAGAGAGAACCTTCTGCTAAAAGATGCTGACCCCAGTGGCAACAGGGAGGGTCTGCCTTCTACGAGGCTCAGTTGTAAGCCTGTCTCGGGCAGCCCACAGGCTTCTTCCGGACTCAGTTCCCTCCAGAAGCCCACAAACAAGGCAACAAGCTGACAGGAACTAAGCCAGGATTCTTGGCCTTCTATTCTGCCTTATGAGCCAAAGGGAAAGGAGGCCACCTCCTGATATCCAGCCAGCCAGGAATTAAGCCTGCTCCTCCTCCTCCCCTCTTCCTTCACCCTCGCCAGACAGCCCGTGGACAGCCCGCTCTGGCTTCCGGCTCTCCTGGCCAGCTGGGAAAGGGACGGCCTTTCCAGACCCCTGTGAGCTCGCCAACAAACCTTTTTTTTTTCCACTCAAGAGCCAGAACTGGGAGATTACAAAGCCACCATCACAAAATAGTCATTAATAGAGGTTTTAAGAGACTAAGGGAAGAAAAGAGTTTCTGGGTCAAAGAAAAAGAAAGACAGTGGTGAGTTTCTAGCAGCGTAGTCATGGTTTTCTATAGTTTGCTGATAATCAGAGAAAACCTTTTCCTTCCAAAGGACCGCAGGCAGGCTGGAAGATGTGTCCCTGAAATCTATTCAAAGCCACATCTCATTAGTTTTATTTTACAACAAGCTTGCTTTTTGAGCATTAACCCCAATTCTCCAATGCATGAAAAATTTAAGTTGATCCTTTATGAAGAAACATTAAGTGTCGGTACCAGATCTCTTCTCTAATCTAGATACAGACTTGCTGAGGACTTGGTGAGAAAGCTGCTAGAGACACCGGTTCTTTCAGATTGTACTACTGTGTGCCAGAGGACTCACGCATGATTACTGGATTGAAACCGTGGTGTCGGTCTCTTCCCAGATGAGCCTTAGTGTCTCCTGGGCCAGGAACTTTTCTGGCCCAGCCAGAGACTTCTCTCAAGTGGTGCTGATTCTCTGATTTCACCTGGTATTATCAGGGATCTGCTGGGCTCCACAAATCATACATCTCCAGGGCCGGTCTGGGACTGGTGCCACAGCAGCCGAGGAGAAAGGCCCAGAGAGTAGCAGATACTGCAGGGCTATGTGTCCTGTGTGAAGCCACCATACCTTTCTCTGGGGGACTGACCATCTGGCTCCTCCTCTTACCACTTTCCCCATTTTCAAGGCCACCAACGATATTAGCAAATTATTTTTTCTCAAGCTGTCTCTAGAGAAGAGATACTGCCCGAATCCCATTTTTCTAGGAAGCTCCCGTGATGCTTATGGGAACACAGCTAACTTGATTTACTTACAGTTTCTCATGCTACGTTCTAGACAAGGCAAAAATGTGCTCTTAAGCTCTTCCTCCAGGAAAATGGGTCTCTATGTCCTTCATGCTTGTACCACTATTAGCCACCATGTGTATAGTTCTTGACTGAACAAAAGAACATTCAACCCTAAAAGTGAAATAACCCTCTTTGACTGCAGAGACCAGTTCCCATCATCAAATCAGTAATTTCCAGCATCAGTCTAAAATCCAGTATTTACCCAGCAACTCCTTTGCATACATGTGTCTCATGTAATCTTCAATAGAACCTTATTATATTGATGTTATTCATACTTTTAGATGAGGAAGCTGAAACTCAAAGAGAAATCAAGTAACAAGACCAGTGTCACACAGATTCAACTGCAGGTGTCTTTGGCCACAAAGCTCCTTTACTTCTGCTATGTCTAGGCATTCACATTCCTCCAAGACAGTCCTGGAGCCATTTTGGGTGGGGCAGAATTGCATGATTGGGAAGCAGGTAAGACTCTATTTTAGCATCCTCACTATCTCTTCCAAATTTACTTTACCTGCTTTACATATTGGATTTTCACAAAAAGATTTTCCTTGAAGATGAAAACACAGAGCAATACACCGTTTGTCCTCCTACTTCAGGCTTCCTGCTTAGGAACAAAAGAACAGCTAGAGGAGCAATGTATGATTGCTGAAGTGTCTTCTAAGGATGAGGTTTCTGAGGGATCCCATGGCACACTGATAGATTACCATGTTAACTTACTACACAATCAGAGATGTTACCCTATACTCCCTTGTGCCCCAAATTTTGTCTCATAGACCAAAATTTTAATTAAGAAAAATGAGAATGGCAGAATTTCAGACTCCTGTAATGTCTTTTCTGTTTGGGAGAAAATATCAAGTTTCCCTAGCTCCTGTGATTTGGACAGGGTAGGCTATTGATAATTAGGACAAGTGAGTTTTTAAATCTTAATCCTGCCACTAATTCACTGAATGCCCTTGGGCAAGACATGACACCTCCTGGGCCGCAGTTTGTGAAAATGTCATCCATCTTGATCATTTTCTGATTTCTCTGTACAATGAGGGATTTCAAAATGCACAGGGTGTTAGAACCCACCCTCATGTCTAGTCTAGTGGCATTTTGGCCTCTTTAAGGAGGGAAGAAACAATGCCGGTCTCCAAGCTGTCATAAATGGCTCCCCAGCATAACTGCCTTCGGCTCCTTGCTAATCTCAGTTAGCCTTGCTTTCCAATGATAAAACATTTGTCCCCTTCTCTTTTCTCTTCTCTCCTCTGTTCTTCTCTCCCTTCCTCTTTCTTCTTGAGTGTGTGTGTGTGGGGGGGCAGCCCAGCAGAACTCTGATCATCTGAGGTTGGTATATTTCAGGAACTAGCTCCCTTTCTCCTGATTTCTCAACCTCAGGTGTTACAATCAGGACTTTCCTTAACAGCAATGCCTAGCCCCCTCTTCAGAAAGGCACTGCCAGATAAAAACAAAGAACAAAATCAAAAGCAGTTTACTTTGGTCATCTAGCTCCTCCTGCTACTCCCAGCCCCGAGTCTGGCTCAAAAACCAGGTAATCTGGGCCTGTCTGCCAGGCTGCTCTTCACTGCCATCTCATGGTGAGCAGCCTTTTTCTGAGAATTAACCTTTCAGTTGGTGCAGACCCTTGCAGACAAAGTAGACATAAATTAGGAAGGGTCCTGTCCGCCGGAGCAGCAGGCTTTATAACAGATTGCGTAGTACACGAAGGTTGAAAATCACTAGAGAAGGACCGAATGGGCTGTAGTTTAAGCAAGGAGTATACCAGCACTTGATTCAAGAAACAAGACAAAGTTACTTAGGAGGAAGAGGAATCCTGAATGTTCTGAGTCCCATCTTTTCCTCAGGGAAGTGAGGATTTTAAAAATACTAGAATCTTGGAGACCTATTTATAGGGACTAACAGACTTAAAACAGCACCAAGAGTCAACAATGATTTGAACACCATCACTGTAACAGTCTATCGGTGTCTCACAGGGTCTGTATGGACGTTCACAGTTACCGTGATACGCAGTCACCCTATACCACTGTCACTGTTTGAAAAGAACTGCTTACTGCCCTGATCCTGCTCCCTCAAATATTCATAAGGTAAAATGGTCACATGTCTCTACTTGATTGCTTCTTCTTTTGTCACTCGGTCATAATCAGGAGAATTTCCTTCTATCCATACCACACAGCTTGCTCTGCTCCATCAGTTGCCTACCAGACATGGCCATTACGTATATACATGTGGTTGTGGAAAGAATACACTTGACATTGATTGCAATTTGGAAACACCCCCGTAAGGCATTTTCAGTGGATGGCATGCAGCAAGCTGACCTAAATTATTCTTCAAATGGTGTCCTTTGAAGCAGTGCTTCTTATTATTTAATCTTTATTCTTCTCCTTTTGTGTTTTTCTAAATTGGCAATGAAAGTGTAAAAAAAAAATCACAATAAAACTTCAGTTTTGCTCTATGCTAAATCAAGAATCCGATCGGAAAAGCTAACCCACCCTGATCATTTAGTTAGCGCTGGTCTAGCACTAGTATTGAGGCACAAATCCAGATTAGCTGGTAGTGATTTCCCCAGGAAGAGTGAATCTTTCAAGTTCAAACTTAAATCATACAGCATACACATGTGGAAGAGACATAATTGCAAAAGACCCATGTCTTACTGTTAGGAGTCTTGATCTTCCTCGGGATTCCAGCCTGTCAACCTGTGGCCAAGAGATCCAGGGCTCTGTATTCTATAGGAAATAGAAAAAAATGGGCAGAAAGATATTAAAATAGCTACAAATGGAGTGAAAGTGCATAGCCTGAAGTTTACTAAAGAAAGAGAAAATAAATTGGAATTAGGTTCGTAATCCCAGTTTATCTAAGCAATTCCATAAAGATTTCTCCACATAGAACCGATACGTGAGCCAGTCTCCTCGTACAGGGCCTTATGAAGCAGGCCGTGTGGTTACTGTAGGAGCAAGACCAATTTAGGTAGAACAAGAACACGAATGAAGTAACAATGAAGCACATAGGATGATGTTATTTCCTTTTCAATAATTCTGGTGAGTTCAAGGAAAAAGTCTTATTTTGATTGAAGTACGTCTCTAATTTTGCTAATCTCTCTTCTAACTAACATAGATCTCGGCAGACCACAAGATTCAGTTAGAATTTATTAATCATGTTTGTTTCCATTGTATTTATATTTACATGTCATATTTCTCACAAGCCATAGGGATTTTCATTTACCTACTTAAAGTAGAGATAGTGTTTCCTTCTTTTAAAGTGGTTTTAAATTTAAGAGTGAGCTGATTTAAAAAAAAAATTCTTAGGTAAATAATAATACTTTTGATATACTAATATAGGAAAAAGCAGTTATGTAACACTATTTACATAAATAAGAGAGGTAAGCACACACAGGAGAATGGAAACTACATTAAGACAGAGTCAAGCATTTCTTTGCTAACCTTATCTCCAATGTCTAGAAGAGTACACGGCATATAGAGGTACTTGATAAACATGTTTATAAAATAAATGAACAAATAGACAAATAGCTTTTGCAGATTCTGGAATGTGTTTTGATACATGAGACACTGATGAGCATTAAGAGGGCTTGTCTGTTATTGTAATTCTAATATCCAGTACAGGTACTTGATCTAACAGCACTCCATAAACACTTGCTGAAGGTATTAATTCTTCAGAGAAAAAACAGTGAAGATCATTTTGATGCCCACACTCCTCTCCCACAAAAGCAAACAAACAAAAAACAAACAGCAATAGTTCCAAACGTTCCTGGGTTTAGACAATGGCATTCCAAGGTTCAAGCAGTGAGGCTGTAGAGAGTTTAAAAGCAATAATAACATCCATCTAAAAGTATATCTGTTTTTTATCATCACCATGCACTGACTATTCTCAACCAGGTCAATGGTAAAATACTCCTCCCCACCAGGCAGGCAGCTCCCACTGTCCCCGACTTGAGACACCACTGGCTTCAGAAAAGATGGGCTATTTACCTAAACTAAGTAAGAAATTATGCCGATAAGGAATTTGGCAGTGACAGATGTTCGATAGCCAGAGATCTTAAGAGTTCAAGGGTCAATGGAAAGAGAAATCCAGGAAAATTTTTCTACAGAGAAAATTCCGAGGGATTCTGGTCAGGGTGGAGTAGAAAGAGCTTGTCTTAGAAATCACCCTGAATGGCTTCCCAGTGTGTTGTGACGGTAAGTGGGTGAAGCCCAGAGGCAGGACTACTTCTTCTGGCCTGAGTATTACCAGTTGGGGACAATTTCATCTGTGCCAATCAAACCTGGATATTGGATACTGGCAACTGATCTGTGCTTTCTTGGTATCAGTGCTGTAGGAGATAACCAAAGAAATGTGTTGCTTTAATATCTGGACAACTGAAAAATATAAACTGAGGGGTTGTGATCAGTACACGGTCTTATGGAAGGTCTTGAAACAGATGTTCTTGATACCTCTCCCTTTGCTCAGAACTTGCTTCCAGTAATGGCGCTCACTTCATAGACAGTGTTACCTCTTCCAGATTATCATCTTGGCTGACTGCAGGCCCCCCTGACTTGTCCTCCTTCTCAGGTCCCAGCATTCATTCACGTAAACTAAGGTTATGAGGCTGATGACTCTTCCCTCTCATTGAATGTTAATGCTCAGGGTTTAAGCCACTTGTCTCTAAACCGTTTTATTTCCTGTTCAGCCACAGTGGTTGAAGCAGTCTCAATTTCTGCTAATGCTGTTAATTCAAGCCAAATCTGCTACAGTAAGAAAATTCCAATGACAGAAGTCACTGTCAGCTGCATCTGACTTTTCAACAATGAAGAAACTTAGATATGAATATATATATGTACATATATATATACCCACACATACATGCACATATACACGTATGTGTATGTACATATACATACATCTATATATAGTATCACATATTATTTAAATTAGAAGGGAGGTTGAAGTTGCTGATTTCCTTGATTATAATCTATTTCCAACAAGAAGGCAGTCAGGTGCAGTGCAGCAAGTGACCGACAGTGGCACAAACTTGTTACTCACATAACACATGTACAGGCCTACGCTTCACCAAGCACTGTGAGATACACTCTCATCTGAACCTCTTAACAACCTGTCAATATTATTACTTCTCATACTACAGATGAGGGGGAAAAAAAAAACGAAAGCCCATGGAAGCAAAGACATTTTTTCCAGATCACGTTGCTAGTAGGGGATGGGGTTCAAATTTGTCTTTTTGTACTTGCTACTCTAGCAGGCACATCTACTAAACGGCACCATTGCTGCCGGGTTAGGTCCTACAGAAACCCACGATGGTAAATAATGCATCAATTTCCCCTTCGCATCCCATTAGGAAAAGCAAAGAGACAGTGTCCTCATCCCAGTAAACTGCCATGATGTGTTACAGGGAGGTGATGAAGGCAGAAAAACCACCCCACTCCCATTTCCCATGTATCTAGATCAACTCTTACAAGTTTATCCCTAACTAAATAGCCTTTTAATGCCTCTAGCCCTTGTTTACTTCTAAATCAACCATTTAGCTAACATTTTCAAGTTGTTTGTTTTCCCCTACAAGTTTGCCAGCCTTCTTGCATTTCCAGCCTTCAAAGGGTTAATGAGAACACACTGAGTGTGTAAAGCTTTGCTTGAGTCAACTCACCTTCTCTAGGTTGCATTTTCCAGCACGAATTAGCATAAATACCAACATGTTTACATCATAATTACTTTAATTCCCTTGGCCCCACCAGACCTGGAGTGTGTCAATCTGCAGTGATTTCAGGGGTAAGGGATGATTACTGGTCCATGAAACATATATTACAATAAATGCTTAGAAACTCGGCACACCACTTCTAAAAGGATCCCGACTTTGCGTCAGGGAGGGCACAAGGTTTTTTTTCTAGGTCTTCAGGTTCTCATTTATAAAACAAGGATCAAAATTCTTATCTTTAAATTTTCTCCATGAAAACTACAAATATGAATTATTTTGTCATCTGGAAAGTATTTCAAAAAAACCAGGCTGGTTTTTTTTTTGAACCCCTGGAGAAAAACACTAAGTAAATATTACTGTAAAACTGGCAAGACCTATTCTGGGATTTATAACATAAAGTCAGCAACCTTTCCCTTTCATAGGCTACAAAAGAGTTCAGCATCACTAGCAATGGTGCAAGGCAAGTGTCTAAGAAGTAAGAATTTTAAATGGAGTGTGGACAATTATTCACACACATGCGAATGTCCAAAGGTCTATATTTAGGGGCTTATTATTAACAACCAGACAATTAAAAATAGTACATGTTAAAGTTAAAGGTCTGATTTGAGAAATTACAACTTTATGAGGGATATTTCCATTCTTTTTTTTTTAATTTTTATTTTATTTTTTCAGGGGAGGTAATTGGATTTATTGATTTATTTGTTTGTTTATTTAATTGGAGGTACTGGGGATTGAACCCAGGACCTCATGCATGCTAAGCCTGCACTCTACCACTGAGCTATACATACCCTCCCCCCAATATTTCCATTCTTTATACAATAAAAATCCATATATCAGCAGCCAAAGCGTATTTATTAATTATCTTCCATGTACAAAGCACTGAGGGTACAGGAGGTCCTGTGTTTACTGAGCACCTACCATATCCCAGGTGCCGTGCAAAAGCCTTTACTTGTGTATTTGAATAGGAAAGGTTGGGGGCAGGAAGGCAGAGGATGTGTAGGAGAAAGAGAAGCTAGCTCGAGGCTCAGTTCTACTCATCTCTGGGGTTCATACACATCTTGTGGAATTATTTGTCTATTTGCACAAGAGACTTATGAACCTCTTAAGAGAGTACTAATTCAGATAAACCCACCTGTTCCATGACAAGACCTCATTTATCAGTGGGGCAGGACAATCAATGGGACTGTCACTTTGATTTGTGTCCTGACCTAATCGTGCAAGGACTCACGTATATGGTACTTGTCTATTGAAGAGGTATTTAAATTAAATGTGGGGGAAAGAGAAGAGAGAGTTTCCATTCTGGCAAGGGTGCAGGTGGCTTGTGCACATGGAGGACTGGAAAGGATATAATACAACTTTGGCACCTTGAGGGTCTACCATGGGAGCATACCAGCAGCCCGTCAAACCAATAATCTCGGAAGAGTGAAAAGCGGACCTGGCTGTGGAATACACTACAGGCAGATCTGGGGATATCAGGAAGCTTGGCCATCGGCATGAACCTGGGCACTGGTAGCAATGACTTGGTAGGAAGCAGTGAAGACAGGTATCACCAAAGGCAGCTGAAGCAGGATTAGGCGGGGAGGTGGAATGTCATATGTCATAGGGTAACTGAATGCATTCCTTAATGAGCACATAGGAGACACCTCTAGGGACAGGATGCTACAGGGGCTGAATTAATTAGAATAGCAGTGGGTAGTCCGTCCACACTAATACTTTTTACCATTTATGTGACCCTGAAAAACATGTTTACGTGGAAAATATATTTAATAGCCATGACAATGAAAAGTCATTGTCCTCTTCTTACTTAAGAAGAACTGTAACCCCCAAAATGAAATCTCATTAGAGTCATCATACAGGTTAAATGGTGGCCCCTAAAAAGACGCGTCCACGCCCTAACCTCTGGAACCTGTGAAGATTACCTTACGTGGCAAAAGATGTGATTAGGTTTAGGATCTTAAGAGGAGGAGTTTATTCTGGATCATCCAGGTGGGCCCTAAATGCAATCACATGTACCTTATAAGAGAGGGGCTGAGGGAGTTTGGTGACAGACACACAGAGGAGAAGACACACAGAAGAGGAGGGGGCAATGTGACCACAGAGGTAAAGACTGGAGTGATCTGGCCACAAGCCTGCAGCCACCAGAAGCTGGAAGAGGTAAGGAGCAGATTCTCCCTAACTCCTTCAGAGGAGTGAGGCTCTGCTGACGCCTTGATTTCAGACTTCCAGCCTCTAGAACTGTGAGAACATACATTTCTGTATCAAGCCACCCAGTCTACAATTATTTGTTACAGCAGCTACAGGCACTAAGACAGTCACACAATTAACCAGCAAGAGGAAGAGACATGTTTCAGACCTAAGTTTGTCTGACTTTAAAATCTATCTCTTTGGGCCCCAGGGGGATGCCTTCCATGTACCATCAACGTACATTTTAGTCATACAGCTCTTGGGCCTTTCAAGATACTTATTAGCATCTACTTTAGTTAAACCACCTTTTATTGATTTGGAAATCACTAAAAATTGCTGTATGGTTATGACATAAACAAAATGTATATGCAGTGTGTGCAGTAAAGGCTACAGGAGTGGAGTCGAGAAGATTTGCTATGGGCAGAGATGATCAGGAAAAAGAGTATGAGGAAGGTTTTCAATTATGAGGCAAAGGATGCACGTAATTGGATAATGGTGAAGGACCAGGTAGAACATTGTGGGGTCTTCTGAAGAACAGCTTGAGCAACATTTCAAGGGGAAAATTACAAGCCCCACGCAGAGTACACTGTGTAACCCGGCTTGCAATTGTAAGCCTTGTACTAAAATGAAAAACTAATCAGATTTAGACCCTGGTTGTTTCTGTTATTGCTACAGTGGACTGTTACTATCCCTTCTAGGACACTGAGGTTTTCTTATTTACTTACTGAAGAACCCTCTCTTTAAAAATCCTTCCCACATTCAAGGTCATTTTTGAAATGATTTTTTTTATCTACATCTCTTTATGGTCAGGCATTTTCTTTCTGTCCATGTGCCTCTTTCAATGCCATCTGTTTTGCTCAGGGATTTAGTGACTCACAAGCCAGACCAGCAACACACAGGGCCACAAATACCAGGTTCTTGAAAAACAGTAAAGTTTTAGCTTTACTGCAGCCCTTCCGGCTCTCCACTCATGGTGAATTAAGTCATCTTCACAGGAGATAAAATTACCTGTATTCCTGCCTAACCTTAATAATGAGGGGAAAAGGGTGTTTTATCTACTCATTGTAAACAGAGTAATCACTATTTGCTATGGCTCACGGAAACAGGAAAAACAATAACAACAAACCACCACAACTAATGTGTTTTTCATTTTCTGAGAACCTGAACAACTTGGTTGTCTTAACTCTAGTTCATTACAGCCAACGATTTAATCTCTGATGGCAGAGAAGCAAGAAATACGCTTACGTGCAGGGTAGTAACGTCTTCGCTGCCGATCAATACTCACAGATACTATGGGAAAACAGGTCCAGTTTTTGCTAAAACACTTACATATTTCTCATTCAGCAAGAGCGAGGCTGAAATGGGGCATCTGGGGTGTAGTTTTCACCCTCTAGACTTGCTGGTTAGGTAACATATGTAGTGCTTTCTTGCTACACAAGGCACAGTACTGGGGATAAAGAAGGTTTAAATAATAGCCCCCAAATCAAAAAAAGACCTGCAAATAAGAGTTCAAGACAATAAAAATAACACAAGACAAGACACATTTAATTATCAATAATTGCTACAGGATGTAAGAGAAATGGAGAGAACATAGCATACCGGAATGGTCTGGAAAAACTCCATGGCAGCACCAAGATTTGAAATGAATTATGTTAGATGAATTTAAAAGGCCCCAAAAAATCAAAATCTGGAATCACCAAATGGTGCCTCTAGGAATATTCAGTATAATCTGGTAATGCACAAGGACTGCCCTTCCCACGTGGCAAGGACCAAATCCGGTGTGCACTGACTTGACCCAGTGCACATCTGCAGCCTTTTTCTTGCAACACAGTATAAATGTGAGTATGCAAACAGAAACACATATATTCCTCACATATTTATACAAATGTGTCCTGCAAGCGGAAGTTCTAATCTTATGGATTTTATCCCTTTGGGACTATTTGTGTGTTTGTACTGACTTTAGTTCATCCTTCAATTAACATGCGAGGACCAGATTTTCCATTCCAAACAGAATGACTCATGTAAGTACAGAAAGCAATTAAATCTCCAAGAAGAAGCCTCTTCCTAACATCCTGTACACTTTATTTTATCAATAAGAATTTACTCAGAGATATTATTATTATTATTATTACTAATTTTAATGATGGAGAGACCCTGGTCCCATGCCATCTGTATTATAGTCGTATGATTATCAAATCTGACAGACAAACCTCAGATTCTTGTTCTTCCAAATTCAACTTAACCATTTGTCTGACAAATATTACAGAATACCTTCTTTATATTAAGTGATGTTTCAGGCACTGCAGATATATTGGTGAAGAGGGGAAGGTACAAGGTCTGTGTATTCGTGGAGTTTACATTTGTATGTGGGTGTGTGTTGGAGGGAGACAGACAATAAACAAGCAGTACAATGACTAACAGCAACTCAGATTGCGCAGTATCTGCTGTGTAGAAATTATGATGGTGTGATGAGATGGAGAGAGACTGCTGGTGGTGGTGGAACTGGGAGTGCAGTTATCTGAGATGGTTGCCAAAGATCTTTCTGAGAAGGTCACATTCAGAATAAAAATTGAATGAAGGCAGTGATGTTAAGATCAAGGGGAGAGTGGTCCAGGTAGAGAAAGGAGCAAGGGCAAAGACCCTAGGATGGAAGTGAGCTTGTTCAAGGATGAGCAGAAACATCAGCCAGGCTGAAGTGGGGGTGGGGGGCGGGGTGGGTGGAGGCGGTTGTTGCCAAGAAGTAGGAATAAGAAGTAGGCCCTGTGGAGCCTTATGTGCTATGGAAAGGATTCAATATGCCTGCTAAGGACAAATATTAATAGTAGTTTCATAAGCTCAAGGCAAATTTAGTTGAATTAATTTCCAAGTTATTATATCTGCTGTTGTATGTTAAGTGTATGCTTGTAACAAACACTTTAGAGACTTACTGGCAACATTTACTAAAAACATAACATTTACCAAAACTGAGATCTGTTGTTGACACAATTTGGTGATTCTATTTCAACTTAAATGAAAATTATGGGATTTTCGCAATACATTCCAGTGCTCCCCATCCCTCGTCTCTGCCTCACAAAATTACCTGCACAAAAGGTTGGAAACAAAGAAACAAAGGCCACAATCACGTTAACACTAACAAATCACCTATCTGAGGTTGTCTTTGCTCCTTCTTATACTCTGTCCTCACGCATACAGCATCATGATGTAGTTTTCATCATAGAAGATATATGATTTTCTTGCAGTGCTTTCAAAGCACATTTAGAGCAGGGTACTTATTATTTTGTAAGATTTGGTCACTGGCAAGAAGATTTCTTGGCAACTCTAAATAAGCCTGGCTAACTGGACTTCATCGATCACTCCTTGCAATGATTTTCCCCTCTCTCTTTGACTCAAATCTTCACTTCTTATCAAAACTGCTCTTTCAGGGTAAAAAAGGACTTGAGACGAAAAGTAATTTCTGATAAGCAGTAACGAGCCTGGCTCCTTCTTACGAGGCTCCCTGGGTATGAAAATTAGATTCTGAGTAATTTCTAAATAATTTCTTAGAATTCACAGAAGGAGAATTCCTCCTCAGTTGAGTGTCATTTGTTTGCAAATGAGAAGACACAGCTGTGGGATGGCTAATTAGAGTTTAACCTCACCTATGTCTTAAGAAAATCTAGAAAACAGACATTTTTCTTAGTCTCTGTGTAAGATTTTTAAACACTCTGACTTGGGGGTTCGAATAGAAGGATCTAGAGGGAGTTAGTGGAATTGATTTTTAAGAACAGATTTTTATTTCATGTGTTATTTAGAAAATCAAAGTAGAAGGACCAGACAGTATATTCTGAACTACTCCACATTTCCCCCCAGATAGTTATCTCTGGTATTGCCACAGAGATGAAATCCTTTTTAATAGAATTTAATAGAGTTTTCTCTATTGTTAATTCAGTCTAGTATTGGTTTAAGTGGAAGGCTGTAGGGAAAAAAAAAATAAGAAAATCTATCATTTGTTTTGTGGTTATTTTACAAGTTTTAAAATTTAATTATTTACCCTTTCAGGTTATTACAGGCATCTCAAACTTAGAATAGTCAATACAGAAATCTTGATTCCCACACACACCATCCCATCTATTACTCCATGGTCTTTCCTAGTTTAGTAAACCACCATGGACCCAGGGCCAAATCAAGCTAGATCATTCTCTATTCTCTTCTCTCTCTGACCCTCCTTTAACTTCATCCAAGTCCAATCCATCTGCAAGTCCTATGAACTCAGTTTACAAAATCTACCACAAAGTTGCAATCCAGGAGTTGCTGGGCTGTGTTCTTATCTGGAGGCTCAACTGAAAAGAATCTAATTTCAGGCGTATTCAGGTAATTGGTAGAATTCATTTCCTTACAGCTGTTTGACTGAGGGGCTTGGCTTTTTGCTGGAGGTTGGCTAAAGACTGCTTTCAGGTCATTGTGGCCACCAGAAGTTCCTAGAGGCTGTCTGTATGCCCTTTCAACAAGGGTTTCTTCAGCGTAACCACTTACAACCTCTAGCCTCTGAGAAGAGTGTCTGGCTTGAGTTTGCTAAGGCAGACTTTTAGATAATACAACATTATGGTGACAGTTGCATACCATCATCTTTGCCATATAACAGAACCTAATTACAGAAATTGCATAGCATCGTCTTTACCATATTTAATTGGTTAGAAACAAGTCACAGGTCCCACCTACACTCAAGGGGAGGAGATTACCGAAAGGCTTGACCACAAGAAGGTGGGACTCACTCAGGCTTACCTTAGGATCTTCCTGCCAGATTACATATGATCCTCCTTATTATATAGTCTTTTTATTTTATTGTTCTTGGCTCATATTCTTTTCTTTTGCTTATTATGGTTTAAATTGCTTTTGTTCCTCCTAGTTATTTTAGGCGGAAGCTAGGGCATTTATTTGACACCATTCTTCTTTCCTAATAAAGGCATTTAGTGCTACAAATTGACTTCCAATCACTGTCATAGCAGCATCTTACACATTTTTATTTGTCATGCTTTTATTTTCATTCATTTCAAAATACATCCTGATTTCTCTTCTGATTTCTTCTTTGACACATATGTTAAATCAGTGTGTTTCTTAGTTTTCAAATACTTGGGGATTTTCCAGGTATCTTTATGTTACTGATTTCTAACTTAATTCCACTGTGGTCAGGGAGTATACTTTAAACATCTAGAATCCTTTGTAAATTCAAGGGCTTGTTTTATGGTCAGAGTATTGTCTACCCTGGTAAATGTTCCACACGCATTTGAAAAACAACACGTATCCTTTCATTATTGAGTAGAGTCTTCCATAAATGTCAGTTAGGGCAAACTGGTTGATAGTGTTACACTTTCCATAGCTTTATATAATGCACATTTTTTATTATTATTGAAAGAGGCTTGTTGAAATCTCCAACTGTGATTGTGGACTTGTCTAATTTTCCTCTTACTTCTATCAGTTTTTGCTTCATGCATCTGGAAGTTTTACTTTAAGTGCATAAATATTTACCTAAATATTTAGAATTGTTATGTTCTCTTGATGGATTGACCTCTATGAGATTATGAAATGATGCTCTTTATCCTTGGTCATATTCTTTCTCTGCTATCAATACAGCCAGTCAGCTTTCTTTTAAATAGTGTTATCATGGTATAACTTCTTGTTATCATTTTACTTTTAACCAATTTTTATATTTTAAGTTAGTCTCTTGTGGGCAACATATCTTGATTCTTGGTGTTTTATTCAGTCTGGCAATCTCTCATTTTTAATTGAGTGTTTAATCCTTTTACATTTAATGTAATTATTAGTATCATTGCATTTAAATCTGCCATGCTGTTCTTTGTTTTATGTGTGTCCCATGTCTTCTTTATTCCCTTTCTCCCTTTGTTACAGACTGAATGTGCCCCTGACCCCCAATTCAGATGCTGAAGCCTTAACCTACAATGTGATGGTATTTGTAGATGGGGCCTTGGGGAGGTAATAAGAGTTAGATTAAGTCATGATAGGATTAATGACTTTATAAGAGAAGGAAGAGAAAGTGATCTCCCTCCCTCTCTCCACATGCACACACCAGGGAAAGAACATGTGAGGACATAGCAAAAATGTGACCATCCTCAAGCCAGGAAGAGAGCTCTCAACAGGAACTGAATTAGCTGGTGAGTTTGAACTTCCCAGCCTCCAGAACTGTGAGAAGTCAATTTCTGTTGTTTAAGCCATCCAGTCTGTCGGGTTTTGTTATGGCAGCCTGAGCAGACTAAGGCATCCTTTTTTTCTTGCTTTCTTTTGGATTAAAGGAATGTATTTTTAAATTATTCTACTTTTTATCCTTTGTTGGCTTATTAGCTATCTCTCTTTTTCATAGTGATTGCTTTAGGGTTTATAGTATATACATCTTTAAAATATTATCACTTACTTCAAGTAATAGCACCTTACGTAGAATGTAAGACCATTACAACATGTATTTCCATTTCTCCTCTCCCATTCTTTTTTTGCTATTCTTGTCATACATTTTACTACCACATACATGACAAACCCCCTCAATATGCCAATATTATTTCTGTTTTAAATAACCAATTATATTTTAAAGCAATTTTAAAAATAAGAAAAAGTATTTTAACATATTCCACATGTTGATCATTTCCAGAGCTTTACATCCTTTGTGTAAATTTAGATTTCAGATTTTGTCTGTCTGAAAACATTTCTATTTCGGTTTTCATTTTTGAGAGATATTTCTGCTGAGTACAGATTCTGGATTGACAATTTTGCTTTTTCAGTACTTTAAAGATGCTGCTTCTCTAACTTTTGGGTTGTATTGTTTTTAATGAGAAGTTTATAATCATTCTTAACTTTTTTCTTCTTTGTACTTTGCCTTTTTTTCTTTGGCTACTTTTAAAATTTTCTTTTTATTACTGGTTTTGGCAATCTGTTTATGATATGCCTTGGTCAGGTTTTCTTCATGTTCTTGACCTGAACTTTTATTGGAATAGTTTCTAGAATCTCTAGGTTTATATTTTGCATCATATTTATAAATTTTTCACCCTTTATTGCTTCAAATGTTTTTTTCTACACCTCTCTCCCTTTTGAGGACTCCAATAACAAATATCTTATACTTTTCTAAACCTCACTGATGGTCTGTTCATTTTTAACTTTTTCAGTCTTTTTTCTCCTCTGTGTTTCATTACGGTTATTTTCGATTGCCATGTCTTCAAATTCACTAATCTTTTCTTCTGTGGTGTGCAATCACTTACTACGTATTTTTAAATCTCAGACAGTTTTTTTTTTTCATCTCTATGTTTTATTTAGGTCTTTTCCAGTATCTTCTGTCTCTCCTTAACAAACACGTTCATGCTTTCTTTTACTTTTTTGAACATACGGAATATACTGGTAGTATTATTTTAATATCCTTGGGTGCTAATTCTTTCACCAGTGTCTTTTCTGAGTCTTTTGTATTGATTGATCTCTTCTCCTAATAGTGGGTGTGTTTTACTTTTTTGCAGTAAATTTTTATTGGATGCTTGACACATGAATTTTACATTTTTGGGTGCTGGATATTTTTATATTCTCTTAAATATGTTTGAGCTTTGTTCTGTGACTCAAATAAATTACTTGGTAAGCTTTTCAAGGCTTGCTTGTAAGCTTTTTTTACAGGAGACCAGAGCAGCCTTTAGTTTAGAGCTAATTTTTCACCACTACTAAAGCAAGACAATTCTGAGTACTCTAACCAAAGCCCTGGGTATTACAAGGTTTTTCTACTCTGGCTGTTAGGAGCAAAAATTATTATAAGCCCTGTGTGATCTTTTGGGGCTGTTTCACCTATCCTTTGTAAGTTCTTTTTCTACATGTGGTGGTTTCCTCACATCCTTGTGCTGAGCAGAAGAAAGCAGAAGACAAAGAGAAAACTTTGAAGATCTCAAAAGTCCTCTCTCTGTGCAGTTCTGTCCTCTCCAGTACTCTGTCTTGCAAGTTTTAGCTTCTTTGGCCTCCTTGAATTCTCAACTCCATTTCTTCAGTTCAAGGTGACTACTGGGATCTGTTTGAGGCCCCCTGTCCTGGAAACTCTTGAGGAAGTAAGCTGAGACAATCATAGAGCTTGCCTAACTTTTTTCCTTTCCCAAAGGTATCATTTTCTTATATTGCCTATTATCCAATATCTTAAAACTTTGTTTTGTGTATGTTGTCCATTTTTGTAGTTGTTGAAGGGAGGTGGATAAACGTGTCCTCTGTTCCCTCATCATTACCAGAAATGAAAGGAAGAAGGCATCCTTAATCTTTTCATTTTGTGCCATGGCCTCTATTGGCAGTCTTGTGAAATCTATGCACTCTTCTCAGAATATTGTTATAAAATTCATATAACCATAGCATAGGATGACAAACCAATTATCCTGAAATATATATATCAGAATATTTAAAAAAAACTGTGTTACTATAATATATGTGCTTCTACATTAAAACATTTATAAATTCTAACAGCAGGTCTAGTAATCATCAAAATCTGAAGCAGTGTTGAGCGTAAATAATATTTCCAGATATCTGCATGAACTGTATGTGTTATGAAAATATTTTTAATTTCTATCGGTGACAAAAATCATGATAACTGTTAATACTACTGAGATTTGGAAACTATTCATAACTGAAGGAATGTTAAATTTCAGTTAGAGGTTAGTGAAAATAAAGATCTATTTTTTCTTTTTCTTATCTAAGTTCATGGACTTCTGCTTTGTCCATGAAATCATGGAGGTCTGTGGACCCTATGGTAAGAAATACTGTTGCAGAGAAACCTCCCTGAATCTTTGATCTTAGGGACTAAGTCATGGTTCACAGAATTTGCTGCCTCCAACAGCTTGGTTTCTCAATCTTGCTGCTACTTCTATATCCTTATTGTTAGTGAGGGCCTGAAGAACAATAGGATTAAATGGGATAATAGGCCAAGCATTTACCATTGCCTTTGGCACCTGAAAAGCCCACATAACATAGCTGTTAATCATCATCACCATCATTATCATGGAGGGAGCACTTATGTTGCAGGGGACCTAGCTGAAACTTACATAATATGAGGATCCCTTTTTAAGGAAAATCAATAAAATATTTTCCTTTTGCCAATTTTGTGAAGACTTATGACTACAGGAACCTATTTTTAGGGTCTCTCCTGGGCAAGTAAGGATTCTCAAAACTTAAACTTCATTAATTTCATGGTAAGTCTGCTTCCAATTGACATTCTCCTCTTCTACATCTTCATAATTCTTATCAGTTATTCATGATCCAGAGCAATCTCTTTGTCCTTGTTACTGCAGAGGTAATGCTGTGGGGAAATGTGGAGGGGTGGTGGAGATAGGAGAGAACCACTACCAGGCCTCCTCTCCATCTTTGGAGCCCTACCCTGGGTGTTTGACTCCTGGAAGGATTTATTTCCCATGTTCCTCACAGCAGGTGTATTAGATGACCAGTGACAGAGGACATAGGGAAAGGAGGACCAAACCTACACTACTCCTTACTCTGCTGCCATCACCTAGCAAAGTAACAGCACAGAGTGGGTGTTCCATGCAAATGGATGAAAACAATGAATGACTGTTTTCTTTTCTAAGAATCTTGAAAATAAAAATTAAGCAAAAAGGAAAAATGAAAGAAAATACTAAATCCAGACATTGTTACAAATTTTAAAATTGTAGCTCTTGAATCAAATGTTTCTCATGCAGGGATGTAGGGAAGTGAAGTATGTTGGGGTGAACAGGGAAGGTGATCTGTTTCATTGTTCTTTAGTGCCTTTCCAACTGCCCTACCAAATGCTGTCACCTTTCCTCCAATTATGCCCTCCTAGTCCTCTCCACTTCTACTGTGTTATTTCTATTAATCTCTGGTTCCAACTGAGGTGTTCGTGGATAATGAATGATGATAATGATGATGATGATGGTAAACAGCAATAATAATACTAATATTTATTGAGTGCATACTATGTGCCAGGCTCTGGGCTATTTTTTAACGGTATCATCTCAGTCCTTACACAATCCCACAATATAGGTATTATCATCACCCTCATTTCACAGATTGGGAAATTGATGTTCACAGGTAATGTGCTCAGTATCACACAATTAGCGAGTAGTGGAGCCAAGTTTCAAACCTTGGCAGGTATTCTGACTCCAGAGTTTGGGCTTAAAACCATTCAGCCACCATACTACCCTGTTGTAGTAGGAATAAAATTCTGGGGTAATTCAGAGTGGCATATTAAGTGGCTGAGGTAGACAAAAATCATATCATATAGGGCATCAGCATGCCCTGAGTGTAAATAATAGAATGAAAAGCTGTGCGTGTGTGTGTGTGTGTGTGTGTGTGTGTGAGGGAGAGAGAGAGAGAGAGAGCACGCAGGAATGGTGAACCCTCCGAAGGCATCTTCAAAGCCCCATCGCAGGATAGCTCATTGCTTCCTTGCTGGTTAGTCTTCACAGAGCAACAGGCTGTCTTCATGGGCAGTGATTTATCTGCTGCCCCCAAATTCGCTTAGTAAAAGGTGTTCAATACTCATCAGTGCAACGAAGAAATTGTATTCTGCCTTTGGAGAACTCAAACCAGGAAACATCAAAGTGACAAGTGCAACATTACCTTAGAAATTAAACTACATTCAGAAAAAAAAAAAAAAAAAAGGCTGCTTTACTCTAAGGATCATTCATAGGCAAGAACTCAGTTACCAAAACTAGACTGTAAGTTCTATAATTGGATTATGAAACTCTAAGAAGGCAAGGATTCATAGCCTGTGATTCACATTTGAATCTTACTAGCAAGGAGTCTGGTACGTCATCACCAGGCTCTCTATAAATGCTCACTAAGTGCATGAAAAAACGACACTGTTTTAAACCATGTGTTCTCCGCCGAATGCAGCTCAGGCCTTGTGTTACTTAGAATGCTTTTGTTCACTTGCTCTTTGGTCCTAATGAAGCAGTGGTTGCCACGGTCACCAGGATGTCAGGTACGCATGGCCAAAGAGGTCATCAGTAGGGAATGAGCTCTGCAAAGAGCATGGCTCTCTGGGCCTCATCTGAGGAGGGCTCCTGTTTCCAGCAAGTGTCTGTGTGGGATCACTCTGCCTTGCCGCTTCATCTGCAATAGCTTTCAAACTTGTGTGTGGCCCGCGAATTCTGGCCACAGGATGGGACTCACATGGGCTCTTGATCCCCCTCCCATCCCATCTATTTGAAAAGAGTTGTTAGAAGTGGTTCCTGTGATAAAGCGGGATGTTTTGAAATAGATCAAAACAGTGACATTTTGATTCTGCCTCTTTGTGGAGTGGGGCTATTTGTTTTAGTTCACGGAATAAAACTGAAAACTTGCAGACGTGCTTTTACTACTTAAAACCGAACTCCTCCCTGACCATGAAGTACGGATGGACCCTAAGTACCATTCCCAGCTCTTTCCTCTCAGTAGGACATAAAGCCTTGTGCACATAATGAACTCAGACATTTTAACAGCTGATTTGTACCCTTCAGGCCGCTGTTGTCATAACCTCTGCGGACTCTCTGTGGATTATTATGTGGGGCTTACCACTGTTGATTTACTTTTCTCATATCTGTTCCTGAAGCAATAGATATTGTCACTTCTGTTTAAAACATATTTTTTGAAACGGTGGTGGCTTTTTTCTAAAGGGCACTTAAGTCATTTCTATTTAAAATAAATTAATTAAATTTATCTTTCTCATTTGCCTCTACATGACCTTTGGGGAACTTGGAAATTAAATTTTCTCCTAATATTTTACTTTCCAACTTGGCAAACATGGGCGTTGTTTTAGATTCTGAGCAAAGTTGAAAAAGCACAGATTTCTTTTCAGAAAACACTTCAACTTTGAAACAGGAAGTGATAGCAATTCTGGAAATTTATCTGCTGTGGTATAAGCTTTACTTTTTCTTTTCAAATGAATTACAAAGGAGAACGCAATGCTCAAGAAATAATGAGATTGTAAGAAAATCAACTAAAACAAGCGAAAAGCATCCATGTGGGTGATTTCAACTGTAAATATTTTTCTTTAAAAATATAAAAAAGTTCACGTTGCTATTTAATAAATATTATTATTTGATGTTGATAAACATAATGAATCACTGAGGAGAAATTTAAATACACATTTTCTTGAACAGGTCAAATGAAAACTTTTCTAATGGTAATAACACGAAGTAAGGATGTCCAAAATAAGCCAAAATGAATAGATCAAACAGAATTTGCTATTTATAACTTAAAATACTTTTTCATGTTTGATCACATAATCATGTAATAAAAGTATTCCTGTAGCTTTAGGGAACATTTTAAACATTAAAAAAAACTTCTGTGTTAAAGTTCAATAACAGAGATTCCTTTTCCTTAAAATACACAGTATTTTTTAAATGAATAAAGGAAAATTTTTATTATTAGCTAATTATACACAATAAAAACGCTAATTGCATACAGCCTTATAATTTGTGGAGTTGTCTCCATATATATATATTCTGAAGAGGTAGGTAAGACAAGTATTTCCTATATTTAAAGATACGAATTTTAGCTCAGAGAAATGAGTAACTTGCCCAAAACACACAGATTAAGTGTCAAAAGCTGGGGTTTGACCACAAGTCATCTGCCTTTGAGTTCACTTTTTGGTTAATGAAGAAACACACCTTTCTTCAATTTCTGCAAAAGCATCGAAAACAGTTTTCTATGTGATTTGGCGACACTGAAGGGCTTCCTTCTTTCCTTTGCCTCGTCATTGTTCTCAGCGGTGGGTATTTCCATTCTGTTGTGCTTGCTGCTAGGGAGAACCCAAGGAAGAGCGAGAGAAGCAAGCTGTGGGCCAGGCCCTTCGAAACTGAGGCTCACAGGGGAGCCAGCCAGGGAGGGAGGTAGTGTCAGAAGATCTGTGTACGCACAAAATAAGGGTACCAATTCTAAATACCAGTGACCTTCACGAAAAGAAGTGATCAGCTGGGAACTGAGGTGAACAAGAAATAATGCAATTTTTGGTTTCCGTCTTAAGTCAATTACATCGTGGTATAATTTGCATAGAGTAAAATGTCACCATTTTCAGTGTGATGCTCAAAGACCACCATAATCAAGTCCAAGAGCATTTTCATCACCCTCAAAGTTCCCTCCAGCCTTTCTGCAGTCAATCCCTCCTCCCACCCTTGGCCTCATACAACCACTGATCTAGTAAGATTTTTTTAATTTGGAAAGAGAAGAGGGTAAGGGAAACAGTGAGAATAAAGGGAAGACTTAAATCAGATGATACCTCCCCATTGTTAGAATTCCAGGTTTTAAGTCTAAGTAAAATTTCCAGGTAAGGAAGGAAAAATGAGCCAGGTTTGTGGGGGAGGGACAGCCCCCAGTTCCCCCGTGTAACATGTTCCCTTCTTTCCAACAGTCATTTCCTGGTTGCTCACTCCTTGTCCCATCATCAGCCCCAGGCCCATCCATTGCTTTTATTCACAGAATGACAGTGACCCCTGCAGACCCCTGCTGTACTGGGAAGCTGCAGACTGGTATCTCCAATCACCATCCTAGATGTGTATGAATCCTAACCAAGATTCTATTCAAGTAGTTTGTAAACTTCTGGGGCGGAGGGGGGGGGAGGTGTGTGGAGCTCACGGACCTCTTTAAGGAAGCTTTTGGTCCTCTCCCTAATAACACACATCTGAACAAACAATTTTGCATTCAATTTCAGGTGGTGCCCACAGGGCCCCCCAGATCCATCTCTAGTATCCTGAGTGTCCTTGGTGTTTGGGGTAAAACGGTCCCATAACCTTGTGTTTTTCTGCATCCTCCTGCACTGGGCATTCCAGGGAGAAATAGCTCACACTGTGCCAAAGGAACCAGGAAAGCTTCTGCATCTCCACCTTTAAGTCCTACATCAGCCCTTTCTCTGCAAAACCTTTTGGGGGCTTTTATAACACCTTATCTTTCCTTGTATTGGACTTGGAGACTTCCCAACCACTTCACACAAGGAAAGAGGGTTCTGAAGAGAGACATGCGTGGAAGGGAGTGACATGTGACTTGTGGAGAAGCAATGCAGCAAAGGGTGGAGAAAACACAAGACATTCTAGGGTTGCCCTTAGTCCTGCTTTCCCTCCAACAGTTACGGATATAATGTTGAGAAAGTCACAAACCTCTCTGGGTAGCCCCAATATGCCTATCTGTCAGATGAGAAAGGGTTGGATTGGAGAGCACCTTTAAGCTCAGTCTTCTAGTATTTCCTATCCCTTACGTCCTCCCTGTAAGTCAAACTACCCTTTCTCTTTTATGATTGAAATAAAACATGCTGGACACTTGAGGCCACTGTATAAAGATATCCAGCACACACATGCAAAACATTCAGACATTTGAAAAGCCTGTAAAACTGAGAAGTGATCTGGACTGGCCAGGAGGAGCCAGTTCCTGAGAAGAGAATCCAGTACCTTTAAGTCATTCCCTCACAGATGACCCCTTCCCCAGGGGCTCCCAGAAAAGCAGTGCCCTGCTCTAGGCACCAACTGACTGTAAACACACCCACAAGGTGACATTAGCGCAGTGACGTCTGTGACCATCAAACTGGAGTGGGTGCTGGGAGCTATGGGAAGAAGCAGCATACTCCAATGGCACCTCGCACACCCTAGGTACTCAATGAATTGACATGGCTTGAATGAATGCAGGAAAAAAGTGAAATTCCGTTATAGGATCTGGGAACAGAAGGCAGAGCAAGGAGTGAATGAGTCAGGTATTTTGGTTTATTTTAACTGGGATTATCTGATTTATTATACACGTATTTAAGGTAAGCTCGCCTTGGGAGGTTCTTGCCTGTGCAACGGGCACTGAATTTGTTCTGTCTGCTTCACTTCTAATCCTATTTTTAAAGACAATTAAAATGGTGCCAAATAGTCCCTTAAACACAAGAGGTCAGCCAGTTCTCAAAACAACTTTCTCTGGCTTCACAGTTGTGAAAGCTGAGATGTGTCTCTGGGAGTCCCCCTAATTCTTTGTAACATTCTAAAATAAGTACTCTGGGACAGCTAAACATGGAACTTGTCATCTAAATATGCATTGAGAGACTTCTAATACATATTACAAATATGTATTTAGGGATTTTCTTACAAGGAATAAAGAGCTTTATAATAACTCCTTTGGAAGGATTGTGCTCAACTGCATTACACGTGTTCAGTCTCTTAAAAAATTCATGATATTTTCCTGATAGACCAGGATGTCTGATAAGAGATGGTAATGAGACACTGTCAGTGAGGCATGGAGAATCTCAAATTCCACATGTGACACTAAGCCTCATTCTTCATAAAGACAAGGGATGTGGGGAGAAGCTCAAGGTGCTTTGTTTTTTCTTATAAATAATGCACTACAGTTGCTCACATGTCAGCCCATAAATGGGCAAACACAGTCGACATGAACTGAGTCGTCCAGGTTCAAGGCAACTTGTGAAAGTCTTCCCATAATTCTAGGTGGGAGATGGAACCTGCTTTTATATGTAGGCAACTGAATGCACCAGGTTCCTACAGAAGATTCTGCAGCCCCTCCCCTAGTCAGATCCTTTGGGCTCTGTGCATGTACACCTTATTATTGTCTAGAATCATGGACACCAGAATTTTTAATAATGCATTCCTTTAGTAAAATATTTTTGTATTTTACTCCAGCATATGTATATTCATCAACTCCCAAACCATATATTTTGTAGATAAGTAAAGCTTAATTTAAGTTTTACTTTTAAGTAAAACATGAGTCTAAGTGCTAATATTTTTCTCCACACTTCAGTAAATCTCTGGGTTTCTGGTTTTGGAGAAGCCAGTCCAGATTGGGAAGCATACTCATTACATCCTGTCTAGGGCTTCTCTTGCTTCACAACGGTCTCTTCAAAACACGCACAGAAAGGAGTCGAAGCCTGCAGCCACAGCAGCACCTATCAGCAATTTTCTCTGAGCACAAGTGAAGTGGTGAACGGGGCAGAGGGTGAGTTCTTGTCTATCTGTTTGCAAGAATGAGATCTGGGTGGACAAAGCACCAGGTACCCCCAGAAAGATGTGGCCAGAGTGGAAGGATGAAGAGGATTTGCCACATCCCCTGCTTGAGGTACTGGCAGGGGCTGTTCCAGAACAAACGTGAAGCCTCCAGTCCTCTCACTGGAGGATGGTGTCAACCTCGGTAGCTTCTACGGGCAGAACAGGTCCCTTCACTGCGAGCCTCTTCTTGTAAACAGAGCAAAAGGCTAAAGCGGGCTCTTCCTTCTGCCCTATTTGCTTCTCTCTTTTCCCCTCTCTGATCACCATATGAAGTCCCAGCGGCCCTCATTTCTTTCTCCAATGAGGCCCTGCTACCACGAAAACACAGAAAACAGATTCATCCAGTCTTTCATGTAACAAATATTATTGCGCTCCCTCAGTATGCCAGGTTGAGAAACAGGTGATTGATCAGGCATCATTCCTTGGAGGACCTATCTGGCTTAAAGAGTGTGCCCTCCTTCTAACGGTTCAGCTGCCAGTAGCCAGGCCCCCAAGCACTGCCAAGGCCATGCCACAGACCAGCCAGGCCTCCCAGCACAGCCTCCGTCCCCGGCCGGGCCCATCAGCTGAGTCCAGATCACACTCAGGCTATTTTTCTGGCAAACAGTCAGCTCTTCCCCGTTCACTTGTCACACAGACATGAACAAAGATCACGACCCAGGGTTCGTGATGCACTGGGATTTCTGCCTGGGCTGGGGATATGTGAAAAGGAGCGCAGAGTCACAGGAGGGGCCGGGCGAGCACAGAGCAGCGCAGCGGGGCAGTATCCTCCAGGCGGCCTTCGTGACGCTAATCCTAGTACCTCTATAGCCAGGGTAGCGCCTGTGTCCCTCAAGCACATGTAATCGGGTGAATTTCCTGGTTCCTCTGGGAGTGCCTTATAGTTTTACCCCGACCCTGAGAGGGCAACATTAGGCACACTCTTTTGGAGAAGGAAATGTTCCCTGTAGCTTGGAAAGGGTGAGTGTGGGGGTTGTCCTACCTAAGTGGACACTGACTTGAAGATCCAGCTAAGTTGCCAGGTCATTTATTCATTCATCAAACATTCATTAAGGGATTCTATGAACCATGAACAGCATCAGAGGCCTGCAGCAAATAAGGCACAGGCTCTGTCTATAAGAAACTTGCAACAATTTATGGGTGACAGAAGCTTAAATTCATAATAGAGAAGTGTAAAAGCAGACATATGCCACGTTCGGAAGAGGTATGTGTGAAGAGGGGGTCAGCTGTGCTGGATGAGAAGGCTTCAGAAAGGAAATGCTGACAGAGCTGAGAGGGTCCTGAAGGATGAATGGCAGGGCCAGCAAGTTAAAGGAGGTGAGCTATTCCAGTAGAGGAAACAACATGCCAGACTGCACGGCAGAAACGGAGACCTGGATGTTGTTCGGGGTAGCCGTAGCGCGGAAATGGCTGGAGAAAGACGCTGGGCACACAGGCAAGGAAAAGACCACGGAAGGCCTGGTGTGCCGGGCGGAGAGCTGTAGGCTCTACTCTGTATACAAGTGGACACTACTGAAGGGTTTTAAGAGGGGAAATGTATTTCAGAATGAACTAGACCTGTTGATCTCCTCGTCACTTTGCTGAGTATTTCAGAACAGTTGTTGTCAAAATCACTACAACACACGTGGCATGAGCTTCCCGCTTGCAGTATCCTTCCACGGAGCACTGCTCTAAGTGAGGTAGGGGTGTTGTGTTTAATTCCCAGCACACTAGCTATACATCCATTGCTTTCTCTCTCTTCCTGAAGAAAGCTTGTTGGATTTCAAGCAGAAAAGGGTGGATTTACTTGTAAAGATAATGTTGAAAAGGAAAATGCAACATGTGTGAAGTTCATTACTGAATTACTGTGAGTAACTAATCACCCGTTCCACACCAGATAGGGGCCTGCAGCGGATTATGACAATGAGTGACCACCACTGTATTAAACACATATTTTGCACTAGTAGTTTCTATCTTAAAAAAGCCTAAACACCCTTTATGTTAACTGAAGAATTGGAGTGTATGTCTAATTTATCTATATAGTGCATCCATACAACTTAGCAACGCAATTACAGGTTATAAGAACATGTATGCTAACACAAATATACTCATGTTCATCCCTGGGACCCACAAAGAGCAGAGCATCCCACAGACACCCCCAGAGGTGCTGGCTGACATGCCCCAAGGCTAGAGGCTCCTTCTCCCAGATCATCCTGCCAGGGCCCAACGAGAAGTCTGTCTTCTGGAAATTATCAGCACCTCCCTGTTCCCCCGAGCAGGGGTTCGGGGGACAGGCTGTCAGCGAGAAGGAGACCAGCAAGGCTGATCACCCAGGGGCAGGCAGAGAGTATGAGAAGCAGAAGGTGGGTGAGGAATGGAGGAACTGTCATGCAGGAAGGAAACAGTTGAGCACAACGATTTGTTTTCTCTTGCACAAGGATTCCCCATTCTCCTTTAGGAGGAGGGAAGAGGGCAGTGATCACTGTGCGTTCTTTGTGAGTCCAAACTGCTTTTATGTTTAATTCCTGTCTCCCGAGTCTGTGTCGTGTTGCCAGAATGTTCCTGATGTAACTCGTGTCAGAGGTGAGCCATCTCCACCTCACCCTTTGAAAATAACCTTTTGAAACCGATGATATTTGTCACATACGTGGAGCTTGAATGAGGGTCATGGACATAGGCTGAGGGGGAGGAGGACATACCCTGACTTCTGCAATGCCATCTGTGTTTGTTTTTTTTTAAGTTGGAAATTTGAATCAGAATAGTAAAAATTAAAGAGTGAAAAAAAATCCTCTTGCTAAATTGGAAACAATTTAAATATCCTACAAAAGGGAAATGGCTCAATAATAGGTAACACATAGAAAGAAGGAATATTATGCAGCTGCTATATTAGGACTAAGGAAATTAGTACCAAGCAACTAAGCACCATGTTAAGTTAACAAGGCTAGAATACAAAATGGTATATACCACAATTACCTGATGTGAAACAGAGGCAGGTAAGGGTAAGCCCTGAGCAGAGGGACATAAAGGAGCTGACATATTACTGTGGTGGGAAGTGAGTGAGTTTGCCTTTCTTTCTTTTTATTTTCCACAAATTTTCTGTGATGATGGTATCATGACATAATGATAAAATCGTGACAATAAAATATACAAATTTAAATATTTTAAAAATCTGAAATACAAATAAGATTTTTGTCTGAGGTGCGGTAATTCTGTACTCCTCCCAACAAATAAACTAGTCCAGCTCCTTCTGGAGGCAACTGGGCATCTACCCCATCACCTGTGTGATGCCATGTGCTTCTGACACTTACCTCAAAGGACTGAGAATGGAGAAGCAGCCTTCCAACCCTGAAAGTGTATCCTGGAGTCGTGGGAATCAGTTTAGTTAAAGCGAATCGGCTGACACTACACTAGCACTTTACTGAAGGCTCCCATAGCCCATCTCCAAGAACAAGCCGTCCTTCCTCATTCCGGCTGACATAAACCTTCTCCTTTTTGAACATCCACAGCCCGTCATATACCACTCATCTGGGGTCACAATCTACCTGGTATTGTTAGTAACTATGTGTGTATATGTTGATTATAAACTCCATGAGATTTTGTTATTCTCTGAACTGCTCCTTGCAGTGCCCTGCGGGTGGTAACTAGACACAGGGGGAAAGGTCCAAGATCCAGGTGTTGATGAGTGAGACAACGGCACACTCAGCCACATCTCAGCCAGGTGCGGATCACATCCAGAACGGGGGCTGTGGAGGACTCTAAGAGGTAGGTGAGCCTCCACTCTGTTCTCTGTAGCTACATGTTTGTTTTTGTTTGGTTTGGTTTGTGGGGAGGGTGAAACGGGTAAAGGGGGTCAAAAGTATGGTGACAGATGGAAACTTAATTTTTGGTGGTGAGCGCACTGTAGGGTAAACAGAAGAAATACGTTGTATGCAGGAAACATACATGTTATAAACCTGTTACCTCAACAAACAATAAATTAGAAAAAGGTAAGTGCACTCATGATTGGGATTCTGACCACATCCCAAAGACACTGTGTCTGTCTTCTAGATCACCCATTTGTTTGTCATCCTTGCTTGCTCTCTTTGCACTCACTCTGGTCTAGAAATGGTGCACTATTAATAAAAGTAATGTCGTTAGATATCCTGAGAAGACAAATATACATAGTAGGTGGTCATAACTAATTAACGTCCTATAACTACTTGATGCGTGAATGTACCCCTTTACCTTCAACAGACTGAAGGACTTCCAAAGTTGCTCATGTTTGGTGATTAAATCTTGATGAGAAATCCTCTTTTAAAGTCTTCTTTAATGGTTTAACATAAAAATTAAAATGTTGATATTTTCCAGTGTCTTCTTGTTATTTATTACTGGAAAAAATCAGTCCAAAATTTATAGATTTAAAACAATAATTTTATTATCTCCCATGGGTGTGGGAAGGGCTCAGCTGGGTTGTTCAGCTGGGTCTCTTGTGAGGCTGCAGTCAGAGGGGTGACTGGAGCTGGGGCAGCAGAATGCTAGAGCAGCTGGGAGCTGGCTGGGCATCTCTCTGTTCACGGAGTCTCAGGACTTCTCCATGTGGTCACTCCTCACATCGTGGTGGCTTTAGAGCCAGACTCATTGAATGCTAGCCAATGGCTTAAAAAGAGTCACTTCCACTGAGTGACCTGGAAGCCACACTGCCTTTTACAACTTGGCCTCAAAGGTCATTTTAACTGCTCTCTTGGCCAAGTCATGACAGCTTGCCAAGTTTCAAGGGGACGGGGCACATCACAGATCTCCACCTCTCAATGAGAGGGATGTTGGTGTGGGAGTTATGGTTGTGACCATCTTTGGAAATACTACCTACCACAAGGTGACATATCTATCATTTCAGTCCATGTGATTAGAAATCATTTTAATTTGCTGAATTGGAACGCAGTTTTCTATCATCACTGGCAGAAGGCAGCTAATTTTCTAGTCAGTGAACTCTTGTAAGAATCTGAAAGTACACCTGGTTAGAGTAGGATTAGTCTGCCTGTTTCAGTTCTGGAGAATGCTATCTGGTACACACACGGAAGGCTTAGAGGAAAAGGACAATGAATAATAACTCTAGTCCACTTGGAATTCCTAGATATTTACAGGTTTTTAGGATTCTGCTGTATAGGGTTTTCCCCATTTCATAGCAAAGCTTTCTTTCTACAGAGAATCAATACCCAGAAAAGGTGACTGTCATGTTGCACCGGGGAACCAAGGCAAATGCACCACTAGTCCTGACATTTCTGATCTAGCTGATAACAGTAATGTGGACTGGTTACATTAACAGTAATATAGCATTTTCTGCCCTGGAAGGTGGCTGAAACAATATCAACTTGTAGTCTACGGCTATACCACCCTGAACGTGCCCAATCTCGTCAACTTGTAATATTTAAAACTTTAAACTCTTGGTAGCACGCCCAAAGATACTGTTTCTTTCTCATTACAGTCATCTAGAGCAAGTTTACTCTCATTTGATTGATGAGAACAGAGAGAGGCACATGGAGAGCAAGGCTAATCGGTGGCAGAGAGCAGAAATATGAGCTCGGGACTAACAAACGCAGACGAGGGTTTCTTCCTGCTCAGCATCGTTGGCGTACAGCAGGTGTAAAATTTTCTGTAGCTACAAAGACACAGAGGAGGTGAATGGGTCTTCCTTTTCTATACATAATAAAGGATGCCCTTGGAAAGTGTGGCTGTAGCTCACTCCTCTCATAGAAGGAGGAGGGGAAGGGGAAGTCTTGGGGTTCTAAATGTCTCAAAGACATCAAGAATGTCACAAACCTTGGAAACACTGCTTTTTCTCAGAATTTGATATGTACTATATAAAGAACATCATTAATGGATTTTTAATCAAACTTCAGTGGAAACATTGTCAATGTAATGTGAATACAAGTTTTGCTAGTCAGTCAAAGTCTCTTCCCAAGCTGTTTAACTCCAAGTATAATATACTGAATGAAATTAGGATGAATTTTAGCTGCCCTCCTAATGCTAGAAACTGTACATGTGAGAGAGGTTTGTATATTTGTTAGAAATGCCCCTAATTTATGAGTTTTAAAACTTGGCCAATTATCTCATTTAGTTATACCAATATCAATAATAAACTAAGGAACTGGAGGTTGCAAGTGGTCTCTGCAATGTGTAGACATGTGGCAGTCCCACTCCTGTACTCTGTCCCTCCCAACCGAAAGAATGGACATCAGCCTTAGACAGGTTACAAATGCTTTCTCTGCTTCACTCCTTGGATCGAAAAGATTCATATTAACAGATATTCATAATACATTATGGTTTGGAATATATTCAAATCAACCTTATTAAAAAATAAAATGTATTGGCTATGCTTCCATAAAACATTTCGGTATATATGGAATCTTCTAAGTCCAGTTTTGTTCAGTCAGTTGGGATCTGCTATTGCCAAAAACCATGCAACATCTACGGTTGAAAAAAACGGCTGTGCATTTTGAAACTCCTGCCCATAAACATTTAAAAGACAAATGGTATAGCAAGCTATTATATAAATGGCATTGTGTCTACATTCTTTTACAGTAATAAACATATCATTTATCTTGCTTGTTGTAACAAGAACATTCCATTTTGTCTTTGCACTGATCATTTCTCACTATACCTTGTTCCCATCCTCCCCATTTGCATTACAGGGTTTCTTTTACTTCTTACTTTTGTCCACTCCAGTTTCTTTCCAACATCATTTGCTCTGTATTTCCCTTCTCTATTTAACTTCCCTTTCACTTTCCAGATGATTATTTTTTCATGAAGTGTCAGTTACAAGGTGAAGAACATATTTTCAGAATTAGGAATGATTGTCCAGGAAACAGAGACATTCGTCTTGAAGGGTGTGGGATCTCCTTGGGTGACATCACTCATTTATATATAAGAAAGACCAAAAGAGACTCATGAAAAGATACAAAGTAGTATTATGCAAAGCGAGTGTCTAAAAGCCAAAAGGACAATATTTATGATTAACCTCACAGGGCTGCCACGACAAGTTAAGTGTCAAGTAGAGTGTCAGAGGATGGTGGCATTTCAAAGGCAAAGGAAGAAGGAGCAAGTAACATACAAGATGACGACAAATAGATAGTTTGGTTGTCATGTTTGTTCTCCTAAAGGTCAGGAAAAGAATTATAAATGTGAGTCCCAGCAATATGTTCCCCTGCAGGTCCGATAAAAATTTGTCACAATTCTCATTTTGTTTTCCTTTTTGTCTCTATATGCTAGGCTGTCTGAATGCATATATTCTAAATTGCCTCCATGTCCTCACCACTAATGTCTTTCATCCCAGACAACCTGGATGCAGTTCTTTTTGATTAACAAAAAGTCCTCACAGGTCACCGATGACCTGACCTATTTGCCTATTTCTGTTCTTGAGCTCAGCCTCTCGTCTCTCAGACATCATGCAACACCATCTCCTTGACTTTATCTTCAGAAACATTGTACACCTGCTTTCCTATCCAATGTGATGCCTACTAAAGCCATTCCTAAAAAGTGGTCCTCTCATCTCCCTCATGCATGAATGGCAGTTCTCTTCCAAGGTTTAGTTGGGCTCCACCTCCCTGGTTTCCATCCTTCCCTTTGTTCCCCCAGGTTCAGCTTACTCACATGTGAGCAACTTGCTTTTATGTGACCCTCCAGACTGGTCATAAAGTGTGTGCTCAATAAATGTTGGAGGCTGACATTTCCTGTCACTTGAGACCGTATCTTGGATGCACAGTATTTGTTCCCTCCTTTTCATTAGTGCCTGGAATGAAACTGCCATCCTCTATGTAATCAAATTCCTCTTGGCAACTTTGATCTTTCAGAAAAAAATTTTAGTAGTATCTTGGTGAAGGGTTTTTAGAGCTTTAAGTGAGTCTGGGTTTTTTTTTGGGGGGGGGTTGTTTTTTGGTTTTTGTTTTATTGAGACCTCACAGTTACTTTTTATCTGATTTTTATTGTCTGGTTAACTTGGCCTCTAAATCCACAGGGCAGAAATTAGGTATAAGGTGTCCAGTCATGAGAATAGCATCAGCAATTAGTCAATAATGCACTGTCTACTTTCAGCTCTGCCTTTGCAGAGTGAACAAGAAATCTCGCTCAGAAAAGCCTGTAATGAAACGATACACCATGGCCAAGAGGATATTGTGCAGATCATATCATCACTTAGGTCACATGAAAAATTCTCTCTGTAAAGGAGAGTTCACACATTCAGAGAAGAAAGTACAGCCAAAATTGTAGCGTTGGCAAAGCTCAGGCCAAATTCTATCAGTTGTTTCTAGTAACTACATAAACAGAAGCACAGAATCTTGAGCAGCTTATAATTAAAGACTTCTAAAGAGCTGATCTTTATAAATAGAGACTGTAAATGTTCAGTTTATATAGGCTTTTTAAATAGAAGTGAGCTGACTCACAAACACTGTTAAATATGAACACAAACTACTCACTTCTTAGTACATAGCTATTATTTGATTACAAAAATAAAACACTGCTAATGCAATACTTTCCAGAGTGTATGTTCAGATTAACTGGCACAGTGCTCTAATTACAACATGCAAAGAATACAAGGTGATTCCCTTCTTTCATTGCACAGAAATTAAAAATTCGCAAAAGCTCTAGTTCTCAGATGACTTTTCAACTTCTGTCTTTAAAGTGGCAGACCCAAATGTTCTTATTCTCTCCTCTTCCACTTGTCCCTAAAATATCGCCCCACTGCTCCAACTGCTTACCTACTTGCTGCAAGGTATTTCTGGGTGATACCATAATAAAATGCATTCGCTAAGTATTAATGCACATCCACTACGTTACAGATAATGTTGTAGGTGTCTGAGATACAACAGTGAGACAGATCAACAAAGATCCTCTCCCAGTGGAGTTTACATTCTAGAGAAAGCAAGCAAACAAACAACGAAATGAAGGAGAAAATGAAGGATAAGCAGAATTAGGGGATACCCAGGGTGAGGGCAAGGGCAAATGACATGGTAGGCCTATCCAGGAGCCATGGGAGGTACCATTAAGGTGGTATTCGAGCAGACTTGGCGGAGGTGGGGGAGTTCGCCATCTGTGGAAAGAACACACCCAGCAGAAGGACAGCGAGTTCACAGGACTCCGGGCGGGAGCATGTAAAGAGGGTCTCAGGAAAAGCAGGCAAACCAGTGCGGCTGGAGCACTGTGAGCAAGGAGGTAGGAGATTTTATGAGTGGAAAGGAGAGAAGTAAGAAAGAATCAAATCTCGTAGGACATAGTAGGCTGTTACAAGGATTTTGGCTTTTACTGTGTGTGAGATGAAAACCTATTACAGAGTTTTGAGTAGTGGAGTGACAGGGTCTTATCTATATTTTAAAAGCTTGCTCTGGCTGCAGTGTTGAGACAGGTTCTGGGGATTCACGACAGGAAACAGAGGGACCAGGTAGGAGGCTACTGCAGTCGGGAGATGATGGAAGCTTGGGCCAGAGGTGGCAGCAATGGAGGTGGTAAGAAGGGGTAGGGTTAAAGATATATTCTGAATATAGAGTCAACAGGATCTCCTGAAAGATTACACATGTGATGTGATAGAAGAGAGAAGCACAGGACAAGTCCGAGACGCTTTGGTCTGGGCAACTGGCGTGGGGGAGACTGTAAGTTGAATGAATTTGGGGGAAAAACATTGGAAATTCACTTTAGGACATGTAATGACAGAAAATTCATCCACACTACCCAAATTTGGTAGCAGTTATAAATTAGAAGTCCCAAGAATAAGACAGCTTTTACAAGCCACCCCCTAACTCATCCCAGATTTTGCTAGAAGCTTAAGTCACAACAAAGGCACAGAGTGAGAAAGAGAATGTCTACAGTAGGCTCGTGAGTCAAAGAGATGTTTAGGGTGCTATTTTTGGTGCATTCAAGGAAAACAGTAGCGAGAGTCGAAATGTAGTATACTGTTTGGGGAAAAAAAAAAAAGAAAAGAAAACCGGCCCAAGGATTTTATTTTGTCTCACCTCTAAGAAAAAAGAAAACAAGTAATTATAGTAAAGCAGCCGGACTGTCTGCACTGGGCGACGTCTCAGACCAATCCGGGCTGTACGGGCCTCTCGGAGGTGGTCCTCCTTTGGCCAGAGGGAAGGAAAGGGATTCAGAGCCAGCCGGGAGGCTGGTATCCCAGGTGGGAGGCACTTGTTTTTCCACTTTCACTACTAGATACTGCTTAGCCCCTTTGCTAATTTCAGACTGTTGTGAGTGGGGAATGATTTAGGGTGAAGGAACAGAATCAATATTACATAGGCAAATGTGCAGAGGGAAGTTTACACAACTTACTCTCAGTTAGACTGGAACTGATTATTCAAAACCTTTTCTGACATGCTTGTAGATAACTAGTAATTCTGACACACTGATTTGTTCAACAGGAAACATTTAACATGCCTCCCTAGGATCATGGATTGTATTAGTGGAGGGGGTAAAATACATAATAAAACGTGACCCTGGCCTTAAGATCACTGTGGGCTTTCCAAGCATGTAAGGCGGCCAGATGTTCCTCACAATAATCTGGACAGGCACATAACACAATTTGGAATGGCAAGAGATAGCAACTGGCTAACTAGGAGTCTGACTGAAGGAATCACAGGAAACTCCTCTTTGAGGCTGAGCAAAGGAATCCTCTTTTAAGTGTCAGTGGGGGACAGACAACCAAACCATCCATTTTTAATGTTGGTTCCAAGAAATCACTTTTCCACAGCAATTTTCTACATCATAGGATTCAAAAGATTAAATTTCTACTTTGCATAAATATTTAAATAGATATTAATCATTTAGAGTCTATTATCTGTATTAGTCAGGTCAGGCTAACAACGATGTGATAACAAACAACCCCCAAACCTCCGCGTCTCAACGTAAGAAGTGACGTTTTTATTTGCACTACTATCTGGGGGTGGGGGGGCTCTGCTCTCTAGAGTGAATCTGAGACTGAAGTTCTGGAACACTCAGCCTGTTCATGGGATGAGAGACTGGATGACTGAGCATGGGGTTCTCACTGCCTCAGCCTGAAAGCGACCCATGCCACTTCCCTTCACAGCCCTGAGGCCAACGCTAATCCTATCACTCCTACTAATTGCAAAGATACATACTGAGAAATCGAAGGAATATTTGGTAAGTACTTTTATTTTCCATGCCATTTTTTTTTTATTTGAAGGACCCAGAGCATGATTCTTCATTAAGATGTATATAGAAGTTGGTTGAAAACCATTTTTAAAATGCCTTTTAAGTTCTTAATAAAAATCAGACAAATAGATCCATTTAGTCCAGTCAGTAGTGCTTTGATCCAGAAAGAGCCCAGTGTGACTCTTCCCCCTCTCAAGAGCCAGAGCAGAATAAGCAAAACTGAGCCAGCGCATTCGGAGGGTCCAGCAGACACCAGTCTCAACACCTCCCTTAGCTAAAGTGCTCAGAAGGAAATGAGCCTGGCCAAGTGGATAGGGAGCCACTCATCTTCAGACTTGCCATATGCAGTTCATTGTTTCTTTTCAGGGCCTCTGAGCGTGTATGCTACAGGACACAAGGAACATGTGGAAAACAGCTTTACCACTGCATGAAGCCAAATTTTATCATGGGAGATGGAGACAGACTGGAGGGAGAACATAATCTACGTTACTAATGATTTGAAGAATGATGGACTCAAAGACAGGGACTAGTGGTTTACAAACCAGGCTGCTTCTACTGTAGCAACCTCACAGAAATTTCAGACTATTGTTTGGAATATTTCCTTCCTCACTGGGGAAAATAGTCTTTTCATGTATGACCTTCCAAGAAAAGCCCAGCTTCCCCACCACCTATAGCTAACTACAAAATTTATGAAGAGTAAGACAAAGTCTACAAAGGAACTGAAACTTGAACATGATGTTTCCAATATGGGGAAGTTTAAAATCTGGCCATTCTCCACTAACTTGCAAGCCAGTGATTTATTTTTGACATTTATTATCTTTCTTTGGGATCAAGATAAAGCTGTCAAAGAACTGTGGTCTATGTGTGTATATGTGTGTGTGTGTTGTTTCTGATGACCAGCTGTGTTTAGTCCCTCTTAAAGGTCAAAGGAAGGCTCCTTTTTCTTCCCATCTGGCATATTTCTTACAAAGAACACACTGATATAAACACACATATTCCTCTTGTGCACTAGCTCTTGCCCTTGGATTGATTCCGGGCTGGTCAATGGGCCCTCACATATGATTCAGAGGGAGTTATGCCATGTGGGACCACACACTATCCACTTGTAGAATGGATGCTATATACGAGACACTACTTCTGTGCTGTGTGGGATACAAAGTTGGATCCAACACAGACTTGACTCATGAATTAGCTTCAGTTCAATAGTCTATCACCTGCCTTTCATTAATCTTTCTGAAGACTGAGGAAAAACAAAGTTATATCTATGTATCACTGCTCATGGAGGCAATCAAAATAAGGAAAACAGTGGGAAACGATCAGGGCAGCACGGAGCAAGAAAAGAGACAGAGGAACAGAAGATGGACGGAGAAAAAAAATACCTGCTTTGATTCAGATAGTTTATTCCTTTAGAGACAGAACCCTCCTCCCTCTGCCTCGGAGCTGCGTCACTGTCAGCCTGTTAGTAAGTCAGTCTGGGTGATCCGGGATGCAGGCATTTCAACAGGATTAAACCCCTATTCTCAAACTGCTTCCACCAAACTTTCCTATTTCTGTCAGTCTTTTCAATATTCACTACCAGACTTGAAACAACAGAGTTATCTTGTGCTTCCCCTTCTCTTTCAGCCCCCAAACCTAATTACTTTGCCCAATTTTACTGCACAACAGTTCTCACTTTCTGATAACAATGCTACCGTCTTACCTGGGGCCTCATCTTCGCCTGCTGAGATCACTGCCATTGTTCCATGCTTGGCCTTCGCACTTGAATTCTGCCACCTCCACACCATCATTTGTCACTTTAGCTGACTTTTGGGGGATGTTGAGATAAGAATAACATGTTATGTCCTTGCTAAAAATCTTAACGTTCAGGATTCTGATGTAATCCCTGAATGCCCATCTCATGGTTTACATTTTCAAAAGCATAAGGGACCTCTAGATAGAATGCCACTCTCATAGTACCAATGATTTCTTTCTCTTAATCTTTCCCATGTCTTATAATTGAATTAATTTTGATATCTAAGCCACATTTTATGTTTACTCCATTATGGTTTGGAAAGAGACTAAGTTATCCATGGATTCCAAGGTTGTGAAGGCATGCTTCTGTTTATGTAAATCAGGCTCCTCCTATATGACACAACTTCAGTGAGTTTTCTAATTAGTCATTAACTTCAACTAAAATTGAGTCCCATAATGATGTGTGACCCATGAAACACTGAATTGTCGTGTTTGACAGAAAAAGATTCTAGTAAAATAAAGCAAAAGATACATTAAATTCAGTGGTCACACAAACATCTGTACAATGGGTCAATTTTTATTAAAATCTAAACCTTGACATTTTGTGCCAAAAAACATTCTAGCTGGAGATGTTGACTGGCTAATAAAAAGCCATTGAAGTCTCCATTATTTCTTTTATTTTGTTATTCTGTATGATACTCTGTTGTTTAGAAGACTCATTTTACAATGGTAAGATACTTGGATATATATCTAAGAATCAAGAAATATAACAACTTTATTAGTATTCAAGCAATGTAAATAACTCAAAGGCCTGACTCAAACTTACATTTGCATTGTCCTTGAAAAGAGCTTAGCAAAAGAAATTAAGATAATTAAGATGGAAGTGATAATATCTAAAACACTAAAGAACCAATACCATTTATCACAATTGGTAATTACAGATGATAGTTTATTTATAGCTTATAAATAGTATTTTACCACTGTATCTCAGCCCTTAGCCCAGTGTCTGGCACAGAGACTCAGAAAATTTTTGTGGAATGAGTTAATTTTTTTGAGTACCCTACAAACACTGGAAGCAGCCATTCACAAGTAATAAATACTCACTCTTTAAAAATAGCTCATTACGTTTTTGACAAATCACTGATGGCCTAGTTTATTTCATGGCTTTAAAAATAGTTTTTCACATCTTAAAAATTCACACCTCTCACCAAAGCAAAATGGACTTACATTTGATCATTCAGATTTTTAGTTTTTTCTAAGCTGAATTGTTTCAATTCAGAAAACACAGTGGTTTTCACATGAGATGCTCCGACCAACTCATAATTTGGAGTAGTTAGTTTTAGAGTTGCTTTTTCATCTCAGGTGTGGTCACATGATCTTTTCAGCACATTTGCCTGTTATGTTTCCTCTCAGACAAAGCCTTATTTTTTTTTGGCTAATAATTCACTGTGTGTGTGTATGTATACACATATATACACATATGTGTGTACAGATATGTGTGTGTGTGTATATATACATACACAGAAAAAGAGGGGGAAGGACAGAATGAATCAGAAAACTGTCAGCTTTTAATAAGAAATGGTACCCCTCCTCTGAAATTCACCAGCCTATACATAAATTGCTCTTTGTTTCTATTTATTTGTTTCTATTTGCTTCTACTGATCTATATTTATAAGCCACATTTATTCACAGAAATATGCCCCTACTCTCTCTTCTTATCTCTATGTTGTAAAGACAGAGGATGTAAGAACCAAACCTACATAGTTTTACAGCGTGGACACTGGTTCTTCTGCCAGCGGTCTTCAATGAGGGCATTAACAGGTCTGAAATTACTCTGGGCTCTTTTGGATTTATTAATGGCTTTCTGAACACACAGCTCTCCTCTTAAAGAAGAAAACATCTTTTAGGGCCCAGCAGTCTCAGGCATGGCTCAATACACTGGAACCTCACCCCAGTAGAGCCGTGTCTCATTGGTGGTGGTTGGGGTGAATATTTAAGAGAATAAAAAGGAGGCATTGATACTTTTAACACATTTCAAGGTCATTTCAATGAATGCAAAGTCTTGTGCACACACTGAAGATTAATGAAATAAATAAGAGGCTTATTTATAATTATTATCCTTGTTTCAACAGGAACACTAAGATATCTTTTAGTCACATAAGACATGTCTTGATGTCGAAGGCATTTTCAACTGTACTGTATCCAAAGGCTAAACTGTTCATTTCTTTTGTGCATGTGAATCAACAGGGGGTATTGAAAACAGATCACACAAGAAGCATTTTTGTGGGTGCCCTTGGAATTGAGGCCAGCATGATTCACTCACATTCACATGCTGGACCTTAAGGAGCAATGACCAAACTGTCCCTGCTGTCCACAGTGGTGATGCTGCCAGCCAGGCCTATGTCCAGCCCACAGCTCCATCCATCTAACCAGGGAGCTGTGGTTAGTGGGCAATCTGGGATCACTGTGGGAAGATGCAAGTTTGCTGAACAGCGGCAAGAGGAGCAGAGAGAGACTGTGTTCATAACAAGGATACAGAGCAAGGCGTGGAGATGTGGAATTGGAATCATTTAGGCTCTAAGCAATGTTAGAAGGGGGGGGCTTGTGTTTCAACTGGCATTATGCTCAAACTGTGCTTTGAAATGTTAATTTGAAGGGTGCCTTTCTAAATAAAATTTTAGTTTATTATTTATTTTATTAAATTTAACTTGATATAATAAACTAAATATTAATAAAGATGATGATAACACCCAACTATATGGTAAAAGCCTCAGAAATCAAAGATTTTAAAGAGGAGGCTTAAGACTCCCATCACAAAATGTCTTACACGTAAATAAGCCATCCATCCTCAAAAGAGAGGACTAGTATAAGCAATGCCCAAACCCCATAGACAGGGGTACCTCTTCCAGTGGGAAAGTTACTATGACAGCTGTTCACATCATGAACTCAGCATGTTTCTTCTGTGTTCTTCAAGAAAAGAAAAGTAAAAGTTTGGTTGGACCAAGATAAGAAAAAATCATTTTGAGCCCCCATTAGACCAAAGAGAGTCTAATCTATCTAAAGGTCACTGGTTCTTTAATAGCTATAGAAATGATCCACATGACTTGCTTGCGTAACTTGCTTCACAAGAAGATTCAGTGTCTGGGGCTCCTAACCGGGAGAGCTTTGCCTGGCCTGACATGGGCTTCCTGTGCAAGAGTGCTTGGTCCTGCAATGCAGCACCCCTGCCATCACCCCGTCCAATCCAGCACCCCTGCCGCCACCCCGTCCAGTCCAGCACCCCTGCCGCCACCCCGTCCAGTCCAGCACCCCTGCGGCCACCCCGTCCAGTCCAGCACCCCTGCTGCCACCCCGTCCAGTCCAGCACCCCTGCGGCCACCCCGTCCAGTCCAGCACCCCTGCCACCACCCCATCCAAGAGGCTACATTGCTGAGACGGCAGAGGGATGGTGAGGAGTGAGGAAGGGTGGTAGCATTTGCCATCGTCTTGGCAGTCTCAAGAGACAGCATTTACTACTTTCTATGCTTTTTTTTTTCCTATTTTAAAAAATCTGCATTTTCACAGACAGCAAACAAACAGAATGTGTACATACATTTCAGAAAGTATGTAGCTGTTTTCATATCTTATCAATGTTCATCTGGACTTTGAGGCATTACCTTGGGCCTATTGGGGGCTAGGGTGGGAAAAGAGGCGGGAGGAGCAAATGATAATTGTGAAAGGAAACATATGTTTTTTCTTTTCCAGGATCTTACACGTTTTTCTCCCTGTCTCATTACTCTGCTTTGGCATTCCCAGGCACAGACACTGAACCCCTTCACCTGCCAAACGGGAGACCTAGCTCATGTTAGCCCATCTTTGTCTCAAGCCTTCTGCCCTTCCATCCGCCTCATTAAAAACTATACATATTTTATATTGGAGGAGGAGACACAATTAACTTGCTTTTCCCAGACCAGTCCCTAGCCTGATGAGATGCCAAAGAGAGGAAGGTACTTTCTGGATGATCACAGACAACCATCAAACACATACCAAGGAAGTGATAGTTGGCTGTAATCCTGCAAGTGAAAAGGGGTCCCCAGGCAAAGCACAAGTACTCCCTTCCTCCTCAGCTGCAAGCTCCCATGCCAGCAAAAAGGAATTCTCTTTCTTTCTCTCTGTAGTGGGGGAAGTGGTTTGGCATACCAAGGAGATTCTCTGGAGAACTGGGTAGAGTGGGAAAGGACGAGGAGTAAGAATTTAATGCTGAAATCAAAGAGAAGCTGGCACAGGCACACTGTACCATCATTACTTTCCCTCACTGGTAAAAGTCTGGCACCTCGGTACTCTCCGGAGTGGTTGCTAAACCAGGTCAGAAAGCACGTGAGTTCACCACGGGAGCCTCTCACTGTCAGACAGAGCTGTATGGGCCCTTTATAGTGAGGGGCTCCAAACCAACACACGAGATGCTTTGGTTGTGTTGTATCATTTAAAGGTGCAAAAGAGTAAGCAGAACTTCTCATGGATGTCTGCTCAGTTACTGCTAGGTCCCCAGACTATAATTTTCTAATCACTGAGAAGGTCAACTGCTTTGGTCACAAAAATCTGAGAGCTTTAAAATTCCCAGGGATGAGAATAGACATCTTTAAAAAAAGTCCTTTTAAAAACACCCTTGAGCCATTTTAGTTATTGATGGACTTGGACAAGACAGAGCAGAGTGGTCTTGACAATACAATACTGAGAAGAGTACTCTCTGCCCTATTGTAGTCCTTCCCAGGCAGGTGTTTCTTGTAAAGCCAAGTGCTTATGGTCAGTGCACAGTTTTGTTAGTGTTCTGTTGCCTTACCAAGACACCGGCAGTGCAGTCATAGCACAACACTCACAGATACTGCAAATCTAAGTCAAATAAAATCCCTCAGAAATTCACACCAGAGTTTTGAAGGACTAGCTAGATCGGATAGCATGACCTCCTGGAGTTGCATCTCACTTCTACACATAATAATACTATCTCACAGCTGTCTGACATTTTACTAATGAATTCCCCATACTTTATTTAAATCTTCCAAGAAACCTTGACAAGAAAGCACATGATTGTATAAAAGGGTTCAGAAAATTTAAGAGACTTACCTGAGGTCACACAGGTAGGGAGCAGCAGAGCCAGGAACTGACCAGCTCACAGGGTCTAAGGAGAACTCTGGCACTCTCTGCATGGTATCCCTGCCACCTCCAGCTTCCCTGCTCCTGGGAGCTAGGCAGGCCCTGGGCTCACACATCCTCTACATGGGGCCTCACATACACCAGTACTGGCTCACGCCCGATTTTACTGGAACTGTTCTCCGTTTGCCCCCACCTTCCCTCCTTCCCACCCTCCCTTCCTCCCATTCTCTTGTCAAGTCAGCCAATTATACAACACATCTGTACTGAGTATCTGAGTACCTATAATCACAATGTACACAGATACCAAGGTGATGGGGAGACAAATATCCATGACCCCCATCTTACCCATTTTTAAGGGCCAACTTAAGCCCAAATCTGTACCTGAAGACTTTTCTACCTCTCTATTCTTAAAACTCCTTTTGCTCTGGGCCTGCAGCATGCAGTTGTAACTGGAAATACTCTCGTCTCCTGCAAAGCTAGGAGGGACTGATCTCTGTTTACACCGTGTGTTCACACTAGCTCCACAGTGGGGTTGTAAGACTTTTGATTAACATGCACACATCATACTATTCTTTTCATCTCCCATGGTGCCAGGCATTTTATGTTATATTTTTGCTCTCTTAAAGCCTGATGTAACATGGGCAGGTAGATGGACTACCTCACATCTAAACTCACCTATTTATCATGGTTATTAACAACGCTCAACTTCTTTCTTTTCCTATAATTTTTTAGAGTAAGTCTCTTGTGCAACCTCATAAAACATCTGAATCTTGTACCTCTTCTGGGAAGCTAACGATTCAAAGCAATTTATCTGAAGGCCGTTTATTTGACTACCCTGTTTCATATGCCCCATTCCATTTCTCTTTTTCCCTAAGAAGAATATACAATTTCCCTTGGCCTCCTCAGAGAGGGTTGGGAAGAAGGCTTAGGAAATCAGCAAGGACTGCAGTCGGATAAGTAAGAATTTCTTGACGAGTTCTGAGGCACAGCTCTTATAGATGGTAATCGTGGTGGTGGTAGTAGTAATACTATAAGTGAGAGCACTGCTTCTTTGAGAATTTGGATCCCGTAGCCCTCTGTGAGTTAGGACAAGCTCAAGTGATAAAAAGCTTAAATGACACCCCTAAGGTCACATATTTGGCAAAGAGCAAGCAGGACTCTAACACAGGTTTTCTAACATCACATGCCGTGTCCTTGCTCGTGTATATTTCTTGTCTTTGTCAAATAAATCCATTTACGATGTGTAAAACGTAGTATTACTGAGACCAGTGTTTTCCAAAGTGTTTTCTACAGAATCACACTTCCATGGGATGTTACATAATGTGACAGAAAGAAACAAAGTCCAACAAGTTTGGGAAACAATAGGTTAAAAATGTCAAACTGCAGTATTTCTCAGAGCATTTAACCTGCGGGTGTGCACTGCTGAGTGCCGCGACCCTACATGAGTGTGCAGCGTTTCCCAGACCTACCGGAAGGCGGAGCACGCAGTACACAGCAGGTGTGTGGACGATGTTTCTCAAACTTACATGACCAGGGAACATCATATTGACCAACATCTCCTGAGACCTGTGTCCTATAGGACACACACTTTGGGCAATTCTGATCTCTGTCAGTGCCTCTTTTCTCCTTATTAAAGTGTTTCATACTGTGGACACTTGTTATGTCATGTCCTTAAATGAAAGGAAATGGTGCTATCACTGAAAATGGGACTTAGTTCAACAAGATCACAAAAGAAAATGCAAGTAGGTCTTAGTACACCCTACTGGCATCTGAACTTGCATTTGGTACCTGACTTACTTTCTTTTTACAAAAGTTTAACCCATATAAAGAAGCGTGTGATTTCTGTCATTTAAACCCTATCAGTAAAATGATCGTTATGTCTTTTTAGCAGAAAATATTCTCTTTAGATTTATGAGTTGCATCTGGCAGAGAAAAACTATGTAATTTACACAGTTCATTACCACAATGGTAACAAGAATAAGAATCACAGCAGCCCTCAGGATATTACAGAACACATCTGAAGCCAGTCCTTGCTCGTGTTGGGCTCCACTTGGGGAAACAATACTTGATGTTATACATGCATGTGAAAGAGAGAATTTGAGTTTCTATACCCTGTAGGAAGCACACATCCGAGACATGCTTTTATATGTTAAAGAAAATGTTAATAAAAGACCAAAATCTGTCTCCAAATACTTTCTTCTGTGTCTCCACGCTTTTTAACTTGGGAAGAAAGATTTTACCAGCAATAGTCCTAAAGCCTTATCTTTCTCTCTACACAGACCACATCCTCATGTGTCCCACATGACAGAGTCAGAATGGACTTGGTTCAATTAATCCAAATACGTCCATGCAGGGTACTGATGATCAAAACTGAATTCATCGTGTTTTCCTCTGCATCAGAAGCCCTGCAGGTTCTTGTGATAAAATGGGGAATCATTAGAGAGCAGTATCATATAAAACAGAAAAAAATAACAATTAAAACTCCTGCACTAACATACCTCAGATCTTAGGTAATATAAAATAGTATGTATATGTTTCTGGAATTTGGGAACAGCGAAAAAGTACAGAAAGGCTTTCAAGGGATGAGACAAGTAGACAAAGTAGCATTTATTAGTACATAATGGCATAAACATGGAGTCTCTTATAGGTCTTTCTCCCAATTATTATGGAACACCTGCCAATAGCCAATATACACTCAAAAATTTCCAGCAGAGAATGAGTAAGAGTAATTAGAACAGGTGTTTACTGGGCTGGGAAATTCGAGGGAAACTTCAGATTATACACTGAAGGGAAGCCCCAAATGCGTCCTTGGATTCTATGAAATCTTGAAAGTGGAGGAAGAGGTCCCTTGATTATTCAAGTCCAGTGAAACAAATTCTTGCAGCATTCAAGGAGAAGGTGAGGGATACCAAAATACACCAGTACAATTCTAAGGGGTAAAAGGGCTAAAGCACAGGATAAGGAATTAGTGTTCCTTATCAGAATGGGCCTCCATGAGCCCACTAGCCTTTCAGGTCAACATGGAAGTTAAAGATAGAATTCATCCATCTTATTCAGATTTACTCTACCTACATCATAACAGCATCAGTACCAATTTTCCAAGGGAGGAGAAAGTTTAACATTGACTAATACTGTTATGTGGCATCTCTCATATGCAAACACTTTTTAAAAACTGGTGTCTGTGTATAAGAAGTCAGGTTACAGCTCACAGTAATCTTTCTACTTAAAAAACTGGTCCAAGTAAGAGTAAAGACTAGTACTTCATCTCGACCTCTTCTTACAAGATGTATTCATTCTTTGTATAATGGTTTATAGTCCCTCTCTCTCTTACTCAGATGAGAGCTCTTCGTAAGTAGAATCCATCTACAATGTTTATTTAAGGTTTCCAAGCTCTACCACTTGCCCTGCTCCCCCCCAAAGTGTTCAGTACATGGTCAGTAAATAAAAAGATGAATGAATGAACAAACAAACTGAGGATATAGTATTTCAGACATTCACTCTGAACAACTTTTCTATATAATCATAAACTGATAGGCTCTAATTTAACCAAGATTTATGGTAGACAAGAATTTTACTCCATTAAAATTTGTTTTATTTCATCATGAATGATCTCCAGAGGTAATTGAAAGCACAATGCATTTTTTAATTTTCAAAATGAATTACCTTTTTTCTATTACTTAGAATGTATGCAATATGTTAAAGCTCCAAATACATTCTAAATCCTTCTTTACATTTCCATGGTAGACATCTATTTTTAACTCCCAGCAGGAATTAAAGGTATTGGCACACAGTCGCTATGAACTCTTCTATCTACACAAGGGATGTTTTAAGTGCAATTTCCTAGTCAGTATAGTTACTCTTTAAAGAAATGCATTGAGTAACGTCTTAGTTTACTTATACTCTATGTGCCATGTGCCATTTGCCGCTTCAGACACTGGTTCCCCTCTACGCCTTCACTGATTTTCTATTTAAAATTTAGTAAAGTTGCAAAAGTCTGAATACGCAATCATTTTATGAGCTTGCTTCATTATATTAGAAACAAGTAGAGGCTGTGAGTTCTTTCTCTGTCACTTACGGACAAACAACTTTTGCCTGGTCCCCAGTGACTGGTGTGTCTTAAATGATTTTAGTCTTATTTAGTACTCAAAGCATTAAGAGCACTTGGAAGCAGTAATGAGTAATGTCAAACACCAGTTGTTTTTAGGCAACTCCCACCCTCAATGCACTGACAAATACTGTGAAAGAACAGAATTAGAGTTTGCTTGCTGCATTCCTTACGTCTAGGGGAAAATCCATACTCTAATTTGTTTATTGTAGTGGTAAATATTTCATACACATCAAGACATGCTACAGTATATCAAAAAAGGAATTGTAATTTCTCACTTGAGGAAATAAATTGATTCCTTTATTCTGTGGATGTGCAGTTGCTATTTTTCTTTAGTATGTCATCTAAGGATTTGATTATAGTTGTATATGTTTCTTTGATGAAGACGAGAAGTTTCATTAGACAAGGTCCCGGGGGAGCTATCAAGTATGTTACTAGATGTGCTTCGACTGAGGAGACAAGAAGGCAGATTCAGCATGAGCGTAAGCATTCAAATAATTCTTGTAACAAGAAAGGCTAATTGTGAGTAATCTTCGGTGTTGTTTTAAGAATGCCTGAGAGGCAATGATGGTGAAGATCATTTATCAGTGGAGTTAAAGTCTGAGTTCTAGGCCCCAAGGCAACTATATGTTTCTTAAATATACAAACACACATATGAGAACTTCCATCTTCGGTATCCTTCAAAGTAGGTGTTGCCTGGGTGGTTCCCTTTCATCTCAGTGTTCTATCACTGAAAACCAGACTTCCCCAAGGATGGCGGTGTGACCCATCATTCTGTAATATATGCAGTACAACACACACAGTACAGTGACTCAGAGTCAATCAGAAGGAACAGGAACTCGGCTTATAGCTCTTATTTTAGCAAAAGGCCAATCCTCACCTTTCATTTATATGTCTTTGTTAAAGGCTCTTTTAGCCCCAGGGTCTTTTCTTCTCACTCTTACCAATTTCCTTTGAGGGTTGGCCTTCCGTTTCAACTGAGTTATTTTGATGATAATGTTTCCTTTAAGATGATTATTTGTTTAAAGTTCAAGCTAATAAAAGTAACTTATCCTATTAAAAATATTCTGGGGAGCAGAACAACATTTTAGGATGTTAATTGCTCATGTTATCAGTCATCCATGAAACATATGCCAAAAATGCTCTAAAAGGTTCCAAAATGTCTCCTGCAGCTACAAATCTTTTACAGGTACAATTATGTGGGAAAAGAAATACGAAAAAGTGCCTCCAACATCTGGAGTCAGATGGTTTACTGAAGTAAAATTACAAAATTAAATTTAAATGAACTTAATTAAAAAGGGGAGAGGGATCCAATTTAATATGGACATTCATCATGTCCTCATTGAAGTTTCTTCTAGCACCGGAAAAATACAATACAGTCGGAATACAAAAGTCGGATAAAACCTCTAATGGAGTGTGAAACAATGACCAAAGAGACACAGTCAGGCAGAATATACTCCTTTTTTTCTCCCTGCTATTTTAATGACATGGAATACCCAATTGTTTTGAAGACAGTATCAATCAAGAAACTGAGCTTGGAAACTTATCTGTTTCAACCATCTCCTCCATTCAGACTTTCATTGTACATATTTCATCACTTAATGATGGTGATTACTAGGTCTGGTTTTTAATTCAATGTTACATCCTTGGAGACTAACAATATGGAGCCAAAATTTAAAAAAAAAAAAAAAAAAAAAAGGTCCAAATAGGACAGTGTTAATCTCAAATCACCTGCCCTTTGGTTTTCATTCTCTCAAAAAAAGAATCAAATATTGACCCCTTTAATACTGCAGTACTTAATTCTTGCTGCTAGTTGGACAGTTTCTGCCTTTCTGGTTCTTAAACATTCTTAAAGAGTCTTCTTAATCCTATGCTATGCCTATGTACTGAGAAAGACATATTAAGAAATAAAATTGCATGTCATAAAATTGCCTATCTATAATTATATGAAAACAATAGAACTTTATTTTATGAAATGAATTGACAGAGTCTAAAAAAATATAGTTAATGCTATCTGGCAAATTTTCACCTCTTGGTAGTCCTACATACTATGGACACAGCTAGACATGTGGTTGATGAAAACGTTATACCATCAGCTGACACTCAGATTCCCATCACGTCATCTTTCCTTCCTCCCCATGAATATTTAGTTTTGCCACACATCATTAGTGCCATTACTTCAGATCCTCCTTCTCTAAAAGAGAGACTCAGCATCTCCCCTTCCCAACCATAAACCTAATCTAACATGGTACAAACTCACCAGTCGAATGGAAGGCAAAGACTAAACATGCTTTAGCAGAAAAAAGGAGTAAACAGTTGAAGGGGCCAAAGAAACGTAAAACAGGAAAACAAACCAAGCACCTGAGACTGAAACCAAGGAGCAGATGATAGATAAAGCATTATCAGTGCATACATATTGAGCACCTACTATTTATAAGTAATGTGCTGAGCACTTTCAAATACATTGCAGCCATTAACATGGCAACCCTGTGATAAGAAAGCAGAGGATAACAGCACTTACGTTAACTTCCTCAACATTGTACGGCTGGTGAGTAACAAAGCCAGAATTCAAATACCAGCCCTTCCATGCCACATCCTACGCTCTTACATATCACACTGCATCAGAAACTGCAGGCGGTGGGGACCACATTAAGGGACAGTGAGGAGCATAACAAAGAAGATTGAATTTTGGCATGGGGATTGAGAAATAACCAGTGGTACAGGTGAGAATGAATAATGAATAATTTTAACCGCTAAGAAAAGTTCATTCATCTAAGTCATGTGTTCTTCACTGACTCACAGCATTTGCTTCCCATAAAAAGTACCAAAAAAATTACACTTTAAAATCCTTGCAATATCTGTACATTGTCAGACAAGAAGAGAAATAGCAATTTTGTAATTTGAAATAACCCCAATGTACTGATGGTCTGTGGCACTAATTGTGATCCCATTCTATTTATATCTATTTCATATGTATCTATTTTATTTTCCCAGAGAACTGAACAGCTGCTTCTAAAGCCACAAACAGAAAACAGCTTTACTTTTCAGAGATTTTAGACCTAAGGCTTTAGATTTAATTACAACTTGTATTTTAGTCCCATAGAGTGACTGACCATCTATATAGTACCTCCAAAAACTGTATGAATATTACCATCCCTCCCAAAACAATGTTGGTTTCAGAAATGTCTTAGATGGAAAGAGAAAATAGTTAAGAGTCATTTATGATGCCAATGCAGTTCTCAAGTCGGTTTTGCAAAGACAGAAGGTCAGGACGAAGGAGAGGGACACTAGAACTTGCAAAGCACATACCTCCACTCAGTTCAGAATGCATGACATCGAGGATGAGCAGAAGGTGACCAGTGAAGTGACCAGCATTTTAGAGAACGCACAGAATGAGAGAACGCAGTACTTCTGAAGAAAAGTGGAAGACAGTCATGTGGACAATTACTCGTTCACTCACTGCATCAAGGAATGGGACAGGCTGGGGGAGGAAAATGAGGAGGTGAGGAAGGGTTTATGAATAGGCTGATGGGGGAAAAGTTGGAGCAAAGAGCATAAAAAAAGGCCATTAAAGTGCAATGAGTCCCACAGTTTAGCCTGTGTCTGATGAGACAAAGAACACAATATTCTTCTGATAAAGAGAATTAAGGAGGTTTTCTGACTACAGATGAATGAACCACTGGGTAACGATGAATTCAGAGGGAGCTAGCCCACTCAGTGTAAGACCACCTCACTGAAGACCACCATTTGGCTCAAGCCAAGAGTACCTGTGTGGTCTGAGTCATTCCACTCTTCTGGAGGGAGACTGTCTCCTCAGCAACAGTCAAGTGGGAACCTCAGAACTCCGCATGTCCTTGGAAAGGTCTGCCTCATCACCCTCGAAACTTGCACTCAGTGCTCTCCTTAGTGAGACTTGGTGGCTGGCTCATGATCACACTCTCTAATACCACTCCTATTCAGTTTTTGGTCATTTCCATAACCAATGGGATGATCCTTCCACTCTCCTGTCCTCTCAGCTCCTGGACTTCCTCTCTTCCAATGCCTTCATCAGCCATCCTTCCTGAGCCACTCACTCCCAGTCGCACCCTTCACTTTGCTGTTACCTGCATCTGCAGCCATTGCAAAACTTCAATTTCAAATATTTTTTCTCTGACCATGACCTCGTATCTTTTCTGCAAACTCCCTCTAAGGCCCCAAATCCTACAATTGAACAATCCCACCAGGACCTAAAATCCACTCTCTGTGTCCCCAAGGTATCTCTCCCATGATAACCTCTCTTGCCTCCTTTCCAGTTTAAGTTCCTTAAATTATCATTATAATCACATCTAAGCTCCTTTTTTTGCTTTGTCGAAATTTCCTGATGAAATAATAATGCTCACCAAAAGCAATCAGGCAACCACTCAATGCCTACACTCACGCCGCCTGAGGTGCCTGTTATCTGATAGAGAATCAAAAGGGGCTTCCACACGCTCTCACTGTCACATCTGCCCACCTACCCACACATTTCCTGTTAGTATATTTAAGTTCTCCATGCCCTTAGTCAAGGCCAGCCTCTCCACTTAGGCACAGGACCTTATCCTCTCCCCTTTTATTGGAATTATTATAGCATGCTGCTTAGAGGTCTCCCCACGTTTGCCTTCTCTGCTCACCCCATGTGTAACCTCCAGAGGCCACTCCCAATATGGCAGCCAGAATGATCCCTGCAAAGAAATAAGTCGGCTCAATCTTGCCACTCCTCTATTCAAATCCTCCAAAGGCCTCCCATCTCACTGGGCATTAGGGGCCATGATCTGGCTCCACATTGTCTCTGACTTCATCTCCTATTCCCTCTCCCTCTTTCACTCTGATGCAACCTCAGTGACCTCCTTGCTGTTTTTCAAATAGTCCAGGCACTCTCTTGACTAAGAGCCTTTGCACTCACTCTTCTCAGCGCCTAGAAAACTGTTCCCCAGGTATCAGCATGGCTTGCTACTTCATTTCCTTCAAGCTTTGTTTCAAAAGATTTACACAGAAAGCTTCACTAGGTCTCTGCAATTCAAACCCCTGCCACCACCCTGTGACATTTCAAACCTCTTTCTCTATTTTACTTTTTCTCTTTAGCACTCACCTATATATAAAATACACATGGGTGTATAAAATCTGTAAGCACTATATCTTTTAGATTTGTGTCTTGCTCATTGCTCATCTCCTCTACTAGAAGGTGATCCATGGAGACAAGGATTTTTATCTGTTGGGTTTACCTCAGTATCCTCAGCACACAAAACAATGCCCAGTAAATGCCTACTTGGTGATCAATAAATATTTGTTCAGTGAACAAATCAAGAAAGAAACGGGTACATAAATGACTAGGGAAAGAGAAAATAGAAAGTTATAAATGTTTTTCACATGTGAATTCATATTTAGAGATGTCTATTTTTACTATGAGCACTCCTATTTATGAAATCAGGATATCAGGGGGATCCTAGGATCCAGTGGTTGTCATGGTAGTGCCATGACAATGGAACAATACAGCTCATTGGGCCATACAAAATATCAATTCTAAAATTACCATGTTTAATCTTAGCAGTAACTGTCACTCCTTGAGGAAACAGATATTTGGTAGATCTAGCCTATGAAAATTTCACATTTGATGATATCTACCTTCTACTTTCTCAGACATTTCTCTCTCCCCCTCTTTCTCTCTCTTTCTCTCTCTCTCTCTCTCTCTCACACACACACACACACACAGAGCATATAAGCAAATAGAGTCCAAGAGCTGACATACATGACCAGGGGATTAGATGTCACATCATGGCTCTTATCTGATGTGAGGATGCAATCATGGTGTTTTTATACAACTTACGTTCCTCAGCTCTCCTTGCCTGCTACACTCCCAAACAAAGAAAACTGATACATTCAAACTTTTAAAATGTTTTCCAGGATCATATTTTTGCCTTTACAACGTATTTTTATCATGTATCTTTAGATAGTTAATTAGAATTTTTTGCAGATGTTTGATAAGACATCAGAGAACATATTATTAAAAACTATTTCTCCCCTTCTCCCTCAATGCAGTAACATCCTTCAGTGATATGAAGACTGCCTTGTATCAGAGACTCTCAATCTATCCCAATTTCCCATAAGTCAGTGTGCTCTAATGACACTTTGTCAGATGCAAAACTTGAAAATAAAAGGAGAAAATTCACTTTTGACTTTATTACAACAAACATGTCTGAGTGATAAATGGGACCATTGCAGATATGGTGGCTGTCTGGTTCCTATTGTTAGTCATGTGTTATTTTGATCAGCTGCAAAGGGCTATCGGGTGACTAGAATAGAAAATACTTGCAGTTTTCTGGAGCTTCAGTGAAATGCTAATGAAAATAGCTGAGATTTTGGAGACTCTACTTGAATTTTTATTAATTTCCATTGTTTCATGATCCCATTACTGGGAAGGGACCTAAGGATCTCTTTTTGCTGATTATATCTCACTTCCATTCTGACTTTGCAGAGAAGCAGAGGCCAACAATTGAAAAGAGAAATTACCTTTTAGTTGAGAACCCTGGGAATAATAGTATCCAGATCAGCCAGATTCCAAGAAAACTAGTTCACTGAATTTTGGTCGTGTGGTCTACTGTGATCATTAAAAGCTATAATTTTCAGGCTATTGGGGTCAGTTATAAACACAAGGCAATCTGGATAGAGTATCTTGGGATAACATTTCCCATAGTTAACTTTATTCATATCTTAATCCTCTTTGGTTATTTTCCCAGATTAGTCACAGAATTTTGTGACCCAAAGGAATGAAGTTAGGTTCTAACATGAGGACAGAATGGATCGTACTCAGGCTTAAAGAAACTGTTAGTTACTTTTGTTTTCTTGAGAGAATAAATTGGTATGAATGAGGGTGGGTTTAACAGGCAGAGAAGGTACAGATGATGCTTCCATGTAGTTGAGGGTCTTGGGATCAGGAAAGAAAATGGTGGTGCACATAGGTAAACATCTCCACAATGGTGAACTTTGGTTCAAATTTCATCCATAAAAAATCAAAACAGATGATACACTTGGCTGGTATTTCGCACGTCAGCCAATTTCTCTGACCCATATCCATTGTGTTAACATTCTTCTCCGGCACTCTGGATGAAAATTTGGACCACTATGTTTAACTGCATCTATGATTCATAGTCCTTGATTGCTTCTAACATTAGTACATAAACTGGGGGCTCTGGAAGATTTTCTATAACACATGTAATTGTTGGAATTTCCTGTTTATCATCTAGGTGACATTTTCCGATAATTCTGGTTTTATTCTTAAAGGACATGTGATCAACAGTTCTTTGCAGGGGCAAAGACTATGGTGTGTCCAAGCAAATTGTGTTTTTTGACCTAAGACACCCCCCCCCCCCCAGATCATATTGATTGTCTACAACGTTTGTAATGAAACAGAGTCAGAGAGTAAACTCAGGGCTATGGAGGTATATTTGTCTTAGAGATCAAACACTTAAAGCAGGATTTATGGAAGCAGAGGGCTGTGGGTCAATAGCTAAAAAAAAAAAACCTCCATTGTCAACAAGTAGAGGACTTTCTGAGGTGTGAAGGAGAGTAGAAAGGGGTGGAGAGGGAGATAAGGGGCAGGAAGATAAGCAGAGAATCTGGCTCAGTTAAAAGTATACATCTGAAAAGAATTAGAGGGAGGGAGGTTTGAGAAAGGTTGATTCACCTCAAGGATCCGCCCCAGAGGCCCCTTCCTTGATGGGATTGCATTGTAAACGTTTCTTCATTCTCTCCCATGCTTTCCTTTTGGAGTGATTCTAGGACACTGACATTTAAGAGCAGTGCAGCATAAACACCAGAGACAGGTTCAGACACAAGTTAGAGACAGTTACACAACCAACTTCTGTTGTTACCGTAATTTAGTAAGAAAAAAAAAAAACATCAGAGCCAAGAGCAACTGTAAGCCTTTGTTCAAAGTGAAGACATCCATGAAAATCCATGAAGATGCTTTTTTAATATATCTTTCAAATCAGACATGTGCTATTAATAAGAAATCAACTTTCTAGCACTACTAAATTCTGTGTAGTGATTTAGATTCTTCAAAAGGCTTCCCATTTGGTTTTTTTTTATTATTATTATTTTTATATAAACCTACAGAGGAGTACAGTACAGTGAGTATTAACCTCATTTTACAGATTAAAAATTTAGGCCCAACAGTTAAGTGACTATTTAAGATCTCAGAGGCAAAGAAGGGGGAAAAAAAAAAAAACTTCTTTAGCTAAATCAGCTATGGTGTGAGGATTAGGATTTAGGCCCACTGATTCCTAAATCATTGGTCTTCCTGCAGTGCCACTCTGCCTCAATGTGCCTTCTCAAACAAGCCTATCTGGTGGAAGCGTGTTCTTCTACTGCAGAAGTGGCCTGGGAGTGAGCACCATCTGCTTCTCTGCAGACATTAGGACTTGAAACTCCCAGGCTAGTTTCAAAAACACCTTCCTAATATCCCAAATGACACAAACCAGTTTAGCATGATCTACTGAGCTTCTCTGGCAGGCCTTCACTCTTGGTAATAAAAAGCATAATTTGACATACAGAGCTCAGACGAAACTGACTTCTGTGGTCCAGAAGTGAGTTGTTAGAGGGACCACTTCCACTGAGGTTTATGATTTCATAAAGGCCAATCACATGCATGCTTCTCCTACTTTTTTTCTCCTTTCCTCAAATTGCTTAGCTTTGAGGATCTGAAAAAGCTCTATTCTATTTAACTCTGGTTAAATAGAGTTAGATACCAGAGTTTCTGGTATCTAAGATTCAAAGACTCTCTAATTAGGATGTTTTCTTGAATTCCATGTCTATTTAAGAAACCATGACTTATGGATGGGAACCTGGGTTTGGTGGCAGTTCCTAGAAAGTGCATCTCAATCATGCAATAAAGCATTAAACTCAAGTGCAAAGTAATTTAATTTTTAAGAGGAATGTAGTATTCAGATAAAAGAAACCATAATGGTACGTTCATTTACTTTTATATGTATAAAAATGTGAAGCTGTACCGTCAGTTACAGGTGTAAGTAATGCATCTTCCAGGCTATTTCGCAATCATTCTTCCATTGTTCCACAAATAGGTTATGTGAATACAAGCTGTTAAGCTAAAAGTTGCCACAATAATATAACTGAACAGAGCAGCAGGGCAATTTGCGAGGAATAGGCGTAGAAGACTGAATAGGAATGCTGAATTACCAAAATATATCCTTTGAAAATGCATGGTTATAAGGAATCCAGTACAGAAAAATGGACAAATAAGTTGGCTAGAGGTCACATGTGTTCAATATCATGGACCTGTTTAGTGTATCATGGCGCCATGAAAATGGGCACCCAAACATCTATAGAAAGTATGCTAAACAGGTAGCCCTTAGAGAACTGAAGGTGCTGAATACAGTCTCATCCTATGAAGATATGACTCAACCTGAAGATGGTAACAGGATGAGTATTAGTAATAAATTTAACCTCTTAAATTCAACAGTGCAGGCCCCAGAGAGCATACCTGGGGGCCTGGCTGACCTTGTTTAACTTGAGTTAACCACATCATGGAGTTTTTTTTTTTTTTTTACTTTATATTGGAAAGTGTGTCCAGAGACTCTGTTCTCTGCCATGAAAGATGGAATGCTTAATTATGACTTTATTCAATATTATATTTTGGCCTCAGATCTCAGAGAGTATGCATGCATGTATATATGTAAATACGCGGGCATGAAGACTCTTTTCAAAACAATAACACAATTGGCTATGCACCTGCCAGTTTCTTCACCATTATGACTCTCTTTTTATGAAACATCATATGGTTGTGTCTTTGATGCCAACAAGCGTCCAGTGTGTCACCACACCAGCAGTATTTGGCAGTCTTCATTTTCAAGCAATCTCTTAATTGACTACAGATTTGGTTCTTTTAGAAACCCAGTCTCTGGACCCACATTAAGGAATGACTGCCCCCTGACGTACTGAAAACAGAATCTTCTCCCCTTCCTTTCTACCCACTGATCCTAAACTTCGTACCCCTTTGTGCTCTGATAATCCCATCTCTTCTGAATACACAGTTTCATTGTTCAAAATGGAAACCATTTCCCTCACTTGGTCCAACTGTACAAAAATCAAGAAATCTGATATTACTTAATTTCCCTATTTTCACCAATACCAACAATACTAAGTTCAATGTTTATGGATTATAGATTTATCTTGTGTTTACTGTGGTTTCACAAGGTAATTAAATAGAGACCTGTATGAGTCAAAAAATATGATACCTGCACAACCTCAGTTTCATGTCTAGTGCAAAAAGCTGGAACCCAGTAATATTTAATGTCTTTCATTGTTATATCTTTAAATCTTACCACTGCAAGCAAATGCGAAAATCCTTAAATTGCTGGCCTCAGTGTTCCCATGTCAACTGGCACATGCTCAGGTTGGAGATCCTGCCAAAAGTCAAAGAAAACACTTATGAGACAGAGGCTGATGGACGATTATTTTAATCCTGCATGTCCAGCACCGCCGGCAAGCTTGGTTTATGAATGCCTGCTGTTGCTTTAATGATAAGACCTCTTCAGAACAGCTGAATGCAGTGCACCAATGGATTTTCTTTTCCTTCCTTTCTTTTTTTTTCTTCCCCCTGCCCTAACTAAGAGACTGATTATTGATCTCCACCTGGATGTTCCTATTGAGAACAGGCCATTCATGAATACAAGCAGGAAGAATAATGGTGCACTGCATGGGCAGTTTTAATAAACTGCAATAGGGACACAGTCTCTGTGGGGAAAAAAAAAGGAACCAATCCAATCTTAATGAAGCATGTGCTCACATGACTGGAAAGTCTGTGGGCATTATACAGGCCGAGCACCAGACAGCCCAGAGCACCTGGGCTTCAAATGAGTGCCACGCCAGAGTGAGTACAAGACCCCAAGGACACCCTCTATGCCTGCTCAAGGCAAGCCTCCAAGTTCCCTCTATTGCCCTGAGAACAAAGCTCTGAAGGCTGGAATGCACTGATCTGACCACACAACTGGAATAGAGGGATCTGAGCCCAGAAGTGGCTGTCTAGAAACACAAGGGATGTGAGCCCACTGGGAGACTCCAGAATCCAAAAGCTGAAGACAAGAGGCTAAAAAGTAGCTGAAAAAGAACTAATTAGCAGAGGCCACCTTCAGACCTAGTCAATGAGCAAACCTTTTCTGTTTTAGCCAGCCCCTTCCTGTGTTATCTGGCTATAGCTGACGTAAGTCAAGCACTGAATTCAGCAGAAGTGTATGTATGAGGAACAACAGCTGTGATATTTAAAAGGGGGAACTGGCTTTTTAAAAATCAGACACTGTCATCAACAAAACAAGTGAGTATGACTTGTTTGGAGGGCAGATATAAACCCAAACTTGTTCCAGTTGTGTTGAGGTGCTTTCTGCACAAATGAAGTTATTAAACCAAAAAACCGAAAGGCACACTTTCCATCACATATAATTATGTTTCTTTTTAACATCTGACTCCAACATCTACTTTAAGTAATAACATGCAGCATAAAGGCTTTTAACCTGATATCCAAGAGTGCTCCCCTCACCAAATAGTTAGCAAATTGTATGTGTAAAGTATTTGTGTGTAAAGTATTTGGCCCCATCCTAACCTCCACCCTCAGGATGTCCATAGCGTTCATCAGATTTGTAAGGTGGCCTCTGACTCATAAAAAGTGAAGGAGCTTTGGATTGACAGTCTGAGGATACTGGTTCTAACCCTATCTCTGCTTCTGACTGGTTTTGTGGCCTTCAGCAGAAGGCTTCACCTTTCTACGCCTCAATTTTCTCATCTACGAAATGGGAGAGCTGAACTACAGGAAGTGTTCTTCCAGGTCCACAATTCTAGGAAATGACAATAAAAGTGGGACTGTCCAACTGAAAGATATCTTGCTATGTCAGTTGGCCAAATCTCCTTACTTATGGGGGAGAAAAATGAAGCCCAGAGAGGTTTTCATACAATACTTACAGTGAGAGATCAAGCATTGAACCCACCATTTCCTACTCATATGCCAATTCACTCCTCGTCCTAATGCGTGCAAAGTTCATAAAGCTCTAGTCCTAGCTCACAGTTTTACTCACTGACCGAGGGAGCGTTTCAGGCGGGCTTTCCCTGTCTTGGATACAGTGTGTCCTTTGGGGCCCTCTCCCAGATTTTCTCAGGAAGAGCACATATGCTCAGGTCCCCAGAGAATTGTGCTCCCACACTCACAGCTGTATGACAGGCAGGAAAAAGTTGTCTACAAAAAAATAATCAGCGTTTGCAAAAGTGCTCTGGGGTATCTTCAGGAAGTGTTCCAGGAAAATTGCTATTATAAAAAGATCACTAGGCTCTCTTCTCCTAGATCCAACTCCACACTCAGACATTAATATTTTAGGTGCATCACTGATACTCACTCATCCAAAGTTCAGCAATCAGCAAGTACACCTGGCAACGACAGACTGAGTCCTTGCTTTCATGCAGATTACTGTCCAGGAAGGAACCATGGCTTTCTGGAAGGTCTGCTGCATTCCCGCATGTGTGAACTGAGAGCCAAGGACAGGCACCGCCTCCCCAGGAAAGGGGCTCATGCTTCCTTTGAGTTGCCCTTTCAGAAATTTGCAAACACGACTCTAGAGAATCTCTATTACTTTAGTATGAATCAGTTTATCCAAATACCTTTTTTAAACCTAATAAAGCATTGGTGCTGTATGTCTTTCCTCATTTTGTCAATTCCTATTTGCGTATCAAAATCCCACTTATTCAATAATGCCTAGATCACATTCTCCCTTCTCAGTCTCCCAGGATGACTGTATTCCAGCTACCCAAGAAAGTATAGAGCAACCTCATTTATTCCTCTTTTACAGTACTTGAAGTGTAGGAATTTTAGACCTCACGAGCACACAGGAATTATAAATCATCGCATTCATTTTATACATAAGGAAAAAGTGGTCTAGAAAGACAAAATCTCTGGAGTAATGGTTCATGAACTATTACAAATCAAACAGAAAGAACAGGAGAGGACATTTTTGTTGGGTATTTGCGCTGTGCTATGTTCTTTGTAAGATATTTTAAATACACAATTTCACCTAATTCTCAGAACTATCTTGCTCAGTAGATACATTATCATCCCCATTTACAGATGCAATAAGCCAGTCTCAGAGGGACTAAATAACTTAAACCAGGTCAAACAGCTGCAGGTAGTGGTGGGCAGAGGTGGGTTCAAACCCATGCCAGACCATGCTAAGGACAGCTCTTGCTCCCCTGCCCCTCCACCGCCACACGGGGGGATGAGGAGAGAGAGTGTTACTAAGAAAGGAGATGCAGGCAGCCTCAACCATAAATAGCAAGCCCCTGACAGCTGATCAAGGCCGACCTACCGCCTGCTTCTGAAATCCATTCTCCCTTCCCTTCAAAGGGGCAGTGAGGATGGAGAAAGGCATGAGAGTACCATCTTTGTGGGGAAGAAAGCCATGAAGACTGTCAGAATCTGCAAGTATCTGAGCTTCTGGCTGCCTATTTATCAGATGGGCTTTGGCAATCATGTCCAGTCTTTAAGACCTAGGGATGGTAACAGCTCAGTAGTCATAAAATACAAAAAACTGTAGGTTTCTGCCTCGTATACATCATTCTCAAAGGGAAGAGAGACTCTCCCGATGCTTATTTCCAAATACTATCTACCTTCTACACATATGAGGGATTGGGCAGTTTTTCACACCAAAAGGTGGACAGGAATTGGGCTAGATGGATGAACACAGTTGTTCCTCTGTGGATCAGTAACATGTTATACCTACTTCAGTTGGACTTTTCCCAAATTTTCTTGAAACTGTGACAGCCTGACTGCCTCTTAAATATGATAGTAACCACAGTTTCTGGAAATTTGCAATGTTTCACTTTACAATGGGTCTTTACGTGCACTGTTATTTAATTTCCACAAAATCTATATAAAGTGAATAGGACAGTTATTAGCCCAATTGTAGAAATAAGGGAACTGAAGCTAAGTAAATCACTGTGTAATCACTAAATCAAGATCATGTGTAACAACGTAACAACAATAAACGCTGCACTTATTGAGGGCTCGCTAGGTGCCACACGGCACTGCACAGATTATACAAACTTGGTCACATCATCTTCAAAACTGCTTCATGAAGTACATATTATCATCTTCACACAAAGAACAAATCTAAGGGTTAAAGAGGGTAAAATGACTTGCCTAAGGCCATATAGCAAGTTAATACCAGAGCTACGATTCAATTCCATGTTTAAGTCAAAGCCCAGAGTCTCAACCAAAATCTAACTACGAGTCTAAATAATCTAATTTCCAGAGATGTCCTCAGTGCCTAAGTATCCAGATTCCCTGGCCCATCATGCCTTGCCTTTCTTTGACATTCTGTGGTCTTCGCATCACGTTTTAAAATATAGAAAAGTTCAAGTTATTAGAAACTTGCGGTCAAAACTCATTTAGTATTCCTCTTCATGATGCATGTAGTTCAGACAAAATAGTGTATGTCGGAGTAGTCTAGCCCCCTGATTTTGCTGCCCTTGCTGTGTTCTTGCAGGCGGTGCTCTGTTGCTTTTCCCACTTTCTCCTTTAGCTACTGATGCTTACCTGCCTACATGCGTGCAAAGCTGAATAGAGCACATAATGAGAACACTCAGGAAAACCTTTTCCTTACTCCTTTCCTGGGTTCAGAAAAAGAAAAAGCACTGCGAGGATAAGAGAGAAAAGAAGGGATACGTGAAAGCACTTCCCTTTCAAAGAGCAGTTGGTTCTCAGGTCCCCTTGCATATGGCGCCTCTGTGAGTGAAAATGTGGCAAGCACTTCAGAAACGCCGTAGGGCATGTGTCTCTGCATACATATGCATAATGTCCTTTTCACACTTCGGAGTTACCAGATGCCTGGTTCCACTTGGAAGGGGCTTGGTAACCCACTTGAAATCATGAGGACTCATAACTCATTTATGCAAGCCGCAGAACCCCTCTAGACGACACCTCCTGCTCTAAAGAATGATTGAGATAAAGATATAATAGAGCAGAAAACGACAATGAAATATTAGCAGTGCCAGTGCAGCAGCATTTATATGAGGCCCCCGGCTAGATGAGGGAATTATGCAAGTCAAAAGAAGAAGAGCCTTCAGGCAACAGGAGAAGCAAAAACAAAGGAAGAATGTCTAGATGTCAAGGACTAATGTTGTTGCTATGGGGAAGGCCCTGAGGCATTGGTTCATTTTATAGGCAGGTATGCAGCCCTCCATCTAGAATTCTCTGGGCTCTCAAGTGGGGGCAAAGCCACTCCTGCATTCACACTTGACCTCTAAAATTACTTAACAACCTGGAGAAGTGTTCAGAGGGGAGGGGGATAGTCAGGATGGCCCCGGGCTCTGCCTAAGGTGGGACTTTAGGGACTCTCCTGTTCTCTTGGCACCGCCCTCCTCCAATCAAATCCTTCCCCATTGGCTCCCAATTGTTTTCTCTGAAACACCAAGCTCCTGATGTCTACCTCCACACCCTTACCTGTACCCCATCACTAGCCACACCCCACCCCGGGACTGAGATCCCTAATCCTTAGGAGAGAATACAAAGCTCTTTAAAATCCTGCCCTGCCTTTTCACCTATGGTCACATGGAGTTTTTTGTCTCCCCTAAAACATTTTCAGTTTACTGTCCCTTTGCCCTGCTGTCCCCTCCTCCTGAAAGGCCTTTCTCACTCCTCCACTGGGCAAATTTCCGGCTCGTTCTTTAAGAGACAGCTGTCATATAACTAGCGAGATGAAGGTCTTCTCAAACTCGAGGAAGGAGTTAGTCACTCCCTCTGCTGTACTTGCACAACACCTGGCGCGCATCTCTACCTGACCAGTTAGCACTCCACTAGAATTATATTTTATGGTTTAAGGTTTAGGCTGCACAAAAATATGGATTTCTGAGGGCAAGAGAAAAGCCTGTAAATATACCTTTTTATCCTTTATACTGAGTGAAGTGCCTGAAATATATTAGCTTTATAAATATGTGCTGATGGAAAAAAAAAGAATGAATGGCTCCCTCATTTCCCTCCCATGTGCTTTTAGCAATTTAGCATGTGCTCCTTCATCATTCTTTGACACACTCTAGTGGTGATATTGGAGAATAAAGGCAACGGTAGAAGGCAACAGATCAGAGTACTGGCTAGGCGTCTTTGTTCTGAAACCTATGCCTTTTGCCAATTTCTTCTTCCCTATAAGTGACACTCCTCTGTTAGGATACTAGGGTTTGCTCAGGTCACGGCATTAAAGCCTACAGAAAGGGTCAGTGCTGCGTGCCGCAAAGATCTCAGGCTTTGGGATCAGATGGTCCTTAGCTCAAACCCAGGCATGGTCTCAGTATTAATGGGAGCTGGAACAAGGCTTGGAATCTAGCTGAACTTCATGGCCATCCATGATAAAATAAGGATGAATTCCTACCCTGTAAGACTGTCGTAAAGATCAAATTAAATTATAGCTAACTTATAGCTCATTGTGTGTTCTTAAAAAAAGGGAACTTTTTTTTTTTTTACATCTTCAGCTTCTAGAAAAGGGATTATCCTTGAGGGGGTGGTCAGAAGGTGGTTTATAAACTAGAATCATCTGGGACGGTTTTCTAAATTATATCCCCACATTCCTTTCAGGAAAACACTTGTGTGGTATACTATCACCATTACAGATTGAAGTATGTTTTATTTCTCAGGACTTACCAGACAGAAAGGAGGTTGAGAATCAATTCTCTAGATCATACCTTGGAAAGTCTTGCTCTTTATTCTGACAGCCATAATCCTGGATCCCTAAACGTCTCACCCTGAAATTGTTATAACAGCTTTTAACTGAAAAGTTTCAGTTAAAAGTTTCAGTTTAGAAGTTTCATCCTGTCCTGTCAATTCATCCTAGACATAATAGCAAAACCATCTCTCAAACTCCAGAAAGGCAGAGAAATCTTCTGATGAAATGGACACCTCAGTAGTCCCCACTGGGAGAGCCAGCCACCTTTGCCCCAAACACGCACTACGTGGCCTTTCACAATTTTGTGACTTTGCCTATGTTCTTCTTCTAACTAGAGGATCCCTCCCTGCTTTCCTAGTCTCTACTCCCCCATCTTGCAGAGCTAAAGAATTTCTACATGTCGTTCAAGACGAATTCAAGCAGAGCCACCTACCAGTCCCCTCCTTTGTGCAACCACTGGACCTAGGGCACCTCAATTATTGCATTCATCACACTCTGTTACAAGTTATTAGTTCACAATTCTTTTTCCTGTTCTAAATTGTGGATTCTTAACAGGAAGAAACTGTCTTAATTATTCATGCATCTCCCCATAATGTGGATACTCACTAAATTTTTACTGAACTGAATTAAATTGAACTGAGATGAATCCCTGTTCATGCTCCATTTAAGCATTTAACTTGCTCCTGCCACCTCCTAGAATGTGTATATGTGTGCACGTGTGTATGCATTTCTGAGGTTTTTTTCTCATCACTTTCATGTTTTTCCCTGGGGGATTTGCAGACAAAGATTGTGCAAAAAAGCAGAGTTATGTATCTACTGGTCAAGTTCATGTCAGAACCTAGGGAGGCTGGCCAAATTCTCCAACCAAAATAGAGATTGTGAAAAAAGGCTTTGTTAAAACATCTTGTTGCTTCCTCTTCATTAAATCCAAACTCCCTCAGGTGGACTCCAAGATGGTACTGCCAACTTGCTTGAAACTCCACCCATTCTAACTGCCTGGACTGGCCTAGAATTCATAATTGTTTCTTTTTGTGATTGGCCTGCAAACAGGGCAGGATTCTGTTCTCACATGCCTCCCTCTCTAGCGGGTGAAACTGCTGCGGGCTGGTATTCCTCTGGTATATTCACTTCCCTGTGATGGAAGTAGACCTCTTGGAGTCCCAGGAGGTGTTGGCTTATTTCTTGATTCAATGTTTGTTCATTCATTCATCAAACATTTATTGTCCTTCTCCCTTATGTCACATGCAATGGTTAAGTCCTAGGGAAATAAAGATGCACAAGAAAAAGAGTCTGGCTCTCAATAAAGGATGTGGAGAAAACAACATGAACAAATCATGACAGTATAATAAGACAAATGGAAAACAGACACTTGCTCATAACGTCCAAGGGGGTCAGTGAAAGTCGATAAAGAGAGACTGATGTCCTTTCCCACTTGTGAACTCTGCAAAGAACCTGAGTGCACCCAGAACAGACATCTCACTCAGTCCCTGAATATTCCCTGTGAGCCCAAAGACAGTGGAAAAGTCTGCCAACCCTTTTAGAAAAATCACTGGATGTCTCTAAGAGCCCACATTTCCCCCCTGAGAAGCCATTATCCCGTCTGTGGAAGGACTCATGTGTGCTAACGGAAGAGTGGTGCTGTCTCACTGCAGCATCGTGAAATCTCTGTTCTCTAACATATGTAATTTCCTGACTTTGACCAAGGGTAGGATGCAGACTATAACGAAGAAAGACGTAAGGATAAGGCATACTCCGGAAGAGCCCTCAGTAAAATCCTACTCCAGCTCTAACTCAACAATGGTGTGTCCGGTACATCAGCCACTAGCCACTCTTTAAATTTAGGTAGCTCTTTAAATTTGGATTATGTAAAATTAAATAAAATCAAAATTATTGTTCTGCAGTTGCATCAACCAGCGTTAATGATTTCAATGGGCACACATGACTAATGGCTACCATACTGGACAGATATTGAACACTTTCATCATCACAAGAAGTTCTATCAGACAGTGCTGCTCTACAGAAATAACCTGAATTTTTACTCACTGAGTCATTTATTTTATAATTTTATGACTTGCTTACTTTGTAAAAGACTCAACTCTGAATTCTGAGGGAGGCAAAGATAAAAGTAAAAGTTATCTATTTTTGAAGGGATCACAGTCTGGTGGGGAAGACAAACATTTAAAAAAAGGAAAACAAATTGTACATTGTGCATTGGGTGATAGGAGAGTATGGAGACAAAAACAGCTGGATTTTTGCCTGAAGTAAGAGGAGGCCTCAGAGAGGTGACAGGATGTGGTTCTCGGAGGGTGAGTGGTTCCTTTCCTATTTACAAAGTGGAAGGGGCAGCGGCGATGATGAGAACAGTATATGCAGGGTCATGAGGCAGGGACGAGCTTAGCATGCTGCAAGGTATTTCGGACGCCTGGGGTGGAGTGTAGACTTTTGGAAAGTTGGGTGAGAAGAGGCTGGCAAAGCAGACACCACAGTGTGCTCAAAGGTATTGGGTAAGCAGGTGGTGGGAGGAAGGGAGGTTACAAACTATATAACCCAGTGATTAAGAGCACTGAAGTTACACAAAACTGGATCATACTCAAAATTCGCCACCGTTAACTTTATTCACTGAATCCCATTTTTCTCATCTATAAAATAGTGTTAACAACACTACCAACCTTTTATGACTGTTGTGCAGATTAAATGAGACCCGGTGCTTGTCACAGTGCATGGCACGTGTTAAATAATCAAAAATGAAAATCACTGTAATTTATTCTATAAGGAATGTGGAGTTATGAAAGCATTTGAGCAGAATAAAACGATGATACTGTATAGAGAAATAAGACACAAGACAATCAGCTATGTCAATAATTTAAAAGACAATGCCTAATATTTACAGAGTATTTGCTACATATAAAGTGTGATTCCAAGTGCTTTAAAGAAGTTAATTTATTTAATCCTCTCACCAACCCTAGGAGGTAGGCTACCATCATTAGCTCCCTTTAACCGATGAGAAAACAAAGGTACACAGATGTTAAATAGTTTGTAACACTGCTACTAAGTGACAGACTGGGATTCAAACCCAGACATTGGGCTCTGGAATCTACACACTCAGTTCCTGGGCTGCTCTGCCTCTGTTAAAACAAAAGTCTGCTTGATTTTATGTCGAATTATTTCACACCACAGCATGGCCACAAAATAATTTTATTTATATACAGATCTTCAAAAGAACATTCTCACACCGTGAATGCCAGAAGCCAGTGTGTGTGCTCTAGAAATATTCCATAGATGGTCATCTGGTTAGAAATGGGCAAATGCTTGATAAAGTATGTTATCATTAGAAAGGTCGGTTCAAAATCTCCTTGGATAATCAAGACATGACTATAATTCGGAGCATCCTCAACAACAGTGAGTCCACATAGCAATCTCTCATAAAAATCAGCTTCCTCTTACTGGGAATGGGGCTAACGTGCGTCTCGTAGGTTTGCAAGAAATATTAAATCGGAGAATGTATAGAAAGGATTTTGCACTGTCTGTGGCACACAGAAGTTGTTCATTGAGAAGGAGCTTTGGCTGCTACAATTATTATTCTTTTAACTAAAGAATCCTCTTCCAATATAAGTTCTGCTGAGTCTTGAAAAACTTTTCCTAGAACTCACCTGATCTGCTTTAAACATCTGAAGGATGGACAGAAGGTCATGATAGACATGAATTCTTCAAAACAAACACATCCCAGGCTATGACCTAAATTCCAACTCTCCTTATTTAAAACCTTCTCTGATTTAATTTCAACAACATTTTTCAACATGTCCCTGTTTTCACCCAAATCTGAGCCAAAGCAAGCCCAACATAATGATGTTTTCATTGACTGACCTCACCAAGGGCCTCATCTCGCATGGAACTTCTTCCAAATGTCTTTTCTTCTGATATTCTGTCCTTTAGTTTGAAGTTCATCCTCACGTAATTCCACTTTAATGAGTGAGATAATATAATTATCCTTTAAATTTGTTCCACTCCTTTAGAGCACAGCCTCTCCCCACGGGGCTTTGTCTAGCGTGACCATGCTTTTCCCAGTAAAAGACACTGGTCTGGGTCTTGGCACTGGCCAGGAGGGCACGTTCTTCCTTGTGGATGATGGCAAGTAATAACTGTGCAAGCACAGATCCTCAAACTACCAAGGGCACATTGTTCTTTTGGGCTCTTATAAATTTGGTAGAATCAGAAAGCAAATGTAGGGCATCAGCCAGAAAGCCAAAGGAGCTGAGGTCCAGGAGGCCAGGATTTGAGCAGAGAAGAGGTTCAGGCGGCTGATGTAGAGCTCCCAAGCCTGAGCCGAATGGAATTCCTGGAGCGACTGAGCAGAATGGTGGCTGGTAGGAGAACCAGGAAGCTGAGTGCTGCTTTGGCACCTGATTAAAGGCAGATTGTTGGGAGCTGAGTTGTCATGGGAGTCTCACTGGACTAGAAAGCTCGCTGTCGATTTGTGGCCTAGAGTTACTAGCTATGTGACCGTGAACGAATCACTCAACCTTCCTTTATTCTCTGTTGTTTTTTTGTCACTAAAATGCAGATGATAATTGAAAATAATAAAAACTGCAAAGAGGTTCCCTTATTTTAACCAAGAAAATGTGTAACAGTCTGCATTTTTAAAAAGTACCTATAATTGTCCAAACTATTCTCATGTAAAGAATTTATGTGAATGTGTTTGGCAAGACTAGTGGTTTAGAAATGTTGACTAAAACACATTAACATCAATCTTTCAGTGGTGTATTCCAATGGCCTTTTTTTTTTTTTAAAGCACAAAGAGGCTTAGTATCTTGGTCAAGGTTACGTTGCTGGTGAGTTTATCCAGGCAGAGTGGCCCCTGAGCCAGTGCCTCTCACCTTCATAGTGTGCTTCCTCCCTAGATGAGGGCCCTTACAGTCACTGCGGCTTGTCTGAGTTCCAAGGGCAAAGGCATCAGGGTGATCCCTGAGAGGTTGATGACAGCTACTCAGAGCCATCATCTGACCCAGGATCCCTACAGCTGTGCGTCACCCAGCACCACTCCCTTGTTCTCACTTCTGAGTCATCAGCCATGCTCTGCCCAGTGTCTAAAATTATCACGTCTTCCCCCTTCTGAGCCAAGCTATATCCCTCCATCCCTTTAAAAGTCTCAGCTGAAGCCTCAGGGGGATGAGGTGTAGGAATTGGAATAGTTTTCACCTGCATTTCAGGCAAAAAAACCCAAAAAACAAAAACAAACAACAACAATGGCAACAACAACAACAAACCTTGTTTGTTTTATCAGCGTGGACACAGACGCCAGGACCCTTGGTCCTACTCTGAAGACTCACCAAAGACCAGCACAAGTTCAGGGACTTACAGCATCGAAAGTGAAGCGTCTGTGACTTTAGATGGTTTGAAAGGGTATCGTACTTGATAGCAGCCAATAAAGCGGGAGACAGTGCCAGATCAGATAAGAAGAAAGAACAGCTCTGGCCAGAATTAAAAAGGCTATTTTGGGATATGTCAAAAGGAGTAAAGCTAGATTGGAAATGACTGCAGAGGTGATTAAATAGTTGAGAACAAAGAGAACACTTCCTGAGTTCTGGCTGAGAAGGGAGAAATTCTTAATCATCTTTTAATTGTACTTCATAATTAGCCAAGTCACAAATGCCATGGCTGGGATTAAAAGATTTTTCATACGGCAGAAACTGTTGCGGATTTTTGCTAGGGGAAGTGCTGGGGGTGGGGAACGGAGGGAGCGCTGAAGCCCTTTCAGATTGTGTAACGATTTGAGAAACCAGGTCTTACAAGCATATTTGCTCATAAAGCACATTTTGAAAGACACTGTTGTTCTGTTTTTGCTTTTTCCCTTTTCCAAAGGAAATGAAAAACAGTGATAGAAATTTTTCCAGACGAACTAAATCTCAACAAACAGTGAACCAAAATCTCCACTGGAAATTGCCCGTGAATCTCCTAGAGATAATGGATATATGATCTAATGGTTATGTTCTGACGTCTTCAATGACAAGTGGTAAAGGGTAAGAAAATGCTAGAGTTAAATCTGAGCGAGCTATTCCATACTAAATATTCTTAATTAGTATCGCAGACAGCATGGAAAACGGGTTAATTACTTACAGAAATAAAACAATAAAATCACCTCTAATAAACACACATACATCAATGTATAATTTCTGCTGGAAAAGCAAACCTTGGCCAAATTAGAGGGAGTAACCACAAAGTCTGCGAGAAGAATAATTATACTTTTGAGTAACTCATTGCTTACATATCTATTCATTCTTTGAACATTTATCTAACACCTATGAAGACTCTTTGCTCATTGCTAGAAATGCACAAAAAAATCAAAGCACATGATCTGCTCTCATGAAGCTTGTAATCTAGGGAGAAAAACAAAGATTGTTTTCTCATCTATGTTCTCTGTTCTTTCTCTCTCTCTGTGTGTGATTTCATTTGGTTCATAGCTTTGAATAAGTTCTACGTGCAGACTAATCTCTGAATGATATCTCTAGCCTGACGTCTATTGTGTGTGCAAGACCCACGTACCACGCTAAATGTAAGTAGGTTCATTGGTTGTCTGCACAGAGGTCTAGGAGGGCTGTCCACATAAATGTGTCCACATCAGAGCTGGCCATCTTCACCACTCCTTCACCAAACTCTACTGAGTTGTTCAAGGCCATCAGTGAAAAAAGCTGATATGGCAGAGAACCAGGCAGGATACAGGAACAGACCCAGAAGGGCCCCACCCTAGTTTAAGGGTCTCCTGGCACTGTCTTGAAATTCTTAATAAGTTTATCTTTGAACCTGTGTATTGTATGAGAAGTCGATGGGGCAATGGAGCTTGTGTATCAGAAGAGGAGATACTCAGATGAAAGGGAGACCTTGATATGTTAATATCTTTGATGGCACTTCCCCCCACCCCTGCTTTTTGAACAAGGCGCCCCCACATTTTCATTTGGCACTGGGTCCTGTAAATAGAGTAGCCAATCCTGCATATGAACATCACGCAAATCAGATTCGGGCAGTGTGGTCATGTTTGCACTCTATCCTCAACGTGCTGACCTGCCCCATTTCTTTCCCCTCACTTCCTACTGTGTGTTTTAAATTGACCTGAGCATTGGCATCTGGCCTCTCTCCGCCATGACCTTGAGGATATCTTGCCTGACGGTGGACTTGAAGGCTACCATGGCATCAGGGCGTTTCCCCACATGATGGCGCCTGCCCCCGGGACAGGCCTTCTCTACCCTGTATGCAGTCTCCAGAGGAACAAGCAGTGATACCCCAATAGTTTCTTACTCCTTCAAAAGCATATGTTCTTTTTAAGCCCTTTGACAATTAACAAAACATCTTTCTGACAATCCAAGGAAAGACTGAAAAATAAGAGTATGCAGTCTTACCACAGCTTTCTCATTTGAAAACCAGGGTTTGCTCCACAGGATTTGACTACTTCACTTGATTTCTCCATTAACAAAGCCAATGAAGATTTTGCATCTTAAATTTCACAACTTCCCAATGACATCTAAAAATTCTCACTCCCCAAAAGCACAAATGTTTTTGAAATCCCAAAAGTACACTTGGAAGAAAATCTCTCCCTGGCTCCCAATGCTGAGTGGAACAATGTCATATATTTTCCCAAATACAACTAATTGAAGCACTTTGTCTGCCTTAGTTTTCTACATTTCAAAATACCTAGTATGTATGTACCTTTATCAATCAGACACACTGTAATATCCTACTGTTATGTATTTGGGAATTTTATCATTTTTCAGGTTTCAAAAAACGTCAAGAAAAGCTACACATTTTGGGGCCCAGCATCTCAGAAAAATACATCTTTAGGACCACAGTGATCTTAATGAGGTTTGCTTTGATATAAAAAGGCAACAGGGAAGAAGCGAAGGATTACCTTTTACTTCACTTAAAAAAAACAGGCGTCATAGGTTGCCACTTCACAGTGATGTCTTAATATTCTCTCATTTAATTATGTAAATTGTCAGAGAAGGCTGCTGTTTATGGTAATTTACACGTGCGGAGCTCTGCTTCCCAGGTAAGCTAATTTAAATCAAATTATAACTAAGGGAGATTTACCACTTGTTGATTTAGACAGACAATCACTGATAACTCCACCAAACGGCTAGTAAAGACGACAGGGTTTGAAAAGTGAGGTGAAACAGTAGTGATCCTGTTGGGAGAGGAATCAGCTGAAATGCTGTAGAAGGATTTAGTGTTCCTACTGATGTCAGCAAGAACTGAAGGCAGCCTCTTTTGTTGGGGAAGTGATTAGTGAATACCGTTGACCCTTACCACCTCCACATTCAAGCCCTCCTTTACACATGAACTTAAAGGCTGTTCGCCCCTAATTCACCACTTTCTTTGATACAAATCCAGCACTCCAGTATCCAGCATGCATTCTAGTCGCATGGTTCTACAAGTGATGACTGTAACTGAGAAAAGACCATTGTAAATGGCTGAAGTGTTCATGTGTCCCCAGCTCCTCTCTTTCTTTTTTTCTTTTTTTTTCTTTTACCCACTAAAGATACACTATTTCAGTTTGAGAAACTAAGCATGTATAAATCCATTCTTTGTTTTAGGGGCACTTTTGTTACAGAGTAAATACCCTCCTTAGCTAATGAAACTTCCGTGTGTGGGTCTCTGACAGACCAAGAAAGGTGCACAAGTCTGCCTGGATGCGGACACAGGTGCCCGTGATAATGGCCAGTCACAACGTGACTTTGGCAACAAGGAGGATGCAAGTATAGCAAACTGATTAAGAGAGTAGGTTTAAGAAGCAGGCAGAGCTGGGTCCAAATACCCATCTTGCCACTCACTTGCTAAAAAAATTTTAAGAAATTTGCTCAACCTCTTTGAATCTTGGTGTTCTTATGAAAAGATAGCATTCATTACACCTTCTTCGTAAGGCTCACAGGATGACTTCATAAGCCAATGCATATAAAGCACAAAGCTTTATATAAATGTTTATCTTCACGAATAGCACCTAAGAATAACAATAATGATGGTGATCACACAGTGTTATACATAGAAAATAAACAATTTCCAACAAATTCTAACTCTTTATGGGTAAAGAGTTAACAAAAACTTTTCCATTCAGCATGAGAATTTGACCTTCAGTTAACTTTCAAGTTTGCTTTATTTGTTAAGAGTAGTATGTTGGCTATATTGTTAACCAATGTTGTTTATGGTAAGATGTGACCCAGGATTAACAGATCTGGATTGTGGGGCACTCACATGAATTATAAATACTGGTAGGAGGCCACACGTGGGGTTTTCCCTGAATGTGCTGAATTTGTCACCAACATGTCCTTTGTGGAGACCCTGGAAATTACACCTATATTGTTGTTATCACAAGAGATATTGGCTTTTAAGGACATGAGCTTTGAAGCACCTGCCCAGCATAAACCTTGTCTCCTTGCAGCTAGCCAGGGCTGCACAGAATTCGGTGAAGACTCCTCCAGAAGATAAATGTCTGGGGCTGTCTCTGCTGGCATGCTAGGTTTCCCATCCAGGTCCTTCAAAGTGACTATCTAAGTGATTATGATGTTGAATATTTTCTGTGGCAATCTTGGGTCTGAATGTTTAACTGAGACCAAGAAAACATTCTGTAGATATTGCTGAATATTTCAACTTAGATTTTTGACCACCAAGGCGTAGGCTGAAAGGCTAAGAGTATGGTAACATTAGAGTTCTGGATCAAGTAGGAATGCTTTTGGAATACCAGAACTCTCCGCTGCCTGTCTATATGTGTTTCCCCACTTCCTTGATGGAGACATTTTTGCAACTGATGATTCTCAGGGACTGGTATAGCCATTTGTGGAGGCCGAAGACTTCTTGATTAGAATCAGTTCATAAATGTAGGCTTCTCAATCTGCCAAATGCAGGTGGACAGACAGAACTAAAACACAGACCTGCCCGAGAGGAGTTTCTTCCCAGAGACACATTCAGTAACAATGGCAACCAGAAGTGTTCCTCATTTTCCTCAGAAACCTATGCTTACTCTGGTGGCAACCTTTCTCAACTGAGGTTCCTGGAGAGAATTAGGCCCTAATGCCCTAAAGAATCTGTATTAGTTTCCTGTTGCTGTAACAGATTACCATGAAATTAGTAGCTTAAAAGAACATAAAGTTATGATCTTACAGTTCTGGAAATCAGAAGTCTGAGACAGGACTTACTGAACTAAGAGCAAGGTGTCCACTGGCAGGGCTGTGTTCCTTCTGGTTGCTCTAGGGGGGGATCCATTTCCTTGTCTGTTCCAAATTCTAGAGGCTGCCTGCATTCGCTGGTTCATGGTCCCTTCCTCCATCTTCAAAGCCAGCAGCATAACACCACATCCGTTTCTGACTCTGACCTCCTACCTCCTGCTTTGACTTATGGGGATCCTCGCAATTATATTAGTCTCATCCAGGCAATCCAGGATAATCTCCCCATCTCAAGATTCTTAACTCAATCACCTCTTCAAAGTTCCTTTTGCCATGTACAGTCACACACTCACAGGTTTCAGAGATTAGGAAGTGGATATCTTTGGGTTGGGGCCTTTACTCTGGCAACCTTTATTTGTAAGAAGTTAATTTCTCTCTTATGCAACTAGAATGGTACTAGTTATGTATCATCCTCAGAAGAATTGAGAAAACTGTCATGCAAATCATTTTCTGCGTCCTGTGATTTAGACGAGGAACTTCAGTTGTGAAAGAGTGCTTGGTAGGAACAATGCCTTAGTTGAACAGGCAATGAAACATTTTTAGTGACAGTAGTTCTACAAATTCTTTTAAAATTTGGATAGAGAAGCAGGCAAAGCAGGTGGGCCTTGAAAATTAAGTGTGAGCCCAGAAAGCATATGGTAGTGATTTTATGATTTATTGTTGGGGTAAATACATCTACAGAGAGAGGGACATTGGGGCAATTTATGGGTGCGAAAAAATGTAAACATGAACGGTTGATACCCCCAAATTCCATCTTTTCTAATAATGTGCAAGTGGTCAAAGCTGTCTTTCTTCCTTTTTTTTTAAATCTAGCCTTTATTCTATTGACCCTTGCATACTTTAATGGATACTCCCACAAGAAACATTCAACAAAAAAATGCATGTGTATAGAAGCCATACAATAGCTAGTTTCACTCCACTTGCAAAAAAAAAAACAAAAAAAAAAACAATAGTTGTTTCTGTCCCCAGATTTCATCTTGGGTTTCTCTGTGAAACATGCAGTTCAATTTAGTGTTGATAGGTCATTCCAGTGAGTGTGAGTTTATATACAATTCAGTATTAATTTCTAGCCAAATGTAACCAAAGCAATCCAGTTAGACAGAGAGTCACCTCTCCCCAGTCTATGTGACATTGTCTTTTAACCAGTAATAGGAACGCTGTTTGCTGGACTGATCCTCATGACCATCACATAAGGTCCAGTGGGAAGACTGGAAGACTCATTACTGTAAGTATTTACCTAGAGCTGAGTGAAACTTTTGGTTTAAGCCTTAAGCTACACAATCTATCTTCTAGAATGTTTTCCATCATAAAAAAGAGTTCTGTCATGGTAGACTGGAGACTCGGTAGTAGCCGTGGCTCTACCAGTATCCAGCATGTATGTGACTGGAGAGCAGTTCAGAGCGCAGAGCAGAGCCAGTTGGCTAAGCAGGGTTACTGAGGCTTATATGGGGGAAACTTTTATGAGTGGAAGCAGGAGCTGCTGTCTAGTAGAGGACTTAATAGTATCTCACAATTTAAGAGGAAATACTTTAAGAAGAGAAGGTAGAGCAAAAGGGGTTAACTTGTCAGACTGGTAAACTGACAAAGCAAGGGCCAAATTCAGGAAGAAAAGCTGATGACAGACCCAAGAGTCCTCTTGAGAAGGAGGAGAATAAGAATAAGAATAAATTGGAAGTTTGGGATTTGCAGATGCACACTACTATATATATAAAATAGATAAACAAGTTTCTACTGTGTAGCACAGGGAACTATATTCATTATCTTGTAATAACCTATAATGAAAAAGAATATGAAAAGGAATATATATATATATATGTATAACTGAATCACTATGCTGTACATCAGAAACTAACACAACATTGTAAATCAACTGTACTTCAATTAAAAATTAAAAAAAAAGAAATGGGCCATACTAGAATTTGAGCTGCATATGCACCCTTCGAAGTCCTAGACTGCTTCTGACTCACATCCCCACCCCTACCTCTTGATTATTAATTACAAGGGGAAGCTAACACATCAGACAATATAGAAAATAGAGAGGAAGAATCAGTCTAGTAGGGGAGACAGATCCCAAAGCTGGCAAAAAATAAACAAAGATAATAAATGGATATAAATGCTATAAAAGGAGAAGGACAATGAGAGAATCACCGGCTACCTCCTACTAATGTCTCCAAAAAAGACCTTTCTGAGGAATTGATATTTAAGCTAAAATTAGAAAGAACAGCCCTCCAAAGACTCATAGAGTTTGAGAGAATTGCAGTTGTAAATGTCTTGAGGCAGGAAACAGCTTGTGCCTTTGAAGAACTAGGGAAAAAACAGTGGGGCTAGTTCAAGGTGAGTAATTGAGGAAGTTAGAAAGGCCTATGTGGTAGATTACTCTTGGGCAAATACTCACTTCCTCCCTCCTACCCATTTTCAGGGATGAACATACTTGCCCATTTCACCATTGTTGGCCATGTGACTTGCTTTGGCTGCACAGAGGATGGATGGGTGAACTTGCTAACCCTTAACTTTGGCCTCAGCCATTGTCACTGCTTTGGTCAAAGGGACATTGCAGACATGATGCAAGAAGAGGTTTAAAATGTGCCTGTACAGTTAGGCTCACTCATCCTGTCACTGTGGTAAAAGAGCATGTCCTGGATTGTCCACTGATAACAGGAAGATGAGACGTGTGTGGCCAACATGGACCCAATATCCAGCTTGGAGTCAAGACCAGTAGAGCTTACCTAGATCAGCCAACGTCTAGCTGATCTGCAGATGCTTGAGTAAGACTAAATAATTGTTGTGTTTAGTCACCGAGTTTTGGGGTGGTGTGTTATGCAGCATCATTATGGGAATAACTGACAAGACTACAGAAGGATCATCTTACAGAGTTTGTGGGAAAATGACTGAAGAGTTTTAAGTACGGAGTGATAGGATATGAATTATGTTTACTGAAGCTCACTCTGGCTATGTGAGAGGCCAGTGAGGAGGAAATGGAATAGTCCATTTGGAAAGAAGGGTAGCAATGGAGTAAAAGGGAAAAGAATATATTTGAAATAAATGTTGGGGGCAGAACCAATAATACTGGCTAATTAGTTATATTCAGAGAGAAAGGAAAATAAAGAACTAAAGAGTGACTCCCAGGTTTCCAGCCTGGACAACTGGGTAAAGAGTAAAACACTTTTGGTTTTCCATGTTGCTGTTTTTTCACAATAATAGTATACATGGCTATACCATCAGTCAGCACACCATAAATCACTTAATCATTACTTCATGTGAACCACTCGTTTGTTTCCAGTTTTATTCTTTCACCAAAGACTCAACACTTGACCTCTAAGTACATTTAATTTTCATATATTTTAGACGTGAGAGGGGATACACATTCACAGAAATGGGATAACTGCGTCAAAGCATTCCATTGTCTGTGTCTCTTCTTTTTTTCTCCAGAGGTTCATTCCTTCCCATAGACAGGAAGTGAACGGGGAACGTGGAAGAAGCACATCCACAAAGAGCAATGAATTGTGAAATGTCACAGCCTCCTTCAGGCTTCTAAGAAGGGCAGCAGCAAACCTCTATAAAGTGTTTTGTATGTGCCAGACACTCTGCTAGGCACTTTAAATTACACATTAACAGATCTAATCCTCACAACAAGTGTATGAAGTAAATAATATTATTCTCATTTTGCAGATAGGGTCTCTGAGGCAGAGATGCTAAGTGACTTGCCTGTAACAGTGTAAGCAACAGTTTGGTAGAATCCACTGTCTCTGCGGTAAGGATGATGCTGAAATGTGTTAGTTCAGCAAAGGCACCTTATGTGGACTTGTAGAAAAAAATTGCTTTTCACTTTTGTGCCAAATAATCCTGGTGCATATTCTAAGGAAATGGTAAATTTTTAAATGATGAATTTTGTACCAAATAATCATGTGTTTCTCCAAAACAAATGGCAGATTTTTACTGAATAGACTTTGTAACGTTAGATTGAACCTAGAAAATCTGGAGCCAAACATCTAGCCCAGTTGTGCAAGTGTCTAAATCTCTACTCCATGCATATTTATCCTCATTCCTGAATCCCTGTTACACCTCCACTATCTTCTTTTCTCATTTACTTCTAATTTTAATTTACACCATGATGAGTTTTATATATCTTACAAGCTTCCTTAAATCCTTTTTGAAACAGAGGTATAAATAATAAGAAACAGACTCAGGCAAGCCTTAAAATAAGAATGTCAATATAAAAATAACTCAAAGTATGTCTGTAAATTCCATAGAATGAATTTCACCGATATATATTTACTGTTTGTTTGTTTGCTTTTAACATTCTCTGGCACTTTCATTTTTTTTAAGTGGTATATTCAATGAACTTGATCAGGAAACGGTACCTAAAAGAGTCCCCCCCTTTCCAAAGCCCTCTTCTACTTTGTTCCCTGAGAGCCCTGGTGCAACCTAACAATAATAACAACCCTTAAAATAGTAATGCAAGTTTTAAATAATAATAATAATGACATTTGTTGAGTGCTTACTACTGTTCTAAGCAGTAGAACTTAGGCAGGCACTGCTCCAAGCACTTTATAACAAATCGTGTCATTTATTTCTTAGAACAATCTCCTGAAGGCCTCACTGTCATCATGTACACACAATAGGCGAGGAGACAGATTAGCAGGAGGTGAAGTAACTTGCCCAGTGCCACAGAGCTAGCCAAGGCAGATCTACAGATGGAACCAAGGTTTGCTTAGCACCCAAACCTGTGTTACAAATTACACAATATTTACATACATTCCTGGGATAATGGGCTTCCAACTTTCTTTAAAATTATTTCTGATTTCTCTTTTAACACCGTCTGCCCTGATGTAACATTAATCTGAATCAATCTGTCAATCAATCCGTCAGAGGAAAGAAATGAGCAATGACTGAATCCCTTTCTGTATGCTAGGTGTGCGACCGGGCACTTTAAACACTGCTCGGTAATCCTCACAGTAATTTCATGAGGTGGATGCTATTGTTCGTGTAAACTTGCATATACTGGGACTCGAAAGGTTTAAGTTACTCATCCAAGGTCATAAAATCAGTATGGAGCAAAGCTAGGATTGAATCTGAATTCTTTGAAATCCATGTTTTATCAAGTCTTTGGGAAAATTAAAACTTTAATGCATCTCAACCTTCTCATCTATAAAATGGAATAATAAGGCTTGCTTTAAATTTCCTGGACAGTGTGCTCGAGGTTAACCGCATAAAACAATTAGATAGGAAAATGCTTTGAAAATTACTTTCCGCTGCATTTTCTGGGTTACTATTAATGGAGGATTTTTGGCGTCTTAGAAGACTGCTTACTCCTGGGAATGTGGTCACAAGTCTAAGCTGCCCTGAATTAGTCTGATAAAAGTGAGCAACTGGGGGCAAGAGGAGCCACCCAAAAAGCAGGGCCGGTGTCCAGGCGGAGGAAGGGCCGGCCCGGAGGTGCACGTGAGCTCACCATGGCCGAGCCTGCAGGGGCAGAGTCGCTGCCACCGCTGCCTTGCCCGCCATCTCCCACCTCCGCTGCATTTGTAAGGAAGCGAAAGTGTAAGTAAGTAAATGTTCCCGTCTCAATACCCAAGCCCAGCCGGACTGTAAGATAGTTTGTTCTGGATAAAACAACCCATGGTTTCTAGCCTCTGTGCCATTGCTTATGAGGTGGCCATAAGAACACACCTGACAGACCTCCAGCTACTGGGAGCGTGACTGAGCTGGGCCCCTACTTGCTGCCCTCTGAAACCCACCACCAGGCTTCCCCACAGGCGATGCTTTCCATAGGCTACTGCAGGGCTTCTGAGACAGGTCCGAGCCTGGGAGACAGACTCCTCTAACAGTCAACTTTGGCTGCAAGACTCTCTGTCTGAAGGCCTCAGTGCACCTTCATTAAACTACAAGACAATCCAGGACCTTTCTCCCCTCTCTCTTCCCACCAGGCCAGTCTTGGCTCAAGGTATGACACTGCACCCAGGCTCCCCTGTATCTCTTCATTTTCACTCACAGGCATGTCCCCTAACAAAGGCCTCATATGTTTAATCCCCCACGGGCACATGCTGCTCCAAGGACCCAGACTAACACAGCTTACAATGTTTCCTGCTGCTTTCTGTTTTCTTAATTCTACCTTCCAGACCTTTCCCATGGAGCAGTGATTCCCCCAAGCCCCTCTCCCCAGCTGGAAGCTCTTCTTATTACCGCTTATCTTAACCTCTTTTAGGAAACCTAAGTTATTTCACCATAAATTATGGTTATCTATGTAGATATTTTATCTCTTCCACCAGATGCTGGGATCCCTTGAAAGTAACGGCATCAAAACTTGACATGTTATATCACTCCATGCCAGGCATTGTACCATGGGCTTTACATACGTAACACACCTATTTAATCCTCATCAACACTCTTCCAGGTATACATTATCAATTCCACTCTACAGAGAAGAAAATTGAAGCCCAGAGAAATTAAATGATTTGCTCAGTGCTGCACAACTAGTGGATAGTACACATTATTTCAAATTGGGGCTTTTACACTAAATCTGGTGCTCAAATTATTATTCAGTCCTTGTCAAAAGCCCTTGCTGGTATACAGAGTTCTAGATAACTAATCCTATTTTGTATCTTAACTCCTAGGAAGCAGAGGGCTACGTTCTATGCCCTATTGGAGCAGATGTCCTTTGTTTTGGGGTTCAGGTATAGTTATTGTTGCCTAGCCTCAAACTTAATTGTTAGTTCTTTTTTTTTTTTATTGCTGCATTTTTCCTTTGAAGGGATGGCAGGTATAAAAAGCAAGCAAGACCCTCCAGATCTATTTGCTTTGGGTTGAGATACATAGGAATACAGAGGTACATTTCTCTGACAAAACCAAAACAGGCTATAAAAAATGATCTCAGAGAAAGTAGAGGCCAGGTGGTGCTTTTCTCTTGTTAAAACAAAAAGAAATTAATTTTTATAAATTCACACAGCAACTTGCTTATGGAAATTAGAATAGAATTCAGCACTCCCAGTTCCCAGAGCAAAGACCATGTTCGTTGCCTTTGTCGCAGAAAGGAACAGCATAATTTTTACTGTGACTATGCCAAAATGTATATTCAAATGTCTTGAGACAAGGTATTGTAAATGGAAACCAGGTCTATGAAGCCCCTTACTTGACTTAATGGCACTTAGTCACTCTTGAATTCTTTATTGCAATGTTCTGTTTGTAGTGCAAATTGCATTATTAAGTATTGATGAAAATTCCTAAAAATACGCCTCTATCTATCCAAAAGTTGGATGCAATATTTGCATGAGTTATGAAAACTGTTGTATATAATGAGTCAGAACACTGCCTCATGAATTCTGCGGTAAAAAATTACAGTCCAGCTCCATGAATGTAATTATTCAGGCACCCAGTCTGATTTATCATCTTGATGAGAAACTAAGCCATGAAATATCCTCTGCTTGAAATCAGCCTTCACTCATTTCGCATAGACACCCGAGAGAAGCAGGAGGGGTGAGAAAAACAACAAATGATCTGCCAGGACTAGAGGAAACATACTTCTTTTTCTTTACTTAAAAAAAAAAATTTTAGTAATCAAATGTTAATTTTGGAATAGATTAATGGGAAAATAACTACACCCTCCTGTATATGATTTTGGCAGTGTGAGCCTGACTCAGGGCTAGAGATGTCTGCTTTCACATCACTTATCCAAGATCAAACCTAGGGGCAGGAGGCCCGGAGGGAGGAGCTTCTGGGCATGAGCAGTAGAGGCGTGTGGAGCTCTCCACACAGACATCCTCATGCCACAGTTGGTAGCTGATTAGTCCTTTGCAGGCAGCAGTGTCTCTGCTGGCCTCTGCTCATTGCTCAGTGCCCAGATTAGTGAAAATGAGTCACAGCATGTGCAAGCAAGTGGGGGTAACGAAATCTGCAGAGGTCAGCCTGCTGAGAAATCACTGCAAAGAGAAACAGGAACTTCCGACAGATGGAAGAGTGGGAAGCTATCTGATAAAGATGTTTCAGGGGAAAGGAAAAGGTGAAGTGGGAAAAGAACCACGCCTCCCAGCTCAGAACAAGGGAACACTTAATGAGTAAGCACTAGAAACGCAGCAAACATTTTGAATTTGCCCTTTATTCCAGATCTGTTTAGGCGCACCTTTTATGCACTGCTAAACATGCATACATGTTTTGGCTCTTCTATTCTTTTGATACAACTGCTGTCACTTGGAGGAGGTGGGGTGGGCATGTGGAAGCTGGCAGTTGCTTATTCAGATTTGTGGGAAAACAAATTATGCTACTTTGGCCTTAAACCATTTTGTAAAGGTCCCTGGAATTCTTAACATTTAAAACACATTTAAAGGCCCAGCCAAAAATGAAATTGGGTACAGAAAATAACTGAGCCTATGATAAATAAGACAGTGGAAACAGACTTCGTGTGTGAGTGAGTGTATGTGTGAGTGTGTGTGTTTCCTGGGAGTTTGAATGTGGGTCACAGAGATGCTTCTGCGAACAATGTTAAAATGTATGAGAAACTGAATGTGTGCTAAAATTTCTCAGTCTAAAAGAGACCATTCAGTATAGCTTGGTGGTTCAGATGTCTGCCTTTGGAATCAATGGAGCAGAGTCCAAGCACCAGTTTGACCCCTACATCTGTAAACTTGGTCCATTGGCTAACCTCTCTAAGCCTCAATTTTCATTATCTTGTATGTTTATAATATAAACACACAATGTTTAATTCGTAGGATTCTTGTGAGGTAAAGCATTTAGCTCTTGGTCTGACGCAAGGAAAGTACTCAATAAATTATTATTATGGTGTTGTGAGTTCTGAGCCTCTGCCAGTGCCAGATGTGAAAATAATGTAAGCCTGATCTCAAAGAGGAAGAGGAAGCCCCCTTGAGGAATATCAGTGTCAGCAGCTTTAAAAATCTCAGTAGCCAGGGGACAGAAGGAGTCAGAGACGCGTTACAGTCCTGACGTCCATTCCCCTCTGCATGGGAGGCGCTGCGATCTGACATCCTCCCATATTTCCACGTGTGCTATCTGAGCTAATGCATCACCACGATGCATCAGACTCTATGCTAGAAGCCTTTGCCCACAGCTCTTCCCAGATGAGCTGAGGCATAAACGAAGAGCCCAGACTCTGGCTTCTTTGGCCTGAGGGGACCATGTTCCTCCATATCCTTAGAAGTAGGGGATCAGCGTAAAGACTGTTTAGTTGAGACTTCTGTCTCATTAGTCACCCCTCAGAAAGATTGTTCACGGTGGCTATAAATTCATTGTAAAATATTAACGTTTACAATTCATTTTCCCTAATTTACATTAACATCAGGTTACTTTGTATTTGTACGCGATCGTAGGCTTTTTTTTTTAGTGTGGTCAAAATTATTATTTTATTTGTCTTTCCTCTGCTACAAGTTTTTTTTCATTTATGTATAATTATAATGAACTCCATGACACCCCCTCTGATAGACCACTTTAAAATCTTCAAGAAAGTCCCCAAGTCACCCCTAGTAGAGAAGGATCAACCCCCAATGCCTTATATTGGAGCATCCCCAAGGCTAGAGGTGTGGCTCGTGTGCCTCTGAGTCAGGGGCATGGATTAGATTGGTGTCAGGAACTATTGTGCAAGTGTCACTCAAGAGACTGATTACGGTAAGAAAGACCCCTATGGTCAGTCAACAAGGGTGATCTATGGATGGGTTCTTGCTGAAAAATAGAATTTACACCTACTGGCTGTTTCCAGTAATGAGCTACACCCAAGGATATGATACTACTTGTCTGATTGCCCATGTTTTTGGTAGAACCTGTGGATTTTCTCTGAGATGATACATTTTAGAGACTATAAATCCACGTTAATCCATTGTAATTTTCACCACGTAGACATAGTTTAAGTTCTCTCCTGCCGTAATGTTGAACCAGATGTTCAAAGTGTAAAATCTACTAAAAGAATGTTTGGCGCTAAGCCCAGCAGGCTGGTAGCTTCAGCCTGGCTTAATTCACAGGTTTGCGTTTCTTTCGTTTCTGGGCCTCAGACATGTTTAACCTGTTTTTTGGTCGCAGCTGTTTTAATTTTCTCCTTCTAGCATTTGATTTATCATCGCTAGGGATTAGAGTCACGGGTGATGTATGAAGACCTCCGGCTATTCTGACTTCAAGTTCTAGAATCACTTGCAATTGACTCCTACATCTAGGCTCATCTTTTCACCTACCTTCATAACTGTATTACAATAGCTATTTCAACAGAGTATTTCTTTATTACTAAACAGATCATTCATCTCTAAAATACATATGATGAGGCTCTCTACATACTGAATTCTCTCATTCAGCAGGTTATCATCCGTAAGTCCATATACATGTTCATATGTCTACTCCCATAAAATGAGTTGACTACTTTCTGATAGTCACCAATACATGTTCCTAAACCCACTAATGTAATTGTCCTTACTATACTGTTTATATAATTGAATTAAAATAAATTAACCAATTAAATATGACATGAAAATTTAAAAAAACTATTATTATTAGGGAAATTACATTGATGTTTTGGAAGGATTTTTTTGAAGGTATGTTCTGAAGAAAAATCAGCTTTCAAACTTTGTGTAGATGGGATAAACATAAATACTTTTTGTGGGAAGTGAGAGTCCCAGCAGGAGACTGTACTCATATTGGTTAGCAAATGTCTCCAAGTTGCAATCGTGCTTCCAACTGAACCTGGGAACTGAGAATAACACATGTGGGTGTGGTTACTGCAAGAGAGTCATAGAAAAAAGAATCAACAGAATCCAACTCAAAGGAAATACCCTGGCATTACACTGAAAAAACTGTGACTGACTGTACTTTTATGGCCTTTACTTTAAAATAAAATGTTTAAGGTATACGTGTTCCATATTTTGATTCCCTTTCTAATGTTCTTTTTTGATTAACCAACCAATATATGTCAGATGAAAGGGCTTCTACTGTATTTCTAAATGTGGCATTTACTCAGGATAAGAAAATTTCCTATTCTCTGCTCAGGGCTTTCTCATGTCTCTAGTTGTGAAGGTTATTTATCTCATTTAAATTTTTCTACACTAATCTTTTATCAAAATCCTATTCAAAGTCCACCTCTTCCTTGAAGGCTTCTCTGATTAATTCCACCTGTGTTTTAATCACCTTTATATCTCTTTACCACATATAGGCTCAATCTATCCATCTCAATTGCTTCTTCTTTTTATACTGCCAAGTATTAAATGTTTTTCTTATCTGTTAGGCTGGTTTCTCTAAATAGATTATAAAGTTTTCCAAAACAAAGACTGCTGCTTCTCTGTTTTGAAATTTCCTTCAGTGTCTTCGTTCTCTCTGTAGAGTAGGGTTACTTGATATAGCTAACTGATCTATCATTTTAGACATGTAAATCAAATAAATGATTTCATCTACACAAATATTTTCTTCCTTACAAAACCCAGCTTTGAGAACAGCATAAGCAGTTCCCCTAGCACATTATTTCTACTCCAAAAGTTGTAGAAATTTGGTCAGAAAAAATTTGGATTATTTTACTAGTGAGATAATACAAAAGAGGTCTTAAACCCAACTAACTGTGTCAACGAAGGATTTATAAGTTCAAAAGTTCATAGCTGGGCTGCAAATTATATTTCAGGCTACAGCAGTTATACAGCCTGAAGAAGTTTCCAACATAATCCCACCCTTTTTGTCTCTGTTTTAAGACAGTCTCTGGTTGTAGAAGGGAAAGAATTACATGAGAAAATGCAGTGTATTGCTAAATGACTACAGACTGCTCACCTAGACTGTCAGAGTTAATGTGGCTTCCACGATGTCCAGGTTATGTCTGGAAGTAAGATATACATATATTCTGGAACTGATCCAGTGATGGCACATTGAATTTTGTGATGTCTGAGCTGAGTATAATACTAATAGGACTCTCCATAAAAAAGAATAAAATAATGCCATTTGCAGCAATATGGATGGACCTGAAGATTGTCATTCTAAGTGAAGTGGGCCAGAAAGAGAAAGAAAAATGCCATATGATCTCATTTATATGAGGAATCTAAAAAATAATAACAACAATAATGACACAAATGAACTACTTATTATTTATAACTATGATGACTGATTTCTTGAATATGCATAAGCCCATTTGACTGTCCTTTATGATTGGATTACCTCATTCTGTTGATTCTTATTTTGTAGTTGCCTTTATTCCTTTGATAACTTTATAAGTTTAAAAAGCTAAAGCTCTAATCTGTTCTTAGAAACAATGATCAGTACACATATGTAAACTAAAAAAAAGTGCAGTATACTATATATATGTATTTACATGCAGTATGTATATGTGCAGTCAAACTGTAATAATTCTACCTAATAAAACCAAAAAAGAAAAAAAAATACTAACAGAGCTCTCTGCCACTTCTAGTAATCCCATTTTACAGATCATAGAATTGATTCAGTCAAGTCTCAATTCATTTAGCAGAATCTTATCTTCTTAAGCCATGGTAAGTACTTCATGGAGTAGATGGCAGCATCTGGTGGAAAACAGTGTATTCAGGACAGCTTTGTGCTTTATGCAATACGCTGTCCTGATATGCAAGGGATTAAGAAGTCTGTCTTGGAAGTGGGCACCCAAGTTTGAGGCACAAAGATTATTCATGGAATTTTTTTATTATCATGAAAATTCTTAGATTAGGAGGAAAGACTGGATTCACCTAAATTTTAAAAGATGTGTAAACACACTTCTCAGTGATAATACACAAAATAATTGGCCATACAGTTGCTCATGAAGATCCTTTGACCTTTAACATTGAGAACAGACATCTGACTTAAAAAGGGAAACAGAGGAAAAACAGCATCGATTTCAAACACAGTTTTTTTTTTTGGTAGCCACTGGTGCTGGGGATAGTCTGCTTCTAGAAAGGAGAGAATTGTGCTTCTATTATCACCCTATCAAGATGCTTTAAAACAGTTTCCAAGGCCCAAGTAGGTGTTTTTAAGCATTTCTCCTGTTAAGGACATTTCCAGTTAATACATTCAATTGAAAGTGACCAGGTGACATAAACCTCCATCTAAACACTTGACTGTAAACATGTAGGGATCTCAGCAAGCAGGTAGCTTTCCCTATCAGTCTAGAAGGACAACACTGTCCTGCCAAAAAGAAATTAAGAAGAGGTAGCCGTGTGACTTGTCTTGACCCCTCTCAACAGCCATAAACATCTTAATATCCCCTTCAGGAAGGGGGAAGGGGTTAGAGGTCACCTATAAGATGGCACTTACTTCCTAAACTCCAGATAACTTTTCCAGTTCTAGTCCAGGCACCTTCACACCTCAGATTCAGTCACTCCATCCCTGGCTCGCTTTGGGATTGACTCCATACTAGTTAGGACGGTAGAACATCTGACAACTTCCAACCTCCCGCTTATTGAGGAATGCTTTTTATTTTACGAGAGCTTATTTTCCACGTATTCTTTGCAAAGACTCAAAGGCTCTCATCCTCTGGTCTCCATGAAACAGCTTTTTTTCCCCTCTAAGCATTGCCCTCTATTTCTCATCCCCGTAGCCCAGAAGGCAGTCATCGGCAGTGACAGGCGTAAGTTACTATTTCTATCTGATTACATTGCTAGGAATTACTGAATTCCCCCATGAGGCCACTTGTACTTATTTCCTGATGGCTCCAAAGATGACAGCCAATCCCTGAAATCATTTCATGTTACGAAGGTACAAATTTATCATCACTGAATAAATTACAAATTTGATTCAAAATTCAGTCTAAATCGAAAAATTAGATTATTACTATCATCCTGCACAGATTTTATTATTAATTTGTTCATTTGAAATTTAATAATTCTAGGCAGGTGAAATAAATTATTTAAAATTGTATTCTGCCCTCAGACACAAATCCAACATATCTTCAGGCATTCAATTACTCATCACATATAGCTTCTTTAGAGGTCAAGATGATGTCTAGCAAACAATTATGGGGTAAAATAGGGTCACTGATTTTCAGCTATCGGATACCAACTATTGATTACTTTAAGCCAAATTAGTTGCTTAAATTATCATTACAATATAAGAACAATAGATAACAGTATCCAAATTAAGCTTCTGGTGTGATCATGGGAAAAAATAAGGGGCAGATCAATTTCTCAGTAAAGGATCCACAAAAGGTCAACTCAGGGATCTGTGGAGACTGCTGGTATTTAGCATATTTTTACCCCACAAGAAGGCAACCGCCTTTAAAGCACACATCTCTGCCCATCCCCACAGTAATATGTAACCTAATAAAGAGCCACAGCTCCCCAGCTCCCCATTGTGTGGGTAGAGTTGTTTATCTTTCTTTAGCAAGCTCTGCAGAAAGAAGAGCAGTTCTCCAAAACTTAGATGAACAGTCTGGGCTTACAAAATGGCATTCTGGTTTTCTCACAGTAGCAATTTTAGGCGACACTAGTGCTTGGCTAGAAAACTGAACACAAGTTATAAACAACCATTCACATAACCACCGGGTGGACATTATGATGGAGCCAACTTTTGTGTTCAAAATCTCCATTGTGAAACCAGTTTGGCATTTGGTTTTGTAAAAGCAGGAGGCAGTTTGTGCAGGGGGTGCTGGTGGGGATTTCCTGCTGTGCTCAGCATCAAGCCTCCAAATTAGTTACATTGAAATGCAGGTTGGGATGAAGAAAAGACGTTAAAAGGAGTACCCTCCAAAGACAGATTTGTCCAAGGAAGGGCAGATGGAGATCTGAATAGGAGAACTGCAGCAAAGGGGGAGCAAATCAGCCAGGGCAGCTCCTCATCCCTTCCTCTGTCTCCCGGAAGCGCTTTCCCTGAAAATAACCAGTCAGGTCCTCAACAAATGTTTGCTTCTCAAAAACACTGACAAAACTTTAGAGTTCCTTTTTTTATGATGTGCACTGTTTGAGGGTACAGCACTACCTCCATTGTAAACAGTTTGCCTTCTTTATGTGGGTTACGCCCTGCAGTTATTAATATGAACAACACAGAACTGCAGGCTGGGAACCAGGCAATATGAGTGGGTTCAAACTCAAAGAAATGCACTCAGTTTAAAAATTTTTTTCTATATATAAAACACCAGCATTTGACTCTTAGTCACATTTTTCCTATCAATACAAGAGAGCATAAATGCATATGTAATGTCTATTGTCCTTTAAATTATTTTCAGTGCATTATAAATCCTAATCCACACAATTTATTAGTGGAATTAAATTATATTTACTAAGCACCCCTGGTGCATTTAATTTTTAACAGACTTCTATAAGTAAATCCACATCCTTCTCTTTGTCTTATAAGATTAGAATTGCAACTAGGTCAATAGACCCAATTCTTCGCTGAAATGCTGGGAAACTGAACTTGACTTTTTTATCTTCTCTGGCCTGGTATGAAGTCGTGCTCCCTGCTTGCCAGCCCGTTAAAGTAACTAACATATGCACCAATATTATAATTCAGCATGTATGTGAAACAAAAAAATTAAAACTAGTAATTTTCTTTGAAAAAAATAAGAGGAGGTGTGTTCCAGAGGAGGAGATGGAGACTTTGAGAAAACAGAATGATGGAGGTGGAGGAGGAAGGTGAGGGAAGGACGAGAAACAGGGAGGGAAGGGGGAAGTCAACACGAGGTTCCACGGTTGACAAACAGGCAGCGGAAACGCTCTCCACTCAACATGTTACACTGTTCCACACCAACAGCAGGCCTGCTTTTCCTCTACCCTCCAATTTATACTCATGCTGTTCCTAGCCTCCTCCTGACCCATCTTTTTGGAGCCAGGTAGTGTTTGCTTTCACAGCATCTACAACACCTGGAGACCTCTAGTCTCTCAAATGCTAGCCTCCAAGCACAGTCAGTCAGCTTTTTCAGACATCTCACAAGGAGCAATACTGACAAAATACAGTCAAGAAATAAGCAGAATGGCACAGACTGTCAATAATATTTTAAGTTCAGAGGTGAAAAGTTAGGAAGAGCCCTCTGGGGGAACAGGAAAGAGAGCAGTAGGCAGCTGCTGCTACTCAGCCTCGGGGACTGGCCCACAGCGGAGCTGGAGAAACCAGCCCTGCACCTGCTCAGGAGGAGGGAAGGCAGTGCAGCACTCTCCTACCTTCCCACTTAGATCCGGTCGGTGTTCCCATACCCAGGTTCCTGGAGCACTGAGATGGCCGGACAAATGAGGCATCTAGCCCAAAGATGGAGACATGTGTATTTTGCCCCTGCTGCCCCTCCCCCTCGTTTTGGCACAATAATCCTGGGCCAGGATGGTGCTAAAAGTCTCACCAGTCACGTAGGGGACCCTCAGATTTGGTAAACTGCACCTCATATGTAGTGAAAGCAGCCACATGAAGCTTTAATGTCTACTGACAGTTGGCCTTTGCAGGTGACTCCCAGAAAGAGAAGGAAAGGAGAGCGCTGCTTTAGGAAGCCGACGAGGGGGACGAGAAGGGTGTGGGTCCAGCAGGGAGAAGGAGGCACTGATCTGCCAGCTTGCACTTCGCTCGCCCTCGGAAGACAGGCCCACTGTCACATTTGCTGACTAAACATTTTCTCCAACAGGATGGGGGAGAGTCACCCTCACCCCAGGAATGAGCTCCCTCACCGTTTTCTGCTTGGATCTTGTCCCTCTCACAGTTGTGAGGAAGGGTAAACAAAGATTAGAGGGCTTCTTTTTACCACCCCTCCCTCACGCCTTCAAGGACTTCTTCCGCGAGCCAATTTCCTAATTCTGATCCCATTTCTTCCCTCCCAAATGAATGTTCCAGTCCTTTACATTAATACTCTTCTCATTTATTCTGGAACATAGCGAAGTGGTTATACATCCTTAACACTGGAAGATAGTGAAGTCTGGAGCTACAATGAATGTTTTCCTTTTTATTTGCTAGTGTTCAGCATTTTTTGTCTTAGCACATGTCTAAAATAAGGTTGGTTTCTGCTGGCTAATCCTCACATCTGCTCTGGTTCAGTCTGTAGCCATTCCACAGACAACAAGTTATCTACTGCTAAAGGATGTGTGCCACGACCCTGCTCACGGTTATGTCCAAGAACCCCAATAAGAGAGAAACTATTTGCCTTTATCCAATAAAAGATTATCTCTTCCATTTAGACCTTTTGTTCAAAAGTCAGTGAAGCTTTTACAGTACAGAATACACAAGTTTTGGCAAAAATTTAAAAAAAAAACCACCACTATATGAAACAGAACCTGGAACTTAATAGATGGCATCATGAAAAATAATAGTTCAATAAATAAGTGTTAAGTTAAACAGTAATATTTAGCCACACAGTTGGGAAATACCCAATTTATTTATTATATATAGAAACCTCACAATGTTCTTAGCAACTGTACCAAATACAATTTGCATGTGGACCGGTCTGTCAGGGGAGTGAGGAAGGAGAATGCCATTTGATCCCTTCCTCCCTTTCTCATTCTCTACCAAGGGCCTTTTGTCTCATTCCAGGTCTCTGGTACCCAAAGCCATTGGGTTCCTCTCTTCCCTCTCAAAAAAAGGAACTCTCTGAAAAGACGGTGAGGATAGTCATGTGTGAGAGTTAATGTATGTCATTATATTGTTTCAAATATGCAGTATATTTGTGTTTTAAGATATCTGTAATTTCTAACCATGTTTCTTTTAAAAACACACAAGCTTTGGAGAACAAGTGGAGGAGTGTGAGAGGAGGCTTCCTGGCCTACAAAAATCCCACTGTCCATGTGACAACCTGCTACAAACAAGTGGACGGCTGCGTCAGTAGCACCTGAGATGACACCTCAGAGCCACCTGGATCTGATGGCACTGTGAAGTCAGGGCAGCTGCTTGGTCACCCCTTAGTTCTTGTCATTGTCCCAGACAGTGCAATGCACAGAGCTGGAGCTTCACACTGAGGTTGGAGGTGGTGATGAAGCTCTGTGAGGACTAGTTGGGGAAATAGAAGCTGAGATGGATTTCGTGCCTCTGTGTTCTTGGCAGAATTACTGTTCCGTGATCTAAGTTTGGCATTTGGTGACCTTGTCATCAAGGAGCTGAAAGTTAGGAATTAAAGTTATGCTTCTTGTGACACACAATCTGGATTCTATTTCTTTCCTAAAGCCTGCAAATGACCCTGGCCAGTCCTATGATTATCGACTAGAATTAGCAGCGGAGGATGTTCTGGTGAAAACATAGCTTGGGTGGCAGGAGGATAACATTTATAAATGTCCTGGAGGGAGTTGCTGGAGTTTTAGGGGCAAAGTTTAATGTGGCTATTTCTTTCCCTTTTGAAACCTGAGGCCACAAAATAAACAATACTGTAGTTTTATTAAAGCACTAAATACATGGTGGTTTTCCACTGACATTTACCTAATCATAGGAAAGAGTGTACCGGGGGGCTCTGAGGCCCCTGCAGATGTGTGCTTTGTAAGCTACAGCATCAGCAAACATTTGCAGCAGAAGTAAGGAGGTGAGCTAAATAGGGAGCTCTCAGGTCATGTGTATTTTGAGGCTAACTAAATATGGAGTGAGTTTTTGCTTTGCATCTATTTCTTCAAGTCCAGCTCGACCGTTGGAAATAAAAAGGGAGAAGCAATTTCTATGTTACTCCATCCATTTGCTCAAGCATGCAAAATTATAGTATTTCCTATTAGGGGGTATCCCAAGGTAGGTAGGTGAGGTCTTCTGCTTGCCTGAGGATCAGGGGAGTGACCTGTGGGTCCCAGGACTGACTTTGATCACAGAGTACAGTTACAAAGCCAGAGCCTGTGTGCCAACTGAACAAGAGTTCTAAAATCAGAATCACTGAAGCCAACGCTTTAAACAAGTCAAATCAATGAGTGAAGAGCTGAGGAATGGAAACATGGGATTGCTACAGGCAGATACGGTATATAACAGTGAGTGCCAGCTTAGGGATCAGGACAATATGGGCTTCAGTGTTGACTCCAACACTTAATGGTTGTGTGGCCTTGAGCACATTATGGGATCTCGCTAAGCTTCTATTTCCTCATTTAAAACTAGGGAAGGTATTACCGCCTACCTCACAGGACTGTTGTCACTACTTAGAAAATGTTTGTAAGGCAGTCAACACAGTGCCTGATAAGCAATTAAGTACTCGTAAATATTATCTTTGATGATGATCATTGTTAAACACAAACTAGAGTAAGAAGCATCAAAGGAGCTCAAAACGAGAAGTCCTCGAGTATCATCCTCTAAATGTTTCAGACGTCTGAATAGGTTTTTAATGGCTCACCAGTTATATGGTAGTTGGTTCACCATGGCAGACAAGAGTCAACAGGTTGCTCTGCACCACAGGTGTAGGGAGAGAAACAGTGCCTCTGAGGTAGCACCAGGGGTACCTAAGGCTCCAGTATCTTCCTTCTACTCTTCCTGGAGGTTCTGGCATTCACATCACTTTCAGCAGGGCTTCCTCAACAATGCATAGGATTTCATGGATTTGGGGTAGGATCTGGGAAAAGAGTAGCAAATACATGCAAGATTTCTCAAACCTGATGGTTAGCAGATACATTGGCTTGATTCATTGGTTTGATTAATCTATAGTAGCTCATTTATTTTATTCAATGAACTTCTCTGCCCATGTGCAAGACATAGAGATAGGAGCTAAGTGTCTATCATCAGCACTTGGCAGAAAGCTGCCCTTTGAGGGCATTTTTGTGATGAAGAACATTATGGTAGAAAGAAAAAGGTCTCCAGAATGTCATCCTGGGTTAAGAACTTGGTTTAAGGAAACACGTGGATACTGACTTTTCTTCTAAGGGAAAAGTAAACGGGAGTCCATATTGATCAAGGGGACCCTGGGCCAACTGTGATACTTGGCCATTCAGTGTTTCGTTTGGCGCTGGACTCAGTGAACAGATACTGCACTGTGACTGGGCACTAGTTGGCATCAAGTTGTAGACAAAGTCTTACCTTCAGCATCAAAGTCCTTTACAAAGCTACTCTAAGTTACATCATTCGCTCTGCTGCCTCCTGCATTATCCCCCATTCTTTCTTCTCCATCAAATGGACTCAATACTCTCTTTGTATAATCATTGCTATCCTTTAATTTATAAGATTGTCTCCCATTTTTCTTAATTCAAGGCTGCCAAGCCCTCACCACTTCCCATTTAAACCACTTCCGAAATACCAACAGAATTTTTTTTAAGCATTAGAGGGTGAGGGAATGAAACCCTGAGAATGAACTGCTTGCCCTTTACCAGAAGACAGAGGCAAACAGAGTAGGTTTAAGTCCTAGCTCTATCTCTTACTGGCTGTATAATAATCTGAGGCAAGTTACATAACATACGTGTGCCATAGTTTCTCATCTGTAAAATGAAAATAATGAGACCTCTCTCATAGGGCTGATAAATGAGTCAACCCATGCAATACGCTTAAAACAGTATCTAGTATATAATAAGCATTCAATTAATGCAGGTTATTTTCATATTTATTTGCAGTAGGTGGCTCCAGAAAGGGTGTGAACATTCATTATATTGTATGTAAATTTTCTAGTTGGAATCACAGTGTTTCACTATTTCAAAATTTTTCTTTTGGTAGGAACTTCTTTTATTCTTATGTGAATAACATATAAGTAGAGGCTGGTAATCCAACAAAATTCTAACCTTTTACGTATACGGTAAAATGTATCAGTGATTACTATAATGATCAGAAAGGTTAACACATGAACCACATTTTATCATAATCGGTATCTTACAGCAGAAGGAAAAAAGGAGAAAAGTTACTTTTGAATTTCAACGGGAGGATTTAAACCATGATAACACACTGGGATTCAAATGTTCATCTAAGCCCAACATAGGAGATGAAACACCGGCAATAATGGGAAGATATGGAAGGCAATTTTCTTTTATAAACTATTATTGTCTTTTTTTTTCCTGAAAATCTCAATACATTGTAAAGGTATCAGATAAGTCAAAGGAGTTGCTTAAAACTTCTGATTACTAAGCCTGATGCAACTTTTGGAAATGTTTTTACTGAAATAGAATGAACATAGAGGAAAGTGCACAAATCACAGGTGTATGATTTGATTAATTTTCACAAACTGAACACTCCCCTGTCATCAGTTCAGTACATGAAACGGAACATGCCCAGCACCCCAAAAGCCCCTGGGGCCCCTTTCATTTCGTGTCCTCTGCAAATAATCACTGCCTTGATTTCTGACACTGGCTGTTAGTCTTGTCTACTTTTGGACTTTCATAAATGGAACCAGAGGGTATTCATCTGGCTTCTCTTGCTCCACACGGTTTTATGACATTCACCCATTATAACACAGCCCCCTAAGTTATATATAGATTAAAGCAGTGATGTAGCTCTCCTGCCAAGAGCCCACAGATTATTTAGGATGTTTAGTGTGATCCTTAAGGGTCCACAGGAACCAAGATGCATCTCTAAGGGAGACTGCATCTCTCTCTAAGGCTGATATGAAGGAATGTTAAAGGCTGAAAAGTAGCAGAAGTGAAAGGCTTTTGATCAGATGAATCTGGGCTACACGTCTTGTTCTGAACTTGGAGTCTCAAGTTACGTAACTGTAAAACTGAAAATGGAAAGGTCTGGCAATTAATGCAAGGATCAGGACAGCATTTACAGAACTCTTACTAGTGCCTCAAATATTGTTCAATAAAGGCTGGTTTCCCTGTCCTCTGTTAAAAAGGAAAAGATACCCAAAAAGGTAGTCCAAGTACGTGAAGTGAGTATGCGAGGACGTACAGAAGGAGTAAGGCAAACCTACTTTTCTGCCTTAATGACGGGTTGCAGAGTCAGACTTATGAATAATTTCATGCCTAGGAGACTCAAGGCTTTCTGATCAGCAGCTAATGGAGATGCGTCCATCTCCTTCCCGCCCACCCCCACCATCCCCAAGGCTGCCTCACTGAGTCACTGCACGGCCAGCTGCTCCAGGCCTGCCAGGGCTCCGGAGCCTGGCACAATGCTGTTGGTCTGCCATATCTTAGAGGTCACTCTTGCAATGGTTTTAGGGTTATGAACACTGATGTATAAACAGAAAGATGAAACTGTGAGTGCACCTTTGGGAAGAGATATGAAAGGCTGGCAAAAGGCCTGTCCCTCTACCATTTTTTGTTGGGCCCAAACATTATGTTCTAGTCACACACCAAATGTTGTTATGAAAAAGAAAAGGGAGCATTAAGCTACAGGGGGCCCTTGGTCTCTCAGAAGTGTCCTCATCTTGTCAAAGCTAAACTGAGAGCTTTTGACTATGAGCCAAGGCTTGTCATCAGGAAAGCAGAAAGGCTTGCTCTGCCATCATTTAATTAAAATGTTAAAAAGATGCCTGTGTTGTCAGCTTAAATGCAGGGACTGTAGTATTACTTCACGAAGAAGCCAATGGTATTAATCAATTCATCTCTTTCTTTCTTTCTCTCTCCCTCCCTTCCTTCCTCTCCCTCTCCCTTTCTCCCTCTCTCTCTCTCTCTCAGTGTATATAAGGCGAAGGGAAAAGTAGACATAATAGCAAAATTTCAGATTGTTTCTCCATTCCAGCAATTTCTTTTAAAATAGTTTAAACTGACTTTTGCTATGGTTTGGAGGGAAAAAAGAAAACTATGGTAAAGCAATGAACAGCAAATAGTTCATGTGCTCCATAGCTGAGAATGCCATAAGACAGTAGGGTTAAAAAAAAAAAAAAAAAAGAAGTTATTTTATGTGAGAAGGAGAAAATACTTAAGATCTACCTCATTTTCTTCTGTTTTCAGTGCTGTTAATAGCAAGTGGATATTCAAATGGCCTGAGGTTTGCCATTAGACTAGTTATTTCCAATCTAGAGATGCAGGATTAAGGAGAAGATCTGGACTGTGGGCTTTATGACATTAGCAATGGTAATAATTAATAATAATAACTAGAAGACAAGGAGGAGACAGAGGGTAGGGGCAGCAAGAGAAGTAGCAGCCGTGTAAGAAGATCCACCAAGAGTTACTGTGAGTTACCAAATACCAGACACTGACAAACGAATGAACATCAATAGATTATCTCATGTACAACTCACACCAACTCTACGAGGCAGAAACTATTATAATCGCCTTTAACGGCTAATGAATCGGATGTGTACAGGGGTTAAATAACTATGAGGGGAGGCCCATGCGTTCTCATTCCAGAGCCCATACTCTTACTACTTTGCCGCCTCTTACAGGCAAGACAGAGCCTTACTGGCTGTCATTTTTCTGACTGGAGCTTAACTGGGCAAGCGGTCAGTATGAAATTCATTTCTTGGAAAAATTTTATCGTAGATGTCCAGTTATACAAGAGTCCTTGGTGATCTGGCCCTACCCCCCACATTTCTAACTGTATTTTTCATTACACCCCTTCTTGCCTGTCCCCACTGTCCCCATCGTTTGCTAGCTCTACAGAATTTCTTGCTTCGACAAGCTGCACACTTGACTATCGTATGTCTTTTTACACAAGGACTCCTCTGCCTGAAATTCTTTATGCACTCCATGTAATAGCTACTCGTCCCTCAAGACCACACAGTCTAATGTCATCTCCTCTGTGAAGTCTCCCTTGATTCCTTCAAGCAGATTTAGTAACGCCCTTCCCTGTTTCCCAACAGCACGCTGTACAACCACAAAAACAGTCTTAGGGCACTCAGTGCAATTTTTCTGTCTTTACATATTTGCCTTTGTCACAGTTCTTTTTGATAGGCAGGGACTGAACTGTCATCTCTGTATTGTTACTCTGTGTTATTGAATAATTACTGCTTTTGTCCCTGTAGAACAGACATACCCAAAGATGCCACATATGACATGTAGATTTTTGTACAACTCCAGAGGGCGCCATCCACCAAGATCACAAAAATGAATGGCTCCTCTTAAGTCATGTAGTGTATCTCCTGTGCAACAGAACACAACAGCCTAGTATCAACGATAAAATATTTTAAAATATGAATGCATATGGCACAAATGGACTAAAAGCTGTAGCATGTATATGGCTATACATAAATAACTGAGATCAGAGTGACAGGATCTTGACCTTCAGCCCAAACTTTCTTTGTAATTTGTAATCAGTTATACCCCAGTTTGAATAAAGCATTGGTACTATAAAGAGGGTAGTCAGCTCATAACTGACCCAGGTCATACTCTGAACATCTCCTAAATGAAATACACTCTAGAAAAAAAAACTTGGTGGGTTCTGTTTCTAATACTATGTCTAAATTTGCTCAAGCATGGGCAGGCAAGTATTATCATAAATATAGGGAAACTTGACCCAGTCAAGAGATTAGAAGCTGATTTTAGACACAAATTGCAAATAGAGGAAGAGCTATCACAGCTGTTATATTGCCACAGTGGAGTTCTTTGGGCTTCAGTGGGGTCATCTACCTGCAGGAGTCCCTGAGCACAGCTGCAGGTGCAGGGAGATGAAGATTAGCTACACTTCACCAAGCAAAACATCAAACCCCAAGAAGAGGTAAGAATGCATATACTAAGCAAGGGAGAAAACAACCCAAATAGTGTGCAAAGTATAAATAAAACTGGCTTTCCTGCTTTAACTTTGCCTAGCCAGGCTGTCAGCTTAAGTCCTGATGGTCAGCAGGTTGTCTATTTTGCTTGAGTCCATTCCTAATGAAGGTTCTGTCTGTGGGATGCCCTCTTGGAGCCTTTTAAGCCCTCCCAGGCCAGCTGAAGGGCTAATGACCGGTGGCTGCTTTTAATTTCCTCTGGTTTCCCTTTTGTTATCTTACCGCTTGCCATCTCTTAGATGCTTGTACTTGATGGATTCTGTGGAGATAAAGATAAGGGTAATTTCTTGCCTACGATGCTTTTCTTTTGATCTTTTGTGGTTTTATTTTTGCACTTTGGAGTGTGGCACTCCTACTGTGCAGCCAGATGTGCCCAGATCCTCCTTGAGATGCAGCCCTGAGCACACAGACTGAAGCAAGACTGTTCTGAGATGGCCAGGATCACTTGTGTCCTGGACCCAGGTACAGGATAGGGAGGGCAGCGAGGGAATAGAGGGGAACGGGAAACAGGTGTGAGGCTCAAGGCAGGGAAGGTGTTGGGGGAGGAGCAATGAAGGAAGCCCTGGAATTGAGAGACAGCCTGCTGCCTTTTAATGTTAAGCGTCAACTAATCTTCGACAAAGGAGACAAGAATACACAATGGAATAAAGACAGTCTCTTCAGCAAATGGTGTTGGGAAAACTGGACAGCAGCATGTAAAACAATGAAGCTAGAACACTCCCTTACACCATATACAAAAATCAACTCAAAATGGATCAAAGACTTAAACATAAGACAAGATACAATAAACCTCCTAGAGGAAAACATAGGCAAAACACTTTTAATGTTAAGCAGCATATTTCGGAGACTGGAATGCATTTTTTTGTGTTGGTTACATAGAAAACAAATTACAGCTACTGTATAAAATCCCACATTTGCAGTGCAGGGCTATAAATAATGGTAATTACGCTGCTCCTTCCCCAGCAACCTGCATGTTGACCCTGAGCAGGCCCTTGGAGCAAGCTGATTTGAACTAAAAATCCCCTTTAGACCTTTTCTTCTCTGGTCTCTAGCATCTTTTGAATGACTGATTGTGAAACCAACAGTCGTGTAGGCTGTGGTCATTTGGAAGTCGTGATAATATAATACAGCTGGGCTCCTGTTGCCCACGGATTCAGTCACAGCTGGTTTTGACCTGCAGCTCCAAAGATATGAAAATAGTTCCACAACTATCCCGACAGAACTTAAGAAATTTTTGTTTCAGAACAAGTGTTAACTGTATATGACATATTGGGGGCGGGGTGGTCAACGCGATGCGCATGCGCCACATCACTCACCCAGGAACTCGGCGCCTGCCTGGGAAGTAATGTCTTAATTTCGTAGCTAGCATTCCTCCCTAGGGTAGGCGTACCCTCCACTTTCTTGACTGCATGCTGTGTTTCTCACAGATTTCACCTCAAGCACTTTCATTCCACTTTGTTTTTAAACAAATATTCTGCTACTTGCTTTGTCTTTAGATCTTGTTTTGTTTTTGTGGGAGGTGGGGGAGTCAGGGCCAGCCTCATAGTACGTCACCTGTGCCTCCTTCAGAAGGATCCCATGGTTGGTTTAAGGCTCTGTGGCTTAATTTCAACATGTGAAAATTCTTCATAATTTTTTAAAAAGAGACCCAGCAAGGGGGTGGGGAGGGTATAGCTTAGTGGTAGAGCGCATGCTTAGCATGCGCAAGGTCCTGAATTCAATCCCCACTACCGCCATTAAAAAAATAAATAGATGAATAAAAGCCCAATTACTGCCCCCCAATAAAATAAAATAAAGTAAAATAAAATAAAATAAAATGAAATAGGACCTGGCAAATTATTTACCCATTCCTGAATGGAGGAAACTGTTCCCCCACCCTACCCCATCTCAGAATATAAACTCAAATTCATAGACCCACCCCACAAAGCTTGTTTTGTGCTAGGCCTATAATAGGTGTTTAACGGATATTCAATTTTAGGGGTATGTTCTCAGTAGGGGATATGGAACTCCAAACCCTGAAGCCAAATGCTTAGGTGCAAATTTCAGATGCTACCTTACCATCTTACTGGCATTTACTGACATATCTATGTCCTCAGAAAAGTTACCTTCTTTTGGCTTAGATTCTTTCTCTGTAAGATAGAAGAATAACAGTACCTTTATCTTATAAAGTTTTTGTGAGGATAAACTGAACATATATAAAGATCATACAACAGTTTCTGATACATAGTAAGTAAATGCTATGTTATCAGCTGCTATTATTACTATTGTTGTTATTATTACTGTTTGGAGATCTTCTTTCTAAATGAATTTAATCCAGGTACTGAAGGGGAGCAGTGTTCAGAAGGTTTCCTAAAGAAGTCACACTGTGTCCCAGAAGACACAGCAGGGAGTCACAGCAGGCTCCCAAGGCTTTGGTCACTGACCTGGGAGAGCCTACATTTTTCCCCAAGAGCAAATGAGCAGTATGAGGTCACCACCTCTGGTAGTTCCCACTGGCTCTAATTCAAGAAACCCAGCCTCTCTCCTGAGCCGTCCCCCAGTATGGAGGGCGCTCCTCTCCCTGTGGTGAAAATGACTGTGTACTGGGAACAGCCTGCAGCTGCCCCCTCCCTCGCCCTTCCTCTGACCAGCGCCTGTGGGGAAGTTATTATGGTTGGCCGCAGCCACTGCTCTCCTCCCCAAACTGGTGGTTAGGAGGCTCCAGAGAGGGCCACTCTGCTTTCCCCACGCTGATTACTATGATCTCCAAGAAGCTCAGAGCCTAAAGCAGATTATTTGGGGGCTGGTAAACCCACACAAGAGCCCAGTGAACAGTGGGGTCAGCAAGCATCACTGACTGTGTCAGATGAGGACATTCATTCTGGGAAGGGGGAAAAGAGACCCCAGGGCAGTTCTGCTGGTCAGTCTGTGTTAGACCAAGGCCAAGCTCCAGTATCATGAGCAAAGATGTTCCTGCTTGGGAAACAAGAATTCCTGTTCCTGCTGTAGAACCATGAGGCTCCATATTTATACTGACCCCTCAGCATACTATTTTTATCCACTCCTCTCCCAGATTAGCATTATTCTAACAGTGCTACCCCAAGGCCGGCGTGTGTCTCTTTCCTCATGATGATTTGCACTTGACAACGGAGCCAGCTCTGTCCCCCATTCCTCTTTATTTCTTCTTTATCCCATGCATCCCCTCCTCGGTTTCCATGGTAGTTGCTTGCTGACATTTCTCCTTGCCAACTAAGGCAGTCCACTCAGCTTTCAATAATTTAGAGAAGGTGACCACAGAAATCAATGTTTTGTAATAAAAGGGGAACACATTTATGAAGCCTAATTTACTCTAACAAGCTCATTTTTGTTCTAATGTTTTTAAATCTTGGTAATTCTATTAAATTGGAAGTCTTTGAGAAGAGTGTTGCAAGGATAATTACACAGTAGAGTCTGTTTCCCAGCCACAGCTTTATGGAGAAATCAGAAATGATGGAATAATGCAATGGAGCTCCTGGGACCTTCTAAACAGAAAACGTACAGCAATAGTGATACCAGAGATAGTGAAATGCAAGAGGCAAAGTGGAGTCAGGGCACTGGGTGATAAAGGCACTGGGTCCAGCAGAAAAGCACATACAAGGGAGGCAGGTTGTCCCCCCGTCATCCATTCATCCCACAAATCTGCACTAGGCAGCTGTAAGTGAGCGGCACTGTGCTAGACCCTGGGAGATACAGCAGGGAGCAGACAGCCCCAGTCCCTGCCCTCAAAGAACTGCCAGTCTAGCTTGGAGGCAGTTAGTGGTCCTTATTGAAGCTGGAAGCACTCAGCCTTACACTCACATATCCTGATTTCTACTTTAATGTTGTTTACTCCTTTTGCTGTAACTCAAGGAAGGAATAATAAAAAGTTGCCTAAAATTTCCCCATCAGTGCCCTGCTGTGGGGCATGTGCTTCCCACTGCTGGTGCTCCTTCCCAGGGGGAGATGCACATTTTGACTGAATGAAAGCATGGTATTATCTGAAAAGGTGACTGGTCAGGGGGATGTCACAGACAGAGAAGGGAGTTTATCTGACCTTCATGGCTAGAACCTGAAACAGTGGCCAGCATGAAAGTGCCAGGATCCGGGCTCCAGGACACAAGGAAGGAAGAAGTCGAAGGAAGACCCTGATGAGGAGGTGAGGAGGAAGAAAGGAATTGGGAAAGGGACTGGTAGTTACCAAGCGCTTATGCTGCACATATGCTCCTACAAGGAATTCTCAGGACAATCCTGTGGGTGAGTTTTGCCTGTTTTTGCCCAAGAGGCCACCATCTGGCAAGAGGCAAAGTTGGGACCCAAATCCAAGGTGGCTGGTTTCAAATATATATGTGGATATATATTTCAAATATCACTCCAACACCTGGATAAAATTTTCCAGCTGCATGGTTTCCTATGACTCAGTGCTTCATTAAAGCCTTTTATCTTATTTTACTTTATTTTATGTTTATTTCTTTTCTAACTGCTGTCTAAAATGTAATTAAGGATCCATAAACACTGAAAAATCAGTGGAGGTAGTTGAATAGAATCTATTACAAATTGCCATTTGAGGAGATTGAAATCTTCCTAAATTATTCTTTTTGTAAGCCTACATTCTCACAGGTTGGGCTTTCTTAAAACAGGGCAAACTTGCTCTCTCTTAGCAGCTGGTAAATTTTCTTGCTTTATACCTGTAGTCTAGTGCAGCACCATCCAATGGAACTTTCTGCAGTAACAGATAAGATTCAAAGCTGTGCTGTCTCAAAATGGTAGCCGGTAGCCACTAGCCATGTCTGATTATTGAGGACTTGAAATGTAGCCAGTATGAGAGAGAAACAACATTCAATTTTGCTTAATTTTAATTTAAAATAGCTATGTCATGGCTAATGGCTACCACGTTGAACAGCACAGGTCTAAAATGTTGTGTACGTTTCTCACACAGACCTATACTCATCTGCTAAGCAAGCTCAGTGTGTATTGGGGGAAAATGAAGAATGCTAGCGCTCTGATATGAAGACACAAATGTCAGAAGCAATCTAAGGTAATAGCTTCAGGAACATCCAGACATCATTAGTGGCCTTAAGGATTCATTAAGTTTTAGAATCCCTTCACTGATGAGCAGGATGCACTTGTCTGATATGGCTAGCTGTGTCACATTATTTTATAGGCACAATGAACATTCTGGAAAATTTATATCCTTGTTTAGAAGGCTAGGAAGAAAAAAACAAAAAAACAAAAAACCACCTCTCAGCCTGAAGGACCATGACCATGCCAAAACAGAGCTCTTCTGAAATTTCCTTTGGACCCAAATCATACCAAGCATTGTCCTTGGATGTGAGAGAAATGCGGTGTTGTTCTGTGTCTTTTACCCAAACACAAGAGAATCTGCTTCGAGCCTTTGTTTTTTCCTCCCTCAGCTCTTTGATCGTCTCCAAACTGCTAATTTTCACAGTATTCCTAGCAAATCTGTCATAAGACTGAAGCAAATTTTAAAACAGAATTTCTGAATGAAAAGCTATTATAACCTAACTATAAATGTGACTATCAGTTTTTTTTTCCTTTTACTTTTTTTATATTTGCTTTCTGTCAAGTAGGTACTAATCCCTGGGAAGATATCTATATCTATATCTATATTTTAGTTGTCATAAACCAAGCATTTGAATTTTTACAATAACTTTCAGTGACTGAAATATATAATAAATGTTTTTTAATTGCATGGCATCTTCCTCTCAGAACCCTAAGTTTTCATGTTCATTCTGCTTCATTCCCAGAAAGCAGAGGAAGAGGAATCCCACCCCCCCACCCCCGAACACACACACACACACACACACACACACACACACACACACACACACACACATACACACACACACACTTTCCATATTCCAGGTAAATATCAACTGCTCACTATGTGCCAGGCATTGCTCTAAGAATTGCATATGGATTAGTCATTTAATCCTTATGAAATCAACCAAACAACCCTTATGAAATCACTATTATAGATGAGGAAACTGAGGTACAGAGAGGCTAAGGAGCTTGATGATTCAATAAATATCCATCAGATGGCAGATATACACACACCTAGCACTGTGCTGGGTACCACAGAAGATATAGTTCTTATCCTCAAGAAATGTCCAGTCCAGGAAGGGGAGAAGATATGCATCTGGCTTTCCTAAGATCCAAAGAGATGACATGATAAATTCTGTAAAATGTATCATGGCAGACCAAATATGGTCAGAACTAAAACTGTTCTTAATACATAAGTGAAAAGTCTTCTCTTCTCTTCTGTCTGCTATCTTCCCAGAGCCATACAGGTCCAAAGAGTGAAGGCTCCATTCCCCACAGAGGGACACCCTAAATTTACGTTTAAAACATGCATATCATCTCATAAAATACTTTACTATTCCCATGCATAAAACAGCTGTGGCCATGATGCCCATTCCGGGCCCTGCCTCATGGAGAACACATAGTGCTTTCCTGTGAGACTGATGAAATCCAGACCTCCACCCACATGGGTGTTGAAAGAACCTGATTCGCACATTACCACTTCTGCCCAGCAAGTCAGTTATAGCCAGGTGGTCTCCTACCCATTTCAGAAACCAGGAAAGTGAAACATACAAAGATGATCTTTTGCCAGATGACTCAGAAAGCTTTTGGAGGATAAAGGGATAGGAAATGAATTTCCTATCATCCCCGTCCACTTCTCTCCCTCCTCCCCAACAGACTGTGAAAAGTTTCCATGTTTATACAGGGATCATCACTAGGACGCAATTATAGTAAAAAGCTAAACCTAAACTCTGTCATTTTATTATTACTTTTAAAAGTATTTCTCTATAAATAAACTGGACGGGGCAGAGGTGGGGAGGGAGACCCAAGTTACTGTGCAGAAAAGGACAGATTATGAACCAAAAAAGGCCAAGAAATAAATGGTGACTACATACTGGTATCCATAAGTGGTCTTCCATGGGTCATGGTGATCATTCTCCATAGAAAAGTAACTACTAATCAACCAACCACTAGCATTATTTTATTCAAAGATATGAGAAGGCTCCCTTTCATATGTAGTGGCCACACGATCTTTGGACAGTCAAATGAGGAGTTTGGCATGCAGCCTCCTCTGCCTACGGGGGAAACTGGGAGCCCTGGCATAGCATAAATTGTGATACTCTGGGAAAACGGTTCTCTAAAAATTCCCAAAGTGTATAGAAATATAGAGTTTCTTCCAAACTGAGTTTAAATATATTTAGTTAGTTTGCAACATATTATTAAGCCTTGTTATGATATGCCTTCTTAGTAAGGATAATTGTGGAGAGGATTCCCCTCCAAAATCATCCTTTGTGTTCAATCAGCTGATGGCATTGCTGATAGCTTTGGAGGGTGAAAAGGTGTCAGTCTCTGATATTACTATGTAAACACAGTAGATGGCTATGCGCATATTCAAGTATTTGTCAAGTTCCTCTGGTCTTCTCATTGGGTGGCCCTCTCAGTGTTCTGGGGTTTTGGTTTTTTATTTGTTTATGTTTTGGAGTGTTTTATCAAAATGTCATGCACAGCCCCCATTTTATCTAAGCATTAAAATCTGTTCACATCCAAACAAACAGAAGGGATTATCTGCCCTTTTGGCATAATCAACATCTCTATTCCCCTACATGTCTATAAACAATTGGGGTTTGACCCTATTCTCATTCACAAATAGAATGAAATAAAATGATTTGGGGTGTTATTATAAGTGAGCAGTGAACTGAGAAGGGAGTGGGCTCTCCCACCAAACTCTGGGTCTTTCAATAGGGATGGAAGACTGGGTGCATGAATGAGGAGATGAAGGGATAAATGGATGTGTGGACAGACCTGACAGACTGATGAGTTTCCTGGTTAATGGATACCTTTCCTATACAACCGCACTTGAGTCTTAACAGAAACTTTGTTCAGTTTTTCTTTATCCTTTTGTGAAATGAGAGATGAAGGCATGGTCCAGTTCTCACATTCTAAAATCACACCTTTATAAAGATTCTTTGTCTCCTCTTCTATCCTCCTCACCTTCCCACAGCATGTACCTTGGAGGACTCATCCTTCAAATCTAGGTTCAAATTCCCCTGGTATTCCCCAGCATTAATTGTGCTCTCCAGTGTGCTCCCATGTGTCTTCTGAGGCAATTATCATGTTTTAAAATGTTTTTGATGTTCATATAGTCTTCTAGACTGTTGAGTTCTTCTGGTCTTCTCTTGGGGGAGAGGAGGGGCCTTTGCCTACTTTATCTGAAACTGGATAGAACCCAGTAGGTACTTAATGACATTTGTTGGGGTCAATTTTCCCTCTACTTTTAGGATGATCCTTCCTAAAGGATTTAGGTTCATCTTCTTTTTTCCCACCTTTCCCCTCTTCTCCGCCTGTCTTTCTCAAATGAACAGTAAAAAGGGTGGGAAGAGGAGAAAAGAAAAGGAACATTGACAGAAAGACCACAAAAAAGAGAACTTGGTACAACACGAATAACCAACAAGGACCGAGGAGGCTGCCAACTCCCACCATTTCTCAGAGTTTCCCTCTGGGTTAGACTGGCCCCATTTGGAGCTCTGAAATTCTACCGTTTTCCTTCTTCCTCAGTGGTATCCAGGGCAGAATGTTGCATTTAACTAAGAAATACTGTAAACAGAGACTTGGGAGAGCAATTGAAAGCAGCAAAATCTTGCCCCTGGAATTGTTTTGTAATTATAATCTTTGCACTGGGAAAACATGGCCTTCTCATTCGCATGCCCTCCTAGCGCGAAGGTCTGATGCAGGCAGTGATCTGCAATGTAAATCACGATGAACCGCTGCTGGATTTAAGAGAGCAGGTCTCTAACTACGGCGTCAAGTGCTTGAGCTTTTTTTTTCCCCTCTCAGAGCTAGTTTAAAAGCTATTTAAGGGGAGGGTGTAGCTCAGCGGTAGAGCGCATGCTTAGCATGCAGGAGGTCCTGGGTTCAATCCTCAGTACCTCGGTTAAAAATAATAATGATAAAATAAAATTTAAAATGAATAAATAAACCTAACTACCCCCCCCCCCAAAAAAAAGCTCTTTACGCAGGTAAGCATATTCCTGGCAGATAAAGCAAATGGAAAGGAAGGTTACAGGATATAGCGAAACTAAGGTGCTAGAACAGATGTCTGGCTCTAAAAAGACTACAATGGTAAATGCATTCCTGAAATATTTCTCTTTCGCACATGCACACACACACACAGCCTCTGTTCTGACAATTCTCTAATCTGAATAATTTTCCACCTCTGATGCTGGATATCTTTCTTAGGCAATATCAATTGAAAACAAAACATAAAGCTTTTCATTTTTATCTAGATGTGAAAGGAAAACAAGAGCTACTATAGGGCATTTTTGAGGAGGTCAAGTTATCGGCATCTACTATTTTCTTTTTAATTCTTGTTTCAGCACTTTAGGAACTCAGTCCTCTTTTCTGTATTTAACTGATTGGCAATTCAGTTTTTGGAATCATTACTTGCAGTCTGTAACTACATCCCGTCTCCCTTCTGCCCCCACTTCCTTCTGCAGCCCCTCAGCTTCTTACTCTTCCTCTCCAAGAAAGGCCTCTGAAGAGAACAGTCTGAAAACATGGAAATTTGGTACACAAGGTTAGAGTTTGAGGCCCAAGAAGAAAAATCTTAAGCCTTTGCCATTTTCAATCACATGAATTCAAATAATTTTTTCTCAGCCTTTTAAATCCCCTTCTAAGTTGGTTTCAAATAATAAGCGAAAAATCTGATGAATTCATTGGAACAATTTTACAAATTCTTGAATGGTTTTGTCCCCTAGGGCTGGAAACACACGTTTTAGGCAGCTTAACGCTGTTAGATAAACCCACTTTTCACTTTTTTCTTCCTGTACGTATGCTGCCAGCAATGGAAACATGATGTGAACTGCAAGGCCTTTCGCTGACCACACAAGTCTTCTCTGTGCAGAATGGCAAGCGGCCACTTCTAACCATGGCTATTATGTGCCTGTGTCATTGCTGGCACCATCCCGCTGATTCACCCCTACCCTCTCCATTGGAGGAGAGGGAAGCTAACTGAAAACTCACAGGGGAAAGGACACAGTCTCGCTCAACGGTAAATACCAAGTCGCCTTTCCTCTGCGAAGACAGTGGACTCCTCGTCTTAAATTTCAACCTCAAAAAAGATCAGAAAGGACTAGGGGTTGGGGGCCAGACAACTGAGCTATGAGAACTGTACACTGTGATTTGTAAAAATTAAACATAAAATTAAAAACAAGGGGGGAAATGTGGACTAATTAACTGGTGGGAAAAAACACAAACTTTTTCTATTTTCTTCACATGAAGGGCTAAAGGAACTGAGAATGCTTATCCTGGAAAAGAAAATTATAGGAAGGCTTGAGATGTGGGGACAAGGAAACCTCAGTTGTCTCTGAATAGCTTAAGTACTGCAACTGGAAAGAAGGAGCAGGTTCGATGTGTGTGGCCCTAAGGAGAAGACCCAGGTCCAATGGGTGACAGTTACAGGAAACTAGATTTTGAGAATGTTAAGAATATTAGATAATAAGACCTACCCAGTGATGGAATGGGGCATCTTAGTGGAAGACAGGGTAGAATTTAAAGCTTCTAAGTTTGTTCAAGAAACAGCCGAACAAGCACCAGAGAATTCATCTGAAGCTAGTTCTTCCTTATATGAATCTCATGGTATGAAGGAGGGGAGCACCGGACGAGGAGTCAGGAGTCCTTGCTTTGTCACTTAATGGCTAAATGATATTCGGAAAATCAGTTCACCCGTTTGGACTTTAGTCTTTCTTATCTTCAAAATGAAAGACTGAGATGTGCCTTTCTCTACAGTCCTTCCAGTTCTTATAACATCCTATTATTATTTCTTTACACTTTTTTTTCTACCAGTTATCCACAAGTTGATGAGGTGCTTATGTAACATGTGGACACAATTTGGGCATCCTGTTTGGATGTACATTTCTCAAACTTCACTCTCACCGTATGGAATGCCTGAAAGCGTACCCTCATGCATTGCAGTGAAAACCCCTCTTACAATCAGAGGTGCTTGAGGATTCTGGTCAGCTTGTTTTCTGAAATGGTACAGCTAAATTTGTTCAAGAAGAAGTCGTTAGTAACACGGAGGGCGAAAATGTGGTATACTCAACTAGGATCAGAGCTTACTGGTTTTATTGATGATGCATTCTGCTATGGGTTGTTCAAAGTAAAATAGAGAACCATGAAAAAGATGCAGGCTATATTCAGCTCTTTCAAGAAACCAGGTTAGGGTTCAGTGAAGCACGGTAGTTTTTTGTTGGTGGTGGTGGTTTTTGTTTTTTTTTTTTTTTTGCTAAGACTGAGGAACCACAGGATTGGATATTGGTAAATGCTCTGCCAGAACTGTAACATCTCAAGCATTACTCTAGGCTCATCCCTGAGTGCTCACATTCATCTCATTCTTTGCACACCCCCCATTCAACATACACACCTGCATCAAATAATTCAGAAAATATTTCATTAGAAGACATTACGATAAGATGGTATGGTTAAACTTACAGCAAGAGTATTTGTGGCTCTGTATTCTTTCTACTTTGGGGAAAGTAGGAATCGGAACCACCGATTCCTAATCATGAGCAATACACCTCTATGTTGAACACTATTATAAATTCAACAAGGAACGTGCACTTGTTTACATCTCTTTCAATTCTTAAATCACCAAAAGGTGTCGTCTCAAAAAGGGCTTACTGAGAAAAGTACCAGCACATCAGAGACCCTGGAATGATGCCAAGACATTAAAAGTTATCTTAGAACCTGCAAGATTAAGAAAGGGAGAGAGAGGGAGAAAGAGAGACGGGAAACAGCGTGCTTATCAGTGGAGATGATTTAAGAATCCCACAGGAAAAGAACTAAATAATATTTTAAATTCTGGTTTCTTGTGAAACATATTTTTCAAAATCCTGAAGCTCTAACTACTTATCTTAAGATATGTCCTTCATAATTGTCTGCATAGTCCTTGTCTCCATGTTAATGGCCTCAATCAAAAAGGAAAAGATTCTGTGTGCAATAATCTCGACAACCTTACTCAGTATTTTACACAAATGGTACAAAACTGGCTTCATTGTTGTCTTTAGGAAAACAATTCATCTGTTCTTTCCTGACAAATATTTAGTCCCTATCTTTTTCAGACACTGCCCTAGGAGCTGTGGTGGACGCAAAGATGAGATTAGCATGTTCTCCAGCCTCAAGGAATTTATCCTCAAGCTGAGAAGATCAGATGTGTAATAAAATTTAAAATAACATGATAAGGGCTAAAGAGAGGTATAACTTTAAAGAATGGAGAGATCAATTGTGCTGGACTTTTAAAAAGAGAACTCTTCCTGGAGAAGGTGACACATTCTAGGTGGAAACAGCACATCCTATGGGAAGGCATCAAGGTAGAAAGCACTGGAGATGTGCCTCCTTGTTAGAAGCATAAGGTACAGAGAAAAGAGGAATACAACTCTGGATCTACCATTCATGCCAGGAAAAGAAATTTGATTTTTATTTGGTTGACTCTAGGAAAACACTGAACTTGCTTAGTATGGTCAGGGACATCTGAATGGGATGCAGGTCTAAAGAAATCTAAAGCCTTCATTACAGAGACAGAACACTGAACTCTTTAGGAAGTATCAGTGTAACTTGCATCATAAAATTCAGTATCCTTTGTGAGGCCCTCGGGTAAACCGAAAAGTTTAATCATGAAGATTTCCATATGAACAGAATTTGACTGAAAGCAGGAAATACATATCTATATATCTACATATATATAAATGAATAAACTGTCAGTAGAAGGTAAAAGCAGCAAATCAAGACCCTAATAGTACCTTCCACAATATTATTTAGCTGCATAGACCTTTGTAAGGAGAATTACTCGTTAGAGACACTGATGTCTCAGTAGAATCCAAACAATATATATCCAACAACTATTGCATGGAAAGTCTATCAGCCTGGTTGTGTCTATATGACATTAACTATGTATAGGTGGGAAATAATCAGAATAAATCCCCCTAGGTGACTGGATCTTTGTTGCACAATATATCCAATATCAGGAATATACTTAGTGTTCAGGAAATTTTATAGGACACACTATTCATTTAGACCCTTAAGAATTTAATAAAGAATTGTCAATCACAGAGAAAAAAAAGTGACAATGAATATATATATGTTCATGTATAACTGAAAAATTGTGCTCTACACTGGAATTTGACACAACATTGTAAAATGATTATAAATCAATAAAAAAAAGTTAAAAAAAAAAAAAAAGGAAACCTGTCAGTCAGCTACGCCTTCATCCTAATCTCTCATTTTACCTCACGAATGAACAGGAGATGACTGAAGGAAGTCTAAACTACTCTTTTTCAGCCTTCATTGTGCAACTGGGTATGGAGTTAGGATGACTGAGATAAATGTTCCAGAACAGAAGATTCTTCTTCACTTTTAGAAGGGGAGCTCCTTACAGGTCTGCCTGCTACCTCATAAGCCTAGCCTACGTTCCATCCCTTGGTGAGATGTCTTCTCTCTGAATCAGTCTCAGGATATGATAATGAAAATAGTAGTGTTCATTCAAGATTGCCACTCTCTTCAGCTTCTAAAACAGAGAGCAGTAAAGATAAGACAGCTTGTTAAAGACAAAAGGTTATTAGTTTCCAGATAAGACATCTTATCTTCAACACCTTCTCCTACTTTGATATTGAGGCTCTGTAAATTCAATGATAATCATCTTGATGAAAATAATCAGTTATCTATCTGCATTATACAAATATAAATAAACAAAATGTTATTATTCACTTTTCTATTAATTATTAAAATATCATTAATATTAGCCAGTTTCATTAATATTAATTTTCTAGTCAAGCATAATCTTTCATTTCAGTGGGGAATAGATTTTCAGATTCTGCATTTATGAATATTATACAGTGACTGAGAAAGTTTAAAGATATTTACTCTTCTAATCAGGCAAATGTCCTTATTTATTTTCAGATAGACTAGATAACGGATTTAAAATCCTGTTTTAATTTTATTCTTTCAGAACATGTCATTTCCTTTGGGCAAAGCTATATTTTCCACTTTATTTTGATGACAGTTAAACATAGTACTTTCCTCTCTCAAGATATCTTCCATGTCAGAGCTATAAAAGAATATATGAAAGGTTCTAAATTTTTCAGTTGTTCACCAAATAGTTTTGGACTGCCCCTACTTTTGTGTGAGACACTGCGCTGAGTTATGTTTAAAATACCAAGAAGAATCAAACATAAATTTAGCCCTCAAGGAACAACAACTATAGTAATTCAGGTCATAGGTAATTACACAACAAAGTAGAAAGTGATAAGTTACAAGCAAAAGGAGGTACAGTTGTGCAGTGCAGTTTCACCTATTGGCTAAGAACAATGTCTATGAATTAGAATTCCAGATCTGAAACCATCCACCTGACCTTGGATTAATCACTGAGCCCTCTTCAAGGATTTCTTCCTAGGTGAATTAGGAATGATAACAGCATCATTATGGGGCTGTTTTGTGGATTGCGTGAGAAAATATACACATGGAACTTTACATATGACAGAACATGTAATATTTATCGCTACTATTGTTGTTCTGTTGTTGTTGGTAGAGTAGAAAAGAAAGTATCACAAAATGAGATCTAACATGAAAGCTTTTATACCTGAGAGAGAGAGAGCATGAGAGATCACGTCCAATGTCAGAATCATGCAATTCTTCAAAAGAACTTTGACATCTGAGTTGAAACATTAAAGTTAGATATGGTATAAACCCCATGGAAATGGGTGGGGGGAAGAAACCCATTTTCTTTAGAAGGAAGAGAATGCACTGAGAACAAGAACCAAGAAAGCATCAGGTAGGCACAGGGAATAAGAGGCTGCTTAGCTTGATAGCTGGGCAGGGTATGTGAAGGGAGAGATGCCAAGGTGTACCGCTATATCCATGCAACATAGGGATTTGTCCTTGATTCTGGAGGAAGTGTAGGGCCGTTCAGGAGTTTTGATGATGAATGTTATCATATAACCAAGACAGCCTAAGTCATAGATGTGGTAAGTTTCCACCTTCTACTTGGGATGGAAAGCCTTATAAACAGAATGGCCCAATGAGCTAAAATACAGAAACCACTCATGATCCCATTTTCTTTAAAATTAATATTTACACTAAAGTCCAAACTGTTTGGATCTGCAACATCTGTCCTAAGCTCAGTAGCAATAACTAAAACGGCTACTGTTCTTTTTTTTAAAATATGAGTTGCCCAATCATTTTAGGTATTTTAATAAAAATGCAAATGCAGGTGAACACAAGCTTCTGCATCAGAAACATATGAATTTTTGTCTCCTGCCCCTTCCCCTGTAATTTTAATGAAAGTAATGCAGAAAAGCAAACACCAAAAGTTGTGTTTAAGTGGAAGGGCCAGGTCTGTCTGTCGGAGATAGCTGGTGAAAAAGGACTGAGAAATGACTCAGCATGGTCTGTGGTTTGCTGCTCTCACTAGAAACACAGAGGCCACGTGAAAATAAGCCCTTGCTAACAGAACACCTTGAGTATCACATCCCAAATATATACAAATGTTTGACCCTATATTCAAGGTTACTGTTTGAAATTCAGTTTTCCAACATTTATGTAGTAGCTGCTATATGTAAAGTACAGGTTGGTGTATTTAAGCCCCTGTTATTGGCTTACTTTCTGCCCTACGGATTGCCCCAGCTTAGGAGTCTAGAGCAGGTTTTAAACAACAAAGGACTAATTTATTAAAAGCCTACTAATCTCTGGTTGCTGTTTTGATACCTATCCTGTGACATTTTATGATTTTTAAAATCAAGATCAGTGAAATTAGAAATATGATTTGTGATAAAGGGGCATGACTAGGTTATCATGAAAACATACTTATGTGACCACACACACACACACACATTTCCTTAAGGATATTGGAGAAATAAAAAGCTCTTTTATTACACTGACTTCTGAAATGAGTAAACTGCTCTGAAGCTGACATGAAATCATTCTCCAATAATAGACCCTAGTTTGTTAATTTGCTGTTGTATTGTTATTGTGCACTACACAGTAATGGTATGAAACCTTCAAGGGTTATTTCACCTTCCATGGATGAGGAGTTTATCTCCATGAAGCAATAACCAAGATCAAGCCAAGTATTTTATTCTTGAATGTATTCGACAACATTAGCATTGAGACCAAATTTCAATTTACTCCAGGCAGTTACCAAAATCTGTTTTTATATTAGGCCTTTTTTCTAGATCCGTATTTTTTTATAATGATCTGAACTCCACTTTCTTTCCTGCCTCTTTAGGTAGCAGCAATGCCTGCTTAAATGCAGTTAAAATTCATTATAACACCTTATTTATACCACAGCCCCACACAATATTTTCTATGAAAATAGAATTCACATTTTAAAACAATCAGACAAAAGCCGGTAAGGTGGTGAGGCTTGATCCTGCAAATGTCTCTTCTCCGGGCTTAACCAGATGTACCAACAAGCCCGGTGGAGTCATGAACAGAGAGCAAATAAACAAAGTGCCTCTGCCTCACAGAGATGTTAGCCTGCACCTGCAAAGTCTCTAATAACTTCCTCTGATGAGGACATCAAGTCAAATCCACAAAAAAGGGCATTCTGCTTTTCAGAAGAAAGTTATCAACATGCCTAGCAGTCTTGTTCCTAAGGAATATGATTCTCCTCTGTGTGGAAGAGGCAGGCTTAGTTAGTGACTGTGGGCTGAACCACTCTTCATTTATACAGGGGAGAGAATAATGGAGAGAAATGGAGCTTCATCCAGGATCTGCTCTGGGATTTCTGCAGAGAATGGAGCTCAGTAGATTCTGCCGTTGGATGTGACGCCCTGGTTCTTTTCCTGAGCCCTTCTATCCCACTTCCTGAAGATCAGATCCACAGGGTCAGTGCAGCACCTGCTTGGCTAAGTCAAGGCCAGCCACCCAAAGTTTCTAATTTCTCTATTCCTGCTGTTTCCTCCATCACAAATGCCTCTCCCAGCCTCTGCTGGGTAATTCTCATTCTTCCTTCAAGACACTGCCTAAGCATCACCTCTTTTGCGAGGTTTTCTGAGTCTTCCCATAAAATTAGTTACCGGTGGTGGTACGGTATTCCAGGAAAAAATTCTGTGTGTGTGTGTGCTTATGTGTGTGCATGCGTGCACACTCGACTCAAGGAGGCCTAGCCCTGAGTACTGGCTTAGGCAATTACCAGCTGGATGATCTTAGGCACATTATCTGAAAACTGAAAAATTCTGTTCCTTCATATATAAATTATACTTTTCCCCATAGATTGTGTTGAGGTATAATGAGATTACATACCATTGTGGATTGAATATTTGTGTTCCTCCCCAAATTCATAGGTTAAAATCCTAATGTTTGCTGTGATGGAGGTGAGGCCTTTGGGAAGCGATGAGGGTGGCACCCTTACGAATGAGATTAGTACCCTTATAGGAAAAGACAGCAGCATAAAAGTGATATATGTGTATATATCTTTATGTGTTCAGGGCTATTCGAAGAGTTTTTATATTACTGAGTCATTAATCCTCACACCAACTTTATGATGAAGCACTGATGTCTCTACTTCACAGATGAGGAAACAGAAATCAAGATGTTACACAACTTTTCCAAAGTCACAGTGCCAGTAGCCAACACAGGCTCTTTTTAACCCCAGGCAGTCTGGCTCTAGCACTCATGGTGTGTAATACGTGTCTGTTAAATGAAGTAAAGGATGAGCAAATAAATAAATGGCAGCACATGTATTCCCTCAGCTTCATACCTAAGTATGTGTGCTGGGCATGTTGTTTAGGATGCAAAGTTTGAAATTATTCTGATTAGACAGATTGTTGAACTACATTTTTAAAAAGCAGATTTTAATGGAAGAAAAGAAGGGCAAAATCTGGGGACTGCCAAAAAACCAGAGTACCTAGATATTTATGCAGCAAAATGGAAGAACGTAGGACCTACCCCCGACCCCGCCCCGCCCCAAAGCATTTTCCCCACATGCTTTTAATTTCTACCATAGGGACATGGCTAAATTTCTGGAAATAATACACCTAGTTCATTGACACTAAAATAATAATGATTTATTAGGTGCAGTAGATCCAATTTATTCAGAGAAATGCAGGGAATGTGTGATGACTGGTTTTCAAAGGACAGAATTGGTGAAGGAGAAAAGAGACTATGAAGGGAGTGAAAGGACATAGACAGAACATCCCTCCTACCCAGGTGCTAGAATTTAGCATGCATTCATTCCTTAGGAAAAGGGAGCAGATTCTCACTAGGTTTTTAGAAGAAAACATACAGAGCAAAGCACTGTTACTTTGGACACTCTTATTATTACCCATGGATTTTAAAGTATCTCCAGTTAGTTCCAGCTACCTAGCGCCTGCACTGTGATGACGGATGCCCAGCAGGTCATTGTAACAAGTCCTGCAGTCTGAAACGACCAAAAATTTTGATCAGCATTTTCAATTGATACTTGGAGGGAAATAGCTATGTACGTTCTGTCAGAAGAACCCACTCCATTTAATTTTCAACACTGGCTGTGAATAGGTCTCCATTCGTTGGAAGAAATACCAACTATGTTGGGTTGGGTTTTCATTTAGGTTTTAATTTTTACCAGGTACTCTAAAGCTGTCCCTGACATTCCAAGGTAAATTGGCTTTATGTTAAGAAATACGTTTCAATGGAATCACAAAAGCGGCGGTAGGAGTGCAGGTTGTCATCATTTATACAAACAAGCACCAGTTCTGCTACAGTTGGACTCTGACAGTATTAACTTCTTTTTTTAATGCTTTAAGAAAAAAATACAAAAATTCACTTAAGACAGAAACCTGGCACCATTCCTAGACGAGGAGATTGTACTTTTAAAACTCTTTTTTACAAAAATAGAGAACAAGATTAACCAATCTTTTATTCAGCTCTTACTATGTCACCACAGAATATCACTATAATTATTCTGTTTCTAAATTTAAATTGCCTTTATTTGATTTTTATTTAAAAACCAGAGAACTCTTCTCTCTTTACTTCATGCTATCATCTGGTGGCTGAACTTCCAGTCACCTCAGCCCTCCTGCACACTGTTACAACCTGGAGGCAAAATGACAGTCATGGAAGAAGTTTTAGGGATTATATGTAAGCTCCCTGTTTTCTGTATGCAGCCCAGAGACATTGCGTGACTTTCTTAGGCACACGGAACAAACGAAGGCAAGGATCCAGGTGATGAAGAGCAAAAAGCCTTGGTCTGCTGATGCTACTCCACTGCCTTCCAAACCTGCTTTTTGCCTTTGAAAGGAGCACCCTGAGCAACGTGAAAACCTAGTCTCCTAGGGTCCTTCCAACTTTACTTACGAGGATAGACAGACATGCCTGCCAACTAGAACTCACTGATGGAACATGAGTTAGCAAAATTGAAATTACTCAACTCTTTGTTTCATCCTTCCTTTGAGAACCTTAAGCTCTGACACAGGTAGCAAGAGTTTTCTGATGGTGGTGTTTACCAGATGATTTTGGCTACTATGTGACCCAACATTTTGTAATGATTATTTCATATCTTTAAAGCTATATGAGGTATAGTCAATGTAATAAAATGCCCATATTTTAATATACATATATTTACACACACACATTGATTCACTTTCTGTTACAACAGATTAGCTCACATTTCCTAGAATTTTGGTTAAATGTAATCATACAATGTGATTTTTTGGGGGGTGTGGCTTCTTTAACTCAGCTTTATTACTCTGAGATTCATCCATGTTGTTGCATGTATCAGTAGTGCATTTTAAAAATAACTTCAGAGTAGTTCTCCATTGTATTGTTATACCATGTTTGTTTATCCATTCGCTTCTTGATGGACATTCGGGTCGTTTCCAGTTTTGGGCTATTACAAATAAATGTAAAGGTAAATAAATTGTACATGTATGAACATTCATGTGCAGTTCTTTGTATGAGCATATGTTATCATTTCTTTTTGGTGATTCTTTAGGCACAGAATGGCTGTGTATTTAACTTTTTAAGAAAATGGGAAATTGTTTTATCAAGTGGTTGTACCATTTTACATTCCCACGAGGACAGTATGAAAGTTCCAGTTATCCTAATCTTTGCCAACACTTGGAATAGTCAGTCTTTTAATTTTAGTCATCTTAAAAGATGTGTAGTGGTATTCCATTGTGACTTTAATTTGCATTTCTCTAATTACTAATGATGCTGAGCACCTTCTGTGTGCTTATGTGTCAACTTGTATATCTACTTTGATGAAGTTTCTGTTCAAATCTTCAGCCCAATTATTAATTGGGTTGTTAGTTATCTTATTATTGATTTTGAGAATTCTTTTAAGTTCTGGATTTATGCTCATTGTCAGATATATGCCTTACCTGTGTTGTCTGTTCATTCCCTTAGCACTGTCTGCTGAATAGTACAAGTTTTTTAATTTTGATAAAATCTACTTCATCAATTATTTCTTTTATGGATTATGCTTTTGATTTCACACTTAAGAAATCTTTCTCTAACTTAAGGGAACAAAGGCACTCTCTTATGTTTTATGTTTTCTTCTTGAAGTTTTATAGTTTTGGGTTTTACATTTAGGTCTGTGATCCAAAATCAAGTTAATTTTCTGCATATGGAAAATATACAGAGTAGGTAGAGTAGTAATTTTTTGTGTATAGTATGAAGTATGGATCAACACTTTTTTTTATATGGCTGTTTATTTATTCCAGCATCATTTGTTTAAAACTTTCTCTGTAGAAATGCATCTGATCCTGTGTTATACATCAACTGTCTGTATATGAGTTGATCCATTTCTGAACTCTTTATTCTGCTCCATTGATCTATTTGTCTGTCTTTACTCCAATACCATACTGTCTTGATTACTGCAGGTTTGTAGTTCTTATACTTCTGTAGAGTTAGTCCTCCAAGTTTATCCCTTCCAAAGTCATTCTGGCATTCTAAGTCATCTGCATTTCCATATGTATTTTAGAATCAGTTTTCAATTTCTACAAAAATGCCTGCTACAATTTGATTTGGAATTGTGTTCTACCTACAGGTCAATATAGGGAGAACTGACATCCAAACAATATCAAGTCTCCCAACCCATAAACACAGTGTATCAATTCATTTATTTAGGTCTTCTCTAATTTTCTTTAATGATATTTTATAGTTTTCAATGTATAGATCATGCATATCTTTTTTTACATATTTATCCCTAAGTACTTCATATTTTTGATGCTATTCTAAAATGGCTTTGATTTTTTATTTCAATAACAAATATTCATTGCTAAAACATAAAAACACTATTGACTTCCGTATATTGATCTTGTATGTTGTAACTTTGCAAAACTCACTTCTTAGTTTAAGCAGGTTTTTTGGTAAGAGTTCACCAGATTTGCTACATAGATATTCATTTTGTCTGCAATTTAAAAAGCTTTACTTCATTATCTCTGATTAAATGACATTTTTTTCTTGCCATACTTTGCTGCCTAGAATTTCTAGTACAGTATTGCACTGGTCAGTACTTAACTGAATCCTAAAGAGGGACACTACAGATCTCCAGAATTCTCTGTTCGATTCTCTCTTCTCAGGATCTCTGTCCTGAGAACTCTAGACATCTTGAGCTCCTCATACTCTCAGCTTTGTATCCTCAACTCAGGGAGAGTATCAGGCTCCTCCTTGATTTTCCCTCCTTGTACTGCGGCCTGGAAACTCTCCAAAGAGAGTAAGTTGGGGCAGTCATAGACCCTACTTGGTTTTTTCTCATCTCTCAGGAATCACTGTCCTTCACTGCCTGACATAGAGTTTCTTGAAAACTGTTATTACATATATTTTGTCCATTTTATTGGTTGTTTCAGACAGGAGTATAAATCCATTCTTGGCTACTTTATCTTGGCTAGAAGTGGAAGTCCTTATATATTTATTTTAATGTACACTAAAATATAATTGACAATTATACTGGTAATAGAAGAGTGATACAATTTTCTTTTAAGATATTTTAAGTAAAAAAATTAATCTATTTTTTGAAAAAAGGATTACGTGTTTACTAATGTTGGTAAAATTGATATGGCAAAAAATCTGAAGGTAGTACATAAAATTCTTAAGTTTATGAAGCACTATAAAAGAGAATAAATTTAAAGTAAAGGTGGGTGAGGGCTTACACTGAAAGGAGATCAACCAGAAAGATACTGGCGACAATAAGCAAGGAAGCAAAAAATCTGGATGCCTTAAAAGTAATTTGGGTTTATTTGTGTAGGGGCAAGGGGGCTGCACTGTGCAAAAGTCGTTTCAGTCATCACTGTACTAATGAACACTATAACTTTAGCTCCTAATGATAGCTTTACATCAATCAAAAAAAGGTTAAACTATGTTCAGAATACTATGATAAAGTAAGTAGTCATAATACCTTTTAGAAACAATTCAATAAACGTTTGTTAAAATTTCTTGCTTGAGGAAATATGACTTAGAGATTTGCAGAACTTATTCACTGAGAACGACTTAATATTGTTTCCTGAAAACAACTGAAAAACATGTTATTGTTCATTACTTTTTAGATGATTAAGAGTAAAGTAATTTGGTGTTCTAGGGCAAACAAGGAACAATTTCATTAAATTTGAAGGGCTCAGGGTTGGAGCACCACAGATGTATCAGGCATGCAATGATCTTTCAGATTTGTAGGTGGAAGGAGGGTGGAGGGTGGAGAGAGAGCAAACAAGAACTTAACACTGGGGACACTTTGCTTTCCAGATGTTACAAGGAATGTCATGCGCCTAAGGGCAGGGCCCTGAAGTCCCATAACAATAGATTTGGATTTGCATAACTATTTCCAGAATAACAAGTGCCTCATTCAAATTGTGCATACAATCACTGCAGAGTGATTCTTCAAATTCTACAAAGCTGTTTAATAATATTTATTTATAATTTTACTATTAACAAAGTACTTGGTCACACGTTACCTCAACTTTAATGCTCAGACAAATCAAGAGAGAGAGAGAGACAGAGACAGAGAGAGGGAGGAAGAGAGAGAGTTAACAAATATCCTACCTTATAAATGAGAAGATTCTGGGAGAATGTGACCTCTTCAAAATTATACAGTTGCTAAGTGACAAAACTTGGAAATGAACACATACCTGTCTCCCCAAGCTCCTGCTATACACAACACACAGAACTAAGTTTGGGTCTCATTTCTAATTCCATTTTTGACCCTCTAGTAGCATTAAAAACTTAATGTAACTCCACTGGCAGACTTGAGAGGTCTCTAAATCTCCTAAAATGATTCATGTGTAAGAACTTTTTTTAACGAGTGAAAAGTCCAAGATTCTAAGATGCAAAATGAGTTAAAAAGTTCTTGATCTAGGTAGTTTTGGAATGATCATTTAAGCCAGAGTTATAAATCTCTCAGCTCTCAGCACTCCCAACAGTTCCTCCCATTCCATGGCACGACAGGATTTTGGAAACTGAATCAGTAAACACCAGAAACCTAAGGGAGGAAAGAGCAGTGTTTCAATTGCTATTTGAATCAGTGCTTTCCTACTGCCCACTTCTCTTTTGCTAAGGACAGTTTATTTTAAGCCTGGGGCTACGGCCCTAACAACATGATTTAACTCCATAGTCTTGCATCCACACAATGTTTCCATCAGCCAAGCTGAAGGTCTCCAGACCTGACCCCTGAAAAAAGTATATATTTTCTAGAAAGAATGATTTGACTAGAAATGTAAAGCCATAGATATATATTATTTTCTTCTGACAGCAGGAGTTGTCACTTTTCCCGAAAGGGGAAACAGCGAGCAGACAACAATACAAGACTAACTGGAAGCAGAATTGTTGTTCCAACTGTGCATTCTCCCAAGCAAATTTCTCTTGGATTTTTTTTTTTTTTAATTAGTACTTAGGCAGGTTGTTTTGGCTAGTTCACAGACACAGCTGGCTCTGAGGAATGATTTACTTGGGTCATCTGCTCCAATGTTCTCCCCTCTTCTTAATTTCCAGGCAACTCCTTCTCCAACAAGGGCCTGTCACCCGTCAGCAGGCTCCCTTCCACCTCTGGAACCTCATCTCTTACCACTATTTCCTCTGCCCCTCTGCTCCAGCCACACATCCTTACTCCTCTCCAAAACAACCAAGTATGCCTCCATCTCAGGGCCTCCGTACCCTGAGGTACAAAGAATGTCTTTCTGCCAGAGAGCCAAACGGCTTGCTTCTTCACTTTACTTAGGTCTTGGCTCAAATGTCACCTTATTAAAGACCACCTGGTAAGCAATAGTGACCTTCCTGCTTCCCATACTGGCCCCTTCATCCTGCTTCATTTCTCTTTACAGCACCTCAAGACGTCTGCAATAGAATACATTTACTACTTGTCTGTTTTCTGCCTTTTCCCCAGTTAGAATGTTAACTTGGAGGACAGCAGGGATTTTGTCTGTCTTGTTCCCTCATGAATTCCAGAAAGTAGAGTAATATCTAGAAGAAAGAAGTGCTTAGTAAGTCTCTGCTGACGGAGTGAGTGAATGAATGAATGACGTGTGCCATCAGATTAACTTCCTTATTTTCCACTATATGTTATGACACTGGCCATCAAATTTTAGGTAGTACTTCTGAGCCCAACACTAATGAGACTGTTGCCACCCAGACACTTGGATAAGCTCTTATAAAGGGGGCAGTGAGGTCTTGCCTACATCCCTTTTATCTCAGGTATTAGGCCTGAACTAGGAAAATACATTAGCCTGCCTCAGCTCTCACTTATGGTTCACAAATATCTTGAAGTTTTTCACCAGTTATTCTTTAGGTTTTGATCAATTACTCTATTCTTCACTATGATAAACACCTCACAATAATGTGGACTATTATACACAATAAATATTTACTCATTAAATCTAACTCTATTAACCACAGCTGAATCTAACTGGAGTAAACCCTACAGATTTGAATAGAGTGCGCGTTGAACTCATTAACTGTTATCATAAGGAACAATCAAGGCTGCCAAATCCAGTCTCCTACCTCACCTAGGAATTCCTCCCAATAAAAATAATATATAATAACCACAAAAAGGACAACTTCCCTGAATAGAGTTCTTATCTTACTATTATCTAATTATCTTAGATTACAGTAAGTGTTTGTTTGAATTTGTTGAGCTGTGACTTCCACCAGTTCCTTCCAGTAACAAAGCTTAATAGACAGGAAACAGTCATTGGAGTGGCAACGCTGTGTAAATGACTGGTTATATTACGTTGTGCATGTATGTAGATCTGTTCTGTGATTTGGGAAGCAAGCTACATAGGGCCTTAATCTACTACCACAATCCTTTATTCAAGAAGCATGATTATCTTGTGGACACCCCAGGGACCTAACATGGCAGATGGAGGCTTTAAGATTATGGACAGCCATGTCGCTGTCATGCATATCACTCTTTAAGAATGAATGCCCCCACAGCCACAGCTAAATTCCAGTGGGAGAGCTCTATTCTTGATTTAAAGCTTACGTGGACTTAGAAAATCATCTCGAGTTTCATCCCAAAGGGGGAAAAACGCAGCTTAACTGGCAAAAGAAAACTTGCCATATCCCTTTTTGTGCCACCCAGTGGCACATCCCCAAGTTCCTTGTGATTATGTTTAACCAGAGCGCGAACGACAATCAGGTGAAAGTCCTGAGCTTACAAATATGCTGTCAGGACCGGGACCCATTTCCTATGGTGGCCTCAATGCTCAGACTCTGTTTCAGCTGCATGAAACAGAGTCTGGTGCCCTTTCCTGCCCAACATGTCCAATGCTGGGGTGGGAACCTGACAGTTTCTTCAGTCTGGCAAGCATTTTTTGATCTCCACTCAAGGTCACATTAATATGCACAAACCAATTAAAGCTCAGTTATCATGTAAACAGGGGGCTGTGTTTGCTGGCACTGCAGCACGCTGTAGTGCTATTAGCCAAGGAAAAGTAGAATCACCAAAGATGTCTTGTTAGGTGCATTAATGCCATTTATACTCATTCTTCAGATAAGTAAGCCAATTAGAAACAGACTTCAGCCTCAGCACTTCTCATTCAAAGTCTAACACACTGGAAGAATGATAATAAAGGGGAAGAGAGGTGAGCTTCCTGCCAAAGTTGTGCACAGATTGAGGGCAAAGCCAGGACTGTTTTCCTGAGCTCCTCATTCCAAGACTACAACGGATCCAGTCACCACTGCATCAGGCTGTTTGCTGGTGCAACATGAGAACTGGAAATGTATTAAGTGACTGAAAACATAGGTTATTGCTGTTCATATGTTTTCCTATGTCGTGTCTCCCCATAATGGCTAGGGACAGAAACATTTACCACAGATCGATTCTTGACTTCTGTTCTTATTTACCCCTCAGCCTTTTCATTTTTAAATACTATTTTCATTATAGACAATTTTAACAATGTAGAAAACTACAGAAAGGGTAATAAAAATCACCTGTAAGTACACCATCCGAAGATACTACTCTTCCTTTGCTTTGTTGCATTTTCTTATATAATCCTATCTCTGCACTCACATTTATTCATATCCATTATTTTTTTTCCAAAAGCTAGGAATACTACTATATATTTAGTTTCATATCCCATTTTATCTAAGGAATACAATAAACATTTTCCATATAAATAAGGTGAAAATATGATTTAATGATTGCATCATATTCTGTCACAAAAATGTGCAATATTTACTTAAGTAAATCACTTGAACCTTAATTCTTCACTATTATAAATAATACTTCATTGAATATCTTTCTGTATATATCTTGGCACACATATGAGATGATTCCCTTACAGACTGTACTTTGAAAGCACAGAAAAATATGTGCTTATTGATCAGCTTAATGTTCATGTTAGCTCAAGGAAAGTGAAAAAACAAGAATAATGTGGTCAAGGGTGGGATTGTTCCAAAAGAAATCCAGATTTTCCTATGGTGACCCTTTCTCACTGTGGCCTGGGACATGGGTAGAGTATATTATGAAATTAAGGGCAAGAAGAATTCGGCAGTGAGATTTGGGGTAGGATCAGAAATTAAACTCATGACCTAGACTACTGAGATCTGATGTTCTTGCCACAGCTGAAGACTGAAAGTGAGCAACACGAACTAGGCTGTGTACCGTGGAGGAGCAGCCACGCTTTTGTGCATGGCATGTGATTCTTTCACACCCATAACTAAGGATGCATTGTCAACACTTTGCCCTTGCATGTTTCCACATCCTGCATCCCCTAATTGGAAACTCTCTTTTATCTGCTTGGAATTTTACAGGACACCCACTGAAGCCCATGAAATAAGGAGCTTAGATTTACCGAAGAAATGAATGAACTCTTATTTCAATGGATGGAAATCTACTCCAGTGACTTGACTGGAGGGAGAAAAATTAAATGACAAGACACCAGATATTGAAATGATAAAATTGGCATTGGAATGTTTCCCTCATAGAGTCCCTTGTCCCCTCTTTGGTCTCCTGTTTGGTCTACTGCTTTCCTCCCTACTCAGTGCCAAGTTAGTGAGAGGATGAGGACACCAACAGCTGAGGGGTGCACCAGAGCTCACGGATGGAGGGAAACAGAAGTTGGCCACAAGCATCAAGGTGGATCACAGTCACAGATAGGACCTGAGCTGGAAGCCTGATCACTTTGGTCACCTACCTGAGGAGTACTGAGAGGTGCTCTGCAGATGGTCTGAATGCTGCCCTTTAAGCCACAGCAGTTCAGGTATTCTCCATCATTTCTGCCTTAAAATCCCCATCATGCCTCATGCCTTTAAGTCCCCATCAAGACCTTGATCTGCTCTAAAGACTTTCTCCTCTCAGGAATCTCTGGTTTATTGCCCAACAGCATAGTTACATCTTCTAGGTGGGAAAATCAAGATTTTCAGGGACAAAGCCCAAGCTTTAGTTTTTTGAAAAGCTTCCTCAAGTATTCTGATACACTCTCTCCGTTAGCAGTTTATTATTCATGTCGGCTTAGCATCAAAGGAGAGCCCATGGACTCTTGCTAGGTACATAGTTATCCTAAGAAACATTATGTTTCCTGCCTTCTTTGTTTGGTCTAAGGTACGTAGAATCAAGCGTCAAGATTAGTTTTGTCTTTGTGTCTGAATGATCAGGTTTTAATTATGTGTTCTGCAGCTTCCCTCAGGCCTGTGGGCTAGGCTCCACACTCTAGAGGAGCTTACACTCAAAAGCTGGCACACCTGGACTCAGGTGCTGGTTCTGCCGTTTACCTGCAATATATCCATGAAGCCTCACCTGTGTAAGATGGAGATAAAGATAAACGTCATTGGTATAATTCTCAAACATTAAAAGAGGAGAGGATTAAAAGTGTCTTGATTCTGGTATTTAGTAAGCAACTCAATAAACATTATTTCCTTCCCCTGTCCTGTGTCTCAGAAAAGCTCTTAGTTTGCCAGCAGAGCCCTCTTGAGCATTTAACATTGAGAATTTTGCAGGAGTACTCTCCCAGGATTTCCCAGTCCAACATATCAGGCTTTCCCTTTCCTTAATGAGAAAATAATGTCTCAGCTAAGCAAATAATGTTCTTTATTGTTGCTTGTATCCTATCTAATATTTACTTTGTATTATGTTTTCTACTTCTAAGTCACAAGCTAAGGGACAAAAAGTCTATCTGCATAGGCTTGTATGTAAATACAAAGATAGGCTTTCTACTCACACATCTTTTTTAAAAAAAAAACTTTAAAATATTTAAACAGAAACATAAAGTAATTTTACCACAATCTTCAGTTCAAACACATATGTGTCTGCTCATAACTAAATGTGGTTCTTGGAGCAGAGTGGCCCCTCACTGGTGAATTTAACCAAAAAGTTAGAAAATGTAGGGGCAGGGCTGTTACTGTAATGAGAATAACTACTATTTATACTGTGCTTATCATGTGCCTGGCACTAGGCTGAGTGTTTCCATTTATTATTTGATTTGATCCTTATAATAATGCCATTGAGTTAGATGTGGTTATCACGATTTTACAGGTGAGGAAACGTTAGAAAAAGAGACTAAGTAATTCACCCAGGGTCACCTACCTAGTCAATAGGATGTGAACCCAGTACTGATGGGCACCGAGGCACATAAGCAGTGTCCATGCAGCATCCACCTCCCAAAGGCTTAAGCACGCCTGATATACCGACACCCGGCCACCCGGGGCATGGGCTCACCGCGGGAGTGAGAGCCTGGCTCTGGGCTAACCTTACTGTCACGGGGTTAATGGGCACAGAACTCCGGCTGTTGGAGCCTGTCTCTTTGAAATAGCAGTTTCAGATGTCCAGGACGTAGGCCCAGAATCTGGGATGTGTGTTTAGAATTTTCCAGAGAGGTGTCGGTGGCCTATTTCACTGTAACCAAGTGAATAACCAGTCTCGTGTGGCTTTGGTTGAGCTACAGGGAGGGGGTTAAAGAGAATTAATCTGCATGAGGAAAATCTCTCTCCTGACAACTGACAAACCCCAATTACTAACACACACACACACACCCTAAGAAAGTCACTGATTTTTCTTCAGAGATCAGTGTTTAACAACCAACATGTCACAAACCTGATTCCCACATCCTGAGCTTCAGCTTGGCACTTTCAAAATTCCCTGTCAGATCTATTTTCAAGGTTCACATGGCAACAAGGCTTGTAAACAACTCAGCCCTTACTAACAAAAATGTAAATGTAAACCAGGTTGCTGCCTAACTGAAGGCAGTAAGCACATTCTGAGAAACGGGGAAGAGAAAGATGGGCTTCCCATTTGACCTGCTTGCAATTTTGGTCTTCACACACCAAGTGAATGCATTGAAAAGCAACACCTTTTGAACAAGAGTGTGCATAGCGAGTGCTTTTAACAGGCCAGGCCAGATGAGATGAAATGATCTCTTTCTCTTTCTGATTGAGCAGTAGTATGACCACTGCACTGTCACAAGTAAAATGAAATAACGTTTATTATAACATTTCTGTAACTTTTCCACAATTGCTCTAATTTGAGATTTTAAGTATGATTATGACAGAATTTAGTTCCTGATATTTTCATGCCCAGCAGTAAAGAAATGAATGAAAATTGCATTAGAGAATCCATTTCCGTAATGGTTTCTCATATGGGTCCTCTCCGATGTGGTACAGCTTAGGGAGGTTTTCTCAAGGAAGGGTGGACAGCAGCTATGGTTTGGACCCCTAATGTTCAAAGTAATTGAACAGCAGCCATTTTTTTCTGGAAAATCGTCTGAATTTCCTACAAATCCAAATCCAATTACCTGTGCAGGCTCTAATAACTAGTTACATGAGATGTTCGGTTTTTGTTTTTTTTTTTTTTTTCTGGTAACTGGGCAACTGCTTGAGGCAGCAAATTCATGTCTCTCATAAGCAATTTTTAGATTTTTATTTTCTGACTATAGAAGAAGCCCTAAAGATAAAATAACAATTGCAAATGAAATATCAAGGTGTAAATGAGTCCCTTCATTAATGACTTGGCAACTCCAGGCACAGAGAGGGTGCAGGCAGGGAAACAGCATGGTGACTGGAGGCACAGCATTTAGACCCAAACCACCAGTAATGGAGCAGGAATAGTAAGGAACGAATTGGTGGCCAACGAGCAGCATAAAGGCAAGTTAAATGGGAGAGAGGGTTTAACATTGCTTTCACCTATGGAGAAGAGGCCTTGGTAGGTAATGCATTTTATTTTAAAGGGTAGGTAGACTGTCACAGCTCATTAGAATACAGGAAAGGAAATAATACTGACAGATCTTGGATCTGAAAATCTCCATTCTGTGCTCTTATTTCCAAAGAGTGTGTACTAGTTAAAGACAATGGATAATAGAGTAACCTATTCAAGGCAAAAACAATGAATTGGGTTAGTTGGGGAAGAGTTACAAGGTTGAGTTTCAAGTTTCTTCCTTGAGTGAAGGAGAATTATGACAGAGATCAATTTACAGAATAAGTGTTTTTTTCTGCACAATTATGTTGAGCAAAGCAATTTAGAGAAGCATTTTTTTTTAAATGGCCAAGAAACACAAGGAAAAATATTCAAACTCACTAGAAAACAGAGAAATAAAATTTTTAAGCAAAGTAATATTTTTTTCCCTAGCAAAAAAGATTAACAAGAGCGATGAGGCCAGTATTTGGAGGAGGAGTGGCACATCTGGCACATGCATATGCTGCTGGCAGGAGCATGGGAATCAGTCCCACCTATCTAGAGAGTGGTGTTTAGAAATTTGTATAAAAATGAACATATTCTTTGACTCAACAGCTCTACAAACATATGTTCATGATAAGATCGTCTGTAATAGCAAACATTAGAGCCAAAAATCAAATGCCAATGAATAGAAGGTTTTAAATAAATTAATGAACCTCACTGAATGGAATAACAGCCTTTAAAAATGATGTTGAACTATATTCACTGGTATGGAAGGATTTCAAGTGTATTTCTAAGTGGAAGAGCAGATTATAAAATCACATGCCCTATACTTACTATATCTAGACATACATAAACATACACATAATATCCTACACTACTAAGTATATGATATAGAGTATATAATAGAAACAACATGTTTATATATACTACATAAATGCAATATACATATATGCACATATGTGTATAAAGATATACATATATATCATATACTAGTTGGCTTCTCTATGTTTGCTTAAGAGAAATAATTAACCATTATTAAATAAATAAATCCCTGTTGCTACCCATCTTAGAACATGTAGTAATAGTTTCCATATGGATAGCAGTTGATTTTGAAGTTTTGAAGTCTACAGTTCTGATGATCTGATCCTAAGTCTTTTTATTTGATGTTTATATTTGAAACCAATATGCTTTTCAGCCGTGGCTTCTTAATACACACATATCTCTAAATTAGGTAATAAACACAAGTTGAGTCATTTTTTGTTTGTGTGAAATGGGAAAGATGACACCAAACTACATTTTAGTTTTACTGATTTATAAATTCATATTTATATAAGAAAAACAGATAAATAGCTAGGTACAACAAAATGGTAATACAGTTATCTCCGAATTGTGAAAATTTGTGTGAACTTGTATTATACACTAGGTATTGATCAACTTTTGCTTACTTTGATGTTTAAATTTGTTTCTTTTGGTCTTCTAGTCTATGCATTTCAACAAAAGAAGAAAGGAAAATGAGGACAACTCAAGCAAAATGCCTGTAGCATCAGACGTGTGCTTTCTTCTCAGCTGCCACAGTACCACAATAAACCTGCAGGATTCCTGTCCTTCCACTGGGAATCCCTTTTCTTTTGGCCCCTTGTATAAGTTTTTTGTTCTCCAAACAAGTATGTTACTTTCCTTTTCTTTCCTCATGCCTGCTCCTTTCATAAATGGCATTAGTCAACTCAGAAAAAAGTTTGACTCTTCAGATAATGAAATGGAAGAGTGATGATTTTAGGGGATAAAAAAGAGGAGTAGGTTATTTCCTTTTCTTTTTCATTTCTTTTTTAAAAAATTTTTAATTGATTTCCAAAACTCCAATCTGCCTTTAAAATGTAAATACACATCTTATCCAGATGATATGGAAAGGTGAGAGATAAATATTTATAAGCTATAATATTTGGCTAAGTAAATGACACATGGTTTGAATAATTTGACTTTATCATCATGAGTTTATTAATATGAATGTATAAATTAATATGAATGTATAAATAGTTGGGTAGATAGCTGGCTGGCTAGATAGATAGACAGACCAAGACTAAGACAGACTAATATAAGCAGATATAAAAAATTCAGGACATTAACCAATTCTGCAAATACATCAACTGTGGAATTAGATTCTTCCCTTGGAGTCTAGGTAGATGTAGCAATATGTTCTCATAGAGAAAGAAAGAAGAAGAATTGCCATCTGAAGGAAATACAAAACCACCATTAGGCAAACACCACAGTTGTAGGCAAAATTCACCAATGGATGCTAAAATCAATGTACAAATGTTTGAGGAGAAATAGGATATTAGCATTAACTCAAAATATCTTCTCTAAGATATGTATCAATTAAAAAGAGAAAATGAGCTACCTGACAATAAAGAAATACAGCAGATATTATCTTGACCAAGTGCTCAAAGCTCCTATCACCAGTAATAATACATGCAACAAGACAGCATGTACCTCTGATATAATGCACTGAGAACGGAGCGACGTTACCTCTGTGGTATTCTTCCCAAAAGTGTATAATCTCAATTAAATCACGAAGAAATATCTGAAAAACCTAAAGTTGAGAGACAGTGTACAAAATAACTGGCCAGATCTCAGGAAAAGTGTCAAGGTCATGAAAGACACGAAAAGAATGAAGAACTGTCACAAATTAGGGTAGACTAAAGAGAAGCCACAAATAAATGCAATGGGAGATCCTGGATTGAATCTTAGAACAGAAAAATAACATTGGGGAAGAAAAACACTGGTGAGTTCTAGTAAGATCTGAAGTTTAGTTAATAGTGCTTTACCAATGTTAATTTCCTAGATTTAGGAAAAGCTGGGTTAAGGGTATTTATTCATGAAATTTCTGTATTATTTTTACAAATTTTCAGTAAGTGTTAAATTATTTGAAAATAAAAAGTTTTTCAAAATGGGAAAAAAAAATTGCTATGCCTTCCTTCTGGGTTTGATTCTTGTTCCATAGATATCAAAGAAACCTTGAAATCCTCACACATAGTTTTCTATTTTATGTAAGAATAGACTTACCCTGAGTCTTAACGATACAGCTAAAAGAGACTTCACAATTCATAGTGTTAAACTGATAGTATCCCCCACTGTTTTAATGGTGTCCTCCAATCAGGAAAAGGATTTCCTGCTCTCTGCAGAGCATGGGGTGATGGTGGTGGGGAGATTGCTTTATTAAGCATTTGAAAAAAATAAGCCCATTGAACAGTGTTGACAGGGTTTATCTATTCATCTTCTGTAACAATCACAATATAAATGGTCAGAACCTAAAGAAGGGCTGGACACATAAATCTGTGAATAAGGAACACGCAACAACTACGTGCTCTGTCACCTTATCCTGAAAAGGTAAAAATGACTTTTCTCATAAAGAACTAACTTCTTCAAATGTATGTTCATTATGCTATGGGATCATTTCTTATGAGGAATATATTACACACTCTTCTAGTAAGAATGATGATAGTAATACACAGCTTATATAACAGGGTCCTTGAAGACTGAAAACATCGAATCAGACATAAACCTCTCAATTTGACTCTAAGACTGTGGTTAATGACCACACCTTTTTCACTCAATAAATATTGTTGAATGATGGCTGGTGAAACAAATGTATTCCTTTATCTATCCTTAAAGTGCCCAGGCAAAACCCCTGGCCATTATTCTCTGCATCACCTTCTAGGGCAACTCCAAGGTCTGCAATTTGGATGATACGCAGTTCTGTCTTATTTGACTTAGCACAAGACGGAGCCCATAAAAGATGGGAGTGAATCCCTGAGACCCACCAGGAGGAGGGCTTCCCCTGGTTGAACTAAGTTAATTAGACCTGTGAAATATATACATTTCAAATTAACTTTTATCTGGCTAATGCGGTGTGAGTAATAATAGAACCTTGTTATCAGGTAGCTTATAACTCAGCATGGAGGGCAAAAACAGTATTTCTAAAGTAATCACAGAGTATGTAAGTACTGAGCCATGCAGGGAGGTCAGTATGCCGGCATAGACCCACCTACTGAATCACTGGTATCTATGTACTGCTTGACATTAGGAATATAAAGATGAAACACACACTTTCTCTACTCCAAAGGAATTCACAAGTCTATGCGGTGAGTTAGAATTTTTTTTTTAAATAAAGCAGTACAGGTGGTGAAGTGTTAAAACAAAGTGGCACTTAAAGACCCTGGAGAGGAGGTAATGTTTGAGCTGAGACTTAATGAATGAAAGAGAATTTTCTAAGAAAGAACACAGGTTGGGAGAAAGGGCATCCAAGGCATAGAGAATGGCAAGTATTAAGTCAGAAAAGCATGGAAAGCATTAAGGTGTGAGGAGTCATAAAATGTGTGAATCATTGTAGCATATAGGTATGGAGGGAGAAGGGGGCAGAAGTTATGGCTGGAAAGGCAGACGAGGGTCAGGGCAGGAAGCAACTTTATGACACCCTGGGGAACTCAAGCCTTATAAGACAGAGAATGAGAAATTACTGCATATGAAGTGAAATTGAGTGAAATAATTTTGGCTAATGCAAAGATAAAATATGAAACAAGGGCAACAGAGGAGAAGAAAACAAGTCAGAAAACTCTTTTGCATTGGTACTAGCAGAACCCTTAGACTTCAACAATGGGCTTCAACCCAGGACTCCGACAATGGCTGGGGCGTTTCTAGCTCGGGCTATCGAGTGGATGGTGCTCGGATGAGGAATGCAGGGAGGAAGCTCATGAGCTTTCCCTGCATGTGATGAGCTAGAGAAGCCTGAGAAGCACCCTGCAGACATATCCAGTGCGTAGTCAGAGAAACAGGGGCCACAGAAAGACAGAGGAGATGAAAGAATCATGGCTTAAAATGGTCTAAAGCTACGCTGTCCGATATGGTAGCCACTAAGCCCATGTGGCAATTAAACTCTGAAATGTGCATAGTCTGAATGAAGTGTGCTGGAAGTGTAGAAACACACCTGATTCCTACGATTTTGCTGAAACAAGTTAAATATTTTATTAATAATTTGGATATTGATTATATGTTGAAATAACATTTTGAAATACTGGATTAAATAAAAAATTATTAAAATTCTTTTCAGCCATTTATATATATCATTTTTAATACAGCTATTAGGACATTAAAATTACATAGGTAATTTTATGCATATGTAGCTTGCATTATATTTCTGTTGGACAGTGCTGGTCTAAAGACTCTGGCCTTAACATTGTGGTAGGGTAGGGCTGTGGGTAGGGTTTGTGGTAGGGTTTAAAGATGTAACAAGGGAAGCAAGGGTAGCTGGGCATGCATTTGGAGACAGAGGCTGTCTAGAGATTGAGACCAGGAGCAGAAAAAACAGTAGCACTAAAGACATGATCAATCACTATTTTGACCAGACATGATGAGGAAAACAGCTTGCTGAGAGCAGATGTGCGAAATGGTGAACATGTCCAGAACAAGTGAACTTGATAATGGAGAATAATGAATGATTATGGCCAAACATATACGTAGTATAAACTAGAGAGCAAGTGGAAAGGGTAGTTTCACGAGAACATTGTTTCAGGAAGACCATAAGTCTCCGGTACACATGATGAAGCAGAGACAGGAAGAGACTTAAGACAAGAAGGCAGAGGGAGCTATGCTCTCATCGAGCATGAAACGATGGGTTTTTAGATGAGGGTGGAGACAGTGGGAAGAGGAAAAGAAAAACCGAAGAAGGATGCCTAAGCAAGAATGAACACTGCTGACTGCAACTGCAGTTTAAACCTTAGCCCAACCTTGGGATGGACAGGCCAGCATCACACCCAGAGCTGAGACACCAGAGATGTGAGGCCACACCGTTTCCTTGCCTTAGCAAGCACCTGTGGGAATCAACACTGCTGAAGATGGCAAACCGGAATGTCCTCATGAGAGCTTCAGGAAATGGCAAGGTCGCTGAAGACAGCTCCATAATTAAGACCCATTGCCAGGAACTGTCTCCTGCGGCTTTCAGCTGCTGCAAACACTTGGTTTGCCTCATGTAGACACAGGATAAAACCCACCGAGAGAGTCCCCATAGACAGGAAAGAAATGCGAACAGCCTAGGGTACTTCTTGACTTTTGTTGCTAACTGCTGTGTGAAAGAAAAAGCTATATATAGATTTTTTTCACTCCCGTTTCTGTAATTTTAATGAGATTCAAAGTTAAAGTTAAAAGATTCAAATGCATAAATCCAAAAGATAACTTTTAATTTGTAAAAGAAATGGAAATACATCTTTTACTTCAGGGTAAATATCACTGTGCTGATCTGCAAAATGACCTGATTCTGGAAGTGAATACATCAAAATATATGTAAAAAATGCCCACATAACTCCTCCTGCAAGCATGATTTTCAATATTCTCCCATGATCCCCTGTTGGCTCCGAAGTAGATTATATTCAAGAATCAAGAGGTGAAAACACTTGACGAATAAATGTATTAAAATGACTGCTGTGTCTCTGAGATAGCAATTACATTAATAACTTTCCTGAATCCTTAAAAAAAAATCAAGTTAGCTATCACAAAGGGTGTCAGATTGAGCTCGTAGGCAACTAAATCCTACTTTACCTATATATACTCTTCGAATGGAAGATAACACGTTATGCATCCTTCTCACTGCCTGTACCAACCGATCAAGTCACTGCAGAAAGGGAAAAGTGTGTAGATGACGGAACGAAAGTCAAACTCTTTGGGTCAGTTCTTCCCAGGTTGTGCTGATAGGAAATCCAGAACAGGAAGCAGGAGAACAAAGAAGTCTTTAATGATTGGTCCTTGGTTGAAATTCCAAGTCAAAGCACTATGACACTTTGTTTGGAATTTTACCTCCCATCTATGCATTGTATTGTACAGATTGTCAGCCAAGAAATTAGGCAGTATGTGATATAATTAATGCTAAGAAAGCCTGTGCTCAACTATGGCCATAAAACCATGGTAGGGACACTTCACGAATTTTTTAAGGAAAAGGACAATGGAGGAATTGGAATTTATATGTCTATCTTCAGTTTCTTTAGATTACAGTTGTCCCTTGTATTCTTGAGGCAGGCTTGGTTCTAGGAACCACCCTTGGATACCAAAATCCCCAGAAGCTCCCATGTGAGTCTCTTATGGAAAATGGGATAGAATTAGCATACAACCTACTCACATCCTCCCTTACACTTTAAATCATCTCTAGATTATTTATAATACCTAACAATGCAAATGGTATGTAAATAGTTGTAAATACAATGCAAATGCTATATAAATAGTTGCCAGGCACATGGGGAAGCACATGGCAAATACAAGTTTTTTTGCCTTTTGGAATTTTCTGAGACTTTTTTTCCAAATATTTTCAACCGGAGGTTTGTTGAATCCACAGATGCAAAATCCACAGACACGGAGGGCTGACTTTATACTCAGCTATTTCTTTCCTTCTGACTTGACCTCAGTCCTCCCACAGGTGACAAGGCAGGGTAACATCTGCAAAGTTGCTGTGTGATCTTAGGCCTCAGTTTCCTCACAGATAATATATGGGAAACAGCATTTTCCCCCATGGGACTATTGTGAGGATCGAGATGAAAGTGTCTAGTACACAGTGGATTCTCCGTAATGATCATTAATAACCATTATTACTATTCAAAGGGTACATGAGTTTAAGTTAAAAAATGTGAACTAGAAAAAAAAATTCATGAACTATATTTGTAGATATTTAAAGCATTATTTTTGCCACCAGGCAATTCCTTCAGGACTTTACCACCTTCTTCAAAGAAGTCTGTAAGTTGAGTAGACCATGGGAACAAATGTGGAAAGAGCAGTTGGCCTATTTTAAATAAGTAATGTATTACGTTTAAAAGTAGGGCCATGTCTACTCTACCAAATGCAGACACTGGCGTAAGCACAAGCTAGCCCAGAAACCTGGCATCCTTCCCAACATCAGCCCCCATCGCCTCTGCCCCAGCTCACCGCCCACGGTGACTGGCAGCCTTTCTCTCATCTTCCAGTTCATAGTTATGATGAGGTGCATGGTTTCTAAATGTAAGCTGACCTTGCAGCCCGTCCGTGTCTAAGTCAGTGCTGGGCAAATGGCTTTGTCAGTACGGAGCAAACACTTGTCACATGAAAAAGACCCACTTCATCAATCTTTTCTACTTGCCACCAACCTAAAAGGATGTGTTCATCAGATCTCTCTCACACCAGATACACACCTGGATTTTAGAAATCTGTAGTGAGGAGGCAGAAATTGAGTGTAAAGGTGAACTCTGTCCCCTTTGCCTGTACAGTCAGTCAAGTGTTCTTCTAAGAAGCATGACCCTGTTGCCCTTAAGAATGATGTACTTTATAATTTTATAAATGTGCTTTATAAGGTAAATGTCACTCTTGTAGTACGGTTGGAGGGGCAACCTGAGTGTCATGCTTAAAAGACATTAGGGAGTTTGGCTGACAGATGTGTGTTTTACCTGAGGCCACATCCATACGATGCCAAACCAATAAATGACAGAAAAGAAAACAAAAATTTTCAAATGAGTTAGATGTACAATTTTTAAATAACTAGGGCAGACCCAATTGTTTGATTTCAGCTTCTGTCCAAAATAATTCTAATCTAATGGAGAGGAGTTAGCACTTACATCATTTTCCCCCATGAACAGTTATAAGAGAAAAAAGGCAAAATTTGACTTCAATTTTCTGTCAGTGATCACTATGGTCTTTTTACAGAGTGCATGAAGAGTCCACCCCAATACTCTGATGCCACTGCCAACACTGTTATGAAAACACATTTGGGTTATCTGTCCAAAGGTTCCTCTAATAAATGATTATGAAACTGTGTCTCAGAAGATTGGTTCTGAAGATTTCAAAGGGATTTTCTTGGCTTGCCTAACTAAGAAGATGAGCCTACTCAAATCTTCATTTATTTTAGAGATTACAGGTAAAGGATGATTTAAGAATCAATAGATAAGGATGGGTAAAGCCTTAAAATCTACTGAGTATCTACTATATGCCAGAAATTATGCTAACTGCAGTAAACATTATTTTCCTTTAACCTCAAGATGGCACATTCCCATTTAGTACATGAGGAAACTGAGGCCTGGAAAGAATGGTAATTTATCCAGTGGCATACAATGACTATGTAGCAGGGATGGGATTTGAACAAAAGATCTTTTCAGTTATGTAGAAAATATACACCAGCTAGAAAAGACTACAGTTAGTCCAGTACTTAAATACTGAGAAACTGTTCCTTTGATTTTTTACCTTTTTATAAAATATGCCCTGAAATGTAAAAGCTTAATGTCACGTTGCTTACCTCTCAACTATTTTGGAAAAAAAAAAAATAGCCGGGTCAAATTCTTGTTAAGTTTTTGCAGGCAGTAAACATACAAAAACTCATCGGAACGTCTCTCTTCATCATAACATTCCTGATTAAACTGGTAAACAAAATATGCTTCCATCAAACAAGTGTGTCATCAAATATCAATTCCTTTTATGTAATTCTTATAAATCATCTTCAAGAAGATAGTTTTCAATGGTGACACCTGGTTGGTGTAACTGCCATTTTGCAAGTCAGTCATTGTCTTTTACTTGGTAGGAAATGAAAGGAATTTTGGAGATGAAGGGGAGATACTGATAAAAACCATCAGAATTGCTTTCTTTTCCTTATTCCCCTTTACCTAACTGTTCAGCTTATATCAAACAGCTAGGCTTGAATGAACATTCTATTCATAGTAACAATCACCATCTTCCCTGTTTTACATTCTGAAGTTTGGCCATTTACCTTTCTCAGTTTTATACATCTGTGTTTCCTGGGGAATTTAGGAAGAAACCTTCTAGTAACTGAGCTGAGATAATTCATAATACTTTTCTCTAGGCCTGGAATTAAGCAGGAGTTGCCAGAGAAAATTATGAACAAAAACCCTGAGAGTTCCCATCAATTTCACCACCACCCATCTCTCAAATGTGTATCCCATCTCTAATTTTTTTTAGGTCCCCTGACACTTTATGGTCTTCAGCTCCTAGCAAAAACGTAACAATTTTAGAGCCTAATTATAAGAGATTCAATTCACTCAAACGATATTATACATTTGCACTTAACAAACTCCTTTAATCTAAATGTGCAATAAGAGGGAATTAATTAATAATAACAGCCAACTTTTTTTTTTTTTACTATTCCTTATGTGTAGGGCAATATTCTAAGTGCTTAACATATGATTAGTTATCTCACTAATCCTCACAAGAATCCAATGAGATAAGATGCTAAATTATTCCCAATTTACAGATGAGGAAATGAAGCATGGGAATTTAAGTCAATACCTTAGGTCAAACATTTATTCAGAGGTGAAATCACGATTCAAATGCAAGAAATTTGGCTCAAGTGCTTGTGTTCTTAAATAGGACAATATGCTGCCACCAGTAAAGTAGAATAAGCTAGTACACATATAAATTGTTGTGACAGAAAAGACCCACTTGGTGTTAAAAATAGATATATCTATCTTTATTGAGTTGAAGAGCCACATATCTTCTATAAATTATATAATGGCAGAGCACATATGTACTTTGTTAGAAAGGAAAGTGTTAGTGATCATCTCTACTTACTGGAATTATGATTAATCTCTTTTATTTGTATATAACATGTTTATTGATTTTTAATTGTATTCTCTTTCTTTTCACAATGACTATGTATTGCTTGCACAATTAAAACAGTTTTAAAAAGGAAAAAAGTAGAACCTGAATTCCCAGGAGAATCCTCTAATACCAGAGCCAGCTAGAAGATGTTACCACTACACCTTGACTCTCTTCCCATTGGAGGTCTCATCTACCTATTTCAAGAAAAACTTTCATTTTGCATAGCACTTTAGAATTTACAGAAAGTTTTCACATGTTATCCAAGTATTATCCATCAGAGCTTTCAGTTTAATTTACTATTCATTGTGACACCAAGAGGAGAAGGAGAGGACGAGCAGGTGCTCACACAAAAGACGCTGAAGAACATGGGATGGCCTGGACAGAAGCAGGCTGTGATCCATACAGGAAGGACTTCTGGGTGAGCAGCTCATCTTGGCTGCTCTGGTAGCAACTCAACTCTTACAGAGCTACCCTGGCCTCTGGTCCAAAGCCCAGAGCTTCCATGGGGTCAGGAAAGGTTAGAGCATGCAGTGCTTCTTCAAAGCAGGATTGTTATGATGGCAGCAACAAAATTAGCAAAGGAAATTCTTCAATAAAATGTCTTCATTAGAAAAAAAAATACTACCTTAAATTAATTCTATTTAATTCACTACAGTATAGAATTGCAGAAACTTAAGATGGAACAAAAACAACCAGGGCGAATTATAGCATTCTACAATGTAACAGCTTTATCCTTAATTAATGTAATCTAGTTACCAAGGAAAGGGGTGCTCTTTCTTCTCTCTTTTACCAGGTGATGTTACTTCTGTGGCAATGACCAGTGGGACAGCATGGCTTCTTCCATAATATAATTTTGGAATGGCCCAAGGAAGTACAGCTCAGCAATTAGCACTGTGTTTCCTTACAGATATTTCCAGTGACTCTGCTGTCATCAGGTCATCCCATGGGTCGCACTCCTGGAACACTACACGGCAGTGCCACACCAATCCGTTTACTCACTGGTTACCAACTTAACGAGAGTGATCACAGTGGAAGAGCTGCAATATATTCTAACACAGTGGACCAGACTTGAAAACACATAATAATCACCTGTGCAGCTTGTTTAAAAATGCAGATTCTCCAAGACCTCCTCTTGGAGAATTTTGTTCAGTTGGTATGGGGAGCGTCCCAAGAATTTATATTTTTAATAAGCAACCCAGGTGATTCTTTCTAGCCTTTATGGTAGACATAAATGAAAAACAGGTGCTAGTATAACCACACTCAGCATATATACTTGTTTGCCTTATAAATTCTTATCTAGCTATGAATAGAGATGGTAAGGGTAAATCTTTCAGCTCTGCTTCATTAATAATTCAGCAAGACTGAATATTGTTGTTGAATATGTTTGATTGCAAAGTTGGCAGATCTTGTAGGCAAATTTCCTCCCATATTTCACATCATCAGAACAGCCTTAGTCATCAGCACTATAGCAGACTGTACATTTACCGGAGGGTGATGAGGTGTAAGGTGATGGTTCAGATAAGAGTCCTGTCTACACTTTCTACTCAAATGCATCTGAGGAAAGAAAAAATATGCATCCATTTTCAGAACAAGAGAACAGATAGCAATTTGAGATTTACAAATAATAGGTAACTAAGAAATATTAAGCTGTGTAACAGAAATTTAAGATGAAATTTTGCTGCATTTTGGACTATTCTGAGAAAGTGCCTAATATTACAAGACCTGAAGTGATTCTGTCAAAATCAATGCATTGACAGTGTTTTTAATTTGTTTCTGGGTTCTGGTCTTTTTTCATGGAAGAATGTGTGCCTTTACATTGAACAGAATAGTCCAATTGTGGGACACAGTCCAAATCAGGATAAGAATAAATACTAGGCCACCCTATAGACTTTAACAGGAGCATTTATATACAGAATTCCCAGAGGTGCTACTTACAGTATTACTAAGATAACATGACAGCCTCTTTCTGGAGGAAAAATGTGATTTTACACATACTGGTGTGAAACCGTGCTAAAACACCGTAACTAGTTTGAATCCCTTAGGCAGTGTACTTAAAAGTACTACCCTCCACACCCAATCAACCTTGCATCCTGCATAGTTTTCCATGTGATCTGACCAGCCTGAGAGTGATGTGGGGTAAGGGACAGGTGGGGGTGGGTGGGAAAGCTATTTCAACATCAAAGGAGGTGGCAAAAACCAGTCTGAGAACTCAGGCGTAAGCAGTTCAGGGTCCTGTCATTTCACTGACCTTTCCTGGAACTGAGAAGACAGTGCCATCACCAACACTGGGCTTGAAGTTGTATAGTGAGCGACATAATTTAGAGGGGAAGGTTTATATATATTTCATCAACACTCCCCCAAAGACTAACAACTCCTTATTCACTCAATAAATGTTCAATGAGTATCTACTAAGTGCCAGATAGTGCCAGGAATGCATAAGTGAACCAAACAGAGAAAAACCCTGCCCTTAAGAAGCATACATCGTAAAGGGAGAAGAGAAAAAGTCCAGAAAATAGTGCTGGAATATAGTACACCCAACGGTGAAAAGGGCCATGAAGAAAGACAAAGCAAGAGAGGGGTGGAGATTCCGACGGTGGAGGGGTTCAGGCATACTTTTAAGTAAATCAGGAATAGTCCTGCTAGGAAGGGGACATTTAGAAGACTGGAAGAAGTGAGGAAGTAAACCATGGGGAAGCCATCTGGGAAAGCATTCTAGAATACAGGGACAGCAAGCACAAAGGGGCGTGGACATCAGGAGAGCCCTCAAGAATTTCAGCATCTAAATCAGGAGTGTGGCTTCACAACATAGGCACCAACACCCATCCCCAAGTATAGAATTGCTGAGAAGCGTGCTCTCCATAATTCCACAACTTCATCAGGTGCCTTAGATTTCTGGAGAGCAAAGCGCTGATGAAGTTTGGTTTGGGTCTATCTTTGGGAATTCTGTCAGGCGTACTTGTGTTCCCATCTTTCCTTTTTCTCCAAGAAAGGACACTTTCTCTTATCTATTTGGGGGAGTAAGATAAATTAACCCAGAATCTTTAGTCTGCCCAGAAACAACCAGCGTAAGCCCAAGGTCAGCTCAATTTCCAGAGCAGAAGCCATAAATCCTGCCATGAATAGTTCTGATGAATTTCCAGGACTTACTACCGGTTAGTGCATTCATTTTCTGTGGCTGCTATAACACATTACCGCTTACTCAGCAGCTTTAAACAACACAAATTTATTATCTTACAGTTCTGCAGGTCCGAGGTCTGACACGGGATTCTCCAGGCTAAAATCAATGTGTTGACTGAGCTGCATTCCTTCCTGTAGACTCTAGGTAGGATCTATTTCCTCCCTTTCCCCTTTTCCAGAGGCCGCCCACATCCCTTGGTTCAGGCTCTCTTCCTCCATCTTCAAGGCCTAGCAAAGATGCATGGAGTCCTTCCCACATCTTATCACTCCAATCTTGCTTCTGAAGTCACACCTCCTCCTCTGACTCTCAGGCCCTCTTCTGTCTTCCTCTTCCACTTGTAAGTATCCTTGTGATTATGTTGGACACACCCAGTAATCCAGGGTATCCTCTAAGTCCCAGTTTAATTACATCTGCAAAGTCCCTTTTGCCATGTAAAATAACATAGTTATAGATTCTAACCATTAAGACACAGACATACATTTGTGGGCTGTAATTCTGCCTATTAGAGTTGTATTTTTCTCTTTTTTTCCCCCATGTTTCAGGAGCTGATCAAAACTTTCTAAGAAAAGTTTGTATTACTCACTGCAAAACTGGCAAGGGGCAGAAAGGCCCCTTATATATAGGCAGTTACTTGAACAAAAACTATTTTCTGGGATAACATTTCTTAAAAGCGTAGCATATGACTGTAAGATCTTTCTCTGGAGGCAGGGGAGGGAGTAGAGTTATTTATTTGTTTATTTATTTTAATGGAGGTACTGGGGATTGAACCCAGGACCTCGTGCATGCTAATCATGCTCTCTACCACTGAGCTATACCCTCCCAGCCAACAGGATTGTAAAAGGAAAAAAAAAAAAAAAAAAAAGAATCAAGGAATTAGGGAAACATTGCCTCCTTGGATATTTTAATAATGTGTACATTGGAGCAGATTAATTGACCACTGTGAATCTGATTCCTTAAAGCAACTTTTCAGGGTTGCTATGAGACTTAAAGAGGATAAACCGTATGCCATATGAACTAACATGGCGCTGGCCCTCATTGGCCACTTATTTTATTGCTACTGTTTTTGTTCTTATCATCATCTTTTTTTTTTTCTTTCACTTGCTTCCTAATTCCTCTAATCTAGTCTCTGAATAAAAACCTAGATTTTTAAACTGTTTTCTATGTAAACTAGTCCTAGATATTACATTTGACCTAAATAAACGTTGCTGCTTTTCTCTCCTTCAGAGTTTGGGAAACTCTTGAACTCACTATTGCAAATTACATCCACCCAAAGGCCAACTCATTATGCTGTGGCATGAACCCTATTTTTAAGTGAACTGCCCTGTAGTCGCTGCCCATCTCTTTTCCTCCCTCTCACAGCTGTTGCTGAGAGGGACAGTCACCTGGCAGAGACCGGCAGCAACAGCTGTCTGTGCAGAGGCAGGCTGCAGCCCAGCAGCCACACTCCTGCCTCCTGCTGAAGGCAGCCAGTGAGCTCAGATGAGATGAGCAGCGGCACTCAAGATCCGACCACCCCTGGGGCAGCTGGACATCTGCCTGGTGACCTCGAGGGCCATCTGCCTGCTCAGAGAAGGCCTGGATGGAGGGAAGAGCAGCAGCTACCTGTTGTCACTCCTGCTCTATTTCTGATGAGTCTCAAGTTCATCTCGTATGTTGGTGTGAAGCCCCTGATGCCCCAACTCCAGATGCTTAGTATGTCCCGTATCTGACATACTAGATGGTTTGGGTGGCGTGGCTCCTGAAGCCTTTGCTCTCCCTGGAGCAGACCCACGTCTAGACCCATGTTAGCAATGAGGTTGATGGAAGTCTACCTGTCACTGTTTATACCTACCTCTCTCTGACCTTGCTGGCGCAAATCACAGAGCCGCTGAGTGTTAAATTTGTGCCTTGGAGGTTACTGAGTCCAGCCACCTGATATGAGGGATAAGGACACGGAGACCTGTTAAGGGTGTAGTTTGCCCCCAAACTAGACCAGAACCCTGTTTGCTCTGGCTCTCAGTTCACTTCTATGTCTACAACACCTCTCTCACCCACACTTGGAGCCCATGATGCTTCTCCTCAGTACCTGAGCTATGCTTGTTGCATGCAGGAAGCAGCTACATTGTTTTTCAGTTTAAGATTAAACATTTCTCTTGCAGATGAAAAGACTGGAGGCAATAAAATTCAGTAGCTCTCTGAGAGTGGTTTAAAGCTATAGCGAGGATGATCGGGGACAATAGTGCATTGAAGATGCAGCGCCATGGACTGGGCTTGGTGATGACATTACACATGACAGCTGTGTTGGCCTAACTAGCCTTTGGGAACCATACAAAAGGCAGATGGGTGGCAGAAAGAAGAGTTGGTGAGTGATTAGGGTGAAGGCAAGTGAACATATTCCTTAAACCTCTCTGAAAAATGAGTCCACAATTACCACGTCCTAAACACTCACCTATCACTGATAAATAAAGTGAAACCTGCAGGTACCAAAAAGAGAGCCTCAATGGAAATAATCTCAAATGTCAAATCTGTCTGTTCTATTAAAAAAAAAAAAAACCAGCTATACAAGTAGAAAAAGGATTGTAGAACATAAGCTTGTCTATCATTCAACGGCAGGGACCATACTGAAGTCAGGTTTTTTTTTTTCCCTCTGGTCATCACTATGCCTCCCCACACCCCAATCCTTTCGCAGGACTTAACACTGCAAAGTACACACAACAGGTACTCTGCCTGTTTTAACTTGACAGAATTCTTTTACATCTACCTAAAAGAGGCGAAACTCTCAATTTCCCTTTTTCATGATTTTTCAAGTGGCCCAGCTTCACTTGGCACTACAGACAATACAAAAGCAACCAGCCAAGAATGAAATGCCCTAAAGACTGGAAAAGCAGACGTTAAAAAAAACACTTGATGGAGAAAGGCCTCAGCATGAGGAGCAGGCTAGCCCTGCAACCGAGCCACAGAAGGCACAGGCCAGGCGGAATACATCTGCTCCCAGAGATCTGATGAGCCCACTACTCTCCAGGCTTGCTCAGATTAATCAGAATCTCCAACTCTTCTGAGGCGCCCTAACACCCACCTAATAGCCGCATCAAGGAGAAATGTATGCTAATCTGTTAATGTGGACGCCCCACAGTCATTAGCTGAGGAGACAGGCTCCTCTATCCAACTGCTGAGGGTTTCTTAGATAGAGAACTAATGGAAATGCCTTTAATAATTCTCCACGCTAACTCTGTATTGTTTTTAATGCTCACACATATGTGCCTGCAATTTTTCATTAAGTATCTCCAGAATCTTATTATTTTACAAGATGGCTTCTGGGTAAGACAGCTGATTCTAACGGAGAAATGGCATTTTGAAGGATGCAGGTTACTCAAGTGCATTTAATAGATTCCATAGAGGGGGGTTTGTCATCAAGAATAACAATGTCAATATTTTGATTCTTGTTGGACTCATTACTTATTTCCTTACAGTCCATATTTTGGAGTAGCTCCATATAAGCTGCATCTACTTGTTATTTCCATCTTCACTGAACTGGAAGCCCTCCTGCTGTTCCTGCTGAAACAACTGTTGTTTGTGGGCCACGCAGACCGGCTTTCCTCTTCCTGCCAGAGGTAAATACCCTAAAGGAATCCAGAATTACACTGAATGAAAATTTGGATGAGTACCATTTGTGCTTTAATTTGGGTAAAAACAGTCTTCGAAGGTTATGTGCCGTGAGGGAGACTTGGCTTATTAAGTAGGCCTGAGGTTGAAGTTATTCCAAGCAGACTGGGTTTTGTCCCAAACTGGCCGTTTTATGTGGACCTTCACTGGGAAAGAAAGCAATTCTTTTGAAAGCAATGGTGTGCCTGGTTTAGTCTCTCAAGACTCTCAAGGCATTTATGTGCTAAGGAACAGTGTGGCTAGCCTGGCCCACATGTTCACCTGGTACCAACCCAGCAAGCAGTGCCAGCGACATCTCCCACCCTAGCCTTCCCTCTGCTCCTCCCACACACACTTCCGTTCCCGCTCCAGACTTCTCTGCTTCCTTGCCTATTCCACTGGTCCACTACGGCCGTGAGCACGTCTTAGTCTTGCTGATACCGTTTTAATGTTAGAATGGGAATAATTTATGCCTTTTAAGTTTAAGAACATCTCCACGAATAAACGAGATAACGTAAGTAAAGCAGCACAATATCTGAAACACAGTAAATATTCAATAAATCTAAGTTAATATCATTATGATTAACACGATTATCATCATTATCATCATTCCTCTTCACCAACTGGCACAAAGTAAGGCACAGCGTATTAGAAAGTGATGAAGAAGTGGGCACAGAGCTGGGTCAGGAGGGTCTTTGCAGTGGAAAAAGGGACCTGGGGTTGCGGCCTGAAATGTTACCGTAAACTGTAACTCTCACCGACCCTTCAGCCTGCAGACGGGCAGATGTGAAAAGAAAGCTGCTAGAGCATTATGTTGATACAATGGGTCATTTCACCCCTGGGCAAATAAGACCAAAATGACGACTATGAAAGGATTGGGGTAAATGATCTACCCAGTTGATACAATTCAGTCATTAAGTCACACTGCTGAGCACTCTACCTCCTTCTTATCCTATATCAAACAGTTGTTTCCTTTAGGTAGCTCATGCTGCAAGCTGTCCTAAATGCCTCTGTTTTTCTTTAATTCCCCTTTATTGATTTTTAGAATAAAGGTACATGTGTCCAGTGAGAAAACAAAACAAAACATCTTGTCTATATTAAGCTAAGCTTTGAAATGTCCAAGGTGGTAACCAAGAACCATGCCTAAGTGCTCCAGGAAGCTACGTGATGGTGGTCAGTGCACAGTCCTCTTCCCAGTGCAAGCTGCACCCCTCACCCTGGGTCCTGGACCAGTCAGGCCTCTGTGAACACTTCTCATCACCTATTCCCATTACTGACTGATACTGCCATCCTCATTAACTGCACTTTTGAAAGTGGTCTTGTTAGAGCATAAATTACAACATGTCACTTCATCTACATAAAGCCATTACACATTGGAATAAAATCCAAAGTCCCTGCCACAGGCTGTAAGGACCAGCGTGCTCTGGCCCTTCTTTACATCTCCGGACTCATCTACGACCCCTCCATCCCTTATTTCAGGCCCCCCCTGCCTCCAGTTTACCATCTGTTCTTCCAGTGCACCAACCACTCTCTCACCTGATTCGTGTTTGCTTTCCTCTCTGTGTGGAACTGTCTTCCCCACGGCTCCTCCTGGCTACTTATACTCACCTCAAATGTCACCTTTTTAGAAAAGTTTCCCTGATCACCTGTATAAAGAGAACCTTAGTTACTGTCCTTAGTAATAACTCTACTTCACTGGTACTTTATTACCTTTAAGGCTTTTATCACAACAAGTACTCATGTTGTGTATGTGTTTGTTTACCTCTTTAGTAGTAACTGTAGTTCCTTGAGAGGAGGAACCTCTAAACCACTTATCCACAGTATCCAGGCCAGCGCCTGGAACAGAGCAGACACAGATGAAGTACAAAGTGACTAAATAAATGAATGTTGCCTTCAAGACGTTCCCATTTTATGCAAAACAGCATGATGTTTTATAACTACGCTCACCATCTCTTTATAAACATTCTTTCGGGACAGGAATGGGATCACACAGAACAGAATGGGAGAGAAGAAAGTAACGGGTTCTATAAAAAGGCCAGAGAATCACTGCTTAGAGCTAAATCACCCGATGACAGTTGTTTAAAAGAGAGTTTCTGGAATCTTGTGCAAGAAACAAGACCGAGAACTAATACACGTATGTAGGTGAAGTATCTGCTTTATAAAGCAATTGAAAAAAAACGTTTTGTTTCTTTAAGGCCCAAATATTTCCAAGACAAACACATGTTTTTAAATGTTATTTAAATAGAAATACCTGAGTCTGCATTCCACTGTGCATCCCTCACAATAACCTACTCACCAAACTGCCTTGCAGCAGGGATTCTGGCTGAGGTTTGTGTCCTTGAACAAGGAAAATGTCTCCTCCCAGATGATTTGTTTTGAAAAAGGGGAAGAAATTCTCAAAATGGGCTTGAGAACTATTTTGGAGGGAGGAGAGGGCTGTGTTATAACCACAGTCATTTTATTTTCCTTTTTTCAGACAAAAATGTAAAAATGATTTTTAGAATTCCATTTGCTTCTCTTCTTTACCACCAGCCACGTGCCTACCAATTCCCCTCACTAAACAGTGAGCTTGAAAGGGATGCAGGTGTTAAAGCATATTCATATGGAAAATGTTCCTCAAGCACAGTCCTAAATTATACTCGGTGACCAGTTGTGTGAATATTTATGGCAGAGTTCGCTCATCCATTAAAAGAAAGTGTATTTTTCCATTACAAGTTTCATGTCCTGATGAAGCCCTCACCACGTTATAGTCTGTCTTTCTAAAGGAACCTTCTGTTAAAACAGTACATCTAGGGCTTTACTTTTACATTGTTATAGAGTCTGCTCAGGCACAAAAACTGTTTTTCAGTTAATATTCCCTCTTGCTTTATTTTTTGTTTCACCTACACAGACTTCAGTGAGTATATAAACGTCAGCTGGTTATCTGGACAGGCTCGGCCGCATACACAGCCCTGGGTTTTGTGACTGTTTAATTGTCAGTATGTTACACGAAAGTCACATGTATTCTTCATAATGTCATAAAGCAAATATCTATTGAAAAGGGGGCGATCTGGGAGCAACTGCTATTTCTAAAGGCAGCCATACTAGGGGAAATTAGGCTAACTGCTGCATATACACATATACATACACACGCTGACACACCACTTCTCCACCTCTCCAAAAACCGTCGTTTGACTGCTCTGGTCTGTGGTCATTGTGACCTCCTACACCGGACAGCAGATCTTCTACGTATAAACAACTAGGTAAGAAAAACAGACACAGGTGGAAAGTGCAGGAAGGAGGTTGAACTTGAAATGCAAGTCCTTAATTAAACTAGAAACTTGATATATGGACTTTCACCTCTAACACATTAGCATAAACACTTGATTAAATCAGTAAATTGCCACCTAGGCCCTTTGAGCAAGAGTGGTTTAGTGATACCAGCCCAAGAGAAAAACACCACCACATTCCAGCTCTGCAAGCCCACAGGAGGGCAACAGGCTTGGCATGGAGGCAATGTTGGGCTCAGGTTACCACAAGATACTGCATATAGTTCCCTGTGCTGCACAGTAGGGCCCTGTTTACCTATTTTACATATAGTAGTTAGTATCTGCAAATCTCCAATTCCCAATGTACCTGTTTTTGAATATAATTCCTAAATCATTGTTTAAAAACTCTCCACCTCTCTACCATAGCAGCTCTCCTCATTCGTGCAACAGGGCTATTTCAGTGGATAGGTCTTTCTCACTCTTCCAAAGATCTACTGGTAATTCTTTCAGGAGTCTGGGTCTATAAATTCATAGTGAAATTAGGCCTTGATGAAGACTAAATTGTTTGTGCCAGCTCATATGCCAACTGAGGGGAAGAAAAGCAAAGTAGAGGAAGGAGCAAGTGTTCATTCTTCAAACTGGAATCCTGGCTCCCCCTCAAGTTAGGGAAATAAGGTAAGTAATTCATTATTTATCTAACCAATGATTTTCAAAGGTGATTTCTCACTTAACACTCTCACACATGCAAAAATACAACAGGATTTTAAACAACTTCCTTATAAAATAAAAAAAAAATTATATTTATTTGCGTTCGTTGTATAGTTGGCACCTCTGCTGCAGAGAAGATAGTCTTTCGGCCAGTGTCGGAGCGACTGCCACTCCAAGCCCGATGTTTCCTCTTCTAGCCCTGCTGTCTTTCTGCTTCTCTTGGCTCCCCATGCTCTACTAACCGCCTAGGGCTAGTCTAAGGCTAAAAGTGTCTTAATGATTCCTTTCAAAACGGAGGCAGCAGACAACAGAGATATTGCACAAGAGAATTAAATGTTTCAGATTTTGTTCCACTCTGGGCAGAGACAAAGAGACATAAACACTCTCAAATACTGAGGCTGCTGCTTCCCATCTCTGTCTTTGTCAATTTTGGGCAATAGCTGAGAAGAAAAGAATAAAAATGTAAGCAATACACACATTCTACCTTAGACCTAGCCTTTCAGTCAGAATGGGAAAAATGAAGTCTCTGCAAAAGTAGAGGTAAAATCCCACGGGAAGCGACCCAGAGGCACTTTGCCAAGATAGTACATGGCGTTGTTTCGTTTTCTTCCTCTGAAAGACAGAATCATCTCATTATTTACAAGAGATGTTCTCTTCCTACCTCAAGAAAAAGCCAGAAAAAAATGAGAAAAAACACAGAAATTCTTTTTGTAACATTTAAAGTTTTACTTTTTAGTTTTAAGAAAGAGATTTAAACGAAGCAGCACAGTCAGAAAGCAGGGGGAGGGAGAGAGAGTCCCACAGTTATTTTTTTCCCCTCAGAACTATAAGGTTCTTAACGTCTCTAGTAGTACATGGCTCTCCAAAGTACTTTCAGAACACACTTCCAACATTTCATTTCAGGCAGTTCTTAAGGATGTTGGAATGTGAATAACAACAACAACAACAAAAAAATGTGGCTTCAACTGCAGTCTTCACTCTGCATTTGGCCCATAAACACTGCTGACGTTGCAGAATAAATACCATGGACACCACAAGCAACTTGGAAAAAAAAATTTTTTTGTTGGACTGACAAAGTGCACATTATGCAAGACTTAATTGAATACAACTTCTTTACATAGAGAGAAACAGCACAATGGTCACAGGGCAAAACCCAGTGAATTGAATACACTGGGCATTTTAATTATAGAAAATTGAGCATTCTTACCATGATTGTTTATAATAACCGTATCCATGTGCTGCATTGAAACAGTTCCGACTTTAAGACTTAAGCAAACTAGACTCAGACATACAGACTGATTCCCAATTCCTTATTGCCACTGTAGACTAAACAACTATTGGTCATTAACAAAACATCAAAGTGAGATATAAATATACAAAGTGCCCCTCTCAAAGGTATCATGGCAAAGGCCTTACATATATGAAACTGCTCAGTGCATCTTCCCTGGAAAGATACAGAATGCAACTAGCTGTGCCTATCTTGGACCCAGAAGTCCAGTTTTGATTAATCCAGAGTTTAGGTCACTAAAACCACCACTCATCACCAGGGAAGAGTGGTGAACTTAGGCCATTCTGACAAAAGCAGCAAAAAAGCACAATTGTAAGGGCAGATAACCCAGTAAGGAATTGCCATGATGTATAAGGAATAAGACTGAGAAAACTCAGCTAAGATTTAGAACTAGAGAAAGAGTGAAAGGCTACATTGGAGCAGGATGCTTCCTAGGGTGGAAAGAAGGTGATCGGAGCCCAGTCTGAGGAAAAGCATCACTGGAGGAGGCTGGTTGGTTGAGGTGGGGATGGATTCTGTGGGCCAAGAGCATCTACTCCATCCACTTCTGTCACTGGCATGCTCACACAGGGTAAAAAGAATCAACCACCAGGCTCCCAAATTAGACATTTTTCCAAGAATTGAGTTATTCTCCTCCAAGATTGGATTCAGTAATCTTAGAAAGAGATGCAAGAAAATCAATTTCCTGATAAAGAAAAAATATCTCATCAAGAGCACTCTTGGGAGACGGACTGCGAGGCCAGGCGAATGAGTCCCAATGCAAAGGAAACAAAGACAGCTGAGCAACATGAAATGAATAGCAAATATTTAAATTGGTTTACCCGTGCACTCAGGAAATGGAGTTTCAACGAAAAAGCTATCAAAACTAATGATTAATATTTCTCCATCTAAGTCTGGTCACCCTTTGTTGCTCACCCTGTACACAGGACCCAGACCCTGGCTTAACACGCTAGTCATGTGGAGCTGCAAAGTATACACTGTGGTTCGTGATTCAGATGGTGCATGGCTGATAGGGACCCTTATGGTGTTTGTTTGTCTGTGTGCATGGAAATATCAGACCTCGAGGCCCTGCAGTGTGTGCACCAAGCTAGCTCAGAGTTCAGATCTCAGGACCCAGCTTATCCAGTCCAAGGTTTACAAGCTTTCTTAAAGGTCCTAAATGCAATCATTGTTTTAAAAACTCATCTGCTTAAAATAAAAAAGAAAGCATTGCCAGGAACTGAGGAAAGGAAAAGAAAAAGCTTATTTGATTTTTTTTTTAACTTTGCCCATCAGCTGCCAAGTAAACTTATTAAGTCTTTGTTTTATGAGGAATCATGAAACAGGTCCAAAAGCAATTTTATATAGCCAGTAGGTATCAACCAAATATGCTGCCAGTCACTTTAACAGGTTTTTTTCCCTGCATCTTACTGTAAATGTCTCAAAATGAAGGTATCATGTCTTTTGTACACTCCTTTATTTTCTGTCACAGTTCCCTGGGCACCGTAGCCTTTCAATCAATGCCATAGTAGCCTTTCAATGTTCAATGTTTCAAGCAGTGAAATGATGCATTTTCCAATCACACTTTATTTGGTTTTCTGTTTCCTAAAACTAACATGAATTATTAATCCATTTTAATTTTTTCTTCCTACATTGAAGAAAAGAGATTTCCTGAGAAGTAAAGAGTAGAAATTCTGTGTGATGTGTGCACACACACAAGATTTCTTTTACAAAGATATCAATAGGTAGAGCATGGTAACTTGATTTCACAGAAGACCAGAGGCCAAAATTCTGCTTCCTGTAGTATATGTTGTTTTGGAGAGAGAAAGAGAGACAGAGACAGACAAGGATAATAGCTGAAGACAGATCTAGCTTAGATGGACATAGTCAGACACAGCAAGAAGCCTATCACAGTGTTAAGATTTCAAAAACTGATAATGGTAAAAATAACTTCATAAAATTATTTCAAATGTGTGATTGGTGGAAGGTGTAGAGAGAAAATTAATGAGTTATAGATATTGGTGGAACAACAGAATGGCATTTAGGGCAGAGCGACATACCTGGGAATAAAGGTGATACCAGTTTAAAAGGAAGTGATTCCTGGTCCCTGAAACTCTCATGGGGAGAAAACCGGGACAAATGTTTCAAACAAAGGCAGTTGGTTAGGAAGGGAGGTGAGGGAAAGGTGGACAACAATATGGGCTTGATAAAGTCTCCAGACAGGTTTTCAGTCCTAGCCTACATGCCATCCATGGGTGAGAATCCTGTGCTGGAGTTCTGATCCTCCATCCTCAGTCCCCACTTGCAGGGATGGGCTTTGGAATCTTGTGAGCTAGGGGGGTAGAAAGATAATGAGGCTTCAGATAGCAGACCAGGCACTGGCCCAGGTTTCTCCTCTGGCTGCAATACGTGGACACAAAGGCAATGTATGATCTGGAAACTCATCTAAAAAAGGAACTCCTTCTGCCCTTGTAGCACTCAGGAACTCCAAACAGGATCACTCAAGTTTTCTTAACCCTACAAACAGTTTCCATCTTAGACTTGGGGCTTCTACCCAACCCCACTGATTTGACTGCCATTAAATATCCAAGTTGGAGAGATTCATTCAGAAAATGTTTCACTTCATCCATTCTTCACTCACACCATTTGTTTAGGAAAAGTGGACACTGCACCTAAGCCAGCCATCTTCAGGGAAAATGATACTGGGTTTTTATTTTTGTTTCTTAGCCAACTATTGTTCCTCACTATATCTTTTAGCAAAAAAAAAAAAAAAAAAAAAAAGTGTAAAAATCTCTTGGTGAATGTTCATTTTGTATGTATTTAAAAGACTAGTCTCCACAGTGAAGACTTTGTTGGCCAGGGAAGATGACAGTAAAGGGGTGACATTGAGCAGGAGAGGGAGGATGTCACGCAGGTGCGTAGTGAAAGAGCATGCTAGGAAGAAGAAACAGAACTGAGAAGTCCTGAAGGCGGAGACTGCCTGGAATGCACTAGAGCAGCAAGGAGCTGAGCCTGGAAGAAGTAGGTAAGGCAAGGGAAAGTGGGACAGAACCTTTCAGAAAAGGGGCAGCTGTGTGGGAGGGGAGACAGGGAGGACCCGGTAAGTAGTTGAGAGGACTCTGGCTTTCTTTTGATTGAAATGGACCCTAGGGAAGGTTCTGAACATAGAAGCAGCCTAATCTAACTCATATCTGAATATCCCCCAATAGCCACTCTGTGGAAATGAGTTGGTGGGGTTTGGGGAAGGGCAGGTAAGACCGGAAGCAGAGAGATCATTTAGAAGGCTCTTATTATAAGTAAGAGATGTTGTTAGCTTGAACCAGAGTGTCAGCAGTGGAGGCAGTGACAAGTGACCAGATTCTGGATATCTATTAAAGACAGTGTGTACAGGATTTTTCTCTTTAAGGATTAGATGCGGTGTGTGAGAGAAAAGGGAGCTGATGGGTGGGGACAGTCAAGAGCTGGAGCAGTCTGTGGGTCACCTTAGGCATAATTCTACCCTTTTATTTAAAGAGCTTAAAAGTGTAGATGGAGTATAAGGAAGAATTAGTGAGATACAGAGGCACACTGTTGAGTGAATGAATGCACTGTCATAATATCCTGTACGTGCCTCTATCTTAAGAACTACCACACTGCAGTATTATTATCTCCCCTGGCCCTCTTTTCCATGAGGACAGACACCTTGTCTTGTCTGTTTCATACCTACAGTACTTGACTTAAAGAAAGTTTTCAATCACTTATTTCAATTCAGTTATTTACTTATGTTATTTTGACTAGTAGGCTCTGGACTCACAAGAAATATTTTAAAGTGGGTGACACCACTAGAGGGATAAAGGCAACAGTTTATGAGCAAAAAAAAATGCTTTAAGATGGATAGTTACCTGGCTACATGTACCCTCTAGCTGTTTGAGGAAAGAGTTAAAGAGCAGATATTTTAAGGAAGGTAAACATCTTATTGGTCATCTAACAATCCCCACACCCTAGTGGATTACCAAAATACACGTTTATTTCCCATTCATATTACCAGGTGGACACAGGTTGGCTGTGACTTTATCTGCCTTCTCATTCCAGAACTGAAGAAGCAGCCTAAATCTGAAACAAGCGGAGGGAAAGAGTTAAAAAAAAAAAAACAGTGGTGGCAGAAATTTACAATGCTTCTAAAAGCTTCTGCATAGAAATGGTGTGAGGTGTATCCACTCACATTCCATTGGCTAAAGCAAGTAATTTGTCCGACCTCAAAATCAATAAAGGTAGAAATATACAATCTTATTATGAGAGAGTAGATAATTGCAAACAGTAATATATCTACAATGAGTTACTTTCATAAACTATAAGTTCCTCTGGCCTCTTGGTTTTCAAATGGGACCATGGCCAAGGGCTGGTGGGTCTACTACCATAGAGTTTGGATCTGAGTGCCAGAGAGACCAATGGAAGACCAATGCTGGTCATCGGCAACCATACTGCCCTTCTGTTTCTTTTGAGTCATTAGAGAATTATTATTAAGTAAATTCAAGGATCTCTGGTTTGGAAAATGCTGCAGGTCACCACCCTCACATACATTTACTAGTAAAATTTCTTCTGTTTAGCTTCTCAAGGATATATTCTTATGGTGGATTTGCTCTGAACTGTGAAAATGGGGAAAGCACTGGGTACAGTAAGTGCTTCAGTTCCAAGAGTCAGTTCCTTCCAAATTTCTCCTCCCAACCTCGAGTGTAAATACTACCTGCATGGAAAAATGGCTTAAACTTCTAACTAACAAAAGACAATTGACCAATTTTTTACTAAGAGGTGCTAAACTATACATTGAAAATCACTCATAACATCATGACATCTAAGCATGGAATGTTTACAAGGACATAGGGAGCTAATAAGTCAATGCTCCAACATTCAATAATTCTATGATTTGTGATGTGTTTTGGCCCAAAGTTTTATGGAGCACCTCTTTTTAAAGTGACACCAAGGAAATATTTTAATGCTGAACGATTGTGTAGTTAGACCTACTTTTTAACCTGAAGAATATCATGCTGGGTTCTTTCTCCCAAGGCTCTGAATGAAGACCTGGAACCCAGGGGTACACCTGGGCTAGGTGGGGTGTACGTCAAAACAGAAATTCATTATAAGAGATGCAATCATATAAATGGTTCTGTGTAAGAGGATTATTTCCACATCTTTACTGAGGGTCCTGAATACAACTTTGTTCATTCAGCTAAAAATTCTTTACAAGTCCTCTCATTCAACAAGTGTTTTACTTACTCTGTGTACATGCATAAGTGTGTATGTTTTTGTATTTGTGGTCCCACATACTGGCTGTATGTATTGGAGAGAAGAGGACTAATGGAAACCATTAATTCATGAAGGTGTGGTCATTGATGTCTCAGTTACTTGTTCTATTAAGTAAATTGACGCTAGCATGGCAGAAAGGGTATTCACTCTAAATTTAAATATATATGTGTATATAATTAAACCTATATTATGTTATATAGTAAATTTACATTTACTAAAAATATTCACTTCCAGTGACATATGTACATATAAATGACATACTTAATTTAACTTTAGATTTTAAAATATTTTAATTATTTTTATTTAATTGAAAGACAAAGTTGTTCACATTTCAACTCTTATTCTTCTGTTTACATAGAACTGGACAATTCTCAGTCTCCCAGTTTCTTAGTCTCTGTCTCCTTTCATTTAAGTTAAATTCCCATGGAACTAGTGGAAGTAACTGCCCTTTGGGTATGGGACTGTAAGTTAAGTGAAACATTCTCATTTTATATTCAGAAAAGAGAATGTCGCATTGTTTTCAAATCTGGGTTAGTGCTTGACATGCCAAGGGTGACATAATGACCCCAGTGGGCTTCGGAATTTTAGCTTTAGTTGAAATCTTTGCAGCAACTCCTGCAGTTTCTGTTACGTATAGGCCTTACCCAGAGATGTGAATGTACCCGTGTATTTCTTAGATGAAAAATACCTCTGTCAAATAGGCAGCATGTTGCAGACATATCGCAGAGGCTCTAAGGAGAAAGACATGTCTTATTCAGGATCACCGAGAGATTTTTCTTCACTTTTAGATTATTGCAGTACCCTTCCCTTTTACCCTCAGTCAATGGATCCGAGAGGAGTTTGTCTTTCAAGGCAATTATTTCATTCCTCCCAGGATGCAGCCCACCTTCTAAGGACCAGCCTGCCACCACCAATACTCCCAGGATTGACATGGGGAGGGATGAGTATCCAGAATGCATGGGGCTGGGGCACAAATGCCCACATTATATTTCCTTTGGTATCTGTACAGAATGCCCCGATCCCTGACGCCCCAAGCCCGGAGGTTTTACTTATTTTTTTATTTACATCTCTGTGATATTCATACTTCCTGTAAGACCCAGCCTCCTGCTTTGTGCTTCTGAAGTTTCTGCAGGATTGAACACACTCAGATGCTTAATCCACTTCTATAGAAACAACACAGTCATCCCAGAGGAGGGCTGCCATTTCACAAACCATTTCACAAACACCCTTGCTTTCCTCGAAGCCACACTTTTTCCTTTCCACTCAGAATCTAATCCCCTTGGTTCTTTTGCTCTAGAAGAAAAATCAGATTATGCTAAGAATATAAATACTTGAAAAACAAATGTTCTGAACTGAAGTTAGCTCCCCTTTTTAATGTTCACTTCGAAATGATCCGTTTGTACCCTATAATAAATCCTCTCTGACATTTGATTCTCATTTGGTTGAAGCTTCTGGGTCTCTGTCTCTTTCCAAACCCCCTCCCTTCAAGAACTCTTGGTTGCCCGGCAACCTCAAACAGCTGGTTGCCCAAACAGGAAAAGTAAATGGGATTAACTCTGGAGAAAACTAATTGAAGGAAACATTAGTATGCTCCCAATCAGAATTCTTTCAATACTAGCTGATTAAGTCGCACTTGCTGTCCTAAGTAAGAACGCGGACTGTGGAGTGTACAGGTGGAAGAAAACTGTCACAGATTTGAGGACTGAATATTCACAGCAGCGGTGACAGCAGCTACTACACAAGTGCAAAAGGGTGTAAAATTGTATTACAAGTTTTCTGCCCACTACTCCTCTCATTCATGTATTCATGTGTGAATTCATACACTCATTCACTCACTCCCTTACTCAGCCACTCAGTTAAGCATTTATTGAAAGACAGCAGGCTACTATAGAAATTCCATGGACTCTGGGGTGAGCCAGATGTTGGTTTCAATCCTAGCTCCAACACGTCCTAGCTCTGTGATACTGAACTCATTTTCTTACACTTTCTAGTTCTTCATTTCAACATTGGTAAAATCAAGTTACCAATACCTACCTTGAAGAAATACTGTGAGGATTAAGGAAGACAGAATATGCAAAACCACCACTACAGTGATTGGCCAGGCTAGACATTTCATTAATTTACTTTTCCTTCCACCACAAGTCACTGGAGTGTGTGAGAAAAACTGGAGGTATGTTAGCCAGTTTGAGCCTTGTGGCTGTATTTTAAGCACAGAGCCAAAAGAAGAATGGAATTTTAGCTGGAGTAACTAAGAGGAATGGACAGATACGAGACTTCTTTAACGATTAGAATGCAGTGCATGGTAAATCAGTAGGAACTCAAAGACATCTCAATGTTTTGAGACTGGACAATCTCAGAGAACGGTGGTGTCACTGAGGAACTAGCAGTTAAGGAAGGTTAGTTAATTTGTCCCAAAACTTAGGCTTCAGTGTGTGGGGGGTTGGGGTGGGCAGAGCTGACCCTGGGGTGTTAACAACAGAGGCCATCACCTTGACTTCTCCTTGCCTTGTTTCTACTCTGCTCTCAGACCCAGCTGGCTAGAACCTGAAGACAGCAGGAGCAAGTGAAGAAACAGGTGTAGCCAGCTGGCATTAAAAGAACCTAGGCTGCTCATACGAGCTAGAACTCTGACATCCAAAGATTTAGTATCAGCCTTTTAAACTATTTTGAAGATCTCGTTCCCTTCAGAGCAAAACATTTGACAACTACTTTCTAGACCAATTCATGTTAGTCATACACAGCCCTCAGAACTTCTGCATCCTGGGGAAGTTCCCTCAGGGGATGGAGCTAAGAATGTCTATAGACTGGAAGGGCCCACTCAGAACCTAGCTTCTCATACTCTCTGCAGGCCAGACAAGTGGGTTCAGGAACTGAGGAGATAAGCAACTATGACAGCAAGACTGGTCCAATGTGGAGTTCTAAAGTTCAGACAAGTCCTTGTGGGGATATGCATATGCATTTTGAGAGAGGCACACAGATGCCACATGGGATGGAACGATTTAGCTGTGAATCAGTCTGGCTTGGTTGGTCTTTGTTCATTATCACTCATGAAAGTGATCATATAAAGACTTTGCTTCTTTTTGAAAATGGTCATCCAGTGTGGTACAAAATGTTAGTAAAAGCTACAGAGGTAGTTCACAGGGAAAAGATCAGTTCAAATATAAAGACAAAATAGAAATGAGACTGGAAAGAAAGGCAGGGAACCTGTGCAATGATTTTCCCATTTACAAATTTGGAGATGCTTGAAGGACTTCTAAAAGACTGATAAGGCGTGCAGAAGCAGCTGCCTGGCAATTTCACTCCTCAGGACGAGTGCTGCTTTTTGCAATTCTCCTCTTATTTACCCTTCAAGAATGCCCTTGTTCAGTTTATCCACTTTTCATCTGAGTAATAATAATACAAAGAATTCTATTGGGGAGGGGATGCAGACAATATACAACATAAGTTTCAGGAGCTCTGCACAGTTTTGAGGTCTGTCCTTGTGGTAAGATATCCTGCCACATTTCTCCTTTCTTTTTTTTTTCCCCCCTTTTTTCAAACATCTATATCCTCCCAAATGTTTTTTTGTAGAAAGAAAAAAAATGTGAACTCCTCTCCAATAAAGAAACAAAATTTGTTACTTGTGTTCTTTTTCTTCCACCAAAGACAGAGGCCATCTTTGTAATCTGTCCTTGCTGGAGATTATATATTTCCTCCACTCTGAATCAGTCACTAGAAAGGTTAAAAAAAAAAAAAAAAGGCAGAAAATAGGGATGTTTAAACTATACAGGATAAATAAATAATTCAGTGATATTAACCTCTCAACTACCTGCAAAGCATTCTTTGTAGCTCAAACGGTGAGCCAGCCTTATGAGAGAAATGGTGTTTATCATTTATTTAATACACATGACGGCAGCCTAAGGAAGAAAAGTTTAAAAGTAATGTCAACAGGCAAAGGATCACACTAGAAGTCATCGAGCTCACCTTGTGTTTCTCCCTGAGGCAGAGCTGACGGGAATTCATTCAGGGCCATTCTATTATTCATGCAAAGAAATGTCTATCACAGACGCAATATGAAAAGGAGGTGCGCCCCATGTGAGGCATGAAATATCATCTCTAATAACTGGCAGTTTAATTTCAAGATTTCGAGACTGCTCATTTAAAAGTACCTGGAGCAAAGTTCTAAAGCACAGAATGATAAAGCAAATCACTGTTGTTACACTTTAAGAAACCGTGTCCTATTTCTGCTAGAAAATACAAGAAATTGGGTTAAAAAGAAGATAGGGAAAATAATGCAAAAACTGACAACAGAATGCTATGGCAGCCAGTGCCTCAGAGTAAGATCTTTTCATAAATCTAGAACATTGACACTAGGACAGAGTCTTCATAACTATCTCGGAAAATGGGTCTTACTCCCTTCTAATTCTGTGGCAACTTAGAAAATAACTCACAAAGTTTACAGTGGAATTTAGAATTTACAGGACAGCCTAGATCTTGAAACATAATCATTTTTGTCTACTGATAGACTCATAGCATTTTGGACCAGATATACCTAGAAAGGACCTAAAGAATCACCCATTATAATAAACTTATGTGAATGGTTAGAAACTGTGTCCCAGTGGCAGACACAGACCAGAACTGTAGACTCAGCATAACCTAGTATTCCTTCTGTTATTCTCCATAACTTTTTAAAATTACCTTTTAAAAATAATATGTTAATGATAACTATTTCACTATATAAACAGTAGGTTCAAGTACATCTTCCAGCACATGCTCAAGGCCCCTCACATCTATGATACTATGTACCCTACTTAAAGCGTGCCTCTTGTTTCTGCATTAAAGAAGGAGGACTATTGCCTAAAACCCCTGAAATTGTGGGCACGGGTGGTAGTTTTTGTGGCAAAAGTTAGGCTTGGGAGATTTGTAAGGTCAAGGCTGTACAGGAGAACCAGAATTAGAGCAATGGTAGAGTTGATAACAGAAAACAAAGCCCACTCAGCCAAGAAAGGGAGTTATAAGTTGGAAGTCAAACAGAAACTGGGGCTGTGGACCCAGGACATCCTGTCCCAGGAAGGCAAGTGCAAGAATAGCAGCAGGTGTAATGAGGACGCTGTCTAGGCCAATGGCCTGGGGCGGATGCTGACCGTGAATGATTGGCATGTGCCAGGTGTGACAGGGTGGGTGGGATGGCTATGATTAAACACTACAGGGTTGAGACAGGCTCACACATATGGGAAGTGTTAAGCTGGTTTGCTTGCTGTATTTCTGGTCTAGCCCCAAATTTTTCCCAGCTGGACACTTCTCCTTGCATAGTGGGAAAGCTTAAGCAGCAACCGGAGCCTTAGCCCACCCACTACTGATGAGGCTTGGCTCTCCTCTTGGCATCAACTGGACCCAAGTGTGCCTCTGACCATTTCCAGCAGAACGTGAAAGTCATCGAAATAAGGGATTTGTAGGCAAAGATGAGAGTATGAGAAGAATAGTAGCGGAGACTGAGTGAGGGAAGACAGATGTTAGCTACAAGTTAACACCAAGTTTCCAAAGGAAAGTCAAAGGATGATTCAACCAGTTAACCAGTCTCTGCCTAGGGCCCAAAATGCCACACAGCTGACTCCTGTGATGTCACAGCCTCCGTGGGTGTTTAAATTTAGTGATTCAGGGCAGGGCATGTGCTTGAGTGAAAACACGCACACACTCACACACACACACACACACACACACACACACACACAAACACACACACACACATATACACTTCCTCCTACTGACTTTGCTCCCTATATCTGCCAAACAACGACACTCCGGGTCCTGCCACTTTGGGGTTTAGAGAGCTTAGGAATTTAGAAAAAAGCAAGATGGGGATGCGGGAGAACACAGGGCACTGCTGCTTCTCAAAGGAGAGAATGGAAACTGCTGTGGGAGATTCTCCTGCAGCTTGGCCTCTGAGAAACCAGGACTAAGAGACACTCCGGAGTCTAGAAATTTTAGATCCTTTTATGCTGAATACCCAGGAATCATACTGAATAAATAGAAAGAATGAGATAGTAAAGATCTGAAAGGAGACGAGGACAGCGGGGAAGAGGGCGCTGAGAGGCCAGGGAAATGGCTGCAGGAGAGAGTTTGGGATGGTGAACACATATGAGGCACAGTTCCTGCCCAACACTGTTAATAAGAATCCACCTGGAAACAAGCAAAGACGTGATCTGAACCTTGGAGCTGATCCCAGGAACAACGGCACAGGAAAGATACAGACAAGGGACCAAAGTATCATCTACCTTGAAAGTGGCCAGGAAAGCATCCAGCAGAGTGTCTGACACAATCAGTGCTCAAAATGTGTTAGCATCTCTCTTTCCTGTAAAATTTCCTTGAGTAACGTTGAAATATGTTAGTTCCCACAGTTCACAAACCATTTTAAAATACTACAAAACTGAACATAGGCATATTCTATGACCACCCCACTCCTAGGAATATATCCAACAGATGCCCATACATTTACCAAAACACATTTACAAGGGTGTTTGTAGCAGCAGCCAGAACCAAAAACTACCAGAATGCTCATCAGCGGCACAATGGATAAGGAAATTGTAGTGAAACACAATAGAACGCTGTGATTATTTATTCTCATTGCTGCACAGTATTCTATTGTAAAAACAGAGGTAAATTTCACAAGCATAGCGTTAAGCAACAGATGCAAAAGAAGCCAGAAACAAGAGTACATACTGTGTAACTCCATTTATAAGTTCAACAAACAAGTGAAAAGCGTCTACCCTACTAGACGTCAACATAGTTGGAACTCCCGGTGGGGGCTAAGTAGTGACAAGGTTTCTGGGGAGTTGATAATGTTCCTAACAATAACTCCTATGTCAAAATTAGCCAACATCCTATTTTCAGGGAGAATATATATATATATGCATATGCACACATGCATTCTTTGGGTTTAAAGAGCAAGATATTAAGCACGTTGTTACCATGTAATTTATGGTCATAAGGATAGATGTAACTCTTCTCTGGCAGGCAGTATAGTACTGTAATGAGAAGGGATCAGTTCTAGTGTTAAACAAAGCTCAATTAAACTATGATTCAGCTGCTCACTAGTTCTATAATTGGGCCAAACCTCTATGTGCTTTAAATTCCTTGTTTGTAAAATGGGGATAAAAATATCTGTATCATAGGGGTGCTGTGAAAATGTAAAGAAATGATAAACGATACGGACTAAGGTTAATAATAATGTTAATTTCATTCTTCTCACTTTCTCAGTCAGTATATACGTATTTATATCAGCACATCTATACACACATATATGTCCTATCTTTGTGATATGACTGTAAGTGCACTTTTCAAGGCAATGGCAGCCCTTGGTCACAGAAAATGCAGGCAACCTTTAAGCCAAATATGACAGCCTGCCTCTGTAATGTAATTTGTTAATTCTTCTTACTGGACAACCACTACCATAGTTTCTGAGGTCGGATGTCAACAGATTCTGTTAATGTTTTCTTTGACTCTTTTGTTTATAATTAGTTGTATTTAGCATATGTAGCCTGCTTCATTCTCATTCATACTCCGTAAACCACAGCCCCCTTCTCCGTAGCTCTAAACTGCAGCTTCAGTGCTGGTGGACAGAATGCACCCACCAGTCTGTTTGAGGAACCTGCCCTTCTGTTAGAAGTTAGGTGTGGGTTAGGTAATGAGTGATTCCTCATCTTCATAGACAGATCCACTGGCTGGGAACTGGAACATTGCTGAACTTCCTCACTGATGTGAATAGCCCAGAGGACAGAAGTGAGAAACCTCTGAGGTGATGGAACATCAGGGAACCCAGCTGTGCAGAGCTGAGGAGGCAGAGGTGGAAGAGACAGGCAGGTACTGAAGGTTATTTCTCTACTTTCCTTCCTCTCATGCTTTACACACATCTGAAATCTTCACAGCAGTTCCATTCCCTAATTTCTCATCCTGTTTTCTCTTCACACTGCCTTCTCTCCATTCCTATTCTCTGATTCCTTTTTAATTTTTCTTAGCTTTATGTTTCTATTTCCCTATCAATCCAGATTTGGTATTATGTACTTATTGAGCTCAAAAATAGAACTCATGCCTCAGAGAAACATCCTGAGAAATTAAATACATTGTACTCAATTTACTTTGAAATTAATATGTCAGCAAGTGAACCAAAATTTCATTTCTTTACATAGTGGTTAATGAACCTACATTTTGGCTGACATGAAAGCTTCTTTCAAAGCTTTCCCCTCCACTTTTTTTTTAAAGGCTTTTTTTTTTTTTTTTTTTTTTTTTTAAGTAGCTTTACAGGCTAGTTTCAGGAGGGGTGTGAGGATGGAAGTTTGATACTACAAACCTTCCCTTTTCTCTCAAATCTCAAGCTTCCCTTCTTTTGCTGAGCATCTTAAACAAGCAGGCGGATGTTTTTCCTCTTTTATTTTTTAATTGCTTATGTTGATGTGCAAGACAACATTTTCAATGAGATGCAAACGGAGCTGCCCACACAGCAATAATGGGGGCTTTGTGGGCTGCTCAGCATGTGCTATGTTTCTCTGAAGCCTTTGGGTCCATATCCCCAGCTCTACAAAGGGGTCAGTACATTTCAGCTTCCCTCCCTCTCATACCAAAGAGATGCTCTGACTGTGAGAAAAACATCAGGTAGAATAGCCACTGACAGAAGCCCCTTTTCTCCCCCACTATGCATAACACTTCTTTTCCACTGACAGTCAATTATTACATTTTAAATAATCAGTTGTACTCCATGAGAATTTAATGAAATGCTGCCATGATATGGTAAACTAGAGCTGACTCAAAGAGCTATTTCACGCAAAGATTTTTGCTGTTCAATTAGCCTTCCCTGTTAATACATCATGATAGCAACTGTGATTAGAAAAAGTAACATTCGCTAATTTACACCTGAATGACATATGAAAGGTTGCTAAGTGCTTTGGAAGTATAGCAGGATTATTTTTTGATGAGAGGAGTAATATATTTTCTGGGTAAGGACAGAACTCTGGCTAAAGTCTACAGAATAAACAACTAGAAATGATCTACCCTGATTTAGCCTTATTCTCAAGACTATCCATTTAAGTAAGGCTTTTTGCCCTCTCTATAACTATCAGAACTTTTGAAGCATTTCTTTAACATGGGCAACATAGACTATTGAGGCTTTCTCAGGTCCGCTTTACATAAGTTGTAAATGCCCAAACCCATGAAATGTCTATTAAAATTAAGATTGTAAGGGAAGAGTGCCGTTGCTGTTGTCTGGGTAACAGGCTTGGGCACTGCAAGTACTAGAGACTTCTGCAGGCTGATTTTTTTTTTTTTTTAAGGCAGAACAAAAGAGGGTTCCCACTTCAGAAGGGTTAGCTCACTCTTGAGGCATTAAAGTTGGAAATGCAATGTGAAATGAGGGACATCTATTCCCTTAGAATTCTGTAGAAGACTCACAGTAAATGGTGCTTCCACAAACTAGTGAACAATGATACAAATAAGAATAAACATACAAGCTTCCCAAGTTCACAGGGGGAGTAAGGAAAGAGATGCCCTGGCAGGTTCAGGAATCTCAGGATTTTTCAGGGACTGTGAAAAAAAGAGGAATTCACCCCAATTTATAGGAATTATGGGGGAAGTCAGGTGTCAAGTTCTTGGCTTGGCCTGTTACCCTTAAGAGGCTTTTAAAAGTCCAATCTGAGATTCTTCATAAAAATTTCCAGCAAAGCAAATTTAAGGTCTACATGGTAAATTACCATTCGTGCTGTACCTATGTAATCAGGCCAAATCTAATGTGATTGTCTTATTTTGTGATCAAGAATAATTTTTCTTTGAGATTATTTTTGATCAAGAGAAGTGTTATGTTTCAATGAAATGTTATTCATCATCTACAGCACACTCTTTGCGTTATCAGACTCTAGCCCTGGTCAAGATCTTCCAGCTATTTTGCAACTCTTTGTAAATCATAGATAACTGATAGATATGCAAACTCTATCTTGTCTGGTAGTGATTTAATTGACTTTCTCTGCAACTGTGTGAAAAAAAAAAAGTTTTTTTGGTTCTTAGATATACATTAGACTAGATTCTGTTACTTTCACAAACTGACAATCGTTATCAAATTTTCCATTCTTCTAATTTTCTTCAGTATCAGGCTACAACCCTCCAAACTAACTTTTCAGGTTTTTTTCCCTCTTGCCTGACTTGGCATTCCCACCAAGACCTAAAATCTAACCGCTCAGATTTCTTACTGGGCTCTAGGCTGCCTTACAATTGGTCCTTTTACTCAAGATCTAAAGAAGCTCTGGAAGCTGAAGCAGGCCACGTGGCATAAGGCCGAAAGACTCACCATCACAGATCTCATAAGGGCCAAAATTCTTCTTGGAAAGACAGTCTGGCTAAATACTCCCCTAAACAGGAATATGACTAATACCACCAAGAGCATTCACATCCCAGCTTAAGAGCTTCAAGAAACTCATTGAGCGGTGCTGTAGAACCAAAAGACTTCATTCCACTCGTCTTAGAATCCACTGCACTGATTACTGTCAAGTTTCCACTGCTGGTTCTTTACTTTAATACAACTTTTTATATTAATATTTTTTTTCATTTCAAGCATCCCCCTTTTCAACTATCTGATCTCTAGAACTGTAAAACAACTGCCCTTTGGCACAAACTCTCAAAGATTGTTTAACTAATTACACAAAAATGACATCAAGAAGAGTCCCTGAGGGACTATTTCTTAATCCTGTCTATGTTCTACTCACCATGTTTATTATCTTCTCTGAGTTGCACAGTAACAAATAACATTCTTCTCCAGCAAAAGTAAAGACCAGCTATTGAACTGTATCAGAGCCCTGTGCTCCCCCCAAAACAAAGATAGTTTAAAAATCCTCCCACCCGTTGTTTACCTAAAAATTGCTAACTGCCCAGTAACCACTTTGCCCTCTCATATTCCCAGATAAGACTCATCTCTGTCCTTAATCACAACTCTCATGATACTCCTGGATGAGACCCTTGTTTACCTACCTCCATAAATTCCTGGTCTATATCCTTTTCTTTAAGACGTTCCTCATTAATGAATGTTTTTCCCCCTATTTAGACAGCCTGACTAAAATCATTTCTTTAATCACCTAGTGCATTTTGTCTTCCAATGGAGTAGGGTAACACAGGTGCATGCATTTGTCAAAAAAATCATGAAGTGACACAATTCAGATTTGTGTGTTTCATTAAATATAAATTTTACCTCAAAAGAAAAGAAGAGGACTGTAAATGAGCAATGAAACATAGTTAATGATATGCATGCTTAAGTTGTTTAGGGCTGAGAAGAATGGATGTCTGAATCTTACTTTGAAATATATTTAAAAAAAGAGTGATATATTGACCCATCCATAAAGGAATGGATTGCTAAGTAGCTTGTGATTAGGCAAATATAATAAAAGGGTAATTACTGAATCTAGGTGGTAAGTTTATTAGTGTTCACATCAAATGTAATTGTGAAACACTGAATTCTTTTACTGTAAGATTGGGAAGAAGGCAAGAATATCCTCTCACCATTTTTATTCAAATTTGTACTATAGGATTTAGTGCCATAAGGTTAGAAAAAAATAAAAGACATAAAATCATAATAAAGAAAATAAAACTTTTTCCAATTTCAAAAGGTAGTACTGTTTATATGGAAAATTCTAAAGAATCCATAAAACAATTACTAGTACTGGTAAGTGAACTTAAGCCAGGTCATAGGATAAAAGGTCACTATATGAATATTAATTATATTTTTATATACTAACAGCACAAATAGCTAGAAAACAAAAGTTTAAAATAGTATTTATAACAGTATCAGCAAAATCAAATACCTAGGGATAAACATAATAAAAGGTATTCAAGATCTCTACTTTGTAAACTGTAAAGCATTTCTGAGAGAAACAAAGGTCTAAATAAATGAAGTTATACCATGTCCTTGAATTAGAAGACTCCATATTTATATGTTGTCAGTTCTCTTCAAATTGATTCATAGTTTCAACTTAATTTCAATTGGCCTCAGACTTAGGATAGCAAAAAATAAAATAATAAATAATTAAAATGTATAAGTGGGCTATTCAGATTTTGAGAATCTTTGGAGATTTTTAAAGACAACAGGGCTAATTCTCACTTAATAAGGATCCATCTAGTTTGCTGAATTTGCAAAATGTCATTAAAATAATAAAAGAGCATGGAATTAGTGAAATAACTGGATTTCAGTGTCACCTGTGTCTATACATCTTGTCAGTGACCACAGACATATTACTGAACCTTTATTCATTAGATATTCAGTTGGCAGCCACTTGATAACCCACAAGGACTTTACTGAAAGCTGAAAATAACTTAATTAACAAAATACGAATTTACATAATACAAAAATAGGGGACATGGGATTAAAAACAAAAACAATCTCCTGAATTAATGTACAGTAAGTTAATACAATTTACCCTATTGTATATTAAGATATGAATTTAATCTGTAAAAACATTCGTGTTCTTTTACCCTAAATTGAGCTCTACTTTTAACTGCTAATGTTTCTTTTCAATAATGAGCTATATTTCTATTTAAGTTCTAAATCAGGTTTATTTCTGCTTGGATAGATCTCATCTATTGCACTGACAACAGTGTTAATATGAACGCTTCTGAATATGTAGGTGCTCCTGTTTGAAAGACAAATTATTTTTATATATGTGCTATAGTGCATATACACAGTCATATAATATTTATAAGATTTAGAAATAGGCCTGAATCTCTTAAATAAACTAACATTTTTATTTAGAACATATATAATAAAGGTACAATATAGAAAACTTCTAAATCAAATATAAAATTGTTGGGATTTAAAGAAATTCTAACTGGAGTCTACTGTAGTCTAACGCATGCCAAAAATGCCAAGTATTTTTCCTTAAAATATAATTGCATATTTAGTTCGCATGACTAGCCATGTAGCATCAAGATTAATGGCAAAATTAAGCAGGGCCTCTCTAATCAATTCTCTAATAAAATGAAGGAAAAAAAAAAGTAAATTTCACCAGCAGTAAAAGGATGGAGTGGTAGACAAATTTGTATTATAAATATTAAAAAATAAAACTGAAAATTCTGTTATAAAATGGCCTACCATAACTCCTAGCCCCACTATCAACCCACGGAAGTTTTATTAAGGAGGTAAGTCAACCAAACCCTAAGAATTACTCACTAATTTCCTACAATATAGGGAGAAGCATGTCCAGAAAATGCTTAGGTGGTCCTAAGATGAGTAAAGGAATATCCTTAAGGTCCTGAGATGAGTAAAAGAAATAATCTGTAAGAGTGAAAGTTCTTAGCATTCCAATGGAATGGTCATAAATGCCATTTTCAAAGATGACATCCATAAGAACCAGTATGCATTCCAGCTAGTGAAGTTGGATATTTCATGAAATCTCAGAATAAGGAGCTGAACCAGTTCCACCATCCATAACTGAACTACCCATCTTTCCCTTCCACCTCCATCCTCTTAATACTCACTTTCAGGTTACAGAATAAATACAAGGCAATATCCAATTTGTTGAGTGTGTACAGAGGAGGGTAGAATGGAAAGGACAGATGACAAACTAAATAAATAGAGAAAAATTTTCAAAAAGAAGTGACCCACACAATACCAGAAATAAATGGAAGGTGTAGGTCACTGGTAGTCACACTTTGCTACATTCTAGAAGAACCCTCATGCCTAGCCTATATCCTATAACAATTAAATCAGAATCTCAGGCATTGGTATTCTTTACAGCTCGCCTGGTTACTTCAATAACTACAGTGAAGTTTGAGCAGTGCCTCTCAAACATTAATGTGCATAATGATCACCTGGGGATTCTGTTAATATGAAGTCTGTTTCAGTAGGTCCTGGGTGGGGTCTTTGAGCCTGCAGTTCTAGTAAACCTCCAGGTGATACCAATGCCTCTGCTTTGAAGATCATACTGTGGATAGAAAGAGTCTAAATAGAACTGATGATAAAAAGTTAAGAAAAATAAAAGGAGAAAAGCTTGGCTATTATGCAAATATATATATTTTTAAAAAGACAAACAAAGGAAGATAACATAAAATCAAAGGCAGTCAAGTAATCTAGTTGGAAAGAAAGTAGCAGAATCTAGAAAGTTGCTGCATGCTCCAGAATTTAATAGAAATTTGAAATGGGTAAAACATCAGCTCAAAGAGAAAGTATGACAATAGATTAAAAAAAAATGGAAAGGGAGAATGCCAAACTAAGGGGGAAAGATGGAGAACCAAAATATTTTCAAATTTGACTGGATTAATTTGTAAAGTATGCCCCAAAAGTATGCATTAATAAAAGAAAACATGAGGAAAAAAACACCCAGAAATTAGTGGAGCTTCACAATTGGATGTAGTCAGGGATTGAAACAGTGATGGAAAGCCCTGTCAAAACAACTGTCATCTCAGGGTGACTGTGGCCATACCCAAGGTTGCACCAATTTAGGAGCAATATCAGAGTCATAACACTGTGAGAGGGATATAGACTTCATTAAAATCATCCAGTCAGTCACTAAATAAATAAATAATCAAGTAACAATGGCAAGATCCAGAGGAGAGGACTAGTACCCATACTGGCGACAATTAATTAAAATGTCCAATTTCAAACAAAAGTATGATGCGCAGATCAAAAAGGAAAGTATGATTCACAGATCAAAAAGAAAATGAAAGAAAAAGCAGCATCAGAAACTGCCTGTAAGAGTAACCAGATATCAAATTTAACAAATAGATCTTAAAAGTAGATATTATAAATATGTCCAAAGAACTAAAAGAAACAATGATTAAAGTAAAGGAAGGTATGAGAATCACATCATACCAAATACAGAATATCAACATAGAGACAAGGAAAAACTTTTTTAAAAAGGAAAGAATCACATAGACATTGTGGAGTTTTAAATTATAACAACTGAAATAAAAAATTTACCAGAGGCGTTTCACAATAATTTGAACTGGTAGAAGAAAGTAGTGAACTTGAAGATAATTCAATAGTGACTATGTAATTCAAAGAACACAAGGAAAAAAAGAATTGAGAAAAATGAACAGAGCCTCAAAGAAATGTATATATACACATAAACAAAAAAAATCATACAGATTGGAAAGAAATAAAGCTGCTCTCATTTGCAGATGACATGACTATGTACATAGAAAATCCAAAGGAATCTACAAAAAAACTAGATTTATTAAGGGCTTCCAGCAATGTCACAGGATTTAAAATCAACACACAAATATCAATCACATTTCTATATACTAACACTGCCCTTGTGGAAACTAATTTTTTAAAATTATAATTACTCCAAAGAAAATGCAATACTTAGATATTACTTAACAAATGCAATACTTAAAAATGCAAAACTTAACTTCTTTAACCTGTGTGCTGAAAATTATAAAATGGTGATGAAAGAAATCAAAGACAACCTGAATAAATGAAAAGACATACCATATTCATGGAATGGAACACACATCATAGTAAGGATATCCGTTCTCCCCAAGTTGATATATAAGTTTAATGCAATTCCTATCAAAATTTCAGTAAAAAACTTTTTAAAGGTAAGTTTATTTTAAAATTTGTATGGTAAGACACAGGCCTTAAAATAGCCAAAACAATCTTGACAAAGAAAAATAAAATGAGAAGAATTACTCTACCTGATACTAAGGTTTACTATATAGCTACATTTGTCAGACTCTGTGATACTAGTGGAGGAATAGACACATGAACTAATGGAACAGAATGTCAAATTCAGAAGTAGACCTGCACAAAGACGCTCAACTGATGTTTGAAAAAGGTGAAAGAGCAATTCAATAGAGGAAGGACAGCATTTTCAACAAATGGTTGCTGGAGCAACTGAACACCATAGGCAATAAAAATGAGTCTCAATCTAAAATTTTACATCTTACACAAAAATTAACTCTAAATGGGTCACAGACTTAAATGTAAAACACAAAACTATAATACTTTTCAAAGTAATCATAGGAGAAAATCTATATTTAGGGCTAGGCATAGAGTTCTTAGACTTGACACATAAAGATTGATCCATTAACAAAAAGTTGGTAAAATTCAAAACTTAAAATTGATAGATTTTAAAACTTTTGCTCTGTGAAAGACCATATGAAGAGGATGAAAAGATTAGCTACAGACTGGGAGAAAATATTTACAAACCACAAAAACAAAATAGGGCAAATATCCAGAATATAAAGAACTCCCAAAATTCAATAGTAAGTTAAAAAAAATCCAAATAGAAAATAGACAAAATACATTAACAGAGATTTCTAAAGAGAATACACTGAAGAGGATATACAGATGGTAAATAAACACATGAAAAGACGTTCATTACCCTTAACCATCAGGGAGATGCGAATTTAAACCAAATGAGGTATAACTACACATTACACCCATGGCTATAATAAAAAAAAAAAGGGAAGAAAAGAAGTAGACATATTTAAGATATAATTTATAGGTAGAATCAAATGTATATATGCATGGAGAGATGTCTAAAATGATCACCAAATGTGAAAATTAGTTATTTCTGGGTGAAGGAAATTTGGTTGAGTTATGGCTATTTTCTTCATATTTTTTGTATTAATTAAAATTTTATAATGTATTGTTTAAGAGATCATAAAGTCATTAATTTGGAAATAAAAATAAAATGTGAAATAAGCAATAATTTTACTCAACTGACCTAGTCAGATTATATATCTCAGTCCCTTATACACAATTTAAGAAGGGAATTGCAAATGATAGCACATCCAGAAGACAACGAGCAGAATGACACATTTAAACAAATCTGAACTAAAGTGTTTTGGGGGGAAGGATCATAGTCAACTCTAAATGATTTAAGGGTTGTCATATGCAAGGGGAAGGAGATTACACATTCTGTTCTAGAAACAAGGGCTGTGAACAGAACTTCCATAGTGACACATTTCCTGTTAATCAACCTGCCTCACAAAGTACAGGATGAGTTCAGAGGCAGGATTAACTACGTCAAGGATGTTGCAGAAAGAATGCCTGCAGTTCAGAGGGAGACTAGAATTGTGGACTGCTAAAGTCTATTTAGCAAGAACTCTGCTTTTAAAAAAAGGAAAGGCCTCTGGCTACTTTTAATTGCCATTTACCTTGTAGATGGAGTTTCTGGCACCTTCTGACCTATCCTTTTGTATCAGCTTCCTCTGGAAGATGCTCTTTCTAAGACAAGTCATAGGTAGCTTTGATCTGATGCTTCAAGATGGAAAACAAAACGTAAATGTGAATCAAGGCACCTAAACCTTTTAATGCATTAATTATTTCACATCATTATTTTTCTACTTTATAAACCAGAGAAAGGATTGTCTCCAGGTAATCACTCCACCTTTTTGAGAATGCAACTGGAAAATTTCTAAGCTGAAAACACGCATCTGTTCATGCTAGAGTTCCCACAACTGTGTCAAACAGTGTTTGGCATGTGACAGAAGAGAGCCACAGGCGGTGACCTCCATCCCTTCTGGTCCTCAGATCTTACTCTGGGGTAGTGCATACCACTTTCTTCTGCAGACCTAAAGGGCACAGTGGAAACTGTATTCCTTTTGTTCCTTAAAGATAACATTCAGTCAAACTGAGGGCTACTGTCAGCAATTGCTTTTTAAAGTAACTGTCACTCATTTTATACAATTTCCAAAGTACCTGAAAATTGTGTGAAAAAAGTCTTAAAACAAATAATTGTAATGGGAGCCATTCCTCCATAGCAGCATTTCAAAGTGTTTTCTTTCAGCATTTGCTTTTGTGTTGCTATTGTTACTCTATTTACGGACATGCCAGGAAGGAGTTGGACATTCCATGGTTATCCATAGTATGTCATGACTTATATACACTTTCATTAATACATAAATCATCCTGTATGTTTCTTAAGTTGTAAAATACAGACAACAACTCTCACCTTGCAGGTTTTACCGCAGACATTAGAGAACCTGCTAGTAAAAAGTCAGGTAGTGATTAGTTTTATTTATAGGAATTATCCTTACAGACTGCAAGCTCCTTTAAGGCAGGACCCCTGATCTACTCTTTTCTAGTGGATATGAATTTGCTTCATAACTCAGAGGTGCATGAGTATGACTTTATGTTTTAAATTCGACTTAAATATCATTCTAAATCCTCACTAAGAGTCTGCCTTGCTCATCACTATCCAGTACTTTTCATTAATCCCAGGATGTTTAGACTATATGGAAACATAGGGAGTGGTCTCTGGTTTTAGTTCTTTGAGCTAGTTGTTGAGTTTATTAACCAAATTCAAGTGGTCCTATGAAAGACAAGAACTCTGCTGTTCACAGAAACCCCTTCCCTATGCCTCATGTAGCCAAGACCCTTCAACTATCATGTTTCTCAAGACTAGCAGCTCTTCTGGGCCACACCTTTCCATGGCTTTTCAATGGTCCTTCCACCTCTTGGGACACAGATTCAGCCACCTTTTGGCTCCTGGTCCACAGCCTAACTCTTGTTTCCCTGAATCTAGACTTTGTACATCACAGGTCTTTGAGTTCTTTCTTAGAACACAAGGAAGCCTAGAACTCAAGATGGCACCATCTCACTTCTTGATGTGTGTGGGGGGTGGGGGGGGGCAGGGTGGGAGTTTATAATGAACTCACAGAAAGAATAAAACCACTACTTTTTTCAGGTTACCCCACCATTCACTTTTGTATTCTCAGTGCCAAACATAGGCCTAATACTCTATGCCTGGCATAGAGTAGGCACTTATCAATATTTAATAAGCGTGTGGTTCATTTACCGCAGGCAATGCAGGTGAGCTCTCATTAGGTATGCCAACCATAAGATCCTAGAATACAGACTGCACAGTGCTCACAGAAGTTGCAGAACTGGTCATTTTTATTAAGCATACATGTCATAAACCTGCTCACCTCCTTGGTTCTGTCACTCTAAGTCCCAAGTCTTAAAGACAAAGTTAGCCAAATGTCTTCAAGCAAGGTGACAGGACACCCAGTACTTGGAGCATTCTGTTATTTTACACTTAACTGTAAATACACCTGTCTTAGGAAGCCAGACAAATGAGTGATTGTCATGTCTGACAGTCTACATTGTAAATCAGTAGAATAGTATAATAAACCTTCAGCTATTGAGAGCAATGTTTTCCAAATAATTCTTGAAGTTTCTCAATACCATTAAACTTTTAACCATTTTGAATGAATATCTTTCTAGAATACATTATGTATATCCCTGCTGTCTTGAGTAAATCACAGCAAACATAATTTAACCTTTCTGTGATAACTTAATGTAATCATTACAAACATTCATTATTTCAGCCCACATAAACAGTGGTGCCTTCTGGGCACTTCAGAGGAAATTGTGCTCTTTATAGGCAGGAAATGACCCTGACTGCTGGATTTTCCTAAGCCCACAAGATCTGTCTTTCGTAACTTTTGAGTTTTTTTTTTGTAAGCATTTTTATTATTTCTTGCTTGATAATGGGATATGATGCTTTGTTGGATGTCTTTCCTTTATAATTTTTAATTATTTTGTTTCTAAGTTGCTAAAGCTTAGCGTGTGGGAAACTAAGCCTCTTTTTTGTTTAAGAAATAAATAGGAACAAACAGTCTCTGATTTTCATTAGGCTCTTATGTGTCACCTATTTTTGCTAAAAAGGATGTTCAATTTGGGTTCCTTTGGGTTCATAGCTATGTGGAGTCCATGATGTTGCAGGTAGCTAACTTCTATGTATTTACATGGTACTTGTATTTTTCAGAATAATGTCATAACTTTGAACCATTTACTTCTCATACCAATCCTGTGAGTATTATTTTATATATTTTATAGATGAGGACTTGCAGTTTAAAAAGTCCACACCCCCATAGTCAACGTAGGGAATTAAAACTTATCCCTTGCCTCCTGATCCCAAAGTCTGACACAGTTCACAGCACACTATAGTCTGCAAACGTTCTGGTCTATTAAAAACTAATTGAACCGACAGGGTCTGATAATCTCAGAAATGATGAAATGGTTGATGAAATTTTTAGATTCAGACTATTTCTTTTCATATATTTAGAACCAAATCTGAACTATTAATCCAGCTACTTATATGCACACTAACTAGAATTTCTGGAACTAGAAGAAATTAAGCAATGTCAAATGACACCAAGAAGTAAGCAAATATTAGATGGATAGACTGGCAGAGACATAAATGGATATGAAATTTTGCTTATGGTGATTACTTTGCTATATTTCCTTCTTCCATGATTATATCAATAACCAATGGTTCCCCCACCAGTTGTTACTTTCTATGAGTGTCTCTAACCCTTGTTTATTCACTTAACCCTGCCTCATCTCTGCTAGTGTCCCCTATTATTCATTTTTTATTTGCACAGTGTGGAGTTAATTTGTTTCCTGCTAGGACCCAGACTGGTGGCAGCCCTGTTTCCTTAAAGCATTATGAAAGGTTGCGGAAAGTTCATGTAGACTTAAGAGAGGAACATACAGCAGAGAGATGGGGGAAGAGTCATGAGAAATCATCAGACCCCTGAAGAAGCTTCAGTTGCTTAAGACTTTTCCATTCCAGAGGCTTGTCTATGATTTTCTGCCTTATTCTGTGGTGTCCTTGTATCCTTGCATTCTTCACTCTCACTCTTCCAATACTGCCAGATATATGCAAATATTTTTCTTGATGGATATTTACTCTGTATTTGCAGTTTCTTATGTTTACAATCTTCTCTCACCCTTTTGTATTTAACGTTCAGAACACAAACATATCTCTAAAAAGAGGATCAAGTTCTCAGGATAAGCATCACCAAAAAATCATCAATTTGTCCACGCCAAGCTACATTCTATATTAAACATATGCAAAACTGGCACATTCATGAGAGAAAGAAGGTGAATAGTAAGCTGGGTATATAACAGCAGGGCATGTCCTTCTCAGTACAGATATTCAGGTATTTCAGGTCATTCTGAGCTGTGGCCAGGAGCTAACATTCCTGAACAACCATATTCTGGTCCCGTCCAGTTGTTCTGGTCTTAATTCTCAGATAAGATCTACGTCCTCATTGTGTTTATAGATCACAGAATGCATTATGCCGAGAAACTATCTACTCTAGTGCCTTCATTTCATAAATGAGGGCTTTACTTAAAGCCCTAAAATGCTGTGGTGAGTAGACAGGCAGATGTAGTGCTTAAGGGCTGGATCATGGAGTCAGACTTTCTGGGGGTTTGAAACATGGCTCATCACTCAACTGTGCAAACTTAAGACAAGTTACTTAACTTGTCTGTGCTTAAGTTTTCATATCTGTATAATGAGGATAATAATAGTATCTACAACAGGGTTTTTGTGAGGATTAAATTAGATAATATCTAAAAAGGGCTTTACAACACACATTATATATATATATTTGGGGTGGTAATTAGGTTCATTTATTTATTTATTTATTTCTAGACGAGATACTGGAGATTGAACCCAGGACCTTGTCCATGCTAGGTATGCACTCTGCCACTTGAGCTATATCCTCCCCCCACTACGACACGTATTTATAATCAGTAAATGGATTAAGGATATTAGAAGGAAAACTAAGTCATTTATTTTCATATAGAATTAATCCTTAATAACTCTGAAGGAAACATATTCCTTTCAGATGATGAAACTGAGGCTCATATAGTTTAAGTAACTTGGGCAAAGTCACAAAGTGCTTGCTCAGTGGAAAAGATTCAAACCCAGATCTCCCTGAGCATAAAACCCATTTTGCTCCCTCGCACTCGTCCATACTGTGACTTCTTTATTCTGAACAGTGAGTTTGTCAGCTCCTCCCTTGGCCCTTCCCAATGTTCAGTCAATATCCCCAAGGTTCATTTTCCTTAGGTTACTGTTGGCTCTTCTCTCCCCTCTATTTCAAATATCCTATTTAAACCAGCACAACCACACATTAAAGAACCCTTCCTTTGCCTTATTTTTCTTCACACCACTTATCACTACCTGAATCACATTATATATTTATTTGCTTATTTTCCATTTTCCCACTAAGATAGTTAACTCTACGTAAATAAGGATTTGTCTGTTTTGTCTATTGCTATATCCTAGTTTCCATAGCCTGTAAAATTATGCAGACTAGAACATTATAGGTGTTGAAAAATATTTTTGATGAAATATGAATGAATGAATAAATAAATAAATGGACAACTGAAATTCTGTCTCTCAACAAATACTGTAAAATAAATGCATCCAATAAGTACACTCGGGGACACAGGGTGTATAGCTCAGTGGCAGAGTGCGTGCTGAGCGAGCACAAGGTCCTAGGTTCAATCCCAAGTACCTCCATCAAACATAAGTAAGTAAATTAAAAAATCACCTCCCCACCAAAATAAAATGATAATAAACAAATAAATTTAAAAAAATAAGTACACTCCACATACCTACTGTTTTCCTTTTCAGGTTCCTACATACAACCATTTACTAGTGCATGAAACCCACACACCAGATATATCCCCTTTGTTGGACTTGTCATTTAAAGTCATTTTCCATATCAAACCATTGTACACGGAGCAGTAAAAACACTTTCTCTACCATTATGAGTATGTTCCACTCCTACTTAAAAACTTACTATGTTGACACTTGCTAGCACATCTCAAACCTAACCTGCTAACCATGGCATTCCTGGCTCTTTGCTAGCCTCCCCATTTTGTTTTAAAACTAACTCTTCTTATTTCTTGGTATGTTTCAAATTCTAATTATTATTGTTTGCTTTATATTGAACATAAATATACTGACTTGAATTTGCCTAATGAAAACTTTCATTTCTATTACATAGTTATTCAAGTTCAAATCAATCCTTCTAAAGAACTAAGTCCCATAAAATCATTACAAACCATTTGTTTTTTATTCTGCATGGTATTATTAAAAAAGAAAATTAAATTGTCCTAGTTCTTGCCTTCCTGGTTCTCACAATTTTAACACAAATAGTGATAGTGTAAGATGTTAGTCATATTGGGACACAAAACACACACGAAAAACAGTTCCTTAGTTGATGCCGTGAAAGGTAAGATTTTGAGAGTGGAGTTGAAACTAATCTGTCTACCAGCCTAGGTATGCAACAGTGAGATGTCCTAATCTGGGTTTTACTGTTTGCTATTTCTCCTACTTTAAATCCTCTTCCATTTTTTAGATTAAAATTGAATTTCTCCCCAGATGGCTTCTTAAATTCCAAACTGCACTCAGGCTTGGAGGTTCCCATTTTTCAGGTAGCTCACAAGATAAAGGTGCTAAGTATAGCATGAGTATGTATAAGTGCCTGCTTGTATATGTGTTTCCAGAGTGTTTGAAGCTTACATTGGGAAGTTTCAAGAAGGTAATATATAGCTACTACATCCTCAAAAAATCTATCATCAAGAGGTTTAATTATAGATCACAGCTATTAAATGATAGTTGAACTTTAGTTTTCTAAAAATTATTCATGTAATAGGTATACATATATTCTGTGCATAATATATCTGAATAGACAATGCACTAAAAGGTAATAGACCCTCTTGTTAACAATGGCTACTTCTACTTGTCTAATTTTTCCAAATTTTCTGTCAAGAACAGGGATTGCTTTTATAATTGGAAATAATATTACTTAAAAAGAAATGTATTTCCAATCTAGCACACAGTTGATCATAAAAACCAATGATCTTTTCTCTGAGGATTTTTTTTTTCTTCAGACCCTTTAGCAAATTACCATTAGTTTGTAATTTAACTCAGTATCTTTTTTTTCCCCAGATTTAATGAAACTTCAAACCTGACCCCCCAAGTTCGCATATGCCCTATGGCTCCTTTTTCATTCCATACCAACCATAAGTCATTAGCATGAAGCCTTACTTGACTGAGCCTAACCAAAGTCTGTAAACACTATGCAGAACACGAAGGAACAACTGGGAGGAAAATGTGGATTAAGCAGCTCAACTACAGAAAGTAAACCCAGATAATCAGGCAAGAATGGGCTGATACATAAACCCATGTTCTTTACAATAATAATATCTTATAATTAAGTGCTCAATCTGTGCTAGTCCTTGAGTCAAGTTATTTTCACAATATATGACAACAAATAACGTTGTGAAGTAGGAATTACTTTTATGCCCATTTTAAGGGTGGTTTAGAATTCCAGAGCGATTAAGTGACTTGTCCAAGGTCACACAGGTAGTATATAGCAAAACTGGAATTCACACCTCTGTCTCCCTGACTCCAGACCCCAGTTCTTTTCTTCATACCTAGCTGCTCCACAGTAGGTAATCCTGCCCCTGCTAGGAAACTCAGAGGAACAGAGCCAGCAATGCAAGGAGGTAGCTAATGTGCTATAGAACTTTCCATCCAATGTTGGGGTTTAGGACATGACACCCAACACTTGGCACCCTGGCATACTGAGTATCTTAAGCTGAAGGAGTTTGAGACAATGGCAGAAGCAGGTAGATCACTTTGACCTCCTCCCCTCATCCTTCTTCCCTGAAAGCAGAAGATGAATTTCCCATGTGAAAGGTACTCTCCTGTACCACAAAGAAGGGAGACATCCTTATCACCAGAGACAGGGATTTGGGGGCTGGGGGTTGAGAAATCTGTACAAATAAACCTCATTAAACTAACCCTTATCTTCCTAATTACTTCTTCATTACTTATTACCCCTAGCCCAAATCCCTTTGCCTTGTCAATCCTTCATAGATTTATTGTTTCTTTGTCTAGGTATAAGCTCCTGCTCTGGTCACAAAAATTCAGTAAATTGTGCTGGCTTTTATCCTGTTAGTCTGTCTTTGTCAGTTTAATTTTCAGATCCAGCCAGGAGCCCTAAGAGGGTCAAGGAAAAAATTTTCCCTCCTCTTACACCAACTAGTCCCTATATTCACCCTGGTAAATTCTTTTGAATGAGGGAAGCTAATGGGAAAATGCATAATTAAGCAGCAGTAAAGGGTCCTCATGAGCCAGATGCACATTTGGTAAGCAATGCTTTGGGTCACAGATTGATTTTACAAAGTTCTTTTTTCAGCATTTTTTTCTTTCCTCCTTCCTTCCCTCTCTCCCTTTACCATCCTCCCTACCCTCCCCCCTCCCCCTGCTGGTTCTACAACTGAAATCAAGCTCAACTGTGGATCATGCCTGCAGTATTTCCTCTCAATATGCTTAGCCTTAGAATATCTCTGAAATCAGAATGCACTAAAATTAGCAAGGAGAGAGAGAGAGCACACAAGAACCCTACTGTAGTTTTGCACAAACAAAATAAAGCTTCCAGGATTGAAAAAGAAAAAAAAATCTGTAGGGACACTTTCTACCCTGTAGGTGGTGGCCACTTATGCATAGCTTGACCATGTGGACAATTGCCCCTTTCCTTCTCCTGCTTTCAGTCGCTTCCTTTGTGAAATCCACAGGATGGACTGTGATTTCCAAGGCTCCTTACATGTTTGACATTCTGTGGTTTTTAATAGTGCCTACTAGAGCTAAATAAGAATGGATTATTGACTAGTTAGAGGGAAAATACACTCCAACAGAACCATTTAACACTAGGAATGTTTCTTTAAATATACATTTTGGGCTGCACTTTGCTTTATATGAGTCTGGATAACAGTGCCATTTGCATTTTAATCCTGTCTCTGTCCCTGCCGTGTTAGGAGATGGATGAATCTCATTTTTTTCATGTTTTAATTTCCTTAGTGGTTAAGCAAGGATGATACATCCAACCTACCCTTCAGAATTTCTGAATGGATTATAGCAAAATCTTTCATAATGTTTTGGCTTAAAAGATTTCTCTCCGAACCATGTTTATTTTTTCATATTCTATTTTCCCTAAGCACTCATCAGTAAGATTCACAAAGGAAATATATCTATATAATTGGATTAATTTTTCTAAATCCTTGGATGATCCCAAAATGTTTGTCGTGACTAACCAATGAATTTGAATTTTTGGCAAATGGCAGTCATTTTGTACATGTTTCAAATATCGTCCTTTTTCTCCATAGTCAGGGTAATCTGGTTTACCTAATTGTGAGAACATAAATATTAATATTCAACAGCATTAAAATACTGTTTTGTTGGACTAAAATTCTGACGACATAAGAAATCAAGATGCAAAAAATTCCATGTTGATGCCAAATTAGGAGCTATACCAAATCTATATTATCATATTGATGCTGAAAGTTGAAATTGGAAATGATCTTAAAAAGCAAAAACTAGTAGAAAGGCTTGACTTTATAGATGAGGAAAGGAGGGAAGTATGGTATGGAAGTGTGGTGTGGCTACTAATAAACCCCAGATTCTCTGTCGGAGATCCTGGTTCGGAGATCTAGTCAAAAACCTGTGGGGATGACAAATCACTCTATGTGTAGGAGAATATCAGGCTTATTCCAACTATACATCATGTAACTGAGACCAGAACTTATAATAATCATGCTATAAAAATAACAGCTTCAATTTACTGAACATTTATGATACTCCAGGGACTCCAAAAACATTATTTTAAAGCCTCATGTAACCTTTAAAGGTAAGTATTACAACCTCATTTTACAGATGAAGTAACTGAAGCCTAGGCAGGTAGATAATAACAACAACAATAATAATAGAAAATATTTGTTTAGGATTTACAATGGGCCAAGTATTAAGTGCTTTCTTATACATTATTCATATCTTACATACGTAACATTTAATCTTCGTAACAACTCTATAAGGGCAAGCATTAGTATCATACCCATTTACCATACGGGAAACTGATATACAGAGAGGCCAAAAAGCACCTCCAAACCCAGGCAATTTGGTTCCATCAGCCAGGCTCTTATGCACTGCTCCTTACTCAATATCATACAGAAAGTAAATGGTCAGGGAAGAATCTGAACTTCGGACCTGGACTCCAAAGCCAGCAGTCTTTCTCAGAGTTCATGTTTCTCAATCCTGGCTGCTCATTAAAATTATCTGGAAAGCATTTTGGTGGGTGGGACTTCCATTGAAGGGGTGTGATCACTTTATCATGCATGCAAAATGAAAGAGCTTTCAGTGGAGTTGCCTACTTTTTCCTAAGTGTTAGTGGATCCTAAAAGACTTGATGGGTACCTTCCCTGTTGCTTGGAATGAAAGTTCTCATCAGTTCTCAACTGTTTTATCAGTTGACTCCTGGGTGAGTGCTAAGGCAGGGCCTAGGCCCATTGTCACAGGCTCCAGCCTAAGCATAGCCGCCAGTAAAACAGGGCCAGAAAATCTGCATGGGTTCCACAGAAATGCTTTTATTCCCTGAGACAAAGTTTGGATCTATACCTCCTTTAACTTTTCACTTTGACAAATGTACTGAGTTCCAACTATGGGCAAAATGCTATGAAATACTACGGTGGGTACTTTGGGGAACCCAGATTCCTTGTCCTCAAGAAAAGCACAACCTAGTGGGGGAAATATAAATATTAACAGCTAAGTATAATTCATGATATAGTACTAAAAGCCCTTCTGGCTCTGTATCCAAGTTCAAGTTTCTCTTTGTGAGAGAAAATTTAAATGGGTTCAGGTATACTCTGGGGGTCAAATCAAGGCACATAAAGGTGAGATATGGGGCCTTATAATGTGCTTTACTCTAATAAGTAAGTTTAGACAATGCTGTGTGCTTTCAATGTACCCTGGAGAATTAGGCAGACCATTATTATTGTTGTTGCTATTTTATTCTCCAACTATGAGTTTATAGCATCTTCTCTTCAGCAGTTTGTGTCCCTGAGAGCAAAATAAACTCAACATTTTCTTCCTGCAACCTCTCATGAATATTAATGCTGTCTTTATTTATTGTTTGGCAAAATATGACAAAAATAAAAATGCACTACAGCGAGAAAAGAACACACATACGCCAAAAATATCTAGCTACTGTCAGAATACTTGTGTCATCATCATTATCAATAAATGAACACTTGACAAGCATGCTCCATACGCTACATCGTCCCACAATTCCTTCCAATCACTAACTTTTCTTAAAGGGGGGCTGCTGGTTCTTTGGTTGCTACCTGTAGAACCCCCATTAATTTTAAAGTTGTACAGTTTCATCATGCTTAAACTGCAAACATGGAGTTCAAGAATAATTGGCCAAAGAGATTGATAAAAGCAGTCATCCAGAAACAGACTTTCAGAGCCTTAGAATCTTCCCTCAAAGAGCTTCATTCTGAGAAGCTCAAATACATAAAGAAGGGTAAAAGATGGAGTCCCATCTGTTCAGACCTCTCCTCACACCTTAGCACAGCCTGAAGCAACTCCACACACCTCTCTGAGTTCTGCATATCATACTCAGACAGCCACTGGTCCAGTCCATTTTATAGATGCAGGACCAAAGTACCAAGACAATTAAAGTAGCTGAGGCCACAGAAGTAGTTAGCAGTGGAGCCGGGACTATATTCCCATCCTTTCTGTCCTAATCCAGTGATCTTTTGTACACCACTTCCTGCCTCCCTACATAGGTCAACTGGAAAGAAGGAAAAGTGGGATAATTATTAGAAACATTATCATGACAGTCTGTTTACCAGTATTGGCAAGTTAGAAACCCTCTGAAGTTTGTCAGATACTCCTGTAGTAACTATTGCATATTGGACCAATAAATAAGGCAGACAGCCTTCAGATGTCTACCCTGTGCTCTTAGACTTGGAATAGAATATATGAAATGCCTAGTAACCTGGAGCTCTGGGACCCAAAAGGGAGTTTGGCCACACTATGAACTTGAACAGGATTCTAGATAGTATGGCTAGGCCCTTCTCCACTTCAACTTTAGTTCTAAGAGTGGTATTGAATTATATAACCTTGCTGATGTCACTGAGCCACTCTAATAAAACTCTTCTCAAGGGCACAAAAAAGTCCAAAAGCCAGTGGTATTGTGTTGCATATGTATTCATGTACTCAACAAAAGACAAGTGTTATCCAGTAGGATGTATCCAATGTCACTGTCATCTGTTGCAGCTTGGGTCTAAATAAATCCCTTCAGTAGCTATATGATAAACTGAGCTTTAGAGAGTATTAGGAGCTATACAGTACATTAGAGGCATAGTCATTTTTTGAACTATATATCTTGAGTGCTAGTTGCCCAACTTGCTTCATAATCTGTGTTCTTCTCCTTCCTATAGGAGCTTATAGCTGATATGCAAGACAGCTAAAGATTTCCTAATGTTTTCTAATTCCTTTTAATACAGGAATAGATTCTTAGCCTAGGCAACCTACAGCAAGATTTTTCCTATATAAAATGTACTTGAGCAATTACTCTTCCTGATAACTATCAGTAATAAAAGAATTTATCTGAAGGCAGTCAGAATAATTTTCTCATAAATATTTTTGTCCTTTATGTTGGAAGGTTAAAAAAGACATAACTCCTCTACATCGTCTGGTAGAGAGATAAAAAACTGATGAAATACATGACCATTGTTAGAATTTTAAAAGGCTGTATAAACTATGATTTGGTTATTAATTGCACTATTACAGACATTGATCATATAGAATGTTGTGAATCATAATATTAAATTCTTGGAATTATATTATATATATATATATATATATGTAATATATATACATTTGTCAAAACTGGACAAATACAGAGACAGGGGACTAGAGAGAACACCACATAAATCCTCCCTCTCCTGGCAGGATTAAACATACCCAGTGAGTGTGGTCCATTTCTCTAGCTATCCAGAAAAGGGGAGGGGATCTCATCTTTCCTCAAGAATCACCTCTCAGATGTTACAGAAAATAGGAGATAAAGGAATTCCAAAAGTTTGTTTCACAATAGAAGCAATGAAAAAATATGGCAAAGGCTACTGGAATCATTTTTAGAACTCTGAAATCTAACCAAAATTTTGCAGCAATCCAGATAACATTTAGTAAAACAAATAAAGAAACTGACTAATTCTTGGTGAGAAGTATGCACTGTGTCTTATTTACCCTCATCCCATTCCCTAATACTCAGCTCAACAGCAGCCTTGAAAATAACAGCCCACATGCCAGGTACTAATACCTAAGGGAGGAGAATTGAACACACTAGCAAAGAAATCTTTAGTCTGTCTTATGGCTCCCTGGAAGACCTGCTCAAAAGGCCTGTCTTTATCTCACTTGATTGGGAACTCTCCCAGTGCTAAAGATGTTACCTCTGGGGACTTTGTTAAAAATATTTACATGTGAATGTTCTAGTCTCTACTTTAGTCTTTATCTCCTGGTTGCACAGAGCCTAGAAGTCACCCAGAGATTAGAGCTTCAGGCCTTCTCAGGTCTTTTCTGAGCTTGTGCATAGCTCTAGGCTTGCACATGACCTTCAAGATCCCCAGAAATATGTCTGAGTTTTTTAAAGTCCCTATTCCCCAAAATATCTCATTCTCCAGGCTTTCTTTACAAATGTTTTCTGGTTAGTAAATACCATTTGCATTAGTACACACACACACACACACACACACACACACACACACACACACACACAAAACAAAAAAAACAAAAACCAAGAAAAGAAAGAAAGAAAGAAAGAAAAACTTAGGTATAAATCTAAGAAAATATATACAAGATCTATATGAGGAAAACTAAAATATACTGATGAAGGGAATCGGAAGAAGATTTAAATGAATGGAGAGATATTTCAAGTACTTGCATAGGAAAATTCAATATTGTTAAGATGTCAGTTCTTCCCCACTTGATCTTTAGATTCAAGGCAACCCCAATCAAAATCCTAGCAAGTTATTTTTGAATACTGATAAACCGATTCTATAGTCTATATGGAAAGGCAAAAGACTCAGAATATCACACAATACTGAAGAAGAACAGAGTCTGAAGACTGATATTATATGTTTTCAAGGCTTACTATAATGTTAACAAAATAGAATATAGAGCCCAGTAATAGACACAGAAATCTGGCCAACTAATATTTGACAAAGGAGCAAAGAAAGGCAATTTATGGAGAAAGAATAGTCTTTTCAACAAATCGTGCTAGAACAACTTCATATATGTAAGAGAAAATGAATTTAGACATAGATCTTGCACCTTTCACAAAAATTAATTCAAAATAGACAATAGATGTAATTGTAAAACATAAGAGTATAAAATTTCTAGAAGACAACATAAGAGAATATCTAGGTGCTCCAGGGTTTGATGATGAGTTTTAGATACTATACCGAAAATATGATTAATGAAAGAAAAAACTGGTAAGCTGGACTTCATTAACATCAAAAACCTATACTCTGCAAGAGATACTGTTAAAAGAATGAAAATACAAGCCACAGGGTAGGAGATAATATTTGTAGAACACATATTTGATAAAAGACTTTTATCCAAATATACAAAAAATTCTTAAAACTCAACAACAAGAAAACAGACAACCCAATTTAAAAATGGGCAAGAGATCTGAACGAACATCTCACCAAAGAAGATATGCAGATTAGATAGCAAATGATCATATGAAAAGATGCTCAGCACCATATACCAATAGGAAATTGCAAACTAAAACAAGACACCACTACTCACTCATTAAAATGGATAAAATACAAAACACTGATAAGACCAAATGTTAGTGAGAATGTGGAGCAATGGGAACTCTCATTCATTACTGATAGAAATACAAAATGTTACAGTCAATTTGGAAGACAGTCTGGCAGATAATACAGAATAGTTACACTGACATTATGCATTTTTCAAAACACATTTGTACAACACAAAAAAATAACCATAAGGTAAACTGTTATGAACTTTAGTTAATAATAATGCATTGATATTGGTTTATCAAGTCTAATAAAGGTACTATACGTATTAGGAGCCCTTTTCTGCTTCCTAGCACAAGACGTTCCAGGCTTATCTTGTACTTGCTCTGTCCCAGCCCTGGAATTGGTCATTTCTCTAAGATCCAACTAAATGCTGTTGAATAGAGACTCACTTTAGATTCACAAACATAAATTAATTAGAAGTAAAAGTTTGGGAAAGATAATCCGTGCAAACAGTAGCCAAAAAAAAGACTGAAGTAGCTATACAAAATAGACTTTAAGACAGAAATTCTTACGCAAGACAAAAAGGGTCAGTGTCTAATGATACAATGGTTAATCCTTCAAGAAGATACAAAAATTATGAACTTATATGCACTTAATCATGAGCCCCAAAATACATAAAATGAAAACTGACAGAAATGAGTAGTGGAAAAGACAGTTCAACAATAATAGTGAGAGACTTTAATATCTCAATTTCAGTTATAGATAAAATAACTAGACAGATGATCGGGCAGGAAATAGAAGATTTGGACAACACTGTAAGCCAACTAGACTTAACAGACATCTATAGAATATTCCATCCAACACAGAAGACTAGACATTCTTGCCAAGCACATATGGAACATTCTCTGGGATAGACCATATTTTAGACCACAAAATAAGTCTCAGTGAACTAAAAAATAGTGAAATCATATAAAGTATATTGCCTGACCACAATGGAATAAAATTAGAAATCAATAAGAAGTAAATATGAAAAATTCACCAATTTATAGAAAACAAGTATCTCTTAATAACTAATGAGTCAAAGAAGAAATCACAAGGAAAAACAGAAAATACTTTGAGATAATAAAATCAAAACACAACTTTTAAAAAATTATGGGATGTAGTGTTCAGAGGGAAATTTACAGCTGCTAATACCTACTACAAAATATGAGAAATATCTCAAATCAATAACATAATCATCTATCTTAAGAAACTAGAAGAATAAGAGCAAACTGAACCCAAAGCTAGCAGAGGGAAGGAATAAATTAAGATTAGAACACAGAAACAAAGGACAGAAAAACAACAGATAAAATCAATTAAACCAAAAGTTGGTTCTTTGAACAGATCAACAAAATTGACAAATGTTTAGTTAGACGGACCTAGGAAAAAATCAGAACAACCAAATTATTAAAACAAGGAATTAAAGTAAGGATGTTACTACTGATTTATACAGAAATTTAAATGTATATGTAAGAGAAAACTATGAGCAAACTGTATACCAACAAACTGGATAACTTGGGTGAAATGGACAAGTCTTAAAAATACACAAACCACCAAAACTAACTCAAAAAGAAATAGAAAATCTGAACAGACATGTAACAAGTAAAGAGATGGACATAGTAATTTGAAAACTTCATGGAAAATGCTAGGATTTTCTTTTCAGATGATTTCACTGGTGAATTCTATGAAATATTTTTTTAAAAATTAACACAAATCTTCCTGAAACTCTTCCATAAAAAAAAAAGGGAAGAGAATACTGCCCAACTCTGTCTACAAGGCCAGTGTTACTCTGACACCAATGTCAGACAAAGAAATCACAGGAGACAAATACCTACATATTAATGTCCTTTGTGAATATAGATACAAAAAAAAAAAAAGTTAACAAGATGAATCAAGCATCATTAAAGGGATTACACACCATGACTAATTGGGATTTATACCAGGAATGAAGTTTTGGTTCAATATATGAAGATCAATCAATGTAATAAATCATATTAATAGAATTAAGAAAACAAAACCACATGATCATCTTTGTAGTTGTAGCAGAGCACTTAGCAATATACAACACGCTTTCACAACAAAAATAAAAAGAACTAGGCATAGAAGGGAAAGTCCTTAACCTGATAAAAGACATCTAGACAAAACACATAGCTAACATCATACTTAATTGTGAAACACTGGACACATCCCTCTAATATTAAGAACAAGTCAAGGATATCTGCTGTAGCCACTTCTATTCACCACTGTACAGGGAGTTCTAACTAGGGTGATTATAGGAAGGAAAATAAAAGGCATACAAAACAATTGGAAATGAAGAATAAAACTACCTTTATTTGCAGATATGATATTTTATAGAGGAAATTCTAAAGAATACATACACACACATATACAAACACTGTGAGAACTCATAAAAGAATTCAGTAAAGTTGCAGGATATAATATCAAATAAGCGAAACTCTATTGTATTTCTTTACACCTTCAATGGACAGTCTGAAAATTAAATTAAGATGATCTCTGTTTCTGTAAAAACTGTAAAACATGTAGAAAGAAAGTAAAGAAGACTTAAACAAATGGAAAAACACCCCATGTTCACAGATTGAAAAATTCAGTATTACTAAGATGGCATTACTCTCTAAAGTGATTTACAAAAGCGATCACTATCAAAATTTTAACTGCCTCTTTAAAAAATGGGCAAGATGATCCTAAAATTCATATGGAAATTCAAAAGGACCCAAAAGCCAAAATAATCTTGAAAATAAAAAACAAAGTTGGGACACTCCCACACTTCCTCATTTCATAACTTAATACAAAGGTACAGGGATCAAAACAGTGTGGTACTGGCATAAGTATAGACAAAGTGTATAGATAAAGATATTAATGGAATAAAATTGAGAGTCCAGAAATAAAAGTCCAGTGTATGGTCAACTGATTTTCAATAAAGTGTGTCAAGACCATTCTTTTAGGAAAAAATAGACTTTTCAACAAATGGTGCTACAAATATCCACATGTAGAAGTATGAATTTGGATCACCATCTCAAACCATATACAAAAATTAATTTAAAATAAACTAAAGACCTAAATGTAACAGCTAACAGTATAAAGAAAGAAACACAGGTATAAATATTTGTGAGCTCAATCAGAAAATGGTTTCTTAAATGTGACACCTGCAACAAAATAAAAGAATTAATAGCTTGGACCTCATCAAAATTAATTTTTTATATGTCAAAGAACACAATGAAGAAAGTAAAGACACAGCCCACAGAATGGGAGAAAATATTTGCACAGATGATATATATGTTTATATAACATATGATGTTTCTGATAAGCATCCAGAATATATAAAGAACTCTGACAATTCAACAACAAAAACAATCCAATTAAAAAACTGACAAAGGACTTGGACAGTCATTTCTCCCAACAATATACACAAATGGCAAATAAACACATGAACAAATGATCTATATTATTATTCATTACAGAAATTCAAACCAAAGGTATAATAAGATACCACTTCATAACCACTGTATTAGCTATAATAAAAAAATAATAAAATAACAAGGGCTAGAGAGGATGTGGATAAATTACAACTCTCATACACTGCTGATGGGAATGTAAAACGTAACAGCTTCTATGGGATAGTTTGACAGGTTCTCAAAAATTTCAGCATGAAGTTACCATAAAACCAAAAAATTCTATCCCCAGATATATACTCAAGAGAATTGTTCACACAAAAACTTCACCAATGTGTTTGCAACAGCACTATTCATTACAGCTAAAAGGCAGAAACATCTTAAATGTTCGTCAACTGATGAGTGGGTAAGTAATATGTGGCACATCCTTATAGTGAAAAATTATGTAGCCATGAAAAGACTGAGATACTGATACATGCTAAAACAGAGGTAAACTTTTAAAACACTCTACTAAATAAAAATACCCAGACAGAAAAGGCCACCCCTTGTATGTTCTATTTAAATGAAATGTCCAGGAAAGGCAAATCAGAGACAAGAGGTAGATTTCAGAGATTTCCAGCAGCTAGAAGGAGGAGGAAATTGGGACTGCCAGCTAACGGTCATGAGGTTTCTTATTGGGGTGATGGAAATGTTCTGGACTTAGATAGTGGTGATGTTTATACAGCATTGTGAATATACTAAAAGCCACTGAAATGTATACAGTTAAATGGCTAAAATGGTGAATTTTACTTTACATGAATTTTACGTTAAAAAAAAAAAAGAATTGCCAAAGTAAGGTTCTAATTTCTGTCTAGCTTATGGGTTACTCTCAGACAGTTTTTTGGAAACAATGAATGCAGGATAAGAATTAGGAAATATTTCTTGTTCTGACATCTCCTGAAGGGATAAACTGCTGTGGGGGACTGCTTCATGTAATAAGAAATAGAAGAATTTTTCTATGTAAGAAACAAAAATAATTATGAATTAGATATATAGAAGCGTAGTGAATGGCCAATTCTGGAAAGTACAAGCAACAAATTTCATCTCTTCAAATAACTGTAAATTTAAAAGTATCCCTGCTTGGAAAAAGTGGGAGTAATGGTGATGAAAAGTGGATTTTAGTGACACTAATGCATAAAAACAAACAGGGGTTGTTTGTTGGGCGGTGACTAGCTAGAAGAGCAAGTCCTAGCAGAGATCTGACTAAGACAGGAATACGATAAAGAGAGAATTTAGAAGCTAGAGAACTAGAAAGAAAGGAAGATTGGTTAAGACTAGCCAGTTCAGGTGAGCTGAGAAGGAGGTTTTAGTACCAGTAAAGAAGATGGTAGGTCAGGGTCATTCATGTGAGTGGAAGACCAGGTTGGGAGATTCTTAGCTTGAAGGATTTCAAGGGCTAAACGTGGGAATTTCAACCAAATAAGCTACTGAGAAAAAGACAAGGGGGAAAGAGGGGTGAGGTGGGGAAGAGAATGAGGAAGAGAAGGAGGATGGGGGGGGGGGGAGGAAAGGTGACCAGGCCTTTTCTTTTCAACGTGCCTACTTCGTAAAAGTGAAGCAACAAGACTCACTTTGTAAGGAAGAAGACTACAGGGGAGGAGAAAAAGTAAGTAAAACAGAGGAAAAGCCTATCAGAAACTGACTAGTGACCTTGATTTATTTGTTTCAGTGTGATAATTACCCACACATCAGTCTTCTGTGTTTTACACACAGAAACATAAAAAACCACTGGCTGTTGGAGCAGTTCTTTAAGAATGCATCAGGATCACATGGAGGGCTTTCTGGAACCGAGGTCACTGGCCCCACCCTGGGGCCCAAGAGTGTCCATTTCTGACAAGTTCCCAGGTGTGGCTAAAAATTGCTGGTCCAGGGACCACATTCTGAGAACCACTGACTTAGAAAAGCAGGGTATAAAGAAGAAATCCTGCTGGCCTGTGACTCTGATGAGTGCGGAAGGACTGGGAAGGGCAGAGAAGGCGGGCTGTGAGCCAGTTATTGACAGCACTGGCGCCTGTGCTCGGTACTGAAGATCACACTGAGGCGGCACCGCAGGCAAAGCTTTACTCTCGCTGGTATTTATGCACTTCTATGTCGATTGTTGGCAGTGGGGTTTTCTTTAGTTTAAATATTACATGCTAATTGTTCTTAAATGTAACCACAGAAACCCAGGATTAGTAAAAGTTATTGTGAATTTCAGTCCAAGATACACAATTTTGCATATATCAGATTCTGTATAAGAAGAAAATATGTGTTACAATAAATTTCATTAAATAAGAGTGTGAGGATTAAACAGCAAAAGCTGGAGCAGATAAGTCAAGGGACCTTGTAGCCCTGTGATTTAAGGGTTAAAAGATAAAAGTCGGCTGTTTAATCCCCAAATATGCTTTATACCAAAGGAGAATTTCTTTGAGATCTGAAGGAAAAATATAACCAAGCTGGAGTTACCAGAATTAGCAAATAAAAATATAGGACACACAGTTAAATCTGAATTTCAGATAAACAATGCTTTTTTAAATATAAGTAAGTTTTGTGCACTATTTGGAAATGACACACTAAAAAGTTTCTCATCGTTTACCTGAAACTCAATTTTAACTGAGCATTTTGTATCTTATCTAGCAACTCTAATCCAAGTGGACTTTGACCAAACATTCACTCAAACATTCACCCAATAAACATTCAATATGTCATCAGTCTTACAAAGATAGAAATGTACAGCATATTGTGGGCCACACACGAGACAACGAAAAATGAAGGATGGTCAAACGGCAAAGGCTTTAAGGGTGCAGCGGAGAGGGAGACCAATATGCCTGGAAGAGTCCGGGAAGGGGAGCATCACCAGCAGAAATGACTGTAGCTGGTGGGTAGAATTTGATTAGCCAAAAGCTGTTACCAAGCCTATGCAGCAGAAATGAAGTGTGGAGTCTGGACAAGGACAGCAGGAAAACGACAGAGAAACAAGACCGCTTGTGACAGACTGAGCCAATTCCCTCACCAGCGGTACAGCACAAGGCCTCCTGGAGCACAATTACTGACCCTCATCAATATCTCCATATGTACCCATAATCATCTCCATTTTTTTTTTCAGCTTCAAGAGGACCACATGGAGAAATCTGAATGCAAAGCCTGCCACAGGGTATCCAGAGTTTCTGAGCCCTTAAAACAAAGAAACAGAATCTGATGGTTTGGGGTGGTTTTAAATAGAATATACGTAGATCTTTGGTCCCAGTGTACTTTGTGATTCTAGTTTGAAATAAAGGTCTGTGCTACAGTGTTGGGCCTTGGTCTTGGAGTCAGTAGATCTGGGTCCTTATCTCCTGAGTATGCTCGTAAGTGAGACAGTCTCTGGGCTTTAGTTTGCCAGTTCCAACGTGACAGTTTGGGATTATATGATTTCTCAGGCCTCTTCCAATTTAATATTCAGTAATTAACTGAATAAATCATCCATTCATGAAACACTTACTGAGAGCCTGCCATATGTAAGTCAATTTGTTAGGAGCTGTAATGAATATGAGAGTTATTTATTCATAGTTATTTATTCATCACTAGGCAAAACTCTGAAGCAAATAGTTTGCCCCTTTCTTCAACTTTGCACTGAGAGATTCCCTTGGACTCTCAACAGAGACCTGGCCTCTGGCCCACTGAACTCAAGCTGCCAGGATTTGTTCTAGCCAATCGGCTGCCTCTCCTTTATCTTCATTTCAGTCCTTCCCTTAAGCTTCCTCACTGAAACTCCACCTGTTTGCATTTCATTCCCAAGGTGGTCTTGGACTCAGCCTTCCAAGGTGAGAATTAATTCATCTGACAACTCAAAAGTGTCAAAGCCCTTAACAAAGAAAGGAAGAGGCTACATCAGAAGAACCTAAAGGTAAAGGTGGGCCTCAATCTTTGTTTCTTTCTACATATTAGTGATTTCAATCAGAAATTGATTCACATAAATCTTAGCAATGTTCTCTTAGGGCAATCTACCCAAGCAATAGGAATAAAAGCAAAAATAAACAAATGGGACCTAATTAAACTTATAAGCTTTTGCATAGTAAAGGAAACCATAAGCAAAATGAAAAGACAACCTACAGAAAGGGTGAAAATATTTGCAAATGATTCAACTGACAAGGGATTGATATCCAGAATATATAAACAGCTCATACAACTTCATAATAAAAAAACAAACAACCCAATCCAAAAATTGGCAGAACACCTAAATAAGCAATTCTCCAGTGAAGACATACAAATGACCAATAGGCACATGAAAAAATGCTCAAGTGCTAATTATCAGAGAAATGCAAATCAAAACTACAATGAGGTATCACCTCACACCAGTCAGAATGTCCAGCATTCAAAAGTCCACAAACAATAAATGCTGGAGAGGCTGTGGATAAAAGGAACCCTCCTACACTGTTGGTGGGAATGTAGTTTGCTGCAGCTGTTACGGAACAGTATGGAGATTCCTCAAAAGACTAAAACCAGACCTACCATATGACCCTGCAATCACACTCCTGGGCATGCATCCAGAGGGAACCTTAATTTGAAAAGACACATTTACCTCAATGCTCATAGCAGCACTATTTACAATAGCCAAGACATGGAAACAACCTAAATGTTCATCGACAGAAGACTGGATAACTAAGTTGTGGTATATTTATATCTGGAATACTACTCAGCCTTAAATGATAATAAAATAATGCCATTTGCATGGAAAGACCTGGAGATTGTCATTCTAAGTGAAGTAAGCCAGAAAGAGAAAGAAAAATACCATATGATATCACTTATATGTGGAATTTACAAAAAGACAAATGAACTTTTTTACAAAACAGAAACAGACTTATAGACATACAAAACAAACTTACTGTTTTGGGGGGAGCGGGTGTAGGAAGGGATAAACTGGGAGTGCGAGATTTGCAGACACTACTACATATAAAATAGATAAACAAGTTTATACTGTATAGCACAGAGAACTATATTCAATATCTTGTAGTAGCTTATAATGAAAAATATGAAAACGAATATATGCATGACTGAGCTATTATGCTGTACACCAGAAACTGACACATTTTAAAGTGACTACACTTCAATTAAAAAAAGAAACTGATTCAGATAAAACAAAGAAAATAAACATTTATCAAGGTTTATTGGTGCTGTCAAGGAAAGTACCATCACATATCATCTTATCTGATCTGCATAAGCATCTGTGACAACAGTTTGTTATCCTCATCGATGAACCTGAGGCAAAGAGTAGGCGGTGGACTTACCCAGGTCAAAAGCACAAGGGCCAGGAGGAATCGAGGTTTCTCCCACTATTAAACCAATGCTCTTTACAGTAAACAGCTAATCCACGGGCACATTTGCAGGCTGCCAGTATGTTTCAGCCAGCTGAAGTAACAAAGAGCTTTATAAAAAATAGAGTGGATTCAATTTATTTAAAATAATGTCAACTCAGTGACTTCATTACAGCATGCATTTTGTTTTGTTTTGTTCAGAGTAGATTACACACAATTCCTGCCACAGGAAGATTTGCTCACACAATACTACCCACCATACATATTGTAGCTTATAAAAAGCCTGGATAGTACTAAATGGCAATCAGGTGAATGTGGGCTTTCTTTGAGGGCAGGTAAGCCTCATTCCAGTCCTGTACACGTGTTCTGCTGGCCCCACATCTTTAAAGGAGGTGTGTGCGTGTGTGTGTGTGTATTACAAAGAAGGGGGAGAGGAAGTGGGTGAGGCAGAAAGGATGGGGGAAAAGAAACAGAGAGAGAGAGAACACAAAACAGAGAGAGGGAGAAACAGCTCCCCAGGACCCATAAGAAGTTAATTTGAACCATCATGACTTTAAGGCAATTGAACTTTTAATGATTTATACCACAAAAGCAGAAGCTTTCTAAGCTGTATTATTATACATGTAGCAATCTTTTAAATATTTTTTATGGCCCAGGGTCACTGTGATACTCATATAGTATTTTGTGAAATACAACGATGCCCTTAAAGCTAATCCTGGGTTCCGGGATGTCTACGCCAACTCTAATGAGCTTCATGCTGCTTTTAGTGGTCATGGACATTTTAATAAATGAGTCCTATTTCCTTTGGCTGGAAGGAGGGTGGGGGTTGGAAGAAAACTTGAATGAGTATAGAACACATATTAAACCAATGGACTTAGGTTAAAAATTCAGAATGGAGAGCATAGCTGAGCCAAGAAATGAAACCGGAAAATAAGGCAACAGAATACCTGATGCAAACTAAAGCAAAGATATGGAATGGGATGAAGGAATGCATTCTGGGGAGTTAGAGACAAGGGGAATGTATGGACGATGCGCCAGGCCCTGCTCATCCTGTTCATCGTGTGGTTTTTTTACAAGCACCAGTGTTCCTCAGTATACTATACACACTGTTTGTTACTCCTGGGTTCTCTGACTCCTCCCTTGCTATCTTACCAGTGTATATTGCTACTTTCCACTATAAAAGTCTATGTGGATATTCCTTAGGCACCTTGAATCATCTGTTGCAGCTGTGGATTTGAAAAACAGAAAGACAGTTGATAGAACTGTAAGTTAAAAAGGAATGAACAGGCTCTGAGTGAGGGTGTACAGGTAGCAAAATATTTGTGTTTTGGTCTATGATACCTGTTGTGGCTACTTGGATACTTTCCTCATTTATTTCTGGATTTCATCTATGCTTTAGACAGTGAGACGGGCAAATCTGGATAGATAACTGCATTTGCTTCCTGGGACTGCCATAACAAAGTACCACACACTGGGTGCCTTAAACAACAGAAATCATTGTCTTACAGTCTGAAGGCTAAGAATCTGAGATCTGGGTCTCAGCAGGGTTCGTTCCTTCTGGGGGCTGTGAGAGAAAAATCTGTTCTATGCCTCTCCCTTAGCTTTTGGTGGTTTGCAGGCAATTTTTCACATTCCTCAACTTGGAGATGCATCACCTAAAGCTCTAAATTTATTCAACAAATATTCATCGAGCATCTACCATGTGACAAGAATTTTGGTGTCTGGGAAAAAACTGGTAAGCCACAACCTTTCTTTTGAGATAACAGTCCTGAGTGGCTACGAAGGGTTTGAGGTTAAAACAATCTGAGATCAAATTTCATTTGCACAATGTATCTGTGCTTCAGTTTCCTTATGTGTAAAATGGAGACAATAATAATACTTAATCACAGTATTTTTGTTAAAAGTTAGCTAGTATATGGAAAGTACTTAGCACACAGTGCCTGAAAAACATTAAATGCCCATGAAGGCAATTATTATCATTATGATATATTAATAATTAATATTATTATGATTAAATCTGTAGCACAGAGGAGGAAATAATTAATTCTGATGGGAAAAGTGTAAGCATGGATTCACCAAGGAGATGACATTCAACCTGGTCCTTGAAGTCAGCGTTAGGATAAGAGATGAAGCAAAAGAAATTTAACAACAAATAACAGTCCATCTTTTCTACTGTAGACACTGAAGTTGTCCAGAATTAAAATACTCTGGCATTTTAAACAAAGTCTTATAGCAAATATAAAAAAAGTTTCTCAGTTATTGCTGAGGTTCATAAATTATTATAGATACTATTTTAAACGGTAGAGAGAGAATAGGGTAGCAAAATATAGCTGGAGATATAAAAAGAGTGGTTCAAACAAATACATGTACCATTGTAAATCTCAGAATTATATTTTGCAGGATAACATCATCTTCCTAGATATTTAGAGTTTTACCTACCAGATGGAGTTTGGGCTTCGCAGTAAGGTTAGTGACCACCAGAAAAAGCAAGACAGAGGTGCATTATCATTTTATTTATCAATGGTTAGAGTGCACATACAAGATGGCAATTTTTACCATCTCCCTTTAAAGCTGAAGGAACCATCTACAGGAGACGACAACACGCAAGCTTAATGTCAGAAAATGGGTCATGTGAAGCGTTCTACCGGCTTCAGGGGAAAAATCCTTAAAGAATGCTGCCACAGGTGACAAAAAAAAAAAAAATCAAAGGGAGAAAACTTGGAGAGAACTCAAACTTCAGTAAGACTCTTAAAGAGCCCTGGGGGAAAAGACACTATAAATATCTTTCATAGAAAAAGTTATAGACATAAAATAGAGAGAACAGATAAAAAGTAGAAAATATCCCTCCAAGGGTAAGTGTGGTAGGAAAATTAACAGTAAAAGACCAGTAATTCACAAATTAAAATATTACATATGATTCTAAGTACTTTAATAAGATAATTTTAAAAATAGAATTTTTCATATTTCAAACAAAAAGTTTAGTTAAAAAGGGGGAGTGGGGGAAATGAATGTGGATGGTTAGCCAAGAAGGAAAACACTGTAATATTGATATGTAATATACTATTTGTATATTTAAACATTATGATATATTACATATATGTAATTTAAATGATAAATACAAATGTTTTTTCTCTATTTCTTAAAGAAGATAACAAAGTATTATTATTTGGAAGCTTAGTCTTGGCATAGAAAGATTTTAGTATTGATCTACATGGGTCCAAAAAAATTGCAGAAGATCACAACCCTTGTAAAGATTTTGTAGCACTCTCTCTCCCTTTTGGAGACAGCCCGCACTCTGTCTACGGAGTGTGTACCTACTTTTACTTTAACCTGAGCACCCAATTCCCACACCTCTTTCCTTGCCTTTCTCTTGCCTTACACTCTATGCAGTATGTATCTTTCTAAATAAATCTACCTTTACTCAACGGTGAAAAAAAAAGATTTTGTAAATACCTGCAAAGAAACAAAATATTCAGGGAGAATGGTCAGCATCATAGTTAACCTTCTAAAGGGTAAATGTGTTAACTGTGGCTCTGCCTCTGAGAAATACAGATGGAACCTGGGATCATGATCCAATCAGTAAGCATTCAACACTATGCATATGGTCCTTAGTGTGTCTAATGATGAATAAAATATGAATGCTGTCCTTAAAGTTCCTTTGGTATGGTTTTTTAGTCACTAAATCTGTTGACAAAGCAAACCCTCCTTGCCCTGACTTCAATTTGCATCTCATTTATTCATACAATAAGCATAATTGAACTTCTGGTATTAGAACCTGAGAATACTAAAATAAATAGAAGGGAAACGTTCTCAAAGCACAGAGTTAATGGAGGAGACGGTGCATTTGTAATATCACAGTAGTGGTCACCTCTAGTTCTTCGTGGTTAATTAGTAGGGAACCAGAGATAAAGAAAAAATATGTGAGACTGACTATCCTGACAGGACGTTTTCAGTGGCAAAGGCACAGTCACTATCAGATTTGTTCCAGGTTGAAATGAATATTGAGCCTTCCTAGTGCTATTGGGTCACTTTGTTTTGGGTGTGTTTGGCTGTAGCCAATACTGTGATTCATCAGTGTGTTCTCACCACAGCAGTGAAAACGGAGGGTTTGTGAAACAGGGTTTAGAACGTGGGAGAGGCGTTCAAGCACAGACTATAAAGGGGAAGGAGATAAGAGGCAAGAGTGTGAACCTACGAGGGAAATACATGGCATGTGGAAAGGAAACAGGCTGGGGCAAAGGACAAGTGGCAGAGGAAGTCTGAGAAGCCCGAATCCTGTACCCAGTGGGACTTGAGGGGCAACAGTCTCTTTCTGACCAGATGTCTTCATGACGGATTGCTCCTATTTCTGGAAATATTATATGATGGGTCATCCCCATAGGACATCTTTTCCTAAGTATGCTTTGTGAAAGACTAGTTCCATGAAATAGTAATCCATGAACATGAAAAATGGGTTCTCTGGTCAAATAAATTGGGAAGCTCGTCTCCTGTTATATCAGTCATAGCCCTGCAGGAAATATAATTCACTCAGATGGTTCAGGAGTTCTCAGTCTCGTCTGTGTGTGTGTGTGTGTGTGTTTGCTGAAACTCTTTGGGAGTCTGATGAAGCCTATGAACCTCATTTCAGAAAATACATACAATAAAATACATAAATATTACAAAAGGACTCCAACTACATTAAAATTTAGTTAACAAAATATTCTTAAAAACAAATTTTAGTATAGGAATAAATACACTTCTTTACTAACCCATTTAAATAACATGACCTAGCATCAGATCTCATAACTAACATAGTTTCAAAGTAGTAATCATGATAAATACTATGTCAAGATATCAACAAAACCTACAATGCAACATAAAAATACCTGTGATATCTGTTGATGAAAAAGCCAAATGTGCTGCTAACGCCTTTTGCTTTCATTCGTAGCTGAGAGAAATGCTAAATTTCTTTTAGGGGTTAGTGAAAATAAAGGAGTAATTTTCTTTTACTAAGCATGTTCAGAGTTTACTTTCTTCCAATCCAAGTTCATCAATCTCATGTTCTATCTGTATATGTCAGTGGGATCCTTAGACCCCCCCAAGCTAAGAACCCCAAGGAACAGACTTTAATGAAGGGATTGCTTAAGGAAGTACAGGCAGGGTTAAGGAAATAATCAAGGGATGCAGAAGCACTCAGGTAGTGGCAACAGCAGGGAAGCCTGGGGCAGAAACAGGGAGTCATGGGGAGAACCTGCCCCATGAGATCTGTAGTCACAGAGCAAGCCAGCCATTGCCGGAGGACTGACACCAAAGCAAAAGATGCTGGGAAGAAAAATCCATTCTCCTCTTGCCCTTTTTATCTTCTATAGGTGTGTTCTATTGACCAAACCCTACAGAAGGTCAGTTGGCACAAAGCCTGGGTGAGTCTTTTCACAGGGTCAGCCTCCAGGGGATTCAGAGTAGGGCACACAGGGGTGGAAAATGGAGTGGTGCGGAAAGACACACAAGAAAAACTAGCCCACTAGGTAGCTACGTTTCTTAAGGGCAGATTTTTCCAAGTACTTCAGTATACTAACATGCATTGTGGTTATTCAATATATGTATTAACTATTAATTTGATAAGAAGTGTTGATTAAAACTATCTTATCTCAGGATCCATTTTCCAAGAGGAGTAATATTATGTGGAACAAAAGTTTGCTGATGCTGCCTTATGATTTTCTGGAGACATACTTTACCTGCATCAAGTTATTTCCCTGTCTAGTCAAGGTAGCATAGTAGTTAGCAAACACTTGTGAAAGACCAGAAAGACCTGATTTCTGAGACAGCTTTAATTATTGGCAGCAGTGAGAGTTGAGAAAAAGCCTTATGAAAAGAGAATGACAAGTTGTCTTGTTTCTCATCAGATAGTTGAGAAACTGCCCATCCTATTACAGCCCCTTGGGGAGCCCATCCCCTTATACCTAACTCGGGACTCCAAACTCTTCTGGCACGGATTTCACACAACCCAAGTAGTCAGCCTGGGTCCTGGGCAGATGAGAAGAGCTTACAGCTACAGCCTTTCCACTGAGAACATCAGCTTGTGGTAACTACTCTAATCACAAGCTCTTTCACTGTGTATGTTTTAAACATCATGAATAAACCACGGTGTACTCGTCACTCAGTTAGCTAGCTCCCCAGGACAGCACCTGGGCACAGATTAGCCAAGAGCTAAAAATTACTTTGTTGACAGGTAGACACGAGCAAAAAGAAGGAACTTTTGGATGATTATTTACTGAAAGGACCCTGATTCTCCACCCCTTCCTGCATCCACATCATTTGCAACGTGACTTTGCAGCTCTTCCCTTTAAGGGGTGGACTGTTTCCCTCACTTCGTGTATCTGGTGTGGCCTTGCAACTCGCTTTGTACAGTAAAATCTGGCAGAGATACCAGAATGCCAGTTCTGAGCCTAGGCCTTAAGAGACCTTGCCTGCATCCACTGGTTCTCCTGGAACACTGCCCAGCTGCCATGCGAATAAGCAGCCTAAGCTGCTGGAGGATGAGATACCATGTGGATCAGAGTCAAGTTAGACCATTTGTCTCAACCAGGGCCTCAGACGTGTGAGAGCCCAGCCAAGAACAGTAAAGCTGGCCCACATAAATTCATAAAGAATTCATAAAGAATATGAAAAAAATTCATAAGGAATTCTAGCCAAGGCAAGCAAAAGTATGCAGTGGATCCCAGCTTACATTGCTGACTTGTACAATCATGAGCAAAGTAAATGGATATTGTTTTCAGGCCCTACTTTTTGGGGTGATTTGTCATGCAGCAGTAGCTAATTGATTTAATAAAACACAGGATTAACTTTATCTGGCCCCAATGGCAGAACACAATACTGAAAGGAATGTGGGCAGCCTAAAAAAAAAGCCTGGTAGGTTTCTTGCACTTGAAAAATGACTGGCAGATTCTCACAGGTAATACAGAATGGAAGTAGCATAAAAATTCAACTGGACACTTCACATTTGTGTGCAGGACTAATGCTGAAGGGAACAGTTACAAACCCAGGCATAGTACAAGATGGGGGAGGTAACCAAAGTCAAAGAGAAAAGTGCAATTAAAAAAAAAGAACACATTCTTAAGCATCCTATATGATGTTTCTGAAAATCTTGAATTTAGCAATGCTAGAGCAATAGCACTTATGACCTTGACCTTGAGGCCTCCAGCCTCCTCATGGAATCTTAGCGAATATGCTTTTGTGAATGGGTAGGAGTCTTCAAGTCATGGTCCACCTCTGGCAGCTGTGGAGAGGAGTAGTGAGCATCTTGACACAGTATACTTATAGAAAAGCCACTACTGATTCCAGATCCTTTAGGATGGGCAATCATCCAAACAGTAATGCCTCCTGCCAACCAAAAAAGTATTCTATAAGATAATGATTGAGAAATTATTTTACCAAGGTCAAAAAGGCTTTACTTCTTTAAATAGCAAGTTTAGAGTTGTATAGGAGGACCAGCTGTGGGTCAAATGTTGTAATGCCAATGCTGACACATACAAAAATAACAATAAAGAACATTCTTGGAAATAAGATGCAAAAATCTTTGAAGTGGCAAACTTCAGTTAGCAACTACCAGGAGAAGCATGAGCTTTGGCACCAGATGGATCTGGATATGAACTTTAATTCTGCCACTTAAAAGCTACATGACCTTGTCCATGTTGCTTAATGTCTCTGGGGGTATTTCCTGTTTTAGAAGATGGTAAGCGTAATCACTACAATAGCCTCACAGGGTTATTGTGAAGATTAAATGAGATAACACATATCAAACAATTGACACAGTGCCTGGCTCATAGCAAGTGCTCAGTAAATTTACATTGCCAGTTCCCTATGTTGAAAGCAAAGCATAATCTCCATGAACATTTTGCTTTGGCTATCACAGTGTTTAAATTGAAAGAGTTTTATCAAAAGCTCAATCACACTCTTTGGAGGCAGTGAAAAGCATGACTGAGTTGTAGATAATAAGCAAAATGGAGAAAGAATGCATCTTTGTTTGATGCTGTTAGTCACAGTCCAGGAGCCCTCCAATTTTCAAAGGATTGTGTTCCAAAACTTAATTTGTGAGTCACTTTCTGGAAACAGTTTTTATAGATGGTGGTTAGATTCTCAAGCCACCTCAGAAGAGTACATTTGGTCCATAATATGGTTGACTAAAGTACTTTAACTCTGGGTCCCAGAGCAAAGCTAGAAGTGGTAGAAGATGTAGTGAAGGAGGGAAGAAGGGACATTGTGGAGAAGAAAACCCAAAAGCACTGGATGAGTGAAAAATAACTAATATTTATGGCAAGTCCTTTAGATTCCAGGCACTGAACTCCGTGTATAGCAGTTTTATTATGTAATCCTTACAACATATCCTTGACAAAGGAACTTCTCTCATGCTACCTAGAATAAACAACAATAAAAACAACCTAGAAACTCAGAAAGATTAATTAATTTGCCCAAAGCCTCATAGCAAGAAAATAGTAAAAGAAGAACACTTTGAATGTGGTAAAGTCAGTGACTATTCAGGGAGTGACCAGAAAAAAAAATGCAGCTAATAGACTTCGGGTTGTGGCATTTTTATAGGGAGAGATCTTTTCCAGTTATTTGGTTAAATATTACTTTACAAAAGTGTGTCTGTATGTGTATCCATATATATACATACATGTATACATATGCATATATATATATGCCTATTTAAATAAATATTAGATTGTAATTAAATGAAATCTAGGCAAATGATATGAAACTTTTAAATAGCACAGAAAAGTATAAAATGAAGGCTAAATATCTCCCACCACCTAGTTTTATTTGTATTCTCCTAGAAAAATACACATGATCACTGCTCACACAAAAGAGAGCATGCAATGCCTACTTTGTGTATCACTTAATAATACATCTTAAAGCTCTTTCTACATCATCATCAATAAGTCTAACATATTCTTTTCACTGATGCAGGGTACTCTGTTCAACATATTAACTTAATTCATTGGCAGTGCCCTGTTGAAGGGGAATATTGTTTTCTGGAATATTGTTTGCTATTCCAAGGTACATCCCATTCACATATCTTAGCATCCTTTTGCAAGTGTATTATTAGGGTAAATCCTGAGCTGTGAAGTTGCTGGTTCAAAGGTTATCTATAAATTGAAATTTTTGATTAATAATGCTTTCAGAAATGTTGCACTAGTTTCTGACTCTATTCATCTTGTCTGAGATGGCTTCTTTCCTCACATCCTTACCAAAGCTAAGTATCATTGGATTTTTAAATTTTTGCTAAACTCACAGGATAAAAATTGTATCTTATTTTAATTTTCATTTGTTTAATTGTGTGTGATGTTTATCATTTTTATATGTTTACTGGTCATCTGTACTTTTCTGTGAATTGTTTCTATTTGTTAGATATTTATCTTTTGCCCATTTTAAAAATTGACATTAGTTTTTTCTTAATGATTTGTGCAAACTCTTTGACAATTAAGGAACTGGCTCTTTGTTTTTCATGCGTCTTGTATATTTTTTCCTTAAGAGACACTTTTTAACAATCAGTCTTTTCTTCAATTTCATCTTCTTAAGCAAATTTCTGATTATGAGTTGACTTCCTCTTAAATTGGCTTGCAAGAGAATATATTCTGGTTATGCTATTAAGAATATTCTGGTATGTGTAAAAGTTATATTTTCTTTTAGGAAGTAACAAATTGGCAATCAGGTTTTAAACATACTACTCAGGATTATGTGTGTTTGTGTATGTATGTTTGTTTTTGACTGTTTGTTAACTTGAGTTCTCCTTGAGAGACAGATTCAATTTTGGTGAGCTAAGAAATCATTTTCTGATCCTGCAAGACTGAGAGCAGTACAAGGGGTCATTGTTAATGCCATGTTCATGCTACTCTGCAATGTGGTTCAATGTGTCCCATATGCCAGCTAGTCAGCTTCTTCTGGCAGTTCCCCAGCCCTGCCTTCACCCCTTCATTCCAACTTTCATAAAGCATGCTGGGCATCAATAGAAGAAAAATGCGAAGACAGGGCTTGGGTCTTTGTTAACCGTGAAGAATTCTGGGGAGATGACTTGTTAGAGAGCATGAGGCAGCTTTTAACATTTAAAGAGAAGATTAGATGCTGCACAGGGAAGATTCAAGGGGTTTGGAACACTGAACCTCTGAACTGTGTGCACCTCCTAAGATCCTCATAAAAGCTCACATTTACTCGTCTCAGTTCAAGATTGTTAACGATCAACATTTGTTTACATATTTTGAAGCTTTAAAACCATAGCCTGTCAAACAAATAATTAGCAAATAGTTACATAATTCAAAGAACCTGAAGTCTTATTCAAGCTCATGCAAAATCTGTTGTATTTTTTAATAAGTGTATACTGATTTCACATTAAATCTTCTCAAATAATAAAGAAAATCATCCTGATATCATTTTTAAGAGTAAAACCACCATTCGACAGGATCGGTTACCTCTTCCACGTTGTAAATTAGTTGTCAGGACTAATTTTAGGCTGAGTATTATGCTGTAAGAACTTCCCGTCATTTTATAAATTGTCTAATTACTTTTGGGGGACATGCCAATTCTATAATTCTGTAATTTAAAAAGTAACAGTTATAAGTGGATTGTATATGTCTACGCCCACAATGCTATTGTGATCCTTAAGTGTTTTTTCCCTTCTGTGCTCCTGTGCTTTACATGCTTCTCAGGTGAAAGCACAGACATTCTTCACGCACTGGGCAACATGTGAATTTTTATAATAGCTGTACTATTATCATGTGATCTGTAAGTGAATGAGAATTTAAAGAAAAACAAAATACCCCAAATCATGCGCTGTAGCTAATTATTTCCAGTTTTGCAATTTTGAGGTGCTGATTTATTATATACATATGTACATGTGTATCTATCTGTAAATATTCATCCAGCTGTAGATAAATATTACCATTTATGAATATGTGGTTCATATATATGAAGTACAGCTGTAAATGAATTCATGTATGAATAGAATTAATATACCTATGGAGTGAAATGCAATTATGAATATATATGAACTAAATTCTTAAATAAGACAGTATCTGAATAAAAATATTTAAGTAGTATAAAGTGTGCTATTCATTCAAAACACATATTATTTAAAAATGTTGAACATTTTCAACAGCCCCCTTTGTAGCAAAATGCATTTGTGCATATATGCACAACCTCCTTTAATACATTGTGGACAAAGGAAAGCATCCTTGATTTTCAAGGGCAACTAAAATCTGGCTGCAATAACGAGGATACAGAAAATGCTCTTTTTTCCTTTAAACTCTTCAGAGAACAAAGATTTTCTAGCCACAGATCTTTAATAGCTTCTGTTTAGATTCAGGTAGATTGTACAATACAAACTATAAACAACAGATGTTAATTTGAATTTAAATGCAATCGAATTGTCCATCAAAAGGATTATCGTTCCAATTTATAATTAGCCTCAAAATAAATGAAAACCTATTCCTGTCTAAAATGAAGCTTAAGTCTGTTTATAGAATAGTCATCAGATCACATGCTTCCACTGCTTACAGATAGAACACACTCTTCCCTAATGGGTTTTTAAATAAATCCATGTAACTGTCAGCAAAGAAAGAACAAGCTAAACGGACAGATTTTCCTCTTCCTCTAGCAGTCAGAAGGTCTGATATGGTCTTTGAGCCCATCTACCATTTTCTAGAATGAACTCAGATTCCATCCTGAGAAAAATAAATCTTCTGATGCAGTTAACCTTAATAACAAGATGAATTAGAAGTGATTACACTTTTCCTCAAGATGAAACTTCTTTGTAGATGGTCATCTATTTGTATCTGGGCTGAAAGATTACAGAATCCAGTGAGAGTGTATAACATGTCATCTTTTCTAGAACAATTCTGTTCTGCCCATAAGTAAAATAAAGGAACTAGACAAAAACAGGTGTCAAATTCCCTCATTATGTGTATTCTAAACACAAATGTCTTCAGAGTCTACAAACAAAAACCTAAACACATTCAGGGAATTCAGGTAAATAATCATTCTGCATGCTATTAGCAATATTATATTACTTTCTGACCTTCAGACATGTCTTCCTATGACCTTTTCTTCCTTTCCCATTAAATGTTTAAACTTCTCTTTGCTTGTGAAGCCTTCCAGACTCTGCCTCTCAACTTTCTCCTAATCCCCTCTAATACCTCTTTCACTGCATCACTTTTCTCTTCTGTCAATAAGATGAATCCTTGACCCTGCTTCACCTTAAAAACACATTCATTTAAGTCAGACTTTTTATACTTAGAACAGTCTAATTACTAAATAATTTTTAAAAAAACAAGATTCAGGCAGTGAGAGAGGAATGTTCAGTCCCCATGACCAAGCTTCAGCATAATGTACTGCTTGACATCACATTCCTTACAATGCTGTTGGGGGGGTAGTTTTACTTATTTATTTTTAGAGGAGGTACTAGGAATTGAACCCATGGCCTCATGCATGCTAGGCATGTGCTCTACCATTTGAGCTATACCCTCCCCCTTCCTTACAATGCTTTTAACAGTTTTCTCCATGGTAACACAGGATGACACGCTGACCAATGACCCAGTCTCATACATGAACTCAGGTACGGGTGCAACCACCAATATGCCAGACCTAACTCCACACCACATTTCTTTGCCATTCAAGACAACAAGACAGGATGTAAATGAGTAAGACCGACATCATTATACCAGCGATCAAGACTGTTTTAATTTCTTAAAATAAAAGGGGAATTATTTGAAAATGCTAACACTTTATTAATAGCAACAAATTACTCACCACACACCTCAGAAGTGATCAGAGCTCATCAGTATGTTGTATCTCTGTGGTTAAGACCCCCTGCTACAGACTGTCGCTTTTTCATATACTTTCTCTGAACCCTGTCATTCACTGAACAAGGTTAGCTATAATACAACAAATCCTTTACTGATTCTGTAGCTAGGTTTAAAAATAACTGAGATCAGTAAAGCCCAAAGAGATATATAAAAGTTTTTGAATTAAAAAATTGGGGTCAGATAAGCATGTAAGAACATTAGATGTGGACTGAGTTAAGCCCAGTCATACTAGAGAAGAAGAAATACACTACCAACACTTGGAGTTGCTAGATTAATCTACCCACTCCACAGGCATCACATAAAAATCTCAAAATGTTAATTAAAATCTTCAAAGCTGCTGACTAATGCTTGTGACACTGTAGAACTTTGCTGTTCATTGTGGTAGCCACTGGTAACCTGTGGCTATTTAAATTGAAATGAAAATGAACTAAGATATATTAAAATTAAAAATTCAGTTCTGTAGTTGCTCTAGTCACATTTATAGCCTATAGTTTGAGAGCAATGCTGTCCAATGGAACTTTAAGAAAAGGGAAATGTTCTATTTTTGTGCTGTCCAATAAGTGTAGTCACTAACATTGTGGCTACTGAGCATTTGGAATGTGGTTAGTGCAAATGAGTAAGTGAAATTTTAAATTAATTTTAATTAAGTTAAATTTAAATTTAAATAGCTATATGTGGCTAGTGGCTACACATCCCCATCACTGCAGAAAGTTCTGTTGGACAGTGCTGCTCTAGAACCACAGGCTCCCTTATGCTGGGATGCCAAAAGGAGGGAAGAGAAAGGAAGAATGTAAGAAAAAGGGGTGGTGCTGTGACAGAAAAATATTTTCTCACCACCTACTATCTGCCAAGCACTCTGTTACAGGCATTCCATATGTCATTTCACCTAATCCTCACAGCCCCAAATTGCTATTGACCTAACAGCAGAGACTCAGAAAATCCACATCTACTTGACATCTCATGCCATACTCTTTCCACTACTCCTTGACATCGGTATGATCATGAATGGATGTATCCCTATGGTCAATATATATTTATCAGGAAAAAAAAAGATTAAAGAATGCAGTGTCATGTCATTAAGACACGTCAAAAGAAAGGAAATGCTACTTTATATATCAGGCAGCAAAAATATGAAATCTGTTACCTTAAGAGATGGTATAGACTTAAAAGGAAATAGAATTATGGAAAACGAAAAGACTTACAGTTTTGTTATTAAGGGAAGTTAGAAATGAGTGAATTGCCAAAAATAAAATTATAGTAACAGTGACCATCATAACAACAGCTATGATTTTTTGAAACCTTACTGTGCTCAATACTTCAAGCTCATAATCACCCACTCTCCGAAGTACAGGTGAGGGTGTCACTGTCAGAGATAAAATAGCAATCTGGAAAGCAGAAAGGTCCGGCTGATTAACCTCTTTCTTATCTTCTTAAGTGAAATTTTCCAAAGCCTTCTCATAGGTACACACAACAAAGTGATGAAAGAATAGATAATGTGAGTATCAGTCAGTGAAGAAATGTACTGCTATTATTGAAAGTCCTCATTTAAGTTTTAATTTGCCTGTTTCTTAATTATCCTTGCATATGTCCTAATTTTCTCCCTAAGCTTTGTATCTGGTAATCATAATCACCTGCAAGACTGACATTAAAATTTGCTAGTTTGGTAGGTTTGGGTAAATGACTTAATTTTTATGCACCTTTTATAGCTGTGTCAGATTACGGTTGATGTTAGAAAGAATCTCAGTCCATCTTGGCCTTAATATTGTCTCCTTTCTAGTTTTTATCATCAAGATTGGGGCAGAACTGTTGGGGATGAGAGTGCATTTAAGGAAAAAAAGGCTGTCTACAATATTCAACTCATAGTGGCTGGAAATAACTTCAGGAAAGCTAATTATTAAACAATCAGTAACAATAATCCCTTAATTAAAATAATGTACATGCTAACACCTAACCTGATCCTTGGCACATAAAACTCACTTAACAACTGATTCCTTTTCTCCTTTTCCTACTCTTACCTCCTTGGCCTGTCAGGTTATAATATAAATTGTAATTACAAGTAAATTTGGCTCAATGTTTTCCTCTCTGATTCAAGGTCACCACAGAAAAATAAAATTTGTATTCCATATCTTCTGTAAATATGACTTGAGAAAAACTTCCAATTCTGACTTTCAAATTTCCTATAACTACTACTTATGCTAATAGATACTTAGGCAACATGTATTTCAAAAGATTGTCAAATTAAGATCAAACATTTAAAGAATATATGTGTACCTTAATAACAAAATATATTCTTGGAAATATACTACATTATTATACCTATGGGCTGAAAACAAGGTGAGGAAAATATACTCTTACTTTTTTGTGTAAGGGAACTTTAGAAATTGTTCCCATTGATTGAATAATTTATGATGGATTTTTATGGTGGAATATTATGTAGCCATTATAGAGAATGAAGTAAATCCATTATTATTACAATGGAAATATACTCAAGATACAAAGGTATGTGAAAACAACCAGATGTACAAGTATATGCATGCTGTGATTTTTTTAAGCAAGCTGAAAATTTTAGTTGTTGTCAAATTGATAGATGAAAGAGTCATGGATGGATGCTCGTACGTTACTGTTATTATCATCATCATCAGGTATCACAAACACACAAAATCAATAGTAGTTACCTCTACAGAGGTTGGACTGGTGAGGCATTTATATTTTATTTTTTACTTGCATACAATTTAAATTTTCTAATCATGTATATGTATTACTTTTCTATTTTTATTTTTTATTGAAGTATAGTCCTTTAAAAATATCATCAGAATTTGTAAGGGCATTGACATTATAATCCACTTCTGTTATCCTGCTTGTATTGAAACAATATAGTATATGTTATTTTTAAATGATCTTTTATATTTTTGATAAAAGGTTTATCTGGCCTATCATTTTCTCTGCAAATTCACACTGCCAGATGGCTGGACATTTAAAGGACTGCCTTCTAAAATAACAGAGCAATCCTGGTTTGGGCACAGAGCAACTTGGTCAAAGAAATATCAACAGGTCGTAACTGCCCATCCTTAAAAGAAAAAAAAATCAAGGCTTGCATCTTCAAAGAAAGGGAGGTGATATAACATCTTCTATTTACTTATGACTACTTTCAGTAACGCCACCTTCTTTTGCGTGTTCCCCAGATTCAAATCAGGCTTGCATGAATAATTATTTGAAACCTAGTCAGGGCTCTACTAAAATCTGTGTACAGTAAAAGCCAGTGAAATCTCCCATTATTTTAAGAAAATGCTATAGGCTTTAAGAAGCTAATTACATTGAAATATAAAGGGTAGATCCTGGGGGAAAAGGTCTAGCACCTTAGGAGAAACAGGACACCTATTACAAATAAAGACTTGTTACCTTGTGTTCTTTATACCATTCCCCCTTTTTTAAAGAAAGGGAGTGTAGCAAGTTTTCTTTCATTCAGGATGAAAATCTAACATTCATCCTGGAATAAGAACTGCCAGCCTTTCCACATTAAGGGCTTGATGAGCCCTTGGCAATTGCTCTTTTGGTCCAATGAATCAAGCATGAATAACAATTTCAATCTTTTTCTTTTTATGCAAAAAAGACTAAGGTCAGGATTGGCAGCCTTTTAGAAACTAGGTGTCAGGGAGTTAAGTCCTGCTTTATTTGGCTCATGAGCATTGCTGAGAGCCAGCACAACAATCCCAGACAGGCAACAGGGACCAAGAGATGATCTGGCGATAAGATTCCTTCTGCACATCCCACATTTGCATACATTCTTGGATAAAATACTCAGAAATTTTACATTGTTCCTGAGATCTTTGAACTGAAAGAATAGAATGTATTATACTGCAGTGGATAAATATACAAAGTGGTGGATAAATAGACAGTTTTCAGATTTGCCATTTTTAATGAATATGTCTTAGGGTAAGTTACTTTTCCTCATAGAGCCTCTGATAGAACACTTGCTTATTACATGGCTGACACTTGTTTAGAAGCCAAAATTGGTGAATACTCTTCTAACATTTTGCAGAAGTGTACTTCAAGGAATATTGATCCCTTATGGCATTTCTTAAAAGTTAGGATTCCGTGATCAAAATATTTTGGAAGTATTTTGTACTATATTCTCCTATTGGTAATTCATAGTGTACGTCTCCATATTCTAGATTCTGAGTAGTCAAAAAAAATGAACCAGTTTAAAAATTTGTTTAACATTATTTCTGAATCTTTTTTTATCACTGAAATATTTCCTGATGTATTAATATTTTATTACATTAATATTCTACATAGAGGATACTTTGGAAAACACAAAATAATCCTACCTGTTGGTAAGAATGGAATAGTCTTGGGTCCAACTACAACAGAAGACAGTGAGTATCTCAAAGGGAAACCAGACAGAAAGGAGAGATTCACATGCTAGGTCTGTGACCCAATCAGCATCCTGAAATTAGACTAATTAGTCTTCTTAATGGTGGATATTCTTGTCTTATGAAACTCAAATTTGGACCAGAAGCAGAGTGAGATAAACCACTGGGAAAGCAGAGGATGCTCTTAGTTATCCCTAGAGATCAACTCAATCTCATTTATAAATGAAAATAATAAGCCCAGAGATATGACATGATTATGCCCAAGACTACTCTAGTGGTCGGGAGCAGCCCTAGCTTGAGAACCCAGTCTTCTGAATCTGACGCCAGAGTAATTCTTGGCAGCCCACACCAAATTCTGCCCAGTGATGAGCAGAAATACTATTGACTGACTCAAATATAACTGAACATTAATGTTACTTTTGGGCCCACTTAAGGCCATGATGAGAAATGGACAATTAAAGCCATTTTAAAATTGTTTAACATTTCTTCTATGCATTATAATTTCTATTGTTCCTAATACCTCTGAACTGTAGAAATGAAAAACAATAAAATGCATAGCAGTGGAGTGTACTGGCCAGATGCTACCCATTTATTGAGCACAGAAAACAAAAAACAGCTTCTAAACTACCACAAGTTAAAAATCACCTAGTCTAACAGCAGCAACAGTAGCATGTAACAGTAGAAGCACAATTTCTCACAATCCAGATGGTCCTGGGCTTCAGTTCTTCAGCTTGGGGTGTGGCTTGGACACAACTATGACCACGGTGGTCTCTTTGGTATGGTTCTAGGGTCAGCTGCTGCGGGGCTTCATGTTCTCCTGTTGCATCTTTTTTTTTTTTTTTTTTTTTTTTTTTTTACTTAGGAGGCGAATATGGCCTGGGGAGTAGCTGTGGAGTCAATGCAGCAGTTGACCTTAATGGAAATCATACAACGTGTCCTCCATTATGTAGGAAGGTGTAGGCATTCAGGGCTACCATCTGGTTCACATCCACATTGCAATGAGCATGCTGTATTTGTGCAGGTGCCAAACATCTTCAAGGACAGGAATAATGTTGGTTCTCTTCTTGGCCAAGTTAATGAGGTCATACAGCCAGAGTGGTGGGAGAACTCAGCTGCACAGACCACACCGTGTTGGCTTACAATGTCAGAGACGTGGGAGACAGTGGTGCCCTAGGCAGCCCCGAGGTAGAGCATCTTGGCCCCTGGCTTGATGTGGATCTGGTCCACACAGCCCAAGATTTCTGCAGCCAGCTTGGAATGGAAGACGGTTTTGCTTTATTTACTCTGGGAGGCTAAATAGGGATGAACTCCTATCCCTCATCTGTATTTCTGTAGGACTGTAAACATAAACTGCCTTACGATGATGATAAGAAGAAAAAGAAGGAGGAGCAGAAGGACAACAACCACAACAACAACCAGCAGCAGCAGCAGTAGTAGTAGTAGTAGTAGCAGCAGCAGCAGCAGTAGTAGTACTACTACTAATAGTAGCAGCAGCAGTAGTAGCAGCAGCAGCAGCAGTAAAGTAGCAGCAGTAGTAGTAGCAGAAGTAAAGTAGCAGGAGCAGTAGTACTACTACTATTAGCAGTAGCAGCAGCAGCAGCAGTAGTAATACTACTATTAGTAGTAGCAGCAGCAGCAGTAGTAGTAGTACTAGTAGCAGCAGCAGCAGCAGTAGTAGTACTACTAATAGTAGCAGCAGCAGTAGTACTACTAGTAGTAGCAGCAGCAGCAGTAGCAGCAGCAGTAGTAATACTACTACTAGTAGCAGCAGCAGCAGCAGCAGCAGTAGTAGTAATAGTACTAGTACTAGTAGTAGTAGCAGCAGCAGCAGCAGTAGCAGCAGCAGTAGTAATACTGCTACTAGTAGTAGCAGCAGCAGCAGCAGTAGTAGTAGTACTACTAATAGTAGCAGCAGCAGCAGCAGTAAAGTAGCAGCAGTAGTAGTAATAGTACTAGTAGTAGTAGCAGCAGCAGTAATAGCAGCAACAGTAGTAGTAGCAGCAGCAGCAGCAGTAGTAATACTACTACTACTACTAGTAGTAGCAGCAGCAGCAGCAGCAGTAGTAGTACTAGCAGTAGCAGTAGCAGTAGTAGTAGCAGTAATACTTACTGAGTGTTTTCTTTATCTCCAGTACACTTCTAACAGCTTTAAATATTTTACATCATTTAATCCCTACAATAATCCTTTGAGATAGGTGATATCATTTTTCTCACTTTACAAAGTGTGGGAACTGAAGACAACTGAATTTTAAAACTTGCCTTAAAGCTCACAGCTCTAAGTGTCAGAGACAGAATTTAAACCCAGGCAGTGTGACTCCACAGGTTGCAGTCCTTACCATTATGTACAGTGCCTGGTATATGTCTGTTGATGATCATTTGCCTTACCCATTTCCACAATTACTCCTTCTTGCCCATGACTGACTCCTCCATCGCTGACCTCTAAATCTGATGAAGTATCAGAATCACCTAGAGAACATCTTTAAAATAGGTACCGTAGTCCTCTCCCCAAGATACCCTGATCCATACTAGACTAGGTAGTTCCAAAAAGCACAGCAGGTTAATCTGGAGGTTCAGGTCCAAAGACCCATATTTGGGAGCCATTGATTTGGAGCCTTTCTGTCTGGGACAGTTGTCTTGTTCATCAGAGACACTACCTGAGTTCACAGAAGCCAGGAGAGGAGGAAAGGCACGAAGGGTAGCCAGCTAGTCTGGCTACCTCAGCACTTTAGCCCAGGGAGTCTTCACATCCCCTTCTCACACTATGAGGTCCTTGAGGACAAGGACAAAGCGTTAGTCAGAATTAAACCTTCCACGATGGCTAGACCAGTGCCTGATTCACAGTAGGTGCTCAGTTAATACTTACTGTCTAGGTTCTGGGTGAATGTTATTGAAAAAAGGCAATAAAATAATGGTTTTCCAAAGAGACTAAGAAGAGTTTTCTAACTAAGAATCACCTATTGCTCTGATTATAAAAGAATCATAAATCTCCCTGTAACACTGTAAATGGCAGATACAGCAGGAGGGCTTATTCACCGTATTAACACAAAGGAAGAAATAAGAAGGGCAGAACAAATGGGTGCAAAGGAAGAAGCCATATTTAAATGCTGCCTGGTTGAACAAACTACATATCAATTTAGAGATTAAATATAATCATCTATGTTTATTTTACCACATTCATTAAATCAAGTGAGTATATTTTTAAAAATTCTTTCAAGGCTGGCTCCACAGGACCCTCAAATGAATTTACCACTCATCCTCCTTTCCACTGCTGCCTAATTGGCCCACCACAGGCTAATAGGCTAACAGTACTCAGCAACCATTTATCTTTTCTGAAGTCTTCTCCTAGAGCCCCCTTTAAGACTAGCAGTAGGTTTTCACTTGAAGCTATTTGTTCTCTCTTATTTGTTTGTTTATTTCAAGCATGTTGGAGAGGCTTCTCTGCCATTTATTTCTGAAGCAAATCAGGAACACTAATTTGTTCTTTGTGGATTTTTGGAAACTACCCCAGTGGGAGCAGCTTGCTGTGACCAGGATTTCTGCCTGTGGATGGTGGGGAGGGGGTAGTCAGGAAGGCTGCAGAGACAGAAAGGAACACTATAGCTAGGTGAACACATTAATGTTGCTGAGCTGAGAGGCAGAAGTCCTGATTCTAAGGAGATGCAACCAATGAAAGCATGCAGACAAGACTACCCAAGGGCCAGCATTTACCTCTGTGCAACTGTGTACAAAGTAGCAATTTCTGGCTGAGATGGAAACTCTTGCTTTCCTTAGACATGGGAATGTAGCACAGATATGACACTGCAGGTAGAGAAAAATCATGGGTGCTGAAGCTAGAAGAAAGCTAACAGCTCATTTTGGGGTGATGGGGAAAGCATTGTGGATGAGGGGTGGGTAGGAAAGTTCTCAACTTTCTCAAAACCTGTACATTTCAATCCTGGCTCTGCCATTAATTGACATTGTATCCCTGTCCAAATCACTTTACTTCCCTGCCTTCCAGGGTTCCCCATCTGTAAAATCAACAAATCCAACCTGTTGGCCAAGTATCCTTTCCATTTTAATGTGCTGCCTCCAGATGAACAAAGATACACACATATTTATATCTGTAAGATAAAAAGCCTTTGACTTTTTACCTTAAGGTGACTTTCAGGAAAAACAAATTGTATAAGAAAATGAACATACATTGGGAATTTTTTTTTAAAACAACCTGCAAAGTATATAGCCAGAGATCAATGTTATATACCTTTAATCTAATCATCTATGTACTCCTAAATTTCAGTATAGGGATGTTAAAAGCAACTGATAATGAACCTCAGGTCCTATAACGGCCCTTATCAGAAGAAAAGGCACTACAGTATCTATTTATGAGAAAAGAAAATAAGATAATTTCTGGAAGGGTATTGAAAGGTAATAAAAGATGAATAAATGTTTTTAAAATGCAAATCAATTATCTTATTATCCTGACACAACCTCTAGTTTTATTTATGCATATAATCTATACACACATACTATATTTATATTGTTATAATAATGGTATACATAGTATTTTATATTTCACTATTTTTACATATATCTCATAAACATACCTTGATGTTTCCAAATGATTATCATTTTAATGACTTTATAGTATTAAACTATATTGATATACCATAATCTATAAAATTATTATTTTTGTCTCTAACTTTTTGCTATTAATACTGATTACAGTAAAAATTTTTATGTTTAGCTTGTTTTGTTCCTGTTAAAATGTTTCCATAAGAGAAGGAGAATTTTGAATGCAATGGATATGAATAAATTTGTGACTTTTTGCTACAAATGGTCATGTTACTTTCTAAAGGGATTAACAATTGATAATGCCACCAACAAGGAATGCACGCATCATTTTTACCAAAATCTCACCATCTTTAATAGTTGTCATTTTTGTGATATAATATCTTATGCTTTTTAGAACTGGCAGAGTAACAATGATGTATATGACAAAGGGTCCTCAATAAATATGTTTTTGACCCTGCTCATAAAAACTCTGGACTTAACTTGGAGATTCATTTATTCATTCATTCACTCTAACTCATTCATTCACTCATTAATACAATCAAAAACTTTTCACTAGGCACAATTACGTAATGACAAAATGTTAGGCCCCAGCTAAGCAAAGTTAGACTTTCTCTTAACAGTTCAGTTTTTCAAAGAGAGAAATTTTTATGAGCACATATGTGGTCAACACAGTATGTTTCAGGATGCATGACATAGATGAAAAGACAAAAATTAGCTCATTATTTTTCCTTGATAGCATACTTTCAACAAAATATACTCGGTATCTCTAATGAACGGAACTCGTTTCTTAATCTATGCCATGAATGAGCAAGCTACTTCTAAAGATGTGACCCAGACTCTTTTCAGAGGCAGAAATTTCTGCAAAGACACTGGTAAGAATTGTAATCAGCTAAATACTAATTCTGATATTCTCCTTCTTCCTCCTATATTGGCTTTCATTTCCTCTATGTGCCCACTGCAGTGTCCAAAACATAACAGGTCCCTAATAAACTGTGACTTTCATGACTCCTTCTCCTTCAACCCTAAGTCTGTATACTGTTCTTCTTTAGGTTCAAGTTCCTTTACCCGAAAAATTCTACCAGGCCCAGACTCTTACATATTTAACTATTCTCCAACATTAATCCTCCCTCAAAACGACAACAAGCATCATTAACTGAGTGCTTAAAATGTGCCATGCACTGTAGTATATTATTTTATTTAATTCTTACAAAATCTGCTTTATACTCCATTACCAGAGAAATTATATAACTGACCAAGGTCACAGAGCTGACAGGTGAGAGGGCTGGGGTTCCCATCTAGATGCTGTCTAAGCTCCCCTTTTAAGCTCCCCTTTGAGCCCAAGTTGTATTACGGTGCTTCAGCTCTGGAGAAAGGCCCAAGATCTATGCCCAATGTCCCTATAGCATTGCTTACCTACTGGATGGTATGCAGGAGAATAAAAAATAGGGGAAAAAATCATACAAATGTGTTAGGCAAATTTTCCCATGATAAAATAAGTGGTTAAATCTTATCAATTCAATCCACACCTTAATGACTAGGTGATTTAGAATGGTCACTATTAAATAGTCACAATTTCCATGATGATTAACTTAATGGAATATTATTGTGAAGATATGACCTCTATTTTATCGTAAACAATACCCTCTGGCTCCATATTTTACTGTGGTTCATTAATGATCCCGAACACATATGAAATGGGCCCTCACACATACAGGCTGTCTTCTGAAAGAGAATGTATTTCTACACCTCACAATGGAGAAGTTCCACGTCTCTACTGATACTGCATTTGGAAGCCACAGTGCCACAGTGAGTTAAATTTTGCACTGAATTTGGCTTTATTGCTCATGAATATCTTAAGATAATCACTGCTGAACCACAGCCCAAATTAAACAAAGTGCTAACAACCGAAGTGAGAGTTCCTCAAAAATCACCTTTGAAGATCACTGATATGGACAGAAATTGAAGTTTTACAACAATTTGACTTTTACTTCACTGAGATCTCATCAAGTTCCATGTTTGAAAGTGCCACACTATTTTCTTCCCAAGCAAAAGAGGTTTGCTATTAATGCCTACAGTTACTGATGGCCTCTGCACTACCAAATTCTTTTGTATTATCTACTCCATGGTTTTTTTCTTTTTACACAAACTGTATTTTGTGCGACAATACCAATACATACCAGGCACTAACTTACAACTTTTTCAGTCTCTTAAATTAAACCAATAGGAATGTGTAGATTCTCATGCACAAAACAATGAGATTCACTCAATAATTCTTAAAATGTACAAGGTAGTTTACTTTTAGTAGTAAAAGGTGTCATCAACTGAATCTGTTCAACAGGCAGATACAGAGCATGATGTCAAAAATACAGGGGTCCAGATTCTTTTTTAAAAGGAGTTTTCTTTTTCTTTTTTAAACTTAGGGATCTAAATTACATAAACCTTTCTCATTCTTTGTTTTTACATTTTTACTGAAATGAAAGGATCAATTTTGTTGGGGAAAATGTCTCTGAGATGCATTCTATAAACCATGGCAAATAAAATCTATCTCTTAGGAATTCTTTGGTACAGAATTTCGTACACTTTGTTCAAATTTCTTTTTCTTATAAGTGCAGTGATACTGGAAGCTTTCCTATCTTCCAAATTACCTACAGGAACTGATACAACCAAACTTCTTTTGAGCCCAAATAACTTCTACATTATTAAACCAAACCTTCTGATGTGACTCAATAGCTAATCCAAAAGAAAAAAATCAAAATGAAGGTTATAGAAAAGACTATTGATGTGTCTTTTATACTTACTATGTTTTAATTTTTTTCCTTTTGCTTGAAAGCATTATCATTCTATTTCTTAGATAAATTAGTGTCTCTGAATTTCGTAAATAAGCTTGATACAACAGACCCATTCACACATATGGTAGAGATTTCTATAATGCATGCCAATTATCCTTAATGGTTTTTATTTGAAATTCTCTTTGTGGAGTGCAGTGTTAGTTTCTTTTGCTTCATGAAACACTTGTGTTAAGTATTGTTCTCTACAAACAAAGCAGCATAATGTAGAAACAAATTATTTAGAAGTAAATTAAAAGGACTGAACATTCTAAAATGCAAATTGCACAAGCTTTCTGCCGAACAGATGAACAAGGCAAAAGATGGTTTATCTTAGTTCTATAAAGACAGCGACTACCTTGAGTACAGCTTACATATTGACTCCTCATATCTTCCCTCCCGTCTCTCTCTCCCTTTAAGCACAAAGAAACCATGCAGCTCTGGTGGAAGAAAACATCATTGTCACCATATTGTTCTGACAAATTTTTTTAAAACAATCAACAATTATTTTGTTGGGCATAGAAAGCAGGAAACTTAGGGGCAGAGTTCTAAGTTAACTTTAGGAAATAGCTTTCTATACATATAAATGTGTAAAGTGTGTTCACCTAATGCTTATAGGGCACTTTAAAAAAAAAAAGTGCCATACATTTTTAACTCAGCCTCAAAATGTCAGCACAAGTGAGATGGTGAAATTATATATGCAATTTTATTCTAAATCCAGGTTGAAACTTTTAATGGCTGTACTCCAGTAATTTTAAGCTGGTTAGAACAGTATACAATTAATTTTTCTGTATTTTATCCACTCACAAGAATAAAGTAGTTAACAATAGTTAAATACTGACTGAGATGCTAAGAATTATAAATTAAAAGTAGTACTTTGAATTTACTCCTAGTTAATACTGACTGAGATGCTAAGAATTATAAATTAAAAGTAGTACTTTGAATTTACTCCAGGCATACTTTATGCTTTTTAGTAAACATTTTGTTTCCAGTAGGTATCTGAATTGTGCAAAACATACCATCACAACCAGAGCAGGATTGCCAACTCCCTCCCAAACCAGTACCACTTAAATTTACTTGGTTAGTTGGTTGTGTTTTGTATCCTAGCCCTTTGTAGTCTTACAACACTTCTCACAAATGTAGTTGTCTTCCCAACAACCCAACAGCGATATTCACACAGTGAGAAAGTGGAGGAGCTGGATTTAAACTCAGGTCCTCTGATTCACTCCAGCGCTCCATCCCTTACTCCATGGCAACTTAAGTACATAAGCAGTCTTCTCTGTGCTTCTTCCTTGAGGACGCTTGCTTTCAGATTTACTAAGTATTTTGCTTTGCTTTGCTTCAGGAGGTAGCAGAACATCGTGATGAAGAGTGTGGTCTTTGAGGCTGGCCTCAGTTCCTTCCCCGACTACTTGAGGTTACACATGCTACTTGACTTCTCAAAGACTCAATTTTATCTTCTGCAAATACTGTTAACAATAGGGACTTTTATCATGAGGACTAAAGGAAATAAGGCATGTAACTAGCTAACCTACCACAGTGTAAGGTGCATAGTATGAACTCCATAAATTCAACTAGTTTTATTATTGGGAATCACAGCTCACATCCACTCAAAAATACTCTAGGACAAATCTTCCACTTGGTTTCTGAGAAGGCATGAAAGAATAGAGATCTATTTTAGTTTAGGAAGTTTTTACGTAAAAGAAATGTCTGAGGAGTGTTTACCAGGGTGGAGTTCAGCATGGGTCAGGAAGGGGGAGAATACATTTTTAGTTCCTTTGCAGTTAGGTTTTCACACTGAGACCACGTAATTTTCTTGAAGGAATGGCTAAAATTACCACACACACAGACACTTGGACACACCCATGAAATATTTTAAATGCTCATTCTAAAATATATTCCCAGTAAAACAGGAACGTTGGGGTTCTCTGCCATTTTAGGTGAGACACAGGTACATGCCACTCTCTCAGATACGGAGTTGTGAGTGGCTTAAACTTTGCCTTGTTTACCACAAAACCTCCTCTGGCCACCAAGATTGCTCAGCAAACACCTTGCTGAAAAGGTACTGTTAATTCACAGGCATAATGGGGTTCTCTTGATGTTTTGATTCATGGTTGGTAATCAGAGCAGCTGAAATCATGTTTTCCTAAATTTCTTTCCCACCTTAATAAAACCTCTTCACTAGTCAACTAGGCCCACTGATCTATCCTAACAGATTTGCTACCTCAAACATTTTTGAAAAAAAGGTTAGAAATAAAGAGGTCAGAAATAAATAGAAACAAACAATTGGACTTGCAACTGGAAACTTTCAATGGCCTTACAGGTCAAGTACCCACTGCAGATGCTAGGTGCACAGGCAAAACCAAGAAGGGCATGTAGAAGGTCCAACTTGGAGTTACGCCATACAGCAGCCCTTCTAAGCAGAGGGGGTTTCAAAGGTAGGACCCAAGGTATTATGATTCTCACTTACTTCATTGTCTTTGATCACTACCTTTAAGAAACAACAGGACCACAGCCACAGTGGGATCCACATTTCTTAAAAGGAGAAGAATATCATAAAGGTTCAGAGACAAATCCAAAGAAATGAGTTTATTACTAGATTGGGAGTGGATTCACTCAAGTTGAGGTAGGAAAGGGGCTGATACAAGCCATTTCTCCCAGTCCTTAAGGTTCCTCCATGGCAGGCAGCTTCTTCATTCAGACCTCAGATCTCCACTAATCTACTGGCCATTCCATCACCTCTACATGCACTCATTGGGACATGTCTTCTGGATCCCTCTTTGGAGGTTCATCAACTAAGCAGACTGTCATCACCACTGCTCTACCTGAGCCCACGTCATATTGGAGCTCCTTCGAAAATCTTGTGGTTTCCTCCTAAAACCTCCTATCTGGAAAGCATACCACTGGCATTCCTACTGAACCTTGCTCTTTTTCTCATCTTGAACTCAGAGGAGGAAGGTCAGGATGTGAAGTAACTCACCACCTGGTTCTCTAATCCCGTAACTTTTTCTCTGCCACAATTCCTTAGGGCCAAAGGAGTGGACTTTCCATGTCCTCTGTCTTGTCTTAAGTTTGCTCCCCTCCCTGGAATGCACTAAAACTTGGATCTATTCTACCAGTCTTGGTTCTTGATCTGTTGCTAGCTAATGGATTTAGAAAATCCTTTTTCCTCAACAATACCTGATTTTCAAGAATACTATTGTGCTAAAGTAAAGAAGTCAAGAAGTTAAGCTTTGAAATGCAAAGTGGGTCAGTGGACCCTCTGTTTAACATAGTACCTACTCTGTCCTTTTCTAGGGCAATAATAAGCCTCTTGACTCTGCAAGGAAATGATTTAAGTATACCCCAAAATTGTTCCTTTACAAATATGAATTAGATACTGATAACAAAAAATTATAATCTTTTTTGAAATATTAGAAAAATATAGGAAATATAAATAATAATACTTAGAACAAGATACAGTATTTTTATATTAAGTACTGTATTAATTAAAGGTAGCCTGGAAACAGACACCTTTATATCAAGAGATAAAATCAAGAAATTTTCAGTAAGTTGCTCAAAGCAGCCAAAGAAATAGAAACCAGCAGGCTGCGAAAAGCCCTTCAAGGAGTTGTGGATCATCAAGCAGGATGTCAGGCTGTGCTGGGACTTTTTCCCCTACTAATTTTGTTGTTATCTTTGGAGTTAAATCAGAGGCTGTGAATAAACCACTGTTGATCTATCTCAATTAATTCTCCACCCCCACGTCTTACTTTCAATCCTTAGCCCAGGTCTTTATCACAAAAAGATACTATTGCAAGTTCAACTCTGAGATAAATTAAACAAAGCAAATGCAGATAGAATAGCAGTCTGTGCAACACCTGCAGTCTAATCTAAAAATAGACTTTGAGGGGCTATTCTAATCATCCATCTGATTTTCTACTCTATTCCAAGACATTAAAGAGACCAGATTTATTGCCTGCTAAAACATAAAAGTGTCAGTACACGGAGAACCAGTTAAGTTTGGCTCTCTACACATCTAGAAGGTAACCTCCCATACAGAACACAACTTTAAATCATCATAGTCTACTACCAGAAGACCTGTGATAGAGCGTAAAATCTCAGGTTTGAGGAAAAAAACAATTGTTCTCAGAAGTACCAAAGTGATATTAAAAAATCCACTGAAGAAGCTACAAACCACTGCTTAAAACCAACCACCAGAGCTGTTTAAATCCAAACTGCAGAAAGGTGGAGGTTCAGATCCCCCATTTGGCTGCATAGATGAGGAAACATTTTCTGAATCTTTCAGTGATTTTTTTTTTCCTCAGGACTGCGAAGATCTATCAGTATATCCTATTCAAGATACCTTTTCCAGCGTTTAGATTCTGGCACTTTTCCCAGTTATTAAAAATTCTAATGAAAGAAGCAGTCACACAAACCCAGCCCAACAAGCTTAAGATCTTTTGTTGGTTGTCTTATGTAACTGATATTACATGTATATTTAGAATAAATGGATGCTGTACCTTTGTGTCAGTTGCTCATTCTAACATGTTTCACATCCTCTTGAATTGTGTGCAACTTTAGAAATTTCCAATCATCTTACTTTTAAATACCTCAGCTTACAATATAAAAGGGCTTAGAGCTTATTTAAATAAAGACATTATACATAGCTCTGCCTGCACTCTTTCAAAATACTCAGTCAATTAACATAAGCTACCTTCCAGAGGATTTGCTTTAAGTCAGGTGGAAAGGAATATTATTTCAGAACCAAGGAAGGAAAAAAGAATGTGGAATTCATAGCAAACCAAACATCTGACAAAACATGAACTCTATTCAATTTCCCCATATATTAAGGGTGGTGGTGGCAGGCTTCCCCTCCCCTCCTTTAAAGCATTCTGCCAACCACTGCACTCTGAGCACAACAAAAAGGCCTCTAGGACGTCTCTGAAGGGATATAATGTCCAAAATGTTGCAGCCCCTTCCATCAGACAGAGGCTCAGGACGTCTCTCTAGCCTCCAAAATACTGCAGGCTTAATTACCCTAGGGGTGCAGTGAATGGGCAGCACCATTAATCATTCCCAGGGCACTAAATGCCCTGAGAACCGTTCTGAGTCCTGCAGTAGCAGTAGGAGCATCCAAGAACTGAGCTGGTCTCTGCCCGCTGAGCCATGCTGCCACCTGGAGGCCGGCAGGAAACACAGCTCTTCAGATGCCAGTCTTTTCCCTCCAGTTCTAGAGAAGCTACAAGATGTGGGCTGTGCTGAATACTTCCTCCTTCTTGGACACTTAACCCTGTTCTCCCTCCTCCCCCAAACGCTGGGACTTTCCTCTTCATTGTTCAGTTGCTTGTGGAGCAAGTGAGGCCAACAGAAATGGGCGAAGGCTGCAGGCAGCTCCTTGGTCCTTACCTTCCATGCTTTTCTCACCCACACCCTCACCCACATTGGAGCCCCACTTTAGGTGAACCTGTTCTCTTGTTTGCCCAGCCAGTTGATCAATATTAGGGGTCTCATGTTCTGTTCTAGAGACAAGACATTGTACACACCCTTAAAATACTCCAACTCTGGGTGAAGCAAGAGATAAGAAGACAGAGGGTCTCAGTCCAGTCATGAGGAATGTTCACATTGGGTAAGTACCAGACGTTGTGGGACCCAGAGAAGGGATACCTAAATTGGCCAGGGGTGAAAGGATGTTAGGAAAGTCTCTAGTAAGAGGGACTCTGCAGTGGCATCGTGCACAAGGGTGTGCTTTTCAAATGTGATGAGCCTATGATCAAATCATAGCTACAACTACAAACCATGCAACCTTTCCAATTTTCATTTTCTTCGTCTGAAAAATTTTTAGTAATAATACCTCTTTTGCAATGTTATCAGAAGAAGAGATAGAAGTTATATGCATCAAACAGCTGGGATAGTTTATTAACTCAATACCAGAAGTCGTTTCTCTTTTAATTATCACAGAGATGCTTCTGGCAGAGCAAGCTGGATCTATGTAAGCAGAGGAGAGGGGCAGAGAAGGGACAGTATACGCAAGTCAGATGGTGAGAGAACTGTGTTCAGGGATGGTCAAGCAGTGTGTTATCACTGCAAACACTTCAGATTCACTCGTCTTTTCATGTTTCTCTACATCTATGTCTCCTCTTTTATCTTACTCTTCATTGTTGTTTTTTTTCCTCTCCGTTGTCCCCACTCAACAGTCCAAGAAAGTAAGAATGCCATTTGCTTCCAGAATATTAAACAAGTCTTTAAGTTTTCACTTAGTTCATGATAAGAACATCTGTTTGGCGGAGAAGTAGGCACCTGGAAAGAATTCTGTTTTCATCAAATTTCCTTCAAGCAACACAATAAAGTTGGTGGGTGGGTACCAACATTCTGATAAATGCTAGCACTAGTCTGTCCCTACAGAATGCACTAGTAAGTTTGAGTGAGCTGCAGTGACACCTCCTGGTGAGAGAAAGGGAACATCACTGAATATAAAATTTACTTTCCATGCTTTTACAATTTTATGATAAAAAACAATACGTGAAAAACATCTTTTCCACATGAAATATTTTTCCATCTAAAGAAAAAAGCAAAGAAGTTTCAAAGACAGACATACAGTTACATACACATTCAGGTTTGACTGACTTGCATTTTGGAAACTAGCTGAATCAAAGAAAGAAAACAGTTTTACTTTTATTTCATGACATCAAATAATTAATTTGACTTAAAAAAATCTTTCATCCACTCATTTTGGCATTGTGTATATACAGAGCCTTTCTAAAGCTAAGAAGTAAAATGCTATGGAAGTAACTTTATGTAGTATTTTTAACTTGATTCTTCGTGAAATGCAAGTCTGTACTTTCTCTTGAATGCCTGAACTAGCAACATGCTAATACCTCACCCCAAGCCCACCCTGTACCCTAACACTACAGTTTCAATTTAGGCCATCCCTGGCCTGAAACACCTTCACATCTCAAGTCCTCCAATCTACCTACTGCTCCCCTCTCCACTCTCAAACTCTCTACCTCTTTCAAAATGCACTTGTGTACTGACAAGTATTGTTAAGGCTCTGTGAACCAGAGCTAAAACGAGAAGTGTTAATAACTTAACCTTCTATATCTCTTTAGTGACATACAGACCTTGCAAATATGATGTTAGCCATTCTAGAAATGCAAATTCCAAGATTATAATAGTGAGAATCTCAGTTGACCATCCATCCATCCATCCAATATTGACTCAGAACTACATGTCAGACTCTGCTAGGTATTGAGGGAAACAAATATAACTATGAAAGACATTATATTTGGTTGACAGAATTTAAATTCTAGTGGCAAAATAAAGGGGGAAAAAGGTTAACAAACTAACTGCTCAAACTGTGACAAAGTCTATTAAGCAAACAATAAGATGTGGAGAGTGAGAAAAGAGTAATAGGTAGTATCCTTTAGAGAAGGGCTCTTAGAAAATGTGGCAGAAGCTGAGACTTATAGGACAAGAAGAAGCTATGGGGAAAGTCAGATGAGCGTATTCCAGGGAGAGAAAAGCATGTGCAAAGGCCCATGACAGAACAGGACTTGATATTTTTATAGAAGTAGCAAGAAAACAGAAACTAGCAAGAGTTAAAGGTGATGTAGGTGATCATAAGGATTTAATTCAAAGTTCAATGAGAAGTTCTTGAATGATTTTAAACAAGGAAGGGTATAATCTAATCCTCTTGGGCCTTGACAAGTAGCTAATACATATTAATACTTATTTTAAGCCAGTCATGCAGTTAATTCTCATAATAACCTTAAAGGTAGTTACTAGTATCTTCAATTTTATTGATGGGAAAATGAAAGTAAAGAGACATCAAGTAGGTGGCAGTGCTTGGATTCAGTCTCAGGCAGCCCATCCGTGGGGTTCATGCTTTGAAAACTATGCAATATGGCCTCTCAGATCATTACTTCTGCAATAGCAAGAGTGGGAAGAACCTGCTTGAAGCTAAGGCAGTGATCCAGGCTAGAAATTATGGTGTTACACCAGAAGGGCAGCAGTGGACATGGTGAAAATTAAATACATTTGTGATGTATTTTAGCAGTAAATTCTATGGCTCTTGGTGGATAAGATGTTGCGGGCAAGGGGAACACCTGGTGGGGAATGATATTTCAATGAGAGTTGAATCACACTATAGAGATGGCTTTCACTATTGTATTCTGTGGACACTTCCCATGTCACCAGGATCATCCCATCAAAAAGCTTGCTCTTCCAAGCTGGGTGTATTTTCCAGGAATCTGCTATATAGAGCAATTTTCATCTCAGTGTCCAATGACACAACTTCTTAACATGGTCATTTTTCTAGTCTTTCTATGTCCTTTTACAAAATTGTTATCATGTAATATGTACAGTTTTGTTTCTTTTTACATTTATATCATCATTATTTTTAAAAAATACTTCTAAATGATCCTTAACATTCTGTCATAAGAATGTACTGTACTTTATTGGGAGTTTTTTCTACCTTTGGGCTAGTCTGTTGTTTCTAAACTTTTTATTATTCTGAGTTACATACTTTACATAAAGCTTTGACTCCAACCCTGATTCTTTCCCAATGTTAACAACAGAAAATGGAAGTTCAAAGTCTAAAGGAATACTTCTATTCACTAATAAATTGCATTTACATATTTCTACATTAGACTCCACTGAAATGTAACTTTAAATTCTACCAGTGCTATGTGAGAGAACCTGCAAGAAGGCAGATTACGTGGGAGCAAATACTGGTAGGTGGGTAAATGTGGCAGTGGGTGACTGTGGAAAGTCTTTTCTGATGGCTCAGTTATACCAGTGAATAGGAAGCTTTCATCTGACAGTGAGGGTGCAGACAGAGGCACTGAGTGTTTGGAGGAGAGAGGAGGAAGCCTGATGTGCAGTCTTCTAGGAGGGTAAATGGAGTAGGCTAGTACAGTAAGATTACCTGATAACTTCCAGTCCATTTAAGACAAATGAATATGAAATGACACCACGGTAGTGTACTTTGCCTTAGATATCTTCAGCTGCATGGGTGAAGACACAGAGTATAAGAGAGCTGAATTTAATCAGGATTAAACCTCCAAATCTTGATCTCTAGTCTGGACTAGTCAGCTAGTCTTCAGTCTCATGTATGATATGTCGTCCTGCTGGACCACTGTGGATTTTCCATGTATGCCCTGCTGCTCTCCTTTCCTCCAGCAGCGCTGTGCCACGGACCCTCATCCACTGCTTCTTTGCCTGCTAGACTTCTACGTGTCCTTTTTGCTTCAAATCCCCCATTAAACTTCCTAGAAAACACCCACCCACCCAAATCGAGACACACACCTTTCCTCATAGCTCCCCAAATACCTGCAGATGATCTCTGTGATTTATTTTACCACACTTATTCAGTATTTTTATTCTCCATTTGATTTTAAATTCCTCCAGGGTAGAGACCTTTTTATTTACTTACTGTTTTTATGCTCATTTCCCATGTCAATTTCTGATGCATAATAAGTCCTCATTCAGTGTTTATTAATGAGATTTTTTTGTAATTAAGGGATAAATTTCCTGATAAACCTTCTTCAGCAAGAAATCAGGTTGCCTTCATCATACCCACACGACAACATGCATGACTAGTGAAGACTTCTGTCAATAAAAAGGAACAGGCCTAAGAACAAATTATTCAACTACTACTCAAAAGTGTTAAAAATAAGTATTCATGTCCACATGTAGCTTAGATCCAACATCTAGTTTCTTTATAATGATAGTAATAATCACAATAAATATCATATTTGTATAGGATTCTTTAGATTTTTCTAAACCTTTTCAGGTTTATAATATGAGTGTAAAACATACACATATATACACACTCTTCCAAAAAAAATGCCAAATTCAAATCCAATGGTGGGGATTCCTTCAAACAGAAAGTCCCTTTAAAGTATATCTTTACAAAAAGATAGGCATTTCATCAATTTGTTAGGGAAGGTAGAACATTTCAGGTTGAGTATAGCATGAAGAAAATATCTAAAGGTTCATAAATTACAAACTTATCCTTGTAGGCAGAAATGTATAGCTTACATAAGTTAGCCTAATGAGATTGTGTACAAAATCCGTAGAACAGAAATATGCAGAATAAATGAACTTACTGTTTCGGTTTTTAGTTTTTGTTTTTGTTTTTGTCATTCTACCTTTAGGCAGACAGACATGGAATAAAGAAAATAAAAGCTAAATTTTGACCTAATAATATAGCATGGGAATGGCAGATACATTATAATTCTCTTACTGCATTCTCCATACACAAAATGTAATGAAAAGTAGAGATAAAAGAAACCTTAATTGTCATTAGAAAATAAAATAGGATTTTCACTTAGATCTCTAAAGGCAGCTATTCTTAAAAAATTAATTCACTTGACAAATATTCAAGTTTCTTCCTCACTTTTTGTATATGAACATTTTTCCTATGTGCTCTGGATGGAAATGAATGTTACCAAATGTCTGAGATCAAATTCACAGCCCCAAGAGTTATTCATCACTGAACAAACTGGTGGGGGATACTTAACTGGTCTTCAAATCTCTTAAGGATAATTTGAAGACAAATTCTCTGCCCAAATGTTATTAATTATATATTTAGTACCTTCAATAGCTTATTTCTGAGAGGCATTAGAGATCAAAGGGGATGTGAAAAACGTGAAGAGAATCAAAGCTAAAACATCAATTTGAATTGAGCTGCACAATGAGAATTTACTCCAGCACTTTGTTGCAATGTAATCTATAAATAACCCTCTGAGGTTCACTTGCCAATTAGGAATCATCACATGGCATGCACCTTAGATGTGAGTAGCTAATTTGCATGTCAGTGAAACATTAATTTGATGAAAATTCTAAAGCTTTATGCACTATTTATATCATAATTGGAAGCACAGTAAGTGTACTAACACACGGATTTTCATTGTATCCAACATGCTTTTTAAAAGGCCAAGTTTAAATGATCAGTATTTATCATGGTCTGTTTGATAGTTTGCTTCAGTTCAGGACAACAGATTTGTGTTTTAGACTTCAAATTATTTTTAACATTAACTATAATTGAGATGTCTGAAAAATGTGTGTGTGGTGGTGTGTATGAGGGAGACAGAGAAGACAAGAATCAGATTTATACCCATAGGTAGATGGTTAGATTTGGAAGTTTAATTCAGAGTTTGTGGCCTTAGCCATAAACATGTCACCCTGGGTCAATAATTTAGTTCTATGTTTCCCATGTTTTTACTTTCTTTTTCTTTCCTTGAGTTTTTCTACAGTCAAAAAGAACAGTTTTGTGGGTGGCCCCATCTAAAAGCTGAAAATGGTTGTTGATTCAAGTATAAAGGGAAACAACCAGTGGGCACTTAAACCTAACGACTGTATTTAAGTACAGTACTTAGAACTAACACTGTATTTACATGGCCAGAAATTTCATAAACTGGCAAGCCTGGTGGGATTTAGCTTGACATTGGAATTGTCACACCTGTCAATCAGGTCCAGCCACCAGGCTGACTGGGGAGCAAGCAGAAAAGCCAATGAGAGACGGACAGAGGAAGAGAGAAAGACAAGGGAAGAGAAAGAGAAGAGAAGAGAAATGTCTGGAAGTCTCCACTCCACTGCCACAGAATCACAATGACTTTCCAACATTTATTTTCATCCTCACATCCTCAGACTACTTGGAGTTTAGTATACCCAGAGGGGAATTCTTTCTAATGAAAAGATTTGGTTACTTTGCTTTACCAGTTGGTACTATTAATAGTGTTTTTCTAGAAAGCAGAAGCTGAGCATCATTAAAGATAAGGTCTAGGTTTTCAATTTAATGCAACAGATGTGTGTTTATATATGTTGACTCATTATTGGCTAATTTGTTACGTGTTTATGGCTTCTATATCCACTAGAATATAAGTATTCTAGACCAGAAGTCATGCCTTACTTTGCCTGATATCCCCTCAGCATTTGCAACATTAGACCTCATAATATTTGCAGGCTTGACTGTATTTCTAAACACTTATTCAAATTAACTTTGATGGTCTGTCTCCTTCCGCACTGAAAAGAGAGAAAAAAAAAAAAAAACCAAGACATTTTAAAAGAGAAAATACATACATAAGTAGAATAAGATAAGATCACTGAGGAAGATACACAAATGCATTCTGTGGAGCCGTATATGGTCAGTGAATTAGATCTCAGATTGGCTAGTGACCAAAGCAAAAGAGAAAATGTGATCAGTTCAGGAATTCACATTACCCTTGAGATTAAAAATACTAATTTATCAGGGAAAAAAGCTATATATCAAAAGTACACACAATCATTGTTTTGTATTCCCTTATATCCTCATTTCATAAATGTTTACATTTTTATTACTCAATCTTGTTAATCTTCAGTTTCAAGAGAAATCTAAATGAATATTGATTATTAAAAATAAACCCTAATTCAACACTTTTCTTCATATTAGTTTATGAGAAAGAAAACTAAATTTAAGATTTAAATGCATTCATTTGAATCAACCACTTTGTTTCTGGTTGCATCTCGTTATGAAAATTGAGTGTCAAACTTCATCTTCCTCAGTAAATATTTAATAAGCACTAAACTTACAGAAGAAACTGAACTTTTTAAATAAAATTTTTCCAAAATAAACAGTGACAATTTTCATTTTCACATAAATAGAACAATGTTCCTTCCCATCCCAGCACTCCACCTATCACTCACCCTTGGCCAAAAAAAAAATATATATATATAGAATAAGAAAACAGTGGGTAGTTTTCACTACTTAGTATGAGGAAAAGTGAATGGAATTAAAGCCACCCTCAGATGTAACAAAACATAGGCACTATGATACTCTGTTATTTCTATTATTTGCCTTATGATATGTGAAGTGAGTGCCTGAATTACCCAAATGTATATCATGTGCTACATAGCTTGGGCTTTTAAAGGTCAAAGAAGTATTCCTCAATGAATTTTATTCAGATGAAACCTGCCCTCTCTTCCTGTGCTATGCTCTGGCTCTTTCCAGGTTTAATAAAAGTTGTTCTCTCCCTCTTTATCCCTCCCCCCACTAATTCCTACATGTTTTCAACAGCAAGCTCCCTAATCCAGACAATGTTGAAGATATTTACACATAAATTTATGACAGGAGAAAAATAACAAAAGATTCAGAGCCAACATAATATTAATTTAAAAGGCAATTAATTTTAAAGAAGAAAAAGGGATCAACAGAAACTCAGCAAGGGTTTGAATGATAGTAAGTATATAGTACAAATAATTCTCTATTTGGGGGTCCTGAGAAATTTCAGCAAGTGGTTCTGGAGTAATGAATGTTTGTAATTCATTAGCTACCACTTTAAAATGCAAAGCACACCATGACATCAATGATGTTCTTTTTAACCTCAACAAACAGGCTATTACAATTAAAGCACTTGCAAAAAGACAGTATACTTAAATATAGATTTTGATGAGATTTCACTGTCTTAAGAATAATCAATTAATAACATTTCATAATTCTATAGAAACAAGAAAATGTGTTATGAGATTGGTTCAAAAATGCATGTTTGTACACACCATTTATGAGTATTTAGTAACAGCCAGCATTTCTATCCTGAAAATTTCTTTTCCTCAGAATCCTTTAATAAGGTTTTAGTATATCTTTAAGAAAATAATCACAATTTACTTAAAAAAAATTTCCCCAAGTAGAGAAAATAATAGCATTTTAAAGTGCTTTATTTTCTTTTCTCACTTTCCATCTTCCTTCAGCTCCTAGACAACAAAACAACGGTTCTTTCTTCATGTGGAAGAGTAAACTCAATAAACACAAATGGCTAGGGGGCCTCACAGCAGTGAAATTATGGCTTCACAAGGACTTTTTTTCTGTATGAAGAAACAAGTTTAAAAGGACCTTTTTAACATACTTTAAAGTCATGCATATTTCAATGATATAATTAAACTGGCAACACTAAACATTGCTGTCTGATAAATGAGACCAAAATAATTAAGTTCTGTTCTTTGTACAATCAAGATTTAGTGAGGCAATCAATCTGGGTAAGAATTTGGAGTCTGGAGACTTCAGAAGATGAACAAGCAAGTAACTAAAATTGGTCATGTGGGAAGGTGGTTAAATGAGTTTATACATAGCTGTGGATACCTTCCACGTCTTAATCTTCATTAGAACCTGGTTGATTCATTGCTCATGTGGTCCCATACTAAGTTGGACATGACAAGCAAGGAGACAAACAAAAGAAAATTTAAAAGATAATTCCATGTATTCAATGAGCACTATTGATATTAAAAATGTAAAATAGTAAGACTGAAAATATAAAAGGTTTTTTTTTCCAAAACCAAAAAAAAAAAAAAAACCCAAAAAACACCAAGAGGCATAAAAACTGCCATAAAAAGCATTAAGGATATAAATACTAAGAGTGATAAAGGAGAGAGAACACAATATATTTTCACAAATACATTTGTGGAGCTACGAGTATGCTCTGGATGCCTACTCAGGCTTCCATTTTTATTTTTTTCTACCTAACTGGAGTTTCCCTCCTTAGAATAAATCACGCAGCTTTCAGTACCCTAAATAACCCTCCTACTGCATGGTTTTTTTCCCTGTGGAATCAGACTGTGGCCAGAGAGAGGTGTTCATATTATTTCTCCTGGGAGTTGGAAATCCAGGTTTCAGTACACTGATGCACTTAGCACGTCCATCAGGCAAGTCAGAGTAAATATAAACAGGGCAGTTGGGTACGTTAGTAACTACCAGGATTTACAGAAATACACACACACACACACACACATATAATTTTTAAAAATCCCTCTTGTTGGATCAGCTTACTCTAATTACTACCCATGAACCTTAGAAAAAGAAGAAACATCCTTCTCAGGAAAATACACCCTCCTTTGTAGTGGGCTGACCCATAGACACCACGAACAGGTGATATCGTTGTAATTTAGGGACATGGGAAAACAAGAGTGTCCTAGTCTCCAACAAAATGAGCATGCACTCGTTGTGTTCTGGCATCTCCAACTAGGGATAACGGGGCTCCCTTTGACTCTCAGTTCACATGCCCGCCTCCATGAATGTTAGCCTGCCGCTAGAGCCAGGGGTGGGGGGAAGCAATAAATGATGTCTACACCTGCGCTTGGCTCTTTGCAGCGTGGCAACCGCACTTGTTTTTAAAAAGGGATTCTTCTCCCCAAACCAAGCAATTCGACTAGCTGAAGGCACAAATAGATAAATACATATTCCCAAAAATAAAAGGCGGGGGAAGAGGAAAGGGGAGAAAAAAATAAACCCCACCCAGGAACCTTTAAGAGAAACAGGGGCTAGCACGAAAAAGCTGCCAGTGGCCAGTAACACTTAAAACTCTATCTTCGTTACTCTGAAAACAAATTCTATGGGGAAATATCGCGCCCTGTTTCTAAGGGTTTAATTCTCCAGCATGTCTCCGTGAATTAGAGTCAAATCTAAGTTTCACACTCAGGCGCAGTTTTCACTGACGACTAGTGAGTGTAACCCTCCGAGCTCGAAGAAGTCCGTTTCCAAACTAGTAAGCCCTTTCCTCCGGGAAGGCTTGACCTCACTCCTCCAAGTCGTCACTTTTATTTTCGGCCCCGTGAGCGGCGTCTGAGTCGGGGAGCCCGGCCCCGAGAACAGTCACCGTGAACAATGAGCCAGACAAGGGACCCACCCAGCGAACGCCTGCCTGCTCGCCGGCCGCGCGCAAGCCCGCTAGCGCGGGACGCTCGGGCTTCGGCGCTCTCCTCAGCCCCATCCTTTCCCCTCCTCAGCCCAAGAAAAGCAAGAAGGTAGGTCGTTCCCCACACCCAGACTCCCAGGACCACTCAGTCAGCCTCCCTCCTACCCGCTGTAAAGAGACACCGTATCTAAAAAGAAAATTAGAAGAGAGGGCGGCATGGTGGTCCGACCGCTGCCCACCCGGATCCAACTAGCCCACAGGGGCGGGAAGGCACTTGCGCCCGAGTCCTCAGCATATTGAAATCCCGAAGGATTTGGGGTGGGGGCGAGAGGTGGGGCCAGGAGCCATAAAGTGGCTTCCGCTCCCTCCCCCCCCCCACCCCGGCCTGGCCCGGCTCTGGGATCGGGCAAGACACAAAAGACGGGTAGTATCTGTGCCAGCAACTCTGCCACCGCCTCCGTCCGCGCTGCGCAGGACTACCGGGCGGCGGGGCCTGGCGGCCCGGTCCCCGCGCCGGCCGGGGCGCGCTCGGGGGCTGGAGCATCCCTGGACGCCGCCGGAGCTCTCTGGTGCGCTTTTCCTGCGGCCCCCAACGGGAGCTCCTAGCTCCGCAGATAAAGAGGCTGAGGCGGCGGAGGAGAAATTGAGAGAAAGAGCAGGACTTACTTGGGGGCCGAACGCTCCGCCGGACTCCCGCTTCGCACTCGTCAGGTGTCTGGCACCGAGGGCCCAGGCGGAAGGCGCTGGCGCAGCTCCGAGCTGGGCTCCACTTGGCGAGCACGGGAAACTCCCCTTGCCGCTCGGCCCCGCGCCGCGCTCCTCGCTGTCACCGCACCGAGCGACGCAGGCACGCTCCCACCGCCTCCTCAGTCCTGGTGGGTCTCCCTGCCCTCCTCTCGCGGTCCGTCGGCTCCCCCACAGACCACACCCTGTCACCTCAGCGGCCCTCCACTCCTTCCTCTTTGACACTTCCACCGGTTACTCCTCCGTCTGCGTCCCCCCACCCCCCTCAGCCCACGTGCTGCTGCCGCTCCCGAGGCTCTGAACTTCCCCTGCCCGAGCCCCCACCTCTGCGCTGCAAACGCCGGGGTCTCCGCGCCGAGGCCAGGTCCCGCTCCGGGAAGCATGGCGGCTCGGCTGGCTGACCTTTAGGTCCTCGTCCACCTTACCCCCAGCCCTTTGAGAACGCGGGACCCATCATTTTGATTTTGTGAATGCGGTGGGTTAGGCACTGAGTACTACATATAAAGATGTAATTTTAATATGTCATATATCACTTTTAATATTATAGAAATTTATTCCCATGTGTCAGTTAGTAATCATCCAGCAGCTATTCATTGGCCCTTGGGGCTGGACTGTCAGACCAGCTTTCTCCTTATGCAAAAAGCCCAGCAAAATTCCTAAACAGTCTCTCTTGCCCAGTCCAGACCAAAAATGTCATTTTCAAACGAGCTCCCCCACTCCCCGCCCTTTCTGTGCTGTTGTTAGACAAAGATTTTGATACTCGCTTTTCCCTGTTACGCACACAAAGTTAAGAGTTACCTTTCTCAGGGCTCCCCTCAGCGCTTTTATTCATAGTTCCATGATAGTTCTTATCACCCATTTGGTATTCTCTCTTCACCTGACTGTACTACTGGTCCACAACTTTCTCCAGGCAGAACTTTGTCATACTCCTAACTTTCTCAGTAGTTTCTACTATGCTCCTCAGTACATACAGTATGCTCAAAAATTTGTTCAAGCAGCAATGCCTTGTAGATATGATACAAGCTTTGGTGGATTTATATTATATTTAAAGGAATGAAGCCTTCAATCGCATGGTTGCCTGTATCCCAACTAGTAGGTCATGTAGAAAACAAAACTTTTTTGCATTTAGCTAGGTCATTTCTCATGCGTTCCTTAATGTAATACAAGTCTTCTCTGTAGGTATTACTTTTTCCAACTTGGTGAAGGTCAGTCACTAAGCTTGGACTCATAAGCGTCTGAGCTGATGCTCCATGTCTCTTCAGACTAGCACCAACTGCATGGGACTGATGTTCTTATGGCACTACCATCCTGCCCTGACTGTCCAATGCTAAGTGCTAAAGCTGCCTACCAGCTCCAGAGGCAACCTGCCCAACCGGTTCACCTCCAAAGAGAGCATTTTACCCTTTCCTTGTCCTCTTCTGTAACTCTTGACCCCCTTAAGTTGAGTTCTAAAAAACAAAACCAAAAAAAAAAAAAAAAAACCCTCTCTAAACTCAGACTTCTTGTAGTACTTATTGTCTTAACTCTTACACTTAAGTACTTTTCTGCATATATCTTCCCTCTGCTATCCTTGTTTCTTACACAAGTATTTTTATTTCTTTGATTTCTCCATTAAAATAAATAGCAACTAACATTTATTAAGTTAGAGATGTCATCTTATAGCCAGTCATTGTTCTGAGCACTTTACATACATTAGCTCATTTAATCCTCAACAGCCATATGAAGTAGAGACTATTTTACAGGTGGGAAACAAGAGGCACAGAGGTGGGGTCACAAAGCCAGTAATTAGTGGAGCAAGGATTGGATCCTTGACAATCTGCTTTAGAGGCTGCTTTCTAACCACCCTGCTATGTGGTCTTGCATAATCCCTTGCTCCTAAGAGATTTGTTAACAAATATTTTAAAATAATGTATTCAGCTACACTTGACTTCATAGCAGGAAAAAGAAACAGTAATGAAATGGGCAGAACTTTAGGTTATCAAGGACATTTGATTGATTCCAGCACCACCAGGATTGCTTTCTTTGGGGCTCATGGACGCTGTCTGTAACCTGTGAGAGACATAATCCAGGCTCATGACTTCAGGTGTGTGAGTTAACAAAGGCTTCAAGATTGGATTCCGGGTCTTTCTTACAATTTAAAGAGACATCTCCACCTAAATTGACTACTGGCTAAGTCCACCAGCAAGCCAATTTATGTTTTTCAGGGACCTTCTCTGTGCAAGGCATCCCCTCAGCACCTGTGGCAGGCTGAATAACGACCCCCCAAAGATATCCGTGTCCTAATCTCCAGAACCTGTGAATGTTACTGTACGTGGCAAAAAATGGACTTTGCAGATGTGATTAATTAAGGATCTTAAGGGAATATTACCCTGGATTATCAAGGTGAGCCCTAAATGCAATCACATGTCCTTGTAAGAAGTAGGCAGAGAGACATTTGGCACACAGAAGAGGAGAAGGCAATATGACAACAGGGCAAAGTTGGAGTGACACAGCCACAAGCCTAGGAATGCTACCAGAAGCTAGAGGAGGCAAGAAAGGGATTCTCCCCAAGAGCCTCTTGAGGGAGCATGGCCCTGCCTATGTGTTGATTTTAGTCCAGGGAAAGTGATTTTGGACTTTTAGCTTCCAGAACTGTATGAAAATAAATGTGGGTTGTTTTAAGCCACCAAGTCTATGGTAATTTGTGATAGCAGCCAAGGGAAACAAATACAGTCCCCAAATCTGGAAGATGACTTTCTACACTTGGGGATGAAATGGAAGGAAGATCTTGCAAATAATGAATTGGTCAGTTCCCTCTTCTGTGGTTTGTGGAACTCATCAGTTGGGAGAGGGAGAGGGGCTTTTGGCCCCCAGCATACTATTACAGAAAAGCCCCCATTTTAGACATTGTCATTACCTCTAGCTGAGATTACAGTAGCTGAGATACACTTACACAATTTAATCACTTGTAAGTGGAATCTAAAAAAAAAAAAAGACAAACGAACTTATTTACAGAACAGAAACAGACTCACAGACATAGAAAACAAACTTACTGTTACCAGGAGGGGAAATGGATGGGAAGGGGTAAATTAGGAGTTCTAAATTTGCAGATACTAACTAATATACATAAAGTAGATAAACAACAAGTTTATACTGTATAACACAGGGAACTATATTCAATATCTTGTAGTAACCGATGGTGAAAAGAATATGAAAACGAATATATGTATGTTCCTATATGACTGAAGTATTGTGCTATACACCAGAAATTGACACAACATTATAAACTGACTATACTTCAATTAAAATATATATATTTTTTATATATATATAAAAAATAAACTTGAAACTTTAAATTTTATATATATATATATATATATAAATAAAATAAACTTGAAACTTTAAATTTGTTTCCCACTGTCCGGCCATACTGCCTAAAGTGTGTGATGGTTTAATTTTAAAATATATATTCTATAATTATTTAGTGATTAGCAAAAATATATCTTCATTGAGTTAGACGTGTTAATTTGTAAAATGAAAAACTATATATATATAAATACTCCATATACATTGTAACCTTTTTCTCATGTTTTGCTATGTTTAGAACCTCAGAACAATCAAAAAATGTGGCCCAGGCTCTTTTAAACTCTGAGAGGCCCTAGTAGCTAAAATTAAGAACTAGATTTTTCTATCTTCTTCCTCTTTTTATTTTTGACTAAGGCTACCAGATAAAATACAGGACACCCAAATAAACTTGAATTTCAGATTAAAAATAATAATTTTTAGGTATGAGTCACTGTTCCATACAAAATTTGAGACAATGAATTGTCTCTATTTTGGTTAATTGTGCAATATTTGGGATTTGGGGACATACTTATTCTAAAAAGTTATTCATTGTTTATCTAAAATTCAAATTTAACTGGTAACCCTGTGTTTTTATTTTCTCCATCTGACAAACCTACTTTTTGACTTTTCTGTTGCTTGTGCATTTTCCCATTCTCCCTTCCCCTGACCCACCACCCCTCCCCCTCAGTTTTTATTGGAACTAACTCATTTGTATGCTCTTAAAGCAAGGCTAAAATCAGATTTGATCCCTTACTGCTGGCCTAGGGCTGATGCCTTACTCCACACAGAAGAAAACAGAACGATGCAACTCTTCCAAGATTTGGTCATAGAGCATAAATCTACTCCACCAGTGGGGAACTTCCCATTGTCACACACAGTGTTTAATATGCTACTATTTACATACAAATGGTAGATTGGATTAAGCTGAAGACTTGTTCTTTCCTTTTGAACTAGTATCCCCCCATCTTTCACAGTCCTTTGACCAGCAGTAGGTGAATATTTGCCCCTTTCATATCCTTTCCGATTTCTGGCAGCTAGATGTATAGTGGGTGATACAAAAGAGCAGGGGCAGAGAGGATGATAATTTGTGTGGCCTGTGTTGGAAACGTGAGAGAGGAATAAAGCAAGTTAAGTAAATCACTAAGTTATGTGAGACTTAGTTTCTTCTTCTGTAGAAATAGAAACTACATACTTTATATCTCTAAACTCTTAATTTGTACCATTTTTACATCTTTTTCAGACATCTCATATTTTACATTTCAAATTAAAATTATTTGGAGACTTGAGAGTCAGACAGTTCCTGATCGAATCCCCGTGCCTCTGCTTACTAGTTGAGTAAACTTGGTAAGTTTTTATTTTCTCTCAACTAATTTTCACCCCAAAACAGAGGGATAACAATAATCACCCCATTAAGTTGTTATGAAATTAGATGAGAAAATATCTGTAAAATGTTTCACGTAGTGAGTCCCTCATCCAGAATAATCAGTCAGTTAACGGTAACTTTTTTTTGCCTTATGATATGATATGATTCCATGCAGTGCTTCATCTCCCATTCATGTCTACTGCAATGATTTGCACATATTAAGGGATCAAAAATATTAGTTAAATAAATCGGTGAAGGGATATAAGGTTGTTTATATGAAAGTGCTATGAGACTGACAGTGTGTTACAGAATTTCAAGAGTTTAGTACTAATAGTAATAATTAATAAGTAATAATAGGGGATACCTCTGAGTCTTTGATTCTGGGTCGGCTTTGGAGAACTGCTCTGCAAGAAATGTTTGATGCTTAAACCTTTTTCATGTAAAAAATTCAGTTGGGAGAGACACTATCTACAGAACAGCAACATCTACTAATCAATGGAAAATGGTTTATTCATTTTGCTTTACTTTATAAAAATTCCCATTCTTCCTTCAAAGCCTGTTTACTATATTTCTTTCAGTGTACCTATATCAATTAAATTAGTCTTGGCTAAATTTGACAGAGACCTACCCCTCCCCTCAAAAAATGGTTTTCATTTGTCTCTATCAGAATGCTGAGTTCAGCAGGCCACAGCCAGTGTGTTGGCCCCACAGTCGTCAGGGATGCAAGCCCCAACATTCCTGCACTGCCTCTCAATTGATGTTGGCTGTTGGGACTCTGGTATCCCTTCTTCTTTATGTACTGGAGGTAGAGGGTAAAGGATAAAGGGCAAAAAAAGGGTAAAAAATGAGCCCTTCCAGGTGAATCAGTCTTTAAAAAATCTTTCCAAAGCTCTGCATCTTGAATTTCACCTACTCTGTGTGAAAGAAGGAGTGGGAAATGTCACTTTTAGCAGGACACATTGCTGCCTGAATATAATTAGGATTCTGTTACTTAGGAGAAAGAGAGAATGGATATTAGGCAAATAACTAGCAGTGTTTGCCATTGACCTCTTCACTTTTCCCTTTCATCTTTATCTTCTAAGTCCTGGTTTGCTATCCAATTGGCAATTCCTTGAATGTTCTGTAACCTGAATGATTTTCTCCTTTCTTTCTGTCTTTTTCACTGTTTCACAAATCCACTGCCTCCTTTTTTATCCATGCAATCTTTTTCCTATTTTTATATCAGTTACTTAATCATCCTAAAGTTCTTCATATATTTCATTTTCATTCAATTCTAAACTACTCATACTATCCACTGTTTTCTCTCAATGCTGTCCAGCTCTGCTCTTTGACTCCATTATCATTGACTTTTACATTTTTCCACATTTAATCCAGATGCTTTCAGGGTCCTTGATCTTTTGTGATCTAGAAAACATTAACCTATGATATAATACCTGATTTTTTGCTTCAAAATAATCCAGTGTTGGGAAGGAGGAAAAGTCAGTGGTATACAAATGAAACAAGATTAGCCATGTATTGAAATTATTGAAACCAGGTGATGGATTTGTGGAGGATTCATTATATAGTTACTTCTATTTTGTGCATGTTTTTAAATTATATAATAAAAAGCAAAAGAAAGAAATGATTGCTTGAATCTCTGTTTTGCAAGCTATTGAAGTGTAAAGTCCTCTGCAAAATTTCTTTGGAAAACTCTGGGAGGCTTACATTGTTTGGTGCTAATCTTTTAGGATCTTCTCTCACATTGGTGTCACTCTGCCATCCACATCTTCCCATGTATGATTCTCAGTCTTTTCACCAAATACACACACATACACATACACACAAAGTAACTTGAATAAGGTTGTCTTTAGGAAGAGCTACACACAAAGTAACTTGAGTAAGGTTGTCTTTAGGAAGAGCTATCGGCCATATCGGTCTTCACATAACATATTGCATAACAATATAAAAGACTGTCTTTCTCTTCGTTCCTTGGAGCTATGTGTGGCTTTTGTCTTTTTCTTCCTCTGTCCCTCCTTTTCCCCTCTGCTAACTGAAATACAGACCTGAACTGCAGGGGCTGACCAGCTGTCATGGACCATGTACCAATGCCATTAGATGGCAGAGCCTCAGGATATAGGAGTCTGAATCCCAGAAAGCCAGAGGCTACCATATCAGCTCTGGACTGTCTTCCTTTGGTTATGTTTATGAACACAAGAGAAATAAACATCTATCTTATTTAAGCCACTGTTATTATGTTTTGTGTGTTTTTCTATTACATACTGCCAAACCTAATCCTACTTGATATACTTGCCAAAGCATTTTCTTTTTTCTAAACAAGTGCAATTCTGAGCCTAAGAAAATTTCTACTGCCAGATATTATTAATTTATTTTTTTCTTCACCTCATTATACCGAATCCCTATATCCATTCCCAGGTCCAGTTATAGACCCTCTCTTGTCTCCTTGTCTTGCTATTGTCTGAGCCAGTGTAACAAATAAAATCTATTACAAAGGCAAAATCTAAACAATTTAAGTATCTCATTGAAAGAGGAATGCATTATTTCAGTTATCTAATGTAGCTAACAAATCACTCCAAAACTTAGTAGCTAAAAATAACAATGGTTTATCATTTCTCACAATTCTGTGGATTTACTGGGATCAGTTGGATGGTTCTTCTGTTCCACAATGGTGCAGCTGAGGTCACTCAGGTGGGTACACTCAGCTGGAATATATGCTGTGGCCAGAACGTCCACCATTGCCTCTCACCCTCGAGGGCCTCCCTCCTTCGGGCCTTTTATTATTTTATTGTCTTGCCTGAGAGTCTTTACAGCATGATGGCTGGCTTCTAATAAAGGCTGTTCCAAGAGGACAAGTCCTGATGTACAGGCACCTATTAAGCCTCTCCTTGCATTAGGCTTGTTAATTTCCAGTTAGCCCAGACTTACAGAGGAGCACAAGGAGCTTTAGTAAATTATCCAGAGTCATGGATTTAGAAAGTAGTAGAATTGGGATTTAAAACGAGTTAGGCTGACTCCACATGGTGAAAATATGATTATAGCTGGGCCTACAGAGTTTGGAACTTGATTATTGTCTATTTAATATATGTAAGCTTTGGCTCTCCAATTATTGCCAATTAAAAAAACGGAAGGCAGAAAACTGTGCAGCTTTTCTGGGCAAAACCATGAATATGTTTTGAGATTTATAAAAAGATAATACAAATGCTAGAAATGTGAAAGCTGCCTTATTTTAGTGTATCCTCTGCAGTGCTGGGCAGAAAGTCACTGTACTGCATAATAGCTGCACATGATGTGACTGGATGCTATGTGCCCTGGAGCTAGGCTGAAGCACAACTGTTACCAGAAGGATGGGGGAGTGGGAGGAGGGCTGTGTCCTCCTCATGTTAGTTGAATTTCCAGGCATCACTCTGCCTCCCAGAGACTTGAGGCTTACTCTTCTTGCAGCAAATGCAGGAGATGTATAGAGACACTTAGGTTGCTGGTTGAGTTTGCATGAAATCATTACCTCATTTCAACACCACTAGAGAAGCCTGAAGGGTGTGCATGAGGCACTTTAGCATTTTTAATGACATCCATTTCAGTTCACATCATTATGCCAAGGATGCAATGGACTCAAATCAATTGTTTTCAGTAGTAAATGGAGCCCGGAATGCACTGTAATATAATTTATTTTGCAGAAATATCACAAAATACTTCACAGGTAATTATGTTTGATGTCAAAAAACACAAACCCTGAATGTGAAAATGTGTTATGTAGGTTGGATTTAGAAAAGTGGCATAGGGTTAAGGCAGTTTGTAAAGATTAGGGAAATAGGAATTTCACAAATAAGACTCTTGTTTAATTGAAGGAGTGATGGGGAAAATTTTTAAAGAGGATAATTTTTAAGAGTAAGAGGGGATTCCTGTAGGAAATCAGGTTCCTGTTGTCTTTTGGTCTAAAACCTACTAAATGCACTTAATTAAATTATACATACTAACTACTCTAACATATTTAATTTTTATCTTTTTTGTGTACATACCATTTTGGTTGTCTGTGCAAAGTGACATGCCCTAAATTATCTGCCCCTCCCCTCCTCTGCTGTCACCTCCATCTCCTACTATTGCTCTCTTCTTTGTTCCCTCTGCTCCAGCACATTGGCATCCTTGCTGTTTCTCAAGCACAGCTGTTCCTTATGCCAGGAACATCTTTTTCTCAGCTATCTGGACTGGTAACTCTCTTACCTCTTAGAAATATTTGCTTAAATTTCATCTTCTCTGTAAGGCCGTATTTAAAATTGTACCCCACCACCATCCTCAGCATTCCCAAGTACCTTCCTCTATTCTGCTATTTTTTAGAGCAAAAACCACCTTCTGATGTGCAACATAATTTACTGTCCTCTTTGTTGTTTGTCTCTATCTCTGCTGTGTCCAGCTAGCAAGCCCAGCAGCAGCCTGAAACTTTTCCAGTTTTTATTTAATGATGTATCTCAAGAGCACATTGCTTAGCACGTGGAAGGCACTCAATTAATATTTGTTGAATAAATAATAAAGCTCGCAATTTTGCAATGTGTATTTCTAAATAAGCTTTCCATGATTACACTGACATTGAGTTTTTGCATTGCCATGTGGGTATAACAGACCATAGTGCTTAATCATATGAGAAATAAAAGAATTGTATGGAAAAGAAAATTGGAGAAAGGATCTGCACTAAAAGAAGGAAAGTGTTGTTCTGACTTAATGTAGGTAGGGTACAGTGCTCTATTGCCATAGTTCTAGTTCACGATCTCCAAATAACAGTTCTAAAAATTGTCTGAGCTGAGTGAGGCATAGGGCTAAGAAAGAGCAGTATGACAATACATTTTAACTTGCCTCACTTTCAAATTAACCCCCATTTGAAAATTCCAACTTACAAAATTGTTACTCAAAGGGATTCTTATAAATATGGATCTACTAATTTTTAAATTTTAGTTAGCAAGAAGTTAACTCATTTCAAAACAAGAATTTTTCAAATAGTTCTAATCTTATGTTAAAAAACTTCAGATGGTTAGTACAAACTAGAGTGCTATGATAAAAGCGACTCCTGGCCTATATCCAGTCTTAAAATAAGTGGGCGTTAGGATTGATAGCCAGTGTCTGCCATGGGCATGGGAGGTGGGAGTGTGACGTTAATCCCTGTATTTACCATCCTGTGTCTGAAAGATCCCTAAGGCCCCTTTCAGTTGTATCATTCTCTATAAAAGACAAAGTATCAAGTGTTAACAAAATTTCAAGTGAGTATATTAGGGATCATAACTAGTTGAAAGGCAAGCAATGGAAATAAAGCATCTCTGAAGATAAAATTTAAGTTAGAACTTCCATGTTAATATATGGGCTTACTTATATAATTACTTAATATGAGGTCTCTTACCACCTCATTAGAATATACCTGAAAAACAATAGAAAGACGGGAGGTGTGTGTGTATATGAGTATGAGTATGTGTGTGTGTGTATGTGAGTGTGTGTGTGTGTCTCTGTGTGTGTGTTCCTTTTTTACTTCTTTATTATCTTTTTCCCCAGCTAGGCTGTATGTTTCATAATGGCAGGAACCATAGTTGATTTGTTCATGAGTCCTTAAACATAATAGGAAATCATTAAATATATTTTAAATGCGTGAGTTGAAAGAAGACTGTGCTTTTGCAACATGATCTAAAGGAGGATGTCATAACATTTTGTTGGGAAAATAGTGGCAAGAAAATCATCACTTTGATTCATTTTTTTGTTCCTTCTAAGAATCCTAGCATAGTTGCAATTATAACAGATATTCCTATTAATAAAACATAGACCTATTTTCATAGTAAACAGTTACATTTACAAAATTTTTTACTGAGATGTACCAGCCATTTATTCTACTGTGTCTTATTCCAGTTATATATAGTATCATTTTGGTCTCAGTTTAAGTACATTTATTTTAAATGCATATTTCTAAGCAATTGCCTGCAAAAAATAAAAAATCCGTTAAGATATTTAAAAATGTAGACACCTTCTAGTAAAACTAAAAATAGGATTTCTACTTGACAACTTAAAAATAAAGGCAAATTAAACAAAATCTACAAAGACAAATGCAGCAATAAAAAAAAGCTAGTAAGCAAAAAAATAGAGAAGGTATAAAATAAAATAGAACTAAGATTAAATATATTGATTATGACATACACATATGAGTTAAACTCCTCTTTTAATAGCAAATACAAAAAAGCTGGAAGCAGAAGTCACAATGATAATATCAAAATTGAACTCAAGTGGAAAAATTATTGAATGGGATGGCAGGAAATTCTATTGATAAAATCAATACAAAAGGGTAACAATAATAAATCTGTGAACACAAAATAGAACAACAAAAATATTAGAAGTAATTTGACATAAAACACAATTATAGTGAAATGCCTTAGCTTAGTACTATCAGACAATGACTAATCAAGACACAAAGTGATTAAGTACAAATACTTATGAACGATATAAATGAATTCTCACAAAGAAAATATGTATTTTATCAAATGCTAGAGGAATAGTTATAAAATTTAATCATATCTAAAGCAATGCAAAAAACCTCAGCTTTTAAAAAGATGGAAACTAGGTAGGCAAGATAATATCTTTTGCCCAAGAATAAACAAAACTAAAAAATTTAATTAAGATTCCATTAAATAGCAATTTAGTTAAAGAGGGAATAAAATGCAATTAAAAAGTGTTTAGAACATAGTTGAACTGAGAATAGTATGTATCAAAATTTCTGGGATAGTTTAAAATACGTACTCAAAAGTAAACCCATATCCTTTGGGGCTATTAAGAAAAATGAAATGAATGAAATAAGCATTTTATTTAAGATGTTAGAAAGCTTTTAAAAAGGCAGCCCTAAGGAAAGGAAAAATGAAAGTAATGAATTAGTACACAGAAAAAAAACGTAAAGTGAATAGATAGAAATACGTAGTTTTTTCTTAAATGGACATCTCAGGGAAATATAATTATTAAAAAGAAAATTATTTTTAAAATTAAGTATAAAACATAGGGGAGAGATTTTCACTTTACACAACAATTCAATACATAGTTGCATACAAATAAACTGGGAAGTCTTAATTTTTTGCAAAAAATATAAATCAGAGTAGAAAAATTGAAATTAGTATATATATAGCTATAAAAATACCTTGGTTAAGAAAGTTTTACAAGCAAATTCTAATGAGTTTACAAGAAACAGGTAATTACAGTGTTACATGAAAAATTCCAGAGCCTCAAAAATATAGAAAACAAATCAAATAATTTAATTATCTTCAGATTGAAAGAAAAAAAAGTATACACTTTTGTATACCCTATTTTTCTTATGAGTATATATTATTTTTATAATCAGAAAAAATAATGCCAAATTTGAAACATCAATGGGATAAAGTTGATTCAATTATAATAATATGGTTATAAGTTTGAGGGTGGTATTTTGCATAATTTGAGATGTGCCCATTTATGTTTTGTTTTGTTTTGTTTTTCCTGTTAAGACTAACAAGAGCTTACTTCCTAGGATTGTGTAATCATAAATGGCACTTAAGGGACTTGATTTTATAGACATCATTTGCTTGTGTAACAAAACAGGAATTAAATGATTATGTTCTGATTAAATTTAATGTTTAAGTACACTAATACAATAAAATTTCCGTGTATGTCTTTATTTCTTTATCCAATAAAGAGATTGTATTTTTGTCAGTCTATTCTGTTAAGTCATCATAAAATTCCCATCACAGTTCTGCTGGGTTTGATATGAGATCAGTTTGCTTTTTAATGGATAGCCCTGGGAAAATTCCAGGTTAGAGGGAAGCGTAGAAAGCACTGCAGTTAGCATTTATATGATTGTGATGCCATGAAGCTAAATGATAAATCTATATTGGGTTGGGTATGTGCAAGAGTAGTATAGCCCATTAAAACCTTATTACCTTTATTCACAGGGCTTCTGTCCCTCTACTTTAGTGGATTCTGCTTGGGTATTATCACTGGGTTGTTATCACCAAAAAAAAAATATATGATTAAAAAAACCCTGAGGCTCAGATTATGATGATAATAGTTAAAAGAAATAAAAGTTTTTTGTTGTTGTTGGGAATATCTTCTTACGTAGGTTCCAAGTGAGTGCCCGTTTTTTATTGAATTGGTTGACTTTTTATTACTGCATTATAGTGATTCTTTACATGATTTGGATATGAGTGTTTTGTCAGATATATATATCACAGATACTTTCTCCCAATGAATCATGTTTTCATTTTCTTGATAATGTCATTTGAAGATAAGAAGATATTAATGTTGATAAAGACTATTATCTGTCTTTTTTTATTTCATGGTCAGTGCTTTTTATATTTTATCTCATAAATTTTTGCTTACCCCAGGGATTTGGAGTTTTCCTGTTGGGTTTTCTTTTAGACAGTTTAGAGTTTTAGCTTTTACATGTAGATCTATGGTTCATTTCAAATTAAATTTTGTGTGTATTGTGATGTTGGATTGAAGTTAATTAATTTCAATAGGGAAATCCAGTTGTTTTAGCACGTTTGTTGAAAAGACTTTTTCCTTCATGGAATTGAATCGGTATTTTTGAAAAAATTATTTGATCACATATGCATGGTCTATTTATGGAATCTCTATTCTGTTTCTATTGATCTATAGGTTTATCTTTGTATCAGTACAATGCTATCGTGATTGCTGTAGCTATATTTTAAGTCTTGAAATGAGGTAGTGTACATCCTCTGTGTTTGTTCTTTTTAAAGATTGTTTTGACTGTTCTAATCCTTTGCTTCTCCATATGAGTTTTAGAAACAACTCATCAACAAAAAACCTGCTGTAACCTTGGTTGAGATTTCATTGAATACATTGATCAATTGTGGAAAATGAACATTTTTAACAGTTTTGAGTCTTCCAATTCTTGAAAATGGTTTACTTCTGTTTATTTAAATACTCTTTTAATGTCTCTCAACAATGCTCTTCAGTTTTAGGCATAGAGTTCTTACACTTTTATTTTTTTTTGATAAATTTCTTCCTAGTTTATGTTTTTGATACTTTCATAAACAACTTAGTTTTAATTTAGTTTCCAATTTGTTAATACATAGAAATACAAAAATACAATTAATTTTATTATATTGAGCTTGTATCTTGCAGCTTTGCTAAATTCACTTATTTTTCTAGCAGAGTTTTTTAAAATATCCTAAGTATATTCTATGTAAGTAATAAAGGAGAGGAGAATTTCCACCCCAAAATATGCATTTTAGGTGTAAGAATTATTTTAGGCTGATTATTTTTAAAAAGCTGCAGACACAGGAGAATTTCTGAAAATAGAGTAGAAGTTGCCCTTTTGTAGGAGACATTTACATTTATAAGGGAAATCTCCACTTATTAAGGTGTCTCCCTTTCTGCTCTAGGAAGCAATGGATGACTAAATCTATAGGAGCTCATATCAGTGGAGAAGGTAACACTTACCTACATAACAACCATACCCTTGTTACTTGTTCCAGTGTTTTTCCTGGTAACTTCCCACTAACAGGCCTTCCCCTACTGCTCAACATCTTTATTTTGCAGTTAACTGAAGGTGGTATTTAAGGTTATGGCATGGGCCATTTGGAGGAGTTACTCAGTTTTCCTAGTTATTCCACATATACAGGAGGTACACATTAAACTTCTGTTTGTTTTTCTGATGTTAATCTATGTTTTATTACAGGTATCTTAGCCAAGAACCTAGAAAAATAAAGGAAAATTATTTTTCCTCTCCTACAACAATCATATAATTTATGGATATGGAAAATTTTATTTCTATCCTTTCTTTTCTCTTTTAAAAAATTGTCTTTTTTTCTTGTCTTAATATACTTAATATACTGGCTAAGAAGTGTGGTGCAGTGTTGATTAAGAGTTTTCAGAGTAGACATCCTTGCCTTTTTTTCTGGTCTTAAGGAGCAAAACTTCTTTACCATTAAGTATGTTAGCTTTAGATTTTGAAGATACGCACACAAGCACACACATATTTTAAGTATTAAAGTATAAAAAACAAGATAATTTTGTAAGGTAAATGGCTTACATATTTGAACCTATATTAATGTGTTTAAATATTGCTTTTAAAGTATTAATGTCTATTAACTCAAATATTAAACTTTGTGACTTTAACAAATTAAGGCATTTAAGACTAGTATTTTGAAGAGGTGTGTCGGTAAGGGTACCTTGAGGAGATCATTCCTAAAACCTTTGTGTTATTTTAAAATTTGTTTTAAAAAAGTACAGTAGTTCTCTGCAAGTTCAAACAGGAAAGAATAACAACTGACAAAGACACTGAATGACAACACTGTGTTTCCATGTTACGTCACTATATTGTGGAACTTGGTAAGCTTATCTTCCAGATACACATGCCCATTATGAGACTTTGTCTCATTTGCTTCAACCAAGAAAATCAAGATAATCTTATTACTGTCCTCACGTTTCCTGTTCCCCAAATCCCTGTCATTACTAGGAATCTTTGGTGCCAATTGTTACAACAGTGCCAGTGGCCCCATTAATGTCCCCTATAAACTTGTGGACTCATCTCCACCGTGAGCTTTGTTTCTCATTTCTCCATCCCCGTCTCTGGGATGTTCTGATCGGACCCCATGAGGGCTACTTAAGTGACCCCTGTCCCTTTTTGTCCTTCAGTTTGTTTATGGATAAGGGAGGGGGGAGTTGGAAGCTAATCTCACAGTAGTTACTAAATACAAATATCTGTTTTATATATAATTGGTTTTAAGTTCTATAGATACAGGCCTTTCACTGTGAAAACAAAGCAGGAGAAAAAATAGTTCTATTGACAAGTCAGACGCATGTCAGGAATAATGCCTTTACAGGGGACTCCTGAAGTCCAGGGAGTTGGCAAGCTCAGGCACTAGTTTTGTATTTGAGAACAAAGAATGTGAATCCTTTTATAAAGTTAGGAATTCCTTTTTTCATAAAATAATCACATCCTATTTTATCTGTTTGTAGGTTTGGGTTTTTGTATTCTGAGTCTAGTTAAAGCCAGGCACACCCATGGTAAAAACAAAAGTACACTGCTTTGTTCCATAGTACTTTTAAGTCTGCTATTTCCTATGATCAAATACAGGGCAGCATACAAATGCATTTACTGTATGTAGAAACTCTTAATGTGTGTTGGCAAGATAGATTCCTTTCCAGGCTCATCCCTTGCAAAGCTACCCCTCACCCCTACCCCACTACACACCCTCTAGTTTACTTTGTGTTGTAATCACTGCTTTTGCTACAACAAACTTTTTACTTCTCTGAATTGTTATCCTCTTTCATATCTCTACCCTGTTGCATTAGGTGTCTCTGCCATTTGGATTGTCCTTTCCTTCCTCTCCACTGATTAAATCTCACCCAGTTCTTAAGATCTCGTGTAAATATTACTCATCTCTGAAGTCTTCCCTGAATTGCTAGTCATTATCGGAATCCGCATGGCACCTGTACCCACTTTCACTAGGGCATTTACAAAACAAGAGCTTGGCTCTTCCTGTTGTTCACATATGTTAACTAGACTAAGCAGGGCCATGTCTAATTAGACTTTATATTCTGAATGCTAAGGGCAAGTCTGATGCTTGCGAACTGCTGGCTGAGTGACTGAGTGAATAAATGAATGAATGAATGAATTTTTAACTTTCCTTTGTTCTGCTTTCTTGAACTCCCTTTCTATGCTCTAAATATTCTTCCATGACACTTAACACATTTTAACATATTACATACTTTTCTTATTTATTATATTTATTATCAGTGTCCTCTCATTAAGGTAGGATGTCTCTCTTTAGTATGTGTTAATATTTATTTAAGGAATGGTTAAAGTAAATCCTACCACATGGTTTCCCTTCTAATCTCATGGCCTTGATTTTTGTGATTTAGGAAGTAGTCTGAATTTAAGCATTATCCTTATTCCTAGTTTTCCTTTTAGGCCTGGCACCTTTGTCTAAAATTCATCATCATCTGAATGGGATACTTTGTAATAAGGCTTGGAGTCTCTGTTAAATATTTAACTATTAGCTAAATATTATCACCTTTTATCAGCCTGAACAAATTAACCCAAATAAGTTTATCAGATTGTCCCTGGTAAAAAACAAGGCAAGGGAAGGCATTCATTCATTCACCTCATATTTCTCTAGCACTGCCTATGTGCCTTTGTTCAATAAGTTGGACATGGTCACTACCCTATAAGCCCTGTAATAGGGCTTACATCTGCTGAGATCTTCAGACATGTGGCATTTGTAACATACTTCCAAATGCTAGAATTCTGGGTAGATTAAGAAACTTTAAAATGTTCATAATACAATCACTACCATTATGATCAAGACTCATCTCGATAAAAGTGTCCATAATTACCACAAACTTCATTTGTCTCCTCTTTAGCACCATGCCTGTGTTTTCTGAAAGCTGTTTACTATCTAGACTAAGCTCTATTCTATTATGAAGAGGCGAATTTCCCACCTGACACAGTAAACATTCTGCCTTTCTGTGATGGCAGCTTGGCCTCACAGTACGGTGCTTATCTCTTGCTCCCTTGCTTTCTACACCTTTCACAAACCATTCAGCAAACTGTTTTATCTTTCATAAGTCAATGTGAGAGAAGTTTAGTTATGAGAACGAATTTTCTATTTTGACCAAAATTTGGGGGTACATTGATTAGGAATTTCTGGACTTAGACAGTGTGCAAGTTGACCATGAGATTGGGAAAATGAAAATGTCTGCTTGGTAAAAGGATGTGCAGCTGGCTGGCAGGGATGTAAGGGTTCTGTGTAGCAGGTGGGCAGCATGAATGCTCTAAGAATGAGCACCCACCAAGAAAGAAGGATGATGTTGTAGGGAATTAAAAATTGTCACCCCAAATATGTCTCTTTGGCTTGAGGACTATTTGGGGCTAATAGTTTTTAAGAAACAAATGGCTCAGGAAGGGCTTTTACCTTAACTGCCTAAAAAAATTTAGATAAAGGGCTTGTTCTAGGAAGAACTATCACCATCGATAACTAGGGTGTAATATGAACTAGATGTGGTGGACTAGGGGAAACTTAGCAAGGCCTATTTGATTAAAGTCTTCTCTTTGTCCCATTGTCTCTTCATGGCCCAGCAAACATTTGTTTACCAAACATATGCTCTTTTTCGTCTTCCAGTAAATTGCTTTTCTTCTCTTTGAAGTCCCAAACCCCTACCCTCTTCTCCTTCATCTCAGATGGCACATAAGCTTCAATTGCCTAACTTGTCCATGGGCCCCATATTCTTATGAATCCCTATATGTATGTAATTAAGTTTGATTTTCTCCTGTTAATCTGTCTTGTGTTAATTTAATTCTTAGACCAACCAGAAGAACCTAGAAGGGTAGAGGATATTTCCCCCTGACTCCATCAGTGGTGCTATCAGAGAAAGATACTTCTACCTTACAAATGAATCCAGGCCAGCCCAAATTCAGGAATCTTTCTGGAATCTTCTCAGGTGATACTGACTCATGGTTATGGTCATTTTCACCCAGTCTTGGGATCTAATATGTTGTTAGCCTGGTGTACAACTATATGTCCATTGTTTCAGTCTATCCCCCTGAATACATTCATTCTCCAGGTTAGAAAAAGATATAAAAGGGAATTCTAAGCAAAAGACACCTGATTAACTATTTTCATGTACCATATGCATAAAAAGACATGCTCAAGAATGCTCAAAGCAGGAATTTCCTGATAAACCAGTCTGCAGGTGCATGAATAAACAAAACATGTTATGTTCATAATGAATACATCAGAGCAAAGAATGAGCACAGCTATATATATCAACATGAATGAATCTCAGGAATATGTTTTCTGGCAAAAGATAAAAATCACCAAGAATATATAAGTAGGATTTAATTACATGTAAAATGATCACTATTATTAAGAATATGAGGTTATTGATTATACTGGGAAAAAGTTAAGGAGATAATCAACTCCAGATAATCAGACCCAGATTTGTAGTTACTTATGAGTGGGGTGTGTTGAAGAAAGGTGGTAAGATCAGCGAGGGAGACACAGGATCTTCAAAATATTGGCCATATTCCATTTCGAGGACTGGGTAAGGGATTATATGGATCTTAATTTATTGTTACTCTTTATACTTTGGTATATTATAAATATAATTTTATATATATTTAATAATTAATAAAATAATTAAAAACCAGAACAATAATAACACCGTAATGAAAAGAGATGGGAAACTATTAAGTTGTAATTCTACTTAGCATAATGACTAGACTAAAGTTTCATATATAAACAGGTTCTTCTCAAGAAATTAATAGACCTTGACAATTATCTTGGGGGGTATAAAATCTGTAACTAATCACAGATTTTCTGAAAATTGCCATATGGCTTTCTTGCCTCGTGTTCTATTAGCAACTCACTAATTAAATATTAATAACAGATTCATAAATGGTTAAACACATTTAATGGTGCAATTTGCTTAGGAACTTTTACTGCAGTGTATACACACAATATATATTAAGGGGCATATTATCTTTGGTGTCTTGTGTATGTATTTGTGTGTGTGTGTATGTCCAGTTTCTCTGTAAGACTCACAGAGAGATGTAGAAATTCAGGAATCAACCATGACTCCCCGACTCCAAATTATTTTCACTCTGCTTCCTAGATAACATTTAAATTCATCCTCTCTTCTGCATTCTCATTGTCTCTACCTTGGCCCACTGTTGTTTTTACCATTTTCATTGCTTTTTTAAAAAAAATTTTATTAACATTTTTTAATTGATTTATAGTCAGCTTACTCTATTTTCATTACTTTTTAACTGTTTTCCCTGCCCCATCTCTTTCTCTGCCAATTTAACTTTCACAGAACTTAGACCAGATTGATCTTTCTAAAACAGAAATCCTGCCCTAAATTCCTAATTTCCTGCAGAATAAAACCTAAACTCCTCAGAATGGCATAAAAGTCTTTTAAAAATCCAGATACAGCCTATTTTTCTAGTCTTACATATGTAACTTGTGGTTCAGCTTTACCAAACTATTTCTACCTCCCCTGATGTGCCCTGCAGTTTCACACAGGAGACCTTTCCTCTTGGCAGTTAATTGTCATTTGTGCACTATTAATGAACCCATCTCTACTTTCTAAAACTTGGCTGCGTTGTTACGTCCTTTATTCTCATCTCTTCTGACCTTATTCCCACCCTCTGGCACATTTAGGCACTTTTTCTTCTGTACTTCTTTAATATGTAGGACATATTTCTGTGATCGAGTTTTTAATAAAATACTCCTATGTCTCTGCTTCTAGTCTGCACCTTGAGAGAAGAGACTGAAGCTTATTTCTGTTTGTATTCCTGGGTCTAAAACAATATCTGGAAAATAGTTTTGGTGAATAAATAAGAGACTCAAGATGATGAAACCAATGAAGAGGGCAAATATGGACACAGAATTTGGGCTTAACATGGGAAAAGAGAGACAAATCATGAATTTCAAGCTAGGAAATAAGGAAATTAAACAGAGAACATAGTAAAAAGTTTCATTCACTCAGGGTGATGTATTCCTCATCATGTACCATCAGCTTTAATAGAATAAAACACTAAGAAAAAAATAATTTAACAATGATACTGAGTTCAGACAATTGATGGCTAAAAAAAGAAACAGAAAAGAAAGAAAAAGATTTTGGTTTTGGTGCCCTCAACCAGTGTCTAGAAAATGCCAAGCAAATATTTTAGGAAGGAGGAAACCTAGGTGCAGGAGCTTCTTTGTGCGCAAACACGATCTGTGTGATGAAATGTTTGATCAAAATGTTTATTTGAAATGGTGGTGTTCTACTAGACCAAGGAAAGCTTTCTATCCCAAACATTTGCTTTTTGTCATTGTAAAAAGAGTTTGTCATTGTCAATTAACTGAGCGAAAAGACTACCTAGGGCCAGATGCACTCCTTTATTCCTTCCCAGAGGGTTGCTATGTTGTTTAAGCTTATTTGTGCACTCCAGCATTTGTCTGGGCTTCTGAGAAGTCAGCTATACCGTATGTACTTTTCTGGGAGAAAAAAGCATAAAGGGAGCAGCTCTGGCCTGCTGTGGGCTCTGTAAACTGTCTAGAAGTCCAACTCTGTGGCCGCTCTCTGGCAGCACCACCAGCTACACTTAGCATGAGCCCTCCTGTGCCGGGCACTGCACAAAGCACTTTACCTATATTTATGGTCTCATTTAACTGTCACAACAGTACTGTATACATGAAGAGTGTTTACACCCATTTTACAGAAGAGAAAACAGTTTGATATTAAATAATTTGCATTATTTACACATTACTCAACTAGTTAAGCAGCTGAGGCAAGAATTAAGCACAGGGCTTTCTGAGTTACTTGCAAGACTTAGCAAATAAAGATACAGGAGACCCAAACATTGCATGGACCATGCTTACAGTACAAAATGAGTCATTGTTTACCTTAAATTCAAATTCAATTGGGTGTCCTGTATTTTGCCTGGAAACCTTATTTTGAATGAGTCTAACACCTCTGTCATGTGGTCAGTTAGCTGACTGCTTTGGCAGATGATTCCAGGGTTATCTCCAGGGGAGTAAATTGACAAAACACAAGCAAAAAGCATGTGGATTTAGATTTGACAAAGAGTTGCATGCGTTCCATGTGCCACATGCAATCACCTAAACAGATTCTACTACCTGGGAGGCTGGAATTAGGACCATGGATTGAAGAAATTGAAGCACAAGATCCAATCTACCCAGCTACTGAGGTAGATATCTGTGAAGTTGATGAAGATTCAGTGCTCCTCACTTGAATAGGCCTGTAGTCCCAATTTTGTATTTTTTTCTTAATGGAGGACCCGATAAATTACATAAGCTTTGGGCCCCAATAACCTCACTCTGCCCCACACAACGTGTTCATGCCAGAATCAGAATGCAAAGCCAGAATGTATCCCTCCCCCAATTTTTTTGTGTTTTTAATTCTTTCTTAAAACTGTCTAGAACTCGTCTTTACACCTAAAACATGCACAGTGCATGTTTGGTAAATGGATGAATGAACAAATGAATGAATGGATAGCAAATTTCAGAAAACTTATTAGAAAATTCACACTTTTAAGCATACTGTTGAGAATTTGATCATTCACATTACTATACATGTCATGATCAGCTGACCTTCATAATGTGCCATGTTTTCTCTATGGAGATAAGTGAATTTATTTAACAGTGTAACATCTGTTATCAGGGGCAGGAGCTAGAAATGTAACCTTTCTTCATCTCACAGACCTAGTGGAATTGAAAGGTGGTCCCAGTGTTTGTCTTTCTGTGATTATACTTTCTATCATCTAAGCTGGGATGTCCCAACATGGCTATATTGCAATTGCATTTCTTCCTATTGTTTTACAAGGCAGTCGTCCCAGCTGTTTTTACCTTATTAGACTAATTGTCTTCTGCCTAGTTACTCTTAACTGATAGAATGGTTGGGATAAAGCTTCGTCTAAAATGGACTCTGGGCATATTTCTCACCCAGTTAATTACTTTTCTACTCGTTGGGATAATTGCATGTTTTGCCTGCCCGAGGGAAGGTATATCCAAATTAACATTAGGGAGACTGGAGAGATAGGGAGACAAGTTAGGCATGGGATGGGTGATCTTGAATGTACTCAATAACCATGCAGTTGAAGCAGAAGTGAAACTCCATACTGAAGGTCCTGAAGCCACCTCCCTTATAACATGTCTTCCCAGTACAGCAATTTGACATTATGATAAAGCTAGGTCCTGTGAGGACATATAGCTACAAATGGGAGAGCTGGAACTTAGACTATATTCAATTCTAAGTCTTTATCTTCCACAAAATTTGTCCATCAGAATCCTATCGATTTTAGAAATATTTGTTTATTTTTATTCTTTGATAATTGCAATATATTTATGCATACATAGTACATTTGTAAAATATAGAAAATACAGAGAACAAAATAAAAATCAGCTGCATTCTCTAATAGCCACTAAATTTTACATGTATGTTGTTCTCCAAAATTTTCACACGCATATATGTACTGATGAACTCTTTTTAGAGTAGAGTTGAGATCATACATTATATTGAGGTTACTATAATTTTTAGGGCATTCTCTTGCACAATATGTCCAATAGAACTTAAGAAATAAGCAGGACATTAGTCTGTAAATAGGTGGGAAGCCAGCTCATTAATTAACGTCGTATGTATACCTGTATTATTCATTGCAATCCTCTGTTTAAACTCAGGTCTGTAATGGTTTATCATCCAGTGATAGCTGTCTATAAAAGAAGATAATCATGAGTTCCACAAGTATGTCTGAATTCAATGACTTTAATTTCCTTAAATTAACCTAGATTCAAAGTATTTCCCTCATAAAGTTGCATTCAGAGAATGGGGTCTTACCCAATCTATAAACAACTCTTTCATATTAGAGGTACTACTAGAAGCATAATGAATGTGATAATTGTTTTTTGTTTTTCGATTAAGAGTATTAGTACTCATTCAGAAATCTGTTAAAACACTAAAGAATGTATAATGAATTACTCAATTTAAAATAGTCCAAAAGCCTGTTACTTAACACTTGCATTGTGAATGAACTTCTGATATATCTAGCCATTTTTTTTTAAATGGGTCACAATCTAGGTCCTGGAATTTGAGAATTTGTTGATTAGGTTCCCACAATGGGCTCAAGGCTCTACCCTGGGCTTCTTAGTCTCCAAATTCACATAATTTTTAAGCAATAAATTATGGTATGTCTTTGATGAAGGTAATGCCAAAGATTATCTCTTCACATTTTGATACCCATGTGAATTAGACATGTGTTGCAGACTTCTTTCTCTCAAAATTGGTGGCAAGTAGAAGCAAGGCAGTGAGGTCTCTTTACCACTGCTGTTTCCAGCTATGGTTACTTTTGTTGTTGTGAGTCCTGTCAGAAGTACTGGTAGCTGTCCAATCAGAGACCAATAGAAACCTATGCATGTTTGCTACCATGCATAGTTATGCTACATTGTTACAGAACAACATCAGTTATATAAGTATATATGTTATAGTAATCTCCTGCTGATCTGACAAGCACATGAGAGTATATAATATTTATGCCGATTTCCTAATGGATATTGTCATCAGTATTTTAGCCTCCCCAGATATATAGCTAGATTGTGAATATTTTAATTATTTATATTTTAATTCCTCCATCCTGTAACTTACACCTTAAATCTTCAAAAAAGAGACTTACGGCTTAAATAAATTGCATATATGTAATAAGATTATTGAAAAAGATATAAAATCATATGGAAAAGGGGGGAAGCATATTTTATAATTAAGAAATATTGACAGGGATTTAACTTTAAATTTGGCTCTAAGTATTCTAGCAGTCAAGGCAAAAAGTAGAAACACAAAATGTTCTATAATCTTTTTTCCGTAATAGTATAAAATATATTAATTAGTCAAAATTGACAAATATTTCCTAATACAAATGAAGTAGTAAGAATTTATTGCAAAAGACTTTAATGAAAGGAGTATACTTGAATATTTTTCAATAGCCATTTTACAGAAAATGCCAAAGTTATCTCTAAATACTTTTTTTTCCAATTGGCCCTCAGGTGCAGTCTTGAGTTAATCATACTCCTAGTAATGGTATATGATTTTGTCACTTTTTAGCCTTCAAAATCAGGACTATATTATATCTCAATTAGGATAGTTCTAAGGGTAGCATGTAATTTTCAGATGATGTAAATTAATAGAGTTCTAAGTTGCAACATAGGAAAAAAGTCTTGCATAGGTAAAATTAGTTCTATATTTGTTACTCCAGTAATCTTCATGCTGAAATATGCTTTCACCTGGTGGGGTGGGATGGACAGGGGGAAGTCTATTAAGACTTTCTACCGGGCACTCAGGCAGGAATAGTTTTAAGGAACTCCATTTCCAAATATTCAACTGTTATGTGTGTAGTTTCCTAGAATTGATGCACCTGACAATTTGCTGGTGGCCAATGCATTGTGCAAGAAGCTTTCTGTCTATTCTAATTTCCTAATTTTTCTTTCCTAATTGTTTTTTTCCCACTTTACCATAGAAAGTCATAGATTTCACACAAAGGGAATCTTTATATGATGCATTACCTCTGTGTGAGGGCCCAATGAAAGGGATAATTTAAATGATACTAATGACTGGAAAATGATTTCTTTTTCCAATCAGGTGGCTTCTAATTCTTTGCTTTCAGTACAATGGGATGGATAAACAAATCTAGTAATTAGATCATTACAGATATATTTTTAATGAGAGATCAATATGTGATTTTTTTTCTTATACTTGAAAGGAGTTCAGTGAATTGAGTTTCACTGCCATAACAAAACTCTTTGTGTTATCTTATCTTTAGAAGACAATAAGTTATCTCAATGAATATGTCTGTTAAAAAATGAAAACAGAATTGATCCTGAACTGTTTCATTTTCAAAGAGGGTACATAAACTAATTGAAACAAAACAAGAGCATCCATCATGCACTTCATTAAGAAATGCATTCTTAATTACATCTTACTCTCCTTAATGATTATTTACTAAAATTGATAATAAATTTATTTTGCCTTGGTCAACAAAGATGACCATAGAAAATCATAAACAAATACTTTTGTTCCTATGTACTTGCTGTAATTAAGTATTACAGGATTATCTAGAAAAGATTTCCATACATAAATTTATATTATATATTTGCATTCCAAATGAGGGCAGTATTTGTTGTTCACTGGGGAATTGGAATGAAAATACAGGAACAAGATCCAAAAGGAATGATGGTAGATTTTTGAAGAATACCTTATTCATTTTTTTCATTGATGGAAGATGGTAGGCATCAAATCACAATGGTTATTAAATTTTATTGAAAACATTTGAAATAGTGATCTAACATTTTTGTTTCAAAATGTTAATATTTTAAAAACACCTGCTCTTACACATTTAAAAACTATTAATCTTGAAATAACAGAAAATTTTGGATGTCAACTTAAAATACACAAGATGATTCATAATTTTTCAGAATTATTTTAGGGGACATAAATAAAATGTTAGAAAGTCACTATTTTTATCTATGGTGTGAGATATCATCTCTTTCACCCAGACTTTTGATGAAGGATAGAAGTGTAAGGCCCTTTTATTTCAAGAGAACCAGCAGTGCTGGAATTCTGTGATCTGACTGATGTACTCTTTAATGCTTAGAATGTCCAATCAGGATAGGATACAAGGGCACTTGGCGTGAGATAAGTCAATATTTCTCCCAACAAAGAAGCATCAGATCCTCCTAAGAACAAGACCTAAGTCAAAAACACTTATGATTTTGTTTTGTGTCTATGGTGGGTGGAGTCTTTCTTATTTTCCAATACAATATTCTTTTCCTATTGCACAGCCACCTCCTCCCTAAATTTCATAGTTTATTTGTGTAATGTACATATTACTCTCCCTTAAATATGTTGTCCTTGGCAAACACTGTTGAAATTTTGAATTCCAGCAATAAAGGAAGTTTTGTAGGTACTTCCAGAATAAAAGAGAAAGTAACTTTCCAGTGTTTGCATTCCAAATGAGGGCAGTATTTGTTGTTCACTGGTTCTGGGTCCATTGGTCCTGGCCCTGTGTGTTGCTTCATTTTTGTGGATAGCTCTGTAAGATGCTGAGCTTTGCCTAGAACCTCGTGGTTCCCTGGTAAAGCAGAAGAGAACCAAGTCCAGAGGAAGGAGATTTGAGATACTTAACAGACTTTGACACTGCTGAGGTAAGTGAGCATGAACAATTTTTTGCACCTCCCAGGACTTTGGTTTCCTCATCTATACCATGAAGAAAATGCCTTAAAATTTTCTTCAAGTCTTAAAATTTTCTGACTCTGTGGGAAATTTTTAGGATGGTGGAATGTTCTATTTCCTGATGATTGTTATGGTTATGCTTTTGCATATGTTGTAAAAACTCACTGGTCAATTTTGTTGTTGTAAAGCTGACAAACATTTGTGGCTTTCAGAAATAATAGTAATAGTAACACGTATTGTATGTTGTGTGTCAGCTGCTAATTTCTTTACATGTGTTGTTTCATCAATGTATCATATGTACTCTAAGAATTTGATATAATTTTTATCCCCATTCTAGTGAGGGATATCACTGAGATCTAAAGATGTTGTGACTTGCCCAATGTCACACAGTGAGTGGCAAAGCCAAAACTCAGATGTATTTCTGCCAATTCCAAAGTCTGTGTTTAAATAATTTCTTTACTATCAGAAGAAAAGCTGGAGATTGAATATTTACTGAGCTACTCTTTCCCAGTTATACAGATCAGGAATAAGACAAAAGTTTTTTTTTCTTTCTTTCTTTCTTTTTTCTTTTTTTTAAATCCCTACCAGGGATTAGTGAGAATTTCTAGGATCATCACAATTTTCACAACAGACCTGGGGATTCCATACCTTTATTTGTGGACTCAAAATCACCATTACTTACATGAAAAAATGCAGGAAAGGGCAAACTGAAAGAAATCAAAACATGGGAGTTTATGCTTCTGTTGTTGATGCATATACATATTTTAATTTAAGATGCATTCAACTGATTGTAAATCATCACGTACATACAGAATCTTAAGGGAATGCTAAACTTTACCATCTACCTAACCTGAATATTGTCATATTCCCCGATAAATTTCAACCTTGCAATGTGTACTTTTGTAGGAATATGTGCTGTATCAGGTGATTTTTAGAGGAAGAGAACTTCTATAATCAGCAAGATTTTTTGTGACCTTATTTTAAATAGCAGTAAGCAAACATGTCTAAAATAACCTATAGATGAAGGCTTGGTTAACAAAACCAAGTTAAAAAAAAGTGGCCATTTTTTTCTTTTCCATTAGAGTTCCTTATTGTTGTTTTGGGTATAGTTAAATGACTTTTTGAAGAAAGAAGTCCATGTTGTTTTGGGTATAGTTAAATGACTTTTTGAAGAAAGATGTAATTATAATATGTGTATTTTAATGATATATGGTATGAAGCAATGACTGAAATGCTCTTTTCCTAAATCAACATGAAAGCTCCCTGCGCTGGGGGAGCTGATTGGTAGTATCCAGAGGGAACGAAAATGTGTCTACAAATTAAAGATTGATACTGGGAGACTTTACTCTTTCCCAAGAGAACATTAACTGCATTTGAGGTCTAAAAGTCATACCCTCAGTAATTTTGCCTGAGAAATTTTCATTGGATTTCTCTGGGTCATTGATTTTCCTAATGTACAAGTAGTAGATGCTATCTGCTTCAGTCTTTGAGATATAATTATGCTCATTCTTATGAGTTAAAAGTAAATATATATTAAATCCAGAAATTCCTTAAGTATGGTTTCATGTTGGGGTTTTCTAGAAGATTTAAATGGTAACATTAAAAAATACATTTAGAATTATTACAGGTTATTTTTTCTTGGGGTGGGGGAGGTGAAGCTATCAACATTAAGTTAAGATTAATTTACAAAATGTGCTTTACAGACAAAAAAAAAAAAAAGACTGCCCCTTATTAAATTTCTCAAAATTTGGTGTCATTTGTGTTAAAACCACCTACCAAGATTTGCAAAGTACATATCCTACCCTAGGCTTGCTTTTGAATTGAGCCTTATTTTTGTGTGCATAAGCAGAATGAATTATAAATGATTATAACATTTAAATTCTAGGTTTATTTTCAAGTGTAGTTGATTTGACTTACATGGGAATTCTGTAACTATTTAGTAATTAGGAATGATAGTTCTTTGCAATTCATAATTGGATCAAAAACAGGTGTTTTCTTTTTTTTTTAATTAGAAGTATTTTCAGCTTTGGCAGAGGAATACATTTGCAAATGGCTATGAGGAATGAGAATTTAACTGAATGTAAAACACAGGAAGTTTATATTTTTTGTTATATTTTAGGAATTATTTTTATTGAATAAATCAAGGGAATCTGCATTTCTAAGCAATGCATGTATCCATTTGGGGTTTTGATGCCAGTTAATCAGTTAAAGGTGATGGTTTAAATAGACATTAAAGAATAGTGATAAGAGAATTAAAAGGAAATAAACTGATACAACTACATGTAGCTCATTTTTCTGGAGTATACAAACACATACACTCGTGTGTAAAATTGGACTATCCATATTATAAACTAAACATTAACACAGAACAAAAATTATACCTTATTTCACATCAGAATCAAAATAATGATGGATTATAATTTATTTGAGACCATTATTGACCAAATGAGTCTAAGAATTATGTAATCCTAATAAGATAGTACATTATTAATAAATGACCCACAGCAATTTCCCAACCTAAATTGTCAATTTAAAAACAGTTTAAATGGAGTACTTCCAATTACATTCCCAAAATAAGATATCCTTAAATGGTTTAAAAACCACAAAATAGAATTCAGAGGAAGGTTATCACAAACCAGATCTATGAAGAGGATTCTGCATCTCATTAGGGTGTACTATCTTTTACTAATAATACCCGCTGGCTTCTGAAGCTATTCCCAGGAATGACCACAGAAGCAAAACAGTCTGCAACAAACAATGTTACCAGCTGAGATAAAGATTCCCTTCTTTCAAAGGAATGTGAAGTCAGAAGTCTCTAATTTACGTGAAATAATGAATTAGGAAACAGTGACCTAAACTGAAGATGTTTATTGGAAGATTGTAGCAATTTGTCAGATGGTAGGTCATTCCTCTTCCTATTTGGCTTCATTACGTATCCAAATTCTTATGTATAATGTCCATTTAAAGTTTCCCTTTAATTAGCTAATTTGCCAGGTTTATGTCTAGAAATTTACAGTGAGTCAGAATTCACCCTATTTTAAAGTTTGCTTTAGCTTTTCCTCTTTGAAAAATGAGTGCAGGCTCATTTGAAATATTTTGAATATAAAGTAAAGCAGAAAAAAGAAAAGAAAGCCATGTATGTTTTTTTTTTCTCAGTGATGAACATTTTGATGAACTGTATGACTTAAATGACTCAGAAATTCCCTGATTGTATTACTGTATTGTATAAATGCAGACAGACTTTAGTGTTATCAATTGTATGTCAGCATATACAACATAAATGACTGCAGGACTAGAGAAAGGTACAGGGGCTGCAGGCACGAGGTGTACAGTAAATAGAGGGGGACCACTCTGTAAGTCACCCCATCTACTGCCAGCGTCCCTAATTGAGGGGAAGATACAGGGGCAAGAGGGTATATAGCTTTGAACCACTCCGGGGCCACTTCTTAAATTCAACCATATTGTTCTTCAAGGTAAGAATGCTTTCTTAGCACACTTCTTTGTGGTTTTAACTCCTTCTTCACATGTTTGGCATTCAGATTCTACCTCTATGTGAGGATCTCTGGGCTCCACATAGAATTGTGCCTTCATCCTGGTTAGTAACGCTAATCACAGATGAGGTCTGAATGGATTTTCAAGTAGGTGATAGGATGATCCAAGAATTAACCAGATTGTTTCACAGCCCTTCCATAAATTTAAAATTCTATTAGAATAACCCACTGGGCAAAACTTTCTTGTCTTTTCAGTTGCCTCCTTATGAAATATCTGTTCCTTTTTGAGCATAAGAAATGTACTAGCCTCAGAAAAATACCTAATAATTCTGCTCATATTGAACATCATTGCTAAGACAAGGTTCTTTCCAGAACTCCAAAATGCCCATCTTTTCAGACAGACACCATGTATATAGTTTTGTATTAAACAGAAGTCCTCCTGTTAGCATACTCATTATTAAAAATTGAAGTGCACTGTGCACTAATCTGTTTATATTGGGTCTTCATCAGAGTACATACCTTAGTTAATGTCAGAATATGGATAGAAAAACCTAATATTGATTTTGAGGCCGACCACTGAGCGACTAAGAGTTTAAACAACTTTCTAGTGACATTTTCCATGTTAAGATTTCAGTCAGAAGAAGACAAAGGTCACTTTGACAACTTACTTGATTGAACTACTTGGCTGAACCCACAGTACATGAACACATTGATGAATATTTTTCCATGATAGACAAAAGGATAGTCCTCAGGTTTACTTTGAAAAACAGATCTCCATTTTATTTCAGCTCCTAAACAAAGAATCAGCCTATTTCTCAAGGAAATTTTTCTTGACATTTTTGCCTTCAGTGCATCAAGCATCTATTCATATTTGTGTCTGTCCTTTTAACAGCTAAGTCAGCTAGCAATCAAGTATCTGATTTGATTTTCTTCAAAGATCTGATACCAGATACCTTATCATCACAGCAGGCAATTTTTATGTAAAATACTGATATCAACTCTAATGGATCTGATGACAGTTTTAAAACCTTTCTACATTAATGACCTTTCCATTGTATTTGTGTCATGTCTCATATATGCTGTGATGAATGTAACCCTGCCACTATAATGTCCTAAGTAACCAGTCTGAATGGGACACCATCCGTTCTTCAAAATTGTAATTGCCTAATGTCATTACAATTTATGACTTCCAGGGGAAAAATATCCCTTTAACTTAGATGAATGTTTAGTTATAAATGTATGATTATGTGATTGCTTTGCTATCAGAATATATTTAGAAAATAAAGACCTTAGAGTAAGAACTGATCATGCTAGAGTTATTGGAATTCCATGTATTAATACCAGCATGAAGTCTCCAAATACCTCTTTTGGGAGAAAATGTGGCACAAGTGATATATTTGTTGTTAGTATATTGTCAAGTGTCCAGAACCAAATTTTGCAATACCAAGTAAAACAAGCAAAGAAACGTCATTGAGTTATAATTGCCATACAATAAACTGCAAGCATTTAAATTATATAATTTGATCAGTATTGGTCTATGTATACACCTGTGAAACCATCACCACAATGAAGAGAGTGAACATATCCATCACCCCTAAAAGTTTACTTGTATCCCTTTGTAAATCTTCTATTCTACTCCCCTCTCTCTATCCCCACCCATATCCTGGCAACTGCTGATCTGCTTTCTGTCAGTATTGATTAGCTTACAGTTTATAGAGTTTTAAATAAATGAAATCATACAGAATGTACTATTTTTTGATTGGCTTCTTTCCTCGTGCAGCATAATTATTTTTAAAATCCAGATACGTTGTTATATGTATCATTAGGTTGTTCTTTTTATTGCTGAGTAGTATTCCATGGTATAGATACCAAAATTTGTTTACCTATTTGTCTGTTAATGGACATTTACTTGGGTTGTTTCCATAATTAGTTAGTACAAATAAAGCTTGCTAATACCACAAAACCCTGATAAAAGAAAGAAAATCTCTACTGCATATGTTGTGATATGAGAGATATACTGAGTTTTTGGATTGGAAGACAAGAATTAAGATGCCAGTTCTCTCCAATTTGACTTATACACTTATCTTAATCTCAGTGAAAAAATCTCAGCAAGCATTGTTATAGATATTGACAATAAGATTCTGAAATTTATACAGAAAAACAAAGTAACTAGAATAAACAAAAGTCTGCAAAAAAGTATGAGGTTGGAGCACTCAAACTACCTCATTTCAAGGTTAATCATAAGCTATGGTAACTAAAACAATGTAGGATTGGTGAAAGGATAGATAACGTAGATAATGGAACAGATAATAGAGGTCAGAAATAGGCCCAGACAAATACAGTCAATTTATTTTTAATAAAATTGTATAGGCCATTCAATGGAGAAATGATTATCTTTTGAACAAATAGTGCTAGAACAACTGGATATCTCCATATAAAAAATAAAAGAAAAAAAGAAAATCAAAAAGAGGAACCTCAACACATATTTCACACTTTAAATGAACATTAATCCAAAATGAATCATAGCTGTTGGTTTTTTTGCAGACTCTATTAAAGGAAGTTTTCTTCTATTTGTACTCCTGAAAGCTTTGATTATGAATGAGTGCTGAATTTTGCAATATTTTGTCAGCATTTTTATAGCTATTGATACTATCATGTGCTTTTTCTTAGTCTACATGGCAAATTATATGTATTAATTTTAAAATGTTGAACAAGACTTGTGTTCTTGGAGTGAATCTCACTTGATTGTAATGTATTATCCTTATTTATAATGTATTTGTTCTTTCTATGTATTGTTACATTTGATATTTTTCTTCCTTACAATGTCTTTTTGTCTGGTTTGGAATTGGAATATTGCTGGCCTCATAAAATGAGTTCTAAAATATTTTACTTTCTTTTATTTCCTGGAGGAGACTGAAGAATTGGAATTATTTCTTCTCTAAATGTTTGGTAGAATTTGCCAGTGAAAATATCTGGGTATTTAGTTTTCAATTTTGGTAGACTTTAGAAATTTAATTTATTTAGATATAGAACTATTTATGTTATCTATCTCTTCTAAAGTGAGTCTTGGTAGTTTGTGTTTTTCAAGAAATGCTTCATTTTATATAAGTTGTCAAATTTATTGGCATAGTGTTGTTTATAGTATTTCTTTATTTTCCATTTGATGTCCATGGCAGAAGTAGACACTCCTTGCTTTTGTTTCTGATATTACTCGTGTGTTCTCCTGCCCTCTCCTCTCTCTCTCTCTCTCTCATATTAGCTGGATAAAGGTTTTCAATTTCATTTGTCTTATCAAGATCTAGACTTTGGTTTCATTGAATTTCTCTGTTGTTTTCTGTTTCAATTTCTGCTCTGATTGTTTTTCTTTCTTTTTACTCTTGATTTTATTTACTTTCTTAAGTTTCTTAAGGTGGAAGGTTTGTTATTGATTTTTAATCTTCTCTTAATATAAGCATTTAATGTTATTTCCTTTTCAACACTGCTTTAGCTAAATCCCACAAATTTTGGTATGTTGTATTTTCATCTTTATTTTGTTTAAAATATTTTAAAATTTCCCTTGAGACTTCCTCTTTGACCCATGAACTATTTAGAAGTATGTTTTCAAATTTCCAAATATTTAGGGATTTCTGGATATTATTCTGTTCATAATAATAGTTTGAAATCTTAAGGTCAGAGAACTTACTTTGTGTGACTTGAATCTTTTAAAATTTGTTGAGACTTGTTTTATTCCCCAGAATAAGGTTTACTTTGATAGGAATTTATATATATATATATATATATATAAAATACATAAATCCTGAAATAAATATTACATCTGTATACTCATTTTTTAAATGTTTTGTAACGGTGTCAATTACCCTGAAGTGCAAAACTTATTACTTAAAATTTAAAGTATTAATATTTCAAGTAGTAATTATTTAAAGTAAATACATATAAAAAGAGGGATTAAAGAAAAAAAGGGTAAAATGTTAATAGATCATTCAAGCAGTAAATGGAGCTTGCTTTAGAATATGAAAATTGTTTACATTACTGAATTTTGGATGGACCAGGGATAACTGAAATGTTGCCTCTAAGAAGCATGCTTTGCTATCCCACTTCCTAAACTCACTGAAGGTAGCTTTGGCCCTTCATCTTCACCGTTTAATCACATAGGCCTACAAGTTGGAGGTCAAGTTAACAAACGCAGCATTTGCTTAACAACTGTTATTTTACCTCTTACTGTTAGCCGATAAATTCAAGAAGCTATTATATTCCAAAATATGCTACCTAGCAGAATACTTGTAGATTTGTGAATAAATTGGGTCAAAAATGAACAGTTTTCAAAAGAACCATGTCTTTTTTTTAGTGCTTAATTTAATTGTATTTCCATAATATGTCTATTTCCGCCTTGTTTATTATGCATATAATTTGCTCATGCATCTATTTCATTTCCATAGTGGGGACGTTGAGATTATTGTTGGCGTTCTCAGTAGCTTATTCCCTCTCCTATGCCACGAGAAGGGCTTCCTAGCAGTGCACCAAAAGACATTTTAGCCGAGGTGTAGAATTGTTTTAACCAGTTTTTTGAATATACGTTATCTTGTAAGAAAAAAGTGATGAGATATTTCTAATTAAGTGGGCCTGACCGACGTGACTTCTTAAAGTTTCTTTATAAAAAAATCACTTCTTTCCTTCATAATACATTACATTAGAATTTTGTAAACAAAGAATGGTTTTAAATAATCTCTTTGAAGAGAGATTTGGAATATCTCCTTAAGTTTAAGATGAGCATGCTCTATATTTTCTCTTCGTTTCTATTCTAGAAAAAAATTGCACATGTATACATGTACTAGGATTTCTTTTTACAGCAATATTTTAATTAGAAAAATTGCAAACAACTTGACTTTTCAATAAGATGAGCTATATTTAATCAACTAAATAGATTTTTCCCTGGGTGAGGCCTGATTGGAGGACGTGTCTTGGGGCGGGACCTGGCTGGAGCGCGTGTTCTGGGCGGAGCTCCACACCACGCTCCCCCAGAACCCCGCCCCCGCCCGCGCTCTTCCTCACGGGATAGTTTTCCCGTGTCCAACCAGCGTCAGTGGAGCTCGTGGATGTGGACGCGGCCGCAGCTGCGGCCGCGGAGTCTTCTCTGTGGGTGCCGAGCATGTACCCTGCAGCTGTGTCGACCCCGTCTTCCTGCCTGACCACTCCATAGATGTGGGCCGCGTCCTGGTGCCCACACGGTGCGGGGCTGCAGCGTCTGAGCTCTGGGTCAGGTGAGTCCAACATGCAGGGTTGGGGACAGGAGAGGACTAAGTTCTCAACCCCTCGCATTTGCGCTGGCAGTGCCTCTCCAGCAGCGACTCCCCTCACTCCTGGTCTGGATGCGTGGGTTCTGGCACCCGCATGTCTTCTCCTCAGGCTGTCTCCTCAGGTCCTCAGCCGGTCTCACGCTGACCGGTGGTGACCCGGTCACACTCAGACGAGTGTTTTTTTTATGTATACAGATAAAACTGAAAAACATAATATTGAGTGAAAAAAGTTTAAAAAATAGAAATGCCGTTTATGTAAATAATCCCGCCATGTATTTACTGTTTCGAGATGCCTACGTATTTAATAGAACTACAAAGACGTGAATTAGAATCGTTTCCTATCTTTGAGAAGGAAACAAGAGAAGTGGATCCGGGGTGGTCTTATCTGTATCTGTACACTTGTATTCCTATAAATGAAGAATGTATTCTGAAACAACTATAGCAAACTATAAGCATAACTTAAATATGACTAGTACATACAAGGATTTTTATATAATTTGTTATATGATGACATAGTTTACGCTTTAAAATGAAAAGTAAATTAAATAAATAACCTGTAACTCAAATATCAATTTATTTGCATGTCCAGTTGGAAGTTTCCAGATACCTTGATATTGCAGATGTTTTGAGAGCACAACTCAGGGGTCTTACAGTCCTTTTTTTTTTTTTTTTTTCCAATTTTTTACTGTGGTAAAATAGACATGACAAAAATTTTATCTTAACCATTTTTAAGTGTACAGTTCAGTGGTATTAGGTAGATTCACACTGTAGTGCAACCATGACCACCATTCCTCTCCAGAACTCTTTTTTTTGAGGGGGCAGGTGAGAGGAGCATTCTTTTTTTCCCAAATTTTTAAAATTGAAGTATAGTTGATTTCCAGTGCTGTGTTAGTTTCTTAAGAAATTGAAGCTCTATACCCATTAAACAGTCACTCCCCATTCCCTCCTACCCACCTCCCCTAGCGACTACTATTCCATTTTCAGTCTTTATGATTTTTACCTCATATAAATAGACTTACACAGTATCTGTCTTTTTTGACTGACTTATTTCACTTAGCATAATGCCCTCAGGATTTGTTCATGTTATAGCATATTGCAGAATTTCCTTCCTTTTCCTTCCTTCTTATACCATATTTGCGTATCTATCCTCTGATGGACATTTTAGTTGCTTCTACTTGAGCTATTCTGAACAATGCTACTATGACCATGAATGTACAAATATCTTTGAGACTGTGCTTTGAATTCTGCTCAGTATACATCCATTAAGTGAAATTGGTTGGATCATTCATATGGTAATTCTGTTTTTAATTTTTTGTGCAATCACTATACTGTTTTCCACAGTGGTTATATCATTTTACATTCTGATGAGATGTGCACAAGGGTTCCAGTTTCTCCACATCCTCACCAACATTTGTTATTTTCTTTCTTTCTTTGATAATAGCCATCCAGCTGGGTGTGAGGTGATACTGCGTTGTAGTTTTGATTTGCATTTTCCTAATGATTAGTGATGTTGTGCATCTTTTCATGTGCTCACTGGCAATTTGTGTATCTTCTTCAGAGAAATGGCTGTTCAAGCTCTTTGCTTCTGTTTGAATTGGGTTGTTTTGTGTTTGTTTTGAGTTTTAGGAATATTGTATATATTTTAGATATTAATCCCTTATCAGATATATGATTTGCAAATATCTTCTCCCATTCACTAGGTTTTTACTCTGTTCATAGTGTATTTTGATACACAATTTTAAAAAATCATGAATTTTGAGTTAATTTTTGTATATGGCGTTAGGTGAAAATCCAACTTTATTTTCCATGTGGATATCCAGTTTTTCTGTTACCATCTGTTGAAAAGATTGTCTTTTCCTTAATGGTTTTGGTCTTTATTAAAAATCATTTGACTATATATGTGAGAGTTTATTTCTGGGCTTTGTTTTCTACTTCAGTTGTTTACATGTCTGTCTTTATACCAGTGTCATACTGTTTTTTGGGATTGTTGTTTGTTTGTTTGTTTAATTGAAGTACAGTCAGTTACAATGTATCAATTTCTGGTGTACAGCACAATGTCCCAGTCAAGCATATACATACATATATTCATTTTCATATTCTTTGTCATTAAAAGTTATTACAAGATACTAAATATAGTTCCCTGTACTATACAGAAGGAACTTGTATTTTTTAAATCTGTTTTTATATATAGTGGCTAACATTTGCAAATCTCAAACTCCTGTATTTATCCCTTTCCACCCCTTTTCCCCAGTAACCATGAGATTGTTTACTATGTCTGTGAGTCTGTTTCTGTTTTGTAGAGGACACATTAATGTCTTCTTTTTTCTTTTTTTTAGATTCCACATTTAAGTGATAGCATATGTTATTTTTCTTTCTCTTTCTGTCTTACTTCACTTAGAATGACAATCTCCAGGTCCATCCATATTGCTGCAAATGACATTATTTTATTATTGTTTATGGCCGAGTAGTATTCCATATATAAATATACCACAGCTTAGTTATCTAGTCTTCTGTCGATGGAAATTTAGGTTGTTTTCCATGTCTTGGCTATTGTAAATAATGCTGCTATGAGCATTGAGGTAAATGTGTCTTTTCAAATTAAGGTTCCCTCTGGATATATGCCCAGGAGTGTGATTGCAGGGTCATATGGTAGGTCTGTTTTTAGTCTTTTGAGGAATCTCCATACAGTTTTCCGTAACAGTTGCAGCAAACGACATTCCCACCAACAGTGTAGGAGGGTTCCTTTTATCCACAGCCACTCCAGCATTTATCATTTGTGGACTTTTGAATGATGGCCATTCTGATTGGTGTGAGGTGATACCTCATTGTAGATTTGATTTGCATTTCTCTCATAATTGATATTGAGCATTTTTTAATGCCTATTGGACATTTCTATGTCTTCATTGGAGAATTGCTTATTTAGGTCTTCTGTCCATTTTTAGGTTGGGTTGTTTGCATTTTTGTTATTAAGTTGTATGAGCTGTTTATATATTCTGTAAATTAAGCCCTTGTTAGTCCTATCATTTGCAAATATTTTCACCCATTCTGTAGGTTGTCTTTTTATTTTGCTTATGGTTTCCTTTGCTCTGCAAAAGCTTGTAAGTTTAATTAGGCCCTATTTGTTAATTTTTACCTGTATTTCTTTTTCCTGGATAGACTGCCCTAAGGGAACGTTGCTAAAATTTATGTCAGAGAATGTTTTGCCTATATCATACTGTTTTGATTACTGTAGCTTTTTAGGTAATTTTGAAATCAGGAAATGTTAGTTTTTAAGTCAGGAAATGTAAGTCCTCCAGCTTTGTTGTTCTATATTAGGATTTTAATGGCTATTAGGGATCCCTTAAGATTCCATTTGAATTTTAGGATGTGTTTTGTATTTCTGCAAAAATTTCATTGGAATTTTGATAGGGGTTGCATTAAATCATTTCAGGTAGTATTGCATTTTAGTAATATTAAGTAGTACTAAGTGTTTCAATCCATGAACATGAGCTGTATTTCCATTTTTAAAAAATATTTAATTTCTTTCACCAATGTTTTATAGTTTTTATTGTACAAGTTTTTCAGTTCCTTAAATTAATTCCTAAGTATTTCAGTCTTTCTGATGCTATTGTAAATGGGATTGTTTTCTGAATTTCTTTTTCAAGTTGTTCATTGTTAGTGCATAAAAATGCAACTGATTTTTGAATATTCACTTTGTATCCAGTTACTTTGCTGAATTTATTTATTAGTTCTAACAGGGTTTTTTTTCCTTTAATCTTTAACATTTTCTATATATAAGATCATATCATCTGCAAACAGGGATCATTTTACTTCTTTCTTTATTTGGATGCTTTTAATTTCTTTTTATTGCCTTTCTTAGTACTATGTTGAATATAAGTGGTAAAAGCAGGTGTACTTGTTTTATTCATGATCTTACAGGAAAAGCTTTCTGTCTTTTATAACTGAGTATGATATTTTTTGTTAATTTTTCACATATCAGTTTTGTTATGTTGAGGTAGTTTTCTTCTATTCCTAGTTTTCTGAGTGTTTTCATCATGAAAGTGTGTTGAGTTTTGTCAAATGCTTTCTTTTTTTTTTTTGCATCAATTGAGTTTTTATTCCCTCATTCTGTTAATGTGGTCTGTTATATTGACTGATTTTTATGTTAAACCACTCTTGCATTCCAGAAATAAATCACAATTGGCCATAGTGTATAATCTTTTAATATGAGGCCAAATTCCATTTGCTAGTACTTTGTGAGGATTTTTGCATCTGTGTTCTTAAGTGATATTGATCTGTAGTGTTCTAGTGTCTTTGCCCAGCTTTGGTACCAAGGTAATACCAGCCTCACAGAACTAGTTAGGAAGAGTTTTCTTTAATTTTTGGATAAATTTGAGAAGGGATATTAGTTCTACTTTAGATGTTAAATGGAATTCTCCCTACTAGTTATAGCTCTATTCAGATATTCTGTATCTTCCTGGTTTAGTCTTGATAGGTTTTGTGTTTCTAGGAATTTTTCTGTTTCATCTAGGTTATAGTTTGTTCTTGTATAATCACTTATAGTTCTTCTTAAAGTCCTTTTTATTTCTATAGAATTGTTAATTATTCTTTTGGATACCTGGACCCAAATACAATGTTTGTGTTGGGGGCTTCCCACACAACACCAAGCAATTCTCAGACATCATCAGGGTATTTGAGAATTCAACCCAGTTCAGCTCAATTCTGACACTATCTGCCCAGAGACAACGTCAGATTCCACAGGTTGAGAGCTCAGTCCCACAAGACTGTTTTCCCCTTTAGATACCAGTCACAAGCCCAGGTAATTACCTGCATTTCTGACTGACTAACTATAATTCAAAAATTCTCATGACTTCCTTCTTAGGTTCAATTAATTTGCCAGAGTGACTCACAGAACTCAGAGAAACATTTTATTTATTTGATCACTGGTTTATTAGAAAAGAATGTAACTCAAGATCAAGAGAATGGAAGAGCTGCATAGGGCAAGGTATGGGGAAAGTGTGTGCAACTTCCATACCTTCCCCAGCTGCATCACTCTCCCCTGGACTGTCATGTGTTAACCAATGTGGAGGCTTTCCAAACCACACTATTTGGGGATTTTATATAGGCTTTATTGCCTAGGCATGATTTATTAAATTATTGGCCATTGGTAATTTATTGAACCTCCATCCCCACTCTCCTCCCCAGAAGTTGGATGTGGGACTGAAAGTTCCAATCTTCTTATCACAAGATTGGTATCATGTGATATTTGCCTTTCTCTGTCTTACTTACTTCACTTGATATGATAATCTCTAGATCCATCCATATTGCTGCAATGGCATTATTTTGTTCTTTTTTATGGCTGAGTAATTTTCCATTGTATATATATGCCATATCTTTATCCATTATCCAGTAGATTATTTTCTAATTAACACTTCCTAGAGATATAACAATATCTAGTAAACTACATATGATAACTACCCAGACGAAGATATAGAACATTACTATCGCCCAGTAAATTCCAAGGAATTTAGAAGCTACGTGTCAGGAACCAAGGTCAAAGGGACCAAATATTAGAACAAGAGATACTCTTAATTCTCTTATCACTTACAACATTACAAGGGATTTAGGAACACAGTTCCAGATACAGGAGGCAGAGACCAGTTTATATATTTCCTATTGTTTCATGCCTTCTCTTATGTTTCCCTCTACACACTCAAATGATACCATCTCCCTTTTTATTAAATAATGGTCTTTTGACCTCTGATGTCAGAAGACTTGATGATGAAAGTTAGAAGTGAGCTGTCCCACTTCCCTTTGCTGTTATAGCAAAAGATCTCTTTGAGTTGGTGGGGGAAAGCAAATGTGATTAAATGAGAAGAAGAATAATCTGGACAATGAGAGACATCTGCATGGCTGATGGGCAGCATGGGAACACTCAGTACAATGACTAGTGAGTGAGGGCCAGTAAAGACAATATTAGCTAACATTGACTCCATCAAGGGAATATGCTGGGGTAATTTGGAACCTTAAATATTCCCTTTTTTACTTGTATTATTAACACAAATAAATTTTTATAAGCTTACCATCAATTTAGGTTTTAGCCTATGTAGTTTAATTCCTTTTCTTGAATTAACTATCAGTGTGAAGAAAAAAGTATAAACTATAGTTTAATTCATAGATTTGTAAATTGTTTTTTCCTGAAGCAAATATTTATCCACACTGGATCTTTAACCCTATCTTGTACAAAACATACTATGTTTCACCAAGAAATGTATCAAGTTGTTAAGTGTGGGGACTTTTAAAATGATCAATAAGATGCTCACAGGTTATTGTTACAGTTCTAACGGATGCTATGGTTTCCACTCTCATTTATTATAGGTGTAAAGGAATGAAAGCCAGTATAACTCTGGGTCACTCAGATGGCCTAGTAGCCCCATTACCTTCTGCTTCAAAAAGGAATACATCATTGAAAATGTTACTGATTCTGAGCTGAGGTCTTTTCCATCTCTTTGACCTTTGATGCTTTCCCATTGATTCAACATGAATTATATTTCATAGAGATGGAGATAAAATGTACATTTTCACTGTGTTCCATTTTGTACACCTTGGAGAAATGAACATTTTATAACTTTGAAGTTTGGTGCTAAAAAGATTAGGTATCAAAAAAAAGAAAAAAGGAGAAATATTTGATTCCCAGGAGTCTTAAAATGGGTAGACTCTACAAAATGATCTATAAAAGCAGAACATTTGAATTGGGGACAAAAAAATGTGGGTCAGAATTATGGCTCTGCCATCTGAACCTCATTTTCTTCATCTGTGAACTGGGGATAGTAGTCGTGTGTTTCCTAGATGGAGTGGTTTTGGGTTTTTGTATTGATGTGTGTGTGTGTGAAGATCAAATGAAGTAATGTATGGGAATGCACCTTGTGTACTAAAAATTTATTATGTAAGTGTTACCTGTTGCTTTTACTGCTCCTGGTGCTGGTACTGATGGTGATGGCAAGCGTTCTGGCATACTGGAAGTCAGACAGACGGGGGTCCAAATCTGAGTTGCTGTAGTACTTATTCTGTGTCATATTTTTATATCATAGTTTCCTCGTCTGTAAAACAGGGTTAAAATTACTGTTTATAACAAACCCACAGAAATATAACTGTTTAAATTACACATAAACATATAGTTGTTAATAAATACTAAATAGGTAAGAAATGATCAATAAATATTGCTTTTCTTTCTAATTCCTCCCCCAACCCCATGCATACACATACACACTCTAAAACATAAATTTGGGACTAGGGCAAGAGTTGGTAACTTTCAGCCTGTGACTAAATCTGGCCCACCATTTATCTTAGCAAATAAAGTTTTATTTGAGTACAGCCACATTCATCTGCTTACAGAGTATGTATAGATGTTTTGGCAGTACGATGGCAGATTTGACTAATTGCAACAGAAACCCTATGGCCCACAAAGCCTAAAATATTTACAGGTCCATATGGCCTTTTTCAGAAGTAGTTTGCTTATTTCTGGTCTAGAGAATGGTCTAGATCCAGTATTAAGAACATTGGAGATGAATAGTACTGTCACCTAAAGGTTACTTACTTGGACCATAGATACTTAAACTTGGAAGTGAAGATGAAATCTCAAACTTTTTGGTGTCAAGGCCACATCAATTTTTAAAACTTTTATTTATGTTTGTTCTATATTATATTCAAAATTTAAAACAATTAAAATTTTATTTGTATATTAATCTGTTTAAAAATAGATAATAAATTTATTACAAATTAAAATTAATGACTTTTTTGAATAATAACTACTTTCCAAAGGGAAAAAAATAAAAGATGAACATTGCTTTATGTTTTTGCAAATCTCTTCAGTGTCTGCCTTAATTTAAGTCTGTGGGAATCTTATATTGTGTCTGCGTTCAGTCTGTTCTAATGTCACATGTATATATGGCCCCTGTGAAATCCCATTGCACACTTGTAGGAGAATGAGAGTGCAAAAGGAAATAAATGTCCTAGCATCATTATGAAAATAATTTTGAGTTTGGGTGCCCCCAGTTGTCCCAGATTACACTTTGAGAATCATTTTTATATGACAATATGTACATGAAGTTATAGTGGTACAAGATCCAAACCAAGATGTTTACCTATAACTCCTCAAAAAATAAAATTTAATCTAGGCTTTGAGACCTGATCAGTTTTACTCTGCCTTTTAGCAAATAATTTGTTCTGAATACAGGTATATTTTGTTAAGCAAAAGACTGTCTAAAATGTAGTCCTTAAACTGAAATCCCACATACAAAACCATATATTTTCTATTGATTTGCATTTAAAAAAATAAAGACAGATTCACATATGCTAGGCTTAAAATACTTTTACAGCTATAATCCCGTGTTTTCCTTACAGAGGAGGCACACCATACTAGCCCAGAATTAGGGTTTTCTGAGGATTCACTTTTAAATATAGTTGCCTCTACTATTTCAAAGTCCCTACTATAAAAAGAAAGATATAAAGTTTTTTTCTCTTTTTTTTATAGATAGAGTTTTTTTAATTGAAGTATAGTATAATGTTGTGTTAGTTTCTGGTGAACAGCAAAGTGATTCGGTTATACATATATGTATTTTTTTCCTTTTTCATATTCTTTTCTTTTATAGTTTATTACAAGATATTGAATATAATTTCCTGTGCCATAGTAGGACCTTCTTGTTTATATAGTCATTTGTATTTGCTAATCCTAGACTCCTAATTTATCCCTTCCCCTTTTTGGTAATTGTAAATTTATTTTTTGTCTGTGAGTCTATTTCTATTTTGTAAATAAGTTCATTTGTGTCATATTTTAGATTACACATACAAGTGATGTCATATGATATTTGTCTTTTTCTGTCTAACTTACTTCACTTAGTATGGTAATCTCTAGGTCTCTTCTCCATGTTGCTACAAATGACATTATTTTATTCTTTTTTAAGGCTGAGTTAGTATTCCATTGTATGTGTATGTATATATATATACATATATATACAACCTCTATACTGTTTTCCATAGTGGCTGCATCAATTTACATTCCTGCCAACAGTGTAGGAGGGTTCCTTTCTCTCCACACTCTCTCTAGCATTTATTAATTATAGACTTTTTAATGATGGCCATTCTGACCTGTGTGAGGTGATACCTCATGGTAGTTTTGATTTGCATTTCTCTAATAATTAGCAATGTTGAACATCTTTGCATGTGCTTATTGGCCATCTGTATGTCTTCTTTGGAGAAATGTCTATTTAGATCTTCTGCTACAACTCAATAACAACAACAACAAAAATCCCAAAGAGCCCAATTGAAACATACAAAGGTTGATGTAAATAAAATAATCTTTAAAAAATTACACTATGATAAGTGCTCATTGTAGATGACTTAGAAATGCCACATGAGCAAAACCAAAACCAAAAATGCATCCTAAATACCACCTGAAACAACTGCCTTTTGAATTTTTCTTGTATTTTTCTTAGTATTTTAATTAGATACCTGTGATTCTGTATATCCAGAACTTAAAAGCTAGTATTGAATTATTTTATTTGATTTTTTTCCTCATATATTCCCTTAATTGAAAAACCTACCATACTGTCTTCACAAAATCTCATCACAATAAATGCTCATTTGAAAATATTAATAATATATTATCTTTTACAAGAGTTTGCTTAAAATATATTTTTCTTAGAATCTAGGAAGATTACTTAGGAAAACTTATTATTTTCACATATAAGGACATAGTACATATTTCTTTTTTATTAGAAGATAGAAAAATTAATGAAATATTCCTTAAGATTTAAATAAGATCAGATAAACTGGTGTAAAAATGCCTAATTGCAGTAAGTTGAATTTGACATTATTTCAGGCAGAAAAGACTGGGTAATGAAATAAACAACATTGGGATTCTGATCTGCTGAATATTGAAAATTCAATTTTTCAAAAGTATTTCAAAAGACTAATGCTAAAAAATATAGAAGAGGATTTGACCCATAGCCAATAAGGTCCCTCAGTTATCATATTTAGGATAATTAACCTTACAAATGACAGTGAATTCAGGATTTTTATAAGCTGCTATGACATATGATATGTATCACTGTACATTATATGTACAATTTCAGTTTTGAATGTCTACAACTTCATAAAAATCTCTAATTTCATCAATATAGTCAACACATAGCAAAGTAATTGTAATGGTAGCATGAGATAAAACATTAACGAAAGCATGTATTTATTGAATAAATTTGTTGCAGGAAAAGCAGTCTTTCTTCAGGAAAGTGTATTAGTTTATGTTATAAAATATTTTCTTTTCTGCCAGCCATGTATATCTTTTACAAAATGCAAACAGGAGCAGTAATGAACTAATAGTCTATCCTCAGCAGTATCCACACATATTAGTTATAAAAGGAATATGAACTAATATAAATTCCTCAGTGAAATTCCAAAGACTATATTTTGGTCTAAAAGACCATCCATTTTGTAACTGGATTAGATTTTCTGCTTATACTGGGTATTGGAGCTATAAACATGAAAAAGATTCAAGTGCAAAGTGCAGGGAGCACTAATTCGGCACGGATGGAATGGAGTAGCCCAAACAAGTTGTGGCATATGGAAGAGAATTTTTCTTTTCACATATGGACCTACTGGTATAAGCAAGCTTCCATCAAAAAGTCTTCTTTCTACGCGTTTCATATGACATAAATGTTATCATTTTCCCTTTCTTATCCCGCAGATCAGCTTTTCCTTCAGAGGTTTCTCTTTTCTAGAGAAGGAAAGTAGGAGAAGAAATGTTTCTTACAATCATTAAAGTTATGCTTATTTGCTAAGGCTGCAGCCAGGGTGGGAGACACAATGCCCCACCTTTAGCAATATGTCCACCAACTTCTCTTTCTCTCTGAAGAAATCATATAGGGATTAAACGGAGTGGGGTTATTCTGGGGAAAAGCTTGAATCCTCTTTAATTCATGAAAGAATAAATTATTCATAATTGAGACTTTATTATCAATAATACATTACTTGTGACACTTTTATCAGTGTTCCTGGACTCTGGAGGTTGAGACTTTCTGTTAAAAATGATACCAAATTATTTCCATTCACTTTGGTTCAGAATCCTCATAGACATTTGTGACTCCTCATCCTTCCATGCCTTATGTAACTAATAGTTTGTCATGTATCGCCAGTTCTTATTCCTTTGTTGTGTATTTAGTATCCTTTCATTATCATTTTCATTGCCACATCATAATGTGGATTTCTGTTATATGTCATCTGGAAAATCACAAAGTTTCTAAGGTATGATACATGAGAGCTGAAAATTTCTCTATGGATATTTCCCATTTTTATTGCACTCCAGTCTTCAGATTCTGTGATCATATCAGCTCCTCACTCAAAAGCAACTGCAACTGATAGCCTTCCATTGCTTATCTAAAAGAGTCTAACTAGCCTAGTTGAATACCAGTGTATCTCACAGTGGGATCGCTCTTATTCTGTTACATAAAGATTATGTTTCAATCTGGACATTGTATTAAATGAAAGTCATATAAAAATTGGAATAAATATTATAAAGTTACTGAACAAAGCTCAAGATTGATTTCTGATTAAAAACAAAACAAAACAAAATTACTAGAAATAGAAATTCCAGTATCCCTAGCTAATTTATCAAGTATGACAATAAAATTTATAAACAATAGCATATTTACTAAATTCATTACTATTAAATTAACAAGAATATAAGAATTAATAATTAGCATTTGACACATATCTGAGAATCATGATAAACACAATCAAATATAAAACAGAAATAAGTAATTACAAAGAAGTGATAGCTTTTATTACTTATAAATATTACAGATATAAAGAACCTTAAAATGATTATGACTTCTGATCTTGAAGTCTACCTTAAGGAAACAATACTAAGGAAAAATGTATCAACAACAATGTTTTTTGAAGTTATTTATGTTAACAAAAATTTGGAAAAACCAATGTTCAGCTATAGGGAAATGGTTTGCGTATATGGTACATTTATTTAGACTGGCATTAAACTTAATTTTTATGAAGCATTTGTATCACTCAAAGTCTGTATGTATAGACACTGCTGAAACACAAAGAAAGTTATAATACTGAATATGTAATGTTATGGTAGCTATGTAGAAAAAATCAGAGAACAAAATGGAAGGAAAATAGTGGAAACCTAATAGTGATTATCTTTGGACAGTGCATTCTTAGTTTCTTTTATTCTTTTTATAAATTTGAAATTTGCGAACATTACCATGAGAATACATTATTTTTATAATTAGAAAACATAAAACGAGTGCTAGATAAATAAATATAATTCAGTTTAGAATTTACTTCCCCCAGGAAACTTTCCTTGATTAATCCCACTGGCATTGATCATTGCCTTATACTGTGCTCCCATACTTATGTATTCAGTTTGTACCATATTAATTTGCATGTTTAAAAAATCAATTTATGAGCACAATTATGTTATTTCCACATGTATATAGTGTAGTCTCCACACAGAATTATAAACGTGAGAATATGAGGAACCACAAGTGTATTTCCTACTACATTTCTACAATAATTCATGTGATACTTTTCACAGAGTGAATATTAACTTACTGAACACCTGATGAACTATTGGAAATGTGATAACAGCTGACAAGAGGAATTAACATGAAATACAGTCCAACATTCTCTACAGTCTTTATTGCCACCAAACCCTAGTTGTTGAGTTTAAAAAATACACATTTAAAAAGACTTAATATTATACTTTTTAAACTGTGTGTTATCATTTCAAATCAAAATTATAAAATGTTTGTCCAAGAATGCTGTCCTTGTCAACATTTTTAAGCTCTAATTTTCTGCAATTACTATATTTCCTTCATATTCATATATGCCTTAGTTCTGTCTGAGTTTCCTTCAGAATTAATCTATTTTCATGTAAAATTAGATATTAAAGAGAAAATGGATAACTGCTTCTAGTTTAGGTAGAAGTCATTACCCCTGCATTGCTTATTAACATATATGCACCATTTCTTTATGTTCCAGATGTTCAGGCATATGGGAATGAAAAAGTCAATGAATTGGAACCTTTTGATTCAGTTGTTCTGGAGACAGACAATCTATATAGCTCATTGATGATTGTTTTACCCTTGACAAAGTGGCTTCAATTGTTACTTGCAGATGTAGCTACACTTAATTTCTGTTCTCCACTTCTCACCCCATTGTATTTATTATTCTGAATCAGAGAAAGAAGTTAAGAAACATGCCACTAACTGCATGTACTCCATATACTTATTGATAAGCTAAGGAATACTACCAGTATTTTCTGTTGAAACCAGATGAGAAAACATAATACATTAAATGTAATAATTTAGTGAAGATCTTGACTCATTTCAGGAAACAGAGCTTTGATCAAAATTGTGAAGATCTCTTGAAAAAGGATAAGAAAACAGGTTCCAGTGAAAGTAATATTTTTCCAAAAGCAAAAGGAAAAAGGTAGCTGTATAAATTCAAGTAGTATTTCAAGATTAAGCAAAAGTAGATATGGAATTATTGTGAGTTATATACAGATTAATGTGAAAGTGAACAATGACCCAGAAATCCAGAAAGTAAGAAGGAAGATAAGGCAGGTGAATAATGGGTACAATGCTACTTAATAATATGATTAGCAGCTAGCTCAGTCCAAGCTTGGAAGATGTTAGAGTGTTGATGACACTGTGTTCAATGTACAGGTGACAGTATAAAGGCAAATGTTGGAATATAGTTTAAAATAGAAGAAACTAGTGAAAACAGAGAAAGAAAAGACAATTGAACTTGTCTGGCTTGTTTTTATAAAAGTTGCCTATATTCAGCATATATGCTCAATAACAAAATATTGGGAATAGAGAGCAAATCTTGGCCATTCTAAATGTCAGTCAGCTATTAACTCTTTGGCTTTAGACTACATTTCTATAAGAAATTTTTTTGCTAAAATATGTGATTCAACACAAATATTTTTTTAAAATGTTTCTAGTTCAAAGGTTGAAAGTTTGAGGTACCTATCAAAAATACACATTTGAAAAGAGCAGAAAGCTTTGAATGCTAAATGAATTACATTAGGAGAGGTGAATTCTAACAACAAAATGGAAAGGAATGGAAGCACAGGGAATTACATAGAGGAACATTTAATTTTAACTGAGGAAAAACTTAGAACATAAGTTCTATTCAGTTACACGCTAGTTCAATGAATATAGCAATACATTTTTTTTTCCAGTTGAGATAAAAATCTCTTTCATTTGGATGTAATGCCAGGAGAAGGGTTAATATTTTGAAGGCATCGTGATAAATTAAAACATTCATTGGGTTCTGTTGCAGTTGCTATACATTGTTTTCAGTATGTTTATTTTAGCAAGATTTACATGTTTAATGTAAGGCTTGGTTATGACTTTACAGCAATTGTTACCAATATGTACACTGGTAGAAAAAAATCTTCTGTTGTCCTAGATGAGCATGGACGTGTGGTGTTTATGCAAACTAAGGAATTTGGGCCATTTATATGTTCAGTTCAATTTAATGAACATTTATTGACAGTGTGCTAATCTTGGGGAGGAGTGAAGATAAGGGTAGGGGGTAGAGATAGATTTAAGTTCAGAAAGCCATGCTGCTAGCTCTAACGGCTGGCAATACATGCAAGTCAGAAACACAGAAATTACTCAAATGCAAGAAAAATTTCTTGGAAAATTTACATCAATGTTGATTGGTACTTAGGGAGAGCCAGGTTATTCTAAGAAGAAGAGATGTCAAAGCATAGAGTAAGTTTTTCATCTTGCACTATCACGGAATCCTACAATTTTATCAGCAGAAGCAACTTTTAATTTCCTTGAATCCCTGAGATCATCTGGGAAGGTGGTAGTGGTAAGTAAGGCTACTGCTGAATGAAGACTATCAGAGAAAGGAGTTAGCTATAAGTTATTGGATAAAAACTTACAAAAGCTTAAATATGCTACCTTCCCATTTGAAATGTAAATGATGCTAACTCCAGGTCAGGTTTTCCAAGGATAGGATCCTGCTTCTCCTGGCCTCTTAAAGCTACAGGCAAGACACCTGCATGCTCAACTACCTTCAGTATTAAACTTATTCCTACCAAGGGCTGAAAGCATTTGGGAAGACTGAACCAGACTTCAGGCAGATCTGGAATTAGGATTGCTGCTTTAAGTCCAGTATCAAGATACGCAGTGAATCACAGATCTCTCATGAACCAAGTGTAGTGGATTTTCCTATTAGCTAAGATTAATTTTGCCTTGATTACATATAAATACAGTTCCCCTGCTGGATCTACTTTACTGTCCCAAACGTTTTTGATTGATAAACAGATAAATTGCCTAGTGCTTTTTGGTTTCATTTTCCAGTAGCTAGAGTCTGGTCTAAAGTAAAATAATCATTCACATGGCCATGCTTGTCTAATACTATCTCTACATATCAAATAAATGTTTTGGTATCAATATCAGTTCTCTTCAAGGTTGAATTTGTTTTGCTTTGGGTGACAGATCCGTAACTAAGTTGAATTCACCTTTCCCCAATCTGTCCCAGTGCTGTCTTCTTTCTCTTACAGTTATTAAGATGCCAGTTTTCCTCGAGGCTAAGTCTGTTGTATCACAGTTGAGAACCCCATAAGCTATATCTTAGTTGCCCCTTTCATGATATTTTTCATTATGAAGTAGTATATTCTAAACATTACTACCGTTCTAAGAACCTCAGCTGTGTCTTTGCAACAAAAATGAAGTGGAAGCTTGCCAAGTGCTGTGGTAGAGAAAGAAAGTAAAATCATTGCTCTGAACTATTCATAAAATCACAGAATTTAGGAACAAACACTAAACAAGGAGGCATTACTCAATGACCTTAAACTGAGAAATTTTCTCTAGTTTCTCATGTAATTTGAAATGTACTGCAATTCACATTCTTACTATTATAAATATATGGATGGTTCTCTTTTAGTGAAAAACACCCAATAGAATTATTAGACAAATAAGATGAGTTTTTCTCCTCTTCCCATCTCTAAAAGCAGTTTTCACACTGACATGTTTAGGAATGTGTATTTTAATAGACCTAATCTCTCCATGATGTCATTTTCCCCCATACCAGAATATATATTTATTCCTCTAGAATTATTCAGCTCTCAGGTGCTGAGTTACTATTTCCCTGGAGTTGCATTGCCCAAAGTAATGTGGACATTTTTCTCATTTTAACTCTCACCTCATATGGTCCCTTGGTTTGTAACATTTTGCAGCTGTTTTGATTTCTTTTCTTCTCCATGGAAATTCTTTGCAAAGTCAGGAGAAAAGGTGTTGATGTTTTGTCCTTATTCAAAAATTATGGTGGTTGAAAACAAAATGTGATTAGGTGGTTGCATTGCAGCCTGTCCCAGCGTTTTACTAAGATAAAGATGAGGGCGCTGAAAAGCTGAGAGAACTCAGGCCATCGAAAATTTAGTATGTAAGACAACAGCTTGCCACAATTTGAGGAAAAGCATCAATAATTTAGTGAGAGACAGTGGTGAATTTGTGAAAAGCAATAATTAGAAGCAAAAATGCCTTGACTTCATTTTCTTATAAAGAAGATATATCCTGAAAATAAGTAGAAAAAGCCTTTTATTTTCCTTATAATTGTTTCCTAACAATATGAGAACTTGTGCCAATAGGAAAACTGTATAAGGTGTCTCTCTTCTTCTGGTGCTGGTGTTGACGTAGGAGAGGAATTGTCCTATTCCTCTCACCTCCATTTCACTGTCCTCCATATTACTATATCAAGTATTACCCAAATATTTGAAGTCTAAAACTGACAAGATAGTAAACTGGAATAGACTGATGATTCCCTAACCAAGATCCAGATCTAAAATGTCATAGAAGTAAAGGGATTATGTTTGTACCTTAGAATGAATGTACAGACTGTGAGGAAGCCCTGGGGAGTCCCAAAATCTCTGAGCCTAATATCTAGAAGAAATGGCAGCTGCAGGCTGATGACCTCTCATCACCTTTATTATTTTTCACATAAGAATATTGCAATGAACTCCTAACTAGTCTCTCTGCCTCTAGCTTTGCACTCCAGTCTCTACTTCTTAAGATTGGTAGAGTGATCCTTTTAAAATATAAGGTAGATCATTTCATTCTTCTTCTTCAAACACTCTGCTGCTTTTAGTAGCTTCCTATTCTATCCAGAATAAAATTCAAAGTCCTTGCCAAGCCTACAAATGCCTGTAGGATCCTGTCCCTCAGCTGCCTCTCTGACAAAATCTCTAGCCTCCTCACTGCTCATTCCTTTCAGTCACACCAGTGTCCTTGGTGGTGTTTTGAAATAAGCCAAGCATGATTTCACTTCAGGGTCTTTATCCTTACTGCTTTCTCTGTATGCTTTATTGGATGCCTTGGGCATTCCACATGGTTACCTCCTTGCTCCCCAGTTCTTTGCCCATATGCCATTTTAATTCAGAAATTTTCCTAACTAAAATTGAATTCATACATTTTAAATACCTTCTCTTGTTTCTTATATCCTTGCAGCACTTACCACTACTGTTGACTGGTTTATGTGTCTTTTCCCACTAAAATGTAAGTTCAAAATAGACCAGATTTTTTTTTATATATATATACTGGTAAAAAGTACATGGCATGAAATCTATCCTCTTAACAAATTTTTAACTGTACAGAACAGTATTGTCAGCTATATGCCCATTGTAGTAGAGCAGATCTCTACAATTTACTCATCTTCTTAATTGAAACTCTATGCTCATTGAAAAGTAGCTCCCCATTTCTGTCTCCTGCTGCCTCTGGCAAAATCTGTTTTACTTTCTGCTTCTATGACTTTGACTAATTTAGATATCTCACATAAGTTGAATCACGTAGCATGTGAAAGGATTCCTTTGTCTGAGTAATATTCCATTGTACAAACAGAAAAGAACACGTTTTCTTTGTCCATTTCTGTAAAATGGATGTTTAGGTTGTTTCTACCTCTTGGATGTTGTGAATAATGCTACAATGAATATGGGAGTGCAGATATCTCTTTGAGATCCTATTTTCAATATGTTTGGTTACAGTTTTCCACATTTTCATTAACATTTTTTATTTTATTTTTCTGATAATGGCCATCCTAACAGGTGTGATATGAAATTTCACCCTGGTTTTGATTTGCATTTCTCTGATGATTAGTGATGTTGAGCATCTTTTCATTTATCTATGACCATTTGTATGTCTTCTTTGGCAAAAAGTCTATTCAAGTCCTTTGCTCATGTTTAATTGGGTTATTTTTTTGAAAGTTGAGTTGTAGGAGTTCCTTATGTATTTTGGATATTAACCTCTTATCATGTATGTGGTTTGCAAATATTTTCTCACATTCGGTAGGTTGCCTTTTCACTTTGTTGATTATTTGTTTTATTACACAGTGCCTTTTTATTTTGATGTAGTACCAATTTGTCTATTTTTGTTTTGTTGCCTGTGCTTTTGATGTCATATCCAGAAATCTCCATCATTTTTATATTCTCCATATTGTTCATTTCTCTGCTAATCTTTAATCTTTATTATTTCCTTCCTTCTGCTAGCTTTGGGTTTAGTTTGTATTCTTTTTCTAGTTCCTTAAGTTGTAAAGTTAAGTTGTTGGTTTGAGATCTTTCTTGTTTCTTTGTATAGCATTTATAGCTATAAATGTCCTCCTTAGCACTCCTTTCACTGTGTCCCATAAATTTTGGTGTGTTGTATTTTATTTTCATTGGTCTCTAAGTATTTTCTAATTTCCCTTTGAGTCATTAATTAATTGATTGTTTTGTTTCATTTCTAGTAATTTGTGAATTTTGCAGTTTTCTTTCTGTTATTGATTTCTAACATCATCTCGTTATGGTTTGAGACTTAATTGGTGGCCTAACATTGTCTATTATGGAAAATGCCCTGTGTGCACTTGAGAATAATATGTATTTTGTTGTTATTTGGTAGAGTTCTGTATATATATCTGTTATATCTAGTTGGTTTAATACCCTTTTGTGATATCTAGTAAAAATAATACCTTAGGCAAGTTTCACAATAAAAGCTAAAGCCATTAGGTGAAAGATTGTGATATCTAGTAAAAATAATACCTTAGGCAAGTTTCACAATAAAAGCTAAAGCCATTAGGTGAAAGATTGATAGAGAACTTTATTATGATTGAATTTAACTGACATTAATTTCTTATCTGAATGAGATTTTTAAAAGTTCAGAACTATTTTGAATTGAAGAGACTTTAGTGTAATTTTTTCCCTTTTCCCTTCATGTCAATAAAGACTTATGTAAAAATCAGCTGTAAACTAGTTGGCTGTATGTTCTTTTGGTCAAAGACTTCTGCTTTTTGTATAAGATTTCTAAACTGTCAGAGGAAATCTTACTTCCACTTTCAGTTTTGACTTTGAACATCTTTCTTTATCATTTCTTTTGTCAGGATCCTGTTTATTTTTAATTTAAAATACATTGAATATCTATAGTCATTGAGTTAACTCGGGGAGCTGGTTTATCCAGAAATACAATTTCCAGAGTGAATGTAAGATATACTTTGTTTTATATCTCTAATATAGAAATGCTAAAAATAAAGTTTGGGCAATTTGCTTGATTCCTGAACATGTGCAATGAATAATTTTACAAAAGTAAGTAAATATTCTTTGAATATTTTAATAAAATGAATAACTGGAGAAAGCTTTTAATTTGATGTTAGCAATTTTATTTAAACAAAGAGAATCTACTAAAATTATTATATTCCTTATATGACTTAGTATCACATTAAACTCAGTACTCTTAATTTGCAGCATTTTAGAAAATCTCTATTAGTTTCTGTTTTTCTATGTATATGATGTATAAGATACTGTAGTATCATATAAACATGAGAATTCAAAATCTATATTATATTTCAGACACTTAAAAAATCTTTTTAACTTTTATCAAACTACCCATTGGAAGAGTTAAAATATCTCTATTTACATTTCCATGATATGCAAGTCTTTTCTTTCTTCCCAAGAGTAACATGGACTAAATCTGTACCTCATACATTGTGATTTTTAGATGCTTAGGGCTCTCTCCATTCTGTGATGAATTGTAATTCTCTTTTTTTTGAGCCTCATTTCAGTAACTTTTAAACACTAAGTTTCTACCCAATTTTTTGCACTATAGGACACATATTAAGCTTCCTGTCATAATGATTTCTACCTTCTCTGAGGGACTAGCTCTAATGAGAACAAAATAGTCACATTTGTTAAACTGAAGAAGAATTTGAGGACCATTTTCAGTTGTAGAGACTAAAAATGTAAGTTAATTGTAAGCTAAAGATTCTGGTTAGAAGGAACTATTTGAAGATGAATGTTTCAGGATAAATTGTTATGTTGAAGTTGAATCTGGCTATGGGCCACATTAATTATGCCCCAAACTTAAGCAGATAGAGTAACAGATCTTACCTCTCTGAAAGGAACTCAAACCTGAAACATGATGGTGAAGCAGGAACCTTAACCAAGATATATTTCTGAAAGACATGGATTGATCCTATACAAATATTACCTGAAGTAGTAAAACTCCCTATTTTACTTTTTCAGAAAATATGCAGTCAAGAAGTTTTCTAAATTTATACATAGATACTTTTTTGTGTAAATCATATAGAGAAAGTATCTGATTAACTTAGATATGTAAATTCTTTAAGTTCTAAAGTAGAATTATATTCACTGAAGAGAGAAGCTTGTGGTTAGTTTCTCTGACTTTTATCCCTTTCAATCCATCATTAATTCTGTGGATAGAATAATTTATAATGTGACTTTAATCATTGCATCCTTTGATCAGAAACCTACAAATATCCTCAATTTTCTTCTTTTTATATTTAAATTCTTCTACATTGCTTTAATCTTTCTCTTTTCCTTGGTCCCACAATACTTAAGTTTTGTTGTTTTGTTTTTTTTAACTTTTTCAGCTCAACTCTTAATCACATTGAATATTTCTTTCTTTCCTTCCTATGTGTTTGCCTTATGTCAAGCTCATGACTTCTCTCTCGTGTTCTCCTGGCCAAGAATGTTCTTTCTTCTCCATCCTGCCATATAACTATTAGCCATCTTTCATTGAGAGGGAAATAGTCGTTTATGAAAACTGCAGTGGCTGTAGTTGTTATGTGGTAGTCTCTTTTTTCTTTTTAATTGAAATAACATTTTATAAATGATCATTATAAAAACTCAAACAGTCCAGGAATAGCTTAAATGTAAATTAAAATGTCTTTTGCCATAATTTCACTTGCCACATCTTTTTCTTTGTCTCTTAGAAATCACTGATAATAATTTAGATTATACCTCAAATACAAGAGGAATGGAAACATTTTGACTATACCAGCAACACAGAAGAAAAGGAAAATGTTGTAAAGTCATACCACCCTAAAAGTTTACGGCCCACATGATTTCTCAAGCAGATCCTATTAAACTTAATGGAAAAATTAATTCCTGTATGGTTTAAAATGTTCTTCCCATTAGTGACAGCACAGGAAATGCTTTTCATTTTGTGTGTGTGTATGTGTTTTAAGATTGATTTCTTTTTATTTTGATTTTCATAACAATATGCATAGCAAATAAATTTGAGAAAATGTTTCCTTTAATTTGATCATAGGATCTCACAAATTCCCTTTACTTTCTTTTTCTTTTTATTTGAAAAAAATTTTTTAACTTAAGCCATTTCTGCCACCCTTCACCCCCTTGCCTTTTGTAACCAGCAATTTATTATCTATAAGTTTATCTGTTTTTTATTTTAGATTCTACATATAAGAGAGATCATACCGTATGTGTCTTTCTCAGTCTGACTTATTTCATTTAGCATAATGACCTCAAAGTCCATCCGTGTTGTCTAAATTACTATATTTTATTCTTTTTATGGCTCAATAATACTCATATATGATATTCTTGAACAATATCATGTCCTGAATAATATTCTTGAATAGGCCAAAATGTATGTATTTCAATTAGTTTTTTTCCCCCATATCTTGGATATTTTAAATAATGCTGCAGTGAACAAGGGGGTGCAGTATCTTTTTGAGTTAGAGTTTTCATTTTTTTTTTGATAAATACTTAGAGATGGTATCACTGGATCATATGGCAGTTCTATTTTTAACTTTTTGAGGAACTGCCAAAATGTTTTCTATAGTGACTGCACCAATTTGCATTCCCACCAACAGTGCACAATATTTCCCTTTCCTCTAGATTCTAGTCAGCGCTTGCTTGTTATTTCTCATCTTTTCTATAATAACCATTCTAACTGACGTGTGGTGATACCTCATTGTGATTTCAATTTGCATTTCCCCGATGATTAATGATATTGAGCATCTTTTAATGTACCTGTTGGCCATCTGTGTGTCTTTTTTAGAAAAATATGTTCAGACCCTCTGCCCATTTTTAAAAGATTGAATTGTTTGTTATTGTGTTTTATGTGTTTTGTTATGTGTTTTTTACATGTCTTGGTTATTATCCCCATATCAAATATATAATTTGCAGATATTTTCTCCCATTCAGTGTGTTGATTTTTAAAATTTCGTTGACCTTATTTGCTGTGCAGAAACTTTTTAGTTTAATGTAGTCTGACTTGTTTATTTTTGCTTTTCTTACTTTTGCTTTGGTGCCAAATTTTAAAAATCATTACAAAGACCTATGTCAAGGAGCTTACCACTTATTTTTCCTCTAGGAGTTTTGTGGTTTCAGAAGGTCTTACATTAATCCATTTTGAATTAATTTTTGTGTATGGTATAAGTTAGTGGTCTTGTTTCATCCTTTTACTGTGGCTGTCCAGTTTTTCTAACAATATTGAAGTTACTGTCCTTTCCCTATTATATATTCTTGGCTCCTTTGTTATAAATTAATTGACAGTATATGCGTGTATTTATTTCTTATCTGTCTTTCTGTTCCACTGATCTATATATCTGTTTTTATGCCAGTGCATACTTTTTAATTACTATAGCTTTGTAATACAGTTTGAAATTAGGGAGCATAAGGCCTCCAGTTTTGTTCTTCTTTCTCAAGATTCATTTGACTGTTCTAAGTCCCTTGTGGCCTATACACATTTTAGGATTATTATTTCTATTTCTGTGAAAATGCCATTGGGGTTTTCATAGGAATTGCATTTAATCTGTAAATTGCTTCGGGTAGTATGTTTATTTTAACAATATTCATTCTTCCAGTCCATGAACATGGAGTATCTTTTCATTTATTAGTGTCTAATTTATTTTATTACTGTTTTGTATTTTTCAATATACATGTCTTTCATGTCCTTGGTTAAATTTGTTCCTAGATACTTTACTCTTTTTGATGCAATTGTAAATGGGATTATTTTCTAAATTTCTCTTCTGATAATTTATTATTAGTGTATATATATGCAGCACACTTACAAGTATTGATTTTGTAACCCGCAACTTTACTGGTTTTATTTATTAGTTCTAACAGATTTTTGATAGAGTCTTTAGGTTTTTCCATATATAATATATGCGTTTTGGAGGAAAAGCTTTTGGCCTTTAACCATTGGGTATGGTGTTCGCTGTGGGCTTGTCACATACTGCATTTATTATGTTGCGGTACGTTCCTTCTTTACTCACTTTTTAAAAAGTTTTTTTATTATACATGGGTGTTGAATTTTGTAAAAAAAATTTTTGCATCTATTGAAAAGATTGTATGATTTTTATCCTTCATTTTGTTAATGTGGTATATCACATTGACTGATTTGCAGATTTTGAACCATCCTTACATACCTGGAATAAATCCCAGTTGGTCATGATGTATGATCCTTTTAATGTATTATTGAATTTAGTTTGCTTATATTGTGTTGAGGATGTTTTTCATTTATATTCATTAGGGACACTCACCTGTAATTTTCTTTTCTTGTGGAGCCCCTGTCCCTTGTTTGGTATCAGGGTTATGCTGGTCCTATGAGTTTTGAAGAATCTCATCCTCTCTTTTTTGGAAACAGTTTGAGAATATGTATTAATTATTCTTTGAAGGTTTGGTAGAATTCACCAGTGAAATCATTTGGTCCTGGATTTTTGCTTTGGAGGGAGGTTTTAAATTACTGATTCAGTGTCCTTACTAGTAATTCATCTGTTCAGATTTTGTATTTCCTCATAATTCAATCTTGGAGGATTCCTGTTTTCTAGGTATTAATCCATTTTTTAAAAATTATTCATTTTGTTGGCATATAATTATTCATAATAGTTTCTCATGATCCTTTGTATTCCTGTGGTATCAGTTGTAACATCTGCTGTTTTATTTCTGATTTATTTATTTGAGTCCTCTCTTTTTTTCCTGGTGTGTCTCATTAATGACTTGCCAATTTTGTTTATCTTTTCAAAGAACCAGCTTTTAGTTTTATTGATCTTTATTGTCTTTTTAGTCTCTAATTTATTTATGCTCTAATCTTCATTACTTACTTCCTTCTACTAATTTTGGGCTCCCTTTGTTCTTTTTTTTTCCTATTTCTTTGAGGAATGAAGGTAAGTTATTTGAGACTTTTCTTGTTTCTGGAGTTAGGAATTTGACTCTGAGCTTTCCTCTTAGAACTGCTTTTGCTGCATCTAACAAATTTTGTTATATTTCCTTTTTCATTTGCCTCAAGGAATTTTTTATTTCTCTTCTGATTTCTTCTTTGACCCATTAGCTGTTCAGTAGTATGTTGTTTAATTTCCACATATTTGTGAATTTTCCAGTTTTCTTCATGCAGCTAATTTCCAGGTTCATACCATTGTGGTTGGAAAACATGCTTGATATGATTTCAGATTTCTTAAATTTATTCACTTGTTTTTTCTTGACCTAAAACATGAAAATGTTTCATGTGCACTTCAGAAGAATGTATATTCTGTTGCTTTTCAATGGAATGTCCTGTATATATATGTTAAGTCTTCTGGTCTAACATGTTTAAGGCCAGGGTTTCCTTACTGATTTTCTATCTGGGTGGTCTATCCATTGATTAAGTGGGATATTAAAGTCCCATACTATTATTGTATTGCTGTCATTTTGTCCCCTTTAACCCTGTTAATATTTGCTTTATGTATTTAGATTCTCCTATTTAGAGTGCATAAATATTTACAGTTCTTACATCCTTTCATTGGATTGACCTTTATCTTTATGTAACATCTATCTTTGTGTCTTACTGTAGTCTTTATTTTAAAGTCTATTTTGTATGATATGAGTATAGATAACCCAGCTTTCTTTTGGTTATTATTTGTGTGGAATATCTTTTTCCATCCCTTTACTTTTGGTCTCTGTGTGTCCTTACATCTAAAGTGAATCTCTTGTAGGCAACATATAGATAGGTCTTATTTTTTCATACATTCAGCCTCTTTGTCTTTTGAATGAAGATACTAGTCCATTTACATTTAAAGTAATTATTGATACATATGTACTTATTGCCATTTTGTTCATTTTTTTCTGACTCTTTTGATAGTTCCTCTCTTTTGGTCTCTTCCTCTGTAGTTTGATGGCTTTTTCAGTGGTATGCTTATATTCCTTTCTCTTTTGCTTCTGTATATTTACTATAGAGTTTTGCTTTGTGGTTACTATGAGTCTTATGTATAACAATTTAGAGAAGGAGAAGAGAGAAAGGGGCAGAAATCATATTTGAAGAAATTATGGCTGAAAAATTTCCACATCTGGTAAAGGAAACAGATATTTGGATCCAGGAAACCCAAGAGTTGCAAATAAAATGAACCTAAAGAGAGCCATTCCAAGACACTTTATAATTAAATGTCAAAAGTTAAAGACAAAAAAAATGTTAAAAGCAGTAAGAGAAAAACAACTTATGTACAAGGGAAGCTCTGTAAGACTAACAGCAAATTTTTTTTTAGCAGAAACTTTGCAAGCCAGTAGGCACTGGCACAATATATTCAAAATGCTGAAAGGTAAAGAACTTTTAACGGAGAATACCTGGCAAAATTACCATTCAGAATTGAAAGAGAGATAAAGATTTTTCCAGACAAGCAAAAGCTTGCACTGTTATTGAACATAAACAGGTAACCAACAACTATGAGAATCTGGGAATGACCAGTAAGAGAAAATGTAAAGACAAAACTAAATAAAATAACTAGAAGTACACAGAGTTTATATAGGGAGGAAATAAAGTTACCATTAATATCCTCAGAGATAAGATAAGATAACAAGATGTGACATAAAATGAATTACCAAAACATAATAGAATTCTTGAGAATTAAATTTTCTATTGTAATAATGTAACTTAATAGTAGATTTGGAAGATGAAGTTGACTGATTTTCCTGAAAAAGTGAGTAAAAATAAAAGAGGTGGACATTAGAGAGCAACGTTTAGTGAACTAAAAGATTGGTTAAATAGGGTCAGCAGTTAAAATGTAGAGTGAACAAATTATATAATGAAAGAACAACCAATACAGTGGAGTGTGGTATACATAAAATTAAATAACTTTTTAAATGGATAAGAATTAAAGTTCACAGTTTTTCAAATTGAATTTATATACCAGGGTCCAAACCCAGTGGATGAAAATAGATCTACCAACACTAAAAAAAAAAAAAATAATGAATAAAATCAGCTAACTGAGAAAAAAAACAAGATAATTTAAGGTTTTTGAGAGGAAAAATAAGGTAAGTCAATGAAGCAAAATCTTACAAATTGTAAGAGAAAATTATTTCCAGTATAGAATAATATGCTTAGCCAAACTACTAATCAGATATGAGAAAAGCATAAAATGCATTTTCTACACATAAGTTTCCAAAGTGATATACTTCCAATGCATAGTATCTCAGAAAGTAACTGAAGAATGTTCCACTGAACTGAGTAGTAAGTGAGGAAAGAAAAGTGCACAATGTGTAGGGAATCTCCAGGTTGTTAAAGAAGTAGAGCATATTTAAATGACAATCTGTGTGAATCAGAATCGAAGAAAAAAAATTTTCAAAAAGATAAAACTGATAAATGCCTAATGCTCGTGAATGTATTGATAGACTCACTACACAGTCAGAATTAAGACTGAAGCTCATTTTTTGATACATGTGTAGAAAACTAACCCAAAAAAAGAGAAAGAAAATTATCAACTCAGGGAATGAAAATGTTGTGTAGGAAAGACATGCAATCATTTATACTAAGTGGGTCAACTGTGAGTAACATTCAACTAGTCATAATAATATGAACACTAATTATTGACCAAACAAAGTTAAGATGTGATTATACTGGGAGGATGGGAAGAAGAGTTAAATCTTTAGCTGTCATAGTGGTAAATCAATAGAAAATACTTAATGATGAACAATAATGAAGTTTCAGTATTAGGTTATTATTTAGAGAGATAGGAGCAAAATCCAAAAGCAATTCTAAAATAGTTGAAAGTAGTATCTTCTGAGGAGGGAAAAATGGGATGTAAGGTATAGGATATTACCATTTTCCATAAAAGCTTTGAAGAACTGTTTGACTTCTTATCCTATGTGATGTACAACATTTTAAAATTAAAAATAAAATAACAACAAGAAGAAAGAATTGATGCATGATCTTCAGATCATGGAGATTAAAATCCACACAGGATGTGTGGCTTACAGTTTTATGGCAGCTGTCAGTGAGCATGTTGGGGTGTTTTTCAGTGTGACTTTTGAATATATAAAGGCGTATTTGACAGTAAGTTCAATATTTTAAGTTAATATGCAGCATATTAAAAATTTTAAAACACTAAAAGCTTTAGATTTTAATCCAGAAATCTCTTACTCTATTTATAAGTTTAATTTAAAAATAATTTTAAGGGGGCTTTGATTAGTGTTTGATTCCATTTGCAACTTAATTAGACTCCCTTAAAAATTTTAAGCTGCATTTATAAATTTAGTATGCTCAATTATCTTTGTGAGAATTTTAATTATCTGACTAACAAACAAAGCCTTCCTTTAACAACCCTTATAAAGCTAATAAATCAAACTAACAAAATGGTGACTTTTAAGTTGTCTTACATGTTAAAGTATACTACTGCTAACTTAGCAAAACTTCTTGTAAATTTCAACTCAAAATAATCACTCAGTTACACTTTTAAAATTGGAATGTAAAGTGCTAATCTGTACCTATTTAAATACTACCATCAATTATTAATAGGTATAACATCTTTAAACTATGAATATTATAGTTTTGATGTACTTCATCATCTCTTTACTTTTAAGAAAAATTTTTCCCAGGGTAAAAGAAAAAAATGAAAAAGTACCATGAAAACAATTATCCTCTCTTAAGCAAGTGGGGTTTTCAACTCAAGTGAATTGTAGCTACCATCTCAGGCTGCTTGTTATCAGACATTTCAATTGGACTTTGATATCTGGAGCTGCAGATATTTAGGGTGTTTTTTTTATTACTATGGTGAAAAGAATTGGGACTTTTTATAGAGTTAGGCTGATAAATAAAGGTTCCAAGTCCATGAACTCTGAATGAGGATGAGGTAGGTATGCAACTCATGTTCATTACATTCACTTTACCAATATTTTCTTCACATTACCTTATATCCAGTCTGATTTTAATTAATCTCCTTACTCAGATTGTTTAAGGACTAGGCTGGATTAAAAAATCTATTTATTGTATGATTCTTGTTAGAGTATTTTTTATTTTCTAACTATCTACTGAAGTCATAACTTTTCTAGATATTTAAATGACATGCAAATAGATTTTTCTTCTCATATTTATATCCAGCTCAGTGGTCATAGTTTCCAAGCCTAGATTAATGATATAGCTAGACTGATTTACTGCTGGCCATGAAGAGTTATTCCCATAGACTAATGAATTGTTGAGAAAATGTTCAGGGAAAATAAACCTAAACTTATGCTGCCTGTTTATGTAATTTACTCACTGATCACCTCCTTCACCATTTTAACAAATAACTCAGACAAAAATGGACCCCATTCAAAAGTAATAATTGAAAAGATACTACCAGTGGGCCCATGCAAAATACATTTCAAGTATAATAGAAAAAAGCAGTAGGGACAATATGATAATAAAATGGAGATAAGATTACATACCACATTAATTACCATTGAGCCACAAAGCTAATGAAAATATGTAATGCATTGCCTCATAAAATGAAAACAAACAAAAAAAACTTTCTAAACAATAGGGTTTCCCTGACATAAATAGTCAAAAATTAGAAGTGGGGCTTAAAACAGATATAAGATATATGAAATATATGAAAAGTGCAGTTAGGAATAAATAGAAGAGAAAATAAATGTCTTTAATTTCAGAAATATATATTATACTAGAAATAGTAAAATGGAGGATAGACATTTTCAAAATTTAGTCAAGGAAGTGGAATACAAGTGGGAAAATTATCAAGTGAAACATAATGGAAAATAATACAGAAATAACAAGAGTAGAACAATATTTATAGTTATTCGAAGATAGACAAAGCTGACCAATATGTTGTTTTATATATTTTAATCTAGTTTTATAATTTTTTTTATGGCTGGAGAGTGAGATTGATAAAAGTTACTTCATCATGTCTGCATGTGTAAGTTTCCAGACTCATAGCCTTTATTTCTTATATCTTAGCCCATTATATATTATTTATTATTATGATATATTTTATATTATATTATATACTCAATTATGCAGTCAATTATAAAAGGTAAAATACTAACAAAATAACTTCAAAGAAATGGAATTTCTGTTTAATTGAAACAAAAATTCATGACTTGAAAGTATAATGATAGGGTAAAAAATAATTCCTAGTTGTAAATGCAAAATAGAAATGAATCAGTTCCCCAAAAGACAGAAATCAAGCCCAGAGCATTTTGTGTTGGTCCCTTGACCAAGATGATCAGCCTCTAAGCCAGAATAAAGTTACAACTTCTTTGGAGGGAAATATCCTATAAAGAATATTTTTTTTTAATGTCTGGCTTTTGATTAAGAGAGAAAGAAAGACATGTGTAGCCTTAAATGTTTCCGAGCACAGAAAATGAAAATACTTCCGTAACTATTCATGAATGATTACTGTGTTGACACCAAACGGGACAAAAGTTGAACACATGTTCTCTTCCTGCTCGCCATAACACACACAGAAACACACACAGATCACAGAGGATAAAATACAGCCTTATCTCATTTATGAATATTAATGCAAATATTCTAAAAATATATTTTGCAATGAAAAGTCACAAGTGCATTAAAATCATACTTCATAATCAAGTGGAAGTCATATTAGTAAGCAAGAATGATGATTTAGGAAATACTTTACTGTAATTCATCATATTAAAGAAAAAATAGCAATCATCTTCAGAAACATCTAGCCTCATAACCAATTAAATGATCTTAACAGAGTGGCAATAAATAATAAATAGATAATAAAATAGAAAATAAAAATAATAAGAGAAGTAACTTAACCCAAAATTCAGAACCATGTTTAAACAGGATAAGAATTATAACTTCAGACAAAAAATAAGGACATTAATTCTAAACATAATATTTTTTGCATGTTGTATTTATTGTATATTATTTAACGTTATGCAAAATTAGTACGATGATGTTACACAAAAGGAAGGTTTAAGAAATAGACAATTTGAAAAGAGGCAAGATTTACAGTGTTTGTAAATATTTTAATTTTATTATAAAATCTATGAGAAGCAACTAAAATATTCATAATATGTGAATTTAGAAATGTGACTGGTGATAAAATTAATATATGAACATCAATAGTTTCCCTTTCTACTAACAATGAACTAGAAAAACCTACCTAAAGATAAATGTAAGAAGAAATGAAACAAACAAGAAGAAAATCGAAAATCCTTTCGATGGACAAAAAAGATACTTGAACAAGTGGAAAATTATACTTCTTTTTAAAGAAGATTCAGTAACAAAAAGTCTTCCTCAATTCTCATGCACATACTCACAGGCTTTTATTTTGAGTTAAAGTAACCTGATTATGAAGCACGTATGGAAATAAATAAGCGAGACACTTTCAGTCATACCTTTAATTTAGTATTAGTGTTATCACTAAAAATGCAAACTTAATCAAGCTACTCACCCTTCTTGCAATCTCCTAAAATCTCTCAATGGTGCATAATTAACTATACGATGAAATCTGAATACTTCAGCATGCATTACAAATACCCAATTGCAGTCACTCTCTTGCCTGGTGCCCTTTTCTCCTTGTCTTTTTCTCAAATTCCTTCCAGAGTTAACTCCTCTCTGAAGGTTGATTTCGTTGTAGTCTTATCCATTATACCATCTGTATGTCGAACTTGGGATTCCTTTTTTTTGTGGCTCCTTAATACATGATTTTTCCATGAACAGTTTTTGAATAATTGGATTATATGCTTGTTTCTCCAGCTACACTGATACCTCATTCTTCTTTGCATCTTTTGTGCCTAGTGTGTAGATACCTTTGTTTGATTCCTACATATGAGAGATGTATGTATGTGTATGCTTGTGTATGTGTTTGTATGCATGCTGTAATACAGTTTCCACATGTAGATGACATCTACCTTGAGTAAAAAAATAATTGTTAGTGTTCCAGAATCATTTGACATATGTGATCTGGCAAAGGTACTACCTTTTAAGGCAAAACGAAAGCAATAATTGCCATAATTTAGTGGCATAAATTTAGAAATTGATTAATGATCGTTATCCTGGAAGTCATGTGATGTCAATCTAATATTAAAGAAAACCAAACTTTTCTTCGGATGATGAAGTGGCAACAACTTTTGTGGTCTTAAAAATTTTGAAGCTCTTGCAGTTCTGGAGTGAGTGTATCATGGATTACTTGTATTTTATCATTAACATTTACATATAACACATATGAATTAAGGTGATTTTTTTCTATTTTTTCTGCCAGTGGATATCTCATCCACAGATATATTTTAGGAATACTTACCTTAAGGTTTATTACTTTAAGTTTATTTTCTATTGATTCCATGAGGAATATGTTGATTCCAAAATCCAATGTTCTAATATTCTGCATTCCTGAAAAGAAAAAAATGTCCTGAAACACTGGAATTCCAGAGGCACCAGAAATTCCAAAAACAGGGTAAAATGAAGTAATAACATCTATTATCAAGTGCTGTTCACTATACTATAGAAACAGTACCAGACAATTATTATGTTATTGCCTTTAATCATTGAATTATTACTAAATAATCTAGAGTATCTTTAACTTAACAGTTGAAAAGAAAGAAGACTCTTTAAGGTTTATGGCAGTAAGTATATGCTCTTGGATTGCATAATTAGTTCCACAGTGTGTAGAGCTGGGCTTTAGGAATAAAGGATGCTCAGGATAAACATTTTCCTGGCTCTGAAGAAGGTCAGATGTCAGACATCTCCAATTTTGTTCACTGAATCCCTGTCAGTAAAAGCATTTCATGCAAACTGAACATGTCTAACTTGCAAATGTACATGTGCTACATGGAAGTATAGAAACTAATAATAAAAATTAAGAGTTAAGGAAGCAGTAACAATTTTAAATGTGTTTATTTAATTTCCTTTATTATCATTTCATCATAGAAGTTTATGGGAATAAATCCAGTCAAATAATTTTCTTGATATTTAAAGTAATTTGGCTAATTTTGGTCAGATATGTTTAGATTATCAGTGTTGGCCCTAGAAATAAGGCTGACAAAGACTCAAATTATTTTAAAAGTAGAGAGAAGCACCAAATTTGTTGTTTTCTTATTTTTGTCTCATAACTAAGATTATGTTAAATATGTAGTATCTTTTTAGAAATCTTAATTTGCTTGATCATTTTATGAAGGTCAGTTAGTTAAAACTATTTAACTGGGTACATAGCAATTGTAACAGAATGCAATATGCTGAAAAATTAACAAATAGAAGAGGGCACCATTGCCTCTCTACCTGCAAGGTGGAACTTCCACAGTCCTCAGGATTGGTCAGCTGCTATAGATAAAACACAACTTTTGATGTGAAATTCGGTTGGGAACACTACTATGAGTAGTGGTATATGGTAATGTTAGGAAATCTTATTTTCCTTCTCAATTTTTAGATTAAAAAGTAAATATGAATAGAATTATTAAAATTTTTTTCAGCATCCCATTGGATGATCTTGTCTACCCTGTGGTGTATATACATCTCATTATAGAAGGCACTGATCTAGCTGGTAAACAGCAGCATCAAGGTCCCAACACAGAACTCCCTGGCCCCATATTCCTCCCACAAACCCTATAGAATGACCTGGTTGAGAGGTCACTCTCTGGTGTGAGAGGTCACTCTCTGATACTTGTACCAGGAAGCTGTTGATAAAATTGAGACCATTAAAAATATATAAAAACTTTCTCACTCCATGGCAAGAGTGGAATGCAAGATAAAATTTAGGTAAAATATAAAACATCTCAAATCATAGAAAACATGATAAAATCCCAGCAAATATTAGGGAGGATGATAATTATCAATGGTTTTATTTCTTTACTAGAAGGTGAAGATTACTAGAGTGAATTAGTAAAAAGCAATCTCTGCTCTATGATGCTTACAAAAATAATCTCCAAACCCAGTGAAATGGGACAAGTGTTTTTTGGGGGTGAAGGGGTGACATTTGAACAAAAAATACTCACCAACCAAATGGAAAGCAAAATCAAATCCAGTTGGGCCGTACTCGAGTAGAATTCAAGGCTAAAAGTGCCCACATTTAGCTGTATTATATCTTTCTTATAGCTGTATCAATAAGTATGATCCTCTATCAAATCAATTGTATAGAGAGTAAAATCCAAACTACACAGTAGTCATCCTTCATAACAAAATACTCCCAAACTGGAAATTAGAATAAAAAATTTACATTAAGAAAACCTAAAACGATCGCATCAAATTAAGAACTAAAATAATCATGCTAAATATCAACAACTTCAGAGATAAAAATTGAAAAGTTATGGGTAATCTGGAGAATCACAAAAGTGAGATCACTAAATAAGACTATTGACAAAGTGAGACCTTCAAAAGGGAAGTTAAAAGAAAGAGCAGAGCTAACTTAATTTAGGAAATATCCATCACTATGTATCAGGATTTGGTTGATGAGACCATAGCTCTGTCTAGAGTTTTATGCATAGCATTAAACACCTGCCATAGGTGAAGAAAAATTCAAAACCAAACAAAATAATTCATACCCAAAAGCCCAAAGTTGAATGTGAGACAGTCTCTATGAAAAGTGAAATGAAGACAATATTCATTTAAAAATACATTGATATAAAACTGAAAAAACCAAAAACGAATAGTTAATAAAACTAATCATAGAGTTTTTTTTATTTCAATGACACAAAACCTTTTCCTTTTCCCTTTCAAACACCTGAATGACTCCCAATAAAATTAAAGAATAAACCTCCCAAAAAGTTAAACTCAAAGTATATGAATTAGAATTGTAAGTGGAGATTCACAATGTAGTTGGAGGCAATTGAAGAAATATATCCAGGAAATTAGTAGAGATATATTTAAAAAGGTATGTTAAAGATCTCATCATAGTGCTATTCATAAAGCTAAAAAGTTACAAGCGATAATGGGTATAGTTATTTTGATTTCAGTGTATGCATATCCTGGGACATAATGTGGTAATTCTTAAAAGTTTATGAAGCATTTTTTTGTAAATTAGAAAAAAAATTGGATTTTTCAAATAAAAAATTCTGAATTTACGTATAATGTATAATTTCAACTATTTCCTAAGAACTGTATAGCACAAGACTAAAAGTAAATGCAACAAACTGCTAGTAGTGGAATTTTATTTTATAGTAATGAAATAATGAAACAGGTCTTTTGACTTACTACTCATGTTCTTATACATTTTCTCTATGCTTGTAAGTTCAATATTTATGTCTGAAACTATTGACTTTCCACTAGGCATTGTGGCTTTGTCACTATTCCGTTCAGTGGACTAGAGGTAGTGTGGCTGTATGTCTCAGTTTATGACCATTGTTCTGGCATAATCACTAATATTGCCTCTCTCTCTTTCACAGTGCACTAGTTTGGACAATAAATTATATGGTTATCTGAGATATAGGGAGCCACATTCTCATCCTGTCTTACATTGCTGGCCTACAAAATTCTAGATAAGTAACCTATGTATGGGAGGTTTTGATCCCTACTGTTAAATAGAAATAATCTCTTTGCTGGTTAACTTCATAGGAGTGTTGTGAGGATTAGTGAAGAGAAAGTTGGAAAATGCTTGGAGCTCCTCAGAGAAAAGTACTATAATATTTTCACTGTTACATTTCTCTACTAGTTTGCTGAGTGGGAAGTCAGGGGAAATCAAGATTTTGTGAGTATCAGCAGTGAAGCCAAATCAATCACACATGTTCTGGCAGCACATTTTATACAAGTGCTTTAGAGTACAGAATCTAGTGAACCTAAAACTCCCCTAAACATATAAATTAGTAGAGACATACAGACTAAATTTTGACTCTAAATTGGCTGTTCAATTAGGAGTTATGAGTAAATGTGTTGAACTTCCCTTTCTCGGGGAAAATATTGTGCTCTATCAAGTATTAACCATAAGGTGCGTTTGGAAGCTGAACAAAGACTGTTCATTAAGCTTCAAAGGGACAGATCTGAGACACCCAGCACTTTGTAACCTGGCATCAGACCTCTAAATCAAACCTATTATTTTAGAGGCCAATTAAGTGCTTTACTAACTCAGTGGAAAGGCTGCATCTTCACAAAATACTTTCAGCACCTTATAAATTGGATACTTTGGTCTGGCACTGAAAGATCTTTCTTGAAATTCTTACATATCAAAATCAAAACCAATAAATCAATCCAGTTCTGAGGCAGCAAAGAAGCAGATGAAAGGCAACAACAAAGCAGAAAAAAGTTCTAGCAATGATTCTCCAAGTATAATGGATCCTAAGTATAATGGATCCTTAGTTTGATTAAGACTCAGGGGAAACACCTGGAAAAAGTGCAGCCAAGTCTGCCTCTCGGTCCCTTTGTTCTCCCTAAAATCCACATCCCTTGGGTTAAGTATAATACCATACTTGATACTTTGAAGTTGAAACATAATACTTTATTTTTCTGACACTGCAAATGCATTACAAATCTCCAAGTTGTTTCTCTTTTCACAAGAGAAGCTGTTCCCCTGTCTGTCTAAAATTCATACTTTGACCTTACATGTCTGTCTTTGAGAACAAATCATCTTTCTTTCCACTATTTCTCAATTTCGTCTCTTACTCTTGGCTGTATACTAGAGGCAAGGATGGCATTTGCCTATTTGTCAGAATGAAACAGTTGTTCTTGGAGAGTATTGAGCAGTTTTTTATGCAAAGGTGAACTAGTTATGTAGTATTTTACTAGGTGCAAAAGGGAAGTAAATGCTGAAAACTGGCACTTCTTAAAATACACATTTTCTTCCATTTTATTTTGTTTTAGTTGGAACACAGATAAAAGGTACATTTTAATTCAAAAAGGAGTAAAAGATTTAGTTATGAATTTTGAGGAATATTTGTATCTTAGAATTGTTTTCTCATTTCTGGTTCTATGGAATTCAATTGAGGAAAATATTTTTAGAGCTTAGTATTTCCAAATAAGAATTACATAAATATATAGAGAAATTTTAAAAAATAGAGTAATGAGTGTTACTGAGCTCGGACTTAGGTCTGCTCGTCTGCCTGCAGTAAAGCCAACGTACCGACACCAAATAGTGGTGAAGGAAAGTACAGCATTTGTTGTATGGTGTAAAGCAAGGAGAATGGGCAACTTGTGCTTGAAAGGCTTGAACCCTCCCATGATTTTCAAGGCAGTATGAGAGAGGGTATGTGATCAGCTCCTGGACACTTCTCCAATTGATTGGCAACAAGGTGGGGTTTCAAGAATCATCAATTTTCTGGTTTCAGCCAGTCTTGGGTCTGCATGCTTACAGTCAGCAGTTTTCATTTGGTGGGGGTCTACTTCCTATAAAGACAACCTAGGAATGTGTGTCAGTCCTTTATCTGTATCTTTCAGGGAACTGGGAGTTCAGTGACTCTGCTATGTGGTTGGTTTTCAGTCTAAATTGTTACCAGTTTGCCAGCCCAACAGCTGTCCTTGTTTCTGTATCTTCACATTTCCTAATCCTTGACTCTTGAACCCACCTTTGAGACTCAGGGAAAGCCTGGGAGAAGGGACAGAGGGTCTTGCTTATTTTAATCCTCCCTTTTCTTTGATACTCCTCAGTCTTGAGGGGAACAGGCTTGGAACAAGAAAGGGAATAAAATTTTGGGTAGAGGAGTTAATTATAAAGTCAGCCGAGGAACTCAGTTTTAGGGGGACTGGATTTCATAGGAAGATGATCTGAACTGGAAAGAGCACTTCAAATATGAAAAACAGTCATTTTGTGCTGTGACTTTAATGATCTCTGTATTGCATTTTAGCAATTCTTGCCTTTACTGTGGTTGTGTTTTTTGTTTTTTTTTACTTTTTGTACATATTCTTTAAAAAATTCAGTAAAAAACTGTTTAAAGGATTGTCTAGGGAAAGGACTGCACATTCTTTCATTGACTGTTACTTACATTGGGACAGTTAGGGATATTAAATTTGAGTTCATTGGGTTTGTGTTCTTTCTCACAGACTTGAACATTTGTGGCTGTTGCTGCTTCAAATGCATATTGGCTTAATCAGTACTATTTGCATTTCTGTGGAAATACAAATTTATGGACTTTCTCTGATAAGAGACAGTTTTGGCTCCTGATTGTTTTATTTTGCCTACATTTATTTGGCACTAATCTCATGAAGTCAAGTATTAGACCAGCATATTATTGATGTGCACATTAGGCATGTGATTACTTCTGAATTGCTTTCTTTAGGATATTCTCAGATGCAAAATCTTAAAAGAGAACGTGGTCAGATTCTTATTTGATTTTGTTTGATAATCTTTTCGCCTCTCCTCAGTTTCAGTTGTGTCACTTATGGAAAACTATAGCAGTGAGAGCTCTTCTAATAGTGATGTTGTGACCTCTGGATATGGCAGCTATAGACTGCATTGACTTTTTGTTTTTTTTTTTTTTTGTATGGGAATCAGGGAAGGAATTTCTGCTACTCACTACCCAAGCTCTTTGTTTTAAAATTTAAAAATAACATTTTCAGAGATTTTACGATTTTCTCTGTATTATTCAGAATTATTTGCAGTAGAATAGGAATATTCTTACGTGGACAGGTAAGTTAGTACTAACTATGCAATAGATCTTCCCTGTGGATTTTGTTTAAATTACAACAATTTTGAACAAACACATTTAATTGAAGCCAATACATTTAGGTGTTCTTCTACAGTTGTTATCCTTAAAAAAAATGATAAATAGCAAAATTATCCATTGAGGCTTGTTGTAATCATGGAGTGAATAAATGATCGTTTAATGTTCCAACAAGAAAATATTACTTCATTAAAGAACTTCTAAGATTTCTTATTTCAGTTAGTGCTCCTTGCATAATGGCTCAAGGAACAGTTTCTTTTTCAGTTAGAGTTTCATTTCTCATCTGTTGAGAGGTTTTGAGATCAATTGAATTAAAAAAACCAAAAAACAAAACCAAAGCATTATAGTCTCAAGTATTGGTGGAAATTTGCCCCCTTGGTGACTATAGGGAGCAAGGTTGCATGTGGTTTGCTTTCTAATCTTTCATTTCTGTCCAGTATGAAAAAATATCCTTCATAAGCAAGAAAGGACTTTGTACATGGGAAGAGACTTTTGATGAAGAGCAGCAGCAATGGCTTATAAATCTCTCCTGATACGGTACCAGGAATGAAAGACGGGAGAGCTTTATTTAATTAGACATAATGATTTTCCAGGAGGGGTGAGGAAGAGTATGAGTGAGAGAACAAGGAAGGGGCTTGACAGAATCAGTCACTGATGCCAGTTTGTGAAACAGATTCTTCCAACTTGGTTCAAGATTGACAGACAAATCCTGAGACCCCCATCCAAAGATTTTGGTTTGATTTCCAAATAAAATATTTGTATTTTCCATCTTTTTTTTTTTTTACAAGTAGAGCAATCAAAATAAGAATATGGACTTAAAAAATCCCTACATATAAATGAAGTTAAAATCCCAAATATATACACATACTCAAAGCCTAAGAATAAAATTTATGCCTGGAAAGGATTTTAATACAAACAGTGAGAAACCCAAGAAAACAAAAAGGAGAGGGGTGGACTAACAGAAGTGATGTAGCAGAATTTGATACAAATTAAATATAAATGTAAAATATGTTATTGGTTTTATTCTCTCCAGATCTTCCACATTTTCAAAAGATTTATGAGACATTTTCAGCCTTTTTGAAAATCAAGATCCCTTCTTGTTCTGGTCTCATTCTGAAATACTGTCTTAGTTTTCTATTGCCATCATAATAAATTACAGCAAACTTAATTGCTTAAGCAACATAAATTATTACCTCACATTTCTGTAGGTCAGAGGTCTCATAAGGTCCAAATCAAGGTGTCAGCCAGTGGAGCTCCTCCTGGGAGGCTTTAGAGAAGAGTCTGTTCATTCAGGTTGTTGGCAGAGTTTGGGGTTGTCAGTCCCCATTTCCACTTTCTTGTGCAGTTGTAGATTGCTGTTTCCTTGTTAGTGTCAGCTGGAGGTTGCCTTTAGCCACTCTAGGCCTGATTCCTGTCTTCCCCTGTGAACCCCTGCAGCTCAAAGCTAGCAAGGCACATAGAATCTTTCTCATTTGGAATCTTTCCAGTTTCTCCTTCTACTACATCTGTTTCTCCAGTTGGAGTAAGTTCTCTGCTTTTAAGGGTTCATGTGATTAGATTGGACCCATTTGAATAACCTAGGATAATATCGCTATGTTAAGGTTAGTAACCTTAATTACAGCTATGAAGTTCCCTTTGCTATATTCACAGAGTCTAGGAATTAGGGTGTGAACATCCTTGGGACCCATTATGCATACCACAGATGCTGATCTGGTGATCATTTGTTGCTTACTCTTTGTCCAGTACCGTAACTGAAACTTTGAGTTTTGTTAAAAATTCACTGTCTGGGCTGGAGCACAATAATAAGAGAAAATTTAGATCATTAAAAATGAAAATCATATCAATAAACTAAACAGAGTATCAAATATCATTGGATTTTGAGACTAGTGTATAGTGTTACTTTCCTAGGTTTGTAGATATTTTGTTTCCTTCTTTTTAATTGTAGTATTCTTTGAATACAGTGAAACACACAACTTGAGAAATTGTTCAAAGACTTTTAACAAAAGCATACACCTAAGTAACCCATCCTCCTGTCAAGACGTGGAACATTTTCATCACCTCAGAAATGTCTCATACCACATTCTAACATGTTTCATTACTCTTTAACCTTTGTTCTGATTTCTATCACTATAGACTGATTTTGCCCATTCTGAAACTTTATATGAATATTTTTATACAGTAGACGCTTTTTGTGTTTGATTTTTTGCCTTAGGGCATTTTGGAGATTCTTCCATGACATTTTATGTGAGGACATTCTGTGTAGCTTATTATTTTTCATTATTGTAATGTTTATGAATACTTTTCAATTCCTAAATTATATCACTTTTTAAAATTCATTCTCCTTAGTTTTGGGCATTTGATTTTAAAAGAGCATGTATGTTTTCAAATACATAGTCAAGTCAGCCTTTACTATTTGCTATTCTCCAGGTAGGGGTTACATTTTATTATTTTGGGAGTGGAGGAGACTTAGTGCAGACTTTCATTCATCATTGTGTATTTTCTTATGCTGAAAATTTCTGATATGTTATTAGTTATTTTACGGAATTTATGGCACCTTTTTTCTGCATTTTCTAATTCATCTCCCAAACCAACCCTATTTTCCCAACTTTACATTTTCATAAAATGCTTTTTGATTAACTTCTATTATAGCATTTACCATGTTAAATTATAGCTATCTCTTTATGTGGCATAAACCCTAGCAAAATTTTAGGTTGCAGTTGCCTCTTTCCCATCTTTGATTCTCAGCCTGTAACACTGTCTTGTACACATTAGGTCACCTTTAAAAAGGGGCTGCTATATTGAATATATTTTGTCTAATTTAACTCACATAATAACCTTGTGAGGCAGATAGTATAATTATCATTAATTTTTTTTAAACAGGAACTAAGATCCAGACTTACTAGATTTTTTTATTCCAAGTTACTAGAGTCAGTGATAGAACTGGAATTCAAGCCTCAAGATTCCAACACCAAATTTAGTAATTGTCATACCAGAGTTATCATGCATTGTCTTCACTCCTATTAGCCCAACCAATAGGAAAAAAAATACCATATTTCTTAAATATCAGTACAATTTCATACAATTATAGAACATCAGAATTAAAAGGGTCAATAATGCGTAATTAGTCTAACTCACCATTCAGTGTCCAAATTTCCTCTACAGCATCTCTAACAACAAAACTCTTGTTATGACCTTTCTGTTTGCATTCCTAACCCCTTAAAGCAATCAATATCTAATGATTATCATTAACAGTACATCAAATTTACTATTATAAAGCTTCTATATACCATTCTTTTCTCTACCCATTATTGCACTATAAAATTTGTCTTCATGATTATCCACTGTGAAGCATACAGATATTTGAAGACAGCTCTGATATCATCCTAAAATCTTCATTCTTTCAAGCTAAACATCTCTAGTTGCTTAATCATCTCTTCGTATAACCTGGTTTCTACTCCTTAGATCAAATATTCTGCCATTGTAGCCCAGTCTTTTTAAGAAATCTAAAACTACGAAACACACTCTTACATGATTACACAGATTCTGTGAGACTATCATCTTAGGTGTTATTACGAAGTTCTTATTTATTACAGAGTTCTTATTTTACCCTTCCAAGTTCAACAACATAACAGCAGAATAAGGGGACTTTTCCCTTTGGTAACCAGAAGAGTTAGAGTAGTTATGATTTACAGATGAAAGCGTAGAAGTCTTCCTGTAGGTCATTGGGCTACCTTTTCAAGAAGTGGATCACATATAAATCTTTTCAGTTACCTGCCCTCTTCCTCCAATCCTGATGCTCTCTTGTGCTCCCTTGACTAGTAAACAAAAGGAAATAAGAGAGGCAGTGAAGGATTACATGTGAACCAGGCACCATCTTTTTTTCTGACCACTGGTCTAGATGAATAAGTGATGAAACACAGAGATGAATATGGATTTTATGAGTCTTCAGAGTTAGGGAATACATATTTCAAAAATTAACTCCACTATCTTAAAAAGTAGTTTTCACTGTAAATCAACAGCTGTTGGGTGGGAGTTGTACATAATGGAGAAAATGTGGACTAAAAGAGATTATGAATAGGTATTATACAGAACTGACATTTTAATTGAGTGGATGAAGTAAACTCTTGGCTGGATTGAAAGTTGAGATGCTGGTTGATTGTGTTTTTTCTCTTCAGTTCCATAAATATGAAAACTCCAAATTTAAAACAAAAACTCAAATTCACAGAAAATAGGAAATCACCTTCTTTCTTACCCGTGGAGGAAATTAACATAGCCATTAAATCATTCATAGTGCAATTATTTTGAGATTTTCCTTTCACTAAAAGAGGCAATGAACTTTAAACAATACCTCATTTAATTCTTTGACGTGTATTAGAAACCCATAATCTTTCTCTGCAAATTTGAATTAGCCCATGAACCAGTATCTCCCATATGTAAAGACAAGGTCAGTTCCCACATGCTCATGAGCAGGCTATCTCTGCTGCTGCTTTTCCAGGCCCCAGGAAAGTTCCTTTTTCATACAAGCACACACATGCGTTCGCATGCACACACACATCCCCGTTAAGAATGCACCAGCATTTGGCTTTCTACTCTGTATTGCTCAAATCTCCATTCGCTTTTAGATTTTATCCTCAGACTTTGAGAGACCAAATTAGACAAACGTACTCTACCTTCATTTCTGGCATCCTTGAACTTGGATGGGATCAATGATCTCTCAATCCTTCAGATTTATTATGAATATTTGAATATTTACTTTCAGAGGTTGATTTGTCTAGGTGAAATCTTAAAATCTTAAATTGAAGACATACATTGTGACATGCATATAGTTGTGGAGCTACTTTGTCATAAATCTGTGCAATATGAATTAGCAACAGTTACATGTTAAAATGTCTGCTAAAACAAACCTTAATAGCAATTCTTTGCATAGCAGGACTTACTGGCATCCAGTGCCTGTTTGCAAAGAAATTAGTTGTTTGCTGGAATTTGCTGAGGAAATAATCAATGCAATATGCCATTAAAATGCACATATTTCATATAGGATACCTGCTGTGAAGATCTTCTTGTCATCTTAAACTGGGGAAGTTGCTGAAATTAGTGTGCATGATGAAAGTTTAGATGGAACTGAAATAATTGTTTTATCTTGAAAACGAATTTCATTCCTCCATTGCCACATTTTAAAAACTAAGACTTAAAGACAAATATTCTCAAGTGATTTTATGGAGTAACTAGTGCAGGCAAATATAGAAATAAAAAGATATAAGTCAGGGTAGCAAACCTAATTCTGCTTCTGAAAATATTGTCTGTGTGCAAAGCTTTGGTTGGTGGGATTTGCCCCAGTAAAGCTATGTCATCACCATCAAGTACATTTTCAGAATCTTCAAATCTGTACCTAGTCCTTTAATATTATAGAGGGAGAGTTGTAATAATTTGTTGGGAACATCATAATAAGTACAGTAATGGAAAAGGTAGTCAAGTTTGCATATACCTGTGCTGTGCGATTACAGGAGCAATCTAGCAGTGGACAGTGGTAAGAAATTATTATCTTGAAATATAACATCAGACTTTAAATTTTTGGTTACTAAAATGTCAGTAACAAAATTGCATATGAAATATAGCCAATATTTTATAATAACATTATATGGAGAATCATTTATAAAAATATGAAATTACTCTGTTGTATGCCTGAAACTAATACAATAATGTAAATCAATTATACTTTAATAAAAAATAACAATTCTCTGTTAAAAACACAAAGTTGCAATTATAGAGAAAAAATGTGTTGATTATCCTGTTTTTTCCACCCAGATCTCTTCTCCAACTTTTGCTGCTCTGTTATGTACTCCAGGAGACAAACTTCAAACTCTATCACTTGGTTCCCCTGCCAGCTGGCTTCTAGTCAAATTGGGTTAATTCAAGGTACTAGCAAGAGATCAGAGAGCACAAGAAGAAAGAAAAGTCATGGCATTTCTTCCCTATTCCCTTGCTGATTCTTCATGAGTATAGTTTCTACCAAATAACCTTTCTCAACAGTGTCAGCTCTTCCTGGGCTTAAATAATGCTATATATACCTCTATCCCTTCAGGTCTAAGTATGTTAAAAGCTTTTTACTATTTCTCATCTCTGAGTATTGCAACATCCTTTGTTGATTCCCTATATCCTGCTCACATAAGGTAAACAGTCCCTTCACTAAAGTGTCTAAGATAGACCATCGGAGCAGAATTCTGTTTCCTGACTGATGCAGTGGCTGTTACAAAGTGAGGTATATAAGAAAATCCCCTTTACAAAGAATGCCAAGCAGCTGCACTTGTACTGACCACTATGCAGAACCCCTGCCATGTAGGCATTATGACTCAGTAGATCTAATGCTACTTGAAGTGGCTGTCGCTGAATGAGATGCTGTTGGAAGTTTCTAGCTAGCTCCTAGAAGAGAATTGCAGTTCATTTGCTTAAGATTTTGGAGCAAAGGCACACCCACTTCTGCCAGATATTCTCTATTTGAAACACAGTTTCTGACTTGCTCATGGGCCTTGGGAAAAATGAAATACTTGAGAATGGGATACCAGGTGACTATGTGATTTGAAGTGTTTGTATTGACTGGGTACTATTCGAGTTATCAAATCTTAAAGTTCATGCATATTATAAGTTATAAAGTGGAAATTATTTATATGAAGCTGAGTCTGAATAGGTATGGAAGTCACAAGTAAATTGAGCAGGTGACTCAGACTCCTGCAATCTACTCCTACTTATTTGCTAAATCTCCCTCAACCCACATTTTTTTCATCAGAGGAATCCTCTGAAGAGAAGGTGCTCAGTAATTACTTGGGTCAGGTGAATGACCTCTCTTTGGATGGATGTCTGTAAACTTCTTTTCCCATTGACCCTCATGTATGCTTAATGGGACCATGTAGTAATCATGCTAGCACGTATGGTGAATATGCATGAACTCCACTCAATGGACTACTCTTTTGTAAGCCTGATCTGGCTGCTATCACTGAGTGTCCTACCAACCAATACCAGAGGCAGTGCTGAGCTCTGATATGCCGTAATTCCATAGGGACACTAGTGTGGTGGCAGGGTGATCACATTGAACTCTTTACATTGTGGAATAAGCGATGATTTGTCCACATGGAAACAGATACATATGCTGGAAGTGGGTTCCTCTTTTTTGCCCTCAGTGCTTCTACCGGTATCACCATACATGGCCTTATAGCATACCTTATTCATTGCCACGATGTCCAACATTATATTGCCTTTGACCAGGAAACTCATTTTACAGCCAAAGAATTGTCACAGTAGATTCATAGTCATAAAATTCATGTTTCCCCACTTGTCCCATCACCAGTAAGCAGCTGGCCTGATAGAATGATGGAATGGCTTGCTGGAGGCTCAGTTACAGTGCCAGCTGGGAGACAGTATTGTTTGAATTTGTGGTACTGGCCTAACAGATTAAAACATCAGCCACTATATGGTTCCATATTCTCAGAGCCAGAATATGAAGGTGCTGAACTAAGAGGTAGAATTGAGAGGACTCTTTCTCATTATTTTACCTAATATCCTATTTACAGAATTTTGTTTCTCTTCCCTGAAACCTTGTACATACTGGGTGACTTGGAAGTTTTGCTTTCCAAGGAATGAACACCTCTGTCAAGAACTATAGCTGTGTCTCTGTTAAATTGGGATTTGAAACTGCCTCTTGTCATTTTTCACTTCTAATGCCATTGACCTAACTGGCAATAATGAAGTTTACTCTACTGGTTAGAGTGATTAATTCTGATTAACAAGAGAAAACTGGGCTAGAAGGATTGGTCTGGAATCCAGAAATTCACTATAGAGCCTTTTATCACTTAACGTGTCCTATAAAAATGGTCTATGAAACAATTTGTTCACCAAATAAAAACAGGCTCATCAAGGGAAACAATTTGGTCACCAAATAAAAACAGGCTCATCAAGGGCTGTGAGCTTCTGGTGCTATGAAATGAAGATTTCAGTCATCTCATGAGACAAAAATTCCTGTCCTGGAGAAATTTGGCAAAGTGTAGTTTGAACATGGAATGCGTAGTAGAAAAAGGAAATTATAATGATGAAATTTAGCTTCCTGACCAAAGGAAAGAAGAGTAGCCGCTGTTTAACATGTTTTATGTTTATTGAACATTTCTTTCCTCTCAGGCTCCTTGCTATCTTATATGAAGCCTACTAACGGTGGGTAACATTACAGTTTAGGTTTCAGTTGGGAATATGACTGAATTGCTGACACCTTGTCATGATTTAAGCCATAACAGGACTGTGGTTTCACCTGTGCTGGGGGTGCGGTTTTTCTTGTTCTTAGCGAAAGCCAAGAATGGATGCTGAGTGGGCATAGTGTTCTGGTACTTTTCTGTTTGCTTCCTGGACCTATTTTCTACCCTTGTCTAACATGCTCTTTGGTCATGGATGCAGAACTGCATAGTCTGTATCATCCTGGTTCCTTTGTGGTCTGAATTCAAGCAGAATACACTCAATAGGAGGCTCTGTAGGGTTCAAGTTAGGATGAGGGAGAATGAGGTATTTCTTCTTTATTTCCTCCCTGCTTTGGTGCTGTGCCAATGGCTGAATTTCCCCTCACAGCTGCAGCATTGACTTGGCTCTGGTGACACTCTCTCCATCCTCTTGTTCCTTGATGGCTTCCTGTGGTTGTTATGTCTCCCTTCCTGACTATCTCTTGCTTTCTTTTATATGTTTTTTAACCCTAGCTATATCTCTGTAAAATAGGTGCTTTCTTAAGTTCTCTACAGTGGAACCTCTGAGAGGTAGAGGTTCCTCATGATTCCTTTCAGAATTATCACTAGTAACAATACCACTGATTTATTGTAGGTAAGAAATGTATATAGTAAAAATTAGCTCAAAAAGCTTGAAGGGAAGCTTTGGGCAAAGACATGGCAGGAAAATGGAAACTAAGAAAAAAGCAAGGTGGGGAGGGTATAGCTCAGAGGTAGAATGCGTGCTTAGCACGCATGAAGTTCTGGGTTCAATCCCTAGTACCTCCACTTAAAAAATAAATAAAGCTAATTACCTCGCCCCTCACAAAAAATTAATTAAAAAGTAATAAAATTCAACTTAAAAAAAAAGCAAACATTATGATATTAATAGCAAGTTAGTTTCATTCGTGGTTGGTAAAAAGTATTAAATGGGACAAAGATATTATATACTAAGAAAGATAATGTACAAAATAACTATAAATATTAATTTATTAAATACCATGTTTACAAAATTCATAAAGACAGCAGAAAGTACAAATGTATTTTCAAAAGGAAATGTATAGTGCTCTTTTCTTAGCTGATTAACGATCAAGTGGGGAAAACGGAAGTGAGATTTAGGGAGGACGTAAATAACTGAGAGAGCACTATATGGATTTTTTTTGCAACTATATAAGTCAACATTTATTAAAAATAAACCAAAACTTGTGAAGTAAAATAAGTAAATCATCTCAAAATAAATCCTGAGAATCAAAACTCTTTTATCTTGCATGAATGACATTTAGTTTAGAACTTAGCCATACTTCCTTAGAAACAGAAACAGAACAACTGTCTATTACCATGTGCTCCTACCAGCAGAGTAGAATTCTTTCGTTCCACATACTCATTATCACTTTCAGTTTTGTTTAGTTTTTAAATTTCAGTCAGTTTAGTGTATGCATAGTGACATCTCATTGTGGTTTTAATTTGCATTTCTCTAATGAATGATAATGCTAATCATTTTTTCATGTGTTTATTGGACATTTGTATATCTTTGGTGAAATGTTTGTTCATCTTTTTCTTCTTTTTAATTTTTAAATTAAAAAAGATTTTAACTTATTTCGTATTCTGCTTATGTTTTACATCTTTACTTTGTAAAACAATGAAAGGGTTAATTCAAACCCATACTGGCAGGATCTGTCGTGTCTTATAATCTGTATATTACCAATAGCAGTTGTAGAGTTGTGATTACTGATTAGAAGTCTGATGAAGAACAAGGAACAAGCACTTTAAGCTGTTAGAGAATTTATCATTTTTCTGAACTGAATTTACAAACCAAAATTGATTCTTAGCTACATGTTTTTGGTCATGCTCAAAGAACAGCATCTTCAGGAGGTAATGTCAAACAGACTGAAAAATATCATGTCTATTTTCAGTCTACTTCTATCCCTTTACATTTGTCCAACTTCCCTTACTTTGTGATTCTCTAATTCATTTTTAAGTCAGCATCTTAAGCTCCTTTTTTCCTGTATTTCTTGAACTGATGGCATCTGTGAGAATTATGCTTTGAAAAACAAAACACAAAGCTAACCAAAAGTCAAAAATTTGATGAGCATTGAACACTATCACAGGAAATGTTAGAACCTCATACTGTCAATATGCTTCTATAGTTTGCTTGTGCATCTAATGAAATCTAACGTATGTCCTTCAGAAAACAGAAAGTTAGAGATTGACTTCTTAAATGTGTCTTAGACTTAAGATTTGGTCAGGTTCCAGGTATGAAGCTGTATCTAATTGCTTTTTAGCTCCTACTCCACTAAGATTGTTTCTTTATCAGGAAGAAAGGTTTTTTGTTGTTGTTGTTTTGTTTTTGTTTGTTTGTTTGTTTGTTTTTAACAAATATTAAAGACAGGTAAGAAATGAGCAGGCCTCTTGTACTACACCAGTTAACTTACAACTCTGTTGTAAGTCACAGCTCATCATCTGGAGAGGACCAGGGGAGGGCCTCATCATTGCACAACAGTGCACTGTGTAGTGTATAATATTTATTTTTCTCTTTGGACATAACAATCTGAATTAAAATGCTACTATTTCATTAATAAATATGACATTTAAATCAGCAAATTAAAAATCACCACTGCGGTTTAAAATTCCCTCTGATGGCACTTCACTATGCAGAACAAGGTAATTACTTTGAGAAATCAGCTATTCCAGGGTAACTGGGCAGTTACAGTATTTTATCAGGTAAATTACCAGTCACCATCAACATTCATCAAGGACTCATTTGGATTTTATTACAGGTTGACATTTACTTATTTGCTCAATTTTTAAAATTATAACTGTTGCACGATTGCCCCTGGGCATAACTGTAGGAAATTAGCACACTAATCACATTAATTATCATAAATAAAAGGTTATAAAAGAGCAACAAGTAATAGCATAGAATTTTGTCAAAGCAACTTAGAGCATACCTGTTAATACCTTAAATTTATATAGCACATTGAAATTGTTGTCTCTTTTACCTCTATAGCTTTTAAGTTTAGAAACTCTGCCATAGGGATGCTATTATGGATACTGTTTCAGAAACAAAGAAGCAGAAGCCTAAAACAGCTGTTCGGCTGACCTAAGATCATACATCTACATAGATTTAAAGTTAAGTCAAGAACTAAGTCTCCTGAACGCCAGCATTCCTTTTTTTCCCTTGTATTTCTCTGTCTTTCAGTAATGAAGATTAGAATATCATTTATCTTCCGTGCTCCACTCTATCAACACATTCAGTGTACTAAAGATCCAAAATATATCCTGATTTGCTTGCCTCTGTTCACCTCCATTGCCACCAATCTCTGCTAAGCAAACATCATCTCTTCTCTATGCTGCTTACTGTAATAACTCCCTTCCTTCTTGCCTCCATAAAAATCCATATTCTATAGTGTAACGCAAATGATTTCTTAAAAATATAAATAAGATCATACCATTTCATGCTTAAAATGATCTATGCATCCATGTAATGTGACCCCCCTCTCCAGTTTCATCTCCCATCACTCTCCCTCCTCACTCTGCTGCCTTTTCTCTGAATGTTGAGCATGCCAGGATTGATCCTGCCTCTGAGTCTTTGTTGTTCTTATATTTTGCTCTGCTTGGAATGTTTTATTCCCAGATTTTTGCAGAACTTATTTCGAATTCCTCCTTTTTGGAGAGATTTTCTTTGACAACTGTATCTAAACTGGCTTCTACTCTTTCCCTTTTCTTCCCCTCATTCTATCCTCTAGTCATTCTTTATCACAAGACTGTTTTATTTGTATAGCATATTTCTTTTGCTCTCAGGAATCACCTCATCTACGTATTTATTTACTTGTTAATTGTGCATGAACTCCCATGCATTGTAAGAACCATAAGAGCAGAGATCTTGTATATCTTGGTAGTCCTGTAATAGATGCTGTTCATTCTCCACACGTCTCTTAAGGTCATCCTGGAAATCAGCTGCCCCTTCAGTTGACAGTTCCTGTATATTCCAGAGAGCTTTCTACTTCAACACCTTCCTGCCTGAGGGCATTCGCTGGACATTCTTCCTGGCAGGCACGAAATGCCAGAAAGTTAATGCCTCCAGGTACAACACTCAATCAGTAAATAATAAGTAAATTACACAGTTTTCTCATTCCTCGGGTAGACAGTTGTAAGGTCAGAATTATAAGACATGTTTTACATCTTTCAGAGAGTCTACAGTATAACTGAGCCCTGGTCGCACATGGTAGTAACCGGCTTATTCATGTACATTTCATTGCCTTTTATTTCTTTCTACTTTTTTTTGTAGCTATTAAATAAAACAAAAAAGATATTTATAAAAGTATACCTATTTCCATATTCCCAGTGCCTGATTGGATTCGTTATCAATTGTACTGTCCCATTCTCTGCTCTTTGTTTCTGTCTTCCTTTCTTTTATCTATCCTTGCTTGTCTTGTCGACACTAATGGTTTTCCTTTATAATTTCCTTTTCTGGTGTATATTGCTTTATCTTGCACCTTATATTATATATATATATAACATATATATAAATATATAAATATATTATATTTAACCTTAATTTGCTGATTTGAGTGTAAGGTGAGCATTGACTAATCTGGTGCTTTGTCAAAATTCCTGTAGGGTATATTCAGGTAAACATGGTCATAAACCTCTTGTGACATTACTTTCTAATACAAAGGAACCATTTTTCATGGCAAATACCTGCTGAGTCACTCCAGATGACTTTGGCTCATTGTCCTCAATATCAGTATCTTCTGTAGTTGAGTTTGTGGCCACCCCTCAAAGAGACACATTTCTTAGCCTCTCCGGTGAAGGGCTGTGGCCCTGTGAATATGTTTTGGCCAAAAGGCTGAGAGAGGGAAGAGGATATGGGCAATTTCACATTTATGCCTTTGAAAGGAATGAGTGTGTCTTTCTCTTTTTTTTGTGGCTGTAGTAAGGATGTGGTGGTGTAGCATTCTTGGGGAATGTGGGGAAAAACTTGAGTCTTTGCAGCTTGGATGGAACTCCATAGCAGTATCTGGTTTCTTATGACTGTGAAGCAGTGTGGGCTTAATGTGAAGGAGATATAAACTACTTTGTTTCAGCTGATCTTGTTTTGAATCTTTATTCCATGGAGCTGACGCGTGAATAGTCTAGCAGATTCACATTATGGCGTATTCTCTCCTATCTCCTTTTCTCTTCTCTCTTCATTCTCTCTCTCTCTCTCTCTCTCTCTCTCTCTCTCTATGTATGTATGTGTGTGTACACACACACACACACACACACACACACACGCATATACATATTATATTTCTTTGAGTATTGGAGTGTTTTCTCGTCAAAATAATGCTATGTATCCTTACTCTCTTTGGGGTTATCTGAGAGGTGTATGCACAGGTATAATAGTGCATGGGAAAATAGCAGTAATGCATTCTATACTGGTATTCTCCTCCCAAATGGAGTATGTGAACATGCTGGAATAGCAGTTAGTGGTTTCTCAACATCCTCTTTCCATTTTTCCTCATGTACTCCTGTGGCCCGTGGCCTTAGGAATCTGATGACATGGAGCACCTTAATGTTCTCCCTTGTCTTCTGGTTTCTGGTTGGGTGTTGTCAGCGGTAAGCAAAGAAGGAGATAAAAGATCTCTCTCCCTTCTGGGTGATCACAACATGAGTCTTGCCCCTCAAAGTGAAAAGTCATTACTCCTCAAGGTGGCTCTCTCCTCACTGACTTTTTATCTCCAGGTTTTGATAAGTCTGCTGTTCTATGCCCTTTCAGGCCTAGATTTGCCGGTTACATACAGCATTTTCCCTTTTGGCTTCTCTACCTACAACTTTTAAATAGCTCGTTTATTATACTCTATTCAAATACCACATTTAAAAGTATGGTGTATTTCTCCCCAGGTATAGTTGGCAAATTCAGATTTTAGTGAATATTTCAAGAGGGATTTCTTCTTTCTTTCTTCTTACGATATTTTTTTTTCACTTATTCTTGCACTTGTTTAAATATTATAGCAGATCCAGTAGTCAGGGCAGAAGAGATTTAGGACTGAAATTCATTATGCCACATTGGGAAAGCACATCATGCTGAGTTCTGTAAATATATTCATATTGCTTTGCTATTCACTAATTTCATAAGTACCGCAATCATTTTTATCTATTTACTACTTTTTTGACTCCCAGAAAAACAACAGTGTTTTCCTGATATCTCTTCTTTCTTCACAAGGCTTTTGTTGTTGTTGTTGTTGTTTTAGCTTAAAGCAAATCTCTTCCAGGCTTCAGTTTTAGAGGCAAACCTCCTCTTTAGATTAGCATGAATATTTTTTCTCTTATTTATCTCTCTTCAGTTTTATCTTATTTATTGAAGTATTACGATTATAGAGTGAAATACAGACATCTGAAATGTATACACCTATTTAGCCTGGACCTTAATCAGGACACAAAATATTTCCATTATCTCATTAAGTTCCCTTTTGCCCCTTTCTAGGCAATACTCCCCCAACCTAAGGCAAGCAGTGATTTGATTTCTACAACCAAGGTTATGGAAGGTATAAGGTTAGTTCTGCCAGTTCTTGAACTTCATATAAATGGAACCATAGCATATGTAGTCTTTTGTGTCTGACTTCTTTCACTCTATATAGTGTTTTCAAAATTCATCTATATTTCTGTGTGTATTGATATTTTGTTCTTTTTTATTGTTGCACATTATTCCATTGTATGACTGCCCTACAGTTTACTTATTATTCTTTTGATGGACGTTTGATTCTTTTCAGTTAGGCTTCTTGCACCTCACATTTTTTGTAATGGTGAATGTCTATGGCAATTTACTAATATATTGGATTCAGTCTCCTATTAATCCTCTCTCATCACCTACCTCTATCCTTGAACTCTGAGTTAATGTCTAAGTATGAGTCAGAATTTGACTTTTAAAAAAGATAATTATTTTGATTTCCAAACGACAAAAGATTAATTGAATATTGATAAACCACTTAATAGAACAATTATAAATTGACATAATTAATAAATAGACTTCATTATAAGTAACAGCCCAGAAGAGTAATCTCTAGCTTTGGGGATGTAAGAAGTTAAAGTGATCCCCAGTAACATAAATGATACAGAAATTACACTTCTGCTTTCCTGACTCAAATCAACTGCGTACAGTTTTGTGAGGTGTGTCCTCTACAGGGATTCTCAGTGATAGGGGAAAGCGGGGCGCAGTCACACTAATGGCCTGTTCTCAAGCCCTCAGCCCTGGATTGGGACTGTGTTCCCCAGTTTGCAGTAAATAAAAGACCCTGTTTTCTAATATTGTAAAGAATACTTAGTTGGGGGTAAGCCATGAGCCCGAGGAGTGCATCTACCTGGAAGCTATGCTGTTTCAAAGGGTCTACACTTTGAAAAGCAAATACTTGTAATGACTATCATATTTTCATAAAGAAACTTAAAAGTATAATACTTTTTAAAAAATCCCCAGAACTTTAATGAAAAATTGTAATTTCAAAACTTTGGGCAGTTTTCTGTTTAAAGAGGTTGTAACATTAATTTACCTTTGAGATTTTCCTTTTTAATAAAAAAGTTGCAAAACTGTGGTCATTTAATTGTGTAAAGCAAGTATCCACCAGTTATTCCTAAGAAGTGCCTGAGTTAACTTAAAAAAGAATCTTTTTGTTTTTAACAGATTTTTCTTGGTGTTACTGAATATCAAAAGTTTTAATGTAGATTATTAAGAAATTTGACAAATTCTCCCTGGATTTCAGAAGAAACAGAAAGGGCTTTCCTCCTAAAAATCAATGATAAAAGTGAGAAATCAGTGAATAGAAATTTTAAGACCAAAAAGCCAAATATTCTAGTTTGTACATGTGAGCGGGAGTCTGTCTATTCTGATATTCTGCTTTGTGGTCAGCTAATGGTTTCTTTTTCATGTAAGAATTTAGATTTCACCGTCTCTGAAAGTTTTCACTTAATCTTGGAGGGAATGTTTGTATTTTATCTTGTTCAGCAAATTATTTTTTTAATTGTTGAGAGGTACCACAGAGACTGCAAAAAAAAAAAAAAAAAAAAAAGAAAGAAAGAGATGTGCAAGACTGGTCTTCACCCCACAGCAGTGGAAAGATAATAAAAAGGAGACCAGACTGGGCAACAGAATCTGAACCTGGACCAGTCAGTTGGTGTTCAAGACAAGGCTAAGGACCCAGCCTTCGGGTAGATGCTCATATCCTGCAATTGTATGTGCTGGGTTTATTCCGTGGATGCTCATCAGGTAGGTTCACCTCAGGAAGCAGAGATGGGTGTGTTCTGAGAGCTTCTGAAATACTGGCCATCAGTCTGTCTTGCAAGAGGGGACAAAAAATTAGGACTAGAAAGATGAACTGAGGCTCTGGCCGTGAGGTGTTTTCCTCTCTGAACTTTGTGGTTATTGTCCTCAAAATAAGGGCAGTTAGGAAAGAATACGTTGTTGTGCAAAGTAATTCACCGTCTGCTTCAGGGTGGTACACAGGGAACCAGGCAGACGACACCCTGTTTGAAACTCTTAACAGTGGGTCTGGCTCTAAATTTGTGTGGTTGTGTCCTGGTCACATCTAGTAGCACTTCACTGTCTGTGCTATATTGACATTCCTTCTTTTATGCTTGAAATTTGTAAATCTTGTTTAAGTGTTGCAGCATTGTCTTAGCTTATTGTTGAGAATTAAGGAAAGTGTCCACGATGTAATTCCAGATGTTCTAGCACATATGATAAGTGCGTCAGGAACTGTGGAGGTGGTCAGTGGCGAATCCAGCTAAATAGATGGTTGAGCTGCAAGGGGCATCATAACAGATATGTGGAGTATAAGCCTGCTCTGGGGAATCCAGAAAGCACTTTGGGGGAAGTAAGACTAGTGAACAAATTGCCACAAAGTAGTGGGATGGCATCTTGAGTTATTTTAATTTTAGGGTTAACAAATAATATGACTTTGTTTTATGGTTATAAGCTGGTAAAACCTTGTCTTATATAACTATTTTCATTTAATTCTTTAACTTTGTAGGATATGACAAATGAGGTTTGGTTCTCCATTCCTGAACAGGCTTGATTAGAACAAAGGTGACTGCTTCTGCACCAATTTCCAATCTTTTCACAGTATCAGCTGGGCTGGGGGCTGGAGGTAGAGGTGGAAATACAAGGTTCTAGAAATTGAAATTACATTTTTTTCTACTTTCATTCATTTATACATAAGTGAAATCCAATTAAAATAAGCATAAAGGGCAACCTCTCAAAAGAAAAACTTCCTAAGGACTCTCAAAAATGGGCAATTTGTCGGCAATGGGTAATCATCATCATCAGTTTATAATAATAGCTACCATTTACGGAGTACTTACTTTTTGCTAATATGCTTTGCATATTTTATCTGTAATCCTTCTTACAACAATGTGGATGAAGTGTTGTAAGTATTATTCTTACTTACTGATGACCACACTGAGGCTCAGAGACGTTAAGTGACTTGCTAAAGATAGCACAGCTAGTAAGTGACTATGTAGAGACTCAAACTAAATTTGGGATGGCTCCAGTGCCAGTGAGTTTAGCCATCCAGAGTATTGCCAGACAGTTTTGTCTAGACTATACATCTGTGAGTTCTTTGTTCTTTTTTTTTTCTTTTTCTTTCATAAGTTAACCAAGCTATCTTCTTTCCATAATATTGTGTATGACTTACTCATCCAGATAGTATGTCTGATTTGTCATTACCTATGGATATGTCTCTTGAATACCACTTAAGTTAGCTCATGATTTCCAATGAATAGCCAATCTGTTTCATAGAGCAGAGGCCAGAGGTTCTTTGATTGACGTAACAACACTTGCTACATCAGTTCCTAAACTATTTGGATTGTTTGCCTTATGCATCTCCACGCACAGCTAATCAGAGATTGACTAGAGTTAGGATTAATGAAATTCAAATTAAATCAAATTATACCTTTTTTAAATCATTAGTCAGAAA